>NC_140706.1:41237500-51237500 GCF_050655825.1 Lonchura striata
TACATTATGCAAACAAGAGGTGAGCTGAAATGTGTCAGTGGCACTAGAAAACTTCAGATTGCTCCACAGAGGAAACTAAAATTGCTGTGAAAGCCAAACGGAACATTAATAGTGAGGCACCTGGTTCAAGGTTGTTCTAAACTCCACATGCCTCTCCAACTCAACTCAACAGGGCAGGGCTCTCCTTCAGAAAGATTTTTACCTGAAGTGTGTTTCTTTTGCTTTAACCAATTGGTAGTTATAACTATAATTGGCAGTTTTAACTACCAAGTGATTGTTATTTTTTAACCTGTAAAGAAATAGAGGAAAACAGTTTGCCACCTAGATCCCACCAGAAAGAAGCAATGCTATCAAAGAAACAACAGGTAAAACAGGACACACGACAAGTCAAGGTCAGGTTATTAGTGATATTATTTTATGTGCTAATATACCAAATCTATACTTTGATAAAATGTATTAGATGCAGTTCTCAACTAAAGCTATCTTATAACATACACTTCAAAACTGCAATTCTGCTCTAATATCTATAATACCATTTTAAAAATCAGTGAATTAAGTATAAAAGTATCAGTAACACCACCAGTAATTTCCACGGCTTCACTGTTCTTATGATACAGCATTAGCATTTTCCCAGACTTACCCTGATCTTCATGTCCAGAAATGTGGTCTATGAAGGTTCTGAGACTCAGATTTCATCATGGTTTCTGTATGTTTATTAGTATAAAAGGTTCTGGCAGTACCAAGAACCACTAAAAGTTCTCTAGCTTCTAAATTTTCTAAATATTACCAGAATCTACATATACATTGGCACAGTTGGCTTTTTGCAAGTTCACTCGCAGACCAGTTGTTGCATGCTTTAATCTGTTGATCTATACATACTCAGTATACCCATATATACCAAAAGACTTGGGTATACTCAGCATAACAGAATGACAGAAAAATAACTGTGTGTTGAAGGCACAGTGAGTTTCTCAGATTCTTGGAACATCTACCATATTGCATACATATTGCTTTTTTCCCCACCCAAAAGATCCCCAAACATACGACCCTAAAAACTAGAAGAATCCTAAAAATTTTATTGCACCATTTTTGAAGAAGCAGTTCACAAAGTAAATCATCGCTGTGTACTATCAGCTGGGCAGCTTAGCAGGAAAAGGTTGCAAGGAATCCCAAAGGGTCAAGTGTTAAGAAGAAACCTCCCACTAGATGGCTCACAGGGTCCTTGCTCTATGGATGAAGGCAGGAATATCTGACCGAGCAATCATGAAAATGTAAATCTGTAAGACATTCCATAAGAATGTCATCAGATAATGACACTCAGGGCTGGCCATGGCTCTGCAGCCCTCTGCAGCCAGGAACTGAAAATCTTCATGCTGGAATTCATACAGTTCTAAGTCTGGATCCCTACCTTGTCCTTGGCTTTGTCTAGATTCCTAAAATAAAAGAGCAGCAAGCACTCTGTAGGGAATATGGGTGACTTCTAGATTTTTTTATATTGCTACACAATATATTTAGTATTACTATACATTTTCAGAACTGTGCCATTTTACTTCCTTCATTATTTTCAGAATTTGTATTTATTTGAAATGCAGATCTGTAGATGTAGAATATGCCAGTGTTAAGAAGCCCTCTATCATTCTGTGTACACATAGGATGCCCTGTGTACAATGTGGGCTTCCACACTACAAATGCACTACAAATTACAGAACCATTCTAGACTGACAAAATGACTACAAGAATGCAAGAGGATGGAAATGACCTGCATTGCTCTTAATTACTGTGGCTGATTGCAATTCTAAGGTGACACTCAGTGTATGCATGAGATGTTAGAAGCTAATTATAATTTTGGTATTGCAATCAATACCAACATGGTAGTACAAGACCCTAATACTCACAATTAACATTTTTTTGTCCCGTTATTAATGACTTCTACAACAATACACTGATACAAAAATGTCCCAGGAACTGACTTGTTGTTAAAAAGAATCATGTTACCATTGAGCATTTTGACCATGAAAATAATATCAACAACAATATAAAATTCATTAAATAAACTTTAAAAATTATAAGTATATAATATAGATTAATAAATATTAATAATTATTCCACACATAACTACACGATATTGGGATAACTTTATTACTACATCTAAAATTTATTTTATTATTATTATTACAGAGTACACATCCAATTCCAATGTAGAATACTACCTTCATTATGAAACTAATTAGGAAATTAATTTATGCAAAGCTTTATCAACTTTATTTTGTGGGTCATGAGATAACTTTTCTATTTTGACATTCAAAGACCTAATATTCTTAAAACTGGGGTGCTGTAATTAGTATGCCTTTGACAGAAATAGCTCCTCAAACTACTAAAATTCTACTAGATTATGATCTTGTACTGTGGGAGTAGATCTTCAATTCTCAAACTTGATTTGTGAAACCATTGTGCTAACCTTCCATATTGAACAAAAGGACAGGAAGTTGTAATGTCACCAGTAGCCAGAAAGTGTAAGAAAAGCCAAAACTTGTTAATTTTTTTCATTTAATTATCTGAAGATTAAGTACTTTAATGTTTATACTGACTGAATGCTTATACTGACTGAATACTTAAGGTGAGTATGTTCAAATAAATGTAAGTTCTAAATTTTGTAATATATGGATATATTTATTCAGCAATAGTAAAAATTAGTTTCATCTTCTCAAAATGCAGTTTTATGGCTTTTCAGTTTTCATTACTTAATTGAGCTACCAAAAATATCTGTAATATATTAGTTCTTACTAATAAAAAATCTAAAACATTCTACTTCATAAATTAATTTCTCAAAAGTTTACTTAAAATAACTTTTTCCAGAAATGTGCAGGACAATTACCTTATATAATCATCAGATTCTCTATGTGGTCTAAGGAGTTAAGTGACCAAGGCTTTTCCTACAAAGGTATATTCCCAAATAATTTAACTGTCATTAAAATAACTGCTGAAATAACTCTTCCTTTGAGACTTACTAATTTCAGTTTCTTCAGAATTGAAATTCCTCTCGACTATTCACTATATTCATAAAATCAAAGCAGTTCACTTAATATAATTTCTTTAAAAACTCAGATAAATATCACAGAAACTAATTTCTACAATTCTGAAAAAGAGCTCATTGCACCCATACTGGGAAAGGGGGAATAAACTAAATCCCAAAACACAGAAGTGTTTTCTCAAGCAGTCACAGATTTGTGGAGAACTGCAAATGCTGTTCTTGGAGTCTAGAACCATAAACATACCGCCTGGACTGAGGAATGAAAAAGCATTCAAACTACTGCTCTTTTGGTGTAAATACTGCACGGCATGCACAGCTTCAGATGACATTTTAAAGTGAAAACATTACAAGACAGAAATGACTAGGGTTAGTACGAAATGAAACTGAGAGGTCAAAACATAGATAATGAAAAATGTTTTATTTATTATATATGAGAAGTGGAAAATTCTGATCACTAGAATGATAGAAATGAAACTTCCTAGTTCAAAAGCATTATCCAACAATTTAGAAGCAACAAGAAAATCTGCATAAAATTGGAAACTATCAGTTGGCAAAAACAAAAAGAAACACAGATCTGTCACTATGATCAAAATGGTTATCAGAAAACAGTGTGATAGAATTGGGAGAAAACTGTTTCCAGACAAGATAAAGAAATATTAATGCCTTTGTACAAAGCAAGCTAAGATCTTGGATGGCAAACAAAGTACACTTCTGCTCCTTCAGGATTAATACATCAGGAAAATAAACACTGAGAAGAAAAAAAAAAATCTACATAATAATTATTAAAGTAAAAAAATTGTAAAAATTGAGAATAAAATAGTTACAAATACATATAGTCTGAAAAATAAACGATGTTTCTAACTATAGCATGTATAATGTGGAAAGAGAAACAAAATAAACCTGAAAAATATCAAAAAGAGATGCTTTGCGAAAAAAAAAGTACTGATTACTGTATTGTTTCTTTTAACATAACTTTCAAAATGGCCTAAATAAATTCTTTTGTGCTCTCCAGAGGCAAGGACCTCAAGAAACAAGAGAAAAGTGAAAATTAACCACTTGAACCCTGTCTACCACAGAAAAGTACAAGCATATCTTCAGTAATATGCTATTGGGTGCAAAGGCAGTCCTTGCACTAACTCAGTGCTCAGATCTGACTCTCTTCATTATTTTAGCTATGGACCTTTTTCTCCGTCAAACTGAAGAGCCAAACCCACACTCTCCAGGCCCATCTGCTCCACAGATCCATGATCACCAGTCTTACACACTGTTTGCCTCTTCAGGTGTCAACCAGAGTCCATGGTAAGTGTTATAGGATATTTCATGGCTCTTTCAACTCTTTCATCTCTCAGAGACTTCTGTGGAGCTAGTCAAAATAAAACTCTGGAAATGCACATTCTAAATTCTTCTACATCTCACACTTCAAAAACTGAGGCTGAGGTATGATTCATAGTTTTGTACTTCAATTTAATTTAAAGAAAAAAAAAATCATGTTTCTTCTCACTAAAGTTTTCCTGTGGTTTTGGTTTTTTATTGTTTTAGAAATTTCAGTATGTGTTTTTGTTTTTGTTTTTTTTTTTTTGTTTGTTTGTTTGTTTTTTTTTTTTTTGCATCCTGTCTTGCAACACAACTGTTCAGTCCAGTGTAGAGGCACTGGACTTTATTGAAGATACTCAGAAAAGACATTGCTATTTTCTTTCAGGCAAAATTTTCTTTGCCTCCCAACAAACATCACTTTTGCAGGAGAAATTACTAAAGAGGTCTTGTCAGCTCTTACATTTGTTTCTGGCTTTCCACTGTGCAAGAGGATTTCTCTACAAGATTATAAGGATTGTCATCCTTCCAACATGTTTCCAATACCCACCTTTTCATTCTGTAACTCTTGCCTCTTCAGCAAGAATTATCAACTCCCGAACATTTACAACAAACAGTCTTCTCAGTGAAAGATAAAGTACACTTCCTTTGTTATGGAGCAGTTCTGCTGCTTTTGTTTTGGCAGAGGATCTATTCTTAAAGGCCACCAAAACAGTTACAATGAAACAGATTGGTCTGTCCATGTGACACTGCTGGTTGAAAAACAGGTATATATGAAGTTATTTTAAATAAAAACTAATGCAGAGAGATAGTAAATTAATCTAGTTATTGCTCTGCACATCATTTTCTTTTTGAGATGCCTTATTACCTTACTTATAGGACTAGTTACAATTCATCTTCTGGAATGGAAAAAGAGGTAGGATGATCAATTTCATTTTTTTATCCGATTTGTACATATTTTTAATGAACAGAGCTAGGCATACAGTAAAAATATGACTTAGCTCTAAAAATAATTAACTTTTGTTCTCGTTCTATCATTTTGGCATTAATTTTCGTTATGCCTTCAAGCAGGTGAAAAGCACGAAAATGTTCCAGTGAGTGCTTACATACTTAGATTCTTCCAGTGCCGGAGCCCATGAAAGTAAGTGAGGCAACTTCAGGAGTTAACACATATAGACAATGCTTTAAAATTACCTTCTTCAGGGGCAGGTGAGCAGTAGACTGTCTTCTTGGGTTAGTGACTTTTCTCCCCTTCCAAGTTCAGCTATGTGCCCTGGCTAATGCACGTACCAACTGGGAAATCACCGAAGAAAAGGACAGTGGACAGTGCCACCAGGACGTACCAGAGTGATGACATTTCACTGCCCACCATTTACCTCTCCATCAAGTAGTACCTGTGTCCCAGCAATTAAGAGAGATGATGATGCACCTGCACAAGAACAACTGAAAAGACTCCTGAGTCTTCCCAGTGGTTACTTGCAATCCCACCACTACAATCCACTACTGATTTGAGAAAAACAATACATTTAGGGGAAACCATGGCCACACATACTTCATTGTTTTGCCCATAACTCAAAAGAAACTGCAAAAGCAATGCAATATATACCTTTGTTCAGGCTTTCAGTTGCACTAAGAACTCTACAGGGACTATCTATAAAGTAGAAGCATTAGCAAATATCAGAAGTGGTAAATATCCCAACTCAGTGAAACAGAGCTCTTTAGACTTGGATCATACTTGTGATTCTGCTAGTGCCAACTCTGAGACTCCTGAGGAAAACTACTACACATTCTGGTATTTACAGAGACCTGACAGATGTGCCATTAAAGAAAAAAATTCTGTCTCTGTAGACTTATAGCTATAAAATTTTCTGTAAGATTATTACTAACAAGTAATAGCATCTCGCTGATGTTTGTGTCAATAGCTTTTATTTATCACCTTTTTTCTTTTAAAAATTTTTAAAAATCCATTATTTTTGTACTGGTATTTCCTATATAGGATGTACCAAGCTTCTGCTTCTCATCTTAAAGCAGCACTAGAAACACTAGAGCACAATACTTTTTCTTTTTTTTTTTTTCTCACTTATGTTTCTTCATGCAGTGCCAATTGATGCTCTACACACTGCTGGCAAGAATATCTCCTATGGGTCCATGCTACCTTTAAAGCTAAGGAGCCTACTTAAATTGGGGTAAAATGCAAAGGCAACAAATCCTTTTTACATGAATGCCAAGGATGTTATCTCCAAGTGATATGGACTAGCTTGCATGCCTACTGTCTGCTGGATATGTGATGAGCAGTCACAGGAGCTAGAAAAAGGCTTGATCTCACCTCTTTCCATTAACATCAGCTACATTTATATTCAGCTATTCAGAAGAGGATTTTTTAGCTAACTTTTACCACGTAGGCAATTGTTAGGAATTCCTTTTTGAAAAATACTGTGAAACATCTCTTTGTCAATTGTGTAATGTATTATCACAAAACATGTTTTAGTAGCAAAGATAATTCAGTGTAGCAGTCTCATCTCAAGTATCTAACTACCCTTTATTTTGTGCTGCCCCAGGAACTAGTAAAAACTCAGTATACATTCCATCAATAGAAAACAAACTTGTAAATAACACCACTTCCTGAAAACAGACTGACTGAAAAACCCCATATGTTTTTTAAATTCTTGAGAGTGACAGAGAAGAAGCCAGAGCATTTTAGCTTGCTGCTAAAAATATACTCAAGTTGTTTTCAGCTACTCAAAGAATTTGAGTGCTAATTTCAGGTCACATAAAAATCACACATCCAGTCCAATCCAGTCAGAATACAGAAATACTCTGGGTGAAATTTTAGTCTCCTTAGTGTTAGAAATTCCTTTCACATTGTCTTCAGCAGAGCGTATCATTCTCGGAACTTGAGTTTCAGGCATCTTAAAAAAGAAATTTTTACAGTTGTTATTTCTTGAAAAGTAACTGGACAAGTTTAAGGGGTTTTTAGCAAATAGGAGATAGATAAACCAGGCTAAGAAGTTGTTCTGCATATAATGTACCAAATTGTGATAGAAACTGCTGAGTAGAAATTTCCAGAGATCATTAGAGTTATGTTTGTGTAGAGGCAAAGATAACTTAACTTTACCAAAGATGAAGAATATACCCTCACAAGGTCTCTAATTTTTACAAAAGTAAGCTTTTAATGCTCAAGCAGTCACCAGAAACACTAGTTGTACAAAAGTGGAAATGTGTATGTATGTGCTACAAGTACGACTAGATACTAATGCATGCATATATAAATATTTTTTGTTCAAAAAACAAACACTTAAAAATCACTAAAATCACTAAATTATTCAGAAGATGTGGTCTACTGTTAATTCAGATTCAATCCCAAGTACAGCCATGTTCTAAAAGATTTAGGTTCACAAAACCAGAAACATACCTGTATACTTCTAAATGCTTCTAAACACACTTAGCACAAACTGAACCTCATTTTTACTATGTTCTACACCTGATTTTAGTTTTGGTTTAGCCAACAGGAATGCAATCAGCAGCAGGTATTATTACTGAACCTATCTTCAAAATCAGAAAATTTCTACAGTTGAGCCTAGTATAATTCCTATTTAGTCCTTTACCAGTTACGTATGCATTAAAGGATCCAGTGAAAATCGTAACCTAGCAGTTACTGCTCTAATTACACAATATATAAAAAATATCTCTGAGAACCTGCTACATTTAATTTTCATGTCAGTGTATGTTTGAAATGTAAATGAATGATTTATAGCTATTTTATATATATATTTTGTTAAATGCAATATCGTGCACTAAAAACCATGAAGTTTCTTTCTATTTTAGCACTTCAGATGTATTTTCTACATAGAGTAAGAGACACACAGAGCACACAGACAAGGCGAGGCTGGATCTGGGTTGTTTTATCAGCAGCCTTAGTCTCTCACTCATTTGCTGGATGGATTTCACCAGGCTAGCTGATGTCTCAAGGGTAGCCTAAGACACACACTGAAAGTTTAATGTATTTTTAAAATTGCAATACCCAGAGGTAGAGGTTGAGGACTGACAGGCTTCCAAGGCATTAATGTAATGCAAATACAAGTAAGAACTGTTTTCAAAAGAAGGCATGCATATTCTACAGCAGCCTGAAGGATTATATCCCATTCCTCATTGACAAGCTTGAAAAATCATGTAGAATGACTTATTAAGACATGAATGTACACCTTTGCCATGCTCTTATTTACTGCATGGGTACCTAAAATACAGCAGAGCTATTAAACAGATAAATGACAACAGCTTCCTTCTTCAAACATCCCTTGTTTTTCTCTCTATAGTAGAGTATTTTTTAGGTAATTTTGCTTTGCATTTTTATATAAAGATCTTATGGTTGTAAATAAAAAAAAATGTAGCAATTACAAATAAACAGGAACACTTATATTTGTGAGTTGGGCTCTGTAAATCACACTTTCATAGCAATCTCTTAATAAAGCCAAGAGAAAACACATTTACATGAGTGAAGACCTACTTAAAACAATCTAAAAAAAAAAATCTAAAAAGTAGAGATTCTTACCCTAAAAAACTCTTTAGTGGAGCCAGAATCTAATGTCCCATAAGCAATTTCTGTTTGCTTGGAAAGATCCTCAGCACTTTCAATGGGAGACACCATCCTCTCAACCGTCAGGAAGGCAGCTAAGTTAGCCGTGTAGGATGAGATTATGATGAGGGTAAAGAACCACCACACACCTCCAACAATGCGCCCCGACAGGGATCTAGTAACAAGTATGAAATGGATTTGTAAAGTGAAATGGAAATCCCAAAAAGGAACAGGTTATCAGTTTTATGCAAATGGTGCATAATAATACAGGGAAGCATTTCAGGCTATCTCAGAGTCCAGCTCTCTATACACATCAGATGGGAAATCAAGGTATTCTCCACTGGATCTCCTGGGACTTTGCTGAAATCAGGACTCCAGTTTATTTCTGGAAGAACTTAGCGATCCAGTTCTTCAAAGTTTTGACAACCCTTGAAGGAAACTGCTTCCATCATAATGTGCTACATTTAACACAAACTTTTTGTTCCCTCTGTAGTGATTTTGTGTGACATTATGATGAGGCTCAAACAGCAGATAAACCAGTATGCACTTTAAAATCAAGGGCCTTGATTGTTTTCCCAAGACATTCAGACAAAGACTGATTTCCAGAAAACAATGGCTTATGCTGCTGTGCACAATCTGTAGTGAGAAACAAATAGCATTATTTGTATGGAAAGCTTGCCCAGGAAATATCTATGGGCTAAGAACTGCACAGAACTTTTGAAAGATACAAGCATTTAACAAACTGAGGACTGGACATGAAACAATCAGTGATAATACAGAAAAATGGTGAAGAAAATATATTTTTAGAAATAATAATAATAATAATCTGATGTTTATAACAGCAGCAGGCGGGCTCTTATGGATCTGTGTTTTGCTTCTCCTGCTCAAGAAGAAAGAAGAAAAAAGAACTCAAGAAAATATATAAAACAGAGTAAAGCACACAACTCAACTCAATAATTTTCAAGAATAGAAAACTAATGTAAGAGAAATAGCGATATAACATTATTGTCAAACTTGGCATTTTATAATGAGCCTTTAAAGTTTGAAATTAATTACCACTTTGTTTCCAAACAAGACATTATAGGAAGCAGTACATAATCTTTGGAGATATGCTTAATTATTTGGCAGGAATGTTCATGTAGTTACATGTCTAGTACTAGGGCAGTGCAGCAGCTTAGGTATGTCTTAGTGTGTATCCTCTATTTATAAAGTAAACAAATTAGGAATCACTCAGCCTACTGTACTGTGAATAAGAACACAAACTAATTGCGACACAGAATATATATAGATATAACTATATATAGATATATGTACATTTAAAAATTATAGTTATGCAAAGCAGATTTTTACCAAGCTGGGAATAAAATTAAATAGAACCAATTCTGAACAAATAATTTTTCTAATTGTGATTGCACAAAATCTCTGTCATAATTCTGACATTAAAAGATTTATTCTATGTCACAACAGACTCACTAATTCACTCTACTACATGAAAGCCAAGTCAGATAAGGCTCAAAGTATGTTGTTCAGAGGACCACAGAAAAAAAATTATTTCAAGCTCATTCTAAAGTGAGCTGTATTTTGCAAAAATTATTTCTGTCACTTTTGAAATAACATCACCTACATATTTTGAAATGGGGATAATCAGAATATAAAATAATTCTACAAGTGAAATATTGAGTTATACAAAATATTTTATATTGTGCATTTGCATGGTAAAATCTATCAGCATGTATTTAATAACTGCCAACTTTAGGTACTTTGTATTGTATTGATGACACCCTCTATTATTCAAATGTCCATGATCTGTGAGCAAAGTGGCCACTGACTTTGTGGAAAAAAACATAAGCTCAATACCCCTACAGAAATTATGCTTCCACATGGCATTTTACAAGTAAAATTATTTGGGATGTCATTTTTATTTAAATTTCCTTAGGCAGTCTGTCACAGTTAAATGAGTAGTTTCTTTTTTATGGACATTTTGAACAGTTGAAATGTGCTAGCATGAACCCATATTTTAGAAGCACCTAATCTACTAGACCTTTAAGTACTATAATAAAAATTTCTGTACACAATTACATAAATTTGTGCACCATCTTTTGTACTTAGAAAAGCCTTATCTGGCAGAATGGAGAGCACACTTACATCCCAGAAAAGATAAGGAAAACATTGCTCTAAGACATGATTATCACATAATATATTGTTGTACTCCTTTGTTCCTCTACTACCCATGAGGCAACATTGGGACTGCTACTACAGACCATTTCCAGGTGGTCCAGTCTTACTCAGCACCACCTTCTATTCCAGAGCCAGGGAACCCTAGTAACCTGTCTACTCTAAAAGCCTTAGAGCAGTTGTCATTTTTATTAGAGACATAATTGCAGTAGTGCAAAAATTAACTTCAGAAAAGTATGTTTTTGAGGTCTGAAGACAGTCCTTTTTATATTTAATCTGATTTATCTGTAGGCAGTTCAAATTCCATAGTGAAATGGTTTGGTGCAAAATCAGAAACTACAAGTCCTTTTCAGCCCTTTTCTATTTTCATAATAAACACATAATATACAAACTAAACACCTTCCTCAAAATTATGGTTTCAGTGAAATAAATTTAAATGCTTCAGTGAAGCTAAATATGGAATATCCAGAACTGAGTTTCATGCACCTTTTATGATGACCATTTGCTATCAGTATTCTTGCACTACCTTTCAATACCTATCAGCTATATAAAACATCCATTGCCCTTTCAAAGATAGAAAAATAATAATGATAACAATAAAAAGATCATAATTCTACTACAGATTTGATTAAATAAAAATAATTTTGTACTAATATGTGACTTAACAGGAAACTCCAACTGTGAAGTGTGCAATCAATACAAAAACTCCACAGGAGTGAAATTAACACAACTTCTCATGATCTGTAGCAATTTGCCCTCTTCACTGTCTTGTCTCTTGTATAGAATTCTTATTGGGTTAGGAGCCAAATGCATTGCATCTTTCACCATAAAGGCTGGCATCTCCCATTGTGATACAGCAGCCTTTACAGGGAATTGCATAAGTTCCCACACAATAAAAGCTATTATTTCTAAGGTAGAACAACTTGAAAACCTGCTGTTGCGTTTTGAGATGCATGACTTAATATCTAAGAAATGCTCCCTTGGTTTGATTTATTTTGACCAACAACCACTAGACTCACTAGAAACAGACCTGTTCCCTGTCTTTAGGATGTTTATAAGAAATGTAATTATAATAAGCAGTTTTAACTAAGTCCTCTGATTTGATTTCCTTAAACCTGGCTGTTACTATATTTCCTTCAAGCAGCAATTTACATACCTACTTACGACTTCGCTGAATCAAGGCTAGAACCACTTGGGCACAAGCAAAATAGAATATTTAATGAACTGCAAAGGAATTAACTTAAGTGCTTTACAGTTGTCCCTAATAAAATAGAAGAGAATCCATGAGGAATGAAGCACTTATAAACCGGACCTTAAGATTCATTTTCATAATTTCCTTTGTGACTTTTCTAAAACTAGGCCATGGAAAAACAGCAGCGTTTTGTAACTATCCACTTGAAATTAGAGCCATCACAGGACATTTACTTCAGTTCAAGGCTCTCTTGGGGAAGAGGAGTGTGTTAATAACCATGTTATGATGTACAGGGAGTTTTAGAGGGAAAGCACTGCCTCTGTAGTTCGTGACTAGTATGTTATCCTTTTTTCCCATTACAGTTGTGGTGAACCATATGCACTGTCAACTGTAAAATGGGAATATGCAGCAAAAACACGGTACCCCTCCAAGAAGGCATGGAATGATGTGCACCTTATGCATTTTACAGTCTCTGCATGGTGTATATAACTTCACTTGGCAAATTTATGATCGACATTAAGACAAATTCGATCAACTACATCCCGACCCTATGTCACAGACAAGTGCTTTCACTTCAAGGACTTCTGTGACTTTAGGGAGGGAAAAATCATTGCATTTAATTTCTCTCCAAGAATGAAAATATATGCACCACGAACCTCTTCTGGCTGAGATGGCTGAGACCAAAAATGCACAAAGTTGAAATGAGTGAGTAACCAACCTTGGCGAAATATCGCATCCTTGCTGCATAAAGGCACCCAGGGAAAACCAGAGACTATTAAATATCCCAAATTCATTAGTTGATTCATTAGTTTGCGTTTCTCTTCCATCTTCAAATTCCTCAGTGTGCCACTCGTATGGGCTAAATCTGCTGACCAGGAATAAAACTACACTGACCCCAATGTAGGCAAAAACAATGCACATCCAGATTTCATATGCTAACGGATCAAGAAATGAAAACACTCCTGGCTTGGACTTCTGAGGCTTCTTGATCATTATTGATATCCCCAGGCTCATAAAGGGCTTTGAGAAGTCAATCACCTCTTCTCTCACCAATGTTATAGTTAATGGAGCAATTGCAATATCGGCTTTCTGTAAAGGAAGAAAAAAAGCAAATAATAGCTAATGCAACGAACAGAGCAAAAAATTGCTTAGTTTCTACAGCATTTCACAAATAGAAAATAGGACCGCAGAGACATTTGTTTCACTGAGAACATCCTGTGGAGAATTTCTGAAATTTTTAGTTGAACTCGTACTGAATTACATAGAGCCATATGGTTGGTGTATTCCAAGCTTTTGTTTTTACATATGCCCTTTTAACAGCATATGCCATTTAAAAGTTTAGCCAAGTACTTTGCTTTTCACCTGGTGAGAAACATGAAATATGCATTCAGTTTCCCCCAGCTTTATTTGCATTTGAAATGTAATTTAATGTTTTATTTTCAAAATTTTTCATGCCATTAAAAGTTATTAATCCCTATAAAATTAATTACGTAAATTTCCTACACTCTACAGAGAAAATGAAAGCAAATCCCACTCCTTCCATTAGTCATCTTTAATAGCTTTATTATAGAAAATTTTCTTACCCCATAAACAAGTTCTCCAACCATCCCATTCCAGATTTTCGTGTCTGCATCCCTTGCCCCATACTTGCCATCCCCAACAATTGTGAGCTTGTATTTGAATCCACAGTGCTTAGCAATTTCTGTAGCTAAGTCCACACAATAGCCCTCGTATCGATCATTCCCTTCAAGCATTTCGTGATTTTTCTTCATCATGACATATGGGGACTCCTGCACAGAAAGAACTTGCCTTAGCTACTTGACAGAGACAGGTGCATCATTTGTACACTTCACAGATTGGTATGTTCCTTTTTACATGTGAAAAAGGCAGCAGATACCATCTGAATCATACATGCTATGTAAACGTTATATTGTTAATTATTAATGGCACATGTCTTTAACACATTTAAAAGCTGCATTCTCCAGTCATACACAAATGACAGTACTTACAGGCATAGTGATTCCCAGAAGTATGTTAATAATGACCATGAATGTTAACAGGAGTTACGCACTCAGAGAAGAAAGAGTAAATTCCAAAATCAGTTTCTTTCTCTCATACAGTTTGGATGGAAGAAGGCAAAGGTATTTAGTTGCTTTTGTTGCTGTCTTATACAAGAAAATTATTTTCTATTTCACAACCACATCTCTCCCTGAGAAAACACTTGAGGCTCTCAAGGCTATATTTTTATTAAATTGCTATACAAACAACAGGTAAGATATCCATAACTATGCACTAAATTTCTATCATCAGCAAATTGGTGATGAGACATAAATTGGATTAACATATTTCCTCTTTGCTCAGCTGCTACAGGACTGTTCTTGTATCCAGAGAAATTCCTATGCTAACTTATGGGTCGTTCAAACTGATAAACAAGCGCTGTAATTTACAGAAAAATGCTTTTCTATAATAATATACAATTTAATTTTCTAAACAACTAGAATACAATTTTTAATGTTTAATTTTACACTTTACCAATCCATAGTGGCTACAATCCCCAAGCATAAGAACCAGTCTCTGCTGTTTGTCAAAATCTATTCTCTAAAATGGACACTATGGTTCTGCCTCTCAGAAAGTTCCTCTCCTTTGAAAGCAGGTATTTAATTTCCATTTTAAGTTTTAAAAACCATAACTTTCTAGTGTGTTCAATCAATCAAAGACCATTCATCCTCTACAAATCAAAACCACATGCTGAATCCCATGTATTTCCCTAATTTCTAGATTTTATTATGTATCACAATAAGTAACAGCTCACAACTCCAAATAATAAAAAACCAGTACATTTTAACTAATATAATGCCAAGAAACAAATCATTGTCAGACAGTCTTCTGACAAAATAGGAGGCTAATTACCAAAATAGTGGTGACAATAATAGTCTTATTCTCTAGTCCTGAAGATTCATTTCCAAGAGGGCCGTCAAGAGGATTCACAACCATTTTGTCCACTTCACTCCAATATCCAATCTAAAGAGAGTGTATAGGATGCACAGACACTATGAGTATTCAGTGAATATGAACTTTTCCAGAAAAGGTAAAGCATGTTATTACTATGCCCTTGATTTTTGTTCACAGAGAACTATTTCAGCTATGGATTTACCACTGTAAGCATTTCTATTTATGTAGTGAAAGATTACAACAAACATTAAAAAATTGGACTAATGACATTTTTTTTTACATTACTTTGTCTAGAACAGGTATACCATTTTTATTCACATATTAACAGGTTTTAATATAAAGATCACACATTGTAAAATTGAAATACTCCAGATCAGCAAAACATACAAAATTGTTTTTCTGTGTATGATTTGAAATTAGAGTAGAAACACAAACACATTTACAAAAACATCACTAAAAAGTTGTATCCAGCTTTTGCCATTCAGAAGCGTATTTCTCCAAATGCTGGCTCACCTTTAACAATTCACATCAGAAAGTAAAAAGTTTAATTCACAAAACTGAAAGGAAAACACTCTTACATAGTACTTACCAGAAATAATAATTCATATTTGTTAGAAAGAAATATTACATGTTTACTTCGGTCTGCAAGACCACTGTAGAATACACCTATGAATAAATATTATCACAACTCGTGCTTTAATTAAGTGCTTTTCAGTACCTACCTTAACCATTGCTCAGAATGGATAAACCTTTAAAGATGCTATAAGACAATTCAAATTACCTTCCGAGGACCGGTACTTTTGAGTTCCATGACATTTATTGTAAAATTGATTCTCTTTCCATTCTGATCAAACTTGATATTTCCTGTTAGCCCTTCCACCTGAACCTATAACAGATAAAGATGGAAGTGGTAGAAGAATTATGTTTATTTCTTTTTAGAAAATGGGTTTTTTAGTTCCACAAATGATTATTAATATTTCAAAAAACATTCACTTAAGAGTAATTTTCATATGCAATATATTATGTTAGCCAGGTTCCTGAGCACTTCACTTCCACATTATTGCCAGCAAGCTCCAGACAGGTTAGGAGATTAGAAGATATTTTCAAGCATTAATAGAGAATTTCACACATGCGCTCATCCCAGCATCCACTCCAGGGAAGCTACCTGTTTCAATGCCCTTTCTATTTCTACACCATGACCCCAGGGTACAGCTGGATTTGCAAGACAATCTCCAGCATTTCCTCTTCTGGAGATCTCAATCCTCTGTTTACGCAAATTCCGGAAAGCTTCTGTCATCACTTGAACCGCATCATAGGTCAGAGCAGAGGTATACTGAAAAGAAGTGAAAATATTTAATTAAAAACCATTTTCAGCTTCATTATACCTTCCAATCCACTTGGTAATCCATGAAACTCTAGAAAGGATACTAAGATATACTTGAAATCAATCCATTTTTTCTTTAGTCACCCTCTGAGGGGCACCTGTGAAAATCTAGTGTTCATCAGAATGGTTAGGGGCAGTGCCAATAAATCTGAACTAAAGATCTACAGTGTGAGTTACATTTTTTTCTCACTTTCAACTGTGCAACAGTCCTGTGTGCAGCTATGGCTACAAGTCCATGCAGGTGAAAGGGGAAAAAAAGAAATAGTTTTCAGTGTTTACCCTGAGCTAGCTTGTAAAAATAAGAATGTGTTCCTCTGATTACACTCTTCATGGAGAAGCATTTATTCATAGATCTCGAGACTTCATCTCCTCCCAGACATATAGTCACAAACTCAAAGAGCATGTATTTGTGTATACATGTGTTTAACTTTTTCCATTAAATATAAGATCTCAGGGGTAGCTACTTTCAAGTATGCAATACCTTGTCAACACCACACAAAACAGTTTTGGGGCTGAGATGCCTGGAACAAGTAGTGCCCCTCAAAGAGCAATATAGGTGAGGAAGAGCCCCATGTTCCTAAACTAATATAATATACAGAGCCTTACAACTTCTGAGACATGAGAGAGGAATCCTGTGATCTCAGTCATCAGAAAATGGGGCTAAATGGTCAAAGTCAAAAGCATTTATCTTCAGTGACTGGAAAGTTTTACATCTCAACTAACTAACTGAACTGAAACCACATGTGCACATGCACTGAGGACTTTGTTGGATGGGCTTTTTGAGTCTGGAACACCACAGTTATTCCAAATATAAGAGCCATTTTTGGAAATATGGGCCAGAATATAACTACTTAGAGGCATATGAATGAATGGAATGATCCCTGTGAATGCTATTACATGCTGAAAATATATCAATTGTAAAGTGGAGAGAAATGATGTATTAGCTCTTTGCTTCAATGGCTCAGACTTTAATGAGAATTTTAATTAGTTAGCTCAAGTCATGCAGAAGGCTCTTGTAATTGTAACAAAACCCAAATTGAGATTAATTTTTGTATGCAACTGTTAAACCTTAGAAAAGGAAGAAAAGGAAATAGAACTCTTTTCTAAAGATCAGTAAGCTCAGTGATTGGTGTCAATCTTCTCAATAAAGTTTTCTCAGTGACTTGTGCAGAAATATTTAAAGGGATCAGAACAGCAGAAGAATGAAGTGAAAGACTGGTTGGAGTCACTACTACCTCCTACTGGAGCAGCAGTGCTTAAGTGGTGTACATTAATTTGGAGATGAGGAGTAGAAAGGACCCTGCCTAGCAGTACTTCTTCCAACATTTCTCTTTGCAGTACAGAAACATATTGTGCCACACTAGTGTTTTGAGAAACTTTGGACACAGCACTGTCATTAACCCCTGAAACATACTTTGGGTAGCAGAAAAATCAAGAGCTTGGAACTGAGATGTAATAATGCAATCTACTTCAGCTATTCTATGATTCATTGGATCATTCAGATATATTTAATGTATTATCTCAAGAATATTATTTCTATAGTATAGAATTACTTACCTGAATATTCATAGCTTAATCATAATGAGGATTACGTAGAGCTTTGCCTAACAATCAGTATCTGTATGTGCATACATGTCATCACATATATAAAATCTACATGTCATAATTTAGATTAAGACAGCTTTAATCTAAGGATCCCAAAATATTTTAAAAGCACTGTTGGAGATGCCATGAAAGCAAGCAGCCCATGAATCATTTCTTACTGCTTCATTGTGCATACACTTTCAGCTCCTAATAACCTTCATGGGGCTCATTAACACTATCTACAGCTTCATAAATTGATGTAAAGTTGACAAACTAAAACAAAGTGAACTCATTACCATAAACAAGAAATGACAGACCAATAACCTGCTCACGCAGAGATGCGTGTGTTTGTCTGCATAATAAATAAAATGGTTATAAGTTAAAAGATGCATTAGCCTTGCCTCGATTCACTTTGTTTTTTTGGAGATTCATCCACATTCTGATCTGCACTATTAAAATAAATAGGAGCACTATTTGGAACACTGTGTAAATCTCCCATCATTTCATTTCCTTTCAACTTTATATGATAAGATCAGCGACTTACTACAAAATGAAATAGGTGCTAGAGTTCTTATAGAATCACTTGCACTAATTAAAGCATGGCAAAGAATATGCAAAAAAAAAAAAAAATCCTGCATGTCAGAATTTTAGAACTAGGATAATAAGCTGATAAGATAAATTGCCTAAAGATTTTATGCCATTTGCTATGAAGCATGGATTGCATGAATGTAAAATGAAAATAATTTTCTCTAAGTAGATGCCTTACTTGCCAAGCAGAGAAAACACAAAGTCTGTGTAATTTTCTTCAACTTAAATTTCTGACTTAACTTTCTGCCTTCAACTTAAATGCTCTATAGACTGTAGTAAAATATGTAAGCTGCAATTGCTACAATGAATTTGAAAAGTAAAGACAAAACAAATTCATTTCAGACTAAGCAGAAGTTATTGCATGTGCTGTCCAAGAAAAACTGGCAAGATGTTGTCTTTGTAAATTCAGATATTTTCCAGCAACTCGGAGATACCGAAAACCCTTAGCTGAAAGGGCCAAGATTCTATTTTATACAATCAGTAACTGAATCTTCTGAAGGTGAAATTTCAGAACACTACCCCAGAATATAACAAGATTTTGTCATATGTATATTTCAAAGTTGTAAGATATTATAAGAAAGGTAAGTTATTTAACTCAATGCCTGTCCACATGCTCATGACAAAGCTGAGAGATGTGATTAGACATCTAAAATAATTAAGACAATATACTTAAGCAGTGGAAAAGAAATAAAAATGCAATGACATAAATGCAAAAAAAGGAAAAAAATAATAAAACGAAAATATTCTGAATCAAAAGAGGTCAAATTATTTTCCTCTTGATTTGAATATCTGCAATGTCTAAATCTATCCTTGACAGATTAGCTTGAGTTTGAGGGTTTTTGGTTGGTTTTTCAATTTTACAGTCAGAGACAAGAGTAAGTATCCTAAAGTGTGATTCATTTGACCAGTTAGACACCTTGTTGGAAGATGAAATTAATTGTGCTTTAGATTCACTCATTTGATCTCCAGTAACTCCTGAGACTAGGGAGGAATCCGGGGTGATCATCTTAGGTCCTGCTGTTTACACTGTAGATGCACTAGTAACAAACGAAAATCACTCAGATGGACTGTGAACCAGCCATTCATCCCTAATCCAACACAACAGAGAGAAAGCAAAAATAATGGGAAAATTTTGGAAAATTTATGTCAGAGAATGCAGTGCTGTTGTACAAGACACGAGGGAGACTGCAGCCAGAAGGACAGATCCAGCTGCAGCAGTGCTCGAGAAGGCAGAGATCAGTCTGCAACAGGCACAGATGGAGGCTCCTCACCATGTATGGGGGCTGCTGTTGGAACAGCAAGAAAAGGAACACTGCATCATTAAGAGAGGCTAAGAGCAAGGAGGCCAGGGATCTGATACAAATATTTCCTCTTGGAGAGCAGTAAAATTCTGAGAGAGGAAATACAGGAAATGTTCTTTGTTACAAGAGCAGAAGGGTAGAATCATTCAGCCTAAACACAGTTTCACCATTTCCCTCATATTTAAACAATTTCAATATTATCAAATATACAGAATTAACTATAATAAAATCTCTCATCTGAATTTAGTTCATTTTTCCCTCAACAAAGTAATTCCCTATTTGAATGCTTGTTAATACAACAAAAGCAGAAAGATTGATATAAACATTCCTACATCTTTATAAATTACATATAAAACATAGGTATATACATATGTAAACACAGAAGCAAAAAAGAAATTAGACACAAAATCACTTGTCAAGAATCATGAAGGAATTGGGCAACTGCCTCTTGTACTTCCAGTGTAGTCAAACTGGTGCAACCTTGGACACCTATTTCTTAACGGTCTTTAATGTAGCTGGGAGCTATTTTGAAACAGACAGTATTACACACACTTTGGAAAATACCTGAAGGTTGTTTGACAGATAAGAGAGCTAAAATAAAATTACCTAGCTGATTGGAAATGTCTATTTCCTTCTAAAGCTCCTGGTACCTTACATAGCATCCTGACAGGACATGGAATTGCAAAGAGCTACTTCCAATAGAAACAAGAGACATTGTCAAATCTTGAAGGTGGCCTTTGAGTGTGCCCATAATCAGGCTTTGTTCTCACCTGTTTTGTGCAGGCAGTAGTGTGAATGGGGTGTGCACACAGCAGTGCACACACTGAGCTGGTTTCCATTCAACTGCTAATGGGCCTTGGGTACTTGAGCATCTTCATTACTTACGGCCATGTTTCAAATACTGCAATGTGAGATAGAGGTCAGGGAGCCTAGAAAAGACAGTGCATGGCTCTTCTTCTTTGTTAGGGTGATGATCTTGTGAAAATAGTGGTCTTAGCAACAGACCTGCTTCCAGCGGAGAATAACTGCATACATACACAAGATATTTGGAAATAATAATTGCAAATTTTTTAATAACAACCCTGGTCCTGACTAAAAGGGGAAGAGAGATTAGTAAAATTACCTGATAGTTTAACAAAATGAATTAGATTGATCTCAGTAAAGATGGGGTTAGAGACCAAGCCCTGTTTATCTTAATGAATATGCTATCTTTATTACATTTTGTTTCCCAAAGTTGTACAGTCACATCAACTTATAGTTTGATAAAAGCCTTTATTCAAACACAACTGCAGCACTCTGTGTGCACAGAAAACCTAAACAAATAGGCATTTTTGCTTTGAAGTGCCATACTAGCATGAGATGCAAAGAATGTCTTAAGCAACCTGTCACTTTAGAAAAATTTGCATTCAGCTCCAGAACTGCTATCCAGAAAATCTGCTGATTTTTTTCACATGTTTTTATATTTTAATTATCTCTTTGGTTGGTTTAGGAGGGCTGCTTTCTGGGCACAACCAGAAGAGCTAGCCCAGTAGCAAGCTCTTGCCAAAGCCTAAATCCCTGGAAGTCTAATTTTTATTTGAAAGACATACTCAGAGCACATCCAACAGAGACTGAAAAGACTGGGGCACTGGAATTATCCTAATGCTCCCACTGCAGGATATTTATAGGAGAAAGTGACCTTCTTTCACTCTTTTAAAAACTGAATATAGCAAAGATCATAAGATTTATAAAGCCCAAAGTGCTTGGCCTTTCTACCTATTTTATCTACTACTCTAATAGGAATGAGATTCCTGAACTGTAATTCTTCCCCCAAGATTGCTTCCAGTACAAAACAATCTTCTCACTAGAGTCATCAGAGGTGCTAATTCAGCAGGAGAAAATGAGTGCAGGTACCTACTTTTTTTTTTTTAATCTTACATTGAGAATAGAGGTTTTAAAGCACTTTGGTCTTCCATTATAGTAAATGAAAACCTTTTACTTGGATTTGAAATCAAAGCTTTACAAAAATAACAAAAAGAATTATTTGGAATTGAACCCACAGTACTTCACTTATAAAAGATGCTGCTATTTCTAATCATGTCACTGCCTATGGAAAACATACATAGTAATAAAATAAATAAGGTTTTAGAATGATTTGTGTAATCTTACTTCTAACTTAGAATAAACATGCAAAATAGCAATGCCACTAATAATAAAATCACCTTGAATTCACTGTAAAACACAAAGAATACACAACTTTTTAATTTTCAGCATATAAGTACGCAAAAGATTTTTCTTCAAGGCTAAGCCAGAACAAAGTATGTCACTTGTCACAATATTAAAAATGAGCAGGATCCAGCAGCAAAATCTGAAGCCTTCGGTCACAGTAGTGAAAACAGACCAAGCAGGAATATCTCACAGGATGAGAACAAAATGTAGAAATAAAAAGGGAAAATAATTCTCTGGAAAAGATACACGCCAAGAAAGGGATTTGAAAGAATTAAAGTGAATGTTTGAAGTGTTGAAGTGTGTGTGGAGTTCTTTGCCTTTTTCTTGTGAGTGTGGGTTTTGGCATTTTTTTGGTGTTTGCAGTTTTGTTGGTTTTTTGTTTGGTTTGTTTGGATTTTGGGTTTTATTTTTTTCCAGGAGAGGAGAGGAAGAAAAAAAAATCCAATCAGCAGTCCTCATCCAATATACTGTGGTGTTCTAAGAATTTTCAATATATGCTATTTAAAACTAATAGTAATAATTCAAGTCTTACATTTAAAACAATAGGGAAAAAAACCCACAAAGTAACCTAAAAAAATTCTTAAACTACAATTCCCCAAACTATTACTCGTCATCTACCCTAATCAGTAACAAGATACCTGTTGTATCAAGAACAGCTTTCACCTGTTTGCTCCAATCTAATTTCCAAGCAGAATACTAATATAATTGAATACACCATTCTTACCAGGTTGTTGATTTCACCAAGATATAGTTATTGTCAAAGAACAATAAACACTTAATTTTTACTTTTCTGTCACCCCATGCTAGGTAATATGGGCTGCTGCTTACATTAATTGGCCCTTAATACCAGACCTGCCCCAGAAATAAACCTGCATGTCTCCTCTCTTTATTCATTTAAGCATCCCCAGTGCTTCTGGGATAATCGCCTCCCTTATTCCCCTGACCCAAGAAACTTGCAGTCACAGATGCCTTTCCAGCTCTGAGCTGCACCACTTTTCTGCGTCTTTCACTCACATTTCAACAGCCTCTTTTCACTTTGCTGGCCCCTTTTTTGCATGACATCATTCCTCCTCCTACTACTATTTTCATGTTTGTCTATGACTCCCTCTTCTCCTTTTATCCTCACTTCTCCATCAAGCTCGACTGTCCCAAATGACATTGATCTTTGTGAGGCCAGGGTTATGTCTGACCTTTTTGAATACTTGAATAATGAAGAAATAGTAGCTTTTCCTGTTTATATCCACCATATCTAGATGAATTGCTAGTTGAGAAAAAGCAATACAGAGTTCCTGGAAAAATAGGCAGGAGGAGTCCACTGCACTTTGCTGGCTGAAGATCCTTAACAATTTATAATTATTAAGAATAAGTGGATTCAAATTCAAAAAAACATAGCTTCATAGAGACATCAGGACTTGGCTCTGCAGTTTTCTAAAGTCTGCTTTAGCACAGTTCAGCCACTTTCAGGATTGAAGGATTTGGGTCAATTGGCCTTTTGCATGTCTGAAACAAATCTACAGATATTGCCTCAAACCACCCACTACTTTCAGTGACTAAATGTTCTATTCTTTAATTGACTTTTCTTAAAAGAAAAAAAAACAGCAACCCAACTATACTGGAATGAGTGATTACTTACACAAAACAGCCTTAAGCTATTAAAAAGAAGCACAAAGTTTAACACTGAAATTTCTTATTTATTGTATTTATTTTTTGTATTTATTTTTTCAAATAGAGAAGACTGAATACTGGGATTTGAAAGCCCAGTGAAACCAGTTAGCTGGAACACCAACTGCTAGATGAATACCTTTTTTATGCCCAAGAAACCAAAATGCAAGGACTGAAAACAGGAGGCAAAACAATCTCAAAAATCTATAGTTTTATAAGGGATCTCAGGAAAAAACAAAAAATACACCAGATCAGCTCTTTGGTCAACCTTATAACAAATACAAAAAATTATTTATTTTAAAAAACTTGGATTTATAAATCATTATTATCTACTTGAATTGAGGCATATTCAATCATATTTTTATATTAAAACCATAGCAGGTGCAATAGAATATCCCCTCTAACTCTTATTAAAATTCATTGCATTATAAAGCCATTTTCCAACACACTGCAATCATAAGAGGCATGGCCCAAAATGAAGATACTGTCTAATTCATCAACTGCACAATTTTGCTTGATCATCTATATCTAGACAAACTGCCTTCTAAATTTTCAGTGTTTTCAGATAATTGTTTTCAGTGTTGTCTTTGTTCACATTGTTTTCTTCTTTGCTCTTTATTATAAGTGAGTCATCTAAAGGTTAATTATTTCTGCAAGGTAAATAATTGTGTGCTATGTATTTTTGTATTCTTTGTTCTGCATGTTATCTGTAAATTAGCACCAGTATAGTTAAACCAGCATCTTTCAGTTAGAAGTGTCATTACTCCTGACTTATGGTTTCATAATAAGTGCCTAAAGACTATATGACTTGACTATAAAGAAACCTGAAAATGTGAAACTACTGAAGATAAAATCAGGAGATAAAAATAATCTAGTGTTTTGGTATCTTAGCTATTCATTGATTGGATGGGTAAAGAGATTATGAAGCCAGAAATACAATCATGAAAAGAGAACATCTGAAACATTATGTGCCAGCATGAAACAGTTGCACCCATCCAAAATAGCTGTGTGAGTACCAGGGTTATTACCACCTTCCAACACAATGGGATTCTCTATGAGTCTGAGCTTAACTAAGTATTCAACCAGGCAGCCCCAAAATTTTTTTCTGTGTGCTGCACATAGTTTCTGTATATATCATATGCAAGCTGTCTCAGGCACTTCAAGCCTCAGGTTGCTCTTAGAAAAGCTTATCCCAGAGCAGGATGGCTTGTAGAATAGACTATCTCAGTTGGACAGACCTACAATGATTATCTAGTCCAACTGCCTGAACAATTCAGGGCTGACCAATTCTAAAGGGTGTTTTTAGAATTGTCCAAATGCCTCTTAGGCTCGAGGCATCGACCAGCTCTCATGGAGGACTGTTCCTGTGTTTGACTACCCTAAAAAAAATGTAAATAAATGCTTCCAAAGGTCCAGTCTGAATGTGCTCTGGTGCAGCTCTGAACCATTCCCACATATTCCCTTGCCACTGGATACCAGGGAGTGGATTTCAGTACCACCCTCCCCACTCCCCCTCTTTAGAAAGCTGTAGAGAGCAATGGGGTTATCCCCCAGCCTCCTCTCCAAAGGAGAGGAGCTCAGAGACCTTAGCTGTCTCTCACAGGACATGCCTACTTGAAGCTTAGTACTTAGGGGAGGTTGGCTCTAGCTGGACACTAGGTGCCACCAAAGCTGTTCTGTCACTCCCTTCCTCAGAGGGACCAGGAAGAGAAAATTTAATGAAAGGGTCATGGGTTGGGACAAGGGCAGGGAGAGATCACTCAGCAATAACCATAATAAGAAGAACAGATTAATCTGGAAAAATTTTAATTACCGATCAAACCAAAGTAGGATAATGAGAAAATAAAAAGTAAATCTCCAAACATCTCAACCCATTTCTCTCTTCTTCCTGGGCTCAACTTCACTCACAAATTCTTTACACTTTGTTCCCACAGTGGCACAGGGGGACATGGAAGGGGGTTGTAGTCTATTCAGCACCCATCTCTGCCACTGCTTCCTCTTCACAGGGTGGACGCCTCACACTCTTCCTCTGCAAGGAAATTTCTTCTCTGGGACCTGGTCCACCCCCTGTCCTTCTTTCTGCACTTCTGCAGGGCTGTTTCATATATTGTCATTCCTCCCTCTGGCTGCTGTTGTGCAGCAGCTTTGTCCTCTTCTTGGATGTGTTTTCAGAGGCAGCACCACCTTCACTGACGAGCTTGGCCTTGCCAGCAGAGGGTCAGTCTTGGGGCCATCTGGTATTGACTTCACTGGACATGGGGGAAAGTTCCAGCAGCTTCTCAAAAACCCATGGTCCCCTTCTACCAAAACCCTGCCACACAAAGGCAATATAACTCATGTCTCACTTGCCTTCAAGAGATACAGGTTGAGCTTCTTTTGGCAAATAGACCAAAGGCTGCGCCTTGAGAGTATGGCTTAATCAGATTAGCAAATTGGAGCAGTTGGACATGAATGCATGTGCTGTCCTTCAGTGTCCTACCACAAGATCAAGAAGCTTGCCTTAAATGTAACAGCCTAGAACAACATTAAGGCTCAAAAAGCCCGGCATATTTGTAAACACACAGTACTGAATCAAAAGAAAATTTCAACTTGTTATTATTAGGCCTTTTTAAAATGAAACATTTTCTTTTTTTTTTTTTGCAACTTGACAAAAAATTAGCCAGGATGCTCAACTCTATGTTTCAAGATCTACACATTAGCTCTTCTAGAACTGCATCATAGACTGGTAACACCCTTGGTTACAAGAGAAATGTTTTAAATTTAATTTGAAGTAAACCCTGAACCAGCATTAATTGTGAAAGATGCAAAAATATTCTGTAAAAAAGTCTGCAAAACACTAGTTTTAAGCACTCTGCTTAATCTATTTAATCTATAAAGCATGCTTTTATCAGTACAGGTACAGTGCAGCAACAAATGAGATCAGTGTTTTTTCTCATCTATGTCCTAAGACAGCAACTTTTTATAATTAATATTTTATAAATTGTAAAGTTACATTTTTAAAGCAATTTGAGACAGACTCTCTTCTGGGCATCTGTGGAAGAGGCTTTTAGCAATGCTCTTCTTTCTTGAAGAGCATGTTCCTTTGAAATACACTTTTACTTAGAAAGGGTGTCTTTATTTTCAGGACTGTACTTGGATGCTGTGGTATGTCTTATCAGCTCAGTCACAGTCCATTGACTTGCATTTTGTAATGTAAAATGAATGCACACTTGCTTTTGGATTACAAAAGGAAGATAATACAACAGAGTTGCAATGCTTTTGTCTGCAATGATAGAACACTTACAATCCCATAGATAATATTACCTGTTAGGGGCATGTAACCACCTATCATTTCTATACTGATGATGCAGGGCTCTTGTCAGCCTTCCTATCTGTTTCATACAGAATCTGCAGCAAGAGTTTCCTGGATTCCACGGGACTGGGAGCAAAAGTTCATTTATCAGCACTGGCAATTTAGACAACTACCTCAAAATTAAAAGGGGAGAAAAGTTATTTGTAAGATCACTTAAGGGACAAGTAGGAGAGCAGTGCATTAACCTGCTCAGTAATCTAGATGTTTATACAGAAGCAGAGGGCAACACAGCTAGAATAACAATATAAGAAGGAATGAAATACTCACAAAGGACAGGTAAGAAATGCAATTCAGCACAAGTTGATGAAAAAAGCCTGTACTTAAAAGTAATGTTTAAGTGGACAGATATGGTATGAGTCCATCTAAATTAGCAGCAGCGCAAGAGAGCAATGCAGAAGATTTGGCTGTTAGTATGTATCCCACATGAAATACATCTCACTAGTGTCCTGGTGGTAAGGAGAGGAAAAAAAAAAAGTAAAAAGAAACTAATACAAAAGAACCCCCTGAAATGACTACTGTCTCTGAGACACATGAAGCCATTATTTCCATTTCCTCATCATAGCACTCAGATGTGTTGCAGTAGCCAGTCTGGCTTTTCAAAAAGGTACCAAATAGAAAGGTTCCAGAGCAAAATGACAAACAGGATCTGAGAGCAGAAAATTCATAAGAAAAAGGGATTATTTTGTTTTGCAGGGAAATCAAGGCAGAAAGGGTGGCAGCCATTTTCAAATACAGGAGGATAATGAAAAAGCAGAAGCCTCTCACAGCCATTAGAAACATATAAAGGAGTAATGGATTAGGTGATATAAAGGCTGATTAAAATTAGACAAAAGCCAAAACAAAGATCATTTAAGTGCTGAAATAAATGCTTGGAGAAGCTGTGAAATCACTACTCAGAGGAACTGCACAGCTTTATCTGATTCTGACTTCAGGCAAGCAGGACAGACAGGTGACTGATTGCTCAGTGACCTTTCTGGCCCTGCTTCCATGATTTCTACGATTCTGCCCTGCCTCTAGCTCCCACAAAGGTGGGAATGAAATGTGACATATCTCTAACCCTACCTGTAAAGACAAGCAAAAATGACAAGTAATTTGTGTATAAGAGCAAGAGATAGAAAGCTACACAAAAAAATACAGTCACTGATACAATCAATGTCACCAAATAATGCAATATACATCCACACTTTCCTCACCATCAATACCTCTAGCATTTATAAGTTATCTGATAATCTAACATAGGTCTCAATTTCTTAAGTGAGTATCAGTGCAGTCCTATATACGTCTTGAGCAAACAATATAAAAAGGAAGAGAGGTCGGCCTTTTAAACTAATTTAAAAAGTGTTCTAAATTAATGAAATTCAAGATACTTTACTTTTCCTATCCATAACAAAATCAGAAGATATTGCATATACCCTCCTTCAACTCTTTCAATTTCTACTAGAATTGAAAGGATTTATCATGGGGGAAATTAAGGGAATACCCATGACAGAGTTAGAGATTTTAGTGCTTTAATACAACATTGCAGCTACTTCATGTTATCTAACACACATGCAATTTCCCTCCAACATAACACCAGAGACCTTGTGTGTCTCACCCATTTATTTTTCCATCACTGATAAAAACTGCATTTTGGTTTCAGTTTGAGTTCTTCACTATAGTCATATGTTTTATGTATTTCTCTATTATTATTTTCAGACTGTAATTCTGCAACATGAATATGTAGATAGATTTGGGCACTCAAGAATCAGAGTGACAAAAGGATTCTGTTAATTCTCCACAGCCACATCCCTTCCCGTTTTCCTAAATAAGAGAAATACAGATTACATATACTACACATCTGTAATACAAATGTACCTAAAGACCTGACACAGACTCCAGTTTACTGTTTCAAACTTTATGTATGAGATTCACTACATCTGTCATAAAGATTTTAAACTACAAAAATAACCACATAAAAAATCACTTCGACTAAATTATTACCAAACTTGGCCTCATAAAAAAAGAAATCTGTTATTTTTAAAATTAAAAATAAGGTTGTGTGTTTTAAAGGACTTTTCTACTAGGCGTTTGAAAAAAATGGTTCTTCCTTCCATGCTGAACTTTTTATCTATTTAATTATATAGGCTTCATATTCAAACTATAGCATAAAAAAAGATATGGATAGAACATTTGCAACTTATTTTTTTATCTTTTAGAGCTATTTAAGAATATGTTCTTATTAAAATTTCTGATTGTATTATCTAAAAATTATCTAACATTAAAATTGAATTACTCTTTTTCATATCTTGCAGCCACTAATTGATCCTCGTGATAGAGAAAGTGAGAAGGTACTATTACCCTAGTCTTATCCAGAAGTAAAGCTGAGATAAAAAAGCAAAACCACCTGCCCAGTGTTACACTGTGTATCATGCAGGCCTGAAATCAGACCACAATCCTGTATGTCAGGCACAGAACTTAATTTTTTAAGTCTTTGTAGAAAATAGGCATCTGTCTCAAAGAAACTGTCTAAACATTTCTTTGGGTTATTATGTTACATCATAAAAGTAATATGTGCTCCCTGGAAGCATAATATTTGTCTTTAAATATTTCAAAATATAGAGAAACATTTTAAAACAGAGAAAAAGAAAAATCAAAAAAAGTCAGTAGATCTAGTTAATCTATCATCAATATATCATATCTAAACCAATTACCTAGCAAGCTGCCAGGCACAGATTTACAGTGACACAAGAAAAAAATTGTCTTGAACATTTTGTCTTAATTTTTAAGAGTGTAGCATCTTTGGTCAATCAGTTCTATGACAGAGAATGTTAAAAGTACCCCAGAGAAATATAAAATTGTATTGGGACTATTGATTTTCAAGGGCTTTCTCTGTCTCTTGCATTTCTATTCAAAACCCTTAACTTCCTGTACTTCTAGTGCAGTTAAAACAAACATAAGACATACCTTTATTGTACTAGTGTGTGCACCAGGATATTCTTTCTCCTCCAGTGTTGACCAACGCTGTATAAATTTTGACACCACAGGATCATCATAGTCAACTATCTGAAATCCTGAGACATTAGCTCCTCCAAACTGGATTTTTGACAAATCTCCATCAGTAAATCCCTGAGCACAGAAAAAATTGTCTGTTATTTTAACAGTTCTCTAAATAGTGTATAAAAAGAAAGAGTTTCCATATGACCTCTACTGCAGAGCAGTAAGCCAACATTTTCCTCAAACTGGATCCAACTTAAATCCTGGGCTGCCAGGATTAAGTCATCAGCTCCATCAGCCAGCAATGCTTCTTGCTGCCCACTAGACAAGCATTTTTGTAGAGAGCAAGGGCTGAGAGGACCTGTACTTGCCATCCTAAACATCCTTTTAATTTCAAGGGGACCACTTAAGTGAGAAAGGGAACACCACAAATGAGTAACAGGCAAGCAAGTTTTAGGCAGGAATACTTACAGCCACAGCTGTATCCTCTTTTTTAGGAACTCTAAAGCATGTAGAAGGACTTACCATCTCCACTGCCTCCTCCCTCCGACATAAAGAGCTACTTCTCATTCTTACAAAAAGTCCTTGGGTTCTGTTTTCTGTGATTTAACCTCAACCAAATAACCATACAAATGCATTTACATGACGTAATGATGTCAGACACTTCATTATAAATGGATGTTGTGAGTGAATACAAAAAGAAGCAGCAAATTCAAATCACATTAACATAAGTTGCTACAATTGCTATAATACACTAGATGCTCTCTAATTATTGTGTATTAATGATCCTCACATATTGTTGTCTGCTAATACAGACACTTCTACACGGATCATGTAACTTGACAGTTGAGCAGGAACATTCATTGTATATTCAAACCTCCATCTATCAGCATTTTTAATTTTCAAAATAGATAAATTTCTTTAATGATTGATCAGACTGAAGGAGAATATTACTATAGTTCAAAAAGAAGAAAGCAGGTGGACTCAGTGAAGATATTGTTCAAATGCTAAAGAAGTTTTCCTTCTGACAGAGAAAACCAAGTTTTTAAAATCACTTCTATAAACACTTTATACATGATATTAAACAGCTTTAAAACATAAGATTCAGTAGTTTTTAGGTATTATGGATTTACTGTTACAAATTTAAAGCAATAGCTAAAATAGCAACCAGTAAACATAATGAAATCCACTGGGCACATTTTCTAAAATTTCCCTTAAGGTAGAAAATACTGTTTATATAACATTTGCAATGCAAACCACAGATGTCTAACAGATAATTTCTTACATATTGTTAAGACTTTTATGCCTGCTTTATGAATATCAGCACCTCAACTTTTTTATCCAAAAATTAGTTACTAAGTTATAAGAATGAAACCCCAGTGTTCAGCTTTTAAAGAGGCCTTTAAAGCAAAAGGCTTCTTTACACTGTGGCACCCACATGACTCTTCAGAGCACTGCCTGCCTGGAGGGAGAAGTGTTTCCATCAAAGGCTGGGAGGAGACAGGGGTTATGCCTCAAGTGCCAAAGACACACCATGCTCCTTCTGTTTCCTCAGGCTCCTCAAAGCACTGTGGAAGACAGTGTCAATTGGGGCACTCTGGGCCCTGCTGGAATTTGTATCAAACACTATCACAGCTCAAGAATAAACGAACAGGATAACTGAGATTTGAGCATGCAGAATTTGCTTTGTTGATTACAAAAGAAACCTGGATTAGTTCCCTTAGCTTCAGCAAGTGTTTATAGACTTTAATATCAGTGAAATGGCCTGTCACCTATAGACACAATTTCAAAAAAATTACTTTGACAGAATTTAGTGAGTTTCCTGAACTTTCCCTGCAGGAACACTATTAGCTATACAGTCTGATCACCAAAGTTCAAGAAAACATGAATTCAGACTGATCACCCAGCCAACATGAGGGATGAAACATGGAAATCTGAGACTCGCTAGTCTAGCAGAATGAAACATGAGAAATGTGATTCTAAAATAGTTTAAAAGTTGTGAGAGAGAAATCATCACTTTGCTGAATTAATCTATCATCCTATGATAAAGATACCCTCTTTACATACCCTCTTTTTCTAAAGTATGTAAAAAATGAGAAGTTCTATTGAAGATGCTGAGCAACCTTCATTCCCGTTGATGGGAATATAAGAGGCATTTAAAGCCTGAAAAAACTCAGCCAATAAACAAATATAATCTCAACACATGCATTATTTTTGCAAGGATAAAGGCATCTAGGTTTTTTTCCTGTTTTCTGAGATGTATTCATAACAAAATAATAGTTGATGTGCTTCCACAAACAGTCAAATGAGCAATACAGGTATTTTAAACATTAAGAATGCTTACCAGATTTGCAATGATATAGTGGTATCCTTTAACATGTTTACCAATTGTGATGACCTGTAAAAAAGAAGAAATACCCCCATAATGGAGAATGTTCACCTGATATACACACAAAGACTTGAAAGGTACAAAATGCAGTATGATGTAAAAGCTAGTTAAGAGCTTTATGGTATACAATACTGAGTTAGTGCAATGCTTTATCTTTTATTTTACCTAATACACCACACAACACACTCTTTGCTGGTAGAAGTTAGTCACATTTAAGTCCAAGTCCCAAGAGGGAGAGTCCCTCCAGACACAGGAGCTGAATGCTAATTACTGTGGTGTGTACTAAGGCACAACGAGCCAGGAGAGAGCAGGCATCACGTGCTAGAAACACTGTGTCTCACAGACTCCTGCTAGATTCTGCCCACTGACATTAATGAATTATGAGGAAACCTTGTAAAGTTCAAATTGTTTATTGCCCTAAGTCTTCTTCATAATCTCCCTCAAAGCCAGCTGGTGGTTTCTCAACAGTCTCTGCTGGCAGACCTGTAGCATGGATTCTTCTCCCAAATAAGCCTAATTAAGACTGTGTCTGCATGGGGAAGTTCGCATTTTGAAGGTAAGCACTTCTTCAGAGGAAGGATGTGTAAGACAAGAAGAGTCTAGAGGTTTATTCCATCTTTTGAACATTGAGAACAATGAACTTAAATTACGAGAATGACTCATTCATTTCCTCACTTAACATATAACTAAAATATTCATATTAGGTACCCTGAAACTTGTATCAGGGTACTAGTGGACAACGTTCCAAATACTTGGTTTAATGAAGTTACAGAAATATAACTAAAAGCAGCTTTAACACTGAGTTTACATTACTAGAGTTTGAGACTGAGAGGGATCACATTACACAGACCATGGAAGTAATTAAATTGTTTCTCTTTTGAGGTCAATATATATATATGAATTTAAGTATCCCAAAACAATTACTTGGATTAGACTACTTAAAACTAACTACTTTTTAAGAGGTTTAATAACTATTTTCAGGTGTATTTCTTACATAGCTGCTGCTTCCAAAGAAATCTCAGTTAGACCAAATAGATTAGCTCTTCTGTATGAAATGTTTTGCTATCATTGGTCTGAGAAGACAACCAGTAGCTGCAAGCCTTTGGAACAATGCTCAGTAACTCTGCTCTAGGTGCCACTGTGTACTCTTTCATTAACTCAGCTTGCTATAACTTGCCATATGAACACTAAGGATGCTGCCAGTTAAAACTAAGAAAATTCAGTGGTAGTATCAAAAGCCATGATGAAGGAGCTGTGCACACACAAAAGCTATTCAGCAGTTCGGAGGACCTTCTCTAGCAGGGATAGACAAGTAGTGGCAGTAATTACAGTTGCCCAAAGGGTACTATCAGGCTGAAATGAGATTCTGCAAAGGAAGCTGCCTGAGAAGAGACAGAAGCCATATAATGAAGAGCATAGTAACACAGACTCGCCAGATCAGAGAAGAGGAATATAAACTAGTCTGAGGAGAGCTGGGGAACTGAAATATTTTTCAACTTAGATGAATTGTTGAAATCTGAAGAGAAACTGTAACACGAGACAAAAAACCAAGAATGATGAAGCGACTTTGCAAATACATTTTGCGCCTATACAAAGATCCAAGGCCTACAAAGCGTAACTGGGTAACTGGGTGCACCTGAGACTGTCACTGCAGTTTAAAATATTTGCAGGATAAATCATAGGACTAAAATGAAACATTTGTTCAACAATAGAAAGCAAGGAAGGAATTGAAGAAGTTGTTCCTTTATGTATTGAGCAATGCAAATAGTACTGATATATTAAAGGAAAACCTGATTAACAGAAAGCCTGCTGCATTTCTTACAGTAAAAATACATAGAAAAAGGGATACTGATATGATGTGTCTACTTCAGGCATCCTCATGAAATTAAGGAAATTTCCGAGGGCTTTTTTCAGGGCAGGAATTAAAATAATTTTTCAAAAAATATATCTGGTAGCAAAGCAGGATCTAAAGTACACTGCTATTAGAAAAGAAAATCAGAAGAACACACTCAAGGGATACAGACCAAGAAATTTATTGTTCTGCATTTAATTTTAAGGGATGGAGAAAATTATTAGAGAATTAGTTAGTTAGACTTTCTTTTAGGCTGCTTGAGAAATAGAAAGTGGGTTTACCTTTAAATATAAGGAAGGGAAGTTACTGAGTGTAAGGATAATGAACTTAAAAACCAGACCAAAGTGCAGAAATAACTAGGCTATCTTGTGAAGAGAATTACAAAACTAAACCCATTTGGAATTGCTGCAAACAGTTTTAGAGAACACATTCCAGCATAGCAATAAACTACTTAGAGGAGAACAACTAGCTAGAGTTATATTAACTGACCTGTGAGGCTGATTCAGTTATCTAGGATTCTTTAGTGATTTACAAATCAAAACAGCAGAAACAAAACCTTAGCCAGCTGTGTGTTTGAGGAATAGCACAAGTCTGTGGGGATAAGCTGAGAAACTCTCAGGGTCTAAAAAAGGCATAATCCATCAAAGTGTTAACTAGGGCAAGAAAAATATCCTAGAACTGCAATCAAAGTAAGAAGCAGACAAAGATGAAAATAGGTCTATTATGAAACAAAGACTGTAAAAATGAGTGGTAACTGAAGGGTAAAGATGGCTCTTGTCTAGAAGAAGTGGCTAAAAGGTGAAACTAAATAAAATTACAGCCAGCCAAAGTTTCATAAGATTGTACATTTCTTGACATTGATAAGTCAGAAAATATGATTTTGAAATATTGCAGGTGATAGAGAGATCACACTCTCGGACATCAAATGCTCTTGAGAACAGGATCAAATTCAAATTTATCCTGAAAATTAGAAAAAGAGCTTGTGGATATGAATTCCAAATAAAACACACAAACACAATGTACTCCATTAAGGACACTACTCATTGTCTGAGCCTCTTCAAAATATAACGACCTTCAAAACAAAGACCAAAATAACAAGCCCTTCAAAAAACCTTCAAACAAATACATCCATACTCTGATGATACATCCCTACTGATGCTACACAGTCTCACATGATGAAGCTCAAGCCAACAGGGAACTATCCTTACAATTTTCCATTGTGCTCTGCATGCATGAAAAATAGGAAGAGCCAGTAAGAACTTCCTAGACTCTAGGACTGAAGTGGTAGATTTCAAAGTAATGCAGTAATTTGAAGCAGAGTACCATGATAATGTTGCTAAAAATAACATTGTTTTTAAAAGATATTTTGGCAAATAATTTGCATGGAGAGAAGAGATTTTTGCTGTTCTTTTTAAAGCTCAGGAGGCATTAGCTATGAAAAACAGCATCCAGTTTTGGTTAACACACTTTAAGAGTGACACAAAATGAAGAGACAAGCAAGGAAAGTACAAATGACAAAGAGCTTCAAAACACAAATTTTGAAGGGCATTAAATGAGAAAGAGAAACTGTGATACAGTCTTCCCTAGACATAAAAGGTTCTCAGAAAATGCATCAGAGGGAGAAAATACCTTCTAGGTGTAAAAAGAACTAATACTTAGACATAACTACTTATACTGGACCAGATATAATAGTGTATCAACTATGTATAATATAGTATACTACTGGGACTGTAAAATAGTCTGAACAAGGTATTTTGTAAATTACTGTTTTTACTTTAAATAACCAGGATAGAAAACTATACAGGATCATCCAGATAGAATTATTTTGCCTTTGAGCGAAGGGAGGGATTATAGGATTTGTACATTCACTTTCTCCCTGGCACGTATGCAGTCCTCAATACAAACTTGTCACTGCCAAATGATTCATAACAATCACAAAAGTACCATCAAAACAAATGAACTCATTACAGTTACTTTTAGAATACTGCTAACTGCTGTCACTGAAGAAAGGAGAATAGCAAACCTGATCGACAATGTCGTTGACTTTATCGCGTTCACAGTCCAAAATCACCCGCCTTTCCTTTTTTACCTCTAGATCTTGAAACAGTGAACGGTATGTTTCATCTTTTCTCTCATTGTTAATATTTCCTACATTGATAGCAGTCACTTGCCATTTCTTTTCAGCAGCAGAATCCAGCACAGCTTGCAACGTTGATAAGCCTAGTGCAGCATAGGAGAAAACAGAAGATATGACTGACAAAGCTTCAGGAATTAACAAGCTTCTACAACATGATTTGTGCGATCACTTATTTAAGGTCTCCTGTAAGTTGTTTGACCTGTCACAAGTAGGTAGAAATCAGAAACTAAGATATATGTGGGCCAAATCAATTATTATTGCATGAAATTTCCATTTGCATCACTGCGAGGCATCAGGTAAAGCCTTTTAAGAGCAAATTTTGGCTTTGGCCCAATCTTCAGAACTGGACTTTGCTGTTTTCACTGAGCCACTGTTGGAATTCCACAGAGTAGGAAAGAGATCTTCTAGGAGAGGAGTGATCCAATTACAGCAAAAGGATCAGCCACTTATTAGAAAAAGGATCAGCCTTATTAAAGGATCAGCTGCTTAAACAACAGCTATTGAACAGCTTTTGTTCCCAGCACTTGAGCAGAACGGTATTTAAACCTAGACCTCACTGAAGTCTATGGCAGAATTCCCATGTTCTGCAGTGATGGTAATGGATTTATTATTTCTGCTGCCTACAGTCACATCCCTGATTATGAAAGATGTGCTGAGATATATTTTTCCATATAGATAAGCAGGCTCAATGCTAACACCTACAAGCAGTGCAGAGAAGTTTCCTTCCATTTCATACATTTGGCAAGTTCCTGATAGGAAGCTGTAATGTTTGTACAGATGCAACTGCTGCCTACAATATACTGTAAAACCAGTGAAGATTTTACTTGACAGATTTTCTTTTTAGGGATGAGCTAATGTAGTAGAGAAACATGAAAATTACTGCTGGAAATTAATTCCTGTTATACAAAAAGTACAATTTTAATAGTACAAGAATGAGACTTATCATATTTGAATTCCTACCAGAGAATTCTACATTATTCTAGAGAGCAGTTTTAGGGATACCAGATACTATTACAGGGAAAAAAATTAGACTTTCTTATGAGTGAAGTGACATTTTTGCACATTCCCCTCTCCTGAAACCAACCAAACATCAGGAGTCATTTCTTTGAGACAAATTCTGATGTGGTATGTAAAGGGAGCTTCAGGTATAACTCTCATGAGAAATAATACTAGTTATACCCATAAACATAGAAGGAGAGCACAAAGAATTAATCTGTCTCACAGTCTGTAGGTATAATATTAAATTAAGATTGGTCAGTGTTTAGCAATTCATCTTCATCAGTGAAAATGGTAATGGCATACAGCACTACACAAGACTGGTCATCAGCAAAGGCAGAAAATGGCAGGCTTCCAAAAGGATAAATTGAATTATTCTCTTATATAATTTCTGGTTTGCCAAGTCTCTTTAAGAAAGACTGATATTGAGTTTTGTATGTCATGTAATGGATATTTATTTTAAAATCACAGACAACTACAGTCCAGCAGTACATATAAACTATTTCAAATCCTAAAGATGAATCTGTACAGCTTGTGTTAAAAAGGGAAAGATTAGTAATCTAAGCAAACTGAGAGATGCAGGGAGCATCTTAAAACACTGAAAAACACTAAAGTATGTTTAAACCTCAAAATACTGCTTGAAATTATGAATTAAAATTTAAAAAAAAGGACAAAGCCAAAATGAAACCATTCATTTGAATAATTGTTTCAAATTTCATTGCACAGATTTCAGGTCCTCCAACTTGTCTAAATTTCCTGAGTAAAACAATCTCAACTAGGCACAAATTAATAAAGACTATTAATACTAATACCACCCATTGCAAAGGGTTCCTATATTTCACTCCTCTAGTCTTCTGTTTTTCCTAGGGTTTCTCTTTTCTTGACGTGCTCTCTGCAGAGATATCAAATGGCTGCCTGGATTGCTTGCCTTATTTTTTTTTGGTGGCAGATTTGTCATCCCCATACAGCTCAGCTCATTCTGATAGCAATAACATGGTGCAAAAACACAAACAAAACTAAAACACCAAACAGAAAGCATTTGCAGCAATACTTTTGTGAAAGTTAAATTTTCTAGAGAGTAGTAACAAAAGTGGGAGACTGCAGAGGAGAAAACTCCAGCAACTTCAGTTGCTATTTTTTAAGCTGCATGAGCACTTTTACCTGGGAAACTCATTTCCTGAACCTCTTTTAGTTATCCTGAGACAAACTTTTAAAGCAGTAAGCTTTGAAAAGAAAAATGGAAGAGAGGCTGAATAACTCAGCAATTCTTTTACAGATAGAATCTTATAACAATGCTACTACTTTTTTCAAAACGTAGTGTTTGTTAGTAATGGCAGAGAGGATCTAAGGATGGTAAAGGAGACTACTCCACATTACATGAGAATAAGTACTGTATTAAGACAGTAATAGCTTGGGTACATATGTACTGAATGGCCTCACTCCTTGTGGACAGGAATGACAGCAAATTGCCCTGTACTTCAGCCATTCAGTCCCTAAACACAGAAGTGCTCTAACACCAGCAATAAACAATTCTTTAGGAATAAGTCATCAAACTAATTATTAGCCGTCATAGTTCGCATGAAGAGTAAATCTCTTTGCCTTTTTTATCTCAGTCCTGAAGGTGGGAACATCTTCAATTCTGTCTCATTCCTTAAATATACATCACTGTCACTACAGCAAGAGGCAGATGTGCTTAGGGGAACTGTGGACTTGTGTATCTGGGATTTGATGTCAATGTAGCTGGCTACAAACTGCTCGACTCTGCAGGCTGACCTCATGCAATCTGTGGGGAGCACTGAGGAGCAACCATTTACTCCACATAAAGGTAGGAGCTTCATGCCTTGGAGCTTGTTATCACTGGGGTGCCTTGCCACAATTAAAACCAAGAGGTAAGAAAAAAAGGAAGAACCAAAGGGTGGTAAAAAGAGCAATCTGATGCTGTTATTCCTGGTCAGATCCAGACAGTGCAGCTCACAAGAACTCGGTGTTTTTCAGTATTTCCTAAATATAAATCACATGCACGTCACATTCTGCCCACCACCAGATGATTGACAGAGTACTGGCTGAGAAAGTAGTTTTACATCTGTCCTTTCCAAAAAGACAGTGAACCTTTCTGTTTCTAACGTGAATTTAAAAAGGACCTTCCAGAGAAATGAGCTTAGCATTCATTGTTCCATGTGACATTACCTTTGGAGGTTACACACCAGGATTAGTTCTTCTAACTGGAATGCTTACAAAAGTGATACAGAACTTTCTTGAGGAGACCCCTTCAGCTTCTGATCATCATGTATATAACGGCATCAGAATGCAGGGAATTAAAAGTCACCCCATTACTCAAAATACCATGGAGGGGTATAACCATGCTTTAACTCTATTAGCATTTTATAATTTAAAATGCATTTAATATTTAACCCTGACCAATGAACACACAGACAAGCCACCAAATAGCCTCTTTAAAGAGAATAGGACCAGGCAAGAATAGAAGAAAGTTAGCCAAGGACTACTAGGTGAGGACAACCTGAAAACAGAATGATAATAATGGAATTCCAGAAAAAGCAATCAAAAACTCCACCTTTCCTGGATAAAGCTGCTTCTTAGAAAAATAACTGATATACCACAATTTGCCAGTGACATTTTCAAGTTCATATACTGTTACATTATTTCTACTACAGCCATAAAAGGGCATGAGAAGGCTCTAGGGTGGAGTTAATTGGTCCTGAGCAATGGGTTTGGGTTTATCAACATCAACAATAAAATCTAAGCTCAACAGAGGTGAGGAACTCAATACCAAAAGCAGTCTCCAAAGAAGTAGGGACTGACTGCATCCAAGATTCATTGCTTGCTTCGTATCTAACTACAGATTTTGCAAACGTGGAGTGAATCTGTGGTAGCAGACAGCCCTTCAAATCCTTCAGCCCTGAGCAGACAGCCCATTTTTTTTCTTCTTAGATGTTTCTTTAACAAAAAAAGAAAGAAACTTTACATAGAAACTGTTTTACAGCATGTGACTAATCTTACATTGCTTAACAGTTGCAATTCTATTAATGCCTACCATAAAAATTTCATTCTCATTTAAATAATTTTGTTTCTGTCCCAAAAGCTCATTTCTAAATGCAAGAAACACTTGATTCAATTACACTTACACACTTGTTGGAGGTAAATAGTTCTTCTGTTATTTACTTATCTAATATGAATTCCGGATTTCAATGAGATACACCTACCAAACAGGGTGCAGGTAAAAAGTACCACACCTTACCTCTGTCACTGTCATACAAATATGCAAACTTGGTCCACTGATAGTATTCAATCAAGCTAAGAAGAGCTCCCTTGAGGTCAGGTCTCATCTGAATGACAAAGGGATGGGTTCCATCTGTTGGGAAGCTGGGAGTTATGAAGGAGACATGAAGAGTCCCACAGAAGGATGTTATGGTATTTACAGACTTCTTGTCATAGAATCCAAAAATAGCAAAGACTCCTCTTGAAAATTGGGAGCAGACTAGAAAGAAGAAAGAAAATTAGTGAGAGAATTTATTTTAAAAATTATTGAAAACTCTATAATGTATAAATTTATGAGAAATCTATGTCTGAAAAGTATCTGATCACAAATATCAGGCAAAAAAAGTAAAGTACTCTGCTATGGAGATCATTTGTTAGCATTATTAATCAGTAATGTAAAACCTACACTAGAAAAAAACAAAAAAATAAAGTATCAGTGGTGCACACTCCTAGATGACAAATGCAGAAATAAAACTCACCAACTTATTCTTAAATTCAATTTATGTTGTAAAGAGCAGTGATGACAGACATCAATGACAGTTGCAATTCAAAAAATGAGACATTATGACCACACATAGCCATTATGGAAATAGATAATGTTTTGTCATGTTAAAAATAAACGGCCTCTGAGGTTAAGACTCGCTGAGCTTTCTATAAAATACTTCAAATAACTTTCCATTTGTGGAAACACAAAGCCAAAACTAAACCCAAATCCAGTAAGAAGTCTATTTGCTTTAAAACCCTCACATATCAAAGTATTATTTTAATTCCTGCTTTGTAGGACTCAGCAAAAGCTGGTCCTTCTGGATGACACTTGCGGTCATGTTGCTGGAAGAATAACCTCATAGGTGTAAATAACATGCTGATCATTCACTTTTATCTGGAGACAATTCAAGCCAGTTGATGAATGTGACTGACCACAACAGCCTGTGCAAAAGAGCTGGCTCTTCTGGGCTATCCTTTTCTTTGAGACTGCAGGGTATACTAGTGCCTAAGTTCTAAGCCCAGGGTACCAGAAGGAAATATTAATCTCTGATTAATTCACACTTATCACTTACGCATTCTTTGGTTTGCAGAGTCACCTTGAACAAGACACATCCTTCTAGAGACACCTGACCTGCTTATAGATAGAAATCACAGTGTAATTGATGCTAATTTTGCCCAGCCATTTAGTGCACTAATCCTTGAATATAATTCATATAGGGCAAAAATAAGTTAGTTTATTTTTAGAATTTCCTTGATTTGAACTAATAATATATATTTATCTTCCAAAGTTATTGTATCTTTATTTTTAAAATTCTGTTTCTTTTTTAATAATAAATATTATCCCTTTATGCCTGTTACTACTCATTGCTATCTTCTTTCCATGGCTTTGTCTGTGTATCTATCTACCACTCATCACTCACGCCCTAATTATTCCTCTACTCCAATTAAAAGCACCTAAACAGAATGAGTGAAATTCTGAGTCTGCCAGTTTTAAGTTTTCACCTATTAACTTTAATTAGGTCAGAATTTCGCCTCAGGTGAGAAAATACAAGTGATTAAAAAATTTGATGAGTAACACCTCTTTATGAAAGGATGCTGCAGTTTTGCAGGGCTGCAGTACAAGATGGTCAAACCTTTTCCATTCTAACTACAAATCTTTACAGAATCATAGAATTGTTTTGAGTGGAAAATACCTTTAAGATCAGAGTCCAATGAGTAACTCGGCACTGCCATGTCTATCACTAAACCATGTCCCTAAGTGTGACATCTCAACATCTTTTAATGACATCCATGATAGTTACTCAACAGCTTCCCTGGGACAAGAGTTCCAATGCCTCTCAACTACTCTCATGAAGAAAATTTTCCTAATATCCAATCTAAATATCCTCTAAATATCTAACTTGAGGCCATTTCCTCTTCTGTTGCTTGTTATCTGAGAGCAGACCAACTTCCTCCTTCCAGGCAGTTAGAGAGTGATAAGGTCACCCCTGAGTCTCCTTTGCCCCACACTAAATATCCCCATGTTCTCCAGTTGGTACTCACAAGACTTGTGACCCCTCCTGACCCTTCCCCAGGTCCATTTCCCTTCTCTGGACATGCTTCAGCACCTCAGTGTCCTTCCTGTATTAAGGGGTCCAGAACTGGACACAAGATTTGAGCTGTGGCCTCACCAGTGCCAAGTACAGGGGGACAATCACTGCCCTGCTCCTGCTGGCCACTCTATTGATAATCCAGGCCAGGATGCCATTGGCCTTCTTGGCCACTTGGGCACACACTGGCTCGTGTTCAGCTGCTGTTGACCAGCACTTCCAGGTCCTTTTCCATGGGGCAGCTTTCCAGCTGCTCTTCCTCCAGCCTGTAGTGCTACATAGGGTTGTTGTGATCCAAGTGCAGGACCTGGCATTTGGCCTTGTTGAACCTCATAAAATTGGCCTTGGCACATCAATCCAGCTTGTGCAGATCCCTCTGTGGAGCCTTCCAACCCTCCAGCCCACCCAACTTGGTGTTCTCTGCAAACTGACCAAGGGTGCACTTGATCCTCTCCAGATGGTTGATAAGTACATCAAACAGGGCTGGCCCCAACACTGTGTCCTGGGAGACACCACTTGTGACTGACTGCCAGCTGGATGGAACTCCATGCATCACTGCTCTCTGGGCCTGACCATCCAGCCAGCTTTTTACTCCTCCAAACCATAAGCAGTCAGTTTCTCCAGGATAATGCTGTGCAAAATTGTGTCAAAGGCTTTACTAAAGCCAGGTAGACAAAATTCACAGCCTTTCCCTCACCCACCAAGAGGGTTGTCTTGCCATAGAAGGGCATCAGGCTGGATGAGCAGAACATGCATTTCACAAATCTGTGCTGGCTGAGCCTGATCACCTGTGCCTTGTGAGAGCATTCAAGATGACCTTACCCAGCACCAAGGTTTGGCTGACAGGCGAGGTTTTCCTTCCAGCTCTTGTAGATGGGTGTCACCTTTGCTAATTTCCAGACAACAGGACCTCCACAGTCCTAGTAGACTTGATGTCAAGCCAGCTGACCCATGACCAAAAAAAAGCCCCAAAAATCAAAATTCTACTGATGACACCAGGCTTAGAGCCAGGTATTGATCTGCTGGCTTGTTTGTTTTTCCTGTTTCTCCCCTCATCTTCTCTACACCTGAAAGGATAGAGGAAAATGCCACTTGTGCTCCTGATCCCTCTATCAGTTGTCACAAATCCCTGAAGTCTCTTGGTTGCTCTCAGAGAGACTTCAGGGACTTGAGACAGTCTTCAGGGACTTGCTCATACTTCTTGTGGCAACTTCATTACAGATTGAAAAAAATCAATCAAGGATAATCAATCAAAGGCAGTATTCAGGGCAGGAAGGTTTCTCTTCATGTCTTTAACCCAAGCCCCAAGGAGGCAGAGCTGGTTGGCATAAAGTGCCTTCTGTTCCCTTCAGAGGGGACCCTCCTATGGAAATTACCCATCTTTTTTCTTTATGGAAGAAGTTTTGATGCAGAGCACAGGCCAGTCTCAGGAACCCCTTCATGCTGGCTGAACCAGTGTCCTTGTAATTGTTGTTTCCCCTGCAGAACCTCATACCTGTTATGGGAAGGTGGGGACAGAGGAGACACACCAGCTACACCAGGCAGGAACCCACCACTGCCTCCTATCCCTTAAGTCACTGGGTTCACCCAGGCAGAGAGAGAAAAGGGAATCCTTTCTGTGATGAAATGTCTGCCTGCCCAGCCTGTGTCAGGGAAAGCAGGTGGCTTTTGGTCCTTCTCTCTCTCCCTGCTACTCTTCAACCCACTCACCTCCCAGAACTCTGTCACTGAGCACAGAGGAGCCCCCCTACCCAGGCACACCTCCCTCAGGACTGCTCACTGCTGCTGGTCAGTTCTGGTAAGAGCAGGCTCCACCCTCCAGCCCAACATCTGTTGGGAGCATGTTCCCATCAGAGCCCTGTCTCTAGGCAGCTGTGTCATGTTGGACAAAGATTTCTGAAAAAGGCTGTGAATTTTCTGAATAGCTTTACTGTTTAAGTTACTGGAACTCCTTGTTCTATTCCACATCATTATGCTCTCGCTGAGGCAAAACCAACTCACTACCTCCCTACACACTCATGAATAATTGTTTCCCATGTGCAGTGAAGGCTAAATACCATCTGAACTTGCTACAATAAAGACATTAATGCCTCATAACTCACCTTCAAAAATGTACATAAAAATAGAGCATCAGTTTATTTCTGGATTCCTGGATGAGAATTTTGCAAACACTGTTACTTGTACACTGTGACCTTCTGAATTAAACCATTCTAATACTGCATATAAGGTGACAGAGAAAACAACAGTCTTATCAAAGGACCACTGAAAAATAAAAATGTTTTATGTCACTACTGCCAACACCTAGGATGCATTTCTCCTGTCACACTGCTTTTCTTGCATCACCAGTCAGTGATTTTAGGCACAGGTGGAATAATGTTTCCTACAGCAGCCAACAAGCAGAAAATTTGAAAACCATAGGTGACGTCTTTTCAGAATCATCACCCATCCTCCTCACCTTCCTGACACTGGAGACCTTTACCTCGACCCATGAGTTTTCTCACTTTTGCTCTTCCTATCTTCTCTTTTTGTTGGGGACAGAGGGGAGAATGAGTGGCTGTGAGTGCTAGTACCTGGTAGGGATAAACCATGGCAGGGAAAAAGGTGTTATTCCATCTGCCACCCACAGGACAGGCCTGTAAACACTGCTGGCCTGTGCTCCACTGTACCTCTTCAGTGACACAAACATGCAGCCACTCTACTCTCTTCAGAATAAAATTCCTGTTCTTTCAAATTGAACATCCTCCCTGACAAGGCACAAACTCTCATCACATACCACCTCTCATCACAACTTACTTAAAACACAGCATTCTTGGATTAACACAGTGAACAACTCTCTGTTAAATAGTCTCTACACCTGATAAATCATCAGTCCTTACATACATGTGTCTTCTTCTGGGGAAGGTTGCTAAAACTGGAATTTTGATCTCCTCTCCTGCACAAAGTGAAAGACAAGTAAAAAGCACTTTCTCCAGCTGGGAAAGTCAAGTCACTGCAGGTCTAAGTGCCTAAAGGAGCTGTGGTTTAAAAGCTGAATTACACACACACAGGGTAAACAATCCCAACATATAATATGGTAAAAGCAAAAACATTTTATATTTTAAAAATTACTATGAAACCTGCAAAACACATGCAATGTCTCATTTAATTCAACCAAGGTTCCCCTAATGTGAGATAAAAAATTCTCTAACACAAATCTTCAATTATGGACATAACTCATTTCTGGGTCTGCCAGCAAAATCAGGACCAACTATAATCCAGGTAAAAATAAATTTTCATCACCAGTGATCAATGTCACAGTGTCACACACAAAAACCTCAATGTTGTGCTTTTCAGTGTGAAATTCCACTAAAGGTATGTGGGTAGGCACCTATGCTATATAATAAACACATGCTACAAATAAGCATTTAGACTTTGTCTAAAGACAAATTCTTGCAACTCTTATGGGGTTTTTTGTCTTTTAGGAGCAGAACGGAAAAGAAGGGATGGTATTTCCAAATAAAATGGTGACCCAACAATAATGCAGAAACTGCAATTGTTTTTGGCAGGATTCCCACCTCAGACTAAATCTACACTCATGTTGCTATTGCTGGAAGACATTGGTTTTATAATGGTGAATCACAAGCTGTTCACAATTATTAAAGTAAAAAAAAGTCATGATGATTAGGACTCATAAGTCATTGAAATATGAAAGATCTGTTTCATTAATGACATTAGAACCAACAGCCAGGATTCATTTCTTTCAAACTCTCCTATATGAATTGGGTTTTTTTGGCTTTATGGGATCCTTTTTAGAAATAGTCCATGGCTTACTTAGCAACAAGAGGGGAAGAATATAGTAAGCTCATTTTACGATCACTTTTCTAAAGAGATTCTCCTAGAATGGCAAATAACTGTTAATTCCAAGAAACAGGGTAAATAAAGATTCTTGAGAAGAAACAATTAACAGAATGTTTTGTTATAGTTAAGGTTTAAGTGTTTTATATTTGACTTCTTGTTCTGCAAATGTAACCAGGCACAAACCTAGCTCGCCTTTGTTTTCCAAAGCACTAAAAGGTGCCCCAGACTTTTATTCCAAAAGTTAGGGGCCAGATTTGTTCAACAACAAAATTAAGCTTAAGCCTGCAATCAGAAATATGTGCCCTATCAGTGAATGGCCAAAACTGCTTGCTCCATTCTTAAAACCTTCTATTGTTATCTACATCTGCTGCTTCTTAGAACTCCTTTTTACCACTCATACCTTTCTCTCTTTCCCACTTTCTTCATTTCACTTAACATGTCAATGAACTCTATAAGCAGGATAACCTGATATTTACCACTGTGGTAAATAGTGGTTCTTCAGAAACAAAGAAATACAGCACTATACACTCTTTGCCTCTCATCATACAGAATATATTTCTGCGATGTATATCATCCCAAACCCAAAGCTCAGGAAGTGCCACATGAAGAGAACACCTGCAAATTACAAACACAAACACATTACAATATGCTAAGCTTTACACAGGAAAGTGACTCCAGTGAAGGAATGGCAGTTTGACATCAGTTGAAAAACTGAATCATTAAATCACATGATTTAATGTGGAAAAAGTTGGATTTGAATATATATGCTTAGAAACTCTTTCTGATACAGTTCTCCTACACCAAAATTTTCTTCCTTCAGTATTCTCCAAAGGGAAAGTAATGGACCTAATAATTCTTTACATTCAAATTGGAAAAAGAAAACGAGCAAAGTGCTAATTACTTACTGAAACAAATGTCTAATACTACCTGCTTAAAGGTAAATTTCCAAACACTGGTATCATGACTCTTGACATACTTCTGAATTTTTATTTATGAGAATTTTGACAACTGGTCTCTGTCCAAAGATGAAAATTTAAAATGAGAAAGTTTGCCATTTGGTGCTTAGATTTCACATGCTGTCCAGTATTAATGTGGCTTTATATATTATTTTATTGTAATACCTTGGTTTATTATTAGTGTTAGCAAAACTGTTTTAATATTAGCATAGGGAAATGAGTATTCAGTGCAATAATTTAATCACACACAATGGAATAATCGTTCTCTCATTTGTATAAGAAATTATAGCATAAGAATAAAGAAAGAGTCAAGCTCTGCCTCTCCAAAAGAGAGCAAAACATAAAGGAAACTCTCATTGATTTGAAAAGTTGATAGATGAGTCGGAAGAAGCCAGGAACAAGATGTAGAAACTGAATACTCAGTTTACACAATCATTTCAGCTTCTGAAAGACCGTGTTATGAATAAGCAGACAGTGGAGAGGAACAGCAGACAGAACAAAAAATAAGCAGGAACCACAGAGAAAAGAAAGAATTCACATATGATTGAAACTGTATCAACTGTGCACTGTGAAAATAAAAACCAGTATGGATTGCTTCCAAAGTCATTACAAAAACTGCAGCACAGCAGACAGCATATTGCATACACTTGCCTAGACTAAATTTTTTCAGCTAATATTATAGATACAGTCTGCATGGTTTATTTTACCCATTCAGATGCTATGATTATCTCCTAGACATAAGCTTCCCCTCAGGAAGATTGAATAAGGCATAAGGAATCACCCAAGTCCATCCAGAGGGATACTAAGTATGAAAAAGTATGTTTTAAGCACAACAACCTGAGATAGAAATACTTTTTTCTAAAGACCATGGTAGGCTAACTGAAATAGGGAATAACACAGTTCCCAAAGGCCCAAGGAAGAGCATAATAACTGAAAGACAACAGACCAAAGCTTAATGGTAGTAGTCAATAAAACATAGGGCGCAGAATCCAAATAAAAGCTGGCATTTTAAAATTCCAAGATACCCTTTACCAAAGCTGTGATGCAATCAATGCCAATTAAAAAAAGCAATGGCAAAAAGAACTAAAAATGTGCTATACTTCTGGATAACAAAACACTGAATTACACTGAAAAGACCTTCCCTTTTATCTCTGCAAATTTTAATTCTAGCCCTGATAAATGTGGAGTTTTATCTTATGTTAAGCATTTAAGAAAATCTGCTCAAAATGATAGCCATTCAATACTGACCTAAAGTGTTTTTTTTTCTCTTTGCAGACTGTTCATAGACATGGCTAAGAAAACCCCAAAACACACCAGACTTCCTTGGGAAAGGTGATCACTGAATATTGAGCTCACACAAAAAGAACAATGTGGAGCTCGTAAATACTTCAGCAATGATCCCCCTCACCTATGCACTCAGCATTAATGCAGAAAATGTGACTTACACCAACAGACTGAGCTCACAAACCATCAGTCTGTATCAGAATGGGGGGGCTCAGTTTTTCACAGTGCTGACTAGGGAAATTCTCACAGCCTCAGAGACTGAAAAAGGAAGAATTTAAATCCTGAGGCTGGAATGTCTGTAGAGGACAATTCTGGCAGAGCAGATACAAAAGATTTTTTTTTGCACCTTTCCTGGCAGAAATGCCATCTTCAGTTATTGCTACAACCTCAACTGTTTGCTCAGAGATTATGCAACTGAATGGAACTTTCCACACCTTGTTATTAGCAAAAGCAGCTTTGATAATTTTGTAAAATTAGACTCAAAACCTGGTTTGCTGCAGTAGAAAACAAGCTCAAAAGCCAGAGAAGAGGCAGATTAATCTATTTCAACTGGCCAATCATACTTCACACTGAGGAAAGAAACTTTGTGCCAATATGAGATATTTTAAGCGAGCACAAAAAAGCCTTCAAGAAGTTAGTAGCCATCTGTTAGGAAAGTACATGATGATAGGCACAGCTTCTCTATATGCTAATGCTGCAATAATGAAGGTGGTAAATAAACATCATGTTCACAATGAAACAACAGGTCAGAAAAACAGTCTGTTTCAATGACACTTGCATTCAATTATACAGTGTTTGGCTGTGCACTGTACAGCATTTGAATATCTTTTTCATTGCTAGGACAATTACCATGATGCAAAGGAAATCATTACAGGCACTGTTGGAAAAAATAATGTTAAAAACTATTATGTTCTTGCAAATCAACTAAGATTCCTGGAATAAAATTAAAATGCAAGTCTCCTCGTGAAAGAAGAGGAAGAAGTTCATACTGCACAAAAGTATTACACAATTCAATTCTTTACTGTTAGGATCCTAGTGTATTTATTCAAATCTCCATTTTCTCCAGCTAAAGGAGATGTAATTTTTCCTGAATCCCAAATATAGGAACCTGGGAACACTATTAAATACCAGAAATATAACTTCATGTTGTCTCCAAAATCCAGATATTCTTCAGAAAGCTTCTCTCCCCTGCTTCCCTTCTTTCTCTTCTCCTGCCATCCCGAATAAAAACATTCTGTTTCAATTTGATTATACAAACTTTAAGTCAATTGATTTCCTTCAAATCTAAGAACTCACCTTGAAAATATGCCTGGCTGGATTTCTGATTTTATTTCTACCTTTCCCAACAATTACAACCTTGCAGTAATACAGAATTTGGAGTGTCCAGCAAAGAGTTACCTCCTACATGTAGAAGCAGATAATCAAACCTAAGAAGAGGCTACAGGCTTTTTGGAGCAACAGTGCAAGTCATGGAGAAGTCATCTATTTCAGGGCCAGGCTTGCTTTGTTCAATCTGCATAACTCTACTGAATTTAACAGAGCCAATATAATTTATCCCAACTAAAAATGTAATTCTCCATTTTTAGCATAACCATTTTCACGTATATTTTCAAACCAGAAATATTATATACAACAGAATACTCATCATCTCCTCTTCCCCTTAATCAGCATTGCTGGAAGCATCCCATTTCTACATTTCATTAAACTAATCATATTCCAGTTCCCAAGAAAATGTCATTGTGTCTTTGAAAAATTGTAAAAGGATTTGGGAAGAGATAAAATTAACTTGGTAGGCAAAAGTACTTCTTGTTAAAATGTTGACAGATTGGGATTCAATTTATCAACTTGTTTTTCTTTAATTGAGCTAGAAGGACCAACCATCACTTCTGAACAGATTGTCTAACACTGTCTAAAAGGAAGTGTGGTTTCAGCACAGAGTTCCTCTGTTAAAAGACTCTGAGGTTACCTCGTAAGGATAAAAAAAACATAAATCTGGAACAAATCTCAAGGAAACTGCTGTAAGGAATAAAGAGGATTTAATGAGGCAGAAGATATGAAAGTGATTTATGACTTCTGAAGAAGGCTTCATCTTACATTTTTAAAGGAATAAAATGTGATTTTCCAACTGGCCACTACTGACCTGCCACACATCATATTCTGAGAAAGTCAGTTTAGTCCTGCTTATTGCTTACACATCTCTGTCTGAAATGATGGAGCTGGGAGCATATTTCCTTCACCCTGCACAGGCCAGCCTATGCCTTGCCACTCTGGCCTGGCCAGCACTGGTACAGCACACAGCTGCCACACCCAGCCTAAGCTCTCCTCCCTCCAGACAGCTGAACCTGACTCGTAAGTAAATTATCTAACAAAAAATTTTAGCATAACTCTGCTGAGAGGAATATCTCACACAAACTCATGACTAAAAGTAACAGTAATAAAGACAATTTCCTATCCTGTAACAGGTCTAACAATTTCTACTCCTCATAGGAATAATGATGGATCTCTGTCACCTGTAACAACTTCCACCCAGCATTGTTCCAGCCTAAACCACTGACCTACAGCAAAGGATGGCTTCATGCGGCTCTGTTGGTGACATTTTAGCAGCACTTCCAGCCATAGCCTAACTTCCTGCCACATCTTGCAGATTTATGACACTCATTGGGATAATCAGCTGTTAACCTAATTTGTCAGGCTTTATTTGTATTTAGAAATGGTCCAGTAGTCACATCACACACCTTCCTATCGGCGTGCCCTATTTTTCAATGACTGTAGAAGTACGAGAAAGATCATTTATTTGGGAAGCATTCAAAGAGCATTTAATAAACATTATTAGTAATACAAATCAGAAAAGCAGTAAGATCCTCTTAATTAGGTCACTCTAGTGAACAGCTGTTTGTCCTGATTATATGACTTATTTAATTAAGAGAAGAACTTATTGAATAATAAAGTAGCAAGGAGAGCTTTAAAATGATAAAGTAAAATGAGCATGCATTGCAAACACAGAACATTCCTTGCCTCTCCTTTGTCCATTGCTTTATTCTTCAATAACTTGATGCACTTCAAAATGCATTAAAATTTTCAAACTTTTTTTTTTATTTAGGGTTGGCTGATTAACTCCTTAATGAAACTTGCAAAGATGTGATACAGCACATCATTACCAGTTACTTTAACAAAGCAATGATTCATCTGATTCATCCTTATGCTTCACTGTGACTGAGATTATACTTCCAGATTTTTTTTATTCCTGTGTTCAGATCTCACAGAAGTGGGGCCAATTAGTTTAATGACATTTTAAACTGTTTATCCTCCATGTTTTGCCAATATTACCTGAGCTAATTTGAGCACCTACATTGTACTGCTTGCTATGTATAGACATGCATATACACTACATCAAACTAAAAATAAAATCATTTCTAGAGGGAAGTTGTGCAACATTTAAATCAGCATGAAAAAATATTCCCACTCAGCACTGAAATAGTGTCAGAAGTCACATTATCTGGGCCTTTAAGTTCTCTATTGCAAACCTCCTGCTATATTATGTATGTTCTCTCTATGGATGTTCTAAATATATATTTTGCAGAGGCTTACAGGATTACTAGATTTGGCTTTATAAAAATATCCCATTCACCCACCCTTACTGCCATTTCAGTAAGCCCAAGTCACCACAATAAAAAAAAAATCCCAAAACAACAACTTTAAGTTGTTGTTAAAAACCTTCCCAAAGAAACATACAAACAAACAAACTCCCCCACAAAGCAAAACACATTTTATAGCCTTACAGTTCCAAACCATACTTCTTCCTTTAGCTGAGCAAAGCCTATCTTAATGTCAGGGAACTCTAGGATGTGCATATAATATCAGTAACTTGTTTTTGGAAAATGAGCTTTTCACCACATGTTCTTATGCTTTAAAGCTTTACCATAATTTACCTGAGACAAATAATTATTACAATATTTACCAACACTATTTACTGCATCTCCTATGGTAAAGCAAATAAACTTTTCAACTTCCCTTGCAAATAGTTACCTCAAATTGACCTTGTTTATTAAGCGTTTCTAAGCATGTATTAAGTAAAAAAAAAAAAAAATTGTATTTTTCCAGGCACATTGACATCACAGAAATGAAAATCAAATGAAAATGCTTCTCCTTTGTAGCAAATATCAGAAAAAAATTAGAGTCCTTCCAGAAATGTTGGTTCAAGGAGACACATCAACTTCAAGCAGCTGGTGATAAGCTCTCTATAAATAGATTACTACACTAGAAAGCAATATTACCACCTGCACTGCTCCTCAGAAGGCCAGACTAAGGACCTAGTTTGAATGTTCCAGCCATGTGGAGACCTACTCACAACACGTACTGCACTCTGCTCCTCCATACTGGGCCTTTAACTCTGGCAGTGCACTGCCTTCAGAGCACATGTGCAGAATGGAGAATTGCCATTGAAGATGGTTTCAGAGGTTTTACCTTGGGCTGACTTTAGGTTATCCCTATGGACTAAATGCCCACTAACAGTTTGATTGCATTAGTGGAATTCCAGAAACACATCCTCCAGTTCAGTTAATTCAAAAATAATGTGTTCCTTGGGCTCCTAAACCACTCCAGAATAAGAAACAAGCAGCAGAGCCAGGGCTGATTAGGAAACTGCCTTGAAATATTCTAGTCTTAATCCAAATTGAATTATTCAGGTGGAGACACCCATTATTCCCATATTTTCATTTGACCATAAGTAAAATTTGATGGGATGGTATAGCACTAGAACTAGTTGCACTCGGCTGCATAAATTTAGTGTCCCTTGAGTATTTCAGGTTTTCACTGACAACTTGTTAAAAAGGAGTTTACACCAAGAACAGAAGTATTAAGCTTCAAGTCTTCTTTAACTTCCTGTTCTTACGAGGTACTTGATTTTTCACAGTCGCACATGTTCAGACGGCACTGGCTCCCACAAATAAAAAAAAAAAAACTCTTTACCCATCTGGTGTCTTGCATAGCCCTGACATTAGGACCTGGCTTAGCAGTTTGTTTTATATCCTAATTCATGCAAAAAAACCTAACTGTGTCACTTCCAAAAATATTACCTTTCTTCTCTCCTATTATTTTTAAAAACTCATGACTTTCAAACAAGTGTCATGATTTGGGTGTTTCATTAAGTAAACACCAGGCACTGGCAAAATACAGTAAATCATGCTGTAGATCTTGTAGAGCCATTTGCTACACTTACAAGTGGCTGCTTAAAATTTCTAGCACCAGCCAGCTGGAGGGGTTGCTGTGCACTGCAGGGAGACTAGTCCAGTCTTGAATAATGACTTCAGAGTTATAAAACACAACTGAGCTCCTCCAGTTAAAAAAAAATTCTGTGACAGCTCTAACACTCTCCATTACTTTTGGAAAATCAGTCCACAGTTCTCATAGCTATGAAACAACAGCTTGACTGATTGCTGAAGTTCAAGTGAAACAGGTAAAACTTTTTGATCTATCCTAATAATAAAGCAAAGAATGTGCTATTTAGTGTTTCCCCTACTTGACAGTCTTTAGCTGTTTCATATTTTGGGAGATATGGTCAGGGGTGTACTGTATGCTTGTTGGTTTAGCATTTTTTCCACAGTTTGACCAGGAAACAACATTTAGATTACTCTAAATGATGATTACTAAAAATGTTATTTATCTAAGTCACACTTCCTGCATTTAACTGAAATGTAACTTCCATTATGGTAACTTTGTTCAGTAAAATCTAGTACCTCACACTGTTTGCCCAGAATAATTAGTTTTTGCTCATACAGCATTATAATGCTTCAGGCTTTTAAAACAGCTTCTATAAATACACCTGATGAGCATTGTAATGCAACAAAATACAGCATTTTGGAGCATATGGCACACAAAGCAGTGAGGTGAAGGGCAAGCCTAGCTCTCAGCTGAGGCATGCCACCTAGTTTGTTCCATAGCACTTATTTAACCATATGGCTCGACCTAGGTGGCAAGGCAGCACTAAAACACAGGTGTGTATTCTTTCACTTGAATTCAATACCCATGAGACAAAGCTGAACTCAGCTCTCCTCATCCCATATTCAGTGTCACTTCTGTTGTATAAATTTACATAGGGTTTACTACAAGAAACAAACAGAAATTGGACATAACACCTGCAAAATTCTTAATTACATTGACTATTGTTTAAAAAAAATATTTCTCTTTGGAGAACAAAGCCTAATCTAAAACTCACTGACAATTATATAAACCACAGAACAAGGATGCATTTAAAAGAAAAATGTCTAGTCTCTGACCAACAGCAAATGAGTTCCCCAACTTCCTCTGCAACAAAGCCATCAGCATGGAATCAAAATCTCATTTACTCTGGCCCAGTGAGGCAAACCTGAAAATTTTAGCATGATGGTTCTCTCCAGTTAAAGGCTCTTATTTCAGAACTGCTCTGCCTCTGATCCTCACCATTAATGTAGTCTTTCTCCCATGCTTTCCACTTGACTATAAGAAATCTGAGATTATTATTAGGCTTCATCCCATAAAGGACCACAAATAGATAGGAAGGCTTCTGTATTCAAACACTGCCAGTTTGGCACCCTTTAGTACTACATAAATCAGAAAAGGCTGAAACCTATAAAGGCTTTTTTGTTGCTCACTATATTAAGTCACACCAAAACCACTGTTGATCACCTGGATGAATCTATTACATAAAACAGTTCTGGAATTTTCACCCTTTCACCCCAGTTTTTTTTACTTTTCATTGAGCATACTTTTCTGGGGATACTGTGAAAGGCCTTGCCTTGAAAACCACAAGTGCCTCAATTCACCCTCTAAGAAACGTGAAAAATAGCTAAAGTCAAGAGCTGATGTTTCAGTACCTGACATTGCCATTGAAAATATTTGCAAGAACCACCATTTTATTATGCAAACATGTGAAATATAGTAGCAGCTTAATCTTATTCTCATTGGAGTAATTGGAAGTTTTGCTATTTACTGAAAAAGGAAACAGATCAAACACAAGAAGCTTAATAATCCAAGCTCACTCACCATTGTTCAAATAGCACTTGATTAATTCAAGGTACCATTGTAACATACAGAATGGCTCTGTGCAGGAAAAAGTGAAGTCTCACTCTTTAGAGGGGGAAAAAAGAATGTGAAAAGAAAGTGACCCCATGCAGCTCCGAGCTCACAGCACCAGGCAGGGCAGCTCTGCCCAGATACCTTGGCTTTGAATGAAGCCAGAACAAAACTGCATTTCTATAGGCTTTGCCTCTACTAAGGTATTTTATGTAACAGCAAGAATAAATTTGTTTAGACAATTAGACAATGATAAATAACAGAGGGGAATAATGTACATTTTGCTGCTATCTTCTGTCAAATAAATGCTAGTCAAATGCTTCATCAACTCTTACAGTGAAGACAGACTGCCAAAATCGTGGAGGAATTTTAAACCTTTACAAGACACCTTAGCCATGTGTCGTAATTTATATGCAGATCCTTTCCTTCAGCAGAACTTTTTTGTACTGTTAACCCAGGTTGCTGAACTGAATCCAGTACAAAAGGAGTGATAAAGGAGCTGGTTGCTTTTAATTTGAACAATAATAAAAATGCAAATCAAATAAAAAACATTTTATAGCAGCATGATTTTATATGTAGCTAGCAAATAATAAAAAGACACATATTTACATAGTTTAAAATTGAAAGAATTATAAACAAAACATAGTTTAGTAAAGTGCAAATATAAATCACACAGTATCTTGAAGGATGACATGAAAAAATCAAAAGTAAAAAAAAAAAAAAAAAAGAAAACCAAAGGAATTTAGAAGTAAGGCACAATCACTCTTCCTTTTCTCCTTAATACAGTATATTAAAAGTACCTTACAGTGTCTTAAAAATCATGTAAGTGGAAAACTGTGCCAAGAACAATTGTGGAAAACTGTGCCGTCTGATCATAAAAATTTGGTTTGTTTTCATGACTATTAAATCTGCATGCAATGCATAAGATAAATGTATTTTCTGTATATTTGAAAAACAATTGAAGGGACTACTTTTTATTTGTTTTCAATTACTTGGATAAATATGTACATTAAAATACTGCAGACATATCATTCATTATATAGTTGCCAATTGCAAAGGGGACAAGCATTTTGTGTGCTTAAAAATGTAAAATACTTTGGAGTACTTTTGTTACTAGTTTAAAAGGTTAGAATATGCCTAAAATACACTAGCTAGGGACTTTAAATTAATGAATTATTTGCTGTAGGTAAATCAAATTACACAAGCTTTCAAAAAGAAAAAAGTATTTTATTCCACATGACAATTCTGAGGTAGATTAACACTTAAGCACAATATTGAACAGGGATACCACACAAAAGGTTAAGCAACACTGTTGATAGCAAAAGGCTTAACCTGCTTCACACAAATATAGGAGATAAATTACTATTTGTATATAAACGTAGCTATTCAGAGCTTTCCTTGAAAAATTCAAATGACAATCATGAAAGTAAAACTCAGAGCAAGCATGAACTAAATACCTTAAGAAAAGGGTATCTCAAGATTTAATTATATTTTAGGTAAAAAATGCAACTTGGCCTGTGTTTATCACATCTACTCCATTAAAAGCTTACTCTAAGATTCCTTTTCAGGAATACCAACTCAGATTGTGAAACTCTATCAAAATGACGATTTAAAGAATGATATATCTGAAGAATTGAATAATGGTTGATTTTCTTTTACTTTCAAATTCTTTCTTTGCCCTTTTTAATTTTTGAAGTCCTTTTTATGGTGGCACTGCAGCAAGTTTTGAGTTGTAAGCTGTCCACATTGCCAACTTGACTACATTTAAGAAACTTCCCAATAGTTTCATACACAAATCACAAGCAGTAGAGATGACTAAGACTACAAAAATCTTCTCATCTAGGTCACTCTCTGTCTTTGACCCACTCTTAACTAAACAACTCTCATCAATCATGAGTGAGTCTCAGTTCAGGAGCTAAGCCATGACAGCTGTAAATGACAAAAGGTACACTGAAATTCTCTTTGGACTCTAGTATACAGAAATGAAGGTTTAAGTCACCTTGTTGGGAGGTTTTAAAATGCACATTAACTTTATGACTTTAGCTAGACCATCCTAACCTTTGCTGAGTATGTCTGTATAGGCAGTCTCAGAGTTTCCATCACTGCAGAAGGAATGTCATTTAACCCACGTTCTCATCACTAGTTGCTAAGCTGCAGCTACTGCACACTATCAGCAACACATCTTACAGAGTGGGCTGTTATGTTGAAATCCTCAGTAACATTTCAGAGAGAGCTATTTGGTGGCAGAAAAAAAAACAACACTTAAATATTTCAAATAATAGTTATAGCTAAACATAGAAGTTCTTAGATTTTTTTTTCTTTCTAGCCATATTACCACCACAAACTGTACCAGAATTAATGACAGTTGTGATTATGACAGCATAACTCTACTGTGGATGCCCTTGCACTGCAATATTTCTTAAGAAACAAAGCCTTTGCTATAAATAAAGAAAAAATAGCTGAAATAGTAGACTAGATTTCAAAGACTATGTACTAAAGGCCAAACAGTTATACTATTAATTAGTGGACTAAAAGTTAAATCAATACAGCACAGCATAGATCAAAGACAACTTGTGCCCTAATGTTCTCACAGCAGACTGTACAAACCCCTGGTTTTGTGGGTTTTTTCTATACCTTTGGATGTATACCTTATACTTATCCTCACAGTATGAGAATTTATATGAAAAGACTGAATGACCTCATACAACTTTCTACAAGTAAAAAAGGAGAAGCCAGAAAAGAAAGGCAAAATTTTTAACTGTAGATGGAAAGAGGGAGACAGATGAAACAAATAATTATTATTAAAAAAAAATTTAGTTTCCGTGAAAAGTAGAGGTAAAGACAAGAAAGAGAACTGCAAAATCATCACTGAAAAAGTGCAATTTATCCAGCTAAAGTATTTTGTTGTACATTCCTTGCTGTTTTCCCATGCCAAAGAGCTTAACCATTGAAGGTGCCCCTTTCCTCTTTCTGTACTACAGCTAGAAAGAATGCTGTGTCATTCCTAACAAGCTACTATTCTCAGAGGTACCCAGCTGAAAGTCCTTTATAAACTGATTTTCTGCCTCAGGTTAATATGGCACAACCTCGACCACTCTCAGTTTCAGCACGTGAAGTTGCCCAGCCCTGCAGTTCTTTGCCCCTTGAATGGTTATGCTCCTTGGCAACTGGCATTTGGAAGTACCTGAAACTACATTATCAGATGACACCAAATGAGTCACACTGGCAGATTCACTAGGGCCCCCAAACCTGAGGGGGGCAATGAGAGTACAAAGAGAGCACAGCCTGCTTTTCTAGATTCTTAAGCAGCACTGAAGCTAGCAACAGGACTTAGACCTGTTGCTAACACTTTAGAAAACATTAAAATTAACAGAAGTCCTTGTAGGGGTAATTCTTGCAAAAGATTTCCTTTTGTGTTCAAAGGCCTGGAATATTTATCTTTGGAAAATCAACTCATTTAAATATGTAACTGAACTAGTGAGCCGCGATTATTATAATTAACCTTTAGTGGGGATCCATCCTCATGATGCACTTTTCAGTCTCATTTTAAAAGAATGGAGGTACTGTTGAGTGGTTTTAATGAAAAAACATCCTAAAAGTACCTGAATAGAATTAGGATCCAAAGGAGCAAGGCTTTTAGGAAAGTCTGACATACTGCCTGTGATGAGATCCCTTCTAACAGGTTCACTTAAGGTCCTGAATGCTTGATCCAAGTACTGGCAGATCAGTCAGAGGATAAAAGCAATCTTTTTTAATGGTCCTTTGGGAAGACAGGGCTTGCAGTGAATTTGGTACTCTCTGGTATATTGTCTGCATTCCAAGAAAGAGTATTAAATACTGACAGGACCTATGGAAGAGCAAGTCATTGTGAATTATAGTCCAGTGATGGCAGTCTCAGAAAGGAACCCATCAAAGCCCTTTGAATTCCAGCACACAGGTTGTGAGTTGGCAGTGTATGCCAGTTTTTCCCAAATCACGACAAAATGCAGATCACAAAAAAGAGGCCATTAGGTCAGACACAGCAGTATGAAATAGGAGAGCAGCTGAGATCAACAACCCTCTTAAGAGGTATAAGAAATGCTAGTGTTCTTATTTATATTAGCAGAAATTTGCAATGAGTCTATGAAAATTACCAACTAGGCAAAAGGAAAGGGAGAATAATGACTAGTCTGGAATAGTGTTTTTCTAACAGGGATTTTCAGAATATAAAGACTGTATCATCATTTAAATCAAAGTAAGATATTAAAATGACAGTAAGGAAACAGCATCAAATGCTAGAAGGACTTAGGACAGTGTACCTATAGATAGAAATGCCACTGATACACTGAGAAAACTGACACCAGTACAGCAACATTATACTAAAACCCAGAAATATCCACTGCTTCACTGGCTGGCAGTCCATTAATATGCACATAGCAGCTCTGCAACATTTCTACTGATCACCTTCTTGGCAAACCACTAGGTTCTTCAGTGCCAAGATATTAGGCAGATGATTTTAGACATACAAATATATGCCCTTAAAGTAAAATATATTCTGTAGAGAAATTTCTGTCTGACATATTCAGTCATTCCATTTTCTAGACAGACCAAATAAAAAGAAAAGCCAGCTATAGAGATGTATACTTGCTATTACAAAATACCTGCTAGCATCTGAAAATAAACTAGCAGAAAATCAGGATAAATGAGACTTGTGGCAAAAAACCCTTTGAAGAGAATAATGATGTGATAAATAAAAACAACACATTTCCAGGCTGTTGAAGTACTTCAAATGTAAGAAAAGGACTGAGAGCAGAGGCTGAACTAATGGGAAAAGATTAAACGAATCCCAAGAAAAACATGACCAAATATTCTGAAATATATGGGCAACTGACCTGTTTAGACCTAGAGGAAATCAACAACTGGTGATTTAGATAGGTTATTAAAGCAATTTACAGGTGCACCTTCTGCTCCTTTTTCACATGTCAGCATCACAGGCTGAATTGTGACCATTGAGTCAAAATTATTTGTATTCTATTTTTAGCTTTAGAAGAGAAGTACAGCAGCTGAAGTACCTATTACTGATGTGATACCCAGAAACACAGATTTGACACATTTATTTCAAGTCCAATTATAAATAGTAATACCAAGAGGGTAGGACTGATCTTCTTCATTACACTCTTGTTTTACAGACTGCTCTGATCCCTGTGAAACTTTTTCATTTTCTGAAAAGGAGGAAGGAAAATTATATTTCCCTAAGACAGAATTATTACTGGTAGAAGTTTAACATTTGGTTTGTTGAGTCCAAAAATGCAATTTGAACTAGCAGGAATTACTGTATTTTAAGTTTTTGGTCCTTTAAGATCATCTCAGTTTGATAAATGCCAACTTTGCTATTGTCTAAAGAATATTCTGTCTCCCCCATGACCAGATGAACATAATTTAATCAAGCTTTCTGCAATAAATCCCAGTGATACAAAATAGTAACAAATAGCAGGAACAATTATTTCACCATTTAGGGAACCTTCTCCCCTTCTTTTGGGGTGAGCATAATGTGGTAGGTGAAGCAACAAACTTGAGAGCATAAATCTCCTATTACTGACAAGTTGCTGACACAGGAACCAGCTAAGATCTGTGACTTTCTCCTTTACACTCATTAGCCAAGTTTAGTAGCATAAAATTTACTGGGTCAATCAAAGACTAATGCTACCTAGTCAGAGATCTATGGATGAAGACTCTGAAAATTCCAAAAACAATCTGAGTTCTTCTTAGATAATACAAAATGGAACTAGAATCTTTTTACTTGCAACATATCTCTTAAACTTATTCTCTTATGTTCATAACTACTGCATAGCCACCAGTACAACCACAAAAATAGGAAAGTTACTGATGTCAGCAAGGGAATGACTATAAAGAACTATTCCCATTAATCACAAATATACAGTAACTTTATCATTAAAATGTAAGGTCTTTTAGTATAATCACCTGGAAATTTAGTATTAAATGGCAGTAATAAATATACTTAGGATATGTATATGAATTTGCACCTCCTTTAAAGCATATATGCCTGAAAAAACACAGATTTTTCTACTTCTTGTGTATCTTTATGAGACTCTTCTCCAACATAGAGGATATATAAGAGTTAAATTTTCATTCTCACCTATACACCTTCTGGAATGTCCAAAAGCAGTGTCATGCAGTAATGAACAGAATTGAGATGACCTAAGATTCTTGAATGGAGGTAGTCTATCTTTTCCTCATTTCCCTTTCCCTCTCATGCCAAAAAAAAAAAAAAAAAAAAAAGCCCTAAAAAACAAAAAGTCAGAATGTCCAAGTCCTAAAATAGCATTCTGGATCACAAGCATAGAGAAAAGGCAAGTGTTCTCTAATTGGAACTTATTTAAAACAATACATTGGTTCAAGGACCTAAATCATGCAGAGGAAAAATGACTTTGATTTTTCCTCCATTCATAAAAATGCTCTGACATGCTTCTCTCTTTTTCCTGCCTATTTTATCTTATTATGTTTCTCCCAATCTTCAACTTTGTCTTTTTTCCTTACCCATAAGAAATTTCTGATGGATTGTTTTCCCTCACTCATTACAAAGGAAACTAATGTCAAAACAATGATTTTTTCTGTCAAACAGTATTCTTACTTTCTGACCAGCCCTTAGGAAAACTAGACTCATTTCCAGCTCTGCTGTAGACAACAATTGTGACCTTGAGTAAATAATTTAATCTCCCTCCAACCCTCTTTCACACTGTATGTGAAAAGAGCAAGAAAATTCTTCAGTCTTCCTCATATACTTCATTTCTGGGCTTTTTGGGCCAAGAACTGGCAGGCACTACAGAGCTGTGCAATGCCTAATATAATACCCCTGCAATACATTCAGGGACATCCAGACACAAAGTTCATGCAAATAAATGCACATGATGCTCTGCAGTACACTGTAGAATTTAGTTAGCTGCTGAGGGGCCCTATCACAACAGTTACCAAATGTAAAGCCATCACTTTCAGTATCTGCTTACAGGCTTTTGGACACTAAACAAAGTCATCTCAGATTAGCAATCTCATATTATAGCATCTGATGCAAAAAAAAAATATAAAAAGGCTATGGCATTCAAATTCCCCAAAACTATTGACAGATAAGATATCAGGCTAAATGCAATATTACAAGAATTGTTATTCTCTATCACCATCTTCAACAGTCCCTTTGGATGAGAGTATAACCTTGAGGAAAATTAAATAATCTGAAATGAACAGCAGGATTTGAGAAAAAGCACTGATTCCCAATCAGAGTGCAAGCCTTCTGTACAGTGACTTACAATGGCATGGGCTGCAATTATGGGATTTAAAGGAGATGATTGTATACAGTTTACATTTGACTGATAGCAGCTTGCATTCAAAGTCAGGACCTTCACCTTTGTAACTGTTTCATGCTATGCAGCAAATTGAGTGGTGGAGACATTTCCCTTTCCATTGTCTTTCCTAAAATATTTAAACCATTTATTCCAGAGCATATACATTCTGTTCAACTTGAGCATAATGTGAACTAAATATTTCAGAAAATAATTTAAAAGTAACAATTTAATGAAAAAAATAAACCCCAAAAACACACACAGAAAATAAAACCACAAAATCATCTTTCAAGAATCACTGAGACTTGAAGACAAGTCCATTTCAAAGATCAGTTCATTTTTAAAGCCAAGTAGAACCTTTGAAAAAAGGGTCAGTCTTCAAAGTATTGCAAGGCCTTTTGAAAGTGACCAAACACTATTGTAAATGAAGGACTGATATGAGAAAGCCCTCAAACTGTAGCTTGGTAGCAAAAAGCCACTCTTCAGTCCAATTTATTTTCCTTCTTGAGGGGACATATCAAATCCCCAACTAGAATTACACAACTCCAGAATAATGCAAACACTACTGTTCACTTTCAGGGCTAAATTAGACCCAGTAAAACAATCAATTTCTTATATCAAACATTTCACTTTTGCTAATGCTTCATGAGGTGAAAAACACAGCAAAGCAAACAACACAAGAGTGCTCTTAAAATAGCCATGTATTTTTCTCCTAGAAAAACTATCATGTCTATAACTTACACACAGATTGAACTTGGCAGCATGAGCATCTGAAACAGGCTCTGGGGTTTGTAATGCCACTCTCATGCATTGCTAGAAGTTAATATTAAAAAGAATTCCAGAAAAGCATAGGAAAAACTGCATCCACTTTCCCTGAAGGATACAACACAGTACATTCAGAATATTCTGTCAGAAAAGTGCATGAAATTTTCTTGATAGTCCAGCAACTGCATTTTCTTTCTTCTTCATTTTAGTCAATTTTTTTAGAAACTAGCAAATCTGAGAATTAATGCAACATGAAACCACAGACCATTGCAACCAGAGTAAAAGATTTTAGTATATTACTAGGAAAGCAATGTTACACTTTTCTCTGGAGATTTCCTCCAATTAAGCTAAATGTAAAGCAAGTCAGTAACATTTGCTTTGAGTTTTGTATATTCTTTTGCACAAAAGTCATCTTTTGCAGTACCAAAAACATGCATGTAAAAGCATATTGGTTCACATTATTAAATATTCCAGAGCAAAGGTTAAGTCATACAAGGAGAATGGTAAAAAAGACACTTCTGACAGCTCTCTGTAATCATAATTCCTGGAGTGGATAGCAGGAAATCTGGAACACCGGTGTGAACTCAAGCCTGTCCTTAGTTCCGTCACTCTGACAAGGCTTTCCCCTCTGGTCCTCCTATGCAAAGAAGAATTTCGAACTGATGCACTCCTAACACACGTCCCCATTCACTCCTGCCTGGGATGCACTTCTGACAGATCATCTGCTCTTCTGGGGGATATGCAAAATCACAGGAGCAGGACGAAAGGCAGATTGGAAGCTATGTACAATATTCCAGGCAAGTCCCTGATGTCCCAAAATAGTGAATATAAGAGTGATACAGCAAACAAGGTGAGTCCCTGTGCATTCCCCATCACCGCTGCCTCTGGCTGGGAAACTTCGAATCAAACAGCCATTCACCCTTCCCTTAGAAACATGGTGGCCAAATCCAATTCCTGCTGCAAACAGGCCTTGGACTCCACTTTTCCTAAACCATGCCTGGGCATTGTCTGTGGCCAACTGGCACAGATCCAAACCTGGAGTGCTGGTACAGCTGGTAACTAAGGATATTAGCCCATCAGATGACAGCATTACCAGAAGTCAGAGAAGACTACTTGCAAAATAAATACTCAAAGTTTATTTAAAGCTGAAATAACTCATGCTAAGCAGATAATCACCGTGACATACTCCTTTATAACAAATATTCTTTTATATGCCATTGAGAAATGGCTTCACAAATTTTCAAGTTGAATTGTTTGTTTCTTCTTACACTTTTAAAAATAACTTCTATTTTGAATTACTCCAAATACACATCAAGAGTTACAATAAATTTCCTCAATCCCTTCACAATATACATCACAATTATTTTTTTTTTAAACTGACATATCCTATTTTTAACTCAACTGCTTGCAACTTCTGCCTACAAGAAGGAAGTCTAAGGTCGTGGTAGCAAGAAAAAGAGCTCTCTTCTCTGTTACAATCTAGTTTTCAGTCACTTTGTGACTATAGGTGAAGCTTCTAATAAATTACTACCTTCCCAAGTTTCAAAACATGAAATAAGAAATTAAAGAAAATTATGAGCTTCATTATGAGCTTCAATTGTCACTGAAAAATCCTCCTTGTGCACATTCACACAGAAAGGGTGAACAAAAAAGCTACTCTGTTCTCTATATGTTGGTTGAATCTTCAAATGTGGTAGATTATCATCACCCCAGGATGGTATACATCTACATATTTACTGGAGAGACATATTTTGGTTTGGTTTGTTTCACTTGGTGCTAAAAAATTTGTGAAAATAATTTATAAGCGTGAAAGAAATACAATCAAGGTGATATTTTAGAGGAATCACTACCTGCTACCTGCCATTTTATCAGAAAACTCAACCATAATGCTGATGATTTAAATGAAATTATTCATTTTAAGAAATGTAATTACAGCTTACTATGAATTAGAACTAGATGTGACTTAAATGAACCATTTCTCAAAAGAAGAAAAACTCCATGACATTCAGTATGAGGGAAGATATATGGCAAAAGATTCAAAGATAATGAACCTCAGGAAGAATAATTTTAGGGACAGGGAGGGGTGTGTATGCAGACCTTCACTCTAGACTATTCTGTTCAACAACATTTCTCTTACATTATGCTTTCAAATAATCTGCAGAAGAATATTTACCTTGATGAACAAACAATGGTTCAGCAGAATTTCCATCTGGAAAATTGTCAGAATTCCTACATATTTTTACTATTCATAGTTTCTTAAGGCCAAGCAGTTGATGTATTTCAAATTAATCATTCAGAACTGCTAGTACTGCTAATGGTATGCTTTTAATAAGGACTGTGCATTCTATTCAAATTTGAGTAACCTGTGTTCAACAGACCCAGGAGCCCTGGAGAACATCTCTGGTCTGGACAAGAGTTCTTGTTGACATCTGGGAGGGTGACAGAGCACTGACTGTCCCTTCAAAAACACCATTCTGTGTGGGAAGGAAATCCAGAAACACAGAAGGCAAAATGGTTGTGTGCACTGATAGCCAGTTGAGATCACCACAGATTTAGAACTACAGCCTCTATGTGACATCAGCTGCAGTAATTTAGTAATCAAAGACTCACTGTTGAATTCTTCAATTTATTCTCTCTTTATTCTTAATTTAAAAAACCAAATATTTTCCATGTATTTTGTTTTTCTTACTTACCTGGGTGAGCAACAAATGAGATGAACCACAGTCAGATGCAGGGGGAAGGTTTGCACAAGTCCTGTGAATCACAGGGAACTACTGCTGGCATGCTCAGGTACACTGGACCTTTCAGGATTCAGCCTTATAGCAGCTGTCAGAGCAAGTTACTTCAGTTGAATAGAGATCTTGAAGAAAAATCTAGGAAACCTGTTCCTGAGGGCTGCATAATATTTTGTGATCCTTGTAATTTCATTGCCTGTAAAAAGGTATGGGCACACCAGAACAAGGCTGTTCTATTCATTTTTCTTTTGATGCCCTCGTTTGCTATATAACAGCACAGCACTACAGTTATTCATGCTCTTATTCAGAATTTCAGGTTTAAATTGCTCACTTTTCATCCTATGTATGAATAATTCAGATGTCGGCAAGGCTGTTTTGTTTGTGAGCATGTTTTTCCTCGGAAAGTTCTTTCCTGTTTTTACAGGAAATGAAAAATAGGCACAGTATATAACTATGATACTACATGCCTCTAAAGGGTGGTAGGAACGTGTTTTTCTTATAAACTTAACCCTAAATTGAACTTCCATTCTTTGTGCTTGGTAATCCAGAAAAGGGGAGGGCAAAAAAATCCAAGTACTTTACTTCTATCACCTACTTCCTCTTTCAGAGAAATGAACCACAATATGAATTAATTATCCCCTGCACAAAGATTATACATGAAAAAGCAAGGTAACCTTATTTTACCTGATGTCCAAAAGGAAAATAAAATTTAAAAAAATAATTCATTTTCTCATTTTCCAACAAGCTCCTTCAGAAAATATTTTGGATAAAACAGACTGTCTGACACATCATGAAAAGCATATTGAAAGTTCAGCATCCATCATAGAAAACATCCTGTCAACAGGTTTCTAATCTTTAAATCTAGTGCCTGTTATCTTAAGTGTCCATAAATGTAGCTGTCCTGACAGCTAAACAAGAAGAAATCTTTACCCACATAGCCATAACTAAACATATGCAGACCACTAGAGATTTAACTCCCTACCTTGAATGTAATCTAGAAACAAGTGACTAGACTCACGAGAATAGCAAGTACCATGTTGAACAAATCCAGTGAAACTTAAAAAACAAACAACCTTAACATCCACCTAAAATATCCAGCAGATCTTACCAACTGTACCTCCAGCATAACACAGAACTAATTAAAAAAACCTACATTGTAATTCCTCCTAAGGGGGGCAACAACACATATTTTCTGCTACAATATCAGGTTCAAAACTACAGGTCTACGAATACAAATTAGGATGAAGCATTTCAATCTAATGAGATTAGTACATTCCAGGGAAAAGGAGACCTGACTGTCTAATTGCTTGTCTTTTCACGTTTAAAAATACCATTCTAACCCTGGCCCAAACCTGTAGCAAAGATAAGGCAAAAAGTCAGCTCCTCTTCTCTACCACCCTCTGAGCTCCCAGACTCTCTCACTTGTTTCTCCACCACTGGACTGCTCCAACTTCAAGGTGGCAGATGAGCACAGCACTCAAAGCACCAGCACAACCAGACTGCTTCAACCCATTACAGCTCAGAAAGAGGGTTCTGCTCAGTGACCCCACTTCCTCTGCCTCAGAGCTGCTGTCCATCACCCCAGGAGAGAGAGGAGCAGATTCAACTTTGCCCCTTTCAATTGGAAGCTTCTAACAGGAGCTTTCTGTCACTTAGACTGGCTTGGTATCTGTTCCTTTAGGTACTGTTGCCAATTTTCACTGAATCAGGCAACTGATTCACACCCTGAGACTGGGAGACACAGATGTTCCATCTTTGACCTATACCTGGACTCCTGAATGTTCCCAGTGACATTTGGAACATGACAGTGTTACACACCACAGCTTCCAAACCACTTGGGGAACTGGTCAGTCCTGGCACGCTGTATGGAAAAGAACTAGAGATTCACCACAGCTAGCATGTATGTAAAACCTGCAGCCAAAGTATGTAAAACCTCCAAGGACCACAGAATGAGAAATTAACAGAAACCCCAGAAGTAACATAAATTGAAATGCGCACATCTGCCCCATCTTAAAAGTCTAGAAGGATGTATAGGACAAATCTAAACAGTATGAGATTTTTTTGGTCAAAACTCTCCTCCAGCGTATCAGCTAGTGAGGCACACCTCTTCCTGGCCTGTCAAAAGTCTCTCCTTTGGTCTGTCATACACAGTTAAAAAACTGCTTTGTAACAGGATGAGATGTCTTGAGTTCTACAATTTCAAGCATTCAGGAAAACAAACAAAACCCCCACTTTACACCTCTCACCCAATGGATCTATATCCTAAGTAGATCAGTCACTGAGCAAGGAGTTCTTAAAATCAAACTTTGAAATCAGAAGACAACCCTCATGAGATAGACTAGAGCTCCTGAAAAAGCTACTTTTGGTGCATTTAGCTAGTTGGAAAAAATGAAAGAAGGAAAAAAGAACCCTACAGAAAAATAAGGCAGAATTTTTCTTGAAGGGGAAAAAATTAGATGAAAAGCAAATACAGTTCAACTGCAGTGCAGAAGACAGAAGTTGCTATGCAATCTGTAGTGATATAACTAAGTTAACCATGTGAATATTGCTAGCTTCCTTGGGAAGTTTCAAAGGACATTTACTAAATAAGGCAAATTTAAAGGCACAAATATCTTGCTATGAAAGCACCAATGTGTCACAGTTAATAATCACACAATTATTTTCACAGTCTTTTTAGTAATCCAGTAGTAGCAACACTAGTTTTGGACAATTGTTTTAAGCACTATGAGGACAGAAGGAAAAACCCCACCGAACAAACAAAAGAAGAAATAAAAAAACTTTAGAATGAAATAAATCTACATTGTTGAATTTATCACCAGTATGGAGAGAGGAACAAGCCAAGTGAACATTTTTCCTAACAAGTTTGGTTTTTAAGGCAGCTGATACTTAGTTTTTAAAATGGCTTCTATGTATTGCAACATACGCACCTCAAGATGTCATGTAACAATGAAATATGGCAAAAATTGAACACTGCAAGTTCCTGGAATACAAGATAAAGCCAGAAACAATGGCACAAGAAATCAGGATTCTGTGTACCAGAAAATAAAAAGTAACACTAGAAGTCACAACATTGACAGAACCACTGTATTCACAGGTTCAGCAGGAAGTCAGAAACACTTCCATACAGAAGGGCAAACAAAAATCTTGAAGTAATCTCTTTTGTATCCCCAGAAGAACAAAACTAGATGTAATCATGCTGGAGGTCCTTCAGTGTATTGGAACAGATATATACCATCCTTGAACCTGTATTTATTTGGAAAGTCAAAGTCATGACTTAATATGATCTGTGCTTTCCTCTATAAAAACCAACTAATTGCAACAGTACTTACAAAAATGTCAGAGTTCCTGAAAGCCATTTGGGTGTTTACAGACTTGCTCTTTTCTTATGAAACTGAGGAAATTACTGATGTTACAAAGTACATGATCCAAGCACCATTTCAAACACTGGAGTACCTGAAGGACCTTCACAGGCTGCCAGATGTGCCACAGAACTTTTGACACTCCCATTTTCTGGAGCTGCCCCTTGAGCTCATACAAGACAGCATACATATCACAAACTTGGTCGTGAGGAATTTTAACTGCATTAGAATTAGAAGTGTCCTCCACAAATGGACACCTTGAAGAATATATTTTGGTTTTATCATATTGAAATAGGAGTAAGGAGATAAGCCCAAAGAAACGTTAACTGCTCCACTTGCTAACAAAATCAGTACTTGCAGCCCACAGATACTTGTTTACTTCTATAGCAGAAGTATGTTACTTGACTTTACACAGTCACAGTAAAACACATTTTATGACAAGTAAAAAAAAAAAGGAGTTAAGAGAAAATTAAAATTTCAAGTTTATTCACAGATTTCATTAATAATAATGCCCAAGATAAAATGCAAAAAAAAAGGACAGTATTAAGCATTCTGTTTTTTCCTTCACCTACACAAGAATAGGTCAAACTCTTCCATTTTTAGCTAGCAGTTCTATTAACATATTTAAACTGAGTTGAAGAGGTCTAATAATTTTTCTAAATTAGATTTCCATACTGAAACCTGACAAAAAACTTAAGGAAAGTGTAAAATAAGTAAGGAACCCCAATCAAAAGAACATGGGATCTTATACGAGCATGTGCCAGAAAGTTTGCAAAAAATAGTTTGTAGGTCAGATAAGTGCTCAAACATTATTGCCCTTTTTAAGGAATTGTTTAATCCCTGTCTCTTTCCATACACAGAATAACCAAATTCATTTTCAACATTTATATAGAAAAAGTAAGTAATTTAATTTTTTTTAATCTGGTTGTATTCCTACTGCCATAAGCAGAAGTTTGAGCATTTGTTTGGCTGGGTGAAATTAGCCTGGTCTTATTGGTCTGGACTCCAGATCACTGGATCAGGTTGTTGAATACATCAACAAATCCAATTAGTGGGTAAAAGCACTGAATGACTTTTCAGTCACGACTCTGCAGAATTTCAGCATGTCCCACTCTCACCAAATGAAAGCACCTTCAGATGGAGCAGATGTAAAGCTGTGAGTGAAATTAAAACCCCACTTATACTGCCACATATAATATATAGTGACTCATATTCTCATCTTCCTGGTCCCTCAAATCCATCTAGTCCTTCAATAAAATAAAATTATATGATTAAATTTCCAACTATTCAGTTAAAATGGCCTCAAAATTTCAAAGCTGTGCATAAGCCTGGCCCATTAATATTCGCTGGCTGAGCAATTGTTTAAATTATTATATCTGAATTTTCCTCACAGGTTTTTTTTCCTCTATGCTTTATCATGACAACAAAGGGCAAGAAATTGCCTTCCTACTTCCAAAAGCTCGAAGTTACTTTTTCCTTCCTGCATCAGGCAAAATATAGGATTAAGGTGTTTTTAACAAAAATTAATTGGAGCAGGAAAAAGGAAGAAGAGTAAGAGACAGTGAGGGATTCTGGCATCAAACTAGTGCTAAGGGCATTCAACTTGAAAATGAAAGACAATGGTTTAAAATTCAGGTCTTCTGCCTGACATGGACAAGAGAAACAAAATAATGAAGTTACATCCTGTATGATTCTTCTAACCACTCCCTGTAATTCCACTGTGGATCAATTCTGCTCTTGCTATAAGTAGCATTCGTGTAGCTTATTCAAGCACATGCCTGGTATGCACTAACCATGGAAATAATTTACCCTGCTTTACAAATATTACATTGGAATAAATTCTCAAATATCAGTAAGTCTCTGCTCAAGGAACAATCATGCAGGAACATTTTGCTGCTTGCCAGAACTCACATTTGTACAAAGAACCCCCTCTGAGACTTTAATAGCACAGTGTAATGGAATTTGCAACTTTCACAGAGGGGAAAGTAAAAAAAATATAAATCAGCATTTTGTCTTGGAAGACATTTTGTCCAAAAAACCCTCACAACTAGTATCAGGAAAAAACATTTTGAGCAAACTATCCCTCAACAACCTCAATTTCAAAGATTTATGAGATTATTGAACAAATTAATCTGACTTGTTCAGAGCTGTACAGTCTATTTCATCAGCATACATTTGCAGACATTCTGAGATAGTTTACACATACAGAAGGAAATAAAACACATTCAAATAATTTAGATCCACATTACACGAAATGGTAAAGCATATTAGCATTTTAATTTTATGGATCTAAATCAGAGTCCTACAACTTCCAAATACATCCATAAAAGGCAAAAAAAACAAAGAAAATAAATCCCTTTTCCATGCTGCAAAGCAGGTGCAAAGCTGCTCTGCTGAGCTCTCTTGCCCTATTGCTGACATGAGCCCCAAAAACAATCTTCCACATACAGATGAGAAAAATCTCTGCATTACCTATCAGATTGCTATTTAAACTTGCTATCATACCACGTGCTTAGAAATAATTTGTTGTCATCTTCAAAGTGTGAAAGAAAATCTGTTCACACCATTTGTAATAAACAGAGGCATTTTTTCCAGTCCAAGCCATGTTGGCAAACTTCTAAACTCGTTTACACTAAGGAGAAATTACAATGGTATGACAGCCTTAATCACAGCAGCCTGAAAAAAAATTGCAAAATGAAATCAATTATGGGTTTTTCCAATATTTTTCTAAAATTACCTGAACTTGAGATTAAACTGAATAGGTGATATAGTATAGAAAATATGTTCATATATCTATTCATCTTCATGTACCTATTTTGAACATTTTATAAAATTAGTCTCTGTTCCTTATTGAACTTTGAAACTCTTCTAGCAGTTGTATGACTATGCATTTATGAGTCAGGGCATTTGAATATTTTGCAGAATTTTGCCCTACTCTTGTTCACTGGAAGGACCCTAGGGGAAAAATATGCGCATTTAAAAATACAGATGGCAAAATATTTTTTTTTTTAAATTTTTTTTTTTTTTTTTTTGCTAACAGTGAAATGCAAACATACTTATTTTCTGCAGTTAAGTAGTGAAGATGCTATTTCCATGTGCAATAAAGCCCACTAAGTTGTTCATGGACTAACTGAAGTGCCTGGCAATACAATTACATATCCAGCATCCCAAATATACAAATCAACCACACTGATTCTAGGTAATTAATACAAACCTGAATATTTTTCCTCTGATAACTAATAAAACAGTAGATTAGAGTTGAAATTAGACATTTCTTTAGCTTGAGTCTATCACCTTTAGTTGAACTGTACATTTCAACCCTCAAAAAAATCCCATTAATTTCTCTGAGTCAGGTTTGGGAGCAGGTGGTGGGAGATAGTAATACCTGGAGCTGAACAACACCTTGCTGATCTGATTCACAGAATCACTGTGAATATCTCTGTCTTGTAAATTTTTTTTCATACTTTCATAAATTGTCTAGCCATTGGAAAATGCATTAGGTATCTGTACATTAAATCAGTTCAGGACAGGAATGTTAATGCTTTATATTCATTGCCCAAATGGGGACTTTGAGGGGGAGAAAGGTAAACTCCCCATAAACTGAGTGATTTGAGAACCTTTGTTAACACAATTTTAAAAAAGAAGAAAACATAATCAAAGATCTGTGGTGGAATAATTGATAAGCAAGGAGGCACAACAGTGCTGCATTAGAAAGTAAAAATTGTTCTGTGGTGGTCCTTATACAGATAGATAAAAACAACCAACAGTATTTCAAAAGACATCTATACCACTCTGTAAGTGCATTCAAATTAAAGACAACAGCTGTATTTTAAGCACAGTTATTGATTTTAGAAGGTTCAGTACAAATTTGTACATGTGGTTATTTAAAACCTGCTTGCACTCCTTACTGCTGAGCTGGTTCACAGTATGCCTTCACTTTGTTTATCTGATGATTTTATTCACTCCTTATTACTTATCCATACAAAATTCATTATTATTTACTAATTTAAATAAAAGCTCTTTTTCAGTTTTAACAAGTTTACACTTTATACGCATTTGTAGTCAATGCAAATTTTTTTATGAACTTACCAAAAGAAAACATTGAGGTTTCAAGACAAAATAACCATGATGCTCCACAAACCTATATATTTTGTATAAAAACATACAGACTTCTGCCCTAAACCTCTTCAGAAACCTACTTGGCAAAAGGAATTAAGTCCTTGTCCACAGTCTTCTAAAAGCATATACCACTGTATTCATGTTCTGATAAATGTAATGATCAGTTAAAAAATAATGGAACATATCTCTTGTTCATTTCAGAAAGAGAAGTTTCAGTTAACTGTCAGATAAAAAACCCATTCACATATATATACAGAGAGAGTTTAATCTATGCAACAGCACTTTTTAGCTATTTGGGTATTTTTTCAGTGTTATTTTCAGTCTCACCTGACATTCTTTGGCTTGAGTTGCTGTAACATTGTTTCCTAAATATGGGCATAAGCCTTCAATATACAAAATTTTGAATTCACGCACCTGGCTCACAGGCACGAGAACACTACTTAGATATATTAGCTTACTAGTAAGTGCTGTGAGATAATCCTCTTCAGAAAATAGACTGTAGAGTTTAACCAATGACCTGCTTTTGATTTATCTGACATTCAAACAAACTGCTGTTCACTCTTTTAAATATATATGTGTGTACACTTACATATATATATATATGTATACACACACATGCATGTCTATCTATATATGTACATATACACATTTATGTTTACTGTGGGTTCAGTCCTCTTTTTAGTTTCCTGAAAATTAGTCCTATCAGCATTTGGGATTTTAAATTCAATTAATAATTTAAAATTATACTTTCCTTAATAAAATAGTTTTTTATAATTTAATCATGTTTTCACAGAAGATGCCAGATCAATTATGCCATCTGAATTTTCAAAATAATGACAATAGAATAATCTTTACCTGTTTAATGCATTTTCAAATTAATACATTCCCAGGTATTATATACTTTCCTATTAATTATTGACTGTTCAAAAGGAACCATTTATCTGCTAAATATCTCTTAATTCTCAAAAGTATTTTAATCATGAGAAGCTTGAAGAAAAGAACTTTTGAAACCAGCAGTAAGAGCACCACTCAGTGCAGTGCTGCTTGGTTTGGGTACATAAAATATGCAGGATAGTAAAGGAAGTCTTATGTACACAAGGAGTGAAGTACCTCCCCAACTCTGCAGTCAATCACACTTATCAAAGTCAGTGTAAATTAAAATTTTCATTAGCATAAACAGAATAAAATGCAATACATTTTCATCTATATTAATAAAATTACATATAAACACATGTATTGAAGAGATTGACTGATAATGTTGGTTTATTTGCAAGTTTGATTGGCATATTTAAGGCTTGATTGCCAAACTACTCACAAAGTACTATTAAACATAACTCACATTTAGATTTGTAGGAGTAAAATATATATTTGTACTGTATTCGAAACTGCACGGTAAATTATTTCAGATATTATGGATAAAATTATTGCAATAATCACATAATAAGAATTTGGAAAGTCAAGTAGGCAAGAGAAAACTGTTGGGTTTGTATCTCTCCACATTCTGGATCACGGCTGTGTGAAAATGGTCTATGAGATCTTTGTGTGAAAATGGTCTGTGAGATCTTTGTCTCTGACAAAGATGCACAGCAGGGACAGCACTGCCACATAATAAATAACCCCAGGTTTCTTTATAAAGAACTCTCAGGAGTAGGAGAATGTTTAAAGTTTTCTAGAGATCAATTTCGAAAGGAGAAATGTTTTGAGAGAAGCAAAATCACAGGAGGCTACATCCTGGTTTTATTGTATCTTTTTACTGCAGAAACTCATCTGATCCTTACCATTTTAATTACACAGAGGCACAGAACCTATTTCACATCTGCTCACTGAGCCTGAGAAATGTCTTCTAGTGAAAAGGAAATGAGAAGGAACTAGAATACAAATTAACTGAAACACAAGCGGCTAATAAATCCCTCCTTTCCTTAAAATCAGGTCTAATAATTTATTGCAAAATACATTTATGCTTGGTCCACAGTAACTTTAATTTGAATATGCCTGTTTAAATTTTTTCCATCCTCCCCATTAAAGGATATTTATTTTTGTTTTTTCTTTAAGATCTTGACAGCATTATTCTCAATGCTATTTCTTTAAGAATGAAAGCTATAGCATTATATTCCAAAATGGTTGAGGAAACCTTTGCCATGACTCTCAAGTTGCAACATGCCAGATATTCATAGGTTTTCAAATCTGCTGGTTGAAGATATAATGAAAGGATCTAAAGTTTATGCATGAATCAGCATCCCCTTGTCACAATGTCATGGTGCAGTGATCCCTGCAGAGCTGTAAGACTTGATTTAAAACAGCAAAGCTCAACACTGACTCGTGAGCCAGCAGGATTAAACATCCAAGATTGTACATATATTACCTCTGTGCTCAAACTACCATACAAAAAACTTGTTATCATAATGGCAGTTTTATAGCACCCCATAGGAAACCTCTCTTTAAGTGACTCCAATATCCTCTCAATTCTAAAATATGTGAGAACATAATACAACTACCCCTGAAGCTGTTGGGAGGCAGATTTAAAAGGAAAGGGTTTAATCTTCGTCACTTTCCTTCTCTCTTGTTTTGATGGAATTAAAAACTTTTAAAAAATATGTATCTCTGATGGTCAACACTCCTTCAATTAGACTAGATTCAATTACACTGTGCTGAAGGACAATGAAGTCCACTGGTCTAGATATGCTCCAGTGGTTTGGATATGTTCCATTCTGACCTGTGAATCACCTCCAACGCTGTACCTCTGCTCCAGCTGTTACACCAAACAAACAGAACCAAGACGGTTCTGTTAGAATGAACCAAGAATTCTCACAGAGTCCTAAGCCCAGTCTACTTCCCTTGAAAGCTACAACTGCAGTGATGGCAGTAAACCCTGCTCTTAATTGTGCCATTACTCTGAAAAAAACATGCACCATCTCTCAATCCAAACCACCAGGCTTCCTAGTGATGCTGACTTACTAAGTGTCAAACTGCAATTAGATTCTAACAGCTACTCCCACTGACATGTCAACACAGCTCTGCAGAGATGCAAGTCCAACAAACTACAGTGACTATTTTTTTTGGCTACTTTTTGAATATAATTGAGTTGTGTTCCTTTCTCAGGTTACATGAAGGTGGCCTGTCCACCTTGGTCAAAACCTATAGAATTGGGGCCCAATTTGCTGTCATGCAACATGTTCATTATGGCATGATCTCATGGTGTTGAGGTGAAATTCCCACTGAAGTGCAAGTCATTACATGAGTTAAGGCTACCTACTCACAGAGTGTCCACCCCACTTCTACACCCATTTTTGGCCACCTTTAAATGACTGAGTAGTATCACTGCTTGGAATATTCTTCGGGGATACAGGGCCATCTCCTCCTTTCTGAAGTTTAGGAACCTAACTTAAAAGTAGTACCAGCAACATCAGTTCATCTAAAAACCATTTGTTCCATCAACAAACTCCAAGCAACCGCTGAAAATTAGTTTGAATACTTTTACATATCTTTGCAGTGGGCTTTTTATTTGCTTGTTTGTTTTTAAAGTAGATGGAGTAATGTGCTGTTGCCCTGAGGATACCAGGGTGGGAGGGAGGCAGGCTGAGCCCAGGTGGGGTGGCACAGGGGACCATGGGCACTGCCAGCTGCCACCTGCAGGTGCCAGGTCAGGACCAGTGGGCAGGGCTGTACCCCACCTCTGCCACACCAGCTAGAGCTTCTGCAGCCTGAAACACGGCTGGCTCAGGGGTTTAAATCAAGAGACAAAATATTTTGGTGGCAAATTTGGAGAAGAAAAAGGTCATAATTTCTATTATGGTATAAGCCTGCCACTACATTTCTGTGCAGGACAATTGCCTTGTTGGAGTGAAACACCCAGGTAAATACTGAAGTATTTTCAGATTCATATTATCCTACATTTCTGTGACCTTCTTTTACACCTGCATTGTTTCATAGCGCTGGTTTTGAGCACACGTTCTTTGAACACTATTCTAAAAATAAAAAAAAAAAAACTAACACACTCCCACCCAAAAAAAAACCCCTAACAAAACCAACTGCAGAATGTTCACTATTTCAAATGAGAACCAGTAGAGAGGGGACAAAAAGAGATGGATTCTTCTTAACCATTTTGCATGCAGTGCTCTACAATCAGCTCCTAAATTCTATTTCTTGTACACCAAATATCTGTCTCTGGAACTCCTTGTTCTCCAAGCAAACCCTTCTGGGAAGGTAATTGAGGGGATACTATACATATTTTTAGCACATGCTTCACTAGTCAATTAAATACTATGCACAAGAAAACTTGACTACAACATCAGCGGTAACTGAGGTGATGAATAAACAAGTACATCTTCATGTCTTAATTTGGAGCTCTTCAAACTGCTTGAAAATTGAAGCCTGGTGCAATATTCAGACAAAAGAAAATCCAACATATGGATGGCATCCATCTCCCTTCTGCTGGAAGCCTCGAAGTCCATCACTGCAGTCTACAGTTTACACATAGCATCTGAGTATTTTAAAAGTTCTCCAAGAGACACAAGAACAAGGCTAATATATGCACACAAATGCTGGTCAAAAGCACTTGATGGTCTTGGAGAAAAATATGCAACCTTTAGTTTCTGAAACACAGGGTGACTATGCTCCTCTCTACTGCTAGTAGGAAAAATCTGGTGTTTTGTAAAACCTGTTTTCGGGGTTTTGTTAGCTTCACAGATTTGAGGAACACATTGTCACATTTTTGCAGAATGCCACGTAACTGCTACACTTGCTTAATCAACAGTCCAAGCAACATCATCTGCAAATACTGACCACGTGTGGTTCTGGTTGCTACAAACCCCCATTATCTAAGAAAGGAAGAACTATCCAAGCTATTTGCAAAGATTAACCATTTAGCATTACTGTGGCTGATTACATGCTCTGACCTTTTTTTGCCTTCAGCTACGGACGCTATATTCTCCTACCCTCCCACATGCCACTTGCGTTGAGCTCTTGCACCACCTATCCCAGCCTCTGTGCCAAGCCGTCCGTTTTCAGCACCACCGCACAGGGTAGCTGAACGCGGGGGAAATAAAAAAAGGTCGCCAATGGAGGGAAGCTGCTCCCGCTGACAGCTAACCTCCAGATTCGGTGTCCCTTACATCTGTTTCCCAGGAGGGACGGGAAAACGCCTGGAGGGAGCGCAGCGCTGGGCGGGAGCGGCCGGCACGGCACCGAGCGCGCTCCCCGCTCGCTGCCGCCCGCGCCGCTGCGGGGAGCCCCGGTTCGCCTGAACCGGGCACGGGCGGCAGGGAGGGCAGCGGGGCAAAGGCGGGCACGCCTCACCGCCCCGGGAACGCCGGCCGCGGCTCCCCGCTCTCACCCCGGCACGGGCAGCGCCAGCCGCGCCCGGCCGAGCGCTCCGCGGGGCACACGGCACCGGCCGGGCCGAGCGCAAGCGGCAGAAGCGCGCACCGCTGCGGGGCTCCTCTCTCCGCGCTACCACGGCCGCGCACCCCGCCCCGCCTTCCCCTCGCAACGCATGTGCTCCGCGCCCCGCGGCACGCGTGCGGCCGGGCCCCGCCGAGCCGAGGGCGGAGCCGGGCATGGCCCCGCCAGGAGAACCGCGGGGGCGGCGGGCTCCCGGCGAGGCAGAGCGGGCGGCGAGCGCGGCCGCCCACGAGCGCCGCGGGCGGGGGGCGAGCGGGCAGCGAGATGGAGAGATGGAGCCCGCAGCACCGCGCGGCGTAAAATGGCTGATCGCCCCCCGCCGCCCGCTCCGCACCCCTCGGCTGCTGGCCTGAGGGGGCCCCGGCTCTGCCCACGCCGGTAGCGAGGTGCGCCGCGACCCGCGGGCAGCCCCGGGGCGGCGGGGGAGCGCTGCGGGCAGCCCCGGGGCCGCGCAGCCTTACATAACGCGCGGGGGGAGCCGCCGGGAACCATTTTACAGCTCCCGGAGGGCTGGGGGCGCACGGAGACCCCGCGCCCCGTCCGCACGGGGCCGGGCGCTCCCGCACCTGCTCGGCGGCGGGGCGGCTCCTCCCGGCGCCGCGCCCCGCACACACACACACGGGCACACACACGTACCCCGCACACCCCCGCACACACACACAGACACACACACGTACCCCGCACACCCCCACGGCCCCGCCGCACCGCTCGCAGCCGCCCCGCCCCCGCGGCAGGCTGGCAGCGCCCGCTACTCACAGGCGTTGGTGACGGCGAAGCTGTTGGCCACCTCCAGGTTGTCGATGTGGGGAGTCAGCCTGAACTCCGAGGTGGAATACTGAACCATCCCTACCCGAAACGCGCTGTACTCCTGATCGGCGCCCCTCGGGAACAGCCCCCCTGCAGGGAAACACACACGCGTCAGGCGGGCGGGAGCACCGGCGGAGCGGCGCCGGGCCGGGTCTCTGCCCGCCGCGGCGCTGGGCTGGGCGCGGGTGCCGGAGCGGCTCCGTCCCGTGTCGGGGGGCGCGGGGGCCCGGCGCTGCGGCCAGGGAAAAGGCGAGGGGACCTCGCTGGCGCACGGCGGGCACCGCGGTGGGACTGGGAGCGCGGCGACATGACAGGAATGCCCGAGTGACAGCGGCGGGGATGAGGGATCGGAAGATCCGCCGGGAGGAGAGCGGGGTCCCCCCAAATGCGGGCACCTACCGATCTGTATGCTGTTAGAATTGACCCCCCAGATCAGTCCCCACAACACAGGAGCCAGGAAGACAGAAATATGCATAATCTTTTGCATTTCCAGGAAAAGTAGAGCATCCACAAAGCCACGGAAACGGCCCTTTCTTCTTCCTCCTCCTCCTCCTTCTCCTCCGCGGAGCGCGCTCGTCAGCAATTAGATCCCGTGCGCCCCGGACGAGCGGCCGGCGGGAGCAAGCGAGCCACGGGAGAGAAGGAACGAGAAGAGCCCCGCGGCGGGCGTGGGAGAAGCCGCTGTCCGAGGAGCTGCTGCTGCCGGCGCTGCCGGCGCTGAGCGGGATGGGGGTGCCGGCGGTGCCCGCTGCGCTCCCGCCGCCCGGCCCGGCCCGGTCCGGTCCTGCCCTGCCCTCGCACGCGCTCGCCCGCGCTCCTCGCACTCAACGGGCGGGCGGCGCTCCCGGCGAGGCGGCGGCGGCGCCTGCGCGGACCCGGCCCCGGCGGGAGCGCGCCCGCCGCGCCCCCTGCGCGCCGCGCCCCGCCCCTGCGCGCCTCCAGCACCGCGGACAGCGGCCTCTCTCCGGGAGAGCATCTCTTCATTCATTTGGCTATTTATTCATTTACTGCACCGGCCCTCCCCAGGATGGAGCCGCCTCACAAATACACCTGGAAAACAAATTTCTCTTTTGTTTTGTTTCAGCTGCTATACCCTCACCACAGAAGTTAATAAGCAGGAAGAGTTAAAGCTATGTTGATATTTCGTTTTCATGCATAACGGGGACTTTTTTTTCTTTTCCCTTTCCAAGATGGGTTCCAGCTGTATTAGCTAGACATGCTATTTACTGCAAGCTAAATTTAACATTTCTCAGTTTGGCGCAAAGTCTGTTGCTGTGCACCACACACACACACACACATTTTATAAAAGAAAATGCAGTGTAGCATTCCTGCGACCAAGACGATGAATTTGCTATTAACTAGTCATTTTCTGGCATATTTTTATTAACTTAGATTTAGTTAACAACGCTGGGAAATATTCACATAGGAAAGGATACTGATCTTGCAACGAATTACCTTTCCTCTTTTTCTTCCTTTTTATTTTTATTACTTTTTTTTTTTTTTTAATTCTCCTTTCCACGAGGAGGGTATCAAAGCTTCAGGTATTCAGATGTCAATATGAGTAGATATCCTGAACACATAGGAAGTTTGTAATTTTAGTCCTTTTAATCATCACTAATTCATGATGAGTTTTGTTTCATTTGAGTCATTTCACCAGGAAACCCTGTACAAGCTTTTTTCTGTACTTGTCTCATCTTCTCTCTCTCTCACGCAAAATGAGATGAGCCTGAAAAAGAGGGTAAACTTTAACAGCCTGAGCATAAAGCCCCTCTGGGCTTATCTGGGTGGAATGGCAGACCTGCTACAGCCCTTCCTCACTTTCTGCCCCCAGCCTGGTGTCTCCCAGAAGCCACATTTTGCGCTGCCTGGTAAAAACCTACTGTTGAATTCCGTGAAAGGGGCAGGTAGCATCACTGTGAGAATCAACAGATTAAGCTGTCACGGGAAAGCTTGTATTCAGGTAGTCCCCAGTGCATCCCAGACAATGAGATGTACAGACATTTATTTTTAAAAAATATTCCAGTTTAAAGCTGCCAATCGTTAACAGAAACATAAATAAATCGTATGTTTTTTTTTTTTTTACTGACATCTAAAGCATCCCCTTATGTATAAAAATGAGGTTAAAATGAAGCAAAGGTCTCAGTTTTAAGACTGTATTTTAATATGTTATAATAAAACAAAAAAACAAATTTTCCCATATACATTATAACTGCATAGCACAATATAAAATAAAATAAATATAAAAAGGATTAGGGTGATGTAAAGCATAAAAATTAAATAATGGTTGTTGATTTTGCAATGCATATTTTTCCATTTCAGAATTGTGAGCATGTATAGGTATGCATCATGTACAATATGTGCTCATGTATATATATGCATGTACTACTCCACTTTTGTATCATCACATCAGAAAAAAAGAGTCAGACTACGTGGCCATATTCCACTGTCGGTGTGACAGGGAAAAATAAAAGATTTAAACTGATATGAGTAAGTACAAAAGGACAGCATGGGCGAGTCAATCACCAAGGAAACAGTTCAATCAGAATTTAGTAATAGTGAAAAATGTCGATAATAAAAAAAGTCTTTTTCAATGCTCTGTTTTTTATAACAATGCTATGCTAATTGAAAATATGCAATTGGGCAAAGGAGAAAAAAGAAATTTATAGGTGATAGTAATTTATGACCATGTACTAAGAATAGATATATTCATTAACACTGTGCATGAGAAAATCAGACTACATGACTGGGAATCACATTCAATATTTTTTTCTCAAGGAAAAAGAATCTTGCAAGACATAAGTAAGGACTGTATTCTTCTTAAAAACAGAAGATAATATTCTCATATGCATTCTTCTGAATCTATGAAAGGAGCTCATATAAAAATGCATTAGTTCAGAATGTGAACAAATCATCAATGGGGAGACTGTTAATAATAGGCATCCATCACTTGTTGAAAGGAACATAGCAGTGCAATTTTAATGAAAACAATGGCAGATGACAGAAGTCCAGATATCAAATAATAAGATGTCAGACCCCTGAAAAGCCAAATGCTTAATCTTGATTCCATAGAACTCCAAGAAAGGTTTGCAACTTACTGCAAAGAATCATGGCTATACTTGATTTAACAATTTAATATTGTCTAATAGATATTCTGAATGTAAGGTAGAAGTTGGTGAGGAAGTTGAAAAGAGCTGATATATGTGCTAATCAGGAGTATAATTTATCAGGAATACATTTCCTCTGCAATTCATCCTGGCACAATTCTGGTTGAGACAGTGGCTGCAGTTCAACTAAATGTTCATGTGTTCCATCAGTTGAATACGAGATGCAAAAAAAAACTTGGAAAAGACTGAAGAACTGAAATTTTTTGCTTTGTGCCCAGAAACATTTAATGATCACTCCATATACTTTCCAGAAAATAATTCAGGAATGACTTGAAGACATGGAGTACCTGCTTCAGGAAAGAAATTTAGACAACATAAAATACTTGAGGAGATGGATGGAGTAAAAAACTGAGTTGTTCAATGCTGATACTGACCACATTGAGATTAGAAGTAAAGTTTATCTTTTGTTTTGCTGTTTTACTAATGTGCCATTGACCTTGCAGTCATATGCTGAGCAATATAATGAAATCCTCAGCCCTGCAAAATGCACAGTTAAAGCCAGAGTCTTTTCTAAAAATCCTAGCTGAAAAAGGTTGAATTCTGAAAAGGCCCTTGGCAAGAGCTCAGATTAAATGGTTATAGTAGGCCTTCTGGAGTTTTATCCTATCAAATTTTGGGATTTATATTCTCAACTATTTTCTATTTCTTCATTATCAAAAAATCTTAAAATGTGCAGATTTATTAGGATGCAAAAATGCTGTATAACATATGAATCTTTTGATTCTGTGGCTGATCAATAAATACTTCCCTTCAATAAGGATTATTGTCGTTGGATTTTTGAAATCTGCAGAATCTTTTCAAATACCAGTACGTGTAAATAAAGAGGAAATACAAATGAAGGTTCCAAATCTATTTTGAAGTGTGCAGTCCCATATGTTCACTCTGGATCTCAAGAGTGTTCTTAAAAATAAAAAGTATGTCCTGATCTTTCATGCTCGTTCTGCCTCCTGTTCTGATTAGCAAACACGTACTGTTCCCATTAACAGCACACACACCCGAGGAGGACACGTTCTAAGGAGTAGCTTAGGCTACCTTCTATTACAAGATTTTGATGATAGAAAAAGCAACATCATGACCCTTCTGGCACAACTGATGTAAAATAATTGGTAATAACCATATAGCTTTCACTTCCCTTTGCTGTGCTGTGACAGTGCAGTTGTTACCATGTTAGCAAACTGTTATGAGACATTTATAGCAATTCCGGAGTTACTTTTCTTATTTGACCTATTTGTGTTCTTTCTATCTGCAGAAAATGTTATATTTATTTTGTCAATAAAATCACTTAAGTATATACTAAATATATGTGGAATATATGTGTATGTGGAAAATCTGCTATAGATTATTCAATATTTTTCTACTGAGATTATAACAAATTACATTATTAAGTCTCTGGAAAAACATAAAAAGAACACTTTCAGATTTGACTATGCATGCTAAATCCCTGATTCTTGTCTGGAAATATCTTTCTTTTTCTTCCAGTTGCATAAAAAATTCCATGGCTTTGTCTCAGACCCAAGGGATACATTTCTTGTTCCTGTCCTATATTTTTCCCTGCCTACCTGCTACTTCTCTTCTTCTTTGCCATCTCCTTTCCTGGCTGATTTCCATCTGGTTTTCCAATGTATTGCCATCAGAATCTCCTTTTCTCTATAGTTATTTTGATTTGACCCTCATATTTTATTCCCCATTCCCTTTGTGGAGCAGAGCTAATTCAAATGTGTTGGACTGTTGCTTTCGACTATAATGGCCAGCCTTGATCCTCTCTTTTTTCATCTACCACTTCTTCCATCTATTCCACAAGCAGTGCCAGCCTTGACTTCAGTGTTGTTTTTTTATTCTCATCATGTTCTTATTCCTTTTTTCATACCAGCATCTATATTTGAAGTATCAGCTCTATACCCATATTTCAGGTCAGTTCCTAATCACTGATATTCCTCTTTAGCTTTGCATCTTTTCTGTCACCTGTGAGAAATGTATTACTTGTTATTCAGAATGAAAAGACCTTTGGAGATGATGAAGACATCAGATCTCATATACCAGTGGACTGTTCCCTGCTGAGGTATGGTACTTGTCAAATCCTCAGTACTTGTCAAATCACCTCTTCATCTCACTTACCTGCATTCATAAACAACACACTAAAATGTTAAAAGGCAAATACAAGCTGACAAGAATGTTATAGTCTGGTCTCTATTGACATATCTGGGATACACTTTTAGTGTTAGTCTCTGATTTCTACTAACTTGTGACTTGGACCTTTTTCTGTTAAAACTAGGTGTTTTTTTCCTCAGCCATCATAAAGCCATGTGGTAATCCCACATTTTCAGAATCCCAAGCAATAATATTGAGAAGCAGCTTTGGAGCTACAAATTACAAACAGATTGAAACCCAAGGCTAATATATGCCAGTGACAGTAAAACCTCTGTACATGCTTGGTCACATATTGCTCTGCACCTAAATTTATGAGTATTGTTGGAAGTTGATTGTGTCATTGTAGTGAGCATGCAGAAGTAATATTTTGAACAAGGACATGGGAAAATACCAGTCCATGGGAAATGGACGGTATAATGATCATTCTCACCATTGAGAAGACATCCTCTCAGTTTAATGTTTCATTCATACATAAAAACTATTCATAGCATAGATACTTACTCCATTTACCTCCAGAAAGCTGGAGAAATCATCTGACCTTTTAAAAATCTGAACCTGTTGCAAAAGCTGATGAGCATCAGAGACTTGACTTCTTTTGGTATCCCAACAGATAAAATTAGTTCATGAGCACTGAATCTCATAGAGAATGGAAGTTCTTACAGTGGTTTTCCATGCTAATCAACACTATAAATTGCTTTATGACCTTACACAGCATTCAGGATAGTGTTCACATAAGCTTTGCAAAGATGCTTCCTACCACAGCAGAACTTACTGCTAAACTCCTTAATCCAGGGAAGACAGCTTCTCATAACACTCCACATTGCAGGAGTGAATCTCTTCTTGTCTGGAATGGTTTATGTATTTTCTTTTTCACATCCTTTCTACAAGGCTTTGAGGCCAAGAGCTTTTTGAACAAGCAGGAAAGCTGCAATGACTACACCAGTGCTAATCCTGCTTTTGGGCTGGGGACCAAGGCTGTCAGGGCCAAAGCAGGGGAGGGGGAAAGGACAGTGTCACCTCCTTCCACCCCTTGGAGCTGGGAAGCCCCGTTCCAGGCTGCTCAGTGGAGCACACACAATTTGGCCAGCTGTCAGTGTAGGGAGATGTATGATGGAAAGAGTCTGCTTTGCTGCTCCCTCCACAGTAAAGGGAAACAAGGGAGAAATATCTTTTTTTCTTCTTCAAAAGGCTATTTCCCTTTTGAACCTTACAGCAGCATCAGAAGGCATGCAGGCATAAGTTCCACTTGCCCCATTGCCACTGGTCACAGGCACAGCAGCTGTACGCCAAACTGGCAGTGTAACAGGTTTTGCTTTTAAAAGTGAAAAAGCTTCAGAAACCTTCTTTTAAAAATATTTTCATGATAAGGATTTTGTTTAAAAATTATTATGTTATTGTAGTGCATTTTATTTATTTGTTTTATAATTTTTTCAGGTCTTCTGTCTCTGGGAAAATAGAGTAAAATTTAAGTTATAGTGAGTAAGAGTTTAAACACCTATCAGTCCCTATTATATTTTCCATTAAATTAATCAATAAAAGAAAAAGCATCAAGCAAATGTCAAAGTAATTTATTTTATGACAATAATAGATAAAAGAAAAATTGTTTCAGAAATTATAATATAGAGTACAAGCACTTAGCAACATTAAAAATAAATTAAGTTCAAGGAATAGATAGAATTGCATGAGACAAGACAATAATTCCTTTATTCAGAAATATGCAAAAGACAGAAAGTTTTTGTTTTGTCCAATTACCCATTGCAGACATTTTAACTATACTTTAAAAAACCACATCAGAAATACGATGTAAGATTGAAAGGATTTCTGTGATTTGAAACCTCAGCTCTCCTATCCTTACCATTATGATCTTTCCACAACAGGAATTTCTTTTAGGCTTACCATCTACCTATTTGACACCCATAATTTTTTATTTTAATTTTTTTTTTTAATCAAGAAACAGCTTGCTCAAGTTAGCATGGAAATATACAGAGTTGTGCTCAACAGAAGTTTATTTTTAGTTCTGAAAAACCACTTCAGATGTTCAGTCCCAGAACTAGTTCACAGCACAGATATTTTTACTTTCACCTCTGCAGTGGCATACCTTCCCAGAGATTGGTTGTGAGTGTGGTGTTAATGGCGAGCTTTTACAATAGGAAAAAAAAAACAAAAACGTAAGAGAAAGCTAAACAATTCTTATGAGGCACTTAATTTCACACTTTGGAATAGAAATACATCTACTTCATAGTAAATATGCAGAAAAAAACATTCTGCTAACTGCACAATTGCTATCAATATGGGGTTTAATAGACTTTGTGACATTAAAGACAACCTAAACAATGCTTGCAGGTCTTTTCTGAAACTTCATTTGTGTTGCACTGTTATCTTATACATATTGACTGCTAGTCATTATTGTGGTCTGTGGAGTTGCCATTTAACCTGAGGCTGACCTTGCTCCTTGCTAATTGCATTGCCCTTTATGAGACACACGCACGGAGGTGATGTGCACACGTGGCTGGGTTCTGAACAATTCCAAACTTCTGGCTTCCTTTCACTAAAGGGACACATACACAGCACAAGGAATGAGGGAATGCATGAAGGGCTCCAGAAGAAAGATGAGCTCCTGGGGTCTCAAGGGCAGTTCAAAAATGATTGTTAACAACAAGAACCTAACCTTAATCTTGGAAATGTCACTAGCATAAGTCTGAACAAGTGACAAAGAAAAACACGGGCAGAAAGATGATTTATGCCACAGCTAGGAATATGTGGGGCAATGACAGGGATGCATGCTCTCTCCTAAATCCTAGCTGCACCTGACCTATCAGTACCAGCTGTAGCTACTGTGAAAATAACATTAATGCCTTGCAGTTAAATTAAGCAGATCTTCTGATGCGATAAAATGAATTCATTTTCTATAACTAAAACTATAAAAATGTCCTTGCTGATAGTATCTGACGTAAATAAGAGCACAGAAAGGCATTTTCGGCAGGAGAACCCTCACAAACATTTGCCTTTATTCTGCTGGGCTCCCTGTGGTTTTAGTGGCACTAACAAAATAGGACCTTAATTTTAGAGGTTGGTCAGCTGTAGCAAATAAACGTCAAAGGCAATGAAATGAGTTTACACAAAACACACAAGGCCTTTAGAAAAAGCTAAAGAAACATAAAGAGATCAGAAACTTATCTCCTCAAATGTGCATCCAGAATCATCGAATTCTTACTGATGTTTTCATACTAGAATGGCAGCAATAGTTCAGATTTTCTTCACAGTAAGAAGCATTCAGTTATTTGAGGCAGTTAAGAAAAATCGCAAATCACACCAGCACTCCAAGCACTACTGGTGAACAAGATAGCAGATTGCAATATTGCTTCTTCACTTGCTTCTTGCAGCACTGCACATAAAAGTCTGTAGCAAAAATGTTATGCTTCAGAATGGAATTTTCTCCATTCATCATTTGATTATTTTATAATGTTATTAATTATCGCTCATCTCAATTCAGTGCCTCATTACATGAACAGACAATTCGGTATTATTGACAAATGATTGTGTGATACATATGAATAATCAATTACAATAATACTCCATGAAATGACAGTGAGGTGAAATGGATTGAAAATACCACCCTTCATGGGCTCCTGCAAACTTTTCCTCTTGAATGTCAACCATGAAAGACAACCCAGCAGTAAGCAATCCATCGGTCAGACAGACCTGTGGCACACACTTTTAACTTCCTGTGTACGAACCAGTCCCCAGGTGATTCTATCTACACTGCTTTTGGATTACATCCTTTAAATGGCAGATAGCATTGCCTGACAGGAAATTCCCACCTCAAGATTTTAGCCAACAAATCCCCAGAAACATATCCATGTTTTACTGTATCCATTTTATTAATTCATTTACTAGTAATTCACTTAATATACCTATCAATTACTATTGATCACTACAAGCACTGGTGAGCTAATAAAATACTGGATACCAACTAATCACACTTTTTCTTTAAAGGAAATAACTTACTGTACATTCTATGTGACAATACTTGCTTCATATTTGTAATTGAAGGAGCTACTCCAGTATGTGACTTCAGTGCCCAGTAAAATCCTGGAAAAGATTATTTTGGGAAGTATTGATAAACATCTGTAGCACAAGGCAGTCATTGGTGACAGCCAGAATGACTTCATAATGGGGAAGTCTTCCTTATGATGAAGGTGATGATTACCTAGGTGATAAAGGGAAGCCAATTGATGTAATCTTTTACTTAACAAAAGTTTTGATACTGTCTCTCCCAGGATGCTTCTGGACAAAACATCCAGCATTCAGCTGGATAAAGATATCATATAGATGAGCAACTGGCTCAGGGATCAGGCACAAAGAGTTACAGTGAATGGGGAGACATCAGGCTTGTCACTAGTGGGGTTCTGCATGGCTCCACCCTAAGCTCGGTTCTCTTCAACATGTTAATTAACAACTTGGACATAGGACTTGAAGAAATACTAAGTTTGTTGAGGACACTAAAGTGGGAGGAGCTGTTAACTCCCTTGAGGACAGAGAGTCCTGCAAAGAGACATTGAAAAATTAGAGATGGGGAGTCACCAACTGTATGAAGCTTAACAAGGGCAAGTGCTGAATTCTGTACCTGGGATAGGACAACCGTGTTTGTGTGCATAGACAATGAAAGGTAAATCAACATGCTGGAAAGCAGTGCAGTAAAGAGGGACGTGGGGATCCTGGTCAATGAAGTTGAGCACAAGTCATTGTGCCCTGGCAGCCAGGAGGGCCAACCATGTCCTAGGGGGTATCAGGCACAAGGGAAGGATTGTCCTGCTCTGCTCTGCGCTGGGGCGGCCTCACCTTGAGTGCTGGGGGCAGCTCTGGGTGACACAATATAAAAAAAAATATTATTAGAGCGTGTCCAAAGGAGGGCTATGAGGATGGTGAAGGGCCCTGAGGAGAAGCCATATGAGGAGTGGCTGGGGTCACTTGATCTGTTCAGCCTGGAGGAGACTGAGGGGAGATCTCACTGCAGTCACAACTTCCTGGTGAGGGGAAGAGGAGGAGGAGGCACTGATTTTCTCTTTCTGTGACCAGTAACAGAACCCAATGGAATGGCCTGAAGCTGAGTCAGGGGGGGTTAAGGTTGGATACCAAGTAAAGGTTCTTCACCCAGAGGGTGACTGGGCTCTGGAACAGCTTCCCAGAGAAGGAATCAACCTGACAGAGTTCAAGAAGGGATAGGACAGTACTCTCAGGGCACAAGGTGTGACACATGGGGTACCCTGCATAGGGCCCAGAGTTGGACTCAGTCTTTATGGGTCCCTTTCAATGCAGAATATTCTATGATTCTGTCATGATGTATATTCCATGGCCCACATAGCTCACTCTGTGCCCTGGCAGGGGATGATTTATTTTACAGGGAACTGGAAAAATACATGGTTTGATATGGATTCACTTTGCAAATGCTTGCCAAACAAAATAATATTAATAATGGAAGGGGAAAATACTGGCAATTTATTAAATCCTGACACACCATTTTCAAGCAGGCTTAGTCCTAGGAATGCCATTATATTAAATATAGATATTGATGCTTTTGCATGTTAAATTATAAATGGATAAATATATCATTTTAAAAGCTACAACTTCTTCCTTTGCTTTTCTGCAAAGTCTTATGAGGAATTTGGATCCAAGTAAGGAACTATGAGGTTATTTTAAGAATAATTTTTTAGATATTAGAAAGAAGTAATATTAAAGGAAAGAATACATGCAATGGATTCTCCTCTGATAATAAATCAGAAGAACTACAATGGAAAGCCAATATAGATGAGGGGGAAGACCAGGCACTTGAAATCAGTCTGAAGTCAGACAACTTCCAGAAATGTTAAGATTGGGAGAAGACAAATAGCTGTATCACTATTTTATGCCACTGAATCTATGATTAATAGTGAATGAAATATTTTTTATTACTGCTCGTGTGCATTACAGCAGTGCTTTAAGGCACTGTACAACATATAGCAAGATAATATTTTTTGCCCCAGCCACATCTATCTAAACAAAAGACCCTTGGCACAACAGAAAGCCACCTTATTGTCCTCTGTCATGTGGTGCAGAAGAATGGAAGAAAATAGAGGAAATAATCTACCAAATTTCCAGTGGAGACCTGGGGAAGGGACACTGGCCTCTGCTTACTGGGTATTGTTTATCTCCAGAGCGTCACTTACCTTGTGCAGACTTGGGCTGTGCACAGAGCCGTGCCTCTGCCAGGGCCCGTGTGCACTCAGCCAACAGCAGTCCTCCTACTGCTTGGTCAGAGAAGAAATAAATCCATTGGTTGAACTCTCACAGCAGGAACTGGCAAAAAGACTGGATTAAAGGAGAGCACGATGGTTGTGTGCAGGTATGAGGTCAATGTGGACCTCAACCTGGTCTATTTCATAAAGGTTTGGTTTTTATTTTCACCTGAGAAATGAAAACTGTTGAAAGATTAAATGCTGTCCTATCTTTTCAACTGGAATCTCCTTTCAGACAAAATAATTTATTCCAATTGTCAAAGCTCATCAGACTCTCAGTGTGAGTCTTGCATAAATGGGTTTATTCCTGGGTTTATTCCTGGCTGTTTCATTTGCACACTCCATGAAATTTTTTTCAACCTATTTAATTTCATCTAAACTTTCTTCACAGACACTAGCAAACTTGCTGCAAGAGCACTGTAATGTAAAATACCTATCTCTTCTTTATGTTCCTGTGGGGAAAAAAAATAGGGTAAATCACAATATATTTTAATAATTAGTATGCTTAGAAAAATATCCATTTTAAAATGCTGTTCCTGAAATAGGAAGAATATAAAGGCATAGGAAAAATAAAGCAATAGAGCCATGCTTATCTGTAACAGATAATAAAGTACTGACAGCTTGGATATGCACTTGCTGTTTAAAATCTCCCATGGTAAAATTTGTAACATTTGGTATTCTAAACTAGTGTAGAATACTCCCATGAACTTGCAGAGCCTGGGAATATTATTATGGCACCAGCATTGTTATTTTTCTCAAGAAAGTGCTTCTTTGTTACAAGAGAGCTCATCAAGTGTTGAATGTGATGAACATGTTGTTGCAATGGCACAGGGCCTGGGAAACAGCTGCGTTTTCCTCTGGCCGATTTGCTTTGAATGCAGCTTTGAATACAAGGCAGGTCCTATGCAGGGAGGGGTCTTGTCCTTCTCCAGCCTTCTTTGGGGTAGCCAAAATTACTTCAGCTGCAGCATATCCTCCAAAATCTCCTTGGCTTAAAGACCACAGCAAGATAAGAGCTGTAAAGTCCAGAGAAAATGAACAAGGCCACTGCGATCCTGTCCTGCCATCATGTACATTTGGTTTTATTATTGTAAGAATTATGTATTTAAGAAGCTTCTAACTTGGGGAAACAACTAGAAAACATGAAGAATTACTAAATAAAGTCTAAAGTTTAATTCCACAAAGTAGATGACATCTCATGGTGGATGCTGTATATCATTTGTATTTGCTTGTAAAAAGATTACTTCTGTAATAGTCTGGTCCTGAAGCACACCCAGAAGGGGAATGGAAGCCAGGCTGTCTCAGAAGCTGACACAATCAGACAAATATTTTAAAAAGCCTACAAAGATTTTACGCCCTCCAGTAGGCTGAGGCTAAACAGGATTTGTCAGAAGCAGGAGCAGGTAGCAAGACAGGCATTGTCAACAGCAGAAGCTGATGCTGGAGTGGTACTGATCAGAACTATTACTCTTTACAGTCAGTTCCTGTCAGTTTAATGCTTTTGAAATAGCCAGTCTCCAAATTAATGTTTTCCAGTGAGTTTGTCTTCGAGAGTCAAAGAAACAAACAAATTAATCTGGAAGAATGAGCCTGCCTGAGACACTGATAAATCTGTTATGACAATGTAAGGCTTATTAAACACTAAGAAAAATTATTTCCCTAGCCTCTGGATCAAATTCAAGTTTTAAGGTTAATAGAAGAAATCAACATTTTAAAAAATGTCACATGACTACTTTTTTTTTTGTATTCTGCTTTTCACAGGAAATTCATAAACTTAACTAAAAATAAAAGGCATGTAGTGAAAATTTATCCAAATATCAGAATATTTTGAGTTATAGGTACATAACTGAAGTGGCATAACAAACATAAGGTTAAAATTAAAGAAACAAGTATGTCCCAGGTCTTCTCATATATTACCATTTAAGTGCTCTTGAACATCAGCACTGGCTTGCCTTCATGAACTCTGATAGAGCCACACACTATCTTTGCTCTGACTGCACAGAGATGAAAGGTAGGATATCTAAAGCCTATTGCCAAGGAAATAACTCAGGCTAGATAAAAGGAGTGCTTTGCAGAACAGAAAAGCTAAACAGTACTATTGATTATCATGATGTATGCTACAGGAAAAGGTGGAAGCACAGGGGCTGCCTACACACAGACTTTCCTCTCAGAAGCAGCCACAGTTTTAGCAGAGATTTGTCTTTTTTTTTGCAGTTTATGCTGCTAGAGAAGGTTTCCTCTGAGCTGAAAGGATTTTGCAGGGGGCAACGGGTACAACAGCTTGACCTGCTATACTCAGGAGGGTTCCTTGGCCCAAAAACCTCTTGAGTTTGCTTCTTCAAGTAAAAAAATAATTCCCACTGTGAATATTCGTAGAAAGAAACAGACTGACACAGATATATATGATGAAAACCCCCACACTTCCCACTGCCGCAGCCTGAAGAACTCATCAGGTGGAAAATAGTTATACAATACCTTATTCTTTATGCTCTACAATCCTCATATTTCTTTCTGTCAAAGCACATTATGTGGCCTAAGTAACTACCTGAAGGGACAAAAATCCTTAGTAACAAGATGTTACTCCACGTTGCCTTATTGGTTGGTCTCTGTCACAGTAAACCTTATTTTCATGCAATAAGATGAAAGGCCATTAATTTTCTTGTACTGAAAGATATGTGCCTAATGTACCTGCTGCCTCTGTGTGACAGCTAATGGTGCCAGGTAGCTTTGGATTTATCTCAATACTCAAAAGATGAGTTGACTAACAAATTTGAAGGCCCTTCAAACACCACCCTTCTAGGAAGGATTCACTGGATGCTGGTCTCCAGAACCTGACAGGCACTGACATGTTGAGAGGCACTCCCATGCTGAAAAGCAATCGGTGCCCCTCAAAATTAGGGTTGACCTGCATGGACAACCAGGAAGCCAAAAATACTTTTACAGTCTCATTCTTGTTATTCTCAATACATTTTTTAGCCTCATTTTTCATTCAAAAGATTGTGATCTAATATCCACTGTTAGAGGTAGGGACTTGAGACAGAATGGCTCATAAGAGGGATAGTCTTATGGCCTAGACTCAGGAGGAAACCTCATTCATGATCAGGTGGGTGAATCCAACTCATTCATTTACACGTGCATTGGTTCAGGAAAAAAGCAAACTGGCATTTTTTTGTCACTGCCACCAAATGCTCCTGTCAGTGCACAAATTTAAAAATGTCGCAAATCCTGTAGGTGATCAAGAGCTGTGGAGAGGATATTTTACGGTCCCAGCAGCTGTAGGAAGGATCTCTCTGTGCTAGCACACCATGCGTCACCCAGCACACACCTACAGTTCACAGGCACGGGCTGGTGAACACCCACACCAGCTCACTTTAAACCAACAGCTTGAGCACAACAGCCGAGGCAGCACAAAGCTTTGTGGGGGTGAACTCCAAGGATATTTCTTCCTGCCCTAACCAGCAGGTAGGCTTCCTAGCCACAGTTCACTGTCACCATGGTGATGTTTCCAGCCCTCCCCAAAACAGCCAGTTTAAGGCTAATTTGGATAAGCCTGCAATAGCTGCAGAAATTTTAGTGACTGCAGCACAGACATACTTGTAGCAATAAAGGGCTTTCAGAAGGATTTCAAAATAGCCAGGTAATTTTAAATGTATGCTGACACTATTCCCACTGATGGAAGGAGGACAGGTGCAGGGGGAGTACAGGGGTGGGCAACTTTCTTGAGTAAGACAAATGCAAGGGAGTGCTGCAAGATCTGGGAGAGCCTAGATTGCCTGTGACTGATTTGATACAATAGCACAGACAAAATCACAATGATGAGAAATTTATGTCCTCAAATTTTTCTTTATATTCTACTGTTTACTTAGGTGCAAAGCTTCATATGAAAATAATTAATTTCCTTATCTTTTGGGCACCAGAGATGAGCTTAATTTTCCTAGTTTTTTATTAATTCCTTATAGAATATAAAAAGAAGGTAATTTATTTATATACAAAACAAATTTCTAGACACAAATTAAACAGTTGACAGAAATAAAACCATTAAATTTATCTGTATCTGAATTTCTTTCCCCATTACCTTCTCTAATCCTGGAATTAGTACATGAAAGCATCAAGTAACAGTGTCCTCTCATTCCTGTGTCTGCTACACACCTCATTTGTACTCATTGCAGCACTACTATATCTCAATATACTGAAAAATCACTTGATTCTGCATGTATTCAAGTTGCACTCCCTTGGAAATAAATAATTCAATGCTATCTATTCTATAAACACTCCCATCACAATCCCCCAGTAACCATAAGGATAACCTGCTTTAATTGAAGCAGAGACCATGGTCTGTCTTATATGGTCTGCTAAGAGATTCCCTTAACAGCTATAACAGACTGCTTAAGTAAGGTATTGTCTCTCTTCAGAGTAATATATTTTTAAATAAAGATTACTTGTAAGTGTATTTCCTTTAGAAGATTATACAGCCAGATCAATCACTGTGGTCATGCCCAATGACACTAACCCAGAAGGCAGTATTGCTGCTTTCTCTTTAATGGGGAATAGGGCAGAAAAGACATCTTCCTTTCCCCTGTTAACAAGTCCAAATTATTCTGAAAACTTTTAAGAATGAAAGCTACTTGGCAGTGCTTCCAAGTGGTCAATCTTCTCTACACTGCACTTACAAAAATAAACTCCTTTCCTCAAAAGATGAACTGCTCACACACACAGTCTTGAAATTAAGAGAAGAAAAGAGGAGGTGCCATTACACACTGAAGGGCTGCTCCTAAAACCAGGTGTCAAACAGGCGTTGTGTGCTACAGGTAATGAATGCATAACAGCTGACACACTTCTCAAATTGCATCCTTACTTATTGCCTACCTTAAATTTGTAGATGCAGTAGAGAAATGAATTAAATAAGATTCATGGAAATTCCTGATGCAGTGTTTGAATGTGTTCCAAAATGCTGAAAAAAAATTGTAGAAAGATATCTAAAGGGTGATGATACTACAAAAGTACAGAATTAGCTACTTGAATATTACCCCTCAATGTCTAAGGACCAAGAAAATACCAAGGTCTTTCTTAAGGGTAGAAAAAAAATTTGTGACTCTCCTACCAGTCAACAGCAGAACTTGAAGTAAATGTCAGCTGAAACACAGATGGACTCTCCCACAAAACCAGATTTTGGTGTCATGTGGTTTGTTTAGACATCAGGACTAGTAATCAAGTTACTAAGCTGCACTCCATGAACCTCATCTTTGCTACTACTTGAATGTCTTCATGTCTATACTTTAAAATTTTAACTGCAGGGAAAATTTCTACAGCAGCACATTGATTTTCTGCCCATTTATTTTTAAATGTTTTTTTTTCTTTTATATTATAATTAGCCATTAGGATCCTATTTTGCCTATGAAGTTTTATATTTGCACCTTATTCTGGAAATCAGTCAACAGGCTAAATTTTACAACTAGAGGGTGCTGGTGGACCATAATGTGAGATGGTATGCAAAACCCTTGATGACCTTTAGTAGAAAGAAGAAAAAGAAAAAAAAATAATTATTACTGCTCAGTAGGACAAGCTAATATATTCCAATGTAATACAAATACTTCAATATTATCTAGTGTAAGTAAGAAGAAAATTAATACTTTATAGCTGATGCTTGGTTTAATTTTAAATGTAATTTCAAATTTGCTGTTAAACTTCTCTTCTGGCCTTAGTTTTTGTGCTGTAATGAATAAAAAACCTTTATCTGAACAATATACATTCCTTTTGCTTCCCTTTGTGTGAGTTGGAAAGCAATTACAGTGTATTATTGATTGTTTTGTGATAAAACACAAAAGCCATCAAGTAAGCAGGAAAGCAAGAAGGAACAAAGATTAATTTAACAATAAAGTCTATAATTGAGATTTTACAGATAGAATGTGGACATTAATTACAGATAAATCATTTAATAAGAGTTCTAACAAGAAAGTTATCTTCCAAAATTCATATAATTTCCAACACAATGTAATTATTTTTTTTCTTTCCAGTACTGTAAGAAAAGATACAAGTATGAGAATAAATAATGTATATAAATATACCATTCTGTATGTATAAAAGCTCCCCCTCCCATCCTTTCTCTCTTTCTTTTATCCTTATTGCTTCTTATATAGTCTCTGTCAATTCTGCAATTACCTTCAACTAATAGAAATATTAAAACTTTGAACTAGACCTTAAAGATATAATTTCCCTCAGCCCTTGTGCAACACAGCTCAATAACATCTGTAATTTGCCTTCCATTTCTTCAGATCAGAAAGAAACCCAAAGGACAAACTGTGGTCACTTGCTCGAGTGGCTGCCTGAAACCCCCATGAGACAGTGGCCAGGAAGCTGGTGGAGTGTGTGTGACCATACTGTGAAGAGCAGATCTCTTCAACCCAAACACGAGTTGCTGCAGCCAGCCTGCTGATCACAAGGTGGCAGTGGCTTCAAAAAGCTCTGGGTGTGCAGGTTCACCACTTGTCCAGTGAAACCAGTGTGGTATGCCATTCCTCTTCTTATATCCCCACTTTCGACCTTTTGGTTGTGCAGGATCGCTGTATGTGGACAACATTCTCCTTGTGGACAACTCCCAAGTGATCCAACAGACCCCTTGTGTCCTGCATTAGCTCAGCACATCCTGGACATGCCAGAAATGTAGCACAAGTGGGATTGTTTGTTTCCCCCAGTATGGAAGGTTTCATGTATTTAAACCAGTCCTTTCCAAGCCTATGAGGGGCCAGCAGTCCAGATTTCCTTTTATGAATTCCCTTATTTTTACACTGTAACTAGCTGTGGTGCCCCATCTCCCCAGCAGAGACACTGTCATGGGCTGAGGCCAAGTCCCTGTTCTCAGGAAACACGCTCTACTCACATGCCTACCTACATGCAGCTTTCTTTTGGCCATGTCTTCTCACGACTTGCCCTCATGAAGGGATGTACCCTGGCATCCACAGGAGGCTAAAGCCCCTATGCACACCAAGGAGCTCACATTAAGGTAGTCTCCATGCCATAGATTTTCCTCTGGAAAATGGAAAGAAGTCTCCTGTAAGAACTATTTCATGCAAAGGACCTTTTTCTCCAAAATGAAGCAGCCAGATCAATGAGTTGGTGAGGGCAGCCATTAATTAACACATAGGCACACCAGGGCTCGTGAGAGTCTCAGGCCCTTAGACTTTAGGACACTTTTCACTCCTACTGGTGGCTACGTGCTAGCTAGCACGCAAGCAAGAAAAGGTATCATTATTGGTGAAAATGGGGTTTTGTCTTGACAACTGGTTTGTTTAAAATGAAAGCTTTCAAGGGAATAAACAAAACAAATCAAGTAAGAAGTGTCCAGCGCAACAACAAAAAAAATTGTGACTTACATACTGCAGGCTTGCCAGATGTTACAAAAGCTGAGCCAGAGGACAAACTAATGTAAAAATGTATAACAAACCTGATATTTAGCTGCATCTTGTGATGCCTTTCCAAAACTCCTGATACCTTTAGTCTAGAAAGTGGTCCATTTGTTTTTAATGTACTGTATCTAGTTTGTGCCTAAAGAAACAGCAGTTAAGATTTGCCCCAATGTTTTATTGCCAGCATATTCTAACACACTTAACTATGCCTGCTTCATGGACACAGCTGTTGGGGTTTTTTTCCTAAATGAGCTGATTTTACAAAATTAATAGTTCTCTGATCTTTATTTCTCCACATAGACAAGATCTGCTTACTTGATGCTGCCTTCACTTACAAAGCCTAAATAATAATAATTACACCTAAGCTTTTTCTTTAACAGTACCAGCTGAAATTATACATGAACAAGATGTTTGGTGGGTGTTTCTTTTTCCTCTGGAAATCAGCAGAAAAGCTGTTAAATACTACATATACTAGAATACTGATTTTAATAATACTCAACGTGCACATCAGTTTCATTATCAGAAACACTTTAAATTTCTGTATGTTACTAATAACTGAAGAGCGTTATTCAGCTTTATAATGTAGTAGGCATCGTCCTTCATATATATTCCTAAAGCAGAATGTATGCTGTACATTTATATACAAAGTTGGTCAGAGCACAGACATTGCAGTGTCATGCTTTCATTCAAATTTCAGATGCCATATGTTCAGTACAATCGCATGGCATCAAGATGCAACATATTGCTTTGCAAATGTAAATAATTTCACACAGTGGCCTTCATGACTGGGAAGGAATAATGAAATGGGCTATATTTTACACATACGAAAAAAATAAAGAAAAGATTTATCATAAATATATGGACCAGTATATGACGTTGAAGAACAAGAAGCAAAAAGGAAACAGTGCTCTTGCATAAAGATCGATTCTCTTTGCTGCTGATGGAATGACAGGCTTGGGAGGAGGAGGCTTCTTGTTGTTCTTGGCTTGAGATTTCCCGAGCCCATTGTTGACTTCAATGGGCTTCCCATAACAGTCATAATTTGATAATTCAAAATCCCTTGGCAAGCTTCCAACGATGCTGAAATCATTGGATCTCAGATCAGATTTCGAAGTGCAAACTTTTTTGCATCTGGTCTCACCAACCTATGAAATAAAGAGTGAGGGGAATCATGATTGACTCACCACAACTCATTAGCAAACTTCATGCAGCTGCTAAAGAACACTGCAAACAAACATACAGAAAATTACTTGTTGATAGGGATACATTGCATCAGACTAATTTGTGGAATGGTTATGTTATAAAGTACTTAAGGATGATCAGTCAATCATATCAACTAATCCAAACATTCGTAATTGTGTAATTTTTCATGCACAAGGTGCTTCATGCTCTGCAATCTGCTATAGTTAGACTTCTTCATTTTATGATGATAGAAGGGAAGAGAATATTTTTGTGGGGAGTATTTTTGGATATTGATTCTGTGTTGATGAACCTTCAGACCTGATACTATTCAATACTTGCATTTTTCTAAACTCTGAAACCCATAGTCAGAATTAGCCCTAAAATTCAATGTTTGATGCAATAATTTCAGTTTGTTCTGGTTCTAAAGAGTTATTAGATCAGGATCCTATACCTCATCCTAGGGTGACCATATTGCATTGTACCGATGGAGCTTAGTGCCTTTCTAAAAACAGGCAACACAGATGTGACACTGGTCTCAGCACTGCAGAAGTGTTTAACTGGGAAATCTAAATCCAACAACAGAATTCCTGTGTTTCCTATAGCTCCTTTAGTGCTCTTGGGGATCAAGCAATACTTTTTTCTGTGGGGAAAAAAGGTTCCTACATTCCCTTCCTTGGATTTTATAAAGTTTTTATTTCAGATTCAACACATCTCTAGGAGAACCTACCCCACACTATACAGGGAGCTTGAAGTGATTTAGAGACTGCTTGCAAGGCACTGTGCTTTGTGCCTCTCTCAAACCTATCCCAAACTTTCATTTCAATTGGACTACTCAGGAAAGCAGAGGGGAAAAAAGAAAAAAAAAGAATATAGACAATAAATTTGTTCACATATATAACTTGAGCATTAGTTGAAAAACTGATAGTTTACAAATCAGGCTATACCCATGGGCAACTGACATAAATGTAAGTTTCAAAAGGCTTCCTGGAGCCACTGGTCCACTAAAATTCAGTTATTCCAAAAGCTTCTGTCCCATTTACCCATTAGCCTGTCTCTCCTCCACAATGCCCTCAGGTAGTTTATCCTCAGCTCTCTCCACCTCTGGCTTTCTGCAGTTTTTGGCTGCTAGTTTGGGATATTTGCATGATCATATTTTGTAACTACTAAAATAATAACAGGGTCATAAAATACAGAACTAGGTTTATAGATGAATGAAAAATATTCTGAAGAATATTATTAGCTTCTCTATGACAGTGACAACTCATCCTGCATGGAAAGAACTGAGGCAATCAGGAAGAGACTTAAAGTTTGATTGGGGCTTTTACTCCCATTATTGACAAAGCTGATTCTAATGCAAGGTGGAAGACAGGCATGGCATTATTTCTTCCGAAAAAAGTGGATACACTTTCTCAAATTTGCCAGGGTTCTATTTCTCATGAAAACAGTACATTTTGAAATCGATGCATTAAACAGAGGTACAGGTTTGTCCTGGTTCCAGCCAGGAGAGGGTTAATTTTTGCAGTAGCCAGGAGGAGGCATGGCCAGGGTACAGAGGTTATTCTATATCACCTCATGTCATTGCTAGGGCTGGGGAAAGGGATTCTCTTCTGGAACTAAGACTTTTCTACTGGTCCACAAAACGTGCAGAGGTATTGTCTATTGTCAGAGAATTTGTGTGAATAATTTATTTTCTTACACCTTTTATTGTTAATATTATTGCTGTAACTGCTCATTTTCTTATCTGATTGCCATTTTCAGTAAATTTTTCTTATCTCAAACCATGATCTTTACCTTTTGTGCCTGCACTTGGAGGAAGGAGGTGGAGCAGTGTATGGTTTTAGTGGGAGTACTAAATTGGAGAATACCATTCCTTAACCACCACAAAATCAAGATTCCAGGTTATTAAAAAGAAAAACAAGATAGGTGTTCCCTGGGGACAGGACAAAACTATACATACAAAGTTCTTGCAACTGCCTTCCAGTCCTCAAAGACCTGACAGCTTAAGACAGTGTTCATTACTGGGGTAGCAGGGGCAAACTGTCTAGTAAGGTGGTGACTAAGACATAGATAAACATGATTACATGACCCTGGGTGACACGATGCTATTATTCACTGATCCGAGACATTCCTTCCAATCAGATCATATCCAATGACATAGGTAATAAAGATATAAAACAGACCCTTGTGCAATGAAAAATGAGCTTGCAGGACTGGGGTGCATGTTAACTGAAGAGTCACAGGAATATTAGATTTTTTCCATGGTCAAACTTAGCAAGATTTAGTAAGACCACTACAAGAAATGGAAATGTATATGACATGATAGGCTTTCTTTTGGATTTGAAAACTTGTAGTCTATTCCTCATACTACCAGCAATATGTTGTAAAAATTCAGTAACACTAATTGTAGCTTAAATTCTCTCATTTATAGCACAGAATATTCCTGTTCCAACTGCAGTATCTAGAGTGCTCCCCTAAAGGCTGTTACAATTCGGTTCTCATTCCCATTCAGGACTGAGAGTAGATTCTAGGTCACCTCTGCCTTATAAGCAGAGAACTGTTCACAACATGTTCACACAGAGCTCTGCCTAGTTCCGTGTCAGCTGGAGTACTGATTTATCAGGGTGACACAATTTTCCTTGTATGAGCAACTTGGCCCAAATTTTTCTTTAATAAGTATATATGTTACTTTTGGAAATAATTTCATCTATTTTCCTTGGCTCTATAAATCTGACATTCTCCTATCAGTCAGTTGCTGCATAAACATATTTCTAAAATTTTTCTCCTATATCTCTTCAAGTCTCCAATGTTTCTGTTGTTTTAAACTAAATTCAGTCCAGTTGACCTACAACTTCCCCTAATCCATGTTAGATAATATAAAGTATATATGAGTATCTGCTTTTTATTAATTTTGTCTTAGTTTGTGCTAGAAGCCTAACAATAATCCTAATAATGCCTCCTCCTCACTTTCCACATTTACTGCACAAAAAACTTACCAAAGGCTACAGAAAATATTGCTGTAAAAAAATATTGTAAAACTTGATTTTAGAGTACTAGACTGAAGATGTGTAAAGAAAAGTAAAATGTTAAATGCTATATCATTTTGACTTCATCCTGACACAGAAAATCTTTGATGTCATTTGCCTTATCCTGCCCCAGCATCATTACCTGTGGGTCAGACCCAACCCACAGGATGCTTTCACCAGATTTATGGCTTTTCCCCAGCAGGGAATGGGGAGCAGCTGTTTGGGAAGAGAAGGCTTCTGGGATAGTGTAGGGACACCCTACATTCCCAGGGAGCTGGGCAGTGACTCCTTGTCCCTCCAGCAGGGATTTGGTGGGGGGCAAGGAGACCACAGGAAGGTGATGGCTCCTGGGGCTTGGCCCAAAACACAGACCTAGTTCCCTGTTTCTTCCAAGACTGGACTACCATGTCTAGGTTTGGTAGGATGAACAGAACACCTCTCTTTTGATGAACAGCTCAGAAGTACCTTAAAATGCTTTCTAGAATCCATAAGGCCCCTTGTGATGATCCTTTCTCACCTTTTAAATAATTCAAGCTGACTGGTGCTTGCTGCCAAGCTCAGCACCTGCTGCTGCTCCAGAGCTGCAGCACAGGTGCCTCTGCAGAATGCCTTTGTTTGCAGAATTAGGGGAATAATGTGAGAAGAAAATGGGGAAAGAGATTAAAGAGTAAGTGCTCTCTATGCATGCAGACTGGCTTGGAGGGGCAACTAACTCCCAAACTCTGCCTCTGCTGCTTCTGGTGCTCCTCCTTACTTTCCACATTTACTGGCCCAACTAATTACACTAGATTTTCCTTTAAAAACATCCAGGATGGAGAATTTTTTCCATGACCTTGTTCCTCAGAAACTTATGTACCTTATTTCTAATCTGAATTTATTTGGCTTCAGTGTTCAGACACGAGGCATGACTATAGTTAGTCTGATTAACTGCTGCTACATAGAGATGGTTACAAATCTAACCTTGATTTTGCTTAATTCAGATGATGTAACCAGGCTGACATATGAAGCCAAGAAAAATGTTCTTAAAGAGTTTCTTACCTTTGCATCATTACCTCTATCAACCTAACTGATAATAATTAAAAAAGTTAATATATTCAGTTTGATTAAATCAATAAACATGCAGATCAACTTTAATTTCACTGACCCATTTATTAGCTAACATGGGGCTGAATTATGAGTAATATTAAAGATAATTGATACTTACAAACAATAATTATTAGTCAGAGCCCTGTAAGCTATGCAATGTTCTCCACTGATTGATGTCAGGCTTATAATTATTCATGTTATGCCACTTAGCTTTTAAAAATACTGGCACAAAGTTAGCTTCTCACTGTATTTTGAAACCTCCCAGATTTAAAGGATTTATTAAAAAAATCAACATTAATGTTCCACAGCACTCAACAGACCAGGACTGTAAAAAATTCTAGATGCAACTTAAGCTGAAATCTTGATTGTAAAATGTCTAACTTTAATAGTTACTGTTTAACATTCTCATCAGCTACTGTGACTGAGAGCTATTTCATGCACACATTGAATATATTCGGCTTTTCCCCAGACACAGAGCAGAGTATTTGTTCAATGCTTTTCTCTTTTCAGTTAATTCTTGCAGCACCTCTACCTCTACCTAGTATAGTACCATAACTTGTCTTACAAGGTATTGTATTCTTGCTGTATATGCAAAGTAACTTCCTATTGCCTTCAGTTATGCTAGGCATATATTGCTTTTCTTACTTATAGAATTATTTTATTGAGTTCAGCTTATATTAATTGCTATTGCCTCCCATTTGCCAGTGAGAAGAAAAGAGAAATGCTTGAAGCTGAGTTAGCTTTAAATCTTAGAGTTTGTTTTTTTTTTTAATTGCGCTGATTGTTAGGTTTTGGGGTTTTTCTTAAATTAGTGCAGCTTTACTTCTGGTTTGAGCATTATTAGCTCACCACCACCATTCACACTTTTTATTTAAATTCTTCCATCCAGATTAGACAGTTGTCAAATTTGTGAAATCTGACCTTTCACAGCACCAAAAATATCAGGGACTTGATTCAATTTGTTTTGTGCAAATAGAGTAAGTATCCTTCTCAATTAACTGTACATTCTGTGATCAAGTCCTCTTTATCCATCAGGATGAAGTGTAATATAAAAGCCATCATTTTTCAGAGCAGAAACATATTATCTATAACTCCTAGCAAGGCTTCAAACATGCTGCAGCACTGGCAGCTTCTCAAGCCCAGCACGTGTCCCTCAGGCTGAAGAGCTTCCCCACTGGAATGCTGTGCTCCCTGTCCAACACAGCACATCCTCCTTGCCACAAAACCACCTCTGCTGCTGTGCTCCCAGCCTCCTGTTGGCAGATCTGTCCCCAGTGCTGCCAGCTCTGGAAGGGGCTTCCATACAAGATGGAGGAGATTTTTAACAAGCTCTGTAATTCATCTCTCTTGCGCTTGTTTTGTGCTTTTCTCTTGTTCTTGCCATAATGATCGATGTAGATCATCAATAAAGTAATGATTGTTTAGCATTAGTCTGCATTCACACTGGGTATATTTTTTATTCCTGCAGCTAAGCAGGAATATGCTACCACATTCCAAATATTCCTTGCGAAGCACAGGACAAAAAATATTAATGCATAAAATATCACAGTATTACGGCATAGCTGAGGTTGGCAGGGACCTCTGGAGATCATCTAGTCCAACCCCCTGCTCAAAGCAGACTGCTTGGGGCCTTTTTACAGTTGTGTTTGAATTATCTCCAAGGAGTCACTGGAGCAGAAAGTACCTACTCTGTACCTGAAATGCTGTCAGGAACTATTAAAATAGGATGCAGCCTGTGGTTTTGTGTACAAGGTAAAATGTAAGCTGGGGTTTTGGTGGTTCTACAATAAAAAAATTGAGTCTGGAGTTCCATGTGAGGGGAAAAACCTGCAAAGACTAGGTAACCACAGGTCACTACCAGTGGTCAAGTACATTATAACTCAGTAGAGATGAACATAACCCATCCCAGGTTTCAGAGCTTAGATGTGGCTCTGACAAGATAAAGTAAGCATAGCACCACTTTTTTAAAATAACTGGCATTAGAGCTATTACCACCACTTGCATAGTGCTATTCATCATCTGCCAGAACCATTCTTTTAGCAAATGTTCTCTCCAGTCATTAACACATTATCTGTGGGGGACAGCTTCTAAAAATGGGCTTGATGAAAATGTGACTTTTCAAATTGAGGGGTGTTGTTATAGTTAACAGTGCAATCTCTCACTGTAATCACGTCAGCAATGAAAGCAGAAAAAAAAAATGATTCATCTTCAAAACATTTCCCTTTTTGCTTGTTTTTCTCACTGTATGATGTTTCATTGCTAGGAAACACATACAAACTCCTGCTGAGGATTCCCAATAAAAAGCCAGTGCAAGCAGTTATCACCAGATTGCATAATCTTCTCCTCTGCTTAGAACAGCATCTACTTGCAACCGCTATGAGCTGAGGGAGCCAAGCTGTATTTTCTTTTTGCCTCTAAGTGCATAGCCACTGCTTCTCCTGGAAAAATGCATCAGAAGTGCTTATTTTCTCTTCTTTTCCCTACAGATTCAGGGTGATCTTGACAGACAGACCACTTGACTTTAATCAGACAGTCATATTGATAAACCTCTGGGTTTAAAATGGCACTGACATTTCAAGGGTTTTTGTTGGAGGGAGCATGACTCACAAAGCTTGGACTTGAGGGGTTGGCGTATGCTAGCAACATGCAGCTTTTAATCAGCCAGTTCCCAGGATCTGGTGAAGTAGCTATACATCCATGGAAGCCTTTCTCCATCTTTGGATGATTGGCAAATTGTGAGCACTCTCTTCACCCTGCCATCTTCACTGTCACTGTTGGTGATTATTGGCCATGATCACTGACTATTGACACAGTGACAAAAGTGCTTTCTGCTGAAAACTTTCAATGGACCATTACAAGTTCTGTTATAGGGGGTCTCCTCTCCTAGACTACAATTATGAATTACATTAAGCTTTTAATATTTAAGATAAGCTGGAAAGCTTATCCCTTTACTCCATAAAATTGGAACAATAGCTGCTTGTATTTTTAGGGATTATCATGAGGTTTTGTTATGGTTGTTTTTTACTAAAAATCAAATATTCCAAGTCTCCAAACCAGATACCATTTTAACTTTCACAAATAGAGCAAGCACATGAAAACAAGTTGTTCCACGAAGACTGGAACCCCATTTGCTTCCTTCTGATCCTCCTCACACCAAGAATCTTCTCAACCCAGCAGCTCCCCTGTACCTTACACGCAGGCCCTTTGCCCAGATTTCCTGCAGAGACATCACTGCTGCAACACTGCAAAAGCAAGAAGTGCACAACTTGCTGCTCAGGGAACACCAACTGCCACAGCATCAGGATCAGGGGCATTTTAAAGTGAAACAAAGTAACTTCCCTTTTAAAATTTTATTTTTATTCCCTTCTAATAACTTACAGATATGTATCAGTTAATGTTTCATGATGCAAGATCTTAATTGAAACAGGAGAAACACTTATAGATGGAATTATTCATGCCCTCTGTTTTTCCCCACTTGGAGATTCCTGCTGCCATATCTTTTCTGCTTGTTTTACCTTCAAGTCCCATCTGGTCTACCCACTGTTTCAGCTATGCTGACATTTCCAGCTACACCCTCAGTCACTTTTGCCTGAATATCACCTCCTGTGTGGAAAAAGAACATCCTTAAACATTTCTATAGGACATACATTTATTTTAGGGGTGCAGTTATAAGTCATCCTGTTCTCCTAAAGTCACCTAAATCTTTCCAGACATTTAGCAAAGTATTTGCTCTTGCCTCCCACACAAATCCTACATGACCCTGATGCGAAACAGTTCCTGAAGTTCTGGGACAGTACTCTGGCCTCTTTTTGTTTTGTATTCTTTATGCCTTCCAACATACAGGTTTTTTTCCATTACCTGCTTCTTTAATGTTTCTCTCCCTTGCATATTTTCCCTATGACAAATGCATTCTCTACTTGATCATTACTAGGTCTGCATGGGAGCAACCCAAATTTTGTGAGGCAGGCCTAGTTTTGGATTAGAAGGCAGAGCTACCAAAAGATTTACACCTGTTCTGATTTAGGACTTTAGTACAGGCTTTTCCAGGGCCAAGAACTTTCAAAGTACTCCTACACAATAGCAGGTTCAGAAAGGGAGTTTTCAGCTAGGCAGATTTATAGCTTTCAAATATATAAAATCTAGCATCACTGTCCTACCACATCCTGATGTCAAATGATTCATTGGTCTGGGACCTTTTTCTACCTCAGCCTGGTCATCTTCCCAGAAATTACCAGCCCAGGATACGTTTCCTCTGGTAGATTGTGTTTCAAAGCAGGTGGATTAATTCAAGCTGGATCATTAGCCATGAGCTACTAAGCCACATGACCAACTTTTACAGCAAGGAATACATATTTACACTATGGCTTGTAAAAGAAGTTTTTTTGTAAATCTCTGTATAAAGATCATCAGAATCTATTGGAATATTAAAGGTCTTTCATAACAAACTGGGAAGACCCTGAAAAGTGCAAGTCAAACGTGAGAAGCTGAGGCTGGCCTTTAAAGATCATAGAGGAGAGATGCTACAAGAGGAGAGCAGACTGAATTCTGATTCTAAAAACCTTCAACCTACTGCTAGACACCATTCATGGGGAACATTGCTGAACTTCTGTGGATAATGATTCCCCTTCTAAGTCTTAAAACACACTATATACCAGTGCCTTCTTGAAAAAATATTAAACTATGAAAGCACAACATAGGTGATAATAATTAATTTTTCCATATGGATATGACAATGGCATGTACCTTAGAGGGTGTGCATACCAAGGAGAATCAGTAATTTAGTAATTGGTTTTGTTCACACTACTGAAAAACTGTAATTTTTTGTTAAACTTGTAATTGATCAAGCTGAATACTTAACACTTTTAAAGTACTGGAAATAGGAAAAAATCTATTTTATGCTGCTCTGTTGCATATTTTGTTAGAAGAAACAGCTGAATTTGGGACCTGCAGCTTGGTGAACACAAAATAATCACATTCAGTTCAGGCAAAGCAAAACCACAGCAGAGCCATTTTCTTTCTCATGTTGCCTAGGCTTGGGGAATTACTCGTGACACAAGTCAGAATAGTCATGGGGTTACTCTAAGCTGAGACTAGTTGCCTACCAAAACATTTCCAAAAGATTCTTCTACCAGGTGAGAATTATGGTAATTAAGTGCACTGTTCTGGAATACCTGCAGCTCTTCTAGACTGGGGGTCATTAGTTATGGGGCAATCCCAGCTTGATACAGGATTTCAGCCATTCTTGCATAAACTACTCCTTCCTTAAGGAAACATTGAAGTCACCGTGTACCAATATTATCACTTGGATCTAGCCTAATAGTTTTATTTTACAACAGAACTGCTGAGTCATTGAAAAGGACAAGCCAAATTCATATCAGACATGTTGTAGAATAAAATATTTTCTTCTGCAGAATAAATGTCAAGTAAATATCACTTAGGACTGAAGGCAGTTGGACTGGAATGTCTGATAACTCTTGGAGCACAAACAGGGACTTCTAAAATATCAGGAATTCAGCAACATGATGGAAAACTTCAGCCTGAGTGAAGATGTACATGTATATATATATATATATAATGAAATCTGACTGATTTACACATAAACTACACCTGGCAACACAAGAAATGCAGGAATTTTTTGACAAAAACAGACAGGTCTTTTGTCTACAAATGCCTTGACTTCTGGATTCCTGGCTTCACAGGCATGCAATTCAGTGCAGCTGTGGCCATCCCACAGAAAGCAATGAGCTGGGTGTTATTTGAGTATGTTCTCAGCAAATACTGTCTGAGAGTCCTGTCCTCTGAATAGTTACAGTTTGACAGCTGCTATTTATTATGAGAAAACCAGCAACTGTAAAGCTGTTTGTTACTTTATTTACCTGAAGCTAAGCAGCAACCATAGTGCTACAGTATTAAAAGACAAATTTTTCACTTAGAACTTCTGACCCCAAATCACTAGGGACCAAATCGTCAGATTGCTAGCCATTAGTTACCAGCATGTTTTTAATGTCTTGATCCCTTCTAAGATTAAGCACTATTCAAAATTATTACAAACACTATATTCCTGGAACTGGGTTAATAGAGAAGAATGCTGATTTTGCATAGAAAGCTTTGCAGCTCCTACCTGTAAAGTGCTGATGTGAACAGGAGTCCCTGTGCCATTCACAGTGTTCTTCTTGGCAGCATTTCCACCCTTCCCTTCTGCTTGCTCTGCCTTGGCAATCTTCGCTTTTTCAGCTTCAATTCTCTTTGGATTGTTTAGCATTACCTGAACCACAGCATATTCCACCAGGGATGCAAACCCAAAGAGAAGGCAAACAATCAGCCAGACGTCTAAGGCCTTCACGTAAGACACTTTGGGAAGTTCAGCAGCAAGAGTGGTACATTCAGAAGCCAAGCTGAGCACTGAGAAAATACCTACAAAAAGAGCAAATAATATATTGAATAAGAAAATTTCCCTTTAATCACACTGGTTTTGCTCTTCCTCTGAGACAATAGCGAATGATGTTTTGCAACAGTGAATGGGACTTCACAATGCGGTTGGTGCAGCAGGTGTACAAAGTGCACATGCCTTCAGCTAATGAACAAGTTAAACAAGTAGGATAGTGCAGTTAATGATGAATTACTAATAATGATTACCTTCATTTTCTGAACAGAGAAACAAGTAAGTGAGGCCAAAATGGTTGTTAAGGTTTTCCTGTCCCATCACAGAGTTGGGAAATGGGCCTTCCAAAGACTTATCTTACAATGTGCATCTAATTCTGGGAAGATGGAAGTCCTTTAAATTAGAGTATCATTGTCCCAGAAATCTAAACTGTGCTATAGCAGGAGCAATTATCTGAATGAGCTGTTCACAAGTGTGATATTCAGACCTTAGGTAAAAGGGAAGTTTTTGCTGACAAGCAAATCTGTACAAGCAAATCAAAAAGCCTCTGTTCCCAATTCACTGAGAAGATGAAAACATGGAGGTGACTGAGGGTCACAATCATTCCCTATTTGAGCTTCCAGGATCTAGAGGAAGCTTTCTAGATAAAGGCATTTCATGAAGCCCTTATCGTGAAAAAAGCCCACATGTGCAAAGGCTGTTAGAAGGTCACACTTATCATGGATTTCACCAAGCACTTCCCCTAATAAGGCTTCCAAATGTCACCATCAACACAGGCTTCATGTCACAAAAGACAAAATACAAGCTTGACACCAAAGAGAGATTTCTCACCAGCTCCTGTGAAAATAGTAGCATAAACAGCTACATTTGGAAAAAGCTAACTTTAGAAATAGCTGTCACGCAGTTCAGTCTCCAAGTTCAGAATGTCATATTTTGGTTTTGTGAATGCTAATGATAAATGATTGTTTGTGAGTGGGAGGTTTAATGAAATAGAATTGATGTCCATAAAAAATGTTGGCCAAAAGGAGTCTCAACTATGTTTCTTATAGGACACAAAAATTTTTTGCATTCACAGACAGATGATTTCATTCAGATCCATTTTAAGTAACTGAGGATGTGAAAATGTAAATGAAAAGGAAACTATCTGTATTGATCTATGAAAATATTCATTTCTACTTGATCGCAAACAGCACATTCTTTAGCTACTGCTCTTATTTGAATTTCAATAAGATTGATATGATATTTTATTTAGCATTAATCTCAAATGGAAAATTCACTAGCTCTTAGAACACTGAAGCATAGAGTGTTCATAAAGTGTGATTCTAACCCACAAAATTTTGTGATGCTTTATTTAAAAATGTGTAATATCAATGAAAAGCTGGAATTATGTTTTTGTCCATGGGGATAATAAAGAATGACCCATTCTGTTATCTCAGAACAGAATGGTACAGCAAATTCCTTACTGAATCCTCAGTGTACACTCTGGCTTAATTTCCCTCTACTGTATCTGAAGCATTCACATACAAACATTCCCATAAGGAGAAAAAATGAGCATAGAATGCTTTACTTTAAAAAAAAAAATATTTTCACTTAGCAACACCTGCAGACTGGGGATGAACACTAATTATGGATCACAATGAATTGCATTAACAAGTAAAAAAAAAGGCCATACTGCCTCTTACTGTATCTAGGAGATATTTGCCTGTTTCCAGCATTCTGTTCATGCTCTAACAGTAAACTGTACCAAGTACCATGCTTGACTGATGAAGGGCAACCTCTATCCTTCTCCTGAATAACCAAATTAGCCATTAATACAGACTGGCTCAATGTCTTGGATATAGTATTTTTTTCCTACTGACTTTAATGGTTTTACTATCATAATATGTGATAATTAATATCATGAATGGTGCCAAAAACATTTGTAAACACACTTTTTAGACCTTAAAATACTATACCTTACAATCTTGGATTGAACTCTACAGAACTAACTTATACATTCTAGCTGAAAAGATTTTTGTGGAGCTTTTATTAACATGTTCAGTAGAGCACTGAGGCCATGGTGACCAGCAGCTAATTTCCTTTTGTGTGGATTCCTACATGAAAGGTTCACTTTCAGAGTCTAAGAGACTTCTAGGTTTTCAAGGTACAATAAAGTGAGACAGAAGCACAGAAATATTCCACTCAGCAACCATTTGCTGCCTGATGAATATTGTCATAGCCTCAGAGACCCTAGTACCAGAATGTAAGCTGCACATCGGGCAGCAGCTGTACTAGGTGCCTACTTATCACAATCCAAAGCTTAAGGCTTAAATGTAAGTGAGGAGCATGAGTAAATAAACTGAAAGATTTGAATTAGCTTCTTATCTAATAAGATCTGAAACTAGCCACTAGTACACTTGGGGCTACATATCATTTACTTGAAACACAAATGTTAATCTTGTTCTATTTCAAGGTCAAGGATCTCAAGGATGTCACTAGATGAATTAGTTTGTTGCTCTCCTGAAACTGGAGAAAGACAAATCTTACCCCAGTGACAGTATTAATAAGTGTCATACTAAATACTGACTCAACTAAGGCGGTGTCATATTTACAGGTTTTTGCTTTTCTGGAGATTAAGGAAAAGTCACACAGCCAGGCCAATGGCTAGTATCTTTGAAAATTCATTAGTTCAGAAATGCTAATTAGTTCAGAAATGCATGAAAGAAGCCAATAAACACTTACAATGAATGAAATAAATAAAGAATAAATAAATATGTATATTTAGTTACAAATACATCCACTATACTTAAATCTATGCTAAGACTCTTATAAATCTAATATGTCTTTAATAAGCCCATCTGGTTCACTATTTGAAGCACAGGATTATAAAATTGGCAGTACAGCTTGGTTTGATTCTAGTTTTCCAGTTCCTCTTTCATTCTTTTTAATTTAATGCATGTTACATTTTGCCCACCCTTTTTGTCTTCAAATGTTCTCCTAAAGTTTTGCATTATATAAGGCAACCTCGCAACTTTTCAAGGTAAAATATTATATTTGTTACTTGCCATGAAACAAATACAGATTGAGACTCCTCCCTAAGTAACTATTTTTTAAATGTTAAAAGAAAAAAAAAAAGAAAAAAATTTAAAAGGCTGCACAGGACTCATATCCTGTGGGGGTGTGGCAGTTCCAGTGTGAGTAAGAGATTTGTGACCAAGGCAGGCAGCTGGAGGGATACTGCAACTGCACCACTGGGGTATTGGAAACAGGTGCACTAAACCTTTTGGGAGATAGCAAAGATTTGGAAAGTATGGAGGGAGATTTGGAGAGGGGGGAGTGCTAGGGAAAATTGGAGCTTTGGGAAGCCAAAACATGGGAAAAGGAATCCAAATAGGAGAAGTGTCAGGACCCAGGAGCCTGGCTCTGCATATCACTGAGCTCTTGGGTCGGCAGGTTTGGCCATGCCAGAGCCGTAGTCCTGTTTACAACCCAATTAGTCAAGATAATATTGTTACTATTAAATCTGTGTCCTGCTATTTCATAATAAATGAAGGGCCTGCCTACTGTGTTCTGCTGATCAGCATGACTGCATGAGCCTGAAGTACTCTCATGTAGTGAGTGTCTAATGAAATAAAGCCAGTCAGGTAACAGGAATGCTAGCTCTTTTCCAAATATAGTTTCTAATAATCTTCAGAAAGATTTCTCCAATAGGTAGGTATTACGAGCCTTACTTATTATCCTGTTTTATTGATTACGCAAATGTTGAAATTCCTGTAAACTGAATATTGCCAGTGTTTGCAGCATCACCAGTACATAGATGGATCAAATTTGTCCAGGCTGAGAGGAGAGGAGACAATGTCATTGTCACCCAAATGCTGGAACTACAATCAAATGAAGTCTTAATGCCAAAGTGGAGTTTACAGGACTTGGAGTGAGCAGATTTCAGTGAAAATGATGAGAGGATAATGGAAGTGAAGTTGCTTTCAGGGTCCAGTGTCATGTAGCCAAAGCAACTGAGAATGGCTCAATGGTGCTACAGTGGATTGTGACAGTACGTGAAAACGCAGGTTACCCAGTGGGACTCTTGCAGCACTTGCATCAGGATTGATCCAAAATGACAGCCAGGATAGAACAACAATTAGCAGTGTAGGAGCATAAACACCCATCATGTAAAATCCAACTTGTCTTCTTAAAGTGAAGATTACTTCTACACAAGTGTAATAACCTTTAAAGAAATAAATGCATTAATGTTTCATGTGCTTTGCAGGTGAACCTCTGATCCATATCTTCCAGGTCTTTTTCTGCTTAAGAGCAAAAGTTCAATGCTTTGATTTTCTTTATAATGGTAAAGAGATTAATTTGAAAAAAAAATTCAAAACACAGATTTACTTAAGCATCAAGTGTGGTTAGGCTGTGGTGCTCTGTGCTCTGTAAGGAACCTTTCCACTTTTCAAAGCAGCAGGAGGCTGGAGTGACTCCCAGCTTGAGGCTTCTTCAAGATGCAGTTCAGACAAAACCGACAGAGTCTGGAAGTCCTACAAGCTTAAGCTCATCTGAAAATCCCACTTAGCATTATTTTTTGCAAAAGATGAATTAAGAAATATTAGTCCAGCAAGTTTAGAATGAAAAGAGATGTTCTGAATTTGGCTCTAACCAAAGATTTCCCCAGTACTGAAATTTGGTACAAATTTCTTCTAAAATTGGTAAAGACATTTTAAAAGAAACCCTAGAAAAGCTACAATTTTTTAAAAACAAGGAACAATGTACCAAATCTTTTAAAATGAGCATCTGAAGAATACAAACTTCAGAAGATTTTTAAGACAAATTCAACATAAAAAGTTGCAGTTACTAGATGTTTTACTGAGATAACAAATGTATCAAGAAGTCTGAAAACCAGAAAATAATTTCTATCCATATTTTCACTCAATTAGAAGAACTGGAATTTTTATATTAAGAATAACATAACACTGTTGGAAAAAAACTGAAAATTTTTCAAAAACTAATCTATCACAAGAAAAAGGCATTCCTATTTTATATTACAACAACTTAAAAATTCAAATCAGACTGTATTTATTGATCCAGTTGGTGAGATACTTATTTAGAAGACAGAATGTGTCAAAAAGTTCTCCATTTACCTTCCATATTGTATCAGTTAAGTGTTGTACAATGATACATCATTGTAAATGTGCTGCTTGGGCGTACAGATGCCACAACAAAAGTATAAAACATTAAGGACAAACATCCTTGTGTAGAAGACACTATATTGTATTTTATAGTTCAGTCTATCATCTCCAGTGATCAGTTGGCTGAAAAATGTTCCCTCTATAATTTATGGATGGATTCCAGACACTTCCAGGTTTTGTTTTCAACTGAGAGATGGCCTTCAAAATTATTATTTGTTTGTGTTATGTAAGAAATGCATTTTGCATGCCTTCATTTGAATAATAATTCATCAGAAAGAGTATGGTATCTATTGCCCTCACCATTCAGCTCAAAAGGACCTATCTGATCTGTCATAAAATTGATGAATAACAGGAAATTTGCAAATATAAATATTCAGTGTATTGCTACAAAAGCAGTCCTGATTTGCTGAGCCTCTTTCAACTTAGGCAGGTATTATAAACATATATATTGATGGAAATAGGCAGTAAAGATTAAGGGTTTTTGCAATTGTCAGGGAACTCCTACATAAATGATAATTTTGAAAATCTGCTCCTTGATGCAAGACTTTTCTTGATTGTCCGACAAAATTATTTAGCTCTGTGTGGGAAATCGGCTGTTAAAGAAGAACCTTCAGCATAAGAATTTTCAAATAAATAAAAAAATGGAGCATTGAAAACAGCCTTTAAAAATATTTCATTGTACTAAATATTCGACTCACATTACTGAAATATTAATTCTGGTTTTAGGTATGAGATTAAATTGAGATTCTTAACAGAATGGGTTTGTAGTAAAAGAATTGTGAAAACTTTCCAAAATGCTTCTCTCATGTTCTTTCTTTAATGTTAATACACACACAGAATATTAATATTTTTCTGAACATTTTGCACCATATCATTTGTGGCCATAAGCTGCTGAAACTTGAGAGAGCACCACTGATTTTCTTTGTGTATAATTCTTAACCATTTTTGTTTAAGGTTCCTAAAAATACCTGAAATATCTAAATATTTAGTTTCAGATTTAGGGCACACCTCAATCACAGTAGAATATAACTTAAAATTTTCTCATTTATATGAATTTCATTTGGGAAATGCAAGATCCATTCCTTTAATTTTTCACTAATTTATGGACTACTTTTTTCAGTAATTTCATTTTTTAGTAAGGAACAAGATATTTTTCTCACTGTGAAGTAAGGTTTTGCCATATCCTGGATGCCATCACTGCTAACTGCTGGATATGCTTTAAAAAAAATCTGAATTTTCCTGAAGAGAGCTTATTTCTTATTATTTACAAATTATAAATAACCTGAGATGCTGAATTATGTTCCTAGGATGATATCTCACTCATTTTGCAGTTAAAAACCAAAGCCCACTTTTATTTTCATTATCTTTTCAAAATAAATTCTTAACTCTGAGATCTGCTAAGGTTCCTTGAGATCTCTCCAGGACTGGAATGTACCACAGGAGCAACTGCAAGTAACAGACCCTCCACTTCAGCTGAATAGGCAACAAGAAACTTGCAGAAGGTCCTCAGAAGCTGCAGCACCACAGACTTCCCAATTAAGTTTTAATGGAAGATTTATTCCCATGATGTAAAAGCACTGACTAAAATACAGCTGCTCTTATAGAAAGTCTTGTGGTTGTCAAAGCATGTAGTTTGTATATAATCGTAGGCAGGAATCAATCATGGTGAAAAAGGCAAATCATTAAAAGCCAGAGTACAGAAACCATTGGAAAAATTTGTGCCAACATTACAAAAATAATAATGGGAATAAATAAATAAATAGAGAGCTGAGCATTGCAGGCAGCTTTCAAAAATGACAGAATTTCCAGAACATTCAGAGAAAGGAAGAACCCACTGGATGAAGCATTTGGAATGACAGTCTAGTACTAGCCACTTACGGAACAAAAGTCTAACCATAAAACCAAAATTTACCTACTTTGCTGCAACTGAGATGATTCTGCATGTACATTCTTTCAGAAAAGTTTAACATTTACAAGCAAACATGGTATTAGGACCATAGAAATAAAACAGTGATAGTAAGATCATGATATCTGCAAGCAAAGCTAAGACAAACATTTAATCTCTTCTTCAACTTGGATATTTATATATTTGACCTAGTGTGTCATTATCACATATTAAACTTGCCATTATATGAACCAGTCATTAGTTAAAAGTAATCTATTTCATCCCAGGAAATGTGACATGTGGACTGGAATATTAACCATTAACTATAAACAGTAATTAAAGGAAGCATAGAACTTTTTATCAAGGAAATAACTTACATTACCTACCTGTGCCTTTGTAATACTTGGTACAGTTACCATATTCAATATCCTCCTTTTTAATATCAAACTGAGGCAGAGCAATTTTCTCTAGCTGTACAGGATCTCCAGACTGCCAGATAAACCGTAAATCATCAGTTGTGTAACCAACTACAAGACAAAATAATAATAATAATAATAATTGTTTAAAGATCCACCTCAATCACAGTAAACTCTGTGAAAACCTAGAACATATGTATTGTATATCTTTCAATATTTTTCTTTTTATTTCCTGTTCAAATAAATAAATACAAAAATTAAATAATCTGCAGCTGCATTTTTATGTAGGCTGAATTTAGGACTTAGTGGGTGAAACATTACATTATCAGCAATATTAGGATGACTAACAGGTATTTGTTATAGGGTGTACTTTTCAAACAAAGAAGGCAAAGCTGTATTTTCCACAGCTTTCAAGCCTCCATATTCATTCATACTCTACTTCAGCAAAATATGAAAAAGATTAATTTTAAACAGTACTTATGAGTCTAAGTAACTTCTAAAGAATTTAACAACTCAATTACCATGATGAATCTTGCTGTTTGTGCAAAACAACCACACTGCTTATTTTCCCAGACTAAAAGCTCTGATTCATGACAGCATTGCCATTCACAAAACACTTGCCCAGAAATTAGAGCAGATGTACAGTCCTACAGAAATCAGCTCAGTGCCTTCCTGACCCACTGAGTACACATAGACCTCAGCAAACCTCTAAGTGCCCAACTCATAATATATACACCAGCACCAAGTGAGAGGCAGTGCAAACTAGACTCACAATATTCAAGAATAAAACAATATTAATTAAATATGCATAATCAGAATCATGATTTACAAGCCATTTCTTTGCTACCTTCTGTTCATTAAAGATTAACTTAATTCAAACAGAGATAATGTGTGTTAGATGGAAACGCAGATGAAGAAACATAAAAAAGATGGAGTTGGAACGCATCATTTTGCAGTTCAAAGCCTGAGAAAAATGTTTAAAGAGCCATTATTTTTCTGGAGGCATTAGATTGTTCTTTTTAATTTTTGAAAAACAGCTGTGATTAAGAAAGTGAAACTGTTCATAAATGATGTCTTTATGATTCACAATAATTTAATAAAAATCACAATGTTTCAAAGCTTCATAATATAATACACTATGAAAAAATTGTTTTAATGTTTCATTCATAAAATAATTTTCACCCCATTCTAACACACACTATATCAGAAAACTGCCAAGATCCTTTATGATAACAATTACTGGAGACTGAAAATTGTGTCTACAGAGAATATGTATAGAGAACTGGGGATTATAACTGTGGATATGAGAACATCTTAGTAACAACTAATGGCCTTTTTTGATTTCAAAGTTTAGCAAGTAAAAACAAAATATTTTTTGGAAAACAACCTAATAATAAAATTGGCAATGGCTAGCAATAAAAGAACTGGAAGGACAGATAGGAAGTCATGAGTACGTTTCTTACTTTTGATAGCTGAATTAAAAGCTAGAAGAAAGTTTAGTGCAAAGTCTTTTCAAAGGAGAAAATTCACTTAAAATTTGAGTATATAATTTTAACATTATTTTTTAACAAGTAGTTTATCCTTGTATTACTACACCTTTCAACACCTGCAAGGAAAGTGGACTTTCTGGACTGAGAAATCTTGAGTGAACTTCCATTAGTATTACTAACTAATTTCAGTTTAACCCGAAACTGATCTGGGTTTCCATAAAAGTTTACTTCAGTGATGTACTTTGTGCATCGCTACATAGTAGTGACGAACAAAATTACTATGGACATACTAAAATTCTATAGATAAATGCTGCCAATCAAAACCTAAATTGTAAAATTCTATTATTATTATTATTATTATTATTATTATTATTATTATTATTACTACTACTACTACTACTATGATTACTATTACTATTACTATTATTGTTGTTGTTGTTATGTTTGTTATTGTTATTTTTATTGTTATTGTTATTGTTATTCGCCTTGTCCATGTTGTGGTACCCTGCCCAGCTTTGGTTAACCTTACTTTTTCTTCACTTGTGACTTTCTTTCCCTAACCTCACGCCTCCCACTAGATCTGCTGGAGTAACAGCTGAATGAGTTATTATGTTACAGAATTAACAGACTGGAACAGGTCATCTTCCTTGTCTCTGCTTCATGCTTATCCTCAGGAAAACAGAATTACCATCAGAGTGGGATCACCAAGGATTAAACTGTTGGAAAAAGCTGTAGAGTAGACACCTGCATATTTGGGGCAAGGAAAGGAAGATGGATGTCAGAAACATGTTGTTGGCAACTTCCAGCATGGCATGAATCCCTTCAGAGATGTGACCTGTCTGCCCTGTCGTAAGATTAAATCACCTGGAGACCAAGAATAGATGCCTGACTACATCCACAATACATCCTGAAACCACTTTCCAAAGGTTTGATACTAAATGATCTCACTGCTTTGGCATCAAACACTTTTCTTTTGGTACTGTATCAAAGGAGTTCCAAACAATACCAATGTATCATCAATGCAAGGGGATAAATTTGGCCCCAAAAACCTACAAAGCAGCACAGGTCGTGGAAGTTAAAACCACCTGTCAAAACCATTCTTTTTTCCAAATGATATGTTTTCATTTATCTGAGTTTATTGTAAATGCTTTTATAAAAGGCCTCAGCTTTCATTCTGGTTGATAGCAAAAGCTAAATCTAAGAGTGCACAGTAGTGCCATAACAGTATGAAACATCTTTGATAGGGCAATGTACATTGGTACCAGTGAGTATCAATTTCATGATTCATTAAAAATGTTGAGATGAAGGAAACAGAATTAATAATTTTTGTTTGATTCTCATGCACACCTAGAAGAGAACTGTTTTTATGGACAGAGTGATTTACATACAGCTTTCCAATTGCATCTTGCAGCGCTGTGTATCCATAGGAAACAAGGTCAAGTCCAAAGGGCATGACAGCGTAATAGACAATCTGAAAATACAGAAATGGTATTTAAAACCAGTGTGAGCTGTCAGGTAAGCAGTAGATGGCCATGAGAAAGAAAAAATCACAGGTTTTTGATTTTTGTCTTCTAAAAGAGCAGAAACAAAGTCTAGAAGTTATAATTAGCAGTTTGCAGTGGAGATCTCTCTAGTATAAAATAAGACAATAGAGTTTTAAAGAGGGTTTTATATGCATAGAAGCTCACAAATTAGAGAACTGCTAATACAAGACAAAATACATAGAGGTCATAGAATAACCAAACCAAATGTCTATACAGAACAGAGTCCTGTCTCCAGCATTGGCCAGTGACAGACTTCTAAAGAAGAATATGACACTACAGCAATCTGGAAGTGCTATTTTGCCAGATATCCAACAGCATCCAAAAGTTGCATCTCAAGGGCTTCCCAAACCAGAAGGGATTCTTCACTATATAAGGGACATCAACAGATTTTTTTTGTCTCCAAGAAGTTGTTTTCCTTTCAGCTGCTTTCTGGAATCTAGGTGTCCTGGTTTAACTCAGGACAGTTAAGTTTTTGTCCCTAGTAGCCGGCACAGTGCTGTGCTCTAGATTCTGTATAACATGGACAACACACTGATGCTTCTGGTTATTGCTGAGTAGTGCTTACCCTAAATCAAGGATTTTTCAGTTTCCCATACTCTGCCAGCGAGCAGGTACACAAGGAGATGAGAGGCAGCAGGGAAGGGATGATCACCAGTCAGCAGGTAGTGAGGAATTCTATTTTCCATCACTTGCTTCTCTTGGTTTTATGTCTCTCTGCCCCATCTCTTTTATAACTATTAGTATTAGCATTAATATTTTTATTTTGTTCTATTTTGCTGCAATTTTTAAGGGGTTCTCAAACCACAACTTTTATGGCCTTTATTTTCCTGCTTCTCCTCCCCATGCCATTGAGGCCAGGAGGAAGTGAGCAAATGGTACTTAGTTTCCACCTGGGGTTAGGGTTAGGGTTATGAACCCTGACACCGCATCAAGTTTAATATGCACAGGATCTTGCAGCAAAGAATGCCATAGGTAAGCTGCACACACTCTAATTACACCTTTTTATCTATACTCTGTCTGTCTTATAGTTCTTTCACTGTAAAAGAAGGCAAAAAATCAATGACCATCCATTATCTCTGTGCCATTTGTCATTTAGAGACCTCTATGGCACCACCTCAATTATTTTGCTTTTTCCAGTGTGAAAAGATCAGCCTTACTCAGCTGTTCTATACCTTTGACTGTCCCTGCTTCCCTCCCTACAGCTGGAAGACCAGAATTGCATTCAAGATGTAAGTATAGTATACTTTTATGCACTGGCATAACTTTAATCCCTAATACTTCTACAAATTTTATTCACTTTCTCAAACAGTACTGAGCTATTAGCTGACATTTTCAGAAAACTATCCATTACTACCCAAAGCTAATTTTTTTGGTTGGTAATAACCAACTCTAGATCAATCAGGCTTTATGTGAAGTTAAAGTAATTTTTTCCCTCATGCATAATTTCCAAATTTCCAATTGTTTACATTGAATTTCATCCCATACTCAGTTGCCTAGTCACTGGATTGATTTGTGGTTCTCACTGTTGTCTCTTATCTTTACTATTCTGCATATTTTGGTATCATCAAGTGCACTTGCAAATTCAGAGGTTTTTTTAGGTGGTTTATGTTGAAAAGCACAGAACACAGAATAGATTTCTTTTTTGTGGGAGTCTACTGTTTACTTCCATTGATGTGAGTAGTAGCTATTTATTCCTGCATTCAGTTTCCTAATTCTTAACTATTTGTGCAAGAGCTTTCTCTCATACATATTTTGCCATGGAAGTATTTTGATAATGAGATACTTTCATTTATATGTGATAATATCTCTGTAAACTAGAACCACAAGACATAGAAATTACATATTTTTAAAATGTCATCAAACCACAGTCCCTAAATTAATAATCTAACCTGTGTACATATCATGTAAGAAAATAGTGTGCTATTAAAATAAAGAGTATTTTTAGAATATGACAATAATTTCTAACTTTATTGACTTATTTTTCTTATTTGCACATTTTCAGAGAATAGATTTTCCATCAGAAACACTTCCATTAGTATTTACTCAACATCCATTAATCATTAACCATACCTATTGAGTTCATTTATAAATACCTGCAACCCAGAAAAATATTTGAAAAATATTTCAGTGTTTCATTTAATATTCGTTCTTTCAAAAGGGAAACTTCTTTCATAGCTGGAAGTTATTTTCTACTTTGAAATATTAATTTCTACACACTTCAAAACTACAGAAGCAGCTGAAATGGAAACCAAGACCTTCAGAGAAAGCCAAATGAAATGCTTTGATTGCCCAATGTATTTTCTTTTCTGATCACTGCCAGCAATATTCTTGAGACTAATTTTTCTCATCCTGTTTTGAAATGGGAAAAAAAGAACTCCAGCTCTTTCATATTGTTTCTTCTTCTTTCTATCCATTTCTACTCCAAGAAGAAATAGCTTATGTGAACCTAGCTGCTCAAGTGGTTTCCTCTTAAAGGTAATGTTGCAGTGTATTCAGATTAATTTTTGCATCTATCAGGGCAATATGTTACAGCTCACACCAGAAGAAAATTCTCTTCCTGTTAGGAAATTTAGCCTAATGTATACAAACTATAAACTATAAACTCTCTAGATCTGTAATTCACTATGACCTCCTTTTTAATCAACTAATTTGCCAGTTTAAGTGGATGACTATTTTTGTGTCATTGTGTATACCTTTTATAAACCAAGTCAAACCACCAAAAAAGTGTATGTTAATTGCAATTCAATCAAACAGGAATTTGCAGGCTTCTGAAAAAAATTATATCTGTAAGGTATAGAACTTAATCAGGATTTTTTTTCACAGTACTTTTACAAAACATAAATATTCACAAATTTTATAATTTCTGCTTTCCCTATATATTTAGCAAATAATCATAGTTTACTTTAGTTGCTGTAAAAATTCAAATAGTGTGCAACATATACTGTTTTCCTGAAGGTTGTATTTCAGATATATTATCCTCTCCATTATGTTTCTTGGAACCTAAGAAATTATCAAAATAGTTTAAATTTAGTTAGTTCAGTGTGTTAGCTTAACATGTATATACACATCAAAATTCTCACACTTGCAGTGCTATCAACTAACATGCTTTAAAACACCTTCATCTGATTTCTTTACACACAATTTATTGCAGCATTGTTTAGAAACTGTCTCCTATAAATTTAAATGTTAGTAATCAATTGTATTACATTACTAAGACTAATATAGAATATATACTTCATAGAAAATCACTTTAAAAAACAGTGGAAACCTATAAATAAAATACCTCATGCTGACTAGGACATCTCCATCCCGAAATATAAAAAGGAGGATATTTTCTTGTGTGACATCATGGAAATTTGCATTTTTTTCATTTGCAAAGAATAAATCTGGCTTCCAAAGACACTTAAACATAGTTGGGTCCACTGTCAGTGTATCTGAACCTCTCCAGTCATTGGGCAATTTGAGTCTGGGGTCGTTCCACTTTTGTCTTAGAAAGATGTTGACTCTGTAATCCTGATCAGAAAAATAAACAAATATTAGACTAGCCAAAAGTCGAGCAAAAACCCCACAGAGAAATAAAATCATCCCATTAGACTCAGAAAAGAAAAAAATTATGCCCTGATTTTTCTACCACAAAGACAGCAATCACTATTCAAATTACATGATGACGTTTTATGTTTAACAGACTTTACTACAAACAGATTACATCTCACTCATAGCTTTGAATACAGAAACTTTCTTTAAACAAAGAACCAAATTCCTGCTCCAGAGTAATTTTTGCATTCCCTCGGTAATAGCTCCTGTTACCCAGGCATAGAGAAGAGCATGCAGCAGGGCAGAAAGAGGCCATAGCTTGACTACACTAAATAGCTGCAGGCAGCAGGCATGATATCCCTTCTTTCAGGATATCCTGTGAGTGCCAGTTCCAGATTCCTCTCCATTTGGTTAAGTGGCACACTGATGGCAAAACATCACACTATAAAAGCAGGAAACAGACCAGGTAGCTAATAGATTTTATACTACACACCCCGTCTCAGACCTTCTATCAGTGATCTGGGACTGAGGTAACAGGTATGAAAGGAGGAACTGAATCAGACTCAAAGAGACAAAGTCAAGGCTTTACAGCAGAAATCTCCTTTTGAAATCAGTAGGACTCTGGCTGAAGGAAGGACAGTAGTAGAGCTATGCTCCATGAGAACTTAATTTTGCTTCTGGGAATTGGAGTAGCATGTGTCTCAGGGCAAAATGATATGCTGCACGTGTTCTGTCCTTAGTGAAAGCTGTGTGCATCCAAAGGAAGAATCTGACCTAGAATGTCAGCTATGATTTCTCAGTCTTATCTCTTAAGTATTTTTGTTTTTAACATTTACGTTTAAGCCAGTGCCTCTTTTTTATGTATATGTAAACTAGGCAGATCACATATAGAGAAAGAATAAAGTTGTTGAAAAAAAGTTAAACAAATTAAATAAATGAATAAAACAAATTAATAAAAATTCTGTATGTAAGATTATTTCTATCTCCAGTCTTCCTAGTTGCTTTCTATACCGTGTTTTGTTTTTTTCATAATCTTCTATTAGGTACAAAGCCTCCTGAGACAAAGGCTGTGTCTTTCAGAGCAGTGAAAACACTTCTACTGCTCTACAATTTTACCAAAATGCTAGAAATGTGGGAGTGAAGGTTCTCAACATATTTTTGGTTTGTCAGTGTATTCTGCATATGAACAAATTTTATAAAGTATTTTATTCTACATGTCAATTACTCTTACACATTCTTTGTTGATACAACTGAATTATCTTCTTTTGTACTTACTACATTTGCAATCCAAAGCAGTTGCCATGTTGAGACAGTCATCCTAACTTCAACCAAAAGGAGTCCTCTTGGCTAAGACCTCATGCAGAATAATTTATTCTGTTGCTTTGCTCTGTATATTTAAATACAGTGCCCACTCTCCCATGTCCAGTCTACTAGTCAAATTAGCCCAAGTATTTCTTTATTACACTATGCCATGTAAAATTTTTCCTTACTGCCTTGTAAGGAAAAGCAAAGCATCAAAACTTGTTACATAGTGGGAGTTGGTTTTGGAAAAAGATACACAGTCTGACTCTTATGTATACAAAGACCTATGTTGTCTTGCCAAAGGAAAGAAGAAGGAAAAAAAAATGGCTAATATGAAGTGAATTTGTACTGGAAGGCTCTTATAGAGAAGCTTCATAATTGGAGGGAATTCAGGTCATTATCTCAGAAAGCATCTTTTCAATTATATGTATATAATTGAAATTTTCCCTTACTTGTTTCTTGCTGAAGTTCCCATTCCATATGTACTTCTTCTTTCAGTGAAAAAAATTACTCTAAACCATATGCAATAAATACTGCATACCATACATGCTCACAAGCATTACACTATTGGTTACACTGAATTCAATTTCTCCAAAAACAAGTGCCTTACCCTAATTTTAAACAAAATAAGATGCCTTCTCAAAGCCATAGGCAAATGATAAGCACTATGCAACACTTGCCTTCAGCTTACCCATTCAGTAGAAGGAGATGCTTACATCACTGAAAAGCAGAATACACTGGCAAAATAAGAATTGGAAGTAAGATCAGGTGGATGCTATTTTATTTCCTTCCTTTCTCTATTACAAATGAACTTAAACACCAAATTATCAGATGTTTTGACATTTTAATAACTTGAGTCTGTTTCCATTTAACTCAGAGAAAGAAAAATGCCCTTAATCTAAAATGGGGAGGTTCAGGCCCAAAGTAGAGACATTGACAGGGATACTTGAAGAGGAAGGCCACCACATACTTGAGGCAATACAGAGAATTGAGAAGGAAGAACAGAGATGTCACAATACAAAACTGTAGCTAGCCAGACAACAATGTGCAAAAGGGCTGCTTCTTAGAAAAGCACGCACCCTTACAGCATCTGGCAGCAGTAAAGACTATGATCTGGTAAAAATTTATTTTGAAAGAAGTCTGTAACAAGTCCTCTCAAATTTGCACTATGAATTTTAAGATTCAGTAAGTGTATTACAATAAGGTTGAATAGGGGCTGAAGAAGTAGTCTGCATGGAGCACATAGTCTTCCTGGTGTACATTTTACAAATGTTTTTTAAATTTGCAGAGTGATTGATTCATTAGAGTAAAGGAGAGTCAAACAGCAACTAAAAAGCCTGAAACTAGGGATTGAGGATGGAAGAAATATTCATCAGCATCACAGCTAGGAGGATCTCTCAGGTAGAAGGAAACACAGAAGTATTCTACAGGGTTCTGTTTTCCCATGTAATTCCAACAGAAGGCAAGTTGTTTTCAGGGAGGTTGGGAGGCATTCTAGGAAATATTTCAGAAGTCTAATTAGTGGGCATGTGGCCAGAAAACCACCTCAGGCCAGAAAGCAAGCATAGGCTATACATATCTCTGCAAAATAGAGCGCACAGAAGATCATGAAATACTTACTATATAAACTCCACACATACAAAGAAAGGCAACATAATAGTGCTTCCTTTTAATGAAGTAGAAAATATAATTTTTAAGATTAGAATAAGGAAACAGAATGTTTTTTATAGTTACGAATATTAAAAGGACCTTTCTGTAAGATTTTAAAGTAAAGGAGAAGGAAGAACTGATGTTTTGTTACTTGAGTCAGTGAAGAAAGGCCACACTGCAAGCAAAAACCTTGAACATAGATTCTGTAGACAGAAAGCCAGATCATCATCACAGAAAAAATATTATAGCCCTATGTGTATTTGTACCAGAAACTCTCTATCCCTAGGAATCCTTGACTGGTCATCCAGTTTAAAACTGTTTCTAAATGTGACATAATCACCATATTATACCACAAATCTGCAGTCTGAAAATATGTGTGCAAACTCAGAAGCAGTGTTAACATGGGATCCTTGACAAGTGGTCTAATGATAGAGAAGGAAACAAGCAAGCTACAGGATTCAAGATAAAGGGAGCTTGCTTGAAGGTAACAGCTCTGCATTAGCTCTTCTCCTTTTTATCTGTACAAATTTTGATTCTGTCTGTAGTTCACTAGTTCTTTTGCTTAGTTTTTTTTCCAGGAGACTTGCTTGATAAGTGTGTGGAAACACTGCAATTCTCTCAGGTATTGAACAAAACAACATGAACACTATCCTTTCTAAACACAGAGCAAACATTTGCCCTTCAGATTCTTCAAGGGGCAAAGGCTTGATTAAAGTGATGTAAGATTCTGGGCATAGGACCCAACAAATGGGTACAATCTTGCTTTAAAACAAAGTAACTTCAATTATTTTCTATAAAGAAATTCCCTCCTTTCTTAAATCTAAGTGGACTCTACCTCAGAAGGAGCTAATCTCAACTCTTCTTGAGGCTGAGCCAACTGCATAGCTAAAAATATAATTATCATGGGACCAGAAGGACAGCAAGCAAGGTCTTCTGTCACTGTTACTCTACACATTTGTTTGTTGGGCCTTTTACCATAACCTGTCTTCCAGTCATCTGGCACCCATTGTTACTTTTCCCCACACTTCCATCACACAAAAGAAGGAATCATTGCTTTAGCATGGCTTTATCCTGACACAGATTTTGCAAAAATTAATGAGTTCAATTATTTCAGCCAGCAGTGGCTAGAGAGCAAAGTATCATCACAATAATTCAATGACTGAAAAACTTAGAAGTATATTATTTCAAAAATTTTGATATCACTCCAACCAGTTTAGTAGCTTCTGGTAGTTTTAGAGACAGTCTATAAATCAATACTCCTTGTGATTCTCATCAATGCCAGAGAGAGTAGAGATGCAGCCAGCCACTCTCTTCTCCAACACCAAGGAGCCTTTTCAGCAGTTCTGGTCCTTCCATAAATCTCTCTGTTCTGAACAAAAGAGGCCTCTCTGGTCCTTCACAGACTTGGTGCCTCACCTCCAGGAAATATTTTTCCTGTGATTCAGGAAGTACAAGTCTTTTCCTATTCTAAGCGATCTACTGTCCAGTGTATTACCCAGAACATTTGAAGACAAATACAAACCCATCCCTAAGAGAGAAGTGACTCCTGAATATCCAATGCTCACTGCAGCAGGAATAGTTTTCTAAATAATATGTGGAAGAACAGACTGACTGTTAATTTTGTCAGTGCTTCCTGTATTACATTAAGGTAATCAAGAAGTAATCCAAATGCCACATAAACATGCTTAGCTATCATGGTGATCAGCTAGACATAGAAATCTAAACGAAAGCATAAAATAAAGTAAGGATGGTGTCTGAAGTTCTGAGCTATGGAAGAAAGTATGACTTATTGTACAGCACATCCTAGTAAATTTGTGAGTTATCATATCAGGAAGGCAGAGACAGGAATACATACATGGCTGTAGAGAGCAAACTTTTTTTTTTTTTTTTGAGGGGCTGGGGGTAGCAAATCTCTCACATTCATGTTTTGTTTCTATCTGAATCTGGGTGAATTGCAAAAAAGTCTCTTTAAAAGTCATTTTTTAAAGCATGAAACTAATTTCAGAAACTTAAAAGGGCCATTTGGTCCAACATACTTGATATCTTAAGACACTTATCTCAGTCCTGCCTTCCTGCTCTTCATCCCTGCCCTCTTTAAATTTGAGTATTCTTTTTGTTTCAAAAATAAATCTTGTGGCCTTTTCAGCAAACTTACATTTTTTTGTTTTAGTGTCACTTCCTGATAATGCTGTTAGTTGACTTACTATCATTTGCAATCAAACATAAATCTCTGCTAGCTAAAGAAGCAGAAATTTTTGGCCAAGCTGCTCAAAATTGTTCCAGCCACCATCTATGTTCAACTTGGAGTGGCTATTGAAATTTCATAAGGGTGACATGTAAGCTGGCTCTGAATTTTAAGTGGGCAATTCCAACAACCAAAAAAATGTGTTTTATTGCTTATTAGTGGTATTCTGGTTCATTACTTCTCTGACATTGTGTGTCAGAATGCTGCCTTAGTCACAGAATTTAAAAAAGCAACTTGATTTTAGGAACTGCCTCAATGCTTTAGATGCAGCAGGTCACCAAAGTGATCAGGGAATGCCTCAGAACTTTCACTCAGTGCATGTCTTGCCTGTGGCTTTCCATGTACTGGCACGACACAGTGCACTCCCCTCTTTTTTGCACCAAAGGAAAACCTGATCAGGTCAGGACATCTTCAATATCTAAATGCATTTTTTGCAATAGTTTTGATAGTATTTATTGGAAACACCATGACAAAAAACGATCTGCAATTCCCAAAATACCAGAAAGTGCTTTGCTGAAGCAACTCGTATTTTGAAATTGATTTTATTTCCCAAAGAAACAAAGAAGTCAAAATTGCTATGAGTATTATTTCATCCTGTTATTGACATGTTGAAATTTTCTGGCTGAACTGGAAACATATTTTTATAAACTTCACTCCCCAGTTTATCTTTCCTATACAGAAAATAAACAGCAGTAAGGCAATGGTCATTGATACTCTATTCCTTTACTACTGCTTCTTGTATTCTATCACAGTTTATTTCCATCTTCAGATCCACACAAAATAAAGAGCCTATACATTTTATCCTTATGCATGTCATTTCTTTTACTCTGTTATACCGTCTTAGTGGTTTGTTTTTTTTTTTTTTTGAATAAGCAACCTATGTAATAACTCTCAGGAAGATCTTCAACTCATGCTGCCAAATGGGTTCTTCCAATTAATTTAATAACTTATGGAAATTAGTCTATCTCTTGCGTCTTAGAAACCAAGGATTTCCTTTCATATAAATCCAATTCTAAAGCTACAATCATCTGTGGACACATATAGAGTAAAATACATTAATAGGTTTAGGTCTATGGCACAAAGCACAATCAGTCAGTCACTAACTCCCCCATTAACTTAATTCTCACGGTCTGCAACCACAAAAAATATTTCTATTTCTATAGTTCATAATCCTCAGTCTGAAGTTTAATTTAGTAAGAAAATCTCCATGTATACTACATGAATTTAATTTCACTCTTACCATTGTTGTCTCTTGAATAGAACCAAAGCTGTTAATGAAGATGTTAACTGCAACATCTACTGGAATTCCTTTAAAAAAAAAATAAAATTCTAGTGAGCTACACAATCCAGTAAAGGTACATTATCCTTCATTTAAAGCTCCTTTATACTGGTACCACAATGTCACAATGTAATCAAAGTCAATAGAAATCACTAAACCTCTTTTTAACCTAGTGATAAGAAAAATGGAAAAATAAAAATCCTTAGTCAATAGAGCTAATCTTACAGAATACCATTGACCATATATCTAAATTTTTAGTGTTTGAATTCCACGATTTTCCGTTATCTCAGAATGAATAAGCCAGTATTACTTTTGCACACAGTGTAATGGATAGAGGCAATTCATATTTCTAACAGGAGACACTTTTAACTGTCAAGGTCATAATGACAATCTATCATCCTGAATTACCTGTTTATGATTTACGATGAGCTATTTCCTTATGCTTTAAGAGGATACCTTTCTGTGCAAGTAAAGTAAATAAGTCTTTACCTGACTGTAAAGTATGAATACAAGAAGGTAAAAATTATTGCATGCATTTTTCACAGCTATCTAGCCTTGGTATGAAAGAGTTGAAAAGCTGCTCAATTTTACAATGGTTACCAATTAGCCAAGAAAAAGTTCTAGAAGTCAGCAGCTGTGAAGATATTAAGATGGCCTTGATTTTGTTCTCTTTTCCACAGCCAGGATTCCTTTAGTTGAAGAGGGATGGTATGACAGCTGCTACATCTGCCCTCTGTCACCCTGTGGGAATTGATTGGCAGTAATTTAATCTGGTGTTAACAGAGTTATCACAGAGCAAGAAGTGGCCTGATAGTGGAGAGAACTAATTATGGACCACTACTTTTATTTAGTATCTCTGTGGTGTGAGTGTCACGATGTCCACTAGATGCAGGTATATCATTTACATTGTTAATACTCAGTGGATTTCTTCCTACTTTCAGCAACAAAAGAGATATAAGAATATATGAATACTGTTTTGACAGACTAAGCAAATACAGTACAAAGTAATATATGTTTCTTCCAATACCATGTTTGTCTGCATAACATGTTTTTATGTACATTAATACATAAATTCAAACTCATTCTCTTGGTCACCAGAAATTTTGAAGATAAAATTTCACTTTTTCAGTTAAACTTTGTTTGGTTTTGTTTGGTTTGGTTTTTAATCAGACTATTCAAATGTCATGTTTTTGGTTATGTAATAAGCACAATACTTCTTTTAATGCCTGATGCATGTGACAGACCACCCATCACATCACTAGTAGCCAAGAGTATACTCTCTCTTCCAGATTTGAATAGGATGTGCCATCCAAGAAAATCACTCATGTGTGAGGAACATTTTAACATGGGCAAACCACTTGTCAGAAAATGTTCTTTTTCTTCCAACTCCCTCTGAGTTAACATTACATGTCCTCCCTTTCCCTTCTGTCTTGATTCTTACCAGACTGCCAGAAGGGTTATCAAAAATATAAATAAATCTGCACCATGCTTTGTGATTACAAGCTGATTATGCTGAAGAACAGGTAGAGTAGAGGCTGGACATTTATTCCTTGTGACAAGACTCAGTGCTCAAAACATGTAAATATGGTTCTACAGATAATAAGAAAGAAGCAGTACACTTGCTGAGAACTGAGTTTAATATGTTTATAAAACTGTTAAATAGAACTGATAGCCTCTTCAAAAGCACAATAAACATTTAAGATTTCCAAATTTTTTCATGCTAGTGATATTAATGTTAAAATATCTCTTAATGCTCATATAATTATAAGAGGAATTTTAAAATGAAAGAGCTGTTTTATGAAAACTGTATTGCCTATATGTAATAAAATTGTCTACATCTTTTTTCAGAAGGTAAATAACCTAATTCCTGAAAAGTCTAATTTACAGCTTAACTTGTGCGAATTCTTAGAGGTTTTGCAGAGAATTCGTATTTCAACTTTTTCTGCACATGTAAGGATTCACACATAGACACAGAAGAATCCTGCAACATCTGTCTACCAGGGAGATGTTTAAATGTCAGAAAATGTGTTTCAATGCATTACCTATATGAATTCCTGAAGTGTGTAAGCTTTATAACTAAAATATCTTTAAAGGACTTAATAATTGTATAGTTTGCTAATAGTGATACCGCTGACCCTAACTTTTTATAGTCATCTTAAAGGATGTCTGTAGAGAAATCTGGTGGTTTAAAATGCTGTAAAGCAGAGTCTAACTAAAATGTAGGGATAAAAACGTATTTTTAAAACTTATTCTGTAAATTCTATTTCTATACTTAAAAAGTCTTTTATAAAATAAGGCCAATAGTAATAAAGCATCACATACTTTTACGATAATGAAATCCTAACTATTATCTTTCAGCTCAAAAGGATAAATATCTTCTGCAGTTTCACACAATCTAGGGAGGCTTCCATTAGAAAAAAAAAACAACAAAATTTAGCTTGTATTATATCTGCACAATTTTTCTCTTTGTGAAAAAAGTTAAAATCCAAAGATTAAAAAAAAAGGCTGAAACATCTAACAAACCTTTGAAATTAGGCCTTATCCTGGGATCATAGCTGAGCAACAGTCTGTTCAAGATATTGCTGGTAGAATTAGCAGGTACTCTTGCAAGGTCTTCAGCTGATTGCTGCCTGTAAAAAAAAGTTCATTAGTTACTACCAAGACAGAAACAATTGCATGTTTAAACTGAAGTGATTTTAAAGTAGTGCCATAAATGCCATTTCACAAGCAAAAAATGTTAACTCTTAACTGTAAACTTGGAAGCAAATATACTGCAATTCAGTAATTGTTCCCTTCCCTCCTAAGAAAAATATTCAGAGGGACATGATTTTTTCATCAGTAAAAGCAACCACCTGAACTATTTTAAGTGACTGTCAGATTAGGAACCTTAGTAAATTGACAGCCACTTTGTAGGTGCCAAACCATGCAGAGGCTTTTGGCAGTCTTCTGCTCTCACATGCCAGCTATTCCACCTAGAACTGGAGGATTGCATAATCTCTTTGTCAAGTGCTAATAAAAGCTTTACTACAGAAAACAAGGCCTTGGACTCTCTGCTTTTACAGGGGGAATTTAAACATCTACTTTATCTTGCCATTATTATGCTGAGTGTTAACTGAAAACTATTGGTGCAATCAAAAAGAAACTGAGACAGGTAAATGTAACTACAGGAATACATGAAATTGAGTGTAATGAAAAGAAATATGGGTGCATCAGTGCACTCCCCAGATATTTTAAACACCAAGAGGCTCATAATGCATTTGTATGTTTCCAGAACCTGTTCAGTGACAATATTTCAAGTTTTGAATTATGTCTCATAATCACTTTTCCATCCCTTTTATGATTACTTTTCTGTCTTTCTGTCATTATAATCCAGTAACCAGGATGACATGTAAAGATAAGAAAAACACCCTACGTAGGTATAATTCATATGCATCAACATTATCTCCTCTTGCAAACCAATGTACAAATGTATTTTAAAAACTGATCAAGTTTATTTCCTTAATGTTTTCCATAATCAGCATCAGCTGCTGTTGCCTTCTTTACCCTGTAATTTCTTTTTTTCATTATTCTTTCTCATACCAATGTCAGCTTGACAGACCTACAGGTTATTCTATATAACATATCAGGGTTTTTTTATTCTTCTCATTCTTCAGTTTCCTTCATGTCTTCTGGGATTTCTGCCTTATTCAAACATTTTTGAAGAAAATATTAACTCTACAGAAGTCTTTTGGCCGGTTTAAGAAAAAAAAAAAAAGCAACATTAATGTATTAGACTTCCTGATTTTAAAATGTCCAATTATGGTAGCTTCTGTTCAGCATTGCCCTTATTGATTACTGGGAAATTAATTAATTAATAAATGTCAGCATAACATGACATCAGTATTTGATCGAAAACTGGAGATGAGAACAGATCCTAGCCCTTGAAGACCTTTTATTAGTAATTTCACCTGTAAGAACAACAGGTTTAACTCAAACCATACAGGAAAAGGGAATCAGATCTGCTGACTTGGTAGCACTCACTGTGCCTTCCCAAAGAGATTTAATCTTCCCAGTTAACATTTAACAACTAAAACATTTGTAAATAAAACTTTGAAGGAGTTCCCTATTATTAAAAAATATGTCAACCATTTATGAAAACATAAATGTGATTTATTTTATCATAGTCTCCTGGATACCCATTGAGCATTTTATCATTCAGGAAAAAATAGTAAGATTCTGTTTTCTTTGTTGTATTCAGGATATTTCTGAAATATAAAGCTACATATCTGCTTAGCTATTTTCTTGTATTTGCTTGATATTATAAAGGAGGAAAAAATTATGGCAATAAAATGTCACTAAATCCTCCTTGAAATTTTGACAATTAAACAGTAATTAGCAGGATAAGCATGCATTCCAAAAACTACATAGAGATGTACCTACCAATAAATATGTATCCAGGAGGATATCTTAAACTATAACACACAGGAAGAGAAAAGAATTGTGGAATAGCATTAAGTGGCTGCAGTATATAATTCCCCATCCACCTCTTGAAGTAAACACACTAAAACCTCTGTGATCTGCAATAACCACATAGGTGAACTAATTGTTCCAGCAGAACTTCTCCAGAGATGATTGGTCTTCTAATAGAACAAGGAAGCATTTACTTTTAGCAACATATGTTACCTTCCTGTTATGTACACAGATCTGTATGTTCTGTATACAATAATCCTCTGCTAATTTAATATTAGAGCAATAAAAAAAGGAATAGGTGTTCTAGCTCCTTTCCTAATAATTGACAAATTCTCTTTCAAACAATCCTCCCAGGGCTGAGTTTGTAAGTTTTTATATTTTACTTAGAACTATGCAAAAGAATTAGTTTATTTCCTCATTTGGTCAGGCAGCTGGATTAGATGATCATTGTAGGTCCCTTCCAGATGAAATGTTCCATTCTATTCTATTCTATTCTATTCTATTCTATTCTATTCTATTCTATTCCAGTTCTGTAATTTTTGAGATATGTTTGGTTTTCAATGATGACCTTTATCAATGAAGAGATTGCTACAGGAATATCATAAACCAGCTTTGTATGTCTTTTTTGCTGTTACCATTAGTTGGAAAAAAGGAAAACAAAAGATAAAGATTACATTCCATTTTCTAGAAAGAGCAATTCAGAAAAAAAGTTCATTTAGCTATTAAAAAGGCAAGCAAACACTCTGTATGCTGCATTTCATCTGATACAGAAAGGTTTATGTCATTGTTTCCTTGCAAGTCACACATATTATCAGCTAAAACATCTACATCAGATGTCTACAAAAACTCATTAATAAAAGAATCTCCTTAATATTAATAACAAGATTTCTTTCTGAATTATGTATGTCCAGTATAATGAAATATGAAAACAAATCCAAGAAACAACTAATGAACAAACTTAAATACTTTTTTATTTTTGTCATGGGTTATACAAAGAAGTTCATTAAATAGTGAAAACAGTAAACTGAACCACATGGAATAAATGAAATACAGATGCTCATAAAAAGCAATGAGGAAAAGACAAGAAAAGTTTGAGAAATTAAATAAGTGAGCAACAAACAACAAAAGAAAGCCAAATATTGCTGACGGGTTTATTTGTCTCTTCAAGTAAGAGGAATAAAGTGGTAGTTTTGTGAGATCTGAGCTGCACTGCAGAAGTATATTAATACAAATATCCGTTCAGGCTGTTTGTTCAAAAGCCATCCAAAAATTGGGCAAAGGAGACTTATTGCACTGGGAAGACAGTGATGGGAAGAACAAGTGCAATATAGCTCGTGGGTAAAGAACACCACAATCTCATCTTCCACAAGTCATCAGGTTGTGTTTTGGACTTATACTAGTGTATAGGTGCATTTGTCCTTGCTTATCTAAAAACCAAGTGAAATACAATGACAATGGCTGGTTTGAGTTAGGAGGACAAGCACTGAGATTCAGTAATTGCTACTTTTAAAGGTCACTTTGAATGAAGTGGTTGAAATAGCTACTGGGGAAAAAAAAAAGCTCTGCTGAATATCAGTCATATTTTCACTGTGGTTCTTTTACAGCATGTTGTCATTAAACTACCATCATTGAACAGCACACAAGGAAATTTCACCACAATGACTGGATTTCCTTCTGAGAGCCTTGCTGACCAAAATGCCTAAATTTCACCTGCAAATTAGTTCATCAGATGTGTTCCTTGGGGTAAGTTAAAAAGTTAAGGACATTTTTTGAGTGACAGATGAGCAAAAAGACCTAATGAAACAGTTAATGGGATGTGTTAGGTGCTTGGTTAAAGAAGCTGGGACTATTAATGTGAGACATTTACCTACAGCCACAACAACCCCAGCTTAATTGGCCATTATGGAATGAATTAATGAGAGGCATATTTGTATATCACATAAGACAAAAAGGATTTGAGCTGAGATCTGCCTTTCTAGAAGAATCTTATTTCCGTATGCTGAAGGCTGAATCACACAAAACAACACACCAACTGAGAAATTATTTACCATTTTTTCTAGTTCAGCCTACAATTTTCCTACTTGTAAAAAGCTGGTAACTTCGATTTCCACCAGTTGCAGCACGCATTTTAATTATAATGCATTTATTTCAACCTGTGTTGAATGCATGTGGAGCAGATGGAAAGCATTAAGAAACAAGAATGTAGCACTCTTCACAGTAATGATTTCTAAGTAAAATACAGTTAATACCAAAGGATAAGACAACAGAAGCCTCATAGATGCAATGAAGAAAATTTAAAAGGAAGTAATTGTAAAGATAGAACTTCCCCTAGGAAAAATTTTACCTAAGTAACAATTAAAAAAGCCCACACAACCAACATACAAAATACTCAAACTCAAAGTGATTTTTTCTGTATCTGAATAAATGAAATGGAAAACAACCAGTATCCTTGTATACACAGAAGAATCCAGAGAGAAAAGAAAGTATAGATAGTTTTTTGCTATAACATCCTGTCTGAAATGCCTGGTCTTTCAGAGGTTACATCTGGTATCCCTGATGAATCAAATAATTGCTTTACATACTGTATTTCACAGGACATGCAGTAAGGTGTTCATCTCTTCCACAGCAGCTCTACACATTTTATCACTGCCTTTGAAGATCATGATCAACATTTTAAGTTGATGGCAACAGGCAATTATTTTCATAATTCACTAATCAATGCAAAATTTTAGATAAGCAGATATGCATGACAAAAGGAAGTATGTATTATTGTTGGTTTGAAATTTATATAGCTTTACATTTGTCTTAGGCAAATGTGTCAGAAGACATTGTATCTCCATAGGTCATCATGGCATTTATTCTCTCAGAGCTCACTGAAGTTACAAGGAGTCCTTTCCACATGCAGTGCTACAGGAGGAAATAATATAAACAATATTCTACACAAACAGGAAGGAAAGCTTTTTCATAGTTCTAGATTACTGACAGGTAAAAATATGTACTCTAACTCACACTGTTATCTCCAGTAAAATTTCATATATGATGCTGAAACCACAGATTTCAGTGCAGTTTATTTAATCTACATGATGGAAACTGGCATTTTTGTCATATAACATGGCTGTGTACATGTGAGAAAGGTAAAAATAAGTTTTGGGAAACATAATATCTATTATCTCACCATATATTTAAGTAAAATTTTCCTGATATAAACTATCAGTGTTCTGATTTACAGGAATTTGATTTTTTGAGTGCAATAACTCTAAGCATAAGAAAGGTTAATACATATCAATGACATACTATATAACTCTTCTGAGTAATCTCTCTGATCTCTAGTAGGTTTAATAGCTACATTTTCAAACGGTGCAAGGTGACACATCTATTCCTAAAAAGATTAATTACGCCAATAAGAAGTGGTATTACTAATTACACTAAAACTATGGAACTCTGAGTCACCATTTACATGTCTTCATGAATGCAGTTGATAGCTAAACACCTAAAATGAGATATGTAGCTTCAGTACTGAAATTTGGAGGTAGTGCAGTGCAGTGAAAAAAAGAGAAAGGTTCCTTCATAGCTAATTTTGAAACATTAACCCAGATTAGGCACCCTGAATTTTGAACTATGAGTTGAGGCGGTGTAACAGCTCATCTTTCATCTCATGTTGTAGACAGACCAAAGAGAATAGTGTCCTAACGTGGACACGCAGACAACCTTCCTGCAGTTAGGTAGTGTCAATAGCTGTTAGTGTCACTGCTTCAGTCCTTGTCTTGAAGAAACCTCTTAAGCCTCTTAAATTTGATTTCATAATTCAACATTCCCAGGGTTAGACACCTTAAGGAGTGTTTATATGGGACTCTGAAGTGCCTTACTATTCACTAAACTTGAGAAAAACAAGTTGGTTCATCTGCCTGCCACAGATCTGACTGCCCCCTAACCAACAGAACCAGGTTAGCACAGTATTTCACTCAGCCTGAACTACTACTGTTCTTAGTAATGTTTTTTGGTTTTGTTGGTTTTTTTTTCTAAAGTTAGCTTGCTTGTTCCTAGCTTAGGCATCTCTGCATTCCCCCAAAGTCACCACCTGCGACCCTTGTGCATAATGAGTGTCTTGTGGTGTCTTGATATAGCACACAGATGTATAACAGGATAATTATCAAAATGTTTCGGCAACAGTTTTGAAGTAATTTATCTACATCAGTTCCATACCCCAGTATTTTTTTTCCAAATACTGCAAGTATGAAGACAATAGAAGGTAAAATCTAACTACCTGCATGGTGGTATAAATGGTGGTATAAGAGGAAAGCATAAGCTGAGATACATTCTGCATAATTTGCCTTGACAACAGAATTAAGACCTATGGTTTTCCTTGGGCTTAGGTAAAGGTGGTGCAATTCAACCCATAGATCCAAATTTTTTCTTAATCTGGAGGCTGCATATGACATACACAGTCTGTAATGTTTACACACAATTTGAGTGTCTCATCACTCTGGTGTTCAGAACGGAGCAAACATTGCTCACTGAGAGGGAAAGTTACTGAACGAGAACCAGTCTATCATGCTTAACTACTGTTTTACAAGACAGGTTAGGTTTTGCTTTACAGCTTTATCTTTTACTGCCCATCACCATTGGCAGTGATTTAACTATTTAACCATTTTGAAAACAAATTCTCAAACATTCCAGAATGTGGCCCTCTCTGTCTGGGATTACAGCTTTCCATGAGAGTTACATGATACAGAATAATAAAAGCATTGACTAACTGCTGTTACTACAGGGCAGAAGAATTTTTATAGGAACAAGACCTGGGCTCTGCAAAGTACTTATCATTGGAATGACTGTCAGATGTATCTTCTTCCACAACCAAATTCAGGCTTTCCTTTCAACTTCATCCCACCTCCTTCCACAAAGTGTATAAACCCTTCCACCATACCTACAAATAAAAATGTTCACAGACTATCAACAGTGTTTTCTAGATGATGAGAATGAAGAGAGACATGATGCCACTTTCCCACCATTTACAATTTGGGGTTGATCATCTACTACAGATAGAGAGGTGATGTCTACCCAAACACTTGATAAAAAAGTTACAGTTCATGGAGAAGTGGAGAGGACCCACAGTATAAAATATATTTTAAACTTTTACTTTAGTCTGAATAGGAAGTGCATGTCAGAAGCTTAAAATTAACCAAGAGAAATTTGAGGACAGAGTTAAATACAACTCTGCTTTAAACACATCAAAGCCTTTTTTCCCTAGTTCCACTGTCTTTTGTTGTTGCTTTTTAAAAGAAGCTGTTTATTGAACCTTCGCATCTGTGACCTTTCTAAGCTTCTGCCCTGGCAGATGGCACAAGCCATGTTTTCTGGAGGGCTTAGAGGGCCATTTCACAGTTTCTGAAGTAGCTGATATGCTTTATTCAATAGAAACCAAATATGATTTGTACTCCTGCTTTGTGCATAAAAAAAGTCTCTGTAGATATTATACAGTATTTAGTAAATCATCTAGTGGCATATAAATCTTCATGTGGACAAATGCATAAAGGTGAAGAAGGGTGCTGTTTTCAAAGCACAGTCCTGCTATCCAGATGAAAGGATGAGATTTAGCGACTGAGGTTTTGCTCTCAGCATTGCTGTGGCATTAGGGACGCTGAGAGATCTTCAGAAGTGAATGCTGCGCAAGTGAACAGCTGAGTCATCCTAAACTATAACTAACAGGGATAGCTGTGATGATGACCATAGTCATTAATGGTTTTGTTAGCTGCTGTGTGACACTCTTACTTATTCATTCCTTCTCTTAACTCTGTAATAACCAAACTTCCCTTTCCTTATAATTTCATTTGTCAAGAGATCTTGCGAGTAGTTTTAAGTAGAGACCTTCCAGACTGCTAAGGATTATGGAGATAACAGCAGCAGCTCAAACACCATAAAATACCTGAAATGTTTATTACGGTGTAACAAAAGGAAAAATATTTTTCAGCAGTGCTCTAAGTCACAGCTAACTGTCCCACGTTTAAGAGAAGCAAGGTATTACGAGGAATTATGAATAAGAACTAAGCAGCAAAAGTCATGCAAATATGGGCAGTCTGTGAGTAGGAAAGAGATTGAGTAATTTAACCAATCTGCAGCTGTAAAAAAATCTTCTGTATTAAGTATATGAAATTTAAAAATAAGCTTTGTAAACAGTAAAACTCTTTTTTTTTTCCTAAAGGGGTGGGGCCTGATTTTTAAAAAACAATATTTTCCATGGAAACAAAAGGCAGATGTTCTGTTACTAAAGCTTTGTATTTCATTGCACTTTGTATCTGTGGAAGCCAGTTTCTCAGATTTATGGTGCAAAACTCTCTATTACAACATTTTAGGTCCAATATGTCAATTTCTTTGTTAATCAACAAAGATTCAGGAATCAGACAGAAGTATAATTATTCTGTTTCACTTGCAAAGCCTGAGGTAAGAAGGAAAATGATCTAATTGTAAGATGTGGAATCTTACATCTGTTCTGACAAAGCATTAAATCAAAGTAAGAACCAAATAATTAAGCATCAGCTTCAAGAAACCCTTCAATAAAAACCTGGAAACAACAGTTTCAGGAATAAATTAAAATAAGATGGCAAATCAGGCCACTATCACACAATGCACTGAGAAGCACAGCATCATGAATAATCACCAGGGTTTGCTCTAAGATTCAAAATAGAATTTTCCTAATTTAAGGAAGCAAATATCTGTTTATGAGAAAATAATGAACTTTTTACGGGGTTTCTAATCAGCTTGTTTTCATCTTATCCTAATAGTAGTTAATTTCATGCCAGAGGGGCACATTTGGCAAAAGGCTTGTATTCTGGAGAGCCATAAAAGAAAAGTTCAAGTATGCTAAATTTTTATCCAAACAAATTTATTATAAAGTCCCACTAGTCTTGTAGCCAACCATTTCTTAACATCAAATTAAGGAACGCAGGCAGTAAGATGAGATTCAATATAAGTTATTCCTAAATAATGATTTGCATAGATTTGAATTTCATTATAAAGTATTTCTGTTCTCTTGAAGAACTAAAATTTAGCATTTCATATGTTGCAAGGAGACAAAAGGCAATAATTTGTTACAATTAAGGTTTAAATTTTATTACACTAGTAACCAATGCAAATTGAAGGTGGATTAAGAGTTTAACTTATAAATGTGCATTTACATTAGGAATTTGCACCATTCAATTTTATAAATTATGCAAAATTTTAATTTTTTATTTAAAAAAATAAAATGCATTATTCTAAAATATTTCTTTCACGATTACTAGGAATTTCTTCATTTAGACACTTTCTTGAGTAGTTTTAGTCAACCCTTACAGTGTCACTTGATTCCCTCTCCACTGCACTGTGTTTTGGTTTGATTCTAAGGAAAGATTTTTTTTCTTTTTTCACAAAGAAAAAATTACTGCTAGTAATCAACCTCTTTTACAACACAGCGTGCCACCAAATCAAGAAGTTTTGTGAAAGATCATTTTAAAAAATGATGATCATTGGAAGTTTGCCAACAGCAGCCTTAGTTAAGAGAGCATTGGGCAATTTCTCTGCCAGATAGAGTTGATTTTCATTGCTCATTCACATGACAGGTCTTCTAGATGCCAGCCACAGAAACAGCAACCCCACTATTGCAACTGGCTGTCTCTCAAGCTGTGAACTTCAGCCAAGTGAGATATAGACAATTTGGTCATTATTCAGGAGATCAAACAGGACTCATTACTATAGCAAGTCTGGTCAGCAACAATGGATCAAAAAGTACTGGATTCACCAGTAATTTTGCAGATAGGTTCAACTGGAAAAGTATCACTTTGAAAACGATAGCATGTATTGGTGTAGTATTGGCAAGTGTATTGGTGACAAATGACGCCATATTTAATGGTACCAAGAAATACAGGGCTTAAAATAAAAACAAACAAGAAAAATCCACTCACAAAGATGAAATGACATTGCTGTTTTGAATTCTACTAAGACTTAGTCAAGAACAGGGGGAAATGCTGGGTATTTAAACAAGACCATGGAAGACATGGATTCAGTTCCCAGCTGCCTAACTCACTTTCCAAGGGCTTTGTTCTGATGTCTGTCCTGGGAACCCTGATATTTCTCTCCTTGCTATAAACTCTCACAGTAGCTCAGACCAAAAGCCTCATCCAGAACTCAACTCCATTTTAAAAGGGGAAAAATGGGTAGGGGTCATTTCAGATGAGTCATGATCACATTTGAGACATAACTTAAGGTATTCAAATCTAATGACAAATAACATTTTTTAGATTTGATATTAAAAAAAGAGAAGGAAGACATGCACCATATGTAGAAACATTCTAAAATTTGAGGTTACAAATAAACATCATTGTTAATATTTGAAAAGAATGGAAACTTTAAAAAGTATTACTTGAACAATGCTTCTGTCTGATTATTCCACTTTTACTTTGTTCTTTGGAAAAAGTTGATAAATAGCCAGTCTAACATTCTGTACCTCTTCTTTTATGGTTGAAGAAGAAATACGTTTTAACTTTGTCTAAACAATTTTATTTCAGTCATAGTAATTTTCTACACTTAATGGCAATTTATGGTAATCCATCAATCTTTTTCTCAGATATTTACAACATAACACTAAAAAATTAGCAAGGTTGGCCAAGAAAATTCTAAAAATAGCACTCACAAATAAAATCTTGTCTTATGGATCACAATGTAAAGTGTGGTAGGCATTAGATAGTGGAGTATTTTTAACATCAAGTAATCATAGGTGTCCAGATCACATCCTCTATTCAACTGGGCAATCACAGATTATAATTTCCTGTATTTTTACAGGCAGACTATTCCATAAGGGCATACTTTATAGCAACAATCAATATACCTCCATAAGAGTTATAGTACTGTACATGATTGATGAAAGATGATGAAGACCTTAGTCTTATTCAACATGCAAGAATATCTGTAGGACAAGCCTTCTCTTACAGAACTAACTAACCAGAAGCTAAAATTCATCATGACAGTTTTGCACCCTCCTTGCTTTCCCCAGTACACCTGCAACATGATGCTAGACAGCACAGTGCTATGGGACCATGCTACTGTGTCCCCATAAATAGCAAAGCTCTGGGTTGAAATCCAACACAAGGAAAGGAACAATTACTGTGGCTGAGATTTTCTCTTGCACTAAAATAGACTTGCTGCAGAAGGAACACAATGACAGAACTTAGCTACAATGCTGGTCAAACTCATTCCCACCACAGACCCCATCCTTTCAGCAGAAAGCACCACCTTCTACTTCAATTGACACATGATTTCCACTGTTAAAAACAGGGCATGATCACCATCATAAAAAAGCACAAAAGAAAGCAGGAACATACGATGGACATAGATACTGCTTCTTTTTCCCTTTTCCTTTCTTTGAAGACTTCTCTTTGGAATAAGCTTCTTCAATCCATAAAGAGAATGAGATGAAACATAAAATCGCTGGTAAGAACTTCATCTTGAAGATTACGCTTCAGAGAAATCTTCAGTCTGTGGTAAGAGAAAGCAGCTTATGTTAGTAGGGCTGGATATGGTAAAAGGAAATACATACCTGCAAAAAGTAAACAAATGCTTTATGGAAGTTGGGTTTTTTGCTGGCCTTCATCGTCCTGAGACAGAGAATGTATTCACATGTAACCCTGACATGAAACTGACTTAGGTAATTTCCAGAGAGTCAAGTAGCTTCCCAAAGTTGAAAGGGACAGTGAGGAACAGATTTAAATGCAGGTTTGCTTCAGTTTGTTTGAGAAATGTGATGTCTTTCAAAGACTGCCTAACCAAAAATATTCAGAAGCTCGGGAAGGGGTTCCTCACCAGAAATGTATCAACTACATTAAATACAATGTCAACCAGTCATGTAGCAAGGCGAAGAACTGCAAGCTCTCTGTGACCTTGCACAGATAAAATAACAATCATTTCAACACCGGCTATGAGAAGAGGTTATAAATATAATTTTATGGAAAGAATTTAAACACAGTAATTTTGCATGAAGCATTTCCACTGCAGAGCAAGCACTGACAGGGCCTTGCAAAGATGACTAAACACAACCCGCAATACTATGTTTTATTGCATCGTGCTCAGCTTAATACTTAAACTTCTCTGGGGCAAAAGCACGTACCCCAAAGGCCAGAGGCCAGGAGATGAGTTTGTGTCTGGCCAGAGGCAGCCCTACCTGCCCCTGGCCACAGCACTGCGGCACCCAAGGCATTTTCCATTTGTTTGCCATCCTACAGAAAATTCCCAAGCATTTCCTTGGGCCAACAGAAATCTCGCAGATGCCTCAGAACCTACTGCTTTTTCCACTTTTATTTACTAGGATTTTTCTCCCGCACTGGTTTCAAAGAGCTGTGCATCTCTCTCTTCTCCTTCACCTCCGGGAGGCACCGAGATGCTTCAGCTCCCCCTTCCCCGGGAGCCGCAGCATCGCCACCCGCCCCTGCCCGGCCGGGAAAGGTCTCGGGTCTACCCCACGCCGCCGCCGGCCCCTCGCCCGGCCCGCCGGCGCTCGGCCTCCCGGCACCGGGAAGGGAGCGGCCTGAGCGCCGCCGGCAGCGGGAGGACGAGAGGAGCGGGGAGCACCCCGGGCCGTGCCCAGCGCCGCCCGCCGCCGCCCCGCCGGCGCTGGCCGAGGTGCTGACGGGGCTCGGCCGTGCCCCCGGCGGAACGGGGCCCCGGCCGGGCCCGCGATCCCCGCCCGCCCCGCCGGGGGCGCGGGCCCCGCCGCACACGCGGCCCCGCCGCGGCCGCGCCCCGCGCCCCGCGCTCACCGCCGGACGCTGCGATCCCCCCGCGCTCAGCGGCGGCGGCGGCCCGGCAGCGGGCGGGCCATGGCGCGGCCCGGCCGCAGCGACAGCGCGGCTCCTCCGGCGGCGGAGCGAGCCCTACCTCCGGCGGTGCCTCCGCGGCCAGTGAGCATGTGCGGCGCCGCGGCGCTCCCCGGCCGGCACGTCCCGGAGCCCGCCCATACCCGGGCACCGCGCGCCGGGAGGGGCAGCGGGCCCGGCTCCCCGACCCCCGCCCTCCCGCCGCTGGACGCGGGGACCGGCGGGGCGGCGGGAGGTGGAGCACGGGGCGGTGGAGCGAAGCATCCTCTGGTCTCTGGCGGGAGTTGGCACGACCAGGAGAATATTAGCAGAGAGGGACTGAGTAGGATGAGAGGAAGAGGCAGTGCAGTCTTGCGCAGGTTAGCGGAATGGCGGATCAATGGGCCGAGGCCCATTGTATCAGGTTCAACAAGGCCAAGTGCGGCATCCTGCCCTTTGGTCACAACAACCCCATGCAGGGCTACAGGCTGGGGGAGAGTGACTGCAGGGCTGCCCAAAGGGCTCTGCTGATCAACAGCACCTGAACATGGGCCAGCCTGTGCCCAGGTGGCCAAGAAGGCCAGTAGCATCCTGGCCTGGATCAGCAATAGTGTGGCCAGCAGGAGCAGGACAGTGATTGTCCCTCTATACTTGGCACTGGTGAGGCTGCACTTCAAATCCTGTGTTCAGTTTTGGGCCCCTCACTACAGGAAGGACATTGAGGTTCTGTAGAGTCCAAAGAAGGGCAACAATGCTGGAGGAGGGTCTAGCTAGTAAGTCCTGTGAGGAGCAGCTGAGAGGCGGGCATGTTTAGCTTGGCAAAAAGAAAGCTTAGACAAGACTTTTCCTGTCTCTACAACTGAAAAGGGGTTGTATAAGGGTGAGGATTGGTTCTTTTTCCAGAAGTCCCTTACCAGGCCTAGGGAAGGGACAGAAGGCAGCCCAGGACACCAGGATGGGCAGGGAGAACTTGCCAGCCACCTTCCACTCCTCACAGCCTTATCCTGGCAACAGCACAGATGCAACAGCCAGGTCCAAGCTGATGTAGGGCCAGGGCATAGGCCCAGCTCCCTGGGATGAGGACCACCTCCTTTTCTCTTTCATTGTCCCATAGAGAGATGACCCTAGCATTGCTGATGCTCTCTTGTTTAGATATAGCCATAAGGGTGGAAGTCATTCCTGTCTGGCTTCTGGATGCAGGTGACAGTAGGACATGGCTGAGTTGCCATGTGCCCTAGCTTGGCATGTCACAGTATGAGCCCGTGTGAGAGCCTTCACACAACACACACAGAAAGCTACCAAGGAAAGTATAAGATGTGCTGCCATCAGCGTGTAGTAAGGACTACTTTGTTTAAGAGTGATTTTTTAATTTTCAGGATAGTTGAACTCAGACATTTGTATGCACACTTTGTGAATGCAGCAGCACTTCTCCATCACTGCCAGCATTTCCCTACTAGAAGCTTGCCCTCCCTTCCACCTTGCTTGGGCTTCCCTAGTCAATTTTTAGCCTGGGATGTGGCCATGGTCTGATGGCTTTCAGGGTGGTGGGAAGAAAGGCCAGGAAGTGCATATGCCACGGAGGCAGATGAGGAGAGAGATGGCAGCTGCATCCACAGGGAACCTTGAAAGCCATTGTCCTGATCTCATAACCAGGCCTCCCAGGAAAGACAAAGGGTTCTCTCAATGACAGCAACTTCATGCTGCTCTTGGAGAGGAAGAAAATCAAGCTGGCCTTGCTGCAGGGGGAGGTTCTTCTCTGCTCATTCCCTCTCCTCATGTTCCTGAGCTGTCACAGATGCAAAGAAGCAGCTGGTTTTGAGCTGTTTCCAATGAGCTCCCTGCCCACAAATGTTAAGCTGAGCAGACAGGTTTGGCTCCAGCTGTCTGGAGACAAAGACAGCAGTACCATGAGGACCAGAATGGTTACTCCACCTAATTTTAATTTTTTATTGGCTGCTGAGTTAGACTCTGTCCTGGACTCCTAAGATGTTGCTGTATGTGCAGCTGTGTCCACATTACGGTGCCTGTAAATCCCAGCACAGCTCAACTCACATGTTGTTTTCTAGGTACAAACCCACCAAATAAACAGGAACCTGAAAGTATCAGCAATTGCCACAGTTCATCCTCTCCTCTGGAAGTGCTGCCTCTCCAAAAAAAAAATCTTCCCCAAGGGACACATAAGATTCTATGGCTCTATGCCACACTTGCCAGTAAACTTTCTCCCATGACTTTGTTTGAAGACAGTTTCTTTTACCTGGGAAGAGCTTAGCAAAAGCATTTTTCTATTGCAGCTTCTTTGAAGCAGTGCCTGTCCCTGGGCCAAGGTAGGGATCAGCTGTGGGCAGCAGCCTCTGGGCTCCCTGCCAGCTCCCCACCCTCTGCCAGCCCATGGCATCCACCAGCTCACACCCCAAGGAAACCTCCTCCCCTCCATCTCAGTTTTGCTGTCATGTTCCACATGTGCTGGGCTCGGCACCACTTCCAGGTCATAATTCACCTGCAAGCTGGGGAGCGCCTAGAGGACAAGAGCAATTGCTTTGGCAGCTTCCTTGTGCCTGCCACAACACTAGGCACATGAAGGAGAATTGCAGCCCCTTCCTGGTTCTGCTTTTAGCTGGGATAACAATTTCCAATCTTTCACCCTTCACAACCTCCATCTCCTTAGCCAGGTAGGCTGCAGTTAAGCCATGTACCTGGGCTGGCTCTGGGGCAGAGCTGCCCATGCAGAACTGAGACACCACAAGACCCCACACTGGCTCCCAGTTCCATAACCATCCCTCACCCACAAACCTGAAGAGGGACGTGGCAGCAGGAAGCAGATGGCAGTGGAGAAGGCTGATGATTAAATTCAGGACTATTTTCTGTTTGGAAATTCCAACTTCTTCCACCAACTACAGCAAGCCTGGCTGGGGCTTGCCCCCGTGCATTGAGACACTGAGGAGAAGCTGGCATGTCCCACAGAGCCCCAGCTCTGCTGGCAGGGAATATTCCAGGATCTGTTCTGTGGCTGTTAGTACCCCAGAGCCATAAAAACTCCTCAGTTCATGTGAGCTTCAGCAAAAGAATCACTTCTCCAGCAATCAACCAGAGCACATGCTGGGCTGAACAGTTTGTTGTTTTCTAATCCAAATAACCATGTTAAAAAGAAAAAAAAGTATATATTGCAGCCCAAACCAGAAAAGTTCCTATTTCAACCCAGCTTGACTAAGTCCCACAGAGGCTGCTCATCCTGAGATAGACTCTCCCATGAAGAAAAGAGAATAAAAAGCAGGTCAGCCCCAACCTTCCACAGGCAGTGGAATGCATGGACAAAACAAATTTTAGAAAGAAAAATGAGAGAATTAGTTTCTCTATTGTCCTTGAGCAAAAGAGTTTTGTGCAAGTGTTTCCCACCTTTGGCAACAACCAGACTTAGATATTTTGGCTGGATACCCTCCACTTGTCTCAACAGTGGCATCAGCTCTTTGTCCTGACTTGTTGTGAGCCTGATCTGCCTCTGCCAACTGTCCTGGCCTGGCTGCCCTTGCCCTACCATGGCCCCCATCCATTGCCAGCCAGACATGATGGCACCATGGAGCAGGTCCTGGAGTCTCCATCCCACTGCTAAGGGCAATCTCTTCCCTTCCCAGCCCACAGGATACTTTTCAGAATCTTGGAAGGCCTGACCCACGGGGCTCTCATCTTTTTGACTTGCTCTGCCAGGTTTCAACTGCCCCCAGGCACATGGATTTTTTTTCTTAATTGCTGCTTACATTTCCTTATAATATCTTTTACTCCCCATTGCTGGGGACACAGAGCTGCTTCCATTTATCTCCAAAAACATTTAATTTCACTTTTCTATTGCTCCCTCCCTCCTTGCCACTTCTGTTCATTTGCCTTTAAAGCAGATGTCTACCCAAACTGGCACTACATCACTTCTGATGACCCAGATGTTTTGCTACTATTTCAGTTCTTCTAAAGTTACTCTCCTCCTAATGCTGTCATCTTGGAGCACTTGCTACAGACTCAGGAAAACCAGGACTGAGGCAAATCTAAGTCAGAAGGGAAAGAGGAAGAAGGCTTGCTCTGAGCAGCAGGATTCATCTCAATCCATTGGGTACAGGCATTGGCAAGAGCTTCCTGATCAGGGAAATACAGTGAAGATTCTGTAAGAAAAAAGACCTCTTCCACCTCTCACCCTATAAAAGTCCAAGGTCACAGACAACTGCTTTCCTGCCTGGCAGCACCTCCTTGGCAGGCCAGCAGGGACAGAATAATCACTCCACCCCTTCACTGCACACTTGCAAGAGGAAGCCAGAGCTGTCATGCATGCAGGGCTCTGGAGGACAGCCCGCACACCTTTCAGATGTCCTATTGCAGTGCCAGCTGAGCTGGCAATGCCCAAACAGGAAGAAATGGAGAAAACAGCCTAATGAAAAAGCCTTATACGCCCAAGCCAGTGGATCATGAGTAATGGTCCAGCTTCTGCTGCTTGGTTTTTGTCATATCAGTTTGTGTTTCAGAAATCCTATTGAAAAGAAGTGAATAAAACACAAGTTTTACTGGTAAATGAATGTACAGGGGAAAGCACATGTCTGTTTCAATATTCATTGTATTTCAGAGTGCAGCAGTAGACTTAACTATCTTTCCTCTGCTTCCAATTGCTGCCTTGTCAATAGTTGAGAATATCTAATCATGTTAAATTGTCTAATTCAGGAATAATTCCCATAAATTCCTGATTTTAGACAATATTCATTAGAAAATTCTTGTGTAAACCAAATGCAAATTATAACAAGCCATTTCTTAGTAATCCGCTCAGGGACATTAGATGTTTCTCTAGTTTGCAGTAGTAGAACATGGACATCTGAAGGTCCAGTTCTGATGTTTGAAGCTGTAGAAGATAGAATTTCTTTGGGTTTATTTTTTAGTCTCATTAATATATTGAATTTTGTGCAATAACACAATATGTGTATATATTTCAAACAGCTTGTTTCAAACTTTTGACTTTTTGAAGTGATTTATACTATATTTATAGTACCAATAGCTTAAAAAAAAAGGCAGAGGACTCAGAGCATAGTGCTGTGTATGCTGTAGAGGCACCTGGATACAGATTAAGCTAATGTTCTTGCAGAAGGAAGAAACATAAGAGACCCAGCAGACTGGTCTCAGTGGTCACTAGAAAAACCACCTATGAAAAAGTGATTACAAATTCTTTGGCCACAAACCTATGTAATTCATAAAGAATCTACTTTACTAGAGGATGAATTATGACTGAAAAACAAATTTCTAATGTCAAATGGCTGACCAAATTTTATTAAAGCATTTATCAAGCTTTTTTCAGGAAAGCAAATACATATTTTTAAATTTCTGTTAACACAAGGACACATGCCTTGGATTTCAGACAAATTCAGTTAAAAATCCAGGCAGACAGAAGACTAAATCAAATTAAATTCATATTTCATTAGTTTCGATGCTCACCACCATTGTTTTTCTTATAAATTGAGTTGATTTAATTCACACAATTGAAAAACACTGTTTTAGAAAGGATTTCATGTTCTCCAACCTTTCTAATTATAAATGGGTTTTTTTTTGATCACGTTACATCTTGATGGCTATGGTGATCATCCAGAAGATTTAGAGATTTACAGAGCACCTAAGAAAGACTGACTTCCAAAGGATGATGAAAACTCTTTTTTCTTTCCTTCTCTACTATTATAATGGGGTATACATCCTCAGGTGTTTGTAGGAAATACAGACAAAATAGGTAGTTGGTATACAAGGTTTCTCCCATCTGGCACAAATCACCAGAACTGTGGAAGTAACCTGATTTTGTTTATTTGAAATGAAGATCAGTGATTTTCCTTTCATTTTGAAATACAGAAATTTGAAGTAGCAAGCCTATCAGCAAAAAAATAGCAGGGGAAACATCAGATGAAGAAAATTATAGTCTGTCCTCCTTAATGTTCCAGTTCCCTCCCCTCTCTCTGCTTTACAGATACTGAGTAGGACAGATGATCCTTACAGGGTTGATCTGGCAAATCTGACTGCAAAATTCAGACAACTATGCCTTGGTGGAAGCTCTAAAATTAAAATTAAGACTTTTGAGAGAGCTGCACACACAATGAAGTGTCTCATTTATTAAAATTACATGAGAAAATTGTTAGAAACCTGTGCCCCTTCAAACATATTAATGCTGGTAAGTATACATTTATATATACATGTTTGGCTTTATGTATCTGGTAGTTAAAGAGCTTGTCAAAACAGTAATTGCATACATTGATCATAATAGTCATGGCCATAATCATAATGCCCATACTTCACAGGAAGTAGCCACATGTCTAATTGCTGTCATGGATTTATAGAGAGCTGAGATTGTATAAGAAGCTAAAAACATCTGTTCCTTGCAGCCTTGTGCATTTTATTGCTTACATTTACTATGCAGCTAAGCCTTTGCTGACAGATCTCCATGTGCAAAGTGCTGTCAAGCTGTTTGTATGACCTCATGATTTTTTGCCCCATGCAGTGGTGCATACACCAGTCCTCCAGCCCCACCACACTACAATCCCAGAAATGCTCCCTAGGCCTTGGCCTTGAGAAGGTGCACCTGGAGCTTATCAGGAGCATTGTCTGCTCCCAGGAACTAGAACTGTCTAATGGCCACCTGGACTTTAACAAACAGCCTTGGAAACTCGTTTTTCTTGTCTGAACAACAAAGTGAAATAATATTTTCATTATCCAGTTTTAAAAGAAAATTTCTGACCTGAATTGTGGCCAAGATGGAAGATTACTATGACTAAAGCCGCCTCTCTTGTGGTCCTAAAACAGCAGCCCGAAGTGAGACCCTCTGAGCTCTCCCCGACCACAGCACCTGTGACCAGCAACCTCCCTCTGCCTGGGACAGCTCTCAGAGCCAGTGAACTCTCGAGTTTGCTCTGCTGGGAGGATTGCTGAATCACGACAGTCGATGCTGGGCTAATACCCCAATTCCTCAAGGCTCAGTCCTGTGCCTGTTGAGAAGATACAAAGGCATCTGAAGTGAGCACTTCACTGCACTCAAAGGTAATTTTTCTGTACCTTGTACATACTCTTTATGTCTGTGCAAGCAAGTGTGAATATGCTAGAGCAAATTAGTAGGAATGTTGCTCTCTTAGATTCTAAAGTACTTTAGATCTGAAAGTAAGTTAGGCCCGTAAGTGAGTTGTACTATAGCAAATTCTATAGGAATCCTTTGTTAAATTGTTGATCATAAATTATGGATTAAGTGCTATTAAATTTAAGGTTAATGGATGTTGAGCTTTCAGGTATAAACTGTTGATAAAGGTGAGGCCCACTTTAGTGCAAGGGTCTACTCTGAACCTTGTGACCCAACAGTAGGGTCTTCTGTATTGTTCTTTACTCTTACTTAATATTTTCCTGCCCAGTTTCCTCCCCTAAACTTTAATGTTTAAAGACTTTAAACTCTTGTTGCGCATTACAACACTCAGAGTGTTGCACATTATAACACTCACCTTAAAAAATAGTTTTGAACACAATCATATGCCTACAATAGTGCTAACAAACCCAGTTAAATTCCTCTTGAAAATTACAGAGGCTCATTTTCTTCCTGTAAAATAATATTTTAGAAAGTTGAGAAGTAGTCACACCAGTTTTCTGAGAAAAAAAAATACGATTAAATCAAAAGATACCTATTTGTCTACATCCAAATTTAATTCATATGCTCTCATTTAACCATTATGTCTCAAAAAAATGGTGTAATTAATGGACTGAATATGCTTAGTGCCATTTAGGATTCTTTTGTGGATTATACTGTCATTGAGGAATTGAGATACAAGTCAGTGGTGAAAAGGATTAGCCTGTCAGCTTCAAAGTTCTTAAAGGCAGTGTTTGTTCATGCATAAATGGTAGATGCAAATGACTTGTGAAGAGTTAATGCGTGATTAGTAATTGTTATCAACAAGCTACAGGCATGAACTGCATGTCTTATGAATAACTGTGCCACAACTATATCCATACAAATCGATAAAGAATATAGCTTAACCTTGAAAAGAATCAGGAAGACAGTGATTGTTGAGTTGTCATTTAATAACATCTATACTTTCTGCCACATAGACTCTTTCTAAAGGCACTTATTGCATGCAAAGTGCTATACAGAATTAAGTACCTGTCTCTATTTCTTCTACTTACATAATAAAAAGAAAAGACAGATGCCTTGTTGGACAAGTCAAGACAATTCCATCTAATACTAGTTTTAAGCATGATTCAGTATTCCTCCTGGCTGACTATTTTGGAAAGGCATCTAGATGTTCCTGAGGACAAAAGTAGCATGCAACATGACATTCAAATTTCCTTTTTACCCACTATAGCATAGGTATTATACCTAAATCACACTGCTGATGTTCTTTACTGTAGTAGTTGCTCTTTACTTATATTCTTCTTGATTTGCACTCAGTCTGAACAGCTGTCAGCTACCTGCTAGACATATGGTGCCAAAGGCCTACAGGGAAAATTTCTTACAACCCACAAGATGCTCAGTTGCAGTCTTTGGAATACTTTTAGCACACTGGCATGCTGTTATAATGAATTGTGCCTATCCCATGCTCCAATTCCAAACTGGACCTGAGCCCCAAAATTTTTACCTAAAGAAAACAGATCCTTTCTGCCTTTAAGAGACCTATTTCAGCAAAATCTCACTCTAAGGTTTTAGTTTGGTTCTGAGTCTAAAAAATTTATATTCTCTGTATTTGTATTGATTTATATGAGTCTGAAATTTAGAATCTGTCACCTCACTCAGATTTAGCAATTCAGAAAAGGGACACCACCATATTAATTGAGAGAATATCTGGGTTTTCACACCACTGTGGAGTATCCATGCATGTTAAAGCATCTGCCTTAAGAGATCCCAAAAGACACTGTTAAATTTACCCTGAAATCAAAGCCCTGATTTTTTTTTTTTTTTTTCCAGAAAACCAGGAGAACTAGCAATGCCTGAATGCTGATTGTTTGGCTAAGGAGTCAAATAATAACTGTGAAATGCAGTAGCATCATTACCTATGCAGCAATGGAAGTCCTGGAGAATGAATGAACTCAAAAAGAAGAAGGGCTGCCTGAGGCACCAATGCAGGTATGTGACACACTATTTAAGGAGATATTTTTCAAGAATAGGAATGTTGGACAAAATTAGGGGTTGGAACGATAACTTTTATATGAACCCTCTTGACTGAGCATACTTCTCAGAGACTTGAATACAATTAACCATGCAAGAAAGGCCATGTCCTTCTAGTTTGAAAAACACACTTCAGAGTAATAATAATTATATATTTGGTGCCTATTTATTACAGAAATTATAATAGCAACTAATACTTTACAAAATAGAAACTGCCAATAATATGCTACCCAGAAATTCCTGTAGAAAGCCCATTCATCCTAAAATGACAGCTTGTTATGGAAACGAGTATTTTTACTTGTTTACATTATGCCTGAAATGTACAGGGTAAATGACATACCTTACAGCAACACTAAAAATTAATCTAGCACTTCAAGAAACTGTGGTGAAAGTTCTTGTGCTGCTAATATTTTTTTCATATCCAACTATAAACATAGGTGCTAGAGGATGGGTGATCATTCAATATTAAAGAACATACTGACCTCTGAATGCATCCTTAGCATAATTTTCTCTTGTCTAAGATATCATCCTTCCTATCTTGAACTAGGAGATACTCATCCATGCTCAGGGATCTGACATCAGTGTTGCTGGCAAGAACAATTTTTATGCTAGAAAAAAATACATTATCATTTTCAGATCATATCTGATTATTGTTACATTTCTACCTTCATATAGATTCACTTTAATATCAACTCAGGCCAGTCAGCAGAACCATTACCATTTTGTAATTATTCACATCTTTATGTGTGTGTTGATTTTTTTTGATTAATGGTCTGTATTTTGTATTATCACTTTTCTTGAACATAACTAAAATCATAGATCCTGCAGTGATCTTAAAGGCCAAACTCAATGGAAATATTCAGTTTTGAACACTTAAAAGATTAGGATTGGAGTTTGTTTGCCCAGATTGTCAAAAAGTACCATTCATTTATTCTGTATGCAGTATGAATTCAGTAGTGTCCATACAAAGACCACACAGTCATTAAATATTTGATGAAGATTATCAAGTGACTTCACAAAAGCAGTCACACTACTTCAGACCACTGGACCCCATAAAACAACATTTTGTCTGCATCAGTGGCCACAGGAAGATGCCTAGGAAAGAGTACAAACAGGACCAGTAGATGTTACTTTTTACCCAAATATCTTTCCAAACTCCAACCATTTTCTACTCAGGGGATTTCTTAATAGCATTTTGCAAGTATGTAGACTTTAGTAAATTAGAGCAAGGGGCACTGCTGCCCTGCAGCTCCAAGTTAGGAAGAGAAGAATATGGGGAAGCTTGGGTGCGCAGAGGAACTGTCAGACTGAGGAGAAATAGTCTGAGACTGGCTGCTGCAACTGTCCAGTCCACCATTATGGATCTACTTCAAAAAATAAATTCCCATTGGGCAAAAAAGCTGAGTAAATAAGGGCTAGAAATGCCAGAGTATTTATGACATTGTTTTCTTTTGATTTCTAGTATATGTGTATAAGTATTTGCCCTCATTTTTCTATTTTTGTTTCATTTTCTATTTTTCTTGTTTCATAACCTAGACCCAACTCAGATTCACAATTCAATCTTCATTCTGATCCTTCCCTGCTTCTCCTGTGGTCTGACCATTAAGTTTGTGAAGAAAGATCTTAGGTTAGCATGCCAGCATCTGGATCCAAACATATAGACTTCCAGTGAAGACAGACCAGACAGTAACTATTCTGCTTTCCAGTCCAGTGACTAGGAGAATGTGACTCTGAATTTGCCCTGAGCACATCTTAGAGAGGAACTTCCAGATGCTGTTTTTCATTTTATTAGAGTTCCTTGCTGCTGGAAGTGCAGCTGACCAACAAAAGGCCACAGAGTCTGCTGAGACCACACCAACAAAGGACCAGGTCAATCTCTTTATGGTTGGCATGTGAACCAAAAACTGAGACTGAGTCATAGTATCATGTACCAACATAATGAACCAGTGAGGATGTCAGCAGACTGGACAGTGACTTTAGGGACAGCTGCTATAGTCACTATATATAGCTGGTAGCAGCAAGGATAGCAGAAGTGTATCTCTAATGGGTTTTGCAGCATTTATAAGTCCTGTCAACATTCTCTAATATCCAGGGAGGCCTCTTTTCTGGTGGCTCATCTCATCAAGCTCCTTACAGACAGTGACAATCTGGAGGCTTTTAATAACTGACATTATTTACTGGTTACTTAATGGCCTAGATGCTGAGGGTGATGTTTTCTGGTGGAAAAGTGATAGTATAAATAAAATGCATCTAAGGCAGATGGCTTCAAAATCACACAAGGCAAAAATATGATCAATGTTGCAGTTGCACTCCTCAGCTATGAAACTCAGGAAAAATAGATTACAAGAGACATTTTTCTGCCACTCAGCCTCCTTTTGAATGTTTTGCCATGGTGCAGCGGCATGCGGCAGTATGGTGTGATGCAAACACAGCAGCTTGCTGTCCAGAGCAGTTTCCAGCCTATCTACAGATCTCAGGCACATGTCCCAAGCTGCCTGACCTCAGATTGCTTGGACCTTGTCTGCCACACAAGCTGTCCTTGCTTTACTCTCTGCTTAAATCACTATATTCCCCTCTCAATTCCTATTATGGACTTTCCCAGTCCAGCCTCTCAGCACCCACTCTAATCTAATCTTAATGACTACTGTCAGCCTATGCAATCCCACTCTCTGAGTCTTGCTTGAGGGCCTGAACACTAACACAGAACATGTGGGAGATATCAGGGCTCTCTCACCCATTGCCAGCCTGGGGGACTCAGATCCAAACTGCCTGGGTGGGCTCATCAGTGAAGCCTTGATTGGAATTAAGGACCTCTAGATAAAACAGTTTTAGACAACTGGCATAAAGGAGATGAGTTAAGTTGCTTAAGTTAGATGTTTAGGCTGGCAGTCACAAGTTAGGAAGATCTCCAGCTGAATGGACTGAACAGCACTGGGCATTAGAAACCCTGCCTAGGGGAGAGGGAATAAACTGTGGTGTTCTGCTGAGGTAGGTACCTGATGACAAGGATGTTGGATTAGCACTAATAAGGTCTGAACTAGACCACATTTCCTTGTTTGCTTATGCTGAGATACACAATACAGCCCAACCTTACTGAAGTCAAATGATTTCACTGATGATTTATTCACTTCCAGTACAGGCTAGTGTGCTGCCAGTGAATGGTTGCCATGGTGTGTTTAGACAAGCCCATACTGCATGCTTCTTAGCACCTCATCTTTTAGGTGTATACAGTTTGATGAAACAAATATGGTACGCCTTTTTACTTTCTAGAATTTCACATTCCTCTTTTGTGCTCTTCTCATGATAGTTGAATAGAATTGAATCAGCACGTGCTTCACAGTTCCAGCAATGTCTTGTTTCCCATCTTTAAATAGGTGGCTGGCTTCAAAATTACACAAAATCTGATTAGTACCAATTCTCTGAATTTTCATATCAGTAGATAGATTAGTCACTCCAAAAATGAAGTGACTTACTTTTTTTACAGTTGTATTAAATCTGCTTCAAATACTGGACCCCTTGCATAAAATGGATATAAGGCTACTTAACAATGTATAACTCCACTGTTTATTTCATAATTAACTGAACAATTCCCTTTAATAAGTACCTTAGCTTGGAATTTGCAGAGATACAGATCACAGCAAAACATCAAAATCTTGAGATGCTCACTGTGATTTATTGAGTGAAAAAGCTGTATATAACTGATATCACTCTATGCAACACATTATCATTATCTCTGAAATGCTCCAGTGAACTTTTTGAACAAACCAAACGAAAAAAGAGACCTGACAACTTGTTCAAAAGTATGGAGATTTCTTGCTCAGACACAGTTAATAAAAAAATTCTCTTTTGGTACATGCAAACCAGGGTTTTGCACTCTAGTTATGGAATATCTTTGTTGGTGTAGATGAAAAGATTTTTAAATTGTTTTTCTTGTCTTTCAAAACAACTTTGTTGCCAGTCAGATATTTACAGTCCAAGTTCAGAGCAACAGTTTTGTTATTAAAGTGGTGGAAAATAAACCAATGAAAACATTAAAGTATAAGGAAATGTAACCAAAACCTTTTATTAACTTAGCCAGAAAAAAGGCCACATAAAAATATCTTAATTTAAAAAATATATATTTTTTGTAAAACTAGGCTCAGATGTTTACTGATTATTCAGTCCAAATATGGGTTGCATGTGCAATTTGATTGACGAAAAACCCAAACATGGCCTACAGCTTGGCCTGCTCTGACCACATGACAATTGTTTGGAAGGAGATCCAGCCATTCAAAGCAGTCTCTTTCCACCCAGGGATCTCCCATCCAGATCTGCTGGGTGACAGTGTTGCTGGACACTGGTGTTTAGCAAGGGATGATTCCCAGCTCTAAAGCACTGCTTTCTTCCTCTGTCAAAGGGGAAAGCCTCACAAAGCTAAGCTGTTTCACTTTGCTTTGGGACAGAGTTGCAATCCTCATATATCCCAGCAGTGATTTCAGCTCAAAAGTGAGGTCAAGTTTTGTCATTTCCTGAATGAACTCAAACTCTGCCTGGGATCTGATTTAAACAGTAAAGAAAAAAGGGAAAAAAACACCAAACCAACAAAAAAGCAATTATGGGATGTGGGGGAAGGGAGAGGGGAGCACATAAAAAGAAAAAAAAAAAAAAAAAAGGAGAAAAAAGGAAAAATGGAAACAAAAGGGAAAGTGGCAAAGGAAAAAAAAATCAGTCTTTCTAGATAAGACCCTGGAATATAAATGGAGCCCTTATACATGACCTTTTCCCCTTGCCTTGATAACTGAGGATATCCAGATCAGTGGGAAGAGAGGCGCCCCAAACCTGTTTGTTTCTTTTCTGACATGAGTTAGCAGTGAAGTTCCTATTAGCATTTTCTTTAGTAAAATCTCCTCAGGATTTCCATGAGTCTCACCTTGTTTTCACCACCTTTGTGAGCATTAAATTTTCAAAACTATTACTGTGTGCTGTGAGAACATTGTGTTGCTGGAGAAAAAAGTTAAAATCTTATCTGTCCCATAATACATCTGTCTAGAGATTCTTGCTCTCTTTAAGAAGCTTGAGCATTTCCTTGATTCTCACAAAGTACAGATCTCCATTCATGGGCATGAACTAGGCTGTGATTTGGGCTTCACTGTTGCAGACTGCTGCAAATTGGAGACACTCTTTAGACATATAGCTCCTGTCTGGTAGCTGAAGTAATAATCCTATTTTAAGGGACACAAAGGTGTTGCACTGACATTACTAAGTGGTGCAGATGTGTTGTATTTCTGTATGGTCCCAGGACTGCGTATGTGTTTTTAAGAAAAAGTATATTTCTGCAAACAACTGACTGTAGGCACGAAATGCACATACATAAAGAGGTAATATTGCAAGTGAAGTGAGCCAAGGGCACTCTGATAAGTGGCTTCAACCTTGGTTCTACCAGAGGAGAAGCCATTTCCCAGCACGGCAGTCACACACTCTGGCACATCTTGCAAGATTCCAATCATAAGTGCAAGGCATATTCAACCCCTCTGGTACTCTAAATAACAAATGTGCAGCTATGCTTCCCCCAGAGCAAAGCAGTCATTTTGAGTTAACTTCACATTAGCCATTTAGTGACAGTAAAAGAAAATACCAGCTCTTTATCTGTTTCTCCCAAGACTGTGGGATACAAATAACCTATTAGTACCCAGCCAGCATGGATTTATGAAAGGCAGGTCTTGATTGACCAGCCTGATCTCCTTCTCTGGCAAAGTGACCCACTTGGTAAATGAATGAAAGGCCTTGAATGTTGTTTATCTGGAATTCAGCAAAGCCTTAGATGCTTTTTCCCACAGCATTCTCCTGGAGAATCTTCCTGTTTACAGCTTGGATGCGTGCACTGTTCTCTGGGTAAAAAACTGGCTGTGTGGCCAGACCCAGAGCGTGATGGTGAATGGAATTCCATCCAGCTGGCAACTGGTCACCAGTGGTGTTCCCCAGGGCTCAAGACCAGGGCCAGCCCTGTGTAATGTCTTTATCACTGACCTGGACAAGGGGATTGAGTGCACCTTCAGTCAGTTCACAGATGACACCAAGCTGGGTGGGAGTGTTCAGCTGCTGGAAGATGGGAAGGATATGCAGAGGAATATGGACAAGCTGGATCATGGGCTAAGACCAATTTTATGAGATTCAACAAGGCCAAGTTCTGTCTTTTGAGTCACAACAACTCTGTGCAGGGCTACAGACTAGGAGCAGAGTGGCTGGGAATCTGGCCGGTGGAAAAGGACTCTGGGGCCCAGAGCAGGCAAGAAGGCCAGTGGCATCCTGGTTTTGATCAGCAATAGTGTGGCCAGCAGGACTAGGGAAGAGACTCTTCCCCTCAGCACTGGTGAGGCCACACTTTATGTCCTGTGCCCAGTTTTGGGCTGCTCACTACAGGAAGGATTGGAGGTGCTGGAGCAGGTCTACAGAAGGGCAATGGAGCTGGTGAAGGGTCTGGAGCACAAGTCCTGTGAGAAACAACTGAGGGAGCTGGGGATGTTTAGCCCAGAGAAGAGGAGGTGACCTTATCACCCTCTACAACCACCTGAAAGGAGGCTGTAGCCAGGTGAGAGTCAGTCTCTTCTCCCAAATAACAAGCAACAGGACAAGAAGAAACAGCCTCAGGTTGTGCCAGGGGAGGTTTAGATTGGAAATTAGGAGATTTTATTCACAGGTTGTGAAGCTGCCCAGGGAATGGTTCCCTGGAGGGTATTGAAAAGATGTATGGATGTTCAGTGGTGAACTTGTGAGTGCTGAGTTAATGGTCAGATTCAATAACCTCAGAGATCCTTCCCAGCCTAAATGGTTCTGTGAAGTGTACCACAGCTAATGGTTTCCTCTTTAAAGTTACTACAGCCACACTTGATGATATGTTGGGAAAATGGTGTTTATGAATATTTGTCTTCTTGATATTAAACATATTAAACATATTAAACATATTAAAACATATTAAACTCCTCCAGCAGTGTTTCTCAGTAAGAAAAACCTAGCAGTGCACAGGCATTAGCTTAATTTTGAATTAAATTTCAAAAATTTTGTTTAGAACTCATATTAAAGTTGTGAAAATATGTTCCTTTGGTCTACAAAATATTACATTCTTTCTGTTTTACATAGAAACTGTCACTATCCTTGACACCAAATTAATTTTTCTTAATGGACTCAATCCACTATCAGCAAAATCAATGAAGTGCATTTTTCATCAGTCTTAATGGGATCTGGAAAAGGGCCTATGTTTCTAAATAAAGCCAAATACTGGGCTGATTCTGTATTCATTTATACCCATGCAAGCTGGAAATCAGCCAGTTGGCAACTTCTTTTTTCTTTCCTTCTCTTTTGTGTTTTGCAATAGAAAAAGAATTCCCACTTTATTAGGGTGACAAAGGTAGAAGCACAAGATTACAAGGATAAAAATTCAATTCCCTTTTCAAGTGATGTAACACTTGATCTGTATGCCTCAGCTCAGAAGGGGATTTGTAAATTATCCAAATTTCAGCATCTTGAATAATTTGCAGCAGTGTTATGACTTAAGTGTGGCTAAATATACAAAAGTGTGGCTAAACATACTAAAAGAACCTTTAATATTGCTGACTATTGGCTGAGTATAACACTCAAACAGTATTTCTTAAATGGCGCCTATGAATGAGGCAGGCAAATGTAATGTAAAGCTATCACATCTGTTCCACTCACCTCTTGTTCTTGGAGACTTTCTTCATTTATTTGCTTTGGCAAAGTAAAGAGATTTTTGCACAGTCTCTGGCACCTCCATGTATGTAAAGATGTTATAACACAATCCCTGAATTTGACATACAGGTGGATTATGACAATGGCTTAAACAGAAGAGAGCTTTAAAAGCAAGAATGACAGTCTGCTTAGTTTTCAAATGATGGCAGTTTTCTAAACAATTCCTCACACATAAAAATGGCAGAAAACCCTGTGCAGTTGAGAACATGGTTGCCAATGACCTCACTACAGCTACCTCAAAGAATAGGAAAAGACAGTGCAGCACCTGGTAACTTTTCCTTTCTCCTCTATTCTCTGCCAAAATCGCTTCTCATATTTAGGAAATGTTTAGCTCTCATGTTTTAGATTTGGAAAGCTTAATAATAACTTTCCCTGCTTTATAAACTTTATGGGATTAAATCATTCATAGCAGACAGATAAGATGTAGTTTCAATACCTCTCCTTCATTCTCCGAGTTTCTCTTTGAAAAGGAGTGTGATTGCCATAAAAACTTCTAATGCCTCACAGGAAAAATAATGGCACTTATGTACTCTGTTTTGTTAAGTCTCTACCATATATGAAGAAAAGGAGATACTTTTTGCCTGTGTCTTGCATGCATAGCTTATACAGAGCTTATATGATCAAAAGTTTAAAGAAACCACCATTTACAGGAAGAAGAATATGGTTGAAATCACAGCTAAAATGCAAACTGATGTGGCAGATGAACAGAGAAGAGCAGGCCACTAAGGCAGGCAGGCAGGTAGGCACTGATTAATTTTGCAATCCTTTCACTTGTCAAAGAGAACAAGCAAATACTTCTCTCCCTCCTTAAGGACATATGACCATCAACAGATTCTTCCTGCACTTATCTGTTAAAGTGTTATATAAAAAAAATATTATAAAGTCGCATTTTCAAGCAGGAACAAATTAAATAAAATTAACCCCCTAATTCTTCCACCACTACTCTGTTCCCTGCTTTTGAGCCAAGACATAATTCCTGTTGATGTCCATAGGAGTCTTATTAGTTGAGTGTTACAATACAACATGAAATAACTTACACACGGACATTAGATATAATGGGAAAGAAAAGAACCCAAAGAAAATCTTTTATTTTCTGACTCCACTATATATAGAATATCAAAAGTGACAGTGGATTGTAAAATGAAATTACTACCTCTCTAACTACACTAATCAAACTAACAGACCATCAATTCTCTTCACTCACAAAAAACCCCCCAAAATAATAATTGTTTATATAAACAATATTAAAAAATCAGTAAAATTATGTAAACATCAGAAAACATAAAAAAATTTTAGAAAAACTTTAAAACTCTCAAAAAACCAAAACAACAGTAGAGCAACAAGAAAGAGTATACAACATTTTACAACCTCAGCCATTCTTTAAGAACAGATATTGTTAAAGAAATCCATGCCTGCTCACAATGCCATTTACTGGTGACACCTGGCATTGCCTTGGCCAATGTGCAGTCCCCATCTTCTGCTTAGCTTCAGTTCCAAACTTCCAGGCTCCAGTGGACTCAAGTGCATCATTTCAGAGACAAACACAGCCACATTTTAATGGTTTGGAAAATGTGACTGTGCAAAACGCTCTGCTGGAATGGGTAGTAGAGACTTATAGGGTCAGAGCATTTTGACAACGTTCCTGGAATTTTTTTTTTTAGTTCTGTTTCAAAGGCTATGATAATTAAATAAGCAACACAAACATCAGTGTGATCAATATTAAATCAATTATAGGATTAGTTTTTCCCCCTTGGGTATTAATCATTAGTTAGATAAACCTTAAGGAGCACAGAATACATACCTTTTCCAGGAAGAAAATGAGAAAAATCTTTGACAGAAACACAATTTAGAAATACTTTTCAGAATACCTATATAAAGGACTGCAGGTTGAGGGAGACATTCTCAGGCAGTTGTCATGATGGTGATGTCATTGATGGTGATGTCATTGATCTCCAAAATGAGAGTTTACCTGCTCAAGTTACCAAATATTCTATCTTGAATGGAATTCAAGAGAAACTAGACCCCAGTTAGAAATAAATCCTACTTAGGCAGAAAGCACTGTTTTGTGGCCTGTCATGTTGGCTGATGGATTTTCTCACATACAGGAGTTATGTTTAATCAGCTAATTTAATTCTTCCAGTGACAACTTTGTGCATTTAACTTAATACACTTTTTAGTAGTTTTTTTTTTGTTCTTGTTGTTGTTGGGGTTTTTTGTTTTTTTTTTTTTTGGGGGGGGTTGATTTTTTTTTAAACTCACTAACTGGATTTTTAACCTCTTTCTTTTGCTCAAAGCTAAAATATTTCGCTTGCTGTCAGGCATGAGTTTGTCTGCACATATTTAATACACAGTACAGATTTTATCAACATATGCTCCACCTCTTTCTTATTTGGAGCATTACACTTATTCTTTCCTCATAATTAACCCTCCTTACCTCTTGCTTTCAATTGAAAAAAAAGAAAGTGATAAATGATGCAAGGCCCCACCAGTGACAGAACTTTTCCATATGGAAATACTAATGCATTCCAGTGCTTTCTAAGATATGAGGTAACTTTTTGGCTAGATATTTTTGATTTTTTTAAAGATTGCATTGTGACATATACCTTATGATATGTTTTTTTAATTTAACATCACTTGATTATTTTCTTTATTCAAAAGCTTAAAAATTCTGAAAACCAGCTTCTGTTGATATGGGTATTCAAAGTGTCTTTTTGTATCTATTTTCCAGATTATCTTTCATTTAGATTACACTAAAAGAAAAAGAAAAAGAAAAAGAAAAAGAAAAAGAAAATAAAAAGAAAAAAGAAAAAAGAAAAAAGAAAAAAGAAAAAAGAAAAAAGAAAAAAGAAAAAAGAAAAAAGAAAAAAGAAAAAAGAAAAAAGGAAAAAGGGAAAAGGGAAAAGAAAAAAGAAAGGAAAGGAAAGGAAAGGAAAGGAAAGGAAAGGAAAGGAAAGGAAAGGAAAGGAAAGGGAAAGAAAGGAAAGGAAAGGAAAGGAAAGGAAAGGAAAGGAAAGGAAAGGAAAGGAAAGGAAAGGAAAGGAAAGGAAAGGAAAGGAAAGGAAAGGAAAGGAAAGGAAAGGAAAGGAAAGGAAAGGAAAGGAAAGGAAAGGAAAGGAAAGGAAAGGAAAGGAAAGGAAAGGAAAGGAAAGGAAAGGAAAGGAAAGGAAAGGAAAGGAAAGGAAAGGAAAGGAAAGGAAGGCATAACTATTTGATGCTTAAATTCTATTATAATTAATTATTTTTTAAATAAAATCCAAGGTCACTTCTCTCACACATGAATTTTAGGCTCATCTTTCCCATAATCTATGAATTTATATTAATTGAAACTGGTAGATGGAAGTACAATCTCAGATTTTTGTCATATTAGAGCCTAGCTGACTTTGTAACTTTGATAAACAGCAGAGTCTGTAGAGTAGTCCATCCTAGTATTCATTATTGGTTTTGAGCACTGTATCATAGAATATGCTGAGTTGGAAAGGATCCACAAGGATCACTGAAGTTCAACTCCTGCCTCTGGACAGGAGAGCCCCAAAAATTACATTCTGGAAAATGAATGCATTTTCTAAACTGAAAGCATTTTCCAAACGCTTCTTGAATTCTGTCCATGGTCACCCAAGTGCTGTGACTACTTCCCTGGGGAGCTGTTCCAGTGTCCAACCACCCTCTGGGTGAAGAACCTTTTCCTAATATCCAACCTAAACTGCCCCTGACACAACTTCAGGCCATTCCTTCGGGTCCTGTCACTGGTCCCCACAGAGAAGAGATCAGTGCCTGCCCCTCCTCTTCCTCTCATGAGGAAGCTGTAACTGCAGTGAGGTCTCCTCTCAGTGTCCTCTCCTCAGGCTGAGCAGATCAAGTGACCTCAGCCACTCCTGATATAGCTTCCCCTCAAGGCCCTTCACCATCCTTATTGTGCTCCTTTGGACTCTCTAATGGCTTTATATCTTTTTTTATATTGTGTCACCCAGAGCTGCCCCAGCACTGGAGGTGAGGCCGCCCCAGTGCAGAGCAGAGCAGGACAATCCCTCCCTTGCCCAGCTGTGCCTGATGTCCCCAGGGCAGGGTTGGCTCTCCTGGCTGCCAGGGCACAATGACTCACATTCAGTGCCATGGCCCAGGACCCCCAGCTGCCTTTCTGCAGCGCTGCTCCCCAGCCTCTTGTTCCCTTGGTATCAAGCACAAGTTTTAGTCTGAACCAAAATTCAGAGAAAGTCCCAGAGGGTCTTCAAGGAAATTTTGTCTGGAGTTCTTTATGAACAAGTCCCAAAGGAGTATCATGAAAGGGGAAGGATGTGAGAAAAACAAAAAGCTTTTGCCAAATTCCCATAACTACTTTCTTAAATTGCATATATTCCTGATATCCATGCACATGGTACTCTGCACTTCCTTACTTTTAGTATTGAGCTCCTGCATTGTTGTGTTTACAAAAGTAATTATTATTTACTTTCCAGTCACAAAAGAAGAAAGCATCAAAAATAAATCTTTCAGGTAGGTTTTTTCCTTACACCAGCCACATGAAGCCTCATGAATGGTTACCATAAAAGCTAAAAACAAACAAGGATTTCTTGAAAATGCAATTGCTCAATATACCCAAAACTGCCAGCTGCAGTTTCCTCTTTAGGCTACTGACTTCATAACCTTACCCAACCCTTCAGAAATTTCCTGGTCAACAAGATTTTTTGGAAACTTTATGGAAAAGCAAACAAAACAAAACAAAAAAACCGCAATTGGTTTAAATTAATTTCCTGAAGACTGAATTACTTCATTAGAAGTCAAACTAAACAATTGTAAATGTTACTAAAAGCAAACCAGTATATCACCTTTGAGCAATAAAGAATAAGCAGACAAATAAGCTTGTTGGAAACTACCTCTTTAGAATACCATCTTGAAAGAAGATTCAGATATTCTTTGAATATTTGTTTTTCTGTACTGGAATAAAGGGTATTGCAATGCATTTTGCTTTTTTTTTTTTTTTTTTTTTTTTTTCTTTTAAGTACAGGCTTCAGAGAAACTTAAGGGTATAAAGGAGGAGTAAGATTTCAGACTAACAAGGTTATTTCTTCATGAAAGTTTGGATTGTGGTTATTCCTTCTCTAACTGAATAATATATTTATGATTGTGAGTATTTAAATTTGTAACAGTAATTCTCTATGTAAAAGCATGAAGTGCATTTTTATCAAGTGTATTCAAATCAGAATGGGGAGGTATTTTGTGAGACTACCTTTGCTCTGCTGTTAGCATATTCCTGTCCTCAGTAGTGACTTTGGTGGGACTACTTACATGAACCAGCTCACATACATATCAGTATTAGGCTGTTCATTGTGTCCATGAGAAAGATTCCCATCTCACTTCTAGTTATAGTTAGTGATTCAGATTTCCAGGAGAGACAGAAATTAACAAAGAATTGTCCAGAGGACTGTTAAGGATTAAATGAGAAAGTTGGTCTCCCATCTTAAAAAGATTGCTGTTATATTTTTTTGTTTACATAGAAACTTGGACAGCTGGTCTGGCTACAATCTATCTTATGTCTTTAAGGCACGTGATAAAAATATCTATAATTTCATACCTAAGCCTTATGAGTACATTGTCAATATGGAACAAGACAGAGAATTACTTTTAGGTTAAAATGTGTAAGTTACTTTTAGAAGTTTTCCCATATTTTAATGAAATTTGTTTTTTGTTTCTTCTGCTTTGACAGCCTATAGCAACTTTCCTGTCTACCTGCCACAGTCATTTGTTTATAACTTTTTCACCCATGAAAAGTATAATGAAATTCCTGCCCTGAAAGCTGGGAGTTGTAAGATGAAGGAAGAAAAAATTGTTTTCCTGGCTGGAAGTGACTGTAGCCATGGACCACACAGATCCCTCTGTGCCATGTCTGCCACCAGCAGCCATGCTCCTTCCTGGGCTATAACTGCCTTGTGTGTTTATTCTGAACCAGGACATCCTTGACAGATAAAGGAACTGACAAAGTCAGAGGGGCAGCACTGGCTGCAGGAGGTCATGGAGGGATTTCCAGGTAGACCAGACAGGACATGAATGAACAGGAGCAAGTAGATACTACACAATCACAATTTTTCTAAAACAATTTTAGCAACACAGGAGAACCTTGGCAGTCCTAAGGCATTTAGTCAGTCAACATTTCTGTAAACAAATACATAATTTAATTTTAAATGTCATTTCATTCCAGGAGTCAGTTTCAGGTTATTCTTACACAGGCCTCTTCCTTGGGGAGATTTATTCAAGGGTGATCTGAATACACAAGAAGCAAAAGAGGATAAAAAGGTCAGTTAATTCCAAAGAGAACAGTCCTGGTTTGAATAGAAAGCAATGAATCAGGGAAAGACCAGGACTTTATTTTAACAGTGATGGACTGAATGGCAAACCTTATTCAATAACGAAGTAAAACATTCCCTGCAGAAGTTTTAATTAGTCAGAGAATTAATTTTATGTAGTTTTAGAGTTTTCTGATGCAGATTCATGATCCTTTGAGGATTTGAATTAAAAAAACTGACAGAATACAATAAAACACTGCAGAAAGAATAAAATTGTCTTCATAGAGAAGAACAAATGCCAGTATGGAAACCATAATCATTCTCTTATAAAAAAGCCTGTTCCTGCTTAGAGAATTTCAGCTCAGGCCTGGTATTAGAAATACAATGCTTCATACTGATAGACACCCTCTCCTTTTTTCTTTCAGTTCAAGGGCATGACAAAGACTGAGCAGGTTTGGTTTCCTTAGCCAGGAATTCCTACAAGGGATGTTAATATCTGCTGAGTCAGAAAAATCCTTCTTTTTCCTTTAATTTCTTTTTGGAGTAGAATCTGCTTTTTGGACAACTAAAAATAGGGCACTGGAGCTAAGATGTGATACCAAACCCATTATGGTCAGCAGAGAGTTTGTTTCTGTAGGTGGACCTGCCTGCAATCTGTCCCCAGAAGCATTAATTCTGGGTAGTCTAAATTATTCTATAATGCAAAGTGACTCTTCACCTGGTGAAGTTGGAAAATAGGAAAGAGATAAAAAATTAAACTAGATTAAGAGAGGAAGAAAGGCATCATCAAGATAGTTTATAAATTTATGTTTAAATTAGGTAAACTATCTGAAGATTGTTATATTCCAGCCAAGTTTTTCTTTCCCAGCACAATTCATTTGCAGGCATCAGTCAGACACATTCTGAAGAAAAGAAAATGCATTTTCTAATAATTTTCAAGAAAGAAAAGAAAATTATTTCCACCTCTCTTTCTTTTAGTGCATTGTTTTTAAAGTTTTGATATCATCTTACATTTTGTGTATGACCATATTCTTTCACCAAGGGACCAGCACATAATTGTGTCCACATGTAACGGCTCCTTAGATATAAAGAGTGCTTAATATTGCTTCATAATCTACACTTTTGGCAAAATTAGCAGAGATTCAGCCAGGATTTAAGGACACTATAGTCAGGTTCATAACTGTGGCTGGAAAAAGGAAGGAAGTCTTAAGATATTTTTAATCTACTACACTAACTTCAAGTTGTTGTGAGTGCAATTCTCTCAATGTAGTTACATTTGATTTAGAGCAAAGCAGACTAAAAGCCCTTTCCTGGATATTGGTCAATGCAAATAATGCCATCACATAGAGGTTCAAGCAGTATTAATTTCCAGAATATTTTCTCTAGGCAATTCTCAAGAGGTTTGAAGTTTACATTTAATTTGAAGAATGGGGTTTGTTTGAAGCTTACTTGAATTAGTCAAAGACCATTAGATTAATGTGGGCTAGAAACGTCTGAAAACCTTTCATTATTTGTCCAGCATTTATGCCACATTTTGCTGCCACAATCAGAGCATGTCTTTCCTAAGGCTTTTCAGGTTTAAAAAATATATTTCTAATCTAAAGATGGATATGAAACAAGGTATAAAGAATGCATTAAAAAAAAATTGAAACAAATATTATGCCTGCCCATAATTTCAGAGGTTGTTTCCAGTCATATAAGTTGGCATCATATGCTATGAAGATGTATCCCCCATTGGAATCAGAATTAAAACATATATTTACTTCTCTGTCTGCACATTAATCTGGTTAGTGTAACAGACCAATTTAAAATTATATTTTCCTCTGAAACCTATTACATGCATAGAATTAATTTAACAGTATAATCATATTTACAAACACTTTAAACAGGGAGGTATTTCTGCTTCATGCTCTAGTGATGATGCCTGAGCCAAAAAAACCCACTTAACTTCAGTCCTTGTAGTATCTGATGAGAGGCTGAATTGGGAAATTCCCATATTGTGAAGCTGCTGACATAACACTTCAGTGACATATACTGGAGTCCATTCAGGTGTCCAGATCTACAGAATCATGGAAATATCAGAGCCATTCCCCTTGAGGGTATGGGGACTATAGCAGATGGAGTGGAAACTCCCTGAGCTAGGAATACAATCTCAGTCTGAAAAGATGCTTTGTTCTCAACACAGGAAGGAACCTATGAAGTTCAGCAGTGCATTGTTAAAAATCACTTAATATATCAGTCAAGTCTACTGGAAATCTAAGGAAGTAATTTATTTTGTATACATAGAATAGAATGCATCTTCATCCTTTTAAGTTTCTTTTTTTTTTTTTTGTAATGGAGCTGGTGTTTTCTGTCCAAAATGGATTCCTAGTTTTTAGGAATAACTCAAGAGACCTCTGATGGAAAATGAATAAGACAGATCTCTTCTACTTTGAGATGGAAATGAGTTTGCTAAAAAATAATGTACCAGAATGTCAGATTGAGCGTGCTTTTGGAGATAAAATTTCTAGCTTAGAAAGATACAATGTTAAAAACAACAACAAAAATATTACACACTTTGTAAAGTTATTAATTCTTGTTTTATTCCCAGTCTTTCTTCTTTTCTAGTTTTGATTTGTTTGTTTGTTTTTTTTTTTTTTTGAATGAGCATCTACATAAATGTAGCAGATCAGTATGCTATTAAAACCAGTTACTTTGCCTGTTACATCTCTAAGACTGAGCAGCAGACTTCCTTTAAATGCATAGATGTGATAGGGCCCTTTTCCTAGATGAGCAAAACCAGAGTCAGTTCATATAAGTTATGAATCCATTCTGGCAGAAAGTTAGACCATTCAGTCTGAACCTCTCTTTATAGTTCAAATAATAAAGACAGGTCTGGAAATCCAATTATGTCTCTTGTCTGCAATCTTTAAAAGAACTTAGGAAAGGTCTCAATGAGATAGTGAAACACAGAAAATATTTTTAAAGTATTTTATTTAAAGTATATCCTTCTAGCCTTATTGCATAGAGTTCAGAGTTTAAGTGATGTCATTACTAACATATATCTGTTTAATCAATTACTGATATTTTTTTTTTTTCTGGCTACAGCACCACAGAATCAATGTATAGGATTTCTGTATTCTGTTTGCAGCTCTGGTACTAACTTGGATCTCAGTTCAAAAGGAAATGGAAACACAGATATGTTTAATAAAAGGGAAAAAAGGCAAAAAAAAGCAGCTTTTAAGAGCAGGGAGAGATAAGTATTATTAAGCAAATTTAGTTTTGGGCATACGTATCTATCTATCTATCTATTTATCTATATATTTATCTTTGCTTTTAGTCATTCTGAAATAAGCATGAAGGTGTGTGATGAGAATGGGTGTAGAAATGCAGGTAACATCCTTGAAGAAATTACCTCACAATGTTGTCAAATAAGCTTAAATGATGCTTTCTGTTGAGTTATGAGTTCACATTATCCTGACCAAACAAAATATTTTAGTTTAGAGAAATATGAAAACATCAAGAGGTGTGACCAGGAAAGAAAAAATGGAAGTTGATCTTACATGAGGCAACGCTATTTCAAGGCTGAGCTTGGTCAAAATACACCATGTAGATGACAATGTGAGGTTCTGACTCTCACTGAACTTTAAGCTCCAGGTCTCTGTATAACATTTTTATGTACTGACATTCTTGGTGCTGTGGGGTGGAAAGTAATCTCTTACTAACAATTCCTGCAAAAGGGTGTTTCTTTCAAACTGCAATTCATTCTAGGATCTGCTTTTGACTCATACTGTGAGTAAAACTGGGAAATTCCAATATTTTGTAACTTTAATGTCATTTCAGGGACCTGCAACCAGAAATTCCAGGAAAGGTCCCTACAAGAAACTGCATTTGTAGTGTTTGAGTGAACACCATGCATGGCAAGCCAGCTGCACTCCCTCCATTTTTTGTTCCCTGCCTGAGCCCACATGTAGGACTGAGCTTCTAGAATGGCTGCTTACAGGCAGAGGGAACAGTCTCTTTCTCCTAACGTGTCCACCTACCCCTCGGTTCTACAGCAGGCAGAGAGGCTGAACCCTAATGCTCAGCTGCTTCTCACCTGGTGCAGATGAAAACTGCAGGTGAGCCCAAGCTGGCACTGGTTTGCAATGTAACCTGCCTGCATTGGTGAGACACAGCTTTCCAGTTCCCTCTTCGAAGCTAAGACGTTCATAGAAGTGAAGCATATATGTTCATAGTACATAAACACAGCCTGGCCAGATCACTTCAGATCTCTGGACCATGAGAACCCAAATCCATTGTGAAAACATCAGGGATAGCTATTGTTACTGCAAATCTGCCTGTCTGGCAAGCCCTGTAGGAACTCAACTCTACCTACTTGATTAAAGTTCAATAAAGTGTATATATTTTCATCATAAAGAAGTTAGGAAAATTGATGGGTTTGGGTGAGAAAATATCAACCCATCTTAAATGAAAGTTAAGTACCTAAATCCTGTTTGCACCTTTCTTCAAAATACTGAATTAAAAAAAAAAAGGTTATCTCTCAGAACCTTTCCCTCAGCTTCTTTCAGTTTTCTCTGAAACACCATTTCAGTAGCATAAGCAATGAGCTGTTAGTTTGGCAGATGAGTTTATTATTGGCTTGTTTTTTTAAGAATGACTGTATCATGCAGTAGTTATGAAACTACTTTTCCAGACTTTTTTCTAACACAGTTTTGCTTCCTATTGAAGACCAACAATTTTTTCTTCTTCTATATTTGGAGTTACAAGTGATTTTTACATAATAATAATAATGTGGCATATGCTGTTTTGTTTCTGTTTGGCTTTTTCCCCAAACAAGAAACATACAGCAGCATGGAGCTTCTGGGATATTAACTATATGTAGCTTATCTCAAGATTCCAAGATAGGGTTGCGACCATCCTGATTAAATCCGTCCCACAACTGGAATATATTCTGCTGAGAGCAAAAGGATAAAGAGATAATTATTTGTTCTACACTGTCTTAAACTAACTTTGGAGGTGTGTTCCATTTAGATTTTTAATTTGTATTTCCCCTAAGTGATGTTTATTTCCTTAATGACTTTGTGTTAGCAAAATTTTCTGACACTGAAGATGCAGGGAATCATGAAGAAAGGGGAGAATAGCTTATTAGACATAAGGTATGATTATGAGGTTTAACAAAATAATAGTGAAATGAAAAATAATATTAAACTCAGAGAAAAAGATACTAATAAGAATTTCTGCTACAGAAGAAACTGTAAGAATTAGGCCTATTAGGATTTCCAATGTAGAAAAGATTGGAATATATTAGTGGCATTGAGGACTAGTGGTTTTCAACTAGATTTAGTATTTTAAGAAGTGATGGAGAAGTATTAAAGCAAGTGGAAATCTCATTTAGAATAGTGTACGCAATGTTCTAGGAAAACAATTGTAAAACAAAGTTATCAGGTACAGGAGCTGCCAGTGGTGCAGGAAGTCTTTTCTAGGTATTAATTTCTGTGCCTCTTGGCAAACTTCACTGTATAATTTAATTATTTAATATTAATTAAAAACCTGACCAGAAAAAGCAGGGGAAAAATACATTTGGCCTTCTGATTTAAGCTAGGAGCAGAGAACACTTGTATTAAAATAGGTCCATATTTTCCTTATTTTCATTACCTTCCCCACTTGAGAAACAATGAAGTTACTTACCCAGTTTTACCCAGTTTTATAATTAAGCTAAGTAAATATTCATTAGCTTTAATGATTAATGAAGCACTTGGCTCTGCCTCTGTCTAATACCACAACCTGTGACTAAACCAAGTAGCTATACCTGCTATTACGACAAAAGAAAACAAAACCATGTAGCTTTAATGTAGACACTAGCAGCACCTAAACTTGCTGTTGTCTCCTTTTATGAGCCCTTGAATTTCTTTGGGTGCTCAATGCTCTGTTTCTGTTCAGAATCAACATGGACTGGGAAGATTCCCAGGCTTCAAAAACAGTCAGGAGATTAAGTGTTTCTTAAGCAAAACTGGAAAGAGTAGAGTACATAGAACAGTTTCCTGAATTCCCATTCTGTTCACAAAATATGAGTCCTTTCCATACAACACAACAGAAATATCTAAAGCCTTCCCTGTTGAATAAATGTTACTGTGTAAAGGATACAAGATTAGAAGAGGGAGAAAAAAACCCAAACAACAACCAGGAACATGATTCTATGATCTGCTTGTTACAGCACTGAAAAGAGAAAACAGAATTGGAAAATCCTAGTTTGGTGTTCGTAGTTTCCACTAAACTCCAACAAGAAATATGCAAGTCTGGGTTCAGTATTCCCTCACCCACACTAAGCAATATTAGCTAGACTTAGGGAGCCAATGCTTTTTCCCTGTCATCCAATGAAACTGGGGTCTGCTACTGAACACAAACATCACTTTACAAGGTCACTTAGAGAACGTCTCTTTTGTCAAAGCCTCTCAGAGGAATAGGTGCTATTAGACCACTATCAGGTTGAAAAGGTAATTAAACCTAGATTTTCTGTTTCCTAAGTACTCAAACCACTAAGCCAGCAATGGAGGTAGTTCCCTATGGGGCAGGCACATCCTTTATGGGTGATTCAAATGGTATAAGAACACCTCCTATGTATCAGGGAAGGATCTAATATATGGAGACATAGAACCTGAAAGCTGAATAATGCAGTGCCTATTTCCTTCAGTCCTCAGCTAGAATGTACAATAGGATAATCTCATAAGTGAATGGCCAATTCATGAATCACATATAGGTCTTTATTTTGCAATTTTCCAGACATCCTTTTGGAAATTTTCCAGTAATTGGAGAGTCTTTTTATCCTCAAATACCACAGAAGATTAAGGTGATTGAGAAATCCTCTCTGCAAAGGGAGAATTTATTTTTGGAAAAGCCTTCAGATGTCAGATTTAATAAGTACATAATGTCTGATCTCCATGGTCACATTGTGATGTAACTTAAAATGACCTGGTAATCAAAGAAAGCACTATTTTTAGAACATTCATAACAGAATTGAGAATTGCAGCACTTTATTTAAATGTTCTGTCCTCTGGTGGTCTTTACAACTCAGTGTCATGGTTTAATGCCAGCCAGCCACCAGGTCTCACACAGCCCCTTGCTCACTCTCCCACCAGTGGAACTGGGGAGAGAATTAGAAGGGCAAAAGTGAGAGAACTCATGGGTTGAGATATAGAGACAGTTTAATAGGGAAAGCAGAAGTCATGGACACAAGCAGACCAAAACTAGGAATTAATTCACTGCTTCCCTCAGGCACATGTTCAGCTGTCTCCAGGAGATTAGGGCCACATCACGTGTGACGGTGACTTGAGAAGATAAATGCCATCACTCCAGATCTTCCCCTCCTTCATCTTCCCCAGCTTTATATACTGGGCATGATGCCATTTGGTCTGGAATATCCCTTTGGTCAGTCTGGGTCATGTGTCCTGGCTGAGATTTTAAATGGCATCATACGGCGTTGCTTTTCTGAGCTGAATCATGAAGATTCAGAATAATGAGAACTTATTCTAAGATACTGTTCTTGCCTTCAGCCCCTAGGGCTCCAAACAGCTCTTCCTTCCATACCTTGTTGATTTTACATTCCAGTCTTTTAATCAAGATGTTATGTTGTACCACATCATACACTCAAATTTCTATGAGGCATTTTACATCAACACTATCAACACTATTGCTTTTAGCAACATAGTGTGTATTCTTACTAAAAAATAAAAAGGCACCAAATCCTTTCTGCCATAAACAGTGTTGAATGATTTCAATTAATGGATAAAAATATAATCACCCTTAGTTCTCTAGTAATTTATCAAAGTCAAGCTAACACATTTCTTCTGACTTGGATCATTCTAACTTCTCATTCATCCCCTTTTTAAGGAACTCAAGATTTACAGATTACTTCAGACTTTAATTTGCCACAGGCCATGATGTGGCAATGATTATTTTATATCCCACTCTCATCAAGGTAGAACCATAACCACTTGTTTTTTCCAGTTTTATAAATCTCCTCTATTAGTCCAGGCTTAAGCAAAATTAACAAAAATACTGAAATTCCCTTGAGACAAATTTCTTGGGTTGGGCACCAGTCAGTAAGATTTAGATGGTTATTTTTAGTAGCTGCTGCTTACCAGCCTCCTCAGTTACTTTGAGAATAGAAAGTGTATAGTCTTCACTTTTGATGCTGTACTAACACAGACTTTTCCGTTTCTGCAGAAGCATTTATTTTTCAGCTGGTGTCAATATCAGGAGAATTTAGTAGGCTGGAAAATAAGTATTCTAAAGCATAACTTAGGTGTTGTTAAAGTAAACTTACAATCAAACAGAGATTCTAAAATCCCATTAACAAGAGTATCATGTAGGAAAGCCTAAATTAGAGCCAAGAAAGCCACACAAAATACCAGATGCATCCTATGAGCACAATGGTCCCAGTGCAGGAATGGTTTCCATCTCAAGCAAAGTGTTGAGTTGGCCCAAGTCTGTTTTCCTCAGAATTTTAGATATAATATCTTAGCATAATGCTTCAAAATGTTGTGTTGATTAAGCTTGTTGCAGATAAGCTGTTACCTGCCCACACAGTGCTGCCATATACCAGAGGGGCCTGTGGACTGCCCCACAATGGTGCTGTCAAACTGAGGATCCAGACAAACCTGTCATGGGAGGAACAAGATTAGGCTGGATTTCAACTGAGCTGGGCCAGATGAAAAAGCTCTAGGTATTTGAGAGGACTGATACCTCCTGAAGGTAGAATGCAGCACTGCAAAAATGCGCAAACTGACATTCAAAAAGTAGCAGGATCATGCTAGCACAACTTCGCATGCAAATTGGTTAGACCTTACTTAATCCCCATAGTGATTTCTCTGTAGTGAAATTTTCCATTCTGCTTTCATTTTTTGTAGCTGTTTCAGCAGTTCCAATTGAATAAATGTCAGATGTACTTAGTGATTCTTATACTTTATTCCCTTTGCTTTCTGTCCCTGATGTACTAGAGATGAGTGATGAATGACTACAGAAAAGGGAATGTGTTGCTGGAAGGCTTTGGTTTTTTTGTTTTTATTTTTTCCTTCTGGATATTGTAATCTGCTATACAGTAAAATGCACAAGTTCACATCTGCAAAGTGAGGCATGAATGTTTATTTTATACACTGGATACTTGACAGATTCTTAAACTCATTAATTTCCAAAATATTGTATAGTTTATTATAATGTTTATTTTCCTTTTATAGTGTTTTACAAGTTAGAACCTGATTTAATAACCTTGAGAACCAAAATGGTATTATTTAGCAGCTGTAAACATTGTTCTATGGGCAGATTTACCTAAAATAACTCATAATATTGCCCTAAGCTATTAATGCACTTGGTCCTGCATGAAAAAAAATCACTCAGTATAAGATAAAGAACTACAAATCAAAGCTAACAACCTTGGAAAAAGAAATGGAACAGGAATGCAAAAAGCATTTAGAGTTGTCCACTGTCTCAACATGTAGCAGCTATTCTTAATGCCATAATATTCATATAAGATTTAACTGATATGACAAATCTGACTTCCATCTGATAACTGCATTAGCAGTTTTGAATTAGTCTGTGCAATGAATAACATTCTTTTCATCTATTCAATTAGCATTAATTTCTCTAAGTTACCTAAAGCCATATATTAGTCTTAACTAAAACTGCAGATATTAAAAGTACATTTACAATAGCTTGGTATTTGTGAGTACAAGGATATTTGTCTGCCCCTAGCTTGCAGGGTGAAGGGGCATGATGACTGAATGATCACCTTTCAGTGGCTAGAGTAGTCCCAGTTTGATTGAATGATCCTCACAAACAGCTTTCCAGGAAATTGCTGGAAGAATAAATATGGTCCATATTTATAATGTCCTTAAAATAATAACTAGCCTCCACCACGAAACCAACACTGATTTATCTGTCCACAAGTAAAATTCTGCTGTATTACAATAGAAGAAAAAAGGACAGTCTATTGGCCATCATCTGCTGTCTTTGCCAAAGTAGAATTCCTTCTCCTTTCACAAGATATTCAACAGGCACAAGAAAGCTATTACCATAATCACTTGATAAAACTTACTGCACACAAAAATTTTCTGCTTGAAATATACACCATAACAACTAATTTTATGGGACAAAATATTTTTGTAGGTAGCAATAAGTACACAAGCACTTAATAATAGAATGGGTGGAAAATAATAGATATGCCAGAGTCCTGAAAACTAAGGAGAGAAATACAAACTGGGCAATCAAAGAGGTAATAACTCAGCTTTACCAACTCTCAGTGATCACTTTGCTTTAGTATGACTTAGCTGGGCAAGACCAGGTGTGGCACTGAAAATAGAGCTTTCATTATTTCCTGCATCAAAAAAAGATCAAAATCCATTCATCAGGCTGTAAACAGGACAGCTGAATTGAATGCAGGGAACCCACTATTGAACTATCTTTCTCATTAATTTCCAATTACATGAGGGACTGAGCACTCTTTCTTAGCTTTGTTTTTTATTTTTTAATGAATATAATGGAATTAACATTACTCAGTTCAGTGGTTCACAGGATTGAGCAGAAATGTGTTGAATTACAAAGGATCAAGTCATATTTGCTTTATTCAGGCGTGAACAGGCTCACTCTTTCTATGTGTGTGACGGGACTCCTCGTGCAGAAGAGTTTTTAGTCTCTCATTCAGTAGTGTAGTGGGTGAGGACTAGGAATCTGGTCCTACAAATCCATTTAGATCAGGAGTCCTTGTGTAAATTAAGAACTATAATATCAAAATTTGTTTACTCTTTCAAAATAAATCCTTGTCATAATTTTTGCATTTATTAAGAACTTCTTCAACTCCACCTCTATTCACCCTATTCATTCTGAGCATTGCTGATGTGCTTTCTGAAGGAAGTCATGATCCTAGGAGGTACTGAGTTCCACCCAAAAAGATACTGAAAACCTCAGCATCTTCAGCTCCTCTCTCTCCTTTAGCCCATGTTAAATTCTGGGCTATTGACAGTAACCAGAATGCTGAAGGAGCACTAGGGAATGACAATATCACTGTTTATGTCCACAAATCTGCTCTAAATACCTAACTAGACACATAGTCTAAAGAGAAAAGAGTATTTTTTATAAATTTCAACATTAATGGAGTAGTATTCTTTTCAAAATGGATTGTGACAAGGCACAACATACAACAGTGTTAGAAACATAATATGAAATATGTAGCTCAAAGACCTACTGTCAACCTAAACATATTTTATGGGATGATCTGTGATCAACATGGCTGTGAAGCTGAAGTTCTCATTTTTTATGGTGCTATGGGAATGAGAGACTGATGCTAGTGTGTGATCAATAGAGAAAAATGTTGGCAATACTGTGGAATATTGTGCATTCTTAACTGGATGACATGAACTCCAGTGAATCGTTGTGGGATAGCTTTGAAAAATTACTGGAAAAAGCTTTAAAATTATTTTCCTTTGTAGTGTATTTCCATTCAGTGAATTGGCAAGGAAATAACAATGAGAATATATTGCTATGAATAATGAATCATTTGTATATTCTTCATACTCTTGTCCAGCTGGCAGCCCAGTTGCTGTAGAATTACCTGGATTTCCAGATACAAAAAACAATGTATGATTTGAAATAATGAAACTAAAGTAGGCTTACCTCTGTGTTTTTTTTCTGTATAGCTAAGTGATAATTTAACTGCTCTTCAGTATCTCAGATTATTCTAATATATTTATAATATGCAGAAATTCTACCTCTATTTATGTAGGAAGGGGCAGAAAAAAAACCAGTAGAATTAAGCTGCTCAGCCCTTACCAATAACCTTTTATCTTATGGAAAAAGAAATTGTAGAATCTATGTCTGCTTTTAAAATATATTATTGAATGAAGGGGTTAAATGAAATATTTTTTTAAAAATCTGAAAATATAAAGACTGTTGCTTTTTACTAAAGTGACCTGATATTTTAAAAGACTCTTACTATTTCTGACTTTGGAAAACTACATGGGATTAAAGCCCTCATATTCCATTTTGAACTTATTTCTGCCAAAATAACTTAGATAGTTCTGTGAATTAAGCAACTGATGAGAAACTCAGAGTTTGTGATTTTGTACATCCTCCATGTTAAAGCTTTTTTAAAAATTTCTGATGAGTTAATGTTTTAGTAAGTAATATCAACTACTTTGAACATGAGCCTGATGGGTTTTTTTTTTTGTTTGTTTGTTTTTTTTTAATAAATTAATAAATTTTAAGAAACTTGGAAAATTAAACTTTGCCTCTGATCTGTACATTCTTAAATATTAGAGATAGTTCCTTGGAAGCTCTTCCTCTCTTCTCTGGAAAAGCCCCAGATGGCCTAAATAACATTTTAGTGTGCTTCTGTGGATGATGCCAAGCCTGGATTCAGGTGAATTGATAGAACACATTCTCTCCAGTTGACTCTACAGCATGGAACAGGGAAGCTGATCAGAGGCAGAGATACTCCATCAATAAGGAGATGTATGTACTGTAAGTTAAAATAAGAGGGATCTCAGAAAGTTATCATGAGAGTTTGGGAAGACAGAATAGCAGGTAATTTACAATGGAGTTTAGTTTTGAGAAGAAAAGCACCTGAGACATTTCTTACCACTGATTATCATCTCATAGCTGTCTTGCAGAATTAGGACTTTCTCATGGACGCATATTGAACAATCTTCTCCAACATATCTGTGGTGTGGGTGCTGGGTCTGCAGCGCCAATTGATTCACTCCACTAGCCCAAGCTGAACGAATCAATGCAACGAAGGCCTGAGTAAAGGTGTGGAAAAGTCATTCTGTGAGATGAAAATAGGGATAAAAATGTTTGCTGTGGTAAGCAAATCTGGCCTGGAGATTGGCAGGAAATAAAACAGGGCACACTACAAAGAGGAAACAAATATGAGCGCTAAGGAGTATTGGTGGACCAGCTATGAAGGAAAGCAGGTGGATTAAGAAAGACTGGACTTAAATTGAGAGTGGAAAAATAAGATTAGAAGGACAAGACTTTCATTAAATAATGAGTGCAGTAGAATTAGGAATAAATTAATTGAGAAGGATGAAAGGAAGGAGGTGATAGAGAGGAAGACAACGGAGGAGACAGGGAAACGACAAGTGAGAGGAAATGTAAAGCGGCAAATCAGGGTTTGGGAAGACAGACACTCCATGTGTAGCAGAAATTTTGCTCCGGTGCCTCATCATTCCTAAGTGGTTGTTCCAGGTATTCAGTTCACCTTTACTCCTCTACTCCTTTTAGATTCCTGATGTTCCCTAACCTAAGGACTTGTTTTCCATATCCTCTTAGGTGGATCTCATTAACCAATTAAACTGTAACCTCAGTACAGCCTTCAAACAATGCTGTTTGGAAGCTAATGTCATCAATGCAATTCCTGTTCTCTTCAGCTGAATCAGTGACTAAATGAAGGCTCATAGCTATGTAATTGTCTCAGCATTAGTCCTGCTCTGTCAGGACTGAAGCACCAGAAGACTAAAGCTGAAGTGCAACACCTATACAAAAAAATCTGGTTCAATTAAACATGTTCAACAACCAAAATTCTTAGTATCAATACTATTCTAAATGTTATAAACATAAAATTCCTTCAGCATAGAGTAAATCAAGACAAGTTATTTTTCTGCTTCAAACTCAATAGATATAAATATTCCATTCAAATAAATGTGTCAGATCTTAGTATAGCTATTTGATACACAATCTGCATTCAGGCTGTTAAGTTCTAGATAAATTGCAAGTATTGGTAGCAAAATTATGCTGCTGTGCCACAAATACTCTCAGCTGAGTTTCATTTCTCTGAAGAGCAGTTTCAAAGCCATTGAATATTTAAATATAAATAGCTTAGAATTATTTCAGTATATAAAAAAATATTGTAATGCTATAAGTGGGTTTTATTAGTGTTTGAAATAATCAGTTTATACATGTTTTGAATAATACAGTTTACCCTTAATTTTACTGAATCTGGATATAGTAATGTGACTTTAAAACTACATGGCACATACTATTTTTTCAAATAGCAGTGGTTAGTAATGATTAGGAATACTAACCAGAATTTGTATTCTGATTGCATATCTGTGTCTTGCAATGCTCAGTGAAAGGAAGACAGGCAGGAAGACCAATAGTTATGCAGAATTCAATAGCTGACACAGCTCTAAAGAGATTTGCCATCTTCAGTATTGATCTTGACAGGATTTCATGTGCGCTGATTGAACCAAAGATGTTAGTGATCAGTAAGTGATGTCATCTGATTGAAAAGGAGCCAAAAAGCTTACTTCTGACACAAATAACCAGTCATCATACACATAGACATAAATAGTCATTCATGAGTACCTGAGCAAGCCTTTTGTCTGGGCACTTACTCAAGTCCTTATCCACTTGCTCAAGCTTGTGCCTAAGAGCACATGCCATCTGAATACTGAGGTGCATCTGAACAGGGGTGTGAAATGACAGGAGCTTCTACTCTGAAAGCATACAGAATAAAGTGAATGCTTTGAGAGTGACACCTTGGCCCCAGAACACTCCTGCACATCCCATGGGGAAACACTGACTTTCAGACTGGCAACTGCCACCCTTTCAGGCTGGGTTTAGTCCACACTGAAGTTCAGCAAACATGAAGCAAAAGTGACCTCCACATCCCACATTTTACATGCTGACTTTGGAAGCCCATCAAGACCTAAATGAGCTAGCAGGTGCCAGAAGTGGGTAGTGTTCTTTTACACAGTTTGGGAGACCTCTAGTGGGACTCCTTCTTTGTCTCCTGGTGTAGCTCCCACAGCCTACGTAAAGCAAAGTTGTGCTGTAACTTGGACTATATGTATGCAATTGACTGAATCATTGGAATGCTTATATGTGACTGCTCTAAAACAATGCTTATAAGTGGAAACCACACAAAAGTACAATAAGAACTTTGATCTCAAATGTTTGAGACATTTTGAAAAATTATTAAGCTATGCACTATTAAGCAGAACAACACTGATATGCTTAGAAATATGTTTTCAAAGGCTTATTTGTAGGTGTATTTTTAACATCCAAGTCTCATTTTATGATTTGCAAAATAGAAATGGCATCTTTTATTTAGAGATGGAATTTAAGTGATCAAACTACTTCCTTTTCCTCTGTTTATGTCTGAGCAGTCCACACCACACAAGCATAAATAGAATTTAAGCCTCTTTGGACTTCATATTTTTCTTTATTATATTTTTGAGTGCAGCATGGAAATGGGACAACAAATCTTCAGCTCATTTACAAATTCAGTAGGAAGAGACAATAAGACTAAAATTTATCATTATCTTATTTACAGAAGTACTTTCTAACACAGGAATGATGTTCTATTCAATTCCATACACAGCCTTTGCACTTCAGATGAATAAGTTTAAAAGGGGCATGTTTATTTGTACAAATGCCTCTTTTCCAATTGCTCAGTGATCATAATAGTAGAAAATTTTATTATTGCTTTTCTAAAAGGCAATCACTGTTTGTAATGCAATTTCTGTTTTCATATTTATCACTCATCCATAAAAATATTTTAACAAAACATATTATTTAATAACTAACTTAATAATTAAAAATAATTCCATATTATGAACATAAGCATTTAAAGCTGAGCCCTTTTATACCAGTAATTCATGTGTAACTACGCTGAAATCAGAAGCACTTGGCACAAAAGTGGACACTTGCCTATGTGTCTGGATGAGCAGATATTTATTAGTTTTAAATTATATTCTAAATTTTGCAAAATACTGTTTTGCCTTTATTATGAACTTACAAGGATTATACAAGTACATTTGGAATATATGGGAATATAAAAGTACATATGTATTAATTAATTTTTCCCTATTTTTATTAAGGAATGAAACAAACTTTGGAGAGCAAAGTGAATCAATCCATCTTCTTTTCCCAACAGTGGGTTGTAGTCTTCCAAAGGTACATACATGTTTAGCTCTGACTCTTGTGAGACATGAATTTGATAGAAGCTACTGCATTTCCAGAATTATATATCTCCAGAAGCATTTTCCTTAAGTTCATCATGCCTAATAATGGGTTTATATCTCAGCCTTTTGCTATTTTCCTCCCAAACACTATTTCTTATCCTATTCCTGACATAAGCATTTCTCACATGAGAAATGCTTATGTCATTGCAAACCTTTTGGAGGGAAAAAAAGTCTTTTTGAAACAGCATATTAGGAAAAGGAAATAGCACACTTCCTCACAGAACTTACTTGGGATATTTAGAGCTCCCTAAAATCAGTCTATAACTCTTGGCATCAGCTCAAACCACAAAGGGCAGTCTGTGAGCATCGATGCACCTTGCCAGCTCCAGCCCACTTGCAAAAGTGATGGGGAACCTTTCTTGCAAAGTGGTGAAGGGACAAGGTGTGGAGCACGTGTAACTGTCCTCCTCTGTGTGCACTGTGACCATTTGGTGTGGGGAAATCTATTTGCTAATGTAAGGGAAGGTTTTGAAGATTGTGTGATAAATGCATGTTTTAATGGTAACCCTTTCAGTTAATAATAATCACAGAGAATGCCTTTTCATTTCAAGGATATTTATAGTTCAGAAAGGCAATAGAGCGTCACATTAAGTCTGATATCCTAACAGGCCAAATTTCTGTTGCCTTCTATGGTGGCTAAGTCTCAACACAATAAATTCCTGTGGGATAATCCAGATAGTTCAAATTTTATTCTAGTAAAAGAAATACACTTTTAAACATAGTTCTCAATAAGGATCATAAAAAACAGGGTCATAAAACAATCTGAAAATATGTAAAATCAGTGAGGCTATTCTACAGAGCAAAGTTGGCATCTCAGAATATCGCAATTTACAGAGAAACATCTGTTGCAATATTTAAGTTGAAAAATACTTGAGGCACACTTTATAGACTACATTACAAAACATTTGGGGAAAAAAGTCTTTGAAAGTCTACAGTGTTGACTAAATAATTGTGAGACGAGTTATGGTGAGGTGACTTAAATAAAGACAAAAACTGAAGTGCAATTCTAATAATGCAGAAAACTTAGGAACATAAAGCTCTATGTAGTTAAAATTATTTATAATATATGTAGAAAAAAATGCTATCTAGAGAAATTTTTACTGGGCATTGAGTCACCAGAGCTCTTAGCTGCATTGGTGCTGTGGTCTGCTGTGAAATTCAGTATGGGATGCAATATGCACTAGCAGGAATTATCTGAACTACACATACATTAGTTTGTCATAATTACCTAGATGTTTACTTTTTTTAATGCCAATATACTTCCATGGGTTATTATATGAGTAGATCGTATAAAAATTTAAAGGTATGAACATCAGATACTATATACAATGAAACATTCTATTTTCATTCACTATTTAATGTTAGATTAGGCCTTCACTTGGAATGTCATGTTCTGTTTGTCCCACCCCAAATAAAACAACAAAAACAGATGGCACTTGAGAAACTTTAGAAGTACAGAAGTGTTCATGTGAAAACCATAGTAAAAATGCCAAGTGGGAAAGGATGTGATACAGCTGTAACGCAGAGGATGAAGAGGTTAAAGGAGGCAAACATAAATTATTTCTTTTTAAAACTCAAGCACATACATATACCTGAGGAAACCAGAGAGCAACATTAAAAATAAACAGCTGGTGATAAATGCTTCGGATGAATTTCAGAGAAAAGTGGACACATTTAAGGACAGAGATTATCTCATATGATATTTTGGGTGGAATTTGCAATGAAAGAGTTTTTTAGAGAAGTAAAGTCTCAATGATCAAAAATATACCCTGACCTTTAATTACAGGAGGTTTAGAATGGAAGGTTCCACCCTAGGCAGCGTTATTCCATATTCATCCACTATGCGGGTTCTTGCATTTTCCTTTGAAAAGTCTGACCACAGAATTGTGGAATCATTTAGGTTAGAAAAGACCTAAATGACCAAGTACAACCACAAACCCAGCACTGCCAAGTCCACCACTAAACCATGTTCCTATGTGACATATCTAGATAGCTTTTAAACACCTCCAGGAATCATGATCACCACTTCCCCAGGTAGCTTGTTCCAATGCTTCAAAACCCTTCCTGTGAAGAGATTTTGCCTAATATCCAATCTAAATCTCCCCTGACCTAACTTGATGCTGTTTCATCTTGTCCTGTTGCTTATTACTTGGGAGAAGAGACCAATGCCTACCTTGTTACAGCCTCCTTTTCAGGCAGCTGAAGAGAGCAATACTCTTTACCCCAAGCCTCCTGTTTAGGCTAGAACGACCCTACATCCGCTCCTCATCAGAGCTGTGTGCCAGATCCTTCACCTGCTCCACCACCCTTCTCTGGGCATGTTCCAGCACCTCCAGATGAAACCCTGCTCTGATGCAGCCTAGATTTTTCAATGGATAGTTTATTTTTTATGTACATAGCATAAGACATTAGGTCCATGTTTTCCAGAGTGAACTTGCCATCAGTACTGCAAAGTACAAAGACTCCCACAAAATCCTCAGGCAATGAAGGTTAAGCTACAGTAATACTTCATTTATTTGATTTAAAAAAACTCGAAAACACTGCTTGAGTAGGAGACCTAGAAAGTTGTACATGTTATTTTTATTTCCGTTAAAAAATAACAATGGTGAAGCAAAAAAAATTATAAGGATAACAATAATAAAAGTTATTATTGTTTATTGTATTATTATTGTACTGCTTTGTGCAGTACATTTCTGTCTTCATGCTCTGTAAGTTAAGGGTTGCTATTTACGGTATGCTCCAAGTCTGCTTTTCAGAAGACAGCCCAGCTTGGCTGGACAGCTTTCAGTTGCTACTGGAAATATGTCACTTATTAGGAACAGAGGGGTTGTTTATCACTGTCTCAAGGGTTACTTTGGCTGAGGCAAAGAATCAGCTCAGTTATATAATGGAAAGAGCTGGGTCAAAGGATAAGAAATTTATGTAGTGTGTGCTTGAGATTCTGGCAATGCAGATTCAGTTTCTCTTTTATCTGTTTGCACATATCATGGTTTATAGGCCCCCCAAAAATATATATGGCTGTATGGGTCTCCCATCCATCCCCAAAACAACCATAGACCTATGGGGGCTGAAGTCAAAAATTTAAGAAACCCTCCCAAAACTTCTCAATCAAGACAAAGAGATTTGTCTTAATTGCTTCTTTTGCCTTCCTGGTATCCAGTTAGCGTTCGGTGTTGTTACCCAGACCCACCACATAGTCACAGTTTCAGTTCTGTAGCAAACTAGAAATGCCATCTCTAGCAAACATGCATATGGTTGCTGAACATCATCAGTCCTTTTAGTCCTCACCAGCATTAACAGGGGAATACTCCCTGACATAATCTCAGTTCTGGTTTCTGGTGAAACAGCAAAAAGGAACCCAATCCTGTCTGCTTTACTTCACCAAGTACCACAAGGCATTGCAACAAGCCAGGGACAGTTACAAAGAGTAGAACCTATGTTTCCATCTGCTTACATAATTGTTAGATGTCCCAGTTCAGAGTAATCAAAACAAATTCTGGTACAAAAAATCCCAAACAAACCCAAACAAGCAAAGAAAAATAAAGTATTCAGAGATTTTTTTAAAGCTTCCTCTCAGTATTTTAGTTCCCACTACCAAGGGCATCCTTTAGACAAAATGTTTAACCAAGCACCAAGTTTTCAAGCACAAACCCAACTACCATAATAACAGCCCAGTAAACAAATACGGGTAAGTCAGCCTCTCGCCCTAATTGCCGAACACACAAACCGACTCCGCACCGCGGTGACCTCGGGTCCTCCCCGGGGGCCGGCGGAGGAGCCCCCTTCGCGGGGCACACGGTGCTGGGGGAGCCCCCCGGTTGCCTTGCCAGCACCTGTTGCGCCGCCACTTGGCCGCTGGAGAGGGGCAGCGGCGGGGGCCGCCCGCCAGCCTCCTTCTTCCCACCGACAACTTCCCGGGGCGTAAACGGCCGCGCCAGGTGCCGCCCTCGCCGTGATGGGACGGCGGGCGCGGAGGGCGGGGGGAGCCGGCAGGCACGGCCCGGGCTGGCAGCGCGGCGGCCGAGCTGCGGGCGAGGGGAGCGCTGGTGTGCGAGCGCGGGCTGCCCGCCCCCCGCCCGCCCCCGCTGCCGCTGACAGGTGCGCGCTGCTCCGCGGCAGCCCCGCACCGGCCCCGGCCGCTCCGACCCCCGCCCGCCACGGCCACGGATTGTTTAGTCCTTGGGAAGCTGGTCTGGGTCCAGATTTTCCTTTGATCCTTTCTTCTTCTTCTTTTTCTTTTTTTTCTTTTTAAGAGAGAGAGGGAAAAAAAAAAAAAAAAAAAAGCCAAAGGAAAACAAAACCTGGAGACACAGAAGAGGGCTAGGAAAAAGTTTTGGATGGGATTATGTGGAAACTACCCTGCAATTCTCCGCTGCCAGAGCAGGCTCAGTGCTGCCTTCTCCCCAGCGGCGCAGCCCGCGCCGGGCGCTGCTGAGAGACGCCCGGGCCTCGGTGCCGCGCCGCCAGTGCCTGCTGTGCCGGAGCCCCTCGCCCCGCCGGCCCAATGCTCCTCCTCGGGCTGCTCCTGCTGACATCTGCCCTGGCCGGCCGGAGGCAGGGGGCCGTCGCCGAATCCGATCTCAGCAGCAAGTTCGCCTTCTCCGGCGCCAAGGAGCAGAACGGTAAGGAGCCGCAGCGCCCGCCGCTGCGCAGCCCGGGGCAGGGCGGGGGCGGGCGCCCGGCCGGCGCGGAGCGGAGCGGAGTTCTCCTGCCGGCTCCTCTGCTGCCGGCTCCTCTGCTGCCGGCTCCTCTGCTGCCGGCTCCTCTCCTGCCGGCTCCTCTCCTGCCGGCTCCTCTCCTGCCGGCTCCTCTCCTGCGGCCGCGGCGCGGGAGCGCGGCCCCGGGGCGGTGGGCGCGGGGGCAGCGCGGCTCTGCCGCCGGCTCCGGGTAAAAGGGCAGCCAGCGGTCCGGCAGCCGCGGGGGGAGCCCGGCGTTTCCCTCTTCTGCGCTACTTGAGGTGCAAAAAAAACCGTGTCCCCTTCCCGAACACCGCCTCGCCCTGCTAAGAAACCGAGCAAACTGAAAACCAGCAACCTAAACCCAACAACGAACCGCGCACCTTTGTACCCTAAATGCTTGGCTCTCGGGGGGTGGGTTTTTGTGTCTGTGCATGAATGAGTGGTGTTTTGTACGGGCTGGAAACGAGCTAATCCTGCATAGGAAATGAGAATTACTTTCAACTTTCAAGTGTACCTGAAATGTTTAGAAAACTCTCAAATGCAAGTTCCCCTGGGCTGGGGCTGCGCAGAGCTGGAGAAAGACTCCTTTCATACAGCAAGGGCAGCTTCGGGGTGTGTAATTTGCTTAGCCTCTGAACTCCATATGATTTACATTATTCAGATTTTTAAGCGCCTTTCCTCTTGATCTGCTATTATGAAGTAATTTTAAAGAATACTTTGCAAACTGTAATGTTATATACTGCATGAAACCACACTTACTGTAGAATATCCAAAATTAAGGCTGTTTTCATACATTCGTGGAAACCCTGGTGTTTAACGTACGGGGTGGGGGGCGGGGGGGTGTGTCTGAAAAATTTAGTACTTAGCATGTCAGCTAGAACAAGCTTTCTCCCTGGGCACAAACCAACACAAAAGGCCAAGCTGGGAGCTCTCAAAACTCTCTGAACTGTAATGAAATAAAGCAGAAACGCAGATTCAAGGCTAATTCAATTCTCTCGACTTTGAACTTGGGACTCCCCTAATAAAAGTATTCTATGTCATATCTTCTAATAGAAAGCAAAGTTTCAGAGACCTCTGCGAGTGTTCTTTGAGTGGGTAGAATATGCAGTGCACTAACAAATTTAAAAGGGGGAGATTAATACTGCTGTGGCCTGTTAATGTGATGATATATGGCACCTGCAGACTGCCGGAGCTGCTGATCAAAGAGCAGCATGGGGATCAATCTCTAATCAGAGCAACTGTGAAGGGCCAGGGGAAAGTGATCAAAAGACTTAGAGACCAGGCTGTTCTGACAGGAAACCAATCAGACTTTGTACACAGTGCAGGAAATTATCTGCTCTGTGTGAGAAATCACTCACTTTCTACCCCTTCCTATCTACCTGGTGTTTAGAGGCTTTAGGGCACCAGTTTGTGACAAAATGGGCTTGGCAATTATATACTGATGTCTTGTGCTGTTATGCTGCCTTGTCTTAAATTTGCATGGTGTACATATGGAGCTTATCAACACACAGAGTATTGTCATTGCTTTGCTTTAGCTTTGTCAGGACTGGAAAGAAACCTGCTATGCTGTCAGTCTCCTCTAAAAGGCTTGTTCCAGGACTCCAGGATAATACAGCTGGGCCCTGAAAGGCCTCCAGGGTGCAACAATGGGTGCACAACAGTGTAAAAGGTAGATCATAAAGCAGAGAAGCAAAACTGGTGTAAATAGGTGTAAATATATGTGACAGTGCAAACTAGATTCTGTTCACATATATCAGAAATACAGTGGCCTTAGGTCAGGCTTCAACTGGTTTGCAACTAAATTTGGCATGCTCTAAGATACATTCACTACATCTTAGGACAAATGCAAAGACAGGAGAAATTTTATTAAAAGAAAAAAAACAGTGTCCTGAAACTGTATTACATGGTAGTTTATACTCAGAATAGTCCAGGTTCCTCTTGTAGCTTACTTTAAGTTTGCTTTGTAGTTGTTGAATTGCAAAACTTACTTAAAAAAATTAGCACAAGTTTACGTTTAGCTAAGTACCAACCTCTGACTTTTCTTAACTGATTTTAATTATTTGGGGGATCAGTAACACTAGTTGAACCAGTTCTTACTTGATTTAATTAGAGTGATTTTTACACTCTGCTGCAATCTAAAGATTGTATAGCTTTTAGCTAGAGGCAGGTTAAAACTCCCTGGAGTATGAGAATGAGATATTGTTGTTCATGTGCCAAATAATCTCTGGTCAGGAGAGAGGGAGATTTTTTTTACTCATGCACTCTACAAATAAAAGCTCTGTCCTCAACATGTAAAACTGCTAAGTGGCCAAGAAGTTTTGCAGTAGAATGGATTTCAGTGTTGCTCAGCTGTACACATGGGTGCTATAGCTATTTCTTCAAGGAGATGCTGAGGATGCCTGTGACCAGTTATTAATTCAATGGGACTACTTGTGTTTCAAAGGATAAAGCATGTGCTTAAGGATTAACTAATATTTACTTATTTAATAGCTGAATTATATTAACTTCAAAATTACAATTTGACTCATTTGCTAATTGTTTGCAGAAGAAGATATCTTGGTTTTTCTGCATAGTGAATATTATTTTGGGTGGAAATTTCCTAGTGTAAATATTTTTTTTGCAATTGTAAATTAAATATTTTAGAACACAGTGTTTTTCTGGGACCTCCTGGAAATTCACTGTGTTGGTTGTTGTGGGGCCAGTGTAGCTCCATTTGAAACCGCTGAAAACTACCTCCATATTTTTATTTGCCTGCCCTCTCTTATAGTGTGGTTTTCTTTTAACAGGTTTTATTTGTAACTCTGACAGCAAAGGGTTTTATGTGATTTCTGTAAAAAAAAATCCTATTTATGTTTAATGTTTTTATTTTATTCCACTGAGTAAATAATCATCTGGAGGATCAAAGAAATTTATGCAACAGTTTTCTGGAAAGTAAAACAGTAGTAAATGGTGCATGTAGTGAGGGCTCCCGTTTATCTGGGTGGATTTAATTTCTACAATTCTTTGTCAGATTATGCTTTGAAGGGTATTTCATACTTAGGTTGCTTTATCATTTCTCTTATGGCCCTTAAATGTATTTACTACAATTTTTCCATATTGAAGCAAAGAGTCAAGAAAACTTCAATGCTCAGTTTCTTTTAAATCACAAAACTGATTGTCTTATATTGAATTTGATTAATTGGATGGTTTACTTCTTTCTTCATTTCTATCTACTTTTGACTGCTGTTTTTGATGTAGTATCTTCATGGTGTTTCTGTAGCTTCAGAAATGTCTGAGGGGGATTTGTAGGTTGAGTAGGGGGCATTGGTAGGTTGAGTACTGCAAATGACTTAATTCTAGTGACTTTGTTAGTCTTGAGTGCACCTGTTTATGTGATGTTAGCTTAATCTGGATTTGATTACAACATGAGATGGCAGGAGAATCTAAGACCTGTTTTCTTGGATGCCTGAGAACAAGATGCAATAAATGCTTAAGGTGATTTTGCTAAGCTATCAGCTGTTTTCTATGAGAAATATGAGTGTATCTATAGAAACATGAAAAACTACTGTTGGATGCCATAAGCAATGATGTGTACAGCATGGTGTGTACATTTCAAGTGTAGTAGTGAATGGCTTCAGAAGGCCAAGAACCTGAGGTTAGTTAGAAACTCACCAGGACTGATTTTCCTGCAGTCATTTTCAAGTATGAATGAACTGCAGTAAATAGAGTTGCTGAAGTAAATCTTAGAAAACTGAAGTGCTTACTTGATTTATGTCAAGTCTGCAGCACAGTTAATATGCCTGTCATGATCTGTCTTTTCACAGATCTCAAAAGGAATTAGGCTAGTTTTCTCCTTTCTTCACAGGAATGGAAACTCCTAATAATAAGTTTCATTAACTGAACACTTCATAATCTGTTTCTTAAATCTTCTGACATGGGAAAGATTTATGTAGCTTAAAAAACCCAAACTGAAAATATGTCCTTGAGACAGAGTTTGAAACTTGCATATTTTAGGCCATCCTTAGGAAAAGCTGGTGGATGCAGCTGGAACTGAGTGAGTAGCTGAAGTGGCAGAGTATGTTTCTTGAGGTGATGAGAATCACCATGCCCACTCTGAACCACACAGAGGATCCCCTGATTTGTGCACATCCAAAAAGAGCTCCCAGTTAATTCAGGGAGCGGGACAGCATCACAAAAAAGGGTTTCTGATTAAGTTCCTTTAACTTGGGCTGAACATCAGGAGAAAGTGTGATTATCCAAGTGATGCAGCACATTGAATCCTTACAGACAGGAATGTCAGTGCTTTTGCTTGAAAGCAGAAAAAAGAAAATTGACTACAAAATTCTCTCTTATAACTGAAGATACTTTGTCATGGTGTAATGCTACTTCCACTGGCTCATGTTGAATTGAAGAGTGCCAGGACTGCTGGGTAGCAAAAATTGTCTTAGTTTTGAGAAGATAAGAAGTTTTGAGAAGATAAGAATAATATTTGAGCTGTGTCATCTAAATGGGAAACTTGATGGCTATGCAATTTTTTTTTTTCAAGTCAAATCTATTTCTGTCTGGTCCAAGGCTTGTTTTGAAATGTTTTAAAGCTGTTTTCCTGGAAAGTAATGAGTTACAGCACATCCTCTTTTGACTTTAAGCAGAAGATTGTGACAAATTAGAGAAGCTGTTCAATGCAACAACAAATTGCAGAGGAAGAAAGTTTTTAAATTGGATTTTTTTGTGTTTGTAGTTGACTTCTGGTATGTTGTTTGCCATTCAGCAGAGTGATGCTTGGGACTTCTCCTTAGTCCTGTTGCTTCTCTCAGTTTATTCTATTAGGTAAAATAAGGGTTTTAAAAGCAGACTTTTTATTCCTTGTCTCAAATATGTAGCCATTCCAACCTGTCCATGTATTTTTTTAGGGTTGAAATAGAATTTAGTGTAAAATGGAGTCTTGAATGGAATTTAGTGTAAAATCTTACTTTTGCATTAATTGGTTCCTGTTAAGTGTGCAGATTGGACTTCAAAGCTTTGCTATATTGTTTGGGGGGTTTTTAGTTTATCTGTCAGTCAGATAGAGTTTTATAATGGAGAAGAAACATGAGGCATACCTTGAGTCAGGGACAGCTATGTTGCCAAAGAGCTTATGTTCAACTTTGTCTTCCCATAAACATAATGTCTCTTATATCTTATAGTTTTTTCCAGACCCTTTGAGCCTTAATTATTACATATTAACATGTAATAGCAAAGTACTGGTTTACATCATACAGCAGTGGTTGAGAGTTATAGCAGTGGTTTTGGGGGTTTCTGTCTCTGTTGGGTGGTTGCTGCTTTTGGTTTTTGCTATGTCTGGCAGTTCCTGGTTACTAGAAAGAGGATGTGCTGAGCAAGCCCACTTCCTTTATTGGGAAATGAGCCTCTTCAATTGCTTTATAGATAGCTCTTGGCTTTGCCAAAGAGCCATGCCTTTGCTTTTTAGTCCCAAAGTGCATGCCATGGGAAATACACTTCTTGGTGTGTAAGCATCTTAAGAATTAGCGTCTACAGAAGCAGCCTTTTAGCAGAAACCAGTGGGACTTAGAAAAAGTTACTGGAACAGAAAGGAAGTAGAGCTTACACGTAGAAACATAGTTATTTTAGTAGCACTTAAATGGCTGTATGAGTGCTTTGTTGTTTCAAAGTTTCTGAAATATTAATTACATTTTAAAACTCACGGAGCCCTGTCATTCCCTTTTGAGGAGAACTTTTTCAGCTTGTGTTTGAATGTGAAATGCTTTTATTTAAGTAGGTAAGTGAAAATTATTGTGAAGCTAAATTTTCAACTAGTGTTTTGACGGGGCTTTCTTAGACTGTAGGGTGTTATTTTAATGTGACAATGCCTGGAAAATTTGTTCCTGGCTCCATCTGTAGACGTCCTAGCCTTAGGGCTCATCTGTCTTCTGATCACCTCTTTTTGGGATTGTTCTACTGAGATTTTTGAAAGGAATCTTCAGTGTTACATTGGGCTATTTGTGTTTAATTTCATGATTCTACAGCATACTAAGCAGTCTTCTTATGTGTGAAGGTACCTCATCTTTACAAAGCATGTGTGCAATAACAAGTCACTACATTTCCATAACTTAGTCGGTTTCCAGAGCAGTTGTTTGGCTGGGTGACAAAAAGCAGGACTCTGGATGCTCTGGGAGAAAGTCTTACACACAGAGAATATAAGAACTATTAAAAAATTAGTATAAACAAAGGAGAAAGCGCAGCTAGTTCCTCAATCTCCTGCAAGCCTTCTGCATGAGGGTTTGCAAAGTGCTATGTTTTTTTTCTGATCTTAATTTTCTTCCAGCTATTCCATCTCTGTTGAGCACACCCTCAGTTTTGGACTTTGGTGTTTTCCCTGCATTGGCACGACCTAATATTTGCCCTGGGCTCTGACCCTGCTTGGCTTCTTGCCACAAGTCCTGTGAGTGTCTTGCCATCTCCAAGCCATGGCAATGTGCATTCACCTTTGCTGACCAGATCCTGCTGGCTGCAGCTGATGTTAAAAGAACTCCTCAGCTGTTTAGTTAAATCTCTTTGAGCCACTGGATTATTATTTCACTGTATGGCTATTCTCATTCTTGTGGGCTAATTTAAGACTATGCAGGTTAACGCTGCAGTGAGGATCTTCACAGTGATGGTTGCAGCTTTTGGTTTTGGAATTTTATTTTCTTTCTGCCATTTTTATATGCAGGTGTTTGGAGCTGGGGAAAGAGGATATGAATTAACCTCCCTTTAATCCAATACAATACAGGCAGAAATAGAAACGAAATAAGAAAATTTTCAAAGGTTATTTTCCATGAAGTGGCATTCTTTTATACTACCAAGAATGAGGCATCAAGGGAATAACCAATAACACATTTTTTTTTCTGCAGGAATATGCCTTTTAGTGAATTAATCCACATAAATTATTTATTAAACTTACCATTTTGTGGTAAATTCATTCAAGGTATCATTATAAACATGGATGTTTTAAGGAGATTCTTCTAGGCTGAAGGTCACCTCTTCCTATCTCCCTGAAAGCCCAAAATACTGAATTTCTCATTGAATTGGTTAAAACTGATTATTAACTGCATTAAAACAACATGCAGGCATGACTTAATTTGATCACTGTTGTGCTGATTTCTCCACATGAAGTGGAGGGTACCATGAGTCTGAATAAAGCTTGGTAAAAATAGGCAGGCTGGGGCTTTCCTTTGGTCATGCATTATGACTGGAATTAGAAATCTTTGGTTTTAATTTTTTAGGGCTTGGTTTTTCTAGATGAACAGTGGTGTTGGTTGGGTACCTATCCTAATATGTTCCCTATGATACAACAGTACTACTGAAGGAAAGCAGGGGAGGTCTTCCCAGTTTCAGCAAATGTCTGGCAGAGCCAGTGATAATTTTGGGTGCTGGATCCCTTATCACCCTTATGTGACTTTTCTTGAAACTTTAATCTGTCTGTTTTAGAAAAAGCAAAGAATCTCTTGGGAAGAGGAAACAATGTTGCTTGTGTTTTCTGTACAGTTAATTCATTTTTACATTGCTGCTGCTGTAGTATTATTATGAATTGGCAATAAATAATATAAGAAGGTGGGATAGGGCAAGGAGTTAGATGCTGCAGTTAATTAGAGAATTTGTCCTGTAATCTGATAAACTAGGATCAGGCAGTAAAAGGTAAAGGAGTGGTGTCCCTTTTGTAGTTTCAATATTCTACATCCTTAAACCATTATTCAGTTTGGCACATATCAGCAAAGTTGTAAGTTTATGTGTGTGCAATGTCTCTTTTTCAGCATTATTTGTTTAAAAGTACATGAAGTGGGAAAATGACCTTGCTGGAAGAGGTACTTAATTCTGAATTAATGCACAGTGTCACTTGTTTCCATTGTTATCTTTAGTTATAGTATTTTTCACAAAACTCAGTTGTCCAGTCTTTTACTAAACTGTTATTTAGGGAGCTTCATTGGATGAGCTATTGTATGATAGCAGCTAGAATATCTAAGTTTGATTATTTTTTTTCTATTTTATTACTTTTTCTCCCCCAGAGTAATTCTCTGTGTAACCATCCAACTGTGCTCACCCTTGTTCCAAACAATCCAGGGCATTAGTCCTAGGAGCCCCAAGTTCCTCCTTGGATTGACAGGGAAACCAGAACTCATTTAATGCGATAGCTAAACATTAAAAAAGACATGTGGTGCAGGAAATTCTTTTTCTGTGTGTGAAGGTATGGCATTTCCAAACGGAAAGTGTTGTTCTGACTATTTCACCGGTAGTGGAGAGTTATATGAGGCCACTTCCATCTGCAGAGAATCTGTTTCACTTGCTTGTGGTTCTGGGGTTTGTTCAAATGCTCTAAAACAAAATAAAAGGAATGGATGTAATAACTTCTTTATGGAAAAGTCATAAAAAGCTACAGGGCCATGTAAACAAATTGGGTCATTTACAAGATGTTTAAGTGATGGATATTCAGTCCAAATTCAAAGGTGTGGATTAGGTTTTTACAGTCATCTTGACTGAATTTTGCCTTCAATAAGATTTTCTTTTTCTGACAGGAATGCCTTTGACACTACAGATGACAAATTTTCAGAAAAAGTGTTTTCAAACATTTCATTGCATTCAGGGTAAAGCCAAGATGCAGGAGAACAATTTAGTACTGTGATTTGTTATTTTTCTGGGTGAATGGGGAGCCTTTCTTAGTCTTCATGGTTACACTGTGAAGCTGTAGTGGAACTTTGTAGTATTCCCAGGGAAAATCAACTAAAAGAGTTTCCCTTCTGGATTTAAACATGCCTGAACTAATTACAAAGCAACCATTTTGGCTCTCTGCTCTGTCAGTATAAATAGGTTTGCACAGAACAGCAGTGACTGATCCAAACTAAGCTGTGTTAGTCACAGAAAAGTGTGTTGTATCTCATTGAAGCACTGAACATCTTATCCATGGTGTGTCACCTCGCAAGGCCCTCCCAATTTTATCGCTTGTTGGGGAGAAGTGAAAAAATATGATAACTACAACTTCTGCATGTTAAGATGCATTCTGTGGGTCATTTATTTGCTTTGATGTAAATATATGCCTGAGGATGGCCAATCTTCTCACATTTGGGGGAAGGATATTGGTGTTAGCTACTATGAGGTGCTTGCCTTCTCATGAGATGTGCTTGCTCTCTGACTCCCAAAGTAACTTCAATTGCCTTTCATAACTCTTCATGCACTAAAATCTGCAGCTCATTTCAGAAAGAAAATAACTTTGCTAAGCACAAGTCTGGAATTATTAGTAATTGACTGTGCATGAGTGAAGCTCTCTATTTGTATGTACAGTGCTAAATAATGAACTGTTGATGTATCTCTCTTGTGCTTGATAATGTGCCTGTGAAACTAACAGTTCTTACCTGGATAGTGTGCATGTATGATTATGCAGCATTTGAAGAAGTCCTTCAGAAAGCAATTTGAATTAATGTTGCATCAGATAGTGTCAAGCGTAAAAGGTGTATATGTGTATTATTGACAATTTGTGTTTCAAAAATAAATTTAAAGACTTCCATGTCTTATTACTTAGTTGATCTGCTGTTACACAGGGAGGTTCATACCTACCAACATTTCTGTTTCTTGTGAAACTATAATGGATCTGAAAGGGGGGTAAAACCTCTTAATTGACAAGTAATGGCTCCAAAACAAACATTATCTCTATAAAGAAGATTAAACTGTTGGATTTGACCTTGCCTATTGTTTTAAAGTATGGCTAAAGATTCTTGATGGTCTTGCTTTATTTGTGTCATTCAAAAATCCCAGACCCAAGGTGTGCTGTATATTTATAGGCCAACTGGAGTCTGAAACTTTAAATACTCTAAGAATTTCTGCTAAGCACTCACTGTATGCTGTTATGAGAAGTCCCAAAGTACTTGGCTGTAGTGTTAATGCACCTTTGGAGATTGAATTTGTGACAGTTGAGTCTTTCAGCAATCTTTACCTATCTGCCTAGGAGCCTTTATAAAGATTGGCATAAGATGCTGAAAACAGCGTATTTTTTTTTTTTGTGTGTGTGTGGTTTTTTTGTTTGTTTTTCTTGGGAATATTTATTCTATACCTGTTCTCTGTACTTGCAAGAACTGCTATGTGTGTAGAGAAGTGGGTGTCCCAGGCTGAGTCCAAACAGTACCGTCATAGAGCTTGAGTTTGATACTTTGTGAAGGCTGACCTAGAACAGAGACTAGACAGAGCTAAAGAGTAAAGTAGGTATTTATTAAGAGGTCTCAAACAGATCCACTCTGGCCAGCACAACCCAAAATGGCCACAAAATGGACAACAGATCACTTGAATTCCCATCCTTCTTGTTTTCTCTCTTCAGTCCACTGTTGTTTATGCTCTTGGACCTGAGATCTGGGTCAGCTGTCCTTGGGTCCCCAGCTAGAGAAGGAATTGTTTTGTGGAAAGAGCTTACTATCCTCTAATATGGGGCCTAGACTTACATGCTAAAGCAAAATACAATCTGAAAAATACAAAAGCTGAAACCTGAGGCATCAAGTTCAATAATTTTCATTTGAAGAGAGACCACTGCAATTGTCTTTGATATTACCTAACACCTCAAGAATGCCACACCCCGGCAAAGTATGACAGTAAAGAGAACTCTGTTGCTTAAATACCTGCCTCATTTGCAAAACTTTCATGTTGCTTGTGGGGAAAAAGATGGTTTTGTATAGTTGTCAAGTAGAAAGATAAATATGTTTCTAAAGTGTGTGCCTGCCTTATCAGCAAGAATCTTACAAAACACTGGTGTGCCTCATTTGTCAAGATGCGTGTGGAGGTTGGTGTAGTGTAATAACCAATGAAGTAGCAGTGAAGCGTTTCCAAATTGTTATTGCTTTTAACATAGTTAAAAGAAATGAAATGAAAACTATTTTTTCAAAAAGTGAGAATCTGAGAAGCTCTTGTTTTAAGTTGGCTTGGGCAAACAGTGGTGAATATTGGAGCTAAATGTATTTTGAATTAATTCAAGTGGGCTATCATTGTGTTAGTAGGTCCTACAACATTCAATAAATTGTGTAGAGTTTAAATAGTAATCTTTTATATTTACATGGAGGTCCACTAATGCTAGGTAACATGACAATATTTACATTTTATTTTCATTTTCTTGGGTTTGGGAAGAATGGAATCTTCTCTGCTCTTCTGCATGTCAACTGTTCTTAAAATCATTCAATTCCAGGCAACAGTGGCTTTTGAACATGTGTATCACTGGCCACATCCAAGCTGCATGTTGTGCTCTCTGCTCCACAGAAGGATAATGTGTGGATGCAGAGGTTTCACAGTTTCACAGCATCTGTTTTTTGAATTTGTGTGTACCCAGATGTTGCTACTGAATACAGAATATAGGAGCTATTGTTTTCTGGGTCCTGATTCCCTAGCCCTACTCTAGGATCCTCAAAACCAACTTTGGAATATGTAGGACTTTTTTTTGTTTGGCTTTTTCAGTGTTTTAGATTTTTTTTTAAGTGCATGATCACATATTTGTTAATAACTACTTTATTAAAAGCAATTTTTTGTTGCTGCCTCTACTGCAATCCCTTGGCTGATTTAAGACTTCACAGTCAACTAAAATATAATTATTTTCAGAGGTAGCTGGTTTTTCTGTTACATTTTTCCTTTCCATTGGTTTGCTGAATATTCATTACTTTGAAGCTCAAACTCCACTCTAAAAGATATCTTATACTTAAATAAAAGTAAACTGTTATCAAAAATATGAATTTCTGTCTCTGCTTCAGTCAAATCCTTAACATAAAAGCAGTTCTAAAGTTGCTAATTGCTATAAAGTATACCATTATATTTACTAGCAATTTATTATGCATACTAAATATGTATATTTTTTTTATAAATAGTGTGTTACCAGCTGACTAGCTCTAATCCTTGAACTTCCCCAGTGACAGTACTTTGGATTGCATAGATGTAAAAGATGCAAAGATGTATTGTGAAGTTGTTCCCGAAGATACACAAAAGGGCTTGACCTTGTATGAGGAATTCCATTGAAGCTGGGAAGTGATTTGATCTAGTTAGAATGAAAAAGTTACATGATGCACATTTTCAAGATCAAGACATTGTCATTAATTCAAAGCCTGGAAAAGGGAAACATCTTGATGACTTCTTTTTCAGATTTTTGATTATGTCCATTAAACGTGAAATAAAACTCAGCAATTGTATTCATGTTTACTATGGTAGCTGTGACTGTCTAGTTATAAAAATAACTTACTGCATCTAAATTACTTCTTATCTAAAAAAAAACCCCAACTAATAATGGTTAAAGTGTAATAAAACTTACTCATGTGAAATAGTATTTGAAAGATAAAAGCTAATCATGCTTTCATATTTTGAGTTTTATTTTCTTTTATAGCTTTCTTATACTCAGTACGCTAAGGAATCCAAGCTGTATGCTGAACAACAGCATCTCTACTCCATTTACAGTAAAATACTAATAGAAAGATATGAATATCTGTGCTCTTGTTAAAAATTCGATAAAAACTGCAACAACCCCCTCCATGCTTCTTCCTTTATGGCAGGTGAGAAATGCTCTTTTTTGCAACTGGCAGAATAGTTGAACAAGCTTGAATGCCTTAAAGCATAAAGGAAGTGGTATATGTTGAGAGGTAGAGACAGATGTGAAAGAAGTCTGTGTTGAAAGTTAATAGAAGAAACCAAGATGCTGTGACAATACTACATGGAAATTGTTTTTCTCTGTCTCTTTTTTCCTTTCTGTAGTAGGAGAATGAACAGAAGGGCTCCAGCACAGTAGCTCTTTGATGAATACTGAATGGGTTAATTATTTTTTTCATCCTTTTGTGCATGAGGAACTTATTTTATACTTCTAGATTGTTATCACCTGATTTTTCCATCATGTAGAGGTATTTAAAAGGGGAGTTTGGAAGATTTTTTTCACTGGTACAGTACATGAAGCAGTAAACAGCAAAGACAGTGATCAGTTCATAAATATTGCAATATACTGGTTTGGTTTATCCTCAGCATTACTGAGGATAACCAGCTCTTTTTGATGGACTGTTCCTCAAAACATAGGATATGTACAGTGTTGGTGGTTTAAACATGTAGGTAATCAGGGCTCATATCCCAGGGAGTGAAGAGAAACATTCTTTCAGCTGTTACAATTTTTTCATGCTAAAATTTTTTTCACTGTCATATAAGCAATTATATGTCTGATGAACTACAGATAAAGTAGGAGATGCTTAGGGGTTTTTTTAATCAATATTGGATTCATAATATGAGTGATCTCTACTTTCCTGTGGTTTTTTTCTGGTGCACCAAAATTAAGATATCAGACATGGCCTTTCAAATTCCTTGTCTTTTGTGTGGCCAGTAAGTGGATGGCTTAGTACCAACTTCAGGGATGGCTTTGTACCAATACTTGTCATTATTTTAAACAAGAGGAAATTACAATACTTCTAAAAAAGTACTAAAGCATTTAAAAAATGAAACCTAATGCCAGTTGGAAAATCATAGGTCTCTCTAAAAATTATCAATATAGTTATTTTTCTGGAACTTATGCTGTCACTGGGAGCTTGATCCTTAAAGCCAGATGATAGAATGTAACAAACTGCTCAGTGGTACCTTGGTGCCAATAGAGATTCACTGCAACCCTTGCGTTTTTGTTTGTTTGTTTGTTTTTTGTTTTGTTTTCCTGGCCCTTTTTAAACAAATAATTTCATAATGCCTGAAATGTTTCTGAGGATAAATAAAATTGCATCCAAGGCTTCCCTTCTTCTCTCCTTCCTGATTTTTCTTGGTTTTTTTGTGTGTGGATGCATGCATTTTGGAATGTTTTTTTTAAATAAACTGAGCCCTAAGGAAGAAGTGTGCAAACCAGACAGTGGTGAGAGGGTTGCTTTTTGAATAGAAAGGTCAGCATCTTGCACCTGCCAAAAACATTTTGAGCAGAAATGGTTAGATGTGTATTTATATATGGATGGGGAAAACAGGGAGAAGAGGAGATTTGGTAATTTCTCTGCCTGTGAACACCCCCGGAGCCTCTGGAACCACCTTTAGCAGAAATAGCAGTTATAATGGTCAGCATCAGGCTTTGGGTGCTCAGCTGGCATCTGCTTTCTGTCACAGTTAGGAAGGGCTAGAGGGAAAGATCTTGCATCCTACTGGAGTTGTCTGGGGTACAATTCCTGAAGACTGCACAGAACAAAAAGTCATCAGTCCTTCTGTCCCGGATGACTTGATAGCAAGGAATGCCCCATAAACACAATGGGATTATTTGCTCAAAGGAGATGTTTATCTTACTGCTACCTTTGGTAGCAAAGGCTAGAGATGCACCATAAGAAAATGATTTTTTTAAAAAAGGGCATCCAATAAAATGCTGTATCTGGTGAATAATTTTTCTCTAGATCTTTTCCATGAAAGATATTGGTGGTTTTTAGCCAGGTAATGTGAATAAATGCTTTCTTTTCAGCAGAGGAAGAGATGCTGCTCAGATGCTGTCTTTTGCAGTCCATAAATTGTGTTTAAAATGTAGTGACAGTAGCAAGACAAAAGTAGTAATACTACACAGATTTTAAGAATGTCTGTAAACAAACAAGATCTAATTCAAAGAAACTTATTTCATTCTCTGACAATTAAATTTGTGTTTTATTTTTAAGCCTTCTGCATGTAATTCAGCTTTTCTGAATTTTCTTCCTTTATAAATAGAGCATCTGGTAAATTGGTTTTTGGTGCAATATTTTCCCTACTTCTTCAAACCTCTATTTACAAATGCCAGAAATTGACTCTCAAAATAGCTTCACATAGTTACTTGTCTTTTGTAAGGTAAAGTAAAATATTTCTATGTTGTTAATTTCTGAGGTTAGGAATAGCTGTTTTCTTTTCATAGCTTTCTCATAATTTGCTTTAGAATTTTATCATCTTGATCTCTCTGCAGAGGGTTATCTATTGATGAAGATGCCACCTCCAACAATTGTATTCCTATGCAATTTAAATATACACTTTTCAAGCTGTAGGTGTATATTAGGCTTTAGGTACTGTCAACAACTTTGACACTTGCAGAAATCTTCCAGGACTGTGAAGACTTTTTTATTATTGCCTTGAGGCAAAAATGTTGCCAGGGACTTCATTTAATGACAGCCTCTGTGTGTAACACTTCTGTTATATTTTTTGGTATCATGGCATCATTCATGTAGTAACAAAGTATGAGCAGTTAATAGTTGAAAACACAAGGCTGAGGTTGTATTCTTGTCTCTTACTTGAACTTAGGTTTAGCTACTACCTGAGTAGGTTTTCAAAGAAATACAGAGTATTAGATGAAGAGGGTTTGAAGACTGTGCTGGTCTTCCATCTGGATTGGTACTGGGGGAGACATGAAGGTTCTTCTTTAACCGTTTGTGAGGGTTTTGTTTCTTGTTTTGTTATGTTTTTGCCTTTCTCTCCCCCCATTCTTGTTGGAGGGTTGAGACAGTGACTGACATTCCCTATCACTTGCTGCAGGTTAGCACACTGTTTTGACCAGAATGAAATTGGAGGATTTCTTTTGGTCCCCAAAAATTCCTTTGTAACCAATTTTCTTGCTCTACAAGAATGTCCGAAATTAGAGCAACCTTTTATTAACTACTCTGAGGTTCTTATCTACCATTTGCATCTGTTAAGAATGTAGTTGCTGTTCTGTTGCCCAGCTTTACACAGCTTTGGATATGTTTTATTATTTTTGAGATATTTGCATGAAAAATGTGACTAAAGGTTGATTTGTTAAATTTCATTTTTAACTTGGGGAAACTGTAGGAACCAGGGCTTGAAAAGAGAATTAAAATCTTTGAGAAAGAGAAGAGAAATGGAACAGAATTATAGGCAGAAAATTTGCAAAGTTCACTCAGACATGACTTTTATTTACCAAGAAAAAAATTAAATAATAATTATCAGTTTACCTAGTAAATATGGATATTTTTAAAGAAGTAAAACTTAGTGGTAGGTAGCTTATATAATTAATATTAGGCTGAGGAGAGTTCAAGAAAAAATATTGTTGATTGTACTCAAAAAGAACTGCTTTGTATTTGAGATGAAACAATTTTATTAAAGATAGGCAAGGCAAGGTAATTAAAGATATGGAATAATATGTGAATTTTGAATATCATCAAATGTTAATGAGGCCAAAAGGAAGAGATAAGGTTAGGTATAATGCTGTGATCTCAGGACTGTAGATTAAAAGAAAGCGCTATTAATGAGACCTGTGTGCCAAGGCAATTCCCTGAGAAAGTTCTAGAAGGTAATAGCAGCCATTCCAGGCCAAATTAAAGGTATAGTTGTCTCAATGTGTTTTGTTTGACAATACCCATTAAGGAATGTAACAATGATTCCCTGGACTATTCTCCTGCCTTCCAGTATTGTAGGAGTCAGAAATTTTTATAAACTGCAGGCAGAATTTGCGTGTTTGGTAGCCCAAGGGATTTCTGACATCTTGAAAACCTTTGCTATTTACAGTTTCTAGTGAGAAAGTTTAACCATATAACTGATAAATATCTTATTTTGGTTGTTTCCTGCACGCTGTTGGTTCATTTTATTCAGTATCATCTTGGTCTTTGGTTTTGCCTGTGGTTTTTAGATTTGACCAGCTATTGTGGAGCCTCAGCTAGTAGCTGCTCCAAGCCTTGGATCTGCCACACTATTCTGCAGAGTGTTTGTGTGTTTGCCTGCAGCAAAAATGCACATAAAGCATGTATCTTCTGGTATTTCAAGTATCAAGAAATACTAAGAAGCAGTATTCAAGATATGAGAAGACCCTGGATTAACAAAGTAATAGTGTTTTCTCTAGTTTTCCATGCTTTTGCTTCAAGTTCTTAATATTCAGGTTTTCCTCTCATCCCTGTCCTGATCCAGAAGGACAGACAGCAGCTCTGCACATGGGAAAGATGCTCAGAAATTGCTTTGTGCTGTGCTGAGATCTGGAAATAATAGAGACTGCAGTGAGTCAAAGCTATAAATTTCACAGGATCAAGACATTTCAATGTTCCACTTCAAGTATATCATTGGTAATATGGGTAAAAGATGCTGTAAATCAGGTGGTGACTGTAAAAATGGAAAGTAAACTTTCTTAAGTGTTCTTTCCTAGAGTTAGGTTGTGGTGTCAAGTGGTGTTCTGTTTATTTTGGCCTTGGTTTTCTTCCCATTGACATTTTCTTCATAGTAAACCTTCATAGCCAGAATATTCGTCACCTGTCTTTCAATTTTTACCTGAGTCAGCATTTGGATGCCATTCTCCATTTAGGAATGGGGTTTTTGACTGCAAAGAAAATAAAAAATTATTCCTAGAACAGTAAATTGATAGAGAACTTGTGTACCTCTGTTTTGTTCTGTCCTCTGAAGTTCCAGTTCTTATGAATGGAATAAATAACACCTGCTCAAATAATTTAGAAGAATAATTTTCAAGATTTCCTTTTATATATTTGGAGAGCCTAGCAATTGAACTATTATTTGTTTTGTTTTTTCTCTCTAATGGATTTTGGGAGAATGAGTGAATTCTGCTATAGTGAACAGCATGCTCTGCTGAAATTTGGATGACCCGTTTAAGTCAAGCCTGTAGCGAAGCAAGCCTGGTTCTTGGTGGGCAGTGCTGAGAGCAGGAATTGGTGTTCCTGAGGACAGTGCCAGTGCCACGCTGCTTGCCAGTGGCTCTTGGCTGCTGGAAACCCTTTCCAAGGGAAAAGCTGCTTGCTGAGAGGTTCATTTCTTGGTTGCTGCTAGGTGCAGTAGTGATCTCGAGCCTTCTCCCCAGGTCTCCTGTCTCTGCCTTAGGAGGGTGTAAAAGTATTGGGGGAAGAATGAGGAGAAATAGATGTTTGAACCACAGACTGATAAACACGATTCCTATTTGGGCAATATTTTCTGACCTTATTCCCTGCAATTATTAAACAATTATGAAAATACAGGCTGAAGTGGTACCATGCCAGACAAAATGTAATAGAAATCTCAGATCAAGTTGCTAGTACTTCCTTTTCTGGCTCGCTTTCAACTGTGCCTGTGAGCGCAAAGGAATGGCATGTATTTATACGTTTGTAAATAAGATCCCACACATTTTCCGCTTGAGAACATGTACTCGGGCCTTTTATGGTCAGGAAGGGGTGTTTCCCTCTGTCTGTGAGCTGCCCAGAGAACTACACATTTCCAAGTATGCAGTTCAGAAACTTACAGCTAATACTTTGTAAACTTCAGTTTAAATAAAGAAGTTTGGGGGATTAAAGGCAAAAAAGTAATTTTTTTCTTTCTCCAGTAGTAAAATGCTTTAAGATAAACAAATAGGTTTTGGAGTTGATGTGTTTTGCTAACCTGATTTGCCTCACTCAGGTTTACTTATAAAAATAGGTCTTAAATCAAGCTCTCATGACTGTGTGTCTTCTTTTCAAAATATCTATTAATCAAAAGATTCAGTGGATAATGTCTTTTTAAAATATCTAAAACTCTTTCTAGATACTCAGTGTCAGTTAATCATAATGGATCAATAGTATCTAGCAATAATATTCTTAGGAAAAAGCCTCACAAACCAACAAAAATTCACCTAGATGAAATGGAAATATCCCAAAAATAGTCATTGCTTGCAGGCCTATTTCACCTATCAAAGAAATTTTGATTCAATTTGAGTGATCTCCAGCTCTGTAAAATGAATGCAGAACACTTAAATGTCACTGTCAAAAAATATTATTTTCTCGAGAAGGCACAAATAAAATAATTTACTTGTACAGCAATTTAGTTGCAGAGAGCATAATAAATATGTTCTTTATTTTATGTGGAATGGTAAAGTGTTTTAGGGAACTTGTAATGTGCCCTATAAAAACGTGTCTAGGTGTGGTTTAATTCTCCATCAACTGTTTTGGAAACTGCAAATAGTCTGAAGCTACAGGACAGTTGGAAACACTTGAAATAGGGTACAAGAGCTAGACAGTTTTTAGTTCTTATGCCATGATGCACACAGTACTCCACTCTAGCTTTTATACTAAAATTTTTTAAATAGGTTTTCTTAAAAGTGGTTACTTGCTGTCTTTGGATTAATCAGAAAAAAGCCCTTTTATACTTTCTGGAAAAGAAAAATGCCTACAGGAAGAGTTGAATACTACTTGTTGAATACTAAAAGGGGTAGGTTTCGAAATTCCCACTTAGTTTCCCAAAGATGCATTGTACCACATGCATCTTTGTGCAGTGAGATGTGAGAGTTTGCATAGAAGTACTTTTTATTTCAGGACTGTTTCATTATGTCAAAGTAAGATGACAACAAGCTGAATATTGTAATAACTATGTGCCATATTTGCTAAGAACATATTTACAATTAGAGTGCTTTTAGGTGTTTTAAACATTCAGTTTCAAATCAAAATAAACTATTTGGAAAGCTTGGGGGTTTTTTCTACTCCAAAAAGATGAATTGCATGTAATAGCCAGTTCCCTTTCACTTAGGCTCCTTTTGGTCATACCATTCTGCAAAGGCAGAATTGGTGCAGTTAAATTCATAGAGGTCTAAATTTGCAGTCAGTGGAGACGTCCATAAAGAATTTGACTTAAAAATTTGCAAGTGGGCTGTGTGTAAGTTCTCAAAATCAGTCCATACAAGTAGAAATTCAGACAATTAAGATTACCTTGCAGAGGCTTTCATAATACAGGGAGCTTTCTCTCCAAGGTCATGTTCTTGCATTGACCGCTATGTAATCTTTGAAAATATGTAACCCTACCACAGATGAACCAAGAAAGTAATTCCTGTTCCAAAGAAGTAAAAATCAGTGGCATAGCAGAATTTCTAGGGCACTTCCTCAATTTAAACCTTCGCTACTTTGTGTAGGCCTAGAAATCCCAGTGCCACTAGTTAATTAGTGGTGTAATCCTGAACTTTGCTCAGCCAGAGGCAAGCAAAGCTATTATTTAAGTGGAAATAAGTGAGCAGGATTAAAACAGAGAAAATTGGGCCTCAAGGGGATCAAGTGTATTCTTAGAATTCAATTGTTGTCACTTAATGTGTTTAATTATCTCTCGATTCACAGGGCATGCCATGTGCAATTAGCTGGAGTTACAAATAACTAATCCACAAATTTTTAAGTTAAAGCTGCCTTTTGATGTTAGACTAAACTATGTCTTCTATGAAGTATTACTCTAGAAACCAGGACACCATCTTTTTATTTTCCTTTTTTTTTCTTTAGTTTTTGTTTCTCCTTCTTTATATCAGTTTAATTACCTTTTGTGCTGTTTTCCCATTTCTAGCTGCCTATGGTTGTTACTGGTATCATTATATGGTATGGGTTATTTTCTCCTCTGTGTAATTTTGTAGTTGATGTTGGTTATTGATGTCATTGCTGAAGGCATAACCTAGGTGACTTCTCAAAGGTCTTATTGACCTCTCCTTCCTGTGATTGCATATTAAACTTGTTCTTCAGTTAGCCATGCTCAGCATCATGGAGCTGATTGATGTTTCAGGTGTGAATCACATGCATGGCTTACTGGGCAGGAGCTGATTCTCTTATGTCAGATACGATGTGAGTGCTCTGATCCCAGTCAGGAAACTCTTCAGAGGGACTCTGTGCTATAAGATCAGCTGCTGCTCTGGCGCATTGCTAGACTGGGGTCAGTGTGGAGCATCTTGTAGATTCAGATCTGTTTCTTCTGCTCCAGTCACTAGTGGTAGTTAAACTGTAAAGGAATAATAAAATAAGGTGTTTTGATGTAACTGTCTGTGCATTATAACTGCATACTCAAATTTGGCTACAAAATAGTAATTTGAACTTGACTACCTATGTAAAGTATCAGATTTCATATTAAACTTATGAGCCCTGTTGTTTTGCATCTTATCTGTGCTATTTTAATGGGCTCTGTGTATGTAACATCCGTTTTTGCTCTGAACTACACAAAAATTTTTTGATTACTTAAAAGCTACCTCTTGCTTTGAATGATAACAAACCAGATGGCATCCTCTATTACCACAAAAGCTGAAGCATGGTATGGAGGGAATAAAGGAACAAAACTCTGCAGTTGTGGAATCACCAATGAAAAGTCCCAAAGACAAAACCTTTCAAAGCCTTGTTAAAAATTCTGGCAGCTCTTTCCAAATTAAGCTGCTAGGAAAGATGTATTTGTAAGCCTGGGATATCTGTGGGAGCTGTGGTTATGATGGTACCAAAGGGTTAAAATTCAGTCCTTATTTTCTGTTACCTTCTCCTTTAAAGCAGCAGGTCATTAGTTTTTATGTTCCATGGTTGTTGGTTTTATATCTGAAATTAGGAGAGGAATAATTCCTAGCTGTCGGAACCCTGAAACTGTTTGCACCATCAAAAAAGCTTAATGCAATTTTTGTGATGGCCATGTATGCAGTGTTATTGTTCTTCCCAACGACAACGTGATCTGCTTTTAAGTTCAGCTTTGGGAGAGTCTTAACAGTTTTTTTATTGTCATTGTTGTTAGCTATCAGAAGTCTTGTATTTGAGTGAGGAGAAGGTAATCCAAAACCTTCCTTAATAACAGGAAATATTTGCCATTTCACCTGCAATACAAAGGAATTCATGTTTGCTGAAAAGCTGGGTCCTTCTAAAGGTAAAAATTGTGGAGCTGTTGCATCCTCTGCTTTCACAACTCCTTTCAGTTTTGTCTGTTTAGAGTTGACATCTTTTGCATTCCCACCAGATGGTGATTGGTTTGGGTTTTTGTGGTGTGGGTGGGCTTTTTCTTATTACGTGTGGGGTTTTTAATGGGATGGAGAAAAATGATATGAAAATAGGATTTTAAAGGTTTTGGAGAAAAAATTGAAGTCCTGTTTTTAAACTGATGAGGCAGGGAATGTGACACTGAATGTGGTATTACTAAGTTGGACTCAGCTAAAGTTGATTTTTATTGTCAATTTTATATTTGTAATAGTATCCTCTGTTACTACTCAAGTTCAGGGCTAAGGCTGTTCATTTATTAAAATTGTAATGAAACAGAAGAATATTTTGGAGCTGACGTAATTCAAAGTGGAAGTAATTGATGGTGGTGTTTTCTTTGTCTTCTGTTGTTAAAGTGCATGCAATTCACAGAATAGGCGTGAGGAAAGGTAAGCTTTTGTTGTATTTTAAGGAATTTGACCTTGGCTGGAAGGTTTACTTCAATCTCAAGGTTTTCTAGGGTTTTTATCCTGTAGTTCTGGCCTTGGTAATTATTGTCATTTGTACATATCATCTATGCCATTGCAAAATGACTGTCCTATCTTTGTTGGTGAGATAGAAGAGCAGACAAAAGCTAATGTGTCTTGATACTCTTCTTTTTAGTAGTTGGTGACTATCGAAAAAGCTTGGCTCCTATGTATATCCAGAAATACTCTGCTCCTGGTAAGCTGAGGTGATGCTTTTTAATCATATGAACTGTCTCCAAATGCAGATGACCTTTTTCTGCTAAACTACCCAGATGTCTTTTAATTGACTATTAGTCTGTACTTTATTCATATTTACATATGTATGCTCTTAGAAAACTACAATGGCCATGTCTCTTTCTTGCAGTAAAGAAATCTAATGATCTTTCCTCAAGCTTAGCACATGATGAGACAAATCCAGGATTTTGCCTTTATCAGAGGGACTTCAAACCTTGTGTCTGATTTTCCTGGAGAAAAGCTGTATCATGACTTTTCAGAATCCCTCCAGGAGTATATAATTTTATAAATTTGAACACATCTCTAACTGAGTTGAATTAAAATATGACTTAAACAGTCCTGATGTTTATATACCTTAGGACTTCAGGAGGAGTTTTTGACTTGCAGATCTGATCAGCTTTGAGTGGAGCAGTGGCGTATTTGAGAGAAGAAGGGCTTATTTCAAAGCAAAACTCCCAAAAAGCACATCCTCTTCCACCATGGTAGTTTTGTTTTTTGTTTTTTTTTCCTTAAGTCTGATTTAAGTCTTTTCATGGTACACATACTGATTTGAACTGGGATGAGTGTGTTGCTCATTGTACTTTAAATAAAGTTTTTCTTTCCAGGAGTGTAATACAAGCTTTCAGATTTGTTTGGAAGCCAGTCCATGTGCCAAACATTTAGGTATGACAGTGCTCATGAGATTTTTTTTTTTTCTTGTAGTTTTCCTTTCATGTATTCATACTTTGAATGTATGATTTTTATATGGTTCTCCTAAAAATTGATAGTAGCTTCCTTTTTTTTTTTTTGAAAAATCCAAGCCAAACAAAAAAACATACCCTGTCACCTCAAAAAATAAAGCACATGCATTTGTCTGGCATTATTTTTGGTACAAGTAAAATTTGTGCTTTTGATTTAGATTATTCTGTAAATGAATGCTAATCTGTGGAAAGAATGGTCTGTGGTGAGGAAAAAAATCACAGGTCTGTGAAACATGGTTTTATGATCTCAATTTTCAAGGAGCTTATGAAAATGCAGTCATGTTGATAGATTTATAGTATTTTAAACATTAGTCTTTGATAATCTGCATTTCAATATCAGTAGATAGTAAGTATTGCTGTTGGTGAGATGCATTTATTTTCATTTTGTTCCATTTGCTAAATACAAACTTAAGAAAATAGCTGTACTCTACTCAGAGATTGTCAGTCACTTCAGCTTGTAGACTTCATTTCACCATTTTTCTCTTCCCCTCTAGCCTCCTTTTTTTCCCTTCTTGTTTTCATAAATCCTACAGTGAAGTGTAACTTGAGGCCCATTGACTGTGAGATTTCCAGAAATCTGTTTTCCAGCTGACCCTTTGTGCTTTATTAAGAGTAAGGCTAAAATACAAAAATTAGAGAATTTTGCCTGTGTAACAGATAATAAATATAATTAAAGCTTAATCCTTGTAGTATTTTAATATCTTCAGAGACTCGGGTATTTCAAGTTTCATCAAATTTGCAAGAGAATTTGATACAGCTTTGGTTTCTAGAAACAAGCAAGCGAAACAAATCTATAAAATAGAGTATTTATTACAGTTTGGATGATACTGTGAGAGTGTGAAATAATTGTTCTGTACTTATTAGGCTGTATTGATACTTTTTTTAAAAGGTAGTATAGATTTGAATGCAAAATAATGAAACCCTCTTGTTTAGTGATTTGGTGGAGATGTTCTTATTTTTCTGTTGTATGAATATAATGTTTGTTATATTGAGTGTGAGTCTTGTAAACTCACAAATTTAAATGTGAATTAGCAATATTATACCTTATCAACTTCAGTATTCATAGCAGCTGGTGGACAGACCTATAAAATGGATACTTTGAAAGTTGTGACTTGGTGGCGTTTCTGGTGCCCTGTTTTTATTCTTGGGAAAAAAGCATTATTGGCCTAATCCCAAGTGGGATGAAAGTCATCTGAAGCAGTTCTGAATTGTGCCTTTTGAGTTTCTAATTTTGTAGTTAATGTGATGTTAGAAATGCACCCAGCTCAACTGAACTGAAGGTTGGGGTTGACTGTCATAGTGTTATCCCAGCTTAAAACTGAATTTAGTTGATACAAATTTTGAAAGCTCAGTATATATATAAATAAGAAGGTTTTGCAACTTCTCATAAAATGGGTAGCTTCAAATTCCAGTTGTTGCTTTCATGTTATTGAGATTTCTTTGATGCAAATATCACTGACTTCTGAGATATTTTGCATAGGCCTTTTTTTTTTTCAATATACAAGTTTGTACCAACACTGTTGTCTTCATTGGTCTGTATTGTAAGTAGAAAAGTAAACTGTTTCTATGGTGGTCCTATTAAGAACTGGAGCATGGATAAATATGTAGCTTTCCAGTGTCCACAAAATTCTAATTGCTTGACAAGTATATGAAAAAAAACTGTCTTTTCACATAATCAGCTTGATGAAGGCCATTATATCTGAATTCTTATGGAAGCCATCTATTACAGAAACCCATTGTATCATACCATAAAAGGAGAGTTCTTTGCTTTAAATTGAGGAGAAGTTAAACCAGAGAGATAGGTGTAAAATTTAAAAGCTTTTTAATTTATCATCAGAGACATGCTGTCAGTATTAAAATATTGCATTGGCATGAGAGAAAGGTGAATGTTGTCGCCCTGCATGTGAAGCAGTGCAGCACTGTTCTGTTCAGTCTTTGATCTCCTCTATAATAAAAGAGGAAGAAGATCCAGTTGGGGATGCATGTCTCAGCAGGACCAGCCTCTGATCTCTTGCAGACAAGTAGTGGGATCATTCGAAGCCCATGGAGTCAGTCCCAGTGAAATGTCTGGCTAAGAGATTATAGCATCAGACTTCACATGCCATTGCTAAGCTGGTAAATTGTGATTGTGTTCTAGATCTGGGAATCTAGAGGATATCTTGGCTGCTGTGCTCTCTGAGGTCATGCTTACCCTGCTGGGTTAGGTGGTAAGTGAAGAAACAGTTCAGAACACCTGCATAACTTAAAAGGTGTGATGTTAAGAATGAGATGAGTTTCTTTTTCTCCACAGGAAGGTGAGTTGACTGAACAACTGAATTGTTATGTTTGGTGCTCCCTGTTGACTTGAATATTACTTTTTCTGAATTAGTAGGCTTTGCAGTGTAGCTGGAGTCCTGAAATACCGTCCCTTGCTTTGGTGAGAAACTGCTAAATAAGTAGAACTGTTTACAAATTACACAATGTTTTTGCATCTATAAAGTAAATCTTAGGGCTTTCATCTTCCCTCTTGTGTCTGTCCTGTCAGCTCTTCATGTTTCCTATTTTTCTTTCTTTTTTAGTGCTATTTTTATTACTTAAGCTCACACAGGTGGTCCTGTCAGCCTATAAAAGTAGTTGCTTGACCAATATAAAGAGACTGCCTGAATAATGCCGTTTTTTACATTTAGGACTGATCTTGCTTAGAAACCCTTACACAGGATTTATGCAAGAGAGCAATAAATTAGATGTAACTTGTAAAACATTCTGGGATGCACATGGGATACAATATCAGTCAGCAGCAAAAATTTTCCCATGAGTCGTATGTTTCTAAGTTATCTGGCAAATTGGTTCATCAATCTTTCCTGTTTACACCTTAGTAATGGTGACAGTTTACTTTAACATATTATTTTTTGGGGTGAAGTTTGTTAACAGTCCTCAGGATCATGTGACCAGTGGCCGATGGATTTCTGTTTCCAGCCCATAGCTTTTCTGACTTGAAAGAAAATAAAAAGTGACTTGTGGAGATATGTTAAGCATGTTACTAATTAAAGCAACTGTTCAAAGTGAATGCATGGTACAAATTTGTAATATGTATATTCTGTGACCCATGAGTTTAAAATCTGGGTTTTTTTGTGTTTCTGCTTTTTACTGTCAGTGAAGTATGTATTTTTTAAAATAAACACATTCTGAAAACTGTTCTTCATATGTCCTAAAAATAATGGGAAATTTAGGAACTGTGCTGATGGAACTTGTGTTGCAGTGTAGAATAGGGTGGATGACTGAAAAATCAAAAGTAGTAATTGCAGAGTTCAAAAGTCCATGAGACTGGCAACTGTAGCAGATCTTGTTTTATGCACAGCTTCTTGTTTTGGTTGCTGGCCCATCAAGAGCCACTGTTGCAGTTTCCTGGCTCTCGTGGGCCTTGAGAGATACAGATTCATTTTTAAGCTAACGCCCAACAAAAAACAAAGTAAAGCACTCCAAAGTGTGTGTGTGTGTGTTTCAATTGACCTAAAAAAAAAAAAAAAAAAAAAGGCTATTTTAGTTTGTTACTATGAATACAACTAGGGTTTTGGGCAAAAATGTAATAACAGAAGGCCTGTTTTTTTGTTTGTTTGGGTTTTTTGTTTTCCTTGAGGGTATGTGTTTATATAAATGTTTATATATATATATGTATTTTTTTTAAAGAATATGAAATATTTGTGAGCATATGTATATGAAATATTATGTGAAATGCTGTAACAGCAAAACTTGGTGTTTAGAGGATGATTTTGAAGGTAAACCTTTGAACTTGTCTTAGAATCAAGCTAAGATTTTAGAAATAAATGTGGTGAAGTGACAGGTTATGTACAAGGTACTACAAATTTTGGGATGCATGTATTTATGCATATGGTTGAATCTTTGGTTCTGTATGTATGTAAATACAAAACTAGTAATCCTTTTGAAATTAAATGTTGTAAACCATTCCATTGTAGATTGGTTACAAAATACTAATCTCTGTCCCTGTAAAAGCAGGAATTTACTGAAGGAACATGGGCAAATCTTTAACTCTAGAAATCTGAGCAGTATCCGTGTAATATTGTGCATGCTATTTAAATAATCCATGAATTAGTCACACATTTATCATCTTAACATTGTGCTATTCAAAACTTCACACTGGACAGCAAATATTGAATCCCATAAACGTTTTTTCTAAAAGCTAATATATGAGAAGGCTTACTGAGGCTTTTTTTTTAAAGGGAGAAAAGGACACCAAACCCACAAAATCCAGCAGAATAGTTAAAGGTTTGTTAAGAATATTTTGAACTGGTTTTAAGTTTTTACATGTCAGTATTAATCTCAGCTTTCACTGAAGTGCCATTGTCACATTATGCACTCCATTACTTAGGATTTAAATCCCATACTGATATGATGTGGAAAACATAGAGATGACTCTTTCCCAGGAAATAAAAAAGTAGGTTGTTTTTTTTTTTTCCCTTGTCCTCTATTATGCTTGGGTGAGATTGCTGCAGTCACAAAACAGCTTTTTCAGCATTTACCTGGGTGAATCCCGTAGCTCTGTGGCTGTGTCTGACCTGACACAAATAGTCTCATGAACTATGGGAAGAAAAACAAGTTACAGGTCTGTGCCAGGTATTATATATAAAGCTGATTTTCTTGCCAATGGCTGCAGTGATCAGTTCTTCACTGATGTGTAGTGACGGCAGTTGCATTACCGGTGGGTTCTTGAGGATGTTTTAACTGCATGAAAATCATGCTAATGACTTCAGAATACCTGCTTCATTGTCAGACAAACATCATGGTGGACAGTTAATTTTCTACTTTATTAGATGCCCTGAAAAGTATCAGTCTCCTAATTAGTGTCTGTGACATAAAATCTGCAAAGTGCTGCAGCTATAATAATGGGTATTTATCTTTTTTGAGCTGGTGCTTTTGTAGCCTTCTCTAGTTCCTCAGCAGCCCCTTCTGAAGACTTCCCATGACAAAGGCAGAAGCAGTGTTTAGGACACCTGGCTTAACCTTGCTGTCTCAGTAACTTGCAGTGAACAAACAGCATCCTTGTCACCTTTGCAGAATAAAATGTGACATGAATATCCTGCTTTAAAGCTTTTTTTTTTTTTTTTGGCCATATTAGAGTTAAACCTGGTGACAGAGTTTCAGGCTTGTTGCAAGGACAGAGTTGCAGTGCTTCGTTTTTCCATTGTTTTGTAATGATTTTGCTTTCTTCTGAAAGTAACAAATGTGATAATTTCAGTGTTACTGTAACAGTGCCCCTACTATAGCTCCTGCTAATGATAAAAGGATTATGAATCTGTATGCTTGACTACTGTATTAATGACTAACTTCTGACAATTGAAACATATACCTCTCTTGATTTTAGCCTGCGTTTCATCTATTACTTCATATGTTCATGTAAAATTTGAGTTAATTCTTTTACTGGAAAATATAGTAGCATGTGAATGTATTGGCCTGAAAAATTGCTTCACTGGATGTGAAGCATTTTCTTTCCTATGTAACACCTCTGGAAGACCCAGTTTTTTTGTTAGTTGTGGGTTTTTTGTTTGAGTTTATTTTTTTTTTTTAAACTACAAGTAACCTGAGACTAGTACTTTAAAAACCAAATAAATAAATAAGCAAATAAAACCTCATCAGCTGTGTGCAATGGTTGTGAACATAGGAAATAAAACAACTTGGTGCTGGCTGAAGTTGTTGCGAATCTTCTCCTTGACCCCAGTGAACCAGTGATCCTCATTATACTCCTTTGGACCTCGGAACAGGTCTCTGACCAAGGAGTCCCTGCTTGTCTACATCTCAGGAAACAGACAAAGAATATGTTTCTTGAAAACATTTTTCCCTTAAAAATCCTAAGGAGTCTTTTTTGTTAAACAAAGCTGAAAGGATAAAGTTGGCATTTAATCTGTGTGTGTATTGGGTAGCCTTAGCTAGGTAGTGGTGCCCATCTCCCTTGTGTGTTGGAGGTGACTTCTTTGACCTGAGTATTGTAATCAGCTGTTTCCACAGCAGAGACCCACCACGCACATCTTAGTACCAGGCCCCCCGTGGAGAAGCAGTGGTTGAGTGCTCTAAAGTAATGGATTTAATCTCTGCATAAATCTGAAGTTCTGTAGATAAACATTTCAGCTCTGTGCTCTCCTCCTGCAAACAGAGGAGTCTCTGACTCTGCTTCAGCGAGGTGTGTCTGTGCTGCTCCTCATTAGCCAGGTCACAAGTTCAGTGTTAAGCTGCAAAATAATGTGTTCTGTTTCTTCATAACACTGTATTTTCATCCATCCTTGTTCCAGCTGCTCATTACTCTTTTCCAACAGCCAGTAGTACAGGATTTGAAGGATATCTCTTTCCATTTCTTCACCCCATAAATTACTTTTCTCGAGTAATATACTGGGCAGTGTTGGTGTACAGCAGCACAGTCACTTGAAGAATTTTATGAGGGTGCTTACTAGAGGTTTGGTTCTGAATACCAAAGTGCTTAAAATGAATTATGCTGAATTCACAACAGGAAAAATTTCTAGATAAAAATGTGTTAACAAGTAGTAGTTGAGTTTGGTCCCTATGACTTCCTGTATGGAAGGATATAGACAGATAGGGAATATGTGAGAAACTGATATGGAAAGGAATGTAAGAACTAATCAGGGGGCATGAGAAAAGAGATTTCAGTTCCTTTACAGTGGAGGAATGGCAAAATGAAAGAAATAGGAGATAAAGGAGCACAGATGCAGAAGATGATAAATACTCCTTCTTGGGAAAGGCAAAATACTGGATAAACTGGGAAGACTAGGATAAAATTGCAATTGATCGAAATAATTTGGTGTCATTCAGCTTACCCTGTGGTTACTTTAGGTCAAAACATTTAATCTGGAAAAAGCAGATATGTTGCTATACTGCAAAGCAGCCCATTTTCAGGGCTCATTTTGAGAGGATGAAGTAGACTGCTGTGCTAAAAAGACATTTTAGACATTGTTTAATATTTCAATGTCTTCATATTATAAATACGATTAAGCCTGCTTTTTCTCTTTTGTTTAGTCCTTTTTTCAGAAATAAAATATCACTCAAGAATTATGACTGATTTGACATGTACTTCGGTTACTTCATTATTATTATATTTGATCCTTTTAACAGTGTTATTTACTCTCTGTTATAGTACATAAAGAGATTTTCTGTATAAGACAGATTTCTAAAGTGGAATGCAGTTTATAATTTCCTCAGAATGTCAGGTACAAACCAGTTATTCTCAGTAGTAAGAAAATGTGGCTTTTTGGCACTGCAATGTGTCTGGTAAAGTTTTCCTAATGCAGACCACCTGCTATTCTGATGTATCTGTATTTTTCCTAGATATACTTGTTGTGAGGGAGAAATGTGCTTGTGTAGTTTTGCACTGTGTGGCACTGCAAATTTAAGCTTCCTTCCCTTCATGGCTGCTCTTTGAGGCACAGTTGCTTTTTGAAAATATTTGAATTAATCTGCAATTTTTTGACATCTCCAGGAGCATGGGATATTGGGAAACACACCTGCAGTAGCAGTGATATTTATTGTGAGGTTACCTGCTTTTTTCCAGTGCTCACATTATTTTAACAATTTTTTTTTTTTCCTTTCGGAAACCCTGTAAACGTTACTACACTGTGAAGGGTTTTGTGTGATTTAGCCTTTCTCTATTATGTTAATAATTATTTTTCTTTCTGTGGGTTAGGTCCACACTTTAGAGATTATAAAAATAAAAACAGTAGGACAGTTGATAATGAAATAATGCTTTACTGCATTGTGGTGACTAAAGCAAATTTTTGAGTTATATAGGATTCTATCTTCTATGTCCCAGTCTTGAATTATGGAAAAATATTACCTCAGAGTTACATTCATGTATGCTTTTAGTCTCCAATGTTCATAAAATGTAAACTAATAATCTATTTTACTAGGGCAAAACATTTTGCTGAAACATTTATTTGTAAAGGAAGGATTTGGAAGATATTACATACATATATATGTACATACATATACTTAGAAGTATAATTTACATCTAAAGTCTTCCTTAAGAAAAGTTATTTTCCATAGGATGACTTTTCTTTCAAAGCAGTAATTCCTATTAAGGGTGTCATGTTGTTGCTATATTGTTCATACAATATGTATTACAAGAAATTTTGTATAGGCTTCTTATGTGTAAGAACCAATCACAGAATCATGTAGGTTGGAAAAAAACCTCTAAGAATAAGTCCCACCCTTGACTGGTCACCACCTTGTCAACTAGACCATAGCACTGTGTCACATCCAGTTGTTTTAAATACAGAGTTTTAAATCTGTGAGCATTGAAGTATTGCTCAGCCCTAATGCCATGCTGTGTGCATTTTTGCTTTATTTTGCAGTGGATCTATAATAGAATGGTAAGTCAAACAGCCTCACACATTCATACTCCTTAAAAGTTTCAATTAGTTTTAGATAGTGTATTGGAAGAGAGAATACAAATAGGGCAAAAGAGAACAAAAATATTTTTTTTCTTGTGCATGTTGTGGATTTTTGAGTTTTAAATGTGCAGTGCCCACATAAATTCTCAGAGCCTCTACCTTGAATTTAAGCTATTTGAGGCTTACCCATGATGACTTTTAGGATGGATCCTTAACTCTTATTGTGGTACTAAAAAAAAAATTTTTTTAGTCAGACAGCTCTTCACCATCTCTGTGACTGGACGTTCTGTGTCTCTATGTTGAGCATTGTATCATTGTAAGTTTTAGTGGTTAAAAAGTAGCTTATTTTTATAGAAGTGAGGAATCTGATGCCTCAGCTTGTTCTTTTTAAGTTGCATGATCTTTTTGATAAATCAATCTAACTCTATCATTAAAAGGCACCAGATTTTTCTTGGTTTATTTTGGGTTGTTTTGGTCTCTGAAATTCCTTTAGCAGACCAGAGGGAGATGAAAAGTAGAGAGGAGGTGAAGAGGCACATAATGAAAGGGAGTAGAGATTTGCTGCTGAGTTTACTACATGCAGTATCAAATTAGGAGACAATTCAAGTTCAGAAGTGCTGACTTCATTTAGATCTGAGAAGGGTAAGGCTGAAGCACAGTGGCAAGATTGCATTATGGTTTCCTGGTATTGTTATCAGAAAAAGAGGTGGAAAATATGTCTTGCAAACTGTGAAGACCACAAAAGCAATACTTACAGTAGAATCAAAAGTGAAGAATTTCCCTGAATTTTTATTCATAGACAGATAAAGAAAAATGAGTACCTGACAGCCAAGAACCAAGAAATAAATATAGAAGATGAAAACACCACTTTGATAGCAATGGAACACGGAAATTCAATCCAAGGAAGAACTAGTGGAAAACAGTGGTGTCAGAGAGGAATGTGAAGCCATGTGGTAGCAAAGAAAGACTTTTTCAACTTCCAGAGATCTTGAGCAGTTGTAACTTCTCTTGTCTAAAGTATGAGACTCCAATGAGATTGGTTTTGGAGCAAGATATTGTTATGACTTGGATGAAGCTCAAAGGAAATTTGCAGAGTTATTTATAGCGAATTATGAGCTGAATATGTGTATTTTAGCTAAGCAATACCTAAGGCAAATGTAATAAACCTTAGAACAATTGAAATTGCTTCAGTTCTGTGGAAAAAAGAAATTTATTTAGGTGGGTGTGAGAAGAAGTGGTAGCTAGACAGACAGGAAGAAAGAAAAAAAAAAAGTGAGACATTATTATGAGGAATAAAATGTAGTTTGAAAAAATACATTAAATTATGTGCTAGTTTTCTGAGTGAAGTGGAAAATCTATTTACTGGAGAAGTTTGCAGCCGCATATGCTTTTCTTCTCCTGCTTTTTCTCCTTGTTTCCTTTTAGCCTGAAAAGAAATGGGAGGGCAGCTGTTGTTCTGCCCTCAGCTTGCAGAGGGACAAGTTCAGTTGTCTTTATCTCCAAATATAATGATGTATTAATACTTGGCACCTCACCTTCTAAGTCTGCAGAATAATCCATAGCTATTTAGCCTTTGCAAGACCTAGAGAACTTGAGATCTCTTAAACAAATGTAGTTCATGTTGTCAGTGTACAGCAGCTTGAAAATGACAAATTGTCCTGCTAGTTTGCTGAATGCACCTGGGAAGAGCTGAGGTTGTCAAGTGATGGGTTGAAGATGCAGGTTCCACTTCACTCACACGACTACCAAATAATGGCATGTATTTTTTCAAACTGCAGAGCAGCAGCTCTGGGAAAGCTTTAAGCATTTCTGTGTGCATGTTTGTTCCTATAATGCTGTTTTCTTCTCCCATGTGTGCTGTTCAGAATTGGTCCTGAGGCAGCGAGATGTACAACAGACAATTCTCACTTCCGTTTTCCAATGTAAGTTTTGGTTTAACCTCTTTGATCAGCATTGCAAGGTTTGACTGTTGAAAGTTCCCAGAGAGTTGCAGTAGGAGAAGGAAAATTAAGGGAGTTGTAAACAACTCCCTCAAAAAAAGCTTATACAAACATATTTAAAGGGGAAAATTATCAATTTTCTCAGGGTTGCCTCTTATTCTTTGAAAGTTTAGGAAGTCCTACTCAGTTAAAATTATTTTTAAATAATTTTAAAGAATAGTAAGCTGATGGTGAAAATTGTGAATGCCATTTATTCCAACATTCTTTTCCTACATTCATGTTCTTCATGAATGCAAACCTGTACACAAACACTTGGAGTGCTTTGAACAGCAACATTGCAGAATCTGTTCTAAGGTGGATGTTTTAAGCATTTCCTTCCTAGAGTGAGGAAAATGTGAACTATATCACATTTATTAAACATGGTTCAGAATGGTATTTGCTGCTATGTATACTGTAAGCAGTACTGGAAGCTGAGCATTTGTTTAAGCATCCCTTTTAGAGTGTAGTAAAAGATACCGTAGAATATAAAATAACAAAATATTAAAAATAATAATAATAAAAAAAAGAAAATCAGTAGCAACAAGCTCAATAGCTGAAGAACCAACAGATTTCATAGTAGTAAAACTCATGTCTGTTGAGGCCTTGGTTCCTAAGGCACTGTGAAAGAATTACAATTATTTTTTTACTTTAAGCTCATGTCACTCTGAATATTAAAACTCATTTAGTTAGAATATGCATATACTGTGCTGCTGCTTTTGGTATTCATCCCTGTTTCATGACAATTTATCAAATTTTCACAAAAGTGTATGATTTATGTAAATCTTTTTTAAGATTTGCCTGTTGTAGTGGTTGCTGCAATTTCAGTAGTCCTCAGCTGATATTGCTGGGACTTGGCATGATCTGAGCAAGCTGGACATTGTCTTTTCTAGGGAAACTGGCAGCAAGGAGAATGTACTGATCTACATCCAACCTTTCTCCATGTGGCACTGAACCAAATGTGAGGTGTATTTGAACTGCTTATTGAATTTAATTAGGCTAAAATCATGCCAATGTGTTCCTTTAGAGAAATTGGCTACTGACAATCCCATTTTCTAGCCTGTAAGATGATTTCAGCAATGTTTGAAATGTCAATAATACATTTATCTTGTGAAAGTTCAGCAGCAACTGAGCTGATTTGCAGAAACACATTTTCAAAAGTCATAGGATAAACTTCCGCATGTTTAAAATCTGACTAGGATTATGCATTTATCCAGTAGCAAAAAAAAAAATTATAAATATATGCATTATTGCCTGTAGAACATTATTAAAAGCTATTAAAAGCACAATCCTTTAAAAAAGAGTGAATTAAGTAGTATAGTTTGCATAAAAAGCTAAGGTAGGTGGGTATGAATTAGAATTTAATTACCTGAAGTATAAGATGATTCTCTTATTGTCTAGCAAATAAGCTGAAGCTTTCAATATAGGGATTTGTGCCAATATCCTGATGAAGACTCCTTTGTAGGAAACTTCATTGCAAGGTCTATGCCTATAATAGCAACCATCAATATTTGGATTGTTTCTTCCTTTTTTTTTTTTTTATTCTTTTTTTTTTTTTTTTTCTTTCCAGGAACAGTTGAGTTCCTGGTCATTTGGAATATATTCTCTTGTGTTTATTATTTCAGCATCCAAATATGCGCAGGGAATAACAGTATTTTCCTCTTTGTGTAACGTTGCCTATAAATGCCTCTCCAAGAGCATTAAAACAGGAGTTTCTTGGATGCTGTCATGTAACATTACTAGGTAGCAAAACACATATGTTGGATTAATTTAGTTGTGTGCTTTTTAGTCTCATGAGCTTTTCACTGCTGGAGAAAATGTTTGCCTTTAAAGCTTATGCTTATGTAGCATAAGCATAGCTTATTGCTTATGCTACATATACAAGCAAAAACATTAATTCAAATCCATCTACAAATTAATGGTTCTCTATTGTTGAAGTGTGAAGTTTTCTAAACAAGCTTGTTAATAACTAATGCCAAGATAATTGTGACTAGAACTAGGAGGGTTTGGTGACTATTTGACATGGTAGCCAGAAAAATCAGAAAAGGTTTTGCAATCCAAAACCATTTTTAATACCTATACCAGATGTTCTGATTCTGATAATATTAATTAATAATTATAAAGATATTGGAGGGTGGAAATTTTGTGAAATAATTATTTGAAACATGTTTGTAAACCATATTCATGGCATATTTTATGTGTTTTATACCAGCTTCAGGTAGGTTTATTCACTGCAGTTTTTCTGGTTGTATGTTGGATCTGCTTACTGTCTTGTTCTGAATCTCTCTGAGACTTAAGAAGCTTCTTAGGCTTATTTGAAGATAGTATTTTTAACAGCCTTTTGGAAATACATCCACAATCTCAAAAAGGAAGGGATTAGACATCATTAAGGGTTCAGTGGACCGTTCAAATTAGATGTGAATGATTTCAGGTTATCCTACCTTTTATCAGTAAATGCTTAGATACGCTAAGACTGACTTGTAAGAAATATGACTTCTAATTGCAAAGCAGGAGTTATTGAAGTCAATGTTGAAATGATATCTGCCTCCCTAAAACCTCAAAGAAGAACCTTTGTGCTCCTCTCAGTCTTTAATAACTGTAAATCAATCTGTTTTTCCAATATTTTTCTCACAACTTCTCACCATGTTTAATTATAATGCATCTCAGTTCAGAAAATTCACCTTGCTTCTTACATTTTCCATTTAGCAGTGTGTTCTGGTTGTGTGCAGTCTGGGCAAAACCTGGGTTATTGTGAATAACTCCTCCTATTTTAGAATATGCAGAATTAAAAAAAAATATTTTGAAAAATAAAGGTAAGACTTTTAAACGAATAAGTGTAAGGAAATTTTTTACTTTTTCTCAACATATTTGTGATTGTGATTCTTGACAGTTTTTTCTTTTAATACAAATTAATAATATACCTTTCTCTTGCAAAATTTCATCTTTTGAGGAGCACTTCTTAAAATGTAGATGAAATAGTATTGATAAACAATGTGACTGATAACAAAATTATTCTGGGTTATAAGCAGATCAAGAAGACAGTGTGGAAACAAGCAATTTAAAAGGCAGTGAATTAAGGACTTTGTGATGGTACATAGTTCAAAATGGATAATCCAGCTCTAAATCTTCTGGTGAGACTGTGTTTCTGTCCTTTGATTTGTCTGTAACAACCATGTTTCAAGTGCCATGCCTGACTCAAGCAGTCAGTCTTTTTCAAGCATATTTGTTTTTTGTACAGACCAAAATATTTTGCAGACATGCTTTTTATTTCTTATTCTGGAAAGATCTGTGATATAAATTCTTTTTATGTAATACTTTGTCTGATAAGTGGTGAGGGTTAGAGTGGCAGTTATGTCACAGTTCTTAACAGTTGCATATCACAAATTCTGCTGATGGGATATAAACTCAGTGTTTTAGCATATACTCACTAACAAATGTTTCTGAGAAATTCTGCCTTTCAGGTAGGTTGCAAATCATCTAAAGTAAGATGCAAAGATTGCTACTAACTACTTTTTTTGGAGACAATTTTTTTTTCTTAAGTTCCACCCATATTTTGTTGTACCTGAGGATAAAGTGAGTGGGGATGGAAACAATGCCTGTCATTCAATGTTTTTTGAATTATATGTGTGTATGTGATGGGTAGAACAAATCACACTTCTTGACAATTCCTTCTGCAGGAATTCTCTCAAGAATTTACAGATTATTTGGGATGACAAGTAAAATTGTAGATAAGAGATCTAGTGACTTGGCTTTCTGTGGCTTGTCTTAGAGCTGATGAGAGCAGTTTTTCTGCAGAATGGTGCCTTGCAGACAGAGGAGACAGAGCTTTCTAAAATTGTGTTACTGACTTAGCTGGAGGATGTGAGAGTTGTGGGTTCTGGCTAGAGTCACTGGACAGGACTGCAATGCCCTTGAGACCAGAATTATGCTCCTTAGCTCTGTCCTTCCGTGTTAAATTTAGACAGCAGCTTAGTTTTGTCCTCTAATTAGAAGTATCTGAGATGGGTGAGCTTGCTGTTCGAAGACAGTGTGGTAATGTAGGCATTGCTACACTGGAAAGAAGGACTTCAGTAGTTTAGGCTAAGAATGGCTGTTTGTGGTCAGTGTGCATGGGCCTGATACATTTGAAAATGACATGGCAGTCCTTACTGGATGTAAGGAAGATATTTATGTTAAATAGCATCTGATGCATGTAAACCAAATCTGAACTTGGTGCTCCTTATAACTGTTTAAATTAGTAAGTAAAATAATAGATTAACATTCAAAATAATATTTTACTCTGGCTTCTGTGACTTCTTGGGGACGTGCATATAAAACGTCCTTTGAGGCAAAATCTCCTTTTAAGGAGAAAATTAAAACTGAGAAAGCACAACTCCCCATGCATGTTGGCAGAGTTAAGTGTAGTTGGATGGCAGAAAAGTTTTGGGGGTCTTTGTTTTGTTTTCAAGTGATGTGAATCTATGGTTTACTTCAGTAGACTTACAAGGGCTTTTTTTCTGTCCTGTACAGCTTTATCCAGGAATCTAAGGACCAGGATTTTTCTGCATGGGCTAGATTGCCCTGCTGAGAAGCTAATACAGAGCTCTGTGTGCTTAACTACAGAGCAGACCAAGTCTGTCATTTATAAAAGGAGCCCATGTATTCCTGAGAATACTTTGAACCTCAAAGGCTCAAATATTGTTTGCACAGGAGACCACTACCCCTATTAGCCAAACACTTACCGAAATAGAAGAGTTAAGATTGTTTGTTGTCCCCCTTCCCCCATTTGGTGGAGAAATGAAATACTCTTATCTTCAAAGCTTGAAATAGATTTGAGGCAAACTCTCTGAAGGGCTGTATTTCCATCTGCACTCTTCTTCAACACCTGCATTCCTCATACTGCTATCAATGCTTGGTGCTGCAGTAATAAAACTGCAGAGGTTGCAAGACTGTGGGATTTATTTTTAATAGGTTTTGAATGAAATAATTTATTTTAAACAACTCTTGGTTAAAAATACTATAAATATTTATCTGGGGACATCTGCCTAAAATTAATAGGCTATAAATAAAGTGGTTCTTTAAGCAGATGCTTCTTAGCCTACAATTTCTCTAGTTGGTTTTTAGGTCCTTTTCATATATGGCAGCTAAATTTCAGTGAAGAAAGCCAGTCCATGTGTATTGCATTTTATTTGTAAATTGTATCTCAATATCTTGTCAACACTGAATGTGATTTTGTGGTTAAGTAATGTTTTTTTTCATCATAGGCAGCAAAGAATATGTACTTAGTTATCTTCATCAAGCTGAAAAGGAGCAGGCACAATGTCTGGCCTGCCTAGGTGAAAATAGGACCAAACAGTTCTTTCTTTACTGTTCCTGATCTCCTTTCTCACCTGAGAAAAAAACTTAGTTCCTTGACCTTCTAAGATTTGTATACTATATAAAATTTAGCAATAATTGGATGCCTGTTTTGGCATGTGGGGCAGCCTTCTATGCAAGGTACCTTATTTCTTCCTGAAAGGGAGAAGTCTGGAAGAAGAAACTCTCATATTTTACCATGGTTTCCTACTGTTAGGAGTATTCATCCAAGTATGGGAGATGAGCCCTCCTCAGCTATTAAAACATTCAGTGTTCATGTTAGAAAGCTTATATTTAAATATATTTCTTTCAAAATACTCTTTTGGAGTGTTGAAGAATTATTTTTTATTATTGATAGCAACATAATATTTTGTTGTGTTTTAAATATTTTAAGTTATTTTACTGCATTTATTGTTCATTTCCCACCCGGATTAGTGCATCCAGCTTCAGAGTCCTCAGCACAGGAAGGAAATGGATGTGTTGGTGTGAGTCCAAAAGATCACCAAGATGATCAGAGGAGTGAAGCACCTCTCCTCTGTGGAGGCAGAGCTGGGGCTCTTCAGCCTGGAGAAGAGGAGGCTCCAGGGTGACCTTATTGCAGCCTTTCAGTGCCTGAAGGGAACCTACAAGAAAGCTTTTCACAAGGGTGTGTAATGATAGGGAAAGGGGGAATGGCTTTAAACTGAGAGTAGGTTTAGATTAGATAAAAGGAAGACATTTTTTGCTGTGAGTGTTGAGGCACTGAAACAGGTTCCTCAGAGAAGCTGTGGCTGCCCCATCCCTGTCAGTGCTCAAGGCCAGGCTGCATGGGGCTCTGAGCCAGCTGGTCTATTTGATGGTGTCTCTGCCCATGGCAGAGGAGTTGGAACTGGATGATTTTGGAGGTCCCTTCTAACACAAACTTATCTATGATTCTATAGTACTTTAAAAAAAAAAAAAAATGCACAGGTTGGGAAAACAAGATATTTTGGTAATTCTCAACTAGACTGATGTTTGTGGAGGAATTAAAACATGGTTAAATCACTTTATCTAATAGTGATGCAGTTTAGAAGATATTCTTTATTAACCCAGTAATTTTTATTTTTCTGAATCTTCCCATGTTATTGTGCCGAATTTTACTGAAAAAGGACAAGAAGCTCTTTAAATACAATTTGATCTAAAGTAATTAAAAGTGTAAAAATCAATGTCATTCTTATGCATTACATTACTGTGTCACACACCTTTTTCTGTGAACCTTGTGCTGTGACAGAAGCCTGTCCATTTTACATGCCAGTCTTATCCTAAATGGAAATACTTGCAGGGCACAAACCTTGCCATGCTTTTTAGGTGCTAATTTGGTGCTCCTGTGGTGTTCCTGTGCCTGGCCCTGCTCTGCAATATTTGTGTCACTTCTAGTTTACAAGTGGATGACTTACTGTGGCCCTTCTTTTTTTTTCTGTGTGTGTACTTTTTTTTTCCCTCCAGTCTTATTTGTAAATCTGATTGCACATGAAGTATAATGTTTTTGAATGAATGCTTTTGTGGCTAATTGGGAAGAAATGTGAGGCTAGTGAAAGTATATATTAATGTAACAAATCTAACTTGTAGAATAGCAAATGGTGATGCTGTAAAGTGATTGCGGGAGTAAATGTCCTTGAAACTTCATGTTTGCCTTAAGTGAGCTGAAGCACTGTAGCAGTGATTTTGCAAATTCCTATGTTTGCAATATATATGCAGTAAAAAGTGGAGATTGTGATTTTTTTTTTGTAGACTACTTTATGGATGTGTTGGCAGGTTCATTTCTTCCTAGCATAAAATTTGGTGAAAATACTTTTGGGTTTTCTGATGCCAGGAGCAATGATCACAGCTTGAGTTTTGGGGAAGCATGCTCAAAGGAAGAATCATTAAACTCCTTTGACCATCCTGTTGAAGACCAGCTTGAAGAGCTCTACAGTTTGTAGTGCTGCAAAATTGGCATTTCCATCACTTTTCCCAGCCCTTTCACTGATAGAGAATGAACTCACTGAATGTCTGTGGGACAACAGATGCCTTCCTGCTATAATCCTTTAAAGTTACCTCACTTTTCCTTTTTTATGACCATTTTAATTTCAAGGAAGCAGAAATTTAACAAAAGCTTATTGAACAGAATTAAAGTCTTCATGTGTTTAATGAAGCATAATTTACTATTGCTGCCTCCCTAGGCCAGCTTGTTTTGTCTGCTCTTTGGAGTGCTACCCTGTAAAGAAATCTAATACTTTGCAGTTGCTTGTTATTCACTTCATTTAAATTTGGCTATAAATTACCTTTGGCCCTATTACAAAGCTTTCAGAAGATAATCAGAAGAAAACAAGAGTCAGGAAGAAATAATAGCAGTTTGTTTTTATTCTATAAATCTGCTTTACTGCCAGCTAGCTGGGCATTGTGTAGGAAAAGAGATGAGTCCAAGGAGTGATAGAATTTCTGGTTGGGATTGCACAGGATTTAATTTAATATGGCCAATCTCAAGGTCTTCCCCAGCCACCATCAACATAAAACCCACTGAATTAGCAAAGAGAATCTTTGTTACTTAATCTTATTATAGTAATTTTCATCTTTCTCCAATCCAGTTCTATGTATTTTCAGTGCCTATGATAAGTCTCGTGATTACTCATTTATTGATCTTTCCTAACATTGCCTAGAGAGTCATAAAGTTTGTGGCAGTGTACAATTACTTTACAATTTATCATGTTGTGACAATTTATGGCAGTAAATATTTGTGGTGGTAGGTGTAGAATTAGATACTGTATCAGTGATTGGAGGATATAAGATAAATGGAATGAGACAGAGAAGGTAAGTTCAAGACACTGATTGAACAGTTGGGTTTTATAGATTTTTCACTTAGAATCTACTAAATTGCACGGTCGCTTTGGTCATTGCTAGAGGCCACGTGAAATAAGTTATTATCTGCCCTGTAATGTCACTTTCCAAATTCTCAACAAAAATTTGAGCATAGAAAGATGACAGCTTATGCAAATTAAAATTCTCCCTGCGTCAATTCAGCGTAAGAAGTGGCATGCCTAATGAGGAAAGAGAGAAATAGAGCTATTCTGTCTCCTCTTATATGCTTTTGGATGCAGAGAAATGATTCATTTTTGTACTCAGGCCCAGTTAAATGCAAAAGCCATGTGTTGAGTGAGTACAAAAATACAATAGCTTAAAAGTAAAGAAAAAGATAATTAGATCACAGTATGTCTTAAAAATAAAATCAGTCACTTATTTGTTCTTTTGGGTGGAGTTGGACCAGTAAGGCCAAGTGAGGGATATTTATCTCTTCTGATATTTGTCCCCATTTAGACAACCAGTATTTAGGGAATGTTTTAGTATTGTTGTGTAGGTACAAGTTTTTTGACAAATAGAACCATTTTTTTTTTCATTTTTTCCTTTGTTTCACTGAAACATTTCTAAAGCACATTCATTTATGAATTCCATACAATGTAGAACTTTTCCTCTTTGTCCTTGCTGTAAATGTTTCATGAATGTGCCTTTTTAATTTTTAAGCAGCAGGCTGTAGGACATTGCTGATGCAAGGAACACTTATTTCTTTTAACTTGCAGTAAATCTATAATTTTCAGAGAAAGGGTTTTATTCTTAAAGGATGTCTTTTTGGCACATTTTCAAGGTAACTTTGACACTGATGAGTGTGTTGGTTGGCAGAACTGGTCACAATTCTGAATCACAGAATGTTGGTTTATTAAAAATTCTGTGAGGTTTAATCATGAGGCTTCTGTTCATTTTTATATTTAATGTGCATAGCAAAGCCTGTGTGTGTGAAATTTCAGGAATGTATTCTAGGACTTTAAAAGGAGAAATTCCATGGGAAATATTTTTTTACTCTTACTTCTCTGTGTTTAAATTTTTTCTTCCTAGTCACTTTCTGAAGCAGATTTGAAAGCTGTTGTTTTTTCAATAATAATTGTTTTGTCTGTTTCTTTACTATTACAGAGAAGTGTACTTATTCTCTTGCAGAACATTCCTGCATGTTGCTGCATGAAATGTCATCATAAATGGGAAGAACTGTGTTGTACTTGCAGTTTTAGAAGTTTTCTTTCTATTACATCTCTTTCTAACTTTTTCAATATTTGCTCCTATTGTAAATCCTGTTTGTGCAAAATTAAAGACATCAGCAATTAAGCAAAATGCTATTAATGCAGGAAAATTCGTTCCACTGTCTTTAACATAGCATAAGCAGTGCCTGCTTTTCTTATTAAGTGGACAGGTACAGTTACTTTTATATATATATATATATATTTTTAGCAAAAGAACCTTCCTATCCTTAATTTAGTTCCAAAACATGGAAAAATTGATTGTTGTGTAGAGTTCTCAAATACAGAGGGAGACAGAATTTGATTAGAATTTTTTCTAAAAAAGTAGCCCTAAATTTTTGTTTACTCTTTTTCATTATTGCTTTTCCCCAAATAAAGTTGTGGATTTTTTTTTTTTCCAAACATGAGGTTTTATGTTAACTACAGTTCTATTAAAGATTGAAAATTTCTCTCACGACCACATAAAAATTCCAGCAGATTGCCTTTAGTGTGGGCATAAATTGTGAGATTTTTGTATTTTTTTTTTTTTAATGTAAGTATTGCATACATCATTTTTGTGTTCTCTTCTGCTCGGTCTGCCTGTGGAGTGAGAAGTTGGAACCTGGAAAGAAATTACATTTGATAATTGCTAGTGTATATATTAATACATAGGCAAGTGTTTTCTGTTTATATGCAGCAATTACAACTTAATATTGCTGATAAGGACAAAGTAATTGGTACCCATGGGGCATGGTCTGTTTTGTATCTCGGCTTTTGGGATTCACTAGAATTTCCTGTGGGGTTTATAATCACCTGTTAAAAAATATGTTTTCTTTTTGTAGTGAAGTTATCTTAGTGTTTTAGGATAGGATAAAACTTATCAAGCAGTTCTGCTTTTTGTCATATTATGTTGTGTGAAGCAATTATATCATTTGAAGTTTAAACCATTTTAAAGTTCTCAGGAATAATATCAAGCCCTATAAGCTCTATGTTAATCTTTAACATGGTTAAAGATTATGTTAAACATCTTTCTTGATAGCTCTGCACACATGCAAAAATAATATTTCTGAAGGTTCTTTTGGTGTTCTGGGTTACCCGCAGCATTCCAGGTAGTTAAAGGAGTACATGAGAAATACCTGGTGTGTCTTAAAGTTTACTTGTCTATCAACTGTTGCAGTCTTTGTCCCTGTGCCTGGAGCATTGAGTGTCAGCAGCCAGCCTGTGTCTGCATGGAGGTAAGATGTGCTGCAGAATGTAGACCAAGAACAGACTTCAGGTGTGATCATGCTTGAGGTTCTTTAGAGTATTTGGAGTTTAAAGAAATCACTATGTAATAGATTTAATAAGTTCATTTGTAGTCTTTGGTCTTGCAATTTTACTGTGTTCCAGCTTCACTGAAGCATAATGAAACTGTTCCATGATGAAATTTTAGCTGGGGAACTCTGCAGGTCACCTTGTCCAGCCTCCTTCTTTGAAGCAAGGGGAAGTTAGATGGGGTAGCTCAGGGCCTTATGCAGCTGAGTTTTTGAAGTCTCTAATCCTTCATGGGTACCTCTCCCAATGCTTGACAGATTTCTGTGAACCCTTATTATTCCCATGTTCAGCCAGACCTTGTCCTCCTGCAGCTGGCCACCACTGACTTTTGTCCTGTTACTTGTGTCCCAAGTTACACCTCTATGACCCTTGTTTAGGTTGTGGATGACTGCTGTAAGATGCATCCTTTCCTTTCTTTTCTCCAAGCTTAACAAACCCAGGTCCTTCAGTATTTCCTTCTGCATCATCTGCTGCAAACAGGAGCACTTTGAGCAGTCTCACCCTCAGATGCAGCCAGGTGGGTGTTTAGCCCTTCTTGCTGCAAGGATGCTCACGTGTTTTGCTGCCCACCACGATGCCCAGGACCTTCCTTGCAGAGCCACCACCTTATCAGTGGCTGCCCCTACCTGCCCTGGTCAACTTTAAAAAAATCACAGATAGACCAGCAATGGTAGTTTCAGCACTGTTTCTTGAGGGATCGCATGGTTGTCTTTAAATTAAAAAACAAACAAGGAAAAAACCCAAATAAGTAACAAAGAATCCCTCCCAAACCCCCCCAAATACCCGCCCTTCATTTTCTGGATTTTGCTAATAATTAGTCTTTAGGGAAACCACTTCTGACCTAAGTCACTCTTATAAATGTTGTCTAAAAATAATAATAAAAAAAGTTTCTACATAAATTCTATCAAAACAAAAATTTCCATTAAAACCTTTTTATTCATTTATGTGCCTGCTTTTTGTGAAGATCTAAATTTACTTGCATGATTTCACTGACCTTTGTGGTACTAACTGCAGTCTTTAACATTCAGCACATGAAAAAGTGTTTTCAAAATTGAGGTTGTAAATAATAAGCTGTTTTGCAGGGAGAAATAGGTCTCATTGATGTGGCTTTTTCTTTGTTTGTTTTGAAGGATTTTGTAAATTTACAGTCCACATAAATACCTTATTAAGGTCATCATTAACATACCAAGGATTGCAACAGTGTTTTCTTATTTCAAAATGATCAAAATTAAGAGCACAGAATAATCTTCAAAGAACAAAAATTTGCACTACTTTTTGCTTATGCTGACTTCAGAGAAATAAGACCTGCAAAGGATGATCCTCTACTAAATATTAGAGTTCCCCAGCTGCAGCGTGCCTTCAATATTAATTTATTTCAGTACCTTTCAAAGGCATTGTTGGGTATTTCATGTAAATAGGTGAAATATTTCCAGGAATATTTTTGCTCAAACTGCATTCTGTTGGTGTTTTGGTCTCCTTGTCATCATTGTCTTCCTGTGGAGTAGTTGCACCTCTGATTTTCCTCTGAAGAGTCTGATGCTGGGCTGCTGATGGAAGTGCAATCTGCCTCGTGTCCCACTGGCCCCTCTGGGAAGTGGCAGTTGTGTTCACATGCGGCCTCCTGGAGACCATATGCTAGAAGATATTTTCATGTTGTTCAGCTAGCTTGCTAATTCTCATATTTGCTGTTGATTTGCACTGCTTCGCAAATGGCCACGTGAGATCTGAGCAAAGAAAAGTTAGAAATGTTGAAATAAGATCAGCATATTAAGTAGCAATGAGAGGAGAATTGCTGGAAAGTCAAACTAAAATTTTCACTCAAATTGAAGGGGGAGGAGAAAGAGGAATAGGAGGTGAACTATTTCACAGCCAGAGTATTGTCATTAGCCTTTCTTTTTGTATAACAGGTTCATTTAAAAATAAATGTTAATTAATTACTTTTGTAAATCACTTGCATTCTTATTCTGTATATTTATGTATTGATTCTCAAAGATAATGTCCAGCAGGATATCAGTCCTTGGGGTGGACTAATAGTAGCCAACAGCATTTTTAGCTCTTAGTCTTTAACTGTTTTTTCTAAGTAAATGACCAGACTTCACAAGAAAACTACATAAAATCAATTGCTGAAGCTCCTTTACCTCACATTCATTTTACCAGCCCAGTTTACTTCTACCAAAGTTAATAATGCTGACATTTCATTTGGTGTTGAGAAGACAGAAGAAAACCTTTGAAAGTGCCTTCTGCTTGGCTATGTCCTGATCTGTTGAAAACTGTGCTGCTTTTAATGCTAATTTCTACAGTACTTAAATTCTGACTTTAGATTCTGACATTCAGGTCCTGTCCAGAGTACTTCTGATAACCTTTTGAGAATCCTTTGTAGAGGTATAATAAAGTGTTTTTGTATAAAACTAAAAGCTATGCTGGCATTAACCTGGATCATCTGAGAACTTGAATTTTACAGAGCTGGAACTGGCAAGACAAGATTGGAATCCATATAATCGTCAACATCTGATTTTCAGTTGTGTACTTGTTTAGAATTTTAATATAGATACAATATTAATTTTAATACTAACAAATAATGCCATCTAATAAGATATTTTATTTTGAAGACTGGAGACATATTAGACAAAATCCAATCTGCCTTATATCATCTCTAAGCAGGTATCCTTTTTGTTGTGGAAATATTACTGTGGTCAGAAGTAGGATTTCATATGGAAAATAACAATTTTTTAATGCTGTTGAGCCAGCCAGTAGGATGAGGGCTATAAGAACTTCTGAACAATGCCATCTGGAGCTCCTGAAGTCTGCCTCAGAAGTATTTGGCAGTTGACTTCATCAGGTCATTATGTCATTTTCAGATCAGTAGAGTGGAAAAAAGTTGGGATTCTTCCAAAATTCTGTCTTTCAGTTTGGAAACAGTATTTCTATGTGTTGCATTTTTTTCCCAAAAGTAGTAAAGTAGGATAAAACTGTCAGATGTCTGCCAGTCGGGTAGAAGCTTGGCAAATATTAAAAGATGGATTTTTAAATTTTTCCCCCCTCTTGAACATGGTGACATACACAATAAATTATAGTCTTTGAAAGGGGAACACCATCTGAACATACTGTCAAAAACATTTTGGTGTAAATCTGTCACTGGCTTTGGTAATTTAGCAGCAAGATTAGACGAAGAGATGGTGGCTGTTCCTTTCCCTTGACAATGTCACATGGGATTTAGGAAGCGGATCAGTTCCTAGACCAAAGAGATTTTCCCAGGATTTTCAAACATCTCCAGTTTCCCATGAAGAAGGTGGCCCTTTGATGCTGCTGGAAGTGTGTGATGCTGACCTTCAGTTGAAGCAGGAGCCCGAAGCTGGCTGCAGGGTGGTGCAATCTGTGCCCCCCTTAGCCAGCTCTAGGCAGTGCCCTCGCCCTGGGGCAGAGCTCTTCCAAACCCTCTGCTTTGCCCTCCAGCCTGCTGCTCAGCATGGGTGTGCTGGGGACAGTGGGCATGGCACTGCTGAAACCTGCTCGAGTCGAGTGGGCAGTGCCAGAGTGCTTGTTGTGCTTGTTGCAGGATTGCACCATGGTGCTTGTTTGTCTCACCTCATTCCTGGTGTGCCTCATTTCTGTGGGCAGGGAGCCGCTCTGCCCGGCTCACCAGGGAGCCGAGGTGCACTCAGGAATTGCAGAATGGGTTGGCTGAGGCTGGATCCAGAGCAGAATAATCTACAGGGCTTGGAACTAGAGCTTGTTTATAATCAATGCATGGTTCAAGGAACAAGTCATCTTTTTTCTTTTTTTTTTTTCTCTTATATATTTAGGGTACTTTTGAACTTAAACTTTTTGTGACTTGAAAGCTTGAAAGAGATGAATTACTCCAGTATGCTTACTCTTGGAAGCTTCAGCTGCTGCGGAGCGAATGCCAGCCTGCCTGCTGATGGGCACATCTGTTATATTTTATCTGTTTTGTAATCCAAATCTTTCTGAGACCATTTCTGTCCATATACAGTCAATCCAGTTGTGCCATTAGCATTTGAGTACAGATGGCAAGTGTGCTCGTAATAATGTTCCTGACTGCATCTTGGATTCTGTGAGACAAAGGTTGGCTCTTGCCATCTGTGAATACAGAACTATTTAATTTTGTTAGACTTATGCTGGGCTTTGGGTAGATGTCTGAAAAAGTAGTTTAACTCTGAAGACCTTTTTTCTTTGAAGATGCTGCTAATTCAGACTGATATTCCCGAGGAGCACATCCCGCTGGATTTAATCATTATGAGGAATGTGTTAGTCTGAGAGTAACTCCCAGGGAAATGGCAGAAGCTGACTGTGCATCAGTGAGACCTTGGTGGAAGTTGTGAGAGTGCGTACAGAAATTGGAGACCTCAAAAGTAGTAGTGAAAATAAATATTTAGACTGGAAAAGTTCTCAGATATTTTAAACAGACTTTTTTTTTTTTTTAAGTATAATTATATAATACAGCTATATCAAAAATTATGAATTTTTACCTATAGTCTGACAGAAAGTTAGGTAACAGCAGGATGTTACAATCCTGCTAAATTACCCTTGTGAGAGCATAGGAACAGCACCAAAGCAATGCAGGACATAAGTATCCTGTAATTAATCTTGAAATTTTAGGAGTTTTTCTGCTGGGAGTTATTTAAATAACAAACAAAAAACAAAACCCAAAAAGCACAAGCAGTCTCATTATCTGATAGTAATGCAGCCAAAAAGAGAAATGACATTTGCTGTTTAAAGTATCTACTGAGAGTAATTTGTCACTAGCAGCAGCCGTTAGTTAACACTGTAAGCGCCACCGTGATTCTGACTAAATAGCACTTGTTAAGTTTTGTTTGAATACTATAGCAGTAATGATACTGATGTATATTAGAAGCTTCAGCATAAAAGTGACTGATTATGTGTCTTTTATAGAGGAGATGAAGAGTGAAAACATAGTAGTTAATTATGACGTGGACTTTTCATGGCTTGCACAGCTGTATTTAAGAGAATGAAGACAGCTGCAAGAATAAGCTGCAAAAATAGTTTGTTTAGCTTGCCTGCTTCCTAACTACACACATGTCCTTCTGGAGGGAAGCAGCTGGTATGGAAATGTTTCATCTTAGTATCTGATCAAAAAGCATTCCCAGCACCTTCTTGGTGGCTGCAGAAGCACCCAGAGAGTGCTAATTTAAATCAGAGAATGTTAAACACCTGTACACTTGCATATATGTAATAATCCTCCATCCTGATATTTCCAAGTCCCAGAAGCAGTTTGATTTCGCTGCATTTTGAGACTTACTAGTGACAAGGGTGGTTATGTAGAAGAAGAAAAGAAGGCTGAACTTGCAGGAAGAATACCTAAAAACACCTTTCTGAAAGAAAGACACAGTGAATAAACTTGGTGTGTTATTGTTTTATGAGCCATAATTTGAAGTTGTTTGCCTTTGAAGGCAAAGGCTTTTTGATCTATATTCTGCTGCTGACTAGATTTTTATCTTTCAAGAGAGATGAAAGTAACTTAAATTAATCCACTAAAACAATGGAAAGCTACTTGAGGGAGGTCTTATTTTGGAAAATAGAGTTAATCTGCAAAAATAAGGTAGTATAACTTATTTTGTCTGTGTAATTTGGTTAAATTTAAAAAAGCACTTTAACATCTTTTCATAAATTAGAATATCGCTGATTTCCATGGTTTCTTCCCATATATGAAACTTAATTTGCGCATGTAAGTGGAAAATACAAAATTAGTTTTGAGCTTAAATTTTAAAGCTGTGGCCTTAAAAACCAGAAATGTTTCAATTTGTAAAAATGGTTAATTACTGATTAAAATATTTGTACTTATTTTCTTATTAATTTGATGGGAAAGGAGGAATAAAAAGTGTATGGTGAAAAAATTTTACTAAATTATTTATTTTTTTTCCCTATAAAAGAAAGCAGGGGCTTCTTTTTTCAAATGGACTTTTTTTTTTATCCTATTCACGTCAATATTTTTCAAAACTGAAAGGAGATGTAAATCATAAACACTAAGGAGAAAGAGTGAAGCTTCATCTTTGTTAAGTAAGAAATTTAAGTTCCTGCTTTTGGAAATGGAAGTGGAAAGTATGAGTAATGGGGTATGAAAGAGTATAATTCAGAGGAAAAAAAAGGCCTTTTATTAAGAATTCATGTATTGAAAAGTTTCACCACTACTGTCAGTGACTGACTGCAGTTGATACTGAATTATGTCTTGTAAAAATGGTATTTTGTTCTAAAATACCTAGAACCAAAAAGCATAGGATAATATGGAATTAAATTGCAAGGTTTTTTTTTCCAGTTCAAACTGGTGAACAATCATGAACTCAGAATTTTAGAAATTTTGTGTTACATTTTCGCACTTCTGTATTTTTTTCTGAATACAATAGTCAGTAAACCATTAGTCCACAAACTAAGCAGGTAGCCATTTTGATAATCTCACCTACTTTTCAGTGTAAAATAGAATAATAATAATAATCCTATCTATAACTAACCATGTTGTCAGTCAGTACTTGTTGAGCAGTGCCCAGTTTTGCTGCTGCAGTGGCAAAATTAGAGATCCCTCATTATCCATGAAATAGTTTTCTGATTGGAAAACCTTTGCAATCTACTGTTCCAAACCCAAGAAAATGCAGTAAAATTATGATCTGACAAAGGAAAAAAGAAATAACTTGAGAGAAGTTACATCTGTGGGTTTTTTGCACAGAACTACTGCATGGCAACATGTGGAAATGGGAAAGGTATTTGTAGATGTTTGCTGCCCTGGCTGTTACACTGCTCTCTCTGTTGTGACACTCATTGTTCATCTTTATTCATTGGAAGAGTTTCTTTTGTCTTAGATACTCACTAGTCAAGAGATAGTGACCTATAAAAGTTTTCTTAAATGTGCTTTCTGACCTTGGTCACTCATACAGGATAAGGGTACTGCAAGACTGCATTTGTGGATAAGATTTGGGCAGTTTGTTCCTTAAACTTAGACCAGTTCTGGGATTCAGAACTTCTCTGTAGCCTCACACAGGACAACTGGTTCACTGTTCCTTACATTCATGCTCCCCTTTTTATTATTCAGCTGTCTCAGGCTATGCTCAGCTGCATATTTATGCTAAAATTCTGCAAGACCACTCTGCATTAAAAGTTGGGATTTGGTGATACATGGTTGGGCAGCTACTTGCTTTATTATTCAGAGTACTTGCATGATACCTTGCTCAGAATTCCATCTGAGGGCTAAGTGTGCTGCAGGCAGGTAGGTGATCTTTTCTGAGCTATTTAGACAGAACTGTGTGCTTACAGAGTACATGTGCACAGGCCTCCTCACAAACATGATGATTTAGATTTGTGCATAGGGTGTTTTTGTGTCTGTCCGTACACATGCATGGATAAATAAAAGTAATATATCTTACTTTGGCCCAAGTATTTTATTGGGTTCTGCATAGTAAATGGCAGAAAATGTTTCCTGGTGGCTTTCTCTCCTTTTCCTGTTAAAGAAGCCAGTCTTGGGAAACAGTCTGGCATGATGACTAGCAATTAAAGTTTCTTTATCCTTTTTCATTATTTTTCCCCATGCACCCATAAAAGTGAAGATTCTCCATAACCCTTCTTTCGTTGCTGATATATTTGTGAGTATATGAACACTGATATTTGATAATTTCACACTGAACTTCACAAATCTGATATTTACATGAGACTAAAATAACATTCATCAATGCTCTCTTCTTTCCTTTTTTTCTCTAAACTGTTCTTAATGTGGTGTTATTCTATGCATATATTAGAACTGAAGTTTTATTAGTTTTTTTAATTTTTCTGCTGTGATTAATGAATATTTCCTTCCTCGCTTAATTTACCTAAAACATGTTTATGAATAGAAACAATATGATTCTGTGTTAAAGCAACATAATTTGAGAAAAATTAGTAGCTTTCATTTGCCTTAATGAACAAGGACTGGAGATTTAGATAAAACTTTGCCAAACCTTGGAAGAGAACAGGTAGTCAGCTTTTATATAGTGCTGTTGTGTATATATGGAAGAAAATAAAAAAATAAAATGGGATGAATAGTGAGCTTATAGAGGGAAGAAAAGCACAAAACTAATACACAAAATAGTATATTTTGTCATTGAATGGATAAGTTAATAAGCCAACTGGTATTCAGCTTTAAAAACTGAGTTTGGCTGAAGGATTTTTTTTTACTTCAGTTAACAAGACATAGCAGCTGACTTAATCTTTTTTTTTTCCAGTGAACTGATCTCACAGACATTGAGTGTATAAGCATTTTCTGTATATGAGTAAAAGTACTGGAGGCTTAAATAGAAGCACATATTTGCAGCTGTTTTACATAACATCTGGATTTCATCCACATTACCAGCTGTAATGTACATGGAATAAAAGAGGGAAAGAGAAGAATAGAAAGATTCCAGTAGATTGTGTCATCAAATGGCTATGACTAATTTAAACATTTAGGTATTAATAGTGGTACAGTACTCTGAACTGAAAGGGAAAAAAAAGAAAACATCGACCTGCTTTGACTCACCAGTAATGATAGAAATAAGTGACAGTGATAAAGGAGGATGAAATTAAGTTCTCATGTTAACATAGTACTAAAATCGAGACATTAATGGTGAACCATTTATTGCATTTATTGCACTTAAACAAAATAAGCTGTTTTCTTTAGCTTTGGAGATCATTAAATGTTTGCAGGTTTTGTTTGTTGTTTTTTTTTTTTTTTTTGCTTTGACTTAAGATAAATTCCATTGTACTAAAGGTATAAGATTTTATTATGTTAGCAATATAAGGCTGGTCTTCCAGCCCAGACTGGTTGGTAATATGAGCTAGGTGAAAAGATAATTACATGCTCTGCTGGAAAAGGGGATGGGGTTCTCATCATCTTTCAGGATTTATCTCCAAGTGTAGACAGGCACAGTAAGTATTTATTATTAGTTGCTTTTGTTCATTTATAATTGTTATTTTAACTCCTGCCTTTTCACAATGATATGCAAGTATTTTGGCTTGTAACCAGAATTAGAATAAAATTAAATAGAAATTTATAACACAAAAGGAAGTGACCTTTGCTTTCCTCTTCAAACAGTAACTGTAAAAGCTTTAGGGAATGAATTAAACAAGTCTTTGGGATATTTAATTGGGAATTGTTAATAAGTATTGACTTTGTTCAAAATTTATGTGGCACTCTTTTTTAGTAGCACTAACAAAAAAAAAAGTTATCCTGTGAAGGGAATTATTATAATTGAAAGCAAGAACAGCTATAATGAAATACCTTCAGTGAGACCCAGAATATTGTCTTTGTGAATGGCTTTGGGCTTAGCTGTGAATAGATACCCAGATTTGCCAACTTCTGGTCCCTAGTAATCCCATTCTGCACCAGGCATTAGCACTTGAGGGGTATGTGCTGGGGAATGCTGTGTGTCTCCTTGAGAAGGAGGATGGTTTTGTTATCAGCTTAAATTTTAACAGCAGTCACAAGGAAAGCAAGTGATTTTGCAAATGGATAGAGTGGGTTTACTGTCGTCTGCAGGATGTACCAGAGAACAGAATGAAAACCCAGTCTTCCAGCTGTTGGGGATTGGAGGGAGTTGTATATGAAGAATTGCCAAAATAAAGAAAGAAACTGTGCTTCTAGACCCTTTATTAACCTATACTATTTTTACTTTTCAGAGCTTACTTTGTTTCAATTGAGCTTTTGCCTAATATTTTCCTAGACCAATCTCTAGAAATAGTGAGGGTACTAAGCAACGCCGGACAAAGTGTAAATGCAGACCCTTGTGGAAACTTCCAGTTCTTGTGGGAAGTCTCCTAAAGGAAAGCTTCAGCAAATGTCTGAAATGCCCTAATACATCTTCATTCTTCTACCTGTTCTCTCACAGTGAAGTACCATTCTTTTAGTACATGAGATGATTACAGTGTGGAAGCCTGCACCCAGAGCAGCTGAAACACTCTGAGCTCATGAGGATGAATGCCTCTATCCAAGAGGGCTCCTGTTAGCTCCAGCCAGCAAACTTGAGGGCATTGCTCTCTACCAGTGCCTGAAAAGGAAGATACTAACCAGAGTATTGGTGGCTGTCTGATGGTGTGCGTGGGTGGTGCTGCTAAGAGATGGGAGCTGCCTTAAGGCCAGAATTCCCTGGAGTGAGCTGGTGCCAGGCTTGCCTGCAGTGTGGCAGAGGGAGTCCCGGGGCTGGCCTCGCCTCTGCGCCCCACGGATGGCCCTGCTCTGGGGGTCCTCACAGCTGGGGTAGAATAATGGAGCAAATGGGAAATCCAGCCTGTGGGAGGAGAAGGGGGCACCTTCTGTTCTCCAGACGTGTGGAATCACTTGGGCTGCTGCTGGTGAGATTTTTTTTTTCCCAATTTTTTCTGGTACTCTTAAAGTCTGTTTAACGTGTCTCCAAGTCTCTACTGAACTGGAGTATATTTTTGACCTTTCCACACCAAGACTGGTTAGTTCTGATCTGAGGACATCCTTGAGTTGTAATTTGAAAAATTCCTGGAACTGTGCTAGTCTGAATCTGGCACATTTTTAATTTCTACCCTTAATTTCTTTTTCTGCTAGCAATTATTCTAATGGTATGGGCTTGTTTTAATACAGCTGTTAGCACTGTTGACTTCATGTATGCCTCTGATATTTGATATATTTCACATCCATCCCTTCTGAAGTGGGCACAAAGACTTTTATCTTTATTAGTTTTAGGCCTGCAGCTTCAAAGATAGCAGAAACAGTTTCTGCTCTCCTCTTCCAATTTGGTACATCAAGAATCTTCCAGAGGCAAATGTGCATTCCCATGAGCTAAGAGTATGTGATCACTTTAGCCTTCATCAGATTTGGCCGATTCCAAAATGAGATGATGACTTATTTTGTTGTTACTCCTTTTAATTATTTTCTCACTTTCCCTTGTGCTATGAACTCCTTGGGTCTTACAAGTAGATTTGATGTTACTTCCAGAAGTGCACTTAGCAGTAATTAGACATACCATAAAAAATCAAAAGATTAGGATGAGATCTCCATCCAAGAAAACTCTTTTTTTTTTGAAACAACAGTATTAAATCTGAAAATACATCACAGAACTACTTCTGCTGAACTGTGAAGTAACAAATAGCATTAAATGGTGGAAGAATGTATATTTTTTTTACCAGTTCATCAGTAAATGCCTGTATATGGATGCATGTGGTTTGTCTTTGCAACAATGCAACTCATAAGCCATTCTGCTCTTCATATAAGAGTATTTAAATAGTTTAGGTGAAAGTTCTGTACATATGAATTTTTTAAAATAATAATTAAAACCATCAGGTCTTTGTATCCTGCTGATAATCTAAAAATAATTAGTCTAATTATGTTTAATAGAGTGAGCTTTACTCTCTTTAAAATACACAAAACAATGAATTTGAAACCAGAATAAAGTTAGTACCCTATGAAGGAATGTATATCTGTTAGCAAGTCTGTATTTGTTAGATTTAAAAGAGAAGACGTGTTTCAAAGTGGGATTTTTAGTGCTCATGGTCATGCACTGTTCTCTGAACAGTAACAACTCAAAGGTTATTTTGAAAACATTTCTCATTGCAGAGAATCTGCTAAACTTGCAGTGAAATTGACTGTTTCAGTTATATTCAGTTCTATGCAAATAGGTGATACCATGAAATACCAATCCTCCTCTTTCTGCTTATTCTGAAGATGTAAACCTAAGCAACGTGAGCTTAAGACATCTCCTGAGCCTTGCTTTTTTGATCCTCCTAAAAGAAATTGTATATGATGGCCATGTTTTAAAAGAGTCTGAGGGAATAACATTCTCAGAAGCAAACTTCTTCATTTGGACACTAGAAATCCAAATTGTGTTAACTTAAAATGCAACCAGCTAAAGATAAATCAATGGCTTCCCTCAGTGAGGGAAATCCAGTCAGTGAGGAAGGAATCTTAAAAGAGTGAAATCAGCGATCATCAAGTCAGATTTGCTAGTGTGATAATGTAACTTCTGCTTTTACAGAAGACCTGAAATATTTAAAACATGTTAATATGCTGTTTCAAAAAACTCTAAAACAGCCAGGAACTGAAACAAGATCACCCTCACCTCCCCCAAATTCTAAACATTCTCAGTTGATTTTCATTCAGCAGTTTTTGGTTCTTTTTCAGCTTCACAGAGGAGGTAGTCAACATTTGGCATCTGGTGCTTCGTTTTTCTTTATAGCAGTGATGCTTTGATGTGCAGATAATACTTCACCTGTGGCATATTATAATCTTAACTTCAAGATTTCAGTTTCAAACAAAACATCTGCCATAACACTTTGGACCTTTCTACTTATTATTTTTTTAATTGTGCAAGTTGTTAATAAAATAGACTTCTGCTACGATGTCTAGAAATAAGAAAAAATATTAGCATGGCTAAAAATTTCAGTAAGCTATTAATTAACAATCTTCAGATTCATCTTAAGCATTCTACATGTATAGAATTCTTTTTCATGCAGTGCTATGGTGGACTGAGTAAACATCATTATGGGCCATCAAAGTTTGTAGACACTGATATTGCTAAAATTCTGCAGAGGGAAACTGATTAGATAAGAGAAATATTTACTTTCTTCTTCAGCCATCATGTATAATATATATATGTTTATTTATTGCAGAGCATTTATCACCAAGTGATTCAGACATCCAGTTAATTGCAGTGCTGGATTAGATTAAGCATGTATTAATTGTTTTGTTCCTTCTAATTTACATGAAGGCATAAGCTTGAGGGCTTGATATTCATAGCTTGTTTGTTTTGCAATTGAATTACTAGCTTCACCTATTAGTGTTGAGGCTGTTGATAAATGCCTTCTGTTGGGGATGCATTGGAATTCTTAGGCATAAAATTATAAATGAAGTGTGCCTCAAGATGTGAATCTTTAAAAAAGCCGTTCTCTTATAGTAACTTGCTGCTGTGCTCTGGAAAAATGCAGTGCCTTAATATAAGGCACAATTTCATTTAATTGAAATTACTATAGTTTTCTTCTATTTTAAAATATAAACAACTCTTACAGCGTGGGGATTAACACTTGAGTCATTCGGTAGTGACTCCAAATGTAACTAGGGAAAATTATTTCTATTTACATTCTGTTTGGTAAACAGAGTTCTGGCATTTAAATTCCTTCTTGTCTTGAGACTCATGTGATGTGATGTGAACTTTGAATTCAACTTGTCCAAACTGCTCTTAAAAAGTGCAGTTCTATGCCTGTGAAATAAATAGTTAAACCTTTCTCCCCAAGGAGTTCAAATGTCAGTACAAATTGGCATCCAAAACCCCTTCCAAATGTGAGTGAAGGGACTGGAAAGTGGTTTTCATTAAGTATCCTAACCTAGTTTACTGTTCACCTAGGATAAATTATTACGGAAGCAGATCTTATTTATTGGTGGACAGATGGGTTTCTACCAGTTTTCAGCTTCCTTTTTCTGCCTCTGTTAGGGTCGGTATTGAAGGCACTTGAGACAATAATTTCCACCATGTGATATTGCACACTTCTAACCAGCTACACACCTGTAATCCCAGTGCTATCAATCAATTTTGGAAGCCTGTTCCATGGCCTCAGGTCAAATGCAGTGCTTTCTAGGGAGTCAGAGTCTGTCTGTACAGAAAGCCTTATTGTGTGAAAAAAATCCTAAATTATTTGCAAAAAAATAAAATCATAAGTTAACACGGGAAATAAGGTGAACATTGGCAGCTCTGGGCAGTAAAGCCTAAATCATTGTATGAATATGTTTCTGAAGACTGCATCCCTACATATAACCTTTTCAGTGGCATAAATTGTGATTGATGGTGCTTGGGCCCTGCTGTCAGTCCTCCTCAAGGACACCTGCTATACTAGATTAGCAAAAGGGTCTTTTTGAAGAGTTTTTATGTAAAATACCATATACCTATGGTATTTTATACCCACTAGCCTATACAGGGATACAAGTCTCTTATGGATGCTCCATTATGCCTTTATGGTCTTCAGAATAATACAAAGGTCACACAAAAATAAGGACAAATTGTTTGCAAATGTAATGTTATTGTTCATCTGGCTTTCCTGAAGATAAGGACTGAATGATCAGTTTGGCTCGTAGCACTTGCAATTACCTGAAAAGGGAAAGTGTTATGCTTATTTAGAGAGAATGGCAAGAGTCCTCTCCCTGAAACTAGAAAATATCTCTGTCCTAAGAAAATTCTCATCAGTTTGTCTAAATATCAGATTCTTGTCTCTGAGACCTGTCTGTAAAAACAGATTCTGATTTTCACATATGCATGAGTTCAATAGCCAGAAGGATCAGAGATTCATGATAAGAGTTGTAAAAAGTATTGGCTCTCCATATGGTGTTTTTATACTCTAAAAAACTTTCTCATTTTGTCCTTGCAGATCAACAGACTTTCTGCTGTACCTGGACTTGTGCTTCCTTTGTAAATTTCTTCTACATATGCAAATACTGTTATGTCTAGCATGATTTAACCTTCTGTTCAAAGACATTAGAAATTAATGTTTCAATTTTGATTTTGTACTGAGTTCTGTCTGCCTGAAGGTCTTCCAGTTCAAAACAGTTGCATTGCATTCATCTCTACAGATCTGTATGGATAATACATGACTGCTTCCTGTGAAATCATCTTCTAGGAAGCAAATTTTAACAAGGTGAAGACATCGTATTATTCCAAAAGCTTTGTTTTAACAGGCTAACAGCAGATAAAATATTTTTTGCTTAAATGGACATTAAAGATGTAATGCTTTTGTGTCTCTGAATTTGGAAGTATAGTGTAGTCTAGTTCAGAACATAGAGATGCCAAATGATTTCTTTATATTTTGTTTCTCTTGCCTTTTTAACAGAAGATTATGCTGGAGGCACATATTGAGTGTATGTGAGGTAAACTTAGGACAGCTTTCAGCTGGTTTTTGGAGTTTCCAGTAGCAGTAGCAGTAGTCACTTCTGTATTTAGAGTTTCGCTTAGGACCCTTTGCAGTTTTGATAGTGAAATGTATGCCACATGGGCTTCATTCTTATAGTTACTCTTGCTGTGTAGGTAAAACTAGCCCTACCTGTGCTGCATTCCTGCCTTCAATTGTAGTGCACAAACCCTTCAGTCTCTGGTTTCCTTTTATGTGTCCTCTTACAGGACTACATCACTGTAATTTTCTGACTAAAAGTGTTTGCAGTAATGCTTTTCAATATGGTCTTGGGCAGCACATTTTTTTTTCAGAACTTAGACTAGAACTTATTACTGATGATCTTCATAAATGTTTGAATTGATACCTATATATAACATACTCTACTGTGTAAAGAATTAAAAAAATAAAATCCATACAAATAGCAAAACAATGTAAACAGCAAACCAAAGCATTTCAGGGCTGGTATTTCTAATTATTAGGCTGGTAGTTTTATCTTTTTTTATTTCTTCTTTCCACCTCTTGAAACATGATCAGTCTGGGATTGTTTTTTTCATTCTGAATAATACCTAAAATGAGAGAGAGCTGTTTAACACATTCCGTATCCATAGAGTCTATTTATTCAGACTGAATTCCACATGGACCATGGATAATCTTTTTCCCAAATGTTTACTAGTATCTGCTCTTAACAAGTGCTGCACAATATAAACTGAAGGCACCATAAAGAAAAGGGCATAATAAAATTAAGCCCTGCCTTTCAGCAAAGTCTGACTTAAGATCATGAAGTGCAAGTTTCAAATGTTTTGGATTTTAAAGAATTTTTTCTATAAAGGATATGAACCATGTGAATTTAAAAGCACATGAAGAGCCATAGCGAGTAAGAAATGAGTTACAAGTAGGTTTTAATAAATGGTATTGAAACGAATGCTTTTAACAGAGATGAAAGGAAATCCAGGTTCATTTCACTGTTTTGTTGAAGTTATCTTCTTGCACTTGTAACCACTCTGTGCCATGCACAGTCTGGAAAATCAGGGTAATGCTGCTGTTTCCCTGTCCCTTCCTATCTCGGCTGGTATGTACAGCTTTTCAAGACAGACTGACTGATACTGTGTGGGCATGTGTGTGGTCTCCAGTACTAACAAAGCTAATTTTGGATGTAGCTTCTAGTGCTGTTGTAATAAAATTGAAAACAACTTGGAAGCACTGGGCTCAAACATTTGTATTTGATGGGTTTTACATTCACTTGAGTTTCTGTTGTTGCTGTAGATGCTATTTATAATTGTACTTCCTGTTGATGTTTGTTTACATATCAGAATTAAGTTATGTTTTTCAAAACTTTTCTAAATCAGTTCCCATAGGAAAGAAGAAACAATTATTTTTAGTAACAGAATTGGAAAGGTTACAGATTTCAAAGGTTACTAATATTTCTTCACCCAAACCTTCCAAACATGTAAGACTTCAAAAATACTTTTTTCTTCTTCTTCTTTATAAAGTAAATAAATAACTTTGTTATCGCTGAATAGATATAAATATCTCCAGCTGGGCAAACCTTTTCCCGGTTTCCTGGTTAACTGTTTGTGTTTGCTTCCTCATCCCTTTCAGCATTAAATGTTCCTGCAGGTCTTTTCTACTGAGATTTTTCATGTAGAGCAAGTTGTACTTTTCCAAAGAGACTCACAGTTCCTTCTATCCCATGCCATTTAATCATGTGTTTGTTAAAACCTGGGTGAGTAGCTTTTAAAAGCCTTTCCCTTCCTGAGTTTTGTTATCATTCAGGACCACCCATTTTACCTGTTCATTATTAAAGAAGTCTGAGCCTGATGTTCTAGCCTTCCATGAGATGATCCTGGAAAATTGATCCATCACTGCATACTGTGTGCTTTGCTCCAGCTTCAACAATTTTCAATTGAAGTAATTTTGCAGAGAGGGACTTTTGAGTGGAGATTACTTAAAATGCTTCCTCCTTCAGCAGGGGAAATGAAAATGGAAAACATAAAAATATTGTGTAGGAGATTGCTGCTCTGGAATATAGCGGAAAATAAAAATATAAGAGTGGTCTTGTTGCAGGAAGATGAGGAAGTCATGAAGAGCTCATGTGTTGATGAGTGAAGGCAGGTATTTAGACTGATTACATTTGTTGTCTGCCCTGCATGCTGTTGATCATAGAGCTGTTTACTTTATGCCAATCCTTGTCATGGTATGGGGAGTGATAATGATGGCGTTTACCTTCTTTCCCTTTTCCTCTCCTCTCTGTCTCTCTCTCTCTTTTCCACCCTTTCTCCATCTATTTTGTTGTGGCTTTGTTTTTGTCATCACACTTTCAGGTACTGCTTTGACATTCAGAGACCATACCCACATGAGTAAATGAATTGTAAGTCATTCAAAGTAAAAAATAAAAATGGGAATGGAATGGAATATAGTGCCTTTAAAATTTCTAAACCACTTTCTGCTGGACATTTGATATCCTTTCCTCTTTAAAGCATTGTACCTCCAGAAAAAAAAAATCATAATTCTGGATTATTTTGATAAATGTAGTAATAGCACTGGTGGTAGGAACAGGCCCATATTTTCTTTCCTTAAGTGATGCCTCTTCTGTCTAAGATGACTCCAGTCACTCAAGCTAGAAGACAGAGATAGGGAGAAATCCTTGACTAGAGACTGTATCTTATGTGATACTTACTTACTGTACAATAATTTTACTAGGAAAAAAACCACTGAAGCAAGAAAAAATGAAAAAAATCAAAAGGATGGGCTTGGTATTTATTTCATCCATAAGAGAAAATAAAGATGTTTCTAATAATTTTAACTCCTGTTTTTTGTATTACAGACTACTTTGTTAATTTTTGAATGACTGGTGTACGTATTTGTCTAATGAATATGCAATGTACTAATAATCCTATTTTTTCAGGATAAAGAAAGGAGATCATATTATTATCCGTCCATCATAAAATAATTCTAATGGGTTTATGTCTTTAGCATAGATGGAATTCCTTTCATATTCAAGTCAGCAGGGGCTTTAATATTGATGCCAGTGTAGCCAAGACTTTACCTGTGGACATTGGAATAAAAGCTTATTGAAATACTCTACATTAATTACATCTTTGAGCATGTGATAACAGAAAAAAAGTTACCTCATCTAACATTTAGCAGTAGGAATTCTTTATCTTGGCTAAAATGTAGTATTTATCTAGTTTTAAAAGATATTGAGAAGTTCAGGACCAAGACTGCCTTCCAAAAGAATTTGGTCTGAAAACAGATCTCAGTAGAGGTTACTTTTAATGCAAGAAGATTTACTGTGCAGGAAAAAAAAAACAAACCCGCAAAAACAACCAGCCAACCAACCAACCAAAAAAAAAACTACCAAAAAACCCCACCAAAAAACCACCCCTGTTTTATTGCCATTCTCTTCTTTGAGCAGAAGCCAGGATACTAGGCAAAGTGCTGGCAGAATACTCAAAGTTTATAAAGCATGAGCTTGTAAAGTAAAAGTATAATTAATTTTTTTTAATGCAATTTGGAATCAAAAAAGGTGTGTTACTTTCTGATTAGTCATTATTATCTTATGCAGGACATTAAATCACACAGCTGTGTGGAAATTTTATTAAATCTGTTACTGCAGTTCCATGCTCTGTCACCCACTGATGTCTCCCCCCCCCTCCACACCTCTGTCCTCCCTTTCTTTTTCTTTCTTTTGTCCTTCCCTGTTGGGCCAGCTGCCAAAACTGAGGGTTCCTGAAGATCGATTAGAGAACTTTTTCTTCTCTGCTCACTTCATCTGTGTTCGGTCCTTAACATAATGTGAAAGGCAGAAAGACCTTTAGCCAGCAGCCAAATAGTGTATGATATTCAGTGCCTAAGGTAACAGTGCAAGTTTGAACTCAAAATAGTAACTGAAGAAAAAAGGAATAGATTAAATCACAGGATTAAAAAAAAAAAAACAAACAAATACAGTTCTTCTATACATTCATCTTGAGTTGGATGAACTAGAATTTTTTCACCTCATTCCAAATGTGTGAGTTAAGTATGTGTCAGAGGGAGGAGTAATGTAAACAAAATAGAATATATATCTTACATGTTCCTACTTTGTTACTTTGTATCCATATGATACTTTATAAATGAAATTTTCTAATTTGGGGTAATATGTAACTGTGCAAATTATCAGATTTCTAATTAGAGGTTGAATTTGTCATGCTGTGATGTTGATAGATCACGTGTATATTGTATGTGTGTGTACTGTGGGTAGTGCTCATCTCTTTTTCTAGTTTCCTGCCAATACTTGAAGGATCATGTCAAGGCTTAAAATAGGTAGCTGTATCATAGAATCAACTGAAAATGGAAAATCCACAGAAGATCCATCTCTAGAAATATATCCCAGAAAAGGTGTAGACCATACTGCTTAGGGAAGCTCTCTTAGGAGATGTAGCAAGTCAGTATTAAGTTTTGTTTTTTTATTAGTACTGGAAAGTTGATGGTGAAAGCAAACCCTGTGAGCATCAAAAACATTTCTTGTGAAACTTGAGGCAAAATTCTGGGAAGAATAGACTGCTTGCTTAGTTAGTTTGAAAATTGGCTGGATGGCCAGGTTTGTAGGCTTAGCTAGCTGGTGGCAGGTAGTGATGGACAATGAGGAGTCTGGGCTTGTTTTGTCTGAGGAAGAGAAGGTTGTGAGGCAGCCATAGCAGGTCCCCAGTTGCCTGAAGAGCAGTTGCAAGGGATGGACTAGTTAAACTTTTCCTGGTGCAAGGTACAGAGTGTAACACCAGAAAAAATTCTGAAAATCAACCCCCCCCCCCCACCCCCGCAAAAAAAACCCAAAGAACCCACCAAAACAACAACAAAAACAAAACAAACCAAACAAAAACAACAACCAAAACCCCCCAAACCCAAAAAAAAAAAAAAAACAAAACCCAGAAACCAACTCTGCTTTTCCCCAAAAAAATTCCAAAACAAGCAACCAAAAAAAGCCTCACAAAACCAGTGAAAGAATCTTGCTGAAAAGTTACAGCTTGAGAGGATCAAATTTAATATTTTAGGAAAAAACATCTTACCTGGAGAGGCAGTGCAGAATAAATTATCTCAAGGCACTGTGGAGTTTCCATCTGTGAGGGCCTTTGAGCATTTTCTACAAAATGCCAACCCTCCATTGACTGAGCTGCTCTGGTGTGAGCAGGAGCTGGGACTGGGGGTCTCCAGAGGTCTCTGCATAGCACCAGCTGTATGGCTTTAGGTGACCTTGCTCTGATAGCCATTTTATGTGCAAACAATATAAAACAGAGGTATTTGTCTTCAATTTTCTGCCAATAACACGTAATTTTCCAGTTTTTATTTTGTGCTTAGCAAAAAGAGTTAAATTTCTTTTGGCTGTTGTATTCAAATAATAGCTAAGGAGTGCCTGGAGGCAACTGAATCAGAGACAGGACAGAAGGAGGTGCCCCTGAATGGCTTGTGTTACTGCTTTTGAAAGCAGGCTTACTTGAAAGGTGAAAGAGGAAGAAATAGCATGTTATGTTACATTTCAGAGAATTTCTTTTACAAAGTCTCCGTTTCTGTACAGATGGGTGTGTTGTAAAAATTTTATGGGAATGCTGTATGGAAATCCTTTCAATTAATTAAAAAGCCCTGTGTCCCTCAAGTTCTATGGTAAAGACCAAATAGTTACTGGCACCTTTTGTTTCTCAGTTTTAAACCAGAAAATTCACAAACTGAAACATTTCTGTATATCTGGAAATTTTCTAATGTTTATTGGTAAATATTTGGAGTTCAGAATTTTTTTTATGTTTGGATTTCGCTTTAGTTTGTTAAGTAGTGAGATCCACACATGAGCTATGTTCTTTCTGAAGGTCTAAAAGTTGTTTTTCATGATTTAGGGCTATCAGATGAAATTAACAAAATAATATATATTAAGACTGTGTGATTAGCAGTACTGTTGTCCTGTTGTGGGAAAAGTGTAGTTTTAACAAAAGGATTTAAAAACTATTTTTTTCCGGAACTGTGTGGCCTTTTAAGTGAATCAGTGCCAAGATTATTATTGCACACGTGGAGCTCCTCTCTTCTTCTGCAGTTCCTCTTCTGCCTCCTGAACTGCATGTAATTTGTCTGAGTTTTAACCATGACCCTTACTAAAATGTACAGATTACAATGTACTAAGAAAGAGGTATTTGCTATATTTAAAAAGTGTCAGTGCTGATCTTTGTGAAATGTGTTGTGCCCATGGGGGAAGAGACTTACTTTGAAGTAGGCAGGAATGAGCTTGTCTAGTTGGTGGGTTTAATTTCAGTTTACAGTGGCATCTACTGATCTGTTTGGTGATACTGTGGTTTTTCATCTGCATTACTACATGGGTGGAAGGGTTAGGCACTGCCTTGCTTTCAGAATGCCTGGAATCTTGTAATTTCCAGGGGCAGACTTTCTGCACTGATGGATGTATAAATCTGGTGATAGCATCTTGTACCACATCAAAGACGACTGCGGTGACTCATTCTTCAATTTCAGGCTATGAGAAGTGTGTGCCGTCCTTTCCTAATAAGTGTAACTGTGTCCTATCTCTAGGTCGGCTCAGGGATTTTTCCTGTCTAGTTTGACTCATTTCTAGGACTTTCTCCTGAAGACAATCTGTTTGCTCATCATCTGCTGAAGCTTTTTACTAAAGATGCAAATGCTTTGTTCTGGTCCTTGTCCATCTCCATTTTCCCAGTTGTCTCCTGGCTGAGATGGTGTCCAGTCTACCTCAGTCCTTGCCTAAACTGATGCTTCAGAGTTTTTAAATGCTATTTGTACAGTAATTTTTTTTTTCTTTTTTGACAGTGGAGGGGTGTCAGGATGAGTGTGGGAAAGACGGTTGTTCATAGAAAGGCTGGCAGCCCACAACAGCTATGTATATATGTTTGGAGTCCTGCAGCTGACTGCTGTAAATCCAAGTGAGCTTGTTACTGCCTTTTTAGTGTAACTTGGACTGATTTGTACCTAAAATAAAGCCAGGAATTGCAAAGTCATTCCACAAAGATCAAAAAGTATAGTCTCATCTTAGCCATGCACAGGTAGTTGTACTTTTCACAGTATACTCAAAAGCAATTTTCAGACTATGGATGAACTCGGTAGAAAAAGGCTAGAGTTTGAGGTACACTGGTACTAGTTTTGTAGAACAGATAAAAAGGAATATTTCAGGTTATCTGAAGAGAAATAACAAGCTTACTTCTCCAGTGACAGCAACTACTTGCCTTTGTAGTCATACAAAACAATTCTTTTGTAAGAGAAGAAATTCCACTGTGCAAAAGCAAATATTTGAAATGGAGCAAGTGGTGTGTGTGGAAATTTGATATGTTCATGTAACACTGTTTTGTGTAAAGCAAACAGATATTTTTCCATTACAAATGGGGGAACTTGAATGTACTGGAGATGCAGTTCTCTAAATAAGTAGACCTGTCTTCATTCCTTTCCCTCTTTTTATTGACTTCTCATTCATGATATGTCTGGACTATTTACAGTCCTTACTTACAGTGCTGTTATTATCAGTGCCCTGATGATGCAAAAGAAAGCACTTTTTAATATGTTGTGAAATGTATAATGGTTTGTAATTCTATTTGTGTTTTTAAGGACAAAAAGTACCACTAAGTATAATGTCATCAGATACCACACTTTGACATGTTTATCTGAAATGGTGGTCCTTTGAATGCTTTGGAAATAGCACTTCAGTGCACTAATCTCTGGGAAAGTAATTTTTATTATTGTTGGCTCCTGTGTTTAGCAAGCAGCTCTCAGCTGACAGATTGTACATTATAGAAAAATGTTTGTGACTCAGCTAACAAAAACCCAATGAAGTATCTAAATTAGGAATTCTGGTTTCATGCCTTTTTTTCTTATTACTGCATGCTTTCCTCTCTTACTGCAGTCAGTCCTTTGCAAGCCTGTGTGGATCTTGGCAAGACCACACTCCATTAGCTTGATATAAGCAGCCATTCTGCTTAAAAGAAAATTTACCATTTTCATACCAAAAGTAGAAGGCACAAGCCCAGAAAAATAGAAGGCAAAAGTTCGTCAGACTTTAAATTATATTTAAGTATAGATTGATTCTTTTAAAATAGCAATGCAGCGTCTGTGGCCTTCTTTTCTTGCACTACATTCATTTAGCTGTCAACCTTTATATATGGCTATATTGAGGTGTACAATTGCAGTGTGTATTTTCATAGTAGACTGAAGTATGTATTTTATAAATTCAAATGAATGATCATCAGAGTGCTGTTTATAAAGAAAATTCCAAAAAATAAGGTAAAATATCTAAATGAAAAAAAACAATGAATAGGTGAAAAGATAGCAATATAAAATCTCCTGTATAAAACTATTACCTTATTTTGTTACAACATTTATTAATAGCTACCTCTGAGAATTCCTATCATTTACTGAGTGAAATACCAATCTGACAATATATAGGTTATAGAAAAACTCTTGTCTTGTTGTTATTATATAGACTTTTCAAGCAGAAATTCTTGCCAGCTGAAGAAAAGCAAATGAAACAAAAGTGTCTTTATCTGTGCATATTATACTAACACTTTGGGAAAAGGAATGAGTATTGATGCCTCTGTTTTCTGTCCTTCCTGTAGGTGTGCAGGACCCTCACCATGAGAAGATAATTACTGTGACTACTAATGGGAGTATTCACAGCCCCAAGTTTCCACATACATACCCACGCAACACTGTGCTAGTGTGGAGATTAGTAGCACTAGATGAAAATGTATGGATACAACTTACTTTTGATGAAAGATTTGGGCTTGAGGACCCAGAAGATGATATTTGCAAGTAAGTTACTTTCCATTTCACTTAGGAAATTCTGAAAGGAGGTGATTAGAGATGAAGAAAAAGTATTGCTTGAGTTTTGCAAAAATTGACACTTGCACATTATCTATAACATGCATCTTTTAAAGTATTGGTTTATGATTTTCTTTTATAGTGCTAGAGGAGATTTTTATGCTTGAAACTTCTGGGGTGCTCCCATTTTTCCTTCTGCATTCAGTTATTATCAGTATTATATATCTAGGCCATAGATGTATAACAACTCAAAAATGTGACATATTAATCTCCCTCTCAAGTAAAAGTTTTGACATCTGGGAAAATGTTACTGACAGAATGTTAGAATTATGAATGTCTAATTTTACAGAGTAAATTCTGGTGAGTAAGTTACCTAAAGCAGAATTCAGGTCATGACACAAAGTACTACACAACTGTTTAAGACTCCTCCACACACTACCCTACAATATTTTAATGGCCTTAAATTATCAAGTTTTCTATAAAAAACAACACTTAAAGTACTGTGCTAATTGACATTTCTCAGTGGTACTGGCTTTTCCCTGACTTCAGTAAGTATCTGCATGCTCAGTCACTGGCAGAGGTTTCTGTAGGGCTTGTGGAATCTCTGTTCCCTTCCAGGATTCTTAGGTGAAGGCTTTGTAATTTGGAAGAGAAACAGTTGGGACATAACAGGCATCAGCACAGATGTAGTTCTGAACCAAGCCATGTGGTTGGTAAAGTTTTGGATGTTTTGTGAGGCAGTAGGACTGACATTTATATTTCCTGTGGGAGGAAACTCTTGTATCCTATACCTGTTTGTCATGGCAGCAACACATCATAACAAGTCCTGATGTGTGAATAGTGGTATATTGTCTGGACTCTTCAGTAAATTAAATAAAGTATGCCATTTAAATGGCATTTTCTCCTTTGATGTCTTCTGGAGAAGTACTTCACACAAGATTTTTGTTTCAAAGTAATTTTTTGGGGTTTTTTGGTTTTCTGGTTTGATTTTTATTTTCATGTACATCATACACACATTTGACTTGATTCTTGTTTTCAGGTTTTCTAATTGACTGTTATTCCATTGGTTTTACATCTTGTATTAATTCAATTTGATAACAAATTGATTTTTTAAAGGCTTTTTTTGCACTTATCCTTAATTTGGGAGGAAGTGTTTATAATAGATAGATAAATATCTTTTTCTCATAATTCTAAGGAAGCGATTACCAAGGCCAAATCAGGACTATAGTAATGACTATAAACATAGGTTTCCTTGAATGAGTGCACTCCCTCTGCACAATAAGTCTTTTCTTCAAGTAAAAACTTAGCTTGCTTTTTCTGTTCTTTGCATATGGCAAAGTGGCAAGTGAAAGAAAATCCAGGTAGCATGACTCATTTGTCCACTTGCAAAAATAGAAGATAAGATAAAATATTTTATAATATTTTAACTAGAATAGTATTTTAATTGTGTGTAGATTTATTTTAAGTAAACAATGTGCTAAATACAAAAGGACTGACAAATTAAGAAGAAGTAACAAGTCACTCATAATCTTCACTCATTTGGACTCTTATCATGCCAATATTTGTGCAGGGATACCAGGAAGTTGTATGACTGCAATTTCTGATATGTGTCCTACTGAAAAAATACTGGGCTTTTTGGCTTGGAAGATTACAAAGAGAGTTATATTTATCTCTGGAAAAGATTTATATTTTTGATTTTAAATCTAAGATTCCTCTGAACTTTAATTTCAGTAGCAAGTTCAATAAAGGAAGAGAAATTACACCTTGTTTGATGTAAAGTGAGTATAAATAACTAACAAGTTGAGGAAATAACTAAGACACAGATTAAATATGTAAAATAATTCTACACAGGTCAAGCAAGTTACCAGCTACCTGAGTAATATCTCTTTATGAGTTGTGTCTTGCATTTCTTACCCTTAGAGTTCCTAATAAAATTATTTATACTTCTTCCAATACTTTCAGTTGAAAAACTAAGGGTTTTTTAATTGACTACATCCCACAGAATTTATTACTATACTGTGCTTCTGCCATCTTGGAACACACAAATCAGTATTGTTGACGTAGAGTGCTCAATGATTTCTCCAAAAGCAAGTTTATATGACAAAGGACAGAATGAAACATCACATGAAGTTTAATCTATTGTAATGCCATACCTTTAGCTCTGACATATGACTGAAACTAAGGAAAAACTGCAGCCAGGAAACATTAGCCTATCTATGCAGTGTACAGTGTGTATCAGGATATCATTTTCTTTCGTTCTGTATGAGATAACCTCATGAGTTACCTGTGGTCATTGTCACAGTCTTCAGTCTCTCTACCTGTTTAAGCTGCTCATGCCAGAACTTTCTCCATCATCTCTGCAGACTGTGGTGCCCTGGTGTCAGCTCATAGAGCCAAGGAGAGAATATTCTGGAGTATATCACCTTAAGAAATTAGCAGTTTTTACATCTCAAATATTGCTCATACTTTGGAGAAAAATGAAACAAACATACCTAGTTGTACAAGTATTTTTGTTTAACGTAGTTCTATAACAGGAGTACATTAGTAGTGGTAACTAAAAAATGTCATAGATGTATCCTGAAGCTATGGCAAGTTTTTTCCTGTATCTGACCTTGGATTTCTTCCAAGTCAGTTCTGACATTTCAAGATATTCAGTGAAGTCTTTTCATCTAGAGCAAATATCACATTTTACAGATATTTTGCAGGTACCAGTCTAGGCTCTACTTCAAATATTTTCCCAAATGCAAATCAAAGTGATCCTGCATGGCTTTTTTTTTTTTTTTTTCACTTGGTTTTTACTTGCTATTCAACTTATATTATTTACTAATACAGCAAATTTGCATTAAAAGAATTCTATGTTAAGGCCAGGCCTTCTGACTCAGCCTCACCTGTATTACTGTGCACATTCTGCTAATTCTCAACACTCTTAAGAATGATTGCTGCATTAGTTTAAATGACAATGTTTTTTAGAATAAAAGTCTGGTATTTTGCCTGTATTTAACCAGAATATTTTTATTTTGGTTTTACAATGGTGATGTACTTGATATTCATGCACATAATGTTTTCATTCCTTTAGAGATAGTCAATGTTTTCTGGTTTCTTTCAGAATAGTTCTATTCATCTGCACTTCATCCTTCCTATGGACAAAATGTTAAGAATCCCACTGTGTCCTTTCCAAAGTGAACACAAACATTACTTTTTTGGAAATTAAATATGTCTAGAAGAGATGTATGTTATTTGGTTGACAGTAGAGATATATAAATCTCTGCCATATTACAGTAATTTCAGTTTCATAGACTGTGTTTGATTTCAGTTGTGACTTGCAAAAGAAAATGTTACAAGCAAAAAAATCCCCCTTCAACCAAAGAAAAAGGAGAAGGATATAATTCTTGGGTGTTTTGTGCAGCACTGTTTACATGATAAAAGTAGTAGTGAATTTCTAGCAGAGGCATTGTGAATTTGGATTGCATACGCCTGCCCTTTCTCATGAAATTAAAACGTAGTTTTTCTGCTGTTGGTATGGTAGCTGATATGACAGGTCATTATTTTCATGATGCTAGCCCTTCAATCCTGTTCTAATCATAAAGCCATTAGGCTCCTGTGCAGACAGCTCCCATTGCCAGGGAGCTGCCATAACTCTTCATGACCAAACACTGACTTTTGCTCAGCTGTTGCTTGTTGCTCAAATTTGTTGCTTTCTGTCAATATGAACATGAAGTGATAACAGATTTATGATTAACTCCTCTGTGACAGGAAGACATAGATTTAGCTTTCATCCAGCAAGAGCATAGATATTGCACTTGACCTTGAAGGGAAGTCTGACAATGTGAGTTGGTAGGAGCATTGCAATGCAAGGTAAAAATAGGAAAGGGAAAAGAAAGAATCTTTCTTCCATCAGAAGCATGTATCAGATTTGTTCTCTCCCTGTGCATGGAGTGGCTCTAGTTGTTAATATGAGTAGTGGTTGCAGCTGTTCTTTCTAATATCTGATGATTACAGCCTGACTTTTATTATATATAATAAAACACAGAAATGTGTCACAAATCCAAAGTGCAATTACTGTAGATAAGGTGATAAGGATAAAAAACATGGGTAAAAGTCTGTGGAACTAACTGATAGTAGAATAATAAATACCATTTTAGCAACATCTACATTTTAGGATGGTTACACTAATTTCCAACTCTCATTAGCCTTCTAATAATTTAAATTATCAACTATAGTTTGTTTGTTTAGGGGGAAGGGAGGCTTTTAGCAGCTGCAGATGTGTGTCTGTTCATTTACATGCATAAGTAAAGGATTAACCTATAATGTTTTGAAAGAGATTTAAAAGCTTGTCTACTTGATATGTGTAATTTGTGGAACTATTTCCTGCAGAAAATTAGTTAAGCTGAAGACAGCCATCAGTGCTGACATAGGGTAAAATCTATGTGACTTGTTTTTCCTCTTCCTGTCAAATTCAATACTTAATTTTTAATCCTGGGAATATTCTTCCTCTGAGGATTCTTAGGATGATACTTTATTATTCAGTGCCACATGTATTAAATTTGCTACCTCTCCTTTCTGTGTTTCCTTAAGCCATTTTCCTTCACTGCAGATCTGTTGTGACTGAGCTTTTGCCTTCCATTCATGGAACATCAAGATTCTGTGGTTGAAACTGTAATCCAGACTGCTTCAACAGTCATGTGTGTTCCTAATTAATGTATTATTAGGAAATTGTTTATAAGAATTAAAAAGTAAGAAGATTTGGCTTAATCAGACAATACTGAAAAAGATGTATTAAAGAGGAAACACACAGACACTGTCTTTCATCTGTGGCTATGAAGAAGGAAAATATTTGCTTAGCGGTCTTTTTACTTTTTTTTTTATTTGCATAATTTGTTTCAAATGGATGCTAGACAGTGATAATTTACAGTAAACACAATAAAAAGACTAAACATTTTGCTACGTAATTTTCCAAAGATACCTTTCTGTTTAATATAAGACACGAGTTACTTCTAGCATGTGGAAATTTCTTTCTTGTTAATATTACAAATCTGAATATTTAGTATGTGGAGTAAAATACGGTCGCATAACTGTGACTCTCTAATGCCTCAGTAAAAAAGACAACAGAAATTTTGCTTCTGTTTTGCTCCTTTGTATGGAAGCACTTTGCAACATCAAGGGAGTGCATGCATGAAACTATAATATCAGCATCATTTTCTTCTATTCAGAAGAATTTCTATCCCACACTCTGCCCCTAGAGAAAAAGAGCCTTTGTTTTTCTTGTTTTACCTTGGGTGCATTATAGAGTCTATGTTGGTATATGTCTGAAGACCACACCAATATCAAGCAGAGATTTGTGAAAAAAATAGAACTCTTCACATAAAATAAGTATTACTTCTGTCTGGGGCTTTTGAGGGCAACAAGTTCCTTATCAAAGTCTAGTTTCCAATAAAATTATTTTTTGGACACGATTGATGGGCTGACTTTACTATCAGTGTTAAATTCTTCTCATTGACTGTGGTTACAGAGGGTGAAGTTATATCCTGAGTAAGTACAAAGTTCAAGTTGGCTTTGAATAACTGGATAAGGACCTTTAAGTGAACTCTGTATTTAAAGTGGAATTGGTGAAGACAATGTTCACGGTGACTCATGTTGCTAAGTAGCTGGGCTGCTGGGATTTTTAGTGCTAGGGGTTGCTGCTGCCACCTTTATTTAAGAATTCAGAAAAGTCCCCCAAAATTTTAAGGTTTCAAACTGGGAAAACCCCCAAAATATTGAGTACTAAAACCCACAGAATTCTGAAAGCAGAGATGAAAGTTATAGTGAAGACTAATCCTTAAAACTATTTCCTTACAGTTGTTGCCTTAGAATTTCAATATGTTCAATTTTAACCACCTGGTTTTTTATGGGATAATCTCCAATGATATGATGTTCAACAAAGGCAAGTGCTGAATTCTGCACCTGAGATGGAGGAACTCTGGGTGTACAGACTGGGGAATGAGGCTGGAGAGCAGCACCATGGAAAGGCAGCTGGGGGTCCTGGGCCATGGCATTGAATGTGAGTCATTGTGCCCTGGCAGCCAGGAGAGCCAACCCTGCCCTGGGGACATCAGGCACAGCTGGGCAAGGGAGGGATTGTCCTGCTCTGCTCTGCACTGGGGCGGCCTCACCTCGAGTGCTGGGGGCAGCTCTGGGTGACACAATATAAAAAAAATATAAAGCTATTAGAGAGTCCAAAGGAGCACAATAAGGATGGTGAAGGGCCTTGAGGGGAAGCCATATCAGGAGTGGCTGAGGTCACTTGATCTGCTCAGCCTGAGGAGAGGACACTGAGAGGAGACCTCACTGCAGTTACAGCTTCTTCATGAGAGGAAGAGGAGGGGCAGGCATTGATCTCTTCTCTGTGGGGACCAGTGACAGGACCCGAGGGAATGGCCTGAAGCTGTTCCAGGAGCAGTTTAGGTTGGATATCAGGAAAAGGTTCTTCACCCAGAGGGTGGTTGGGCACTAGAAGAGCTCCCAGGAAGTGATCACAGCACCAAGCCTGACAGAGCTCAAGAAGTGTTTGAACCATGCTCTTGGGCACAGGGTGTGACTCTTGGGTCCTGTGCAGGGTCAGGAGTTGTACTCAATGACCTTTGTGGGTCTCTTCCAACTCAGAATATTCTGTAATGCTGTGAGATTTGACACATGGGTGGGCTGGGCTCTGTTTAGGTAACTCTACATATCAGTGATATTGAAGTGTTTCATAATTGGCTGTAACTTCTGCAAAAATGAAACTATAACAGAGTTAAATTTTTTTATAGCTCTATTCCATGACTCAGATCCATTTGGAAAGGAATGATTCATTAACATACAGGTTATAAAAAGCATATGAATTCTCGTTCCTCAATACACAATATTTATTTTTTTCCCATCACATAAATAACTCGTTAATCATTTTTATTCAAAGTCTGAAAGGGGGACATATAATTTAAATGGTTGGGGTGCATTCTAGCATTCAAGTGCCTTGGTTTAATTGAAATACTGATGGCAGAGAATTACTGTGAAGTACCTAATTTAATCTGAAGTCCTTTGTAGCAGCATTGATGTTTTATCAGTAGCAGAGAGGTGGCATTTTAGGAACAGTGTGTAGGAAATTACATAAAGCTTCTGTCAGTAGAGGCTGATGGAGTAATTTCTTCTGATGTTTGTGGAGTGTTTTTTTATGGTTTTGAGTTTTAATTGTTCAATCCAATTGCAGGACAATTGAAAAGCAGTGCCAGTACAAGAGAGGTTTGGATGATAAATGGAAAAATGGAAGATGAGAGTGGGGGATGGGGGTCAAAATTTGCAAGCAGTTATATTGATTCAGGAGCAGAGTCCTCTGATCTAAAAATTGTTCTTTTATGTATAAAGAAAATAGTTTTATACTACTAAAGGTATTTCTCTCATGTGAGTTGCAATGTAACAATATTATTTCAATTGAATGAAGAGAATCTAATCAATTCAACAAACTTATGCTTCCTGCTTTCTTGGTGTTTTAAAGAAAAAATGAGTGGATTTTTTAGCATAAAATGAAATATCAGGATCTGTTTCTTCTCTAGTCTGATTTCATGGAACAAAACTATAGTGGGATTGTTTTGTTTTGTTTTGTTTTATTGTTGTGTTTTGGTGGTGTGGTTTATTTGGGTTTTTTTTAGAAATATCTTCCTTTTGGATATTGCATGATTCCAGAAAAAACTTTCCACATCATTCAAACATGAACTCATCTTTCAGGTGGTCCCATCTTTTTGGTTTAGCTACTCTCTGCTGTTCACAGTGTGGCAGAGGTGTGTGCTGTACCCAGAAGTATATCCGTTCTTTTGGGTTCTCTACTGCTTATTAAAAGCTGCCTAATACCATCCTCATGATAAGAGATTTATAAGCGTGACAAAGCAGATATCTCAGGCAATAAAAGGCAATAAAAACAAATCAGAAAAGCAAAGCTCAGTGTGGTTATAACTGAGGCTACTCAGTTATAACACACATCTCCTAGGCTTCAAGAAGAGTAAACTCTTCTGTTATACAGAAAGGGCTTAAAGCTGCAAAACTGTATTCTCCAAGCAAATCAGAATGAAACATAAGAAAGGAAAAGTGAAGGAGATGCTTCTCTGGGTGGAATGGGAGGACAGCAGAGCACAGGTGATGTGATCAGAAGGGCACTCTGCACAAACCTAGAGACTGCATTCTCACACACCCACATTTCCCTCAATTTCTGTAAATTCAGCATTCATTTTTAGCATCTACTGTTGCTAGAGGACACTATAATAGATATTATTTTGGAAGTAATTTGACACCTGTTTTCCCAGCCTAGATGAGTGTGTAGGAGAATGATTGCTGATAAGTGGGCAGTTGACATAATTCCTTACTCCTTTTTCACACCAGAGATCCAGTCATTGACTTAAAAAAAAATTTAGGCTTCTTAAAATTTCTTCCTGGTCCTCCCAGTCTCAAGCAAGCTCTTTGAATAAAGTAAACTGTGTCCCCACTATCAAAATATTTTTGTAAATGGTCCTAATCCTAATTTATTGCTTCTAAAATTGTTTTATGTTAGTGTAGTTGGCAGTGTTTCTAATGGTGGAGACCAAAGTTATTTCCTTTGAATCTGAATATGGAACTGATGGGTCTTGCTTCTTTCTAGGGTGTTCTGGCTGTAATTGATGGAGTTCTGTTTCTCTCACCCTACCACTTATTAAAATACAGAAGTAAATCTCTACTTTCAGGGGCAGAAAAATACCACCACTGGAGCTCAGGGACAGAGACAGACCCTGTAGCCACCTGTGGTTTCTGCTGAGGCTCAATTTAGCTCCTGATGACAAGACTCTGCAAGCTGCAGAGTCAGGACCAGCAGCATAATCTAAAGTTACCCCATGTAATGTCTAAACATGCCAGTTTAAGCATAGCATACACTCCCTTCCTGATGTTTTCTAATTACTGAAAGTCTGAGTACAGTTTTGATGTTAGACTCACCATCAGGTATATAAGCAGGATTAAACAGGAATAGAAGACATTCCAACTGTCCTGTTCCTAGATGGACACTGAGTTTCTTCAGCCGTTGTGCAGCTTTTCCTTTCACCTTTCTCCACTTGCCCTCTTCCTAAATGCTTCCTTGCTTCTTTAAATTCATCATCAAACATTTTAACAAAGTTTGTTTCTCACATGCAATTATAGTCAGAATGCATTGCCAGCAAATATTTTCAGACAAGTTAGTAACAATCCAGTATTGCACTCAATGCTGCTCCATTCAGTAATGCAATTTACATCAATCTGATCATCAGGACATATAAGAAGATGCATGTGCATCAGAAACTGTGGAAAGAAAGCTTTATTGTTATAAAAAATGTTAGATGATCATGTTGGAGCATCATAGGGGTTTTATAAAGTAATATTATTAGATCATCTCATTTTCTGAAAGTAGTATGTGAAAAGGGAGACCAGCGCTATAGCACCAATAATTAAGATGTATCTCTTCAGATTACCCTTTGATTCACATACTGTGGCTGGACTGAAAACAGATTTGTATAATTTTATGGCCATCAATTTATAACTAGTAAAACTGAAGTGAGAGAAAACTTCTTACACTCCTTAGGTGAAAAGTGATCTCCTTCTAGGATTGGGAGTATGTTTTTTTTTTTTTTCTGGCTCATGCAGACTGGTCTGTTACATTACACGGTTTTTTCATCTTCTGAGTAGCAATTACTAGCCTGTTCTGAAGCGGAATATCAGACATTGTGACAACTGCTCTGACCTGGATTGGTAAATCCTGTGTGCAGGTGTAGCTGCGAAGAGGCCATATGTTATTGTGAGCTAAAGAAAATAAAGGTGTTTTCATTTAAATGAGCATAGATAGAACCCCAGCCTCCCCTGAAGTAGGCAGGAGGAGGGGAAGGGAAGCAGCCTGCACTGCCCTGGCAGAATCTTCACATTGCTAAAAATGCCCCTTGTGCTCCTTATGTTTTGTTTTGTTTTTTTCACCCAAAACTATACTTTTGGATATTGTTAGGAAATTGCTTAGACAGTAGTTTGCACATCATTGACCCATTGCTGCATTCCAGGATTTATATCCTGGAATATCTTGGAGAGTGCATAAAGAAGAAATTACTCTTTGGGATAGTAGAATAAATATTTCTAATGCTACTTGAAAAACAATGGTGAAGTATGTGTTTGTGGATTCAGAGAAGCTGGAACAGATACATTGACCACTGTGAACAGTGTGACTAGAAGAAGAAATTTTACAGTGGCTTAGAAATAGTGCTTTACAGCCTTGGCTGTAAATGTGAACTCTAAGGTCCATTAGAGTTTTTGGTTTTTTACAAAATGTTGACCTGTACAGTAGGAACATATGATTTTTGTTATGATTGCTGTAATTCCCAAGATAAAATATACCAGACTTTACAGAGAAGTCCTGGTAAAAATTTGGTCAGGCTTTTAGTTCTCCAAAATCTGGAATGTGTAGTACTGTACAGTGCAGGATAATTATTAAGCTGATTCCCTCTGTGAGGAGAGACAGCAGCTGCATCTTTATGAAGGCAAAAGTGCTTTGGAGACTAGTGTCCAACGCAGCAGGACCCTGAACTTTGGTGTTCATTTCCACACAATGTTTTATTGTAACATAATAGTTATGAGAGGTAATGCCTTCCACAGCAAAAAACAAAGCCAATAATAGAAGTACTGCTGTACAAAACAGTTAGAATACTTTGTCAAATTACCACTTTTTGTTGTGTGTGTTATTATTTAGTTCATAACTGGTGCAGAACACTAAGGGGGTCCAGTGAATAGCACAAAGTAGACAGTTGGAGGTGAAACAGCACAGGAAAGGGTTTCTTGTAAATGTTACCCATTTTTTAGTCCTTGAAAAATAACTTTCCCAAATAAATTCTACTTTTGTGGAAAATCTTTTTTATTTGCTGTATTTTAAAATACTTCAGGAGAATATGTAGTCAAATAGGAAAAAGGTAAGTGTAGCATATTGACTGTGAGTGTTAGAAATCCTTGGAATCTTCATTGACACAGAACTTAATTATTTGTATTTAAAGATAAAGGCCAAAGTAAGTACATGGACTGGAGCATGTACTTATTTGTATGTTTATATTTTTCCCAAGCTCACCCTTTTTCCTAAATTCTTCAATTGATATATGGTAGTAGTGATGGTATGAAATGTCATGCACTTTTTTTTGGTTTATATGTCTGTTCTACTCATATCATGCCATTTTTGGACCAAATTTAATCTGTTTAAAAAAAAGCTAAACATATTTCTGACTGGCATTGGGAGTACTGTCATTCTGTAATACACTGAAGATAAATAAATATATCTTCTTTCCTTACCTCAAATTCTGATCTGCAGGATTATACTGTCTCTTTCTGTAATATTCTTATTCAAGTGCTTGAAATGCTGTATGAATGGAAGTTGTATGGGCATAAATTAGTTTTTAGCAGGGGCTGAATTCTGTGGTTCTATATTGCTGAAATTACTTTTTTTATGTGCTTAATACATATCAGTAGTTTAATATATGCTTAAAGCTTGCTGTTTGAACACACTAGAATTGTTTTTGTTTCAGAGCCTGTAGGACATTTACCAATGTATTATCACATGGACAATGTATCTAGTTTGCAATTGTCCCCACAAGGCAGATGTCACTTTCAGAGGCTATGGGATATTCATGTGCTTATGGCTGAGAAACATAGGTGTTTATCTGTGCACCTAGATAAAGTTGTTTGCCAGCTTCCTGGTCATCAGGGAAATGTTTTCAGCAATACACAGTTTATTAAATGGCACTGAGGTAAACTTTTTATATAAATGGGAGTTTTGAGGAAAAGAGACACATTTCTTTGAGCTTCTTATTTTTGCATGCAGTACCAAAATACATTCACCAAGGGACAAAAGTTGCAAAATGTGTGTTTCTCACCTTCAAATGGTCCTGATCCACAGAAAATGGAAAATATCTTTTCTGGTAGACTGGAGTATGGTAATGCAGCAGTTAATTTCTCCAAATCAGGCAATCAGTGCATTCTTTTAATAAAAAGAGTTTGAATATTTGAAGAATAGAATCTGGGGGTTTGAACTCTGTCTTGGTTTTCCTTTCCACTTGTAATGTGGTTAAGTGTATATGTATGATCAAAGTGGCTTGCAATGAGTGAAAGGGAAGAGAATTGAAATCTACAGATTAAACTTTTTTTTCCCCATGTCTTCTAAATAGCAAGGTAGAAATACAGAGAGAGCTGTGTGGTTGTGTTAGAAGCTTCAGGCTGTTATTAATCAGCGTGAGAAAAGATTAAACAGGGAGAACCATGGCAACCATGTAACATTTGTGAATGAATTTGTGTTTCCATAGGCAGTTCCTAATGTGCAGTACTGCATATTCTAAAATAGATGTATTCAAAGTAGGTTGGCGCAGAAATTACAATCCATATTTGAGGAAAGGCAGTTAGAAATGTTCTCTGTTCATACCTTGAGTATCTTTATTTCATGGAAATTGTAGACATGCCAGGATACTTGTGGCATACTTTTATGCTCATTCGTTGGCTGGAAGTGATGTCTACTGCTAGAAGTGATGTTTGTATATAATTAGACATAATTTTCTGAGTACAAAAACTGACCTCATCAGTTATTTATTTGGATTATATCTGCATTTGTTGTTTCTTTCCAGTGACTGTTATGACACAGTGTGTATAAGATCAGCAAATACAGAAACTACTATGGAAATTTATTTCTCATCAAATCAGTGGTGTTCTATCATCTTTTCTCCGTTTATATGTTAAAACATCAAGCATGATGATTTCATTACAGAAATCATAGAATGTAAGTCTTTTCTTAATTGTTGGATGATCTGTAATGATATTCAAAGGAGTTTCCTCTTGCATGAGAAGACACTGCCAAGTCCTCCTGAAGTGGGTGAATCATGGGGGTAAATCATCCACGTTGTGAGCCTCAGGAGCTGCAGTCAAGTGACTCTAGGTAACTTTGTTTGGAAATTCATATTGGAAAAACAAAATCCAGAGGAAATATTTAAAATAATTAAAATTTTGTATTGGCTAGTTTTTGAAAAATGTTTTGTTCCTGGCTTTACTGTCACTCAAAGTAGCCCCAGTTAAATATTTCTGATGATGTTGTGCAGAATAATCTTTACTGAACTTCTACTCTGTATGGAGTATTTGCTGGTGCTGTCACAGAGCCACCATTTCAGTCAAGGTGCAATCTCCCTTCTGTCCCTCCAGGAAATCTGCTTTCTGAATTCTTTTCTCTGCTGCTTATCTGGCAAGTGACATTATTCATAGGTAACTTTTACTGATGTGCATTGCTAGTGGTTTTCAATTCCAGGAATCTTGTGCTGAATGGAGGACTGGCCTGAACAGGCCAGTCTGAAATTAATATAGATATTTCTGTCTGGCAACAAATGCAGAAGAGTATGGTGTAAAATAATGCATTTGAAAGGCAATGGAATTGAATAGATCTTCTGAAGCTTGCAAACTTGGGCAATAGGTGGTTGTGTTGCCTGACCTGGTCACATTGTAAATTAAAAAAATAATACCTGAGTTAAAATTTCATCTTGCATAAACTGAAAAGTAGTGCACAAGTACCTGCAGTTTCATTATTACCAATGACTTAAATTTTGTGTCATTTTGATTTTCATCTCACATGATGTATCTTTTGTGTCTGTGCCTTTGTCTTTGAGGAAAACTTAATTTTGTCTCAGTGAGAGGGGCAGAATGGGTATTAAAAAAGAAATTTCTCCACTTGTTGAATGAATGATGGATTATGCTTTCCTTTTTACAACTGTATTGCTATGTCTGTAGGCTAGTCACTTACATGGAATAATGTTTTTTTTGTAATCCAGCGTACCACTCTGTCCTTTTCTTCCTTCTTGAGATCCTGCTATTTTCCCTCTACCCTTATCATAAACTCTGCATTCCTCTTGTCCTATCACACATCTTTGCTGTATATTGGCCTGCAGGGAATAACAAAGCTGCTATTAGATACCATGGATTTGAGTGCCTCTGTCATGCTCCAGTGTTCCCTTTGCCACTCAGATAAACATGAATCTGCCAAGCTTTGAAAAAAAATATTGTCTAGCTAAATGTTTGGCCTTGGTTTCCTCTATAGGCAAATATGTTTATTTTACAAAGAGGAATATTATGACTTACAGATGTGATTTGAAATTGATCTAAGAAATGAAAACTATGTAAGGTATCACCAGTACCTCACACTTTTCGTCTATACAAAAGCACAGTTATATCAAATGATGGAAACCAAGACTTTTGTTTCATAGGAAATATAAACATTGCAATAGCAGAAATTAAAATTATTTTAAATAGAGGTGGAAGAGGGAATTTAAGTTTTCTTTAGAATAATGGTATTAAACTTCTGATTACAGCTTCTAGTAATTTCCAGTGTTTCCAAAATTGAAGCTGTCCAAATCATTTCTGTGCTCTTTTACAATTGTTTGGTGAACTGCCAGAGGACCTTGGATGTTCTGGGTCTGCAGGTGGATGTGCTATGCCAACACCAGGAAAACCTCAGAATTCTGTGCTTTAAAACAAGTTGGAATAGAAATATTACATTGCCCCACCAAAAAATGCTATAAAAATTCAATAGGGATTGTTAAAAACTTCTTGTTTCTTAACTAAAGCAAAAGAAAGTTATTTTTATTATAAGGGGAAGGAAGAATAAATTTCACCTGTCACAAACTGTGTTAATGGGCTTTCTACAGTTTGTCTAGCATGCATCTGTATGCAGATGGAAAGGTTCAACACCACTGATATGACAAAGGGTTTTACCTGGTGGTTTTTTGCTTCTTACATTTTTTGATATATTTGTGGAATTCTGGAGGCAGAGAGAAGCCATAGAAAGGTCACAAAACTTCAAGCCAAGATAAACAGCCTGTCAGAATATGTTTAGGAAATGGCAGTATAAACCACAGAAAAAACATAAAGAAAGGAGAGGAAAACATATACCCTTGGAAAATACATTTCCTGGTTGGAAAGCTGTTGAAGCTTTGAACTGCTTATGTTACTTCCTTGCTCCTTTCCAGTAAATTGTCTTTGCTCAGGTTGTTAATTCAATCCATGTTCCCAGGCACCCAGGCCTTAGGGGAGGGGAGTAGATAATCTGCACAGGTATAAGAGAAGGCATTGTGGGCATCATGCCTAAAGGCCCAAGCATCTTTAGTCCCATGAAGGAAGATTGGACTGCCTTTTTGGCATAAATTTTACTTAGTAATATTTCAAAAATATTACAGATACAGCACCAGAACATTTCTTTAGTAATTTTCAAAGAGGCTTATGTTTGCTCCTTTGCACACTGCAAAGAAAAGACGGCTTCTACGTTGGTAAGCTCAACATGCATTTTAACATTTTCTTACTCAATTGCTGTTGAAAAATGGCATCTCAGTTTTTTGTTATCCATTCCAGTTCTCTTGTGTTTCAAGTACAAGCTTCTCTTGATGGGGAAATAATTTTCCATGGCTGTGCTATTGTCCCTGCTGTTCCTTAGCTCCATGACATCAGCTGCAAAATTACGTAACACAATAATGTAAATGCTAAAGCATCTGAACAGCTTTGTTTTGTTGTTTTTACACAAAGTTCAGACATCAGTTCAGATGTGTGATGAGAGGAATTTTAGTCTCACAGAAGGCTTTTGGCAGGCTCTTGTAGCACATTTAGCCTAGATAACTGACAGGAAAAAAGTTATTGGCTAAAAATGTCATTATCCAAGCTGAATTTTATTTGGTTTTTCAGGTTACTTATTTCCCTCAAGGTTACCTCTCTACTAATGGATTTAATTAGCTTTTATTTGAAGGGTCTAGGAGTTAAACTGTGGAATTTGAGTTTCTCTTTTACTTTGGGTGTACCAGGAGACCAAAGAGTGCAATAAAAGTACTGCAAGTTAGGTAGAGGCACTAGGCCCCCTGACTCCCCTCAACATCTTAAACCTAAGTCAATAAATGTAAATATTAGCTTATTTCACTCTTTAAAAAATAGAAAGGTAGGTAATTACTTAATATTCTTAACTGAAAAATAAAAAAAGGTTATCTTTAGAAATTTCATAAGCTGATCTTGAAAAGAAAAAAAAGCTCAGCATTCAAAATAAATTTGATAAATGTGTTGAGCCCTGAGGCCTTAATACAATTAATGTACACGTTGCCTTTGTAATAAGTTGTATACTTGATCATAAAGTAAAAACACTGGTGGATCTGTTAAAGGAATTAGTTCGTGTTTTGGGGAGAAAAGATAATGATAAAGTAATTAGTGTCATAAGTTCAACAAAGATTTAAAACTGTGGTACATGGCAGTAATGGATTTTGAACACAGTTAATGAGCATATTCATTGCATTCATTTTTAATTAAGTGGAAAAAATAGTGGTACTTTAAATGGAGATAATAAATGTGCGAGTCAGTCTTGCACAAACATGCAACACAAGAATTTATTGCCTGCTGTCTAACTAGGGAACTGGGAATCATTATAAAGATTAGATTTACTGAAAAAAAAAATCCAGAAAAAGCTTTAGTAGAAAATGTTTATGAGGTAATAATTTTCACATTAAATATAGTTTGGCATATTTGGTAGAGTGTGTTTGTGTGCGTGTTTCTTAAAATATGAGCCTTTGCTATCATCAGAGGTAGGACTGTTTGTACCCTTGAAAAGACTCCGCTATTTACGAATTTAGATTTATGTGAGATGTATTTAATATATGACTGCACATGCAAGAGGACATAAAAACATCAGAAACCTCAAAACCTTCTCAGAGGTTTGTTATGCTCATGCTTAGGATACAAACTGTGGTTTAAAAGGAAGAACTTGGCTGGGGAAGCTGCAGCTGCGAGCAGCCGAGTGCTTGCCCTGCTGTAACCAGCGCACGCTCACCTTCCCAAAGCGCCGGGCTCTGGTGCCACGGGGCTCTGGGGATTCAAGCTGGAGCAGGGAAAATGCCGCTGAAATGCTCAGTGTTTATTCTGTCAGGGGGCGGCTGGGGAACTGACATGAAGCAGGTTAAAGCCCTGAAACCAGATGTACCTTCTAGAGCAGTGGCTTTCCATGTTTTTATGACTTGGGAAGCCGCTAAACGTTTCCAGGGAAAATGAGGACCTTTGTCCATACTGAAGCTTACTGATGATTGACTGGCATGTCTTCATTACCTTCCATGGATCTGGATGAAGTTGTTCACTGATCCCCAGGGATATCCAGACCACATGTTAAAAGCAGTGAAACTGAATCAAACTTAATATGTTTAATTCTCTCAACGTTCCCTACCCATATGTTTCTTGTCAATACTTCCACAATACCAGGTTCTTTCTGACATGCAGTGAGGTCCAAGTTTTTGTTCAACAAATGTCTTCTTGGTATATGCATCAACTCCTTCCAAGCTTCTTTAAGGCTTAACTTAACCTTTAGGAAGTTATTCACCTCTGATATTCCAGGAAATCAGGTTTTCAGTACCAAAAAATTCCTAAACTTTCCCTGGTGGCGTGCAGTGTACTGCTGGTGACATTGCAGCATGAATTACTGTGCCACTCGGGCAATTACAGCCTTTTTTTCTCTGATTTTATTCTGCCCTGTCACACATGTGTCAATTGCTTTCTGTACAAGAAGCAAAACCATACACTTGGGTCTCTTCAAAATGCTAACTCTGCTTTTATTTTTTTAACCTCACTGCATGATTTTATTATGTATGTAAGTCAGTAGCAACTTGGGAGCTAAGTTCAAAATAGCTGGCTGCATACTTTTAGCATTTAAAAAAATAAAAAATTGCAGAGTCAGTTTATTGGTTAAATTAGGAAGTTTATAGCATTTTTGGCAGTAAATAAACATTTTATTTTCTTTTCTGTTCAGGTATGACTTTGTAGAAGTTGAAGAGCCTAGTGATGGCACTGTTTTAGGACGTTGGTGTGGTTCCAGTACTGTGCCAAGCAGACAAATCTCCAAAGGAAACCAGATCAGAATAAGATTTGTGTCTGATGAATATTTCCCTTCTGAACCTGGATTCTGCATCCATTATACACTTCTTATGCCAGTAAGTAACATGTTTCAGTTTGAAACATTTCAGGATACAAAATCTTTGAAGTGGTAGCTCAAAAGAGTATTTTAATAGGGTAAGATTAATTTCTGTTTATTTCTTAATAATAATAATAGTGTGCAATCTGTCTTCCTGAATTGTACCTTTTGTTTCTGTTTTTAACTGAGTGTTCCTGTGGTTCTTTTTGGGTAGCTTTGGACTAGAAAGTTGTGGGCTTGGTTGTTTGTGTGGAAAATTCAGTAAAATGTTTACATTCCTAATACTGTACTGTGGGAAAAATAAAAAAAAAGAATTCCAGCTTTGAGAAAAAGACAGATCAGTTTATGAATCAGCAATGTAATGTTGAAAGAGGATGGGGAAGTTACAAAAAAGAAACTGAAGAGATTAATGTTTTTATGAGTCAGCTGCAATTAGACATACTCATCCAGATGATTATACCTAGTTCCCAAACAGAAGAGCTATTATGGTTCTAGGTAGTTTTATTATAGAGACAAAGCAGGCAATCCATAATATTAATTTTTTACTGCATTTTCCTTGTAAACTGTACTTTAGGCTTCTCTTGAATGTTGCTTAAAACTTGTAAGTCACAGATATTAAACTAGTCATTGTCTAAAATGTGACTAATTTCACTGTCAACAGTTTTCTGTTGCTATTTTTGTGAAATGAAAGACCTGCGATAGCAAAAATTTGTTTACAGAATTTTAAGGGTGAGATAATGTCCTGAAATGTTAAAATAAAGGAAAACAGGGGTTGACTTTTTTTTATAAAATAGGTATTCCATATTTAAAGAGCGTCAATAATATTTTTTATTAAATTCATTGAAATTCACTTTCTATTTCCTAAGTAGTCTCGTGGTCTGTGGTATTTGGTGGAAAATATCTCCAAGCTTAATAAAAAATTGATTAAAAAAATCTGTACTGTAACCCCACTGACATTTGCTTCACGCAGAATGCACTTGGCTGGTTTTATTTTTCTATTTTTGCTCCGTCTCCCCATTGGCAAAATTTAAGTTATTGAGAAGAATATATTTAGCATGCTGATGGTGGTGTCAGTGTAATGTAGTGGGGGTGGGATATTTGTGTATATATTTTTTTTTTATGTGTGTTGTTTTCCTATTATTATTTTTAACTGCTTATGCGTAATGAAGAACTACTTCTAAAGGAACTAAAGGTTTGATCTGCATATTTGACTTCTTTATGAGTTAGAATAACTTTTGTTAGTAGAATATTATGATCCAATAGTAGTAAACTTTAAAATTAAGCAAAATGTCAGTCTCCAAACTTGAAATAAGGCCAGGTTTAAACATCAGTACACCTGAGGGCAGAATGTAATAAGTGTGCTTACTTTTAGAAAATGGTAAAAGAAAATCAACAAATACATCTATTTGTGGGGCTGGTGCCAAATTCCATTGTCACAGCTCTAATATTACACCCTACCTGCTATGTATCTACCTAACATATGTGTGATCCCATTTCTGTAGAACTGATTAAACAAAGGCACCTGAAAATAGGAGTATATGTATAATTATTTTTGTGTCATGCTGTACAAATGGACTGAGTTTATTCCTTCATATTTGATAGGAAAACCAGTTAGAAAATTTAAATTACCAGCACTCACAAAACAATGGTTTAATGTTCAAAATAGGTACACCTAATACATGCAAGGGACAAGAGCAGCCTATTAGCTGTCATAAGAATTTGGAATGAGTCCCACAATGTATGGAAATATAGTATAAAAATTTCTTATCAGTTAATTTTTAAATCTACCACTAAAAGAGCTGTGATCTTTTTTAACAAAAAATATGTTTTTTTTGCAGAATGCAAAATACAATTACACATTTCAGACAGCAGATTGTAAATTAAATAGATACTGTTTTGAAAATTAAATAGATACTGTTTAGTTCCAAGATTAAACCTTCTTCTTGTACCTAAAGCAATTGAAAACCAATGCCAAAAAAAGTAGCTTGCTTTATGACTATAAAGTTATCTTATCCAGCTTGTCAAGAGAAAATAAAATTTACAGCCCCCCTCTCAGATCCCCACAAAACTGTCAGCTATAGAAATGAGCTTAAATTTTAAATAATTCTTGCAAAATCATAACTGATTCACTAAGAGATTTAGTTCAATGAATTGGTCCTAAACAGTTAATTTTTTTTTTTGCTCATTTTTTTTTCACAAGTAGTGGGGAGGGGGAGATGCCTGGTAGACTAGAAGTGAGAGATTGTTTGGGGAGAAATGAAGCAAAACTGAAATAAAACAGTGCAAGCTTGTTTCTGTATTTGAAGGCCACACACAGTGAGGGGCACCGGACACATTTTCAGGTCTTTTAAAGAGCAAGAGAAATGGCTTTGTTTAGATCTGCTGTAATTTATCGTATGCATGTATAGATATATATAATTTTTTGTTTGTTTTTTACTTTGTATATAATATTTCAAACCAAATTCTCGCATGACAAGTAGTAGAAGAATGGATATTGATCTGGTCACTTTATTTCTAAGATTTAGTCACTCTAAAGAAAGGACTCACAGCCACAGTCAGTAGGTCCAATATCATTCTCTAGAAAGGTTTGATGTGGGATTGGAAGACACTGATACAAGCAGAATGTTCCCCAAGAGAAACATGACACTTGTCTTCAGATTCTGACTAATTAGATCTTAATAATTTGAATTTTTTCCATTTTAAGTTGAGTACCCTGGCTGCATCTGGAAATTTCTGACATTCTGGTCTTACTCCCACTTTCCTCTATTTTATAGTTAAAAGTTAATTTTGTCTGTGATACCATGAAGTGGAAGCAAGTGTTGAAAAAGCTTATTCCTATTAAGCAAACATAGTTTGTGTTATTCCAAAATTATTATTCTCCTTTCAGCACAGCTGTTAATCTCAGTCACTCTTTCATGCTCTGGCCTGTCACTCTGTGCTTACTGGTGAGCTGCTTTATTCAGTAAGGGCTGCCTAGTGATGGTTCTCATTTTGACCAGCTATCCATTTATTAAAAGTCACGATTTTAGCAGCACTCTGCCCCCTAAACCCTCCTAGAATTTTACTGCAAAAACAATCCATATTTCATTTCTTTTCCTCTTCTTCTCACTTGCCCTTTATAATAGCCACATGAAACTGAGGGAAATCTTATAAACTCTTATAATATACATTTGGGCTTCAGTCTTCCTAGTCACTTGTTTAGTTTAAATTATGTCAGTTACAAGTTTGGCAGAGAAAACTTGATGTAATAAAGTCCATTGTTAGTTGGGGAGCGGGTGAATGGGATACTTGATGCCTGAGGTGCCATTAAGGAATGCATGACTGATTGCCAAAGTAGTTATTAATTATTCAGGGCACTCAGAACAAAGCAGCTCCAGTTAAAGTTGAAGCTGGGGGTGACTGTATTCCCCTTCTTTTTTGGCATATGGTAGCATGTCATTTGTCATCAAAGATCATGCCAAAGATCTTTGAAAAGAACAGACTTAACCCTCTTTTATGCAAGCAAAGATGGAACTCCAAGAAGCTGTCTAAAGACTGACCTGATTTAAAAGTGACTTAGCAAGTGGTTTGGGATTTTGGTGCAGTACCTGTTTGGCTACGTGGGTGTCAATCTGAGAGAGTGTGGTCTGGTTTGGTTTGCTTTTCTTTTTTCCCCTTTTGATGAAGGTATTTTCTTAGTATTGCTCTTGCTTGTAGCAATAATTTAAGTTAAATATATATTCTTTTTAGAACTATGTAGTAATGCTTCCTTTATTTCATCCAAGTCGGCTAAGCTTGAGCATATTACTTTTTTTTATGGAACCTTTTTAATTTAGCTTGTTGATTGAAACAGGCAAATAAAATTAAAATACTAATAGAAAAAGTGAGAGGAAAGCTCATACCCTGCTTTCGCTTCCTATCACAAGTCTCCAGATTTCACAGCAATCAAGTGTGTTTCTCACCTGTCTGTGTTGAAGCCCAAGAGATGCTTAACTGTGCCTGCACTAACTAGAAATCCATCCAGAAACATCATAAAGGACATTATTGATCTCCTAAACAAGGTTTTTTCTACCCTGTCTTTAGAATTGGTCATAAGGTTTTAGAAATAAAATTATTTCAGGGTTGTTAAGCCAAGGTGGTAGAAAGAATCAGGGGAGTGGATGAATGTTATGTAGCACTTTGCAATTCTACATGAAGTGAAAAGGAGCTGTGAAAATCCTTCATGTGGTGGGAAGGACTCTAAAACAAAACCTCTGTGTTCAGATTTTCCACTGATTAGGTACAGTGAAACCTTAGTCTAGATAATTGAACAGGCTACTAAAAATGCTCCAGTGTGCAAATTTCATGTATTAATTTTCTTTTGTGTGGCAAAAATTAATTGTAAATCAAAGGTGTTTTGGAACAAATTCTTTCCTTGGAGATTCTATTTTGCATTTATTTTGTGCTTAACATCTTAGATGAGATAATTTCTTAGATGAGGCATTAAGCATTACCCCAAAATACATAGATAGGACTGAAATGTTTGTGTTAACAAAAAAAAAATGCAAAAAGTACAAACTGAGAGTGGCTATTATCCATGGGACTAAAATGAGTGGCGGGGGGGAAAAGAACTTTGAGGCAAAAGAATCCCTGTAGTATACTGTCTAATTAAATCATAATGCCTTTTCTTCCTGTGACCATATCTCATTCTGTCTCATGGACATCATAAAAAGTTTAAAGATCTGTGTGTGTGAAGCAGACTTGCAGAGAGACAGGGTTAGAGAGGACTCTAGCAAGATTATGAACCTGCACAGAAGTCCATAGAAGTGTATCCTTAACCTCCACAAGCTGAGGTGTCAGTGAGGATTTTCTGAGACTCTAAAAGGAAGAGTGACATTTTGAACCATTTTGGTGTCATTTAGTTCTTAAAAGTAATGAGTATACTTATCTGATAGCAAGTTCTGTACTTTGAAGGACAAGGTTCCTTTCCCTTTGGCCAAAATCTGAATGCAGTTTCTCATGTAGCACATGTAGTATAAACCATTTCGTTCATATTTTTCTGTGATGTTAGTCTTGCAGTAGCTGAGACGGAAAAGAATCACAAATTGTTTCATTGTGGAAAAAAAGTAATTTAGTTTCCTTGGATTAAACTTTTTTACAAATTTATCATATATTTGACTAAGATTTAAGTTAATTTAATTTAAGTTAAGGGAAGTTTATTGAATATCGCATCCTGTATCACTGAGACAAGAGATGAAAAATCAGTTCATTTTCTTGTTTCTAAATAAGTAGCAATAATTTCAAAATTAAATGCAATTGCATTACTACAAATGTCATGATTTGGTGTTTTTCCCTTTACAAAAAATTCTGTACAAGTTTTCTTTCTGAAAAATTCAGGAGTGTTCAGCAAGTATCAAAGTGGTTTTTTACAGAACATTAATATAACTCTTAAAACTCTTTAATTTTTGAGTATTGAGGTGCAATCACTACAAGTGACGTGGACATGAGCTCTTGAAAACTACTCTCCTTTTAGTTTTCCAGAGCATTATGTCCAAGTTAGATCACTCTCTGTCAAATTGTTTCAAGCAGAAATTACTACCATAAACAAGAGATGGAGTAATGCATCTGTCAAGGATAAGCAGGCAACCTTTATTGCTCCTTGTCCCATATAATGTCTTTGATCATCATATATTTACCCTCTCCTCCCAGATGAAAGCAGGCCAGGGAATGATTCACTGGAAACAACTAAATACCCTAAAAAGTGAAAAATTTGGAAATTGTATTGGAAAATATTTCAAATACTTGAGACAATCTCTTTTCTTCATTCTCTGTAAATTACCCAAAGGATTTTATTAAATTGCCATTTAATAATTAATATTTATATTGTCAGGGACTCTCTTCTAGTATTTAAAAACTTTGTTAGTGTCTCATAGCATTTCAGCAGAGACATTTATGTATATTTAATTTGGAAATGAGTTTTATGTAGTCTGTAATTTACATTTGTAGTGTTCTAGAGTAAATTTTAAAGTTGTGTGCTCTTCTGTTTTCAAAATTTAGAAGTTTTATATGAACATCCTCAAACAAAAAAAAAAATTCAAGCAACTGTATCTTAAGAGCAATCTATATATATATATATATAAATGTCACTCTTCAGCTGTAAACTCAATGATATCATCTAATTGAAGCTTTGGATGCTACTTCAACAGAAATATTTCACAATGATGTTCAAATGTTCCTTTAGTCTTGAAAGTTATTCTGTAGTCATGGTTCAAATTTATTTGTTCAATCGAATTGATCATATCTATCCTAAAGAATGCAGTGTCTAAATGATTTGTAATTTTTTATTTAATCCTTTGCTAAATATTTTATAAGCTAGTTTTCACTTGATATGTTTGGTTTAAAAAACCCAAACCATCCTCCCCCCAAAAACCCTGAACAAAAATAGGCAACAAAACTCACACAAAAACCCCAAACGAAAACCACAAAGAACTCCCAACACCACCTTCCTCTTCCCCAAAGTTTTTTTAGCAATCCATATTTTTCATAGTTTACTACAGAATCATCTAGTTGACTATCACTTCTCCAATTTTTAGGATCAACATTTTTGAGAAAGCTTGTTGATAGCTTCTCTACAAATTCCAAAGCAAAGTGATTCTATCCCACTCTGAAAGTAATCCCCTGTGTAACTGGCACAGTCCTGATTTTTTTTTTTTCTTTCAAATCACACTGAGACATTGTGTCTGACATGGTTGCTAACTGAAAAAAAGGAAAGCAAATGTACATTTGATACTAGGTTTCAGGCACCATATTTTTCAGTTATGCCATTTAGGTGCATTCCTGTTCATTATTAGTGTCTTAGTCATGCCATAATCCGATCCATTGCCTCACCCCAACAAAACAGGCAGTAACTAATTAGAGTGGTGCGTACTATGCTAAATTTTCTTACTATGATTCTGGTAGAAAAAGGCAAAAGCAGAAATGAAATTAAAGAAGTTGGGTCAGGAGAGTGCAACTTCTCAATTTATTTTATTTAATTTTCTCATGCTAGAGCTTGGAAGGGGACAGCTCTAGACATTTGAGATAAATTCAGCTGTGGAGCAGCTTCTGTAGATGGCTTACAGCACAATCTACCTCCACAGGTTGGTAGAGGCACCTCTTTAAATCCAGAAGAAAATTCTTGACAGAGTAATAACACTGTATAGTAGCTTCAGGGTAAGAGTTTGCTTGTGGGAAGATTAATGTGGAATATTGGTAGTGGTGTTAAGACAAATCCTTTTCTTTCTAAAAAGGGGTAGATAATAAGCACTATGGGAATACCAAAATTTGCACCTGTCTTGTCATTGCAGTACCTGGCCTCTGGTGTTACAGATGGGGATTATGAGCTGTCATTTGTTAGCTTCTATAAGTGCTCAAAACCTTTTTAATGATGATGATGAAAGGTTTGGCTGAAGAAGCCAGGATTGTTGTTGAAAAGCTTTCAGTTTTATTTTCATGGGAAAGTCTACAAAATCACAAAGCTGTCACATCTGTTCTTGCAATTATCTCAGGCTAAGGTAGTAGACAAGGAATTCAGGAAGGCTGCTTCCATGTTTGCTCCTAGCTGGCTGATGTTGTGGAAGAACTGTAATTGTTTAAAAAAAAAACTAAATTTAAAGAACCTAGTTTGTGGAAAGGGAAGGCAGTTTATTTGACCAAAGACATTTCCAGAGGCTTGACTATTAATTTCACTCTGCTTTTGAGCTGAGCAATAAATCACAGGAAAAGAAAAAGTAAAGATCATTTACGAGGAGAAATAGAATGCTGGGCTTCACATAGAAGGGTGTGTTTCAATGCATGAAAGACCAGGTTTAAAGGCACTTGAAAGGTGGAGGTGTAAAAGCAGATGACACAGCCTGTCCAAGAAATTCTGCATATAATCCTACAGGCACTGTGGAGGTTGGTGGATTCTAAGAGCCTTTCCCTTTCAGCTGTGAAAGGATTTCTTGGAGGAGCTCTCTAATAACTCCACCTGACATCCCTTACAGCACTTCTTGGTCTCATCTGAGCATGTTAGGAGGATAGGGGATTTTCAGTGTAGTGTAGATAAGTAAATCAATATGGTGATTTATTGTTCAGAATCTATCTCTGGTGTCTTTTGGTAGCACTTAGCTTCAGAGTTTTGTCGCTAGACATCTCTTATTCTAAATATTCTTCTAATAGTATGACAAGCACCCTTTACAAATCATGGCCATCTTTAAAAAGACAGATGCTGTGCTAAGGAAATTTTAAAATCAGTATCTGTATAGTTTATTGAATGGTTGACATAGTAACTGCAATTCCTGAATTTGAATTTTCAAGTGTTTTATTTTAACTGTTTTTCTTACTGTGCCTGCATGTGAGTGTTTAAAAGGCCACTGTCGTTGAAGCTTGAAAACACCTAAGATTTAAAATATATTTTTGAAAACAAATTTTTGCTAACTGTGCAACCAACCCTGAACTTCCCTGCTGACTGACAAAGCCAAAATTACTAGTTAGCTAAGGAGAGTAAGCCGAATTATCAAACCCTCTCAGTCATCATCTCTATTTCTTAAGGAAGGGGTCATAATCTATATTTATTATTAAAAACTAATTTTTAACTTTCTAACTGGAAGGACAATTAGCCAGATATATGTAGGCTTTTATTATGTAAGCTGTTAATAGGGTAGCCCTTGCTTTTCTTTTAAAATCATTCTGATCTTCTGAACTCTTCTGATTTGTGTGTGCATATTGGTCTTTGGGTTTTTCAATGTGAGGTGTTCTGGATAATCAGAAGTTAATAATAAAATACTTCCTCTTCTTAACTCATCTGTGTAATGCCTTTTTGGCTTGGAATGCTTCTCTTTTAGTTTAAGTGAGTTCTGTAATTTATGTCCTCCTGTTTGCACTCTGTCAATATATATATCCTTAAATACTGTATTTACTTTATTTCATTTCATTTCTGCTAAATAAAGTCGTAGGCACCTTTCATGTAGGAAAAAAACACTTTTTAATTAGGTGTCTAAAACAGCAGTATATCTTTGATGCAAAATTAATGTGGAATTAAGGTTCATAAGAGTGTTTTGAAACTGTTTGCTGGTATAAAAACCTCAGAGTATAGCTCAGCTTTTCACCAAAAATCAAAGATAAATGGTCAAGTTAATAGTACAAAGACAACTAAAAATTTTCAGAATGTTTTTCAATTCTTTAAATTGGAAAAGAGACTTGCTGTTAAAGAGGAAAAAAGTATCTTAAAATTTCCATTATAAAGTTTGATATTTCGTCACCTGAAACTTACAAATTACAAAGGAATTTGGAAAATCAATCCATTAAAAGGTATCAAACTGTGAACAGGACCAACTTTTCTGTGCAGGACATTTCAAATTGGTTGTGATTTAATAACACAATTACTTTCTTAATTTTTCTCTAAATTTGATTCCCTGATAAATTATGAGAATACAATTACTTTTGAAAGTCTTCTCTATTTTCCTTAGTTAAATACTTACAAAATACTTACAAAAGGTAATCTTCTAATTGAGCAATTAGAGAATTAGTAATGAAGCAATTAGAGAATCCCCCAAGAGAATAAGGAAGCAACACATCGTGCATGGGGTACAGCACGGGAATATTTCAGTTTAGATCTTTTATACCATGCTCTGATTTTGGCATGCACAGTGTTCTGTCCCCAGTTAGAGTCTGCCATGGGCCATGGCTTCTTGCAGAATGGCAATTTCTATTTTCCTTTCTGCAGGAAAAGGATGGCAGCTTGTTTCTGCCAAGTATTGAGGTTCAGAGGAGAAAGTGAAAACAAAAGTTACCCAAGGGGTGATATCTGGCAATTGCTATGGTGCCAAATTTTCATGGTTAGGCCATTTGGTTTACAAATGGTATTCCTGCAGGCTTTATCAGGTGAATAAATGTATTTTAAAGTTATTTTAACAATGCACCAACTTGAATTTATTATTCCATGCAATTTTAATGTTATTTCTATTCATATAGAATATGTCTTTTGAAATTGAGTAATTTTAAAAAAGGTCTGCAGACATGGTGTCTAACTATGGCTGGCCATATCCCCTGTAATAGAAAAACACTGAAATTTCAATAAGAATCATATACTTACCAATTTGAAGGCTTGAAATCTTTGGAAGTTTTGATTCTAGTTTTTTTGTCATTTACAGTGTGGCTGGTGACAGGTTTTTAAACATACAGTCCATTGCCTTCCACAGGAATTATTAGGTATTGTGAGTCTGAAAAACAATAATGTTCACATTATTCAATCCTAAATAGATTTTGAGGAGGTTTTTATTTTTAAAAAAATATATGAATTGACAAATAACTGTTTCCCTATACATATTTATTACACTGAGATTATTGTTCTGCCCAGCATCTATGTATTCCTCTAATCTACTAATTAAGTGAATTATACACCATGGATCAGTTTCAGTAATGAAGTAGAGATTGCTTGAAAGAATTAAACTTTGATGGTAAAAAAAATTGTTTAATTTCCTGTGGGAGAAGTTGAATTGTAGGAGATAAAAAAGAAAAGAGTATCAGTATCAATTTAATTCTCTAGTTGCTTCCTAGGGTATCTGAGTTTCTCAGAATTCTCTTTGATAACATAATAGTTGCTAAGGTAACCCATGTTTAATACCAGTATATTGTTTGAGAAGAGAATATAACCTGAATTGTTACATAGCAAAATGTCCTCTTCTGACTTCTTCACTGAAATATAACCATAGAAAGGGAATTTATACTTTTCTAAATTAAGACAATTTACATTAATTTTATGGTGATGTTCTTGAAATGACAGTTTGTCTTCTCTCCCATTCCCCAAGTGGTTAGTGCTCAGGCATCCTAATTTGTTCATTCAAATCATTGTTTATCCACTGGGATTGCACAGATAATCTGAAAGATGCAAAGTAGCTTCAAATTAAATAGTAAATAATGAAAGAAGGCTAAGAACATGGTAATACTATCTTCTTGGCAATTAGGTGTCTCAAATGTATAAATATTTACAAAACCAGAAAATATTTTCTCCAAATACAGGACTGAGCCTTCCTTCAGCAAAGTGTGGCAGTCACCACAGTCACTTTAGTCCACTTGTTTAACGTTGCTTCATAAGTGTAATTCATCCAGAGCATCTCAATTATACTTCATTTCTTCTTTTTTTGGTATTGATAACCTTCAGAATGTGTTTTTATCCTTATTTAAACAAATAGATGATCTCATGAGACTTCACTGTGTAGGGCAGGTGGGAGGAATCCCACCAGGATTAGCCATGCAGATTTCTTCAGTGAGTGTTCTTGACTGCTATTTTCCTTGCAAAGTTGCTCCCCTCTCCCTGACCCCTCTTTTTTTATTTTTTTCTTTTTTTTTTTTTTTCTCCTCTTCTTGCAGTGTCTGTCCATCATTCCCTGGAAAAAACCATACCACAATATAAAATCAGTGCTTGTAAATAATGCATTTTTAATATCATCTTAAATTGTCTTCTTATTTGGCTTGCTTCTGAGATGTGGCTGTGAAGTAGATAGGGCTGTGAAGTAGATTTTCTGATTTGGTCAAAAGATAGACTTGTGGTTAGCCAGTATATTACAGTCCAGTAGGCTAAGGGAACAAATCACTTTTTTTCCTCTCTGTTGAACCCCACAATGTCTGCAGTTCACAGAAAGTCATATTTCTTAAGAGCTGGAAAATTCAGGTGCAACCAATGCCTTACTCTTTGGCTTTGTACTTAAACTGATAATAAGCCCTACAACTAACCACTTCCTAGACTGCAGCTTGTGAAACCACAATTAACTAAAGTTTAGAAACCACAGTTTTTGATGTCTTGTGTTCTGTAATTAGCTCCATATATCCTACATTAAATCATCAGAAACTGACAGTATTGCTGAATCAGTGAATGTAAAAATAAGAGACACAGGGAAATTTTAAGTATATATTCAAGAAGAAAAGTATGTTTAAGAGCATAAATATTTTTTCAAATGGATGTTAAAAAGGGTACATTTCACAGTGTGAAAGGAGGAAATCAGATGAAGGTCTGTGCACATGGGAACACCCCTTTTATTCAGGGTCACTGCTATGAAGAATCTGGTGGCAGGACTGGGGCCACAATCAATGCCTGAATAGACTTAAGATGCTACAAGGAACATTTCTGTTAAAAAGAGTACCCCATACCCATAGCATGGCAGCAAGCCCAAATGAATATAATGATGTCTGTCTGTCTGTCTATCCATCTATATCAAGGTACTTGATCTAGTTGACCATCAGATTAATTAGAGATAATATGATCACATATGTGGACAGCGACATTGTTATAACTGAAGATATCAGGCTTAATGGAAGAGAGCTGATGAACTAGCAGTCTTCAGGAGAATGGTATTTTCTCTACAAAACATTTAATTTGTTAATAATTTGTTAATATGGGTTTATTACTTAGCAGATAGCTTATTTCTTTTTGGTTTTTTTTGTCAAGGAAATGGCTAAAAAAGAATTGCATGTACAAAGGAAAATGTATATTTATTCATTATATTAAAAGTAATTAGACTGTTTAAAAGATTTTTCATTTTTAATAACACCAAGAATCAGGCTGAGGCAGTTGTTTATAGTGGTGCCTTAAAATTCAACCTTATTATTTTCTAATGGATTTTTTCATGTTGTAAACAGTACCAAATTTCATGGGAGACTATTAGAAATAGAATGAAGCAGTCTGCTTTCAAACCATCTTTGAAGGATCAATTTTAAATAGCTTTGAAAAAGTAGAGCATGACAGAAATGCATCTACTTTTACTTTATAGTTGATATTAAAACCATCTTCTCAAGTGACTTATATTACGTACTATTTTAAGGTTTCAAAGAAACTGTAAATTATTCTGCCAAAGTAACTTCTGCTACTCCCAAGGAACCAACTTTTGATAAAAAACCTGTGACTCCCTAATGTTCTTCAAGATATGGTAGCTAAACAAAAGTCCAAAACTGAAGTAGTTTCATTCTCATTTTAGTTAAGGGCTTGTGGTTTGACAGCTAAAAAAACAAATGTATTTTTCTACATTATATTCTATGTTTAGGTATATTGGCATGCAGTTATTTATTTTTATATGTATGATTAGTTTACTAAACCCAAAGAGTTAAAATGTACAAATAGACAAAGAGTTACTGAGGGGAAAAAAGTGTTCCATTAAGTATTCAGAAGATCTTCTGGCACAGTTTGTAAAAACAGATTTTAAAATTATTTAGAATTAATTTGTTTCTAAAATTCAGCATGTCCCTCAGTATAATTTTATGGATCTTCTAGAAAGAGCAAGATTACCAGGTAGATGCTTTGCTGTACAATTGCAGAGATGCAAGGCTGGAAGGGAACTCAGTGGGACTGGACCTTTTCTGAGCAATTGTCCTGCTCCAAGGGGGAGCAGATACACTAAGCTCATTCTTGCTAGATTCTAGGGCTGTTCCTGAAGTCCAGGGATGAAGATTTCAGAGATTGCCCATGTCATCTGTTTCATACTTTAATGTTGTTATAAAACTTTTTTTCAAACACTTAAATAATTTTTTGTCATTGATGGGCTAGGGGACAGCTGATCACCTGGTGCTCTTTTGTATGTTTGTTATCCCCTGTCAGCCTGGTCTTGTTGAGATGAAAGGAAGTTGTATCACTTAATCTTTTATCATAGTTCATTCTTTTGTTTTCATCTTGCTCTTTCATGTGAATATCCTGTTTCTCTCTGCTGTATCTCACAAGTGCTGGAGATAAATCTGAACACTGTATTTCAGCTGAGACCTCTTTAGCAGCTCAATATCTGTTTTTATGATGTTGTTCTGAAAATATCTGAAAGAGATTTGATTTTTTTAAACGGGATCCCATAATCTCTTATTCAGGGTTAGGTCTCCTCTGTAACGCTGATTAATCAGCTTCAGACTCTACTTATGATTTTGTATTTATGCTTTTAATATTTTACTCCTAAATGCAAGGAATTTCAAAATACTTTTTATTACATTTCTCTTACTAAGCATACTTTCCCAGTTAATTTTGATTTTTTTTTTTGTACAATCACATTACTCTACTTGTGTGTATAATATATATCAAAGTAAAATGAGGTTACTTGAAATGTTTCATGACACTAAGAAGGGATATATTTGGACAGAGATGAGGTTCTTTCCTTGCAAAGTAATTCTTTGTTCAAGGACTTTTTACCTTCAAGGCAGGACAAGCTCTGATTTGCAATGTCTGCTGTACAGGAATGTTGGGTGTGTTCATTTTATTGTGATATGAAATGAACACAAAGCTGTTGTGGAATGCAATTTAACATGTACACTGAAGGATCAAATTAAAGTAGTGTTCACTGTAGAGGTAATTTTCATTGTCCTTCACAAATACACTTTCCAGTTGTAATAAACGCTCATTCCTAGTGTTGTGTTTAATGTTTGCTGAACCTCCGGTGAACATACTGGTAAAAGTAAATATCTTCTTTAGAACACCTACCCATTTCCAGTGGGGAAGTTCCTAGAGGGAGCTTAAAGAGCAGTTCATTCACTTACTCCAAACATTTATTTTTGCTTAGTTTGATTAAGCTGTTATATGTCTTTTGAAATTGAGTAATTTTAAAAAAGGTCTGCAGACATGGTATCTAACTATGGCTGGCCATATTCCCTGTAATAGAAAAAGGTACAAAAACATATTCTATTCAGAACAGCTGCACTTATGTTGGCTGTTTATTCCTTGTCAGCTACTATCAGTCAACTAAGAACTGGAGCTTTGTGCACAGAAAATTTAAAAAAGGCTTCTGTAAATCATAAATATACCAGCCACAACATTTTCCTGCTTGAATTTTAGGTAAGTTTGTAAATGATAGTGATTAATAGTCACAGTAACCCCATTTGCAATAAGATCTGAGCAAACATTCATAAGACTACATGCTCACTGCCATCTGATTGCAGGAATCTCTTTTTACATTGATTCATTTGGGCACTTTACTTGCTGTCAGTTCAACAACAATGTTATTCCTCCTTTTTGATGATAATTTCATATGGTAAGGAAAATTCAGGTCGTCATGTTCTCCTGACTGAAGTAAAAGGTGTTCCACAATTCAGCCTTCAGGTATGTATACTGGACTTGCATAGTATCAAAGTTTCAGGGAAAGAAGCTAAACTGTGGTGGAATCCTATTCTGCTAAAGTTCACCTAAATCTTGGAGCCATAGTCTCTGTGCAATAAATAAAAACAGTAAAAAAATATAAGGATATCATTATAAATATTGAGAAGAGGTATTCTCTTTCTTGTTCCCAGTATTTGATACATAAATCTTGATAAAGTTTCCCTTCCAGAAGGGAATTGCAGGCATAATACAACATTCACCAAAATAGAACAACCTAAAAAATTACATTTAACTTTATATTCACAAAATGAAGGTAAAGGGTTTATTTATAACAGCATTTGAAAAAAGACACTTGTTTAGCTGTCACCTCATGCATTTGAATGTCCATGAAGGAATATTTTAGTGCAAAATTATATCACTAGTATTTAAAACAGTTGCTAAATACTCTACTGCTTTAATCACAAGGACAGTTCAAGCACAAAACAAAAACAAAGCTACCTTAAGAGCTTAGGGTGGAAACATAGAAATGTAATTCTGGGTATGCTCAGAAAGTCATCAAGCAATGAAATATTGACGTAGTTTTAGTGGGGTCTCTTTAGAGCTTCACTTTAACTCCTCAGTGAGAGCAGTATGTGGAGAAAATAGCCCATTTTTTTGAAAATACAGAGTTCTGCCCTGCAAATGGGTACAAGACTGCAATGACCTCTTAACAATGAGCTGGATTAAGCAGGAAATAAACTTTAAATGTCCTTAAATACTGTGATGAGTAGTTAATAAGGGAGAGTTGAAAGGAAGGTACTAAGAGAGGACAGAGTTACTACTTAAGAAAATATTTTGTGTTTCCAAAACTTAACCTGCAGCAATCAGGAGCAGTCCCATGAGATGTGAATAGTTGCCCACCTGCCCTGCATTTTCCCTCACACGTTCCACACATTGTAAGGATTCACTGCAGCTGCTAATTTGGTGTGAATATAAAAAAGAAAATGCTACAAGACATGAAGGTTATGATTTCTCAGAAATTGGAGGATTTGCTGTTTTAGCACCTTGCTGCAAGCACATGACAAGATCTTTCTCCAAAGAAAGATTTTATAAGATTGTGATGAGATAAACTATACCTCAGTAAATTATTTTGATACTTCATTTTGCCTATAGACCATCTACTTTAGTCATTTTCAGCAGGTACTTTATCTGTATAAACACACAAACACACTTCATACCCTTTAGAATAGGTATATAGATGTTAGTATTGCCCATGGTCTGAATTAGACTAAATATTTTTATTAAGCATTTAAATTGTAAAAGACATTATCTACTGGGTTATGGCTTTTTAAAGTTGCAGTTATAGTCCTCCCATGTGCTCACACATGAGACAGGAACAACCAGATAGTTTTAAATGCATTTCATAGACTTGGTTTGAAAATATTATAATGAAAGTTACTCTGAGGTTCAGAAATCAAAATATTTAGCAGTTGTTACTAGGATACAAATGGTGGAATTTTTCTTATGGCATATATATATATAGTTATATGGTATGGGGAGAGCTCAGTCTAAATTTTGTTTTAAAGTCTCATTTAAAAGAGCAAAATGTATAAAAGAGCAGAGAGTGCTCACTAAAAATTAAGATTTTGGAAGTAGTTATGGTTTAAATGTTGCTCTTCCACAAGTCTACTTAATAGGAACCCTGACTCTGGGATAATAAACCTAAAATTAGTTTGTATATCTACAGTAAATTGAAAATGATAAAAAAAGACAAATTATTTCAGGAAGTAACTTGAGATTCAAACTGACATACTGATTCGACTTTGAAGTTTCTTGTCTTGGAGATAATCTGTGCCATAACTTGTTCTATACTATTATCACAGGCTGTTTGCTTTTAAATGTTTAAATGCTTCCTGTTCAACTCAGTGAATTTCAGCTTCATCGGGTCCTGCTTTCAGAATAGTAAGGCTGGGTCTTTGCCTACTGAGTCAAAATGTGTCCAAGTTGTGAGATGTCTTACATTTCGAGTCCTCTATTTAGAATCCTCTTCACTACTATGTCCACAAATTCCTAATGCAGGCAAATACAATTAAAAGCCATTAGAAAGGTAGAAAAAAAGGCATCAGAGTTTGACTTCCATTTCAAGTATCTGGCTGAATCTGTCAGCTTTCTGAATTCTGGGGCTTGCGGGGGTTTATGCTTCATGGCTTGAGATATCTGCAGTTGCCAAAGATGTTGGTAATACAGCTTTCAATCAGAGTTGTTTATACAATTCTTCTCTCCTTAATTAGCTGAAAGAATAAATCAGTGAATGAAAGTTCTTACCCAAAAGAATACAAGAATCACTAGGTCATTTTGTAAAAAAACAAATACTTCCAGTAAAGGAGAAGCAGGTAATTTTGTAGTGCTTATGAAATACTCATGAAGTAGCACATGCTGGTTCAATGAGACTTACCAGATGCACTGAAAAAAATCAATTACATGCAACTGCTCCCAAGAAATATAGTTGTGTCTGTGTACATACTTCCTAGGAATAGAAACCTCTAAAACTATCATGATGAAGTGTATTGACAGTAATATCTCCCATACAATACAGGGCTAAACATCAGTTTTCTGCTTGTTGCCTTTAAAATGAATTAGTGTGATTGATTACTGATACATGTGATTACAGAAAAAATCAAACTGTATTTTATGCATATAAAAACACAACTGTTTATGTACACATACATTATTGATATTTATGATAACTAACCAATCACTAAAGGTTTCTTTGAAAATAGCTTACAGAGATTATTGCTATTGATGGTATCCTCTGAGAGTTAATGAGCTAGCTCTAAATGTGCCATCTCTGTCTTCACAGTGTCTCTCACACCTGTACTGTCTATTCCAAAAGGTGTCAGTGTGCATAGACTTCAGGCAAAAAGCCAGAGGAACACTGATGTTTAGTGACATCCTGTGCTATTTCCATGCTGCTAGCTTCCTTGGGAGCATCTTGCAGCTGTTTGCAGCACAATTAGAATTCCAGGCCTTCTCTGAACAGAAACTTCCAGGCCTTCTGCACAGAAACTCTGTTTAGGGGAATATTTAAACATTTAAAAAAACCCATCTCATCTCAGAAATTTAGCCTGAGGAAATGTTATGCTGTTAGTTAAGCTATAAGACTGATATCCAATGCTACTTTTGCACATCTTTATTCTTTTATTCCCACCTGTGACAGGCAAAACCAGAAATGCACAAATGTGTTCATTTTCTCTTGTGATCTCTGTGATGTTTTTCCTGTTGGTGGTTATGAATAGTAAAGATTATGCACTATTCAGAAAGCAATCCTCAAACTGTAGTAACAAAAATATGGATGTAGAGTTTGGAAAGCCATCTCTGACTTTAAGATGAAAATTGATGCAAGGGCATGCATGGATACTCAGCAAATTAAATCCTCAGTGAAATAAAAGGAAAATCCTGCATTCACATGAAGAGAGCCTGAACAAGCTTTTGATAAGAGGTCATAGCGCTCTATAGGAACAGAAAATTTAGGGAGCCTGTGAAAGGCAGAGAGCTGGAGGCCCAGGAAAGAGAGGTGCTGTCATCCTGCAGTCTGTTCTCATTTGCAGAAGCATTAAATTGAGGAGGGCTGGTACCCCTCTACCTGTGTGTCATTTGACTGGAGGAGGTTGCATCCCTGAGACAAGGCTAGCTGAAAGAGAGGGATTTTTAACTCAGTGCCACTGGAGCCTGTTTCACCAGACCTACCTGCTCAGCAGCCCCAGGCTGATGTGCCTCTCATGGAGCCATTTCTGCTGCTGTGACAGTAAGTTCATCCTAAGCAGTAAAAAGTGCTGCAGCGGATGGGAGCTGTGACAGCATTCCTGACTTCCATCTCTGCTATGTGCAATAAACATCCTTGCCTTATTCCTGATTTTGACAACCTATATTGATTTGTCTGTCTCTGTGGCATCTTTCTTTTATTTTTTTTTTTAATTCCTTTACTTAAGGCATAAGAAGAGGATCCTGGAACCTGATTTCTCTACTTGGGTGTTCGCACACAGGGCCAGCTACAGATCACCTCACTTCTTTCTGCCTTGCAACTTGAACAGGACTAACACTTTCTTAGCAGTGCACATTAATACTGCACAGAGAAGATATGCCTTTATAAATAAGAGACTTTCATAAGTGCTTTTTCTTTTGTACTGCATAGATGCAAGCAAGTAAAAGTATGTGCTTTTTCAGGCAGTTCAGGATTTCTAGAGGCTCTTCACACCTATTGCTGCAAGTACTTCTGGCAGAAAACAAAGAGCTATTGTTGCACAGAGAAATTTGTGTCCTCCGGGCAAACTCGAAAGAGTTGGATATCTGCTTTCTCCCAGAGCTTCTAATGATGCTAGTAGGAGGGTTACCTGTGATTATAAAGGAAGAAAACAAGCTCTTTAGTGCGTATTACAAGTATGTGCATGTACTATAAGTTTCAAAAGCGTATCTTTAAATCTAAGCAGGACTTGGTTTGTTCCTGTATAAGAATTAAAAAAAAAAACAACAAACTCTAAGGATATTGCATTAAGAGAAATGTGTTATTTCTTTCAAATCCTAGTTGGGTTTCAGGGGAGACTAAGTTCCTTTGAGGCTTTTATAGAGTCCCTTCTAGTTTGATTAAACTACACTGATGTTTATTAATTTCTCTGAACTGTGCCAACTGATGAATGGGTCGTAACTCAGAAAGTGCTTGACGATATTTTCTTCAAGACAAGAAAGGAAAAAAAAAGTGAGGATTTCTTTTGTGGGGAGGTAATTATTTTAGACATAGTATTCAGTACTTGTAAGTGTCCTGTCATGCCAAGTATTTGACTCATTTGCTTTTTTTTTTCCAGTCTTAACTTAGTGCTTGCGTTATTAAACATGAAACTCCTTGCTCCCGGTGGCAGCAGCCTAACATTGCTATTTCTTGTCTCTCTTATGACTGCAAGAGAGTAGTGTTTAGTACCTTTAGAGTGTTAGTACTCATATCCTGAGAAACAGGAGCAAAATAAAGGCTTTTCTTAGGTCATAATAGTGCTTAAGAGCTGATCTTGTGTAGATTTCAGTGCTGTTATGTTTTGAATTGTTATCCTTGGAGCAGGTACAGTGCAAGGAAAGAGCAGACAGATAGTGGCAAACAGGAAATGTTATGATAGCACGTCTCATATCCAAATTTATACCTGGTATCATTCTAACACACTTCTGTATTCTTCAGGTAAACCAGTAATGAGTATCTAACAAAAATTGGTTGCATTCATTCTCTCACAGAATTTGTGAGATCAAGGAATTGCTTTTATGCTCATTTTACAGATTTGATAAGGCTGTGTTACAAACCTGCATGATGAAATTCCTGTTGCCGGAGTAAATCTAAAACTGTGTTTGTGTTAGCACTGCTGTGCTTTTAGTTGTGATGGCTTTGCTGTTGTAGATCTAGTCTTCTTTTTCAGAAGTTTGCCTCTTGTTCATTATTCAGCCATATACACAGTCATGCTGGCATAGCAAGGAGATTCTGCTTCCCGATGCTTTACATTATGATGGTTTGACTTAAATACTGTGCTCAGAATAATACAAGAAATATGTGTCAAAACAAGAAATAAGTCTCCAAGTTAGGCTACATACTAAATAATACTTTAGGCTTTAACTTCAGCTGTTGAAGTTTTTGTTCAGATCTGCTGCTTCAGTGAGGGTTGACTTCTTATTCGACTTCGAATAGTGTCCTACTATTTTCCCTTTGGGAAGGAGGCTAGGTGGAATAGTTTTGATTCTTTAATAGGGCACAATAACATTGTGAGCACCATAAGATGCATTTTAGTCCCTAAATTTTTTCTTGGGCACTGTTATGTGTGATGTTCTGGGCTAGATAGTCTTGTGACGTTAGTCTGTATTATTTCCATCCTTTTTTCCCAAGCCTATATCTTTTACTGTTGCCTAAATTTTGTCTATTGGCCTGTCTTGTATGTTTGTAAACAACCTAGGGGATTTCAGTGTGGTATTTGTTTTGATAGAGCTAAGTGCTTGTACAGAAACACAATATAAACAAACCTGAAGAAAATTCTGTTTGATCCAACACCAATTGTCATTCTTGGCTGTTGTACAGGCCAGCATAAGTTCAATGATTTCTGCTCTGGTTTTCATCCTGAACCATTTTAACTAACAGTTAATATGCAACTGTTTGCCTCTATCTTGGTTCTAAGCATATTTATGCTTATTAAAGTAATTTGAAATTGTTTCCTGGTCAGAAAAACAGGAACAAACCACAGTATGTTTTTTTACTAGAGGAATCACATAAAGAACTTGATGCATTTGTCAAATCTATCTTGACAGAAATTATTCATGCTCAGGGAAAAAAAAATAAGAAAGGTGATCTTAAACATAAAACATTGGCATGAGTTGAGAAATGTGTTGCTATAACAGAATAAGTGTTTATTGTCAATTAGTATTTATTATAGCAGAGTGTGGAGAACATCACTTCCCAGAAAATAGTTTCCATCAGGAAAGATATTTTGGATAGCTGCTGTATTTGGACAGCAGAAGTGTCTGCGGTCTTGGGTTGTATCGCCCCTGTCAGATAAATAAATATAAGTTAAATCAAAGGTTGATGATTATTTTTGAGATGACCTGTTAGGGGAGATATGAGAAATTTCTTTGGAGTAAATTAGGTGATGCCATCTATAGAATAAATGTCCACCTGACAGATGGCTGCTTCATTATCAAATCACTATCTCCATCAATGCTGAGCAGCAAAACAGCTGGAGATTATCAGTGGTCCCCCTGGGAGGCTTTCCCAGCACCATTCTGCTGTGAAATGGCAGCACTCTCTCTGACACCCACGGAGTGCTGGTGTCATGGCTCAGCACAGAGGTGCTGTAAGAGCAGTGAGTGTCAGCCATGCAGCTGCAGTGAGGCATCCAGGTAGGACTGCCTAGAGAAATATAGATTAAATTGCAACAAGACTGATAGATTTACTATAAAGTGACTGAAAGGTTCAGGTAAGAAGCATTTCAGCATTTCAGAGTTGCTATGATGTTACTTTTGAGTTATGCTGAAGTTCCGCATTTGCTTGTTCTAAAAGGTGCGTACCATCAAAGAAGTTGAGTTTTAATTTCTTGCATCAAGTCATTTCTGCTTTCCACTCTGTGAGTAAAATCTTATTGCATGTGTAAACTCTGCCTATAGATGACAAACTTTGAGAAAGTCAAGTGAAATTATAAATTGTATAGGATTCCAATATATAGTTTTAGTCACTGGAAGGAGTACCACTTATGCAGCCCTGGATGTTCTGTCCCAAAGATTTAAATTATAAAATAATTAGTAACCACTAGCAAGTAAAAACAATGTAAAGTATAATTAGAAGTACCATTTATCTTGAACAGTTTATTGAGATGTCGTAAAGGTTATTATGTCACAAATTCAATATATAACATTTATAGCTTTATCATATCAATTATCTTTAATCTTTGGAACATTTTAGCTGTCATATAAATTTACTAATATTAAAGATTATTGGAAAAAGCATTCTTAATTCTGAGATCCTAACGACTTTATTCCAAAACATTCAAAGTTGTATGATTTTGCTGTTTCAAATACTTTTTCTTTCTGTTTTGGCCTGCTGTGAGAATGACTAGAAAGTGATTGCAGCTTTAATTGTGTTACCATTAAGTGCAATGATTCACCATATCCTCACAACACTTCTACTCAGGCAAATGCCTATTGAATCCAGAATACCATAAACTGATGGGTTACTTGCTACATATGTATTGTTTAGTGTGGATGCTGTAAGTTGTAAATATGGAAATAGATTCTAGATCAATACATTTTCTCCTGGAATGCACCTGTTTCTCTGGCAACAAAAATCCTAGCAGAAATAAAACACTGAAGTAAATTCTTCAGCTGAAGACAAAACAGAAGCTTTTTTTTTTCCTTTTTTTTTTTTTTTTTTTTTTTTACTTCAGTTATTAGTTCTACTATTGATGTTGTTTTTCATGTTAATAAAACCCTGCACCTTCAAACCAGGAAATGTGGCTCTTACAGCTTTGTGCAGAAAAACAGGAAGAAAAATTTTAGAATGTTTATTTTTTTGACCATCTGAATTACAGTGTCACAGCAGAAGCTTGCTAAAGTAGCATATTTTGCTAAGAGAAACTATTTAAATTATAAACCAGAATCTGATGCTTTATTATCATAATGTAATATATGGATCAACATGTTACTATTTTTAATGCAGGCAAAAGAGCAAAAAGAAGAAGAAATATTTTAATATTTTGAAAATGACAGGATGGGAAACAACTGTTTCACCAACACTATTGGAAGTAATTAGCAAGATGAAAATATTCTAAAATTAACAGTAGCAGAACACTTAATCTATGTTTTGTATTATTTTTGCAAGACTTCCATTTAAAAAGCAGCACAAATCCTTTTAGTGCCTGCATTTCTTGAAGTTGTAGAGAAAGAAAGCCTTGAAGCAAAAAATAGGAAGGCCATGGTGGTTACTCCCATTTGCTGCTCTTTCAACCACACATTTAGATGAAACCAAAATTGCATATTTAATAGAATTTAGAGGACAGAAAATAAAATAGTTTTATTGCATAATACAGCTACCACAGGAATATGTATTTTAGAAAACTTATGCTAAGTGTTGCACTAAATCCTCTTTTCCAGCATAACTGTTACATTTCTCATCAATTTCCCTTATCATTTTGAAAAGGTAAATTACAACCTACTATTGATCTGACATTATAGATGGAAAAAATAATAGTATATACATACTTCACATTACAGTACTGACAGTGCCATTTTGGCACTAACTGGTATGAGGATTTTTAAATATAGATATCTATATAAACACATATTCTCCTCCTTTCCATCCCCTAAATCGGCAGCACGTTCAAATTTTTCTTCATTTTTCTTACATGATCCAGATGAATTGCTCAGGTGCAGTACTGTGGACATAATGTCTGTAGTAATGTCTGCAAACAGAAAAGCCTGAAGCCTAAACTGCAGGTGCTTCAGAAGCAGCTTTCTACTTAGGCTTGCCTTCCTGCCATTTTGTTTTTGTTTTGAAAATACAAATCCATGCATAATTTTAAAACAGATTGTAAACAAAGACAGATGCCTCACTTTGCTTGAATTATCTGTGCCGAAGTACTCCTGTCCCCTGAGCTTGTCAGTAAGATTTGTGTTGTGGTAAAGTACTTTGTCAGGACTCAATTTCAACTTTTAAATACTTTTGATTTTATTTGGAACATTTTTTTTTTTTTTGTAAGGGAGAAATAATTTTAGTTATGCCAGATGATGTTATTACTGTTCATTACTGTTTAACCAGAAACATAATTCTTAGTACTGTATGAAACACAACTGGTGCTTTTTTTTATGTATAGATGGGAGGAAGAATATTTGCTGTCTTTGTACTGGGGTATGTTAATTTGCATTGAAGGACAAGAAGGCAAAGATTGTAGCTAAGTTTCTGAGAAGAGGCAGGATGTGAAATGTTTCAGATTTCTAGAGGGGTTTGGGAAATGCCTATACATGAAGCCATATTTTTAAAATCACCCTTTGTTCTGTTTCTGAAGTCCCATCTGTCACTCAGTGAACATCTTCAAAGGAGAGGTGTAGTGGCATTCTAGCTGCAAGGCTGGAAATATAAGAAGTAGGAAAACTCTGCAGTGGAAGTTTGTTTACAATTATTGCTAAAGAATAATTAGGTACTTTTTGACTCTTGTCATTTGTCTTATTAGATAAACCGTGCTTTGGAAACAAGCTATCCGCTTATAAACTTTCCCAGCTGTGTAACTCGGTAAAGTACAGCACTTTGTCAGAGCAGGTCCATTAACCTTCTGACTGGCGCTCTTCTCTTGGCTTTGATTGCAGCAGCACACAGAAGCACCCAGCCCGTCGCTGCTCCCCCCATCAGCCTTGCCCTTGGATGTACTAAACAACGCCGTGGCTGGCTTTAGCACCGTGGAAGACCTTATCCGCTACCTTGAACCAGAGCGGTGGCAGCTGGATTTGGAGGATTTATACAGGCCAACGTGGCAACTTCTTGGGAAAGCATATATTCATGGGAGGAAGTCAAGAGGTAATTTACTCTTCTCTCTGGCCTTGCAGCTTGCTATGGGTATGATTTCTTGACAAAGAATTAAGAGTGTTTTTCGCCTTGAGTTTTGGTTCCAAGAGGAATACATCAGAAGGAGAGCAGGTTCCATGGTTGTTCGCTGTCGTCACCATTGTATTATTTGAAAAAGAACAATAGCTAAACTCAAAACTTAAAGGAATTTAGCAGGATAGGGCAGCAAGGTGGAACTATTAAAAAAAAAAAATAAAAAAACCAAAACAAAAAAAACCACAGCAGTTTCCTGTAGGGAACCTGGGAGATCTTTATTTCCCTAAAGTAGCAGGGCATCTTGATAGGGTAACATATTTAAAATTTGTGGGTTTCTGTTTTTGTGGAGGGCAAAAACTTTATTTATTTTGAAGTAATGGCTTAGACTGGTATAATGTGAATTATTTTTTATTTCCCTAAAATTTTTCCAGTCTATACATGAAATGAATTGAGAACAATACTTAAATATTTCTCTTTGATGACACCTTAAGAAATACCATGTGTTCTTGTCTGGGTTGATCATGCAGTTGTCAACTTCATCAGAACTAAAGTAACTGTGTTTTCAAAATTTCTAGATCTATTGACAGCAACTCATTTTCTTCCTTCTACATCTGACACTCCTGAATCTCCTGCCACATCCCATCCAGATGTTATCTACTATTTCATGTTTATGGATATGTGGATGGATAGTGTGAAGGCAATACCACCTTCCTTGTCCACCATACAGCATGAAAAGGAAAACATATGAGCATAACTTAACAGACTTCCCTGTTGGTGGATGTAAACTAGAAGGTTATTATCTGAGAGCAAGAAAAGGGAGGAAGTAGAACCTCGCATTGCTCAAATTTAAGGGTTTGATCGTTAATTCTTAGATCAGAGCCTAGAAATCAACTTTGCACCCTATCCATATTGCTGTGCTATAGTTGTGCATAGAGCAGCTGAAATATGAGCCAAAGAGGAGGAAACATCTTTAAAAGCCCTCAGATAGTCATTTAACACTTCCTTAATTAAAGAGATTTAGTATTTGCCAAATGCATGCCATAAGCACACAGTAAGTGGGAGAAAAACAAAATGCAAGTGTTGGATAACATCTATATAGACAAAAGAACCTCCCTGCAATATACATCTTAGAAAGAAACTATCAGAGTAAATCTTTTAAAGACTTCTAATTAGATGCTGAAATAGATTTTTTTCACTGAATAAACATATCATGGTATTGCCACATTTGTCTTAGAGACCACCCTCAGACTGCATTACTGAGTCTGTAATTTAATAGCCCGAGGTGGAAAATATGTCCAGTTGAAATGACATAGGACTATTTAATAGACTGGAAAAGCAAAATCTTTTTCTTATTGTTAATTTTTTCCCATGATATTCTCTCAAGCAACATGCTGCTGTATTTCAAAACATTTTTAAGAAATGTTTGTGAGAAGGGCATATCCTAAAATTTTTCATTTTATTCAAACTCTTTGATTTATGATTAGATCAGTTTCATTTATTACAATGTTTCAGTGTAAAAGCTAAATTACTGCCCCATTTTCATAAACAAGTTACTAAAAGTGTATCTTACTTTATGTAAAGAAATAACCTTTACTCCTATGTAATAATTTGTATGGAAAAACTATATTTAGACAACCTCAATTCCAGAGAACTTCTGTCTCTGATGTTTTCTCTGGATAAAATGCTTCCAAAAACTTCTAGTCAGGAAAGAAAAAAAGCCAAGTTCAGCAGCTTTGATGTCAAAATATAGTCCTAAATTCTTTTATAATATTAAACATGCTTAAAATAAAATATATTTTACTGTTCAAAAAAAATTATCTCATCACTTCCCACTGAAATCTATGTATACTCTTTAGATCATATTCTGAAATCTCCTTAAGGAGGAAAAAAATAGTCCCAGTGAAAGCACAGTCCTTAGCAGTTGTGGTTTTGGTACAGTTATGTCACTTTTTTTTTTTTTAATACTCCACTTCTTGCTTGAGATTTTGTAACAGCTCCTATTGTAGAAGCCAGTAAGAAACTTACATTCCCAGGAGCATCTCCAAAGTGCTTAGGAATAAAAACCATTCTGCTGCTATCTGTGTTCACACACAAGTGCCTCAGACAGAATTTCATTTGTTTCATTGACTTTGAGAGCAGTATCCAGCTGGAAAAATGTTTTGGGAAAGAAGTTTCCCTGTGGTACTTGATACACATCCAGAAGATGCCAGAAAATTGCATTGCCAATTGCATAATACAATTAATTTCAGGCTGCTGTGAGCATGGATTAGTTCAGTTGTGTGTACCAGTGTAGGCACATTCTTAAAATACACTTTACTGTAGGCCTACCTGCATCTAGATATTTCTCCTTCACTTATTTTTATTTTAGTGTTTCCCATTTATATGCTACTGCAGAGCCTTTCACTTCTGAGCTAGTGCTAGACAAAAGAACCTTGACTGTTGTGTCAAACATGATACATGAGTGGAAGCCAAGTTGAAGGAGTGTTTAAATGTTCACATTATAACAGGTACTGAAACTCAGTGCACTTGAGAAATCCACATAACCTTTTATTGTGGTTAAGTAAACACTTTTAAGGGAATATATACATTCTCTCATCTAGTTTCGTGCCCACAGTGTGTTAAAATAAATTTTGAACAGACAGCTACTCTTTGAAAAAATAACAGCTTCATTCACACACTTCAAAGAAGTGACTATATAAGCACCAGATAAATTTGCCACAGACCTTTTAATGAAATTGGATTACATAAGATAGGGCAAGGGTTCAATGTGAGGTATCATAGCAATATACCTTAGTACATTTTAAAGCATGGAAATCAAGCATGACATTTGTTCATCTCTCCTGAAGCCTGTTGTAACAGTACAGCACACTGAAAGATATCTGCTAAGAGCTGACTGTGTGTTCTCCAAGAGAACCATTTTAAAATTAATGTCTCCAGGTCTGAGGGGTTGAGTTAAAATTAATTTCTTTTTTGTGACAAAGTGAGTAACATGCCGTTAATTTTAGTGCATTGCCCTTTTCTCTATATCTACAGCTAGCTGTAGGTATGGAAATTAATGCATTCCTCTGCTGCTGCCAGAAGGCAATGGAGAAGGACATAACCACACAAGGATCTCTCCCACTCCTCCATGGGCCTGCTGGAAGAGGTGTCAGTGCCCACTTTCACTTTCAGTATCTCATGGTGAAGGGCTGACCAGCATGTAAGATTAGCTCCTTCAAATTCACTGCAGCATGCGTATCAGTCTCTGCAGAAACAATCATCCAGGAGAAAGTATTAGCAGAACTAGCACTTCTCACAGTGTGCTTCAGGCATTTTATCCTCATTCAGACAGCTCACTTATTATATGTTTGAAAACATTACAGAAGAAAGGAATAGTCCATTCCTGTCCACAGTCCCTGATTAATGGAGGCAGACATATCCACCTTTTAAGTGACTCAGCCTAGAGCTATTAGATGATCAGAAGGGCTTAAATAATTTCTGGTTTCTCACAGTGAATCTCTCCCCCAGAAGTTTTGTCTCTCTTTTCTTTGTTCTCAACTTTCTCCAAGGAATGCTCTTGCAGTGTGGGAGGCAGGCTGGTGTCCTATCAGTAACTTTATTGGAGTTATTACACACTCCTCCCTCTTAAAATTCAGTTTGTTTATTTAGGAGGCTATGTTAATCTGATAGTGATGGAATGAAGTTCCCCAGCTTGGCATTCACTGTGAGTGAAAGCAAAGAAAAGGCATCAGTGTGTTTAACTGACCTTTCACAACAATAAATCCTTACTTATGGATGCCAGTATATGGGTATGCCTGCAAAAGAAATGTTTGAAGGAACATGGATTGAAATTCCTTCCCAAAGATCTGCTCCTTGGAGAGTACCAGTGAGCATTTCTGCTAAAGAAATTCAGCTTCCAATTTTTTTTATGTCTTATGTGTTTAAATAGAATTAGGAGGAATTATCTTGCCTTGATTGGCTGAAGTTCTTTATGACCTCTTGAGGCTCTTTACATAGCAGAGAGGGAAAAAAAAGTATTTCTCCAGAGGGTGATTCAGATCAGAAACTTATTTTAGCTTAACTCTATATATTTTTATTTATGAATAGATGACATGAAAGAATTTTTAAGCTATATTAGAGCACTGGGGTTCTTTTCCTCCCTAATAATTTACTTGATTTAGCTTAAAACTAGTTGGTTAAAAGTCTTAGTCACTTTAATTGGGGCCCCTGTTTCACTCATCTCAATAGCTATGTTATCATAGGGTTTTCATTTTCGTTTTCTCTTTATCTTTTTATTTTTCACTAGAGAGAGTAGTATCCCTGTGAATTAGACATTACTTCTGTTCCTTAATGGTAGGTATGGAGAAAAAACAATTCAGACAAAACACCTTAGATCATGATCACTACAATCTGACTTTTCTGAAATAAATTCCATTTACATTGCTTCTCACTTTTTTTCTCCCCAGTCTCATGCATTTTTTTCCCAATTTTAACTGCTGCTTTCAAGGCTTGTTAGCTCTTGACTATGCAGCTAAGATGAACGTAAATGTTGTCATCTTTCAGATCTTTTCATGAACTTGCTGTTCATCCATTGGCATAGTGAAGCTTTAATATTATACAGTGGAGCCAGTTTATAGGGAAACTGGTGCCAAATATTACTATCTTTAACAAGTTAGTTGCTTACAAGGAGGAACTTTTATTTAAGACACATCAAGAGAAACAACAGAAATTCATGTATATGCTGTTATGGAGAAGGGGGAGAAAATGGAACATACTGATAGTTATATAGATATACAATCTTGTGGAGTTATTTATTCTGTGCAGAATTCCCTGATGATGACAACTTCTTGAAGTTCTTAGTCCATAAATGTGATTTCTGCTTAGATATGAATGGTTTCTTTCTTTCTTATAATTACAACAGCCTAGCAAAGAAGCAATAGTTGAAATTGTAACAAGGAAGAAGTTTGAATGCTTTATAGCAAGTGATGTCTTTGAAATCTTGCAGGATTCTTAATTGCTCTGTGTGTGTTTCTCCAATCCAAAATGACCATAGAATAGCAACACTGGAGCTCAGAGGATTAGTGTGACCAACGTGACTTCCATTAGGGTTGATTTGATAAAACAGGTACTGGAACATAGCAGCCAAATCTTGCTTTAATTTGAACCAACGTTGCCAGAGTTATAAAATAATTGGGGAATATCACTATGCAGCGATCATTCCATTTGAGTTTCATGGCATTCATGGAACTGCAGCACTGTACTTCTGTGCTGAACCTGCACAAAAGCGACCCTTCCCCACGGGTTCTGCACCGCTGAAGTTGATCTGCCGCGAAGGAACCTGGATTGCAGATGAGGCAAGCGGCGTTTTCCCTGTCTCGTTGCAGTGGTGGATCTGAACCTCCTGAAGGAGGAGGCGCGGCTGTACAGTTGCACCCCGCGCAACTTCTCGGTGTCGCTGAGGGAGGAGCTGAAGAGGACAGACACCATCTTCTGGCCTCTGTGTCTGCTGGTGAAACGCTGCGGTGGAAACTGTGCCTGTTGTCAGCAGAGCTGCAACGAGTGCCAGTGTGTGCCAACAAAAGTCACCAAAAAGTACCACGAGGTATGCACTATTTTTAAATTTTCATGTTTGGAAACACTGAAAGCCAATATAATAAAATGAATGCACCGACATTAATATTTTAATATCTTATGTATTGCACTTCTAGTAAATAATTTTTTAGCATTTTAAATAGGTATTGCATTGAAAAAAGTGAAATCTTCCTTGGTTATATACTTTTCTGTGCAACTAGTAATTAATTTCTGAAGTATTTACTAGTGCATTTCAGACATACTACACCCATATCTTTTGTTCTTCTTTCTCTAGTGGTTGATATCAACTTTATGAAGAAACAAATATTTGTTCATTTCCATTGCTATAAATTTATAGCTAAAATTATTTATTATAGAATTTTCTAATTGGGTTAAATCTACTGTTTGCTCTTAAATAAAATTAAGTGGAAATCTGAAATTGCAAGACTCTTCTTTGGTAAAGCAATATGATTTAATCATGTTCAACCTGATTTAATCAATTTTGTAAATGGCTTGAGGTAAAAGCAAAAATAGTAATGAGTGGATGGAATTAATGAAGTTTTAATATGCTTCCTGTCATCCAGTGGGTTTTTAGTGCAATCTAGCTCATAGTCTAGGTGTGTGATGAAGCACTTGCTGTTTTCTTGATGCTTGGCTTCTTCTCCTTCAGGTTCTTCAGCTGAAGCCAAGGATTGGTGTCCGAGGATTGCATAAGTCATTGACAGATGTACCCTTGGAACACCACGAGGAGTGTGACTGTGTGTGCAAAAGGAATACTGAAGGATAAACATGATATAATTGTGCTGTTTTCTTTCAAAGCACATTCAATCAATGGCTGATTCTATTATGGGGCTTGTGCATTATCTCCTTCTGTAATCTCAGTTGTTTGCTTTGGGGATCTTCCATCTTGAAGATTTACAGTGAGCTCTAAAAAGAGAAGCCAAACTGGGATTATATGTTGTGTGACAGCTCTGTTTGGAGACCCAGTGAAAGGATGGGAGAGAGGCATCAATGAGGGATTTAAAATATATGTATTGTTTTGTCCCCTGCAATTTTCTTGGCAATACATGGATTTATAATTTAGGAGTAAAAAATAGATTTAGAAGGCTGACATCATGGAGACTTGATCCTGCTGGCTGTCTCATTTCTACAGCTCGAGTACATCTGGCCTCTGGTTGAAAACACCTGAAATCTTTGTGTTCAGCTACTCCTATGTACTCTAAATCAAAGTGTTCTCTGTTGTATAAACTTGGGTTAAAACAGACTGTCTTTTTCTGAATTAAATTTAATTTGTCTAATGCTGGTAGGAAGGACTGGATTTTTCCATATGCTCTAGTAAAGCTCCTGCCTTTTAGAAGGAAGACTGGACAATAATGTGAGCTAAGGAAGCAAACATTGAAAAGATCAGTGCCTTTATTCTTACTACTATGGCTGATGATTTTTTTTGTGTGTTTGTTATTTTTTATCGTGTACATTTTTATACTCTCCTTTTGATGATATAACTATTTGCTTTTCTAAACTTGTTAAATATATCTATTTTTACCAAAGGTATTTAATATTCTTTTTTTTATTACAAACTTGATCAACTATTTTTTAGTTTTGTGAGACTTTAAAGCCAGATTTATACAGTTGGAGGAACAGAGATGTGACTACAGTGGGAAAGAAGCATGATCTCTTTGCAGTTTGTTTCTACAAAGTGAAAAGTACAGTTTTCTTACTTGGATTCACAGTAATAGTGGACAGAGATGTGTGGATGAAGCTCTAAGCTTCATGAGGCTAAAAATATGAGTGACAGAGGTTACTATAAGTGGTTTTAGAAGTTGAATTTAAAAATTCCCCCTCTCCATACTGTTTTTTGTTCAGGTAGAAAAGAAATGAGCATAGATGGATGCATTCTGGCTTGTTTAACTCTTTAATTTCTTTAAAGGAGAATGACCTACAATGTAAGAAAAGGAATCAGTGGCTTGCAGCCATCATGATGCATCATGGTCATGGGAAGACAGCCGTGTCAGTGGTGAAGTGTAGAGTTTTCCATTGACAGAAACTGCTGCTTAAGTGCAGTTCACTCACAGGAACATAACACTCTGCAGTGCAGTTTGATGAACTCCATGGTATCGTTCTTCTGTATGTTTTATTCTTTAACCAATACACTTATCCCACCCCATGCAAACTGAAATGGAAACAGTAAAGTATTTTGCTTGTAAAATGCTTTAACATTATGCCTAGTTTATTTTTTTGACTATTGGATTTTCAGATTGTAATGAATCACAAAATAAAGTAATAATGCTAATTTTGGGAGAATAAATGTTTCGGTGTGGTTGCATATTTGTACCTGTCAGTATACAATTTAATGGGAAAAGTTAGGATGGTGATTTTCTCCTTCCCATTTTGCAAGTCAGCTCTAAAAAGAAAAGTCTTCTGTTGCCAAGACTTCCACTTGCTTTATTAATTCTGCATTACTGTAAATCCACTAGAAGAAAAAGGAAAGGAATTATTGTGATGCTATTTGTAAAAACATTCCAAATATTCAAATTTCTGTGGATGTGAAGCCATCAGATTGAAATACCATCATCTGTTATTGTTTCCATAGTGAAAGGTTTTTTTGCAAATTAGAATGACTTTCTGATACCAGTTCTGGAAAATATTCAGGTGGGTTCTTATTTTGTCCCCACCCTTAAACACCTACTCAGTAAGAAAAATTTCTGGTGTAAATGTGACATATAATTTTCCAGTCTGAATATTAACCCTGTATCAGAACACAGATTTAGGGTCACACAAGAAACCTGGTTTACCTGAGTTTTGAGTCTTTAACCAGAAGTTTTTTGCAGGGATGTTGGGGATGTTTTTGCATTAATGTTGTCCTTTTTTTCTTTTTGCCTTTTTTAAAAAAAAAAAAAAAAACAAACAAAAACAAAAACTTTTGAACAGCAAGTCAAGGTAAAAACAGAAATCATAGTTTCTGGCATCAGATGTAATTCCATTACAGAAGATTCTGCTGTAGGAAATGCAGGAGGTCTCATCCTCTCTGTAGACTTGCTAGGGGGAAAAGGCTGGTCATGAATTTTGGAGTAGTTATTTGGTGGTAGAAGAGTAATGGGGAGTTTCTGGAACCATTTGGGATATGGAAAGTAATGTTTTCCAAATGTCACGAGTAATATTTTTCTCTTGCTCCTCTCTGGCTCACTTTCTTCCTTGCCAGTTCCTTGAACCAGTTTCCTTCCCAACTGCTTGCTATGGATCTGCATATGAGCTCCTTACCCATCTTCACCCATCACTGAGCTCTGTGCCTCCCCCTTGGCTCCAGGCTCAGGCTTTGTCTTCCCACTACTTCTGCCGGGACTTCATTTTCCTGCCTCTCGTCAGACATTCAGATTTGGCACTCCACCTCCTCCCCAGGTGAAAGTGTGGAGAGGCTCATTCCCCCTCCAGGAGGGATGCGGGAAAGGCACCAGCTGAGGGGAGCAGTGAAGGCTGCAGTTCTCCTGCTTGGTGCTGCATCCCGGGTCCCGCCAGGCAGAGCAGCTGCTCCTGCCCCTGGGTGACTTCTAAGCAAAAGGTGTGGTAAAAACTGACTGAAGGTATTGATAACGAGTTACTAACAAGCAAACTAACTGTGCCTTTAACAGCTACAGGTAATGGCAGCTGAATGCCAAGGATGTTTGGAAATTGACATAAGTGGGTGGTAAGCCTGTGATTTTCTAATGTGGAATAGAAGATGCAAGTTTTGATCTTACATCTTTGTGGAGATCTTTTTAAAATGTTACTGTTGTGTTTTAAGCTATGAATTCCTGAATTGCATTAATGTAAGCGTCAGTGTTTGGCAATAATGGCTGTTTCTAAGGGTCTAAACAGTGGAAACAACCAAGTAGGATAAAGTAGCTCCTGTAAACAGACAAAATCCAAATAGCACAGTCTGGATTTTGTAGGTTTTATCTTATGCCCAATAAATGTCTTCAGTCAGAAGTAATTGTTCCCCCCAGAGGAATAGGTGGGGGAGCTGATGACTGATGTTGAGCCTTGTTTTTATGGATTCTGTAGATACTCACATTCCTGGAACCTTCCTGTCAGCTGTGGCCAGCATGGGAGTTGTGGAGAAGCACAAATCTTTACTCACCAAGGGCGTTAACTGCAAATCTCTTGACTCCTAAAAGACTTTAAGTGTTTTTGCTCTGTGTCTGCCTGGTTGAACAGGCTTACAGCTCCTTTTCAGCAGAAGAGGAGAAAAAAACATGCAGATGATACAACAGAGAGTGTGGAGAAAAAAAAAGAGAAACAAAAAGCAAAGATTTGGTTTTTATTAGCAAGTACATCATCTAATGCAAGCTATTACCTAAATTCCTTACTAATAAAGAACTGGGTTGAAACTTTAAAAATTTGCAATTCAGATGCTGGCTGCTTAAATAGTCTCATTTTGATTACTCAAATTCTGAAAATAAAAATTGTAAACAATTACTTTGTTTGACTTCTGAAGATATAATAATAGTGCTACTATTCAAGGCTTTCTCATGAAACCTCATGCAGAAATGTTAAAGCATCATGGTTTTGAGATTTTTGTTCCAACCAGGTGCTGAAGCTAAGTAGACCAACTTTTCTGACTGTTTGTGATATGGTATTTAAATTACTTTCAGCAAGATTGCTCTTTGTATCATTTTTTGTGTGGGATGCTTTATCAATTTGCATTTGAAAGTCTTTTTGTGTGCCTTTTAAACCCAAGAGCAGTGGTTTTGTTTATCTGCCAAAATCACAGTGTGAAAATATGGCTGCTTAATTCAGCATAAATTGGACAAACTTTTCAGAGAAAACAGTTTGCCTGTTGCCTCACTGCTATTCTTCCAGACTGTAGTAAGAAAGATGAGTTTACAGCTCAGTCATGGAAGAATGACAGCTTTTTCTGCAACTGTGATAGTACTTAAGCTGTATTCCTGCTCTGAATCTTGCTCTGTGTCATTGAGCTGGTCTGTCTTTGTCAAGTATAGAGGCAAAGCCTAGCCTTCCCAGCTGAGGCAGCTCTATTAGGTAAATAAGGTTATCAATGGGAATACTTCACACACAGGCCTGTTTTCTGAACAAAACATTGCTTTCTCAAAGAGTCTTAAGGAGTTCTGAGTCTGGAATGCCTTTCCATATAGCTGATTTGGCCAGCTTTTTTTTGCCTAAGTAAAGTAGATAGAAGTGCCAGTTTGACTATGCTGTTATTACCTTCTACAGATTCTGCTTCACTGAAGACAGATCCAAGCCAACTTGGATCTGGTGTCTCTCATGTTTAGGGTGGGTGATAAACCACATCTCAGTAGACTTGCTTTCTTTTCACTGTGCAGAATCCAAATAAATTAGCAAGGTTAGGAAGAAAACTTGTTTATCTGTCTTTGTCCTGCTTCACACATATCTGTGGGCCTTGTCTCAGACAGTATCTGAAACTGAAACTTATTTAAGAGTGAAGGCCATAATGTTTGAAATGTTTGAAGGCCATAATTTTTTGAAAAACAGCATCACACAGTGATCAGAACAATTAGCAACTTTGAGACTCAAACAATCATAGAATGAACTTCACTATTTTGCTCAAAAGGCTTCATTTAGAGACTGAGAAGATGAAACTGTTCAAACCTTGATTTCACTCTTTTAGAGGTTTTCCATAATTTCAGAAGAGAGGCTTCTACTCACCCTCATTAATAGCTTATTAATTCTGTAATCTTTTGTCATAAATTGAGTGATTGCTCTCAAAAACAGTAAACACAAAAGTCTCTATTTCCTCAGGTTTTAAAAGGCTGGACCCCTGATTCTTTCAGCCTTCAGGGTGACATTTCTTTTATTGTGACTAACATACTTTTCAGTGAGGAGAAATCAGTGACCTGGGTACCATGTAGCACCTTTATGCCTGAAAGCTAAGCAGCCTTTTGGTATACTTGCAGAGAGGAGGTGTCAGACAGGAATTGGCTTTTTTGGTGCCTTCACATAATTGAAAAGTCCTAGCAGACTAGCTGAAGGATGTATGGAATTCAAATACAAAATTCCACAACTGTTCTCCAGAAAGGATATGTCCCACATGCAAAGCCTCAAAAATAAGTCTGTTTACCTGTGACTCAGTTTAGTCACTTTTCATGTCTCATGTTGGAGGTAAGCGCTGAAAGAAAAAGCATATCTGAGCTATAAAATCTCTTTCATCTAAAGCCTTAAGCAACTAACTTATAACAACAATCTTACTCTGTGTTATGCTTTGTAGTTAAATCTTGAGCTTAAGCACAAATTTCTGATACAATCAAAAAAAAAAAACTCTCCTCCTGGCTGGGGAGCAGGTGAGAGGGCATCCTTTCCTGACAATTTGATGGCATCTGGCTCTTTGGGAAGCAGTTTGTACATATATGTGGGATGTGCATCTGGTCATTTGTGACAGGCTGGCTTCCACTTAGAAAACTGGTTATTGATTATGAAGAATGATTATGAAGTCTATGAATAAGAAAACAAGTGAAAGGCCTGTGTTGCCTTAAACCAAGTGCTCATCTAGTTCAGCATTCTTGTCTCTATATGTGGTGATCATTGATGGAAGCATACTTGGAAGTATGCTATGTTTTCCAAATTCCATAGATCAGCAGTTTAGGACTCCTTTGGCCAGAGTTTGAATTACAGCCCATAACATTCTCAGGAGGAGCTGTAAAACACAGCCCATTTAAATAAATTGATGTGTCTTTTGCATTATGTAATCACAGAGTGCTGAAATACAGCACAGGTTCTGCCTCACAGATAGTTATCATAAGTGTCTTATCTTGATTTCCTTTGCCACACCTGGGCTGAACAGGTTGAAAAGGAACAGATCAGCTGTTCTACTACCAAAAAGGCAGTGGGATCTTGAAGTAACTCTTTTACAAAGGAGATGCAACACACTTCTTGCATGCACTGTGAAGTGTTCAATAAAAGCAGTGTCATACAGACTAATTAGTTTCAGGAAGGATAGAAAAATGTTACTAAATGTTCTTTTGCAGAGTATTGTTAGTATATATATTTCCTGCTGTGCATTTCATTGTACCCAAGGCATCACTCAGGTTGCACGATCTTTTCTAATACATTTAATATTCTTTTTTTCCCCATCACTTTCAGATAAATTAAAATATTAGGATTTTTTTAGTGCTGAAATTTTGACTATTGCTAACAATGATTCAAGAAGTATTGGAGGCAAACTTTAAAGCATAGCCATTACTAAACAAGATTATGTGTTAACATCTGAAACAAAAGAGACAAAATTATATCCTAAACTACAATCTGTGACTCTGAGGAATTCCTTTCAGTCACCTTGGCAATTGTACATTTCCAGTAGTTTATAAGTCAGCACTTATGTTAATGCCAAAGTAATGTAGCTTTTTTCCTGCTTGTAAAAATAAGGTTTTATTCCATTCAATCAATGAAACTAAATTAAACAGCTATGTTAGAGAAGCTAATAAAGTGTGGGCTGGATGAGCTGGCAGTGAGGTGGATTGAAAACTGGACAACTGCTCAAGCCAGAAGAAACTCTAGTGGGAGAGCAGTATGTGTGCCCCGATGTTGCTGTTGAGTAAGAAATAACACTACAAGGCTGTTTTGTACAGCATCTTGTTCTGCTTTGAAAATCTCCCTTTTATACACTGTTCCGATACAAACGGACTAGATTTGTCAATTAATACATTTTACTTGATTGGGTAATTAAAAAAAACACTTTTCCTATAAACAATCTTTAAGAAAAACAAGAAAACAGAGAGTAAGAAAGTACTACTTACAGGTTGTTTATAATAACAAGCTATCATTGCTTATCTTCAAATTCTTAAATTCTCACAAGCTGATCTTAAGGAAACTTATCTAGTTTTCTCACACTCTAACCAAGCTGTCACATCTACACCCCCAGGATCAGTAGTGGGTCCAGTCCTGTTCAGAATCTTCATAGATGCTCTGGATGTTGGGGCAGAGTGAGTGCACCCTCAGCAAATTTGTAATGACTCCTAACTGGGAAGAGTGACTGATGCACCAGAGGGTTGTGGTGCTGTGCAGAGGGTCTTTGACAGGCTGCAGAAAGGGACTACAGGAACCTCATGAAGTTCAGCAAAGTGAAGTGCAAAGTCCTGCATCTGGAGTGGAACAACCCTAGGCACCAATATATGCCAGGGCCACCCAGCTGGAAAGCTGCTTTGAACAAACAGATCTGAAGGTCCTTTCTGGTGGACGCCAAGGTGAACATGAGCCAGCAGCGTGCAGCTGTGGCAAAGAAGGCTAATGGTGTCCTGGCTTGCACTAGAAAGAGTGTTGCCAGCAGAACAGGGAGCCAAGCCTTCCTCTCTACTCAGCACTGCTGAGGGCACACCTGGAGTGCTGTGTCCAGTTCTGGGCTCCCCAGTACAAGAGAGACATGGATGTACTGGGGGGAGTGCAGCAAATGTTCACTAAGATAATAAGGGACTGGAGAACTTCCTGTATGAAAAAAAGGCTCCGAGAGGTGTGAATGTGCATCTGGAAGAGGAAAAGGCTTGACGGGGATCGCATCTATTTGTACAAATACCTGAAAGGAAAGTGCAAAGGGGATGGAGCCAGATTCTCTTCAATGTAGCCCAGTTTTTGACCAGAGACAATGGACACAAACTGAAAAGCAGGAACTTCCCTCTGAACATCAGGAACTGTGAGGGTAACACAGCACTGGCAGAGTTTTCACAAAAAGATTGTGGAGTCTCACTGCTTGTAGATATTCAAAAGCCACATGGACATATATACAGCCAACTGGCTATAAGTGGCCCAGTTTGAGCAAAGGACTGGAACCACACGATTTCCATGGGTCTCTTCCAATATCAGCCTTTCTGTGAGTAGCACACATATAATTTCCACAAACACTAAATCTTCATCTTAACACTGAGATATTCAACTCCTCATAGAACAAAGAATTAATAAGCAGAGAGTCAAGTACTTTCTTATGCTGTAAAGGATATACCTAGGCATCAAATTGCCTTGTAATGTTTATGATCTGATAAATTCTTCAGTTTCTCCCAGAAAAAGCTTCTAAGGGTTTGTATCTGCTTTGTTAATCATTGCTTTCAAGATAAAAACTGAAGATAAGGATGTGAAATAATAGTACATTATGTGATAGGAAATGGCCTATATCTAGGCCAATATCCTGTGTGAAATCACACCTTTATTTTTCAAGTAAGATCAAGTTTCTTGTATAAGCAATAGACTTTGAACTCTTACCAAATTTCTTACTTAACAGTTTCTCTGTGTTTTGGTTTTGCTTTATGTACCACTCGTACTTGCTAGCAGTGCTTTGCCCTGACAAAAGGTACCTCACAGGAGCAAATAGAGAATGTGAATTTCTAGTCATTTGGGATATTACATCTGAGCAATTTTATGGCATATTGTCCAGGGGCAGCAATGCCAGGAATGGTGCCACACAGGCTGATGATAACCATCAAGTCACAGATAGGCCACTATGTAAATACCCACAGGATGCAGGGCTGGGGACCAGTACCCCTGGGAGTCAACCATGGAAAGGATGCATTTCTTCAAAGTCGAATTGTCCTTGATTTACTTTGAGAAAATATGTAAAGGCAAATGACATCATCCTAGCCTTCCTGGAAGAAGAAAAAAAAAGAAGAGCTAGTTAAATTGTCCTAATACTTTAAAATTCTTTTTGCCCAAAGGGAATGTGAAAAAACAATACAGCTTTTAAGCAATATTGCAGTTCCCCTTGCCCATACTCAAGGTGGTGTTTAGATCAGTAAAGACAGCATTCTTTCCAGTGTGAAAGCAGTGAAGAAAGTTCTCTATATAAATAATTTACTCTATAAAAAGTACCTGAATTAACATATCACTGCTATACTAACTATAACCAATCATGTCAAAGCACTTTGTGTGGTGAGTTAAAATTGTTGCCTTAAATATGGTAGCACAGTTCACAACTTTTTAAAGAAAGCTTAATGGATTTTGGAATTTTGGCTGCCCTTGCAGAATCCTCAGGGGTCGCTCTGAATCACAGCTGCAGTGAAAAACTTCTTTGTGACCTTTGGGACAGTTTTAAACAGTGAGGTCATGACAGCAATCTTATTTAAAGAGAATGTAAGAGAAGAGGTCAGGTATAGATTTATTTTTAAGTTTCAGGAAGATGGCTTGAGACACTGTTCCCTGTTGACAGTAAGGGGACTCTTATTCCTGAGCTAGGATTGGTTTGTCTCTTAAAACTTAAATTTTCTTCCCTCTCAAAGGAAAATGTAACATGATTAAAATAGAAATATTGTAATCTAATATTTAACTTTATTTGTTTTCATATATTCTTTTTGAACACATCCTTCTGCATTGCAAGCAGTGCATCAGGACTGCCCGAGACTGTGCATATCCTTCCTGCCTACAGGCTGTGCTAATGGGCCTCAGGAAGTAGAAGCAGACTTTTTTGGGTGTTTGAGATCAGTGTTAATGTAGTTAAGCAATAGAATTAGAATGATTAAGTGGCGAAGAGCAGTTAGTCCATGCCAAAAGACAAAAAGAAAAAGCTCAATATATCTACAGATGAAAAATGGAAGAGTCAGAGGAACGCTTTACAGACACAAATATAAGGTAAGCATCTCTTGAGAGCCAATGGGCTGTAGGGTTTGACATTATTACCACCTTTGAAAATCTCCCCTTTGAGCAAAGGAAAATGGCATCAGAAACTAATCTTTAAAAAGAGACTGAAGACTGAAGAAACTAAGCACAAGGCAAAGGATGGTGTTTGCAAAGGAAGCTGGTTGTGTTTGGCAACTGGTGTTCATTGTTTGAGGAGCTCTGAAGGGATAGGGTGTCTATCTCCATTGCAGGAAGATGAGTTGTGTTTTACACTGCTCTGAGTCTGCCTGGAAGTGTAGGATGCCCAAAACAAGCATGACTGAGACCTGTTAATGGGCACCTTTACTCTGGTAGGCTGAAGGGATGTCACTGGTGCCTATGTAAATGTCTTCTCCAAGACCACAAAGGCAGGAGCACTCCTGACTGACTTTGCAAGGGTGTGCCATCAGGGGCAGAAAGCATCTAGGCAGAGGGTATGCTGTACTGGGAGAGATCTGGCATGCCTTCACACCTGAGTTCCAAATGTGCTGCTCTGGGTGACGTTTCTTTGGATGTGTTGTGAGGTGTGGCTTCTCTCAGGCTGTAGAGGGAAACTCATCTCCCAAGGTTCTGTCTGGTTGTCATTACTTTATCAAGTCATAAAAGACAAAGGTTTTGTCAGAATGTTTTCCTGTCCTTTTCTTCTTCTCATTGAATGTTTTTCTCTGCCATTCTGCCATAAGAGTATGTCATTGGTTTGAGCTGCAGTTCCCAGTGGTGAGCTAAATATTCAGCTGTTCCTATTTCATGTTGGGCTTTGCCTATTTTCTGGAAAGCATAGAGGGAAACATTGCAAAGAGGTGCAGGGATTTGGAGAGGTTTTCAGCTGTTTGCTGAAAAGCCATTGAAGACTGTAATGGCAAGAGTTGGGTTGTGGTTGCACATGGCTGAGGAAGACTTCAAGAGGCTGGGAATTTGATTAAAACATTCAATATGCATAAAAACTTAGGATCAGGCCTATGATTTAAGTTTACTCTCACTGAGCAACTTGCTAATATTTAGTTATAAACAGAAAAAAGAGAAATATTTAAATATATTGGCTATTTCCTAATTATTGGGGCATGTAATATTTGGCTTCAGTCTATTACCATTTAATTCAGCAAATCATAAACTTATTTGTATCTGGAATGAGCTGCTGCAATTTCTATATAAGTGACATGAATACTTTGAGAAATTAATTTTAAAAAACTAGCTTGGATACATCTCTTAAAAATTTCCTCCCACTGTGCAATCAAGAATATCTTTACTCTGAAGGTTTAGTCTTCTGTTTGCTGTGTGAAGTTACTTGGTGTTCCTTCAGCCTATTGTGCTTGATTTGATTGTTTACTGTAGGTACAGATTTTTCAATAATCGGAAGTATTATGTTTAATTTTCTGCTGTTTCAAATTTTCTTTTTACTGGAGTTCCAGCAAAATTATATGCCAGGGGTACGTACTGTGAAATATATTTTCCTGTGTTTCCCATGGGTGAAATAAATTGGTTCATGTGGGAAGCATAGGAAAATAACATGTTGCATTCACTCTATAGGAGATCTTTAAAAATATTTTTTTATTTGCATTGGGATATTCAGCTTTCTACCTAAAGTTAAAAAGCTTTTAGACATATACTTTTTTTTCCTAATACATATGTCCTTTCAGAAGAAAGCTTAAAACTATTTCCAAATATGTTGCCTGTCAATTTAGTGATTGTCAATTTAGTTGTATCAGACATCTGACTGTGGTTTCATTTGCCCAATAGCAAACACAAACAGACCCTCTTTCCTTCTGGGCCAGCACAAAGGCACTTTGGGGAGCATCTGAGAGAAGGGCTGTGTGTTTTACAGAGCTGCCTGACCCATGTGCCTCCTCACCTCTGGTGCATGACACCTCTGAAGCAAAGTAAATTTTAGAATTTTAGTCCTATTACCACACACTCCTTCAGCTGGTGAGAACTGGGCTGCAGACCCCCCTTCTCCATTTTTTTTTTAATGCTTTTGCTATCTCTCTATACTGACATTTTCCCTAATGTGCAGATTTTGAAACCATGTTATTTTCTTCATTCTAAAAAGTGGACAGGGGTCCATCAAATAGTCTTCTGTCTTCGCACGGTCTTCTGTCTGCACAGTGCATGGAGCAGGAGGCCCCTTCTGAAGCAGGAGTGCATGTAAATTAAATTAATGAATGTGCACAAACCCTGGAATTCTCCTAGTTTGAATATTTGTCACAGAGAGATCCTCTTAATGGTAATCTTTTTTTTTTTTTACTAGTAATAAAAAGGCAAAATTGTCCAAATGAATGCTGATTTTTGCTTAATGTGCTCTCTGCCAAGGTTGGAGTAAGATTGTTATGAGCTCCAAGTAATTTTAAAATCAAATTTTCTTTGATGACAAAGACACATTCTAAACTGTGTGCCTATTATCTCTCTTGCAATATTCCATAAACACATTTAATTAACTGGCAGATTACACAGCAATGAATTTCATAGCCCTTTCAGTTTGCATGGGAAAGTTTCTTTTTTCCAGATCAGAACACTAAACATTTCTTGCACTACAAGATAACAGAGAAATTGAGACTGTGGTTCTGAATTACAGATTCTGTGCTTTTCCAGGTTTAATGTAATAACGTCATCTCCTCCTCTGCCTTCAAGCTGGTAACTTTCAGACTGGAAATCAGCATTCTGTTCTTGGTGCCTGGTGAATTGCTGAGCAAGTCCCTGTCCCTTTCTTAGTTTACCCTGTTGAGAGTAGGTCACGGTACCTTGTTTTTGTGAGGTACTTTTAATTCTGAATATGGAATTGCCATGCTAAATGCAACTTTATTTATTATGAGTTGGTTTGGAATAACACCATGTAGATGAACCCAGGGGTATACAGAATGAAGAGAAATGGAACTGCAGAAGATGTTGTCATGTAATTGAATTGTCACATCAGGAGAGGACAGTGATTTCTCCTGGCAATTATTTCACAAGGTGCTGAGATGCTGCATGCAGTATTCATAATTTGGAAACTTCTGCTTTCTCACAGTAACCCAGACATACATGAAAATGGAAGTGTTGTACCTTTTTGTTTTGATTGGATTTTTTTTAGCATGTCTTCATCAGTGCAACTTTGTTCCCACACCAGCAGAACGAGCGTAGCACCCTTTAAAGGCTGCAATGGATTTCACAGTTTGTGGGTTGGTGTGTGTCTGCCCGGCTTCAGACACACCCTAGCCTGGCAGATTAAATTTAATTAAAGTGTATATTGCCTGAAAAGCCAGGAATTCAGAAGTAGTTGATTTTTCAGTGGTTTGTCTTCCTTGCAGGCTTTTCTTACCATCTATAGCTTGAAGGATAATATGGAAATTATTTTACTTTCTATGGATTATTTGGACACGTGAGCATAAATTTTATTGAAATAAATTGGCTTTCATCAGGTCAGATGTCTTTCCTTTACCATGTATGTGATAGAATAGAAATCCATATAAATCCATATTCAATATGTCACTAACAATCATTTTAATTTCTGGATGTATTTTCTAGTGGATTTTCTATTTATTCTTGTTTTTAGGGACCATTTTTGATGTAACTGGGAGAATTTTACACTTAGTCTTTTTTATAGACATGGCAAATGCTTCTCTGTAACCTAAAACATCTTACAGTATTCAAATGATCAGCTGAAGAAAAGTTTATTCTTTCTCATTCCTTTGAGACTGAAAGAAATCCAAATTTATACTTCTTTTGGCAGCTATAAATGTAAAAATTTATCAGCAAGAATATAAAACTTGAGGTTGAGTATCTAAATTATTATACTTTAAAAAAAGGCCCAAAACACTGTGCAGCTTAAATATAACATGTGGCTTCAGATTGGCACTGGATTGTTGAAAATCTCTGTGGTATAATATTAATGTTTCAAAATTAAAAGTGCTATTTCTTTTTATATACATATATATATATATATATATATATATATAATGTGTGTGTGTATACATGTATTTCCTTATTTGTACATTCATAGGCTAGACTTTGCATTTAGAGTGAGAACATCCCTGTTTGCCTGTATGTCTCTTTCAGCTATTTTATTATGAAATTCGTTTTGTTTTCTTACAATACTTTCTTGTTTTATATACATATATTTTATTAATTTGCTATGTTGTCATTCTTGTCATGTTGGCAGTTTCACGCAAACAAAAACCCATAATATTGACAATAGAATGAGTGCTAAAGAGTGAAAATTACAGGGAAAGGAATGTATTCAGTACTTTATGTTTTACACTTACACGCACTGGCAACAGGAAAGCTGCTTCCTATCCCCAGTTTAATTATCCCAATTATGAACCAGTGTTGAATGTTTTAAAATTCAGACACACTCTTTTAAAAATAAACATTTTATTGATAATGCAATAAGGTTGTTTTTGCTTTTTCATCTCTGTTAATTGAGATCTTTGTTCAGTTAAAATTGGTGATATCATCGCAATAATTTTATGCTGTGGGAAAATAATGGTTTGATTTATACAGTGGGGCATGTGGTATTTATAGAGATAAGTTACAAACTCTTAAAAGCAAGATTTTATAATAGAAGTGTTGTCAGAGACTTCATTCTGCTGGCATAATAAATTTTATTATAGTGTTCATTATAAGAATTTCCAGTCCTTTTATAGACTATAGAGTCTCTGGAAAGCAAATGAAGTCAATAATTACTAGACTATCACAGAAGATTCCTCACAGTTGTTACTTAAAAGTAGCATATGATTCCTTTTTCTGGGAATATTTTCCTTTTCTCCAAATATTGGGACTTAATTATAACTTTATTTGTTTGAAGTTAGGTTTTTTGGAAAAGAAAATCAGTTTGATATAATCTTCTTATTAGTTTTCTGGGGAAGAGAGATACAACAGCCTTCTCTGAATAGCACTTTGTGATCCATCTCTCAAATGTGTGATATTTCTAATATTATTTTCTGAGTCCAGTAGGTGAGATGTGTGAGCTGTCTCTGTTATATAAATCATGGTGCACCTTGTTGAGGGGTTCATATTCATTTTCACCCCCAAATAATTTCCCTGTGTGTAAAAGCAACTCCCACACATTAGCTCAATTTACAGCTTTAATTCCTGGTGCTTTGTATCAGTCATTGCTAGAAGTAACTATTTCTTATTCTTATCTTGTCTGCAGTTGCAGAAAATCATAGGACACATTAATTCACATATAAAATATATGCTACACTTTGCATTACAGGAAAGAGACTGAACAGAATATTTTGATTACCCCATATTTTTCTGTAGAAGCGAGGTTGTATTGTATTGTATTGTGCCATATTGTGTGTATATATATATATTTTTTTTTCTATAAAATAGCCTGAATCTTCACCAAAAAATATCAAAAAAAATCCTCAGGCATCTCATAAATACCAACAGAAAGATCCAGGAGGACAGGTTTTAATGTTCTTGTATGTGTATTTATTTATATATGAAATTTCTGTTAAGAACCTGTGAATTTAAGATGTTTACATCACAAAAGCTCCAACTCTTCTTATGGAAGAATTGGGTGTCTTTGAAGTTATTCAAACACCTACATAGAATCAAATATATCAGGTGGACAATACAAGATATTAAGTCTGAGGAACTGTTTGCATGTTCCTTAATGGGCCTAAAAGTATATTATGGCTGTGGTGACAACCCAATCAGAACACAAGGGGAGGGTGTGATGCTAAATGCAGCACTGGGTGACAGTGGAACAATTTACTATCCAGAGTAAGACCAAAATAAGTTTTTCTCTTCAATGAAAAGTCTGCCTGAGGCATTTACTTCCCAGCATGTCCTTTTTAGCAATTATTCTAGGAAATTACTTAGGACGTACTGAGCTATAAATAACATTCTTTTCCACTTAGCAAAGAAAAAGAGAGAAGAAGGTGTAGATGTTTAGATGACTGGTCTGATACTGGAGCAGGTCAAGCCTTCAACTCCAAGCTGTGAGAGCTGGCTGTATTTAATTAGGAACAGACAGCTGACAATTGTGTGGTACATGCAAGCCATCTTTAGCTCACTGAGCAGCTCTTGTATTTGTTCAAATTGGCAAGTAAAGTATTCCTTTCACCATCCCATAATACACATCCCTTTCCCATTTATGTGCACAGAAAGTGAACAATGAAAGTACACCATAAGTAACATGAATCATGCGGAGAAATAATAACCACCAGAATATCCAGTATATTTCCGTGGGCATTTGTGCACATTCTCTATTTCAACTGCTAATATTGTACTCCTGAAATTTCAGGGAGCAGTAGAAAAATATGCATAGCCTTGGTTTAACGTGTGTTAAAGCTTGAAGGTCATGCAGTGTTTCCAACTGATGTATTCCATTTGTTAATAAATACAGGGATATTATGATGGTATCCTTCAAGCTACTGAAGACCAACCTCTTCTGAGACTGTCATTGATGCCTTGTGTCTGTGTTCTGTCCAAGTGCTATACTGTCAGATGTCTTAAGTCTGACTGTTCATCTGTCTGTATTGCAGGAAATTTATAGTCAATCAGACTAAAAAGATAGACTGTAGACATGCAAACTACTTTAAGTGAAGAAAGGCCTCAGTGGGAAGTTCAGGAAAGAAATAATAGTTATTATGAAATGTATTTCCTTTGACTAGGTGCTATAACCTTCATATGCCCTATGGAGCATATTTCAGTGAACCACTTCAAGGGAAAAATAACACAGGAAGCTGACTGAATAATGCATATATCAGATTCTCTTTTTATTTATGTTTGCCTTATTTGGAACAGAAAATAATGAGTTGAGGGGGCAGGGGATATTGATACCTCAGGGAAACTGAGAGACATGTTAAATGACAGTAAAATATATAGAAAAAATCTTATTCATGTATATTATATATTAATAACTTATATAATCAGCAAACTCAGAGGAATTTTTAAGAGATATTCCGTAAGTTAATAGCTGAATGGATGATTTAAGAAACATGCATATAAATGTAGTCTGTAGAAGTTTCTATCACTCAAAATTATATGTCCAAGAAAGTGAAATTCCTATGGTAAAATATCAGAATGGATCAGTCCTGAAAATCACAAACATTATTTATGTAGTAATTGTGATCATGAAGTAAAGCTTTTAATATTTATATTTTATTTCTTTACCTTTAACTTTTATTTGCTTATTAATATATGTCATACATTTTTCTCTATTTAAAATGGAAAAGTTACTCAGAAATAAGCCTTAAGGGAAATGGAGGAAATTGTGATTTATATATATATATATATATATTTTTATGAGTATTCATTCAATATTCATTCAATATTCATTCAATTATGTTGTGAAGAGATTGGAATTATGAAAACTCTATTTGCAAACACAAATTTTAAAAGAATATGTGATGGATTTTTTTCTTCTTGCGCTTTTTTTTGTTACTTCTTAGAAGAAAATACACTTAGAGAACAGAAAATCCTAATTATAAAAGCTTCTAACTTCAGGAGTGAAAAAATGCTTTAATTGTTCTGAGTTACAATTAGATTCTGCTGCACCTACAGGAAACATTATGCCATGCCAATGTCTTTTTCCTATCAAAGTGGTTATACCAGAGACAACAGATTTCTTCCCACTGCGGTGCTTCACTATGCAACCCAGGCACTGATAATCCCACCTATACCAAAGATTAGGAAAAATCCTGATTCATTGATAACCATGAACAGCACATCTTAGATGTGAATACTTCACCTGCAGTGAAGAATTTACAGATTTACATGGGTTTGAAGAACTTGGATGGAAAGTACAGGACCTGCATTGCAGTTCTTGTAATTCTGTTGTAGAGAACATCAATATGCAGTATAAATAATTAATGTCACATAACAATTACTATGTTTCTTCTTGCATGTCATTTCATTCCCAACAATAGCATTAAATTAAGATTGAATGCTTGATTGTTGAAATAATGATTATTCATGCCTATTTAAGAGTTTAAGATGTGATGTGTCATTGGGTGAGTCATAACATCCTTGTGTTTTTACATCTATTTTATACTTTGAAATGTATTAGTGTTATTTGTGTTAGGGTGGTGATGGTATTAGGCTTTTTTGTAAACCAAAGAAATTAAGTTTATATGTGACAGTTGCATTTTTCACTATAGATAATCACTCTAACACCTGAGTATCCCACACATAAAATTATTAGGATAGTTTAATGTGGACCTTAAAATAATTTAAATATTTTGACAGTTCCAGAATGCTACTTTTTCCATTTTCTTTGTTTTCATAGGGCAGAGAGGCAGGGCTGCCACATGGTGGTATTAAATGTAGTACTGTAATTGTGTGCATCGCTGATATTGGCAAGGCTTATTCAAAGAAGGCAGTGAAATATTTTCAAAAGACATCAAGTCTAGATCGGCCTGCTGGCCTCTGCCAGACGCTGTGCTTCATCCCCTGCACACAAAACTATTGATAATGGTAACAATGACAATGAATCCACCTTGCTTTGTTGTATAGTCTCTTTGTTGTATAGGGATCTCAGTTCTAGTGCTTTCCTAATGTTCTTACTGGTTTTCTTCAAAGAATTCTAATTTTCTTTTTAAAAATTCTGTTACTAATGCTTTACTAATACATTTATTTGTTTTCTTCAAAGATTCTGTATCTGCTTATCCTAAGGTGGAGGAGATTCAAAATTTCCAGAGATCAAACTTCTCAGGTCTGTTTTAAGTTCCTTATAAGGACTATGTATTGCTTTTTGGTGAACCTTTTTATACTGCAGACTTCTTGCAGCTATGTTAGCTGTACAAAGCCTTTATGAATGGAATAATATATTTATAGAGTTGTCTACTCTATGTCATTCTGTTTTGATACTTCAATCTGCATGCCAAGCAATTGACTCTACAGAAGTAGATGCCAAAGACCTGTCTTTTGTACCAAGTGTTGGCTTTTTTCTATGTCTGCTACTGTCTAGCAAATTGTCAAGGAATGAAAAAACCTCTCTCATATGAGGTCACTGCTGTTTATGCAAAAAATCATAGCAACCTCCCCAGCCACTCTGCTTCCATGTTTTTCTTCCTGTACCCTCTTTCCTGCCCATTTCTCCCTATACCATTGTGAGAGCTGCTCACTGTGCCAGAACTGCTGCCCATCTGTTGGTAGCAGCTGGGTGGTGTGGCACTGGATCCAGTCCTTTCCCCAGGGAATTTCTACTAAAGCTCAGTGTTAATACAAGTTTCTTAGAGAACTTCACTGTCAGCAACTCATTTTCACTGGCACCTTTCACGTACTTTCCAAGGGCTTTCTTCTATGAAAGCTTAGAGATGGGCTCAGTTCAACACACGAGTAGTCCTACTACAGTCAATGAGACCTCTTGAATGTGCATGAAGTGCCTGTATAGGCTTTTGATGAAGGTTACTTAAAAAGTCTTTAAATATACGTGTTTTTATACACAACATTTAACTTTCCAAGGACTGCTGCTGTGGGGGAGATTATCTGGCTCGTGTTGTTTCCTGGAAGCTACACAGAGCCCTATGTTGTCTGTGTGCTCTTTCTCACAGAGTCTTGTCCACTCTTCAGATATCTCCTTGCTGTTGAGATATCTCAGTGAGCTCTGCAAGGTTGGTGGGCTTTATTAGGACCTATGCTCAGGTCACACATACTATGGATTTCCATGTCCTAGGTGTGGGATTTTTAGGCAACTGCACCTGTCTACCCTTAAATGTTAAAAATCCACACTTAATGTTAAAAATTAACATTGTGCTAACACGTGCTTGGTAGCACTGTCCTCCCTCATACCTGGTATTCCCAGACTGTTTGAAAAAAGGAAAAATAAAAGTATCTTCTGTCCCATTACTTCTTGGGAATCAGTGAGATTTTGTTCAAATGGAAATTATTTCCAATTCTTTCCACTCCATAAGTTTTCTAATCATTAACTTGTTCTAAGACAGACTTGCCCTACTTCCAGACAAATCTTCAATTGTTCCTTTTGCCTTGGAAAAAAATTACTGTCACCTAGACAGACAAAATCATTGTCTGCTCAAATAGCAAGTGGTAATCTTGTCAAATTTACCATGCCTGAAGCAGAATATTTTTTCCAGACCAGACATAACAGTGAAAAAATTACTTTGCCATAAAAAAGCAGCTAAACATTGGTGACCCTTAGTTCTGTCTTTGGGTCAGTAAAGTTTTCAAGGAGGGTCCTGTGCTTTGCTTGATCTTGTTATTGCAGATTGGTCTATTAATGCATCTGTTAAAATACCTATTATTGGTAATGATGAAAAGCAAGATTATAACTGTTCTCCAGCGCTTTCAAATATTTATCATACTCTTACACATCTGCTGAAACACCTTCCGAGAAACCTTTAATTACATTATTGGCAGAAATCCATTTGTTGCTTCCTTTCGCTGCTTTCAACATCTTTCCTTTAGAACTTTTATGCATATGTTCTTGTTCTTTATATATAGCTAGTAAGAGTTCCCAAAATGTCTCACTGCTAAAATAAGACAGGTTACAGGTAACAAATTAGGATAAAAAAGGAGAAAAGAAAGAGGGAATCAACACTAAACCAATGTTAGACGCAGAGAAAATGAAGTTGGTATCCCAGGCAGTATAACTAAGCCTCACTTAGAGCAGTTTGTCTTTTCTGGCAAAACAGCAATCCTCTCTTCACACTAACTCTAATGTTTGTCCAGCTTTGATTTTGGCTGTTTCTGTGCCTCAAAGCTATAAAAAGCAGGGGAAAGAAGGGAGGGGAGAACAAAACCCTTTCACACTGCTTTTCAAACTGAAATGCCTTAGCCAGGGTTGGAGTTGAGACAGGGAGGATGGCAGGGCTGCAGCAGCCAGCAGTCAGATTAACTCCAGGATCCACCACCTCTGGCAGGAAGGAGATTAGATAGCTTGTCCCTTATCAACTCTGAGACAGAGCCAAGAATTAATCAAAATCTGAATCAAAATCAGTGCCTGCCTAACACATAGAAAAAACTCTTCTCTTGATTTTTCCATTTAGTGGTATTTTTCACTAACTGCCTTAATATTTGAACTGTGCCCACATAAAGTACCTTATTTCTTTCTCTCCTATATTTTTATTTGCAAACAGTTTTTTATTCTTTTCGTTAATTTGTGCGTGTACATCATGTAAACTTAGATTACAAAATTACAGAAATATAAGCACTCAGATCAAAAGAGCACTGTGGAAATTTTTAAGTAGACAGCTTGACTTTAAAGATATCTCTATAATGTTAGAAAAATATAAAATGTACAATTAAAATGGTACAAAACCTAAATGTGTTAAAAGGGCTGTTTTGGGGATAGAGAAATCTTATGTACATAACATACAGTTATGAGTGGCCAAAAATACGGAGGCACCACGTTAATTATTATATATCAAAGGAAATATACTGTGTAATACAGTTGCACAAAAGAAAAGAATATCCCTAAAAAGTTGAAAATAAATGGCTGTCTGGAGTATTTAAAAAATGAAGAAGTCTAGACTTCAAAAATATGTTAATTGAACTGAATCTTTTTTTTTTAAATACAGACAAATGTGTAATAAATAAAGTTGGCATTTACTTTCAAAACAATGCTAAAAAGCATTCAGAGTTAAGTGATTTATAATAAATGGCTCTGGATTATGTGGCTATCAGAGAAATAGAAGGAGAATACTAATTAGCACTTCAAATCTTTCATACTGTACCAATCCAATTCTTTCCTTTGGTAATTCTTTATTGTAGCCATAGTAACAAAAGAAGAAAACTTAAGCTACACAGGCATTTTCAATTCTTTTTATTTTTCTTAAATAAGTGCTAATTTCTCTAAGAAAGAGAGGAGCTCTGTTTCATACTTGTAACATTTGTAATTATACCTTTCTACATTTAAATATGACAGCATATCCTTAGGCATAATTCATTCCTACATAGCTCATCTAGATTAAATTTTTAAAAGCTTGCCCTTTCTTTCATTTTTTCATGAAGAGCCCTTCAAAATAAGCTGCAGTATTCAGAACTTAAATAGATATATATATATATATACACACATATATATATGATGACAGTACTTACCTAAAATAGAACAGTTATTTTGAGGGATGTTCTTTTAGATGTACTTTTAGAAATAGTTCAGAGGATTTTCATGCCAAAGCAAAAGAAAGTTAAAGAAGGCAGTGATTTGAAAGCTCCAGGAAAGGTCTTAAAACATGTAATGAATCATAGATTATTCCAGGTTGGAAAAAGCCCCAGAAGATCTCTAGTCCAACTTGCCACTCAAAGCAGAATCAATCCAGAGGTCAGCTCAGGCTGCTCAGGGTTTGATCCAGTTAGGTCTTGAAAGCCTCCAAGGCTGAAGGCTGCACAGCCTCCTTGAGCAGCCTCTTCCACTGCTGGACTGCCATCAGAGTAAAAGATCATTCTCCTGTTTTCAGTGGGACCTCCCCCATTTCAGTTTGTGTCTGTTGTCTCTCACCCTCCTGACAAGGACTCTTGTGACCCTGTCTTCATGCTAAATTACTGTAAGCACTGGGGGCTCCATTGGTTCCTCTGAACCACCATTCCTTCTCTCATATGAGCAAGCCTCAGCCTCTCCTTGCACAGGATGCCTGCACTCCTACTGCAGTCCCAGCCATCCTGGCAGTCCTCCAGGACAATGGAACCTTGTTGCATTAACAATGCTTTCCTTTACTGCTCAAGAGACCTCAAACCAAACAGTCTCCTAGATAGGGTCAACATGGAATTAAAGGGCACAGACTTCTCCTCTGCCACTGTGTATGTTCCTGACTATCCAGCCCCAAAGGCTGCTACCCTGCCTTACTGCCAGAATGTGTTCATCTCTAAATCCACCACTGGCTTCTCTACAGAGCTGCTCCACAAGCTTGTACCACTGCATGGGTTTCATGCATTCAAGGGGCACAGCTCTGCAATTGTCCTTGTTTTGTTACTTAGGGTTCCTGCCAGCCCATCCCTCCAGCCTGCCTGGTGCTCCAGGAAGTGGCCATGGCTTCGAGCAGATTGCTTGCATGCACCAACTAGGTGTCCTCTGAAAGTTCGGTGAAAATGAACTCTGACCTCTCCTCCAGATCACTTAAAAAGGTGTTAGACAAGAGAGGTCTTGAAAAAATCACAACTGGCCTCCAGGTAGAGCGTATGCCATTAACTACCCACCCTTTTGGCCTCAGGGCCCAGGCAGGTTTTCACCCATCTAGTAGGCCACCCATCCAGTTCCACCACCCATAATGTTCCAGTTCAGATATCAGTGTGCTATGGGAAAGGAAAAAGTACCACCTGATATTTTTTTCACCAGAATTCAACTGCAGGAAAAGTTCTTTACTAAAAAACACCCACAATATTTTAAATTCACAGTTTTATAAATATTTACTCTGACAAAAGCAGTTTTATATTATTGCAAATTGTACGTAATACAGTGTGCTGATTTCTATACAGTAAATAAAATAGTTTCTTCTCTGTCTATCTAGTATATCAACAGGAATGAGAAATGCCAGAACTACTCTAAGAACAGGTTCTTATCATAGTTTAAATCTACCATAACAAATGGGAGATTAAATGGTAGATCCTGTCACTGATCATAGCTTTTTTGAGAATTATTTCTATTAAAATGTATTTATTTTATTCCTCTAGTAGTCTATGGCACTGTACAGGTGTTTGCAAAACAAATGTGGTTGGGGAATGGGAGTTTTTACTTGGGAGCTACCTTAGCATTTTTTGAGGTGGGAGACAGAGTATTTTATATGAGGCAAGATGGGTTTTCCAAGCTATAGACATCTCTCCTCCCTAATTTCTTGATGGGTGCCGTCCCTGACTGTTTTAGTGTCAAGGATGCACAGATGTGTGCTCCTGTCAGATTTCAGGAAGCATGTCCATCCTTGCACAATTTTTTTTGCCACTACAGCTAAAGGCACTTGAGGTTGTGGCCCAGAACCAGGCTGCAAAGAGTGGCCCAAGAAGCAGCTTTGTCAGGGCCACTGGAGGCTGTGATACAGTCATACTGAGCCCTTTGTGTGATGTGCTTTTCATAGAACAGGTGATTAGAACTGTCCCCCTTAAACAGGGCTGGTCCCTGCATATCTAAGTCAAGTAGGTTGTCCTTCTTTTCCATTCTTGGCTCACATCTGACAGGTTGTTCTTTTACACTCCACCAGCTTTTGCAGCGTGGCTGTGTAAACCTTTCCATTAAAAGCCATTTAAAGTCATGTTAAATTTTCCGCCCTAAAATTTTGAATTTCTCTTACTAGGATTTTCCACCATATAAATAATATGATGAAAATCAAATCAAGACAGAATGAATATGAAAGAACAAAACTGCCTAACACTAGCTTTAAGGCTCTGTGCTCCAAACTGCAGCCTTTCTGGCTCCTTGAAGTCATAGAGGGATCACATATATTTGGGGCCACCTGAATTCTTTAGTTACCATGCATTTTTCTGAGCTTTCACACTGACAAGGCTGCCCAGCTTCTCAAATGGAGCAGGCTTAGCTAGAGCTAGGTTGGAGGGAGTGCAGACAGAACCTGTCTTTAGCCACCCATTCATGTCAAAATCCCTGCATTTCCTGAAGGCTTTAAATTCTTTTTTCCTGGACATCCCAAACCAGCTTAGTGTGGAGTGACCCAGCCATAATTTACATTCAACCTAATTTGAATTCATAAGCAAAGCATTCCTCAGTCTGTTTCACCTGAGGGGTTCTCTCCAGCTGGCATCCTCCGAGCATGACTAAGGGAGCAGGCTGTGCATGAAGCACAGCAGCAGCAGCAGCAGCAGCAGGTGATGCGAGTCTCCATTCATTCAGGTGTATGAGTATGCAATGTGGGTTCAATCTTTGCCTGGCAGAAGGGGTTTAGGTCCATCTTTCACCCCAATCTTCTATGTAAAAGCAATTTTAGTATGGCTTTCCTCTGTGAAAAGCTCTACTCTTAAAAGTAATTTGCAGTAATAAAAGGAATGGTTTTTTTTTTCATTAGTGGGAGGAGGTGGGAGAGAGTGTGAACAGAATTTGTGCCAAAATAGTAATGTTATTTAGGTGTCCTGGGGCAGTTGGATCTCTTTCTTGGGAAAAGGGAAAAGCTGACTTCCAGTCCTTGCAAGTGGTTATTTAAAAGCTTTACCTGATGCCTGATTAACAAAAATACCCATGAACAGCCTCCTGGCTATTCTAAGTCTTAAATGGATGCCTAATTCTTCTCAGAGGTTGAAGAGGAAAGAGATGTACCTGCCTTGGTAGGAAGTGTACTCTCCTGCTTGCCCCTCTTTCTCCCACCCTCCCTCCATCCCCTAAAAGAACTCCTTCTAAGAGATCTTTTATATCTTTTCTGGATTTAGACCCTGAATATAGGCTTCAGTCCTTGCATTCCCAAGCTATATTGATACCAAGGAGCATGAAATGAGATTTGCCTTAAGGCACAAAACCACAGCATATGCATTTAAAAAGCTTTGTGTGCACACAACTGACTATTACAGTGGTATTTGAAAATGAACAAAAATGCATATTATTATGCACATTTGATGGCAGTATGTACAGAGCATATAAAGTAGAAAAGGCCTTGTGGCTTGTGTGTTTATTCAGAATCAAAAGCAGTAAATAAAAGAGGCTAAATCAAGACAATTTTGACACTTAAGATTGTTTGCACGTTGTTTGTTAGAATCACTTTTCCTAAGACATTTTAATGGAAGTGTCCTTGAAAGGTATAAAGCACTTAAAACGCTGATATTTTCACTTAAGAGAATGTGTGTGCTGCTTGTTTTATCAAAATGTTGTTTAAGAAATATTCTTACTGAAGATGTGCACTCACTACATGAACAATAAAAGTGCCTAATCTTTATAATTTTCCCCATATAAAACTTGAACAAGTAAGATATTATTTCAAAGCAATTCCATCAGGATAAAATTGTAGGGGTTAGAGTAGCATTCATCTAGTTCAAACTGTTTTTCACACTGCTCAGGGCATTATCCAGTCTTTATGCCATTGGCATCAGGAGTGGCTGGGATGGGTGTGTGCTGGCTGATGGGCTGCCCAGCACAGCGGTAGGCTAAGGGCAGATCCTGGGGCTCTTTGTGTATGGCAAAGTCAGTACATGATCTAGAATTCTAGTGTTGTGATAAGATAATCACCAGGGATGCAGAGAGCATTTTAAGAAGTGAGATTTTTTTTTGTTAAAGTAGGACTGAACCTGTGAGAAAAACCATGCAGTAATCTGTAGGTTGTAACAGAGTAATTTACCCAACAGGTTGTTTCTAATCAGGTTAAAGCAGAAAAGCTGGGAATTGTCCAGCAGCTAAAGAGGGGATCACGATGTTGAGAGATTAAGATTTATCACCAAAGTATATTTTCCCAGATTTTAAAGAAACTGAGAGGTCCCTTTTTTTAACTTTTAACACCATTATAAAAGTATCTAAGACAGTCCATTATCTTGGACACTAGATTATCTTGAAACTTCAGAAACTTGAAAGCAAGTTATATAGGAAATGTAGTACTGCATAAGCACTCAGACTTCAGCCATCAAAATAAAAGAGAAATTTAATACTTCAACAGTATTAACATTGTATTTACAGCTGCTGCTGCTGCCCACATGAAAAAATGTTTCCCAGGGGCTGAGATCAAAGGTACTGCCAGTGTGACATACTATGGGACTACACTATAATAATTTTACAGTTTTAACAGATTGTTTCCAGTGAAAATGTGTGTGATAAAAACTGCAGGTGTTCATAAACATGGAATGAAGAATTTTTTCTATTAATACAGGTTAAATTTTAAATTAGCTACTTGGTTCAGCTGTGCAACACCCTATTGTTTGAAAAGTACCTCCTTTATCTATAATTTTCAGAGCACGTATAATCCAGTCATCCTAGATTTTTGTGAGACCATGAGTCCTGTGTAACTGCTAACCTATGATTTCATATTAAACAAATAAGTTGACAGCAGTTTGTTGTCTGTTTGATATGGGGTTTTGAATTTATTTTTTGTAAGGCTGCTAGTTCATGTAAGTTCATGTGCAAATGGAAGGTCCTGTGTTAAAATTCAGGCAGAACCCTCACAGTTGTTTTACTTTTCAGAATGTCTTCGCTGAAAGAAAGCAGGCTATCCCTCTCTACTTTGCCACCCTGATGCTGAAGAAGGAAACATCATATCCAAAAGGACTTAGAAATGGCAGCAGGCTCCTTGCCAGATGCTGCGGGTACATCACCAGAATGGTGTGCAGACATTTAGCCTTCTGACTCTATTAATGTTAATGAGAGTCAGGCAGTTCAGCCTCCATATACCATGCTCTAAACATATCCATTGAAGTCTGGCAAAGAAGCCCTGAGGCTTCCTTGTAAAAGTCTTTGAAACTGCTACTCTTCTCCTGTAAGATTTGTGATGGAAAAAAAGCCAGAAAGCTGCCCGCTATACAGCGATTTCCATGCAAAAGCTGTGCCTGAATATAGATAGGTCTGGTGTTTTGCCATACTACTAAAATCAAAGCACTGTGAGGAGAAGAAGGGTGATCTGAGAAGTACGTGCTTCCCATGGGCAATGCACTGAATGGCTTTGTAGAGGCAACTCCAGGCAGGAATTTTCTCTGCAGATTATATTGAAAGCTGCTGAGAAACACCTGAACCAGGCACCAGAGTTCACATCCCCATCCCTGACAAAGCATTGTGATTTATTGTGTTGTTCTGGTCCAGAGCAAAATGTCTGTATAGCCGATTTATTTCTCTTCTGAGAGTGTGGAAGGCTATTCATGTATTACAGAGGCCTGACCATAAAAATCTCCTTTCTCAGTAGGGAAAATAAGCACATCCCTGTGGTCCCCAGTTATGTGGGGAGCTGGAATTGCGGGTGCTGCCCTTACAGCAGCTGATCAGCTACCTGTAAGAGGGGGAGACTTAGCCACATCTGTGGAAAAGGCCCCAGGGAGCTCATTCTTCATGCCTTCTGCCATGTGTGGTTTTATCTACAGTGAAGTCTGAAGGTAATCTATATTCTCATGTAGGTATTGCAACAGGATCACAGACGGTGCAAAAATTGGTTTCTGGAATGAAAATAAAAAGGGCAGGAAGCCAGCCTCCATTGCTTCCTTACTTGTACTACCATACATGTGAAGTAATGGAATTCCCATCATCAGAGCTATTCACTATGAAGGCCCGGGGAGAAAAAAATCAAGTTCTTCCTTACTTTGAAAGATGCCTTAAATTCCTTATTTCTCCAAATGGATAAGTGAAGATAGATGGTTCCAAGTTAAGGCAGTTTGTAGTCACTCTCATACATGCTCAGAACAGCAATTTGTTTTAACACTGGCCTATTTTTCACTTCCTGTGTTTCTCCAGCTATGTGGTCCCCTGCAGATTGGGCTGCCTTCCACAAGCCATAAAACAACCTGAGGACTGCCCTGATTTTGGCTTGCTTAAAATTCTCCTTGACTGCACTCATTGGTGAGAAGTGCAGCAGTGCAGGGCGGCAAAATCCAGCCACATTGCAACGAAGAATCTGTACGCAAGTTGGTTGAGTTTAATCAAGTGCTGTGTAAGACACGTCAGATAACAGATTTCCTGTAAGGAGAACTCATTCAAATTCTTCTTGGTAGCAGAGAGGGGGTATTTCACTGTTTACTCCTTTGTATTCTTTCCTACAATGTGTCTTGCAAAGAAAGTGTGTGGCTGGGTAAGGGGAGCTGAGCTTGGTGCTTTAGATTGTGACATGAGCCTTTGTCCGAGCAGTGCTCTGTGTGTGCTGAGACAGGAGCCAGCAAGAGTGGTCCTTGTGGTCCTTCCATGTCCCTTGCTGACCACACCAGAGCTGCAGGATAGATGGCAGCGAATGTGTAAAGAGTCCACGTGTCACACTGCATCCCTCACCATCGTGTCAGGCCACATTTCTACTTAGGCTACCGTAACTGGCAGGATTTTTTTGCCTGTCCCACAAAATAGTCTGAATTTATGTCACCAGCAATTGTACTCTCTGGAACTGTTCCATCTACTGCCAGTCATTGTCTCAGGAGTAAGATACTCCCACTCTTTTACATGTAAATGGGCATTCTATTTTTAACCTTCTCCATTTCTTTTCTTGAACCAACACATTAACTGTAGTTTATATTTTTCTGCTGCTTCATGGTTTTTTTTTCTGGCAACTACAGGACATCTGATGAACTATTATTTCAATGACTAGTATTTTTGTGTTACAAGAAACCCAGTTAAGCATTTTCAGAGGCAAGGTGGTCCATATCTTTTTCTGTGTGTTTCAGAAGTACGTTTTCTCTCTCAGCATGGCATTCAAAAAAACCCCAGACAAATGCTTTATGAGCAAGGACAACAGAAAAGAAACTCTCTACCTGTTTTCCTAATGTTTTGATGATTGAAATAGAATATCACTCAAATTTTAAAATTAAAAATTACAACGATAAAAATAGACTTGCTTTGTTTGTGCTGATTTTTCAGCAAACTGTGATTATCCCTCTATGAAGTACTGGTGTGAGTTTAAGATTGCTTTAAAAATACATTTGCCTTCATTTTTTACTGAACACCAAGATATACAGTCTCAAAATAATACTAATATCTCGTACTTGCAGCAGAGAATGCAAAAGCCACCTGTTTGTGTTGACCCACTTCCTATGCAGAGAGGACACAGATTACAGTCCCAACTAGTAAAACCAATTTCTAATTCAATGGCTCACAGAGAGCTATGATGGCAACAGAGATTTGTAAGATATTTTTTTCCTCAAAAATAGCACTCCCTGAGCTGTGGATCAGGTGTTATCTCAGTTTTTTTGCCTGATAAATCTTAAAAGTGCCATTGCCATGCTTTACTGCCAAGCCATTCAGATCTTCTGGTTGGTTCTGCAAGATTCTGCATTGTCATTTCGAATATGGTTACCAGCCTATTAAAAATGCAAAGGAATTTCCACTGACCCAATGATCCCAGATTTTTCCCATTATCTTTGAAAATAATTATGCTGCTGGCTAGGTTTTCTTCACTTGTTTATAGAAGAAGTATTTCAGAAATGCTTAACTGTATTCTGCACATGGTTTACAATGTGTCCAGTTTGGCTTATTTAATAAGAGGTGAGAAAAGGTGAAGAACCAGTGTGCAAAACTAAATCCTGCTGCTTATTTGTGCTAAACAGAAATTCATCACTCGAGTAAGATTAAAAAAAATAAAAATAAAAAACTTCCCATGTTCTTAAAATCACAGAAATAATTGTTAAAAAAATTCAACCAAAATAATCTCTTGTTCTTTTTGTCAACATACAGTAACAATAAAAAATACACTGCATAGTAAAAGTCCTGGGTTTTGATTTTGCCTTTTTCATCAATACTTTAAAAAGTTAGAACAACTGCTGCTTATAAAAATGAATTGCTTTCTAATTATTTTTGGAAATCAGCTTTACTGTTTTGCTTTACTGTTTCATCGTGATGAAGTAGAATTTTTCATGTATCAGAAGTTTAAATTTGCAAAATTATGTAAGCTTACAGTTTTCATAAGAGTAACAAAGCAGGTTAATTTACAAAAGTTTGAAGATGCAGAATAGTATAGCTTTAACTATATTTCAGCAACTATATTTTTCAAATGGAAAATTGAACAATCAATCATTGCCAAAAATTTGTCACAAAAATATGCCCCTTCTGCACTTCTAAGCACTTTCAAAGCTAATAGTTACAAATTCCATCACTTCTAAGCTGAAAACTCACCTATTTGCTTTACAATTTATATTTAATATGTAATATAAGACTTGATGGATCTGAAACTCATCACTACTTAGCATGCTGTAATATTAAGCCATAGATATGTTAATTTTCTAAAAGTTGGCTAACTAAAAGTAATACTGTTTGCTAAAAGTTTATGAAATGGAATGTAACAGCATTATATGAAATATTTGTATTTCTGTCAGTAGTATGCTTGTGAAACAGAATTCCCACTTTCACAAATCCAATTTTAAGAATTGCTTGTTACATTCTCAGGATTTTCAAGAGAAAAAATGGTAAGAATTGTGTAAATAATTTAGTTTCCTGTGTAATAAAACAGCATCATGGGTATTTCCTATCACATCTGTGACAGGTAAGAAAGTTTGTATATTTATTTTCTGCAGTTCACATTTCCCCTTACCTTTATCAATAGGAAAACAAATTAAGTGACATCAAGTTTTCTAATTGTGGTCCACTCCAGAGAAGACCTGAGCAGGATTTAAGATATTAAAAGTATTTATCAAAATGTTAAAAAGCCTCTCTTTTTTGGCACCTAAACTCGAATTTGCAACACCTATGCACTCCCCCTAGGTGTTTCTTAGGGCTCTCAAGTTCACTACTATGCTGGGATGGGCTGACCTTGTCTGGGGGATTCTAGCAAAGCATCTTCACCTTCTCCAAAATCTGGGCATTGGTTACACAGCTCCCAGCAGTCCTGCTGACCTGTTGCACATTCACACAGGGAGTGCCTGCAAGTACTGACAAAATCTCAGTTTAGGAGGATATTTTTGTTGGTTTTCAAACAAAATTGTTGTTAGAACTGTTATGTAGCTATTGGATACAAAATACATTTTGCTGCTGCTCTTCAGCTGATAGAAATTCCAAACACCTGTTGTGCTTCCTGCTCCTGCAAAGCCCTCATCATTGCATCTTCCTGTACTTGCACCAGACCAAAGATCTTCAGCAGATGCAGCGCTGAGAAGTTTGCATTCCTCTTCTCCTTTGCATTCCTGTGACAGTGAGGAATTCTTGTTTTGAAGAAGCAAGTTGTTGACCTGGGATCTTCATCATCACAAAGGGTAAGAGTATACTTTAAGTTAAGAAAATCTGCAGTTTGAGAAAGCTAGGGAAAAAATACCAGAATACAGAGGTTTTAAAGTATTTAAAAGAAGCCATTGAGAAAGTTTAGAGATGATTTTATGGTCTTTTACGTCTAATGGGGGTGAGGGGCAAGGAATATTTTTGTTAGGCCTATGGGCAAATCCAGTATGCCCTGCATCAAAAGGCAGTGGCTGCTTGAGTGTGGCTCTGTGTCTCTTTGGCTTTTTGCTTTGTCTCTGTGTGTCCCATATCTGAGTGATCTGTATCTGTGGCAATTTTGAAAAGAATGTTCTGTGGCCAAGATCCAGAAAGTTTTGAAATGGCAATTTTGAAACAGCAGCAACCTCCGGTTGCCCTTAAGGAAGAAGCACTGTAAGACAGATAGGTACTGTTTTCTGGCACTCCTTTTCCAATCTCCTTTATTTCATGTCATCAAATTTAATAAATCCAATGTCAGTGAATGTGATAATCTGGCAAGTACAGCCAATCAGATACTTAGTGGGATTCTAAGCTGTCTTTAAATTCAGTTTTGTTCCTGAGACAAAAACCACAGATGGGTGTTTTAAAATAATGAACTAATTGTTTCCACAAAATGTGACTGCAGTATATCTACTCAGTCTGCAGCTTGTACCCTTAATAAGCTTCTCAGAAAGAAAAAAATTGTTGGAAAAGTACTCCTGTAAAAAAAAAAAAAACCAAAAAAACCAACAAAACTGAAAATTGAGGAAGAAGTGAAAATATTTTATAATGTTCTGGAAAGCTAAGGCTGAAATTCCTTCTTTAATGGCAAGGTTGCACCCCTAATTAACTGTCTCCAGTGGGAATGCTTTAAGCCATGGAGTGGAAAAGTATTCTGTGATAAAGCACTCTCAATTTTTCTTGTGGACTTGTTCAATTAGCCATTTAAATAATGGCATATATAATACAAAATACAAAGTATCATTGGCCAGCTATCCCTATCCTGAATAAATGTTCTAATTCTTAGGTTGTTGCCAGTATGTTTGCCCTCTGTGGACCCAATTTTCTGACATTGAGTCATTAAATATAAAATGACTTGCAATGTCTTTCTTTTTCATTTTCAATGAAGTACTTTTTCCACACAAGAGCTAATTCTGTGGAGAATAATGCCAGAGACCCCTGTAAACCCACTGAGTTTACTTTTCCTGTTCTGCCACCTTCAGCAGAGATGGGAATTTAAAGCCATGTTTTGTTCCTTAGCCAGGTGCTCCAGTGGAGGTGTTTCTGGTGTAGAGAATGCCCCTCCTTTCTCCAGATATGAGTGATTTAGGTAGAGAATTGATGGGGGTGGATTCTTGGTTTGTTTTTTTTTTGTTTGGTTTTTTTGTTTGTTTTTTTTTTTTTTAAGAATGCTAATGAGAATGATAAGGGGGAAAAAGAACAATGATAGGCTGAGAAAAACTGGCAAGGAAGGGAATCACCTTCAGATTTCTTGGCAGGGCTTGTGTCTATGCTCTTTGTTTAGCTTTGCCAAGGTTTGGGCAGTTACAGGCAAGCCCAGAAGTTCTTTGTACAGAAAGAATTTCAGCCACTTCTTTAACCTCTTCAAAAATATAGGTATCACAGATGTAAGAGCCAAATGAGATCTCTGAATATGCAACTTTCAGACTGGTGTGGTCAAGTTGCCTGAATATCTTTATGCTACTTCTAAACTGGTACCACTAACTGTGGCTTTCTAAAAGGAGGTAAATGCAAATAAGTGGGTGATTAAAACAGTGTTTCTGCATACCTCCTGCCTCTCCTTTACTACTGCCAGGATCCTTTTACTGCTCAATAGGGATTTTTTGTGTGAGTTACTGGTTAAGCATAGGAACAAACATAATGGTTTGGAGCCTGTTAAATGAATATTTCTAAGCTGCTCCTGTTATACAAAGAAAGGATTTCTACCTCCACAGATTTGATGTTCCATGTTATGTACAGCATCAGGTACTTGGAATGATATGTCTGACAGTATTTTAGAAGTATGCAATAAATCACAGTTGAAAACTGCAAATGGTTTCTTGTTCAAGTTCAATCATTTCAACCATTGTCTTGAGATATATCTACTGACTCATGTATTAGGCAAAATAAATTCCTCTGTTTTAAAGTTGCATAATGTCATTACATTTTGAACACCATAGCCATATGACAAGGATGCCAAGAAAAACTATTTACAAAGCATTGCTTCAATACTATTTAAATGAGACAAATTGGCAAAAAATGTTTTTAATTGAAGAAAATGTTTTGATTGTTTAATATTGAAATTTGGATGAATATTTTATTTTAAATATCTAAAGAAAACACTTCAGACAATCAAATTACAAAGAGTAAATTCCTAGGGCATTTGGGGGGATTGTTTAATGGTGAGCAATAAAGATAATATGTATTTCTAAGTAAATGGAGAGAGTATTGAGTTTTGTTGAGTTAGTACTTCTCACTATCCTTCAACCAATCTGTTCATTAATAAGATAATAATTGCCTGGATTGTTGCTCCTTTTTAAAATGGTTCAATTAGGTTCAGAACTATGGATTTTTTTCCTGCTTTTAACATAAGGTGCAGAGTAGGTACATATATGGGTGTTATACTGAGAAGAATATAAGAACAAAGCTTGTTCAATCTGCTTCCTAATCAAGCATCTCCCCTCTTGTATAGAGATGCTTTTGTATTTGCCTTCTATTGCTTTTTCTACCAAAGGGGTTTAAAAAGATTGTTTAGCCCCTTGAAACAGCAGAATGATGAAGTGGGGTATGATTTGCCCTCCACCTCCATGCTCTAATAAATTATAATGATATGGTTATATATTCTATGGAACAAAAATCAGCTTTCCAATAATTTGTATGAAAAGTCATCTACAATCCTATGTGATGCTGTTACAATTTTAATTAGTCTTGGAAAACAGAAATTTATTGCCTTGTTTTGCAAAGTCTTGCAGGAGTCAGTGATGTATGTCACTAGGAATCAAACTTCAAAAGCTTTTGCAACAGTAAAATAGAACACAGTTTAAAAACCACCAGAGGTAATTTCAATTTTTTTTTACTTATTTTTACCTTCCTTTAATTAGGAAGTGTCAAAATGCATATGAGAGAAAACACTACTAAGCTTCTAACTTTTAAAATAGTGTTGAGGTCAGCTTTGAGGTCAGCTGTGCCTAATGCTGTCCTCCTGAATGTAAGCATTTGGCACTGCCCACTCAACATACAAACAGTGGATTGACATAGGTGAAAATGTAGATTTCTTTTCTGTGCAACTAAGTCACAAGAAGACCTGTGGTTACCCATGAAGCTCCAACTGGGTCATTAGATGAGAAAAGAACCAGTGCCTTGGCAGGACAGAGGCTGTCAAGGTCCTGAGATTAGTCAAAATAGATTTGTAGCAAACATGTCTAGATTTTAGTGAGTTGGCTTATTTTAGCCCAGCTTATTTCACTTTCTTATTGCTTAGTATTTCTTTCTTTACTGTCCTTGATAGTTGACTTATCATGACCAACTATTCCTTGGACTTTCAAATGCAGAATTCCTTGTCTTATGTGAATGAGGGGAGGAAAAAATTATTTATATCAGAACACAGCTAGGAGTGTGGGAAAGTAGTTGGGGAGTGCAGTGCTGGCAGGGCTGGTGCTTCTGTGGTCCCCAGTTCCAGGACTGGGAGCTGTGTATAGTATCATCTCCAGTACATGGCTTCAAGTAGCCAAAAATGCTTGCAAATATTTTGATCAAAACCAGGTGTGAGTGGAAATGGAGGGCCACTATGACTTTTGCAGAAACTATCATTTTGTGGTCTGTTGTGAACTTCAGTGCTGGCTATATTTGATAACTGTGGTGTTTATAATGAAGGGCTAGGATGGTGGTTTCCATGGTCCAAACTGTCAGGCTGTGGTACATGACCTTCACAACTATGCTGAATATAACAACAGCTCTGGATTCACAAAGACTCAGTTCACTGTGGCCATGCACCTTCCCTGACTTTCCTGTGTGCCTACTGGTCTATAGGAGAGGCTGAATAAATAAACTAAACAAGGAAAATGAGGTTTATCTGTTGGTAGCCTCAAGAATATGAGACACAAGATAATGATCCTGATGAATTTCTGTTCCATTGGAGTGAAAAAGGAACTTGCTGCACTTTGAGCCTAAATGTCACACATTTTCTTTCCTTGACCTCTCTTCCTGTCAAGATATGTTGGCCATATATTAGCAGTCAGAATGGGCAATCTGGGGGAAGATTTCCCCAAAAACACAATGTGATATCTTTAGTTTAGCACAAAACATGCTTCTCTTTTTCCCCAGGCTCTTGCAAAGCTAAACACGTATGAAGACTTACCTTCACTTGTGTCGATATTTGTTTGGGGAATTTTGTTAACATAAGTAGATGCCTAACTTCTTTCATTCTAGAGATGGTTTTATGTGCTGAAACAGAATCTCCATTTTGCAATACGTACAGTTTTCTAAACTTCCAGATAACTCTTGTGGCAGAATAATTGGAGGTTACTATGGATCTTTTAACAGGGAGGAAAAGATAGGAGAGAGTCCTATTTTTCTGGGAAGTTTTTATTCTGTTGTAAAGTGTTCTGGACAAACTTGTCATGCTCTACCTTTTTAGCTTTATATCTTTTCCACTTCTGGTGAGAGAAACAAGATACAAGGTGTTTGTAGTGGCACTGAAATTGCTTGTTTGTATATTGGGGTAAAAAAACCCAAAGTATAATGGTTTGAACCTTGCACCTAAGAGCTGGAGTGACTCCAACCCTAGGGGCTTTGTCAGAAATAGGGCAGAGGAGTTTCCTGATGTAGGTGCCTGCTCATTATCTTCTCATCAAATTCTTGAAAAAAATCTTTGAAAAGGAAGTGAGAACTTTAGAGTGTGATTCTTCTTACCTGTTTAAGATGCCTTCTTCATGGCAAAAAAAGTTAGTTTTTATCCAGAAGTATTTCTTTCTATTGTCTGAAGAGAGATTATTTCAAAACTAGACAAGTACATTCATTGACACAATTGTAGCCACCCAGGGTCCTTCACTGCTACTTTAACACTTAGATAAATAAATAAATATAAAATTGGTATTTTATCATGACAGAGAAGTTTGTCTTGATATGCTAGCTGCTGACTGTAAGTATTTGCATAAATAATTTATTTAGAAATTTCACTCTTCTAGCCAGCTGACATGTTCTTGTTGCTTCTATTCTCCATAAAAATATTAGAAATGTCTAGAATAATTTGGACAATTTAGTAATTTAGGTAATTTTAAGTATTGGGTTTTGTTTACAATATTTTTGGTTTTTTGCCCTTCATTCTTTATCTTATGCATATGCATGGACTGTTAGAGACTGGATTTTATGTAAATAACAAGAAATTTAACCCAAATTTTTCCTCATCTAAGAAGCTCTGGAGAAATCATTAGTCAAGGAAGAGTTCAACATTTTCTTGAATACCTCAAAAATAAATAGTATTTGACTCTAATGTGTTTTGTTTGCCTGCCTTTCCTTTTTAGAAGTTTATTCGGAAACATTTTTTTGCAAAGAAAATTGTTGTTCCAACTTCTTAATGGAATTTATTGTTGGAATTTCATCTATTTTTTAGCTATTTCTCTGAAATATTCTTCATCTTAGCTGAGTTGTGAACCTCCAGACAGCTTCCTGAATTCCTACCCAGCCCCCAGCTAAACCTGAGTGTAGTGTTACAGATTTTTGGTACCAAAAAAGAGGTCAGACATTGTCTGTCTTCCTAGGAGAGCACCTTTCACTGCTAATACATTAATGTGGTGGGTGATAGAAATTAAAGCTTCACTGTAGTTTGTATTTTCCTGATCACCTTAGGGAAGTTTCAGCAGGACCTGTTTGAGTGGCTTTTAAGTTTTGTAGTATGTTTGCTACCTCTTTCCAGAGGAATTCAGGTGTGTGTCTGGCTTTGCAGAAATGTGGTTAAGTCCAATACTGTAAGTTGAATGTGAGCAAACACCATTGCAGCTTTTTTGGATCTGAAGCATTTGGCAATAAATTATGCATTACAAATAAACAGCGAATGCAAACACGTTTATTTACATAGCATCCAAAGACCAGCATTTCTGACTAATTTCTATCTGGTGCATAATAAAGGTGCACAAACAGCAAACAGTATTTGTCAATAAGGACTTAGTTAACTGCAGCTGTAAATTTATTCTTTTTATGACTCACATTATTTTTTTCCAACTGGTGTAGGCTTTGATGTCAGATGTTGCATATAAGATTAGCATCACCCTGCTGGGTTGCATTAATTATTTGCATTGTATTGTCACTATGCTGAAGCTGAGAAGACTTTATAGACATCACAGTCAACTGTCCACTATTGGGAGTGGGATAGTTTTGTAGCTATCACTGCCACTTTCATTTAAATAAATAATCATAATAAAAAGGCTTTTAATTTATGCCTATGATGTTAAGGCAACAGCAAGGAGATTAAAGCAAAGAGAGGCAAGGCCAGAGCATTCCCTGGGTACTTCACTTAGTAGATTTGCCTGGCTCCTCCAGTTGAGTAAGTTCCATTTTATCCTAAGCCTCTTCAAGGGGAAGCAGGCCTATTACAGTATTGCGTTTTTTCCTGCCTCAGGAGCTCCAATAATTTTGCACGTATAATTGTTTTTATGCTAATGTTGACTTTGCATGGGCTGTGCAATGTGATGGTTGTCTGTGTCACAGAGGCATTGATCATCAATTTTTTTTCTCACAGCTGGTATTGTAAAATATTAAGAAAGGGAATGTGGTATAAACATACACTCTATCAGTCTACTAAAATGTAATGATGGAAACTTGTATACAAGTGCAAGTATAGCTGTTTACCTCTCTCTTTTCTGGTACACAGGAATAGTTGTCCCTTCACCTGATGCTTCTGAGAGTAGTGGTGTTAAATCTTTGTCAGCCTAAATGTCAGTATTGGTGACTGATTTAAATTCTGGTGTATTTGCAAAAGCCTAAGCTGGTCTAGAGGACCAGTGTGCTTTCATAGCTCATCACCTCAGTGGTCTTGTGTTGGGTCTGTGGTGAGAGAGTTCTCTTCTCCCTTGGCGCTCAATTCCTCCATATTCATAAACACTCGTGGGGCTGGAATTGGGAAATTTATGAGCTCAGATATATTGGGTTTAATGCAAGTAAGTGCACCAGGTTTAAAAGGGAAAAAAAATATTTTGGGTAGTTGCAATATGTTTTGCACTCCAGTCTTCAAATTTTCACCCCATTAAAAATAGTAGAATGATTCTCACATAGAACTGAAAATAATTACAAAAGATTGTTGTAACTTTAGTGAAAAATGACATATAATACCAAAAACCAGAATTTCATTCAACTTGGTAGAAAATCTAACTTGCCATTCTAATACTTCATTATTTATTTATCGTTATCCTTTTGGTTTTTTCTGGCCACTGGAAAATTTGCTGAAACTTCATGCTAAGTATCAAAATATGAAAAAAATGTTAAACCATGTCCTCTATTCTGAAAATAATGGAAGAGGGCTGCTATATTTCTGAATTCTTTACTCTGGGTTAAATCAATTATTTCAGCACTATAAAGAAAATGCTTGTGTCTCACACAATAATTACCACATAGACATTCTCTAAGACTCAGAACAAACATCTGGATCATGTTGACTGACTTTTCACCATGGCAAAAAGGATGAATGAAATATAATTCCTGCTTTCTGATATCATTAGGATTTCTTCATTCCCACAACAGCTGGGGCTCTCAATATACTATAAGCATTTTCTTTTTTTAAGTGTTGCAGATGTTATGTGAAAAAAATTCACACAACTTAACATGAAGCAACTCTTGTGTCAAATATAGTAGACAAATGAATTAGTCTTTACATGAAGTCTTTGTTAGTCATTAATTTGAACAAAATGTAAAATCCTGATGTCTTTGCAAGATATATTAGTAGTATCAGAATAAAGTAATAACAGCTAATTTTTATGAATAGATTAAGCTGTGACATGTTCATTTTCTGCATGTGTTTTTGGGGGTTTATTTCTTGGATCTGTATGTATGTTTGATTTTTCCTAAGTATTTCTAATGCTCTATTATCTCTTGAATAATATTCTTAATACAACATGATCCTCTGTGATAAACTGTAGCAGACTGGCTCTGGGACAAAAAAAAGCCGTGCTAAACTGTGGTCTGAATTTTAGGTTGCTTGTTAAGTTTAAAAGAGAAAACGTGCATTAAAAATAGTTTGACTCTTTTATGTGGTGGATTAGCCTGCTTTAGGTTCTTTGAAATCTGGTAATCAGATAAAGTTCTGCACAAAGCAACTGCAGCTCTTTGCACTAGTGCTTGCGGTGCAGACCAGCTTGAGGTCAATGATCAAAATAAAGGTACATTTCAAAGAATTTCCCTTGGGAATGTGCCCTGAGAACTGCTGATGGATCAAAAGCACTGGTCTGTGGCAATGAAAAGACACAGAGAAGCACTTACTGTCACGGAAGTACAAACTGTGTTTGCAATAGCACTTGGCATCTTTTGTAAAGTGCATGGCTATCAGGACAACGGGAAGCATGACAGCCGCCTTACGTACTTAATCTTCTGAGCAGAATTATTTAACCAGCTGTGGCACTTCTCTTTCATGTCAGGACAAGGAGGCCTAGGCAGTGGTGTAGGTTTTCCGAGAGTGAACCCGGCCCGTTTTCTTTGACAGTGGAGCTGATTCCGTGTTGCTGAAGTGAATGTCTTCATCAGAGGGGCTGTCCCTGGCCATCCTGTCAGTGCCTTCAGGTAGGATTGTGATGTGCACAGTCAGAGGGAGAGGTGGCTTCAAAATAGAGAAAACAGGGGCTTTGCTGCCACTCCTGAGCATACTGACTCTCTGTAATATCCCAAAATTGCCAGCATTTCTGTTGTTTGGACTTTTTATCCTGGTAGAGGTGAACAAGAATAATACCATCACACTTAGTGTCTTGGACTTGTTCTGCCATGACAGCTGTGTGTAATGACTGCAGACTTGAGTGATACAGAAGTAGTCTGATAATTAGCCTATAGCTATAATATTTTAAGCAGGTAAATGCCCACACAGGATGAGCAGTACCTGTGTTTAATGATATATGTAACAAAATAAAGAATGTATTAAAGTCACTGGAGTGATTTTAGAAGAAAATTGCTTTTATTATGTCTTACACATGCAGTAGGCCCAGGATGACAAAACCTAAGAACTGCCTGGAAAGCCTTATATCAATGAGCAGGAAGTTGATTACAAGCAGCAATTTACATTTTGGGACTGTTAAAACTTGAGGTTATCATGCTTTTTCTGTGTTGTTGTATTGGGACATATCCCAGGAGAATTCCTGCCATATGGGATATCTGTGTTCATTTTGTTCTTTTGTTTTGATGTTTCTCCTTCCCGTATGACTACTGGACTCACCTCAGTGAATGTACAGACTGACTTCTCAGAAGCCACTTGGAAAGTTACACCAAGATTGAAGGGAATTCGCCTGTAAAATTGTAAAAGTCTTTTTGTGCCTGAACCTCTGATGAGAGCACTGCAAATGAGAACATTAGTATAGTTATTATGTCTCAGATCAATTACAACAGAAATGTTTTCAGCTAGTGTATGCAGCTGCTGCTTTGTCAAGTTGATATCCAGAACCAAATGGAGAAAGAGGAGACAAGAACAGCGTGAAGGGCAAAAAGATATAATGGGATTTAATTTTTTAAGTTCGGTTGATATGGTACTCTCCTTAGGTGAGAAAAAGCAACAGCAAAAAGGAGGCAGAAGAGATGGGATGCCAAAAAATACTAATTTGGTATGGTGGCTGATGGTCCCCAAGCAGGTGTGCTGCTAGTGCAACAAACTAAGAGTTATTTGCAAGCATTTCTTGCATTTTTTTCCCCAAGTCTTTTCCTTAGAGACTGGAAACACAATCCCGAAAGTAGCCGGTAGCTTTGCTTTAGCTCACACTCAAGTATGAAAGTGCCAGAGGTACTTGGCAAAGGGGAACAGAGCAGAAATGGATTAAATTTTAAGTGCTGAAATATTAATGGGGCTCAGGGAAAGTTGTCTTGTGAACATATTATTCTGTAAGTATCCAGTTTGTACCTTCCTCAGAAATATTCAATTTTAGTCAGTGGTAGATAAAATATTCTGGCTACAAGCCTGATTCATGAAGGCAATATTTGTTAAACAGTGTTTAAAGCTATACTGACAGATACTTTCAGACCATGGTTAAGCAGGTACACAGATTGAGATATTACTCAGTACTGGTTTAAAGTTTAGAAAAAAACATTTCTATTCCATTTTCTTTAAAACATTAACCTTAATGCAAAACATAAAAGAATGCATGAACTGAAAAGTTCACCTTGTGTTTATGCTTGTCTGTGTCCTCTGTGACACTGGGACGATGCGGAGGGAGACTTGCACTCCTACTTGCACTCTTTTGCTACCACAGGTAAAAAAGATTCCTAAAGGGGCAGTGCTTGTATTCCCGACTTTATTTGCTGAGATATTTTCATGTGTCGCCAGAATAAGCCTGCTCCCTGTTTTGCTTCATGACTGTTTGAACATAAAATGTAAAAATGAGACAACAGAACAGAAGTGACGTGTTTTCTTGAGTATCTAAGTCGTTATTTAAAAGTCCAATTGTTATTTGAAGTCAAATTATTATTTTAAAAATACAGTTTTATACCCTCTAAATTCTTTCCTTATTTTTTTACAGTCTTATAATAGTCCTGATGCTGATGGCACATTGAACTGGTCTAGCATTTCAAATAAGGGATGTGCTTTTGAAGCAAATCTCTGGATTGTTCCCAGTTTCAATTAAATTTTGGGGAGGAGAGGGATGGGGAAAATGGTGGGAGAGGGGGTGGTCTGCAAGCATAAAAAAGAGATTCCAAGCTCATCAAAGTGAGAAATGTCATCTAGGCATTTAGTGTACTCCTTTTTCAATATGGGGCATCTGATATGCCCCTCATTTCAAGTTGCATTAGGAAGAGGCATTTTTTTATATATAATTAAGAGCAAATGGTAATAGAAAACAAAGAAGAAAAAGGAGTCATTACTAATAATTTTTTGCTAAGATGATGCAAATAATTAATATTCTATAAGAGCTTTTCTTCAGTAAATAACTTTTAGCTTGTTGATTTTCAGATTTGGGGATGTCCTCCTGAGAAAATGCACTTTTTTATGCATAGGTCTGCCAACAGTGAGTGATGTTTCAGACCAGTCAGAGCTGTGCTAAGCTTTTTCTGCACTCCCTAATAATTTTACTATGGAAAAGTATCAGAGAAGAGCATAGTGGTGGTGGAGTTGAACACTCTTACAGATTAGGAAAACACATGGTTCAGAAACCACCCAAAGCACAGGAAGTCGTTTTGAATTAAATTAATTTTCTTGCACAAATTATTGGAGGAAAAAAAAAAACCCAAATGAACAAAAACCTACCAAAAATCACCAAATAAAAACCAGCCAAACAATTAAGCACAAGAATAAACATACATGTGAGTCGTTACAGTTTGGTGGCATCAAGCTTACATACATATTGTACTGTAAGAAGCCTCATTTTGGTTTATTTTGACTACTCTGACCCTAGTCTCATCTTTCTTTAACCTATATTTTAAAACAGGCAGTGAATTTTTTTTTTACCTCATTTTGTCACAGTACAGGGGGTTTTATGAGCCTCTGCTACATTACCTTTCAGTGTTGCCCTTGCCAGGATGAAAACCAATAGTTTCTTGCGTGGAAACAAATACTGAAAATCCCTGTTGCATTCACTTTATCACTTACCAATTCTACTATTCTCTTCAGACTCTTGTGCTTCCCTTGTAGTTGTGCTTCAAAATGAAAAGGTATGCTTGTTTACAGTGACCTGATGTCTTCATAGGGTTATTCATTGTACCTTTAAGATGTTGGCTTGCTTTTCTTCTCTTTCTGCATCTTACAGAATTATACTATGGACCATTTTCACGGCACTGTAAAAAAGAAGTGCCACTCGCATCACTTGCCTGTGTTGGGACTGGCATATTGGCCCTTCCTGTGAGCTGATTTTACTTGGTAGTACAGGAAGCTGAGCTGAAGAAATAGTTATTCTACACAATATCTGACTCAGTGATTCACAGAAAGGAGCAATGGGAACCCAAGCGCTCTGAAGGGAAGGATGAAGTCCTTTTGATTATCAACTGGGCCTGTAAAACTGCAGCCATGATTATTTTTTGCACGTCTTTTACACATAATTTGAGGGCTGATAGTGGTCTCTGGGCAGAAGGTTTGAACTGTATCAAGGAGATATGAGAGTGAAATGAGATCACATGAACTAGAAATTATGCTTAATTTGCTTATTTCTTGAAGTTTAGTAGTTATTTTGAGCTCAGTTGTGTGGCTGTGTCTCAAAGCATATGAAAGGTGAAGTTATTTTATACATAGAGTTGGGGAAAATTGAATTATAGAAACTTGCTTTAACAAGAAATTATAAAGCATTTGCACTTTTGCAATGACTGTAAAACCAATGACTTTGAACTATGATGTTTTAACCAGTCAGTGACAGTTGATTCAATCAAGTGGATGTTTGCTAGTTAGGATGGATTTTACCTGAGTCATATCTATTTATAAGAATGTTAATAAAAAGTTCAGTGAAACAAGAGGCAAGCTAAGTTCTATGTTATAATTACAATGAATTAGTATAGAATTATAAGTATTTATTTTCTCAAAATAATGGAAAAAGTCCTGACTATTCCAAATGTGAATAGTTAGTTCTGAGATTTGCACGTGACGTATTATGTGTTAAAGGGCTTGTTGATTCAAAAATTATTCCCGATGAAAAATTATTATTGTCCCAAAAGTTGATGTAGATTTGTTTAATATTTCTCTGCTTCAGTGTAAATAATGTTTCCTCACCAAAAACTGGGACTGCTCTTAACCATTCCTACACTAAGTCTTTCGGAAGTGTCAATTTATTGTGTCTTCTGTGTATTGATAGTGTAAATAGCTCTCTGTTGGAAATTTTTTTCTGAACCTCTTTGCTGGTGGAACATAAAACAATCTCTTACGAGGAGTTTAATAACCTAATGAAAGTTCATTGTGTTCAAATAACTTTCAATTTGCAGTCCTTTCTGTTAAAGGGCTTGTTGTAGGGAGTTAGCCTTTGCCTGCAATCTCAACAATTTCTGCACAGTTTTGAGAGGAAATTGAAATGGAAGAAGTAGTAGATGATAACGCTAAGATGAAAAGGTTTGGATTTCAGGTGGCTGTGTGAACAGGTTCAGCACTTAGCTCTGCTTTAAGAGCAAAATGGGACAGTATTCTGAGTGTAAATGTTGAAGAAGCAAGACAGGAAGCATTACCCTTCCATACTAATTTGACCCCTGATGCATGCCTTTATATTACACTTGCTTTGAGGTTAGTTGAAAACATTTTAACACTCAACACACTTGATTTCTTCTTTTTTAAACTGGGGATAGCCTGGGAACCATCAAGTGCCAAATCTTTTCATCAAAGCCATAAACAAAAGGGGATTCTATAGGAAATCCATTTATTCTCAGGAGGTTTCAACAAAACACATTTTCACTTATTCAAAGTGGAAGAATAAATCTGCAGTTCTTTTTAAAGAGACTTACTTCATGGCCCTAGGAGGCAGACACAGTACTGGATTTAAAACAAAAACTGTAACAAAAGCACCCTCACCAGGCTCAGTAAATTGTGGTAATGTTTTATGGGTCTGCAATACATCTGCATGTGAGAGCATTCAGTTACTGCCCAGCCTAGCAACATAGCCTGTGAGGGGGAAAATATGTGCTGTGTGGATGCTGATTTCTGATCAAATTAGGTAACATTGAGTGAACGGGCTTCTTAAACAAAATAAAGAGCTGTGCTCTGATAGCTGTGGTCATGAGATACAAAATTGCTTCTAAAGCAATGAAAATCTTAAGCAAACAACCTAGTGTTTTACCTGTGTTCAATCTTTCTTGTCACAGATCATCTTTATACATAAACACACTGGTAATTAACCTTGCCTGACTTATTTAAGGATTCATGTTTGCTGCCACAGCAGAAGCTCCCAGCTCAAATGCTGGGATGATGTTACTGAATAAATACAGTGAGGGGAAGCTGACTAGTTTTGGAGGTTGGCTCTTGCCCCACATAATAACCTAAATATATGGGTTTTGGTGGCAGAGACTACTTCTGCTTGTATTTCTACCAAGCATTGGGGTGTCAGGAGCTATTTAACTGCTTGTTTATTTAGTAAAAAATGAAGAAATATCTGCTTGTGTATATTTTCTGGACAGATCAGGTTACAATTGAAACTCTGGTTTAGGGTTATTTATGGACCAACACATGCCAGACCATTTGCAAGCATCTCTCTTTCCATGTTATATCAGAATACTCCACAGAAGTGTACTTAAATCCAAACTGCTAGAGACATTTGACCAGTGATGTGTGGACATGAAATGCAGAATGCTGCAGGAGTACGAGCAAGGCTTTCATCTGATGATCAGTGCCCCTCCTCTTCAGTGATAGCATTTGCCAGTGGAAGTTAAAATATTCTTGCCATCCTGATCTTAAAGTCTAGGACTATAATATACTGCAAAACAATCCCCAAAAAGGATATTGAAATTGTCTGATTTCTGTTGATTTCTCATCTGTTTTTTATAAGTTTGGTGGAAATACCTATTCTTACAAAAAGTTCATTTGTAAAATCAAACTAAAAATCATAATTCTTATCATAAGTTAAAGTAGGTTTTAGTTGTAGAAAACACCTTTTTTCTCTAAAGAAAATTTTTTGAGTTTTTTTTTTAGTTTGCTTAATAGAAAGGCAGTTTAAATCAGTATTATGCATACTACATCAAACATGGAAATGGACTGCAAAGTAAGCAATGCAATCCTGACATATAAAGCTACTTAAACATATGTTATGAAAGACCAAATAAAAATCAGCAGTGGGAATTTCTGGTTGGTTTTGGTGGGGTGATATTTTGTGTGGTTTTTTGTTTGTTTCACTTAGTTTGGGTTTTGTTTTTTTGCCTTGAAGCTATGGTTTCCAGATGTGTGGGATCAACAGTAGTCTTGCATGTTTTGATGATGTGTTGTGGCTGAAGGCTTGAGACTTTAAAGATGCAAGTTATGTGTAGCAAAAAGAACTGCAAGGAGCTGCCAACAGGCTGGGAAAATTAATGTTTACAGCTCAAAATTAAAGCATATAAAAAAGAATAGCATAGGAATAATTATATTTGTCACAAGAATATTTCAGGCTGGCAACATATAGAAGATACTATGTAAAACCTCCATTGCTTCTAATTGTGTTATACTCTGATTTCACTTACAATATGTAGGCTGAGCTAAGGACAGAATCCTTTCTAATATATAATCTGTACTTAAAAAAAATAATAAAAAAAGTACCCAACATGATGATAATTGGAAGATTTAGCAAGTGTTATAGACATGTCTTCCTAGGATAGTAATTTGGCTGCTCCACAGAAAATGTTGTAGACATTTTTTTTGGTATAATTACCTTATTCCCTTGAAGGTTTGTTTGTGTTTTGTTGTTAGACAGATTCTGATAATGCTGGTGCAGCCCACTTTAAGAATTAGAATAGACACTGCTTTTAGGGTTAGTTCTTGCCCAGAAACTCCTAATGTGGCTTTCTCAAGAAGTCGCAGGAACAGCATAAGAAGCAGTCTCTCAATAACAAATCACTCCCAAGGATATTGGGAACTTTGATGAGAATGAAAATAAAAATGAACAGGAATGGATTAATTCCTTGCGTCAGCACTAGACTGAAAAAAAAAAGATAACATCCACAGCTGGTTTCAAATTAAAATTCAGTTTCTTCAGAATAGTAGCAATTTATTAATAAAGGAGTAAATGGTTTAATTCTTTCTTAAGCAAAAAGACATTTTGGCGTTGACGCTCTCTTTGAGGCTTGAAAAGTAAAAGTACGATTTAAGCCCAGCAGATATAAATAACAACTCAGGACATGTTTCCTAATCACATTTACAGAATATTTTCATCAACCCATTGGGTTAAAAACTATTTTTAAGGTAGGCAAATTTTCTTTCCTCACCATAGGTAGTGATGTTATTTCTTTTCATAAAAATAACCCAGTGGAATATTTGGGATAAGATTCTAAATGTGCTTAGATCTCTGTGCTCATCCACCCATGAAAAAAACCAAACCAAAAAACCAAACAAACAAAACCCAAAACATCAGCTTTCTCCTTGAAAGAATAGCTATAGGACCAAGCTATAGCAGGTAATTCACAATCCCTAAGAATTTATCTACCCTTTCCTAAGGAAATTTTGCTTTCATCCCCAGTGAAAATCAGTCCAAGATGTCTATTGAAACTTCATCATGCTGTGTTGAAAAACTCATAAATTATGGTGAATTGAATCTTCCGTCTCTTCCTCACAGTAGTTGAAAGTTAATTGCATGTAATTCTGGATTTTGGACTATTCAGTGGATGCCACTGAAGCCTTGAAGATATGAACCTCAGCTGGGTTGTGTACAAAGAGCAGCTGGGGCTTGAGCTGTGAAACTGCATATACCTAGAGAAAGGAAAGGAAGCAGTCACTCCTGTGTCGGGAAGGGGGAGCAGGAGTTGCTTCAGTCTCACACAAGCCAAATTCATGAGCAAATCATGTGAGATACAGATAATTCGCACAAGAACAACTTCTTAAACATCTTCCTTACCCTCCCCTTTGCCCCTCCCCTTTCCCCCAAAATGAGACAGATGGAGTGATTTGTAAACCTTGTGGGTGGAAGATATGGAAGATGAGGTAGCTCAGAACATAGAGAATAGACCAAATATTGTCCTATTTAAATTCAAATCTGCTGTTACACTTTTAACTGTGTCTACCAGCCATGTAACAAATGCCCATTATTGCCTATGAGTTTGTTCCTATATTAAAATTTGGATACCTTGCTGACTTAACCTAGTTGAGGTACTTGGACATTTTTAAAAAAGGATTTATACTATTACATTTTCTAATACTTTTCTTGCCCTAATAAATGTCTTAGGCTTTCTGTGCTGTTGTCTATATCAATTGATTTTATTTATCTCAGTAAAAAGTTCATGAATATTGTTTTAAAGAAATGATGAGTGAATTGGTTATAAAATATCTGAGGTCAAAGGTTATGATAATAACAGGAGAAATTTAGGTTTCTTCAAATGCAATAAGTCTATGCAAAACAGGAAAAAAAAAGATCTATGTACAGATTTCAGTGAATTTGGTGATAAGCAATGAAGAATGTATATCAGATACCAACCACTGATTAGCCTTCCATGTGGCAGAAACTTTCATTGTCTTGTTTTTTTCCAAGCAGCATTTTAAAATATAATTTGATTTTAAATGTACTTTTTCCTTAGACAGATATAGTTTAATTTTAATAGAGTAGGTAATCAATTAGAAGCAGTTAATAGTCTTTGTGAGCTTCTTGCCATAGTAAAATAAAGAAATCTACCAAAAAAAAAAAGATCAGTCTTGTGACTGACAGTTTTATTAATAAGATGATATGAGAGGAAACTTGGAATCCAGAGCAATAGATTGCTAAGGCTCCTGCTCCCTGTGGACAAGAACAAGGTATAAATCTTAAAAATTAAATTCTTTACATTCTTGAGATTAAGTTGAAAACAGTAGTTTATATTCAGGCCTGCTTGGGCTATTCCTGATTAAATTAGTGTTGCATACAGTATGACGTACATACATATCCAGTAAGCTTTTCTCAGTCTGACATGTGCTACTGCCACCAGTCTCCCACCAGTTTATAAATACAAATTTCTAACAACAATCAGATCAGCTGTGTGCGGCAACATATAAATATTTCATAACACCTACAGATATATATGCTGTAAGATCTTTAAATATAAAAAATGTGGGAATTCTGTATGTTTGTACATTTACATTATCTGACAAAATATTCCTTAAAAAGATAGTGTTAATACAAATAACTGTGGTCAGTTATTACATTCAGGTTATTTCAGAATAATTTCAGATGTGCTCTATTTTCAGCTGTGAGTTCAGCTTATGTGAAATGTCACATTCTGTCACATTCTGTCATTTTGCACTTGCAACAGCAGAATACTTGAATAGAGTTCTTAGTAAGTCACATTGTGTATGGATAAATATCTCTATAATAGCTGTGCAACTCAGTTCCTGGAAAACTCTACACTGGACTGTTGAACAGTTTCTAAGAAGAAACGATTGGCCTTTGATTTGAAGAAATACGATTGCCAAATATGTCCAAGAACTAAAATTGTGATGTTCTTATTCACGAAACCTTTCAAAACACTTCTATATACAAAGGACATCTTCAGCAAATATTTGTCAAGGTAGTGTAGCAATAGTACAACTACACACAAAAATTAACCAACCAAACCATCTCTACACACCCATACCAAAATAACCCAAAACCAGCAAAAAACCTTCAAAAATCTGAGGAAGGTATTTCAATTCTATAGGTTTTGTACCCACTTTGGTATTGCACCTCTCATGGTAAACCTATACAATAAATATTTCAATAGACAAATCAATGTTAAAGCACTTTTTATAAACTTAACTTTATAGTTATTTCTCAGTTAAGATACGTTTTTTTTTTTTTTTCAATGCTTATTTTAGGAAGACTTATTCCCTGTCTGCATGTCACTTCCATGCTGTTCTTTTTCCAGAAGGGAAAGAATCAATTTCTGAAGTGTCTAGCTATGAGATCTGTAAAATATAGCTTGGAAAAAAATTGTGAATGAGGCTGAAAATTATGGGTCTTAGGGACTGCTATTGTAAGCAACACTTGCACAGCCAGGAAAAAGAGATTTCTTGTCTTAATCTGCACAATATGCATTGTGAACAGGCTGAACAGATAGTCAAGAGTAATATATGCTGTGGTTCAAGAATAGGGAAGTTTAAAAATACTGTGAGGAATATAATGAGTTCATTCTCTTACATCTTTGGTAGCTTCCTTGCAGCTGTTAAGAGGGCTATGAGCTATCATTTCCTTCCACAAACTGAGCAATTTAGTGCCATCTGAATAATGGAGATTTACAGGATGGATTCCAGTATAGACCTTTCTGAAAATTTTTAAATCAGAAAAAACAAGAATGCCCACTCATTTAGATTTTTTTTTTCACTGTCTTTTTAACAAGAGAGTTAAAATCACAATAGAAATCTGCTGTGCATTGCACAATTATACAGTTTCTTGGGGTGAACAGAATTGTGATACTTAACATCTCACTTTCCTCAACATTTCATCAGTTTTGAACTGCATTATTGTAAACTGAGCTGTGTCATAAGTAATTTTGTACTATTTTATAAAGGTACTGCAATCAGAAACCAATGACATTACTTGAAACCTGGGTTTGGGTTGGTTGTGTGCTTGTTTTCACAAATAAAGGAGAGCACCCAGCTTTAAAACAGAAATGAGGAAAAGCTACCTGTCATGGTCATTATAGCATCAATAGGAGATTATTGTGACTGTCTCAAATTTAGCATTTCTGCTGGATTATTTTGGTGCAGAAAAGAGTCTTGTTCAACCAGAACTCCACAGTGGGATTCTGCTCTGTGTACAACTACTCTGGCCAGTAGAGTGGCTAATGTCTTCGCAGCCTTTTGGTAGGGAGAATAAACACTGAGTAATCTGCAGAAAATAGCCCAAGGAAAAAGGAAAATAGAGTGATTTCTTTCCCAACTAGAAGTCTGTCAAGAAGTAAGGTATGATTTTACACCTTGCCAAACAAGCTTTGCCACTTTCTCCCTTCACTTTCCTCATCTTTTGAGTTTGTGCCTTTTGGGCGGACTGTACATTGGGGTAATAGCATTATTCTTGATTTAAAAACATGACTGATGAAACAAAGATGTATCTGTTGCCTAAAGTTTGTGGTCAAAGTTCTAGACAATGCAGCTGCTGCTGTTGTTACTATTTCTTCCCTTGTTGTCATAGTTGAAGGTGAGACCCTGTCCTCCACCCACTAATTACTGGGGCAATTATTGCTTAGATGTGCAGTCTGTACTTGAGTAAATACATTTTAATTGGAGTTCTTTAGACTTCTGACCTTGTATGTTGTCTCATTGCTTAAACATACATGCATTGATCTTCTGCAAACTAAAGATGGCTATGTGCTTTTTTTTGTGAGCTCTCTGAGCACAACACATTTGCCATGAATTCAGATTTACTGAAACTTTTGAACAGGTGTACAATATTAGGTGCCTGCAGTTTCATATAAGCTTGCCTGTGTTGAATACCTAGATGGAATTTGGTAAGATTCAAGTCTTGTTTAAAATGCTTGTGTGATTATTTTTTGTAAATAATCAAGAGTGTGTATTTATTCTTAAAGCCTATTCTTTTGACAGAGATCTTTTATAGATTAGTAATTTATGAAAGAGAGAAAAGATCAAAAGGCTTCACAGGAGAAAGTGTTGGAGTAAGTCTCAAGAAATCTGGAATCTTGGCTGGGCCATGGACTTTCTATATGGACCTTGTATCTTGGTTCCTTCTGTAAAACAGAGGCATAATTATTTCCCTGTCACAAGTTCTGGGGGAAATATTTTTAATGTTAAGGAAATAGTGAGAAGTTTAGATGGTAAAGAAAAAAGACTCCACGGTAAATAACTGAACATGGAAGTATATGCATCTGAAATTTGAGATTAGTGGCTTAATAAAGCATTTGTCCAACCCTGTCATATAGTTTATATGGCCCACTGCTGTAGCATGTAAAAATAAAGGCAATGACCCTAATTTAAGTTTTTTATAAACTTTGTGGCATGAAAGATGAAAAAAGACAATTGTTTTCCATCCTTAGTTAATGCTATTAATGAGTTTGCTATAGAACTAGAAGTCTTTATACCTTAATCACAGCTAGGGTACTTAAGAAAATTTGGTACTTGGCAACTTTGTACTTTTCTTTCTGTTGCTGATGATACTCCTGAATCAGAGCTAAAAATAAAGCTACTATTTTCCTTGTCTTTTCTCTTTTTTTTCCATTTTGTTTTCTGTTTTAACAGGCATCCTTTTACTTTCAAACTCAAGTTCTTGGACTAAGCATCATTGCACTTCATACTCACAGAAGTTTTAAATAATATTAAGTAGTGTGAAATCAGTGCTGCAGTATCTAGAACATGACAGCAACTTAGAGAATTACAGAGTATTTGACAAAGAAAGGTACAAGTACATTACAAACAAGGAATTTTTTTTTTTTTCTGGTTCATATCAGTTTTGGGGGAATTTTGTTCGAATGGAGGAATATGAAAATGTAATAATGGGAGCATGGTGAGTTTAGATCTTGGTGGTGGCAGCTCATTTTCTTCCTAGAGGTCAAACAAAGTCAGGACTGAATAGTATTTTTAATATGATGGTCTAGGATTACTTTAAAATTAGAGGAAAAGAAGTGGACCACTAAATCAATGCAAATCTAGAAATTCCAGATGTGAATTGGCAAAACAAGTTTTGGGAGACAGTCACTGAAAGCACAGTGGAGCTGAAGTCTAGCAAGGAAGAGTGAGCTTTCTGGGATGTTTCAGGCTCTTGTTTAGAGTCCAAGGGTACATACACACTGCAATCAGGAAACTAACATTAGCTCAGACAGGATGCATGAGTCAAGGATTTTGAAAGGAGATGAAAAACGTGGTATTCGGGCATCTGCCACGCACCAATTGCTGGGTGAGTGAACCATCTCTGTGGTTCATGCTGCTGTTTGGAATGTACTGGAAAGGAAAGAAAAATAGTTTAAATTGGGTTAACAGCTAACATCTGTCATGTGACTTACTGAAAAAGAGAACTGTTTAGCTGCAAAGGCAGACCAGAAAGGATAGGAAGGGAAAAGCTCATCATAGAGAGTTTCCTTTTCCCATCACCCCCAGTCCCCTGATCCTGTTTATCTCAGCCAATAAGGTTTAAGAGCTTGAAATGCTAAGTATAACCTGACAATAAAAACATTTTCAGTCAAATGCCACATGTTTTAATATCTTCTTCTATAATGGATTGTATTCTGAATTAACATCAAGAATCTATAGGTATTTGAAAGGGACATCACAATGGTCCACTTGTATAGTTTAATTCAGGTTGGATTCAAAACAAAAGATCCCAGTGGCCTTGCTCAGGTCTAGGAACACTTCCTTTTCCTTCTTCAGAGTATACTTTGCTTTAGTAACAACACTTGCAGGCATTAGGGTGGAGGGATGTAGTTGGTTCAATGTATAGAGCAGAAACTTTTTCATTTAACATGTGCTGACTACTGTGCACTTGCTGTGAGCTTTAGACTGGAGTTATATTAGTAGCTGGAAATAACTACTCAGTAGTGAATCCACTTTGCGTGGTCACTGCAGATAAACACATGAAATTTCTTACCCTCACTGTTTTCCTGACCCTCAAATTTTTGTCTGAACTCTAGTACCAACTTTGACATATATTTTAATTTATTTTTTTTCTAATATAATTTTATGGTCTGTGTTCTTTTGTTTCCCTGTGCTTCTGGAATCCATCAGTCAAGAACTCTGACTCTTCCTTTGTTACAGTGTCTGTATCAATAAAAAATTAGTTGAATTTTTCTTCTGATCTGCGTAAGCTCTTTTGACATGTCTGGCATTTTCCAGAAGCAAGGAGTTCTCAAACTTTGCGTGATTGTTTAATTCTCTGATATCTTTAACCCACTTAAATTCTCTTGGATATATTGGATAATTGTAGACAGTGATAAACTAGTACTCTGCATACACTGCAGCTTGTCTCTTGCTATTAAAAACCTATGAAAATTTGGAAAATTTTTTTCTTGCAACTGAAATTTCTTCCCCACAGAAAAGACAGATTTCAAAAGTTTCCAAAATAGCTTGGAAAAATTGAAGCAGAACAACAAAGTAAAACTGTCAATTATTTTAAGACTTTCTGCATGCATTTGTCTAAAATGAGCCCTTGTATTTGTTATCCAGAAATGCTCCGTTCCCTGGATTATATTTTCTAAAACTTAAAGCTATTTATTCTTCATACTGTGACTTGTAGAATTTTCTCATGATTTACCTTTTTCTTCTTTACTGTAGAGTAAATAAAATTATTGTTTGCCTTTATTTGGTCAACAAAACTTGACTCTGGAGAGCAGGATTGATTGGTTGGATGGTAACTGGAGACAATCTGAATCCATTTTTATATATTGTCTCGGATTTATGGGCTCTCAGAGTCTCAGAGCACTTTTGCCTATTGTTTATATAAAACAGGGCTTATCTGACCTTTGTGTTAACATAGTATGATGGACTTGCCTTTCCTACACTGATCAGCAGTGGAGGTTATCTTTGATCTTGTTGTTTTTATCTTGTGAATAAATTCACCTGTTTTATTTAGAAATTCCCTGATGGGCAACATCACATTAATACAGTTCAGGGATTGTTCTACATGTCCATATAATTAAGACATCACAATTTTTTTTTAAAAAAACCTTAACCTGACAGCTGTGGAACTTTTGTCAGATTCACATTTTGTATGTTTAATTTATCTCTATAGAAAAACCTAGTAGTATGTGTTTGCTGCTTATTGCACATCTCAAATTGAAGTATTTTCTTTGCTTTATAAGGTGGATTTTACTCAGTAACTATCTGACACTTTATTTAAATATGTTGGTACATCCAAAAGGTGTTGCCATGTTACAATTAGGATACCTACTGTCCAGAATATTTATTGTAGTGTAGCTCAGTTACATGAAAAATAATTTTTAAATTATGTGACTGGTTTATAGTGGTGGTTTATGTTTAGTAGTAGCTGTGTTTCTTTGAAGGCTTCTAGGGTTTTTTAATTTCTTCTAAAACCTTTTTTTCCTTTTAAGCACCTGAACATCCAACCTTTCAAATGAATGAACTGAGAAAATGTGTAAAACATTAACCCCTACAGTTCTTTCAGTAATTTGGGAGACATTTTGAGCTTCTGGAAAGCTTTCTGTCTAATTTCTAGATAGTTGCTATCAACTGTAATAAATTTTCTGAATCCAAGTATGTTTCAGAAGGACCCAGGCTCTGTCTATGTCAGGGCAGTGTCTGGTGCACATGAGGAATGAAGGCAAAATCGATATATTCAGCTCAGCTGCCCATCCTTCCAGTCACTAAGAGGAGTTTGTTAGGCTGTCTCCAAAAGTGCAATGGGCTGTGCGCACCAGCTGCCAATCAATAGGCAGCAGCATTGCTTCCCTGTGCTTTTTAAATTCTATTTTCCACCCCCTATTTTAAATAATTCTGTTTAGTGACTGAATGGAAATTTTGTAATCTCTTAAATCCACATCTGATGGTTGAGTCATTCTGGATTTTTTTCTTCAAAAAAATGAGAACACTCATAAGCAGGAGAAGAGAAGATCTGAAAGGAGGCTGAAATTCAGGACCCTGCTCTTGTGCTCTTGTGGAAGAGTAAATTGGTGCAATGCAATTCAGGAAGTGTTTAGAGACATTAAATACCTTTGTCTTCAATTAGTTTATGGCTGAAAATAGGAACTGTGACTGCTTCAAATTATTTCTGTGCAGACAATGGCCCCTTGGCTGACAAGCCTACGAACCTTCAGAATAGATTGTCCTTGGCTGGGCCTTGAGACAACCCTCTCTTAACTCTACAGGTAGAGTAGTAATCTGTAGGGCTGTGTTAGAGTTTGGACCTAAGATTTTTATGCCAAGAACTTTCAAGTGTGTTTTCTTTTGTATTATTAGTTTAATTTTTACTTACTCTTTATGTGGGGTACTTGTAAAAATTCTCTTGTGTTATATTCATGAGCAGCTGTACCTCAAAATATGTTTTGACCTGATACTGCTCTTGAAGTACTTGGGATAATTACTGAGTTGTTTTATTTTGTTTCTTTGTTTGGTTGGTTTTGTTTGTTTTCCTCCAGAGCTAAGAAAAGTATATTGCTGCTAGTACTCTTATCACTGCTACTTAATATATTATTCAAATCAACATGTCTAAGGTTTACAAATTTAATAAGCATAATCTAAAAAAAGAAAATAAATTTGAGACATGATTTCAGTGGATCTTTTCAGGTATGTTGAGACCACTGTGTTTCATCTGTTTAATTTTATTATTATTTTATTTATTGTCATGAAGCCTTTTTGAATTCTTCATCAGACTCTGATTTAGAAATACAGTATCCTTGTTTGCTTATTTTTGCTGTGTAAAGTCTGGAGCTAGTTGTTCTGTCAAAAAGACTAGGCAAAATATGAGTGTAAATGCTTACAAAATAAAAAAAAGAAAAGGAGAACTGGATATTTGGATTCCAAAGTGCCACCACAGTGATTAAAAAATAAAAGGTAAAACTCAGCCATTCATTTGATCTGAAACATAAATACAAGTTCATTTTGAGTTTACAAAGCTGAGAACACTGGCATCCTTCAAACCTCTTTGGAAAAGCAGCCAATTCAAACTTCCTGAGAGTGAAGTTTGTGGGAAGTGGCTTAACATCTTAGAAAAGTGTTTTCAACCCCAGACAAAATAAGGTATTATGCTTAGCAAAGGAGACTACAAATTGCAAAGCATTTGGTGTATGGTTTGACTTAGGCCACTGTTACAGTAATGTCTGCAACCCTTCAAAATATTCTCATCATGGGGAATGGTCTCATTAAAAGAACTTTTCTTCCTTTTCCTTTTTTTCTTCTCCTGTGCAAATAAGGAAATGGTTAAGAGCTTTCAGACTTTGCAAACAGTCATCCTTACAGACACTTTGGAACAAAGTAAACTTTAAAGATTAACCTGAACAAAATAAATTTAAGAAGGAAAGAAAAAATCTTATAACCATGTCCTTGGAACCTTGCACAAAACTACATAAAGGCCCACTGTATAAAATATGGTCTACAGGGACATTTGTGGTATGTGAGCCAAAGAGTAGGCAAGCCTGAAAAGGGATTTTTACCTCAGACAAGCATCAAGCTGTCAGACAGGGTGCCATCAATTGGGTGAAATTCTGTGTAAGAAGTGGAACTTGGGATTCTGTCCATTTTGGGTACACTGCAGTCCCAAGTGGTGGTTGAACTGAGAAAATTCAAATGGTTTTATTTTGTCTTTGTCATGTTAAGAGCCACTGCCCTTTTACTGCGTCATTCATGAATATTGCAACTGATCTAAGTAACCCCAGGCAGCAAGAGAAGCTGGACTAAGTTCCCTTCCCCCCCCCCCCCTTTTTTTTTTTTTACATCTTGAAATTATTATTTTATTTTCTTTTAAAAAGACTTTTTTTTCTCAAGGCTTGTCTTAGATCTCCAGTGGTATAAACTATATGAGCAATGTGTTGTAAACAAATCATGGAGGTGCTGCTGTTGAGCTGTAGGTGATATGCTCAGCTGTAGGTGTGATAAGTTTATATATATATATATATATATATTTCTGTCTGCACATGAGAAATTATGAAATATCTCCCCAACTTATGTAGAGTGAATTCATAATGCAATCTCAGAAAACTTTCTCTTCTCTAGTGAGCATAATCAAGTGTCTGCTATTCAATAATGTTTTACAAAATAAATATGGAAACAGACTCCTTTTTATTCCAACACTAAAAATTGGTAGAAGTGCTATACTTTATTCTGTCATGAGCACTTGTGGATGAGCACAAATGTATCAAATATAGGTAATGCCTGTAATGTTAGAAAGATATTTATTTTTGTAGTGAACTTTGATTTATGGAGTTCATTAGCAAAAGCTGATGCATATTGTCAGGTATTAATTTCTTTGTGAATGAAAGATTTTCCTGAAGTGTAGGAATGATACAGCCCCCACGTCTGGGAGTCTGGCCACAAAAGAAAGCAGTGAATGATGTAGAGAAAAAAAAAATCTATTTATGACTTCTTGAAGATCCTTCTGCTATCAATTCTCAGTTATTGCTGTGTCTCTTGTGTCTTGGTTCAGAAGGTAAATCTACCTCCCTAGTAGTTTCTTTGATATTTAAAGCTGAAAGAATACATTTTCTGAATCTCTTTTCATCTCATGAATTCAACTATAAAAGCTTCTAAAAATGATGGTTTGGAAAAAAACGTATTATAGAAATATTAATATTCAGATGTTATTATAGGTATCATTAAAATAGCTTTTTTTGTGCATTTGCCGTGTCAAAAGACATAACAGTAAAATTATGTAAGGAAATTCACAATCTTCTGGGTTTGTGAAGCTTTTTGATTGCTTTGATTGTTGTTTTTCAAATGTTACTTTAAGCAGTGGAGTTCAGTTTTCTTTAAGGTTTTCTATTCCCCATAAGATGTAGCAGTTTTTTCAGTAAATATTAAAGACAGTAGAAAACAAAGTTATGATACACTTCTGGTTATCCACAGGTAACAGACTCTCAGGTAGTAGCAGAGGGATACCCAGTCCTCAGCTGGGTGTATGAAAAAAGGATTGGGTACAATGAAGGAGAATTCCTTCCTAAAGTGGGGAGCAAGACAAGAGTAGCATTCCAAATGGATTCTATATTACGCTGAGTTCAGAATCAGCCTGCTATAAAGGAGGCTCAGGGGAGACCTCATTGCACTCTACAGCTGCCTGAAAGGAACGTGTAGCCAGGTGAGGGGCGGTCTCTCCTCCCAGGACAGCAACAGGACAAGATGAAATGACCTCAAGTTCTGCTGGGCAAGGTTCAGGTTGGACCTCAGGAAGGATTTCTTCCCTGGACAACCTTTTCCAATGCTTAACTACTCTTTCAGTGACATGGTGGAGTCACCATCCATGGAAGTGTTATAGAAATTAATGACTGGAAGTGGCACTTGGCATTATGGCTGAATTGATATGGTGGTGCTTTGTCAAAGGCTGGACTGGACAATCTTGGATGGCTTCTCCAACCTTTATGTTTCTGTATAAAATCTGTAAAATATTCTGTAAAACCTCAATTCTTGCATGTTTCTGCCTTCAGCATTGTTTAGAAGAATGATTTTTTTGTTTTGTCTTGTTTTCCCTACTACCTTGCTGTTTTCAGCATCTTCACTGGAAACTCAATACCATTGCGTGGACAGAAATCAAATAACAGTGGTTTATACTCTGCTGTTTAATGGATATGAAGGGCAGATTTATCATTGTTTTTATAACTCCTTCTACAGAGGTTCTTGAAACAAGAAAACCCTTTCCAGCAGCTCCTCTACTGAAAGCAGTATGAGTATGTTCTGTTGCTTTTCAAGTAACAGAATTTATGAGACTTTGAATGTGGTGAGGGTTTATTGGAAGGCTATCAAAGGGTTCTATTAATTTGTTTTTCATTCATGGTGTAAAGGCCCTTCGTGGCTATGGAACAAGGGGCTGTAGTACTCCCATACTGTAGCAGTAGATCAGTGGGTCTCATCATCACGCAGTATATTTACTTAATTTTCTGTTGTTTGACTGATTATCAATAGGAAAGAAGTTTACCACAGTCAAGACTTTTGCAAAACCAGAGGTTCTTTTTGGCTGGAGCCACAGGGAATGAAGAAGCTTAACTTGGAGGTAGCAAAACATTTCAGCAGCATCACCATAAAATCCAACTGTATTTTCTAACTTACAGGGAGCCCTGGACCAAGTCCCGCAGGGCAGCCCGCTGCTGGCTGGTCTGTGGGTGCCTGGATAGCGGAATAAAATCTCCACCAAAAGACAGGAGGGCTCTTCAGCCTCTGGGATCCATGTGGGTTTATTGGGGGTAGAACGAGGACAAAGGAGACGGGAGTGGGGGAACACCTGCACGCAGGGGGAGTGGGATGCAAGAGTGAGCGGGGAAGGAGGGGCCAGAGTAAATAACTGGGGAAGGGAAGGGGTGGCTGGGGTACAAACAGTCCAATGGGAAGGGATTGTCCAAGGGAGGAGCAGGGATGGAGTGGCATAAACTGGGACCATGAGGGAAAAAGGGAAGGAGTGGTTTACAGAGAGAACCATTGGGAATAACAAGAACAGAGAACTCTCTAGAACAGGAGGATAGTACAGCTGATGACAGACATGAGCTGGGGAAATGTCTATATAAATAGACATTTCTAGTATATATGTAAAGTGTATGACAAACATACATTCATCTGCATGGGGAAGGCAGGAATCCTTATACCACTGCGGTTTCCCATGGCATTTCTGGAGAATCCTCCCCAGAGCCGCCTCCCACACTAACTTGCCATTTCTTATCTCTATTGAATGAGAATTTTGTTCTGCCTCCTATGTTTACACCAAGGGGCACAATGTTAAAGCTAAGATCTGGTAGATGCAGCTTCACTCCTCTAAAGAGCTTTCACACCAGGTAAACAGTGTTATATTTGCGGCATGAGAGACTAAACCCTTCGCGTTATCTTTTTTATTTTTCCTTCAGTATTCACTTCTTTTCCCCCATTAGTATTTTCTCAGTGATGAGGGAGATAGATCTTGGGATTTGTACATGCATGCACAGCATTCTTAGTGCCTCAGGAGCAGCGAACTGGTCTGTTCTAGCCTATACCTATACCTCCCAGAAGAACAACTTTCCATGGAACCAATTCTGTCTTTCAGAAAATTAAAAGTGAATTCAAAGACTGAATAAGAATCCAGTTATTCAAAATCTTAAGGATCCGAGCAAAAGCTGTTTTGTGGGTGAGGTACGAAGCTTTGTTTGATGTGCTTGCACTTTTCTTGCCTGGATGTGCCTGGCACTGAGTGGACTCACTGTGCCACACTTCCATCCCTCACACCAGCCTGACCTGTGGCTGCTCTGTAAGAGGAAGCCCCTAAGGCTGTTGGTAACAAATCTTCTTTTCTGCCAACAAGGAGGACTGGGAAGAAAGACAATAAATTGACATCCTTCCCTGGGCATTGTGGCATTACCCAGCTCTAAAACAGAGACTTAACATTTTCATGCCAAATGCCATTTTTTATTTCATTTTGGGCACTCAGGAGGCTTCTGTCACCAAAATCTGTCCTGTCGTACAAAATAAATGAAATAAATGTTCAAGGTTTGCATTTGTAGCCAAAACCAACAAATGAGGTAGGAAATGGCCAAGGAAAGAACAGGAAAAACATTGTTAAAAACTAATATTTTTTTAATGCAGTCTTTTACTATGAGAATAATAATGGAACATTTATAATGCTATCTGACACACGTTCACCTAGAAGGTATTTTTCTGTCTATTAAGATGAAAGACAGAGGCTGTTAACACTTGCAAAATGTGTATCAGTGAATAGGTATATTTTTTCCAATTCATCTGCTAGCATGTGACACAGGTCTGTGTATGTGTATTCTAACGACAAAATCATTATCCATATAAATAACAATATTAGACAAAACATGCCTGTCATGAAATCTTGTTTTTACACCTCACATCTAAACATTATTTTGTGTTGCATTGGTAAAAGGTTTATTAAAGCCAACTGTAAACATAGTATATGTGTAAATTATTATGTTGTTTATTTCTGCCAATTATAGACATTTGTACTATTTCTACTATATATTATATATTTATATATAATGTCTATATAAATAGACATTTCTAGTATATATTTTTTACATACTTTCTCAGGAAGGTCATTGTTTTCCCATACTCGGAGTATTTTCCTACGTGCATGGTCCCCTGATCTTCCCTCATCATGGGGCATACTAATGCCATGTGGGAGGTTCTCAGTGTGATAAGGAGCAGCCCTTTCTCATTGTGTGGCTTTCTGACTGAATTTAGAAGGAATAGTGACTCTTTTCAGCCATTTTTAATGAAGTTTGGGATGGGGAAGCTGCAGATTATGAGAGCACCCCATTGCAAATTAGCAATGCTGAGATGGTTATCTTATGTGATACGCTTTGATACAGGTGTCCAGTATTACTACTTCATTTTTAATTCCCTATAAATGGTGTTTTAAAATATACAATACACAAAAAATGAAGCCATTATTATTTACTCTGTAGCATTAGAGCAGAAGAACTCACAGGTCACCAGAGCAGGAGTTATTTGAACAGCTAGAGTTTTTAGAGCAAGATCTGAGGTCTCTAGCTAAGAAACATTCTCAGATTCCAAAAGAAAACTTCGTGTTTTACTTGTAGATTAAAGCTTCAGAACAATCTTCATTTCAGACTTTTGTTATTTTTTTCAGATTTTTGTTATTTTTCCTGTGGCATTTGCAATAAGAATGATGACATTTAATTTTTTAGATTGTACACTAGAAGACAACTAAGCAGGTGTAGTACTACACAATAACAGATGGTTTTAAAATTTGTTCTCCATGCTTGCAAAGAACATCATGAAAATAGTTCTGTTGAGAATGACTGAGTAGTAATGATATCATTGGCAGTTTCTGATGGATAAACCTTCTCAAACCAATTTTTTTTCCTTTGCAACCAGAAGAAATTCTTGATTTTAAAAAAGAGCTAATGGTCAAAGCAATAAGTAGAAGATGTTTCTCAGTGAAGGAAACATTTATTTAGTGATTTCCATGGGGTCAGGGTTTTCTTTAGTCTAATATTCTCTTGTCTGTGTAATGTGTATAGTCAAAATTATCTTTTTAAATTATTATTTATACTTTTCCTCTGATAGTTAAGCACTAGTGTTGGGCAAGGTGCACGAGAATTAATTTTTACTTTTTTTCACAGTCCCATTATAGAGGTTTGTTCCACTTGACCTGCTCAAATCCACAAAATCTCTGAAATAAAAAGTGGCTCACGTACTGTAGCCAGTGTGTATTGGCCGTGGCTACCCTGTTTTCTTTCCTAACTATATTAGTTTTCTTGGCTTGGCCTTCCCTTATGTTATGAACTTTTTTAGAGAGGAAGATATTTAAAGAAAAAAATCTTCCCAAATAGCATCAGTTCCCAAAAACCCTAGTGAGGCTGTGTGGGAAAGAACAATGGAGTGCCAACACAAATACTGCTTGAAATGATGGAGCATGCGAAGGACTGAAATATCAGTCTGTAGCAAGACTTATAAACCAAATCTTTGTATGATAATTTCTTTTGGTACTTCATTTTAATTACCATCCCTTAAGGGTCAGAGCCATCTAGATTTAGTCCCATTATTCTCATTTGAATAACCTGAGTTTTGTACTTCAATATCAGCATGGATATTAAAAAAAACCAAAACAATTGCTGTTAGTTACAATAATTATCCTCTAGAAACTGCTCCTATTTTATCCTTTCAATGAACCTTCATTTTCACGTTGTTCAGTATGATAGTGAGAATGGAGTTAATATGAAATAATATATATATATATTCATGATATAGTCATGTACCTATAATTAATACTAGGAAATGATTAGCTGTATTTCTAAAAGGGTGTTCAGAATAATGTGTAAGAAATCTGTTTCTTTGTACTCTCTGTGGACAGCTAAATAGAATATTAGGGATACCTACAGAGCCAAGCCTACCATGCCACAGTGGACGGCAGTGAAGCCTCAGATGGAACAGTCTGCACTGGTTCTGTACATATACATTGCCTTGTCACTTCCAAACCCATATGCCAGACCTAAATTTGTAAGCGAGATAGCATTTGGAATTTAAACTTTTACTTACCACATACTTTACTAAAAATTTAATACACAGAAAGGCTGTACCTATGATGAAGAATTATTCTGTTCTCACCTAGTTTTTGACAACAAAACTGCATTTCTCAGCCACCTACATTTTCCTAAGCAAAATAGAAATTAATTTAAAAATCAATTTTAGAGCAGCATAGATGATTTTCCCAAAAAAGTAACTGACTTCTTAGCTTGCCTGGAGCAATGCATGGTAGCATGTGAGGTATCCTGGCCAATAGAACATTGCCTTTACAGACTTATTCAAACCCCTGCCATTCCCTTTGTAGGCTGGTGAAGAAACAGACAGAGGGAATCTGCACCTGACCTGCATTATACTGATTTCTAAATTTGAAGGATTAATTTACATTGTGTATGAAAACACTAGTTACTCCCAATGGCTTAAAGCAATAGTAACCTGACACACTAAAAAAAGTCTTAATTTCTGTCAAGTAAGTAATTTTTCACGTTAATTGGGTTATTTTTGCTTTTTTCTAGCTTTGCAGACTCCACTAGTTGAACTGGAACAAGTCTACTTACATTTAAGTATAATATTTTTATCAGATATGGTTGCATCTTCTAAGAATGACAGAAGCCATATTGAACATAAAATAGACTTTCCAGATATTTTTGCATCATGCAATGAAACTGGGTCATTAGTAATTGTAGCAGTGTAGTTAAATTTGAATTTCCTGTTTTCTGGTTTTATTACATGTTATTAAAATAGAAATGAGGAAGAGGAATAATTATGGGGGAAAAATAATAATGGGGGGGGAAAAAAGCCCCAACCAAATAAACTAAAGATTATCTCTATGGATTGTAATTATGTTAATTTAAAACATTATAATATGTTGTAGGTAATTTCCAAAGTTATTAAAAAATATGTCGTTGTTAATAAATTATTTGTTGGAAGTATCAGAAATGACATAACCTTATCTACTATACACATGGCCAAAAAAGCAATTTTTAAAAAAGCATTAAAAAAAAAAAAGCATAAAAAGCAATTTCATAGGACAATTATTTTTTTCCTGGGAAGAAGACTTAGGATCTCCTCTGGGCAAGTTCTGTTCCATTCCTACTTGTTATCTTTAAATCTATATGCCACTGTTCACATCCAGATAACTTCTGCAGACAACAGGTTATCCCTTCTTGTTCTGGTCAGAGATTAAAAATAAGAATAAGAGTATAAAAAAGCTGAAATAGCATAAAGTTGAAACAAGCTGCCTTAGAATATACTGCTCAAGCACAGGCAAATCTGAGGAATTACTGCCTCAAAACTAATGCTTTCTTTTTGCAAAAGGGTTAGTGTAGCTTCTACTGCACAGCAATCACCAGGATTATTATCCTTCTATGGCCATTACTGGGTCTAGATATGATAAGGAAGCCAGTAACAAGTTTCCCAAGTACAGGAGAGGATGGGTGTAGGGTTTTCTCCCACAACATCTTGGAGCACCAGAGCATCCTGAACCATAAGCTCCGGTACCCTCAGGTCCTGACATTATACTGCACAGAGAGTAGGTCCCTTCTCTCTGAAAGAAATTCTCGGGGAATGCAAAAAGTGGAGAAATTGAGCAACATTTCTTTAGGGAAAGGACTTGCATGTGAGAATTTTTCCCTGGCCAAACAGGGGAAAATAATTCTTTCCAGCTCCTGTTTTTCATTACATCTCACTCTCATTACTGTGCTTTGGTGGGAAAGGGTCATTTATTTTTGCCTTCTTAATAAAACTATTTCTTTTCCTTATTTGCTTTCCCAAATACAAAAAGGAACACACAGACCCTTTCTCCTCCTACCCTTGTGCCACAGCATTTGAACCTGTCAGTCTGGAGTTAGAAGCGTGACCTGGTCAGAGCATGAGGAAGGAGAAGAGCAGTCTGTGCCACCTGGAAGGGATTGCATAATCTCAGCTGACTGAAACCATGCTCAGGCAACAAAGTGTTGCAGGAGAAAGCCACAAGTACCTTTCTACAAAGCACTAATCTTTGAAAGTTTTAAAGTAAACAACCTGGTAATACTTTCTAACCAGCCTTAGAGTGTTCTGTTCTTCCCCCATAATGTGTGTTACTGTTACTAATGGAACTCCATGCTTCTTTGCATCCTTTTTCAAGCAGCTTTTGCTGGATTGACTAGCTCACATTTTAAAGTTAAAATGCCTTTTTTCTTTCATAAATTGTTTGCAGTGTGTCAATTCAGCAAATGGAAAGGAAACAATTTTTTATTATATCTATATTTAGATTCCTTTGGGATTCCTAGCAATAAAAACCAAAACAGCAATCACAAGCAAAACAACCCCTGCCAAATTATGCTCTGTGAAGAGTTGCTGCAATGACCTCTCTTTACATTTACATAGAAACAAATTTATTTACTGCAAAGGCATTGCGTCTAAATAATTAATTTTATTTGAACAAACAAACATAAATAGATTTTTTTTCCTATTGGCTATCAATAGCCTTCTATACACTCATCAAACAGTTATCTGCCATTGGAAATCAAGAATGATCTTTAATGCCCTATTGCCCATAGGGAGACTTCATGTTTTAGAATACTAATACTTCTAAGCAGTATTGTTAGGTGGTTCAGATATATTACTTCCTTTTTTGATAACATGACTTATGTAAAATACAAGTAAAATACAAATAAAAGCTTCAGCTCAGATTGTTCAGATAGTGCCCCATTTTAAATTAAATTTTTCAATGAAAAAGGAACTTAAATAGCTGTATGCATTTTAAACCCTCAATTTTAAATCTTTCCTTACATCTGCTGTTCTCCATTCTTATCACTCCCAGTGGGAGAGGTGCAGGTCATTCTGACTCTGAAGCTTGAACAGTCTTCCATTACTTGAATCATATTTTAATAGTGCAGGACACAGCAGAATTGCTAATTATTTGTGTCTGTTGTTCCAATACCAATTCCTCTAATTCACTAGGAGCTTTCAGCACACTGCCTCAGTGTTCCTGTTCTGCACAGAATGCAGGGCTGGACTCACAGATTTCTGAGAGCTCCTCTTTGATCTTTCAGTCTCTGTTGTGGGTTTCCACTGTCATCCTGTGATTTCTCACACCTCTGCTCCTTGCCACAGCTCATATCCAGAAGTTAGCTAATACTTTCCCTGAGGGGAATAAGTGCTACCCTGTAGCAGCCAAGCTGCATCCTCTGTTCTGGGTTTAGGTATCCACATTTTCTTGGGGGAGAGAAATGTCTCTCATACAGCAGTTGGGCTGCATGAACACCATTCTAATGCAAGCCATTTTTATTAGAACACTACACCTTTCTGAAAGTCTAAATGAACCAGCAGTTAAGTGGGTCCAGTTCTTCATGCACCAGAAATTATAGATGTCAACACTTTTTGGGGGTCTAGATTTTGTTTTGGCATTTTGATTCTTTAATAAAAAGGGATTTTAGCTTTCTTAAACATTTCTTTATTTTTCTGTTCATATTTTAAAGAGAATTACAATGCTAGGAACTTGAGTATATCGATAAAGAATACTTGTTTAAAAATCCTTATTATTTGTTTAGAAAAAGCAAGACATAGGTGCCTAATTTGAGCATGAAATGGAATTTAGGCATTTGAATTCAAAACTGAAATTTTTAAAACCCCTGTATTACTTGCTTTATCCTGGAACCTGAAATGCTTCAGTACTTAACCCTTCTCTTTGTGTCTGAATTTTGACTTTTTGAACGTTTCCAGATGTATATAATTTTCCTCAAGACTGAGTTTTTCAAGGATATGGAAAAAAAAAAGAGCAGATCAGATGGTAGCATATAGGCACTGAAGTACAAGGCAATAAAAACAGAGATGTAAGAACAGTAGCTCATATGTTTAAGCACCTATGAGTAAACACCTACCTTTATTTATGTACTAGCAAAGCTAAAATGAAGACAAAATATTCCATATCTGAGCATAGCCAAAAGCATTGATACATAGACAACCAACACTAAATGTATTATTTCTTTATCTCCTATTTAATATTAAATACTGACACACTTGGGTTATCCTCCATCCCACACAGATGATGAACAATAAGCTAATAAATTGTCACATACCTTCTGATGATCATCCTCTGATTTACTGGATGATGCATTTTTATTCCCACACTTCAGGCTGGTGCATCTTCTGAAAAAAAAAATAAAAACAAAAAGAGGAGAGGGGGCAGAGAGCCCAGTTTCCAAGATGACCTGCAGCCTTCTGATTCTAAATCTCTTCAACTAGAGAAGGAAGTTCCCTTGTGTGCCAGGCATGCTGGACAGACAGCCCAGTCAAGGAAGTGTTTATATTCAAAAAAGATTTTAATTCTTTCCACAATCTACAAATAGAAGGTTCTAGGATATGGATTCTGATGAAAAAAAAGACCTAAGAGAAGGATTAGATGCAAAAAAAAAAAAAAAAAAAAAACCAAACAAAACCTGCTTACAGCTTACTAACTGCACACATTTAAATGTCTGTTTTGAAACAGACTATTTGTAAATATTTGGATTCCATTTTCATCATGAAACCCTCCTGAGTACTCCCTGTAGTGTACATGGCCTTGAAGGTAGGCTTTGAAGCCTAGGGCTGGTTCTCAAAACTTCTACCTAAATCAACTGAGAAATTCTCATGGGATAATAAACTAATACTCATTTTTTTGGAAAGCACACAACCTGCAATTCTAGGTATTCTTGAAGAATCCTTTTATTCCCATGTTTACAAATATTTTAATTGCTTTATTCATGCAATAAATTAAATTTTGAGAACAAAACTCATGTAAAGGAATGCTGGATGCACAGCATCTTTAAGCTTCTCTCAAAAAAAAAACTTGAGAGTTCAGAACCTTAAAATTTTTAGGGCCAAACCTACCTTAAAATTCATCCAAACAAACTATTATGGTAAAGAGAGGGAGAAACACAGAAATATTTAAAACATGATGAAATTAATAAACTCATTTCTCTAGCTCTATATTACAAGATTTTTTTTGCAGTATGACCTTTATATTTAATTACACAACCATGTTATTATTCTAGAAAAGAGAAGCTGGTTTAACTGATAAGAGCATTTCTAAAATAGCCAGTTTAAATTAAAATAAATAAGCTTAGTTGTTATGACCAAAGGGAGAAGAGAATAAAGTTTAATGACATTGTTACTGGAAATCCTGGCATACAGAGAGTACACAAAAATCTTGGCAAAAGTACAAGTAAAAAATTTGCTATCTCACAGTTTTTTGTTTATTTTTTGTTTGTTTACTGTCAGTAAACAAACCCAAATGAGCACAAATGAGATGCCAGAAGCACATTTATTTGTCTGCCAACATGGAAAACCTTGTACAATGCGAGTTCTTCCATGGGCACACATTATTCTTGTCTCACTCTCAAAAGGGAAAAAAAGGAGAAAAAAAATTAAAGGAACAAATGAGCAGAGAGTTAAAAGCAGAGACGATGTCTGAAATAAGAGAAAGACGTATTCAAATACCATCATTTTTTCTGGACCAAATACTCAAGTTTTACACCTTTAGAAGTAGTTAATAACCAGGTTTAGCTGTAACCCTAATTAGAGGGAATATATCCCTTTTTGTTTCCCACTCTCTCAGGTACAAATGCAATAGCAATCAGTTTCTTTATTCACAAATCAAAGTCTCTTTATAGCTAACACCCTGGACTTAAAAACTTCCTCTCTTGACTCCTTCTGAATGGGAAACTAAACACTTCTCTCTCTCTGTGCTGCATTTCTTGTGTGCTCAGCTGCAGGATTCCAGCCCCTCTTTCTCCACTGTCAGTATTCAATTGATGCTACCTTTTTAGAAGAAAGAAAACCAGAAAGTGCATGTATCAGCTTGATAATATATTGTCATTAACCTAACTTAACAGACATAAGAGAACTATTGAAAACATTAGATATTTATCTAATGACAGGTAAATGGTTAAAAGCACCTAGTTTATAAATCATAATTATTATATCCTCTGTTATATATTATGTGCTAGTTATGTATTATGTGCTAACTAGGCATTTTTTTTACCAATATTGCCATTCTGTTGTGCTCAGACAGGGCACACACAGACTGTTCAGATTTTGCTTGGTGACCAGCCACCACCTGCAGCTGCATCCCATCAAATAAGAACATGGCTTACTTGCAGGAATGGAGTTTCACAATTTCCACTGGAAATTTATAATCCAAGCTGTTTGACTGGACAAGGCGTCCATGCTGAAAGGCAGCAGCCAAACTCTGTCAGGTATGGCTGTTGGCAGCCAAGCATATTGCACTGTGCTTGGAAAATGAAGACAGACAGCACACCTAAGATGTTATTACCAACAAAGCAGTGATAGCTGGCAGTCCTGTTATCCTCCAATTCAGCATGGTATGGTTTCCTTCATTATGGTGCACTTTGCCAGCAGTTCCCAGCACCTGTGATGACCCAGGCTCTGGTCTAGTGCAGTGGTCCTCTGCACTGGACACCCACCAGAGTTCAGAGCGTGGTGTAGGCTTACCCAACACCTACATCTTACCCATAGTGTAAGATGTGGGCCACAGAACAGCAACAAAAGGAAAAAAAAAATTAGACATAGTCTAGTCCTCTGTATAATTTACATTTAAATGAGGAGCAGAGTTTAAGGTGCAAGGCTGGAAGTAGAAGCAAGTGCTTTTGACACCCAAAGGTTACTCTTAAGTAAAGGAATAAAGAAAGGATAAAGGAATCACTGGTAAGCCACTCATGAATTTTAAGAGGATGATGGGGATCAGAATAAATTTTCTGGAGTTTCTTGAAAGACAAAGACTCTTCAATGTTGCCACAAAACACTGACTTGTAAACGGATGTTGTGGTTTAGCCCCATCAGCCATCAGGCACCACCCAGTCACTCAACTCATGCCCCAACCAGCAGGAATGGGGAGTGAATTGAAAGGGTCAAAGCCAGAGAATTAGTGGGTTAAAATAGAGAGTTTCATAGGGAAAGCAAAAGCAGCATACACAAGCAAAGCAAAAGAAGGAATTAATTCACTGCTTCCATGGGCAGGCAGGTGCTCAACCATCACCAGGAGAGCAGGGCCCCATCACATGTAGTGGTTACTTGGGAAGACAAAAGCCATCACTCCAAATGTTCTCCCTTCTTCCTTTCATTTTACATACTGAGCATGATGTTATATGGTCTAGAATATGCCTTTGGTGTGTTGGGGTTGCCTGTCCTGGCTGTGTCCCCTCCAAACCCCTGATGCATCCCCAGTGTCTTCACAATCATGGCAGTAAAAAATCAGGAAAGGTGTTGGCTCTGAGCCCTGCTCAGCAGTAACAAAATACATCTCTATACTATCAACCCTGTGTTCAGAACAAATCCAAAACACAGCCCTGTACTAGACACTGTGAAGAAATTTAACTCTACCCCAGCCAATACAGGCATGGTGGAAGAAGGACTGGGCTCATAAAGTTGGAAAGCATGCTATTTTCAGCTGAGAGTTTTTTTACTCTCTCCTATGGATACATCTGCAAGACAGAATTAATTCTAAACTAGCACAGACTACTTCCCCACTCCCTAAAGCACCATGTCACTTAAGCTCCAAAATTCTTATTTCATGCAAAATAAAGTAGTTTCCATTTGCCTATGTTTATCACTGAAAGTTTTGATGTACTTTTCCATGGGTTTAAATAACAGGGTCCGGCATACTTGCTAAGACAAAAAGGGACAGGGCATGGGTAAGTGGCACAAGCACACACACACAGTTGTCCCCTCACAGTTGTACAATTTGCATCTCATGTGCGTCTCTGCTGTTCTAACACAGAGATTATCTTCAGTGACCAAACTGTACAACTGTTTGCACAGCAACAATGTACACAGATTATTTTTAGTTCAAACATGTGGCACTACTCATTGTGCAGCTGCTTTCATGCATTAATGCATTGGGATACAAAATCTTAATTGCAAGAGCCCAAATTAATTGCAAGCAATGAGACATTTTGGACTGAAAACCCCTTTTGGCTACACTGGAATTGAGTTGTTGATTTTCAAGCTACAAGAGATATGAATCATGGAAAATATTTCATTCTTAACCCCTCAAAGTACCCAATATTCCTATACTAATGCAAAATACAGCTATGTGTTGGCTTAGAAATTACAACTTCTCTGCCAAAGGTTAATTCAGACTATTCATCCAAGATTAGTTGCAAGTTTTTAAAACTGTAAATAAATTCTTGTTCTTAAACAGCACAGGTTTTCAAAGCAGGGAGTATAACCCACAGCCTATAAAAGGAAAAGATTTAAAGCAGAAATGGGACATTTGACTTCTGCATATTTGGAACATTTAATCACGCTCTTGGTTATATGGAATAAGTTAGACTGGTGGCTTTTCTTCAGCTCCTTAGCAAAAGTACACTTATTGAATAGAGCCTTAATGTTTTTTGGGATGATTTAGATTTGAGTCCTGCACCTTTTACTGTCAACTGCAGAACTCCGCTTCAGGAGGGATAAGGTCCAAGATTGGAAGCACTTGAAGACAGAGTCTAACTTTTTCTCCTGTTTGAACACTGGTGGGCATCTTTCACATTCATAATACAATATATTAATGAACACATAATTGGAGAATTTTAGTCTCATTCTATTAGATACGGAGAGCTCTGCAAAATTTAAGTTGCTTTAGCTGTAAACTCAGGGAAAAAAAGTCTAAGGTATAAAAGTACTGTCTCAGGACTTTACAGAAAGTAATAACTATAGGACCTAGGTCTCAGATAGAAGGAATTTTGGAAGATTTGGCTATAACACTTCAAAACACTCATGCTGTTGAATCACCTCCTACTGTCCCTTTGCTACAGACAACTACTCACATAAAAACAAACTTCTGTCTTACATAGTTTGATCTTAGCATGCATTTACATTCACAGTAAGTTTAAGTCTATTATTTACATTGCCAGTTACCATATTAAAATAAGCATGTGCAGTGTTGTCCTGAAGAGAAAAAAAAGATAATTCACGTCACTAAACTCTCACAAAAAGCCACACACATGCCTACCAGAGATCTTTGTGTAATTTCACATCTAATTTCCACATTTTCCTCCCAACCCTGAAATTTCTGTGGAGGTTACATGAGGCAGAATAAAATTTTAATCCTAGTTGGATTGTAAGCAAATGTGGTTTTAATAGGTTCACCTCTAACTCAAGTAGTCAGAAGCTTATTATTTACAATTTGATGTAAGTTTAAAATTAGGGTCAATATAATAATATATTTTTTGATGTCACTAGAGGAAATTTCTTAAAGCTGAAGGTGAGAGCATTTTGAGGCAATGGTGAATCAAGGTTTGGTGAGTACCAGGCATTAAGTAACCTACTCTGCAATTCAGTCTGTGGGCCAAGGCATTCCTGCTGCTGGGTGCATCCTTTGACTTGAATGATTTTCCAGTGAAAGAGTTTGGATAGACCCTTGTATTCCCGCAAAACCAGGTTGCTTGTACCATTACACATGGTTGGGATTTTGAAGAGTCTTGTGATGTGTGCAAGCAGTCAGGAGCACATTTGTAGCTCCTGAAGCCCCTCTGGCACCAACTGTGCTTCCATTTGACTCACCTGAATTCACTGCACAGGAGCTGAGCGCTCACATGCAGCTCAAGTGGACAATTTCTCTGGTGTCTCACAGCTGGACTTTAGTCAGTAACACCTTGGTGAACATAAAGTCTGAATGTTGGCACTGATCAATGAACTGCACAGTGTCCTCCAGAGAGGGAAACCTGTTGTTTCCGTAACAGAACTCCAGTGGAGAGCCTGATGCCAGACTACAGTTTTCTTGAAAGTGCCTGTCAGGAATACCTTTCTTTTCCTGAGTCTATTTCTCAGTAGGCATTCATTATTACTCAGCAAATACCAAACAACAAGCAGCTTTCAGACAAGGAGTTCAGTTTAGAGGGTCAACAGACAATCTTTTTTTGTTGTTCCCTCCAGCAGCCCTAATTTTTCATCTGACAGCCAAATTAGAAGCTGTCTGGAGAAGAATAAATTTCTGTTCCAGCACTTGTAAATCAGAAATTGGAGTGGAAAACCTACGTGTGGTTATAATCAAGAATTCTTAACTTGTCCATTTAGCTTTTTTAGACTATTTGGAGAGAGTAAGTGACACTCATGAATTTCAAAAATTCAAATGCTTACTTGAAGGTCACAGCAGTCATGTATCTCACTGTACTGAACAGTATGAACAAGACTAGGTACAAGATGGATTCTTTGAGTTATCCTATGGAAAGTATTAGTCTGTTGAGCTCCATTTGGTACTCATATGAAGCAGTTCTGAAGTCCACTGCAAATGACTTAAACAGATAAGATTTTCTGTGAGGCTGCAAAGAGCACAGCAGCTTACCACATACAAAGCTTTTGTCAGATCAATGAAAGAAGAGGAAAATTCTGCATTTACAGCCCTGTCTCCTTACATGCCTTCTTATCCTAGGAATATGTTCCATTTTCTAGTGTTGTTTCTATTTCTGTATTCTATAAGTTCTTATTAACATTGGTGAAATTTAGTTTTGAGCTTTCCTCAGTGCACACTTATTCACATTTAATAGCACATATTGAAATTATATTCTGTTAGTTATTTGGTACTGACTATAAAAGTTTTTGGCACAAAACACAGCTAACAAGAGATCTGCTGGCACTCTAATCCATAAATATGCTTTAAATGGAAAACTATAAAAATCCTCTTTTCTCTCTCAGTATTACAGATATGATGGGACTATTTCACTTGGATTTTATCCTCCTGTCTCCTCTTACCTGAAAGAAGTTGAAGCAGGAAAACAAAAAAAAAAAAAAAAAGCTGTTGGTCTTTTTCAAATATTTCTTTACTTTAAAAGTTTTTGATGCATTTAACAACAATTAAGCAGCTGTCCTCACAGTTACCTTGTGAGGTCTACCTTAGCCCATGCCTACCTGCTATTTATACAGAAATAATTAGCAGTTGTGGTTGTGTGTCTTAGATCCTGCTTTATCCCAAGCTAATTTTCCTTCCCTGCTTTCCTTGGGTTATATAATTTAAGCAAGATTTCTTACTCCCCTGTATAAAAATGTGAGAGCTTGAATTAGAGGTACTGTGATAATGTAAGCCATAACAGAGAAACAAAGATCACAAGGAGAGCTTTACAGTTGAATGATCTGATTTGTCAGCATTTCTTTGGTACATCCAGGATGTCCTAAAGCACAAGGCATGATAATATACAGACACAGCTACACCAAGTGATATAAAAATCACTAGCAAAAGGAATCTTCATGACCAGTTATTGTGTTAATGTTACCTAAATGTGCAGCAAATAATCAATTCCACGGTTAAATTTGTGTTTTATGAGTCAGCTAAGGTAGCTCAAGACAGGACTCAGATAATGCTTATTCGCATCTTTTGTAGCAATTATTTTTTGCCCAATTCTAACTTACTTGCATGATGTTACATAACAAGAGGTTATTCTGTTGTTTTCTCTCCATTTTTAAGTAGGTGAAAGTAGTACAATCTCTAACATTTCTGAATAAAAAGCCCTTTATCTAATAATCACCCAAATATTAAGAACAGAACACAATACTCTTCTAGACCTGAGTTATCTATATTTTTCATTTTTTTTAGTAGCTGTTCCTTGACAGACCTGCAATGTGCTTCACGGCTTGGAAACACCAAGTATTAGGTCTCCATGGTTGAACTGTGTCAAACAGATTCAGGTGGGACTGAACTGTGCAACATAAGTAGAAAACTCTGGAGCATTTTTTTGTACTCAACACAAAATGATTCTTATTTCTAAAGGTACAAAGTTTCTCAAATGAGCTTTGCTCATACAGCTGCTCCTTCAGTGCTATGTTATGTTTTATTGCTTGTCACTTCTATACATTTACAAGCTTCAACAATCACTTACCTTCCTGTATTCTTCATCATACATTTATTTTCTTCAATTAACAAATTTCAGACACAATTACATACAAATTCCTTTTCATTTGCCTACACATCCAGCAGACAACTGCTATGGATTTTCTGTTTCACTCCAGATGGCCAGTACACTCTAAAGAATGGAAAGCAATAGGATTTGAGAAAAAAAATACTCCCTGATATGTGCAAATTGAGTGGAAGTGGTTAAAGTTGTAACTCCAGCAGAGAAACCTGTCCCAAGCAAGACTCTACAGGCTCCAGGGAGGGGAGCAGGGATATGGGCAAACTGACTTCAGAGATTATAGAGCTTTGACTTAACAAGCTGAGCAAGAACTGGTTACTGCTAATAAATATCTCACATATGTGCATCTCTTATGCAATTGTATATTTAAATGCAGATTTAGACACTTTCTTCTACTACCTGCCTTACAGAAAAATGTAATTGTGCATGTTGTGGGGGATGGAGTGCCATATGCAATAATATGCAGGAAAAAAGCCTACCTCTAAGGACTTCACCTTGCCTGAGGATCCTCATCCTCAACTACACACATCTATGCTGGTACATTATGTTACTGAGCTGACAAAAACAGACACTGGGATAGTATGGGATACAACCGCAATGTACTCAGATTGTGAGCAAGGCAGACTTTCCAAATGAAGATGTTGAATCAGACCTGGAAAACCAAATAAATGCTCTGCATTTGAGTTTTTGAAAAATTCATAACTTATGCTGCAGCATCCTGCAGAAATTTGCATCACTCACCATAATTTTCTTCTGTTTTTGAAATGTCTGGTAAATTAACTTTGCATTAATTTTTCTTGGTCATGTTCACAATCTTTAGCATTGCTTGAGTTATCTTTGCTGATAAAAGAATGGAATATTGCAGTAAATATCAGTTCTCCTATAGCAACCATATTTCATTTAGAACTTGTCATGCTGCAAATCTGAAGATATGACATAACACACTCAAATCCATCCATAACACCCTCTCCTAATGATAACCTGATCAGAACTGTCTACAAAACCACCCCTACAACCACTGTTCTACAAACTGCAACAGCTGGCAGCTGCTGCTGCATGGAACCTGCATTTCTCATCCTTACAGAACCTTAATGACTCTTTCTTTCATTTCTAATCCTGAATCTGCTACTTAATAACATGGGGCTTGCAAGGTGGTGTAATTATTTAGGTACCCTCTGCAAGAACATTCAGTAACACAGAACACAGTCTGTGATCCAAAGTAAGGATTTTGCCAGTTCTCATTATTACCAACATTCTGTGCTGTGTTTTACGTCATTTTATGCGGCCCAAAATATTTAAATCCTACCCCCTACAAGGAAGTTTCCCTGCACTAGGTACTTTCTTTTTCTGAAAAACAAGCATAGACTTTTATAATAAGACATTATATTTTTTAAAAATCAGCTTCATTCATTGAAGGTTGCATTAGAAACATAAAAACAAAAAAGATCATTTTTTCCCTCTCTTTCCCACTCCTTTCAGTTTCAGCTTTAGCTGGATGATACACAGGATTCTGGAATACACTTCCCAGGGCTAAAAACAGAGGAAAGAAAGCAAGCTTGTATTGCAAATCATTCAGATTAAAAGCTTTTTTTGTCTTTAGTGGGACATCAGGTGAGGGGCAACACATTTTTACCATAATTCCAGAAGTCTTCATGCAATAGACTCCAAGCTTGTTGGCTTTTTCCAAGTGCAATAATAATGTCAGTTGTTTTCCCTTTACTGCTGAGATATATTTCACAAGAAGCTGATTTTCCTGTTGTGTTCTTCTACATCTCATCCTCTTTTCACAAACAGGTTTCCAGTTACAGTGACTCCCAGAACCATGAGACATGGTCCATCCACCTTTCAAGCCTTGTCCTTTTCCTCTCTCAGTTACAGGGACTATATATCTCTTCACAGTCATAAGAAATTCTTACAGCAGAGACTGCTTAGACAGGTCTTTTTTCTTTCTTTTTTGAAATCTAATTGGTTTTCCATTTTGAAAAACATTTTAACAACTTCAAATCTGATGTGAAATCTCCAACAGTTTTCTGGTGAAAGGCTCTCTAGTCACAGTAGTTCAAAACCTAACTTACAAAATCCCATATCATAAATGCTAATTGAATTCTGGTTCTGATATATAGCAATATCCTTACTAAAGATCTCTGAAGCTCTTCTTTTCACTCATGCTGATGATTCTACTCAAAGTTATCAATGGAAAACATGGCAGCAGTCCCTCATCAGCTTCAACAGAAAGAGTTCTCAATTCAGGTCAAGAACTAGATTTGAATTTTGCTGTTAGCCACCTGCTGAGGGGTTCATGTTTATATAGAAAATGTCTTTCAGTACTCGTTCACCTCTACAGGTATCTTTTGGGAATTACTTGCTTGCAATGTAACATCAGTGGAAATCCAGACTGAGTAACATGAATAACTCAAAACTTCAAACAAGGAAGGGAATCTAACAGATCCATGTCTTGGAGAGATTCATGAATATTTTCCAGTAGAATTGAAGCATGCAGTGAATCTACCCTAACATGTCTGTCAGAAGCCTTCAACCAATTTTACCACTTAATCCATATCAGAATGCACATACAGCTTTCCCTGCCACAGCACTATTCTTCAACAGATGTCAAGGCTCAGGTCCTCAGCAGATGCTATCTATTTCTGTCTCATGGGATCTGATCCTACCATGCTGGCACCACAGACCTTAAAGGAAGAACAGGGCACTTGCAAGATGCCATCTCAGCACAGAGGAGCTGCTAATGCCCCATAGTTCAGGATACCTTAAACACACTTCAGGCCACATCTGTGAAAGTCCTGATGAGACTCATGAGTGAGGTGTGCTCTGCTTTTCTGGGATGTTCCTCATACCCAGACTCATAAAAGAGAAAGGTAAAAAGGAATATATACAGCCTGGTATTTAAGACTCTAGCTGGAATATGACAATGTGAACTCATTTCCCTATTTCATATAGATTTAGATTTTCACTGCAGAGAGCACATTTTACCAAGTTAGAAAAATAAAATAAATTATTTTTGACATGCAAACTGGCTAAATTGACACTATTATATTCAGAGACACAGAAACAGGAAAGTCATGGGAATACACAGAGGAAAATTATCTCTCACCAGTTTTGCAGCCTTAAGACTCCCTTTAGTACTATGTTCCTATGTAACAGTAAACAATATCCTTTTATATAAAAATACAGTAGTAAAATCTTGTTCCTCAATCTTCCCACCCTGCCTCAATGTTTGCATTGCTCAAAGTATTGAGTGTCTGATGTCCAAAAGACCAGATATTAATATCCCTTTTCTGTGTATGTGTTTGGCCCTGTGGGTCCTTAAAGCAGAAAAAATCCTGAATCCTCATCAAACCTTACAGAGCAATTCTTTGGACTGACTACAAAATATGCTCCAGTACCCTCAAGATGAAGGATGAGCTATCAACATTGTCCCTATGGGATATAGTCCTTTTTTAGTGCTGCAGAAGTCTGGTTCTATGGATTTCAGTGCTGTACTTACCTATACTACAGCAGAGCTGACTCTCTTTTATCAGTTATACAACTAAAGCAAGCACAGACCATATATTTGGATGTATGAAAGTATTTGCCAAATCCTCTTAACACAATTCTACACACATGAAACTGGGCTGTGGACTCTCATATTGTCATTTTATACAGAGAGAACATAACTGATGCAAAATCAGAATGCTTTTACATGAACCTAAGTTTGGAGTCCTACATCTCTACAAAATTTGAATTCAAAACTTACAAGATTAAAAATTTTTCACCATAGAAACCATCATTCTTCCCTCCAAGAAATGAGGGCAGTTTTTTGTTTAGGCTGTTTGGAACAGCTTGTCTATAAAGCTTTTTCCAAGTTTCCTAGAAACTTTACCATGCAGATGGTCAGATCTCCTGTAGATAAAAGGTCTAATTTTACTAAGTATTAGTGAGGGCAAACAAGTGTGATGCAGTAACTTCCCAGATAACCCTAGTTTAAGGCAATTTAAAAAGCAGAATACTTTGCTACAGCCACCACCTCTGCACTCCTTGGTTCTTTCAGCAACAGGTCAACATAGCTACCTCATCACCTACCAGAAACTCAGTTTCTTTCTGCTCTTTCTCTTCCATTTAATAAAATAAAATTTAAACAAACCAAGAAAAAAACAACTCACTGTCACCCAAAGCAGAAGGGTTTTTCCTGCTCATTTTGATAGTGTGAGGTCTACTTTCTGTGGTGGTGTAGTAACAAGGGAAGATACAAAGCTTAGCTGTTTGCAAATTTCATTTTGTTTCAATACAAATACTTGCAAAGATTTCTTTTCCCAGCAACCTCATGCCATTTCAAAATCAACACAGTTCTAAAGTCATCTTCCTTATCTGACTAAAGGTTTATGGTGAGCCCAAAAAAATGAATATGCAATGTTTTTAATACTCATCTTTACCTCAAAGTGCTTGCCAGGATGGTTGTCTTTTACTGCAGAATAAAGTTGTGAAAGGAATGCTCACAATAAACCAGAGTTCTTATCCTGAACTGTAACCGATGCCCAAAGCATGCCATGAAGAAGAAAACTGCAAGATAGGAAGAAATATAAGTCAAAATCTAATATAAATGCTAATGTACTCGTGTACTAAAAAAATCTAGCAAAAGCTGAAATAAAAGATGTGCCTTCATTTCTAGACCACAAGTCCAAATAGTTGCTTATTGCTTTTAGACATGAAATGGCCCTACAAAATAAAGAAGGATTTTACTCCCTGTGCTCCATTTCTCATCATTGTATAATTAACTTATATATTAGACTGGGGTGATGCATGCAGAACATATAAAATCTAACATTTGCCAAAATATTGTGTGTAATTTAACTGTCAAAAAACTAGAATCAGGATGTGCTATGTGCATACTTTTGGCAGCTTAACCACCTAAGAGCTAAAAAAGAGAAAAGAAGCTGATAAGCACATGAGGAGAATGGAACCAATTACAACTGTTTGCTCAAGGTAAGAATTTCTAAATCACCTCCATTTTTTAAAACAGTCATTTAAATATGCAATATCCAGTCTGGAAGATAAAAAGTTCTCAGAAAGGAGCACAAGTAGACAGCTGTTTAAGGACACTCAGGAAATCTATTTTAGCTAAACTAAAGCAAACCCTTTAGTCTGCTTTCTCCATTTAACCCCACCAGACCACCATTTTCTCTCTCTTTTTTATTTCCATTTAAATTATCTTTGTTTTAATTTCCTTCAGTTCAAATAAAAGGTTGCCAAAGAAAATTTATGATATTCTGTAGGTTTTACAGACTGCAAAAAAATTCTAAGGTATTCTTCTCAGGAGGAATCTTTTCAAAATGAAGCAGTAGATAATTCTTCCCAGGTTCATATTTTGCTAATCCTTGATAAAAACAGATAAAATTAGTAATGGTTAGAAGAAGGAAGGAGAAAAATTGTGTTATCTTTTAATACATCATATATAAAATCATATATTACAGTGAGAGCTCCTTTGATACAGTTGGGTCTATAAAGTTCAAGAGCTCTGCATTCTTCTCTGTCAGGGCAGAGTGGGCTTGGCAGCTGCAGCAGCCACAAGCCTGGATAATTTCTTGAGTGTAAAAACTAAACAAAACTAAAAAATCCACCACAAATGAGAAAAAAAAAAAGGAAAATCACAGATACTGTATTACATAGGCCAACAAAATATTCACTAGGGAGTACTGATCTTATTGTGCAAGTACTTTCCAAAATATCTACACTGCTCTTGGGTTCAGTATCTACCTTAAAAGCAGAAAATGGACAGTAAATTGCAGCAGATATACAATTTGGCTACAGAAAAGACCAAATAATGACTTCTCCTACTTGGATGCACCTGAAAGAAATAACCAACAGTAGCCCCCACCTTAGAGTGTGTGCATTTAAGGTAATCATTATGCAGCTGCTTGAACTTCCTGACTCCAGAGGAAATCCAAATTGCACTGCTGGCAGAAATTCCTGTGTCAGGTGCAGGTTCTCTGCATCGAGATCCAGGGCTCAGCTTTTTATTGGCTTGACTCTTATACCTAGCACTGTTATGAATACTTCTTTTTAACTATTATAGCAGCTCCTGCTGCTCTGCCCTCTCACTAAAACATAGCTTCTTCCCTCTTATAGTGATATAAATCCTGGGGTCCCAAATCCTAGTGGATGCACAGACTCATATCCTTCCCTCATTACTGTGAGATTGTCTAGTGATTCATCTAAGGGGAGAAATTAATGCATTGCTCATAGTGACAACAGGAATTACTCTGGTAGTCAAGGGAAAATTGGAGTATAATGCACACATACAGCAAAGGCAGAGGGTGGATGGAACATTCTAAGCTTGCAATTACAGAATTATTCTCAGCTATTTCCCCAAGAAAATATACATCATGTGCAGACCACCTGATGCAGCAAGGAGTAGCATAGACAGTGAGAGTTATGTGGAAACAGCAGAGAGGTGAGATATAGGTCTGCAAAATACCTACATGTAGCCCACTTTTTTCTATAATGCATATTCTGAAAGCTCAGTCTGACTGTTTACCAGGAACTCAGACTGCATAGAGATATCAAAATAATGTCCTAGTAGAGTACAAATACTTGACACTTACAAAAAAACCCATCTAACTAATAAACCTTTCTAGTCATGACATTCATCAGCTTTGCCAGAGCACTTGTTTGCATTTCTGGTGTCACCAAAGATGATGACTATTAAATAAACTTCAAATCAGGATTTATTTAATCTGATATTACTAGATTGCAAACATGCCTATTTAAAGTTTTTTCCTCTTTATCAGGTGGAATAGACCTAGCTACCAACAAGCAGGGCAATCAGAAGTGCTGCAACATTACAAGGAGCATATTTATCATCTCACTTTGAACAATGAAGCATTCAATTGTGATGGTGTGCTATAAGGACACCATTGATACTACAGCTGTCAAAATGGTCTAGAGAAGGTGCTTGTTAAAGAAGTAGCTTGCAGATGAGTGCCTTACTCCCTCTGGGAGAATAAATGCAGCCTTAGAAATGATGCAAACCTTAGATAAGTGATCAGCTGCAGTCTCTAGAAGGCTTGTGTGACAGCCCAATGCCTGGGCCAAGAAGAAATAAATCATATTTGTCCCTTCTGGAACTCAGGCTTATCTGTAAGGCAATAGCCTAGGAAAATAATAGTCTAGCTGAAGGTGAGAGTTGAAAACAAATAAACAAAAAAACCCCTCAAGAAATATTTCATTGTTCCTGCAATTCAGATGTGAAAAGAATATTTTATTGTTCCTCTAATTTATGATTTTTATGTCAAATATATTTGTGATCATCATAAAGGTCTCAGAAATAGATTTATGAATGCCCATACATGCATTTCCAGCTTCACAAAGGAACCTCTTCTGCATAACCACAAGAATTTTCTTAGATCTCTGTAAAAGTTATCCAACTATCCATTATTTTCCTTTTTTTTTTGGTGTTCCTTGGTTGACTTATTTTCTTTTTTATTATATCATTGAGTAAAATAGAATTGTGTGTATTACTCTTATTCTGAAGGAACCTTTCAGAAAGGGATTGGGAAAAGAATAAAACTATTAATTAGCAATTCTAAACATACAAAAGTTTTTTTACAAAGGCAGGTTAACCAATGGTACTAAATTTAAAAAGTCATACTAAGGTTTTTGGATCATATCCCATGGTCTCTCACTCTGTGTACTGAACTGTAAAGCTGCTTGCTCTGATGTTTTTCAGTCATGTAACTCAATCCCATGTGTTGCAAGAACTTTTTCTTTAATTTTGCTATCAGCAAGCAGAAGCACATTTTGTGCACAAACCACTTCTTCCTCTCAACCTCCCCATTTCTTTTTTTTTCCCTCCATTTAAAAGTTGAAGTTCTTCCCAGGACTACATTAGGAAAGCGGGATACCTACCCAGAGCTGGTGCCAGTTCTTTATTCACAGAACAGCTTGAAGGTTTATATTCTTTTTTGGAATATGAACTGTTTCCATCTCTTTAGAAATGCTAATGTCCCATGGCTGGATGAGCCATGGTCATCTGCTGTTCTCAAACAGATGTTTCTCTAAGTTCTAAATAAATTATCAGCCCTCAGAGATTTAAAATGTTCTTTCTTGCATCACACAGCAGTGTTCAAATTTCAGGGTGAAGACTTTCCACACAATTAATCATGTATTTCATGGGAGCATGCACACTGAATCATATTTTGTACAAGTTTATGAACTGGATCAATGCACACTGCTTACTTACTACAGGATCTTGAGTGACCTTTTGAATTCAGTCACTGAGGAGCAGATTGGTCTTTGAAGGAAAAGGCACAAGTGACTTTTGGAATAATGGTCTAAGCATTAAATCCCATAATAAAGGCATATCTTAACCTTTTCCCTTTCCTGCACATTGAAAATTAAAAAAAAAAAAAAAATCAGAACAATAGCTGAGCAAGACAGATTATTCATATTTCTAAGCAAGAGGAAAACTGAAATTAGCAGAAAATATTGGGAGTTAATTGGAAATATAGTAGAAACTTGGAAGTCATGATTCTCCTTATCACACTAACTATAGTTATACTCCTAGACTTTTATTTGTTCATTGAGAAAGCAGTAAATTATGAAATAGGCTTGGTTCTTAATAATTATTCATAACCTCAGGGCACTGAACAGCACAGGCAGAATCCTGTGCTGATCATCCCTTCAGGTCCTGGGATATGAATACTTCAGAATACAAAGTGAGCAGGGAGAGTTCACTTTAATTCCTCTGCAGTATTATATTTTGGTTTTAAAACAATATAAAGAGTTACAAGAATCAAAAATTACTATTGCTTTATGTTAAAAACTGTAGAATCTGATTTTAAGCAGCAGAATTTATGGGGTGTGGCCCTGTCTGGCAGTGCTGAATAAGGTAGGTGCTTGCCCTCTTCTGAAAAAATGGCATGGTACTTCTGTGGCAACTATGCGATATTTCAGATACCATCAATTTTTCATGTTCTTTCTGCTTTTTTTCCCTACTCTGCCAGGCCACAAATAGTTTATTCCATTTTCTGACCTTATCAGCAGCAAGTAGAATGAAAGAAATCTGTCTTTTAATTTTCTCATACTCTTTATCTCTCACAGGGTTCGATGTTTACATTCTAATTACAAAATATAAAGAGGCTAACAAATTGTTTCATCTTGGTGGACATTCAAGGATTTCAGTTTCCAATTTTATCTGTTTTCTACCATAGAAAACACCATCTTCCCCATCATCTGAAAAGATATGGCTTATGGTTTAAAAATATATGGTATGTCTTCTGGTTTAAAAATGCTATTAAAGATCAAAAGTAATGAATAAGACTATACTGGGAGATGCTTTTAAGGCAAGTTAGAGAAAGAACAAGAGTTTCAATGCGTTCCTGTAAATATTTTGGCCTATGTAAGTAATAAATATATTCTAATTTAAAAGTAAATTTCTTAATGTTCACCTTCGTCTTAACACTTTTGTGTCAAACTACCTCAGGATTCACCTTTTAAAGATCTTTCATAAATATAGACATACTGGGTTGAGCTAATCCTCACATACATGCACTATTTCCTACACTACTGAGGAAAAATCAAAATCACTCACTTCATACCAATATTGGATCACTTCCTGTTAACCTTGTCCTTGTAAAAGTACACATTCCATCAAATTATGCAAACAAAGAATATAAAAGAAAAAGGTTAATTAGTGTTCCACTACATTGCATCAGTGTAGCCTTTGTATCTCTCTCATTGCAAGAGTTTTAAGTGCTGGTTAGGAAGGCAATTGGAAATCTAACTTCCTTCACAGCTATATGTCTATTGCATCTTCCAGATCTAGTCCTGTGAACAATTCTGTTCTTCCAAACATTTGGAAAAAAAAAAAAAAAAAAAAAAAGGAAATATTTTTGTTTCTAATGGGACCAGGTAGTAAAAGAGAATAGGAAACAAAGTTATTAAGGGAAAAAAAAAAAAAAAAACCCAATAGTTTTGGCAAGTATATCAGATGAGTAATTAAATGCACTCTTTGTTCAACAGTGCAAAGATAAGTTAATTCCTGAAGGTTTTTGCTAGGAGGCATTGTGTGGTATCTCCAAACTATGTGGGATAAGAGTGGGGGCTGAAGAATGGAAGTGATCCAAAGAGAGTTAGGGATTAGATTCCTGAGAGATTGCAAGAGTCATCTAGGGTTAATAAAAAGAACAAAGTGAGGGAAAACATTGCCTGTAATGAAGTCTATTGATTATGAAACTGCCTCCAAAGGGAGCAGTGTTTGCCTTTTAAGAACATAACCAATGAAAGCATTAAAGACAGCTTGTAAAAGGACACAGCTGAACTAACAGAGAATGGTACTTGACCTGGGGAGAGTTTTAGCTTTTTAAATTTTTATGCATAGTATGGTATTTGTGTATGAATACAAAATGTAATCAGTGTTATTACCTGTCCCTACACAAATGTCAATGCCATTCTCTGCAGGTGCCAGCTGGTACTGCTGGAACGAGCTACCCATCTGATCAATTACAGGTCTGTAACAGCTATAGACAAATTCAGAATTCCACATCTGGTTTAGTACCTTGAAATGAGGATTACTGTATAAAGCTGTATTTTACCTTGAAAAACAAGTGACTTTGAAAGTCACTGAACTCCAGATTCCCTATAACCAAAATTGTCATATCATAAGTTTCTTCAAACAGTCATACAAATTACATCAGCATAGAAAAATATCAAATCCCCACTGACGAGGGAGAATGCACGGTTCAACTTCCATCTAAGCCAAGCCCGTTTTTATTCCAGTATACCTACGGAAGTCTAATCTGCAGAATTATGCACTTAGTTCCTGACAAAGAAACAAAAAAATATTTGTCCTCATTGGGATAATACAAAAATTGTAAAGGACAACTGTATGGGTTTCCATTCTATGTTACTAAAATACATACATAGGAAGTCAAGGCATGCATCAAGCTGTTTGAAAATTTAATAGCTTTCTAGAAATAAAAGGGTAATAATTCTGTTCCCTCACTGCTTCTACCCTCTCCCCAATAAGAATCTTTAGGTCTACCTTATTTTCCCAAAACATTGATTTTGGGATTTCCTTAGCAAAGACTTAGAATTTTAGCAACCCTATGATCGACACCAGAAAAAAAATGTCAAAAACAGATGTAAAATACATGGAAGAAAGCAATACCTAGCCTATTATTGTTTTAGTAAAACAATCAATGATGTTGAAGAACACATTTTGTCTCAGTCAGAAGTGATCACAGCAAGAAAAACAAATACAAAAAATCACAAAGAAACCTAAACAAACCAGATGTGTATGGTTCCAACTCAAGTGTCAGAGAACTTACCAAAATGGCAGTGTGTACTAAAACCTACAGGCCCAAATTATTTCCTAATATTCCAGTGGTGACTTTAATAAAAAACAAAAAAAAAAAAAAACCAAACAAAAAAAAACCCCAAACAAACAAAAAAAAAACCCAAACAAGTTCAAGAAATAAATCTTGATCCACCAGATTTTATTGTGTATTTGGTTTGTTATTTTCAATGTCATAAACTGCAACTACCTTTCTACATAGGTTTTGATCAAGTTCTCCTTCTCACCCTCACTCATATCATTACCTTACTGCTTTGTATCTGAAGTTTAAAAATCAGTCGTCTGCTGAAACAGTGTGGAGAAAACATCTGGTTCTAGAATCAGATTTAGATCCTCCACACCTCAGGCACACAAATCGTGATGATTTGCAACTACCTCTAAACTAGCCTCTAAAATCAAGTCTTCAAACATTTGGTACAAAGATATTTTTTGTAGATTTATATAACACAATTCAAAGAAATGTTCCAGGCCTCATTTCCAAAGTACTATAGCTGACCTTGTGAATGTGCCATGATTGTTCCAAAAACTGTTAAAGCTGAGAGAATTTGTATGATTTTTACAGATATTTGAGATAAGTCATTGAAACTAATATGAAATTCCATTATTTTAATTATGATAGAGTAATTGTTCCAATATGAACAGAAAAAGGTGGTGGTACAAAATGATTAAGAATCTGCAATCTTCTAAAAGGAAAAATGAGTGCCACTCAGAATTTCTCTGTTGCTAGACAATTAACCCTCAAAGGAGAGCTGTACTACACGCAACAAAGTTTTACTTAATATCTCCAGAGAACTAAATCAATTCTAAAATGGAGCTACATGTAACTGAACTTGTTGCCTTCCAGTCACTCAGTAACTCCCTGCAAATATTGCACAGCACTTAGCAGGATTAAGGCAAAATCAACCATGAAAGGCATGAATTGCACAACCATGAAGCACATGGATCATTCATTATTGCTATGGCCATATCAGAGCAGCAGTAAATTTCAGGGTTGGAAGTGCAGATCCAATGATATTAGAGTGCATATTGATCCTGGCTGTTTGCTGAAGATAGAAGTGAAAGCCGTGGAGCGAGCAAACTAAGACCATACAAAGTAATATTTAAACTAGAGATATTTTCATATCTTAGCTAATTGTTGGGAATATTTACACAGTATTAATTATTACAAAATACAGCAATTTTATATGCTATCTGAACGGAACTTTATTGCATAGGTTCATTAGCTGTCTCTTAATTTATACCTGAAGGGATAGAAAGACGGTCACCAAACACTGTTTTCCCAAAAAGCACAAACCTCCGTGCTTTAGTCTTTAGTTAAACAACCTCAGTATTTTCTTATGAGCTAGAGAAGGAGAAGCAATTCTGTTTTACCTTCTCTCAAGTACCAGGTATTACTATAAGAGTTATCAGTTTCTCAGTTGTACCCAAAAATTAAAAAAAAAAAAAAAAAAAAAAAAAAAAAAAAAAAAAAAAAGAGGCAGGACAGAGCTAATTTTCTCATGTTTATTATTCTTATTTTTCCAATAGAGACAGGTGGCCACCATTGGATTCAAGCATTTTCATGCTTCAAATCACATGTGAATATACACTCTCTTTTTCAAATATATTCGAGCAGAGTTAAAGATGGTCAATACTCACAACACTGCACCACACTGGATTACCAGGAGCATCCATCCCATGAAACAATTAACAACTACAAATAGAGTTTCCTCTTGTTGAGGAAACCCCAAGAAATTCTGTCTTTTAACAAGAGATCAAGCCATGCATGCACAGATGCAGGGTCTCAATTTGGAATTGTATTAACAGAAAGAAAAAAGAAAGTTTTTTTGACCTAGAAGGTAAGATTCACTCCAGTGCTCCTGAGTAAAAAACAGTACCTAAACATGACAATTAAGTCTTAACAGGGCCTGCTTAAACTTTTCCCCTTATTCTGTGGTCCTTGTGGTCCATAACTATTCAAGAAAAGGCTGATATCACTGTGGATGCAGCAGATTTTTCTCTCTGTGCCTCTATATAAGTAGACATTTGTGGAGAATATTGTCTTCTGGTAAAACTAAGATTTCTCTTCCTCATCTTCTAAAGATGCTCCACATTGAAAAAGGTGGATAGAGGGATAGTGAAATTCAGCTTAAGCAGTACCCAGCCCAAGATAACAAATTCAAACCCTCTAATTCTTAGATTTCAACAGTATTATTTCTCTAAAAAAAAGGAAAAAACAACCAAACAAAACCAAGACTAAACATAAACCTCAAAAAATGTAGGTTTTTTTCTGTTTTGTTTGTTCAACATCATAAGCAAGAAAACTACTAGTTAAGTCAAACTTGGTAACTAGATGTATTGTGTATGAATATATACCCAACCTAACATTAAAAGCAAACTCTGCGGCAGCTACAATATTTTCAGCTCTTACCAGTGGATCTTTTTTAAATATATCTTCTAAGTAATTACTACTTGTATGCAACATACCATTTTTCTGTCTTGCTAAGAACACAATAGTATAGTTAGGTCTCTTGCACCCCCCCCACCCAAAACTGTTTAGCATAACTTGTTATAAAAGATACAAAAAAAACCCAAAAAACAACTTTTTCTCCCATACAAGATACACTGGGAACAAGACCAGATCTCATAGATACATCTAAACCAACAATGTGTGACTACATCAGTTATCTGTGTCAATAAGATCTTATGTCTTATCAGATAAATTTAGTATTTGTTTACAAATCACAGACTTCATAGAATATGTGTTATGTACATGGTGACATTTAATATAAATGAATCTACTAAGTCAACGTGAACAGCTGCTGTGCAATCCCTTGAACTGGCTAAAACATGATTAGCTATTTAGTAACCATCCAGTCAAAAGCGCTTCACTTAAGGCCCAGTAAACTGCGTATTGAGGTAGCTGAATTCACTGCAAATTATCCAGCTTTTCTCTTTCTAGCTGTCATTTTTTTCCCTGACAATTCATCCATTTCCTAAAATTTACCACTAAGGCAGAAAGAGGCACTGGAAGAAAATTCAGAAGCAACTGCAACCATTGTGAAACAAGGTGTCACAGCACACTGAATTCCTAGCACTGATGCTGGGGTAGAAAGAAGATTAAGAAAGCTAGGCAGGTATGAACCTATAAAAAAAACTACTAGTTTCAAGATTTTCACAAATCTCTTCTGTTTCAATCTGTAACCTAAAATCCTGTTTGTAAACATTTGATATCTAGATCCTTCTGTTTTATTGCTGAGCCTGTCTAGAGCTAGGGTGGGGAGAAGGAGGAAGATGAGAGGTGAATCAGAAGAAAACGGAAGTTCTTAACAGCATCCAGGGGCTAAGGAGTGTTTCCTGTCAAGGATCAGCCTGCAAAGAGTCCAGGTGGGAGTTGTACTGTCCATAAGAGCTTCTGGGAAGAAGCTCCCTCTGGCAGGTATAAGTCAATAAATACTCTGTTGCAAAGGAAAGGTGGTTGAGAAACACACCAACAGTTCTGGGTGAACTGTGTATTATTATAACCCCTGGCAAAATGAAGCTGACAAATGTTTTCACTCCCAAACAGATGGAATGCATCCAGTAGAAAACACTAAAAATGTTAAATCCCTGGAAGGAGCAGGAACACCAACATGCATTTTAAAATCTGAAATCCACCTCCAGTCTCTTATCTCTAGCCATTGAATGGATGTGGCTTGTATTTTCTTGATGGCCTTATTCCCAACTTTATTGGCAATAGAAGTGACAGTCTTTGGAGCAGCGATTAGAAATGGCAGAAAATAATTTTTAATAGAGCTCTAAAAGTTGGAAAATAGTAGCAGTAAGATCATTCACAATCACTGATCATGTTGTTTTTGCCAAAGAAATACTTAAATGACTTCATACCTTAATTCAAATGAGCTAGTTGAAGCAGAGGAATATGCTATCATGCACAGGAAATGTTCTGGAGCAGCTGGCAGGATGGTGCTGTGCCACTGAGTTTTAAACTGCTCAGCCACACCTGGCTGATTCACCCTCTTATCCCTCAGGTTCCACTGACATTACACTCCTGCCTGACTTGGATGTTTATCAGTTTTCCTACTTTCAGCTGTTGAGAGATGACAAGTTGTTTCAGCTGCCATCCAGCTGCTTTTGAGACCCCTTTTTCCTTCAAACCATCAAAAGCTTGATACATAAGGTGTCCAAAATCCCCAGAAAGCAGATTCTGACCTGAATTGAAATCAGCATTTCCTCACATCAGAAACTATTGCAAGGAATGTCGCTTCTGAATTAAACTAACATGCCACTTTGGCTTTGCCATCTCTAACATCTGCACAGGCGCATGTGTATGTAAGACCTTTCAAACATACATACAGAATATAATATAGACCATTTCCTTCCTGGGGAGAAATTTGGGAGGCAAGAGGGAAGAGAAAGAAAAGTACCACATGAGAGAGTAGTCATCGTGATTAACCCAATATGAGCTGATGCTCAGATAGTGTGGTACAGAAAATAATGGTGCAAGGTACAAAGAATAGGAGCAAAACTAATTATTTTCTAATGCAAAAATAGTTCTAATGGAGCCAAGTTCTTTGAGAGCCTTACTCTGTATTCTTTGTGAAGTACCTTCAGAGGAAAACTTACTGGCTGTAGATGTGACAGTCTTTAAAGCAGCTATTGCTTTAAAAGGAGGCAAGTTTTCAAGATCTGACACTTCCAGAAATGCAACCATAGTGAAAAGACAAAAAAATTAATGCACCTTTGTCTGATCCAACCAAAACCCAAAATTTGCATTTCACTTAACTCACAAGTTTTTGGACAAACTCAAGTTGTCCAATGGTTTCAGAAAAAGTCTTTACAGGAAGTCAGCTTCATTTGGGAATTCTAAGTGTGAGAATTAGAACTATTTCAGCTCAAAGATGGCAAAGGGAGCATCAGCCTCTACATTACAGTACATTGGAAATGCCCTCCAATATTCTAACTCTTACTCCTGTTTGCAACCTAGTTTTCTGCCAGTGTACTTCTGCTTTAAATTCAGGTTTCACATTTTCACTTTTAAAGCACCATAACTCTGCCCTACCAAAAATCTGTCCTCATTGCCTTATGTGCCATGGACCTTACTTCATTAAACCTTTCATCTCCTTTTCGTGCTACAATTTCTCTTCTTGAAGATATCCAGTGCACACTCTTGCTCATCCTTCTAGGTGAACCACTCCTAAAAATTATTTAAAACAAGCCCAACAATATGTTAAATACTGAATTCAGCAGACTTTCTTCAGTGTAATACCCACCTAAGCCTGTATTAATGCCTTACAAGGTGCTATGGACCTTTTCTAGGATTTCCCTTTCTGTCAAAAATGGGGCAAAAAACCCCTAAAAACTATATGAGATTAGTTTTTGGTGTCTAAAAGTCATTCTACCTCCTCATTCTTCCTGCATTTTAATTGTAAAATATCAGTTATGTACAGATTGAAAACAGCTGCCCACGAAATAGTCATTAAAAATATATATCAACACATTAATAAATTCTGTATTTAAAGCTCATGCAAATTTGATGGGTAAATGCAGAATTTTCCCTAGCTGCGTGTGTAGCATTTACAGAACATCTTAACACAAATGCCTTTGATTCCCTCAGTACTTTTCACATTCTGAACGCAGAGTGGAAGTCAACAACACTGTTTATACTTTAGAATAATTTTTTTTTTTTTTTTTAATAGATACAGAAGGGAACTGCTCATTGCTTTAGAGGCTGATTTGGTGCAGAGCAGCTTCCAGCGCGAAGCCTCCAGCGCTGCTGCCGCAGTCGTGCTCCGGGGCCGGGCAAAGCCCGCTCCGAGAATGACACCCGGCGGCCGCCAGCGCGAACAGCACGGGTGACCCTGCCCCGCAGCCGCCCTGCGGCGCTCAGGGACATTCAGAGTAACACATGATGCTTTGGTTAATTATGCACTTTTTTTTTTTAAAAATTTTTTTTTTTTTTTTTTTTTTTTTTTTTTTTTTTTTTTTACTACAGTTACATGAGACTAGTGGCTAATGGTTTCAGAAATCTCAGAATGAAATTTCTCATTCCATTCTGAAAAGAGCTAGCAGTGGATGAGTGGCATTTCCAAAGTGTGAATGTGCGTGTTCAGGATTAAACCAAAAACTGCTATTCCAAAGTAGATAAGTTTATCTATTCTTAAACATTAGAGGACTGAAATGCATTTATTTAATACTAAGTTACTGGGGAAGAATTCCAAATTAGAGGGAGACATTTTCCGTCTTTAAATAAATTTGAACAAAGTAAAACTGTAACAGCGCTTCAACAAGTCATCAAGTTCAAAGCAAGGAATCATGGTCTAGAAAAACAATTGGCAACATCAGCAAGAGTTAAGAGCTTCTTGACACATTTCATTCTGATTAAGTAGCACATGAGTCAGAGCAGAGCTTTTCTTAAGTAATAGCCTATTCAAAATTATTTGATAATATTCAGTACAGTTTTTACAGTGTTACGTTTGTAGGACTTCTGCAAAGTGAAATGGAAACAGAACATTTATTACTAGTCAATTCTGATATCTTTTATTTTATTTCTTAGATCAGATCAAAATTGCTGGTGATGCCCTTACACCTCTCTTTATTACAACTAGGGGTATCACAGAAGATATTTTCCCTTTTATGCTTTGGACAAATACCTGCTTTTTCTCTAGTAAGTACAAAGTCAAGTAAATAAAATTTCACAGACATCCTTGCACAATGAAAATTTTTAAGGCAATGTCAATTCTGAGTTTCCTTAGGTGACTCTTGTACCATAATCCTCACTGGGAATGGGTATGAGGGAGGTGGTGGGCACATACCCGCACTCTACAACTCTGAGCCCTGAAAACCAGTTTCCTGCTTTCTCATCTCAGCTGTGCCTTAACATCTCTACTTAGATAACGGTTAAAACAACAAAGATAATTGCTTATATAAGCATAATGAAATTATTCAGGTACTTTGTCCAAAGCAATAGTGTATTAAGACACGTTAGCATACAACAGCTGAAAGAGATTACCACTGAACACAAAACGACAGGCGTAACAAACTACACCAGTCTGGAAACAATGACAAAAATGTGTCACTTATCAGTAAGTTATACACGTGCTCTCGCTGGCCAACCAATCCTGCAAGAATTTAAAGCTTGTGGCAGATCCAGTGACTGCATGAAATCTAAACAAATAAGAAGCATAGCAATGGGAAGAATGACCTCCTACTGTATTAAGTTTAAAGCCGGATATTGCCAAGAGACATGCAAAGCTGTTGGAGTATGCACACAGCTAATCCTTGAGATACCATGGAACCAGACCAAAGATAGCTTTGGGAAGGCAGATGAGGGTTAAAACACAGCCTTATAAACTGCTGCCAGCTGCCAGAACTGAGCAAGGGTTCAAAGCTCTGTGTTCCACAAGCAAGACTGTGACAGAGCAGTCTTCAGAGAGAGCCTGTTCAAGCATCTCCTTTGATCTTATTTTTCAGTGGATGCAGCCATGTTTTTCAACAGTTGAAAAGCTTTTAATTTTTAAGTTCACTTGCTCTCTGTTCACTGAAGAATGAAAACTCATTATTAGCTGGGAAGTATATATAGTAATTGCCAATGTGCTACTATATTTTGTGCTCTCTCTTTCACCTGCTCCCTCATGCTAGATTTATATGTAAAGCCAAAGTACAGTTTAACTGTCCTAGAATCAGGTGTGGGAAAACAACAAATGTACAATATGAGTACAAACTAGCTAAAAGGTACCAAAAGGCACAAAACAGTATTTCAGACCATTGTATTTACACCCAGAACAACTACCATTATGCACGTGGTGTCATCTTTATACAACTCCACATATATACTGTATTAGGGTCAAAAGAGCTAAGACTGTGGGCCAACAATTTGATTTCAGAAAGTTGAGCAATCCCACAAAATATGAAGAACAATCTCAATAATAGCATTTTGCAATGGTGTTTTTTTTAATGCATTACATTAAATCTGCTGTGGAGTAAAATTTGTTCCACGTGACAGAAATTCTACCTGCGTGTTATTTCAAGTTCTTACTTTCCAAATTCCCTGCCCTTCTCCTCTGTGAATTTCAAAATCATGTCTGTCTTTTAGAGAAGAAAAATCATACACAGCTATGCACAACTGTGGTGCCCTCCTCCCTAAATCCTAAGATAGTCTTCCAGGTTCCAGAAGTGAAAGTATAAAAGCAGAGAAACAGAGGCAAGCACCATCCCCAAACATAGAAGAGGCAGACTAATGCAAAACTCACATCAGTCACATCCCTCCTGTCCTCCTAGTTTGTTATTAACTCCTGGCTATCTGGAAAATCAACCATAAAAAGTCGCTTCATGTTAAATATCCAAGGTAAAAACTTTCCTGATGTTCAGTTGCTTGGTCATTAGATTGCCTTTAGTGACCATTTTTCTATAATAGTTTGAACAGTTACAGCTCTCACATTTTCTAAACTCTCACTGTGAATTACCCTGGTGAGATTTTGCAAAGCATCTAAATGAACTCCTGTGTAGTTCTGGCAACAGTGAAATTTCTTACTTCTTTGTGAAGGTTTCTTTCATTTTTGGCATGACATATACATTTCCAAATTTGACAGACATTGCAATAGTTAGTCTTGGCACTCACTGTTGTGCAACTCTGGCTCAAATGCTCATTCACGTATTTTGTTTTAAAGAATTCCCTCTAGCTGTTTCCTTTCTGCACAATTTTGCTTTTAATTATCATTCCATGACAGAATACCAAATATTTTTTTACAGGGGAACAAGATCAATATATTTTGATTCCTTACAGCATAATTCAGTATAATTTGTGGTGCCAGACTCTTTTCAGTGGTGCCCAGAGACTGGACAAGGTGTAATGACCACAAGAAGTTCCACCTTCAACCTGAGGAAGAACTTCTTGACTTTGAGGGTGGCAGAGCATTGGAACAGGCTACCCAGGAGGTTGTGAAGTCTCCCTCTCAAGAAGTGTTTAAAACCCAACTGGAAGAGTTCCTGTGTCACCTTCTTGAGGTGACCCTGTCTTACAGGGGACCTGGACTAGATGAGCTCCAGAGGGCCCCTCTAATCATAACTATTCTATGATTAAGCATCAGTTATTCAGATTTATAAATGAAAAAAAATACCAGAATATTTTCTTTACTTAGTTTTCCTGTTGTCCTCTCATATTTACTTCTTTCTTTTCTTACAGGATCACCATTGTCTAGGAACTCTTTTTTTTTTTTTTTTTTAATTTGTACATTATCTCCTCTTCTTTAAAATACTTTACTATATTAAACAGATGCATAAACTCTTTTGCAATTCCAAGCTACATATAACACCCTCCCACCATCACTGACAATATGCAATGGAGATCTGCCTCTGGTTTGCCCACCAGGATATGCTTTTCTTTTTATTCTAAGCTGAGATGATGACACTGCACTTATAATATTTAATTTAAATAAGCTCTATTAATAGCAGGGAGAGGAGAGAGGAAAAGACAAATGAGTCAAGTAGGGATGAAAAAATTCTCAAGGACTGAGAAACAGTTGTATTAAATCCCCAGCAGAGACCCCACCTTTACTCCACATGTGGCTTCCATACAAAGCTTCTGTAAACATTGCAGGGAGATATTTATACACCTAAACGTGAAGAGTCCAAGGACAAAGACATCTAAGTTGTGCAATGCAGAAACTCAAGTAAATAGATATCAGGAATTAAAACTGCTCCAGCACGGCATCTTATACCATTTGAAAACTTCATATTCATTTGTGGAGATGACAAGAATATTAATTTTGCATTCTACATTCTTGTTCTACATCATTTTCCAGCATCACCCATCCCTAAAAGTAAACTAGAAATGAATACCATATCTTTTGTTTGATGGAAAAGCTCAACTAATTTTTAAAATAAAGTTATTAAAATACTTAATAGCTACTAATTTTACTATTGAGTAAGCATGCAGTTGTCACTACACTGCAAGCAAGTTTTTCAGAGTTATACACACTTAAAGATGCACATATAAAAGGTGAAAGAGATACTGCCTCTTGTGTAGCAGAATAGACTCTTCTTACAGTCATTTAAATTGCTGGTGCTCTGGAAACAAGGATGCACAAGTTAAAAACCAGGATTTAAAACAATTATTAGGATAAACCAAATGAAAAATTACAAAAGTCAAGGAATATTAGTTATACAGGAAATTGAGTTTTATTGAAAATTTGGATTGTGCAAATAAAGTTTTATTTGAAGGCACTTTTTACCCCTCTGCTAGCAGGTAGACTGTATAAATAGCTACTGTTAGTAAATGCAGCTATCACTTTTTAAAAGACAAGTGTTACCATGGTGATTCCACAGGAAAAAAATCATGTAAAGTCATGATTAAAAAGGTCAGGAAAGCCAGCCTTACATTATGGTCATTTTTCTGCAGCAGAAGTGCTACAGCTGCCTGAAAAATTAATGTAGAACACTCAATACATATATGTAGATATATCTTTGTGATATATATATCACAGACAAAATAAAACCTGGAGGAGATGCATGGTGAACCCCAGAGACCGATCACCAGCTTGGCACCAAGGCAGTAGTACCAATATACAAAAATTAAAACAGGCTTTTCTATAGCCTGCCTGCAGAATAGACAACTCCCTTGTTTTTTTACAAAGCTCCCAAGGTGGGACACTGATGTCCTAAAACACTGGCAAATATAAAAACCAGGTGCTCTCTCTGCAGGAGGTTAAACTCTCCCTTTCTCCCGTGTTCCATCCAAAGGATTGGTTCTCCTGCCCACTGTTCTTGCCTCTCCTGAATTGTGTACCACAAGCACACTGTGAAAGCTCCTCTTCCCAAAGCTGGGAGGCAAAGGTGCCCCTTAAATTTGTCCCGTGGCTATTAGCAGGCCACAGTGAAGGCACAGAGGTAGAGGATAGCAGCACTAGATGGAAGTCTCAGCAACTGCTTGAAGGCAGCTGTTGGTACTTAAATGGTGGCTGCTGTCATTCAAGTCCCTTTGACAACCTCATGAGTGATCAAATTGACCCTTAAGGCATTTATATATAACTTCAGAATACACAACAGGTTGGAGTAAATGTGATCCATGTCTGTGCTGCTTCTCCAGACAGAAATCACTGAGATTTGTTCCAAGTGACTTATGCTAGACTTTAATTTAATTTTGAGAAGACACAATATTCTCATTCCCAAAAGGGAAAAACACATACAGAGAAATTGAAGAAATTCATACCTACCCTGTATCAGTACAGCAAAAATTCAAATAAGCCAAACAAAACCACCACCACACACAAAACAAAGAAAACAATAAAGCAAGCAAACAAAACAAACAAACAAAAAAACCCAAAAACACTTCAATGAAAAATTACTCTTCCAGAAAAAGTTCCCAATACTGAATCATCACAATTCTCAGGCAAAGACCTCTCTCCTTCAACAAAAACAACACTATTACAGGTATGACAGTGATATTTTCAGTCTTAATTTGCCTTAATATATTAGAGAGAAGAATTAGGCATGGTGTCTAGAAGGGATCACTCTGGGGAGGAAAGAAAGTAAAAGAAATGAAAAACACACTGGGGTTTTTTTCCCCGGTGACAAAGGTCTAAGGCACATGTGACAAGTCTATTAGCTTTGCTGCAGTAATGTCATTATATGTCATGGCATTCTACATCTGACATTTATTGAAGTTGTCTTCCTGGAAACAGAGCAACAAGATTGCAGCAGCTCAGAAGACATTGCAACTCTTCAATGGAAAATAAAATTAGTTTTATTTTTGCTCTTAAAATTAGAAAAGGCGACCTTTCAAATAAATTAAAAGAAAATAAACTGCTTAGTAAATTGAAACACATATAGCTCACTGATTAAGAGACTGTGGACTTAAAAAGCCTACAGCTTTGGTGAATGTTTAATGTAAGCTACCAAAAAAATCCACTAACATCCCAAGCATGATTTAAAAATATATTGTACTAAGCAAGTATTTAGGTAGATGCAAGGAGAATTAATTTCATGCATTCTCAGAGCATAAAAGAATTGACAGATTAACAGTATTTCTCCTTAAATAAATGACCAACTGGTCACAGTTTCACTTTAAGGAAATGATTCATGAAGAAATGATAATGATAATATTGATAATTGCTGCCTATCATTCAGGTTATTTAGGATACAGAATGCTGCAACACATATTACACTTAAGTACTTTGTAATAAAATAAAATTAGGAAACATTCCAGAGGACAGTCTTTTGTAGCCCTCCAATCCCTTAACTGAAACACAGACAATACCTATAAAACTACAGGTTAAAAATATGGGGATGATCAAGTAAATCAGGTGTACACAAGGAAACACAGAGGAAAAGAGGTAACATTTTTTTAAGGATATTGCACCCCCTCACTAAAATCAGTGTCCAACACTTGACATCCACTTTCCACATTTTAAATGATCAAATTGTTTTGTTACTCATTATAAAGCTGACATTCAATCAAAAATTTTAGAGGAGGAAAAATGAATGTATTGTGAATTCATCTCTGGGTGAAACATTTAGCTATAATAGCACAATACATTATTCAAAGCTACTGTTACATATACATGATAAATATATCTCTCTATATTTAGCATTAGAAGTACTGCACTGTAAACTCACAGCCAAGACAAGAATTACCACTTCTTTGGCTATAGACACACAAGACTTTTATAGGATGAGTTCAGCCAAATTGTTTTTCAAAAGAATTAGTTCAGCCTTGTAATTTTTTTTCAAGATATCCATTCATTCTGCTTTCCAGGACTTCATTAGTCTTCCATATCCCTTTTTGCATCCAGTGCCACTGCCCTCAGTTCAATTATTCTCCATTTGCTGCTAAACATCAAGCCTCAAGTCACTGTAAATCAGATCAATGAGTCAGCCACACAAATCACTCCACGTTGCACTGCAGATCATGTAAGAGATCTGCCTTTCACACTTCAGTGGAGCTATGAAAACTATCTGAAGGAGAGGAGGACAATTACAGTGGGACACCTATGAATTCCACCAAAATCAATGCTGATGCTGACTCTACTGGGAGATGATACACAACATGATTAAAACTGATAAAGTTCTGATATTTTAGCTGGGGCAAATTCACCCATCTGCACTGGCTCCCAGCTCAGGGTTTGGTAATTTCTAGCTCACACCTGAAGAAAGGTAGTTTGGTTTGATATGAAGGGATTTGATTACCGTGCAAGACCTTTTAACCAAAGAGTAGATTTAGCATTTATTTTTCTCACCAACATTACATTCAGCCAGGTATTAATCCTCTGCAAACTGCATTCATGGGAATTAGCTAACCAGTATTGATCTGTGTACAATTTTTACCAAAACAGACAAAAATATATTGGAAATAGCTCCCAATATCCATTGTTGTTCATGTAAGTACAGACATAAAAAACACATACACACAAATGCCCTTCCAACTGTTTAGCACACATTTAGGAAAGACTCACAGAGGAATCTTCACCAACAGAAATTATAGAAATATTACATTCCTGCTTGCCTTTATCCTGGAAAAGAAATATTAAAAGTTTAGCTTTCTTGCCTACTGAGCTCTTTACTTCTTTTCCAAGTTGGTGAAAGAAACTGCAGCACCCAAGCAGACACAAAAGGGCAAAACAGGATCCTAATAATTTCTTAGTTTTTGAAACAAAAATGTACCCATGAGTAAAACATGGGCTTAAAATTCCCTATATGCCCAGGTCCATTTTTGTTTCATGAATAGCCACATAGAGACACAGCCTTTACAACAACCACATGGGGATCTATGCAGTAACAGTCACCCCTTAGAGATAAGTGCAGGACCCCACCCAAAATTTCTGAATGGTGCTGCAGAAGATCAAAGATTATGATTAAATAAAATAACAGAATGGTCCACTGGTAGCAACAGACTTTCATATTGTCACCATAGAAAATTGTTCATATTGTGTTCGCATTTTTATGGCATATCTGAAAATTGTCTGTTTGTATCTGTCCCATTAGTTTTACAACTGGGTAAATGATTACTGATGTAATATTATTAATGTATAAATACTCGTATGTTACCTGGTCCTGAGATACCAAAAATATTTCTTCTAAAGTTTTTAAATATCTCTTCTTTAATTTCTAGAAGGAAGTGGTATCAGAAAGGCATCTGCAGTAAGTCTTTCAGACATGCTGGAAATAAACAATTTTCCACAGGGAGCATGGAAAATTCCACCACTTTCCTCTGAATACTTGTAATATTGCTTAATAGGAAGCACTGAGTCACTGAAATTTATTTCATATCCAGGAATGAGTCTGGTAAACAGGTAGGTCATCTGTTTATGTAGCAAGACACTTTGGGGAGAAAAAAATCCTTTAGAACTTGTGTGGTGAGGGCAAAGAGGTCAATACACTCCCAGCATCCAACCTGCTTTCTCAAAAATTTGTTTTGAAAGAGATAAATTCTTCTGAGTGGCCTCACAAAAGAAACCTCTACCAAAAAAAAAAAAAAAAAAAAAAAAAAAAAAAAAAAAAAAAAGAGCCAAAGTTCAGGCTCATTTTTTTTCTGAAAGAACTGTATTCACAACTCTATAATGGCCCTTAGACTACTAAGAGTGAAGAGAATAAAACTGATGCAGCCTAAGCAGAAAATGAAAGAGGATGAGACATGAGTATTTCTGTCTTGTGTATAGCCTCTTTTGACAGTAAAGCAAATTAAAGGATATTCAAACCCAATAATGCTAACAGATCTATTCAGGATAGATGTAAATTTCTGAAAACCAATTATAAATTAAAGGATAAATACAATCATAAAGAATTGATCCTGACAAACAGATAAATAAAATGAAGCACATATATCCTAACTGCATAATCAACTATGTATGTGTGTCTGCACAGAATCCAATAGATACAATTAAGACTGATAGAGCAGTATTCTTCACTCACAAAAAAAGGTAATATTTTAGCTTTGCTGCACAGTTACCTTCAGGTAAGTGTTACAGCTACAGAACACTTTGACTAGCATTTACATTGCTGTACAACATCTCATGCTGCTCCATTTCATGTGGACCCTCAGTTCCACGTGGTAATTTGCAGGAAGGGGAATGTTTTGTACCTGTTGAGCAAAGAACCAGTGAGATGGGTACACAACAGGAATAATTGCTTTGCATAAATATGTTAGCCCCTAAAGTTATCTTTCTGGTAGATTTTTCTTGTCTCCTTATGCTCATTTTTCTACATACCAGATCTGTCACTTTTACCAATGACATGGGAGAATGACCTGAGGACAGATTTAAGAGCTTTGACAAATGTGGACAGACTTCCATTTCCACACAGAAATGGTAAAATGTCTGAGGCATAGGCAGAGGAGTAAAGAGAAATTTAGTACAGGGAAGGGCACAATCAGCGCATTTCTCACATCATGAGGTACATCTGTCAGAAAATATTACCACAGATATATCAAGGTTTCTTGATAATGCTCCAGAAGAGAGTCCTGATCAATGTTCAAACAATCCAGGGAAAAAAATATTCAGGCCACTTTAGCAAGGTAAGACCCAAATATTTTATTTTCATTTGTTGACAACGACAGGAGGCTAACTCTTTGAAGAAGAAAAACAAGAAAACCCTTTCATCTTTGGAAAAATATCAATTTTTCTTCTCCTAGTTACATAACAGAAAATTCTAGAGAATTGCAGCCTGCCTTCCTTCCTTTTTTGGGTCATAAATTCAAGCTCTCTTTTGAATTAAGTCTTCTGACACAGAAGTACAGAACAAAGCAAAACCAGAACAACAGTAAGAAATTTTAAAAAATAAAGAAAAAGAAAATGACAACAACAAAATCCCAAGCAGAAACTAAAACAACCTTCAAACTTTCCTGTTTTCCTGCCCCTCTGTGTGCAGAGGAGCTCCTTCAACTTTACTTCTAAGTTTTTCACGATACTTAATTAATATTCAGATTTAGCCACCTAAAAAATAAGATGCCGTTTATGCCCTGGAATAGTTTCCTGAGGTTTATAATAGTTGCTAAGTGAGTTTGACTAACATAATTAATTCAGATCAAATATCCCTGGCCATAACATCACTATTTATTAACATCTACCGTATTACAGAAAACATGAGCTGGGTAAACTTGCTGATGAATAGGTCAGAATAATTCTACAGAACAAACCTGGACAACAAAGAAATTCATATAATCCAGCAAGAATTTTCTTTGCAACAAAGCAGACTGCTCCTGTTTATCTATGAACAGCCCTGCTAAACAGATACCAAAGACTAAATACACAGCCAGATCCTGCTCACCTTCCCACATATTTTCCTTCTATTCAGACTACAAATAGGGTTTTAGATATTTATCTCACAAGGATTAATACGGTTCCACTATAAATCTAGCTCCTGCACTGCTATGTAAGTTACTCAAGTGTTCCATAATCAAAACAGAGGTATAAATTGCAACTGATTAATTCAAGATGCAGAACTAGAGAATGGACTGCAAAATCTTTCCATAGATTTCAAAGTTATAGCTTTTCAGATACACCCTGCTGCACAGTCAGTCACATTGCAGAGTTCAGATCCAGATTTATTATCTGCTTATGTGCACTGAAAAGACTTAATCATCAGCTTTTCCTCATAAAAGCCTTGCCGTCCCAACTTCATTTAGATGCAGAGAAGACAGATTTTTCAACAAGACATTTGCCTTTTTCCTGATCCATCCATCCAAGCTTCTGTCTGTTCAGGAAAGGCTCCATATTCCAAAAAGCACTTAAACCATCACATAGTTTCCTCAGTTATCATATCTATATGTCAGATGGTGAAAGCCATACTAGAGCACAGACAGAAAGATTTTATGGTCATCATCTTTATTCCGAATTTCTCTATTCCATGCCAGGGATTATTCTCTTCCCCTTCTCCTAAATTACAGAGCAATTTATTAAAACTTCGTACAGAAGTAACCAAAAAGAGATCACTCACAGACATGAATTAGAGCTGCTGTTTTAATTTTTTTTTTTAATAACAAGAATGTTGGTTTCTAAATCTTTGTCTTTCAAAGCCATTACGAATTCCAACAGCATTGGTAATTTCAACTTTTTTTTCCAGTAGGAAGTCCACAAATTTTAACCAGTATAGGGCAAAGCCCAGAATTTGTGGCTACTGAGTTGCCTCTTTCAATTAGCAGTGAATTGCAGGATTCTGTCCAAAATATTTCTGCACAGACCTTATCCTTCATCGAAGGTTACATGTGGCCTTTGCAGGAAGCCGTTTCTTAAGCCAGAAGCAGCAGCCCTGATGCAGCGGCACCGGGCTGATCCATTGGCCCATGATGTCACACCTTGGCACGGAGCCTTTGCCGAGCAGGAGCGCACAGACGCCAGCAGCTCGTCCGCCTGCTCCGCGCCTCTTCGACACTGTGGGCAATCGTTTCTGCAAACCTTTCTCCTTCCCGGCCCAGAAATATTACCAAGTCATCAGTGGCCCTTCTGGAGCACCGCTGGAGACAGACATGCCGTCCCAAGGATGTGTCTTTTGTATGCAGCACAGCCTGCTCCGTGAAAGGAAACCGCAGCAGTTGTTGCAAGACCACTGATGCCACAAGACTGAGATGATGTGAATGTCAAATTGTGTCCTGTGATCACTGAAAATGGAAGATTTTGCATTGAATTCAGCAAGGTTGAAAACACACAGGTTTTCAAGAAAGGAATAAAGGTTAAAAACCAAGCAGACTTATTTTTTTCTTTCATGAAGGTGATCTTTACACACAAATGGTCAGTTTACCAGACTTGGAAGTTTATAACCATTAGCAAAGTGGCAATATAAATCCCAAAACAATCCTTCCCACACACCCTCCCCAGCATGAAAAACCTGGTAGTTTGTATTGCCACGTGCCAAATAAACAGTACATTTAATAAATAGCTCAATAAAGTGCTGGCTTTGAGTGATCACCCTTTAGCCTCCCTTCTACAAGCTAAAGATTATGCTATTCTACATTGACATAACACAGAGATTAGTTTTCTTTTAACTCTCAATCTTGGTTTCTGTTACAAAAGATAGATCTTGAAGGAGAGACTATTTCTTGTGTCTTTCAATGTCTTTGTTTCAACATGTGCTTTTAGTTCTCCCTTCCCTGCCACTGTCTACCAAACCAGTCTCTTTTTCCTCTCCTTAGATGTTGCACAGATTTATTTTTAACTTTTTTTTTTTTTTTTTTTTTTTTTTACTTCATCCTGTATGCACTGAAGCCCTTTCATAATTGGATATTTTTCTGGAGAATGCTGCAGCGTGAACACTGTAACTGTGACCACACACAGACACTGTAGGACAAGCAGCATGTGGCAGCCTCAGCTACTGTACACAAAATATTTCAGAAAGACTTCCTAGCATAGTGCATGCACTTTGTCTGCAGCTTCCAGACAACCTATCATATAGCACTAAAGGCAGCCAGGGCTTTTATGGGAAACACATGGTAAGCAAAAGTCATAACCTACTTAGTAACTGGAATTAAAAGAAACTTTGAAAATATGAGTCCAGGTACCTTTTCTGCTGCCCTGAGAAGTAGAAGTCATGCCATGGAAGTCAATGGGACTACAGCAGTGAAATTCTGATAGCACCCCCAGATTAAGACTGCTGAATAGCCTTGATAATGATTACTGAATAAGTAAAACTTGTGTTTTGATTCATTGATCATTCATTTGAATAGATACATCAAAACCACCCCATCTGCAAGACAGACAACATTTGTTCCTCCTTTAACTGATCCAGGTCATTTCTGGGGTTATTCAGAGAGGCTTTGGGTGACTCAGGGAGGAGTTATAGAACTGAACCTGTCCTCAGGCAGGATTCTCTAGCATTCAATGGTATCACACCTCCCAGCAGCACTGCCCTCTCTTGCACTGTTGCCTGTTACTGCCCTGTCCCATGATTCCAGTTCAAGGACCCACAGTGGCACTGGTGGCCAAAATAGAGAGCACTAAAGGCTGATTTATTCAAAGGAACTCACTGGACAGTCCCAGGTTAAGGGAACACAGAAGTAACACTTGAAGTACTTTCTCTCCAACTGCAACATCAATCTTGGCCTAGCTATTAAGAGTTTTTCCTAAAGCATGAACATTGCAAGCCTTTCAGGGAGAAGGCAGCTTGCAAACCATCAAGCGGACATCTTTTTGCAAGTAACAACAAACATCTTTTAGTTTCAACTTTTGATTAAACATCCACTGAAGGAAAGTTACTGTACACTTTGCAGGCTTGTAAGGAAATAAATATTTTGGAAATGTTGGAAGAATATATTTTGTAATTAGGAGCTTAGCACTGATGACAAGTTGCAGAACAAAGTATTTCTGCGAGTCAAAAAAGGAAATCTAAAATTAATTCTCTGCAATCCAGTATTAGGCAATGATGAAACCATAAGGTGGGGGCTGTCACAGGCAGAAGGAAAGAAGGGAAAAAGGGCAATGGTAACTCCCCGAGTCCAGTTAGAAGAACTGGCAGGATTCATGTCACATCCTGTGCTTCTCTTTACATTTGGGGAAAAACCACAAAACCCTACAAAGAAACCAATCAATAAATAGAAAAAACACACAATGTGCATTACTGGAAAAGGTCAAAAATTGCACATGATCATTCTGGGGGAGAGGAAGCTTTCTACTTCCCCATCGGTGTGGAGAGAAGAATGTAGTCTTCCCACTAAAACCACCAACTTCCTGCACACAGAGAAGAAAAATCACTCCCAAACATTGGACTGATTTTAGCATAGCAGACCTTATGCAAGGTAACGCTCTGCAGAAATGAAAAAAGAAAGGTTAAAAAAGGGCACCAGTAGCACAAGCAATTTGAAAATGCCTGGAGCTTAATATAGATTTATTCTCCTTCCCATCTTTATTCCCTCTACTAATGCTGCACACTGAAGATTTGCATTTGAAAAGGACTTGCTCGTCCTCTCCAGGGAATCAAAGCAGAAGGAAATCTTACTGCTGACTTCTGAACTCCATTAGTTCCCACAGCAACACACCCATCACAGACACACACCCCTGGGAACAGCCTTGCAAGAAATCCAGAGTTTGTTTGGAGCAACTGCACGTTTCAGAGACCAGTGCACTTCACACAGAGCTGCAGCATAAGAATGATGCCTCTGGACAGTCCAGGGCTTCACCAAACCTCTCACCAGCTGGCACAGTCTGCCTTGCCTCACCCGCTGCTGCGTTTTGGAACCCATCAGCAGTGCTTCGCAAGTAATAGAGGCTGAGAGAATGAGTCTCCCAAATACCAAATAAACAAAAGAAAACAAAAACAGGGGCTTTGGAATATTCCCTCTAAAAACTGCTTCTCAACAAATATCATGATCCCATCTTCTCCAGTCTCTGGAATGGTTGGCTCATTTTTTCACCCTGTGTCCCTAGGATTCTCAATGCCTTGGCTGATGTGACACAATCTGGTGAAACTGCTGATGACACATGAGAAAGTCAATTTATAAATATATTTGCCAAAAGACAAATGCTTATTTCTGTAGGCAAAAATCAAGATATACCACCTTGACTTTTAGCAGTGTTGCAGAAAATACGATCACTTCTGCCATTTGATGCCCTTTTACTTTTTTTATCTAATTATTTTTCCGTGAAGAAAAGAAAAAATAAATATTTGCAAAAGTAAGGCTTTGTGATAATTAATTTAAATGGCTTCAAGTGGGAAATAGTTTTGTCCCAGATGATCCACAAAACTTACATTTTAAGTGAGAAAAATATGAACAAAGGAAAAACAAATTTTCTTTGGCCTTAAATGTATCTTTTCTACTGATTACTAACATCCTTTGGAGTTTAATATCTTGGGCAATCATATTTACTGAAGACAGAGCAAAAATATTTTAAATTTTTCATAATACTGCCCTGGAAGGCAATTTGAAAACACAGTATATGTACTGCAGTATAACTTCTCAAAGACAGACACATGGCTTATTTTTTTTTTCCCCTAGAAAGTCACTGAATACTTGTTCCTCTCAGCAAAATGGTCTCTGGGGATGTTGCATCTGAAGGATTTCAAGGAAACTACAGTTAAAAAAACATTCAATGCCATTTCCTCTCCTACCTCACACACGGAAAGACTGCCTTTTCCAGCTGGAAACAGATTTTATCATTTTATACTTATGGGTCATATAAATTTTCTGAAGTCACATCAAGAGATACTTACACTGCCAATTTAGCCTTATCTTGGGTGGTGGTGTGTGTGGAGGCTAGATTAGATCTATTCTGAGACAAAGCAACCCAGAGAAAAATTATAAAAACCCTATTGGATCTATTATGAATTACAAAAAAAAAAAAAAAAAAGAAAATTACTCTATCATACTTTCTGACCTGTGTTGAGCTAGCTACTACAGAGAAAAAAATATGACGGGAATTATTTTGTGAAGGAGCTCAGCCTGTGATACCAGCCTTGCCCAAAAGTCCTGTGTGGAATAGTATCATAATTCAGGTCACCTGGAGACAAGCAAATTCAGAAAGTAGTGAGGAGAAAGAAGTGAGGGGGAAGGCAACATGCAGGGAGATGGAACATGCTCCAATTTTAATCTTAATGCCAAAGTATTCATTCAGCTATTTTTACATGCAAAGATAATTTCTTTCACACATCCTTCAAATAGATCTTCACTTGTGTCCTGACCCAAAAATAGGATGAAAAATGTCATGTTTTCCATCAACTTTAAAATACAGGGATGTACAGATTTTTACAGAAAGATTCCTGAGATAACTTTTATTAACAATGGAAGGAACAAACTTGTCAAATAGAGCAAATATATATTTCTCAATCTCTTTAGTTCCTCCAAGCTCCTGGATGTGGTATAATTGCCCAAAGCATCTAATCTGGAAAAAAAAAATCTTAATGGGATTTCTTTCTGTATCAGACAAAGGTTCAGATTTTATAGATGTGTCTTCCAACTGATATGTAGCCCAGATACCATAAGCATAAATATACAACACTTGAGGCTATGCCTTGAGGTATTCAAGATGCCCATTGTCCTACATGGAGCATTCCAGACTCAGAAAAAGCTATTTTCAAATTGCGATGTGTGCAAAAGCATCAAATCATTTTACAGCCATCAGATGCTTCTTTTTTTTTTTTCTTTTTGATGTTATTCTCCACAGACTTTTGAGATCTCTGCATTACCCATTCACACCCAGGAACCCACTTGCATTAAATCACAGATCACTTATTTCCCACCATCCCTTGGCTGTTTGAAACACAGCCTTTCTTTCTATCTAGCACTTAATCATGGCTTTGCAGAGAGTGGGGAGGAGCAGAAGGGCAACAATTTAGTGTGAGAGCACATACAGCTACTGGCTCCAGTACTGGTAGCTCTACAAAAGGATCTGCCATATTTTCCATTTTCCTTTCAGAAAATTTGGCTCTTTTAAATTCATAAAAGGTGATCTACATGTACTGGGTGATGGAGCTTATGTTCTTTGCTGATGAACTCAGAACTGAATGTTTCTTCAGGATGACAGTAAGCAGAGCACTTCCCAAGGCAAGGATTTTTACCTTAAATCACATTAGGTCTCCTAAGCTAGAAAGCATCTCAATGGCAAATGATGCTACTTGGCACTTCACTCTCTTTTAACCATTAACAGTAATGTCATAATGGCTCCAGTCTTTTTTTCTACCAGGTCACTTGAAATTGTCTACACACAGTAGCAATACTACTCTTCAAAATTAGAACAAACTAGCAAACTCAAATCCAGCAACAGCTGAAGTAATTTTACCACTTTTCTCCAAAAGACTTTATAGCTCCCAGATCAAGTTATGTGAAATACAGCATTAGAATCTGTGAGGAGAGTGGCATGACAGCAATCAGAGCTCTGTGAGGAAATTCCAAACTATTTTTTGCCAGCCCTTCCCAGGCAAATAGATTCAGATGTAAGGAGAACCCTATTTCCTCTACTGTCATTTAATATCTGCAAGCAAATTCAGCTGCATTTCAAATGTTTTCTACTGCCTTCCCTTCTTTGGGTTTTTTTGGGGTTTTTTTTGTTTGGTTGGTTGGGTGTTTTTTTGTTTTTGTTTTGTTTTTTTTTTTTGTTTTTTTTTTTGCTGGCTTTCTTTTTTTTTTTTTCCAAACTCATTCCCTTATAAATTTCATTGTCAGTCACTTTTTCTGGTGAGCCCAAGGTATACTTGCCACAAGAGGAACCTTCATCTCTTAATACCAGTAATGAAAATGTCTTAGGCTCTGCCAAAATATTCAGTCTGCCCTTTCTTCTCAGGGAACCATTTTAATTATTTTCTTCCTGTCACAGACCCAAACTTCTGAACAAAGTCTGATTTGTAGCTCAGATGTTTATAGGGCTACAAAATTTTACTGAACTTTCAAGAAAGAATTTATAGGCTCTATGGAAACTAAAGTATTTCAAATAAGACAGGCCAATGACTAAAGCAGTGTAACAAATTTCTTGGTCTTCTTTCAGAAATTTTTGCTTACACTTCTGATATCCTCCTCAGACAGTGGATATACCTCATCTAAAAGTAAAAGGCTTCTCTTTATAAATATCTAGCAAATGGAATTTTGCCAGGCCTATATTAGTTTCTTTGCATCTTATATAGACTGTAGATGGCCCATAGGAAAATGAATGCTTGTGTGATTGTTCTATGGTTTTGCTTATGTCTATCTGTTAAAACAGTATATGACAAATAGTTTTCATTATGTTCCTTTAATCCAAAGTAATGTCACTTTTTCTATCATATTTAATCTTCAGAAATTTTTTTATGGCAACGGCAATCGTGTTTGTTGATTTGTTTGCAATCATGAAATTCAAAGTCACTTACCTTTAAAGAGCCCTGCCTCAAAATTATAACATTTGCAAGCGATTTGCAAGATTTTGACAACACAGATTCAAAGTTGATAAACAGAACAACAAGACTGTCAAAAACCTTACTGGCCAAGATACCTCAGCTTCTCTGAATATTCAGCTGAAGGCTGTTATTCTGCCTCAAAGTTAGTTGGTTCTACCGTGTTTACCTCTGCATTTTAATCAAATCTAGAGGCCTCTTACAACATCTCCAGGGGCAATAGGAATTTTTCTTGCTCTTGGAGTAGGCTGCCAGTGAATCTGTTTGGAAGTCTAGCCTTGTCCTAAAATTCAAATTGGAAGGCCTGCAGCATTAAATCTGCTCTCAATTCTGCACACAAATTACCTGGACTCAGATCAATGAAGCCTGTACTCAGAGACATGCTTCATTTTCTTCTCTTTTTTTTCTAATTCATTAGGCTATGTAACTCCTAACATAACAGAGGCTACAATCCTGTGACACTTAGACCAGTTAAGATTTCCATTAAAACAATGCAAAAGTTTTAAAGCCTTTTGCATTGTTTTAATGGAAATCTCAGTTAACACTGCCATAATAACTAGTAATTCTGAAATGAAGTGATGTAATACTCCAAACTCCCCTCTCTCTCCTCAGGTTTGTCCTAACTACTTTTTTGAGGCCTAAACACAATTCCAATTAGCAATCACCAAAGTTGTTGCCATGTTGAGTGTTACACAGAAAACTTATACAATGTAGAGTGCTACGAGAATTAATATTATTTCTGTGTCCTGATTTGACAGCTCTGGAATTTAGTTTTTCTGATGTTCTATTTTCACTCACTGAGCTTGTTGAGGCTCACAATGTCCAATGTCATAATAGTACAAAGAGAAAATTATTGCAAAGTTTAATTCTGTAACATCTACCACTGTTGTGACATTTCAATTTCTGCTCTTGAAATTCTTTTAGAAGCTCGAAAAGGAAATGTGTGATAGATTGGTCCATACATGCTGCTGCAATTATTTAAACAGCATGAAAATTCTGAATATTTTTCTGTACCAAAGCCTACATATGCAACATTTGACCAAAAAATTGTCATTTGAGAAAGTTCTTAGAAGTTTCTAAATGAGCCCTATGGTACCCTTGTATTTTGGGTGCTGCTTCTGCCACTTATAAGAAGGATCAAAATATGTACCACCAAATCTTGACAGCCTGGTAAAATTCATTATGATATGTACATCTGCATGTAAGTTGTAAATATAAATAAGCAGATATATATACACAACTATACTTCTCTAAGAGTTTTTGTATACTTTAACAAGACAAAATAATAAAAATAATTTACTGCTTTTCATTTTTTCTTTCTGTTGAGAGGCTACTTTCCCATTAAAAGTTTTTTAATTCTCTAAATTAAAACAACTCAAGCCTTGGTGAGCTATTTTGAGTATAATGTGCTCTCCCTATCACTATTATAAAAGCACAGTAATTAAGTCCAACATGATCTCTAAACCCATTCCTTACTTCATTATTGTTCTTCACAACTAGATATTATTTTTTCCTTCTGTAACCTAAAGCACCAACACTAATTAATATTTAATGCCTCATAAAGTGATAGCAAATCCCAATTGTCCAGTTTTTGAGCATGTGCCCACATCAAGTAGTCAGGCAGTCTAGAAAAACAAACAAACAACTGAAACATGGAAAATGTGTGAAATAAACATGTCTGGACTCAACTGAATGAAAACAGACTGACTGAAAAAGCCCCCTGGCAGAGAACCAAAGAGCAGATTTGGAAAAAAAATATTACATTATGGAAGGAATTTGCAGTAGGTGCCTTCACTTCCCAGCTACTTAGATTCTGCTGGGTCACCATGGCCCACAGAAACAAAGAAGCTTCAAGAATTTATTCCCTGTGCTTTTTAACTTCACATTACTTTCCATGAATATGATAATTCTATATTTAATGCCTTTTAAAAGACATTAAAAAAAATATATCAGAAGGCCCAAGAAAACTGTGATTATGTCTTGAGGGGATGTTGTGCAGTGGTTTTGGCTAGAGGTACCAAGCGAGAAGTTACATATTTTTATTTAAAAAGTCTAATCTAACAAGCAAATTACTTGCTGATTTCAGAGACTCATAAATTAGGACGGGTCTTTTTCATCTCTGGTTTTTAGTATTGGTAAGGATTTATTTAAAGTTTTACCAAGAAGCAAAATCCTCAGTGAAGCATATAATTTACACCTGAGAAGAGAGAGTAAAATAATAATGATTTTCTTCCGTAGAGTTTTCAGTATTAGCAGACTTACTTTAGCTGCAATTTTATCTATTGCTTCATCCTTTCCAAAATAGATTCTCCAAGTAGGAAAAAAAAATTAAAAAAGGTCTAATGCTCTCAAAGATCACATGTACAGTTCCATTAGTGAATGCAAATTCAATAGTCAATAAAGCAAGGCAAAACCTTCCCTAATTATATAATTACATGACACATATTAGTAGCAGTGACACAGCTTATACAGGAGCAAAGAAGTGGCTCTGTGTTAAAACAGGCAGTACCTGGTATGGGGATGCTCATTTACAGTTTGCATCCTTTACCCTTAATGATATTGACTGAAAACAATATTTGCATCAGAACAACTCTATATATGAAAGTTTTTCCAAGCCAAAAGAAGAGACATGCAAAAGCCAGGATTCCTCTCTCACAGCCAGCTCCACATGGCAGCACTTTACAGTATTGCCAACACATGAGCACTGCACAGACCAAGTAGAAAGTCGCCCTCCTCCAGAACATACCTGCTGAGTGCAACCTAGATCTACCTTTCTTCTTACCTATGGTAGGCTTACTATGAGTCTCAGGATGTCTGTCCAACCCTGACTTCCTTTTTACCATTGCTTCTTAGGAATAACACAGGCTGCCACCACCAAATACAAATAAATAAATCAAACTTGGGTCTTTTCAACAGCAAACATTTTGATACTGCAAGTCCTCACTTCTGCTAATCCAAAAAACAATATAGAAGAGGAGACAGAAGAAGCCTTTTCCAGACCTAGGCTGGAAAAAACTACCCCAGCCTGCAGCCTTATCAGCAGGAATCACCAGTAACCTCTGGCACCTGAGCTTGAACCAAATGAGAAATGAGACACGTTGTAATCCTTCACATCTTTTTAAACTGTGGTGTTTTTTCTACACCATTTCTGGTTCTTAATCATCCCTGAAATGAAGTCAAGCAGTTTCAGAGAGATAAAAACAACTCTTGCATACCTATTGAGACTTTACACAAAAAAAATTCAATTTTACTTTTGTGAGGAATATGATTCATAAGGAAATAAAAGAGATTGTAGTGAGTGTTCTGTTAGTTTAAAAACATGGATATGAAATAGCAGATATTTGGGCAAAGGAAAGAGATAAAGTAATGCAACAGTTTCAAGTACAGCTAAGGCTGTGGTCAGGCTGTGGTGAGTACCAAATTATCATAAAAATATATCACTTATATTCAACATTTCTTTTTCATATCAATTCAATGTCATACATTCTAAGAGAAAATTTGATCCACTATTGCTTAGTTAGGAGGAAATTACATTACTAATATTTTATACAATGCATTACATTATAATCATATAGACATTTTTCCCTCGTTATTTTAGAATATATCAAAGAATCACAGATAATACTCATATCTACTAAAAGAGCAAAGGAAGCAAGATTTTAATTAAGAGCAACAGCAACAAGAGAAGGAACATACAGCAGAAATTTAATCCTGATATTTAGAGACAAAACTATTCACTGCAAATACTTACTCCTATGGATTAACAAGGAATAAATATAGGCAGATGACAGAACTGATTACAACATACAAAAGAATTATTTTCCAGAGAAACAAGTTAGACTATTTATTATTTGGAAATCTCAGAACAAGGCACAGCAGCACCAGTTCCCAGAAGAGTTTTAAGAAGTAGTTTAATCTGGTAAACCAATCATAATTTTCAAATTGCCATCTGCATAGGCATGCAAAGGGGGGTCAGCACAAAAGCAAGAAACCTTCCTTTCTTTCTGCCTCTCAGGGAATGGAATTGGTGGAGCTGAGCTCTTTCATCTGCTCTGGATACAAGTAGAATGATCCCTGCACATCTTTTGTAGAGAGTTCAACTCAGCATCTTTAGCATATGCAAGATTCACTTGCAGCAAAGAATAACTGCGTTATCTGGTTAAATGTTAATAAAGTATGATTTCCTATCATAATTTAGGAACTCAGCAACTCCTCACTGTTAAAACCAACATGCAATCACCTCCTTTATTTGGTTTCTGGTCGTGGAGACACTTGTGTATCCAGGGATCTTTGCAAACATCAGCTTGAAAAGCAGCTGGGACACCTAACAGCATACAGACAAAAGCCATCATTTATAGATTAAACTCATTTTTATGAGCCCTGAGCTCCTGTTTGCATGCTGTTAATGAGTTCTAGAAGCTCTGTAGCCCACACTACCTGATTATGATACATTTTCTCTGTAATCTGTTCCCTAAGAAAGGTCTTTCCTCATCACATCATTAGACCTGCAAGAGTCAATAGAGGATGTCTGCATTGTGCCTGTAGAGTTGAGCTCTCCAAAGCCTTTATTGCAGTTTGGCCTCAGAATGGCCTGCAAGGCTGAGCCAAGCCAAAGTGCAAGAGAAACCAAGCAATATATTCAGGAATTCATTGGAAGTGTTCAGTAGCATGGCAAATCTAGTTTGTGTCTTAAATTCTAGATAGGGTCTTTCCCATGCAATTTGCTCTTTCTTCTCTGATTTTTCTGTCTGGTGAAATACTGAGTAATCCTTTTAATTCCCTCTTTAGCAAAAGAAAAAAAAAAACCCAACAAAAAACCCACCAAGAAGCTACCTCTGAGCTTGCCATAAAGACTAAATTTTAATTCATTTCCAAAATAATAGTGGTTTATGTTATTTTAGAAAATATACAAAATTAAGGACAGAAAAAAGTATTATTTGAGAAAAAATACTTCTGGTTTTCACAGCTTTTCAATTTCATATAAATTTGGTTCTTAGTATTGTTTAAAGCCAGCTGTGTTATATACTGGCTCTCTTCTGTTAAGAAAATAACTGAATTTCACACCTTATACACTATCATATCACAGTGAACCAAGCTAGAATTAAAAAAAAAAAAAAAAAAATTACTCCCCTATTGTCTTTGGGAGTCTCTGTCTTTCCAATTTCCTTTGATGAAGTGTCATGGATCAGATCAGATCAGATCAGATATAAACCCATTATTTCTTTTAAGTCCCAGAACAACAACCTACCTCCAACCTTCCACTTTAGCAGAGGCTCAGCAGTGTCTTTGTGGTATGGTAAACATACCTGAAATATGAAAGCTGAAATGTGAGTGTGTCATGTAAGCAGTGAACATGAAGAGAAATGAGGCTCTCTATGACAGAACTATTGAAGGAGGGAAAATAAGTTTTGTCTTTTCCACAGGACTCCTTTGTTTTATCCAACCTGTGCGTGGCTCTGCTGAGGGAATCTCATCTTTGGGCCACTGCTGATGGCTCCCATTCAGTGATCACAGCACCACTGGGAGAGAGCACCTCAGCAGGCCTGATGGGAGGAATTAACATTAGTGTGCTTTTATTCACTTTGGAAGGTCAGAATTAGAAAAACAGGCTCACAACCATAAAAACGTCACTCATGTTGCTGCCTGGCAGCTGCACTCATTTACTTGATCTCATTGCTTTTTGGAAATAGACTTCTTATGCTGTAGCTTTCCTTTTTCCTTTTGGGACTTTCATGGCAGGCCAGTATTTTCCCCTGGCATCAACATTTTATGACCAATCCATTATCCATTACCTTCCTGGCACGTGCAAACTTCAGAAAAACCTTGTCTGGGACTTGGCACTCTACCCAGGGCCTGATAAATGCTATAAACTTTATTTCTTCTCTTGTGGTGCAAGTTGGAAAAATATGGTATGTAGTTATGCAAACATGACACTGTCCTCAGCAAAGGCTTCTTTTCAACACAAAATCCTCCAGAAAGAACTGAATTAATTTATTGTCTCTAAAAGCACCACTAAAAGAAAGAGAAAAAAGAAAAAGTGGCAGTTTTCCTGGAGATGTTTGATTCTCTGAGCACACCAAAAAGCTTATATTTTGAAAATAAAATTTCTCATTATAAAAACTTTGAAATTGTACCTTTAAATCAGTAAAGTGTCATCCATTTCTGAGTGGACTGAACTTCAAAACCAAAGGGGCTCCTTTGAAGACACAAACCTTGCTGCCAACTTTGTCATGAATACAGAAAAGTAAAAGAAACAAAGGTTAAAAGATAAAAGCACAGAAAATCTGGATTACAATAGAAGTATTGCTGTCATCATCTGACTAGATGTGAGATGTGCTCATTGCAGAATATATTTTACTCCCATTGGTTAACACATTAGGTTGTTCTGGATTCCAACTAACAACCATATTTATTCATGAATAACAGCAGAGAAAAAATGAAATTAATTGCAATAATAATAAGATCTCTACTTAAAGAAAAAAATCCTAATGAATAAGCTGAAAAATCTCCCTGATATTAATAAAAAAGTGTGAAAATATTACTATTTAAGTATTTTGAAAACTGCATCTTGCATTTTAAGTGCTCTTTCCTGTAATACATGTGCCACATTCTCTTTCCTTACCTATTACCAAATTCTATTGCTTTATGAAGTAATACTGGAAAAAATAACATTAAATAGTCCAAGGTTAGCCACCTACTGTGATTAAAACAGTTACCAGTAAACTAACAGCAGTGCATCTGTGTAGAAGGCAGTGAAAAAGCCACCCCCTCTCTGACTTAAAAATTGCATTCCTGACAGAAGGTCTGAAGCACAGGTACTCTGCAGAACAAATACTTTGGTTCCCTGTCATTCAAAATTGGTGCACTTGTCTAAAATAGTATTTGCTCCCTATGTCATAACATATTTGAATTTCTCAAATACTGATGTTGCTGGTGTGAATCACCCCAACAGATTTTGTAATCATCTGTTCTTTGGGGTTCTTAGGACACTCTGAAAGCATACTCACCAGTGAGACCTCCATAAAAAGGCTTGAGATTAAACTGGTTTTAGGAGAGGCTTTGTTTCTTATTTTACACAAAAATTCAGTGATTTAGTGCTCATCCAACACTTTCTGTCACTCCTCTGCCCAAACTAAAACAGTTATTGAATGATGGCAGGAGACAGACATGTACAGACAGAAACACCCACACCATCAAATATGAGAAAATGGTTCTTTGCTTTCATAACCGTGACACTTAATGTCAAGGAAAAGAGGTTTGTGTGGCTCCTGAAATTAGCATTTATTTCTACAATATCTAGCTATTGTAATCTGAGAGACTGGGAAATAATACTCCCAGACTGCCTACTTTACTAGACATTTCTAAAGACATGACAGAAATAACTTCAAGCCCTTCTAAGCCATTCTAAATCAAACAGAAGGTGATTGGAACAAAATCACTTTCATTCTAGTAAATATCTCCACTGTTGAACTTTTGTGAAAAAATATCTCATCACCTAATTGTATAGTTCCAAATCTTTGTAATATTTGCATCTCCTTCAAAATCAACAACTACATGCCAAGCAACCTGGGTGCAGAAATCTCTTCTTACTTCCAGTTTAGCTACTAGACTGACTACATCCATTTAACTTACAGTTTGCTACAAATACCATTCTGAGGCACTTTACTTAATCCAGAATGCTAGTTCTTTTGAAAATAACAAAAACATACACAAAGGAATATTTTTATTAAAAAGTCTTGCATCCTAAGATAAATGCTACATAGGCAAGACCCTAGCAAGATCCTTAGGGAGATGATGCTCCATTCTGAAGTGTTCTGCTTCACTCCTGAACAGTGATACACTCATTTTGTATCTCTGACATTCTGAGTAGGGAATCTTTCCTCTCTCTAGGCATGGATATGCATCAAATGCCCTGATCATCAGCAGAGCTCTAACTGCTCTAGAATGCTGTAATATAGCACATGCTCTGTGATTTGGAGCATGATATCTCTCCTCCTGAAATGTGGGCTTTTGCCCATCTGATTAAATACTAACTCAATAGATGTTTAACTTACTGCTAAGTTATGTGAGTTCTTTGGTCACTCTGTGGATACCTCATGCTTTATGGTGGTTATAATGGCAGAGTATTATTGGTTTTGCATATTATTTGAACAAAATTATTTGCAAAGATAAAAAAAAATACACATTATCAGACTTTAGGAAAAATAAATCACCATAACACACAAACCTGTATAACAATCCTGTTTCTGAGATTTCTTAGAGAAAGTAACAGGGAAGTGAATATCAGGCAGGTGGATCATTTGACTGGGATTAAAAGCAAGATAGTAAACTCACAACTAAGTAAATCATCCAAGTAGCTGCCAAACGTTCTGGCATAAGAGATAGGAATTTTAAAGTAAATCTAAACAGAGTCACTCCATTAAAAAGTAAGAAGAAATCAGGAATGTGTTATCCTAATACAGCAAGCTTAGACTCTCTGGCACCACAGAATCAAATACTCTCACTGATTCAGGCACTCCAAATACTCATCAGGGGAATAAATTCAATATTGTGAATGCAATTCTGATTAAATTTTCTAGAATGGCAGCATCATTAAAAAAGGTAACAAAATAAATATATTTTTAAATTTTTGCATGAGCAGTCTAGTGACAACTTTTTAAACAATAATGGTTTCTTCTTTGCTACTGTCTAGCATCTTTATCATTATACTGTCACCTGTTCTTATTCCCAGTGTGTCTGCCTTTGAAAAGTGTCTTATTTCTATGAAGTAAAGTATTCTGGATTAAACTGCAATTGAAAGTAAAATACTGTCATTGTTACAAAACTTACCAGTCCAAACAAGTTTTTCATATGAGAATTTACAGGGAACATTGCAAAAGTGAGAAAATCAGAAATAACTGAAATGAAAAGAGTAAGAAAGGAATCCTATATATGTAGGAAAGAAGAGCAAGAGAAAATCACAAGTAATATAAAACATGGAGGTGAATAGATTAGATTTTTGTCACAGGATGTTCTCACTATGTAAGATCTAGCTACAGTTACAATTCTCAACATTCAATTTATTCCCTTTTATCACAGGATTAATTGTATGACCATAGTAAACCCAAATTAAAGTTTTATTTTCCTTTCCATTTCAAACAAGTTGCAGGTCTAATCCTTCCAATCTTTCTTTTACATATTAGCACCTATACAGTTTGGGACAAAAGTGTGGAATTTTCTAAACTCATGACTCAAAATAGGACATCAAAATGGACCAGGAAATGTAAGCTGGTAATAAAGGGACTCACTAAGGAAAGAAGATAAATATACTGAAACTACTATTCTGATACCTGTTTTCAAGAGCAGCATGTCACATTTATGATGTCAGCAGAAGAGCTGCATGCAGAATTTAGAAGGACAGCAGAAAGTAAAAGATTTGTTGAAGCAGTCTTCCCCTCCGTAATTGTATAGTGATATAAATTTAAGAATTTATTCTTCTGATTATAAAGCCAGCCATATTGCAAGTCATATACCTTCACATATTAGATATCCTGCAAAATGCCAACCAGTAAAATGCCAGTGTCAACTATATCCTGCAAAATGCTGCAGACTAGAATTAACAGTTTTTCTTAAATTGTTGTTCCATGACTTGTGTCTTTATTGAAGTTTTCACTAATAAATAAGCACACCATTAGTGTACAAAAAAGTGTATTCTGTTTTAATATTTCCCATGCCCAAAAGTCTGTTAAGCTGCCCTGTCCTAAATCTGTTGGTTAGACTCAAATATCTTCATCTTCACATTATGGAAACAAAGGCAAGTGTCATTTTTTTCCTGTGGTATGCCATAATGAGCCAGAGTTACTCTCCAGAAGAGAATAACTCTTGTCAACTACTTAATAAGTGCCTCACTGATGACTCAGTGGCCTTCCTGGTGCAGTGCAGCATGAAGACTTTCTTGGTGTACATTTAGGATGGCCATGTGTTGTGGTGACTCACCTGTGGTTTTGCCAACTTTGAACAATGTAAGGTCATTCTAAATGAGTGTTAATAAAACCTTCCAACACCTCACATTCACATGAATTCTCTAGACAACACACAGCATATTGGAGAAGTAATTTATTAATATTTAAGTACTTTTTGGAAGAAATTATGCAGTTCTCTGTGTCTGCTGAGATCTACCTTATGGAACACAGGACTAGGAGAGGTGGTAAAATGGTTGTTATGCATGTTTTGCCTCTCTAGTGCTGGAACCAGTGGGTGCAACCCTGACTTGTTCCAGGTGCTAATAATTGTGCCAAACCAGATCTGCTTTTATGCCAGTGGACAGGAAATTGCTGTCAAAGGAACTTTTATAATATTCTGTTTGCATAATGGGATCTCATAAACATCAAGAAATACCTTTGAGCCTGAATAAACATGGTGAAATCTTGTCTCCATTGGGATTTTTGTCACAGATATCAGAGGAGGCAGAATTTGAAACTGCTGTGTTTAAGACTGCTTTGCTTCAGAGGCTGTAATGTCTGTCCAGAGATTGTGAAATCATAGCAGGAGTCCCAGGTCAAAAAATAACACTCCTCTTAGTGTGATGAGCAATCTTTTTGATTCAAATAGGTATGTCATTCTGGAAGCTGTTATTAGACTGCAGCTAACACTGCTCAGGTAAATGGCAGCCAACTTCCTCAGGACTCTGGAATGCATCTCATTGGACTCCATAGACATATGTACATTCAGGTTTCTCAGGTGGTCATGAACCTGATCTTTTCTTACAGTGGGAGGGACATTGCTCCCCCATCCTGCCATCCATCCACCCAAAAGGTGTGGGAAGAGAAGCTGCCATTGAAGACTCAGTCGAAAAAGTTGTTGAGTACCTCAACCTTCTCCCTTTTTACCAGTTTGCCAGCACCATGTATCAGGAGGGCACGCCTTCTTTGACATTCTTCTTCTGTTTTACATACCTGTAGAAGAACTTCCTGCTATTCTTTCCGAGTACAGAACCATACTCTATGCCCTTCCCAGGCCACCTTTCCTCTGCTTGTGCATTTGCTTCATTCCCTTCAGTCTGACCAGCAGTTCCCTACTCAGCCATTCCAGTCTCTTGCCTTCCTTGCCCAATTTCTTGGTTCTCAGAACTGTGACTTCTTGCACTTTACTGAAGACATCCTTATGTATCTGCCAGCTCTATTTCACTCCCTTGACCCTGAAGGCAGTCTCTCAGGGGATCCAGCTGACTATCTCCTTAAAAAGCTAGTAGAAATTTGCTTTCCTAAAGTGCAAACTCTAATCCTTACCCAACTCATATCCTTTAGGACTGAAAACTCCACCAACTCCACCAGGATGCCTTCAGACTTGAAGTACCTGATTTGCTCCCTTATGTTGGTGACCATCAGATCCAGCGTTGCATCCCCTCTGGTAAAGTCTCTTGGATTGCATGGAATTGTTGTTCAATAATTTTTCTTCTGCCTTAGAGAACTGTAAAAGATTAAATAAATGTGAGAATTCAAGAAAGGACACTTAAAGGCCAGATACAAGGTATGAAACTTTGGGAAATATATTTTGTTCTGCAGCATGAATATTACTGTACAAATATATGCCAAATTTTGCTTCAATTCAACTCAATATGAGTCAGGAATATTTAAAAGCATCAGTACAATTTTAATTTATATGCATTCAGCCATAAAGAAAAAACAGCCTATATTTTGTATTTCTTCCACATATCATTGTCATATTCATATTTCTCTTTGCCAGATAAGCACTTTTTTAGGAATATGCTTTACAATTAGACATAAGAATTGTATTTTAAGTCTTTCAAGAAGAAACTACACTCACCAGTTCTCATAGATATATAGGATATTACTGGCAGCAGTGGCATGTCCTAAGAGTCCTTGCTAAAGAATGAAAGTGACACATTTAAATGGGCCACACTTGATGATATGTCACTTAACTGTTTAAAGCAGTCAGCAAGACAAAAATGAAAGCCATTATTTCACTTAATTAGCGAGCCTGGTGAGAGAAATCTTCCATCTGTTTTCTTTAGCAAGATTATTTTTAAAAGGTGAGCATGGGTTGACAAAGACTTTCAGCATTAAAACAATAGAGTATATTCTAGAAAAATAGATGAATGGTCCCCTCACTACATGCTCTTGTAAAAAGTCAATCTCCAGCTCTCTTGTAGGCCCCTTTCAGTACTTGAAGGTGCCCTAAAGTCACCCTGGAGCTGTCTCTTCTCAGCCTGACTCCACAGGAGAGGTTTTTCTACCCTGATCATCTTTTTTTTTTTGGTTTCTACAGATCTTTCTCATATACACCCTTAGGAAATTGAATTTATTTAGATAACTTTTTCAAAACTATTTAAAGGGCTTAACAATCTAAGTAATTGAGATACATTTGCAAATCCTATTACTCAGATGAGACAATAACATGAAAATTGAGAGGGTTTTTAGATAAGAGTAGCAGTAGCTCGAGGCAGCACAGAAAATGTATTATTTTTTTTTTTGGCAACTCCAAAGGCAATCAGAAAAAGCCATAACTTCACAACTTCAGTGTACAGATATGTTTCACATTTTTATCTGGACATGCTTGAAGAACTTCAAAGAGTTCTTTTGTACCTTGATACAGGGTAACAAAGCACCTTATCTGTGATTATCAGTCCACCATCATTCATTTCAGATATTCCAGTAAGATCTGAAAATTTCAACATAAAAAAAAAAGTTACTGATAGAGCTTGTGGGTGCATCTGAGGCCTCATAGGTTTGTGCAACTTTCCAGAAGTACCCTATGGGATAGAAAATTGATTTCCACCTGTTCCTCAATATCCTCTACTGTTCATCAAGGCCACAAGTTCCATAGTTGGAAGTTAGAACAGATGTAGTATACTAACCTGGAAATCACTAATTTCTGATTATGATTTTAACAGGTTTCTTTTACACTCATGAATTTTAATAGCTATTAGATTGAAAGCCTTGGAATATGTCTCTGTTGAACATTGAGATCAAATCAAAAGGGCAAGGATGTCAGAAATTAAAACAGATAATTGTCATACTGCAAAAGAAAAGACCCCAGACATAAAGAACACTTCTTTCTTCTCAAAAACATAGTTTTTTTTCTATTTCTATTGATAACCAGAGTACATATTCCCTTGCTCCCTTCAGAAACTCCCACTTCTCTGTTCTATACCTCAAGAGTATGGTAAATGAGTTGAAAATATCTCAGTACTAGGTTCAACTGTAAAATAAGCCATCTAATTCACAAATGCAGAGGCTATGAGTTTGAAATAGGATCCTTTTGCTTCTAGGATGCAGATCCAAAGCTACTGTTCCTCTGTGCATGTGCAAGTACACATGTAAGTGCCTGCTCACTGTCCAGTGAATGGACGTGCATTGAATTGGCAAATACAAAGAGGGTTCCTAATGAGGTAACTCCCCTGAGAAATAAATATACTGCTTCATAACTCAGCTCTCTTTTGGCAGATTTCTCCATAAATCTGCAGAAATCAGAGGAGCTGCATCACAAGACAACATTGGCAGGGAGAAAGGGCTGTTGTGTGGTCACATTCTAAAGCAGAGGAAAAGTGAGCTGTGTTAGACGTGAGCAGCTGTGCAGAGGCAGTAAGGTGCAGGTAATCAGTGCCATTTCCATGGGCTCATTCTCCAGACTTCTCCACGTTTTGCACAGGTCATTGCTGGTCTGATGTTTTTCAGCCTTACGCAGATGAATGCAATAATTTCTTATGAGAACTTTGCATAAACTGAGGTTCAAATTTCATTGAAATTGATATCTGCCAAGAATAATATTTTACTGGTGCTAAAGGCTCTGATAACTTATATTTTTTAAACCATAATTTATATGCATCACAGACATAGCAGAGAAAAACTAGGTTTTCTGTTTTTATCAGTACTAAATCAATGTTATAAACACAATCAGAGATATTTATTACTTTCCCCTAAAAAGTTACTTCTTTGATCTGTAAAAGTTAGCCAAGGTATCTGGATTTACTTTGGAAGGTTTAAAAGTCACAAAAATTATAAAATATTAAGAACTGACTTCCAAATTATTGTTTGAAAGAAGAGACACAGTTACTGTACAAGAAAGGCAAAGCATTTCTTATGAACTTCAGACAATTGTGTTGTAAGTTAGTGCTAAATTGAAGCTTCAAAACCAATCTAAATTTTGCAAGTTTATAGTCTTGCAATCTTCTGCTTTATTGTCCATCATCCTATTTCTGTGTCTTGAAAGTTCCAAGAAAGCTAGTTTATTTGGCATTATTTCCTAAGGCACAAATCAAGATTTAGTCCAAACTTCTCAAAGCAGAACTTTTTAAGACAAAAATTTTCCCCTACAGACATCCAGAATTATGAAAAATATACTCTAACTTTTCACTAATGACAGTTGAGAAAAATACTGCTGTTTCTGCCATAGTTTGCTCTGCTGTCAAACACTGAGTACACTTGATACATATCCCCATGTGTGCTTCCTAAATGGCTTTGGAACTCACAGTCTGACTTCAGTGGAAATGATACAAAAGGATCTTGATCTCAAAGATGATTATGTTTCCATACATTCTGTAGAAATATAAAACTGAGGATTGAGATCAGACCCTGTAAATTTGCCGCTGAAGAAAAGGCTGCAGAAGGAGATCACAATTCTCATTATACCTAAGGATCTGCATGCCAGCACTTATAAATATTCAGTTGTGAGAAAAGCCACAGGATTTTCATACCTTAACCATCAAGGCCAAAAAACCACAAGGCACCAGTCCATAGGAAATGAGGCTTCATTCATGCTGCAGCTCTACATGCCACTTGTTAGTTATATTACATTTTATTAATCAGACTTGGATTTATACTCAGGGAAGCTGGAGCCAGTATGTAAGAAATCCTAGCCTCCATTATTAACAGAACAATGTGCTGTGCTTTTGTCTGAGATTTCTGATATCCGGGCTCCAGCCAAAGTGCCATGATAAATGGACACTGTAGCCAGTATCTGCACAATTCAGCCTCAGAACCCCTCATGCTTTGGATTTCCTGTAGATGTTTTGTATAATAACCCTGTACCTCTCCTTATCTACCAGCTAAGATCACTGGGGATATAATTAGTTTAAGCAAATTCAATTAATGAAAACAATCACTCATTTCCAGTGTTCCACATACAGAGTCACATACAGATAAGAGAGAGAACACCAGTCACCACTGGTTTGGAAACTCCTTGGAATGGATGGAAGAAAAGGGCCATTTTGAAGGGATGTTTGTTGGGAGGAGCTGGCTTCATAAACATGGGATGGTAACACATGGATTTATCATGTTCTACACGGTGCTGTGAACACAATGAGCTAACAGTGAGTTCTCAGCTGGTTAGGTTAGACTGTGTAAAAGTGCTGCACTAAGGTTGTTTGAATTTAATTGAAGTTGCATAGGTGTCTCAGCCCAGTCTTTCCCTGGCTTTTGCAGGCTAACACAGCCCAAGGGAGCTCAGACCTGTCTCTATGTGCCAGTGCAGGCATGTTATCCTTCACATATTTGTAGTGTGATTTTAGGCATAGGCATAGGCATAGGATAGTAGAAAATGGGTGGGTCTGGATTTTTCCAGACTTGTCTGGAATTTTTGGTCAAACATCAAGAAATTCTAATTCTTCAAAACACAGCTTTTTTGTGGAAGCATACTGATTTTGAAAGGGAAATCACAGGAGGACAATTCAGATTGAGAGGCAAGTGCATGGCCAAAGATGAAGACCTAAAAGTCTAGATAATCATGAAACAAATTAACAGCAGTTTTCATCTGGGGCTTAGGCAGCCAGGTTCAGAAATCTTTGGGTTGTAATCAGATATAGCAGAGATATAAGAGCCAAATGACAGTTAGGAAAGCAGTAAATGTAATTTTGGACTTTTGCAATACTTTAGTAGAACATCGAAATATGTGTAATAGCTCTGCTTAAGCTAGGTAGGGCTTGGAAAGTCAGTTTGCAACTATTTGAATTCACACATCATCTTCACTACAAAGATACATAAGGGTTTAGCAGTTTTTAAAGCTACTGCAGCTCTGACCTCTGCTGCAAGAAACTGTTCAAGAACAGAGCCCTTCTTTCATGACATATTCAAGTACCTTTGACTTTGCATGAGTTGTTGGATAATAAGAATATTTTTCTGTGGGCATACTCAGATAAAATATGCATCTAGCCTATTATCATCAGAATATTGTTTTTCACAATTATTGTATAAAAATTATTAAATTCCTCCAACCAAAGAAACAAAAAAAATTTAAAGAATTTACATGTGAAGGAAAAATTGTTCTAAATTTATTAATTGCTCTAAATTTATTAATATCTTCAAACTCCCAACCACATCTTTTGATGGTAGCTTCCTATCTAATTTGCAACATTCCCCTAGTAATTATGTAGTTGATATTTTAGTAAGGCTATCAGTATTTAACTTTCATCAATGAGCAGATTGAAAACACATCATAGCTATAGCCCTATCACAAAATATTTTTTCCCTAAGCCAGCTTTATACAAATCCAGATAATGTCCAGCATTCTAGTGTGAACTATTTAGTTCCTCTATTGCTAAAGCACTGTGGTATTCCGAGGAGCACATGCACAGCAATACACAAAGAGATGAGAGCCAGGACTTAAATGAAATATTAACAAACAGGATTTTTAAATTTACTAAATGAAATAAATAAGAAACTCATTATATCATTTGTTTCCTTATCAATCCTAATGTTTTTGTTAATATGCCATTACATTTAATATTTTCATGCTGAAATATTTTAGATTGATATGTTTCTAGCTCTTGACTTTATTACCTCTTTCAATTAACCTACAATAGCAAATTTCATATTAACAACTACAGTAGAAATAAAAGGTGAGGTCTAATAGGCTAAAAGTACATACACATTCATTAGCAAGCTTCAGATTTCTGAGCCCTACTTTTTATACAGTATCGTATCATTTCAAAGAAATTTAGAAAGGGAAATAATGTTGATTCAATCTCAGGATACAAATATGAAATGTCTGCGAATGGCCTGAACAATGTCAACAAATACTAGCTTTTAGTCAGAAAAAAAGCCGCCCACATTTTGCATAGAGTTAAGCACAAGTCTGAAGACTTTCCTGTAAAAACTGAATATAGTATAGAGCTTTATCAGGTATTTGTCAAAGATGAGAAAGTTACTGCAGAAAGTTTCTGTCCAAAATTACACTGCAAGGCTAAGCTTACTGACAAGATTAACCACCCTAAATGCACAGGGAGAAACCCAGTGTTCTACAGATCTACTCCAGCCTGAATGCTTTGGCTGAATTGAGTTCTTAGGAGGGAAAAAACAATCTTTGGTGCCTATTTTCAAATTTCTGCCCAGATGACCTAAAACTATATGTTAGAGTAGGGAAAAAATACATCAAAGCACATACCTTTGTGAGTGTACTGAAGTCTGGGTTCTTCCTCCATTTAAAAACTTATCCTACTTACAAAGAACATTTCAATAGTCTCCTTGAATTTTTAAGAAAAATAATTTTCTTAAAATATAATTCCACTCTTCAATAATGCCTTGATTTGGAAACCAAAATATTAACAAAAATAAGCAATGTATGATGGTATAATACAGCATGGAAGCATAAAAAATATGATATTTATATATTTAATACTCTAATTTCTGCTGCAGTTTACTGTTCCACTAAAACCCAATGTAAATTGGGTTTTAGCCATATAAATCTTTTTAAAAGTACATGCTGGTAATTTTGTAAAAGTCCAGTAAAACTCTATGCAATCTTAAAGATCTATTATAGAAATTATTGTTTTAACAGTATTTTTGCTATCACAGCACACTGAAAATAGATTTTTTTCATATAAAGAGGTCAGTTCAGATTTTACAGAGGTCAACTTGAAATTTTCTGATAAAATATCTTATTCTATATTGGAATAGTGTGCTTCTATTAATTTTCAGATCATTGAAAGCAAATTGGAAAATCTTAACAGGGCTTTTCCCTAAAGCTGGAGCCAAAAATACTTTGGCCAATTTCATTAACTACTGTGTACATTGGTTCTATTGCTTCAACTTCAGCTGAACCCTTTAAAAGCCTTTGCCAGGAGGCTAATGGCAAAAAAAAAAAAAAAAAAAAAAAAAAAGCACCAGATAGAATACATCAAAAGCCCCTCCAAAAAACAAAATCCTAGCTGATATCCATGCTTAAACCCCAGGCTGACATTCAGCACCAGCACTCTATCTGTCCTTTCCCTTTACTGACAGATGAAGACAACCTCCCAGCCCTCCCAGCCTCAAGTCAGGCTGAAACTCTTCTTAGAGCTTCTCTGTTTTTTGGGGAAGTGTGAGGAGGCAGACTCCCAAATAAAATGTAAATGAAAATTATCTGTAATTTTGCCTTTCCAGTAATACAAGGAGTGATTTCAACTAAACACCTTGCATGAATATATGCAAATTATCAATATTAGGTTATTTTAGTTTATTATAATTTATTATAACCAATACTAGGTTATTGCAGATTGACCACCAATTTCCACTGGTGAGCTTCACCTTTAACCATTTAAAATCAGCATCAGATTATCATCATTACACTTAACCAATCATTATCTAAATCAAACATGTTTATATCAAAGCAGAACAGGACACTCTAGCAATAAAACAATAGAAATGCTGATGAGTAACGTCTTCCCACATTTTTGACTCAAAGTACTGTATAGAATTTTTTTAGGAAAATGGGTGCTCTCTATATTTTGTTTTGTCCTGTTGTTTCTCAAAAGAAATAGAAACAGTGTTACTTCTCTCTACCTTCTGTCAAAGTGTGATTTCTCATAATTCCAGAATTTTTTTCCAGTGTATTCTGAATTTACTTCAGCGAGAGCGCTCCTTCCCTCAGAAATCACCCCACTGCCTGAACACGCCTCCGCTTCACAGTGCCTTTACACATTTCAGTTGAATCTTAATGTTCTTACTTATTTTATTTCTGTTTGTATTGCCATAAATACAGTGCTCGTGCTCTGTTCCTTTTTCATAATTACATCTCTCATGCACACATTACCATATTCTGTACAACTACTGTTCAGGAAAACTATGCTTGTTTATAATTTTGCTGATTTCCTAAATCACCTCCTAAATTTCTTATATGGGTCTGGATGCGTTTGCATGTGAATACATACTGCAATATAAAGATATGTTGTGTGTGTGAAAGAGAGAAAATGTGCCTGAGAGGTCTGTTCTTCCAGTTCTATGCCAATGCTTTTTCTAGGCAGAAGTCCCTGGAAATAACCACATTTCCACCACTGGAAAAATCCTAAATTTACTTCAAGAAATGGCACATTATTAGGAGACTGACTTCCAAAATAGGAGGCAGAAAATAAGCTTAATCAAAAATAATTACATTTTAACAGGAAGCATACACAGATTGTTAAGGTTCAGAATCAAAATTCCATGGCATGAAATTAATTTTTGGTCAGGGTTTTTCAGGTAAATCCAGCCTGCTGCCTTTCCTTTCCAAAGAGGACTGCTCTCCAACCCCCTGCTAGCTCACATTTTAGGTGCTCATATACCTTAACATCACAGTCCTTCCTGGTATTTCTAGTTCAATACCTTCTTCCCACATGCAACCTTTAACAGCTAAATCGATATTCCCAGCCACAAGGCATGGCTTGACTTATTCATGCTTTAGCTGCTAAATACATAAGCCTGCTGCAGATGGCAGCTTTAGAGCAGCCAGGGAGGAGCACAGAGTATATAGGAAAGGGAAGTATTTCTTTCAGGGTAGTGTAAGGCACATGCACTGCACAACAGCAGTCAAAAACCAGGCTGCAGCTCCTGCTGCAAGCACTACTGCAGCGTATTCTACTCCCTGTCCTGCTGCACCCCCAGGTATCCAGTGTGCTTTCAAGATGTCTTAGATAGGAGTGTAATTCACTGGCCCATCACTGCTTTGAAGGCATGTTTTATTTCATATTGGGTTTGTGACAGTTTCTCATCATCACTTTTCACTTGTGTCTTTCTAAATTAGCATCCTTTGTCATCCTTTTCCCCCTCTTTAGAGACACAAACGAACTAAACAGCCTTAATTTGGCTTTTTACTCCAAAGATCAACAGGTGAAAATGAAGATGGAAAAAAAGTTGGCAGTTCACATCATGTTGAAAGAGTTCAGAAGAAACAAAACGTCACAGCCCACTTACTCAACAGTGCATCAGGGATCCTTTGTACTTGCGGTCTTTAGAGGGCCTCTAGCAGAGCACCTGAAAAAGAGAAAGATGACTTTCACATACATTGCTGAGGAAAGCCTTATTCCTTCCACATGTACCACTCAGAGTTTTACCTGGTTGCCTGCAGGGTTAAGTGTTGGCCCTTGGGACCCCAATGTTCCTGAGCAGGAGCTGTAGCACAGTGACTTGGGATGGGTATTTTGCTGAACTGTGACAGCTGATTATGCTGTTGATTCTGCTAAGCACTGGGGCTCCTGGGCTGACATCCAGAGCATGGGGAAGGAGGTAAGATATTGGGCTTTTTTTTTAACCAGTGCTCTTTTAGAGATCCCTGCCATATCTCAAGAGGAGATATTCTATTCCTTTTTCTATTCTGAAAAGAAAAGTAAAATTAGAACTAACATAGTGTGCTTACAGCTCAGATATTCTCACCAGATAATGCTTCCTCCTGATGTATTTCAAATTCTGATCCTCTTGCTGAGTTGAAAACCTAGGATTTAATGTGAAGAATTAATTGTTATGCTTTTGAGATACAATAAATTGGCTTCCTGTCTCCTCAGAAGAAACTTCTCTTGTGCAGTAACAAATGTAACAACAAAAACCTGTATCAAAAAGAAAATGTGTTTATTCTTTATTTGCTGATATTGCTTTCAAGTGCTAGTTTTCTTATTATATTTTTTTCCGGAAAAAATTATAATATTATATTTAGCTACTTGGATCTTTTCCTAAATGATTATTTCTTCACAAAAAAAAATACCTTTTATATTTTACATACAGATGCTTCATAATAGACAATTTCTAAACATTTAGAAACTTCAAAGGATTTCTATTTTTATTTCTACTTTAATAAATATTAGGAAAAGCCACAAAATTAATATCAATGTGTGAAATATAAGTACTGCAAAAAAAGAACTGCTGTTTATTCTTCCAAAGTGGCACAAGCTGTTTTCCTCATTCTTACTGTGAACTGCTTTGAACATCATTTCCATTGAGTATGCCAACTTTTCATATTTTGTGAGCCAAGGCCTCCTAATTTCATAGCCAGCTTGCATCACCATGCAAGTCCAATTTCTATTTTATACCTTAGGGCTTACATTGATGAAATCTGACCCAGTTACCTTAGGGCTAAAAAGACTGAAATTTTGATCAGTCATCACTGTCAGCTTTAGCACACATTTCTTTAATCCTTCTTAGTGTGCTGGAGCCGTTAGGACTGTTTTTGCTGGGCTTTGGACTGGAAACAATCCTTAATTTAATCATAAACATTTGCTCACGTCAACAAAATTTTTGGGTCTGTTAAAGTTTCATTAAACATATTGTGTGTTCAGCCGTGCTTAGGGACTCAGGTGACTGACATTCACAGAGAAATTATTCATGACAGCCAATTTTTTGTCAAGGTCCTCATAAAATATACCCTGGAATATATAAAATGCAAGGTATTTCTTTCAATAAGCCATATTACAATACTGCAGGAAATAACAAGATGTGGAACTACACAAAGTGGAAAATAGAGAAATCATCTCTAATTCCCAATTCATCCACCTCCCCCACTGCATTCCCCATGCTCTCAAATACATGTCTATATATAAAAGGAGAAATCTAATGTGATCAGTCTTTGTTTTCAATGAAGTAAAAGAAAACCAAAATATGTGGAATTTATTCTGTGCTAGCATCATTTTTAATAGCGTTGTTTCATCCTAACATAATATATTGTGAATCAACACTTTCACAAACTTCTGATAAACAATTAAGTGGTTTAGTAATGCAAAACAAAATATTTTGAGGATCTGAGTAAGATCATCAAACTAACTCCTGCAATGAAGCTTTTATTTGACTTAAAAGGGACATCAGCTCACAGAGATCTAATTTCATCAAACTTAAACTCTGTATTCAGCAGGTTGAGAGATTCAATTTCTTATTAATCAAGAACCCTGACACAAGGCTGATGATTTTTTGGTATTTCTTAACTTATTGAGGTTTCCACTGTATTTACGAGGATTACACTCTTAGTCACTTTAAAACAGGTGTGTTCCCTTAAAGGGACAATGCCCATTATTATCTTACCAACTACTGTATATAATTTTTTCTAGTCAGAGTTAGCCTTTATTGAGTGAGTACATGCAGAATCTCCACACTGCACAAGGCTGGCAATGGATTGGTCTAACAGACACTGAAGCCAGGTACATTTCTCGTGTTTGCAGTGCACATAGCATAGCTTTAGTTCTGCCACAGAAGAAAGGAGTGTTGAAGAAAGTCTTAAAAACAAACAAAAAACCAAACACAGGTATAAAATGGATCTGTTTCTCCAGTGACCCATGAAATTAGCATAGAAGAGAAACTAGTTTTTCTAAAGGGAGGTACTCAGGATGCTACAGTAGCCTTGGATATGATTCCTAGTTCAGGAATTGCTGTCTTCTTTCCAGTGATTTCTACCATCTTCTATTTTATGAATCACAATTTCTCCAAAGCTACTCCTCAGCAATATTTGCCTATATGCATAGGTATTTTACTCAAGATAGCTGTAGAAAGTACAGCTGTAGAAAGTACAGCTAAAGTACAGTACAAATCTGATTTCCTTTTCTTCACCTATCATCCCTCATTTCTGCCCTTTTTGATGTCTAAATCTCCTTCTGATACCCTACTTCTTAACTGGCCTTCATCTGCAGGGCACAGCATGTCATATCACAATGACTCTCTGGGTTTTTTATACACTTAACTCTTTTATTGCTGCAAGACTGACTCAAGTGTATAATACAGAAGAATAACACATGCTGGAACCTACAGCTGCTCTGCATGTTGACCTATTTTATGGTACTCTTTTATCAGAATTTATCTTGACATTGAGGCAAAGATCAAGACAGCCTTACACACACATATGTAAGAACACACACACAAATTTAGGATGATATGCTATCTGTGACTATAAGTGTAATTAAGTGTGCATATTTAAGCTTATCTTATATTTAAGGTAGAAAAATCACGTGAGTGTAGATCAAGTGGTCCTGAGCTTGCACAGCATTAGCACACACTGAAGATAAAAAGGACTTTTCTGTACCATTCTGGCTGGTTTCACCAATAAAAGCCCTCTGCCTTGAAGGTAGTTAGCAATGCTGGAATGAGTTGTAGCATCACGGTGTCCTGCAACTAATGGCCTATTTTCCAAAGGAAAGGTTCATTAGGGAAAATAAATATAACTGTGTGGATCAGGGAAGAGGGAGAAGTAAGAGAGAGAAGAGAAGGTAAGGATGACTGTGTAAGAAATGCAAGAGGAAGGGAGAAAACATTTAACAGAAAAGCAAAGGTACAAATGCTACGAGGTGAACTATTGTGGAAAATGACAGCAAGTGAGAAAAGAAGACAGAAAAATGAAAGTACAGGAAGGACGTGATACTAGTGCTGAAAGAAGAGAAGGCTATATATATTTCAAAAATCCTTTATTATTTCTTTTCCTAAAAATTATTTGGGAACATAATTGCATACTTTCTCCCTGAGGTGTTAAATATCTGAATATAACAACAAAAAATCAATAAAACAAATACTCTGTTAGAGTATTGATTGCATAAAGCCACAGGTTAATGAGCATCTTTCTAACTGGTGAGTCCTGCATACAAATGAGGAACATGGATCGCAAAAGCTTACAATTCTGGTCCAGCTAAATACTGAGAATGTTACCAGTATGTTCTAAGATACTATAATGGACAAAAAAGAACATTATTCTAAATAAGAAATACTCTTTTACTAATAAAATAGCAGAGATTGAGGCAATATAATTAATCCTCTTTAAGAAAACAATATTAGCTAACTGGATTGCTGTGGGTTGAATCTCCATCCTTACACAGACATACAATTTTCATTTTCAGAAGCAGTTGCTAGGATCCTTTTCTGTCTCCTAGCAACATATTTTTAACCTACTTTCCTAGTGCATCACTTACCATGAACAGAAAGTCTTTGTAGAAGCAAATCTTTAGCTCTTCTTTCAATACAAGTATATGCATGTAATAGTAAATTGAATATCTATCTGGAGGAGTTATTGAAAATTCACATTTTTCCTGAGATAAAGTGCAATGAATGAAAAAATTATAATGAAGTATCCTTGGAAAATTGCTGATTTCTGATTTCTAGTGTCCTTGTAATTCAGAACTTAGTATTATCTCTTGGGGGGAAAAAAACTGCTCCTAGTGGAAAAACCTATTGTTTCCAGGGGGTGTTTTCTGGAGAATTTGGGAGAACAACCTAATGGAGGCATAGCTGTCTGAAACAGAGAGTAGTCCCTCTTTTTGACTGCAATGGGATCCTTGGAGTGCAATATACTGGACATTAAAGAATCTAACAATAGGGTATATTTTGAAATCTTATTTAGAAGATTTCAATGAATGAAGATATTTTTTAAAAAATTAACAGAAATTACATGCAAAGGGAATAAGGTATATTCCCCATTTCTAGTGCCATCACATAACAATTGTTTAGGTATTATTTTAGCAAAATTAAAATCTTCTGGGCTTTTTCAAAAGCACAGTGATTTTGCCCTGAAGCTAATTAAGGAAAAATTACAAAACACTGTAAGTACAACATTATATGCATGTTCCTGGTATTTCACTTTCACTTCTTATCAAACACACTAAAAGATCCAATAACATAACCAAATCATATCCTGCAGCACAATAGGAGCATCATGGAGTTCTTTTGATATCAGTCTGCAGAGGGAAAACCACAGTATCTTCCTTCTGAGGGTTTGTAAACAAACCTTGCATGGTCCATATGATTTAGAGCAATCAATCTATTCAATGTCATTATGTTTCCTTTCCAGCAGGCATTTTCATAACCTGTCAGCAAGACACTTCACATTGCAAATAACTAGGAAGGCTTAATCAATGTGGAATTCAAAAGGAACACCAGATCACTTGAAACATATACCAGTACATATCTTTTCAAGCTAATATTCAGCTACCAAAGAAGGCACAGAGAAGGCCAAATGAGTGATACAGAAAAGCAGTCCTGGCATATCCAAATTCTAAAGCAGTTTTCTTACTTCTAAACAAAAAAAAAAAATAATTCATGAGTATATTAATAAATATGCATTATCTCAGTCCTGTTCCTATTTAATCAGTTCTTACTATAAAAATTACTATTGATTTATTAGTAAAAATATAAAGTTCTATGAATGTACAAAGATATTGCCCAAAATTGACATGTTCTATGCCACAGGTATTTTTTATTCCTCTTATTAAAACAACAACAACAAAAAAGGAGATATTTTGAGATACCTGATATCCTATACAGAAAAAAATGTGTATAGCTCATCAGCAACATAAAAACTAATTTTTTATTGATTGAAATATTTGTAATTTTTAACACTGCTCTGATACATTGGTAATTTACTTGCAACTAATAAGAAATTATTAGCTCTGATATTTATAGATAACTTCTGATTCATATAAAAATTGTTTCAATTGGAAAAAATGTTTTTTGTATAACTACATAGATAATAGATTACTCTAGTAACACTTCTAAAGACATCCATAAGTTTATCATAATGATGGTGCACCTGTGCTGAATAAGAAGCTAGTAAATATTTGCAAATGATACATTATTACTGATAAATAGAAGAACTAATGATGCAACCCAGCTATCTGACAATTAATTTCTTTTGTAGGCACCACAAAGTATATTTAATACATTATGATATCTTTTCTGGATATAAACTCCGATTCCTGAGATACTGTTGTGATGAGATGCAGCATCATGGTACACAACTATAGATTGCAATTCCTACTGAAGCATTGTTACAGAAGTCGATGTTATTTCAACATGTGGACTTTCAGACTCAGCATTGATTATCCAATGGGACTTCAGCAGGTGTTTAAAGCACGGCCAATTGCCACAGTGGAAAGAGCTGTGGCACTGGCAACTCAGTTCTGTTCTTTCAGGAAAAGCTATACCAATATTATGGTATTTGGCAAAGGTTAATATAGTAAATAATTCTAATAAACTCTATAAACACCTATCCCACAAGGAAGTACTAAATAGCAATGTAACTGCATACAAAAAAAAGTGTTTAGTATAGCTCTCAGACTCCATTATGTTAATCATTTATATTTGATAAATCATCACAAATCCAAAGGGATGTGAGAAGCCACTACCTTTTCAATATTGATCTTTATGTTATGAAAGATATTTAAAAAAAAAAAAGGAGAGACATGGGGATATTAATGTATGGGAAACTTCAAAAGAATAGTGATGCCTAATTGCCTTCCAAAGCAAACACCTGCAGATTAAATGAAAAAGGTCTGTAAGTCATGCCAAGCCTCCTCACAGAATCCAAAATCTTTTATCCTTAATTTTGTCCACAGGAAAGGAGTAAAATACCTGAGATATGCATTATGAATGAAACCACAACATTGCTTTCACAGTTGTGTTACAAAGCACCTGAGGAAACATGAAAAGGTGACCTTCAAAAACCACTTGGAGACAGAAATGCATGGGGAAAGAAGAGATCTGAGAAAGTTGATTTTTCCTTAACCTGATGTTAAACATAAAAACATTGACATTTCAGTATAGAAAAGGTGATTTGGCTTGCAAGGAAAGAAAAACAGTGGGCAGCCTCAGAAACCTCACTATTTGGAGATTTATGCACAAGTCAAAAATATACTGAGGAAACTGAAAATTTTTCAATATATAACATTTAAAGTAAAAAAAAATAAATCAGAATGTAAATAAATTTTTTTCCTACTGTGAATATAACACATTTTTTACTATGGCACAACATTCAACTCATGTACATTGATTTCTACACAATACATAAGACCTCAAATCAAATTTCAGCATATGCAGGTTGACTTGGAGCACTAGGAGTCCTTTAATTATATTTTGATACAAAATTTAATTCACAAATTTCAAATGTTGAGTCCAACATTTGGAAATAAGTTTTTGCAACAAGGGGTTGATTTATCAAAAGGAGGTATATAATTGTGCACAACAGACTTTTGTCTCACTGTAATATTCTGTCGCTATTAATGCTAAGGAATCAGGTATATACATGCATAACATCTCTGCAGTGTTACAAACCCCTTTTTATGCAATATCAATGGTTGAATGTTCAAATGGATTCGTTCAAACCTTCCTACTTGAATATATTCACTGTTGGAAGATTTCAATTATAATAATTCCATACACTTACAACTGGCATGCAGGGATCATAAGATTTTGCTAACATGCTCCTTTCTCTTCTACTAATTTAACAGCTACGTAATTAATTTGGCCTTAATATATTTATTCTTAAATTCCTGTAGCATAAATTAGAAAACTGCCACATCCGGTATCTTTCCTAGGACTTAGAATGATGCTTTATTTTATTCTCTCAACCAGTCACATTTCACTCTCGTGCAAAATACCTTTGCTAATGGACATGTGCATTTCATATATGACTAGCATATATGTCATACTCATTCCATATTTCGAAGAAAAACCAGAAAATTCACTGAGTAAAGGACAGTGATGTTGGAACTGCAGGATTACCAGCCCTAGAGTGGGATTTAACAAGATACTATTTTTGATACTCTAAGATCTTTATTGCTATGGTAACACTTGCAACATTTTATTGCTTCAAAATCTTTCACTGAAGAAATGAGGTTGCACAAATACAATTTAAAGAAAACACATGCATACACACCTACACAACTGGAAAATAAATGCAGACTTAACAAAGACTCTAAGGGCTTTAATTAAAGAGAAAACTTTGAGATATATCCTCATAAACGTGCAATTTCAAACACGTTTAGGAAGAATTTTACTGCCATTTAGCATTGAATAAACAAGGCATAAAGAAAAAACATATTAAAAACTGTTTACAAGTGTAAATTTTATGGACAAGAAAACCCCACAGCTACTCCTGTTACTAGGCTCAGGGTTTGCAATAACATGAGTCAGTTTAGTAGGATGGCACTTGGAGACTGCTGTGATTCCCAGGGGGCAGGGCAGACACCGTGGGCTGTTTGTCCATCGCCAGATTTACACCTGCTGCTGCCACCCCGCTGTCCAGGCACGGCTGCACCGTGGGCAGGGGGTGGGATGTCAGCAGGAATAGACCAACCTGTTCCACCTCACTGTGGGATGGCCAAGAGAAGCGTGTGGAAACATTCTCCTTCCCAGCCTGCACCAAAACTTCTGCTGATCTTCCATTACCTGTCCCTGCTGGTTGGTTTGATTAAAGATGGAATTCAAATTCCCCACTGTATTGTAGACTTCCCTTGACTTCAGAACTAAAATTAGTTTTCACTTGGCCTAGAAATTAGAGGAAGGATCAGAAGGTGACATACCCCCTCAAATAGTAATACACTGTCGTGTTGCCAATTTTTCACATTGGTTCAGAAATAACTAAAGATACTACCACAGAGAAAGGAACTCCCAGCTCGTGGAATACTAAATCTCTTTCACAAACCCTCTGGAATCAATCTTGTGCCATGTGTTCTAGGAAGACCCTGACTGAGAAGACAGGTTGGACCAGATCACCCCACTGTGGTCTCTTCCAACCTGACCAATTCTGTGCCTGTTGAATACTGTGATTTCAGTCTCTGTTTCTATTAATTCTTAATAAATGTGATGGAAAGAGCTTCATAATTGTGCAAATAAACTAGAGATATGGCACAGAAAACAAAACTTAAGAAGATGGGTTTTTTTTTCTTTCTTACATGCATTATTTTGAGTGTTCTGAAAAACTATTTTGGATAGAAATAATACCTATTCCCTCTTAACTCCCTGAACTACCATATCACACACGTATTTAGTTCTTAGTCTAACAAATACGTGCTTTGGACTCAAGCAATCAATCACAAAGTTGCAGATAAATTTTCACAGCTTTTACCCACCTGAAACTAAAGGCTATAAATTGACAGCTGCACTTTACTCTTACTTTAACACAGTAGAAATTCTAGAACAGTAAAGCTCCATCTTTACATGGAATTCTGCTTTATAATAAAATAACAGTAATACCAGTGCAAAAGAAAATTTCTAAAATGTCTGGATGCAAAATGTCAAAAACTGCAATTCAACTTTAAAAATTGTTTAAGAATTCCAATTCCTTATCAAAGTTTGTGATAGACCTGAACAATTCCTCATTTCTCATACCACAGCACTTCAGTAATACATTCCCATTGTATACTGATCTTCAAAAATGTTTTTTTTTTAATAGTTTTAATTAGAGCACAGTAACTTGTTATGCAATGGAGTTTTTTTCTTAGTGGCAACATTTGAACTTTCCAGAAGCTGAAATATTCCATTTACCTGGTGATTTATGAAATACTACTAACGTACTAAAGATTTCTGCACTGATACTTTTTCACAGTAACAGCTAAGGTTATGGATTTTATATAAATAAGAGAAATATCCTCTGAACTGAAACATTTTGTTTCTTACAGTTACTGATCTGGAGAGAGTGCAGTTTGCATTTTTCAAATTTATCTTGTTATATGTCCTCAAAAAGGGCTATTAAACTATAAATCTACCTTATTTGCTCAGTACATATCTTTTGGCCTTGAAAGACCATATACAATATGTGTTAGTCATAACAGTTTCCCCATTAAAGTATAAATGTATGTGATGTATTGCACAAATACCTTTCACTAGAACATATCTATCATGTGTTTGCTATTGAGACACAGATTATTTTAGTATCAGGGTTGGCAACATTCGCTGCATGCTATTCTGTTTTCCCAGTTGTGTTTTGTTCAGCATCTTACTTTCAGGCAAAAAATTTTGTACATGGGTATCAACTTGATATGGCAAATCTGGGGGCAAATGTTGGCCCTTCTGATACGAGGAGCTTTGAGGAAAGTGGCTGAGTTCCTTGTAAGCTGTGATTTAAGGAAGCATACAAACTACCTTCAATACATGTAAGTCAGAAGTCAGATGTGAAGCTAGCTCTTACTACAGACAGCTAAGAGGCACAGCTTTCCTTCTGTAACAATTCTCTGGGAAACACACAGCCTGAAGGTTCCCTTTCCCAGCACCACTCAGGTTGTATCACACCAGAGCAGCCCTGATTTCTAAGCACCTTCTTTTCAGGATAGTCTCTCATCTCACAGTCATGACCCAGGGCTTGAAGCAAATGTGGTTCCCCACTGAGATACTGGTGCCAACACCTCCTCAACATGGCTTTTTGCAGAGCTCCTCCCTGTGGCACAAGTAGCCAAGAAGCTCTGCAAGAGCACAGCCAAGCCTGGTCTGGCTGTAATTCCATCTGTACCGCAGCCTTGAGTATTGGAAGAGAGACAGCTGGAGAAGAAAATGCCCTGTGTCCAACTGAGTTCTTACAGCAGCTACAACATTACTGTAACTATTCCAAATGTGTTAGGATTAATTGAATTTCCATATTGATAGCAGCTGGTGATATACTGTGCAACAGATTATTAAAAATCCACTCCTGAATTCAATGTATGTATAAAAAAATTACCAAAATTCTCCTAGAACTGGGTTAGGGTTTCTCCATGCTGAGTTAGATCACCTGTTATCAGTTACTTACAGCCTTAACCATAGCTGAAAAAAACTCCTATAAAGCACAGTGTGTTTCAATCCTTCCCATCCTCCATCTAGCAAAAAAGTTACAGTTCTTCATATCTATTTTTCATAGATTTCATTTTGTCTTCAAGCTGAACATTCAGAGTGCAGCCCTCATCTGATATTGAAGCCAATTACAATATTTTAAGAGTCCCTCATTTCCAGTTTAATTTACTGCACCTGCTATTACTTGAAATTGCCATTCCCTACCTTACTGTTTCATCACAGTCATCTATTACTGATGCCTTTCAAAATTATTTATTTTGATGTGATTCATGATATAACACCCTTTTGGCTGTCTTGCACTGTGTGTTCACAGTTTGCTACTAGTGGACTTGCTTTGAAAATGTATATTCTGTCTTACACTTGCTACTGACTTGCTGTTTCCTGCAGAGGCTTTCAGAGCTGCTGGCAGCACTAAATTCAGCAGCCATGACAGCAGCAGTATTTCTTCCTTTCTCTGAAACACAGCACAGGAGTGAAATTGTGTTGCTATTTTAGGCAGTTTATAACCTTGAAGGACCTTAGTCTAATTCATAAGACAATCTGCAGTCTACAAATACTATCAGTTACACACATGAAATAAGTTTAAAAAAAAAAAAAAGCTGTAAACAAATCAGGCGAAAACTGATCATAAAACCTCAGAATAATAGGAACTCTGTTATGATATTCTGACTTTCCCTGGAAACAAATCAGGTCTGAAGGACAGCCAGCATTCTGCATTTTGAATACAGATGATGCAGAAAGCACCACCACTTACAGCTTACTCCATATTTTCCACCCTAAGACTGAAAAACTAAATAAGGATTTAACAGAGGTCTCTTTTTTTATTTTATCAATTTTATCAAAGTAGAAAACTTAGTAACCTGAATGAAGAGTGGGTTTGAGTTAACTGACATGAGACTTGTGACATAATAATACATATGTACAATACATTTATTTTAATCACTAGATACATACTGCACAAAAAAAAAAAAAAAGAAAAAGGAAGAAAAGAAAATATAATACCTTAAATGAGGTCATTAAGTTAATAAATGGAATCATTCTAAAACTTCAGGCATGCATACTATTCACTAAAAAATTATTTTTAGTGGCTCTGCTTTGAAGTTGAGTCAAAACCCTTTACTTTTGGTACTTCCATTGTTCCTGTTGACAATACGATATCTCTGTTCCTAGCTGCCTCTTGTCACCTTTGATTCACTGCCCAAACTATCCCTTTATTCTGCTTCCTTTTATAACACTGTAATGACTATAGCTATTTTTTTAGAAAGAGAAAAGTGGTAAAATGATAGTACTTTTCTAGTCTACACAACATGCTTTACTTTCTTCCTTTCTATCCCTTAAAGAATTAAAAGCAAATTCTCCCATAAGAAATTTGAAGGCTCATCTTCTCACCTCAAAATCCTCTCCTCCAGCCTCAAGCATTTCCTAGTTCTTTGCTCATTCTTATGTTCTCTCTCTTTTTCTTAATCTTTTTCTCTCTACTCCTTTTTTTGTCAAATTAAGGATGCAAATAAATCTCTTATGCTTACAAACCTCATTTCTTGCATATTTCCCTTGCATTTACCAGCCCATCTTCATGCCTAGATCCAAAAAAAAAAAGCAGCTACACTTTGAATATTTATTGAATAACACCTGGGTGTTAATGGAAGTAATTTCGTTTTACTTAGGCCATGACCACATCAAGGACCACAGAAGGAACTATCTGGAGAATGATTAAAGAGTGCTCATATATAAGCCTAAATTTAGGATTAGCACACATAATCTTAGCTATTATATTTGTGAGCCATATATTTCCCTATTTATCAGCCTATCTGAAGCCTTTGGTATTTAACTGCACTGATCCTGTTGAAAAACATTGGAGAGAAAGAGAATAGCACTATACTGAGTTGTTTCTTTCATTGCCATGCAACTCTTTCCCACATGAGAAGGATTTTGTTATAAACTTGTTTATAAAAATTACTTAGATATCCGTTCCACTTATATATATATAATAGTAATTATTAATCATTACTTAAGTATGGATACATGTACATATGTGGAAGCAGGAGCATCTGCATTCTAAGTGGGTTTATTTGGGAGAAAAGTGCTAAATAACTTAAACCAAGGCAACTTGAGAATTTCACAAAAGCAGCAAGATGTCTAGAAGCTTTTGTTGCTAAAAATTGTACACTTCTAGTGTTCAGTCACCTCAAAGAAGCAGTAGAGTGTTTGGGGCTTATTTTTTTTTAACTGTTTTTTTATCATATTCACCTTTACCCAGTCTCATTTCTGTGAGGTACTTAAATTATTAAGTAAGTCTAACAATTACAACTGTTCTGTTCTCTTCTGCTGAAATAGAGAACAGTGAGGAATGAATGACAGTATCAGTAAAACTTCAAGTCTTTGGTCCAATGTGTCTAATTCTACACACTTTAAATTTCAGTTGACATAAAATACATGGAAAAAAAAATATAGCCTGAGTAGTTCAGGCTAGTAATGGTAAAAATATTTGCAAAACAAAGGGAAATGAAATTACTTCATCTAATACTGCTTCCAATTCACACTTCCAAAGGCCATTGTTCACCCTTACTATGCAATAAGGGATTGTTTCAGCTCACATAGAGTGAGTAGTATGTTGCAGCATTATAACAGGCTGGTGGTTAGGTTGTTACAGCTGCAAAAATCAAAATACAGTCAGCTCTGAAATATTCCTGAGCAGTTTATCCAACCTGCACATGTTAAGACTTCCAACTTGACTCTGTACAGTGGCACCTTCAGTCCAACTTGTTTTATAAGTGCTTAAGGTTGCTGCTGTAGTTTCCAGAAGACTTATTAGTGAGTCTGTAGTAAGTCTGTAGTGAAATACAAAAATCACATAGCCAGCCTAGGTATCCTACTTTCTATAGAAAACTCATTTACATTGCTGGTAGAGAAGGAAGGAAGAAAAAGAGACGGAAAATTTTGAGTCACTCTAACTACTAAAATATGCCAAACACAAATGAGATTATTATGGTTAAGGAGAAATTCAGCACATAACTACCAAAGACACTGACACACTCTAGCAGAGATAATAGCAATGAAGACTGGGTGGCAAAGACCCTGCACTTGCTAGTACAAGCTGTCCTCAGCTACATTCACTGCTCTTTCTACCCAAGAAAGTAATATATAAGCTGCACAAGACCATGCTGATATGAGGTAGCAAAGTAATCATCAGCACCTCTTTCCCTTCTCTGAAAGGTAGATATGGAAAGGGAAGGGTTGCAAGGCTGCTGAGGGTGAAGCCTTGTTAATCACAGCACAACATTCAGTTCATCAGGGGTTCCAGCACTGCACACTCCTGAGCAATCCTCATGTGTGGATTTCCTGTCCAGGGAAACCAACCTCCGATGATGGCAGCAACCAGTCCCACTTGTCCAAATATGGAGGCAGAACATAATTAGGCAGATGTTCTGTGGTGCCTCTGGGCCCTCTGGTTTTTATATAATGCAACAAATATAAAAGAAGAAAGAAGAAAGAAGAAAGAACAAAGACTCGAGCAATAGGGAGATTAAAGTTGACCTGACCTAGGACTAAATGGAAATTTCCTGCAAAAAGCATTGTTTTCCTGGGGAATTTTTATTTCAGCAAAATACCACTGGCAGGAAAATGTTTCATATGTTAACTGTATAATCAGCCTATGTGAAAAAAGCAATTTTACAGAGGCACAGGAACACTTCAGAAACAGATTCATTTGACAGACCACATCCTCGTCTGCCTTTGTTCACATTATATCTTTTCAACACTGCAGAAAGACAGACTCACAAGATTTGTAAGAATTTTCTCTGAAAGTGAAACCTGTTGAAGAAATTAAATGAAACTGCCTTTAGGATTTACTCTACATGATAAATGTAAGGACTTTAATTTTAATTGAATAGAAACAAAACAACTGACAAAAAAAGCTTTTCATTCTTTTTAATTGTCCACCATTTTTTTCCTTTTTTTTATTAATAATTTTGAATAAAAAAGAATCCATCCATCTCTATTCCCTGTTTCAAAAAATGTCAAAACATATAATTCTTTTTGCTTCAATTTCATGTTTTTTCATTCCATTTTTATAGGAGTATTTTTGAAATTAATTAAATTGATATCACCTCATCTTTTAGTCAGTGTTCTCTAGTGCAGAGACTAGATGACTAGAGATTTCATTGGTGATTGATGTTTTAATTATTTGGTTTTCTTCCAGAAGCTTTTGGTAGTGGTAGCAATAATGAGCATGACTCCTGAGATTCCTTCACAAGCAGGAATATATTCATATTCCTATAAAAATATACAGTAATTATCAGATCAGTGGTCTCTCTGTAGTACTGTTTCTCCCTATATATAGGAAATTATTCTCTTACTCAGGAAGAATAATTTTCTCATGCACTGCAATCTTGTTATCTAAGGAACACAATCTCAGGAATGCAAAGGCTACATATTGCCAGGCATAAAAATAAAATAGAAGCAAAGAAGACACAGTGCAGTTATTACACAACAGAAGCAGCATCACTAAGCTGATGGGGACCACACTGATGAACTCCAGAGAGCAAAGCAAATTAATTATTAGCCACAGAGAAAAAACTAGGGTTTGCATGTTAAAAAATAAGCCAGTTTACCTCAATAAACCCTGAAATTTACTCTAGCTTTCACTGAAGACTTGGCATATTTCAATTTTTACTTTTTAGTATATCTACATTGCTCCCATTTATCCCCTGATTGAACTATAAAACGATATAAAATAGTGCCATCTAAAATCACACATAAATTAAATAATCCAGATTTGCAATATGGATAACTACTGCTCAGAGGGTATCTAACTGTCTAATAGATTAACTTTAAAACCTAAATAAAATTACTAAGGTGGCATACTTATGTCCACATAAAATTAATGGAGAAAGTTAAGATCCTAGACGAGTTGAAGTGTATTTTAAGTACTTTGGTTTTGCCACAGAAATCAGATCACTGAAATGGAGTTTGGATCTAGTGATGACATATACCAGAGTCAGATACATGATGAACTCCCAGGTCCTAAACTATAACTTCAAATAATTTTTCTTTTTCATTCATAACAGGAAGATAGTTCTGTGTGAGGCATTTTTGTTGGGTGAATAAAATCAAGCAGGATGCATATCTCCTCAGAAAAAGTATTCTTTCTGACTCAACAACTAATTTGGAGGGCTTTTAAATAAACTTGTGGAGTTCGGTGTTGGATGTTTCCCACTCTAGCCAGAAATCTACAAGTGGCCATGTGACAAACACTGAAAGACAAACATGCACAAGTACATACTGTCCCTAACATCTTATTCACCATGATCATCATCATTATTCTTTAGAGCTGCCTAAAATGAAAAGAAACACAGCAATCCACAATACATGAAGAGTTGTTCTGCTCAGATCTGCATTTTTGCTGAACTTTGTCATGACCTTGAATGCAAATCAGTCTGGGATGTATGTGTCCTAGAGATTTATTGCTGTGGTTTGCTCCAATCTTTTCTTAATAAACTGAGTCAAAAATAACTCAGACAGCTCATTAGTTATAGCATGATGCATTTTCCCCTTAATTTTGGGGATGGCAAATATCTTCATTATTCTTAGAGCAACATGTGCTGTGTGATACCTACTGTGCCACAAAAACCAGTCTAGTCCTCTATGCACCATCTGCTTAAAGAATAATCACCCTGGGAAGTATTAGTCTTTGGCATCCTACCTCACACTATTTTCTGCCTTGAATGTCTTTCACTGCATTAACATTTGCTTAGCCCTAAGATTTATCTTTCCTGTTCTCTGAGTATTATTTAGAGTTATTAATAAAATTGAAATAATCTCCTTTGCCACATTTGAGTTGTCTACATTGTAACTGAAATGAAACATTTTAGAGAATTACCTCAATGGAAACTCCATAGTGAAGAAAATTCTTGTGGCATTAGCATCAAATGTTCTATGCAAAGGAATTGTTTTTCTTCAAGGAATTTTCCAGTAAATCACTATAAAAATAACATTTCTCTTGATGTTTCCATTCTACACTAGTGTATTTTTGCCAGCTTTTTTTATTTAAAAGACATTTTGTAACATAAAGAGTATTTGTCGTAGTTTTTAATCTTCCATTTGTTCAGTGCTTTATACCTAGTCAGAGCCAACAATGGCTGTTTCATTTAAATTTTAGTCATAAATCTGCATTTCCAGGGGCAACATTAGACTCACTAAGCAGCAGTGGAATTGGGTCCTCTATCACTATGGTCTCTTTACCAGCACACTGCCTCTTTTCTCTGGAAATTGTTAACTCTGCACTGTTCATTAATCACTCTTCTCCCTTACCCAGTATTTGATGGGCAGTAAAATATATAAGCATTTGCTATATGTGACTTTTCTAATAAGTTGCACCTTGTTGATTATGGCAAGGCAATGCTGCGTTATCTTCTGGACTAACACTCATGTTAACATTTCCTGTTCCCAAAATTTAAATAGATCCACAAAAACATAAGAAATTTGTTTTATCTATGATGAAAATGTAATTATTTATTCTGTCATGCATTAGTCCTGAATTTGATTGCAGTTGTTACTTTTTAACAGCAAATTTATTATTAAAATTTTTCTTAATTGCATATCCCTGGGCAGGGATCTTGCCTCACTTGTGCCTTATTCCAGAACTAAAAGTAAAATATTGTCTAGACATTTTGCTTTGATTTGTTTGAAATCTGTAGAACATAAGGGAACAAATTTGTCCAAGTAAAACTGAAACTATACTAACCACAACCGCATAAAAAGCAATAAAGGTCTTTTCTCCTTAATTCATCTGGACACAATATCTCTACCATACCATTATTTCACATCCAAAACTTTAATCCATCCCAGAAATTAAGATTTAAGTTACTTGGATTTTTTTTTTTCAGCATGCAATAATTCTCACTGATTTCAAATTAATTATTCAGTCCTTTCGTTTCAGGACAAACCAATCAGACTTAGTCATAATAATCCATAGGGAGTTTGCAAGAGTTTCCATCACAGAAAGAACAAAGTAATATTCAAGTATGTTAATAAATAAAATCATAAGGAGTTAGCCTGAAACATGTCAGTCAATCAGAGTAGTCTGAGGTAACACACAACCAGTATGATGCTACCAATAGGCAGAATATACATATTTTAGCTAGGAATTGTGCAAAGAATGACTTTGGTTTCTATTAGTATTAATGAATAATGGTGACATTCTTCATGAAGGACATGTTAGTTTTTATCCTTTCATGTTGCTAAACCCATGTCTTTTTCATGGGCTTTTATCCAAAATATAGATTCTTCATGTTTTTGACAAGTGGCATCAGAACATCTGCTTCCTTAGACTTTTTATTACTGCAAGGAATTAGCCATACTCTTTGACTTTTTAACTGCCTGTGAGATGGGATAGCACATAATGCAAAAAGACATCCTCATGGAGCATGATTTCATTTCCCTATTTTTATTCCATTTATTTTTAACCAGTATTTCAACTGAAATTTTGGAAGAGACCTAGCTTATGGCTTTTACTGTGAGTGTTTTTAACTAATTATTAACATAAACTTGGGGTTTCAAGCATTTCATATGTACAGTATATAGAGAAAAAGCCCTACAATATTGTTTCAACTATTAAAGTTGAAACCTATTTCCTACTCACAGGATAGAGGCTCTAGAGAATTAGAGAATCTGGATATGTTTTAAATTCCATCATGAATTCTAATTTTTGCGTCAAGGTGAGTGCATAGAATCATAGAATATGCTGAGTTGGAAGGGTCCCACAAGGGTCACTGTGTACAGCTCCTGCCCCTGCAGAGGACAGCCCCAAGAGTGACACCATGAGCCTGAGAACATTGTTTACAGGCATCATGAACTCTGACAATGGTCACTTATGTGCTGTGACCACTTCCCTGGGGAGCTGTTCCAGTGCCCAACCACCCTCTGGGTGAAGAACCTTTTCCTGATATCCAGCCTAAACTGCCCCTGAATGGCTTCAGGCCATTCCCTTGGGTCCTGTCTCTGGTCACCGCAGAGAAGAGATCAGTGCCTGTTCTTTAGCTCTTCTATGTGAGGATGCTGAAGACCTCAATGAGGTCTCCTCTCAGTCTCCCCTTCTCCAGGCTGAACAGATCAAGTGATCTCAGCCTCTCCTCATACAGCATAGGATAGAGTTGGTCTCTGATAGCATTTTTTTATGCCTTACATGCTGGAAGTTGCTGTTCTAAAGTGGCTACCTGTTAAGAAAGAATATTTTTCATATAACTTTCCCATATGCTATTATATCAAGATGGAGGAAATGAGAATCAAAGACGGCATCCAAAAGCAAAAGGAAAAAAAACAAAAATGATGATGGCAATATAAAAAGGAGCAAATGGAAGATGTTCATACTATTAATTTGCAACTTACTAGAGGGGAGGTGGGAGAAAAATGGCAAATAAAAAAAAAGAAGACTTGTAATGTCTTGATCTTTGAAATCCACAAACTACTAAGCAGGAAATTATTTATCTGAAAATATGCGAACAGCAATGTTACTGTAGCAAATACTGATGACTGGCTGTACTCTCGGATAGTTTTGCCCTTGTTTTTGCTAATATATTTTTAAATTGTCTCAGAAAATGGGTTTTTCAGGGAAATCCTCTTGATCTTTGAAAGTGATCATCTCAAATCTCCTTGTCTTTTTCTGTTTATACCCACTTCTAGTCCACATCTTTACATGTTTTATAGTTTTACTCTGAAATAAAAATATGAAAAATGTTTCTGTTCATCTGTCAGATCTTACCTTAAGTGAAAATCCAGAGATGCAAGGTTTAGGAGGCAGACAAAGATTTTAACATAAATCTTCTTAATTAAACACAAGAAATGAGAGAAAAAATTACTTACTATTTTTTGTATTTCATTTAAGCATTTGTGGAAGAACATGTATCTACTCAAAATATTGTACATCTATAATTGATTGAACTTGTCACAATTAACAGAAATATCTTTTGCAACTCTCTAAGAAGAAAGTTTTATTATGAGACCACTTTACCGCTAACATTTAGTCCTAGGCTCATGGAATCCAAATTTTAGATAAACGCTGCTCCACAGAAAGGAATCTGAATAATTTGTTCATACACCAAATGACTTTGTTGACCTAGGTAGGAGCTTGTCACTAACATTTAACAAAATTGCATGCCTGTTTTTAAAAGCTGACAAAGACCACTTCTTTTCATACACAAAGCCTGGGTGTTTTTTCCAGAGTTACCTGAAAGCTTCACTTTTGCAGAAAACAGTACAGGGTTTTGGCTCATCTTCTCTAATGGATGATGTGATCATGCTTTACCAGGTATTTTCATTACTTTACAACATCCAAGGCTCCAGGAAAAAAAAAAAATCCAAATATGATTAATGATACAGCAGATTCCTGTAATAGTGGTAAAATATGCAGCCATCTAAAAATGCACAGAAACAGTTTTGCAATGATGAACTGCCAGGGAGATTAATTTCTCTAGAGCACTAGCTCTGTGCCACACATGATTCTCACAGTCACATAAGAAATTCCTTCGATCCTGGCTGGAGTTAGTCACTGCTCTGTGTACAATCCATCCCCTTGTAAACAAGCCCTTCTCTTTGCAAACATGCCTACATGGTCACAATGAGAAGATGAATGACTTACCTCAGGCTTTTTACAATCTTACATGGCTGCCAGAATAAAACTGGCTTCTATCCCAGTCTCTTGAAATATATATGAAGCTACTTGCAGATTGTGTGTATTTGAGCTTATAGATGTATCTCAACTCCTTCTTTGTCAAGTCAAAGTGTCACCAAATCAATAGTCGCAACTTCTGCCACAAGTCTACCACTGCAGAATCAAACTTCATTCTGTTAGATGTAATAATCTACAGAAAGGGATTTCAGGGTACCAACTCCATGAGCTCCAAACCTACCACCTGAAGAACTTTAGCAATATTCTATTTTAACTTTGTACTCCACATTATAATAATAAAACAATTTTCCAAAAAGGTGTTCTGGAAATAATTATTGTTTTCAAAACACTCTTAGAATACAAAATCCCAAATAAATATGTAAAATATTAATTAGCACCAATAGTATTAAAAGGTATGCTATTTTCTTCTGTCCAGTCATCTTCTGAGGATATAAGACTCAAACTGTGAGCTTGAAAACTTTAAATTTGAAAAGCAAAATATTTTCTGGAGATTAAATGGAAATAGATCCATAAGAGCTGAAATGACAACACAAACAGCAATTTATAGCATGCAAAAACTCCAGCTGCAGATGTTTTCAGTGCCAAAAGGCTGAGTTTGCTTTAAATGAACATAAACAGTGTAATTTTCATTACAAGTCACAAGTTTTCCTAGTTTCAGGCTTTATTCCCCCAGTGGATATTAATGCAGACAAATTCTTTATTTCACATTGACATTTTCAACTGTCATAGAGAGATATCACACCCCTGGGTACCTATGACCTTTCTCCCATTATGAAGAGAAACGAATACATGGAACTTTCTATAATGAGAGAAAAAGCAGCATAATATAGACACCAATGAGAATGATGCTCTTGGCAAATAGGAATAATGAAGGAATCATCTAACATGGAAACTTCACAACAAACTCTCAGAGCAGCACAATGTCAGAAGAAACCTCCAAGACCAAATTATATCTGACTTACAGAAGGGTAGACAAGCACCAAGATTACACAAAAGAAGAAACACATGGTCTCCTGACTAAAAACTGCAATAAGTCATCAGAACCACTCACACAGCTCACAACGTCCTGCTTGTCAATCTCTTCCCAAAGGCACTACAGATAATGACAGGCTGCAATGTGAGTAATTCTTTCTGCCACCTCCCTGCAACCTTGAACAGGGATGGCAGCCCCCTTTGCATGACTACACATCATATTGCCATGGCACCAACATCCCTATCATCTTGTGGTGGTAGACACCTGCATCAAAATCACTCAATGACCATTCAAAGGACTCTATGATGTACACTTCATAAAAATATTTTTAAAAAAATCCCTAGTTCCTTCTTCATGGTATCATCATTAACTACTGACTGCTACCAGCTATAATATTTTAATATATGATTTCTGGTAACACAGTAAAATAGGAAGAAAGCCATGTGCATGTTGTCTATGGGCATCCTACAGATTAAAGGAAACTGGTTCATGAGTTGGTCCCAAGCATTATTATATTTGTATAGTAAAGACAGGATATTGCAGTGGAATTCTGCAACTATCAGAGAGACATTAGACTATTTGCTTTTAATGCAATACACATACAGTGAAATAAATACCGCTATCAAAAAACATTAGAACAACTTGTGTGGAAACCTCTTTCTGTTATCACTACAACCCACGTTTGAATTTAGTGACAAATTAAGTTGCATCCAGAGTAAATCAAATCAACGGAACTTTAAGATAAGTATAAATTACTGGGCATGCCATAGTCTCACAGACAATACAAGCTGTGCCCAACTACAGAAGACACTCTGCATTTAAATATTTCTTTTACTATTTCTTGTGCTTAGTACGTGAGGTTGTTCAATTTAACTGGCAGCTGTACAAGAAACAAGAAAAATTAATTTAGTAACACCACAAGGATCATTCAGATTTACAAACTAAGAGAGCAGCAAATGGTTTAATATGGAGTTTAAGGACTAACAATATCTTTTTTTACTTACATTACTTCCTTAGTTTCCAGTAAAGTATGTACAGAAAATCTGGTAGGAGCATAAAGGGCTGTAATCCTTTCTATGGAGTCAGGCCTTAAATGACAAATCACCACAGTACTTCTAAGAGACATATAATCAGCAATCATAGATTAAGCTTCACTCTCACACTGAATGGAATATGCTTGCAGGAGAACAAGGGTCAGTAGGTCTCTGTGAATTAGAAAGACCAGGCAGCACTGTTATATTAGCTAATTAAGAGGAAATTTGTCTGGAAAGATGAATGCTAAGAAGATTTGAAGTCATGAAGAGAGGCGCTCTAGCTCATGCTAGATTTAAAACTGCAGATTCATCCTATTTGTAGTAGTCCATAATACCAGACATACAGGTCAGCAGCTGACTAAGCTGATGTGGCTGCCACACACAGAACAGCAGCTTGCAGTGACTGCAAATTCAATCAGAGAGATACCAACTATTCCACCATTACATAACTTGAGTATTGACCACTGCAAGGACTCTGTCGACTCTGCTTACTGGGTTATGATTCATACTCATCTTCTGTAGCAACTTTAGATCTAAATACTGGACTTTACATCCCACTTGGAATCCATAGATATATCCATTAAAGGAGAAATTTTATTTAAAAATTCACAATTTTGACATCTAAATGAAGTTCATTATCCCAATACTTATGGAAATTACTGAATTTAAACCCTGAGATTAATTTTCAGTTAATTGCATAGATATTAAGAGTGATCACAATAAGGCAGATGGTGCTTACTATTTTGAGAACTCAAGATAAGTAACTACTAAGTCTAATTGCAGCAATGTTTGAAAACTATTTCCATGTTACATGAAAATTCAATACCATACTGGTATTGAATGCTCAATGGATATGGATAGCAATATCATTCATAGTACAATAGAATGTAAAATTTCAACTAAGTGTCCTGAACATCACAAAACCTAATTCTAAACCCCTGTTTTCAACTTCTGTGAATTTTCAAAAGCTCTGAGGAATAGAGATATTCAAAAATTTAGTTATCCTAGGCAATTATGGAAATTATATTAGCCCTATGGAAGCATAATATTTCCATTTATCTCTTCCACTTTCATAGAACCATAGAAGGAGAAACATGTTTCATTTTGATACTGAATGTGCTGTCTACACTATGGGCTTCATTCATTAGTTTTCAGAACAATATTTTCATGTCTGATAAATAGCATTTCTGGGCCAATTTTACAGCTGTGTGTCAGACAGAAACAATAAAAAGGCATGTTCACACTGAATTATTATATAATCTGATCACATGTTCAAGACTTAAACATCCAGAAACAATGTGACTTTTTGCAATTACAAATATTATATGGCCCCTGTATATTCAGCTTGTCAAATATTTTTAAAGATCAAATGTAATCCATTGTTCTTTTTTTTTCCTCAAAATGCATTAATCTGCAACATCCGAGGGAGGTCAGCTACTCCCTTTGTATGCCAGTTTCTGTCAGACTGTAATTCTCTTGAGTGATTTTTGCCTTTTCACAAATCACTAAAATTTTGTTTGGAATGGACCAGAAATGTTACTATAATCTGGATAATAATCAGAAAATTCCTCCTCATAAGATTTATGTTGTTACCTGAAATGGATGTTCTATAGCAGGAGATATCTGGTTTGCAAAATGTCTATTATGCATCTATTATGCATCTGGCTTGGCCATCATTCAATGGCTTTAAGATGTTGGTGATGTGTGAAATTACATATACAATTTGCTAGAAATATCTGTCAACATCTAAAAAGCCTCAGATGTACCAGAAGCCAAATTTAGGGATCAAACTCAGTAAAATATTCTGTTTATCTAAAGAGATTTTAAAATAACAATTTTGCTAACCCTATTTACTTCTTTACACTCTGCTAAGAGAATTCAAAATTTATTATCTTCATTTTATTTTTCCCCATAGAACTCAGCAGCATAGATCAGATCCTCCTTGTTGCAAAATCTCTGTCTTTACATTACAGATTCTATAGATTCATCTCTGTTGTCTGTCATATAAGTAAGAAATAAATATATGTGATCCAGGAAAAAAACACTGTTCCCAGAGATTCATCTCTGTTGTCTGTCATATAAGTAAGAAGTAAATATATGTGATCCAGGAAAAAAACACTGTTCCCAGATGTATTCAAGCAGTACCAAATACTTTCCTCACACTGGAATAAACACCCTTTACTCTAGGCACATGACAAAAGGATAGCAGTACCACTCCTCTGCTTCACTCCTGCAAAATAACTACCCCACTTCTGAACAAGTGAACACAGTTATAGCCTATGTATGACACCACATTTAAAAGAATTACACATTTTGGAGAATTTAATGCAGAGTGAGAGAAAAAAAATGTGTACCTTGCAGATGACATGGCAGGCTGAGACAGTGAAAAACTGAGATTCTGGAAATAGTATCTATAACCCCTGAAAAAATAACAACAATGCAGTCAGCTATTAGTGCTCCATCATCATATATCCATCCATAAACATGGTATACACTGACACAGCATACACATGAGCCCTGGCACAACTTGCAGAGATATATGCCTGCTTCTAGAAAGGCCATTCATTTATTTACACAGACCATTCATTTATTTACCCCATTCCAGATTGACAAGTGAATAGGTGCTTTTCAAATCAGCCTAATGATTTGTTCATCCCTGAGAGGCAAAATTTTGTCCTCAGTGGTAAATAATACTTTATCAAGATGCCCAATTATTCTTTCTGTTTAGCAGGAAAATGGGAATTAGTTCAAAGTTATACTAATAGTTCTCTGTATAAATAATTTGGTACATATATTTAAGCTGTCCATGATGGGCTTCCAAGAAAGTAAGGATACACACGCGCACAAATACTTATGAAATCCAAAACCAACACAGAGTTTACTATTTGCTAGACCTAGTAAAAATTAAATTAGTGTCTGAATACATCTAGTCACACAAATGGGTGCAAATATCACTCTGTAAGGTTTTGGATAACAAAAATAATTTTTTTTTAAATGGTCATAACAGCAAAAAGTAAAGTTGCTTAGTAGACCTGGAAAACAGGGTACAAATATTGTAGAATAAGAAAATCATTATAGTAGTTATAGCCTTATATGTATCTGAGAAAGCAAAATCCAGTTTAACCATCACTGTCAATAGACAGAGAATTTAGGGTAGCATCATAAAGCAAATGATAAGTCATTTCCTTCTGTTAATTCTATATTCCAATCTGTCTTAAAGGATCCTTCCAGAGGGTAATTCTAGACTGCAATACCAAGATAGGAAGAAAAGGGTAACAGTTAGCTTGCAGTACTACTGTACTGTCTCAGTCTATCACAATAGATCCCAGTTTAGTTTACCACTATTTATCTGCATTTTTAATAAACAACAGAATGGAAGTATAAACACATTCAGTGTTATATAAAAAAGAGCTTATAGTGAGAAAGAGACAAGTTTTGCTAATGCCATGTTTAAACATCAAGAATTGAAATAGACTTAATTTTTCTTTGAATTCTAACACAGATAGAGGAAATAAGACTTTATCAAGATATAAATAAAGAATCACCCATTAGTTGTGAGACGCATTGAAAATATATTAGTTCTCTGAAATATCCTTACCACTACTGAATCTCTACTGGACTTAATATCAAAACTTGAAAATAACTTTCCCTGGGGAACTGACAGAAGTGAGGAAACATCTTAGAAAAAATCTTGAGAACGAGGCAGATGACCAAGCCAGCAGAAGCACTGTGCCAGATGCACAAAGAGAGTGAATATTTAATTTTCAGCGCAGTTCTCAAACATGTAACTTAGATCTTACAAAACCTTGCTCAGATACAACTGTTCTTGAGGCAGCTAGGATTCTAAGTACATTAACTGGAAGTTATGCTTCACTTGTATTTTTGCATAATTCTGGCACCTTTAACACAGAAGACAGTAAGGTTCAGTGTGTCTTTTGACTGAGGAGATATGCACCTATCTCATGAAAAGAGGTTAGGTAACCAGGCTATAACCTAGTCTGGAACAAGGCGTTCTCCTATGAAAATTGTTTCTCAAAGTACAGAATAATTACAGGCTAAATAAAGACAGAGATTTCTCTACAAGCTGGCAACCAGAGCACTCAATATGGAATGGAGACTTGAATTCAATATTTCCAATGGCTATTATTTATTCTATATTCTGTCTCAAGAATTCCTTACTGACAGATCCAAAGTCAGCTACTTATTTTAACATATGCTTACAGAACTAATCAGAGGTTAATTTTGGGGTGAAACTATGAGAATTTGAATAAAAAATTGGGATTTAGTCTTGCCTAAGTATTATCTTTAATCATCTACATTCTTCTAAATCAGCCCATCTATTTTACATTCCTGTCTCAGGGTGGAGGTGTATATTTATCTACAACAAGCACAGAAAGGGCCTAAGGACTTGTTAAACAGTGATGGTTAGCTTCCAGGTCATTAAAATACAGCAATAATCCAACTCAGAGAAGTCCAGGTTTTAAAGACTGAGTAGAAGTTCAGTTTTGAGAATCAGCAATAGTGACTAATTCCTCCCTGGTTTCAATAACAGCACTTAGTGAGGAATGAGACAGGTTTACTTTTAGCTCACATCTGAAATAGCCTTGTCAGTAAGAATCTGTTGACTTAACAGGCTTTGGAAAGAAATGTAATGCCAGAAAAAAACATACTCATAGGTAAATCTCAACTACTTGACTGGTTTGTTCTGAATTATTTTATGGTCAAAATGCTGAGATCTGATACTTATATAATGTCAATAAGCCAAAATGCACAATGTATAGTGAGTCAGTGGTGCTTGTGAGAGAACAGGATGTTAATGGTTAATGGCTGAAATATTTGGCAATATTTGTGGAGGGGGCAGGGTGCTTTGCTGGGACCAGGTTTGCAACCCCAAACAGGCAGGAGGGGAGGTTTTGAGCATGTAGTGGCAAAGCCTATGGTTTCCATAAGATAGAGGGGTGAACACTCACCACCAGAGGCTCTGGGGTTTGAGCCAGATAAGGGAAATGGATGATGATAAGCAGATCCTGCAAGGTGGGATAGTGCTTTTTATCATGCCAGTGTCCTCCCCCAGCCCAGCCTGGGGAAAGTCACATCCATATGGGACATTCACTTTCACACACATAGGCATGAGGATGTTCATCCCTTCCCACTGGGCATAGCTGGCTCAACTGCACTGACATGAGAGGCAGCTTCATGTCTTAGAAGGGCTCATAAACCATCAAAGACCCCCAAAGCACCCCCCAGACTCATTTCTGGGGCCTTCCAGCAGAGGACTGTGCATGACCCACAGTGTTGCAACAGACAGAGTAAAGCTTCCACCCAGGGGAGGTAGTGGGGTGCTTCCCACCTAACCTCAGTGTATTTTAACCAATTGAACTTTGTGTTTCACGGGATTTCCCCCTCTCCTGGCAGATCGAGACTGCAACCATCACTTTGGCAAACAGACATTGAAACTGCAACAATCAAGTTTTATCTCTGGATCTATGGGTGATGATGTCTTTCTACTCTTATTCTTTCTCTTTTTTCCCCCATACATTCTCTGAAGTATTATTTTGATTCCTTTAAATTGCTACATTTCTGTAGATAATAACAGCCAAAATGACTACATACCTACTTTCCATTAAACTGTACTAAAATAAACCATATATATATATATGTTTTTTTATAAACACCAGTCATTGAGTGTCATTTCACTCTGAGGGAAACCTAAAGGGTTATAAGAACCACTGAGGAATCTAATACAAGAACCTGAGTTACCCTCACTGACAGGGACGGGTTGTAACAGTGCTCTATTCAGAAATCTCTGCAGCATTTAAAAGTTTATTAAATTAAATATAATGAAAAAAATTGAAACCTGTTATGCTTTATTAATTAACAGGAAATGTCAAAATTAAGTGCAGTAATTACTTGAAATTTTGTGATTGTTTATTTGCCTATTTCAAATGACTTTTAAAGAAATAGTAAGTACAAGTGAAAGGCAGATTGCTCCTGGAGAGGTATCTCACTTTAATTGCCAGTGACTTCACTGAAGATGCAGAAAGAAGACACAAGGGTTTCATGAGAAAATGTTTCATGAGAAAAGATAGGTACTTTTTCCTTCTATTTCTAATTAGCATTTGAAATAATATAATGAAAAATATATTTTAAAACATATTTGAAATCTTCAAAAGAACTGATGAGTTCTACATGCAGCTTCTGAAGATATTTACATTGCATGCTTCCATCTTTTTCAAGTCTCTTAAATACGTGAGACTCTCTCTAAAATAATTCTATTGCTAGGGCCATAGGCAGAGATCCTTCTAGGGTTCCATGCATTTGAAATCTTAAAAAGAGATTATTTGGACCTATTTCCCAAACCTGATTTCAATCATAGTAGTATTAGAATACAATTTCCACTATATTGGCTGACAATATATTAACATTTCTAGTGCTAAAATAGTTCAATATGGACAGTTATGAAAGCGTTAACATATAATCTTGTATATCCCTTAATAGTTGAGCACAGAGAGTAGCATGAAGCATACAGATGAGAATAACATGAAACAGAAACTGTGATCTTGAGTTGCCAAAGGCATTATCAAATCACCTCTTATCTCTGTCATTGAGAACCTCAGCTCCTTTGGTCTTCCACTTTACAGGTACTAACTGGTTTGCAGTGTTACCAAGTGATTTTGGGAAGCATGTAAGATAAATACATTAGACAGTATACACATTAAAAAAAAATACATGTATGTGTAGTATTAAAAATCTTTCCAAAAGAGGTTAAAAAAAAAAAAAAAGAAAAGCTTACAAAAGTTTCAGGCCTGCACAAAGCACCATAACTCTAATGAGTTTTTTGCACCATTTATAGAATCCTCAAAAAAATTAAGCACAGCAGGGATCTCTGTTGTCATTACTTACAAGACTAGGATACTACACAGTAGCAGTAATACCATGAGCTTTGAAGTGACCACATTGTTACAGCAAAATCCCATCTGGTATTTTCCCCTGTTTCTCCATAAATGTCATTTATACACCAGAGCTGCTCTCATAACCTGTTCTCAAAAGGTGAAAACACTAAGCAGATGTGGGACAAAATGAATTGTTTATATGGCATGTCTATGTTTCAGACAGGCAAATTAGAGTTCTATTTTCCCCTACTGACACTATTATACCGTGAAATAAAATTCACAGCATAAGAAAAAATCACAAACAGAACAAACAAACAAACAAAGCCAAGACTACCGTGAACCAGAACACATAAGCTGTATATCTAGAAAAAGGTACAAGATTAAGTTCTTGGAATCATAACTTGGAGACTTTAAAATACCAGATATTGCTTAGAGAGCCTTCTGACCATCAGATACATGCCACTAAACAAAATGAAGCTTTTAAAAAGGAGTGAAAAGGAAATTGTAAATTTTTACTTCATCACCTGGATATGCATTTTATAATGTCAAAAGCTGAGATTCACATTTGTAAGCCTGTTCCCATTATCAGCAATTTCAGTATTGATAAGGCTTCCATTTTTTTTTTTTTTAAAGCAGTGCTCTGTAGCTGTTGCATTAATCACACCAAGAGGACTAGTTCTGTTAAATTTACCTAGAAGAAAACAGAGCAGGGATAAACACTTGGCTGACAATCGGAAGATCTAAGTTTCAGTCATCATTGTAACAAACAGGTGGCATTAGGCAAGGTCACTTGGATTTTTTTTATTCTCTTCAAGTATTAAAATTGTCTCTGAATAAAGAGTCAAATATATAAAAGAACCTAAAAATGACAAAAAGTTAAAAATTATTACAAATTGTTTCAAATATTACAAATGCCATAAACTTAAGACACTGCAGGCATGGGGTTTTTTCCCTGCACAATTAAATCACTTACAAATATATTCTTGCCTATAAGCATAGCAAGGTCTTTGAATATCATCCAAACTATGTGATGAATAAGTCAGATTTTCAACTGCTGCAGTGCCCACTTAGGAAAAATAAATTCTCTTTCTCTACCCCCTCAGAATCTTGTGAGGTTTTTTCCTGACTTACAGTCTTCCAGTTTCTCTCTAGACACTGTCAGGCATTATAGCTAAAGTTTTAGAAAGGGGAAGTCTCACCAGATAACAGGCAATTGCTGTTGCTAGAAGTGGCACTCATTCCCCCAACCCACTCCCTGTAAAATTGGCTCAGCAACGTCGTGAAATTTCACCTTAAAAGGACAATTAATCCTTTGACCCAATAAAGTTGAGCCCTCAATCCATACCATATCACTTCAGGAATTCAATTACATTGAACTGTTCAATGAACTGTGATCTTAGTCTTTCTTCATTATAACTCTTTTTCAGTTAATTCATAGTGAACTATTTGGACAGATTGTTACAATTATCTACCTTCTACTATCAGGAGCTTTTCCTGCTTCTCTATGAATGACTCCTTATATTCATAGTTATTTACATAGCAAATTTTACCTGTATTTCACTTGTACCTTTAACTTTATTTTTTAAAATATTCTGCCTATAATTTTAACAAAATCACTTTTATTTTACACTATTTTTAGTTTCAATGCTAAGAATTAATTCTTGATTTAGTAAGCTATGTAAACTCAAGCTAGGTTTTAAACATCTGGACTCATATATTTGGGGCATTTTTGTTCAACATTAACCCTCAAGCAGCAGCAAGTAAAAGTAAATTTATTCCAGAATAAAACTAGCATATTCCTAGTAGTCTCAGAAACCAAAACATTTTACCGAGTCTAGAAAAAAAACCCAACAACAAAAACAAACAAAAAACCAACCAAACAACCAAGCAAAAAAATGCACCAAACTGGAAGAACAAATAATTTCATCATGCCTTAGTCCACATGTGGATCTCTTGCATGAATGATGCATTAATTAATTTATCACAATACTATTGAGACTTCTGGCCATTTCACCTCACTCGAATGAACATGACAATACCTGTGTGTGTCTCAGTCTTGGAGGTTTCTTTTTTCCTTTCATTTATAGTGGTAGCCAAAAGATAAGGGGGTGTATATAACAAAGTGCTATTCTTTACAGACACATCTCTGAGCTATTCTTGAATACTGAAGAACAACAAGCAACTTAGTTGTCCTGGCTCCCATTGTTCTAGGGAGAACTGCTGCTAAATCTTTTGATATGGGATAAGTCAGACTTGTTTAGTGAATAACTACTGCCATGTACTTTTGTCTAATGTCACTTTGGCACTTTTCTCGTTATTGAGATCACACTAAGCTTCACTGAACTGAAGACATTGATGGGGAATTACTTTTTTTTCCTCTTATACGATCTTGGCATGAAATTTTTATAATTGGTAAATCTGTATTATCCTTTATGTGGATAATGACAAGGCAGAGTAAGCAGTTCTAATAAACTCTATCACAGCAGCAATGCTTTTATACTATTAAAGAGTCTTCAGTAATTCGTGTCAAACCAGGTCTGTGTTTTTCACCTGAATAAATAACTAAGGGAAAGACACAAGATAGAAATGTAGAATAATTGATCATTTTCTCGGTGAAGATAAGTAACCTTTGGGAAATTGAGAGGGTCTGTGTGGTTCAGCATACTTATTAATGAATAATAATTAATTGAATCCTTATAAATAAAAGTAAATATTATGTTAAAAAAGTAGCCAATGATACAAAGTTATATTCAAAGTGGTCAAGACAAAGTATATTAATTTTTAACAAGTAAGAAAACAAATTAAATTTTAAATAGTTTTTAAGTCAGTTTTAATGGTTATTGATAAGAAAGATTTTTTTCTCTCATACCCAGAATCTAGCCACTTTCAATAATACAATCAGAATCTTATATTTTGGAATTTAGACTAAAGCTATCACTTAATTTTCCATTTCAAACTACCTTTTAGGCTGTAGTGGTGTGGCCCTCTATCCTAGGGAGTGCTTTCATTGTTTAGAGCTAGTGATGGTGATAATAGGATTGAGTATTTATGGACCAACAAGGCAGAAATCCTGGTGGGAGTCTGCTATAGGCAATTTATGACCTTTGGAATAAGGGGCAGACATCTTAGGAGGACTCCAAGTAACCTTCAATGTTAGGAGATTATGCAGGCAGAAAGTTAGAAGGTGAAAACTCCAACTAGGACTGAATCTGGTTACTGCCATAAAAGACAATAAAAGTGTTTCTATAAATACATTAGCAACAAAAAGAAGGGCTAAGGAAAATCTCCATCCTTTACTGGATGCAGGCGGAAACATAGGGACAAAGAAAAGCTACTTAATGCCTTCTTTACCTCAGTTTCAATAGCAGCACCAACTGCTCTTTTAAGCTACTTCTGCTAGACATGCCTTGACTTTCCCACAGCTTCAAAAAAAGCATGATGCAGAAGGATTGAGAAATTTAGACAAAGTGGCCAAAACAGAAGAAAACATTACCATAATAAGTCAGTACCTAGCAAAACAAAATGGTGAATAAATCACATAACTAAGGCAAACCAGTCATGAACTTTTGGGATGGAAGAAAGAATCTATCGTGTTCAGTGTATGTGTCACATTGCCTGAGTCAAAATGATGAATTGTAGGAATGCTGGAACAATGAGAGTATAGTGTCTGGGAGAAAACTCTTTTCCTAGCTGTATATACTTCATTCATTCTCTTCTCTTTTCCATTTGCTCTGCTGTCTCATGTTTGAGATGTATCAAGGCAGTAGAGAATTGGTCATGAGCAAGGTCATGAGGAGCATTTGGAGACCAGGCACAAAAACAAGCACAGAGGAAGGAGTTTTCTGGTGAACCACACAATCTAAAGCTAGTAAGAACTAGTACCTTTTTAGTTTTGTTTACGAAAAAGGTGTTCTAGAAACACTCCTTCCCAAAGCAGCAGACAGTTACAGTTTATGACCTAGATGTGCATATTACTCTGCTTGCAGTGACATTTATTTCCATCTGCTGTTTTATTATTCATTGCTTCAACTGTGTTATCGTAAGTTGTTTGTGGACTATTAAGCAAGACAAAAGTGGGTAAGGGAAGCAGTATTACCTAGCTTAGCTGGGTTTATGAGGAGGCAACAGTGTGATTTGGAGATTATATGCTGTTCTAAATTCTCATGGAAAAAATAGTCATAAAGAAATTTCTTTATAGGTTTCAGAAGCAGGGGAGAAGGCAGTAACTAGGAAATGACATCTCAAATGGCACATTCTCAAGACCTGCAATATCTGTGGTACAGATTCTGAAGTGTATTCTAAAATCAAGTGATGTTGCCTTCTCATGCAATCTGTGAGTAATTTGTGACATACACTGAACCTATTTATATATAAAGAACTTGTGAAGGAGAGAGGATTGTTTGTACTGAAGTACCTCAATATATTTATTGCTGAAAACATACAATATGAAATAGCAACAAAACTAGGAAGTATCTCAAAATAGTAGACTTGCTCTCTAATGAATTTGATTTTGAAAGGTATTAATGCTCTTTTATTCTATTATTATTTTGAATTACAGTGTATATATTGTCAGAAATGGGCATTTCAAAGTACACTTTCAGTAGTACTAGCTTATCTTTCATAAAACTCACTGTCAGAATCTTAACACTTTTTGTGGTAGTAGTAGTATAACAACAGCTCTGAGATAAATCCTATTTTCTGAACCACTCTCTTTTATTCATTTTGTTAATAGTGCTTCTTTGTTATCTCCTGGCTTATACTGAAGCAGTCATTGATGAAATATATTAACTTTATTTAGAAGTCACACAGTTAATTTATCAAAGAAAATTATCCAGGAATCATAGCAGCTAGGAATAAAAGCACTTGTTTTGCCCTTAACTGTGCCTGAAGACGGAAATCAATTTGACAGATCTACAAGCAATCACTTCTTGAAGGTTTCCAAAAGGGAAAATCCAAACTTTATAGGCAATTTATTTCAGTTCTTTATTATCTTCACCCTTAGCAAGTTTCCAATAATATGTAGTAGAAAACTTCCTTGCTGAAATCAGAACTGTATAATTCTTGCCTGATCTTACCTTACTGTGATGAATAGTTCCCTTCAATTTTCCTGCTGCCTTTTTTCTCTTCTCTTTATGTTAGATGAGTCCTCTAGGAAGAACTCTAATAATTTTTCTCATATTTCACTGAAAGGTTTTCCCTTTTTAAGGTGTAGTCTATTGTTGTGGTATATTCTGTATATCTCTGGCCAGGTTGGTCAGAGGTTATGTCTCATCACGTGAAATTCATCTATCTCTAATTTTGTGGAATTGATTCTAAAATACTGTGCATACAATGAGTCTACCCATGCTCAGAGTAATCCTACACATTCTCAGTGACTGCATGGCACTGATAAAACTATACAGTAAAAGCCTTTCTCTTACATCAAAACTGAGATATCACACGGTTCAGTAAGAAATTCCGATTACAGTGGTTTGCATATCAATATATTGATTGCCATCTTGATCTGCAGTTTACAGATACAGTTCTGATTCTCATAGTAATTAGAAGTGCAAATACTATCAGTCTGACATCTATATTTAAGGAGCTACAAATAATTCTTTGTCCCACTATTAAATACATACAAAACAGAAATAGAAGGGAATATTAAGCTCTGTATGCTGATATGCTCCTCTTCTGTTACTACAGAAACCACAGTGGTCCTCAAAATATGCAAGGTACTTCACCTTCCAGTTAGATAACATTTAAAATTTTGTTTGGTTTTTACTATCTGGATAACGGAAATTCAACCCTCAAACAAAATTAAGTTCATATGTGCTATAAAGTATCTGAAATACAGAATAAATTTGCACATATAACAATGATGATTTCTAAAAAGGGAAAAAATAAATAGTATCTGAATGGTAAGGCTTTTTAAATTTAACTCACTGGTTTTAATTAGATGGAGAAAAGAGATTTTATTTCACCACAAACTCATCATTTTGGAATTTATCCCCAATATATTTTTCAAGTTTGTATCAATTTATTTGTGTTGGAATACTAACTTTTTAGACTTAGTCATTAAAATAGCCCATCCCTAAGAGATCACTACAAAACTGGAGCAAAATCTTTAGAAATACCTAGCTGGTATTCTGAAGCTGACATGCAAGTGTCCTCTGTCTTTGAATAATCAAACTTCAAATTTCCATCCACCCTGGTAGAGGGATTCAGAGTCAACATAATTTGATATAATTCTAAACCATATAATCAATTTATCCAAAATATCTAACAGATGAAACATAAAATTCTTTAAAAACTCATGAAAAAGTATTACATCTAACTAGAACCATGGTTAATGAACTACACATTTATTCAATTTTAAGGAATTAAAACCATAATTTTTTAGTCTTGATTGCTAAGAGAAAAACAATTTATGAAATTCCTTTTCAAAATTAAGAGCTAGTTTTGCCTGAGGAAGGATCTTTTACATCCTGAGTAAAATGGAGATTTGATGTATTCTGGTTCATTTTTTTATAAAAAGAAAGGTGAAGACTACACTAATGACTCCAGTGGCAAGCAAGCAATATATAATTGCTCAGTCAGGGTATATGAGCAACAGGATAAAGATTGATGTTTGCAGAGAATTACCAAGATATATAAATCAGTATAAACCAAATACACTTCTAATCATTGATAAAATATTTAAGATCCTCACATTCATTCAGCTCTTTTAAGTATTTATTTTCTAAGGTAGCAGTAAGACCTAATTAAAATCCTTTGGGTTTTTTTTTTGTTTTGTTTTGTTTTGTTTTTGGTTTTTTTTTGTTTTGTTTTGTTTGGTTTGGTTTGGTTTGGTTTGGTTTTGGTACCAGTCCTGCAAACACAGCATATTATGTGCACCACTCTTTCAAGTTTTATGAATACTCAGCAGCAAATAAAGGTCAAAAAATCTATATTCTCATTGCTTTCTCCTCTTCATGACAGGCAAATTAAAAGCCAGAAACAGTTTTTTTAAATGCCTTCTAAAGGGCTCTATTTGTTCATATTTGCTCCTAATCCTGTCTCTCAGTAGCAGAAGTACCTCTGATTTCAGTAAGGGCAGCACTAGGTCAATCTTGAGCCCTTGGGCAAATTTCTTTCTGTTATACCAAGCAAACTGGATGTAAGCAGCAGGCAGACAGTGCCCCTGAATTTTATATAGGAAAATGGCCTGAATTTTTCTTATGTATGGGATGAGCTCAATGCCTTAAACAGGCACCATATTCATTTAGTACCTTGCAGATAGAAAGAAACAAAAGAAAAATTTCATTAAAAAAGATCCTACAGAGAATTTTGTCTAAGGTTGGAAATTTGGATATTTTTGTTTGTGTTTTACATCCACTCAGGATGAAAGAAAACTGGTAGCTGTTAAAAATTCAGTAAAAAATATACTCTAATTTATTGAGGCTATCAAATCTGTGGACACAATTCTCAAACCCATCCTGATACTGTAAGCTCAGATATCTGGTCTCACAATATGTTTGTTAGGTAGTCACATCCTAAAATACAAATCTTACTCTGGACTGCACAACCTTTTGATTTATTTTAGACACAGAGAGAGAGTTTTATTTGGCTTGGACTTTTCATGCTCTCATTTAGCCACTTGCCTGAGACTTTGCCTTTGCAGCCAACTTCAATCTACAAAGCCTTACTGCCCACCAATCATCAGGGGAAGTTGATTGAAATTCCACACAGACACCACTAGTGAGAAACAGCAAGTGAGGGAAAAAAGCTGATCAGTAAGAAATATTGAAACATTTCAAGGAGAACAGTTTTTCTAGAAATGACACTACAGATGTGAGCACATTACAAAAAAAACAAGGCTGGAGAGTTGCTGTTTTGTTTACTATATCATTTCATACCCAAGGAAAAATCAGAGTGAAAGAAATTGCCAAAGATATTAATTAAATACTGTAAAGCATTAGACAAATTTTTTTAAAGCTATCTCAGGACACAGCTAGCATAATGAAGACAAAAACCAAGGGATCATAATTTGTTAAGATGAAGAATGTCAAAGACAACAAAATAATACAACAAAAATAAAAAAAAAAATAAAAACCCAAACCAATAAAAATCAGCCAGATGTAGAACTTAAGAGAATAGATGTTGGATATTTGCACTTACCTTATATCACACATTTAATATTCAACATTTTAAAGTATATTTATAATAGCAAAAAGTGCTTATTATGGTTCTAAAGAAATTCTCTGGATTGTTGAAATTATTTAGTCCTCAACCCTAGCATTTATAAGTAACTTATGTATGATTACAGTTTATAAAATAAGTTCCAGTGTGCTTTTTTCCCCCTAAAGTAATGCATAACTGAGCAGGAAGGAAATAAGCATTATGCAACCCAGCTAACAGAACAGCTAAAGATTTTAACTTATGGGCAAGAAAAGGTTTGTTTTGATAATTTTTTGAAAGGGAGTAGAAGCAGCAGGAATATCTGAGCCTTCAAATTCCAGTTGCTATAGCAACTGGTGGTATTTTTAGCCATCATAACAACTTTAACAATTGTAGAGAATATCAGTGCTGCTCTCTCCAAATATCAGTGCTGATCTTTCCCTGTCTTTCCAAATAGAAGCCTGTATGTTGCTGCAGTGCAGGAAATTCTAAAGAGTGTTTTCCACATATAAAATAACTTGCATGACATTTTGCCAGCTTTGCCTCACCTTGCAGGGAAAACATGAAGAAAATAGGCTAGAATCATCTGGCCTTTAAATACAATTATAGGAGAATTAGGATTGGGTCTTAAAATGTTATGGAATTCCTTCCTTTTTGAACCAGTTAGGCATTTAATTTTTTTTCTCCTCCTGTAGGTAATGGTAGTCACAATTTTTCCAATTCTATGTCCTTTTAGAACACATATGCCTCATTCGCTACAGTTTCCTTAATTTCCTCCCTGTCATACAGCTCACAATAATTTTCTAAGTCCAAATTTCTTTTACACAAAGAAGTCATTTAGAAGAAGGCAATTCAAACCATAAACCAAAATTCCCCAAGTATTTTATTGCTATACACACAGGGGCTATTCTTCATTCTTAATGGAAAATCTTATGAAAGATAAGATGTTTTTTATATTTGTTTCTACTTCCTTCCTATTTCTATTCCTTCCAATGGGCCCGATTGTGGTTGAAATCCTGATTCCAAATACCTGCAGAGTAGAGCAAAACAGCTGCGTATAGCAGTCTATTACTTCTATATATATAAAATGTATGTTAATTTATGGCTTTTGGTTAAGGGTACAGTTTATCTGTCCTTAACGAGATGCACAAAGCCCAGGAGTCACTGCCATGACAACGTAAGAGTAGAATTCAATCAGTCTTGATGTCAGCAATAAAAATCCCAGAAATGCACCATAATAATGTAGAAGGCACAATTCCTTTCTTCCGTAAATCCCAACTTATTCCCAAGGCAGTCATCATGAGTATGATTATATATGACCTAAACCTTAACCACAGTTTAAAACAAAAGGAAACAAAAGCAAGGGTGCTGCTTTACAGGCTGCTTTATCCTTTAAACATAAACACACACTTAGCCAAAATAACATCTGAAACACCACTAAGCTGCTCCAGTTAAATTCCAAGAACACAAAGGACAGAGCTGAAGGGCACCCAGGACATGCAGGGGTTTGCTGTAAGAATACGTGTTGCAGTGGAAATAAGAGGAACCAATAGGTGGGTCTTGCCTAACTTTATGTTGGCCTGTAATACACCTGCAGATGATGCCACAAGAAGCAAAGTGCGTTACAAGATTTGCATATATTTACTATGACCACAGAAAATTACAAGGTGAAATTATGTACAAAATAAGATTTATTTTCAGTATGTATTTTATTTTTTAATATCTAAAATGGTATTGACCTAAAAAACAATATATAATTTACATCCAATTTTAAAAACAGGCATAGATATTTATCTCCAGAAATAATCTAAATAAATCACAGAGGTTTTTTTCCTCAATTAAAATGAACTATTAAACAACCTCCAGGACAACAAAGGATGACTATACTTTGAATGCCATACATGTGCCGTCACCGTTCTGTTATTTTTATTTTTAAGCCTTCTCAGTAAGCAAAGCCCAGCCCAACTATGCAGATAATGCATAACCCAGACTAAGGTTATCCATTAGCCTCCTGTTGCATGTGGTCATATTACCCTAAGTGACACTGTGAATAGGGATTTAGAGTCTTTAGTGTCTAGCAGTTAATTTTTATATGGGTACATGGGCTGCAACCCAGCCTGCAGCCAGCAATTTGTTACAATATCTGGTCAGCAGCCAAAGTGAATTCTCCTCACCCACAACCAATAACCCATTATGCCTAAATGGTCTTGGTCTCAGAATGCTGCCAAGCAGAGCAATCTGCCCTGCTTCTGTTGCAGAAACCCAGGAGTGAACCCCACCATAGACAATCAGATCACCCACACGTGCAGGATCCATCCCTTGACTGGGACTCCAATCCCTTGGCTGGGCAAGCCCCTTGCTGCAGGAGGTCACCAGGCTCAACATCTTTCAGCTTTAAGCAAAAGCTGCACTTTGCCTTTCAAATGCATGGCAAATGTAGGTATGCTGTTACTTTTTGCTAATGCAAAGCTGTTTCCTGAATTTTCACATAGATTAGACTAAATTTTAAAAAGCTATTTTTGACACCTGGAAGTACAGCAAAAAGAGGCTACTGATAATTATATTCAAAGACACAGTCAGCCAAACTAATCTGTGAAACTCAGTGAACAACATAATACAATAATTATTTACTAAACTTAAAATGAATTAAGTTTGTCCCTGGATGAATCTCCTTTGTTTAATATTTTAAACAAAATGCTCATCAAGTTTTATGTTTAGGAAACAATATCTAAATTCTGAAGAACAGCTGAGGGCTTTTTTGTTTCACCTCCTGCACTGAGTACACTCCATCTTCTTCACAATAAGTACTACTTCTTGGATGAATTCTCACATTTGGAAGCAAATTCTAGCCCAGATGGACCTGTCTGCATTAATAAGGTAGGTTTGGCAGGAAGATGCTTGCACATAGCAGTAAATTAGTGAGGGAAGACACCACATCATCAAATGTGGTTCAATAAGCCAAAAAATAATCTGACCTCAGATTTTATAGTAAGATAGCTATACATACAAATATACTTGTTTTCAGCAAAATTATTTTAAAATGTATCTGTTGACAAATTAAATCATAAATCAGTCTATTTTTAACAGTTTTGTTGTCATAAAACAAGGAACAGTACAAAACAGTACAAAATTCTATAATTATTTGTTCCTGAATTATGGGGAGGTTGCTGGCTTTTTTTCTTTTGTTAATATCTAAAGTGCTTTTTGATGTCATCAGGTAACTAGTGAGCAGAAGTATAATTAGGCAAGAAGTCAGAACTACCAAGCATAATAAGGATGGCAAATAGTCAATATTTAATTTGCACAGCCAGATGTTTGCAGTCACATTTATGTGAAGAAAGAAAATTCTGTCCCAAAAATATATATTGAGTAGATTTTTACTATAAGGGCATCTGAGAGAGTAGTAATCCACATTTTTAAAGAAAAAATATTTCTCAGCTGCAAATTTATCAGATTTTGAATTTGTCAAAGGATCTATCCACATCACTTTTGTTTTGATTTGTTTGTGGCATTCCTATTTTTAAGTAGCATAACTGCTTTCACAGACCAGAAACCTTAGTTTCCAGGGCTAGTTTGTGCCCAAATCATGTAACTTCAAAATTTAACTCAAAAGCCAGTATCACTGTTTTGTGACAGAGGACAAATAACAGTTCATGTCAATACTACCTTAAAAAATAGATGTTTTTTAAAATCCTAGAGTCAGGACCTGGGTTCTAGCTTCACTTACTGCTTCTATTTTTGGGGTTTCTTCTTTTCCATATGGTTAGAAGCTGTATTTATACAAGATGTTTATAAAGGTAAGTTTGCTAAATAGATGCCAATCACAGAGAATTAAAGATGAAACACTACAATGATTTGCATGTGCTGTTAGCTTGTATGAAGACACAGTAAAATTGTCCCTAGTAAGTCTGACAGTGAGTTGTGAGATCTGATGCTCCCAGTCAGAAGTATCTCCATTTCTTTCCACAGGGTGTTGATCTACTTATTTGGGAGAAATATAAGCCATGCCAGGCAAATATAAAATTCATCCCTTCAAGGAAACATAACATCACAGCACAAAACATTCTACTTTTATGTCTTATCTTTTTAGCTCAGTCATATTTAAAGATCTCTTCAAGACAGATTAGAAAATCAGATATAGCAGAAAGGATTATATACCCAAGACAACAATCATTAGCATTAAAAAGCAGAGAAATCCATAAATGTAAACATTTCAAAACAAATTCTATAAAGAAACAAAAGCCCTAATTTCTATAAATGCCCCACTTTTGTTTCTTTAAGAGAAAAATAAAAGTTTTATCTGTTACAGAAAAAAAATTCACAGCTGATTGCCAAACTGACATTTATCAGAACAGCATGAATCAAAGCAGTTTGTTTTGTCTTGCTTTCACTGAATTTTGGTAAAGAGTTTATTTTTCCCTCAGTTGTCATGGAAATATATACAGACCAAATTAAAGCAGATAAAGCACTGTTGATAAAATAATTAAGTTGTTCCTACTCGGGCTGTGCTGATCAATGCTTTCTGAGGTACTTAGGAAACTGTGGTGTTCATATATCATTTGATACTAATTTGTGAGTACATTTAATGACACTAAGGTTTTATACAGTCAATTGTCCAGCTACTATGAATATGTTTATTATTTTTCCCAGAATTCAACAAGGCATTTTACATTTTAGCATCTGTCAGCACTTGCAATGACAGTAAAAGAGAAAAAAGAGAGAAGGAGGGAGAGAAAGAAACTAAGACTAGGAGGAAGAAAGAAGTATAAGCTTACTGTTTCTATTTATAGATTTTAGCATCTTTGTATTTTAATAATATTTCTTTCTCTGCTATACCAATCTCTACAGAAGAATGACAGTAAAAGCTGGAAACCACCCCATTTTTGACAGTTCTAGGTGTATTTCAGTACTGTCCACCAATGGGATTAATTAACACATTTCACATGGTATGATAAACTGGATGTTGGTAATTAAGAGAATATTCTGCAAAATGTCACAGCTTGGAGCAGCTGCAGCCTGACAAAAGGTGAAGGTGGCACAAGGATGTCATTACATGGCCTACATGGTGTGGGATAACAAGGAACTCAGCTGCTTCCAATATGAACTGTCCCAGCTGAATAGCAACTTCAGGCTCTTAATTCTGGCATATTGCATGTGACACCCATGAGGTGGATATTGCAATAGCAGATCTGTCCTGAAGGGCACTGCCCAAGGACCTGCATATGCATATTGTTTGGATCTCTTAAGATTAGAATAGTCAGTGGGGCCAGGATTCATTCAAATTCCGCAGGCAGGAGCTTGGATCTGGGATTGATGGTCGGAATTTTGACTGGCTCATTAGGCAGATGAACACTATAACTTTCTACACTGTTAATGTGGCATTTCACTGGCCAGCAGGCCCTGATTAATAAGCAGCACCCTAACAAGTTCCACTCTACCAGAGCACTTGAACACTTGAAATCAGACAGGAAAGCAACTTCAGTTGAAAATGTCAACTGAAGATTCCAGAATTAAAGCAAACACAGTATTAATCAAACCCCTAATATCAACATTCTAACTAAAGGTGAGGGTAGGAATAACTATGTTCTTTTCAGATTATTCAAAACATTTGTACTGATTGCACTATAATTTTTATACGTATAAAACTACATCCAATGTACTTAATTTTAAACCACTCATTACATCAGTAAAAAACAACCTACTCTGTATAAAAATCCTCTCTTATTACTGAATATATGCTTGTGAAAATGGATAGGAATTTGTTAAAATGATAATCTATGAAATCCTTAAATCATGTAACATTATTCAAAACTCACTAAATGAGCACTGGATCAAATACAAGTTTTCTTATTGTTTTAGAGTGAAATGGTTTCTGGAATTGAACCATTCAAGCCATGTTGGAAAGGTTATTATTAACTTTCTATTCTTTTATCAAATAAAGCAAAAACCCAACACCCTGCTGGTTACAGAAGACTGTAGATACAAAGTTCTCTCCAGGTGGGCATTATCATGTAGGGAAATGAGTAGATAATGATGGAATTGGTAAGAGTCATAATTACAGGATGCTAATAGTTGGCATTTTAATTATTTGCATTTAATTGAGAAGACAGCTGGAATTTGGGGTTGCATAAGTACATCAGTGGCATAGCTACTTTTAATTATACACTCATCATGCATCTTTCCTTCATAGATTGTGCTCACAGGTACCATCCAAAGCATTTCAGAGTGCAAGGAGGATACAGCTGGAGACACTTGCAACTTACCACTAACAAGATGTCATCACTGATCCAGTTTGATTTATGATCTTAACACTGGTTTTAAGATTCACAGAATCAGCTTGCTTGAAAAAGACTGAGATCATAAATCCAACCTACAGCTGAACACTTCAATGACAACTAGACCATGGCACTGAGTGCCACATCCAATATTTTGTTAAGCACCTCCAGGAACTATGACTCCACCACCTCCCTGGGCAGCCAATACCTCATCACCCTTTCCATGATGAAATTATTAATAATGTCCAAACTAACCCCCCCCTTGGTGCAGCTTTAGATGATGTCCTCTTGTCCTGTTGCTGGTTGCCTGGGAGAAGAGACCGACTGTCACCTGGCTACAGCCTCCTTTCAGGCAGCTGTACAGTGATAAGGTCACCCCTGAGCCTCCTTTCCTCCAGTCTAAATAACCCCAGCTCCCTCAGCTGCTCCTCACAGGACGTGTGCTCCAGACCCTTCCCCAGCTCCATTGCCCTTCTCTGGGGCAGCACCCAGAGAAGCTCTGCACTCCAGCACCTCCATGTCCTTCTTGGAATGAAGGGCCCAAAACTGGACACAGGATTTGAGGTGCAGCCTCACCAGTGCCAATTACAGGGGGACAATCACTGCCCTGGTCCTGCTGGCCACTCTATTGATAATCCAGGATGCCACTGGCCTTCTTGGACACCTGGGCACAGGCTGGCTCATGTTCAGCTGGCTGTTAACCAGCACCCCCAGCTCCTTTTCCACTGGGCAGCTTTCCAGTCACCCTTCCTCCTACCTGTAGTGCTGCGTAAGGTTGTTGTGAAGAACATAGAAATTAAATACAAAATGTATGTGTCTGCTAAAAAATTCTGATTAACATGAACAGACCATAAGAAAGGATTTTGGAACCCCAACTGTGAAAAGGACCTAACTTTGTGCTACAGTGCATCTACATTAAAATACAAGCCTGCATATAGATTAGTCAATTTAAATTTAATTGGCAAATGGAAAAAATGTGACCATTTGTAATTTTGCATCCTGATATTCCTCTCCGAAGAACAATCTTTCTCTTAAATATTTAAAGCTCAATATCAAATATTATATTTGTATATATAACTATATATATAACTAAATAAAAGTATATATAACTAACTAAAAGTAAAGACAAGGCTGCTTTGCCCTGAGAAATGTCCAAAGACAAGTTCAACTTATTCTTATTTGCTTTTCAAATAGTGATTCACATAATACAGCTAATTAATTGTCTAATGACAATTTTTTAAGTTGTGCAGTCTATTTAATTTTAAATATTACATTGAATTTTGAAAAAGGCTTGTTTTGGTTTTTTTTCTGTAGTCTACACAAGCCAGAGAACAAATTTGAACTTGGCTTTTAAGATCCTCCAAATCACTTTTGATCATATTCTGACAGATTTTTGTGCCAGATGGATGTGGATCAAGAATGTATAAACATATGGTGGGAACGGTAACCAATATGCTCCTAGAAGTGTAAATTATTCATTTCAAAATATATATCCCAGGGTTATTAATAGTCTCTCTTTGTAAGTTTCATATTTTTGAGGGGTTGAGATTCAGAATAGCATTGTTTGTATCAGTTTTCTCCAGTGAAGTACCAGCCCAGCAGAGCCTAACTGATAAGTGCCCAGAATGATTGCAGTGCTTGGTTACAGGCTTTTAGGCAGTAAAAGGCAATGCAATCATCCTGCATCAGCACATGTTCTGTCATCCTCAAGCAACTGACATGCTTTATTTCATCCACCCTCTTTCACTGTCAACCAGCGACGTCAATAAACAACCAGAAATAAAGGGCTTTGGTTTGCTTTATTTTACATGTGCAAATAATGACGTATTTAATGTCATTATTTGTCAATAAATACATTGGCTAGACTAACAGTAAAGGAAAGCAGGGGACTGTGCCCTCATACTGCTCTTGGAATTCTTCAGATACAATATTAGACAGTGAGGTAAAGATCATTTATCAGGTCTTTCTCTCAGTGCCCATGAGACCCTCTTTAGTGATTTTCTCTCCGTAGTTATTAGTACACATACTGGTTCTACAACCCCTTACTTGTGGAAAAAAATAATAGCCCAAAAAATGCCCAACAAAACAACAAACAAAAAGGAACAAACAGGATAAGAGAGAAATTGGTGTCAGCATGTTTTGGAAGCCAGTTTTACACCCTCCATCTCCCCATCTTCTTTGTGATGACTTATCAAGCAGCAAGTCCCAGATTTTTTAAAAGGCATTCAGTACCTACAGATAAAAATGTCATTAAGGACAAGGCGTCACAAAAACATTCTGCTCAAGTGCACTGTTACACAGTAGACTTGGCTTCTCAAACCTTATGCTACTTAAGGCCAGATTATACAAATTAGCTCTTTGAGATGTAGCCATGCACTACACTTAATATTTGTCTTTCGATGTGCTCTGACATTGTAATGACTTATAACTAATTGTTTTGAAGTAAATAACCATATTTATTGCTCAGAAATCCTGATTTAAAAGTGAAAAAACAATACAACAACACATCTTGACATTTCCTTTTGTCACTTCACTCCTTATTCAGAGGTTAAACAAACCGACTCAACTGATTACTATCTAATTTATCTTCATCAGAGAATGGGAAAAGTCCATTCATCCTCCTTGCATAAGTTTTTTCCCCAAAGTCCTCCTCTACATGTCCATCCAAGCATTAAGAATTTCTTTCTGTATTTTACTTTGCTAACAGCCTATATTTTAGATTTAGTACTTACAGCTAGTCCTAGGAAAAGTAACCATTTTAATTTGAGAGCATGTTCAAAATAAAAGCTATTTTCATTTTGCCATTTTATTTCTTCATGGTTTGTCCCTTATTGGGCTCCTACAAGTGACTATCTAACTGCCACTGTTTAGTACCAAGCAGAGAAAACTCAGGATATATTACAAAAATTCAAAACAGCATAGCTAAGTTGTATCACTGGAGTTTCAGCAGTACTGTTTTCATGTTTTCAACTTTAATGGCTCTACTGTTGTGGCTACTTATGCCCTAAGTGTTGGAGAGCTACAAACCAGTCTCACACATTACTCTCTGCTGCTGGATAGCATATTTGCAGATGGATATCTCATTAGCATATCCAAGCCCTGTTTAGTCTAAAGAGTTCAGTATGAGCAGATCTGAAGCAGGGTAAGCATTTTAGGCATCCAGGGAGATGAATGAGCTTTTGAAGAGTAGGTAAAAATCCATGCTGCTGTAGTTTCACTAAATTTGAAGCAAGCAATCAACACCTTCTAGATATGGTACTGATCAACTCAGTACCTCAACATCTGGAACTAGAAGGTTCTTAATGATCCTAGTGAAAAATCAAGAGAGATTAAAAATAAAATCTGATTCATACCATTTTCCATCCCCAAAAAAATCTCTTCTCTCTGAAGTGCTAATGTGGTAAATCGGCATTTACCTACACATTTTACCACTTGCATGCAAAATACTGCAATCAGTCTGTTAAACTGCTCTGTCACAGAAGTAAACTGAGTTGTGAAGAGCTGGAGAGCTAAATCTTTACTCTGCTGAACCAGAGTACCCTAGAGATAGAGAGGTTTCCTCATAGCACTGTACATTTGTAAACAGTAAATTTACATACTATGTTTTTTCTACAGTTTTGCTGTAATTGCAATCTTTATCCTTTGATGTTTCTTGGCTCCTACTGCTTATTTCTTTTTTTCTTTTTTTTTTTTTTGTCTTGTTTTTTCAAAAAGGAAATTTTAGGCTGTGATTTTGCAAGCATTTTTGACACAAATTCCTACTTTGAAAAAGCAATTCACTCAGGGATAGCATTTAGAGGAGTGGAACATAACAAAGCTAAATATGGTTCTGGTATGTCACATTAAATAGTACCCTTCTGTCTCTGGGTATTAGTAATGTTTACGGGGAAGCCATCTTCAGCTCTTGTAACCATCTAGCTATAAAAATGATGTGGAAACACAAGTATATTTTGGTTTGTTTCTTTTTTCCTACCAAGTGACTATGAATGTGACTAACATTTAAAGGTTTTATTTCAAACTACAAAGTATTTAATAATGTTATAAACCTAAGTTTCTTTTCATTATTACGACAGAAACAGAAAGTTTCTGAGTGTTCTGAGATATATTTCATCCAAAGTCAATTAAATGTTACTTAGAATTTCTCTAATTTGACAAATTTACAATATCCTGTATGTGCTACAGATGTGCCTTTTGAATTCATAAGTCAAACCTTAAGAGTTTAGATATTTATACTAATAGCTCACATGACTTGAGAAAGCAGGATAGTTTATTCATGCAATTACAACTACATTAAGCAGGATTTGCATGCACAGGGAAGTGTTACTTAACCCAATGGAAAAGGTGTAGTTCTTAAAAACTCTGTATAAAGAAATGTAAATAGTTTCAAATACAATTTGGCAAAAGATGACCATTATTTGATAATTCAACCTGTGAAAAAAGATACTTGAGGTCATGTCATTTTTCCAGGTCATGAAATTTACCACTGCTTATCAAGCTTTAGTTTGACAATGTGTAATGTTCAATGTGCTCTAGGCAAAAAATGTATTCCACAGCTTAACACTATCAGTCTCCACTCTTTTACAACCACGACAGAAATTAATAAAAACTATAAAAACAACATATCTTGCTACTAGTATAGAATAGAATGGCTAAAGTGTCATTTTGTACATCTTTTCCTGAGGTGCTGCATTGATGTTGATTCTAACTCATGCTAGGAAATAAAATCTGGTCCAGTAAGAAGGACTATAGACATAAATGTAACTCAGTTTTTTAGATAAAAGATGTTTTTTTTATTTATTGACCATAAGCTCAAGGTGATCTTAAAACTGGAGAAGCTTCTCAGAGAGAATATTATCCTATCATCCTTTTAGATCTTTCATTTATGTAACCAGTTCTTCAAAGTCAGACCTTAAGCTCCATAGAACTATCTCTGCATCACAGAATAAAAAAGTTAATGAAAAATCTTTTTCAACTTTTCTAAAAGGAGACACTGAATTTCAATGTATGTATACAATTTTCTGTAAATATTTAATATCTAGAACCATATAATTTACATGTTGTGTTCATTTGTGTTAGTGCCATATAAAGCCAAAGCATATTATTTTCTGAAGCTATATTAAAAGAGTGTTAAACTAAATTTAATATTTACAAACCATGAATGACTAAACTTAAATACAAATTCAAAAACTGTCTCAGGATAGGGAAAATGGGCCTTCTCATGTCTTAGGTCATAAAATCAACACTTGTTGACACATCTATAGGCATAACTGATAGCGCAGTACACAGGATTAAAAGCATAAATACATTTTCTTGTACATCATCCTGCCAAGTCATGCAACAGTAATGTAGACAGACCCAAATAATATACCAGAATTTGCAACACTTCTGTCTATGATGGAGACCCAAAACCAAGGGATAAAGCAGAATTCTATTTTTCAGCAAGCCTGAAAAATAGACACTGATTTATACTGGGAAAGCATCTGGTAATAGCCATCTTTTCATTACATAAGAATTGTGGAATCTTTACCATTTTTTTCTATTTGCTTAATGATCTTCCTGTGGAAACAAAATGCAAATAGGAGAGTATTAGTTCCAAAGAAACAACAGAGAAAACATATTTTCTGCCTAATTTTCAGGGCACTTAAGTTCCCATTGACTTTCACACCACAGCGATCATTTACCGATCCATAAATTCATTACTATACTATTATTTAAAAAATGCAAAATTACATATATTATTAAATAGAGAACCTACATGTAACCTATATGAACTTTTTCCTCTTTTTGCTTGTGCCAGCAGTATTACCACTGGTCTTCAGCATGCAGCACATATGTTCCTCCTCTATTGTGCATGGTTATTCTTCAAACAGGTTCTCAAAGCAGATGTTCAAATACTCTGTAACGTTCCCACAGAGACTTCAGATTGAATTGCTGCCCTCCATTTGATCCCACTAAGGGAAAACCCTGCTTCACAGATACCAGTTGACAGATAAAGACATTTGGATGACCTCCTCTTTTCTCAATCAATACTTAATTTTTTTTAAAAATGTTCCGCTACTTTTGAAACTGGAGAAAACAACAACAAATTAACCATTAGATTGGCTGTTGTCAGAGAAAGTTGCTGGAGAAGGATAAATCTGTACTGTGGGGAAGAACTGAACATTATTTCTGTAATGAAATGGCTTGGGGTGGGAAAACAGCAATTTGTCACAATCAACAGTATTAGGCAGTAGTCAAAAAAGCAGCATAAATTCCAGGAATTACTATGAAGGAAAAATCGGAAAAAAAATATTACACCACAGTAAAAAACATCCTTCTTGTACCCCTTGAATCTCCAACTAAATAACCCAGGATTGTTCAATTTGAGTAAAGAGATTGAAGCCTACAAAATCATAAATTGCATAGACATGGTGGAGAGCTGACTAGATTATTCACTCATGCCTCTGTCTACATGAGTACTGGGCATGATCAAGTGAAACTAAGCGATACAGGCTTGGAACAAAGAAAAGGCTGTGATTCATTGCACACTGCTACACTGAATTGTGCAACTCCTAGCCAGAAGATATCGTGGATGCAGAGAGTTTTGTGAACTCAGAAGAAAAGCGTGCAAAGTGAACTTGTAAATGTTACTAAATAGAAACCATATCAACACTGTCTAAATATCTAAATTATACAAAGCTCATGAAATCCTGTTCGCCCAAAACACAGTCAGAGAACAAGAGAATACCTAGAGGAAGATTTATATCACCTTACACTCTTTTTTATTTTTCTTCAGGTATCAATGTATACATGCCTTAGAGTCAGGATATCATGCTACATAGACTCTTAGTCTGAAGCACTGTGCTATTTTCATAGTCTGAAATTTTCCAAAAGACAAGTCTGAGGTTTGACAAAATTTATAGTGGAAAAAATTCTCCCTTCAGGGTGAAATCTTAACTGGATAGATAGAGACAAAACATTCTAGGGTCTAGTGCAGTCGGGTTTAATCTCTGCTAGTCTGTCATTTGTAGGGTAAAGCAGCAACTTGAAAAAACAGCTGTTCTCTATATTTAAACATTCATTTTGCACAGAGAACGTCTAGAGCACAGAAGATTCCTGTGACAGCTTTAACTAGCTAGGCATTCAAGTTTGTGCTTTGTTGACCAGAACAGAGAAACCTGAACAATCACAGGCAGAGATAAAGCAAAGCTGCTGCCAGTAGTGTGATGGTGAGATCATTCACACAGCAACGGGGAGAGCTGCCGGACACTTAGACGCTGACTTCACCTGCACTTTGGTGGGGTGTGAATGGTGCACCAGCCAGCCAGACAAGCTTGTGTGATGCTGCATGTGAGCTCTGATGCTGCACTGAGGGACATTAACAGAAGCTCAGCACTGCCCCACAGCTGGATTTAAGTGGTTTGTTTTTGAGCAGTCAGTGGAAAACCTGTAAGGAGCTACTCTCTATTTTTCACATTCCAGATGTATTTCCAGACAAGAGGCTGTTTACTGACCTACTTATCTCCTAGTGTCAAAAAATTTGACAGATCTTGGGTTATTTCAGTACAGATTTGGGCTCTCTTTTGAAATCTTGGGGTCCAGTTCCTGTTTCAAAAGCTTTACCATACTGATAGATGGTAGTGTGCTATACCTAAATCAATTTTTATTGATTGTAATACTGACAGAAATTATCTCACCTCTGTTTCTGATATATCAAAATATACAAAATTCAACAGAAGAAAAAAGGAAAAAATCCACAAACATACATATGGATATTCTTCTATGTAACATGAAATATTTGGTTATAGAATTGTAACAGATAACTGTATCTGCTAACTTAACAAATCGGTTCACACATTTGCTAGCACTATGGGATTGTGCTATATATTAGAGCTAATTTTGGGAGATTTTTGTTCTAAGTTCTTTTGAGGTCTGTGTTACTGTCGAGAGCCAAGAGCCTTGACAGCTGTTGCCAGCTCTATGTGGTTTGTTTAAAACAATAAGGAGTTGCCTAGCAACATCACATCACACATTTGGTACCCTACAGTATCTCACATTCCTAACTACTCTGCACATCCTCACAACTTAAAGGGACACTGTCAAGTTAATAATCTTACATGAAAACTGGACTTACTTCTCTTTCACCCATAATTAGATGTATGAGGTGAGAGAAAGAAAATTTACACTAATAAAATATTATTTGCACTTTCTTAGCAGCAACATTTGATATTTTATCTCAAATCAGCAATATCTGTTATCACTTAAGGCCACACTGTTTGGCTTAAAAATAGTTTAGTAAAAAGCCAAGTTTTCATAAAGAATTTTACCTTACTAACATAGATCTTACAAAATTAATGCTTTTTCTCTATATACATACAATTTCTATCACACACTTTATATGCACCACCAAACTCTTTATAAAATATGGATTTACTGTCAAAATTAATTGGTTATTTTTTTCTGTTATGTAGCATTTGTAATAAAGTTTGTTAGAAAGAACTGTAGGGCCTCCAGACATCAGGCAAAGTCACAGAGAGTTTAGTGTCCTTTGCTATATGAACCACAGCCCTAGTTTTGGAGAAGTTCTCCAATTGACCTAATATACATTTTATATAAACATTTCTGCAACAGTCTTAGAGAAAGATATTAAAAAAAAAAAAAAAAAAAAAAAAAGAAAACCCAAGGAGTAAGAAAGTCATTTGGAGAGGTGAGGAAGACAAACTGCTCAACAGAGAGGTGAAATGAGATACTGTAGATGAAAGAAAAAAATTAAACAATGAAGAAAAAAAGGAAGAGAAATCATCATCAATACCATCTATACCTTTTTTTTTTTTGAGGTTATGCTTCTATATCTTTTTTATTGTTTTGTTTGTTTGTTTTTAACTGCTATAAAAGCACCAGAGAGACAAGAAATACAAAACACATATGCTTTGAAAGCATAGCTTTCAAAGACAGTAAGTATACTCTCAGGTATTTTCTTTGCTTTTCTCCATGCAGAACTACATAGTGAAAGGTCTAAATGCATTAATGGTTTCAATTTTTATCTAATGGAGAATTCAAATAGATGTATTAGAAATGTAAAATAATTCAAAGGACTACGCAAATTTTTGCTACCCTTGGGCATCTGGAGGGTTGCCAGCACAATATTCCATGCTACTCTTCAAAATTTACAGATATTCCCTAAAAGCAAACAGAACAATTTTAAATTATAGAATGCACACATACAGAATTACACATTTGAGAAGTTGGGAGTCCTTAACCTTTATTTCAACATGTAATGACATTTTGGGAGCTATTTTGTTCCAGTGGCTCAAAGTCTTGGGGTATTTTGAAAACATTGTGGGTTTCTGCAAAAAATATCAAGCTCCTTAGAAGTAACCATGACACCATTAGATTGCTGCTCTGAAAACTTCTGCCACATCTCCCTTTCTTGCATTCCCACTGTAAGATGCTGATTTTCTGGTTTGGAACCAGCTGTGATTCATAAGCAGCTACTACTGCAACACCAGATTGTCCCTTTAAAGTCCAAAGATCCTACCTGAGTTACTGAGCATGTTTCTGGTGTATCATTTCAGCTCCTTGGTTACATAACTAAGCAGGTCAATAAATCATGCCAATACTTGGGGTTTTTTTTTTGTTTATGTTTATATGATGAGGCAGCATTTGGGACTGAGGAATTATATCACACTATATCTAATCAGGTCAGTAAAATATAGCCAGGTGGCAGAAGTTGTGGCCATGACTGAAGCTTTTGAAGTGCTACCTCATATAAAAATGTCATGATTGGTCAGCAAGTACATAAATATAATTGAAGTAGCAACATTTGCTACTTCAGAGAAGAAATGAATATGAGCATATTTATCTATGTATCAAAGAATGATGTAAGAAAAGAAACAAAGGCAAGCGTTAAAACCAATGCAAAATTCAAGACTGTTTCTGAAACAAGGTAAACAAATGTCAACAAAAAGAAGTAGCAGCAATGACAAGTGGGTTGATGTCACACACGGGAAAATTCAAAGATGAATCATAAGATTAGACAGCTGCAGAGTAAGAAAATACTAGCAGCTTTTCCTAGTCAATGCATTTTGTAGACCACTACTGATGCTTTATTTAGCCTCCTCAGACTTTAGCAATTACAAAATCTATCACCTCTTGTGACTTCTGGTGTGTCCCACCTCTCCACTTGTCAGTTTCTCTTAAATATTTTTTTTCTTTAACTGAAGAAATTGTGTGAGCATCTGAATAAAGGATGTCAAACAAATAAATTTAGAAAGGCACATACTTAATTTGACCTTGGGCAGCCAACTCTGCCTAAAAAAAACTCCCCGTGGTTCTGTAAACTCCTCACCAGCGGCTGCTTACCACAAAAGTGTCTGAAATTTCTAGATTGTCTTGTTTTTCACTTCAAAGCTTCCCAGAGCCTATTATTATGCTTCTAAGAGCACCCCAAGCTGAAAAGACACGGGTTGGGATGAATAGCTCCAAGACTACATTCTATACAAATCCAATCAATTTGTATTTATTTTTATCAAAATATCAGTGCCCTCTTATCAAGCTAAATCTGTCAAGAAAGATTCTCACTCAAAAGAGTTTCTGCACTCTGGTAGGCATATTTATATAAATTATGTTAATCTAAAGGTTCAGTTACCAGTTTGATGTGGGGATTGGTTCATTTCTATAAAGTATATAATACAAAAAATGGCAGTTTAGATTTTTTTTTTTTCTCAATCAGAACACCTGCAGAATTAGCTTTTTTTTTTCCAAAATAAGTAAAAAAATCATGTCAATTTTTCTCAAAGAAAGTTTTTGGTAGCTACCTTAATTACAGGGAGAAATTTTTCTCCATCACTGAATAAGGATTTAACAGGGATTTTTTTTTTTTTCTTAGTGTTTCCATTTAGTTTGTTCTAAATGTGAGAAAGATAACTTAAAATTTCTTGGTGCTTTGGCTGCTTTGAATTTCACAAGATTTCACTTAGTCTTTCATAGCCCACACAGGAACCTTTGCTCCACACAACATTAATAATACCCATACATGATACCAAGATCAACTAAGCTTATCAATTCCTGATCTTAACTTCTCAGTATTAGAATAGAGCCTTATCATGCTTGATCAATCAAATGATTGTCACTATAGATGCATGTACGAACTATACTACATGTAATTATCTGCTTTTGGTTTCCTGTTTGATTGGGGTTTTCTTACACAGGAGCTAGTGCATCTAGTATTCTTTATTTGTTCATTTACAAACCAAATTTATGACTGTGAAAAGTAAAATTTAAGTATAGAGAATAGACTTACACTGGCTCCATAATCACTAAAAAGCTTGGGAGAATGGCATTTACTACAATAACTAATCTTTTCCTTTGGAGCAGACTGGTGTGGAACCATTAAGCAACTGGCAAGAAGTAAACTGTAGAGTTTAATATGCCATATCTCAGCTCTGGCACCTAATCAAGCTGTAAGTTTCAATAATTTATGCTTGGCAAATGTGCATTTCTTTCCTGCCTTTGAAATATTGGACATTTCAGACAATAGCCAAAATTATTTCTTAGGTTGGAAAGAGTAAAACCATCAAGCAGAAGCATAAATGAAGCAGGAAGAAATAAATAAGAAGAAAAGCACATTGACTTTGGTTACTTCTGCAGTGAAATAGGTGCAGAAGAAATGAAATCCTCAAAACAGACAGAGAAGGTAAAATGTTTTGATTGACATATGTACAAGTTAACATATACTGACAAATTCCCCCTTTCTTTTCATATATTTTGCAAACAGAAAACTGGCGGCATATTTGGATTAATATATTTCCCTTCAACTGCTACTCAATACAACATCAACAATAGACAGGAATTTTCAATTATCTTAAATTTCCCGAAGCTGGTGGCACAGCTAACTTCAGCAGGAGCATAATTAAACCAACACTTGGTATTTATGAAAGGGAAAAAGTATTCCAAATAAGTACACAGGCACTGCAGCAGAATCCAAATCCCTATATTAGCCAATTAGTTCTTTGGTACAGGCTATAGGAATATTTTGAATACTGGGCAAGGAGGCAGCTACAGTGATTATATGAGGCACAAGACTTCCTTCAGCTGGTTTCAGGAACCAAAATAAAACAAGGAAAAACTCAAACCCCACTTTTTTCCCAAGCACATCTTTCTTATGAGGCCACAGTAGGGTGACAATACTGTCACCATTCTCCACTGAAACCCAAAAATTGTCCCATCTTTTCCAAACTCCAAAATAAAGAGTATGACTCTAATATAGCATGTAACTCTTTTTTGTGAAAGTAGAAGTATTTCTATAAATTCCTAATTATTAAGCACACTTCCCTGTCCAACCACTGAGGATCCACTCTGGCAGTCACCTTAGCACTCACTTGGGCTGCAACCGAAATCCCTTCACTGCTACACACCCCACATCCACAGTCAGATCCCACAGTAGAGTCCCAGACATCCCAATTCCTAAAATAATTTAATCTTGGTTCAATGGCTAAATGGCAAAATAACAGCTGGAGCTGGTCCCTCCTTCTTGAGGAGAGACCCTGAACTGAGGCACTATTGGGCTTTGATACCCTGACAGTCTGAGTGTGCCAAATTCTGGGGGTCCCCAGCTCCTGCTGTGCCCCTGAGTGTCCCCTCACCCAGCTGGGCCCAGGTCCCTGTGCCATTTGTTCAAAGGGTCAGTGCCAGCTCACAGCCTCCTGCCTCGGGCTCTCCTCACCTGGGGCTCCGCCTGCAGCTGGACCTGGGCTACCTCAGCTGGACCTGGGCTACCTCAGCTGCACCCTGGGCTACCTCAGCTGGACCTGGGCTACCTCAGCTGCACCCTGGGCTGCCTCAGCTGCACCCTGGGCTGCCTCAGCTGCACCCTGGGCTACCTGCACCACTGGGATTCCTCAGCATAACTTCCTTAGCACCTCTCTCTCAACAGCTGAATCAAGTGACAGTAACGTTAACTGGCTTTGATTAGATACATCTCTGCACTTTTGCCTAATAAAGAAGTAATTAAACTTTCGCTTTTTTTTCCTCCCTCCCCAGTCAGACTATATGTTTGATTAAGGCAAAATGAATACACAAGGATTAAGTCACTGCTTAGCAAGCATTTTTCATTATTTGTGTTTCGGATCAGGAAGGAATAAGCAAATCTTTGACCAGAAAGCAGGATACTATCTACCATACCCTTTTTAAAATAAAAAAGTCAACTAGATAGTCTATTTTAACTAAACTATGCATACTAGCAAAGCTGTATTTACCTGAAACATGCATCTGATGCTCTGATAGATATATGTCAAATATTAAAAACCTAATATTTTCCTTCTTCATAAAGGCAGCAAATATGCTAATAATATATTTTCTGATAGCCATCACTTCTTTCAATCAAGACCAATTAAGATTGTTTTCATATATTTTTTGTCTTCAGTGCACCTAAGGGTAAAATATCTACAGTAAGCCTGATTTCTTCTCACTGATGCTGAATTCATAACAGTCCAACAGCATTAGTGCATATTTCAATATAATCTGTCTACTATTGCCTCACTATAAACATAAAAGAGCTAAATGTAAAATAAATACCTTTGAGATTGATTTAATTTCAAGAAAAGTCATTACTTCTCATAGTCAAATTAATATTAAAAAGTGCATCTAGACGATCTTCAGTGGTCCCATTCAACCTCAATGATGGTATGATTGCAAAATTTCTGTTCCCCAAATTATTTTACTCCAATAGACAGCCTCACAACTGTGCAGATCAGGTATTTACTGTAGAACAACAGATACATTTTTATTTTCTGAAAGTGTACTTACACAGTCGAATAGGATGCCATGGAGGGGGTTGGGCCACCACCCCTGGAGGTATTTAAAAGATGTGTGGGTGTGGCACTTTGGGACATGGTTTGGTGATGGACTTGGCACTGCTGCATTAGTGTTTGGACTCAATCATCTTAGAGGTCTTTTCCAACCTAAAGGATTCTATTCTTCTTTGATTCAGTGCCTAAGAACAGATGCAAAAACTCCATTATCATTATCATTACTGCTATTTACTTGACTGTTGAAGGGCAGAGTTCTCTGCTTTAACTGGCATTGGCAGAATTTATGGATTTCAAAACAAATGCTTTAAAATTATGCTTATGGTAAATGAATTTTGTATGGTGTAGTGGTTTAATATGTTTCTGTTAGCCAGATTGTACCATCTTATTATACAGAGCTGAAATGTTTAGCCTTATGGACTGAAAATTCCAAACAAAGCTTTTTAAATTTAAGACTGAATTCTGCATGTATTATGTTTAAATATATATATATTTGTATTTACATATAAACAGAAGTTGATGAACTATACTTCAGTTCTCTATTTTAATAGAGTAAAGGAAAATCAATTTTTAAAAATTCTTATTTTCTGATTTCTTAATTTTTCTAAATAAAATCAAAAGACAGGCTCTTTTTTTGACAGGTAGTTTTCTGATTTTTGAGCTGTAGTCAACACATGCTACTTTGGCTGTCTTTTAATGATTAAGAAATAGAAATGGTCATTGATTTTCAAACATTAAAAGAATGTGTTCAAACTCTGTAAATATAGTAATCTTGGAATCTGTGCACCACAAAATATAAGGCTTCTATCATTTCTGGGTTAAATTTCAGTTCTTTGTATGTGCAGGCCAGAAAACACTGGCTTACAGCAATTTCGGTCAATGGGAGGTAACAGTTTGTCTGGACCAATATGTGAGGGTAGCCCTGAAAATTTTAGGTGTGTGGCAATTAAAATAGCCTGAGCACCTGAAGAAATAAGTTTCCTATACTTTGTTCCAATTATTCACATGAAGGTGATAGAATAAAAATCTCTATCTTTTGTCTCTTAGAGACAAAAGCTATGAAATGCCATTCACCATGTCAGTGATATTTAATTGTCATGTTAAACCATTTATTGGATGAGAAGTCTGGTCATCTGTCACCATAAATGCACTCAAATATATTATAAAAAGAGAAGATAACTTAAAAAGTCTTTCATTTATAGGAAATTACAACTAATGTCACTAAGAGAAACAAGTTAAATGAAACAATAAAAACTAGCAGAGAATTAAGACTTAATTCCTAAAGCAAGCAACACTTCCTTTTATTATACTCCTTTATTGCTTTTTGAAGAATATCATGCCAATGTTTCTACTGCCAAGTTTCAATTAGCTACTGTTCTGATCAAAGCTGGCAAAAAGAATTCTAGACTTCATCTATCACTTTAAATAAGTGAGTAAATTCAACATATGGGCCAACTCACTAGCAAAACTTCTGTCCCATAACTGTTGTATACTGCATGTGCAATTAAATTTAGTATGAAATAAACAAAGTATCAGGGTGTGCCAGATTAAAACCTTTAAATTTCCTTCTTTAACACTAGATTTTAACAAAATGCTAGTAAACATTCAAAACAAAATCAGTTTTAATGAACTGCATCAAAATATTTTTTAAAAAGATTTTTTTAAAAATTGAAAAGTCAGCTAGCAATTAGTTTTTAATTGCCTGTCTCCATGTCATCTTAATTAGCAGCAGATTATAATTTTTGGTTTGGCCTATTAGTTTCTCAGCATGATTGGTTTTGCTTTATACTATTTTGGGATAATTCAGTATTACATTTTTCAGATTGGTTATAATTTAGTTATTTAATTACAGTACATTGCTCCAGCCAGTTGAGATCCCAAGAGAACTAATCATCAGCCTAGAGTTGTGTACACATTGAAGGTATGCTGTAATTTTTTCTGATATTTTACTGAATATCTAAATCATATTACTTACTATGAGCTAACTGAAGAGTTCCATTTAATAAGAAAATCGCAATAACTATTAAGTTCTACTAAAGATGAATAAAATAATTATCATTAAACATCTCCTTGTTTATGGTTTGTTCACATGCTACATACAGTAGAATTGTGAGGCTGACTTTAAAACTGTAGCTATAGGAGCAATAATAATAATAATAATAATAATAATAACAACCCAAACCCACTCTCAAACCGGAAATAGTCACCCAGGGAACAGAAGTACAACAGAAAGGGATGTTTGGAATATGATCTATACTATACAGTGTAGAGTAAGCACAACAATTCCATTCATTCTCAGAAGGGCAGATGCTGCTTTTGCATGCATCCCTCTGTGCCAGTATGGGAAAGGAAGGGTGTAGCCTCAGAAGGGTTGACATTTTCCTCTGGCTCCACCCTGTGCAGAAGTCATTCAGTGAAGCTTGTCATTCACTGTAGCTCTCACATAAATGTTGAGGGGTTGTGTCTAAAGTAGGTGTCATGGGTAGAGGAACCAGTTTGACTACTTTGGGTCTCACCTTGACAATATCATTTGGGCAGCCATAGAGTTTTCCTGTGCACAAATGCTACAGGGAGAGTCCTGAAAGATGCACTCACAAGGGCAATGCAAGGAACTATCATTCCCACAGAAAGAGCTACTGGATCTAGTTAGCAGAAGCATTTTGTAATTCTGATGATGCTGGCATAGCCGAGTACTTTTTTTATTTCCATCTTCCTTTATCTTCCATCTAAAGACCTGGGTCAAAGAAGGAATAGGAAATTCCTGGAATTCAATCTAAATGCCATCAAAGCAAAACAACATATTATTGATGCAGTATAGCTAGTATTTAACATGAGCAAACAAAGAATGTAATGTTTACTTTCCTCTGCATTCTTTCTCTCTGCAGGAGCAAAACAAAGGAGAACATGATTTCTGTGGCAACTGTTTACCACTAACTGTTAGTTAGGTGGGATTTAGATCACTTAAACAATATTATAAGATTAGATATTAGATCTCACTGCTTTAAAGCTCTCCTTACTCTGAACCTGGAACAGGGTCAGCATTCTGATGCATAAGAAAAGCAAGCCTAGCTACTCAAATGTTGACCTAAATATACATGCAGATGGGATATACAGGAATAAAGATCAATTGGAATAAAATGTTCATGTAGATGGATTTACTGGTAACACTGAAATGTTTAGTAAAACAGAAGCAAAACAATTCAGTGTTATCCCAAGAATTATTGTAAGCAACTAAAACCTGTGTAAATTATTTTCATGAATGACACTGAATAGTAATTTTGCATTCAGCAAAAAAGGCAAAGTATATGAAATCTCACCTGCTGGTAGAGAGAAGGAAATATATCAGCTAGATGCTCTTTTTGGTTCATAACTACATGTTACTCAAACTCCACTGCTATGCAATAAATTGGCCCTACAACAGAAACTCTCACCTCTTACAACCAGTAACAGCAATTTGCCACTGTGAGCTTTTCATAAGAGATTTTTATAGACACTTTTGATTAACATGATTATCTCCTTATAAACAATGCTGACTTTAATTTTAGCTAAGAAACTTAAAAGATAAGCAGGTTTCACCACTTTCAAATAATCAGAAACCCCTACTATGTGCTTTTAAGTTTACTTCTTGTTTTGCTGAATTTAGCAAGTGTTACTACATAATTACAAATGGATGTATGAACAGAGAACAGGCTGAAAGCCTCTGTACTTGGAAAAGCAGAAACAAGAAAACAAGGTTGCCTCCGCCCCAAGCAGCGCACAATCTAACCTAAAATGAGACTAAAGATAGACTGAAAACTATGAAAGGCATTTCCAGCAGTGCCAAAAAAAAAAATGAAATCAAGACTCCTTCAATTATACGTCCTCTATTAAATTCACTTAAGATGTTCCTCGCTGCTCCTTACAGCACATGCTTCCATGGGTACCTGGGATGAGTTGAATGTAACCTTTCCCCATTTTTTCACTGCTTTTAAGATGTGGGCTAGATTAGGTACTACTGGGCTAGCACAAGATGTGCAAAGTGCCACTCATCCCTATGCTTCTGCAAATGAAGGATCTATTTAAGGTGGATAACAACCACCAAGAAACTTCTCTCTGAGCTATGACTTCTGTTTTTTCCCACACATGGGCCATTAAATTTCTCAAGTTGGGGATTTCTGAAGCTGAAAAGCACTAAGTGTCAGGTCTTACAGTCCTCACTTAGTCACAAATGGAATATAATACTGCCATAGCAAGCAAATAACAAAGACAACAATACATCTCACAATCATCAAAACCTTTGTAGATGTCAGTACAGGCAAAAATAAAAAGGCTATATAGACAATGACTCATAGAATTGAATAATATTTTTTCACTGTTGAAAATACCTGTAGTTTTTGCTTAATCTTGGTATTATATGCTAGATCTCACACTTTTTGGATCACAAAATAAGTGATTAAATTAAAGCCCTTTGTTTGACTACTTTCTCCCACTCTCCATAAGAATACTTCTCTGCCCAGGCTTAATAAGCATAACATTTGTAATAACAGAGAAAAAATTTTAGTTACGGATACACTGGACCCAAACTAAGTAGGAATTTATAACTGTCCCACTAAAACCATGAACCAACAGCAAGTGGGACCTGACTTAGCTAAAGTTGAACCAAAACCACAGTAGAATATCCAGGGCCCAATTTCTCTTTCCTATAAAATCATGAACAAAGACTAATGCTGGAACAAATGGAGTAATGAGGAAAGAGAGAATGAGACTCTGATCCACAGTAACAGTAAATTCTGGCAGCAGCTTCCCTTCAAAGGACTTCAGCTCAACATCCTCCTCTGGTTACAGCTGGAAAAGCAATCATACACTGAAGGGTATAGAAGAACCGACTTGCTTTTAAGGTATCAGAAATATTTTGACATGGCTTCTAAACAAAACATGTACAACACATACAAAGCCATGCAGAAAACCCTGGTTTAATGTTTCATTACAAACTGGGAACACAGCCCACATTAAGTGAAAGGTTCACATAGTTTTTGTATGAACTTGGGCCAAGATATGTTATGGTTTCACATCAAAACCTGTCAGAAATTTGTGGGTTTTGCTTGGTTGCATTGTGAAATTGGGTGAAACCAGTATTTTGCTTGGAGTTCTGGGATCCAGCTGAATCCAAACACAAACCAAAATTCAATGAACATAAAGGCAAGTAGATTAAAGTCTTTAAAAAAAAATTATAAACCCAACATGTTTTACACAGCTATGAATGGAACCTCTTTTTCAGATCATCTGACACTGATCAAATGTCAAGGGAAGAATTCAGAAGTCTTGCAGTCTTTGAAAAACCTGTATTCATTAAGCTCTGAAACAGTTCAGTTGAAACTGGTTTAAGTATATCTTGCGGATAACACTACTCAAGCTGCAGTGTTTCTTTCACAGACTTTTCTTAAATTGCTTGGAAAATATTTTAAGCTACATTATATATGTATACTTTACATGTAATTGAGAATATTTGTTAACACACCCACATACAACACATCTGCCCCCAAACATGCCAGAAGTCTTTAAAGTTAACAAAGGAACAACCTCTTCCAGGAGAGACATGAATACAAGAGAACAGAATGAATAGAATATGATGTAGAGGAAATGACACATTTTGACTACTTCCTAGAGCCTTATGTAAACATTTATTAAGGAAAGATAGTAAAATGGCAGTCCAAATTTAATAAATCAAAAGGGCAGGACCTTTCCTCTTTTTATGATTCTACCTGCAGAGAACAGTATTGCAAGATACAGTCTAGGGAAAAACTGTTTCCTGCTGATGAGTTTCTATGTTTCAAATCCTGGTATGCTGCAGCAAAGTACTCCAAAACCATTCCATGAACACAGGAAGCAGAACATCAGTTTAAAAATGTGACTTGTTGAATCCAACTGATAAAAAACCAATTCAAAACAGCATTAGTACTGAGACTGCAGAAAAACAATAGCTCTCAAACTGAGTTTATGTGTGAAATCTGAACATGTGCTAGAGGGTGGTACACAGCTTCTGTGTCAAGTTAAGGGAATTGTGGTATGAAGAGGACAGAACTTATATTATTAAAGTCAATTAGTAGCTTCAGTTCTTAGCTCTATGAAATATCTCTTGGATTAACTGGGGTTAAATTCACATTAAAACCAAACTCCTAACCCACTTTAAAAGTATTTCTTGTCTCATATTCATCAATACACATTAAGAAATCAATTATAGCTTGCTTGCTATTAGTTTTCACACCTGTATTTAAAGGGTAAGTACTGGATAAAGAGAGAACAGGTTGAAGTAAATATAAATAAATTAGATGTTTTCAGAGGGACTGGGCCTGATAGGCTGCGTTTTAGAATATTGCATCAAAGTGCCAATGAAGACTCAAAGCTGTAAGTAGTTCTCTCTAAAAAGCCATGGGAAACAGGAAAGCTCCTTTTAAAAAAAGTAGAAAATAGAATGTCATGAGAGAATTACATAAAAACATAATTCAAATGGCTTAAGTTCAATATTCAGAAAAACACTAGGATAAATTAAACTGTTGATAAACTATAAAAACATGAAAGGTAATATTTAGAACAGATCTGTCAATAAGATCAACCCAAAACCACACCAGAATTAACTGTAATGTATTTCAAAATGCACTCTGATTATCAGAAATCTCTCTCAACTCTGTAGAGTGAGAGATATACTATCTGATACATATTATAGGAAGATTAGTTCACTGTGAAAAAAGTTTCCACTGAAAAAAAATAGAACATTAGTAATTTTAGATTATATTTTGCAGCTCTGTTTTTATAGTTTTACTTCAAAGTTGTCAGACAAGGAAAACAAGAGAAGCACTCAGATTTCTTCTGCTTAGGGAGATGGGAAGAAGAAAATATGTTTCCTCATATGAGCTCAAAGAATGAACAATGTAGAAGTTTGTGGAGACAAAAACGAAGTCCTTTCTTTAATGGAGAGAATTTCCATAAAATGTAGAGACTTCATGATATTCCTGCAGAATTAGAAATGTAGGCTGCCCTTGAACATCTCCCTCACCAAAGTTCAGAACATTTCAAGCAGAAAGAGCACAAGAGCTAGCTGACATTCAGCAATGGTTCACAGCACTGAAAAGCTTCTACAAATACCATTTCTACACACAGAACCTGGCTAAGGAGGAAAAAAATTTGTTTCTCCATCTGTCCATTAAAGTGTAACATCAATGTAAGTAGACTGTTTCTTATCCGGTGGATTTCTTCCCTTTGTTTGCTTCCGTAACAGGTACTAAACATTTTTGTGGTTTTACATTAAGTAACCACAGGCTGTAAGAATTTTCATGCAACAAACCACTCATTCCACAATGCACATTCACACATGATGTGCCTCGCTCTGAGAGCTAATAAACTAAGAAAGGAGGGGGAAAAGTTCCACTGTGCTGTTTGATCTTTGCACTCTGCCTATTCTAGTAGAGGAGTTTTCAAATCCACCGCTGGAGACAGAATTACTATACCACTCTGGTCTAAGTGTAAAAAGAGGATGAACCTCTCTTAGAGGACGAAAACAGAGTGGCATATTTTGATAGTCTTATAATCATGTTATGATGATAAAGCACACCAGAGATATATAATGCTTTTTTCACACTCAGGCAATCTGAATGTTCTGTGTAATTGCTGCTCAACTGACCCTTATGAACAGGGTTGTGAAACAATTTATTTCTACTGCACTTTTGCCGTGAGTGCTTCCATATCAGGAATTCACTAAATGCCTTGCCTGTGCTTTCTCTAACTAAAGCCCAGGCAAATTGCTAAGGTCCTTTGCTTTTCAGATACTATATTTAGACAGCAGCAAGGTTGCTAATTTTTTTTCTTTTTACACCATATCATTTCAAATAAATATCCAAAGCCAGAGGACACACCGTCTGGAACACAGTTTGCCTAATTGGTGCTCCCTGTGGCACTCATGAATCAGGTGATTTGGGATTAATGCTCACAATTGGATTTTATGTGCATAGTGCCTGGGAGGATTGTTTGACACTTGCATCATTAAAATTAGTAAAATCTATTGGAATGAAGCAAGCCTGAAGAATTTAAATGTCTTAATACTACTTTAGTTTTAATCTTAGTGTCCCAAACTCTGTAAAGAAATGATATCCAAAACGTTTCTCCTTTTTGCCTTTCCCATGTTGAAATCTAATAATGTCCTTACAAAACAGAAAGAATAGGTAAGCAGAATGAAAATATTTTAATATATTGTTTTTAATATTCTTACTTAGATCAAGAAAGTTTTCACAATGCCATAGATATATCTGTATTCTAACTATATCTAACAGATCTAAATAGATACCTAGACTTATATCTAATATTTATGTAATAGCAAAACAGATAGACCTTTATCTATGGTCTCTACTATTTGAATTGTTAGCTCACTCAAATATTTTCATCCTCATTATCTAGGTCACTGGAATGAACTCATCCCAAAAAAGCTGGCACCACGTGAAGAAAGCGCAGTTCTGGGTTTTGAGAAAAAAGAACACACTTTCTCCTATAGTTCAGTTTTATCTTTGAAAATGCATTTAAAATCATTAAAGTGAGCCTTTACAAACAGTCCAGAAAAATCAGCCTTGTATAAACTGTTGGTCATTAATCTTCCTTCATATTTGTTTAAGCAAAAAGAATTAATTTAACATAACATAGTAGAAGTATAATTCTGGATTTTAGGGTCAGTTTTAAAATATGAAGGTATGTTCTTACTGGTGTTTTCCAGGTCAGTATTTTAGGGATAATGCTTGATTCTGGAGAGGTCCCTCAGGAAAAAAAAAAAAAAAAAGGTCAATAGAATCCTGCCTTGCTTTTCTTAGCTTACTTGCTCACTGAATTCCTCAGCAGCTGCATTCCTAAATCTGCAGGCCGTGCCACAGGGTCAGGCTTTCAGTATCCAGTGCTGCAGAGGCATCCTGCTAGACCATGCTGGGGTTTCAGTCCCTCTTATGTTCCAGTATATTTAGCTTTCACTACCAATACACTCCTCACTGAGCAGTCAGGCTTAAGGCACTACTGGGATTCTTTGAACATTTTCACACAAATGTGTGAAAGGATATGTGATACACACGGCAGTCCAGCAGGTAGAAAAGCATAATGACAAATAATGAGAGTGCAAAAAACAAGGCTGTGGTCCTACCTCATGAATTGGTCATAATTTCTTCCAGGCACAGTTAATAATTGCATGGATTCCTTCTGGAGCAGTGGAAAGCCATGTACCACACTACTGGCTTCTGAGATGACCAGAGCCCAAATAAGCTCCAGAGACACTTCAGCTGATCCCTAGCCTTTACATCTTGAGGAAAAAACCCAAACCAAACCAACAAAAAATGCCCAGCCAACCAAAAAACCAACAAAGTAAACAAAAAAACCTCCCAAACCAACATAAGAAAACCCAAACAAGCAACAAGAAAAAAACACCACCAAACTAAAGCAGAAGGAACCAAACAGCACTGAAAAGAAAAATTACCATTAGTTCAAATGGGCAGAAAATTATAATCAAACTTCAATTTCCTATAACTCAGTCTCTATTGTTACATTCATCTTTTATTACTTCTGTGTTCTCTCAGTTTCTCTATCACATTCACGATATTGCCTTCCCAATTTTCTTGCTCTCTTCTGTGTCTTCTTTTGTGCACAGATCATTTCTCCGAAAATATTACAGTTGCTTCACAGTAGCTTTTCCCAGTTCTGCCACCTGGCTAATCTTTTGTCCTCAATCTTCTTACTTTCAGCTCTTCAGATGAGAATTTATTTTCCTAGATACTCAGATAGTTAAAGGTGTTCCAGCACATAATCCACAAACATACTTTGGTCCTGTGCTGCTAAATGCTGAAAGGCATCCATGAGGCAGCTTCAAGAAATATGCTTTGTCTCAGCATAATATGCATTATTCATGTCACCATCTAATTCAGTATTATTTTATAAAATAATAGAACACTTTTAGAACCCTTAAGCCCCAAAGATCTACAAATAAGGAGTATAATACTGTGAATACATTGAAATGCATCCTCTGCCCAAAAAACAGTCAAAAAATTATTAAAATAGGACAGCAATAGCTATAAGGTCTTGCAGTTTCTGCAATCTTAAAGGGCATTTCCCATCTCCTACAGTAATTTACGTCACTTAGGCCACAAAGCCAGTGCACTGCAAGGAGATTTGGTAACTGTCTGGGCACATACAAATAAAGTAGGAGAGGGAGGAATACACTTTGACCCATGCCTTTGGCTTGGACACTTTTCTCTTGGAAACAGTTATGAAAATCTGACAAGATTTATTAACATAATGTTACATTTGCACCATATAATAAATACAAGCATAAACTATAACAAACTGGAGAATTTTCAGCATTCTGAAACCAGAAGTAGGGAAATGTCAGCATACAAGAAACTATTTGAAAAAGTACTCTAAGCTTATTAAGAAATGTACTTAATAGCCCACACCAACTTTGGTATGCTACAAAAGGACAAAGTGTAATTTATTGTTGAAATAGCAAAAATAGCCTTAAGATGGTTTAGCAAGTGGATTTCAAAAAGTTTTACATTTTAAAATTCAAGAAAGGGTGAAGTTGGAAAAAGACACCATGAAAGAAAAGGTGACTTTGGAAGGTCATGGCTTGCATCATTTACTCTCTTCATAGTTACTTTACTTCAAGATAATTTTTTTTATAATTTAAATTATGCCATTAGTTTTAGCTTATGTGCTCATGGATTCTTAGATTTTGTGTGTTTCACCTCTACAAATTTTTTCAACATCCCAAGTACTTTTGGCAGGGAAGGGGACTTGTTTATAAAATCTGACAGAAATTTTCAAATACTTTTCAAAAGAAGGAGCTGGTCTTGTGCTTTTAAGGAGTTTTGATTTTTTTTTTTTAATTTTGAAATCTGAAATTTTAACTTAATAGGGGAAGATTTACAGAAATTGACCCAGAAATATTTCCACACTAAGGCTAGAATCCTATGCATGGAATAGAAATAAGAAGATAACATTAAAATAATAAAATTTTAACCAAAGGAACAATAAAGAACTTCGGCAGATTAAATTTCATAGTGCAGTTAGCAAGGCTGAAAAAGAGTTTGAGGAGCAAGCAGATATGTAGATACAGGGATCAAAATTAGCTCTATATCCTTATTCTAATACCTCAGAGGAAAAAAAAATAAAAAGCCTGCCAAAGTGTCTATAGTGCCAGTTGGCATTCATAGCATAAAGACAGGACAGGGAAAGAAGATTATTACAAAGAAGCAAAGTGAATTCTCTGAATTTGTTCTCTGTGGAAGAAACCATCAAGGCCCTAACTTGGGAATCCTACAGAAGAGAGCACACACCGGCCAAGCAAAGGGCAGCACACCACCAGGGCCAGACAGCACTCACCAGGGATCTTTAACAGAACTCAACAATGAAATAAAATTATCTATGTACCATGTGCTATAAAGGCATGTAAATGAATCAATATAGAAATACATTTCAGAGAAGAGATGGAAAGGTGCTTTCCATCAAGCTAATAATTAACCTGAATTTTTGCAAGGTGCAATTCAGTGACTTTCTCGGTTTTGTGGAATCTCATGACCAATTTTCTTTGGGCTCCTCACACAGCAGAAACAGCACTCATCAACTTTTCTTCAAGATGCCCTGGCCTGTTGCCCTTGTCTTACCCCTGTTTACTCAGCTCTGCACAACTTCTGTCTCTGGAAAAGCAGCATAATGGCATCACAGCTTCTCATTCCTTGTTCCCTGAATTTTAGTCCTCCTCATATCGCTTACTTTGAAGTCACCAACTCCATGCATGCATAAAAACCACACAAGGTTCTTCTGCATTAATATTGCAGAAAACTTACCTCATACCCTTTCTATTCCAGTCTTAATAATCTGCCAAAGCTCTGTGCTAAAAGGCATTTTTATGTTAGAATCCCTTTATCTGTGTTTTCTTTCAGCTGTCCTCTGTATATACTATATACCAGTCAACATTTTAATAAGGAACTAAGGATAAATTACTGTATTTCTTTCTAAATAAGAAGTGGAATGTAGTCCTGCTAAATCTATCAGAACAAGTTACAAATTTTGAGCCATTTCACAGTGTGGATGGCCATAGTTACCAGAGTATATATTGAAAAAGAATATATATACATAGCAAAAAATGTAGAGAGCATCAGTGCAAAATTATCCTTACTATGCTATATCTTGTTTTATGCAATACATTCTCAGAAAACTTTCTGGTGCTTAGTAGTCTTCTAAGTGCTGAGCATTTCAAGAATTTATGATTATGAATTGTGTAATTCTAATAAGGAATATTTTTCATAAGAGGGAAACAAAAACTTTTTTTTGTGCTTCTTCAGCACTTATAACAGATTACTCTCACTCAGCAGAGAAGGAAAAACAAACCCTAGCATATAAGTGGCATTTCAAATAATTATAGCATCTGCATAGTTGGTACTTTGAGATTTGATAGCAAGGAGATACTCAAGGACAGAGTTATTTGTTGTACTCATAATGACAGTGTTAAGCTCCCCACATAGCACAAAGCATTTGAAAAATTCAGGATTATATATATGAGAAAAAAGAAAACAAACAGGGAAAAGTAAATACAAATTTTACACACACGCTCATTATTCTCCTCTTCTGTCTCACACTTTACAAATATTGCAAAGCACTAATGCATTGTCCTTCTGATTCCAGCCTTGGTATTTTTCCAAAGGTCTGAAAAATATTATTTTGTTACCTCATATTTACTTTAGTATTTTTTCTTTTCAGTTAGTCTCTGCTTATAAACTGGCCCGGTTGATACGCTTGTCCAGCCATGCCCTGAACCTGATCAGTGCAGTCTGTCCTGCCTGCCATTAACAGTCCAACTATCTGTATTTTCAGTACAAAAAGGTAAATGGTTTTATTGCAATTTTCACTGTCAGACAACAGTCACAGTCCTTGGGAAGGGCTGCCTTTCAGAAATTAACTTAAATTTTGCTACTATAATATGAAAAACTTTGACAATTCCTCAATAAAAAGGCAACAGACATATGTAAATCTCATAATTGCTACTTTGAATTAGGTATGGATGCATGAGGAAATGTTACACTGGAAGAATACTAAATTTCTGCTTTCTGTGGAATTTAGTTGTCACTGGGGGAAGGGTGAAAAGGTATTTCAATAATGAGGAAGGACTTACAACACCCATTAAATACTTCCACTACATGCATGTTTATAGTCTGCATTTTTTTATAGCAGCTTAGTATCAGGAAGTACAATTCAGCTAGCATCAGTCATGATTTTGCACATGTGCTGTTCAGTATAAAATCCTGCCTTCACTGACAGCTGCTTTGCAAGCACATGGAGTCCGTGACAGAGTCTGTTAAGAGTAGAAAATACACTTCCTAATTTATTGTCTTTTTAGATTTGCTGAAAGATCGTAAGACAAATTAGATTTTACAATTTCCTTCAGGGAAAACAGTGACATATTCTGTTATCCTTTAAGCACTTAGAGTATATGAAGAACAGAAAAGTCAATAATCAGCAGTAGCTATGCCATCCAACATCTAATTACCAGAGCAGTATTTAGAAGTACTGCGCTACTCTCTTCTCTAAATTTTCCGTGTAATGGCAGATTTCATAGGCTTTTAAAATGTAGGGGTTGCCATTAAGAATAAAAGAGCACTTCCTGAAATTAAATAAAATATTCTGTATTTTAAAGTACTCTCTTAAACACAGATGCAGAACACTGAATATTTTTCAGCTGCTAAGAAGAATTGAACAGCCTTGGAACCATCTACCCTCATGTATTCTACAGAATTTTCCAATTCTCTTTAAAACACGGTAGCACAACTCTTCCCAAAAATTCTTGTCTTTCTCCTCTGAGTAAAATAAGAAAAAAAGCAACAACTCAAACTCAAAAAGCAATAAACAAACAAAAAATGCAACCAAAACCACTGTTCAGAGAAGTTGGAAAGTGATGTTGTATAATCAGGACAGTTCCTCTAGCAGTAACAGCACAGAACTACACAGGCTCAAGAGTTTCATCCAGCACAGGGAACACATGTTAATTTTACTCTTCCCTTTCTCCAAGTCCAAAATGCCAGGAATGAAATGGAAACTAAATCAGAAAACTCATGAGTAAATCCAGATAAAGTTATCAACAGAAGTTTTGTCTCTCTTGACCGCTTGAATATTTTAAAAATATAAACAAGGCTAAAAAGAAGAAATTATCATGTTGCCTAACACTTTGAAAGATATTTTATTGGTTTTATTGGTTTGATTATATTCTAAATATATTTAGTAAATTTTATATAGATTGAAGGTGTTTTTTCTCTTAGACTTGAGACATTATTAGCAGAAGTTATAGTATGAAAAGTATCTTGAAGGTAAATCTAGTGATCTATTAGAATTATCTTATAATAATCAGTTTTGAAAGCATCAACTTTGCTATGATTTCTGACTTGCTGATTTATTAGAAAGCTTATTATCTAGGGATATAGTCACTCAGTATTAAACATTTCCCTAAACTATTAAGTATTTCACCTTGCTGCCAAGTAACAGTACAGCAACATTTATTATTTACATACATCAGTATTGACAAAAATTTAATAAAAGATAAGTCTTCCTTATTCCTCAGTAGGAAACTGTAAATGTGAAACAATAAGAATCTTTACTTTTCAGATAGCACCTTGAAATATCTAAAAAATGCTGATTTATTAGTCTTCTGAACACTATACAGCAAGTTACATTCTACATAACAAGTGAAAATTATTTTCATATTCTAGGGTGTAAATGGAACTGCCTCTGGGCTGAATAAGCTTTGGCATTCATCTCGGAGTTCAGCAAAGCAGTCAGAACTCAAGAATTGCTTGTCTAATTGGTCAAATGGATAACCTTCCTCTCTCCCATTGTGATGGTGGTTTGTTGTTTGTTGTTTTTTTTTTTCTCAGCTTGTACACAGTGTCACATTTGAATATTGAAAAATTATTAAACTGAAGATGAATTTCTAAATGGACCAAAAATTTTCCTTGCACTATCAAGGAACATCACAGTCAATAGACGACAATTGCCTGACCTGTTTCAACCTCCAAACAATAACCACCAATATTAAAGTGTGGTTTAAGCCTGAGTCCAAAGTTAGTTCCTGAAAAGGATCTGGATCAGAACACAATCCTTCTAGGCACTAGACAATACATATTTATAGTGGATAAGTAGATTTTTCTGAATTTACTGAGGGTTCCCCCAGATACACTCCCCTAATACCAAGATAAATCTTAATCATTCTTAAATCTTCATTTCTTTGGTAAAGCAGTGCCCATGAAGAATAGTTGCTTCATGAAAAAAAAAAATTAAAACACACCAAAATTCCTTTTTCCATGCATGTGCAGAATGCAGCTATAAAAAACACAGATTGTCTTAATCTGCGTTCTGATACATTGTGTTGTGAAACATCAGATATCCAGCTACCCTGTGGTTACTCTTTACCCTGGACTTTGTCCAGAGAACAGTGCAGGGCACGGGAATACATGACAGGGGACATGGGGCCTTCCCATTTTGCCTTCTTGATTCACAATTATTTTTCTACTCACATGATCAAAATGTTTAACTGCATAGGATGATATAAATTACATGGAGTCCCTTCCTTTCCCTGCCAAAACAGCGAGGCTTATAGGAGGTTATTATTAATAGTTATTAGTAACTGCAATGGCAATATCCATTACAGCACAGAGATAGAAAGAAAATGCAAGAAAGGCATCTTCAAACTATGTTTAAAGATTTCAAATTACATGAAAAATTTAGAAGCTGAAGTGAGTTGATGGAGCAGATATTAAGAGATTTAAGTTGCCTTGTTCTATAAACACAAAACAGTACTTCCCTGGCAAAAAAAAAAAAAAAAAAAAAAAAATATTGCAGGTTTCTGTAACTAGCACCTTTACAACACTCTTCAGGTGATATACTCTTTTGAAATCTGGATAATTTTTTTCACTGTGATTTTATATATATCCCCAAGTCATTAACATTTTCTCAGTCCCTGAAACAAAAGACAAATTGAAACTTCAAATCCAAAAATGTACACATTTGAAAAGGGAGACAAGAAAATCCATTGAATAATCATTTGGTTCTTTGCCCCTATATCAATTTTCATTGAATGTGTTTTGATAGAGAGATGATCAGTGGCCCTGTGTAGGGGCCTAGGACAGACAGATTAACAGACAAAAATCCTTGTCATGAAGAAATGCTTATCTCTGATGACAAAGATACATTCACAATGGTAAACAAATCTCACCTTTTCTTATTGAAACACATGTATTAATTGTTAAAGTAACACACTTTTGACATAGCCATTTAAAAACATTTTTACATTTTATTCTTATCTTCTTGGCTTCATAGGTTTGAATGATCTTCTGTTTAAATTTACAGAGCTCCAGTAAAAATACTCATCAAATCTTAATAAAATTACTTTCATTTTCTCTGAAAAGGTTTAAAATTCACTTCCTTAAAGCATCTGAAAATATTTCTAAGTAATTATGTATAGCCTCAACAATAAAAATACTACCTATGAACTTTTGCTTAGCTCAGAAATTACTATCTATTTCTCACCAGGCAAGAACAAGTGAAAGTACACTTGTTAACCAAGTGATTAAAGCAAGTGTGGGAGGAGTTACTGTATCAATTCCCAAAATCTCTGTATCAAAATGCATAATCTCTGGTAGTTCAGAGAGACTGAATTTGCAATAGTAGAAAACATAACTGTATCATCTTAACTTGCACAGACTCAATACCTCCCTTGTTAATCAAACATTCTTCTATGGAGCAGTACTGAAAGGGAGGCAATTCTGACATATTTTCCCCATAGCACTAAAATTTCCTATTTTAAAGTCTGTTAGAAAGACAAGTATAAAAAACCTCTTCACACTGCCCCACTGGCCTCACATTTGTAGTCCATGAAGAAACTTGCTATAACTGATTCTCCAGGCTGGCTCCCTTCCTTATAAAACCTACACCAGCTGCTTTAACACTTTTACATTAGTCTTTCTGTTCGTACATTACTACGAATCAGCTTAATTAAGAACTACAGAAATATTACACATTTTTATGTGGTAGTCCTTAACAAGAACACAGCTTTCATTGCTTCAATTACTCTCTAATACAGTGCTCAACATTTACTTCTAAACTAATTCATATCACTAATTTAAAAATATTCACATTTGGCTAAGGGGATATTGTTTCTTAAAGATCTGATTTTAATTTTTTTTAAATTATCTATTCATTCCTTTTCTCAGTTAACTGAGTCTCCTCACCAGGTCCAAAAAAGGGGAAAAAAAATAGGACAGATAACCTGATTGGCATGGTGCTGATAACACCAAGATTGTGGGTTTGGTCCCAGTACAGGCTATTCACATAAAGAGTTGGACTTGATGATCCCTCTGGATCCCTTCCAGCTCAGAATATTCTGTCATTCTGTTCTGTGATTACAAGGAGATCCATGGTGCTATTAAAAGAAGAACAAGGTTTCTCTTTCCATATTATGTTTTAAATATTCCAGTCACATAGCAAGTTTTCTATCATACATATGTTTTTTTTTTCTTTCTAAGCAATTTTCACCCATTTGATAGGACCTGGTTTACCATAACAAGTCTATCTATCCAAGTCTATCTAAGCAGTGATATTACCCACTTTAATACAATGACATGCTATGAAATTAAAAGATGCTGTCACCTGATAAAAGAAAAAAGTGGCTCTAAGAAAACCTGTTTCACACTATGAAGACACAAAGCATCTCCTCTTTTGTCAGGGGTCAAAAAACTGGAAAAAAAAAAAAGAATCTGTTTCAGGAAGGAAATTAAAAAAAAACAAAATTGACAAAGGTACTAAAGGAACTTTACGTTACCCTGGATATATTCAAGATCAAGATCTATATATTGCTATTACAAAAAGTGAAGAATCACATCATTACAGGAGACTGAATTTCCAGAAACAGATTATAGAATAATCCTGGATACAACAGGTAACAGATTTCTTTATCAAATAGTTATTATAGAGAGCACCAGACATCAGGGGAAAGAAAAACTGGATGAAAAATGCCTATTAAAAGAAGATTTCTAGCCCTCAAAAAATCAGGTTTTGGAACAGACTTCCACTCACAATATTGAGGCGGGATTTGGTGTTGGGAATGGAAGTGAACATGTCTCATTTTAATTAAATCTGCTGTGAAAGGGTGCAATTGGGGTCTGAAACCTGCAGTCTCCAGAAGCTCTTACGTAAAGCACTTCTGTGTAGTCACGTATTGAAAACAGACGACTGAAGCTTTCTAATTTTCTCTGAATCACTCACTGCCTTAGGAAGCATTTAATAATAGAAACAAAATATTTTCCTCATTTTGTAGTTGCCCTGTATCTGAAATAACCCCACTGCTATTGCAATACCAATTTAATCTGTTTATGCATCATTACCCTCTTCTTCTAACAGAATTTGAACAGGCTCACTTGATGAAATAGAAGTGGTAAGACTGGACATTTTAATTTTTAAAAGGTGTGACTTGTAATCAAACCAGTAAAAGGTTAGGCAGTGAATGGTATGAAGAAAGCAAGGAAATACATATTACATCGTCCTGTTGATGTGTTTTTGTTCATAGGCACTAATATTTATTTTGTAACACTTTTTCTTTCTACAGGAGCGTTTTCTTTGTCTTTTTGTACAAACAGTTGTTTCAAAAGGAAGGTCTTTCAGAAATGCAGGTGCAAAGATTTGATTTTTATCAGCAGAATTACTCACAGGCTGCTTCCCACATTTGAAGCTATTTAGTACTATATGGAAGGTGTCTAAAGGAAAACAAGCATTATGTTTCCTCCTTCTTTCACTGCTGCTGTGCCTCAGGCATACATAGGAAAATACTGCTGAAGTAAGAAAATTATACTTTTTTTATAAATTTACTACAATTATGACCAAAAAAAAGGTGTTTCTTATTAAAATAAAGTTAAGGAGACAATTGTGGTAACTAGGAAGGGTAAAAAAGTATTTATAATGTAAGACATTAGGGATAAATCACCAGGAGGAAAAAACCCAAAACCATTAACAATAACAGTTTCTTCTCTTTTTATCATATATATACATTTAATGCAGGACAAAACCGTTTATACTTGTCTTTAGAGTTAGCCTAAAGAAAAATTGAAACTAATTCTAGACTGCATCTTAAAAGAGGATCAACAATAATGATAAAGCCATTTAACTCGCAAGTGGGCTTTTTCATCAGACGAAGATAACTTCATTTCAGAGCCTACAGTATGTCTAGCTAGGAAATAAAATATTTCCATGCACAGAAGGATCACATGTCACAGCAAATGCAATACTTGGATATGTTCTGTTCATATAAATGCACACACAGTTCAAATTCTTTTAACCAGGATTATCTGTGGCAGCTGTGTGTGTGGTAATAGAGCAGATATACATGAATTAATAAACATAATATCCTCCAGCTTTCTCTCAAAAATTTCACTCAGTTTCTCACCACAGTTGTAAACAGAGAACTTCCAAACTCACTGTCATTTCCAGGCAGTTCTCTCTTTGCCATAACTTATTCCATGTGGATTCAACCCCAGATACTTAAGAAGGGACCATGTTTTTTTTAAGAGAAGTAGTGGAAGTCCAATTTAAGAGAAGACTATAGGGCAGCTAAGTAAATCCAGGCTCTAAATCTGGAGACCTGAACCAGACTTGAACTATATTCCTCATTCATTTATATAAAACAAAATAGATCAAACATAGATACTTGACAGTGTTTGGGTAGAGGCACTTTTTTTTTTGTCAATCCCAGATACCACTCAAGTAAAACTACAATATTTAACTACAGGTTAAGGAGATGAAATTAATCTGGCTAACACTACTATCCACTTTTCTTCTATAAAATACCCAAAACCTACCTAATACCAACACCCCACTAAAAAAAAACAAAACAAAAACCACAGAAAAACACCCCAAAAAACCCAAAACACCAAAAAAAAAAACCCAACAAAACCATAAAACCCCTCACAAACAAAGACAGGGTGAATATTCTTAATCAAGTAGATATATTAAATTTATCTTTCTGTTGTTGATTAATGTGTAAAGACAACAAGAGAACTCTAATACTACAGCAGGCTTACATGGGAACATGGCTGTACAGACATTTAAAGAATACCTGTAAATAACAGTTCTTATTAACTTCTGGAGGAGGAACCTTCATTACTAAGATCATAATCTTTTCTATCCTTTGAATTGATGGAGTCACTCTCAATAGTCTTCCATGGAAAAACCATTAAGATTTAATCTGCCTTATTAACACCATCCCTTTCCAATGACATACCATCTATAAAATGGTATATAGAAGTGGAACAAAGTCATAAGCAATACTAGAAGGATCTGGCAAAATCATTACACCTACTTTTGTAAGTGTTTGGACCTGTGTATTCTTCAGCCCTCCCATTAACATACTCTCAGCCTTTTCCTTTTTCCCACTGGGTGTATTTGTGAGATACAGACTGAGAAGCCCTGAAGCAAAACCAAGGACTACGAGCAAGCTAAGGTAGCATCCCTGAATTCAAGGCCCTACAGACAGTAATGCCTCTTCAGCTAATAGGGCATGTCATCCTTTGGAATGAGACCTCACTGGCATCCCCAGCCCAGAGCCCTGCCTCACTTGACATCAAGTACATTATCAGGAGCATGGCTAGCCAACCAGACTATCCTCAACAAATTTACATTGAAAAAGATTGGATAGTGGTCCATGAAACTGTATGCCTCAGAAGAATAAAGTTTTGGTAGCCCCAGTATGAATTAACAGAGCTACTACCTGTATGACATAGATAAACTCAGAAAATAGAACCCAGTTGAAAAGCTGCACGTGAATAACAATTGGCTGCACCTCCTGTGTGATCACATAGAACTGAATGAAGTATGTGTTTAAATACAATAAAATACCAACACTATTAAATGGATTAGTGGAAAGAGGTAATTGGAGTGTTGTAATACCAGTTCCACAAACACTGATTTATTTAAGTTTATCAGTAAGCCTGTAGTTAAGGTGAAGGTACCTAGTTTAGATGTGCACAGGACAATACATCAGTATATGCAGCATCACAGCTGTTAAGATTTCTTGGAAGTCAATAAGGCCACTATTAATAATTCTCCATGAAGTAGCATTAAGCAGGAAAGTAAATGCATTGTTTTCTCCTTTCTTCTTTTTTGATGTAGCCATGCCATGGAAAAAACAGTGAGACTCCCTGGACTGCAAAATATACATATACATTACAAAAACTATTTCACAATAGAAATTAGGTTGGCAACTTCGTTTTAAAGGAAATAAAGAAATAAAGGAACTTGCCACTTTTTTTTCTTTGAAGCATAACTGATAGTATACTAGTATAAAAGAAAACTAAGTTATCCACATTGAGATGTACTTCCTTCTAAGCAACCAAAATATGAAAGGAAAAGGGAAAAAACACCAAACAAAAAACAAAACACTCTGCTAATACTCTGTTATTTAAAGTTCCTCCTATGAGATATTATCTTATTACGGACTAGGAATAAAAGTTTCTAACATAAATTCTTCTCATGAAATCTGTATTTTCTCATTAGTCTGTTTCACACTTTTAGGAGACTTGAAATGCCATTTGAAAAAATGTATCCCTTGCAGTAGCAAGATTGTTTTAGATCTGAACCTAATGCTTCAAACATGTTCTACTTTATATTGATTTTTAGTTTAAGAATATATGCTGATGATGTGGCTTGGTGGAACTGAATTAGTATTAAATAGGATACTTGTTTCAGATAAAAATTTTAATCATTATTACATGGTACAAATATAAATAGTGGTTGCTTTTGTTCTTCAAAAATTCCAAGATGAAATATTCTTAACTGGCTTTAGGGACAGCTATTTCAGCTACCAGTACCATAGTACAGATGCATATTTTGATGTTCTGGAATTGTTGGTATTCTGTAATTTCCAAGAGTAAAGCCACTGGAAAAACATCCAGATTGAGAAGCATCCTTGCAGTTCCCTAAAATAAAATGTATATTTATCAACTGATTTGCAAATTAACACAAACATCTCACTGTGATCAGTTACTGCATCCCCTCACCCCCCTCCAGTTCTCTTCACTTTAAAATATTTTTATGGTAAAAGATCAAAACTAAAAGCCACTGTATGAATGAAGAATTCACTCAGAAAAGCAAAAAGCTGACCCTGGTGTGCAAGCTACCAAAATAGCTATGATGTGCTTTGACAAACACCTTTTTCTCAGTCTGCTTATTTTTTCTGATCACCAGAAAAGTTAAAATAAATGGTTTGTCACATTCCAGTAGTACAAATGTTATGGGAAAGCTAAAAAGGGTGATATATTTTAAATCTGTGAAATAAAGTGTAAGTAAATGTCTATACTTCTACTAAACAGACTTTGTTGCTCTCTGTTCTCTTCCAGTCACTTATCTAGGAATTGGATTTATTATTCTAAGTTATAAAATTCTCTTTTCTTATGCCATTTGTTTTTCTAATTTAAGGATGAGCAGCAATATTCAAGGGTTCTCTTGATCTCTTATTCTAAGAGAACTGATTTTGGCACAATGGCAAGAATGGTAAGAGTTCTTCCAAAGACAGATGTGTTTTCCAAGATATGAATCATAGAGAGAAGGAACAGAAATTATTTTTGCTTCATGAAGCCAAGTTAAGAATCAACAACTCAAGCCTTAAGTGATGATTACATGTAAGTAATTTAAAGAGCATGGTGTCCTGGTTTAGGGACTTTTACTTTTTTTTTTTTTTACATTTCTGTCTTTTTCCCATAAATCTCTCTCTCCCAGAAATGCAGTGAAATACCAGGTACTTGCCTGTAACTGACAAAAGTATGGAAACTACTTTATTCTTATCCAAGCTGCTCCCATTATTTGGCAAGGTTATTGCCAATTCATATTTTGGCTAAACTGCATAACACTATTCACTCTCAAAAATGTGAATTTGGAAGCAAACCTTACAATTTCTAATAGAAGTTATTTAGATTTGACCTGAAGGCAAGAATCAGGAAGACAAGTTCTCTTTAACCTCAGTAAAATCTCTCATTGCACATAATAAGATAGTACCCTATTTTAATACTGATACTCTGAAAACTATAAGATCAAAAGCCTTTGTAGCACACAGTGGCAATCTGGGTGTACTCTAATTGAGGTCAATAAAGACTTTCTTAAACTGGAGAGGATTATGTCCCAATAGTCAGATTTGACTCAGTATTGCCTTCAGAAATCCTGGAGTTTGAGAAGCAAAAAACTTTGAAGCTGAGCTTTTTCAGCCTTTTCTGCTTGAAAATTTTCTTTCTATGCAGCAATTATAAAACACTGGAATTGTTACAGCCCCAAAGACTGTGAACTGCAGGGGCTGAGAATCCATGGCCTGCCAAACTATTAATAAGTTCCTTATAACTAATTCCATTATTTAACTTTTAATAAGTTAATTCTCATGGAAAGAGAGGCATTTGCAAGGCAACTTTTATTGGGTTATATACTGTTATATATTAGTATGTGAAAATGTTACTCCTTGTATTTTGCTATTTTGTGACACAGGAATGAAAAGCAGCAGCCAGTGGCTGTGGTTTTGGCCAAAAGACTAAGAGAAAATGTTCTGTCTTTGAAGACATTTGCTGTAATGATGACTGATGAAGTACTGTGCACTAATGGAAGAAATATACTAACAAATTCAAGACCAAAATGGAAACATTGCAACATTACTTACTGAACTAAATACAGCTGAAAAGGTGTATTGTTCTTCCTTATGAGAAACTGCAAATTTTCAAATACTAAGACAATGCATTAGAACAAAAAAATATAGCTAAAAATAAATGTTAATGTCTCAATGTTTCAGATAACAAAAAAAAAAAAAAATCATTAGGGAATGGTCCCATAGTCCAGTAGTCCAATAGTTAGGAAATGGACCCATAGGAAATAGTTCCTTACAAAAAATATCCTTCAGTCTTTTTGTTATTTTAAAGCACTGCAAAATAAATGAACTTACGGAATTTCTGCAGCATGTCATGGGAAACAATCTAAATTAAAACTGGGTCCTTAGGGACAAGCATGTGGGACATAAGGCACTTGAACTAATTCACGTGAGAGATTTGGTGGTATTTCTAAGTCTTCTTTTGACTAGTGAGAGTGGAAGGAGGAGAGGAAAGATGCACCAGAGAAAAATTCTCTTTTCTCTTAAGTCAAAAAAATTTAAATGAGAAATAGTAATTTTAAAAAACTACTTGGTTCATGTAAGAGACAAAATTTCTACTGCAAATATTCTAGTACAATGATGCTCTAGCCATCTCTGAATTAATTTGAAACTGCTTTCTATTTACTACTTGAAATTTACTTCATTAAAGCAAATTGCTATATTAAACTGTAATTTAACAACACATTAAAATCACATATGGTAAGCATTTGGTTTTATCAACATTGCAGATGCACAAAGATAGACAGGAAGAGGCAAAAACGAAAAAATAATTTTGTTCATAAAGAACAAAGTATTTTAAGGTTACTTTTCTAGTTGAAGTGATAACCAGGTCTCCTAAAACAAGCATAATTTTTACCTCTGTCAACAAGAGACAGTTGAGATAGATCTTTTACTCACAGCTATGCAATCAAGTAATCTAGCCAAAAGTATATTCAACATCTCACAGATATTACAGGAATAAAAGTAATATAAAACAAACAAACAAACAAAAAAGACTGAGCTTTATTCCTCTCTGAAAGAAGTCAAGTACTGCTTCCAGTGTCACATCTGCCAAGTTCTCAAGACACATATGAAGAGGACCAGGTACATAGACCAAAAAGGTAGAAATTCCTTTTCCATGATGCTGTCAAGAACTAGTCCTCACATAGCAGACAACTAAAAGTTGCCCAGAAGTAATTTCAGCAGTGTTCCTTTAGATGCATTTTGAAGCATGTTAGGACTTCTGTTTGCAAGTTGAATATCTGTATGGTTTAAAAGACATGATTAACAACAAGGCATTGATGCCTAATGACTGAGAATTTTTTCCCCTGTTTAAGACCACTGTATTAACAGAAAGCTGGCATTGGCTGTAGTCTTCAAAATACATCTCAATTCCAAAAGAACTAGGAAATCTGCTCCCATCTGATGTAAAGCTGAATTCTGTGTTAAATTTTCAAGATTTTGTGTGACAAATAAAATCTGGTAAACCAGCAAATATGTGAGGATCTGCTAAAAAGACAAAAAATAACCAGGAGAAAAGTAGGCTTTATGCAATACAGTGACATATTACCAAGTTACATTGTTCACCAAATTGATGCAAACCAATTAGTAGAACTTGATAGGCAAACTGAGTTTCCTTCAGGTTTAGGAACTTGGTAATTTCTTCAATATCAGTGCTGAACTGAGGGTACTGAATCCCTGCGCTTCCTTCCCTCGGAGCAGGACCGGCAGCCCAGCTTCCCCTGTGCACCTCGGCTGTTTGACAAGAGCTGCCAGTGGGATGAGAAGAACAGCTTTTTGGTGTTTTTTTTCCCTCTTAATTCCAGCCTTTCTTCACCTCCTTGCTACAGCTGCCAGCAAAGGTGACAAATTACAGAACTGGATTGCTGGCCTCGCTAGAAGCCACGCTGGACCACCCACAGCCCTGCTTGAGCCAAGCCAGCAGCTGTCCATGTCAGAAGGCTGGATCACACCTAGGATGAGACAGGAGCAGGTGCCAGCCAGCAAACTCATGGAAACAATGGAATGTTACTGAGGGACAACTGCAGGGAACTACACTTGGTTATACTTAACTACACCTCGGGGAAGAGTGATCAGAAACCAAATGACATTTCCTGGACCAGATTTTTGATTTGGTTTTAATGGGACTCCTCCCTTCTTTTACTTTTTTTCGTTCCCACATACACACTTGAAAACCTGCAGTTATAACAAGGTAAGTAGACAATTGCAACCAAGTCCAGAGCATCAGTGAAACACCTCAGAATATCAAGGTCTTCCACGTGTCTACAAGGACTAGATTCCCCCCACACATATATATCCATAGATTGCCCCCATACATTCTATATACAGACATTTGTCAAACCTTACCAACATCTCCTGAAGGGACAAATCTTCTGTTCATGCTCTGCCTTTGCCAAGCATATAAAGTTAAAATCAGAATGCTCTGGAAAATGAGATAGTGACCAATCTCTAATAATGTGGCTGACAAGTACAAGCCTTAAATTAAAAACTACTTCAGACTATCATCTATCAGAACCATATCAAGAGCTCTGAACAGTTTATTTTGGTGAAAATGTCAATAAAAAGACTACCAACTTTTTATTAAGCCCTTTCAAACTCGTTAGAGGAAGATCTTAACAGTTTTAATTATAAAGTCCAGTTGCACAAACTAAGAGAGAAAATAGTTCCAGACCAGACCGAAAGTGCAGCATCACACTCCAAACCACTGATACTCCTTGTCCTTTGAGAATGCAGGGTGGAACACACCGGTTTTTTAGATCAAGACACAAAATTCTAAATCTCCTATCCTGCTTACTTAGCACCAAATTCACGGTATATGAGGTCCTGAAAACACAATTTTCAGGATATCTTAGTATTACTTTGTAGCTAGGTACTTTATCATAAGAGTATCAGCTTTTCCAGTTATTGCTAATACATGAGCAACAATCTCCAGAAACAACCATTTACTCCCTGGTGTTCTGGCAAATAAATTTGTTCTGAGTGTACCACATTGGCTGTGCCTATAGACACAAAGGCATTTTCCTTGTGATTCTTATTAGAACTTCAGTTTCAGGCACTGACTTCCTGGTTCTGCCTATAACCAGCTAAAAAAAAAAAGTCCAATCAAAAGCCACACCTAAGAAAACGCACACCCACTCACGACAGTTTGACTTCAACAAAGGTGTATGCTGTGAGACACTACTGATATCCAGAAATTAATACACCTATGAGTATGGATATTTTGGAGAGATAAAAGACTAGCAAAAAAATCTAGACAACAAAGAAAAATTCATATCTTATTAAAAATATAAATGAAAGCTGAAAGGAGACTTTAATAGCTTTCAAACTTCTTGACTTCTTTCTACACACAGATAAAAGACAATGCTGAGAATCCATGACAAAAGCATCCATGCATAACTAAATAATTTATGGTACTGAGAATGACACTAATGTGACTTTTATATAGAATAAGCAATTAGACTGCTCCTGATAAAAATAAAAGAAAAACCACCAAAACCCTCTCCTTGAAAAAAAGCCCAAACAAAAACATCCCACCCAAACCATTCAATAAAGCAATTCAAGTCCAAACTAATAAACATCAGTATATCTAGTAATAATATAGTAAAAATCTTCATTTTAAGGTAAGCAATAATTGAATTCTGGGAAAAAAATGAAGAAAGAAAAGGCCACTTGTGTAAATAAGGTAGCTATTAACAAGTTAATAAGTTTTTACTTGATAGATTTTAGTAAAATTTGTGATAAAAGTTTCATAGTTTGCATCATTCACTTTACAGATTCAGGAGTTTGTTCAATTAATACTGTGTAAATGTTGTCCTACAGTGAGTCATCAAAATTGTATAGCGCTGGTATATTCCTTAGAGAAAAATTAGAATAGATTTAAATACTCATCCAACTAAAATACAAAGTCTTAAGCAATACTCTAAAGGAACTTTAGCTTCTAAGTGGAAATTCAGCATTAAATCGAGCAAATACTTGAGCAATGAGGTCATTAAATTGCCAAAGACAGCTGTTCAAACGCTTTAGGCAAAGTGAGACTATAACACACTGAAAATGATGTGATCCCAGTATTAAACACAGAATAACTTGATTGTTACAGGTTGTTACAACACATTTGCAAAGTTTTGAAAATTCTTCAATTTATTATAAACCAATTAAAATCCAAATGCAAATAGCAAAAGAAAGCAAATCACTAAATAGCACACAAAGAAAGCCTCTCTTAGAAGATTAGTTCAGGTGGATTTTGTGATGACATTAACTCTGGCTTATTTAAGATAATGCATGCAAACCTGATATTCAAGCTGCTGGAAGATAGTTTCCTCCACCAGCAAAAAATGTTCACATATAATGAAAAAGGTAGTAGACTGCTATTCCCATCAATATACAAGTATTTAACTAAAGTTCATGTTGCAATACTTCAATTAGATCAGAAAATTAATAAGAACAATTTTCCTTGCCATGCAATAGTCTCCATTGGTCTTACTATGAAAGATAAGTATCAAGAGTTTGCAATAATGGAGTAAATTTCCTTTTAACATTCTCTTTTTGAAAATGATTCAAAATACACATTATCACACAAGCATGGTTTGCTGTACATATTAAGTGGCACAGAAGGGCTCAAGAGAGAAATTCCTCTTGTAGCATAGGCATTGACAAATCCAGTTTCTACAGTAAGATTATCAAAAGGATAATGATTACAAGTGTTGTTCCTAAACTGTTAAGTTAGATTTCACCATTTTTTACTGTTAAAGTCAACAAAAAGTACTAGAATACATTTTATGATGTATCTGATTTTAGAAACTGTGATTATTATTTATTACAACTAAAGTCAGTGAGGTCTGAGATTATACAAAACAAGAAAACAATAATTAATTCCTACAAATGCATTTTCAAGTACTCAGTAAGTCCCTATCAATTAAAGAGCAGTTAAACTGAGTTTGCAAAGAAAGCGTGTTTATGAACATCACAGGCTTAGATCCTCAGGCTAGGGCACTGTAGTTCTAAAAAAATCGCACTTTAATAATATATAACTTTCATCTCCATATAAAGTACATGCTTTATAAAAGACAACTTGATACTTATAGATCAGTAATGTCAAGGAATCAGGTGTGACCAATAGCATAGAAATCAATACCTGTATTAATTGTTCTGTCTGAACATGCATGTCTGTCATGGTTTGACACTGGCACAATGCCAGTGCCCCCATGAAAATGTGATCCCTCCCTTGAATGCTGAGAAGTGGAATCTAGAATAGAGCAAAGCAGGCCCAAGCTTGATAACAGGAAAAAACTTTATTAAACTACCACTACAAAAGAAAAGAGAAAACTAAAGAAGGGAAAAAAAAACACACAAAGATCCAAATGAAAACCTTGCAAAACATTCCTCCCCCCACCACCCAACTCCAACACACCACAGTGAGACACAATCTGGACCCCAATCAGGTTTCCACTCTCCAAGCAATCGATACTCAGTCCATCGAGGGAACAGAGTCTCTCCTGTGCCACAGACCCCCCAAGAAACACAGCTCCACATCCTGTGTTTCCATGTCACACATGGCACCGCCCGGAGAAAAAGTTTGCCATGGTGACCCTTCTCCTTTCCATGCACAGTGCTCTCACCACCAATGCATGGATGGTCAGACTGCCTTTAGGATTTTTCCTTTCAAGGATGCCCTGCCAAGAGGGGAGAAAACAACAGTTCAGTTTTTCATTGTTTGGGACCACAGTCCCCCCCATTTTCCCCTGGGGCCGAGGGCTCAAGAACAGAGATCTTCTTCTCTTCTCTTTCCTTTCAAGGGCAAGGGGGCGCCACCACAAACCCCCTAACTTTTTCTCTGTTCACTCCACTTTTGTCTTTTTTTCTCAGCTGAAGCAGGTCTCTTGACTCACTGGCATCCTCCCAAAACACAGTCCCTCTTGACGGAGAAGATTTGGTTCAGGTTGTGGCTAACACGGAAAAGTCCAGCCAAAAGCCACTCCTTGTCCCCCTCCCATCCAGAATTCCTCCTTCCAACATCCCAGGGTCCAAGGTGTCCCTCTTCCTCTCTTTCAAACCAAGGAGGGGAAAGGAAAATTCACAAAGCTTTCATTTCTCAAGAAAGGGTTAAAAGTCCGAACTCCCAGGATGGCTCGATGCCCGGACATCCAGCAACTCCCACACAACTGGGCACCTTGCAGCAGCTCCCCCCGCTCCTCCTTCCTTGCGGCTTTCTCTCTCCCTCTCGGGAGAGGAACTCTGGGGGGGGAAATGGAGACATCCCAGATTTCTTCCACCCTTCCATCTGCAGGGGCCAGCCCGGTTCCAGTCCTTTCACCACCCTTGGGGCTTTCGGCCTACCTTTCTCAGGCCATGGGCTTCCCCTCCCCCACCCAGCTCGTGGCTGGGCAGGGGAGGTTTGCACTGCACGCTGACCGGAACCAAAGAGAGCAAGTTCCCCTGGGAATTCTGCTTTCAACCCCTCTGTGTTCTCAGAGGCGTGTCTACTTTCAATTGGTCAATATCTAAATTGACCTCTTCCTTCCGGGAAAAATTATCTTTCCGTGTCAAACCACGACAATGTCAAGTCTCAATAGAAATATTTCTCTTTTCTAAAAAGCAACTATAGAAATATACAAGTAATTTCAGGTCCTGACCCATTACATTTTGTAATTAGTTAGAACTAATTAATAGAAATACTAAACAAACTAGATTAACTGTTTCATCCTCTTGCGAATATCATGCAAGAAAATGCTAACTTTTCAATCTATATTTCCATGAAAACACTAAAGACTGACATGAAATCATGAAGCTATTGGGTAAAACGTGGATATAACATCACCTTTTTTTAAATTCTGCAGGTTCAAAAGTTACTCAGAAATATCTAACTACAAAACTATAGTTGATTTTTTTCTGGCATAAAGTAGAAATCAAGGATCATTCTATTCTCCCTAACTAGACAGCAACCCATGTATTGATACTATGTAGAAAATGTTATAATTTTCTGTTTATATCAGCTTAGAAAAACACTTAACATGAAAGAAAACACTAACCCTATGCTACCTCACTCTACACATACACCCTTTTCTGTCCTCAGGGTATTGTAAAAGTAAGGTTACTTTGGAAGCTGTGGTTAAGAGGGCCAGAAAATGTAAACCACTTTAGTTATTACAAAATCTATAAAAATTTCTTAACACAAACTCAAAGTCATGATATCTTTCTTAATCTGAGGGGTTAAACTTCAGAAACTAAATATTATTCCCTGTTTTTATTGTACAAGGATTATGCTAAAGTCCTAAAAAACTTTTCAAACAAGAGAGGGGGGGAAAAAGGGGACTGGAATTTATTTCAAAAATTGCATAATTTACAGAATTTACTGAGTGGATTACCTTTAGCAGATTTCTCTCAACATAAAGAGAAATAGTACTGAAATTATATCAACTCTCACCTTAGTATGAAATATTATGAAATAACCTTGAAAATTACTCATTACTAGAAGGCTCAGACAAGTTCCATTAAGGGTTTCAGTTTCTGAAGGCTTTAATGTATTTTGCAGACAGCACACTCCAGAACAGTGCTGGTCATAACTATTTTTTCAAGCACTGCACTCACAGAACACTTTGACACTACCCGTGGTAACATACGTGACTAAATCCATACAAGAAACACCTGGGCAAAAGTGTTCTGACTTTCACTCCCCTCAACACCACTACTGTACAACTGTATTTTGTGTATCTTGAAATGAAATTGTCTCTGAAGCCCCACTGATGTATTTGCCAGCTAACTCCCTTGTCTGCTGAACTGTGAAAGGTCACTAAACCACACAACTAAAAAGAAGTCAAAAGAAGACTCAGTAGACAAAGCCACTGTCTCCAGGCCTCCTTCTGACCGTGCATCACCTCCTGCACTCCTGCTGACTTTTTGCCAGCTTCTCAACAGATCCTGTCAGACAAATGCCTCCTGGTAAAAATAGGGTGCCAGGCAGTCATTTTTCTTTAAAGTTATTACTGCTGAATACATTAGTTCTGATACATAAAAAGCTGCAAGCAGTACCGTTTCTGCTACTTGAGAGTACACTATGGTGAACAAATGTGGGCCTTTTTTAAGAAAGCCAAAACTTCTGAATACAAAGGCCGCTGTAATACCCCTCCAAACCCTACAGGGTACACTGCTTCATCTGACTCCTCCTCTGCAAGTAAATGCAGTTCTGCTTACATCTTCCACAACGACTATACTTCCTTTATCCACCACATCAGCACAGTATAGCAAGACTTTTAATGAGAATACTTTAAAACAACAGCAATAAACCCCAAAGAAGAAATAAAGGGTCCCAAAATATCAGTCTAATGGAATTTAGGGAAAGTATCACTACTAATTTATCGTCTGACAATATTTTTATGCTAACTGAAAAATACATTTTCATTACAAAGATGGAATGACATTAAGCAATCTTGCCAAAGCAAAAAAGATAATCCCACATCATAACATGTAATTAAAACCACATGGTTCCCTTAGGAACAGATCAGGAAAACAAATAACTTGGTGATGGACACAGCAGAAGAGCACGAACAAAACTGGGTAACTCAATGCTCAAGAAATGTTATTTTGGTAAGAGCAAGATTTCCAGAACTTCTAAGTAGTGTGAAGATATTCTAACAGTCTGTCTGACAGAAAAAAATAATTTTTTTCTTTTATTTTAGAATTACTTAACAAAATTCATTATATGTGTGATGCACAAATAAAAAAAAATACAGATGTATTAAAACACATTTCCTGAAGAATTCACTTCACATGTTTGCTTGAGGGTTGTTTTTTCCCCATAGATTCTTCCTTCAGGCTGCTATGCCAAAGGCATTCAGGAAAATCAATACACACAGTAGTGCTCTGTATATGATCTATTCTTCTATACAGGTGGTGTCTGTTCAGCATGTGTCTGATCAACTGGGTACCCACTGTCATAGGCACAAAATATAGTACTTTCAGATATTCAGATACATTCTGAGAACATCATAATATCCAGTATAGATATCCAGTATATATCATAATATCCAGACTTCTCTTAAATAAGTATAGTTGATATTTGTGGAGTGTCACAACTTGCTGAAATCCCAAGGAAATATTCCAAGTTCAGTCTCTCTGAAAAGGATTTGGAGGAGGATGAGGATTGAGAAAAGAGTGATAGGACAAGTGCAGGACAACTTGGCTGTCATGTATAATTTATAATTTAATTTCATAATCAAGTCAGTCTCTCAACAATATTAAATTATTCTCTTTCAGATTTCTTTTTAGTTTTAATATATTAAAATGTGCCAGAAAGCTTAAAGAAAATGGGGGAATGTTTTGAATATTCTATTTATTACCTTATCAGTATATATAAAATACCAGCAAAGGCTGAAAAATGTAAGTCTGCAGTTCATAAATTTTAGAGATTCTTTCCTGATGGCATACGTTTGTCTGACAGAAGGGGAGCAGTATCTTTATGAAATGAGTTATCCACCTACAGAGTTTGGTAAGGCCAAACAGTACAGCAAGCCCCTCTCAGGAAACGTGAGCATTAGTTTGCTTTTCAGACATTCAAGCCCTGCTGGATTTGTGAACTTACCCTTATTAGCTGGTTAGAAGCTTATTTAGCTGGTCTTCTCCCTTCTGCCATGTTTTTCACATCACTTCTGCTGAGAGGAGAGCAAAAGTTGCTTCTGACAACACCAACCACTCCAAGCCGAGCTGAGCTGAAGGTCCCAACTGGAAACAGCACAGACAAGCAAGAGCAGGGTCTGAACTGACAGTGTGATTTTTAAATGCTGCTATCTGCAGTACTTCTGAAAAGCTGAGCAGAAAGACAGAAAGTAAAGCTCTCAGAATAAGTTGAGGAGAAAGATGAGACAGGGATAGAAGGTTTATTCCACACTAATTTTAATTCTTATGGATCCAAACTCAAAAATTAAGAAACTTACCTATAAAACAAAGAGGAAGCACCTGTGCACTACAACAACAACAACTAATCATCATCATCATCAATCATCCTGCAACAAAGTCCTGACAACTGCCAAGGCTGTGTTCAGTTGCTTCTTAGTCTAGAAGAAAGTCCAGATTAATTCTCACCTGAGAATAAACTAACAAAACTGTGCTCTGAGTTTCTGTCTCCAATTAGTTTCAAATAACTTTAAATATTCCTGTAAGGAATTATCTTTCTCAGAACAGGCATGAACCATTCAAGAAATATAAATAGCACATGAGGCAGGAACAAAAATTACCCAAAAACTGGGCCCAGGGCACCAAAAACACATAGAAAACACAGAAGTAAATTGGCAGAACTGACTGCACAGCCAAATACCTTGGACTTCTGTTAGCAGAGAATTTCAATATCTGTTTTCATCAAGGGTATTAAACATGTCCCTTAATACTCTGAAAAACACAGACTAAGGCAAACAGGTTTAACTCCTCCTGAGTAAGAGCTCCCTAAACAAACAATATAAAAAATAATATATAAATAAATAAATAAAAATAAAAAGGCAAAAAGCTCAAACTATCACAATTTTCATTCTTAATTATTCATATTGCAGTATTATTTAGGGGAAAATTGAATTATTTTAACCAGCAGGAACTACTTTTATCCCAGTAATTTTTAATAGAAAAACTAGGTTTAGAATTAAAGCAGAATTATCATTTACATCACTAAGATATGAATCAGTGTTGCTGTTATTTTTTACCAATCTGTCAGTGATGAAGGATACTTACCTGAAGTGAATTCTCTCCCTGCATGAATCAATACACGTATTAGAAGTACAAAAGAAGTACTAAGTAACAGGAAAAAAAAAACTTGGAGGAAATTGGACAAAATCATTCATCATTAATATCCAAATAAAGCATCAATTGAAATCAAGATGTGAATATAAATAAGGAATTTGTGTTCAGTGCATTATCTTCAAATGTCCATGTCCCCAGTCTAGGCCCAAATGACCAAAATATTGGTTTTTAGAACACTAAAATGTCTCATCATTCAAGAATATTTCTTTTTTTCCATTTCTGTGCTAACTGAATCCCTTTTACCAATACTGCCAGTAATTACAAACCACATTTTTTGGTGAGTAAGCATCTTAACAAAAAGGATCTCACCCAGCTCTGTATAGAATACTGGTTTCAAAGTATGAAATCTCTCACCAAGGGGCACTTTGTACCCAACTCATCAGAGTGCCCTGGACCTGCTCCTAATTCAGGTTGCACAAGCTATTATCAGGGCCTAATTTAATTTCTTCTCACTTCTGGTAAACTTCACACAAAATTACCTAAAAGCAGGTAATATGTTACACCTGTTAAGAGGCTTGGCCCAATCTCTTTCATACACTCTGAAGAAAGAAGTTTCAGAAATACATTATATAGCCAATGTTTTAAGTTACCAGAATAAAGATACTCTCACTCAAAGAACTATAAATAGGCAGGAAATGAGCATCGCTTTCACAAACCCAGATGAGACAGACAGTCATAGTATTAAACCGAGAGGTCTCAGATGACTAGATGACTAGTCACTCTAGTCAAAGATGACTAGATTAAGTATTTATGGATGTCTCTCATTTTCCTTAAATTTGCCACCAAGGTTTACTTTAGAGTATTCTCATTTAACTCAACTCCACAATAAACTGACTTCATTCATCTATGAGATTTATGCATTTCTTCATGCAGAAGTGACCTCATGTCACTATTGTGTATTTAGTGATAAGAAGGTCTCATTCCAGCAATAAAGCCATGTGGAACACATTACTCCAAGGCCTATTAAGTATAAAACATTCAGCATTTATTTACCACATTGAGGGAACAGAGTCCTTAAAAGGTTATTTAGACTAGAGCATGGAGACTAAAATATTCCCAGCGTCCCATTGATTTGACAGTCTGCCATAACTGTCTCATGTAGTTTTAATTGGAACACAATACACACACACATACTGTCTTCTGGGAAAACATTCCCAGTTACAAAGAGCCACAAGAAGAGCAGAGCTGCCTTTGACAGCTGGAATGCGCACATTGTCATAATCCTACTGTAAGTGAAAGGCATGCATCTTCCTGAGCCTACAAAAGGTGCTGTCAGGGTGAATAAAGTCAGTGTTGTAGCCCCATCCACCTGCGTGACACACTGATGACTCCAGCTTTTGCTGAGGGGGAGGAAAATTGCTCGCTGTTTTTCTTTACCGATATAACTCATACATCATTCAAATCAGAACCAGCATTTGGGGGAAGAAAATGCTTTTCAGGTCTTCATCTCCATTGCAAATATAACAGCTCCACCTTGAGGTAGGACTCAGCCAATGTTAGTAGAAGGCATCTTCAGCTTGACTGCTGAATATGCCTGTGAGCATACAGTCATATAGCACACACAACTACCTAAAACATGGATTGACATCTCCCAGTGTCCCTTTCTGCTCATCTTCTTAGCATACAAGCAGGCATGTGTGCACATGATGCATGTGTTTGGACAAATTTACTGAAGAGAAATTAAATATATATCAAATAAACATCAATTTGACAGAGCAGCTCCCAAGGAAGATACAAGTCAAGCATAACAAGGTCTGACAGAAATAGTCCTTCAGGAGCAGGAATTATCCAAGCTTCTCTCTGAGTAGTGCACACAAATTTCAGAGCATTAATTTTTTCATTATCGTATTCTTCCTAAATGAGGAGTATAAAGATTAATACATTTCAATGTTTCATTTAAATCACTATTCAAATATTCTGAGATAACAATTTTAATACACTGCTAAGCATTGTAAGTAAGTAATCTGCTCTTCATGTATTAATGACATTATTTATAGTTAAATGGGTTATTTTAAAAATTTAAGTGCTAAATATCAACTTGCATATTCTTCAGACTACTTCAGGAGTTTTATTTTTAATTGACAGTGTAAAAGTATTTAGGACTTTTCTAATAAATCCAGATCATGTCAGTTAGATTGGCAAGTCCAGACAGACATAAAACCTGTGTCGCATTTAAATGGATGTTGATTAGGGTACTGAGATAGATTGATTATGGCATGCATTGCATATTTACTTAAAGATGATCAGTAAGTGGAAACAGGATTTGCAGCAGGAAATCAGAGTAAGTTGCACCTCTAGAACAAAATGATAAAAGAATAATCATCATCAATTTAGTTGACCACTCTAAAGAGGGCACGCAGACTTTGAGAAAAGACTGGAATTAGCCATTTGTGCTGGTTTTAGCTGGGATAGAGTGAATTTTCTTCACAGTAGCTAGTATGGGGCTGTGCTTTGGATACATACTGAAAACACTGAAAACACTGTGGCAATACAGAGATGCTCCAGTTATTGCTGAGCAGTGCTTACAGCCGGTCAAAGCCTTTTCTACTGCTCACACCTCCCCACCAGCAAGGAGGCTGCGGGTTCACAAGAGGCTGGGAGGTGACACATTTGGGACAGCTGACCCCAACTGACCAAAAGGATATTTCATATCATCTGACATCATGGTCAGCACATGAAGCTGAGGAAAGAAGGAGCAGGAGGACATTTGGAGTGATGGCACCTGTTTTCCCAGGTAACCACCACACACAACAGGGCCACGCTTTCCTAGAGATGGCTGAACACCTGCCTGCTCACGGGAAGTAGGAAACAAATTCCTTGTGCTCTGTGTGTGCACAGCTTTTGCTTTCCCGATTAAACTGTCTTTATCTCAATCCAAGAATTTGCTTACTTTTACTCTTCCAATTCTCTTCCCCTCAGTGGTGGGGAGAGGGGAGAAGTGGGAGTGTCTGTGTCGCGCTTAGTCGTTGGCCAGGGTCAAATCACAAGATCATTCTGGAAAACAAAAAACAGGAAGAAAAGTTACAGGGGATTGACAGAAGCACAACTTTGAAAACATGCTAAGACAGGTAAAAAATATAAGAGATAAAAAGAGAATTTTTTCCCTATTTAGGTGAATGGGAATTCTGCCATTAAGACTTAATAAAACAATCCCATCCTTGGGATATAGCCATGACTCATTCTCTTTTTTATCTCAAGTGTAAAAACTCATTGTGACCTTACCAGCTTTGACAAGAGCTCTCTAAGACTGTAAATATTGCAAAACAATTAACCTAATTTATAAACTAATTAAATCCATTAACCATTAAAGACAAAGAGAAGCTTCATTAAAAAAGCCTTTTTTGCTAGTTCCAAGATGACAGGAATGTTAAAGAGACTTTACACTTGGATAAAGAGGACATAATTTCCTATTTTTTTATTAAGTGAAGAGTAATAAAAAATATATTTCAAAATTTATTAATTATTTCTAGCCCAAACTATGACTTTTCAAAAAAAAATACAGGGCAAGCCTGTTACTTTCTTTGCCAAATGCTTTATTTCTAACTGTATTAAGGGAAACACAATGTTATCTTGATGTGAAAATGCAGCACAAAAATAAGCATTAGTTTGATTTTAAAATTCAGTCAGCATCTATAATTTGCAATGCAATCTCTTTTATGGCTTATTAAAATAAGTGTTATTGAAACATAATTTTAATTCTATACAGCTGAACAGACTCATATATATTTATGACTGCAACAGATGTTTCTACGGGCTCATTTAGATCACTTCTCCTTGCATTCCCGTCAGCTGATGAGGTGCCCTTCTATGTTACAAGGAATTCCTTTTACATCACAGTGGTACAGCTGGTTAAAAACACCATCTGCACTCATAAATGCCTGGATTGTATTTAGCCACAACACATAGAAATTGAGAATGCCTACTGCAAGCTGGAGATGAAGTTTTATATAATACTGGATGGCATTTGCACACATTCAATTTTTAAGTCCCTAAGTACTGTTTATGTTGTCAAAATAACTCAAAGTAGGATTTTACAGGTGTTTGTTCTGTGGTGGCCGTTTAGACCAACACAAGATCAAACTGTGATTTAACCTTTTCTTTTCCTAATCAGTGCTTTTCAAAAATGAACATCCTAAGCAATAGGAAAAACTTTACTCATTTCAAACCCATTCTTTAAGACCATTATTTTCAAAAGCAGTTCAGTTGATAAGTTCCATTTATAAGGGTCAGTAATTCACACACAGTCCATAACATTTATTGCCACAGTGCAGTGAAGCCCAAACACACACACTGGGCTCCCACTGCCTGGTAAAGAGCAGTCATAGCTTATTTCTAGAAATTGGTTTTAGGAGCTCTGATCTTCACAGGGCTCACTTCAATGTAAAACATGCAACTACCTCAATATAGCCACTTATCCAAAACAGACTAAAAACTATTTTAACCTGCCTCTTCATCCACAGGACTCACTTCTGTTAACTACTTTAGTTCTTTTAAATAAATCAGAGCAAATGATATGTTTCTGCTCTTGGCTGCATTAGTCCAAGCATTTGTTTTCTCACAGCTTTTCCCCCCAACTCAAACTAACTTATCTTGAAAGAATTATAGCCAGTAAAATTACTTCTCTATTATATTAATAAGGGGGGGAAAAGTGTTTATATAAACACTTTTGTAGTTTACTGAAACTACAGGAAATTTAAAAGACATTCAGACATATTTTTAATTCATCTGATATTAATTCACTATTAACAAAAGTTCAATCTGTAGCCTGAAAATTTTTCACTCATATTTTAAGGAAGAAATAATTCGCCTAAGAAAGCTTTACATATATAATTGTACTCTTCTGCAAACGGGTTGTTTAAGCAGTTGCTCTTTAGTGACCTCCACTCTATCCTTTTAGATATCAAAAATCAGCCACAAGAAGAGTAGGTGAAGTGTGATGCTGAGCATTTTGCTGCAGAACACACGATTGTCTAAGAATTTGTAAAGATCATTCATGTCATGAGATATTACCATGTTTTCAAATGTTACTATGTTGCTAATCTTTTTGTAAAAATTACATCTGTTCTGCAGCTTCTGCATACACAAAAAGCACCCAACCTTTAACATAATAATCAAGAAAAAAAAAAAATCATTGTTTCTTTTATTCAAATGTAATACTGAATCCTTTCAAAAATATTTTCTGGACTCCCAGGTCTGTATTTCATAGATTTAATTCACCAAAGTTGTTAAAATTCCCAGCAAGTGCCAACTTTTACTTCCATAACCTAAGAATTTTGAAAACACAATACATGGATGATTTGATGATTCACCTCTGCAACAATAGTCACTTTGAAGAAAACACATGCCTGGTACTTATGGCTCCTAGAAGCCCTTTTACACCCATGGGAGAAAATAAAATAATTACCACAGAGAAACCAACTTTAGAAGGACCTAAGTAGTCTCAGTTTTGTTTGTTGTTTTATGTGTGGTTGGGTTAATTTTGTTTTTAACATTAAACTGCACTGAAGTGGCAAACTTCAAGGGTATTCCTGAAGAAAGGTCAATTTTGCCCTACTGAAATAAACAGGAGTGTTAGTTTGACAGCTTAAAAGGACAGTATTTTCTAACCTATTCCACTATTGAGAAACTTTATAATTCAAAAACATAATATGTAGAACCAGAGGGAATAAATATGTATCAGTAAGGAAATTTCTTTCTATTGTTCAGAAATGATTAGCAGCTCTATTATTTTTCTGGTTCACCTTTGATTAATAGCAGACTTTAATTTGGAAATCTTTATAGAAAGAGAAAGAAATTTATTTTAATAATTAAACATTAAAAATATAATTTTAATTATAGCTTCTCCAGAAGTCTTGAGGAGGTTTATTTGTTACAAACTGCTGCACTTCAGGTAACTCACAAGTCAATTCAGAATCTTAAAGCTGTGCTTTGGTCACTGCTGTCATTCACTTTAGCTACAGGATTTAGTGTTAAGTCATGAAGGGAGAAGAAAACAACTATCACATCTATTCAAAGCTACACACCCCAGTAAAAATGTGTCTTCATACTGGGAATTGCAGTGGGTTTGTTAAATCTAAGAGTCAGATCTACTTAAATAAGTACTTCTGGTGAATGAGTGTCTGACAAGGCTATCAAAACAAATCAGAGATAGCATTAACATTTTTAGTGGTGTCAAGATGTTGAGTCTGTCAGGTGGTAGTCTTGGCTAAGATGGATGCCTAAAACACATCTACTTGTTCTCCAACCCATTTTTAGGGAGGCAAAACAACTTACTTCTGAGCCAAGAAATGTCTATCCCATACAATGACACAGCAGTTTCATTGTCAGCTTTAAAAGACTCATCTCCAGCCCTAATTCTGCTTTTCAGAAAGCAAGTGCTCCAAGAAAAACCTATAGAAATTAAATAAATACAAGATTTCCATCAAATCTCTCAGAATGTCATGATTGTCATTATACAGAATAGTTCTATTGAGAGTATGTATCTAATTCTTAAAAGGCAGAACAGATTTGACCCTGTCTTGTCCTTCTTCTTTTTCTTCATAAATATGGCTGATGGCTTTATTTAGCTGATTACTTATGTTCTGCCAACTTGTTTGCAAGGTTAGTATTTGGGGACATTTGTATTATTCATAATAGCAACAGAATTATGAAACGAGATCTTCTTCTTTAATCAATATTATTTCACATAAAGTGCTAAATTTAGAGATAACATGAGATTTCTCAGTTCTAAGGTATTTAACAGCTGAAATTCAGGCCATATACAGATGACATGTTCAGGGGATCGGATGGCCAAATTTATGCACAAGTGAAATCTCTAAAACATATTTTGTTTGTCTTAAACTTAAGATTTCTGTCCCATTCTGATTGTGTATGTAATGAGATAATAAACAGAGTAATAAACAATGCAACAGATTCTTTCTGGACCTGCCAACAGACTGAATAAAACTGTCTTATACAGTAAACCTAAAACTTAATTATGACATACTGAAGACGTATGTTTTAATCACTGAAAATAATTATTATGTCACATTCCATGAGAACTTTCCCATCTATTCTCAAAGTCCATAAAATCTGAACACTTCTTTGCTGGGTGTATTTCCTTTTCAATTCAAGAGAATGCTGCAGCAAAATTAAAATGAGTGAGTAGTTTTATTTCCAAACATATTACTGATTTCACTAAAGGAAAGTGTAATAAAAACAAACCAGAATTTGCATTTGAAAATTTGTCTCATTAGCTCCAGACTGAAGTGTAGTGTTAATTAGTTAAATTTCTGAAGAGTTTTGAAATAGCAAACCAAGATTAAAAAAAAAAAAATCAGAAAATAAGTTCTTCTGAAAAGAACTATCATAATATAAAAATATCTTGGTCTAATATTCTGCATTTAAAACAGTATTAAAATATTAATATTAAAACCACAACACTAAAGGAATAATGATTATCTAATAATATTGAAAAATATTTTAATACTTATCATGTACCTTGGGGTTTTAGTCAAAGCTTCTGTGAGAGAAAAACAAGCCTGGGAAAGAATGTGAACATCCTTCATGAATTACTAGAGCCCCAGCAAATTACTGTGGATATCCAGGCAACCATTCACCTGCTGCTATTAAATGGGAAAAGAACAGTTACCTTGGCAACTGCTGTATCTCACATTACACTGTGTTACTTCCAAGACAAAAATATGGTCTTAGGAGAGAGTTGTGGAGACCCTGTGGGGTTTACATTTTCACTGGCAGTGTCCTCAGGGACACCAAAACAGACTAATAAAGGCATCCCAGTTCTCAATTAGATAGAAAATAAATGCACTTTCATTATATGAAATGAAATGACAACTAGGTATAGTTTGCATCTTAGTTCATATATGGACCATAAAATTTGTAGGGAGGATTTTATTTTGTTTCTTTTAATTTACACAGGGAGAAACTATTCATCCAATTCTTCAGGAGATTCATGTTATAAACACATGTTTTATAGAAAAGAATATCATCATGTGCTATGTATTTTACAGTGCCCTTAGAATTGTACAGATTCATGTGAAATGCATTATAGGACACTAACTGTGGCATCTCTTAGTAACTGCAGTACCCATGAACATCAGATAGGAGCTGGAACTACTGAGATTTTAAAAAGCATAGCAAAAAATATTTGTTTTATTACTAAATTATGCACAAATTCCTCTAAAGCAGAAAAACAGAGTTTATATATAAATGTAACATAAAATTAAGAAACCAAGAAGCTCATTTTAAAATGGTTTTAAAAGGTCACAGTTATTATGAAAAAAACCAATTTAACATTTTTTGTACAAGAAGCCTCTATGCTTTGTGTATACTATACCTTACATTACAAGACTGGCATCCAGAACTTAATTAAAATTTCCATTTGAAACATGGGCAGAATTTTTAAAAAGCAATTTAAATAACATTTCCTAAAAATTATGTTGAAGGGTGTCTGCTTCTATTTCTCCACAAACAAATGTACTCACACACCAACATTTTTTTAAAATAAAAAGCAGGAAATAATTTTTTAAGGCAAGTACAGGTTATTAAAAGCAACATTGTTAAGGCAATGAAGATGTGATATATCAAGAATTATACTACAGGATGCTAACTCATCCAATTAAACTCAAGTACCCATTCTTCCACTGACTCAATTTTTTGCCATTCATTGATGACAAAGAATATAGCTTTGTTACCTGGACCCTGTCAATATTTTCAACCAAGCTATTATAAGATTAACTTGATTTCAAACACTATTTAAAGTTTGAGGGCACACGTTGCACATGAAAGCCTTTCTGTAGTTGTGATCTATTCATTTGACAGGTTACAAAGGTGCTCTTCAAGTTCTTTCATCCTAGTGTTTTTCTAGATAATGAGAACTTCAGCTTGAAATTATAAAAATTCAACCTAAGGAAAAAAACAAAGCAAAATCTCTCAACTTCCACAACCCTTCCATCAGGTGAATGTAGCAAAATATATAGCCAGGTTCAGTCAATGGCTGAATTGGAATGATTTTGTTTCATTTTTGATGATTTCTTGCATGTATAAATGTTTTAGGTCTGGAGACCTTAATTACTGTTTCCTTTCACACAGTATAGCATAATCTCCTAAGCCTCTCCAAAGTCACTGTACTCTGGCTTCTCTTACCTTCCTAACTGACCACTGCACACCCTTTTTATCTGATGACCACAAAGGACCTTAAAAAAAAAGAGTCATAGGCAAACTTTTACAAGAAACTGTCACAAGTCAGTGCATCGTCATCTTTGAGGATCTTGCCTAGATGTCAGAAATTCTGGGGTCTTTTTGATTCCTATTGATTTGAAATAGGGATGTAGTTCTCACACATCTCAGATTATAGACCTACTTTTTGGATATTTCTAAGTAAACCTTTCTTCCTTCCATGTTCTATTTTATATAAATAGTATAGTTTAAAAAACTGTGCTTTCATACAGGAAAAAAAAAAACTTATTTTTTTTATGTTTGCTATGATTTATTAGAGTTTCTTTTCTGGTGTCCTTTCAGTCTATGGGTAAGGTACCAAAGAAATTTTTTTTCACACAATTCACAGAATAGGGAGGTACTTTTCAGTGTTATTACATACTGCTTTAGTTCTTACTATTACACTGGCTTTATTCTTCTGTTCATACTAGACAAGCCCCTGAAAACAGCAGCCACTCTCTGTTTTATAGTACTGCCACCCAGTAATGTGGCTGGAGACAAGGGAACATCCCCTGGCCAATCTGGTGAGACATGAAACAGAACCCAAGATTCTATAACATGTGAACAGAAATTCCTTTCAGTTTCTCTTTACAGCAGTATTTGCTGTCCTACAGTCTTGTGTTTTGTGGTGGTTAGAGAGTTTAGCTCCCTTTTACTGTCCATCAATCCTTGCTGCAAAATTTGCATGCTGGCAGCTACTGCAGGAGGCTACACCAACACAAGGTAAGATCAAAAGCAACTTCTTGAGCAGTATTTTCATATGACAAACTAGGAGTATCAAGGAGGACCTTAGCACTCCTTTCAACAGAAGAGCTATACTTGTGTATAAATTAATTTTGTACTACAATTACTGCTTACGAAGAGCATATAAAAGTTTGTTTTAATGCTTTTACTCAAAACTGGATATTATCAGTATTTCACTAATTTCCAGTTGTCCAGTCTTCCTAATTGCATAAGTGCACTTCTGGTGTGCAGATAGAAATTCAGATGAAGGGAATCACCTTCACAGAGGATTAAAAATTAGAAGTGTCAGTTAACATCTGTATATTTTACCTTGCTATACTTTTAGAACAAATAGAACTGTTTATTTCCACACCACTTCAGCTTACTGATCTGGCTTGTTTCATAAGGCTTTTCAAATACACCACTTTTTCTTTATACTACATATATACATATACATCTTTGAAATAACAGAGATACTTCTTCCTTTTGAAAGGAAGACAAGACACAAATAAAAAAAATTAAAAAAAAAAAATCTCAACAGTTAAGTTAAAAATTTAGGTTATTCAAAACCTGCATTACCTATATTTCAATCTGATACTTTACTAATCCAGACTTCGTCTGATTGTGGTATTTATCTGATGCTCAGTTTCACACAATCATTGATGCCAAAGGATTCAAAATCAAATCTAAAGTCATTAAATATATTATATTTAAATATAATTATACCAAAAAACTCAATTTTGACCTCATGAGAATAAGAAAATAGCTGACAACAGGAGCCATCCAGTCTGTCTCAATCTCAGAAAATGCACCAAATAATCAGAAATCCACCCTTAAGTCTGCTGCTACATTAACTTAATGAAGGATACAGATATCTCTGCTGCTGACAAGACCTAAGAACACCGAAATCCAAGACTGCAGAATTAAAAACAATAATCCAGGAAAATAATTAATAAATATGAATGTTTTAAATGCTGAAAGAATATGGCTAAGAACACATAGAATGATAAGCAGCATTCAAAAAAGAAAAATTAAAGCTTTTATTAACACAGCATAAAAAAAGGGCAGCACAATATTACTTGCACAATTATATGCTCCCAAATATTTTCCAGAAGTTTTAAAATAATTTTAGCAAACAATGAAACATATTGTAGAGGTACTACTCTACAATAGTAGAGGTATACTTACAATATGGAGGTGCTACAGTACCTCTATATTGTAAGTTGTGATCAACTGGCAAATTATAAGATAGTTTTTTTAATAGCTTGGTGTTGGTTTAAAGAAAAATCTAGTAACCACTAATTTTGGAAAATATTACATGGTTAATTGAAAGTCATTCATCTTTCTCTTACTTATTTCATGCTGCATGTTTCCCACTCTAGTGTTCTTCTCTAGTGTTTCTATTAATCTAATATCAAACTGTTCATTCTAACAATTTCTGTATTTTATAATACTGATAAACCTCATTTCAGAGATTGCATAGCCAAAAGCCTAGAAATAATTTCTGCTGTGGAGTACATTATTATTTCCATATCCTTTAGCTCTGACTCTCTGAAAGTCACATCAAAATATCTTAAGGCTTCATAATGTGACTTTTACAATTACAAGTAACACTGTTTATTACACACAAAGTACTTATTAGATGCAAAGTGTTACCACATTAAGGTGTTCCTATTTTTCTTTCCATGCCTGACCCCCTAAAATAATCACATTCCTTACAAGTTCCACAAAAACCATATTTGTTATTGGTCACCTCCAGTAGAGTCAAATGGATGCCCTTTCTTTGTGTATATCCTTTGATAGCTTTTTGTGTGATCTTTAAATAGCACTGACCTATCAAAAAAATGTTTCAGTCTCAGTGACATCCGTGCTTCTAATTTGTCAACATAAAAAAAACAGCTCTTTGTCCTTATAAAACAAATTGGTTGTTTCTGGATAAACCTATTCATTAGAAACGTTTTGAACTTTAATGATTTACAGCTTTCTCCAATTTCATTGTGTCTTACACAGATAACTGTGGGGCCACTCTCTGACTCACACTTCAATTAAAAATATACTTCTTAGCTGATGAAAAGTACACTTTTAAACATAAAGCAAAGTTAGAAATATTTTCGGCTGGCTTACACTAAGTTCATTATTTTCAAGATATTTGGAGCTTTACAAACATACCCTTTTTCACATTCTATATTTATTTAATTTATTTTCTGAAGAGATAAGGTAATTGAAGTGCTACTTTTTCAGTATTATTTGGCTTCTCATCAGTAAAGCCATATTCTTCTGTTCCTCATCAAAAAGGGTATAATACATTTGCTTCAAAATTGTTCAGCAATATCACTTGGTTTTGCAAAAAATACAAAATCAGAACTTCATGAAGTAGACACTGTGTAAGCTATGTAGACTCAAAAGCAAATCTTTCAAAGAGACTGATGCAGCTTAAGATCTGAATTTGGAGAAACTAAATTATCTGTGTCCCATTGCTTTATACAGTCAGAGAATTGTCTTCTCTATGGCAATACTTTAAATACTTAATAAAGAAGATTTACAAACACTTTTCATTCACCTGTACCTCAAGTACTTCCAAATGTCTTTACTTCTACAACATATATTCTGCATAACATCATGTGACAGACCTTAAGGGTATCTCTCAGCAAGAGAAAAGTGTTTAGTCTGACAGTTTTTAAAAAACTGAACAATATTTTAGGAATAAATCAAGATAATTATGTCTCTTTCTGAGACCATTCAAATATTTCCCAAAAGTGTTAATTGACTTCTTCTCTTACTCAACACTTCAAGTCACAATTTTTTTTGGTACCCTGTAATCCTTTCTACAACAACCAGTTACAACATCACAAAGGTGTAACTATTTAGTGAACAATACAGGAGTCTATTTGAGCTCCTGTAATTCTATGCTGAGGTTAACATCTCTGGTAATTACAAAAACAAATAGTCAGAAAGCCAGTTCCTATGCCACAAGGCAGCTCCACCCACGATCTTTGACATTTAGGCTTCCAGTTGGAGGGGGAGAGCAGAAGTGAGCAGTGGTGTGGTTTTGGCAAGACTATTAAATTGAAGAATACCATTCCCAAACTACAACAAATTAATATTTTACTATTTAAGCAAGAAAAAGTAGAATCTAGAATATGGCAAATACCATGCAAAATTAAATGCTGACATGCCATGAAAAAAAAAAAAAACAAAAAACATTCAACCAGCATCAAGGGTCTTTTTTGCTTCAACATCCATTCTGTCCAGCACCAGGGTCATCTGATTAATGTAAGAAACACGAAGTTTTGCTTGGTTTCCACTACAACTTTTGTTTATAGGTACAGGATATTAATCGAGCTTGATTCTTATAGGTGCATATTTACTTGGGATTTTATAAAAATCTGACCAGATTTCATGCTAAATTGTACTGGAATAGTCACCTTATGTTCCAAACAAAACCAGCAGCATTGCAATTACCTTGTAGTAATTACTTTTTCCAACACTAAACGTAAAAGCAAGCTGTTCATATCAAATCCATCCATTATGCCCTGGATTCCATGTAATAAAGGTCTTTTTCACAGCTCTGCTGCGATATCTCAGATACACACACCAGAAGTTGAAAAAATGATGGCGAGCAGCATTAAAATCTGCCATTTAGAGAATAATATTTCAAAATAGATTGCTGGGCTAGGATTAAGCCTGATAGCTCTAGCAGCTTTCAGAAACTGATTTATAACACCACCACCTTTTTCACTGCACAGGAACTGAAAATGAACAATTTGTCCTGTTCACCATTTTGGCTTATGGAGGAATTTTTACTGATGAGAATGTTGAACCCAAACCATTGTTTTGATTGATTTAATGCTAGAAAGAGGAGCATCCCTACTAAATTATTCCTCCTTGCCCCATAACTTTCAGCTGTGCATTGGAATCCCACCTGTTCCCTAATGTCATGATTTGGTTGAAGAAAAATACAACGTTAGTTATTTTCTGCATATTTTTCACAACACATGGACTTGCAGAACACAGATGAAACAAGGCGGTTCCAAAAGCACCAAACACACTGCTTTTCCTTCACTTACTGTCTCCTTAAACACTTTCACATTATCTTAAATTAGGGTCTGATGCAGAAAGAACACCAAGATGCTGACAACTCCTGGACAGGGCACATCATTGCGTGCCTAGGCAGCTCCTAGAATACTCTATGAGGTATATGGAATCCAGGCAATGTAGTGTCACTGAATCACATGCACCAAAAAAATCCAAGTGCCAATAACCACACTGCTTCTGATTTTATTTTTTTTTTCTGAAGACTTCCACTGTCTGTTTTCCACTGTTCATATTCTTATGTGAAAGCCCTAAAAATATCCTATTCTTAAGCCTTGGATCTGTTACAGTAAGCTGTATACCCCACATACCACATTAGTCACTCAGCAACACAAAGAGAAGGAGAGTCCAAACATTTTGGAAAGAAACTCTTATTGTGACAACTTACTGGAGGACTTTGAGGCCCAGCAGGCAAATTATTAAAGCCAGATTTGTTACACATTTCATGCTGCACAATCCAACACCATTCCAATCCCTCATATAAACCTGCCAGTCAAGCATTCATCACAGTTGTCACCATAGATCACAGTTTTTTGGGGGGATTTTCTTCTGCCCCCCCTAACAAAAAACACAGAGTAACCTTGGGCCAGGTTTAAATGACTTTGTGTATCAACCTCCCTTGCCAGTGTCTGATTTTATCCTAAATCCATTTTTCATAAAAGCAGATTAACAGAAGTGAAGACTGTACAAAGCATGTAATTGTCACCTCTCCAAAAAAAAGCCAGAGATGTATCCATGATGTGCAAAGTTGAAGATCCCAGACCACGTCCATGGATGTTGCACTGGATGCCAAAGCTTCTGTACACCAAAAAAGCCAAACTCTTTAAAAATGGAAATAATACTCTTTTCTCAATTTATGTGACATTCCATTTGAAATTTAGTGAAATTTAGTGAACTTTAAGAACTGAGTATCAGCAGCACACAAAAAAAAAAAAAAAAAAAAAAGCAACACCAAATAAATTAATTCAAGTGCATTTGATTTCAAAGCAGAAAAAAATTCACAGAAATACACAACTTAGAGAAGCATCTTACTTTAGAACTCTGCAAGTCTATTTTTTGTTCATATTGATCCTTCTTGGACAGAACTCCCAGGGTTGAAAGGCATATTTGCAACCTTTTCTACAATATGGCTCTATTTGCTTAAGTGCCATAATCCATCTGCAGTCTTAGTATTTAACTGTAAGTGGATGGTATTTATTCAGCTAGTACATTTTTTCTGACATTTATATTACCTCAAAGAACAACACTGCCTTTGGAAATTCTATTTCAGATCGAGCTAATTGAAGATTTGAAGGCACAGTAATCATGTCATGAATCAGCAGCATAGGTTATGACTTTGAAGAGGTGACGTAACATAAACTTGATTTTTTTTCAGTCTCAGTGAAAAAGAATCAAGTTACATAAGAAAATAAATTAACTTTAAGTGAACCAGACTGCTAGAGATATAACCTCTAAATGCCTCACTCCTAAAATGTATGTACACACAGACTTTGCAGATGTTTTTTTCTTTATGAAAAGAACTAAAGGTATTCTAAATATAGGCTTGAGTATCTCAGGCTAAAAGTCAGAGTATCTGAAGAACTAAATATATTACAATGTATGCATTATACACTCACACTAAATTTACTCCAAAGTAATCATTAGTCCTGAACCTCTTCTGCTGAAAAAAAAAACTGTGGAATTTAAAGCAAATTACTTGTAATTGATGAAGTTTCTTATTTAGAGATCATTAGCGTAAATCCAGATCATTTGAAGCAGGGAACAAAAACTAAATTTAGTTTTCTATCTAAATTGGTATTCTCAGAGGGGAACCATGGAGATGCAACAACTGTGTTTCTTCTACAGATAATACTATATCTGTTATATAGATAATACAAGGTATGTGCCTCCTGTCTCTAAAAAAAGCCACACTACATAAAAACAAGCAAGTTCTTATGCTGCATAGCACTATTAATGTGAATTTTCTAAAGAGGCTTACACAATAAGAAAAAGTTGAAAATAACTGATCTAGAATAACAACTGTCTACTGGATTTTCATAAGAGATTTTGGCAGGGAAGGAAGAACTTTAGTCACTGCAGCAATCTCAGCCTTGTGGAGAGAGAATATGGGCAGGGAAAAAAAATTGAAAGGACACCTGTTTTGAAGATTGGATTTGTGCTTTCAATAAAATATTTGTCTATTCTAAATTGACTTTTCTTGAAGTATGAGTTGAAGAGCAGGTCTCTTCAGAATTTCCAAATCCCTTAACAGAGTTTTGCTTGTTCTTTCTGCTCCAACAATAATTTGGTTATTCACAGCATAATGGAACAATAAAAAAATGGCAAGTACCTCCAAAAAAATTAGCAAAAACCTCCAGCTCTAACATTCACCTATATGGAAAAAGTAGGGTAAAATCCCTCGCACTCTGAAAGACAACAGACCTCAGCCTACCAGACCTTTGCAAAATGGAGTTACAATATTGAGCTAAAGGAGTTCAAGCACATGCTTGTGGTGCGTCAAAGAAGAGGCTTACTGAATGCAGCCTCTCTCAGTAAACTCCTGTAGGACCCTTTTGTGAGGATCTGGAGCAAACTCGAGCACAAAACACGGACCAGGTGACCTAACCATGATAAAATGGAGGCAAGCTCTCTGATGCCTAGATGCCCAGAGAACTTTAACTGAAGATAAGTTAGGCAGCACCATGTCAGGAAGTAATTCCATTTGGGCACTCCATTCCATAGTTGACACCCAAGGGCTTTTGAGGCTCTGGATCTAAGAAAATATGTTATTTCACCGTATACTAACAAAGATTAAACTTTCCATGGCATGCAGCAATGATACATTAAATCATGTGCTCTTACTTTACTACAAGCTAAGATTGCTTTGAAACTATTTGAGATCAAATATACAAATATCTGCTGGGACCAAGCCCTGGTTCCTAACATTTCAGGGAGAATAGCCAAAGTACAAATAATTATAAATTAAAATTTTAATTTTATGGCTCAGCCAGGTATATGAATCCATCACTTACATTTTCTAGAAATCATTACTAGAAGCAAATGATGTGTTTTCATCAGAGATGGATATGCTGTGTAAAAAAAAAAAACAAAAAACCTGAAACTTATATCATCAGGAACAACCTAGAAGAAAATAAATAGAAAATCTGAAATAAATTACTATATAAACAATGAAAAGAAACTTTAAAATGCATTACAGTTTGAGAAGACGAATTTGCATTATATCCTGTTTACCAGTAAATAAACCAATGCTTAATTATTTCCAGTAATTCACTACCATATAACAAGTATGACCTTTTCTGAAACAAATAGCTCATTTAAGATGGCTAAAATATGAAAAATTAATATGCTTTCACCACAAAAAGTCATTACTCAGCAATTAACAGGTTTCTGGGAAGATATACTTGCAAGTATAAATACAGGATATTTCCTAGAATTTAATTGATGCATAAGCTGAGAAAACAATACTATCAAAGGGTAGGGAGCAGACCACACAAAATGAAACAAGAAAATCTACCTGTATATTAAAGAAATAGAGTACATAATTTATACTTAAATATTTTCTTTGGTTTATCTTGAATGCCAGAGATCTGTTTAAATAAAATTGCAGGAAATTTACTTTAATATCAAATATAAATCTCCATTCACTTACTGTAAACATTAGTGATATAAAAAATCCCCAAAACCTCCATCATTTTATACCTTACTCACTTACAGTGAACATGACAGGCTTCCACAACAGAAATGTAACAGTTAACAATACAATGAGAAACAGACACAAAAAACTCAGACTATGACTGAATTCCCAGAACCAGAAGGTTATTGTCAAGAACTTTTTTTGAAGAGAGATATTAAAAAAGGAGTTGACAAACCCAAATATTTTCACACCTTTAAGTAAAACTCCTCCCAAGAATATGCAACACTGGTAAGTTAAAAGTCAATTCCCTGAAATTAGAATGAATATCAAAGAAAAAAGAAATTAGGAAAATAAAAATGGGGAACTGGGGGCAAGCCGAGGTCACATTTGTGACTGAAGAAATCTTATCTTTAAAATCTTCTTCCAATTTCTTAAGCCTTTCCTGTAGGTAGAAATAAAGTTCTGTGTTCTTGCAAAGAACATTTTCTTTCTAATAATTTTGGTTACCCTTGCTTTTATGTTTAAATGGAACTTTAAAAACATAATTAGAGTCTACTGCCTTTTCTGCATAGGCATTATGAATATATTTGAAAATTATTTTCTCCTAGTCAAAATCCAAAAAGGAAATTGGATACAAAAGTACAGACAGGCTCCTTATTGGTTCTGCTGTAGATATTATCTCAATTTCTGCTGCTGATCTCAGAGTGGACTGCACAACTCTGAGGAAAATGTTTACTTTCAGAAAAGAAAAATGAAATAAAATCCTCTCTAAGCCTCTAGTGCCAGTAGAATAAGTATTGTTTTCTATTAAATCAAACTTGTGGAAAGTTCTCTTCACAAAAAGAGAAATGAGATCATCTTGTCAACAGCAGAGCCTTTATCAGAACAGGTTTTGAGAGAAAACTAACAAAAGTGAAAAACTGCAGTGCCATCATTTAAATTGGGTTTAATCATTGCTGTATGCAATGATTCTGATATTTTATTTTTTAAAAAATCTAGAAACAATACTATTCTATTTTAAGTGGACATAGAAAAGCACGTATGCTACTTTGGCACAATATAATCCTTGTGAACAGATCACCTGTAATGTCCTGCATAGGATGAAGATGGAAAAGAGCTACTTAATAAGCTCAGAGTATGGAAGAAAAGTCAATAGATCCTTGGTTTTCTCCTTCCTAATGGTAGAGGAGGCTTTGTCATTTTTCTGGAGCAACTTCTGCTGAGAAGCTTAATCCCTTTCTAGGTAGAAAAACTACCATCCCTTTTCCCTTTAATGTTCTAACTAGCTTCCATCATGAACTCTTGCAAACTGCATGGAGAGAATTTAGCCAAACAATTTCTCAGCAATTTTCTGTTTAGAGCGAATTTGGTCTAGAACATACATATTTCCTTATCTCTAAAGGTTTGAGTTGTTTTACTAAAAAATAAAAAAGAATTTCCAATAGACTTAAGATGTTCATGCTCCTCCAGGGGAACTCTACCTGGCTGCCCCATATTTAGATGTCTCTTCTAAAACATACCTTCATGAAGCCTCTGTAAGAAACCCAAGGGAAGACCCTTAGTGAACAATGACACAATTATCTGACTGCTGGTATTGGTGTGTAAGAATAGCAGAAAGAAATATTTATGTTGATTTTCCAATATTTACTGAGGAAAAGGATCATAAATGGAAGATTTCATTTTAATAATCTAAATAAAAGAAATTTTAAATCTTAATAGATTCTTCATATTTTTAAAACACATATCTTTTTGATGACATTTTTGAAAGGTGTTATCAGAAAATGTGTTGTTTTAATTAAGAAATAAACAAATCAGAACATAAGTGAAACTGGTTGACATTTAAGAATGTAAAAGATTTGATTGTGACATCCTACGTTCCATGCAGCTATAGTTTGTCTCAAACTCTGCCACTCCATAACTTCCTGGAGTGAGAAATTTCAGAACTTCTACATTCTGCAAGAAAAAGTATCTATTTCATACTGTCTTCCTAGGGGTTTCAGGGACTGCCCCTTAACTCCAGAACTGTGGAATTTTGTGAGTAAAATTTCTGCCATAATTTTCCTCCTAAACTATTACTTTTATTGATTTTTTAGACCTTGATCATGTACATTTTTAAGCCTTTTCCTACCAAAATAAAGTCATCCTCATATGGGTTAGTATTCCACCTCTCCTGAATACTTCAAAATGAAGTATCTTTATCATACTTTATCATAACCAGAACTTGAAAACCTCATCAATTTCTGAAACATCATGAGGTTTTAAGCAATAAAACTTATAAATAAATAAATAAAATTATGTTTTAAGCAATAAAACTGGGGGATTGTTAAACTCTTGCCACTTCAATGATGTTGTGAGCTTTATCAATCCAGCCATGTTACAAAACCTGACAGTAAAACAGAGATACCAGATGAAATTACATTCTGCATGTGCCTAACGAGCAAAGGTGATTCTTTTCCCTCTACACAGAAAAGAAAACATTTTTTTTTTCTGACAGGTGCTCTAGTGAAAGGTATCATATATTATTAAATTTCAAGTTTAAAATGTAGTTGGACTTGCTCTTAAAATAAGTGTGACAGTGATATTCACTCAAATCACCAGAGGCCACTTCCTCCTTGAAGTAAAATATAGAAGTGTTTATATCCTTGTTATGCACTCTGGTTCTGTATGAATCATGAATGCCACATCTACAAAATTAGGTATTTCAATTACTTTAGGGGAGTGAAAGAATATAGCAGTTAGATGATAGAAGACAATCTTCCTCACATAGTCTTTAAACAGACTTTTAGATGCCATAAATGTTCATCTAAAGGACTTTAGACAGCTCTTTCTATTCATTCCATATAATAAAAGTAACTATCTCCCCTCAGAATGAATTTTAGTACAAACTATATTATGCAAGTATTCGAGAAGAGTAGCACTAACAGCCTGCCAATACAGCATGCAGCACATGAATTTACAGCACATTCAGCACAACAATGAAGGACTGATATATTTTCCTAAAATAATAAAAGTTGCCAAATACACTCTCATAAACTACTGTTAAGATCTGAAATTTTTCTTAGAGTTTTTAAACAAAGAAACCCTAAAGCTGCCAATTAAGTGTGAAAAGGGGCTGCCAAAGCAAGAGGGAGCTGCAGAAAATAATTTTGATAGGTCTTGAGTTAAGGCTCGGATTAAGATATAGAATTAAGGTTGAGAAAACAACACACCCTAGAGCTGCAGTATAAGTAGAGTTAAAAGGCCTGCCAAAGAAGAAGGCTGACAAAAGAAATTTCCCCTGAAACCTTTCTCTGTGAGTCATGGCTGCTGGTCCACAGTAAAGATTCATCTGACCATCTAGTTAGGGCTGGCAAGGAGAGCTTGCCAAAGAGAACCCAGAGCTAAAGTATGCACAGGGCCAGAAAAAGTCTCAAAGGGCATTGCCAAAGGAGATTTCCCCTGACAGCTCCTTCCTCTGGGACATGCCTTTTAGTCCCAGGTTAAGGTCCCACAAACAGTACTTATGCCACTACTTCTGTCCAGAATTCTGTTCTTCATTTTCCAATAAGCTGTGCAGTCAGAGATATTTCTGAAAGAGAATGGTTTTATCATCATAAAGTGGTTCTATAACCTATGGCATTAATCTCAGTTCTGTCAGAATTCACAGGATTTTTCTGTTGTTTTCTTGAGTCTTCAGTGCTCTCTCAGTTTTGATAAAAGACCCTTCCATGTGAAAATACTAAGTCCATTCACAGTTACATACCTGAGGGAGGAATAACCTTGGAACAACTTTCCCCTTTGTAACCTCATTGTTCTCAATCCTGCAGATTTTTTTTTATTCCTAGAGATTCATATTTGGCCACATCCTGAGCGCAGAAAGAAAAAGAGCCCTCCAATGAATTTGAATCAGCTGCCAGTTATATAGATATATATAAATATCCAAAAGACACTGCTTCTTTTAAAAGAGGATTACAGTTCTATTTTTCTTTCCCTTACATCTCTGTAGACCAGGAATAATTCCCAGAGAATGTGAAACCCAAATCAAGCTGAAAATAAAAGAAGCTACTATTATATTCACATCAAGGCTAAAAGCACAGAGGATAAATGAGATGAGGAAAGCAGTGCCCTGACAGCTGGAATTTTACACAACATGTACAGAGGGTAGCAACCTACTTGTTAATTCTTGTACCTTTTACAAGCAGTCAGATTTCAAAAAAGGAATTGTAATTAGACTCATAATCAACATAAATTTCCTCTATAGAGATACTGATGGATCAGAGCAGACCAATGAATCCAGTAAGATCTCTCTTATTTCCTTTAACATCTGGGCTGTCAATACATTAAAAAGCCTAGGTAGTTCACATTCCTCATTTTCTTGCAGATCTTCTGTTAATTATTAAAAATACTTCTGACATCTTTAAATGCTTAAGGAAAGGCTGCTTCTGGTGGAGCAGAATATTTACAGTACATCTGCACAGATAGGCCTAGATTCTGGACATGGAAGGTAAATTTCTTGAAATGTATGGCTATCTGATAAGATTGATAGTTCTACACCTGTCTGCCTAAACACATAGGCTTTTGTGTTAGATATTTATGTAGAATTCTGCAAGGCCCAATTTAGAATCTGTAGGAAAAAACAGATGAGAAATGTCTTGCCCATCAACCCCCTCTCCATAAATTACAGTAACATAATAACTATACACATAATCATGTTTACTCTGTCCTAGTTTGAGAATTTATCAGCCCTTTAAATATTTTTTATGAACAGAAATTTCTAGTTTCTCCTGGCAAAGGGCTTTATTTTCATTAAAAGTCCTTTCAGCAATTCAGGAAGGATAAAATAACCCTGTACTCAGGGTTAATGACAACCATAAAGGTTCTTTACTAGCGTGCTACTGAAAAATTGCAGTAAATAATCTTCATGAAAATAACTTTGTTCATGTTGTGATCTATTACATATTGTCCTTTCTTCCATGATAAAAATCATACCAAAAGATTAAACTGAATCATGATCCAGAATAAGGTCACATTCTCACAGTAAATAACATGGAAAAGGGAAGTTGCAGGGAAATACACAACAAAATTCTCATTAAAAGAAGAGCACTCACTGGCTCAATGGAGAAAGTACAGAAAGGTATTTTTTAAAAAACTGATTATTCAGAGTGAATGACATGTTCAACTTAATATAGTCTTAATTCCTCAGCAAAACCAAGTAAACAAGTAAACAGCCTGTATTCATGATCTAGCTGAACGTTCTTACTAATTGAAAAAAAATTGCATTACAATCATGCCTGCTTACTTTACTATAATTTTTCTTGTAAGGATTTTAATTTTGGTTTTTAGTAAAGAATTTTTTTGCATAGAGGGCTTGGATTTAAGTCATTTAAACCACATCTGGATTAAATTTCTTCATTGTAGGATATATAAGCAGGCCTGTGTTTCAAAGTCATCTATTTTTAAGGTGATTAATTAGTCCATTCATCTTGACAGGAGCCTTCATTTTTACACCCATCCCTATTCCCATGACTTCTTCTGCTAAACTTTGCCAGTTTTCTGCATTTTCAAAAAAAAAGCTTTGCTATGGGCTCTGTGCAGTTGTTTGTTATAGGAAGAGAAGGTTATCCTCACAGAAGAAGGGATCCTGCATACCTGGACACTGCATTAGACATCTAGACTGATGGAACAGCCATTGAGCCCTCCATTTATCAATAAAAGGATTTGAGTACACTTACTTTATGGTTGGCAAAGTAACAGGTGCTCTGGATCCATCTCAACAAATCTGAAGAGCAGTGGTAAAACCAATGCAGAGACTAACCTTACTATTTTTTCAATTCCCTTCTCCCTATTCCCCTGGGAAAAGATTCACAATGGAAAAAAAGCCAGTATCTTGAGAAAAGACCAGCGGCAGCACAGCAGAGGGAATAGACCTAAAAGAGTTCCAGTGCTAACATCAGTCAAGCGTCTGGGGGGCTTTGTTATATTTTAAGAGAACATAGTTTCTTCTTTCATGGGAAAGAATAAAAGTCAGTGTATCCATTTGTAGTTTTGAATGCTTCAGATGATTTCTGCTCCATAACCCAACAAGTACAAATATATAAGTATTTTTAGATTTTTGGTATCTCTTGCTAATAGCTGACTGACAGGACACTTTCTTCTATTTCTCTAACAATGTAATTGTAACCTTGGAATTAAGCCACAAATTGTCAAGAAACAGCATGGGGCGGGGGGGAAATAGGTACTAAGATGATAGTCAGCTAGGAGTATTCTTTCTGGTTTATTTCAGGTACCTTTGAAATGGAAAGAGTGATGTAACACACAACTCAATTATTAAAAACACCAGAATAAAATAATTATCTGGATCTGAGAAAAATTTTATACAACTTGAACTACCTTTTTACAACTTATTTTTTAAGTCTTTTTTCTCCATGAGTTAAAATCAACCCTTTAGGTTGCTCAAATGTTTATTATTAATGATGGATCATTAGACATAACTGTCCAAAGTCATTAGTTTAGTCCTAAAGAAGTTAAATAACTTCAAATACTATTTTGCATTGTAACATCCATGTGACAGGGGACTATACAAACCATAATCATCTTTTTCCTTGTTCAAATACATTAATTTGTACAGAAAAAATATAGGTTCTCAATTTTTCAACTCCTACCCCAATGTTTTTACAGTAAAAAAAAAAAAAAGTCATTTCAAATACCATATAAGCCACACATTCTCATTCTGTAAATCTTGAGGAGACAACCAAATGAAAACAAGCATTGCATGATGAACCTCTGACTACATATGCAAACAGCTTGGTAACTGAAAACCTCTGTTGTCTTTGTAATTCATCTGGCTTTGTCTGTGTTCACAAGTACCTTTTTGGGGTTTTTTTGTGTATTAGTGACAGAATTCATTGCACTCTTGTAATGAACTGGTGCAATTAAAAGCCTACTAAATATGTTAAAACTAAAATTGGCAAGACACATAAAAAGTGGAGTTACAGTTGTGAAAATGTGTGCTTAGGAATATGCCCCACAGGCAGCATTTCAGGCTCTTTTATGATATATTAGGCACAATAATAGCACTGCCACCAGCCTGTAACTCCTGTGTTCTTCAGTTATTTCATTTTACTGCACAATGGGCAAACTTCTCTGTCCAAAATGGGATGGGAGAAACCATTCTCAATCAAAATATAAAATAATGATATAAACACTTCTCATTAAGCATTTACAACATATGGTTTATACACTCTATTTTCTATGAAATATAAATTCTTTCTATAAACTAGAAGCATTTTTATTGGTGTAATAAAACTTAGCTCATTAACTCCATGTTAATGAATCAAGGTTGACTCCAGCAGTCACTTTTTAATCACAGTTATCGCTACTATACTACACTAGATTAGAAATATTCATATTTTTGATTAGCTGTTCTTTAATGCACAGAACAAATACAATTTTCAGCTAGACTGAAAAAGAATCACTTAAACACTTCTTATGCAGAATTGGTTTGTTACCTACAATGGATCTCCTATATTTAAACCTTCTACGCCCCACCTTTTATCAGATTTTATTTAGATGAATTTAACATTTATAGAATGTTTAAATCAAATGGAAAAGAAATACACTTATTAAAGACCTTGTGCCGAATAATTTCTCTATTCAAGATTGCCTCAACATTTACTACCGATCATTCCTTAACCTCTTTCTCATTTCTGTCCATAGCTAGCAGAATCCATTGCCAAATCTGTCTTAAACTGTGGTTTCATTGATTATTTCCTTGCACATATTAAAAAAAAAAAATAGTTTTACTTATGGGGCACATATCTCAGACAGTCAGGCTGTAAAGTACATCTATATTTAATTCTGGGGTTTGTTTCTGTCCCAGCTGAGACATGAGGCCTGAACAATCTAACTAGAAAACAGAAGATGTCATTCCATTGGAGCTTGGGTCTCGTCATGTCATGTCATGTCTGTCTATGTCAAAAAAACATAAGGAATAGGAAAGAAGGTGACATTAAAAATTGGACAGTGAAGGTTTTGTACTGTTAAGCAACTCTAATACTTCCTCTAATAAAAACTTACTGAAAGCTGATTAAATGGAAATACTCACTGAATATTGCTACATTTATAGTCAACTGCTTCTTGCTTTACAGCAAAGAAATTCATGCTTTTAGATAGGCTTATCAGTTGCAGAACCATGAATTTCTTAAAATATCCATTATTTTTACTACCCTACCAAGTAAAAGATTTTCAGTAGCTCAGAGACATTTCATAATGCCAAAACACTGATAGAAATTTTAGAACTAACTACAAAAAAAAAAAAATCAGTATTCACATTCTGAAGTAAAAAAAAAAAAAAATCTATAAAAAAATTTTCCACTTTCCCTTGTGCCCAGGCCTTTATAAAGCAGAAACAGAAATTAAATGCAATGACATGGAGAAACCATGAATCTGAGCTAAAGGATACAAGGTCAATAGTACCCACCAGACTTTTAAAATGTTTCCATTTGTGTTTCCAATGTACAGCAAGGTTCCTCTGAAACTACTCGCTAGGATAATGGCTAAACAAATCTGTCACCTTTCATGCACCCAAGAAGTTATTTAGCCTTCATATTGCTTAGTACATGCCAAGCTTGCTGATTGAGAAGAGCCAGCATGGATTTACTAAGGATAAATCATGCCTGATCAGCCTGATGTTTTTTCCCTGTAAGAGGCTGCCCAAAGAGGCTGGGCAGTTTCCAGCTTTGGAGGTTTTCAGGATCCAGCTGGATCAAGCCCTGAGCAGCCCAGGCTGAGCTGAGGACTGACCCTGCTTTGAACAGTGGGTTGGACTGAGAGCCCTTCCAAACTGAATTACCCCACAATTCTGTTAAATCAATATTCAGTGAATCAATTGTATGCATTTTCCACTGCATGTGACAGTATACATAATGACCTACAGGCAAATATAAATAAATTATCTGTATGAATATAAACCAGGTATCAATACTACTAGGAATAACAGACACAAAATACAGCTCAGAACACTCCATGTTTTTTAGAATCTAACACAAAGAAGAACAAGAGAAACCAGAAAACAGACTGCCAAAGGGTGAATTTTTTCAACTCCTGCCTTTCCATTCATTTTTCATGAGTCACTATGAAAAATTAAAAAAGGTGCTTAAATTTTATATTCTACATGCTAGCATTTAATTAAATTTTCCCCTTTTTAACTAGAAAATAAAGGTTGATAGCTACTATAAAAACTTAAAAAATTTTGTCATCTAACCATATACCACGATAATACACTAAATGCCTGATGGGAAGTACAAGACTATCCAACAGAATGAAACAACCACAAGTCAGCTTGACCCTCCTTCCTGTACTCATTCCCCACCATATCACTGTCCATACATCACTGAAGGATTCTCCAAGAGCTTAGTTAAACCTTTTTATTAAATAAAGGCTATCAGGCGTAGCATGGAAAGTCTCCCTTATTAGGTCTTCTTGCAAAACACCTGACATAGGGAGTTCAATGTCATACTTCAGATAGGGAATGCATGATATCCACAGAAGCCTTCCTCTAGGAAAAGTCCATAAATTCAAAGCTGTTTGATGAGAAAATAACTTTTTCTGAAATAACAATATAACCAGTATATTCCATAACAGTAACACACAAAAGACTCCTGCAGATCTCATTGTCAGTATGACACTTCTGTATCAAATGCTTTACTTATCAATTTTAGTTCAATTAAAATAGCAGTAGCAATCTATAGAGCTTTTTAAAATTCTGTATTTATGTACCATACAAAAGGCATTTACTTGGATTATGTTGAAGGGACATATCCCATAATAACAAAGAAGAAAATAAAAAAATGAAGCCAGAAAACATTAAATGTAAGAGACCTTTGCAAAAAGTCATACATTCTCCAAAACAGTATCATGATCAAGGCAAATCTTTCCTGATAATTACAAAAACAGACCCTCAACCAAATTACCTGAGGCTTCTTTGGACATTACTAAAATGGACTGTTTGCATTTTAAAGCTCTTAACCTTGACAGAAGCTCCAGACTCCTCACAGAGGTGGAAGCTGCCCTGTAGGAGGTGGGTGAAGTAAGGAGTCAGGTTCCTACTGAGCAGTTCTCACTCTGCCAAATCACACCACTAGGACACAAATATTTATTGACACTTACCCACTCTTGATTACAAGTCAGCCAGGTTCTGTACACACAAAAAACCAACCAAACAAACAAAACAAAAACCCTGAAAGATGGTTACATTTCATAGAGCTTGAAGAGAGCAGGGTTTCATGACCCATCATGCCTTTTTAAAATGTAAGCACTTCCTACACTATTCTATAATGGACCTAAGGCATTTTGAGATTTTCATGCAGCAAACAAAAAGAGAGCAGCCAGACAGAAATGACTCCTTGCCAGTCTATCTGCCCATTTCAGTCTCACTTTTAGTTACCTAGACAGGCTACCTTATTTTCACTTTCAGATACTTCTTACAGGTCATTTATGTGAGAAATCAACCTTGAATAGGTCAACATATGACCCCTGAGTTGGAATACTGTTTCCAGATCATTTTTTACTTGCTCCATTTCCACACAAGTTCTGTGCATTTTCAAGTTTAAAAAAAAAAAATAATCAAAACCACATCTTTAGCAATTCAAATAATTTATTATCACAAAAAAAAAAAAACAACAACAAAAAAAAAACACTCTGGTGCACAGAAAGGGTAAGTGAAGCTTAAAGAATGAAACAGGCATATAAAATAAAAAAATTCTATCTAAGACCCCTTATTTTATTTTCTGCAAGGATTGAGAATACAATGAACTCATTCTCTGGAAACATAACAGAAAAGGTAAAGGATGACCAAATGGAAATGACCTTTAACTACTGACTTGGAAAACTATTTTACCTTTAATACAAAGTTCTCATTTGATGCTTTGAAAATCATTTATGTATTCTTTGTGTTGCATCACTGCCTGTGAAGTACAATGCCATAGAAATTATAAAAGCTGTTATTGTTTTAAGCTTTGAATATTACTCAATTCTTTTTTTTTTAATTTTAGAACAAAAGAGTCCAAAAATAAGTATATTTTGAGTCAAAATATTATTCTATCACATAAAGAAATACATGTAAAAAATTCCTTCTAAGTAAGTATTTGAGAAAAATATTGACAACATTTTAGAGAGCAAAATTCACATGACATATGGAATTCACTCTGTGGCCCATATGCAAACTGAGCTGAACAGAACGTATCTACAGGATAAGCAACCATATTCTCAGGAATTTATATAAGGCATTCCCAAACAGATTTGAGGATTTGCTTTTGCAAGCCTGTAAAAGTAATAAAGATTCCTAAAACTTATAAAATATACACTACTTTACAATTTAAAAAAATGTGGAAACACAGATTAAATCCTTATGGCCAAGGAGGTTTTTGATTCTCCATCCCTGTAGTAAAAACTATACATCTGTAGTTCTCCCTAGGAGAACACACTTACATATTCTTTTATGTAGATATTTCTCTAAAAATATCAGGACAGTACATATACACCTTGTAGAGAATATATTTTAAAAAGAGGTAGAATGTGTGAATATTGACACCTATTTTCTCTTACTGAATAATGGCACTCAAAGAAATTCCTGTTTAGTAAAAGCACTTTTCAAAAAAAATTTTTTAAAAAAGTAAGGTTTTATATTTGATGCTGCATCACAATTAAAAGTTATTGAAATTAAGCAAAACTCATTACCTGAAAACTAGGAGTGGTACTCTCAGAATGACACCCTAAATTAAGGCAATAAATGCTACAAAATTTAAATACCACTATTCAAAGTGATCTGATTGAATAATAATTATGAAAGCTTTAAAAAATAAAAATTTATCACAGAAATCTTTATGGAAACATACATGGAATTACTACATTTTCTCAGCAAACCTGGGGAATGATAAGTAACTGTTGTTCATGCAAAGAGGACATTCAGTGGATGTACCTTGAATAGTTAACAGCACCCCCATGCATGTTGTTCATTGTATTACCCCTGCAACATTTTTATTTCATAAAAGCTCGTGTGACTGGAACTAGATGCATATGTTTTCACTTTATGTCTAGTGGAACTATCACATCATTACCAGTAACTACTTCTCTTAAATCAGTATTTTAGGAATAAAATCTATCATACTTCTTACCATTCAAAATTACCAGTAATATAAGGCACAGTTCTAGAGGTCCTTGAGAGGAGAGAGGGAGCTTGCCTTTAATCTGTAATTGTAGCAAGGTCTGTGAATATGAACTACGAGTCACTTGGAAGGAATACTGCTTTATAGACATCAATTCTTAGTGTTACTGGCTACAGTAAACAATAGCTCTGTATTCCAGTGAAGGAGCAGGAGGTGGGGTGAGGGGGTTAAACATGTAAGAGATTCTTCTCCATGGCACTCTGGACAACAATAAAGTTTGCTGTTTGTTTACAACAAATCATGTAATTTTCGATCGTTATGTATACAAAATGGCACTTCATATTAAGGCAAGGTGAATAGGCCATAAAACACATCTTAAAAACATATCTACTGTGAAGTCTGCCAATGCTTAAACACTATAACTAAATAGAAACTCTTAATTGCACAGCTTAAGGAAAATACAATGTGTTTTGATGGATTTATCAGAATGCTTGAAAGATTATATGATGCTCAACCCACTGAAATATTGACGCACTTACTTTAACTACATGTCTAAAGTATAATTGAAAGTGTTGAGATAAATTTTCTACATATGAATAATCTCATGCTTACTGCACAGAGCTTGCCGGTTCTCACAAATAAAATACTGATATATGCTTTCCTGTCTGAATTTGAACTTTGGGACTGCAAACAAGTTGGTGTGTCTTGTATGCCCAAATGGCATTGAACTTTTTCCCAAATAATTGGTATTACAGTCCCAAATAATCAATATAGAAGCATAGAATCACAAAGGTTTATGTTGGAAGACACCTTAATGGTCATCTTAATGTTCCAAACCCCTGCTGTGGGCAGGGATGCAACTCACTAGACCCAGCTATTCAGGGCCTTGAACACTTCCAGGGATGGGGCATTCCAAACTTCTCTGAGCAACATGTTACAGTACCTCACTAGTCTCATGGTAAAAAAAATTTCTTCCTAAGATCTGACTAAACCTGTCCCCTTTCAGTTTAAAGCCACTGCCCCTTGTCCTGTCACTATCTGCCTGCATACAAAGGCCCCATCTCTCTTTTTTATAAGAACAAAGCTAGCATTTCACGCAGCTGAACACCCCAGGTCTCTCATCCTGTCTTCAAGGAGAGGTACTCCATACCTCTGACCACCTCTGACCACCTCTGTGCCCCTCCTCCAGATGCTCTCTAACAGGTCCAGGCACTTCTTGTGCTGAAGGCCCCAGAGCTGGACACAGTGATGCAGGTGGGGTCTCACAAGGGAGTTTCATTCCATCTGTAGCCCTGCTGCTAAAAGGGCTGCAGACACGGGTCACATGCAGAAGTCACCGTTTGCTGTGGCCTTTCAGGGGAGTCAGAGCACTGGGAAATCACTGAGAGCACAAAAGGACTGACCAGAGTGGCAGCTAGGGTGAACATGGGAGACATGTCTGTGTGCAGATATGTGAGAACCCCAGCCTTGCTTTGGGTCCTCATGTGGTGGTGAAATTCCTCCTCCAACCCGTGCTTCCAAAGAAAAACTCCGCAGGCTTAGCTGTTCGGTCTCAAGGCAGTTTATTGCTAGTTATCTAACAAATTATGTTCTTGGACTGTGGCTATTTGATCAGCGGCCTGGGTAGAGGCACACACACACCCTGACATCCTCTCTATCTGCTGTCTTCTTCGTCTCTCTCTCCGCCCAGGGCTGCTGCTATCTTTTATAAGATATATTACGTATAACATGTTTACAATTATTCCCCAATACCTACTACCTACGTTGCCAAGTGTTTTTCTACTCTAAACCAATCTGCGAGTGCCGACATCACCAAGAACATGGAGGTAAGGAAGAAGAAGGAGGAAGAACAGGATCAGCCCACTTTCCTCCATCTTAGAACTTCTGACCCCCATGTACAAAGTGAAAACCCCCCTGTACATGTGTTAAAACCCCCCTGTACAGTACTAAAAAAATTTCCCCTCTACTTTGTAACTACTTATACTATACTATCTAACCTTTTGTGATTGCTCGTTCCACCTCCAAAGTTGGTAATTCATTCCATGGCTCAAACTCAAAATCACAGCTGTTTTTCAGCTGTCTGCCAGGGTCTAGAATGCTTCTGACCAAGGCCTGGAATCTCTAAAAATGTCTGAGAGACATTTTGAGTTCCCACACAGATATGCTGCAAAGAAGACAGCATATCAGACTTGAGAGACATGCCAAAAGACTTATAGTCACATACTTATAATTTTAAAATGCAAAGGTGATATTTTACAATGGTTTTACAAACTTGTTCAAAGCTTTGTGCTGGCACTTTATATGATCTTTGCACTTGAAACAGGTACAACTATCTCTACTAGATTTTCCCTGACAGGCAAAAAAAGATGCATGAGTAAAGAAAATGAATCACAGAGAGGCATCAGGCCAGCATGTGCTTGAAAAATCCAGGGATAGTTGGGCTGCTGTAACCTCTGCTTTCATTTCTGAGGTAAGACATATACTATGTAATGTACTATAATACATGTACTATGTAAACAAGTCTTTATTTTGATCCATATTAACACTTACCAGATGCAAGGAGATCAAGAAAACTTTCTAAGGCTACTGCTGTGGCCAAGTCTAATCTCCCAAGAGACTGCCTGGAAAATCAAATGCTTATGTTATGCTTATGCATGTGGAACAGGCTCACACATGCTCACTTTTTATAAAACAAGTGAGCATGTGTGAATCTGTTCCTAGTAGGTGAGGAATATACTGCTGTGCAACTCTGAGCCACTCTTACTACAGCTACTGAATAATTGCAACACCTTTAATTTTCACCCTTAAGACAGTATGTAATTTTACCTATGGCTACTTAAATTTAAAAAAAATACATAATTTGGCATATTTATGATGCATTCATGCAATTACTAAGAATAATAGAATGACTAGTTTTTTCTGAATGTTTATTTCTCCTATTTCAGATGTCAAGCAGGCTCCTCTACAGTGAGATTAAAAAAAAATAAAAAAGACAAAATCCCCACCACCCTTCAATTTTCAAACCTTCACTGACTTCCACACCAGTTCCATAAACCAGCATTGACACACAGACTTAACCAGCATCACGTGCTCTGGTTTGCCTTAGGACCAACAGAGGACAATATGCCAGTATTCAGGATATTGAAATTCATCCTGCTCAAATAAGGGGTAAGAGTTACCCAATGTTCTTGAGACCCTATCAATTGTAAACCATGAAAACAAGGAGATGGATGCATTAGTAGCCTGACACTCGTCGTGTTAAAATATGAACTAAAGGGCACAATTCCTCCCCTTCAATTCAATCCACATTTTATTTCTTAGCTACACTGTTGTAGCTGTCCTATCAAATACCTTTAAACTGTTCTATTTCAATACAGAATTATTTTACACTTAATATAATTTACTGGATAATAAAGCAGAATTCTGAATTTCCATCAAAAAGAGAAAATCATATGCTAGAATGATTATGCAGGACTCCCACTGCAGAAGACCAGCCACTTAATAGAAAGCCAGTCCTTTCCTACTGCAGCCTTCTGGCTTCTCAGCATGCCTGTTTATAATAGTAATTGGCAGACAAAGGTTGGGGTTTTTTTCTGTGCAGATTTGATAATGGAAATTTAATTTGAGGTTTGTTCCAGCAGGTCTGGATTTATGGGAGAAAATAGCAGTAGCACGTCTAGTTCATTTACTGAGGAATTTTGTGCCCACTGTACACATAGAATATTTTCCCAAAGAGTAAAGAATGATGATCAATAACCTGCCTACATAGTAGTATATTGGATGATCATGAAAAAGGAGAAAGCAGCGGCCTAGGGATAAAAAAACCTCATTTTCCAGAAAAAAAAAAAAAAACAAACAAAAAACAACAGGCCTTGTGTGGTTCACATGATGAATAAATGCACAATTAGACCAAATATTATTCATGGGTGTCTATGTTGTCCTGATCTATGCAAAGATCCTAATGACAAAATATATTGAGGACATTTTTCATTTGAAGGAATAAACAATGAAAATTAACTGCTTACCTCTTAATTGCATATTTTGCCATAAAAACTTTTTTTTTTTTTCAACGCACCAGTAGGAGAATGAAAATATACTAATCCCCAGACCGGTCAGAACAAAACAACAATTTACCACTGAAACTAAGATGCTTTTCACAACTATCCAAAAATCTCAGAGGCTGGGTTCCACAAAGCAAAACTAAGAAAAAGAAAAGAAAAATTCACCCTGAAAGACACAAGCATTTCTGCATGAACAGCTGGGTAAAAGAGTTCAAAGGAACAGAGATAATACAGAGATCTTAAATAGTCCCATAATCTTACAACTTCATAGTAAATTGGGGAGCCTCTGTAATTAAAACAGACATGATATTTAAGTGATATGTCTTAACATTTCTCTCCAAATTGCAGATTGCAGTTAAGATGTTTGAACTCCAAAACTCCAAACAAATGCAAATGTTGCTTGCAATCACATCCACCAGCAACTATACTAATCAAAATCAGGAACTCTGGATGATTTTTAGAATAATCAGAATGGTCACATTATGGTATTATGGTATCAGTATGGTCACATCTGTGTAAGACAATGCCTAGCATGATAATGAACCATTTCTGTTCTATTAAATTTATTGTAAGAAGCAGGATATACACACTAGCAGAAATGTAGTAAGGCACAAAGCAACATCCTAAATTAAATCTTTTTTTCTCTTTAATCTTACTTCCCAAGAAATGGAAATATCTCCCACATTTTAGTATAACTTTCTGAGTTTTTATTAGACAAAGGAGATTTTCTATATTTACCTAGAAAAAGAAGTCAGGCAATCAGAAAATATAGTTCTGATAGGATTGCAGAAGCATCTGAGACTCCAATTGAGACCACCTCTGCAGTGTTTATCCATTGGAGCAATGCTATCTCCACAGGTCCTCCAGGAGACCTTTTCTTTCCCATACAGTTCAAACCTAGACATTAGAAGCTTTGCAGGCAGTTTACTGGGCATTTCTTGTTCTTATACCTACATCCTCAGGAAGGCATTTGTCACCCTACATTCTTTAGGTTTGGCCTAGGAACTCTTTATGGATCACAAACCAATGATCCATCTGGCTAGTCTTTCATCCCACTGTTGATCAATCCTCACATATTATTCTGCAGAGAACTGTTGCCAGAACTCAGTTCTAAACCAACAATCCCCCACCCCTTCCTCCCAGAAGCAGACTGTTATTCACAGGTGCTGAGACAGTCAGCTTGTCTCCCTGTGCTGCCTGCCCCAGGTTTCTTTTCTCCCTTCCCAGTGAAGACTTATGCTGCCAGTATCAGTTGCCTGCTTTTTTTTCCCTGATTTTATTCCCTTTTCCTCCAAATATATTTCCAGATTTGAGAGGTCCACTGCAACATTTTAAAAGCTTCCATGACTGCTTCCAACTTTTTGATCTCGCCTGAAATCTGAAAAACAACTCTATTTTGTTAAAGCTCGCTCTAAGAAGAAATCCACAATGCATCATAACGTAGGAAAGTACAAAAATACTGCTCAAAACTATTTTACAGGAAAGTATAAAGATACTATTGCAGAAAGATTTTCTATATTACAAAACAGCCGTAGGCAGAAATAATTCCCAGTGAGTGTATAGAAGTGAACACAGAAAAGTAGTACATACAAAAAGATCCAAGTCCTGATATTTTTAAACCATTTTTCCTGTAATTTAAAAATTGTGGATACCATTTGTGGGTTTTTTAATTTTTCTTTTCTTTTTTTCCTTTTAAAGCAGATAAATTTTTTTAGCACAGCATAACAAACCAATCCTTTCTGTGTTGCATTAGTATGAAGCTCTGAGCCAGAGTAAGACAAGTTTAAGTGGCTTAAGGCTAGGGAGGGATTAGATGGAAGTTGGGCCTCTGGAACACCATCTCTGCACTCCCTCAAGAGAATTTATTGCCATCTCTGAAGACGAGCAGGCTGTAAACTGAAATCTAAGACTAAGCTAACAGGACAAGTTTCTGGCCTGAGAGCAAACACTCTGCTATGGGGGCAGTCACATCACCAGTGGGTAAACTCATTGCCACGAGCGTGAATTCTGGGGAATTGTCACTGTGAGCCATGACACAGCCAGTCATCACCCATCCTGTGGCAGCTCTCTGCAGCTGGATGCAGAGAATGACCACCCTATTCCTTTTTACTTTTGTGCTTCCCAGTGTTTTCTTAGATTCACAAAGCACACAGCTTCCACCTCCAATTAATGGTGCCAGATCAAGCCTTTTGCACGCAAGGTACTCAAGCACCAGAAATTATCATTATCTGACATGAAACCAACAGTGAAGAGTATAAAAAAAACCTCACTGACCAAACAAAAGATATCAAATTCTGAGCTCTGTAACACTGGGTGAACCAGCAAAAGCAGGACAACACAAAAATTAGCAAAAAACATTACTTAACAAGTCCAATCATAATCAGCAGTTTTTTACACAAGCCAAAGCCCTCAGCTACAACCAAGGTACACAAATGTCCTAGTTCAGTGTATGGTTTTAAACAAGGAACCCAGACATGGCCACCATGAGGAAAGAATCTCTAGGAAAGGCATCCCGAGGGAAGGTGAGCTCTAGTTCTCCTACAGGTTTCCTATAGCTCTAAAACTTAATTAAATAAAAAAATAATGTCAAATTTTAGTATTATTTTCATCACAAAATAGCCTAGTCTTAAAAAGAAGTATTAAATTAGCTTAGAAATACTCATTGACCGCTTGACTTGAAAACACATTTCTTCTGCTTTTGGGATCTCATTACTTGGATGTGTAACAAAGCACAGCCCAGTCTAGCACACACCTGCAGAACTAACACAGATCTGTGGAACTCATGTCAATGAAAGATCTATCAATGCAACTTAACAAAAGAAACAATTGAGACAACGTGTGCCACGGATACTCCAAGAAAGAAAACCCAACCTACCACTCTAAATTCCTGCATGGAATATCTGCAGTCATTGTTAAGTGGTCTTTGTGTTCATGACAGAGAGAAGATGGAGCACCACTTGAAAGTTCTTGATTTATAATGCACTACTGTTCACAGTTTTGCACAAAGGAGATGTTTACTCTTTCAGGCAATCATCACTTCCATATCCTCCTTTGGTCTGGAGCATTAGAGTGGTACATCCTTTTTATCAAAATCTTTTATAAATTGGTGTTTATTACTCTGCCTGTAAACACTGAATTTCAGGAACCTATGACTGATTATGTATAATTCTTTTCTAACCTGACCTTGAGGCAAAGTTTCAAAGTCACGAAAGGAAGAGAGTAATGACAAAAAAAAAATCATAATTTACAGGTATGAACTGCTATTTTATATTAGATTTTAAAATGTTGCTCTTCAGACTCTTCAACAAGCATTCTGATTAAGAGATATGTTTCCTAAATACAATTCGCATCTGAAATGCCACCACAAAGATTTTTTTTTCCATTTTAGCTGATAACCGCTTAAGAGATAAATATTTTATACTGGTGGGCTGCTCAGCAATGGAGAAATTAGATGTTTACAGTCACATGAAAATCTTCTGACTTTCCCTGCAGCATCTTTGGGAGATTTCATAAGGGAACCATTTTTTATATTTAGAGCCTTTAATTTTGGGTAAGAGAAGTAATTTTTTTCTAAAACTTATGAAAGCAGAAGCTTCAGTTCTGAAATGTGTCTGGTCAAGTGGAGAGAGGGGAAGGGAGATCAATTGCAAACTTCTGGTGGGTGCCTGTCCTCTGAATTAAGAGAATAGATTATTATTATACTTTGTATTTTCTTCAAGCAAAGAGCAAAATACAGTATAAGCAAACAAGCAAGAAAGAAGGGCAAACACGGAAAGCCTTATACTTTTGCATAGGAACAGAAGCCTTTATCCTGAAGATGCAAAGAGTACCCTACCTGCAATTAAAGAGATGAGAGGTGGACAGAGTAGAAACAGTGACCTGTCACAGCCCATTACTGGACACTCACATCAAGCTTGCTTTGCTACAGTTGTGACTCACTGCACTTCTTTAATAGCCCCATATATGCCTAAAATTGAATGACAAAAAGGATTTCAAACAGCAGAGCATAAAAATGTGTGCTAATATTTGAGTCTTTTATATATATATATATATATATATATATATATATATATAAAATCTAACATACAGTTTTCTGTAACTATTTCTAGAGTTCATTTTTTACAGTGATTCCACATCTTTTAAGATTCACACCTCTGAACGTGAAGCCTTCTGCTCCCCAGAGGTGGAAAAGCAGGTCCTTGCACTGCTGGGCTGTGCTACCAGCAGGAGCAAGTTCACACACAGCAGCTGCCTCCTCCCAAAACCCAAAACCCAGCCCTGCACAGGCACTTCAGAGTGTGTCTGCCCTGCCCTAGGCTGTGCAGAATGTGGTCACCACAGCAAAGCCAACAGGGGCAGCAAAGGCATGTGCAGAGCCCCAAAAGCCAGAGTTCCAAGCACTCACGGACACCTCTGAAGATGCAGACTGAGTATTTCAAATTTGACTAGTCCCACAGTTCTTGAGTTATTGAAAAGGAAAATATTAAACCAATTTGTCTCAGAGCTTGAAAGGTTAGGTCCAATAAGTAAAACAGAGCACAGATGATGAATAGCAAAGGATATACAAGATACCAGAGATATTATTTTTTATAATAAATAGGTTTGTCAACCTCTTTTATAATAGCCTCTGTCCTAAATCAAATTTAGACAAAGGAATGCAAATCAAAGAATATTTCTAATCAGTGCTTTAACTACAAGATTAATGATTAATTTAAAATAAAGGTCTACTCTGATAAGAAAATCTCATTATTTTAAGAAGCTGCCTTAGTCTACCTGATTACTCCATCTAATAGGAATGTAAATTAAATAACAAAACATAAAACCCATTTCTCTTATAATTCTTATATTAAAAATAATCTTGTTGCAAGATGCTGCTGAGTAAACTAGTAATGAAACAGCTACACAATACTTCAATTTAAAAATCAGCAGCAGCCTGATTTGCAACATAAAAGATAACAAAAATACAGCTTGCATATCAATTGCATCTTTCAGTAAAATACACAGATGTTAAAATGCTGGCCAGGATTACAATGCTGGATTAAAACCTTCCTAGTCATAAGAGACAGGCCAGTAGATTCACTGAATGCAGGGACCGTGGTACTTTATCACTGCACCATATCTAATGAACACCCTATTGCAAGAAGCAACACCAGCATTTTCCCTCCAACAGCAGCTTTTTGCACATATGAAAGAACTTGTACAAAGGCTTTTGCCAATGTAGCTGATATTTCAGAGGGAAAGGAAATTGCATTCTTAATGATGTTACCATTACAGAAATTCCAGTTCTGTGCAGGGCAGGCTGGGGAGTCAATCGAAGGTCAAGCCAGTTAAAAGTCAAATTCCTTGAAAGAACAGGGTTCTGAAGTTGAATTGTTTTCAGGAAGAAGCCTGCTGATAGGTCAATAGCTTGAGTTTTACAGCTGACAGCATTCATGGAAAATAATAACTTCCAAGGCTGAAATGGCTATGGACCACTGAACAACAAGATTGGAAACAAAGCAGCTCTACAAGTCACAGTGTATTTAAGCTCACAATTTACCAAATTTTTAAAGAATGCTACTTGCATGACTGATACGTAAAGCTGGGTAATGTATCTCTCATAAGCTGCTGAAATACAGAAGAAAAATACAATGTTTTACAAGAGAAATCTTAAGTTCATATAAAAGTTGCTTGATGTTCTAATAGATCACAAAATTTCTTAAGGTGAAAATATTTTAAAGACCATCTAACTTCTTTGCAATGGGCAGGGGCATCTTTCATTTGGAATTTACCTGTTCAACTATTAACACAGAATTAAAAATTAGGAGAAAGACAAGAAAACACCAAGTGGGCTCTTCAGATTTCAGACTCATCCATATAGATTCTTTAACTGCTATGAAACCTTACAGCAATTAGGAAGCAAAAATAATTACCAGTGCTATAAACTCAGTGATCTTCTCTGGAATATGCAAGCCTATGTGGGCACCTTCACATAGCATCCACAGCAATTCTTCTTTTCCCTAAGGAAAGTGAAGGACAGAAATGGAAAAAATCTTTGAAAGTACTCTGAAAGTATTGAAAGTACTCACACCATTCATTTGCTCCTCAGTAAGTGATAAGGCTTACAGCACTCTTGCAGATAAAGTTTAAAAATAAAAATTGGGAAGTGGAGTTGGAGTCAGTCCACAGCCAATTTTTACTTTCTCAACTGTCTTCCACTTATGAATAAATTAGCAAGTCCTTTCAAAGTACTAATGAAAAAAAAATCCTGTTTCCTCTACTTTCATAATCATAGGAGATATATTAATAACTTTTCACTCCGAGTAGGGCTCCCCATCTGCAGCTTCACAGCCCTTGATTGAATTCACAAGGTACTATTTGTGTATTCAGATCAGAAATCCGATTGCCATCTGTATGCACTGATTAGTTAGTGATCAAATAAGGTGCAAAATATATTCAAATATGCAAATCAACTCTTTGCCCAAATACCAAAGGCTCAGTTATGCATGGCCACCTGAAATGTATCCTTTATGTTCCAAAATTTGCATAGCTTTAATATTAGTTTTCATCATCATCTCAGGGAATCAGACTACTATTATAAAGTTAGCACACTGATGTTGGACAAATACTGCACTAGCTTTGCTAGAACCCAAGAAGGACTGTTATTAGCAAAATAAGACATTTTAGTTGTTTTAGGTTTCCATGCAAAAGTCTGGCTAGAGGCAGGATTGTCTTAGATTACGTCCTTCTCACAGAGACAGAAAACTGCAGCAGAGATAAGTTCAGCAAATAAGAAAAACCAGGCAAGAAATGAATACTGAAGTCAACAATATTGCACTAGATGTTGCTTCTACTTGATTTCTACGCCTGATTCTACAGAATCAGGCAAAATTCACTGCTGAAACCACACAATAGTTTAGTGATATGGGAAAGTGTGTTTGTGGGAACTGAGAGGGATTAAGAACAGTCTAAGAGTCTGTTCTCTGCATTATGGCCTTTACATCACCAAAATGACAACTTTTTTCCCATCTCTCTCTAAAAACATCTGACTTAGCCTCATTTTTGAGAGCACAAAATATTCACAAGCATGAGAAGTGACTGCATCAACAGAAGTCATGCATGGTAGCCTCCTGCCAGGCCTTAAGTGCAGCTAGCTCAGAAAGCATTCTAAGTCAAAGCTGTATACATCCTTGACCTTTCCTGCTCCTGCAAACCAAGCTAAATTCATTCTACCATAAAGTGGATGTTCACATAAAAACAAAACTTCTTGCACAGAAGCACAGCATTTGATCTATTATTTTCTCCCTTCTCCTCCTTTGCTGCCAGTGCTAACAGAAAACCAGAAATTCCTCAGTGGGTTAGTTTTGGGAAAACATTGATTAATCAATTGTTTCTTTTTTTTTTTCTTTTTAACCTTCATCTGTTATTTTGAGAAATTCTATACAAATCACTGTAATATAAGATATAATCAAAAAAGAAATTACCTGAAGGCAATTCAGAATGTGAAATGTATGTGTATAAAACATACTAATTAAACATTGACAACTAATATTGATTTTGATGTAAAAAAGTGGAAAACAGCAAGGCTGAAAAGGGTGTAAGCTCCTTAATGGTGGCACAGTCACAGAGCTCAAGAACAATCCATCAATTTTTTATCTTTTTAATAAGTACATATATGTTTATACGGTTCCATTCTTTTAGTCTAACATACACGAAGCAAAAACGAAGCAGAGTTTTCAGCAGACATATTTATAAGCTATATACCTTGCTATTTTTTCTCACTAATAACTTTACTACAGGGAGAGGTAAAGCAACCTATTCCTCTGAATAAAAGCTGCTTCCCTGGTGTGCTGGGTCTAGCTGGGATGGAGTTAATCCTGGAGTAGAGCCCATACCATGTTGTATTTTGGACTTATGATTATACCAGTGCTATAAACACACAAGTGTTCTGGCTTTCACAGCACCATGGTTTTCTTCTCACTGCTCTGCCCGCCTCAGCAAGTAGGCTGGAGGTTGGAAAGGGACACAGCTGGGACACTGGATCCAAACTGACCAAAGGGATGTTTCCTACAATATGTCATTATGCTCTGCAATAAAATCTCAGGGAAAGGAGGAGGAGGACAAGGGTTTGGCTATGGCTTTCATTTTCCCAAGCAACCATTGTGCATGCTTGCTTTTCAGGAATTGGACAGACATTGGGCTGCCAACAACAAATAGTGACTATATTTCTGATTTGCTGTTCTGCTTGCACATGCAGCAGCTTTCAGGGTTTGCCAGCCTTTGCTCTTCTAATTCTCCCCCCTGTCCCACTGTGGGGTGAGTGGCTAGGTGGGTGCTTAGATGCTGACTGGTCAACCCATGACATCTGGGCACACTCAAAGACACCCTTCTCACTCTGTTTCTTCTCAGGTTTGGGAATTCTGAATAAAGAAGACAGATTGTGACATTTCTATTCCTTTAAATCTAACATATTCATTGCAGTTTAAAGTGTACAGATGAAGATACAATTTAGAATCTGAAAAAAAACCCAGATAAATATCTCTAAAAACCATGAAACGCTGATAACGCCCACTCTCAGCTACTTAATGGCAACACTGTGAAGTCATCATGCCCAACTACTGATTAAGATAGCTGATGAAAATTATCTAGTGCAGATAGTATGGGTACCTCTGAGGCATATAGTACTTTATACATTATGAGTCCCACATGAAACCTTTAGAATTTAACTGAATTATTAGCAAACAATTGAGTAAAAAATGAATTTAGGAAAGTGAAGAGTTACAAAACTGGGCCTAAGTCTGTGAAGCTGTGATCTAAAGCATGTGCTTGACAAATGTGTTTGACAAATATTGTAGAAAATACTAAAACAAAACCAATATAAATATATATATAAATTTTTGCCATCCCTTGTGAAGTAAGGGATGCATCTGTTAGCTACACAGACACATAACTGGGCACAGAGGCAGCACCCAAGTACAAAACAGGTTTTAGTGAAATATGCAATGAAACAAATACAACAGGAGGGTGGAGTCACTGTAACAACATACACTTCATATACAACAATTTTACAGCTCTTCAAACTGCTCAAATTGAAAAGGTCCCCTTTAATAAAAATTACCTTGTTTTTCTGTCAAAACAAACAAGGGCAAAGAGAATAAAGAATCATCTTGGTTCCAAGAGAAATTGTTCATTACATCAGATCATACAGTGATAACCTGTTCACTAAAAGTTTAATTATTCTGCTACGAAAAGTGAATGAATTTTGTCCCTTTTCACATTTAGGTCTCATCTTTATGTGATCTCCTATGTAAAAATGATGTGGACATGACTCTCATCATTAGTACTGCAACTTTCAACTCTCCTCAGAAAATTATGTAAATTAAATAATCCTGTTATTGTTAAAATGACAGGTAATATTATTCAGGTAAGCATTAAACAGTATCACAATGATTTTGTATGCAAGAAATTCATTACTTTAAGACAGGAACTGGATAATTTTTCATTGAGACAGGGGTCTTCACCAAAAGTGGCATCAGCACAAAAGCTTGCCTTTCCTTTGAGAAGCAGCAGCAAGCAGGAGGAGAAGCTTCAGATGGGCTCAAGCACAATATCAATTTACATGACACTTTTCACCATCAGCCTATGTGTATTATGCACCTCCTGGTGAATAAGCCCACAAAAAGTGTGATTTTCTTCTGTCCTTGCCAGTGCGAAAAGGACAAATAACCCTATATTTTAATCCATGTAAGGGAAAAGTTTTAAAGAACTCTACAATTTTTTCAAGTGCTCCTAATACCTTATTACCTAAAAAAAAACCCCCCAAAAAAAAAAAAAAAAAAAAACATAACAACAACAACAAAACACTAACAAATATAACATCTTTGCTTAATAGAAGAAACTATCATAAATTCTAGGGAAAAACATGGCAATAAAGTTCAATTGTTCTGTCACTCTCTAGCATAAAATGTCAACTTCAACACAAGGGCATGTGAGCCCACTTAGCTTCTGGTGCAAGCTGAAGTTTGAAGGCATACACTGAGATGTACAGCAGACCTCTCTAATGCATCCATTGGTGGAAAGTAATTTTCTCTCTCTTAGCTGTCTGGAGAGACAGAGCTACTGGCTCAAACAACAGTCACTGAACATCTTTTCATTCTGGTGCACTCTGATAAATAATGGCTACATTCAACTGAGACACGAATGAGCTTCCACAAACAGAAGGTTTTGAAAGCAACATCAGGTTGCTTTGAAATATCCCCTTTGAAACTCAAGGCAAAACTCTTGTTGAATAACATCTGTGGGTAAAATTTTCTACCATTTCTGGCAGACTACAAAATAAGAATCAGAAGGAGAGCAGATTGAAAAACTCTCATGAGATCAAATTTGCCTAGCTCAGGTTCTCTTCTTGAGTTCTGAATATCTTTGAAGCTGGAGATTACACAATCACTCTCAGAGTTAATGTCTGACCACGCTCAAGGCAAAATTTTTTCTACTATTTAATTGGATTTACCTCATTGCAACTTCTCTCTGATGCCTCTTGTTCTGTCATTGTGCACCTACCAGAAGAGTTTGGCTTCATCTTCCCTGTAACTACCCACCAGACAGTTTAGGATAGCAACAGCATCTTTTCTTCTTCAGGCTAAAGAATCCCAGCTCTCTCAGCCTCTCCTTGTGCATGATTTGTTCTAGCACCCCAGTGGCCTTTCTCTGGACTCATTCCAGTATATCTATGTATTTCTTGTACTGGGGAGCCCAGAGCTGAACACAGTATTTCAGATGCAATCTCACAAGCACCAAACAGAGGGAAATAATAATTCCCTCCACCTGCTCTCCATGCCCTTGCTTTTAGTCTAGTATACAGTTGGCCTTCTTTATTGAGAGGATACATCACTTTCACATGTTCAGCTTGTCCACAGGGACACCTAAATTATTTTCTGCAGTTCCATATCTCCAGACTGGACTGTTATAGCTTAATTCCTGTAGATAGTAAACTCATCTTCATTGTTTATGTTTTTAAGAGCATCTGGGCCACAGTATCTCATCTTTGAGCACTTCACACTGTCATAACTCTTCACAGCAAACCAGACAAGCTCTGCTTATTGCTCTACTTTAGCATACCATGTAAGCACTAAAGGCAAACAAAATCTTTTCATTAGCCAAAAAAGAACTTGGATTTTCAACCAAGGCCAAGACAGTGCTGGCAGAAAGCAAAGTTACTGTGTATCACCTCATAAATCCTGAACACAGCTCACATTCATATGGAGCTAGAAAAAGGGTGCTATGAGTCATCTCTCAAATGCTGTAAGGTTAAACCAACCTGAGTGTTGTCATAGCATCCCCTTAAAGCCACAAAATAAGCATTTGGGACTTTTGTTTGTGAACATACTATCATTTTCTTCCTCTTCATTGTCCTGGTCCTTTTGATATGCGATGTACAGATAGCAGTATTTCTTACTTTTCTTTTGGCTCAGAAAAACAATCTGTCGTGCCACTGGGTGTCTGACCACTAAATTATGTAGTTAATCCTGTGGAAGAGGGATTGGAAATAGCATTTAATTATGAGCAGACACCAAATCTCAGTCTCATTTTCTTTGCACTGTTTACCTCAATATAAAGATCAATGAATCTGTAAGCAAAAGTTAAAATGATATATAACAACATGCACTGAAAATTTTGCTTTGGAAAAAATAAATGTAAACTGCAAAGCATTTGAAATTGTGATATCCTGGTGTAGCTTACTAGGAGCAAATAATCTTACCAGCCCAGTATCAAAACTGAATGCCTAATTCTTTACTCCTTTACAGCCTGTGTTCTTATACATCTGTGAACAATCTGAGTAAAATACTACCATTTTAGCAAGACATGTCTTCTGCTTTTTAGCAAAGAGTGAAATCTGTCAAACATCCCAAAGAGATTTTGCCAAGATCTTGATCTCTATTCATTGCAGCCATTACACCTGAAACAGATTTTTACCGCTAAAACAAAACTTTTTGAGACCATAGTTAGCTTCTATGAAGATTTAGTAAAATAATCCTAAGGCACCACTGAAGAATAATTGCAACAATTAAGTATGGACACATCAGAGATCAAAAAAATAGCAGAATGGTCATATGGTGCTGATTCCTACTTCTTACCTCCTCTTCTACTAATGAATTTAAAAAAAAAAATATGATTCTCTTTCTTGCCGTTTTATAGACAAGTGCATGAGTCAATAAAAGTTGTGCATTAACTGTGATATGTCACAGAATCACAAATAGAACAGCAGAAAGCCCCTGCATTGAATACTTTGAAATGTATTACAGATTGGTGATAATATAAAAGGATTTAAGACAAGAGATCCAAAAGAAAATTCAACAGTATGCACATGTAGAATTATAAAATATCCTGAGTTGGACTGTGCACATACTACTTTAAAAAATATGTAAAACCTACCTAATGACCACTGTTCCTGTTTCAATATCTGCTTTAGCTAACAGGATTCTACAGATTTCAAAGAAGTAAAATACTAGTAACCTCCATGGTTTTCTTGATATTTTCACCTTTTGTTAACTTGCTTAGCTATTTCAGAACACTGTAAATATGTACTTCTATACCAACAGCAAGAAAAGTTAATGAGGTTATGGCAGTGGTTAAGGCACTCATTACCATGATGTTAACTTAATAAAAGGAATCCATTTTAAGAACTGTAGCACTGTAACAACAACGTAAAGCATCTTTTTACCTTTTTGTTTTTTTTTTTGCAGACACTGCAGTACTGCCAGCCTGAGACAGTTGCCCTTACAGCCTTCAGGCAGCTGTAGACTCAGGAACCCTATCCACAACCTCATTAGAACAAGACTGAGTGAAACAGAGGAATACAGAGAGGGATAACAGCAGCAAAGTACTACAGCCTGTGGAGGCAGAAGTGTCTTCAGAGTCCTAAGCCACACAGAACTCTGGGCATCAGCAGGGGGCACAGGAAATAACAAAAGGAGAAGTCACAATTTAGAAGCCACAAAGTTAGATGAATCTCTGAAGTAATCATGCTTACCTGCATAAGGAGGTGCAACTGGAGATGGTACCCTCTGTACATTCTTGGTCTGTACATCTCTGTAGGTGTAGCACTCTCTTTGAAATCTATACCTATTTCACAGGGAGGAAAATTTCAGTTGCCACTCTTAAGATTTTTTCTTCTTGAAACAGGTATAATGTAGACATAGGATAGAAAAGAACAAATCAATTTTAGTTAAATCTAAAGTCCAGATATGAAGCATGACAACAGAAGAAATACTGTAACAAAAGCTCACTTCCTGATCACAGAAAGTGAATAAAATCAACTTTTGAACCATTGAGGGCAAAAAAGCTAACTGGAAAGGATCAGAATAAAATAAAAACCAAACCATGGGAGTTTACTGTGTTTGAGGATTATTTGTTGCTTTTTGTTTTTTTCTGATTGACCAAGCAAAGCTTTTAAAACAAAAACAGTTTCAGTATGCAAAAGCAACCTATAAGGAAACTAGAGAGGGACTTTTTACAAGGATGTATAGGGATAAGACAAGGAAAGAGGGTTGGTTTAGACTAAAAATAAGGCACAGAAGCCCTGACTACTTGAGCTTTCTGGTTAGGCAGTTGCTTATTCAGGAAAGCTAGCATGTAACAGCACAAGAATAAGAAAATCCTTTTGTTGATGTTTTCACAGCTACCCATTGTTAACCATCCTTTATATGGCTACATTCTTACACAGTGCATCAAACGATGATTGAAGAAAAAGTAGTGGGAAATAAGACTTAGATACTATGTATAATATCACTACTCCCTGATATTAAGTTATGTTCGAGTGCAATTGATTCTCTTGTCACAGCAGTTGCACAGAGATCTATTTCAACCAGCACCTCTATCCTACATACAGTACTCCAGAATACCATTTTCATCCCTGCTACTGCCCAAGTGTATACACAGGCATACATCAGACCAGACAAAGTTACAAATGGTAACAGGGTACAAGTTTGAGGTTTGAATTAATCCCTGAAACTCTAAGAGCAGATACATGTCACTGTGGTACAGTTTATTCAGTATCTTTTATTGATGCATTTTTTGTCTGACTTCCTGTTCTGTACAAAAAGCCTGGTTGACTCTTGCTGTGAAATACACTTAGAGATAGTTTCCAGACAATCAGATCTTAAAAGTTCTGATCACCTTTGTGCCCAAATTTATTGTGATATTATATTCCAGCTACAGATTTTTTAAAAATGTGCTCACATGTAGCATATTGCTCATCTACACTGCACTGAGATATTTTTAAGCATTCGTTCTTTTCCCCACAGACTGACAGGGTTTGATAGATAAAAGCAGGATACAACAAAAAGCCATGCACCTTTTTAAATACTTTTACATCAAGTGGTGGCTCTGCTATTAAAATAATGGGTACTCAGTTAACATTGAGTATGGCCCTTTTCGTTTTGGTAAATGCAACCTGTAAAATGTAGGTCTTTAGTACCAGCATCCAGAATCTTTTGGGAAAAACCTGTGATTTTGTGAAATACACACTGAAAAATATTTAACTAAAACACTTTCTTTTTAAAGCAACTGCGAAAAGAATTGTAAAAATACTATTTAAAAACATTTCAATTGCTGCATTTCAACACTTAAATTCCTCTTTATAAATAATATGCACCTCAAACTTACTGCAATTCAAGCTTATAACTTTAGACAACATAGTTATATATATAAAGTAGGTTTATATTCTATAATAAAAAAATCATTTGCTTTTAAGACTGCACTGTGTTAATTACATACATGTATACATTTCTTCTATTACTACATTATTATCATCTTCATAATCATCAAGTTCTCTGTAATTAGTTTACATTTTAGATTGGGAATGGAATATCATGGACCCAGTATAAGCTGGCATGGATCAGGCTGAAGGAGGAATGACAGCATCTCCACCATGTCCTGTCTTCTGTCTCTGGCTTTCCTTGAAGGGTCCTCTCCTTGCTCACAGCAGGAATACACCTGAATGTCTCCACAATACCCCAAATACCATGCTAGCTGGGGCACCTCCTCAGTTTTTCTTTAGCTACAGGTTAATGAGAATTAACTGAGAGTTGATGAAATATACTGTTCAAGTCCTTTTGTAGAATCCTGCTTTTTTTACGAGAGCCTTCTGGGCTTATAGTTAATTAATAGTAAACTAACTCCATAGTAAACCATTAGTTGGATTTTGTGTTTAAAAAAGATGTAAGAGGCTTCAGGACTAGAAATTGGTGATAGAGGTTCTCCACAGGCTTTATACCATTAAAGGACAAATTGGAAAAAAATTTAACTCTTTAACACAAGGCAACTTGTGCTTTAAATTCCTGCCTATTGCTAAGTACCTGCAACGCAGAAAAACAAAACTGCTTAGAGAATTTTCAGTGGTAACCTGAATACTATATATAGTTCTTTAATATCTTTTTTTTTTTGTTAAAACTATTCATCAAATGGATGTCTTTTGTCCATAACTCATTGACTCAAAAGCATCAATTGTTTGTCTTCCTGAAATAATATCATGTAAAAGTTGAACTTAAGTCGTGGACAAAGACCTCAGAGTGAGGTGAAGATAAATCATTTACAGACAGCATTTATATTATCAGTACCACTGAGGCTTCTTTATTTATTGAAAGACTGTTAGAAAATGTATTATTAACTTTTAATTTGATAGACTTTACTTGACCAAAATAAATCTAAGCCATTTCTAGACCACCACAATTCATCACTTTAACTTATTACATAGAGAGAAATTCTTAATTGCCTCCAGAGTAATTTATTTTAAATGAAAGTGAAAAGAATTCATAAATTAATCATCCTTTTAAATTATTCTTTCCCAAAGCATGGGACCACTTATTTTCAATAATAGGTTTTTCCTACTCACAGAACATAACACTGCTCAGTATAACTCACGGAGCAACCAATTTTGTGCTGCATTTTGGCTAGTGACAAAGCTGATTCCCTGACATTTTCAGTCTTCAGAGTGGTTACAAGAATCAAAGGGAAGCAGGAAAGGACTAAGTTGTGAAGTCAAAATTGGAGACATCTCTGATGACTAATCAGTATTTAAGAGCTAAACTTGTATTCAAACCATTTTACATTCTCTACAATTACCGAACAATACTTCAGCAACTGGAGTTTGATATTTCAATGAACCAAGTTCATTTGAAAGGATATTTCACTTGGCAAGCCATGGTCAAAATGATTTAGATTTTTATCATGTTATAACACACTCTTTCGAGTCCCCAGAAGTGCTAACTCAAAAACTGCAGGATAAGTCCAGAAAAAAAAGCAGTCAGAGGCTAAAATCCATTTGAGAGCTTTTTAGTAAATTTAAGGAAGGATAATCAGGCATGCCAGAGAGGTGTGAAACTTGCCAATGACCTATTAAGTTTTCATGGTGCAGGACTTCTTGCAATTGTAGTTAGGCATTATATCTACATTTTAGGAGAGAACTATGCTTGGATTAATAGCAGACAGAGCAGCTGCTGGTCTTTGTCTTCTTTCTTATTTTGATTTGTAAAAGGTAGGAAAATAATCTTAACTTTCCCAGAGAATTATACTAAAGGGGTGATCAAAACAATACAGTCTGATGAGATATTCTTCTGATTAACAAGGACAAGACAGTGCATGGCATACTTGGCTTTCAAATGATACAACATTGATTCAAATCTTAACTTTGTGATCCTTAAATGGTCAACACCTTTATCAAAAGGGAAATGAGATAGTACCAGCCATTTGTCCCAACATCCAAATAAGACAATGAATATCTCCATTTTTGTCTGCATGTCACCTGGTATCATGAGCATGGGATGGCTGCACCAGCTGCTCACCAGGAGCACGGGTGGCTGACAAGGCTGCAGTCAGCCATGGCTGCTGCAGGATATAACTGGGAATCTTGAAGGGGACACATTCTCACTGTGAAGGCACAATTCACTCTCTCTCCAATATATTTGACTCCAACAAGAAGGTATTTTCTAATACTACGAAAGGGTAAAGTCACCCCACCCTAGTGGGTTTACTTCCTTTCCTGAAATGCACTGAAAACACAGCCAGGCCAGGTCTGTCTGGGAGTGATCACTCTGGCCATTTCCCTGGTGGTGCTTCCTGTACTGTCTCCCTGCACAGCTGGCTGTCTGTGCTGCAGGGCCCAGAGGGTACCTTCAACTGGGCAGATTCACACTCAACAGAACTGAAGAATAAGAAATATTAAATTCCCAGTAATAACATTCAAACAAAGGAGCAAAATTAACCCAAGTCTATTCAGATTCAAAACAAAGGATCTCTAAGTAGAGTTTTCCCACAGATATAAGACCAAACCTAAGGAAAAGTGCCATCCCAGCACCAGCTTCCCTGATAAGCACATTATCTCTGCTGCCTACTGCAAAGCAGAGTTCACAGGGTGCAGCTTGTGCAAGGTGCTTGCACACTCCAAATAAATATATTCTTTATAAAGAAAAAGTCCTGTGGCAATTCAAACCCAGCACTATTTAAGGCAGCCTGCCTGTATAATTAGCAAGGGCAGATTGTAATATGTCAGACCTGCTGGGGAAAATTAGTTCCTGAAAGCTCTGGAAGCTGGGCTTAGGTAAGCACCTCTTGCCACAGCATTTAGTGTCCATTTTAATTGCCCATATTTCTTCTGAATTGCAACAAATTGTTAAGGCAAATAACATCTCACTTATTTAACTGTTAGGGCCAGCCAGCCTGTGCTGTAAAGGGATGACATCTCAGGTAATCAATATTCTTCCCAAAACTGAACCACAATGGTATATAATAAAAATCTTCTAAGAACTCATTAGTGCTCATTTCCTCCTGCAGCCTACAAATATGAAATCTAATTTTGTAGGTATTTATACTCTCTTTGCATTCATTTTGGCTGGAAATGAATGGTGGTGTTAACTAAAAATATCCTCTCAACATTGAAATGAAGTATGTTGGGTTAAAAAACAGTCCAAACATCTGCAGTTCCTCTCAGCTCAAATTATACATTATTTAATTTTATTAAGTTCTCCATCATTTCATTTATGACTGACATAATGAGAAAAATTGCTCTGAGCACAGAAAATATTAACCTTATTGTATATTCACGGTAAACCAAAAGAAGAAGCATGTCTGATGTTGACCCTAGGTAGCCTGGTAGAGATGACTACAATTTTTTTAACCATCCCAAAGAGAAATTATGTTAAGTTCAAAAGAAAGATAACGCTCTCAGTCTCAAAAAAAAAAAAAAAAATCAAACCACAAAACAAATGCTGTCTGCATAGAAACTCACATGGTAACCTGTCAGTAAAGAGCAATGCTCTACTCAGAGCAACTGGCAGCACAATCTGAACAATTAGCAGAGATAATTGCTTCTCTTAGAGTATGTACCAATCTCTGCCACACATCCACATCTGGCCATGAATATTATGTTTGCATTCCCCAGAAATGACCACAAAAAGACAAAAAAACCCATAGTTTGACACAATGTTTCTCCATCAGTATTAAAACCCAATGACATGTTGGTAACTCAATGCAGACATCTCGGTGGGGCTGACAGGCTCAAAGTCTAAAAAGCTATCACACAATTTTAGCATGAACATATACCTTTCTTCAGACAAAATGTTCCCTCAAGAATTACCTCAATCTATTTGAAAACTGTTGCTTAAAAAATATTGCTGTAATGTTAATTTTAAGTGAAACTTAAATGTAGGTGTTAAATTAGATATTAAATCCTTTTCATGTAATATTAAAAATTTATTACTTTCCCTCAAATTCTACCATGTTGTGTATTCATAGCCTTTGGATACTGAACTATCACAACAAACACTCTGTACATGTCTAGCCTGGTTATTAAAACCACCTAAAATAAACCTATGAGAAAAATTATATTTTCAAGGGCTTTTTGTAAAAGCAGAACATATTTCTTGTGTCCTCTTGAAAGAATGATGTTTCCAATGATCTCCAGTAAGAAGGGCTTCAACTTGAATGAGCTCTCAATATGCCAAGGAAAAGCTGAGACACAAGAAAGTTTTGCTTTTTAGAAGGTAACATGTAACACCTGCCATGATCAGGATTTTCAAACAAAATTGCCTCTCCAGTTCTCCTTTGTGCTCAGCTACACATGAGAAGCTGTGGGGTGCAGGACAGAGAATGCTAACCCCATCATTAAGAATTTGCCTTATGTTACATAGACAGTTTCTACTTCCTGGGAAAATTAGAAGAGCAGCTCAGTATCCTCATGAGCCAAAACAAGTCAGACCTTAAGACTCAAAACCTGGCACTAGCCTTTTAAAACCACAATTAATTTTTACTAACAGAGAAAGGGTGAATGAAGTAAGCTGTCATTATGTTTTATATCAACCCAAACACAATAAATATTTGAGTCATTAATGAATATTTTTTTTTTTTTTTGTGCAACAGTTCCTGACATCATCTAATTTTTCCAAAACAATGTAATTTAATCATCTGGGAAACTAAGTGCACTGCCATGTATGGTCTTACACGGGAGGCCAACTGTAGTGGTTTGTAAGAAGAAAACCAGAAGCTGTAATAGGATTTCTCTTCTCCCTTCCCCCTGACAAGCTGTAGACACAAGTTCAAAGTCTGTAACTAAGACAAAAATATACAAGGCTCAGTTGTGCCCACCATAACATTCATTTCATATCACTATAGTTACACACTCACGCAAAGCTCCCCCTGGTTTACACCATCTACAACTAGGACCACAGAATAGTGAAACTAAACTTTTGTTTACAGTCATAAAAATGTATCAGCTCATTTGAAAAGACAACATTTATTTGAAATTATATTAAAATAACAATTTAAATCCAAAATTCACATGAAGTATAACATGAACTACAAGCCCAGAATTTTCCTGACTATTGCTTTACATATACATAATAAATTATCCTATGTTCCTCTAACTTCAAAATACATTCAAATTCCAATTTATAAGATGATTACTTTAAGCCAAATGAAAGAACACCTTTATGAATCCTGAAGCATTCCTCCTTTCTGCATAACAAAAGCATTTTTACCTTTTCTTTGTCTCCAAACTTTTATTAGTGTAAGTATATATGGCACACTCCTACTGTACTTTTTTCTTTCTAAAAAGAAGAATCAGTTCTTGCAACTGAACAAGAGGAACTGCCCAAAATTTAACAAAGGCAACTGTGGGCCCCTGCATATGGAGTGGAACAACCAGCTCCAGGACACATCGGGGGTGAGCTGCTGGAAAGCAACTCAGCAGAGAAGGACCTGGGGGTCCTGGTGGACAACAAACTGTCCATGAGCCAGCAGAGCCCTTGTGGCCAGAAAGGCTGATGGTGTCCTTGGGTGCATTAGGAAGAACATTCCATCAGGACTAGGGAGGTGATCCAGGTCCTCTGCTCAGCTCTGATGAGGTGCATCTGGAGTCTTGTGTCCAGTCCTGGGCTCCTCAGGACAAGAGAGACATGGACCTCCTGGAGCTGGTCCAGTGGAGGGCTACAAAAATGATGAGGGGACTGGACCACCCCTCTTATAAGAAAAGGCAGAGGGAGGTGGGCCTGTTCAGCCTTGAGAAGAGACAAGTGACAGGAACTCATCAATGTCTGTCAGTACCTGAAGGGAGGGTGACAGAAAGTCAGGCTTGTCTCAGTGGTGCCAAGTAATAGCACAAGAGGCAGTGAGCAGAAACTGATGCACAGGAAGTTCCACCTGCACATAAGGAAAAACTTTACTGTGCAGGTGACTGAGCACTGGTAAAGATTGCCGAGAGCGGTCACCGAGTCTCCTTCCGTGGAGATATTCAAAGTCATCTGGACACAATCCTCAGTAAACATGGTCTAGAGGACCCTGCTTGAGCAGTGACGCTGGACTAGATGACTGCCAGTGGCTACTTCCAATCTCATCCATTCTGTGATTAAAAGACCAGGATAATGACATGGGATTCTTATACTGGCCATAGATGCAGATTGAAGATGACAACTATGGCAGGTTGTGCAATTCCTTTGGCAACAAAAGAGGTAAACAAGGGCATAGTCCTACACCTCTTTCTCTAAATCTATTTTCCTGCATACTAATCCTCCTATTTTCAACAAGCAGCTGGGTCCTAATACCCTCCTAGCATATCAGATCTGCAAGACTTCAGAAAAGCTTATCCTCTTTAGCAGCATGTATGGAAACAGTGGCAATGTGGAGGTGCATTTCACACAAGCAGCAGCAGGGAAGGCAGGACTGTTACTCTTCTTGCATGAAAGCCCTTTAGACCAAAGCCTAAAGCAACAAGTTAACCTTCCAGCAAAACTCTACACAATAAAAACCTCAACCATTGATGTAAAACAGACCCTCTATTTCTGTGCACAGGTTAATCATGGGCACAGACCTCAGGCCTGAGGTGCAAATTTGACATTGGTTTTACATTGTTGACCTTCCCACAAAGGGCATTGGAGTTCTATGGATAAAAAGCACTACAGGGACAAAGTATAACTTCAGTATTAGTGTAATCACAGCAGTAAGTCACAACTGATTCACATCAACGTGACTATAAAATCCATTCCTTTAAGTTCCACAGTAAAACAAAAGAGGGAGGTATTGCATATGAAACGGAAAGAATAATGTAACAGAAAGGATATAAAGCTGGGATGATTCAACAGCATTTTTGAATTATAATCACCCATGGAGAAAGTCAGCAAGCAGTTCCTCAAAAAAGAACAAAAATCTATGTAGGCTAGAAATACCTTGATTCCTAAATGGTGCTTTTTTTCTTTTATTTTGTTTCTCCTCTCAGGTGAATTTTGAAAGCCCTCTTAATCTCCTGCTGGATTCCTCTACCAACAAAATCACTGATGAAGAATACATGAAAGATATACAAACAAATTAACTGGAGCATTTACAGAAATCTGCAAAGTAGATTCTGTAAAACAGCATTACTTCTACCTATAAGCCCTCTGTCCACATTCCAAGTTTGATGGAACAAATGAGAACAATTAGAGTGAAAGATGTTTATCTGTACTTGTGCCCTTAAGCCAAGCTGCACCAAATATTGCCTGAAATTCTTCCTGAAAAGCTGACCACTTAACCCACTTTCTGAAAAGATCAAAAAAAAAACAAGCAAAAATCCAACAAGAAAATAAGACTTTAATGACCTGGATATGAGGAATTATCTCAGCTGAGGATATTTAATGTGAATTTATAGACACTGGCAAGTGGGACTGGCAATAAAGACAGAGTATCAGCTTGTCTTCAAAACCAGATTTCTCAGAGAAAAGCCAATTCTCAGATCCCTAAAACTGACAAGACTTCTTACTTCATTCTCACTCAGAACAGGTGTTGCTCCTTTCTGCATTTTTATTTTTTGCCTCACTGTTTGATTTTGAATATGCCATTCATTCATAATTCTTCCCTTACTGACAAGATTGAAGAAAAACCTTTTTAAAGGAGCTAGAGACTTACTGGTCTTTATGATATCCAGCTGAGATAAGGTCAGGTTTGAGAAGCAGATCCTACAGTTACTTCATTATTTGCAAAGGAAATATCAGGAGACACTTCATGGTCAACACAGATGTTTGTCATGATCCACCTAAGGCAGCCCCTGGCACAATTTGGTTATTCCTGCAAACCCAAGTGCTCTCATGTGTAAATTTCTTTGCTTCTCTCAAATTTTACAAAGTCCACCTTGGGGCTCAGAAAAGACAACTTCTGAACATTGGCTACATCAACATACCTCATTTACCCTCACAGGAATGCATTTCATCCCAGGATTGCAATTCCTACTTGCTTTGCTTACATTTAATAATTACCAGTGCAACTGCATTAGCAAACAACACCTCTGCAAGGTCTTAAAATAAGCAAATCCCTGAACACAATTTTTCCCCACAAGCCTTTTCAAGAAAGGGCACTTAGCTCCATCTGCTGGATTTAGACAATTTCTCTCTGAGACTGAAGACCACACAACACAAATGGACTTATTTTCCATTTGTTATACATCTCATATGCCTAAAACAGAAGTCCAAACTGCTGCTAAGTAAATACCTGCCCAAGTGCTATAAAGGCATCACTCCTACCTGAAGGTCCATTAATATATCTCATTAATACCCTTAGGAGCAGCAACACCCATCCTTGGCACACCTGTCTCCAACGCAGAACTAATTTCTGGTATTTTGCCCTGTTTGCTATGCTAATTATAAACACAGAGGCTAGGGAGCACTAAAGCTAGGCTGTCCAACCAGATTTCATTAACTATTCCAAACATCTAAGCAAAAGTCACTGGAGGAAAAAAAAAAAAAAACTGACTAGTAAATATTAATGTGATCTTTCAATCTGAACCTGTAATAATAAAAACCCACCCACTAATAACACTGCTGGGTCATGAGAAATTTTAGAAACAGGTGTTTTACAGCTGATGGGAAGTAAAGTCTCTTAGTAAAGGAATATCCTTATTTAAAGAAAACATCTTGCAATGAGTTTAGCGGTTCCTAAATATATATTCATCATTGCTTCTTCCCTTAGATGCATGGTTTCAGCTCATCAAATACTTCTAATGAATAGCCAGAACAGCATAGATATGTAAAATTTCATTAAAATATATAATTTGAAAAACTATTTACAATTATAAAACCTAAATCAGATTTGTCTGGGGGGGCGGGAGGAGGAGGGAAGACACAAATGTTTTTATCATCTATCTGTGATGACTAGTGTAACTAATATATGGCTTACCTGTGTCAATAAACCAATAAGAATAGTATCAATAAAGCCTTTAAAAAAAAACTCACCCAAACAAAAAAACCCAAAACAAAATACCCACCAAACACCTCTATACCCTATTCTTTTTATAGGCCTTATTCTAACATTATTTTTACAAGTGTATTTTCTTTTATCTTAATGAAGCATGGCTAAATTTACACTGGAGTAATTCAAAGCAGAGCAGGGACTGCATGCCTGCGCTCTATGTGTACTTTGGTGGAATTTTGCTCATCTGAACACAAGCATAAAATGTTTTTATGGCATGGTAGGTATTTCAGTGGAAAAATAAAGCCTTCTGAAACACTTTGGCTGTCAGTCACCTACCTTTGGCTGTTGTTACACTTTCTCTCCCCTGAGCCAGCCACCAGACGAGACACTGACTTTTTTTACAATCTCTCCTCCTGAACAAGATATATTGAAACATCTATTTAGTACACAGAGAGCAAATCCGGGGGAAACAAACCTTTTCCTATATTATACGGAATTTTTTTAAAAAAATCAATCTGAGATACATCTATTTTCCCAAAATAGGAGGGGATTTTTTTTTTTTGCTTGTTTGTTTGGGGGTTATTTGTTTTAATTAAAATAAAAATGAAAGCTGTGTAGCTTGTAACTACATTTCAGAAGTCCTTTGCTGCCCTCATGTGTTTCATGGGCAAAGTAACCATTGGAGTCTACACACAAAACAGCTCCTCCAATCAAGATTACTTCTGTTTGAAAACAGCATAGTCTATACAAATAATAACCGAAAAATAGCTGAAAATGTGTGTCTTTTTTCTATTAAAGCTAGGTTGGCTTGTTTAAAATTTAATTACTATGTATTAAAAACAAGAAAAAGTATTCAGCTTGAGATAATTATAATCCTGGAACAACAGATTTCAACAGATAATTATAATCCTGGAACAACAGATTGGCAGCAGGCCAATTTAGAGAGTTGATCATGTTAGACTCATGGAAAATCTTAAATTTTTAATGAAAAGTGTTTTTTTTAAAATAAAGTACTACACCCTACGCTTCTCCCAAGGGCCTCAGTGCTCAGTCACAGTTTGATGGAATTTGCGTCAGAATTTGGCTGCTGAGGTTCAAACCATCCTTAGCAAGTTATCACTATTCAGTTCTTATGTCATCCTACTCAGTCCCTAAGCTGATCCCAGACCTCAATCTGTCAATTCGAGTTTGTAATAAATTGTAATAACATCTCTAGCGCCAATCCTGGGTTTACAGTGATAAACCGCACCAGAATAACCAATAAGATCTGCCCTGTTAATAAGCTCTTCCATACACTGGCCATAAGCCACAAATAGCCTTTCCTGTAACAAAACCGGTGGCACTTCATTAGCTCCAGCTAATTCCATGGCAGGAGGGCAAAGCTGGATCGCGATCCCCCGGGTTTTCCCCAAGCACAACGCTGCCAGGTGTGCTATTGGCACTACAGGACAGGACACCTGTGTTAACAAGAGGCAGCAGAGAGAACTGAAACACACAGCAGGTTTAAAACCTACAAATATCCTATTTTCAGGCACTGCGTAAAAATGCCTGCTGATGGAAATTAAACTAAGAGGGTTCTCCTAACTCGTAGTGGCCTAATGGAGACTTTAAACGCTGAACACGGATCTTCCCCAAGTGCCAGCATGACCAGTCTCTGAGGAAAGTCATGGCTTCTGTCCATGTGTTCTTTCAGCACAAGCTCTCTCACTGGCACGCAGGGGCTGCGGGCACGGATGTGCAGCCCCGGGCAGCTCTGCTCTGCCTGCCCGTGCCTTCCCTTGCTAAAGCCTGCAACCTGCGCCCCTGCTGCTTCCCTCTGCTACTGGCAGCGCAGCTTGCAGGTACCAACTCAATCTCCTCTCGGAGGAGGGATCGCACGAATTTATGGCAGATACCTGAACGCTCAGCATCCCTTCGTCCCTCCCTTGCAGCCCTGCGCGCCTGGCGCGCATCTCCCACATGGAATACACCGCTGGAAACACGGCTCTGCCCAGGCTGAGCGCTCTCAAGCAGCACAGCTCGGACCGGGCGCATCCCCCGGGAGAAGGAGCCGCAGGAGCGCTCCCAGCCCCGCGCTCCGGAGCCGGGCGGGCGCTCCGGTGCTCCGCCTGGCCTGGCCCCGCCCCGCGGGAAGCGGCAGCGGGCTCCGCCTCCGGCCGCGGGCTGGGAAGGAAGCGGGGCTCGGTCCATTTCCCGCTCGGAGCCCGTCGGACCTCAGCCCGTGGGTGCGGGGCGGGCCGGGGCCACCCCCATGGCACGGTGGGCGCTGGCGGTGCTGGCGCTGCTGCCCTGCCTGCTGCGGCCCGCGGGCGGCCGGGCGGAGCGAGCGGCGGCGGCCCTGCGGGTACGTGTCCCCGCGGGCGGAGGTGTCCCCGCGGGCGGAGGTGTCCCCGCGGGTAGGTGTCCCCGCGGGTAGGTGTCCCCGCGGGCGGAGGTGTCCCCGCGGGTAGGTGTCCCCGCGGGTACGTGTCCCCGCGGGTGGAGGTGTCCCCGCGGGTAGGTGTCCCCGCGGGCGGAGGTGTCCCCGCGGGTAGGTGTCCCCGCGGGTACGTGTCCCCGTGGGCGGAGGTGTCCCCGCGGGTAGGTGTCCCAGCCCTCTCTTCCCGCAGCAGGTGACCAGTTCTTGTTATCTAATTTCATGTCTACTGTTACTAACCTTTCATTTTTCTGCTCTTACGGTTTGTCCCTACTGCTAACTTAATAATGCCCGCCTTTTTTTTTTTTTTTTTTTTTAATTCCTCCAGGAAAGTGCTAAAAGAATTGAATTATTGAATTCATTAGCAAAAGATAATACGACTGCTGTCTATGGAATAAATCAGTTTTCTCACCTGTTTCCTGAAGAGTTCAAAGGTATGTTTTCTGGTTTCTTCTAATGCCTTTTCTGTTGTTTTTTAATTCTTTCCCAGTACCTTGTATCTTTCACACTTACAGATTCTTCCTGTGCTGATAGTCAGCTAATTTACAATGGCTGGTACCAAACTGTAAGTACTTTTGGAGGATACAACAATCCTCTTCTGTTCTATAGTATTGCAAGGTTGAATCGCCTACAGCTTGAACATGTTTTAGTATTCAGGCTGTTCTAGTTTTCCTTGCTACTCACTGCACTTTAAAGCTTTCTTCAGTTGCAACAGAAGACAGGAAGACAAGGTTCTTCCTTTTTGAAAAAGGAAGATACACAAGGTTCTGCAGTACTTCATATTCCCTACCCCAGCACAAAATTGGCTACAGTCCAAACAATGCTTTGAGATCCATGGCTGCCTAATACCAGCTGGATCTTTCTCAAGCAGTATGATGCGCTTACTTTTTTTTTTTCCTAGAAAACTTGTATGATACCTTCCCTTCTTGCTGTTCGTGTCTGTTGTTACATTTTCTGTTCATCAGAGGATTTAATATCTTACTTTAATTTTAAATAATTAAACAGCATTTTTTCAGTGAAAACGCAGCAACTTGAAGTCTTTCAGAATCTTTATTTTCCCCTTGCACATGGCTAAAACAAAGTATTTTTTAAGTAAGTAAAATGTTTTGGAAATTTTCAAGTAAACTTGTTTTATGGAGTAGTTATTGTTCAGCTTCAGAAAATCTTCACACTGTCTACCCATATTCCCTACATACAGTAGAATGTAGGAAAATTCCTACATTCTGTTCTTTCTGAAACTGTAAAAATACTTACATTCAATCTGGAGCATAATGACTGTTGTAAAATACATGAATTTTCTATGGATTTTAGAATGAGATACAATCTTGTGTTTGTAATTGTAGATCAAAGTTACCTGTAAATTCTAGTAAAGTAGTTGTTAATGGGATTTTTTTTGTTGTTGTTGTTCATAGATCTAAAGATGTTTGTGTTCTGTATTTAGCTATTTATTTGAGAAGCATACCTCACAAACTTCCCAGATACATAAAAGTGCCAAAAGGGAAGGAAAAGCCTCTGCCGAAGAAGTTTGACTGGAGGGACAAGAAAGTCATTGCAGAAGTGAGAAATCAGCAGACAGTAAGTCCTGGTGTTTTCCCTTCCTGGTTCTCAGCAGGTAGGCTGTAGAATATAGGGAAGGTTTTGCACGGACCAGCTCTGCCAGAAGGCTCCTTGGAGCACTGGCACAAGAGTAGCCAGTTGAACATACACAAAGTCATGTAGCATTTTATGCAAAGCAGTATTAGGCTTAAAAGAATGAGGTGTAGAAGCTGTGCATTTATAAACTGTAATATGTTTTTTGATCTAGTTAAGTGAATGTCCAAATATTTTGCAGCATGTGTGTTTTCTGAAGGAGCCAAGGTAAGTTCATTACTTGATCTCATCCCACCTGGAGAGGTGTAGATCCTTTCCTCTTGTTTTTCTCACATGACTGAATCCCCTTAGCTGGTCACCACCTACATCCTTACCAGTGAATTCCTCAGGGAATGCATTCGTGATAGTAAAATAACTAGACCCCACACAATTACAGTTTATTTCAAAGTGGTTATGGTCCCTGGTAAGAAACAAGCTGCTCAATCCCCAGTGTCTCCTTTCCATGCTTCACACAGGACCTTGTGAAGAATAAATTCTGCTGCTTATTTTAAATATCACAGTTTAAAGAGCCTAGAATTTCAGTATAGGTTGCTATTGTCTAAGATTTTTCCTATTATGTTTAATTTCACTTTACCATTTTTTAAACTGTAATCTGTTTCTACAAAATTCTAGAAAAAACTACTAGTATGGTTAAAATTAATTTTATCCTGAGGCCACAGTTTTGTGTTTGTTTTTGGAAAATAGATTTCTCGTAGTAAAAGCATCCTCAGACCTATCATCAAGAACAAAAATCCATCAGGAAGGAGTCCTTAGAATTAGACACCCATAATGCATTTCTAGCATTCAGAGAGTAATATAGGGGAAAACCAGTTCAGCATTTTAAATGGATGATAACATTTCTTTATTATTGCCTTAAAAACAGAGTTCAAGGATGATGTATTAAATGAAGAGTATTGGAAGATTGTTTTGCCTCTTTTTTCATATCAGGCTTAAAAAACAAAGCTGACTTTTGCTTTCTCTGCTATTTCTCTTTATCAGTGTGGAGGCTGCTGGGCTTTCAGCGTTGTAGGTGGCATAGAGTCTGCCTATGCAATTAAAAGAAACACCCTGGAAGAGCTCAGTGTGCAGCAAGTTATTGACTGCTCATACAATAACTACGGCTGCAACGGGGGATCCACTGTTAGTGCTTTGAGCTGGCTGAACCAGGTTTGAAACTCTTTGTGAAAATCCCAAAAGACTTCATCAGCTTCTCTACTAGCATTCTTATTTACTGGAAAAGAAGTGATAGGGAAGGTGAAATGTACAGGGTTTTTTTTTTAATCATATGTGTGTGTACATATATGCATACCATTTGTGTGTTTGTATATATGTATATATGCTTATTTATTTAGTTTGGAACCAAGAGAACATTAGCTCAAGCAGAATTGAAATTTGATTGGAACTTTATGGTCCAAATATGTGCTTGTGAACATAACAAATCAGTCCACAGGGGTTGAAAATAAAGTTCCTGAATTCATTTGCAGGCATACAGTACCACTGTGGACAGAGCCACCTATGCATATGGCATTTTGTGGATTTAAAGCACCAGCATCTGGGGAAAAGGAAAGATCTTGATGTTTTCTGTTTTCAAATTGCAGTAGTTTCTGTTGCAAACACTGTAAAATTATGTACAAGTGTGTTTGGAAAACCTCAAAATAAAATGAACTGCATTTACCTTTGTTTCCCTTGCAGACCAAAACATGGAAAATGCATTCAAAGTTTCTACTTCAGTTGTTGCTAACACATTTCATTTTATTAAAAACTCAAAATGTGTGTTAATAACATAGGTAAACAGAAACATTTTAAAATATCTTTGAAATAAAAAGTACTCTCTCAGATTGAATTACAAAAATATAAAAATAGTTACTTTGTTTTTTGAATTTAAAAAAACCCAGAATTTAAGAAAGTGTAATTCTACCCCTGAAGAGTAATATACCCATGGGTAATAACATTATAGATAAGTTTGAATATCAAGAACAATAGAGGATACTCACATTTATTCCTCTGAAGGAAAATTCCCTCTTGGCAGAAGAGGAACCACAGATTAATTGGGCTGAAGAAGTCACTGTCATAAATATGCTGTACTCCAGAGGACATGAAAAGTATAAAAGGCTGATGCATACATCATGTACTAGCATGAGAATTACATGCTAAGGATTTACAGTATTTGATACAACTTTTTTGGGATTCTTGTGCTTCTTCAACTGTCCCAATGGTAGTATAATTTTGAGTGTGGGAGTCATTTGAAGAGAATGAATTGTTCATGAATGAACTGAATTAATATCTATGTATTGAAATTGACAGAGGATTGCTTATGAGGATAGTTTAAGCCAGATATGCCTTTAAATTTAGTTTCTTATTTAAAGATTTCTGAATCCCCTTCTGAAGCTCAGTGAATAAGTAAACTAGAGATAGTAAATAGTTATTTCACAATGTGACATTTTTACGTCTAATCTTGCCCAGTACACACTGAATTTTGAGTGGGTTATGTGGTTATTCTCCATACATTTTGAGGTGCATAGTGGTAAAGTCAAATGCATTAAATTCTTACTCAATTACCTTCTTGCAGACCAAAGTAAAACTCGTGAGAGATTCAGAATACACTTTCAAAGCTCAGACAGGACTGTGCCATTATTTTGAGCGCTCAGATTTTGGAGTTTCAATAACAGGATTTGCTGCATATGACTTCAGGTAGCTATTATTCATTCTTTTCTTTCACTGTACTTTTCCTTCTGTGTTCAGCAATCATGGAGTTTGGTGGAGTGAACAGTGCATTGACCTGGCAAAGGTTGTGAGGTTGATTGCATCAGTTCTGTAGCTGTGTGCTGGAGGATTAATGCCTAACATCTTTGAAAGTTAAGGCTTGCCACAATGAATCCACTCAACACTGCCATCACTGAGCATATATGAGCATTACACTGCTTTTGTCAGAAACAGTAAATTCTACCAATAGTAACTGGAATTTATTGAAAAAAACAGGAAGCATTCAACTACTTCAGTATTCATGTATTTACATATCTACCCACATCCTCTCCAACCCATGACTTTAGAAACAGTGTTGTCAACTGAACTCTGTAAAAACTTAAGCTTTTTAGGTTTCTGTGTGAAGAAACTTCATTTCTAATTTTTATCAGTACATTACAGCTACTGTATAAAGACAAGAAGTATTATTCTGACTATGAATTGCATTACTTCTAGATATAAGTAAACAAAATCAATCATATCTTTGCCAGCCTGTATTTGCCAAATTTAGTTAATGAACATATTTTCAGTGTTGAAAATTTCCTGCTCCAGATAAATAAAACTGTATGAGGGTGCTAATGATAGATGTTTGATAGCAGAAATGTCCTGTGTTCTGATATGTTTGAGACACATACTTTAGTATATAATTATGTTAATTAGCTACTTCTGGAGATTTAAAAAAACAGTGGGAAATTCTACTACAGACTATTGGTTTGCTCAAAGCTGGTTTTGTTTGAGAAGAGTGATGTACAAAAAATATGTAGTGCTTTCCATTGCCTGCTGGCTTGACCTAGAAACCTTCTGCTTTTTAATATTGTTATGTGTTTGGATCTACACTTGGCCCATAGTTTGTGTGTCCTGTATTTGTATCATGGTGTTGTAGTATATGAAATACATAATTACTGATGTGTGATATGTAGAACGTGGAGGAAAGAGTTTAATTGTTTGATTTTTAAACTGTTCTTAACATGTAGATTACAATCACGCTAATCACTTTAGAGTGCTAACTTAAGTAACTTGGTATTTTTACTCACTTCTTTTGCAGTGGTCAAGAAGAGGAAATGATGAGGATGCTTGTCGGCTGGGGCCCTTTGGCAGTGACAGTCGATGCTGTTAGCTGGCAGGATTATCTTGGTGGAATCATACAGTATCACTGCTCCAGTGGAAGAGCAAATCATGCTGTTCTTATCACTGGTTTTGACAGAACAGGTGCGTTTCCACCAGCTGAACTTCAGCACAGTAGGTTTCTTTTACTTGCAACTTGCCTTTTGTGTGATAAGTGATTAAAATCAGGACTCGATTTTCTGTTGTAAGCTGTTGGGTTTGATGTCAGATCAGTTCTGGAAGTTCTGTGAAGATCCTATCATCTTCACATCAGCCAGAAGAAAAATTATTTTTGTCATTGCTTCTTCAGTTCTGTGGGATTTCATCCTTGTAAAGTCAAGATCATATCTGTATGTGTCTTTATGCTAGAAGAGCCCATACCCAGTCTTCTCATACCAGAATATTAGCTCTGTTATCTATGTGAACAGTGGAAAAGAAACCGTAAGATACTGAAATGCTAATTAACTCTGTGGAGTGTTAGGAGGCTGGAGCTTCCCAAGTCTCATGTTGTCTCTTGTTCATGAAATGTCTCTTCCAGGTAGCATTCCTTACTGGATTGTACAGAACTCTTGGGGGCCCACGTGGGGAATAGATGGCTACGTTCGTGTTAAGATGGGTGGCAATGTCTGTGGTAAGTCTGACAAAAAGTAAGTGGTAAAGGCCATGGGCTGGGATATGTTTTTCAATGGCTACCACAAATTAATATCATCATACTATAATATATATAATAATATAATAAAGATATAATGGCATTCTGAGAGAGGCAGTACAAATCACTGCCATGCTTTAAAAGAGGTTAAATGAGTCCAGATGGAAAAATAAATGAAGTGGTTGCTAGTTCAACCAAGGCATGTAGTTAAATGATTTGAAAAGCACCATGTAAAGGCAAAGCTGTATCAGACAAAACAATCCAGGTACTGTTGTCCCTTACCATGCAGAGTAATGGCACTGTAAAATATCCAGCCATGTGTGATGGTTGTAGGTGGGTGCCATCGCTGTACTCCCTGCAGGTAAAACAGCTGCTGTCCTTGTCTGGTGGGTGCCATCATCTCTGGGCTCAGTTTAACAAGCACGTATGAAAAGCGAATCTACCTGGGAATTGTGTACCCTCCTTGTGGCTTTTCTTGTAGGACAGAGATATATCCTTTTAGTGCTAGTTCAATCTCCTGCCCTATTGTAGTTTGCATTATTTTTTTTTTTTTTAATATTTGAGGGATTTCTGTAGCAGTAAATACCCAGTTTCTGCTAGATATGGAGGTAAGGCAAGTCAAGCTCTGGTTTGTCATCAGATTGCTGAGCCAAATTGGTGGGACATTTCCACTAGATTGGACGTGTGTATCTGATATAATTTTATGTGTTAAAGTAACCATTGGCTTTCCCTTCCATGTGTGTTTCACAGCAGCTCTCAGTCATTTCAGGAGGTTTTAGATTATCTAGGTCTTCTGCACATAAAGAATAGACAATGTTAATTTTGCCTGCACTTAGTAAAGATCAGAGCAATGTATCCAGTCGTAGCTTTCTCATGTTACTGAATCTGTGTTCTTACTGTTGTTGTAGAAGTAGTGATAAAGCAAGTCAATTATAAGAGATGGCAGGGAGAACAGATATGTTGTTTTCAAAACCTGTTCTTTCAAAAAGCAGGATTTTTCACACTTTCTGTAGTGTACCACACAGGAACTATCCAGAAAGGACAGTAGTTGCTCCTTTTCCTACAGAGATAGTCTTCTGATTTAGAGGTGCTCTGAGACCACCAGGATATAAAATTTTGAACACAAAAGCAGAGGAAGGAGAAGATTAGGTTTCAACTACACACAGTGCCAGGAGAGGAAGAAATAAAAAGGTTGCAGATGATTTCCTGGGTTCCTACTGTCATGCCATGGAGGGGAGAGGGCATTATATGAATTCTGGGATGTCTCCACTTCAGGATTTATTAAAACAAAATTTTACATCATTTCTAGGTATAGCAGATACAGTTTCAGCAGTATTTGTTTGACATTCCTCTGGGCCTCTACAGATGGTCAAAGACCACAAATATCATTTGTGGACAGACACTGTATATGAAGATGTAATTCGAAATATCATTTTCAAATATAAGAAATGGCTATAAGGGCAATTCCTGCAACTCCTGGCTGAAGTTTTTAAAAATGTTTTTGTTTGGACTTTGTGTTGAATGCCAAATTTCTCATGGAGAAAGAAGACTTATCTGCAGAGTGCACAAATAGAAGCTACAAAGATGGACTGAAGCCTCAAATGTAAGCTTTATCCAGGTGCTGAATACTAGTCCATTGAAAAATCTTAAAAGGAAAGAAATCATGACAAGAAGGAATTTGAATCAAAAAAAAACAATGGTATAAGAGTATATTTGAAATCATTTGACTATAAGAAGAATCATGAGTAACAGTTTAGAAAGTCAGCAATTACAGAACATATCCAATAGAGTGAGTGCTAAATTTCACTCATTAATTGAATTCAGAGGTGAGACTTGCTGGTAATAAAAAGGTGTTCCAGGTTTGCTGAGCTGTGAAACTGCAGCTGTGGGCAAATACAACTAGAACTCACAATGAAACATGTAATTCTAAAATCCTCTGAATTTTTCACCTCAAATGCTTTACCTGTATCTTTTAAGAAGGGCTACTATGAAAAGTATTGAAACAATTCTGTAATTTTTGCACACAATTACTGCACCATATTTTTAGATTAGTTTTTTTATAACTTTTATGACAAATGCAATGAGTGTTTATGATTGTCTATTGTTAAGTGTTGCTGGTTTTTTCCTTCTAATTGTTAATATTTTAAATAAAAGGAAGACCAAGTGTAATGTTTCTTTACTTCAGGTTTTGTTTCTTACTGAATTTATTTGGCTGAAAACTTCAGTTTTAAAAAATGTGTAGTCGAGTGTTGTGTAGTCTGGTCTTCCCCGATGTCTTACAAACAGATAGCACACTTCCATAACTGGAAAACAAAGTCCCTAATGGGCACAGATAAGAATGATGTAGTCATAGCAGTATGAAACACAGACATGCCTCCAGTGAATTTGAGGTGTTACTTCCAGATATAAGTACCTGAAGTGCTGTGGTAGAGGGAACTTACCAGAAATTCCAGCCTACAGGGTTTGTGTCTTTCCAAAGGAAGTACTTAAAAAGACAAAAGTCCATTTAATGAGATGACACTGCTTTATCAGTATTCTGTAGCCAAAGTTGCCTTTTATTGTATCTCAATATGAATAAAAATCACTTTAAATGCCTATCATACTCTTGTTTGAACTTTATAGTTTGCTTTAGAAGAAGACTTAACAAAAGATGAGCATTAATACTGCTTTATTTGAAATGCAAAGTAAGTACTTGTATCTGCCATTTTTAACAGTATTTCTACATAAGGGATTTACATTCACATGTAAAGAGATAGCAACATGATTCTTGATGTATTATAAGTTCAGGATGGTTTTTTGGTTTCTATAGAGTCAGGGCTTACTTTTTTGAATCTAGCTTTTGAAACTTTTAACCCTAAATTCCTTTTGGAATTGCACTAGACCTCCAAAAAGAATATTCTTCTGAAGGTGATGAGATTGATTATATCCTTAACTGGTCATAAATTAGTAGCAGCCATTAGGCAACCAAGCAAATACAAAAATATGTACAAATAAGGCATGATCATAATAACTGCGTGTAATTTTCTCACTTTCTCTAGGTGTAGGCTTTAAGAAGCCAGCCAAGAGTTAAATTGGTCATTGGGTTGAATTAGGGTATCATTCTAGCCTTAACATAGGCTAACTCAATACAGATTTATTTTTTTTCTACAAGCAATTAATTTTTTCCACAGGCCAGTTGTTCTATTCACAAAGCTGTCATACATAAATACATATTTACACACCCACACTCTTTGTGGAAATGGCTGGGAGCACCACTGAAGGTGAAAGTCAGGAAGTTCTTTATAGCAACAGCCTAGAAAGGCAGGCTAGTCAGAGTCGTCACTGCTGAAGTAGGAGCTGTCACAGTATTCTGCTGTGTAAAGGAATTTATGAATGCTTGGGTTCATCTTTGGTATCCAGTGTCTTGGCACTAGAAATGTTGAAAGATTGAACAAATCCACAAACACCTTGTATCTGTCACTGAAAAAGACAATTGGAACAATAATTCCATCAGCATAGAAAGACATAATTTCTAAATCCTTAGTAATCATTCCTTCTCACGCAAATAACGTGAATTCTTCCTGTAACCCTCCTGAATATTGCAGAGCAAGAAGAATCCAGTCCTGACTTCCTAGGGCATAGCATATTAGGCTTAATAGGGATCTAGAGTAACATCCGTCTTCTGAAAATGTAGTGTCCTTAAGATGAGATCTCTAGTAGATTCTATCTAGGAACAATAATGTTAACCTGACATTAAGGTGGAGTGGGACACCTTTCTAAAAACGACAATCCTTGAAATCGGTGTTATCATCTGCCTTCTACTCTGCCCTCTGTTCCATTGGTTGTGATAGTAGTTGCTCACAGCACTACATGGTGGTTCATGGCTCTTTGAGAGCAAGCCTCAAAGAAGATCCTCTTTTAAGGATGTTGTGCAATTAGAGGTCATGCTAGGGAATAAAGAAACTGTCACACAGTAGCTGGGGCTCACTTCCAGCCTGTGTCACCTTGTTAACTTGGGCTAGCTGGCACACCAGCTGAACAATGCAGGGTTAATGTTATTGCTATCTGTAACACCTGGACCCCTTGACTGAGAATTACAGATGGCACTTTGCAAAAGTGATCAAAAGTGACCTTTTTGCCCTAGAAGGCTTGGAATTTATGTATCACTGATAAATAAATGTTCAGCAACCAAGGGGAGATATGCTAGAGTCCCAGAAGAGAGTCAGCAGCCCTTTGGCCCCCAGTGAGCCATCTGAAATATGTGTCCCAGCATTAGGGTATTTATGAACTGCATTGTTGCAGGTAACAGGGAACCACGTTATTTCTACCTCACTGTTGAGCGCAAGTAGTGGTAGCCTGATGAGCCTCCAGTGCCAGCCTTGCCACCAATCATTCTGTGCACCAAACAGACATGGTTATCTAAATGATACAACAGGAGAAAACAGCACATGTTCAGTATTTAAATATAACTAAAGGGTCACGCTTATTAAAGGTCATTCAGAGATCTTTACAGAGATACAGAACTATAATGCAGGGGTTCATTCTGCCATTCTTCAGTCAATGAATATAAAATTATTGTTAATTCAGAATGAACACACTAATTATTATCATTACTGTGCTCTGTTAATACAGAGTTATACATTCACTTATGTATGTCTAGATAGGGAAGGAGGCAGAAGGAATGTTTGCATATAAAGACATGTCATTATGAGTTTTTGGGATTGAAAAATATATACTCATCCCTTAAATAAGCTAGTACACTTAAAGCAGGTCAGAGAAGTGGTAGCTATACCCAGGAACCTAATTATCACAGAAGCAGCTCTTTATATTTCCTCTTGGCTGAAGTACAAACAAAAAAAGTCATTCCTAAAGCATGAACTCCAAAGCTCAATTCTAAGACTGGGTGTAACTCAGAGACAAAACAATTTATTTACATCTAGAAGAGGGAGTGTCACAGTCAAAAAAATCAAACTTACATCTCCATTTAGTCATGAGCACATCAAGATCCATAAGGGAGGTAAGAAGCTGAAAGGGAACCTGGAAACGAGGCTCCTCCCTTGGAAAATGAATGAGGAGACAGTGAGACCTCTCAGCATAAGCTGTATTTTTCAAAGTTGCATTTAAGCAGTGCTTAGTGACTTAAAACATGCTTTTCCTAAATTGTACTGTAATATCACTAGGTATTTTAACAAATGCTTCCGCTGTGTAAGTCTTGATCTGCCCCTTTATTTTTGAACTTGGAAAAGGACTCCAGATCTTTCTAGGACAGGCAGAACAAGGCATTTACCAGTTACAATCTGAGAAGCAGCATCTGGTTAAGTGAGGACCAGCTGCCCAGAGGGGATGTGCAACCTCCATCCTTGAAGATACCCAGAACTCAGCAGGATATGGCACTGAGCAGCCTGGTCTGACCTTCGAGCTGTATCTGAATAATCAGGGTTCCTGTGGAGGGCTGAAATAGATTGCTTCCCACAGCCCATTCCAGCCTGGCTGAACCTGTGCTGCTGTTGTTAACCCTCACCTCTCCTCCTGGCCATCACCATCAAAGACACGCCTTACAACATTACCTGTAGAAGTAGATCATCAATGCCCCCTTCAGTGCTTTGTAGGACAGTCGTCTATCTCCTGCAAAATACAAGTGTCCTCAGTTTGTTGCTCATTCTTCTGCAGCTTTAATGCTATAACACACATTTGTAAATAACATGTATAAAACATACAGAATGCATATTGGTGCATATAATATCTACCTTTACTGAGCAGATGTTCATGGCGTTTTTCATCAAATAATGAAAGCAATACATCTTTTTGTTTTTGGAATTCAGACAATAAGTCATCTTTTTCTTCTGAGTCTGCTTTGGCCTTTGATATTTAAAACAAAGACAAGCTTTAGAATTCAGCAGGGAGAATTAAGCACTTGAATGACTCATTTTGCAACTTTTATTTAAATAAATACTCTGAAGTAAGAATCTTAGATGTAAGAACTATATTTTCAAATAAGATACATGAGTCACTGTCCTTTGAAAAGTACAGTTACTGAGAAACATACAATTAAATAGATTCCAATACAACTCAGATAAATGAATATTCAAACAAACTGGCAATTTATCACATTTCTTTGTCTAGAGACCTTAAAAAAATTTAATCATACTTTGTTTGAAGTCTGATTTATTTGTTTTCAAGACCAAAAATTTATATCCTTACAGAGCGGTGGGCAATAAAATTATAAATAAAATTGTAAATAAAAAATTTTAGATAAGTTAGAAAGTTATAAACAGATATTCTCAGGAAGTTGATAAATTCCTATTATTTTTTCCATTAAAAATGAAAATATTAAAAAATATTTTCTAGTCAAAGCTGCAGGTCTTAAAATAGTCAGGGATTTTTTGCTGCTAGTTTGCCTGTGTAATTCAAATGATCACATAGCAGCAAATTGCTGTATACTGTTAAACAGAAACAGCTTGTTAATAGTGGCATTCCATAGCTACAGTTCAGGGGCCCAAAGTTGTAGTTTCAGTAAAATCAACTTCAGCCCTTCCATTGATACTAATCCATCCCTTTTACAATCCAAATTATCCATGTATCTCATGCTTTAAATTGTCTTAGATGTCAAATTTTAAAAATATTCCTATTTCCTGAAAAATTTCCATTTTTTTTCTGCTTCTTGCAGACAAAGACTGATGAAGATTAGGTGAGTGAGAAACTTTGAATAAGCTAAAAGTTAAATTTATGTCCGAATATCATTTTGCATTATGTCTTTGCTTATAGGTAATTCAAAAGTAAACTATATACCTGTATCAAGGCAAATTCCTCTTCTAAGCCTTTTAAAACATTCTCTTCAAATTGTCCCCAGAAATCAAATTCTTCTGAATCAAGTCCCGGGGTTCTTTCCAGCCATGCCTTTAGTAATAATAGCAGTAGTAGTAATAATAATAATATGTTCAAACAATAACAATGCAACTGCATTATCCTATGATTGCAAGTTATAGCAACACAAATTCTACTACTGCAGTTCTGGGTTAGTGTCCTGTACAAGTGCTTATTGCTAAATTCAGAATGTCCTTGTGGGTGATTTACACTGCATAATGGTGCCATACCAGCCCCCTCAGGTTCCAGATTGCATGGCCAATGTTGGAAGACATTTCTTGTTCTAAGGATATCTTTAAAATGAATTACAGGAAAACAAATGTTATTCCAAATATATAGGATAAGAGTAATGAGAAATCTCAGAAGGAAGACATAGAGTCATCTATAGTTTTTAACCTCTCTAATATCCATCACTAACAATGGGACTATTTTTAAAGTTTTCCTTCCAAAAGGCATGAAAAACAATGCAAATGAAACAGTGCATTTACATTCTTAGCTCACACTTCCACAATGCAATTTACCAGTTTAACAGCCAGAATTTTCAGATGAAAGGGAGACCTTGTGAAAAGTCAGTTGGTTTACTAACAACTAACCCTCTTCCGTGTCAAATCTGTCAATAATCCCAAACACAATTGACAGAGAATTTGCCAACATATTTGTTCCTCTTAAGGTAGGAGAATATGTCACTGACACTAATGAAGGACATTCTTGGGAGATGGGGAAAATGAAGCAAGGTCCAAGACGGACATTGTTACCTCCACAAGTTGCAGTAGTGTTGGTTCTTGCTCTGATTGAAGCAGTAGTTCATGATCCTTTCCCTTGAAGTTATCACGGTAATGCCTTCTGTTATAGGGGACTCTCAGGCTTTGGGGAACACCAATCTTGTTCTCTAGCAAGCGAAACTGCAGGCTCTGAAAACCTGAGGCTGGGCTTAGGTAGTATCTTTGGGAACAGAAGAAAATAAAATAGAAAAATGCAGGATGTTATTTTATAGTGGTGCATTTCTCTTGTTATCTAAAATCCCCCCATATTTCACATCTGAAGAATATCAAATAACTATCTGAGGACTTTTTTATATGACTGCACTTAGGAAAAGGAAAAAAAAAACCAAGCAATTTTAATGCAACTACAGTGTACATATAATCTCATTTTCTAGTTCTGTATTGTTTGTGCATACACAGGTAGTACAAACATAAACATGTGAATTTGTGCTTTAAAAGAGCAGCTTTGTGCATGTGATGTACAGGAGGCAATGTTAGTGAATATAATTTCCTTTTCAAAGAGACTAAGCAGCTGCGCCCCAAAAAGCTGTTAGAAAATTTTTCACAGCAATAACGTGCCAAAAACATGCCATTTTAGATAGCCTTTATACACAGTATAATTCCTATATATTATTATATATAATAGTCTATACAATATATATGTCTATGCAATAGTCTATGCAATATATATGTGTGCAATATTGCATATTGCCTTATTCTATAGTGTAGAATAATGCTCAGAAAAACTTTCACTGGGTTTTTTTGAGGGATTCATTAATGGGAATCTTAAGAGTTAAATCATCTGACCATGGTGAAAAACAATTACTAATAAAAGCAACCTGTAATCCCACATAGATAATTGTAATGCATTTTGACTTGTGAGTACAAGATTTGACAGAGACACATCATTGATTTAATCTTATGTTTTCTTATTAAATGTGGTTGAAAAGCTGAAGCAAGTATGGATCAAAATGGATGATTAGCCCATGGACTTCCCCTGCTGTAGGGTAATGCTAGATTCAAACAAGTGAAGAAAAATCCTAGTTTCCTGCTCTTTTCAATAGGGAACATTAAAAGATAGAAGGGAAAGGGCATCAAAATACAGAAGTGGATGGGATGCTGGATGGCACTGAGGTCACAAGGCAGACCCAAAGCAACACCATGCAAACCAAGACAGCTGAAATACCTGTTTGATAATCTAGAGAGAGTTCATGTCTCTCCCCCAGGATTATCTATGATTTGCAATAGAACAAGGCTTCAATCTGCAGAGCCAAGTTTCAACTAAATTGCTAGCAGAACCATGAGCTATTTATGTTGTTTCTGCTGTTTTAACTCTTGACCCTGAAAGCAGTCAGCAGTACCCTACACAAAAGTGTCAACAATTCACTTGTACTTCTTTGCAGAACAAGCTGGACTCACAGCCAGGCTCAATTTCATTATTGACCTTTGCACTCTAATGTCATTTTTGCCTCTCCAAGGTGAGCTCTCAGCTTGCTGGCAGACACCAGCACACATGCAAAACTCACAATTAGTTATAAGGGTGGAAATTACCAGCTTGTGGATTGCTGTGGAGGAATAATAAGTCTTTACCTGAAATCAAAGAAGTCCAATGCAGTCATAGTTTCCAAAACTGAGAACTGTTCCACCAGTAATTTCAGAATCAGTGAAATTCTGTTCATTCGAGTAATAACCTTCAGCATGTTCCTCTCATCTCTTACCTGTAGAAAAAAAATAAATATCATAACCAGAATGGTGTTTTCTCTGGATCCTACCTAGTTATTTCACGTCTTTTCACTGTTGTACATCACTGTAGTTCCCAAGTCCTTCCCATGTGAAATCCATAGAGGCAGAATCTCATATGGAATAGAGCACTCTGGTTTTAACTTAAAACAGAAACTCTAATTTTCAAAGATTGAAATATGTTTTTTTCTGACTGATGTTACATTACAGGTAGGCCTATCCTACAGCGCTTTTTTTCTTTTCTGTTTTTGACTAAAATAGAAGTCAAAGAAATTAAATTCTAAAAATAATTTATCATTTCCAATAATAACAATATTATTGTAACTTAATATATGTATGAAAATTATATCATTTTTGTTATAATTACTTATAGAATAATTTATATTCTTATTCCATTCTACAAGCAGGTATGGAAATTACTTAAAAGTTGAGAAGCAAAATAATCTGACAGCTACATCAGGAGAGCACATCTAAAATATGTTCATCAGAAATGTGCATTAGCAAGCAGAGAAGAAGAGAAAAGACTCCATCTGGTGGGAAATAGAAAATACTAAATAGAAAACACAGAAATTCTTTTTTTTGCTCAATTAAACACTCTGCCTGCAGAGGAGTCTGCTAAAATTCCTTTCAGTTTCAATAGGATTAAATTTTTCTCTAAAATCCAGGCATGCAACCTGGAAATATCAAACTACAAAAAATGGCAGATGATATTAATTTCCCTAATTGCTTGACCTTAACATTGACTATTCAAATTGTGATTACAAGCAAGGCTTCATAAAAAAAAAATTACTCTTCTTAAGAACTGATTATGGTCAGTTGTAATTTGATAAAATATTAAAGTAAAAGCCAGTGAAATTAGGAATATAGTGGACAACAGAGAGCATTTTCATTGGACCTTATTAAAAGAAGGTTCCTTCTTTCAATCTGGTCTGCTTCAAATTTGCTTCGCAGACACATGCTAGTGATGTACTCAAGGTAATTCTCAAACTGCATACAGTCAGATTTTTCTGTGGATGTAGTATCAATTCAAGAGTTTTCCATTCTTACCTACTGTTATGATGTGTGTTTAGCTTTGGACAAATGTGAAGATGTGGTTATATTTGTAATTTTCAGAACTTCTTGCACAGTATTACACTGCTTTGGATTCTTACTTCTCTGTTGGATTTACTATTACACAAACACTAAAATGAGTTCTCCTCACAGCAGATATTGGATGGAAAGAGATAGTATGTAGATTTCAGAACAAAGGAGAAATTACTTTTCAATATAAAAATATCTGTGAGCCTTCTGCTTTTCATTTTTGCCTTTGAACCTGCTTTTTCTGCAGTAGATATTTCCAACTTAATTTTTTGCAGTTACCCAGCACTAGCAAGAGAGTATGAGAGCATTTTGGCCAATGGAATTGGTCTTGGAAGGTGATCTACACATAAGGCATACTTCAGGAGGAAATAAGGTTTTGCTGATCAAAAATCTGTACTATCAGGATATAAGAGCCACTCAGCCAAATTTTATTTGGTCTTTTGATGCTGTTTCTAAAAAGAACACATGTTGTTTTAGTAAACCCAAGTAGATCAGACTGAGAAGCAGGAAGCAAGAGAAAATTAGGGCTGAATTTTCCCCAAAATAATATCCGTTTTTAACTTACATGACCATTTTGAAAGATCACTCGAACAGAGTCCATTTCCCACAAAATCTGCTTAAACCAAAGTTCATATGCTACAACAAGAAAGACACTGTTAGCATCAATTTCAAGGTTACTTTGTTCTTCTTAGCACTGATAAAGAAAAGTTCTTACATGCTGATCTGAAATTCACAGCCTACATTGACACTGCCAGTGTGCAAGAAGATGCTGACACATACACTTGTTACAGTATTCTGTCCTTTACCTAAAGTATCTGACAAACTAATCTAGAGTAGAGAATACTGACGGAATTTTTAAAAACATGTTTTATATATAAGATATTTGATCTGCAGATTGTTCATTACAAAAGGAGGAAAGAGAAAATCCAGATCTGATACTACTTCAATAAAATCTAACTCTACACCTGCTTACGAACTACGTGTTTTCTGTCCATAACAGAAAATATCATCAGGCCAAGGTCTGAAAAACAGGAAGATCTGGGCATTGAGGAGTGCCTAACTGGTGTGATGATTTCTAGACAGATTCTAGATGGCTAAAAGTGAAGTTTCAGAGAAGGCCCAAGGCAACACACAAAATTTGTGTACATAACCTGCATAGCAGCCTGTTGCTTGGACAACACCAAGGTTTTCACCACCTTAATTTCTCTAAGAATGGAACCATCTATATCTTATGTTATCAAATCCAAAGTACTTATGGCTTCACAAGCACAGAGTTGATTACTGCCTTACAACTTATATATGAATATATGCATATATATACATATATAAAAACAGATAAAAGACAGAGGTATTGCTGTGCTAGTGTCTAAAATTAAACCAAATCATGTACTGCATGTGTCAGCACCAAATAATTCCCTGTGGCAAAAATATTGGTCAACCACTGCTGCACTCCTCCACTTACCTTGATGTGTGACAATGAAAAGATGCTCATCATGGATTTTTTTCCCTTTCTTCTCACTCTCAAGTTCTTGAGCATTCAGTATTTTGTTCAGCTTAAAAATAAAGGTAAGAACTGTTCTGTAAAGCCCTCCATTCTACTATTAGTAATGGCAGTTTTACTGCATACAGCTAATTTTTAAGAATAATATTTTTTAAAAATACACAGGTTATATGAGAAGTTTGACTAAATTGTCTCAGGTATGACTTTTTAATTAGAAAAAGAGACCTTGCCTGAAATGGAACATTTACATACCTCAAGTAATAAAGTTTTGAAAATAATTTTAGGGATAATTTTAATTATATAAATATATATAAGTATAGTTAAAAAAATAGAGAAAACAAAATATCCAGCATCTTTTGCAGATTTTATATCTATACTGTTGTGTCCCATGAAAATAGAGTTCCTATAGTAATATTCTGAGTAATCATACAACATCATCAGCATAAGAGCTGAGTTGAGGCAATAATAATAATAATTTCAGTTCTGACAGTATTCAATTTTTTCATAGCCAAATTTGCAATCTAATCACAGCTGTTTCCAAATAATCTTTGCAAGATTATAAAGAGTATGTCAACAAATCAAAGTTGACATACTCTTACTTTAGTTCTAAAGCACAGAGCAATTCACCTCACTTCATGCTGTCTGGAAAAAAGAAAACAAAATAGCTTCTGGATTCTTTTATTACCTATGGTATTTTATTTTACTTATTTCTTAATTACTTCTAGCTTTTACAGTTTTGGTTTGGGGTTTTCTTATGTTCCCCCCTAGTCATCATCCTACCCCCTATATTTCTGAAATAGATTTTTCCAGGCAAGTATTCTGGGCTTTCAAGGACATCACACAGAGCCTGCTGACATGCAGAAATTGTTGAGTGATTATTGTCAGACCAAAGAAAGCTTTTACTGGTATGTCATTTTACAGTTTAAGCCTGCATATATGGATAATTCCCTAGCAACCCCCCCCCAAATATCCCTATTCCTTGTAGTTTGAGAAGTCTTCCCATAGTCCACCTTGAGGTCTCAGCTGAGACGGGCACCTGTGCCTGTCACACCTGGAGATGTCTCAGTAAGTGACTGCTGGGAGAAGTGTCAGGCTCAGGTGCTGCCTCAAGTCATAAGAGGCAGGACAGCAAACATGACAGCAAACCCGGACAGCAAACATGAAATCCTTAAACTTACTTGTAGGTATTCTCCATAGATAAGCCCACCTTTGCTGGCTTTTTTTATTCCTTCTTGAGATTTGTCATCATTTTCATCTTCCAAAGATAGCTTGTTAAAATTAAATCTAAGAAGAAAATGAAGTAAATATGTTAACCGTTTAATTAAAGAATTATGAATATACCTGCATTTTACTAACAGATGCATCTACAATTCAAACAATGCTTTATTTTGATAAACAGAGCAAGTAAAGCAGGCTTTTGATAAAAACTGAAATTCCTCTTTTCACAATAACAGCTGGTAACATCACATAAAATAACAAGTGCTCAGACAAGTCCTTGTATGATCTGTACTCATTTAGCAATAGCTAAATGATTTAGCAATAGCTAAATTATAGCTACAGCTGTCTATTTGTTGATAATAAGTAATTCCTCTCTGAGATTTCATATTTTGCACTAACACCTTGTCATTTGAATTGAATTTCTAAAGCAAAAACAGAGAGAGGAAGGACTCACAGGTAATTCTTCCCCGCAAAGGGGCACTGGCTCATGATTTCAGGATCCAAACTTGCTGAGCTGCACACCGGGGAAAATACCCTGTTAGTGTTCCCAAACCTGCTGCAGCTCCCTTATATGTAGCCTCATCTCACTGCCAAGACCAACCCCCAAATTCCTCTCTTTAGCCCTCAGCCCATCCCCACTATTCAATAATGACAGAAACTATCACAGCACAAAGGTCAGGATGTTCATGTGTTGTTGGCTCTCCAGGACTGTGTTTTTCTCTGCCAGTTAAAAAGATGAATGGATGACATGCTTGTTTTGTCCTATGGCACAAGCTTTTTGTATTTTTTACTGCAAGGCTTCCACCAGTTTCTTCTTTGGATGCAGGTGTAAGGTGTAGTGTGTAAGGTGTAAATCAGTGAGAGGTCTGTGTGTGATAAAAAGACAATATTTAATAAATGCAGTAATTGTTAAAGTCTTGCGGCCTTTTGTATCAGGATACTATTAAGTTTCAAAAATCAGACACATAGAAAGAGATAAGGAGGGTGGGGGAAGAGGAAAACATGTTTCTATGGCAGACTAAATAGTGCTTATTCAAAGAGATTTCAAGTAATATATATAAATTTAAAAAATGTACACAGATTAAGTAAAGTACTAAAAGCATCATGAACCTCTCATGCTGGTTTTCCAACTGTTTAATTCAGAATAATATCTTAATTTTGTCTCCTTGCACAAAAGTTTTCAGTATCATTTATTGACAAATGTTACTCAATTCTATCTGGTCATCAGCTTAACACACAATGAAGTAACATGTAACCAGAATATACTTCTTTTCTGCCTGCCAGCCCTTTCTGAAAAAATGTTAATGCTCAGTTTCACTGCAAACAAAACTACAGGACCTCTGTGACCCTGGATCATTTGCTGTCTGCAAGAGTTATTCTGCTTAGTGGTGTCTGTTTGGTGCTTCAGCTGTTCCAGTCACTTAAGAGTAGTTATTTCATAAAAAAATACAGATGTAGGATGTGGGTGATGGGATGGATACCCTGTTCAGCCAGATGTGGACAACTAAAGATGAAAGTGAGGACACCAGAAATTAAATGTTGAAAGCTACTTTTCACGTTTTTGGATGCAAACAGCTTGATTTACAAATGCAGAAATCTTGCACATCCATATATCTCAAAAGAAAAAGAAGGTTTATCTTGTCATTCCTGTATATCTTCACCTGAAACATCCAGGCTGAGCCTGCATAATGAAATCAAGCTGCTATCCTTTCTCATGGCACAAAGAAAGAAAGAATGTGAAACTAGTAAAAATAAGGACAGTTGGAAAATATTGAACGTTTTACCTCACAAAATATGTTAATGTGTGTTTTCTTGTGCAGTTGTATTTTCTTCTGTGAAATACAGAGAATTATAAACTTCCGGTGCAATGATCTCTGACAGGCAACCTTTACGTGGCCTACCCAGGAGGCAAAGGACTTTGAAGTATCAGAGCCCTTTTACATTCTGTACTTAACAAAACATTAACTCCCTATTTTGGAAGTAATAGTACCATGAATTCACTCAGGGTTAGCAAACTCACTTGAAATCTAGCTGGGGATATTGTCTAAGCAACAACTATACAAACTCCCCTTCCAATTCAGCAACAGACAGGCTTCAGTCAGTCAAATAAATCAGCCAGACAAGAGCAATTTAGACAGTTTTTTCCAGTGTTACCAACACGTCAAACTCACTTGTTTGAGGACCTCATAGCTGATTGGTCCCAAAGCTGTAAACTGACCAATTCCTAAAACTGGGTAATATTATGGATAATACTTGCATCCATTCATTTAACAAAATTTAATCTCACAGTAGCTGAATTCAGCTCTCTAACCATTGCAACAACAATAGATCTCAAACTCTCCAAGATCAGTGGATAAAGATATCTTGATGAGGACTTGAAAACCCCTGAAATAAAATCACAGACAATGGTTTTCAGCATAGACAAGGTCATTCCTCTTCCTGGCTGCCTTCATCTGATCCCAGTAAGGCTTCAAAGTATGTAATGAACTTGGTAGTAAAATAATTTAAGTGGCTTGTATGACCTGTTTTGAAACTGTCTGTTGGCAGTGTAGATGATAGCACAGCTTACAAGAGCCCTCAGGTTAGCATCAGCTCAGAGCCTTGAACACTGGCATGGCTGCAGACACCCTTAGAAATAAATGTGCTTCTGCCATGCTTCTCAATTTTGGGGGTCACTGTAGGAACCTGATTTTTATTTTAGTGTCCTTCATATCCTGACAGAGATTTATAGCCACTTTGTCATCTCTCCTTACTAGCATAATCATAAACAAGTCTTGATGAAAAAAGCTCTTTAGTGTGAATATATCCAAAAGCAAAACATAACCTTAATTTTAAATTATTGTGTTGCTTTTTTCTCAAAATGTACCTTCATTTCCCTTTTTCATGTTGAACACTTAAAACCACAAAGAAGCAGATCTAACCACACACATAACTTGCTGTTCATGCTGCAGATGACTAAGGCTGTGAAAACCAAGAGTGTGTGTGCCCTTGAGCTTTTATTTACATATTTGTTAATTTACATGAAAGTCAGATAAAAAGCCTTCTTTTCATCACAGAGGACTCTAATCTTCAGCAGACAGTGAGAATGTTCTGTTTTGTGACTGGGCTGAATACAAGACAAACAACATGCACCAGAAAAAAAAAAAAAAAAAAAAAAAAAAACAGCTTCCTAGAACTGCTCTTTGTGGCCTTCAAATGAACTGTCACAGCTTTTGTGACCAAGCATGGGAATGGTTCACCACCCCTCCTAATTCACCCTGGCCCCCTTTCCATGTACCTCCCCTCCCCAGGTGGATGTAGGGTGGCTGGACTGGCTGCAGTAGGGCTGCAGAGCAAAGTGACCTTACTCGGGCTGAGAGAAGGGATTCATGTGGGCAAAAGGGAGCCTCTCTCCAGCCTGGCCGAGGGCTGGAGGCAAGGCAGAGGTGGCCTGCAGCTGATCTGTGGATATAGCCAGAGCCAAGAGTTTGCATGGTCTCACTGTGGAGCTCTCTGTCTGAAACATTATGCTCTGATGAGGACAGGTAAGTAAAACTGACTTTCTACATACTGTCATGAATCTAAAAAAAAAAGTATGAATTGGAAGTGACCTGTTCACCCAAGTCAAATCTCAAGTTTTCCTACATGAAATCACTTATGGAGAAGAAAAAGTACACACACAAGTGGTTTGGACAGTGTCACCCATTCTACTGCTCAAACTCTCATCCTGATTACAAAATCATTACAAATCAATTTGTTTGTCTAGTGTTTGCTAACTTGAAGACAGAGCTCAGAGAGCTTCTGACTGCAAACAAATGACGCTCGAAGCTTCCCAAAACTCTTGTCCAACAATTGCAGACTAGGAGCTACGCAGCACACATGGCTTCTACATAGGTAAAAATGCCTGCAGTGAGTCAAAGATCCAAGTAGGTCATGTCGTGCTGAAAAGTTTTAAAGAGAAAGTAAAAGATTTATTGGGAAGAGCTATTAGAACAAAAGAAACAAATGTTAAAATACAAAACAAAACACCATCAGCAAAAAAAACACCCTAAAAAAACCAAAAAACAACCCCAAAAAACTAAAAAGCAAATTTTCAGTGCAATAATTTCCCCAGAATATTCATGTAACTTTCCAATATATCTTGATAGCCCAATACTTCCTAAGATATCTGTGTTCTTGCATTTTTGTGGATTTTGTGACTCCACAACTTGCAGCAATAAGTTCCATAACTGAAGTACATATCGCGTGAAGGAGTATTTCCATGTGCAAGTTTCAACCTTCCTGCCAAATAATCAAGTAATTTTCATTTCTCTTTGATACTAATTCATGGCTAATGAGAAAGAGGTGCACTATACCTTTGTTGTCCCAGATACCCTGTTCTGTATTTGTGCAGGTTCTGCTGTAACCTTCATGAGACAAAGTACTCAGAAGGAAAATATCTTTTCTACATGCAGATGTTGCTTTTAATTTCATAAAATTATAGTGATGAAAGAATTTTGATAACAAACACTCAACTATAATAGTGAAATGCAGTACAGCAGATACTGTTTTGGTTGACAAAGTGAAACTCAAATTGTAGAGGCAGAGCCCCCAGTGTCCTAAGCCAGAACCTTATTGTGCTGACTACTCTGCCAGCACTGAACAAAAATCACTTCCTCACCCAATTTAACAACAGAGCAAGAGATAAGTGAATAAAGACACACAAAATGAAGGTGAAGAACGGAAGATAAACTTGGATCCAAAAGGTGTCCTCTACATGTTTTGTGATTTTCCAAACTGGATTTACTATCTAACTAGCACTTGAAATTAACAGTTGGTTTTAAGAAAACTAAAATTTGGTGACTCCAGGCTAAAACAAACAAGCTTAAAGTTGATGCAATATTAATAATCCAATCAGACATTTGTACCTGGGGGAGGAACAGAGATCAAGGTCTTGCAAACTACAAACAAAGAGAAGAGATAGTGCTGGAAAGATCATTTTTTTTCTGTCTAAATACTGCATTTGTTCAAATTCTTAAACACAAAGAACTGTGTCATCACTTCCCAGCATACTTTTGACTTCCATTTATGTTTCACACAACCCAGCACAATCTTCCCCCCACTGTCTCTCATTAGTGGCTCAGCAGAATGTAGCAGTATTTCTTTCACATGTTGATAATTTTTGACTGATAATTATTCCCCAAGTATGGAGAAAATGTTCTTTTACTTCTATTGCCCAAACACCCTGCTTTCATCAATGTAAATGGATCAATGCTAGCCAGAGCTGTAAACTTAGGAGAAGCAACATATCTTGAACACATTCCACAGTGTTGTCCCAAGGCAAACTATCCTCTACTAATGCCTTGCAGCCACACATTGCAGGGTGCAATTCTTTAGTATACAAAGTATATAATTCTTTAGATTGTTTTTCCCCTCCTGAACACCCCAATCCTGGTTACCTGTCAGGTCCAGTGAAGCACAAACCTGGAACCATAAGCTACTCCCGTGCCTCCACGTGGCTCAGCTCATGCTGCTGTTTACTCCACGGTGCAGCTGTCTGGCAAGTGCAAAGGGCTGGTTTAGGACAAACGTTGACAAAATGTGTTCATCTCATCCTATTCAACATTATCATTAATGGCTGGAGTGATGGAATAGGTTGTGAACTTCTTAAACTGACAAATGAGAAGAGCCTGGAAAGTCTAATAGCATGCTGGCAGATAGGAGCTAGAACTCAAAATTACCTTAATGCACTGAAATTAATGATGTGCAGCTTCTGTGATGCAAAGAACAGTACTTTTGAATTTCAGCCATAACCAAACTTGCAAATAAGAAATTCTTTAGGACAAATCTTATACTGGAATTTTTTAAATAGCAACAATCTTATACTGGAATTTTTAAATAGCAACTTTCTACATGGCATGGAATATCTCATTTCTATCCAGCATCAGAAAGACTTTATCGGCTATATTGTGTCTTGGGCACCACTCTTCAAGACAGATGAAGACAATGTGGAAAGGGTTCAGAAGAAAATGGCAAGAACAACAAATGTTTGATGTAGAAAATATGGCCCCTAAAGAAAGATGGAAAGAATTGACCTGTATAACCAAGAGAAGATTGTGGATGGAAAAGTGAGAAATAGTTTCCTTTCAAAAGGAAGGGCAATAACCAACTTCCAGTATACCACAGGATGGGAAAAGCAGTAACCATTTTAAATTATGGCAGGATAACACCAACATAAGAAAACAAAAAATAAGGAAATTCTAGTATCTTTAACAATTAGAAAAAAATGATGAGAGCTCATGATTTCTCCAGCCATAGCTGATTCCTCGTATTCCAATGTAGAGAGAGACTCAGTGAGTCCTCAAAGTCTCCTTGAGCACCTCCTGCTGCAGCCCCTTCTGCATTCATTGTTGAATCCACTTTGAGTACATGCTTAAAGGAAGGAGCAAGACAGATGCTTGCACATACTATTAGTTATTCGCTATGACAATACATTGTAACAATCCAGGTAGTGATCACTCCATTGGTTTTTTCCTGTTGTGTCCTTTTCTGATAAGATTTTTGTATTAATTGAGTAAAAGTATTTGTAGTCTGCCATATTAGCAAATGCATTACTTCTGTATTACTATCGTAAAAGTAGATACTATTTGAGATGCTTCTATTAAAAGAGAGAGCTAAGCAAAACATCAGAAGCATTAATCTCAAAAAGGCACTTATAGAGGGTCATGCAATGTAACAGGCATTGGAAAGAAACACTTTAATATAATATATTTTAGAAAATACAATACTGTCCAATGAAAGCTAAATATATGCCAAATACATACTAGTGTATGCATGCATTTTATCTCAGCAACCCATAAGAATTCTCAGAAGACATTTTTCTGCAACTAGGCTATAAAGAATTAACTTTATCAGAAACATGTTATCTATTTTTCTCAGGAAATAGCTGTGTAGTTATGCTGGCTGCAGCATTATTTGTTAATTTAGCACCATAAGAACTGAACAGAACTTAAGATTGACTTCAAATAATAATTTGAGTACAAAATCTGCATTATGTGGGAATGCAAATTGTGCTGACCACCTGTGTCAACAGTTGGTTTTCTTAATCTTTACTGCATTAAATATTAGTGAATGTGTGGTTTTAATAACCAGATACATATGCTAGGAATGAGTGGACAGAGCAAGCTGACTGTGACCAAATTACAACCTGGAACATGTTTGTCCAAGCCATTTGGGAAGGATGAACAAACATAAGATGGTTGGTCTTCGCCCCTTAGTGTTTGCTTAAGAATTAATATAAAACAACCATAAAAGAAAGAATTATTTCAAAATCAGTTTCTTATGTAAAACACAAGGGGACAACATAAGCCTTGTTCATTTAAAGTATTGCATAAGCCTAACAACTCTTTGTAAGGCAGCATCACAATAAAAAAAAAAAAGTTGAATCACTTGCTGTATAGAGAGCCAAGTAACTTACAGTTTGTACTTCTTAATTCTATACACATGCCAATATAAAAATTGACATAATTTGTTTTATGAACTCGAGCAACTTGGGCAAGTGGTGTTTTCTGGGCTCTGTGAATTACAGCAGTTTACATTAATAGGAGTCAATGGATCTACAGGGCTAGGAAACTGCTCAGCAGAGCATCAGTTGGGCTTGAGTTACAAATTTCTTAAAACTTGCTTGAATCAACACAAATACTGTGCAAATCTTGCCCTAGCAGAGGGTTCCACTAGTGAGGCAACAGTGACCAATGGAGCTGGGAATTCCAAGCCACAGAGTACAGAATCTCCTCAGTCAGGAATAACTAAATGGAGTTCAGTGCTTTACCTTGCTGCTTGTAGAGTTAACAGAAAGATAACACAGCCAGAAAGTAGCAAACAACTGGCAGTGATTTACCAAGGATCCAAGCTGATACCCCTGGCAACCCAAGAACTCTGTAAGTGACCAATAGGCCAATTACCAACAAAGGGAAAGAAGTAAAGAGATCAGAAAGAGAATGTGAGGGGGCTTTTTTCTTATTTTTTCCTAAAGCATTAATCAAGTACATCCCAGGTTTTAATCTTCTAGCATTTTTATTCACTTTTATTAGATGTTCAGCTATTTTCTTTAAATAAATTTCAAACTAGATAATTTTGCACATTAAAAAAAGACCAGCCTCTGTAGTTTTGCATAAGGCCTTGATGGAATGACTGACTCTGCATGTATAGTCATCCTTGCTTACAGGGTCAGTTCTTAGGAGTAACAGCTCATTTTTGCTGAAATTTCCACAAGAACATGGAATCTGAAGCTGGTTATGAAGACAGCTATTCAAAGTGTGAATGAACTGCATCCTGTTCCTGGTAGAAACCTAGTGAGAGACATTTACTGCCCTCCACACCAGGAAGGGGCTCCTTATTTATTTCAAGATAAGCTATTCATTTCTGAAGAGCACAGTATTTTAGCAAAGATCACAGACCTTTCTAAAACAGAAGGAAAATATATGAAAGAAATTTGCAAGGTGATGCAACGCACAAGTGTACTTGTACTACTATTAGCATAAGTAATTGAAACATATATAAATGTGTACATCTGATCCTGCAATCAGAATTATCTTCTCCTTCACATTGCAAACCATTGCATTGTGTTAATAAAAGGCAAAACATAGCAACCCCAGCGGGTAAATTACCCAGTCCCATGTGTCATTGAGAATCACCTCCCATTTAGTGTTCTATAAAAGCCATTACCTAGCAGTGATCATAGTGGTAAGGCAGCTTCTTATCCATCCCTTCCTTACTGAAATAAGCACAGCCTCATGGATCATCTCAGGAGAGTCATTCAATCAGATACCAAAGGTACGTGACTAGGTATATCAGACTACTTTACCAAGAGTTTTGTTATTTGTCATCTTGTCCAAAAGCAGCAATGATGTACCTTTTCAAGATACAACAAAGAAGGGAGAGCTCAAAAAAGCTTGTAGAAACAAAAAACTTGTATGCTTACTTAAGAAATTTGAATAGTCTTTAGCTTTTGGCCCTCTGTCTATTTAGAATAAAGTTAATACAGTTTTAACTAGGCAATTGCAAAATAGCATTTTCTAAAGAAATCTGGAAGTAGAGTAAGCATCCTTCAAGATATTCACAAAGTAGTGCTAATGAAAGCAGCATCATGCTAGTATTAGATAATCCTACACATTAAAAGCAAAATTTTAATGTTTTTCCCAGATGAAATATAATTTTTACTTACTACTATTTACTGTACCAGCTATGCACAAGAGCTGAAATATAGCTTAGCTTTGTGTTTGCTTAGATTCAAAGTTATACCTCTGCTGATTAAGATAAGTAGTGTTTTTTGATGGCACTGGACTTTTAGGTAGAGACATGCTATCATTCTCATACCTAGCACAGTGCATACAGGAGAAATGCTTGGAGAAAAGGCTCTGACTTGCCTGTGATCTCTTGTTGGAGTCTACAGGCAGCAGATGCAGACATATTAGGGATGTACTTCTCCCTCTGCTCTTTTTTGGGGAACATGCAAAGAACTCGTCCCACTGCCCATGTGCTAGTGAGAGAGAAGCCTACAGCAAAACCAGAAATCTTCTCCATTCCAGCACAATGTACAAAACCACACATGGCTGAACAGATTTGCAGTGGGCTCCAACAGTCTCTAGAGCTAGGAGAGAAACTTTTTAACAGTTTTATAGAGGAAAACTGTCTGATGATAGAATGAGGTCGTAGTAAATTACATAACATCAATCAAAGTTCTTACACAGACCTGAAAAGAACAACATAAAGTAAATTCTTTCCCTTCAGAAACATTTTGGAATCCAGCACCATCTGGGATTTCATTATTGTAGTCCAGAGGCTGTGGACCGAAGGAACACCCCAGAGTACTGATGTGGTCATGATGTGGTTGATGTGGCTCTGGCAGATGACTCTTATATCCCTTTGTTCCTTTGCCTAATTGTAATAGCCTCAAGTAACTCAGTCTTAAAAAGGCTCTATTCTCTTCCTACCACATATGCATACTATTAAACCTAATTTTTGGATAAAAACAGAAGAAGGGAAGCATTTAATTGCTGTTAAACACTGATCTAAATAATATATTTTCAGATCTTATTAACTGTCACAAAAACATTCTTCAAGTGACTGTTCTTATGGACTTAATGCCAAAATAGTGGATAGCAATCCGTAGAAGAAGCACTTTGCAAAAAGAGAGATCCAATTATGGTATTGGTTAAAAGGTACAAAAAAGGCCCATGAAATTTCCCTCATTTGGATATTTTGGAAGAGAAAATTATGTTTAAATCCATGTCCAAAAGATTATTCTGTATTAAGCATAGGAAAGTTACTGCAGTTCCAGATATTTTTACATTATTGTTATAGCCCTTAAACTTAGCTTTAAAAATTGTTTGGTTGGGTTTATTTTAATATCAGTTTATAGAAAACATGACACAAATGAAATCTAAACCCATCCCATTCCAAAGTTTTGGAATCAGACAAGTGTGAACCTAAGAAAATTACATTAGTATTCTTTTGAACCTGCAACTTCCAATTCTTATCTTGAAAATTTTCATTGTGAAAGAGTGAAATTCCCCTTCATATCACTCCATATCATTAATTTTAAACCTAATTTGTCAGAGCATGTGTGAAGGACCAGTCCTTCATGGATTTGTTGCTGTAAAAATGAGATGTTTAACTTTTCACATAAGCTCATAGCAATGTATGGTTATAGAGCCCTGATGTATGTCAAAATCCTATCTCTTCCCCAGAAATGGAACTACTCTTTTAAATTAAGGTGTTTAAACATCCATGGACTTGAAATATACTGAGCCCATCTCTTAGCACACCACTCTTCCATCCTCAGAAGCAAGTTCACTACTTAAAGAGAGAATTCACAATTAAAGGGAAAATTTGCATCAGAATTATGTGTATTCCTTTTTTAAGTGACAATTAAATGCTGATTTTTAAAGAATTTCAACTTTGTCCCACATTCAGGAGCACTGGAAAAGATACGATTGTGTTTAATAAAGAAACTGCTGCCAGATTTGCAAGACAGAAGGAAATATCATGAGGAGTTTGCCTCATCGACTTCACTTCATGGTGTGCATAAGATTGTCCACACGCAGAGCAAGGCTCGCAGGGTGCTGTGGCTGCTGATAGTCGCGGGCTGCCTTGCCATTGTTGTTTGGCAGATCTACACTCGCTTCATCTACTACTTCAGCTGGCCAACCACAACTACAGTGGTGGTTCAGTACGTGGAAAAAGTCAAATTCCCTGCTGTGACCTTCTGCAACTTGAACCGGTAAAAATTATGTTTGTTGTTTGCTCTACATCTTTACTGAAAGCAGTCAGTTTCCACAACCTGTTTGGACAATCACATAAACCAAGGAAAATATGGCTATGAGGGATATGTCTTCCACACTACCACATGGTACTTAAAAGAAGACAAAAATACAAGAATCAAGAAAGGGAGGTTGCTTTTAATCTTCCCCTTCCTTCAGATGATATGAGTTTTAAGTTTCACAACAGAAGCTGGAATAGAAAAATGCTGGTGGTAGTCTTCTATGTATGAGTGTTGCCTTCCAGTGTAACTAAGGGACAGCCATCAGCCACATTCAAGTTCAAAATAAAAAACAAGATTAAGAATTATTTTAAATAGAAACCTCTTGCAAAGGTAAAAATCTTAGGTAAAACAGATACTCTTTTTTTCAAAGGTGCTCAGCCTTTACAACCCCAGCTGATGTCTGGAGTTTTTTGCAGGAGAAAAGCATTTGGGTTGTCTGGAAATCATGTGTCTAAGCAAGAACTTCACTACAGATTTCTACATTGGAAAACAGTGGCCAGCATTCAGTGCAGCCACTTCAAAAGTAATTTAGTGAAATTGTGGCCTGAGTTTTAGAGCAAAAACATAATTTAGAAACAGTTTTAGAAGCACAGAAAATGTATCTACATTTTTTTCCTCAAAAATTAGTAAACTTTCTCATTTCCTACCTTCTGCTAGCAGAATCAGCCAGAAGTCCAAGTCTCAAAGACCTGGAGCCATTCTGCTTCCCTATGCCACCTTCTCATGACCTGCATAAAGCTACCCTGGGTCACACCACATGATGTGCACTGCAGACAGAAGTCCCTCTGGCTGCAGTGGGCTGGCTGTTATAAACATGCCTCACTTCTTGTAACTATAGCAGCAGCACGCTGTAAGGAGTCAGCTACTGAGCACGGCGTTTTTCCATCCAAGTAACAGTTTGCTCCATATCCATCTGCAGTCACGCTGTGCTTATTCTCCCCTCCTGTTTTTATTAACTGGGATTTTTCTTTAGCAGGACAAAGAGGCAAAGCACTCCCTTTGTCTTTATTTTTTTTGACTCAAATTCAGTTGTGAAGTGCTGTTCCTACTAATCTTATACAGGGGCATTAAGATCTATTACACAAATATGTTACACTAAGATATTTTTTAAGATATCTTTATAACTTCTGTAAAACCTTACTTTACTTCAATAAAGAACTTCAATGCTGTACATAAGGAAAGCACCACCAAAGTCTCATCATGTTTTTGAGACTTTTCAAGTGGATTCAAAGAGTAAAGATCACCTTTGATTTAAACCACTGTGCCACCAGCTCATGGGAAGGTACACTGTCTACAGTGGGGTGCAGTACCTTAGTAAAGCAAGTACATGAGACTACTGCAAATGTGCTTAGAATTCAGTTTTTCAAATTAAGGAAGACAGCTTTTTTTCTGAAAGGGACAGAGCTCTTCTCAGCTAGTTTCCCACATAGAAACACAATTGTTCAGTTTGTCATCAGTTCTGCTAATCTGGTTGTTGGTTTATGTGAATGGTTCATCTGCTCAGGGGATTTGGTTTTTAATATTTAATAAACAACCACACACAACAGAAATGTTTCCTATATGACTGACCAGAATAGCTATGGGAATGTGTCTATTTGCTGTTTCCAGATATAGAAGATACAATCCTAGAGATAGGGACTATTGTTTATTCATGTTGTAGAGATCAAACTACAACCTGTTGGGCAAGAATCAGTTACAGTTTGTGAGCAGACAGCAAATTGTGTCAAGTTTTGTCAAAAGCAGCCTTGAGGTCAGTCCTATAACTACAGAGTCCCAAGCAATTCTTTCTCCTTCTCACTGACAGGTTTCAAGCTCATGCAGTGAGCAACCTGAAAGTAATTTTTTTGATTTGGAACACTGTATCTGCAATTTTCCAAAAATTTGCTATGGAAGATAAATATTCTCAGGAGTTAAATGATTTCCTTCTTGGGAACAAGAACTTCAGCATCAAAGACTTTACAAGGAAAAATGGGTTTTATCTGAACAGCAGCACATTGCTAGAATGTGATTTTTTTGGAAAGCCATGTTACCCACAGGTAAATATGTTTATTTTATTAAAACAATAGCACAGAGAGGAAGGGGATATATTCTTATACTCAAGACATCTAGCTTTGCCACCTGCTCCCCTATGTTCCTTTGCAGTCAGAAAATAGAGAACAAAAGTCCTGCTCTAAATTACCCTGAGGGTCTCAATTCTCCCAGTGACTACAGAGGCAGCCTGCTGGACACTCTGAGCTGTAAGATGGGATTTCAATTTAAATTGCTCTCTGCCTAATGCCACTTCTGCACAGACAGCAGCCTTTGAAAGCTGTCATACCTCCAGGCTGTATCTAACAACCTTTTCCATCAATGGCCTATCATGAAGGACAGTTTGAACAAAGTTTTTTGTATGACGTGATTCTGTAGTTTTGTTCTTGAGGTCAAGAATATAGACAGCCAGGGTAACAGGAATTTTAAATATTGAAAAGAAAATAGCCCATCTTTGGGAATTTGGGACAGCAGCCCAAAAATATGATCATCCCATTTTTATGTCAATTCTTCTGTAAAGGAATTCCCAATTTAGACAGAAAATAGGAACAAAGAAGTCAGGTCTATATCCTTTCAGTTTAATCTAACCTTTAGATGTGCTGTAGCTTCTAAAATTAGGCATTAGAGACTTCTCTTAACTGGAAGACACTAGTACTAAGAACTGAAATTAAAGTAATGAGATGCAGTCATATTAAACTACGAGGTGGTTTTGGGAAAAAATACAAATATTTTACTTTCATATGTAGCATGACAGTTTTGAAACAGTCTTCACTAAGCAGCTAATGGAAAAAAATTAAAAGTTATTTTTGAATATACAATTTCTATACAATGTAACAGGTATAGAAATAGCACAGGACCTCATAAAAATTATTCTGAGCAGCTCATAAGTATTAATAAACAATGTGAAATTTCTCCTTTAAACTTCATTTTCTATGGAAAGGGCTGAAATACTTTTGAATATTTCATGAAAAAACAGTTTTCTGATTGTGATATTGAGCACTTCGGAGTAAAAAAATAAAATAATTCAACAGCAACCCCAGTAGTCCCTTTCTCGCATTGTAATTAACTAAGGAAATGGCAAGTGTTCTTTCTTTCATTTTACTCTTCCCTATTTTCCTTTATTGAAGGATTTTGAACATGTTTTCACTGAATATGGAAACTGCTTTACTTTTAATCACAATGATCTTTCAGCAAGAAGAGTGAGTTTGTCTGGAAGAGGCTTACATTTGCTTTTTGATGTTCAGCAGGTACAGCTATCCTAAGGATTATAAGCAATGAATCATTAATAATTTATAAATTAGTGGAGGGTGGTTTTTTTGTTTGGTTTGGGATTTGCATTTGATTGGGTTTACACAGGCCTCCAGAATTTCATGCACAAAATTCAAAATCAAGTTTGAATTTTAAAAGTTTTCCAAGTGAGAGGGTATTTTAAAGGAAATACCCAAATAGAGATTTAAAAAGACAGAATTATTAGTGATTTTGTCCCAGCTAAGGGGAAGAAGGTTATGAGTAAGCATATACATACACTGTTCACCCACAACTGAAACATGTCATCAGAAGAGCTATTTCATTTTATACAAGCCATTTATTGTAATAAAAGACCCATTAGGGAAGGTCACCTGGTGCCAGTTTCTAAGTAGCACCAAATTTTAGTTACAGCAGCTACAGCAGCTCAGTGCCAGCCAAGACCTTTGCACTGTAAATTGTTTCTGACATTAGAATTGTCTTTGACCAACAAAAAGCAGAAAAGAGGGAATATCACCTTGTGAGAACAGGGAAAAAAACTAACAGATTGATAAATTACTTAGACATTGGCTTTTGTCTCTAGGAATTATGAGTCAGGAGTGAAAGGCTCTGAAGAGAATAATGAAAAGTTTAGTGAAATATGATGGGTAGTTGCAAGGAAAAAGAACAAATCTCCAAGTTATGAGTAAATGCTCATCTATGACTTCTTTTATTTAAAATTGGGGGATGACAAAAGGAATAAAAAGGTTAAAAGTTTAATAGCAACTGGAAGGAAACCCACAGAGGTAATGAACAAAAGAAATTCAAATCAGTTTGCTTCTATACTCTCCTGTAAACTGCCAAAAAATATTACTAAATAGCATAGTACCACTATAAATATAGCTAAAAGTTCAGATGGCAAGCAAAGCCAAAAACTACTTTAAACAATTCTTTTTGTATCAGGACAAATTCACTGATGAACCTACTCTCGGTTATACTGATGCTGGAATAACTTTTGCTATCCATTCACCCCAAGAGCTTCCACGTTTTGATGGTTTAGGATTACTGACACCAGTGGGGATGCACGCACAGGTCGCAATCCGCCAGCTGAAGGTAAGGACTTGGATATGGACTGGAAGTAGCATTTTTTACTGTCTCTAATTCTTTTCTGAAGCATTAACAATGAATCAGACATTTTGGAATGTAAAATATTTATTATGCCTTAGTGACTCCAAAAAAATAACATTTCCTCCAGACACAAATGAAATTACTGCTGTTTGGGGGAGGATGTAGTTGATTTTCCTAATTTGTATCTATCAAAGTCAGCGTTTCTTTCCTGCAGCTTTAAAACCTCATTGACAAATAATGATAAAAAGATGCCACAGAATTTCCCTATCAACACATTCTGCTACCATTAAGGGGGTCTCACATTCTTACTAGAATTCAAGCAGAGCGGAGTACCATTTTACACTAAACTGTCTAATCAGGCCCTACTTTTGCTGTGAGAGAGGGGAGATGAATTTTTAATCCCAAGAGCATGAACTCTAATTAAATCACAATGTTACAGCTTGTGTCTTCAAAGGCTTCCTTCAGCACTTCAAAATGTGAAAAAGCAATACCAATGTTTAAAACAGATACAAAAAATTATATCTTTTGTTATTATTACCCTACAGTCAATTATTCAAGAATATCCATGGGGAGAGTGCAAGCCTGATATAAAGCTTCAGTACCACAAGATTTATAGTACAAACGGATGTTTGCTGGAATGCAAAGCCCGGTACATACAGGACTGGTGTGGCTGTTTGCCATTCATTCTTCCAGGTATTTCTCAGGACTATCATCATACCACACACTGATCATCTTCCTGGAAGACCTCACATGTTACTGAATAATCAAGGAGATAGAGAATATATTTGAGGGAAATCTCCAGTTGATATTAATTAAAATTCCAAGGAAACAAGCAAGATATTTGGTCAAGCCTAGACCTAGCATCTGTGTCATTGTCTGTTCTTAGGAGTGTGAGAAGTATGCCTCAGGAATGTGAGACAGGTCTGTAGTCTTTAACCTGACTTCCTAAGGAGCTGGAACTAAATCCATAAGAAGGCATACATTTTCACACATAATCCAGACAGTTTACTTTGCAGGCAGGTGCTCAGCAACCACAGCAGAAGACCTTGCTTGGAGACAGAATCTCAGGACTCCCACAGGGGCCACAGAAAGAGCCTGGTAGCAGCAAAGGCTCTACAAAAGCCAAAAAGTTGTATAGAGCCTTCTAATCAGCCTCAAATGTGAAGCAGCAGGTGCATGCTGTAATACTCCCCTGAAGTATTCAGGCTTCTTAATCACTCTAGAAATGTAAAGCAGTAACACTGAGCTCTCACACCTTTTCAGCATTAATGACAATACTGTCACCCAAAGCAAGAGCTGGAACCCAGATCTCTTGCTCTTGCACCTCTTTTTTTCACAACTGGTGGGCAAGAAAGACACTACATCACAAGAAAAGTCACAAGAAAGCCTGTACTTTTTGACTCATTGTATTTTTTAAATATGCTCAAGCAAGGCAGAATGCTCCTAATAAATTAGACCCATTAATGTGCAATCTCTAGCCTATTTGTTTGATAACCCCTGGGAAAGGAGGCTGGCAGACTTCTGCAAACTGTCATGGAAAAGGCGTTGCCAAGGCAATTAAGTCTGGGTCTCCCATGCCTGGGGTGACAGCTTTATACAACTTTATACAAGGACAATCAGTTAAAGGAGAGCAATGCCTTCTGGAACCATGTGATAAATAGCTACACAACTTTTCCATGTGATGGAAAAAAAATTAAAAATGTTGTGAGGCCATCTGAAAATTTTGCTCTAGCTCAGCATATTATCTTAACCCCTGGGTCTACAAAAAGCTCCTGCATGAAGTTCAAGATTTCTGCAGAAACACATGGGATGTAATCTCATATCAAATCTACCTTACTTTGGTTCTGTTTTTTTTTTTTTTTTCATTTCCACTAGGAAAAGCAGAAATTCCTGTCTTTAGCACGCTAACACAAAGAGTGAGCCACAAGCTCACAGGCAGTTCAGGCTGGTACACATAATTAAGGTGTTTGCTCCAACATCAGCCTCCTGGCTTGGCCTGTTGTGTCTGCAGCCTGTACCCCTGCTGGTGTTGGCAAATGCACTGTGCCCACCTGAATTGATTTCTCAGCTGTGTAATCATTAACATGAAGTGCTGAGCAAGGTTTGATGACACTACATTTCAGTTCAGTACAAATAGAGCTAAGGGTTAGATGGTTAATTGAGGCTCCTAAATCTTGTTATTTATTTTTAGGAAATGGAACAGAATGTGACTTGCTGAAGTTTTACAAATGTGTTTATCCAGCAGTCTGTAAGTAACAACTTCATATTCATGATTTTCAAGCCAATTCAAAATAGTAGACAATATCAATAATGAAAATAATTTGAAATGGAGTCTATCCCAGTTCATTTAATAAAACAGAGACCAGAAAGAGCATGAAATATTTTCCCATTAAAAACAAACAAACCATACAAAAATACTCAAAAATAAAAGTGTGTATATATATATATATATATATATATATATATATATATACTAATAGAAGAAGTCATTTTAGCATTTAAAATGGAAGAACAACCAACTAATCTATTTTCAATTACCAAGCCTCTGGCTAGCATTTTCACATCTTCATGGAATCCTTCTAGATCTAATGTTGTATTCTTTGTGCAAGAAGAGTGAATAGTACAGTAGTAACAGGTTTGTTAACAGGTAAAACATAAATCACTGGCTTTAAGGTTTTAGAATTTTAAAAGTAAATTATAAATTTTGAAAGCACTTGAAATGCAATCCTTTTACATAGAAAAATAATCCGTGCACAGTGGGTATGAAATTTGTAAGTCACTGCAACAGACTGGAAAATATTTAAAATGGTAATCTGAGAAGTAACTATTCATGAACTTCAGAAAGCTTTCTTTTTAATTGGTTTGGTTTATATTGTGTAATACGGCTCTCTCTAAGTGATTAGTAGACTCAGAATATGGTGGGGGGGATTGTTTTGATAAGGTGTGTGCAACATTCAGGCCACATCTACTACTGTGAACAATTACTTTTTTTCCCTGTAGCGATTTAAAAATGGATTCCACTAAGTCCACATTATTATGTGAACTTTAAAAGCCTGTCATGAGGGAAGATGTGTATTATTTTACTTAATAGATATTCAATAACTGAATGTCAAAGAAACCACAGAGCAATAAACCAAAATGACCCCAAATTCCTCTGAAGGATGGACAGGATTCAGAGCTGGATCCCAGAAGGTTTGTAGATATATGGTCCCCGGGATTTCATTTTAGGCACTGACTCTCCTTTGACAGTGATGGAGAGGGAAGACATCTGATAACAGAATCTCAAGTAACAGCACACTCACCCAGTATCTGCAGGACCCACTGAGAACATTATTTTAGGAGCTCTAACAGCTGCCTCTCCAGAATAAAATCCACAACCCCAGCATCCCTGGAGAGTATTTCAAATCATCTGCTAACAGGCTCAGATGTCTCCTCTGTGCTTTGCAAAAGTGAGAAGCCCACAAGCAGAGCAAATAGACACAACCTCTGCCACCCCATAAACGGGACAAATAGAGCATCACAAGCAGGGGATCACAGTACTCATCTCACAGTGATGGCTTATGATTTAGGAAACATGCCTTACAATTTTTCATCCACATTGTTTTTCTCTAGCCTTTCCAGATTTCTGTAAGGATTATTTTCTGTAATTCCCTGTTCAGACAAATGGCTCTCCACTTTCATGGCAGAATTTTATGACTTATCTTCAGTATTTGAAGAGACAAAGCTTTCCTTAAGCCTTCTTAGCTGTCTTGGGCCCCGTTATTAAATGGCAGACAGGGGTTAAGGTAAAGTGAACTTAGCTTACCAAGGTTTTTGTAGTTATCAGATGATAGCAGACTACAGCTGGAATTGCTCTGGAAGCTGTTTCTGTGCACTGAAATGAGCTGCACAGGCACTAAGGCAACAAGACCAAGGATACATACCTAAGAATTTAATTAGAAAAATAGCACAGAATGTGGAAAGTCTTCTGTTGTCTTTTTGTTTAGCTGTGGGTGAGAAATAGTAAGCACATAAAGCCCCAATGAAGGCAGAAAGAGGCGCTTAGAGGTGCTGTATTTCTTCGGAAAAAGTGAGAAAACTATATCAAAACTATTTCCTTTGTTTTTGTGCACCAGTTTCCTAAATGACTATTGCAAATACTTATTTGATCCTTCAAAACTGGTAAGTATCCACTTTTCCTGGGATAATTAATCCACACATTTATTGAAGAAAATTAAAAGTAATTTAGTTAAAGTTTTTTTAGCATTTTTTAAACTGTGTGGTTTTTTTAGAAATAATATATAAAATTATTTCTTTTGAAATTGCAGATAATATAGAGATAAAAGGATTATGTACCGTAGGAACACACAATTCCACTTGCCCTGCCCCATGTGAAGAAACAGATTATCCTACCACTGTCACCTATTCAAATTTTGGAGGAGAAAAAGCCATGAAATATTTTTCTACAAAACTGAAGAAAAGCTCAGAATACATCAGGTAATCTTGCTTAACAACTTGTCTAAGAAAGAAATTATTGATTCCTTTTAACCATGCTAGCAGAGAGTATGATGAAAATATGACCTTAAAAAGCTATTCTTATGTGGGTATTAATAATGTTATCTGTGAGAAAACAATCTCTTGGACAAAACTGGTTAAGATTTATAAAAATTCATATCTATATTGACATATATATGTATTATACTGATATATATATATTATATATATATAATATACTTAGATACACCTAAGACTGGATAACAAAGAATAGATAATGCAATTATAAATTACTATTCTCAATTACCTTCTCTCTCACTAATCTCTTATGTCAAAGTTTTTTGATCACTGTTTCGACTAGGAATAAAAAAATGTAGGGTTGTCAAAGCTATTCATAATCGATCCAGTAGAGAAGACAAATCTTCACACTTCCACAAATTAAGGCAATGAAAAACCACAAATAGATGCTGTATAAAGTTTTTCTCCTTTTAGCCTATTCCCAAAGGAAGTTTTGCAAGTACTGAAGACCTGGGTTTTATTGTAGCAGCAATGCCAAGCATTTTATAATATTTTCTACTGTTAGTAGAATTCCCTAACACTATTTATATTATAGAAGTTATTTAGAAAATCTTCTGCATCAATTCTCAGAAGGTAGCAGAAGAGTGAAACAAGATGGCTGTGTGTGACTGAAAGCACTACCCAGGAAAAGGAGGAAGAAAATTTAATACAGTTTCATATGCTGAACTGCCTCTTTCTCATAGCCAGAGATGTCAGCAGTACAAATAAGTATTAAGGCAGTTGCTACATGAACTCACAGTATACACAACATCAAAGCATGTTTGTCAACAACTGTAGAATATTTGGTTCATTAAATATCTATGAGTTTCCTCATCTCAGTGACTTTGGTTTTCTCACTTTTGAAGCCATCAGTCTGCAAATGCTGGCATATGTTTATACATGCACAGGAACTATAAAAATCATTAAATGGTTGGGTTGGACAGGACCTTTAATGGTCAAATAGTCCAACTCCCCTGCAATAAGCAGGGACATCTTAATCTACATGGGGTTGCTCAGAGCCTTGAATGTTTCCAGGCATGGGTCATTCACCAACTCTCAGGGCAACCTGTTCCAGTGTTTCACCACCCTTGTAAAACTGCCTTCCTTACACCTAATCTGAATCTACCCCCTCTTAGTTTACAACCATTACCTCTTGGCCTGTATCTACAGGCCCTATTAAAAAGTATGTTCCAAATGAACATTATGAAAATTAAACTTTTTATATACAAACAATATTAATCCCTTGAGGACATTTTATCTTCATTGATTATTTTATTGTCTGTAAACATCATGCACAACTCAGTAATTATTCAATTAAGCAAGGGAAAATACAGGAAATTCCCCAGTTACCAGGCCTTAACCAATAGCAATCCTGCCAACATATTAATGAGTACACATTTCAAACTATAAAACACAGAGATGTAATTATTTCTGAAGATGCAAGAAGGAAAAAGTTAAATATTTATTGCATAGTTCTGCTAGTAAATCCATTACAAGGGCAGGAGCCTTACTAACAGAATCTAGGAGAATATTATTATTTTTATACCTTAGTGCTGAGTTTTAGAATTATCACCCAAAGAGATAGAAGTGATGATTTTGTATAGAAAATACTTTATTTTCATGAATATTGTTAATGAGCTCATTGTCACTGTCAAACCAAAAACCTGCAGCTGTTAACACTTCTGAAGAATCATGGTAGGGTTTGGGTTGGAAGGCACCATAACGATCTGGATCATCTGCAATCCCTGTGGGCAGGGATACCACCCTCTACATCAGGTTGCTCAAAGCCCCATCCAACCTGGCCTTGAAGACTGCTAAGGATGGGGCATCCATAAATTCTCTGGGAAATCTCCACCTTCACAGTAAAGACTGTCTTCTCAGTATCTAATCCACACCTACCCTGTTTCAGTTTAAAGCCACTCCCCCTTGTCCTATCCCTACATGTCCTTGTAAAAAGTCCCTTTCTGTGTTTTTTTGTAAACCCCCTTCAAGTACTGGAAAGGTTGGAAGGCTGCTACAATATCTCTCCAGAGGCTTCTCTTTCCCAGGCTGAACAGCTACAAGCCTCTCAGCCTGTCCTAACAGGTGAGGTGCTCCAGCCTCTGATCATCTTCATGGCCTTCTCTGGGCTCTCTACATCCTTTTTACGATGGGAGCCCCAGAGCTGGACAAAACACCCCAGGGGTTCTGTTCTGCCCCTCAAGTCACTCCACTCTTGTGGACCTGCCCTCAGTGTTCTGGTCACTTTTCCTTTGCTGCAGTCCAGGCTGACTCTGAGGGCTGCAAGTGCACATTGCTGGTTCTTGTTCAGCTTCTCCTCAGTGAACACCCCAAGTACCTCCACTTAGGGCTGCTCTCATTTCTATTCTCTGTTCAGCCTGTACTTGTGCCTGTGCTTGCCCTGATCCAGGTTCAGTATGTAGCACCTGGCCTTGCTGAGCTATGTGAGGTTTGCACAGGCTCACCTCCCAAGCCTGTCCATCTCTCTGGATGGCATCCCTTCCCTCCAGCATGTCAGTCACACCACACAGCTTGGTGTCATTGACAAACTTGCTGAAGGAGCCCTCAGTGCCACTGTCCATGTCACTAAAAAGATGTTAAACAGCACTGGTCAAAATACTGTATTTGGACATTGAGCCATTGACATTGTTTTCTTCCAAACCAATTATTTTTATATTCAGTTTAAGACTTGGGCAGAGTGTTTCTACAGACAAGATACTATAAAGAAGAGCTCTTCAGTCAGTCTTGCTTCACGGGTCTTGCTCCAACTGAGATTTACCTACTCTTCTACTTTTGCAGCAGGCAAGAATATAATTAGATAAGTGAGGCTACTAGCAGAGGGTAGAACTGAACATCCAAATTTAGGACAAGCATGCTCTGCACAAACATGCCAATTGAAATTAACACAATTAACTATGCAGTTGCACATAATCAAGAGTCGTAGGCTACACTTTGCTTGACATTTCCATTCAAGTTTCTCTCAGTGACCTTTAAAAAATATGATTCTGCCCCACAGTACAGATTGAGAGCTACCTTTCCAACACAACAGGAAGATCTACTCCTGATAAACTGCTGTTTTGTTATTACAGTTTAGGGTTTTCTCCTCTCTAATGTAGCTAATTTTGATAAAATTCACCTAGCTTTTCATTAAAGACACCATCCCTCTCCCTGAACTCAGACCATGCTGACAGATGATGGTAAAATTGAGCAGAACTCCTGACTGTTTCAAGTAAACTCTATGTATTTGTCATTAGGCAAAACCTTGTGCGTATTGAGATTAAATATCATGATCTGAGCTACAAAATAACACAGCAGCAGAAGGCCTTGACTATCTCTGAGTTGCTTGGTAAGTGAATGCTTAGTATTTATTATTAATAATCAATCTAAAAACAATAATTAAAATAATTAAAAAAACACCAGACAACAAAAAATACCCATTTTTTAAATTCTCTCACCTCCTCAATAAAAAACTATGTGGACTTCTGAACAAGTCATAATTTTTATACTATAATAGTAATAATCATGTCTGTCTTGTGGTATTGTCTCCTGTCATTCCATTAAAGAAGCTGTGGTATGGACAGCAGCTGAGAGCAAGAATTAAGTTTGGCACTAGTTTATGGTTCTGTCACAGACAGGACTGTAAGAACAGTGACATTTTAGGGATTTGGAGAGGAGAGGGAGGGCATGGGGATGAGAAGCAAGGGAACAGCTAAAAAGGCATAGAAGCAGTAAATATTTTAGGTATCTGTTTCACAGTAGGATGTCTTGTGTGGTACTTGCTTTGTTTAGAATTTTCAAAACCACATTAGTCTTCTTCAGTAAACTTTCTTAAGGATATTAATTCTGTTTTCCTAAAGTGATGGATTATGTATATTGAATTTATGTAACACTTGAGCTTGGCAGGGTTTTGTTTGCTTGCTAGACTAAACCAGATGATTTGTATGACATATGTTTATTTCCTTCTATTACAGCCGATGTAGGTGGCCAACTTGGATTGTTTTGTGGTGCCAGTATGATTACAATCATAGAACTGTTAGAGTATATTTTTACTAACTTCTGTTGGATGTGCATCTTTCTTCTTTTGAAAGCTCCTGAAATGCCTCAATGGAACAATCCATCCCAGAACCAACCAACACATAAGGGAAAAAAGAGGGGAATACAAGAATGTTAATGGCTTGTAGAAGTCTGGAACTAATTGATTTCTTTTTAAGATACAAAGGACTGTAGAATTTTACACTCCTTCCTTCTCTGCTCTCCTTATTCTCCCTACTATTCCTAAAATGATTTAACTGTGCTAAATAACTTTAAAGAGTGCATTTCACAAATGCACTCTTTATATAAAGAAAAATTTCATATAAAGAAAAATTCAATCTTTAAATTTTATTTTAAAAAATTATTTTAGAATAACATAGCAAGTGATGCTGATATATGATACAATTTAGCATTCATAACTGAGTTTTTATCTTGTGTTTTGAGTGATGAGAAATAATACACATGCCAAATTATCTCACAGAAATTTCTTGATTACCATAAATATGGAGCATTGCTATTCTTAAAATGCTGGTTCCTTTTTAACAACTCTTATAGTAGGTTATCATTGTAACATATTCCAGTAAAGAATATGGTAACTTCACCTAGAACAATTAGAAATGTGCCTAATAGCAATAAAATTTACAGTACTATCTATCATCAATCTGCCAGCTACTACAGAGAAGCACAGGGTATCCAAGTGGATGGCAAGTGGGCAAACATGGGTTGAGTTCAGTGTTCAATGTCATGAAAATGATAATAAAGGCTAAAGGCTTCATCTAAGTCTTACTAAATATGAGTCTGTAATAACTTTATGACTTTGGTACTGATTCAGGGTTCCTGAACATTTAATTTTTGAAAGTGTTTAGAAAAGCTTCTGTCATTTCCTGCATCTGTTTGGGCCTACAGAGCAGTAGTGGTTTAGTCTTATGTTTTTTTTAAGAAGACTGCAGTGATTAAATAAAGTAATAAGTGTATTTACTGAAGAGCCAAGTCCTTATAGTCAGATATAAATGAAAATGCTACTGCTTGGCCATCATTGGCAACAGCTTCCCTTCAACATAAGCCCTAGGATTTGCAATTCAGGAAATAGTGGAAAAGTTTTTGCTACCTAGAAAGAGATGCCTTGATTTTTGTCCTCTAACCTTAAGCATATCTCAAAGGTTTTTTTCTCAATTCTTATTTATTGGTCACTTGACTTCTGCTGGGATTTTTCCCCCTCACTGTTACCAAGCACAGGCACATTTGGCTCAGCACCCCTATAAAAAGGTTGTTTTAACCCCACTGTCCAAGGTGTGCATTAGCCAACCCAGAGGAAGAATGGAAATAACAGAGCAAACATACTGCAATATTTCTCCAAAGACTTCTCCCAGCCTCAAACAGTTTCTAACTGTGGAATTCTTAAGCCAAAAGAAATTATAGGTTTCGAAGTAGGAACCAGGTATTATCTGACTTCTGGATAAAAAGAAAAGCAGGGTAAAGTTTAAACATAGTAATCAAGCACACCTTGTATTTCGGAGATCAAAGTGTTTTGTACCTATCAATCACAATGATTTGTTTTGTTTGCTTCTATTAATAAGGGCAAAATAAAATAACATCAGTATTGTAAGGACTAAAGAAAACAAAACTGGTATTGTTTCTGTCCAAAGGTTCACGTGAAATGAAGCACAGAACATGCTAAAAAAATCAGCTAAAAAAAGCACCAGTCCCCAGAAAGGGAACGTACTGAAATCTTTGCTTTAACAAGACTAAAATGACTTTTGCTTACTCCACTGACTTTGGACAAGGACAGCTGAAATCACAGCTTGGTTTCAGATTTTTTTAACATACGTGGCAAAAGGAGTTCTGAAGAAAGAACAAAGACTTGTTTTGCCCAAGGTCAAGTGACAGACTTGGATGTATTTTTTTCAGCAATGGTTTGTGATAAGATTATATAAAGCAAATTATTCCCCAGCACAGCTAAATTTAGCAAGTGTGCTGTGCAGCAGAGCAGAAGTAAGGGTGCTTTTGTATTCTGATGTATGACTACTCCTCTGTTATGGCAATAGAATTTTAAAAAGTGTTAAGGAAATGTCTGGCTTTACTGACTGGGTGACAATGTCATATCTGTAAGGACAGCAGAAGCAAGTTATTTTAACAGTTTGAACAGATCACCTCCTAATTTAGCATTACTTTGTCACTTATTTATTCAGTTTTCCTTTTCACAAGAGCATATCCATGCACCAAGTAAACATGCTGGCAAGCTTTTCCCATACCAATTGATTCTAAAATGGTAGTCCTAACAATGAAATTAGTTTACATGTTTGGGAAGGCTCCCTTGGGCTCCTCCCAAGTCCTTGTCTAATTTGCAAAAAAAATTGAAACATAGAATTTTGTAAAAACAATTTAAAATATATTTTTAAATGCATTCTGTAGAAGTAATTAAACTTTAATGCTGTAGAGAATCTCACACTGTTGCATACATTTTCTGAAGAACACAGGAAAGCAATTTAGTTATGTGGATAATGACCTGTGTTTGGGAGCTCTGGATATTATAGTTTTGCATTCACTTAAGGATTTTTATAAGTATTTTTAACAGAATATTGTTTATATATAGAATTTTATTTATACATAGTATTAATTTTCAACCCCTGGTTAGAGTATCAGAGCTCCTTGTACAAGGAAGACAGACTTAAACTATCAGAGAACTTGCCATGAGAGAATGGGGTGGGGGAAAGTTGGAGATATTCTATTGCAATGTACATGGCAGACAACTCCAAAGGAGTGCCAGAAAGTAAGGAATTATCCAATAAGAAAATGCATTTTTTTCCCCAAGGAGTTCAGGAGACAGATCTGGCACTTGCTTATTTGGCAAAGTAAAATGTAGAATGTACAGAATGGTCTGTACAGAAGGATTTGAAGCAGATTCTCATGGCATAGATGAATTCACTGCAACATTTCACCAGTAGATGCCCCACTTACCTTAGGCTGCTGCTCACAAGGCTTCTCTTGCACAGTTGATTTCTCAGCACTTAGAGAATTTCACAGTGTAACTGATGCCACATTGTTTCCCCCTGGTTAATGATGTATCAGCTGGGGAAATATTTCAAAGGAGCTTCTGACGAACCTGCCATTATTTAGACCGAACTAAGAGACATCATCTTTGCAGCACTATGTTTAAATTGATTTCTGAGGAAAACAAACAAACGTATACAGCCATCCCCACTCTGCATCAAAACAAGCTACCAAAGCATTTCTTAAGTAGCTTATACAAGCCAGCTATCTAATGTTGCTTAAGAAAGTATTATCCTCACCAACTCTTTAAGGTGAAACTATGCAGGGGGAGAAAATTATTTCTCTATATAATCACTCAAGTTTGAAGGTAGTTAGCTGTGCCTACACCCTAGCCCAAGTGTTTGCACTGTGTGTGAATCTGGTGTTGGCAAAACTTCAGAAAATAACTCTTCCTCACCTGAGCAGTACCTCATGGCAGCATGAAACAGCCAAGTTTCTCACAAATAAACATTGCCTCACAGTTGCTCAGTACTTTGGAAATCCAAACATCATCATGCAATTCTGAAAACTCCCAGACTAACATAAACCATAGTGTTTTACTCACACTGTCCCTCAAAGTGTGAAGTGTTTCCAGAACTTCATACTTCTGTACACAGAAGTGAATATCCCTTATTAGACTATAAACATTAGTACATCTTGTCACACTAACTGTATCCAGAGTTAAACACACTTTTTTGTGTTGGCAGTTGGTGTGCTTAATAAACTCAGGATACAGGAAATATTTCCAACTTTGTACCATACTAACTAATTAGTGCAACGCTGAAACATTACAGGATTATAAATGATAAATTCTGTAAAGTGAGGATACTGCTGCAGATCCAGGGTTAGCATCACATCTTGTTCATGTTGCATATGGCCATCCTGTGCTGTTAACCCTCTTGCACTCTGTCCCTTTATCCAGCAGGAGATGCTCACCTCTGTTCACTCCTCACTAAAAGTAGTCACCACAAGAAGGAAAGCTTCTTTTGAACACAAAAACTTCCAAATGGCTCTTCCCACTACACACTTTATGTGATGTTTAGACAGGGAATTGATGTTTAAACAGGGAATCCCCATCTATCTCGTCTCAGGACAGAAATGCCCAAGGTGGTGGGTGTTTTGTGGTTTTTGGTTTGGTTTAATTACTTTTTAGCATCTTTTGGGATCAGGACTACTTCCACAAAACTCTGAAAAAGAGGTTCACACATGTAGCTATTCCCTCCCGAGTGAAATTCTAAAACAATTCTATCTCCAGAGAAGAATGTAATTTTGCAACAGGAAGCCTGGTTAAGTGCACATCTAGTTTTGTCTTGCTAATTCTTGGGGGTTACTTTCAAAGAAATAACCCTGAGCTCTAGAAAATTTAGTACCACTTCCAGTACACTTCAAGGTCCTTAATGGAAAGGATGCTAGCTCACATTATAATTTTGTGACACTCAAAGCCACTCTCCCTTTAGCCAGTCATTTTGAGTTAAAGAGAGGAACACTAAATAAACACAGGCTTGTCCCTTGTGGATATCAATCTCAGCACAACATTGGGTTTCCTTATCTACTTCTACCTATATAAGACTTGGAAAACAGGTGTGCAAAGCAGGATTGATGATTACACACTTGACCATTCCTGATGTACCCCTCACATACTGTGAATCAGCTGGAGATAAGAAATGGGAACTGTTACAAGGAATGTTCTCATGGACAAGCTGTAAAAAACGTGGGTTTGTCAGGGCTGCACACATACCACAGAACATGCAAAAACAGTTCATTAAAAATGAAAATTTTCTTCTGGTGTTTTTCAACTGAACCCATATGCCTCCCACAACAATGACTCAATTCTTAAGCAGTTTCCATAACTGATACTCCCAATAACTTTAGCTAAGAATTTTTAAATAACCCCTTTTCCTGAGGTAACCAACAGGTCTAGGTGTACACTATCTGCAGAGAAAACATACTTAGAAGGCCCACTGTGAATCTTGGCTAATAGGACTAGCCCAGGAATGCTTTCCTGTTGTTCACCTGGCCTGCTACATTTTTAACCCTGAATTACACTGAATGTTTCTAGACCGCTTGCATAGGACTCATATTACTTGCTAAACATTTTGATCCAGAATTCAGCAGAAATTTTCCAACCTTAACATGCCAACAACTTCAGACCATGCCCACGTAAATATACAGTTCACTTATAGATGGTGCATGCTCTAGTCTGGAAGTGCTGCATCACATCTTAATCTTCTCCTGCAATCTGAAGAAATGGAATTTTCTGGGGTTGTTTTAGTCCAAACATCTAAGCAATGTATGAATAAAAATGACAAACAATGTCCCACATGAAACAAACCAGGTGTGAGAAAAAAAAGGCCTATTTGACTGGAGAAATATCAAAAAAGTCTGTTTTAAAACTAATTGCTGTTTAAACATGGAAGTCAAGCAAACAGTAACAAGTGGGAGGGGAAAAAAATGAAAAAAAGGCAGTACTGTTACTAAGAGACCTACATAATTCTAAAAAAAATACCTGAGGGAAATGAAGTCATAGAGTGCAGTACAGCACCAGATTTTAGAGAATTTATTTGTCCTGAAGCATAAGTTGCTCCTTGGTTTTTTTTTTTTGTTTTGTTTTGTTTTTTTTTGTTGTTGTTGTTGTTGTTGTTGTTGTTGTTGTTGTTGTTGTATTTTTTGTTTTGTTTTGTTTTTTCCCCCCAGTATTCCAGTCCAGACAAGGACCATGCTGTGTGAAGTACTTCATGGACCCTGTTCTAAAGGTCCTTCAGCTTTAGAAAACTTTAAGACACCTGTTTTGCTCCTCAATTCAAAGCACCTGTGTGTTTGGGAAGCCACTTTCCATGGTCAGATAAGAAAGTGTGGTTAGGCAGGCAATGGCAACTACCTTTTCTCTCATTCTTACTTCTTGCACAGAAAAGATGTCTCAAAACAAATGAATGGCCTTAATAGTAAGCAGAGAACAGCAAGCACTCTGTCATGTGACAGCCATGGGTTTGAGTTATGTGGACAGAACAACTTCCTGTCACCCAGTTGTTTTGATGACATCTTTGGGTTTGCTCCAGCAAATACTCACCCACATAAGCTCTGCTGGTGACACTAGCAAATACTGCATTATGAGGTTTATATCTATATTTGGAAACAATCTATTTGTTCTTTATTGCTGACACATGGGTGATTTCTAACTGGCTGGCATTGCTAGTTTCTGCAGACTCCATGGGAGGTTTTTAGTACAATAAGAAACTTTTGCCAGAAAACTCTGTCTGAAAATTAAGAACATTATTAGCAAATTAGTAATGATAGTCAGTTCCAAAGATGCACCCAAGGGTGAAAACCATCTCTTTAGAGAACAGGAAGGGGTAGGTTCCAATTGAAAAAGAGAGTATTTCTCATGATGGAATAGTTCATATCTCCGAGGAAAATCAGGAGGGCTGAGTTGCTGTGCTAAGGGAAACACAGACTTTTATTTTCTCAACCTGTGTGTCTTTCATAATGCCAAAAAGGAAATAAACCTTCTAAAGGTATAATCTTCTACTGAGTTACCACGCAGCAATAGAATTCAGCTCTTCAGCTCTATTAATTAACCCCTACATAAAACACTAATCACATTTTCAGTGTAAAGTCAACAAATATAGTTCTGAATTCAACTGCGTAATGCTGACATCTTTGCCTTAATAAAGAACATAAACATCTCCACAAATTGATCAGTAATTTACACGATATCAAGAACAGACCTAGGATGTCCTGTAAGGAAAACATGCAACAGCTACTTATCAATATGAATGTCATTAACAAACTTTATGGAATAGTGGTTGAAGCTAGCAAAATTCTCCAGGGTTATAAAAGGACAATGTTTGATTTTTTTTTTTCAGTCTCCCTGTCTTGATTTATAAATACTATGCTACTCAAAATCTTTCTACCTTCAAATAATCAGCAGAAAGAGGTTGAGGGTTAATTTCTGAGATTATTCAGCAATCAGCTGAACAGAATGACTCTCCTGCTGAAAAAGCTACAAGTGGAATGGATTTTTATCACATATTCTGAATCCATGCATTGGGTTTTGTATTTACTAAGAGCAGGTTAATTAAATAAAGCATATATAGGACTTGATAATTAAAATTAATCCACAGTTCACGTGCATCAACAGATGAGTATTTGCCCTAAGGAGGTGAAGGATAGCAGATCCAGCTCCATAAACCAAAAGATTTGGCCATGTTTACAGAATCTGTTAGTACCCAAATTCTTTTCCTCTTTTTCTGTAGAAAAGCAGCAACATTGCTTGGTACTGTTGTTGCTTTGGATGCAGATAGAAGAAAAAGTTCTCAGCAAAGACCTGGGCCTGCAGCACCTTGCCCAGGTCCCCTGCACCCACAGAGCCACACTGCCTCTGTTACCGAGCAAGGCAGGCGCATCCCAAATGCTGCTGCTGGTGCAAGTGGCCAGACAACGAGAGAAGCCCAAAGGAGGCCTTGTGCTCAGGAAGCAACAAATCTCTTTTGCTTCACCCTCCTGATTATCTGCTCCACCTCCCCCTGCGGGAAGGAAAGCGCCATAGTTGAAAAAGCCATGGCAGTGCTTAAGGTTATTGCCCGACTAATCTGTGTGCTGGTGGGTGGGACTATTCCCTTCATAGCCTAATTACCCACTCAGAATCCTATTACACTGATTACTGCTAATTTTTTTTTTGCACCAAGCTGTGAGCTGATGGAGTTCTCCCACTTGCTTTTTGTTTTTCCACAAGCAGGGGGCTTTCCAGCATATGTTCCTTGTTTAGGAGCAGGAGATGTTCCAACCTGACCTAGTGGCTGCAGTTAGTAACTCTAATGACCTGTGGATGTTTTCGAGTAGACTGAACAAAGAAAGCAGCTCTGATAAATGCAACCCAAAGTTCACATCTGCATTACTGAGATGCACAGAAGGGAAAGGAAATTGTTACAGACACAGATGAGGGAAAGAAGCAAAGACTCTTTAATATCAGTCCCTCTAGTTTGTCCACATCCTCATAATTAACAATGGAAGTAGTTTGAAGGCTGCAGAAATGCAGAACAGAATAGAAGCAGATGCAGGGAATTTTGGCATACTCCAGGTATGAGCAACAGCCTGGAAATAATATATTAGTTCTTCCTGTTTTGCAAGTATTTTTAATTCCTGTCTTAATTTCAGTGACACTTTCAGTACCACTTGTCTCAGCAGAACTTTTCCTGTGTATTAACCAGAGGGCTGTAGAGAAAATGAATATAAGCTACAGGAAGAGATGTGTAAAATGGACTACTCTGCATCAGGAGTGATACTGTTGATCAGCAGAAACTCCTAGCAGAAAAGTGAGCACTCTACAATAGAAGCCACTCCTGAAGTGCTGATAAGCTATTTCAAACAATTAATTAGCAGACCAGATAATGGTTTTTTGTAGCAGTGTTACACTTGCCACGGGCCTCCACATTCATGGGGGTAATAAAATCAGGCACTATGAAAGCAGAAATGACCCAAAAATCTTTCCATGAGAAATTATAGACAAATTTGAATGTTAAGAAAGACTTGTCAGTGTAATATCTTTGGCTTGTAATTCTTAAATAGTTAAAACAAACTATCTCTTCAAATATGACCTACATTGGAACAACCTTTAGTTATTTCTAGGACACTTTCCTTCTAAGAGCCCCATGTAAATGTAGCTATACGAATGCTGGGTGCTGCTTGGGCAAAGTTGAACTCCTTTTCTTGAACTGAAGTAACAACACTGTTGTTAAATAAACTTTACCAAAATGTTACCAAAGATCTGTGCCATTGTAACCATGTCTTATGTAACATGTTGGAATATTGTATCTTCATTTAAAATTGCAGCTTATGTTACATGCTTTTACACATGAGAGATGTTACAATACAAAGTACTGACACATCATCAGAGACAAAACACCTGATTTGTGTACTCCTGAACTAAAATATGACCTATCGATTTTGGATAGCATCAATAGCACCAGTAATATATGAAACAACCACAAATATTGGACTGACTTCTGAAAACCAAAGCATAGTCAGCAGACAAGAAAGCAAAACGCTTTTGATGTTCTTCAAGATGCCAGGGGCAGTCAAGGGTAAGGTGAAAATTTAGCACTTAGTAAAAACAAAACCCATGAACTAAAAGGATGGACAGTGTTCCTTGACAGCTATGCACCATGGCTTGGAAAACAAGGTTCAAGTGAAAACTGAGATTGAGTCTCTCATAGAGATAGAAATGTCATCATTAACACGGCACTTTTGCCCAGATAGCCTCTCCTTTCAGACTTAGCAAATGAGCAATGGAAGGAAGCAATTGCTTTCAAAACTAAACACTTACCTGTATAAGCAAAATTTATCTTTATTTTCTTCCAGTGTCAAAAGCAAAACAGTAGTTATTTCCATGGTCTTCCTTTGAATTGAGTATCTCAGGAAAGCAAGTTCTTCCAACAGCTGATTACTCTAGAATTGCAGTCTGTACACCACTCATGCTACTCCATGCAAGAGCGTTCAGCACTCAACTGTGTGTGAGTATATATACACAAGCATCTATAAAGCTTGAAGGGCAGGATGATGTGGGAAAGGCTGTGTGAAAAGACATGAATTCTTATTTTGTGGGCAAGTTTCTTATCCTCTACATCAATACAAAATTGCCCAGAAACATATATAGAATGTGATAGAAAGTGAGGCTTGGATTTCTTGTACAGGTAGCTGAAGTTCTGAATGTTTCACTACAACTTCTGTGGAATAAGGGTACTTACATTTCAGCCTCCTCCTTATACGAGCTCCTTTTTTTTTTTTTTTTTTTTTTTTTTTTTCCGAAATTACGTTGTTTCTGAACACTACGTAGGAAAGATTACTACTACTACTACTACTACTACTACTACTACTACTACTAGGAAAGATTTATTGACTTGCACAAAATATCTGAAAATAATAAGGCATAACAAGCTGTCTTTTCTTTCCAGGAACCTTACACACAGTGTTTAGGACTTGTAAGAAATAGATGTGCATTTCTTCACTTAATACACTGCATACTTCAGTGTGATTTATGAGTGTGGTTCATTTTTCGTACACTTCATTAGAGCATTATGCTCAACTGACACGGGCTGGCGGCAGCAATACTGAACTCAACAGTTTTACTTCTCATATGAAAACTATGGCCTTGTAGTTTTTGTGGGAGGTTTTGTTTGGTTTTATTCTTAAACAAAGGCTCAAAGACTATTAGCTTAATTGGTCTCCGGTTCAGGATCATGATTAACACCAGCTAGGAACTGTGAACATTTTCAGCCTTTTGTTGGGGCTCAGCTATGTTCTGTCATTTTAATCACAAATCAGTTTTTAGAGCACTAGACAGGACAGTGTAAAATCAGTTTTTAAACGCTAGAATGACCCAGACAACCTACAATATAAAAAGGCACACAGGTTTCCTGCAAGAGCTGCATAGCTTATGAACAGATAGATCCTCAGACACAAAATTGCTGCCCTTGAAAGCACAGCTGTCCTGTGGTGTTGAATCTGTATTAGGTGCATAATCATCTCTGGAAAACAATGCCAATCTGAATGCTGGATATGGGGAATAGTCTGGGACAAAACCTTCATAACAGAGATCACACATCTTCATCCCAGAAAAATAATCACAATATTGTTTTCACATTCCACTGTTGTCATTATCTCCAAAATAGTTACATTGGCAAAAAGACCCGTTGATTATGTTGAAATTGAACATTAGTGTTTTCCTGTTAATAACAAAAAATGAATTGGTAGAGACAGCATGTGTTGTTGCAGTTTTTCCAAACTGTCACCTAAAGTCAGACAGACATCTAAAGAACAATAGAAAAAACCACAGTGCCTTGTATGTGCAGCTATAGATCTATAGATTAGGGAATGGAGCCTCTTTTTTTTTTGTTGTTTTTACAGTTATATTAGCATAGTTCTGTTTACCGGCTTATTACTTGCTCCCCCACCCCTTGTCATGGTCAGGTCAGTGCATGAAATGACAAGAGTTTCAGACTATCTCCCCCATGAAAGAAAGGATCTTGGTATAATAAAAAATAAAATCTTGTTAAAATAAAACAGGACTGTTAAGTCCAGTAACTTCCCTTTACTTGGATACCATAAGCCAACACAGTGACTGGCAGAACTAATTTACAATTGCCCAAAAGATCCCATTTGTACCAGTATGCTGACTGCCTGGAGAACTTAAATACTAAATTCTCAAGTTCTCATAATGCTAGAATCCAATGACCCAATTTTTTTTTTTTTTTTAATAATATTTGGTGGCTCTAGAAATGCACGGAATAACCATTTTACAGTTTGTAACAATACAGTAAAGCATTGACTTGTCTACATGGTGAATGAAAAACACATTTCAGTATACAGACGTCTCAGGTTTTGCTCTGGTCCATGGATACAGGTGATGCTGACAAAGCCATAGACATTGCAGAGTACAAGAATGTATATTGCAGTGCATGACTACCTGCATCACATTCATGTATTAGCCTTAGATTTCACTAGAGGTTTGTTTAAAGCAAAGGTCCTGGGGCCTCCAGCACCACCCAGTTTTTATTCCTATCACATGCTAGCACATCCCTTCCTATTTCCTTCTTGTGCCTTTCAAAAGTGAGCTTGGAACCAATCAGACATGATTTGCACTACCACCTTATACAGTGGAACCAAGCTATAAAAAAAACCAAAGAATTTCACATAACCTTATTGGTTTTGTCTTCATGTGTCCCTGCTGGAGATTGACCTTTACAGAGAATCACAGTTTGGAAAACAACTCTAAGACCAACGAGTCCAACTGTTAACTTAGCACTGCTGTGTTCACTGCTAAACCACATTCCCAAGTGCTGCATCTAAGTGCCTTTTGAACAGTTCCAGGGATGGTGATTCCACCACATCTCTGGGCAGCTTATTCCAGTGCTTGACAACCCTTCCTGTATGCAGATATCCAAATGAGCGTCTCATCCATTGTTTATCATTCTGTTTAAAAAGAAATCAAACATGAAGTTATGTCCCCAGAAGTTGTTGCTACCAAGGACTGAACCAGCAGTTTGGAAGCCAACTGCAGTGCCCATTTTAAGACAGCAGCAGTCACAGTGCCCTGCACAGCCAAAGCACAAACACCACTGAAAATCAATTTCCCTTGCCTTCTGATTTCAAAGGAATGCATAAGATCCAGGAGATTCCAAACAACTAAGCATTCCACAATTTGTGATCGTTGCTGATCGCCCTTTTTTTCTCTTGTTCCAGTTTTTCTTTTTTAAATAAAATTACCAGGATAAAATACATCCATGTATAAAGACCTTTGAAACAGACTTTGGTGATTATTCTGCCTCATGTTTCAGCTAAAGCTTCTACTGAAAAGGCAAATCACTACAGTTAAATAAAAGAGGAAGTAGAACACACATAGAAGAATTAAATACCTGAATAAGTGTGTAACTGTTAGCTGAGAGTAATATTTAACCAAACTATAAATTTAGTAGTTGAATGCAGCATTTAAGTGAAGACCAGTTTTAGTAACAGAAGTGGTTAAGTGCTTAAACTGTACTGAGATAAAAAGCTCTTACATGAACACAATATGAGCTATTATTCTATGCTTTAAGAAACTGGTTATGTTACAAAGCAGCTTAATGGGAACTCTAATATTTTGAAATTATTAAGAAGATAAAATAGAAACCCAGAGCATTATTTTTCTGGCATATCTTCCATCAGCTTGAAGTTGCAGTTTCTTCAGAAGCATTTGCATATGAATTATATCAATACACAATCACAGCTGTCACAATTCCATGTCTTTTGAAGTCACCATAAAGTTCTTGTAGGCTTGAACAGCTTGATCAACCCAAATTGCTGCTATGTACCTATCTGAGAGAGAGCAACCTCTATGATGTCTTGGGATGTGTTGCTGTCTGGCAGTGAGATGATGGGGAAGAAAGTATGAGGTTTCCTCTCCTCATTTCCCATTGCTAAAGCTTGGGTTGCTGATGTACATCCTGCTTAAAACATACAGCTAATAATGCTTGATTGTTAAATATTGCTCAAGGGTTTCAAAGGAAGGTGTTATGCAGTTTTGTCACCTCATCTACTATTTTTGAAGCATTAAGCTCAACATTTTGAACACTACTTTAATTTGAGGATGTGATCCATTAACCTGGATATGTGAGACACTTGGACATTTGCAAACACTGGAACAATGCCTCAACAATTTATTTAAATATTAACTGCAAATTATTTAATGGATAATTTTTTTTTTTGTATCAAACAATGAAATGAAGTTTTCTACCCAACAAAAATCAAAATATTTCTAGAAGTCCGTGGAAAAAATAATTTATTGCAATTTCTTTTGCACATTAACATGAAACATTTATACATATATATTCTGTGCTAATAAGATATACTAGATATAGACAATTTTTTATACACAAAGTAATTGCACTATTCTATTTTATAATGCAAATATTCAGAAATGATCAGTCAGAAAAGAACAGATACTATTCACATAAAAATGCACTATATATTAAAGTTATGGAAGGTCTATGCATCTGAAAGCTTGTCCACTTTTACTAACTGCATCAGCTGATGAAACACACTATGTCCCTTTCCAAGCTTTACATCCCTTAATTGTGTCATGCCAGGAATATTACCAGGCCCTCTCAAGGAATAAATTAAGATCATTTCTGAAATTAGAGACCAAAAGGCAACCACGTCAACCATCAGCATGCCTTCCAACTCCAGGGGCTACATAGGATGAGAATCAATGCACTACAAGTGGTCTAAAATTGTCCTGCAATCTATTATTAATATGACAATTTAATTTAGTTTATATAAATCAATGAAAAATACATTGCAAGTGAACAGTATTTCAGGAGAAGTACACTGGCACATGCTTCAAATGGCAGTATCAGAAAAACAGCTGTCCCCTTCCAATACAGAAGATGTTTACAGTGTCCACAAAGGGAAAATGCAGAATGATATCAAATGAGAAACCTTTTTCCAACCAGGAATTTACAGATCATCAAGTGTTATTCACAAAATGAATGAGAAGCATGGTAATAGCAGAACTAAATCTGATACCATTTATGCAATAATTTTCGTAATGCTGCTTTAGGTTTTTTTTTTTAATATAGTTCCTTGGGTTCATTGTTCTGCCTATCAACTGAAATACCTATCTTTCAAGAAATGTCATCAATTCACATAACCACAGTACTTCAGAGATGAAGATGAAGATGTGAAGCATCAGGTTGAAGTGGTTAGTTGTGGCGTGCACACTACGCAATTTCATTCAATATTATCTGGTGGTAGGAATGGTCACATGACTGACATGCAAAAATGCATATCAAAAAAAGGAAAGCTTGAAATACATGCTCATAGCAGAGATATAACAGTACCAAACAATAAGGACAAAAAATTAGTAAGCAAGCCCAGAGAAAAATGGTAAGTATGACTTCAGGAGTAGGGCAAAAGACAATGGTATTGCACATGGCGATGGGAGATACAATGTGGAAGAACATCCATAACATACTCTTACTGCCTGGCACCATATTTGGAGGCAGTATTGCACCCTATTCAGCGTCCTCTTCCCTCAGCTCAGAAAGCATCTTGCTTTGTTTCCTTGAGAGCATGCAAGCAGAATTTGAGAAGTAAGGAATTTTCTTTGAAGCAAACAACATGGTGGGTTAATGTAGTGATAAAATACATTTTACAACTTGCAACCAGTATCAGCAAATAATAAAAATTTAAAAAAACAAAAAGCATAGGTAGTGCATATATTTCTTTTATGTGTCTTGTATGTAGGAATGAAACAATTCCTACAGCCCTGGTGAACTACCAGCTCTGCCTGAGATATTTCAATTTGTTCCCACCAGTAATGTGGGAACAGAGCAGAAGAGAAAGATATTAAAAACTGCAGAAGGAGAAAAATTGCAGTCATACATCTGAGGCTCTTGGCAAGATTTATTTTTTACAACAAATCTGTTTCTCAAAAGACAAACTTCAGCTGAACCTCTGTTAAAATAATGACCATGGTCATAACTAATCTTATGCAAACAAGCAGATACAAAGTGAATAATTGGTAACAGTTGCTTTTTTTCTACATGCATTTCTGATCCAATTCTACTTATTGCTGTACTGGTATTATGGAATAGATATCAGAGAAAAAAAGTGAAGGAGCAGCACTCCAAACCAACACTTATTCTTGTAAATTAGGTCTTTCTCAGAAGTAACTGCTGCTCATGGGGACTGATATTAGAGATGTCAACCCTGGAATCAAGTTTGAGGCATGCTGAGCTGCTTCAGCCCTATCATTTTCTACTGGCCTAGTAAAGAAACAGCATATTTTTAGCCTTGGTTTCACATCTCTTATGGCATCTGTAAACATTTTGTCCTTTTTCCTCACCATGTCCTTATCACTGGTCTTCAGAGTAAAATATGCTGATAGATTTGCAAATGCTGAGCTAATAACTCTCCAACAGATATAATGAAAAGCAAAATAAATCACTAATGTGCATCAATCCTAGACTGAAGATACTGGAGGTAGAAAACTTCACAGTAAAAACATAATTAGCAGAAGTATCTTCAGGATGATTTAAGAAATATTTTCATGCTTACTTCTATATGCCACTTCTTGCAATATTCTCGAGTGACCTTTCAGGAAGTTTACCATAAATTTTCTGAATATATTTAAACACGCCCTTATTTATTGTTACGTACAGATCCCCTGTGCATAACAGTAAGTGGCATTGCACAAAATAATACATTAGCATTCTGAAAAACATTCTGGAAAGAAAACCAAGACCACATGTGTGCATAAAGCAAAGTGGTTAAAGTTTAAAGTGATCAAACATACAAAGTTGGTTCTGATTTCTGCTTGTGGATTAAAACACTTATGCACAGCCTATAAAGTGCCATAAAAAACATGAAGAGTACGTTCACAGGAGAAATAGTTCAGAAAAATCTTAAAGGAATAAAATTTTGTGCATCTTTTGTGTATGGATAGATGGCATTGTGCAAGCAGTGGAAAAGAATCAAAAGGTTAGAGGAATATATTCTTTCACTTTTCAAAGTCATTTCTGAAAAAATGACTATCAGTTCACATCATCACATCAGTGTATTTTTCTATTCTCCTATGCTCCCAAACTTAGTACAATTTACAAGAGACACCTCTCTTGGAAAAAGTCCTTCTGTCTCTAAGAATTACATCTATAACTGAATTTCAGAATTAACAAAAACGAACAAAATTAGAAATGCTTTTTCAATGTGCTTAAAATGTGAGTTGTAAGTGCTCCTGAAAATCAGGTTCACAATACATCTCAGTCAGGTTTATTCCTGCCCCCATGTCTCCCTCTACAAAACTCAATTATTGGATAATAGTATCAGAAAGTGTCTCTCAGGACTGCTGTGAGGATTAACAAAACCAGCTGCTGTACAATATCTCTGAAAGTATTTAACTATCTGAACCTTATATTCATATTAAACATGTGTTAGGCTAAAACAAGGAAAATATCCACATGACTCAGTACCTCTCTGAAATTTACATTTAAAATTATAATGTGCCTTAATACAAATGATAGGACATTTATAAGGCAGAAAAAAAGTGAAAGGCGTTTAATTAAGATGTATTTTAAATACAATAGATTTGAAATAATGGTAGCAATGTGAAGTTATACTTAGTTATCTTACTGTAGAATAAGAATAGAAAAGTATTCTCAAAAGTGGCACCCAGAATATAATTCTAAGTAATATATATAAAAATACAGAATTAAAATGCAGAGCTAAAGTGCAAGGGGTTAATACTGGGAGTTACCATTAACAAGTCAATATTCATATACTTGAGTACCAGTGGCAATAAATCTGGATTAGATCTCCTAAAAAGCCTAAACAGTTTAACAGCCTAAATTACATTTTCAGAAATACATGAGCATTCAGACACATAATTAATTTCCTCTGACTTATAAGAATTATTTCAGCCAAGGTGACTGATGACTTTCATTATTTTAGTCAAGGGTGTTTTTAAGATTAAATACATAGTAGAAAACTCATAATTTTTGTATTGCTTCAGGGCAGAATTCAAGCTATGTAAATTACTTTTAACTTTTTTTTCTTCCTGTTGACATGTTGGATGGAAGGTATGCACCCGCTCAGCTATGGCAAAGCAGCTGGCATACTGTAACCTCGTTGTCTAAGTTTGTAGCACACTTTGAGTCTAGATCTCATTGGCTTTTACTGAAATTCTGGATAACACATGCCCAGAATTCTGAAACTGAGCCATAAGCTTAAAGTTCTCTCAGTGCTTGAAGAGCTTTACCTCACCTGATTTTGAGAGGACAACTTAGGCTGGTAAGTCATTTACAAGTAGTTTTCACCATGTCTATTTCTAAAGCTCTGCCATGCAACTGTCTCTGAACAAGCAGGTGCCGTCTGGGGTTAAGAGACCACCATACACATCAGGTGTGAACCTGCTTGCAAATAGTTGCCTGACTGTTGCCTAAATAGATGAAAGCACATTTTTTCACTCAGTGCAAGAAAGCAAATGGCAAATTTTGAAGTGCTGATAACCAGACATGTCAGCTAAACAGAAACTGACATTATATTGCAAAATCTAGTACAGTGTAGAAATCTGTACGAGGGAGATATAAATATTTAAACACTTGGCATTCCCTCAAGGACTTTCTGAAATCAAAAGTACTCTTTCAAGAACTGTACAAACTGCAAAGACAAATAATCAAGGATTTTCAAGTACTGTCAAGATAATAAATGTGTTAATGAAAGAGTGCTGCACAAAACTCTTCATTTTTTTTCTACGGAACATTTAGTTTTGCAAATGTAAATGGATCTCTGTGGTTTAGATTAAATTTTTCATGTTTATGTTTGGAAAAAAATCAAAATTACCCTCTTGTTACTCATACCTCTGTCTCTGTACTCTTTCTGGACAAAAACCAAACCTGCATTGGCTCTTTTTTGCCCTTCATAGAAACTGGACCTCTGTACTCCAGGTGGAACTGAGGATCTGAATTTTCTGGTGTCATAAGACACCTGAAATTGAAAGAGAAAACATGTAAAAGAATGGACTTTGCATGCATTCCACACACTATGTAAAATATTAAACATGCTACATGTATGCAAACAGACAATTAAAAGAGTCAACTCTATCTGTACATCATTATTATATGTGCAGACCAATATCATAATGCAGTTTGCTGTACAGTTTCATGAGAACTCACATACCTAAATAATGGTTGCAAGAGGACTGTCACTTTTAACTCCAAAAAGACTTTTATGTTATGCTGACAAAGTGATTTATTTTAAGATGTCAATACCAATAAAAATAATACATCACTCACCTGTAAGTATATTCAGAGACATTGATCTTTCCCTTTTCTCCAGTAGTTTCTGTTCTGCTTGTAAGGTTGACCGTATTTCCAAAGAGACAGTACCGTGGCATCCTTTGACCTATGACACCTGTGACTACCTCACCAGTATGGATTCCTATGGTTATCTTTAGAGAGAAAAAATTAAGTTTGATTATTCAAAAGTAATGTAGTAATGTAACTAATCTGATGCCTCTGACTAAACACAGGCAACATGCCACTTATATCTACTAGAGTTTATTTTTCCAAAGTGCTACTCCTGCTTCTTCAAAGCCTTGCATTTTTTGGGTTTTATGACTTCTTTGTTTTTAACTTTAGTACAGTGTCATGCCTCTGCCCTCCACATGAACAATCAAACCGTAATTTTCCAGCATGCACCCTGCTGTTATTATGTACAGTGAAAATAAAAAAAGAGGTGGGCAGAGAGGCATACTCTGCAGGTCTGTGTTTAATGAGTGCTCAGAGGGTGCAGAAAAGGATGGCATGGGACAAGAAAAAAGATGTTTCTCAAAGGAAAAATCATGGTATTTTGTATTCAGAAGGTCAAGAGACAGAACAGAGGTTTGGAGAAGCTCATTCTTGTAGCACATTACAGTTACTGTAAAGCCCCAAATCAAGCCTTTGCCCCATGATAAAGTGAAGTACACAGCCCTAAGCCAGATGATAGAACAGCAGAATTCATGTAAATAAAAATATGCATTCCACGCATTAACAATGCTCTGCTCACAGCCTTCTAATGAGGACAGTCAATGCTGCTTGCCCAGATCTCTATCAGTGCTACAACATCTCCAGAAATCCCACAGTGAGTGACATTCCACTAATATACAGTGGTGTCAGTAATCATTGATGCACCTGTCTATAGATCTGTAATTTTTTTTAATGCAATAATGTCTCATTCTGACATGAGGATCTGAGGCGTGATCAAAAATATCAGGGAGGGAGTATTATTTTTCTGCTCCTTGAATTGAAGAAGACTCAACAGATTGTACTGTTGAGTCAACTGATTGTACTGTTGATGCACAATAGGAATTCATTGATTATATTGAAATTATCAGAAAACAGTCATAAATGATGTGGACTTTAAGTCCTTTACCTTTTAAAGCAGAATAAGCATATTAAGGTCTGGGAACTGCACATGTCACATCTACACGTGACTTCTCCGATTATTTGTATGTATCAGTCTCAAAATCTAACGAAACAAAGCCCATCCTTTGCATGGACTGGGGCTAGAGCATTATCTTATTTCAAAACATTACCATGCTGTCAAAGAATGGGTTTTCATTCAAGCCCACATTTACTAACCTGTACAGGCTCACCATCTACTTGAACTTGGCCTGCTATTTCCATCATATCCAAAGCCAGGTGGCAGATAGATCGTGCATGATGCATGCAAGGCTCTGGTAGACCACTCACAGTCATATACTTGTCCCCAACCGTTTCCACCTATGAAGATAGATATTTTTCAATTACTTCATTATTATGGATTTTAGAGTACTAGAATTGATGTAGTGCTTCAAGACTGCTTCTCCTTTAAAAGACTTCCCTTTCTGTTTCATTCAAATCACCCTAATAGCTGTCATCTCTGCTTGTTATTGAAGGGAATTTATTGTAAACCCACAATATAGCAACTTACAGTGACTGTGATTGTGAAAACCTGAGTCTTTCCTCTGGTGTCTTGTGAATGAAACCTAGCACTATGTTTGTTCTGACTCACACCCTTAAGTCACATGGTACAGGACATAAAATTCAGTTCTAGCAAAACCTAGGAATGATCTACATAGATATAAACACACAAGCAAACATGTACATATATATGGGATGCATATGTATCTATCTGTGCATCTTCTTGCTACCAGCTACATTTGCAACTACAACTCACTCCTGAAGCGAATGTAGGAATGAAATTCACATTGAGTTAATGAATAGTAAATTATATAATTTACAACTAGAAGACCCAGGAATAGAACTGAAAAACTTAAAAGCACAAGGTCAGAAGAACCACAAATAGCTTGTATAAGTTTCATCTGCTAAATGTGGAAGTAAATTCATATGACCACCTAATGGGTGACTGCAGAAATCGTGATGAGAACTTAGCACTTTATGTTACTTCAGACATTTAGAGATAACCAACATACTTTTCTGTAGCTATCTAATATCAGGTAACACAGTTCAGACTGAGAACATTAATTTTTTTTAAAAGCCTAAAATCCAGTAAGACTGGAAAATACTGACACCATAGTAAATTATAGAAAACTAACAGATTAGATACTTTTTACCTTATAAACAAACGGATTCCTTCGCGAATCAGTCAGAATATCAAATCTTGTGTAAAGATCATTTAAAAGATTGACAATTTTCATGGCTCCCTCTCCAGAGGCATGTTTGCTACAAAAGGCATTGAATCCCACAATGCCACTGAAAAGAATGGTGACATTGTCGTAGCGCTTGGCTGGAACAGGACGCTTGTGTCTCAGCTCATTTGCCACTGATGGTGGCAGAACAGAGTACAGCAACCTACACAGGTAAGGAAAGAAAGGCAACAGTGAAACAGAGAGAATCTGGAGAAGGGTGTTTACAGCAGCACTCTTCATATATTCACTTCCTACCCCCCACAGGGTTTGTAACATACTCCCACCATCAACAAGCAATAGAAAAGGTTTTTACTGAAGAATATGTTATTTGGAAAACAGGAATTGATCTACATCAGCATACTATTTTGAGCACATTAATACATCTAAATTGTCAACAAAATGGGACATGTATTACTAATTATTCTGATATGATTTGTTAATAGTGTCTTGAATAATTTTTACTTTTTTCTGCCAAATCCTCAGCTCATATAATATGGTTTTGCCCACAGAACCATAAAAACTGCAAAAAAGACTATGAAGAGATCAAACAGTTTTTCATCTCTGATCAATTCCTGCATTTCTAAATGCTTCCTCTCTGTTTTGCATGCTGCTTTTAGGGTCTAGAGTGTCTTTTTTTTTTTTTAATTAATAGTCTATATGATGCATTAAAACTTGTTCATATTATAAATTATGCAAATAAAATCCAAATCACACACAGAAATTCACCCTATTCTCATGTTTCTTCCTTCAACTATCTAACTCCTATTTAAGGTCCATTTCCCTCCTGAAGATCTCTGACTGTTTCACAAATCCTGAACATAATTTTGTACACAGCCTCCTGCACAAACCCTCATTAGCTGCATTTTTGGCAAGTTCACTACTTGAGTTATAATTAGTGAATACTTTTGGCACATCATGCAGTAACTGACACTATCTGTTCCTGCAGCTGCCATGAAGGCTAGAATTCCTGAAGATAAAATGACTTTATAAAGGAAGCCAACAGGAACGAAGAGAAAAAAATACTTCTTAGGCTTTTTTTTCTCTGGTTCTCCTGTCCATCCCTTTCAAGTATTTTTAAAATGTTTTCCATTACCCTATTACAGAAAAAACGTATCTGTCAATAGAAGTAATACAGAGATGGGACTGTGTTTTATAAATGAGTCAATCAAGAACTCCATGCTACTTTTCACACAAGCTTTTGTTTAATTTGCCAGTCATTGTTGAGCTGAAATGCCACAGACTAATGACATTTGAATTTGAATTTATAGTTGTCTGTAGAGCTGGATTTGGGGCCCAATGCACACTGTTACGTGTTCTTTTTATGTACGTACATCTAGACAAACCCAAATTCATTTCTACAAGTAACTGTTACATCAAATTCATAGTATTAAGCTATTACAAAGTTTCAGCTTTACACAAACTGTTTTCAGGGTTTGTAAGATATGTTTTTCTGTTCTATTATCCTATGCCAGAAAGACAAAAGTTGGTTTACCGAACTCTGTCAAATAACATTGGGCATTCATCAAATTCACCTTCGCTACAGTGATTGCATGTAAGTTTCCAAAATTTTATGTAATTCACAAGTAAAAATGAATTGTCAGCTCATTTTTTATAACTTTTCTTGTCAGGGAGGGAGCCATCAAAACATCTAAGCATATAATGGCCTAGACTGTGGGTGACATTTAACAATCTAAAGAAAGAAATACCCTATTAAATGTTCTTTCTTGACTCCAAAATTACCAGTCCTGATTATCTCTGATATTCCTTACAAGATTCTGTTATTCTTTAAAGAAGGTAGCTATAAATAATGTATTTCTTTGGGTGTTTCAGCTCAAAACTGGGACTTGGTTCTTACGTGTCTGTCTTTTTCTTTTCATCTTCCAGTGCACGCAGTGTGTGCTGCAGTCTGTCAGTGAGGATCTCAAGCTCCTGGGTCAGTTTATATTCCTCTCGAAACTGCTCTCCCAAAAGAACCAGATCACGGGTAGCATCATGCAATGGAATATCACTCAGATATAAACCTCTTCTGGTTAAATCATCCAAGTTCATCACACTGCAAAACAGAGAAATATACAATATGGGTAAAATTAAACTTGCCAAAGGAGCATTTAAAACTCAAATAAAAAGCAGAGTATGCTGAATAACAGTAGAAAGATGAAGATTCTGAACTTGTGATGAGCTGTCCAACATATTCCTTTTACAAAACACCTTATTTGTGATCATTTATTTTAACCCACAGCTCTTGATTTTTGCGTTTAAATACAGAATTTTCACAGAGTTCCATGAGCATATCAAATGTATGTACTTCAGCACACAAAGTGAGATTATGTAAAGAATCTTTCCATTCAATTCTCCAATCCAACCACTTCTTTATCACCAATCTATTACATTAAAACTACTGCAAAAATCCATGAATCCACATAGAAAACCAAGCCATTGTCACATTTCTTAGCATTCTCTGAGTAAAAAAACAAAAGAAAAAACTGCTAAAAGAATGGACTATGAGAAATAACCATTTGTACAAACTGGGCCAGAGCAAGCCAATGTTTATATGGCTTGCTCTGGCCATATAAATACTCAGTAAAGTTCCAATGTTTAAATGATCCTATCTCTTTTAGTATAAACACATAAAAATTAAATCAATATTTGAACCAATACTACCGATACTCTGTAGTACTACTCTCATAAGTGTTCTTAAAATTAGTAATTGCAAAATAAAAATCAGTATTATAGAACTCTCTATGTTTGAAGTACCTTGGTGAACAAAGAAAGAGAATGCTGTCTGCTTCAGGCAAGTAGATCATTTGCCCTTTCAGGCGTAAGCAGCTGATTTCTGTGCCAGTCAGTTCATCTTCACACTCCAACTTTTCCACATCCAACAGCCCCTCCTGGTGATGAAAAGCCACCACTGTGTAAGGGCAATGGTGTGTTATGCACCAGGCCTAGTATGTAAGTACATTCACTACAAAGGCAGTCAGAATACCTGGAATGGACTTACAGCTTACATTAAACCCTGATCAATTTCTGGTTTGAACACCATGCACTGTCTGTATTTTATTCTACCTTGAAGACACAAAGCATGGTATCTTTCTTTACATGCATGTTCATAACTCCTTGTTTTCTTCCACATTATTTCTTAACAATAGTTTTGACAATGGTATTGCCCGTTCTGTGAAGTTTTGTCTGTGCCTGGGACCATCTCTACAAATCATCCTGGCTTCTCTCAGGTACAGTTTTCTTTAAATAAACAGGCTCCTTGATGTAGTAGGTGGTACTCTACACACTGCATCTGTTCGTATCACCCATCTTGTCTCCTGCCCTCTTTAGAGAACAGGACACAGACCTTTGTATGAACATATGGGTCCAAGTAAGAACACATTTCATATTTGTCTCTCATACTCTTATGAAGAAAAGTAAATGTAATTACCTCTCTACATTTGCTTTGATACAACACCATGAACTAGACTGGCCCCTTGCAGAGAAAGCATCAGACATGAAGTGCGTGTACTTCACCATTCCTATAAAACATTCTGCTTAACAGCTACTCACAAATTCATACTTGTGACTCTCTCTTGGCTCAAGACTCAAAAAGGTCTGAGCATACTACAGAGAATTTTCTATGAAGACCTCTGAGCTTTCTGCACTTATCTCTCCAAAGCACACTTCCTTTAAGAAAAGCTGGGAAAATATTCTCTAGTTACCTTAGTCCTCAGTACGAAGACTGTATTGATATGGGAGAGTATCCCATGGAAGCTAATGTCAATATGAGGCCGGACCAAGGAGAAAACCGACAACAGACTGCAATTTCCTGGCTGCAGCTAGAATATTAAAAGACAGAAAAAAAAAAAAAAAACCCTGACTGTTATGCTTTATAACAAAAATATACATAGAGCAATTATATTCCATTTTCTTAGATGACAATACTGAACAGAAGAGAATATATACTTTATGCATCTCTCCATTGAATCACAAGGTTTTTAAATTACTCTCTTATTCCATATGGACATGACCATAAGGAACAAAGCTGTTGTAGAATTAGGTTATTTTCAAATCCTTTTTCTAACAAGAGAAGCACAATTTAGTAAATATTGTACACTTACATTGGAATGCTGTTCAGACAGGAAATCCGAAATCTATTTTATTCATCTTTATATTAACCTGTGAAGCATCTAGCACTATGAATTTTCCATGACATAAGAATTATCTAACCTGTGGAAGGACTCTGTATATAGCATTGCCACATTGTGTGACCACCAGATCTCTGTCAAATATGATGTGGAAAGGAAATGCCTTGCAGAAAGTATAGGGACTGATGCGAGACTCTTGGGTACCATTTTCTTCAAATCTGTCAAGGTCCTCATAGTAGTCCTCTTCTTTAGATTCTTTCTCTTCAATTAAAAATTGAATGTGGTCACATTCTTCATTTCTCTGTTGAATAACCTAAAGAAATTAATAAAAACTGAAAATTCTGATACTCATTAGTAACTGGAGTGCTACTATGGAGACAGGAATGTATTTAGAGGAGAAAGATAAATTCAAGAATCATACTCACATCTTGAAAAATACCGTATTCTAGTAAGAATTTCTGATATCATAGTCTTTGTAATTCCAGGTGAATAATTATGGCTTTGCTTAGCTACAGTTGCTCTCTGCAGGACAGCAATATTGAAGATCACCCAAATACAGTTTATTAAGACTGAGTGAAATGCAAATCCTGAAATGAGGGGTCAAGGCTCAAGCTGTGCTTGCTTTTACTGGTGCTTGCCAGAAAACAAGGTGGCCCCTTCCTCTGAAATTTACTGTGTGAGCCTTGAATCACACAGAACCCCTGAACCGTTATTTTAATCAAAGATGCTTGCAAGGTCTAAAACACAACAGAAAATAGTGCTGACTGTTTAGTGATGACTAAATAGTGATAAGAGGGTGGGCATATCATTGACAGCAAGAAGGAAAGTGCATGGAGCACATGTAGGATATACATTCCAGAAGACTCCAAGATGAGAGCCAACAGACAAAGCTAAAAGCAATTACAATCTTCTCTATGAAGATTGGATTGTACTCCATATGAAAGGAAATGACAGCAAAACTAGAATCATCTACATCAGTGGAATATCAAAAAGGTGTCCTTAACACAGCATCACACTCTTCAGTAATTTTACTCAAAGTTAGTAAAAAATATATTTTTAGGGATTATTTTGTTTCAGCAAGAGTCATGTAAGGCAATATAATTTATGCTAATAACTAGCAGAATAACATCATTTACCCTGAGAAGCCAAATTTACCTCTTTTAAAATTTAATTAGACTTAATGATTGGAAAAGAACAATTCTATTTACATAGTATTGTTTAGCAGTGATTTTCTGGAACATGTTCCACCTGATCCTACTTTCATGTTGACTCTGATCCTAAAGTCACTGAAGCAAAGAAAAAAGATTTCTTAAAATTTCTAAAGCATCCTGATTTTGCCCTTTACACATAGTTTTAACCACAGAGATTAACAGTTACAATTTGAAAACAAAACAGATATGCACAAACACTGCAACTGATCCCTAAGATGTTAAGTTTATTAAATATTTGATCTCCAAAACTGCCAAAAATAGACCTTGATGGGCTAGGGAGTGCTGATGCCTTTATGTGTTCCTATACAAATGAAGGAGTGTAAAACAACAAAACAGTATTTTATTGTTAAATGATGATTAACTTAAGGTGTTCTTTGATCTACAAATTGACTGCTCATTTGAAGGAAAGAGTGGTTTTCTGGAGGATAGTGTGAAGGAAGAGCCTGATTTAGGGTGCTCTATAGCTGTGTACTGCATTATTCTTCTCTTTCTATTGCTTATGTAAGTAACTTAGAGAAAGATCAGCCTACTAAATTTATCAGCAAGTGTAGGTACCCAAGGCTGGATGTACAAACAATTTCAAATGCCGCTGATGAGAAAACCTAACTGCCTCAAGAAACTCTACTGGTAATCCATATGCCAATGTGTGACAAAGATAAGTGGGAAATTATGACCTGATAAGGGGTAGGCCTCAGAAAGAATAAATGGTGGTCATCTGAGGAAAACAAATTAAGTGGCTTTGTCTAGGAGAATGGAACATAGTAGGTGAACAACTAGTTTTCCTCTGAATTTAGAATTTAAAGGTTTTCCACATCTTACTTTTAAATCATTATCCCTGAAATTTTGAGAGTCTGTGGTCATACTGAAGATTATCAGAAGGCAGTTAAGAGTTTTAGTTCTTACTTTCTATCACTCATGCACACTCCCACAGGTTTTATTTTAATAGTACTGCTATTGTGGCCAGAGATAGCTGAGATTACGCACAGAAACCTTTTTCAAATTGCGAAGATTTATCTCTAGAACTGATCTCTGCTTCCAGATCATTTCCAGTCTTGGATCTTACTTCAAAGCGTTGCTCTTGCCACAAACGGAAAAAAATCCTGCATATTTTGGATGAAAACCTTCTGAATTCAGAAAAGCTGAGTTTAAAGAAGCTAATAATTTTTAAGGAAATGTTCATATTAACAACACATCACTTTCCAGAGATATTATCTCCTTATAGCAATGTTATTCACTGCACACTAGTATTCTGTTACCAACCTGTACTTACAGACTTTTTTTCTGCAGCACTTAACAGGTTCCTTTTAATAACTTCCCATTTTATTTCATTTATTGGAAATGAATGATGCATCAGTAAACAAAACCCAGGCTTAGATTAAAAAAGTCACCTATAAAAATAGAACTACTACATCCTTCAAGACATCTAGCTAGTTTGAGCCATGACCCTCTTGAGATCCTACAAGCTCACACAAAGTCAGTCCTCACACATGCTGTGCTATTTTCCTAACCTTTATAGATTAGAACTGTGCCAGTAACAGTGAAAAGCTGCAAATTTCCCAAGCATCTTCAAGTTCATTTGAAACACTATTTTTGATCAGACTCCAGAGCATCTAGAAATGCTTGCTGCATTAGAGCAACATGTTAGTGCAGCAAATGAGCACCAGGCCAAACTCATGGACATGTGTCAGACCTACAAGACAGACACAGCACCACCACATTCCTGGTAAACATGATATGCTGTGGACATGGCTGATTTGCAATTTTATTCTGATCATTCATGCACAGACACTTATTAACAGATGCTTTAATCATACCCCTCTCCAGGCTACGAAAACTACTGAAGCATCCCTAATTAACTTCCCAATGGATATGCAATTTCACGATGTCTTTTCTGCTCACACAACTCATGAACTATCTAATCTTCCTATCTCATTACATCATCCACCTTGTCAGCAAATTCAAAATAAGCACTTTTGACTGTCAACATAAGATGTTAAATTCTGCTTCTTTACCCTTGCACCTATAGATCCAACCTAACTGGCCAGATATTTGTCTGGCATAAGGACCTGCCCTAGATACTCTGCTAAGCTTAAGTAGAATAGAACTTACCTACTGTTTCATTCTGCAAGCAAAGTTTGCAAGCCACACAATTTCAGTAACATTTAAATATTGTTGAAGAAGCCTTTGATAAATGCTTGGCAAATCAAAGTTCAGTCACAAATCAACAAAGCCAGCAATCAAGTCTAATTCTTCCTCCCCCTGCAGTCTTAGCTGGTGAAGTGACATCAGTTCACAATGTCTAAGAGCCCAATCACCATAGTAACTGCAGTTAAAACTGAAGAGAGAAATCACTCTCTTGGTTTCAAAGAGAATATATAACATCTAACTGCTAACCTGCCTGTGCCTTCCAGGAGATGTAACTTCAGAATTTTTTCTTGCCTAATCAAGTGAAAAGTCACACCAATATCTGAATGATAATTCAGAAAAAAGTAATTTTAAAATGAGTGTGGTTTAATGTATTTTGCGAGCTTCACATAAGATATTAAATCAAGAAGTATTGCTGTGATACAGAATATGTAATGAGCACATGCTATCTGTTAAGCTGTCACTGATGTGTCTACAAGACCTAATTCTGTAGATGTGAGAATATCCCCAGGACACACTTGTACTTCAGCATGGCAGGAGAGAATGTCCTTGGACAGGACTCTTTTTTGATGAGATTGTGAAAATTAATACAAAACAGAGGACTTTTACCCTTTAAAGGTCTATAGAGGATGAAATTTTTGATGTTTTCTGATCAAAAGTGACTGTGCCATGCTGCTTAACAAAGTTCACTGTAGCTGTTTCAGAATGATCCCAAGACAAAGGAGTTCACTGCGGAAATGGCAGTGGAAAACTCAGTTTTGCATACCCAAAGATAGAACCATGGGAATATCTGTCCCTGGCAGCTGGTTGTCTGTGCAGACTGTCTCACTTCACCAAACAACTGTGCTTGGAGATAATAAAGGTTACATCTGCCCCACTGCTGAAATTAGAGGCTGATCATGCTCCATGACTGACTTATCTTCACACACAGTTAGCATTGTAATGTGTGGTCCAGTACTGCTTGCCTTCCATGACAAGTAGCCAAATAGTTTTTAGCTCAGTTCTCCAGCTGGTCGCATCTTCACTTTGTTTTTTCACACTGCCATTAGTAAGCCTGAAATTACCATCTTGTCAAGGACCTCCCCTGCTCTTTTCTCAATTTTATATTGTAAAACATCTTCCCTGTGTAAAAATAACAGAACTGCAGAAGTCTGCTCTCCCAACAGATTTTTGGGCTTTGCTGGATTATGTACAACACTTTTTGTTGACCCATACCATTAGTAGCCTTGAGGGAATCCCTGTCCTGACTTCACCTTCACAGGTCACCCTCATTTATATACAAACAACCTCTGACAAGCAAAGCAAAAGAAGGCATAGCCAGTAGGTTGCTAACAGAGATCTCATGACAAAGTTTGTCACCAGCATTGTGATGATGTTTTAGTTCTCATACAGAGACTGGCAGAACATGAACATTCATAATGTATACACAAGGTCAGCAACAATTTTTGAGACAATACCTGCCGCAAAAATGATTTAGTCTTAGCTCTATTTGCAAAAAATGGATTACCGTATCAGAGAAGATAATGCAAACTGGATTTGAACTAATTAATCAATTAATGTCAGCTTGGGCTTTCCTGAACTATTCAACTGGAGTTTTGAATCCAAGTTCAAAACAAACTGGTTTCCTTTCAGTGCTAAGAACATCTAACAGAAAGAAAATTACACTTCCCCGTGACACCCCATCCCCCCTTTCCTTCTGCACACACATACTCTAGGTGTACACTTCCTGAAGGACACCATTCTGGAAAAAGGAAGCCCTACTTTATTTCAGAAGAAGATGTATGGTTTTAGATATATATACACACACATACAAGATTGTTCTGTGTGAGACTGAAGAAAGTTGATAAAATTAAAACTTTTTTTCTATTCAGCTATTTCTCCACCCAAAGAAACAATGTGAGACTAAACAAGAGCAATAGTTCTTTAATATTTAGTTTCCTCTTGTGATCATTAGCTGGTTTTCTCTGCAGACTGAGGAAGGTGATCCTTCCCCTCTCCTCAACACTGGAAAGGCCATGCCTGGAGTGCTGTGTCCAGCTGTGGGCTCCTCAGTACAAGAGAGTTACAGAGCTATGAGACAGAGTCCAGTCCCTCTAGGGAGAGCTGCTAAGATGATCAAGGCACTGAGCATCTCTCAGAAGAGGAAAGGCTGAGACAGCCAGCACTGTTCAGCCTGGAGAACAGATGGCTCAGCAGGATTTCATCCATGCACACAAATACCTGAAGGGAAGGTGAAGAGAGGATGGAGCCAGGCTCTTTTCAGTGGTGTCCAGTGCCCGGACAAGAGGCAATGGACACAAACTGAAACACAGGAGCTGTTGTCCGAACATCAGGAAACACTTTTCTACTGTGACAGAGATTGGCACCTGTTGTCCAAAGAATTTGCAGAGGCTCCATCCCTAGAGATAGCTGAAAGATGTCTGAGCATGGCCCACAACAACTGGCCCTAGGTAGCCAGGCATGAGCAGGTGAGGTTGAACAAAATGACCTCCAGAAGTTCCTTCCAACCTCAGCCATTCCAACCCATGACACAAAATCTAACCACTTAATGAAACAAAACCAGCATTATCAAAAGCAATTATCTCTAATACCACCTATACAGAGACTTGTAATATATTAGACAAATTCAACCAAAGCTTCATGAAAATACATAATTAGAAGCATGCATTTTCTCAAGCAGATTTATATAAGCATTTGTTCAAAACAGATGGAGAAGAAAAGTGTATAACAAAGTATTAAACATCAAATTGCAGATATCAACATTATACTAATATAAAGAGAACTACAGAACTTACTAAGTCAGTCCTGTGTTGAACTGTTATGTAAGTGGTTTGGATAAAGAAATTTGAAAGGACAACTCAGGAATCTCTTTTTGCAAGTCAGAAGATGACTCCCATAATAACACTGGAATCTTTGAGCTAGGCACTGACGTTTTTATCAGATTCAAAAAAAATACCCCATTCTTCCCTACGCAAAATTCTAACTGTGGTTCAAACCAAAAATTTTACAGTAGAGGCAATGATTGGTCCACAAAACCTGAAGGAATTAAAAGCAATTCCATTGTTTTTCTGTGCTGTGCTGTTTCAAACAATGCATTGCTAACAGACTAAAATGCAAAAGCATTAATTCACTAAATTATGAGGCAAAGAATGGAGATGAAAGAATTTGGTCTATTTTTTCTCCTAGTCTCAGTATTTTGAACAGTAGAGATACTTAGTTATTACAATGCTAGTCTTTACTTTAAACCCTTCACTTTATACCATTCATAAGGAATAACTTTCAGTGTCTGTGGATAAGCTGCAAATTTCAGCACTCTCACCTTAGAGAATAAATTCTCTCCTTATCTACCACTGAAGTTTCTGAGTACCTGTGGAGTACAGCAGTGTGTTTAATGTCCTAGAGATGCCAAGACATAAGCTTTATTAATCAGGACAGGCATGAAAATGTTCAGGGTTAAGGGTACATGACTTTCTCACAAGGAAAAGTTTAAAACTGGACTAACAGACAGAATAAGACATGTACACTTTCTTCAGTTTAGAGGTTAATACTATTTTTAGGCACCTATATGCTTCTGCCTCAGACAATCTAGAAGAATAGTGTACATTTAAATGAGATTTTGCATTCATTTACAGTAGGTAAATATCTACTTATTTACGTACAACTGTAAAATTTCCAGAAAAGCCTAAAACAGTCAAATTAAAAAAAGAAGTAAATACATAATAAATATTTAAACCTCTTTAAACCTCTTTAGAACATTTACTATTTGTGAGAAGTTCCAGATGGATATTAATACAATTTTCTCAGCAAAGTAATCTTCAGATTGAGAGGACAATTTATCAGAAGTTTGTGCTGCTAGCTGCTTTGGACAATACAGATTTCTCCTCTACCCTATGGATCACTTTTGCCTCTGTGTGGACCTCTGAGAGACAAAACATTAAACCATGTAAAGGAACATATGAAGGTAAAAAAAGTCCAAAAAAAAAACTCCTGTTGTTTTGAACCCAGCTCATTTCCTCAGTATAGTTTATTTTATAACTTGACACCAGCTGGAAGGCACAGCCAAATAAGCTGCTGTAGGACAAGCCTGAGCACTGAGAGAACAGGGACTGCTTAAGTTGCCTGTGCTACCAAAAGAAGTGCTTGTCAAGTGACAGCTTTAGCACATTTGCAGCCAACTTTCCAACACAGTCCTCCTTGTCTGTCTCAACACTTCAAATAAACAGGGATCTAAGAAGAGGATTGTTTTGATTGTGTTGTATTCTTCTGTATCTGATTACTAACACCTGCTGCAGAAATTTGAACTGTGGTTTCCTACAAAATAGAATCTACACAAGGGCACAAATATATCACTACATTATACACAACTAGACATCTACTATAAACCTGAGCTAGCTTAGAACAGGAAACCTAAAAGGCAAATACTCCTATTCAGCAGTAAAAATATCTTTGTCATTGGACTGCTTGCAAATCTCTTACCTGGGCAAGGTCATGCTTTGTGATAAAATAAATAAAGGATTTTCTCAACAAGCATATAATGAAACTGTGCTAAAAATCTAGTATGACTAGGGAATATTTAAGAAACCCAAAGAATTATTGGTGTATATGCTTAGATTCTTTTCTACTTCATGAAAAAAATTTATATCAGTTGCAATATTTTTGATAGAAAAAAAGTTTTCATTTTTTGTTTCTCCCCCCACATATATCTACACCTCAGACCAAACCCTGATTTCATACTATTAAATATAGAAGACCTGATCAATTAATTCTTTCTGTTGCTTTGTATGGGCAAAGAAGCTTCTTTCCCATTTCACAAGCGACTGAGCAATCATGTCATTACATAAACTTTGTCACTGAGAAACATTTTTTTCACTTCTGGGGCTCTAGGTGCATATCCAGTCACTTCCATGCAATGACAGCAAGAAACTCACAAACATATCTTTTTCCTGGGAAGAACCTGACATGCTGGCTGGGAGGAAAACACTGCTTGCTGCCCAGGCCTCATCAATGCACATCGGCTTCATAGTCTGCACACAAAGAATATAGGACAAAGAGGAAAGTCCATGTTCTCAGGGAACAAAGTAGACAGTCAGAAATATATGCCAAACATAAAATAAAGTGGGAGTGGGGGGAGGGGGGCATCCCAGTATCTAAATTCTTTACATGTCCTCTTTAAAATCCTTTTCTGAATAAGGGGATATTGTTCTGTACTGTTCCCAGTCAGGTCTGCCTGCCAATAAGAGCTGGCCTTCTCAGTACATGGCTGTATCCTTCAAGCAACACAAATTATGATGGCTCTTCCTGAGAGTCAGTACTGACACCACTTCTTCACAGCAGACATCAACAGTAAAAATTACTGTTTGCCATAAGTTCACTTTTGGTTTTCTTGTTTTTTAATATTGACATAAATTTTCAGTGAGTATATCACTTCAGACATTACCTTCATATCTATTTCTGTACCATGGATCTGTTGAGCTACTGTTTTGATGATTCCAATGACTATGTCCTGCAGACCTTCTCTTTCTGAATAATAATGCAGAATGAGTCCCTTCCCCTTCTCCGCATCCGTGCATCTGAAGGAAGGAGCTCGCATACCCGGGTAAATAGTAGCCAGGTGGTCATGCAAAGCATCCAGGTTCTGGAAGAAGAAATTTAAAACATGATTATAAGACATTCACTTACTATTTATAAAGAAAGTAAGCACATATTTTGTCCAATCTGAACATCTCCTCTCTCCTGCTGCTCATACTTCTACATATTTGCCTTACTCTCTGTTGAACTGCCATCACAGCAGGCTTTTCAGGTAGCCTATCTACCATGGCAACATTTGAACAATGAATGGCATAAAAATTAGGACTATTATAAATTACTCCAGATAGTAAGAAGTCATGCTTGATTATGCTGTATTTTGAAACATTCAGATGATTTAAGAACTTCTGTGTGTTTCTCAGTCTGGTAGCTCATCCAGTTTCATTCCTTCCAATTCTAGTCTCTATAATCTCCTCTTCAAATAATAATTCTGGAGCCAAATAAAAATAAGCATGTCTGAATAAACACTAATCTTTGTCCTTATTATCAGTCAAAAAGCCTATTTCTGACAACATAAATATCAAGTTTACAGGGCCTGACAAAGTTCAAATTGTAAAGATTTAAATGCCTGAAAGACATATGTCTTTTCTTTTGACAATAATTGAAAAACTCTACAAAATAAACAGAAATAGCACAGCTGCTGTAATAATTTATCTGAAAAAGTTGTTCAAGGAAGGGAAGAGATTTTTTTTTCTCTACTACTTTTCCAGATATCTCATGTATTTAACTTTAAATTTTAACCAGACAAATTGTGATCTGGAAAGCTAAATTATAAACTGATAGGCATGCCTAATCAGGACATAAAGAGAACAGTGAGATCAAAATCACACTGAAAACTCAACACTAGATTCAACTTTGATTGTGAGCAATTATCAAGGATCCAAGTTGCTATTTACTGCCAATATAGAAAGAGAAACCTAGTTTGCAGGATAGAGTTGCAACCCACAATTTTTTATTTATGCTGTAAAATTCATACAACTCCTTACATCTTAAGTCCAGAACATTACTGCATATTTTAAATGCTGTTCTCTCACTGCCCTGCAAGTGAGTGCTACCACCAGGCTTTGCATATTGTTTTCTGCCAACATAGGAAGTGAAGTGAAAATATTTTCAGTGTGCTGTCTGGGAAATTTTCCACCTTTCATGAGCATCTGTCGATCATCAAATTTGTGGAGGCATATTGAAATTGATTTCATGTGAGCTGTGAAGTGTTTGAACAGCTGCCTTTTCTCTTGGAGACCTCCAGACAAAATGACACTCTTTGCAATGAATTCCGTGGGATGCACTTAGCCTGGAATTTCCTCCTTCAGTTTTTCAGCTTGTTTCCAATTCATGTTTTTGTTGCTATATCAACATCTCAAAATTAGAACATGAAGAGGCAACAATCTGGATGTCAATTCATTCCAGCTGTTGGTGGGCATTGACAAAAACCATAATGCTTGAAGGCAAATTCTGTAAGAACTTTGCAGGGTTCAAGACAATGAAATTGGAGGAGACAGTGTGATGAGAAAAGAGCAAGAGAGATGATTGTCTCTGAAAGATTGCCCCACCCTCTCCTTCAATGGATGCCTAACTGCAGTTTCAGTAGATATGCCTCAGCCAGGATATATTGACCTTTGGGAGAAAAACTCTTAGGGAGATACATGGGAAAAGACTTTCAGAAATCTTCCAGTTACACAGTCACCAGCTGATGAATTTCAAACAGGGAACAGCCAATGTCAAGGACAGAATTTTTATAAAATGGTTGTCTAAGTATTAACATTTAAGTCTGGCACAATTGTGACTAACAACTGGTCTTAGCCCCATTTTGCAAAACCACTTTGCCACCCTTCCACTCATTTATGGCTGACTCTGTCAAAGCAGTGTCACAGGTAAAAGTCCATGTGATAGATCCCTCAGCTTTTACTCTCTGATCTTCCAGAGTGGGGGACTTACAGCTAGCTCACTGTATTCAAAATCTCCCTCTGACACATAGTCAAGGAATAGACATGTTTTTCCAGTTCATGGAGCTGAAATCACTCCTAGATCTAGACACTGTCATTGTTACTCCTAACCCTATTTCTTTGTTGTTTTCGATCCATTATAAATTGATATTGCAGATTCTGAAAGAACAAATGTCTTTTTTCTTGCATGTTCACCTGCTGTGAGCAAGAGGTGACGTCAGATACAGTTTATAATAGGCTAAACTCTCTTCCTGAATTTTTGGCTACTAGACCACTCAGATGTGTGCCAAGGCTTGTGCTGGGACCCAAGAACAATTCCAGAGCTATGAGGAACAGTGACCAGCTCAATGGGAAAACAAGGGAATCTCCAAGCAAGGACAAGCAGTCATACTAAATGGGGCTGATCTAAAAGTGAGATTGTGGTTGGCACCTGAAATACAAACACATGCTATTCAGTCCTATGTGGTACACAGCACCTGGAGACTTATCTAAGAGAGGAGTTAATCCCCTGAATTTTAATGCACTGCTGGTATGAAAGTCTAAATGACCATGTAAACAATTCCTTAAATGAGAGAACTAACCACTTTGATTTTCATTCAGTAGAAAACTACATAAAAACATAAAAGCACACTTTGGGTTTCTTAGGAGGTACCTCTTTTCACATTGCTTCTCTTAGGCACAGTGTCTTTCAACATGATTTTCAAATTTTCCATGCTTGTGTTTTTCACATGAAGTATAAATATTTGATTTAGCTGCCCTTTTTATTTTCCTCTTTCATGAAGCTTGAAGTACCTGTGTTTCAACTATGAATAAACTAAATTTTCTTGAGATGTCAAAGGAATGGAACATAAATGTGAGATTTATTTTCATATATTTTAAAAAACTGCAGTTCTCAATTATTTTGTATATATCCTGGACTCAGTATCCATTTCAAGAAGTTTTGGAACTCTATTATGTATTTTAAGAATCTGAGAAAAGTTGGGGATATTAAACCCAGCCCGCACCTATTTTTGTAGCAGGTATATAAAGTAGTTTCCTGACCTAGTATGACTGCTGTAAGATGCAAAAATAATAAATCACAGCTAATGTTGATTTTCCATTGCAATAAAAAGCTAAAAAGTACACTTCTGGCACAGCTACTAATACATTAATCCTGTTAACATTTAGAAAAGTATATAATAGCCAATGTCATCTGTTAACACTGAAATTCAAACAAAGCAACTTAAAATACTGTCATTAGAAGAATATAAATGTAAGCTGTTTCCACTTTTATAGATATTTGGTGTGCATAACAAACATGTCCAGTCCTTCCACCAGCACATGTGGCAAGGAATGAAAAGAGAAGTCTATTATATGGAAAAGGGCATGAGGGAAAGCAAAAAGAATCTGTATTTCTGGCCCATATATGAGTAACCAAAGTGATGATGCAATGGGGCAGCTATGTCTTTTTTTCCCCTCTGCTATTCATGCTCAACCTCAACTTCAGTACATGAGTTACTTTTGGAAATTGCTTGCTTTGAGAGCAGCCTGTGAATGAAGCTATGAAATATAAAGGATGTCACATCCCATAGTGGTTTACAGATTGCTCATGGTATGCACAAGCTGGAACATCCACATACCCTGATCTGAACTACAGTTCGTGGGATTTGTACAAGTCTGGGTTGACGGCAGCTAGCATGCTCTGGAATGATGCAGATTTTGGGGCAGTGAGACACACAAGTAAATATTCAAGTAATCCAGCAAATGATGATTCTGTTTTTTCCCTTAATGCTGGTGAGATTTTAAGGGTACAGATGACAAAAGGCTGCTATATATTCAGAGAAAACCAAGTTTTAATAGTCAGCTTTTGGGCGCTCTCCAGTTCAATTCTTTTAACTTCATTACAGTACACAGTTCTCTCCAAGAGTGATGTAGATCACAAATCTTAAATACAAAGTGCTTACAGAAGTGAACAATTTTCAGGTCACAAAAAAGGCCATTTTTCCATACCTAGAAATAACACTCTAGAGAAGATCCTACATTTCTTCCATGCTATTAAAGAATCATATTCATTTTGTTTGTGCTTATGGTACAGTATCATGCTGTTCTGCAGTATCTCACTGTCATGGATGAGAAGATGAGTTCATGGATGAAGAATAACATCTTAAGGGATAAGCTGTTATGAGCCCTAGGTCTGCACATAACATACTACTGGAAATATCCAGTACTTATAAAGAGACATAATAGAAAAAATATCATAAAACCTGAAGATCACATTTTCTGTTATGATAAATAAAGTAAGTCCACTTAACACAGACCACCCCTGCAATCTGTTGCATATGAATACTCCTGTTCCAAATTTCTCTTTGGAATTTCAATTTCTATTGACTTGGCCACAATTCTATCTGGTATCTGAAACGATTTTGCACAAAATTCTTACCTGCAAAAACTCTCTTACATTTGAGCCCAAGACACGTAGAATTGTATCATAACCAGATTCTTGACAAAACACAAAAAACATCTTCCCAAACATTTGAAGAATTTCCCCAGCATTTAAATCTAGTTAAAACAGGAAAATATTATTCAGTCCAAACACTGTATTTCATGCACTTACTTATTTCTTTACTCTTGTATTCATTAAAAAGAAAGTACCTAAACACTACCCAGAGCCAGTAGGTCAAGAACAAAGCAAGATTAAGGGTTCACATGGCAAATAGAGAGTATGCAATACAGGAATTTAATTAAAGATTTACCAATTACTATTATTATTTCACTGCATTGTATATTTCACACATGTATAGCATTTAGATTTTGATACAGAAAAATGAATCACTTCTTGAAAATAAAGAAGCTTGGTTGTTAGTAGTGCTCGCCTCAGCAGCTAATTCCAATTTACAATAGCATGAAACCACATCAGCTGCTCCAATTCAACACTACAGTCATCAGTCTTATAGATTCTTGGCTAATTACTGATGCAGAACACTTTCATACCACACTTGGGTCTGCAAATAAAATAATGCTGATGGGCATAATTCTACCTTTTAAATTCCAGACCAGAGCTGTAATGATTAAAAATGAATGTAACCCAAATCAATGGCTGATATGCAATTAAATGAAATGTGTCCATGCCACAAGCATTTCTGTGACTCAGCACTGTTCTTTAGCAGAGATCAGGGATACATTCATTCATTCATTCATTCATTCATTCACTGCTCTTGCAGCAGTGGTTGAAACTTACAGTTGCAGCAGGATGTTGTTAATTCATGACTGCTTGATACACTGCCATGTTGTGTGGATGAGGTATATTTTTTCAGTTTAAGATGGAATACTTTGGAAATATTAAAAATAATTTCAAGCAATAAAAGGAGTAAAATTTCTTTAGAGAAATAAAGAAATACAAGTCTCTCTCCTAAGATTTAAAAAAAATTCTCTGACCAATACTCCGTTCTCACCTCCCCTGTGCTAAATCCTGCTCCTCTCTGCTACACAGATTTGGGGGGCAGGAGGGTATTACCTTTTTTGTGATGAATGGGTAAAGAAGATACCTGCATTACTTACTAAGAACCTTGCTTGCAGCTGCAACGAGGTCATAGGTTTTGGAATCATCGTAAATTATTCTAACCAGAAACTGTCCCTCTTCATCCAGCTGCGCCTCCTTCCTAAAAAGAAAATAGAACAAAATCTTTTTGCTTGAGGAAAAAGCACCATATGGATAAAAGTCTTTTAAAACAAATAAGTTTGTATAGTTATTTAAGACAGAAACTTAGAAATAAATTTGTTCCATAGCCACTAGTGTTCCCAGTCATTAATGTACAATACAAATATTTCAGACCACAAGTGTTCTGAGAAGAATAATTAGCTACAAGAAAATAAACATGATTTTTCAGTACAGAGACTCAAAAAGAAGTTGCTGTACCAATAAAGACACAATTTGCATTTTAAAATAAGAGACTATCCATTAATGCAGCCCATAATGAGCTCTTTAAACACTTTTTGCTTTTTCATTCCATCACATTTTAATTACACTTTATTTACAAAAGGCGTGGGATGTTTCTAACAACCATTTGCACATACATCCAAAGAGGAATTTAAAATATAGATGCAGGTACCAAATCAAGTATCTTGTTTCAGAATTCTCATGCAAAGCAGATAGGAAGAAAAAGGATGCTAGAATTTTACAATGCCTTGTTCTCACATTGCACATCGATTCTCACGTGTAAAGTGTCACCACTTAGGTAAAGCACAAGAAAAATATACAGTTCTTCACAAAAGGAAACAATTCCCTACCCCAGGTTTAAGACAAGACTCATATATATGTCCTGTGCAGACTTACACCAAGTAAAAAACTAAAACACAATGACTGCTTTGCTTTTTGGGTCGTTCACTATTCTCTTCAACTTGAACATCAAGTCAGCAGCTTGCCCAATAAGCAGCACAAATCTGTAGGCTGTATTTTTTTACTGAGGAAAACAAGTTCATCCCCCAGACAATGAATGAACTGTTGTGCCTTCCAGGCTTTGCACCTGGCATGAGTGAGTTACTAGGGAGGACCCACAAGTGACTGCCTCCCTGTTTTACCCCGACTGCACAGCACAGGAGGCAGGCTACTGGTGCTGCAGGAGTCCCAGCTCCTGGGAGGGGGACAGGGAGCACCTCCACGGGCAGGCAGATCCCAGGACACTGAAGAGGCAGCTGCCCATGTGGCTGGTCTTGCTGTGCACAGAGCATGCCAATGGATATGGCCCTGTCTCTGCACAGTTTCATGTAAAGCAGTATTCTGCATTTGCTCTTATTTCCCTTGCAAATTTTCCTTCAGCAAATAAGGAGATGTGCAGAGAGGCCTGCTGTGTTCTCTGATGAAGTTGTACCCTGTTTGTTGAAGTCCTCATCTGGAAAATGAGCACAGCCTCCTTTCTCAGTATGTTTTTTAAAATAGGTGTTCACCTCCTGTGGTGCTGCCTACTATGACTCTCTATAGAGACAGTGCTTTGCAGAAATAATGACGAAAGAGGAGAAATTTGTAAGTACTCATGCTCTAATTGACGTACTTAGAATGTATTTTGGCTCAGCAAAACTAACATGATCACGGGATCATTAGTATATTTGCAGGTGGAGGGTCACAGTTACTTCATTAAAAATAAATTACACCCTTTCATCTAAATGTGTATCTATGCTGCAGTGCACTCAGGAAGTCAAAAGAAAGCCAAAGACACTGGAAAGCCTTGAAATGAATCACTGAATCACATCTTACATCACACCACAAAAAAAAAAAAAAAATCAGTACACAATGTTGCTCTACAGAAATATACCCTTAGAATTAGAAAAACTATTAAAAAAAAGCAGATTATGAGGTGGATTCTTAAAAAAGTCTAAGCACAAGGGATGCAAATCAAGACATTCCTCAACTTGGTAGTAGGATAATTATTGTTCTAATGTAGAAATTAAAGAGGACAATGAGTAAACAATTATTTATTAGTACCATGGTAATGAAGAGCTTTTACCAGAGTATGACTGGTAAATTGAGTAAATACAAAGAAATGCTCTTTGAGATACAGCTCAAGCCTACAAAACCAATATTCCTAACTTTTGAATTTCTTGGTCACCAGAAGAATTATAAAGGCCTACAAAAAGTAAAATTCTAAATCTACTATGTAAAATCTTGCATCCTCTTTTACATCAAACACTTTCTCTCCATTATCATAACATAATCACACATAAATTAAAACCAAATTCTTTGACTGTAACTCAGGTTTTAATTTCCTAAAGAGGTGTCATTGATTTTAAAAATTAATACAAAATAATAATGCCTGCAGAACAACTCAAGCATTTACAGATGTAGTGGAATTATCAATCCATAGAAACAGAAACATTTCCTGCAGTACTCAAAGGGGAGAGGTCCGAGAATTAAGCATTCTTGTTGATCTTAAAACTGCTAGATGGCAAATGGACTGGGAAGGACTGATTCCAATCTCATATGGCAGTATCCTATTGACCTAAGTGAAATGACTTGTCATCTAACCCTCCAGTTTGTAATCATCAGTCTTTGATAATCTATTAACTTAATGGATATCTGAAACCCATTATTTTGTTTTTCCTCTTCATCTTCCTTTAATCTTGCTTCTCACATTCTTCCCACTGTCCAAAAATTACAAAACATTGTTTTTATATTTCAAAAATATATTATTTATTAATAACTGAAGTATTATAACTGTTACTTGACATAAACATTTTTATACTCACTCTAAAAATGATGAACTGAAAACAAGCTAAGCAACTTTCCTAAAGAAATATGATGAGACTATAGGGGAGGTGTGACTAAATATGCTTCATAATTCCACCTAAAAGAAACATCATTCTCTATCCAATGACATGAAAAATATTATAATAGCCTTAATTAAGCAAGGTCTTAAACAGGAGGAACAGGTGGAGTTATCAGTGGGAAATGATGTCTTGAAACATAAGAGATCAGTCAGGGACAAAAAGGTAAAGTTTACATCTCCTAAGAACAGAACTGAAATGAATATGAGAAAAGAAAACCATATTGATTCTTTGGTTCTCATAACATGGCATGTAACTACACGCCAGCCACAATTTGGAGGGATGTTTGCAAAGGGTGAACAAACTTTCCCACATCTCAGATCCATGCTGTGCTTTCTTTTAGTCTCTCTGATCAGAGCCAAACCACAAAGGATAATACACGCATCTGGAAAAGCAATGAACATCCTCAAAATACTACATACTTACACAGTCCAGTAGACACAGCTTTTCCATGTGAAAATTTTCTCTATGAAAAATTGACCCAGTTTGATGATGTTGATATCTCTTTCAAAACTTCTTGCATTTCTTTCCAACTACATTGACTGGAACTTTTCCTGTTTACTTCTCTGTGCCAAGCCATGCTTCCTTTTTTCTTATTTTATTTGTCTTTAGTTTACTTTGTCAAAGTTTTTCTTCACTATCTGCAATTTCTTTGAGCCACTGCTTTTTAAAATCACCACTGGTTATTTCAGTTATTTCAGCCAATTCCATTTAATTATTTAAAATATTTTTTTCCAGATGCTTTGGATCACTCAGCAGCCATCTTCTCTGTAGCCTTACTGATGTATTTCCCATTAAAAATATTTTTAAGTTGAGCAAAATTTCCTAGAAAATTTGTCAAAGTAAATATTTACTCCTGGAGGGGATTACACTTCTCAGTTAAAACCATGCAGGCAAAAATTTCTTTGCTTGTTCTACAAATATGGCAAATACCATGACAATGGCTTATCTAAGTCTGTGTCAAAAGATAAACTGCTCTTTTAAGATGTATGCTTGAAAATCATTACATTTCAGAACTTTCTTCTTCCTTTCCAAATCAATTCCTTCTCCATACCTCTGAGATATGCTGTGCTGGTAGATCCCAGCAATTTAGATAGGCGTTGAGCTGAAATAAAATTCAGTTAGATATCTGTTTTTCTGTATTATTTTTCTGCTGGATGAATTTCCCTGTCCGTTCCATCACCTGTTCACAGAAGTTGTTCTGCATACAGACAACAGCAGGCAGAGTGATTGTGGACAGGCTTCTGAAGCCCTTCTGCTTCCCTCAGTAATCTAACAGCAGTGAGAGCTTCCAAAAGTCCTTCTCTCTGAAATACTTCTCTTAAGACTACATGTGATGGGAAAATGCTGCTGTGACTTTATCCAAAATGGACACTGCAAAGTGAAAGCAATCCTATTTTTTCAGAGGCACTGGTCCTTCAGCAAGTCCACAAAATAGCAGGGCCTCTAATGAATTTTTCTGAGAGAGCATCACAGCTACCAGCACCAGAGAGGGTGACCATGACTGACCTCCTGCAGCCCAGGAAACAGGGCCGTGCCATCCAGGTGAATACCTCAAATTGTTTCCCCACGGCTGCAGTTTTCCCACCTACTTTCCTGACCCCACCTGATTTCTCAAAGATGCTTGCACTTACACTAAGAAAATGGTTTTATAACAAGGGTGATAGGAATAAATATATGATAGTGCCATAAGTATAATTATTGTTAAGAGTGAGGCTGCTTTGTCAGCTTTGCATAGCTGCTGTGATCAGCTGTCCATCAACTCTAATAACTTACATTTGTATTTGGCTGACCACATTTCAGAGAAAACATTTCAGAGAAAACTTCATAATCCATAGCTTTACCAAAACAAAACAAAACAAAACAAAAACCAAAACAAAACTGTGTCATTTCCCCTGAAATGTTTTGCTGCAATCTTAAGTTACAGGTTTTGACCAGATAAAATTGTGGGAGGAATCTAATGTTTTAATGTTTTCTGTAGACTGTGGTGTTTGATCACAAAGACATTAACAGCAAGAACATGTCAGTAGCTTTCTTAAGAACTTGACTGGAAATGTGCCAAAAGCAACAAGCTCTGGCAAATTCCCAAGCCCTGCTTATTTCTTAGTGCAGAAGCAGTATTACAGTAGCAACTTCTTTCATATGCCTGCTCTTCCAAAATAAGTTTCAAGTAAAATAGAACCGAATTTACAATTAATGTCTCATTTACATTTACAGAGTCAAAATAAGTGTAGGTTTTGCTCCCTTATAAATTTATGCTCAAAATGTTAAAACACCCCAGGATTTTAATGCTCTTCCCAAACTGATTCCTACCACACAAGATGTGGTATTTCATGGTTCAAAACTTACATCCCATGACATGCCTGCCCTAACTTCTACAGTCTGGCAGCCCTTTTTATTTACTCTAGACTAATTCTGAATGATTACACAGAGCTATTTCAATTGTGGGAAACAAAGATTCCAGAACAGACTTTTCCAAAATGCTTTTGTTTTTCTCCAAAATGTTTCTATTATCCAGGTTAATGTGAGGCAGTTTACTTGGGCAGAAGAACCTTAACCATTGCACCATGGAAAGTAACAGCTATACACAGGATATTTTTCACATAAAGATTTGGCCTTGAAATCAGTGGAAAAATTCCTATTGAATAGATCAAAGTAGGATCAAATTTTAAAGCAGCCTTTCCTCCATCAGTCATGCTAACACCCCCAAAACTGATGTTGATTTAGCAGCACAGAACAGCATTACAGGTGCTACATCTGTGTACAATGGTCCCTTTGAAAATCTTTCCCATTGTGCAACTAGTTTAGTATTTGTAAACACACTACTGATTTTCAAAGTTGATGTTAATAATTCACAGAAATGACTGAAATGCTTTGTGTCAACAAACATTCCAAGAAAAACTATTCTTAAAATCAGAACGAATCCTGCACTTCACATTTTTAAACCATGAGATGCACACATTTTTATTTCTCATAGAGGTTTGAAGTAGAAAGGATTTCCTTTGCCATCTTTGGAGATTTTACAGACAACACAGCTGGGCAAGATGTTACATCAGGCTGGTCTTTCTTATATATAGCCCATTCTGCACAAGGTGAGTTTTGCAGTCACACTGTAGTATTTTAAGTGAATTTGCCTAAGTCATACTTAAGAAGGCTGCTGCTGACAAAACTTTTCTTTTCCTGTACAGTCATACTTGCTATCCTGCCCCTGTAGCCAGTCAAAAAGCTGGAATCTCAAGATATTCTTACAGAAGAAGAACCCTTTCCATTTGCATGCAGCAAGTATTGACAAAGAATATGGTAGAAGACTGCACGGAGCAATTACTTTGCATCCTGAAGATGCACAGGCTTCTCTGTGATTTAACACTATTACTTAGAAGCTGCTGGTGTCACTTTAAAGCACAACTGGATCTCTTCCTACCAAAACTCAGCCTAAAGTGTGCACACAGGGTGTGTCACCTTCCACACACCAAAAACAGTAGCTAGTTCCAAGCCTACCCAGGACTTCTTCCATGATATGTATTGTTTCTGCTGGGACTTTTGCCACCATTGTGCTTCAGTATTCTTGGTGTACCAAGGATGGAAAAGTGCTCGTTAAATTGAAGAGATCAGTCAAAACAATCTTAATGACAAAATAACTCTACTGCACTTAGAAACACAGCGTGGTTCTGATCTCACTGATAGGAGCAAGTCAAGTTTAATTCCGTTCCAAGAGTAGCACTCTTAAACAGGATTACATGGGTCAGAACTAAAGATGGTATCTGTGAACCCAAAATCATTGCCTTTGCATCTCATTTACATTAAAATAGCAAACTCACTGCTCCTATTACTTCACAGAGAGTTGTTTTCTTTCAAAAGGCTTCCCATCTTTTTTCATGTAGTTCACAAAGACACTTTACTAAAAGTTATTAAAAATATTGAGCCACTATTCCAAAAAGGAAAAAAGAAAATAGACTTGTACATGTTTTGGATCGTCCAAAGATATTTTAAAATACCCAGCTGGGAAGAACATAAATTATATTAAGTTACAAGATTAAATAAAAATGGGAATCTGTCCAGGAAAATGATGTTCTGGGTAAAATAAATAGGTGTATTTATAGACTTCACAGTTCTGAGCTATTTCCCAGTTTTACAGGCTGGATACGAGAGTGTTTAATATAAGTTTTCAAAACAAGATAATACTAGAAGACACAGTTAACAAAAGTACAAGTTCCTTGCTGCTACTACAAACACTAAAATTATTAAAAATATAAAGTTAGAATTATTTTGCTTCCTTTTACGTACGTGGAATAAAAAGAATTGTATTTACAAAATATTCCTTCATGCTTTTCATTAACAAGACTGAATGATGTGTTTCTAACACCTGTTATCCTGGCACATCTAAAAGCACTTAATTCTGGGAAAACTGCAAAATAACTGAGAGATACTTCAAGAACACTCACACCAAGTTTCATAACATGCCAGTATTTCCTTTTAGCCAACCCTTTCCCAGAGGAATTAAACAATTTGGCATCCACTTACTTTAGCTTCTGACCTTCAAGCAGGTCCTTCCGCTGTGAGGAACTGAAAGAGCAGGAATTAAAGTGTTCTGACCCTACGAAGCTTGTAAATATTAACCTCCCTATCCATGAAAAATCATCTAATAAGCACCACTTAAAAAAAAAATATAAAATACTGATTACAACTTTGGAATAGTATGAAATAAGGACTTTAAAACAGAAACAAAAATAAATGTTACTTTCTGGATAAAAACCTCAATAATGTTAAAAGGGCTATGGATTAAAAAGAAATCATCTATTGCCATTTCACCACTAATGGCTTTCCAAAGTGTCTTTCTCATATCTATTTGCAGGCAATCTGTATTTTTTTTCAAAATTGTTGAGATTGGTCAAACAGAACATTGCCTTCAGCACTGGTAAAACCACATGGTACTGAAAGAGGCAGCAAAACCTCAATTTTCTTGCTTTTTAACAGATCACTGCAATTATTTACAACTGAGAACATCATGATCCAAAATAAGAATGGATTCAAAACCTAAACTCTAGCGAAATAGTCAATTTTTTTCACCAGTGTTCACTGTGACAAGTCAGTTAAAATAATTAACACAGTATGTCTTCGAACTTCTGAGCATGAAAGAATCAGTAAATTCAAGTAAACTATAAAGTAAGCATTCTTTACAATAATTAGTTGTGGGCTGGGAAAGGGATATACTGAGCAAACCTCCAGCAGTTCAACAAAGGAGAGAAGATGCACAGGGACTGACTGCCACTACTGCATGTGGCAGGTGTGCATGTGTATGTGGTGCACGCCACAACTCACCTGCTCATCACCCAGAATTCTACAGCTCCTGTGGAAGAAGTACAGAAGGAAAAGGAAAGCCAGCATTTTAATGGCAGAAATCACAAAGGCTTTAATACGATAAATAAAAAGGCTTTAATAGGTTAAAATAAAATTGAAGTCTGAGACACACCAAAACCTACACTTAGAAATTTACAAGGAGGTTGGCACCAAGGTTCTCCTGCAAATCAACTCCTTGACAAGAAATACCAAAGATAATTGGAAGGCTGTTCACTTGCTTCAGCTACAGATGATTATTAAATGACGTGCCCCACCTCACATTTTGTACAGATATTTGATTCTTATTTCCTGTTTAGTTTGCATTTTTATTGCCCAAGCCACATGGTGATTATGTAGACATAATATGCGCATACACATAGGAATGCACATCAATATTTATTTGCATATGTACCTACACACAAAAATAGATTTTCTCCAAAACCTTTACATTCCAACTTCTCTCCTACCAGAAGTGATGCTGTTATCACTGCAAACAGACTGTTACAGACTATGGCACTGTTTTGCATGCTTTCTAAAGGGCTGCCCTATATATAGAAACTACAGTCAGCTGAAAACTTGAAAAACACTTTCCAGAGCAATTACCAAGAAATAAAATATGTCTCATAAAGAGCCATAAGCATCTGGTGAATTTTTTTTTTTTTTGTAGTTTAGGGAAAGCAGGAAAGATGGACTCAGGTCCACTCAGCAACATTAGAGCAGTTTGCTCCAGCCACGTTTCCCTGTCTGTTCCTGAGCCTGTATGACACAACATCCCAGCCACACCCATGAGCCCACAAAACCCGCTCCCTTCCTCCAGGCTTCCAGCTCCCTCAGTACTCAGGCTAGATCCTACGCCACTAATGTACAATTATTTTGTGCTTTATTTTATCCCATTCCTCAATCTATAACTTCAGGCTTGATTTACAGCAGCTTTCAAATCCAGTTCTGAAGAGAGAATTATTCCTTTTTAATAAGTCTTCCTGTGGAATTGATCTCCACTAATTGCATGCAGAAGCATAAATTAGCTCTCCAACAATCTCATGAGGCCAATTATACCATTTCCATTTAAAATAGGCAAGAACACCACAGATCAAAAAGGTTTCATTCAATTACAGTGCCCAATATGTGATGAGTGGTTCTGGTTTTTTTAAGATACTAAGAACTTTTTATGCTGAAAATACAACTTTTGTGGACTTTACAGCCTACCAGCATCAGACCTACAAAGTATCTAAATTCCCACTAATCTTAGGAGCTTACTATTGCAACTTAAAAAGTCTTTCACTAGAGCTGTTATGCATATTTTTCTAGGTTTCTGAAAAGGCAAACTACATGATAGTAGGATCAATTACTACATCTAAACACTGTGCTAAGCAATAGCAGTAGGCCAAAATCTTGATTCTCACAGGATTTGTCAACAAATGTAAGTTGTGTTTTGATATATTAATAAAAAAAAAAAAAAAAAACCAAACAAAACTCTGACAAAGAGAGATGCTGTCTGAACCCAGCATACAGACACAGGAAGTCAAGCTAGGACCTTCATTCTGCAGCTAAAGAAGTTTTTTATTATTCGTTTTGTTTAAGCAGCACAAAAATGGACAATTTTTGCTGTGAGAAATTCCCAGGAAATAATGCAATACCAGTTCATCTTCTGTAAAAAAATTATAAAATGTTTTCTTAAAGGCATTTAGTATTTATTTTATATTATTTATTTATATAATTTACTATTTTAGAATAGGAAATTAAAGGTATATTACAAATATAATTAATCAGAATAGCACATCCTGTCAATGAGTTTCTAATTTTCTAAATGCTAGGGAAATCAGTGGAGTACCATTTTTAGATAAGCAAATGAGTGCATCTACCTTTCCTGACTTAAGCAAGCAACCTACATCACTACTTATAAACCTAACTGCTGGGAATGCCTTTGAAAATTTACCCAACAATATGTACTGTTAAATCACCTTCATTTCACTGCAAAAGCCACACCAAGTCACTAGTCTGACCTATGTTAACCTTCACCAACAGGATGTAGAAGTTTCTGTCTGTTTAGTATAGTTTTCATTTTCAGGCCCTGCAGTTTCTTTCACATCCCCAAATGGTACAGTCTTCCACCACTCCAGCTGATCCCAATTTGAAACTGAGCAGAGCTTTCCAATTTCCTTTTCCACATTGCACCAGACCAATGACTAAATCCTCAGAGTTCCACCATTTTAACCATAACAGGAGATTTACAGAAAAAAAGAAGAAAAAGCTTTTAAGAGCCTGGAGCCTTGGTAGGTGATAATCTGTCAAATTTGGGGAATGAAAGTTTCCTTCCTCCTAGGACAAGCAATTGATTTTTGCTCTTCCATAGTGCCCTGTAAAGTCTGTACTGGCCAGAAAGCTCCCCAGACCTGGAGTCCTGGCATTTAAAAGTGAGGACAGCACATGCCATCCTAACCCCTCCAAAGGACAAAACAGGGCAAAGGCAGAAGATGGCTTAATTCTACATTAAGCACTGAGCACCAGGGATGTAAGGCTGTTACTTGATTTATATGTCCCCATGCTAAGGTACAGACAGCAAAGGGGCAAAAAACGATTACTTTTCTACTGTGCAAGTTTGAACACTTGTCCAGAATCAAATAAAAATTCACCTCTTTGTAGCTGCTTTCAGCAAACATTAAGTTTCAACTTCCACTCTAGTTTTTCACTAGAAAACACTACATGTTTTTGTGGGGACTTCTACCATAAAAACAGAAGGAAGATGAAGACTGTGGCGGACTGGCTGTGCCATTTAATTTCCCAAATCCAGATATTTTGTATACCTGTGTGGGAAAAATACTAATTAAGTCTACAGGCTTGTGATGAAGCATTTGAATGCATTTATTAGATTTCTGAGTTCTCATTCATTTTCTTGGCAGTATGTTTGAAAGTGTCACAGTTTGAGCATCTAACCTGGCCTCAATTCAGATTTAGGAGCCCGTGGGAAAATCCTGTACTCATTTAATCAAACACAGAGGAATAGTGTTGGGAAACACAGGAAAAAAAGACCCTGTGCATATTCCCTGCTGACAACATTGCTCTAGCTCCCACATATTGACCTGGAGCTGTTTCAAGAAGACATCCCAGTCAATGCCTGTTACACAATTAAACCCTTAGAACTGCTGAATGGAGTGATGAGAATTTCACATACATTGGCTGTTCTGCTCAGCCTTAAGAGATACCTGTTACAGAAGAGAGAGCTCAGATTTTATGATAGAGGCCTCTTTTAAAAATGTACTATCACACACATAAAAATATGCCCACCATAGAAACATACTAGGGCATACAATTTCTTAAGTCCTGGAAATTTTTATTTATTTTGACAATATGAGTAATTTCTCTGCATTGTTTTGGACAGGTACATGGACAGTAATTCCAATGTGCACTACTTACAATCGTGTGCACACGCTACCATATCACCCAGCAGTACAAATTTGGCCTTAAACAGACATGAGCACAGAATTGCATGCATGTGGGAATGGCCAGGCCTGACAACTTTGAGTTTATGTTGGCCACAGAGGACTTGAAGATATCTAATGCCAAAGGAATCTTGAGAACCACCCCTGAGAGCCAGGCATTGTAACTGTGGCCACACAATCTAAACCAGCCTCTGCATGTAACAAGTACAAAATAAAAGAATCAGAAGCGGTTTTCTCTTAAGTATGGAAGGAACAAATGAAAAGTGTTTTCTCAGCAGAAGTGTGGTTAAGAGTTCTAGGTTAATTGTTTATTTATTAGCAACTCTTTGTAGAGCTAGTGAAACTGACCAAAGGAGTCTGCCTCCACTGTACTGCAGGTCCTAAGTCTCCTCTTCCAAGGACTGAAATAGTGAACGACAATGAGCAGTGCATGTGCAGCTTACATTTGCCAGTAAGCAAAAGAAAAGACTATAGTCAATCATCTTTACTTTCCACCAAGAAAAATCTGCTACTGCAGAATTCAGCAACTACAGACGGACTTGCCTCTCACTGCCTCTTGCTCATCCAGCTTTGCTAAATCCCTCTAATGATTCTAGGGCTACATCACAAAAACCCTGTTCAAATTCTCAATTCTGCAAGTGGCAGTCAGAGAAAGCCCTAAGGAGAAGTAAATTTTTGAGACTTTGCAGTTGAGAAAATTAGTAAAGTCTCCATAAATCAGGATTAACTTTCATTACTTACATGCCAGCTTTCTTAGTCTTATTTTAAATTCAACCTATTTGGGATCAGAGTGCTGGTTCAGAAATAGAAGGCTTTGAACCATTTTATGTGTCACGCATTTTAATTCTAGTTCCTAAGGAAAGCCAAGCCCTATATCAAAGTACATACTGTAATTTTTCCATGAACTTAATGCCTTATTACATGATGTGTAAAAGACTCTGTTGTTCAGTTATGCTTTTTTTTTTAAGTGGGTGAAAATCACATGGAGGCTGTTTCCCAAGAATTCCACTCTGGGCCATTAAAAAACAGTGTGAATCTTTTTCCTGAGAGATCATGGTTTTACAATTATGCTGAAAAATGAACAAAAGGACAGACATGGAGATTTGAACATCATTCTAACTCAGGTTACAGTAAGTGATGGCACTGGAAACACCACTCTTCTAAGAGCATCAAATTCAACTATTTGTGTACCCAAATTCTCTATTGTAAGAACTTCATTCAACACCACTTCTGACTGAACAAGCTACAAAAGAGTTTCCATGTTTCAGATGGAGAATACCCTTTCCATTCAGCATTTAACTTTTTTAAGTGCACTTTTTTTGAAGAATGACCATATTTCATTACTTCCGTTTAGTTAGTTCCATGTTTTCTTTTCCATTCTGTCAATGTTAAGTATAAATTCACCTGCTGGCATTTGAGAATCCCTAAGCAATCATAACCCACCACTCTGCAATGCTGATTCACATCTTCTGTGGTGACTTCAGAGAGAACAAAATAGAAGTATGTGATCAGCTCAACATTGAAAAAAACAAAATCAAAAAAGCTTGGATAAGAAATTTTGTACTGAACTACCCAGAGGCCTCTTTACTTCACAAAAATGCTGAAGTTCTATTGCAAATTCAACCTCACTAACAGCGAAATTTCCTCTTGGGTTTTTTTGAAAGAGCCAAGGACTGTTGATTTCAATAATTGTTTCTCCAGTCATCTGTGATTCAACTGATTCAATTCAGCATGCCACAACACTCTTCTGTACCTTCTTGCTGTTTCCTAAATAATTAACAGTTCTAACAAAAAAAGCCTTTGCAAGTAGTTTTTATTTACTTATAAAAGATAAAACATCCAAGCTTTTCCTCAACACCACTTGGCTACCAGTAGACACTATTCCCTAAATCAGCACCACTATCGTGTTCCAGCAAGGGCTGGTTTACTGGTTTCTGAACTCTAGGATACACAACGGAGAAATTCTGCTGAATACCCCATAATGACCAATTTCACATAAGGAACTATGGCAGCTGTTACAAATACATTGGCTCCTTCTTGGAGATCACATTCCAATCTTCTGCTGGGTGGTGTCGTGCTGGTTTCCTCCCAGAGAGCCATCTTCCTGTGAGCTAACAGCAGAGCCTACCTGCTGGGCTGCTACAAGACACAAACTTTTCTCATTTGAAAAGCAGAAACAGGATGAACCAGCTTCCTGAATTTTCACATCTGACCTTAGAAAAGTATTTTGTATATTTCTATTAAATGTCTCCAAAATGTTACCTGAGTAATATTCCTCACAGGCTTTAGTTATCTACAGTATTCCATCAGGTGCTCCCAAAATCTAAAGAGATAGGATGCATCAGGAATAACAGCTGTGTTCTGACAGTCTGAAGTATGATCTTACACTACAAGATGAAACTCTGTACCTTCTCTGATGGATTGATCTTAAATACAAATACATATTCAAATACATATTTAAGGCATCTTGGTAAGGGATGCCATGGCAAGAAAGAGTGAATATCATATTTTATATATATATATTATATTATATACATTTATTTATTTATTTATTTATTTATTTTAATTTTCATGGAAAATGATGCATGTGTCAATATTTTATCACCTCTTAAGTAATATATGTCACTAAAAAATCAAAACAGGAATTCAAAATAGATCACTGTGTTTAGAAATGTTTAGTATGTAAGGAAAATAAATGCCACACTTATAGCACAAAACTCTGTGGTGTACACTAAAAGTTCATCTATGTTATGCACAGAACTGTATTTGCAAACAGTAATTTACAGAGCACCTGTCAGGAACCAATAGAACAATGAATGCCTGCTGAACTACAACTGTGGACTCACCTTTGGTCATTCAGACTTGGCTAGACAAAAGTCATAGCTGAGCCCTGATCTAGTGCCAGTAGGCATCCAGGCTGGAACAGAAACTAGACTAGATGACCTCCAGAGGCCCCTTCCAGAGAACATTTCTATGATTTTCTGGTTTTATGGTACTGTGCAAGGTTACCATATTCTTAACAAATGGTTTTATGAATATGTAATGGTAACAAAATTCTCACAATCAAAACTGGCCCTTTGAATTGTATTAAGACAACAGCAATATATTAGAAAATCAACATCAACACTAACATATTAAAATAAATACAACAGAGGGATACAGAAGGCATCCAGTTGAAAGAGGATCACTTTCTCCAAGTTGGATAATCGACTTCTGCCTTATCAAGAGATCATATTAAACCATTTATTCTGACCACATGTTGCCTAAAGCCTGATGAAGTAAGCCTACAACTTTGTAAGCTTTTACGTCCCTTTAAAATTTTTTTGTTGTAGTTTTGCCCAGTGATTCATACTACTATTTTTAAGGTAAACAGAATTTTGTTTGCACACTCACTTAAAACTTTTTGTGCAATCTCAAATCTGATCAAAGGTTTAAAGTGAAGGCAGTCAGCTCCTTAGAAAAATGTTATAGCACCAGAAAAGCAAGGGTTGGGCACAAGAAACCAGGTTCAAGAAATGAAGTCAAAAACCATTCTTCTGCTTATATCCTTATGTATATTTCTCTTCACTAATCAGTGACTCTTTTGATTTCGAGCTGAGGACATTACCAAAATCTGACAGTGTGACTATTTTTAGCAAGTGTTTATTAAATAAACGTTGTATTTTAGTTCCTTCAGGGATGCAAAGGGATGCAACTGTTGCACGGTTCACCTGGCGGCCCGATGCAAGGCCAGTACTTCTGCCACATACTCTCCATATAACGGAGGGAAGCGCGGGGATCAGTGCCATCCCCGCTGCGGCTCCTGGACACCGGGAAAGATGGGACAAGGCGGGACTTGGAGGCGTTACGGGAGGCCGCGAGCGGGACGAGGCGCGGCAGGAGCCGCGCTGGTCTCGTCACGGCTGGGAGCCGCGTCCTGGGTGCCTCAGCCGGTGCCGCTGGCAGCCCGTGCCGGCCCGCAGACCCTCCCGGCACCGGCACGGGTGGTACCCGGTACCCCTGGTACCCGGCCGGCCCCCTGCGCGCCCCCGCGGGCAGGCGCGCACACAGACATCGCACACAGACACGCGGGCGGACGCGCACAAACGCGCACAGACACTCACTTGATGTCCTCCCAGACGGCGGGGCCGTAGTTGCGGATGACGAGCAGCTCCAGGGCGTGATTGACGAAGCCGTACTGCGGGGCAGGACGAGGCGGTGGCACGGTCAGGCACCGGGCGGCAGGGGAGCCCCGTCCCCCGCCCCGCAGCATCCCACCCCACCCTTCCCATCACCCCGCCGGGAACCGACCCCACCGACACATCACCCATCTCCCCCCGAAACAAAGGGCTGGGGCCCGGCTTCCCGCTTCCCAAGGGAATTCAGCCCTTTCCCTCCCACCGCGGGCCCGGCGCCGGGCAGAGCGGACGCGCCCGGCCCGGGCAGGGCGGGCGGCCCGGCGGAGCTCACCATGGTGCCGCCGCCGCCGCCGCCGCCAGCAGAGGATGGGCCCGGCTGCCTCACCGACTCCCCCGGCCGCCGCCGCCCCGAGTGGCACCCGCCGGCAGCCAATGGCGAGCGCGACCGCTGCCCGAGGGGCCAATGGCGGGCGCGGCCGCCGCGCTCCCGTCCAATCAGAGGCGGAGGCGGGGCTGCGGGAGCCGAGGGCCGCGCGGGGGCCGCGGCCGGGGCTGAGGGCGGCCGGGCCGGGGGGCGGCCGGGCCGGGGGGCGGCCGGGCCGGGGGGCGGCCGGGGCCGGGGGTCGGCCGCTGCCCGTGCCCGGCCCGGAGCCGGCGTTGGTCCCGGGCTCCGGAACGCTCCTGCTCGTACCCATCCTGCTAGTAATGGCTGGGTGGGAACCTGTAGGGCATTTCCCTGTGCAGCGGTTGCCTTCGCAAGAATGCTTCAGTTGTTTCTCGTACCGATGCAGCCACTCATTTTTTTAGGAAAATGTCCCCAAATAAAGGGAGGAATCTGAGCGACAAAGTGATCGCAGACATTTCTGCTCCTGTGTATTCGTATCTCAAAGGCCAGTGAAGTTAAAAGCACAATAATGAGTGCTTTCAGTAACGGGTTTTTTGTGCGTTTTTGAGTCCTTCCAGGTGTCGGTGTGAATAAATAGTGTTGTATCATTAACCTACGGAACATGGATTCTTAGAGGGTTCTCTAATTAGGGCATGACCCTTACAACAGGAGGTTTGGAGGAGAGACAATATGCCAAGGCCAGTTTGGAAATAGCACACTCTATCATATGCTATCATATACAAAGAATAAAAAAAGATAATATGGCACTGTATAGTGTAAAGCCCTTTGTATGATCAAAAAAATTTGCCCGAGTGTATGAAATAAAAAAATCTAAGGAGACCACTAACTCTTTTAAACTTGTTTAAGAAGAATCAAAACATATTAAAATATAATTATTTAGGAGGACAAGGGGATGAGTACGTAGTGGACTACCAGTGTAGTAGCTCTCGGGCAGAAACCTTGCTACATGAAGCCATACACACTAGTCAGGCCAGATTGATTCTAAATGTAGGCAAAATTACAGAAGTTCAGGCCTTAGTAAAATAATGCAAAATAAGTTTAACATTTGAACTGTTCACGTAGTTCTTGAAAGAAAATATGAAGCACTGATGTTGGAAATTCCATGTAAATAAGTTTAAAAAGGGTGGCACATAAAATCTTTTGAAATTTCAACTACTGCCTGGTGAACTTTTCAATCTGTATTAAGAGCTTTTAAAAATCCTAGTAAATGTGGACACGAATGGATGGGCATTAGAAATTTGGCAAAATCATCTCAGTAGACATTCCAAGAACAGCAGAAGCTAACTCTGCTTTTAGGTCATGTAGGCATAGTAATCAAGTCTGTTTAACTCAGTCCAAATGTACTGGGAAAAACAATTTTAGTTTTTTTTTAAGAATGACCAAGAACAAATGCTTCAGTGTAACCAGTTAAAATCATACAAGTAATATGCTAACTTTGAAGGGAGAAAGAAAATATTTAGATAAATTAACCAAACTATTCCAAACTGCTGGTTGAGTATATTTGTGTAGAAGACCAAACAAAAACTGACGAGATTCAAATCTCTAAAAGACTCTTCAATTTCCAGGAAACTAGCAACAGAGATAATTTAATAAATCATACTGTTGGAACCAGACCAAAGGCTGTGCTTTAACTAAGATTTGAAGACACTAGGTCACTATCTACTTTTTACTTTTTGGTAGGAAAGAAATTCTGGGAAAATGGGAAAACATCCTACCATACAAATGTTGTAGTTACATCTTTGTGTGCCTACTGCTGGGACTTTTGCCCTCCAGTGTGGTTAGTCTTCTCCTTCAAGCACTTATAAAACACTTTTGAGGATACAAATGTCAAGGAATTCCTAGCAGTATGTCCCAGGCAGGAAACAAGTTGACTGCATGGAGAATAGGTGTAAAAAAACATTCTCATTCTTCACAGGTTTCAAGAGAATCCACTTTTTATATGGAGTAAGCCCTCCTGGTCATGAAGTATTAGAGAGGTTATATGAAATTATTTTTGGTTATGGTTTTCAGAAGGTGGATTTTGTGTACCTGAGTGACACTTTTTTGAAAGTACTGAGATCTACAAAAGTCAAAATTGCCTTAGATAAATATAAAATTGCCTTCTGATTTGGTAGATTGCATTTACAGGCTGTTCTTGTGATTAACCCATTATAATACAAATGGAAGTTCTAGTCAAGGTGAGGTTTGTAAAATGTGAAGTGAAAACAGCATGGTCAGAGTAAAAGCAGGCAGTGATTGATTTTGTTTTCCAAAAAAAAAGGTATCCTTTTGAAAGTCTGGAAGATGCTGAATTAACAAATTCAACCAAGTGATTTTCTGAGAAGAACAAGGCTCTGTTCCAGACACCTGCTCAGTCAAGACTCTCTGGAAGTCTTAGGCAAGAAGATTTGCTTTCATCTGGAAGAAGAGGCCCGAAGTCAATAAGATAAATGTCAAAATAAGCTGTTAATACTGAGCTGTGTTTCCAAGGCCCAACTATGTCAGTATCAGGACTGTTCTGCCACATGCATTATTCACATCACACAAACATTTGGATTGTATCTGATACACTTCCATAAAGTCTTCAGCTTATTCCACTATAGCACTCAATCATATTCCCATTTGGTGACCCTCATGCACTAGGTACATGTTATACATGTTTTATTTTAACATGTTTCTTCCTGATTTGAGATGCTGACTTCATCTGGCAATTCTTGGTGAGATTCATGAAAGCAAAAAGTAGCATAGGATCCTTTTATGTTGTGTGAAAGGGCAATTGCTGAGACAGCAACATTCAGCTCAATATGGTTTGTGTTAATGCACAAGCACTATAAAGCAAAGGAAGTATTTTAATAAGTTGCATTTTTACTTTGGACTTTGCTTTTACAGTTTATTTTGTTACTGAAGTCCTGAATAAAAAGACTGCCTTATATGGTATTGCTAGATTCCACTAATTGAAGATGGAGTTACTTTACTGACATGGACTGAACTATAGGTATTTCTAGTTATGGTCTGAGACCTGGCATTTGGAATTGTCATAACAATACTTTTCAGGTGCAGAAACACCCTCTTAAATTCACTTCAGCAAGATTCATTATTTCTACTATGCCATTATAAAGTGTTCCCCTATACCATTAAATTCATTTTTCAGTCCTAGTATTGACAAGCTGTGATGAACCAACCCTCAATGTTTCCATGCTGTTCTGTAATGCAGTAACGTGTACATTTGGGAAACAGAGAGCTCCATTGCATGCTCCCATTAGAGGAATGTAACCTTAGCCATGCAGAGCGAACTAATCATAGGTTCAAATTTTCCCCAACATCATCTGCAGTCAGTGGAAAAAGACTTATGTTTGTTTTCATGTACTTGTTGTCCAAAGCCCCTGGGAATGCCTTTATCCTTGATGCTTCCTTGGCAGGTTTTTCTTGGGCTGAAAAATCAGAAGAGTGGAAATGTTTCTATGTCTGAATCCAGCCCTTTTCACATCCTTGGGATGCTACTGCATTTAATCTCTCGGTTATTTCCCACTACCTGCTGCTGTGTGTGCAGGATATGCATTTGCTGTAGTGGCACAAAAAAATGTAATTTCGTACTGTTCAAGAAATAAGCAATTTTAGCCCAGATCTTCAAAGGCCATCTTATAACAAGGCTGCAAAGCAATGTGCTCATTTACATTTATATTAGGAAGCCACTGGCTTGACTTTGCTTTCAGCATCAAAAGTATGCTGAAGCAGATGAGACACACATCTTTATAAGGTTGTTTACTTCATTTCAGATTCTTTCACAGTTTATTATTTCTTTGACTGGCTTTCCAGATTATGTTCCACCCTAACTTCATATTTAACATTCAGATCTTACTGCTTGTTCTCTGGAGAGTACGTATCTTTAAACTGTTGCATCTGGATGTATCAAAGGTTCCAGATTCATTGATTATCTTTCTTCTTTTATTTGTGTTTCAGTATCAGAGCAATGCTCAATAACTTAAGATACTGGCTTTTACTCTCCCTCCATGCTCTGCAGGAAAGGACTGCCAGTGAACATATGCAGACGGGACTGGAAAAATTTTAATTAAAAAAAACCCAAACAAACCTTATATCTGATTTTTTTTTTTCCTATGCAGTTGTAAGCAGCCACACAATCAGAGGTGGTTTTAGTAGCCTCAAAAGACTGTTATGGCACATACCTTGCAGACTTTAGAGGCAGAAAAGCAAGTCTTAGCTCTGATTTCAGAAAGTTAAGTTTGGTTTCTGCCAAGCTGACTTAAAATAAACTGGAGCAGAGCTTTGAAAGCAACTCAGTACCTTGTACACTCTATGGCAAACAGCCACAAAAGTCATTGCTGTTGCAGGAAGCAAATCTCCCACCACTTTTGGAAAACAATGGGCAGGCATTAAAAAAAATGTTAGCAAATGGAGTGGCCTCCTAGGTTGTAGGATGGGTGGGGTTTGGAAAAGGGTCCCCTTGCCAAGATTCAGCAGCAATTCCCTTAATTCTCATGGCCTTTAGTTGGAAATACTAAATGGCCATGGTTTTTCCCCCTGTACTATTAATTGCTGCTGTTTCTGGAAAGACTGCAAAATAAAATAATGGAAGAAATAAACTGGTTTGGGGGAAGTCTGAATTCTGCCTTCACAAGTTTTCCCAGGAAGAAGTAGATCTGTCCCAGGGGCTCAGTTATCTGTGTGCTTCACTGTTCTGTCGGTTTCTGTGACTCTTTGCTCCGGTTTTGCACAGTAGTTCAGAGAGAAAGAAAGCATCAGCTCCACACTAATTGCACTTCCTCTGACACCACCAATGCAATTTTTTTCTGACATCCTCCTGAAATTTTATCAGGTCATGCCTGAATGAAATAAAATTAATTTAATTATTTTGGTATAGTTTTCACTTTAGCTATGTCAATGTTAACCCACTTTTTATTTTAAGGGCCATTTACACTTCTTTGGCAAAGAAACTTCAGGGATAAGAATGTTATCTTCCATCATGCAGTGTAAATGTGAATAGGAATCAGCCACGCAGAATCTTCATGAACTAATAAAATAAATTTTACACATAAGAAAACTGTTTCTGGACATAATACTAAGGTATTTTTATATTCATATAAATAGCATTATATAGCCTCTGAAAATTTTCACAATATCATACACTATACTACAGAAGAGATCAACTTAAAACCAACTCTATTATTTTCTTCCAAAATGTCCCAGTATTGCATCAGTTAAATTGCCTTCCGTTTATCTCAACAATCTGCTTATTAGCTTTCTGATTCCTTCTTTTCAATTTAAATGAAATGATTAGTTAAAAGGTGAAAGGAATATTTTAGATCTAAGTGAAAAGATCAGTTAAAATATTTGTCCCTTATTAAATGCATTTTTATTCAGCAAAAGAATTTAAACAGAGAAACATCTACAGTGAGACCTAAATTCTTAAATTATGTTTAAAGCTAAATGGATTTATGGGGGGTTTATTGTAGAACAGGTTTGAACATGAGTACGTTTAAAGCATTTCCATGTATCTTTGTTTTAAATATGTGCCTAAATCCTATTTACTTTACTGAGGCTCAAGCATGTTGCCTTCTGCGTAGACTAAAGCACCCTATCAGAATTCTTCCCAAAGGCTGTCACCTAAGGAAGGTTACCAAGAACTGCCATGATGAACATCCCATCTAATGACAGATTGATATGGAATTTGGCTTTGATCATGGCCCTCATCCAGTCAGCAATACTTGTCTTCTAGGGACAAAAGGAAATTCCCTCCTAAGCGTACTTCCTATTTGGTTGATATGAGAAATAAATCCTTTTTATTTAAAAGTCTATTTATTTCTTAACAGAGATGGATAGATTCATACTGACCTCAGTAATTTCTGGTTTAATAACATAAATACTCCCCATCTTCTATATCCAGGGATACACACATGGGACTGCTAACCCCTGGGTATTTCTCTCAATAGAATAGAACTGTCCGACCAATATATTGGAAAGATCAGTCTCCAAGATTTGCATAGGTCTTGTTTCCTTGAAACACTGTGGTCTAAAGTGTCACAAATACACGTGCCTGTATGTATGTATATATACATGTATATATATATATCTGGTGTGTGCAAGATAGATGTGTTTATTTATAATACACAGACTTTCTGGTTCCATTTTTGTGCCACAGAACTATTTCTAACCATCTTGGATGGATATAGTAGACCTGAAGAAGGATTCAATGGTTCAAGTTTTGTTCAAATGCTCCTTACAGGAAATCTGAATTGCAATATGGCTTTAAAACATTCTTAATTCTAGTCCATTCTAAGCTCTTTTCTCAAGATTCTGATGCTACATGTATGAATTTCTACTAAAAACTAGAATAAAATGGTTTATTGAGCTTCAGAATGCACCAGTCAAGATCAGAAAATGAACACAATGGTACCTTAGTCTAATGTAATTGCTCCCTGTAAATTGAGACCAAAATCTGATTTAGTGGTAAGTGGCTTGAAGAGAATTTTATAGCATGATATGTCAAACCCCAGGAACAGAAGAGGTCAGAATAACAGTACCTGATACAAATAGGAGTAGTAGTATGTGTATAAGAGTTGCAGTTCTCCAGCCTGCAGCTGGGATCAAACTGTACAGCATAGAGGAATTTCTGGGCAGATGGATCTGTTACTTAGAGAGGCAAAATCCTAAACTCAGAACACTTAACTAACTCTCTTCTGCCAGGTCCACAGGCAAAGCCTTCAGAATTCTCCACTCATATTCCATCAGTCACAACAGAAAAGCTTGGACTGTAGTAGTATTAATCTTTGTAAATGTGTTCAGATGTTTAAAAGCATCTCTGTTCACCTGATAATTCCCCTGACAACTTCAGAGCGAGCATGCAATGGGCATTTCCATAGCACCTCACACCCACATTGCGTCCTCAAATAAGGATCAGAGCTTTAAGCTGGTGTGCTTCCATTCCACACAGTCTGACTGGAATTCCATTTCTAAGCAAACATTCCAAAGCATATTTTATTACACTTCTGTTAAAACATTTCAAATTTAAATGCCAACAAAAAGAAAACATTTATTGCTGTAATACATAATAACAAGTGGATATTATTATTTTTAAGTACTTTAAAAACCCTAAGAACTAAAAGAGTTTGATGATTACAGAGATGTATGTGATTATACAGTGTTTGAATCTATATTAATTTTATACACAAAATAAAGTTCTTGAGACAGTAAGCAGCAATTCTGCTATGCATGTATATTAGCTACAATTATCAGCCTGATCCAGAAAATGCTGAGCACCCTCATACTTTGACCAGTCAGTGTGAGAAGATGGTCAGCAGCCTTCTAGGATGGGGCCCAAATGATGCACTGCAAGGAGTATGTGATGGCAATGACAATATTTTAATGGAATTTTTTTCATGGAATTTCTAAGAAAATACATTTTCATAGTCATTGATAAGCACCAGCTCACAACACTGCATGTGGCTGCATCACTTGCACATTACATTTCCTGACAAACTGCATATACAATACATCTAGAATTCTCAGTATAGAGAGAACTGTAGCACTTACAAATTACCACAGGGAAAATACAGTTTATAGTAGCATTTCCAACAGTGACATTGCAACATTACTTTAGCAGTTATATTCCTTATGCAAAGGAGAAATAAAAAGTAGTCAGTGACATACTTCCTGAAATTTTAATACTGGCTTTCAGGTGTTAACAATCTAAAGTGCTTTCATGTTTCATACAGTTTTAAAAATTTTCAATTTATACCAAAAAAAAATTCCAAATATTTATAAATTTATTCTATACACTTGTGAATGCACAATTTAGTCTATTCCTGTTTCCTCACCGAAAAAATTGGCATTGCCATCTCCCAAATCTCTCTTTTGAAACCAAGTCTGTGAGTTTGTTCCTTGAATATAAGCATCCAGAAAATAGCAAATTCCAGGAATATCACTTGGAAAATTTGGTGGAAGCTCCTCCCTTGAGCGTGGTGTGAACACAAAACCTGGGTATTCCTTTAACAACCTAAAACAAAAATGAATCATCTCAATTAAAAAGCAGTCACTAAGAAGTGCAGATATTCAATAACTCTTCATGTATGGCAGGGAGAATCCAATTTAATTTTTATAGCTATTTACTGGAAATATTAAAAATAATGTTTACGTGGTAACCTTGATAATCTATTAACTTCCACATCAATGCAAATAACAGCATCTCTTCTTTTTTTGTCTTGTCAATGTTTTGCATGTAGGTCCTATGTTTGTTGTAAATATTTTCAAAAATTGTTTAATGCTGAAAGCTAGCTCACATCCCTCCACACATCAAATGCATCACAATTAGTATATCAAAGAAGAAAATACTGTGAACCTTATTAATGAAACTATTCAGGCCCTCTTATGAATTCTAATATTATTTGCTTTTTCACAGGTTGAAACAGAGACTGCTAATCTGTAGGGATAAATGTTGGATACTCATACCAAAGCTTTCAAACAATTATTGCAATATACAGGAGTTGTGCAAGGTGCCAAAATGTTATCCATGTGTCTTTAGAATTGGTGAATGAATCAAAATTTTAAAAAAACCCACCAAACAGAAAGGAAGTTAACACCTCATACACTCAGAAAAAATCCCCCCAAAAACAACAATGGTTTACCCATTAATCAAATTGCCTGTTTTCTAGAGGTATGATTCAAAATGATTTTCCGTACGAGTAGAATGGAAAAACAATCACTGTTGGCCAGCACTGCTTATGTTGACATACATAAGCACTGGTGATGCTAGTGCTCTCTCTGTGTTTTCAGAGTGCATGATCAAAAGGGTTACTTTCTCTGTGCTCTAATACCTGTGCTTCTTTTTCTAAATCACCTATCCAAGATCATCTAAAGCTTGGCACCGTCTGTGTCACATAACACATGCTGCAGGGGATGTCAGGAAGGATCCTGTGCCAAATTCTCTGTCTGATGCTGGATGCAGAACCTTGCCACAAGGCATTATCAGATATGTGGCAGTGGGTACAAGCTGAGTAGGAACAACAGACTACAGTCCAGGCTACTGTGAGGGCAACAGAACTTCCTTAAAAAGTAAAAATAACTTATAATTTTGCTTATTTTACCCAGCCAAAAAAACAACAGGACTATAAAAGACTACTACAGTAACTACTGCAGGTGGACATTTTACATACTGCACCATACCTGTAAGTTGTTGGGCTAACATTTATTTTTCTAGGTATACTGCAAGATTCAAACTTATTGGCAAGGGTCACATTATTTCCAAAAAGGCAATAACGAGGCATTTTAACCCCAACAACTCCAGCAAAGACGGATCCAGAATGAAGGCCAATACGCATCTTTAAACAAAAGAAAGAAAACAGAATTATTAGGTAGAATTGGTAAAGTCAAGTTTATAAATTATTCTTCATTTAAAAATAAAAGAAGTAAAGAAAGAGCTATTAAAAAAAAAAACAAAGCTAGCAGAGTGTCCTTAAAATATCTGTACTCTGGTCATTACTGCTCATGGAGAGGGAACTAGCTGAAGTTTATCTTGTGCTGCATTTTTAGTCAATAATCCTACCATATTAAAATATGACTGTGAACTGCTGTGAACTTAGCTCATACTCAGATTTTTCACTCTTACTTAGCTGCTGCTGCTTTCTATGGTTCTTTTGGGTGGGGTTTTTTGAACTATGTTCTTTCTCTCATCTGCATTATACATGTGTAGAGGTGTTTTCTTCAGAACAGCATTCTGACTAAATAATGGCATGATGTCAGAAAGCTTGTATGTCTACTCTGCATACTACTCTTTATATATCAAGAGAGTATCATACCATTATGAAGAAGTTGCAATTTCTAACTTTGAGTGTAAAAGTAGAAAAACCTGCAACAAAACCAAAATCCACCCACATTGTAAAGATGGCTGAAATACATTCATCAAAATGCAAGTCTGATTCAGAGTATGTCATTTGCAGTCACACCTTTTTTTCTTGGCAATTGATATGTAAAATTACAGTAGGTTGTGTGACAAATTTTTTGCTTTGCACAATAGCCAATGTTTTCATGAAGCATTTAATAAAAATAGATGCATGCTTTCATTAAAAATAGTTTCCTTCTAAGAAGCTTCTGTTAGGTACTAACACAATAGAAATTTTTATCCTTATTTTAAAATAATTTTTTAAAATGCAGTAGTAGCATTTGCATGTAAATTATACATTTGCTATAATATTGCCAGGATGTTTCCAGGTTTTTTAAGTGTAACTTAATTTGATAACGCAAAATACAAAGAGACAAAAAGAACAACATTTATTTATAATACAATACTACTGTTCTCTGTGATCAATGTGAAGCATATAATCCTCTTAATAACCTTTTTCTTTGTCTTGGAATACAAATATTCCTTAATCTAAAATTTAAAAACAAACAAACAAACAAAACAAAAAACAAACCAAAACAAAGCCATTAAGCTTCCTGGAGGAAAAAACGAACAGAAAAATGTTAAAAATTAGCAAATGAAAGACATAATGAACTGAAACACCTCTATTAACATAATAGGATGCCATTCCAGGCCATTTGAACTACATTAAAGGTCCACATCATTTTTCATGCACACAGTCCTTTCTGTTTCTTTCTCAGTAAGAGATAATCCTATATGAAAATTTCAGTACATGTATAAGTTCTCACTGAAAAAAGCCATAAATATAATTACCACTGAATTTAACAGTTGCTTTGACGGCATTAACACTATTATCTTATGGTGGTTCAGTATCTGACTGTGAAACAAGAACAGCAATGGAATCCTCCAAAGATATGTGGATTACTACAATCAGAACGTCTTTGGGCATTCATATTCATAGCTTCTGCGTCAAAAGACTTGGAAGTCTAATTTGGAAAGAGGATTAGTCATTTCCTTAGAAAAGAGACTATTCCATGCCACTGACAGTTTTATTGCTACTGACACAAGAACTGCAGCATGTCAGATTGCACCTACTGACTTCAAAGCGTTTGTCTTTTGGGTTGATTTTCAGATCTCTTTTTCACCTTTACCACTCCACAGAACTCTCATCCACAGATCTAAAAAGGTTATCTTCTCCAGCCACGGTCACTTGATTCTCCACATTTTCTAAGGTAATACAATGATTTGAAATTTCCTTGAGGCAAAATCCCAGAAAGCGACTAAACAAACAAAAAAGCCTAGTTTAACCAAATAATAAAAAAAATAAAATAGATGACCTTGATAGGCTCTCCATGGGGAGACACCACCTCGTCTGACAGTTCCATCATCTTCAGGGCCATCAGTGCTATTTGAACAGCATGTGTTTCACTTTCTTTGTGTAAGCCTCCAGCAACACAGTAGGCATCTCCAATAGTCTCAACCTAAAACAGGCATATTTGTTCCTTACTCTTAGACTGTTTGATAAATATAAAAGAACAGCCTAAATTCAGTAAGAATTGTAGCTACCTACAATTTATGACCAAGTCTTAGTTTTCCTGCAAAATTATTTAAGTACTGGACAAATCCTTCAGTATCATGCAAAAAAAAAAATAAATTGCACAACTTTTATTTATTGTTGAGCATAATTCTAAAATACTTTTCCTTTTTTATTTACTGTCAGGCACCCCCAGCTACATCAAACACCTGTTTACCCCTGAGTCACATTGAAATTAATTTTTAAAATTAAATCGTAAGTTTTGATGGGCTTCTTTCTTGGCTGAGTGAACAATTGTTAGTGTTGACTTTTTTGTTTGTTTGTTTTGTGATTTTTGTCTTTCATTTGAAAAAGGTTTATGGCAAAATAATTTATAGACCTCTATTATCTTCTGTCCCACTTAGTCTTAATTTCCTTTCCTGCCCCAGAATCCCAAAGAAAAGCAATGAACTGTGTACCTTGTAGACATCTAGCTCTCCACACTGGTAATCAAAGCGAGTATAAAGCTCATTAAGCATGGTGATAACCTGCATAGGTGAGCATTGAGAACAGATGGCAGTGAATCCAACAATGTCAGAAAAAAGCATTGTGACATTATTAAATTTCTTGGCTTGTACAACTTGTCCCTGCCACAGCTGCTGAGCAACCTCTCCAGGAAAAATTGAAAACAGAAGATCTACAGTCTTCTTCTTCTCTTCTTCAAGTGCTTGATGGGCCTGCTCAAGGGTTGCTTTTAGCTTTCCTAACCTCTTCTTCAGTCCATCCTGGGCTCTGGCCTGCTCTCCTATCAGAACAACATCTCTTAAAGCATTGTGAATGGGAATATCAGAGAGGTACAATCCACGTCCTGTAAAATCTTCTAGTCTGTCCACACAGGGAGATCCCAAAAATAGAATGGCACTGGATTCAAAAATATAGATCATTTGGCCTTTAAGATCCATTACCTGAAACAGTTAAAGAAACAAGAATTCATGCAAAACATGCATGGCAATGGTCTAGAAGCAAGAAGTTTCAGAGAAAATACATTTTGCTAAAACTGGTCCATAGTCCTTACATTTTAATTTGGTTGCTTAGAGAAAACATGGGGTGCTGAATCACAGAGCCATCAAGTAAGTTCATTTTTATTCAACCCTGTAGTACAAGAGGACTCCAGCTTAAGGATAAACACCTAATCATGTCTGAGTATCAGTTTATCTTAGGGAGTAAAGAAAACCAAAAAGAATAATTTTGTTTATTTTCAGCAATTGATAAAATGTGTTACTACAGTGGCCTCTAAATTTCTCCTAATGACTAGTTCATTCACCACTTTCTCCATAAGATAAAGTAAGAAAATCTGCTTCAGTTTTATCATAGGATGTTCAGTACTCACTGCAATTTAAAATTAAAGGCAGAAATGGCAGGAATATCCAATTTTAATAGTCTAAAAAAGAAAACTATTTTGTGTGAAGTGTTTTTACATCCCTTCTGTAGTCAGTTGTGTCATGTGAAAGGTACTGCAGAGCCTAGCTTAACACGGCCCTGAAAGTCCACTTTTTAAATAAAATCTGTTCCTTACTAATAGACATTTGCATATGAAAGTACATGCAAAATCAAAGCCGACTCTACTACCCCTTGTAACCATTCTTGTGCAGAAATGGATCTGAGCTGAAATAGGTACAGATTTTAATAGCTACATTAGTAACTGGATAAAAGTCTTTAACTATTCTTCATTTAAGTTTCTGGAGTGTTGAGTCTGAGCTGGTAATTCAACTCCGAGTGCCTCAGGTGTATATAAACTGGAATTCAGATGGGACCAGGAACGAATGAACACAATCACTGAATACTCAGTGTTCTTTGCTGTCCCAGGCCATTTGTCACAGACCCAGCTTCAGCAAAGATAGTTGTAATCCCATCAGCTGAAACTAAGTGAAACCTTTGGTGATTGTATCTGATGAAAATATCGGAGTATCAAAGATACCAAAACACCAAAGGCTGAATGAGCACAGAAAACATATTTTTATTTTCTCCAAATCTAGAGCTGGTCCCAAATGACTCAGAAGCTCTTTGTTAAATGTATTCCTGCTACTATCTTTGTGCTGAAGATGCCCTTATTCTCAGCAGCATGGTATATCTCTGGTTTTATCTCAGTATTTCAAATCATTGAATTAAAATCAAATTTGCAGTCAGATTTTACTTATGTATAAGTCCTAAAGCAGAGTTTTGACTAAACATTCTTCAGAATCTGAATTACATTTGACTAATTAAATCATTATTATTCAGTTGTATCAGATGTTCAGATGTAGAAAATGCAAAGTGCACTGTGTTTTGTGGCTATTTTAACTCCATCTGAAAAAAACAAATTCCTCGTAGAAGTAATGGTGATAAAAAGTCTCTTACCATGGATGGTTTTGTATCAGTATTTTCCCATCTTCTAACTCGTACAGTAAACTGCATATTTAGCATGGTCATTATTGCACTAAAAGTGCAGCTTACTTTGGGGGTAAGAATTTCAAAATACTCTTCAAAATTTGGCTTAGCTTGAAATTCTCTCCTGGTCAAAAGTCTTCTTATCCCATTTCCAATCTGAAGAACTGACATATCCTTGTCAAACATAAAATGAAATGGGAAAGTCTTACAGAACACAGAGGCAGGAATCACAAGTGAAGACTGTGGTTTACATGGAGATAAGGAAGGTTTTGCACTTTTGACTTGTATAGAATACAGCAAATAAGGCTGATTAGCAAATTCAGTGCAGTCATTATGGAAACAAGGAGGCATGAGCATCACTTCCACCTCAGTTTCATACAAAATATGAGCTGCTGCTTTAATGATACCAGGTAGAATAAGACTTGTGATTTTCTTAGGAAAGAAATAATAAACATTTAAGAAGTCCTGATCTTTCTCCAGGCATAATATGGAGGCATCTTCAAGTCTGTCCTTTTTTCCTGCTTCTTGGCTGTGGCCACTCTGCTTTAGCAGAGTAGTGAAACTATTCAAGAAGTCCTTTAGGGTGCCTCCAATAACCCCTAATATGTGTTCATCCTCTTCATAGCATATTTTGAATAGTTCTTCACCAAGAGATTCCCGTAGAGACTCCACGGGAACACCTGCACAGAACCACATTTTAGTCAGAACTGCACTCATCATCCTGAATCACAGGCTAACCTCCACACCTTTTTCCAAAACAGTCAATCTCTTTCCCTGATGTTGACATCTGAGGGCACTCTAATTTAGGAGTCCTGGAAACAAGGCCTGGAAATGCGGGGACAATTGGTTGCAGTTTAGAAAGATCCAAGATCCAGTGTTCTTTGTAGAGATGTAGACAAAATGGACACAAGTTTTCACACAAGATTTAACTCAGCTCCCATAATTGATATAAAGGAGTAAAATAAGTTTAAAAACTAGCATACAAATAAAATAGGTCTGCAGATATAAGTACTATGCGTAATCCAGTACATTAAATGACCCTAGGAATATTCTGGAGCACTGAGGCTGATTGGCACTGAATGGCTCACATCTTTGCTAGTAAATTTGTTTTACCCAGATAGCTGCATGCAAACTGACTGTTGGAAATGTTCAATTTCTCCAACTATTACTGGGAATCCTTTGAAAAAGTATTGCCTCTCACAGACCAACTGTGTGCCTCGACCAGTTTAAGTGTACAGAAGACCATATTTCGGTTCCAGGAAAAGTTAATATACATCTATTACCAATGTAGCAGACTTATATATTACAAATTATAGAGTTCTCTTCTAACACACAACATTCTTCTGAATATGAAGTAACATATAAGTAACAAGACTAATTTCTACAAAAGATATATATATATTTACATATATATAGAATAGATACTTTATTTATATGCATATTATTAAACAAGCTTAAATTACCTGCTGCATTAGCATGATCACTGATTATTTTTTCAAAATCTTCTCTATCACCAGTTTTTCTGCAAAGATCATAAAAATATAATAAAACCCCTAAATAATAAAGATAAATGCTGTAAAGGCAGTAAGTACAGAAGTTACCTACCTTGTCTTTAAAGTGTATAGACCTAGTTCTGCTGATCAAAGAGGAAGTTTTTAATTCATTCAAAAGCGGGTCTTGGTAAGATCTTAGATTATCCTATGCATTTCTGGTAAATTAAAAGTTTTGGTGGTCTGAACTCCAGTTGTGGATTTCAGGCAAATGCTATTGCCTGTCATTTTAGCAGTCTTGGCTTTTTGTTTGATTTGTGTTTCTTTCTTGAAGCTAAAACTACATTTCCTAACATATTGTAAAATATAATTGGAATTTATATTCAAGCATTTTTTGGAATTACAGTGCATTTAATTCAAAAGAGGTGAGAACATATTTCTGCTTAGAGAGGAAATACAAATAACAACTATTAACTACAAAATTACTTGTTCATTGGTAGTAATTAAGAAATTTGACATAAAACTGCAGCCTTCTGAGTTTTCTGAGGACAATAAATGTCAAAATGAATGTTTGACTCCAAGTTATGGGAACAACATATAGCTTAGATTAACCTTCATTTAAGCAATAAACTCCTGGTACATGCCTTCTGAATGTATCACTTGGAATATCATAGGTATATTTACATGCAAAAGCAACAGATATTTAGATTTGTTTTACATTGGCATTATTGCCTCCTTCAGAATATCACAGTAATTTTTTCTTTTCAACTAATATTCCAGGGAAGCAACACATAATTAAAGAATGGGAAAACATTCATAGCAATAAGCCAGTCAGCAATTGCAAAGCACATCTGACCCTCTATCTTTGGTTCAGTCAATGTATGTAAAGTGCTTTAAAAATATCAAGTATAATTTAAAAGAGACACTGCAATTATCTATTCTTATCATGGTGAGCAACAGTGTAGTTTCCAACTTGATTATTTTTCTTCACTTCAGAAAGCAGATTTAAACTGATGGGCTTATTTTTTTCAGATGCATTCAATAAACTATATCATAAGATGCTAAGAAATTCTTACTTTCTACAAAGCTCAAATGATTAATTTTGGATTAGTACTAAGAAATGCTGAAAATTGAGCTGAGTTCCTCAGAAACAGAAACCAGAACCCAAGTGAGCTCAGGAAAACATCCAATCAGTATCTGTAGTGTATGAGTGTTCACGGAATCAGAAACCAAATTCTTTTGTATAATACTAATTGTATTTCGAACTCTCCCTGGGATCTTAGAAACACCAGGCTAGATCCATATACAACCTATTATTCCATCTATGCTAAGCAGTCTCCAAGCTCCTCCAAAGTCCTTGCCTGCTTTGTTTCCCTGTACAATTTGCCCATTAAGTAAACTTTGTGAGCGATGTAAATATTTGTGAATATTTTAAAACAAACCAAATCATCACTAGGTTACGTTACATGAAATGTTACACACGAATTTGACAAGATAATTGAATATAAATTCCAGAAATCTTGACTCCCAGTCACCACCCCGTTCCTGTCTGAAAAACATTTTTGCAGTGAAGTTAGTTACAAACCCATTACACCTACATACCTGGTTTCTTTAATTCTGTGTTTTGCAAGTGTTCTCTGCAGTGCAAGATTTAGCCTTTCAAACTGGGGAAAAAAATAAGTATGTCATATGTATCAATATCATTGCTGAACATTTAATCATGAGATACATTTCTATACACAGAATTACTTTGCCATCTTTGGGACTAACAACCTTTTTCAAGACAGTATTGTTAGAAACAACATGTCACTTCTGTGGTTATGAGATTTACTTTATGTTTATCTCTTCAGCTCCAGTACCACTGCAATTAATACCCTCAGCCCTTGTGCACCAGTGGTAGTGTATTTTAAAAACAGTGATGTTCTTTAGCTCCAGATTTTCAGATGGCAATAAAGACAGTGCTGCTAAGAAATAAGTATAACTAACACAGCTCTCTATTATTACAAATCCCACCCCCCAAAAAACCACAAAGTACCATGAATACAAAATTATTTTAAAGAAAAGAATAATTTTTGCTGTGTATGCCACGACATCCTCCAGATGAAAATCTAGTCATTGTAGACAGCCTTTATGAAAGAATTCTCTAATAAAACAAACTTTAGAACATAATGAATATTTGCCTTAAAATACTTCAATCCCATGATTCCATATCCCTTCTGCAGTTCCTAACTTAAAATCTAAACAGATGGAACATTTTCCAAATATGCGTATTTAAAATTCTTAGGGCCAGTAAAGCTGTCATATGTATGTAGTCTCTGATATTCAAAACCCAAACTTCCCACACAGGCAGGGTCATAGAATACTACTATACTGGCACAACAGAATTCAGCTGGAAGGCTTTTCTTTGGTTCTCATTCCCTGAAGAAACTAGCAGCTTTTACTGCATCTTTTACTTTTTGTATTTCCAGGAGGAAAGTTTGCACAACCAAAGAAAATATCACTTGAAATCACTTGAAAGGCATATTCTGGAAATGTTTTTTCAAGGAAAAATCTAAAGTGAATTAGATAAATATATACATATCTATGTATATATACCATATACCACAGTATATAAACACAACATAAATTACATCTGTGTAGAAACTGATACACTAAGTGGAATGCCATCCAATCCACTACTTATAAATGAGCAATGTTCTCCATATTTCTGTAAAGAAAGAAGCAAATTAAACAACAATATGCACTACATTATATCCCAAATTTAATCAAAAAGTTGTTTGGATGCACTTTGTCCTGGACTTCTATGCATAGCTCGCTGTCTCCATGAGAAGGTCACAATTCAAATTCATGATGCAGCCCTGTTTTGGAGCTTCCAGATGGAAGGAAGATGACGTTACTCAAAAACATTTAAGCCAGGTAAATTTTCTAAGCAATGAAAAATATGTTTCTAAACAAGCAATGGCCTTTTATGGAAAAATAGAAAGATGCTTAGGGCTTGACCCCAAATCAGCATGAGAACAGACTTGGACAAAGTTCTGATGCATATGACTTGAATAATTGTAAATAGTAACAATAACCTTGAATTTCAGTGGTTCCTAGGGTACATGGTCATAGTATCTTCACTTTGCCAAGCTTTGTCCCAGATAATGAACTAGCTTATCATAATTATGTTATAGGCAACTGCATACATTTATACCACTCTTTAAAGAGAAAAAATTACCAGTTATTAAAAATCCCACCAACAACTATACTAGAACTATACTAGAAAAGCAATATAGCAATCATGACACACTTGAAAGGGTGCTTTGCCAGTTCATTTTAGGGTTAAAAGTATTTTCATTTATAAATTTAGAGATCAGTTTAAAGGTTTAAAAGGATGCATTCTGTCTGTATAAATGCAGCAGAGGTGAAAAGTTTTTCAAAACTTAATTTTTTAGAGGTTTAGTGAATGAGTAATAGATGAAGAGCTGCATAACCAGATCTGCAAATATATTTAACAGAGCTCCAGCACTTTAAGTAAGGTACACTGAATGTCCAAGTAATGGAATTGTAATTAAATGAGTGTACAGAAGTGTCCATTTGTTATTTGTAGTCCCAATATGTCAGTCAGTTCCTTCAAACCTCCCACTGAATTTGAGACAAGGCCAAGAGTTGGATGTTACAGAGCTGCATTTTCCACATTATTTTTATAGAGATAAACCATGGTATTCATCTCCACTCAAGAAAGCCTGGGCCGGTTTTCAGTTAAGCTGAGCAGAGACATAGGAATATTTTTGTGGTAAATACAAAGAGTAGTGGTTTTAAAAATAGTATGACAGGAGTTTAGTATCACAGCAGATGGAAACATCAATTTCAATTTTTTTGTGATAATGACTAATGCACATAGCAGTTTGGATTCAGTTAGGTGAACTGATGAGATGACCATATAATTTACATAATTAGGTAACAAGGCACAATTTCTATTCCTATATCTCTATGTTAAAAAATGGTACAAAAATAGATGGATCTAAAAAGTTCAATTAAAAATATTAGTGGAAAGTTGCAAATACAAGGCACAAATAAGGGAAATACAGTGGAAGGAATCGTGTATAGAAATTGTGGCAAAATTATATCCAGAAGGAATAGAAGTGGATTTAAACTACCGAGAACTACATAAGAACACAAACTTTTAAGCCAAAGCAACTTTTAAGGGCTTACATCTAAAGGCTGGCATAGATTGCTTTTTTTAACATTTATAGTTAAATGCTGTCGAAGTTTTATTTAGTATCTATTTACCTCAGGAAATATTAGTTTGCAGATGCTTTCCGTTAGCGTGTGCAGGTACACTCTGCTTCTGCTCGTTTTCCTTTGTGGCAGGTTTCCTTGGCCATCTTTTTCATGGACTTCTTTGCAGATGGGCAAAGCTGCTCTAGAGCTGTTTTCTGTGCAGTCCTTGTCATGTTCCTCAGGAATGTGACCTTGAGTCAGTAAGGAGAAAGGACATTCTCCTGTGATCTTCAAGTCTTTCAGTTTTGTACAGAACATACTGTACGAAGTCTCTCTCTTGAGATTAGGAGTACTTAGCTCTGTGTTTACTAACAAGAGCAGAAGATGCCAGAATAATAAGTTGATAAGGCAACAACTGTAGAAGGTTATTGGTAGCTATAAATCACCACAGGAAAAAATTTCTGCCCCTACAAAACAAGAAAGAAAAAAACAATTACAAATATTTATTTTCTTTTTTTAAATTCTGACGATGTGCTGGTTTTATCTTAAGTACATTAAAATAATGGCTTTTTGAGGACTTAGCTCAGGAAAGCACTTACTCTCATCCCATTTTAAGCTTGTAATATCAACTGACTTCAGTGTTTCAGGTAACTCAAGCTGCATGCATGGTTAAGTTTTGTATGAATTTGGACTCAAGTGATTAAGGCAGAGGACTCATCTTACCTGACACATATTTGGTCACATTGATGGATGAGGTTTCCGAAAGAGTACGACGAAATGTTTTTGATTCTTTATAAGTAACTATTAAAAACCATCTCATGTGGCACAATGAAACAGATTAGTTATGGATACTTAAATCTAAACTTACTTGATGTCCAAGATATCCTTTATGTAACAGAGAAACATATGACTTAAGTTAGTGTGTGTATTTAAACAGTAAACCATACAAGACCAAAGGTTAGAGTCTCTTGTAAAAACAACTGACTGGTGACAACTCACATCTTGGAAATCTGACTACACAACTGCAGTTGCTTGGAAACATTAGGGAATTTTTATGCTTTTGAAGGTGGTATTTTCCAAACAACACATTAAACTTTTAATTTCAATAATGGTTCCATTTGTTACAGGGCCAAAGCCCAGCTAGAATTTAAATCTGACTACTGCTGTAAAACACAAAAATGTTTTTACAAATACATCAGTGACAAAAGGAGGGCTAAGGAGAATCTCCATCCTTTACTGCATGCAGGAGGAAACATAGTGGCAAAGGACAAGGAAAAGGCTGAGTTGCTCAATGCCTTCTTTGCCTCAGTCTTTAATAGTGAGAACAGTTGCTCTCAGAACAGTAAGACCCTGTGCTGGAAGACAGAGACAGAGAGCAGAATGATGGTCCTATAAACCATGAAAAAATGGTCACTGACCAGCTACACAATTTAAGATACACAAGTCCATGGGGCCAGATGGGATTCACCCATCCCCAGGGTCTAAAGGAAACTGTCAGGAGAGCTCACCAAATCATCTTCCATTATTTACCAGCAGTCTTGGCTAATTGGGCAGGTCCCAGTTGACAGGAGGTCAGTTAAGATAATGTCCATCCACAAGAAGTCAGAGGGAGAATACCACCTGACAACCTGACTTCAGTCAGGCTCAGTCAGTCAGCGGAGGTCATGGAGCAGATAATCTTGAGTACCATCACACAACACAGGCAGGACAACCAGGGGATCAGGCACAGCCAGCACAGGTTTAGGAAAGGCAGGACTTGCCTGACAAGTTTGGTCTCCTTCTATGTCAAGGTGACCAGCTTAGTGAATGAAGAAAAAAGATAAAGTCTACCTAGACTCAATTAAAGCCTTTGACACCATTTCTCACAACATTCTGGAGAAACTGGCTGATCATGGCTTTCACAAGCATACCCTTTGCCAAGAACTGGCTGGATGACCAAACCCAGAGAGTATTGGTAAATGGAGTTACATCCACTTGGCAGCCAGTCACTAGTGGGTTTCCCCAGGGCTTAGGACTGGGGCCAGACCTGGTTAATATCTTTATCAATGACTTGGACAAGGAGATTGAGTTCACCCTCAGCCAGTCTGCAGGCAGCACAAAGATGGTAGGAATGTTGATCTGCTGCAGAGGGATCTGGACAGCATGGATCTATGCACTGAGGCAAATCATACGAGGTTCAACGAGCAAAGTGATTGCTTCAGCCCTTGGATTGCACTAACCCCATGCAGTGCTACAGGCTGAGGGAGAGTTACTGGAAAATTGCCTGGCAGAAAAGTACCAGGTGCTGGGCATGCTAGTCGACAGCAGCTGAACATGAGCCAGAGCATGCCCAGGTGGCCCAGAAGACCAGTGGCATTCCTAGCCTGGATCAGCAATAGTGTGGCCAGCAGGACCAGGGCAGTGATTGTCCTCCTGTACTCAGCACTGGTGAGATTACACCTTGAACCCTGCATCCAGTTCTGGGCCCCTCACTACAAGAAGAACAATGAGGTGCTGGAGCATGTGCAGAGAAGGGCAATGGAGCTGGGGAAGAAGAATCTAGGGTACAAGTTTTATGAGGAGTGACTGAGGAAGCTGGGTGTGTTTATCCTACAGAAAAGAAGGCTCAGCCAAGGCCTAACTGCTTCTAAAAGGAGGCTGTAGCAAGTTGAGGATCAATCTTTTCTCTCTGGTAACAAGTGTCAAAGAAGAACCAGCCTCTAGTTTTAACAAGGGAGGTTTAGACCAGATATTAAAAAACATTTATTCAAAGAAAGGGTGCTCAAAAATTGGAACAGGCTGTGCAGAGAAGCAGTCGAATCGTCATCCTTGGAGGTATTTAAAAGATGTGTAGATGTGGCACTTAGGGACACGGTTTAGTGAAGTTGATTTATTTCAGTTAGTCTGAAAAAGGCTCTTTCTTTCATTTTCTATTGACTGTATCTCATTGAATCAGATCCTCTCATCCTCATATAATACTCTTTAAAAATAATCCTCCAGAGTTTTTGGTGACTCTGGAAGCAATTAAGTATTCCCTTTTTCTCTCTGGAGATACAACAACTACTTCTCTCAAAGGCACTCCTGCTTTAATAAGCCTGCGCATTACACCATTTGTTTCTGCCCCTGAGACACCCTAAGGGCATTTGGGGTCACACAGAACTGTATCAGGGTTAAAAATAACTAATTCCCTGATACAGGTTATCAGCTGCTGCTTTTGAAACAGCTGTAATGAACGGCACAGCAGAAGAATGCTGCAAACACAGCACAAATGGCACAGATAAAAGGAGAAATAGGCAGGAGCTACTTTGATTGGAGCTGCTGCTGAAAAATATATTTGGCAGAAAAGCCCCTTTTAAAGGATGTTGTAATACTGGTGGTGTCAGGCCAGGCTCTAGGGCACATCTATCAAAATTACCGTCTTATTTTAAGAATCAATAAACACAACGCTAAGAACAAGAGGCTGAAGAATGTTTACATAACATTTTATATTTCTGATTTCAGTTTTTACAACAAAACTCATTTGTTTCTGCTGCATGGACATCAGCAATACTTCATTTTTTTATTGCTGCATAGCACTGGGTAGCAAGTAAAGCAGTGAAAAATTTAAAGCAAGAACCATACTCTAAATACATAAATATACATAATACATTATATGTGAGCATTGTTATAGATAGATAGATATTTTTATTCAGAAGTCATTACATACCCTATATTACTACAATAAGAAAAGCAGAAAAAAACACATATTTTATGTAGTTCGACTGATGTGTGTACTGAAGTGAAACACACATATATACATGCAAAATTGTCAAACCTAAAAAAAATTATGGCTCTGATGGATCTTACATTTATAGTCACATGCTTTGCTGGATTTGGGGCTTGAATTTCATGATAAATTTTGAATTTATAAAATAACTACTTAATTTCTTAAGTCAAGTATATCAGCAGTTTGAAGGCAAAAAAAAAGACACTGAAATATATTTTTGTAAAAGAATGTAGAATTAAACATTTTAAACATCTCCCGGGGAATGCAACACTGCAAATGCATATGCTGCTATTTTAACAGACTTAAGAAAAAGTTTCTCAGTGAATAATGTAAGAGTGAATTAAAGGCTAAATTAGACAGCAACAAATATGTACTGCAGTTGCACTAACCTAAGAACAACGAAACTGAATACCTTCATCAATTACCAATGAGCTTTCAGTTTCTTTGGATGTTTTTTTCCAGCTGATTAAGTTATTTCTCCATTTTTAGAAAACAATAATCTGGAATTATTTGGGGTTCACTTCCATGCTAGCATATTGTATTTTAACTAAATCACATTTATTGTGATAGGAAAAATATCCAGTCAGGTAGAATCAGTTTAGAAAAGGAAATGATACAGTTGTTTTACACCTGAAGTTTCCAGAAGCTGTCAAGTGGGAAGAAGATGGTCATGGGACAAGAGTTTTTCAGGGGCAAAATGAGCACTAATGTGAAGGTCCCTGAGTTGACAAAGCTGCTGGACATGCAGCTACTGTGTTTGCAGCTTCTTTTAGTGATGCCACCCTGTGTGCTGCAGGACACTGACATTCAGCCTTGTCCTGCCCTGGTGGGGACTGGAATCTTTGCCCTTGATCGGAACATTGCTTTGGGCACCTGCCAGTTGCTATTTATGAACACATCATAATCGATTTGGAAGAACATGAATATCCATGATATTTCTAGCAATAATACTGTTGTACAAAACCAATATCAGACTTTAAAGTCCATATAATGAAGACACAGTCCTTAAAGAAAGTTTTCTGAAGAACCATTTTCTAAGCATCCTGAAATTCTTGTTTTCCCAGAAACAAACTGCATGTCTCTTTGATAAAAGAGATCCCAGTTCAAAACCATTATCAATTTAACAGGTATAACAATTTTCAAGCAGTGGTCAGTTCAAAACTCTTCCTGACCTCTGCAATGACAAAACCCCCTAAATCAAATCTTCAAATAAACAAAGTGGAGAACCTATTTACATGACACTTTAGAGAATTCAAATACTGAAAAAGCCCTCTATGTCTTCTTTAATTAAAACATCAAGTTTGCATCTTGCCCTTAATTTAAGTAATGTTCAGAAATAAAGTCTATTGTATTACAGGAAAATCTGTCTCACTCAAATGGTAATTAGACAGTGGTGTTAAAGGTCTGACAAGAGAAAGATAATGAATCCCCAGTACAGAGATTACAGAAGGAATTTCAGCAGTATGATGGACAACAAAAAGGTATGAGAAAGATAATACCACACATCACAGGTTAACTCAAACATCTGCAGATGTGTTTCAGGAATGAGGAGCACCAGCCCTCCCACTGTTCACCATGTCTTTAGATATTTTATGACCATAAAAAAAAAAAAAAAAAAAAAAATTTTTGTGTTTTTGATTCCTCTCCAAATATGGTTTGAGAGAGCTCATCCCAAGGGAGCAGCAGTGTCTAATGTGAATTCTCCATCTCTGCCATATTAATTGATGTTGTAGTTACCTTGGGAAACAAATTGAAAATTAAAATTAAATAATCTGCTGTGAGATCAAACTACAAGCGACCAATTTATTTAGTGTCTGACTGAGTACAACATGGCACTGTGCCACTCAGAAAAATGAACATGACTTTACATAGTATAGTCATAGCTGCAGAATAACTTAACATGCTCAAAATGCTCTGTACAAATATTTCATTCTAAGATTACATCTATACACGTCTCACAGTCAAAAACGCATTCCTCTATGTTTATTTTTACTATCTGCTTCTGAATATTTCCTTTATTATAACACATCATGCAATGCAGATCAATGAATCAATCATACAGTAAAATCCCTAATATTAACACAGCCATTTATAAAAATGAAGCAATACCACTTGTCAACAGTAGCTAAAGGTAGTTCATAATCTTAATTTATGGATGTGGCACAAAAATTAAAAGCAACATTAAATACTTTTCTCTTATGACAAGCAGAGTCCTTCACTCAGAGTAAGACAGAATATGGTATGATGGTATAAAAAAAATAGTCTGTTTTGCAGCAAGCAAAAGATATCACTGACTGAATCTAACTTTCTCTAGTACAAGAGGGATTGCAGCACTAGCAGGAGTAGTGTGGAAACCTTTGCCTCCACAGAAGCAGCTGTTAACTGCTGCTTTTATGTAAGAAAGGGGTTTGCTATTCCCACTCAGGTCTAATCTCTGTGGGGTTCAGAAATCCTTGCCTTTTGCCCCTTGCCAGTCAGTGACTCTGAAGAGAGCAAGGCAGGAACTGTTCTTTTTATGCATGGGCAAAACACAACCAGTGTCTAGTGGGACAGGTTAGGAACCAGCACCCTCCTTATCAGCAGCAGCTCATTTCTGTTTCAGCTGCTGTGTCTATCAGCTGACAAACACAGCTAAAATAACTAAATATTATAATTTTGCCTTTGTAATATTAAGTACAATATCTGCATATTATTTTTTCTACTTCAAGTGCTGTGGGTAGCAACAAAATCAAAGCCCTGGTAATTGGTCTGTTTCCAAGGATCTTAAAGTTGTTTCTAAAATAATAAGATAACACCTCAAGTCTACATCAATATATAAGCTCATATATTAAGAAGTTAAAGCAAGTATTTGTTAGTCTTATTAAATCCTGTACAAATAAGTTAACCTTTCATTGTTTGCTTCATTTTTAGTTTAAACATGTCCTGGGTACATACCCCTTCAAAGCATTAATTTGTTTGGATATTGCAAAGCCAAGGAGTTGAGGTCTAGAAACCTCTTTATTCACATGACTATTCAATCCTAAATCATTACCACCTTGTGTAGACATGGGCTTCACTTAATTTACAAAGCAGTACTTTTCTTTCCTGAAAGATTCTAGGCTTTTTCACAGTACATATTTCTGCTACCTGAGCAAAGGCAATAGCTGATGAAAAGGTCATTATCTCCTCTACAGATCAGGAAGAGACATGATATGGAACAGTGGACTTCATAAAAATTTACTGGTGCCCAAGAAATTACTAGAATCAGCAAATTCCATTCCAGTTCTCAAAATGAATATGGTTTGCCAGGCATTAACTTTCCTGCTTGTTCAGCCAAAATTTCCACCCTCCTTTCTTTCAAGTCAATTCTCATTCTGATCTGCCTTTACCTCAGAGCCCTTTAAGAGTAGTCTTTTACCATTTTTTCTTCAAAGCACTAAAATTGCCATTGTGTGTTGTGCAAGACCTGTTCTAGTGTTCTCACCCTCTGTTACAGATATTTCTGATACAAGTAGAGACAAAATTTTCTTGTAAGTCACAGCATACCACAGCACACTACAGAACTTAATGAATTAATGGGATTACAGTGATTACCAAACAAAGTAAAAGATAGTAAAGCAACTATGATAAAGTACTACAAATCACACCAATCATTGTTTTAACCCTCCAAACCTTTTAGTAAACCCAAGTTCAGTGTTGTAACTCAACCCACTGACTGTCCTATATGACTATATGACTGCTTAAGGCAAGTTAAAAATCTAGACTTTGCTTAAAAGAAAACTTTCTCCCCACATAGTGTGGAATTTCTTCACCTTTCTACCTTTTTTTCTGTATAAATTGTTTTAAGAAACAGAGAAACACAATCAAGTGTTTCCTCTGTGCTCCAAGTTGAATAGATTTTGATTTGCAACATTAGACAGCTACCAAGCCAGGAAATGAAGAAAATAATTAACTTTGTTTTCTGAGAAAAAAAAACAAATTATCTACTTTTTTATCTTGTCATCTATTATCACCAATTTCACAGAATACATGTCAACTTCAAAACTACTAATATGTCTTATTTTAAGGTCACGAGACGGACATTTCTGCTACTTTAAATATTAGCATTTATGTAATAACACCAAACACTATATCTTAATATTGAAACTGATGTTGTTGAATACAGGGCAAAACCCTAATTTTAAAGTATCACTGAATTTCTTATGTTGGTTTTGTGACTGACTCATTTCCCTGTAATAGTCTGAAGCAAGTCTCTGGATCCAAATATACCCCTGGGAGAAGCCCAGACTCCAGATGTGAAAGTTATATAGCAGCCATATCTCTGGTTTCAATTAAAAGCTCAGGAGGAACCTTAATTACTACACCCATGTTTTGGCATATAGCTAAAGGAAGGACCGATTCCCAAATGCTGCTGATAAAATACATATTTGCCATTTTAAGCATCACATTAAGTACTTTCATAGGGTAAATATTTTCCTATGCTAGGACCAAATAACAGGGAGGCATGCTGAGAAGGCAGCGTGGGAAAAATATTATTTTCCTGTGAGTCAAAACCTCTGTGAAAACACTCCCCAGCAAGCCCAGCAGGCAGGCTCGCAGCACCTCTGCTCCCATCACACGCTCAGGATGCGAAGGCAGCTCTCGGCTGCGGCGCATCCGCAGCCCTGGCCCAGCACGGCTGGAACCCCAGCCGGGCAGCTCCCGAGAGCCACAGCCCCCAGCACTGCTCACGGCCTTTTCCACTGAGGCACAGGTAAAGATACCTCAACAAAAACCAGAAACCTGCTGTATGTAACCATGATGCATTATTCAGGTCTTGAGCTTGCATTTTGGTTTTGCTTTTTTGAGAAATCCTGATACGGAACTGACATAACTGATGAGACCTCGAGTGATCTGGGTGCCCAGATGAGGAAGCAATTTAAGGAGAGGAGCTGCTGCAGTGAGGGCAAGCAATCCAAAGCATCTGGAAATTATTCTCACACTTTCACACCAATAATTCTCACGTTTTTACATATAGCATAACCTACATTTGTAGCCCCTGAAAGCACAATACTTCCATAAAACTTGTAAGAGAAAAGCTATGAAAAATAAATTTATGTCTTCTTTTCAAGAATTAAAACTCATCCTGAGGAAATGCAGTGGTCGTGACAGTCTGCAGGAGTTAAATGTAAAGATCAAAGTGTTGCCCATAGCCAGTGGAATGTAATTAGAATCCACAAAAGGAGAAGCACTGATGGTCTAGAACATAAAGTCATTCTTAATTGTTGTGCTTACTGATTCCTTCCAAATATCTACTTACAGCTCAATCTCTAAATTTAGCAATGCTAAATACTCATTTAGCTTGACCTTTAACTATACATGTCTACAAAATCTGATTTTTGTTTCTTTCATAGATCAAAAATGCTTTTAAGGAGCAAATAAACTAAAAAATACTAGTAATTATTTTGTGATAAAAGTGAAATCTAGTAACCTTTTATCCCATACCATTAGTGAAATCTTTAGCTAGTATTCTCAACTTAGCCAGCATTGCTGCATCTCTTTTTTTAATAAATGAAACAACAAAAGTACTAAATGGTACCATGGACTCCACAGATCTTAGAGAAGTGTCTGAAAATTAGGCCTGTAGACAGAAGTAGGACTGAAATTAGCATATTTCAGTTGTAGAGCTCTCTGACTGGGCATTTGCCACCTGTCACTTCTGTTTACAATATCTACAAAATCATTTTCATGCTGAAAATCACTGACAACTACCTTTCATATTTATTCATACTTAAGCACTCATGCCAACTCCTGTTGAAGTCAACAGCAGGTTTCTGGATATAGCAGGAATAGGATTAATCCTAAAAGGTCTGTCACTCCTGTCACTGAAATACTGATTTGCATGTTTTCTTATTTTTGAACCAAAATATGACCTTGGCTTTTAAATGTTGGGTTTTTGCAGCTAAGTGTGCAGATGCAATAATCACAGAACTGAGGTTATTTGAGATTACAGAAAGGTTAAAACCTATGCATGGGAAGGGAATAACAGGAACTTCTAATTAGTCAAAATGGTTTGTCCTACAGCATTGAGGTTATGTCCTTGTACTTTTTCTGAAAAAACATGCTGATTGAAGACATGTAATCAACCCAAATAGATGGCTGAAGGGATGTTTTCATAGCCATCATACAGATACTGATTCTGCTTTAGGTAGGTCCCTGCAAAAAAAATAGCAGCTCTGAAAAAGCAGAGAAATCAGCTACTTTCCCAATTGTTCTCTTCCATGGTGTTTGCAGAGCAGGACCAAGAGGCACCTTCCTCTGTGATTAAATGTCTACATATGGTTTCTGCTACAAAACATGTTTAAAAATAATTGGAATTGCTGATTTAGCCCATGTGCACTGTAAATTAGCACCTTCCTTTTTTATTTCACTGATTGGCCTGTCATTTTGCACACAATGGTACAGGCACATATAGTTATTCATAGCCTACCTCTTTCAAAATCTGCTCTTCTGAAAAAGATTTGAGTACACAAAAGCACGACATCTTACCTTCAAAAAGATTATCAGCATATCCAGAGAGACTGAATGGTCTAGGAATACATTACAATACCAATTTGAGTATCTTGTTTAGCTACTTTCTAATACTCTTCTGCAAAATACAGCAGATATTAACTTAAAGCAGAGAAAGCTAGGTAAATATATTAATTTATATTGTCCTTAAAAACACCGGCTTCCTTTTTCACTAAAATGATGAAGCTAAGTAAAGATGAGAGCTTTTGTGAAATATTGAGCTTGCACGTGTGGTATTAAGAGAAATTAATGTTGTTAATCACAAAAAATAAGCACTTAATGATTAACAATAGCCTGTTGTTAGTGTACACCACGTGTGTAACAAAACTAAAGATTAAATAAATCCAGAATCAGATTTTGGCTTCCTGTTGAATGTTCAATCTGAGATGCTTGTCATTGTCTCCAGTGCAATTGCTGAAGTTACCACGGCTATTGCTCTTTCAAAGCCTTCCGTTCCATTTATTCAACACTTCTTTTAAGCATGTGAATGAAATCAAATTGCACAGAGTGTTTTTCAGATTACTTTTGCACAGGAAAAGTCAGCACATGTAAATGAGAGCAGCAGGGAGAAGGAATGCAAGATTAACTCAGAGAGAACTGCCATGTTCACCATGTATTCTGTAATATCTTCCCCTTGTCCCTGGTGGCAGCTTGAGGTAAAGAGTGAGGGGAAAATGTGGCCCTATGGAAAAGTAAGCTGAAAATATTTATGGGAGATTCAGTTTTGACATATCTAAATCATAGCAAGGCTATTGATATGTAGAAATCTGAGCTCTTTTATAAAGAAACTTCTCAAGTCATTAAAATGTAGCTTCCTGTTTTAATAATAGACACAGTGAAAATCAGAGAATCATTGTGGTATTGATCATGACACCAAGGAAAAGATTTATAATGCTACATTTCCAAACCCTCACTAGTGATAAACAATAAAAAAAAGGACACATCCTTATAGCTAAAAAATATCAGATAGTAGAAGTCTTGGTCAGTGCTGCTCCTCCAGTTAGAACAGATACATTTAAAAAGAGCTAGCATATTTAAGCTACGCATTATACAGATTCAAGTACATTAGCTGTTGAATTGCAGCCTCTTGTAACAATACCAAAGTTGAATATTCAAACAGAACAAAAATAATAACATCCAGGTTTTTGAAACTCTGTTTCAGTTTTGGATATTTTTGTGCCAAAGGGCTGGTTACAGGCTGGCACAGAAATAGATGCTTAGCTTGCAATGCTTGCAAATTCCCTGAAATTCACTAGTTTTTGTGTCAGGTGTTTCAGATGAACAGAGATTCAACAGATTAAGAAATACTGAAGAATGGAAATCCAAGAAAAGGTTAACAAAGAGCAATTCAGAAACTTTGATCAGATGTATCAATCGCCAGCCTATAATTCAAGGTACAAATTCAGTGTTTAATTATTGATCCAAATTAAATGTATTTTAACCATAATTCTTTTGGTGCTTTTTTGTGACTTTTTGTGCAAGGTCCTCAGGTCTCTCTCTCATTGGGTAAATACAGATATTGTGCATTGCATGAATCACAGGGTAATTTTCCTGGAGTCATTCTAGGCAGGGTACCTAAAATCACCCACATTTATTCACTTCACAGTCTGTATAACTGCACTGGCTACAACAATGTCAACATCACAGTACTCTTACTGAAGTCTGAAAGATCAGAGCTTGTTTCCATTTCTCAGATTTCAGTTTTCCTATTTTTTCTAATTTATTTTGCAGTATGTGCTCTTCTGTATTATGTGAAAGATAAAACAAAGGGAGATATAGACAGAATGAAGGATCAAGAAGAAAAGAACAGAAGAAAACCTGTTCTTCATGTTTGTTCATAAAAGAACATGAAGACCAAAAAATCCCTAAGAAATAAGGAAAACACAGCCAATAGAGCAAAAGTATTTGCGATGGAATGGACATTTTTCTTGCTGTCCATAAAGTGCTTTCTCTCTACTACAAATCCACTGAAGCTTGGTAGGTTTTTATGCAAATAATTTTTCTGTAATCTACCAGTATGGCCTATAGAACCTGTTGACATGCTAATTTCATGGAGCTTTCCAGCATTTCCAGTATTTTAGATTTTAGGAGAATTTTTTTGTTTGCTGTTTCTGTGTTTCAGCCAACTCTCCTGGTTATGTATTACTCTCTCTGATGCACAATTAAGGAAGAACACATGTTTATTACTTTGATTTGGCCATCAAGATTCAATTTCTAGTTTCACTGGTTTGCTGCACTAGCACCTATTGGGGGGCTGGAAATGATATACCTTGTTTTGCAGCACTGTTTAATGAGGCTGCCCTGTGATAATAAAAAGGTAAAAACTTCCTATGTTATCTTCTAGTATTTTGTTTTAAATGGCATTGATTTGGAACATAAAGGTTAGATGTCCATTGTTACTGATTTAAGTTTTCGTTTCATAATTTTACTTTTTTTTTTTTTTTTTAAGGCTATTCCACTTGTCTTTTATAATATATCTGTAAGGAACCTCTTTTCTCTCTCCATCAGGCCTTCTGAAATACCAGTTCATGCTGCACGTGTATCTGAGATCCCAGGACAGAAGCATTACTTACCTGGGTTCCTTCAAGGCTCTGACCTGCATTCCAGTGAGGCAGCATGGAAGTGCATTGGTGCCAGCAATCACCCATAAACACAAGCAGACCTCTCAGAAGGTAAGGAACTATATGGGCATCCAGTTCTTAGTCCAAGGTGTGGCAATTTATGATTCAGTGCTGGGAGGCTTTGGGCTTCAATCCCCAGGCAAAATGAGCACAGAACACAGCTGAGCATCTTGGTCTGAAGGAGCTCCCAAACAGGAGCAACAGCCAAAGAAAAGTAGCAACAGAGTCATCTCAGATTACTTCATTGAGAACCCAACCTAAAATCAAATGTTATTTATAAACATATTGGTCTCAACACTTCAGCTACCCAGAGACCTAAGGCTCACTTGAAGTGCAGGGGCTGTACCAAACCAAAGGTCCTTCAAGTACAATTTCCCAACAAAAAGTTAACAAATAAGTTACAAATTCTGTATGTGCTGATTTTTAAATCTGTAAAATGGAAATCCACCAGTGAGCGCCTGTTTTCTTCCATTATATTAAGAAATTAGGTTCATTTCAAAAATTGAGCTATATAACAGGATGTCTCCAACTTGATGTGTTGCATACTAGTTCTGTGAATAACAGCTCCAAGCAGCAAAGAACACAGTTCAGTTGTTTCAGAGGTGAAAGAGCAGAGCAACTGGCCAGTGAACTGTGGCAGAAAACCTAAAAATGAACCAAAATCAAATTCTGGCCATATCAAATGCATATGTATCCAGAGGAGTATATCAAATAGGTTTGAATGTTATTTGAATATTATCTTGAAGAGATATGCTCCTTTGCTTGGACAGCTAAAATTATTGTTCACTGGACCTTTGAAAAAAGAAATCATGTGACAAATAATGGGTTTCACCTCTGCACTTATTTACGTGCACAGAAAGAGGATACTACATAGCAAGTTCCCCCTTTTCTGAGGGAGTAAAGGCTGAGAAGCCACGAGAATAGCTGGGCTGAGGGAGGGAATGAGATGCACAACTTCCTGGAGAATGCAAACCAGAGACTTAAGTTTAAGGATAAAGAAAGGTAGTATCTCCTTCACAAGGAATTTCCTGCCAAGATGAAGACAACATTTTTTAAGCATTTTGGCATTCTAGAGCATTTTGAAGCACGACAAATCTTGCACAGTGCATTCTCAAGAGGTAAAAATAACACAGGGAGGAAGGCAAGTCTGCTGCACTGTGTATAGTCTTCCTTTATATGGGGTCAGAAATATTTGACATTTCTGCTTACACTTTAGGTGGTGTGGAAAATACAAAACATTTATTTCAAATACTTGTACCTGACAAGCTTTAACAAGACACAAGCACTAACTTTACAAGTATCTTGTGACAATGGAGAAATTAAATTCTCACAGTATCACAAGTGTCTTTGCAGCATATTCATGCTCTAAATCTTTGCTCTGGGTTTTCAACTCTGTTTATAACAGGCATCTAAATCCTACAATGCCCATACTATGTCCAACTGACATTAGGATTGCATTCCTAAGTAATGCAGCTTCTTTGCTAAAAGACAGAGTGCCAAACCTAAGTTTAAAGATCAGAATGCACTTATTAATATTTTACTAAAGATCACAAGTGGTTTCCATTACTCTATGGTAACAGTTGGGAAAGAAAACTCTTGAGAATTTGTCATATAAACCCATACAACTGCCTATTTTGGCATATTTATTCCAGCATTACAATATAACTTACAACAGTGGCAATATAATCGGGTTTTTTTTAACACATTAGCCCCATTAGATGCTTTTCTGCTACTACCACTCTCTTATTTCAGTTTATCATCTTATTTTTCCATATACCAATTTACTGCTAACAAAATTTTGCCACAATACAGGCAGGAATAGATATTCTGTTTCAGTTTTGCTACGGGTAAATCATAACCCTGTATCCTATCAGCAGTCCTTGCTTTCCACTGTTTCAAACCCTCTTTGAAAAGATACTTTTTCCTTTTAATTACCCTCTATTGTTTGAACCCATTTTTGCTTAGAACTTACTATGACTTAGAAGTGCAAATAATTTTCAAAGACAAACTCAAAGGAAGATATCATGAAACCACACTTCATATATCAAGCAACCATTAAAGCCAGTTTTTACTGACATTTCTAAGTGCCAGTCCCTAATCTGCTACGAGAATAGTCATTGACATGATGCCCACCCACCTCTATCTCATGCATGGTATAGCTGCACACTTTAAACTGTGACTAGCCGTGACTCTCTTGATTCTAAAATTTACTATTATCATGGTCAATGACTTTTTCCACATACAGTTGACAGACAATCATGCTGCCTCTCCCACAGATCTGGAGCATGTGACATACAGGGCTAAGTGTGAACTTGATCGAAGCTGATATACTAATTTTCAGATCAGCAGCAGATTTTCAGTGTCACAGTACAAATGTGGTCTCTGCCTCGTGAGCACATCAAAAGGTTTTGCAAACTGTGCTTAACTTGAGATAAAGACCGGTCTCCTCTGTGTTATTTCATTGCCACCACACAACCAGATGTTTTTGTCTGCAAAGAGAAATATTTCATTACCTTCCAACATTCATGAAGGTCTCACTGCTTAGTCAGCAAGATCACTTCTTGTGAAAATTCTTGCAGAACTTTTGTTTACACTTAAATACTGGTATTAAACCTTCTGTGAGGTCATCCTTGGGCAGGTTGCTTAGCACAGAAATAGTGCCACTGATACTCTGCATTCTGCTCTCTCTCTCTTGCTGTTGGTAGGCCTATACCTTGCTTATTTTAACCCAGAAGGCTCCAATTAAGAGCAGGGCCATACAGAAATATACAGCAAAAGATGATGTCTGACATGAAGGGTTTGCCCTCTGAACAGCTAAGACAGAAAAATGGGATATGAAAGGAGCATAACAATGCCTCCTTTATACGTGGGGAAATAAGGCATGCTGGAGATCATAAAAGACAGCAGCCGAGCTAGGAAATGAATCCAGATGTCTTAGCAAAAGTTAAAGAGATTGCACAAGTTTGTTGGGCAGTTTAGTAGATATGACTGATTTACAAAAGTCATGTTTGACCTTATAAAAATTGGCAGCCAGATTCTAAAAGCAACAATGGGATGAAAACACTTTACACCATAAAATTCTAATAGATTTTGCAGACAGGATTCATAATAGGATGCAGATGCCAAATATACAAGCAGAACAAGGAAGGTAGCCTCACACTAAATCTTCATGGCTAACACACAGCAGGTTTAACATCATTCTGTTACTTCTGAAGGGTTCATAATTCCTTAAAGGAAATGCATTTCCCTTTGGCTGGTTTTTAATATCATGCAACTTGTTTGGGAACTTTAACTGTATCAAAATAAGCATTTAATTCAATATATAATTAATTATAATTATTTGTCACAATTTTTGAGAAAAAAAAATCAGTTCCTCATTGACCAAAAGGCTTGCCAAGTTACTTAAGCCACAAGACTCTCTCCCTACATACCATTCTTCCCATGGGGAAATTCTAAAATCCTACCACTAAATATGCCTTGTGAATTCTATGGACTAATGGCTCCATTTTCACTAAAATTTCAGAAATTTACCTGTCTGCCAAAGATTTTTCTCATCATGAAGGCAAATGGTTTTGCACTTCCAGCTTGCCAGTGCAGAGACAAGAGACAGCTATGAACACAATTTTGGCAAAAACAACAAAAAAGGAGATTTAAAGTTAGATTGATACATGCTTTCTCTGAAGACATGGAAATTTTGCCATTTTTAGCAGTTCTATTTAAAACAGGAACTGCAATGAGTATTTTAGGGTCCTGGATGCCAGCAGTCAGGGCTAGGGAGAAAAAGAGCTATTTGTGTAAGCAGACGCCCCTCCCTATTAACCAGAAGGCAGCACCTGAGTATATTGTCTTGTGTTTTCAAATCATAGAAATCATTATCAGCAAACATAAAATCCCAAATTTTCCTCAGTAACAAAACAGAAATACTGCTGGGGTGTGCCTCTGTATTCAGGCTTTTACTAATGCTCTTTTGTGTGTGAAGAGTTTCTGTGTTTGCCGAGTAGGGCAATCAGCTTTCCCTGAACAATTTTTGCCAGCCTGCAGCTGTATCAAGTGCCAAGTGAAATGCAAGGTTAGAATGAAATTAAACACACATTTACTTTGGTCAGCATTAGAAAGGCAGTCATCACTGCACAACACACTTCTGTCTAATATACTGTTGAGAAACTTGTTTCTGTGCCCCTATTTATTAGAAGTGGAGAGTTGAGCAGCAGGTACTGTACACAGAAACCACAAGTTTTACTGCACTCTCTTGAATCAGTGACACTCAAGAATTCCACCATGAGGATTCCCCAAAATATATTTTACCCAAAAGCATGATGTAATTTTGTTCTGAACAACTCAGAACTGGGCTGAGGAACAGATTCACTTCATAAATGTATGTTTCTTTCAATTTCCATATGTGAAGGGGAACATAATCAAAGAATTTTAGCATGCAACCTTCTAACAATAAATTTTAACTTTATTCACAGGGAGGAAATTGGATGACTTGCACGGGATATTCCCTGCAGCTCTCTAATACAAATAGCTGTCCAAGGGCTAGATTCCACGATGCTTGATAACATCTTTGGAAGCGGTTGCAGTCTCCTCCAAAATGACACACATGTCCTGTTTCTAGATTACAACTACACATTAAAGCTTTCTTCCTGAGCCACTGCACGGCTGACCTATTTTCTATATGGACTTAGCTGAGACAATCAATGGGCATAGCCATGCGTGAAGTGCAAGGCATAGCCAAACCATCCCAAGGGAGGGTTCCAGACAGCTCCAGGGCCTCTGTTCACAGGCAGATACATAGGAAGTAGCGACAGGGGCTCTCATGAAAGAAATACTCTCTCAAAAATAACACAAAGTCACAGTTTGGTTATCATCTCCCTCCTTGAAAGGAATTATCCTCCTGGGGTTGACTTGCACAAGGGGGTTCATTTGAATACTTCTGCTAGCAGGGCACCATTGCCTTGGAACAGCTACTTCGAGTGTGAATAGTGAATATGCAAGAGGAAAATCAATTCACAAATTGACTTTAAGTAATACAAAGGAACTAATTTAAAGAGTCAGAGCAGTAAAATCAAGAATAATGTGTACCACAATGCTGCCAAGTTCAAGTAGCTGGAGAGTGCTTAAACGTAGCAGTAAAGGTCTGAACCATGGAAGGGGGCATTTGAATCAAATGAGAATGCCTGTTAAATACAATTAATGCCAACTAAATCTGAAAGCAGCAGTATTCTTAGCAAGGTCATCTATTCCACTTAACAAAACTATCATATAATAGGAAACATGAATGAGAAACCAGTGGAAGGCAGTATCACAGAATATAATGTTCTGATAGGGTAGGATTCTCCTAAAGACTGAAGGCCTGTGGAGGTCCTGAAGCTCACAGAGGTGCCTGGGGTCTGAATCAATGAACAGGACATGGTGAAGCCTCTCTGAGGTGAAGTAATCTGTAGGGATCGTATTTGCTCTGTCTTAGGTCATGAAGCAGCAGAACAGTGAAATGTGCACTCCTACAGAAAGGGAGTAGATGTCAGCTTGCTCTTGACACCACATCTACAAAAATAAATATCCTGTGTGGTGAGCCACTTCCTAGAACTGACCTACAACTGCCATCACCTGATTAGGACAACCAAAAAAATGGGAGAACAGCATATCACTAAATGAGCTGCAGTCAGTATTTATGGCACAAGTAAAGGGCTTAACTATAAATATTTACATGGCTTTTTCAGTTGTCTCAAAGCATGTGAATCTATAAACAAAAACCTTATAGAAAATCTGCTTTATCTAGCAAATTTTGCTGCCTTTATTAGTAAAAATTAATTTGTTGTTTATACCATAGCTAGAAGCCATAATCAATTTAAGCACATGCTTAAATCCTATTGTAATTTTAAAATTAAATAGATTTAATTTAATGAACAGCCTAAATAAATAGACTGTTCATTCTGCCCTGAACAGTGTTCCTTTGTTGAATGAAAACCCATGCCTTGAACTGACTTAAAAATATAACATGTTTAATGATAAACTTGAATCTCTACTTGTCATACAACTATTCATGGAAGACACACTGAATATACATCATACATGCAATATACAAACATCATACAGCTTCATCTCAAATGGTGAAAACATGCTAGAAAGAATATTCAAAGTAATGTCAAATATGAGATTTGACCCCAATTTAATTTCAAATGCTAAAAATCTTAATTGCAATGGCAAACATCTACACAAATGCAGTAAATTTTAAAACATGTAGACAATAAAGATCTTTAAAAAGTAAATAGGACAAAAAGTGCAAGGAATCAACAAAGAAACTCTAATGGCAGCCCTCCAATGGCCCAAATTTTATTTGTTAATAAAATGTGCAATCTGAAATGTAATGATTTCTAAATAACATTACAACAAAATACTTTAAACCACACCCTATATTTTCCAATACTTTTTTAAAAATAAGGGGTTTTTTACCTATACAGAACTTTTCTTAAATTATTAAGCTTTTATAAAAAAATTTAAAACCTGTTGCTACTCTACAAAGTAGATACGAAATACAGCCAGTACCTCCTTACACATATTTCCTTGCAGATAATTTAGAATAATCTATCATATGCTTGCTTAGATTACTGAGGTGCTTGGGTTTTAGTTTTTGGGGTTTTTTTTTAAAGTACAATACTACAGGATTTTTTGTTAACAACTCATTTCAGTTAAAAGGAAAATAGCTGTGTTTGCTACAAATTTTATCTTTGCTTCTTGGATTACTTATTTTGAATCTTGGTATTATTTTTTTTTAGAATTTTAAACAGATGGCATTCATATTCGTAACAGCACTGATATTTTATCATTTATGGCATGACATAACCAGGTTTTGACTGCTACTGATATTTGGCATACTAGATTTTATTATCAACTCTTACTTATGTTTTGATTTCACTGTGGAATCTGTTTTGAAACAAACTGTCATAGAGTAAGGACAGATTTTTTTTAAAGAAAGCATTAATCCCAATAAGACAAATATACTCAACTTGAGTACTTACTTTTATGGACCTTGACTTCTCATTTTGTGTTTTATTAAAAAATTTGATTCATTTAAGTAAGTACTCAGCAAGTGAACCAGTGGAAGAGAAGACATCAAGACCTTGGTGCGACATTTTATTGGTGTCAAAAAAGGTGAAAAAAACCACCAGTAGAACTAAATTCCTTACCTTGTCCTCCAATGTTTGCCTCATGATCTTGCATTGTCATGACTCATGATAGCTGCAAGGTACATATTTCCCCAGAAAAAGGAAGTACAAGCAGGAATTCTGAATATGTGCTTTCCTTCTCTCTCCTTCCATACTTTTCCTGCCTGCTTTGGATAAGTATGATTTCAGCAAATGCTTTTTATTTTTTTTTTTCACTGCTACAGTACTCCTCGTACTTCCTTACAATCACCTGGTTCATTTAAGGTTCTTGCTACTGGCAAAGCAAAGAGAACAGTCATCAGAACGTATGGCCATATGTAACACCCCAGAGCAACACAATCCAAGCAAGAAACTTCTCTACAATTCTCTTCTCTCCAAAGAGAACATTTGTAACACATTTGCATACATTCTCTGGATGCCTGAATTGCTTATCTTCTCTGGTTAATTATGTAAAATGGTCTGTTACAGGAATCTCTTCCCAGTACAGGCTGTCACCACCTTTTGTTCCTGACCCTAGAAAAGTAGTAGACCCATTTATATGATTTAAAGTATATGTTTCCTTACGACTGCTTTTTGTAGTTTGGAAACATATAATCTTAATTCTAACTACAAGAAAAGGGAGTGGCTCTACTGGGAGTTTTGTCTTAGGAAAAATTCTAAGATTAGACCACTTCCAAATAAGTAAAACACCTTGTTCTATTCATACAAATATAATTAAATTCTTACATTTATTATGAAAATATTCCTCTATTACATTATTCTGTATTCTCTGACTTAATAATGGAAAATCCAAGTGAATAAAAATTTTGGTTTTCCTACTAGTATTCCAAATAGCAAATGTCTGACCATCTCTTTAGACCAACCCACATGCAGCGCAGTGTAACCTGTAGTCCAGTGGAAGTGAAAAGCCCAAATACAGCATTACTGACACACTGCATCCTTGCTTATGACTTCTTCCCTGTTAAATCATGCTTCGAACTTAGAAAGCCATCTTACTACATCCCCAGAATAAGTGATCAGCTCTGAAAAAAAAGCCATTTTAGAATCAGCATTAGATCAAGCTTCACATATAAGATGTTTAAAAGATGTATAAAAGCACTCCTTTATATATGAGAGAAAAAAGTTTTCAAGTGCCTGATGACTATAGATAGTGATGGTTTTATAAAGGGAATACTAAATGTAAGCTAGTAATGCCCAGTAAGCTTTAGCCATAGAAACAAACCTATTCACTCAGAAAAGGGATTACAAGCCTGAAGTCTTGAAATGAAAAGAAGAGGGAGAAAATTGACTGAAAAACTGCTAATCGTCACAAATGCAACACAGTTTGGGGGTTCATTTATTCTTCCTAGGAAAAAGAAATAATTGGAATAGCAGATGCAGAGATGAAGTTATTGTTAGAGCAGCAAGTATGTGCTGAAATATGACGTTGATGTCTAATTCATGAGGTGGAATGGCAGAAATTGCTCTGAAAACCGGGTAAGAAACCTTACCTAAGCATAACGCAGTAACACCAGCCTGAATGGCTTTGATTAGCTTGACGAGCATCAGCAATTCGCGAATTCTTAGAAAGCCTCACAACGCACAAAGGCCGCCGGAGCAGCGCTCGTGGCTGGAGCCCTCGGCGGGCTCCAAGAGCGCTGCCAGCCCCGGACCGGTCCCGTTTCGCTCACGCCCATGTCTGGCTCGGGGCTCGGCGCGCACGGGAAAGCTCGGGGCGCTCACGGGAAAGGCTTGCCTTGCCCCCGCCCGCCGCCGGGGCTCAGCGCCGGTCCCGCCCGGCCGGAGGGACCCCAGCCCCGGCCGCGCCCCGCCGTGCGCCCGGCGCCCGTGCCAGCGCTGTCCAGGGTCCCCCCGCCCCTCCCGCGCCCCGGCGCCGCTCGCTGCCCGCCTCGCCCCTCGCCACTCACCATGGCGCGGGTGCCCGCGGCCGCAGCCCCGCCGAGGGGCTCAGGGCAGGCGCCGCCGCTCCCCGGCGCCGCCAAGGTGTATTTGGGGAGCGGGCGCGGCCGGCGGCCCCGGGCGGGAGGGGCCTCCCCGCGGGCCCAATCAGGGCGGCGGCGGGGCGGGGGCGGCGGCCGGGGGCGGCGCGATGGCTGTGCCGAGCCGCGCCGAGCCGCGCCGGTCCTGTGCCAGTCCTGCCAGTCGTGCCGGCCGCCGCCGGCGCGGAGCGGAGCGGCCCCTGCGCGGGGATGGCCGGAGGCGCGGGGCGCCGCGGGCTGCGAGCGGGGCGCGGGTTCCCTGCTGCCCCCCGCCGCCCCCCGCCGCCCCCCGCCGCTCCCCGCCGCTCCCCATTGCCCCCCGCCGCTCCCCGCCGCTCCCCGCCGCCCCCCGCCGCCCCCCGCCGCTCCCCGCCGCCCCCCGCCGCCCTCCGCCGCCCTCCGCCGCCCCCCGCCCCGCCAGTGCCCGCTCGCCCTGCGGGCTTGGGCTTCGAGAGATGCCAGTCTGCGCAGCCGGGAGCTTCTGCCTGCGGCTCCGGCGAGTAGCGCCTGTGTCATGGGGGCAAGCCGCTGTGCTTACTGGCGTCTTTTCCACACCAGAATCCTTCCACATACCCTTCTGTTCGGAAACGTGTGCTGCCATGTTTGTTTTATTCGCATTTTCTCTACCACGGCTTATATTTACTTGTTGCGAATGATATTCCGTGCAATATGTGATGCTTACCTTTTTTACTATTGCCTTGGAGTGCTACTATTTAAGCTCATACCTAAGCAATGAAAGAAGGGAAACGCCTTTCCAGATAGGCACAGAAAAAAGAATCGTTTACACAACATCAGCATATCAGATGGCCAACTTCAATTTAGAGAACAAATTCATAAAACACTCCTTGAAGAGCGTTGCCCAGGTCTGAAATTGTGCTCTTCATTCTTGTATGCCACAAGAATGATAAGTCAACAAATTTTAAATCTTTGCCAAGGCATTTTCATGATATTTTCACTGCATGGAACCAATGGATAGTTTTTGGAAGCCTAGGAGGATAATTGTGTTGGGCTTGGACAATTAACAGTGACCAAGTTCACAGTAGGAACAGTTGCCTTATAAAGTCACATGGAAGCAAACAGAAAATTTCACCAGGAAAAACAGCTGTCATAAGCTGAAGGATAAGTTTGGAGGAGCACCATACCTACACAGCAAGAGAAAAGGGGTATTATTTCTTGTCACTCACTGACTATTGCACCTTAATAAGATTGTGTGGAAGCAAGTGTCAAAATCAACTGAAATAAAAGTATCACATCTCCAAGTGGTTTTGAACAAACCAACTTTATGCAAGAGAGGTTATCAAACTTAAGGTGTGAATGTTTTGTTGCCTCCCTGACTGTCAGAACTGAAAGATGGTTTAATAAATATATCTGCTTCACACCATGCTTCCTGCCTGCCATGTTAAAAGAAATCTGTCAGCTAAAGAAGTGATTAATTCCTTCAGCCACCAGTTAGTCAACAGAAAATAATCTGCCAAAGCCCAATTTGTTGCCATTTCTGAAGTCATTGACAAGCAATATGAAACTTGAGTGATAAATAGCATAGGACATTGTGTACCTCATAAAACTACTGTATTAATAGATAATGCATTGATGCAGTGTCTTGCCTTCAAAAACAAAAATTAGTCTCAAGGCAAGGGCCTGCTAATGTTTGCCCTCATTTGCAAACTACTCTAACTGGCTTTTCAGTCTCACTTTTCTTGCCTCGGGGAACCAGACATTTCTGGAAAAAAAAAATTACAAACATCTCTGAGCAACTGATAGAAGTGAATTCCATTATCAGGTTTCTATACCAAAAGGAGTAAGAGCTTCTGTTGCAAAGAATTCCTATTCCAGGATGTGCCATGCAGATTTAGATATGATGATCACTGCAGTGTAAACCGGCTGTGACCAGAGTGACAAACGCTGGACAAGAACAGCGAATGTGGACATTTGGTGAGGAGCTGAATCATCAGCACACAAAGATCTCCCATAGTTCTTGGAAAGCCACTGTTCATCCCTGTCACTTGTTATGTGTGTACTAGCACCGAATAAACAAAGAACATGCTTAGGAATAGGATCTTTGCAATGTGTATTTGAAAGAAGCGAAGAGTATTTCAAATTATATTAATTGAAGTATTAATACAAGGCAGTATTCATTTTACTGTAGTCATTGGAAAGTTAGTTCTTCAAACAAAATTCAATGAAAAAAATTCCTTCCATAAGATTCATAAGATCCTACAAATAGCAAAAAAGATATCACATTTTATTTAAGGAACACTTATGTCACACTTAAAAATGGCATAATTTTCTTAATTTTCTTCCATAAAATAAAGTGTGTTTTTTTTGACCAATAAGATGGAAATATTGTATTATATGAAATAGTGCTAAGATATATGTATAATGAAATATAAAGGCATCATAATTCAGAGTATAATTAACACTCCTAAACTGCCATTTACTGACATCTGCTGTATTTAATTCAAGTTCTCAAATCAGATGTCTTCAAAGAAGCACCTCTCAAATGTATCATCTCCCCCATGGCAACTGAAATTTCTGAAAATACAGAAAGCTGCAGCCCAGAGCTGTGGTGCTGAGCAGCTCATGGCTCAGCCTGGATGGCTTCAGGCACCAGCACCGTGGGACTGGAGATGCTGGCAGATAACAGAATGGCAGAAAGATGAGGCTGGAAGTTACCTCTGGACTTGAACTAATCCAGCCCTGCTGCTCACAGCAGGGTGAAGTAGAACTCATTGTTCAGCATGGTGTTCAGCCAAATTTCTAGTGTCTTCAAGGACGAAGACTCCACAACATCTTTAAACATCACATTGCAGTGTTTGACAACCTTCACAGCAAAAAAAAAGGTTATTTTCCTATATTTAAAAGGAATTTCCTGTATTTCAATTTGTGAAATATACATCTTCCTGTCTTTACACAGGATGCCACTGGGAAGAGTCCAGCTCCCTATTCTTTTCTCTTTCATTAGATATTTATACCTGTGGATATGATCTCCAAGAGCCTCCCTTTCCTTAGTCTGAACAGTCACAGCTGTCTCCTCCTCTCCTTGTACATCAGATGCTGCTGTCCCTTAACCATTTTAGCAGCCCTTTGCTGCACTTGCTACAGTAAGTCCATGCCTCTCCCTCGTCCTGAGGAGCCCAGGCTTAGACCCAGAAATTCAGATTCTTCACCAGTGCTGAGTAGAGGGGAAGCATTACCTTCTGCCTCCTGCTGGCTGTGCTCTCCCTAATGCAGGCAATGTAATGTTTATGGCAGCCTAAAATGATTCCTATTTGCATTTACCACTGACACTAGAAATAGCACTGCTGCAAATGTGCGGTGCTCCAGGTAGAAGTCAGTTTGGCTGTAGTGCTCATTTGTGTTTTCGCTTGCGAGGTCAATCTGGTCAGTCAGAGTCCTCATGGATTCCCTGGCTCAGTTCACATCTAATTGGTGAATTACTGAACCAATAACAAAGGGATCATGTGGCTGTGCTGTGCATCTTTTTTCAAGGCATGGAAATGTTTGGCTTTGTAAATTTGATTTTTTTTTCATGCTTCTTGTTTGTAATTGCAATTTCTACCCCACTGTGTAATGATGCATTTTCAAGATTACCATGTAATGGCATTCGTTAAGAGTCTCCCATGAGAAACACATTACCTTTCCACTCCAGTGCAGAGGAGATGCGCACAATATATAAAGGTGACATGGCACTAGTAATCCATGGCACTAGTAATCAAATTGGGATTTACACAACAGGAAATGAGAATTAAGCTTGACAATGGATGAAAATTTCAAAAACTTCAAAAACACTGTATCATTTACTGTGCCTTTTTAAGAGCCTTTTAAGATCAATCTAGATGCCAAAAGGCGTAATGCCAGATGAAGAGTTAATTTAATCTTGTGCTATCTAAAAACATCTGAACTGAGATTAATTGTGGGGTTTTGATACCTCTGCCACCTGGTTAGTATTCTTTTATTGATACATCTGTTCTTGCCATAGGAAGCTGAAAACACTGTGGAAGACATATTACCACTGGTGTGTCTAAAGGCATCTTACCAAATTACATCAAATTCAGAAGAGGTTTCAGTGATTTTTCCACATCTAACTCAGTATGGCCCTTTCTGGACAATGTTAAATCCTCACCATTAGAAATCACTCTTACTTAAGGGTCATAAATTCCTTCTTTGGGAACATGTCTCATGCTGTTTGAAAATATATCAAAAGGGTACCAATAGTAGATGTTTTGCCTTCAGTCTTTTTCACTGAAAGACTCCCTTTTCAAGTACTACCTGTCATTTTCTCACAGTTATTCAGCCACGATCAGTCAGATCTGAGTATTTATCAGGATTAATGTCTGCATTTTCAACAAAGAAAGTTTTGCAGTTTCAAGTCTGCCTTGAAGAAGAGTTTTTTCAATGAATTAATAAAAGCACAGGTTCCTTCTTCTTTCATGGACTTCATACACCTCCAAGCAAGCTGTCCTGGAACACAAACTTTTAGAGTATCAAAAGGATTTTTGTTTCTGTTGCAAGTTTTCTGGGTAAACTGCTGTTTCCTGGAGGGCAGATAAGATTTGCTATGTGTGTTCTAACAATCTGTCTGTATCTTGTGTACAGAAATACAATTTTGTGAAGTTCTCACGGTAAATTACCATGGAGGGTCACAGGAATGTTACAAAAGTTGTAACAGCAGTGAAAGATAAATAGGATTCTTGGTTTTCACTTTCATTGGAAGACAGAGGCAGTCAGACTTCCTGTGGAAACATCTTCCAGCTGGATTTGCTTTCTTGCCCAACATTCTTATTTTTAGTTGAAGGATGAGTGTAATGCTTGTTTGTACTGATCGAGTATTAATACCTCTTTTTAGGCAAGGAAGCAGTGATGTTTGGCCAGATGATAAAATTATTTCATTTATGAAGTCATATTTAGGAAACTATCAATTTTAAATACAAGTTCCATCTTGGGCAATTGAAAAAAATCTTTGCATCCTCCTCTAACTTAAATTGTTATGGCATCCTTCCTGTCCTCAGTGAGTTGTTATGAAATCTTTGTCATGTGTTTTACTAAACATTGACTATGCTTAAGATGTTTGATCCTGAATAACTTTTCGGATCCCTCTGCAGGTGCATGACCTGGCAGCACCCTGACTTTGTCATGGATGAGCTCTGCAAATGGATTCTTTCCCACAGTGGCTTGATGTCCATTAAAGGAAGCCTAGGCAGGCAGGCAGGCTGGCAGCAGGAAAGCAGCTGCAGAGTGCTTCGAAAGGGAGCACGAAGCTCAGAGAATTAGGAGTGCAGGGAGCAAACACCATAAAGTGCATGTATGCTGCAACATATTTTAGCCTTTTTCACATTTTATAATCACATTAGGGAATTGACTCCTGTATGCATAAGAATTCAAATCTAGCAAATGTTTTAGTATTTCTTCATAAATAAGCTCAGTTTTGGGAAATGTTTGATTTATATACTGTAGTCCACTCCTGTGGACTGTTTCTGCTACTCTTCCTTCACAGTCTCTGAATATGATCTTAATTCAGCTGTTAAAATTATGTGAGAAATTGCCACACATTTTGCACAAATTGACAACACATTTGAGGCATTCAAATTATATGCTGTTTTAGCAATATTGAAAATATGTTCAAGTATAATTCTTGTGCATAAAAGTAGTTCTCATTCAGTATTTCAGTCCCTGATCTTTTAAATTAGATAAAGCTTTGTAATTATGTAATTATAAATATTACTGGTTTGCTTTTTGTTAAGAAGGTTCTGTTTGCATTGTGTTAAGTATGATGAATTCCAGCCATTTTTTACTTGTTTGGATGCTGTGAGAAGACAAATATATGCTAACATCCTAGTTCCTATACATATTCTCTCTCAATTTTCTATAGAAATTATTGCTCACAAAAATATTCTTGAACAAGCTCAGGAAGTTCCTCTTTTAGATACTGTTATGCAGTATCTAAATGGGTCTACCCTTGATTTTGTGGGGAACTATTATGAGTAGTTAGAGGGATACTATTCTGGAAATCCTACTGTGTCAGAAGACGATGGAATACAGTACTGTATTTTCATCACTGGAAAAGCAAGAACACTTGCAAATAAAATTAGTTTGACCTCTGTTTTGCAAATGTTGTTTTGTACAGATAAATATTTCCCTTTTATTCTAACTACTTGCCATGTCAAATGCTTACTGATGGCAAACCAGTACTGTAGGTATGGGTTTCTTCTTTTCAGATTTTATTCCTGGATCAATTTGGTTTGCAACTTCTTAATATGGTCTGCACAGAGTTAAAATTTAATGGGCTACTTACAGAGCAAAGTCAGAATCTAGTTGCTACCAAATTCTGGAAATTTTGAATAGGCTCATCATACTGCTAAAAACTGATTGAAGCTGGCTTTCTAATTCATCATAACAAATCCTGCAATACCTTCCCCCACCGCCCTATTAAACTGTGTTGTTTGATATTAGTAAATGTAAATAAATACCAAGCTACAGTGACCTCATTAATCTCAAGTTATCTAGTCAGACAAATCATTACAAGATAATGAGAAGCTAGCTCAAAATTCATAGGGAGAAAAAAAACCCTGTGTTTTTCATGTTGGAACTTCATTTTGGTTTTGGGGTTTTGTTTGTTTGTTTGTTTGTTTGTATGTGGAGTTTTTCTGGGAAAAATATAAAAATAACAAAGAAGAACCTCTTTCTTACTGGACTTACAGGACTACACACATGCAAACAATTCTATTTTCTTCTCTGCAAGCACTCAAACAAATGGAGACTGCACTATTAAGGGGATTTCTATTTTTTTTTTAATTCCTCCTGCCTGTCAGATCTTTCTTTTTTCGCCTTTTTATTTTCCTGCTCCTTACCCCCCATTCCTTTTTTACATCCTATGTTTTTTTTGTTGTTGTTGTTCCTTGTACTTCCCAGCAATAGTGAAGGGTACTGTCAGGTAGCTTTCCTCTTTTTTTTATTGCTTTTTCATTTCCTTCTGCCTTCCTGGTAAGGAAGAAGACATTTATTGTGGGGACATAGAAATGGACTGGCTTACAGAGAACTGACACAGGGACTACCCCTCCCACCTCTCTCCACAGCAGAAACAGAGCACTTCTTACTAAATAACACCAGGAAAAAGGTATTCCAATAATCTCTGTGAAGCCCAGTACATTGTGTCAGCTGAGCACTAGTGGTGTAAGAACAACCACATGTTAACTGGCTTAACTATAGATGAAAGTGTACTATAACCTGAATTTGACATATTAAACATATTTTGCATTGATTTCCTGCAAAATAAAATGTTGATTTCTTACTGCCTCCCCCACAAATATATGGGTGTCTTTTCATCATTCTTAAACTTCCTACAGTAATTTTTGTCTACATCTTGGCAGAAACTTTCTATTTTATGTTAAATGAGAACATTTGTCATTATCCCTTCACCTCTCACTCGTATTCATAACAAAGAATTAGTTCCTTGCAGAGCATATTGTCCTATAATGAGCCTGACACTCCTTTTGTTCTGTAGACCTTTCCATGGAATAAGTCTATGAGTAGATTCTTTGTATTAAATCAGTACAAAGTAGTATGCTCTCAGTTTTGAATAGCTAAATATGATAATAAGACAACAAAAGAATGAAATCTGAAATTGACTTAACACAATGATTAGAAACAGAATCAGAAAAAGAGAAAAGAAGCCAAGTTCTGAAAAGACAGCAAAAAAGCTACCTGGCAAAAGAAAAAAATATATGTAAGAATAAAAAAAATTGTGAATTTCATAAAAGAGAAGCACCACTGAGGGATTTAATTCTTTTGCCCCTGAATTTCCAAATCCATATATTAGCTGTTCTATGAAAATTTCCACTGCTAGATTACACCAAGTGCCACTGCTCTTGTTGCCAGATAGGCATTAATAACTATGTACCTGCACTGCCTAGGCTTGTTCTGTCCAAACTAACACTCATAAAGTTGATGGGGAGAAATTAAAAACCTTCTAAAGTGGTTTTTGATTTTGCTATTCTTATAATAACTAGTTTATGGAGAAGGTCTTGAAAGTTAGAGCTTTGTGAAAGAGGAGTTTTGCACAGCTGTATCATACATCCTTAAAACTGAAGTAAAAATATATTTCAGCCAGCAGAGTAAAAGGAATTCTTCCTCAAAGAGTAAAGATCATATGCACTTGTTAGCTTCATCACTTCCCCTAGGACCTATTCAGTATCACTACATTTAACATTATTTTCTTGAGGTAGTTCCTTAGGTAGAAAGATATTAAGAAAGCAGTCTAAAGTACATTTTAATATGTTTGTAATAATTTCAAATTACTTACTTAACTTTAGTGACCAAAAACCCACAAAGCACATGCATGGTTTTGCAGACACATGCGCCAATGCTCACTGTCCTCCCACACACCCACAGCTGCCATCAGCATCACCCATGACATTCCCTGTAACAGAACCACAGCTCCTTTACCATGAGTCTGAATTAAAAACAAACGAACAAGCAAACAATTGTTTACTTTAAAACCTGTTTTAAGAGTGAAAATGTGGATGATGGAAAAATCCCTTGATGGGTATTCAGGAAGGGTTTATTCTGTTTCCAGTTGCTAATATTCCCTCTAAGGAAATGAGCATGCTTCAAAGCTATCATGGACAGCTTCACTGTGTACTAAGTTATTTACAAAGCTGTGGATTTTTCAGTTAGAAAGGAACTATATAAATATCACTGTAGCTTAACTAGTATAATTTTTAGGTGATATGTTAAAGATTGTCTCTTTATAAAAGCTCTTCTAACCTCAGAAGTGTATTTTATTATTTTTCCTGATTAAGAAAAGCACAAATACACCCCTCCAAACAAACTATCAAAAGCCAAGGAAAAACAAAACAAAACAAAACAAAACAAAAAAATAAAAATCATTTTATGGTCCTGGTCTGTCTGTCCTGGTCTCCTTCAGTTTGATTTTTCAGTCAAAAGACTAAAATAGACTTTGTTAATAAGCCTGTCCAACATGCATCCAAATAAGGAAGAATTTTCAGGGCCAGGGAGAAAAGGTTCAAAAGATTCCTTACCTGCCATTCTTTCTAAAAAAATTAGCTTAATTTAGTAAGCTTTAGAATGAAACATAACTTCACAGGTTTTGGAGGTGATGGTACATCTGTTTGAACAGCTGCAGCAACATGACCTTGTCAGTGATTTAAGTTTTAATTTTTCTGGTCTTAATATGTAATTAAATTACAAATTTAATTAAGCCATAAATGTTTAATTGCATTGAAATCTAAAAATGCATATGTCTTCAATGCTATTAGTCAAAATAATAAAAAAATTCTAGACTTTCTAAAAGGGATTGTTCTTATAAAAATATTTCCTTATTTTGGTATACAGAATGGCCACAACTTATGTTGTTGATTTGAAATGTCTGGACATGTTTCTCTTGCAAAAGAGATTTTTATATTGTTTGGTTTAGATTGTATACTGAAATAGCTGAAACCAAAGAGGTTCTAAAGTAGTATGAGAATTTTTATCCACTTCTTTTTTACCCAGGTACTCTATGCTTTATTTATACTCTCTGGTTGCATTTTTAAGTTGCTTGTAACTTTAAGTTGCTCTGTGCATTTTCCTCGTTAACGTCTGATTGAACTAGGCCAGCCTACCTTACAAGCCAGCCTACTTGTGTGTGATGGAAACATGTCTACAATCAGATTCTAATTTAAAAAGTATATTCCAAATACTTACCTATACTCAGGAAGAAGCCTGACAAAATCTGCTCTTCCTGTTTGTATAGGATACACTTAGCCAAGCTCTTGTTTCTTTACTAACATGTACAGGTAGACAATCCAGTTTCTGGAAAAGTCTGTAATGGATGGATTATTTATAACAGCTTCTAAATGTTCATGCGTAAAAGTATTATCTACTTACTGTATTCATGAATTGTTGGAATCCTGGATGCTGAGAATTTTAAACTTTCTGTGTTGAAAGGCACAGACCCACAAGAGAACATTGCATTTGACCTGAGGTTGTGGAACAGGCTTTTAAAGCTCATTAATAGCACTGGGATTACAAGTGTGTAGTTGATTAGAAGTTTATAATATCACAGGGTGGAAAACTTAGAGTATGGGATTTTAAAATATAGGAATAAATATGAAGCAGGATAGAGGTTTTAAGGTAGAGGCAGATTGTTCTTCTTTACCCTCTTCTTCCTTCTTCTTCATGGGTTTGGGTGTTGTTTCGTGATAGGACAGAAAAGTCCGCATTGTGGACTTCAAGGGATCGGTTATTGGGTTAAAAGGGAAAATAATCTAGGTTTCCTTTCTTAATTGGATAGTTTAGTTTTTAAAGACCTTGTAACAAGAGTTTGTTAGCTATTTTGTGCTTTACTAATGAAAAGGCTGCCGAACTCATGGTAGTGAGACTGTAACACAGAGAAGAAACAATAAACACCTGAGTCCAAACATTAAATATCGTCTCAAGGGCCTTCAGTCCTGACCTTGAGAAACTGATAATTAAAGAGCTGAAAATCTGAACATTTACCATTATCATCCTTTTTTCCTAGCAGCCACAGCTTTAGAATCGCCAAAACTGAGGTGTTGTTGCATTTCTTCCTTTCTTTCAATCTTCATGTTGTCAAAGAGCTGACAATTACAAAAACGTCTCAAGGTTAGACAACTCATATGCATAGGAATTCTAAGCAGGGGTCAAATTCCCTCCATCTGCTTTAATTCTATTTCAGTTTTATGAATCACCTCAATGCATAAACTGCTGCTGTCCCTCTGGTGGTTTTGTAATTTGTGACACAAAAGAGCCTCTTCTTAATATCAGAAAACAGGTGTTGGTGTCCTGTTGTAGAAATGCACAGGAGACTTCTGAAATAGGTTACTAGAGTAGGCTGTGGTGTGCACTTGGGTACCAACCTCTCTTTAAGGGTCTGTAAAGCAACAGCTGGAATGGCTCACTGACTTCAGGAGGAATCTCAGAGCATCCAAATGGACCTTCCTGCCTTGGATCCAAGCATAGCACTGACTTATTCATTCTCAGTAACACCAAGGTTTCCTCCCAGGTCTATTCACAAACATGGAGTTTAATGCAGCATTTCAAGAGTTTGTTAGTGAAGGAGGCCAATACAAGTCTCTTTCACCAAGCTCGGCTACTGCAAAGCCCTTAATTGAAGATTCTGTAGGTTTAGAAGAGCTAATTGTTGTAGCTATCAAATATATTATCTCTTAGTATGCCATACATTAATAGAAGAACTTTGAATTTCAAATAATTTTTATATTAAATCAACAAGAAATTTATTTTAAAGAGCATGATAAATTTTCTGAAGTTATTCATATTAACTGTCGTGGTTTGACACGGAAAGATAATTTTTTCCGGAAGGAAGAGGTCAATTTAGATATTGACTAATTGAAAGTAGACACGCTTCTGAGAATACAGAGGGGTTGAAAGTAGAATTTTCAGGGGAACTTGCTCTCTTTGGTTCCGGTCAGCGTGCAGTGCAGATCTTCCCCCGCCCAGCCACGAGCTGGGTGGGGGAGGGGAAGCCCATGGCTTGAGAAAGGTAGGCCGAAAGCTTCAAAGGTGGTGGAAGGACTGGAACGGGGCTGGTCCTTGCAGATGGAAGGGTAGAAAAAATCTGAGATGTTTTCATTTCCCCTCCAGAGTGTCTCTCCCGAGAGGGAGAGAGAAAGTTGCGAGGAAGGAGGAGCGGGGGGAGCTCTAAGGTGCTCAGTTGTGTGGGAGTTGCTGGATGTCCGGGCATCGAGCCATCCTGGGAGTTCGGACTTTTAACTCTTCCTTGAGAAATGAAAGCTTTGTGAATTTTTCTTTCTCTTCCTCGGTTTAAAAGAGAGGAAGAGGGACACTTTGGACCCTGGGATGGGATGTTGGAAGGAGAAATTCTGGATGGGAGGGGGACAAGGAGTGGCTTTTGGCTGAACTTTTCCGTGTTAGCCACAACCTGAACTAATTTTCTCCTTCAAGAGGGACTGTGTTTTGGGAGGATGCCAGTGAGTTAAGAGACCTGCTTCAGCTGGGAAAAAAACAAAATTGGAGTAAACAGAGAAAAGGTTAAGAGGTTTGTGGTGGCGCTCTCTTGTCCTGGAAAGGAAAGAGAAGAGAAGAAGATCTCTGTTCTTGAGCCCTCGGCCCCAGGGGAAAATGGGGGGGGACTGTGGTCCCAAACAATGAAAAACTAAACTGTTGTTTTTTCCCTTCTTGGCAGGACATTTTTGAAAGGAAAAATCCTAAAAACAGTCTGTCCATCTATGCATTTAGTGGTAAAATCACTGTGCATAGAAAGGAGAAGGGTTACCATGGCAAACTTTTCTCTGGGCGGTGTCATGTGTGACATGGAAACACAGGATGTAGAGCTGTGTTTCTTGGGGGGTCTGTGGCACAGGAGAGACTCTGTTCCTTCAATAAACTGAATATCGATTGTTTAGAGGGTAGAAACATGATTGGGGTCCAGATTGTGTCTCACTGTAGTTTGTTAGAGTTGAGTGGTGGGGGGAGGAATGTTTTGCAAGATTTTCATTTGGATCTTTGTGTGTTCTTTTTTTCCCCCTTCTTTAGTTTTCTCTTTTCTTTAGTAGTAATAGTTTAATAAAGTTTTTTTCCTGTTATTAAGCTTAGGCCTGCTTTGCTCTATTCTAGATTCCACTTCACAGCATTCAAGGTAGAGATCACATTTTCATAGAAGCACTGGCATTGTGCCAGTGTCAAACCATAACATTTGGTTCCCTGACCGGGAAAAGATAAGATAAGATCAGATAAGATAAGATAAGATTGTAATAAGGTGAATGCTGTGAAATGGGATCAAGAGGAATAAGAGCAAAGCATGTGTTGGATTTTAAAATGAATTAGAGTGGAGATTTGGTGTAAGTTGCTGTTTTATGTAGAATGTGTTAAATGTAATTTTGATAATGATTTTTTTTTTTTTATAGTCTGTGTTCTCAGAGGCGAAGGGTGGAATGTCGTGGTTTGACACGGAAAGATAATTTTTCCCGGAAGGAAGAGGTCAATTTAGATATTGACCAATTGAAAGTAGACACGCCTCTGAGAACACAGAGGGTTGAAAGCAGAATTCCCAGGGGAACTTGCTCTCTTTGGTTCCGGTCAGCGTGCAGTGCAGACCTTCCCCCGCCCAGCCACGAGCTGGGTGGGGGAGGGGAAGCCCATGGCCTGAGAAAGGTAGGCCGAAAGCCTCAAAGGTGGTGGAAGGACTGGAACGGGGCTGGCCCCTGCAGATGGAAGGGTAGAAAAAATCTGAGATGTCTCCATTTCCCCCCCAGAGTGTCTCTCCCGAGAGGGAGAGAGAAAGCCGCAGGGAAGGAGGAGCGGGGGGAGCTCCAAGGTGCCCAGTTGTGTGGGAGTTGCTGGATGTCCGGGCATCGAGCCATCCTGGGAGTTCGGACTTTTAACCCTTCCTTGAGAAATGAAAGCTTTGTGAATTTTCCTTTCCCCTCCTCGGTTTAAAAGAGAGGAAGAGGGACACCTTGGACCCTGGGATGGGATGTTGGAAGGAGAAATTCTGGATGGGAGGGGGACAAGGAGTGGCTTTTGGCTGAACTTTTCCGTGTTAGCCACAACCTGAACCAATCTTCTCCTTCAAGAGGGACTGTGTTTTGGGAGGATGCCAGTGAGTCAAGAGACCTGCTTCAGCTGGGAAAAAAACAAAATTGGAGTAAACAGAGAAAAGGTTAAGAGGTTTGTGGTGGCGCCCCCTTGTCCTGGAAAGGAAAGAGAAGAGAAGAAGATCTCTGTTCTTGAGCCCTCGGCCCCAGGGGAAAATGGGGGGGGACTGTGGTCCCAAACAATGAAAAACTAAACTGTTGTTTTCTCCCCTCTTGGCAGGACATCTTTGAAAGGAAAAATCCTAAAAACAGTCTGTCCATCCATGCATTTAGTGGTAAAATCACTGTGCATAGAAAGGAGAAGGGTTACCATGGCAAACTTTTCTCCGGGCGGTGCCATGTGTGACATGGAAACACAGGATGTAGAGCTGTGTTTCTTGGGGGGTCTGTGGCACAGGAGAGACTCTGTTCCCTCAATAAACTGAATATCGATTGTTTAGAGGGTAGAAACATGATTGGGGTCCAGATTGTGTCTCACTGTAGTTTGTTAGAGTTGAGTGGTGGGGGGAGGAATGTTTTGCAAGATTTTCATTTGGATCTTTGTGTGTTCTTTTTTTCCCCCTTCTTTAGTTTTCTCTTTTCTTTAGTAGTAATAGTTTAATAAAGTTTTTTTCCTGTTATTAAGCTTAGGCCTGCTTTGCTCTATTCTAGATTCCACTTCACAGCATTCAAGGTAGAGATCACATTTTCATAGAAGCACTGGCATTGTGCCAGTGTCAAACCATAACATAACCTTTTGCAGGTAATTCATCTTAACCATGTTGCAGGCTGGAAGAAAAACAATAAAATCACAAACCACTGAAAGTTTAGCAATAAGTGTTGTTTATAGGGCAGGTTCCTGCTGCTATCTGAAATTTAAAACTTTGTATCTTACCTATAGAGAATACTAGGTTTTATGGAAAATATTGATTACCTAATCTGTGAGGCATAGCTTAGGTTTCTGTTAAGCAGCAGAAATTTTTATCCAGTAGAATCTTTATTATCACTGGTATACCAGAACAAAATTGTCAGAGCTTTGGCTAAATTTAAATGGACACAGATTTACTAGAAGCAGAAAAAGTAGAAATTAAACAGAACTGACAGAAAATGGGAAGTGTGAAAAGGAGGGAGGAGAAGAAATAATTCTGATTGTTAATTTTTAGTTCTACTCTTTGATCTCCTCTATGACTCTGTCAAATATCACCAGTAGAAAAATTATGTATAAAATCTCACAGAAAGCAAATACAGGTTAAATATAGATACAGTGTATAAAGGATATTTATTGTAATTTTTGCTCCCTGCTGTAGTTTAACACATAGATAGACATATTTTGAAATGTTTTTGAGAAATGGCTGCTTAATACAGTTTTATGGTCACTGAACTTCTTACATATTACAAAAGCTCCATTCATAATCTCCTGAGGGAATGGCACATAGGCAACTACTTTTTAAACATGATTAAGAAAATACACTCAATTGTGTCATGAAAGTTTAGGAAATGCAGTTGTGTATTTAGGACAAATACTGTTTTTTTTTACAATGCAGCAGATTGATCATCTGATTGTGACTGCCTCACCCCTGGCTACTCTGTTTCCCTTTGCCCTCCCTTGCCTTTGACTTCTACCCCCCAGAGGAACCCTACAATCCACATCTTCACAGACATTTCTCTTCTCAGCTTATCTGGCTGAAAGACTAATGTTCTTCTCCCTTGTTTCCTCTAAAGAAGTAGGATACAACATGACAACAGTATCATGTATTGCAGTATCATGCAGCACATTGTGTCTCAGGTTCCAAGTAAAACAATTTTTTTCATATGAATTCTGTTTTTCCAAAAGGTGATTCACTGTGTTTTACTCTTATATGCACAGGCTTGGAGCAATGTTTAAATTTCTTTTATGCATGAGAATAAATATGCACATTGTAATGTGCTTTTTTCTATGTAAAGGAATATTTCACAGGATTGAATGTAGCTTATCTTATGCAATTGGTTGACAGGCATTGTCTAAAGAAATTTAACTTTCCTGTCCCTAGATGATACCAGAAAAAATAATTTATTTTTTGCTTCAAAGGAAACATTTTTACTGCTGCAGTCTTTAATGTAGATAAGACCTTTCTTTTATCATATGAAGTGGAATAACTTGAAACATATTTGAAGTACATATGCTGATATTGCTCAGTATTTTGTAATTGAACTGTATACACAAATGTACAATGTAATATTTCCGATGTGATGTGTAGGAGTGGCTATTGAGTGCTATAGCACAGGATGAGCCGTGCCACCACCAAATGCTCACCCTGGCTGCTGTTTCATTTCTGCAGCTTTAGGTCCTTACTTAGAAACCTTGCATCCATCTTTCTGGCTTCAGCTCAGTAATGACACTACATACTGAAAGTAATAAAGACTGACCATTCATTTGTGTTCATCTCTCTCAGGCAGTTTTTTTGGGCATGGCAGGCACATGAAATACAGTGTATATAACATATCACTTGTCACTTCCATCTGGCTTTTTTGGAAAAGAAATGAAATTTCTGGTACATGAAAAAGGCTGCTGCTTATGGACTAAGCTCATGTTAGTAGCCCAGCTTCACACTCCTCTGCCATTAGCACTATATCCAAAAGCAAGAAGTGCAGAAAGCTGAGGTGCAAAACTCTATTCACACTACTGGCATGCTGGCTTCAAGGACAGTCATGACATACACAGATAAGGCACATGTAAGGCAGCATATAAATTCTCTCTCACTATTTGATTTCTACTGGATGCCATTCTTCATTAACTTCAGTAATGTTACTCCTCAGATAGTTGGATGCTACATAAGAAAGATTATGTCTTAGATAATAAATATGTATTTATTCAACAGCTATTTTTAGCTTTTTAACCTTAAATATTAAGGAAAAAAGTTTACAAATGCTCGAGAAATTAGCTTTGGAACAAAGCAAAATTGAAATTTAATTATTTTGACTATTTAATAAATTCTCTCTATGAAAACCTGTGCAAACAAATTTGTGCCATCCAGATTTCATTATATTTTTTGTTTATTGATTTATTGATATGTTAGTTAACATGCATTTTCTTATGCCTGTAAAATGTTGATGAGTATAGAAAGAAATATTATTCTCTAATTTCCATAGATCTTATTAGGAGTTGAAGTTAAGGATTTCTGAGATTAACCCTTTCTTCTTCAGCTAGTCTTATCCCTTATTTCTTATCTCAGTGCTGGAACTCTTAAAATTCCCTTTTCATGCTGTCCACATGTCCACAAAACATGACCTGACATTAAAGGAGTATCCCCATCGTATTGCCTGATGCAAAGCTTTAGAGCTTCATATAAAGACCTTTCCATGTAAACAAATATAAAGTACCTTTTCAAGGCTTGTATTGCAAAAAAAAAAAAACCAAAAAAACTTGACTTCTTGACCTGTTTAGTAGCAGGAAGGGACATTCTCCTTGCACCAAGTGTTAATGCAGCTCTGTCAAGCACTCGATGACCCTGAGACTTATGGTTTCAGTTCTGTACAAAGCTGCAGTCAGCTGGAGCTTCTTCATTTGCCATTTTTGAACAAACTCAATGTTGTAACTCCTGCCCTGTGGAAAATGATGTCAGTGAGACCAGGATCAGACCTCTGTATTAGAATAGACTTGGACAACACAGGTGAAAGATGGAGGAAAGAAAATAAGAAACTTATTTCCTTTTTTTTTTTTTTTGATAGCTCAGTCAAATCTGATTATTTTAATCATTATTTAGCATAATTTCACCAATTTTGAGCTGCTTTGGTATTTGTACATGTGCTGTTTTTCCAAGAACGATAAATTCTAATTGCCCTTGCATAGGGGATCTGACATAAACTGTTTCCAGCTTCAAATCAGACTTGGCAGCTGGTATATACACTCCAAATTTCTATCCCTTCTGGGGGATAAGGGGAGATATAAGCTCCCTAATCAGTGCTCTGAGAGATGTCCCTGCCCTGCCAACATCAAAAGCCAAAAACGTCCTTCAGCCAAAATGTCATCATTGTCAACTGGCTGTCTCTGCATCTTCCTATATTGCTGTGCTTGATAAAATTTGTAACAGTAAGTTATGTAAGCTCCCACTTTAGTAAAACTAAGAAACCTGAAAATAAAGGATTTGTTCATTAGGTTTTTAAGATCCCTGTCTAGAAGGCAATAAACTTCCTGTTTCTTCAAAGAAAGTTGTTTTGGCTGGCCCAAAGTGGCAGAAGAACTCAGTGTACAATGAACAGGAGACTGTCAGTCTGAATTCTTGGGTCGTAAGAACTATGCCAGCTTGACAGTCTGCGTTATCCTCTGCTCCTCACTGCACTTGTGTTTCTCTCCCTTTCCCAGGTAGAGGAAATGAATTAGGGGGAGGAGTGAATGTTTTATGTGGGAATGTAGTGAAAATAAGAGTATCACATAAAATTTCAAAAGAGTAAATTGCCACCAGTGTTATATTCTCCTCTTTCGAGCATTGCAAAGTATTAAAGAGACCATTTAAAAAAGGTATTTTTTTCCAAGGAAGAAAGAAAAGGACAAAAGATAGGAAATACTGTGTTAGTGTCTGTGACTGTTATGCATTCTGTAAATCTTCAAGGAGTTTGAGTTAAAAATGGAGGCTTTTATTTCCTTCCCTCGGAACAATGGAAAAATCTTATGCCATTCTGGCAAACCTGTATGAGATAAAAGCAAGAAAGAAATAAAAGAATTTAACTTCCTTGAGTACTTGGGTCAATTTGGGGACTCTAATTTTTATTATATAATAGAGGAGGAAAATATATATATCTTGTAATATAAATATTTTAGTTCTTCCTTCCTTCCTTCCTTCCTTCCTTCCTTCCTTCCTTCCTTCCTTCCTTCCTTCCTTCCTTCCTTCCTTCCTTCCTTCCAAATTTCATGCTACAAGGCAAAGTAAAAAGTGAGGGCAATAGGTTTCCTTCTATGTTCCAGTGACATACGGAAATAAGCCTTACTGTTTATCCTTCTTATATCCTGCTGAAACAAATCTTTGTTAATTCTCTGTTTGAAATAGAATGCAATGTGTGTCCTCATAATGGGCCATATCCTGCTATCAATATTTTAACAGAACCCCCATGGACTGTAACGTGGAGTCCACTAAAAAATTGATGGCACCATTATGCTCAACTGCAAGTATATTTATAATTAAATTATTTTTCTTTGATTTCATTCAAATTTCTGTCATTAAAGTGCTCTGGTCAAACTAATTAATTGTAAACACATTGTGTTTTGTTTATGTTGGTAATGTTTGCTTCAGTCTGAATACCTGTCAGAATTATTCGTGCTTTCCTGCTATGGATTAGCACACAAAAATTCAACAGCTTAGTATGGATTCCAAAGACAAATTACATCAAAAGTAATTTGCTCTGATTATAGGAAGCAATTGTTATAACTAAGTATAATATATGTACAAGTTGAGTCTTCTCGAATAAAGCTGCATAAAAGAAAGGAAGGTAGTATAGAAATTGCAAAACAGTAAACTTCATGAAATAGAAGAATTTATGAAAAATTTCTATTTTTGACCTCCTGACTTCCATCAAGCTTCAGAGAACTGGGAAATAAAGTATATGAAATTTCAGCAAACATAATAGAATCTCCACTGAAGAAGTATGTACTTTAGAAAATAATTCTCCATGCCATTTAAACAAACAAATTTATTGTAAAATACATACTGCAACTTATTCAAGGGGCAAGACTTTCTAAAATAAGAGAGAGATTATGGTTCTGGGTTGTATTACATTGGACTAAGCCTTCTAGCTGCTGTTTTCCTGTATTAGCTGCCTGAATTTCCTATTTCTGAGTATTTCCTACCACTGAGATAAAGAATTAATGAATTGTTAGCTGAATTTGAGCCTGTTCTGTCTTTCTTTATGTTGTCTTTGTTTCTCTTGGTAGCTTTTTGAGGTTTTCTTTCCTTCCTTTCCTTTAGTGCTTTGCAGCTCTTGGAATAATTTTAATTTACTCATTTCAGAAACCACCTGGAAAATAAGTCTTGGTAACTATCAATGCACAAGATGATCAAAAGCTTTATGAATATGATACTTTTAATTTTTTTCATCATGTGTTCTAGATAAAATTTAATTTTTTAGACTTTCACACTGCATAAATACATATATAAATCTGTTTCAATTTTTTGAGTGTTCAGAAACAGTATATCATTAGAGTAGATGCATAAATATATAAATAGGGTTTATACATACCTTTTTAAGGACCTATTTTGGAATAGCTAGATTCTTATGTTTCTGTCTGAAAGTTTTTTCAGCCCCTAACAAAAAGCAGGACAAGCCAACTGAGCAAAATAGAAGAATAAGAAGAACATCACCCTTCTGCAGTCTTTTACAGAATATGGAAAGTTTTGGGCTAGACCCTCTAAAATACTGAGTATCTCTCACACAAACAATAGTGGAATGGAGCATTCTAGATAACTTGATTTTAAGCAGAAAATCTCTTCTTTCCACAAAGTTTCTGACAGGAATGGAAAATGGCAGTTTATGAATTATGTTTTATTGTAATCAGAATGGAAAACTGCTCCATCACAGACTCCTTTCTTTAAGATATTTAAACTGGACCTTGATATCCCATCTTGGGTGCAGCAGGAGAACACACAGAATTCCTTTTTATGCTGCAGTGCATTCAAATCATTATTCAGTAAATATTGCTGGAAGGATCTGTTTAGTGGCAACATTCAGTTTTGGTATTCTTCATCCATAATGTGACAATCTATGTATACAAATCCATTAAGCATGTGTTTTGCCAGGGTCCTTACTCCAAAATCAGATTTAACTTTTCTATGGAAATTAGCCTACTAATTTATGAGTGAACAGGAGGCAAGCAAAATTCTTCTCATCTGTATTTCTCAGCAGTAAATCAAAATAAACATACAAGTTTAGGAACTGTTTCTCTTGCTTTTTGCAGTTCTGTAGGACCAGTGTTTTCTGAGTTAGTTGCTCCATTAATTCTTTGGTCTTGCAAACCAGGGAAGACACACAGAAGCTTCAAATGGTTTCATATTTATGTATAGAGTTTATAAATATCTGTATATTTGCTTATGTATAAAAAATTATCTAACCCATTTAGGCCAGGTTATAAATGAACCCTGTTTTCAACAAATTAAAGGATCCAATATCCCATAGTAGATGAAGGCTATCTCTTTTTACAACTGCACAAATGTCAGCTGCCCAAAATGGGCAGAATGACTAAAGGATAATTCTCTGTTCCCCACCCTGGTGCATGAGAAATGCTGCAGTGTGGGTGGTGTACTCTTGCCATGTATTTTTGAGCCACCAGTATGAGACATACCACTCAAAAGATTACAAAAATATTTGCATCGATGTCTTTTTATGGAGGTGTTATCTTTATATAGCTCTTTCAGTCTGCTGCTTGGTGTAGACCTGCAATATGAGAAAATATCTTGAAAAAGCTAAGAAAAAAAAAAGAAAAAAAAAAACTCTACCAAAAGTAAATGTACACAACAGAGTGAGGATGAACATGCCCAGTCTGGTTTGTTTATAATTACTTTCAGCAGATCTGCTTACAAGTGCTATATGCTGATATGTCTCATTGATAAGACACCACAGTAAGAAACAGAATATGCAGGATTTTTCGTAACAGAGGAAAACTTTTCATAAAATGGAGGATGATTTTTCATAAAAGAGGATTGAACTTAGCATTGTCCCATTTGCATCTTTACAGCTTAAAGATGAACTTGGTGTATATGCTGTGACACAGTGTTAAGTCAACAGATAAAAAAAAAATAATTGTAGTTTCAAGTCTGATGCACCAGTGTTTGTTATTGTTGAGACACAGATTTTTTACATGTGTAAATTTTGCATTAACATCATAAAATTGATTGAGGATGATCTTTAATGCTATTTAGGAACATTTAGGAGCATTATACATTTCACATAAACTATTAGACTTCCTATCTTTAGTAAAAGCAGTAAGTTTCTGGAATAAAGCTGATCCTACTAGCTGTATGATGCTAAACCATACTTCAGTATCATTTGTATGAGTCATAATTACAGTTGCAGTTGAATCCAAACACCTGCCTTAGCTGATTACAGTAAAAAAATCAACAAATAAGCATAGCTTCAAAGGAATAAAATAAAACCTACCAAATCCCTATGACTGCTCCAGCAAAGCTGTGGAAAACAGATTAGAAAAGAGGTCAGTGAGATATGTTGTGAGGCAGACAATATAATGTTCCTTTTGTATTACATGATAGAGCAGAGAAGCTTTAAAGCATGAGTTTTAAACTGGTAGTTGAGCTGGTATTGAATTGTCCTTGGCTGGAGTAACACCAAGAAAACAGGTTTTGCATCTCTCCTGGTCCTCTATCCCAAATATGTCCAGGTTGACATAGCCTACAATCTTCTGATGCCATCATGTAGACACCACATAGAGTTAGAAGGGGGCACAAAGAAAGCATCCAAATTTCCTCCTGACATTTATTTTTGTCTGTTTAAATCAAAATGACATGCTTCAGATGTAGATGAAGTAGAAAGAATCGTATTAACCATTCTTGTAATTGTTATAAGAGAATTAACACTAGTGTTATCTAGCACGCAATGTTAATTTATTGATAGCAGTACATTTATCTTTTAATGCACCAGTCTAGCAAACACTGTGGATTTTATCATGACAGTACTTTTTTTTTAAGAATCTGATGCAGATTCTGCATATCAATCATGTCTTAAATTGTCAGCTCTTATTCTAAACTTAACATTCAAGCAACATAGCAAAACCACCTTTGTTCTGAACTCAGTGGGATGTGAAATGCCAGCATAGTAGAAAAATACCATTTCTTCACATAGAAAGAGACCATCAGACCATCAAAGATGTCAGGATTAATATGAAATGGGCTGTCAGAAGTACTATCTGCTCTGAAAAAGCAGATAAACAGATTTCAAAATGGGAGTTAAATGCTTTTTCTTTTAAAGTATTAAAGACCAACTATAAGTTCATTTCTATGTCAGGAGTAAAAACTATGCCATCTGGTATGACAGGGATGTTTTCAGGCTCTAGTTACAGTGAGTGCAGTTTGCTCTGCTGAAGACTGTCTAAATTGCACATTGCAGTACAATGTAGAATTTCCAGAGTTACATATAAAAGGGGGACCTTGAATACTGGCAGGAATAAAGCCACATTAGTTAAGATTTCTGCTAGGATTAATACATACTGCTTTTCATCATATGGTTTGTGTATTAAAATTCCAATTGGATTATCTTCAATGGAAATGTTGCTATAGTGCTTCTAGTTTCCAGTCTAGTGCCAGCATGACTCTGTGCTGGGACATCCTGAACCTGATTTCATAGCCAAAATTAATGCATATCATCCTGTTGAGTATGTGTTACTCCAGTTATGTAAGAGTCAATTTACGTACACAGTAGTAATCTGAAGAAGGCACAAACCCAGACTGAGGATGTTACAGATGAATTGCCAAGGCACCATCTCATGGGAACTATTAGCCTTTCCTGCTCACAAGGAAAAAAATGTGTGAAAAGCACACTTTTGTGCTTCCAAAGATATTGAAAAACGAGTGTAAAGCCATCAGAACATTTGGCAGGCTGGAACACATAATGTGAAAAGCTGATAGACTTTAATTTTTTCAGTCTGGAGAAGAGGAGGCTTATGAGGGTCTCACTGGTTTCTTTATTATTTCATGCAAGTCTATACAAATGATGCAGCCAGAATTTTCACAGTGCAGACTGCAAAAGGTGTCAAGAGAGCAGAAATAAACTTCATAAAGGTTATAAAACACAAGATAGTGAAAAGAAAATGCTCTTCACAGTGAGTGTGGTCAAAAGTTTCAAATTAGATGTGATCATCTATGGGAGTATATCCCATCTGCATATTTTTTATGTAAACTATGTGAACAGTTGCTATAGTGTCTCAATTTCATTAACAGACTTTCTTATACCAGAATGTAAAGATGAATTAGTAAAATGCCCCATAAGCATCACTAGCAGCTGAAAAATAACTATGTATGTCATGAGTATTTAGAATTATACTAAAAACACAACCATGTTTTAATACAAATATATGTGTTTTTTTGGTTTTCCTAAGGATGATTTGATTTGAAAAAAAAATACTGTCTAAACAGAAAGTGTTGTAAGTAATTTCTTTTGAAAATTCAGGGTTTTGGTACAATGTATTTATCCACAAATTGGTTTGAAAGCTTTTTTTTGTTTTTTAAGTAGTCATAGAGCCAAAATCTGCATTCAGCGTGAAGCATGTGGCTACAATGGAGTCAGCATATATGAAGTAATTTAAAGTTTATAAACTTATAATGTTACAATTTGGTTCAAACTTTTTAGCACTTTTGCCTATTTTTTTTTTCAACATATAATCTCAACACAAAGCTTTATTCTAACTGCTTTTTTGATGCATTTTGCAGAGCAGCTGACTGGTGCTCAGCATGTAACAGTAATGAGTGGCTGACTTTGCAGTAAGAGCAGCAACCATTGTTTTTTGAGATAAAAGGCCCCTTGGGCTCAGCCTTGCAAAGTGCACAGTATTCTGACTTCAGTTCTGCCAACTTGGGCAACACATACATCATACTAAACATTTGAGTCAGCTCCCAAAAATAATGAGGTTGCACTTGCATTCAAAGACAAACACACACTAAACCGTCTCTCTGAGCACAGCACACACCATCCCAGAGTTCAGACTTTCTACCTTATCTGATTATACATGAGCATCAACTTGTCAGCTGCTCTAGTAAACCATAGTTTTACTCTTAGCAGAATGGCTGACAGCAGCTTGGGAAATTTATAATACGTGTCAAGAATTTGTGTTATTGTTTGCTAAGAGAATGAAAGTGGTCATACCCACAGCTGATACTGATGTGCAAGCATGACCAATTGTCTGTATTGTAGATTCATACAGCACTGATCAAGTCAGAGGGTGTTTCCCCGCAGGTTAACAGCTAGCTGATAGTCCAAACCCATTTACAGTTATAGTGAGAATGATAAGTTTGATAGTGTTGCAGTCGTAATGCTAGGACCAGTGTTTTCTATTTTCACATCTATATATATACAGAGCAACACTTGAAAACAGAAATTCTGTGGTTGAATACTCTCTCACAGCCAAAGAGCAAAGACTGCTGTCCAGTGAAGTTGCAGTCATATCCTTCTTACCTGGAAAAAATATATACATATATGCAAGCCATGATTTTTGCTGCTTTTACAGAGCTGTAACTTGTTTTACATCGGTTTTATCTTTTATTTAGGACATGCACGACTGCATCAGACAAAACAGACTACTTGGGCTAAAGTAACATAAGATCTTTTACTGTCATATTACTTACTGCTCTTATTGCAAGTTTTAAAAGTGAACCACATAGTTACTTTTCATCAGTTTATTTTATAAACCAACCTCAACTTCACATACAATGAACCATGCAAAGCCTGTTTTTTTTGTCAGTTTCCAACAGGCAGTGCAAAGATTTAGAATATTTTACTGGCATTACTGAAATCTGTGTAGCTGATGAGAAATAGATGACGTGAGTTGTTGCAGTACAGGGTGACTTTCTGTCCTACCCTGCAGGGGCCGGCCGGATGTCCTGCAGTAAGGGTGAGGGTTGCTGTGCACACTCCTCCTTTAGCACATTGGCCAGGGCATGCCTCCTGAGGGCACATTATAAATGTGTTTTCAAATTTGAAGAGCATGGTGATGAATTAGGATATACACTACAGAAGAGGGTGCTGACTCTAAGTTAGCAAGTCACAGACCTTCGCTGCTGACTCCACCATCCATTAAGAAAATGCTTGATCTCTCTCTCTCTCCTCTGACATTTAAGAGTACACTGTGGGAAAGAGAACTTCCAATTGAAATTCAAGCCAAGTAAAACAGAAGAGAAAAATGCATTCTGTGAACTGAAAAACTGGGTTAGAGGTTTGCGTAAATGGAAGGGGTTCCAAGGGTCAAACTTTTGAAATCCTTCATACAGTTTGACAAATAACTAAAAATAACAATGAACTTTAAACTTCCATTTTACTTTTTCAACTTTTGCAGTTCTGGTACAGCTTTGGATATTTACCACTGTTTAAAATAAATAATGTGTCCATATAATGATTAAAAAGAGATTAAAACAAACTCCCAACAACACACCTTAAGTCATTTGGTTAAGAAAGCAGTGTACTTACTTATTTCAATGTAATATACATGTATTTTTGAACATTTTAATATCCCCAAGTATATTTCTGTGCCTATAGCTATATAAATAGCTGATAATATAATAGCTATATAATAATATATATTAACTAATAAATACATTAAATATTTAGCTAATAATAGCTAAATAGCTATCTAATATCTATTCTAGGCTATTGCTGTGTCTGTTAACAGAATTTCAGAACAATTATAGAATATCACCAAATTAGCTGGAATACATACACTGAGGTGTCTGAGACAAGCTACTTAATAAATCTGTAGGAAATTTCATGGTGATTGCTAAAAATCTGCAAGGGGAAACACTATAGCACATTTGCAGCAATGAGACATATTGAATGATGTACTCTCAGAATATTTTTTCTTGTGGTTCACAGCTTTTATTTACATTGACTAATTGTGCAGCAGGCCTCAGATATAGCAAAATGAAAAAAAAAATATTGGCAGATCCCTTGGTCATATTGCTAATAGATCACATGCACAAGCATTAAGAAATAGTACTTCTATGATTATCTTAGTTTACTTATATACTGAATTTAAAATAGAAAAATATGGCTGGATAGGAATTCTGAATCTACTAGTGTTCATTTAGGGTTGCAAGTTCAAGGGCAGTTCTTGGGTCTTATTCTTTATTTGCAAAGAAGTGTTGGACCAAATGACCCTTGAGGTATCTTCCAACCTGGTATTCTGTTTCTATCATATAATTTTCTATCAGTATATCAGAATACCCCTGGCCTTGAAATGAACCGGTCTTTATTTACACTGACAGCTATGACTGACCTGAATCTTCCTCAAATCCATATTCAAGACCATTAACATAGGAACTCCTCCACAGTGCTCCTGGGAAAACCTGTGGTATCAGGTAATCAACATTCCTATTTGTCAAATTTTTAAAATGTATGTGTTAGACTTTGCTGAAGTGCAGGATGTTTTTAAGTATTAACATAACAGTTCAGTCTTGTAGCACTTCTCAAAGCTGTTTTAAGTGGACACAACTCAAAGGAAAAGGATCCACTCACCCTCAGACTGATCACTGAGAGAGTCTCACCATGAGAGTTTAACCAGATCACAAAGAGGATGAGGAGACTGGAGCACATCTCTCAGGAGGAAACCTGAGGGAGCTGGGTCTGTTCAGCCTTGAGAGGAGATGCTTGAAGAAGAGGGGATCTTATCAAGGCATACAAATACTTTGAGGGCAGGCATTCAGAGACTGGGGCCAGACTCTTTCCAGGGGTGCCTAGTGACAGGATAAGGGGTGATGAGCACAAACTGAAACACAGGAAGTTCCATCTAAAAATGAGCAAAAGAACTCTTTTCTTTGAAGGTGACAGCAATGGAGCAGGCTGCCCAGAGGGGCTGTGGAATCTTCTTCCGTGGACATGCTCAAACACCATTTGGATGCAATCCTGTACAACCTGGTGAACCTGCTTTAGCAGGACAGTTGGACTAGATTATCTTGAGAGGTCTTTTCCATCTCACCCATTCTGTGACTCACTGAGAAAGGACAAATGCAAAATAAAGTCTTTGCATGAAGAAAAAATGCAAGAAAACCTTTGTCTAAGCAAAGAAAAATTTATGTTCACACAAATTTCCATTCGGTCAGGTACACAAACAATGCAACTTAAAATAATTTAAAATAGTATTAACCAGCTAAAAATAATACTTCTTAACAAAATCCAGAGAAAACAGCATTGAAAATGTACTCAGAAAGACTACTTTCTCTGTCCTTTTTAATTTTTCATCAGGAATATCAACACACTGCATTTCTTTTCATAATGTTTGACTTGAATTGGAATACTGTTTTTCATTTGACTGTCTCCAAATGTTTTACATTTGTCACTTCAATACTTTCAGAGGTGAGGGAGAGGTCTGCAATGGTGCCACAGATATCTTGTTATGGAAGAAAATGACTCATTTATTTCCTCTATATTGGCATTCTTGGTTGAAATACTGCCTTCAATAAAGCTAGGGCAAACTACTCTCTGCCTGAGCATCAGAGTGCACAGGAGTCAGCACAGCTGACTGTGAGTCTTGGAAGAAGAAAACACTTTGATTTTAGTACACCTGGGCTGCTCAGGGACTATAGCTGAGTCTCACCATCTTTAGTACAGACAAAATGTGTCTATGGCAGCAGTAACTTGGTACATGATCACATCACCTGTCAAATCCAGGAAATAGCTGGGAGGGAGCATACAGAGTTCTCTGTTGCCGTGGCTACTGCACTGCCATCCTCTAAAACCGTGTCAGTATTTTGGTCTTTTGTTCATGTCTGCAGTGGAATAAACCTGAAAATAATAACAAAAAGTAAATATCATTTCACCTGCTTGTTGTACTCTGGATTATGGGAAGTTACAAACCACAATTTTTCTTAAAAAAGAAAAATCTCCGTGCAAGGCACTAAAATGCCAGAGTTGATTTACACTTTTGTTTAAATTGTATATATTGTTCATTCAAGATCTGCAAACATTATTTCTTGATTACAACTGGATTTTTCACTTGCAGCTCTTCAAACATGACACGATTAAATATAAAAGGAGTAGCATTCAACCCACATAACAATAATTCTAATCTAACAAAGTGCTAAGTAAACTTTATTAGTCCTTTTGACAGACCAAGTGAGACTATCCAGAAGCTTTCTTAAGATCCTATGTAGTAGAGACTATTAAGGAAAGAATTTACTGAAGCTGATATAGCAATAGTTAGTCAGAGAGGGATATAGAGACTTATTAGTGACATAAAATGAGAAAATGTAAAACTATCCACATGATTATAAAAACATGATTGAAGAACTGCCTTTTAGGTTGTTTCTGAAGTATTAGGCTTAAACAGTTCCTAGACACATGGCAGGAAAGCAACTGTGGGAATATAAATTTTTATTAATTATACAGAATAGCTGTCATGATTGGTCTGCATATATTGTAGCTAATTGATTGTTATATTCCAAATCTTGAGGGCTAGCTAAGGGAGCAAACTCTATGACCAGGACACAGAGACAAGGGGCCTGTGCAACAGTGTTCTGCCTTCCTGGGAGCACTGTGAAGTTGGAACAATCCCTCTCCTTCTGCAACAGGATACTGCAGTGTAGTCAATATATTATTAACTGGTTTTATCTTTTGTAAACATTAGAAATAGTCTGATAATTTACATTTTTATAAGTCAGAGTAAAAAAAATGCAACTTTCTAAGAAAAAAAACCCTCAAAATGTGTTCTGGACCTGGTCTGTAATCTGCCTAATTTGCTGCTTTTTCACTATCTCTTAAAGTATTAAAACTCAATAAGATTGGATTCTATTGGGTAAAATCCTGGGGAACTGTGATTTTAGAGTATTATGAGCATACAAAAAAAGAGCTCAGAATAAAACAAAGTACCAGCCATATAATTTACTTGTTGAGCTATTTAGGGAAATAAAGATATATCGTATCATAGGAGAAACTCAAGTCTGGTGGTCACACTGGAGGATATCAGATATTTAAATAACTTCTAAACCTTTTTGGAAAATTTTCTGAAATTTTCTACTCATTCTTTCTGAAACTGAGATTTTTTTCAAACCAAGTTCCTACTTCCTAGGGCTATGGTCTCAGTAAAAATGAATAAAATGGGGTAGTAACCAGCTGAGAACTTCCACAAGCCTGCTGGTATTTTAAGTAAGTGAGGGGAATACACAAGAAAATACACTAAGAGCAATTAAAAATTTACACTTTCAGACAAGTTCATGTCCTTTGCTGCTTTAACATCTAAGTCTAGCACTAAAACTTGAATTTCCTACCCCATCTATAGTACAAAGCATGTCGGTATGAATAGTTTCAGGAAAAAAAAAGAAATCAACTCATGGAGTCAGGTTTTGCTTAGCCTCTGACAGAGTTGTGCAGTGCATATGTCACTGTAAACTTGTCTCAAGACAGTTCCAAGTATGGTTTAAGGAATTTAAAATAACTATAGTTGAATCAAAGAGCTTTGATAGCAACTATTATGACACATTATTTCAGTGAAAAAAGAAATATGAGAATTGGGGAAAGATTTTCACAATAATTAGATGTAATAATAGAAATATCTGGCACAACAACATAGCATTCTAATTTCCCTGCAGTTATTTTTGCACTTCAGCACCCCCCCAACCCAGCAGAAAATGTGGAGATCCAGAAGCAAGCAGTTTGCCTCCTCAAAGGCATGGATGTAAAACTGGCTGGTTTATACCTGCAGCTGTGAGACTGCTTCATTCCTGGAGCACAGTTCAAAGTACTGTGCAAGGCACCAGGGCAAAGATTGTTGAGACTAAATCCAGCCCCCCAGCAAGGGCTGTCAACTCTTTCATGTAAAAATGACATTGACTTTCCTGTGGAAATGAGGATCCTACCTGTGAATGAGGATCAAATATGAGAGACTTACTTTCTGTTTCCAGTTATTGATCAAATATATGTGGAAATTTGAATCCAATCTGTATTTGCTACTAATAATTAATATTTCCTACTAAGTTAAAATATAACACCTTCAGTCTAGCAAAACTGCTATTCAGGGATAGCAAATTCACTTTTAATATATAAATATATTATATTGACTGGAGTTTCATTCCAAAACCACAAATCCTGGATAACTTCACCTGATAGCAAAGCATACCATCACACAAGCAATGAGTAAGTAAAAGGTCCCAGTGAGATAGAGGTGCATAGTATTTGGAATGGCTAAGAACATAAAAAATTACCAACTTGTGTGGGAAAAAATTAGGGTTCCCATAGTACCATTTTTTCCCATTTTGTTCACACAAGATATAGGAATTTTATTTACAGAAATGAGTTTGAGGTGAGATCTACAAAGAAACTTTATGAAATGCATTTGGTAGCTTTGGAAAGATGAGGCTCATCAGTGACTGGTACAGGGTGGAACCTGCCTGGAATTGTTGGGCACTGCCAGCATTACAGTGATCCTATTCCAGAGAATAAGCATGGGAAATGGGATAAGGGGAATAGAACTAATACTGCTTCCACTGCCTGAGCAAACATCCTTACTGAAGCTCATAGCAGAAGGCACATAAAATAACTTTGATGATCAGTCTATATATATTTATCTATGACATTTCTCTGTCACAGTATCAAATGATTATACTAAACAAAACTGTGAGTGGTATCTATTTTCACACCTATATTAAGAATATGTAGCAATGCATGCCAGGATTTCTCAGTTTTCATTTATTGTTTTGACATCAGCAAGCAAAAGTGGGCGTCTTACACCACCATATGACAAACAGCAGATGATATTGCATGGTCACTGTGGAAACTGCATTTCTGAAAAAGAGGTTCATATTTGCACTTTTTTAATTAAGATAAACCACAGCATTTTTTCCAGCCTGCCTATTGTAATTTTGCTGCCAGATTGCCAGAGTTACAAATAAAATGAAGGTGCAAAAAATAGCTGGGATTCTTTTATTTTCTTTTTTTTTTTTTTTATGAAGTCATTAATATAATTCAAAGTTTAAAAACTATAATATTCTACATGAAAGAAACAGACTTTTGAGCAAGAAGGTGACAGTTCACTGATCTTGGTAAAAATACATTAAGGACAACAGAAAGCACTCACTGGTTTTGATGGGAAATGGTCACCTGATATAGGAAGTAGATTCAAAAATACACATTTTCCTTCACTTGTGATGTACTAGGTATTGATTGAGTAGTGGTGTTCAGAGACAGTGAAAAAGGCTGAAAGTGTAGTTATGGAAGAGGTTGTTCACCATACAGCAAAGTTCAGTAGCTTTGTAAGAAAGGCACAGCACTGAAATAGAAAATATTCCCAATGAGCAATACAGACTCCATAACGGCCAAGGAAGTGTTAGGAGGCTGCTGTAGATTTAAATAATCCTCTCCTATTTACTTTCAAAATGATTGCAGAGGAGAGGTGTCAGTTCAGTTGACAGAGACTGAAGGAAGTCTCTCTCCATAGGTGGTGCCTTGGTGAAATTCCGGGGTGGATGGGCATGGCCAGGTTTTTTTATAAATCAGCTGCTGCCAGCTGTGGTTGCATAGGTATGGAGTGTTTCTGTCACTGCATGGGACTGGGCTGCTTGACACGGGGTTGTGGTGATTCAGTGATGCAGCTCCACTTCAAAGAACGGAAAAGGCAGATATGAGTAATACACTTGGAAGAGGATGTATGCAGAGCAGACTGCAATTACATTTCAGCCATGTGATGTGACCATCTCCACTGTGGCCAGGTGCTTTGTCCCTCCTTTGGTGAGTCTTTTATCACACTGAGTCAGATAAGGCCAAAGCCCTGTTGTACGGAATGTGCATCTACACTATTGAATGTGATGCTGAGCTGGTAGAAAGAAGAAAGTGGCATCACTGGGATGTGTCTCTTTGGCAGGGCAGTCTCTGAGAAGCAGGGTCACTTCTTCAGTGGTGCAGTAATGCATGCCTCCAGCGTGTCAAGAAACAGCTCCTTGCAGTGATGCAGGGTCACATATATGTGCACTGAGGAATTTTTAGAGTCAAAGCATGTAGCTCTGCAATCACTTTGATGCTTGTCCAGTGCAGGAGGAAATATGTTCTTATTTATGTACTGAGATTTCTTTTATGCTGCACATAGATTGCAGTTGTTCCTTAAACAAACAAAAAAGAACAACACAATGAAGAAACAAACAAGGCAAAACAAAACAAAAAAACAAACCAAAAACAAAACAAAAAAATCCAGAACAAGAACAAAAAATTCCCAACCGACCAACAAATCAAACAAACAAACAAACAAACAAAAAAATAAAAAGAAAATAAAAAAGAAAACATAAGAAAACATATGATGGATTCTTCATATCTTCAGAACTTGCTATAAATTCTTTAGTGTTATTTTGTGGCAGAACTGTTTTACAATCTTTCATTAAAGAAATCTGTGTGAAAAGTGGTACCACAAGGTTTCAGGCAAATATTAGTACTATAGAAGTAATTTTTAAAAATTTTTTAATTACTGCACTGAATATCTGTCATTTTGAAAAAATAAAAAAAATGCAGTAATGTGAGTTTCCTATCAGTAGAGATGTTATGGCAACTGCCTGGTGACCATCAATTCAACATTTAATTTGGATGTGACTGTCCTTTTTTTGCAAGCAGTTTATGTCTTAAAATCTGTTTGACAGAACAAACCAACAAAGACCAAAAAAGAAGCATTACCCTTATTTCAACTCTTAATAATGGTATGATGAATTAGAAGATGTGAAGATATTTAAGTCTTTAATTCAACAAATGATGCACCCACCACTGCATTTTAAATGTTAAGCAGTAGCTCTGAAAATGGCCTTTCATTAAGATAGTGCTTTACTTAGTAAATATTTGATGTGTGCCATCTTTTATGGAGTATCTCACTGTAAATTTCTTTTGCTTCATGTGCCATAAGGCTAAATAGCCTTAAAAGTAATTTGAAACATACCTCTGCTATCCCAGACTTGCTTAAGATTTACCTTGCCAAGTAAAGAGCATTCTGGAATGTAGCAGGTAACAAAGATCTGCAGCAAATTCAGGACAGACCAGACATCTTAAATTTTTAATGAGTGACACAGGGCCCATAAGCATTAGATAATAAAACATAGGTATAGGAGAGTTGGTCTGAAGTGGAACTAGAAATGTAAATTCTCTCTAAGTATAATATTCTGACAACTTGCTCAATCCCTCAAGCCCATTGCAGATTATTTTTTACTTTGAGATCTTTGCAGACACAGCCATGCTACAATAGTCCAGATTTATCTGTTTTTAGCTGAAAAAAAGGGTTATCACCTGCTACAAGACACATATGTCTTGTAGCAGGTGATAACCCTTTTTTTCATAGGCAGGAGCTAGACAAGAAAGTTGATCTAGTATCAGATCATCCTGAATCCAGAGGAATTCCAATTCCAATTTTCCTCTTTGCATTAGAAGACTATTCCCACAAGCTATAACCTCTGTTATTCTGAGACAGATGCTTTTTCCCTGGTTGAACTAAGCCACAGTGCAGGAAACTCCATTGGATCAGAGTGTCCCAAGATGAAAGCTGTTTTACATTATGCAGTAGAGTAATGTGGACTGCTCCAAGTGCAAAGGCCAGTAATTTATGCTGGGCTGTGTTATATTCACAATTCATGGCCACAGTTACTGTAACTTTATTTCTGGTCCTGGGCTGATTTTTTTTTTTTTTAATTTTTGAGATTTGCAAATCCTGATCTGTTTCAGTACAAAAATGTGCTGACATTGCTTGCAGGCTACATTCACTCAGACCAGAGTAATAGGTAGCTATTTGTTAAACCTTTTTATAGAATAGTTTTTAAGGTTTTGTGTGCACTGGACATGTTAATGGCAGGCAAATTTGATCTCTGGTTTGTATCATGTACAGTAGGCTGCTCTATTATGACTGTAGTATAGCTGTGCCTATGCAACTGTGGTTGTGTCCTGTTTAGGCTGTGAACATTCTGCTTTTGCTTGTGGACATATTGATTCACTCTGAGTCATTCCTTCTCCTGTCAGAGTTGCCAGCAGTGATCATTACTCTGAAAACAAACAGAACTGGGTTCAAGGCTGACACATTTTATTCTCTGGTTTCTGAGGCAGGCAATCAAATATGAGAAGATATATGCCAGCCCTCTCTGATTCTCCTGGGGAAAGTTTGGCCACTTACACCACAAAGGCATTTTGAATGCTGACCCTTGCTAATACACTCCCAAAGGAGCCCAGAGCAGTAAGAAGGACAGGAGGCATAAACCAGGCTATTGTAAGATACACACTTTTGTGATTCCTCTTAAGCTGATGGTTTTATGAGTCTTTAAACCAATTAAGGTAGATTTCTTTCCTAGCAGAACTCTGACTGGAGGACTGTCCCATTCCTTTGCTACTGAAAATGGTAAGAAACTTTTGTCTTATTTCCTGAAGTTATGCAGAGCCTGAAGTTATGCAGATCAAGGTTTGGCTTTTTAAATTTTCTCCACTGTTAATATAATTCTCATATAACTGGTAGTTCTTTTCTTCCCTGGTATTACATAAGACACATCAGGAAGTATATCTGAAAATAGCACTCAGTTTTTGTTGTGTAAAGTTAAGTAAACCAATCTAATATATGCCTCTCTGGACATTGTACCCCATTTCATCACTAATTCAGACACCAAGTTTGCATACATGCTGTAACTAAAATTTCATCAGTCTCAAAAATGTGTTTTAATCTTGATGCATTAAAGAGCTGGTTCCTTCCATATCTTTGCTATTTCACAAGCTTGTTCTCACATCCATCATATGCCAAACTCACTGATTATGCAGCCATCCACAAACTGTTGTGCTCAGGCACATATGGAACACTAGCTCAAGCTCCAGTATATACATAATAGCCTTTCATATTCACTGCCAAATATCAGTATAAATAAAACATCCAGGGTTTTATCATTCTACATAACAAGCATAATTTTAGGCTTGCAGAAGTAAATGTTAGGATTAAAAGCAGCACACTTGAGACCTATGTTGTTGAATTTCACTCTGAATTTGTTAATTTACCTCACTCAGGCTGCCTGACTGATATCAGGTAGACCTGCCACTTCAAAAAAATCTTCAGATTTTGTCTTGTTCCATGAATCTCTTTTAATCATTACTTAATATCTTACCATTCAGATTCAGTTATTAGGTTTCACTTAAAAAAAAAGAAAAAAATAAAAATAAAAATAAAAATAAAAATAAAAATAAAAATAAAAATAAAATAAAAATAAAAATAAAAATAAAAATAAAAATAAAAATAAAAATAAAAATAAAAATAAAAATAAAAATAAAAATAAATAAAAAATAAAAATGAAAAGGAAAAGGAAAAGGAAAAGGAAAAGGAAAAGGAAAAGGAAAAGAAAAAGAAAAAGAAAAAGAAAAAGAAAAAGAAAAAGAAAAAGAAAAAGAAAAAGAAAAAGAAAAAGAAAAAGAAAAAGAAAAAGAAAGAAAAAGAAAAAGAAGTATCAATATTGGAGAATGTCATGGGCAAAAGGTTTCAAAAAATGGCATTTTTTTACCATCCTTGAGGGGTGTATGTTCTAAAATGAGCATCATCTGCAAACTTTACAGCTGAAATGTGTGTGCAAGTTTTAAAGCTAAAAAGAAGGCAAGAAACTATCTTTTTTATCCTTCCACCAAGTAAAAATACAACTCTGTTGTATCTGTTGATAGAAAAATATATGTTCATGACCAGCATAAGAGAACTTGGTTCTCATAAGATTCTGTCTTTGAGAGCAATTGTTGTGATTCATGGAAAAATCTTAAAGGGTCTGGGACAGGAAATTTAGTACTCATCTTCATATTGAATAAGTCCTTTCAGGTTTTCTCCAGCATGTTAGACTGTCACCTCATGTGCACATCACAGCATGTGCACATCTCTATACTAAATTGAAGGGAGTTCAGTGTGTAATTCCTTTACAAAAGTAATTGTACTGTACCACAGTCAAACTTGAGCAGAATACTGGCATTTTATCAAGTTATATATACAGAATAATGAGATTCAGTGAAAAAATACAAATTACTGTCTTTGACAGGATGGATGATATTCAAAGTGTATGAAAAGTGGAGTTAAATGTGAAAGCCTTGGTTCTTGATACTGCAGCTAGCTTGGAAACTTGGACAGAACATTGTGAAAAGCAGCTATGGCTTGGCTCTTTAGTCAGTTAACTACATAAATGCCCATGGACTATGTTTCCATATTTCACACGTACTTTAGCTACAGCTCATGATAAACACAGAAAGCCAAAGGAAAGCTGTAAAGCACAGGTTGGCAGAAAAAATACTTGCTAGAGTAACTGATGAAAAGGCTGAATGTTATCTGGCTAAAGCACCAACTTCTCAGTTTCTGTTTCTGCTATCTTATTGGTGAGTTGCAAAGTTCTGATTTGAAATGTGAAGATGAAAGTTGTAGAAAATCCTGGTGCTAGATCATCAATACTAGCAATAAACTAATATCCAGGAAGAGAGCAAAAGGTAGTGGTGTATGTTGGGTTGACCCTGGCTGGATGTCATGTACCAAATAAACCAACTCTATCACTCCCCTCTACACCTGGACAGGTGAGAGAAAATGAAATAAAAGGCTTATGAGATGAGATGAGGACAGCAGCCAGAGATCACTCACCAATTGTCATAATGGGCAAAGCAGGTTCAAATTGGGGAAATTAATTGACCTTATTACCAATCAAAATCAGAGCAGCATAATGAGAAGCAAATCTTAAAACCCTCACTCCTTCCTCCTGCCCAACTCTACCTCCTCCCCCACAGTGGCTCAGGGAGGCAGGGAATGGGGGTTAGGTCAGTTCATCACAGGCTGTTTCTGCAACTGCTCAGGGAGAGGAGTCCTTCCCCTGCTCAGTGTGGGGTCCCTCCCACAGCAGACAGTTCACCATGAACTGCTCCAGTGTGAGACAATCCTTCCAAGAGTTACTGTAAAGCACTCCCAAGGGTGCACTTGTGCATGAGTGTTGATCATGGGCATGGGTAGAAGTGTAAAAGTAGCATTGCTCATATAGCATATTTAGGACTCATATAGCATGTATGGCTTGAGTGATAGTAAATGCATTGGTTATAATTCCATTCAGATTTATTCCCGAGGGAATACTTTAGTATTCTGAAAAGTTATATACTTCATGTGTAAAGGGACTGATAGCCTTTGTAAGAGAGTATCTATTTATACACAAATGCAGTAAATTTGAGCATTGTACATTGCAATAAAAGAATAGGAAGTGGGACTATTTCTTGCTTGAATTATATACCACATGGTATTTATTGACACTATAGTTGCCGGAACACTTTTATTCCAGCCTCCAAGATTTCCACATAAATGAAGAACAAAGTCAAACATTCAGGGAGAAAAGAGGAATAGAGGTTTTAGGTAAGCTAGTCCAATAAAATATTAACATACATTAATGTATCTAAAGCTTCACACACAGTGCATTAATTGAATAGTTACCTAATTAAGCCATAAGAAATGGCAAATACGGGGAGCAGATGTTTATAAATCATTGGAGAAACAGGAATTTTTTTGTCATTTTCTAAGCAACATTAACCTCCTTTTCTATATAAAGTTACAGGGCCAGGATTGAAAAATCCTGTTGCCAAATATTTTACATCTTTTGGAAGCAGACAAGCAGAGATCTTGTAATACCAGACTTTATCAGAATGTGGTGACTTTAATTGTAGATTGGGCCTTGTGCACCTGTCAAGGCTTGCTGTCTTTCTCATGTGGAAATACAGATATGAGGGAGGGTGAAGTAAAGGAAACCCAGCATAAACCAGTCTCACTTCACCTTGTGCACCATAGGGTATGCATGTGAGCTCTGCATTTGGTGTTTGGTAGAGCACCTGCGTTTACTCATAACTCCTCTGGCATTAACAAAATAGCAAAGCATCTCTTCACATATGCAGAACCCAAATTTATTTTAAAATCTGCCACAGGGTACTTGTTTACAAAGCATGTTTGCATGACCTGTAGGTCTTGATTTTTTCAAATGAGTTTTGAAGGGCTGTGAAAAAGAGGGGGCTGGCCATGTCTCTATTCTGCTACACTCAGTATTTTTGGTATTTCCTACCCACTAAATGCCTGAAGCTGGAAAAGGCTGATATCTTCTTTCCTAGTAGTGATCTCTTCCTAAAATTTGTAAACTTATAAATAACATATCTGAAGACAACAGGTTAGTCTGTAGAAAGGAAAGCTGGCTTTAATCTTTGAAGAATCTACATTCTGACTGAATGTAGAGCCAAGACTTATTTAAGAGTTCTTCTGGCACATTGCAGGAAGATCGTCTTCCTTCTGTGGTTTGAGACTGTCTCTTGAGGCACTAATCTTGCCCTTCAAAAGGGAACAACCCCCAGGGGAGAGCTCTGCAGTACCCTCCCCAAGTGAACTGAGCTCGGTCCCCACAGTCCTTGGGATGGGGAGAAGTCTCTGACTCTCCTTCCAGCCAGCAGGAAGTGCTGAATGTGACTGTAAATAAAAGAATCTTTCTGGGATTCCTAATGCCCCATGTGCTGTACAGAACCTTGGGCCTTAATTTAGCTCCAGGTTCCAAGGGAAACTGTCCCTAAGAAAGCTGCAAGCTAACACTAAAATAAACTACTGTATTGAAATATTAAATTTAAATGTTCAACTTTTAAATAGTTTGTGAGACTGGTGGAAGATCCCAGTATGTTCTGTGCTTTGTGAGCTGGCAGAAGTCTGTCTGTTTGTAGTTGAATCTTTTGTGTTTGTACACAATCAGCAAGTACATGGTGTGATGTTGTTTCTCTCTGGGATGCATGAGAAGTTTGTTATCTTTTTTGTAGCAAAACTAATAAATGTTTACAGACAAAATTGCACCATTTAAAATAAACTGCCTTAGTGTTACATCTTTCATTAGATCACTGCAGCTACTCTGTATACAAGTTCCCAGGCAGATATTTTTAGGAAAATGAAGATTCATTGTAAAAGTAATTATTTTCACTATTCTATATCAACATGCAATTGAGAAATAAAAGAAAACTACTATCATGGTCAGATTGTCCTGTGAGACAAGTATTATTTCACCAATGGAAAAATTTAGTATTCTGTTATTATCCCTGTAAATATATTCTGAAATTATCTCAAAATAACCTAATTGTTAGAGAATTTGATGACACATTCAGAGCAATGTGAGCTATTGAGAAAATATTAATTTCCTTTTAAATCCTAAATTGATCTGTCTCATTGTTCAGGCTGTAGTCCAGACCAACCTTAAAAACCCATTATCTTTCCCTTCTTCTTTTTTTTTTTTTTTTTTTTTGTTACTGGTGTTTTGTTGACAGAGATGTCAAAAAACTCTGCTTTATAGTTTAATTCCATTATGTCAATATTCCTCTTTCAAATAATCACTGAGTTGACAGACATCAATAATTTAGCAAGTATCTGAGAGGAATATTTAGAAATATTTCAATATCACTCATTGTTCAAAGTCTCTAAAAATCCCTGAGGGCAGGGTAGATCTGATTTGTGTGAAGACTGAGATGAAGACAATTATGTCACCTAAACCAATGATGTTTGTTCCAAGCAAATTATAGAGACATTATGTTTCAAACTTTCAGCAGCAGAATAATTATGTTTCCATTTGGGCTGTGGAGGAAGGATTACTTCTGCTTTGCCATAGTTCCAAATCCCATTTCCAGTGATATCTAGGCTACTCTTATTCTAATTCTTGGAATTGCTCATATTCTGTACAAGTGCTTTCACATTTCTATTAGTAGCAACAGAAAATAGATTACCAATAGAGCTTTAATCATTATTTTCATATGTCATTTTTCTGTCTAGGTTCCTTAAGCATATCAGCCCTAGCTATGAATGAGAAAAACTTTTAAAAATTCAGGAAACAATCTATTGCATACACTAGTGTGTTCAACAAAATTATGAACCAACAGAAAAAAAAGTTTCTTAGAGCCATCGTGTCCATTAGTCTGAACTTTTACAGTAATGTGAAGAGAAGACTTGGGACTAAATACTGGAAATTGCCTTAGAAATATGGTTCAAAGATAGTTCTTTTTTACCACTGAAGACAATTCCATTTTAGATCATCAGTAGATCTGTATTTGGAACAACCCTAGAGTCATGCTGATGTTCAAAGTGGATCAAAATAGAATCAAATTCAAATTTACCTAAATATATATCAACCAAAGCAAGCATAAACACAGTAACTGATGCCTTAATGCTTACACTCAGATCTACTATGCTTTCATAATTCAGAGCATTTTGAAATACATAAGCAGTTAGAATTTCTTTATGCTTGTTGTTATTGTCCATTATTTGTGCAAAGCAGTATTAGGTCTCAAGGTTAATAGGTGCCTGTGACAGGCTCGTTGCTTTCCCTGTCACTACCACTCAGAGTTTGACCTTCTCATTGAATGGGTTTTTAGGATTCATCAAAAGACAGCTGGTGTAATAGCATGTGACTTTCCTACCCACTTTAGTTTGCCTCCCTTTCGTTTTTGATTTCTCTGCTGCGGATATGTGTGTCTTATGTGTTCCATGCTCATTCGCAATTGCTTGATTTTCTAGCTTTCTGTTTAGCTTTTTCTCTGTATTATACAAACTATGTTTAATCTTGCTGTTCAAATTTTTCTCTCTTGTTCCCTTTTTCTTCCTGTACTTAGGAAGGACTTAGGAATTTGGCTCCAACTAGCAAGTAAGTGCCTTGTGCTAGGAAGTAAATTTATTTTGCTCTGTGTCAGACAACTGTTCATGAACCATTAACCATCTTGCTTGGTTTCTTTCTTTAAAGTTTCATTGTATGCAATAGTACAGTCAAATAACAAAAAATACCAAAAGCTGTGTTAGCAACAGCTTTGAAAAATACTGAAACCAGATTGCTTTTGAAAAAAATCTTATCAGATTTCAAACTTACCAAGCAACAAAACTGAAGAAGTTTTACAAGCTTTCTTGTAAAAACCACACTTGAATCTAACCTAGATATTACTGCCAGCTCTTGTTGAAAATGCCTGTATTGTCTGAGATTACCTTAATTGCTATCTTGTTCATCATATCAGAGATTCCCAAAGCACAGAAGAAGCAAAGCAGCACTACAGAATCTTTCCCCTCATTTGCTTTCTAGAGGTGCTTCTACAGAAACATTTATTTTTAGAAATAAACAATTAAAAAACCAAAAAAGGCAACAAAAAAAAAAAAAAAACAAAGGAAAAAGACTAGAGACACTTGTGTTCTCCAGCCTGCTGATTAGTTCCTCAAGTTTATGCTTAATTGCTTTAAGTTGCCTAGGCTATAAAGCATGATTGTTACATTTCTGCTGTTCCACTGAAACTACTAGAAAAACCTGGTACTGTGCCAATTTAGATCAGCAGAAAACTCAGCATAATATCATCAAATAATTTTTTTAACAGTTTGACTTCCATTTAATCAACACATAAGGAAATCAGGACAGTTTAATAAACATTCAGAACAGCAATGTTATGAAAAAAATAATTCATTTTGTATTAAAACTCCTGTAATTGAGTTATGTCTGTTTACTACATTTCTGCCAAAGCCATCAGGCATCAGGAGGCTTTGCAGTAACACAAGCATAGCAGCTCTAAGTTGTCAAGGAGTTTGACGCAGTTACTCCATGGGAATATTTACATAAATGAATTAAATGAAGCAATTTCTGCTATTAAAAAAATCCAGAAACTTCAGACAAAACCTTTTTCCTTCACTTGCAAAAAATTATTAAAGCTGGAAAGCAATTCGGTCTCCATTTTTTAGCTATTACAATGAACATTTAGGACAGGGAGCAGATTTTTTGAGGAGACAAAGAGCAGTGAAGATTTAAAACCCTTGCTCATATATATAATGCAACTTCCTCCCCTGCATGTGCCTTTAATAGGCATCCTGATACAGTGAGAGATAGGGTAACATTCCTGATAACTTGGTCTTCAAAGCCAGGCTTTTACAGGAGAGTAAGATGAAAAATCTAGCCAAATTTCTGCATACTGTGCAGCAGTAGGAACATATGCTGGACTCTGTGCCCACAATCAGAGAAGCTGTAGAAGGTATGGTGTGTGAGTGGCATTCAGAAGTCTGATACAGAGTTTGATACAGTAACATTTAAAAGATTCTGTTAAATGAGTAATATTCTAGAGAAATTAAAGAAGAAAATAGCTTGCTAGAAAAGCAGATTTCAGGTTCTCACCTATTTACATTGTTTCTATACTGAAATCTTTTGTACAATCAGGAAGACACAGCACAGTAACCATCATGCTATAAAACCACTGGGCCTCTTGCTCAAGTATTCACTTGTTTAAAACCAGATGAACCCTGAATTCAGCCCCAGCTGCTCAGGGCTTTGTCCAGTTTGGTTTCAAGGTCTGTGAGGACAGAATTGCCACAGCCTTACACAAAAGGAAACCTGCTCCAGTGCTTGGGCATCCTTCTGGTGAAAAAAGTTCTCCCAGTGTTTGGTCATAATCTTCTCTCCCAATTTCTGACCATTCTTTCTTGTCCTCCCATCATGAATTATTGTAAAAAGCTCGGTTCCATCTTTTCTGTAGTTTTTCATGGATACTGGAAAGTTGTTAGTAGCAAAACAGCTTTTCCAAGAAGAACACACTCAGTTGTCTCAGCCTTCCCTTGTGCCTTGTGCTCCAGCCCTCAATTATCTTGGTGACACTTAGCTTGTTGCAGTTTATCACTGCCTATTTTGTACAGCAAGAGTTCCAAACTCAATGTAGCATTCCAGGTGTCATCTAATAAATACTGAGTGAGGGGGAGCAGTCACCTTCCTTGATCATCTCTCTATGTTCTGCTTAGTAAGTTCAACTGCCTGTTAGCTTTTGCTGCTGTCAGGGAGCACAGCTGATGTGTGTTTAGGTTGCTGTCTACCAGGATTTACAATTCCTTTTCTGAAAAATTGCTAATAAGATGGGAAGTGTACAGCATTAAAAATGCAGAGAGTTGGTTCATGCCAGGCACAGGACTGTGCCTCTGATCTTTTTGCATTCTGTGAGTTCTGCGTCTGCCCAATTTTGTAGTCAATCTAGGACCTTCTGAAGCATTGTCCTGTTTTTTAGTATGTCATTTGCTTCATCAGTCTCATTTCATCCATGGTTTTGGTGATGCCACAAAGCAGAAGAGCTCACAGGATAGACCCCTGAGGAAATCCATTTTGAGCTGAATTTCCAGGAGAGACCATTACCCACTGCCCTCATGACCCAGGGAGTTTTTCATAAATCTAATCAGGCATTGACCCAGAAAATGAGGTTTCCATCTCGGGTATAACGAAAGATGGTGTAAAAATGACCTTTTAAGTCAAGATAGACATCATAGGCAACTGTTTGATCACCTACACATCTATCAATTTTATTTATTTTATTTTATTGTAGAAGGTAAACAGGTCTGTAAAGCATAGTTTACTGTTGGTAAACCTCTATTAACTACTTACAGTCACCTGCTGAGAAGCTTAATTCTTTGCCTCCTGGTCATCCAGGTAAGCAAAGACCTTCCTGTGGTTTTGGAACTCGGATACATTATGCACCATCTGAGACAACTTTGCTGTACCAATGGGCAAAATTCCAATTAGTTATAAAATCTCTAGAGATAAGCAACCAGTTTCAGAGAGTATCTATCTATTCTCACTGTGAGGATTTTTTTTCTTATTACTAATTGGCATTCTGCTTGATGCAATTTGTGATAATTTTTTTGTCTATGCAGTTTATTATACAATGATCAATAGCTAGGTAACAAAAAAATGCTGAAGACAGGGCTGTGCCTTACAGACAATCAAAGCTTTAGAATCTCAGCTCCTGAGTGGAGTGGTCTAATCTTGCTATATATCTAATCAGAAGTGGTATTTTCATCAGTTCAACTCCACTGTAACAATTTCCCAGACATCATAATTTTTTAATGGATATAATTCTTATTGCAGTGTTATTAGACTGTGTCTTTTAGGGTAGGGCTTTGCAGTTTGGTAACAACTACTAAAAATCAGTCAAATCAGATTCTTCTTCTTTTTAGACTTGTATATATTTGAGCCAATTTTCTCTGATTGCAACACAGCCATTAAGACTGCTGGTTAAGTCCTTCACTCTCCATAGCATATATTAAACCAAATCATTGTTTGATAGGAATTTCTAGACCTCACGCTAGCTAATATTTAATCAAAAAGTGGAGCTACTACTTACCCTTGACAATGTCTACCAAACAATCAACAGGTCATCCTGACACTGCACACCTCCAGCAAAGATAAACTGCTCCAGGATATTGTGTGGAGGCTCTGCTTGTACTCTTGTCTGTTTTACACCAGCAGAATTGAGTAGAGAATTTTCTGTCACTTCTTTTAATGTCTCTTCAGCACATATGATAGAAGCTACAATTACTACTGCAGTGTGAGGGGTTATTCCTTATTCACTATTCAAATAAAAAAATTGTTTCCAGTCTTTTATTTCAGGGTGGGTTTTTGTAGCAACCCATCTCAAAGTTTAATTTCTCACTGTCTTACCAGACATTTAAAAAGTATAAATATTTGTTATTTTATGTGATATTTGACCATTTATCTGTTGCCTAACCTTAAAATTTTTGCTTTAGTCAAAATTCTTATATACTTAAATCACTGGCTGTGTCATACAGCTCTCCCCTCTGGTTTGTGTGGTTTCTAAATTGCCTGTTGCAGAGTCAACAAAGAGTATGCTTTGTCTGGCAGAAGTTTCACATTAAATCTATAGAAACAATGTTAGTCTATATGTATTAACATTAGAAGGGCCAAGAAATAAAAAATATGCATTTTTCCATCCTTTAAATAATTTTAAAATACAGTTTCTAAAAAGTGATGGACTTATTCTGTTCCTTCACATGAAATATAGTCTCTTGTATTTTTCTGATAAATGTGTTAAAGATAAGAGGCTTGGAATTTTCAAATAAAAATTACATAACTCTTGTGATCTTTGACACTCATTTCCCACTTCTACTAACTGGAGCATGGCCAGAATTTAGCTCTCAAGTTTCAATTCCATTTATAAGCAAATAATTCCTCTTACTTCTTCCCCATTTTCTAGCTTTGAGAATAACTATTATTCTTCTTTAGTGTTTATCCTGACAGATGCCAGCAGAGTAATTAACTGTGCACCTTTACTTGTTGCTTCATAGCAATAGCAACTAATGACTTTATGGTCAGGAAGTAATTTTCTCACAAAACTCTGTCTTCATTAATTCTTATTCTATTTTCAGCATACCTCTCGCCCAGTTTGAACTGGGCAAACTAACATTCACATAGTGTGTCTGACAGGGAAATACTAACATGTCTGTCCCAAGTGTAGATGCTATTGAGCTGTGTATTTGCACACTGGTGTTTCAGATCAGGGAATTTGATCTGTCCTACATACAGAGAATGACAAGCAATGTCACATACTTCTCTCTCTTCTATTCTGGCTGTTTAAGAGCAATCTACAACCCAGCTAAATATCAAAGTACTACACCTCTGTTGCCCCAGCTGGCCAGCCGAAAGGAGCAGACAGACTGACTCATAGATGACCTGATTTCTTTCTTGTCATTTGGCGGCATGTAACTTGGAAGTGGAATAAACACAAGCATCAGAGCCTGTTAGAGAAGAGAAAGCTGGGATGAGATAGAGCTTCACCAGCTCCTTTGGTATTTTAGCCATTCTGCATCCAATATAGCAAAAAAGCTTAGGGTTTACAAACTCTCATCCACAGCAGAAGGGTCCCTTCCAACAAGCTATTTGGCATTTCTGTGATGAGGCCACAAGTGAGACTGAGCAGCATTGCACAAAATACTCATGATACTTAGAGGAAAGTTATCATTGTTGTATCATGCATAAATGGTACTATCTCCTTGCTGTGCTGGTATTATTCTCATTTCAGAAACTGAACAAAGACTAAAGTAGAACTGCAAAAAAATTACTACTGAAGCATCCATAGTGTAGAGAATTGGACATTAAAATAATAGCCTACTCAGACAGTATTTCTTTCTAGACCATTTAAGGATCTCTGCTCCAGCACTTTTCAATTGTTTCTGCCTGTTCGCATAGCTTCAGCTGAAATAATCACATTTCTTCACTAATTCCTGAAGGAAATGCTGTCTATATATAGCATTTAGCTACAGTGACTTGCAGGTTTTAACTGTGATTCTGTGCTGCTTCTTTTTCATTTTTGTCCTTTAAAAAAACAGAGGGAGGTTATACTTTAGCCATGCATACAGTTAGTTAAGGCAATGACAATGTGATGTCATTACACAAGCAGACCTTGCAAGTGCTTTCTCCTTTCCCTGTCTTTGTGTGATAGTTGGACAGCTCTGCTGTAAGTAATTGCCCTCAAAATGCTTCCCAAATTGATGTGACAATTGGGGTCAGCCACAGCAGTGGCTTGTCACAGGATCCATTTATGTCAAGTGTAGAACTGGAATGTTCAGAAATGGGATTTCAGCCTGGAACTGTTCCCTACATGAGCACACTAAACGTGAGGATGTGAGGCTTATGGGGTTATATTAACCTTCCCACCCAAACTGCCAAAATAGGGAAGATTACACCTCTGGCTGGAGGTGAAGGACACAGGTCAGACTACCCTTGGGAGGTTGTGATTTATCACTGCAATAACTGTTGCATAATATTCAGTGGGAAGGATGGGAGAATAAGAAACACACAGAAGAGAAAAAACACACTTGATTTCCCCTCATATGAATAAATAAATTTCCCTATCATAGAAACATATATCTTGCTAAATTTCATAGTTAGATAATTACAGTGGTCTACCTGGAGATCATTCACAGCTCTTAATATGCATGTCTTAATAGCCCCTCTATGAGAGAAGAAGAGTGTTACTATTCCAGTATTGCACAGAAAGAACCAGGGCATAAAGAAAATATGACTTGTTCAAGATCACAGTTGGTGTTTGTTATTCATGGCACTTGAAGACATTGCCTGTGATACAATTCCTTGCTGGGGCAAGAAGGCAATGGTAGTAGCATAATTATATAAAAATTCTTTTGCTTTAAAATTAAATTTCTGGGATTGTTTTGTTTTGGGGGTTTTTGGTGGGGCATTTGTTTGTTTGTTTGTGTTTTTGTTGCTGTTGTTTTGGGGTTTTTTTCTTAGATTTTGTATTTTCTTTTGTGAGGCCTCATGCAGTAGGAAACTTCAAGGACTTGCATTTTCTGGTTGAAAGTATACAACTGGATAACTATTTATTTGTTTCAAATATATCCAAATATTTTTCTCAAAATTATTCCTGCAAGCCTATTTATATCCTATTTATATTTATACTCCTTTCCAGATGATAGCAAAGGAGAATTGTTTTTTGTTATCCTAGGGTAACCCAAGATAGATGCAAAGCCCCAAAAAGATAAAAAAAGTATATTCTACTTGCTAACTATGTATTAATTTTAAAAAGGTTGTAAAGAAAAGGGGTAATAGAAAGTGTTTTCAGGATTCCACAATTCCTCTAAAAACCAGTGTATATTCACAAACCTTGTATCCAAATATGGTACCATGGATTTATTGCTGTGTGATTTATTCCTTTACAACACTTCAGAACATTTAAAAGTTTCCTGGACATATTATTGGATGTGTATGTCTGAGTATCTGTATTGAAAAGTAGCAGCTGCAAAGATCACTCTGGCTTTTTTCACCGAATTGGAGTAAAAGGAAAAATTAACTATGTTGATTAGATAGGATTTATTGATGTGTCAAAGGGCCACTTCAAATTCTGTACTCCCCTTTTCAAACATGCTTTAAAATACTGATATATCTCCTTGGTGCTGTTAGAGCTGCAAGATGAAGCTGGCTTACTTCCTTTCTGATATGACTGGAAAGAAAATCAATATTTGCTAAGTCTGAAACCCAGAAAAATCTCAGTGTAGTCAAGTTAAATGAAAAGTAGGAGACAAGTTCTTGCTCTGGTAGGAGAAAAGAACTTCTGCTTGTACCTACTGGCTAATAGGGACAACACCAAACACAAACTCTGTCCTGATTGAACTAACTGAAAATTCACTTCCTGCATTTGAGCCTTTATCATTCTGGCTTAAAACCAACACTGCCCACCAAAAGAGCGTCTAATGTAAAACATAGGTGAGTGCTTTCAGCTTTAGAGGGCTAGCATAGAGTGGAATATAAAAATGCTCTCCATATTGCTTGTGTTCTCTGACATCTGTCTCCTTGTCGTTTTAATTCAGTGCCTTTGTGTGGTTCTCAGAGCATTTTAGCCACGTTCATTTTTCTGACATACAGATGCAAGAAAACATAGCTATACTTTGAATTTACTTTCCTACCTTAGTGGCAAATGGACTTTGTTAGAAAAAATGTGAGTATTAATTTACATCAAATAAGCAGGATTTTTGAAGCAAGGAAATGTGGGGAGTTCTCATGAATTTGAAAGAGCCAGAAGCTGCCAATTATTCATTTCTACAGGACTCCTACTTCAGACAAGATGTGAAGGTTAATCCATTATGAAACGTTTTTCCTCCTTACTTTTATAAACAGTATCTAAAGATTGAAATGATCATCAGTAACTCTTTTTTTGTGTGGGTAGTAGAGGAGGAGAATTTTTTTATGTCAAGTAAGTATACACTCCTACATATGGTGCTATTAGGAAGGTTAAATACATAGTGACTTTCTAGGTACAAGTTTAATTTAAGGCAAAGAGGTTATTCAAAGTCAAACCAAGAAATAACTTGCTTTTCAGCTTCTCAGAAAAGATCATTTGCTATCAAAATGAAATAAACCCATATTTTAATTTTTTAACTTAAGGCTTTTACATTTGCTGAATTAAGGGCAAAAAATTGATTCACACTTGCCTTGCTCATCAGTTTGTCTTGAGGGGACTAGCAGCTGAGCAAGAAGTCTAATTTACAATGAGGGCTACTGTCCATTTCCCAACAGTCGTGGCCAATCCCACTGTTTATGCTGAATTACCATAACACTCCAATTACACTCCAATCTCCTCTGCTGCTGTTTGGTCTCCTTGTGGGACAGTCATCCCAATGAACTGTCTACTTGCAAAATTTAAAAAAAAAACTTGAAGGAAAAAGCAGCAAGGTTTTTCTTGCTCTTTTCCATGGGCAGCATTCTCTTGGCAAGTGTTCTGAGATGACTGTTGCTTGCAGATGATAAATGCTTTCATCATGCATTCAACAAAAATATTACCATCATATGTGTCAAAATCTTGAACACATACAGATGGCCACAGTGATACAAACTAATTGATACAAAGTAAGATAAAAATATGGGGATTTTTTATTATTTTTTCCATTTCTCATTGTTCTTAGCAGAATTGATTTCAAATAGATAAAAACTTAATTATAAGCTATATTTGCACATTTTCTGAACACAACACAAAGACCATTAAGTGGATGTTGCACTTCAGTATTTAAATATATTCCCCAAAGTTCTACTGGAATTGAAGATGACAGGAAAGTTATGTTCTGTTCTAAATGTGTCTCATTTATCTCATAAGATAATTGTGAGATTTTATGGTATTTGGCTTGCATATAGAGGTTTCTCTGTGTGATTATTTAGGAGACATTTATAGCTTCGCTAACTGCAGTCACTGTCTTGCTCAAACTAGGTACCTGAAATTCCTTTATATTTCAGCTGCAACTTCATGAGCCAAAATAGACATACCTTATATCTAGATGCAAACACAGTGTTTGTGCAAAATAGTTTAAAATATTATCACATTAGTTTAACATTTATGTTCAATTTGCAGGAGGAATTTTTGAGGAATTATTTTTTGCTTTTCCAAAAGCAGGATCCCACTTAGTTTCAATACAAACATAAATCACAATTCACACTCTCATTTTCTGGAACTTTCATAAAAAAGTGTTAAAAAATGCAGATTATTTGCATTTTCAGTTTCACATGGCAATGCAATCTGTTACCTAATCTCCACATTTGGGAATAAATAGAAGACAAGCAGGCAGAAATGAATAGATGGTTTAAAGGGCATTTTGTAGTAGAATAAAATTCTTCTCTATCTCATTACAATTAAATTTCATTGTAAGTTCATGTGTTTAGAACCTTCCCAGGAAGAGTGTGTGAGTGAGGCCAGGACACTTCCAGTGGTCCTCTGTTCTATAACATGGTTTCACAACCAACAAAATCTTTCTGCACCAAATGCATGCCTGATCAAGCACATGATTGAAACCATGGTGTGAAACTTAAGTAAGCCCTAAGAAAAATGGTAGCCACATCATATCAAACTGATCGTGTTTGAAATGACACAAAACAAATGCATCAGTGTCTGCATCACTAGCTGACTGGCTTCATAGAAACTGAGTACTCAGGAGGAAGCCATTCTTGTTTCTATTGCTAAAAGTTCCAAACACTGAGATGAAACCTCTAGTATCACTGAGAATTTTAGTAGATTAACGGTTTGAGGTTATTTTATTCTCCTTTGGATTTAATTTTCACTAAAGACTGATCAATGTATTCCTTGTTAATGCCACTTTATTCTAAATGAACTGACCATTTTTTGTCCAGCAATGTCTTTCATTATGAACTTCTGACCTGATTAGTTCCAGTGTTACATGTTCTTTTCATGCTTTCTGTGGCCTATATTACTGTATTACTAAGATACCTACATGAATAATTACCCTATTTTACTCCTATTATCTTTGTCATGTTTGGGTGGAAAATCTCAAGTAGAGTGGCAGAAGCAGCCTGCTCTGCAGAAATTGCAGCACTGTACTCTACTAGCATAATAAAGTGGCATAAACCTGCCAAAATCTGTAACTACTATTCTTACATCTAGGAGGTCTGTTCTGCCTGTACATTTCCGAAAGACAAACTGCCTTTCCTTTTTCTCTTTGCAGAGATGTCCAGCCAGCTGGAGACTTATTATGCCTCTGGGCTGCTCTCTATTTGTCTCGATAGTTTCTGTTAAGATTGTTTTGTCTTTAATGAGTTTTAAAAGCTTGACACATCAGAGTTTTTAATTTAATTTTGATTTTTTAAAAAAAATCACATAAATAAATACAATCTGTGGTAGTTGCATGAAAGAAATAACAGATCAAAAGACTAGTTCACAAATAATTTTTCTTCAAGAAAAACCTTTGATGGTTATTCTCCACTGAACAATCAAATTTTGCAGGACACAGGAGAGTTAGTGTATGCAGCATATCAAGGCAATGTAGCATCTGGAAATATTTTTCCTTTAACATTTAAAGGAAAATAATGCTCATAAAATGGTTGCAAAATATTGAGGTCAACTTCTTTTGTGAAGATACAGAACACAAACTGACAAAAAGTATGAGCAGGTGGAGATTCAGTCCTGGAGTTTAGTGTACAAACACTCTGTCTGACTTTCAAGCTGATTTCTGCAGTGAGTACAATTATTTGTTTGGATGGGGATTTGAACCTGGAAAACCTTATTTAAAAGCACAGATGGATGATTGTGGTTGCTGTCAGTATCCAGTGTGCTATGCTGAACCAACTCTCATTGACAAGAGAAGCCTGATGCACCTGAAAGAATATTTGCTGTTGTCAGAAAAAGTCTTCCAACTCTTGATAAAATTAGGCTTAGGTGAAGCTACTGCATGATAACATGATGATTTTCATCAGAGCTGACACAGTGATGTTTAATCATAGTATCGCCTTGTTTACATGGGAGATGCTTCTTTTTAAAAATACAGCACATCTGTATGTGCAAGTTAATGACTAACTTTTTATTGTCATTCAGTGAGTATTTAAAGAACCTTTTGTAATAAACAAAGTAGGACTATCTTCTAGAGAAAGGAGAATTACTGTGTTTTCTCCCGCATTGATCCCTCTGTTTAACAAATTCCTGTGACTGTTAGTTGCCTCTGACATAAAATTCTGTCCCAGCTGTGACATGAGGAAAGAGCACTTAAATCGTGGGATGCTCTAAGACTTGGGTGAATGTGACGGCATTTTTTGAAGTTTACCAGGATCTGAGATTCTGAGGAAACATACACTGTGCCTAGTTTCACTAGATCAAAGCTTTTCCCCACTCCTTGGAGAGCTCAGAAGCATGACAACAAAGTGTTTTTTCCTTTGCTCCTGTTCATGCTCTCTAGACAAAAGGTGTTGATCCAACTCTAGTTTGCAGCCAAATAAAGAGCTGCACATTACCAAAACCATCAAGGGTGATTTCCAATACAAATTTGCAGTACAATTTCAACAGCTCTTCGTTTTGGGAAAGAAATTTTTTGCTGACAAGCTGAACCAAAGCATATTACAAATTATAATTTTTTGTATGTGTTTAAGAGGGCTTATTCCATGGCTTACTGGGAGAATTTTGGCAGAAAATATGCAATTGTTCAGCTACTCTCAGTATGTCTTTTCTCCTCATCAAGACACAACTATTTTCATAGGATTCTTATTTTCCCAAAGCCTGTGAAGCATAAAGATAACAATCTCACTGAAAATTTGAAAGAGCATGAAATGTATACAAAATAGAATGAGAAAAGATTGCCTGGAATAAACACTGATAGCATAGTAAAGCAAAATCATTGGTGATTTCTGGAATACTCATCTCCACAACGATGTCCTACCTTAATATATAGAAATTAATCTATTATTTTAGATTTTTAAAAATATATGCTTGTGTGCTAATGTAAACTGTTTGTGTATAAGGAAAGTATACTTGAACACATAATTTCCTCCTAAAAAAATACTCAGGGATACTCAGTACTCAATGTGAAAACATTGAGCTTGGTTTAGAAAGCTGAATTGTGGCAGTTTCACTTTTGGCCTAATTTTCCAAAATGAAATTAGAGAGTATTAAACAGAAGAAAGAAAATTTAAAGCTTTTGGAAAAGAGAAACAATAAAATAAAAAACCCCAAATAATTTAAACGGCATTCACATAAAAAGCGCTATTAAGAAATAGAACACACACAATACACATACACATACATACACACACACACATAAAAGAATAAAAATATATGTAATCACTGCAAAATAATTTAAATGGAAATATTTACTAAGGGCATTGGAAGATCAACAGTCAAATTGTGCAATATGAGATATATTTAAGTCTCCTGGTATAAGGACAATTCTTTCTTCAGTATACTGCCTTGATTAATTCCCTGTTTAGTGTTATTCTGCTATTATATCTTAATTTAGTTATCTTAGATTTAAAATCTGATTGCAGCACAAATATACAGAAATAGTGTAATTCATAAAACATGCTCTCCCAATTAAAGAGGAGAGATGCATTCCTTAGCTAATCCTTCTGGGCAGAAGCAAATTTTAAAAACCAAAATATGTTCATAAATACAAATAATTGAAGGGGTCTGCAAGCATATTTATGGAGTCTCCTCACTAAATATATCCTGATATGGAAAGCAGATGAATAAGACTGTATGTAAAGCAGATGATTTAACCTCTTAGCACTTTCAAAGTAGCAGTGGGGTAAGAGAGAGGTTCTGAAGCAAAAGTTAAATCATGCAAACCAGGATGTTCAGAAGTCACAGTCTCTGAAATCTTCCTCCCATGCTGAGGACCAAATTTAGGCAGAAAAGAAAAGCTGCAATGCATGGTTGAGAAATTATATAGGTTGTGATTTACAGGGAACAAGGAGAAAAAGAAAATACCACTAAAAATAAATCAAGCAGAAAATCAAACCAAAACCAACCAAAAAAGCTCACCACCAACAAAAAAAACCAAATCACTTAGAGGGGATCTAAACAAGTAGGGAATAAGGATTTCATATAAACCAAAGTGGAAACCAGCTGCTAATGCTTTATAAGAAAATGCTACAGGGGGCTTTTTTAGTGGGGAAAAAAGAAAGAAGAATGGAAGAAAAACATTAAACATGAAAGAAACCACTACTTGAGATGATGGACCCTCTAGGAATTAAATCAAAATCATTCTTCTATATTTTGGTAAATGGGATGGTCCAAAGTATGATATTTTTGCGGGTGATGTAGAATGTATTAGAAGCTGTATCAAAAGCTCTCATCAGACATACACCTCCTGCCCTAAAAGAGCAACATTAGGGTAGCTAAACTGAATCATAGAGTCATAATCAAAAAATGGCCTAGGTTGGAATGGACCTTAAAGATCTTCTAGTTCCAGCCTCCCTGTAGTGGTCAGGAACACCTTCCAGTAGACCAAGTGGAAAAGTCCAATAGACCCAATGACTCCTCCAACCAGGCCTCAGTCAAACCTTCCTAAAGCTGAGGTTCTGTCTGAGGGTCTCAGACAAGGCCACAAGCCCTGGCAGGTTAAATGCAAGTGTATGCCAAATTAGGATTTGAGAAAAAAAACTTGCTAAGACATAAAAAGTAATAATAAATTCTTTTTCCAACACATCAGGAGCAGAAAGCTTGCCAGAGAAATGTGAGAGCCAATAGATAAGGAAGGCATAAAAGCATTTGCCAATGTACAAACTTAGGGAAGTTTCCATGCTGAAACTCTTCTTTTTAGAGGAGGTGTTAGAGAATCTGTCACAAACTGAAGTGTTAGTGGAACAGATTATAGAACAAATTGACAGAATACTCAAACCACCAGAGCTGGATGGCACTTGCCCAAGTTCTAATGGAATGCAAACGTGAAATGGCTGAACTATATAAATTCATAGCCAGACTACATAAATTCTCACTTAAAACCACCTAGGTATAAGGTCTCATTGGGAAGGGAAAGACTTTTTAAAAAAAGGTTCAGAGAACAATATAAAAGTACAGAGAAAGATCAAGATTTTGCAACAGTTTCAGCATGATAAATGATTAAGTAGCTCAGCGCTACCCTGCTGGGAAAGAGGCAACTGCCATAACACTGTACAGAAAGGAGCACGTTACAGAAAGTATTGAAAGCTGGTCATCATTTTTTCTAATGCTTGAATAAGCAAATATCAAATTAAACTAATTTTTGTGAGATTCAAAAGAAAAATGTTTCACTCATTACTTTAGTTGTGAAGCCTTTTATCATAAAGCAGGGTTTAGTGGGTTTTTTGGTTTTGTTGGTTTTTTTCTTCTTTTGGTCCAGATTTGACTTTTGTCCAGTTGGGAAGATTTTTGTTTCATAATTGGAAAAATCTCATATGAGAACAAAGAAAAAGACTGGTGGCTAGGAGAAAAAGATTTACAGAAAAATAGTAATTCCTGTGCTTTAAATAAAAGGGAGATCACTGAAGGAAGATGTAAGTTCTCAAGTACCTAAAAGGCTATTTCATAGAGCTAAGTTCTCTGTGTCCTCCAAGGACAAAAAGGAATAAGCTTATGTCTGCAACTAATTAATAGCAGGAATACATTTGTAAAGGTAGTGAGGCACTAGAAGAGATTCCCTGGAGACACAGTAGAGCCTCTACCCTTGGAAGGCTTCTTGAACTGACAGGAGTATTGGGTGATTACACACTGATAGGAGGATGGTCTACAATGCTTATTGAGGGATATTCTAATCTTTTATCTGTTCTTATGCTATTTTCCTCTCCTCAAAGTAAGAGACGAAACATTATTTCTCCTTTTACTTTGGCTTTTTGTGATTATTTTTCCTGCATTTCTTTAAGTTGTTAACCCATTTGCCAGCTTTCCATGGTTATCAATGTAACCCATTACTTCCCAAATCTGAAGTATGTGTGAGGTGTGAACATTCTGCAAGATAACAGCTATCCATGACTGACAGATGTCTAAACCATCCCAAAAAATGATCCTCCAAACTAATATAAATAGTAGTATATGGCAGTCAGCTGAATGTTGTAGCTAACTGTTGTATTATTTACACAATGACTTCAACATACTTTTATAATATAGTCTAAATATTCCCATGCAAAGATTCTCAGCATAAAACTAAATGCAGTATATCAATCAAATTGCACTAAATCAATTATATTCTATCTGTTTTCTTACCCCAGGACTTCCATTTCTCCATCAGTCCATCTCAGGTAGGGTCACGTGGTACTCTAAAGCAATGAGCACATACTTAATACACCAGTTTTAAAGAGCAGTTAACAACATAATAAGAACATTTTGATCAAAGCATTTAAAATTTTGGCCTGAGATATATTTTTTTTAATGCCAAAAAAATGTTTCTTAATTTAGGCCCTTAAAAGACATAGATTTGCTTTCCAATATCTTGGATTTGACAGACAGTGGAAGACACCCATAGGATATGTGGGTGCTGGCAGTGAAGCCAGACCAGACACTTCCAATATAGGTGTCTAAATATGGATTAAACTGCCTCTCTTGAGGCACTCAAATTTGAAAATGACTGGCTGCAATCCCCACTGGAGCAGCTCACACCACTCTCTACATGGACTGCATGCCAACATTCTAGTAGCAATTGTTTTAACTGGAAAGAGTTCAGTTTTCATTTTTCTGAGAGAAAACTGGCCAGTCCCAATTATGGAAACAAATCTTCAGCATAAAACTTTTAAAAAACACAGAAATTCTCCTGGGGAAGTTACTAGCAGGGCAAAACTAGCTTTTCTAGAAGAGCTGACAGTTGTTTACATTTTAATGTGGAGGAATCCAGCAAGTCTGCAAGTTTATTTTTAGCAGCAGTAAACTGAGTTATTTAACTCCTTTTGTTCTGTGACTGGAGCTGAGACATAAAAATGATTAACACAATGGCCAACTGGTGCCTGGGCTTGTGCTAGATTCAGATAATGATGAATACTGTATTAAGAAGAAAGCAGTAGGATTCTTTCACATTGTATTTCTTGTGATGCCTCATCCAAATATTTGCAATCTGACAGCCTCTGTGCTTAGAATAGCTCTGGTTGCCGCATAAAATGCTGGGTTGCTATCCCTGAGCAGGATGAATCTGCTTCCTTCCTTGTGGAGCAAATCTGGCAAAGAATATTTTGTTACCAGTGTCCTGGCTTCATCACTGGAGCACAAATCCTGCCAGATCCAGTGATGAAAGCTGTGGCAGCTGCTCCCTCAGGGCTGTGAGTGAGCTAGCAAAAGCCAAAAGTAATCCAAGCTTCCCTGCAACAGGATTATGAGAGACCTCCTCCACTCAGTGTTCCCAGTGGTGCAGAACTGTGACTGTCCTAGGGAAAGCACCCCAGGCAGCTCAAGCTGCTCCCTGCTCACATCAAAGCCAGCAGTTCAACACTGCCACTGCTAGTCCTGCGTGCTTGTCAGGGAAAAGACTTTGCTGCACTAAATTCATTCCTTTCTAAGTGTAAAGCACGCTCCTTAAGACAGAAAACTTGCAAAGCTGGTTTAGAACTGGGATTCTAGTGTAAAATCAGAATTGCCTCAATTATAAATCAATCCAGTCACAGGAGCTCAGTCGGGAGATCATGTTTTCTGAAAGAACAATGCTGCTTTTCCTCCAAATCCACCCTTAGGGATTGCATCCAGGGAGCAGTCAGAACAGTGAGTGTCAAAATCATTTCACCAAGAAACCAAACCAGGAAAACGTGTTAATATAGACATAAAGGAAGAGGTATTTCTAACTTATGCACATTGAGGAAAATAAACCACCAGATTTCACTATACTATCGTGTATATGGTCAAAAAATAGCTCTAACCAAAAGAAGATGAGAGGCAGTCGCATAACTTAAAATGGATGGCTACTACCTGCATGGTTTGGCTTCTGTTCTTAACTAAGATGCAGATTTCTGTCCTTTTCTCTGGCACATTATTCAACTTCAGAGTCTGTTTCCACATATATCTCCAAAGTCATGCAATTTAATTAGCTAGCCTCCAAGGGGGCTAGAAAAATATTTATGAAATACTTGCAGATGCTTTTGATCTGGGAGGCACAGCAGAAGGGCAAAGCAGTATTTACATGGGATTTGACAAGAATTGCAAGCAATCTTTATGTTTGGTTTTAAAGGGAAAGCTGAATTACATTGCAAAAAATTGAACTATTCTAGCAGAAAGCACAGAAAAGAAAGCACACTGTTATGACCAAATCTATTTAAAGTTTGTCAGAAATAAATGCATCTGAAATCATGCTTATGTTAGGATAAACCCTCTAATATGTCACTGGCTCTGTACACATAATCACGTAAGGATTCCGCAGGGAATTTTGTATTGCATACCTTATACAGCCTATTAAACACAAGGAGGGCAATTTGGATTGATCGATCATTTTCTTATCTCACTAACACAAAGTCTTTATTAGTGAGACCCATATCAATCAAGCAATTCCTGAATTACTGCTCTGTGAGAGAAGTTAATATTAACAGGCTAATGTTATCTGTGTATTTCTTTGTTCTTTTCACATGCATTCAGAATAACAAAAGAATAGGCAAAGTGTTGTTAAGGATCAAATATTAATCCACTGTGTCATGTAAAATTTGGACAAGGAAATACACAGTATTTTCTGAGGTTTTCTTTGTCTCTGAACTTAATAGTGAGATGTAAAAATGAGATGAAGAAACCTGAGTTAAGATTTTTCCTATAAGTTCAGGTATTTTCTTTCTCTGTTTAGCAAAAAACTAAAAACCACCACCAGTTGTTGGAATTGCCAACAGTTGTGAGCTGAAGAGTTCAACATAATCTGACAGATACTTGCAACACAACTCAATATAACTCTTGCCAGGCCAATGTCTTTGCACTGTTATTTCAGTCCCACAGTCTTGTCTATAGCCCCATATAGTTCCTACAGCTCTTCAATTGGCAGTGACCTTTCCACAGCTTAAGGAAGGGGGCTGATGGATATAAACTCTGAAATTAGAAAAAGCTGTGTTTGGTAATTTTAAATTACTTGCCCAAAATACATTTTTTTATACCAGAGGAACCTGATGTTCACATCATGTTAGATCATGCACATCCATGAAAGCCTGAAAGGAGGGCAGACTTATCTCTAAAGGTTGGAAAGCTCTAGACTTATTTAGTGAAAAGCCCTCATATCATGAAGTCTCAGTATTTAGACTTTAAAGTAAGAAAGGGAAAGGGGCTGCAGCTTTGGGTAGTAGAGGAGAGAGGACAGAAGTTTTAATTGGAAGGAAAGGCTGCTATAAGCATCACCAAGTTTAAATTATAGCAAGTGTAAATCTGTACCTGTTTTAATACTTCATCCCCAAACAGAGGAACTTCAAAACAAGTGTGTTGTAGGATGTATTTAATAATCACTTCCAGGCAAAGGATTTTTCCCCGTGAAGAGCAGTTCAAAAGGATTTACTGTGTAATAGCCATTTAGACCTATCACCAACCTGACCTCACAGGACATCATAGTCAGTAAGAAAGCTTCTTTGTAGCTTGTAGAAAACTTTCTGATTGAAATATTTCCCATTTTTTTACTGAAGGTTAACTAAATTCAGTATTCAGGCAAGTGTTTTTACATCAAATGCAGAAAAATGGTAATCCCAAATGATTGAGGTAACTTTTCTTTTGAAAAGGACAAGAAGGGCACTGTGTTTGTGGGAGCTGTGCATAGTAAAAGTACTTCTTTAAATGGAAAGGAGTTCCATGGTCTCCCTAACATGCTAATAATGCGCGACAAATAGTAACCTATTCAATTCTAAGAAAATAAACAAACTCTGACAGATGGAATCTATGTGATTTAAATTAGGTTTGATCCAATAATGAAAAAAATGACAGTGCCAACTGTCAAATGCAAAGCTGCCATTCCTGGTAGAAAAAAAATCACTTGTCTGAGGCTAACTTAGGCAGCACTAAAAGATACTTATTGTTTGGAATGCAAATTTAGCAGAACAATAAAATGAGAACATTACCACGTAAGTGCACAATTTAGGATTTATTAAGTGACTTTCTAAATTTCAAGGTAATGAGAATCAAATTACTAGAATATGGATAAGATTTCTCATTGGACAGGTAATTTTATTATCTTAGAAAATACTGGAAATACACAAGATAAGAGCTATCAAACTAATTCTGTACTCTTTTTATACAAGAGCACCATCTTCTACATTCATAACTGTTTAATGTCTCATTACTGTCCTTCATAACTCATGTACTTTTAAGATGAAATCACTTGAGCCATAAAAAGGTCCTGAGATTAACCCTCTACTACTTAGTGCACAGCTTGTCCCTCATTAAAACAGTCAAACAGTCAGAAGATGGTAGTCAGGACTTATTTAAGCATACATTCAGTTTGTGGAAGAGGGAAAAGTAAGCAATTGTAGAAAATTTGCTAGGAGATACAATAAATTTAGCATTCATCTGTTCCACAGTAGGAAAGCAGTAGTTGAAATGGGGAAGGAGGGTTACTACTCCATGCTTTGGACAGGCTGGCTAGAGACATGTGGAATGAAAAAATGGAATATGAAGGAGGGCAAGATTTACAAGGTAAGCTCACAAGTGGGCCACTCAGCAGACTCAGATATTGCACTGGGAAAACCATAGATGGACTCTTAGAGTGAAGAGCTGTAAAACCTGTAGAAGTGGTTTTCTGCCAGAAAGAATTTTTTCTCTTTTTCACCTCTGTTAGCTGGTCTAAAGATTTTAGTTCTATCCCTAAATTTTGCAAATTCCAATGCCTTTACTTCTTCTATATATCCAATCCCACACTGTGTGCAGCAAGACTTCCACTTTGCTGGGCAGTACAGACAACTGCACAAATCCTTTTTAGTCTTTTTTTGTTTTGCATGAGGCCACTGGTTAAAGACCATAAATGTAATAATTGTGAAATTAATATTTCACTTGTACCTACAGAGATACACATCTTTTGGTGTAGATATTGTTAATAGAATAAAAGGCAGTAAGTGGCTACTCATATGAGAACTGAAACCAGTAATATTTTTATTAGCAGGTAATTTTTTATTCTGAAATTCAGTAGTTCAGATTACATTGTAAACTGTCCCTTTTTGGAGATTTTTAAATCAACATATCACATGCAATTATTTTGCTGTTTTCCTGGTCCTTTCTTACATTCCTCCATGGACACAACCAAAAGGCCTGTGTGCCTTTCGTCCTAAAATTTTTTAGAAAATTATATTCCTCAGTGGCATAGTTTATCTAACGTAACTTGCAGCAGGATTTGCTTTCATTGTAAGTGCAGTGAGATGCAAAGGATGCAAATAAAAGTCAGAGGGGAAAAGGTATGCCAATGGAAATCAGTTAAGGCCTCAGCCTTTCCCTTAACTCCAAAAATCCTGAGTGATGGTTTTGTTCAGGGGTCTGAAGGCTCCACTGGATGACAGCTTTGCTGTGTAAGGCACTATACTGACACATAAGGAGACAGTTCCTGCCCTGGAGAATTTGTCTGTTTATCCAAATTAAATACAACTTGCATTCCTTTTAACGTGACCTTTCTTCCCTTCTTCATTTTAAATGGCTGTGCAATGTACCATGCTGGGGACAAGTTCTCTGTGATATTTTTATTTTGAAACAATATTCAGTGAAGTATTACCTTTTGGGTCTTAGGAAAGAAGGAAAGAAAGACATTCTTAACCAGTACATACCACATGAATTTTTCATGACCCTATAGCAAGTAATCATGTACATATACCAAGCAGTTTTATTTTTGTTTAAATACATGAACACAAATCAAGGATTTTCTGAAACAGAAGAAAAAACACCATTCACTCTTTGCTATATCTCTTAGTGACATAGGAAAAGCAAAATTACTTCAGCAGGAGTGGTTTGCTTGCCATTCCAATCCCTCTGCTTTCGCTAAAAGGGCAGGAGGCTTCTTTCAGACATCGAAGTGCAGGTGTGGTGTTACTTCTCTGAGGGAAGGCGAACAAACTTTCACAGAATGTCTTACATAGATATTTTAGAAAGGGAGAGATCACAAGAGATTACTGCACACAAACTCTCCTGCTGGCTCTTGTGTGGTGAGAGCTGTGCCGTGCCCTTGAGCACACAGCACTCACTGTCAGCAGCTGTGTGTAACAATGGGGTCACATGTTGTAAGTAAGGTGTCAGGACTGGTATTTATTTCTTCCATTTCTCTGCCCATCAGGAACATACACCATCTCTGTTCTGATCAACAAGGGGGTTTACACAGCCTTGAGGGAGAGTCATGATATAAGAATAAGCACAGCATTAACTGGTAGCTAGAGATAGGGAGTGGAGTAGGAGGACTGATTTAGGGGATTATGTGGAGTGTAAATCAGAGCATTATTGAGACCCAGGGGATGAATTAAATCCTGGAGTATATACTCTGAAATGTAGATCCTGAAATTTATGTCTCACTGAAATAAAAATAATAAAGAACAGATTCTTTGTACCTAGAGCCCAGTTTAACTTCTATCTAGGTCTATATTCTAAAAATGCACTCTATCAGGTTTATAAGTACCTCTAGTGTTATATCAAAGATTTGAAGAGGTTAAATTAATGGCTGCAAATAGAAATTGCAAGAGCATACATCACTGTTGATACTGCTAATCTTTCAAAAGGCTTAACAGGAACAATCTTTCTCATATGTTCTCTTATCTTCTCATACCAATAGAGGTTTTGTCTGAGTACAAGCTCAGAAAACCTCTGCAGGCAGAGATTGAATTAATTGTTAATATTGGAAAACTATTTTCAATCTGCTGAAAGGTTTTAAACCATAGTTCAGTGACTCCATTTCATTCCCTATGCCCTGAGGGCTGTCTTCTTTAGGAGGCAGGGAGGTGTCAACATGAAAAGATCATTGATTAAGTATGAAATGTGTTTGCTCCTGACTTTTCCCCCTACAAAGAAATGTCCTGAAGGAATGTAATGCTTGAGCTTGAAGCCCATCAGTTTTATCCTCTGTATCATTAAAGCTAAACAGCCCAGCTGGGTCAGCACACTGGAGCAATTCTACTGACCTCAGTATCAGGGCTATTACCCAGTTCTCTTGGCTATTTTTCATTATCAGAGGAGATATACAAGGTCTTCCATCTGACAATAGATCCTGGACTTCAGCTCCAAAATTCTTAACAAGACATTGCAAATTCTCATACTGTAAGAAAATCTTGGAATTAATGGATGAGCATATAATTAGGGAGCATTGCTCTGAAACTTAAAAAAAAAAAAATATTATGCATTTAGTCACAAATTCCTCCACAGTTTATCAAAAATAAATGACTGGCTACTGAAACACTGGGATAAGGATCAGTGCTTTGCCCAAACTAATTGCCAGTCTATAAGTATCAAGACATGAACTGATTACAATTAGTCATAGTCTGCTGTAACAGAGAGCCAAAACCACCAGCAGCTGTTAAAGAGATGGCAACCTGGCCATTCCATTTATCTGTCAAAAGATCTCTCTTAATCATTCTCATTTTCTTGAGGCACTTCTGGTATCATCAACCTTGAATATCTGCTAGAACTAGAAAATACATAGATCTGCTGTCTACCAACCCAATCACTTGCATGCAGAAGAATAAGTCTGAGATTATTAAGGTTCCTTCTAGTCTTAAACTTGATTTTGGAAGAATTTGTGTCTGATCTTAAAATTAAGTATTTTCTTTCTGCAGACAGTTACTTTTGCATACATGAACAATGGAACAGATGAAATGGAAATTCTGCTGGAGATGCATGGTAATAGCCTTTTTCTGTATCAATTATCTTTGAATGCATGGAAGCCACATGATAGCAAGTGTGGCTTTATTCTGGTCCATGTTCTGAAATTCCCAGACAGCAGGCAAAACTCCAGCTTCTGTTCTTATTACTGGATGTTTGGGAAACTCGGTAGCACATAAACACAGAAAGGGCAATGAGAGTGATTGTGTCCTCTTTCCTCAGAATGCAAAAGGAAGTGCTTCCTGAGAACCCATGACTTCTATCTTGCATGTTAAATACAAATAACAATACCAAAATTGAGGTCTTGTTTCTCAACCCTGATTCCTGAACATAGGAAAATCATAACAATATTTTCTAAAGCCAAACGAAAAACCTTTGATAAGAAATGTTCTTGAGCCTGAAGCAGATGATTTCAGTTCTTAGATTGTCACTATCTTCATGGGTTTCCCTAGAAGTGCCAATCAGTGCAGCATCACTGATTTGAAAGGAAACAGACAGCTGTAAATCATCTGCATTGTTGACCAGATAATTTTAGTATACAGGAGGAGAGAGGAAAATATTAAAAACAAAGGGTCTTTTATTCCAAGACATCCTTCTGTATACATACTTATATTTCCTATCAAATTCAATGCCTTTATCATTCTAGACTGGACACTCTTCACAAAAGGCAGATGTTTAGCACTACAGAAAAATAAATCAGGTCCCTGTTGAAGTCCTTCAGGTCTCTAGATAGCTTTACATTAAAAATTAGTAAGAAAAGCAAAAATTTTTGTAGTTTTCAGTTTGCTCTTTCAAATTTCCCCCTGCTCATAATTACAAATCTCCTTGGAGGTTTTCTCTGGGAAGGGAAAAATTGCAATGGACAGTTTTTTTCTTTCCCAGGAGTGGTTAGAACACCACTTCCTTTCCTTGAGGTAACAGGGCTTGTGATTGACAAAACCCAAGTTTGAGTCCCCCTTTGATACAAACATCATTTTTGATTGGCTCAGAATTGAGCTATCCGAGTGCCAGGTATTAGCCTGGGTTTGGGCTTAAGAACTCTGCCACTCTCTTTGGCCCATGAGGTCTGGGAGCGTGGGACAAGTTCAAGACCTGGAATTGAACCCCTTCTGGGAAAGTGCATTGTGCTAACTGAGAGTGACTCCTGGGACAAACCACTTTAAATAGCATTTGTTTCTAAGTGCGATGGTTCATGTGAAAATGCATGCAGCACTAGCTCTTATGAATGTTTCACCTCAGAATGTATTCTGTATAAAGAGCAGTCTCAAGCAGTTGCTGGATTTGCAGGATGTGGGCAGGAAGAATAAGGGGGGAGCAAAAGTTCAGCTGGTATAATATGTAGATATAGGAGCTGGGTTTTCATTGTCTCCCAGTGCTCCCTCTCTCCTTTGGGGCTCCATAGGGGAATGGAGCATGGGAGAAAGCAAGGCTGTAGCTTCCCAGAACACCGCAGCTGAAGCTTGCCAGACACATGGTGACCATCAGAAGGTTGCAGTGATTAGTCTAGCTATATAAATAAACATGGCTGACTTGAACAAAACATTGTTTGCTCTGCATGACTCTGCTGCACTGAGCATGCTTAGGTCAGTGTTGCATGGAAAAGGAAGAGGAAGGGATTGGATTAAAAAACTCTCACATATTACAAAAGCCGAGAGAGAATTTTTGGCTGGCTTTTACTTGACTATAGGGGGCAGAAGAAGTACAAAAAATACCTCTCCCATTGGGATTTATAGCACTTTTTGTGCTATGCTGGGGCTTGATGCAGTATTTACCATGGGCGTAACAGAGTTAACTTTAAGATCAATCCTTGTGGAGATGTGTGATGGAGACCTTCCTCCTGCCTCACCCAGCAGTGAGTAGTATAACTGAGCCACTGAGGAGACACTGAGAACTAAACAAATACATCTTTTGCTTTTTCCATTCCCTTTTTTTTTTGTTGGGTTTTTTTGGGGGGTTTTTTTTGGGGGTAGGTTTTTTTTGTTTTTACTTGATATTTGCAAGTAAAACCTGGCTCAGCTGAAATATATTCATGGCCATCCTAGCCTCTTTCAGGAGAGCTACTTATCTCAGGCATAGCACCCATGGGACCCACAAGCATTTGTATCTCTCTACCAAGTCCATCTCTTCTTACAGCATGTAAAACATGGGTGAGAGAAGCAACCTGGTACTTTGTTGGGAAAGTATTCACTGAGGAGTGGATCCTGAACCCTGACTGATGCTGCGTCTTAAAAGCTCTCTTTTTAATTAAAGCAGGTTCTGTTTTGCTCTTGTCAATGACCATGCTTGTGGCCAGTGAACACATTCAGTACTGTTCCAAGGATTACCATGAAGCTATCCTAGGGTCTCCATACAAACTGGTTTGTCTGCTGAAAGCAATAAAGCAATAGTAGCAGCATGGGGCTGAGTTTACTGGTGGTGGAACAGTTATGCTGACACAATTCTGCTAGTTTTAGGATGCAAGCTAGTATCTCAGAATGCACTAGAGCACAGAAAGCTACTTTGAGTCAGGACAAAGAGACTGTCCAAGCAGAACAAGTGGCAATGCTGTTTCTGGAATCTGTGCTAACTGGCTGGGACTGAGCTGAAAATTCTTTGTCTAGCACCAAATCTTATTGCAGAGATGCACTTTCTGTGCTATAAAAATGACCCAGCTTGTTCAGAGCTGAGCTAATGCACTTACAAGACATTCCATTACAAAATTAAGATTCATCCTACACTGCACTTTCAGACTACCCAGTAGTGTGTTGGAGGTCATTATTCTGAAATATTTTACATCAGCAGACCAGATACTTTCTGATTCTGGAGGATAAAGATTTCAAGCACGTGTCTCCTTTTATTTCACTGTCATATGAGGCAACCTCAGCAAAAGGGAATGTGCAGATAAACATGTATTCCAGCATAGGGAACCATAGCAACAATAGCTATAGTAAGACTGGAAATAATTCACTAGTAAAAGATATAAAATAACAGTATTCTGAGTCTACTGCAAGTTATTGAATGCCAGGTTTGAGACACTTCCACTCCAGCTTATTGCTTTTTATAGCAAAATCATGGAAATGTCATCACCATATTTAAAACTTGCCTCCTGATAGAAGGGTGCACATATCTGCCTCTCTACAAGCATATTGTCTAATTTTATTTCAAATGCAATGAGAAAGACTTCACTGCAAAGACCTGGGTTTATGACTATTGAGGATTTCTCCTTGCTGGGGTTATGATATAATTGTCTCTGCAGATCTTCATTACAATAAGTTAGTGTTCAGAAAGATGCCTGCAAAGGACAGGACAAAGCCCAGCAGCAAGTCCTGCTAACCAAGAAAGCACAGTATGCTGCTCTGCTGCTTCCTGTCATCATGACTCCTATGGCTCATTCAATGAGCTCACATAAAAACTACAAAATTTATCACACTTTATATACCTGTTGCAGGGTGACACAAAGTGACAAGATGGTTAGTTTATGCTGTCAGTGGGATTTCCTGTCCTGTGCAGCACGGGCCTCAGCTTCCCTGCCTCACACACATCCACAAAAGTCATATACAATGTGCATCTAATACAGCTGCAGAATACTGGCTACGGTTGTGGAAATTGAAAGGTATTCAGGTGATGTCCTGATACTGGAATATCCTGAGACTAGATCTTTCTAGACTGAGTATCCCATGACTGAGAACAACTGAAAAGTATACTGCTAGTTAATCTCTGTGTTCTCAACATCATTCTGTACAGATGATTCATATGGTACAGTTTTAGTTTACCTGTGTTATATTATGTGTAATCCTTGATCATTATACTGAAGGGCTTATTCCAAACCCCATACATTGTTAGGAGTAACTTCTCTGATAATGTTAAATATTACTTTAAAAATCCCTTTTTTCATCTTGCACTATGGGGCACATTGTTTTTGTCATCAAGCACACACATTGCTACTATTGTGATCAATAAGTAAAAAGTCTGTTTACTGTTCATTAACTAGCCCTTTCAACTTCCCAGATAAATAGAAACAATGAGGTTTTCAGGCTGTTTTGTTCCAGGTATCTTTTTCTTGTATTCTTACAGTAAATGAATGGATTGCTAGAGGTTGAAACTTTCACATGAACAACTTGTTTGCCTGCTGTTTTGAACCACACCCTCACAAGACGCATTATACGTTCAATTTTTCCCACTTCTCTCATCAAGACTAACACAATCTTTAGTTTTTTTACCACCACATCCTTTCCAATTCACAGCAATCACCAGAAGCTAGTGCTACCTTTACTATCATGGTAGTAAACTGCCCCACAATCTGATATATGATTTCTATGCTTTGAGAGGGTAAGCAGTATTTTGTTCCATTAAAAAGGAAACATGAATACATTAAGAGCCAACAGGTGCAGAACAGCAGCAAAAGTGTTTATGTGCTCAGAAATAAAACCTTGCAAGCTTGTTGACTGGTTTAGCTCTCAATGTAATATTTCTTCTGTAAAAGTAACTTATTTAAAGATTTAGAACTGTATAAAATAATCAGATTAAAATTGAAATGTTTGCCTGGGGAAGTCTGTCTTATCAAATATTACTTAACAGGGATGCTAATGACTCACTTAACTCTGATGTTCAGCTCCTGAAATAAAGGAAACGGAAAAATATAAGAAGACTATAGCTGTTAATAAAGTTAGCGACTCCACATATAAATTTTAAATCCCCCTGCATTCTAAAACACTAGTGAACTGAGGTCCTCAGGCTAGATGTAACAATAAGATTTAACAGACTGGGAGCACATAGAATGTTTTATATAATCTGCAAATTTAAGAAATGATTGATAGGTTTTGAAAAGAGACATACTGTTCCTGAAGTTTAAACTTTTTCCAGTAATTACCACTGGGAAGGGATGACTAATTGCAGTACTATCTGTGCTACACAATATACATAGCAGACATATACACTGAAGAGTTTTGATTTAGGTGTTCTCCACTTGGTAAAAGGAGTTAAACTATTTTTGGAAAGAGACCTATGTGCCTGAAGGCTGTGGGCTGATGAAAGTGCTTTGTAGAATCAAAACATTTTCTGATACTGCTGTAAGTCAAAGTCAAAGCTTTTGAATTTAATACAATATGCACAATTACTCAAAGGGCAATTACATTATTATTATTAAAACTGCTATGCCTTTAGTTATGCACTGCAAATGGTTTATATGCAAAAGGGCAAGCATAGGTTCGAATAACAGAATAGATAAATAACTTTTAGCAGTTGGACATAGCAAGGCTGTTGAGATTTCTGTCGTTATTTTCGTCCTCTTAAGCCAACATTTTTTTTCAAGAATATTGATAATTGGAAAAATATTTGTAGAAGCCTATTCCATTCTCCTGAGTTAATTTTTTGCTTACCTAAAACAGAAAGGAAGCTAATTCAAATCAGTCAGTGGATAAGTAGTGTGAGGGAGTAATACCCCTGTTTCCCCAATTCTTTCCTTTTCTTCCAAAGTTGGCTAGCATCCCTTGTATGCCAGAGAGTTTCCTGGACTTCTGCCATATTTTTATCCCAGAAATCAGATTTACAGCTCTTCAGTACAAAGTTAGCTGACCTGAATGGTGGCACATAGCACAAAGAGTGAGCTTGAAACACCCCCATCAAATCAGAGCCAGTATAAAATTTAGGTTCCCTGTTAGAGTTTGCATGTTGTTTATTTTTGGATATGAAGAAGTTGTAACCATTATTGAATACGGTATTTAGCACTTTGTATCTGTGAGCTATTTTACTTCCTGGAGCTTTGCTATGGTGAAAGCTGCCTGTTTGGACCTGGATGCACCTCCACCCATAACTGCATGCTGTACTTCTGGAGCTTAGAGGCCAAAAGTGCCTGGTGGCCCCACTAGGAATATCCAGCAAAATTTCCTGTCAAAGGTTTTACAATTTTGAGCTGAGGTGGCATCTACAGAACTATTAGCTGGATAATACGTCATTAAGAGGAAGTGAATTGCATTACTCCCTGTACCTTGGCATTGAATTAAAATTCCTGACTGCACTGGGTGTAGGTGGCAAGGTTTTGTTAGAAGGGGAGCTTCCTTCTGTGGAAGGAGGTCAGGGCTTGCCCTGTGCTGGACGCAACCAGTTCTGCTGGCACAGATGGCTCTGCATAGGCCACCATAGGACACAGCAGAGCCCTTCAGCCAAACTGGTGACACTTCTGTATAAATATGCTTAAGACCAGAAAAAAACTGATGGGAGAGGCATCAAAGGATGGAATGAGGGAGCAGCAAAGGAGGAATGAAGAAAGATAATGATAAATGATGCAGAGAACACCACAGTTAGAGGAGAAGGAGGTGCTCCATGGCAGGACAGGCACACCAACAAAGGGACTGAAGTCTGCTGAGGACCCACTCTGGAGCACAGGAAAAGCATAAAAGGGTGGGACCTGCAGAAAGAAACAGCTGCATCTGTGACCACCTTCCCCCATGCTGCTCATTGCCTCCCTGAAGGGACTGAGCCTAACTGGAGTGGTGACAAGGAGTCAGGAGGGCAGTCTGGAGCTGAGCCTGCCAAAGAAGAAGGATAGGCGTTTTAGATGTTTGTCTTTTGTTTGTTTCTTTCCCATTACCAAAATAATCATTAAACATTAAGTTCTTCACATTCAGTCTGTTTTTCACACAGCAGTACTTGGTTAGTGAGCTGGTTTTGTTCTGACCCTTGAGTTTTCTCACCCCTGTTCTCTCGCCCTTTCTCTTTCATCCTGCTGGGCAGGGAAAGTGAGTAAAGAGCTGTTTGGGTGCTCAGCTGATAACTGGGCCGACCTACCACTGTCATAGAGCCTTTTTTATCACATGCTGATCCTGGGTCAGGAGCTGGGTTTCAAACACAGTTTCTTAGTAGTGGAAACTGTAGGAACACTTCAAAACTCACACTAAAAAAGCTAATGGTTTTGAAGTATTTAACAACCTGAAAGCTGTAGTTATTTTTTTTAACTTTCTCCTTGTGGCCCTCAGCATTTTCAAAATTAAAACCACCTTCAGCTAACTAAAAACCAAACCAAAATAAAATAAAATCTGAATAAATGGTGAAATAAACTGATTCTAAAAGGAGTAGCATGAGAAAGGAAGGGAAAAAGCTTGAAATGCTATTGTTATTTCTTTGTTTCAACTGCAAATGAGAACAATTTACAATAGTTATCACTGCTTTGGAAAGCAGTTTTTTTATTGATGACAGCAAGTCATTATTAGCATGCCAGCCTATAAAGATTCACAAGTGACCTTCTCCTGTAAAGGCCATTTATCTTCTTGTATTCTTGCAGATGAACTGGTTGTCTTCTGTGGTTTGTTGCTCATTTGCTCTCCCACATTAATTAACTATCTCTAAATACCATTTATGTTTCTCAGTGCTGACAGTACAGTATAACTTTTTGACAATGGTTTATCCTATTAAGTGTTACACAGAACAGTTCCACTGATAATTATTTAAAATCGATCAGTAAAAAATACTCTCACTTAGTTTCTGTTGATTTCCTAGGAATTTAGTTTTCATACTGGCTAAAGCTTCCTATTTTCTTTATGATGGATAAGAAAAGTACATTGACAATTAATTTAGGATTTAAGTGTATTCTTGAAACAGACATTTACTGAATTCTGCCTGTTACAATCCAGACAGTGTGAAGAACTGAAGTCACTTTAGTGCAATCTATATATCCTATAGCTTTCACTGGTTTGTTGACATTTTAAACAATGGCTGCAATCACTTGATGAGTGAAATGTTCTGCACTTAATCTGGTCCTGTCCTATCACACAGTGTCACAGTGTGCTATGAAATGGTTTCTAAGGTGTTTTACAGGGGCACCAGTACTTGGACAATGATTTTTGCCTCAGGTTCCCCACAGACCTGGATGGTGCTTGCTCTGCAGAAGTGCTCAAGCTGAAGGTGTAAGGAGAAGTCTCCTAAGTATGGGGTGACATTTTCACCGCAAGATAATAAAAAATATTAATGGAACTTATGCTTCAAAGTCCTTTCAGTGCATTTGAAATTCCTCTGTTTCTGCCCTTACAGAGAGGATGAGGTACAATCTGAAAGAAAATGGCTATCTATGGTCTCCTCTTGTTATCTGTATTCTCTTATACTTCAAAGAGTATTTATGTGGTACTAAAATTCTGTGACCCTCTTTGAAAATGTACAAACCATTCCTAGTGGGTTTGCTGAATGTAACAATGTAAAATAAAGATAATTTCCTTGAGCAGAAATATACCATTTCATAGCAGAGACCCAATTCAGAGAGCTGGATAAAATTTCAAACCCCTAGAATTCAGAAAGGATTGCTGATCTACTTAGGGCTGTCAGTAAAATGTTTCTTTTTAAAATATAAATCATTCCGACAGGCATGCATCCCCTCAGAAAACTGTTTGGTCCAAGGGCATATCTTCTCAAGTCTTTCTTACTGGGTCATCAGTGGAAGTGGGAATAAACCTACTTCAAATTATGGTGTCAAAGCTCAGTAGCTGCAATGGTATTTGTGAGAAGGCAAGAATTTGGAAACTGGGAGCATGTAAAATCTGTTTCATGGCTTGCTCACATCCCAGCTCACAGCACTAAATCCAGACCCTCCATGGGAACAATCATAGTGTGTGTGTGTGTGTGTGTGTGTGTGTGTGTGTGTGGTTTATATATTTATCCCCAATTATCAAGTGATAATTGGGGATAAATATATTAAAAGGAGATATAAGCATACAAGGATTCAGTTTGGTTTCAAGAAAGCCAGCTGGTTCATTAAAAAAGAGTTTCCAAGATTATATTGTAATATTTTTGCAGTTTGGAAGTTCCTGAAGCAGGATTCATAGGGAAGTGGGCAGCTAATGTTTGGACACCTATGCATACCCTATACATATCCTCATAATCATTTTAATAGACATTTTCTGCAGTAGGGATATATGCCTCAGTCACCATGTGATGCTATCTATAGGCAGTTCTGTTGATAGACTTGGCAAAGATTAAGAAAAAAATACATTTTATATGCCTGAACTACTTTACCTCTCTTTATTTTTTTTAATGAGAGGGCATTTTACATAGCTTGTGACTATGAGAAAAGCAGTAAGAAGAAATATTTTTTCTGCCTCAGACTATGGACAATTATTTTTTTTTGTCTTTTAAATTATTCACTGTTTATGGAGCACAGTGTGCTTGGACAGCCTGCAAATTTCACCAGGATAGTTTTGCTATTAAACATAAATTCTCATCACTTCATATTACATATACTTATAAGTGGCTATTGCACATATCAGATTTGATCCTCTGTCAGTAGTTTTCTTGGTACAGCTGCCCTATTATGGCAAGCAATCAGCATTTTAACAGTAACCCTAAGTTTAGATTGACCTGGGTCCTTTAGATAATTCTGTCCCTTATTCATAGGAAGGTAATTTTTTTTCCCAGGATCTTCCATTGTTTTTTCAGTTTCAGAGTAGTTTAGGCAATGTTTACACTAAGTACATTTAGTGTCTCTAAACTGAAAATCTTTGGTGTTTGGCTTCTGGCATACCTGTGGAGAGATATGTGAGTGACACATTCAAATTATATTTCATATCTGGGTCACTTACTCTGAAGGATTTACTGACATTAAGGAAAAATGCTGCAGTACATTTGCAAAGGTTTTTAGCAATTGTGGTTCATGTAATGTAAATAGTTCTCTGGGCCTTGCCTACTGGTTAGTCAGTGCTGCTAATGTGGAAAATGAATGTTTTTGCTAAACATGATCAATCAGACTATGATATGTTCATGTCTGTGGCTTGACCCTGAACATTTCTGCTTCTCTCTCCCACTTTAGTAGATATTGGGTTGTGCCATTAACAAACACCATGCAAAATTGCTCTAATGCTTCAGAAACATTTTGCAGCTCTCAACTATTTGTGTTCTTAAGATACAATCCTTCCCAATAACTCAAAAGAGAAAAGTCTATCAGCTCAGGACTGGTGCTTTATATGTATAGGTGCCTCTGTGTGTGAGGCTTCAGATTCTGCAAAACACTTGCTAATACACAGAAATTAAAACTTTTCAGTGCTTTTAAAGTCATAATGATGAGAGTAATCAAATTCACTATTTGTTTCTATCCCAGTTCTTGGCTCTTTGAATAATACGGAAGACAGCAGAGGACATGAGAAAATTATCCTATGTTAATGAAAGAACAACAAATTCTTTTTACCTCTCCTTCTCAATTTTCCCATCAGCTTCTCCTAGAAAACAACAGCAGCATTTCTGAGCTTTTGCTTTTTCTTGACTCTGTCATGTTATTTTTGAGATAATTCAGACTGACTCAGTTACCCTGCTGTCAAGCCTGAGAAACTGCATTGACTGCACTAAATGTTCCCTGGTGGGTGTAACCATGGTAGGAGAATTTGGCAGAATGGACATAGAAAGGAACTAGGAAACAGGATAGTATATAGCTTTGGTAATAAGTTACGGAGAGGTGTGCAAATCCACTCCAGCCCAATGCTTTGGCCACTAGTTCCTTCCCTCCCACTGGGGGTTTAATATTATTTATAGAAAACCAGAGTCCACTGGCACCTTGACGCCATGATACAGCATGATCTCTGTTCAGCTGGAGCATTGTTCCTCCCCTACCTGGGATGCTGCAGTGTTAGTAACCACTGTCTCCTTAAATCCCAATCATTCTGAATCTTCTATTTCCCATTCTAATCATAGCAAACACTAGAATGTGTGAATTTGTTCCACTTCTCTGGGAATGTGCATCCAAAAAGATCCTAAGGATAAATGCCAAGGGTGTTTTTTATCAGCTTCTCAGCTTCAAAGAACTGATGGCACTCAACTTCCCTTCTTTGACACTCTTCCCACTCAATGTCCACTCACCGTTGTCATGTTGCTAGTCACCACATCCAAGTTTCAGTTTATCCCCAGATTCTGGGAGATTCTTAGCATAAACTGTAATCTCCTCCCAGGTAAGCGGTGCAACTATTCTCAGTGATACAGGTAAAGAACATGCTATGATTTTTATCAAATCATTGATTTCTGGAGAATGAATCATATCATTTTATAGATTTTTAAAATAGAAAGTTTTGCTTTTCTACAGCTCCAAGGTACTAAAACATTGAACATTGTAGAAAAAACACCTAAACAAACCTAGAGAAAACATTCCCTTAATATAAAGACTTTAAAGTAAAAAGCTGAGATAACTCTCTTTAACATAGTAGAATTATAGTAGCCTTCATTATTTCTTTTGAGGCTATAGTGCCTGCAAGGAACACGAGTCCTACATTTCTAGAAAAAGAATCTTTAAAATAGTACTTGGCATTTTCCAGTTTATTGCACTGAATGTTAATGCACATTGGGAATTCATAAACACGCAAAAATGATTTAGACTTTCCCTTCCTGTGCAACAAACAGAGAAGGATGGAGAGGTGGAAAAATCTGGTATTATATTGGTTAACGCCAAGTTCCAGTGTGAATACTATTTTAACCTCAGCTAGTTTCTTGCTCATGCTGTACTTAGGTTCAACTCTGAGGAGATGTTGGGTGAGGCACATTTAGGGCAGCTTTAGTTAAGCTCATTTGGGCACTGCCATGAGAGGCCCTGTGTGCAGACATCACTTGATGCAGATGAACCCATGGCCCCCAGCCCTGGCATGCGGTTGCCTGTTGTGCTCATGCCCGGCAGCCCACTTGTAGTCAGTGCCAATTACTGCCCTCCTGGGGAGTAGGCTGGGGACAGCAAAGGCCAACAATGGCTCCCAGTTGGGACTAAAGTTGAAGGTTTTCCATTTTGGGAAATGAAGAGAATGTGGCTGTGTAGACGTGAGCTGTGTTGTGACACTTGCCCTTGGGGCCAGCAGGCAGGCACAGCTTGTTCTGCACTGGCATAGGCATAGCCCACGTAACCCAGTTTTAGTTACGTGAACAAGCCCACAGGGTGTCTGCTGGGCTCTCTTCAAAGCCCACACTTGCTGTGCTCCCTGCATTTCAGGGAATTACAGCTGTCCAAATCCAGGTAAATCTGCATGCTGTGGCCCACCCAGTTAATTCCAGAAGAACCTGCAGCAGCAGAATGAGGAACAATGAACCCACTGATGAGGCTGCTGGCCATGTTAGGTGCTCTATTCTGAGACGGTTAAAAGGGGTAAATTGCTAAAACATGCTCTGCCTTTCATCAAACTGGCATCCTTCACACAAAGGAAGTGCGACTGATATACTCTCTGAATTTGACAGTGCTAATCCCCAAGTTGACTCACTCTGACAAAACTACCACGGATCATTTTGGTGGCATTTTTCAGTGGAATGCAAAAATTAATTAAAGGAAAAAATTCTGGGTGTACATGCACACGCACACACACACACTTATATGCATATACAATGCATATATATATATATATGTGTGTGTGTGTGTGTGTGTGTGTGTGTGTGTGTGTGTGTGTGTGTATATAAAGTTCTTGATTATTCCTGAGTTCTTGTTGTTTCTGTTCCAGGGTTAGATAATATTCCTTCTTGTTAGTTTTATTAATTTTTTTAAAGAAACCAAAATCACCCAAAAACATTGTTGAAGGAGTTTACTTGACATTAGTTTCCTTCTCTTTTGGTTTGACATAGAACTTTTGGAAAAAGATCAGACCAGATTTTTTGACATACTGAAAACCTGTGGTTTTGCCTAACTAAAAAAAATCCCTGTATATACTGAATTGTTTTCATGTCATTCTACTTAACTTAAAAAATTTGAAAGACATTCTGACAGATGGGATGAAAAATTGAAATATAAAGGGAAGCCAATACTCATTCAAATTAAAAATATAATCTCTGCTATCTCTCTGGCTGGTTATATGCAGTTCAGACAAGTGAATGAAATTCCTAAGTGATAGCTTTGTTCCACATCTTCTACTTCACTGACAGATCAGCAGAAAAATATCCTTCTATCATGGCTTAAATTATGTATCTTTAATCAAGGTACCCCAGGTAATGTAAAGGACTTGGCACAAGTGTTGTTATATAGCTCTAAATTTTTTTGTTTTCCATGATAGAACATTATGAAAATAATGATTGCATTTATAGAACATCATGCAGTACCATCCAAAAAGATCCATCCCTGGAAAGTTAGAACAGCATCAGCCAGGGTTCTGAGCCAACCAGCTCTGCTGAACATTGCAAGCAGTGTTAGCAGGAGCAAAACGTCCCAGCAGTATGACTGCTGCTTCCCATCTGAGCAGTTCTGCATGACACAGCCTGGCATCCCTGGCATAAATCTCCAGCCTTGTATGAAGGCCACACTTGTTCCAGTTAACATCATCTGAAAATTTGAATCATATTTTGTGGTTAGGAGATGCCTATTTGTCTGAATTTGAGAATGTAACATGAACACCCAGTGAAATCTCCAGATTCCTGGAGTGCCAATCTTGCCAGGTCCATCCTGCTTGGATTCTTAAATGTATTTTCAGTGAATTCAGTATTTAGAAACAGTACTTAATTTTTTAAATTATTGAATCAGCATGACTTGTTGCTATGCAAAATGCTGAATACATTAAAAATCATAAGATAATGAAGATTACCTCTGTATTTAATATTATTTTTCTATATAATATTTTAAAGTATTTTTTAAAACAAAGAATTCAAAGTCAAGTAATCCAGCAATGGTGATGCTACACTCAAGCAATGTATAGGATTACATATTTGAACTATTTTTTACTACTTTCCCTGATTTTAAACTGACACTTAGCAGCAGTTGGGAAAATGTCCATGGTGTTCTCTTTCCTGGGGAAAAGCCTCAGAGATAATGAAGAAATTTTTAAAATTTATTTGCAGTTTGAGACACAGAACTCAAAGCTTTTCCTTGATCTGTATAAACAGGCAACTGAGAACTGCCAACAATCTTATGTCAAATGGAAATCCAAACATGCCACTGCTAACTAAACAGTAGGTATATATGTGAGAGTAGACTATGGAATTCCCCAGTTATGAGACCAGATATTACTGTGAGTAGAAAATCAGGCTCTATGGTTTCAGCAGAAAAAAAATTTGCTTTAAAAAATTCATAACTTGAAGGAAAAAACATATTATCAAAAAAATCTACCTGTGATGTCTGGTATGTTTTCCTTATTTCAGCATTAATAAATCCCAAAATCAGAAAAATAAGAAGTGTCCTCTCTTTCTTTCTCTCTCTCATTGCTTTGATTACATAATTTCTCTTACCCTTTGTAATGGCATATGTCATTCAAATGGATCAGAGCCTGTACATGACATCAGTACATGACTTGCCAGCAATATGCTTTTATGTGTGCTTACCAGAGTCCTAGTGCACAGAATTGTCCTTCCTACTGAGTAAGGGCCACAAAATAACCAGACTACTGTTAGGTAAGCTCAAAATAATATAGTTTTTATTGTGATTATATATTCTGACTCCTATTTGCTATATAAAAGACTCATTATTAATTGGGGTTTAATGATGTAGCTTCTTCTACAAACCTTTTCTTTCCACAACAAAATGGGATAGTCTAGGAATATAAAGTGTGATTCAGCCCTATCACCATACAGCTTTTTCTCATGGTCCTTTTTTCTCTCCCACTGTATCAGTAAAGGAATGACTTTTTGCTTCTTACTGACCACCTACAGCATTCTGAACAGCAAAAACTTTCTCTGAACACTGCTCTGACAACTTAGAAATTATTATCTATATAAAATATGTTAGGATAATGTTAAACCCATGTCATGCCAGAACCCTGGAGGGATTAGGAAAGATTTCTTTAACAGTCCTGTCCTTCTCTAACTTGGTTGGCAAATTGATTTCTTGTGTGTGGTGGCAGGGGTAGAATTGCAACACTGCCCATGCGAAGCAAATAAAACTAGGACAATTTCATCATGTTGTTTGAACTACTTTAAACTTGAATTTTTAACACAGCCACAAGCAAGTAATTTAACCAAAGGAAACTCACCTGCACTGATTCTTGCAGGTTTTTGAGGGGCTTTATTTATATATTGCAAGACATGAGAAAACATTAATGTTTAAAAAATCAACAAGACATAATAGTTGTATGAAATTCTTCAGGTGTTTGAAACTTCAGGTAAAGTTTCATTCATTTTATGTATGATACAAAGTTGGACAGAAAAATTCTGTATCTAAACCAGATTAATTCAACTCTATAACACCTCAGCATTAAATTGTCTTAAATTTTCCATCTATACATATTCCTGGCTTTACTTGCCATTTCAGTTTTCATTTGAATTATCTTCTTCTAAGCACTTCAAAAAAGATATTAAAAAGAGCATTTCTGCAAAGCAAAATAAATAAATCAGTCTAACAGGATATAGCAAGCCATAAACTTCAGAATTCCACATTCAATTTCATTTCCAGTTTATTTAAATACAAATTAATAATTGTTTAATGTGTGTCTTGTAAATTTCCACTTGCTTAGATACTTTCAAAGTTCCTTTATGCAGTTTAACTCATAAAGCATTTTAAAAATTACTTCATCATTGAAAATAAAAAAGGTGTCAAAGATCGGTATTTTTTACCACCTTTTGCTGTTTTTATTTGAATGTGTGTGTAGTAGCGTACAGATTACACCTAGTGTTTTTTACCCCCAGGGAAAGAATTCCAAATTGTTAATTCACACACATTTCTTTTCAAGTTTTGCATACTTTTCTGACACATGATTATTCTGTGATAGAGAAAAATCTAAGTCCCTCCTCTATCACTTTTCTATAATTTAAATAATTATCTGAATAAAGCATTCAAATTATGGCTTTCACCTCTCTCAGTTCAATCATGTTAATTTAGCTACTGGCAGATAATTTCAAACAAAATTAGTGTCTAGTTCTGAGACATGATGTTAATAAAAGATATTAATTACTTCTTAGAAGGCATATTTTTTTCTCCACACCATGAATTTGCCAGAAGAAAATCTCTGCTGTAATTTTCCCTCTTCTCCCCAGCACAGAATTTTTTTCTTCTGTATCCTCAATGCCCACCTAGACTCCCTCCTTTCAGGGCATACACTTACTCTGAAAATTCATCTTTCTAGCTTTGAAAATATACATCTCTGGGGTCTTAACAAAGCAAATGCACAGTCCAAACCTATATTCTATACTATCACTTTTCTATAAGAAAGGAAATCCTTTCTTGTTCAGTTCCACATACTATACCCTGGTCATAAACCAGGCAATTTTGACTAAAATTGTAACAGAAAAAGTACAGAGCAAAACTGCATGTCAAAGTTTCTGCACAGCATGAACTGTTCACCATTTAGGAAGAAAGCCTCTCCAGATGTATTTACCTGCTTGTCAGTATGTCTGGGAAACAGAATTATTAAGTCTCAAATCTCCATCTCAGGGATAAAGATCATTTTTCTCTTCTATCCTACCACTTGGAAAACAAAAAAAACCGTAAGCTTTCAATGCATTTCCGGTGTTCTTCTCTAGAATAATGTTTTATAGTGGAGATAAAAAAAATCTGGTTTAGATTGATATTTAAATATTTGGCAGTGGAGGACATTAGCCTAACATTTATTTTAACCTCTGCATTCAGTGAAACATCAACAGTAGACTATTTGACTGCAGATACTGCAGCAATGTGGAAGGATTTATCATGGACTGGTTCTGTCACAATAAACCACAATAATAGAGAAAAGTAATGTATCACTTTAAATAGTTTGGTGAAAATATGAAAAGTAAAAAAAAAAAAAAAGCAGATACACAGTGTTTGTTAATACTGGAGAAAGTTATTAGAAAATCCAAATAGAACACAGAAGTACCAGATGCTAAAAGCATAAGAACCTTTCATTTTCCCTTCACTGTTCCCCAACATTAAAGCATGATCTGTGGTCCTCTTGCTTGCTTGGGCACCATTTAATCTCTGCATTTCACTTATTTATACTTCTTATAAGCAAAACAAGCACTGGGCTATATAGAAGCTTCAATTTATGCTGTCCTTTTTTGTGTCAGTTTTAACTTTTCTTCACTGTCAATTGCTGTACCTCTGTCCAAAAGCAGCAAAAGCTGATGGTTTTCCTCCATTACCTTTGCCATTTTAAAAGAGTTTCATGCACTATTCTGTACTTACTTAGAGTGTTAATTCAAAGTGCAAGTGATAAATGTGTTAGTATTCCATCAGGTTTGTATATTAATTCTAGACATAGCTTGGACTTCCCTGGAGTGAGAACTAACTGCCCTCTGGCTGTGCCAGGACATTGCAATTGTTAGTGAACATTAAATCCTTGCAATGGAGCTTGGTGCAGGTGCCAGCAGCCTCACTTCTTCTGGGGCATCCACAGCTTCTCTGGGCAACCTAGTCCAGTGCCTCACCACCCCCACAGCAAAGAATTTCTTCCTTAAACCTAATTTACACCTACTATCCTTCAGTTTAAACCCACTATTACCCCCTGGTCTGTCATTGCCTATCTTGTAACCCTGTAGTTTATGTCTATTACTGAGTTCCTTAAAACTGATGATTGTATTGACTTTTGCCCTTCAGAACAATCTTAATTTCTCTACTATACTCAGCTTTCTTCTTGTTTTTTCCAGACTAGGAACATTAAGTCCTGAAACTAATGCTGGGCCTTCCTGCACTGAAAAGTAAAACAAGAGTTAAAAGGAATGGGGAGAAGTCATACTTTATCCTGAAAGCACCACTGAGGTAAAAAAAAGCATGCAGAGTCCTTCTCCAGTTCAAGTGATGCTTATTTGCTCTTCATGTTAATTTAAATTCTCTGATAATTGTAATTTTAATTCCTTTTAACTTCCTAAGTCACTTGTAAAAAAGAAAGAATGCCCTGCATGTTTAATCACTACACAGAGATAAAGGCTTGTGCATGTGTCCGCATACGAGAAAACAGATTCAGACACTGAGAGGAAGGCAGACTTCATAGGCAGATTTCAGAAGCAAACTTCACTGTTAACAGCTTGGCAGAAAGTTAAGATGAGATTTTATTAAGTTCAACTCAAATATTTATTGTAGAAGGAACATAATACAAAGACTAAACTTATATGATGAGTGAGAAATAATTTTTAAGCGGCTGAATTTTTGCCAGGATTTATTTTATTTACAGGGCACCTCAGATGCATGCATAGGAGCACTCAGCATGGAAAATATGAGAGAACTATTGAGTGAAAGAACATCAGCCATTAACACAAGCATCACAAAACTGGGAAATGCTCAGAGAAGGAATTCAGCAGCCTTAGGCAAGCTCCGGGGAGAAGTGGCGCTTTAAAAGTACTGGGGAAAAGAGTATTTTAAAGTAAGCAATTACTTCCAATGATGAGTGAACTATGTGTCAGATGTGTCACTGGTGAAAATACAAGCCTCTGAGATTAACACAAGATCTCATAGACTATAAAATGCAATGCTCTTTTAAAAGAAATCAAATTCTCTCCTAGATAGAACAGTGAACAAAAGTGGGAGCTCCAAACTGAAATTAATGAGTACATTTCAGTATTATAAGATCTATTTTTAATCTTCTCTCTGACCACATTTTGTAAATATGCTAAAAACTAGTGCAGAGGAATGGGAAAAAATTCCTAATTCTTTAGACCAACAGCAGTGATGTAACTAAAAACAACTATGAATTGTCCCGAGAAGAGGCTGAAAAAGCTGATAACTGTATCCTCATTTCTAAAGTTGCTAGTGTCTTCTGCAGAACTGAGACCAAAAATTTAAAAGTTTACTTAGTTCTTTTAGATCTCTGGGCTTTCAGATGTTTTTGTCTTGGAAGCCCCTCTTTTTATCCATCTGCCAACACATGGTACTGTGTTTGGATTATTTCTTTTTCTATTCCACTCCCATTCCTGTGTCTGGAATCTCCATGTATTGCAAAACTCTCAGAAGTTTTTCATTTTTAACTCGTGTTCAGAATATTGTTCTACATTTCCCACAGAAGCACCTTTCTGCTCTACAGAGCAAATTTCAAATGGAGGCAATATGAGTAACTTTTGGATGCTTTCTTACTGCCAGCACTCTCAGCTTTACCATGGAAGTTACACAACCAAAAAATTCAACCTTTCATCCCAGGTATTTAGAAATTGCAAATGCAGGTGCTAAGGACCAAATTAGTAGAACCCTCACCCTGATCCCAGTTATAACATGTTAATATGGATTAACCCCATTGTTATCTGGATTGTACAGATTTTCTCTATTAGCATAAGTGAGACAATATATTTTCACAAGAACTTTTTCCTTTGGTATATTCATTTTCATTTCCATTCTCGGTCAGATGAAATGATAGCTCTGAAATCAGCCTGTCACTTATATAATTTGAAAACCTACTTACTATAGAGCTGGAAACCATACTCCACCTACACACACGCACTCCTAGTCTAATTAACCTTCAAGTCAATGAATATTTAATTTTTACATTATTTTCAGCATCTCATCTCTCCACAGCAAGTGTTTACTGGATAGCAACATAGCTGATATGGTGCTAAATTCTTTGAGGCACAAGAGATGAAGTGTAAAAGGCTACAGACCAACTAACTACTCCTGAATACAGAAAGCCCAAATCCAAAGATAAAAAGATTTTGTCAGGTGTTAAAATGTAGGCAGAAGGTAAGGACATAAAACTCAGGAAACATTCTTTCCTACCTTGACAGCAGCCTTAAAAATAGGCTATTAAGGAAATTAAAGCACTGGAGGCCACAATGATACATTATAAACAGATCAATACCCCAAAATGCCACATGTATCTTCTTTCCAACATTTTCAATAGCTAAACACTGACCTTTATCAAGAGGTAGAAAGCTGTGAGAAATAACCTGATTCGTTTTGTCTAATGCTATAAACCGAAGAGCAACAAAAACAAAAGTCAAGCCAAGGGATACTACTTAGGTTTTAAATAATCTAAAGACTCTTTAAAAACAGACCAAAAAAACCACAAAGGAAAATCAAACCAAACCCAACCCAACTTAAACCAAACACCCATTCCAGAAGCCTCAAAGCATTTTACAGATACCTATTGGTCAGATAAAAAATTCACTTGTACAGTGAATCCACTTCCTGAAACTCAGGTTCAAATTTTGACAAGAACATATTCTAGTCCTGCGACTGAGCTCATGTTTCTATGAATTTTTGTGAAGTTCAAATTATTTATTTATGTCAGGCAGAGGAGCGGTTTGACGCTGTGTCATTTCTCTGTTGACTACCCTACTCATCTCTTGGTTACATGGCTTTGGGGCCCTCCCCTCTTCCTTCAAATGGATTTTGGCACAACATTTTAAAAAATAAGATTTTTTTTCCATTATGAAATTGATATTTTCTAAATTATCAGACTGTAGCTGTAAGTTATAGCCTTGAATACCTTTAGCAAACTCTCAGATTAAATATATACTGGTGTTTCCACTAATTTGATGTAAAAATGTTTAAGGGAGAATAAAATCACCAATAACTATAAGGAGCAAGAAGATGTTCCTGCATTGCTGGAATTAGTTGTGTCATGTTAATTTCCATATTGCAAGTATTCATTGTGTTTCTTTAAAATATTATGAACTGCAGTATGCAAATAATAAGAAAAAAAGAAGTACCTCTGTTTCCATCTCATACCAGCAGCTGACTTACGAACTCATGCATCCCTAAGAAAAGCATGTCTTGCAAATAACTGGTGTATTTAAAGGATTTCTAAAAGGATTTAGAAAAGAGATTTTTATTTAGGCATATTCCAGCTAGGGTTTGTGTTTATTTGTATGTCTGCTTAGGGAGGAGAGTTATTTATACTTTTCTTTTGAATCTATTATTTATGCATTAGCTCTCTGTGACATGAATAGTATCTCAGGGAAGGGCTGATTCTGGGTCTAAAGAAGATATGCAAAGCTAAATAACCATGTGTGCAGAAATCTGATTGTTGGGATTTATAGTCATAGCATCTTTCCTTACTAAATGTTTTCAGTGAGGCTGTAATTCCATGTTATTGCACAGGACAGCAAAAGAAACCCTTTAAAGTACAGAAATCAAATGGAGCAGCTGTGAGAAACAGCAGCAATTATACCAAAATTGGAGGTTGGATAAAGCCAGACTATCCTTCTGTGCCTCCACAGGCACAGAGGAATGTAACCCAAGACTGAAATTCAGATAATTTATTTCTAGGTTTACAGAAACAAAGCACAGGGTATTTGTTTTTTATAAAGACTACTTTTCTTTCTATTAAATTATTTTCTTTTTTCTCCAGAGATGTACACTGCCTACCCATGAGGCTGCAGTATATGTTGGAGAGGGTATTCCCCGACGTTACAGCTAACATAAAAGGAAAATGTTCTTGCCTTCCATTCTGCTTTTAGCTATCCAGGGCAGCCACATTTTGTATGGTACCAAGCAAGAATACTGAAAGCATGATAAAAGCAGTGACTTTTGACTTTCAAGAAAAAATTATTCCAGTCAGGAAAATCAGCTCCCAGCATCATTCTAAAAGATTGTAGAAAGAAAGTGAGATGCAACATGCTCTTAAGACACAGTATGTTCTTTTCAGAAAATGAAAAGCTATCATTTTACACTGAATTCCCTAAATAACCTTGCTGATGGTATTTTTTCAGGTTGTTTTTTTTTTTTTTTTAAGTGGATTTCAGTTCTACATGCCAAAGGAGATGGGCTGCTGATTAAAGTTGTTTGATCATACACCAGCAGACTGAAGGTCTCCTACTGCCTGCTTTAACTGCTCCCTCAGTTTCTCAAATGCATGTCTTCATTATTTTGACTTCATCTGTAGATTTCTGTAATAAAAAACAAAGTTATTTGTCTGGTATGTATTTATATCACTCTGATACCAGTCCTCTGTTTTCATAAATGGATTTTCAGTGTGTAATTTCTGTGTACGTTACCCTGTTGCACATTCCCAAGTTACCCCAAAATAATTATGATGACATGCTCGTCCTAATATAGAGCTGAAACTGCATTCCTTACAGGAAGCTGCTTTTCAATATATTTTCTGTGGAACAACTTTCTTTGAAAACAGTAATACAGCAAAGTATTTGGCTGGTACTTTATTAGTGCTACGTACAATGTCTGTCCGCAATAAAAATTTGTGTCAGAATAATTAACAATACATGTCGCGACTCATTAGAATCAGCACATGAAACTATTGCTGCTGGCAACGCAAGTGACACACACAAGTCAGCTAGTGGCAAAGACATGTCACTTCTTCTAATCACAGGAGAGAGGGACATGATATCTCTTCTGATCAAAAAGCACTTTCTCCATTTAAATTTAGTACTCATGTTGATTAAACAGTTTTCCATTTTAATTTGTTTTAATCAGATAAAAAGACTTTGTACCATGTACATGAGGCAGTACCTATAATAGATGCTTAACAAAATGCAGAATACAGGAAGAAATTATGTTTGAAAACCAAAAAGCCTTGTAATAAACTACATAATGAAATAGTATCATACATTTATAAATAATAAAAGCAGCATGAACATGTGATACCTTTTTATTAAATGGTCAGAGTGTTATTGAAGGCAGACAAAAACTACCCTTTTCTTTAGGAGGAAAAGTAAGATAGAAATAAAAAGGTAAATGTAGCTTCCTCCAAAAATGTCATAATATTATGTGCAAGAAAGCATGATTATACCTTTTCTAAGTAGATTATGGTTTCTGTATATACACAGTTCTTGGGATTGTATGAACAGTCAGATCACATCTAACTGGTTATTTAGTCTCACATGCCTGTATGGTTGCAGGAGGGATTTTTGCACACATAGTTCTGTTGCACAAATATTAGCCTGTGTTTCTTGCTGTAAAAGACTGAGGTCATGTCTACAACAGAAAGTTCTTCTGGCAGAACTCTGAGCTGATTACAACTTGTACACATTGCACTGGAAGGACAGAGGCATACTTGCTGAACTGCCTGTGCCAGAGCCAAATATCCTCTATTTAAAGGTCAATTTTGGAAAAAAAACCAAAAAAACATGAGATATACACACTTTCTATTGACCCTAATCACACTGCCAAGCCCAGTTCCTCAGGGACATCCTGAAGTGTGTTCTTAGATGTCAACAAGGAGTTCAAGTTTAAATTCTCGTAATTCCCTTTTTTCTAGCCCACCATGTTTTTCCTACTCTTTGACCTTCACATTTCTATTGTAGGTTTCCATGATACCTTTTCATGTTTCTGTTCAGTTGCTCAACCAGAAATAGGGCCCTAGAGACATCAATTGCATAGCAGAGCTTGCTCACATCCAAACCCTGCCATAGGCTCGACTCCCAAGGTAGCCAGTGGAGCCATGCTGGACACAAGGTGGAGCAGCTGATGATGGCAGGGCATGAAAAGGGCAAGATGTTTTAGACATTTGGTGCTCAGCATGGCACAATAGAGCAGCAGGAAGATACTGTTAAAGATTGTGCCATGTTATTATACTGCACTACAAATTTGTGATCCCAAATTTTATGAAGGTTGAAATGTCCTCTGGCACAGAGACACTGGTGAAAGCAGATGGAGCTTGTTCATTTTGCAGCCCTCAGCCCAGATGTTGATTCACTTGGGGCAAGAAAGGCCAGGAAGTGTACAGAGAATATAATCCTCCCACAGCACTACTACATAGGCACATCTGCTCTGGCACAGCACAGTATCCTCACAGTATCCATATGGAGGCACAGCCTCCCTCTTCTTTCATACCTAAACTTTGGCTCTGTCTGTCCAAGACAGTTACCAAAGGCTGAGATCAGGGTGGATAAGCTCAGCATGGGAACCAGATTGTCAGTCAGGTGTGCCAGGACTGTGGCAGGAGGTACAACAGGGAGACTTGAATAATTTTAGAAGAGGCAAAAGTGTGTTGCACAACCCAGCCCAGCTCACCACATTGTGCCTCTGAGCACATAGGGACAGAAGAACAGCTATGCTGGCCTAGACAAAATCTCTGGCAGTGGTCAGCAACAGATGCTGAGAGAAGAGTAAAAAAGGAGAGCAAGCAAGTGCTGGCACTTCTTCTGAACATCCTCCCAGCCTCAGGACTTCCTAAGTTAGAGATTTTCACATTGTATTTCATTGTCTTTGATTAATTGCTTTTCCAGTAATTTGTGCTGTTGCTTTTTGAATCTCTGTAAAATTTTACTATCCACAACAAATTGTGGTAAGAAGTTCTACAAATTTTTTGGAAGTTTCCAAGGAACCAAATTAATGAGCTTGCTTTGAAGAGTTAAATAATTCAATCTGATGCTCATTGTATTTTATACTGAAGGAAACAGCAAGAAATTGCTCAGTATTTCTTGTTTTGTGAACATATGGGACCTCATTGTCTTAGAATCATAGAATTGTTTAGGTTGTAAAAAACCTCTAAGATCATCAAGGCCAACCATTAATCCAGGACCACCATATTCACTTGTCCCCAAGTGCCCCATCCACAGGCCTTTTGAACACTTCCAGATGATGATTTCACCACTTCCTTGCGCAGTTGTTTGCATAATTGGTTTGGCTTTGGATTCTTCATAACTCTGTCCCAAGCAGAGTAGAGAAGATAGTAAGAGCCTGTAAATATGTAAAATCAGGAATGTCATACTCATTAGCTTGTTCATAATTTGAAAGTGAAGTTAAATTGTGATAAACCATGTGTGCAAGAAGCAATACCCTTCAGAGCTCATGAACTTGAATATTAATACTTCAGCTTAACACTGTGTGTGAAGTGTTTTCCAACACAGCCTCTATTTTGTCCCACAGGCCAGTGTATGTTTCCTTGTAGTTATTTGTCTTACTCATGTAAGGCCTGTTACACACTTCCTAGACCTCCTACAGCTTTCATCATTCTTCTAATACTTGTCTTCTACCTTCTGCTTTTTTCAGCTATGTTGTGCATTAAACCCTTTGTGCTTTTTCTTGGACTCAAGAACTCTCGGATATCATTTCATGTACCCCACTTCCTATTAATTACACTTGAGAAGCATGGGGAATGTAAGCTACCCTGCTTCTTCTGATTTTCTAATCAAGATCTATTAGTAGGGGACCCTGACTTTGAAAAATGCAAATATGCACATTGAATAAAATATCAACGGAAAAAAAATAAAATTATCTTGGTGAAAATTTGAAAAGGGTTGTATGTGCTTTGGGGCTGTTCCATAATTTGAGACATCACAAACATGAAGACACTCGTGAGAGTCTCTAGAGAGGTGTTTGTGAGAAGAGAAAGGACTGTGAGAGTGGCACCAGACTACTGAAAGGAAGTAGCTGGAGATGAGCACTGGCTGCTAACTGTTCTTAGCCTGCCCATGACTTGAATGCAGGTTCTTGCCATAGATTCGACGCACCAGCCCAGATCTCTCTGATTTGAATCCTCCTGGTTATCTGAATGGTCCCTTTTCCTCTCCTGAATAAGTTCATCGTTACTGGGTGCTGCCAGCATCCTTCTTTTCAGTCTGAAATGATGTCCTCTCTCACTTTTGGCAGTGGTAATCCAAACAAGACCGGAACTTTTTTGGTAGCCAGAGCAGATATGCTTTGGAGAGAGGCACTAGATAATCCTTTGTATTTCTTAATTTAACATCTTTAGCTGAAAGTGTTGTTGTTTCTTGTCATAGTTGAATGAATAATTTTGTAATTTGCAGGAGCAGTTTTGTTTTGGAGACAGAAAACTGGTTTAATCAGCAAGAACTTTGGACAAAACCTTTACAGTGCAAGCTAAATTTGAGAAATTGCTATAAAAATTACTGAAAAAATCAATGCCCAAAAGTAAAAGCAGAAAAAGGAATTGTTTACTGTGCTGCAGACCATGACTGTGATAATCTAAAGCTGTGCTTTGTATTGGAAAGACATTTTGTTTTATAAAGACACAAATAATACAAGTGTTTACTTTTTTAGAAAACTAGAAATACATCACACTGGTCTTCCAGAAACTATGCCATAAATACTCTAAACAATTAGGAAATCAACATTTTATTTGTTTTACATTATAGTGCCCACAACAAAATGTGCCAGTTTGGGAATGTTGTTCAGAAAGTCACTTGAGGGAGGAATCCTGCCAATGATAGCTGTATCAACAAACAGAAACAATAATACATATGCTTGTACAAAATTAGGATCATTTGCTTTATTTCTTAAAACACTGTTTCATTCTCATGGATTAATTGACAGGGCAAACATCCCTTACATATAATTATCACTCAATCCTAATTAATCTGAATGTATCTTCTCAGTCTTCACCAGATATGTACATGTCTATCACAACCTCACTGAAGGAGGTGCTAAATTGAGCCTTTGATAGCCTCAAAATGTTATTTTCAACTTCTCTTCTGTAGTTCCTCCATTCAATTTTCTGGTGTACTCCATCACTATCTTCCTTCTTCGTAAAGCCACTGTCCTCTGCTTGACCTTCTATTTTGCTTCCTGCTTGCTGGTGCAGTGATTCACCACCCGGTCTAATCTCAGATTTACAACTGTGTTGATAGCCCAGAGTCAAGGAGATGAGGCAGTGAAAAGGACTGCCAAGGGAAATGAAATTAACTTGGAATTTATCCATCTTTAGAAAGTGGTGGAAAGCCCCTTAATCTCTATCATCCCAAAGAGTTTTTATGGCAATAGTTCCTCCTTCTATGTGCCCTACTACCTTTCTCTGAAAAAAACTAAAAACAAGCACAAACAAAATAATGAAGTCAATCAACTTATCAGAAGAAGAAGGAACCCTGATATCAAGCAGAAATCTACACTCCAAGAAATAAGAGAAATTCATTAAACCCATTAAGGACTTTTGCAATTAAGAAGTGGTATTACACAGAAGGTGCCCCCACGATGTGATATTATGAGATGCAAAGAAAGAAGAGGTAGAGAGAGGGAGATGCATGTACATGAGATTTCAAAACAGACCCAAGGCAACTGGCAGGCAGTAGAAAAATTATTAAACCTTTCTGTAAATATTCTGGGCCTGCTAAAGGTATTACTACAAATCAGTCATACTCCATTGCATGTAATGGCATATTATTGACAACAGCTTACTGTTACATCTGCCCTTTTTGCTGTAATTGGATGGCTAAGGAAATCAGGGGTTGTTTACTGATAAAATTAAACAACAACCATATTTTCTAGGAAAAGTTCTATGGGAAAATGCATGTGTTATTTCCCAGTGAGCCCTGGCTCCAATCTTTGTTCAGCCAGCAAGTGGCATCTCAGTCTTTGCTTCCGCTGGTCCTTGATGTTGTAATGAGATTTTACCACAGGAAAAAGAAAGGTAAATTATTGTCTCTTTGAGATTTCTGGTATGCACATACATACAACCCACTTTTGACAAAATGCTGTACAATCTCCTTTTGTAATGTCTCTAGGCTTTGCTAATAAGGCTTTAACTTCAAAAGTACCTGAACAGAATTTTCTTTCCTACCATACACTTATGCTTTCTTTTTCCCTCATTGCTAAGTAGTGGCAAGAAGGTACAGCATCCACCAGAACTTTGTTTCTTCCTCCTCCTTCCAAAATTTGTATTTGGAACTTTATTAAGAGGGACTTGCTTTTACTTGTTAACTTTCTAGTTTTGATTGACTGGGATGACTTAATGATCCTCGGCACCTGTGTGCATTTCCTGTTATGCTTCAGTGCACTTCAGTGATAGAAGTGCACATTAAAACTCAGTTATTCTGAGTTCCTGCGTCTTCTCTGACACGAAATACTACCTGTATTTATGCTCTCCCCCCTCCCACAGAGAGATAAAGAGGCTTAATCTTCTCCTGGGCCCTGCATGATCTTCTTTTATCTCCTTAGCTGTGTTCCATATAATGAAAATGACATCACAGGGTAGCTTTTTGCCTCTTCCCAAATTACTTTCAAATTAATTAATGTCCTAAGTTTAGAATGTTTAGAAGGATTATAATTTTTACTTGACAATTTTAGATTGCATACACACTTTTTTATCTTTTTATTCAGATGTGTATTTTTAGATCAGTGACCTTTTGGATGTATGATTCATGCTGATTTAATTTTTTCCAGCTGGTCCATCTTCACTTAAACTGATACAGATGCTCTGAAACAGATACTTTTGCCATGAAACTTGTCATTACATACCTGTGCTCCAAATTTTTTATTGAAAATAAATTGATTTTTTTCTCTATTCTCTGTAATTTTTTGCAAAATTCCCACAGAAAACTTTCAGGACAAAAACCCAATCTAAAAAAAAAAAAAGCCAAAGCATCTGTACACTAATGCCACCTGTCATAGATCAAGGAGCTATTACAAATCAGATAATGCTATTTAATTTATCATGCAACTTTTAAGAATCAAGCACATAGTCTATTTTTTAATGCAAGTAACTAAGATTTAGTATTTTGTGTATACATCAAAATGAGCTCAGCCAAAAATTATTTTATGTTTCCTTGGATTGTATGTTTCACATATGGCTCTCAGATACACTCTAAAAATATTAACAAGCATATCCATCAGTAGCTGAGCATTCAAAAACTAAATATCACAGCATGTGATTTGTCCATTGAGGTGATCATCTGAGCTTTCATTATGTTTCTTTCATATGTAGAGCATGGGAGCAAAGAGCATTTTCATGCTTTTCCTACTGAGCATGTATCCTTTCTGCACTCTTATTTTGTCACCTCCAGCCCTGGTCCTCTCACTGAAATTTTCCTCTTCCCTCCAAAACCTACAAAGGCACATAGGCTCATTCACAGTTCATGAATTTGACTAATCCTTAACTTTTGGAGGAGAGATTACATATTACTTCTGTACTCAGAAAGTCACCTCTTTACTCTTTCATTTTCTCCATTAAAAGGAGAATCATAAATAGTACCCTCAGAAAACAACAAAAAAAAAATACCAGTCAAATAAAATTGTAGCAGGGCTCTGAAAATAAGGGCCTTGGGAAAAAACAGGAGTGTCTCTCAGTTCAGCTACAAAGACAACATCAAACTTCCCAATCATATTACATGCAAAATGTTATAAGGAGAGAAAAGGAGATGAGGAACTTTTTAAAACTTTGACTCTCAGTGCCTTTTTAGTGTAATCTGTAGCAAACAACAAAATCTATAAAGAAGATTCAAGTGAAATACCAGACATAAAAAGGCATGAGTAATGTTTATATAAACAGATCTTGGAAACTGGCACTTAAACATGCTTTAAACATTTCTGTTTGCAATTCTATTAACACTATTCTATATACTAGATTTTTTTTTTTTCTTTTATGATGTTCTCTCAAGTGAGTGCAATGTCCTTAAAGGTTTTGTGTTTCTCATAAACTGTTCATGTCTGACATGGTTATATTTGTCTATTACTTATTCTATGTGAACCATAAACCCAACAAGAAGATTAAAGTACAGACACCCATTGCAGTCATGACATAAATTGTGTATGCTTCTGGAGGACAATGGTATTAAAGACTTTTACTGCAAAGAGTTGCAGATGTTGAGCTCATGGGGCTGAGCCTAAATATACATAGAAGTGTTGATAATATTTTCTAGAAAATGCCTTCTCAGAATGTCTAAGGAGCTGGTTAAATAGATCAAATAGTAACCAGTAATCTCAGTACAGAGAAAATAAAGATGCATTCTTCTGGGGAGCAGAACCTGCCCCCTCTTATTTGACTGACTCCTCACATAGTATGAACAGTGAGCATTCAATATGAATCTTTTGCTAACCATCTACAATCTGATTTTTTCTGATTTAAAAAAAAATCAAATAATGGCCACACATGTAGAAAACAGAGTTGGTTTGTACATACTTACCCATAAAACAAAGACAACTGCAAAAATCTGTCAGGCCACATTGCTCTGTCATCCTTGCTCATGTCAGTGTTCATTTCTTCCACAGATTTTCTGCTCACATTCATGGGATAACCTTCAAAGTGAACAGATAATAGAAATGGCCATAATTTTTAGCAGAAAAAAAGATTTAGTGGAGCAAAAGGAGTCATCTTTTGTTGTAGTAATAATACTTGCTTCTGTCTTCAACTTTGAGCTCAGACTACTCTACATCACAAATAGCCTTAATGCAATTAATGCATATCATATTTATGCAAAATCAAAATGGATAATATAATGCAATATTAAGATTAGAAGGGACTACCAGAAGCTATATAGTCCAAACAGGTGCTCAAAAAAGGATCCAGCATCCAAGTAAGGCCAGGTTGATGTTAGATCAGATTGAAATAAAAAATAGACCGCAATCATGATCATCCTTTGATACTTTAAAACTATATCAATTACTAAACACTCTTCCAAATACCTTTTAAAGCACACAAGAGAGTTTACTTCAATGATTCTTTCAGCTAACCTTCATCACCTTTGTTAAGATTGATTAACCATTATACTTTCTCACAGAGGAGGGATTCTATTTAATATTAGTCCCCAACTGTTAACACTTAAAAACCCCCAAAGTTTGACTGCTGAATGTGTTCAAGAGGACTTCAATATGGAAAAGGCCAAGCAGCTTAACAAAAGCATTGACTAATACAAGACAAGGCTTAAAAGCTTTGTGTAAACACAAGGGCAATGTCTAGGACTCTTAGCACTGAGCTTTCAGGCGCCGTGTTCTTGAAAAATCCTAGAGACATGCCAGAATTTCAGGAGTAAAATGAAACTAAAATCTGGGAGTAGGATGAAAATAAAAACAAATTGAGATATTTTCTGTGCAAATGTAGCATCACAATAGCAATAGCAGCCTGATACCAGTGTTGATTGGAGCTGTATTTTGTGTTTAGCTCACAAGAAAGATGGAACTCTAGAAATTAGGGAATTACAGTAAAACATATCAGCTAATAAAGAAGTGCATAAATGACCCAGGATAATTACTGGTGAAACAGCTAACATGAAAAACTTTCTAATATAGCATTTTAAAGATGATAATACAGAAACAATTTTATATTTGGAATTATATCCTCAGTTTATGTGTACTTTATTAACTGAGAGAATGGATGCTTTGTAAATCATAAGAGACATTACTCTGATTTCATCAAGCAGAATCTTTGCTATAAAATCTCAGCTGCAGACTGAATTCTGCTATGCCAGGTCACTCCCAATTAATTAATCAGTAGCCCGACAATTAAGGACTCTTATTAACAGATTAGGCCACAAAGGGATTCCTGCCTTATCATTTATGCAATTGTTTGCTGCACATCGAGGAAAAAGGCTCTGCAGGTTTGCTGCAGGTCCCCAGCACAGATGGACAGGAGGAGGAGACACAGTTTGAGACTGAGTGCAACACAACATTTTCCTCCCTGCAGTGCCTCCGAGGTAGAGGAATAACTCCTGGGAGAATTCCAGTGCAGCAGGTGGGCTTTCCAGAAGCAGCTGGAGGAAGCAATAGCCTTCCCTAGCTGCTCTCAGGCTGGGACAGCAACACCTTACTGATTTCTATTGCTTAATTGCAAATTGATGAAAAGCAGCCTGGTGACTGGTGCCTCTAAGTGATAGCATTTAGCTCTTAGAAGAGGACTTAAGGTAGGATGAGGAGCTTCTCCTTCACTGGAAGTTTCAAAGGTTGTTTCACCAGAATGAATGAGACAGCAAAGCTGAGTCATGAGTCTTTAACTCTTTAGTGTTCAGAGTAGACAAAATATTTGCATGCTTACAATGAACAAAAAACCAAACCAACAAACCCACAAAACCAAAAACAAAGCCCACAAACTAAAAGTACAAGTTGCCAGTGGCTGAAAATAAAATATCAGCATTTGTTACAAGCATGGTTTAGTGATTTGCATCTGAGCAGGGATCAAAAATGCTCAGTAAGGATCTCATTGCCATTACAGCTTGCCTCACTGCATTCCATGTGAGAAGGTTTAGATGGTATAATTCTTGGATTAAAGCAAAATATGTAAGGATAGATCACAACAGAGGAAGATAAAATGGAATTGTCTATATTTGGAGTAAGTAGAGGAATTTATGTCTGGAAAAACCTCATTTCTGTTTCTCATGCTCATTTATGTGTCTTCCATTTCACTTCTGTGTGTAGTCACATTGAAATAAAAACCCTTTACAGCAAAATTTTCAAAACTATTTGAAAAGGACAGGTATTGATTTTTGCGTCCTGAGTTTTTAGTCCTATTTGGGATCTGTTCTTTGTGTTTGCAACTACTTTCCTATATAGCTGCTGAAATTCAGCTATGCATTTTTAATATTGAAATAGTAAAATGATCTTCCAGAGGTAGCAGAGAATTAATGGGAAATGTGCTTAAATCACAGTGATTTAATAATAATTTTAAGGGCTAAACTTTCCCTAGTTTTCTTTGGGTAGTCAGCAAGAAGTGTTTCTGTTTTCTTAAACTTCCACAGTGACTTGCTCCCTTCCTAGTGTAAGTGGACTCAGTGTATACAGAAACATCCAAAAGACTGGGGTGGAGTTGCAGGCCAAGAGTCACACCACACACAGATCATTAGCACAAGAATCCACTGAGGGCTATTAAATATAAATAGAAAGCTGTTACTCATAACTCAGGAACCTTCTCAGCAACACACAGCTACATGGTGAGAAAACTGTCCACAGAAATACCACTATAGGCTCACCATGTTCTTTTGGTGCTGACATGGGATGTTGAAGTACATGGACCTTTGATATAGAAATGGATAATCATAAAATTTTATTACCTCAACAGTAATAAATTACATGGATAGTGGTGAAAAGTGTTAAACTAGTGAAATATTAAAATCACAGGAGTACATGGATCACAAGTTATGTCTGTAGTCCCTTGTTACCCACATAAATCCATGATAAAGACCAAAATGGAAAATCAGACCATGATCCAATATTAAGTTCTGCAAGTATAAATAGAATGGAACTAAACAAACTTTTTATTGTTAAAGAGGTGGAATAAGTGTTTCCATTCCTCACACTCTAAATCCAGAAAGACAGTTGTTTTGTCTCTGAGGATATGTTTAAAGAATAATGTATTCCTTTCTTCCAATCCCTGTGTGTATTTCTAAAGAAGGCCATTCTGCAAAGGAATACAAGTTATGAATATACTGCACAGCAATCTTGTGTGACGGGTAGACAGAAAGTCAATTAACAAAAATTCATGTTTAAGATTTGAGTAGTGTTATTGTGTATGTGTGTGTGTATCATTAATAAAAGAGATGTAAAGTGTGTTGATGGATTTGATTTCTAAAACAAAATACAAATTAAAAACTTGTAATGAATTAGGAAAGGCAGCAGCATCTAATCAAATGGGTCTGATTAATTCTATAAAGGCATGAGGTCTTTAATCTCTCTGAAGTTCATTTCCTGGGAGAAAAGCCAAGCTTAAAAAGAAAAAAAGGAAGCACATTGCTGGTTGAAAGACCTAAAACCCTGCATGGAAGAAGAGGGCAACAGTGGAAACATCTGTCTGTAATGGCAAGTGATCAGTTCTTAAGCTCACATGATCTCAGTAATACGTTCTGATATCCTGTGGTGTAGGGGCAGATACTTAATTTGCCGAAAGGCAGTAAGACTTTGGCAGATTTGGACATTTTGGACCTTGTTGATTTGTAAAAACAGTGTTATTATTTAATACAGGTAAAATTTTGGTGCATTAGCTGCACCTCGTCGTCTGGTGGAAAAGCAGTGCTGGTCCATCATTTCAGTTTGGAACAAAAAACACTGAAGCAATTATTACTTCCATAAACTTAGTTTCCTTATGGACTCTAGACAATTACCAATAATGTGATAGCAGCAAAAATGTACTTGCCCCAATATTCCTTTAATTACAGGGTATTTGAGAAATTAATTAAATAACTTCTCCATTTTGTTTTATGTGCTAACTAGCTCCAAAATGTTTCGTTTTATAAGAAAGTATTTTCTAAATCTCTCAGAACAAATACTTAAGAGGCTTTCGCTAGTAACCGGGATCTCTGCTGTCGGGGGGGTAACTTGGGAGACACCCTGTTGTCACGGTTAATGAAGAAAGGAATGTTTGCTTAGCCCCTGGGTATGTTTTTATAGCAATTGTGTAAACCTAAGTGGCCCCTTTCATGTGCAGGACCAAGATTTTACAATTTAGTTCCTTTCTCAATCTGATTACCATCTCTAACCTAAAAAAGTATTATACTTTGTTCAAAGACTTTATCCTAGATTCTTACAGAATGCTTACCTAAGCATTTGGTAAAACATTAAGGACGGCAGGGTCCACATAATTTAGACTTGACTATCCTCAGCCTAAGACAGCACTTATATCTGCCAAAACCTGCAGCCTTTGAATTCCATGTATATTCCACCAGTCCTTAACAGGCTGTACATTTTGTCATCACTTCCTTATAACTTTAGAGACCACAAACATCACAAGAACCTTTAGCACATCATTGTATCTTTTCTCACTTCATAAAAAGAAAGGAGAAAGAATCTGGATATCTGAAACTTGGTTTCTAAGTACACATCTCTACCTTTCAAAAATGTATTTTACCTTGGCAAATCTTTCTAAGTGAGAGATGTTAAGTAATAAAGAGTGTAGAAGAAAAATTAAATTAAAAGGGACTTAAGTATTAAATCTGACACACTTGGATGATTCCCCAAGGAGCATACTATGTTTTTAAGTCCCATGTGAAAGGAAGCCAAAGTTAATTATAGAACATAGCACTGGGCTAGCAAATAAATCAAGCTTCACACTGCTGAATTCTCACATCTCACAAATTAACAGCTATTGGTCTGTTAGTGTAGACTCTTCTGTTACAGCAAAATGATATCAAATGTAATAGTTGTTTATCTTAGGATAAGAAGATGTCATTAAAAAAAAAGTCCATTTCACAAGAATTCATAGCCAAGGGACTAGATCACTACCCACAGAAGTATTTGAATGAGAGAATTAGCTCAATATGTAATACTGCAAATACCACTCATAGTATCTGTGCAAAAACAGTGCATGCAGCATGATACAGTAGTATAGCAGTGCTGCAAATATAATTTCTATTACAGAGGCTGGTGTATGCATTGTATCCTGTATCTTACATCAGTAAATATAATGGGCATTTGGTAGCCTATAGACATAGGAATCTTACAAAAAATAATATACAGCTACACAAATTATTATGTATATGTGTGTGTGTGTGTGTGTGAGACAGTGAAAGAAAGGCAGAGGGAAAACATGCAAATAATCTTCCAAAGAGAAACTTCTCCAGAAGGCAACACTAAAATTTCCATGAACAGAAGCTATGACAAAAGCCTATAGACCCAATGCACACCCAAGAACCTGTAGCATAGAAGTGGTTCAGTCACTTCCACATTTGCAAGCCAGGCTGTTTGAACATTCACTTTGAAAAATTAGTTTCAACAATCACAGTGATCAGTAGCTTGTACGGTTCATCCACTTGGAAAAATGGGTGTCACACCAATTTTTTTTTTTTCTGCTGGCCAGCAGTAAGCATGTTCAGGTAGAAATGAAAGAAAAAACTCCACTACAACAACAAAGAAACATTCAATCTCTATGGAGAGTGTTTCTAAGGTTAAGTACTGTTTATATTTAAATATTCATCACAGGACTCTGTGCAAATTTCATTTTCTTTTATTTAAAAGGCAGGTACTATTTACTTGCTGCTACTTCACTTGGGGGTTTGTAAGAATCACTTGTTAATGGCAATGCTTTGAACAAGTGAAATCCTCTATAATGACACCAGCACTATTAGTATGAGGAGAGAAAGGCACCACCTGAGAATAAAATCGGGACCAGTTTTTCTTTCCCCCACTTTGAAAACTGGGAGCTCACATCTAATTTGCACTCTGTTTTGTTGTTTAGCTTTGTTTCTTTCTACTTGTCTATTATCTCTTCAGATTAAGTAGGGTGACATTATAACTTTCAGTGAGAACTCTCATTACAAGGCATTGTAGGATTACTCCAGCTTTATTCAAACGAATACATTCAGTCCGAGTTCAAATAAAAAAAAAAAAAAAAAAAAGCACAACCATCCCATTCTCCCACTTGCAATTGTACTCAGGTGCTTTACTCCACTGATTTGGAGCTTTAAGTACTTTTCTGGATTTTTCTTTTTCCTATGTGTTTCATTTGACTACAGCACAGAGTAGCGTTCTCCAGACAGCCAGCTTCTCCTTTAACAGAGGTCAGCTGTAAATACATATGTAGTTTTATGAACAGGATTTGTACAACACGCAGGGAAGTCTCCGCAGCCCAGATTCCATCAGTGTTTTTACCCGTATTAGGTAAGATTAAAGGCAGCTCCAATAGCAGGCAGAGGAGGCGCTGAATTGTGCAAGGGCCCCGCTTGACTCCTTTGTGGAGGCTCACTTAGCACCTTTCTGCGCTCACTTAACAACTTTGCTGTGCTAAATCCCGACCTGGCTAAAACCATTCATTACACAGCACTAAGGCACAGATAAAAGACAGCAGCTCAATACCAGAAGAGTGCTCTCACTGAGATAATGCAGTAGTAAAGAATTAGTAAAACCCTCAGCATTGCTCCTTCACAGATCATTATAGTCCTGCTGCTAATAGGAGTGGAGCAGAATTAGGCCACCAGTGAACATCGAGTGAATAGCACACTGTGAATATCCACCGAATCACCGAATATCCTGAGTGCGTGGATTAGCACATAGGAAAGCCACTGCCTGCTTTGGCACTGAATCCAGTTTCCTTAAGCATGTATAATGGACACTGTATTGCTGGAGATATTCCCCCCCTTTCTTTTTCTTCCCCAGTGAGCTGAACACTAACTGGATTGCATTAAAAAAGATCAAAAAACCCAGGATTTTTATTTAAGAGCATTCTTTCAGTAGCAGGTCACACAAATTAGAACAAGAAGAATATGGATTGGTTTTGGTATATTCCCACTGATTTCCAGGGATCCCTTTGTGATTTTAAGGAGAAAATGAGAACCAAAACTAAGAAGGCAATCCTAGAGAAAATCCTACCAGGTACTCCTGTGCAGTAAGCCATCCACATCTGTCAGTGTGAACTGTGCTTCCTATTAGCAATGGCTGAGTTGCATGCAGAAATTATCTGTTTCCCTAGATGATCTGGATATATAGTTGATATATTTAACGTGGATTATGAGGTAAATAGTTGTCTGGGAAAAAAAACACAGAAGAAGAGAAAAAGAGGCAATCACATCTAAGGAAAGCACTGAACAATCCATTTATCAATTTGCTGTAATGTAAATGGATCTCACATCATTAGCAAGAAGAGTTTTTATGAAACATTTCAACTTTGAAACATTGCATAAAAAGATCAGCATGTGATCAGTCTCTTATCTGGTTTCCATTATTCATCTACACATAAAAAAATGTTTTGATACAAGACAAAATGCAGTTCCCAGCTGTATTTTGTCATGAAATGGCTTTCATAGCTCACAGCTCTATTATCAGGAAAATATTCTCAGCAGCTGGGTAAATACATTTTGCTTTGTTGATGTTGACTGTTAATTTTGCATCTAAAGCTTGCCAATGTTATAGAACTATAAAGATTCAGAAAATGCCATTGATGGGAAGTGCAGTTGCTGTGCTATGGATAATTCATAGGCAAGAGATGAAAAGGATCCTGCTGGTTCCTCTCATGAAGCATTCCTGTTTTCAACATAGACAGTCAGTGACCAAAAAGACAGGTAGGCCCTCAGGTTTTGTAGTATAAACATGTGTGCACATATGCATGGGCTGCTTTTGAGGTTGCAAGCACACCCTGATTTAAATAGCAAGTTTTAACTTCAGGAGAGGATTGCCTGGAGAAGTTGTGGATGCCCCATGCCCAGAAGTGTTCACGTCTGGGTTGGATGGGGCTTTGAGTTGCCTGCTCTAGTGGATGATGTCCTTGACCACAGACAGGGTGTTGAAACATGATGATCTTTTAGGTCCCTTCCAATCCAAACCATTCTGGGATTCTGTGATTCAGCATCAGCCACTGTCCCTTTAAAAGTTCAAGCACTGGAACTAAGAAAGAAATTAAATAGGTGATGAAAGTTCATGTTACAAATTATCTTTTCAATTTCAAGTATTCAAGTATTAATCTTTTTCTGCAGTGCTTCAGTGGCTGTGTTTGTACCTAGACATTTAACACATATCTCAATGGCACGAGGTATTGGTGGTAAGGAATACCAGCAGTATGGCTGAGTTTAGCTCAGGAATGGAAACAGCACAGCTGTTAGCATGATCCTACAGCTCTCCTTCCCACTTCCCCAAACAGTATGGGTGGACCTATGTAACTGAAAGCACAATTTCACACTATGTGTGCACAAAACGTACTTAGAGGAAGCACCATTCCTGAAGAGTACACAGTCAAAAATAGTCTGACACAAAAGCTCAGTTATCCCTTTTCACCCCTCTGCACTGTCTCCTCCTCACCTTGTCCAGCCTGGCTGCTTTCTGCACTAAGATTAAGATGATGCCTCTTTCTCTCTGACTCCCTCCTGCACTACAAAAGAGTCCCTCTTGAGAGACTTGGACACTCCAACCTACTCCCACCCTTCACATGTTTCTGGCATGCCCATTAGCTTTTCTTTAGGATTTTCTGCTGACAAAACAGGCTGAAGAGCTCTGGCACGGAGAACCAGTCTTAGGGTAGCTTTAGATAATCCCCCAAACTGGCGACTAATCAATTTGAAAAGAAATAGGAAATGGAAGAAAGATCACACAAAGCCCAGATTTGGGTTGATGACATTTGCTGTTAAACTAAAGCCAAGTCATCTCAGCAGCTGCAAAACTTCAAATCGGTTGCAGGAGCTATAAACTAAGTCACAAGACGGAAGGAAGGAAATATGGAGAACAAGAAAAGATGAACTGTTAAGCTTTCTTTGCAAATACAGAGTTTGCTTTAATGGTCCAGATTACTAACTTGGATTATTTGTTTCCAAGTGCTGGGATTAATCAATGCTTTCCATTCACGAGTCTGAATGAAATGTTCTTTCCATAGCCCTTACAGAGATGACATAAGAGTACACAGAAATATTAATAATGGGAAAGTCAATATAATCTTTAATCCATAATAAAAATATCCTGATGTATCATGGTCTCCATAGGAACTGCATAAAATCTGGAGCTTGTATTTTTCAGGTTTCTCCGGTGTTATCAGTGTGGAGCTCAATCTGCAGCCCTGGCCCTGAGCAGTGGATGTGTTGGATAGCCTAAAAGGGGGAAAGGGTATCTAAGTATGCTCCCTTACCATCACTCTCTTCAAAGGAGCAGCTGAATACAGTGAATCTAAGGATAAGGAAACCAGGTCTCCAATCTACGAGATAATAGCGACCTACACATTTATGAGCTAAAGAAAAAATAGAAAATGTCCAACTATATATACTACACTTGTCTATGTATTTGTCCAGGTGTGGGTCTGATGTTATAGCTTTTTCTTCTATGCTATCTTAGAATCTTACCGTGTCTCTAGTGTAAGCTGAAAATAAATTGCTCTCTTCTCAAAAGAGGACCACAAAACACGAGCTGTTAGTAAAAGCCTAAATCTTTTATCAAGCACTGAAATAACACTGATGTTCTTGAGATTCTTCTGCATCTTCTGCATCACTGCCTCTAATAGGTACAAGTCATCATGTGATGTCTGAATTTTCTTCACTGGTTAAGGGTATAAGCTAGTGCAAAACAGGCAAGATAGAAATCCTCCACAGTTACACCACCATAGAATTTTTGCATGCCTTTGTGTCACTAGCACAGCTTCTGAGTCTTCTCTCTACATAGACAAAATGGGAATAATAATTCTGTCTCAGCAGTCTAGCAGGGAAAGTTGATAACTCCTTTCGAGACTAAGTGATCGGATATGGAAGGTTCTTACAGGTGAACTGATAGACAAATCAATACATTCAAAAGATATAAAAAGATAATATCTTATATATGGTCAGTTATAAATCTAAAAAGATAAAGTGATACATTCAGTGTGTTTCCAATAGGCCTTTGTTTTGCTACACTGGAGTAAGATGATCATTCATCTTTACTTCCTAAGGCTACTTGCACTGTAAAGGTCTATCTTCATTAGGATAATGGTAGAAAAATCAGACCTGGCAGCTTTATTCTCCTTTAAATCTTCCTGCCACAGTGCAACTAGAATAGCACCAAAAATTAAGAGGAGACAAGGGAGGAATATAGATGTAAAAAGCAGAAGAAGCCATTTTTATTGTCAATGAGAATTAGCCAGCCAGTCTTTCTAACCACAAAGCAATTTAACTTGGCCTTTTACTGCATCCATTTTCTCTGATTAATTTTTATGATGTCAGATTTCTTGTCCCTTGGGGCTGGTAGTTTGCAGGACATTATACAGGTCTTTCCCCCAAGGTCCTGTGTCTGGCTCTCTGGTGATTCTTCAGGTGCCAGCAGCTTGGAGCCCTGACACTTCTCAAATACATAGGTGATAATCTGACAAGCATGGTTCCTCTCTCTGTGAAACGTGCCACAGCATTAAAGTGAGTTACTGCTCAGCACTTAACAGCTGTTGGCTTCTCCTGACAGCACTAATACAACATTAGACATGGAGATATTTTGAGAGTGAGAGATGTTTTTAAGCAATTACAGGTCTGCCAGGTTTCTCTCAAAGTTATTTATTTAACCAGAGCTCACAGCTGCAAGATTTAAAAGAATGTATCCATATACAAGCAACAGCAGTAGCTTGAGTCATTTGCACACAAAATGACTCCACTTGATGTGAAAAGGTTTGCTTTTTCTGACTACCCTGTACAGGAAGTCAAATCTGCTGCCACCAACACAAACAAGCTTTGTCTTTTTGAAAAGTTCATTGCCTTGTTACTATGACCAAGCACAACACCGAGACAGCTGTTTCATTCCTCCGTGTTCCAATGCTTTTCCTTAAAATCACATCAAGTACTATTTACAAAAAAAGACAGCTTAAAAAAATAAAGCCTAAAATAACTTTCAAAAGTCAAGGATATATTTTTTTTTGCCTTTTGGGATATCTACCTCCATCTGTTACTTCTAAGTCTAATGCTCAGGAATAAATTAACCAGTCCAGAACACGTGTATTCATAAACTGCCATGTAAGTGATGTAGTTATGAAATTATTCATCCTAGTTTATTCTTTCTTTTTGCAGTCTGTTCCTTCAGTATCTATGTTTTTGTATTTATTAATTTTATCCAATTCAACTTTCCTGGCTGAATGCCTAAGAACAACAATCTACTAAGCCAAGGTTGCATACCTTCTTACCCTGACAGCATCTTCTCTATTTACTTACAAGTCAGGTCAAGATGTAAAAGTGAGAGGTTGAATTTGATGACAATAGGGATTTCCATCTGATGCTCAAAGTTGATTGTACTTCTGGTTTTATTTCAAGACAAGCATAAGAAGAATAGTATATTTTGGCAGGACAGGCATAGCCCTGCAAAACATGGCACATTGTAATAGACTATTTCATATGAACTGGGAGGAGAATGTGAGAATAATAATTGGCAATGTTTGTACTTAAGAATGTCTGTGATGATGACCCCTAGATAGAAGAGCACTTTGTTGTTTAGAATTGAAGCTACTTGTTACTCTGCTAAAATAATACATGTGCAAGGGCCAAGAGCCAGATGCACTTGCAGATGATGTCTAATTCCCACCGATGTCAAGAACAAGAATAGTCATTTATGAGCCGAGACCCTGGCAACCAACACAAAAATCACTTTCTACAGGAATGTACACCAACTCAGAGATTTTGTCATGGCATTACATTTCCTTTTAAGTATAACTTTTAACTTTGGGAAGGAAAACCTAGGCAAGCGGAATATTTCCCTCCAGTAAAGGGTTTTATATATTTTGACTTGATCTATGTGTCATGTGTTCAGAAGGAATCCCAAAACCTGTCTTACAAACTCTAAACATATTGATAAAATAAACCACTTAAGGAAGTTCTTTCTATGCATATAAGCTAGCCATCCAAAAATCTCATCATACTTGACTGCTTTCTGAATATAACACCATTCCTGCAGATGGTAATCACATTGCATCATGATGCTTGTTTTAAAAAGTGCTTTTTTTAAGGCTCCAGGCATGGCAGAGACTCACACGCATTTGGTCAGCAGAATAAAATGTTACTTCTAAGTTTATTTTATCCAAATTAATGTAATTGCTGCAATCATTTGGAGCCTTATTCTTAATGCTCCATCTCTACACAAGAGAAAAAGCTGTACAGTTTACATTTGTGATATATTAGTCAGGTACTAATTAAAAAACAGAGGTTAATGCTTATTTTCATACCATAAAATCTTCTGATTTTTGTCCTCAGTAAGGGTTTTTTTGGTTGGTTGGGGCTTGTGTTTTGTTTGTTTGTGGGTTTTGTTGTTTTTGTTGTTGTGCATGGTATTTTTTTTTAAGTAAGTCTCTTATGCCCAGAGCACTAGATTCATATTTAGACTTAAGGCCCATCCACCTCAGCAGGTCTCATTGGGATTTTTGCCTCAGGTAAGACAAGAAGATTCAGACCTGATGTTCATGTGTTTTGACAAAAACATCTTCACACATTTTGAGTTCTTCAGTGCTGACAGTATTGATACATTTTTTGCTGCATTCAACCAACTCCGTACATTGAATATTTAATAATACAGGTGATATGAGGACTCCTTGTCTGACTCATGTAAATAACACAATAATTTAAACTGAGTCTTCCTTCTCTACAGTGTATGCAATGCTAAATGAATATAGTGTCTTTCAAAAAATCCCAAAAATATTGCCAATAATATAAAAGAAACTAGAATAAATTCAACATTTGGAAAAAAAAAAACAACCAATTGTCCAAGTTTAGAATATTTTGCTGCCACCTTTTGGAATTAAATAAAATGTGCATCTCAGTAGTTAGTAACAGGGATATATAATTTAGCCCTCAACAGCAATCACTAACATTATTAGAGAAAGAATATATTCATTTCTTCTTTCTTCCTTTTTAAATTCTTAACAAGTATGTTGAGTTTCACCCTTCACTTTCACAGAGAGATGGAATAGCACATATTCAAATTTAAGGCTTTCACATGTGAAGAAAATAGAGTAAAAAAATTTGTGCATCAAGCATAACTCTCAATAAATGGCATGATTAGTCAGCAGATCAAGCATTATTTGGCCATAAATAAACAGCAGTAAACAAAGAAAGGAGCTGCTAACGGATGATACCTAAATATCAATTAATCACTGGCAAATAATTGTTAGTTAAAATCCAAGGTTACTTGTTAGAACTCAGGGCCTCTTTCTCCCCAAGTGCATTGTGCCCTTTGCATAACTGCATTGCTTTTAAAATATTGCTCTACATCAATAAACAAGAGAAAAACAAGTCCTAAGGCTCTGGGCTGTGCTCCACATATTCTCTCCCTGTTTCTTGTCAGAGAGATTTTCTTCTGCACAACTTACAAAAATGCAATGCATTTTGGGGAACGTTAATATAAATAAATATAACACCAGTATAGAGAACATGTCAGAAGTTCTTTGTTATCACTAAGACAACTGGAGCACTAGTCTTATTTTAGAAAGGTGAGATCAGAAGCAATTAAACTGGAGGAAGAATAGAAATGTCTGTACCTGTAAAGGGTCCCGAAGTGGACAGCTTTCCTTTGATGCACGACATGGGTGCTTCCAGAGCCCTGGGATTCGGGTGCCTTCATCGTGGTCCACACAGGGGACAGATGACCTCTGGGACAGCAGCTCTGCAGGGATGTGTGCTGGGCAAAGTGTCTGGTCACTGGGGGGCTGCAGCTCGCCAGGTGGATATACAACCTCTCTTTGGGGATATAAAAATTGGAGTATTAGAAGGTGTAAGGATGAGGCTATGCCACTGTAATTTCTCCATGCCTAAAATCTGATTTAAACTAACACACAGGTGCTATCAGATTTGTATTCTAGAAAGCATTAAAGTGAGTATGTTTCTTTCGTAAAGCTCATCCCAAGAAGGAAGGTTTTGGACAATTACCTGACTGCAAGAGTGGGTCTGACAAACGTGTCAGCCCTGCTACGAGTGTCATGGATGTATGGACGTGCTCCTTGTGGGAACGGGGTTATCTGCAGGACAGGGACATCGGTAATAAATCCCGGCAGAGAATGGGCACCGACACACATCGATAACACACCCGGCAGCGCAGCCGTGGCCGGCTGAGGGAGCGGCGCTGCGGCGGCGTGCGGCGATCCCGACTACGGAAGGCGATCGCCGGCGCGGCCGTTGCCGGGCGACCGGGCGGGACCGGCCCGCGGCTCTTCCCGGGGCTGCTTCCCGGGGCTCTCCGCCGGGAATTTCCCCCGGGGCTGCTTCCCGGGGCTCTCTGCCGGGGCTTTCCCCCGGGGCTCTCCGCCGGGGCTTTCCCCCGAGGCTGTTTGCCAGCGCTCTCGGAGGGCTGGGCGGCAGCGAGACCCGTCCGCCATGGCGGGCGGCCGCGGGCTGCAGGTGAGCGGCGGCGGCCGGGGCAGGGCAGGGCAGGGGAAAGGCGGCGCTGGGGACGGGGCCTGCCGACGGGTTTGTGCCATGGGGAGTACGGTCACTCGCTGCTACAGGCGGCACACGCACAAAAATCCGCGTTGCTTTGGCTATGCAAGCGGACAAGCAGGCTGCCCGCGGTGAGGACGCCGGGAGCTGCCCCACGGCCCGCCTGGCCCGCCCCTGATGCCGGCATGAAGGAGCAGCCCGGCCGGCAGCCGCTGCCTCGGGAGGCGCGCAAGGCCCGGGATGAGCCGCTGCTCCTCGTGGTTTGTGCGCCAGGGTCCGCAGTCTGGAGATGCTGGTGCATTTCTTTATGTGTTTACAATCTGTAATTAAGGCCAGTGCCCTTCAGAATCATGTAAATGTACTGTGTCCGTGATGTCCTTCAGCAAAGAGTCCAAAATATGTGAAGTTCTTCCATTGGTTTGGACCTGGCACCTGCATCAGGCTCTTGTCGTACAGCACCTGCTCTCATACAGCCTCCTCTTGTGCTCTTGCCTATCAAAACATACAAAAGAGGAGAAGTGTCACATGATTATACATCATACACGCCCAAAAATGGGAAAGGGATTTGCAAGATAGATTTCTTATGAAGAAGAAATAGAAATAAATACATGGAAATTTGGGGACTTTTTTTTTGGATGCAGATATGTTAGGGGAATGGTGATAGAATGGATGCACTACGCTTCAGCATAATTGTCAATTAAATGGGCTTATCTCTGTTGCTCAGTTTTACTTATGTATGTGTGGGAGGGAGTATTAGTGCTGAACTTGAACAAGTGAATCCTCTTTTTTGTAAAAGTTATTTGTGAAGCCATTTCAGGGCGAGCTACAGGAAGCAATTTCTGATTATGTAAGAAGCAAGGAAAAGGATGAATATTCAGACGACTTTGAAAGTGATGAAGATGGCATGTTAAATGGTAAAACAAAATTAAATATTTTTCCTTGTGTTCTTCCTTTCTTAACTCATTACTAGATCCTAGACAATCTTTATGTGTCAATATGATTTAATGTTCCAAGATTTCATATTTTAACAATTTCTAAAACTGTCCTCCTCTGCCAAGTTAGCAGCAGAATTCCCAATGAAATCAGCAGAGGTGCCAGCCTGCTAGACCACACACAGTCTGTACTGGTCCCTACCATTATGGTCCCCAGTTCTCCTACCTAGGCATCTTGTTTACTTGACACCTGGATCAGACAGTAGTGCACAGTAATTTACAGTACTGTAAATTAAAGTAGGCATGGGCAGAGAGAAAGGCATTGTTTTTTTCTTATTGATTTCCCAGTCTGTACAATCAGTGAATAAAGGCTGCAGGACACTTCCCTGGTAGACTATGTAAACCAGAAATCAGTTTGATCTGGCTGTTTTTCTTGGAGTAGGATGCATTTGATGTTTGCTAATGTTTATGCTTAGTCTGATAAGATTGGCCAAATGACTCTTCTTCCTTCCTGGTATGGGACTAAATGTTAAGGAAAGTAGGAATGTTAAATATGATAATGTATTTTTAAAAGGACTTCCTCTGTGACCTCTTTTTCATTCTCACCTGAAACATATTTTAACAGTTTGTGGGATGCTTTGGTTTCCCTGTGCTGACAAGATTTAGGAAAAAAGCTCTCTAGCAGTAAATGCATTACTCTACTATCATGACATTCTTTTGTCACCTTGCTCAAGCATTTGAGGTCCAAAATTAGGTCAATTAGCAATAACAGGCTAGAGGAAGATAAATATTTTTGTTAAACATGTGAACCTTGGCATTGTAGAAGATACTTCCTTTGAGTATCTTCTAGTAGACTTTAAATGGGGCAGAAGTGAAGAGACTGAAAGGGCGGATAGGTTCTAATACCAAACGTGCCCAGCTTTGTTGGTGATGACTTGCTTGCACTTTCTATCATATTGAGACATTTTTTTTTCAGAAGGACTTTAAATTGCATGGCAGAAAATAATTAATGAGTGAATATTTTTCTTTGGATTGGGTCCAGGAAAATAGATAACAGGAAAGAAAGTAGAATAAGGCTGTAGGTTTGGTGGCTTTGCAGAGATCAGGGGCACAGAAAAAGAAATGCTCAGAAACTTAAATCAGAAGGGTGCTACATGAAAAATACTGTTAAGTTATACAAGATACAGGTTCTGTGTTGCTTTTTTCCCCACTTATATCCAATAGAAGTTGGTAATATGCTTTTTGCAGATGTTGGGAAAGAACTCGCTGAAAGTAATTCAGGTTCTACAAGCACTGAGAGATCTGTTGCTGGGAGTCCTCTCTTGAATGATGATGCTTTACAAAAAGCAGTAGATTTGGAAAATGAAGCTGCTGATGACTTGAATTTATCCTTTCATGAAAAGAAGCTTCAGCAAATAATGGGTGTAGAAGGGGAGCGCATACAGAATGACAGAAACGATGGCGAAGAAGGATGTTTGGAAGGTCAAAATGAGGATAATGACAGAAAAAATAACGAAGAAGTACTGTGTGATAATAGTGAAAGTGATGACTTGCCTATTAACGAACTACATGAAAAAAGAAATCAAGAGGAAAACCAACCAAAAGCAAAGCCTCAGATGCACAAAAAAGGAAATGCTTCAGCATCAGGTGAAAAGAAAGTATTTTAATGTTGCTGCTTAGCCATGTTACACTATTTTAAAGTGTTTCAATCTGGGTTATTTTTGTGTTAACTATCATCTGCTTTGGCTCACAGCCAAAGCTTCTAAAGATACACAAACACTGTATGCTCAGGTAGTAAACTGAACCAGTGTGGGCCAAGAGCAGGAAGTTCCTGTTTGCCTTTTCCTTTCAGAAGATGAAAAACAGCTGTTTAGGTCCCTGAAGTCCAGCTCTCCATCAGTGCATGTGCATGGAATGCATGAGAGGGCTGCCAAAATGCCTCTTAAATGTGTGCATGGCACAGAAAACTGTAGTCACATAGTGTCCACTAACACAGTTTGGATGTATAGTCAAACACATAAACCCCCCCAAACTTCAGTATAAGAATAGCTAATACATTTTTAATATGCAATGCAGAATTTGGAATTCTGCTAATAAACTATATGTGTCAAAAGACTTACTTTTTTTTATGGAATTTTTAATATGAGAGGAATTTGTGCTGTTTGATGTTGAGATAAGTTTATGGCTGGTTATTACCTGTGATGGAAGATTGAAACTTTGAAATTGATAGAGCATGATTTTGTTTTCCTTTCCACATGATGGCACCAAAGTGCCATCAAAGGTATTTGAATGTGCAAACACCTCTCCTTCCTGGCTGGTGTGCCTGTGTCATTTTAGACTAGCAGAAAAGAAGTTGAACTACTCCTGTTCTTTATGTGAATCAAAGTAGTGCAGTGACACACTGCATTATTGGTTAAAATTCAGTAAATTAAGACTTCTTGTTACCTTGAACTTACCTTCATCACTGTAAATTTAGGGTAAACTTTGGGTAAATTTCTTTGATTATGGACATTAATGTTCCTTTTTTAAGGTAATTTGGAGTTTATTTGTCATCCAAAAGTTTATTTTTCTAAAGAATTCCATCAGAAATTTGGGGAAGACTTCTAATTTGGTTTTATTCAGGCATTTTTTGGCTTCTGTGTGAATTGTTTTACAAATTTAGATCTCTGCATCACTGGCAGTTAAAATCTGATGAAAATGTTTTTTAAGTCTTATTAATAATGTGTTTCATAAGTAACAATTTCACCACTTAGGCAAACATTCAGATTGAGGTGATGTTTTCTTTAAATCCTCGCTGTGGAATTTTTCAGTTATTCTCTCATGTGTCCCACACCCCTGAAAAACAGTACACAATGAAAGCAGTATTTGTTACCCAGAGTGTTAACTGGCATACTTCACTAGAAATTTGCTAGATGTCAGAAGAGTTCTTGCTGTGACTGCAATGACTCTTGCTTTTGGTTTCTGCACTAGAGCCGATAAGGCAGCTGGAAAATTTTGCCTTTGTCTTGCTCTCACATTCACTAACATTAGTTGAAGCTTCAGTTGCTACTGTATTCTTACATGACAATGCAAGAGAATACTGCTCTTATTTGTATATAGTTCTTAGAAGGAGGCATACAGAAAATACATTATACTGTATAAAACTCAGTAAAAAATTAACAACTGTCATAGATGGCTTTTCTAGAAATACATTTTGTACAGAAAAAACAATACCCAAAACCAATGAAGTTCTTGTTAATGTGTCCTCTCAATCTTTTTTCTCCCTTTAGATCAAGATCAGAAGACTGTCAGCACCAGTGACTTGAAGCTGGAGGACAATGGTAGGAAATCCCCTTGTGTTGACAGTTCAGATGGAATGATGAAAATAACAGAAGAGCAAACAATTGATACAATGCAGGAGGTGTCAGTGAATGATCAATCTGAGCATGGGGAGGCAAAAAACACATCCAAGAACTCTGTCAAGGTATTGCTCATACACAGTTTACCAGTGTTTGGAACAATGTCCTAAAACGCTCAGTGGAGAGTTTTGTAAAGTTACTGTTGGTATCTTAAGTGTGTAGAACACTGTGTAAAGCTGACAATTTATGTCTGGTTTCTAAAGCTTTATGAGAGATATAAGGAATACCTTTTCCACAAATTAATTAAGTCAGATAAAGGTATTGAAATGTGTTTTCCAGCCTTAAGAAAGTACCCTTCTCAAAGTGAAAATGTCAAATGTCTGTTGTGAGGATAGCTGAATACCAGTGAGCAGTGTGTGTTAGCAGAGGATGGAATCCATGTGTGACCTGAATAATGGATAGGATGCAAAGCACTCTAGTCTTTATCCTAAAAAGAATGCAGCTACATGTAATTATTAAAGCTAAGTATTCAAAAGACTTAAATACTGTTTATAGAAAACCATCTGTGTTCTTTTTGCTTTTTGTTATTTCTAAATTATTGACTGTATTTTTACATAATACAAATGAACATTTTTAGTTGCCATTCCAAAATTATACAGGCATTCTGAAAGTTTGGTTGGCTGGTTGGTTGGTTTGGGGGCTTTCTTTGTTTTGTTTTTTGGTTTTTTTTCTCTCCTTACTTTCTTACCCTGTACTATACCCTCTCTTTATTAGGGTGTCTTTCTTGCCTGTTTTATAACATGATGAGACCATGGAATATCTTGACTTGGAAGGGACTCATAAGGGCTGAGTCCAATTCTCAGTATCCTTGTTATCTTGTAAAAACCTGTTTCATCCTGATCTGTTGCTTAAGAGACTCTATAACTTTACTTTTCCTCTGTGTTTCTTAGAAACTAAGTGAAACAAAGGAGAAAGTTCCACAAAACCTAAAGGCTTCTTTATCTGACAGGTAAGAGTAGAATGCCAAGCACTGTTCTGAGCCATTTAAGATGCCTGTAAGCACCCCAACAATGCTGCTCCCCTCTCATTTTCTGTCAGCGTCATCTTTGCTGCTGACAACCTCTGACCATCTGTGGAAAACAGTTTAGTGCATGTGGCATCTTGTTATGACCCTTGCTCAGCTTTATGTCAGATCAGACTCACAGATCTTTTGCCAGTGTCTGTGCTGAGTGTGTTACTGGAGTCTTTATAGGCTTTGAGCTGATTTTAGATGAATGTGTAAGTAATTTGTAAACTTATGAGAGGTAAGTTCTTTCTCCTTTTCTCTCCAGTCCCCAGTCAAGTGCCTAGAAAAAAAAAAACAAAACAAAGTAACTTTTGGTATGCACTGAAATAAGAGCAGCATTGCTTGGAATGAGCTACAGTAAAAGGAAAGTTCATTAATGTATTTGTGTCCTGGTATTTTCCTAGGTCTACAACTTTTGTGCATTTAAAGAGAAAGGGGAAAGCTGTTCCATCAACTTCACCCGTTTCATCTCAGTATCTGGGATCGTTAAAGGTGTTGGATGATAAATGCATGCAGAAGAAAAGTCCAGAATTCAACAAAATAGATAATTTAAGGGCAGCTGTTTTTCAGGTAGGTTTTAATAATGAACAAGCCAAAAAACAAAATTGTGCATATAAGGGTCCTGATACAGGGGTCAAGAACTCATATTTTGAAATATGAAATCTGTATTTTTTACTATATTCTTTTAATTGGCTTACAGGTATAGTAATCGTTTTATTCCATTGGCTTTGCCTTTTCCTCATATTATGAACAACAAGCTCAGTGAAAGGGACATCATGTTTTTATGTGGCTCATAATTTATTGTTTCAGACTATTTTCAGGCACATATTTGCCATTATTTCTACTTCATTCTTAATTCTTAACATAAGTGTCTACTTACAGCTGGGTTTCAACAAATTTTTGTTAATCTGTTTGAGAACAACTCCCATTAGCAGGTGCCATTCATATTGGTATGCATTTTTAATACTTGTTATGGTCCTAAACCTAATTTTAGACCCTGAAATCCATATTTATATTGTCTTCACAGTTTTTGAAGGTAGAATAGTCTTCATTTAGGATGCTTTTATCTTTGAGCTGCATATCAAATATACAGCTAATTCTTGAAAATTTAAGCCTGATTCTGCAGATGGCTCATAACCTTTTATGGCTGCCTGAAGTCTCACTTTTCCCAGTAGGATTTTATTCTCTTTAATTATAGGTATTTTCAAGAGAGACACAAATGTAAATAATATTCCTATATACCAAGTGATAAGAACCTTTATTCCATTCTTCTATTTAATTTTGCTTAATGCTTACATTTTTGTTGGTGTTTCTAGGAAGATGCTTTTTTAAAGGATCTTTAAGCTTTTTTAGATTTTGTAGCTGTGATTTTAGAACCTTAAATTTTTTGATCGCAATGTTCATGTGGTGACATCTTAATTTTCCACATAGCATTCCAACTAGCATATGGAAGAACTGAGAGTAACAAATACCTTAAAAGGACTTAAAAAATGTTTTAATGATTCTTACAGAACTGGTTGGAGAAGAAAAAGCTCCTTCTACTGGAATTAAAGAGAAGTGAAAAGGAAAAAGCTGAAATTCTAAGGAGCAATACCGAAAAGGTCTGTTTACATTGTTTTTTAAAAAGAAATTGACAAACTCAAAGTTGACTCTTTGGAGTGTTCTTCTGCTGTTTTAAGGTATCTGTTTTTCTCCAAATAGTATGAGGTGATGTGAAACAACAAATGGCATGTCCTACTTCTTAGGGTTGTGGCAAGCAGTGTCTGTCCAATGCTTCCCTACACATTTATATAAGGTGTGTTAGAAATCTGCTTCTTAGAGTAATTTTCAAGTTAGTTTACAGAGACCTTGGGATGCTCAGCCCTATGATGCCAAGTTTTGTTTTGTGCATGAGAACATGAGGTATTCACTCCCTGTCTCAAGAGATGCCTACCTAGAGAGGGCTCTGTCTTGAATAGTATCATGCACATTCTTTGGTTTATCTTTTAAGTACTTAATATGTTTCATTTCTAAGCATTTAACATGCATTTCATATCCTTCTACACATATTTTGTAGGAGCAGTTAATCTCATTCAATTAAATTAAAAATGGGCATAGAAAATAATCCTATATATGCTTAAAATTTAATTGTAATACTTGCAACACTGTCATCAAATGAATGGCTGTTTCTTTATTTCTCCATTTAGCAATAAGTTTAAAGCATACTATTTCACTTAGAATTTTATACTGAAATTGATTTAAATGTAGACTTTTATTTCCAATCTAGAAAGAAGCACTTAAAAGAGAAGAATCAATTGCATGTTATGAAGCCTGGAAAAAAAAGAAAGAGAAAGAAGCAAAGAAGTTAATAGAAAAAAAAAAGCGTGAGGAACTTGAGGAAAAGAAACCAGCAGAACAAAATAAGGAAAAAACAGAAGCAGCACAAGCGGTGATGTGAAATATGTACCTAAGTGTGTATTTGAATGTGCTTCAGGAGATGGTAAAAATAATTTTGGTTAATCCAGAAAGAGATGGAAATGGACCAGAATCTTAAATCTAGACATGCTTAGTTTTTGAAGAAAACTTTTATTAGGTTTTGTTCTGTAAGAAATATGTAATGTTTACACGTCCAGACAGGCTTCTGTATTTGGAGTCTATTAACTGAGTGTAAAATAAGCTTCATACAAATACATTAGCAATTAACTATTACCTACTGGAAAAATAAGATTCTTTTAGGTATAGTGATACCCACTTCTGAGCAATTCTACAAGTGAATATTCTAAATTTAGAATGTGTAGTAATTATGAAAAATAATAATGCAGATTACACTAGTGGAGTATTGACAGAAAGGTGAGAGGTAAGATTTTTTCATGGATCTCTGGTTATCTTTAGGCATTCAAAAAATGGGAAGAAAGAAAAGTGCAATATTTAAGAGAGCAAAGCAGGAAAGAAAAACAGTCTGAAAGAATGAAGAAGAAGATAGAAGAGGACCTAGTTGCAGAGAAGAGGAGAGTCAGTATATCAGCAGTTGAAAAATGGTACTTCTCTACTGTGTTTGCTATTTCATAGCTTCAAAAATCTTTGCTTATAAATGTAGTAGGTCTTCCGTGAATGCCTGATGTGCTTGTAATTGAAAGACAATGGAATGTTTGGGATCAGACTCTTCCTTCCCAATAGAGACAATGTCTAGCAGTGAAAACCAGCTGTGCAGCTCCCTTCCGTTTATTAGTTTAGTTGCTTTCCTCCCCAAGAGTATATTAACTAAGCCCAGGCAGAGATCTGCAAATGAGAAAATTCATTTAGTAGTATTATGTCTTACATGGTTATTTTCATGCTTCATTATTAAACAATAGCAAGGAAGGTAAATCTTTAAAGTTTCATGGAATACAATGTAGGAATGCAGATGTAGGAAGAAGGAAATGAGATGTATCTGCTGGAGATACTCTGTAGTTGTTTTACAAGCCAAGAGTTTTCACATGCAATGCACAACTTACAGTTACCTATAGAAATTCAGAATGCTTTAAAAAAAAAAAAAAAAGAATTTCGGAATGCTTTTTTTTTAATGATACTAAATAAGGGAGAACAAAGTAGAGAAAGGGCAATTCCATAATAGATAGAGTAGTCGATTCACTTATACCTTGGTGACATATAAAAATGGACATGGAATATTTTAAATACATATTCTCAATCTTTTATTAAAAGTGTAAAATACATACTTTGATTCAATTTACTTAACTGGTCCCAGATGCAGCTTTTAGTTTGTACATGATGACCTCTTGCTCTTCCCTCTCACTACTCAGGAATGAAAAGAAAGAAGAATATATAAAAAAGAAGAAAGTAGAAAAATTCCAAGAGAAAAGAAAGCAAGAATTACAACAGGCAAAAAAGGAAGAAAAAAGCGTAAAGGCTATGGAGGAATATGAAAGATGGCTGGTATGTTTGGTTGGGTTTGGTTTGTTTTTTTTTTTTTGATCTTTTGTCAAAGTCAATATGTTTGATGTACTGTGAGCACTTGAGTATTGTAATACTCATGGGGTGTTGTGCTGTTACGAGAGAGGCCAGATGGTGGCAACATCGCCTGTCCCCTTGAATTTGCGAGCAAAATGTTGCTTAAGTACAGTGCACTTGATATCTGGCATACACAGAAAATATATTCACTCTACCTACATAGAATTTTCAATTTCCATTAGGCTTCATTTTTTTTGCCATTCCGTATCAGGAGTAACCATCTCTGAAGGGCCAATTAGCCAGAGCACAAAACCTGCAAAGTCAAACAGCATTGCCAGCTGAAACAATCAATGCGTGTACATTCAAGGAAGTGTTGAAAATGGAGACTGGGAGACCTCACAATTGATAAAAGCACTTGTAATGAGGTTCAAGATGATTTCCATTTGCAAGAAAGGGTGGAACTCTGATGCTCCCAATTATATTTTTCTCACAGCAGTGTCCCTGTTGTAAAGCAGTAAATTAATCCAGTGCTCTAGTCCCAAAAATAAGTCAGGTTATTTTTCCTTGCTGCAGAAAGACAGACTGGAAGAGAGATCTCTAATATTCTTAGCATGTTGTTTTCTTAAAGGTATGTGACTTGACAGTTAAAGAAGAACCTGTTTTAATCCTGTGACATAGTCTTCCTTCATGATGACTGTTAAGGGTTTTTAATTAGAAAGTGTTTCTTCTGTTGTCTCTCTTCCATGTGATTTCTGGCATGCCTTGTACATATGGTCTCTGCTGCCATTTTTAAGATCGGGATCTTGCAACCCAGCTGGATTATGGTCCTTAGAGGAATTCTTCTTTAGTGTCAATAGCTTATTTTTTTTTTTTAGGAGGTGGCAGATAGCTGAGAGCTGAGTCAGGCAGCTGTTCAAGTGTGGGACAGGTTTAGAGAGGATTTAGAGAGGACAATCATCCTTTACTTGGCTAACTCAGAAATACATAGTTGCACAAAACAGCAAGAGCCTGCATGTTTTCCCTTCTCTTTGTTTCCAAACTTTTTTTAATCTTAGGTTTATAGATGCTTGACCTGGTCTCCTGTTGAAATACCTCTCATTTCTGTAATCACTGATAAGAAGGTTTTTTTCTGGTCACCATTGTCAAGAGATTTTCAGCTCAGTTTAGCAAATTATTACTGTCTGATTTTAGGTTATTTCTTGCTTGGTCAGTATTCCTGATTGCCAAGGCAGGGAGTACTATGATTTGAGCGATAACTAATGCACTGCCCTGGTATGCTCTGTTCACTGAGACTGTCCTAATCAGCTTAGTTGTACCAAAGCAAAAATGTTACTTCTCATTGTACATTTGGTTTCCTTGCTGTCCTGGACTCTGTATGAAGGTAAAAAAAAATATCCCTTTATTTGGAAGCGAAAGATGCTGCCTAGCACAGGCTCTCCCATTCAAATTGTGTGTGAATTCCTGAGGTGATCACCTACGTGGGATTATTAATGAAAATTTTAGTAGTGGGAGGAAAGACCATATCTAACTAGATATACATGTGCCTATATGAGAAATAAGCAAGTGTAGGGTGGGATAAGTACTGACCTGCTTGGCAGAGGTACCTCTAAAATGATCCCATTTTCAGTGTCTGTGCAAGTGTTGACTGCTGTGTCTCGTGCCTAGTCTTTAAATTTTTTACTTTCAGAATTTGTGCTTTTTGCAACTTACACACATTTATTTTAGAAAACATATTGGGAAATGGCTTTATCATAATTTTAGGCCAGAATATTGCCTCACTTTGTAGAGTTACAGAAAAAATACAGACCATTGGTAGCTGCAGGAGAGAAACACTGTAAAGTCATCATTGCATTACCAAGAGAACTCAGGTGGCATCTGTCTGCAGGTAGATAGGCATCAGATCTGAGGGCAGAATTTGGAAGTCTTTTAAAAGTATTCTTTCAACTAAAAGGAATTTTCTTAAGGGAAATAAAATAGGAGGGATATAGTGGGAAGTATTCTAATATGCTTTCATTAACATTCAGCAGAAAGAAATGTGCACATTCATCCTCAGGTTTCCTGAAGCAGGTGTTGACCATAATGCATAAGTAAAACAGACATAAAAATCTCATTGTAGTTCTTCTAAAATAGAAGAAACATTCTGCTTTTATGTTAATGGAAGTTATGTTACTTCTGCTTTTAGAGGTCATTGTGTGAATGTTTGATAGCATAAGTGGATAGAGAAGATTACTTTTTAAGCCTGGAAATAAATGCCCTGGAAAAGACTATTAACACTTGTAAAATACTGACATAAAAAGGATAATCTTGAGGTGAGATGCTTTAATATTGCCTGGAAATTCAAGCTTCTGATTATTTTGTTTCTTTTATATAATTTGCTTCTTGCTACTCGCCAAGAACTCTTCAAGCCAATCTATCGTGATAAATGATGATTTTTACTTACTGCATAATACCAGTGTCTGACACTTGTCACTGACATGCACCTGTTCTGAGGAGTGGAATGTAGACAAGAATCACGTGGAAAGTTTATAATGACATATCAGTTTAGTTTCCGTTATTTCTGAGATACTAATCTTGATACCTGTTTACTGTGGATAGAAGTGAGTATCATCTCTAGATAATTTGATGTTGTCCATTTTCTGTGATCAGAATTAATCTACTGTGAGCTTCTGAAAAGTAAGGCTGCTCTCAAATAGTTTTTGAAGACCAGCATAGTAATGTTGAAAGCCTTAGAATTAGTTTGACATTTTATCTTGAATTTGAGTATGTGCAATATCTATTTTAGGCTATTTAAAAACATCAAGAAAGGATGTACTGGAAAAGTCCCATAGATTTGTTGCTTTTCTGGGTTAGAAACAGCTGAAGTGGGTTATTAATTTCATGTAGTCATCAATTTCATAAGATCTCTCTGAAAATACTTTCTAAATTGAAATTTTCATGGCCTGTCATTGCAATAGGTTAGAAATGAGGCTGCTATTGTTATTCTTCTTAAATGTTGTCAGTCTTCTGTAATATCTAAAATTCAATTTCTATGTGGCAGTCATACTGCTAAAGAATGTACTCTTCCCAGAATTTGATAAGTGAAAAATATATTCATCTTACTAGGCTGTTGAGTAGGAAACTACCACAGAAATCAAGCCATACAGTTGAGTTGATCTAGTGTAAGACAAGCTACAGTTATTGATTTAACCTTTCACTGTTTCTGTTACTTCTTCAATTAGTGCAAGTAACATCTTGTTTATTATTCTGTGGAATATTTTTATCAGTTTTGTCTTGTGAGAATTTGCACTATGGTTATGACAAGAAGATAAAAACTTTGTGTGTGTTGAAGACAGGGAGGAGGCCAGTAGATCTTCACTTTGAATTTAATCTTTTAGAAAACAGTTAAAGGAACTTAAGACTCTTCCCTTGTCACTGGGATTTATTAATTCAAATTGGATCTTCAAACCCAAACATTCAAAAGTGAAGCACAGTTAAAAAATCCAGAGCAACTTTTGTTCCTTTCCTGGGTGGGTATATGCTTTATTTTAAGTTGTGGTTTTTCATACTTGAGCCTGTTGTGTAACATGTATTCAGTAGAGAGTGCTTCATAAACATAAAATATGCACATTTCTTTGTAGCATGCAATTTCACTAATGCTTGCAATACTGCTGCAAAGAGTCTTTTAATGAGTTTTCACTTACCTGTCCTGATGGTATACATATCTTTGTACAATATAATTCTATGATTATAGATACAGGAGCATGTATCATATATGTATTCCATTAGAGCATATTTTTCCCAAGCTCATGTATACTGCTTCACATATCCTGATGTCTTTTTTGAAAAACATTACTGATAATGCAGACTACTTTTCTCTTAGGGTACTAAACAGTTCCCTTGAAGAATTTTAGAATATCTTGAATTTATTCTAAAGACCTGAAGCCAGTAGTTATGTTCATCTGACAAAATCTCTATGGAAGGAGAAAGAAGGCAAAAGTGAAGGATGAGAAGAGTCAGAATGTCACAGTGCTGCATGCCTAGTTTATCTCAATTACTCCATGTGATCAGAAAGAAACAATGTTTACAGAGATAATATTTTTTATTAGACTGTGATGAAGTTTTGTATTGCTTATTTTAGGAAAGGGCATTCCTTTTCCATGCAAATCTTGCCTTGCTTTTAATCAGCCTTATTAGTAATGACATGAAATTATTGTGTGTTTGTTTAGCCAGACCAGATGTTCCTAAATGAATTGGATCTTCAGGTTTATGTTGACAAAGAGCTGAATGGCACAATTTCAAATCATATTGATAGGGTTGATATTTCAGTGTGTTGCTTTGCTTTCTACAGTTTTTGGACATGTATTACAATTATGCATCATTATATGAGAACAATATATTTTGCATTGGGATTTAGGTATCCTCTTAAAAACAAGAAGTGATTAATATGAGACCAATTACCTACAAAACCAATACCTAATCCAGTAGGCCTTCTGTTGTGCTTTTGTTTAGCCAGTGCACAAACCCAGCCCATCCTTGAGACAGTCACCCTAATTGTAAGTGACACCCAATGTGCAGCCTCTTGTGTTGCATTGTGCAATGTCTGTGGCTGAGCCTCTAAAAAGGATGTGCTGAGCTCCAAAAGGCAAATTTCCATTGCACATTTTCTTTTAATTTTACACAAGAAAGGCATAACAATAATGTAACTTTTCTGTTAGTAGAATTGTTGTTGTGGGGGGAGGGGAGGGAATTGTTTTGGTTAGGGCTTTTTTTCACATATCTTTTTATTCTCAGGAAAATAAAATGAGGAGAGAACAGCTTGAGAAGAGCCAAAAGAAGTTGCAGGCTGTCCATGGGAATGAGATGAGTCCTCCCTGGAGACCACCTGGCAAAGTCACATATTTTTGTAATTTCTAAGCAATTTATTGCTTTCCCAAAGAACAGATAGTTTACAAAGTTCTGTCAATAGCCAGGAGCTCTTGTGTTATCAGATGATATTCACTGAATCCATTATAGGTGTTAAATTATTTCTTTTTAGTTTATTTGATATCTGCAGTTTAAATAAAACTGTCACACATTTGCATTGCTTTAGAAAATGTAATAATTTTTCTAATTCCTCATTTAAATTACTTTTGCTAAATTCCCTGTTATGTCATACATTTTTGGTGAAAATTTATATCCAGGATACATAAAGCTGGACTCTGGCATTTTTTTACCCAATAAGTAGCAGAATGGTTATTTTTAATTTTAATTTTTTTAAATTAAATATTTAATTTATTTTTAATTTTAATGGTTATTTTAGACCACACTCTTAAGGAGTTAATGCTTGAAGAAATTATATGGGGAGGCTTTGGGTAAGGGTAATAGTAAGGAGATGTTTGCTCTCTTGTGGTGGTAGGTGACAAAACACTATTAGTATGGAGGCAGAATGTTTTTTTCATACATTAATATACAAGACACAGAGAAAATACCTATTGCAGATAGGTGATAGCTTCAGTGGCTCACGTAAGAGAGTAAAATTACAGACAGCAGCAGGAGAGATGAGAGGAACTGCAGCCCTAGCAGAATGCAAAAGAATTGCCAATTCAAAAGTGGCAGTCCTGGATTTTATGAGAGAACACTAAATTACTTCAGGCCTTCAGATTGGGGTGGTGGTGTGTATCATTAGTGCTCTGGGCTATTTTAGCACTTGGAGCCTTGAATTTGAGTTTAGTCTGTTAAGAAACTCCAACTACAGTATCATGGGAGGATGACATTTGTAGCAGGCACCAGAGTTTATTGTACAACAGACCTGAAGAGAATGAGACAAGGAAACCTGTGAGAAAGGGATCGTCTGGATCTTTACTTTTGCAGTGTCCAGATAGAGGAAGCAAGGAAGGTCCCTATGCTGACTTGAGAGATGGAAATGAAAAGTGTGGTAGAATTAGTGGCAGAGATCAAAGAATTTGTCATGTGGCTGTTCCTGAACTGAACGCTGCATCCTCACTGACTTTAAGCCTTTCTATAACTGGATAGAAAGTTTTGACAGAAGACAGAAGTGAGAAGATGTGGGTGACATTTTTCAGAGGAATGAGGAGAAGCTCACAAATTCACAACTTCTCAATTAGGAAAAGATGCTGAAGTCTGTAGACAAGGGAAAACAGTTGATATGTTTGACTTTTATAATAAAATTTGGGGGACTTCATTTAATGTTACATTGTAAAAAATTGCACATGTTACAGCATAACACTAATTTAATAGAAGATTTAGAGTGGATAAATATAAAAATATGTATGTACATTAATGTATAAGAATATACATATATCTGTATAGATCCTATCTATATGTTTATTGATGACAGAAAATATTTTGTGTTAATAAAATATATTTTAGTACAATAGTCTCAATGTTTTCATTGTATTTTAGAATACAAATCTTTAAATAAAGCTTTAATATATGGAAATTAACTAGGTAGTGTCTCTAAGCACAAGGTATCATTGTTAACATGGCAAGTAGATAGGGAACTGTATCCCACAGAAGGCAAGCTTCTACAGCATTCCAGTTGTCTCCTCCAGCTCCCTGACGCTTGCTGACACAGCAATGCAAACATTCATTTAAGGAATATAGTTTCTAAACAGTAACTTAGAAGATGGTTAGTATCTCTTAACTTTTTCCAAAGTATTTGATTTAGGCATTAAGTTGCTCTATTGGTGCACTAAAGGCACAGGCTGATGATAAATGGTTTTCTGTTTCAAGTCTCATTCTGGATAAGAAAAATTGTATGCTGTTTTCAGTTTTATCTTTTTTTTTCTTTTATATTCACAAAATATGAGATCATCTTACCTGGTCTGTATATCATGGACTGCTGTGTTTCACTTGGTTAATTATGTGTTTAACTGAGTTACTTGACTCAAACTAAAAGGGATAAACTTTTCTGGGCTGCACATCAAAACCTGGACTTGCTACAGTTTGTCGGTATCTTTCTTGCACTGGGGAGCCCAAAACTGAACATAATGCTCCAGATGCTGTCTCACTCCCAGCTGCAGTGTCACACATGCCAAATAAAGGGGAACAATCCCTTCCATCAACCTGCTGAGCACACTCTTATCTACTACAGCCCACGATGCCATTGGCATTCCCTGCTGTGTGAGCCCATGGCTGGCTTATGTTCTGCTGCTTCTCCTCTGGCACCTCTGAGTACTTTCCTGCAAAGCTGCTTTTTGACCACTGGGCTCTTGGCATAAGGTAATTTGGCCCCAGATGCAGGACAGTTTGTCTTTGTTGACCTTAAAGGTTCCCACCACCCCCTTCTCCCACATTCTGGGAAACACCCCGCTTGGCTCTGTGGATTTAGTTGTGTCCAAATAACTGAAGTGCTCCCCATTCTGTCTTTCTCCTTAGTGCTTCAGTGTCTGAGGCTAGAGCTCATACATTAAAAAAAAAAAAGGCATAAAAGGACGTAAAGTACCTCAGCTTTTTCCATGTCCTGTGTCACTAAGTCACCTGGCCCCTAAGGAGCAGGATCTCATTTTTCTTTCTGCCTGTGTACTTCCAGGAGCACCTCTGAGTCCCGCATGAGCTTAACTCTTGCTGAGCTTTGGCTTTAGTAAATGCTTCCATGTTTTAGTCAATGTAGAGTAATGTCTCTGTTTTGCTCCATGGTGCAAGTACTCTCCAGCATCTCTGTGCTTGCCTACTCTCTGAACTCCAGCAGGGCAGCCTGTTCCTGCATGCTGGCTGCCTGCCCCACTTGCCTGACTACACACATGTCAGAATGGACTTTTCTTGTTCTTTGATGGGGATGTCAGTGAAGGTCAGCTAGCATTCCTGGGTCCCTTTGCTTCCCAGGGCAGCCTCCTGTGAGATCCTGCCAAACAGATCCCTGAATAAGCCATTATCATCCTTCCTCAAGCCAAGGTTGTGGGTCTATTTCCTTTGCTGCTTCTTACATGATTAAAAGTTTCACATTCTCAGAGCAGTCAGGAGATCATCAGCTTTCAAGACCCAGACTAGTTCATCCCTGTAACCATCCATTAACTAAAGTCAAGTCCCAAGCATCTCTTAGAGCATCAGCACTTCCACCTTCAGATATCTACTGACCTGTTGGCTTTTAAAGAACAATTTCTGAGATTTTAATAACATTTATTAGTTAGATTTTCCCCTAATGGTTAATAAAGTAATTGCAAACTTCTTACCTGTTATTTCAACCAAGAGCATGGGGAAGTCTGCTCTTATTAGCAGATTGCATTCAGGCAGTTGAGCTGATTTCAACATAGCACATTATTTTAGCACCTACACTCAGAGGAAAAGTTCTACTGAAGTTCTTTAGTACTGCAAGGTATGTTTCTCTTTTCTACTATTTCCTAAATTTATGAATTCTCTTTCTCTGTGATGCTTTTATTTCTGGATGACTTCAGACTAGAACAATTGAAAGTTTTTTCATGTAATTTTTCATTTAAGGAAGGAGAAAGAACTCCCATTATATGCTAATAATTTTTCATGAAAGGAATACGAAATAAATATCTATTAATGTTAATTAAGTATAAACTGGCTTGGCTGGTCCTTGATGACAGCAAACGATAGAAGGATAACATCAGTAATTTTCAGAATTTAACTGTTGTGATGTCCAGGTGGAGCATCGTATTAACAATATCCTGGTTAACTTTTATTTTCCTTTGCACCTTTTAACATGCTGTAATACATGGAGCACCCATTGCCATATGCTGATTTCTAACCAAACCATGAAGGAAAAACAACAGGAAAATAAATTTAGAGAAAGGGGAAATATTTTAGCTGTCCTCCATCTATTTAACTTTCTTGAAGAAGCATCTGGAGAATCACTGCAAATAAATGATGCTTTGGGAAGAAACTTTCTTAGCTACCCTGAATTGCTTCTTAGCACTTCTAATACTGAAGGACAACGAGGATATGCAGAGGTGATTTAGCACTGAGCCTAACTGCTGGACTATGTTCTTTGTTGAATTGTGAGCCAGAAAGATTTCTTTGCAAGAGATCAGCAAGCAAAATGAATAGCAGTGAGAAAATAAAAGCAAATAGTATTGTCATTATTCAATTTATCATTTGTAAAAGCATTATGAACATGATGCTGGATACTACACAAGCAAAATGTAAAGGTGACTTGCCACAGAAGGCTCCCTATCCCAGAAAACATGCAAAGAGACTTAGTGAAAAGCATAAGGAGAATGAGGAAGGCAGCATCATCTTGCTGAACAGCAGCTGTTGTACAATTGTAACAGCTCCTGGCAATTTGGTTTCACAGTCCACCAGAACTGTCCTTGCTTGCTATATTGCCTTCAGCAGGAAAGCCAATGTGCTGAATTTCCCCTTGACTCTTCTGCTGACTATGTGGTTAAGCACCCTCTCTCTGGCTTCCTTTCTTCTCATGTACCAAATTTCCTGTCTTTCCTGCTTAAGAGACCAAGTAATTCTTGCTGTTATACAGCATCTCCAAAAGAGATCAATCTGCTCAAAGGATGAATCTGCCATCAATTTAAAGAATTATTATGGCATTAAACCCTAACATCAGCTTGATTCTTATTTTCCCTTAAACAGATGGTAGTGCATCAAGCTGTTAAATTGCACTGCAAGAAAATTGACATTCTGTTTAAAGTTTCTATTCGTCACACGAATCAATAAAATGTAGGAATGCTGCATTGGAGGAAAATTCTTTGCAATAGGCTATGCATTTGTAACCTATCCAGAGCAAGGGCTCTTGATGGTGACCCCAACTTTTCAAGGGTTTGGATCATGAAATATCACTAGAAAAGGAGGTTATGTGCAAATAAATCAGGACAATTACAGGAGGAAACAAACTGGATTAACTAAGAGCAAGTGCACATTAAATGTTCCACAAAGACTTTCTACTGATTTGCAACTTAAATATCTTTTACACTCTCCTCTTTGTGATTCACTTTCACAGTTTCTTACACAGATATTTTTAAAATAATCATGTGCACTATTTAGAGCACTCATAAGAGAAAGAGTGGGGAGAGTTTTTGTCTACATAAAATTCTTGCTCCCGGTCAGAGGTACATGTAGAAGTACAATTATGAAATGAGAATGGATGTAAAACATAAGTTGCTTAATAAAATTCAACTAGCAAGACTGTACCACTCAAAAGTACTGCCACGAGGGAAGGAAGTGAAGTCTGCTAGCCTGCAATCCAGTCTCAGAATGCCTGCACTGGATGCCCCTGGGCTTGGCTCCCAGCTGCCATTTGCTGCACATCTGTGCCATCAGGTTTGTGCCAAAAACCCAGCAGGTTTGTGGGGCCATGCCACAAGGCTGCAATGACACCCCAAGCTGTCACAATGCCTCACCACTGATGGGTAAAACAGAGCAATGACAAAACTGGCCAGTGAGGTGTTGTACAGATTTCAGTCTTTCACAGAGCTGAATGTCCCTGTTCTGACCTGACAATGTTTGGGAAGATGCCCTGAACAAGCTTCTGCCCACACATGCCAGAGAGATTTACTATGAGTAGAATGTATTATAGTCTTAGCTGCCAAGGTTCTGTTTTCATCAGTTTAAATATATAATTCCTTTAATAAATGAATAAGCTGTTGCCACAATAGAATACTCAATGGGCAATAAGTGAGTCTTACTCATCTTTGGCAAAAATTGTCAGCTAAGAATAAGCACACACATATTTGTGGCTTTTGTATGAGATTTTGTAGATTGCATTGGAATACAAAGAATATTTAAGGAGAAAAGCAAAGGTTGCTGTTTTGGCCTCTCTTAAAATCTTAGTAACTGCAGGACAGATCTGTTTTGCCACATGAATACTGAACTCTAGCTCTAGCTCTGTACAACAAAGTAAGATTTTCAGGTGCTAAACATCTGAACTTCCCAGAGATTTCACTTGTGTTCAGGTCCAGCCATACCTGGTATAAATTAGAGCACACAGCTAGCGTGGCAGGGTAAGCATTAAAGAGATGCTCCCAATGTCCTGTGGGAAGGGATAAGACTTGATCTCCTGTGTCAGACAAATGTGGCTTCTCAAGCCCAAGTCACGACCAAATCAGGGGTCAGAACACACACTTCCTTAACTCCCAGATCTGTATTGTTCCTTGAAGATGTTGCTGCTTTTCCTATGAAGTTTTAGCTGTGCAAAGGTCCTTGCAAAGGCTTCAGCTTCTGCCACATCACACTGTGTCCCCCCCCAGCTCCATCCATCATACATACTCTTTGGTTGTTGAGGGGAATGGGAACTTATATTTTAGATAATTACAGTGCAATATATTGATGAGCTACATATAGGCATTGAACAAAGCTCAGCAACCGACCCAGTGTGCCTGGAAAGATGCTCTAAGCTCCAAATTCTGGTAGTGTTGCCAGTAGCCTCTATCACCCACATTTAGGAGAAAATTCAGTGCCTGAACATTAGCACTGTGTGTTGCAGATCCACCAAGCTAGCTGAAGGTGACACAGTGTCATGCTCTACTACAGCTCATGGGAGTTTTCATGGAAAAGAAGTGTGGAGACAAACCTCAAACAAGGCAAGTACAGAAACCCCAAAACTGTTCACCCCAAAGGACTGTTGCCAGTGTGACTGGCTAGACAGACCCACACTGAGACTTGAGGGAAAAGTTGAGAAATAGAAAGTACCTAGACATGTTGAACCACCATGAATACATTCTGTGTTGGAGGAAAGTTTGTATTAAAGTGTTTGAGGGGAAGAGGCAACAAGCTATAGCCGTGAAGTCATACGCTGAATTTCTCCCTCAGCTAATCACATGAGAGCACACAGCCTTTCACAGACAGTGATTCATGAAGCCAACAAGCACAATCCCTTACCACAGTTGTAAAACAGACATCAGGGTGCCTCCTGTGATCAGCACCTGACCTACCCCCAGTGCTGCACATGGGCAAAAGCTTTAGCAAAAACCATTACCTTTTCAACTTTTCTATGCCCTTTAAGCTCTGGTGAAGTAGGAGCTTTCATCTGCCTGCTTTTTGGACTTGAGGCTGCTGGATGCCCTGCCACAGCTGTGCCATCAGCTGTGTTCCTGCCTGGCCCTGCTCCCTGCATCTCCCCACTGCCACTCTCCATAGCCCTTTTGTCTGTCCCACAGCCTACCAGCCACGTAAGATCACAGCATGGACTCAAGCTGCACACCTGGTGGGGAGACTTAAAAGCATTCATTACACATTTATAACTCTGCCCTGCTGCAGTTGCTGGTGTGGCTGTACCTCTGGGATGGATGGGATAGAGCAAACAATATTGTAGCAGGGAGAGGTGGCACAGGGCTTCATGGAGCCTGCTGCCAACAAGAGAGGCTTTCTGCTGATAAGCATTACTTCTGCTCAGTTACTTCTTTTTATGACTCCCATCAGACATGTTTGAGTATTTCTTGTGGCCACTGACCCCAACAAACCTGGCTTTTTGTCTGGCTCCAAACTTTTTGAATGCAATTGAAAAACAGAAGCCCCAACAAATTACACTACGTGTTATTTCACTTCTGCTGTGGTATTCAGGCCTTCAGTCCCTCCTGGGAGCAAAGCCTCTTGTAAATATGATTATGATAAATATTTCAGTTGTATGCGTGCGGTCCAATAGACAAAAGCTTGTGTGACCAGGGACCAGGGCTGACAGGGCAGATAGGGCCAGCAGCTCTCCCAGGCGACTGCTCAAACAGGGCTAAGTGCTGCTGCCGGCTGGTGCTCAGACAGAGAGAAACAAAGCACTTTGGGCAGCTCAGTAAACCCAAATCCCATATTCAATTATGGGTAGCCAATGTCTGTTTTGACTGAAACTCTCAAAATAGCTTAGTTTACTTTTCTAAGTGAGAAAGCTTTGGAAATGTGTTGTTTTTGTCGCCTTACAGCCTGGGATAAATGCTGCACTCCTCCCTTCACTGCCCTTGGGAAGCTGATTTTCAGCTGAGGTTCACTTTGCCAGCTAATGAAGCAGGCTGCATTAAATGGCAGTAGCAACAATAGGATACAGATACAGATGGTGCATTACCACACCCCTGGAGAGCAGCCAGGAGGGATCCCACTCAGCCTCATCTGCACCCGGCCAGCAGAGAATCGCTCTTTGCCCCGAGTGTCTCCTTTACCAGCCTGATCCTGCAGGGACACCCTGCTTCACCTTTATTCAGCTCTCCTTCTTGGCTACAGTGACACACAGAGAAGTTAGCATGAATGTTCTACCGAAGAGCTTTGGCATGGGCAGACCTTGAAAACTTATCTCCCTTGAGCACAAGTGCACACATATATTTGTCACTGAGTTTGTGAAGGACATCAGGAACTGCTTATTTTTCTTCATTCATGCTTTATATTGAGTTGTTGAAAAAACAGGTGTTGCTGTAGTCTTACAGCAAAGAAACTTACTGAAAGCAGTAGGGAAACTAGAGACAGATCTTTTATTACTGCACTGAAAATATTCTAGATGTGTGTCCAAAACACTGACCCCTGCACCTAACAGGCTTGTGGTGTAGCATAAATCATCTCTTGTATTCATGTGCCCTGTATCCTTGCTGAAATGCTAGCAAGCACCAAGCTGGTTGAAAGTGCTCGTCTAAGAGGGAGGGAGGGGCTGTCAGCCAGGCCCAGGTGTGGTTTTCAGAGCAGCACTTGGAGGTCTGGAGCTGCCACCAGTGTGCTGCTGAGGAGGCCTGGTGAAGCAGCTGGCATGCTGATGCTCAGCCTCACGCCGGCGAATCCCTGGCACCAAGCCCCCGCGTGCTCTGCCAGCCGCCTCTCCCCTGGGACCCGCAGCCTGGCAGCAGCACAGGTCAGGGAGGTCACCCAGATGTGCTTTATGGGGCTACGTGCCCTCAAATTTGGCTGGAGGATTCAGATATGTAAAGGAGGAGCAGGAATTGTGAAGGAGGGTGTCGCTAGGAAAGAAATTCAGAAGATGGGGAACCTGCCAGTATCCCAGCTGTGGGAACTGTGGAATAACAGGAGCTCTTCAACTGTATTTTCAGGTACAGTCTAACCCTGGGTTCCACTCCTCATGCTTGGGGTTTTGTGGTGCAGACTCTGATCACTCCTGACTTGCCTCTGGGATGTTGCCTGATGTGGCAGGCACTGGGAGAGGAGGAAATCTGAATGGACAATGCCCAGGGAAGCGTGGGTGATGCCGGCGCTGCACACAGGGAATGAGAAATGGAGGCCAACAGGAGAGGATGCTAAGGAATGGGATAGGCAGCATCAGTGGAAAGAGTGGAGCAGTCACAAGTCCTTTCTATCCACTCCCTTCTGTATTCTTTTCTCCTGGACACTTTTGCTAGCATTAGGGCTGTGTATTTGGCCATTGTAATTAGCAACAGCCTCGTATTTCTACATAGGTTTCCCTGTTGGGAAGTGATTGTTTATATATTATTGCAGAAAGACAATAAGACTCATACTCCCCCTAGATAAATATAATCATTATTATTACCGTTGTTGTTGCTGTTATTTATTATCTATTCAGTCCACTTTCAGTATAATTCCTATATTTCAAAAAAGGAAGCACACAGATGGGAAAGGGACAGACAATCCATGGTAAATACCTGGCAAGTGCTAGAAAAGAAATATGGTGCAGTAATTCTTGCAGTAAGCCTTGCCAGAGGGAGGACTTTCCATGAAAATACAAAAGTTAAAACCAAATGTAGCAACAAAGGAAGATTTAATTAAATGAAAGTACAGAGCAAGTAAGAGAAAAGCTGAATTCTGGCACCTAAACAAAAGCATGAAGAAAAATATAAGATAAAACATTACTGTAATTAAAAGGTGACAGAAAAGGGACTAAGCACAGCTAAGAAAAGGTTGGTTGGCGTTATCTACTCAAGAACAAAAAGTCTTGGGGAAAGCTTGGGTTGCTTATGTTTGCTGGAGGAGCTGTAGATAGTGTCTTTGAATGTTTATGTCTGCTCTCCAGAAATAGTATTATTGTAAGATTATTTTGCTAATTGTATGACATTCTATAATCTGTTTTTGTTAGACATGGTACAGCAACTGTGATGATATCAGGCAGTCATTTTTTGATTGTGATGTTTAAATGTTCTCAAAAGCATGGCTCTTCAACTGTGTAACAGCAAACTCAGAGCATCTGTGGTGAAAGAGTCTTGTGGAAAATGCAGTTCAAACTGCTAAAAGCATGCTTTAAAATTCAAGCTAGTACTTGGCACTGCTAAATTACAACACGGCACCCTAGAAACTGGCACTGCCACTTGAAAATAGATTCTGGCTCACTGAAGTGTTCTTTAATAGAAATCTTTAGTATCAGAAAGGTTAAAGAATTTTCGTAGTCAGCGGAAGTTATGTGCATCTGTGTAGAGTATTTTGTAAAACATGGCCCAAGAGACAGTGTCCTCCTTTGAAGGGATTTTTTTTTTATTCCAGTGGGTACCTTACAAAACAGGGATACCCTGTGAGGAAATGGTAAGCCTCAAGACCTTCGCTGGAGATGTGTCCTGGACCTCAGTTCTAAAATGGACCTTCATCTTGAGGGCTAAGTTCTGGCTACATCAGTGAAGAGGCCTGAGCAGAGCCCTGTGGAAACAATCATCTCTGCTCTCCTTTTTCCTTCAGCTCTTCAAAGCAACTTGGGAGCTGCACACTGATTTTTAAATGTGTAATCTCATCAGTCCTAATTGTATGGGTATCTCCTGCTGTGTGGCTCCTGCGTGAAGCACACTTTGGTGTGGGAGCAAGATTAGAAATGATGCTGTGTAGACATGGGGATGCAAACTGAGAATCTGCACTTTCCAAGGTGCTCCTCTCCCTCCTGCCCTACATATTCTTGGAGTTACTCAGTGGCAAAAAACTGAGCAGGATGCTTTTCAGGTGGAAATTCTTAAGGCTCAGTGCACATTCCTTTCTGATGTTAAAGGTGTCGATTTAAGTCATGCTTTTCATTTAGAGTAGTTCAAGTAAATTTTCTGCCAGCATCTTCAGTCAGCTGTATTCGTGTTTTTCTTGACTTTGTTATCATCTTCCCTGCCCATCACCCTCCTGCTGAGCAAAGTCACAGGCTGGTAAGGCCACTGGTGCTGATGCTTAGCGTGAAATAACATGTACCTCTTTGAATATCCCTGCACAACCACTTCTGGGTGCTTTCATTTTCTGTGTTAAAGCAGCAGGAAGCCAAATTAATGCAAGTCTCAGTTCTCAGTGCAGCGCAGGTGGGTATGTGATGTCACCTCCAAGGGCACCAAGGTATGCTCCTCACACCTTCCTACCTGTTATGCTGCTTGTTTGATATTAAAGGCACCAGGAGTGTGCAAGTAAAATACTAAAAGTATTTTCAATCTTGGTGTACTGGCAGCAATTCCAAGGGATGCCCCATCCCTGGAAATGTTCAAGGTCAGGTTGGATGGGGCCCTGAGCAACCTGATCTAGTGGTTGGCATCCCAGGTAAGGGTGTGGGGGGTGGAACTAGATGATCTTCTTTAGGGTCCCTTCCAATGCAAGCAATTCTGTGATTCTGTGATTTAAAAAAATGCAAGAGGGGTAATTGTGTCCAGTCTCCTGATAGAAAAGATATTACCCAAGTATTTCTATACAGTGTAGCCAAATAATTGTATTCCTGGCTCAATTTAATTATTAAATGGTCCAGAACAGGGATTTTGTCCAAACATGTTTCTTCCCCTCAGTTCTCTTTTAGGGAGGCTTAGATGTAAGTGATTGACTGTCTGGAAGTTATTTATAAACCAGCAGGTTCATATTTGGGAGTTTGAGAGTAAATTGCCTTCTGTCAGCTGAAGAAGAACAGTACTTCTTTTGTAGCTCATTCGCTATTTGTTTCTAATCGGTCAAAAAAAAAAAGAGATAAGATTAAAGGCTTGGAGTACAGTCATTAATTTTATGGAAAGCTGTTCAATCTGCAGTAGTAGAAATTTTAAAGAGTGTGAGTCTAGAAGAACTTAATGGAGAATATGAAAAAATGGAGAAGCTCTTTCTACAGGGCAGCTTTAAATTTCTTTACCCTTGAAAAAACTATCTATATTATTAGGGTGATTTGAAGAGAAGAAGAATAAATCAGAAACTGAGATGCTGGGATCTAGCTGCTTAAGTATATTTTGTTCAAATGCAAATGCCATTGTACCACAAAGCTGCCTATTTCTGCAGGGTGTTTAAGGCTACCCAGGATCTTCTGACTGATAGAAGGTTACAGTGAGCTTGTGCTTACTTCAAGGAATATTCCCTAATTCTTCTGCCTTGATGTTTCTTACTAGTGAATGTCTGAAGCTGGAGAGATTCTTGAATCCCCTTTTAAGTCAGCAGGGAATTGGGGTCTTTAAATTTATGTGCAGATTAGAGGCCATTGCTCTTAGGTTCAGGTCATTTGATATCTCTGGCACCTGCAGATAAGCACTCAACAGTACTGATCAGCACTGACAAGCAATCCATAGAGCAGGCAGCTTCTCAGAGCTTTCACAGGCTTTTCACATGGCACAGAATTATGGAGCTATGCAGATATTCAGGCTGCCCTCACAGTTGTTAATTCTGTGGTCGGGAAGTTACAATGGCTTCTGTCCTGGTTTTGGTGTGCCCATTTCAATTTTTATTCTTCTTCATTGTCTCTTTTCCAAATACATTTTTATTGTCAGGAGTTCATATTTCACTTTTTTTTTTCAGTTGTCAGCTGCTGAAATTCCAGGAACCTGAATGGTTAAAACTCACATTCATGTGTCTCTTTGGCTTCAGAATATTTTTTTTAAACTAAGCAAGGAAAATTTCAACCACAGTGATTTTTCAACCTGTTTGTAGGAAAGTAGAGATATAGTAATATCTATAATTCTGACTTTAGAAAGACTTGCATTTGCACTAATGTGTGTTAAGCAGGTCATGAATGTTTCCTGGGAGATGGGAAGATTTAAAACATATTCCAAGCCAAAGAATCATTGTCTGCAACAACCTTTTAGAACACCACAGCTCTGAATTTGGCTGCTGAATGGACTGCAATCATTATTATTGCATCTTTTAGTTATAGAGAGAGACACAATAAGCGAGTCATGACATTAAAATCAATGCCTCCCAGTTATATGAAGGAAGCCTTTCGGCAGACCTTGCCCTCTGAAAGGTGTAAGCTGTAGCAGAGTCTAATTTTCTCCTGCAGACCATGCTGGGGAATGCTACCTCTCCCCTTCTTCCTTCTCTGTCTGGCAGGGAGATTCATGTATTCCCTGGAGCTTTGCAGAGATGTAGCAGGGAAGTGAGAGGAGAAGGAGGAGGTGGCAGAGGGGCAGGATCTCAAGGGTTTCCCTGTGGCTGTGCTGCTGCTCCCCAGCTACCCTTACTCCAGTGACCGGGTGCCCTGTGTTGATGCGCCCCAAGTCGTGGGGCTGCTCCCCAGCCCCACAGTGTGAGAACACAGCTTTCCTCCCTGCGTGGCATACCTGGATGGAGAGCAAGGCAAAGAGCTCTACCTCGCATTTCTCATTCATATGGAAACACCTCTATCCTTGTAGAACCATTCTCAATTTTCTGTAGTTAAATGTGGCAAGCACATTCTTCTTTCTCTCAGATTTTTTTCATAGAGGAGCACATAAAGAAGAAAGAGACAACAATTTTTATTTCTGCTCCTTGGTTTTCCCATGTGGAATGTGTTTGGAGAATTGTTTACCTGGGGTGATTGCTTGATTGGATTCTGGTGAGGATTGTTTGAGCCTCATGGCCAATCCAATCCACCTGTGCCTGTGTCTGGACTCTCGCGAGAGAGGGTCACGAGTTGTGAGGCAGTTAAATATGGTAGTTAGAAAAAGTAGGTATGTAGTTTTAGTATCTCTTTTAAATAGTATATTAATGTATTATAGTATAGTTATAATAAAGAAATCATTCAGCCTTCTGAACTAGAGTCAGAAGTCATAATTTCTTCCCACCGGCTTCACCTGCATTTATAATAGTAAAATAGAAAATTAGATTCTCTTTATATTCAGGGTAATGGCATGAATCTTCATGAGTGTCCAAAATTTAATGTGGCTTGTTTTCCTTTCTCATGTTTAGGGGGAGGCACATTATGTACATTGCAATAAAATGTAGGCATACAAAAGTAATCAAATTCTGAGTGTCAGAATAAGTAAAAAATATTCACAGTCCTATGATGATTGCATAAAATTATGTTTGGTACTAGATTAAATAGGAAAGAAAATAGTAGATCACAAACCCTTTAAATGAGAATTTATTCTTTCTGTGGAAAAAAACCAGCCCATTACCAGAAAAATAATAAAACCTGATGCAAGTCTGAAAATTACTATGTATTGCTTTACTGTATGTAAAACTGACAGAGGAGCAATTTCTCAGCCTCTGATGAATAATCCTTTCTGACCTTCTGAAATGTTTCTCTTCTGAATAAACATTAGAAACTGTAGATAATTTATGAGAATTAGGATATATTGCCCAAGGTGCACTCATGAGTGATTAAATGATCTCTGTAAACTGATTTGCCATGCATCTGACTTGTGTGTGGGAGTAAGTAAATGGTTCGGTGCACTGATAATGGGACTACATTTTTATTACAAATTCTGTTGAAATTGAAATAGGCTGCATTCAGCCAGATACCAAAGGACTTTAAACAAATTCCAGACAGAAACCAGGTCTTACCCTAGTACGTGTCTCAACTACTAAGCATCAACATTTTTCTGTTATGCTGCCTAAAACTTTCTTTCTAGTTAATGAGTGTTTTGGCTCCTTTGGGTAGTTAAATTCTGCACTAAAGGCAGGCAGCTCCAGAAGGACCTCACAGGTCTAAGTGAAGGAATAAAAAAAAAGGCACGCAGTCATCAATATAGATTACTCTGTTAAAGTGAAGTGCCTCCAGAGAAAAATATCTGTGCATTTGGGAGGCTGAGCTCAAAACTGGCAGTTGCAGCTCCTGGAGGTGATGCTGAAGTTGCTGGTTCTGTGGAACCATTGGCAGCAAAATGCCTTCAGAGTGCTGGGTGGTGGGAGTAGGCTGAATATTGGTCAGGTTTTTCCTGTCAGCATCCCATACTTTATCTGTGTTTACTTACTGTTAAACAAGCAGACACAACCTTCCAGCACTGTTGTTGAGCATTAGGATACTCTAGAGTGGTTGCAAGATCTGTATTTCCTATAACCTGTAGATTTTCTTATATCCAGATGACAATTTTCTCAGCATGATGTCTGTATAAAATCCCTGGATGAGATACCAGCTTGCCATCACATGTTGACCTAGGCTTCCAGTACAGTCTGCAAGCCCCACTGTGTTAATTGTGAGCCTGAACATTAGTTAGTTACAGTGACTAACTATAATGCTATAGTGACCAACTCCTAGCTGTCTGTATTCTTTCTGGCTATGTTTCTTCACATTGACAACATTCAGTGGTATATATATGCATGGTCGGTTTTGTTTTCCTCAGTCTTGTGTCTTGCAGAAAGGCTTCCAGATGCTTATTGGGGTGTTTATTGTGATGGCTGGGTGGCTTTACTGAGTTTTTGGTAAAGGACTGAAACCCTGACTGTGCACAGAGACTGAGCTATTCCCATCCAGACAAATTCTCTTCTGTGCTACCATAGTTGGACATGAATTACTAAAATTCTGTGATCACATAAAACGTAATGCTTCTGGGGTACAGATTAGAGTGAATGGGAGAAATGGTTTTAAATATATATTCCTGTGTGTTTTCTGTAGCAATGTGAACAATTAGTTTGTCATATGCCATATTTGGCATATTTCACAACCACAAAAATAAGAAGATTGAATTATCCATTAATAAAAAATGAAATTCTTTGAAGGTTTTAGATAGAAATCTGGAAAGATAATATTTATTCCCAAGAAATTAGAATTGAAAATAAATGCATCATTTAAAGCTATTGTCAAGTGATTTCTTGCTTAATTGGCTGTAAAACACTAACTGAGTGTTCTACATTCAGCCTTCAGTAATAAAACAGAACATGCATACTCTACATTATGCATAATATGTAATAAATAGTTATGTATGGTCTATTTTATGCATAATTCATTATGCATAACATGCATAATCTATATTAAGACAATCCACTATAACTGCATATCCAGATTATTGATACATCTTCTTTCATTCAATAGAAAACAATTTTGTATACTTAAGCAAATCTTATTTCAGCAGCAGAGCAACGCATTCCCCAGGTTTACAGGAGGATAGAAAAATATCAGCATATCTAAATCTGTGTATATTTCATATCAGTTCCAAGAAATGCCTATCCTCATTTATCCAGATATATACAGAGATCTGCAGAACATTAGGTACTTAGGCAGTACTCCCATTCTGGTTACAGCTTTATCTGATGAATCATGAAATTATGGAATATCCTGAGTCAGCAGGGACCCAAAAGGATCATCAGGTCCACCATTTGGCCTTGCAGAGGACAGCCTCAAGAATCACACTGTGTGCCATTGACCAATGGCTGTGTTGTCTTCCAGGTGTTTTTCAATGCCCCCCAGAATAATCTTCTCCATGATTTTACAAGACACTGAAGTGAGACTGACAGGCTGCAGTTACCAGGCTCAACTTTCTTGCCCTTCTTGAAAATTGCGACAATGTTTACCAGCTTCCAGTCAACAGGGACCTTTCCAGATTCCCAAAACTGTTAAAAAACCATTGAGAGAGGTCTTGGAATGACTCAGACAAGTTTTTGAGTACCATGGGATGAATCCAATCAGACCCCATCAACTCACAGAGATGCAGCTGGAGCAGCAAATCCCACAAGTTCAGGGTTGACTGAGTGTTTATCATTCTTGCAGTCATTGTCCTGCTTCTTGAGGACCCTCCAGCCTGTCATCAGTGTTGATGACTGAGCCAGGGAAAGAATTTGATATCTCTGCACTGTGTCCCTCTTTGTGAAATGACCATCCTCATCAAGTAAAAGGCCAATATTTTTTCTGGTCTGCCCTTTGCCATTTGCCATTAATATATTTTAAAAACACTAAGCTAGATATCCAACATCTTAAACTCTTCTTTTTCCTTGCTTTCTTTTTGTTCACCAGCTGGCCTGGAGTCTCATAATTTACCTTCCTGTGTTTTTAACTCCTAACTCCAGAAACTATGATTAAAAAGGCTTTAGGAAATATGTTATTTGACATAAAGACAGAAAACAGAGCTTTCTTATGCCATGATACCTAATAGCTTATAAGCACATAATTACCTTAATGTAAGGAAAATAATCTCCTTCAGATGATTCAGCTGGCACTCAACCATCAATTCATTTTTTGTTTATACTAATTCTTTATACTTGCCTGACACCTTTGTTTCGTTTACAGACAAATCTAGCACCACACTTCCTAAATGCAGAAAGGAAGATGCAGGGGAGGCATCACTAGCTGTTGGTAAGCATATGTTCTGTGACAAGAATGCAGTTGTATTATGTGGTTGCTTGGATCTGTCTTGAGGGATAATCCTAAACAAAAGGATCTTTCATGGTACTTTGAGTGTAAGGACCTGTATTCCACTTGCCCTAGTGGTGTGACAGAAAAAGATGAAAGGGGACAGATTATGGCAGTTAAATGAACCGTACCCTCCAAATTATTTACTTGTTTTGTAATAGCAATCAGGTTTATTGCAGGCTGAAGCATGATCTGACAGAAGTTCTACAGGGGTCTTACTAGAGAGAAATTCTAGGATTAAATAGCACACAAGTCTACTCTCAGATGTAGCTTTTTCACCTTGTAAAAAAAGTTAAATTAGAACTGTTTAGAAAACTACAAATTGTATTTTTGTCACGTCCTCTTTTTCTGACACTTTGCGCACTGTGTTGCTGTAATATCCAACATATGTAGCAAGTTGAATCATTCACATTTATGACTGCCGAGTTCTAAGATGGTGGAGTTTGTTCATTGCTTGAGAAGTTATTTTGGTGGTATCATATCACTTAGCTGTGTGATCATAGGAGGTATTAAATTAAATAGGATGTATTCCTTAATTTATCCAGCAGGGCTTTTAAAGCTTTGATGGAGCAGATGACATAATGTTATCTTTTGATGTCTGGAATAACGTTTAAAATTCCAATTTTACATTCATTTCTAGAGACATTCAGTGACTGTTGCTCCATCAAATGGAAATTCAGCATAATTGACAGATGTTTAGAGCAGTCCAGATTTGTTGTTTGACATTCATCCTCAGTTAGGAAAGCAAGTCAGAGATTATATGCATTTCTGCCTCATTCCCATATTACACAATGCACTAATAAAATGCAAATAGCATGACAAGATCTCTGCAGCCTATAAGTAAGATTGAACTTTGTGTGAAGTAAGGTATTTTGTTGGTTTTGAGACCAGTTGCTTCAAGCAGGAGGGTAACAACAAGATTTTTTTAGTAAATAATAAAGTGAAGTTGATTCCATCTTTGCAGACTTGGAAAGACTGCAGGGTGTTATGTAATTTGGATCTGGAGTTTCAAAATACTTGCTAAAGAAATAACAGAGTTGGAAGAGTCAGTGAAAGATGAGGTTTGTTATCTATAAAGTTTGTCTGTGCATCTGTGATAGAATCTTCTACTGCAGCATCTTTCTAAGCTAAATTCTTGTGTTTTTCTTTTGCAGGCAAAATGTAGGTAAATCAGTTGTTGACAACATTAATAAATATGAATAAGGTAAATGTGGCTTCTAGGAAAGCAGTAGTAAAATCTGTCTAAGAGGATGTTTGTGGTTACCTGCATACCAATTACTTTCTTACCACAGAAGTTTATCTGCCTCAGAGAAAGGTGAAATAGAGAATTGACTCTTTTCTTCAGATCTACTCCTTAATCACACCTTAATTGTTGCAATGCTGAATTCTATAAATCTGAGAATCTTTCTGCTGGCTTTCATGAAGTGGGATGAAATGCAAAAAGTTCTGTCCTCAAGACCAGGACCAACACCCTTCAGGATCACCTGTTTTGTAGGTGATCCTTGCCAGAGCTGGGCTGTGCCTCACCGTGTGCAGTCCCTGGTTCCTTTCCCCCACCTCTCCCAAGAGACTCTCCCCTCAGCCCCGTTTTGGAGACATCATTCTGTCACACACCAACCTGACCTGTGACCATGGTCACTTCCCCCACGGGTCTGTGGTGACTCAGGGAGTCCAGAGCAGTGGTGGCCAGCACTGTTGTGGTGCTACCTGTGCTGAGACAGCAAAAAATAACAGCCAAAGGATTGTGCAGATGTCATCGCAACTTAGAGCCTGAAAAAAAGACCGGAATTTACTCAAAAAAAAGCAATTTGTAGGTGCCTGGAAAATTATAAAGAGATGAGTAAGAACCAGCATGGATGTACCAGGAACAAGTCATGTCAAACTGATTTAATTTTCTTCTCTGACAGAGTGAATAAGGAAGAAGCAATAGAAGTAAAATAATTTGACTTTTATGGGTTTTTGTGCTCCTTCACTGTATCTAAGAACTAGGGAAATATGTAGTAAGTGAGACTATCAGGAAATGCAGAATTGGTAAGAAAAATCTACTCTAGAATAGAAAATGTAATGCTTTAATATCAAACCAAAAGGCAAAAAAATATCAAACATGATTCAAAGAGCTTTCTTGAGTCTAGCACTATTCATTACTTTCATCAGTGATTTCATTAAAGGAATAATGTTTTACCTATGCAGAAGGTGTATATTCAAAAGTCTGTAAGTGCTTTGGAAGACATGATCAGGTTATCTGACTCTTTAGTAATTATCTAACAGTTCATTTGAAATGAATGCCAAGTTTAGAGGGGCAAGATTGTCTGAACAGCAGAATTGCAGGAAAGGATTTAAGCATTATAGAGGATTGCAAACTAAATATGACTCAATATGTCATGCTGCTGGAGTGACACACACCAGAGTGGATGCATCGTCAAAAATAGAGTCTTGAAATAGGAGTATCCAAAACTATTTAGCACAGAATTCTGCAGAACAGGAGGGATGTACATCAAATGTCAGTATCCAGAGTGGTGAGGGAACAGTAACTTCAAATTTAGTGATGAGAATACTTAGGAGATCAAAGTTTTCAGTTGCATCAAGCATGTAATAAACAGAATTAAATGCCCTGCCATGTGCTGCAGTTAGGGCAAATAGTAATGGACTTAAATGATAGCAAGCAGACTTAAGCAAGTCACTAGAAAAAGTAAGAAAAGTACTCTAACGCTGATATGGGATGGGCAATGGTGAGATTAGGGCACTTCAGTCTGGGAAGTCTGTTTAAAAACAGACTCAAGGAATAGGCACATAGTGTGATTCTTGGGGCTCCCCTGTGCAGGGCCGGGAGTTGGGCTTTGATGATGCTAATGGGTCCCTTCCAACTGAGACATTGTGATTCTGTGACTAATATTAGGAATGAAAATTCTCCCTCTGGGTCAGAAGATAGGTTAACTAATATTGTGGTGTCCATTTCTGTTGTTAAAAATTCTGTGAGGATTTTTGCATAGTAAAATATGTAAAAATGTTATCTAATTATGTGGACAAGTTGTGTGCTAGGTCCACTAATTTGTTCCCTAGGAAAATGGAAACAAACCTGAAGCAAATTGAAAACAATTTACCTAAATATAGGTAAAACACTTTAAGAACCAAGTGCAAAAGTGGAGTTAGTGCTGGAAAGGGATATAATTGTGACACCATATTTCTGACAATACCTGCTTGAAAGCTTCAATTCCAACATTTATACATTAATCACTTTGAATATTTAAGCATACTTCTTCTCCTTTCAAAATATACACAATCAAGATCAAACACTTTGCTTAAGGTGATTGCTCAGTCCTCACTAATACTAAATCTGTATGCTCTACTTTCGTAGAAAAACTGGGTCACTATGAAAACCTGAAATCTCTGTATGTTTCTAAATACCTTCTCATCCAGAGGTGCCACATTCCTGCATCCTACCCTGTGTCCAATGCAGTGAATGTGTACTAATGCAGTGAAGTAATAGCTCACTCTTTAAGTAATAAATAGTTTTTCAAAACATAGAACCTGCAGGAGGGGCACCAGTCATACATTCAAGTGCTATAGCATATATTCACTCAATAACTGACTTGTGCCAAAGAGTGTTAATAAACTTATTCAGTAGACTATTAGGAATATTATCTCTAAATCTAAACTATATCAGTATCACAAGCTACTTAAATTGCTCTTTCCCTTAACATAATGTGAGGAATAGAAAGAAACATATTGCTGCTCATATTTATATGATTACATATTGTGGATGTATATATTTATGAAGTGTACTATTTTTTACCTATGAGAACAGACAAGCAGTAGCCATAAAGGCCAAAGCAAAATGCTAAGTAAGGAAACAAAGAAATCATCCTAGCCTGAGATTTCCATTAGGAGAGTGAATACAACAAAATTGTGAGGAATGTCTTTTCCAGCAATCTACAGTGTACTTCTCCTTGGGTAGTCTAAGAGTAACCAACAGTTTAAGGGGCATACACAGCTATTATGTGTATGTGCAGCTATTTTAGCCTTTGATTTGTTGATGACTCTCTTTGTATTCTTACTGTGCTTTTGTGGACACTCAGAGTCTGAGGTCTGTCTGATCCTACTCTTTGAATGCTGGATTTTGGCTACCCAGTGTCATTTGTCATCCTTTGCCATGTATTTGTACTGAAATCCTCCTGTAAAAGACCAGAAAGCAAACCTTGGTTTTGTCATGAGCAAGTTTAGATGGAAGTGAGGTTTCCATAGAGAATGCTGATGAAAATATTTTCAGCAATGTACCAAAATAGTAGAATGGGAAAACTATTTCTGAGGAATTTACTTTCTTGATTAAATCATCAGCAGTGAGTGATAGCAGAACTTTTATTGCAAAGCCAACACTGGCTCATCAGATTCCTTTCCTTTTTAAGACTAGCAAACACTAAATCTTGTCCGTTAATGAAGGCCAAATCACTATGGCATAACAATTCTAACTAGAAGGGTAGGTATTGACTAAAGCTGGTTAGATTCCCAGCTGAGGTAACCAAATGCAACACTGTACTGGACTTCATCTGAACAGGTGATTCAAACATTTTTAATGGTGCCAAATGGTATTGGAAAATTTGGCCAAAGACTGTTTTTAGGAAACATTATAGAATTACAGAATTAAAATGCACAGGCAGTTGAGCTATTGGCAATGTGGCAGGTGAGAAGTTGTTTAAATAAATAACTGTGGGATCACCATGCTATCTTCCAGAGCCACTAAGAGTAAGTAGATGCTCTGAATTTAAATATCTTCATGGATTGCACCAGAGTTAATAAGCTTACTGATTGTGCTTTGAAAATTAACAGAAGAATTTTTTTGCTTCTCAGTAGAAGTGTATTTATAAAAATACCTAGATATCTGGTTGTACTAATGGTTTACCCTAGGCCTCCTCTCAGTATTTCTATTATTAGTTAAATACATAATCACAAACACTATTGCAACCTGTGAATCTTTCAAGGGGGAAAGTTACACAGCTTTCTCCTGTCCTCTTCTACAATGTTTAACAAGAGCAATTAGAAGTTCCAACAGTGATTTTTTTTTTTTTCTAGGAGGATAATGAATATTTCTAGTTGTTTTTTGGGGAGGTTTATTAACAACGTTTTTCTTAAATGTTCTCTGGGAAATGTCTAAGTGATTATGAAGCAACTGAGTCAGTGTTCTATCAGAATCACATTATTTCTCCATGCTTCATTTCTAAGTTCATTTCTAAGTTTCTGAGTGGGGTAAGGTATTTTACTGAGAGAAGTTTCTTGCTTGCAAGTAGTGACTTCTGTGATTTTCATTATTCCTTCTACAGTTAGGATTTATGTTTGAGAAAGCAGGGTCACCTGCTATTAGGTATTGCAGCAATTAATTGAAACTAATATAAATCTTGTCTTTTTGTAGAGAGTAACTGGTCAAAACCTGGGATTAATGACTCAAGAAAGTGAACTGTGCTTTTTCTCTCTTGAGAGAATATAATGTTTAATGTTGTAAGTATGGATATAAATTGGTGGATAAGATTAATGAATACAACAGTAGCATAGTAATAAAATATGTTTATTAAAATGGATGTAACACAGCCCTTTTTACTATGGAACACATTTTTAGAAAACAATAGTTACATATAATTGCATATAATAATTTAATTTTATTTTTCTTTAAAAACAGGCTGAAGGCTGGGAGATTCAAAATGGCAAATTCTCGTGGGTCTTATCCTCCATGATGTCATGCTATAGAAATGCCTCTAGTGTATTTTACATTTAAGTTAAAAACTCAAGAACGGGTGTTCCTTGCCCCTTCATTTAATTGGTAATTATTAATTATTTGAATTCTGTATTTTTTCCTTCCTATGGTTCTAAGTCTTAATATTTTGATTTAAATGGAAAATATTCCAACCCTTTATTGCAGATAAATCTGCTTAGACCTATTGATTATTTAACTGTCAGAGCTGACAGTTAATGAGATTTTTATTAGATGAGTAAGTGTGGGTTGCTGTGTTACTGAGAAAAAGCTTGTGGTTTCAAACAACAGCTACTTGGCTGCCTTTACTCCCACAGGTATTGGACATCTTTCCTGGTATATTGCCAAGGAATAAAGTGGCATAATACAGATTTCAAGGGAAATTAATATGAAATGGGAACAAGCTTTCACCTAAATTATTTGTGAGCTGAATTTAGGCTGGATAAGTGCACCAGCAGCTCCTTGTTACCAGAAAGCTGCTTTTTAAACCCATGAGCTAAGTATAGCAAATCAAAGTGGGCTAGCAAGGTGTGAGTGGAGCAAGAGAGCTCTGGGTCTGAAGTCAGAGCAAATTGCTTTGTGGCACCCGCGTGCAGGGAGTGGAGCTAGAAATGCAGGCAGTGGCAGAGCACAGAGGAGTTTCTGGCCCCCAGGGCAGCCTGTGGAAAGCCATTGTTCTGACTGGTCACATCAGGAGAACCCCCAAAATCAGGAGAGCTCCCAAAATGAGAGCAATGTGTTCTGCCCGGAGGCACATGGTTTCTCTGGCAAGGGCTTCTGGAGTCATTTGTGTGACGAGGTGAAGCTGGGCTTTTTTTTTTTTTTTGAGGGTTTTCTGGTTGTCCAAAGGCTCTTACAGGCAAGTTTTCGGCTTGAGGAGCCCTATTCAGCCATGACTTTAAAGTGGAGTGAAATTGCTTAAAGGACATCTAGTGAGTAACAGCTGTCACATTTTAACCTCACCCGTGTAGCAAATTTGCATGAATTCCATCATTCTGCATTCAGGACTAGAGCATGACCAAGTTAATGTGACTGCAGGCTACTTGGTATCATGTCCTTAAATGGGGTTGGAGCAAATAAAAAGAGAGCAGGAGTTACACACAGAGCCTAAGCTATGTTGGCTGAAACTTTATCATAATGATTGTGCATCTGTACAAGCTCATCTTTTCCAGCATGAAGAATCTGACTGTACACAAAGTATTGTCAAGCATACTGAGTAAATAAGCTAAAAAAGAAACAGTCTCTCTGATCAGTTTCCCTCTCAGTCATCTTGGATTTAATTTGTAACAATAGCAGATAAAGCTCTTACAGTTTTTTATCTTACAGTCTTACATCATGCTTTAAATAATACAAAACTTGCGTCACCTCTATTAACATCACAGGCTGGGTCAAACATGCTTGGCACCCTGTTTCTAATACTTGAACTCGTATGTATTTATTTCTGTCATCAGGTCAAATGTTTAGCAGTGGTAATATTTCAGAAGCACGTAATCTTTACTTAGCTATTTTATTTTTTGTTCTAATAGGCAAGAGAGCAGGAAACTATTTCTGTGGGAATGACAGAGGATAACAGAGGGCGGTTCTTGATCTTCAGTGGGATGCTTTTAATCTTACCAAAGAATGTCTTGTATTGAGACTAAAGTCAGACACTGTAGCAATGCTGAGGCAGTGTTTTCTGCTCAGTTCATGTGCATAGCTGAACTGCTGTGTGCTCTGCTTCTGTCTAGACAGACACACGCCTTGCACAAAAGCAGCTCCAATGCTGCTGCTAGAGCTCTGTCAGTACAGTCTGCTTTCTACTTCCAGGTAAAGTCAGTGGCACAATGGTGTCAGGCACAAATTTGTAACTAGAATGACAAGGTACTTATGTGAGCTAATCCATCTAGGGCTGCTTGAGAATAAGTTCACTAACTTTTAGTAGTGTGTGTACACCCGTGCACATCTTCTGAGGAATGTGAACTTCTACATAGTGCTAAGAGCTGTCTCTGATATCTTGTTCTGCCCAGGACTACTGACGGGCTGTAGATCCCAATGAATTTCACTTTGGCCTTTATCAAGGCAAGTCAAAGAAATAATCCCAAAAATGTTAAAGTCAAGGAAGGTGAGATCAACCACTGTAATGGTTCTAGAAAGTAAAAATGAAATGCATGGTTTTAGTTACTCACAGATACTCAATAATACCAACAGACTCATTGGAGTGGTTACAGATCACATATGTTCTGTGGAAGAAATGTGCTACAAATGACTGTCAAGAAAACATGAAGATAAAGGTCTTGCTACACAGCAAGACACCTACAATCTAAATCATTGCAGCCAAGTTTCAGTCAGAGCTACACTTTTCATGCTGCTTCCTCTCACATAGGTTTCCATTCTTAAAATATAAAGGAAACCAATATTTCAAGGTCTTGACAATAACTTGCAGTGGAAAAAAAAAGCCATATTCCTCAATTTCAGCAATTTAAAATACAGACTGTGTGTGTGATGGTTCATTTGTGCCTAGGGATTTGAAAGGGACACAGGAAGAAATCTGAAATAATCTGTGGTCCTGTGGATATAAAGTAATTCCTCCAGCACACACTGGTCAGGAATTGGTGAGGCTGTTGGCACCCCCAGGAATGCATCCTGTGCATCATGGCGGAATGTGGAATGGTCAGTGCAAGGCTCTAGTGACAACAGGGAGCAGGGAATGTGCCAATGTGTGCATTTATTCCCTGAGCACATAGGCACTCTGCACATCAGCGATCTGTTTTTCACATCTGAAGATATATTCTTTTGTAACTGAAAAATAAATGTTTTCTTCTGCCCAATAAGTACTGAAGATATAATCAGCTCAGTGCTTAGAGTCTCAGACTGCAAGTATCTTTAAATGGGATTTATCTGGATCTGCATATTTACACAAGAACACCTTTTTTTTTTTTTTTTGTTATACAGACATTCTGGTCTCTTCTATGGCTTGATATTTTATCTAGTGAGAAGAAGTTTTTCCAGCTTGTGATCTCCAGCTACTTTTTGGTTTTATGAAATACTTATTGTCTGGAAGAATTTTCCTGCATGTCTCAATATGGTTTATAAAACCAGGCTCATTTTATTCTTTATTTTTCCAGGAGAAATGTAGCTAAGAAATTTGCAGAGTTTTGAGTGATGAGAAGATATGTAGGTCACTGAAGGTGAGATGAAAATGAAATGGTTCTGATTTTTAAAATAGAACATGAAACTGAAAATTTGCATTCCTCTATAGACACTTCAGAGGTGTCTAAACTTTTACTGAATAGCACTTAATCTGTGTTTTTTCAGAGCAGGGAGACACTCCACTGTTCTCAGCATGTCAGCTAGTGCTAGGGAACACAGTGTCATGGGAGAGAGTGGGAGCTTCAGACAAAGTTTCTGAGTCACAAGGTGCAGAAAGGACCTCCTTGCTTTCTAAACTCCTTCTCAGAGAGAAGCCCAGGAGGGGCTGGATCCAATCTTATCCTCACACTGTCAACAGTTCAAGTCTAAGAAATTACATATTGTGATTGAACCTTTGTACATTTTCAGGATTAATGATGGAAAATCAGATATATTTATATAAAAAATGAATTATTTATTATGGTCAATGATTTGACAAAAAGATCTTAATCAGAGTTATTTACTAGACAGTACAGAAGCTAAAACTACTAGTAAAGTATTACAGGATAGTGCACATTATCAAAACAATTATTTTGAAGCAATTGTAATAAAGATAGGAAAAATAAATACTTACTAAAGTAGGGATTGATGTAACTCACCCATGCCAACATCTGGGGTGAACAAAAGAGATCTCTTTTGTTCAGCCTTGAGGACAAATTTCAATGGGCATCCCCACCAAAAAGGGGGAATCTTCATACACACTCTAAGAAGGGATATGTTAGAAGAACCTGACCATATGAAAGTGGATTGCACTTCTATAGTGTAAACTGATTGATTGCCAGTCATATGTTTCCAGATCAGCTTAGCAGTTTATCTGCCAAATCTTTGCCCAAATGTTAATTTGGGGTTAATGTGCCAGACTGCTTTTAGCATAATTCAACACCAGAACCAGCATGGTGCCCCTGTCAGTCTGCCTCTGTAAATAGAGCATTGCCCAGCTTCCTTGCCCACAGTCCAGGGCAGAGCATCCTGCTACACATACCTGACAATAAGGATCCTCTAATAAATCAGGATTATTGCTGAAATGTTCCTAATACTGGCCTTTATCTAAATTCATTTAAATACAGGAGCTAGAAGGCTCAAAAAATGTGTAACTTCTGAATATCACTTGGTTGTTCATGTTTGGAAATCCTACCTGTTTGTAGCATTTCCATGGACATGAGCGCAGTACTGTGAAAATCAAAATCTGAGTGTCCTTTTCAGGGTTTTTAATTAAATATAAAACCCTAACCATATACACTTATTTTTAATAGCCTGTTCTTTGTCACAGCCTTCCAAGTTAAAGATGAGAACAGTGTGTGGAATTTCAAATGTCTTCCTGTGCAATGAAATGCTGTGTTTCTGTTTCATGCTCTTTGTTGTTACTTGGCCAGTCTGTTCTGAAATATTTTCTCACTAAGGAGTGAATATCAAACGACTTTTCATTTGGTGCATCAGAATGCTCTGTAATATCATAACCCCCTATGGTGTACGGTCCTAGAGTTTTGGAAGTAGACCTCCTTACCTTCTGACTCTGCCTCAGGAAGTGGAAGAATCTTTCTGGACTGTCTCAAGCAAATGGCTGCAAGGCTTGCTGCTAGCATTTATAATGTGAAACTTAAAACAACAGTTTTGCATTCATGCTAACACTGCCTCTCCAGCATTTAATATAGTAATCAATTTTTCGCCATTTTTCTCTATATTTTAATATAGTAATCCATTTTTCTCTGTAAGTTTAATTCAGCTCTAGGTTCTCTGGATTACTTTTCTTTCAAAGTGCTCTTACATCTGGTCAAGAACAAAAAGGGAATACAAGAACAATGAACAAAATACAAGAACAATTAATAATTGTAAGTATTTATATTACATTAATATATCCCAAAACATACTACAGGTAAATTGCACATTCTTTGTGTGATTTCTTCACATGAGAGTGTTCTTGAAAATTCCTAATCCAGTCTCAGCCACGAGATCCGAGCATGAGCTCTAGATTCTTTTGAACAAAATTTGATACTTAGAAAAGTAACTATTTCCTTATGGAAAGCAGCTGATACTGCTTACGAATAGGAACCAAACAAAAAGAAAAATGTCTATGGACACCAATGTAGAATGGAAAATTCTGCATGGGCTGAGAGGGTTGTTTAGATGAAGTCATGTAGCCTAAATATCTGACCAGAACTGAGGTTGTATAGAAGTGGAATTGTTGGAGCAGCAGGGAAGGGCAGAAATGGAAACACACAGGTCACCCATCTCAGCTGTGACATGTTAGCACAGACCAACTGAAGTGGAGAGCAACTTTGAGGGACTGTTCAAAGTCTTTTTTTGACCCACTAATCCTCTTTAAAAGCTCTCAACATACCATCTGAAATATTAACAAAAAATACCCTGTGCTAGCCACTAATTCTGAGTAAGTACCCAGTGTTGATAATTCTTGCTAAAAAACAGTGACTTTTTCATCTGGAATAAATGTCAGTCACTACTCTTAGACTATAGATATTCTTCTAAGGTGTTTTCTTGCTCTGCTGTTCACTGTTGTCCATCTTCTCTTTATCTGCCCTGGGCTGGTATAAGCAAACATGCTTGCAGTAGTGAATGGGTATTGAAACTTCTCTCATGGAGATCTTATGGAGAGAGAAAACATTTCTCTGGGTATAGTACAACAAAGGTGCTTTTTTCCCCTGGCAGATCTTAACAAACAGTATTTGTTGATTTGAGATTCACTAAAGGGTTTTGTTCTTGATCAAAAAAGCTGTAGTGGTATCTTCACTTAATGCGTCATTCCATTCACAGGCAGCTCCGCAATCTGGCAAGGTTTTGGACAATTTTATCTCATTATCACTAGAAAATGTTGGTAAAACTTAGCCTGTGCTTATGTAGCACAGTTATCCTCATTCAAAAGGAAGAAAGGAATTAAAAGCATAAAATAGTTGCAACTGGAAGTCAGGATTAATAAATTCTCTACACTTCACTAAGGAGTTGGGTTATAAAAGTCATCCTCATGCCAGCATTTGCAGGAATAGAAGGAATTGCTATTTCTGCACTTGTTCTAATTTGTTTACTGATAAAACCCACAAATGTTGTCACATGGGAAGACGTAACCTACATTATTAGAAAAGCTGCTGTTTAGAGCCTAGACACTGAAGAAAATCCTTGTAACAATGAGATGGTCCTAATTTGTGCTCCTCTCTGATGCCTCAGGCAATCTTTGTCATTGGCAGCTAAACCACCTTGACTGCCTGTATAAGCATATAACAAATCAGGGGAAGGAAGGGAAGAAGCAGCCCATAAAGATTTTTTCTCACTCCCTAAAGTCTGCCATGCAGTCCTCTTGACAGAACCTATGATTAAACCAGTAACCCAGTCTGGCATCTGGTGATAAGAGGAGAGAGTTTCATTTTGTATACTGTAGTAATAATTACAGTTAATATAACTTTCCCAAAGTTCCTCAGCTGATGTCAGTTCTTCTCACACTGCTGCAAGTGACTGGAAGCTGATATATGATCAAGATAACCAAGACAGCTGAAAGGTCATAGCAGCATTGCAAATATGCTCCTTTTCATGCTGCTGCTGTCAAACGTGGCCAAGCTTAAAGATTCAAGGGTGTGATTTGCATTTATAGTACATGTGCAGTACTTGCTCTTAATGCCCCACTACACATAAATAACTTTTTTTCCTCAAAGATTCAGGGGCTCGCCTACAGAATTTTTATCTGTGGGTTTTGTTTTTTTTTTTCTTATTCTGGAAATATCTATAACATCAAGCTGTGTCTTTAAGGAAGAGCTATCTCAGAGCTGTAGTTCACACTGATCCTCAAATGCTTTTCTTTTGTAAGCAATGTCTTACTCCTTGAACACACATCAGCCTCAGCTGCAATGCTGAATTGGTTCTAACTGCTGTATCTAAAGACAGGACATCTATTGACTGAACTGAGCCCATTTTTACCATATTAAACTGAATCCTAGCTCTGACTGAGAAATCACTGGATTATGTTGATGACATTCTTAATATTCTTTACCACCTCATTTCTGCAAGTTCTTTTTCCATCAAATACACTTATTCTATTTTTAGTGTTTTAAGACACATGTGATTTTTTTAAATAATTAAATTATTTTAATGTACTATCAGAAGTGTTACAGACGCTTGTTTGCAAGGTAGAGTACACCTTGCATTGGTGACATAAATTTAGCTGCCTTGGGTCCCAGGATCTCAAAATACTGCAATGTTCCAACCTTCAGTATTGTTTCCAGGAAGACTTACATTTAAAATAATATGCAAATTATCTTTTTAAAGGAAAAAAAAGGCCAGTGGAATCTGGTGGTCTTTAGTGGGCTTTTATGAAAAAAAAAATCAAAAAATGCACTGGATAGTTGGTAAAACTGCTGAAGATTTGAACTAATGGCTAAGATCATTGATGGTCTCTTAATGGAAACCGATGTGATTCACCCTTAAGTTGGATGTCAGGACTTAGGTCTGAAATCCTGGAGAATTAATGAACTGTTTTCAGGAGGATCCAGGAATGAATGGGACTTGCCACTAGCACCTTTCGGGGAACTATTTTAAACTGGTGCTAATCCTTCATAGGTGCAGAACAGATTGCAGAACAAGCGGGTGGATAAAAGACAAGATTTACTGATCCGTTTTCCCAGTCTTATTGAAGAGAATTATAAAGTCACTCAGTTATTAATCCCTCTAAATTAACTAGTAGGGAACCTGTTTATAGTTGTACTTTGAGATACAGGTGAAAGCATTAGAGCCGGTCTTTAGTCTTTAAGGAGACACTTGTATTTGGTTGCCTGGATTAATTTATGGATTAATCTCTTGTTCAGCTTCCTGTTTCAGTGGTGTCTAGGAAGGCAACTCACAGTTCAGTAACACTGACAAGTGTTAGTGATGTAGAGTATTGCACTGCAATGTTATTAACTGTTTAGAGTTCTTTGGAATGAATACAGTAAATATATCCATTTGAAATAAATCTAGTCCTAGATTCTTCAGGAATTGTCAGATGTATGTTATGGGTCCCATAATTCAAGCACAGTTGGGTTTTCAGTTTGAAGAGATTCTTTAGTGTGAAGTGTAAATCGCCCCTTCAGCAAGAGACAAAAAACCTTGAGAGAATAACTTCAGAAGGCATTAAAACCACATATGAATTACAATGCCAGCAGACTTCAGAGTTATTTCTGTTCATCAAAGGAAAATCTATTTAACTGCAGTATGAAGGTAGAGTTCAAGCAATGTATTTCCCTTAATGGTTAGAGACCTGCTAATTTAAGATAAGGTTTTATTGGTATGTCTATAATGCAAAACATTTATAAGGTAAAAGTTGCATATCTATAATTTTCAGTCCATGAAAATGATACAGTTTGAGCAGAGGTAAAACATATATGGACAAGTTAAGTCTGCTTTGATCAGTAACTGATTGACACTGATTGACACTGATCCATAATGTCATGAATTCTCCTGAGCTTATGTTTTTTAATGCATGAATCAAACCCAACAACCCCAAAATATTCCCTTTTTCTGCCCCAGTCACCTTAATGGTGTCTTTTACAGGCACATTTTGATGAGGTCCCTATAAACTGTTGTAAAGAGTGTGCAGTGTGTGCACTTGCACCCTACTTGTTCTTTCTGTTTCTGCTGTCACAAATCTGAGAAAAGAAGGAAAGCAAATGAGCATACTACCTAATGCTTTGATCTTGTTATAATCATCCCTGCTGGGGTTGTCAAGGTCATCTGTTCCCACACTGCTGCAAACAACTGGCTGAGCAGCACTGTCACTTGGGCCATCATTGATGCCACCTCGTACCTCCAGTGGACCAGCAGCTCCCCAGAAAAATGGCTTATACCTTGGGAAACAGATGGAGAGAAAATAGTCATGGCCAAAATGAAAGAAATCAGGATTTATCACTATAGCTTCTGTAAGTGCAGACACTGTCTCTTTATGTAATGGGCACTAATCCCAAGCATTCATTTTTCTGGTGGCTGTGGCATTCAGCAAGGAGTGCTTGAATGGACATGCCATTTAGTGCTGCCTCCCACACATCCCAAGGGCCAGCTCCATTTTCCTGCAGACTGCCCTTTCTGGTCTGCTGCCCTTGGCTGGCTGTGTTCCACACAGAGATGTTGCTGCTGATAGACCCAGGGAAACTGCTGCCATGATAGCCTGTTCTGGGATAAAATTTCTTCTTCGTCTGGAACCTGTACATTGATGAGCCTGCTGCTGATGTTTGTTACTGCTTATCACAGCCCCAACATTTCCAGTGGGATTTTCCTCTTTCAATGGCACTTGAGATTCCTTCTGAAGTGGTTTTGTAGTGTAGAGATACCCCAGCTGGGTTGCAGTAGTCCCTCAACTAACCTCTGCCAAAAGAAGACAAATGCATGAAGAATGTAATTTGTTTTCTGCCCAGAAAAGTGAGTCTCAAAGCCAGAATCACCTCTGCAGGCTCATGAGAAAAGGCTGCCCTGTAAGCAGTCTTCCACCTTCCCCATGCACACATTTGCTACTTTGCTTTGCTCACATCCTTCACTTTGTACTCTCAAAAATTTTCTGTTTTCAGTAATTATAACTAATGTTGTCTTTGTTCACTCACCTTCCTTTTTCCTAATGGACTAAAGGTTTTTTCTTATGCTCTGCAGTCTCCTCTAACATCATTCCCTGAGCAGTGCTGTGTATGGATACAAAGGCAATCTCAATATTTATTTGTCATGAAAATACTAAATACCAATCTCTTCTGGTGGTAGCATTATGTGTTGAGAGTGTAAATTTGTGAACCTTATTTTTCTGTCATACACAGTATGTTATTTTTACCTTGCACTCTATTTGCTGCATACTTCACTGCACTGAATTTTTTCAAAGCTAATTAAATGTTGGAATGGAAAAGCCTTAATAACATTTCTGAGAAAATAATTTAGTGGCTCCCTCCTGTTTCTGGCCAGAAAAACACTGAAGGAAGTTTTGCAAGGATAAAATGTAGTAGACCTTCTGTGCATCACAGCATCTTTAACTAAAAGACATAGGATTTAAGATACACTGTGGCATTGCTTTGGGTTAGGCTATATTTGTTTTTCTGAGGGAAAGACAATAAATACATTTCTAGACCCTAATTCTAGACATGGGTTTTCCAGAGCTGTGTAGAAGTGCTGGGTGCTCTGAGTGCTCTCTCCCATTAGACACTGAGTTCTTGTCAAAGCTGCCTCAAAAATGCTGTATGTTCAGCCTGTCTGCACTGAATAAATTAGCCCAAAGTGCCCCCCTTTGCCCTGGAGGTCAGAATAGACCAAAAAGAGTTTCTAAACAAGTAGATTTCACTAATTACTACAATAGTACTCTGGAGCAGATGACAACAAGGTGCGTCTGAGAGAGTTGCTTTTTATTTTGGAAAAATTTTGAGGCAGATAAATTTATCCCAACTTGGAGTGCTTTTTGTTTGACATCAGGCATGTGATTTATTTACAACTGAAATATGTTGTGGAGCCATGGTATTCAGAACAATTCCTTTCCTCGGGAGCAATTCCTTTCTTATTTGTTTTGTAGAAAAATGAAATGTACTTTTACTTGTGGGAGATCATTGATTTTTCCGTGAGGAAACTCAAAGTGACTGTAGTTCATCTAAGGCCACTTTGTGAAAAATACTGATAATGACTGAGAAGAAAAATCTTTGAGCAAGGATTGTTGGCTAATGGTTTTACAGTGTGCTTACATGAAGTCTTGCTTCTGCACCTGCTGACATGAGGCTTCCCACTCTCATGTGTGAGACACAACTATTCTGTATGGCAATCACCCAGTGGCTACTTAAGAACCTGCTTTTTCTTTCACTTGTAACCTCCCTGTTATTAAAATAGGAATTGAAAAAGGAGGAGACATGCATAAATAAGTAAATGGCATCCCAAAGCTAAGCTTTGTGCACATTTGCTGAGTGTTAATGTAGCTAGGACCACCACAAGTGTCCTGCAAGTACATTATTTATTTGAATTTGAGTTTGCACTCTGGCTTTTTTTGCCTCCAAGAATCTGCAGGCTAGTTTGACAAGTGTGCAGAGCTGTGAACACAGCTGGTTGAAGTCCCATTTTTCTTGCACTTCTTATTTAAGTAAGGAAATAACATGATATTTTGTTTTGCCCAGCAATGGAGGAATCTCCCTGCCTTGGAGGAGATTTGCTAGGCTGTTACTTGCATGGAGTGATTACATAAATGACTGTATCATCCTGCTTTGATACTTGATTGGTTCCAGGATAAACCTACTCTCTCTTCAGGCAGAACCTACCAGCAAAGTTCTGGTAGGGTCTGAGCCTCGTTTTTCTCTTCATTGAAGTGTGCAGTTACCCATGCATATCCAAGCATGCCCATGAGTCTGCAGTGGTAGGACTCAGGGACCAGTTATTGGCTTGTTGGATATTCTATTTCTGCAGGATCAAGCATTATGAAGGTAGGGCAAGGTAATTTAAAGGTGCCTTTTGTAAGTAGCAAGGAGAATAATGTAATGTGCTTACTTTAGTGACACTAATTTTGCAAAACTTTTGAGAAACAGTATGAAAAGTAATAAAGTAATTGTTTTAAAACACAGCTTTGATCAGAGCATGGAAGCAGAACGATGGCTGGGCATCCAGCATATTATCTGAGAATAAACAAATTCATCAGGATAAAGTTTTATTATTGTTCAAAGGTACTTGCCATTCAGAAAAAAAAACAAACCAATGCAACCAAAATTGTGTCTTTGTTGAATCAAGGTTGAACTTGGTATTGTTCTTGTCTCCCCCGGGAAACAAAAAATCTGTGAAATTATTTTCATCAATTTGCTGAAGAGACTAGAGGTACTCCTTAGAGCAATCTGAATCTATTGAGACAACCTTCATTACAATAGCTAATGTGGGAAGTCATTGTCCTAGATGTTATGGTCACATCTGTCAACCATTCATGGATTTCTTCTGTTCAGGAAACTTCAATGACAGCCTAACAGCTTCTCACCTTCTGCCTCTGACCTCTGCCACACAACAATCAAACTCTAGTGAGAAGACCCAATAGAAATTAAGTTGTTTGACTGAATCTTTTGAGCTACTTTAATTCAACTGTGGAGTTTATGTTTGTTGTAAAACGAATAGCTTTTTCCTTTGAAAAGAAATTTTCACTTGCAACTGTTTCTTTCAAGTATAAAAAGTTGGCTCTAGATGTGATCTTCTGAGTAATAGTACTTGAAAAGCTACTGAGGCCTTTTCCCCCCATTTTTCTTCTCTGTGCTTAGAGACCAAAGTAAATTGACATAAATTTATTTACTCATTTTTTTGTTCAGAGACCATTTGTAACTGAATACTATTCTTTCATTTTTGTACAATTATAGATATTTTCAAGCACTAGAAAGTCTGTAAAACTTTCTTCTTGCCCGTTATTTTTTTCCCAAGATCTTGGCATATACACACACATATATGGTCCAAATTCTGAAGGACTTCAAACTAAATTGTGCTTTCAGATAGTTTTAGTGAAGTGAACATTTTCATAAACACACTATGACATTGACATAGCTCTAATCCAGATGCTAACACATTGTTAACATTAACAAGCCATAAGAAAAATGGTCATTTCAGAATATTTATGCATTAATGCCATAAAATATATTAATAGGCTTGAAGGCATTTTTATGTTCTGTACAGGAAAGGTCAATCCTTCACTATGTTCTTAGACCACTGAATTTTAAGTTTGTATTTAAGAGTAATCAATCTCAGAAAATTATGTTAATCACTTGGAAGTTTAGAATTATTCCATATTTTTCCCCCTTTTCAAGAATAGCATCTTTCAATAACTACTGAGTCACAGCTTAAGGAGTAAAGGAAACATAGTAATTTCCTTAGATATATAATACAATTTGTGATGTGTCTTATTTATTCTTCAAATTTGCTTTAAATTAGTAAGCGATGTTCTTAATATAGGGTATGGGACGTGTAAGAAAAATAGATTTATTTCTTCAGTGGGTGGCCCATACACAGAATAAGTCTGCTTCTAGTACTATTTTTTTACTTACTATGTCAGTTTAAGGGTCCTATGGGGATAGTTCCTCTTGCATTTGCACCTGACTTACAAATAATCTGGCTGCCCATTTCCACAGGGAGCCAGAGCTGTGAGCTCCAAGAGCAGGAGACCATTTTCTTCTCAGCCATTTGACTCAGAGAAGATGCATTTTTCAGCAGATTTAGAGTTCACAGTTCTACCTGATAAAACATAGCTCTCAAGCCCAGCATTTCTCAGCCTTTCAAAATTCAAAGGATGCCTTAGCATTGCTGAAACAATCAACAGACTGTATATCAAACACTGCTGCAGCAGCTTCCTTTAGTCAACTTCTGCAATCTTTGACTACATTCAGGTGCTTTTCTGAATCACAGAATGTGGCAAAACCCCCCATTTTGAAGCCATCAGGAACACAGAACTTGTTCTTTTTGTCACTCCTTCATACATTAGCATATCTCTATTAATATTTTTGGAAAATAACATTGTTTCTGCACTTCAGGATCCAGCTGTTCCTGGACTTTTTATTGAAGTCTCTAAATAAGAATTTACTATTAGTATTGCTAGGAGCAGTGCAAAAATGGTCTGTTTTGCTCCTTCAGCACCACTGTGAACTTTTAATGTGTACTAACCTATTTATCTAGATCACATTGCCTTCAGTAAGGAAAATTAATGGTGAGGTTTTAATTTGGCTGCGTTTCCATATTATGAAGTTGAAATGAGAATTAAAGGATATTACAGGAGGCTACAGAATAAAAGCACTGCTGGAATAAATAGCCCCCATTATAAGCCCGTCAAAGTCTACATGAATTTGAACCCTTACCCATCACCTCGTTGTCTTGCAACCCTTCTGAAGAACAGAGGACGTGCACTAGGAGCAGCATTGCCAGCAGATCAAGGGAAGTGATCCTGCCCCTCTTCTCAGCCCTACAACTCTTACTTTAATTCATGCTACTGTAGTAAGCATAAAGCTAGTTATGTTTTGTCTGTTGCATATAAAATAACTCAAGAAGGACAGGTCCAGTAAGGTTTTTATATTATTTCTAATTTCATGGAACAGCTTTTGGCAAGACTCAAAAGGAATCACTTCAGATGAGCATATTTTTCATGATTAAAACAAGGCAATAAAGTGACTGGGCTAAATACATGATTGTCTCTCATAAATAAATAAAATTAAAGTGGAGAGAACATCTGTGACCACAGAAGAATTCAGATAATAGAAAGTTTAACACATTTTACTTTTGAAGTCTTGTACTGCATCTAAAGAGATGGATCTTACTCTTCCAGTTGTCCTTTCTGTACTAATTTTACTATGAAAAATACATTGGATATTGCTTTTCTGTAGACAAAATAGTTATTATTCTGCTGAATGTTAGAAAATTCAGACTCTAAACCAGCTAGATTATGCATCTTGACAAAGATTTTATTTGAAAACAGGCAGTAGAAAAACATCAGTTATGAAATATTTCACAACTGCTTCAGGTTTTCACTTTAGATCCAAAAAAAGTTTACTTAGCAAAACAAGACATAAGTAGACTCTACTGTTAAAATCTAGTTTAGCACAGCTTTGTCATCCCAGTTTTGAGAAGGACATTTTCATAGTAACATAATCACTGGAAAAAAAAGGTGAGGGTGTGTGTTTAAGTCTATTTTAGTCATCATAAATATCATGAGGGGATTTTGATAATCTGCTTTTGATATGAGGGTACACTGTTGTGCTTATCCAATAATAATTTTTCTTAGGAATATTCCTATTACTAGCATTTTGAGTCATAGGTCTAATAGCAGATTCCAAACCATCAGATGAAAATGTGAAGTGAAAGACTGAATTTTATAGCTTTACACATCCCCCTATGTTCTGTGTTCTTTATTCTTAGAGTAATGCTGTGAGCATTCTGTTGTGAACCTCCATCAGATAATTCTAAAATTTATTTTATCTGCCTAACTGCTTGTTTAGACAGTGTTTGTCCTATTGAAACTGTAACTAGAGTGGAGAAATTTTACTTCATTTTAAGACAGACTGTTTCACTGTTCCATTCCTAAACCAAGCCAAGGCGAATGTAAAAAAAAAAGCATATCTTTATAACAGACTTCACAATGACTGGAAAATTAGTTAAAACCATGAAATTCTATCAATTTAGGTATATGAATTAAAGTGATGATGAATTGTATTAGATAGAGTTAACTGGTAAACAGCTGCAGCTAATTTGGTTTATCTTCACCCTGCATTAGTAGCATAAAATAACTATTGTCTAAATCTGAAGGAAAATTGTAATCCACCTAATGATTTAAAAATTTAATGTACTTTTAAAAAAAGTCCCAGTCTGTTTCTTACAGAGAGCTTCTGAGTTTCTGCAGGATCAACAAACGAGATAATCTTTAGGGAGAGGATATTTGAGTTGTGTGGAGCAGGTTTAATTTTGTTACGGAGATAGAGATATTTTTAATATATGTATATACTCTGCAAGGATGATGGTGTACAGTGTGCCATCTGCTCATTTCTACCCTTTCCATATTTATCACCAGGAGACACTGAAGTTTTTAATTTTCCTCAGTGCTCTGAGTTTCTTAAATGTTTAATTTTTTTCCCCTAAGACTCAGGAAAAAAAACCCACAGACAGAATGGAGTGGTCAGCAAATCCACATACTCAAGGGAACAAAATAGACCAAGTATAACATTGGCTACTGCTTTTTTACACACACCTGAAAAATCTGTCCAGAGGCAATGGCTGAGGATCCATATACACTTATGTAAATGAAAGTACTTCTTTACATTAAGATAAGCCTTGTAAACCTATTTCCTGAGAGTATTTGTAGCACAGTTGCATCCTTAACTTCTACAATTCAATACCATTTTTGATTCATTGTTTTTTCCAATTAAGAAATTTTCTTATGAACAGTGTTTGTGGTTTTAAGCATAAAATAAAATTTAAACCAACAGTGTGACCCAGAGATCTCTGATACAATTTTTTATGTGAATCCTTTGAGTGTCCTGCTCAAGCAGCACAAAACATTTGTCAAAATTTTTTAAACAATGTCCTCATTTTACTGTGATCCTGTGTCAATACCCAAACCAGTCCCCTAAGTGTGTTCAGCCATGAGTTTCTTATGCTGTCTTTATGGTGTGTCCTGGTCAAATTCTACATAGGTCTTATTCCAGAGGTCTGCTACTGGACCAACCTGATCCAAACAAGGAAAGCAGGTTTGGGGATTTTGTGGGGGGATGGGGGGGTGTGGGTTTGGTTGGTGGGGTTTTTTTGGGTTTGTTTTCTTGTTTTTTCAAATTTGTGGACTGATTCATATTCTCCTGGGCACCATTGCTTCTGAGAACTTCAGTAATTAAGGATGGGCCATTTCCTCACTTTTCTGTAATCTATGAAAAGCCTTTCCTTAGGTCTGTGGCCATTCTCAAGCTGCATGAATACATTAACTTTCTCAACAGTCAGGTTCTTAGTTCCCATTCAACTTACAGTGTATCATCTCTGGGATGAGCTGTTGCCTGCATTTGAAGTTTGTCCTTCACAAATTCTTCACCTTGAATTAATTACTTCCTTTTATAGAAAAAATAACAATTGGCATAATCAAGAAAAATAAAAAAAAAATCACTAGAGTTAAAGAAAAAATTATCTTGTTTTCTCATTTGCAGTCAGAGATGAATTCCTAGTAACTCAGTGATTTTGTGACCAAGGGATTGAGCTAGAAGAGATTCTTCTAGAAATATCAATAGCTGAGAAAGGCAGAGAGTAGCAAGCTGTGAGGGAATAATGTGCTGATAATTTGTATTAGCATTAAATGTGCCTCTAAATTTCACACACTTAGATAAAGCGGTGAATCTTTCAAAGCTTACATATCATGATTGGCATAAATTATTAATCATCTTTTGAGAGAAAACAAATACCCAGAGGTGACAAAATCAATGTGTTAAAGCACAATAATAAAGGAAAACACATAAGTTAACAAACAATTAGAGCTAAAGTATTATCAATTTGAATGTTTATGGCTAACAAACCACCCTCTCAACTAATGTACTTCTTATTTGTAACATTTTCTTGTGATTTAGTATATGGTATTTGAGATAATTGTACTGTAGGTTGCTGATTTTAAAAAACAGTAATTGGAGACCATGGCATGGAAAGCAATAGTGTCTGAATTAACCATAAAATGCATTGTTAACCAAGCTGAGATTTTTTTCACTGTCAAAAAGTAATGTCACATCAGAACTAGCAATTAGAATGTCTCTGCACAAAGCTGTTTGGGGCTGTGGCACCACAGTATTCTGACCACAGCTGACTGCAGTGCAGGCAGAAAATACCACAGCTGAAGAAATAATCTATAATGAAGGACTTGTTCCACAAACGAGTCATTTTCTCATTAGGGAACATGACAATCAAGATTCTTACTAGCTTAATCATCCAGGTTCACTGATGACAAATTCTTCCCTGCAATTTCTCATCCTTTAAAGTACTTGGATTAGTTATTGCTGTAGATCAGTTCTATAAATTTAAACTCTTCAGCTGCAAATGTTCACTTCTGGAGAAAGTGAAAATTATCTTTGAAAGTACTGGTACATAAACTATGCACTTTCATTTTTCATGAACAGGTCACAATTAAAATTTAATTATTTTTATCTTAGTTGAAAGTTAGCAGAAATAAAAAAAAACTGCTAGTTTGGATTTTAATGTAAAATAAAAGATAAATCTAGTCAACACTGCATCTTTATATCACTATAACTCAAGCTGGTCCCATGGTAATACATGAATATTTTACAAGATTTCTGGTTTCTAGAAGTCACTGGTAAAGATCCAGGGCATATGCTGAACACAGCATGATCTTCCTGGACAGCAATATTATACACCATGCTGCCAGGAACAAGACTGGGGAAATGACCAGTGCTGAAGAAAGACATCAGCTCTGCTGTGGGGGTTACCTGACCCTAGGTGGGCTCCTCTTTGTCTGGCATCCCCAGAGCATGGAACTGGGGACAAGCACCCAGGCATGGGGTCATGGCTGAAGTCACAAGCATGTGCTGCTCATTGTGTTGAATCGTGGCTGGAAGCACCAGGGAAAGAGGAAGGAGGCTAAATGATTGTCAGAACTCACAATGTCCCTCAGATATTTTTGGATGTTCTGGGTCCAGCTCAGAAGCATTTGAGACCCTGGCAGGCAGCTGGAAACAGCTGTGATTTTGGATTTGAACCATGGAACGATTTACCAACCTTGCAGGAAGAACAAGAAGTCACAAAAGTTTAGATATTAGAGTAGAAGTAGTCACAAAGTAGAGGGAAGAATTTTTGAGTGCTGTACAGGGGGGTTTTAGGTCTTGTACAAGGGGGTCAGAGGTTTTAAGATAGAGGGATTTGGGCCTGCCCTGTCCTCCCTCTTTCTTCTTCCTTACCTCCATGTTCTTGGTGATGTTGGTACTCACAGATAGATAGGTTTAGAGTAGAAAGGCACCATTTAATATAGGTAATAGGCATTGGGGAAAAACTATAAACAATTAACATGTAATGTACCATATAAAAGATAGCACCAGCCCTGGGCAGGGAAGGAGAAGAAGAAGGCAGGAGTCAGAGAGGATGTCAGGGTGTGTGTGCCTCTGCCTGAGCTGCTGAGCAGACCACAGCAGCTCAAGAAGAAAATCTTTTAGATAACATGCAATAAACTACCTTGAGACTGGACAACAGAAGACTACTGAGTCTTTCTTTGAAAGCATGGGTTGGAGGAGAGATTTTCCCACCACACAGAGCCACCCCCGACCTAGGGGTGAGCTCCAGCAAATGATGAGCATCCTGTTATTGGCTATGGAAGGAAAAAGGAAAACACAGTCAAGTGGTAAAGGTCTCTGGTGAATTACCTTTGTCCTTCCAGAAAGTGGTACTTTGGCATAATGCTGTGCAAGGTTTTATGTGTGTGCCAGCTCACAGAGCTGCTGACCTTTCTTTTCGCTTCTTGGTGTACAAGCCTGATGTAGAGATGTCCTTTTGCTTTGCTTTGTCCTGTACACATCTCATTCTTCTCTCCCTGAATACCATGGATAATTTAGAATTAACTCCATGCCACAAGATGTGAAATAATGATAATGCAACACAGTGGCTAAAAATCACTTGAAGACAGACAATCAGCTACCATCACCAAATTGTCCTGAATTGCAGTTTAAATTTAGTCCGAATGTCAGAAAAGATGGATTCTTTAAAGACTGAGGGGAAGCTACAGCTTTGCCATTTTTTTCAGTCTGAGTATTACCCTGGAGCAAGTCGGGAAACAGGCTGTAATTGGAGCTACTGTTCTTTCATTGATTACTTTCTGTAAGTGCATACTGCAGAGGGGAAGGCAAGAAGAATAAATTGAATATATTGTTTTTTTACAAAAAACTAGGGCTTGATTGGTCTATCATGGTTGCAGACCTCACATGTTGGATGGACTCTCTCCTCTCAGTCTGACATCTCTGGCCAGAGGCGCCTCAGCAGTAGTGGCTTCTTCCCTTTGCTTCTTGAAGAGGAGTGAGTGTGGTGTTAGAAAAATAGTTCATGAGGGAATAGGATTGCTGCTACTCCAAGGTTGATGTATAGATCATTTAGATTGGAAAAGACCTTTAAGGTCATGAAGTCCAGTAATCTGTAATATGTCTGAGGTTAGACCTCTGTTAGACAGACTTGGCATAAGTTTACTCCCTACCAGCACCACTCTCTATACCCTGGCCAAAAGACCCAAGGAGATCCAGGCCAGCAGACACTTTTGTTTCCTCCTCATCTGCTTAGACACCACAGGCTATATCTGATCTACTTGTGATGAGAGAAACAGAGCCTTGCATACCTTTTGTCCACTGAGCAATTAAGAGCTGAGCAGCTAGTTTCAGACAAATAAAGGAAAGAAATAATTTCTTGCTTGTGTCCAGACTGACCATCTGGCTGACCGACTACTGGCAGCGTGTCACTCCCCAGACAGCCTGCTGACAGCCCAGCGCACAGCAGCCTCATTTTCTGAGTGATTCTTTTTTGTTAGAAAAAAGAAAAGAGCTTTTGAAGGCTCCTTGTTGGGATCACAGCTGGGTTTGGGAACCAGACAAGAAGTTACCTGGGGCTGACATGGAAGTCTTTGACATGGCCTCACTTAATAGGACAGCTCACATCCCAGACAGCAGCATAAGGAAGGAACAGCAATATTCCCATGGTGCCATACTTCTGGCCACTCTTAAGATGTGTGCCCTCAGTCTGACATACGAGCCCTGTGGCCCACACTGGAGCTGGGCACTGTGGGCTCTCCTTAGCCTGGCCCACGCCTTCTCTGGAAAATGTTCTTGAGGAAAATAAAGATTGGGACCAAAATAAAGAAGCGTGAATGTAGCAATGACTATATGGAGTCATTATATGAGTAATTTCATGTTTGTATTCACAAGGACCAGTTAAAGAATGTAATTATTTGATGTAAATGATGACTATTCTTATTAATAATGTTTATATTATCTCTCCCTAACAATAATATATGCTATTTGAGTTCCCTTATCATTATGGAAGAGGAGTTCCCTCTTTTAAAGTTAATTTCCTTTTTTACCCCTAGTTTTCCTTCATAAGAGAAGTAAAAACCTTCCTGAAATCTGATAGCTCTGCTGTTCTGGACTAGAGCAGACAGCCAGTTCTGTTTCCTTGCCAGTTAGTGATTTTCTCATGCTGACAGATGTGCGAGACAGTGATAGATCAGATTAATTCTAATTTCTGAAGTGAGCCGACATTTGAACCCAGCTAATTTAAAATGTTCTTTCTGTGTTTAGTCTGCTCAGGCAATTTAACTGCAAATCTTTCTCTCAGCGCTGTCCTTTCAGCTCCTGCGGTTGGGTACACGGAGCCAGCGCTAGCCGCTCGCTGATTACGGCAAACAGATGCAAGCAAATCGGAAGCTCACATGCATGCAATCCCCGGCATTAATTGCCTGTTCTGCTTCAGCACAGCTTTGTAGGACAGCTCAGCTTGGCCCTTGCTAGGGCATGGCTCCTCCTCACCTCATCACCCAGGAGCCTGAGGGACATCACTGTGGGAAGGGTGGTGGAGGGTACGAGCTTTAGCCATCTCACAAGGCAGTTCTCTGTTTACTCCTATTATTTTCTTGCTTTCCATGACTCACCAGCCTCACAATGTGATTTGAATCAGCCTAGCATAAATATTTTTTAAAACATTCATTTGTCTTTGTTTCCACAGATGTCCTTTCCAAAACTGCTTTCATTTCTCTCAATTCCTGTCTTTGCTATTTCATCATGAATACACTTGCAGGCCTCTTTCTAGGATATCCAAAGGTATCTGTATCAGAATATATCTCTTTTTCCGAAGAGGCTCTATAATTTTTATTGCAAATAATGAAAGCCCAAGATTACTTTCAGTGATTTTTTTTTCTTTTAATAGAAAACGACCTCAGCCTATAAAAATTATTTTAATCAAAATCTCAGTGTTTCACTGAAAATATATTGATGTAACATATTTGAAAATAAACATAGGCAGAAAGGGAATACTTTTTCTTTTGACAACACTGATTTACCATTTATAGCCTCTTGAAATTCTTCTCACTCTAAATTTACACAATGTGAAATTATTGTCAATTATAGTAATCTTTTTAATCCGCATTCTTAATATTGACAATAATATTTCAGTCACTCAATTGTTTTCACATTTTATCTTCCTCCCAGCTTGATAAGCAATGAATCTCTTTTCACACTTTCTTTACTTTTGGTCTTGCCACTATAAAGTATATATTCCTAACACAATTTTATTCTAGTCCCGCTTCTGTCTAATAAATGCATTTCTACCGTAGCCAGCTCTTGTCATCCTTTTGCTTTACTCTCTTCTGATTCTCAGGGGAAAATGGAAAGTCTTCCTACAGGTTTTTAAAGTAAAACCAAACAACTTTTCCAGTTATTCCATATTCTGGTAAAATTTAATATATCTGATACTGAAATAAGGTTAGGAGACTACCATTACATATTACCAGAACAATGAAAAACCAAAATGCCACAGGAAGACAGTTAGTAATTTTTAATTTTAAAAAGTCATTTTAGATGTTTTAGAAAGTTTTGCCATTTGCTTTTGAGAACTTGGAAAGGTTTCAGAAGTCTTTGTAAAATAAAATTTTTTTTACTTCCTCAGAAGTTTTCTCATGTCAGTGGCGCTTTCTGCTCAGCCACAGCCCTGGCTGTTTGCCTTGTTCCCTCCCCTGATGTTTCTGTGGACACGTGGGCCTGTCTCAGGCTGTATCCATGTCCTTTAGTCCTTCTGCAACTGCAGCCACAGCTCTGTGCAAGGAAGCACCTTTCAATGGATTTACAGTCTGCCATTTTAGACAGTTCTTCCTAGAGATTATATGCCTTTAATCCAGTTTCATTTATAGTTACTGGTAATTTTGATATTTTAATCAAATGTTTTTCCATTTTATTTTGATTTTATTATCTGAGACTGAAGAATGCTGTTCTTTCTGTTAATAGTGGATTTCTTCAATACAACTTTGGGTAATTTTAGCAGCTCCCGGGACAGCATTTTGAAACTGTGTGATCTCATATACTAGATTATAAAAATTAAAATTAAATTTTGACAAAATTCTAATTAAAAATAACTGTCAATGAATACAAGTTTGTTTGCAAAGAAGCACCATTTAAATGAGTGTTTTTCCTATCAGAAGCATATAGCATATTGTTTACTACTTTGGAGAAATGGTACCAGTATGTGGCAGGTAATAAACAGAAACATTTACCTTAATAGCAAAATCTCTTTTGCATAAGTTGCATACATTTATTTTTCTCTTTTGCCAGGACACCCTGGCAAAATTTAACCTTTGTCAAGCTTTGAAGAGAATGTGTCTAATTTCTGTCTCACAATACTTCCTAGCTCACTATAAATATAGTGTAATTCTTGAGCAGCATTGTGTACTAAATCTGTAATGTCTTACAAGAGAATTGTTTCAACTCAGTGAATAAATGAAAATCACTTGGGATTAATTCCAAACCTGATTTTTTTTTCATCATTTAACTTGCTCGGTGTCTTGATTTTTTCCCTTTTCCATATACAGATATTTAATTATTTCTCCACAAAATGTTATAAAAAAATGGAAGGAAATATTTGTATTTGTAAATATTGAATAAGTGGATAATAAAGCATGCTAGACAAGACCACAATCATATGATGTAACAGTACTGTTTAATAAGTCCTTTCAATAAGTGTTTGCTTCATTGTCTTTGATTGTCTCTGACTGGTTACTTCAGGTTTCTTACTGTTTCTGAGAACAGAAAGTCCATGGGGAGCTACACTGCCTTCTGTATAATTTGAATTGATTTGTCCTCTTGTGCTGCTGCAGAAGATGGTGACTGTTTTCATTTTTCTACAGAACAATTTTGCTAAGCATCTTTAACAGAAGGAAAGTATCTCTAATGCACTTCATGGGGTGGTTTTACTCCCAATAGGAGGACTGCAGGTAGGTAGGGAGCCCTGTGTGGCTTCCAATCTAACAGTGCTGGAGTCTATCACAGGTAACAGATCTTCCAGACACTGGTCAGAGAAGTCAGAAATTCAGTATGAACTATGCCCATAACACCAAGCCAGACCATCCCCATACTGATTAAGGGGTACGTCAGTGCACTTTATTGAGTGCTTAGGAAAGGACAGTTCTCTCCTCCCATGCTGTTGTCTTCTGCCTCTTTTTTGCTTGAATATATGTGGCACTGGAATATTTCAGATAATTTTCCTGGTCTGGTTCAATACACACTGTCAAAGGAGGATTGGAGGGCCTGGGGTACAAACTGTGCTTCAGTGTGCTTTTGAAGCAGCTTGGCTGTACTCTGCTCTTGAATCATGATAAACTGTAAAAGTCAGGTCAGTCCTTAAAGAATTAGTAAATGAGAGAACAAGTGCTACATGCAGGAGGAGTGAAAGAGGCTCCTGATGAAGTATGGGGACATAGATTGCTCATCTGTACTGTATATTGTGCTACGTGTTAGCATATTTATATATTAAAAAAAAAAAAAAAACAAAAAAAAAAACAAACCCAGATTTCTCAGAATAGTCAGCTTTAGAAAAACTGATGACTGAAGCAAAGAAAGCATTAGCTTTCTCATTAAATGCTAGTTCCTGATAACACTTGACTGGCCTATATACCTCTTAAACAAGAAAAAGATATTCCAATAGTGCCTGGAGAAATTAGCTGTGGCTAAATTTTCTTTAGATTTTAGAAATTATGTTAATCATTTTATGCCTACAATTTTCATAATGTGGTTTGAGCTAGGCAGCTGTTGCTTATGCTGCTTGTCTCATGCAATGCAGCAGAGTTGCATGAGGATGAATGAGAATGAGAATGGAATGAGAATGAGAATGAGAATGAGAATGAGAATGAGAATGAGAATGAGAATGAGAATGAGAATGAGAAAGAGCTTCAGGATCCAGCCACAGTGTAGCAGAATATTAATGAGCTAGTGAGCATCATGTTTGATGCACATGGAAAGGGAATAAACCCCCAAAAAAGATCTGAAGTATTGAAAGAGCCCATGCTATGGTACAGAGCTCAGCACTGAGAGAGAAGGAGCCTTAATCTGTATGGCCTTCCCACTGCTGCTGCACACCAAACTCCCATGTGCACTCCACAGGGAGACTTCAAAAGTGCTGCATGGATGCAGGGCTTCTGTGCTCACCAGAAGCCCTTTTGGCACCTTCACTCCTGCTCTTTGAGCCCAGCCCTGGCCAGGAGTACCTGCTGCTTTCCTCCCCAGAGCATGGACTCAGAGCTGGGCAGGGGAGAGCAGGGCAATGGGGCACAGCTCTGTTTTCCATTGTGGGAAGGAAGGTAAAACATGCAAGAAGAAAGCAGAAAGGAATTTTACCACATCACATCTGAAACCTAAATTTTACCTGTATTGTGAAGAAACCCCCCAGTCAGTTCTGACTGCACACCTGACAGCAGCATTTTTAAGTCCTCTGTTACCTACAGTAAGGGATTCTATTCATTTGTGCCTATACCTGAAGTGCTGGAATACACGTTTATGCAGTTCAATAGTCCAAAATATTTTTGAACAACCACCAGTGAATTTGGACAGGCAGCAACTTTAAATACTAGCCTTTTGCCTTGTCATAGAATCACAGGAAATTCTGAGGTGGAAGAGACCCACAAGGATCATTGATTCCAACTCCTGGCCTTGCACAGGCCACCCCAAGAGTTATATCCTATGCCTGAGAGTGTTTTCCAAATTCTTCCTGAACTGTCAGGCTTGGTGCTGTGACCAGTTCCCTGGGGAACTGTTCTAGTGCCCAAACATCATGTGGATGAAGAACTTTTTCCTAATATCCAACTTAAACTTCCCCTGACACAACTTCATGCTGTTCCTTTGGGTTAAACATGGTTATATACCACAAAGTAGGTGGCAGTGCCTTAACTGTATGCATTTTGTACAGGCCACAAGGGCCCCTTCCATCCTTTTCAAGGGGACTGCTGATCTTCTCTCCTTTCATACAATACTCAAAAAAGGTCAAAATTCAGAATTACTAGACATCTATAATTCATAAAACCAGACATCCAAGTGAATAAACCTTGCTTGTCCTGCTTCAACCACCTATTTCAAACCTGCCATATGACTCCTCAAGGTTTGAGTGGATGTGCACACATCCTATGCCTTCACTTCTGCAAACAAAAGTCCTTCTGAAAGACACAGAGAAACCTGGATTATGAAAAATGGCATATAATCAGTGGCATGTAGCGTCAGTCTGACTGACATGTGCCTACTGTCACTGCTCTTCCTGATCCTGGGGGTGCAGAAAACAAGTTCTGTTTTCAGCCATCTCTTGATGTCAGCCCTTCAAAAGCACCACAAGCGTATTCACAGCAACACTATTAAATACAGACAGCAGAGGAATGATTTGGAAGCAGCAGTATTTCCCTGTTAAGATTCTTGTGTCTCAGATAATGAGATGCATGATGCCTGCCTGTTGCTGATAGCTGGGCTATTGCTTGCTTTTTATAAGAAATGATTTGCTGATGAAAAGCCAATCAGCAAAATGCTGAATGTTTTACTATGTAATTTCATGTGAAAAGAGATAAAAACAGCCTGTATCCTTGGATAATAACTAAATATTGATTTTCTAGTAGTTGTTTTATCTTCACCCAAATCATCATTTATTAATGGAGGCAGTTCAGCCTCTGGTTTAAATAGGATTTGCTGAAGTTTAAGTCCCTATTTCTCTTACAGTACAGCTTTAGGTAAGCAAATGGTTAGTACATCTTTTTATCAGTGGGCACAAGGCACAGGTATTCCAGACACTTATGGTGAAGGTCATGAGCTTCGTTTTTTGAGGGAGACAGCAAAAAACAATGACAAGATTCAGATGCAAAGAAACCAAAGAAACACTAGTCCTTCATGCAACATATATTTAAACCTTGAAATCCTTGGCCATGGAGTATTAAGTGCTTGAATAAACATAAAAAGCAAGACAGGTTTGCTTAGAAAAGTTGGCATTGAAATATAACAATTTTATAGCATTTGAGGATTTATTTAATATAGATTACCCATGTGCAGTGTGTGTAGCTCTCTAGAAAACAGGATGTACTGGGGTGAATTGTCATGATATGCCTGCTCTGTCACTATTCTCTCCCCATCAATTATTCACTTCTTCTGTCCTTCTGGGGTTAGACAGACCTTTGATTCAATCTTGTCTACTCATTTTGATGCTCTAAAAAATAAACTCCTACATTCTGTAAGTAATTTTCAGTTTGACCTTCTATACACAAAAGGTACAACCTCTGATATAGGAAATACAATTGATGAAGAAAGAGCTTGTCTTGTTACCTTGCTTGTGTCCCAGCTGGTGAATAAAAATAAGTTACATTGAGTCCACATTAAGAGTTCACATTTCTGAATCAGCTATGAGGGAAAGTGAATGAATTGGAGTATAGGGAACCAAGAAAAAAACAATAGTAAAGCAGAGAATCTAGGTTCATCTATCTCTTACAAATCAATTAATCAATAAGTAAATTTCATTTTTTTAACTCTCTTGGCTGTTTCAAAATGAAATTGGAGATTTTTGTCTCCCAGATTTCAAGGAGAGGCAGGATGCACTATTATTCGACCTCTTACAACATGTAAAATTGCTGCCTTCCATGGCAAAGAAGAAAATTATGAAAGAAAATTAAGTGCTCTTTTTACCAAATACACTTAAAGTAAAATCCTAAAATGTTCCTTACTAATGAAAATCATCAATAAATCCCTCCTAGGTACATTAAAATGTAAAAAAGTTATTGGAAATAGGTATTTCTCATAAGAACACACAAGAGTGTTTGGTTTTCTGTAGCCATTTCATTACCTTGACAATCACCAGCTCAGTTAACTCTCTCATCTGCTGCAGTGCAAGTACCTCAGGGCTGTCATGGCTTGAAGACCACAGAAATTAGTGTCTGCATATATAAGATTCTAAATTATCATGAAAACTCAACAAAAATGTTTTGAAATCATATCACAATATGGAAACTAGCACTCAGAATTATGCTTTTCCTTATGGTAACTTTTGTGATGGATACCTCTCCAGCTTGTTCCCAAATCTGTCTGGAGAATGGCTTTAAATAGATGACCACAATCATGTAATATCTCACTAAGAGAACCAAAAATGTTAACTTTTGGGCATGATGGGTGTTTGTGATGATTCTGTGCCAAGTCTGAATCAGACAGATGAAGCACAGTCATTCATTTGTGCTATGTCTCTCTGGAAGACCACAGGGAAGGCAGGAAAGGACCACAGTGGGTCACCACCTCCCTGATCAAGCAGGGCCACCCCAGAGCACATGGCACAGGGCTGTATCGAGAGGGTTCTTGAGCATCTTCAGTGAGGGAGATTCCACAACCTCTCTGGGCAACCTGTTACAGTGCTCGGTCACCGGCACAGTAAAGAGGTTCTTCACCATGTTCGGGTAGAACCTCTTGTGCATCAGATTCTGCCCACTGCCTCTTGTCCTATTGCTTGGCACCACTGGGAAGAGCCTGGGTCTCTGACAGCCTCCCTTCAGATAGATAGACAAGGATGAGGTCTTTTCTCAGTCTTCTGGAAACTGAACAGGCCCAGCTCCCTCAGCCATTCCTCACAAAAGAGATGTACCAGTCCATGCTCCAGTCCCTTCATCATCTTTGCTCCCCTCTAATGGACCTGCTCCAGGGCTTCATTGTCTCCCTTGAGCTAGAGACCACTCCAGGTGTGGCCTCACCAGGGCTGAGCAGAGGGGCAGGATCACCTCCTTTCCTCCTTTGCCATGCTGGCAGTGCCTTTCCTAAAGCACTCCAGGACACCATCGGCCTTCTCGCCCACAAGGACACGTTGTTGGTCCATTGTCCCCAGAGCTGCTTTCCAGCAGGTGGCCCCCAGCCCCTACTGGTGCAGGGGGTTATCCTTGACCAGGTGAAGGACCCTGCATGTATCCTGCTTGATCTTCTGGTGGTTCTTCTCTTTCCATCTCTCCACATTGTCCAGGTCCTTCTGAAGGGCAGCACAGCATTCACAGTAGTGATAAAACCCACAAATTTTGAGGCAGAAGGGATGCCATCCTGGAAGAGATACTTTCTTCTCTTTTTTGGCACATTTAAATGCCAAGTATTATTTTTATTTGTCTTATTTTTACAGGAATGTGTGGTGTAAAACACAGTCATTGGGCTAACTGCTGCTCCTCTGCACCATTACAGAACCAGAATAATTTCAGGAGAATTAAGTGAAAGCACCATATTGCCCAGAAGAAGTGTGTGCACAAGCACTCAAACCAACCAGGCTGTAGTTTTACAGAAAATTGTTACAACAAAAGGAATAATTCAATTTCAGCAAATATTTTGATCATGTCTGCACATGGAATAATGAAAGAAACCCAAACAATACAGTCTGCTCCTTACTAGAGTCAATGAATACTATTAAATTACAAAGAGAAGAATTCACACCTACAGGTGTTTTCTTCATGCTTTTTTGTTTACTTTTTCATCTGGTAAACTCTTACTGATCTTGTACTGTTGTTGACTCATAGTCTGTATGCTTGTCTGAAAAAATATCTGGATGTCTCTATTTCACTTGTGCCTGTACCTCTTATAGTTTCCACAGGATCTTATGGTTCTGAAGCTGGCTGCTTATGTTCTGCCAGTTCCAACAATAAGGAGCCCCAGGTCATGGAAAACAAGCAGCACTTCATGAACATCTTTGCTGCTGTTCTCTCTTTCAGAGAAAGAAGAAAAAAAAAGCAAGGAAAAAAGCTTTACCTAAGTTTGACTATTTTCTCTCTGTTTCTATGGGAACAAGAACAGATGAAGTAGCAACTGCCAGCCATCAACTGGATTGCTGAAGCTCAAGCCAAGGAAACTGGCTACTGAGGAGCTGCAGGCTTCATTTGGACTGTCCACTGGGTTGCTAAATTTGAAATGGTTTCATCTTGCAGTGTGGAGAAATGGAATTGCATCAGGTTTAAAATCAGTGAAAATATTTTTTCCCTGGGATCTCTTCAAATCTTGTGACTTCTAGGACAAACTGAGAATAAAATATTTGTTTTTACTAAAAGAAATAATACAAATACAACCTCCTTGTTCAGGTGATTAAATGCCCTTGAATGTTTTTTTCAATTTTCATAACAATACCTAAAAAGTGTGGAGATCAGTAGATATCACCATTATCATAGATTGTCAACTCAAAGACTTTAGCTGAATGAAGAGTACCTAACAGATATGGGGTTAACAGGCCTGAGAAAAAGCTCTTTTTATTACCCATCCCTTGCCAAGCTCTAATCCCTGACTCTGTTACCATTTCACAAGCTGCTCTTTTATAAAATTCAATCTCCTGTCTCTAAGACTTCAACTTCTCTTTTTTATCCCCATACTGTGTAATTTTGAGCTCTCTTGCAATAACATCTCCCATCCTCTTGTTATCCCATCTTCAGGCACCTCCATTTCAATCTCCTACCCAAGAGCTTCCAACCACCAGCCTTTCTTCCCCTGTGCCCATTGCTGCTGGCAACAGCTGTGACCACAGCCCTGGCTGCTCTGACCTGCAGAGCCCCTTTCTCCTGTGTTCTCCCTCCTGCCTCAGGAGGGGTTTCACATGGAGGACACAAGTTGCATTTACCAATAATCCATCCAAACAAAGTTCCAAAGCGATAAAAGTAGGGCATGTGAAAAAATTTGTCATAGTGCTAACCTAGTGCATTTCTTTTTATTGCCTCTATCTGAAATTGAGCGTGCAAAAGGGAGAGTTCTTCAGGCTGGTGCCACAATGGGATATAAATGGTCTGAGTATTACTATGTGCAGTGGAGCTACACTGACCTAATTTATGGCAGCTGAGAATCTGGTCACCAGCTTACATGCCTACTGTTCTGTTTTTGCTTTGCTTTGGAAAACACTGTATGGAAGCATTTAGCTACATTTTGTGGTGGCAAAAAAAGTCTGTAATACAAATTTCTGCATGAAAAACAATTTTGCTTCTTTTCCAATAGCTCACTCCATCATTTCCAGATATATTTGCCAACATCTGACTTTTTCTCTCCTTTTAAAATATTGTTCTACTCAAATCAAGCATCACTCAGGGAAAAAAGGAGAAGAAAAAGAAAAAGGATAGACAAATCTCACTGTTAGGCAACTCATAACTTTGTATAAAACACAGCAAATAACTGAGGTTAAAATAAGATAAGACATCATGCTTGTCTTTAGTTTTTTTCCATTACAAAGAATATTTTGATCTGGTATAATTTTACAGAGTTCAGAAGAGTTCCTAAGTACAGATTTACAAACCAATCGTGACCTCAAGTGGCCCACTGTTCATCTGAATAAAATACCTACCAGCATACATTAGGACTGAAGTACTCCTGAGTTGCTAGGTGCCACAGTGCTCAGATCCAGCAGGGTCTGTATTAAGTATTTCCAGGATTATAAACAATGGGAACACATTTGTGCCTTAATAGCCTACACCTCCCGTTAACAAGTCTGCAGTCACAATATTAAAATATACTAGGAACACTGCCTAGGACCATACTTTTGTAATGAACTGTTTTAAAAATCAATTAAGCTCTGTGTGTTAATAGAAAATGAAAATCCAGTGAATTGTTGAACTCTAATAGGCGATTCTCCCAGTGTAGATTTTGTCCTTCTCTAAAGGTGAAAGCAGGCACTAGGCTTCTTTTTTGTGTTCAGGGTTGGCTTTCACCTCTTTCCATCTGAAAAGTGTCTAGTGAGAAGCTGAAATCTGTATCAGGCAAAGGTTCACAGCAGCCTCTGAGGATAAGACCCTAAATGTGCTTGTATATGACTTTTAGACATAAAAAACTCACAAGCACCAATTTCAAATGCTGAGCTAGGTGGAAGGAAGGATGTGAGTGGTCTTGGTTACACACTCAAGCCACCAAAATTATTGCTGAATGTTAAAACCTGATCTGACAGCCAGGAGGGAAGTATCCAGTAGTGATCAGTGAAGTGTCCCAGGAAATGGGGCTGACCAAAAACCTGGCTACATGAGGGGCCTTCCCACCTTTTCAGGAGGATTATTGTGGTGTGATTCTGAACAGGGGTTGTAGACAAATACATGGTCTCGAAAACACTCATGGAGATACAGAAAGTAGGACCCCATTTTTCCAAGTACCACTGGTAAAATCCACTCTACATTGACATCCTAAGGTGTAGGCTCCAACTTAAGGAAGGAAGTGTGGCAAGATGTGCAAAGCACATGCTTTCCATTGGCTTTGCTAGGTGTTAGTCTTAGGGAGACCTCCAGATGGACAGCACTCTCAAGGGCCTGATCATTCAGATTTGGTGCATCCTCATGGGTGAACCAGGAGGTTCAGGGGTGTCCTTTACCAAGGACAGTAGAGTGTTTGCAAGCTTTCCACCCTGAGAGTATTCCAGCCTGTGTCTGAGAGAATGTATGCTTAAGTAGAGCTGCAAATTATCCAGGTAAAATGGCTACTTAGCCACCTACAGTGAGAGTGGTAGGACAGGTCCAGTGAGATTTCAGTCAGGTGCTGCCAAGCATTCTGGGCAGGTGAGATAGGGGCATGTATATCTAACATCATGAAATGGTTTATGGTGAGATTTCCAAAGGAATAAAATAGAGTTGGAAGCACAAATTCAAAAGCAATCAAAATTTGCTTTTCTCTTTCAGGTCTCTTTGTAACAGAAAGTTCAGCAGTAAGCACATCAGCTGGCAGGAGTTCAGCTACAGACACTAACACCAAGAATCACAGCAGTACAAAGATTAGAAGTGCACTTCAGTCTGTTTGTGCTGAAAAAACCAGTCTTAATAGTTTACCTCTTTAATCTGTTTTTCATCTCAGCAGCTGTGATACTGGTTAGGCGTAACTTCTGTAGAAAAATATTAATGCAGTTTCTAATCTGAAATCACGAGCACAGGAGCAAAGTCATCAGTGCTCTGACATTCCTCATTTTACCTGTTCTTCTTTTCATTTGTTTCAAACAGAAAGGCTTGCTGTGATAGAGTTGTAGTCCTATTTGCACTGTTGGCTCTTTCCCACTGTTTGAATGGCACTTGTTTAGGATTTCTGAAGACATAAGGCCATAAACAGACCATGAAGGATTGTCACTTGTAGATCCCTAGAGGAAAATCTCTTCTGAAGCAAACTGGGTGGGAAGATGGGCAACCAAATGTGAAAGGGAAGGTATTCAGGGACGCTGTATAGTTCTGCCAGCATCACTCACAGAGGTCTGTGTATTTTGTTTACCAGGATCGTCCCCTTTCAGCAGCAGAGCCCACACTATGATCACCTGTTTGCAGCAGAAGGGACAAGCAACTTCCTGTGTAACAGGGCAAAACAGGTAAGCAAAATACCCTCTTAAGCCAAAGTTCAGTATTTTTTGAGTCACATGACTGCCTCATCCTGCCATCTTGTCCTGTCAAGCACCCATGCAGGACTTTCTGCTGCTTTGTTAATGCTAAATTACTGGGGTTTGCATAACCATTTGAAGTAGTTTGGAGTTTTATTCAGAAATCAAGATTTAAGCACTATGCAGCCAAATGCTAGAATTTTCTTCACAGTAGTACCAAGCTTTCCATACATATACAATCTCACAGAGAGAGAGAAAAATTTTCTGCATCACCCGTATTATGTCTCAAAGAAGTAGCAAGCTGAGCAACAAAAATGATGAACTGGATTTTTTTTATGGACTGGAACAGCTATATTCTACCATAGGAAAGCTGGAGGAGCTAGAAATTAGCTGTATCATACATATGCAACAGATGCATATGACATTACGAAGTGTTCCAGGAGTTTGTCAGGAACAGCTAAATAATGAACACAAAGTAGAAGTTGCTACTTGCTCTTATAGCCCAAGATAGAAGAAAGGATCAGGGGAGATGCTACACAGTAGTTTATCAAGAATAAGACAACACACCATAGGGGTTTCCAGCTAACTTAAGAGTCGGAAAGGCAGCTTCTTCTGGGGTTTAAAATCAGAATTCATAGCACAGGCACATGTACTGAAGGAAAGGATGATGAATGGGATAGATAAATCAGAAAGCATACTTTCAGGGAATATTGCAAGCTTAGGCTTTTGAATAGCAATTATGGAGAGCATGATTTTTCATTTCAATTTATGTACTGGTAATCAATTATACACTGAGCTGGATATAAGCCCTTTTGCTGCTCCATTAGAAGAAACAAGCAAATAAAATAAGGATTCTGAATGCAATGAGTTCTCTTCCTCTCTTTTCTGTACCTTTGATTCCAGTTATCTGAGATAATAATGGAATTTTAACTTCGAAGAAAGCAAATTAACTATGCACAGTGAGACTGACTTTATTATCGCTTCACCCTTGCATAATTTTTAGTTCTACTTGTCCTTGCAATCGTTCATCTGGCTTAATATGACTCATGAGAGATGTCAACACTGAAAACCATAGCATATCCCTAATGCTAAATGTTCACCTGTCACCTACAGAAGCAGGAATTAATGTAAACTGGAAGAGGTTTCTTGATTCCTACACATCAGACTGGCCTGAACAAGTTCTGTCTGGTTCTGTGCAAGCACCTGCCTCATTCTGTGGTGACAGAGGAGAGGTTTGCTGATGCACACACCCATCCCACCACGGCTGCATCCAGCTCTGCTTTAAAGTATTTATATTTTGCAAAACCACCCATCATCCAGTGTTAGTGTCAGTACAAGAACATTAACACTTCTTATCTGTAAAACATTTTTCCCCATGGATCTCCCTGACAGTTCAGTTCTGGTATGAATAGTACAGCTGATGGAGACGCGGAGAAGAAATGCACCGCCAAAGTGCCAGTCTAGCAGCACTCACTTCATGTATTAATGTGAAGTGGCCATCAGCTTGTAGTGCCTCAGGCCACCTCAATGCTCCAGAGAGTGGGAAGTACCAGAGCAAGTTTTAATTAGGGCTAAGGACAAGCTCCCTGAAGGGAATTGCCACAGCCACCCTGTCATCACTCACTGCCCTCAGCCTCCCTGTGACAGTACGCAGCTCCCACGTGCTCAGTCCAAAGGCGCCTGTGAAACACTTTCTGTCAGCTCTATTTGACAGCTTCTCTGGAAGCTGGGTGACACTGAACTGAAGAGGCAGCAGACACGTGGCACTTGCACACTTACACTCTGTGGAGTCATCTACTTTAGAGTGCAACTGGGATAAAGCACTGCCAAATGCAACGTGCTTTGTCCTCACAGCAGCATAAACCAAGAATCAAAGCACTGAAAAACTGAAAAGCATTTCCCCAGCTCAGCTCCTGGGAGCAGTCCTAGGAGCTACTGGGAAAGGGTGTCTTGGCCTCAGCTCCAACCCTCAGGTTTGATTTGGTGAGCAACTGTAGCCATGCTCTGCTGAGATGGGCTTGCCCCAAGCCAGAGTGCAATGAGAGCAAAGCTAGCTGTTTCACCAGCTTGGCTACCTTAAATGGGTGGTTTTGCAAAATATAAATACTTTAGGTACTGCCAACAAACTTTAAATTCAGTTTAAATACTTTTTATTCACTTGGCTACAAATATCTGATTTTGAAGGATGCTAATAAATAGGAGAAGTGTCCTAATTTTTTTCTTTTTCTGTGCATATTTGATAGAAATGAATGTGTAAGCATGAATTCTGCTGTGGAAGATATCATGCATATCAGAGTTAGTAGAGTATGAGGGTTGTGAAACATGCAAATAAATGTCTGTTTCATATAAACTCCAGTTGTGCAATTCAGCTGCAGGTCCAAGAGGCAAACTACAGCCTTTTTCTCCTATGCAGATAAGCAAAACAAAAATTATAATCATGTTTTCAAGTTAAACTGTACCTCCATGAGATACGTAATTCCACCATCTTTAAGTTTTAGAGTTTCAATCTCTCTTCCTTCCACAGGAGCTCAGTGAAGTCTGAGAGGGAAAAGATTTTAATGCAAGCACCATTTTTTTCATATATCCCATCTGAAATGAGCTTATGAGGAGCTTGTATGCATTATTCATCCCATATCCTGGCTTGAATTAATAACACATCCATTGCTTCTGATACCTTATCAGTACAGAGATGTTCAGCTGTATTGCAGTTGGGTGGAGTAATGTACACATCTGGGTTTACTTGCTCAAGAACACAGTGTGAGTTTTAAGGCTCAAACAATCATGAGAATTTCTTCTCAAAGTTCCTCAGTTTCCCTGGGCAACGCTGTCCCTTGTACATATGTCTTCATTTGGCCTGGTTTCATTTCTACACGTTTCTCTCACTGCCCTGAATAAAGGAAGAACAAAAGTCTATAAATCAATGGCACCTTCACTAGACTCATTCTTGCTCTCTCCTTTCTTCTTGAAGCAGCAGCTTATCCTGTGACTTTCTTACTTCTTCAGCTTTACCACCTTCAGAGTTCTTCACTAATTTCTTGTACTAATTTCCTTTTAAAATGACAGCCAATTGAAAATATGAAAATCACTACTGATTGCATAAATAAGCATTTGTACTACAGTACACAGGTCTTTAGCAAAACCAATCTTGCATGGATTTACATACATCTCATAGCTTTTTAGGGCAAAGAACCTGTAATTTGGCATGAAGTAGTTCCCCTATTGTGGAGTGGCACTTATAATGACAGTATTAGGTAAATAACTCAGGCATCCAAAGACAAAATTCATCCCTTAAAGTTATGATCTGGATTAAAGTAAGAAAATCCTGGAGAGAGTTTAGAAACTATGAAGCAAGGAAATGGATTATACTAATCAGTGAATTCAGTGATTTTTGTAGTCTGACAGATGAAATGCAAGTAGTATTTTACATTCTGTTATTACTCTTAGTGTTATCTAACTTATTAGTATGTTGACAAGGTATGTATGTCCATTGCACATTGTATAGAAGCAGAGTTACACAGACAACTATTTTCTACACACTTATTCTACTGAACAACTTTTGCACAGCTCTGACGTACAATTTATATATAAATAGATATGCATATTAAACCCATTTGCTGTCAGGGCTTAGTCCTTTTATTTTAACTGCTTATGGCCTCAAATCTATTTTTTTCTCAGATTAACAATATGTACTTTCTGTTCAGTCATAGGCAGCAGCCATGTGTGGAGATGTGAAGGCTATGTACTCACTGGGCCCACTGAGAAGGTTCAGCACTGTCCCCACATACCAAAACCTCATCTTCACTGGCTTCCCCTAAAACCCTGACCCTGGCAAGCTCACTCAGGATTGCTTCTCCACTTGTAGCCTCTGGCTGTACCCTTAACAGGCAATGTGACTTTAACACCTGTCCAGAAGCAGCACAGCGCTGTGTTCTCCGAGGCAAGCGTGCTACAGCCTCAGGAAAGTGCAGCTCTTCTGCCTCCAGGCTTGAGGTGCCTGGTGCCCAGCCAGTGCTGGGAGAGCACAGAGCTGCAGCTGTACCTGGGGAATAATGGATCGTTCAGGACTGCGCTGCTGCCAAAGACTGGAGACACATTTCTGCCAGTAAAACTTGCAAGGCAGCAAAACATGTTCTTCCACAGAAGTCAAGAGCAAATTGAAGACCAGCTAGGATCCTGCATCACATCTAATGGCATCTATGTGATGGATAGGTCTCATTTCTATAATATCAAAGATCAGCATGGCACTAGTCCCAGTGAGCTCATCCTGCCTGTTCTGCAGTATCTTTATAGTAGATATACTCATGAAGCATGAGGGAGAAGGCCTAACCTAAACTGTCTGTTCTGATATCCTTGTCCCTGAACCCGAGTGCCATGCAAAGGTCATAAAACCTCGATATTAGAACAGCTCTAAAAAGACATATTTTGCTGCCTGAGGAGAGGCTGCAGTGTGCTGGCGAGATCACACTTAGGAGAACTGAGGTACATTGATACAATTAGTACAATTCTTACTCTGAACCTGTGATGACATTTCCTTTTGGATGGGAAGCCCTGCCGCCTACTAGCAAATTATACAATGGGTAAATGCTGCTGTTATTCTTTGGCTTTGTAGAATACTTGTACCTAAGCAACAGGAAAAGAATATAATGCCCTAAAAATATAATTTAAGCACTAATAGATGAATGGGGAGACCTACACCCTGGTTCCTATTTCAGGCAAAACAAAGGGTCCCCTGCAGACATCACAGTTCAGTAGTTAGATATTGCTTACAGGTTCACTTTCCCTTACAGGGAAATGGGGATGAACTCTGAGTTTCCAGATCCTTCTGACAGCTGGGATTTGGGGCAATCCCAAGGGATATTGCTACATCATTGCTTTTGATGATAAAATGCTGTGTTTTCCTACAAACATGATGGGTACTAAAATGTGTAGCTGTGCTTGTTCAGGAGCCAAGTCACAGGAGTGACCAAGCCATGCAAGAGGCACAAATCAGTGCTGGCTCTTCCACATCCCCTCTTCAAGTGCCAGTGGGAAAATCCACACCTTGCAGTGGGACACTGTGCATGGGTTTGTTACCCTAAAGCAGGCACTGACCGAGGCACCACTTCCACATGGCAGAGGGGAAAGCAGTACAGTAAATCAGTGCACCAGTTCTGGCTCCGCATGATGGCTGCAGAGAAAGATCAGGAAGCCATAAAATAAAGATTCCATGAAATAAACAGAAAGATTATTTGAAATTAATTGCTTTTATACAGAATGATGTAAAGCAGACTTAAAATTACAGAGAATTAGTCTGGCAATTGTAGATTTTGCACACACGGTCATGATTACTTCAAAACTGTCTATATACCACATTCTAACAGGCTTAAAGGAGTTGAAACAGAACTTTTAAATCATTTGCGTTTTAAATAAAGGAGGCTATTTGTAGTAATAATACTTTTGATGAAGGGTTCAGAGTCAAGTGATACATGTGATTGATGTCCATAATAATTGCACACTTCTATAATCCTTCCTCACCCATAAGAGTTTTACATTTTGGATATTATTAATATTCAGACAAAAATAACTTGTGGGCAATATCATGTCCTGAACATGGTGGAGAATTAATCGGTTTTTGTAAAACTGTTTAAGAATGATGGATACTTTTTCCTGCTTGAGTAAACACTAGTTAATTCTCTAGACCTCCCTTTTCTGCTCATGGAAATCCAAGTCCAAATGATTTCATGGATATTAAAAGGATGGTGTCAAATACTAAATACACAAAGATTAATTTTTCCACTTGATAAAGACCTGATACTATTCATTGTATAGCAAACATTTCAGTACTGGAGTTTTCTTGGGTTTTCATTTGTAGTTTAGAACATAATGAACTTAGGAACAACAAAAAATGCAAATGAAAAAAAATAGGGTTGCTGAAATGCAGTCATCAAACTAGGTTTCAAGTGAAAATATCACACTTGTTTTTATTCTAGATAAGGAACAGGGCAGCTGGGAATAAACATGGATTGAAATTTTCTTCATCTCTTTAATGAGTTCAAAGAGGCTTAACAAAGACATAGAAGAGTTGAACATTGCTGTGTACAACACGGTAAACAGATTAAAATTTTATACCTGAGCAAAAAAGGAATTTAACTATTAACTATGGCATGCAGAATAACTGATAAATTTTCACATAAACGTAGCATATTGTTATTAGTTTACAGTCATTCAGATGTTCTTAATTTTTACAAAAGCTAAAGATGGAAAAAGCTCTGAGACGAGATGAGTATGTGACATAAAACCACAATGAGGAAAAGCACTTTACCATCTAGCAGCCTTTCCAGAGAATCAGAATTATCTGCTGTTTTATTATCCAGGCAGAAGCAGCAACAATTCAAAGCATGTGGAGTTAATAACACATTAGACATTTAAGCAGGTCCTGAAAATGAAAATATTAGCAGTTTATGAAGTGCTCACAGAAGACCTGAGCCTGCATTCCCTGCCCTGAAATGCCACTTTGAAGCACTGCATTTGTGAGCCGTTCCCAGAGCAGAATGAAAGGCAGGAATCTGCAAGGAATGACTGATCAAGTCAAGTCTCGTGATTTTCTCACTAGCATAACTGCCCATTCTTAAGGGATGACTTTTTACCCAAAAAACTCACATTTCATTTTATGTGGAAACTTGACCTTTTCTCTCACTGAGTCCAGTTTTTTGGGTGGGTTTTGATTTTCTTTTCTCTTCTGTTTTCACCACCTAATATATTTCAAATGCACTGGTTTGAAATAGTCTAGCACAAGTCAAAAAGAAGTAACATATTTCTCAATTCCCTTGTCTTTGCAAAAGATGCCTGTACGAAAGAAGGGGCCTGAAAATTTTCCCCCACCAGACAGGTTTCTTTCTCCTGGCAGACTTCTGCACTCCTCGATTTTCATCAAATATGAAAACTACCCACTCCCACCATCAATATTCCTGCACTACAAATCAGCCATTTGCCTTCCTCCAGCAAAACCAGCAAACCCTGCGCTTGTCATTTAGACTTGACAAGAAGATATGGGAGGGATGGAAGAGTTTTTATTTACCCTGTTAGAGACAGCCATAAACTAAGCCTCTCCCTTTTACCTCCTTGCAGTTGTATATTTACATACTCTTGATATCAATCAACTCCCTTCAAATCATAACACCTGCCTTGACTTTCCTGCTACTGTTCTTTCACCATTTATGAATAAAACTACGCATTGCAAATGCATGTATCCAAACTGGGTTCATCCCTTTGTCCACAACATACTCATTTCTTCTTTACAGTCAGACATCTTAGACATTGGTAGGTTGTGTAAAAGAGTCCCCAGGAAACTGAATCCTCTTGGCTTCTAATTTCTTCCTGGCTTTGAAAGCTGCTGATACTTCAGGGTGGATGGAGTCCAGCCGCTGTTCACACTGGAAGGCTGTGAGGAAGGCCGTCCTGTAGTTGTTATTCATCCAGCCATAGAGGAGGGGGTTAGCAAACGTTGAGCACATGGCAATGACATGGAACACCGTGTAGATCAGTTTGTACTCTTTCAGGTCTAACACCTGACTGTCAATGTCACTGACCAGCTGGAAGGTGTGAAAGGGCAGCCAGCTGACAGCAAACACCACAACCACGCACACCAGCATCTTGGTGGTTTTCCGGCGCCGGTGGTGATAGTGGTCATTCCCCGCCCCAGGGCTAACGTGGTTCTTGAGCTTGGTCCAAATACGGATGTAGGCATAGGAGATGACTGCCAGAGGCAGGACATACTGGATCAGGAGCATGGAGATGCTGTAGATGGTGCCATAGTTGAGCTGCCCCTCCCCTGGCCACTTCTCAGAGCAGACCACAATCTTGAAGTCAGGAATGATCTCAATCAACGAGTACTCACGGAAGATGGCCAGAGGACTTGCCAACAAGGCACTGACTGCCCAGGCAACTCCTATAATCAGGAAGCTGATCCGCTTAGAGATTCTGCTTTCCAAGTGATAGACGATGCAGCGGTGACGATCCAGAGCGATCACAGTCAAAGTGACAGTAGACACGTGGACAGCAAGGGCCTGGGCATAGGGCACCAGGTGGCACAAGACCGGGCCCAGTTTCCATTCGCCCAAGAGCGTATAAACCAAGGTGAAGGGCAGGCACAGCGTGTTCACCAGCAGGTCAGCCACTGCCAGGTTGGCAATGAAGAAGTTAGTCACTGTGCGCATGCTTTTGAATTTGATGATCACGTGGATCACAAGGGAGTTTCCAATCACTCCCAGCAGGATGATGGAGCAGTAAGCAAAGATGAGAATTATCTGTACTTCAACAAGCGTTGTGCTGTCCTTCAGTTCTGGTTTAGGGTCCAGAGCCAATTCGTTGAGTGGTGTGGTGTATCTTGTCAAGTACAGCTTAGTGAACAGCTCCATTTTCATTTCATCTGTCTGGTTGTCCTCACCTACTGCTTCCAGGGGCCCCATCCTTGCAGCAGCCTGGTCTAAGCCTCAGAGCTGCCTCTGAAAACAAAACAGTACAAGAACAAGTAGAGAAATTGGTCCACATGGACTAAGACAAGAAGCAAAGAACTAAAGCTACATCTCTTTCCTAACCCACACTGCGGGATTAAGAGAAGATCTGTCTTAATGTATTTGAATTCTCTTGCCCTTACATTTTGAGGGCTGATCCAGTAATATTATTTAGGCATGACTCCTGCTGAAAATTGGAACAGATTTCAAAAGCATTCCAAAGACAAGGTTTGCCTAAGTGAATGCAGAAGGATTAAGATCCTGCTGGGCAGCATATCACTTTTTTACAATCCACTCCTAAAACTAGTGCTTATTTAGCACAAATCTTCCAGTTATATCTATGGGAATTCTACATGGAACAGCACCATCCAGACTGTTATTAGCATAATAATCTTCCAGCTTTTCCTTAATGAGAAGTGTTTCCTTTAAATAGTTACTAAATTCTTACAGGTTTATGCCCTTCCTTTATATCAGTGAACTAATTGCTGCAGTCTTTCTTTAAGAAACTGTTTTACAATAGTTTGTACCATGAGGCAAATATAAAATACCACTGAAATAGAACTGAAATAATATTTCTTTGAAATGACTGCATAACTTATTCATGCTGAAATCAACTCAAGAAACAATTGAAACACAGTTATACATATTTCCTTTCTGTGTGATGTTTCAGAAAACAGAGCTCCTTGGAGGCTGCCAATCAGGCATTCATTTCTGACTGCAGTCATAGCGAAGAGCAAATCATTCCTCTGCTGAAGTCAGTAAGAATTTCACCACTGGCATAAAAATAATTTTTTTTTTCCTTCCTTACACAGGCTGAGCCAAATTCTGTGGTACCCTAGGATTTTGGTAGGCACAACATATGAATGGTTTACACTCAGTTGCTGACTTGGACTTCAGTCCAATGTAAAAAAGTACATGTCCCCATGAAAACTGCCCAGAGCATGGGTGGCATGCTAACCAAGAATTGAGGACCTGGGGACTCCTTTCCTTGGCATGAGAAAATAATAATAAATTACCAGTGCCAAGCAAACTTACCAGTAAAACATCACTGTTCACCACCAAGGGTAAAGGCAACCTGAGTTACTCACTCAACTTCCCCATTCATTACTTTCCATAAGGAAAGTAAGAGCAGAGATGTCACTTTCTTGCCATCAAGTGTTATACATAGCTTAACCCTTCTCAAATTCAAGAGTGCCTAAAGAAACAGCTATTGATGTGTTTAGATGAATATGGCTTTTAAAAAAATTCTTGTTCTTTTGTCATCAGCTCCATTTAATTCCTTCCATCTTCAGAGAAACATTTCAGAGTTACAGAGGTCCATTTTCATCCCTACCTCTCCCAGCAACTATCACTGAGTGACAACCTTCAGTATGGTTTCCAAACTGGGAAAGAAGCGTTGTCTACCAGCAGCAGACTGAACCCTTTTTGCCTCCTTCTATCCCACACAGCATCCCAAAGAATTTCTCAGGGCAAGCTACGTTTGCAAAAGAAGCAGATCGACTGCATGTACTGAAAGGCATTTTCCCCTCAGCTAAACAGGTCAGAATTATGCCATACTGTTTAGTCTACATTTATTCAACAGTTAATAGTGTAAGCCTGAGATGTGAAGTCAAGTAGCTGAGATGTGCCAGCTGCTCATACTAGTGTACACTGCTGATTTTAGCAGTATAATTGGTGTCCAACTACTAGGATAAACCTAAGGGATTCCTTATCAATACACCTTTAATCCACCAGGTTAAAAATGTAAGAAATCCACCACAAGTTGCACAGTCAAGGCTATGCAGAAGTTGAGAACTAGAATGAGCATTTTCCTTTGACCCATTCCTACATCTAGGAATTACTCTTCCATACATTATTACAGTAGAGATTTGATGAGGTCCCAGGACTGTCAGATACTTCAAAATCACTTATTTTTTTTCAGTGCAGATAATGTCTATACAGAAGTAGAAGGGTGAGAGGGTTGACAAATATAAATTCTTTCCCTTCTTTGCCCTAAATCCAGGCAGAATGATGTAGCTCAGCCAAATAATCTAGCTTCCCTTCTTCCCAAAAGTATTTTCACCTATTTCTCTAGTCCCTGACTTTCTGTTGATTCCTTCTTGCAACTCCTCCTTTTTAGCAAAGCCTTCTCTTGCTCTGACATTTTTATTTTATTTGTTACTGCCCTATTCAGGCTGATGAAAGATGCTTTGGTCTTGTCAGTAAGACAAAGCTGATGGAGAAAGAAAGGACAATTGTGATTTAAAACAGAAATGAGCTTGTGCGTCAGCAAGTGATGAAATAAACTGGACAAGTCTGACATGGTTGGTGGGACAGTATGTGGGCAAAATAGCAGTTGCTTTCAAAAACTGGGGATAAAACTGAGGTGACACTCCAGGTAGTGTTTGACAGGACCCTCTCTGCCCTTTTTATGGGATAAACTCTCCAGATAAGAGCATTTATTGACACACCTTGCATACTGCACCACACCGGGGTTTTTTTTCCCAATTTTTCCCCCCCCAGCAGTCAGATCCTCATGGTCAGGCATCAAATTGCGCCTAACTTTCGGCCGAGAAAGGCTCAAAGAAGATTTACATGGGTTCTGCGAGCAAGTAAGCAAAAGGGCAGAATACGTGATTACATTAGCAAACAGCATTCCCATCAGGACCGCAGTGCCTGCGCTGGGGAAGGGGCTGGGGATGCTGGAGGCGCAGCTGGCAGCAAACGCGCCTCTGGGATGCGGCGCCGCTTCCCTCCCGCCCCCCGGTGCCGTTCCCGGGAGGAGACACCCATCCCGGGGGCAGAGACACCCATCCCGGGGAGGAGACACCCATCCCGGGGGCAGAGACACCCATCCCGGGGGCAGAGACACCCATCCCGGGGGCAGAGACACCCATCCCGGGGAGGAGACACCCATCCCGGGGGCAGAGACACCCATCCCGGGGGCAGAGACACCCATCCCGGGGAGGAGACACCCATCCCGGGGGCAGAGACACCCATCCCGGGGGCAGAGACACCCATCCCGGGGAGGAGACACCCATCCCGGGGGCAGAGACACCCATCCCGGGGGCAGAGACCCGTGCCCGGGCGCTGCGGGGATCCCGCCGCCGCCCCGTGCCGGGAGCGCCGCTCCGTCCCCACCTTCCCGTTCCTACCTTCCTCTCGCCCCGCGCTGGCGAGCGAGGCACGGCCGGCTGCTGCCCCGGGAGCCGCTGTGCCAGGGCAGGGCAGGGCAGGGCAGGGCGGCTGCCCCGGTTCCGCTGCCCGGCTCGGGTCCCGCTGCCCGGCTCGGGTCCCGCCGCTCTCCCCGCGCCGCTCGGCGGGGCCGCAGCGCCGCTCGCCCCGTACAAAGTTTGGAGGCGGCGGCGGCCCCCGCACGCCGGGAGCGCGGCACGGGCGGGGCGGCCCCGCCGCCGGGGAAGGGCTCGGGCGGGGCGCGGCGCCGGCTCCGCCCGCCGGGCTCCGGGCGCAGGGAGGCTGCGGGCAGCGCTCTCGGGATGCGCCGGCCGCTCCTCGTTCGGGATGCGCCGGCCGCCCCTCGCTCGGGATGCGCCGGCCGCCCCTCGCTCGGGATGCGCCGGCCGCCCCTCGCTCGGGATGTGCCGGCCGCCCCTCGCTCGGGATGCGCCGGCCGCCCCTCGCTCGGGATGCGCCGGCCGCCCTCGCTCGGGATGTTCCGGACGCCCTCGCTCGGGATGCGCCGGCCGCCCCTCGCTCGGGATGCGCCGGCCGCCCCTCGCTCGGGATGTTCCGGACGCCCCGCGCTCACCGGCGGCAGCACTGCCGGCCTCAAGCAGGGATTTGGAGAAAGAGGGAGTCGTGCCAGAGCCGAGCCGGTGTACGTGCCGCACACCCGAGCCTGCTTCCTAGTTTTCCCAGTCCCGAGATGCCTTCCGGGAAGGCATAAAGGGGATGCCTTTGCTCCGAACAACTGCTGAAATCCTTGCTTGCAAGCACCGCAGCATGCACAGCTTTTCTGATCCTCAGATGTGGCTGTTGCCAGAGCAGGTGTAAGAATGAATACAGCATTTTCATATTCTGTCAAGAGCAAAATAAAATATTTAATATTTATTTACAAGGCTGGAGAGTAAAGACAACAGCTGCTGCTTTTATTTGGTTCTGTACCAACAACCTTTCAAAACAGCTCTCCTGCTAGCCAGCTTGACAGAGAACGAGTGCCAGTCAGCATTGCTGAGCCTCTGGTAGGGTCCAGCTTCGTTAAATCAATACATAAATGGGCTCTGCTTAGTATTTTACTGAGTGTCTGAAGCCTCTCCCTAGGGATAACTCCTGAGATCCAAGGGATGTCTCCTCAGTGCATATCTGAGGGACCTGATTTACCAAAACGTGCTTCAGCCCTGGTCATAGTTCCCAAGAATAAGAACTAGGAGACTTTGCTTTCTCAATGGCTGATATCACTGATACTTAAACAATTTTCTTCCCAAATCTTGCAGAAGCTGTTCTCCAGGTTAGGAATACGCCTTTACTTCCTGTTACTTAGGTAAATTTGCATTCATACTTAAGGTAGTTTCAGGGATCAGCAACATTATCTTCCCTTTTCTGTCCTCTTTTTCTTCTTAAGGAGACTCAATACAAAAGCACTTCCCTTGTCAAAGGTAATGCACAATTAATAGTATGCCCTTATCTACAGCAGAGAATGTTAAGGGAGCATCAAGGAGTAACTTCAGTGATTTAGAGTTGTTTTTGAAATTCAAAACATGTCCTGAGAACCCTGTTGGATCTTTACTAATTCAGGCTATCTCTTCAGGAAGGGCCTTGCTCTTAGTCCTTCAGCACTTCTGAGACTGTTAATGGAATGCCCCTAGCTTATATTGCAAAATAGATTTCTTTGATGACTAAATAAAGAGCCAGGAGTTTCAATTCTCCTACCCTTGTTTATTCATTTTCCAAGTCAATCCAATTGTAGGATTTATTTTTTGATCTCTCAACAGACATAAATGCATGCCATGAGTTTTTGTAATTACAGCACTTGTATAATGCACGGCCGTGACAGCCTGCAATCCTTTCCTTTCCTTCTCTGACAAGCAGTCAGCAGTGGCTTTCCACTGATCTCAGGGGTGTTGCTGTTTTGCCCTACTTTGTACATTCCTTCTAACTTAATATTTCTAACTTAGACTACTTCTAATGTCTTGGAGGGTATAGTGAGATGCTACAAATCTTTATAATCTGCCCAGCTCAGGATTCCATAGTAAGGGAAGGCTGTTCCTTACTTACACTTACAGGTTCCTGGAAGAAGAAGTCAAAAAGTGCAATTTCGTAGAGGTTGTTTTGCCAGTAAGGGCTGGCTTCCCATGCTAGAGTAAGTAGACGTTATTCCCTGTTACAAGGCAATTCTGCATTCAGGCACAACTGAAATGTTTAATGGATATGCATTTCTAATAAAAAACAGCATTTTTTATTGCTTGTTAAAGAGTGGAATTTAATGGCCCCATAAACACTGCCTTGAACCAAAAGCCATGAAAGCACTAACATCAAGGGCAGAAAAAGTCAAGTAGCAAATGGGCTGTTCAATATGAAATGAGTGGCTGGGTGATCACCTCCAAAGCAACTGTGGATATTTTGCTTTGTGTGCACTCAAATTTCCATCCCCAAAACCATGATTAACCATGAGTCATTGAATCACAGAACAACGTGTTGGATGGAACTTCCAAAAATCTTCACGTCCAGCCTTATCAAATAAAGTCTAGATTGAGCAGGTTGTTCCAGGCTATGCCTCCTCTCCAGGAGAGTTTTGAGTATCTCTGAGTGAGAGATGCTGCCCTCACTGGACAGGTCATCCTTCCAGCAGCTCTCAAAGTAAGACGTCTTTTTTTTTATCAAATCAGACTTTCCCATGTTCCAGCTTGTTCTAAATGCATCTTGTCCTAGCCCTATGTTCCTCCCAGTAGCTATGAACAGATTTCCATTCAGTCTTGACGTCTTTGAGGCTGAACAAATCTTGGTTCCCTCAACACCACTTTGATTGTTATGTAACTGAGCCTCAATCATCTTGGTGTCTGTTGCACTTGCTGCAGTTTACCAATGTCTTTCCTGCACTAGGAACCCCAGCTTGAACCCAGCTGTGACCACAGGTGTGGTCTCACAACTGATAAATAGAGGGGAATAATCACTTCCCGACCTGTTGGCTACGCTCTTGCGATGTCTTGATATGGATTGTAAAGTTAGACTGTGCAAACTGACTCGCATTAAATAAATGAGCCACATGAACTTTAAATCTCAGCTTCCTATTTAAGGCAAGTCTATAAATGAGCTTTTGCTGTGCATATGTATGTGTACTAAGATGAAATTAGATAACATAACAGTTTGGGAAAAAAGGCTGCTGGATTTATGTTGTTTCTGCCGTAAATCCCACTTAGGGAGGTATGGCAGGGTTAAGAGATCCAATTTATGTAGTTTGCCTCTGGCAATCTCTGTTCAACTCTCTTTACAATTAGACAATTGTCTTGTCAAATTCTGTCCAACATGCAGGGCTTTTTCCAATAGAACAATGGATATCTATGCCAGCTCCTCCTAAGTTTACCAGCTCTTAGGAGCAAAATAAAGGTCTGCATGTAGTGCCCAGACTTGAAGCAGTAGTGACTTTTCTTTGAATTGCAGAACGAGGTAAGAGTTGCCAGTCCTTGTCCATTAACTTGTCCAACATCAGATTTGCTGAAATGGCAAATAAGGCTTGATGAATAACAACAAGAAAAGGCAGCAGCTGTCCCATCTCCTGTCCCAAGACATAATTTTCCTTATATTATTTACTGTGAGGGTTGAATTCTAAAAAACTCTGCCCCTTGATCAGTGACCTTTAAAAGCAGTGCTGTGCTGCATGCCACTCAATCAACCCAAACTCTGCCAGTCCCTACTCACACAGATTTTCCTGGAGTGAGTCAGATTTCAGGAATTTAAGTGTTCTACATAGCATGGAAAATCTCTTAAAAATAAAATAGGAAAAAAAAACCCAAAAAATGACCTTGAGAAAAAATATCTGTGATGAATCTGTTATATGGTACCCACACAGAGATCATGTGGTGTAAAATTATATAGGAAAAAGACTTTTCTTACTTAAAATGTCAGAACAAAAGTGTTTCAATAGCTAAGGAGTGAATTTTCTACTTATGTAGGTCTGTAAACATTTTGCCATACAGTTATAAACTGTTTCTCACAGGTTCAATTCTACTTATTTCTCCTTTTGAAATGCAGTAATATAACTGTATGCACAAAAATGCATCATCAGTCTGCCTTAGGGGTAAATACAAGTCAGCAGGTAATGAGAAGTGTTGGTAGGTATGTGTAAATACAACTTGGAGCTGCTGACAGCAGTACTTCCCAACTAGTGCTGGTTAAACCAACAGTTGGGTGCATCTCGTTCAAAAATGATTGCACCAAAGGCTCAGTTGAACTGGCTGTTTGCTCCCAGGCTGTGACTGAGTTCAGCACTGTTTCCACACAAGGCAAGACTGCAGAGCTGAGCTCTGCATTTCAAACACAGCCTTCCCAAATCACCTAGTGCATCGCATGCACTTGTTTCATTCCATCAAAGTCAACACTGTAAGATCGAGTAGCTCATCCAAGAAGTGACAGGTTTAAGTTGCCCATTTAAGACCAAGACATATCTATTTCTATTTACATACCTGTCACACAGTCTGTAAGTAACTAGACATACTCTTTTTCTCTAAGGTCCATGGCTTCATTCACTGTTCGCAGTTGGCAATCCTTATTCAATGAGCATGTCCTTGATATTTCTTTATATTCTCAGCGTGTATTCTTCCATCTTATTCCTTCTCTTTACTGACATGCTATCCTCTCTCTGCAGAGAATATAGAAATGTTCATTTTTTCACAGGGCTTTCTATGCTCTTTTCATTACTAGATCTCAATCAGAAATCCTCAACCTTTATTACGATTTATTTTCTGTCATTTGAATTCAAAGAGGCTGGCCAAAAATTTAATAGGATTTTTAAATGCCAGGAACAAACCATTTCACTATTTTTTTTGTTGCTTGTATTTTAGACATTTTTTTCTTTATGTTTTTCCTTAATTTAGCTTCTTTTCAGTACAAAAATTTCTGAAAACTCAAAAATGTAATGTGGAAAATGACACTTCATTAGTGTATTGAAAGCTTGGTGTACAACTAGTTGTTGCCATCTCTAAAGAGTTTTTTAGATGTTCTTGAGGCAAGCATGCTCTGTTTATTTTAGAGTACTCGTCACAGAGAATAGATTCTCATTTACAGCTTAAAGCTCGAATGTCGCACACACTTCAGTCCTCAGTTTCTGGTAGCTGGGAAAGTAATGAATCTCTAGATGCTTTCCAAAAGTCAACTATATCTGCAAATTGTATGCTTGTTTACATGCCAGTTACTTCTAATGCTAGAGATCCTTGGCTGTTACAAGCAACAATACCACACATTCTTTGCTTTGTCTAAAAATTAGTCTTGTAACAATTGTTAAAGGTTATGTATGTTCTTAAAACTGAATCAGATGCTTTTCAGGCTCAGTTTTTGACTTGGTGATGATATCTGTGCAGTGTTGAATGTTGTCTTTGGGACAAACAGAATTAAGTCTGAAAGATTAAAAACTTTCAAATACATGTTCCCTCCTCTCCAAGTTACAGATCTCAGAATACAGAAAACTGGTCACAAAGTTTACACACTTTCTTTCCTCCTTGTAGAGAGTGCCTAGAACATTGACAGTTGACTGCACTTTGAAAATATATATAGAGCATACTGTTGACTACACTCAGAAATATATTTTAGTGAGCTTATTTCTCAAAGATAGCCATATGTTTTAGAGTTTTGCTTTTTTTTTTTTTTTTTTTTTTTGTTACCATATGCTACTCTCTCCATGACAAACCCTTTTCATGTTGCTCTTAAGCTCAAGGAAATGGGTCATCTTTTGACCTTGCTCAGCCAGTCTTCATTAAGATGAAGAATATTGCTGGTGTGGTTGGCATCTAAGTCCTGAAGAGATGTTCCAAAGAATCAATATGGATAGAGTAACCTATCAGAAATTTAATTATGTTGATTAATAATGGCAACCATGAATGAAGACAGCCCTTTTGAGAATGCTGTCTGATATATAATGCCATATAAAACACATCATATTTGTGGTGAGCATAAATAGAAGATGCAATTAAAAACAGTTTCCAGTGAAAATTTATGAACTGTCGCCTTATATAAAGAAATGGGGTTTTTTTCCACTCACTAAGACACAAAGTGAATATTTTTCTCCCATGTTGCTGAAAGTAAATTAATTCTTGCAAGTTTCTGCATACTGTTTCAGTAAACTTTCCCACATTTACACAGAATTTGCAGGCTGTTCTGAACCCCTTACTGGCTTAATCCAGGGTCATTCTGTACCTCTGTATGTCATTTTATGCAATAATATCTTTTGGGAAAAATACATAGCATTAAATTAATGGATTTTCTTTGTAAGTTATTTCTTATCCTTAAGAAATTACTTTAATTGCTAAAGAAGTGGAAGAAGAGTACTGTCCATACCTGTTATGACTCATTTTAAAAAGTGAAGTAGTTACTGTCTCATTTGTGCACTCTGTCACAATTTTGGAACTTCTTAAGGACTAAATTCTAGGCTAAATGCAGAAAACCTGTACATCTCCCTTCTCAAAATGTAATTGTATGACTCAAGTGCTAACATACAGAAATGCTGGGAAGTTTCAACTGTTTCATCTCCTTCCTTACTGATACTTTCCATTACAGGTGTCACACCTTCTAGTGTAGTGAAACTTCAGTGCCTCATTTTTGATTGACAGCACTGTTTGTGAACAAATTAAGCTTGTCAGCCTATCTTCTTCATAAGGTTGAAAAGTGCTCTGATCCAAAAAGTCTGCCTCCCACTCAGAACTGAACCAGCAGTTTTCTCCATGAACTCTGTTTTCCTTTGTTAATTGCCTGTGATTACCACCCACATTTTCCAGAGAGTGATGGCATTTGAATTGCTAGGGGTATTTCAGGATGGAGGAGAGGGAATGGGAAGTGGCTTGGGAAAAAGTTGGGTAGGGGTTGGGCATGTTTGTAAGGCTAAGTGTTCTGTGATTGCACACAGCCAGGAGAGCAGCAGCCAGAGCACCCTCTGTGCACACAGCTTTTCCATCCCGCCCAGCTTCGGCACAGAGGGATCTGCCAGCTCTTGCTTTTCCAGAGCAGCTGAAAGCCTCCTTCATGCTCCACTGAAACGTTGCTCTCATTCCCTGAAGATCTATTCCCTTTGCACTGCACGTCTGGCTGGCACAGCCATCCTTCTGCAAGAAGCTCTTGCTGCAGTGCTGCTTTTGCAGGTTGGAGAGGGGAAGATTCAACTGCCTTTCAGCATCACCTCCCTGTCCTGCAAGCTGCAGCATGATCATCTCAGGGTCCTGGGGAATGGTAAGATACATATGATCCCCCCAGAAATGCAAAAACATCTCAAGAGGCTGTGTGTGGCTGGCTGGGGCGGAGGTGTTTGCATCTGAGATATTTATCTTAGTCTTCTTTTAATGTCAAGAGAGACCTACTTGGGTGATGAATTGCACCCTAAACATCATCAGCTGTTTCCAAAACTTTCTTTAACCCTAGTGGAAACCGCAGCAAGTTCTTTGTACACTGTGAGTACCTAAACTCTAGTGAAAGGAATTCCACCTATCGCTAGTGATACCACAGTCATGTGCAAGTATATTTTCTCCCCATCAGGATCTGGTTTGAAATCTAGTATATGGGCAGTTGTTCCCCAGATCATCAGTGAAGTTTAAACACATAATGTCCATTGATTTCAGGTACAAGAGCTATACAGGGTTGGAGCTTTAATGCTTTGCAGATTGTATCAAATTTATCCTCATAAATGGTCTGTATGATATTCTCTTTCTTGTTCACAAAGGCTTGGGGGGACTTGCCAGTATGCAGAAACTGTCCAAAATACCTCTCCAAGACAAGTTCCAGATATAGACTCTATTTTTCCTAAATATCCTTTACTGTGATACAAGCAAAAATTCCTATATGGCAAGTCTTTGACTGCCAAAAATAGAAAGAAAAAAAATCAAAACAACTATTGTTTTAATCTGTAAACCCATTCTGATGTCCATAAAAATTTTTGTCATATTGGCAATCTTACATATTTTCACAGTGCACTAATTCTTCACCTAACAAGTGAAGATGGTGGCAGGTTTAGATGGATCTGCCATTACAGGAAATTACTACCACACCTTCTTATCAGTGCCTTCAGTGAAGACCAGAAAAAGCAGATTTCTCTACAGATTCTGCAGCAGAGTTTTGTTGAGTGACTAGAGACCATCCTGTTCTGTGTATCTGCACACAATCTATCTTACCCCGGCTTCTCTATTATATACAAAAAAACTAGTTTGTGGCTCCCACTAACTCACCCTCCCCCTCTATTCTGAAGTCTTCCCTGTGATTCTGGCTTTCCTCCAGCGTTGTTTCCTGCCAGTCAGAATACAGGACACTCCACACATTTCTGTCTTCTTTTATTACTTTAGCTTTCCTCCCAGAATGGTCTCACCAACAAATATTTGTACATAAATATTTTAGCTATTAACCTCTCCTCCTGAGAGTATGGGATGCACTCTTGTCTCTCCTAATAGCAACTTTTGTTCACTGACAAAATTGAAGAAAATGCTGTTAACATCTGTGTGTGAGAAGAGAGATCATCTTTAACAGTGGCATTACTTTTGTCTCTCTACCAAATTTGAGAGCAAAATTTGGTACATTGCTTCTTTATCACCTCATTTCTTCCCTCAGCAAAGATTAATTGCCAAGTAGTTTTATATGATTTCAATGTTACGATTCTGTTCTTTACAGTGCAAATGTATCTGGCCTACATAGTGGGAAAGTCGTGAATATAATAAAAGAAGAATTAAAATGAATTCTTGTGTAAATTTTGTTAGATTTTCTACCACCTTATGACATTTTAAAGAAATCATACCTATGAAAAATTCAGTAGTTTATCTGATTTGCCTTTTCAGAGACAAAAGGCAGAAACTTTGCACAAAAATTTTCTTCATAACATTTTATCTTATGCTGTGCAACTAAGTATTAACATGACCAACCATGAATCTGCTCCTTGTAGAAATCCTGAAATTTCTCTAGCCTAAAAAAACCTCCTTATATATCTCCTATTTACCTTCATTGCAGTGAAATATTACAAATATTTTACAGACATACTTTACAATACAAGGCAGTAAATCCATGAATTTGAAGACAAAAGGGCTTCACCACACTCAAACTTCTCTTTAGGCAAAGTAAGTCATAGCTTCAACCCCTTGCTACAGCAGTGGCTCAGAGGATCCACAAGCCAGCACCTCTCACCTTGTCACCTTGCAGCAGACACATGCATCTCCAGGACCACCTTTATTTGGAGGTGTACAATTTAGTTTGACTCTTAAAGAAACCTAAAATAGTTTTACTATTGCAATATTGTTCTAAATTACTGGTATTTGTAAGTGAGAAACACTTCCTTTTTGTTTATGCTTCTTTGTGAACTTGTACACAACAAAAGAAACAGAACATTCCTAGTTACAAAATAATATAAATTACACACTCAGTTCTCTGACTTTTTTCTGTTAAACTCAGTAGTACAGTGCAGTAATGCTATCACACATTCATAATAAATATGACTGCAGAGGTATCGTGCACAATATGTTGAATATTATTTTAGAATAATTCCTATGTCAAATATAATCATTCATTTATGGATATAAATAACACAATATCTGTCTTTCCAGAAAAGATATCCATTTATACTGAAGAGGATTCATATTAGTAAAACTTCAATGTATCAAAAAATTAATAAATAATATCAAGCTTAATAAAGGGGAGAAAAAACATTGTGTACTTAAAAATCAGGTTTATGTGATTATGTCTCACCCTGATTCTTAAGATTTTCTAAAGCCTTCTGAGTTTACATTCTGTTAGAAAACTTTCCCACACATTTTCTATAAACAACATATTGTTTTGCATTCCTTCATGGGGGTGGAGGAAGTTGATGTCCTGGTGGTTTGTCCAATGTCTTTGGAGAGGTAGCCCATTCACTCTCCAATCCACTGTCACCTTTGGAAAAGTATAAACGTTGGAGTCAGAAAATAAACCTTCTTCTTTTTTACCTTGCCATCATAGTGGCTCGTGTTGTGCTTTCTCGTGTCCTATAGCGACAATTATGCAGCAGTCTTTAGGTTATTACTATTTTTCTAATCCCAGGTGAGTCTAATTCTGCTTGAGTACCAGCTTCTGATGTTGTAAAAATTAATCTGCCAGTTCTACACTGGTGAACTATTGACTGATTCCAAATCTAATCCACAACTTTACCCAAAAGTTTATACAATATACAGATCTTACAGTTCAGAAAGCATCGGGATGATGATGCAAAAAAGGCCAATATAAAATCAGGGCTTGGATTCTGCTACCCACATTTGTTTCAAGGAAGGAGGGCTTGACTTTGGTGTTCAGCAGTGCTTCACTGCAAGCCCCACAGCTTAGAAAAGTCACTGAGTCTGAAGGAAAAGTGTCCTCTTTGCGGCTGACAGCCTGCAGCCACCTTGCCTTCTGCTTTTTGTGAACAGCCTCTTCTTCTGCAGAAAACATGTCAAAAAGGGACCAGTGCAACTAAATGTATGAGGATCTGGGACTGCAGAAATTGCTGCAGAGGGGACATCCAAGCAGCTCTTCAGGGGAAGCCTTTATGTCTTCTGCTTTTCAAATATTCAGGGTCAGGGAACAGAGTTACCCACTCCAAATTTATCTGCTATTTTGGAGACTCTGACATTGATCTTGTGGCTGTTGTTGAAAACTGGACCTCTTTACTAGCTATCTAGCCTGGAGCTTATACCAGATGAGGTTTCCACACTGAGAAGGCTCTTGCAGACACTGGACTTTGTTTTGGTCTATCCAAAGCAGATATTTTTAAATTTATTACAAATTTTGTAGCATCTCTTCCCTCAGGCAGTTTTGATCTAAGCTTTTCCACCCTGGGTAGACATTCAAAAGATCAAGTCAATATAAAAAGAAGCCACCCTTCTCATCTTCTCACTGCTCAAAAACAGCTTCTGGCAGCCAACACTTGGATTAGTGCAGAATTTAATAGCAATTCTGTAAACAGGTTGTGGCTTTCACTGCACTAAGTAAATCCTGTAAAGGGCAAACCTACTTTGAAGCTTTCTGAAGTTCTACAAGTTACCTATATGTCAAAAAATATATTTTGTTTGGATTTTCAACAAACCCCTGATAAGATGCCTGGCAGAAAGCTACTGAAGAAGTCAAGTTGCTGTAGAACTGGTGCTTATAAGGTTTGAAATCTGCCTACAGAGTCTTTGCCACTTTTCAGGATAAAGAGTAAGCAGCAGAGTATCTTCGGGAATTAGTTTTATTTAAGATCTTCTTCAATGACCTCCAGGAGGAAGGGATGCAGGAGTATGCCTCAGCTCACAGATGATACTGAACTCCTGCAGGGAGTCAGACAACAGAGGCACACACAGAAATGAGCTCTAGAGAGCTGATACACAGCTGAGCACATGCAGGAAAAAAGTGGCAGATGATCATGTCTAGATATATATAGTGAGTGCATCTAGGGAGAATAATCTAAGCCGTGCTGACACAGGGCAGAACTGAAAGCTGGCAGCTGGAGCTCAGGAAAGAGACCTGAGGGTCTCTGAACTCTACAGAGTTGCATCTACTCAACATGTAACAGCAGCCAAAAAATGTCAACAAAATTTTGGGTGTTCTCAGAACGATGGTAAGCACAAACCAAAAAATATAAATGCCTGTGCATCCACATCTTGAGCATTCTGTACAATCCTATTTACATGTTTTAAGAAGGACATAGAGAAATTCAAGAAAATGCAGGGGGAAAGCAGCTAAGATGATTAAAGGGATGAAGCAGCTGCCTTCACAGGGAATCAGAGAAGTCTGGGACTTTTTATGATCTTATTCCTCCCCCAAGTTGAGTGGGATATGGTTAAGGTTTATAAAATCACAGAGGCAGAGTGTAAAGAACATACAGAACTGTTGTTTCCCAAGTCCTGTGATGTCCTCTGGGCACTCACTGAAACTTTTGGACAGCAGTTTCAAACTTGCAAAAGAAAGTCCAATTTGGAATACCACTACCTGCTCTCCCTTCTGAAATCTGCTGGCACAGAAGGCTTTGGAGGTACCAGCAAGTTAAAAAAAAAGAGGAAGCAGACAAATTCCACATAAAGGGACACTAAAATGAAGAGGTAGGAACCTACTTGCTGACATCTCTGGTGCAGTGGAGGGTAGTGGAGAAATATGAGGACAGCAGAGAGACAGGATCATGAGTTGTCTCCAAACAGCATTTCCCATTGCCACTGCTAGAGAGAAAATGGATTATTAGTTTGACCCAGAAGGCAATTTTCTGTGTTGTCATGAAAATAAGACCATGTGGTCCTTTGCTAGAGCTTAAACCTGCCAGTTCAGAGTAATTTCCACCCATTTAATTTTGATTGCATCTCAGTAGGCAGTCAATGGTGCAGAATTTGTCAACTGGAACAACTGTGTGGTAATTATCAATGGCAGGGATATTTTTTGTAGTTTTGACCATGGCATTTTCTTGCAGTAGAATTAAGAAAAATATGGGGCTTTGCAAAAATGAAAGGAGGTGGAGAAATGTTTTTAAATAGCTACAGATCTTTTGTAGAACTTAAAAATTTTGCAAATTCAGTTAAATAATAAATATGTTCATTGAAGAGAATGAATTAGGCAGGCACAAAAATAATTATTTTTAATGAACATATTTTTAGGACTTTGTTCTGCTGCAGTCATTAAAATTTCTGGATCAGAGTCCAGTTTCTAGAGTTGAATATTGTTCCCAGTTTTTCTGATGGCATTACTGTTGTACTTTGCATTTTTCTCACGAATGAGGAGTTGCTCAAGTAAAAGTATTAAGCTGAGCCTAAATAATTAAAGAAAGACCAGAAGTCCTGGAGACTGTACAAACCCCTCTGCCAACTCATTCCTTTTGGCAGAGATTCCCTCTCACTTTTAGGTTTCCATAAGTATCAAACACTGCCTTCTCCTCACTCAGCCTCTTCTGCTGCACCTTTTTGTCTTTCCCTGTCCACCTTGTTCCAAATGCCCCACACAGCAGAGTATTTCTTCACCTTTCCTGATCTCTTGTCATTCCTTCTCCCAGCTCACAGAAAAGGCTGAAAATGCCAAAGAGCTCTCCACACCCCCACACCAGAGGGTAGTTTTGTGTTGGAGGAAATACTGAAAAAATATTGATTTTGTATGTTGTTAACTGATTCAAGGGAGGCTTAAATACTTATTTATGTTCATCAGTTATCACAACCTCTTGAGGCAATTATCAGTTGCAGTTTTGATACCACTTTACTGTATCAAAATGCTGAGAGAATACAGGCAAATCACATCTTCTGGAAATGTGCTGCGTTTGAGAAAAAGATTGAAATAGGGGAGGTGTCTATTTTTTAATCTTTTTTTTTTAACTCCTGGAAAATTGGAGAGCCAATAGCTAATCAGAGAGGGGGAAATCTCACAGACTAATTAACTGACATTTGAATTAATGGATGACTTTTTGTTCTGCATATACTTTACATTCTGTGTGTCCCTACAGCAAGAGTAAAGACCAAAATCAGTTATTATCAGTTATTATTATTAATAATATTATTATTGCTGCTGTTAAGTTTAATCTTCTGCTTCTTGCAGCAGCCTTAACTTTATCTGTTGTAGGCTCACACAGGAGAAAGAAACCAAAAGATTTGCTGTAATTAAGGATGGGAATTTGTTTCTATTTAAATGGGCTCAGAAATCCACTGCATATTTCAAACATTGTGAAATATAGTAGGTGTTTAGAGGGCACACTAGGATGTGTTAGTTGAAATCTGGGATCAAATGAGCTGGAGATTGTTAAGGAACAATCCCTCAAGGGATGAACTTCTTTGTTTTCTTGTTTGATGGGTTCTTATAGTGCACTGCTGATATTGCTCCTGGACAATCAAATCATAATGCTGATTATTGATCTCAGCTGCTTGACATTTCCCACTGCTAGCACAAAGGGATCACTACCCAGCATGTAATAAGGAATCAAAATTTGAAAGCCAGTATTCCCTAAAACCAGGGTAAAGACCTCTCCCCCTCCCACAGCACTCCCTACATCTCACAGTGAGTTCAGCTGGAGGAAATGCAGCTGTTCTCTGTGCCAGTTTTCAGTTTCAAGAGGGACTGACTAAAGGCTGCTGAGATGCACAGCTCAACTCCTCCAATCTCTTTTTGGTGTTTTTTCTGCACTGGATGTTCCGGAAATATAACCATAAATCTTCCTCTGTCAAAATTCCAAATAAATCATGGCATTGCCATGAAACATGAGAGAGAATACAGTTAAGCTGTCCAGGAGCAAATCCAGAGGCAAAATAGCAGCACCTCTACTGCTGTAGAAGACAAAATATTTGTCCTTCACCTTCTTTGCTAACAAATACCCCTGGGATCAGCACTGACAAATACCCATTTTGTTCTCCCCCAGAGGAAATTCAACAGTATTTAAACCACCTTTGAAGGCTCACTAACCTTCAGATTCTTGAGTGCAACTGGCAGTATCCATCCTGCAGGCTACATCCTTTAAACCATCACTGCAGAGACCTGAATTGGCTTACTGAAGTCAGCTGGGGAGCATCTGCCCCTCACACATTTCTGAGCTTTCTCCAGCTTTAATATCTGCATCAGTACTGGCAGAGTGCCTTAGGAAGCTGCCAAGGGCATGTGCTTTTACATCCTTGACAGCACTACACAAGGGAGGTGCCTGGCTCATGGGCTGCAGCTACTCAGATCCAGTAGGTCATACAAGAAGACATCAGCAAGTTTCTTACATCTCTCTGTTCCCTATCAAATCTTGATTCAGTCCAGAGTGAAAATCACAGGTTGAATCCTAAGGAAAAATCAGTAAAACTGTATTATTCTTACAATCAGATGGATTTCCCCTTCTTTTCTCTCTGTGTGAATCCTGCGCCCAAGTTTTCTAAGTGTGTCAATATACATCCATTGTACAGTCAACCCTGTGTTCTTTCCTTGGATTTTTCTTTGTCTTCTCCTCTACTGCAACTGTCTTTTATCATTCTTGCTTTAACTTCAGATGACTGAAGAAATATATAGGCTTTTTCAAAGAGCATAGGGGTTTTTTTACATAAGCTGTAACATGATGTACCTCTTTTCATCTGATTTCCTTCTCTCATAAGATAAGATACTTTATGCATCTTGGAAAAAGAAAGAAAAGATACATCTAAAATAGCTTGTGAGGATATGGGGAGGGGAATAAATAGTTCTGTTATAAAGGACCATTAGCAAAGCCAGCTGTGGTTACTGAGAGTGTTCAGAAGCAAATTCTATAACATAAATTGAACACATCCACACTTGTGAAATGGTTATGTCTCTTTTTTTCCGGTTATTTTTGCTTTCAGCTGAAAAAATTGAAATATGAAAAGTTGAAATTTAGACAGAGGCAGAGGCAGCTTTGCCAATTCTTTTAATGTTATTGCAAGTATGACAACTGTTAATGATTTCTCTTCAAGTCCCAGATGCTAGCAGCAAGACTTTGCAAAGGGGTTTTCATTTCTGAATACATTCTGAGGCATTCTGATCTCAAGGAAAGGCTTGAAACTGTTTCAGAAATGTAGCCTAAAGAATAAAATAGTAAATAAATAAAAAATGTGAGGCTTAAAATCTTGCGACTTTTAAACAACTGTGATGCTTTTCCAGTTTTGAAGATGAGATTGGCAATACTGTGCATAACAGTCTTAATCTAGTAGAAAAAAAGGAGACTTGTTTGTTGTATTACCTAGAACACAGGAAAACACTGTCCTGACTAAAGAATTATTTTAATCTTTTATGTCCAGGTGCTCTCCTGATTCAAGACCCTTCTATGTTTGCAAGCTGAACAAGACTCCAAAAGAAGTTATTTACCTTGCACAAATCAGCATGAAATGACCCCTATTCAATACCCCAGGAAAGTTGCCAATCAACTTCTGCTACACTCAGCTGCTTCTGAGCAGGAATTCTCCTGTCTGCAGTTTGGGAGGCATTAACATTTCATCTGGGCTATATCCCAAATTCTTCTTGCAGGATGCCTGTGGCATCAGCTGTGAAATAAACGGCAATGCAGTGCACTGGTCCTGCTTTGAAGGACTCCTGCCTGCTCCTCAGGCTATCAGTGGAGGCAAAGTTTCCTTTATTCAAGGACACCGAGCACCTGTAAGCCACAGCCTAGAGGTAACACCTTACTCCCTGTTGTACAACTCTTCTCTTACAAGGGTCATCCTCCCAGTTGCTGAGTTTCCCTTTGGAGACAGCAGTGTAGCGTGTTTCAAGAGTGATGATGGCTTCTAATGGAGACAGACACTTAGGTAAACACTGGTAGCAGAGGTTTCCTTCTTTGCAGTAGCAGACCTGCCCCAGACTTGCATCTCATCCCTCCTCAAGAAATTTCTGTGAACATGGACATTTCAAACAGGCTCAGGCTCATGCTCAGCTCAAGTGAAAGAGGGGGGATGTAGGCCACGTAGGTTAATTCCTGGTGAGCCTGTCAAATATCTATATAAAAATGGAGACAGGAGCAATTCTCCCAGACTGGGGGAATATATAAGAAGTGTTTATTGCACTTCATGGTGTTTGAGAAGAATGGTTCAGATCAAGATCAAAATTAGTCTCAGAATAATTGAAATAGTTTCATTGATTTTTGCATAAGAAAAAAACAAATCAAATAAATAATCACTGTTGAGGATAACATTGTAATTGCCTCCATACTAATCTATTTTGGGGGTGGAGTGTCCCCGGTTTAACTTCGTCAAATAAATGATTTGCAAATCATTTATTAGGTCTTCCATCACAAAAAATACTTTATATACCAGGAAAGACAAGTCAGGAAACAGTGGTGCCCTTTTAAAAACAAGACTGTACAAAAATGTGATAAAACCCCAAAAGAAACAAGTAATTTCAAGGGAAATCAAGAATGAAATTTGTCTGACAGTGGAATTAATTATAAATAAAGTGGAATGCAAAGAACATAAATAAACCCAGATTTCCTTAACATATAAAAAAAAGAGTTTGTTATATACAAAATTGCAGTGTGTTTATTCTGTGTGCATTTGGATATGAAAGGTATAGTGTAGCTGGAAAATGATAGAACTGTTGCTTGAATAATATGTCTCCTGTATTATTCTTTATAAAAGGCTGTGTTTTTTTCAAGTCACCATTCAAGTCCACACTTTTTCAAACATTTTACAGCTATGAAGCAAACTTTGAAACACTGATATTTCTAATTTATTGAACAGGCACTAAAGTAAAAATTTTGATATTGTATAGATTGTGTGGAGCACTCTAAAGAACAGTTTGTTTGGGCCTTATCTCAAAGGAAATTAAAATTCTTGAAGATTTTACACAATGTTAACCCTTTTATTGCAGCCCTATAACAGTAAGGACTGCAACTTAATGTGTCACTGACCACTGCTTTCAGAGGACCCCTTCATCTTAACAAAGTAAAAGACGTTAAACTGCTTTGAGGGATATAATGTCACAATTTCACAATGCATTTTTATAAATACAGGTCCACCTATATAGGCATCATAAGCAGAGAACAAAAATTTCTAACTGATACAAAAGCTCAGATGTCATGAGATCAAATGCAGTTAGATAGCTCAGTTCATCCGCGTTGTTCTGAAAATGTTTCCAGAGCACAGTTCCTCATCTAGACAGAGCTCAGGCTTCTGTCTTGACCAGTGAAACAAAAAGCAATTCATCCAGTACAGAGCCAGAGGTTTGGTTGTTCTGACCCAAAAGAGAGAAAGGACAGCTCTGGGTTTTTTGTCTTGAAGGAAATAAGTGCCCAGCCTCTGGCACATGGCACTGAGTGGCTGCCTGAGGAGAGCACTGCAATCCCTACATTTTTCAGTCAGTTCTCCTAACAGTGACCATGGTCAGCTTCTTTTGAAGCAAACTGCACTGAGCCTCAGGTCAAAAGGTTTGATTGCGCCTCTTTAAAAACTGAGTGATCTGTCTGTCTTTGGCAGTCTGCGATACAGAAAAAACCCTGTGTCAGGCACTTGCAGTTACTCTTCATGGCAGAGAATTTGTGTTTAGAGATTCAGATTTATAGGCCTTCCAAAAGTGTGGAGCAGTTTGAAAGGTTATCCTCCCCAGCTGCCCATCCTTTCTCTCTACAGAGGTTTTTCCTCCTGCAGCAGAGACAGCTGAATGGCTGGCAGGTTGTGTGCCCTGTTCATGACCTGGGGCATTGATTTCAGCTTACATTATTGACTGGCTGGGCTATGAGCTTAAGGAGCAGAATGCCTTATCACACCTGCTGGACATATTTGCAGCAGTTAAAACATTTATCAGTTCCCACAGGCTGTAGACAAATCCCACAGGTACTGAAGAGAAAACCCTAAGTCCTATGCTGGCAGGATGCTGGGAGTTGCTACAATGCATTGTTTCCCACACTGAGTGTCTCACCCTTTGAAAGGAGTTAGGAGAAAGAGGCAAGTGGCTTCCAGTGTCTCTGTGTCAGGATTGCCAGATAACCCTGGTAATCAGGAGAGGACCAGGCACACGCAAAAGAAGTGGACTTGGGAGAAGTTAGCCTGAGAAACTTTCCAGTTGGGAGTGAAGGAAGCCAAAATGCTGAAGTGGGCCACTTGGGAAAATGCCTGGAAGGGATTTGGAAAACTCAGTAATGTGCACTGCAAAGCCTAATCTTTAAACAGTGCAGTGACCTGCAGGAACCACACTGTGCACCCAGAAGAAAATCCCAGGAGGCACCAAGTCAACCAAAAATCAGGAAGAAATTGCAGTGACAGACAGTTGATTTCTTAGCATCACCATGGAGCCAAAAAACACCACAGAGTGGAAAATGCTGTTTGTGTATTCACTTGAGTGAAGAGGAAGGCAGCTTCAGCATCTGTTCCAGTTCTGCAGGGGAAGGGACTGAACAGTTGTGTCCTATGTGCCGCAGGGACTAGATCACCTCAGGAGTGTGCTGTTGTGGAAGGTGTAATCCCTTCTCTTTTGCCTGAGTAATTTGCAGTCTAAGAACAACTAATCTAAGAGATATTTTGGATATTTAGTTGGTAAATAAGTCTGAATCTCCTTGGCACACACAGAGTTTTGCAAATGCCAGACAAAACCAGGCATGGAGGGGCTGTTTTAGATGCATATCAGCAGAATTTAAGCACCTTGGGGGTAAGGAAGCAGTTACTTAGAATTTTTGAAATTTCTAATAGTAATTTATTTTTGAAAGTACACATCTTAATTTGCAAGTAGGATCTAGGTTCCTTGGTGGATTTAGTCTTTTTGATCTGGAGGTGTTTAAAAATGCATCAGTGAATCAGTGGGAGTTTGGGGCTTTGATGTCTTATGTTCCAGTTTCCATCTGTAAGCATCTGAATACCTAAGTCTGGGCCACAATAAGTTCTTTGAACCATCCTGAAATGTGAGGTTTTTCCACAGCCAGAAATGACCTTGCTTGAACAGAGAAATTTTAGCATGGAGCATCAAAAATTCTCTTTGGATTGGGCATTCCTAAACAGAAAATAAAATTGTAGAAGACACCCAGGAATTGTTAATTATATTCAACACATTAAGCATGGGAATCATGCAGAGAAAACTAATTTAAGTTTGACAGGTTTTTGTATTCCCATTCTTACACTTACCCCACATTTAGAGTAGCTCCCACTGGCTTCTGTGGGCATTAATGGATCATGAATGGCTGGATGCAGTGACAGACTGCTCTTTGCCTATGCCAATCCCCACCTCCTGCTTGCAAAGCTCTCCTGTTGTCTGCTGCTGCTAAAGCAGGGGCCAAAGAGTGGGGCAGCAGCAACTGCATCAGGACTCGCCCTTCCCAGCAGAAGTAGGTGTCACAGTTTTTCCTCTGGGGATGACAGCAGCAGAAGGATGCTCTCCAGTCTCCATCTGGCAGACCAGCCCTGCTCCATCCTTTCCTTCCAGCCCAGAGGGTGCAGCAGATGAAGAAGGGCCCCGATGCAGGGAAGCAGCACGGCTCTTGCATCCTGCCGGCCTGGAGGGTGCCTGTCTGAGGTGCTGGGATGGGGCTGAGTGGGGATTCTGAGTCTAGGGAAGAGTAGACAGGGATCCCAAGAGAAGAGGCATGGTGGAATACATGGAGGAGGGGAGAAAAAAGGTAATAATGAGGTCTTCCTGCCCTGCCAGGCTTCCACGGCTCCCTGATACATTGCTTTCACCCACTCAGAGTTCTTCAAACTTCTCTGACCCTTGCTTACTGGTCATTCTCTTTCTCCAGGAAGCTGAAATCTCCACTGACTCCTCCCAGTCCCACTCGCTCACCTCCGAGGCCACCAGTGATCTCTTTTCATCTACTCAGACCCATTGCTCCTCTCCCCACCTCCTCTCTCCACCTCCATCCCCACCCCTACAGTCCTCATGCAGAACTTCCCCAGTCCCTCCCATAGGATTATATTGGCAAAGAGGATTACTCCAGTGTTTCAGTCTTAAAAAATTTCACTTCTACCCTTCTTTTCCACTGCAGTCTTACAGAGAAGATGTCCATAATTATGGCATCCTGTAAAGTTTTTCATAAGGCAAGTGTTTTTTCTGTATCCTGCCTTTGTGATAGTCTTCTATCCAATACCAGGCTTCAAAGTTAAAATGCAATGTTTTACTCAGTGATCAGCATAAACAGGGTTAACCATTACCTTGTAATAGTCAGAAGTTCTTTAAAATTACTCATCCTATTTTGATGAAAATTCTGGTTAACAAAGTGCCCAAGGAAAAGAAATTTGATTTCTAATTTATAATTTTAGAAATTAATCTATTCTGATAGGTTTTTAATACCTATCTTATTAATTTTCCTTCGATTAATTGTAGTTTTTTGAGGCAGTGGAAAAGGTTTGTTTTGTGTTCAGGTGCCATCTGATACCCAAGTCAAGATACAGGATTCCATGTGTAAATGACACTGACATAAAATAAATAACAAGTGAATAAGTCAGTGGGAATTGAAATTAATAGAGAGAAAAAGAGAAAAAAAATATAGAAATAAACCAGAAAATAGAACTTTATTGCTGCTTTCCATTGTAATAGCCTTGCTAGAAATGCATAAAAAGATTTCATTTATAAACTCTTAAATCCCCTACTACAGATTAGAAATAGCAACAATGTAAAATTCATGGTATTTGTGACTGGCCTTTATCGAAAGAGAGTAAACAGCCACAACTTCTAATAGAGCTTCTGCTGCTGGTTTGACATCTCCACGAGAGGCTCATTCTAGAGATTCAAACTTCACACTAAATGTGTCGCAGAAGCTTAAACATCTCTTAACATAAAGTCATTTTTATATATTCTCATCTTATTGGTCTCCCAGCTATTCACATTCAGGCTTTGAAGTGTCTGCCTTTATTTCAGCCCTACCATTCTTTTTTTACACTTCTGAAATTGCATAGAAGTTGCTCAGGAGATCAGCACCAACATCTCTGTGACTGATATGCAAATCAAAAACAAGTGGGAAAATTGTAACAAGCCTTGAGGGAGACAGAGTGCTTCTTTATGGTACTTGCTTGATGCTCAAATTATTTCTGGTCTTCAAGCTATTTCTAAGGCTATCAATTAGCAAGGAATGAGTAACTGAGGTTATTAGCATTGGAGTAATTCAGACTGCTATTTCAGCTCTCATTTAAACTAGTAGTTACTGAAACTTGTTAGTGGCAAAACAGAGCTCTCATCCTCTCAGTCTGTTTCTATTGAATTATCAGAGAACGCTACTAGAGTGAGCTGACTGTCATGTCAAAGAGGTGTCTTGTAAAAATTAAAGAGCTTGATGTCTCTGGGTGTCAGCTAAATATCCCCTAAATGTGTCTTCAGACATGCTGAGCTTAGTTTGTGGATGAGCATAAGCAAGAACTCTATTGCAGAGAGTGCCATACACCTTATTTATGCTCATCTACAACGAGTTTCCCCAGATGCTGAGGTTAATTTACTCTGTTTGGCTAACAAAGTAACTGTGGCAAAAGTTTTGTTGGGGAAATAATGAAGTGAAAAAAAAAAATCTACAACGATTACACTAATGAACAGTTATATAAAATCCATTCATTAAAAAGCAGGAAATTAAAGGGATTATCACTCTGCAAGAATTTTACACATGGGAAAGGTAATACAGTGGATAGTGGATATTAGAACACAAACAATGCTCTAGTTGAGAGGGAAATCAAAGAAATAAAATTTCCTCCTAAAGATCTACCTACAGTAGAGCAAATATTGACTTGTGGCTTAATAAAAGAGGTTTTACTTTTCTTCCCTGAAAAACTGCCAAAAAAAAGAAGGCTGACAGTTTTCCCACCCAGCCATTAATGTGAAAAAATTCCAGATGTTCTGTATATATTGCCAAAAGTAGAAGGGAAGGTCTAAGTGAGAGTCCAAGCCAGCACTAAGTGGCAATGAAGAAAATAATAAAATATTTTATTTGAATCATTTAAAGAAATCAAGCTACAGTCACAGATTTATATTTTCTATATATAATTTTAATATAGGTTATTTAAAACCAAGTAAATACCATATTAAAAGAACAAAAAAAAATGTGGAAGAAAGATAAAAATTGAAAATTCCTTGGTTCACAAATGTCTGATGCTTTTTTACCCAATTTTTTATTTCCTTCTTTAGTAGAAGGAACCAAACCAATGGAAATCTAACGCAGAACTGAAAAAAATAAAATGGTTAATCTGCCATGAGTTCAGTGTCTGACCAAAATTCAAACAAAAAAAAAAAAATTAAAAAGCTTGATCTATTTAGAAAGATTATTTCCAGCCACAGAACTCTCTATCAGGTACACATTCACCTCAATAGTAGCCAAGCACCATGTACATACCTTACTAATTTAATGCAACCACAGTACAAAAAACCTGAAAGTAGTTAAATGCATAAAATTGAAATTGTTTGTCTATATTTTCCTGGTTTTGCAGTATAGTTACCCATTGCTGGAGGCCAGCCTGACTTTCCTGTGGTCGCAGGTTCACCATTTCTTCCATTCTTTCAGTCAGTAATTACAGCAAATCCCTATAAACTTTCAAACCATCATTATTACATTCATGAAAAGTATTTGAAAGCAAAAATATGTCAACAGCACCGTTGTGCTGAGATTACTTTTCTAAACCTGCTTTGAAGTTGGCTCCAGTCTGAAGCCCTGTGTCCAATTAAGTTAGATCGTTAAAAAGCAAATTATCTTGACGTTTTACTGTATTAGCCTAACTTTGCTTTGGCCAAACATGAAACACTGAACTTCCAGGGTATGAACTTCCCCCACCAGTGTATGTTTTGGGAACACTGGGCTGAAGAATGAAAGAAAGGGAAAGAAACTGTTGAAACCAGACTAATAGCCCCTTACTGAATGAATCAATGCTTTCTTAGATGCAAGGAGGGAAGAAAAATCTTGCCCTAATCAATATTCTGATATTTGTAAGCCTATAAATTATTCATGGATTAATCTGAGTCTCTTTCTTATTCAGACAATAAATTTAACAATCCTGTCTTCAGAATACTCATGCTTTGTGACCTCAGTTGTGCAAAACCCTAAGCCATATAAGAGAACACATTTAGTTTAACAAAAGAAAACACTGCACATTCGATTTTACTAAAATACCAGAGCTATTTGCATGCTAACTCCTCATAGCCTGGAAAACATTAATGTGTCTTATCCTGTGGGTCCAATTAGAAATAATACAGAAGAGAGAGTCAAGGCTGATCCAACGAGTAAGAAATTGTGTTTCAAAGAGGGTTTGAAGGAAGTAACATCTTTTGCCAAATGGAAAAAATGCAGATGGGCATTTGTCCCAGTGACATCTCAAGCATGTGAGATTGTCACAATATGAGTTTGGGAGGCTGTGGGTGCCCCAAGGGAATGAGCTGTGTCTCTTTTTTCTGCTCATCTTGTAGTGGCCACAAGATATTTGACCAGATGAATACCACCAAGAAAAAGAAGCAATCTTGTGTTCTTATGGGACACAGTGCAGCTTGCCCTTGCACACCATGCTTGTTGTTTTTTTTTTAACTTTACAATCCACAGATTAGGAAGTATTTAAGAAACACTGATCATTAGAAGAAGAATTGATGTATCAGGAAGGCTGAGAGAACAGAGAGTGGGGTTTTTTTATCAGCACAGTTGGCAGTAGAAGGAAAACAATAAGATTATAGACTAAAGGCTTGTTGTTTGTATTTATACATCTGAGACTTGGAGACAAAGTAAAGGCTGTTATCCATAAATTTGTAAGACCTCTCTTTCTAGAGAGCTAGATCATGCTTTTTTTCCGTTGGGCTAATTTGAGCTAGAGTTTTGAAATATGCTTCATGTGGGTTTTTTTGGAGGGAGACATAAAAAACTATCCCATTTAGTAGGATCTATATTAATTTTACAAGTAATAAAATACTTTCTGAATTAATTTTAACTAATGAAAGGAGGACTATTTCTAGGTTTTTTGGTCAATATACATGAGGAAAGAGAATATCTAAGATACTAAAATTTTCCAAGCATTCTATCTTCCCCTGGAAGCATGTTTTTCACCAAAGTGGCCTGAAAGCTATAAGCAATATATTCTGTACTTTTAGAACAGATTTTTCAATTGAAATATAGTATAACAAATAAAATAGAAATAATAGCATATATTAGGAAACAACTGAAGAATAATATTTACCTGTTTGCAGACCAACACAGCAAAGTCTAGTGTACCGGATGAAATGCTAAATATCAATACTATAAAAATACAGACATACATTTAGTACAAGTGCTGAGCCCCCTCAAATCAAGGGTATTATATTAAATCCTGTTCCTACAATGCATGGGCAAGAAGAGGCAGGAAATCTCCATAGGATGTGTTTCTTCAGAGAGGCAGTGAGACAGCACAGTGTTCTCAGACAAGAGGCAACAGGCTCTGTGCTTTCAGTGTGCTGCTCTGTGGGAAATGAAAACACCATGCTTTAAAACTATGAAATAAATTAAAGGCCAAGGAATAATATCCCCATAGCCAAGCTGCCAAAAATATTTGTTCATCTAAAATTCTCAAGAACATAAAACAATTCTTACTACGTTAATGTTTATATTGGGAACTTTCCATTAGTAAATATATGACAGGGAATAAGCATATCCATCCATCTGCTTAGTGGCTGCCTGAGAAGCTGCTACATGTCAAATATTAATCCTCCTGGGGATAGAAAACCATTTTTCTTCTGGAAGCCAACTTTTGTGTTTATTTTTTTTTCTTTTTCCCCTGCTATTTAAAATAATCTTTTGTCCTACATATTTCTTACAAATATTGACTGATACATTTTATTCTCAGCCCTTTTCACACAGCTTTACCATTTTCTAATAGAATTATCAGGAAGAATAAAACAAACCTTTTTCAACTTACTCAAGTTCTTTTGAGACTCTTACTTTGGTGCCTTTGTTGCAAAAATGGCTCTTCCACCAATAGTTGTTGAGACATTTGAACAGCTGTGCTGTTTCTATTTTTATTGATGAGGTAGTGATCTTTCTCATTTCTGGCATAGCAACAGACAGGAATGCAACGAAGCTATTTATAAAATAAAAATCAGAAGTGTCTAATTTAGATTAAAATAAAAAGACAATGCAGTTATAGGCGATCATGGTTGCTGGTACTGTTACTTTAAAGCTAATCAAGCAAGTGATGTTTAACATCAAAGGGAAATTAACTTCAGTGGAAGAGGGTTATATATTGATGCTAGTCACATTAGGAAATTGTTGATTTTAGCTGGAATAGAGAAAGGTCACTTAGTTGTTTTGTTGCCTCATGATATTGCTTTGTATAGGATGGTTTCTGCCAGGATTTTCTTCATTACTAAAGCCACTGTCATAGCATGAGAGAGCAGGTACACAGCATCAAAGTAAATCTTTGCAATAAACACAGGTACTAATTAAACCTACTCATCAGAACTGTCTTGGAGAAAAAGCTAATTTAATTATGCCAATCACTGAATATGACTCATTATGAGCAACTAACCTTTGCGAAAAAATGCAGAAACAGACAAAAGTAGAAGCTTTGGAAAGTACAGCTACAAAACAATTTGCTTAAATTATTTCAGAAGAAATGAGGAAAATATCAATAATAAGATTAAAAATTTTCATTTCAGGTTAGCTGTTGAGTCTTTTTCACAGGCTAGATAGATAGCATTAAATGAAAGGCAGCCTGTACAAAACCTTTGCCTATTCTGTGTGTCAGTGCATGACTCTTGGTGCAATGCCATTATCTACAAGTACTTAGCCAAGTGAACAAGATTCCTGTCGTGCTGGGCAGTGCCAGGCAAAGGCACCTGCACAGGAGGCAGTCTCTGTCTGAGACACCCTGCTCTCAATAGATCCTGGCTTGCCAACAGAAAACTGAGGGGCCTGGGAGCATCCAAAAGAGGTTCCTGTTCCTACCCTGCCTCAGCCCAGGGGATCCCAGCTGCACCTGAGTCTCTGTTTTAGAACACAGAGTGGGAACATCCTTGCTGAATCCTAAACACACAGAGAAACTAAAGAACTGGCAAAGGTTGAAGCCTCTTACTTTATGCTATAGTTTAAAAGTTCTTCATGTGTAATATACATCATTAAAGAAATGTATAAATGGCAGTCTATTGTTGCTGATTTAAAGGCAATCAGCCCATTTTATTTAAGTAGACAGAATAGATATATTTTATAGACATATTTCTTTCAGTAATATGTGGCATTTTTAATCTTATTATAGTGTGCTTTTTTCCTTTATAGTTGCTAGATTTCTGCTGAAGAAAGAGAAAACTAGGCATATGTCTTGACTTATCAAAAATCACAATTATTTTAAAGTTATTTGAATATTTAAAAATTCTTGTTTTTAGGGTAAATATAAATTTGAAGTACCAAAAAATTCCACAAAATAGAGCATGTTACATAACAGTTTTATTATATCATATTTCCAGTGTTTTAAATCTTCTCACAAAACTTATGCAACTTCTGGTCTGCATTTCTTTCAGGTTCAAAACCCACAGAACCTCTGAATAGAATCCATGTAAAACCATGAGGCTTTACCTGCTTTCATGTCAAAAACCAAAGAAAGAAAAGAAAATGCAAGTGCATGGCAGTTTCAAAGCACAATCACAAATCAATTCCTTTGTTATCAGTTTCCATAGAAAGATTGGCCAAGAGTTGAGAATCTTTCCAGGTACAATCTACATTTTGAGTCTAAAATGGAAATCAAAGCCTTAGAGATTTTGCCAAGGTTTGGAGTGTCTGCTTGCACATTGCTTTGGTGGCTGCTTGGATCTGACAGCTTCCTGAACCAAAGGAACCACTGCCTTCTACCCTGCTCCCACTGCTCTCTCTGGAGGTAGGGAAAATGCTGTATTTCTGCTTTTGTTCTTGCTTTTCTTCTTAATTTTTCATTTCAGTGAGTAGGCACAGTAAAAGAGGGATCCTAATGTTGATTAAAATTTTCCTGAAATTATGAAGTTTTGGATCTACTTTGTCCTTCCAAATGCTCTGATACATCAGCTAAGTATTTGCTTAAAAGTAAAGGCCCAGGAACACTTCATGTTCTGAGTACTTGTGCTGAAAGCAGCTCACTGCCTCGTGCACAGTCTGCAGCTCTTCATCTCTCATAAGGAAAGCCAAGATAACAGTGTTTGTGAACCTGTTCAAATACCTTTATGCCTTTATTACAGTTTGTGTGTTTATTAAAAGATAATTCCATTTTATGTCTTATAACTTCAAAGCTATTTTGCAGTTCTCAGTTTGAAAGATTTACCAAGCAGAAAACCTGAGGAAATAACTGGGAAAGTTTTATGCAGCCTGTGGATAAGTGTCTGAAAAACTTGGAATTTTTTCACAATGAAAAGCTTTTTTTCAGTCTATAGTTTTTCAAGAGTCTGTCTGTCTACCTGGTGGAGAACTGCAGAATGGTGCTTTCATTATATAACACTAAAAAGAACACTTTAGTCAAAGTAAATTGATTTTCTTGCTCTCTTTTGCTCTATCTATCTAAAAGTTATTCCGAGAGGTATTTGATAGGCACCTTTTGATGCTGTATGCCGCACATAACTCATCTTTGACTCTAGCATGTTTCAATTTCATTTCTAGAAATTAAATAAGCAGAACACTGTCCTGTCTGCTAGGACTAGAGCTTTTGTTTGCCATTACAAAGTCAAAATAACAAATTTACAAAATAAAAATCATTGTGCAAAGTTTTATGTTGCATAACATATTTTGTTTCCAGATAATGAAAGTTAGTTGTTTATAAACAACTTAGGGGGAAGTGGTGTGATGAAGAAAAGCAAGGTCTGTGGACATGAAGTGGAATTTAAATCCCTGCTTACCATTAACGTCACAGGGAAAATGTTCTCATTGTTCATTCCCAGGTCCATCACTTATGATCTATCATGCCAGATAGGATATTAAATTGTGAAGTGCTAAACTTGAGACAGAATTAGCTGTTTCTTAATATATCTCTCACTATGTTGGCACTTGGATCCTGTATTGTGCTGCAGAATAGATCAAAGTGCTTCAGCATGTAGCAAGGTAAAGCAGGTCAGGAACTGTGCCTGGAGCATACAGACATATCCAAGCTTCTACTTCTGAAAATTTAAGGTGTACAGTAATATCTGACTTAGTCACCAATAGAGTAAGCTTTTTTTCTGCTTTTGTTTTCCTTTTTTTGTGTATTTTTTTAGGTCTATGGAATAAATTTTAAGCTAATTTTTTGAGCCCTGGAAAATTATACTTAATCTATATGGTTCTGAACACACATAGTTTTAATTTACAAACTTTGTCTTCATGTGAGCTAATGTCACTCCAGACAATAGCATTTTTCTCCTCTGCTGTTTTCTATTATTGATGTCTTTAGACCAGCTTAACCTAGCTGTGGATAAATATTAGTTAATGACAGCAGATTAACTATTATCACCTACATGTAGATGCAATAGAGGCATGCAATAACCAGAAGAAAAATATCCTTTCTTTGTGATTCCCACCTGAAATCCTGTTTCTTCTACTGTCAACAGTACCCTCTCCTTGAAGTTCCTGAACTGCTGCTGCTGAGAGTGAGATATTCCAACAAATCATTTCTATCAGTCATTTCTCCAAAGTAATCACCATGTTGTCAGGAACTGAAGCAGTCTAATTATTCATTGTGATAAATCAACCGTATTGCACAATGTAAGAAAGGCAGGAGAAAGGGCCAGCATTAAATCAGCCCTTCCTTTGGAAGTGAGGTTCCTGTTTCTGTAGCTTGTCTATTGGAGAATAGAATCTCAGAGCAGAAATAGCCCCAAACCTGCTTCTGCCTTCCAGTAAAAAGAGCATTCATCATGAATTTGTGTCTGTGGATCATATATATATTATTTCATATTTACTGTTTAATAGAGATCCTGCCCCAAGCAAATGAATGATCCTGCAAGAAGGGAATAATATTTTTTTTCATTCCCTTCTATTCTTCTAGAAAGTGTGAGGCCAGAATTGTTCTTGCCCTCATAACGTTTCTTCTAAGTCAACTCTTCTCATGAGTGACAGCTCTATAGTTCAGTTTCTGCTGCTGTGAATGCACTTTATTTTATCTGTGGAAAGCTCTAGGCGTTAACATGAGAAGGTACCTGACCTGACTTTCAATCCCCTGCAAGTAACTATTGAACATTAAATCAAGAGTCTGAGACTCCCCCAAAATTCTCAGACCTGGTAAGCTTTAACAGCATTTCTGTTTACCATCACAAGATGGCCATGCCATACAAACTGAAGCAATGAAGAGCAAAATTCTGACAGAGGAACAGTCTCGGGAGCCTTGCTTACCTGATGTTTTCATGCTGTGGTGGCATAAAGCAGTGAGAAGAATAAAAGATCAGGAACCAAGGCAATGCACTTTTACCAGGCTTGTCCTTCTGCAAACTTTCTTCTTCTGAAAGCAAGCTCCTAGGCCACAGTGTTTCTTCCCCTCTCGGCAGCTGCCTTCAGCATGATGTGCCCTGTCGCACTGTGGCTTCTCCCTGCCAGCACGACTTCAAGGGGGGTCACGGCCCAGAGGCCTTGATGTGCATGTGGATGGTGAGTCACATTTTTGCAGCAGCTGTAGATATTTGGGCTCAACAGCCACCTCTGGTTTTAATGCAAGGGGTGCTTCACAAAGGTTTCCAGTGAAGTTCTCAGCAGAGAGCAATGAGCCAGCACTGAAAGCTGCCCGCAGCACTGCGGCTGCCCAGCGCTGGCACCCGGCGCCGGCACTGCAGACCTGGCTGGACAGCTGCCCTGCCCCATCCCACACCAACACCACTTCTTCTAACAGCAGGTGTTTGTGCATGCTATGAAAAAACATCACGAGAGAGCACCTGAAAAGCTGCTTTTCTTGCTATGCTGTTGCCTTTCAGCGGACATTTTAGTTTTTCAAAACCTTTCCCCGTAGAGTGCAGGGGAAGAAGTTCAAGCACTGTTGTTTGAGGAGAAGGGCATGGGAGCGTGCAGGGCCCCAAGACACTCTCACTTCTGATCACAGTGGGTACTGCTTCCCCTTGTGCATGAGGACTCTCAAGTCCATCACATGTGAAAGGAAAATGTTCCACTGGTACAAGACAGAAGGGCAGCACCCCATTACTGTCCAACTGCAACTCTCCAGATTTCCCAGCAGCAGAGGATAAGACTAGGCTGAAAAGCCCTTCAGATCCATCTAGTATAGAAATTTGATTTTCCTCTGAGGGCAGAAACTCAGAGTGTGCTTGCATATAGCCTCCAATGAATTATTCTTTATTAATTCTGTCTTGAAAAGTTTGAATCTCTCTGTAATGGTGTCACTGAAAACTGACCTCTCCCATTTTGCACATTTCTCTGACATGCTCATTAAACTGATGCCAAAACAGTAAAGCCTAACATATGATCTTCATGCAACACTGTAGAGAAAGGTCACAGCCTTATTGGACAGGGTGACTACTAGAGAAATTCAGATAATGAAAGCTATTAAATTAAATGTACCTCCGTCTTGGAAGGAAAAGATTTAGGAGTGAGGGAAAGTCAGGAGAGGGAAACATTATTAAATATAATTAAGCATAAAAATAAAATACTGACGGCTGTACCTATACTGTTTATTTACCTTACTGACCAAAAACCAAAGAATGCTAACAATGGAAGTAAATACAATAATGACTATACTGAGAACCATCTCAGCTTCAAATATAATGAGGAAAAAATGATAGCAATTTCCAACTGCTTAAGAGAGATCAGCACAACTCCAATGTCTTTTAAAATGTGTTACTGATGATGACAACAAGAGAGAAACCTAAATGAGTCCATTCACAGATCAATGAACTGAGCTGCAGGAATTCATCTTTACAGAGAGCAGCAAGGTTGTTTCTTACTTGTGTTTATTCTCAGATTTCATAGCAGTATTGCCTCTGTACAGCTAAGAGAAAAGCTGGGGACCAGTGTCTGTGATGGTGACGCCCTACATTCTGGGGTGAACTGAGCACTGGACCTTTCTGACTGCCTTCCTAGCTACAATGGCTCCACCAAAAGCATGGCCTGACATGGGATGGTGGGGTGGGATGGTGGTTATTCCTCAGATGATTCAGGTGGCTGTGTACAGACTGCCAAGGAAAGCGACATCAAAGTCTTCTTGTTGAGTTAGCAGGGAGATTGGTATAGCTATTAGCTACTGGTCTTAGTGCTACTGGGAGGAGCCTTAGAAAACACAGCATAATTTCAGAACCGCATGTGTAGGTGGTGAATGAAAATAAGCTGGCAAAACCAAGGTCACAAACCTTGGTCACAAAAACAGGTCACAAACAAAAATGTGTGGAAGGATCTTATGTAGGTGGTGTCCCAGAGCCAGAAATAAATGGGATCACAACATCAGAAATGTTTTGTCATTGGCAAAAGCTAGTGCCTACAAATAAAAAGTTCTTCCCCCTCTATCCCATGTGCCACCCCATAGTGAGGGTCTGACTTGCAAATGCCAAGATGGGAGAAATGGACCAAGAAGATGAAAAGAAGCCTCTGACACCTGTAAAATGCTTTGAATGTCTAATTATACACTCCTAGACAGTGAAATCCTTTTGAATTAGAAGGAACAATTCTAGATATTATAGTCTTGTGGGGATCATGGCAGACAACTTGAAAAAGCTTTAAAAATCTGTAGGATTTTAGTCCAAGGCATTACAATGCTTCATTGTATGTTATACTCTGATGGGTAAACAAATTAAAAGCTTGGGCAATGCAAGAAACTGAAAGAACCAGAGGCCAAAATAATGTGACTGTACATCTCCAGTACAAAATACACTGAGGACTGAAATTCTTTCATATGGTGCTTCTTCCAAAATATTAGCCCCAGGGAAAATGGAACGGTTTGCACTGATGGACTTTGTGGTAGGACTGCAACTGCTGTTCCTGTGCCAAGGAAACTTACAGCATTGATTACTGAAGAAATATCTCTGTCTTCAGCATCATAAACCCTTCCCTGAGTTGGAAGGCAGGTGGTGCTTCAGTCTGACTCCTTCAACCTGATTGCTGGATCAGCTGGCAGGAAGAATGGTAACCAACATCCCCAGGACTGAACACATGGAATATAACCTAACAGTTATAGGCATGGCATGGCTAATTCAAAAGTTTAGTTCACTGATGAGAAGAGTGGGACACAACTCAGACCATTGTTTGGATGTTTATTCTTTTTGCTACACACTTTCATCTCTTGAGCGAGGCGTGGAATGTTGGGAGAAATGGGTTAAATACAGAAGACAGGAAAGAAAGATTATAAGTCACTCCAGTGGCCTTGCAGTGGAATGACTCTTGATAAGCCTAGGACAGTGATCCTCCAGCATGGACCATGTTTAACAGTGCCTGTGTCTCTGCTTTTGTACTTCTGCCCAGGTGTTGCATCAGGGATTCCCTGGTTAGCAAGGTAATTGAAATAAATTCACTTTTTGTGTCTTATCCATGAGTTTGTGCTTGTCCCAGAGGCCTACCTGTGCCAATGCACACAACCCTTATCTTTCGCATTTTCAAAATGGCATGAAATTGTTTGCTGCGATTTTTCCATGTCTACTCTCTCTCAGTGCAATCAAACCTACTTACTAACCAAGTTATATCATTCTAAGGTGGAGTAGAAAGCAAGTAATTAATGTTAAACCACTGTCTACAACATGAGATCTTCCACATCTTTAATTTTAGTGGATTTATTTTTTATTTAAAACATGCACTCTGACAAGTAAAACAATTTGGTAAATATCCTTTATAATGCATAAGATTTCACAGCAATTTCTTTCCTGTCACATTCCAACCCCTTATAACGTGAGAAAGTAGAAGTATATTTGCAGATGCATCCTCAAAGCAGGCAGCATACGGTTCAAACAAGGGATTCAGAAGAGGCACTGAAATTTGTGTGAAGACAGAACAAGTGCTTCACTATAAGTTCATCTCAGCATATGGAACCATCACCATTGCTGTTGTGCCAGTGTGTGCTTTGCTAGAGCAAACACTGAAGTAATTTTCTGTTTGGATACCCTGAATTCCTCCCCTGACTTCATGAGACGCAGGGTTTTACCTCCTATATATGATGAACTCACAGGAACATACAGCATGGTAGGGATTTCACCTGCCATGATTTCACCTACAACTCTAGAGATTTCTCCTACAATAAAGAAAAGGCCTTCTGACAGTAAATTATGATATGGAATGAGGAAGAGTGACAGAGCACTCAGTATATCCAGGTGAAAAGAATACTAATGGCTCAGAAAAATGAAAGGTCAAAAATCTTTATTCAAATATGAACTGTCATTCCACTAGTTACTCTTGAAATTTTGTACTTGTTTAGCACAAGTTTTTTATTTCATGGCTTTAATAAAGCATAATGTTGTATTAGTGTTCCTGCAGTGGCATATGCATGTGCGTGTAGTTGAAGCAATCTCTCTAAATAAATGCTCAAAGCAGCTTTCCAATACAGCTTCATGACTTATTCATGAGTCATGCTGTTTGCAAATGAGACCACAAATAACACACACCAAAGGAACTTTCTTCTGAATCACTACTAGTGGTGCCTAATAACTTAGACACAAAGCTGCCTATAAACATATGTTTTACATCATAATTGCTTTTGTACAAAACTATTTCTAGGTGAGTCAGATAATGAGCAATAGCAAAATACTTGTCCCAAGTTTTACATTTTGCTACTGTGTTTACATTGCTTTACATTTTTGCTCCTGGAGATATATTTGCCATGGTTTTGCTCTAAGGATCTGTTTATTTCTTCATAGTCAGACTGTAATTGTGATGTTTTTATGGGGAAGATTTTCTTCAAGTTTACATCCTTTTTCCAAATTCCCATCCAAATTATTTACAGAATAAAGTTTGACCATGTTTGGGCATATCTACTGTATAAAACATATATTTTTTTTGCATTTATCTATCAAATACAGAACTATAAATGTAGTGGAAAGCAATGATAAAGATTTGTTGACAACTGCTTCTATATAAACCAAAGCATTTCTATTATGGTGACAACTGAGAATTTCTTCTTGCAACAACTTTTTAGAAAGTCATCTTTCTTCAGCCATATGTTCATAACTACAGTCTTTCAAGCAGCAACTGTGTTTCAACTGCATTAAAAGATAAGCTTCATAAAGAAAGCAAAGACTAAGGATTATTCTTAAAAAAACTAGTAATTTCTTACATATTAAATGGTAAAACTCCTCCTTTGTATAACTCACTTCTTAGCTTCTAGTTCTAGGTTGCAAATAACAGTGAGTGTTGCTGTTCCAAACCACCCCAGAAGGCACGAAGAATGCAAGTTCTTGTTATTAGATCCCTTGGGGTGGATTAGAATGAAATGAGACTGAATGATGAGTGCTTATAAACATATATGTGTGTGTGTACATCTATATTATTATATGTAAAGATAGATAGATAGATAGATAGATAGATAGATAGATAGATAGATAGATAGACAGACTTACTTTAGAATAGTTTGGTTGCAATGGAAAGCAAGTATGTAGCCATCTTTATTATTATTACCTGTAGTAACACAGCAAAATAAAAGCATAAAAATAACACTTGAGAAAATGTATAAGGAACAGAACGAAAGAAAGAAAGCATAAGAGTAGAAAGTTCATAACTTGAACTCCTTGGGCTCATTAGACCTGGAGACATGGAAGCCATGAAAGTTCAGTTGGGCCTCAGCAACATAAGGAGAGATAATCTTCTGGTGAGGATTCTTGGCTATCTTGTCATGGAGGCAGGAAAGGGCATCATTAAAAAAATCTAACTAATTATTGGTTTAAGACACTAATTAATAATTGTTTTAAGACACTAATTAATTTTTTAAGGATGGAAGGCTTTCTTTCAGCCCACACTTTGCTTAAGTTCACCTGAAGACTGACCATTGGTCCCCCAAGTGCCAAGAGAACATCTTTACTCCATAGGCTTTTGGGGCAGTTAGAGTAAATGCTCTTCCTGTTATTTTTGTTGTGCTTGTTTACTTTGAGCAAATAATTGGAGATTCATTCAGTCAGAGGCTTGAACATAACTCTCTGGTCTGCAGACTCAACCTTTTCCTTGCCCATTTTTTAAATCTGACTCAATGCATATTCAGTCACTATTAGAAAGTTAACCATCTCTAGCAGAAAATATTGTGATTATCTCCTCTTAGTACAACAGTTCCTGATGATCGCAGAATTTTGCTAAGAAAATTGCATCTAGCTCCTTATTTTATATAAAACAAAATGAAGCTATAAACCAAGATTTTTCACCTCCTGAGTCCTATAGCCACTGAATCTTAGTAAAAAACACAGTACCTGCATGAAGGCCTGGCTTCTGATACCTTTTGTGTGAATCTCAGCATAGCCTGAGTGTCTAACCAGACACTAGAAGTGAGATAGATCTAAGGTGTTTGAACTAAGTAACTCAAATATACAGTTTTGATCTCTCTGGTTTTCAAAGCATACATCAGTAACTGATGCTGAAGAGAACCTGTCTGTTCTTGAAGACAGCTCGTATGGAATTATATCCCCAGCCCTCATACCCAGGGGTATGATCCCCATGATCAGGGGACAAGCTGGAATAAAGGCTAATGATGAAAATGTTGGTTTAAAGTCTACGGAAAAGGAATACTTGTGGATAATATGGCAGAAACAGATGTGAAACATCATAAACACACAACTTGAATTTTTTACATCTCATACTTGTTATTAAATGAAAACTAATCTTTTAGGCCAAGGCATGGAAAAAATTCTCAGTTTTAATGATTTTAGCATAATTGGGTTATTATTTTTCAACATTCTCAAGCATTTTCAGTTTTTACTTTCTGCTGTTTATATTTTACTTGGCTGTGTGTGTTCTTGTTCTCTCTTTAGTGGAAAGGTCAGTGCAATTTATTATTATGATTATTTATCCTTCCAATAAATTAAATCCATGCCTTATGTAAAACATGCCACTCTAGGCTTATATACTGAGTGAATTGGGGTACAGAAGTAATTCATTTTAAAGTACTATCATGTGATAAAGTCATCCCAAAAAGGAATATTTATTCATCTTTAGGAACAGGAAAGGGAGGACACCTTCACAAAATCACATGAATTTACTTAGATTGAAAGAACTCACTTCACCTCTGCCTTTGTGAAATATAATTTCCTCTGTCAACACTATGAATGCTTTGGTGCTACAGATCGACACTGGATAAGCTTTATCTTCACAAGAGCCTCCAACAGTAACAACTCAGAAGGATGAATCCAATTATACATAGAAATATAGTGCAGTTGTAATAGAACATAAAACCCCCAGTTTCTTGACTGGCATTTCAGTATATGCCAAGTTAGAGACTAAATGTACATAAACTATTTATTTTGGTAAAGTCTGCAGTTTGCTGTTTAAAAATATAAATCAGCAGAGTTGCTTGTTACAGTTTATGGGCTGATTTTGTGCACAAATACAGATGCATCTTTTAAGAGAAATTTAATTAATTTGGCATGATGAAAACATTCAAACAAGGGCAAATGGTCATTTTTAAATCAACAGGAGAAAATATTCAGAATATAAATATTTAGAATATAGATATTTTAAATGACATTTTAAATAACAGGCTTTTGGATCTTGATATCATTGCAGGGCTATCTTTAGAAATAGAGATCAGGGCAGTGCTGCACAGAGCTGCCCTGGCAACACAGCACATGGCTGATTCCTGTCAGCAGCTGCACACCTTTCAGTGCATAAAGTGGGATTGCTAGTCAGGGAAATGGAGACTAAACAGGAATGTGATTGAAAGAGACACAAAATACAATATTTTTTTTTCTTATTCTACTCTTTCTAAATGAGTAATAAAAAGCATATATAGCAAAAATTAGTAACTTAAAGCAGGAAAATGAGAGACAACAATTAGGAACAATTTTGTTCTTAAGCTTTTTCTTCCTTGGTAAAGCACTTTTTGCACAATCCCTGCAGCACGACCTTCTGGGGTATCAGTTCAATATATTCAAGGAAGCATTATATTATATCTGATGGTATAAAACACTTCTGCAAGGAAATACTTGTATTCCAAATAAACAACTGGTCCTCTGCAGTGGAGAGGCTTATGTTTTTGTGGGTGTGCATAAAATCTGCTTTTCTCCTTATTGTTGTACAAATGTCGGTTGTTTCTGTCAATCTACACTGGTTCAAATATCAAACAAGAACTACAGTGGCTCTTAAGTGTCTTTCACACCCAAATTAGACCAATGGAACTGCAGTCATTACTTGCAAGATGTATTGTTTTTCTATCAATCAGAAACATCTCTTAGGCTAATTTGGATAGAAAGTTCTATTTAAAAAGGTCAGTGAAAATAAGACATTTTAAAAACAATTTACAGTCATGGGTGAAAAATAAACAAAATTCTGAAACTCATGAAAGAAGTTATCCATTGAAGGCTACATAAGAAAAGTCATACAAATTAGCATCAACCAGCTCCTTAGCTCCTTTTCTCTTTACCTCCACAATTAAAATACATTCAGTTCAAACGTTTCCCTCTTTCAGAGTGTATGTATGAAGTAAGTGGAGGTAAAGATCAATATCTCAAAACTCTCAATGGTGAAAAAATGTTTTTTGTAACTCTGGAATTTACATCACCAAAGAAGGAATACAGGTGTGTCTGCTAACGTTGCATAAAGTTAACCATGACAATGGGCTCCAGCAGCTTACAGGGCAAGAGGACAGACACCAAACTCTAGCCCTAATGCCAGAGTTTGAGTGCATGGTAACTGAAAGGTGCAAGAATCTTGTTCGTGCACTCATAAGTAGCTGGTGGTGAGATGCAAGCTTGGCTCAATACATGGGCTATATTTAAATTTATTCTGATGTACCTGTGTTAGCTTTAGGAGGTAAATGTAATTTTAATTTGAAAGATGCCTCACATAACTTGTAACTTGGCTCTTTCCTGTGTATTAAGTCAAATAAGATCTTTTTAGAAGCAGGAAATACATAGTAGATGGTGGCTCCATGAGCAGTTACATTATTATTAAATAATTTTATTAAGGGTCAGGAACATTAGCCTTTGCAAAAAGTAAGGATTGGTCACATCTAATTCATCACCTCAAAAACAATCAAGGAAATTATGTTAGCAATTAAAAATTAAAGCTGTCTACAGATAAAATTAAAAGGTAAAATTAATGAGTGGGGACTGGACCCTCAGGTGATTTTTTTCAATATTCTCTCCCTGCAGTAAGTAAGACTTCAGTAATGATCCACACCCGAGAATAAAGGCTTTGAAACACACTGTTTTCCAGGTCTATTATGTAGATAAGTTATCATTTGCTTCTGTTATCCACATATAATTTTAATAACCCCAGCTAGGTTGAAAGGCATCATAACCACTGACAGAGGATAATGCATGTGAATAAGCACACATGTTTACTATCTCTGGCATGGCCATTGATTTGCTAGCTGATCATGGGCAGTGTAACCTTATCTTCCTCTGTATGGATTTTTTCAGCTGACTTGTGAATAATAAAATAGTTGGGAGCTGTGAATGAAATATTATTCTTTGCATTTTATTACCGACTGTAGGCAGCAGGTCTGTCAAATACTACAGGCATTTAAATGCAAAAGAAGTTCTGCTGTTTTGCTGGCTCCTCTAAATGAAGAAGAGATCACAGCAGTAGCTTCATATGGGCTTGGGATTTCCTCCCAAACCTGTTCCAACATATATTCAGAACCACTTCTTCAGCTCCCTGGTGTAGCCCTGGGTTCTGGATGCAGGATATTACATCCTCAGTTGTCTGCCAAGCATGGAGTGTTTCCTCTCATAGCTGATTCTTCAGGGGTTTGCAGACCAAAAGCCATGAACTTTTAGCTCTATCAGCTTTCACAAGACCATTGGGTACCATTTTTTGTAGCACAATAAAATTATTTCCCATCACATGCAACTCAAAGTAAAAGAGCACAACTTTTCTTTGCAGTGAAATTCAGTAAAAACATCTGAGTCAGTCACCTCAAACCTCAAGCCAGCATGATTCATTTCAGTGCTTGTGTTTATCTGCTGAAATCCAGGAGTAGCTTTAATATTAGGTCAGAATTTCTGCAGCTGCACCCCACCATCTCTGCTGCCCCCAAGCTGAATTTTAAATTTAGTTTACGGATAGCTAGTTTTGGGGACACATGAATCAAGCATACTCACAGCTTGAGACCTCCAGAAATTCAGTTCCAGACACCTTCTTCTATGCAAACAACATCAAACAGCGACTGAACAAGGGGTATCTGTAGTATGAGGCACAGGGAACATTGCCAGTCTCAGAGGGAGAGGATGTCAGCTGGAGATGTGGATGTGATGACGGGAAATATGCAAATGTACTAGAGATTTTTAGTCCATGTGGAAGAAGACTCTCATGGCTAGCTATATCTCCAGGGTTGCAGTCTCAGTTGCAGCTGCTCTGGAACGTATCTCTTCAGCAACCTAATTAATTTTTCCCTGATGTATGATAAGGGAACAGCAGACAATTTTTGCCTTGTCTTTTTTTTTTTTTCCAGGGCAGAGAGCTGTGCATCCTTCTGCCCCTTGCTTTTTAAAAGGAAACAAACAAAAAAAAAAAAAAAAAAAAAAAAAAAAAAAAAAAACCAAAACAAACAACTGGGGGATGAAGCTGGTTTAATGCACTGACCTGACTGGGGCAGCTTTCAGAAAGCAGTAGGTACACGTGGCAGCTGTATTGGACTGGTGTGCAGGCAAGGAGCCACAGCTGTGTTAATCATGCAAGTGTTTATGGGGGCAGGAGGGAGTGCTCCTGCTTTAACCAAAACTCCTATTATAAAGGAATTTCCAATCCTCTGTGAGACTGTTACTTCATTGACTTTGATCAAGAGATTATAAAAATCTACAAGACAGACCAAGTAACAGTGTTCATCTTAATGCTGGCCTTCTGATGTTTTGAGGTGCCTCTTGTCATTCTTGAGGAGGACAGAACATCCTGTCTCAGTGTACACTATAAAGCCCAAGTAGCTGGATGATGAGCCAAGTCCTCTTGGCTTGCCAAGACACCCACAGCAGACACTTCCCAGCAGACTGGGGTGCCAGGGTGCTGGGGCACAGGGAGGGGTTGAACAGAGCCTGCTGGGGTGCAGATGGAAGAGACATACAGTAGGTCTGGATGTCGTTTTAGTTGTATGAGGTATATCAAACACAGATATCTGGGAGTGGTGTGCTCCTGAATCCGCTGTGAATAGCTCATGATTAAACTTTCTCAGCAATCTTACAACATCATGGTTTTTCCTGTAATTTATTCAGAGCCTGTAAAGAACTCAAGGCTTAATCAGAGCTGCGCAGTGCCCCTTCTCTCTTGATTGACACTGAAGTCAAAGCAACAACTCTTCCGTCTCCAGCAGAAAATGAGCTTTCATTTTTGAGTGGAAAAAAAGAGAGAACATTCATTCTCCTCTCTGAAGTCCATTCCAGGAGTATAGAAGGAACAATATATTCTGTTTGTGACTCTGTCACCTTTCTTTTAGGGCAGACTAAATGTCACATTGCAGGTAGCTGGGGACAGTCAGTACACAGGTAACAGAGCCTTCCTCTGAATTTTTGGTGTATCTTCCTAGAAACCAGCTTTGCATCCTTAAATTTTTTTTTTTTTCCAATCTTTGCCAGAAAAACAGCAGCTAAACCGTAAACATGTTCAGGTTTTGGAGTTGTTGTACAGTGACATGTCAATCCGTATAGTTTCAAAACACTATATGTAGGGTTAAAAACAATAACATGAATTCTGATAGATTTCAAAATTGACACAACACTATGAAAATGAGTAAGAAATTCTGAGGAGTTTAATATCAAAATCTAGTTGATGGCCAGAAAGTGTAATACTTGTAAATATTAAATTAGAAAGGTATTTTTTCCACTTCTGTGGGATTTTTCTGATATCAAAGTTAAATGAGTGGCTAAGCTGAAGTACCCATAGATATTTTAAATTCCCTTGAGTGCCTAAGACATCTGCAAGGAACTGGCAGGTATGACACAAACATATGGCAGACCTATGCCCTTCTGCAGTGGCAGCTGTACACCAGGTAGGCTACCCTAGGAATTTAAAGTGGTATTGGATGCCTATTGGGAAGCTATGTCCTTTTCTTTAAATCCTGCACTTTTCCATCAATTCATTTCCCATTAGCGGTGAGTCAGAGGTGTTACAAGGGACAGTAATTAGCTGAGAGTTATTGTTTGTCCTTCAGAAGTAGGAGATAACTCAAGCTCAGGTATATTGTCTGTGGAAGTCTGACAGACACCTAATTTAATTCAGCCTTTGAAAAGTGACACCAAATGTTATCAACAGAGATGAAATGTTGCATGGTTGGCTATGCTACAGCTGTGAAATCCTGTTACTTGGGTGTATGTACTGGGTGTGCATATTACACATAGGATGGCCAAGGTAAACTACTACAGCTTTTTGAGGAGAGAGGGCAAAGAAATTTAACTTCTCACTGGGCTGGACTATTTGTGGGCTAGATCTCAAGGCTAATTTGCCACAGGTTTCTTTTGACAAGAAGACTGTGAGGTTAGGCTGTACCAACAGAACTGCTTTAATGAACTTGATGTAAAAGTTATATAAATGGTTATTTAGCCAAATAAAATGTAGTTGTGGTAACTCATAGTTAATAGTGTTTGCAAAGTAAACAAAGAGGGAGTATAGAGCAACATGCTTGAGAAGTTCATTCTTTGGTGTTACTTTCCTTGGACTTCTGTTCTTTAGCAGCTATTCATTAGAAAAATAATAGCCATCTCTTTAATACTTTTTGCTTGTTAGTGTTCCTTTGACTGTATAGAATATTAATTTTATGCCTCATTTTTTGTGGGGTTTCTTCTGTCCCAGCTGTACAAAGTCACAGTAATAGTTTTCAGGTGTCCAGATATACAAAATTAATAGCTGCAATTTCCCCTAGTTCAATACCCTTATTATATTTCCTATTTAAAAAGAACTTCAATTTGGTACAACAGAACACTAATTTAAAAACTGGCTAATGGTCAAATATAGGAAAGGGCTCTTCTAACTAATTTAAGCTTGCAATCTATTTAGTTCACTGATATTTTCTAGTCATGATACAAGCACAGAATCATAGAATAGTGTCAGCTGGAAGGAACCTTAAAGATCATATGGTTGTTTGCCTCCTCCTGATGTGTAGGGATGCCACTCACTACATCAGGTTGCCCAAAGCCCCATCTAACCAGGACTGGAACACTTCCAGGAATGTAGTTTCCACAACTTCTCTGGACAACTTGTTCCAGTTCTCAACATTCTCAACATTTCTTCCCATTTCCTTATTTAAATCTATCCTCTTTCAGTACAAAGCCATTCCCCCTCATCCTCTCACTGTGTGGACTTGTAAAATGCCTCTCCTACAGCTCTGCTATAGGTCCCCTTTAGGCTTTCAAAGGCTTCTATAATTTCAAGTCCTCTGGACTTGATCCAACACGTCAAAGTTCTTCTTATGCTGGGGGTCCCAGAGCTGGATGCAGTATTTCAGGTGGGGCCTCCTGAGAGAAGAGGGAAGAATTACCCTTCTTCACTATCTGGTCACACCTCTGATACTGCCCAGGATGATTGGCTCTCTGATCTGCAAATCCCATTGCCAGGTCATGTCAAGCTTCTCATCAATTCTTACTCCTTAGGGCTATTTTCACTCTCTGCTTGGATTTTCCCTGAAACAGGTACAGGACATTATACCTGGCCTTGTTGAACGTCACAGGGCTCACATGGGGCCACCTCTCAAGCCTGTCCAGGTCCCTCTGGGTGGCACGCCTTTCATCAGTGTGTCACAGCACCACACAGCTGGGTGTTGTCAGCAGGCTTGCTGAGGGTGCTTTGATCCCTTTGTCCGTGTCACCAACAAGGATGCTGAGCTGCCCTGGTACCACGATCAAGCCCTGAGAAATGCCACTCCTCACCCATCTCCACTTGGACATTGAGCTGTTGACCACAACTCTAAATATGACCATCCAGTCAATTCCTTATCCACCAAGGGGTCCAACCATCAAATGCAATAATACGTCTCATATTATTTATATAACTGTTAGATTGTTGAATAAGATTCTGACCTAGAGGCTTTGAAAGTCAGTAAAATCTCTCGCATTTCTTCAGAAGGCAGTAAAACATATTGTGATTTACTTTAGCACATAGCAGGGCTATTATATGTTACCCAATCTATTGGATATGATAGGATTTTGGCAGTGATGATGTAGGAATGTATCTTTTTTTCTTTCACTTATGAACTAATGCCATCATGTATCAGAGTTTAAAACTGACTATGTAAAATGAGCTTCAGCAAGGGTATAAAGACATTCCATAATAACTTTAAAGACCACTTGAATTAAGAAGATTTAAAGATAAATTTCTAGGTAGTGTCAGTTTGCTTGTGATAGACTTGCAATAATGAAGTATAATGACTCTAAGAAAAACTTCTCTAGGAGTCTTAACTTCTTCCAGGTTTCTCAATCTTTTTTCAAACGGTGCTACAACAATCACTCAAATTCTGAATCTATCAATTTACTAAGTTGTTTTTATTTTTGAAAGAGAACCAGCTTCATTGCATTGCTCTTCTGAGCTGTTTATCAAAATACAAGCCAGAGCAAACCTTCCACTATAGCAATTTCACTTATTCTTGCAAACTCATAGTCTCCTGCTACAATTTTAAATGAAGCGTGAGGAGTGCTGGGGTTATCGTGTCACTTTCACTGAAGCAGCTGCAATCAGAACAGGTTGTAGCTCTTTGACTCACTTTATCTGCAGCACTAATAGCATTAGCTACAGCCATACAGGTCACAAGTCAGCACCCTCCGTGATTTCTCTAGATGGTAATGATAGTCATGACAAGTGAGTTACCAAAGTGAGCTAGTATCTTCAAAACCATCTCAATTCCACCAGGGCTAAGGACAATTTTTTAAGCTTCATAAGTTACAATTCAGTTTTCCAAGTACAAAATAGACTAAGTCCTCCATTACTGAGAACAGAACGTGACAGTGGTTTCTACAAAACAGCTGATGACTTCCAGCCTAAGCGATAGAAGAATTAAGTTTTAGGGATATTCAGATCTTTTATAAAAAGTCTGACACTTTCCTGGAGTTATAGATAATACAATTGCTACTACAGACAATTTTGAAAATAGCCTCATTTAAAGCACTAACTGCATTCTCCATGACAGCCACATGAAACACAGACTACACATAATAAGAAAAATTAATGACAGGGGTCATGAGTAATATTGGTCACCACATACATAACTCAAACATTTTCAAAATAGTTCCTTCTTTCATATAATTGATTTTGGACATGTGTTTAATAGGCATCAGTTTTCAATACATGCCAGTATTTAACATTTTTATTTCCCGAGGATTTTAAATATCTGTGATGGTATGGTTCCTCAGAGAACAATTTATGAACAAACGGAGTAAAAATAATGATAAAGAATGCTAATGAATTGTCTGCTGTCTCTGAATACTAGCTCCTCTGAGTTAATTGTGCATATTTTACACAGTGCTCCTCTGGACCCTGACTTTTCATGTAATATTGAGTGGGTAGCCACTTCTTTCATGGGTAGAAATTAAAGCAAGCATACAAGGGAAAAAAATGGGGGGGGGGGGGGGTTGTGAGTGTTTGAACTAATACTAGGTAGCTAGTAATTTGTTTTCATATCTTTCATCAGCCTTTTTTTTGAAGGGACCTTCAGTAACACCATGATAAGTCTCAGGCCTCTTTCTATTAAAACATTTACCCATAACATGGATTATGTTCAGGTTGCTTTTGTTTAGTTTAACTCCAAACATGAGTGGGCAAGGCCAGCTTCTCTATAAACTAGTTAGGACCTAAACATTAAAACTTTAAGCTTTTATTATTCTTTTTAATTGTTATTTTGTCTCATTGCTATTTGAAGAGGAGGCAATTAATCTTCTTTTTTAAATAGTTAATGTGCAGTAATGGAAAAAATTTTCCAGAGTTCATTCACAGCTAATGGCAGAGAAAGCACAAGGAGAGAGAAACTCATCTACTAAGATGTAATACTGAGAGAATAAATTATTATTATAGATTATAATATTAAAATAATCTATTTTTATAAAACATCGTATCCAAGTTAAGTGTCTCATAACTTTACTCCTGCTGAAACTGTATCCATTCGAATCACAGCAGAAGAGAAGCTATCTGCAATTTGTCAGAGTGAAACACTTTCACCAGGAAGCAAGTGTAGGAGGAATTTCACGATGATGAAACTGCTGATGTATGCCACTGCTATATTTTGCCACAGGCTATGTCTTACATAAAGGATTGGGAATACCATTTCTGGGTTCTGAGAGCTTGTTTTCAACTCTCCATTGACCCAAAGACCACCACACTTTCCTGTCCTATTTTTAGACTAAACAAGTCATCCAGGAGACAGCTGTAGGGAATGCTGAGAGTTTTCCTGTTGTAGAATCCTGGAATGGTTTGAGTTGTAAAGGACCTTAAAGATCATCTGGTTTCAACCCCCCTGTCATGGGCAGGAATACTTTCCATGAGATCAGAATACCTTCCAGGTTTCTCAAAGCCCCATCCAGCCCAGTCTAAACACTCCTAGGGATGGGGCATTCACAACTTCTCTTAGCCGCCTGTTCCAGAGTCTCTAAAAAATTCCTTCCTAATATCTAATCTTGACCTGCTTTCTTTCAGTTTAAAGCCATCCCCCCTTGTCTTATTCCTACATGCCCTTGTAGAAACTCCCTCTCCAGCTTTCTTGTAGCGCCCTTTCAGGTGCCTCCTTCCTTGAACCACTTTATTCAAACAAAAAGATTCTGCCAGGACTATATATTCAGTTTAAATGCATATGATAATTATTTATTACCAAACATGAACAAATGACAGCTGAGATTTCATGAGCGACTATGCTAAGTATTAGTACGCTCACCACCTCCAAGAGGAGTCCCAGGGCTTTTCTGCTGCTCAGGCGGGTGTCAGCAGGAGAACGGCCAGGTTCCACTTCTTCTGGAATCAAATTCTTGTCACTGCTGAGCTGCCATCTTCAACCACCTCTGTTTTGTCTCCTTCAGCATTTCATACCTCTTCAAGCTCCTGTTTTTCTCTCTTGAAATCTTGAGCCACTAAATATAGCCTCCATACCAACCTTACCTGTTTGAAATGTAACCTTTATTATGACTCTGCAGAGTTTCACAGCTTCCTTCTGTCTTAAAAATATCCTTAGATGTCCAAGCTGAGATTACACAGCTGGGCCCCCCTGGAGTGAGGGCCATAAATCCTTAGATCATTAGGGTAAGTATTGTGAAGGATCTTGCTCTGAGTAGGTTATGCCCTACAGCACAGATACAATCGGACCCTTACCTTAATTTTTAGAAGTTTCAGAATTTCACCTGTGGAAGAGAGAATTGCACTACCAGATCTTTGTTCTCACTCCTGACCAAGGGACCTTAATAGCACTAATAAGTATTGACAATGAAAGACAAAACACTTAAACATGTCTGCCTCTGAAAGAACAGAGTGTACATTTCTAATCTTGAATGGTGATACATTCTGAGAAATTTTGACTGCAAGTAATTTTTTTTACTATACAAATTCAATTTTAATATCCAATATCTTCACTACAGGATGCTTTGTTCAGTTGCACATTCAAATAACCCTTGTTTCTTTCATATATTCATATATTCTGCTGTAGCTAGTGAAAACTGTTTTCTGAAAAGATTAGAAAAACAGTTATTGTAATCTCTATGCCTCAGCACATGGAACAAAAGAAAGAACATGCAAATTTGGGATGAGGGTAGGACCTAAAAGAAATTATGACATTAGACTCTTCTGTGGTATTTAGCAGTAATGCACTATTCATCAGTTCTCAGGCGAGATCTCTTCCTGCATGTTTAAAATACGAAGTAATTTACTGAATAGATTATGTATGAAGACATCTGGAAAACTGAGATCTTTCTGATGGTTTAGGAAAAATGCAGCCTCTCTCTCCATAGGTTCTTCTCCAGAAAATTTAATCAGAAATGCAAGTCACTGGATTATTTTGAAAAAGATGTGGCATGTTTCTATACTTCTAAACACAGAGTGAAAACAACATGCTGGTGATCTAGCATAGGCTAGGTCTACTGTGCAGGTAGAGCTAATACAAGCAGAAATTCATTTGTGTGCAAGATTCTTCTTCCTGATACCTCATAGCCTGTTCCTCTGTGTTCCCTTCCCTGCCCACCTACAGCTCTGAATTTTTGAGAGTTATCCAAGCACACAAGCCACTACAAGATTTAGAATTTTTGTTACTATCTTTCAATTCTTGTGTTTATATACAAGCACATAATATCTACATTTGTGACAGAACATGAACCTGCAATATATTTGGCTGTAGAAGGGAGGAATAGAGTCTCTCACTGTTTTTGTTAACCTTTTAAAAAATTAAAATATCAGAACTTTTCTTATGACATGAAGCATGAAAGGGGAACAGCTTATGCTGTGCAGCACACAGTTCAAACATTTCATTAGTAAATGTTGTTCTCTTTCAGTGTTAGGTCATGAAACATATTTCAGCATGAATTTTTAATTTGCAAGTTTTTGTTGATCTACTTACTGCAAATCATACAACATGGACCAAGGTAGGGGGAAACTTTTTTCCTCTTTCTTTTCTAAACTGCAGAGAATGTTACTGGTTCTGTAAAAATCTGTTGGAGACACTGCATTGTTCTGTGCTCCCTAAACTAGATTACTTTTTTGTCAGAAACCCATTCTCAAGGATATACTCCCTTCCAGTGTTCAATAAAAACATGAAATTATTATTTTCTTATTTTCTTGTGATTTTTTTTTACCTAACCTACTTTCTGCCTAGAATCCTGCCTACTCTACTCTATCATCCTGAAAACACAACACAATGACACACATATCCCCTCAAACAAAGATCTGAGGATGAACCTTGCCACATGTATTTGTCAGGAATATAAAAGCTCACAGAGAGTTTTCTCTAATTCTGTGTAACAGCAACAAAGATATTTTCATTAGCCTCATCAAAAATTGGGTTATGTCTATTGTCTTTTCCAGAACTAAAAAAGGAAACAATTCCTAAGTGTTTTATCACAAATTATGACTTTCAACATCCCAGATAGACAAAGAAATAGCTGAGGTAAGAGCAAGTGAAGCCTTGAAAAGAAATGCAATAACCACCCAAGAAACTCCCTCACACATGTTTTATAATACTTCAGATTTGATAATGTTTCTGTCTCCTGCCAAGTACTTAAGTCTTTGTACTCTAAGGGGAAGAAAATAAGCATTTTACTTAATGGCTGTGATATGACGCTGAGCATCGCTGAGCTAAGTAATTTAACACACATGAGTTAATAAGGATATGTCATTGTGTTTCTGTACCTTCTGGGGAGTCGTCACAATTATTTTCAGCTGAGGTGTTCCCATGCCAGAAATAGCTGTATAGTTTCTTTCAATCCAGAAAAAAAGGACAAAACTGTACAGGGGAACTACAGAGCCCTCAATTTGTAAAGAGACCACCTGGAGTTTGTATCTAGTGGTGGATCTAAGAAGGTTGCTCAGAATTATAGAGTGTCCAGCAGAGTGACCAGAGAGTAGACCCTGAGGGAGCTGGGTGGGTTCATTTCATTTAGAAACAATGGAGAAAGTGGAGCAGTGTCCCTGGTTGCTTGGGAGAGCATTAAAAACAAAAATTGATGTAAACTCTCCTGAAAATGGATTCTAATATGAGCACATGTCAGAACAACTGACAGTGCCCATAAGTTGCAATTCAAGAGGAGCAGATTGGATGTCAGGAGCATCTTCATTGCAGGACTGGAACAGGCTGTCAATGTTGTTTTAAAAATCTGTCCCTAGATTTTGTCAGACAAGAAGAAACCACACCTGGCCTTACCTGGACTGGGACTAGTCCTGATCCATGTTAGAGGCTGGACTCAATGACTTGATGCTAGAAGTCCCTTTCAAAAATATCTAAGAAGAAATATATACAAGAAATGGAATATGTGCCTGGTATGATCCCAAGTTTTGTAAATAGTATTTGGTATAATTCATTATGCCTTTCACAAGCCTTTGTAGAAATTCTGCTTCGGGCACAGAATGGTGTCCACTGTAGTCAAGGTGAGGAAGCACGCCAAGATCAGAAGATTGAAATACTTTCAGCTTTTTCTCTAGGGATCCTGCTTTAAAAGACCATTCCATCTAAGAAGATATCAATCCCAGATGGTATTATATATTATAACTAAACAGCTTGGCTTTTTAGTGGAGAAAAGAAGAGAGCTTTGAAAGATCTCTGCTCTGTGAGTGTGAGGAGTGACCTCTAAGGAACAGATCTCGGTATAACTAGGTCTTTCCCTTTCTGGTTGATGGCTTTTCTAGAGTAAGAGAAATCTACAGTCGTTAGCAAGACTGTCATCACTGCTTGCAAAGATCATTGCTCAGAGTTTGCTGACCTCTGCTTTTTTAATTCACCAAGGTTATTTTCATTATTAAGAAGAAATTGGCAACTAATGAGTTATCTGTAACATTACTCTTTCCAAGTGCTAAGAGGTTGTGATATATGTTTTAAATAAGGTTCTCTGAGTTGTAAATTATTTTCTGTCTCACTGAAAGCCCCACCTTCAACACAGTCAAAACCTAAGCAGAAAGCGTCAAAGAACATGATTATGATTTATTTCCAGCATAGCAAGGCTTGACAAGTACTAAAAACTTACTAAAATAAGATGACTGTGGTAAGAACCACCTAACAATACCACATGATCCATTTACAAGTAGAATTTTAAGAGCAGAGGAAAAAAGGAAAAAATTGCAAAATTAAAATATTGGACAGATGGATGTATATGAAAATCTCCTTTCAGACATTCTTAGTCATAACAAAACCATGAAATGCTTGAGTAGAAAAGGGTTATCAGAGCAAATCTCCTCCCATTTAGAGCAGCAAAACTATTTTTGAGGAGAGAAGCAATTTATTCATAGCACTAACAGCACTATAAAATAAAATAAGACTCTAAAACATATTTTCATAGTGACGTAGATAATTTCAGAAGTATACCCAAAAAGTAGAAGACATGACAATTTCTGGCTAATGAATTTTCCTCCTCTGCCCAGCTAGTAATGACATCAGTTTTTGTCATCTTCAGCTCACTCTTCCAGCTTGGTCACAGATTAAGAAACATGCTTTCTCACACTTCCTATCCCTAGAGACACACTCTACCTCCTGACTGATTTTGTTGTTGTTTTCAGCACATATCCACCTTCTTTAATTTAGCAATTATCACTCTATATGTAGCATAACAGAATGTCTCCTCTTAAAAAGTCATGGACCACCTCTTCTTTTCAAGCACCTTTGCTACCTTTTTCTACTTGCTGCCTTACTAGCTGTGATGTTTTCTCACTCCAGAGCTCATGACCTTTCCAGCTGCCTTCCCCTCTGCTGAATCTGATCTGGCACTCTGGCACTTCCTACAGCTCCTGGCCAAAATTCACAGCTGATTATCTTCCCCTACTCTCTTTCTGACTATCAGTGCCTCTGACATCTCAGCTTCTCTGTCCACTCCCTATTGCTCCTTGCTGCTCTTTTAGTGCATATGGTTCTTTTCCACCAACCAACAGGAATTTCTGTTACAAGCAGCCACTGGGCTTTGCATTTTCTTTGAAACAATGACTTTTATTAAATTCCTACTTTTTCTTTTTTTATTTTTTTTTTGTTATAATTTGTATTTGTTTTTAACTGGTTAATCTAGATTGGAAAAACTAGTCATGGTAACAACAGGGCTAATTTTGCAATAAAAGACACATTTTGCCTCAGATACCCATTTTATCTCTTGTAATTTACCTTCTGCCTCAGAAAAATGCTCATCCAGTAGCTTTCATCCCACTTTCATTGTTTGCTCTTTAATATTCTCTGCATCATGAGTAGCATCTCTCAGGTTATTCATTTCTCTAGCTGCATCCTGGCCATAATCAGAAGCTATGTTCTTATCTGAACTTGATGCAGATAAGGACAGAAAATCATTCCTCTTCTTAGGAATTCCTTTGTTTTCTGTTCTCCAGGGTATAGATGGGTGCAGCAGCATGTAGAGACATTCCCATCCATACAGGGAGACTAGTGACAAGGAAATCCTGCTGTAGATGTTATTTGCAGAGTCACATATCCTTCTGTCAACAATCTGATGTTTCTTGGAATGTACCAGTTGCTGTAAATCAGGTATCTGTCTAGAGTCCCTCAGTAAGTGATTCAGGACTGTATGGTCCAGCTGGCAGACATCAGGCTGATTCCTGGATGCGGGCTAGTTCTGTCTCCAATTACACAGAAGGGATGGCAGGTGTGCTGAACCAGGGATACTCTTGATGGCAGTAGCAAAGAGTCATTTTTTGGTCTGCAGCCATACGGACAGTCCTTTGTAAAAACCTTGTTACTCCAGCTGAAGCAGAATGTTAAAGGAACAGCATTCTGCAGCTGTGAACCAGGATATATGAAAATGGGATAAGGAGAGAATTTTTTTGCTCCAGTGACAGAAGGGGTTATCATGCCTGCAACATGGAATTTTGCAGTTTCAGTTCAAGGCATGTGGATCACTTTGAGCCACACCCACTTATTGGCCCAGTTTGTGTCTTCAGGAACTGACACTATGCCCTTGCCATGGCAGATAGGAGGAGGCTGCCCAGGCTCCCAGTGAAATAATAGTTCAGTGAAGAGTAATGAAAACAAACATTATTCTGTTTTCTTCGTATTTTTTGGTGGGATTTTTATGGTGTACTTGCTGCTTAGTGGTTTTATGAGCAGCCCTCAAAGATTTGTAATACTCTTTTTTTCCAGTGTGGGTGGATCTATTTCCACATTGTTTTGAATGCTGCTTTTTAGTCACATGCTGTTTAGCTGTGCATGGAGTTTAAGCTCTGTGCAAATCCTTCGGATATGCCAGAACAACTTGTTTGTTTAAAGTAAAATCTCTGAGAATGCTGCAAGGTGGAAATCTCTCTGGAATGAAATATTTGTTTTGGATTTCTTGTAGTGCTGAGGAAAACACCCCCAGCTCTTGTTAGCAAACAGAAAATATGGAATGAACAGCCTGGGACTTTTATCTTTCAAACCCTAGCATCTCATGCTGATTGTAAAGACACCTTGGACTCCAGATGAAGGGTAGAGATGAGAAACAAGGGTGAATGGAAGACAGACGAGGAAAATCAACACTACAAACTCTTCGCCATTCAATGTCAATTTTGTATTTCTACCAAGCAGATAGTATCCTAGGGGTACACAGAAGCTGTTTCCAGCACCTTGCACCTGTGCTGGCTCCAAACTAGCCTTGGTCTTCTGGGCCAGTTTGAGAGCAGATCCAGGTAATGTGACTGGGAAATTGCAGTTTCAGAAGCCAGGAAATGCTAGGCATAGAGACCACATATGTAAAATCTTCAGTCATTGGTATTGGGCTTCTTGAAATAAAAAGAGAAGGCACTGAGATAAAATTTAATGCAGAAGAATCTTTTTTGTGGCCTTTAGTACAGTCATGGTTTAATTTCATCTGAAATGGTCATTTGTGTATTAGAGGAATAGTACTAAAAATCCTGCACACAGAAACTGAGCTTGCTGCTTGTTGTTAGGATGCTGGGACAGGCCTTAAATTATAGTAGGGATATAATTCCATCCATTACAAAAATACCCCCTGTAGTTGCTCTTCTCCATCAATTCATCCCTTCTCATGTCACACTCATTCACATACACACCATGGGAATCCTAAGTGGGTAGGGCTGACTACAAAGGGTTAGAGCAGGTTGGAACAAGGAGAAGGAGGAGTGATACAAGATACATCATGTCAGAGCAGCAGTGATGATGATTGCCAGGTTGTCTGCACTTTTCTCTTGGTGGGCATCCTGAAGTATCCTGGACCCTCCTCTCTGGCACACATCTCCCAAGTTTCTCATGGTTAGCCTGTGGCTATTTGGCTTTTCCTTTCCCGTGCTTCCAATGGTAAGGATATGTGTATAGAAAAAAAAAAATCAGCTTTATAAAAGTTTCTATAAGAATATTCCAAATAACTTTATCTTCCCTCACACTTTCTTGTCTGTCAAGATGCATTTTAGCTCTTCTAATGTCAGAGATTAAAAATTCCATAGAGTATGTTTAATCAATATAATATTCTTGAATCTTACTGATTTTTTTTTTCTGTGTGAATATCCATGTATCTTTCATGTGTTTTCTAGAAGAGTTCCTTATATTATTTTTCCAAGTAGTCAAAAGTATTGAAGCCTTAAGTATTCTCATTCTAAAGTCACATAGAGCAGCTGATCTATAAAGCAATGCCTGCCTTTTTCCCTCCTGGCTCTTGCTATTTGCTGTTACTGACAGGTTTTCCAAATCAATTTTGAAGAGAAGATAAGACAGGACCTATTAAAAGATAATATTAAATATTCCTCACTTTAGTTTCCATAGTATTTCAGGGAGAATAAAAAAGGACAGCTAGATTCCTGTGCTTGCAGCCAGACATGTTTTCCTTTTCCTGGGATTTCTGAAGAAGAGACAAGCCTTAATTTTGCACCTCTCTCAATAGACCTGAAATTTTACAGTGGCATTGACTGCAAAGAGAAAAAGTGAGAAAGCAAATTGCTATACTTCAGCAGCTGTCTCATTTCTGGGTCTTCTTCTTGAGGAGCTTAGGCTGTTTTGGCAAGAGGTTATGAGATCTTATATTGGTACCTCAAATATTACATAAGCTATAAAATATAGGTTAAATTAGACATGATCAAATTTTCAAGGATCATATCAGTAGACCAATAGACCAATAGGGTAGATTAAATTTTATAAACAAGGAGACATTATATTAGGAATACTGGAATAGATGGGCTATGTAGCTCTGAGAGAGCTACTTCTGAGTAATTTGAGGGATATTCAACATTTCTTAAAAAGTTAACAAAAATAAATCCTTCCCTCTGAGTTGCTAAGGTGATTCAGCACGACAAAGACTAATGAAATTCTGGAATATGCAAGAGGATATGTTTTCAATAAGGAGAGGCTATTAATGAAATTGCAGAAACCTCCAATGAAACCTCATTGAAAATGAGTATAAGTAATTTTAAAAAATAATTTTGTCTGGAAAAACTGCAGAGAAAAATAAATATGGAGAGACAGGAAAATCTAAGTCTTGTTTATTAGAAGATAGAATTGCCTTTTGGTCAGCACAGTAGGGGAAATAAATATAAAACTGTATAATAATGCATGAGGATATTTTAAGGAAAGAAATATATATGACAGCAATACCAAGATTGTCTTAGGTCACCTGGGAGATGCCTGGAGCCTAAGATTCTCAATACACTTGATTAAACAAAAAAACCCAACCAACCTAACAAAAAAAGGACTTATTTTTCCATAGTCTCTTAGTTTTGAATAACCATATGCTGAAATACAATGAAAAGTTGCTGGAGGAGGGAATCAGTATTCGGCCCAGGTTAAACAGAAGATAATCGACACCTTGCATAGTTAGACACATTTTTATGATCTAGCACAGATCATAGCTAGGTTATTTTCTTATGTTTTGTCTGAATTTCATAGGTTTATCTGGTGGACATTTTCATTAGTCATACTCTTAAACAAAATAATGTCATTTTTTAAATCAATGTACTATATCTGAACTTTTCCTTGCACTTAGTTTCCTTGGTTCAGTGATTTTAATGAATTTTTCTAATGAAGAAGAATTACAGAACAAAGTCGGCAGAAATAAGGTCAATAAATACACCAGCCATCAGTGCCTGCATTTTTCAAGGGTTAACACACTAAGCTCACAACACAAGTTCACTGAAACCTATTCCTTCCTTCCTTCCTTCCTTCCTTCCTTCCTTCCTTCCTTCCTTCCTTCCTTCCTTCCTTCCTTCCTTCTTTCCTTCCTTCCTTCCTTCCTTCCTTCCTTCCTTCCTCCCTCCCTCCCTCCCTCCCTCCCTTCCAGTGTGAAACTGTGGACCAGTGGAAAACTGTTGGCTGGGAAATAGGGGCCATATGGAGCACTGCACAGAAAATTAGACAATCCATTTTTAATCCACTCTTAATACAGAAGCCAGAATGTGCTGTGTGTATACACAGAGGACTGAGAGACCATGCATCCAATATTTAGAGTCTCTGGAGTGATACTGAAAGGGCTGAATTCTCAGCAGCTGAATACCGGATCTCAACAAAGCGCTTAAGCTTTAATCTTTTTCTTAATATAATTTAGGCACCTAAATGAAAGTTAGGAGTGCAGTTAGGATGTTGTATTGAATCTGGGACATGGTGTACTTCTTTATCCTCAGTATTGCTGAGGGTGACAAGGTACAAGGCTCTCACTGAGATCTTTTCCAGTTCCATCAAATGCTGGAAGAAACATTGAAAACTACTGTAGAAACATTTCCCATTAGTCTCTGTTTGAGGATAAAACTGGGAAAGGACAGACAGGGAAGGATGAAAGACAAAAATAACAATCATAGGGCTGGTGCCTTTGCAAGCTGAATGTGAGGCATGTATGAAAGGATGCTTGCAATACCTGTAATCAGACTAAATACAAAATGTCAGAGGAAAACCCATCTGCTATTCTACAGATAAAAAGAGTTTCTTCTTTTATTCAGGTGGGTGTAATGGCAGTAATAATAATAATAATAATAATTTGACACACATTATGGCAAAGACAGTTTCCATACTGTGTCCCCATAATTTTCACATCATATCTGCTGCCGAAGAAAATATTTAGAATCCTTATCCTATAGTTCTGGGTCCTGCTGACACTAGACAGAAGACTGAAAATCTGTGCTTCCCTTGCTTCCCTCTTCATGGCTGGGATCCCTTCACCTTGCTGTGAGCATCCCCTTGACAACCCTTCTGATGGAGAGAGAGAGGAACTGCACTTCTGGGATCCAGGACCAAGATTCATTTATTGTCTCTTTAGCAGGCCCTGGGTAATCACAACTCCTCCATGAAACCTCCATTTTTTTTTTTTTTTTTTTTTTTTTATTATTTTAAAGAATATTCAACCCTTGCAGGGACCTAGCCCCAAGTTTGCAACTTTTACTTGAAGAATCTCACAGTTTGCAGAGATTATAACTTCTGTTCTGTTAATCATTCGGATATTTGTCATACTGATGTGGCAGACAAGTGTGTGTTCTTCATGCCCCAATCAGGTAAAGTTTTATCTTAGATTTTTGAGAAAACCACAGAGTAAAAATACATCCTAAATCTCTTCCTCAGCTTTATCTTGGCCCAGCATATGGCAGCAAACTTTTAGATTGGTTAATCAGAATTCCTCAGGCATTTTAACCTGTCTAATACCAAAATCATTAATCTTGTGTCTGTAAGATACTCTGCAGATCTGCTATCACTAAGCACACATTAACGATATGACTGCCTGAAGTTAGCAAGCAACAACAGTGCATGAATTTTGTTTGCAAGACTTTTTCCAGACATATAATCACCTCATCTGATTTATGTTTCTTGCTGAGATTTCCCAATGTATTTTGTTGAAAATAACTGTAATATATCTATGTTTTCAGTAGGAAAATTCTAAGTAGTAATATTAAAATGTTAAACTATGCTAAAGACTGGCATCAAAGATACACTTTGAAAAGCAAAATAAAATTTTATCATTCTGTCAAGAAAACATATGTTTCTGTAACCTACTTAATTGGAAATTAGTTTACTAGATTCTTTAATTATGAATTAATTTGCATATATTTTCCTTGTGACAAATGGTATATGCATAGCTACATACATTTTCATATATCTATACAAAGCATGCATGCACATGAGGGTGCCGGTGTGTAAGGGTGGTAGGCTCTGGACACATTATCTAACATTTTAAGCTGAACAGAAGCAACCATTCTACCTTAAAAATATCTTAAAATTTGCATTCTCTAAGCATTGCATCCATCTATCAACCAGTCTGCAACTATTTCACTTCCCACAGAACCTCGAACAGCCTCCAAGTGTCGGCTTTGGAGCTGGCGTTCATGTCTCTGAGCTGTGAAGTGTGCACTTTTCCTGGCTCAGGGCATCCTGATCCCAGAGAGCTGCTCCTTGGGAAGGAGGGGGTAACAGCTCACACGGGCTCATAGTTGTTCATATTAAGTCACTGTTCCCCTCTATTGATTTTAGGCTGACTTCTAAGCCAAGGAGCTGAAAGAAGTAATTTTGTAACGCTGCCTTAGCTAAAATCCAGCTGGACACAGAATAAAAAAATCAAAAGTTTCTGAGATCAGCCTGATAAGCTGTGCCATTTATCTTCCTGCTGGCACAAAGTCTATTACAAGGCTGGTGGGCAGGCCCAGGTTGTCAGTGTCATCATCCCTCACACACCAGGCGGAGGTGAGGCTGAGGAATGGTGTTTCCTGTACAGAGGGCTGGCAGCACACTTGATGGAGAACAGCTGCCAAGTAAAAGAGTAAGGTGGCCTTTACACCTCCCCTGACCCAAGACATGCTGTAAGTGAACATCTCCAGACACTTTATAAAACATTTTGCCCCTTTATTACAAATAGCTTATAAATACACTTCTAGAGAATTTCACTCATCATGAATTCTCTAGAAGTCTATAGAGTCAGTTCCTTTGGTAGTCTTCAGTTTTCAATGGTATTATGTAGAAAGGGAAGGTTGGAAAACAAATATAATTTTGTATAATTGGGCACACAAAACCACATTTACACATCCAAGTATATTCCTTTATATATTCAAACATTCTCAATGCATTTCCTTTAGGACTGTCATTTGTGTTGCAGCCAGCTTGTTAAATGAAACCCAGGTTACAAAGAGAAAGGCAATTATCTCTATCAAAGGGAATTCAATTTAAAAAGGACTGAATCAGACGTTTGGATTAATGTGAAAATGCAAGAAGTATTTATAATCTTTGCTCAAACAAGGACAAAATAAAAAGAGCAGTGTTGCTATCCATCCTTCAAAATATATCTGTAAAAATTGAAAAGCTAAGCTTTTAAATTGATGTGTTCTAAAACAGTTTATATCACATAGTTGCCATCTATCAGTTGACAAACACTTTTGCAATTTAACCATGATATATTGATCCTGATGAAATAGTTACCTGGAAAAAAGGATGTCCTCTCACAAAAATTCTGCAATGAACTTCAGTGAAATGATTGTACAGTGCTTTGCTGAGATGAATCTTGCAAAAACCAATTCAAGCACACATTTTTTTAAATTCCAAGTAACCAATTACAATAGCTCCATTTCAAAAAGAACTATCGAAAAGTTTTTCTACATGGAATTTCATTATTACATTAAAAAATCAGGAGGTAAATCATCATGGTAAATCAACTATGCATATAAAATACAATACATATGTCAATGTATGATTAATTACATGCCAGTATAATATAACAAATGTATGGTTAATTGCACTACTTACTGCAATCCTTACATTCCTACAATAAATGTAAGATTCTAATCATTTTAATAATTAAATCAATTTCAGAAACCCTGACACAAGAGGCAAATTTTTATTTTGATTATATTGCAATCAACCTAATGGTACTTCCTTTACACATCATTAAGCAATAATTTATGGTACAGTGCAAACTAACCAGATTAAGCCTAAGAATATCAAAACCATTTACCTATTTTGAACATAATGCATATTCCTTTGGCCTGAAGGCAGTGAAGTGAATTTCTAGCTGATGTCTTAAATAATTTTCAATCTGATTTTGGATTTTACCTCTCTATATGTTTCCCATACACATTGTGTTCAGTGCAGAAGGGCAGAATGGTTGGAATTGGAAGGGACCTCCAGAGACCATGTGGTCCCACTTCCCTTTTTTTCTGTGCCCTTTTTAACAGCCACCATACAGTTTTAATCATATCTGTAGCACACTTCTAGCACCTATCAATAATTCAGCAATTTCTTATAAACTATTTAGACATCATCTCCTAGTACAAAGTGTAGCCAAATGTACAGCCTTTTCCTGCCTGGAAACACAGAACACGGGCCCAAAGGAGGTACAGGGCAGCTGGGTCTTGGGCTCAAGCCAAGGGCAGGTGAAAGGCCTTTCAAATACCCCAACATGCAGAAACACTCAACATCTGGATCTCAGAAGGATGAGAGGAGCTTGGCAATGGAGCACAATCACTGCATGATCTAACTAGCCTGCAGTGCAACATTAATATTTTAGTGGGGAATTTAACTGAATATTATGCTTAATTGACTTTATGGAAACACACTAGAGTGGTGCTTCATGTGCACAGTTAAATAAAGGTACTTCCTAGGTTCCTAGACTGTCTAGTTTGTGCATCTGATACATTCATTTGGCTAAAATTTTGGCTGATTTTTCCAGAATGAGCTGTAGAAGTACCAGAAGTATATTCTCTCAATTTAATTTTTCATCCCTAAAGAGTCCATCTGTTACACAGGCTAATTTTAAATCTCCTGCACATGGTAAGGGAGCAAAGCTATTTGAATGTGGATGTCACTGGGTTACACATTTCATGCTTTCTGTGTCCCATGGCATCCCCCAGAGACAGTGCAATGGAACGCTGTTCCCTTATTCTGATGGAATAATAGTTTCTATTTGTACATAAAATATAATGTTTTGTTTGCTATGATTATTATGGAAGTGTACTTCAGTGGTTTACTCACCCTTTTAATGGGCAAGCATTACATTTTTTAGCAAGAGAGGAAGTCTGGCATTTGTTCAAATTTGAGCATACATTGGTACATGCAATAAAATAAGGCTCCACCACCCTCAACTTCTACTCCTGTTTAATCATTCTTTCACAGAGGAAATGCTGGAGTAGGATTAACTTCTAATAATTATAAGCCAGTGAGAAAATTCACAGGCAGGCTGTGGCTCAAAGCATAAACTCAGCATGTGAGATACATACAACATGAATATTATCAGGTCAAGTGGTAGAGAAAGCTAAGGGTTGGAACAAACGTAATATATTTCTTCAGTATACCAAAAAATGTAAAACCTCCCTTTCTTTCAAAAAGATAACTGCTTTTAGCACAGGAACTCTTCAGAAAGAGCTGAAGGATTTGAGAAACCTGGAATAACTCTGTCATTTTTCCTTAGCTGCATGTCAGTGTTGAGGCTGTGATTTTTATATTTAGTTGAGCAAGAGTCTTGCATGTAACACAGTGATGGAAGAGGCAATTTAAGTCATAGTGTTGAAAGAAACAGCTGCTATTTGAAATTATGTATTTTGCTTTTTCTCGTGTTTTAAATGTTAAGTAAAATAATCTGTCCATTGCAGCCGCACCAAAGGGATTATTTAGTCTAATATAGCAATCAGTTGTTAATCACCACTGCACCTTCAGTTCCTCTTGCTTTAATTTCACTCACCAATGCTTGGGAGGAAGAGCTGTTTCTTAATAAACTACCTGTGAATCTTTTCTACATCTTCTAAGAAAATACTACTGAAGCTGCTCTGCTTTACAAAAAATATTTAGATATTCCCAAAATAAGAATTTAGATCCAAGCCTTAATATGCTAACCATTGGACCAAAATGTCATTCTAATGCTCTCCTGAGAAACAAAGATTCATAAACTTAAAAAAATTGGCATATCATTGGCAAAAGAAAGTGAAGCCCACCTTTGAGCACCCACAGTTCAATGGTTAGGCACTGACCTGAGAGGCAAGAAACTGCACCAGATGCAGTCCTTGCTCCACATGCAGGCAGGTCTGGGCCCCCATAATCAGGCACGGAATTGGCTCAGCACTACAAGCCTATGGCACAAGATCCCCAAGGTCAAAATGTTAGATGTCACTGATTAGTGAACAGGGTGCTCATTTTTTTACTGAAAGCCATAGCATTAGTGCCATCTCTTAGAAATGTAAGCCTTTTTGTGTCTTTTTATGCATGATACATTTGTCAATGTATTTACTGCTTAAAACAGAGGTCACTTGCCATTTGGTTTCTAGGGTCTACTGTTTGAGCTTGAATTAGTACTTCACTTTTTTCAGCCAGCAGAATAGATATGATGCTATTTTTCACATGCATCCATTTCTGAAAGCTAAAGTGCAGCTGACCCTAAAGATGCTGTCCACAGAATTACAAATCCTTACTGTAGTTTCTGAAAGACATTTTGAGTAAATGAAGTACAACATCAGCTTCAATAAACACAGAATTGCTACCAAAAAATCTTCAGAGAGCAATTTTTTATATCCATTCTCTAATCTGCATGATTTTAATTTAAAAAAAATAGAATAGACCAAACACCATGCCATACAAATTTGTATTGAACAAAATAGAAACACATTGCTTTGGGGGAAATGTTAATTTTAATTGTTTCCATTGTACCTGCTTCCTCAGGTGCCTCCTACATAATCCAACTTGGTATTTTTGCAATTAAGTCAAGTTCTTTAACAGTAGTTTTCTTTCTTTTCTCCTCCTGTCAGTCAAACCATATTAAAAAAATCTTCTAACCTAAGCCAGGTAGCTTGCTGTAAAGTGCTCACTTTTCTCTTGAAAAATAGACATGATGTGAAACCCACTCTTGGTACACTCTGTCATCAAGTCACCTGTGTGGCATAATCCCCACCCTGCTATGCAAGAAAGGCATTGTGTATTCATCTGTCTGTCACTTCTTTATGATTGTTAAACCTTTGATGGAGCCAGTGAGCCAAAATAGAATGTGAAAAATAAATGATCCTTTGAAAGTTTTATGAAAGGGTACCAATACATGCAGTCATTTAAAGAAAAGTATAGTGTTTAAGTGTGAAAGGAAGAATGGGTATCACAGAAGGGGCATGCTGGTTTTGCTTTCCGTAACAATAACATGCTGCATTTTTGGTTATATGTTAATGAAGATAAGTTCTCTGCAGCTTAATGGCAAATTTCTTGTAAACTTTATGCAAATAAGTGAACTTGAAGCAACTAAACTTTTTTATTCTACTAATTCCTTTAAGCATTATAGTGTAAGACAGACAAATCTGCCCTTCTTAACAGAAGGAGGAAGAGAGCAAAATTTCCGTCTTGGCTTTCTTCAATAAATTATGCACATTGTCTATTGATGCTATAGACACTATTGAGACATGTTGAATTACTGTCTATTGATTAAATGCATAATTTTATATGTCTGTATAATTGAGACCCTTAGATCTACGTCTACAGTTATTGCATATATTAAAAAATAGAAAAATACAAACCCAGTGTCATAACAAAGAATGTCTTTCACTATATAAGAGGCACAGCATGACCTTTTCATGAAAGCTGTTATTAGTGGGATTTAGGGAACTTTGATTTCCCTAGTGCTGAAGAAAAATCCCCAGAACATGTAATTTCTTAAACATTCAGTTAACTTTTGCCTTAATTAAGAAACCAGATATTGTGTACTCCTGAATTTGAGTTTCCAGATGCATGTTTTACAAGGCTTCAGCCATCTTTCCCTGCAGCCTCGAGGACTAGCACAATTCTTTTCTTGTAATGAAATTTGAGACTCATTAATTCCATGGCTGCAGAATTTGTCAAAAATGTTGATGAATTGTGAGGTTACCAACAAAATCTTGGGAACTGGCCATAATGGCACAGCCCAGTGTACTTAGAGTAGACTAATGGGTCAGCTCTGGGCTTCCTACATCTTCACAGGCCAACCCAGCATAACCTTCTCTCCAGCTGATTATTTCACTTGGATTTTATTTTGGTATCACCTCTCCAGTCAAACTGATGCTTGCTAACTGGAGAATGAGTTTGAAGTAAAAAGTGGGACATTGAGACATGCAGCAGCAAGAACTGTAAAAATGCTTAGCATGTGTGTGTCAATCCATGGATTCTCGAAATAAGAAGTGAGCAGGACATAAAGAAAGAAATCAAGAGGATGCATTTATTGCTTACCCTACTGGCTACATTCAAGCAAGTAATAAGGAACAAGAGAAAAACTGTTTTAAAGGTGGATGACAGATTCTCTAATATATATTTTCGTGCAGTCATCATCATTACAGTATATATTTCATGTCCTCATTTTTTGGCATAAAGGTTTTATCAGGTGTTATGAGAATTTTTCTTCCAAAAAGGTGTGAATATATGCAAGGGCAAATTCAGAGTACAATTGGAGTGTCCTTTCACACCTCTGTATTATTTGTTTGGTCATGCATGTAACGACTTCGCTGGAAACTGTGTGCAATTTGGTGGTTAAAGAAACACATCTAAAGCAGGAATAAAAAAAGTAAATATAAGTATTGAGCTAGAAGAGAAAGGCCCCAGTGTTATATTTTGGAGATGAGAGGAAGCAGACTGTGTAACAGGAAAATGAGAATGTGGAGGGTGTGGCTTTTTGGCCATTGCATGCATGGCATCTACTCTAGGTACAGCAGTACCTGTTCAAACAAGTATATTTGCTTGCCATTAGAAGTATAAACAAGTAGATCTGCTGCCATTAAAAGTATATAACAGAAGCATTTTGTGTTACCTTCTTTTTTCCATTTCTCCAAACACAGTACAGTAGGTATCGTGTGGAAACACAGGCAACTGAACTCTTTCTCAAAACCTTCTCTGTTCAATGTCAATTAGTTCATTAATTGAAGGAATCATCCTTGATTTACCTAAAGCTAAATGAAATATTCAGCCATTAAGAACACTTCCTTCCTCCAGCAATGGCTTTCTTCTCATGGACAACTCTTTGTCACTGAGTTTCTCCCAGATTAGTCATGGATTGTTGCTCAGCAGAAATCCTACTCTGTATATACACTACAGCAACCAAAATATCTGATTATTTTATCTGTATTATAGTTTTTAAGTGACAGAAAAAAACCCAAAAGTACCTATTTTCATGATGTTCATTATATACGTATATGCAGACAGGAATAGGCAGTGGAGTATGAGGAAGACATAGAAAATCAAAACAAAGGAATGGGTCTCATATTCCTTTGCTATGAGTTTGGTATGAAAGCAAGAATTACAAGGTCTGATATGCTCTTTGTGAAAGCCATCACTATTGCACAATTCATAAAAATATAATTATTGCTTTAGGCCGACACGTTTTAACTCTGCATTTCTACCATCTCGTACAATTAGAGATGGTTACAGACGAATATAGAAGGTCCACACACTGCCTCAAAGCCAGGATCTACTGTCCTTGGGCCATTCGTTGCACATTTGTCTGCTGAGAACTTTTCATGTTGGGGCTTTCTTCACCTTCCCAAGCTACATATTCCAGTGCTTTGCTTATCCTTGCTAGCACAAAAGCTTAATGTGTAAGCCAAGTCTTCTCTGTTGCAATTAAAGACCTTGTCCTACCCTTAGCAGAGACAGGAGTAAAACTCATTAGTAAAACCTAGTTTTTCTCTTATTTATGCAGCCCCTCATATACCGATTGTTTTCATATCCTTTCCTCTCTTTTCGCTTCCATTCAGTCACTCCTGACAAAAATATACCCTCTAAAACATTGACCCTCATCCCTCAGAGACCTTGCCTCAGCTTTGTAAATTAACTCATGTGTTTCTTACATTTGGACATTCAGCAATGAGTACCCTTTTTTATTAAAAGCCCAACACATGCTGAATAGAGTAGGATTCTTTCACATGCTCCATAGATTACATGCTCAGCTATCCATTACCTTGAGGTCCTTGCCTTGCTCACTGCAACATGACATTGGTTACCCATAGTTGATGTGAGAGTCAGAGTAAGTTTCAAATCTTTTCTCTAGAAAAAAGCCATTTCATTAAAGCAGTGAATGGAACTGACCTTTCACAGCAAAACCTAAAGAAATTATAAATCTGAAATGACCTCTTCTTAGGCCTACAATTTTGCACATGGAATTTTGGATGCAAAACCAGAAGAAACTGAGTAGAAACCCTTTAATGTTTTTATTGACCCTTGAATGGGAGTGTTTCTGAAAAACACTTGTGCTTGAAGTTTTGCTTTTACAGGACTAGAATCTATGTTAAGGCAAAAAGCCTTAACATTTGAAAGCCCAAATTTCAACACTGAAAACCTTGCCTAGCAAGTACCAAGTCACAAACTGTCATTTCAAAATTGATCCACAAGGAATGAAGCTGACACATGAGGAATGTATGAAGGCAGAAAGAAAAAGGCAAAAAGTTAGAAATTATTAAATGGGTTTCAGTTTGAATGAAGTTCTTACTAAAAGGAAACAAAAAATAAATACGCTGAAGGCTCAGAAAAGGATCATGTGCAACTCTTCAGCTCATCTCTCTTATGTCAGCAGTTTTCTCTTTTGGAGAGGTCTGCTCATCCTGCTGCCAGAAGGTGCCTTGTAGATACTGCCAAGATGTGCAAATCACATCCAGCTACTTGAGTCAAAGCATTCTGATAGCCCCACTGCTTCAGCAAGGGCGCTGAGCAGGGCAAAGAACGAGGGGCTCTGCTCTCAATTCCAAACACACTTCGCTCACAAGCTATGTGCTGTTTACTGATCTAGGCCCACATAAATTCCCCTTTGGCTCTCTGATGGAAATTTTAACCAACTTGCAAAATTTTATGTTGATTTACACTTCTTTGTCTTTATTACTTTAGTGTAATCCTAGGGTTATCTCAGCAAAAATTGTGTAGGTCTGTTCCTAGAATCTACACCTATTCTTTCATTCACTTCTGGTACCTTTAGGAATAAAAAGTTGAAAACAGACTTCAAAAAATTAAATAAGAAACTTAGTAGTAATTTCTTGAAGAACTTCAGTGGTTGATAAAAACAATTCCTGAGCAATCAATTAATTAATCATATTTCAGAAAGGGATTGTGATTGATTCTGGGTTTTTTGATGCTTGCAGAAATGATAAATAAGTAATCCAAGGACTAAAGTCAGAAGATGAAGTGTTGTTTATCTGAGCGGTGACAGCAGCACTGGGAATACCGTAAATAATTCTAATAAGACCCTGACTGCAGAACTGCTGTCACAGTGTTCCATAAATATACCACAGCTGTAAAAATACTGAATTTGTACTCTGCAAAACTTCCTTATGAATAGTCTCTTCTACTAAAACTTTTCCTCAGAATTAGCATCACACTTTCTTGTGGGCCTTACCAAGAGGCATAAAGCCCTCTAATTTAGTTCCAGCATTACCAAAAATCTGGCACACTAAAGTTTGAAAAATGTGTTCAATTGTCTCATTTTCAGGGCTGAGTTGGGCAGAGTCTGAAACAGTGAAATCCCTGATAGCTTTAGGAAATACAGGAGAATAAAATTTGAATTTCCAGAAGAGATCCCGCTCAGGGCAGTGTTTCTGGACTCATTGGGGCAGTCAGATTGCAGGAGTAAGCTGGTGGTCTGTCCTCTGTAAGCCTTGGCTGCCAGGCATCCATCTGCCCCAGCTCTGCTCTGTGCCAGCTCTGCTCCCTAAGTCTGCTTGTGCCAGTGGCTGGATGTTGCAAGCTACAGTCCAGAGACAGGCCCAGACACCCAAAGGCACATGGCCATGTGTGCAAAAACACATAGCTTGTGATTAAATCTGTCTGTACTTACAATAAAGGCAATGGCCAGATCACAAAGGATAAATGAATTTCTATGGGTCTCACCAAATTCAGTGCAAAAGGCCACAGGGTGAAGCTGTAAGGTCACAGTTGCTGAGACTTGATGGTAAGGAGATAAGTTAGCAAATTAATAGGTCTGCCTTCTTCCCAGTTACATCAGTAAGTGTCTTTAATGCTCTTTAATAACTAAGGTTTCCGCTCTAGGAAATCACGGAGGGTGCATTTGAAGAATTATTTCAATCTAACACTGCTCTGAAAATTGAGGACAGATGCTAAAGCTTTAAGGTGTCTTTTTAATCCACTAAAGAAAGAAGAAAAACTCCTAGGTACTTTCTAGACAAGGAGGAAATATTAAATTATTAAAGGTCTGTGTTACAAGGTTGTACATATCCTTATGTTGTAGCAGCTCAGGGCATATGAGACCACATCATGGACAGTATTGGCATTTAAATATACATTTTCTTTCTTGTATCCATCTGATTCTTCTTCTAGATCCATAATAATAGTAGTAGCAATGGTAATAATAATAATAGTAAAAATTATTCTTACATCATTATTAGAAAAAGGATGAGCAGCCTATTCATTTGGGATAAAGCCATGAATAGTAATGGGAGAGTTTATAAAATATATCCTGGTGTTATTGCACCCACTCAAGCTCCAAGGAAAATTATCTCCAATATATGGTACTGAACACTTATCAGTTGCTTTGAGGACATTGCTGTTTAAATTTTTAAACTACAAAATTACAAATAATTGAAGATCAAAATAATTATATTAGCATGTAAACTTTGTCTTTCTAATATAATTAATAATAGCAAAGATAATTAACCTGCTTATGAAAGATAATTGCCTCTGAAGAAGAACAGCTAATGCTATATTTATTAAATAGGGAGAATAAGCACATATAAGGATTTGTAGTGTAATAAGCCATATTTGAACTGGTATTTTGAGAAAGTCATGGAAGCATGTTGTGTTCATTTGTAAGATTTCATTTTTAAGATTTCCAGATTTCTGTAATTGAAGAAATTAGAATGCATATTTATATAATAGTTTAAGCATATTTTATTCAATCTTTCATATTTGTACAATAATTTTATTAGTAATAATCTTAAATTATTTGTTTTAACATCTGAGTTGTGTCTTCATCAAGGAAGTTCAGTTATCTTCCCCTTGTCATCTATTGCCTTGCTGAAAGGAAGAAAGATGGGTTTTTTGGGGAAAAAAAAAAGAACTTAATAGGTCAGGAAATTCATCCCATAGCTTAAAAACACAGTAAGAAAAAAGAAAAAACCACCTCTAGTGTGCACCTTGAAAAGAAAGCCTATTATTGTAATGAAAAGGAAGAAAAAATTAGCAAGTGTTTGTTCTTCCAAAGCTCATTTCCAGCCTTGCCATGCTCTCCATCCCTGCTGTAACCCTGTGGCCGCACACAGCAGGCAGAGCTGCTAGGGAGAGTGGCAGTGTAAAATGAGGATAAATGGCTCACATGCAGCCATTTGTGCAATACTGGAAAGCGTTTCCTGCCAGCAGCCATTTACGAAGTACAGGGCTGGAAATGGGCAGAAAGCTTTAGGGAGAAGAGGGGTTTTGTAAAGTGCTGCCGTGCAGCTAAGGGCACAGCGAGCACCTGGTGCAGGCCTCCCATGGAGTTCACAGGACAGCCGCCATCCTGCCCACAGCACGGCTGTGCAGCCGAAACCCAGGGATTTCCAGGGCTTAAGATGGAGCTGTGTCTGTGGGACCCTGGCACCGTGCCTGGCCTGTGGGTCCCAGCGAGGGTGTGAGCCCTTAGTCCAGCACTGCGGCCCCCGCCAGCAGCACAGCCCTCCATGGATTCTGTCAGCCTTTCCCGGCAGGCAGACGCGCCATCCTCCCGGGGCAGCGGCACCTTTGTCCAGGTGTGAGCTGCACACAGCCAGGGTCTGCCAGCAGGAGACACAGGCCCCTGCCCACGGAGCCAAAGCCGCTCCTGAAGGACACGCTGTCTCTGGTGAAGCTCCCGTGTGGCTCCTGGCACCTGAGGCGTGACATGTCCCGCTCATCGGTCTGCTCAGAGGGCTTCTAAAATGGATTCTCCAGACGTGGCATGCCTGCCATGTAAGGTGCAGCCAACAGAAGGGAACTGCTAAGCACACTGCTTTTCCAAGCTTTTCCTGGCTTCCAAGAGTCTTGTGACTGTCACCCTTTCAGTCCAATACAGCGCAGCTCACCAGGAGAGGAAAGGACAAGACCCTCTCTGTAGTTTTCTGGTGTCTCATTCCCGCTCTTTAACCCTGTGTCCAATTATCTCCCTGAATTACTTCAAATATAATCTCTTTTACCCTCACTAAACCATTTCAATCTTCCCATCCAACCTCACACTCCTCACGTGGTGCTGGGCTGCTGGTTGCTACATCTGAGCAGCCCCTGGCACGATCCCATCTCCAACATCTCCTGTTACACTTCTATAAAAGCATTTTCATGCCTTTCCCCATGCTCTCACTTTAGGGAGGCCACAGACACAGCTATGCCGTTCTTCCCCTTTAAGTTCCTATTTAAAATTTTTCTTTGTCTAGAAGCTAACACAGCAATTAGCCACAGTTATGCTACAAGGATGCTGTTGGCTGTCAGGATGGCTGATCTGATAATATTTTTACTTATATAATTTCCTTCTTTTTTCCATCCTCTATCTCCCTCAAGCACATCATGCATTGTCAGCTGTTGTAGATTTCAAGCATAAGTAACTTTTTAAAGTCCTATTTTCTTTAGGTTTTATTCTGTGCCTAGCACAGTCAGGCCTCTAGTGGTAGCCTGCTCTCCTTTACTACTAAAACACAAATTATTCTATTTGGAGAAATGTTAAAAATACAGCTAATATTGAAATAATTCAATAATACAGTAGCAATGTAATTAGCAGATCTCTTTCTCCTTTCAGATTAGTTATATTATTTCTCAGGAGCCTGATAAGAGATGTTGATGAGGTACAAGAGAAGGTAAACCCATCAATACTTAACCCACACAGCAACACTGTAACGGAGACTTGTCAGAGTACCAAATATTTCTGTGCTGTGGGAATTTAATTATGCCTTGCCTGCTTCATGGGAACAGTAACCTAGATACAGAGCACAACTGATAAACACAACTCAATATTTGGCATGTTCTGAACATTTGTATTTCAGAGGAAATTATTCAAATTCATTTTTATAGATCATAAGTTTGAAACTAAATTACAGCCATGGATTTTGGCTCAGCAGAGTTCTCTGAACTGTAACACCAAAGTCTGAGATAGGGTCTGGGGTTTTTAACCTTCCAGAAAATAGAATGAAACTTCCCTTTCTTCTTATAACATCAAGCCAAACCCTGTATGTTTCACCCGATAGCAACATTTTTAATTATAAATGCTATTTTTCCATAAAGTTGGACTAAGTGAAAAAGTGCTCCAGGCTTAAAGGAATTGCTACAGGTTGGGAACAAACAATAAACAGTTTTGTTCAGTTATTTTATTTATGTACAGGAAAAAGAAGAGATTCGGACTGATTTAATGGGAATATATCCACTTCATAAAGATTAAGTGTGACTACTTCACACTTTGTTTCCAGCCACTCAGGATTTTCTGATGAACATTAAACTCCAATTTTCATGAGCAAATACAACTTGTATACTTGTAAAAGTATATCTTCCTTTCTTTTTATCATTCTTGCAAGGGAAGTATCTTCAAGCCTCTCTGATAGATAAATGAATAATGAATTTTGCTCACTGTGACTCAGCAAAGAAAATACACAAGGTGAAAAAATCAAAGGTAGTGCTAAATTGTCAAATCAAACATAACCAAGACAGTTTCCCACCTATAGATGCTGTAGATTAGCACTTGGGCCACATACTTATCTTGAGTATTTACAACTTCACGGGCAAAATGGTAAAAAAGCAACCTAGATTTGAAGCTGTTTTTATCAATAGTTTCCTATGCCGAATTACAGCACCACAGGGAAAAGGGGCTACACCACAGAGACAGAAACTAGTGCAGAAAATCTGTGGTGGTTTGCTTGAAGTTTTGATAATATCACAAATAAACTTCAGTCTGACACGATTTTATTTTTATTTTGAAAGGCTTGTGGATTTCTGTGTACCACTGTACAAATAAGCCCCACTTTATTCTTCAAGGATAATTATTTTAAAATTTAACACATTTCCTGTATCAAATTCCTGAATTCAGCTGAGCTACAGTCAACATTGGGCTTGCAAGGAATCAGAAGAGAAAAATTATTTTTGTTGTCTTCACCTTCTCTGTGTCTCTGAGAGTTGCAAAAGTGTCTTTCAGAGCCACTCATTTCAAGGTGCTTCAGATTTTGCCTGTAATATTTTTGTTTATCCCCAGCAATTATACACTTATCAGGCTGACTAAAAACAATTCGAAGAAAAACTTTGTTCCACTCTGTTAATGAGTTTTCAGCATATCTGATACAAGTTATGTAGTGATAAAAGCCATATAATCCCACAATTAATTATGTTCTTTTCTTCTATAAATGATGCATAAAGTTTTATTACCAAGAGAAAGCAATAGTACTCTAGTCACTGAGACATTAAAACTATTAGGCATTTAGGTGAGAAAATGTATACTTAATTAGGATTACTACTTGAACTTTCAAAATACAAGATATTCAAATAGTTACTATCCACTATAACCCACCTGCAGGTTTTTTTTTCTTGTCTGATCAAGCCCAAAATAATGCTATTATTAACTTTTTATTTTTGGTCTTTATTGCTTTTTATTTGCAAAGGTCGTATGCCCTGTTTAGCTTTAGAATGAAACTTTACGTAGTCACTTGTCATCTTTCTCCACATTTTTGTGGTTTTTTTTGTTTTTTTTTTTTTTCAAAGGATGGGTCTTAAGACTGCCAAGCTTACACCTGGGAGAGAGTGGTGAGTGAAAGCTGAGATTTCTTAGGAGTGGTCACCCCATGTCACCCAGCCTGGAAAGACACTGTGGTTGTGGTTGCAAGGTAGAAAGTTGTGCATGCCTGTGAGAGTGCAAAGTTGTCATGTAGGCTAGAAATCAATTCTTGTGCTGATACCTACTCACAAAAATTCACCATCTCTTAAAGAATCCTCCATTTTAGTGTTTTATTACTTTGACACCATATTTGTTACGTTCTTATGCATCCTTGTCCCAGAGTCTTGCCTAAGGAACCTAAAACATCTGGAAAGAAAAGTAACTGCCCAAAGTTCTTCAATGATCACAGAAGTACACTTTATTTTCTACTTCACAAGATGCTGCATTGCTTTTTCATGTAGCAGAATTTCATTATTTTGTACCTTATTATTTTTATATTGGGTTAGCCACACAAAAGCCATGCAAAAGTTAAGTTCTTCCCACATCCAGTAAAACAGCTCAAAAGCAGATGATGAAGGGATGCTTTAATCATTGTTTTTGCTGAAAGTAAATAATTCATTTTGCTGAAAGAAAAGCCAAGGCTTTCACTTGTCTGCTAACAATTAAAATTAAAACTAAATTGCCACTGTCAATTAAAGCTAAGTCACAGATTCCACTGTATTTCAAGATAACTGTACTGTTACATTCCTCAAGACTGCACTTTCTTTTCAGAGAAGCAAGAGTTATAATGCTGCCAAATAAATATTTTCACCTTCCATGGAGAAGTATGTAAACAGTGAAATGGAAAATGTTATATAAAAAGAAATTAATCAGTAGGAAAGATTTTTTTTTTTTAAATCATCAGCATGAAATTATACTAAATTGGAATCTAATCAAGTCTGTGCTATGAGCAGAATTAAGGGTCAACATGGTATCTCCTTCAAGTTGGATACATTTTGAGTGCTTTCTGTTCAGATAATTCATTCCATTCATAGGGTCCAAGGTCAGCATAAGACAACTTTTCTGAGTAATAACTAAGCAGAAACAAATTACATATTGAAAGAAACATTTAATCAAAGATATAAACATTTATCCAGATATTTAACTCAGGTTCTGAAGAACTGTTTTGTGTCAGCTTTTACTAATTCATTTGAAATTCAGAGCAGCCTTAGCCTAGACTAAAAATGCCAAATTGAAAATCAAACTAACATCATAGAAAGTAACAGATGGGAAAAGGAGAGGTTTAAACACACAGCTAAATGCCACTGCTGGAAATCAAGCACCACCAGAAAGAACAAAAAGCAATTTATTCAAAGGATAAAGTCCAGCAACTGAATGGCAAGAAATTCATAAATCCTTCAGTACAACATTAAAAATTAAAACATCTGCTTTACTATAATTATTACAAACACCCAGGTCTAGTGCTTTTTATGTATAAGGCCATCTCTGTAATCAATACAGAAGCAGTTCTGCAGATGTGGTATACACTCCAAAGGTTTCGTGCAGTTTGAAATCTTAAGAATTTTCACATACTTGAGTTTAGTTGTTAATGAACATTTGGACTTTGATTTTCATCCAACTCCTCTCTGTGGCATGCTTTCATATAGGAGGTTTAGTGTCAAATAAAGGTCAAACTTTTAGTCTTGAAACAAAGCCAAAAGCAGAGGCAGGAAGAAGATACCATATTTAGGAACTTCTTTTGTTATGGTTTGTTTTGGGTTTTTTTAAGTGAATGGCTGAGCTGTCATCACTCAGGACTAAAACAGGTCTTCCTGGAGGAGAAACTCTCTGCTGCACGGTGTGCACCATCCCACCTACCCTGGGAAAGGGAACAGGAGGCTTTAGCTCAGTGATCTGTTGCAGTGGACCCCTGGCCTGTCCTAACATACAGCAGAAACAAACACCCAGCACAGCTGGCAATCCAAGAACTGTTTCCTCCAGGGTAGAGCAGACACTCCTTCACTTCAAGAATCAAGTTTAGGAAAGTGCAGCAGTATTAAAGAGGACTCACAAAAAAGCCATCAGTTCTGTGTCATTTCTGTGGGCTTTACACTTTTCTGTCCTTATTTTGATATATATCAGATGAACATTCTGTCTTATACTAATCCATGATGACACCATAAATTAAAAATAAAGTGCAAAACATAAATTATAATCTTGCCTACAACTGGCTAAATAGGGGAACATGAATTGGAAAAGCTGCATGGAGGAAATAAAAGGAAAACTGGTGATTCAGAGTGAACCTAATTTATCACAGGTATGCATGCAATTTAATTAGGACTCTTGTCCTCAGGAAAATAAATAGAAAAATATTTTAAGCTTATCCTTTAATAGACAAGAGAATAAATGTAAAAATATCTTTAAAGTTTTTAACATTAAACTTTAATGTATAATTTAGTAGGGCAAATAAGGGAATTTACATTGAAATTTTGTTATGCATAATAATTTTTTTAAAAAATAATTATAATATTAATATCGTTGCTAATTAACATTGTCAAATAAATTTATTATATAGTTAGCTACCACCAGCCACCTTCCTATCTTATTGGAATTTCTTTGAACATACCAAAATTAAAATATATAACTGGGATGATAAATTTTCAAAGGCTTTGCTTAGTCTGGAATATATCAGAAAAAGTACCAGGAGAGTTTCTCATCACCAAAGGTCACTTAGTACCTTTTGCTTCACCCAAAGGATGATGAGACTATTCTGAAAAATAAAGAGCTTTTTTGAGTTTTTTATTTCAAAGTAGGATTTATTTTAAATTGTCCTTGTTTAAACCTATTTGCCTAAACCAAATTAAATACCTTTTCAGCTGTCTTAAAACTCTCAAGCCCCTCTTCTAACCCTTTCACTATCTTTCTTTCATCCAATGCATTAGATTTTATCTCTGTGGATGAAATCCTGTTCCACCCACACACATGCAAGTGCTCTCTTCAATGTCAAGAATCCAGCTCTAACTCAGTCTGGATGGTTTAATCCTTTCCACAGAACATTTATTACCAACATATAAATCCTGCTTATGATCTTCTCTTACCCTTCATGTGCTGACCATACTCATCCCTCTCTTTCCAGTATATTATTTCTCTATAAAATGCTTTTCTTCACTTCTCTCCAAAGAAATGCCAATCTAATAAAAAAATGAAGGTCTATAATAAACACTTTTATAAGAACCACCATTGTTTATACAGTTACACCTACTCTACAGCTCTTTAGTCCACAAAACCCCTAAGAGCCACAATTCAGACAGGAGCAATTAGTTTCATTTCTCATGCTGTGAGGTAGCCTTGGGTACTGCTGATCCAGTCATCCATCAAGGGTCCCAACTCCTGTTGGCATCAGTCACAGCTTCTTGACCTTGCTCAGTGGATTTACATGAAAGGATCTTCTCTAAATCACTGCTTTATACTTTCTGTGGCAGAAACTTGATTAACATTTTGACATGGAAAACAGATGCTAGACCTCATTGAAAACAGTCACTGAATTTAGGAACATTGCATTCATACATTCCCACATCCAAAAAATTGGTACATCTGGTAGAAGTCTTCAGATTCAGTCTGACAGGCACATGCTACTTTGTCAATGTACATGAATTTTCCTTACTACTATGCTCTGATTTACTCATGTGGCATGCAAGGTGCATGAACACTGGCTGCTCTCTACTTATCACAGCATTAATAAGACTTTCCAGACTTGGATCCAAAATTGAAGGCTGAGCAGGGATTCTATTGCAATGAACCACTTTCTGTCCTCAGGTCTGCCACTGCTCTTCCAGGTACAGCCAGTTGCATGAGGGCAAATGTGCTTGTCTTGCTTGATGCCAATAGTGGTTCCTGGAGGCAAAGGACTGTATCAATTATCTCTTTATTTTATCAGATTGATAGTGTTCTGGTCTATCTTAGTATTCAAAGCAATTTTATTTTGCCTGCTTCACAGTTAACTCAGAAAATGTGTGCTGGTGGGTGAATTATTCTTGCATGTGACTGAATAACCTAATCCTTCATTTGAAAGAGGTTTTAGGCTGTTAATAGGGAATATATTTCCTATATAATAAGAAATAACACTTTTTTTTCCTCTTTCATACTTAGGCTTCAGCTTACAATAGATTGTGTTCCTTGATTGCAACTTTTGTGTGTTGGTCTTTGTGAGACTTCACAAATAAAACCTCTTGCTGTGAAGTGAGTCACTGTTCAATTACTAAAGAGCAGTTTTGCTAAATAATATAAGCATTTCTTATTGTATTGCTTTTTTAATTCAATAGTTAATTCTACATCAAAACATCACAATCCTCTGTGATGTGTTATATTTGTTCTTCTTAAATTCAGTGCACATTAGTAAGCCTTTCACTGATAAATATTTTTCCACAGCCACAGACTCCTTTGCTCACACTGGCTGAGATTGAGCAGTCTTTCCTTGTGAGAGCACTGTAGGCAGTGTAGCAGCATGTGGTGTGTAGCACCTGCTCAGCTTTCTAGAGGAGCTTTGTTCTTTCAGGAGTGTGCAGGTTTTCTTCCAACGCTACATCTCATATCCAATATACCTTGGGAAGCTGCTGTAGGGACTCCAAAAAGTTTTTCCCTAGGAGGAGTCCTTGCTGCCCACTTCATTTCATGGTGTGATTTCTAAAAGGTATTTATTGCACTATCCATGACATTGAATGTGGGTCAGTTTAAATCAAATTTTTGTAACAACCAAATTGGGATGTAATCAACATTTAAAGGAACGGGAAAAAACCACAAGCAACTCATTCCCCTTCATTACTTCACACCCGCCACCCCCAGAACCAAAACCAAAAACCTCTAATAACCAAAACTAAAAAACTAAAAACAGGTAAAGATGGTGGGAAAAGGAAAAGTGGTAGGTAGATGTCTTGGATGAGGGAGTCCATTTTCATTTATTGAATGAAAGTCCTTGTAGCTGAACAAGGTCTCTCCTTGAAAGTATTTCTGTGTCCAGTAAAATATGAGAAAAATGTATTGGTCTGTGCTATTCTGGTTCCCACATTGACCTTCTAAAATGAGATTTTCAAAATATCACACTTCTAAATGGGAAAAAGATGTAGCAGCATAAAAAGGCTTCCTCTGAGACAGAAGGAGAAATTAAATGCATAAGAATTTATGAATGTAAATTGGCAGTTTAAAATAACCTATAGCACAGATATTTGAATTTCTAGCACAGGAAAAATTAAAACCTAAAATTCTACCAACTTTTTCTAATAAATAGTTTTTATTTGCTACTCAGAGTGCCTTTTAGGAATTCTTCAGAACTGTCATAAATAAGCAGTTATCTTCATTGGCAAGTACCTTGCAAACATATATTCACTACAAACTGTGAAAATAACTAATCCAAGTGATATCTACTTCCCATTTTTGTCAAGTACCCAGATTGGCAATTTTCATAAAGATCAAGGAGGCAGACAATGCTTAAGATTGTTGTTGCTGTGTTTCCACATATTTTCCTATTTGGTCCAAACAGATTTCCTATAAATCTCAACCTTAAATCACTTCTGTTGATGAACCATAGGGTGAAACTCCCCTACTGGTCTTGCAGCTATGAAGCAACAAACCCAGCCTGGCACAGTGAGTCATAATACTTAGCTTCTGAAGAGATAACTCTAAAAAGAAAGATGTAAAAGTCAAAATCATGTTTATAGACATTTTCTTCTGCTTCTCCAGCTGCACTGAGTGTGAAAGGATTTAAGGTCAAATCCTCACCAGGCAAAGCAGTGTATGCTAGTGCAGCATGAAACTACCATCCTTATTATCACAGAACCTGCTTACAGTGAAAAAATGAAAAATTTCAGTAAGCACAGCTTTATCAGAAAAAGAACAACTAATTCTAAGAACATTCACAGCTGAGTGGTGCTGCTCTAAAGATGATAACAATGCCTCAACAGAAGCAGTGCCTCCTTGGATCAGTTCATTGTCTCCCTTATCTGTTACTTGGAATATCTTGTTATTTACTGTCAAATATTACCATTTCTTTTCAGCCAACTAAAAATTAACTGAAGAGTAGTTCTTTTAACCAGTAAGTACACTTGCAAATGAAAAGTTTAACAATAAAAGTCTCAAAAATGTTAAAGTCATCATTATTCTGAGGGTATACAAAGGGACCACTTTTGCTAATTTATTTTTACTGTACTCTTAGCTATAATGGATTCACTGTTTTTTGTTTTTTTTTTCCTTCTGTGAACTCTTTGCTCTCAATTCTTCTGTGCTTTGTGGGATCTGTGTGGATGTGAAGAGCATGCACAGCCCTGGCTGAGTACTTGCACACACTAGCAGTACACATGAAGGAAGCAATGAAATATTCCCACCAGCTTCCACAGACTTTGTTGTAGAAGTCATATTTTTTTTTTAATATCAGCAGAAATCGTGTTTTGGGAAGAATAATAAATTCTTCAACTTTGTGACTTAGGACTGAAACATGCTTTATGAAGAGCTTGGTTCATGTTTGAGATTTATACTCAATTTTTTTCCTCTCCAATTTTCTGAAACTTTGGTGTTTGAGAACAAAATTCAGGTCCCCTCCAGAACTGATATTAATTATTCATAAGTGGTTGGAGTGCTCTAGAAGGAGCCTGGGCATTGTTGCACCTCTATGGATGCCAAGAGCTGAGGAGAGGGGTTCTGGCTCTGACATTTCCCGGAAAAAGATGACAAATATCTGCCAGCTCCACTACCAGTTTGAAATGTGCTGGAACATCTTGTCTGCATCCTTCCCCAAGGTGTTGTCTTGCCACCTCACACACATCAACATTGGGACACCTAGCTGCTGTGCCAGCTTGGACCCCCAAGAGGACTGACACACAGTCCCAAGCTTCACTTACACTCTCCCAGAACCATGCTCTGTTTTCAGACCTGTGGATTAGCATCTCTGACTTGCACAAGGCAATATAGGAAGGCTGAAGCTCAGACACTACAAACTCGAGAGAGCCAGTGGAGGTACCAGCGTGTTCCAAAGGACCTGCTGCTTTAAATCCTCTGCTGTCTTGCTATGATCCACACCTTAAGGTAAGAATGAGCAGCAGTAACATCCTCAGTTTAACCACTGCTCATTCAGGGGAATGGCCTTGTTAACAATTTATTTTTGCAACAATATGTAAAATAATTGGAATAAAGAAGCAGTATAACTGAAACAAAAAGAGTGGTGTGATGCTTCCATGATTAAATAAGACCATATCATTTGGAGTTAATTCATTCACCCTAGAATACTTTTTCAAAGCTAATAGATGAATTTCCATGTTCAGAAGTTTATTATTCTTTATATGGTCAGTGGATTTTGGTGGTTTTATTTGACTGTTAGCTTTATAAGTGACAATTCAGGGTATTTAAATAAAACATGACATTTTATCTATGGGAAGAATGATCTTACTTTAAAGATTAACCTGAAACGTTTTTCTACTCTTTCATTTTCATGGAAGGGTCAGAGAGTCAGGCTCATTTGAAAAATAACCCCGGACAAAAGAGGGATCCTAGAGGTTTAATTCAGTCTTTCCTTAACTTTACTGGTACCAAGCCCTGTCCTAGATGAGCCATGGAAGCAGATCCTCCTTCCATTTTTGTGCCTCCAACAAAAGCCTTAATACAAGAGAATCAGCATCCAAGTATCACAGCAGTGACTTGAGCACAGAGAAATCCTGGATGCAGCTGAAGATATGTATAGGCACAAAAGATATGAAATAAGTTAGGGACTGTCGTACAAAGCACCTACAGGGACTTGTCTTTCCATGAATGCTGTTTATGTGGTTCATTTAGTGATATTCATTAAATGTTCTGAAGGCTATGAAAGGGCCAAAATTTTCCTGTTGTTTTATCTTGCTTTCACATGATTAATTACTGCCTACCTGTTAGAGCATTGGAGTGGCAGCAGCTCCTGAGGGAAGCCAGCCTTGACTGGTTGAATAAGCACTTTGCCAGACTCTAGCAAAGTGGAAGCAAATTGCTTCTACAGCAAAAGTGCCTTCTGACATACCAGCCACCTTCAGACTGAAGAATTTTGCCTGCTTCCTCCTCCTGTGATGTGTCAGGCTGCCCCTTCAGAAAATGTGGGTAGTAATTAGGGCAAAACCTAAGGAAAAATTGTCCTGTTCTGAGTCAATACCACTCCACTCTGAAAACCTTGTAGCCATCCCTGTACCTCACCTCAAAGGCTTCCCACAAGGCTGGCACAAGAGGCTACCCAGACTCTGATTTCTCCTTATGGGCTCAGCTCCCTGATCTAACATTGGAGAGGAATGCAGCAAGGGCAGTAAAATGACATGCTGACATGGTAGCATTGCTAATAATATCTGAACATGTGTGTATGGTTTTCAAGAGAAAAAAAAAAAAAGCAACCCTTGGGAGATGAGAAATACTTCACAGGTACTGCTAATTTCCTTTAGAATTACACAGTAATCACAGCACCTTTTTTTATTGCTTTGAAGCTATTTATCTTAATGCTACTAATTCTCACATAATGATCTTTTTATTGAAAAAGTGTTTGTCTAAGTAAGAATCAACACCATGTATTAGTTATCACTAATACTACTCAACTTTTAATTACAATACTCCATTGATTAAATTAACTCATTGATTTTTTTCTCAGTATTTTTATCTAGGATCCCAGCCATCTTTGTTACATTTTTAAACTATTACTAAACCACATATTTGCATATGTATGTATGTATTTTTATATGTAATAATTAATTAATTAGAATTGCTGCAATTAACAGCCTACAGTGATGGCCCACAGAAAGGAAACAAACATCACTTCAACATCATAAAAGCAGTCACTTAAAATAACACAGTAACCAAAGGACAGGTCAACTGTTGACCAAATTAAGTGCCTCAGAATGATCAATGCCGACAAATCAGTGACATAAGCTATCCCTAACGCAGTCTTGGAATAAGTCAGACAAGCCAGAGCAAAAGCCACTCCTTTGAAACACTTCAGAAATATCAACACTCTCCTAAGAAACAAACAAGAAGACAGCAACAACTGGCTGAACACTGTGCTTTCTAGAGGCAGATTAATTATATCAACTTTGGACTCATGTCAGGAATAACAACACTGACAGTATCAATCATTGCTAGAGCTGCTTTTGTGCATTTTACATCAAGAATAGGCTTTCTAACTTTAATCTCAGTGAGAGTTTGCTGAAATCCATCTTCCCAGTTAAAAAAAATGTCAGGTGTGAGAAGAGGAAAATGAAATGCTCACAATACCCTTGTGTTTCTTCTGGTGGAGAAAGACGTCAGTGGCAGGCGATTTCTGCCTGAGGATTTTTGCTGACAGCCAGTACATTTATTGATTACCACCACATGAAGCTCAACAAAAGACCTAGTAACAGACTACTAAACACATAGCCTGGGGATCTATCTGGATACTTAAAAATCTAGTACAGGCATTTGGAAAGGATTTGTCAGGGCTCTGTCAGGGCTCTGGCGCTGTGGGACCAAGTTCTGCTGTGGTGGCAATGCCTGGCCCTGCCTGCCCTGGCTTGACTTTATTGCTGCCCTCACCTCCCAGCTTGCTTTCCCCTGGGGAAGAGTCCAGTTTTTGCTGAATCCCTACAGAGTTGTGCAGAAGATGATTTTAGAGCATCTCTTTTAAATGTCAAACCACTTTCCCCAGCTGAACATGTTACATAGTAAAGGGTTATTTCTTGGCCCTTGGTTCAAGGCCAGACAGTATATTTTATGCTCAGTGTGGGAAAAGGAGTGAAAATTTTTTTCCTGTCTTTTTCCCATTCTGTTTTCTTCTGTAAGCAGAGCAATTACAGTCATACACCAAAAAAGGCTTTCCAGCTGTGGAAAGTCCCACAGGAGAAATTTTGAGGAAAATAGTGTCTCTAGAGTATTTTGCTAGAGGGTTGATCTCTGCTTAGCACACTGTCAATGCAGATAACTGACCCTCTGTGAAAAGCACTACCACACTGCACTCCAGATGTGGCAGCTGGGAGGATACAACAAAATTTGTGACATTCACATGCCATCAAACACCTGACCCTCAGGAATATCACCTGTCCCTGTATCTCCAGTGGACACATGATACCAGGCCTGGCCACTCCCCAGGGTGTATCTCAAGGAGGTCTAAACATAAGAGGAAAAAACACATGGTGTTAAAATGGTAAAAATGTCCTGAAGATATTTCCAAGAAATCCATTAAATGCTCAAGATGTGTTAGGCTTTTGACAGCAGCTAGCCATATCCAGATGAAATAGAACTGCAGCTGCTAGAATACAAGGACTGTGTGATTTACAAAATAATTTCTGGGATGTTCTAGCCTTGTGCTCAATATTGATTCACTTTCTATGTCCTGGACAAAGACCAGTGCTCAGAGCAACATGTGATGCACTTTTCTGAAGGCTTCTTATCATGGGGCCAGGCCAACGCTTATTTAGGATGTTTCCAGTAGGATTTGCCCAAAGCCTCTGTCAAAATATCTCAGCACTACTCTCAATAATGGTTAGAGATATTGAGAGGGTTTTCATGCATAGATAGATACATGAACAAATGCAGATACATCATCCAAATTTCCAGTGCTTTTATCTTTTTATAGATTGCAACACCCTGTGATAGTATTAGATAAGAGTAACTTGATACTCAACACTTCACTTTATACCTGCACCCATGTCCCTAACCCATGGGCCCAGCCATTGACAGCACTATGATTCTCAAATCACTGAAAAAATTCTAGCATCTCCCATCCCTTCCAAAACCACAATTTAGCAGAATTATGTTTTCTTCTTCCTCTCCAGATGTTCAATTCACACATGCTCCTGGACTTTCCTTCCCTCAGAACCTCCTGATGTGAAGGCTGGATTCAGTCCAGAAGCAACAGGACAAGGAAGAGTTACTGACCAAAGTGCAATTTGATTCTAAGTTTCTACATCCCTTAAGTCCACACTGAAACTCTCTGTCCTCTAATTCAATAAAGGGCAGTGCTGGAGGCAGTGGGATACTAGCAAGAGGAGAGGAAAGGCAGGGGTGGGCAATTCTGCAACCAGGACTGATACAATGAAATGTCCTAGCTCCCACCTTTCCTTTCTGGCTCCAGACACAGCTTCAAAACATCTGAGGCAGCAGGAAAAATTCAATCCAGCAGTAATTTGCAAGGGAAATACAATTAGTTCATAAAGATTATTTCACTAAATGATTTCTTTTTCTCCATCACAATAGTGCCTTCCCTGACTGCTGCTAAAAAGGTCTGTAAACTCCACAGGGGACAGGCTGAAAAACACCACTAAGAGTTACTTGATGGCTGGCTTTTTGCACAGAAGCTCTGCTGGAGTCCTGTGTCTTTGAGTAAAGCATGTGCACCACTACCACACACTAAACCTTTCAGAAAAGCTGTGGAGAAAGAAGGGCTGCCACTAGGATGTTGGATATGCAAGCACTTTTCTGCATCCCAGGGATATGGAGGACATTTTCCATTGTTTTTTTCTCCTTTTTGTTTGTTTTTTTTTTTTTTTCCAGACTAAATTGCAGATTATTTTAAAATCTTTTATTTTGAATGAGCAGTATGAGCACTTTTTAGTTTATCTAACTCTGACATCTAGTGCCTAAGTCCACATCACTTATTAACAGCAACAAAAGCCTAAGGCAGCCCTAGAGACTAGGACACTTTTCAAAGAGAATATTACATTAAATCTGTGTTGTCTTGCACAACAATCTTGCACATCAAATCTGTGTTATCTTATGGTAAGTTTATCCCAGAGTTCACTGAACAGTTACACCACTGGCTTTCTAGAAGCAGTATTCATTTCAATGAATTTAAAGATGTCTAGTGGAAATAAAGTTTCAAAGTTTGTACGGGAGTTCTAAACTTTTTAAGGGAATGTCACTTTTCAAGAAGTGACCGTGTTCTTACATAACTCCACCCTGGTGGGATCCCACCTGCAGCGCTGCATCCAGCTCTAAGGGTGGCCAGCACAGGAAGGACAGGGACCTGCTGGAGCAAGTCCACAGGAGACCACCAAGCTGATTAGAGGTATGGAGCACCTCTCCTACCAGGAAAGGCTGAGAGAATTGAGACTGTTCAGCCTGAAAAAGAGGAAGCTTGGGGTGATCTAATTGCAGCCTTCCAGCACCTGAAGGGAGCCTAGAAGCAAGATTAAGGGAGGCTATTTACAAGGGACAGGACAAGGGGGAATGGCTCTAAACTGAAACAGGGTAGGTTTAGATTAGCTATTGGGAAGAAATTCTTTACTGTGATGGTGTTAAGACATTGGAACAGGTTGCCCAGAGAGAGAAGCTGTGGATGCCTCATTCCTGGCAGTGTTCAAGGCCAGGTTGGATTGGGCTCTGAGCAACCTGGCCTAGTGAAAGGTGTCCTTGCTTATGGCCAGGGGGTTGGAACAAAAGGATCTTTGAAGTCTGTTCTGACCCAAACCATTCTATGATTCCATGATAATGGCTTTCTTTGCACTACAGGTACCGAAACCATGGTTATTTTTGTGCTGATAATTCTTTTTCACAGAAATGTTGGAAGAGTCATGGAAGAAACTGCTTGAAGAAGTTCATTTGCAGATACTGTCATTATAAATAACATTTCAGCTGTCCTTTACAGTATGATACATACCAGTATTTCCTGGGACTGGCATCTGAATCTGAGTTTTCTTCAGAGCACTCGAAGTTTTTGACATGGCTTTTTGTGTGATCAGTTTATCTTAACTTTCAAAGTGAAATATATTAAGTCAGCTACTCAGACTTATTATAGCTACCTACCACCTCTTCTTCTGATGAAACAGCAAAACAGATGCACATTAGAGGAGAACGGAATTCCAGCAGAAAGAACATGAAAGCAGAAGACAAGCTGTCCCCAGATACAGCCATCTGTGATAGGCACAAAACTGTAGTATTTAGTATTTTTAATACAGTTGTATTTTTACTTAGGGTATGTTTATGTTTATGTTTATGTTTATGGTTATGGTTATGTTTACTTAAACATTAGTGATTTTAAACCATATCTTTATTTACCATTATTTAGTTTAAGACACAAAACCTTAGTATTTCTGAGCTGCAATGAAAACTATGCCCCTTTGTTGCATATTTCCCATTACAAATAAAGTAAAACATGAGCTACCATGCAATCTCTTCCTGCAATCCAGTGCCAAAGAATCTGTCCATCCATCTATCCACAGCTTCCTGCAAGAGTGACTGAGCCTTTTCACTGATCTCATGTCACAAATCCACTGATGGGATGGGCTCAGGTAAATTAATTTACAGGGAGTCATATAACCTGGAGGGCAAAGAACATGAACTCTCCACACAACTGTTTCTGACCAGCAACAGTGACTGCAGGAATTCACCCATTCTTACCCTATGGAAGTTTGAAATTCAGAAGAGGGAGAGGAAAAGAGAGTGAGGAACAGGTTTAATGCCTTGCACACACCACTGGGTCAAGAGTATACTCAAGCAGTTACCAGAGAACCATTACAGCAATGTAGATCCGTGTTTAAGCTTGAATTATAATTAGTGCTCACATAAGACCTGTTGCTAATACAAAGAAAATTATTTGCAGTTGTGTCAGGCAAAGAAAGGGGCTTGGGCTCTGCCTATAACTTGGACTAAGATGCTAAAGCCCTTTGCTTACTTACAGAATATCATATCAAAAGGGCTGACAAGACAAGAAATTTGTAAGAGTTAACTTCTGTGGAATTAAAAAAATGCTAGAAATAAAATACTTTTACCAAAGATGGAGGCCACTTTTCAACACAACTGTTGATTAATGACTTGTTTTGATAAAATATTTAAGCCATTCTTGTCCAAACTGCATAAAGATAGAAAAAGACTTATTAAAAGAGCTCTCTGTGTTTCTTGGCAACAGATTGTTTGGTTTTCAGAGTGAAATGCATTTTCATAGGACCTCTGATGGAGCTTAGAAGGAAGGTAGCACACACAAAAGTAATTTGACTTGGCAGTCCAAACTAAATGATTGCAGTGTGATGAATGCTAACACTGCATTTTGTATTTACATAGTATTTATATTATTTCTATAGTACCATTTAAAAATAGTAGCACTTCTAGATGTTCTATAACAGAACCCAAAGAACTTACAGCACCCCTGGAAAGGCAATCTTGTGCTATGCCAAAATGGTCAACAGGGACTTAGACCTGAAAGGAGTCAACCTTCCCACAGGCTGCAAGATACTCTTGTCTTTTCAATTATATGAAAATATGGGAGACTACAGGAATTCAATGTATGCTTTTGGAGTTGGCTGCTCCACTGGACAGAGGTGTAGTTTTTTGCACCTCCTTGCAGAAGTCACCTCTTTAGCCCCACCCCCTCCAGCTACTAAAGCCTTATCTCACAAACACAACACAGATAATGAAACTTTACATCTGAAACCTTTTTACCAAACTTTAAAAACTGGTCTAACTTGTACATTAATGTTGATTTTCTATAAACATATTTACAATTTAAATTTTTGAAGTTTAGGGTTTTTCCACTATGTCAGAGAAGATGGTGACGTTTTCTCCCCCAGAGAACCCAAAATATAGTTTGTATATTATTTAAATTAAAAACAAATTACATAACTAGTAGAAGTAGTTTTATGTTACAGTTTGGGAAGGAAACAGGAAATACTGATACCTTAGGAGAAATGCAAATAGCAAAATGTAATTAGTCATATTAATTTCTGGCCAAAATATTAGATTTTGTATCTACACACTTATTAAAAGTTTTACTAAGTGACAACAACTGGCAAAGACTTTCTAATTGTAACCAAGAGACAGCAATAACAATGCTTGGCTGTTGCACATCTTATGTCAGGCAGTGCATTTTCTGAAGTGCTGAGGAGGCTTTGCAAGGGATCTCAAGTCAGGTCTCAGAAGACAAAGCATCTATTGAAAATCCAGGATCCATTCTTGAACCACTCTAATGCTGTTCCCCTGCATTAATCTGACTGATTTGTGATATCTAATGTGAATGCATGATCAACTCACAGTGAGGGAACAGAAGCTCTGTCATACAAAAAGAAAAATGGAATATTGTCCAAAACTGGCTTTTTTCAGTGAAGATTCACAGCACTCTATGACTGACTTCTGTTTACACTTGGTGCCAATCATGGCTTCTCCAAAAATTTGATTTCATCTGAATGTAAGAAACCACTGCAGAAGTAAACCTTGCTGGCCACCCAGAGATAATTTCAGATATCTCCTGCTATTGATGGTACCAAAGTTCAGCTTGGCTCTGCCTCAGAGCTGATCTGCTGAAGCAGAGGTTTCTCACCTCCTGCACACCGTTTGGCATTTCTGCAGATTGCAGCAGTCAGCACATGCAGAAACCAACCAACCAGCCCCTGGTCTGGCTGCATGGGGCACCTAGGACTTTCTTCTCATGCTGGAAGGTCTTTCAGACACGGTGTAGGGCTACCGAAACCTCTGCAGCCACCAGCAGAGGTGCGACAGTCCTGGACACATCTTGGAGCTGTTTCTCAGTCCAGGAGAAGAGCTGAGACTGTGGCAGAGCTGGCAAACAGCTTAGACTAACAGAACACTTCCAGAGTTAATTTGTTTCTGAATTTGGCACATTTCTCAATTTTCACGTATTTTCATGTAGATTTAGACATAGTCTTAAGCAACTGTTTTCCTCTGTAACAAATGCTGTGAAGATAAACTCCCTGTATCAACATTGTTAGGCATCATCTGCATGGCAGAAGATCTTTTGGTTTTTCTTTATTCAAAGACTACAGGTCCACTTACCTGCTGAGTCTTCATCAGACCTGGATGGTACCATTTTACAGACTTTTTTTTTGAAAAAAACATGTTGATACATCTTACCAGCTTCATTTTTCTTCCTATACTTCTTCCACACTTTTTTTCAAACTGAAGTAATAGTAATAGTAATAGTAATAGTAATAGTAATAGTAATAGTAATGCAAAGGCAACCTAATTGTAAATACTAGTTTTAGTTGTACTATGAAGAAATATACATTTTCAGTGTTGTCATCAATATTAAAAACATACATATGAATTTCTTTTAGGAAGAAATCAAATATGAATATACTGATGGTGTACTTTAGGGCTAATCATCAAAATGTACAAGACTAATTCAGGTATTCAGAAACTTATGTATTGTTTCATCTTTATTTTTCAGAAACGCCACTTAAAACCCAGCCTTAATAAATGCAAAATAATGAGTGCCCCTCCAGAATTTCTTGAAAAGTTCTTGTCCAGAATAATCAGATTGAATTTATCTCTTTGAAGAAAGTAAAATTCTCCCCAAGTGAGCAGAAGTTTAGGAAGGTTTTTAGCCAGTTTCCAAACAAACTACCAAGAACAGCTATCCTTACTAAATCATCCTTACTAAATAGCTCTCCAGTTTTTTTATATACTTGGACCAAAATCTATGGTTAATTGTCACTCTTTCCCCAACCCATAACTGGGCAGCAGTACTAAAATGTACTAATTTGAGCTAACTCTGCTACAGGATGTCAAGAAGAAAGGTTATTTTTTTCCTTCCTTTGGCAGGTTATTTTAAGGTGTCAATTAGAATTTTTGGCACTACATCAAATCTTTCTGCAGAAAAGCTGTTTCTGTTCTCTATGGGACTCTTAAATGTAGAAGGAATACACTTAATTCTCCACAAATTGTAATTTTTCTATTATCCTACTACTATAATTTTCCACAATAGTCCTGACAGCCTTCTTTGTTCTACCTTAGCAGAAGAAAGGGGTTTATTCATTTGTTTTGTCTTGATAACTTTTTCACCATGAAGGAGGTGGCAGCCTTTGGTATGCACAGCTTGCTTTGCAGCAGAAAAGAGAAGAGCAGTAGCTGTGGCTGCACTGTGAAAACATATATCTGTTTCACAGCTCTGTATTTCATGGGAAGAATAAATCTAATAACTGCAGCAATTATAATAATGGCAATGATGTGTGCAGTGACATTTTACAACGCAGGAAGATTTTCAGACCAGCCTTGACTCCAAGCATCACTGTGTGACAAAAATTTCCCCTGAATGGTCCCTGTCTGAAACGTCCTGTGTAGATGAATAAGGACCCATATTTTTTCTCACAAAGGCTACCACCTCACTGCAATAAATCCCTCTATCAGCACGTCTCTCTGGACAACAATGTGCTGCTAAATGGCAGTCACACTTCATAAGCTCAGAAAATGAAGACTATTAAGTAATGTAGCAATATAAAGCAATTCACTAGGAAAATGCACTATGCAACAAATCTGTTCTGCCAATTTTAGATGCTTCATTGCTCCATAGTGCCTTCCCCCAAGGTCTGAACTGCAGTGGTGCTTCAGGTAATCCCAGCTGGAGCAAGGCACTCAGGGAAAGTGAAGACTTCTGACCTGAGCTGCACAGGATTCAGGCTGTGTCCAGCAATATTTCCTCTGCAGTGTAAATTATTCTTATTGTGTCAGCTCAGGACACTGGGAAAGCAAAGCATTTAGAAATGGGATATCACGTCCAACTTACCATCATAATTTTTTGGAAGGAGAGAGACAACTTCTGCTTAGCCAGGAATGAACCTGCCATTTTGGATTTTAAAACCAATTAATCACAGCTCCAATCAGTTTCGATCAGTAAGCAGATGTTTCATTTTGTTCCTTGTGTAACTTTATTGAAAGTGGGAGTCAGAGTCTTAAGATTTTTGGTTTTGAGAGCTATTGCCCTCCAGAAACAGCTGTTTAAGAGGTCAACCTGTGCTGGCAAAGGTGAGCACAGCAAAAGTCCCAGGCAATGAACTGCAGCATCTGCCCTGGGGAGATGGCAGCTCTCCTCATGGAGCACATCATCCTACCATTGTTTCCTTCAGCTTTACAGTCTCAGAGAAAGCTTCAAACTGCTGTCCTAAAAGAGGGCATCCTTTGCCAAAAGGCATTGAGAAAGATTGCAGGAGAGACTGGACTCTCAGCAAGGCAGCTTGAAGGACATTTGATGAACTTCCTACAGTCAGGAGCTCACAGCTAGTCTTGTGCAAGGAGGTTTCAGTATGTTTTCTTGCCCCTGCACAGGATTCAGGGCAGGTGGTGGGATTTAACACCTACCATTCCTTTTCTGCTGCACCAACAGTTTTTGCCATCTGTATGTTACCAGCCTTAGCTTTATAACATTCAGTGTTATAATTGTCTCTGGGAGCTGAAAGATGACTGAAATATAAGCTTTTATGAAATGAGCATTTTCCAAATCACTGTGCCATGAAACAGTCACTTAAGCTAACTGGAGAAAAAAGATACCAGTTCAGAAGTTGAGGTGAACTTGAAAACAAAAGAGAAAAGAAGATCATACATCATGAGATCAAACACCTCATTCTGTTCTGTTAAATCAGTACTCCAGTGGGACAAATGGCTCAAAATTGGGCTAGAAAGCCCCAGAAAAAATACCCAAATCCATTCCAGGCTCAGTTTATACCCATACTAAGCCTGACAAGAGCTTGCCCAATCAATTAGTGCAGGTCCTTACTAAGCAGGCAGCTGCCTTGTAGGTTCTGTAACAGTGAAAGCCTGTTAGCCCACCTTGAACATCAGGTGTCAGCAGAAATAGCTGCACAGAGGGGCCAGCAGCTCCACACACACTTGCAGGGTGAATGGAAATACTTGATTTCACTTGCATTTGCAGCACAGCACCGCTGAATTTAAGTCAGTCCCCAGTTCTTAAGGCCTTGAAATAACTGTGCAAAATTGTAGGGTAGCTATTAGCACTGCTGGGGAATGTAATGGCTGTAAGAACCTCTCAACAGGTTCATCTCTTCTTTTCTTGATCTTCTTCCTGCTTTAAAAAGGCTGATGACAAACAGAGGATGATACTCTTTTGCCTACCGAGAGATCCTGTGTATTGAAGCTTCAACTCAATCATCTGTGAAGCTTTTCAAAAATCTTCAGCACTGCAGCAAAATTTAGCATGGATTAGCTTCCAGCTGGGAAAATAATAGGTAGATGTTTTGTGCTTTTATTCATGGGAGAACAAATACATGGATATCTCTACATGATTTCTTTTCTGTGTATAAATAATTGACGATAAGTTGATGGTGGGGAAGGTGGTAGTGTTTTGAAATTCAGCCCTCTACCTGCAACATAGTATGCTTAAATCTTTCAGCCTCATACTTATATTTAACCTTACTCCTTCAGCCCAGAAGAGCAAAGAAATTACTATAGTGAGCATTTTTAATCTGAAAATTTATTTATAAGTCACTTCAGCATTTGTAGCACCTAAAGTTAGATAGAAAGAGAAACAAAAGCTTGGGATTTAAATTCCATGCCCTGTTACAGTCTGTTTAAATTACTGCAGATCAAAACCCTATGTAGCCACTGTGAATTACACTGGAAATGAGCAAAACCTGTGATTGCCTTGCCCAAAAATTTAAGGTGATGCCTGCAACAGTTTTGCAGAATTTTGGCTCAAGCTAAGCATGCTTAAAGCAAAATTATGCAGGCGGTTCTCCTACAGCTCAGGCCCAGCATCCCCCTTGCACAGACATTTATGGGAACTTTGTGAAAATCTCAGGAGTGTGCTGCTTCTTTTCCCAGAGAAAAAGAGTACTATGCCAGGTCCTCAGCACCAAAAAAAAAAAAAAAAAATTAAGTTCACTGAGAGTCCTACAGGACAAGCTACCCATTGCTGTCAGCTGGGGCTTGGGCAGGACCCTGAGAGGGATCGGACAGGGCTAACAGTTTACAGCTGGGCAAGGGGATAGGCAGGACCCTGCACTGAACTGTGGTGTTCCTCAAGGAAAAGAAGCCACTGAAGCACATTTTCTTATTGCACTTGGGGAGTTATGATGGATGTGCACTTTGAAAGCTCTGCCAGGTAAGGGAATACCATTTTTACATTACTTTTTTCCTGAGGTAGCTTTGCCATTCCTTGTAGAATGCTAGTATACTTTAAGCATCCTTGGTTCTTGTTTTACTGGTGCTGTAATTCCTAGCTGTGTTGTGTCCCAGCAAGTCAGTTCCCAAAGCCATTGCCAGTGAAGAGCATTTTAACCAATGCTCTGGTTCACGATGTGGTTAAACTGGGGTTAAATTCTGGCTGCAAAAATCCTGTTGGAGAAGGTGAAAAAAACAGCTTATTTGTAGCTGAATGGTTTGAGCACAAAGTTGTTTACTTGCTATGTAAACTGAGAAATATGAATACCCAAGTTCTGCTTTTTTTCTTCCATGGTCGTACTTTTTTAGTTGTTTTGCAAAGCTATTATGCTTGCACCTGACAGATTGTACTCTAGTGTGAGAGGAATAAGTCGGAAATGTCGTCCCAGAATATCCCCCTCTGTCAACATTTAGGGTTTTTCAGTAGGCCCAGAAAACTTCACTGTTGGGAAGGTGAGAAAATGGTCTACCCTAATGTTTTTTCCTATCTGAGGGAAACACTGAGGGAAAAAAAAGTGCCTGTACAAAGGGTGTGGGGGGGGTGGGGAAAAGTGGGGAGTGAAACAATTCATATATTTACATTCTGGCATGAGGAAATGAATGATATTCCCCAACACTCCAGTTGATAGTACCACAGTGGTTGCTGATTAGAAGAGGAAGCATTTATGTTAATGATCTTAGTTTGTGATTCAATTTCTTTCAAATTCTACCATCTGTTTGAAAATTCATGTTTCTCTTAGGACGCTAATAAGTACACGTGGTTTAATGCTGCATGCTAGTCACCAGTAGCTCTTGCTGATTTAAATGAAAATTGTATTTTGCCTCAATCTGGTCTGCCAGATCTGATCCCTGTTTGACTGGAAACTGCTGGAGAGAGGAAGATTCATAGCAAGATATGTTTGCATGTCTCTTCTGCTTTATTTGGAAATGGTCTGTCAAAAATGAGACTGAACTTTGTAATGTTTGGAATTGTGTTTGGGGCCAGGGGACTCATTTAGGGTAGGCCGGTGTCTGGCTTTCTTCATTAGCTGCTGCATGGCAGTTTTCATTATTAAAAGTGGCACTGTTTGGGTATTTGTTTTATAAGTGAAAATCTATCTGGCTATTACTAAGCACAAGTCTTCCAAAATAGAAAGACTTGTGTTTAGTAATATCCAGATAATTAATTTGTTGGTGAATGTGAAGTTTCGTCCCAAGCAAGGAAGGAAGTCAGTGTTTTTGAACAGTTTTGTGAAACTCTTATTAAAGAGGTGATGGTGAATACTTTGCCTTCAGGTTTTGTACAAAACTTTTAATATCTTTTAACTTTTAATACCCAAGACCTTCAATGGTTATGACACAAAACTAGTTTGATGGTGGAAGTTTTCAGCAACATCACACCCCCCTCCCCTGAATCTAAGAGTTTAAGTTTTCATTTAAGGCTTTTCTGCAATAAAGGATCTTGTGTGAATGTGTGTGTGAAGCATTTATTTATGCATGCAGCTGTTCAAACTGATGGCATGGAATAGGCAGGAGCAAAAATGGGGTCCTCAGCTCAGTCCCACAACAGAAACAGAAATTAAAAACTTTTTTTTTTTTCTATGTGAATGGCCATCACTTTCCTCTAGAGCCTGCAATAAGCAAAGAATTCAGTCAAATGCTGAATTTGGCTGGTTCCTGCAGATCTCTATGACTCACCTCTGCTAAAATTAGCTAATCTTCATTTGTAACTTCTTGTTGTAAACACAGTTAAAAAACCCTAGAAGATCGATCCACGTCAAGGGAAGGTGACGATTTTTTTTTTCCTTGAAAGCAAACTTGAAGATTAATGTCATTTACTGATGTCTCTGATAATATCACAAAATGGACTGTGGATGAGCAAGCTACATTATTTTGTATCCCTCCCTGGTGTCACCTCAGACTCACTGCTGCTGGGTGATGTGTGAAAAGATATAAATCCTAAACAGGAACTTTTTGCTGTAGGTTTGAATCCCAGTAGACAGTACCATTGTTCTATAGCAGATGGTGGCCAGAATAAAAATGTAAACCTTGTAATAAAAATGTAACCTTGCCATTTAAACTCTTAGTGACAGACATAGTCGTTATTAGTTTAACCAAAATAAACTTCAATAAATATATATTTTAAAAGTTAAGGTCCTTCTTTTAGCTCTTTTCATGTGAAACCTTTCTCTCTTTGAAGGTGATTGTTGAGAGAATAGTTTTTGCATCTGAAATAAGAGCTGCAAAGAGTTTACTAGCCAAGAGACTAACAGGTTTTGTGCTACAGAAAAATAGACACATCTTCACATCTGACCCTTAACTCAATTTTAGCTCAGTTCAATTCATAGTTGGACATTAATACTAAGCAGATGAAGAAGGTCCCTGGATTTGCATTTTTATGCCTTTTTTTAGTACTAAAAAAAATCATTATGAGTAATATCATTTTGAATGTAGTAATAAAACTTAATCAGAAATAACTGTCTTTAATTCTGAATGTTAGAAATTGTATACAACCTCATTTGCAAAGAGGATTAGATGGGATCTTCTAATGCTCATTCCATTTCATCTGCTTTGCTAATAAATACTCATTTGTGTTATGTCAGGCTCACCGTGCACCTGATCCCAAGAGATGCTGAGTGTCTGGGCCCATGTGTGGACCACCACTGATGTCCAGCTCCAGCATCACTCCTGCTTTCTGAGCTGCTTTAGCTCTTCTGCTCTCTCTTGTCCTGGCTTTGGTTATATGCAGTCAGTGTTCCAAGCTGGCCTCCAGCACACTGCAGCTCTTTTGATGTTTGTGCTGGAAAAGGATGCCATAGCTGCAGCAGATTTCACAGGGTGTCAAGCCTGTGAAATGTCTGTACTTTGGTTTATACTTTGTGTAGTCACTTGGGCCTTACATGTGTGCAACCAATTCTCTGTTTCAGGAGGCATTGTATAACATGAAGTGAGATAAAAATTGCAGGTGTTTGTGTCCTGTTGGCAGTCATGGGTGGGGAGGAGAGAACACTCACATGCACAGAAAAATCTGGGATTTCAACACCAGTACCGAGTCATGCAATGTAACCACAGCAAAAATTTGTCCACTCAAAGTGTCACCAGCCCCCACCATTTGATAATATAGAATGTTGGTGGAAATGGTGAGAACTCTGCTTTGGTATGTGTTATAGTCAGTGGTTTGCAAATTATTATTAAAAATGCTGCTATGAGGTGAGACCTGAAACGGGTGTGGGTGGGGAAAGAGAGGAAGAGGACAATGGGCACCCAGTGCAAATGGGACAGTGATGACATGAAATTGCTACTGCTGCCTCTGTAGTGAATTCAGTGAACTGCACTTTCATACAATGAACAGGAGTACAGAAACAAGCTGAAAAGCATATTTCAGGTAACTCCATCCAAGCAGTTTTCCTTTTAGTGGTTTTTTACATCACTACAGTGCAGCACTGTGCCAATAAAAGAGATTGATAGCCGGTCTCCTGGAACCAAGTGCCTCAGCAATTATCCAGGAGAGCTGGCCAGTTTTCCTGGGCCTGCCAGAAATAGGCTCTGAGCCACATGTGGCACCTTTGGAGCAGCAGGACACACTGGAGGCTTCTGACTGTACAAACACAGGGACACATCCAGTTGTGAAGTGGGGAAACTGAGGAAGTAATGAAGGAAAAAACAGCTGGAAGTTGTTTGCACTGAAGAAGAGCTCACCTGATATACCATTACCACCAATCTCCCCTGGAGATTTTCCTTAAGAAAGTGGGAGCCATTGCTTGAGATGAGATGGGCAGCATTGCTGGAGAAGGTCTGGTGGTAGCCAAATTCTCTTTCTTGGGACAGATTGAAGGGAGTCATAGGTTTGGTAAGATGAAAGCAGTGCTCTTGCTGTCCTGGGCAAGTTGAGCCTGGGAACTTCCCTGTGTGTGTCTCTGCTGCTACGTTTGACAGATGGCTCTGCTCAGACAGCTTGTAAAGACAAATAGAAACAGTCTTGGAAAAAGTGGGAGGAAAATTAAATGGATGAAAAATACCCAGAGAGTCTTGTGTTCATCTAACAATGCACTTACTGCAATATTTCTTACTGCAAACTTCTGAGACACCTCAAATTGCATTAAAATAATATGCAGCATGCTTGATAAAATTTTATTTCTCTGATAGTTTTTGAGATGCCAGAGTTCCCCTGAGGCATATTTACAAGTAACTAGTTCAGTAGGAAAACATCCTTTAATTGGTTAGAGAGAGGTTTTTTTTTAGCTCCAGCAGCCAAAGCTCAAAGCAAACCCCATGACAAAAAGTTTCAACATATTGATAAAAGCTAGTGGTGTTGGGGTTTTAATCAATTATGCATGTACTAGGGAAAAAAAAAAAGGTTAGCCCTCCTCTTAGTAAAGGAGGATGGAGTTCATTACTGCCTGTGAACTTCAGTGAATAGACAGCTATGCAAACTGTCTCAGGAAGAGAACAGAGGAGTAAAACTGGCCATAATTAAACTTTGGTTGGAAAATGTGAGAAAGTCCTAACTCAGAAGCGCTAAGCTCTTGGACAAACCCTTGTCATAGGAACTGAGCACTGGTGGTCAGAAAGAGGAAAGGGGCTTGGCCCATGGAGGGAACAGATTTGGGTGCTTCACTCCCTTCACTAGCAGCCTTAAAAGTCTCATGGTCTTCCTAAAAAGAGAAACCTCTACTGTGGCAGCTCCCTGGTGGTGCTTGTTTGAAAAGAGCAAAGAGCTGCTAAATCAAGTAAAAAATATTTCAACAGTCTTATTTTATCTCCACAGTAAGAGACTGAAAGTTTCTTTGAGATACAAACCAATAATGATCTGTACAGTAGGTAGAGAACTAGGTATCTAGGTATAGGTAGGTATAGAACTAGGTATCTAATAAAAGACATAATTATGTTTGTTAGATTGAGTCTTTTGTTAGCATGTCCCAGATCACACTGAGATGCTAATCAGGAATGATATCAGGAGATGTGAAAAAGACAGAAGAAAAATATTTTTAACTGGTTTAATTCTAGCTATTAGCTCTGCTATTGTTCTGTATTTAAATCATTAAAAACTTCACAGATTTCTTTTTTTCTGGTCATATAAACAGAAGTTCTTTGGTATAGCCTGTGAAAGAAGAAAGTGGATTTCAGCTATGCTCTCTAAATTAAGACTTGTACAATCACTTGCTACAAGTTATAGTGTAGTAAATGCAATTTATATTATTATGTGACTCAGAAGTGACCTTTCCCAGTCTCCAGCACACAGGCTCACTCTCACAAATGTAGTGCTCTGAAAAGTAATGTGTGTGCTGGACACACTAAAATGAAAAATATAAGCTGATTTCTCCTCACCCCAAGCTGTCACCAAGATACAACAAGTTATTACAAAAAATGGTGCAGGTTTTTGAGCCTTCAGGGTTGAGGTGTGCTGCTTGCTGGCATGCCAGCCTACTGCAGGGACACTCTTGCAGCTCTTTAGATTATGTTCTCCACCAGAAAATTCCACACAAATGGCAGCACTTCCGTGTTGCCAACTCTGCAACCCCAGACCACTTAGTCAGGAATGCAATTTATACCTTTTTGCATACATTAGGAGGAGTACACAAATGCAATTTTACATGGTGTCTTGATTTTAAACATTGTGAGACTCATTGTAAATCAAGCCAGATTAAGGTTAAAGCAAATAAATATTTTATTTATGAAACTCATACAGTTTACAGAGGTTTGGGGGTTTTTTTGGGTGTTTTTTTGGTTGTTTTTTTTTTTTTTTGAAGATGCAGGACAGAAAAGAAAATACATGCAGTCAAGATGTCACATGAGAAAAACTTTAAAGGTTTCTTTTGCCACAGCCCAATGAAAAGCAGACTTACTTCACATGCATTGCTAGGACTCCTGCTGTGCTGAACATTCTTTGTCCTTGAGAAGCAACCTTGGGAGGTATCTCAAATGAGGAGCAAAGGGTGCCTGATAGTTTCCCTTCCTGTAATTTGTGGCTTGAACTGAAGGGCAGGATTCAAGGATATTGTTCAATCTCACACCTTTCACAAATGTTTTGTTTCCAAACTTTGTTACCTTCTGGAAATGCTGATGATGCTGGTCGTGTCCAGCCATTGCTGTCTTCCATCTGGATAACCAATGGATTTTGTTTGGTTTTGCTTTTGTGTGTCTTCATTCATGTTAGATGGGATCTCTGGAGATCAGTAATTCAACCCTTGCTCCAACACGACCAACATTTAAGTCAAACCAGGCACTCGGGATCTTGTCCAGGGAACTTTGGGTACCTGCAAGGATATATTTGACATGCTCCCCAGGCATCCCTTTGCATCCTTAACAGGCTTCCCTGGAGGGGACGGGAAAGAAAAGTTAGCTGGAATTTCCCTTGCTCCTACCCATGACCATTGCTTCACTGTGCACCTCTGAGAAGGACCTGCCTGTCTTCTGTCCATCCATCCCTCCCCATTCTAGTGCTGGTGGCAGCCTCCTGCCTCAGGCTGAGCATGCCCAGCTCTCGCTGTGGCTCCAGCACTCGACCATCCGAGGAGCTCCCCGCAGAGCTCCCTCCCCTCGGCACGCACAGGCAGCGTGCTGCAGCTACCCAGCAGGGCAGCTGGGCTCCCAGGTTAGGTGGAATACTTTGCCCCACCTGCTGAATCCCTTTTTGCATGACCCACATTTTCCTCATTGCTGTGTAGGCAAGACCAGTGCTTACACCTTGCTGAGGATGACACTTGACAGAAAAGAAGTACTTCAGAGTGATACTGGGGTAATTTGGGGTGAGTGAGCTCCTCCATCTTCTTGTTGGCATTCTATGTGCAGATAATACACCTTTGACCTACTATTCTTGTAAACACTGGCTTGGTGATGTTCCCTCAGTAGATCAAAAGACTCTGACTTAATGTCTTTCCTAATGTAGCCAACATTTGACATGCTATTACTGAAATGCATACTATTCATAGTTTTACTTGTGTTTTACTATTTTGTTCTGAACTCCGGGTGACTACTGACAAAAATAACACTACTTTTAAAAACACCCTAGTAGCCTTCTCCTAACTTTTTTTTTCCATGGGAAGTCTAAAAGAGTTGCTTATTTCCTTTTCAGTTGGGAGGCAAAAAAAAAAAAAAACTAACAAAAAAAAACAAACCAAAACAAAAAAACAACAACAAAACAAAACAAACAAAAAAACCAAAAAAAACCCTAACAACACCAAAGAGCATATCTCTAACCCAATACTTCTTCAAAAAATATTAATAGTAAAATTTCAACATTGAAATATCAGCTCACTAAAGTCAATGGCAGCAATTTTACTGCTGAACTTTTTTACACTCCTTTTCCACTAAAGGAAAGGGGCTGAATAAGTCAGAAATGTGAGCATGTTGCCTGTGGGAATTTAGTTTAATTCAGTGAAATCCTTCCCTGTGACAGAATAATGTCTTCCCTCCTCTTTTGAACCCATTTTTTAGCCTATTTCAATTGCATATATGATCTAAAATTATGCAAGTGTGGTATCAGGGAAACACCTCCACAGCGGCAATACTACCTAGACTATAGGGTACTTTCATTAATAAACTTGGCTGTCACCACTGTAGTGGTTCCATCAGGCTGGAAGGATCTTTTCCAATTTCTTTAGCGAGTTAGAGGGGATTGGAGGTAGAGAAATAGTGTAGGATGGATCCTGCCACAGGAATCAGTCTTACTCCTCTTTCCTTGCTGCTTGCATCCCATGAATAAACTCCCCCATGCTGTAGCAGTGGCTGTCCTCTTCCACAACTGGATGGACTTCAAGCCTGAGGAGAGCAGACTGAGAATTGGGGAAAGGAAAAGAGGTAGGTGTAGGCTTTGTCCCTCAGAGTACAACAGCTTGGATAAGTCTTTGGTAACCTATTTACAGCAGACTACACATAGAGAAGGGGAGGTAAATTATTAAGGGCACAGAGCTATGACTCGCCAAGATTACTAAAGGCTGAATTTGCAGCATCAGTGCTAAAACTTTTCAATCAATCCTTTTTGGCTTCAGTTAATTTCCTGATGCAATCTGAGGGCAAGAGACACAGGAGATAGTGCTGATGCTGTAGGGCTATCCCTTGGGAATTCTTCCTGCCCCTGACTAGAATCAGCTGGCACTTTGAGCACAATGCTGTCCTGCCCAGCACCCAGAGTGTGCCTCATTTTTTGCATCCCAGGCTACTGCAAAATTATAGTTCATCTGTCTGGGCAAATTAAGTCTGATATTTAAAAGGCTGTGGTTTTTGTTTTCTTGTCAGATGAATCCCTTAGCCAAAGAGTTAGAATTACTACTTTTCACATTAATCTTTTAAAAGTTCATTTTCTGTGCCTGTGTGTTGAGCCCTCAGTTCAAAGCAACAGCACTGTAATAAGTTGTTCCTGCTGGAGAGAAGCCAGGGGACTTATTCAAAATGTAGTGAGAACTGATAGAATCTGGCTGCCTTAATGCCTTGAAAGGCAGTCTTAATTTCTTCTTAAATTGGAAGTTAACCAAATCCCTACCTTTTGAGCATTAATTTTGCATTTGTGGGGTTTGGCATATTTATTGTCCTGGGGTTCCCACTAAGGTAGGTATTTCCATGGAGCTGCCTTTGGCTGCCTTGGAGACCTGGCAATGGCAGCATCCCCAGACCCAGCTTGGGAGGGCAGCACCCTTCTGTGTGTCCTGCGTTTCACCTGTGTAAGGATATTGCTGGCACTGTTCTGTCCCTTAGCTTTCTCTAGTAAACTTGTCTTCAACAGAAAAAAAATTTAAATTATGAAAAATCTTCAAACCAAGCCTTTCTTCTTTGCCCTTTGCCTGGATATTTCAGGGTATGGAAATGTAAGCATACATCTGAGGTGTATGAGGTGTGCACATTTTTGAAAACCAGATGTTATTTTAAACATTTGACATTGAATTTTGGCTCTGGAGGTGTTCTACTGTATGCAGGCTCTGGTCCATCACAGATGAACAAAGCCATAGCAGACTTGAGACTGATTTTGTTATCCTTTAGGGTTAGTGAATGATAGGCATTTAGTTGCTAAAACTGATGAATTAGTTGCAGAACAGAGGCCTTGTCCAGTGGAAACCTATTCTGAAATGTTATTGCAGTTAAGTGTCTTTGATTATAAAAATATAAGTAGTTTGTGGAAAAAAAAATTACAAGTTCATATTCATAAGAGAATCTATTTCCTGAAGGCCTCAAAAATTCTTCACTTAGTATCAGGTATTGCAAGGTTGGAGACAAAAGTAGCCAATATTAAAAAAAAATAGACATCTTTCATTTCATAAAGCTGTATGTTAATTGAATAATCAGAGCTTTCATTGTCTCCCTAATTTAAATCACCATTTGTCATCCTGTCATCATTGGCTGATATGAGTAATGACTGTTGCAGATTGCTCTGTCTGGTACCTTGCAGGCACAAGGATTCATTATGGTACCGTGTTTCACCTCACACATAACCACTGCTTTCAGTTCTGCCACTGGGCTCAGCTACCTTCAAAGCCTACCTTGAGCTACTGACTTTTTCCAATGATTTCCATCAGTTTTTTTTTTTTTTTTTTTTAATGGGAACAGTGTGGTCATGTCAGAAATTCAGTTTAATGGTAAGAAGATTTTGAAAGCTATGCTGATTGAAAAATCTACAAGATGTGCTGGGCTTTTCCTCTCTCAGGCTTGCACTCACATTCTTCCCAGGTGAGGTCTGAGGTGCTTTTTCAACACAAGTCAGCACGTGGTGTGAAACTTCTAGTTCAAAAAAAACAAAACAAAACAAAACAAACAGAACAAAAAAAAACCCCAGTAGAAATTCCTGGAAGAACCTAGCACAGAAACAAGCCTGTTTTCTTGGTGTTTTTTTTCTTTCCCCATATTATAGGATAATTGCTGAAGACTTTAGGATCTGATTCAGATAGGACTTAAGAACTGTCTTTCATGTTTTGATAGGATATGTAAAAAATCAGTGTCTTCATTTTGCTCTCCAAAATTCTGATGTGTATCTTCTGGAAAAAATAGTTGTAGAATTATCTCTTTTTCTCTTACTAGAGTGCTTAGGCAAATATTTATGCTTAACTTTCATTATCTTTTCTCCAGTACCTCTAGAATTACCACCCATTGGACACTTTCCTCCAAGTTATAAAAGAATGTCCTTGTTTTGAATTATTTTTCCTCATTGGTAACTTTTCATATTTTCAGGCCAAGGCATCATGTTAATGTCTGTCCTGCAATCTTGATTTTTTCTCATTGATGACTGGAACATTTCTAGGTTAAGGACACTTTGTAGCCCTAATAATGTGTTTATTTTCCCATTTAAGTCAGGATTTTAGATGTGTGTTACAAATAAATGTACCAAATATTTATTTCTGGTTTGGATTGGTGCTTGCTTGAAATCTTGCTTGTTTGCAACCTTTTTGGTTCTCCACTGCCTAGCAGACCAATTAGAGAGGTTGATCTACCTTGAGGGCTGGCAAGGGCTTTGCTGGCCTTCTGTTATCTCTTTCAGCAGGGGATCTGGAATTATCCCAACTCCTTGACACATTGTCTTTCCTGCAGTCAGATACATGAAACCTTTCTCTCCCTCCCTCTGAATTCCGTGGTGCATCACGGACTGTGCTTAACCAGATCCAGGTAGTCCAATGCCTCAGGGCATCAGGAAGCATCAGACATGCCCAAGGAGACGAAGCTAAAAGAGAAGGAAAATGCACAGGCAAAACCAAGCATGTTTAAATGTGTATTGAATTCTCAATTTGTTCATTAGAAATAAAATCCAACTGTGACTAACTGGACATAATGCAGGAATGGATGTGAAACAGCACACAGAGAGCATTGCTGCTCTTGCCCAGCTAAGCAAGAGACTAGCAGGGGAATTTACACTGTGCTGGGGACAGGATGGAAGGGAAGTCTGCAAAGAAGGAAAGGAAATCACCACTAAGCTTCCCCTCTTCCACAACCAGGAAAGATCTTGCCCTATTGTTCTAGCTCTGCATCTGCTTTTGAAAAACTTCAATTGACTACCACTTAGAGGCTGATTTTACAGGAGCAAAGTTCATAATATAAAATTAAATGGCAATTTCTTTCTGTTACAAAGTCTTTAAAGTCTGACAGTCCTTCAAGTTGGGTCTCTGGAGAAGGGATTTCTGTGGTGCAGCATGAGTGTTTTAGTGAGAGTAGCTAACCTGAACATTGTGGAAAACTGGCTGTGTGCTGGGTTAGGGAATGAAGCCTGGGGCTGTTAGCAGTGAACTGGACTTGGATGGTCCTGTGTCTTTCTGTTTGAAATCTCATTTCAGAAAGATGTTCTTCACTTTGGGGATTTTACCCAATATACCTCTACCACTTGGAGAGCAGTTTAATGATGAACTTTCATATACTTCCTCTATACTTTGATTCTAATTTCTTGCAACCCCCCACCTCATTTTCAGTAAAGACTTTGGCTGCCTTTGACCTGAGTTTGTTTTATACATTCCTCCATCCACACCTTGTATCTTCCAGAACTAGCCAGATAATGAACACTGGAAGTTCATCAGGTGCTTAATCAATTGTGTTTGCACACTTAAAATAATTCTACAGACACTGCACTACCACAGTACCTGTTTATAACATACACTAATACAAAATATATGCAAAGATCAAGCGGGACCATTTTTCCACTTGCCAAAGACTTATAGAAGTGGTAGATGCATTAAGCTCTCCATTTGTAAAAAAACATCTGTAGAAGATTACTCACCATGAAAATTAGATTACATCCGATATTTTGCAGAAATCTGTAATGTAAGCTTCCAACAGCACTCTGTTGCAGGCTCTCAAGGATATGAGAAAACATAACAAGTGTCAGGCACAGCAGAACTGGCAGGAGCCCATGTGCTAGTGATGCAGAATTTATATTCCAAGTGATATTCTGGTATCTTATCTCAAAAGCACTCTTAAAGATGGACGTAGTCTGTTTGAATTAGTCTGGAAACACATGAGAGAATATTTTCATACCAAACAGTGTAACTAAGAGACATTGGCACTAATTTAAGTAAAAGAATCAGAATAAATATGCTAGAGGACTGTGCTGGAGTTTGCTTTTCTTTTTAAAGAAAACAGCAATGTCAGGTGACAAGGAAAAACTATCAAATAGTTTTCACTTAAATACAGTAGTAGACTGTAGAAGCCTGTTGTGAAAGAGTAATTAAGGATCAAGGTCAGGCTGGATGGGTGCTGAGCAACCTTGATCTATTTGGAGACATGCCTGCTCATTGCAGGGCAGAGTGGACTAGATGACCTTTGAAAGGTCCCTTTAACCCAAAGCATTCAATGAATCTGTGACAGAAAAATATCTAAGAGGGGAAGAAATGTCAAGAAAGGCCCACAGAATTATGGATAGCAATGAGGAGAGGCAGTTTAAGATTCAGCCTGGTGAACTGTCTTGGTAATTAGGCCAGAAAGAGAAAACGTGCAATATAGTGAAAATGCTGATCATAGTTCAAGTTCAGAAAGTCTTATCTACACTGACTTAGATTGTTAGGATATTCTCATTTGCAGTAAAACATCTGCTTTATCCTAGCATTATGAATCCTAATAATCTAACAGGTTTTCAAATGTTAGAAAATAGTTATCCATGTAATGCAATTTAAAATGCCTACTGGTACTCTAGATTTTTATCCTTACTTTTCTCATATTATCTGCAATTCCCTCCCATGCAACAGTAATTAATCTGCTTTTTATTTTTTTAATAACCTGTTAAACTACCAAGAATATGAGTAAACTTTAATTAAAGTGGAATTTTAAACATGTTTCCCAGAAATCATTCCTAACATTTTTAACACCATACTAAGTTTTCTTGTGTTACATTGGTTGTCCTCCTCAGGCTGCTAGTACATATATTTTTCCTTTATTAGATGCCTCCCCTATCTCCTGTGATTCCTGTTTGACAAACTGTACACTAGGATGTGAACATTTAAAAAATAAATCTTTTCATTCTGGAAAAAAAAAAAAAAAGGTTTAAAATTACTGATGGTTAGCTTACAATAATGAAATAATGAGTCCGTTAAAACCTTGTGAGGTATCTGATTAGGTTGTCCTCTGTACTGAAGGCTTTCACTATCCAGAATTGTCTGACATCTCCCTATCTCAGTGGGTTCCTGAAAACTTAAAGGATACCTTAGAAAAAATGAAATCGTATCTCATGCAGGAGAGTGACTTCTTTTCATTACAAAATGGTGGTATATCAAGCAGTTAAAATGCATTTAACAAGCTCAAATTCAGCATGAAATGGAACAACATACTTTTCTGGCAAAGAATTCTAGGGTAGGATAGCAAAATTCTGCAGACTCTACTGCAGCAGAAATCTTCTGCTAGCTTTACACCTGCCCCAAAAGCAGCCATGCCTGCTTGATTTTATCAGGGTTTGTAACATGGGTGAAGAAAACTGGAAGCTGAGCTTCCTGAAGACTGTAGCACTAACCCATTGGCCAGCTGTGTACAGAGGCATTTGAGGGTTCAGTAAATGCCTGTTCTAACTGGTACAGCATGCACTACACCTCCCTCACCCCCTAGCATTAGAAGAGACTAAATAAAAATTGTTTACACAAATGACAATATCTGAGCCCTTAAAGAATTCCTCTTCTGCATTAGGATGAAAATATTTAATATTCTTAGATTTTTTTAAATACATGTATTTGTCCAGATTACTTTCTCAGGCAGCCAGACAAATTGTCCTTGTGAATGCCTGTATCCACATTTATACTGAATTCTCCAGTGAGAGCACCTGGCTTCATTCCTCTCAGAAACCTGAGACCAGTGTTTTCACCAGCAGCTTAGCCCCTGAGGTCCTGTACATTGGAGGCCACATCCCTCCTTCAGATGAGAGAAATCAAAATCAGGGGAGCAAGCTCTGCTAACGCCCAGCTCTCACCAGGACCAGCTTGTAAACTCTGCTGCACAGGTTCACCAGAGCTAAAAGGAGTTGAATTTCATCTGCTCCATGGCTTGCTGATGTTGTTATTCACAGTTATTTGCTAGTTACTTATCTAATATTTAAGTGTCCCATGTGGTAGTGAAAAGACAAGCACGAAAATACAGCTGATAGCTATTACCAGTATGCAGAGCTACTGTTATTAAGAGGTGGTTTTGAAAGTTTCTTAAGCTCAAAGCCAGAGTGGGTATCAAGATCTTAGGAAATACCCCCTGAATGCTGGAGAAATCAGGTATTTTTGCAGTACAGTACTGTGCCTGTTTAAAGTTAGGATACCCTGATCCCATTGATATTGCAAGATTCAACCCCTTGTGGCCTTTGATGCCTTTCTGGAAGCTGTGCTTTCATCGGCTGCTACTGAGCTCACTCCCAGGCCATATGTGAAATGGGATGACGTGTTTGGAGTGCTGGACAAACTGGGTGATGCGACAGATTCCCTGGGCCTTATCTACTGCCTCCATGCATAAATTCTTGACTAGGATGAATGGATAAAATAAATATGATTTCATGGTAGCTGAAAACTACTGTATGGATTTTTTAAGGCAAAATATATTGTGAATACCTTAAAGAATGTTCAGGTAATTTTCTCTCATGAATGTTGCTTTAGATAGTAGAGGTGAACTGGGGGGTTTATTTACATTCTTGTCTAGTTTCAAGTAAAAAAACCCTTTCATCTGTGCTCCTATGATCATTGTTTTCACCCTAAGACTTTGAAAACTGCTCACCACCCCTTCTTACAAAGCTAGTGCTACAAACCAGCTGTTAAACATTTTCTGACTAACCTCTATCTCTGGCATAAAAACTAGCACATTAAAACCCAAACATTTTGGATTCCATTAACAATATGGCCTTCCATTTTCTTCAACAGATAACTGGAATTTGGCACTTAGACCTTTTTATATGGTCCTCCAAATCTGTTGTCATCCTGTAAAGATCCTGAAATGGTTTGCTGTTTTTTGCTTGCACCCAAGCTCTTCTTCATTCGTGAAGTTTTTTGAAGCATCTCCTCTTCAGTCAGAACTACTTAATTACTGGAAGATTGGTTATGATAGCTTCCTGCCCTTTCCCAAGAGAAGCTATTCTTCCTTAATTATGCTGCCATTGCCGATGTTAAATTAGGTACCTATAAACAACAGTGTCTGAACCCACCCCCCCCTACTCTTGTCTTCCCTAGGAATGTGCTGCAAATACTAATTTATGCCTGTGAAAAGGTACTGAGAAATGGGAAGATTTGTTATTCTCCTCTCTTGCTGTCAAGTTTGTAGAGCAAAGACAGAAAGGCCTGGCCACTGTAGGGACCAGTATTTGCATAAATTTTGTTTTCATACACTAGTGAATACTTCCCCCTGCAGGAAGCTTTAAGCTGATAGCAGCCACAGCCTCTGGCAGTGTAGGAAAAAATGCTCAAAGCCTGAAGCAGGATCTTATAGAAGATATTTGTGTTCTTGTAATTCTTGCAATTTCACCCACCTTCAAGCAGTACATAAGATTTTCTTTCCCTTCCCATGAGCAGCTATTTGTATTCTAGAATTCTAAAAATCTGACCTTGACAGTGGTTGCATTGTTAAATGCTTCTCCATGGTAATTGTGCAGCATCTGTACTGCACTGAACCTCAATGTTATGACATCCATTTACTTTTTGAAAAGGCCTGTCCCATCTGGGCCCCACATGCCTGCTGCCATTCCTGATAGCAGGTGCCATTCAGGTGCCTTGAGCATTGCTTTCATGGCAGCGTGGGCCTGGCTCCTGAGTAGGTTAAGGGCTACTGATGCAGTCTTTGATTAAGCCATTTTACTTTTTCTGTCTCTTAAAGTTTAGCCACAGACAGCTTGGAAAGACTTCTAGCCATGGGGGCTCCTTGTAAATATGGTGGTAGAGAAAGGAGCTCTCAATGACTGCGTTAAGCCTTCCCTTTACCTGGCTGTTTGGGGCCTGTCCAGGCTGTAAATGCAGGAAAGCTGTATTTAAGACTGCTGGATCATTACCTGTTTTCTTTCCCCCTGGTCTAAGCTGGACTAAACAGAGTGAAGAGATGATAAACTGATCATTCTTTGTTATACATGGCAACTGCTGTCAAGAAATTTGTTTAAAGAGAGGACTTAGAACAATTGGCTTCCTGAGGATTGCATTTACCCCGAGTGTGCACTAACCCAGTATCTTCCAGGTGACTTGCCCTTTAATGCTGTTCCATACTTAGTATTTCCATTAATTTACTAATTCTCATTTGTTGTTATATAAGATGCTAAATTTGGTTCCCCCATCCCAAACAAGGTAGTAATAATATTAGAGAGAGGAGGGGGGAAAAAAGGCAAATAGATGAAAATGGAAACAGTAAGAATAATGACCTCCTTTTCTTATTTAGGGCAAGTTTTTGATGCAGTGGGTGTAGCTCAAAGTATCTGAACATTGCTTCACTGAAGTCGGTGACCACTACTTTCAGAGGGCCTTTTAGTTTCTACACCAGTTACAAAACAGGGTCATACACCAATTTACTTTTTACATTATACAAAAGTATGCAAAAAAAAAAAAAAGTCAACACTGTATTCTGTCACAACCTTTGCAGAAGAAATGCATGGTGGTTTATTTTCCAAAGGTTAATAAGCTCCAGTGAGATTTTTATAAGCATTAAAAAAATATTTGCAATTTTGCACACTGATTAGAGAATTCTAAAGATGTATTCTAAATAAACTTCAAAAAGTCTGAATTACAGAAACTGTAAAAAATCAGTCCTACTGCTGCTTCAGCTGCTTATTCCTTACACCACTGTTCTTAGCTGTAGAAAAGACAAATTCTGCCTCAGGGTTGTATTTGGCTGGCATCAACTCATTACACTTAAATGCCTGATAATGGTTTAGTGCTGTCACACATGTTGGGATTATTGAAAATAGTTGCCAAGATAAATGCTCATGTTAATAATAATGGGGTTTGCTAGTTTGTAGCAAAACTTTTTTTTTTTTTTTTTTGCCTCACTTGGACATCTGATCAAGAAGGATGTTACACACCTGAACAATACAATCCCCTGGCTTTCCACAGTACTGGGCAGTACCTCCTTTTGTTCACTGAGGAGATACTTTTGTTTGCAGCTCTTCTGGCATTCACTCTAATATTATGCACCTTGTCTTTGTGCACCTTGGCCCACAGCTCCCTTAATTAGATAACAATATCAATTTTACCTTGGTTTTGCTGGGTCCAGATTTCCATCAGAAATGCAAAAACCTATGTCTTCATCAAGACACTTGAAAAGTAAAATGAAGCTTACTTCACAGTCTGTAGACTGGAATTCTCAGGATGCCAGGAAAATACTTTTAAATTACCAACCCCATATTTTATCAGCTTTATACTGTGTTATTCTGTCTCAAACTTATTTTTGTCTTGGTCTTAGGTTTAAACCATTTGGTTTAAGCACGGATTATACAAGTTCCCGGTTCCCTCTCCTCATTAGTTCTTTAGGAAATCCTAACCTTTAAACAAATTTCACATGCAATAAAAGCTAATCAACTAACTTGCTTTTCATGAATTACTTTTCTTTTTTCAAGCCTTCGCTCAGCTGCTTAATCACCCTTCCTTTTGTTCAGCAAAGCACTGGAGCTCTGGCCAAAGCTTGTTATTACACAAAGCAAAGTGAATCCTGCAAAGTAAGGTTGTGAAAGTACCATGTCTAAAACAATAATTTATTTTTCTTTTACACACACCAAATATGAACAGCATAAATTTAATATAAATGTTAATTCATGTACAGATGTCAAACACATTATTTCAACATTAGAAATTGCAACATGTAAAGGAATTATTATGTAGCTAGTATCAAATGTAAATAAAACGAAACTGCTATAACTGCACCTAAATTAACAGCAAAAAGGACAATTTAATATGGTGATGAAATACAATGAGCCAAAATACATAGTGGACCACAACAGTTGATTGCTTTTGAAGAAAAATTATTCAGCTTGAAATCTTTCCATTGCATTGTTTTCAGTCTACATAATATTCCTTTCTGACAAACAATTTTCAGATCCAACAGCTTACAAACAATACCTGCATAGATGAGGCCCTTAGACATTTTAACCACCTGGTCCATTCCTTGTCAATGAAGTAAAACTGTGTATAAAATTCCAAAAATAAGAATGGTCTATGGTATTAGTTTCAGATTGTTAAGAAGGTAAAAACAAGGTTTTGTCATTCAATAAATATAGCACTTGACTGAGAAATGCCAAATAGTCACAATAAAAATAATGATGGCTCACTCAAAATGAATTACATATATCTGATTTTAAAAATCAAAAACTACTTTCAGTTTAATGCTAAACAATGTTTTTTTTAAGAAGAACACGGCCTGATTAGAAAGTGAGCAAGCTGCTGTTCCGCATGGCTACCACAGGCAAGCACAGGTGCTGGTTTCAAGGGACAGCCTGGATAAAAGTAAGGCCTTTATGAATTTGAAAGCACACATTTGTCCCAACAGGGACGTGCTAACAACAGGAAACACAACTCAGTGAGCCATACATAAAAGCTCATGTAATCTGTATCCGTCAAGATTTTCTTTTGGCCTGTTTTTGTCTCCAAGAATTAACTAAGATATTGAACCTCAGTGTTATGATGACAGCAATGTAGCCTGATGGTACCTTCATGTAAAGTCTTTCAAAATACCAATTTTCCATTGATGAACTGCTATATCAGAAGCAAATATTTTATTGGACATGTTCTTCCTATAAAATTTTGCATCAAGTTAACGGAAGCAAACTTGCGGATGGTATTGAAGTTTCACATTATGCATGTTTATGATTGCTAGAATGGTGCTCATTGTTTTGTTAGCGGGATTTTTTGACATTTGTTAAAGATTTATTAAATGAAGAAGCTGAAAAAATTTTGTGTGAAAATACAAGAATAGGAATTGTGGCAAATTGTTTCAACACTAAATATAAATTACTGCTGTATAGACTATTACAGGTAATAAAAATCTTTTAAACAAATTATATTTTAAAACCCAAATTCAATCAAACTAACCAAAACAATTTAACATTCAATTTCACTAATCTTTAAATTGAAATGCTTAATACACTTGCTTTGAAGAATTATTCATCAATAAAAATGGAATGTAAATTTCCAGTAATTATGCATCAGTGGGTTGTTCTTTTTCTTTTCATTACAAGATCCAAAGCAATAAATTCCAAACTTCTCTTCTTCAGGGATATTCAGACCAAGTAGGGTGTACAGTTGGCTGTGGAAAGAGAGGGGCAGGGGGAGGAAAGAGACTTTCATTTCAGCAAACATACTGCATCATCAGTTTCAAGATAGACTTAATAGTTAAGATAATGGTGTAACTAAAGCATTCGGTCTTATACCAGTGCTGTGCTCTTCCCTTTCCTCTGCAGCACTAACAAACTCAAAACTATTAAGAAACTGTTGGATCAAATGCTCAAAGGGGTATTTTTCTTGAGAGCCTTATAGCTTTAAGAGACCCCATTCTTGGGTACTGAATGCATTTTCTCATCATGTATATACACACACACACTTTTAACTGAACTTCAAAATAATAACCCTTTGTTTCACTTTCACTGAATGCAAAATATTAATGCAGACAACCCTCAACTGCATATTTGGTCATTGTTCCGAGCTGTATTAGCTATACATTATACATATGCAATATAAATGACTGCTACTATGATATTTACCACTTTAGATCAGATTCTACACTCAACTAAGCACCAAGTTCTGCCTGATGTACACTGAACAGACAAAACCCAATTTCATTGTGAACATCAGTGGAGTAGAAGAAAACATGGTAATTATGTCCTGTTTTGAAGTGACTCAACAGAAGGCAGACAAGTTATTTCAGATAAATAAAGTCCAATGTTGTTGCATCTGTCTAACTTATTCTTTTCCAAGTTCTCTTACACAGACCAAGATTTACAAAATATGTGCTCCCTGTCCATTAGCAGCAGCTGAAAAATAACTGAACCTCTGGGAAATGTTCTGGGTGCCTGGGATTAGAAGCTTCCAACAAATAAAGTTAACACAGAGCATGGATTTATGCCATTTTCAAATTGCCTTGTAAGCTTTCAAAAACCACAATCACACCACTTCAAAAAAAGAGAGGCCTCAGAAATGACAGATATACACACTTAAATTCATCCACAATAGCATGTTAAAAAAAAAAAAGATAAAAACAGTCTCTTTTACATGAAACTGACTAGTCAAAAAATAGTCCTCCAAATATACAGAGTAGTAAAAGTATGTACTTTTGTACATAAATTTAAACCCAAGCTGGAAAGGCTTGAATTAATAAATGAATAAAAAATTACTCAGAGTCATTTTAGGAATGAAAACCATAACCTTTCTTTGTGCTGCACAACTAACAAGAACATCAAGACTGTGTGATCCATCAGCAGGTACAGGGCAATAGAGAGATGGTTTCCTTTGAAAAAAAGCAACAGAGAATCTCCACAAACCTTCCTCCTCTGTGAGTAAAGTACAACTTCTTCAAGAAACAGTGCAAACAGTACAGCTAAGACAATGCACTGAGAGGGCAAAAAGCCACTATGAACAATCCTGAGAAGCTTACTCACCTTTACTATCCCACCATGCTGCATTCAGGGACAGCAATGTTATATATGCTTGCTCAGGGGCTGTAAAAACAACCATTATGTGTAATTGATCTGATATATATTTCAGACTTCTAAATTCAAACTCTTAAAAAATTTCTTATGCTACATTCTGAGCCTTTCTAAAGATCACTAAAACCTCCAAACCATGAATTACCACTTATCATCTGTATTTGTTAAACAAAGCCATTATTTTCTTCAAATATCCTACAATTTGTGGCTGTTGATTGTTCCAAGAGCAATATAATTAACTTTGATAAAGCACACCAAGGCAATGTTTCACTCTCTTGATCTGCTGGTGATTTATCTAGTAACATTAAAATACAGCTTATTAATCTTTCCCTGACAGCATAGTTTTCTGTTTTCTAAAAACCATCATTTTCAAAATATTCAGGTGACACCAAGTGGTTAGTTGTTGTACTGCTATCTGCTCAGGACTGCTCTGTACCAGTACTGTACAAACTTGTGTGAAAACCAAGTATTCTGTGTGAAAGGAAGTACAGAAATACATACAACAACAAAAAAAAAAAAAAAAAAAAAAAAAAAAAAAAGCAAGCAGCCAGAATGCAGAATGCCCAGAATGCCTTGAGATTATTACCACAGAAGAGTTATATGTTTTAAAAATTGAAAAAAAAACCAGCAAAACCCAACCTGTAGACATCATCAAAAATTCAGTAGCCAAGAATTATGGTCCTCTAAGAGAAGTTACTTAGCAAAAAGAATTAGTCCCTATGTCATCTTTGTACCCTCATGTGTACAGTAAGTTGCTTCCAAGAAACACACTCAGACTTTTCTCAAATCACTGCTAGTTATCAAAAAAACCCCAGACAAAACCCCAAACCCCAAAGAAAAACCACAACCTATACATCCATAAGCAGCATCAGCATCATTCAACACTTCCACAAGAAGGAAGGAGGACTCTGTCACATCTAGCAAATTGTCTTTACTGGTAGCTATTTCTTTCAACACTGAATATATATTAAACAGTAACAGAAACAACTTCTTTAGATAGAGAAAATAAATTGTACTTTTAGACTCCTTAAGGCTATGTTGCAGCATCACAACAATGCCAACATCAAAAAGGGGGTTTTTAATCAATGTGAAAGATGTCGATCTTTCCAAAGTCAGCCTTGTACGTTTGCTTCAAATCAGGGCTCTGTATGCTCATTTCAGGCCCAAATTCTCACAAGCCAGAATGCGCAGAGGCCATAAAAAAAAAAAAAATTGCTATTCAAAGATAACAAGACAGCATTACTAGCACTAGGCCGGTAAGGAAACAGCTGTAAAAAGTAAACCTGGTATTTGGGAATTCTGCTAAATACCAATTCACATTAACTGTGATTGTATGGCACAATCAGGTGCTAAAAAGCTATAGAATACTATTAATTTAAATCCACTTTAAAAAGTTTTCCCTACAGCATTTGTAATTATAACTGAAGAGATAAAAATCTCAACACGTACTTTCTTCATTTTTTTTAATAGTCTGCATTCAGGATTTCCCCACAGCTGTGACTAATCACTCTTAATCTAACTTTAATTGTTCCCTTGATTCTTTCCCAGAGAAGTACAGGAGAGAAAATAATTTTAGGTAACAAAAGGAGCAAACTGGGCAGGTACAAGCACAAAACCTGCAACTGTCTTTATTCTTCTTTTAAGGAGAGCCTCACACCACTATTTTGAGTTTAGTACCCTTTTTATCTTTAAGATTACATGGGTTATAAAAGTGTGGCCCTAATTTCCCTAGCTAAATATGGAAACAAGACACCGTGTGTACAAAACCAGACACAGAAACTTAGCCACTTATTATTCAAAATCACTTTGGCCATCTGAAAGTATCACCTTCTAGAAGTGTCCCACCAATGTAAACCAAGCATACCACTGCTGAAGTGGACACAATGTATAAAAGCTTTGTGCTTCAGAGGCTCTCCTTCCTCTAAGACCTTTTGGCCATGCCAAATCCAAACCCAAGGAGAAGAAAGAAAGCAAGCAAGAACAAAAAGCTTGTTTACATTTTAGTCATGCATTGCAAAAAAAAAAAAAAAAAAAAAAAAAGGCATCAGAGTCAAGCCTGAAATAACTCTGCTATGAACTCATCCAAAGGAGAAACCTCACCACAGCCAACATACATCTCAAGAGACTTGCAGAACAAGTGCTAAGTAGCAGTATTAGGAAGAGAAGAAGGGTAGCACTATTTTAACAGTGTACTGCAATCGCTTTTGCAATTCACCAAGATTACAACAGGTGAGGGAAAAATCCTAACCAAAGAAAAAAAAACCCAACCCCTCCCCCCTACCAATTTTATAATGTAAAAACTCTCCTCTTCTAGTAATTGCATTCTGATTTTTAAAAAATGGAACATATATAAATGAAGATGCTAGAACACAGACTTTCAAATAAATTTTCAGCACCGTAATCATCTCACAAATGACCTTAAACCTAGGTTACTTACATGTCATCTAATTCTTTCTTATATATCATTCCAGTAGATAAATTTATGCAAAAATTACAGTGGCATTGGACTGTTCAGATACTTACAGTCTTTTCTCAGTGTTCTCATCTAATGGTCCAGGCTCAACTGACACAAGAACCAAGTCTTCTGTACACTACTTTATACAAAATACGCATGCACACCAAGATATGTATACCAAGAGCAATTTAAAAGTAACTTTTCTAGCTTCAGTTCTTCATATATAATCAAAAACGTTTATGCTTACCGAGATGTAAAAGTGTGAACTGTGCTGCCAATTCCTTTGCATCTTCTACTGTTGTACAGAGCTTTTCTGGCATGAAATAACCCTGGGAATCATCTGTGATACCAGAAATAAGCACTTTGTACACCAAGAGAATTTTCCCATCCTGACTTGTGGTTGAATACAAGCAGTATTCTGGTGGTGCCCAGCTATTTTTATGGCAAAAATAATCCAGATGCATTACTGCAGAACTGAAGTGACTCAGCTTTAGAGAATACATACTAATTGGAGTAAGCTTTATTCCTGGAAAAATGTGGCATGTACTTCTTTCAACTTCAGGAGGGCCTGGACTCTGCTGACCATTCAGATGAACTGAAAGACTTGCTGGTTTCCCCAAGGATTTTTGAGTAGCATCTTCTTTGTTAGGAAACCCTAAGAGGTTTTCAGAACTGGGACTTATCTGACCATTAAAATGTTGCTTCCAAGAACTTTCTTTGTTAACTGGCTTTGCCAGTGTCACCTCAATACTGGCTCCATCAATGCACTTCCCGTTCATTACAGACATAGCAGCAACTGCATCTTCACGGTGGAAAAAATGAACAAAAGCATAATCCCTCAACTTCTTCACACGTTCAACTACTCCCGGCTTGAATTTGTTAAATTCAGCTTTAATTTTGTCCTCTGTAGTAGATATCATTAAATTTCTCACATACAATACTTTGACTCTCTGCATAGTTTCTTCATCAACTACTTTCTCAGGATCTGCCCAGTCTACTTGAATAGTATGACCCCAGGGCTGGAATGTTCCTATAGCAAAAAAACATTACAAAAATAAGAAACATGCAAAGGAAAGCAGAATCATTCTTATCACCTACCTCTACAAAAAACAAACATGATGCATACCACAAGAAACTGGGTTTTGCTGCCTACATCTACTAAACTGTCGTGAAAGTGTTAAAGTAAATGTGACTGCAAAAATGACAAGTATTCTGTTACCTTGGGGTTCATTAAGCACCATTTTCAAAACAAAGACTTTGTGACATGCACATACACACACACACACACACAAAAGGAGACCAAAGTAATGTATTTAACTAGCTACTAAACACAGCCTCTTCAATAATACGACGACTTTAAAAAGCATGGCCAACACCTGGAAATAATAATCTAAATGTACAGATTCAGCACAACCCTTACTCTATGTTGCAGCAGATGCCAGAATTAAAAGAAAAAAACTAAAACCAAACCTACTTTGTTATTCATGTCAACCCATCATTTTGCTGATCATATGGGTTTATTTTCCATTCAGTGATGTAGAGGTATTTCACCCACCACTTTGCAGATACATATACATGTATATATAAAATATACCAATTACATGTTGAATATATTACATATTATTACAAGTATTATATTGATATTTATTATACATTTGATACTTTGTATATTGATACTTCTGCATATTTATTTTCTTTTTCTTTCAAAATTATTTTCTAGTAAAATATTAAAGACCTACCTTTTTTTAAAATATGAAACATTCATGTATTTCATAGTGATGAAAATATCATTACTCATGACAACCCACAGAAAATATGGGGCACATTCAAGGCACATTCCTTTCTAAGCTCACTTTTAAGAGAATTTAAGTGCAGAGCCTTGTGCATGTAAATGAAAACTGAATGTGTGCCTGTGCAGCTACATATTGGCATAAATACCTAAATTACATAAAACTGATGTCTATTTTTTAATTGTCAGAACTACCTAAATTACAGCTTCTTAAAAAAGTTAAAAAAAAAAAACCACAACTACAAAACATAAAAATAAAATCATCCTTAGCCAAAAGGCAATACTACAATTTTCTAACTCTCAAAACACTTTAAAGAATGGAAAACAGAAATGATCCACTATTTCATCCCCCCACAATATGGAAACAGATACTCTCCATATAAACTCAGTTTAACTACAAACAGTTTTACCTGGGATTAGCCGTCTTCTAGCCATTGCAGCTGCTCTGTGAGACTCATATTCTACAAAGGCAAAGCCACGATTTTTAGTTTTGTCAGTGGCATTTGGATAAACAATGACATCCACCACTCCTTCTGTAACTTTTTTCATTTCATTCAGTATTTCTTCTTTCTTCTTATCTTTAGGAATTGCTCCAATAAACAATCTGCAGTTGTCCAAGCTTACGCAGACACCAATAAACTTCCCTGGACGAATTTCATAATTATTAAGAATCTTGATGGCCAGCTGGGCTTCCTCTTTGGTGGTGTACATCACAAAAGCATAGCCTCGGTTCTCACCACTGAATTCCATCATCAGCCTGAGCTCATAGATCTTCCCAGCTCTCTCGAAAACTGGAACGAGCTCATCTTCATACATATCACGAGGAATCTTACCCACAAAAACTTCACATCCACGAGGTGGTGGAGGGCCTTCCCAACCTTAAAATAAATTGTCCAACAGCAATCTTAGTACAAAGGCACAATTACCCCACATCCAGTTCGAATGTGGGAGTTATTTTTGGTCTCAGCTGAAAACTAGCACATTCTCTTCTATTACATCTTATTTTTTTTATGTTTAAATTTTTAAAAACTGCCAGAAGCCCCACAGTTTGTATTTTATGCCACTTACAATTTTTTTCTGGTTATTAATAAAATTGATATATCTAAGAAAGATACCTAGGTAAGAACTTCAGTTTTATTTTCTACTACAGTGCTTTAAAGTTACAAAATGTTTCACTGCGCTTCTTGCCCCCATATTTTTATAAATTTTGCTAAGGTCCCCAGTGCGGCACTTTTTCTTCTTGCTTGACATCATTCAAAAACTCCAAACATTTTGCTCCCACCTTCATTCAGCCAATAAATAGGACTCCCTAAGAAAAGTAGGATACAGAGCCAAATTTTCTGCAACAGCCAAAAAGACAGAACACTTTTACTCTAAAAACAGACCACAGTTTTCACAAGCAGTAGGGGATGGTAGGAAAAAAAAAAAGAAGCAAAAAAAAAATCCCCACAACAAATCAGTCTTTAGTTAACTCTGAAAGCTGCAGAACAGCTATGCTTCTCTCCTTAAGCCTTAATAAAAGATTTAAACATTTTTTTATATCACTGCCATATATACTGAAAGATATGTTCAACAGATAATGTAAAGGTGTATTTATGCATTGAATATTATGGAGTTACAGTCTTCAAATACAGCACTTCATTTTCTCAAAATAATAAAAAAATAATTTTAAAAAGTTTGTTTGGCTTTGTTTCTTTTTCTAAATTAGACAAACGAATCAGGTAGAAGGTTCAAAGGCAGACACTCAAATCATGACTAAAAGCTTTTTCTAAAGGTTTTGATGAGGAAAGTTTTTTACAGGAGAAAAAGTAACAAGTACAAAGATGGTAGAAAAAAAACTAACACAAAACTTAGTGACTATTAGTATGAAATGACAAAGCATAATAAGGCAAGGTGAAAAAATAATTACTATTGACAAGTTAAGACAAGAAAATAATTAAAGAATGTTCTTTGGTTTGAAGTTCAGAATAAATTAGATTTAGATTATCTTGTAATTAATGCTTAATTTCCTTAATTTACTGTCAGAGAGCCTGTAATTTACTGTTGAAAAAAAAAAAACAGAATTGAGAGATTTTTGACTTCTCACAAAATAGTTTTTCCATCTATAAACTGTACAGAAAGAACTACATGGCACACAGGGAAGCTACCAAGGCATCAGAACTGACATGCGTTCTGGAGTCACACTGCCATGACTTATCTAGGAAAAAGTTTGGCTCTGTTCCGCACAGAATTCCACATTTTTATCATTTTCACCTTTAGAAACATCTCTGACCATTTCAGCTGATGTCTGACTGGACATAGCCGCTAACACCATTTGCAAGCTAGTACTGCCATCACTCACATCGTGCAAGTCCCTTTCCACAAAAAACAAAAAACCAACTGCAGACCATTTAGAAGCTCTAAAGACAAAGGCAACTGCACACCTCAGTAGACAAAAAACATGTGCAGGAGTAATTAAATGGAATACAAATCTTTATGTATTTATTAACTAGATACATTTTTACCATCCTTCTCAGCCCAGTAAATGAGCAGTGATTCTCAATAAGCAAAAGCCACTTATCACACAAAAATCCTCCCTTCTAGTTTTAAAGCTGCATACTAACCCAGCAGTACAGCACATTACTGCCAACTGGAATTAGCCTCCGACTCCTGACTTAAGAAAACTGGTCCGTGCCACATTTGCCAATGAAGGACATGTACTTAGCAGAGCAAACATGGAAAGTTAGTCACCAGCATTACACAAGTAGCTGACAGAGTTTCCTTGACTGGGTACTTGATTCATCGCTGGATGACAGAAAATAGGACTCCTATTTTTGCAGCAGTTTAATCAACATCAGTCATATTCCTCCCACTGTTAACACCCATGTCATCTTAAACTTCCACGTAATTCTAATGACTCACGTGCCTAGTGACATCACTGCTGGGTCCATTGCATAGACAGCAGCAGACATAAAATTATGAAAATTCACTTTCATCTTTCTTTTTAAAGCACTGTACAGACACATTTTTCACAAGTGGCATACACTAGATAAGAACTGTGCCAGGTAAAAAGCTGATAATTTGTAGGCAATTTTCAGCCACATCTGCTGAGAACAGAGCTGACAATGAGATTATCCTTTGACAGCAACACAAACTTACAGAAATCGTATCTTAACAAGGAAAATTCATAGTGAAACCCTTCATTTATACTGTAATTTCCTATAAGCCATCTCAAACATTCAAGCATCACCTGGCCTACAGCCATTTACAGTAACTCAGAGTAATTTCCAACCTAAAAAAAAAAGCATTTTCAATGTCCTATGAAAAAACATGAAGAGTTCAAGAAAAGATATAAAAGATAATGTCAATGAAGAGATTGATGGAAGAGATACCTTGTCAAACCCATCTAGTTTCAGAAAATATTAATGAAATTAGCTTTGCTAAACAAACACAATATCATCTAATGCTCTAATTAAAAGATACTATTAAGTAAATGATGTATAATAACTTAAGAACAGGTTGAAGATAGTGATGCCCTGCAGTTCTTTTTCCAGTATCATTTTCAAAATAGTTTCACAGGGCTTCCTTTTGATATTTTCTGTAGGCTTAACAGAAGTATTGCCAAAATGCAAGGCAGAAAAGCTTCCAGAGAAATAGTTTTGATGCAACTTAAACTCCATACAGCAATGAGTAAAGTTCATGCTTATGAGCGTAACTTATAAAGTCATGGGATCACAGGCAACTAGTGAAAATGAACTGAAAGAACAGCACAACATTTTCCTTCTGCTTGTCTTAGTGCATAATCTGATTCAGAAAGAAGCGTTACTGTATTCCATGTCACAAAACCAGGCTTAGTAGCAAAGCTCTTGTACACTGCTGATGTCAACAACGCTGGAAAAATTATTCAAAATAAAAGAAATATTTTATTGTCAACTCTGAAACCAAATGAGTTAATCTTCACTGGTGCTCTTTCAGAGAACAAAAGCTAAAAAAAATGTCTTGGCCAATGCAAGTGGTAAGGTATAAGCGAAGACACTAAGTAGATTATGCCTCTGTCACCAACTTGTTTTTCCCTTCCGTATCTCTAAATGTTTTGAAGCATGGTCTCAGTCAAATGGAACACACTTGGCTTTGGGAACTCCACATTTGTTCTGCTACCTGTCAATTTTAGCTAGTTTTAAAGCTGTGACTTTTTAAGTGCACCAAAAGCAAATTTTGCATACAGTCTAGCTCAAGAGATCTTAAGCTGCTGGAAACTGTAAAACATCAGGATCCTCCCCATATGTGTTGTGTTTCTTAGACTGTTTCGTTAAGCTTCTACTACTGGTCACTGTCAAGATACACAACATGAGGCTACACCAATTTTCAACCTCAAAAGAAATGCTTACCTGGTGGAGGACCACCAAATTTTCTTTGCCCATTTTGCTGAACCATGCTGTATCCAGTCTTCTCCATTAGGGCAAGTAAAGCTGCCCCATTTAGAGCACCACTTCGGATTTTGCCACATCCATTTGCTGCAGCTTTATTCTCCTCACACATATCTGCAACAGCTTCAACAGAATATCGCAAATATTCCAATTCAGCAAATTCTAAGTTATGTGCATACAAAAGATACCAAAATATAAAAAAAACCACTCAGGCTATACTTGTCTATTTACTGCAACTTTGTTTAGCATGAAGCTTCAATCCTATATCCAGCCACAATCAACTGTGTACTTGCTTTCAGACCATTGTTCTGTAGCTGGGATAATCTGGAACTTTACCTACTACAGAAATATGTAATGTAATAGATTTTTACTTAATCTATATTCAAACACTCCTAAATGCTATCACAGCTAGCACAACATAAGTAGCACAACTATTTTTAAGAATGCTGCCCTTCAAGTAGAAGAATGAATTCTTTCATAAACCATGTTATCACAGTTGTATAAGGGACCAATAAGCTACTCCAGGTGACAAATTCAATTTTCTTATTACTACATTTTATAAAAATGCCAACTATTTCAAAATTGTATTTTAGTATTAAAACATTGGAGGAAGAACTTAAGTCCATGCCCAGTTACTATACAGAAGTCCAAGAACTCATTATTTATGAAATAAATAATTTTGTTAATACTAATATAAAATAAAATTAGGCAGAACAGTCTGGCAAAAGTAAAGGTTTGAAATAACCCCACCCCTGGAATCCCTATTTTCATGGCTTTATCCATCTTCACAATTTCAAAAAGTAAACCTTATCGATCTAGTTGCTGCTGCCCTATCTCCAATTTCTCTGCCGTGCCAAGATCTCACCCAAGAGCTTTAGGTTTCTGTCACCCAGGTGATGAAAAACAATCACAGCATTTGGCAATTACCAATTTTACTAGTCAAGTCAATAAAAAAAAAAATCTCAAGTCAGATGTTTCGTTCATTGCCTCTTTTTCCTTCTGCAAGTTTATTTATTCTTTTCCCAAAATTATCTGCCCTAAGGTCTGCTTAGGCAAGCAATCTTTTTCATCACTTCAATCCTTTGTCCAAATGCCATTTCCGAGTGCTGTGCCACTTCTTGAGAAATGCTGCCCAAAAAATCATCACCAGAAAAGTAAAGGTACCACTGTTCTTCAGGGCCCCTTACATTTTCAGCTTTCTTCGTCTTCAGGCTCAGGCTCCAAAAGACAATGTCCTGAGACATCAGCAGTTTACTTTTTATAAGACACTTTAAAACAGCTTAAACTTCATACAAACTTTTCTTGAGAACCCACTATTATTTCTTGAAAACCCACTGAACAAAACTTTATTTTTAAATATATTATAGACCAAATTCATGGAATGGTGAAGTGCCTGGTCCTCTACTAGATTTATGGATATTATGCAATGATATTACTAACCAGAGGTGAGGCTGCAGCTTATTCTCCCACTCCTGCCCCAGCTTTATAATTTCAAATGTGCTTTGAACCAATGTCACAACTATTTCTAAGTGCATTTCTTTCACAACAGCCTTCACATGACAGAGCCCACAAGCCCTTCAATTAGAATCGTGTTAACAGTTATTTTTCCCACCCTAGGAAAAAAAGCCTTTTGGTGGGGATATATTTTTTTGTCTTTTTATCAAGCCAGTTATCACTTTGGGGCACGAGTCCATGCAAACAACCACTCTCAAAAAGTTTAAATTCTATCTGTCACAGGGCACTAAAAAAGCCACATTTTTAACCAAACTCCTGGTTCCATCAAAAGGAGATTCCAGAAAGCAGCAGGGCAGAGGAAAAACAAAACAAAACAAAACAAAAACCACAAAAACAAAAAAAAAAAACCCACACAAAAAAAAAAAAATTCCGACAGGCACGAGAAGAAACCGAATGGCTCCATGGCTGCCACCTGCTCAAAATGGTGTCCCATTTCCTTTCAGTCCTTTCAGCAAGTTAATTACACTTACTGCGTTTCACAGCCTACAAGCTGCACAGTGACTCTATAATTAGGGAATCTTTTGGCCGCTTCAGGCCTAACACGGTATGGAGATGACAATGAAGCTGGAGCGAGGGAGAGGCAAACTGCTTTTCCCTTTGTCTGGCGAGCTCCAACACCCGGGCCAGGCCGTCCTTACGTTACCTGCCAGGGCAGCAAGCGAGCCCCAGAGCGGCGCCGCGGGAGCTCCAAGGGGAGAAGCGGCCCTGAGGAGCTGCAAGAGGCCCATGCAGAAGCACGGCAGCCTCGGGCATGTGCCGGGCACAAAGGCGACGGACGGACGCGAGGAATCACAACTGCATATGGAGCAGTAAGGGAAGAGAATAAACTCAACACCCCTCCCCCCTCCTGCAATCGCACTTTCTCCACACCGCTTCATCCCTCATCGCGCTGCCTCCGCCTTTCCCCACGGCACGCCAAGGACCCGAACCCACCGCTGTCCCCAGGCAGGCGAGGCCAGGGCATGACCGCCCGCTGTCCCGTCAAGAGCCGAACGCCACAGAGCGCTCCCGGCTGCCGCCGCCGTCAGCGCCTCATGCGCCCGGCCCCGCGGCACGCGTGGGGTTTCCCTCGCGCTGAACCCGCCCGGCCAATCAGCGGGCGTGGAGGGCGGGCACGGACACGATTGACAGGCGGCGCCAGCCAATAGCAGCGGGGCAGCCGTGCCCGGCCCGCGAGAGCTCTTTAAAGCGGGGGACGGTTGGGCGAAGTGTGGGGGATGTGTCCGGCGCGCGTGTGCCGCGGCCGCCGCTGAGCCGTTGGGACGGCGCGCGCCGCCTCAGAGCCGCGGCGTTGCAGTCCCGCTCCCTGGCCGTGCCCGCCTGTGGGCGCGGGCTGCTCCTTGCCGTTTTCAGAGCCTGGCTGTTTTATTTGGTTGGTGGTTTTTCTGGTTTTTGTTTTTGTGTATGTTCTTACGCTTTTGTATACTCCGAAGTAGCGTATTTGGTCCTTTAGGATGTGCTCTGGCATACACTTGTGCCTTAGGGTGTGTTTTTTCTTGGTCAGGTCCGTGTTGACCAGTAATACCAAAGTGAAATATCACTGATTCAGTGAGGTTGGAAAAGACCTCTGAAAAAGCCAAATCTAGCCTGGGACCCAACACCATCGTGTCCACTAAACCGTGGCACTAAGTGCTGACTCCCGTCTTACACAGGGATGGTGACTTGATCACCTCCCTGGACATTCTGGTCCATTCCAATATTTGATCACCCCTTTTGTGAAGAAATCCTTCCTAAAGTCCAACGCAAACCTCGCCTGGGTGCAGCTCAGGGCTGTGTTCTCCTCTCTGCTTGCCTGGCAGAAGACATGCCTGGTTTCAATCCCTGTTGGCTCAGTATTTCAGTCTCAGGAATGAACCCCGTGAGCTTCACAGCAGCTGCAGCCACTTGCCAAGCCCGCTGGGTCGGAAGCCCGGCAGTTCTGGCACTGCTCTTGAACTCCCATCACAACTCCTTAGGGCTCACGTAGCAAGGCACACATCAAATGTACCAGGGTTAATACTGGGTGTGGGATTAGCTTGCAAGTTCTTCGAGTTGTTAGCATAATGTTGTGGCCTATTTCCCCCATCTAGCAAATTAAAGTCTTTCAAAAGCAATATGCTTTCACCAAAAACTTCTCCCCCTCCCTTTTCCTAAGGTTTACATGCTCAACTGCACTTGGTAATAAGGCAGAGAATCCCTGAAATTTTACCTTCAGGACATGCAAATTCATCTTTATTATGAATATGTTCTCGCTTTAAATCTGTACTGCCACAGAATTGCTACATTGTCATATTTGACATTTAATCATTTGAGTTTGCTTATTTTTGGAAGAGAATGCATGTTGTGCTTTTATTAATCATGGCATGTTACACTCATCATAATTTACAGATGGTATGTCTCCATTTAAAAGTTCTGAATGGCCAACATACCAAAGCTATTGCCTTCAAGATTAAATTTCACCACCTTTTCATTTCAGGTATCTGTTCAGTTTTTGTTTGATTATTTCCTTCTCTCTCTCCCCCATCTAAATCAGCCACAAAGCCTCTCATAGGCATCAGTTTGGGGTATATTAAGTCAAATAAAGTTTATGACATTTTGACTGTGGCTGTGTGTCCCTGTTACCTTAGAGACTGCTCACTCCCTGGCCGAAAACTCCATGTGTCTCAGTTGTTATTGGTGGTGGGAAATACTGAAGGAATGCAGGCAGTCTCTTTTAGATTAAAAAAATAAAAACCCAAAAAAAACACCCAAGCACACAATTCCTCAGCATTTTCTTTGTATTTTATGTAAGTGACACCTTACTGGATAGGTTGCCATGTACAGCCATTTCTGGAGTACAGCAGAAGGTCTCAAGCAAAACATACAAATTTGCAATCAGGTTTTTCACTTTATGGCATGAACGAAAGAGAATCTTAAAATCACCAAAAAGTATTCCATGTTTATAATCTCTTATTAAACATCCAAGGTGAAAATAGGAGCTAAAAACCCCTGCCTTTCTGAAAGAAATTAATGATCCTTTTCTTCCCCCTGTGCTAGTTGGGTTTCAGAATTCTCAGTGCACCCTTGCCCACAGGTGTGAGCTGGTTTTCTTTGACGATCTGACTGTTCACTATAATTAGGCTTTACTAAGAACAACTGTTTATAACCTGTATTTTTCTTTGATTTTGCTGTGAGTCAATAAAATCTGAGCTGAATATTTGAACTCGTTTTCCTAGTAAGACATAATTTACAGGGGAATGTAATGTTTTTATTAAATTGAGAACTATATCAGATAATTTCAGGTCTTCAGAAGAGATTTTACACACCTGGAAGTTTTATTCATTTGTTTTTCACAAACTTTTATGAAAGAATGAGATAAAAGAACCAGGCCCGAAACATGTTTTTGGTATTTGTCACAGCATTTATTTTTTTATTTCTCTGTTGAATCAGTACCTTAGCACATAGCTGTTTAACTTTTAAATCTGATAAACAGAAACTTATTGTAGGATTATTGTACAAGAATTACAGCATAATTTACCAAAAAGCATTCGGCACCAATTCTGTTTAGAAAATTACCTTAAATTGCAAATAATATACTGTTTGCCCCAAAGCTTTGTACAGTTCCTTTTAACACTGAAGTAGTTTCCTTACTAATGTCTAGTTGAAGCTCTCACGAATCTGATGGATGAGGAATGAGGGCAGAGTCTTGCCAAGATTATGACATAGATTCCTTTGGCTAGATTTGAAAATGTGAAAGAGGTCTTTTTCTTACACATTTTATTTTATAGCTCTGCACCAGACACTGCTTTTCCTTGTAAGTTATTTTAGGTAGCTGTAACACAGAAGTCCTTGATATTTAACTTCTGTTTTATTGGAGTGCTAGCAAGTCCTACCACATATATTCTTGGAGTAGGCTATTACTGCAGTTGTAATATATTTTAATAGAAGCATTAGATTTTTTTTTTGTCAGTGTAAATTTTACTATGGCCTGGAGCAGAAAAAGAGGGTATGCAGTATTTCTCTGCACTCTGACAGATTTGATATGTAGGGAGTAGAAATACTTTAAAAGTAACCAGACATCCTTTGAAGTTTAGACAAAGGTCTCTGTAGAAAACCTAGACATAATATGATTGTAAATCTAATTATAGTAAACTGTCTGGAAAGACTTCATTTCAGTCAATCAGTCCATATTATTTTGGATTTCACTTTATCAAGCACTGCAATGCTTGTTTATTAGGATCCTCCTAACAAGACATCCTAGTGCCTAAAGGGTCTTTTTTCTTGAAAAGCACGATTTGTTCTCATTCAGCTTTCTGCCTTAAAAATTTGGAATATTTTTTAATTACAAAATTACAAGATCTAATATTGCTGAAATGAGCATTTGGGGGGAACAGAATATCAATTGTAGGAAAAAAATATAATACAGAGGTCCTTTTTTGGAAAACCTCTTCAAGACACATGCCACATTATTTTAACATGCAATGTTAAAAGATATACAATGAAGATGAAAAAATGGATCCTGGAGCAAGTTCTGTCTTCACTTTGATGAGTACAAATGTCAACAATTGCACTGTAAATTGAATTAAATCAACTTTAAGCCAATATTGCTGAGTGTGGAGTGATGTAAAATGGGCATTAAAGTGTATAAAATCTCTTTTCTTGTTTTTCCCCTCATTACATCCAGAACTATTGCTTTCTATTCTCTCTAAAAAACTGTGCCCTTCATGACAAATGCCATGCCTTTTATCACTGAGCAAAACGGCAGTTTTCTGGCAATACAGCTAAGCCTGAGAGGGATGGAGCAGAAGGGAACTGCTGAAAAAGTAACACCACAAAGGGTTGGTGGAAAAAGTGGTGAATGTCAGGAAAGTGAAGTGAGGAAAGGATGGGAAGGAGGGAAGGGCCAAGGGAGACACAAAAAATCCTGTCCTGACCTGACCACAGCACTGTGGTCTTTTGATGTTCCATCATCACAGAATGCTTTCCAGTCTGCTTTTTAAGCAGATGTTCAAAAGCATTCTGAAACAGAAATATATCCTCTTCACGTCTGTGGAGGAGGAATTGAAGAGGATTGGCAAGAAAAACCATCTCAACAAGTTTGAAACCAGAGTTTTCTTCACAGAAAGATGTGAAGCACAAAGAACTACCAAGCAGGCTTCCTTCCTCACACCACTGGTGTCTCAGTCCTCACTGAAGGGCTTCAAAAACTCAGACACAATGCCTGCTCAGTTTTTTATTTCTCTGCAAATATTGCCAAAAATTACTTGAATTTATGGTAGTTTCTGTAAAAATCTTAAAGCATATCTCAGCACTGAAACCACATAGGTGTTAAACTGTAAAGTCTTTGGTCGTAGTGGATCTGACCTAGACATTAAGTGGAAGTTTATCAGGGAGTCTGAAGACTTTTATATCACATTAGCTTTTGAATATTAAATAATTATGGAAATAACTTACATTGAATGCAACGCTGGACAACAAGATTTCATTCTACTTTTCCTATATTTAAATATTTAAAATACCTCTTGAGTACTTTGAAAAGTGGAAAGAGTTCAGTGTTTCTTTAGGTTGCTCATACTTGGCTTTGAATTCCTGATTATACTGAGAATCCTAAAAAGACATTGATGTATCTAGTTCACATCCTCTAAATTTGCAGTCCAGCTGCTGTGAGCTGCTAGCTGGCTTTTAAGTCTGGAAACTCTGGAATGTCAATGCCACTTGTAGTTGAACAACTTACAGTGCTTCTTTATTAGGGATATAGTGCTCTACTTGGAGACACAATTAAGAAAGCCTGAAGCAATGTTATCTGTAAGTTTGGGTGTTTTTTTCATTTATGTATACACACATTTTTGTATACTTGTCTGTTATACACACAGAATACCACAATTTCTCTTTAAGGTTTCTTACGGTATTAAGTACAGCTAACAGAATGGTTTTAAAATGTTTTTCTGTATCTAGCTATTGTCTATCCTACAAAGCCTAGTGACACAACTAAAACTGTGGTGAAAAACTAAACTAAGAATCACTAACTACATCGCGAGCAACTATATACTATAGTAATAACTATAGTACTAACTATAAAATCAGTGTTATGCAGCTTAACTGTTCCTTCCCGATTTCTTGTTAGGGGGTACACCAGTGAAAAAGGAAATCAAACCAAACGTTTCTAGCCCTACTGAGAAGTTATATTGACTTAGTAAATATCTGACTTACTCGTTCTATGAATGCGAGTTCCACAGTTAACTTCTCAATTTGCTGGAGACGGTGCATTTCCTGACTCTAGGAGAGCCACTAGGTGGGAGTATGTTACCTTAGAAGGCGCTTGGTCAGCCACGGCAGTTGTCATTTTGGAGGCGCTCCACTCCTCTCTTTTCCGGGCAGCCGGGAGATGCTGCAACTCTCTTCACACCGTGTCGAGGTGCTGGTGATCGATTTGGCATTTTGCGACGCCCATCTCCACAATGGATGCTGGGGAGACGCTGCCTGCCCCACTGCACCTCTGGCCCAGGAGGACGTGAGCTGGGGCAAGCAAAGGCAAAGACTTCATAGAATCATAGAGTATCCTGAGATGGAAGAGACCCACAAGGATCATTGATTCCAACTCCTGGCCCTGCACAGGCCACCCCAAGAGTCATATCCTATGCGTGAGAGTTTTGTCCAAATGCTTCCTGAACTGTCAGGCTTGGTGCTGTGACCACTTCCCTGGGCGCTGTTCCAGTGCTCAACCACCCTCTTGGTGAAGAACCTTTTCCTGATATCCAACCTAAACCTCCCCTGATGCAGCTTCATGCCATTCCCTCGGGTCCTGTCACTGGTCACCACAGAGATCAGTGCCTGTCCCACCTTGACCACTCACAATGAAGCTGTAGATCACAATGAGGTCTGCCCTCAGTCTCTTCTCTAGGCCAACCTGAGTGACTTCAGCTGCTCCTCATATGACTTTCCCTCCAGACTCTTCAAAAAGTCTATCTTATATCCAGGCAAGGAACACAAGCTAATTACATAGAAAGACTGGAGGACCCAGGTGAAAATAGATTCAGAGGATCACTTTGCTAACATAAAAGTTAATAAAAACAATTTTTTTAAAAGCCTTGTAAAATATTATAAGAGTCAGTCATTTGCCAGGGAGAGAACTGGAAGGTGATAAAGAAATGGTCTTTTGAGGAATTAGGCTATAGAGAAAAAAAAGTTGTAGCAATATTCAACACAAAAGTGATAGAGTAGTTTTTCAACGTAAGCTAGTTTTTTTCCTAGAGGAACAGAGCCTTGCATTAGTTCTAAACTGAGAATACAATAAAAGGCATTTTAGCACAGATAAGTAAATTCCAAGTAACGACTGAAGGATGTGTGTGTTCAACTCTAAAGATCCAGGATGAGACTGTTCGACTAAGAAGTGTAATATGTAGTAAATTTTGGAGGACAGCCATGGTAGTAGAAAGATGGTGCCAAATGAGCTGTTTCCCAAAGTACAACTTTGTGGAAACAGCAAAAACTCTGATTTTTACATCAGGAATATCTGAGCTGTAAGACTGTAAGTGGAAAAAAAGTACTGCAAATTATTCATTGTTCCCTGTAGTACAAGAAGGGGAGGGACAACAGATTTTTAAAGAATGCTTTTTCATATATCATAATTTATCTTGCCATAGAGTCTTTCAAAGGTCAGGCTGATAAACTAAAAATGAAGTAAGATTAATTCACACAGGGTAAGAGTATTAAACGTGATTACATGAATGCAAGTTCTAAAGCTGGAAGTTTGCAAATTGTAAACTTCTGAGAACATATCAAGAATCAATCTGTACCTGTACCCTGTCCTCAAGTCTTCAATGTTGCTCATCAGTGGAGAATGATACTTTGCTAAACTCACTTTCAGATGTTGCCAAGGCCATTCCCAATTTCCTCTGATAGTAAAAATCTGGCCCCCATCTATAAGCTCAAGGTACTCAAAGGTTGTAAAGTTGTTAACAGTGTCTGCTTGTCTTGCTGCAGCTCTGGATTGAAAGTCCAGTTTTCCTAAATAATAATGGGAGTAGATTTTTTTCACAGAAAAAAAAAATCTCAGAAGCCACATAAAAGGTGCATTGCCTAGCCCAACAGAAAATATGGTAGAAACAATGTGGCAGTGCAAAACCATCTGTAGACAGTTGCCTGAAAAGATCTGAAAAACTACAAAAAAAAAAAAAAAGCTGTCGAGTTCTTGATGTGTCGGATTCTTCTTTCTATGTAAAGTTCATTATTACTGGGCGTTCATTTCTGAAACTCATTATTAAATTTTTGCAGGTACAAGATTGTGAAGAAGTCAGGGAATTGGTGGCAGTATTTCATATTTCATATTTTGCTCTCTTTTAAGAAGACAGTAATAAAGCTCCTATTGTTTTTAGCTGGAAGAAACATAACCCAGTGATGCTGTTGTAGTAAAGAAGCTGGTATAATTAAGCCTACTTATTTATAAATGTAATGCTATAACTTTTTAACTGTGCAGTCCTAATAATGCAACATTTTTAAAAGGAATTTTTCTTATTTTTTTTTTTAATTAGGGTCAAATATTCTTTGTATAAATAGATATCTTGCTCACACCCCATGTTCCCTTCCTGCTCACAATTAATGTCACAAATCCACTATCTTTCCCATAAGAACAGACTGTTGTTACAACCACAGATTTGTATTTAATTGCAGCATTAAGTAGTCTGTTAGAGGGCTTTCAATGCAAACATTCCACAAAATGAAAAGGGCAAACTAGAAAATTTGTGAGAGAAAGTAACTTCTATAACTGGTTTGGGTGGATATTTTCAGCTTGCTAGTAAAAATCTCTTTGCAAGTCATAAAAACTTCATTACAATTTTGAAACACATTTCATGACTATGCATCAGCTCTACTGCCTGTGCAGTTCTCAGTGCTTAACAGTATTAGTTACTGGAATTGCTCAAAGACATCAGAAATAGAAACGCTCTGTTCCTTGCTGGAATTTCAGTTTATCAGCCAAGCAGAATTACTGCTTTCTCCAGGCAAGTTTTTTAAAAGACATTATACACAGTCTACACCCTGTCTGTTAATACATGATGAAATTGTCATTCTAAAATAGTTACTTGTACACTGGAGTGGTTCTTTCTTGCATACAGTGTGACCAAACTTACTTGCTGCCAGAAATTGGGAGTAGTAACTAAAAGAATACAAACAGCTGTCTTTACCATGCAATCATCCTTGATAAATGGCTGATGTACTGGATGAAGAAATTTTATTTTTACTTATTTGTCAAGGCCATGTCCTAGTTTATTACACATTTGGATTTCCAGAGGAGCTGGAAATCCCAAGGTTGATGAAAAGATTAGTAATGGGATGTAGTAACATGACTGTGGATATCACAGGTTCATTTTCATGTATACTTCAGGCCGTTGCAACCTTAAACACTCGACAGAGATGATTTGAGATGATTTGCAGCCCTAAGTGAGACATTCAGGCTCCTCTTCCAAAATTTGAAATGCTTTGAAAGGAACTCCTGAGATACTGTCAGAGCTGCAACCTGTGTAATTCACCCAAGAATAAAATGAGGCTTGGGATGGAATTGAAACAGTCAGAAGTGTATCTGCATGATTCAGATCTCTCACTTCAGGTGAGCAGGTATGACTGCAATACAGGACAGGGTCATGAAACGTTATCTGTTCAGGCTCCAAAAGAGACAGAGCTGAGATGGATGATGCTGTACTGAACAGCCACCTCCCCCCAGGGCTAAGCGCACTGCTTCTTTTTTCACAGCCATGCTGTTTCTGGTTCTGGAGGCAACAAGTCCTCCTCGGCTCCAGGCTACTTACACAGTGCATTATAATATCATTTAGACACTAAATGAAGCAGTTGAAACCAGGTGCCTCCCTTCTCCTGAATATTCACTTGGAGCTACCTACAATCCAGTCTGAAAATATAAATGGCAAAAGTTACTCTGTTTAATATCTAATATTTCCAGCAGGAGTGTGGGAAACTCCTCATTATCTTTACATCCACATTTCTTCACTTTTGCTTAGAACTAATTACTAATTTTTCCCTACTGTGTAGGAGTAGCAGACTCCTGCTGTAGGAGGCTGCGCCTACTGTGTAGGAGTAGCCTCCCTCTGTTTATGTGCAGTATTACACAGCAACATGCAGGTACTTTCTGCAAAACTGCAAGGAACATGGTGCAAATCTGAGTTAGGTCTCAGCCTATGCACAAACAGAACATAAGGTGGCTTGGCAAGTTAAACAGATCATTACCTTTCATCTGAATCTACTCATAATTGCATACTATATTATGCCTTCTTAGCCTCACAGAATTCTGGTTTCACAAGCAGAGAAAATGCCTTCTGGGGAGAAACCATGCATTTTATTTATTTGGTATGTCTAATGCAAAAAAAACCTACAACCTTATGCAAATAAACTAAGTCCTGGAAGTAGCCAGAAATCAGAGATGATTATTGTTGTAGTTATAGAAATGAGAAAGGGTTAGAAAGGAGACACTGTAGCCAATAGTTTGGGAGGTACAGCAAGTTATCTGCTTTAATTAAGAGGATTTGTTACAATGAAAGCAACAGTGCGGTAAAGAAACAGACCTCTGATCAAACATAATAGTATCTCCCTTATTTCTACCTGAAAAGTTTATTAATGACTTCCAGAAATGTCCCAATCTTACATCTAGAGATCTGTTTCTGACTGCATCTAGAGATCTGTTTCCCATTCTGAACATCATGGGGACCAATAGGCCATGAGAAGTGACACCCTCCTTTAGAGATTCCAAACAGAGCCTGTTCCAACACAGAGTGGACAGAGAGCCATTTTACACTTCTAACTCAGTCACAGGTGTTGCTTGACTTGATTAAAAAAAAAATCAATAATCACTGTTCTGACCATGAGACTAAAAATAAAAAAGGTAAAGGGTAGCTACCCCTTAGCCTTATCCAAAGTCTTGTGAACTCCTGCAGGATGGACTGAGAAGGTCCTAGGAACAAGTCACAGTGTACTGCCACACAGTCAGAAGATGGACCACTACCTATTTTATCTACTAGGTTAGATTACAGCCTGTGGCATTGATCGTATACTTCAATTTAAGGGAAGGCAAGTTAGTCCTTTTAATCTCTGTGCTAACACGGAACCCCACTGCAAGCCTCCTGAACTCCAGCTGGGCACAGGAAGGCAGACACAACACTGTGGCCTACATTTGAGTCTTCAGGCACACACTTTTGCATTCACCGACTAGTCCTTCACCACAGTTAATATGCCCTACCCTTGCAAGTAAAATAAACCTGTATTACCTGCCTATCACATTCCCACTACTTTGTTCAGACCAAGCACCAGGATGTAGGTGTTGTGATATAGTTGTAGGGGACTGTGCAGCTGATTTGCTCCAAATCACACTAGCACAGAGCAGCCACCAACAGTTTTGCAGTTTACAGGCACATAATAAAAAGGCAACTTCTGAAACAAAGCCACACAGCTAAACAAAGTTCTCTTATAAACAGGGAAAACATAAAAAAGCTACAGAAAGTCTTACAGAAAGTTTTCTACCCTGTGAGACACAAAACAGTAACACCTATCCTTTAAACCTGATGTCTTCACTACTTGCCTTTTCCAGAGGCACGGGGTGATGGTTATACTCCTTCATTACGTATTCTGGTTTAACCACACAGCTTTTCAAAACAGCCCCCACAGCTGTGGCTCTGGATTTACACTCCCCATCACCATCACTTACAGTTACCGATGAACAATTTCACTTCTAAGCACACACACTTCCCCAACAGCTGAACTGCTCCGCAGTTTTCTGTGTTTTTCTTATTATAACTAGCTCCGTCATTTCAGTGGCATCACAGTTGAGCTCTACTCTGAAATGCAATGCTCCAGGTAGTGCTTATTTTTACTCAAGTAATTACAGAAAAAATAGTTGACACTGACATTTACCAAAATATTTCAGAGCACAAACACCACCCACTGAGCTGAACACAAAAATTCATGCCTGCTACTCTTGTTTTTCTCCTCAGAGTATGACTGATTTGACTCATGCCTGACTTTAACAAAATTTCCAGATCTTTGCTAGAACTACAGTTGGTAGGAAAAATGCCTAAACATGCGGCCAAATTTCTGCTCCTATGCCATTATTACTTTGATGAAAGGATACAGCAAGACCACTTCATTGAATTTCATAAGTTTAAAACTTTATATGCTGAAGGAAAATTATCTACTAATACATCTGAACGCCTGAAAATAACTGTTTTCATTTCTCTTGTAGACACCTATGAAAATCCCAATTTAGTCAATCTGGATGCTTTTTACTCAGAAGTGTTAGCAGTGCAGCAGCACAGGTCCTTTGATACTGAAGCTAGAGCAGGAACATTTCTCTGCCTTCCAAGAGTCCCCTGTGTGATTCGGTTACTGGTCATGACCCTGTTGTTTATTGTATATGTGGATCGTAAGAATTACTGGAATTCTTATAAATCCCAATTAAATAAAAGGTAAAAGAAAAGCCCACCTGTAATCAGACACCATGTAACTGCATATTAATGGCCTGTTCAGTGCCCTACTGGGATGTCTTAGAGTAATGCTACAGCATTATACTCAATTTCAAGAGGTCAGTAGACATTTTCAAATGAATAAAATTTATATAATTAGTTATGACTACAGCTCATACCTTATTCACAGCAAGTAAAAAAAAACACATTGGAGTTTATGTAAATACTACTAATGCATATGCTACAAAAAAGTAACTTATCTTAATTAAAAACCACCTTAATTTCAAAAGTTTAACAGAAACAGCTACACTGAGCATTGCAATCCTTCAAAGCAGAATAGAAGTTGTTTACAAGGATCCAGCAGTAATTGATATCCAGCTGCTCGGAGCTGAGCTGCCGACTGAACATGTTAAAGCTGGGCTGAAATCCCCTATTTGATGGCAGCAGGAGTCATGCTGATCTTTCCTATGAGCTGGAATTTCACCCCAGTCCTTACATTCTTCATCGGTTATGGTGGAGCAGCCAGAAGATGACGATTAGAGACTAGCCAAGTAGACTCTCAGTTCTAAAAATCCAACCTTCAAGCATCTGTAAGGTCTAGGGGAAGGAAGAGGGTGTTTCTAGCACAGTTAAAAGAAGTCTCTCTAAAAATGGGCAAGTGGTCATTTCAGCAACAGAGTTGATGGCTGGACACTGCATACCATTAATAGAAGTAAATCTGAGTTTGAGTCCTTGGTGAAGACACCATCATATTGGCCTTTAACTAGAAAAGAAGGCAAGCACAGAATGTGAACAAGTAAGCACATGTATGCACACAAGGCATTCCAGAAGCTGAACAATTTCTCTACATACATAAAAGACCTTGCTAATAAAAAAAAATAGCAAAGGTTTTTAACATTTAAATAATTGCCTACAGGAACTTGATTTCAAATCCAACTTTATACATTCTTGATAAACTGAAAGGCCTCAGCATTGAAGATAAAACATTTCTAGCACCAGCTACTGGCTTGAAAGTGAATACTTACAAAAGATGAGTATAGAAGACATGCTGTCTTTCACTGAGAAAGTGTATTAAGGCAATATCCAAAATCACAATATAGCCAGCACAGAAACTGCTCCAATGATCCCTGATAGCTTACAGCACCTACACAGGTTCCACTGCTGAGGAATGGTAGGAACTAAATTGGGTGTCCGTCCTCCTCCTCCCTGCCATGTGCCCTGGAATTCTGGAAATGTCCCAACATCTTTACATCACTAGTTGACATAAAGCAAGCAAATTTCTTCCTATAGCTCCTAAATTGCTCTGTAGCCATTTATATTAGCTATATTAGCCACTATCACTGGCAAAGAAATTGGCGAGGAATTGCCATTTTTCCTTATCACTAACCAAATTTAAAAGTTGTTCAATAAGGTAGAAAGTGTTTACACAATTAATGCAAATGACAGATTTCTGAACATTTCCCAAAAGGGAAATTATTTTAACCGGTCTGGCCAAATGTGCTCCCACAGCACCCAGCTCAGGGTTGGCTTTTCTTCTTTGCTCTCAGAAAAGAGTCAATTTACTTGCATTTCCACCAAGGAGTATTTTAGGAATGGAGACAGTAATTTCTGAATATACGCTATATCTATAAAAGAAAGAGGTAAGCAGTTTATTCTCCATTTCCAGCACTTTGTGGAATTCCGTCATCCATTTTTATTAATAGTTACAGCACCCAGCTATGCAGTTAAAATGAAGAACATGAAGGATGCTATTAGAATCATTTTTGGCTAAAGATAAGGAGCAGAACTGCATCGCAACCCTACTTTTTCCATGATTTAAAGGTGTGTTAAAATATACCAAGATTTTCAGGAAATCTGTTATTTGGCTTACACGGTAAGCTATGCCTTGTGCACTGTGTTCTAGACAAAGTTGTATTTTAAAATGGTGCACAAAGTTAAGAAACTTTACATGATGCCAGTGAGTAACGTGTGCTTTCATAAATACAGTACTATACATCCTATATACAGACGCTGGATGGAAGACTCCAAGAAGGCTGTTAGCCAGCCATCCAGAGAAAGAAGGGAATGAAGATGGTGGGGAGTGTGGTGGCAGGTGCTACACCTAGGCAGACTATTGACGCTAGTCCCACAAGCACCGATGCAAGGACGCTCCTCTGGTCCCGAATAATCATCTTCACAGTCTCACAGAACTGGAAAAAAAAAATGCAAAAGATGAGATTTAAAGAGGAAAGCTTTGGCTGCAGAGCTGGTGATGCCCACTCTTTCGGGGCAGAGCAGCGGTTGCTGCCTCAGCTCTCACACGGGCTCTCTGGAGGGAAGGGAACAGGGAAGAGCTAGACTGGCACCGCATCACCCCCAGCATCAACCCTGGTACTGCCTGTGGCTCCGGCTAGAACCTGTAGCTTCAGAGCATTTTAGATGCGTACTAATTGTTCTACTAATTCAGCTTCGCTTTCCTCGCCGCTTGAAGCCAGCTGAGGCCAGGCTCGACGCCGTCCCGAGCAGCCCCGCGCTGGCGGCACTGCCCGCTGCGGGAAGAGCGGCGTCAGCCGCGGCGGGCCGGTACCCGCGCCCCGCCCGGGGCCCGCGGCGGCTGCCGGCGCAGCTCCGGGGAGCGGGGCCGCCGGGGGACGGGCAGCGCCGCCGCTGGCCGGGCCGTACCTTGTCGGTCTGGAAGCTGACGGGGGCTCCGTATCGGCAGTAGGTGACGAAGTGCTCGCAGTTGTTCCAGAGCAGGCTGTAGGCCGTGGCGCCCACCAGCTTCTCCGCCCGGCGGGCCGCCTCCTCACTGCCCAGCACCTGGTCTTCGAAGAGCCGGTCCATGTGGTTGACCAGGATGCTGCCGCCGTAGGCGAAGTCCTCCACCGTGTCCACCCGGACGCTGGCCGTCCTGGCGATGACGCCTAGGATGAGCCGCTTGTTGGTCACCACCTGCTGGATCTGCCGCCGGTCGCTGGTGATGGAGGGCAGGATGTCGGGCATCAAGTGGGCGACGCGGTTCTCGCCCAGGTATATGCCGAAGTGGATGAAGAGGGTGCGGGGCACCTCCAGCAGGTCTCCTCGCTTGAAGCAGCTGGTGTCGTAGTAGCCGGGTGCAGGCGGTGGCGTTTCCCCGCCGGAGCCCGCGGGCAATGGCCGGATGTGGACGAGGACCATCAGCTTCTCCAGCAGCAGCGAGGCCGCCTGTGGCACCGGGTTCTTCATGGCCAGCGGGTGAAACCCTCGGTGCCTTCGACCGGCCCCTGGCTCCCGGCACCGCTTTTCTAGGCTACCGGCGGGGCGGGGCGGGCACCCGGGCCGGCCCACCGGGTGAGGGGCGTGCGGGGAGCGCCCGCCCCGAGGACCGGCCGGGCCGTGGTGGGGGCCCGGCGGGCACCCGCAGCCGGCCCGGCGGCGCCCGGCCCGGCCCTCGGGGCGGCGCGGTGCCCGCAGCCTGGAGCCGCCCGCAGCTCCGCCCGTCTGCCGCCCGCGCTGACCAGGTGGAAGTGCACGGAAAAGTGTGGGTAGAGCCCTTCACCCTCCCCGGGGGTGGGAGCGAGGGGCTCCCGGGGCCACAGCCGCTTCGTGCACCTTCCCCCGCCGGCGGGACCTGAGGGGCTCCGGGTGCCCGCCTCGGCCAGCGGCGACCGGACCGGATCGGGGGGCCGGCCGGGCTGCCACGGTGCTCGCACGGCGGCGGGACGGGGGAGGGAGCGTCTGTCGTCCCTGAAAGGCAGACAGGTCTCCGAGGAGTAGCGGCAAGTCGCATTTATAAATTAATTCGCCCCAAAGGCCCGTCAGCTAAGAGTGGGAAGCGGCGGAGCGGCATTCCCGTGCGTTCAGTTTCATGCTAATCCATTATGCAAAAGCCTAAATCCTGGCAACGGAGCCCACAAAAGAGCAGCCCTGTCAGGTTAACAATGCCGCCCCGATCGGGCTCGGAAGTTTCCGTAACCAAGCAGATTCCCGCTCCTCGGGGATGGCGGGATGATGGATGGGACAGACATTAATTTTACCTGGAAGATGACAGGGCTCGGAGAGTGGCAGGGGAGGTGGCCGTGGCTGCAGCCTTTCACCGAGCCCCCGCCGCCGCGCCCTGGAGCGCTGCCGCGGATCTTTGTTCGTGCCGCAGCCGCTCCGGCCAGGAGCTGTCCCTCCGGCTGCAGGGGGGAGCTTTCGCCTCTGAGACACACGGAACGGGCGGAGGGAGAGGGAAAGAGGAAGGAATATGCGTGTTGGAATGCTGGAGACGTTTGGTGGAGCATCTTCCTTTAAACTCGGGCAAACTGCAACCTCAGGATGCCAACTACGAAGCGGGGAAGCGGGAAGAGGAGCGATGGTGTGTAACAGCTTGGCAGCTCTCCACAGGCAAACCGCGTTGAAACAGTAGGTTATTTTTCTCTCCTCAGTTTCTTTAAGCTCTATGGAACACGAATGAGATCTCTAGACCACCCCAGAGCTGTAGAATCCCTTTGGTCACACCAGCAAAAGAAGATAAAATGTTTACTATCCCTTTCTTTCCATTAGCAAACAACTGTGGTAATGATTCGGAAGGCAAAGGGGATGCAAAGGACCTAGCAGGTGAGAGCCTTCTACCCTCACAGATTCTGAACCCAGGTTCAGGATCTTGTAAACATGAAAGCTTTATTGATGAACCAAAAGCAAGTTTTCCCACTTCCTCAATAAAGAAAATATTTCACGGGAGGGGGGGTTACCTCACAACTTGTCAACAAAAAACAATGGCTGGTACGCTTCTGTTTCCTCCTGCCTGGAGCAAAGAGGAGCTTCCTAGGAAGCTAAGACTATCCTCACCTTGCTTCATCTGCAAAGAAAGAGGCCCCCCATAAGCTCTTGTTCACTTGCTGATTACAGGCCAAAGCCCCAGCACTGCTAATAAGGGGATCAGGCCTTTGGGATTTTCTCTGGAGTCTCAGCCAAATTTTTATGCAACAGAGGCTTACCCCTCTCAAGACCCCTACTTCACATCACTTACAAAAGAGAAAATACCTTTTAGAAAATACCTTTTATGATGCTTGTACAGGAACTGTGTGGATTAGCCACCAGACACAAATGATTATATAATTAAACCAATGTATTTTCAAATTCAGATGTTAACATATTTGGAAGGTTTGAGGCTTTTGCTACTAGTAAATAAAAATGGGGGGAAGAGAAGGAAGAACTTCTCTTTTTTAATTAGTACATTTTTTTTAATGGATGAGAGAAAAAGAAATTTAAACACCTCATCCTCATAAAGGATCTCACCCATTTGGTGATGGTCACAGCAGGCAGTCCAGAGCTGGAGGCACAGAAGGTTGTTAGACTCCACAAAAAGTCATGGCACAGAAATGTTCCTGTCTCCCTCCTGTGTGGATAAGCACCTTTCCTGCCCTGCACTGCCCTCTCAAACCTCCCCCTCGCCCATTCCCTAAAGCTCTCTAGGGAATGTCTGGTCTTTGAGGAAATAGGTGGTAGAGATGCTTCAGTCCTACAGTTCGGGTTTCTCTTCCCTCTCCAAAGGTAGGTAGAGGAATTCAATGAACTCTCTGGCAGATACAGACACTTCCCAATGGGATCTTTCACAGGAAGGCAACCTTTGTTTGCTTTCGTCATGCCAGTTAGCTTTAATCCTAAAATCACCAGGGTCCATTTCAAGTAAATCCAGAAAGGAAACCAGGATGAAACTGAAGAAGAGGAATTGCCATGGGAAGGAGACTCGAAGTCTTACAGCATGGGAGGGTTTCAAAGTAGTAAGGTGAAAGATGTGACATCTCTGCAGTGTAATTGCATGCCTCAGGGACTGAAGAGCCTCCTCTCTCCCTCCCCCCAACCACGCACTCACTCACTCTCATGCCCAGAAACCCCAGTGAGCAAACCAAAAGGCATTACAGAACCAACAGATCTGTGGAATCCACACAGGTAATGAATACTTTGCCACTACCTTGCAATTGTTGTGAGCATTACTGTGTGCAAAGCACTTAATACAACATATCAAAAGTAATTCCTGAATTAAACAATTCTGATTCTTGAAAAGCATCCTGCAACCCAACATTTTCTGCTTTCAAATGCAAGGGGCTGCACTTCTATTACTGTCAAACTTCCACAGTGCAATGTAAGGTATACATACCATAATTTTGCATCTGAAAGAGGGAAGAAAACATGTACTTTAGTGTATAAACATCTCTACTGGAGATGGCAAAACTAAAAACCATATATTGTGCATCAAACACTGGCACTTCCTCTTGGGTGACTGTGTAATAGCTTCTGTACCTTTAGTACACAAATTTAAGTGGGACAGTCACTCTGGAATATTAAATATAAACACAAAATTATTGAGGAAGTATTTGTTTGGACTGTTAATTGTTGTGGAATAATTTAATGATAAAGCTTTATTTTTGAGAGTTAGGCTGAGATACAGTAAGAAAACTGTGAGAGGTAAGAATGCAGTCTTTGTTAGTAGTGCAGATGAGCCAAATTACAAAAACTTAAGTAAGAGGTGTAAGCCAGTTTCCATTACACTGGAACTTCTGTATTAGAAGGAACCTTATTTTATGCACTAGACATTATTATTTCCATCCTGCTCTCACAGTTAACACAGTAGGGAAAAGGCAGGAAAGGCGGGGAGTTGGAAGGGTATGTTCTCGCCTATATGAGGAACAGACCTGGTTTAACAAGCAGGCGAAATGAATTTTTGAACTGACTGAAGTTAAACCAATGCTGACTGCATACATGCTCACTTTTGTGTATATTTTACCAAACGCTTCTCAATTAGTCAAGTTTTACTTTCAGATCATCTAGGACTGCTGAAATAAGTATAGCTGCATGAATTAAAAACACGTTAAGGCATTCAAGAAGAATAACATCTTTGGATAGGGACTTTTGGAGGGTATAATTTGCAAGAATAGTATCTGAAAAGCAAAGCCATTCGGTTTTAAGCTGGTCTGCTGGAAGAAATAACGGACAGAAAACATGTTTGTGAAGGATGGTTTAATAGCATCCATATGGGCTACTCCACAGATAAAAAATAACACCTTTGTATTCCCATATCCAATCCATTTGAACACTATACCATTCCTTTCAGCAAATTACAGCTTCCATTACAGAGCTGTAAGTGACCAGCTCTCCAGCAAATAGTATAATTTACTTTTTTGGTTTTTGTATTTAACAGGAAAAATCTGAACAACAAAGGGAACCAGCAAGACAATGCATGAAATTGCAGGCAGGTGAAACAACTCCAAAGAAAGAACCTCTGAACTAAGTATCACTTTCTTCCAGTAGAAGAAACCACATAAACAACTAAAACAAATTTATACCTTATAAATGTTCACTTTTATTCAGAAACGTTTTGCATACACATTTCCAGAGTCACTTAAGCAACATATTGAGTGAACTGCAAAAATTTACTGTAGCCTTTTTATCCTTGTAGGTTTGCTACTGAGGTCTATCACTTTTTCTACTTCTCTCAATAGGCTTTCAAATTATTAAGGAGAGTTTTCTAACAAACAATGACTGTAAACATAATAAAACCTGCATGCCATTTTCCTTCTGAAGTTATTAACTTGGCTATTTTTCTGCAATCAAGTAATGACTTATTTTTTACAACCTGACAATCATGTTGTACACATGGACAGTACCTATGACTTGCTCAGGCAATAATTGTTTAGATGGATAAATCATTCATTTATGATACTTTCAATCAAATGAACAAAACCACAGAAAAAGTGGGAACAATTCACTGCACAGTCCTCATTAGCAAGCAAGAGGCCAGGAAATTATTAACAGTGATAGACAGCACTGGAAATTTAGGAACTAACAGATGGTTTTGGCGACTAAATTAGAGTACTTGTTTCCGTAATTTTGTCTGCTATTAGTTTTGTCAGCACTGAACAATTAAAACAATCTCACCAAAATAAACAAAAATATTAGTTTCTGAATATAAAATGCGTGAACACATGGAGTAATATTTTTATGGCTTCTGCAGAGAAAATAGTTATCAGAATTTCTACCTTGCTGTTGTCCCAGAAAGCATGATACAGATTTTTAAGTCTCTTCTTAATGAGATGAAGTAGTTTAGAAGTATCCCAATTTTAACATGCTAATCATATTGTGCCGGAAGTGAGATGGAGAGGTGTAACTGGGAGTCAGAAGAAAGAGTACACTGCATTCAACACGGTCTTCCTTCACAGCAGAAAACATCTTTTTGTGGGAAGGGCAATGCAAATGAAAGTCAAATAAACTTAATCGAGGCATGACTCTGCTGCATAAATCAAGGACTTAATAGGTCTGGAACAAAACCACCCAGCCCTGCTTCACCTCTGCCAGGATTGCACCACCACAAGAAGGAATGAGCAGGAGACTCCCCTTTCCTCATCTTCAAATTTATTACCACACTAAGATCTGCAACTTACTACTACTCAGTGCTTTCAACTGAAGGATTAATTAGTAAAAGATATTGGAAAACGTAATAAAAAAGTCTGTCATTAACCAGACAAAGTGCTGAAAGTTTGGTGGATCACCACCAAAGGTCAGCATTTATGACCAGTCACTGTATAACAGTACCAGTTATTACTTCTCTTTATTGCCCAGCAGAGAAAACTGTTCCCCAGTACCAGACAGTGCTGCCCTCCCAGCAGTGCAGAGCAGGTTACGCAGCCTCACCCACTGCACAGGACAGACACAGCTGACAGGACAGCAGTCCAAGCGATTTTCAAATAAAGGATAAGAGAAGGAAAAGAGATGGACGGAACAGGAGGTAATTTCCATCTTGAAATAAAGATTATCTTGTCTAGTAATTAAATGTTATGTTGCAATCTAAATAATTCTATTTTTCAGGAAATAAACTGATTCTTCATCCACTGTATTATCTATACACAAAATGTTATCAGGCACAGACAAAGCTATTAGTCTGGTATTAATTAAAACATTTGCCAATCTGTGCCATATAACTAAACCTGGGAGAAATAACTGTCAAATTTCTACTCTCTAACCTTAAAAAAAATCTCATTCAAGAAGCCAGTTCTTGTTTATAATATGTTTTTATACCACTTAGTGTTACAAGCATATATATTAAACACCTGTTATTCTATCAGTGATTTTAAATCAGGAACATTTTTAATCTGGAAATCCAACAGCATCTGTCCAAGTGCTTTACCCTGTAAGAAAAAGAACCAAACCGACATTTTATTTTACCATCTAAATATGCCATCTTTTAAAAATAAGTTTTAAAAAATGTTTTCATATGAGTGTTTTTTCCTGTAATCAGGTGAGAATTCATTCTAAGCTTCTTGAGTTTTCAAGCATCCAAATCTGAATAGACTGAACAGTGTCTTCCATTTATTTGGTACCTAGTGCTAAAATCAATTAATTTGAGGTTCAATTCTATCTATTCATACATAGCATTGCCTTACTTTGTGAGCAATCTTCTTGACTATGCTGAAATTATATTCACATGAGCATTTATAAGCCTATGAACACAGCTGTGTAAGTCATAGCATCACTCAGGATCTCATCTTCAGGTTTAGATGTTTTAAATATTTAAGTCAGATTGCACATTTAAAAAAAATTCTTACTTTCAGATTCACATAAAATCATCAACACAAAAGATCTCATATCCATCTACTTTTCATGTTTATATACATTATTTATCAGTATTTTAACTATAGAAGGCATAGGCTGAATGAGGAGCTGTCCTACAGCATGGTTCCTGTATACACCTGGAAACAATCAGAACTGTCTAGTAAATCTGCATTTTTCAAAATGAGAAAAAAGTTTGATATTAAATTCTGAAATTAGTTTCTGATAAACTAAATTTGTTGGTGCATCAAAAAACTGGTAGTCTTCAAATCATTAATGTTCTTTATAATGTGCTATCTTATTAGTATACATCTTTTTCACCAAATATTCCAAATCCACTTTCTACTTTGGCATGTTGTTTTCAACCTTACAAAATCAAATAGACAGCATCCATTAACAGGAAATTAAAAGGAAGTGGAGTCAAACCCCAAACCTCACAGTTCCAGCCCAAAAGGGCTATAAAGGGACCCATAAAAGATGACTACATTAGAATTACTGCTTTGATACATGCCTGTGGATCACTTCTTAGGGATGCTATACCACCACCACCAAGGGAATTCTTCAGAACAAAATTTAATCCATGGATTCCTGGTAACTCGTATCTGTAAAATAAAAACTGCACATTATTTCTCAGCAGATTTTGGAAGAAACACGTATAGAGAACATTAAACAAAACCCAGCATGCAAAATTTTCATGCTTCTGATCACATCCCACTGCTAAGTCAAGTCCAAAAAGTAACAAGATTAACACAAGGCCTTACCTGCCTTCTTGTTCCTTCTGCGTACTCCAAATTACCAGCCCTTAATAGTTTTAAAGCAGGACCATAAGGTAATCATTCTCCTCTATTCAAAACTCACCAATTTCTAATAGGGCTGTTTCTTGAGTTCTTTCATTCTATGAAGTTAAAGTCCGTATCTGCAAGCTAGAGGTTCAGGATCCAGTATGAACTTGGACAACATGATGGGCAGAAGTATTTTTATTGGCTCCTAGTTCTGATACTGAAAAGTACAATCAACTTAATTCCTGGAACTCACTTTTGCTACCAAATGCTGCCAGCTAATTGGAGAGACCTTCATTACTGAGAAACATCTATGAGTCACTACATCAAGTCTTACGACGAACAGATAACTTTATGGCAAATTCAAATCGGAGCTTTCCTGGAGCTGTGTACATTGTTCGGATAAAATTTTATTTCAGTGTGACAGACCTATGTTTCTGTTGTATCACCAGTCTAAGCATTTTTCCATCCTTGCTTTTGACTGGTGCAGTTCCAGTTTGGAAACTTCCATAGCAGTTTGGCAAATGGCTCTGTGGTTTCCTATTGTTTCAAATTCCATAAATAGGTCTACACTATTTCCATTTGCCTCTCCTTGCACTTTTTTGTCATCTTCCTTCTATTGTTGGTTTTCTTTGGTTTTGCTTTCCTCCAATGTTTTCTTCATCTAAATATCCAATAGCTTTGCTTTAATCCACAGGAAAGGATTTAAATCAGAACACCATCAATCCATGAGGAATTAACAGAGAAAGATGATATCCAATTTAAATCCTGCTTCCTCCAACATGACTTATTTTTTAGTCACCTACCCGATCTTCATCTGTTTGGGACAGATTCTTTAAATATTTCCCCTAATACAGGTGGAATTTCTTGCAGTGCTCTTATACTGCTGATTTTGTCACTTAGAGGTTTATCTCTTTCAGTTCCTTTTGAGAACTGTGAAAACCATGGCAGTTGCTGGTACTCACAGCCCTGTGTGCCCTTTTATCTTGGGCATATGACCTAAACCTCTTGTGGAAAGCGATGATTGTGGTGAGCAATCTGGCAATCATTTCAGTTCTTGTTCTAGAAAGTAAGTAGTCATTGTAGTGTCTGTGTCTGTCTCCCAGGCAAAAAGATTTAATTTCCTTCTATTTTTTAATTTCCACACTCTACTTTAGTATTAGTATTATTAATTCTTATTAAGAACATTCTGTTGCCTTTTCTCGAAAACTAGTTGACATGAACCATTATCATGCTTAAAGACAAATCCACTGGGAAGGCAGGAAAGTAGAGTAATCCACCAGTGCTCTATTAGACGACACAAATATGAAGAATAAAGCAATTCTACAATGTTACCTACCTAATTTACTGAATTTAATTCTATAATCAACTATATAGCATAACTCCACAAAATTTTCTAAAAAGCTAAATAAAAATTTCCAATCACCACATACCATAAAAGCCAGAGATCTACCAAAGCAAAGGAATACAGTATAAATGTTACTTTGAAAAACTGGCAAAGATTTCCAGGCAGCAAAGAATTTCACAACTGAAGGATGTCTTCTCAAGAACTAAACTGATGGAATTTCAATTCCTAACATCTCATCTTTCAAAACAAGTGTCATGAAAATCCATCAGGAAAAAGAGAGAAACTGAAGAGCATATACAATTAAGGGGACGAATTTCATTTCACTTTCTGCAGTAATTTTGGCAGAGAAAATATGTAATACAAGCAACAGATCTTTATTTGGAACACTATAACATGGCACATTCATTTTATTTATTTTAAGAAATATTTACAGTGGGGTAATGTTACTAAAATGAGAATTACAAAATAATATATGAAGGCCAGCATCTTCACTAATTTAAGGCTTGTCTGAAGCATCTGAGCATCCAAAATATTTCCACACAGAAAATAAACTTGCACAATAAAATGAAGAAAAACCACTATAGCCATTATAATAGTCTTAAGAAGCAACAATAGATTGACCAAAATGCTGGCAGGCATTTACTCAGCATAACTGAACAATTTAAGCTTAATTAACTGAGATCTAAAGGAAAAAAAATTATCTAATTGTACAACTTAACTAAATGTTTTAAGAGCTGCTTTTAAAAACACAGAAAACAAATAAACCTTTCAAAGAATACTCTATCTGTGACAGGAATATTCACTGTTCTAGCTGAATTCCTATGCTTATGCACAATGGAATGCCTGCTTAACTACTTCCTTTAAAGTGCTGTCCATAATATTCAGAGAAGTCAGGTTTTCCAGTGAATGTCCCTTTAAAAAGCATGGAAGTAATAATGATACAAAATTATTTAAAGCATTTTAATCAAGGAAAAGACAGGATTCTTTTCAGCACAGGAAAGCAGGAGCCAAGTCCATAGGCTTAAAAAAGTGTTTGCATATGAGATACATTGTAGAGAAATACTTATTTTTCCTAACAAATGTATGTAAAAAAGCATCTAGAAGGATCAGCATCCACATTCCTTATTCTTCAGCTCTTGGTGAAAACAATGCATAGGAAGAAATCAGCTGTCAATTTTTAATACTTCTGAGCATTGAAATGTTCTCAAAACATTACATATACCACATTTCAGAAGATGCAAATAGCAGGATCTTATAGGATAGTTTTACTGTCCTTAAATGACTGACCTAGTACCACTGCACAAAAAGTTTCTTGTTCTCTATCTTAAGATACTCAAATGTACTCCAACTTCTCCTGTGGGAAGCAATCGCCTGAGGATTGAAAGATCATCTTTTGCTACTATTATACCTGCAGATCTGGAAGTTTGAGTTTCAAATAACCTTTTATCTGTTTAGTATACCAATTTAATGCCTCTCATGAAAAAGCATGAAAGGCAGCTGGTTAGCAGACTCGTTCTGCAGTAAGTAGAGCCATAGTTGGTATGTTTATAGTAGCAAAACTAACACAGTTTTTAACTACTCACCATTTAAATAAAGGAAATGAAGGAAAATCAGACAGTAAGACAACTCTTTTTAATGACAGTTAAAACTAAAAAATAAACAATTTTAAAAGAAACTACACAATCTGAAGCACATGAGCATAATCCCTATAATCCTAAATATTTCCACAAAAGGTTTTATTCTTTTTCCCCAGTAGCTTTCCAATTTACTCACAGAGCTCCATTATCACATCATTAAAGGAAGCCAAAACCACAAACAGATAATCTAATTAATCAAATTAATTTGGCTTCATCAAGACAGAGCAAATTTCTACTTTTATTTATGAACATAAACAGCATTAAGGAATGAAAATGAATCCATTTCTAGAAGGATCATTAGGAGGCATGACACTGTTTATTTCTTCTCATCTCTGCTCTGTTTCCAAGGAAATTCAATTACAATTCTTAGTATCACAATTTATTAGACACATAGATTTGCTAGCACTTATGAAACAGTGGGCAAGATCTGCACTAAGCTGCTTATGAAGACAAAACCAGCACTTACAATTGAGAGATCAGCTCTCCATCTCTCCCACTCCAAGCTCTCTCTGAGCTTTGAGTGGTACCTTTCTGACTCAAGCTTTTTGAACAAACAAAAAGACAGTGAACAGCTGATCCATTACCCATGGAAATACATAAAGGATTTTGGCAAAATCTCCTTATGTGCAGCATAACTGACTGTATCGAAACATGTTTTAGAAGACTTTAGAAGAAGGTTTGTGGCTGTATTCAGCTTTCACTTGTTTTCAAAAAGATAAAAAGGTTGAAAATCTGTTGACTGTTTTACTGGCCATCCTTAGGAGAGCGAGCTGCGTTACCAACACTACAAGAGCATACAAGAGCAATGTATGTTTCATTCAGTCGCTAGGAAGGGCCCTGAGCATCAGCCATACCACAAAAATATTACATATGTTGTCTGCTGGCAGAGGATATTCTTTTGTAGATGAGTATCACAGAAGTGTCCTGTTCAGGATGTATTCTTTCAGATTTTAAGATAAATTAGCTATGCTTTTTCTTTAAATTCTGGCTTGGTATATATGGTACAAGAGTGGGTGAGAGTGAAGTACTAGAAGGAATACTTTAGATAAAGTGAGTGAACTTCATAAATACTAAAATGCTTTGCAGAAACAGGAACAGTATGAGGCATATTTCTGATGGATCATCAGGTAAGTTTGGGCTCCAGACTACAGTGGCTGTGTCAATGTCTTTCAGGTAGTGTTTTACAGATTTCTAGCTCTCAGTTCAGCAGTGGCTCAGAGGCCTGGGAAGCTTCAGTTACCAAGGCTCCTGCAGATTTGGGAACTGCAAACAGTGCAAAACCAGTGTAAAGATAAATTTCTCAAAGGGCATTGGAAGCTATTTCTAGTTGGTAAAGATATTCTGTACTGGAACAAAAGAAAGGAACAGCCCCAACACTACTATGCTAATTCTGAGAATTTAAATGCCTTCACTAAACAGATTCACGGCCTTTGCCCAGCTTTGAGAGAGGCCCAAGTTCATGCTCTTTCTCAGTGACTATGCTCAAGTTATTTTAAAAGGCAAAGGAAGATACATTGTATTTTCATTGGATTTTTAATGTAAGTTTACAATATTTATGTTAACATATTTTAAGGTAACTTCTGATACCATCATGTATCTACCATACAACTATGGGCTGTGCAGCAAGCTACTCACCTTGTTACTAGCTCTTCTTCTGGTTTCTCATACTCTAAAAGGTGTTGAAAGTAATTCTCCAGGGCTTGAGCAGTTAAAGTTTTCTTTAGGTATGGATAGTAGAGGGGATGCCGTGCTATCACACCTGTTAGGCATTAACTGGCATTAGTTGAAATAGGAACTGTTAAAACCAATTTGTATTTATCCTTTCAAAACCAATTTGAGGTCCTCTGCTTAACTGAAACTGTACATATGGATCCCCTTTACTGAGCTTCTGAATAAAAAACACAACAGTATGACAGCTCTCCCTCTGTCAGTAGAGATGTAGGGTGGAGCATGACACCAAAGAATGCTAAGTCACCACCAAGTGATCACTGAATTTTTTCTGCTGCAAACAGTCCCTGCCACTGAAAGACACCTAAAGAACAACATCATCACAACAAACAACGCACAGGCAATTCTCTTCCCTTAAATGGTTTGCAAGACTTGGATATTTAAGTAATCAAAATTAACCACAACGATCAGTGACCAAAGGTTTGGTCCTTGCCCCACCTCTTGCACGGGAATCTGACGTAAGTACGACAAATCACAATTACATTTTTATTACTGTAAATATGCTTTATAAGCTTCAGCTAATTTTATGCTGAAGCTGAGGTACCAGAGCAGGATCAGGAAAACAGCTTTGTATCACTGGGACCTTTCTATCTGGACTTAAATTAGAGGTTGTTTGTTGTTGTTAGTGTTGTTCCTTAGAAAAACAGCAGTGTCTTTGTATCTGAAGCAGTCTATTACATATACATCATTCATGACTTGGCAATGCTACACTCCAACAGTGATCAATCACAGAGAAAGGAAAAAAATCAACATTGCTTCATTCTTCAACCCAAAAAAACCTAGTTTCACAAACAAGGACAAGAAAACTATATTCCTGAATACAAATGAACAAAATTCATCAGTTTCAGCATGACAGCTAATAGCAAATCAAATCCCAAACGCACCTTTAATTCATACTGAGCTTTGAACACCACACGCTCTCATCTTCCAACAAGTAAGAGAGCCAATTGTTGCATGCAGAAGTAAGGAATAGAAGGAATTATTAAACAATGCAAGAAGCAGCACAATCAATGCATAGAGACTGCACACTGAAATACACCATTTGCATTAGCAATATAATAATGTTCTTGTACATATGAGAACAATTTTAGTATTTCCTAATACTGTCAATGTTTTAGCCATAGATGTGTTACAAAATTAATGTATGAAAATATTATACATGATCAGACAACCAAGAAATTATATTATGTAATATATATACATGAAGGAGTAGAAACTGATGTGTAAAAGAAACCTTAAAAAGGCATTTCTTAACTTCTGGGAATTCAACTTTTCAACCCTAAACAAAAACCTTTCTTTTTACTATGACATGCTAGTATTTTTTCTTAGTACCTCAGATTACAACAGCTGCTAATCAGAAGACTACTGATATTTTGTTAGCAAAATCCATACTCAATACATATTTTCTTTTGTTTCAGCACAATTATAAAAAAGCTCAAATGACGTTTAAACAAATTTAAACTAGCACTTGATATGTTTAACTCTTATGTGAAAATGTTACATCACTTCAGAAAGCAAAAGAAAAAAAATACCTATGTTTGCAGAATTGCCTCTGTCTCCACTTCTAGTATAGGCAAGCTCTTCTAAGCGGTAAGTATGTGGACCACTTGGCAGATCTGTACAACATAAAAATGAATTAATTTTAATGGTGCTACAAATAATTGCATATTTTAAAGCAGTAACTGTCAGTTTAAGTGCATGCTTTTTGCATTGTTTTCACTACTCTGAAAACATTTCCAATCCTTCTTCTCACAGGAGCACCTAGAGATAAAGAGGTGAGACTGGGCAACATTATAAAGTTTATCCCTCCTGCTCCATCTCCCAAATACATTTTACTTTTTTACAGCCAAATGCTGTACCAGGCATCCCCTCTTCCATGACCCTTCAATAGGCATCTCGGCCTTAGCAATGCAGTACCTCCAAAGGAGGCATAGCAGCTGCTTGTCTCTTCTTGACTAGCCAGTAACTTTTGTCCCCTTAACACACAGATCTCTGCTTCCAGTGCAGCTGGAAAATCCCTGCAGTTGCTCATGTCCTGATAATTCTGTAACATCTGTTTTATCTAGAAAACAGTAACAACTTAAATTCCTTTTCAAGACAATGCATCTCTCATTTGCATTTGCACTATACAGCTTCTTATCCAGCTGTACAGAAGAAACCTAAGATTTCTTTTTCAAGTTACTGGTTTTGTAAATATCCTAGTATTATATAAGAAAATGTATGCTTTTGAAGAAGCCAGACTTGATTTTCTAACTTGTCGATGTCTGAGTATTGGATGTTCAAGAAACAATGAGGTTGTTGCAGTTCACTAAACAAAGTTCATATGAAATATTTTTATCCATCAACATATCAAAAAGCAAACCCTCTCCTGTCCAAATCCAGAAATTCAATATTGTGGGGTTCACACAGTATATACCTGAGATTTTGACAGTTAAATTACACAGCACAGACCTCTTGTAATTGTTGATTCTAAGAGTAGGAGGCTGTCACCATCTAGCTCCTATTCTCTAAAGCAAGAGATGAAGCACCCACTCCGCTAATGAGTTTGAGTTATTTGTTGATCACAACATAAGACAAACTTGAAGCATGGGCTATATCCAAGCTTTTAGGCAGTGAGAATTGAGTAATTTTCAGACAATTTTGCTTCTGATCCAACTTTCCTACAGCCATATGAACTGTCCTGGACTCCTTGGCTTTTCAGTCTCATCATCAATAACAGACTGACCTCCACTCCTGACTCACAGTAAATTTCTTATCCCTCAGTCCTTCTCTCCTCTGTCCCCTTACTGTCTTTTTTTCCATCCTTTTGGACACAAGTGACAGTTCTCCCCCTCTCTCTGCTCCTTGGACACCAGTAGGGGGAACATGCACGGCAGGGAAATGACAACCTTCTTGCTTTGTGGCAGCTTCTGGTGCAACTGCTGCTGATGGCAGCCAGAAGAAGCAAATTACAAATGCCCGGAATTTAAAGGAATTGAATATACAAGGTCTTGTAAATCAATTACGCTGGACTAACGTCATGTAGCAAGGGACAATGCAATTTGAAAATACATCAGTTTGTCCTTTTTGTACTATTATTGCTTCTGCTGAGAATACCCAACTATTTGGGTTTTTTTTTTCCCTTTTTAAATTTTGTTTTAATTTTAGGGAGTAGGAGACCCAATATTAAAGATCTTATGCTTCAAATACTGGTCTGGGTCATCACTTATAACACAGTGCACCTACTATGCAGGCATGAGTAGATATGTAGTCTGTGAACTGCATCAGGTGATCAGGTAAACCCAGCCATAGCTTAATCATCCTTACCTTCAACTCCTTCCTGCCCACAGAAAATTGCTGAGACAGACATGAGGCAGGCTGACCTGGGTAAGAAAAAAACTATGTCCAAATCCTACTGGCTGCAGTTCTCACTGACCCTCTCTGTGGCAGTGGCAGCTGGACAGATCCCCCAAGTCCATTTGGATATGGGGTGGGAGATATATTGGATAATAAAAATGCCTTAGTATGACATGACTCACAATTTGTACAGTGTATCTGTGTTTGGTTGAAGCAGATCAGTTAACACTCACAAGAGGAACTCTGCTGGCACATGTGAGTGGCAATTACAAGGAAGACAATGAAAAACTATGTGCTCACCACAGCAATCTCTTCTACTGGCACACCTGCATCAAAAAAATCTTCCCACAATCTGCCCAAACAACAACTTATCAGCACTGAACTGCTTTAATTACTGTTTTATATTATAAAACTGAAGTTTTATAATATATACTGGGTAACTGAAAGGTGAGCTGAAAGAGTGATTATGGTTCAGTCAGGCACAATGGCCCCTCAGTGGCAAAGTCAGAGTAACATGAAATTTGAAGAGGTTAAAGCATACAGTGAAAAAGAGGAACACAGAAGGTTTGTTTTGAGCTTGAAGCTCACAATCTTTTCCACATTCACTTGCAAGCAGAAATGTGCCAGGAAATGTGGCAGAAAATATTTAAGGGTATATTTATTTAATTGGGGAATATTATTTGTAATTAAACATCTTCATTGAGAATGGATCTGAAAGTCCAGCTGAAGCTCACTGCTCATTTTGGACAAGACTACCACACTTTATACATTACAGAAATCATATTAATTTTAGTAATTTCATTCAGTATACCATTCAAGCCAAAATGCAGTGCTTTTTCAAATGCTGAAATTTGACAATATCTAAATCACATAAGCTGCAGAAATCTTTTCTCCATCACACATTTTACACAGTCAGTCTCTGACAATCTTCCTTTAAACAAAACCAGTTCAAGTCAGTGTTTCTGATGTTCTAATTTATTATTACCCTAATTGATTTATCTTTCATGATCAGTTTATCAGGAAATTGTTTTCATCTAATAAACATCTTAAACAAATCTATGAAAGAATTCCCTTCAAAGATAGGGAAAATGGTAAATACAAATTCCACCATCCCAGAAGCACATCTAGCACATATTTTAAATCCATTTTCACATATTTCTCTTATCTATTCAACAACAACTAACAGTCCCTCACCCTTGAGATAACCATGAAACTAAGAAAAATACTTTCCTCCTTTCTAAATGCTTACAAAAAATGCTTTAACAGAAATGATTTCTTTTACAGTCTAACCCATTTGTCTTTCTCATCCATGCTGTCCTACATTAAGCCACAGAAGTAGGTAAGTATTTAGTCACATGCAGAAAACATTTATATTTACAACCAAGGGCAAAAGTTTAGAGATGCTTCTCAGGGGAAACAACCAGAGAAGTTCTCTGTCTCTCAAAAGTGCAATTCTGCCTGAAGAATTCAGTAGTTAACTGCTGGCGTCAGGCACCTCAGAAAGTTTTCTCAAGTTATAAAAAGGCAGTAGAGAGTCCAATAGCTTTTTGCTTCTCCAATATTTAGCACTATAGTCACCTTGAAAAAGACCCCAAACCCAGGACCTTTATTAACCCTTTCATTAAGCAAAACAATGACTTCCTATTCCTCAACTTGCCCAGTCTGATGGTGGGCTGTGCATGCTGCCCTCCTGAGAACTCCCAGGGAGCTGAGAGATGCTGGTGGGACATCAGAGTTCCAATAGACACAAGAGCTGGAACCTACTTAGGAGTTTAAATTATTTCCACATGGTACAAATCATTCTATTGAAGAAATGTTTGAATAGATGGGGAAAATGAACACATGCATGGCAATCAGGCATCCACTATCAGTGGCTTTCATATGGCAATAAACACAAAGTCATGTATGTATTTCAAAATTTCTCTATGTGATACAAACATTCCCTACTAACTCATGTTAGTTGTTACACTGTTCTATTGCTAGTTTTGAGAAAACACTACTCACCTTTATCTGGAATCCAGAGTAAACCTTAACATGTAAATGCCTTAATAGCATTAATTTTTTTAAGTATTCACAGACTTTAATACCTGAATTACTCTTTCACCATCAGTATTATTTTCAGAAATTTTTCTAACTTGTTATTTTTAGGTAGAGTCATCTGATTCAGATTTCCAAATGCCTAGCCACAGCTTTAAATTAATTCTCTCAGTTCTCTGGTAAGCAGAAGTAAGATAATGAAGATTGTTTGGACCAAAAGGAAATGATGGAGCTTGCTATACTTTAAGAAATACTGTATATAGTTCAGCCATTAGAAATAAATAAAAAAAAAAATTCAGGTGTCTAGCACTTTTAATAATTGCTTGTATGAGCAACTCTGATTTAACACTTCTGTTCCATTGCAGACATCCTGACCTGCTCCATTCAGCTCACCAGCTAGCGCTACTCAAGGTTCTTTTCTTTCTCAGACAATTTGGTTAGACAAGTCTAGCAGCAACACAGCAACTATCATGCTGGATTATTACCCCAGAATGGTTGTTTTTAAAGTCACCAGTTCCAGGTTGGTCCCATTCTTGTTAATTTTGTGAAGGCTGCCATATAGAACAGAGGCAAATTTTAATTAAAGTGCTGTGAGACCGTAAATCATTCTGTTCGTCTGTCCTCTATTTTGAATGCTATTTTGATATACGATAAACCCAACTATTCCCAGGATTCACAAAAACTAAGATTACAGTATACTTTGAAAGATTTCAATTTCAAGTCAGCATTACATAATCTTCAGTTGTGTTTAAGGCTCAGAGGTTTTTAATAAAAACTTACTTCCATACTTGTTACAGTCTCAAATACATGTTATACTGTATGACACTAACCACCTTCCAAGAAAACAGTTTGTGTTTTGTAACAGCCATAAAAATGTATCACATAAGGAGGCAAAATGTATTTCACAGACAGTATATAATACAATTTGCCAGGAAAAAGATACAAAATGATAAATTTGCAAGTACAAAGATGAACATACCTTTCAATTCACTGCTAATCTTGGGTAGATCGAACAAAACCACCTCATCTGATGTAAACGTGAGATCCTCCTCAAATATCTCAACATGCTGCCCATTTAAAAATAGGTTGATCTGTACAAAGAACACATATTTTCCAACAGTCAAATCAGAAATCTATTGCAATGTGAATAAATAAAGCATATTCCTAATTAAGTACTGATCTAGTAGAATTCCAGTAATAGCTTTATGGATAAGGCTCTGTTGCTCCCTTTTAAAAGGTTACAATACAAAAACAGTTCAATATAAACCTAAAAGAAATCTTTGTTTAGGGGAAAAATTGGTATAAAATAACCCCAAAAGAATGCTCTCTCCAGTTTGATATTTTTTAAAGGAAGACAAATTTCTTTCCATATCACAGCTTGGCTGTTGCTCAGCAGCAACACTTAGAACAGACTCTAAGTCAAGCACTTTTCAGTTTCCCATGCTCTGCTGGCAAGCAGATGCACAGGGAGCTGGGAGGGACCATGGCCAGGACAGCTGACCTGAACTGGGCAGAGGGATATCCACACCAAAAAGCCCAGTATGTAAATGGGGAGAGTGGGGCGTTGGCTGAGAGCTGCTGATCACTGGTGGGGGACAAGCTGGGCATTGGTCAGTGGATGGAGGGACACTCTACAGTGCATCACTTGTCTTTCGTGGGTTTTATTCCCCTCTTACTTTTTTGTCACCTCCCTTTTAATAACACCTACAACTACTACTTTGTTTTAATTATTAAACTGTTCTTATCTCAACTTGTGTAGTTTATTTTTAACCATTTTTCCAATTCTTCTCCCTATTACACTGGGGAGGGGGGAGAGTGGCTGAATGGCACTTAATTGCCAGCTGGGAATAAACCCTGACAAGCCTTTTTCATGCCAAATGTGGGGCTTAATGAGTTAACAACAGGTCTCATTAGAATATGTTAGAACAAATTTCTTACAAGCATTCATTGTATTAATTTAATAGCCAGTGGCAACAATTACTTATTTGCTCTCCAAGTTGATGTGTTTGTTCCTCAAGTTCAATTATGTACCGCCTTACTTGCAGTGTGTGTTCTCTGTTATGATGTTTATCACCTGTGGAAACTGGGCTGAGGTTATCAAGCTGTACTTTGTAACACTGGCTAATGACATGATATAATTGCTGGTTGTGAAACCAATCTGGTATTTGCACTCAGTATTGCTGTCATCCCTGTACTTGGGAGTCATCTATCAGAAACTATTGATAATAATAATTTTTACCTTTTCTCTTTGGAAACTTGGACCGTGGAGGGGACACCCTTCCCTTCCTCTTCCACTTATCCTCCAGGCTAATTATAACAGATTTTGAGAATTCTGCATATCCTAGGATGTTCAAACTAGCATGTTCCTATCATTATATCTTCACAGAATCAATTAGATTGGGAAAGACCTCTGAGATCGAGTGCAACCTATGATCCAACACCACACTATGTCAACTAGACCTAAGTGCCACATCGAGTCTTTCCTTAAACGCCTCCAGGTACGGTGACTCCACCTCCTCTCAGGTAGTTATAGTGCGAGATAAGGTCTCCCCTGAACCTCCTTTTCCCCAGGCTAAATAACCACAGCTCCCTCAGCTGCTCCTCGTGAGACCTGTGCTCCAGATCCTTCACTAGCTTTGCCAGCTTCTATGAATGTGCTCCAGCACCTTAAAGTCCCTCCTAAATTGAGGGGCCCAGAACAGGACAAATGACTCAAGATGTGGCCTCACCAGTGCGGAATACAAAGGGATGACCACCGCCCTGGTCCTGCTGGCCACACTATTGCTGATACAGGATGCCATTGGCCTTCCTGGCCACCTGGGCACACTGTTGGCTCATGTCTTGTGAACCTGTTCCAGGTCTTGTTCAAAGTTTAAACAGCTATTTAAGAGTATTTCTCAGAGATCAGCCCTGCAGAGAAAGACTTAGGGATAATGGCTGATGGAAAACTCAACCCATCAGTGTATGTTCACAGCACAGAAAGTCAACTGAATGCTGAGCTGCACCAAAAGGAGTGTGGCCAGTCAGTTGCAGGAGGTGATTCTCCCCCTCCTACTCTGCTCTTGTGACACCCCACCTGAAGCACTGTGTACAGTGCTGGTGTCCCCAAAATATGAAGGACATGGACCTGCTGGAGCAAGTCCAGAGGAGACCATGTTGCTAAAAGGATTGAAGCACCTTCCCTGCAAAGACACACTGAGGGAGTTAGGGCTGTTCTGTCTGGAGAAGAGAAGGTTGTGTGGAGACCTCATAGCAACCTACCAGTATCTGAAGGAGCCTATATGGAAGCTGGAGAGCAGCTCTTTGTCAAGAACTGTGGTGACAGGACAAGTGTAATGGGTACAAATTGAAAAAGAGGAAATTTAAATTAGCTATTAGGAGGAAATTTTTCACTGTGAGGGTGGTGAGACACTGGAACAAGCTGCCCAGGGAAGTTAGGGATGCCCGATCCCTGGAGATGTTCAAAGCCAGGCTGGTTAAGGCCTTGAACAACCTGGTCTAGTGGGAGGTATCCCTACCCATGACAGTGAAGGTTGGGACTAGATGATCTCTAAGGTCTATCCTTAACATTTTGATTGCCAGATCTGCCTGGATCGTTAAGAGTAGCAAGGGATATGGGGTGGTAAGTGCAAAAGCATAGGAGTGTGAACACATTGCATTTTGGAACTTCACCTTTGAACAAGTGCAGAATTCAGAAAAACTAGTAAAATAACTGGAAAAAGTATGCTGTCACCTTGGCAATTCCAGAGAGACACAGATCACCGCAATGTGCTGGCCCAGGCCTACCAAGCTCTGTTTGAAACTATTCTTCTCAAAGGGAAAAGAGGGTTTCTGGATCTGATGATAAAACAAAAACCCTGCAGCTACTCCAACCCCAGTGACAGGCACTGCAGAAGAATGAGAGCATTAACCCCTCCTAATTATCAGTCACTCTGATACACAAGAAATGGACACAAAACTCAGCTTGCAAAGGAGAATGAAGCAGGGTCATCACCAAAACAGGACAAAGAGGCAGAACAAGGTATCTACCTTTGAATCAGATGTGGGATATACAAAAATATTTCACCTGTTTTCCAGGTCAGCACATCTGGCTGCTGTGATGCTGGGATAATGGAGCTAGCTGCCTGTAATTAGAGGGTGGGGAACCCAAGTAGCTATGATCACTTTCTAGGGAAGGGGGTATTGGATTTGAAAAAGGGGCCTAGGTCCTCAGCCTCTGAAAAAGACTCCTCTTAAGTCTGAAGGAAAGGTATCCCTTCAAGGAAAATGCTGTATGTCACCCAGATAAGAGCACCACAATGCAGGGAGGTATCCAGTTCTTGAAAGAATTAGCCATGCTAGAAATTATTTATTGTGACCTGACTAATGTGCAGATTAGTCAGGTCAAATCCAGATGAAGCCCAATTCCCATGACCCACAGGACAGCAACTTGCGTGTGGCACATGATCACTGTATCCCACGTGATTGCCATCAATGACCTGGAGAGACAAAGAGGCACCAGCCATGGATCAAGTGGCTCAACACCTCCAAAAACATGGGATAAAAAAAAAGTCTTGCTCCCCAATATATATATGGACTAGTATCTCAGCTTTTAACAGTAACCATCCTTTTGATCAAGAGGAAGGATGTAGAAAGTACAGACACAGCAGGCTACCCTTCAGTTTTACCTCTGACACCACTGACAGGACATGAAGAAGAGGGGTGGAAGTGAATGGCATTCACTTCATCTGTATTGGAGGACTCCCAGTATGAAAGATTCAGACACAATCAGGTTAAACTTCCAGAACAAAACAATATAAACGAACTTAACTACAGCAGTTATCAGTGCTCAGTTGTCAGCAAATGCAAAATAACTCTACTCAGCACTTTTCTTAACATTGTCCTTAAAGAATAACTAATAGTGACTTGCCTTTAGTAGGTTTGCTGCAATTTCTCCCTATGCAAAAGTTTTAGGTTACCTTCAAAGTACACATGGAAAACAACTACTATTTCAACAGTAAATCACTGGTGATCTATGATAAAATCAGTACAATTGCATAAAAGCAGTGAAAACAACAAACAAGATATTGAATCCAAACTGATACCCACAAAAGTGTTACCTAACACAAAAGAAAAGAACCCACTGTGGCAATGTTAACATAACTCGTAATCTGCTTATGGAATATTTTTTAGTTTTAGGTCAAATGCTGACCTAGAGAAACTAGACTTTTTGTAACTGGACTTCTAATTTAGAAAATCAATTAATTCATACCATACTCATTCTGTAATCTCTTACTGGACAATAGTTTATAAAGCACAGCTAGAATTTTGAATAAAGGCCTTGAATCACACCACATTTTTACCCTCAATATTACTGCAGGACAACAGTGATAGGACACACTGCATTTTGCTGACAGCATATCAGTGCCCCTATCAGATTAGTTACACAGAGCAAGGACTTTGATTTTCTGTATTGAAAACAGTAAATGCCACACTGCTTTCTCTCCTTGTTAAATTAGGTTACTGTTTAATCTCAATAGTATTTTACCAAGTCTGGAACACAGTGCTAATTAAGTAAGTTAATACTGAATTTGAACAACAAATTGGTAGGCTAAGCTTCCATAAAGATAATAATTTCACACTAAACTTTGCAAAGACAAGACATTTGTATAAGGCAAAATGTAAGTGATGATAAAAGTAATTCAACTTTAGACAACAAGAAAGGTGGGAGTTTCTTTGATGTTTTTCCACTGTGAAGAGTTTGTAATTAACTTAGATTTAATAACTAAATGGCATCTTCTATGTAAAGTTGTGAAATTAAAATATTTTCCTTTAATGAAGAATGCTACTTAAAGAATAGGGCTTGGTTGTGCTAAGCACTGTATGAATCTTAAAGAACAAAAACAAAACAGTCACTTTCTGATCAAGTTATTTTGTTTGTTCCCCCTTGCCCACTTTTTCACCTGCTGCCTGTGCTCCCAAAGCTTCCCAGAGCCACCCTAAGCAGAAGCCTAACACAGACCAACATTCCAGCCTTTGGCCACTTTCTTGACAGTGGACGGATGAGAAGGCTCTACTGAGTATTAGGATGTCTTGGCATGAGAGGGACGCCATAGTTACAAGCTACTTGAAAAAGAAGGGCATATATTCAGTTTTGTCTGCAGTTTCCAAAGGATAAATTCAATATCTGTTTCAGCAAAAGCAATTTCTTCAAGTTTATCTTAAAAACTTCAAACTAGACAGGGGTACCTGCATCACAAAAAATAAGTAGGCTCTAGATGAACATGTCATCTTACACTGTAATGTCTCTCCTAGGGCTGCCTAGACATATGAACTGTAAATTCTCGGTCTGAAAGAAACTACTGCTATGAACTGAACAGGGCCACAGAGTCACAGGATCCTCCATGATAGCACAATAGTAGCACAGGCTTTCACAATTTGACAGTTTTTGTAATACAGGCAAGAACAGAACTACTTCTATTTTTATATACAAGATATATGGAAGAAAAAAGGCCCAACTCTGTTAAGGTAAAACCTGTTGAATCAGAGGAAATTCAGTGATTTTAGTATTTACTTACAGTAGTATACACAAAATACACCACTCTCCAAAAACTCAGAAGATGTATCCCAGTTCACAAGAATAATGTTCCACTCTCTGAACACCCAACTCCCTATTCTTTAAAGAGACTACATTAACCTCTGAAGAAGTCTACAATTTTCTTAAGCACTCTTTGCAAATGCAGTAAAAATAATTCACACCAACAATTCCAGGAACCTGAAAAGAGAAGCTCAGTTTTGATGCAAGGTATTTCAAAATTTGCAGTAATTAAAATGGAAGGTTGACAAGTTCAACTGTTGCAAAACATTCTGTGTCAGTAACATTAGCCTCTCAGGAAATATTTTTTAATCAAAGTCACCAGACTACTTTGCAGATTTTTATTACTGAAAGTCACCAAAAAAATGCCAGAATCAGCAGGATTTTTAAAATTACATTCAAGAAAACAGAAGTCAGATTTTAAGCACCAGGTCTTACCTGAACATTGCTTTTGGGATAATAGAAGAAAAATGGCTTCAAAACTGGAGACCTAGACACATAAAACAAGAAGCATAAATGCATTTACCTAGGAATTAATGAAACTTGCAAATCATACATCTTTGGATTGTTCATACACCAAACACATAGGAAATTAAATCTATTCAGCCATGACTAGCAATGGTTTTTCAACTAACTTTAGAAAGCCTGGGAAGTGTAAAAACTCCTTAAATTTCATTATTAAGAATGTAAGATTTTGTTTAAAAAACTGAAGAAAATTTTACTGAGGGCAAGTAGCCAAAACAGCAAAAATATTTTCTTGACAAAGGATGTACTTCTTGATATTGAAGTCCACTACACTGTCAGTAGCCATGCATTGATACCTAGACCAGCTCCACAGGGCTACTGGAAATACAGCCACAGGTTCTTTTCCCACCTTCATGTGCAGTATTTGCTAAATGACAGAAAAGTTCTAGATAAATAAGCATGAAAAGGTGAGAATATAAATCACCACAAGATTTTAGCCATATCTAGAAAGTGAATCAAGCCAAGTTTTTTTTCTAAACATGCTCAATATTGCTATGTTCTGCTCAGTCATGAAATAGTTTCAGGCTAAAATTTTGTGGGATGTTCTGGCATTTGACCTTGCATTTCAAAGTGAAGTGATCTCATACAAACAAATTTGGTGGGCCCATATTCAAAACTAACAGCTACAAGAGAAAACTGGTCCAGAAATTTGCATGTATTAATGTGGTTGAAATATGGCCTTGCCACGAAGTTACATTTCAAGCTTTCCCTACAGCTCATTAAGCAAAGACTGCTATGAGCTGATCAGAAAGTTACATAACTCACATTTAATTCAATAAAGAATTTTCCTATTTGCATGCATACTGTACAGCACTTACTATTATCTTGTATCAGTTACTAAGCAGAGTGACACAGGAAGATTTAGCTGCTTCTGTGGTTGCTCTCCCAAATTGGGGAAGCTTGTAATGGTGACTCGTAGGAACATTATCATCAAACATTACAACAAGTTAATGATCAGCAGTTTACTTACACTCTGGGGCGCCCTCCAACAATTCCAGTGAGGCCAGGGGCTGGAAAAGGAAATTAAATTCACAAAAGAATGGTTAAAGTCCTCTTCAAAGCATCAGAGCTTGCAGCTTACCAATAAATGCAGGGAAATCACTAGAAAATTACATAATTGTCATAAATTAATAAAACTGAACACTTTATAAAAGTTATAAGGTTCAAACACATAACTGAATTTTAACAATAATAATTTAAATGTGCAAAGCATGTGCTAAATCTTTAGAATCTTCTTCCACATACTTTGTATACAAAAGCCAGTGAAGTAATACATTTGATAGAAAAATAACTTTGCTTTAGTTTTTTTGTCATTCTTCTTTTATTTACTGTCAAAAATAGCAAAGAAACAATTCTGATGGACAATGGTTTCTTTTAGTATTTATTTAGTATGACTTTGCTTGTGTAGTTGAACTATTCAATTTGAATCACTGTCTCTAGCCTTTAAACTAACTGCTTTTTTAAGGTGCTTGGTACTGCAGATCCCATTCTCTCTCTGTGGTACAGAGGCAATTCACAGGTTTAACTAGCATGAGCCCAGATCTGTGGTAAGCCAGTACTGTATTATCAGGTTGCCAGGCTATCTATCATTAACCTAACTGCACAGATCAGTATTTCTGAAAGAAACAGCTCTGTTTTCATCATCCTGAGCATTGCTTCTCACCCTTCTGTCTGGCATGGACAGCAGGAACACATGAAGCATCAGAGCTCCAAACAGTATTTCAGGGGAAAGAAACAGTAAAATGTATACATTACATCAGCCTAGCAATTAACAACTATGTTTATCAGTCCTTGTAAAATAAGTGTTATGGAAAGCTACCCACATGGTATATTTGGCCAAATTAATTCTGTCTAAAAAGGGCTTCATGCTTTCTGCAGGTGTGAATTCTCTCAGTTAGTGCTCCAAGCAAACTAAAAGCCAGGTAACTGTGCTGTTGTGATACTAAAGCTAACAGTGATGAGCTCTATTCCAAAGCAGACTGTTCTAGCTTGGATTCAGTGCCTTGTCAATGTGGACACATACCAGTAGCAGCAGAAATTACACAGCCTTGCCATATTCATGCTCATCAGAAGTGACTTCCCCAAAAAAGTCTATGATGTTTTATAGTACATGGGAAAAAGAAAAAGCCTTAAAAAGAAACAGCATCACAAATAACCACCTCCCTGTTCACTAGGTACTGCTAAAAAAAAATGTGGTAGTGGATAGGAAATGAATGAATCCCTTATGTAAGTGCTACACAATTTTAAATTATCCAGTGAGCAGTGAGATTTCAGCCCTATACATCTTACCTGTGCACTCAGTCAAGCAGAACTGTCACTCAGCCACAACACCAGCTGCAGAAATTTTAGTGAGTTACGTGCCTAGTTTGTTTATTTAGGTTGCTGAGGAAGGAGGGTGGATACAGTAAGGTCATGTTGAAAATACAGGTCCATAAAGTTAGTTAAATTATTTGTGGATTGTAATATGGGTCACTTCCTGCTAGGCAGCTGAACTGCTCATTAAGGATACCAGACTTTGCTCCAACATCAATTTAAATTACCTGAAAGCTTTAAAGACAGCTCTTCATTCACTTGCTTTCACACAAGGGATCTTGACTGCTACAACAAAGTAGTTCTCAACACAGACAAGAACACAGTCCAAGTAAGAGCAACAAGCGCTCACACCTCGAGGCTAGTATAGCTTTCTTCTGCTAGTCTTTCAGAAGTTCACGAGCACAAGCTACTGTAACAGCAGACCTGTCTTTGGAGGGACCACCACTATCCCTGCAACTGCAGAGCAAAGCTACACTAATACCCCAGATGCAATACTATTAAGATCTATGCTATGATTATTGCTTATGTGAATATAAATATGATGGAAGCAATTTTAAGTCAAATTTAATTTTTATCTATATGAAATTCCTAGTTAAGCTTCAAGCAGAGAAGACAAAGCAAATCTTAAATTACTGATTGTAAGCCATAACCAGTTTGGCAACTCTGTAAACAGCACAACAGCACTAGACCTCACCTCAACCAAGGTCTCAGATTCCTATTACATTTCTCCAGTAAACGAAAAGAAGGCAATGGAAGGTGTAGTGCAACCAAGTAATAATGAACTTGTCACTGTGGCCAGACCTACCTTCTGCTAATTAAATTATGATCTCCTTGGATCAACCATTGTCCCAAGTAAACTTCTTATGAAAATAGCTCCTCATGCTGTACTTTATGCTTACATTGCATTGCTTGCTTAAGTATCTGTACAGATGCCCTCCCTCCTTTCTGGAAGACTTATCTTTATCTACAATGACATAAACAATTTGTCGTACGCAGAGAATATCAATCAGGCTGCAGTCTCAAATTGCTAAGATTCTCCGCTAAATTGAAGCTCTTGATCTACTTTCCCAGAAACTTCGCATGACCACTTTTTGTCATCAGAGCTCCATTCCTTAGTGCCTCAAGGAAGATAAAAGTATTGTCTCATCTGCTGCCACTGAACCTCTTGAACAAGTTGCTTCACATCAAGCTAATGAACTCACCACCACTTTCTGCTGCCTTCTGTGCCTCAGAATGGCATAAAATTCATGCACTGCAAAATGGGGTGATGACCTTTAGATAGGAGACCTTCCTTTCAATGCATCTATACCCTGTTCATCTGTAGGTACAGTATTTGTTTGGTGTCAAACTGAATACCATGACACTTATTTTGGTTCAAGCATTTGATCCAAAAGCCTTCCATTTTCTCACTGTGGCTGGGGACCAAGCCTAAGAACTACAAAATCTCCAGGTGCCTGGGCATTTTAAACCAGTGAATACTGGGCATTACACCACTGGGATTCCACTGTTTTTATTAACTCCCAAATACATTACATGGCTGGAAAAACTTCAGAGAGTAAGAATGGTAAATCTACTTCTTTCTAGGTGACTAAACTCTGGTATGGGACCCTTCCTTTGAATTCTATGTTTAGAAGTTAAAATCTACACTGAATCTATTAAACAAATAAATAATTAGTTAGAAAGTACTTTTCTTTGAATGATCTGAACAATTCTTCATACAGTCTTATCCTGTCTTTTTATTTTATGACTCCTTCCTCTAGCCTACTTTCTCTTACTAATTTTCAGCCCAAGTATCTTAGGAAAAAACAAATCAGCATCATCTGTGTATACATGTATGTATAATTAATTACTTGTCAGGTTTTCTTCCTTTGTGTCCATGATTCTTTCAGCACACCTGCAGACTCTCATATTTTGGGTCCAATGGCAAATTTGATCCAAATCTGAAGGATAGAGAGGAATCTCAAGAATACCAAAGCAACTAACACATCATGACTGGCACTCCCCTGTGAGCAGAGATGTAGGGACAGATATCCATGTAAATAATACAAGGTGAAGCCCAATCAGGATACTATTTCTGGTTTCCCATGTATGTTTTATCTCTCCAGCTGCCTCTTGATCTTTTTTATTTTCTCACCCTGTAAAACACATGGATGGACTTGTAAACAACAAATTCTCCTAAAAATCACATATGATGTGCTGGTAAAGACAGCAAGTTTCTGATAAATTTCATGAGCAGGCAAACTAAAGAGTACTTGGGAAAACCAGTGTTGCTCTCAGTTGGGGCAATTCAGGGAATGGATCCACTGAAAACCAGCCTTGGTAAAAGATACATAAAATCAGCCCAAATAAGCACCTATTTCAATATGTAGAACCACCATCTTCTAATACATTATAATTTATGTCATATATACCACACCCTGAAGAATGCCCCACAGTAGAAAAAACCCTGGCTGGCCAGAAATTGAAATCAACCTGTGAGATGTAAACTTCCAGCAAAACAAGCCACATTCCTTCCAGCTCTCATTATTCCTCACTGGATTTACAGATAGTGGGAAGGCCTGATGTTTTGCCTCCTTAATATTCTCTCTATCCTATTCCACTCCTGCTTGAATGGTCACACCTAATTTTGGATTATTACTTCTTATTCTTTAATCTGCTTCTGTCAAAAAAACGTTCTGTACAATTCTGTATATTTTTCAACAGAAAAAAACCATTATGCACTATACAAAGGATGCTAGAATGCATGAAGCATTTTGTAAAATGCTTTGGAGCAAAAAAGCATGAAAATGCTCCAACTACTTGAAATCTAAAAAGCTTTAAGAACTTTAAACTTAAAGGCTTTTTATGAAGTTTCACAGAATTTCAAGATACAGCAATTTCTCTTCCTGAATAGCTTTCAGCTTTTGACCCTTTACACTTCCAGTGATTGAATTAGCTCAGCTAATAGGCTATTAATATATTTACCATATATTCTAAAGAAGGAAACATGTTTTTATATATAAAACCAGACAAAGTAGTCCACTTGTCAAGCATTATTTTTTTAAGTGATCTAAATAGAGAAATCTGAAATCTCAGGTTTTATACTCGGCAGTTCTTAGAATACGGTTGATTACCAGTATAAAATGCATACAATCTTTTTTTACAGGGGTCAATTTTATGTTCTTAATTATTCTATCTATGTCCTCTGAAAACAGCAGATAGTTTATCTTCTGCAGTATTATTCTCAAAAAAAACAGGGACTGCAGTAAACTCCTACAAGGACATTTCTAAAAGTATCTTCCAACACACTTAGGACATCAGTCAAAATATTTACATATACTCAAGCACTTTAAAATCTCAAGTTATATTAACCAGCTGTCATCTTAGTGTCAAACTCCGGTCATTTTAATGTGAAATAAGGGTCAGCACATGATTTCAGCTATTAGTAAAACATTTCTTAGCTACTGAACCACTGTTAAACTAATATCACCAGATTCCCACAGTAAGTTTCTTCTTGAGCCTCTTCTATACTGCATTTAATTCAGAATAGAATACTTGAATTAAAGAAGACAACATAAAGACATTAAATCAACATAAATTATTTAAATTCTAGTCATTTGGCCGACTGGGCTGTACATAATGAAGAGATTTTCACTGAGTAATACAAACCAGGTCTGTGTTTGCTGGCTTTCATGATGTGATGGTGAACTTCTTTGGACTGAATGCTGCAGAACTGCACTGAACTCCCAAAGGTTACTACAGGTTTAAAAATCTGAGTCTATGTGTCTAGGATTCTCCACTTCCAAGCATAGGAATCTCACCTTACAGAACAGCAAAACACCTGTGAAGGCCCCACTATTAGGACCAAACTGTACAGACAGACTGAAAGTTATTATTTTTCAGGAGACCAACATGCATAAAGCCAACCAAACTTGCTGCTTGCTGATAAAAAAATAAAATCCTGGCTATTATCAACTTTCCGACTATTGAGGACTAAATAGAAAGAAGAATTTTATCAATTAAAAGGTTAAACACAAATATTAATTGTAAAAAAAAGTATTAAAAGATGGGATAAGGTGTGTTTGGCTTTTTTTTAATAGTATGTATCCCTTTAATTTCATCAGAAGAGCATAATCCAAATGAAAACTGATTAAGCGTTTGAACTTGTGAACTAAATACCACACTCAACAGAAGTTTATAGTAAATGTCTTCCATTCCAAACAGAAAATAAACAACAAATCACTCTCCAACATGGCATGCCTATATACAGTAACTTCAAATTCTTCTCTGGGATTAAGCGTCTCATCTGCAGTTTTAATAATACTTAAAAAAAATTCTGTGAAAGTATGCTAATATGTCCTGCTGAGCCTTACAATGGGAATTTTAAAAGAATTAGGAAAAAAAGTTAAGGAATAACTATGAAAATCTCATTCATTGTTGACTATTGAAGCTTCCCAAAAATGCAAATCTCAAAAATTCTCTCTTGCAGAATATGCTTGCACATATAGCAGAGCACAAATACACACAGGCTTCAGCCCAGTTCAACATATAGACAGCATTCCTTCTTTTTATGTGGAGGACGCGATTTCATAATAAATTGGGAATTTCAGATCGGCACAATGCTTTTAGATGGTTGTCCTTCTACTAGTGTGGAGGGAAGGGGGGAGGAACCACAATTTAAGCACTCTTAAATTGATCAGAAGCTATGCAATACTCTATATGAGGCCTGAGTTTTATTATCCTTGACATATACAAATTCCTAAAAATTTTATCATATTCAAAAATCATATGCTGCAAACTGATAAGTTATTAAATACTGACATTAGGACATAAATTTGCTAAAAAGCACATCTGATACTCAAGACCTAACATCCACTTTTAAGTCTCTGAAGTGAAGCATTATGAAGATCACCCCTCAACAGAATTATTACTATGTGATTTTTAATTACAGGAAAGCAAAGAAGTTATTTTAATTTTACTGTTGTTCCCTGCAAAATGTGACAAACCACAGCTGAAAACTCCCTTAAAAGTTTATTAGGCAAATAGGTAAAACATTTTGACTCAAGTGATTTAAATTCAGCCTAAGTGAAAACACCAAAAGTAGGCTTTTAGTACTGATTAAAAAAATCAACACCCATTTTACATACAATTTGTAATTTTCATATTATGATATTGCCAAAATAAAACTAACAACCAACTCCAGCTGGCAGCTCCACAAGCAGCGACTAGCAGGCTAAAACCACCTGACGAAACACCCGAAGTGACAGTGCTTCTGGATTTCACTTTAAAAGATGCAGCAGGAGCACTTGTGACTCTCCCCCCTTATTCTGAACCATCAAATCTCTTTTCTCAATCTCTCTTCTCCTCTACTACCCCCGTTCTTACATTTTAGCCAGTTTGGTTAAATACTGGTGGAGTTGCTTCCCAGCATTTCTTACAGGGAAAGCAGAACCAAGGACTCTTGATTCACATTCTTTTGTGGTTATGCTTTCTTTCACTATCTCAGGAAACCATCTGTAAAGCAGACAAAATACTTTCCAATGCTACTAGATGTTAGAAAGCTTAGCTGATCATCTTTACATAGCTTGAGAAAGGTTCTCGGATGAAAGGTGCTGTATTTGAAGATTATTATATACAAATGCCTACACATCACTTAAAAGTAACAAGCATCAAACTGCTACTGATAGGAAAGAAGAATATAGGGTTAAAAAGAATACTCCTCAACCACTAGATACAGTACAAACAGAAGAGAAAGTAGTTCCCTTTTTTTTCCTAGTACAGATCTAAAAGCATACTTTGTTTTTCAAAGGTCACTCTTAAATGCCCAAAAATAATGGAATTAAGTGTTTCAGTTCAGGTGACATCACTCTGCAAGTCATCAACTTCTCCCTCTTTGGTATCCATTATGAAGGATTTGTAATTTGTTCCTGCTTTTCCTCTGTTCTTCATTAAAAGGACATGCAGAAGATGAAAGAAGGGTTATTTACAATGACTCTCATAGCCACTATCTTATCTCCTGGAAGTGAACTAACATAGGAGAGAAGGCAGGGATGTGACCAAGCTGACCATCTTTGAAACACAGGACTTCATTGTTTAAAGGATTTTCATCAGAAAAAGCCACTCATGCTTAAAATTTCACTTGGTATGTGTCCCCACAACTGCCACCATTCTGGCAGAACAAGGCCAGAACATGTAGTGACATCACACAGATCCATGTGAAAAGCACAAAGCCACATTTGATAGGCATGCTCTGTCCATGTAAGAGACAGCAGGCACAGGTATTTTTATTCAATGCCCAGTGAGAAAAAGTGGTGCAGCACTGTACAGCACAGGACCTCAGGTGCTCACTGCCCAGAGCACGTACACAGGGCACACAAGGCTCAAGTTCTGGGCTCTCTGCCTGTGGACAGTGACTGTCCCACGAGGGTGACCATACTGCCACGGGATGGGGTGTGCTCTGCCTCTCACTGAAGCTGTGACACTCTGGAGAACTGTAATCAATTGCAAAAATTTCCTAGTGAAATAGAGGGGAGGGAAATAACACCAGGTGCTGTTACTAGAGAATTCACCTAGGACAACAATCTCAACAGTCTTAGTTCTGGCTTCTGTTCCCAAAATCACTTACCCATCTCTAAGTCTTGTCTGTGGAGCTGCCCGTTTTAAGACAACTAAGCATCAAGAATTCCTTGTTCTGCTCTTCACAGCAAGGTCTGGAATTCTACGCTACTGTCAGAAACTAAGCATCATTAAGCTGATGCATTTATTAGTACACCACTAATTACTGTTTTGCAGTGTTGCAAAATTGTAAATCTCACTGAAGAAAGAAAATTAAAAACTTTTTTCTTAATCACTACTTTAAATATATTCCATATCAACAAGTAGCTTACTAAGCATTTAGATCCTAAATCTGACTCTTCTCTGCTTATGTAAGAGTTTATGGGCACAAGTAATACAGAAATTTACCACACAATAGCAACTGAAAGAAGTGACTGTATGAAGCAGTCCCACTGTATCTTCCACAAATTAAAAAAAAAAAATTACCATGCACTTGGAAACAGTAAACAGCCCTGATAGCCTTTGACAGTAGTCATTTATGTAATGGAGGCCAAAAGCCTTTTTGGAGTCCTGTACCTACAAGGAAAAGTGCTATTTATCACCAGATGCCTCGGATGATTCCAGAAATAGCCTCTTTCCCATTGCTGTTCATTAGCAGCAGCTCTACGAACTGAAACAGATTTTTTTTTTCCAAGAAAAACTTCTACAGGATGTTCTAAAAAGCTTAAACTGTTCCTTTAGGAAACAAACCCAGCAACCCAACCATCATCCACACAAGACTGCCTAACCCTATTCCACATAGGAATGCATTTGTTTCATCGCTGAAAGCCCTGATAACAAGAACTGAAAGTTTGCCAGCCACCTCAAGATGTTCACACAGATGTTCATGTGTTACAGTAACTCAATTTCAATTCTACACATACTTCACCCAACCCACGTAGAGCAGAATTTTCACTTTTTCATTCTACAAAGATCAGTGGTAAAAGGAAAAAATGGAACCCTTAATAAAACCAACACTTTCAAACTTCAAACATGGTTTAAATACACAGCAACTGCTTTATGAAAGAAGCACAGATAAAGAATGGAGAGACAAGTACAGGTCCATTAGTTTTGGAGCTTACACATAAGCAATGATTTTAAAATCCACACAGCTTTCTTTAATTCAAATAGATGTTTTCTAGAGCATTGTCTATGCATACATAGAATAAATAGTAAGAATAGAAAAGACGAAACTACTTCAGTTATGATTCCCCAACTAGTTACAAAAATGATAGTTTGGTCCAACTGAAAATACTATCCTTCTTTCAAAAGGGAAACTCCAGGTCTTTAGAACCAATTTACATCTAGCTGACCTACTGATGAGCCTTCAGAACTGCACATTTTAGAGTATTATCTTCAGGAATATTGACATTTAGTTCTACATGATCATATCTATATTGTAGAGACAAAAAAAAAAAAAAAAGGATGCCCATGCGCTGACCTTGTCTTTATAAATACAACTTTAAAGAAAAAAAAACCAACCTGAATTAAACTCTTCTTTGCAAATATTGTAAAGATTATAACACATAACACAGAATGCACGAATATGCACACTTCTACACAATTTTTAACTCACTGGAAAAAAAAAAAAATTCCTTAATTACAAAGCAACACCTAACTATTCCTCCATTGATCAGGATTTTAGATTTGCTATGGAACTTCCAAGTTTCAGGTTAAGCCCTTGGAACTGAATTTTGAAGATGTATGTAAATCCTAGATTATATAGATCTTCATTAAGGTATGCAGAAGCATACAGATGACATAGATACCTTCGTTAAGGTATGCAGAAGCCACTGCAAAATATCTAAGCTCTAGTCCCCAGATGAGGCTGTCAAAATTTAAATTCATTTAGAATGGATAACAGAAGTGGGATGAATACTCATGATTTACGCACAAAACTCAGGGATGAGTTTAGAACTCAGATAGTTAAAGTGGTGACACCTAAGGGACTTGGGAGTAGAAGAGAAAAAAATTATTCAAAATAATGACACAGTAGGTTCCCCTAGAAAATTAAGAGAAACCAATGACATGTACAAAAACCAAATATGCTTTTTTTTGAGTAAACATTTGGCAAGCAATAGAAGCACAGATCGTTTTACATTACATGACCTTCAAACAAATACTTAAAAATATACCCTCAAAACTAAGATGGACTTAATTAAATTCCAGTGGTTTGATTTTACCTCACACATCAAATAAAAAATAAATCTTGCAATAGTTGCAATAAATCACCAAAATCAAATTCTAAGGACAGAATAATTTGAGGTTAGATGCAGATTGTCAGCACCATCACTGCAGTATTAAATTTTTTAAATTATACCTGTACGCTGTAATTACTTACACAAGCACCTATACATGAAACAGAAGTACAGTAGCATAAATAAAAATCCTTTGTAGTAACACCAGATAATGCATACGATATACACCAGATAATGAAGTATGAAGAGAACCTTCAAAACTCTCAAACTGCACATCTTTTCATAAACTGCACTGTTACAGCTGGACACTCGGGTGTATTTTTGCCAGTTGAGCAACACTTCGTGTTTATTGCCAACAAAGTCCAATAGCATTACTAAGTTTTAGGACATGGTAAAAAAGTAAATCACTGTTGAATATCAGTGCAGTCACATGTAGTTAAAAAAACGGATGAGGAAAAGGAAAAAAAAAACAGGAGGGGATAGTAGCAGCAATGGAAGAATAATGACTCTAAAAGGAATACAAAGGTGAACTTCAAAGACTTTTATTGTATTATTCTGTTAATGTCTGTCTCATTTCTACACCAAGCTTATATACCTTTAAAAATTATTTCACTTCCTTATGTTGTTCCTTATGAACAACATAAGGAAGCTTAACATGACTTAAATTTTTGGGTGCTACTCATGCACCCAAAAAAGTAAAGTAACTTTAAAATTCTTAGAAGATTATATGAATAATTACCCATGCCAGTTCCAGCTGGTGCAATCTCTTTGGAGAAGATTTCTACAGCTTCCCTTTGTTTATGGTGTACAGCAAGCCAAATGACAGCTTCCCGAGGTCCCTGCTTCAAAAAGGTTGATATATTAGATTAGCTTAGATGTAGAACATTGGTTAAATTCACAAAACTGAAAAATAACTTATTATCCACCATCACTACAATTTGCTGCTAGCTTTTCATTACGTTTATTTTCAAATATCATGGAATCAACTATTGTGTATTTCAAGTCACTAGGGTACTGTGCCTTTTCTCCAGCTTTCTGTAAGAATCAAGTACTGTAATGAACAATACCAAATACTTGGCTTCATTGTCGGTGGAACTGGCAAACAAACTTTGCTCTTATTCTAAGTGCACTGAGAGTGCTCTGGAGCCAGGTTCACTTCTTTTACCATCAAGAAGGAAGCAGATCTGTCCACAGAAAAGAATTCAAACCTAACCCTTGGGAGGTAAATGTGAGAACAGAACTTGTAAAAATCACCATGTTTTCAGAGAGAGGAGCAGATGCTCCCTCTAAAGATAAACCAAATGTGCTCCCTACTCTAGTCAAAACACCTGTCCTTGCAGATAAGCAGTCTCTCATTTCAAGTTTTACTTCTCCAAAAATTCTATTTTCAGGATCTACTATTGGAATCAATACACAAAAAATATGCAGCCATACAACAAACCAAACAAATGCACAGTTTTACCATTCAGTGTTCCCAAAGCTATCACAAGATTCATTAAATTACTACAAAAAATGACCAACCAGAAATATTCTTGAAAAAAAAACCATATTCGTGCATTCACATGTGCTTTCTGGTTCTAACTGTACCATATAATCAACACTCCATTTAAAGTTCCATGTTTACCTCCTTGCCTGCAAATGCAAGATACAATGGTCTATGAAAATAAGCTGAATCCTGCTTTGAGTGGATGAACCCAGTATTAAAACTGGGTATATATACAAGCTGAAGCAATAAATCCTACAGTATCAGAATTAAAAGAAAAAACCCAGCAAAACAAAGTCTGAACAATGTCTTGGAAATCAATTAACAAACGGTTAGCAGAAAACTAACAGAGCACATATAATTTTTATGTAGCAAATCTAATGCCTGATGTACTATTAAAAAATAGCTTACATGAAACACACCCCAGATTTCCAAACCACAAACTCACTGATGCTGTGATACGGTCATAACTCCCTCCTCAACAGAACAGAGGATACTAAAACTCAAACACCACAAAAATTACTCAGTGCTGATTCAAGTCCCTTTCTAGCTCATGCTGGGCTGGTGCTGACAAAGCAAGCTACCAAGAGTGACAAGGAGCAGCCATGTCAACAGACAGAGAAGTCAGAGAAAAGTGCTTGCCACTCTTTCCTATTTTTCAAGATATTTTGTGTTGTCAGGAACAGTCAATGCTCCACACGGCAGTTCAGACTACAGGCTTACCTAAGGCTGGGAGACGGGGATATCACAGCTGCAAAGGCTAACCATTGCACCAGTTTGACAGATGTGCACAGGAAGTAGTCTAGCTAGCCACACCATATATCGACACTGAGCTCCAAACATCGTTCAGCTTACCCTGTCTTCATATCACTTATGTATTTGTTTCTTTGCTTCAAATTTAGGTGATAGAACTTTCAAAGGAGGAACTATTTTCCTTCTGTGTTAATATACTGCCTAGAACACTATGGCTCTGGTTTTGAGTACTATGATTTGTAATCCAAATAACCAGGTCTAATTTTGCATGGGAAGACATGGTAGGAAAGAGTGTTTAACTGACTACATTATCCCTACCTGAAGGTCCAATGAGGAAATGTTTTCCTTGGGATTCTATGGCTTTGTATCTTAAATGGAAAAGCAAACTCCTCTCCCCAACCCTTTTTTTCAAACTACCACGGCTGCTTTCCAGATGAAAGCTCCCCTGGCTAGTTTCTTCTAAAATGCTGGATGAGCATAAAGGGCAATAGAGCAATTTCCTGTATTTCAGCCTTAGCTCTGACATCCTGTTTTAGGCATAGATGAGAAGCACATACAATGGTGACAACACTCTGTTTACTTTTAATATAAGACTTGGGAAATGAGGCTGGAAATACAGAAAGTACTACAAATACTTTAATTTAAAAATTTTATTTCATGTACTATAAGCAAGGCAAACTGAATAATCAGGAGGGCGAAACTGCTCTACTTCAACTTTCTACTTTGTACAATGAGACAGAAAACTTCCTATACAACAATTCAATTGAAGAATATATTACAATGCATAATAAGGCATTGGTACAAACAGAACACAGACAAGCTGAACATCTGGAACATCTGTTCCTATGTTTCAGATTTTCGATTCTGCACTCTTAGTAAGACATTTAAAATTGCAGGTGTTATGGTCCTGAAATTAAAGAGACCACATTATAAAGCTCAGTCTTCAGGAAGCAACTCTTGCTGCTTTGATGAAGGAAATTGAAACTCAAGCACTGAAATGAGTACCTGCAGATATAACTTGACCAGTGTCTAAAAACACTCAGTTTCACTAGTCCACTGGCCTTCTCTACACCACATTCACATTTCCTTTAGATACAAGCTGTTGGATAAAATGTCGGCACTCATAAGAACAAACTCAGAGTTGAGTTTTGCCACGTGTACCTTAAGAGTTTTGCAAGACTGACACTGACAAAGAAGAACTAAATGCTACCGTTTTGGAACAAACTAAACTGTCTAAATATTTAAACTGTATCTAAGTGAGGACATGATTTACAGTCTTCTTCCTTTAAAAAGGACTTTCATTCTCTAGATTAGGAAAACAGACCATGGATATCACAGCTGCAGTGGCTTTGGCCATAATTCAAATTCTTACATGTGCACTCACTGTGCAGAATCATATAACTGAAGATTACTTCTGAAGCAGTACTCACAGACAAATTTAAACTTGTGCAGGCAACATTAACGCTGAGATTTCCTGATTGTAATATTTATAATGTGGTCTTCTTGCATTACATCTAATGCAATTAAAGTCTATGCCACAGAAGTTATTATAATAAGGTATTTCTTTAGGAGACCATCAGAACAGAGCACAACACCAAATCTTACAAAAATTTTGCAAGATTTTGTGTCAGCTTCTGGAAGACCCAATATTGCAAAGACCTTGTCACTGTTAATTTTGTACATTAAATAGTGACAGTTGAGTTCTTTGCAACATGAAGGGGTGAAATTCCCAAGATGATAATGACTTCCTTTAAAGTTGTGGAAAAGATAACAATATGGAAAGATTAAAAGAGGTCAGTAAAAGTTTAAGAACGCTGCATACTTACACCATCTATACTCCTTCTAGCATGAGGTCCATATGTATCTTCAGACCCCAAAACCTGTATGTTAACTGCACTGTAATCTTCATATCCAAGCTGACTGAAAATAAGACGAGTCCTGCAACAAATTATTTTTTAAATTAGTAAACTGGCTCAAAATTATTATCTGAAGTAGCCCTGCATAGTCCACAGAAGTTAATTCTGTCAAGTGGCTGGAGAAAAGATTTTATCAGTTGAAATACTGGAATTTTGTTAGGATATATATTTTGCTTGGTGGAACAAGCAACATTTTTTGCTTTGGTGGAATACTTCAAACACATTGCTAATGTCTCGTTGTCATAAATATAACCAAAGCACCTGAAATAGTGAAGCAATGTACAGTACGTTAATACAAAATCCAATTTTTTAATTGCTGTAAAGAGATGGAAAGGTGTTAACACATTAGAAATGAGTCCACCTTTATTTCTGATGAGATGAAATAAATAAGAACCTCATTTAAGTTAACTAAATTTGCAAACTGTGTCTGTATACAAAGTTATTTTAAATTATCTATCAACATTACAGTTACAGATACTACAGTTCAAAACACATTCTGTGGGTCATTTTTAGCCCTTTCATGTGTTAGTAATGCAACAGAGAATCATGAAAATTAAAAGGACACCAGAGACTACTTCAAAAAGACTTCACACACATATTGCCTAATGGCTTCTGCTTGCAATAATGAATAAACAAGTAAAGTACACAAGAAAGAAGCAAAAGAAGTCATCTTACAAGCTGCCAAAGCTGCTCAATGTCTTAGGCTAACAACTAATACGACCTGAATAAAAGAAGCACATTTAATTTGTGAACCTTTTCCTGCACTTGTTGCCACTAAACTACTGGACGGAACTTAACCTAGAACAGACTGGAAGCTGGGTAGCTGAAATATCATGTCCTTCGAATATTCTCTTGAAACAGAGACCTGGACAGGCTCGATCAATGGCCTGAAGGCAACTGCATGAATTCACTCAGTCAGGCAAAGCACTGGGTCCTGCACTTGGGTCACAGCAACCGCAGGCAGCGCCACGGTCTGGGTCAGAGTGGCCCGAGAGCTGCTTGGCAGAAAGAGACTTTCGGGTGCTGGCTGACAGCCAGATGAACATGAGCCAGCCTGTGCCCAGGTGGCCAAGAAGGCCAGTGGCATCCTGGCCTGGATCAGCAATAGTGTGGCCAGCAGGAGCAGGACAGTGATTGTCCCTCTGTACTTGGCACTGGTGAGGCTGCACCTCAAATCCTGTGTCCAGTTCTGGCTCCTCACTTTCAAAAGAACATTGAGGCGCAATGAAGCTTGTGAAAGGTCTAGAAAACATGCCTTACAAGGAATGGGTAAGGGAGCTGGGGTTGTTTAGCCTGGAAAAAGGCTACACATGAAAGGAGGGTGTACTGAGGACGAGGCTGGTTCCTTCTACTGTGCCTGCAGTGAGAGGAGCAGAGGAAATGGCCTTAAGCTGAGACAGGGAATATCCAGATAAGGTACCAGAAAAAACATGTCCACTGTTCAGGCTGTCAGGCATTGAAGTAGGTTTCCCAAGGAGGTGGTGAAGTAACCATTCCTGGAGGTGTTTAAGAGATGTCTGGATTTAGCACTGGGGGATGTGATTTAGGGATTATAGTAATGGAGCTGAGCTGATGGTTGGACTTGCTGATCTTAAAGGTCTTGTCCACCCTTGACAATTCTATGGTTTTATAAACAGAAACTGATAAAAAACTGATTGTAATGTTTCTGAAAGAGTTATAGTTGCTGATAGAGCATTCTTTGAGAGGGATCAGAACAGCTTAATTCTTATTCTCTATCTGGGCTGACAAACACCAATTTTTTGATGTGTCAAAGAAACAATTCCACATATTAAACTGTTTAACACTACATTTGAGATACAGAATGTGATTTTGTATATTGTAATTTTCAAGAGAGAACTTGCCCACAAGCATGCCTAATGGGCTAGAAGCCACTTCTCATATCAGTTAATCAGCCTTCAACTACCTCTAATCAGCTTTCCTCTGATTATCCAAGAGAGAATAGTATACAGGCTGAATTAACTTTCTAGATGTTAGAGATAGCAGCAGCACTACAATCTGTTTCAAAGACTCACATAGTCCAGTCTGAAATAACGTCCAAGAGCAAATATGAAATGGAAAACACACCATTCTATTTTTTTCCTAAAATAATCACCTATCTTCCAGAAAGATGGCTTTTTAGAGGTTCTGAGTCTCCAAGTCTTTGCATTTACCACTTCCTGAAGTTTTTCCATAACATGATTTTCTCAATAGCTCTTGGACACGAGCTTTTAGCATTTGCAATTACACTGTCCCTATCAGCCTGCTCTTATCTGCCATATCTCTTAAGGGAAATCAGACAACTCCTCCTTCCCCACAGTGCTGCACTCAGGTACATGAAGAATTGCTCCAAGTAAACCTTGGATTTCTGACTTTACAAGTGTGGTTTTTCCATGGGTCTACAACAGGATGGGGAGAAAGCTTTATATGAAACACGGAACAAGGAAATAGATCTCTTAACTAGAAAGACTGGAGCTACTGGAATAAGCATTGAGAGACTCCTGATATGGAATTATATTTAAGAGGAATTCCTCCTTGCCCAAATATACTGGCATGACAATACAACTGAAAGTTTATCACTCTGTCTTGGAATTGTAACTCTGTTCTAGGAAAAAAACAAAAAATGATCACTGGGTCACATTTTAGAAAATGTGTTTAAAACACAAATTCAGTCAACTTCCTACATTTCATTATCAGTAAGACTCTTCATAAAAAAAGTTCTGTTAAAGTTGCTGTCAACTAGTTTCACATGGGTTTATCTCCGGCATCTAATAAAATTAAATCTCAATCACATCTTCTTCCTCACTAAATTGGGTTTCTCTCCAGGCATCTATTTTCAAACCCATTTGGCACTCTTCTCACTCCGTCAAACCTAACTGAAGTGCAGTTACAGACTGAAAACAGGTTTCTTGAAAAGGCCATTGAAGTCTTGAAATGTCATCCCAACACAAAAACTATAATCCTCTAAGATTCTTGAAAGGTTAGCAATGTTGCCATCATGTGTCACTGTTCCATTTTCATCACATCAGGGGAAAAAAGAAAAGCAAGCCAGAACCCCTTCCAGGACTCAAATACCAACCTTTGCAGAATAGCTTCTGCAGTGCGCTTTGCTTTCTGTACTGCCTTTGGGCCTCCCACTGGACAGACTGCAGTAGCTCTGAAGCCATCAAGATAAGTGGCATTTACCTAATGATAGAAGGATAACAAAATTACATGGAATTCAGTACTGGTAGGCTGTAAATGCTCTCTGGCAATCATTATCTATACAAATACATACTTTGTAAACAAAGTAACAGGTTTTTACATATAAAATAAAGTTAGCTTTTTCAAATTTTCCACCTCTTTCTTTTACCTTTGGGGCAGAGAAGATGAGGATAGTCCTAAGTTTTAGCACTGTCTCCAAAACTTAAGATTTTTTTAAAATCAAACTATAACTTCCATGCCACAAAATGACGTAATACCTTATAAAATGTTGAAGGAGGCAATCCTTTTGCTCCACAAACTTTCACTGCTCCACCATCAAAACCTACAGAGGTTAAAAAAAAAATCAGTATTTCAGTTTCTTCAATATCACTTAAAATCCAGTCTTTTGTGACACATATTAATCAAATGCACTTAATTAAAAAGCAAATCACTGACAGCTGTACTGCTGCAGAAGAGAGAACCTTCCAGAAAACAGACCTTCCTGCCTTAGAAAGAACAGCAGCAAACTGGTGACTGAATTTATGTCTGCCATGAGCCTTTTAAAACGACAATCAAAATGTTTATTCATGCACTTAAAAAATACTTGACAAAGAAAGTAGCCTTAGGACATTAGACTCAATAGTTATTCTCCTCTTAATATCCAGTTATTGCACACACACAGAGCATATAATTTACTGCAGCTGCAGTATATTATAATATATAATATAATTTACAGCTGGCTGCAGTGGACTGTAGTCCCTCACTTGGTAAAGAATCAAAGCAAGATGAGAAACCAGTGAGAGCTATTGGCTGAGAGCTTAGTAAATGAAGGGTAACCTAACTTTAGCTTTCCTATCAATAACAGAAACAGTAAGAATATATGTTCCAGGGCAAAAACCATGTTAGTATTAGGAATATTAATGGGAAAAGAAAAAAAAAAAAAAAAAAGGCAGAAAATTGCTGGGATGTCATAAGGTTCAAGCTTGAGCTGGAGAAAATCAATAGGTGCTACTCCTAGAAAATCAGCAGTGCAGGATTGGCAGCTCGTGTTTTAGAACCAGAATTACAGTGTAGCTCACCTGTGCCTAACCTGCGTTTGCAAATATTTAAGAAGCAGTTCAAAGCTTAATACAAATACTCTGAAAATATCAGATCAGAAGGCATCTAAAAAAGTAAATGTCAATAGTACAAAATTTACACACCACTCAAATAACACCATCACTGTCTCTCAAGACTGACATGAGGTTAATTTAACTCTCTCAATATAGAGCTACATCCCTCCATTCAGGGTGAAGATCTGAAGAGTTTTATGTTCCAGGTAAAAGCGTAGTACAGAACAAATACCACAAAACCAAATGCATAGCATCCATTGACAAAAGGAAAACAAGCATCTCTCAGCTCAAAGCCTGCAAGTAATCCAGCAGGACAATAAAACTGGCAGTATAAACAGCAAAATTAGATAGCTTGCCTGTTTTTACTGGTGTACGTGTCAAAGCACTTCAAACTAAAATATTTAAGCAATCTGCCCATTTTCCATCTGTTATATTTCTAAGAGGACTAACTGAAAGTTCATGTGGAAGTTCATTTTAAGTTCAAACATGTCATATCAGGTCATTTGCAAGCTAAAAGTTCATAGGAAGGTTAGAGTTTCTTTTTTTAAAAAGAGAAAGACTAGGGGCTAAGAGCAGCAAGCTGACATTATCAGACTGCCGTTTGGTTATGTTGCATGAGCAGAAGATTCACTGTACCATGTTATGTGCTTTTTTACTCAAGCAAAATATTTTTATGTTACCACATTTTCAGTTTTATCCCATTAAGTTTTTGAGATTTCAATTGTTCTAAGTTTCATTAGAAGGAAAAACAAAGTTTTTCTCATTAGAAGGAAAGAAATATAGATCTAGTAAAAGGCAAGCTTTAGATGCCTGTAGATAGTTTAAAAAAAATTATCTTACTCAAATTACAGCTCTTTGAATCTGTTAATCCTGGAGTTTTTTTGTTTTCCTTTTGAAGCTAAATTCTGAACATATATTATATCCATTTTTAGTCTACTGGCTGTTAAGTATTTTGAGGACTGCAAATGGATTAAAAAAAAAAAAGATTCTCTGGTGGCAATCTTGTACCTTATCAATCATTCTTCAACCGTAATCCACCTAAATGTCTAAGAAAAATGCCATTACCAAGTACTGCTTTGGAAGACACAGCCTTTCATTGTTACCAACACTTCAAATGCCCTAAGAAAACCATGTACAAAATATTTTTTTGAGAAAAGAAATTTAGCTGCAGTTTAAAAAAACACTGAAAGCTGTCTCAATGTTGTTCACACTGAATACACAGTTTAAGAAATTGACAGGTGCAAGACATGCATTAAAAAATAAAGCAAAAGGAGCAATGATTGAAAATATAAAATAGTCAACCAGCAAGATAAATAAGATTGTGTTTAAAATTTCTAAAGGAATTTCTAGCAGAAGTCCTTGAAAGTATCAGTTTAATACAGCATGACTCTAAGGAACTGATTTAATAAGGAATATGCAGAGACTACATGGAAATTAAAGTAGCTGCTTCTGTTTGATAACACACTTCATTGACACAGATATCTTTACATGAAAGAGGACTAACCTGGAATTTCTGTGATGGAAACCTGGGAAAAGTCACATGTAACATCTGGTAGAAGATAGCGCTGAGGATTGCCCAATTCATACACCAACTGCTCAGCTACAGTGCCAAAAGATATTAGTCCCCCTGTGTCTGGTGGCTTGGAAAGAATAAAGTCTCCTTCAGAGGAACATTCTACAATGGGAAAGCCTATGTTGTGCCTAGAATACAAAAAACATTAAGGGAAAAAAAAACTATAAATACAAAGGTAAAGTAAAAAGAAATATTAACAACACACCAGAATTTCATAGTAACAAATTAACCCAATTAAGTAAAGTCTGTCAAGAGTTACGATTTATCTGCTTGTTTTGACAGAAACATACACTAAAACAGAAGCCCTGAACAAACTGCTCAACTGAAATAGTATAAGGATGTAGTCTATTGTCTGTCAAAGAAATGCAGATATAACAAAAGATACCACCTGCAAACATGGATACAGGGAAGGGAATGGAGAAGGACACCAAGAGAAACACTTCAAGTAAAAAGAAGCTGAAAGAATTAGATTACTATGATTAAAGATGTAAATTTAGAATAAAATAAACCATGGCTAATTCTAGCCCCATTTGGCTACAGCAACACACACAACATGAGAGTGAAGACACCCAAATACATCTTGCACTCTGGATTTCTAAAAAGGCAGTCAAAGAAGGAAAAACAAACTGTGCTGGGAACCTCAGAGACAAAGGGAAGTAGAAAACAGAAATAATCACATCTACAAAGGATAATTTCCCATGTTAATAATTCTGAAAACAGAAATACATATGAAAGTAATAATCTTCAACACAGAAGACAGAACAGAAAATTACAAAAAGAAATGCAGTGAAATTATGGACATGTTCATAAATTAAAATATTCTTCTTCCTCCTCACATTCTCACAAGCAAAATATACAAAAAGTGATCAAATAACTCATAGTAAGAAGCACAGACTGGTCATTACAGTAGCAGGGCAGCGTTTTCAGGATTATGTGGGTAAGATCCAGACATCTGCTATTCTAGCTAAAAGGTTTTCATTTATTTACAGAGAATTTGAGCAAAATTAAGGACTTCAAACTTTTCAGAAGTACCTGAGAATTAAAATTAAGAGTGCAAAGATTCTTCTGAAAAGTCTACCTGGCTCCCTTCCTTCTCACAGGATGCCCAAAATTTGTACAAGTGTCCCATAACATAAAATGAATACAAAAAGAGGAGTTCAGGAGATACAGTCCATTGCAGAAGCTAAACTGTTCTAAAAGGGTCCTTACAATGAAAGGTGGTGAACTTTACCATTCTCATTAAAGCCAATGACCTTCAGGTCTTTCATACAAACTTAAAACCAGTTAATCCCTCCATTTAATTATTTTTGGGTGGTAGCGGTAACAATGTGCTGAACATACAACTGAATTGGTTATCAGCAAAGGTTACACGAACACAGTTTGTATAACATAAATCCATAAAGCCTGAAAGAAAGTAAGCAAAAATACCAGTGAACTCTTAAGGGACATTTGAAAAAGCTCATGGGAGTTTGAGCAGATTCCTGATCATCAAGAATATTCAAACATAACTCCATTATTTAAAAAAAAAGGATTAAGACACAAGATCTGTTACCAGAGATCAGTAACTTGTAACACTTAGAGCAGACAAATTCGAAAAGTATGGTAGCTGGTGGACACCTAGAAAAGCCCACATCAAATCAGTCAAGATAAAACTTCATTTGACTTGTCTTTGAAACTATTTGCACCACCAAAAAGATACAGGAAACAAAAAAAAGCCCATCCTGGTAAATGCAAAGAATTTAATGGAATCAACAATTTCATATACAGTGTATTCTAGTGGGGGGGGGGGGGGGAGGGGGCAGGTTTTGAGCGGAAGAGGAGAAAGAAAAGATGGTAGTAGAAGTATGTAATATTCAAGATTTTGAAGTGTGACATAGAAAACCAACACCCCAAAAAAGCTCTAAATTCTTGATCTGGAACATTAATGTATGGTAACAGACTAATGTCTAATTATCCGTAATTATCCTCACATTAGGTGCAAGGAGACACACAAAGGAAGCATCATCATTTGGATCATCTGGCCAGTGGAACAAAGCAGGATCAGTGACTGAACAAGACTAGAATTAAGAAGCTTTTGCCCTCTGAGTATCACGTTTGTGCACTTGACCCTATCACTTATCTGTCCTGTAATGGCAACAGTACCAAGTGCCCTGCTCGCAGGCTCAGTGCAGCTTATTCAGATCACGTGTACCCAAAAGAGACCCCACTCCCAGGAAGAAAGATCACCCAGAGCAGCCCATTTCCCTGCACTGACAGCCAGTGTCCCTGCTGCAGCCCACTTTGATCCCAGTCATCAGCACATGCAACTCTTACAGTACTCCCCAGTGAGCTTTGTTTGGAAGGAAGAAGTAAACGGTAGACAATCAACTTCCTACTCTGAACCACTGAGTCTACTAACATTGATTCAACTTCATTTTGCCCAACTTGCACCCTAAAAACCCCTAAACCATTGAAAAACAAAACTCAAAAATGACAAAATGAGAAATTTCACCCCCTGATATGGTCAAAATATGGCAGGATATTGTTCCCCCCTCATGGTACACTACCACCCAATGAACTTTTCTGTATGGCCAGTTCACTGAAGATGTGTGTTCCCCAGGTTATGCCAGCCCTGAAAGCTTCCCTCACCTTTTTAATAATTCGCAACATCGGGATGCAATGATCTGGGTCAGAAGTCCCTGGATTCTACCTGTATTGTAACTGGATGACTGGGAAAATAAAATACCCAGTACTATCTTATAGCAGATGGCAGTACATACACATTAACACATTAATGCATTAACATACACATGCTTAAGACAAAAACCTATTTCGTAAATTGCTAAAAGATGTTGCCTAAAATTAATTTTCTCATTGAAAATAAACTGGTCTCTTACTCCTACAATACAGTCAAATGTCAGCTACTTAAACCTGGCATAAAAAGCTACTCAGCAGCAGTAGCTGCCTGGCTTAGGTATACCACAGGCAGTACAGTCACACCATCATACTGACCAGCACCTCCACTTTTAAAATACTGAGTCTTCACCTAATTAACTTGTAGGTTTTGCTGAATGACGACACACCATATGACATCTGCTCTGTGGGGAACATGCCAACCTCAGGCTGACCATAATTCAATAGCCAAGATGTACTTTTGTATAGTGTAGCAGGGCAGCAACCACAGAACTATGAATTTTAGCAGCAACTACAGTCATGGCATCCAAAGGTACCTTGGCAAAGTGGCATCCTTCAACAATAAAAGAATTGCATCAGTTTAGTGACAAAATCCCTAGGATGAGGCAGTAGCAAGCAATGGAAACAATTCCGAAAAGGAACTAATACAATTAATTCTAATTAAATTATATAAATTAGTAAAATACAGTACTAGAGATAAATATCAACTACTATTTTAAAAATATTTAAGCAATACTTTTAGCACAGGGTCAATATAAAGAAGTAATACATGTCAATTTGTGACAGGATATGACAACTACCATTCTTTAATGCAAAAGGTCCATTTCAGGTTGCATGCTTGCTACTTAGCAAGTAAATATGTTACACTCTATATAAATGTATATATAATATAGACACTAATAAACCAGAGCACTGAATGAGACCAAGCTAAGATTACACCTCAGAAAACCCCTCCAAACTGGGTCTAGATAGAAGTTAACAGTTAAAGCAGGTCTTAGTGAAGACTTACAGCACAGGAATAACCAAGTTACAAAACTGGTTTTGTTGCTGAAGCCTCCATCTCATCAACCTTCTCTTACAGCAATCAAAAATCTGAGTTTTCTGTCAAGTTCTCTGTCTGCCAACAACTTACTCTTGGATTAATTTTTTCCATGTAAAATGTTTTTTCTTCAGCTTTGGCTTTCAGAGATGTTACAGTTTATGGGCATGTCACAGGTGATAAATTACACTGTCTCAGCAAGGATCTCCTCCCTGTCTACTCTGGGACACTATTCAGAAGCCTCTGAAGAGCCATCAAGACAAACTTCCTCCTTGTTTTGCCATACTTCTCACACTATTTGCATTACAAGGGAAGTAAAATCCATGACTAATACTTTGGCTCAGGGAGAGAGACATTACTTGAGACAGGACACGTATTTCTCCCCTCAAAAGTGTCAAATCCCTCAAGTACCTCATTGTAGCCACTACTGCTCAATGAAGATTACTGGCAACAGAAGATGGGACAGGGAGTGTAGTACATTTACTTGCAGGGGAAGTTGTTGCAAGAATGAAAACAAACCTCCACAGCAACGCACGGTGGAAGTGAACCAGGATCCAAGTAAGCTGTGGTATGAACTTTCAGTTTTACAGCTAACACAGTTGCCCGAGATGTGACTCAGTGAATGTCACACAAAGGAGAGCTCTGAGCCAAGCTTCTCAACTCCTTAGGTATGTATTTTAACCAGAATGCTATTAGGCAAAAAGCAGAAGCTCCTACCGCTTCTAGCAGTGTTTTCACAACAGGTTCAAAATCAATAGTACATCACGGGAGATCAGCACAAACGTATGAAGTAAAGGTATAAGCATCTCTCCACATGAAGGTACCAAAGTGTTTCCTAACATGCAATTCTGCTTTAGGCAAGACTTACTGATTGCATCACTTCTCTCCTCTGACTAGGGCATTTCAGACTGTATCTTGTACCTCAGCTTCTAATGGCCAGAAAATTTCAGGCTAAACAGACCAGCTGCCTGGTGTTCTCAGCTGCCTGGAATAGATGGTGCTACAGAGAAAAAAACATTCCACACTGCTGAATGGGACTTGCATGCTGGATTTTGTTCTAGTCCCAAATTAAGAAATCTTGATCCAGCCCCTAAGAGACTACAGCTATTGACTTACCCTTTTGGTCATCCCAGGCCAGAGGATTATGCAGTCTCAACCATTGCACACTCCTGGCTTAGAGCAAAATGTCAGTGTTTATCATCTCCTCAAAATGATAACTCTACTGATCAGACTTAGTTTATTCTCTCCTGCATTTCAAAACAAAACAAAACAATGTACTAATCACCCACTGGCACTAAATAATATCAAGATACAACAATGTCTGGGGGAAAATGAAATTAAATAGAGAGCTGTGAATTATCAATATAGTTCTGGCAGTACAGTTCATTTTCACACATGGCATGAATTCCTCACAGGAAGCTGTAGACTAATGTAATGTCTGCTAACAGACATTAAATAGGGAGCAGTGATGTATTATCACTTCTGCTAACCCTCTGCTGATGTGCATTACTATACAAATAACACAAAAGAAGTGCATTTTTTGATACCACTAACTTAAAATCAGCATCAAAGAATGCACAGTACCTTCTATAGACTATGAACTAATGATTTCTTGCACTTTCTCTGCTAAACACCAGAGAATCCACACAACAGAAGAGTCAAGCACCCACTTTCTCACTGGAAAAATAAACAGCACCTATCCCCTCTACCTGTCTTCATGAAAACTGGACAAAATTTTAGGTTTCAGGATAGCCACCTATAAGTCAAATGCACTAAGAAGACACACACAGCACAAATCCCAGTGCCTTAGGTGAACACAAAGCAAGTAAGTTTGGCTTCTGTCAACTAAAGTAACTTGGAGAGTCACAAGCTGGAACATGCACTTCACTTGTTTTGCATTAAAAACTTACTTTAAGGAGACAGCAAAGGAAATGAAAGAATAGCTTAGGTTTTAATAATTAACCATTACATGGCCACAATATACCCACACAATATTCCTGAGATTTAAAGCACCCTTTTGCAGTGGAATTGAGTTCCCAGAAGTATCTGCATCAAACACTTCAAGAAAATTAAAAACAAACAAACAACACCTCCCTCCCTCAGAACATCAAAAACCCACCAACTGAACTATGTTGGATGAATAAAGTGGATTCAATCCAGTGCCTCAGTACTCACCGAGACACGATAGTATATGCATAGAATGTAAGCTCTAACTTGCCTGGCTTAATTTAGATTAATTAAAGTACTCTTGCTTACAGAGTTAATTATTTTTGCTTATGCATAAACAATAGACAGATAAGATTTATAAACCTGAAATGCAGCAAATTCTTTCGGTTTTGTTTACAAGTTAGAAATACTCATACTCATCAGTCCTTCTTAGATGGAAGAGACACATGGATTACTGTTGTTGGAGAGAAAAGAAAAAACCCAAAAACAGTCAAAAAAAGATCCTGCTTGGAGGTTAATGAAGCTCACCCTCTACAGTAAGGAGTGGGGAGGAGAGAGGCTGCCCTCCAGTGTTCAGTTACCACACACCAGTAATTGCAAGGGATGGGTTTTCTGCTCTTGGGCTGCACAAATGCACTCATGGAATGGGAAACTCATATGTGAAAGGCACATTAATGATAAACACAGACTTAACTTGGCTTCTTCCTCCTCCTCTTTAATGATTTAATTGAGCTGGTTTGGATTTAACATTAGGTACCATAGACACAATGATTTATTGAGATCTAAATTATTTTCAGGAGGCTGCTAAAAATGTCATTTTTTCTAAAGGAGGGAAAAATCATTAATAGACACAGTCAAGTAACTTCTGCAAACTCTGTCAGAGCTCTGTTTATCTGCAATATAGCTAGTTAGTGGCTGCAGGTATGGCATGTTTTGGTCACTGAGACACCATGATACTGTTGTATATTATTATGAATGCATTATCTGCATGCACTGAAAATAGATTCAGACTGTCTAAATAACGAAAACCCCAAGCCAGCAAATTTATTAAACTATTAAGTGGGAAATGCATTTTTCTGCATCCCAAGACTTTTCCTATCTGCCCTCCATGCTTTTGGGCCTAAATACAGCAAACTACTATTTATCAGGAAGCCAAAATTTATCCAAATAATCTTCTCCCTGCCTTCCTTCTCCCCTTAGTGAAGTGGATCTCCACTCTACATCTCAAAACTTACTATCAAAGCTCACACATTTTTCTGGTTTTAACTGGTTTTAGCAGCTTATCATACAGGCTGATGTGTCACATTATTTTATTTCAATAATTTTATCAATTACATGTCTAAGACTCAAAAACTGCAAACAAACTAATTCACTTTAAGGCACCATGATCAATTCTTGAGCAGACTTAAACTGAAGGTAAATAAATAACTGCTATATTAGCACAAATACAGCCACGTATGGTTTCAGGGTATGTATGTATATCACTGGGGACAAGGTAACAGAGCAGTATCAGGTGTAAAATGTCTATGTTCTTTAATAGAGATTCAACTCAGCACCAATCAGCTCTAAGCCACAGGTCTACTATGATTTTAGACAAAGTCCTGTGATTTTACAGATACAAAACTATTAGCTACGCATATTTGTGTATGTAAACTCATCTGTAAAATGAACTAGTCCCACTCCAATAGCTCACAATAGCTTCATATATTCAAGCTTCTTTCCCTTTTCCAAGACAGATTGACACTCCTCACAGGAAAATCCTTAAAGACCTATCAAATTTTAATAAGAAAATTAGTATTCTGTTTTTTCGCTTTAGTTCTTTTATAAAGCAAAGTCTTCTGGAGTCACAGAAGATTTTAAGAATTTCATAATGCGGCATAATTAAATTATTGTGAGAGACATTGTAATAGGAATCATAAATTTCCAAACCAAACTTGTTACTCATAAACTCCCTGCTTTGATTTCTCATAGAATACAACAGTGAAGAGCAAGTGCAGTTTGTTCAGTAGCCTTGCAGTAGGTGAGAAGAAATGTCCAATCCTGTTTGTTTCAATGCCATACCTGCATTCACCTTTAATCAAGAGTGCTCAGGAACTCCAAAAAGCAGCACCCATCTTTTAGGATCACTCTGAATAAGAAGCAGTCACTACAAGAAGAAAAAATCCAGGCAGCCCTATGGATCTTCAGACAGCAGGGCACAGTCCTGCTGGGTCACCCACCCGGACCAGAGTCAGCCTGGCAGCAGGAACACACTGTGTTAAAGCACTCTTCTCTCCTGCACCTCCCTGCTGCTCTTCAGCCCTTTCCTCCATCACATAAAAGAGCTGCCTTTCTCATGATACAGCAAAGGACAAAATCCCTCCCTCTCATCCCAATACGTACAGAAGTAACTAGAGCCAGAACTATGCAGAAAATGTGTTCTCCAAGTACTTTTAAACTGTTAAAAAGAGGTTGGTAAAAAGCTAGCTCCCTCAGCAGGCAGAACACACCTACGTGTAACTCTAATTCCATAGTTCTGAACACAAGACACACACAGAGCTTTTTGAAAGGACTGACCACCCAACACATTTGTGTTCATCAGGTAATTCAGCAGGACAGAATTATGGCATATATTCATACCTACTAAAGCAAATTATGTGAAATTTTTGGCTGACCGGCAAGCATCTCTGATTTAAGTGAAGACTATTGTAACAGCATCTAAAATATCAATATTGTCTTTTCCAATACAATCATACATGAAAGTCAATAAATCTTTTCAAAAAAGCAGAGGATACTGAAGGAAACAGGAAAAATAGTTTTAAAGGGGAAAAAACAAAGAGCTAATTTATTTTTCAAAATCTGCAGAAGTCAACAAAAGAAAGACCCTGTCTGACCAAAATCGAAAACTTCAGAAGGGAAAACAGAAGTTGTACAAAAGTAACATTGAGGTGGCAAAATATCAAGAGGCCCATATTGTGTCCCCAAAAAGAGAAAGGCAGAAGCAGTTTTCACAACACAGATACAAACAGAAAGCCTCATCTTTGGTCCACTACAAACACGCACGCTGGTATCAAGTTTACCTACCAGTCTGGTACTGTGTGCCAATCAGTGAATATTCCACCTGTACACTGAGCACCACATTCAATGAGATGACCTGCAAGACTGGGAAAATGGCATTAAAGCAACTAAATATAATGCAAAATCAATTTTTACAAACCCAGCCTTAAATTACAATGGAAATAGAGCTAAATAACAAAACTTGCTATTTTCCTCCACAACTAATACAATTAGGAATTATACATTAAGCATAACAAGGGATCCTGAAAGATGAATAAGAGTGTTTAAAGCACAAACTTTTACAAGAATTTTCCTACAAAAAATGAATACCTAGAAGATTACCTCACATCTAAAACCAAGGTTTTCTTAATAATTTCAAATCTTGATCTAAATTCGGTACCTTCATAGTCTATGTGTAACAAAATAGTCAAAGATCATTTTTAAAAGAGACAAAAAAATCTCACCTCCATGTATTATGTATTCACCACAATGTATTGTGATTATTTATTACTATTTTCAAATTTTGATTGCAATAGTCAATAGATATTCAACAGAATTATGGAGAAAATCTTCATCTCTATAATCCCCAAGTCAGTGGAGCCTGAATGTATTCCTCTCCACATTTTTTCTCAAGCAGAAGTTCAAGAACACTGACACTAGGGTGTGCTCAGGCTATCTAAGTAATCACTCTTTTACAAGGACTTCAATTCACATAATGATGCACAATGTTAAATTAGGTGGCATAATTCCACCCGTTTCTCAATCAGATTCTTAACTTTAGGACTACAACAAGGACTTGTAAGTGGGAGCACTGACACCCAGCTTCAACAAAACCATACCAGGATGCTGCCTTCTGACCAAACCTGCTTTTGTGCATCTTTCAGAGTAAGCCCTCCAACCACCCCAGCTATCAACAGTGGCAGCCAAACAGAAAAACCTGGGAATCAGTGGCCTCTACTATAAAATTTCATCTCTTGAAACAAAATGAACAGCAAGAGAAAATCAAGCTGTTAAGTATCTCTCAACCCTTTTTCCTTTTCTTATTTTAAGCTGCTTCCAGAATGAAGTTTCTATAATTTCAATTCCAAGAGAGTAGCAAGCGAGCCTTGAAAAAGAGCTCAAAACCTAACAAAAACATGCAAATAAATTAATGCAATGATAATATGAAAAATTAGCATGTGATGAAAAAGTTGATATCTTGACATTACGATATGAAATACAGATTTACCCCATTTCTTCTTATATCATTTACCTTCCTGCAGCTAGCAAGTCATAGTCATCCTTATTCCAGCCAAACTAGAAGAAAAACACAAATATTTTAAACACATAGAAGTTTCATGCAGTACCAAAAACTGCATACAGTATGTTCCTTGCTTTGAATAACAATGCATTGGATATATTTTAAATCTAAATAACAATAATTGGCAGGTACTGTACATCGATTTGAGTTCTTATACAGAAAATGAGCAAAAAAAAAATCTCTGACACATTTCAGTCTTGCTACTATTGATACATCCCAACAAATTTAAACTCTAAAAGTCATACCCTCTTCAAAAAAACTGGAAGTGCAACACCCATATTATTTAAAACCACACAACCTACAGGTTTAAAAGTATAGTACCTATCTTGTGTCACCTGGACAAAGCACTATGTGTCCAGCTTTTGAAAATTATCAGCTCCTGGAATACTACCAGTTACCCTCAAAAAATGGAAGTATGCTTTCTGTTTAACTGGAAATTTTAGCTAGAATATTTTCCCTGAGTCCAACCTGCAAGCAATACAGTAATTGTCATTTATTTAGCACTTTGCAGAAATCTTCCTAAAACCTTTCCTAAATAAAATAGATAAGGTCTTTCTGGAGTAAGTAATACACACTGACAGTTATTTTGAGAATGTAAACAACCAGGAATAAAATAATAAGTCATAATAGAAATTATAAATGGAAAATTAATTAGGCAATGTTTGACATGCATGATGTCTTAGAAAGTATATTTTTAACTACACACATACTCTCCTATTTTTAAATATGCACCAAAAGAAAGCTTCTGTATTTCACTGTGTGTGATCCTTCACAAAAATTCATGAAAACCTATTAAAATCACTCCAGAAAACTACACACCATGCTTGCATAATTTTTTTAATTTCAAGGAATTTCAGAAATGCTGTATTGAAACTTGACTACTTTAAACAAAACTGCTTACCCACTGAACAAAAAACCCCAGCGGTTTAAACTACCTCACACGCTACCCCCTAACCAGAATGAGCTCTACTATCGACAATATGTGGTAAAGAAAAATATACTTGCACACCAAATTTGCAGAAAGGCAAGGGGAAAAAACTCAAAACAAATGGTAAAGCAGCTGCTGAAAGAGGCTAAGACTTCCTAAATCTCACCCATACTTTCCAGCTTAATGGTATACAAGTTAACAAATATGCCTGCCATCAATTTAGGAGAAGTGGAAGCTGACAACTTTTCATGCACATAAGAAATACAGATGCTCATTATTTTTAATTTAGTATCTACATTTTCATAAGGAACAAAAATTGTCTGACAACGACTACTGAATATTCACTCACATATATTCCTTACCATTCAGAAATTAATTTGTACTTACAGAATGAATGAGTGGTCCTAATACAATCCCGCTGTCAACACATCTGCCTGTCACAACAATATCAGCTCCAAGGTCTAGAGCTCTGCTTATTGGTCTTGCACTAAAAATGACAAAACACAGCAGCAAGTACTTTTGTGTTTCAAAGTATTGTTTAAAAACAGCTCCCTGATACACACAGACTAAAAAACTTAAATTGCCTAGGAAATCAGTACTACTTGTAACAACCAACTTGTCATTAGGTATGTACATCAAGAGTATTTTAAAGAGCAGTCATCAGGGCGCTATCAAATTCAGGCACCTAAATAACATAACTGAAACACTTCTCATAATGTCCATAGAAATCTTCTTGAAAAAGTGCAGAGAGGGACTTCTATCATCAATTATAGAAAAGAGAGTTTTTCAGAGATTCATTAACCATTTGATTTTTAGATGAGTGCATAAAGATGAACATTCTTTAGGGATAAAGCCTGGTGACTTAGCCGTCCAATTTTAAACCTTTAGGTCAATTACCTAAGTGATTTAGGAACTCGCAGTATTGTCCAACCTCAAGAGTGCTGTGCAAGAACAGGATCATCAACTGGAAGAGAGTATGTGACCACTGTGTCATTACTCACCCCTTCTCCATTATTAGACCTGATTAATATTTATTCATCTGAAGTGGACGGTGACAATGAAAACTCAACTTCACAAAGAGGTAGCTACAATACCTGCATTCACTGACTTATGGAAACCCTAAGTATAAAGGAGGAAACAGATCTTTCAAAACAAATGACCATCCTGAAAAACTGGTTTCCAAAATTTCAAGAGTGCAAAGCCTGACACAGAGTTCAGAGCAAGGGAACCTCCTACAGCACTGACTACATCCCAGTACTTGAATTCCTTATTTGCACTTCTCTAGTGACAACACAAACTACTCGATTCTGCAACAGAATGAAAAAACATTTTTGCAGTCGTGAGTGAACGAAAGCTGTTTTGGCTTGAACTAAAACCTGATGATTCACAGATGGTGTACTGCTAAGGAGTCATAACTTACAAGGTTATAACTAAAACTTATCTACAAGTTACAAACAATTTATTTTTCTGGTTGCCTGAATAATTTAAAGATGAACCTCATATACTAAGTGGTTCTAACTGCAAAGTAAAACAAATTTGTGTCAATACATTAAATTTAGTTGCTAGTAATAAATATATCATGCTAAAATAACTCACCCAAGATACACATTCATGCTGTCAATATTCTCTGGAAATTGTTTCCCATTCTCTAAATCAGTGATACCAGCTCCTTTTAAGTTCTCTTTCTGTTAGAAAAGAAGCAGAACATACATGCAGTGAGTATTTCGAAGTGTAAGACTCTCATTAGTATCAAACAATAGAGCCACTTCATAGCAACTCTAAGCCAAGTATATTTATTAAAAGTATTAACAATACCAATCACTTGAATGGCTAAAAGCCTTAGATATACTTTTAACCACAGCTTTTCCAGCATGCAGAAAATTAAGGTAGTTTTTAAAGACTGTAATGTTCATTTATGTACGACTAACAACAATGAACTGGTGTATTTCCTAGGTTTTAAATGGTCTTTAATTGCTAAATGGGACTAAATAAATCAAATCTCGCAAAGAAAAATGTATCTGCCACATCTGTAACGGTGTCATGGCCAGAGAACAATGTTAATCCTGGAGCTTCATACAGTACTTAGAATGAATTGTGTTTCCACAAAAATACGTGGAGAGGGAGGGTGTGGTTTTGACCATGAATTAGGCATTAGCTTCACAATCCAGTGGATTGAGGAGACAGTGACTGCACAGACACAATGTAAACTGTAAATACTAATTTACAGTTCTAGCGTGGGAAGAAAAACAAACTTCCACTCTGAACTAATTTGGTGTTCTATATTAATGACTGAAATCCTCCAAACCACAAGTAACATTTACCATGTTTCATGTATCAACAGTTGCAGTTGTCTGTAAATGATAAAAGTTGTGTCTTTTTTGGTTCCTCTAAGTTATGTACTGGCAACCGCATAGAAGCCAATGCATTTCAGATCAGACATGTCCATAACAAGCTCAAATAACAACTACTTCACTGTTGTACCACTAATGAAAATCTGGCCCACACACAGTAATCTCAGTACAGCAGAAGTTTCTTAAAAGGATGTCCAAGCACCACACGTAACTTGCAAATAAAGAATCTTACTTGACGATCTTCCACATTCAAGAGCATGCAAGGGGTAACAGATCCTATGCAGATAAATAATTTTCCAAGTTACAGGCAGAGATTTAGCCACAGTGCAAACCTCTCCTCTGTTAAGTACTATTATGTATAAACTCTTTTCCCAGTAGCTTTTCAGGTATGGCCAACATCTTTTGCAGATTTCATAGATAAAGTGTAACTCTTTAAGTTAAAAAATCCCAGGTATTTAATCTTTAAATTTTAATTTTTTTTAATATTTAAACTTCAATCCTTGCACTTAACATTATCTTACCAGCTGTAAACTAATCACTTAAAACCAAGAAAACCCCAGCTATCTATAAACAAAGTAAGATCAGGAAATGCCCGTAAACCACTAAAAAAGCTAGAAGGGATAAGCATTTGAATGTGTAGCAGCTACACCATATTCAGAAGAATTAACAGGCATGATTATCTAGTTTAGACAGAAGCAGTAAGGAACAGCATGTAATAGTTTCTCCTGAAGAGCAGGCAGACCTTACAGCAGATTCCCATTTTGCTTCAAAAAGCTAAACAGAAGATCCACAAGCTTATAGAATTCACCCCCACTATATACCAAACAGCAGCTATGTCAATAATTATATTTATGCATTAAAAAACCTAAAAGATAATGAAGAACAATGCTTCTGATAGTGGAAGACTACTGCATAAAGACACACAAGGTTCCTTTGGGACAGTAAACGTCACCTTCATGCTATACAGACTTGCGCTACTAAGGCTTAAAACAAAGTGAAATACCTCACTCATCAGATCATCTCCAGCAACAACAGCTATTTTCAAATCAACATCTGCTTTCTTTGCCACCTCCTGAAGGGCAGCTGCACAAGCAAGTGGATTAATTCCACCAGCATTACTGATGACACGAACACCTAATAGAAAAAAAAAGGCAAATAAAGTTCAGTAGCAACAATAATCAATCACCTGTACTTTAAAAAGTGTAGTGAAACACAAGCAAGGTACCACCTTTGCAAGGTAACAGACAAAGTACGAAACAGCAAAATACAAAAATCACATTAAAATAAGAACCAAATTTAACCTGAAAGGATCAGAATAAGCCAGTACAAAATTCTTTAGAGAAAAATAACTGCTACAGATACTTCTCACTTATCCTTTATGAATGGAAGAAGAAAGTGACCAGCATGACACACATAACCAGGCAGACAGCATCAAACACCTCTGACAGGGACAGTAATAGATACTGTGAAGCTTTACTAATGAGAACAAAAAAAAGAGTGGAAAATACATTTTTAGAACTATGTGAGAATTTTGAAAAACTTAAATGACCTTGAAAACATCTAGATTTCACATTTTAAAAAAATATCTGTAAAGCAATCTGCCATTCACAAACTGAACCTATAGTAAGAAATACATGGAAATATACGTATGTATTTACAATTGCAACAAATACCTTAAATCAACCCAATTTCACCATCAGACCTGTACCCCACATCAATTACAATGGGATTTTTCATAGAATTCTAGAATAGTTTGGATTAAAAAGACCTTAGAGATCACCTAGTTCCAAATCTCCAGCTATGGGCAAGGTTATTCAGGGCTCCATACATCCTGGCCTTGAACACTTCCAGGGATGGGGCCAGCTTCTCTGGACAACCTACTCCAGTGCCTCACAGTAAAGAGCTTCTTCCTAGCATCCAATCTAAATCTACCCCAGCTTATGGCCATTCCCCCTTCTTCTGTCACTACATATCCCTGTAAAAAGTCCAATTCTCTTGCAAGCACCCTTTAGGTACTGCAAGGTGCTGTAAGATCCTCCCAGAGCCTTCTCTTCTCCAGACAGAACAGTCCCAACTCTGTCAGCCTACTTTCATAAGCAGGTGAACGGAATTAACATACAAACCCATAGCATACCTTTCCTGTGAATATCTTTTATGTAGGGAGCCATGGCAGTGGAGACAAAATCCGGAGTGTAACCTAAAACCTGAAATAATTAAGAGCTGTAACCATTTCTTATAGGTAGGTTAACCTAACCCCTTCACCTTGGTTAACACAGAAAACAGAGAAGAGCAGCCACCTCTCAAATAATACCATCGTTTGGGTAACGCGATGGGAAACGACATGAACACTTTCACTAGATGAAACTGAATAGATGCAAATAAATGCATGCGAATTAAAAGTATACTTAAGGAACCGTATCCCCGTAACCAGGTACGTCTTACAGAGGCTTGGGCTAAAGGAGAGCCTGGTCGGCGCACCCGCCCCGGCCCAGCCCAGCACGCCGGGGCCGGGCACCGGCTCTACTTACGGGAGACCGGGCCTTGGCGGCCGTCAGCAGCGACATGGTGATCTCGGAGAGGTAATCGAAAACAAGGAAATCCAGCTTCCCTCCGTAGAGCAGCTGCGGCACTGGCGGGGCAGGCAAGGCGGCACCATCAGCACGGGGCCCCGCCCGCCCCACCCGCGGCGCGGCCCCGGCCCGGCCGCTGGCGCAGCGGGGCCGCCCGCGGCAGCGCGGCCGCCGCCGCCCGCCGGGCTCGCCCGGTCCCGCCGCCCGGCCGGCCGTCCCCCGCCCCGAGCAGCCGCCGCCCCACCGCCCACCTGCGGCCGCCGTGTCCCCCCAGAAGCCCGAGGCGCAGCCGATGCGCACCGCGCCGCCCGCCGGGGGCTCGCCGCCCGCGCCGCGGCGGCCCCAGCGCGGCGGGCGGGCGGCCGGCCCCAGCGGCCGCGGGCCCCGCAGCGCCCGCAGCGCGGCGCGGCTCATGGTGGCGGCGGCGGCACCGCCCCGGCTGCGGCCGCCTCGCACGGGGCCGGGGAGGAGCTGGGGCCTGCGGAGGCGATTGGGAAAAGGGGCGGGAGAAAGCTTAGAAACCCCGGGTGCGCGGGAGAGCGCTGGGAGCGGCGCGGGCGCAGCGCGGTGTAGGGGTGCGCGTTCAGCAGCTGCAGGGCAGTGATGGGTCCGGCCCGAGGCGCGTCCGAACGGGGCCTCTTGGCTCGGGCTGTGCCCGGCCCCGTGCTGCACACGGGTCGGTGGCGGGGCTGTCGCACCCCCGAGGAGCTGCGGGCCCGGCGAGCGCAGCCGTGCCGGCCCGAAGCGTGCGGCGGTGTGTCGGGCAAAACCCCGACGGTGGGAACCCCGCCCTGGGCTCGGATAGCGTCAGAAGCGGGCCAGATAGTCCCGTCATGGGATCCTTATGACACCTCTTCCTCCTCGCTAAGTACAAGATGTGCTTATTCAAAAATAAGACTTTCTGTGTGGGCGTGCACGTCTCTGTTCTGAGAGAAAGCGTTTCTCAAGTCCTGGACTGATTCTCTAGTCTGTGGACGAGAGGAAAGTGTCACCAAGCCAGGAAATTCCCTCGTATATAAGGAAGAACGATTTCCTAGTCCTGGTATCTGAGCTGGAGAGCTGTCTCTGGATATCTCCGCAGAGATATCACATACAGGCTAATGGTGAATTCTCCGTGTCTGACATCAACGAGGGCTATGCCTGCACCAGAGTATTACTCTGACACAACAACAGCTTGGCCTTCCTAAACAAGTACACTTCTATTCCAAGTGGATTTGGATTATATCTTGCAAATGATGCATAATAAAATTGTGAGTCTTTGCAAGAGTGGTGTAAAATAAAACGCTTGGTGTAACACAGACAATGCTAAGTACATGGTGATGATGAGGGGGGGTTTTACTGATGTAAAAAGTAACCATGTTGAAAATAAATAAGTACTTTTGGAAATTGTTGGTAAGACTTCCAGTTAGACTATTATAAAACATGCAGTTGAGAGAAGATAATAATAATCATGCTGTGATCTCAGAATTTGGTTCCTTATTTAGAAAGATACAATGTTTTCCTATGGCAAAGAAGGGCTTTAAAGCACTATTTTATGTTCTCAGTGTCGGAGTGATGAACAATTCCTGTCCTAATCTATTAAAGAGCCAGAACCAAGGAGGTCATAAAGAAAGAAAATTTGGTTCCCTATACAGATTTTTATTATTATGCTATGAAAATATTTCATTACTATGTTGAAAATTTGCAGGTTTGGAGTACCTATAAACTAGCAAACATGCAAATAATCACAGTAGGGGAGAAAACCACCAGGACTACAGAGATCTTTGTTCTAAATATATATTTATTGTAGCTCCTTAAAGTCAACTTTGAAGCAAGAATCAGAAAGAGCACTGTCTGGTACAAAATACATGGCTATCTGTATAGACATAAAGACAGATGCTTTCTGTAAATAAACTTTGAAGTGTCTTCCACGTGTGTTTTGATACAGAATACATTGCAGTCACATGCCAGCGTATTGCAGCACGGCTAATCCTCTGCAAGTCATGCAACCCTCTCAAATCCTGGGGTGAAATTCAAGTGTGGTTCACCTTGGCTGGGACACTTTTACCAAAGTGCTGCAGTCCTCCGTCCTGTGCTTGAACACATCCAGAATAAATGCCACTCACTGATAAACAGAATCATTGATAACCCATGGATGCAAGTCCAAGTTCCGCTGGAATGGGTTGGGCCAGGTTTTCGTGCTGCAAACCTGAACTCCTGGGCGTGAGAAGAGCGAGCTGCTGAGCCCAGGGGACCGGTAGGTGGCTGTGTCTCACCGCTGTCCGCACCCTCCTCCTGCAAAACAATCCTGGCCCCAAAACCGGCCACCTGCTCCCACCAGCATCCTCTGTGCCTCTGTCTCTCCAGGTTAACCGGGCATTTTATCTACATTAAGAAATAAATATTCACATGCAGATGTGTACGTTGGTGAAACCATCTTGAAATCTAGAAGATGCTTTATTCTTTTAACTTCTCTCAGGTATTTTCATAGCATGGATTTTAACTGCTCATGGTTCAGGGGAAGGACTGGATCTTGCTTTGTCAGAAACTATGTCAAAGTCCTTGTGGAACCTTAAACACAGTTTTAGCAAATTTGTAGATGGATGTTGATGTCTGTGTGAGACAATTAATATCCAACATGTATTTAATATTAAGACACACCTATTAGTTGATCTCCCAAAAACTCACGGAAAGGATTTAGAATAGTTTCCATTATTTGCAATGGTGTAGTGAAGTGATCAAGAGATCAAAGCCTGTATTCTGTTGGTTCTCACAGCAAATGTGTTTCTTACCCAATTTATACTTGTCCATAAATAAGTAGACTATTTAATAAGCTTATTGAGATTCCAGCAAAGTCATCAATTTTTCTGAGAGTATTTTAGTCAATACCTCTATCATGTCAATTTCACAAATTATTTTATTAAAATATACTGAATTTTCATTATCCTGAGCAGTAATGATTAGCTCAGAGCTCATTTTATACAAGAAGTTAGGATTGTTTTTAATGAAAACACAGGCAAATTATATAGTAATTATTTTCCAGGTAGGCTTGGAAAGAAATGCTCTGTGATGGTCAAGTCTTAAGTTTGAGATTTTTTTTAAAGATAATTTAAGAGATTTTAGGAACAGTTTATTGCTCTTTGAGGACGTCAGATGGCACTGTGTGGCTGTCAGTGAAGCCCAGAAGAAACCAGAATGACTAACAAGCCTGTGTGGAATTCATAGACAGGAGGTGCTAGTAAAGACTTGATTGCATTTGTGACCTGTGTAGGGGATATGTGTCAACAGTAAAAGCTGTCACAACTCACTCATGTGATAAAAACCCATTGCTTAATGTAAAATTTTTAAGAATAAGCCAGAATTCCTCTCAAAAATTGTGAGAAGAAAGCAGGGGAAAGAAAAATATTCTGGCTTTATTTTTTTATGCTAGAGAAAGAAAAAGACTACAAATTAAAAAAAAAAAAAAAAAAAAGAAGAGGAAATAAAACTTTTTTCTGTTTCTTTTTCATGGTTTACATGTAGCTAAATCTGAGCTTCTCTTTCCTTTGGTGATCCTAAATACTTATATTTACATTTAATCAGCTAGTGTTATTAATGCTTCAAACTTAAGCCTGTGCTTCTCTTCCTGTAAAGAGATTCATGCACCAGCATGGAGCACAGATAATGTGTAAAAGCACTGTGGAATTCATTCTTCTACTTCCATCATTCTGAATTAATGGCATTCAAGCCTTATCCTGGAAGCCAGGGAGAACAACACAGAGTACATTTTTTCCAAAACAAATACAGTTTCTGCTATATTTCTAGGATATTTCTGACAGTCAGGCTTCCTCTGATTGCTTAAAAAATTACAATCAAAGTATTTAACTGGCCAGAGGTTTCTTGTGAAAAATCACATTTTTGCTTTATTTATTTCCTTTTCTTTATGTATTTCCTTTAATGTTATTGTCAATAAATTCCTGTTCAAACCAATAATATCAGCCTATAGGTTCGATTATTGAAGTAGGCTCTGTTTAGTTTATTGAGGCTCTGTCCTCTCAACTAATTACAAAATACTCAGCAAATATTTGAATTTACTACTTATCTCGTTCCCACAAACTAGTGCATCTCTTTGTTTAACAAATAAGTTCACTGTTCTTGCCCTCAAGGTAAAGTATACACTGCAATCTCTCTTCTGCAGACAGTCTGAATACCAACCTTTTCTAAGCGAATCAACAGTTGAAAATGGTTTCTGTAGATCAGTAAAGAGAGAGAATTTACTGTGTTGCACTGAATACCCCTAATAAGGCACAAACAACTCAGAGCTCAATAATGATGTTTCACTGAACATGGTTTAGGGCTTTGCAGTAGATTTTTGGAATTTCAAGGTATAATGTCCTGTAATACAGGACTGAGAAAAACCTCAGCTATGACAAAACAACAGAATGAGTTATCTTCTGAAACATCTTGACTTCATTCCTTTACATCACATTCCTTTTTTCAGATATAAGATCACTCTTAATACCTTAAGATTTGAAAGAAGTTTAAATAAAATCTTTAATGCATCAAGTTACGCAAGCAGAACTAACTAATCAGAAACACTACAGGATTTTTCAAAAATAAGATAATAGCTCATTCAAAGCATCAAATATCTGGCTTCTGGATATGAGGTGTCTTGATGAATAAGTGTCTTGATTTTTGGCCCTTTAATTTTAACAAAGTTATTTAAATTTGTTTGTAGTGATAGTTTAAATCAAAATAAGAACTATGTATTAAAGCAATAGCCCTTGATTATTCTTTGCAAAAAACAAAGCATCTTTTATGTTATTAAAAGTGCTGACATGAACCATCATGAATCAATGTAACTTCCATTTTTTGATTTAAGTAAATACATCAGCCTATAAGTATTAAAGAATGCACTCTAAAGTGCATATTCCCAGTGTGGAGGCAGCAAAATACCCCATAATTTCTTTTCCAAAGGAAAGGTTCTGGCTGACATGAAGTGCCTACTATTTTTGCTGTTCTTCACTTAATTTTCAAAGAAACAACTGTTTCCAGCCAGTATTTGAGCTGAAGCACAGCAAGTGGACTGGTGTCACAAGTGTAAAGAAATTAAAGGCTCTCCCTTGCACAGCAACTGATATTTGTTGACTCATTTCACTTGAGGAAGAAATGTGCTGCACAGAATGGACTATGTAATTGGAAAAAAAAATGTTGCTATTTACTGTTCTCCCACATTTTGAAAATTGAAAGAGAAAGATAAGTTACAAAACTTTTTTTTTCATTTTCACTTCAGTGCACTTGGCTTTCTCACCCACCTTTGGCATGGCTTCGCTACTAGACAGCTTTTTAATTGTCTCTATTTCTCAGACTAATTATCACACTTATTGATTGAACTAGCAAAGGGGATTTTGCCCACTAATCTGTTTAATAATGCAAGGAGGGTGATACATATTGCTGATGGATAGCAAAGCATTGTAGGGATATTTTTTTTCATAATTTACCATTTGGTATTTTTCCATATTTATTTATTTTTAAATAGGAAAATTATCTTTTGGAGCATCTAAAAAAATATAAGTTCATGTCAAATCCACTGAGCACTTTCAGTTAAATAGTAATAAAAGCCCATTGAAAATCTTAAAATTCATCACTAAACATTTATAAAATGTTGTAGACTGATTTTTCAGGTTATATTCATAAGGCAAGTAAGTATAAGCTTAAAAAACAGATGTTTTTCCAAGGCAGCCATAAGGATATTCTGATAATCAGGAGCTAATTTACAGACACAAACATGTTTCTTCTGGTTTGTTTTTCTGAGAAAAGATTATCTGTGAATGATGGGCAGTTGTTGGCTAATGTCCCAGTGGCTGACAAAAAATTCTAATCAATACTGAATTGAAGAAAGCTCTTTCAAACAAATATTGTTCACCTTTACTCTCTCCTCAAAAATAAATTGCAGGAAAAGAGCACACTGAGTTTGAGAACTCTTCCTTCCAGCTGTGCTACCACAAATTGTTCCTCATCTGTTACCAAACCAGCAAACAGACTTACTGGAAAGAAAACACTGACCAGAAAATCAACACAGCTAAATTATGCTGGACACATCTGAGGCTACAATTAGGTCTTTAGCACACTGGTTTGGTAAGTGGGTCAGCTGTTTTGCAACCAGGACTCTCCAAGACAAAATGTTATGTAAGAGAGGAAAAATACCACACAGTCATTCCACTAAGAATATGTATTGCTTTCAACTTAATTAAAAGAGGGCTAAGATCTTTCTAAGTAATGAAAGATGGAATAAAAGAAGAAAAGAAAAAAGAAGAAAATAAAAAAAGAAAATAATAAAAAAGAAGAAAAATGATTGATTATTCATGGCCATGTAATCAGTAAAGCAAACAAAAATTTCCTGAGGTTTAAATATTTACATCTTCTGTTGAGAAGTACCACAGTTGTAACCACAAATACAGCTAAGCAACACTTATAATTGCAATGTGCAAATATTTGGTAATCATTGAAGCAATGTTGAAAATTTACTCCTTCATCAATGTAAATATATACAGTGATAATTTTGTGTAACAAAATCTGACTGAAAATTCAGTTTTCCTATTCCTAACCCATTTCTAGTGATAATGATCCTTTTACTTCTCCCACCAATTAGACATTTATCTTGAACATCGAAACTCTATTTTTATATTGTTATTATGTCATTATAGCCATTCTCACACTTTAATTATAAAATCTTCGGGGTTTTAACCCAAGATTAACTAGGCTTTTACTGCCACAGTTCACTGTTATCTTCTCTGATGCGTGAAATTCTTGCCTAGGTCAAGATTTTTTTTTTGTTTTCTGCTACCAAATAGTCTTCTGACAGAGTTTCAAGCCTATATGTACTACTTCTAGTGACAAAAGGGAAAGGTGCATTTTTTATTCTGTCAGAGGATGAGGGATACCTGAATTGTGCTACGTGGTTCACCTATTGCATCACGAACAGAACGTGCCCATCTGTACTGTGCAGTTTACATCTGTGTTAAAGCTGTTACTTAACAAAGTTTGTACCCGCAACCTACTCATGCTATCTTGTCATATCTAAGGGAATCCTGCTGGTGCACAGCCTCTGGAATGGTGTCTCTAGGACCCTGTGGACCTTTGTGCCATGACCTGCAAAGATGAAGCAAAGCAAGCTCGGTGTTTGAGCAGCAGTGACAAGGAGGTTCAGTGGTGGTTTCCTCAGTCCATGTTAAAGCACCAATGAAGCAACAGTAAAAAACACGACAGCAGATAGACTTCTACCCAGTCCTATATACTTTATTTTCACACTTTAGGAAACAGAAGTAACTCTGTAAAAGGTGGAACCATGTCCTATTTCTATCAATAAGATTACTATTTTTATCAACAAGAGCACATTCTGCACATGGCTCTTGAAGGTAATTAATACCAGATTTGGAAAAACAAACCTGTATCATCAGTCATCCTTTGGAAAAGACTTTCAGCAGCCTGGCCAAACTAACTTGCTGGTCATCAGTTACTGGAAAGCTGACTCTCCCAGGCACCGTGCTTCAGCCTCATGTAAGTGTCACATCAGCCTGATTTTTAGCATCTTAAACGCTCACATTTCCTTCTGGCAATATGTGAGTGGATCTCTGAACATGATGGGAACCTTCTGTTTGATCCAATTTCACCAGATTAAAAGAGGATATACAGGTCAAGAACTCTCCATGTTTCAGGGCATAATTATATCTAATTTTCTAATAATCTGGTTCCTATAGAATGCTTTTTTCCCCATTTTTAAAATACCTATTACGCCAAATTGAAACATTGATCCTGCTGTTCAGAGATGAAGTCATTTGCCTGAAATCACAAAGCTGACCCCAGTAACAACAGATCTATCCATGAGCTCCATTCTCACCATTCTTCTCACCATTTGGTCAAACATGTAACAGAGTCTAAAGCCTCATTCAACACTGCCTTGTCACACATCATGCTGTACAGGCACAAAATCAAGCTTTCTCTGCAGAAGCCATAGTTCGGACACCAGGTCTAGTTCATGAGTGGAAAGGTTAATGATCCTAATACAGAAAGCATGAAAAAGGACATACTGAAGTAATTTGCTGGGACAAAACCCATGGCAGAAGACAGGGCTTGTCAGCACTCTTGTAGCAGTATTGAATAAGGCAGATACCAACAACATTAGCTCCCCAGCAAGCAAGCATTGACCAGAGCCATTGGAACGGACTCACTGTGTTGAAGGATAGGGAACATTCATACTTTCATTGCCTGTGAGAAATACCACAGACTTCTTTTCCAGATATGCCACTGCCCAATGACTTCACACCTTTCTCTGCCTTAGTTTTGTCATCCACAGAATCAGGAAAATGGTATCGAGTGTCTTGGCAAAACATGTGCAGTTCTGTGGCGGGAGAGGCCTACATAGTCCCAAAATATCATTTGTTGTTAGGCAATTGATAGTTGGTACAGATAATTCAGATTACTACTGTGGCTTTTCCCTGTGCTATTAGAGTGAAATGTCTGCCAGCCCCCGGTACAAAGCGATGTGTGAGTTTGATTATGAATGTGACTAGGTGTAGCATCTCCATGCCTTGTCTCACCTTCCTGCCTCCACCGAGACCTGGCTGCAGCAGAGATCAGGCGACTAAGCGTAAAGTGGGTTCTGAAAATGGGAGGAGCGTATGTGCAAATTCTGGGAATCCACCTCAGATCCCTTCCCCACCTCTTCCCACCACCTCCCAGTGCCCGCCCCCAGCTTCAGCCTGCTGCCTTAAACTGCTGCCGTCCTGTGCTAGGTTGAACATTCTCTGCTGACTGCACAGCTGCGCCCGGTGGGACAGACACGATGGGGCCGAGGCTGTGTGGCTGGGCTCCCCTGGGGTCTCTCCTCTCCCTGCTCTTTTCTACCAGCATGGCGGTAAGTGAAGAGACAGCGTTTAGGAAACTGTGTCTTAGCGCAGGAAGTGGTCTTGGAGAAAATCCACTAAAATGGCCCTTTTTCTTCTCTTCAGTACATTGCTACCAGAGAAAACTGCTGCATATTGGATGAGAGATTTGTAAGTGCCTGAACAATTTTCTTTTATCTATGGAATGTAACCAAAGCTTTTCTATGCTGATTATTAACTAGTGTTATCACTTGAACCTCATCATTGTTTTCAGTTCTCATTAAGTGCACTTTGCTTAAACCTGTCATTTACTGATAGCAGTATATGCTTGGTAAAAGTGTATGGGAAGCTGCACTGTGGACAAAAGCACATATCCAGCAGATGCTACAATAATGGCATGCAGTGTTTTCTTGCTGTGTGCACGTAGTATGCAAGTAAACTGTAAATTCAATTACAGCAGACAAAGTCTACTGCGAATGCCTGCCCTTTTTTATCCTTTATCATTCGTGTCAGCAGTATCTGAAAGTTCCTTTGCCCAAACATTCTGCTCTGCTTCTTTTGCCCCTGAAACATTGCCAACAATGTCTCTTTACTCCTCAGGGTAGCTTCTGCCCAACAACTTGTGGCATTGCAGATTTCCTTAGTAAATACCACCCCACTGTGGATAATGACCTGCAGGAAATGGAGAGGCTTTTGCAGCGGATTTCTAATGCCACAGTAACAGCAGACCATCTGATCCAACACATCCAAGGCCTCTATCCTTCAGAAAAGCAGACATTACCAAGTGAGCATATAAAAATAAGTACAAAACTGAAAAATTTTATGTGGTTTTCTTTTTTTATTTTTTCTTTTTCTTTTTTACAATTATTTTGTACCTTTTCTATTTTACAGATTCAGTTGATGATTTCACTCAAAAGTCCAGGAAAATAATTGAAGAAATTATCAGATATGAAAACACTATATTGTCTCATGAAACTACTATACAGTAGGTATCTTCCACTTCTTTTGTCAGTGACAATACAAATTGTTTTCTTTCTGTTCTTTTGTCAAGTGCCAAAAAGCCTCTCTCAGAAAGGTTTTTTGTGCCCTTGCGGACCATTCTGCCCACACTGCCATTGGTAACTGCCTAGCAAGACACAGAAAGATCATGAGGATCTGATACTGAATTCTCTGCTCACCTGGATAAATCACTAATTGTGCAAGAAGTGCAAGATAAGAATGCCATGAAGCCTGGCAATATTTTTATTTATGTTTCTCCTGCTGTGCCAGCTATCCTTAAATTTTTTTCATGACCTTTGGAGGTCATGAGTTTTTGCTGTAAAGCACAGTATGTGGAATATTTGTGCAATCATTCACTCTGGCCAATTTTGCTGCATATAACCATGAAAATTACCTCAGTTACCTAGCTGTAAATCATAAGTAACTATAAACTCAGTGATAGCCTTTTATAATTTGACATTGGAAATAGATTTGAAAACATCATTAATGTTTCTAAATCTTAAGGATGTTTTTTGACAGGTCTCCACTTCTATGATATTATCTCAGAGATTATGTAGGCATTCTGACACTTACAGCAGTTTATTTAAAGCACATATGTTTTACAAATGCATCCATAATTGAAGAGGAGATTATCATTTACTTCAGTAGAGCAAAGTAACACTTTCCATGGAGTTATATTAATACATTATGCTGGTTAGAGTTTTGCTGATTAGAGTCAAGTTTTGCATATGGTTAGGTTTTGCATGAGGTTAAGCATGTGCTTTCCTATTTTGCCTGTCCTTAACTCTGAATACCAGTGCTAATAGAAGCACCCCGTTTTACAGGGGTGTTAGATACATGAGGTGTGTGTCCAGGGAAATGAATGTGTATTACACATTCTCAAACAGCAGATACAACAACCCATTTTTATGTCTCTGTCCAGACAGTTGACAGACTCACATATAATGAACGGCAACAGGATCACAGAGCTGAAAGAGAAGATTGCCCAGCTTGAGTTACTCTGTCAGGAGCCGTGCAAGGACCAGGCTGAAATTCAGGAGACAACTGGAAGAGGTGTGCAGAATCTTTCCTGTATGGTGGAGGATTAATTCAGCTGTGAGTGCTGCCGCTTGGCATCACAGCAGTGATTTACTTGGAATCTTATGGGTCATAGACCTCTGCAAAGATATATCAAATTGCAAATTGTAAAACTGATCAGTACAAGTTAGATGCTCTGCAGGCAAGGATTCAGGTGGAATTTAGTTCTTGCTTGGCCTTTTTGGCCAAAATACGATTATCCCAAGATGTGTGCTAAACATGATGGACATGACTAGAGTTTGCATGTGCCTGGGACAAAAAGAATATAACTCATTATCACATTTCTACTAAGCCATGTGGAAAAAAAAATTAATCATTCCATTAGATACAGAAGTATCTTTCTTTGTTGCTGTGGAAATCAATGCAATTACTGTTTTACACTGCTTAAACTCTATGTGAGACTAAATTCATCTTCACCTTACACAAGTCCTGTGACCCTTGCTAGTAGTTTTTATGGCAATGACACTGAAACATGGGGGCTAAATAGCTAACTTTGCAGCAATGGTATTTCGACAAATTGCATTTCTTGCACAAAAAAAGTTACAGTATAAAATAAATGCAAGGATAGAATTGTAGCTAGATTGAAAATGATCTTTGGAATATCTTTACTTCAGATTGTCAAGACATTGCAAATAAGGGTGCAAGGAAAAGTGGTCTGTACTTTATCAAGCCTCAAAGAGCCAAGCAGTCATTCCTAGTCTACTGCGAGATTGACTCATATGGCAATGGCTGGACAGTACTACAAAGGGTATGCCACTTATGTATTATTGCTATAAACAAACCTTTTGCATCAGCACTGTTTTTATTTACCTACAATACACTGTTTTTATTTACCTTTTTGACTGACATTTTTATTTTTGTTTTTGGTGTTCTTGGATTTTTTCCCCAGAGACTGGATGGGAGCGAAGACTTCAGTAAAAATTGGGTTCAGTACAAGGAAGGATTTGGACATCTGTCTCCAGATGACACCACTGAGTTCTGGCTGGGCAATGAAAAGATGCATTTAATAACTACACAGTCCACTCTGCCATACACCTTACGAATAGAGCTGGAGGACTGGAGTGGCAAAAAAAGGTATTTGCTTATGATGCTTCTGAAAATGACAGCTTAAAACCCACTGCTCCCACTGCTGCATTAGTTCATACTGATAAAAGGTCTCACCTAAAAAATAATGAACTCTTAGACCAGCTAATGTGTGCATGGAACTGCTTTGGCTTCTGAACTTACAGCTGTGACAGCAGTCACTGTGTGTGACTTGTTGCCAGGCACGTGTGCCTGTCCAAAGGCCACATGTTGTCAGCACTCATTCATTAGGCAGAAGGAATCTGTTTCTTTCCTTCAAGTTTCTTTGTCTTACATATCTTATGGACTACATGATAATTTTAGGTCTGGTTCTATTATTTTCTTTTCTATTTCTATTTCTATTATATATATGTATGTGTGTGTGTTGATAATGTGGATATTTCACACATCACTAAAGACTAGTCAGAAAATATTTCTGGTACTGGAGCACAAAAGTTGATTACACCTGTATCACTGAGCTGAGGCCCACAGTCGCATAAAAACAATTTGTTTTGAAGTGCTAGGATGCAATAAATGCATTTTCTGCAGTTTTAACACTGATGCATTTCTCATTTGTGCATGAGCTGGGAGTGCAGCATGCTCATATTCAGCACTGCTCTCTGTTCACAGCACTGCTGACTACGCTGTATTCCGAGTGGGAAGTGAAGAGGACAAGTATCGACTGACTTACGCCTACTTCATCGGGGGTGACGCCGGGGATGCCTTTGATGGATACAATTTTGGGGATGACCCAAGTGATAAATCCTACACCTACCACAATGGCATGAGGTTCAGCACCCATGATAATGACAATGACAACTACGAAGGCAACTGTGCTGAGCAAGATGGATCTGGGTGGTGGATGAATAGATGCCATGCTGGCCACCTCAATGGCAAATATTATATAGGTAAGGTGTCTTCTAAGTGCTTGTAGTCCAGGACACCACATTTCAGTGACAAAGGAAAATGAGTCACATTTATAGACTACAGTTTGCCTTCTAGATTTCCCAAAGCTGGCATAGCGCATTCTTCGCAATAATTGCTAACACCAGTAGTTGGAATTTATGACTGCTCTCCATTCCAAAGTGGGATAATCAGTCCTATTTTTGAGAGAAACAAAGCAGGGGGAGAAAGGTGATGAACAGTGTCTGTTAGGACACCCAGGGATGCCATGGAGGTGTCAGGACCAGAAAATGTATGGGCACAGTAACTATTTTAGAAAGCATCCAACTGTTTTGCTCCAACTGGTGTTTCTTAGGTGGTGTGTACACATCAGAAGATGCTGGTCCATCTGGATTTGACAATGGCATTATCTGGGCAACCTGGCGTGACCGGTGGTACTCCATGAAGAAATCTGCAATGAAAATCATCCCATTCAACAGACTGTCAGTAGATGGACAGCAGCACAACTTAGACAATATCAAACAGGTTCGACCACAGGGCCAAGGAGATATTTAAAATGAACACAGAACATTGTAATAATTTTAAACACTGTGTATGGGCAGCTGAAGTTAAACCCACTGCATCTTAGAGAAGTTGGCTTTGTTTACCATTTTGTCACAGAAGTATTAGTACTTTAATTTTAGTGCACCTTCTACATTACTATATCTTTTAATGGATAGGTAAATGGATAGTCTCATGATCAGGAATAATCCCTTGCCTTTGTATATTTTAAATGCTGCATTTTTAATTCCCAACTAATATAACTATGTATGAACACTATCAATGTGTCATCATAGCCTTATATACTTCTTTCATTAGAAGAACATTAAAATACTCTTTTTTTTTCTGTTTTAGGTTGGAGACGTATAAAGGATGGTTTGAAAAAGACCAGTTTGAACAAGAAAAGCAAATCTTTTTCTTAGACACTGAACTTAGCAAACATTACACGGTTCAGTTTTGACTATAAAGCAACATTGACTGTAAGGCCCAAAACTCTTCCCTGAGCAGTGCATACCTCTGTAGATGGTTGGTTTTTTTGGTTTTTTTTCTGTACACATTCTCAATAAATTTTTGATTATTACAAAAAAAGTCTGAGTTTGTTATCTGTGGTCTATAGCCGGCCAAAAAAAAAAAAACAAAACCTTTGATAGTTGAATCAAACCTACTTGACTCAGTCATTCATGAATTTCACACCATCAGTTCCTGCTCTTTGTTTAGAGGCATGTGTTCAACCTATTTCTTCATAAATGTGACTAGTATCCATATGTTTTCAAGTCTTCTAATAAAGTTGTTTGGTGACAAAGATCAAAGTACATAGCAACTTGAAATAGCCTATTTTACTGCTGAAGACTATTTTACTTAGCTTACTACAAAGTAATGAATACGTTTTCAGCTGGGATGTGCTAGGTAATATTAGTGATCAAGAACGGGTATTTTACTCCAGACCATACATATTAAGTTTCTCAAATTTTACAAGGAATAAGTTTAATTTGCTATATGACACATAATCGTACAGTGTACAGCTATTATTCCCAACTACTCTTCTTTTTTTTCACAAATATTTAAAAATTACTTTAACATATTCAGTGCCATTCAACCAAAAAATGTTAAAATTTGCATCAGAAATTGATTGCACATTACTTTCTTTCTCTGGATCTGATAATAATTCCCCATGTGATTCACATAAGCAAATCTGCATCACAGATCATGGCCAGCAAAGTTTGCAATGTTGTCTGAATGTACCTCCTCAAAATCTGATGAGTGCATTTGAGGGGTGTGCTAGCAAACCAAATTAGGTTGGTGGATAAACTGCTCAACAGATGATATATCCAGAGCCAGAAACCATCACTACCTCAAGCTGATGCATTAAGAAGTGAAATAGGAACTGTGTCCCAGTCTTTATTTTTAGCTGCCTATGAAAGACCAGAGGTTTGCCTGGTATTCTCTAAACAGCAAATTCAAGTGCTTTATTTTAGAGACAGGAGGACATTGCAGTGATAGAAGAGACCTCACAGTCAGTTAGTACTGCCTCAACAGTTTTCCAGTTTTGATGCCCAGATGTCTGGTGAGGCTGGTGCTGAGCATCTTCCTTGGATCTGATGATAAGCTGCCAAGTCCCTTTCATTTTTATTAAGATTTTGATATAGTTGAATTTTTACTCTTGGGCCAAAATCTAAGAGGAAGACAAGATTTCTCAGGAGAGAAGAAGGCATCATTAGCTAGGGTCAGATGAGGTTAACAATGGCTTGAGAGATGACCCCTCCACTCCACTGAACTGATATATTTGCACAACTCTGTTCACCCATGCAACCAGCCATGATGCACAGCTCACTGCCAGCCTTGACACTCAATTCCTCACCAAGCAAAGTAGCTTTCCTGAACATTTTGTGCTGTAAGGCCTCTCCTGTGCCTCCATGGAGCTGAAGCAGTATGTGTAGAGAGGCTGGAGGGAAGGATGAAAGGGAAGGGTTGGCAAGCCCAGTCTACTCCTTCTTCTGCAAACAGCCACTTGAGTAGCATTGGTTGAGTCCCTTCCACTTTCTCTTTCCAATTTATGCCACCTATGACATGACTTTAAGTTGATGTTATTTATATATTTGCAACATGGATTTAAAAAATTATTCCTTTCACTTCTGTCACTTTGATATCTGCATTTATACTCTGCTAGATCAGAATTGTTATTGACATTCCTGGTTTAGATTTTGGCTGCAATTTGATGGCAATCTGCTGTAATTACACACATTTCATGGATATGAACTGGCATTTTATGGATTGCTCATAATAACTAAGATTGGTTTATTCTTCCAGTTGGTTTGCTGATGGGTGTCTTTAAGTTTTCACAAATAATTTTAATTTCTGGAGAGGAGCATTTGCTCCAGTGGTCAGAAGGGTCAGAGTCAGTGAATGCAAGAAGCCTGATCTTCCAAAGAAGTCCTATGCCAGAGTTAATCAGAGAGTCTGCAGGATCCCAATCCACTGTTGTGTTCTCTGGGCCCTGAAAGAAATCTGTCAATCTGTGCTTCTGGAAAGCTCTATGCTATGGTATGCAATACCCTATCTATCAGAAAGAAGACAGAAAAGACATGTTTCTTCTAATAGAATAATACTCTCAGTATTATTTTTTGCAAGCAAGTACATTGCAATTGAACTTACTGCCCCAATTTTGTATACTGAGAGCTGAGCATATTTCTCTTTTCTAAATAATTTTTTATCATACATGACCCTCAGACTGTAGCCTATAGTAAAAGTTATCTGTATTTAGAAAAGTCTGTACCTCTCACTTTATAAAAAGTTTATTAAAGGATTTGGTGGACTTTGTTTCACACCTTGAGCTTGCAGTGACTCTTCCAAAGACCACTGTAGCACAAAACAGAGGAATCTCACTCCAAGGGCAAGGGGGAAAAAAAGTGAATGAGGAAGAGGTAGAGGAAGAAAGAATCAAATAAAGTGGATGAACTGTAGGATTTCTGGGATGTTGCATTGGGAAAATGTGGGACAAAGTGCTGGGACGGACAAGTAATGACTTCAAAAGGGTTAGGTAGTCTGAGGAGCATATGAAGAGAAAGTGAAGATGAGAGCTGAGTCTGAAGGAGAATGAAGTCTAAGACAAAGCACCAATAGACAGGTCATGAATGGGCAGGCAGGAGGAGCAGAAGGCACCACATGGAAGCTGGTGGTAAGTCAGGAGACACAGAGAGTGCTGGGCAAACAAGGTGAGGCACACAAACCACCTCTAAATCCCAGACTCCCCAACTGTTACTGTGGCATTTAGCCAAGAGCAGGGCAGATTTAGTAGTGAACTGCCCTTCTGTCCTTTGATCCTGAATTAAAGTTAAATCCAAAGTTTATCTAGCTCTTGGCCTCCAGCCTTTCAAACAAACACTGGCAGAAGTGACTGAATGATTGCAGCATGAAAGCAGAGGTACAGGCTGAAGGTCAGGCACACAGACTCAGCCCCTGACTGTAAAGCCTGAGAAGCTCTTCCTTCACCCCAGCTTCCCGCAGCAGTTGCCTTTGCACCAAGCAGGAAGCCCCTCTTAGCTTACCTAATATTTATGATCAGATGTCAACTTCTTTCCAGTCCCTCTAGCCTTGGTGGCCAAGTTTTACTTGCACCAGCGTTAAGCTGACTGTGTTTGAGTGTCACCAGAGTGCTGTGCCATCCCTCAGGTCAGAAGAAGTCTGGAACATGCTCTTTGACATGTCCCCTGTTACCCTGGTGACTGGTGCCTGGAACACCATCTAGCAAATTGTCACATCCTATGTTAGCATGGTTGAAAAGGCATAAATTCTTCTGGTTTATGTGCTCTTACTACTATTGTTTTTTAAGGCCTATTAAATTACAAATATAATATTATTATTTATGATCACAAAATCAAGCATCAACAAACTGGGAAAAGTTAGAACCCAAATGACATACACATCTGCAATATGAAGGATGCTTTAGCTGTTGCATAGATTGTAACACAGATAGCAGGACCGGATGGGGCACAGTGGTCCCTTACTTTTAGCTGATACCCTGCAGAATTTGGTGCTATTCCTGCCCTGATCACCCAGTTCCTGTGGGACCAGAGGCAAGATGCTCATGTGTCTCAGAGCTGGCTGCCAGCTCTTCCCTCTGAGCCATGGTGCTGGCACAGAGAGGCAGCTGCCAGCAATGGGATCTGCACATTGGGTGTGCTCTGAAGACTTCAGATTATCAAAATGGATCCCAAAATTAATAGCTACTTTTTGACTTAACCTTCTCACCTGGTTTCTACAACTGTGAAAAGGGGAAAGTTATGGCCAGGGAATGAACGTAATGCACCATAGGAAAAGCCTTCAAGCTTTAAGCAGTCTTCAGAGCATCATCTTACAATGAAAAAGAGTGTACAGCTCTGGGCAGATGTTTGCCTGTGAAGCACCATCCCCATGCTCAGTGTGAGGCAAAAGGGGTTCAGTGGAAGAAATGTCATATGTGATCCTGTGGTAAAGCACAGTCCATGACTGTATGTCCAAGGAGAACCCACAACGGTTGCACCTGCAATTTTTGTGCTCCTGAGCATGGAGATCACAAGCTTGTGATTTTTCACTAGACTTTTGTGTCTATTGTAGAGTCAAAAATTGAATTTTTTTCCGTTTGAGACAGAGATTCTCCATGGACCTCAGTATATTATGTTCAACACCAACATGCAGGCAAAGCAATGACTTCCTTTTTCAAATATCAGCTCTTTGTTTATGCAGTTAAATGCCCATCACACTGAGTATGTGTTTTCCAGCAGGTAAGCACTGCTGGATCCCACTAGTGCTGACATACATCTTGGTTGACTGTCAAATTACAAGAAATAGTTTTAGACAGACTTTTTTTTCCTGGAATTCTTGGTGTTGCCCGCATGTCGGCGTTGAACAAACTTATCTGGAGCAAATAACACCAGAAACTTGTGCAAGAGGCCTTAAGTAATCACCAAAGGGGGAGGGGGGCATGTTTGTTTTTTCTACAAACAGAAGGGAACATAATGATTAATCTCAGTTTTTCATTCAGGTTTAAATTGCACCAAAAGAGTGGCAAAGAGCATCCTTTCAGTCAGAGTTCTTGCTCTTCTCCTGAAGATGGTACCTGTGAGGATCCTCTGTGCTCTCCTGTGCCTCAGCATAGCCTGGGTATGAATTTGCTTACTTGATTCTTTTTGTGTCTTTCTATTTTGAATAGTAAGCATTTATTTAATGTTCATTCATGAGATAGATAAATTTTGTCTATCACCTAGCTTGTAAAATTCAGTGCACACACATATGCAGCAGCTTACTGTAACCACTTCATTGATGAAGTTTCATCAGTACTTTTGGAGTATCCGGCCCTCTGTAGTTTTGCTTAACTTGGTTTTGCTGAATCTGCTAGGCTTCAGGAGCAGCAAAGCAAATCCCTTAACATGAATTCAAACATTCATTGGCGATGCTCTAAGTCTTAAACATAACTAGCTGGATGCTAGTGGCTCCAGCCATTCGGAAATTTTCATGTTTATTGGGATGAATTGTGCTTTCCTTTGGACATTATTTCAGCAGGATCTTCTACCTACAAATGACACACAATACCTTTATTTTGAAAGACACATTTAAAAACAAGGATTCTTATACCAGCAACATCAGCTTAAACTACAACTACGTAAGAATCAAATTATTGATAAGGAAGGAGATAAAATTGATTTTCACCTGTGCTAATATAACTTTTATTTTTTTCCCATTGAGGACTCAGTCCATAATCTTATGTTATATTCTTTACAATTTAGTTTGTGACTTTTTTAAAAAAAGAAAATGCTTGTTTTAACAAATGACAGAAATTATAGGAAGAAGTTGGGACAAAACAGAAGCAGTCATATGCCTAAAGGACATTTTTAGATATATGTGCTACTTTTAGGAGGCACTTGGGTCATTAATCAAATAATTAATGAATCAAACTACTGAATTTGAATCTGCTGATTTTAATAAAAACATTCCAGTTCCTCAGAGTAGTTCTGACCCTGGAGATTAGAATTAAGATCACTTTCTCAGCTTCAGAATTAATCACCAATCATAATAAGAAGTAGTCATTAATATTTTCAAGCATTCATTATAATGTTTAAAAAGCACAAAAGGTGCACAGAGGATTCCAGTCAGACCTAATTATATCTTAAACACAGCTTTCTTTAATGAAAAACAAAAATGGAAAAAAAAGTTATGGCTTTTACTAAGTGATAAGGAATCTTTATTGTGTTTCGGCCTGGAATTAGCTTGTATATCACTTTTTCTTCTCAGTTTTGAAGACAACCTCAGCGTATTTATTTTTCTTCTTTCCACTAACACAGTGAAATAAATTCATCACTGAAATTGTTTTTTAAATTGTGTTAGTAGCTTTCTAGCACTTTTCGTCAGACAAAACCATGCTACAAGCTTCCAGTTAGCAATTGTGATTAAAATCAGAAACACTAGTGGAAAAACTCATATATCTGTAAGCTACCTTTGTGTAGACTGAACTTGGTAAAGTGACAATAAGAATTTTGCAGTATTGCAGCTAATGGGAATAGTATTTTTTAAGTATTTATTTTAATTTTCCAGTTTCAGGCTAATTTCAAGTTAATTTTATATTTCCACACAGAACAAACTGTTTCTGTGGAATGATATTATCATAAATATATCCTGAGCATCACTAGCTCACTACATAAAAGCATTAATTTTAAGAGATCATATCTTACAAGATGTCATAACTTACAAGAGATCATAACTTACAACTTATTAATATCATATCTTACAAGAAATGTTGGAATGAAATCCTTGCAGTGTCAGGTGTGATGCTTACTGGGTGGCTGCGATTGCCACCCACCAGCTGAGCGTGTGAGGACATCAGCATTGTGTTTCTGCTCCCTCAACAGCTGTTCACTGAGCCCTGGTTTTACTTCTTCCCTTTTTCCTCCTGGCAGGCACAAGATGGAGAGAGCACCTTTGAGCAGATAGGTGCAGGAATCCGTGGTCCCAGGATTGTGGAGCACAAGTCCCCATCCAGCTGCCAGTCTGAGAAGAGCTGGCCCATCTGCGCGGATGATGACTGGGTGAGCGACTGACACTGGGGGGAAAGGGAGACTCATCCCTGGGGCACCCACGGGCCTCAGCTGGATCAGCAGCTGGATCAGCAGCTGGATCAGAAGCTGGATCAACAGCTGGATCAACAGCTGGATCAACAGCTGGATCAACAGCTGGATCAGCTGGATCACTATATCAGGTGCTACAGGCCAGCATGGGGTTAGGGCTGACGTAACACTTCAGGTCGGGGCAGCCTGCACACATCTCCCGTGGGAAACAAAGGAAGGGCAAAATGAAAACAAAAGAAACAGGGAGAAGTTGGCAGTGGTGCAGAATGAGAAGAGAAAGTAAGTCTGGGAAAAAAAGGATTAAATAAACAAAGGCTTACCCTAGAAAAACATAAGAATTGTTTCTTTTCAGAATTTTGGTGTTCCCACTTTTGGAGTTCATAAAAGAAAGGCACCAGAAAGAGAATGGTGACAAAAAGAAAAGAAGTAGCTAGAAATCACATACACTCACTAGTTAATTTTTAGGAAGTCAGATTGCAAGATGCCCAGTAAATGTTTCACAATAATTTCTTAGATGTCTTTGCATATAAACTACTAATTTCTCTCTTTCTTGCCTCTTGCATCTCAGTCCTTTTCTATGCTCCATTTATTTGATGACTTCTTAGCAAAGAGCTTAAGTCTGTCAGAACATTAAGCTTTTCTGAGGAAAACTTGGCGTAAAAACTTAACTCTAACATCCTCCCTCAAACTGGATGACAGACTTTTTACAGCAGATCTTTAGGAAATATACATATATACAGAAAAATCTCACCCATGAGGAACAGAGGAGAGGGGAATCTATAGGTTTACTTGTTCCACACCCCATGGTTATGTCAGGTTTCTGAGTATGTGCTTCACAGATTCCATTATACATGATGTTTATTCTTGAGGATTTTAGCACAATTATTTCCCTCTTTCAATTCTAGGGTACCAAATGTCCATCAGGATGCAGAATGCAAGGACTGATTGATGAAAAGGACCAGGAGTTTAGTCACAGAATAGACAAAATCAAGAAACTGCTTTCAGATAATCAAAACAACTATAAGAAGTCCAATCAGATAATTGTGGAAACTGTAAATGCACTAAAACCAAACCTGGACAGTGCTCAGGGTGAGTATCTTGTGTTCAGTTTTACTATCCAGTACTGAATTACTATTTTTTTGTAAATAAGCCATATGTAGTGAAAGTAGGGGCTGCACTGGATATTATTATCAGAACAATCATATTAATAGACTCTTAACTAGTTATCAAAGCTTAATTTAATCTGCTCAGTACTATGAGAAATATGTTCTCAATGATGTGTTTAATTACATACTTTCAAATATGATACATATTTAGCAAAGAAAAGCACATGGGCATAGCTGACTGTGAGATATTTTTTTTCAGAGCTTGATGAGACTTATGGTCGCCTGTCAGGAGAACTGAGACGGAGAATTATGACATTAAAGCAGAGAGTCGTCACTCAAGTGAACAGAATTAAAGCTCTGCAGAGCAGCATCCAGGAACAAGTGGTGGAGATGAAGCGCTTAGAGGTAGGTGTCTGCTATGCACTTCCTATTCTTTCCAGGGCTTCGCTACAGAAAGGGGATTGGTCCATTATGGTGAGCAGTGCTCCAGCTGGGAGAAAACATGTTACAACTCTCACAAGACCTGACTTGCTGAGACAAATCCCCAAATGAGTTGCTTTCTATCCATCCTGGTTTTCTCTGTAGGACCCAGCGTGAGTTCCGTGAGTTCCTAGTCCCGTCTCTCTTAGGCCACAAGGATGCTCCATCTGCTGATAATTGTTTCTATATGAAGCACTTTTCCTGGAAGGAGTTGCTGAGTAGTTAGAAAAGGGACGGGCTCTGTCCATCCCCAGTGCTGCCACTGCTGCCCACAGCTAGGGCTGGCATTAGAACCTGCGTTCCCAGGCTGCAGCCAGTTCTTCTGATGGAAAGGAAAAGTCATGGCACAAACAGTGGTTTTGCTCAAAGGCTCATTTTGCTTCCTAGAACAGAAATCTACCATTTGGATCATTTGAGAAAGCAATGGTAACCCCAAGATGTCAGACCTCAGCAGGGCCATGAGAGAGTCTTCCCCTCTCTTTGGAGGACCCATTTCTGCCCCAGTCCCCATGGACGCCCCAGTCCCCATGGACCATGTCCAACTCTACAGCACTCCTTAAAAAACCATGAAGACACCTCTAAACTCCAAAAATAAAGGTAGCAGAGATTGGGAACCTTCTACAATGTTCTTTTCCATGGAACTCACATGCATGGTGCTATTGCACATGTTGTATTTACAATGGAAATAAGGTTATGATGACATCAAAATGGTACTTTGGAAAAGCTCAGCTGTAGGTGGGAGGTACTAGGGCAGCTCTCATCTTTCCCCTGTTCAATAGAAGATATCCTTGCTTGAGAAAGTTGGGAAAGCTCCCTAACCAAATTACTTCTTTTTGGTTGTGTAGGTGGACATTGATATTAAGATACGAGCTTGCAAAGGAACCTGTGCTAGAAGTTTTGATTACAAGGTGGACAAAGAAAGCTATGACAACATCCAGAAGCAGCTTGCCCAAGCCAACTCCATCAACTTGCACCCAGAGCTTCAAACAACCACCTTGAGCACACTGAAAATGAGGCCACTTAAGGACTCTAATGTTCCTGATCATTTTAAGCATAAGCCTCTGCCAGAAATGCAAGCTCTGAACATAATTAATGACATCAAGCAGATGGAAGTGGTATTAGAAAGACCAGAAACAGACACAAAACCCTCCCGAGGTGACAGCTCGTATCGCACAGCAGAAGCAAGGGGGGATGAATCTTCATACCCCAGCAAATTAGTTATTCCTCCTCATGGGAGAGAAACCTTTAGTCTGGAAGACAAAACCTCCTCTGCTGTTCGTAGATGCACCAAAACTACCACCAGAAAAATTGTCTCTGGGCCTGATGGCCCTAGAGAAGAAGTAGTTGAGAAAACAGTCTCTTCGGATGGCTCAGATTGTGCCTATTTACCTGGAAATGTTGGAGGGGAAGGGACCACCTACCGTTTTAGTGGTGCAGATGGATTGCACAAGCTAGAGACTGTATTCCCTGAGCTAGAGTCATTTTTTGCCCCTGACTCTCCATCCACGCCTACTAAGCATGTTAGTGGATCTAGCAGCTTCACAACCAGCAGACGCACAGGCAGTAGCCACATAGGTACAGGAGTATCTGGTCACTCAGGGGCTTATGGGGGAAAAGACAAATTTGGAGACTTAGGAGAGGAGGAGGAAGATGACTTTGGAAGACTTCAGCCATCTGGATTCCCATCTGGCAGTGCAAGTCACACCAAGACTGTAGCGGCCAAGAACAAGGGAGGCTCTACTTTTGAAACCAAATCAGTAAAGATCCGTGAAATAAATGAGCAGCTAGGTGGGTTGGAACATGATCAGAGTGCAGAGGATACCCCAGACTTTCAGGCACGCAGCTTCAGATCATCAGGAGGGAAGCGAAGGACACCCAGCACTGGGAAAGGTAGTTATTGAGGTAATGGAGCCAAACTCCATCCATAACCAAACTGACACATTGATTTTAGATGCTGTAGTACAACAGTGTGATGATTAAATGCAAGCACTGTGTCTGTTACCACCTCAGAAAAAAAAAAGGAAAATATTTCATTAATACTCGGGTATTACATAGACAATTCACAATTTAAGAAATATGTAAAGTTTTCTTTCCTGAATTCTTTTTAATGTTGCCTGTCACTATACCTAGCATATTCAAAGATGTGTTTAACAATTTTCATCTGAGCTATTGGTATTTGGATTCCTCTGAACCTTTTATTAAATTTTGCTGATATCTTCTGTCAAACCAGATCAACTTTTTTTTTTAGACTGTGATGATATCCGCCAGAAACACACTTCTGGTGCCAAAAGTGGCATTTTCAAAATCAAGCCAGCGGGATCCAATAAGGTTTTGTCAGTTTATTGCGACCAAGAGACCACTTTGGGAGGATGGCTATTGATCCAACAGAGAATGGATGGATCAGTGAATTTTAACCGGACCTGGCAAGACTACAAGAAAGGTTTCGGCAGCGTGGATGGCAGGGGGCAAGGAGAGTTTTGGCTGGGCAATGAAAACCTACACTTGCTGACTCAGAATGAGTCTGTCCTTCGGGTAGAGTTAGAGGACTGGGATGGGAACGCTGTGTTTGCAGAGTATCTTGTACGGGTAGGGTCTGAAGCTGAAGGGTACACCCTTGCCGTGTCTTCCTACGAGGGCACCGCCGGGGACGCCCTGGTCGCTGGCTGGCTGGAAGAGGGCACCGAGTACACGTCCCATGCCCAGATGAAGTTCAGCACCTTTGACCGGGACCAGGACCACTGGGAGGAGAACTGTGCTGAGATGTATGGGGGGGGCTGGTGGTACAACAGCTGCCAGGCTGCCAACCTCAATGGCATTTACTACCTGGGGGGCCACTACGACCCCAGGTACAATGTCCCCTATGAGATTGAAAATGGCGTAGTCTGGCTGCCATTTAAAGCCTCTGACTATTCCCTAAAAACTGTTAGAATGAAAATCAGGCCCATAGAAACCCTGTAGAAAGGCCTTTAATGTGCGTTATGACTACAAGTTGAAAAGATTTTTTTATATATGTATGTATGATGAACCTTTACCCTGTGAATATGAAGGCAACTTAGCACATTTGGAGATTAAAAAATAAACAATTATTAATTATCAAAAGGACTTTTTTGACCTTATTTTTTACTGACAATGAAATATTGATTTAAAAACCCTTTTGATATAAACTTTGCCTATGTCTTTGGCAGCTCACACATTGACTTGAGATAAAATTTTTTGTTTGAGTTATTTACTTTGTTTGGGGGATGTTAAATAAGTAAAAATATTTAGAAGCATGTTCACAATGAAATCCTGCCTCTACTAACATGGCCTGTGAAAGTCTAAGGAAGCTCAACATTCACAATCTCATTTCCATTTCAAGGGGAGCACAACAGCAGTGGGAGTCACCTCTCCAAAAGAACCAAGGGTGGTGTGGGTTCTCACTTTTGCCACACACCTAACATGGAGTACACTTTGATAAGGAATGCATGCATATGAGGACCGACTTTTAAGACTCTCCTAAGTTTTGATTTTATAAATATGGACATAGACCTTCCATCCCATTGATGAATCCTAGAGATCTTACCATGCATACTTGTAGCTTCAAAATAAGACAATTCCATGATAACTCATCAAAATGCAACTCCCAAAGCAGGCTATTATGTTCTAGCAACCACTAAAAGGATATGATTCTAACCAGAAAAAGCGAGATAAGGAACTATCTGAATGTTTCTCAGCACATATGCCAAACAATTCTTCTAAGGGTAAGGGCTTTAAATCAGCTTGCTGACAGTATGTGGTAAGGATCTTCTAGAAAAAAGCTGGCTGCATGGAGTATCAGTGATACTGGTCACACAATTACAGAAGACCACATTGTATTTACCTTTATACTTTATGTATTTACCTTTATACATAAAATTACACAATTATGAGTAATATTTCTGTGCTTCTAGAAAGATGCATGAGCAAATTCCCTTACCTCTAATCTTACTGACGTTGCATACCATTTAACAAGATCATCAAATACTGGTAAAGCAGCTCACTTTTAGCCTTTCTTTTTCAATTGCAGCCACTATCTAATCTTTTCAGAAAGATTGCTGAAGAGCAAATACACTCACATGTGAGAAGGGGGTCTGTGCTTTTGGAAAATGGGTTTCCACTTGCACATTAAGATTTTGTTCCTTAGCCTCAGTGGCCTGTCTGGATGCTTAAAATCCATGTGCTCTTTTAGTGAGAAGCTGCCATTATGCCTACTTCTTGTCCTCCTGGGCTTCACAGATTAAATAAACACTAAAGGTTTCAGGTGGGATCCATCCACCCCTAGTGATCTGGGTCTCTTCCATCATGGAGAAAGGCAGACCCCTTTGAGAGATGTTCATCCTGCCTACCAGGGTTGTGAAGTCTTGTCTTTGCCTGCATATGGGAGCACAGACTACTAGGTTTGGTGAAATATTCAACCTCCACTACTCTATGACTAGAGACATTAATTATTCTAGTCCTGTAATAGGGAATGTATAAAAAAACATATATGTGTGGAAGGAAGTACATGACCAGGTCCCAGAAAAGGACATATTTTTTCCAGCAACAGTATTTGAGCCAAGGGACCAGTGACCTACTGGTTTGTTCAATACTCTTTTCACTTTTATTCCTTCTCAACTTGTTACACAGGTAGTTGCTGTTACTTCTATAATAAAAAAGAAGATAACTGCCTCTTATTTAGTGGAATGCATTTCCTTCTCCCCAGATTATGCATAAATACTTGGGAATAATATTAAGAATACTTTAGTTTTAAGACTTCATTAGTTTTTACAAAACATTTAGAAATAATCCTCTCCCTTTTGAAAAGAGATACAGAAGACCTTTGTAAAAGAGTGAAACAAGTTGGTTTTATTTTATCAGTGTTATTCCATAATAGTTAATTCTGTCTCGTGCCCAAATGAAAAATGGGAAAAACACACGTGTAAGTAATTTTCATCAGACAGCTTTAAATTTACATTTTACATAGCTTTTCACTTTAGGTCACAATATTGTTGTACATACAGATTTGGTTCTCATATGTAAAGATAACACTGAGTACCATGCTAAAAGAAAACCATGTACAAATACTAAAAGAAAACCCCTGATTCTGTACATTTTGATAATGGTTACTGTGGAAAGTATGGCCGGATTTTCATGCTCATCTTCTTCATTGAATACCACGACCCTTTCCAGTTCATCCATACGATACCATCATCTGTCCCATGTTTTGCCATGTCCCAGCTGTAGGTGCCTCCCCAGTAGTATCTGCCATTGGGGTTGGCTGAGTGGCAGCGGTTGTACCACCATCCACCACCATCTTCTTTGGAGCACTGTTTTCTTGGATCTAATGTTAACCTGACGAAGGAGAAAAAAAAAGGCATTGAGAGTGACATCTGTAATATAGGCTCACAGATCAATAGAGTACATATACCTGCCTGTGTACTGCAATTTTCAAACCATAATAAACAATTTAAGTTCTCTTTGAACTTTCTACAAAGGATTGGCCATTACAAGCGTGTGCTACATGGTGCACACAAAAGGTAAAGCAGCTAAGAAAAACAAATCAAATTTTAATTACACCTCTTGGGGAATGTCATTTTAGTTTACTGATTGATAATTACTGTTATTTGGAGTTCATAATGATAATTACAATATCAATGAAATTTAAAGATAGAAAGCAATGAGAAATGTATGTCTTCTCCAACCTAAACAATTCCTTTATTCATGAATATGTAATCAGGTATTAAGCACAGGTTAGAAATACAGTGCTCTATTATGCACTTTACAACTAAACTCCTGTCTTGTGAGTAGGCAGAACATTGCTTTTTAAATGGACATTTAAAAAGGCTACCTTCCTTTTTCTTTAGGTCTTATTATATTTTACTGGAGTGAGTACCAATATTCCTACTTAGTGTCCTCAGCACTGCTGCTGTCAGTCCCTGACTATGAATATATTGCATCCAGATTTGCTGCTTTGTCTGTGGAATCAATAAAATTCAGCATGCTTGCTTTTTACTTGGTTGTGGACTGTCACTAACCTAATATATAATTTTACCTTTCCTTGCTTATGCCAAAAGAACTGCATAGACATTTAGCTGCTAACTTGCAGGGACATAATATATTTTGACATACTACAAAATGCTGTGAAAACGAATGGCAAGTTACAGAACTATTCTACATTCAATTCTATTTTTATTTTAAATGTCTAGTGCAAGTACATACCATCCATCATTGTCTCTGTCATAAGTACTGAAGTACATGCCATTGTGAATTGTCATTGTCCTGTTTTCTCCATGCAGTTGGGATGCTCCTTCCATCAGCGCATTGCCTGCAGTGCCTTTGTAGTTACTAACTGAAAGCTGATACTTGTTTCCTTCATTCTGTATGGTGAAACCTCCATAATGAGCTGATACTTTATCACCATTCCAGTCCTCCATTTCAATTAGAACTTCAGTGGGCCCTATTTTGGTAAGCTGGCTGATTTTGTCATTTCCAAGCCAATATTCACCTGAGAAGGAGCAAGTGAGAGCTCTGTGAAACAGACTTTGCAATATACTTCAAGGCAACTTTATTATTTGCCTATAGGTCTGCTGTAGTGGAGATTAGTTAATTTTAAAAAAATCTAAGAGCTTCAAAAAATAGGAGAAAATACTTTCACTAAGAGCTGCTCTTTACACTTGGTATTTTACCTGGTGTATCACAGTAGTTCTTCCCTCCACTCTTTGCAACATTTCCAAATCCTTTTTTATATTGATCCCATACTCTTCCGAAATTAACACTGCCGTCCTGGCGGTTCTGAATCAAAGTCCAGCCTGCAGAAGCAAGGGCATTTAGACTAAATTACCAGTACAAAAGGAGCATCAAACATTAAGATACAGCCCTCAGGACCAGAGGACCTCCTTGCAGCAGGTCCTTTCACTGCTTTTGAGCTCAGCTTTGCCCCTTTTGTTCACACTTAAATAGAACCTTGCTTCATAAGGAAAGGTGGAAAAGGCAGAACTTGAAGGTCAGCCCTGGTCTTTTGTCAAGTGCATTGGAGCAGGGTAAGAAATGAGCCAGGCTGTCCTTGTTGGCTCACCTATGCACATTCCATGATGGCCATAGTAAGATACGTACAAAATTTATTTCCAGTTTCCCTACAGAAGTATTCTATTCAGCAGATGACCTCAACAAGACTTCCCTGAATGAGTCAATCAGCTTTAATTATCAAGTAATTACAAAAGGCATAACTTCATATTTCTGTGTATAAAATACAAATTATTAATATGATTTTTTGGTAGCATCAATAAATTATTACAACATAGCTATTTCACACTAACCTCCATTATCTGTTTCCATGTCACAGTACACTCTGTATGGCTTGACAAAAGGATCTGGCTGGATGAGGTACATTTCGGATGTCTCACCTCCCTTTCTGATGATATCCTCACATTCTGCAAGAATAAAACAGAGACTGTTACTAAAAGATCTGTGAACTTGAACAGTTTTCTTATCTTTTGGTTTTCTGTTATATGGGATCAGTTTTAAATATTTATAGATAATATTTTACTTTTGATTTCTGTATTACATCAAGTGAATGAATGATGGAAGAAAGAATACTGCACTGTGCAGCTTTTCCAAAGAGAAATTTCTGAAACTTCAAACTAAGTGATGCAACACTGTATACCTCACAATGTCTTCTAGAATTAGACAAGCTTTTGAAAGAAGAACCTTTCTTGACTGAAAAAAATCAAGAGTACAACTATGATAGTCACAAATCCACCTTACAAAAGCCCTGAAGCACACATTTTTAAAATCCAGCTGGTCACTTATGAAGACTGATATTGGATAAGAGTATCTTTGGTCAGACCAGTATAGCGATCCAGAAGAGATTTTTTTTTTTTATCTAGGATTTCCATCTTTCCTAATGCCCTAATCAATTGTAATCAATTCAGATGCATCTATCAATTTGCATAGTGACATAAATGGGAGAAAATATGTCATTAGATTTGAATGAGTACCTTTGCCTGAAACCACAGGAATGTTACAGGAAACAGAACATGGGGAACGGCAGTAGTCCACCTGGGTTGCAATAGCATTTTCCAGTTTTTGTATCTTTTTATGTAAAGTATCCACAACTGCACGAAGGACCCTGAGGCTGGATGGGATATTATTGTCCAGATTATCCTTTATATAACTATACTGCAATTCCACTTCTGTGTTGTACTGAGAAAGTAAATCATCATTGTCTAGAAAAGCAGAGAGATGAAAAGCAGATTATTTTTCAACATATTTCCCAGTTAGAAAATAATGAAGAGCAGTTTATAAGTACAATTTGAGGTGCCACTAAGAAGGAACGCAGGAAGGGCATTTCTTTTGCTTACTTCTCTACAGTGTGTAAAAACCATGCAGATACTCTCAGGGAAGTATCTCAGGTATGCCAATACCTCAGGGAAGAGGTACATGTGTACTGTTGTTTCTTTGCTACCTAATAGATTTATCAGTGGTGCTTTACTCTGCCAAAGAGCAGTAATTCCCTTCTTTCTAGGGAGCCATGTTGCCAATCCAAAGGCTGGTCATAAAAGGATTGGATGGACATAGGAAAACAGGTAAGGGAAACATGTTAACGAGAGGCCTTATATGAATCTTGCCTTAATATGAGATCCATTCCTTTGCCTCTCTCAAAGGATGTTTTTAAGCATTTAAGAGGCCACAGTCACTAAATCCTGCTTTGCTATATATTCCATGGTATTTTTAATTTTTTAAGAAGTCCCACTAAAAAGTAACTGTAGGAATGCCAATAAGACTTCAATATCATTTACACTAATAGTTCATAGAAATAGCATACCTTTTCTTTGTTTTTGCCTCTTTACCAATTTATCTTCTAGAACGGTCACATATTCATAGAAAGTTGAGGAGCCCTCCGAAAGTGTGTTTACTTTAACTTTTAGATCATTAATAACTGGTTTCACTGATTTTTCCTGTTTTAGCAGTGTAGTTCGCAGCTCACATCCAGTTGGACACAGCACTCCCTTAAAAGAAGGAAAAAGGGGTGTGAATAAAGAAGTTCTAGTCCCATCAGTGAACAGCCATACCTTTGAAAACAGCGAAGTTTGCAACATGAGAACAGGTATTATAGCATCTAGGTAAGCTTTACCAAACTTCATTTGTTGGCAACTTCCACACTCAAACTTGTGCTCCATCACTAAGATGCCTCCCAGCATTATTACAGCTTGCATTTTCCAGCAGGGATCATTGCAGAGACAGTGTGATAGACTGCTGCAAGGGGTGTTCTGGATGTCAAGCATGCTTGTATGCAGTAAGAGCTGCAGTGGTGACTGAGCGTAGACTAAAACTACATTTTGAAACTAGTTTTAAGAAAGACATGGGAGGATGGGGATTTTTTTGGTCCCTAGGGTCCTTAAGACTGTCTGAGACTCAATCCAGCACTTTTGCAAAGATTTTTCCTGTCCTGAATAGTTACCTGTGCAAAACCAGGCGGAAGGCACAGGCTAACCCACAAATACTTCCTTTCCTGGATTACGGTTCAACTCTCATCTCCCCATCTTTGCTGTAGGCTGACTGTGCCACTAATCCCACAGACTCTGACACACCATCCTCCTGAATGCAGTCCTAGCAAGCCCAAGCAAAGTGAAGAAAAGCTGGACTGCTTCAAATGAATGCTCGTCCTTTATTAGGCAAGGAGACCTCCCATGTTGGCAGTACTAGAAGGAAAGGACAGTATGTCACCAGTTGTCTCAAGAGCCAGACACCCACCAGCTCCTCCAGCGGATGCTTGCAGCCTCCGGCATCAGGATAGACGATCCGTTCCTTCTTGTCGCCCGGCTTCCCGCGCTTGGGGGGCCGGGGCTGGTACCCGGCCCCGCTGATGGGAGCTGCCACAGGCCGGAGCGTGGGCGCCATTTCACGCCGTTTGTCCACGGGTCGGTGGCCTCGAACGTTGAGCACGGGGCTCTCGTCCTGCACAGCCAAAGGGAGACAAAACTCTCTGAATCTGGGATTGCTATTGCGAAACAGGGTGCACAGGGTGGAGGCATCCATTCAGCACTATTTAGTATTTTAAACAGCAAGGAAAACCAGGAAATTGAATGAAAAAGCCATAATGGAAATGTTATACTGACATTATGTAAAAGTCATTGTTATCCCCTCCCTTGTAAGACTAGTCACACTCTCCATACCTGGATATAGATAAACTAAAAAGTGTTCAAACCAAAGTAAAATAGTATTTCAATAGCCAATTTTGACCAAGGAATAAATCTTACATAGGTCAGAGCTACTAAGCACCATGAAACTTGAAATAGCATGCTATTAAAAAAAAAAAAAAGTAATTAGATATCCTTGGGGCTAACAAGTGTATTCAGCAGGACATTTTCAGTGTCCCAGTTTTTTTATTGGGCTACAGGAATATTTGTAAAGTCTCAGAAAATCAGGCCACAGTCCAATACATCATCAGGTCTCAGGCCACATACCAGTTGTTAACTGGTGAAATTAGGAAAACCATTAAATAACATCTCTCAGAGTAGGTTTGTAGAGCTGTCTCTGATGCATACATTCCCCATATCTACCAGAAATGGCAAAGCCTAAGAGGCTGAATAAGGAAAACAGGCCTGGTCCCTGGTTTTCAAACAAAACCATTTGAATTAATAATTGTTTGAGCTACTGATCAAAACCTACAGCCGTTTCCAATCTCCCTCAGATTTAGCTCCAAATAACAAACATCCAGTATCAAGAGGCTTCAAGGAGTTTAAAAAATAAGCAGCATACAAAACACAGAATTGCTGAAAACACAAAATTGCTGAAATTTAACACATTCGTGTTATCAGTGTTCAATGCGCGGACACAAGTGCTCAGATTGTCAGAAAGTCTGACCGATACAGTTTTTACAGGGATTTTCAAACAATAAAAAATTCTAAATTGTGTTTCCCCCTAAAATATTTTACTTAAACAAAAATATATATTAAACCATTATTTTATATTGATTCTCATTGCTTTTCCTTCTGCTTAGCAATTGTTACCTCTTAATTTCCAATGTTAAGCTGTATGAACTGGTAGCTTGTTTGGTTTTGTTTTTTTTTTAATATCTACTGACTCTGCAGAAAAGTTTTTACTGTCTTTGAGACAGGATACAATTAAATACACATTTTTATACTCCTTTATACCTAATACTGTCTGTAACTTCATATGTCAACATTGTTAAATTAGTATCCCTAAATAAATTCAGCTAAATAACTAATCTTACCTAATCATACTAATCAAACATTCTTCATTCCCTACAGAAAAAGAAATAGGAAGAAAATATCTCCAAACTCAGAAAATAACTATTGTGGAATTACATATAAAAAGTTAATTTTTTGAACAATTCAATCGGAAAAAGAATATGCACTGGATTATCTTTTCCCACAACTCACATAAGCTGAGGAAGTCATGCATGCAATTAAATTAAATTAATTATTAATAGCTAATTAATAATCAATATAAGTATTACAACCTCTTCGTCATAGTCAAGAGTGCTCTGGGACTGAACGGAGGAAACAGAGAGCAGGAACAGCAGGAGCAGTCTCATGGTGCTGGCTTGCTTGAGCAGCTCAGTGATCTTTTTTCATCAGCTCTGACAGGGAGAGGTCTCCTCTGTTCTTATATATATATGCAGCAGCACTAATTTCCAGCTTCACAGTGATAGGGTCAACCCTTCTGAGCAATCAGAGTTTCTCTGTTAATATTCAACTCTTCCCTCTGTGCCTGAATGCATCAGTTGTTGAGCAATTCCCCTGGAAAACTCTTATCTGTATGTCCCAGAGACCTCTATCGATGCTGGCATCAAATACATGTTCAGATCCTTAAAAGTACCTCCTGCTCAGATTACACAAGGTTACCATTTTCTCAAAAATCACAAGTGTTTTAAAGCAGCTGGAAAAGTGAATGGCCAAAGAAAAAAATTATTAGATCACATTGTAATGGCTCCTTTTTTTTTTTTCCCCTGCTGAAAATGTGAATGTTTCAGAAATATCATATTAAATGTGAAGACAACTCACATCATATAGATTTCTGCATTTTTCTAAATAGTTTAATGGTGCCTGATAGGTGTGCAAATATTTGGGTCTTTTAACATAAAAGTGAAAAGAAAGGTATATTATATTCATTACATTAATAATTTTGAATAAAAGTAGGTTTGATTTATTAAAGATCAGATTAATACTGTAAGCATAAGCCAATATTATTCATTATCCCATTCATATAGACTTGTTACATTGTAAATGAACTAAAATAATTCAATTTTGCATATTAATTTGCTGGTTTCCTTTTTTAATACAAAAATTGCATCTTTCAAATATTATTTAAATGTTTTTAATAATTTCTTGAGACAATAACAGCATGAAGTTACTTGAAATCATAGTGAAATGCTCAAACATACTTTCTAATGTTTTATAGGAACTTGCATATCATAGATCTTATATTGGCAGAGTTTTAACATTTCAGTGTGTTTATATATTGTGATTTTCTCAGGCGTTATAAATGACTATAATATACAGAATTAAATTAAATCTGCCAAGTGGAGCCAGCACACTTTTCTGAAGTCATTCATATCAATGTCTGAAACAATGAAGGGATGTAGACTGTGGTCTAAGCTTCCATTTCAAAGACTAACATGATGGAGAGGAGGATTTTACAGGAATCAAAGATAAGAACAGCTAAAATGTATTGGTTTAGACCTTTTTCCTGTATTGATGCTGTTGTCAGAATTCTAGTAAACTACAGAGATTCACAAAATATGAAAACTGTTTAACCTGACTGGTTTAATTATTAAACATTTTGGCCCCAAATCAGCCATGGCTCAAGGAGCTGAAACTCCACTGAACTGGATCTGCATGAGGACAGCACCAACACTATTAGATTTGGAAGAACACAAACTTCTCCCTAAGACATTAAGAAATCTGTCTATGGCCAAAACTGACATAATTAACAAGTTATTTCCACTTATGGATGCTAGCCAAGATGTTATCATTGGTTTTGGGAATATCCTAACTTTTAATACAGTTTTCCCTCCATGTACCTCTGAGGGTAGTTCAGCCACTCTCATCTTTCATATGGAAGGGACATAATCCTTGAACCTCTGTCCAGGGCTTATGAGCAGCCTGTGATACAGTGGAACTAAAACTAGGTCTCATTATTCCTGAGCTAGAAACTCAAATTATCCCAGCTCAGTTCACACAAATCTTAATTAAATGTTAATAATATCAAGTGATATTTGTGCGAAATCTGTTTTGAAACTATCAGCATGTTCTTCAGTAATTTATGGTGCTCTCTTTCAGGCATTAAGCTCTCTTTAGCTCCTGATGGAGAGCCCTGGCTGTGTCTGTGCAGAAGCTGTCAGAGACTGCATGATGAGAGTTGGTGCAGGAGCCACCAAGCCAACTGCAGAGCCCAAACATGGGAAACCCCCAGGCTTATTCTGCCTTAGATGGGATCTGCCCTTTGAAACTCAGCCTTTGACCTCCAGTACCTTTCATAGGCTTCCCTAGGAGAGCTGGGTGGTGGTGTCTCCACAAGGATTCTCCATGAGCAACACGTGTATGTCACACCCCAGCAGGCTGGGGCTACCTGCCAAATGACCAGATGCCTCAGGGCAGGGATCGTGTGATTGTCCATCTGTAAGCAAGGGCCTTGTCTGCACTGCAGAGGTTGTGCCTGGAGGCTTTTAGCAACAAAAACGGTCCAAATTTGGACTGGCATAAAGAGGAGTCTATCCTGGCAAACACACACACATACAGGAAAGCATTTTGGCAGCAGAAGTTAATCTCCATTAGCATCTCAGTTATGAGATGTGATTTACTCTCATGCTTGCAACCATTACAGTCAGGTTGACGCTTTATAAAGATTGAATAAAACCTTATGAAGAACCAAAACTATAGCTTACATTTCTTCGAAAAATGGTATCAAAGAAGTACTCTCTTCAAAACAGAACAACCTCTTTTCCTTCATACTCCCTCCTCCAACTCACGTGGTTAAAGAGAAGGTGTTCCCAGCGGTAATGTGGTGGTGATACCACAGCATGTCTGCTAGAAACTGCAATAATACTCCATGGATCTGTTTGTGTTCCAGGACACCCCTGTGTACAGTATTTTTTATTAAAAAGGCACTTACTGGCAGAGGCGTGTGTGTGTTTTGAGGAACGGCTGTTTGCTCGCTGCCCTGGTGTTTGTAGTGCTGGCCAGTGATGCAACCCTCTTTACACAAACCCCCCGACCCAGGCGAGCCGTGATCACCAGATCATGGCTCTTCAGAGCTGGATGCATCCCCAAAGGAGGTCTTGGGGAACAGAACCTTCTTGGCTTACACTGAGCTATAGCGTTTCAATTTAAAAATAGCTGTTGATTTAGAAATGTCCTTTTAAAACAGTTGTGTTGTAATAGTGCCATCCTATGAAAAGAATATTGTAAACTTAAACGTTCACCTTTGCTGAGATGAACATCCTTCTTATTTGCTTTTACTGGTAGCAAATATTACTTCAAAGATTTCTTGTAAATGATCGTGAATGCTATCTCAATGTTCTGGGAGCAACATTAATGACTGGGCTATTCACTTTGGCTTTCATATAACACTAAAAGTTCATCCAATTTGTTAGTCACCTTCTATGAAATAGTGCTTATAAAATAATACATTGTTAGCTATTTCCAGAATTGCAGCTGTAGCTGACATGCAAGCACACATCAAGTCATACGTAACAAAGAAAATTAATGAAGTGCATATTCTTATTAATATTACTGTCATGATTTATTGATGTTCCAGGTCTAAATTTCACCCTAGACTAAAACTTCTAGGGAAAAAAAAATAAATTTGTCCCCTAACTGGATTCTGAAAACTCTGAAAAGATTAATTTGTCCTCTGAGTTTCTAAAGCATTACCAGGATAACAGGAAACAAATTCAGGTTATAAATTTCTGAGGGGAATGCTTATGTGTAAAAAAAATTAGGAAAACTACAGCAACTCCAGGGCCATGTGAATACTTCTATTGATAGTAATAACAAGTGCAGACAAGTTTTCTCGCTAAATATAATTTTTAAAATTTTGCTACCAGAGTGCATATTTCAAATTTTGTTTCCCTTTAAAAAGCAGTGGAAATAAATCTGATTTCTTTCAACAGAAAATAGGAAAGAAACAACTCTATAAACAGCCAGAGACTACCCTTTAAACCATTTCCACACATCAAATCCACCAGTCAACTGAGTGATCAAGCAGGCACATGCTACTCTGCGTGCAACTTTAAAAAAGAAAGATAAACCTATTTGAAATTCTGAGCTCTCTCCAAGTTTCCTTTCAAATGTTGTGTATCTTCAGTCTAACCTCATCAGCCCAAGAGGATGTAAGAGACTTGCCCCATTTTGACACACTGCCCTGTGGAGTTTGCACTCTAGGTTGCACTTTAAGCAAGGGCAGACAAAGCTCCCTCTCTGCGAGATGCTGTGCTGGTGTTTATGGCAAGCTCTGAAATCTAACGGGGATTGCCAGCCACACCAGAGGTAATACCAAAATAGGCTGGCTTGTTAAACATGAAACCTGCCTGCCTTGGCTTGAAGCTGAGCTGGCAATAGTTCCCCACTACTGACACAATGTAATTGGCATCTTTTCCCGACTCTACCTAGAACGGGAGATGGGGCTCAAAGCCACTTCGAGCACGTTTCCATCACTGTATCCTAAATTACTAAATACAAAGCACCAGCGCAGCCACCAGAAGTGACCCACCAACTGCAGAAAAGACACGATATTTATGTCAAGTAGGCAAGCTGTGTGCCAGAAATGCCAAGCTAACGCCATCCTGTAAAAGACAGCAGTTTTGAACCAGCTATGTTGCACTGAATTACTTCTAGCTCAGATGGTTTTGCAAACTGTTCACAGCTCAGGCATGCAGGCAAGCAGACAGAGCGAGTGGCTGGTTTGGTGGTAAAGAAGAGCATCATGACGGAGTGGCTGCAAAAGATGAGCTTGCCAAATCCCAGCTACTGCTCAGGAGGACAAGACTTCCTGGAATTAAGAACAGGTGAGTATATGTGGAGAAAGTAGGTGCCTATTTGAAATTTGCACAAATGCATTTAGTTATTCTGCTCACGAATGGAAGTGAAATACCTGGTGGACTAACAGGGTACGTTTGTAATAGAATTATAGCCTCTGCCCTTTCACAGCCAACACTTTGACATGAAGTACAGGGGTCGCCAGCTTGTTCACACCCTTTGCTCTCCATCAAAATGAGGTCCTGTGGAGCCAAACTAAAGACACCCTTCCCAAAAGATCAGCTATAATGGCTAACATCCAATATCGCCGCAGTTCAACACCGTATGGCTTTACCCTTGAGAACTCACGAGGAAAGCAACACATGAACCCTGTAGCCCCACGGCCCTAAACACTTGCAAAGTGCGATAGTTTCAGGCCCAAGGAAGCGGGACTGCCCAGCCCAGGCTCGATCCCGCATCCTGCGGGGCAGCGCTCGGGCCGGGCCGCTCCCGCCTCTCCGCAGCGCCACACCGCCCTCTGCCGGCCGCCGGCCGCACTGCGCCGCGCCCGCCGCCGGGGACAGCGCGCCCCGGGATGCCGCGGATGGCTCCGGCCGGAGGGACCGCAGTGAGTGCGGTCATCGGATCCCGCCGGGCCATCCCGGAGCATGCGGCACAGGGCTGCGATTATCTCCAGTGATGGAGACTCCGCCACTTCTCTGTGCCGCTTTCCCCATGCTCAGGTGGAACTTCCTGTGCATGAGGTTCTGCCCACTGCCTCTTGTCCTGTTGCTTGGCACCACCGACAGAGCCTGGTTTCATTCTCCTGTCACCACCCCTCTCTATATTTGTACACATTGCTGAAGTGACTCGCACCGGCTGCTCCGGTAGCGCCAGCGGGGCTCGAACCCTGAACCACCGCACAGCGAGTGGAGGGGTTACCATAAGCCCCGCCCCGCAGCTTCGGCGCCTCCGCCCGGGCTCAGGCGTCACTTCCGGCCCGGCGCGGGAAGGCGCCGGAAGTGGCTCCAGAGCGGCCGCGGCGGGGGAGCCCGGCGGCGCCATGGCGGAGGTGAGGCACGGGGAGCGGCCCCGCGCCTTCGCTCTGTCGCGGCCTGCAGACGCTCCGGGCGAGACCAGGGAGCGGGAGCGGGTTGGGGCCGGGCGGGAGAAGCGCCGCCCTGCACCCTCGCAGTCCCCGGGTGGGAAAGAGCTGTAGGGATGGTCCGTGGCGGCCCCTCCATCTGCGCGGCCCCGCCCGCTGCGGCCCGGGGACAGCGAGGTGCGGGTCGGAGTGTGCGTGTGTGGCCGGGAGTGAGCAGCGGCTTTGCTTTGCCAGACTTGTGCCGAATGCCGGCGCTGGGGCCCATCGGGCCGCCAGCTCGTCACCAGAGGGGATTGTCCCGCTCTGCTCTGCTCTGGGGCGGTCTCACCTCGAGTGCTGGGGTTTGTTTTGGGTACCACAACATCGGGAAAAGGTATAAAGCATATGGAGATGAATAGTCAGAATGAATGGTCGGAGTGAGGAATGGATGAAGTCGTTTGCCATATTCAGCCTGGAGGAGAGGGTGAAGGGAAACTTCATTTCAGTTTACAGCTTCCTCTCGAGGGGAAAGCAGAGGAGGAGGCTCCGATCTGATCGTGGATCCGATCTGTGGTGGTCCAAGAGAATGGCCTGAAGCTGTGTCAGGGGAGGTTTAGGTTGGATATCAGGAAAAGGTCAGGGTGGAGGGGTGCTTGAACAGGCTCCCAGGGAAGTGATCACAGCAGCAAGGCTGACAGAGTTCAATGAGCATTTGAACAATGCTCTTGGGCACAGAGGATGTGCCTCTTGGGGTGTCCTATGCAGGGCCAGGAGCTGGACTCCGTGATCCCTGTAAGCCACTGCCAGCTCAGTACATTCTGTTCTGTGATTGTGGGGAAGTGATGCTGTGATGTTTAACCACCAGAAACCTGCTGCTGACTCTGTCAGCCAGCTTCTTTTGTGAGGCCTTGCGAGCACACCTGTGGAGGAGGCCACTGGTTTTACAGGTGGGGTGAATATCATGCACTTCTGAAGGCATGTGGGGCTGTCAGAGTTGTAGAAGAAGGTGCAACAACTGCTGCCTGATGCAACACTATGAGCTATTTTTTTTAAAAAAAGCATCCATCAAAAATTACTTGCAGCAAGTTTCTTCCCTGTTGGGGAGACATGGTGGTACCTACTCCTCTGTCAACAGCTGCTGTTTTTGGGTGGTGATTAGCCATGTTAACATGAAGTGGTACTGTACATAGAAATTCATGATTGTTCATGTTCTTTTCACAGTGGTAGTGAAGGAAAATGTACAGGTGGTTTTTGTTTGTTTATTTGTTTTTCTGAATTGGCTTCTATATTGCTTACATATGAAAACAGAACTGGGAAGGACGTGGGATAAAAGCTTTTATATTCATGGATTTCTCATGTAAATGCCAGTGCAGAAAGTTGGATTAAAGTTTTTGGCTTGCTTTTCAAATTCTTGTAAGTTTTCAAGGAATAGAATACAGTTTTGAATAAACACTGAAGTAAAACAACTGACATAATAACTTAACTTTTTAGTTTCCAAGAATATTAGTGTCTTCTGTGAACCAAATGGTTGCATGTCATAGAACTGAGAAATTGCTACTCAGTTCAATTTATGTTTCAGTGTTCAGTTTTTGATGTAGATCTGTTCAAACTTATTTAAATACTCTTTTCTTTATTTTAGGAAGTGCAAAAGCATTCTGTGCACACACTTGTGTTCAGGTCTTTGAAGAGAACCCATGACATGTTTGTAGCTGATAATGCCAAACCTATCCCATTGGATGAAGAAAGGTAAGTGCTGCTGCACTCAGTGAAGTTTTAAACTCTGTCAGTGATTGCTCCACCCAAGTCAGAAATTCAGATATTTCTGTACTGGCAACAGTGTAGTTTTGAGGGGAGAGAAATATTAGGGTTGTAAAGTTAAGTTTTATGACATCCTCTCTAAGATATTTCAAAACCTGGTAGCGGTTCAGAAAGTGGGGTTCAGTGAGGATTTTGCTTTTCTCTTGCCACAGTCACAAGGTGAAGATGGCTGTCAAGTTGCGCACGGAGTACGGCTCAGTGCTGCACATGCCCACGCTCAAAGAGAACCTGAGGGAGAAAGGAGGCGCCAACACGGGGGATCCCTATGGACACAAACAGTATTCTGGAAATCAAGGTTAGTTGGTCCCTAGTGCTATATTTGTTCTTTCTTTTGTAACAGTCTCAGTGATGTAAAATCTTCAGAATGCAGTCTAGCGTTAATCCACTGGAGATAAATGCAGAAATCAAAAAAAAACCTTTTTTGATTGGTATTTTTTTGCTAGGGTCCACAGGTGGTAAGTGATTCAGAAATCACTTTGCTTTTAACAAAGGAGTTATTGGGTGCTGTGGATTTTTATAGTGATGAATTAGTAAAAAGAGTAATTTTTGGTAACATTAGTGTGTGGAGTTGTTAGTGTATTAGGTGTTAAAGTTGAGTAATGTATTTCTTATGTTTGCAAGTTCATGATGGTTAAGGATGTGCTCTTTGGTTGACTTTTGTTTGCTTAGGCATTTTTGTGTGTTGTTTTTTGTTTGGGATGGTTTTTTGTTATTTTGTTTCATAGTATATTTACAGTCTTTTAGCTGTGCAATTTTTAAACCAGAAAACGCTTTATTTCAAATCTGTAGAGTTTATTTAAATATGTGTTTTGTAATGTATAAAATGTGGATGTATTAGGTAGATACCATATGAAAATTACAGACAGCCAAATGACTAGCTTACGTTTCAGACACCCGTGCTGTTTGAATACATGGTATCTGCTTCAAAGGCAGCATGAAGATTTTTTTTCTTGAGTCCTCTTGATAACAGGTCGCTTCACCATTCAAATTAATTGTTTTTTTACAGTTGAGTTTTCTAAAATGGAGATAACCAGAACAACTTGAATTAATGAAAATGAGAAATGTCTAACTACATTGGAGGTGGTTACCAGTTTCTTTTGCTGTGTATGATCTGCTCTCTTTTCCTCTATTTGCTGTTTGAGTGCATTGTTTGCAGAACAGTATAAAATATAACTATTAATATAACATTCTCTTGCACTTTAGGACAAGAAGTGGAGTATATGGTAACTGGTACACACCCATACCCGTCTGGGCCTGGTAAGTAAAATTTTGCAAGTGTTTTATGGATCTTTTGAGTTCCTGTATGAACAAGTTATCCTTCATCCTAGCAGGAGCAGGCTTCCTCTTGATGTGAATCCATACTTAATAGTAGTGGAATGTTGCCTACTTTTTATCACCAGAGCAGAAAGGGGCAGGTTTCACCACCTTGCTCTGGGGAAGAGACTTGAGGGTATAACAATTTTAGTGTAATAGGATTTTGCCTGTGCTTGTAAGGGTTATGTTTCTGTGTTGTTACACTGGCCATTGCTCATTGCCACTGTTACTGATGGATCCTGCTGTGTTCTTGGAAGAGCTTAGTTTTAGCTGTTGATCGTTTATTGTTCTTAAGTTCATTATGAGTATAGTGGAAAATCTGTTGTCTTGATTTATAACTTAACAGATGTGAGTGTTCAGTGGACCCTCAACTATTAAAAAACAGGCATAGTTAGTTGCTTCTAACTGTGGGGACAAGAATTGCTCAGTGGCTTCCTTAAATTTAGTGTTCTTTTAATATAATCATTTATATCAGGGTTGAAAATCTAATTTCTTTCTTCGCTGTTTCTTGCTTTAACCTGAATATTTTGCCCAAATACTGAGTTTGTTGTCAACTGACAGAAGTTGGGTTGGGAAAATAAATAAAGCAATGAGTTAAGTTCACCAGTCTGCACCAAAACTATACTTTACAAAGAGTTTTTAATTTTTTTAGACATTATCTGCTGTTCTTGAGATAAGGTTAAAAATGTGAAGATGTAGTCTGAGATTCGCACTTCAGTAGGACTAAGCCTGTTGTAGTTGGGGCACCACTCTGTGATGCCAAACACTGCATAGGGATGGATCATAGATTGTACTAAAGAGCCCAAGTTAGCAAGTGCTTCACAAGATGATGTTTATTTCTGTGATGTTTGGATTTTCATAGCAGTTAAAGCTGGATTTAAAGATGGATGCTGCTCCTAATTAGACTTTTTTTCTTTGTTTCCACTGACATACTGCTTTATACTCTAATACTCACATACGTAGTAGATCAAGATGGAAAGGTTTTGTGCCAAAATAAAGATTTCAGTGGATTTTAATTGAATGTGAAAATGTTATTGAAGGATGAGAGTTGATATTACAGGTGTGTCAGGCCCTTGTTTGCAGGTATATGTGTATATATATGTTTGTATAATACACTTCTGAGTTCCTGCTTAAAGGAGTTGTCTTCGTTTTTAATGTGTTTTTTTTTTTTTTTAAAGGTGTGGCTTTGACAGCAGATACTAAGGTCCAGAGAATGCCAAGTGAATCTGCAGCACAGTCCTTAGCTGTAGCACTTCCTGCTTCCCAGTCCAGGTACTGCTGTGTTACCTCATTGACACTGTTAGTTTTGGGAATTGCAAGGCAAATCACAGAAGCTGATATAGGAGCTACTTGGAGTAATAATTTGAATATTCTTAAAGAAACTGCTTTTAGTGTGGACAGGCATTGTTTTTCTGTATGCTTTTTATTTTGTATTGTCACAAGAGGGAGTGGGTAGAAGATGGGACAAGGGAAATTTTGTTTAGTTAGATGATAAGAATGTGAAGCTTTGTGGTATCTCTACTTTGGGGTGGTCAGGCCCTGGAGAGGGTGCCAAGAGGGGTTGTGGACTCTCCATGCTGAGAGGTGTACAACACTCAGCTGGCTGCAGCCCTGTGATCACTTAGCAGGAGAAAGTCGATTGCAACTCATGAACCATTTTCACTCCCCCTAGGCTGGATGCAAACCGGACAGCTGCTGGTGTGGGTGACATTTACAGGCATGCTGGAATATCTGAGCGTTCCCAGCCTCCTGGGATGTCTGTGGTGAGTCTGTTGCACATCTCATAGTCTGTGAGACTGTGTACAACTGGACATGGTGTTGACCAGATTGCTTCTGGATCCGTCTGTGTGTTGTGTGGAGATCTCCTGATTGACTAAATATAATCAGTATTGAGAAGGCAGAATGAGAAAGTTTTAGGCTTTGAACAGAGAGATAAGCTACAAACCAGAAGAGTAACCCTTCTTTTAATTTACAGGCTATGGTGGAAGCTGGTGGAAACAAAAATTCTGCATTAATGCCAAAGAAGGCTCCAACCATGCCCAAACCTCAGTGGCATCCACCTTGGAAACTGTACAGAGTAAGTTAGAAATTATATTACATGAACGTGCATATAAAAGTAAACATACTCTATGTAAGACCTCAAATAATAATTTTTGTTCTTATTCACAAAAATATAATCAAATATGATTTTAAAATGTGATTAAAAAGGGGTAACAACTCAATGGTATACACGCAGTTTCTCTCTTTGAACCTCTTTTTTACTCTCGTAGCTGTGTTATGATAAATCTGATGGAAGGTTTGCTATATTTCTGCCTAAGAAGCTTTGTTGTGTTTTAAATCTTGAAATGAGCTGTATGACAGTATATGAAACATGGCATCCAGTGAAACTAGTTATGGGGCTTGATTTTAGCTGAATGACTTCAGAGAATTTAGAGAAACTGGCTGTCAAAAGCAAAGCATGTGTTGGCAGAGTATTTCTTGTGAGATCAGTCTCCATTTATTATTGCAAGTGTCCTACTCTCATACCCCTGTTTTGGGGAGAAGAAGGTGATGGTGTGCTTTAAGAGGTTATAATGTTATTTAATGGACAGTGTTTCTGTAATTGTTTTTTGTATAAGCACTATACAGCAGCATAAAGAGTCTGCTCAAATGCAGTCTTTCTCTGCAAAGCTTCAAGTGTTGGAAGTGTTACGGACTCTCAAAGGATGTTAAAAGGTTGCTTGTATGAACAGTCTTTCTGTATTGCAGCTTCCCCAAGTCTGGTGTATGTAAATTTCTAGTTTTCTCTTTAACTGAAGTAGAAATCAAGCTGTCTTCAGATCTGATTTTACATTTGACTTTTCTTGGTAAATACTAGTAAATTTCAGTGTTGGAGAAAGAAAATTACATCAAAAGGTATTGTACTATTTCTGATACAGAATTTTTTTTTGTTCTTTCTGAAGGTTATCAGTGGTCATCTAGGCTGGGTGAGATGTATTGCAGTAGAACCAGGAAATCAGTGGTTTGTTACTGGCTCTGCTGACAGAACCATAAAGGTAAGAGGTTGGAAGAAATGACTGACAAAGTTTGCAGGGGGTGGGGTTTTTTTGTGTCTTTTTTATTTAAAAGTGTTTCCAGCCCTTGGAAACAGTTTCTTGTTTACTGTTTGCAGAATAATGAACTACAGAACTTTTTTTTTGTTACCTTTTCACAAAGGATTTGTGTAGTAGCACTAGTTCTTTTTTTGAGAGTTCATATATTACATGTTAGTATATGGAGAGCAAGTGTTGATGTGACTGTATTTTTAACTTACATTGCAGCAGCATCAGTTACATCTGGGCTGTTCACCCAGACTCACTGTGTAGCTTTTTCCTTTTTACCTTAAAATACCTGTTTTGGTGCAGATTTGGGACCTTGCTAGTGGCAAATTGAAATTGTCTTTGACGGGACACATCAGTACTGTACGTGGGGTGATAGTAAGTGCTAGAAGTCCATACCTCTTTTCTTGTGGAGAAGACAAACAAGTGAAATGCTGGGATCTTGAATACAATAAGGTAAGCTGCAGTTTCTTTAATTGAAGGAATTGGTAGTAGCAAATACAGAAATCAAAGCATATAGAATATTCTTTCAATTATTACTTTGCATGGTTTTTATTCATCTAGGTCATCAGACATTACCATGGTCATCTAAGTGCTGTTTATGGCTTAGACTTGCATCCAACAATAGATGTGCTGGTGACATGCAGCAGAGATTCAACAGCACGAGTAAGTATAGCATTGTTGTGTTTTAACATCTTGATGTCTGTATTTTACTATCTTCATTTGTAAAAATGAGCACTTAGCAAAAGTTATCATCAATTTAGATGAAATACTATGATGATTTATGTTAGCTTTGTCTTATATTGTTGATCAAATTGAAAGCCAAATGCACAAATGTGCCATGTCACTTCAGGATAATGTTTTATTTCTTAGTTGAGTAGGTAGACTACATAGTATATGTAGGATTGCTTAGTATTTAGAAGGTGGTATGGGATTATGGTGACTTGAATTATCCATATGCCTGGAAGTTCACTAGCAGGTTCCTGCTGCCCTTGAAATTTGCCAGCTGAGGCAGTTCTGTAATAAATGGTTGGGTGAAAAATACCGCCTAAATATGATTTTTTAATCTGTAGGATTATAGTAAGGAAGTGATGTAAATAATGACAGTGCCTAAAATACATTGCATAAGCACCTGTTACTGACCTCTGACATATTTGCTGTGAATTCATAGATCTGGGATGTAAGGACAAAAGCCAGTGTGCACACACTGTCAGGACACACAAATGCAGTAGCAACTGTGAAGTGCCAAGCTGCAGAACCACAAATTATTACAGGTATAGTAGATGTGGTTTCATGAGTAACATGATTGAAAAACCTAATGGTGAATGTGTTTGTTGAGTAATTGTGAGATGTTTTTAATATTATCTTGGTGAATTTGCTCAAATCTCATACTAGTTTCTGTTGAAAATGGGCCATGCTGTGGTTATTACATACTATTAATGGCATGTTTAAGCAAATATGACTGTACATTGTTTGAATGCTTTTCTGCACTTCCTTTTTTTCCTGGTGTTGTCATTTGTGTTGCAATATGTATTGAGACTTGCATTTTCTGTAATATTTCAGTTCTCCCCATTTCAGTTAGGGAGTGTCCAATACTGTGGTTAAGTGTTCACCTTTGTTCCCATTCTGTCAAATTCCAGCTTTGCAGTGTGACTTCTTAGTTCTTGGATTTAAAACTGGCTAAAAATATTTTTGCAATCTGGCATCATCTTCATCTCAGGTGACATTAGCACAATATTTATGTCTCTCTCACATCATTCTGGCTGCCTTAGCAAAGTAGTGATTATGATAAAATCAAGGTGATGGTTTCTACTTTTTTTTTTCAATTTCTTCTAATTGTAGGCAGTCATGATACTACCATACGGCTCTGGGACTTGGTGGCAGGCAAAACTCGTGTTACTTTAACAAATCACAAGAAATCTGTAAGAGCAGTAGTGCTGCATCCAAGACAGTAAGTTTTCTTTATTCTGTTACACTTTCACACTTTTTTGAGAATTGAAGAGAGCCAATGTGAATGATGATCTAGAATAGTAGAGCATAATAACTTGAGAAACTAATGCACTTAGGATGATGCAAAAAGGTACATATCAATTATCAGATTTTACTGCACTGATTGTGCTTCCCTAGTACTGGCATTGGTGTACATTAGGAATCCTGAGAATGCCTTATATCCCACAGAATTACTTTTTGTGTGTGACTTTCATTCAGTCCTTAAAACTCAGTGATACGTAAGGCTAATAATAAATATGTAACTGAATGGTTGTGAGCAGAAATTGCAGTAGTTTTGTAATGTGCCTATGCACACATGTGATTAATGCTAAAGGAGACAGTGATTAATAGAATGGTCTTTCTTTTGAATATGTGTTTCACTGCACAAGACATTTCAGTATTAACTGGCCTTAAAACAAAACTCATTGTGAGAATTGAAGCTTTGAAGCAGATGTTCTTGGAAGTGCTCTGAATTTAGGTGCTGTATTTTGATGCACAACATTTAGATGCTATACAGCATTTAGATGGTATATTTTGATGCTCTTTAGATCCCCATTAAAACAATGGAGAAAAGGAGTTCACATAGAACTTGATTGCTTCTGTGCCTTTAATATTTTAAAATTGCATTCTATCAGAAATTCACAATCTTTGATATGAATAAACTCTGTTCCAGTGTGTGCCTGAAAAATTGTATAGCCGGTTAGCTATACAAAAAGCCTCTATTTTACTCACATTCTGAAAAAAAAGTAATTCATGTTTCAGCTTCATAAATTACACCTTTCTGAAAATAGACTTGAAGTGTTCTTGTCAAATGGTAGTGACTGTCAGCCTATAGTTCAGTGTTTCTAATTTTTTTTAATGCTGTGGTATTTTCTTGTAATACTCGACTTCTTTATTTGTAGTATCTTTTAAATAGACAGCAAATTCTCTGGACATTGTGGCAAATTAAAGTATTCCTACAGGGGCTACCCAAACAACTGTGTAACTGCTTGCACATCTTAAAATGAAGGAAATTCTTATTTTGGGGTAACTTGGTGGAAGAAAATGTCTTTCGTAGTTACATTTTTACAGGGCTTTTTCCTTGCTTATGTAATTTTGGAAGACTAGTCATTAATCTATGCTTGGGGTTTGTTGCCTTTCTATTCTGTTACTTTTGCTGATCATGCCCTGATACCTGAAAGTTTGCCAGAATAACAACTGAAGAGAACTTAATGTGCATTTTAAATGTTCGTTTGCATATTAAATCCTATGGCATATAGGATGTTATAAAGTTTAGTTTATGAAGCAGAAAGAAAACAGTATGAATAGGTAATTCATGACTTCATAAATTTGCTTAATTTCATGTGAAGTAAACATGTCAGAAAAGCAGTTTTAATATTAAGCAATTCTGCAACTAGCATTTATCAGTAGTTTTAATGAACAACATTTGCTCTCACTACAGCTATTTTGAGCTTTAATATACTGTGTTTATTTTCTTTCAGTTACACATTTGCATCTGGTTCTCCAGATAATATTAAGCAGTGGAAATTCCCTGATGGAAACTTCATTCAGAACCTCTCTGGTCACAATGCTATTATAAACACACTGGCTGTAAATTCCGATGGTGTTCTGGTTTCAGGAGGTAAAAATGAGAAATACACATTCCTCTACTCTCTCCCATGTATATGTGTCTGGAGATCCTTAGTCAGGGATGCTCATGGAACTCTGCTTCACCTAGGCCTGTCAGCCTGCTGTAGGACATAATTTCATTTCGTAGTGAGTAAGGCCACATTCATGTCCTTGGATGTTTCTGAGCTGCACGTAAACAAAATAAAATTGAAGGACTTCTAATGTACTGCAGGGAAGAGTTTTCCTCTTCTCAGCTGGCTGCTGCTGTGGGGCTCCAGAGTCCATCTTTTATGATCTGGTGGTTATTAGTGCCTCCTCTAGAGTTAGCTGCATGTTGAGGCAGTGAGACTGGATAGAGGATGTAGAAGCATCTTGCTGAAGGTGACTGGGAATAAGGCACTTGGGCCAGTGTACCTTTGGTCCTGTAGGCTAGGGATGTGGAGGAAAATGGAAATGTGCTAAGCAGGAGTTGGGAAAACAGCCAATTAAATTGTCACCTTACTCTGGTTATGTTTCTAACTATGTGCAAAAGGGGCCCTTGATTTTAAAATTTGGATAAAGGTGTATTTTACAAATGGCTCATCCCCAGTAAGATCAAGAACCTCAGAAAATACTGGAATAGACTAACATGTCTTTATTATTATTTGAAGACTTTCAGATTATCCTTTTAAGAATTTTTTATGTTAGGAGTAACTGAGTCTTAAAAAACACCTTCTCCACATAAAAAAAACCTATTATCATTTTACTGATATTAATTGCAACCTTTAAAAAGTTAAAATTTGAGTATCAGTTCTCCCCTTTACATCCTTGCGCTATCTACAGCAGCTTCAGACAAGATGATGCTGAATCAAAAGTTGATTTTACTTTGGAGTTTTCTACTGTAGAAACACCTTTCTTGAAACATCTGGATTTCTAGTCTAGCTGGCATATGTGGAGAAATTTAATTTTTAATAGATCTGTTTTGGCTAGATAATGCTTTTAAAGGATATTGGGTTTTGTAACTGAAAAATTTTGAGAGCATCCTTCTGAATAGAGTTCAGATTGCTGTGAGTGCTCTGTAGCTGATGCCAGTAGCAGCAATACTGGCAGGAATGACATCTCTGCAAAAAATAAACCTACTTTGCATTAAGTAAGAGTCCTTAATATTCTGATATCTTTGGGGGGATGATGCCGCCTCATTCAACTTCAGTGGAGCTTCTCAGCAGGGTGCTTGATATTCAGAATACCAGCCCTTATTGTGCCTCCAAAAACAACTTGCTGAAGTTGCCCTGTGATGTAGTGTATCATCTCTCACGGTTATTTGATTAAAATCTGAATGAGTTTCTGAGGAAGGAAAACAGCAGAAAATAGGAAAATTTGTAGGGTGTACTGGGCTATTCTGCATGAATGTTGTGTGATGTATTCCTGATGTATTTACTAGTTGTTCATGATGCTGTTTTTAGAAAATACATAGAAATTAACTGGTCAGAATACTAAATTTGTTTGTTTGTTTGTTGTAGCTGATAATGGCACTATGCACCTTTGGGACTGGAGAACTGGATACAACTTCCAGAGAGTACATGCAGCTGTACAGCCAGGTTCTTTGGACAGTGAATCAGGAATATTTGCTTGTGTTTTTGACCAGTCAGAAAGCAGATTGCTAACAGCTGAAGCTGATAAAACCATAAAAGTATACAAAGAAGATGATACTGCGGTATGTCAAAGTGTCTTTTTAAAGTATTTTCATAAAATCAGAAAAATTTAGACAAATATGACACCTCTAGGAGACATGTTCAGACTTATATAACCCATTTTGTTGAAGTTTGAAAGACCTCTGTATTAGCATTAACAGGACAATAGCTAATTTCTGCATTCCTAATTATTGTTACATGCTGTAGTACAAATAAGTGATAGGTCTGTGAACTCTTCTGTAAAAGGCCTTTGTGTTGAAGTTTGGAGAAATTGAATACGATCCTGTACACTGAGTTTTGAACCCAGTGGGAAACTGTGTGGGGTTGTATTGATAAAAATGTGGGAATCAGCAAAATGATTGCACTTTTAAGGTTTACTGTACTTATTTATATAATCTAGATTAGTTACTGGCCTTTTTAGAATTTAGAGTCAAGAGCTTATTTTCAAACTGTTATTCTAAAATATGAATTCATTTACCAGTGAAAAAGACAGCAGATGATTGTACAGTCTATCAGTGTATATCTCCAATATAAAGAATGTCATAATTTTTATTAAGTGTTGGAATTTTTCACTGAATTAAACTAGGAGTAAGTCTTAGATATAAAGAACCAGGAATTTTTTATCTTTTTTGAAGTTGGGCAAAATACACTCCATGACATCTACTGATACTGATGTAGATATGTCTGTCACTGGTAACCTGATCATTTTCCTTTTTGGAAAAAAAAAAAAGACAAGTCCAGAACAAGTATTGCTATGTACTTCAGACAGTAAGATGATAGAAATTTTAATCTGGGTAAATTAATTACATTGTAGATTAGGTATTTATAATGCTACATATGAAATAGAGTACATATACTTCATAAGTAGTATTTTAAACTAAACCTTAATTATAGGCGAGTTTAAAGTTTAAAATAATCCTTATGCTATTCTTTTCCCTTTAGACTGAAGAAACCCATCCTGTCAGCTGGAAACCAGAAATTATCAAGAGAAAACGATTTTAGTGTGGCAACATACTACTTCTGTAATTTTGTTTTGGCTTTCCTGAGAGCATTCAGTCACATTTTGTTCTGCCTAGAAGAGCAGAGCAAGAAGTCAGCTAAGTCATTGCTATTTCAACATGTTTTATAATAAATTTTATTTCTCTTTCCTTTTGTCTTTTTTTGTTGCGATTCCAGCAAACCAGTTGAATCTTAACTTTGTGGAGCATGCATGGTTCATGAAAAAGATGTCCAGGTGGTTATTTTTTTAGACTTACACTAAATAAATTCTTACAAAAATATTTTGATGAGCTAAGTTGTCTGAAACACCCTTGCTTGACCTCAAAAGTTAATCACAAATTTATGCATAGAAGTCATCTTCTGGAAGTTCCTTGGGGACACTTTCACATTTTAGCCTATTATACATAGGCTAAGTCTATACTAAGTTAGAGTTACAGAGTAATTTAGAAACAAGCAGAAAAACAGATTTATAAGGTATAAACCTTGTTATAAACACGGCCACTGAGCATTGCTGGTGCTGTGTTATTGAAGGAAATGGATATTCAGAGTGTATCTTTCCCAGGAAAGTGTTCAAATGGATGCACTCATTTTCACTTAGTTATTTCAGTGTGGGTCTTCTGTAGCAAGGACCGCTGTCAAATCATTTTGTTTGCAGGATCAGTTGACTTTCTTTGTCGATTGACTGTTTGTTTTCTTCAGTTATCTAAAGCATATATGACAGTAGAGTGCAGTGAACTTTTAAAACTCAGCTAGAGGAAAAGCTCTTAAGTAATTTAAGCCTTATTTTACAGGTTGTTGTCTTCCCATGATATTAGGATGGAATTTAAAATAAACTGTTATTGAAAGATAGTTTGTACTTCTAAAGGGACAAATCTTTCACTGGCTCTACAAATAGTCACGTAACAAGCAGTAAACACATAAACCTCCTTGCTACTGCTTATCTGTGATGTCTGTGCTGCTCTAAAGTACTTTGTTTTCACAGGGCAGTGGAGAAAATACTTTTCATCTGGCCATTCCATTATTGGCAAATTTGCTGGCAAGTCTTATGCTGAGTAGATGCTGAAAATTAGTCTGTGGCCTCATTGGTACAAAGCATTGATGTCAAGCACGTCACAATAATTACTTCTATTCTCTACCAGTTTGACTTCTTTCAAATCTAGGATTTATGTTAGAGAAGTGAGTTATTTGCAATGTAATTTACAGAAAGCTAGTAAAACTAAATGTTGTTTATATTATGACAATTTTTGTCTTTTTTATGCTACATAGGAGGTCTTGTATTTATAATCTGAATGTTTGACAATGTTATTTTAAGGGAGTACATGCTGCATAAATAACTGAATTTTAGTTGACAGCTACTATCGGAAGTAACTTCACAAAATAGGAGGGGAATATTTGGTATATGAGTTGGATTAAGCATCTTTTATTTCACTGGTAATTTTAATTTTTCTGGATCTTGATTACAGTTCTTTCCATGTTAACTAATATAACTGTTAAAAATCCAGATTGTGGTTTATGCATGTTGTATGCAGTTACTAATGCTTCATTCCAGAAATCAAGGAATTATTGGTGTTACACAGAATTTTGTTGCTCACAGTGAAATCTTCTTTAGGAAACCAGAGCAGAGAGAAACAACTTGAAAAGATGTGGGTTTGTTGAGGATTTTTTTAGTTTCATTTTGTTTGGGTTTTTTTTAAGAAGTGTCTGATTTTTTTTTTTTTTTTTTTTGATAGCTTGGAATGAGGAAGGAGAAATTACAGCTCTAGATATGGGCCATAGTTCTAGCACGTCTTTTCTGTACTGACACTTTGCTTTAGGAACTGCATTTATTTTACTCTTTATAATTTTGAAGAGAGATCAGAAAGTCTCCTTAAGAACCTATGTTTCTTCTTTGGATTGCAGGAATTTGATATCTTAGGGCAGTGGTTACAAGAAGATTTCTTTTTTGTGCCCTCAGTAAAGATTTTGTTTATACATTAAAGTCTTTGCACTATTACTTGGGATAATGTTTCCTTTTGGCCCTAGGATAGGCTGCCCCTGTTTGAAGTGTTGATTTTTTTTAAAGTGTATTCTTGAGCATTTGATTCACTTGTTCGTTTCCTTCCCAGTATTTTTTTCTTCTCCTTGACAGTAATGTGAATATCATCACATGTTTTTATGTAAGTGTTGTTTATGGTGCATCAAGATTATCAGATTTCATCAAAGTACTTCTCTGATGATGAGTAAGCCTGGATGGTGACATACGTAGGCCTGATCATGTAGGCTATGCAGTGACATCAGGTTTGTCCATGTCAGTCATAAGATGAAGGAAAAGAGGAGGATCTGATCTACTGGTTCGATTATCCATGCTTCTGGGAAGGGTCACAATGCAATGTCAGTTTGAGTAATCTTGAATGGGAGTCTAATCACAGAAAATTATTATTGTCTTTAATTTCATAAATTTTGATGTTGTCTTCTATATATATCAAATAATGTCTACCACAAACCCTGAGATTTGTTTTATACTGTGTATAAAATTGCAGAGAAGTGAGGAAATGGGTTTTGTTTGTAACATAAAAAAGTGGAACTGGTAAAGTAACGAATTTTCAGATCACTCTGTTTATACTGAAGTATACAGAGTCAGCTGTGCAGCTACAACACTGTTGTGTTGCTAGCAGCATAAGAGTTGTGCAGAGCAGTATGTATTTGGCAACTGAAAAGCTTACAGAAACAAGTGTCTAACAGCAGCTTCTTTTTTGCTGGATTGGAATTAAAGTGCTGTACCTGATGTAAGCAACAGCAATTTAGCAATCAATAAAACCTTCCATACAATACGAATTCATGTCTTTTTTCCATTATGGTTTTATAGTAAAAAGAAAAAAAAACAACTGTATTGAAGTGAAAGTAATTCAGTATCAACATGGACTGTTCCCATAGCACAGTAAGAAATATTTTTGCACATCAGCTGTAATGGGAAAAGAGAAACTATTGATTGCTGTTTTATGCAGAGCTTCCTGTCTGCATGAAGGGATTAGCAAAACAGATACAGAATTGTTCATGCATTTTCTCTAGCATGTTTGTATAAAACATCAAAATACCTCTGGAGTGAAGTAAGTGTTCTAGGACAAGTTCTGGGTGAGAGTTTTGTGGTGGGATCATCCCTTAGGTGTTAGTCTTCTATTGCTGAATCTATGTGGGTAGGGTTTGTAACACTTAGTTGTGCACTTAGGTCAGGAGCATGTTCACTTCTTTGAGGTGCATGTTAGCACCAGGGTTTTGTTAACCTTTCTTTAGGGTTTTTGTTTGAATATAAAGAGTACACACGCCCCAAACTTGTATCTAAAGGGTGGATTATTTGGAGGCACTCACCTGCAAATTAGACCTCAGCAGTAAAATAATTGAGCTAAATGTCTGTCTCCTTGCAAGGAAGGTTGAAATCACTGACAAGAAAACTGTAGTTGAAAATGCTTGGGAAATTCATATTGTGGTGGGGTATTTTTTCTTTACTCAAAAATCCTGCACACCTTACCCTTGTTTTTGAGAAGTGCAGTAATGTGTGAGATGCTTATTTCTGCCAATGTGGTTTTGCCACCTTTGCTTTACTTTTTAGGGAGAGCATGTCTTTGCAAAGCATGTCACCTTTAGTCTTTCTGCTCCAGTAACAATTCTTGAGCTTTTAGATGCTGCAAATGTCTTTTTTTTTTCCCAGGTGAGGCATCACTAAGAGAAGGGATGAAGGGTTAAGTCCTTCAGAGCAAGGGAGTGCAAGGGAGAGTCAATGCACCATCAGAATGAATTATGAGTACTAAAGGCTACACGTAGAGAAAAATAAGGTTTCTCAGAGATCAGATGAGAAAACTGTAATTAACTGAAACCTCTCAGGGAGGCGAAAAGTCTTGTGGAAGAATTAAGACTAAAGGAGACTAGAGCTACTATTTGAAAGCTTGCTATATTTACCTGGCAGGCTTTAGTAGAGGAGGCATTTTTGGATTAGATGAGTATAAATGGAAGAATGGAGGAGCAAGAGTGTGTTAATGGGGGAACAGCCAATGGTGAAAATGAAAATGTGGGCACCTTGATGCAAATAATCTTTTTACACCAAGCTAGAAATGCATTTCTGAAAATTGCAGGTGTTGTATATATCTGCATGTTCCAGTGCCCTCATGCTTCAAATTATAACTCAGTATACTACAGAAAATTCAGTGGCAGGTGAAGAATTGTGGACCACTGCAGGATGATAAATCTGGAGGGATTTGCAGCTACACTGGGATTTTCACTGAGGAAGTGCTTGCAAGTACAGTTCTAAACAAGGCTTAAAAGTAAAGTTAAAAGTTTGCATGGTGAATATCCTTAAAAAAAAGGCTATTTGTTTTTACAGCTGATTGAATGTAGGGATTACCTTACAACACTGAGTTTGTTTTTTTTTTTCTCACAGGTGGGTGGTGAGCTGAGGAATGAGAAGTGAGTTTATAGCCACAGAATATCATGCTGACAGGATGCATTGCTGTTGGGAGACTTGTCCCAAGTAAGAGTGTAGCTTGTGCAATCAGAAAAACCTTTGTGCTACATCCAAAAGTGTTTTGTTGTTTGTTTTTTTTTAATCTGGGAAAAGACACTACAAATCATAACATGACTTAACTATTTCCAAGTAAACCCCCTTGACAAGCAAACTTCCTGCACTGACAACTAGAGATCTGCTCTCAATAAAGCAGCAACACAGATTATGAATATAAGAACTCCATATAAAAATTTGAGCTGCAGCTGCCAGATGAGTCACATATCATGTCCTGTAGGTATATTAATTCTTTCCTGCTCATTCAACATCTTTTCTTTCCATGCAGCATGCTAATGAGCATGTTTCTTTTAAAGTAAGCTTGGCAATACAATCTGACCAGAATCTATTAATTATGTTAATTACTTTGGAACTGAAAATCCCTGTGAAGGAGTTTTGTGTTGCCCGAAATCAAACTTTAACAGGGAATTCAAAAGTAATTAGTAATCAATCACAGTAGGTAAATGAAAGCATAGATAAAATTGCTTGCTGCTTTAATAAATTAATGTAGTGAAGTGCAGTTTATTTGTTTTCCTGGGAAAACCTGATTTTTTTTTTTTTTCTCATTTTGTGATTTTTTGGTGGGGTTCTAAATGTCCTTTAAATGTATGAGAGGAAAGAAAACTGCTGGTGTTTCTACAGTTTTAGTTGCCATGCAGTTGCCAGTTCAGTGATGCAATTTTTCTGGAGTGATTAAAATGGCAAAAGATTCACACGCTGAAGAGAACGTCCACACACTGCCTGTAACATAACCCTGTGGCAGTGCAGTTTTAGTTTTGTATTCTCTCACAGGTTTCAATTTCTCAGTTTTTGTTCTTGGGAAATTTAATGGTGAAAACACTGCTAAGAAGTTGGAAGCTATCTCTAGCCCGTATCTCCAGCCTGATTAATTATGACCTGGTAACTCCTTTCTTTTTTCCCTCTTCCCCCAAACTTGTCTTGGCCTTCTTCCATCAGCAACATCCCTGAGGAGCCTGTGAGATCTTCAGCTGTTCTGGAGAGCTTCACGTTGGCCAGGTGCAGCAAGCAGTGCTATCGATTGTTCTTTCAGGTCCCTGTGTGATTCAGCCTTGCTGCATCAAACATTCTGACAGAACTATGCAGGGGGAAGTGTTTTGTGGTGGGAAGTTGTTCTTGGATACAGAAAATACTGACTGAATAACTTGATATTCAAGCTGCTGCTGATAGATAATAGTTCTGCCTCCATCCTTACAGTTCCTTTCACTCTACTTGATTTTTCTTGAGAAATGGTAGTAGTACAGCACACTGAGTGTAAGATGCACTAGTGGTTGTTAACAATGCCTCACATTGGTTTTCATAACAAAGTCTGACAACAGTTTTCACATTCGTAACAGAAAATAGGCAAGCGGTAAAGGCTGAGAGTGAATGAGGCATACACAAAGGAAACCTAAACCAAAGTGAGGAAGATGTTCAAGTAAATCATGTCGGGGTTTTTTCTCTTTTTAACTTGTTCAGCTCAGCTGTGTGCCCAGTAGCAGTTGCTAAACTGTTGTATCTCATGGTCAGCTCCTCTCACCGCGATACCCCGAGCGGCGCCGGGCTGGGCGGCGAGAGGGAAGAGAACGGGCGGCCGCTCCCCCTGGGAAGCTCTGCAGTCCCAGTTGGTGGTGGGGAACAGACGGAGGCGACACGGGACTTGGGGGTGAACAGGATGGTTTTATTCAGTGAGCCCCACGACCCTGTGGGGAGGGCGAACAAAGGTTTTATACAGGAACTCAAGAGGCGCGGTGTAGGAACTATAACCAATGAGGGTAGGGCTGGGGAGGAGTTTAGGGCAGGACTAACATAGCACAAACCTATCAGGGGAAACGGGAGGGGAGTAACACAAAGTAAGCAATAGGGTGTTGAGCCTCACCAAATAGATAGAGAATGCTCTGGAAGCAGGGGAGGGGGCTAGGAGGAATGACAGGGAATGTTCTAGGGAAAGGGGCAGGGAAAGGGAGGATTGACAACTTGGAAAGGAGAGGATTAGGTCAGGGCTTGGGAAGATTGACAGCTACTGAAGAGAGGTGGTGGGGGGGGAGGGGGGTTGAACATACACAGAGCAAATATCAAATTAAAGAAAAACACACCACAACACTAAAACCTCAGCATTCCACTGAGAAATGTTCAGGCTAACCTAGCTGACTGTCCTGGCAGATGCTTTGTATTGGTGAAGCTGAGATGGGGAAGTTCTGGTGGAAGAATCCCAAAATCTCTGTGAATGAAAAGCTGTCTTTGTGATGAGAAAATGTCTGGCTTTTTTCTGCTTCACAGTTTCTTATTTTCTTAAACCCCATAAATAGTTGCTGTGAATAGTAAGCAGATCTAGTATTGCAGATAATAATGACCTCTAAATTGTGGTCAAACTTTAAATTGTCTTAAAATTTTGGACTCAGGAATATTCCATGACATACAAGTCTCATGATAACACAGTACCTATAGAGAAATAAAAGAAAAAATCTCATTCAAGGAGCCATTACCAATAATGGTCACAAGTAGAAAATGGGAGAACTTTCTACTCTGGAAGATATTGCATCTCCGTACATGTCTTCCAAAAAGAAAAGCCTAAATGTTGTTTCACTGTTCAAAGGGGGGACAAAAGGATGGTGAGGTGAGATGTGTTTATAAAATGAAGACCTAGAACACAAATGTCTGTGTGCTGTTCTGTGTGTGCCTTACACCCTGCTTATACTGCACTGGTTAATTTGAAACAACTCTGGTGAAAACTGATACCTGTGTGGAGAGGTGTGTGGGATGTGACAAACAGAATTTGTGATTTTCTGCAGGACACGCCTAACAGTTAACCACTAGAATCAGCATGTTTTAAAATAACACTTGTCACTCTTACCTCAGGGCAATACTGTGTTTTCACACTGTTTTCCTTGCTTTAAGACTTGTCAGTTCTCACTTTTTTTATCTTAGTGCTTTTCTCTAGTGTAGACAGGACCAAAGTAGTATGTGGTTGAATTTAGAAATGTTCCTGTTTAAAGAATACACTTTGCTCATCCTCTTTCCTTTTCTTTCTCTTTTTTTATTTTTTTTCCCTGAAAGGTTTTCCTGTAGATTCTCACATGCAGTTCATGTGAAGTCACTTCTCTCTTTCAGTATAAGGGGAACATAATTTGTATTATGCAAGAGAGAATAAAGTTAATGTTCCCTGAGAAACTTACCTTGGAAAAAATTAAAATGTCTTAGCTTCACATTTTGATGATAAGTAGTTATAGTCAGCTAAGCCTCTTACAAAAATACGTTTGATTCTCAGCTTTTAAAATTCCTTTTCAGTGCTTTTAGTTTTCCTTAGACTGCTGAAATTTCCCCCTGTGCTGAGACTGATTTGGACAGTGGTCAGCACAGTGAGATGCTGCTTTCCTCCTTCCTGCTTGCACCCTGTCCTTCCTCTTTCTCAGCCTGCCCCTTCCAGAATGGAGGGAGGTGGTGGGCAGAGACACAGCCACATCACTGTCCCCCCAACCCAGAGCTCTGCCCCTTCTTCCACTCCTACCAAAAGCCTCTTTGTTGGTTCATGAGCAGAATAAAATAATAATATGTTATTTCCCTCCTGAGCACCAGAGACCAACAAAGAAATGAGTGCATTACAGGGGAAGAAGAAATGGGTTTCTTGATGCCTAGAGGTCAGAAAAGGATCACCTGCTGGAAACACTGGAGTTGTGTTTATAGGGTAATGTCTTTAAAATTCACTGTGGAGTTTGTAGAAACTCTAAAGCTGTTTTGCTGACAGCATTGTTGCTTCTCCTGTCTGAAAGCATCACAACAATAAGAATAATGGTTGTAATCTATAATTTGACACAATTATAAGGCACACTGAGCATAGAGTTGCATTTTTCACATGTTTTCCACCAAATAGCTATGTATAGTTTTGGTTTTTTTGGGTTTTTTTTTGTTTGGTTTTTTTTTTGTTTGTTTTGTTTTTTTTTTTGCATTTGAAATGGGACTGATAAGTATCACTGATTCACTCCATTGGATTTCTAATTTTTTTTTTTTTGCAAGGTCAATGCAGTTTGGGAAACAGAAATTCTACATCTGCTTTGCTCATTGCCTCCCTGCAATGTCCCTAACAAATACACAGCCTGAGCAGTAACTAAGCATAGCACAGAAATGGATCCTGCCCCATGATGTTATGTTTAGTTCCTGTTCAGGGGCTCAACAACTGTAGTTACTTGCAAAGCTTGTTTCTTACAAATCTCTGGGGGTTGCTGGAATGGCTTTGCATCCAGGCTATTGGTCCAAATATTAGTATTGAAGCATTTTTGCTACTAAAATCCAAAATGTTTCCTACTGGGATCAAGGTGGTGTAGGTCTGCCAGCCCTGGGGGTGATGTCTCAGTTTGGAGGTTTTCGCACAGGTACTGAGGTAGATCCAGCCTGTGCTGCTCCATACAGGTCCCACCTCTTGCCACCCTTTCCTAGGAACTAGTGGCAATGACAGCAGCTTCAGCAGGGCAGTGTGAGCTATTTGGAAATGTGCCCAGCTCTTTGGGCTGTTTGCTGCCTGGTCATCCGTCCCCACCAACACACACTGCCAAAACCTGGCCATGCAAACCCCATAAAACCATCTACTTTTCATGCTGGATATTAAGCTTGGAGAAAATAAAGCATATGCACATTACTGAGAAAATTTTGGGAAGCTAAATTTGCAGTTGCTATTTCACATTGTTTTCTCCTTTTAAATCAAGACGTGAATGTTGTGATATGCACTCTGTGTGTATGGTGACCCTTGCTGTTGCATCCCATAATGGGAGGAGGGAGAGGAAGTGTTCTTGTACTTGCTCTGCTCTGAAGTCTTCTTTGTCTTGCCAAAATTTCTTCTTTGGCATTTTTTCTGTATCTGGCTCATTGAAGCCATGCATTTGTTTTCCATTAGTTGCCTCAGTTAATATGATGAGTTTCTTTATTATTATTTTTAAATACTCCATTTAAATGAAAACACACCCTCATTCAATGGTCTGATAAACTGATGTTATTTGTTGTCTTTGCCTCATGTCCTTCTTTTCACTCATTTTCCTTCTTTTTCACTTTGATCCACATCTTTGAGCCAGCTTTGCTCATGCATACATAATTTAATGTGTTTTCATGTGTATGGTACTGCACACAGAAATCCCCAGTGTGAGCCCAAGCCTGCTGTGAGCTCTGCCCAGCTGACCTGTGTGCTGAGAACAGGACACTTGGAGGTACCAGGGATAAGATGGTGAAAAAAGCAAGGTGTGGTTAAGAAGCACTAACATTTTTGAAATATCTCTCTTGGCTGGTTGATCGACTCACTTTCTATCTATTTACATTTTCCACATCTGTTTTGGGCTTTTTCTCCTTTGACAGAAGGAAATAGAAATAAAAAGTACACAAGAGAATAAGTATTGAGAAGTAACACTGAAGCAAGATTTTTCATGTGCTTTATGTCTCGTATAAACCCACCACAGAAGTAGGGCCATAGGATCAAACCTCCCAAACTTCATACTATAAAATTTATTCTATTAAACCCCTAATTTTTCCTCTTTTCCCTCAGCAGAGATTTAAGCCAACATATAAGTCTTGAATCTTGCCTCATAGACCAAATAAATCCACCCAACATACACTGGCAGAGAAATTTAAAAGTTACATTGTCCCCATGACTGCATTTTGTAAAATGTCTTTTCTCTGCCAGCACTTTTGGTCATAAGCCCTCTTCAGCAAATTCTGCAGTTACATTTGTGCTCTGAATCTGTACTAGTAATAAAAGGGGAGGTGATTTCTACCACACTAATTGGTTTTGTATTTTTTAAAAATCAGTAAATGTTTATCAGGGTGAGGCAGCCAGAGAGACTATGCTGGGCATACTGGGATGGGGTGTTTTAATTAATTCTGAAATGTTCTAACTGCATTAATGTGTTGCTTCTTTCTTTCATGTTCTTTCCCATCTCAGAAGGTGATGAACCGAGGGATCAATATTTGTTCTGTCTAAACACCTGTTCAAAATTCCAGTTTGAACTATTTTCTCATTGTTGTGCCTTTGCCTTTTCTTGGTGTTTCTTCAAAGAGGGAAAATATCCCTAGGCTGAGATATTAGCCGAAGAGTTTTGTCTCTCTAACAGAGAGGTCAAAAAATGTGAAGTGGCTTCTGAACTAGGACACACAAAAGCTCCCTGCATTGAATGGCTGCTTTAGAAGTAGGTTTTGAAGAGGGAATTGCATCTCCCAGCACTCTGGTGAGGCTTTTTAATATGTTAGCTGATGGGAAGAAGGAAAGCCAGGCATGAGTTTAAAGAGGAGCAATTTAGTAGGAAATCAAAGTCTCCCAAGAGAGAATTTTAACACTCTTCATCCTCCCCCAGAAAAATACTTATTATCCCAGTTATCTTCACCTCTTGGGGAGTTTTTTACCTGTGATCAGCAGCAGTTTGATGTCCTTGGATATGCTGTGTTGCTGCCCGTGACTTGAGTGCATGGGAGAATAATTTCCCATGTACCTGCCTAGCCTCCATGCCCTGGCCAGAGGCAGTCCTTGGCAGGAGCCTGCTTCTGTCCCAGCCTGTTGTGATTCACTGCCCAGTTTATTGGTGCAAATTGAGGCAGCTGAGATTAATTCACAGAAACATGAAATGCTGGCCTGCATCTTGTCCTGTGGCTGCAGCAACCCATGTGGAGGAGCAGCAGAAAGCTGTGAGAGGTAAGTCATACACTGCTGCCAGGATGGCTATGTATCCTCTCGGAACACATTTTTCTGCCCCACTTTATTCTCCCTGGTGCTCAGGTCATTGCCCTTTTACTTGTTGAGAGGAGTTTCAATGTATTTCCCCATCCTCAGCCTTTCCACTTTGCCATTTATTCCTTGCTTCATGATTAACTGTGTTTGAAATTGTACACAGAGGCATGTACAAGTGGAAAACCAAAGGAGAAGTCCCATACTGTGCTGTTACTATTAATGGCAGGGCTAGCAGCCAGCGAGTTCACTTGGTTATGCCAAACCCAGATTAGACAGTACAAAGCCTGACAATTTGGTATTATTTTCTGGAGAAATTTTTCAAAGTCTATTTTCTAGCGGGGAGACAAGACTGCATTTTGCATGAAAATAATAACTTTCTTTAGCTGTGGAGCAAACACAGAGCATCTGCCTAATATATATATATCCAAGAAAATGTAGGCAGAAAATGTTAATTTTGGAACTTAGTGGATGAAATTTTGTCCCTTTGGAATAAATGGGAGATTTGCCATTGACTCCAGTCAGGCAGGCGTTTCACCCGATACTTTTTACATATGTTTTTATATGTTACGATAATTCGTGAATGAACTAAAATAGTCCTGTGGAGAATATATGAGGATTGTTCTTCTCTGGCTTAGGGGGAGCAACCTTCATTTATATTGGGGTCCTTGGAAAGAAATATGGATAGGAGAGTCTTTACTACATTAACAATACATACTTCATCTTGTATCTCTGTTTTGTGTAATCCATCAACAGCAGCAATGCACAGAGTTAGCTGAGGAAGGAGCACAGATGGGGAGAAAATGTTTGAAACCAGATCTGAAGGAGGCTGAGGTGAGTTTTCTGGATGGGGGTTGTAATCAGCAGAGAAAGGAGAGTATCCACTTTGAGGGTGTCTGTCTTAGGCTGTTCCAAGTCTATGATCCAGAGGCCTAGTTAGGCTTCCAACCTCATTCTGGCTGGATTTCTAAATGCTCAAAAAATCATTAGTAGCCAGGAGATTTTGGGGGGATTTATTTGTTTGTTACCTGGCACGGGGAGATTCTGAAAAATCCTTGTGGACACAGACCTTGTCATTTCAGCCAGGTTTCTGCCTCCCAGCATCAGGTTCCTTCAACATGCTCCTTGTGAAGATGCATCTTCTACCTGATGAGAAACCAACACCCATGGACATTAATGGGCTTGCTTTATCCCCTGTGAATGCACAATGCCTGTGCTCCACAGTCTGCTTTGGCCACCTCTTGCCTTGGTTTGAATATGTTACTTTTGGCCCAGGAAGTTTCAACAGTCCCAAGGAGCTTGTCCTTTCCTGGCTCAGCCACCCGTTAGTGCTGGCCCTTGGCCTGGAAGGCTGCTAATGTAAGAGAGAAAAGGGGTAGCTGGAGAGCCATTTCTGTTCTTTTTATGGAAGAAACTTCCATTATTGTCCTGGTCAGAACATCTCCAGAGGATGAATAAGTGGTTTGGAACTTAGAGAAGGAAAGAAAGAGGATGAAGTTAATGCCATGATATTTTCTGTTGCAGGACTCTGGTTGGGTAATTGGGGGAACCCTCCATTACTAAAACTGCATTTAGCTAAAATATGCAGTGAAGTGACCACCTGGAGAAAATAAAACCATAGCTAATATAAAGCCCATGTAAATCAGAGCATGAGCAGATATTACAAATAATTGGTAGGATAAAAATGTTGGTGATGCTGTTGATTGCAGAGTAGAGAAGACCCAAACTTTTACTGACAGATCTGCTTTGCCCAGCTCAGGTGAGAAAGTAGTAGAGCTGTTTGGATAGTATTGTGTGCAAGTAAATAAGCCTGTCTTTTCAGAGCAACTTGGGTAGCTTCCTGTCGCTGTGGTATGACTAATCCCAGCCATGATAATTTGCTTCCATATAGTTGAGAAACATCTGTATTTCCAAGTGGATCCTACAGTTATGACTACATGGCAGTTACTGCAATTAAAAAGGTGTGGTTTAAATTAAAAGATTATTTAAGTGCTCATTGCTAAAGACTTGCATCTGTTTAGCAGCCTAAGAGTGCACAATTGGGAGTGGTTCAGATTTTTCAGTTCCCTGGTACACTACTGAGTCCTGAATTCTAACTGGTACTTCTGCTATAGCCCTATCCCTTTAACCAAGGCAGTAATGGCATAAAGTTGTTTCAGTAAATAAAAATTTCAGGTAAATGCTTTAGTGTTCAAGCAAAGAAGCCTTTGGGAATATTTGAACTCATTCTGATTTCCTTTAAATATTATCTTGGCCACAAAATACTATTATTTGTCCTTGCAATGTGGTTTTGTTTTTTGGGTTTGTTGTTGTTTGGTTGTGGTTTTTTTTTTGTTTGTTTGTTTGTTTTCTGGAAAGCTTTAACACAAATTCTCTTGTATCATATTGTCATGTAATAAATTTTCGTGGTTTGGCTGATGTTCTGACTTAAGCCTGCTCTAAAACAGAAGGAAGAAAAGTAGCCTAAAATAGCAATTAGAAGAGAGATTTGAGGGTTATGAATTATTTTCTATTTCTGTCACTAGCTTAGCTCTCATCTCAGCATGCCTTGAAGTTGCAGGAAATGTTTTATTGATTTCAGTAGATCTTGGTTCAGGTGCATTTAGTCTAACCTTGGACAAGTCAGGTGCCTTCTGTGCTTGGGACTGAAAAGTGTATGTTCTGCTTACCCCTCCCAATGGATCACTATAAAGCTTCATTCATTCACATGTATATAGAGCTTTAGGGCTTGTAAATGAATGCCATTTCAAAAGTACAAACTATTATTTCAATGTAGATTAATTCATTTTACCTTCCCCACCAGCTGGCAACAATCTGTTTAGTGCAATGAAATTCTGACAGCCTGTGTCAACAACTGAAAGCATTTCATTCATGACAGAGAGAAAAAAGGAAGAGAAAATGCAGACCTGAAATCTTCCCCTAGCAGAGAATGCCTTTGTGCGTGAAAATAAAAATTTTGTCTATCATTTCAAAAGGCCCTCTCATAAAAGAAATGCATGTTAAATTAAAACTGCTGTTATTTTTTCATTCCTCTGCACTACAGACCCCTCCTGGCTCTTGATGAAGAGTGAGGTGAAATATCACACGACTGAGCTACAGAGGAAACAGCAAGCTGTTCCAAGTGCATAAGCCAAAATGAGCATTCAGAGAGAGATCACCCTGTCATGAGCTCATGCTGGCAATATGTTTTTTTCTATGGGTGTAAACTGAGATTTGAACCTGAGAGAGACTCCATATTCAGCCCTGCAGGAGCACTTTTGTGCATGTTGTTTACTTTAGAATAAGTGAGGAAGTTGTGAACTGCTCCCAGACCTAGAAAAATTCCTACAGCCACAGCGAGTTTGATGGCCTCCTCCTCTTCTCTCCCCACCATGCAGCAGTAAATTGAAAACAGAGTCAGAAAGAAAGCATGCAGGTTTTACTGAAGGGACAATGTCATTTTACCCTGTGTGATTACTTGGGTATGTGTGGTGGTCTGAGCAGTTTTCCTATTTTCATTTGGGAGGTGGTGGGCAGATGTAGGTTTGTGGTAGGCAGAGGCAGGGACATGGTGGTCAGGGCTGAGAAGCTGAAAGGCAGAGTGAGCTCCTATGTGAAGCAGGCATGATCTGGGGCCTGATGTCCCCGCCCCTGTGTGGCAGTGGGGAGCCCATCTGTATCATGACTTTGGGTTCTGCCCAAAGACAGCAGAGTGCCCAGTTTCTCTGTTCTCTGAATTTTCAGTCGAACAAGTACTGTGCTGTAAATGAACAATGCCATTTTAATTCACTAGGATATTTTATGCCCTTCTCAGTGCTGGTTTACTTTTGCTAGATGTGAGCAACACTGGGATTTCTCGTATAAACTGCCCCTTTCAGGCAGTCACACCTCCCTCTGCCTGAGGTCTGCTTCCGGCAGAGTGAGATCTGTTGCATATCCTGTTCCAGACCTAAACACTTCACAATTCCTTTCAAGAGTGTCATATCATTCTTATTGGTAAAGTCTGAAAAGCATAGCCTTAGTTCTTTTCCTAGGTGACCTAGAAAAGTCTTGTAACTTGTTAAGAAGAAAATGTATTTAAAAATAGATGCATTTTTCTAATCCCTGAAGTGCTGGCACCAGTTTTAGAGTATGACTGTGGCTGAGGGCATTGTGGCACTGGGAGAGGGCACCCCAGCTGTGCTGTACCCAAGACACCTACTCTGATGAACATGTTTAGGAATCCAGTTTCATTCTCCTGATGGCATTTTTCAGCGCAGTTCAGAGATGGGATGCATTTTGAGTTATTTTGAAAGAAGCAGCCATAAACCCTTTGATGCATGAATTCAGAAACAATGTGGTCAAGTCAGGCATGAACACATAGCAAATGTAATTGAAATAGTAAGCTGGGCCTACAGGCAGTTCTTGCCTAAAATTAGCTGTAGGAATTTGGTCTTTCTATGATATCTTCTTGTTCCTGTTCTCATATTCAAGTGCATGAATGTACATGGGTTTAGTCCTGCATTCCTTTTACAGATGCCTAGCAGTCTTTCTTTTTACTCTAAATACATTACAGAAGTTTATCTTATGCCTTACTTAAAGGCTTAAGAAACTTCTCCTTCCTATCCTTTTTGGCTGAGTTCACTCTGAAATACACTGATTTCTATATTTACTGCAGTATGATACATGGAAGCATTGCAACCCATACCTAGGGTTATGTTAAAGATAACATAATCAAATATGTGAATATTCATGAATATTCGAGGAGTGATGAAAAAACATTTAGAAATATATTTTTATTGACTATTTTATGGTGGGGAACAATCTGCTGTGGGTAACAGAGTGATGTCCATGTTTGAAGCTTTAAAACCACTGCTGCGATGCTGTGATCTCAAGCATCTCATAGTTGACATTCCCATCACCAGAGCAGAAAATACAGAGCTAAAATTGGTAAAACCCTGTGTTATTTTATTCTTGAACACATACACACACATTAAAAAAAAAAAAAAAAAGAAAAGAAAAGGTCAGCAGTGAAATACAACTAGAGCAGACTGGTAAAAGCAAAAGCAAGCAGGGAAAAACAAGCCCAAAGCCACTGTCTTGGGATGCAGGAAGTGCAGGTTGCATTGCTGATGCCCTCTGTGACTGCACACATGGAGTGAGGGCTCCACAAGGAGCTTCCCACCCCAGTGCATTCACTGCCTGTCATCACTGTCTTTGCAGAACTGCAAAGACTGTTTGGCACTAGCAGCTGTGATGGTGACATGGTTGGGCCTTTTCCAGCATATAAGCCCACCTTGGGTTTGGTTTCTCAGGCTGGAGCCCGTTAAGGTGGTGCTGTGACACCTCCAGCTGAAGAGCAGATTCAATTTCACCTCAGGGGTCTCTGTTCATTGCAGGATGTAAATGTGCCCTATCTTAGTATCTGCCTGCAGTCCTCTGTGGAATGGTGATTATGAGCCTTCTCAGCCCCATAAAGATTCTGTAGTGATGAACCCTATTAAAAAAAAAAAAAAAAGATTTTGGATAATTCAGTGACAGCACCCTAAAAGTAGGATTTCCCCCTGCTGACATGAAGAGGCTTGAGGAAGTTGTCAGAGCTGCTTTTAGATGCCACCTATATGACCTAAATTAAAATAGACAATCAACTTCTGTCTCCAGAACTCAGTCTGGCTTATTTTCAATCAAATAGGATTAATTAATTAAGATTTGTATATCTAGTAAAAATGAGTGCCTATGGAGAAGGTGCTAGGTGCTCCACTACCACTGACCAAAATGACATCAGCAGAATTACCCAGCAATTGTACAAATTGGCATTTATATTACAGCTGCCAATACAAATAAACCTGCTACAGGAGGTAACACAAACATCTGTTCCCCTACAGCTGCTGGGTGGTTTTCACCCCATCCAGCCACACAGCTGTCACCTCCCCAGAGAAATACATAGTACTGCATAATACTATGTGCCCTGAATATCAGCAGGTCAGGGCACTTATAACTGGGACAAGGAGGATTGCTTTGTTCTTGTGTTATTTATAGCTTTGTCTTAATAGACTGTTTAAGAAAACATGTGAACCTTTCAGGAATGTAATTGTGGCAGTGTCAGCTGTAGCACAGCAGCCAAAACTCAGGCATCAAAACTCTTTATGAAATTATCATCTGGAAGAGGAATACAAAGGCTCTAAAACTGCTGGTGAATTCATTGCTTTTAGTGTTTGTACACGTGAGAGAGAGAAAATAGCCAGGGGCATTAATTCACACGTGGATTATGGTATATTTCACTTTTAAAAGCAAAGCTCTCTTCTGATTTACAGCTATTTTAATTAATTACTTAGCTCAATGCAGCAAGGGAATCAGCTGTCAGAGTGGCTTAGCATATTAAGATATGGCTTTATGTGCAGACCCTCCCTCCTTTCAGTGCCACAAGTCCTCAGCAGGGACTTCAGCTGATGAAGTGATAGCAGCAGGTTTCCAGTCTCAAGCACACTGTGTGGGCTGCTCTTCTGTGATCAGGGCAGCTGCCCTGGGAAGCTGGATTTTCATAGATGTGAAAGCCAGAAAGGAACAGCCTAATCGTTTAGCCTGACTTCATTTTACTCAGTAATTCCTGCCTAAAGCCCTGTCATTTGTGGCTGAAATAGAATGTGTCTGTTAACTGTCTAACCTTGATTTAAAGATGGCAAGTGACAGAAAATGCATCCTATCCCATGGCACGCCTTTGCAATTATTCTTGCTCTTTGCATCTTGTTTGCAGCTTGAACTCTGTTAACTGACTTTTAACTTCCAACTACTGCATTTTGGTTCGCTGGCACTACTAGTGCTGTGCACATTGCTGGCCAACGTTAGCATCAGCTAACTGACATCACTGAAGGGAAGTCTGGGAAGAGCTAATTCAGAGCAATCCTCTGCTTGATGACTTCTGTGTCTTTAGATATGGTTGTAATGGTTTTGTTTTGCATGCTCTCAGCTAGTTCTTGATTTTTAAAGCTTCAAAGCTTAGAGAGAGATTGGGAAATATAGTAAATGCTAAAATATCATATCTTGTAGATATGGAATAACTTTCATAATGCTGCACTCACATCCCTGATTTAAGAGGCTGCATCCAGATAGAGATTATCTGGGTTTGGAGCTCCTGCAAATGTGTTTGGTCATTGCATACTTTCAGTATTATCTGCAGTTCAGACAAACACATCAGATAACTAAATTTGGTCCCATTTTGTTTCTCACATCTGCGTCTTTTTTTCTTTTGCTCTTCTACACACATAGAATTTGACTACTGGATCTGGTTGCTGGTTGCAATCTATTATTGTGTGAGAAAAGTTGATAATGTAGATAATCTCATAAATTTTATGTGTAAATTCAACATAGCGGTCAAGGGAGATATTATATCCAAGGAATATTAAATCCAGCCTGGGATATTTTTTTTCATGCTTTCTGGATCTACCTTTCAGGTTTTAAGAGGCCACCAAGGTCTGGATTCAGCAGTAGCAAAGCAGATGGCAAAAGACAGCTTTATGTGGAATGCAACCCATGTAGTGGGAAGCTCTTGCGTATTTATTCCTGGCCTGTAAAGGTGAACCCTTGGCCATCCTAAAGAGATTTCTTCAAATCTGCATCAGCTTGTTAGAGTAACAGACATCTAAAGAAATAAGCCTTTTTTCTGTTTTAAAGGTAACCCCATATCATGTTAATTACAAATGAGGCAGTGAACAGCTGTTAAATATGGGGTCTTTTACTTTTGGATAAAATCTCATTGCTAGATTAATTAAATCTGTGACCAAGTTTATAAACTAAATATAGGTATAGATATAAAATTAGCTAGGATGTCAAAATCTGAATGAACACCTACCTAGTAAAATCTAATTTAATTATGTTAATATTTATTTTAATATTTTAATTATTTTATTTTATTAACTTTGTTCATAATAAAATATCAGTTGTATATATATTGTGCATAACAAGAAATGTCTTCATCCTGCTGTGAGTAGTGGGATAAATTTAACATGTGTAGGACACAGCCAATTTTTTCAGGCAAATATCAGTATATTTGAGTAATCACCTTGACAAGTGATTGGATTTACAGCTGGGAAGGTGTGCAGAAACAGAATGTGATTGACAGCAGAGATTAATGAAGATCTAGAAAATGGAAACACAAAATTGTGACAAACTATTAAGTCTGTTTGACAGCATATGAGATAAGTGGACTAGAAATAAATTTAATGTGAAAATATTGATCTGAGTAATCCTACTTAGATGGTTATATCTGAGTGACAAATTCTGAAGTAATTGCCCACAGAAGGCAGCAGCAACATGCTCTACAGGTGAAGGCATTGTGGTCCCTCTACTACTATCTGTACTACAAACAGTATGAAAGCCTTTCCTACCTTTGAAGACTAACTCAGGTATACTATTTCAAATCAGATTATGGCAACTACACAATTTTTCCACAGAGAAGGCAAAGCATCTATTATTTCACAGCAAAAGGAGTTTGGCAAATTAACTTGTGATTAAGAGTTAAATGATGGCTACCAGAAAAAAAAAAATACTTGTAATTACATTTCCCTGCATTTATAAGGAGAGCAGTGCCTACATAGCTTTTTATTATAGTAACTGTGACCAGCCTCCATGTGGTCACCAGCAAATCTTTTGTGCAGCTGACACTCCTTCAAGGAGGTGTTGCTGAAATCAATATATGTGTGCCTGGGGAACTATAAATAATGAAACACCTGATGCTCTGCAAAGTTAATGCTTTCTCCATATATCACATATTACAGGCTGAATATCCACAGTGACCCCAGCCAGTGAGGCTGAGACAAACATTCTTTCTTAGATCCAGCTGCAATAGTTGAAGATATTAGTGCCTCCCCATGCCACAATTTTGTCAGAAAGCTGATTTATATGGGCGTTCTGTAACCCAGCATAGGAAAAAAAATATCACTGGGGTTAATGGAAATCATTGTTTCAGCGTTGCTTCAACTAATCTTTGTCCTTAAACAAAACCTACGGAGGATCAGGGAACACCACCTGGTAGGCAGAAATGGAAGCATGGTGCCCACTGGCTGAAAGGCAGAAACAAGCAGCTGAGCCCATGCTGTCTTCAAACAGCAGGAAATAACTTCATGGAAAATGTTTCAGGTTTTATTTTATTTGCTTCAGCTCTGTCTGGAGCAGTTCAGCCACGCTCGGCCCTCAGCTGGCTGTTACCGCCCATCTAATGAGCGCTGGAATGGATCCTGCAGCGCTCCCGCCCTGCGTCAGCCCCGAGTCAGGTGGCTTGGCTCAAACTGCTGCTGAAGATGGTTTGCAGTGAGCCAGCAGCAGAAAAGGAAGTGGTCATACTGCTTTACCACCTCAGCCATGTCCTCAGCTTGGGAGGGTCACATCTTCAGCTGCCACAGCTGTTGTGTGGGCGAGGCAATGTTTGTAGGTAGAATTAATTCTGTCATTGATAGACCTTTATGGTTGGAACAACACTATCTCTGTTTCAGTGATCTTTTGCATTCTAGTGTCATACCGGCTTTAGTTTGGTATAGTTTAATTCTCATGGAAGGAAAAAGAATTTCCAATTAATCCAAGGAGGATTAAGCTATAGTAAATTGTGATTTATAAATATGGGCTGATTAAATTTGAGCAGCTGATACAGCTGTCACCTTCCAGCTTCCTTCCTTGCTCCTTTCCTGGAGGTTGGGTCCCTGCCACAGGACAGCTGAATTTGGCATGTGGAGCTGCTCGGGAGCACCAGAGTTCACTGCCTTGCATAGTGGATTAGTGGGATGCTCATGTAGGGTTGCTTGAAGACACAGGCTTAAAAGTGAATTCCTATGCTGTTCACCTGCCTACAAGGTCAGAGGTGGCCACCTCCAGGAATGGAATGGGAGAACGGCAGAAGTAACTTTCTGCTGTCTGAGCAGGCTAGCTCACCCACAGGCAATCACAACTGGAATGCTCAGGCATTTTGTGTACTCTAACATCCCTCATCTTCAAATAATATGCTTATCCTTCTGTCCACTTTTTACACTGGAAGACTTCATAGATCTGAGGAGCTGACAAGTGTGTTCACTATGAGAGCGATCTGTTGAGGATGTAGGAGTTGGCTAGTGCACTAAAACTTTGACACCCTGCTTCCCCTGGGATAATGTCATTGTGGCAGCTTCCTGCCATGTCTTAGAACTGTCAGTTCTCTTTTTTGTGTAGGTCAGCATGTCACTGAGAAGATGGGGAACAGCAGGGACAGCTAAATATATCCAGGAGATGGCAAACATCTCCTCAAGATTTAGAAACTTCTGCTTGTGATTTGTGGAAGAAAAGAATGAGGTCATGAACATGGCAAAAAGAAAGGAAGAGAAAATGTGTAAGAAATGAATGGAGGAAAGAATAGATTCAGGCAAGGAAGGAACACAAAGAAAGTGGAAGAACATTTAAGAGGTCAAGCTCATGCCTACTGTTCAAGCTCATGCTCACAGTAGGCAAAATCTCTATAGTGTTTTGAAGATGTAGTATTTCTGTAAAGATGCTGTAGTTGGGCAGTGCTTTTATATGATTTTACTTCATATAAAACTATTAAACGGTCCTAGTTTCACAAAATACATGAATACTGCCAGAACCACAGATAACTACATCAGTCTTATTTTCACCCTGCTATCTTTATGCATGCTGTATCTTACCACAGAATTTTGCTCTTTAGGCACTGCCTGACCATGTCAACAGCAGGTTTTGTTTAGTTTTTTGGTGAATGTGCCTGATGGAACATGATTCACATGTTTTCTTAGTGACAACTTGGGCTGCAAGGGACATGGGCTGTTTTTCTAAACTTGCTGTGATTCAGTGGAATTCAGGCATTTTCATATTGAACATCTGTGACTTGGGGAGGATCCATGTGTTTTCTCAATGAATATGAAGGAAGCTGGCAAGGGCCTCTGCATTTCCTTCTTGCTTCTATGCTTGTAATTATCACAGTGTATAAATATACAGAGACTTTCTCAGAATGTGCCTAAGGAGATCTGACAAGATCTAGCTTTGCTCTGCCCCGTTTCCCTGTGTAAGGAGGTGTCCTGCAAGTCAGATATAGTGAATGTGATCTCATGGGTTCCCCTTCCTGTCCATGCAACTACACACATGCACTAGGACTTCTAAACTTTAGAACCTAGTTCTTAACCCAGATAAGTGGCATTGTGTAGATCTCAAAAATGTTGGAAAAAAAAAATCCTCTTCACCTTTTCCTCACTGTTGCAGTGAGTTTGCTCCTTCCTTAGAGTGCTCTGGCAGTGTATATGCGTAGCTCTTCCATGACTTTGAAAAGAGGCAAATGGTAAAACAGTTGCCCTCTCAAGTGCCCCTTCATTGGAGAGCACTAAGCTATAGTAACTCCTCCTTACTGTCTTTGCCCTGATTTTACTTGTCTGTCTTAGGATGAATTTAATTTTCTCTGAACAGCTGTTAGATTCCTGCCAGAAAGGAGAAATTGAGTTTGTAAAGGATCAGTGGGAACAGCAAGAAACTAGTAACCACTGAAGTATTGTCCTTGACTTTCATGGATAGATGGATGGTTGGTACTTAGCATTTATATGATACTGTGTATTCTCGGTGTCATTGAAAAAACACTTTTTCATTCTTAGACCATTCTGAGATAGATTTGGGAGTCAGGAACAGTGGTAAAGGGAAAAAGTTCCAGTCTTGCTGAAACTGATTGAAGTTTCCACTTAAAGCTTACTTCTGGTAAATGCTTTCCTACCAGGCTGAGTTGCTATTTACTGACCTAGTACTAGGATAACAAGCAAGCCTTTTAATGGAAAATGAGGACCAGAATATTAAGGCGAGACAAATCCTCGCTGAACTGTGCAAACTCGTTTATCCTCGCAGATTTCTGTTTCATTTAAATTCTTCTCCTTCACGAGCCATGCTTCTGCATCTAGAGGCAGCCCGTGCGCTAGTCACGCTTTGCCTCATCAGCAGGAAGCCAGCTGATTCCCCGAGTAATCAATTTCGGCGAAGACCTCTCCGGATCCTGGGCACTGGAGCAGAGCCACACCATCCCGGCCCAGCTCGACACGTCCGTGGGTGGGGGACGCGGCCGCCCCCCCGGGCGCTGGGTGGGCGGGCGGGCGGCGGCCCCAGGGCTGCGGGGGGCGGCGGGGCGGGGGCTGCGCGGGGCGGCGGCGGCAGCCGCTCTCCCGCCCCCTCTCACACGCTCGTCTTTCCCATCACCGGCGGCGGCGTTCGGGAGTTGCTCCCGCGGCGGCGAGGCGGAGGCACCTGCGTGGCGGTGGCGAGCAGCAGGGTGCCGGCTGCCCGCGATGCCGGCTTAGCGGCCGAGCATGGCGCGGCGGCTGCGGGCCGGCAGGTGCCGAGGCGGGCAGGGCGGCGCGCCCGCGACGGGACGGGCGCTGGCGCTGCTGCTGCCGCTGTGGCTGTGCGCGGCGGGCGGCAGCACGGCGCCGGTGTATAACCTCAGCCTGGCAGTGGACGAGGGGCTGCCGGCCGAGACGCTGGTGGGCGACATCCGTGCGGGGCTGCCACCGGGCGCGGATCCGCCCGGGGGCTTCTTGCTGTCGGAGGGGAGCGGCGAGTCGGCGGTGCTGGCGGACTTCCACGTCCAGCCGGAGACGGGCATCATCCGCACGGCGCGGCGGCTCGACCGGGAGCGGCGGGCGCGTTACAGCTTCGTGGCGGCCACGCTGCGCGGCGAGGTGGTGCAGGTGGAGATCGCTGTCACCGACGTGAACGACCACTCGCCACGCTTCCCGAAGGACAGTCTGCAGCTCAACATCTCCGAGCTCAGCCCTCCCGGCACCGCTTTCCGCCTGCCGGCTGCCCGCGACCCCGACGCCGGCGGCTTCGGCACGCAGGGCTACGCGCTGCTGGAGGAGGGCGGCGCGGCGGGGGAGCCGCCGCTCTTCCAGCTGCGCTATGCGCGGCCGGAGCCGCTGGAACTGGTGCTGCTGCGGCGGCTGGACCGCGAACGGGCGGACGTCCACCGGTTGGTGGTAGAAGCGTGGGACGGAGGCAGCCCGCGGCGACGGGGCCGCCTGCGGGTGTCGGTGCGGGTGCTGGACGAGAATGACAACGCGCCCGCATTCAGCCGCGGCGAGTACCGGGCGCGGCTGCGGGAGGACGCGCCGCCGGGCACCGCCGTCTGCCGCCTGCGGGCCACCGACCCCGACCTGGGTGCCAACGGCGAGGTGCGGTACGGCATCAATCGCCGGCAGAGCGACCCCGACGGCTACTTCGCGGTGGAGGAGCGCAGCGGCGTCCTGCGCCTCCGCCGCCCGCTGGACCGCGAGGCGCGGGCCCTGCACCGCCTGGTCGTGGAAGCGCGGGACGGCGGCGCCCAGCCCGAGGTCTCCAGCGTCCTCGTCTCCGTGGCCGTGCTGGACGTGAACGACAACCGGCCCTCCATCCGTCTGCTCTACCTCACCGAGACCGGCGGTCCGCGGGTCTCCGAAGGGGCGCGTCCCGGCGACTACGTGGCCCGAGTCTCCGTCTCGGACGCCGACGAGAGCGGCGACGAGGAAGGTGCGGAGGGCGACGGCGGCGGCATCGCGCTGGCCCTGCTGGGCGGCGACGGCGCCTTCGCGTTGCGAGCGGCCGGGGCCGGCGTCTTCTTCCTCTGCGTGGCGGGGCCGCTGGACCGAGAGAGCCGCGACCTGTACGAGCTGCGGCTGGTGGCCACGGACGGCGGCACGCCGCCGCTCTCCGCCGAGGAGCCGCTGCTGCTGCGCGTCGCCGACCTCAACGACGAGACGCCCGCGTTCCCGCAGCCCCACTACCGCGCCGCCGTCTCGGAGGCCGCCTCCCCCGGCACGGCCGTGCTCCGCCTCAGCGCCTCGGACGCCGACGAGCCGGGCTCGCCCAACGCCGAGGTGCGGTACGCGCTGGAGGGCGACGCGGCCGCCCTGGCCCTGCTGCGCATCGACGCGCGGAGCGGCGCCGTCAGCACGCGCGCGCGCCTGGACCGGGAGCGGCAGGCGGCGCTGGAGCTGCGCGTGGTGGCGCGGGACGGCGGCGTGCCGCCGCGCGCCGCCGCGTGCCGCCTCAGCGTGCGCGTGGAGGACGCCAACGACAACGAGCCGCGCTTCGCGCGCGCCGTGTACCGCGCGCGCCTGCCCGAGCACGCCGCGCGCGGCCGCCGCCTCCTCCAGGTGAGCCCCGCACGGCCCGGCCCGGCCCCGCACGGCCCCGCACGGCCCGGCCCCGCACGGCACGGCCCGGCCCCGCACGGCACGGCCCCACACGGCACGGCACGGCCCGGCCCCGCACGGCACGGCACGGCCCGGCCCCGCACGGCACGGCCCCGCACGGCCCCGCGGCCGCTGCCCTGGAACGCTGCTGAGCCCCCTGGCACCGCCGCCGCGCTCCAGCACTGCCGGGAGCAGGGAGCGCGGCAGGTGGAGCGCGGCCCTTCGCCCGCCGTCCTCACGCGTGCCCTGAGAAACGCGTTCCTTGTCCCGCAACGCTTGTAGCGTGGGTCATGAGCACAGCTCAGGGCTTCAGAGGGAGTCAGGTATGGGTAAATCATAAATCAATTATCAAGTCTGGTTAAACCCCAGAGCAAAACCAACTGTGATACTTCTGAGGACTTGGACGGTCTTCAGAGAGCAGGTAGGACCCATCCCCGAGGGCAGCTTGACCCAAACCGAGCCAGAGAGAAGGGCAGACAGTGAACACACAGTGGCGTGAAATTAAAATGCACTTCAGGGTCTTTGTGATGGTTTCCGAGCTTTCTGCTGACGATGTGAATCAGCTCACCCCACCTTGGCAGAAACTGATTAGTCCTAATAGAGAGAAATGTCTTACTTGTCCGCAAAAACCCCTTTTTATTCTTTGCAGGTGAGGTTGAATGGAGGCTTTGGAGGGCCAGAAGTTGACAGAGAGCCCTTTTGCTTTTAGCTTGGAAAAGCATTACAGAATGTATACCTTTGAACAGAACAAAGCCTTTTCTGGCAGAAGAAAATTCACAACAGCTGGGCCTGTGAATGTTTCTGAGTTTGTGCAGAACTTACATGGATTTGGGAAAAACCATTACTTAAAGAGGAGACCTAGGGAGAACTGCAATGTGTTTCCTCAGTACATTTGATGAAAAATCAATCTGTCTTTATCTTCAGGTGTCCTTCTAAATTAATTTTCTTCTATATTTTTTTCTCTTTTTTCCAATTGTACTCTGAGCTCAAAAAGTACACAATTTGTACAGCCCTAGTACAATTTAATCTATAAAACCCTTGGGAAAGTTGAGCTCATGGAGCTTTTCATTTGGTATCCCAAGCCAAAAAGAAAATCCCATCACACTGCCCTTTTGTCTTCCTTCAACACCATCGGGGGGAAAGAAAAACCCAACCAAACAAAAACCCCAGAACATCGTGCACAGGTGGCCCCAGGAAAGCCAAAAGGAAAATAATAATGTAATTTTAGGAGTTGGCCGTGTCCCGGGCAGGAGCGAGGGGCGGTGCGGCAGCCCCGGCGTCCGTGGTGCTGAAAGGCAGCGGGGCCGGCGGCGTCGGGGAGCGCTGCCGCAGCCGGACACCGCGGCGGGGCTGAGGGATAGCGCCTGCTTGCTTTTGATTGAAGCGGCTAGAAGCCTCCCGAAGGGCTCCTGAGTATTTCAAAGAGAATAACCTGTAATTGTGATTTTACTTTTTTTTTTTTCTTGAATGTTTTTATGCATTAATAGTGCAGATTTTCTAGGACCGCTGTAATGTCATGGGCGTGGGTATCACTCATGGTGCACTGAATTTTGGAAGTGTCACCATGCTGCCATAATCCTGTTTAGAGAGTAGGAAGAAAGAAATACGTCCTGGTAACGATTGGAGCAGGGGTAATAAAGCCAGGAAAGGAAACCTTCTATTCAAAGAGTGAGAGCAGAAAGGGCTATCATGAAGTGGGCAGCCTTGTTTCTGTTGCTCTAGGAGTTGCAGTAAGTGATGAGAATGTAGAAAATAGGTTTTGGTTTGGCCAAGCTGTTTTTTAGGGTCTGTGATGCGAGTCTTGGCTCCAGGTGGGCTCATGAACTTCAAAGCTAGTATGAGAAGGAGGTAGCCATGGATTCTGTTCCTGTTGCTCCTGGAGAATAGGAAACAAACCAAGATATTGCAGAAGCCTGCTCATGTCACATCTTCCTCTGCTCCACAACCTGGGAGGTGGTGATAAACATTTGGTTTATATTTGAGTCATAATCATGATATCTGGAAGTCTTCTAAAGCTTTCTAAACCTCTCTAGCCTTATCCCTCTGCAAACAGCGGGGCTCTCGCAGTAGGGCATTCCTGAAGTAGTCATGTTCATCAGTAACCTTTGCTTGGGCACCAGCTGGTGACAAACCTTTGCCTTGTACACCATTTGTCCAGAGCTTTCTACCTTAGTGCTTTGCTGTGCCTCTGCCCAGCCACTAAATAACTGCACAGCTTGTTCTTGGCTGCATGTGGATAATGGGGGATTTCTTTTCTTCTGGGAAATTTTTAACTCCTACTGTGATCATTCAGGTTATCTCCATTTTCCCCCAACTCTCCACAGAAGTAGCCCATAATATGGGCTAGTCCTGTGAAATGGATCAACTTGCATGTAAGTCTGTATTAATGTTTCCTCCTTGTCTCTAGGAATTCACCAATTAGAAGAATTAACCATGTATTTAAAAGACATAGTTTTCAACCACTTCTGGAAATACTGCTTTGTTCCAGACATATGTCTGGACTTTTCTTTGTGGACAAAAGGCTCTCCCTTCCAGTGCAGCTTGACCAATATGGGAGAATCTGAATCCTGAAAAATAAATGAAATTTGTTTGCATTAACTAACATAAGAAAGAAATGTCGTAATGAATCCTAATTGTATCCTCACAGTAAATAACACAGATGGAGATCAGAAATCTGAGCAGACAAATGGGAGAAAGTTAAATGAAGAAAAGGGAAAATCAGTGGGAAAGTAGTGGGTTATCAGACTTTAGAAAGTAGAGCAGATGTATGCAGTGAAGGATGTAAGTAGAATTTTGAAGTCATTAACTACATTTGTTTAACTTTGGCCTATTTTTTGATACTGAACTTTTGGTTTGTTGCCAGTTGTTAAAGACACACCTTTGTTAAAATTTAAGCATTATTGGTGGCATGCTTAAAAATAAAAGGTACAGGAAGGTAAAAGTGAACACAACCAGAAATAAATTGTAGATCAAGGCAATTTGCAGTAACTAAAAGGGAAGCAGCAGAAGCCCTCTTGGTGTGTTGTGATGTCTGCAGACATTTTAGTAATGCTTTGATTTTTGCAGGTGTATCAACATCCTGGTTTGTTCATGTAGAGGTACTGCATGGTTTTTTTTGAGTTGCCACTGGCCTTAATCACTTTCAGCATAATACAAATCTATTTTCCTGAAGATCTTCAGCATGGCCTAGAGAAATGGAATAAGATGGAGGAATGAGTGAGAACTCATTGGGTGCTATCCTGTCTTTCTTACTATACTTTTACAAGTGATTACAAATGTCCATCAGCTGTTGAGTGATGGTGGTGATTATGTTCTATTTCTGCACTCTTTAGTGTGAGCTTGACAGTTTTAGGTAGATTTAGCATCTGATGATGTGTAACTCTTTGATAACTGCACCTCTGTGGCCTAAGGGTAAGGGGGTGTGACAAAGAGTCTCTCTTTGTCTAAGTGAATAGAATAAGCCATGCACTTATTCTATGAATGAATTAAGAAATAAAGCTTTGTCATAAACTTGCCTTGATAATAGAGGTTTAATTCTGATTGCAAATTTTATTTTCAAGTGTTTTTTGGTGATTGTAATGCTTCTCAATATTCATTGTTATGGTTCTCTTTAGCACAATATATCTCTGAATTATAGTACTCTATTGCCAGATTTGTCAGGATTTCCTGTCTTCTAGCTGAAGTTGAGTACTAAAAGGCAATATTCTTTCTCTCTCTTTCCGTCTCTGAGCAGGCTACAACTTTATCTGAATTAGGAGAAATTAGCACATCATGTTGGCATCAGTTTGCCTCGTGTTTTCTACCTAGATGGGATGGAAACACCACATTCTTATTCTCTGTGGACTCTTACATAAAAGAGTATTTCCCATACTGGCTTCTGCAAAGCTTAATGATTTGGTGATGGTGACAGCTGTCAATTCAACTAATATTTTGAACTTAATGAAGATGTTTGTTTTATGTTATACAGCCCAGTACATTCTGTGTATGTTTGGGGCTTGTAGGCTAAACTTGCTTCCATTGCCAGAATGTGCTGTAGCTTGCAGGGTATAAATGTGTGATGGTCATTCTCTAATAGTGCACGTGCATTCTTATGAAAAGTCTAACAAGTTATGTAAGTGTAATTGCATATTGAAGAGAACATTGTCATGACTTAGTAACAGCCATGTCAGTAGCTTTTTAGTAAATTTATTTTCTTTTATGGTGTATTAGAAAATTCATGTTTATTTGCTTTAGAGTCGTCTCTGAAAGAGCAGAGGAAGAGAAAAAACATATGTTATCTGGCGAATGATACAGACCCACATGTATTCCAGGGTTATGACAACTTGCACTTTTCTGGTCCATTAAAGAGGCTTACTGGGTAGAGCTTCTCTGTTCCTTTTATTTAAAAATAACATATTTTCTGATATTGAGATTATGGGAGGTTTGTAAATGCAATGACAGCAAAGATTTTGTTTAAAGGTTTTAAAACTAATCTAGGTATGCCAGGAATTATGGAATAATAAATCCATGAGATTTGAGAAAATACTATTTAAAGACATAATATATGTAAGAGGGATGCATGTAGTTTGAGGATTTTTTAAGTGCTTAGTATATTTGAGAGTTGTTATTTGTACTTTCTTGAAAAACACATTTCCAAGAGCTACTTGCAGAAAGAGAGAATTCTAAAAAAGACATTATAACATGCATTTTCTCTAATTTTTCTCTGCCTTCTGAAAAATAAGAAAGAAAACTAAGAAGACAGAAAGGAAAGGAGGATACATCCCTGCTTTGAGGGATGGAGACTTAGAGACTGTAATCTGTCATTGAGACGCTAAGCAGGTAGCACCAGCATTGGCTGCAAACCATATTTTTCTTCCTTTTCTTTCCCTGAATGTTGAAACAAGGAGCTAAAAGGACAGTCCTTTCCCTCATGGTTTTAGTTCTGGATCATTTAAGCCACACTGCAATTACTGAAAGCAGAAATGAAGCCAGCAAAGATGGTTCATGTAAATTCTAAAGAGTTATGAAATCAAATTCATCCCTGTTACAGGTAAACCAGAAAGTAGCTAAAGATGTCATGCTATGAATTCCTGTGTTCACTTCTTGAGCTCTCCAGGTCTTATTTTCACTGTATTCAATTTAAAGTCAGATGCAGTAAAGACAGATTTTGTTTGTTGACTTGAAATGCTACCGTGTATTAAAACTAATACAGTTGACAACAGAGACACCAAAGCACAGACTAAACTACAGTAACAGCAAAGAAATTTGTCATCTAATCTGTAACTAAAATGCAAAACTATTTATTTGTGGGTATAAAGTCGGCTTTTGTGGCTATGCACAACTTTTTGTGATCTATTAAGATGTAGCTTTAGTGTGGGTGATCTGGGCTCAAAGATAAATAGATGTTTCTTTGAATCTGTGCAGCAGTAGTAGATGGTCATGCTGAGTTGATTGCAGGAATGAAGAAAAAAAATCAACCCCCAAAATACATCATTTTAATTATTAGGTAAGTTCAGGTGAACGGGAACTCTCCAGATGCTTTTGCTTGAGAATTCTCTTATGGTGGCCTTTTAGCATTTTAAAAATAGAAAAGCTGTTCCATTTAATAATTAAAGCATTTGTAAGAATGAGCCTCGGTTCCTTGATGCAATCCTTGTGTGGCAGTGAATGGGTGCTTTGTAGATATAAGAAGCTCTGGTCCAGGGAAATGGAAATTGGAAGCCTTTCACTTTTGCTCCTCTTAGTTTGTGGTTACTCTTAAATGTGGCAAGTGTTAAATTTTTAGTATCTAACACCTACAAGAAATCAGATCTCCAAAGGTAATTGCCCCCCATCTGTATAATAAATCCACAGCTGTTTGCTACCTTAATTCACAATTTTAAGAACATATGAAATATTGAAACATCAAAAACACATGGAAACATTTGGCTTTTATTTGAAAGTTAAAAATTATATTAAAGTTTAAGAATAAAAACATTAAAAAAACTATTGCAGTAAATTACCTTTTTTCCCCCAGTTCTCAGGAAAATCTTTTAATTGATGTCAGCAAACTGGGTCTGGAAAAAGGGAATTTTTGAAAGCTTACATGTGACTAAGCTAAGTTTCTCCAACATTTTCTGCCTACTTTAGTCGGTAGCTGTGATAGGAAAAGAAGCATATGTGATAAAGATATTCTTATTGGAGAAATTAGATGTGTCCCTAATCATAGAAGAGGAGTAATGATATTAAAAAGTCTTAATCATAGACTTTATATTGCAGAGAGCTGTGTATTAAAATATTAGCTAATAGACTACTCAGAGCACCAGTGGCAAAGATAGAGTCCTTGAATACCTTTGGCTGCTAAATTTTTAGATTTTTATGCAGCATAATGAATAGCATTTCTGTTAAGTGTCCAGCAAGAGTTAATTTATAGCCACTGACCTTAGGGAGTAATGGTCATGAAATACTTTTTTAAATGGAAGTCATCCCAATTCAGAAATGGATGGATTTTGCTGGTATTCACTTTTACAAAGAATTGGCATCAGCAGTTGTCTTACAGTATACTAGAGCAAATTATTAATAATCTGTAAATGGATGGGTATGGTTGTGTCTGTCCATTTATCAAATATTAGTAGCATTTTATTGTCCTTACAGATTTTCATTAATTGCTGGGTCAGAATGAAGAATGCTTAGTCTTTTCTGGAAGGCTTTAAAGCATTGGAAAACAGATGAGTTAGGAATCCCTTAAATTCCACCTTATTATGCAAGCAGATTGACACACAGCAGGATGAACCTTTTAATTTTACTTCATGGCTCAGTTCATTCTTGGAAACAAACTTCTAGTTGCATGCTGAAAAAAAAATAAGTTTTTTCCAGACTGCATTTTTCTTTTAAATTTGTCTGAGCAATCTGTACTCCACATAGAGTGTCAAGCTATTATGAACACTTCTGTAGTGAGGAGTGGAGCTCTCTGTCCAATTGATTGTTCAAATCCTGCTGCAGGTGTGAACAGCATGGAAGCAGAGATATCAGCTAACAAAACTCTTTGGGGAAATATAACACAGAGCTCATTTGGGACAGGTATTATATGCAGAAGTCAGTGTATGTATTGTATCAGACCAATATCCCATCTAGCCCCATATTCTTCTTCTCATAGAAGCTAAAAGCTTATGCCCTGGATGAGTTTAAGAGCTGGGCAAATGTGACATTTTCCCTCATGGATTCTTGATGTTTGACCATTTTCAGCTTGAGGACATCCTAGGCAAGGTAGTTTCTGCACATTTGTATCCCTGAATGGATTTTATTTTTTTTCTGTGAAAATTACCTAGCCCTCACCTCAGCATGTCCCAAGCATCATTGGCCTAATATGCTGTGGTGGTGGGTGTGTCAATCAGCTGCCTACTCCAGGAGAAAGCACCTTTTGCTCTCAACCTAGAGACAAGGAGAATTGTTGGTCCAACTCCTTATGATTTCACACATCTGCTGTATCGCCTCTCCATTCATTTTCAGTACTCATTCTTATTAGCTGCAAAAAAAAAAAAAAAAGCATTTGGCCAGCAGCTACTCTTTAACACCAAATGCTGAAACGTGCCACTGGTGAAAATATAAAATTAAGCCTTGTTTACAAAGGAAATGTAGCAGAAGAAAGTTCACATGTTAGAGAATTAAGAGAAGATAGTGCCCTTGCTCTCAGTCTATGAGAAAAGCATACTAATATCTGTAAAAAAGCATTTTTTTCAGGACGAGTAATGGATTTTTTAAATTATGCTCATAAATCACAGTTCATTCAATCAGTTCTAAGCTCTTTGAGACAACTATATAAGAAACTGTACAAAATCATTAATTTCATTGGCACTTAGGTGAAATAATTCTTCTCAGAATATTGAATTGCAAGAGATATCTGTCATGCCTGGTGAATGGTGGTGTATTTAGCATTGCAACAGAAGATGTGCAGCTACTTCTCACCTTCTTGTACTGAACTACTCTCCTATATAAACTTGTGTATATAATTTTATATTATATATAAATAATGTGCAGGTGATTAAATAGCTGTATACTTTCTAACAATACATGACTAAATGTAGTAACTGGAAGCATTTACAGTAACTACTAGTGCACTCTAATGCAGAAGGGATGTTTGTAAGGACCTGTGTGCTGTATATAAAATACAGCGCACAGATATAAAATCTCTGCTGACTCCTCTGGATAAATACTTGTTAAGTGTCTTTAAGGTAGAGGCAGGAAATATGTACCAAAGTAGGTGGGTTAGTGGTTGTGTTGTGTATGTAGTCAAATAATATTTCTCAGTTAATCCCATTTAAATGAAATAGGGTAAAGAAAGTTTTAACTGGGTTTTCTTTAAGTGGGTGAACTTGACAGTACAACCCAAGCTTCACTGTAGCATCTGACAGGGAGAGTTAGCAGAACATGTTTTAAGGGACAGACAATGCTTATGTTGCAATCCTCTTTTGTGCCTATTTCCTCACTTCCACAAGCTTCCCTGTGATAACTTTGGTTCCTCTAGACAGGTCAAATCTATGTACTTTGAAATGCTTTGAAGTGCTTTGTTTGGAAGTGGGTTTTCATTCTATAACGGAAAGTACATTAGAGACGCAGCTCTAGGTTCTCTCTCTTCCTGTTCTCTGTACTAAATGAAAACAAGCATTACATTTATGCCAGACTTTACTAGTTCAATTTCCTGTGGGATATGACTTAAAATAAAAATCAGAATAGTCGTGCCTATTTAGTTGTGGTCATAGGCTGAACTTCTTTCAGCATAAACTGTTGCAGTACTAACATTATTTGCTATAATAAAAGCAAGTGTACTAACTTCCAGCCCTGACAGATGTCTCTATCTCCTGCACTGACCTTGTGTAAAGTGTTTATGTCTCCCCTTCCCCCTCCTTGTCCCCAGCTACTTCCTTCATGCAGGGAATTAGGTTGTCATGCCTATGTCTGCTCCACTTCCACTGACTTGTGCCTACATCTGGTACTGGGAAAGGGGCAACAGGAAGGGCAGTTTTTAGCTAATGTCTGGCTAAACATATGCAAGACAAACAACTTGTGTATGTTTTTTTAAACAATTATAAACAAACACATATGGTTTAATGCAGTGTTCAAGGAACTGGATGTATCTTACCAATCAAAGAAACTGCTGGAGATGACTGCCCTCTGCTTCTGGCACATTACCTTCTACATGACCTTTTGTTTTCAGTTGCATAAAACCCCAGTAAACAGAATTTTATTCTACACATTTTTTCCTGCTTTGAATTTTGAACTCATGTCCAGGAATAGCAGAGCAATGATTTACCAAAGCCCTTTTTTCCATATGTCCTTCTCTATTGAGGCCTTAATATTGGACCTATCATTTGTATGAAACTGTTTTCTCATAGGCTGTTATCAGTCTATCAGTTATTGTTATATGTCTATCAGTTATCAGATACATTGATATCTTTATTTCTACTTCTTTACACCTGTAAGGTCACATATTAAACACTCTGCATAGATACATAGACACCTAATTATTTTTACTTAAGGTTATTTCATTAATCATTGGATAGGCTATTGCATTTTGATTAATTAGGTAATTTTATAGATACATTTCAGTTTGCTACTTTGATCACTGTGATGCTTAATTGACATTTCTGCAGAATCAGTGTATGTTTACATGGACATGGACTCAATGTTTGTTATTCTTTTCTGAAAAGATTGTCTTAAGATGCTCCCAAATGGAGGACAATAACCTTTTGGAGAGAGGGATTATCCCTCTGTTAATGCTTAGCTATCCATGGGACCAAAAGTGTATGTGGTATAGAAAGGGTTTTTGTTGTACTACTAGAAAATACATTCATCTCAAGAATGTATCAACTCAGAGTTTAAACTTTGAATTTGCAGTTACATTCAGAGGAAGGCAAGTAACCTTAAAGCACCAACTCAGGACTTGCTCAGTACGGTACACAAAACACTCAAAACCTGTTTTGTGTTCTGTACTGATACTACTGCTCATGAAGACATCCAACAGAAACATAACTGTGAGAAATTAAATCACTGAAAGCCCTTTGGATGTTTTGGAGCATGCTGTGCTTACATTTCTACTTATTCTAGTGAGGCTCTGGGGTAGCTCTTCAGTAGTACCAAGCATCAGTAGTACCAAGGCTCTCTTGGTGTTTGGAGCCCCAGTCAGGATCTAATCTCCAGCTCATGGTGCAAAAGTAGGGCAGGGCAAAATTTGCTCAAATTGAACACTGTCTATTGAATCGGACCACAAGATTTGGTAATGATGTGTTTTAAAATAGACAAAACCTGGTGTTTCCTGCCTCTGCCTTGTGCTTGTGTAGCTCTATAGTAATACTGTACTACAATGTCACTCCAGTTGGTGTCTGGACAAGTTGAGAGACAGTGGGGAGAACTGGGAGCATCTTTTCAAAAAGCTTTTGTTGTTCAAACATACAGGGAGCTCAGGACACATGCTGCAATTAAATCAGCCACAGTTTGCTCTCTGGGGGGATTTTCAGGTCCTCTGCATTTTGAAAATCCCAGCTCATTTAATGTGTGTCTGTGGGTTTCTGAGGGGAAGAGAGTGCTCTATGCATGACACTGTAGGAGCAAAGGGATGAAACAAACTAATACTAAACAAACTAAATGTGACCTGCTTTCCCAGAGCCCAGAACACCTTCTTAATGTAACACATTTTAAACAATCTGTTGCTGTAATAGTAGAATAATTATTTTCCCCAAAAATTTAATCTGAAAATGAAGTCACAAGTTAGATTTTTTTTTCCCTTTAGTTTTAGATTTGTATAACTTCTAAAGTATCTAAAAGAAAGCATTTAATTCTGGTTTTCACAAGAAAGAAGAACGGCAACCTCTCATGTATTTGACCCATGTTTGTTTGTTTGCTCCCTTTTGTTACTATGAAAATAAAATTCCATATCCTGGAATTTGTTTCTTTTCTTTTTTTAGCTGTCTTTGAAGTTGGTGTCTTTAGCAATAATTTTGGCAGGGGTACAGTTTTATAATTATTTTGCTATGATACCAGACTGCTTTGTGTTCTCTTTCCATTGATAAAAAACAAACCCCAAGACTCTTAGGTTTGTAACATTCAATTAAAGAAGTAATGTTTACATTTTCTCAAAACTAATGAAAATTTTTGTTGGTTGTTTTTTTTTTTTTAAATTTTAATATCTATGTGTGCCTGTATCTGAGGATGGGGGAAAGACCTGACAGCTGAGACAGCCATTTTGAAAGGCTAACTGCTTTTAATTTTCAGAAATGTTTGTCTGAAGAGAGGACCCTAACCAGTATTTGGGAGTTAGTCTGGACCATGTGTAACATCTCCAGAACTTTGTGGCTGTGGGACACAAGTTATCCCTCAGTTTCTAAAACTTAGTTGTTGAAATGCCCTGTTCAGAAATCACCAGGAAACACAAATGTTTTCCATGCCTATTACATCTTATTATAGGCTATTTATAATGCACTTTTTGAGACTTTGATTCTATGCTATGCTGTCATTCTTGCTAATTGCTTCTAATGGAAACCATGTTTTAGGCCTATGAGCATGCACTAATCATGGTGGTTTTTACTAGAAAGTGTGGATGGAAATTAGAGATATTGGTAGGGATTATCAGGTGCATATCTCAGTACCCACCATCCCCAGAGGTTCCCAGTGACTAAACCTCCCCTTGCCTACCCCAAATTTCTGGGAAACATATCAGAACTGCTGTGCCTTCTGAAATGCATGGTCAGGCAGGTGTTTTCATCAAGTCACTGGCTCTAGCCAGACCACTGGGCCTCTCTGCTCCATCATCTACATTCAATGTTTTCCAAGTGGACAAGTTATCTGCAGAGGATACTTAAGAGGATACTTACTTAAATGGTAACATCTCACCTAAATCAGTTAAATCGGTTTGCATTTATCCTTTTTTTAGGCTGGATCATTTTAACTTATAGCCATCCATGTTTGTGGTTATTTTTTTCAGTTTCCAATGAATAAATTCCCAGGTCACAGCAAGAGATATTAGTTTTTTGGTATGTAATTTCATATTTTGTCATTCTGTATTTATTACTTCAGTCTTCTTGTTCTGTATAAAGATCCTCTTGATCTCCTACATTGGTAGTGTCTTCTAGTTTCAGGGATTAGTGAACGTTATTGAATTGCTTATGTTCTGGGCTTTTTTCTGGTTAATTAATAGATTTAACAAACTGGTTATCAATACAACCACCATATTTGTCAATTTCTTTTTTTGAGATGACTTGTTTTGATTCCTTCTTTACCTACTTTTATAAAATATAATTATTTTACTAAAAGCTGTGCTGTCTCTACTAAGTAGTATATAAAGAAATGTGATTTCTATTGGTTACTTTATTAAATACAGATCAGCTTTCTTCTGTGCCTAGAAAAAAAATCTGTTATTGGAAGGATTACTGAAGTACTTGGCAAATGGTTGGTCTCCCTTTCTGTCTTTATTCTTTGAAAGTTGTTCTAATAGTCTTTTTTTAAATCAGGCTGATAGGATTGTAGTTGCCATATTCAATTTTTCTTCTTTTCTGTAGTCCCTCCATTTGATATTTTTTACGAGAGATTGTTTTGCTAAGATCTAAAATGGTTATGGTTGCAAACTCGCAGTTTGATTTGTGTATTTTATAATAATTCTATATTGGGTCTTCCCACTTTGAATGCTTTTTGAATTTTACTTGTGAGGACCTGTTGCGTCCTCATTGTAATTATGCTGGCCACAACCACTGCAGAAGTGGGGAAGAAGTACCTTCCCCAATGGCCAATTAAAATGGCCAATTTTAACAGCATGCTCTCATTTCATCTTAGTACACACATTTCTCTTTAATTTCTTCTGTCCAGTAATACCTATATTTTTTATATTAAAAAATATCACTTCAGTGATTAACTGAAGTCTTAGGCTTTTCTCATATCCAGCCCTATGGTTTTTTTTAATTTTTTAATTTTTTTTTATTTTGTCTTAGTTAAGAGCTCATTTGAGAATTATGTATTTATCATATGAACTTTGAGATACAGGCTAACTGTTGTTCATTCCTCCATTTAATTTAAATTTAAGTTATAATTACATGGCTTGAAACATTCAAATCCAATGGCTTTGCTATTTTCATTGGTTTATGAGTCTCTGAGAAGTCAAAAGTTCCTACAAAGAAATTATTCCTGGTGATATTCCTTCTCCAAGAGCATTGTAATTATCTCTGTATATCTTCAAGTCTAGCCCTGGGGCCAAGGAGACCTAGAGCAGATAATCAGCTTTATTCCATGTGATACTGAGGGAAAGAATCTACCAAACAGCAGAATATCCTCTGAAGCATTAGCTCAACACTTTGCAGCTGTTAAAATCTCATCTTCTTGCTCTAAGGACTAACCATTTATGTTTCTCTTGGCTCACGGACTTACACATGAATTCATTCTGGTTTTTTTTAGGTTTTTTTTGATAACATACAGGTTAAACAGGGTTGCCAGTAGAGTTCCTCCTCTGGTGGGACATTTCACTGGCTTATGTGTTAAGGATTTATTTCATTAGGCCATTCATTCTTTAAGCCCCTGGAATCTGAACCTCTGTGGGGTCTCTAAGCACCTTCTGGAGATACCATAAATCTTTAAAGTGACTGTTGGGATTCAGCCCAGCTCCTCTTGGCTTCTGCACTTTCCGGCCTTTCTTCATAACAAAGCTTTTCTGATTTTGTTCTCACGTGAACTTATGTGTCTCCAGCTAAATAAGACCACCTTCCTTCTCCTCTCCAAAAATTAGTGAGATTGCCCCCTATGTAGGCTTTTGTTTCAAAGCTTTTTAAGCCTGTGTTTTATCTGCTCAGTGAATTTTTCTTGCTTGGGTGTTTTTTGCTCTCTCCACTTCCTCCTTGTGGACAAGCAGGAGAAAACACTTTACTGGCTTTAATCAATCTCTCCCAATAAAACTGTTATTCTTAATGGCCAGTTGTTCTGTCTGGTTGGAGTGATATGGTTGGAAATAGCGTGTATGAGAGCTAGTAAATTTAAAAAACCCAGTATTTATAAAACAATTTCCAAATGTCAGACAAGTTCATGAGTTGTTTACAGGGAGGATTCCTGGACTGTCACAGTGAGTGTGGATATTCTCATCATGCAGTACTAAAACTTATTTTCTTGGGTGGAATTGTTAATGAAGCCTTCACAGAGCTTCAAGAGGCAGACAGTTATCTGTCATATTCCTCACCCTGCCTTTGAAGATTCTCTAGAAAATTCAGGACCTCTGAATATTTAGAATATCTGTAATCTCTCTTAGAATTAATATTCATTGAATTAAATAAGATACATCACTATAAGCAAGAGATAGGATTACTGACTTGGAAGAATAAAAATCTCAATTGTATTCCTCTTGAATCTGTGAAGTTCTTAAGCATGAATGTAATTGTGGTTATAATTCAGCCTACTTTTGTTTATAGCTTTGCTGTTGCATGTATGAAATGGGAGAAAAGATTACACAGGTAGTTAATGTCCTGATGGAAGGTTTTAAAAACAGTTTTAAGATAATAGGAAGGAGGAGGCAGACTAACAAATACAGAGATGGGATTGGAATATTAAGCTTCCATCCATAGTGGCTGGAAAAATAGAGGCATTGTGTCATTATCATGGTGGATAGCACCCTTTAATATCATATAAATCTAGAATAATCTTTTCTGTTTAGATATCTAAATGCTTTTTACCAAGTATACAGTACTAAGACCATTCAATATTCTTGCCATATTCTTTTGCAGCAATAAAGTGGTAGTGTTAAGTCTTATCCTTTAAAATATAATAAAAATGGAATTCAATATAATACAGAACATAAGTTGAATTCTAGTTATTTGGCTACTCTCATTGAAAATGTGAACTTTGAAAACATTTTTTTTTTTTTTGCATAGAACTCCTCTGGAATAATTAATCTCATTGGATTAGTTCACATTCTCTTCATATGTACAGTCATTGCAGGCCTTAGAAACTGTAATGTAGTACACAGATTTAGATTCTGGGAACATTATGCATATTTGTGACAACTGCAGGGGGATTTTATATCTTCAGAGAGTTACTAAGCTGTAAATGTATTGATCACATCTAGCTGCAGCATCAATAATATGGATGATCTTTATGTGATCTATTATTCAAAACGTTAAAATACTAACACTGATTTGGTAGAGCCATATTTAATTTATTCTTTCCATTTGTGTGTTTTGGAGTAATTTATCTATTTCCAGTAACTCTGGTACTATTAGTCAGTTCTTTTAGGTGGATTTTTTGATTGTCAATATGGTTTTTACATTTAGACCAGCAACACAAAATTAGTAGCAGGATTTGGCTGTTGTTATCTTCTCTGGTTCGAATCCCCAGAGATATGACTTCTATTGGCTCTTTTATCACACTTACTCTGGTTCAGTGCTTTTGATCTTATCCCACCTTTTCTGAAATGAAAAATTAATACAGGCTTTCACTTAGAATGATCCTGAAATTTGTTTCACTGCTTTTTTTTTCCACTTCCTATTAAATATTAAAATACGAAATTAACAAGGTGCTGCAGTCTGAACAAAACATTGACATCATTTGAAAATAAAGCATATTTTTGATCCTTAAGGAAGCAAAGAAATTAATAAAGTAAATGTTCTCTTTTTTTTTTTTTTTCCTTTTTTCCCCCCAATAACTCAGTTGTTAATTCACTCATGAAGGGACACAGGCAGAAATCAAGCTCCCATTTTCCTTTTTTTGGAAAGGGGTGTGTGATATGTGTAGGTGAAGGCTTTTTCTTGTACATTAAAACCAGAGAAAATTCCATATATGTTTTCCAGAATTACAGCTGTAAACCTGTGCTTGGAAAGCACTCTAGTCTTGAAGGTGTTCTTAATCATTGTGATATTAATCCAGTGAGATGCTGAAACATACCAGGATGTTTCCCAGGAAACTGATCATAATAAATCCAGGACAAGAAATTCATCTTGTGAAAAAAAGAGAGGAAAACTGAAAGAGAAAGAAAAGTCCTGGACAGTAAAGCATGGTCCTCTCATAAAGGAGAATTTACTGTGAAATTCCAGTTCTCTTTGTGCTTCCGCCCTACCATTGCTGTTGGTTTATTTCCCCCAGAAGCCTCTTTAATACTGAAAGCCTGACTTCATTATCTTGAATTAATTAGTTCAATGTAAAGTGGAAAACACTGAATATCAGTGACTGACTTTTGAGGGACCTGCAGGGAAGCTGTAGAAATGGGTATAAAACTGTGAAAGTCGTCAGGAATGCCTCTGCAGGATTAGGTGCAGGGGAAGGCAATGATTTACTTCCAAGCCTAATGGCTTTCTCCAGGTGTTAACAATCTGAAGGGGGACAGTTTCAGCTGTGATCCCCGTAGTGGGATATAACACTTCAGGCAGTTAATTGCATAATAGATTTAATTTCTGCAGGAGAGATTACTCATGTAGTCATTCCCATTCCCTAGAAATTTCACCTGTTCAGCATTTAATGTGCCCCTTGCCTTCACTTGCCACTTAGATGACTATTCTATCACTGACTTGTTTACTATGTGTTAGTTTGTCCCTCGTTATGTGTTGTGAGCTGGAAAAATAGATTACTGGACACAGTAATTGCAATACACTAAACCTGTGTGTTGCAATTAACACCTCTGTAAGTGCACTTAGCATCCTGAATGTACACTGATAACAAAGGTTTCCATTTTTGTAGTTGTATGTTGGGAGAAATCTTTATTAATATTGGGTGTTTGAAAGTCTCACAAACTGTTTTCCTTTGACAAATACAGCCTTTTTGTGAACTCTACTTAACTAGAGATTATACTGTTGTTCTCTGCAATTAGAAATGGATGAGTTTAAGAAGCTAACGGTAGTTGTCTTTTCTATCTTATTGTCTTTCTTAATTTTGCTAGTATCTGAAAAATATTGTTAAGATCCTGAGATGTGATAAGGGCATGCCAAATTTAAAATTCCCTGGCTGAAGATCATTAGGACAATGTGTTGCAGTTATCCTGCTACCAGATGAAACTAATCAACCACTCTGCCACCAGAAAGCTTTATTATTTGATTGGAAAGGCCCCTTTACAAATATATACTAGGTTGTGGTGAGCCTCCACAGCAAAAGTTAGGGGATTTTTTAACATCTTAATGGAGGTAGTACCTATATTGCCTTTTAAAAGTCCAGCAGGTACTTAGAAAAATCTTCAGTGAACTTTAGGTATCAGAATTTTCCATAGGAATTGTGCAAAACAGTACACTGAATTTTCTTGATGACACTAATGTTTGTAATAAGGGGAATTAAAAGTAATTAGCTACCTTTCCCTCTCTGGTCCAGCTCTAAACCATGTTTAGCCTTATGTAAAGCTTTTGTCCTCTAAAGCCTCAGGTTACTAAGGCTCTTCTGCAGTTTTGCTTTCAGGTAAGGCCATAACAATGTGCAGCTTGAATGATAGTGGTTAAATCAGAATGGGAGAGAAGGTAATTTTTTTCCTAGTCTTCTTCTTTAACTATAGAACTTAGTCTTGTTTCTTCCCTATTTTTTTTTTTTTTTATCAAGGTGTCTAGTATTTCTAGCCTAGACCATGTGACTAATTTGTTTTTCTTATTTGATTTGTAATGGAAGCTGTTTCAACTTCTTACATGTGTCTTCTATGGTCTTTCTGGACAGGTACTTTCCTCCCAAATTCTCTTGTATAAAATACAGGAGTTTGCTGCACTGTGCTTTATCCTGTGAAACTCTTCATGTTGTGAGATGTAGCATTGTAGGCTAAGACATAACAGATTGTGAAAACTGAATGTGATAGAAAAAATTTTCCAAGTATCTAAAGAGATTTTATTTATTTCATGGGGTTTTCAGTTGCTCATGTTAAGCCTTTGTATTATAATATTCACCAGTGCAATACAGCATTAGAAACTTTCATAGCATGAACCAGGATATGGTGACTTGTTCTTTGTGCTAAAAAAAATTGCTCCTATAAAAACCATGCTTTTAATAATACTGCTGGCTTTTACGTTTGTCAGCAGTATTTGCATTTCCATGTTTTAGCAGTCAGGAGCACTTCAGTAACATCAATGCAACAAATGCAGAACACTTCGTCCTGTCATGCTTTTTTTGTGTTTGGCAGGGTTTCTCTTTTTCTAATTAAGTCAACAAAAGATTCAGTTTTGGTTTCTTGCTTGACTTTCTGTGTTCTGGCTGATAAATCTCAAACAGTCCTACCCAAGATAGTGGTCAGTCTGTTTCATTCCTGTAGAGAATTGCTGACACACATTAGCAGACTTTTCCAAGCTTCAAAGATTAGATTATTAACTGCCAAGCTTCTCTGGTTCTGTCAATGTTACTATTTTTTCTATCAAAAGGTAAATTTTTCTCCTGTGTTTCTGGACATGATGAAAAAAAAAAATCTATCTTCCAGCCTATTCCTTTCTTAAGCCCTTGAACATTCCAGTAGCTAGGACTTTACTGAGACATTTAAGTACCTGTAATTATATGGTCACCTGGCTTATAACTATAAAGAGGGAGACAAGATTTAACTTTATCTCTGAGGTTTTCTACATGATAATGTTTTGTATTGTGAGTTTTCTCTCTGTGTCTCTGATACTGTAAAGAATATCACAACTTTGAACAGATTTTGATTCTCTGTACTCTGTCTTCTCTGTCTTTAGATGCATCTATAAATGAAGAGCTGCTAGATTTCATTGTCAGAGTCCAGAGATACTTAAGAATCAAGGCTTGAATTCTTTGATAGCAGTGAATTAAAAACTCAATAGGAATTAAAAACTTTGAGATTATTTAGTTAACAGTAATCGTCAAATTTCCAGGTGTCATTATTGCGGAAAAATTTCACGCTAGCTGTGTAGATAGCCTATGTATCTTTCAGATACAGTTCATCAACAACAGTCCTAAAACAAATTTAAAGCCATACATTTTATACCTTCAGGATGACTGTGGGCAGTATTTTATTGCAGAATGAAATTGGCTTTCTTCCGTAGCTGAGCAGCTGTAGTGTGTCTAAGTGCCTTCATCTGAGGAGCTCCAGAACCAACAGGTCAACTCCTATTGTGAAAAAGAAACCAGCCACCCACTTTCCTTTGTAAAACAGGATACTGATTTCTCATGGTGAAATCAGGGCTCAAAGGAGAGTGAGAAATTTAACAGCTGCTTTTAATTTCTCTTGAGAAGTCTCACGTGCCTTCATGAGACTTGTGGTCATTGTCTTTAGGCAGCAAGAATCCTGACTGCTTGAAAATACTTCCACTTGCCTGGATATTATTCTCTGTGCTGGAGTGATAACTTTACATGGCTGTTTATCCTCAGCTTTGACTGTGGATGAATAGGTGTGAGTAAACTTGTTCTCACAAGTAACTTGTTTTGATGGCTGTATAACAAACACACAAATGAAAGTCCACTGGTCAGAACTTGAAATAAACAGTAAAAAGTTGTTTGTTTTTTTTTTTCATGCTGGCAGATGGAGTTACAGTAAAGGAGTTGTATGCATTATGTTCTGGGACAAAAGCAGGGAGTGTAGCTGCTGTTTCTTGGGAGTTGAGAGTTTATGGAACAGAGCTCTGGTGCTACCTCCTTATCCAGACTTTTGGATGGGAAGCTTGGCACTGCCAGATGATATATGCAAAGAAGTCATTAAAGTGCAAAATGAAGCACTGCTGTGTGACATCAATGACTGGAAAATGAGCACATTAAGTCTAATTTATAAAACTTGTCAATGTACTAGGGTTAGTGTGAGAAAAAAATTCTATTTTTCTTAAGCACATAGAATGATACTATAAAAATACTGTTTTCATAAACCCTCCTTGGGTGATTTTTGTTTAGTAGTTACATAATTTCTTAGCCTGTTGAAATGGCCATATTGAAAAGGTGTGGTGAATTTTGACCTTAATAAGTTTTAAGGTCTCCTCTTCAACTATATTTTTGTGGTTTTGAAAGTGAAGGGGTTTTTCTATTTGTCAACAAGAATACTTGAACTTAACAGAAAGAATTGTATAAATAGGGTTGAAAATGTGAGAATGCTCCTCCACCTCCTCAACATTTTGTCAGATCTCCTTCTTGTAATGGATGCTAACAATGTACTTTATTTCAGCCCTGAATGATAGTAACTCTTTTGCTATAGTTTCCCTCCAGTGATTCTGTTCTTTTCTTTTCCTCTCTTTGTTTATGTAACGGTGTTATCATCAAGTGGCCCTCTGACTCTCCAAAATCTGCCAGTGCTTCTGAAAGCCTTCACTCTTACACTGTGGGACGTGACTGAACCACAGCTGAATATTGAACAGCTGTTTCAGTGTTCATTGCCTTGTTGAGAAGGGAAGTTCTGTAATCATCTGGAAGAATTTCATTTTGTTCAAGGGAAGGATTTTCTTCAAGAGCACATCTTTCTCATTCAGAATCTAGTGGTGCTTTCAGCCATGGTTCTTGTAAGCCTAATATTTGACCTGCTGTTTAATGGTGGGGTTAGTCAAAGGAGAATAAACTGGGAGGAGATGTGCTGAGTGAATGTGACTGCTGAGCAACTGCTGTGCTGCCTTTCAGTCTGGTAGGAGCCCTTCCAGGATTTGAGGCTGTGGTGTGTTCGGTTATCTGCTCTGTTGCAGTCAAACTTGTGAAGCCGAAAGGTGGAAGAACTTGGGATCACTGTGATGAAGTCCAGCTGTGGCAGGAATGGACACCACCCACTCCTCAAATTCCCCCATCTCCTCTCCCCCACCCCTGCAGCTGTTCTGACTTTGAGAGTTTGGGAAGAATGATAAATTCAGATGAATACCAGAGCAGGTAGCCTAATACTCTGTAGGGAGATTACAGCTGATATGAAGGAAACTTGAAAGGTGTTAGGGTTTTATAACAACTTCTCTTTTCCACTAGGACAATCTGAAGATTGCTAGAGTTCAATCAGCTGTCCACTACATATCCTACATCTTGGATACCTGTGAAATTTTGCTTTTGTATATCAGAGCAGAGAGGGATGTTGGTAGTACATAAGCCATATTATTTAATTTTTCTCCAGTGGTTTTGGGGAGAGGAAGAGCAGGAACCCTTGGATTTTCTGAAAAGAGTTCTAAAACCAGCTCACCATAAGCCCAGTGACCCCTGGGAGATGCTTATGGCAATAACATCCTCAGCTGGGAGGAATCCCACTTCTTGGCAGTTCCTGAATAGACTTGGAGGCAATTCTTGTGAATTGTCTCACTTGGCTTCCTCAGGAACAGGGGGTTTACAGACAGTAAGTAAATAAGGGAGTTGAATAAATGGATAGCCAAATATGGTGTGCTTTAAAGGAGGTCCTTCTCAGAGGATTTTTATAAGGGAATATGACATAACTGAAAAACAAGGGGGAAAAGTTAAATTTACCCTGATCTTAAAAACCCAGATTCTTAGGGAAGAGCTTTGTAGCATGTTACAAATGAACAGTCTTACTTTTATACCTTCTAAGCCTTCATGACTGGGACTGGGTATCATGGACTTGTTACTGTTTGTCACAGAACACACTGTGGAAGAAACTAGTCCTTTTGGCAGCCAAGTGAAAAACAAAACAGCCCAAAACTGTACAGATAGTGAAACCGCTGTACTAAAAGTGGGTTCCTTTGTGGTTGATGCTGGTATACTCCAACAGGAACTTGTCCTGTCAGAGTAAAGAAGGGGTTTCATTTTGCCAGGGCTGGCTGTTTGGGGCTTTTGTGGGAACCAAATGTATGTTAAGGAAATATGTGAGAGTTTCCCACAAAATTAATAAAGTCTCATTAGACTTGTTGACATTAAAATGTCCAAATGCAGTTGTTCACATGACATTATCTGGTTGCACACAAAATGACTGCTGTATGACCTTTAAAATTTGTTGAAGTAGTATGTGATTGTGGACAGGTTAACCCAACAGACAAAATAATAATAATTACTTTACTGAGTGATTAAAGCTCAAAAAAGAGGGAGAGTAGATATGTTTAGCTATAACCTAGCCAAAGAAAATAAGGACCAAGACCTCAACAGTAGCTCAGATTTATGGGATTCTGACGCTCTCTGAAAAAAGGGGCTAAATCAACTATATACTAGCTTAAAATTAATGCAACATTGGTGATTTTGCATCTGTATTATAACTGTATTTGTGTCGTTAAGCATCTTAATGTGAGACAGCTGCTACAGCTTCATACAGAGATTATGTCCACATAATGATCTGCTTTTGCATGCACCAGAGAGGATCTAGTACTATTCACTTAATAGTGGTGTAGAAAAATTCTGTTTCACCTCAGAACTTTGTCATGGCACTAAACAAGCAGGTTTTTCTGATTCCCACTGATTCAAAGTTCAAAACTGTAAATCCTTGTTATCTGCAAAGCAGCAAAACCAGCTTACTTTCCCAGCTGCTGTTAGTAACACCTGTGAAGATGAGAAGCTTTTAAAATTTTTCAGTGTGTCTATCAATGATTAGTAGGCCCATGGATGAAGCCAGATGATCTTTGGAGTTAGCCTAATTCCTCAAATAATGCAGAGGAGCCGTATATAAAGTAAAACAGACATAGTACATTCATGCTTACCATGGCATTTGTTAACTAAAAATTGTGATTTTCTACACCTGATCTTTTGAGTTATGTAATTTGCTCTCATGAAGTTATTGATTTTGCATTAATGAGTTCAATTTCAAGGTGAGATCTCTCTGACAGACCTGCTTATATGATAAGCAGGTATTCATTAAGGATTTAAATATTTTGTTAAGGTCTGCTGTAATATTACTTCCTTGAAGAGACTTTGTTTCACTGTGTTTTGCAGTGAGAGATATTTTTTACTTCTGTCATGGAATTATCCCATTCACTACTGACGTACTGTCTTTGCTTTTGATTTCACTTTTACAGTAGGAGATTTTATACTTAATGCATGAACTGTACAGTCTGTTTAATTCCAGAAATGTATCTTTTTTTTCCTTGTGGCATTCAATATTTTGGCATTGGCAGCCTGAGCTGTGGGCAGAGCACTTTGTAGTGTTATAATCAATAGGAGCAGTGATACTGGAAGCACTGGCCTGTCATGAAGCTGCAGTCCAAGAAACCTGACCAGTTACTCAAAGCTTCCTATAATTTGTCTTTATCCCTTCATACTTTTTGCAAACCATTTCTAATATTTATTAGTAATTGATTTTTATTGTCTTTGGGTATGTTATCTCAATGTGCAAGTGGCACATAAATACTTGCAGGATGATTTTTCTCACATTTTATCACTGACACTACTTGCCACAGTGTGATGTTATTTTCTATTCTAGGTGTAAAATGAGCCTTGATAAAGGCACAGAGTCTACATTCATTTGCCTTTGAAAGCCAAGGTGACAACATTATAAATCTAATTTTTTGGAAATTTCCCAGTCCATGGCTAGCATCTTAAAAAACAGTGGAATTCTTTTCGAGGGGAAAGGTTACTAAAGGAGGGTGAATATGTGATGACACAATTTGATTTAAATTTTGTATTAAATCTATTTTTAATAATTTCATAATGAAGAAGAAATTGAGTAAGTTTTTTTATTTGTGAAAATTCTTAGTTTAAGAATTTTAAATCAAACACTGAAGATGCATTTCTGTAACTAAAGGAGTTTTTTAGACTGAAGGGAAGCTAGAGCAAATAGTTAATTTTTCATCAGATTGTAGATTAGATGGCAGTACAGAAAGGAGATACTTGCAGGGTAGAAAATAATGCTGAGAAAGAGATCATTTTCTGTGTGCTGGCCTGCAAAAAGGGCTTTTCTTTTGTCTGGAACGCACAGGTGTTGACAGTGGGGTTGGTTTCAAAATGTGTTGAGTGCTGTCATGGTCAGTTCAAACCCGTCCCTCAGGATTTCATGCAGTAATAGAGAATACTGCCTGTGCTGGGAAATTGATTTTGGCATATATTTTGTAAGTGCCCTTGCATGCTAATATGGTAGAGTTATTAAAATCCTGAATTCCATGTGCTGCAGAACAGTTGGAATTCACAGCAATGTTGCCATGTTTTAAAAGTCTTTATTATAGAATCTAGTTTTGTTTTGTTAATTTTATTTTTCTAGTATAACTTCATATTAATTTCATAGTGGAATTTCAGAACTACTTTCCTACCTTTCCTTAAAATTAGGGAAAAGAGCCCCCACCTGTAACTGCATTTTTCTCCTATCCTGTATCATGGTTTTACAAAATTATTTTTTTTTCAGATAGTTCCTACAGTTTTCTTTCTGTTCTTTAGTTGGTCTCATCCTATCCTTCCTTTACCTTCTTTTATGTTACATACTTTAGGAGATATTGTCCTGTGGCCGTATATTTACGAAACAAATATAAACTTGAATTCACTCTTGGGATATTAAGTTTGCTGTATGTGAAGCTGCACATCTTCCTGAAAAAGCTGTGGCAAGCAAGGGCAATGCATAATGCTGGTATCGCTGTCTTTACATGAGAGCTCATTCTTCTTCCCATTAGTCGTTTTATTTATTTACACACCAACAAAATCTGAATGGAATTTGTCCTCTTATTTGTTTAATTTACTTTAGAGTTATCTTCCTAATGTAGTTAGATTAGGTTCCTAAACTTTCTGTTGAATTTTTTTTTGCCTGTTTGTGGGCTGATGTGGAGGAACCACAGTGACTTCAAAAGAAAGTGGATTTTGGCTCTGAAATTTTCTTGGAAATTGATGTTCTTTGTTATGAATGGGTGAATGACTCTAATTTGCTGGAAGTGCATCTTCAAGGAATCGGAAAAGAGACTTTTGTATGGTGGGCTGTGAAAAGCCAGATGCTGTAGCCAGTAGGGTGTTCTTATTGAGGTCAGCTTTAGCACAAAGGACTGTACCACTTGGTGCTCATGACATGTACCTGCTTTTTCTCTTAAGGCTGGAGACCTGGATTTCTGTCATAATTTTGTTTTCCTGGAGTTTTGTGCTGAATTTCCCCTCTGCTCTTTTCCTACTTCTGTAATTCAATTTCACAGCTCTGTTTCATAGAACTCAGCCCATGAGTTGATATTGCCATAGCTTGTATTCATTATTGCTAATTGTAGTAATCCAAATCTTGGTCTGTCCTGCAAAGTTATGACTAAGCAGCTCCTGGTTTTGAAGCATTCGGTAGCTTTTTAAATTGTGCCTTTGGAAGATGCCTATAGAACCAAATGGAAATTAAGTAGTTCTTCACAGAAAAAAAAAAAAAAGGTTAATGGCCACAGGATTTAGTAGAGGATCAGTTTGTAGTTCCAGCTTTTTTAATATACTGCAAAAGTAGACCAAATCCTGCAGGAGAGAAGGCTGCAGGAAATGACCCCATGATGTTGGCATTAGACAAGTGATAGAATCAGAGGATGATGGGAAGGGTCCCATAATTTAAGGATTAAATGATGCATAACTCATGAATCTATCTCCTTTGACTTTACTGAAATATATGTAATCAACTCCCATTCACTGTAATTTGTGTTCCTAGCACAATTGCAAAAGACACTTCTTTGCCTTAACAGCTTGGATTTCATATAATAGAGAAGCAGTAGTAGTGCATGTCTGAAGTAGTGCTTTTATTTGCCTGATATTTTCTCCTGATAATGACAATCTTTTGTGAGTAAAGAATACTACACTACTTATGGACAGTTTTCATAGACAGAAAAGCCATTTTCTATTGCCATTAGTGAGAGGAAAATAAATGTAAATCTCACTGTTCCATTTTATGGTGCCTTTGGAAATTACCTCACTGACAGACAGAGAATGTATTGTAACTTCAAAGAATGTATTCTTATTATGGGGCAAGACTAAGTATCATTTCTGTTGTTTATTTTTTCTATAAATCTTTCTCTCACTCACTTGTTTATTTTTGAGCATATTGCACAGCCTAGCAGATAACTATCATAATCAAGTAATTGGTGAGAATGCCCTGCTTTGTAGTTCTGTTTAGCTCTGTTGCTGTCAAGAAGCATTTTGTTTCTTTGATGCAGGCTATTTATGTGTGTTAATGGTGAAATGGGTCTACCAATAATTATTTAGGACAGCTCACTGTTCATGAGCTTTGGTTGCTACTGTTATTTATTTTATACTGTTAATTATTTTTAGATGTACTTCCAATCCATTCTGCATTTGCTTCAAAGCACACTTATTTTATATGAGCCCACCTGTGCTCCCAGTGCATGCAACATGCATGACATTACCAGATGTGTGTTTAGGCTGAGGCATTGGGTTACTGGTGTGGAAGCAGCTCAAATGACAGAGCTGTGAATTGTAATGGAGCACGGAGAGTGGTGGCTATGTGGAGATCATGTTTCTGTTTCCTGTCCCAAAAAACTGCATCTGCATTTACAGTACCTGACTATTAAATTGTTCAGCCTTCTTTCATTCTCCAAGTGTGCATGTGTAGAACTGGTGGACCAGATGGAGTATGCTTACTTTGTGACAGAGCAGTTGCTTTACCATCAAGTCCCATCGCTCTTGTCATAACTAATTCTTTCATAAATTTTTGAATTGTATTTTGTAACATCTTGTAGAAAGAATCGCATTTTAATATATGATTGTCTTGCATTTAGGTTTTCTGTGAAGATTGCTTTTTTTCACTTTTAGGTTTCACCTCTTTGGAAAGTAGTTCTTTGATAGTAGCACATGTATATATTCATGATCATTTGTTTTGATTGGATTTATTTCCCCCCTTCAGTGGAACTGACTTTTTCAAAATGTCAAGTTTAAAATTTCCATTTTTTCATTTAAGACAGTGGATGTCCTCCAATTGTATGACCCTTTTGTGCCATCACTTTTCTGCTGGAGTTAATTTGAGCTGCAGAGGTGCTGTGCTCACTTTAGACCATGAGTTGTTCCATAATTCCATAATGTCAGTTTTTGTTCTTTAGCCTTTCTATGAGTTGATTTCTGTCCTGCTCCGTGCATCATTACTGCATCCTGCCTTTCACTTAGCACACTGGAGGCTTCAAGTGCTATAGTAAATGGTGTATTTTCATATTTGAAACAGTTGCCAGTTAAACAAGCTCTTCACTTTGTGGTGAAGTGAATCTAAATGTCATAAGCTGTTGTGGAGGTATGCCACAGTGGTGCCTGTTGATGCCAGATCCAACAGTGATAAAGGTAGACCAACCAATTCCATCTTCCTTCTTGATGGAGGACTCTGGTTCATTATTCAGTGTCAACTGAGAGTAGCTCAGTTAGTCAGAACATGGTGACACCAAGGTCATGGGTTTAATCCCATTAATTTAAGAGTTGGACTCAATTCTTGTGAGTTCCTCCCAGCTCAACATATGCTGTGATGGGTTGGGGTCACTCCTTCAAGAGATCGCTTTGTGACTTTTCAACGTTCATGCCTAACTGATCATTAGCAGCAATTAATTATTAGTCATTACCAATGTACCCAAAGGCAAAAGGGACTTTACTGCAATCTGTGTGGACAAAAGCACAGATGAATATCAAGGATTAGTAGATCACTATCTGTGGAAAAGGATCTTTACTGATACTGCTCCATGATTTTTCTAGGACAATGCTCGCTCCGTACTTGTTAAGGAGATGGATTTTTTATGTATGATGGGACTCTGCAGATAGATTAGTCTAGCTTCCCAACACAGGCTGTGACTGATGTCAAGTGTTTCCTATTTCAGAAAGGAGAAAGAGAAGAGAGAGACTGGTATTGTTTATCTTGGCCAGAAAATAAGTAAAGGGGCACCATGTAAAGGAATTATGAAATAATCTAATATTTTAGTGTAGATATTAGGAGATTTTCACTCCTCGTCTAACAATAGAAAATACTTCATTGCATTGAAAAGGCATAAATTAAAAAATTATGAGAACATTCTTCCTGGGAAGACGATTTGTAGCCATGACTTTTTTTGGCAGGGGTTTTTTTTGGTTTTTTTTTTTTTTGAGAAAAGTTGGATATTTATGGATTTAACACAAGTAAAACCAGTTAATTTAGAAGAGTTTAAAGAAATAATAAAACCCTAACCTTTGGTTATTAGCCTGTTTAACTATTATACTTACATTAAGCAATTCATGGTAGAGGGGAAGAGAGTAGTTTAGTTGACTGTGCAGTTTTTGCATCTTGCTCTTCAGATCTTCAGACTCTGGCACTGACCATTGTCCAGTAGCCAGGTCCTGCACTAAAGGTTCAGCTGCTCTGCTCCAATCTGGAAGTTTTAAATCTTTATAATGTTCCTTCAAAAAAATACAGCTTCACTTGGGAAGGAAGGGGGAAAAATGAGATTGTAATGCGATGAGACAAACTAGGAAACAACCTCTGATTCTGTGTAGTGGAATGAGATCTTGAGAACAAAATATGTTGGCATATTTACAACCAAAGAGGAAACCAGTGGTGCAAAGTGGAAAGAGCACACAAAAAGAACCCAGATATTCCCATCTCTTTTCTGTGTTCTCTCCAGGGTCCCTTGTGTGGATGAAATATGATAGTTCTGTTGTGAAATTTAGTTGCTGTGACTCCCATTTCTGTTGTTTAGCAGGAGCCAAGTCTAAGCAAGAAACTGTTTAAAAAGTTCAATTAAGAAACTGTTGCTATGTGTCTGCTGTATGGCTGTTGGTGAGGGAGAGCTGCCACCCTCTGAGGAGGTATAGGAAAGGACACGACCAGGGCTAGGGATGAAATGACATGGCAGTGGTCAGGAAAAACAAGCCATTTTTTCGGCCATATGGTGGAAAGTTCCAATAAAGGCAGCTGAGAATAACAAACATCATGGACAGGTACCAATAATATATGTAAAAGATGAAAGCAATTGAGAGCAGAATTTCATTATTCAGCAGTTTGCTATTCTAATGTTTAGCTTCTCCAGAAAATGGGGGAACATTACACAGCAATGGAAATTAAAGGGTTACAAATTTAGCACATAGATGTGACAAAAATGCAGAGATCCTTCTGGTTTAATCAGAATATCTGGTCTGTTTATAGTTTAAATACCATGGTTCAAATAGTCTCATCCATTAGTTTGAGAAAAAGTAATGAGGAAATAGGGAATGGGGTGTGTAAAACCAGCACATGTGATAAAGTGATTTAATATTAGAGACACAGTGTCTGAATATTCAGGGAGGCCTCAATATTTCCAAAAATTATGGATGTATACATTCTGCGTATACCAAGTTTGACATACACTTCTTTTTGGAGTGGCTATGTTTCTAATTTTTGTTTCTGAAAAGCAAATACTGAAGAATTTCTCTACTTGCCAGCACAATCTCATTCTTCTGATCATTGAAGCTGAAATTCCAGTTAACCCTTTCAATAACTGAAAGGGCTAAATTCAAAATGTTCAGAACCAGTTCCCAGAACAGAGTATTTCCTTTTCCTAAAACAAAACAAAAGACTTTGGAGAATTCTGGAGCTGAGCAAATGGACTTAACCATCTGATTTTCATCATATTCCACTTTAAAACAACTGACTTCTGCTGTGAAAGAATTATGGAACAGTATAGGACTTCAGTGTCCTGTCTGGAGGAGAATTCCTAGTCAAATGAAAATGATGCTTGTGTCTGTATCACTGTTGTGGCCAACTTATACCATCAGCCCCTCTCATTTCCTTCCCAGAACTTGATACATCTGTTATTTTTACAAATTTAAAAATGCTGCTAGTACACAGTGTGCTTTCCTTAAATGTTACACCATGAAATTTAGTCACTCTCTGTGCTTGTGTGTTTGCGTGAACTATTCCCTCATATGATGTTCCTGCAGTTACGGGGTGTATTTTGTAAAGGTCTTCATGTTTGTCAGGTACTGGCTCATGCTATTTAAGTGCTCTGAACTCATGAGCAAAGGATGAATGTAGAAATTGGAGTTCGGAATCCATCTGTTATAATGGTGGTGGGGAGAGGGTGGTGTCCATTTGTGCTGCAGGTTCATGACCCTTTCTCTTTGGCCCTCTTAGTTGGCTCAGGACTGTTCTGGCCTGAACTTTTGTAACTTTGCATTTCTGTGTGGTGCATGCAGCTCAGTGGGACAGTCTGCTTCTGGGTTCCCATCTGATGGAGGTGCATCCCTCACAGTGACAAATGAAATATTTGTCACTCAGTGCACAGTCTGGATGCATATCCTGACTTGTGAACATATGCTGGTCTTGTGGCCACCATGTAGTTAGCTGGGTTTGTGTGTGGAGGCTGTATGAGCAGGCACTGGTTGTACAAGGAAAGGTGCATCACATGGCTTCATTTAGACATGAATGAAAATGCCTGGTCTGAAAAGGGAATAGAGGACTTCTGGCCCCATCATTCTGAATGACATAAATGTTACTACATTCGATCAAAGATCTGTAGCTTGTGAAAGAGAGTGTATATGCAATTATTTTTATTATTGATGTGTATTACTTAGTTGGCATGATAATGTGTAAATTTTACTAGCCCTTCACCAAACAGAATTTCTGTTGTATGAAGAAGTGTAATTCTCGGAATACTAATCAGAACTTTAAGTTTGGGATTGGGAGCTATTTTATGGTAAACTCAGTTTCAAGTATTAAGAGTGTTTAAAAGCTCTGTCTTGTGTAAAATTTAGAGTAGTAGTGAGTTTGTCATGCTTCTGTGTATCATTGTTCAAATATCATGGATCATAGGTGATTCCCTTTAATTCTTTGGGAGTGGCTCTGCCATCTCCACATATTCAAAGCTGGGTCATCTGAATCATGTTTGTAAAATATGCATCTAACTTAAATTTAAGAACTTGCTAGTTTAGTTACATTTATTGTGCACTAGGTGGGTTTTGTATTTCAAATCAAATAAATTACTACTGGATTCTTTTTTTAATTAGACATTATCCCAGATTTTGCTTCATGTCATGCAATTGACTTTTGTTCTTTCTGAGGATTGTTTACTGTTGCACATTATCCTCTGTAAGCCCCTAAATTCTGTGAGTGTGAGGCCTGTGTAAAGCAAAAATAGCTAGAAATATAGACAGGCGGTGTCAGAGAGACAGAAAACAACATTGATGTGTATATGAAAAAATTGATTTAGAAGGAAGGAGAAGTGAAACATCTCAATTCTTTGTGTCAGGCTTCATTTTTGCAACAATTATTGGGAGAAATACAAGATCCCTCGCTAATTTTTAGTCTACAATGAACAAAATATGAAAATATTTTCTCTCGAGTGCTGTGAATACAATATTCAAGCTGTGAGTCTGGCCATGTTTTAAATTTTCCATAAAAGCAGAAATGAACTAAGAGAGCCCTCATCTGCTTACTTCCAAATATAAATTGTACATGATTTATAAGACTCCAGTTACACAAAATGTATGCTTTCCTTAGAATAGAGTTTATTCTTCTTTTAACACTTGGGAACACAAGATTTTGGTGTCAATAACTTGCAGGCAATATTTCTGAAAGCCAAGCTAGAAGATACTATTAATACTGTCATTTTGGACATAAGCACGTTAACAGATATTCAGAAGGAGTCAGGACAGAAGAGGCCAGCTTTCCAAAGGGATTCTGGAAGGCACTTCATTTTTGTTAATATTTGGCAATCTGTTTAAATGAGCATTCGGATTCTGAGCATTAGACATGCAAAGTGATAGAAACCTTTGCCTTCATTTACTTATATGTTCTGCAAAGCCTGTATTGAAGTGGTGTTCTTGAACCTCACCATGGTGATCAAAATGAAATGGAGCAGATGATGATGATAATGATATTGCTGTTTATCTAACTTACATTAGTACATTTCCTCTAGTCATTAAAAACATGATTTTTCATGGATGAAATAGAAGTACCTGCTTTTCAAGAGTGTGTGGATAACTAGGTAAATTAAACAAGTCCATTGTCATTTAAATCATTGACCTTTGTAGCAGTCTGAAAGGTAAATATCTGTAAAATAGAGTATGGGCAGTAGGAAGCCTGCCACTCTTTCAGTAAATAAATAAACTGAAACAACTGATGCCATGAGAAATGCAAAAGAATCTGTCTGACTTTGATCAGCTTGATTGTTTTGTGGTTGTTTTTAGATTTTTTTAAAATTAGGACTCCTTCCTGATTTATAGAAAGGTAGTGACCAGTCAGCTCTCTGCAATAGCAAACACCCATGTACATTGCATGGAATACCTACAGCTGTAATACAGATGTGGGAGGGACTGGGCTCTGGGTTGACCCTCTCCGACATCTTCTCTGGACTTAAGCAAAACTGTACATTTTCTGAGTTAACTTTCTGCTAGGACTTTATGGGCAGGTTTCTTCTTCAGTGACAGGAGGCCTCTAGCTGGCCTGCCTTACTACCCTTTCGGTGGTGTTAAACCACCATATCTATCCAAGGGGTGCAGTAATTTACAAGTGTATTTGTAAGTGGCAATCTGGGTAGCTCACACATAGTCTCTGCTTACTGTGAAGGTGCAGTAACAAATCCTTTCAGGCTTGTAGCAAAGTTTGAATTTTTAATCTTGGCTGCTCACTGATATTTGCTAATGTGACTCGGAAAAGAACTAGGGAAAAACCTTCAATAATCTGACTATATACAAATAAAGCTTCTTGGATTTCATTCTGTCTTCTTTTTCTTTAAATGGACCACTACTCTTAGTGGTCTTGTTCACAAAAAAGCTCTATAAATAATTGTAGCAGTCCAGTCAGGAATGTTGGTTGGAGTGTTGTGGTTTGCAAGCAGGAATTAGCAGCTCAGACTGGTTCTGGGGATTGGGAAGTGTTTGCACAAATGTGTTTAGATTTAGCCTATCTTAAGACCATGCCACTGCTTAAAGAGGGTCTAGGCTCTACATGGACTGAACTTTTCCTGCCACCTTCTTACCATTTGCCTCAGGTCATCTGCATCAGGAACTGACTTGGCTGAAATCAAATGTTGCACCAATAACAAAGTTTTTATTATAAGATTTTATTGGAGCCTGTTCTTGATCTGTCTCAAAATCCTTTTGCCAAAAGGAATGCAGCCGGGTGCAAGGTTGCTTTTCTACTTACAGAGTTCTTTCTCTCCTTTGTAGCATCCTCCTGCAATTTGTCTATCACAGGTATGAGTATAATCAAAAAATATTTTTTTTTTGTCGTTAGTGTTCTAAGATCACACACATAGTCTGAATTCAGGATACATACTTCAATCCTTTAGTTAAAGAATATATCACATTGCAGCTGTATAAGTATATATTTGTTACTATAAATATGGTAATTATAATTGATCTAAGCAAAAAAGGAATTATTCTAACAACTTTTTATAAATGCTATTATACATGCTACTAATAAGTTACACTATTGATTCATTTTTCATATTAAATTGTCCTAAACAAGATAGCTAGTACCTTGAATTGTGCTTTCTAAAATAACTTATTAATATAATTCTAAAATAATCCTGCCACTAAAAGTTCAAACGTGCTCCAATGTGCAATCATTAAAATAGCATATTCAGTATGAATATTTATTTGTGAGATGGATATTCTCAACTATTAAACCCATTGCTCCTTGCTTTATGTAATTAGCACAGAATAGGGAGATTTTTGTGCTCTGCTGTTTCTTGGCAGAGGTATTCAGTCTTGGGACTCTGTAGCATACTAATGAATAAAAATGGATTTGTACTTAAATCCTTAATTGTGCATAGCAAGGTTTTAGCATGTTATAAAATCTAAAATTATAGCAGAGTATGTGAACAGCATTAGCAAATGGATGGAGCTGCTTTCACTGAAAAGTAGGGGGGTTAGACTTTGGATGATTAAATAAGGCTTTCGTAATGCAAATATTTGCTAGTTGCTGTTAATACCTTTTTCTTTCCACATAAGTACTTTTTTTATTTCTGTTCTTTCAGTTTGCACAGATGATAACATTAAATTATTTTCTATTTTATTATATTTGCACAATAATAAGAAAGACAATGTAGACCAAACAGACTGACAGAGTAGATGGTCCTTTAAGCGGACATTTTCTGTGCTGGAGCTCAGTCTTAGTACTCCCAAAAAGACATATCACATGACTTATCATATGATAAGTAGGCATTTAGCAGTACAGCTGCTTGCTATGCATTCAGACATTGACAATTGTATTTTGTACAATTGTGGTCCAGATCCTATTAGTGTAGCAAGAGTGATAAGGTCAGGCATTCCAGGTTGGACCTGCCTCCCACACCTCTGGATCTTGGCTCACCTCAATGGGATCTAGCTGCTTGTGCTGTTTTGCAGAAGGCATGGTAGCAAAACTTAAAGCATGTCAAGAACAGCTGCATTAAACTGGAGTGAATTCAGGCTCTGGCTAGCATCAGAGCAGGAATAGCAGATCACAATGCAGACTGAAATGCCTAGTTCTTCCAGGATCTGGACTTCACTTGCTGAATAGTGTCTGAATGCAAGAGTGATGCTGTAATGTTCTTAAGCTGTTTTCTCCTCCAGTGATTTTAATTTTCCTTGTTTTCTGTAGAATAACTGAAAGCAGTAAATCAAAGATCTGTCAATATTTTTTATTGGCAGGTTATTTTCACAGTCATCAATTAGATTCACAGAAGAGCAGAGAAGGCAAAAAACTAAGATCTCATAATTGTTCATCATGTAAATTAAGTTTCTTTCCATTTGTTTGTTGTGGGGAAGATACAGAATGTTATAAAAATTGGTGTATTATAAAGAAGGTAAAAATCAGTGTTATCTTTTATGACAGATTCATATGTGAAGCAGGGTTAGTTTTACTTTAAATCTATGTAGTTAATTGGAATTTCTGTACAATTCATGGGGGCACAAGTGGAAAAAAAAAAGAACCAAACAGTGTAGTTGTTTGAAAAGCCAAAACCAAAAGCCTTATCAAATTAAGATGTAATGTTTAGTTGAGGTTACAGTGAATGCCACATTTCGCATTCTCTCCTTGAGCAGAAAGGCTGCCTGGCCTCTGTCTATGCTTGCATTTAGGCTTTCCTCTTTTCACTTGAAAGGCTGTTGAGAATTATTGAATGTTTTGATGGGATTTGCTTCTTATTAGCACCTTCATAAAACTGATGCTAATTTCTAGAGTGAATTGGGAATTGGCATCAGCTTGAGTACAACTTAGCAAGGTCATGTCTATGTAGTGCTTATTGTCAGTTGTTCAGCTGTGGTAGTCTCCATCTTATAGCAGATCAAAAGAATGCAGAAAGATTGGCATTAGTCAAGTCCATTGGCCTGACCAGCACAGTGAAGATCTTTTGTATCAGAGCAAGGATAAAGACTAATGATTTTCTTATTTGTTGGGGAATTTTTGAGTATCTGGTACCTGTGGTGGTTGGCAAAGTAAGCATCAATGCCAGTTGAATTAGCAGCTTAAATATGAGTTGTTATTTTAATTTGTGACTTTCCAGATGCAGCCCAGCTTGAGAATGAAGAATGGGGCTTTTTCTGCTGTCAGTGCAATTATCAAGGACCAGCTGTTAAGGCCTCAGGCAAATAGTTCCTGTTCTTGAAGTCAAGGCTCATGCTTTTAGGACTTCAAGTGGATCTGCAGCTTTATTCCCATTTCCATATGTTAAACCTGCTGCACTAGGGAGCAGGTTAATCGTGGGTGCTGAGGCAGATAGATAAAATTCCAAAGTAATGTCTTTATTACCCTCTGCCTCAGACAGTGAGATAGAGACCATTGGATTGTATTTGATATGCTATTTTCTCACTAACCAGGCTTGTAAGTCAAAGCACTGGCTTGAAGACATTTGACAATGTGTGATTGTGGCAACATGCATGCTAATCTATCATACAAATACACCCAAGTGACTTGAAAAATGCCTGCTACCAGTAATTTCACTGCTAGTATTTCTAGTCATATTTTGCTGACAGCATCCCACCAACTCAGACTGCTCCTTTCCCTGTGGCTGTGGACCTGGCATGAAGGTCTGGCAGAGCAGATGCTTCTACAGTAGTTAACCATTCTGGTGGTGCTTGGGCTGCCTACATGAAGAATTAAAATCTTCTCTGGTGAGGGTCTGCTGTCAGGTATTGCTGTACTGCCTGGAACAGGCCTGCTGTCCTTCAATATGTCAAATGTAAGGATGCTGGGTTTTGTGCTGTTGACTGCAGGACCAGAACCATGCTTACACCATTGACAGCAACCTAACTCTATCACTGAACCTTTTCTTTTCAGCTCCTTGGTACTTTCCTTTTTTTGTTCCCATAGTTGAGGAGTGGTTTTCACCTTTTGTCTATTTAGTCTTGTCTTACATTTTGATGAATATTGTTGAGTACGCAGTCATAGAATCACTAAGAGTGGAAAAGGCTTCTAAAATCACATTCAACTTTTGACCAAACACTACCATATCAAATAAACCATAGCACTAAGTGCCACATCCAGTCATTTCTCAAACACTTCCAGGGAAGGTGACTCCGCTGCTTCCCTGGGCAGCCTGTTTAATTCCTTAACCACCCCTTCAGTGAAGAAATTGATTTCCAACCTGAACCTCCCTTGGCAGAACTTGAGGCTATGTCCCTTTTTCTGTCACTTGTTACCTGGAGAAGAGGCCAACTTCCACCTGCCTCCTTTCAGGCAGTTGTCAAGAGCAGTAAGGTCACTCTTGAACCTCCTTCAGGCTAAGCACCCCCAGATCCCTCAGTTGCTTGTCATATAATTTACTCTCTAGACCCTTCACCAGCTCAGTTGCCCTTCTCTGGACATGCTCCAGCATCTCCATGTCCTTTATGTAGTGAGGGGCCCAGAACTGGACAGAGCGCTCAAGATGCGACCTCACCAGTGCCAAGCACAGGAGACAGTCACTGCCCTGGTACTGCTGGCCATGTTCTGCCTGATACAGGCCAGGACACCACTGGCCTCCTTGGACACACGCTGGCTCATGTTCAGCTGCTGTTGACCAGCATCCCCAGGTCCTTTTCCACTGGGCAACTTTCCAGCCTTTAACCCTTCACAAGGTTGTTGAGATCCAAGTGTAGGACCTGCCACTTTCCCTTGCTGAACCTCGTACAATTGGCCTTGGCCCATTAATCCAGTCTGTCTACATCCCTCTGCAGAGCTTCCAGCCCTCCATCAGATTTCTCTACCTGTCATCCCCCCACCCCCAACTTGGTGTTGTCTGCAAACTGACTGAGGATGCAGTCAACCCCCTTGACCAAATCATTGATAAAGATATGGAACAGGGGTGGCCTCACCCAGGTGGTTGCACATTTCCCACCACTGTCTGGACCCGGCCATCCAGTCAAGAGTACACCTTTCCAAGTTATGGGCTGCCAGCTTGTCCAGGAAAATGCTGTGGGAGGCAGTATCAAAGGCTTTAATGAAGTTGAGGTAGACACATCCATGGCTTTTTCCCTCATTCTCTTGATGGGTCACCTGCCATAAAAAGAGATCAGGTCAGTCAAGCAGAACCCTGTCTTTCCTAAACCTATCCTGGCTGGGCCTGATTCCCTCAGTAGTGTAGTATGCTTTTATTTACCCTATATTCTGATTTTCTTTAAAATTGACTGCTGGAAATTAACTTGTTTTTTATTATATCAGTAGAGCTAAAACAATTGAACAGACTTCTTGTGCAAAAAATAAATGCTCAAAATCTGTCTTACGATCTGACATTGAGTCCACCAAACAGATTTTAACAGCTATGAAATCTGTACCTTGGTTAGCTGAAATCAAGTGAAGTAAACTTGACAGAATATGTGGTATGGGAAAAATTCTTATGCTGTGAAGAATTGATTTAATATTTCTTAATCTCATTTAATTGCTAACACAGATGACCACAGTGATGACTTAACCAAATGACCTGGTCTTTCCAGTGGTCTGATCTTATCTGAAAGATGTAAAATTAATCCTGGCCACTCACATGTGAAATTCAGCACTGCCAATCAGTCATCTTTAAGGCTGCATACTCTAAATCCTAAAAAATATTTTTATATAAGTTCTGAATCTTTGATCTGCAATTAATAAGATTCTTTTCTGTTGTGGTTTTGTGTGCACAAGGCATTTCCCCCATTTTGGATATAATGCAAAATATTTGCTCTGCTTTTCAAAATACGTTCATTTGTTAGGAAATAATATCTAGGAAGCAAAATAAAGGTATGTATAACCACAGAGACTTAATTTTTATTTGTTGGGGATAAAAAGGAGTGGAAATCTAAAAAAAACCCAAACAAACAAAAAAGCAAAAGTATTTTCTCTTAAAATTATTTTGTTTAAAGTAATGTGGAATTTAGTAGCTCTATTTCTCTATAATCTTGTTTACAATTAGTTTTTTGGTTACACTATTCAATGCCTGTAAAATATGGGGACATATTTCCCATTGCTATGAATTGTCATCATTCCACTGAAGTGAATGTGGAAGCAGCTGAAGATCTCCCAAATGTTTGCTTTCTGTAAGCTCTGAAGTCTCTCCTTTCTCAGCATAGTGCTAAAAATGGTTTTGTTCCCTCTTATTTAAGTGTACTGCCTACAATTTTTTTTTTTTGTTTAAACCTGGACATGTGTTACAGGGTTGAAATGCACGTGTGGATAAGGAAAATTGGGTAGTTACCCCTAAAATCACAGGTTCTTTGAGATCATCCCCTCTTTCTATATGCAATGGAAGATTATTTCTGTACTTGCAACACTGTTGAATTTTGTCTGTCTTCTTACACCCTTTAGTATCTTCCACTTCACACCATTTATTATCCTCTTGCACAAGTCTGTCTGAACATCACACAGGTGGGTCAGATTTTTTCACTTGTTCTGCACAACATTTCTCTAGATCCCCGTGTTTTCTCCTCTTGAGAGGATATCTGAAGTCTGACCACTTTTGATAGTGTCAACTGGACAGATAAAACATTTTTTCTCTGACAGATTTTTAGTCTAGGCATTGGACAAGCTGACCAAAGGATGCAAGATACAGGAAGCATGACTGACAGGAGAAGTCCAGCCAGGAGCTATCCATACAATGACTCTTGTTGGCTTTAAAAAATGTTTCTAGGGGAAATATTTTGTCCTGAACTTATTCCCAAGTTTACACTCCTTAAAAACTTGGATGTTCAACTTAACTGCATTGAAAACATATTTAGTGAAAGGAGGAAGACCTTGGGGGCATAACCCTTCCTTTTCTTCCCTTTATCTCCAAGATTCCAATCTTGTATCAGGTTTGTCAGAAGTGTTACATAATTGGTACTCTCTTGCCTCCCACTTCTTCAAGGCACATAAATCCATTCAACTCCATCACCTTTGTGATATTGCTAACATAGAACACTCTTGATCACTCCACTGTGAAAATTCCTGCTGCTGCCTTAATTTCCTCCTGTTTGGGCTGCTGTAACTCACAGCTCTTGGGCAGTTAACAGCTGCAATACCCTGTAGGATTGGTGCTCTTAGTATGCTATCTCAACCAAACGTTTTTCAGACAGTGACTACTGTGTGCTTTAATTCCCAAAATCTTCAATAACTTGGTCTCTTAATTGTGTCAAAAAACTTGAATTTGTTAGCATGTGTTCACTGAATTCCTCCTTCTAAATCAGCTTGCATTTAGTTGATAATCTTAAGGGTCATTTTTCAGCCTCAGTGATTCTATGATCATAGTTAATAGCTTCCCTGACCTCAAGTGTAGTGCCATTCAATGTCAGATCTGTCTGCTACAGGAAATTTTTCATTTGTTTTTAATTCCTGATCTTCCCTCTTCAGATCAAAGGTTCCATGGTGAGTGATTAAAAAAAGGACTACTAAGTGGGTAGAAATTGAATGGATGTGAGGTACTTGAACGGTGAGAAAGATTATATTTTTCTCCAAAACTGGATGGCACTTAGTTCTGCTGCTTGAAAGATGATTATAGTAATTTAAGTTGATCACAATTAGACCTTTAAATTTGCATAGCCTTGAACTAAAGCATTTTTATTTAAATTCATCACTCATTATGCCTTTACATGTACTGCTCAAAGTCTGAGGACTGCGTAATTTACAACAAAGAAAACACGTCACTGAATGTAATGAGCTAAACTTCTAACAATACCTCCAGATTTCACCTGCAATTAATCACTCATGCTTAATTGCAGACAAAAATGTTAGCATTTATGCATGTAATTGCATGTAGGCACAGTCAGACAGAACCTTTCAGTACTGTCACCCCTGTTGGATTTCAAGCAAAAGAAATAAATTGAAATGCTTTTTCTCATAAGGGCCAAGTAATTATTGTTCCATAACATTAGGGTGGTAGATTACTGAGAGCACACTAGACATATGTTCTGTTCTTGTTTTTTTGACAGAAATAACAAAATACTAGGCTGGAGAAACATGCATGTTGTAGACTTGATTTACATATAGCTGTTAAGCATTTTTAGGACTGGATCTTTGTTCAGCTATGCGTGATTGTAAATTTTGCTTTTAAATTTCCCAGAACGAGTGGTTGGACTCAAGTCAGGAGTGGCCACGCATTGCACACTGCTGCAACTGTGGGATGCAAACTGCAAGGGTGTGAAAAGGGCATGAAGGGCTCTGTGAGCACAAGGCTCCCCTAAAGGAGCTTTTTGCTGTGGCAATTCTGGAATGACAGCCTTTGGCATTGTGAAAAACTTTCTTATGGGAGGAAAAATGTTATGGAGTATGCGGTGCAGGCCAGTGACACTTCTGAAATACAAAAAATCTTGAGTTTCCATGAAGAAGTGGAAAAGTCTGAAAAACAAGCAAAAACCAAACCACAACAAGAAAAAAAAAACCAAATGAAATAACGTGTATCTTTTGGGCTGTCATTTTAAAATTCTGATTGATGTAACTTGTTTAGAGTAAGTTTTAACTTTATGAACTTTATGATTTGAATTCACACTTTTTATGTGGTTTCCCTTTCCCCACTTCCATGTTTTTCAGCCTTCCCAAGACATGTTTTATTCATTTGGTTTTAATTCGGTCACAGCTAAGTATCTTAGTGTCAAAACAATTCCTGTGTGGGCGAAGAAGGGAGCTTGTGATGCAGACACTGACTGATCTTTATAGCCACATTTGTTCTGGTAGGAACAGCAGTCAAAAGCTGTTCTGGGTCCCATGGCCAAATGACCTGGCATAGCTTGTGTCCATGCAACAAAATTAATTTATAGCATCCAAACAGGACAACCTAATCCAAACTTACTTCTAAGAATACTCCCTGGCCTGGACTGTTTCTTTTGAAACTCCACCTAAAACTGTGCCAGATGGTTTTCTGTACAGGCAGGCACGTGCAGACCTCCACCTCTGCCCTGGCTGTGGTTGATGGCTGTGGGTCTCACCTTATCAGCCTGTGTCAGGTGCAGGCACTGGCTAGTGCAGGTCTTGTCTGTGGGCTCCCACCAATTCTAATCTAACTCTTGGGCTTTGTGATACTAAAGTTTCCAAAACTCTGTTAGGGTCTTCTCTGTTAATGCCTCTGTTAAGACATTGTGCTTGTACAGATGGGCTGATGGAAAACCCACAGAAATTACCATTTTCAAAGAAAAAGTAGAAAAGGGATCTAATTGTAAAGGAGAAATTATTTATGTGTCTCCAATAGTGGCAAATTAGAGAACTGAAAATACTGGTTATCTTGACATGTACGTAGTTTTCACTTAAGTTTAGAAACATTTTGGTAGAAAATAATTATAAAAACATCGCAAGAGAATGTGCCAGGGAAGAGCCAAACTCAGCAGAGAATTCTTGTTATCAAAGATCATAAGGGAATAAAATTGAAAGGGGAACGTACAAAATACCAGCTGTGGGTCAAAAAGCCTAAGTGCCACCAAGATATCTTTCAAGTGAAAACTAAATTAAGATCTGGGGAGTCTTTTATAGAATTCATTAGGTAAGGATGTCCTGCTGCACCTTTCTGATCTACATGTGACATAAGAACTTTCTGATTTTTCCCAGGAGCTATCTTTGTTGATAAAAATAACATAAAGGGAAAATACCTTAAGGTATCACCTAATGACATGGCTTAAGAACATGGCTTTTCCAATCATGGGAAAGGAAGAAGTTTGATATTTACACTGTCAGTAGCTGAGATATTTTACGAACTGCTGGAAGCCAGCTTAGGTAGCAGAACGTATTTGAATTTATTCTGTGTATACACATTTGCTTTTACAACACAAATGGGTTCAAAAATCACAGACACTTTCTTTTAATGAGTAATAGTTTCACTGACTTCATTTTTATCTCTGTTGTCTCTCTGCAGGTCAAAGCAACAGATGCAGATGCTGACCAGTTTGGAGAAATTGAATATTCTCTTTACGATGGATTTAATTTTTATGAAAAATCCAAAGCTTTCCAGATTGACCCACACACTGGTCAGATCTTTGTGTCTCAAGACATTGACAGAGAAGAAGATCCAACCATTTATGATCTCTTAGTAAAAGCTACAGATGGGGTAAGTTTCACCTTTCTACACTGCCAAATTTGTGAATGCATTTGCAAATTTGGATGTCTGGTATTCTTTTAAATGAGAATATAGCAACTATGTAAAAATGACATGAATTTGAATAAAATGTCTTGTCCTTAAAGAGAGCAGAAAATTATATTCATGAACTGTGAGTTTTTACCTGAACTAATAAATTTGGTTGGGAAATACCCAAGGAATTCTAAATAAGGTCTAGAAATAGGTTTCTAGGATGTGTTAGTCCTTGCTAATTTTCCTCCTCCTATTGGAACCAATGGACTCCAAGTTACTTCCGCTCTCTACTTTCAAGATCACTGCAGCAGTTATAAGACAGTACCATGGGCTAGAACTGCATGGCTACTGTGGGTGGCAGTGACTTTCCTGGGTAAGTTCCTGGTCCTTTCTAGCTGGCTGTGCCATTGCTGCTGCCATGGGTGGGTGCAGCCTCCCTGCAGCTGCATGTCTGAAAGTTTTCCTACTGTACAACAGCTGATGCTTGGAGGTGAGCGTTCATGGCACAGCAAGGGTGGCGTGGTTGTATGTGCCTGAAATAGTTCATTGCAGATCCTGGTGAGGAGACATTTGCTGTGGTGGGGACATATAAAGATGTCTGGAGATGGACACCTTGCCACCTGATGCCATGTAACAAAAAATTTTGCTAGTAAACTCCTGTCTTGGTTTGACAAGACAGGAGTCTGTGAAGGAGGGCAAAAGCCTCCTATGCAATGGAGAAGGTAAACCCCCTCCCTCCGAATTACCAGGATTTTCAAATTAAAAGGCTCTCAGGCAAAGATATGGGAATGGGAGTAACAATTCTTTACTAGGAGAAAACTAGATAACAACTTAAAAAGGCAAATGCAATCGGTACAAACAAAACTAGTGATAAAGTCCACAACCTGAGGATTCGGGGTGTTGGTAGCAGTCCGGTTGAAATGACAGCTGCTCCTCTTGCAGTGGCTGATGAATTGTAGCTGAAGTGGTGATCTTTAGAAGGGTATAGTTTTCTCTGAAGATCTGGTGGCAGTTGGGCCGGTCTTCCTCTGTGCCGGGGTTGCCTCCGAGCTCCGCCGCCGCCGCCTCACCGTGCTCCAGCCGCTTCTCTGGGAATCCCACCGAAGGAGCTGCTTCTCTGGGAAATCCCGCAAAAAAAAAGAGAGAGCTGCTCTGTCTCCCCAAAAGGTACCCCTTTTATCCAATAAAAGAGTGCTTGGCTTCCCCCTCTGGGTGGAGCACCTCACAATGGGATGGTGTTACGTTATCAGCCCTGCATTGAATCAGTCAATGGCCCATTAACAAACCATTACCTCTTCAGAGCAAACCATCGTTCTTGGAAGAGATAACAAACCTGCCCAACCTCCAACAGATGGCAAATAGAATACAAGCTTATCTTACAAACCAGGACAACTCCAGAAAAATAATTGCAGGAAACTATTCATGATATTATTTTCATTACAAAATATTAATTTTGTGATTTGCAGTCTGAGGTGGTTTGCTTTGTAAGGCCCAGATCATACTGTTCTTTACCTTCTTCAGCTTAATAGAGAATTGTGAAGAAGATGAAGAAAAGGTTATTGGTTGCCTTCAAATGTTAAAATTAATATCAGGACACTTTTTGAAATGTTATTCAGGTCATATTTTGCAGTACAATTTGTCCTGAAAAACATTGACATTCAATTATTTCAGGCTATGCAGTTTTTATTTCTTACTTTGAAGATCAAAATTGCATTTAGGATGATGTCTTAAGTGTATCTAATGTAACTTTTTAAAAATGCAGTTGTGTTAGAAATGCTGAGTTTTTCATTAAAATGTCTTTTTTTTTTAATTGTACACTGAAGAAACTTAATGAACTATGATTCCTATATTAATGAGTAGAATAACTTAAATAGCTGCAGTTGATGGTTGTATTAATTATTTCATTTCGGGAATGTAGCCATTGAGGGTATATCTGTTTTTTTGAATTCAGGTATTTGTGTAATAGTTAAACAATGTTTTTTCTTTAGGTGTCCCAATTCAGTGTTCATTTCAGAGGCTACAGAAATATTCCTTAATTAATATTCCCTTTAGCAGTGTGCTTTTTCTTCCTCATAGATTTCTTTAGAGCAGAAAAAAATACATAAATATATTTGTATATTTGTTTCCATACTCATCTGATTTGGATGTCTAAAAACTTGACCCTGCTCATTGCAGGAGGTTTGGACTAAAGAACCTTTGAAAGATCTCTTCCTACTCAAACCATTCTATAATTTTAATATAAGGATATAAGAGCTGGTTTTTCCATTCTATTCCTCTAATGTCTATAGCAGAAATAGTTCTATCTGACCATTTTGGAATTTCACTTGCATGTGATTTCTGTCTTCAAAATTTATACTTGAGTACACATATCCAAACCAACTTTGAAGAGTAAAGCCGTCTGTATTGAAATGTATAATAGCAGAAAATTAGGCATTCTTCTATACTTCATAATTTTATTTTTCCTCTCATTCACATGTTTTGAAGATGAATAAATGTAAAGGACATACACATCTGGAATATCAAGATTAGTCATTAATAAAGGCTATGTGAGAGCTTGACAATAGCAGTGAAATTCTGAAAAGTTTCTAAGATACTCAGGTACAGAAAATTATTTTGAAAATCTGAAAGAAAATATGTTGCATAATGAAAAGCTTGATGTCTTAATTTTTTTAGTTAAATTACTGCTCTATTGATAAATTTTAAGTTAAAGGAAAATAACCAATGCATTGAAACTACAGAGTATTTAACTTTAAAACTGCTCTGTCATTTATCTTTATTTACGGACCTTGTGTTTTCAGAACTTCAGTAATGGGGAGAAAGGTTCAGTTTTTTATTGCTTTGTTTGTGACAGGCAAGGCTTGATCTTTTTACTGGAAGTCAGCACTTTGTAGAAGTTTGCCCATCTGACACCTAAATACTAAAGCACTAAATTCAGTATCAGCTTTTCAAAGTTTTTAGTGCACCTGAACTTGTGTTGACCAGCTCTCTACCTTTAAAGCAGAATTGTAGTATTTGTCTTTGTATATTTGTATATTTGTCTTATCTTCTGACATTCTGCTGCTGATTTTGATCAATTAAAGGTGTTAGGTGTGGGGCTCAAAGTAGAGGCTGTGATCAGGGAAGAAATGTGCACAGAAAAGAGAGAGGAAGGATGAAAGGTCACTTGTGACAAAGAAGACTAGAGAGATGAAAAGGAAAGTAAATAACACAGCTAATTAGAAATGAGGAGGAAAATAAAGTATTTTCCAGGTGGTATGCAGTTTATCTTACAGCAAAACTATCAATTTCCTCCACCTGTTCCTGGCTACTCCATTACATGGCTTTAGAACTTGTCAGTCATGTCTTTTATGCATTGTGTAGAAAATGTAAGGAGTGAACTTCAATTGCACACAAGAGCTCATGGAGAGGCAGGTGGAAAACAGCTTTTGTTAAACTGGTTTTAAATAAACATCCTGTGAGAGCTTGTGGGGGCACTCTCACTGATAAATCAAAGATGAAAAGAAGTATCCTTGTCTCCCCTATATGAAATGGTAGGTCTTCAGCTTTTCAGTTGATTCATCGTCCCTGCAAAGGGTTCACCATCAGCAGGTGTGTTAATGATTCTTTTACTGCCTTTCTGCATAGAGACAGTCTTGTCTCTTTCTTTTTGGTAATCCACCCTGCCTATCCAGTTTTCTTTGTCTTTTACACTGGAGCAGTTGAAACCTAGATATAAACACTTAACACTCACAGGCAAAGCTTCTGAGAAACTTAAGGGTTTTGAAATAATTGGAGATCCCTCTCCACTTTGACAACATTACTTCATGATGATATATCCTTTAGGTTTACAAAAAAAAAAAACAAACAAACAAAAAAAAAGCCTTTATGTCAGAGATTCTGTATATAACAGTTCAGTTTGGAACAAAAATTTGACAGCATGATTCACTGACAAAAACTTTAGAGACTGTGATGAAAATCTTGATGGAGTTTTAAGCATTTTACAACACAGAAATAAAGAAATACAGCTGCTCAAAATCATTTCTACTTATTAAGACAAAGACTTTCCCCTGCCAAAGGCAGGTTAATATATGTTTTTAAAGACTTGATAAAGAGGTCTACTAATAGCTTTAGCTATTCACAGAGATTTGGTCTTTCTGAAGCAATGAAAACATTAATTGTTGTTATTTTGACTTGATGGTAGTTCATGTCCTCTTTTTCTTCCACGAGGGACGCAACCCTCAGGACTCTGACAGAGAAGTCATTGTGACTTTGTTGCACCAGAGAGTACAACAGTAGTGAAAAATACTTGAACATTTGAGATAAGGGATTTTGAAATTAACAGCTGTGGCTTTACATTGCTTGTTAACATGTTTTGACAAATGTAATTTTCTGTCAGCAATAGATCTTATATAAGTCAGCCTTCATGTTTTGGAAGATAAAAGTTTTGCTTGCTTCTAAGTAGATGAAGTATATCCACATCATTAGAAATAGGAGTTTTATTTCCTTCTCAATTGGAATGATACTTTTTTTCAGTTGTCAGAGCAAGAACTGGGCCACAACCAGTTAATATCATTAAGTAAATATCATACTTAGCATTTGAAGGTATGCACTGCTTCTTCAGGAAAAGAAGGTTCTGTCTCCATCATAAAATTTGGTCAATTTCAAAAGACTTTTCAATCGTTACATAACTCTGCAACACAAATACAAATTGGCTGAAGAATGAGGTTTGGGGATTTGTATGCCTGTTTAATAAAAACGGAGCTTGAAAGAAATTTACAAGCTCTTGTAAGTTTGGTTTCACTTTATTCCAACCATCTTTTTTAAGATACTTTTTATTCTTGACCTGACTTCTTCCCTGGTCCTCTTCCCTTAAAAATACTTCTGATTTCTGTTCTAAAGTACGTGAAAGCCGTGGACACGCAGAGCATATTCTGACACTGAGCAGAGCACATTCCCTCCCCTTCCCCTGCCTTCCCTTTTTAGCTCCTGCACAGGGATTTCCTTTTCATGGAAATCAAGGTAATGGAGAAGGGGCTTGCCCTGAAGTGGGGATGTTGGCATTGGGCTCACTGCCATCTCCATTTCTCCATATTAGCATATTGGGGTTTCATGGCAGTCCCAGTCATTTTTAGGCTGACTGTCCTTTAGAGTCCTGGTCCTCAGGCAAGAGTCCTGGCTGCTGGCTTGCCTGTGCAGCAGCAAGAGCCCTGGAAGCATTCCATGCTTTATTTTCTTCAGAAGTGCACCAGGAGGATGTGGGATAGATCTCCCTCTTTGTGGGTGAAACACAGACACATGGTGCATAAGATCATCTTAATTTTCCACTTACTGGAGCATTTATGGGAATGTCACTGCACCCAATTAACATTACAACACAGAAGAACAAAAAAGCCAGGACAAAGCAAAAAATCACAACACAGTGAAAGTAAATGCTGACTGTAATTTTTTTTTTTTTTTTCAAAAATAAGTCTGAACCTGTGGACACACTAAGCAAACCCTCAAAAGTAGTTCTGTGGGAGATTGTTATATGGCAGGGCAAGTCTAAAGGAGTCATATCCAGTCTGAATCCTTGGATAGTTTAACGAAGGTCAGGTTTAAAAATAACTGAAGTAAGCAATTGGATTTCAGAAATATGCAACATAGTTGGGTTCAGGTTGGTGTGGTTTTCTCTGTATCACGGCTACTGTGACTGCAAAATGAAGTTTGCACTAGCTCAGCATAGTTTGTTTTGTGTGTGCATGAACATCTGATCTGTGTCAGCAGTTCTTCAAAGTGACTGCTACAAGGACAGCACGCTCAGTGGACTTTGAAGAGCTCAGGATTCTTCCTCCATCTGTATTTTAATGTACCACATAAACCATATGCAGACTGTATATGCCTATGCTGCCTTGTGCCTCTGAACATGCCAGTGCCCCAGAATTCACTGTTATCTCTGCCACAGTGAATCTGCTTTCTTTTAAAAATGCTTGTACTTCCTACAGCTACAAAATAGTCTTGTAAACATGAAACCCTCCAAACTCATGGAGGGAGTCCTCTAAGAAGTAAATTGCCACTAGTTTCACTCGGGTGCCTGTGGGATCTACACTTCAGTACCCAGAGAACGGTCTTTTTTGCAGGTTGTCACAAAATTCAGTGCTTTGTCATAGCAAATCAGTATTTTTTTGTAGTATAGTGTGGTAAGCCAGCTTGTAGTTGCTCCTTTCTTCAGTTTCACTCCAGAGCAAGGCTAAATGTGGTCCCATGTGGTATTTTAGTGGGCTTTTTAGGGCATCTGTCAGTAAATTGAGCATAGGTATCATAGACAGCAGCCTGACAGGTCAGCTTTTGGCTATCGTGCACTGCTTTTAGGCTGTTTCCCTGGTTGGAAAAACCTCATGTTCACCATTATAATGGTCATGCTTTTACATCTGAAAGTTTCAGAGAGAAGTTATTCCTGCTTTACTGGAGAACCACAGTTACCTGAGGGGCATGCCTTCCTGGAGCATAAAGCCCTGACTTTTATCTGTGACGGAATAAGTGGTGTGTTGGAGATGTCAGCAGAAGCATGTGAGGTTAGACTAGCAAGTTTTTTGATGTGCAGTGCTCATTAGCATTAACAAAACTGACTTTGTGTTCAGGCCTCACCATTGTAGAGAAGCTGAATCTCTTTGCGAACTCCCTCAGCCCTTGGTGTTGTGCTGAGCACATGGCTTACTTCTGTGCAGTGTTTTGGGGTGTTGCAGATACTGTAATTTGCTTTTAATAGACATTTTCATTGATCAAAACTGTCGCAGTATGCTCCATTTCCTAATGATGGATTGAAGCCAATTGTTTACCATACTATTTTAAAAATTGATCTTGTTCTTTGGGGTTTTTTTTTCCTTATTTATCCAACAGGGTGGTCTGAGTGCCCAAGCTTTTGTTCGCATCGAGATAGAAGATATTAATGACAATCAACCAGTTTTTGAACAAGACATCTATGTGACAAGTATCAGCAGTCACACACAGCCAGGAGCAGAAATCATCAATGTTGTGGCCACGGACAGAGATTCAGGAATATTTGGCATTGTCACATATGAACTGGTCCCAGGAGAATTTTCTTCTTTTTTCACAGTCGATACATCCACAGGTACTGTATGAATCTATTATTCAGAAAGGTGATAATTATACAAGATATATATTTTCCTTGATGATGCTTTTTGTATTTGGAGCCATGTCCCACAGGTGAAACTTAGATTCTGATGGAAAATAATACTAGAGGTAGAGGGAGGATTAAGGTTTAACATGAAGCATTTGCAATCACTAGAATAAACGGAAAATGGAAAAATAGTATATGCTAGCAAAATGAAGGGCAAACAGGATGCCACTTATCCACTCTTTTCAGCTCTAAATCTATTGATCATTGTCGGATATAATAAAAGATTACTTTTTTACAAAACTATCTGCATTTCTGGAATTCTTAGGGCTTATTCTTGAAGAGCAAAAATATACCCTTCAAGATGCTCCTTTCATTTCTTCTCTGCTTCTGTTCTGATCTTCCTCTATACTGTGCAAGGATAAGTCCTCATTCTGCTCAGTCTTACAAGGCGTATTTGCCTCCCTGTTTGACTCAAATGTTTAGCTTTGTAAGTGTGCTTTTCAGTAAGTGATTGACTAAACTGAAATTGCCATTTTTCTTGAGGGCCAGCCCTTGCATGTGAATATATCCTGATCAACAAATGGTCATGGTACAGATTATGATATATGTTTATATGTTTTAAGATCTTTTTCAACTGCGATACATGTATGTATATATTAGCTCTTTGGCATTCAAAATCTTGCAAGGTTCTGTTCTTGCAAAATGCTGTCTGTTTTTACACAGTTCCCAAAACATTCTGATGAGCAGAAGAAACTAATCTTCTTAGGAAGTTAGGCTGCTTGTCTTGGCTATTTCAGAATTTATTTAACTGCAGACTTTTAACTACCTGTCAAGTCAGGTTCTCAGGGGCATAACTGATGTCAAAAATATGTAGGTCAGTCAGTAATTAGGGAGCTGGATCTCCACAGGCATTTAACTGGTCATTTTAAAACTGTCCCATCAGGCTTGTTGAAGAGAAGTGCCCCTGTGGATCACATTAGCAGCACTGGCTTTGCAGCAACCCTCTGCTGAAAGAAAGCCTTTTGAAAGGCTTCTTCCTTGGATTGTGACCTTTTGGCCTCTTTTTCCAGTTTGGCACTTTGTATAGGAAAAATGTCATGCTTAATGATGAAGACTCTATAAGCTTGTAAGTTACTATTACCTCATGGATCTATCACAGTATTTTATCAAAAGCAGACCAAATTCAGGGTGAAGTTGCTTGAGGTCATTATTGCTGACATTTCGTGATGAGAAAATCTCTTAGGTCAGACACTATTCCCAGTATTATAGTGCTTGGAACCTGATTGCACTTAATCAGATCTCCTGCGTAATTCACAAGGTCAGACTGTGTCTAATTTTAACTTATTAATATTTATGCTGTGGGCTTTTTTTTTTTCCTGAATACCCTTTTTCCATTTATATTCTTCCACATCTACTGACAATGGGGCTTATGCTCAATCATAGTGAGGCAAATGATTTTTAAACTAGAGCATGAAGAAAAAAATAAAGGTTCTAAATAAATCCCCCCCTCCAAAAAACAAAAAAAAACAACAGCGACAAAAAAATTTAAAATTGCTAATATATCACACAGAATTTTTGTAGTCTTTGAGCTTGAAAATCTGTTTAGTATTCAGAGAGAGATTAAACTAGTGGCTCCCTGTTAGGGCACAGAGGTTTTGAGCTCTTCCCCTTTCTTGTTACAAGTTACTTCTTGTTACAACAGAGACATTTTCCAGCACTCATTGTGCTAAAGCTGTCTTCATATGCTCTGATATATGGCCTAATTTAGCTGTGCCTCTCTGAAGGTTATGTGAGGGACTTCATCTAGTTAGCTGGGTTGCACTTTTTGTGGACAGAGGGCAACAGACAAGTATGTGAAAGAACAGGCATTCTTCAGGAGATGGATTCTCAAACCAGAAAGCCAAATGAAATGATATTACAGTTTGGTCTCTGTTTTTCTGAGCTTATGGGTGTGCAGTCTGTTTCTGTTGTCTTCTGCATTTTTTTTTCCCATTTACAGTGTGTCATATTCTGTTTTATCTGGTCTTCTCATTATTAGAGGACCTAAACAGAAGGACAAATGGTGGTGTTGGAGAATTCTGTGGATTTACCTGCCTGATAAATTTTATTAAATAGTTATTTTTTTCTCCATGATAGAGAACATAGAAAGGAGAAATGAAAATCAGTGCACTAGTAATTTTGACTATGTTAATTATAACCTTTGATATTTTATGTGGACAGAGATATTTTCAGTATAGTGAGATTCAAAGTAATTAGTGGCAAACAGTGTGTCACATTACACTATGATACATTAAAATAATAAGCAAGATGATGCTTTTGTCCATGACATGCAATTTTTCTTTTTTTTGGCATTTTCTTCTTCTTGGCATGAAAATTTATCTCACTGTAATTTTCTTCAGGGGTGTTTGTTGAGTGCTGCACTTAGAATACTCACTAAAAATTAAATTTTGATATTTTGGAAGATAAATGGATAAAACAGTAAAATAATAATTGAAACCTTCACTGCTATGTCTTATTTCTGGCTCTTATTTGTTAAAGCTCTTAGTTTTTCTGTGAGCTGTGTTCAAAATATCCTACCAGCTGGTCAACTCCTCACTATGTAGAATATAACAATACTCCTTTTGATACATAGATATTATGAGGTTAAAGCACATCCAGGCTCTTTGAAGGGGCTCCATCTTTTGTTTCAAGTACTGGGACATGTGGATGTTGTAAATAGATAAATTCATTGGGAGTGGGAAGGAACATCCTTTCATTAACTAGACAGACATTCCACTGATTGTTTTTTTTTCCCCAATTCTAAACAAGATTTTATTAGTTATATTTGTTTGCTATTTTAGCTTTTAGACACTGCATTTATTGTTTATGATATGCTCTTGTCCTCATAAATAACATTTATTGTGTTTCCATTTTTTAAAAAGTTGAAGTGTTTTTCATTTGATTGATGATAGACTTTCCACAAGAAAAACCACTTTAAGAACTGTGTAACTAGAAAAATGTATGGATAGGAAACTGTAAACCATCTCCTCTGCTGGTTCGTGACTCTTGCTATCGTTTGTTTCTAGTGTTGGTGTAAACAACATCTTGGCTTCATTATGTTGCCTTTTGTAGATAGCTGATCCATGCATGATCTATGAACAGTACTCGTGAATTGATTAGAACAGGGCAAGTTGAAGAGCTCTTCTGGCTAAGAAACTGTATGAGCTATGTTTATTTTCCCATTGTTACCTAACAAGCTGTCTGAAAGACAGTGTATTTATAGTTATGGCTGAGCTGGTAATTAAAAATGTAAGTCACAGGATGCAATCATAAGTGTGGCAGAAAACCTATGCAGTGCTTGACTTTAGGATTAACAACTGAATTAGTATACTTAAATTACAATAACAGCATTAATACTTACCTTCACCCAATGCCATGTAATTAATTTTTCCATTGATCTTAGTGATGCCATTTTGGTAAAAAGATGGCTATCATGATGATCTGGGAAGTTGTGTCAAGCCAACAAACATAATAATAGTCCTTGAAAATTATTCTGGACCAGTGCGACTTCATGTGTCAATCTTCAGGTAAACAGCCTGTTCATAATCTTAAAACACATCCCCTAGCTAATCCCTGGGTGCAGAGAAAACTTCCTTGAAGGCTAAGCAAAAGACAGCAGCCATGGTTTATCTTCATGTGAATGTATTTGTTATTTAAACCTAGCATGAAAACCATGTAGGGAAAAGTATTGTTCAGTGTATGCTACAGAAATATAAAAATTTAATTTAGCTTCTGTTTCTTTCAAATATATAAGATATTTAGGCTTGTGTTTCTGTGATTTCTACCTAACTTAGATGACTAGAACAAAAGCTATGACCTTCCTTTTGTGTCTTTTATTGAGAATGTATCTGTGAATATGGCTGATAGACCTGGGCTGGATGCCAGGTGCCAAGCAAAGTCACTCTATTACTCCCCTCCTCAGCTGTGCAGGGGAAGAAAATGATGATAAAGGCTTGTGGGTCAAGAAAAGTGCAGGGAGAAATCTCTCAGCAATTACTGTCATGGGCAAAAGAGACTCATTTTGAGGAAATGACTTTAATTTATTACCAATCAAATCAGAGGAAGGTAATGAGAAATAAAAACTACATCATAGAGGACATTCCCCCTGACCCCTCTCTTTTCCTGCACTTAACTTCACTCCTAATTTTCTCTACGTCCTCTGGCCCAACAGCGCAGGAGGATGGGGAATGGGAACTGTGCAGTTCATCACAGGTTGTCTCTGCTGTTCCTTCCTCCTCACACTCTTCTGCTCCAGCACAGGTCAGTTCAGCAGGGTTCAGTCCTTCAGGAACAGAATGATCCAGTGTGGATTTCTTGTGGGGTCACAAGTCCTGCCAGCAAACCTGAACCAGTATGAGCTTCCCATGGGGTCACAGCCTTCTTTGGGCATCCATCTTCTCCAGCAAGGGGTCTTCCATGGGCTGAAGGTGGATCTCTGGTGGAGCTCCATAGGCTGCAGGGGGACAGCTGCCTCACCATGGTCTTCACCACCTCCTGTAGCCCCCACGTGGCCAAATGCTTGCCACATAAACACAGTACACTGAGATACTTGGAGAACTCTCCATTGACTTGAAGGTACTTGGATCACCCTTTTGTTATAATACTTTCTGTAACTTATTTTCACCAAAAAAACATTTTGAGGAGAACAGACAAGCCTTGTTGCAAGGGCTGACTAGTAGTTGAACATTAAAATAAAAAAAACAGCACAGAACTACAGCTCCTGCAAAGTGAACATTCTTTTGTGGAAATTTTGACTTGCTAAAACCCTACTCTCTTTAAGATACACTCTGATTTCTTTTTAACAGAAGAGAAAAGTAGAGCTTGTACAGAACAGTGCCTCACTGGTATATGTTTCTTGTGGCAGTGCGTATTTTAGTGCTGTACTACTTTAATTACTGCACTATAGAACCATATGTAAATGCAATTTAATGGCAAACTAACTTAAAATGTTTATTTAGATTTGGTTCAAAATAAATTCATTCCAGTTAAGGAGGCTGAAAAATTAAGTTTTATTTTAAAAATAGAACTGTTTTTTAACTGCTGCATCTTTGGAAATTTTAATTGCTTTATTTTTTATTGCAATACAGGTTTAAAAGTAATGTTGGAATACCAACTTTCTGTTTATGGGAGAAAACCCCCAAAACTGTGCTTAACTCCATGTATTATGCAGTGTTTAATATATAGCAGATTTTACTAAGCATCAAAGTAAAATGGGGATACACCCTTTTTAAAGAAAACAAGGACCATATTTCTGATGATTGATGATGTTTTTGTATAGTATTGTAGGAAAAAATACTTTATTTTTAAACTACTTTGGCATTTTCCTACAGCATGTAGTACATTTGCTAAACATATGAAGAGCTTCACATAAATAACATTTAAAATTAAGAGTGCTTTATTTTGGAACATTTTGAGGCCACTTTTTTTAAACTGCACTTTCTTCAATTATTGTCTTTCTGATCTGTCATATGATTTTGCTAGCATATTTGGAATGCTGCAAATCAGAGTAATATGTCTGAGACATTGGTTTAGCACAGTAAGTTTTCACCTTTGAAGAACTTTGTTTAAGTTAAATCAAAAAAGAAAAATTAGTTGTCTCAGCTGAGTTATTTGTGGGCATTGACCTTCACAGAGATCTCACCTAATGAGAAATTTACCATAAAGAATGCAGAAAACAGTATATTGTCCTAGAAGCACGTGAAACTTGCTGTAGTAAGTGTAAGGGTGCAGATTTTGGCCCTGAAGGAGAGATCTGCAGCAGAACAGCATGAAAAAAATATCCATACTGCTAGCTCCTAATGTATCTCTTTTTTCTTTTATGTATAAAATCCAATAGCATCAACCATCTACAAAGAGAAATACTTCTATAAGTTATGTGCCAAAAACTCAACCATGCAATAATGAGTATACATTAGGTTATTGTGCATGAAAGAATGTAAAGCATTAACAAAAATACTCTAGCCCACCTCCCTTTCCTCCTAATTAAGCCCATGTCAGACCTCAGAAACAGAAGAACCCACCAGAAGCAGCAAAGAGTGAACTTCCATGGCATTGCACAGATGATGTGGTCTGATTAAAAAAAAAATGGTGAAAAGGAAAATATTAAGCCCATTTTAGAGGAGGGGAATAGTATGATATTTATCCACTAAAATTTAAATGAGCAATCCTTTTCTTTGCTAGAGACTGCATGGGTCTGAGAGTACAGGATATATTTAGTGTACTTTGTGTTCTCAGCCTAAAGAAAATAAGAAAATGGCAGGTCACGCCAAGGGAGCAGACAGCTGTGGTACAATGTTAGAATGAATGCAGCAGGGAAATGTGTGCAGCAGAAAATCAATCCATGTAAATGAAGGGCAGTATCTGGAATGTTTTATAATGCTCTTAATGTAAGAAGAGTAAATATATCTTTACCTTATAGCAGGCTTCATTCTGTATCTGTCCTGATGTATCTTTTTGTACAGTACTTTCAAAGAAATCATCCTTGATTGTCATGACAGTTGTGTTTTCTTACCAGGTTGTGCACTGCACTATTTTTGGATCTAGAGGCTGGCAGTTTGATTGAAAAGGTCCTTGACTAAAAGGACATTTTTTGAAAACTTTGGTAAGCTAAGCAAAGAAAGGCGACCTGTTGAGAAGGTGTGGCAGGGTTGGAGCTGTGCAGATTGTGGGGGGAGGTCTCTGCCTTTGTCTTTGAAAATACAGCAATTCACCAGGCTAAAATCCTGCCTGCTTACTGGTGTAAGCTTTGATTTCTGGATGGACTTGTGTTTGTGTGAAAGTGTTCCATTTGTACGCAATCAGACAGCAAACAAGCTCTCAGTTACTATTAGGTCAGATTAAAGGAAATAAACCAGGGCAGAAACAAAGGAAATCTCCTTGTACTAGCAAATTATATCTCTTCAGTTATGTTTTACTGAAAAAGTAGAATTTTCAGAAGGTGTTTTTATGGTGTGGCTTGTTTGTGGTTTTTTAGGGAATAATTATTTAAACATATAATAGTACAAAATAGAGAAAGCTAGGAGGCACCTGATCTTTTAAATTGGCAAACTGTAGTCTCTAGAAACATAAAGTTTTGCATCCCAAATTACAAGACTTTGTCTAAAAAGCACTTGTGTAGGGAAAACAGCCTAGATGATACAAAACCATTCTAGTACCAAACTCATGCCCTCTTTTGATCAACATTAGAGGCTAATGCTCAGGTGGGTATTCCATTTGTGAATAATGGAACTGCTGTAGTTAGAAATTCATATTTTATGCATTGATGAATACTACTTAGCTCACTAAAACTCTCTGTAAACTATAATATTTCAAATAGTAGTGTCATGCTTCTGGGGGAGTTGCAGTATTAAGATTGCTTATGTTACTTTATAGATCCAGGTACTGGTTTGCTATTGGGAGACTCCCTGACCAGACTTCCATGTGCTAAGCAAATTCCTGTGATTAAACACAGTATGTTTATATAGTATTGGTTGTAGAAAGTAAGTCCTTTTATATTTATTTCTCTTTCTATGAGGAAAACTATAAATTGAGCACAAGAATTTGCTACAGATGGGGCAGTGTTGAAAGCATCTGCAGTACAGGGTTATGAGACCTGTAAAGTACAAATGTAGCTAGAAGATTGATATTGGTTCAATCAGTTATTTACTACAAATACATTCAAACACTTAACATTTTCAAACTGAAGAGATTATCTTCTTTGCTGAAATGCAAACCAGCATTTGTGCCATTAAAAGTAAGCTTTTTAAAGACTTTTCATGTCAGGTGAAGCTGTGTGTATTACAGGGTAGATTGTAAATAACAATATAATTCCTTATTAATTCCTTCCTTCCCCTGACTGTTATTAAACTGTTCAGTCTTATTTGGCAGTGTTGCTATGGTTACCATCAGGCATGCAGCTTCAGTAAAAAGGTGCATTTTAAGTACAGGTGAAATGCTAAAGCTGGAGCCTGTGTGCAGTGCCAAGATGACAGCATAGGCAATGGGTTGGATAAACTTAAATAGAAATGTCAAGCAGAAACACTATCATTCTTTGTTAAAACAATGCTAATTTTAACATGAATGCAAAATGCACACCTCCTAACTGCATTGATCTTCTGGAGTATCACCCTGTCTGTGCTCATCTTGAAGCTTTTTCAGACATGAAAAGCAAAGCTGTGCAAGCACCCATGCCCTAGGAGGCTGCCAAGCTAGGGGGGTGCTCTGGGCAGATCAGTGGGTCAGCTCTGACCTGCACAGTAGTGAACAGCAGGTCCAGTGGCCAGCTTTGAAGGTGAGCTGGGGTGAGGAGCCATATGGACCTTTTGGCCATCTGCTTGTTGTCTGAGCTGTGTCAGGTGATGCCAGCTGGCTCATCCTAGGTTATTTGCTGAAGAAATAGTACCATCATTTAAAGTTGTTAGGGTGTTTCATTTCAATGGCTTAGGTAACACCACTGGTAACTGTTGACTTGATTTCTCTTGTCATGTTCTAAACTTGTCTTTTTATTGCATGAACAATGATATAATATTAGAAGCCATTTAAGTATGCATACCTATGCAATCCAGGTATTGTTACTGAAGTTAGTGCATCCTGATTTTTCTCTTTGCAGCACTTTAGCAAATGTGGAAAACATTTGGTTTACCTAGAAATGGCTATAAATGTAGGGCTGATTTTTTGTTTTGCTTATGGGAGAACCCTGTGCAAAACCAGATTTTCAAAGTGCTCAAATGGAGATGTGTGTGGAAATCCTATCGGGTTAACCAGTATGATTTTTTTCCCACACAAAAAGTTATTTTGGTGAGTGAACCTATGTTGATGCTGGATGCTTTTGTAAGATTAGGACTGAACACAGGATCATGAATATAATAAAAAATGTAATTTAAGAGAATCATTACATGTGGATTCCTGTCTCCTGCCTTTAACTGTTGAAAAACAGCAGTTGACCCACTTGTGGAATAGGGTGTACCTCCACAAAAATAAGAACAGCAAAATCCTGTGAGAAATGTTGCCATTGCTAGAAGATGGTGGGTGGCACAGAGTCCTGTCCTTCATTAGTGCATTTGCACTTTCTGGGTGAATAGGCACAAAGTGAAGAGCAAGACTTCTTGGAAGTTTCTGCCCTACAATATACAGTAAGGAAGTATGAAGCAGATGAAAGAGATGGCAGTCATGATTTTGCCTTCAATAGTACTAGTTCTCCCCATACATTCAGTCCTCCAAACCATTGTAAAGATTTCTGCTAGCCCTTGGGCACAGATTGTTCTGCAGCAAAACATCTGCGAATTCCAGCATGGCTGTGCTGACCTGTCTCAGAGCAGAGCTCTTCCCAGACTACAACATGCAGTGGCAGTTGTTAACATGCAATCAGCATTGCAAGTTCTGCCTGAAATCTGTATCCAGATCATATCCAGGCAGCAGGCAGTCTGTAATCATGCTTTTGATTTATAAGGGCTGGGATCTGCAATCAGTTGTGCTCATGCAGATCTAGTCAGGAAAATGAGATTGCCAAGGTGTGAATGAGGCTGGGTGTTAATGCTTCATCTGGTGTGCAGTTCACCTGTGGAGCAGAATTGGTTCCAGCTCTCTGTCATGCAGAATAAGGAATTAACCAGAGGTAAAATCTTCAAAGCACTGCAGTGATATAGATATTAATTTCAAAAATGGAAATTAAATGTTTTTAAAAGCAGCAGATAAGACTATTCATTTATATGGTGAGTCAAGCCACATGAAACATGTCACCTTCTTGAAGCTGACCCACAGTTGTCTTTGTGGTCCCTTGCTGGGAGCTTTGGTAAAACATTCCTCGCAGAGGAGCTGTCTCATTATTCCCTTTTCATTATCAGTGTTTGTAGAAACTGATCATATTCTGTACCACAACAAGCTAATTGTCTTTTAAGTTCTCTGAAGCTTTGAATTACAGGCTGCAAATGATTGTGGTAATAGCAATAATAAACCCTAATCTTAATTACAGAATGGGGAAGAAAGGAAAACCATGGTTCATCTTCAGCCTGTTACTTAATGCAGCATGCCTCTATTGAGTTTCACACACTGAATCTGTGACTTTGACAGTTCCTTCTCCTTGCAATTTCCTCTGTGTTTCTGCTTTTGCAGTGTAGTACTTGGGTACCTCTGCACCTTGCTGCAGCAGATGAAATGCACCCAGCCAGCCTGCTCTCAGGTGTGCTGGCAGCTGCTTTTGGCCCAAGTGGTCCCAACTGTCCATTTTAGTCACAGTCTGCTGTTGTACCTAATCATACAGAAAGTGAAATCCCAGATGCTGCTTTCTTCTACAGCTTCTTTCCCACCATGTGGTGCCATAGTAGAGCCTAATGAGGCATGTTCACCAAGATAGCTGAGCTATCTCAAATGTCTCTATAGATTATGTATCACCAGATGCAAAGCTAATGCCCTGTACTACAAACACTGAAAGAAACAGAATGTACATAGTTAAAAATAAAAATGGGTTATTAAATTTCTGTATACTACAGTTTTTGAGGTTTGAGGGAACCATATGGAAAACACATACTTCTTACTTGGATTCTGGTCTTGTTCTTATGGTGTCCTGGTCCTGCAAAAGAGAGCTGAGCTGGTGAGATGTACTTGCCTATTACCCTTTTCCCCTATGACACAGCAAAAGAATGAAGAAAGAAAACAAAATCTTTTATTAATTTTATTTTTGCTTTCTGTAACTGAACTGGCTTGGAGTGTGTTGCAATGTGTCTAGCTCAGCAGAGAAAGAGCTTTGGTTCTGAAATATTTCTGTTCATCAGGTATTCAGAGCTCCTGGAGTGGAGCTCTGTTTGCTCCACCCTTTGCTAAAGGATGTTATGAAGTCTTTAGTTACTGCTCCGAGAGTAAGATTTTCAGTTTGATGCTTTTCTGGAGAAGTTTTTCAGTTCCCACATACCTCTTGAAGTATCTAAAATGAGGAGTACGTATTTATATCCTTGTCAATAGAACAATATCCAACTGGAAAATTAGTAACGTACAGTCCATTTGATTGGTTTAAATTAATTGGACATAAATTATGTTAAAAATCCATGTGTATATGTTTATCCTCTGGGGAAAAATAATTAAACTCTTTTTTCCTTCAAGCTACAATGCTCAGACTACCTCAGGAAATAGCAAAAGTTTATGTCCTTGAAGGACTACTTTGTTGAGCTGCTGAAGTAATCATAAAACTCAACCATCACAAGAAAAAAAAAAAGCCAAAATAAGGTTTCTTAGAATTGCATCAGTTGTTAGCAAAGGGTTGTTATTGTCAGTTGCTATCAGTACTGAACCCTGAATCTATCTGTATGTGTCACTGTTGAGCTTTTGATGTGGTTTGTCACACTGGAATAAGCTTTCCTTTTTGTTAGTGAAAAGCATTTTCCCTTGATCCTGAAGACCCTTTTACTGCATTTTAAGCATGTCAAGACACAGTTTATTGTAGTGTCCTAGCAGTATATTTGGAAAGTATATTGCATGTACATTTGAGTATTTATAAGAATTTTATGTATTTTCCATTATTCTGCTTAAAAATGGATTGTAGAAAATTCACTCTAAATTCTGAAAAGATACATTCTCGTTGAATCATCCATTGATTCTCCTAAGGCACTTTGAGCTAACTCTAGTTTTGCCCTGTCTAACCACTAAATGTCCAACTTGAACTGCAGACATCATCCCTACTAAACTTGTCTTGACAGACAGGAAGTTATAAAGGTAGCCCAAGGTTTAAAGGTTTGGTTTTACTGAACTGCCAGAGGTTCTGTGTCTTTACCAGCTTCTACAAAAAGATAGGTGATTTCTTAAAAATATCTGCAGGTATGTAAGATGTTGTCCCTATTAGCTGAATTACTTGAGTTTACGGCAATTTTACTACTTAACACACTGTGACTCTAGCATTTAGTGTACATTTAGTTAAACTCACTCATTGCTAAGAAAAATTTTCCTACATTTTGGTCACCTTTCATCTTCATTTTCATGTTGAAAAATTTACATCACAAATAGATTATCTTGGGGAATGTACTTCCACAGGGCTATATTTTGGGACTGAACGTTATATTTATTTTCAAATAATTACTTCATAAAGTTTATATAAAATGTAATTGTTAGCAGGTTGCAAATTCAATGGACTTTAGAATTCACTGTTAAGGGGTGTTTTGACAGAAACTTGCAATCAGACTGCAGGTGATTTCTTCCCAGATACTTCTCACAGAGTCCCCTGCTCCTAAGATTTATATTTTGGAGCTTTGACTCCATTTGTGTGGATGATTTACTTCATGAGTTACTTAAGCAGAATGTCTCTACAGCTTGTTTGAAATAACATAACTTTACCATTTGCAGAGATAAATTAATCTTCTGAGACAACACTTTTTTTCCACCCCGAAGCATTTCCAAATTGGTATAGACTAGTAGTAAAATTTAGCGTTGTTAAAGATTTAGCTGAATGTGTGTTTCTTAAATTAGAATTATGGACACTTTGTTTTGAAACAGAACTTGCTATCTTTCAGTGGCTCAGTGAATGGTAAAGATCATGTAGTTTGAAAAGAACTTGGCTCTCAAAAATTGAATTGGGAGTGCTGATTTTTTACCACACGGTCCGACCTTCTATTAGAGTAGCAATACATGTTGAAACTATTTTGACAGCCTGCTGAATTTTATCCTATATGTCTCTTAAGTGCTATTTTATTTCTGTGTACTTTCAGGAATTATTTACCTGACCTCAGCTCTTGGCCACTTGGCACATTCTGCACTCTTCCTGACTATTTCTGCACGGGATGGGGGTGGTCTTCCCTCTGCCAGCAATGCAGCTGTCACAGTAAACATCCTTCAGACTGTCTTGGTCCCTGCCATATTTGAGAGATCCCGGTATAGCTTTTCTGTTCCAGAAGATGCACCTGAAGACAGTGTGATTGGCACTGTAAAGGCCAGAGAGCCTCCAAGTAAGTCACTCAGAGCTTATGTTGTATTTTTGTTGTGACCATTAACTGGACGTAGCTGTAGATGACTTTTTTTCCCCATAAACCTCCATGCTATTAATTCAGTCTGTCAAGCATTAAATAGAATTTACCTTTGGTATGTACAGCAAGTGATGTAATGGCTGGTGTATCAAGATGCTCTTTAGAACAGTTGGAGATGCATGGTACTCTCCTTGGTGGTCCATAGAGATTGGCAATGGCCTCCATTTTCTTCCTGATGGATCTCTGTAATTGTAACTGAGGAGACAGGAAGCATGTTGTGAAGGTTTAAGTAAGTGTGATGGTCTGGCTCGTGTTAAAGCATTAGCCATGCAAGGCAAATCTCAGAGCAATACTTAAAATCAGAGAGTATTCAGAAGTTTCAGAGGATCTGCAAGAAGTGCTCCTGGCCACCCCTCAAAAACCAAACCAAAACCAGCCAACCAAACAAAATCCCTCATTGTCTCAAATTAAGTGGAGAAATCCAGATGAATGTTTGCAGGACCTTTTGAAAATATATTTAATCCATCTGGTTTTGTTATCATTTGTAACTGGAAATGGATTAGCTCCTGACAGTCCTTGGTAATAAAGAGCCCCATCCTGAGAGCTGTACGTATTTGGTTCCTATGCAGAGCAGTGGGATCTGTGAGTCCACATAACAGCCTGATGATGCATCTGTAAATTGTAAGGTGGTAGATGACAAGGTTTCACACAAGCTTGATTAGTCAGGTCCTCCCATTTCCTTCTTTTGGGAAGGACTGTCCTCAGGGTGGAGATAGCACCTGTGGGGTGGCCTTGGTAGTGAGCCTGAATCTTCAGACAGCTTGTGCCTTAGGTAGCATCTGGTGTATGAATGTTACAATGGTCACTCATGAACAGTATGTTTATTAAAATAGATTTTTTTTTCAGGGAATTGCCACCTGTTTCATTCCTTGCTATAGTGAATGCCTGTTTGTAGTGAAATTGCTCCCACAAGATTATAGGCGTGTTTTTTCTGTATTTTAGATCAGGGAGAAACAAGAGACTATTATGTGATTTTCTCTATAGAGTTTTATAATACCAGTGTGATGAAAATCACACAGTGCAGAAATGGACAGACTCTATACATTCATATTTTACTGAAGGGCTCTAGGGATGAGAAGAAGGAAGCATAAAAAGCCCAAGAATGTCAAACATCTGTGTAGCTTACATTTATTCCATTCAATTTAACAGCATGCATTCTCCCCAGATGTTCTTGCCAATGTTTATGCTATCACTTCAATTTTATTTTTTACATTTTTTTGTTGTTGTTTCCATTTCTAGATTCACTAGAAGTGGTTTCTTACAGAATTTGCTCCGGTGATCTGCATGGGAAGTTCTCTGTTGACCCTCAGTTTGGCATTATCCGCACCAAGAAACAGCTTGACCACGAAGCTCAGTCTGTTGTGGTGCTCACTGTTCAGTCACAGCTGGGTGACTCCCCCATCTACAGCAGCACTCAAGTCAACATATCTGTGACAGACATCAATGACAACCCTCCCGTGTTTCTTACCAAATCTGATAAGGTAACCATCTCACACACCCAGCCTCCTGGCACTGCTGTCTACATTGCTCATGCAGAAGACAAAGACAGTGGCCTAAATGGGGCAATTAAATATAGTATTGCAAGCAAGCAGTCAGATGCATTTAGCATTGATCCAAGTCTCGGAGTGGTAAACCTTACCAGGACAGTGTTGGCAGAAAAGCAGCAGGAATATACTCTACAGATAGCAGCTGAAGACTGTGGAAGTCCTCCTCTGACTTCTTTGCTGACACTGACAGTTGTTATTGAAGAGCAGAAGATGGGCCCTACTTTGGTTTTCCAAAGCTTGGTGTATCAAGTAGAAGTCAGTGAAGCCACCTCTCCAGGTGCCCAAGTCCTTCAGGTTCAAGCCCACTCACTTGATCCACACAGAGTTACCTCCAATCTGACATATTCCTTAGAGCCTAGCACTGATTCTGTTGCATTTGGAATCAGCTCTGATACTGGCTGGATTTATCTTCGGAAACATTTGAATTACGAATGCACACAGATGCTGAGTTTTAGAGCCTTGGTCAGCACATCTGAGGACGAAAACCTTAGGCAAAATGCAAGTGCATCTATAATAGTTAATGTTCTGGATGAAAATGATCATTCTCCCATGTTTATGCATGAAAGCTACTTCTTCGAAGTTGAAGAAAATCCGATTCCCAGTGGTGTGGTTGCCACCATTACAGCTGTTGACAAAGACTCAGGAAGAAATGGACAGCTTTCCTATTTCCTCTTGTCTGATGGAAAGTATTTCAAGATGAATTCCAACACAGGTAGCATTTTATCATTTGTAATGTGCCTAATATTGCTTTTGGAAAGCAGCCTTCCCTAAGGGTACGGAAGTAAAGTATAAAGCTTCCAGGAACTGCTGTGAATATTTTTGGTTGATCTATGAATATTTTAACTCAGAGTGTCACAATTTAGGGAATGAAATAAACCAAATATATTTTCATGAAGAATGGACTAGCCCTTAGAATTATTTTTTCCATGACTTTGTTCTGTGTCACTTGGTCATAAGTTTCAGTGTTTGGCTGAAACAAATTAAAAGAAGATTTAAGTATAGCTTCAATAGTTCATATGAGAAATTTTTTTGCCTGTGATCAAGTAGAGTTGAAAAGTACCGATCAGCCATAAGTAACTATAAAAGTACTTATGAAGTTAGACAAAGTGATTTAAAATACTTGTGAATGCTTCTGTAACTGATATCAAAACTGAGTTCATGGCATCACAGAAGTCAAATTGGCTGAGAGAAATTTTTCCCAGCACAGGGTGTACTCTGCAGTGAATCCCAAATGCCTCAAGAGTTTATGTCTACAGAGTATAACACCAGAGACCAGAGTGTGGAGACCCTAAAGGAAGGGAATCCTTCAAGGGATACAGGCACAGTAAATACCCCAGTTTAGCAAAATGATACATAGGAAGCAATGATCTGCTGTTTAAAATTCCTGTTTCTAGATGTCCAGTCCCCATGGGGAGTGAATAGTCTTTCACATAATTTCTCTGTATGAATCTCAAAATAAAAGCAGGTTCCTTTTGAGTACACTTATGGAAGTTTATAGGCAAACAGAACACTAGGAGTTAACCAAGAGTATTTTAAAAAACCATGTGTGATGAGCTTTGGTCAGCCACAAATCTCTGGCTATATTGGGTGTGGCTAAGCAGACAGGGAGAAGATTGGTCAGATTTATTTGCTGGGTTTACCAGAATGTATGGGAGACATAAAGATTTATGATTAATGTACATAATTAATAAAGGCCCCTTGTCAGCACTTAAACCCCTGTGCTTATGCATTATCTGTCCTGGAGTGTGGTGAAGGCCAGATGGATTTCTTTGGAAGGTCAGCACTTTGGTTCGTACTGTTTTATACCTTTGCTCTGGGGCACCCAGTGTACAGTAAAAGATGTCATAGGGCACTAAAGTGCATATGCAAAACTCTGACAGAATATTTCTGCAGGACAGGGTTTGAAAAGCTGAGGTTTTCATGTTGGGGTCAGGTGTATCAGAGGACACGTATCATTCATTATTTCACATTAAATTAAATGCATAATCGCACACACTGAGTGCTAGCATACAGTAAACGCCTAACTGCATTTCTCCCCCTTTTCCTTGGCCGCCAGGTGAAATCATAAACTGGGCGGCGCTGGACCGCGAGGAGCGGGCGCACCACGAGCTGCGTGTGCTGGCGACGGACGCGGGGCAGCCCCGGCGCAGCGCCACGGCCGCCGTGCGCATCTCCGTGCGCGACCGCAACGACCACGCGCCGCGCTTCCCGCAGGGGGCGCTGCGCCGACAGGTGGGGCGGGAGCCGCGCAGCGCCCCCTGCGGCTGCACCGCGCGCTGCGGGTCCTCCCAACGCGGGGCGCTGCGCTCCGCCAGATCCCAAGGGTGGCACCAGCATAGTGCTGCTCTTGTGTGCAGTGGCGACCCTTCTGGGTTCTGACCTCTGAGCTTGCCATAGTAAAGATGTTTGAGTTAGCACTCTATGCAGACCACGACAGAGGGCTTCTAGAGCTCTTGTTGTTTAATCATTTCCTGAAATGTTCATCACACTCACTGTAAATATTACTGAAATGGAAAATAGAGCAGCAGCTAACCTCTTGTGTTATGGCAAGGGATTTGTTTTAAGACTGGCTTTATCTATGTATAATTGCAAATCATTTATAAACTGCTTGGTGACAGGTTTTGGAAGGACAGCCATCAGGGACACTTGTTACCACCATCTTTGCAAAAGACTTTGATTCTGGAAACAACAGCTTTGTGTTATATTCAATAGAATCAGGTAAGAATTTAAAGGGTTAATACAAAAAAATACATCAAAATAACTAGTATTTAGAAAAAGAATGTATCATACAAAATTTTATATTTATTTTGTGTTGGGTAGAATAAAGCTGCCTTTGTAAATAGGAATCAGCATCATCATGCGTCTTACAAAGTATTTAAGGAAGTGCAAGCAACTGCCTTTCCTCCCTTTGCTCTCTGCCCCATCTTTAATGCAGTTTAGTTGCTTCTGTGGCTGGCCAGAGAGTGTTCAAACAGCTCTTAGAAAAGGCTAGGACAATGATCTTGTACTGCAGTTTAGTATTTCAGTCAGTTGTTTAACATCTTAAAGGAAAAGTGATCTCCCTTTTCCCATTACCAGTTGAAAGTTTTCCTGCTAAAATAACAGTTTGTGACAGTCTGAGACAGAGATCAGAGGGATCAGCACATAATCTGGGCAAACAATGAGGTTTGTGGTTTTTAGTTCACGTTTCACCCTTTGTTTAGCAGTGTGTTAACCTGACATAGCATGGCTGCTTAAAAACACTTCTCTTTAGTTTTCCCCATCATTCCTACACGTAATAGTTCACTTCTGGGGTAAGCTGTAGGATCCAGTTTTGTTTGCAGTGAAATTAATAACAGAGCAGTCCTAAATTAGAACATGAGTGGCACTGGGGCATTAATACTGGTAGGAGGCATAGATGTGATGTCTGGATTTGCTGGATACCACTTGCTACACTTTCGTAAAAGTGAGAACTCCCTCTATAACCAGGAAGGAAAGGAGGTCTATTCCTCCTGCTTTCCTTCATTATTGCTTCAAAACAGTAAGAGCTACCAGGAACAGAACTATTTCTTTTTTGTTTGGTTTCTGTTCTGTTCTACCAGTTTAACGTAATCAATACTTTTTAAGATTGGGATTTGTAATTTGCATGTAGATCTTACTGTTTCATCAGAGCAAGAAAACATCATTCCCTTAATTTGAATATAAATGACTGCCTATTCCAGAAGGAATTGGATGATATTTTAGACTTCTGCATTGTGAGTAAGAATATTTTGCACAAAAAAGATCCCCCTTGTGAAAAAGGAAATGATAGTGTGCAACCCTTTGTTTCAAGAGTGATGGCCAGGCAATACAGAAAGTGTTTTTCAGGGCTCTCTGCCTATTCATGTATTTAACCATACCTTCCTTCAAACAGCAATTGGATTTTCTTACTGGCTTCACTGTAGAGCCCCCAGAGGGGAGTAAGTAAGAGTTCAAATTATAAAAATAACAAGCAACACAAACTATGACTGGTCTTGCAAAAGCTGTCTCTGGAAAGAACAAAAGCATAAAAACAGCAGCAAACACACCCCCATCTCCCTCCCTGTCAAATGTAAAAAAACACTAAAAAATCCCTCCCAGACTTGGAACTAGATATTTTCCTGATAAACAAATCCAGAAACATCTGAGCTTCTCTGATACTAATTTTTGTGTTGTTAGTTGGCTCACAGCCTTTAACATCTGGTCTTCTGTTTCATGGTGAAGTTTTTGACTGGTTTATATTTAAAATAGTGTTTTCTTGTTCTGGGATACTGTTCAGTACTTAAATGTGAAGAAGAAACATGATCTGATTTACAGCCATATTTTTTAAACAGAGAGACAGCAGGTTAATTGGAGAACTCCATGCAGGGCAGTGCTCTATTCTTCAGTCATGGGGCTGCCACAAGATGGTGAGCTGCAAGTGTCAGTGTCAGCTGTTAAGCTTGTAAATGTTGGTGGGTAATTTTTAATGTTATTGAGATCTTAAAGAAATTTCAAAATAGCAGCAATATATTAAGCTATGCAGGAATGTTAATGACAAATGCCCACAAAATAAGTGAGGAAAAATCTGTAAAGAACTATGAGGTTTACACACCAGATGAATTTTAGGTTACAGGGAAGTTTTCCTTCAAAATGCCCCTTCCTCATCCTGGAAAATCAAAGCAAATAATCCTTTAAAAATGTATGTGTATGGAAGTGGGTGGTCACATGACCCTGCCTCAATTTCTGTGTTATCACTAATTCAGAGAGATTAATCCCAGCTGTGTGTACTATTAATTCCTTAGTGATTCTGGCAGTCAGTGTTTTCCTGGTCTTCTTTATGTCTGTCAATAGGATACAGTATAGCATTTATAACAGAAATTAGTGTGTATTTATAGGGCATCTGGAACTACTGCTTTGTGTGTTAAGTCTAGCATTGACAGAGGCTTTTACAGTCATATTTAGAGCAATTATGTGAATGCAACATTAGCCCTTAACTACACAAGTGCCAAGAGAATCCTAGTTACACTGCTAACATGCACAAATAGCCAAATGCTCTCCATGTGTATGTGAAGAAGTCCTTGTTCTCTAGGATGACTTGCAAGCAGCATGCAGAGCATTCATAGACTTGCAGAGGGCTACATTTCTGCACGAGCCCTCATCATGTTCATGCTCTTTGGGAGCCATGGCCTTGCCTTCCTCATTTATGTTAAAGGAAACAACTTTGCCATCATCTCAAAGAAGAAGGACCTGTTCAGTACAGTAAGTATTTTAACACCTAGGAAAGAAACAGTTGTTCAGGAAATTAGGTAAAAATACATAGCTATCACTTTGTGCAGAGGTCAGTAATCTCTGAAAAATCTCTAGTGTTACTTTCTGACTGCTTTCTGGGTAATTTTGCCTAAATGCCATTTTCTGTAAGGCCTGAATGTTCAGACAGCCAAAGTTCACAGTAATACATTGCTTGGTGTTTCTCAGGCCACCATTTTTTTTTCTTTTTGGTTCTAAACTGCAGTTTCTATTATTGTCTTTGAGAGCACAGAGCTGAAAGAGCATCTGAGTTTTAGACAACCTCATGTAAATGAAATATGTTGGAAAAGGCAGAGGTGAAAAATTTAATTGTAAACACATATGTATTGGCAGGTTACTTTTGCAAGCTCAAGGAGAGACTGAGGCCATTGGAGTCTATTGAGAGATTAATTTTTTTTTCTGTTCCATGTTTCATCTGCTCTTTCCAGTTTGCTTATTTTTTATCCATTTCTACTATATTTTCTTCCATTCCTCCTCAGATACAAAAGGACCTATTTAGGGTGTATGATATAAGCAGCAGTTGTCTAATTCAGCTGACTTAGGGAGATGAGAGCTAAGGAAATGTTTCTGGAAATGCAGAGAGTGTGAGCTTTTAGAGTAATGACTGACATGCTGTATAGGTGTTAAACTTTTTTCTCAGTGTAAAAGTTTTTTTCTGACTTTCAATCAAATAGCTACATTTGGAATACATTTTAAAAATAGATTGATAAAACTACAAAAAAAATAGGGAACATTTCAGTTTTGGCTGTCTTTATAATGTGGTATTAGATTAAAAAATGAAAATGTGAAACACAAAACAGAAATCCCAAGAGTTTTTTCTTCTATACAATGACTTTTTCCTATATTTTCAGACTTTTTTTGTTACTTTCATTGCCACTGAAATATGCACAAAAATATTTCATGCAATATTTGAATTTTAGTGTAAGTGCAGGTTTTAGCAAAATACTAAAAATATACACATGCAATTCACATTATATGTTCTGTTTCTCATACCTCCTGTGACTTTTGCTTAGCTGGAATTTTGTGTCATTAAATATTATGTGGAAGAAAATAGCAGATCTGTGACTGTAGACATATTGTTGGGACCTACCCCAGGAAAGTAAACTAAAAGCTATTTGTGAAAACAGAAATATAACAGCATTAATATTTTGAAACTGCCATGAAAAATGCAAAATGAAAGACTGTCTCACTCAATATAATTGTCTCTATATATTGTTTCCTTTTGTTGGAAATTTCCTTGTTAATATTCCAGACAGCAAGACTCAACCCAGAAGGGACTGATGGAGAATCAGAAAGCTATATTCATGCAAAAAATAGCAGAACAATATTGAAAAGAATTCCTGTTTGTTGGGTGTGAATACCCAGTTTTCTAATCAGTTTGCTAAGTGTTCTTTTTCTTCAAATATTACAGGGGTAAATATTTTACAGTTGCAGGTGATATAATTGGATACAAAAGTGAGCATCTATATGTACAGTTAAATAATCTGAATATGCAGATTTGGAGAACATAAACAGCTTCATGCTCACTTAGGTGTCTATGGAAATATAGATTTTTTTACATGTTTTGTGTACTACATCTGCACTGTACTTATAATGATTGTGATTTTCTTAGTTTCTGGTGATGTATATGTTTCCCACTTTACTAAAATTTTAAAATAATTTGTATGCAATTTCTTGAAAAAGGGGGAGCCTTGTGTCAGTCTTTTTTTCCCCAGAGGAGGTTTATATTGGATATTAGGAAAATTTTCTTTACTTAATTGTTTGTCAAGCATTGGAACAGGCTGCCCAGGAGGTGATGGAGTTAGTGCCCCCAGAGGTATTTAAAAGACATATAGACATAGTACTTAGGAACATGGTTTAGTGAACTTGGCAATGTTGGGTTAAAGGTTCCACTCAATGATCTTAAGAATCTTTTCTTCAACTTAAATGATTAAGTCATGAAGAGCTATTTATTAATCTGTGGTAAAATTATTCTTTGCAACTCTCAAATAAATGATGTGGCTGCAAGTAATAATTTTAATTAAAAGCCACTTATTATTAGAGTGCCACCAGTCCTTTTTGAAATATGTAAGCATAATTTCCAATATTCACATGTTTCTCTGCAACAGCTTACTGTAAGATTGTAGCTATCCCCAACTGGCTGCTGGTACAGAGCACAGCCAGAGCAGGTGGCACTGCTGCAGTCACAGTGTATTGTAGGGGTTAACAGTGCTCTTTGCTGGCCCTTTAAATGTGCAAATCACAGGAGGTACTTGACCCTTCATGCCAGTTTGGAGACTAAGACTGAATTCTTTCTCTGGCCCTGTCTGCCAAGGTCAGAAATAGGAGGACCAGTCCTGGGCTATCTGTCACCCTCCTGATGCACACACCATAGGTATGAGTAAAGTTGGTACAAAACTGGGCTGCTGCTTTAGTACTCTCTGCAGTTTCTCCCCATATTTTTCTAAATCCACAGTAAGTGCTTTATAATAACTAGGTACTCAATGAAGAAAGAGGAGGTGAACCAAACAAGTCAGAGAGATCCAAATGAGTGCAGCAGGTTCCTTTCCTCCAGGTCCTGCTCTTTTTCACTGTTCATTACAATGTTCAGTACTATGGAGGCAAGCTGTTACTGATTTGCAATAACACATACCCTTTTTTACCCCACAGAAGAGGATGTAGGATACTTCCAGATTGATGCTGTCAGTGGAGAGTTAAGAACAACCCGGCCTCTGTCACATGCTGAGAGATCCAGCTACAAAATGATGGTGATAGCCAAGGACCAGGGGATGCCTTCGCTTCAAGGACGTGCTGCTGTTTACATCCAGGTATTTATTTACCTTGTATAGATAGAAAAATTATGTTAAATTCTTCATTTCTTTAAAGAAAAAAAAAAAATTTGGAAAAAGGCTGGGAAATAAACTTAAAAAAGGAAGACGCTCAAAATTGTAAGCACCTTGTCTCATGGTAATTTTCCTTAGCTGTTTTTCTGTTGAGGGAGGAAATGAGAGGGCAGACTCATTTTGATTTGTTAAGAATGCACAACAGCATTCTGGATCATCTTGCAAATATATGATGCTTGTGCTTTAGGAGATCATTGGAAACACTGGGAAATAGGAAAATATCCAGGTAGGCAGAGAGAAAAATATCAAGTGGGACTGAAAGTGGGGAAGTGCATAGACTTTTTTGTTTTCTCCACTAAGTTGCTCTCTTTTCTAAATTCTGTTCCTATAACCTTGTATATCTCATGTCTTTGTGCTGATTTATACAAGGCTGCTCTTCATGGGAGTGTGAAATGCAGCATGTGCTCATTCCATAGCCAGCCACCTGCTGTTCATTGAGCCACAGTGGGGCTGCTTTGTCCAGGCCACCTGTGCACTCCTCTGTCAGAGGCTGAATGTCATTGAGGCTGCTATTTTCAAGTAACCCTAGAGATGGTTAATTTTGGATAGCTTGTAGCTTCAGTCCAGGCAAGGCAAATGCTGTTCCCACATTTAAAGAGAGTTAGAGGACTCTTCTCCCTGAGCAACAGGAGAAACAATGGGTGATGAACTGACTGTAACCCCCATTCCCTGCCTCCCTCCACCCCTGGAGGAGGAGGGAGGGTTGGGGGAAAGGTGTGGTTTTAAGCTCTTATTTTACTTCTCATTATCCTGCTCTGATTTTGTTTGCAGTAAGTTTAGTAATTTTCTCTAATTCTTGTCTGTTTTAGCCATGATGGTATTTGCTGAGTGATCTCTCCTGGTCTTTATCTCTGCTCATGAACTTTCATTATGTTTTCTGTCCCTTGTCCAGTGGCAGAGGGGAGTGAGAAAGCAGCTTTTCTGGTACCTGGCATCCAGCCAAAGTCAGCCCACTACACATTACAATATTCATAATAACAGTGGGAAAGTATTGCAGTCTTTGTGTTTTGGTTGCAGGTGATCCCACTTCCCAATGGGAGGTCTGGCTTTTCTCAGCACTTCAAGCACTTTGTCGTACCTGAAAATTTTAAACCTGCACAAGTGTTGGATTCTCTGAAGGTGCCAAGTAACCACGGAGCACTTAACAGGAAACTGCATTTCAGCATTGCTAAAGATGATAATATTCATTTTGAAATAGACAGCTTGACAGGAGACCTTTATCTTTCTAAGGAGCTTGACTATGAAACAGATTCACACTTTCTGTTGCAAGTTATTATAAAGGATTATAATGATCCCCCACAAAATAGCACTGTCTTCCTAAGTATTGATGTAGAAGATAAGAATGACCATTCTCCACATTTTCAAGATGACTTTGTAGTGATTGGCATAGAAGAAAATGTACCCATTGGCACTCTGGTTTACACATTCAATGCAAAGGATGGAGATGGTGGTTTTCTGAACAGCAAAATAGAGTATTCCTTAGAAATAAGTAACACAGGTGAAAGTCCATTTCTTATTCACCCTTTGTATGGCACCTTGACCACAGCTTCTCCACTGGACAGGGAGATTACTCGTTCTGTGATCTTGACGGTGTTTGCAGAAGACCAGGCAATAAATCTGACTGACCGTCGGCTGGATTCCCTGGCTGTCAAAGTTGTTATTTTAGATATCAATGACAACAGCCCCAGTTTTATGTCTTCACCTCTTTCCTATGTCATGGAGGATGTGGAAGTGGGCTTCCTTGTACACCACATAATTGCAAAGGATCCTGATGAGGGAAGAAATGGACAAATTACATATCACATTCTTTCAGGCAATGAAAACAAAGCATTTGTACTGGATAAAATCACAGGTACTGTAACTTCTCTTCTCTGGGGTTTCTTGTGTTGTGATTCTCACAGTAACATTTGGGAGTGTGTACCATACAATAGTGAAATACTACATTAGTGTGGCACTCTGCCCAGGTGACTTACTGTCCTCAGGGGTGATTGCCTTGGGCAGCGCACCACACAAGCAGGATAGTGCAGAGCACAGTAGTCAAGCACTGTGAGACTCAGCTTAAAAATTTTGGCATAACACTGTTATTGTGCTGTGTGGGTGTACTGGGGAATCTTCTAATAGTGTATTGAGGAAGGTAGGGAGAAAATGCAGTGAAATGTTTCATTCTGATTTTGGGATGATGCATACTTAAAGCATGTGCACACATGTGCGTTATGATATGTACACATGAGGAAAGGTAAAGTTGAGATCAGGCAGTCTGCATTATACTGTGGGTGGAACGTGTTCAGTGAAGGTTCAAAGTGCTGATGAATTTCATTCTTCAGCCCTCTGAAATTCTCTGCTTTCTAACTATTATACTATATTCTCACAAATGCAAATATCGTCTTAATAGTTGTAATATTTTCTGGTTCTTACTCTGATTTTGAATCCATTAGGTGATGCAGCTGACACTGATTTACAGAGCTCCTAACTGCATAATTTACATGCAAAAGAAGACAAATATTTAAGTTAAATATAGCTAAAAAGTTAAGCCCTAAGTTAAATAAAAAGCAATTTCTGAACTTTGCTTTCATTTTCCATGAATCCAAATTTCCCTGGATGCCAAAGGCAGTATTTCTGGCCCAATCAGCACTTTAGAGGGAATCAAAGGTAATGAATGACTGTAAAGTCTGGAAGCCTCTCAGCAGTGGCATGATGATGCTACATTGAAACTTTGAGTGCTGGAACAGCTAGGATCCTAAGCTGGACCAGGGTACTCTTTTAAAACCTTTTTTCTTTAAACTAGGACTCTTAACTACAGCTCAGTTTCTAGACCGTGAGGTTCAGGAGCACTACAGTTTGACAATCATGGCTCTTGATGAGGGCAGCCCGGCTCTCTCTGCCACACAAGTTCTAACCATCATTGTTCTTGATGTGAATGATGAGACCCCGAAATTTCTGAAGCAACTTTATGAGACTGCAGTTCATGAAAACCGAGATCCAGGGGAGTTTGTCATAAGAGTGGAGGCTGTGGACCGAGATGCAGGTAATTTGTGTCCTTTTGCTTGTAATTTACTTGTGGACCATAGTAGACCAATCCAATCTTGATGCGTGTACAGCTGTTGTGTCTTCCTGAGGTAATGCATGTCTTTTGAGTTTCAAAATATGAGTTTTGGTTCAGACTCTCGATCTTTAACTGGAGCTTGGAGGTATTCTGACTTGCGCTTTGGGGCAGTTTCAGCACTGATGGGTATATTAAATATAAGATGTGTTCTTGTGTGACACAGCATATCGTAGGTTTCACATGAAGAAAGCCAGTGTGCTCTGGTTGTAAATCAGTGAACAATATTGAACTCAAAGTTTACAGCTGAACGTTTTGTTGCTCTCAATCAGAGCGTTTTAGATAGTTTTAAAGCAGTTCAGTAGTCAAGAGTCCTGGTTTTAGAATACAACCGGCAAATGTGCATTCATCTTTTCTGTCCAGAGAGGGGCACTGTCATCCAAGATTTTCAAGCTGGTTGAGCTGTGAAGGGGTAGTGGAAGCTGCTCCGGGTTTTAAATAGTCCTTTACATGCTAAAGAGTGTTAATGTATTGCTTTTCAAAAATACACAGAATGGATCAATAAGATGTGGGGATGGTTCATCTCCTCAGTGAATCACATGTAAGGACTAAACCTGAGAGAGTCTGCTAAGCAACAAAAATTCCCTCCAGTTCTTCAACTACCTGCTCTTTTGAACTCCCTGAAATGCATAGCATATGATGCTACAGGTAGTCTGTGTGCTGGAGCACTTATACAAGGTCTGTGTGATAAATAATAAAATCTGGAAAGATAAATATTACAATACTGCCATCTTTGGCCCAAAGGTAGTCTCAGCTCTGTGAATGACTTCATTTTTACTGTGGGTTCACTTTCAGTACTTTATTTAGAATTGTGTAAGACTTAACAACAGACAATGGAACTTGTTAGCAAAATAATCTTATGTATTCAGTAAGATTTATAATTTTAATGTGGAGCACATACTGATTGCAAAAGGTTGATGTGGGCTCAGTAGATGTATTATGTAGAAAAGACATTCTCCCACAAGTATGTAAAGTATTTAGAAATTAGGAATGTGTATGTATTCCTGTCTGTTATGATCTCCCTAACACCTGAGCTGTACTGCAGTCTGCCTCTGTATCTCACTCTTCCAAATATTTTCTTTCTTTTGTGGATCACAAAAAAGGTGATACTTGAAGAAAGGTTTGGAAGACAAAGGAGACAACTGAGAATTTGCTTGAATTCTTCTCCCTCCTTTTCTATCCCTCATATTTTTTTCACATCTTGTGGGAAATACAGCAGAAAGGAAATTTCCAAAGCAGTTAGTGGGAGGGAGTCTGGGTGGCTTGGCAGGGTGGAGAGGAAGGGCATTCCAAGTGTACTGGGTGGCATAGTGTGTGCCTGCCTGTGCAGACACTTTGGGCTGGAGCACTGCTGTAACTGATGGTTCCTTCCTGCTGTTTTTTTTAAAGTACATTTTCCAGTAACCACAGTCCTTCTGTTCGGTCTTTTTCTCACATTTGCATGATTTGGCCCCATGTCATGGGTGTGTCATAGAATTTTTTTAAATTAATATCAAAGTGATGTTCATAAAGTAAGAAAATTTGATTTATATAGGAGTCATTATAAATATAATGCTACTCACTTTTCTTATGTTTTGGAACACAATTTTTGAATACGATTACTCCTGTCATGGTCTTCTTTTTTTTTTCTTTCTTTTGTTTTTCCATTATATATATATTTTTACACACTCTTTAAACCGCAGTTCACATCCCAGTAATATTTGCATAATCTCAGTGAAGGACTTTTTCCCATCACACTTTTTTGTTCACTTTGTATGTTCCCTGTGTGACCACTGGGAGGAACCAGCCATTATCAACATTTTCCTTTCTATTTCATTCTCTGTGACTGGAAGGGGGTCATTTTTGGGGGAAATCACAAGTAGAATTTCTGACTTTGGAATAGTTTTCTTTCACATGAATATCCTTGAAACCCTCCTGCACATTACAACACCTGCACTTAAGTTGCCTGACTTTGGGAGCCTTTAGGGAGCCCTCTGTGCTCTCACCCCTGCCCAGCTGACAACTAATAGCTCAACATTAATTGCAAGTGTAAAAGATGTTAACTTTGGAAAATATGCATGTTGGAAAAATACACACGGGAAAGCAAAGATACTGGCAGCATAATTAAAATAGGTTGTGTTTTTTTCTTGAGTTAGGCCTTTGCAGAAGACTAAAATAGCAAACCAAACTAGCATTTGGTAAGTCTCCTTTTAAGCTGATGTGCACCTCTGTGGTTCAATCATTATGTCTGGAGCCTTAGGAAAAAAATCTTAAAAGGTTAATAGAAACCATTGACTTCAAGTTATGGGACAGGGCTTACTGCTGTTCATTAAACATTATTGTAAAATCATATAAAGATGAGACTTGAATCTGGATTTGGGGCAGGGGGGCCATTTTTTGTTTCAGTTTGTAATTTCAGCCCCTAAAGTGTGACTAGTGCTACTGAATAATTAACCCACAAGTTGGATTGAGTGCCAGTGTGCTAGCTGCTGTGCTGTCGTGTGTGCATGTGTACACTCAGCATGCTCCTCTCCTGGGCAGAGTGTGCAGCTTTTTCCTAATGCTACTTTATACTCCTAGCAGTTGGATATGGGAAAAGAGTCAGTAAATGCTTGGTAAATAAATGTAATTAAGATGTCACATATCTGTGTTCTTTAAGAGTTAAAAGTTTTAACTTCAGTATTGTGTGAATAGTCAACTTGGATGGCACCCATGTTTTTTCAGCCCTGGTTGTGAATAGTGTCCATTGTGGAATCTGCTCAAGAACAAACTGGGTTGAAGCAGCTCAGTTGCAAGAGACAAGAAGCTAATAGTATCAGACCTGCAGCTTTGTGTCTCTTTTTTTCCATCTGTAGCATATGGGTGATAAAGGATAGATAAATGCAGACAGAACTGTAAATAGCTTTTAAAATTTAGTTGCATGCTATCTGATATGGACAGATCAGATAAATGTATGTTAGTAACCTGACACTTGGAAGACATTCACCTTGATTGTCCTCACTGATGTGATTTTTCTTCCTTCTTCCATAAAGCTGAAAGGATTTCTGTAAGTCATTTTTCCTCCTGCTGTGTATTGTATTCATCCCTCCCTTGACTTAGTTTAGGTGTGAATACATTCATGGTAGTAATTCTCTTAATCAAATTTCAGTAGCAGTGTCAACCACTTAACAAAGCTATTCAAAGGCAAATGAAGTTGAATATGTTAAAAACTATAGGCTCTGTTTCTTCTCTCACATGGGTGTTTCCCCATCAACTCCAGTGCAGATTGTCTTGTGTTTGACTGCAGCAGATGAGAATAGGTAGGCAGTGTTTGACATTGAACAGGAGTTTTCATATGACTAGAAGTATCATGTAATTTTTCAGGTGTACCAACTGTTTCTGCCCTACTAAAGGACTAATTCTGTGTGGGAAAAACACAGAATGGTTGAATGGAACATAAGAAAAAATTAAAAAAAAAAAAAAGGACACAATAGTCAAACCCTTTGGGTATAACATAGGATTAAACTAATTAAAGGTAATAATATAAGTGTGATGGAGATGACATTATACTTTCCTTGGGAGGATGTTGAAATGAGAAGAAATATGAAAGGGATTATCTTACAACCACAGTAGGTAAGAATGTTGAGTCTCATTTCCTGCTCAACTATAATGGGCAACTTTGAAAGAAAGGTTTCTAAAACCTTTAAAAGTTTTAGCCTATTTCCTAGAGAAAGGTGGGAAGGGTAATATCCCTGCACAATATAACTATATATCAGACAACTGATAGGTCTGACCGGGAACTGTATGGAATTGTCATTCAGAAGAACCTGGAAGGAAAAGAAAGAAATAAGTAGACCTGAATGTGAGAAGAGTTGCTGTGTTTTACTAAGATTTCCATTCCGTTTTAAAGGGCTGAATTCCTTGCTTCAGTATGAAATCTTACCAGGAGTTGGTTATGAGAAATTCAAGATGAACTCGGACAGTGGAGAACTTGTAACAGCTGCATCACTGGACAGGGAAAACCAGGAGGTTTTCAATATTAAAGGTAGCAGTTTGAAATATCTATAAATGCCTCTAGAGTGGGAAGTGAGAGTGAGTGAGGTATTATTATCAGCATTACATTTTTCTTGCCTTCTGAATTAGATGCAAGTGGTAAGATTTTCCAGTACAGAAGAGCATATGCTTTTTGCATAGGACAAATAACTCTCTACTCTGATATTATTAAAGAACATTAATTGTTGCGACTACAACCACTGAACGAAATGTGCTTTCTTTTTATTGATCTTAGTTTTGGTTCGGGACAGTGGAACTCCGTCATTGTCAAGCACAGTGACAGTAATCTGCACAGTGCTGGATGAAAATGATCACTCTCCCACATTTCTTCTTCCTCCCTCTGAGATCTTTATTCCAGAGAACCAACAGCTTTCTGTTGTTTACATTGTCCGGGCTGTAGATATGGATACTGGCAATAATGGAGCTCTAAGATACAAAATAATTGGTAAGTTCTATTCCATCATTTTGTTAGCATAAATCAGGGAAATATATAAACAGCAGCATCCAAATTTTAGACTAGTCTTGACTTTACCAAGCCTCCCTAGCTCCCATCTTGTCAACATGCTTCTTTTATGTGGAAAAGAAAAGAAATCTTTCACCCTTTTGTCAGCACTAATAAGCACTTCCCAGGAATACTTTCATTCTGCATTCTGGATTTGAAATAGTGCAGAACACAGAAACAAAAAAAAAAAGACCAAATGCTGAAATGAGGCATTAATCATGAAGGCATAATTTTTGTCCTTTTTGTTATAGTTGTAGAAGTGTGAATGTAAATATTCCCTTGAAAAGATACCCAAGAATTAATTGAAATTTATTTATTTAATGATATTTATTCAATTTTATTTTGTGAGAGATTCTTTCACCCAGCAATTAGTAATGCCATACTTGGCTTCCATCTTGAAAAACTCTCCCTGTGTCCACTATGCCAATGTAAGCTCCACAGCTGTTCAAAGCCTCCTGTAGTATCTTTGGACAAATACAAGTTTGCTGTGCTTACTTTGGTTTGTGGCTCTTAGCAATAGCTCAAATGTAGGCAGAGAGCTACTGTGGTAAAAACCAACACATTTTTCTTTGAAGAAACAGTTATGAATTCCTTTGTTTTCTTGGTTTTAATGTTGTGGTCTTCTGTGACATTTAATTTAGTTACCTCTGGTCTTTCTGCATGTTATAAAGTATGCCAGCCATTCACTGTTACTAAAAATGCTGACTTTTCAGTTGACTGGTTCATATTTATTCCCAGTGCCCCCAAATTATGACCTTGTACAACTCTTGAATTCCAAGAGATAGGTTTGTAGAAGAGAACAAGGAGCAAACAATGACAATTGTCAGCAATGTTTTATAGATTTGTGTAATTTGTAACTAAGGTTGGGAAGAGGTCACTTCATGCAGCAGCATAGATGCACAAGCTTTTATAAGGTGGGCTGGTTTGGGAAAAAAGGTATGCATCTGGCCAAAATGCCAGTCTGTAAATTGATATGACATTCTGCATTTGTTATCATTGCCACTTGCTGATTTAAATGAAATACAGGTTTTAATTTGTATGAGAAATAAAATACGTAAAAGGCTCATGAACACCAGCTGTATGAGCAATTGGGCCTTGTTATTGTAATTAGCATGGAGCATTCACAAGAGGTTCTTTTTCAGAAGTAGTTGTTTGTGATAATTTAATTTTTTATGTGTTTGAAAGGTGGAAATGTTGGAGAATACTTCATACTAAATAACACATCAGGCAAGCTGCTGATCACTCGTAGCTTAGACAGAGAAGACATCAGCAATTTCACGCTTGTAATTGAGTGCCATGACCTAGGCAGTCCCTCAAGAAGCTCCTCTGCACAGCTCTATCTAACAGTCTTGGATGAAAATGACCACAGCCCATTGTTTGAGAAGACCCAGTATCAAATCTCTGTGACAGAAGACCTAGAGGAAGGCTCAGCCATCCTGGACCTCTCTGCTTCTGATGAAGATGCTGGCCTGAATGGTGAAGTAATGTATTCCCTCATTGATGACACCTATGGAGCATTTGCCATCGATAGTGTCACGGGATCCATCATTACTACAAAGGCACTGGACAGGGAGACCAAGTCCCAGTACACATTTAGGGCTGTGGCAAGTGACTGTAGCACCCATTTTCCAAAGAGCACCACTGTCAGTGTTGTAGTGCACGTTGATGATGTCAATGACAATGATCCTGTCTTTTTGCAGAATCCTATCAGGGTCTTTGTGCCTGCTGAAACTGCTGTGAATGAGACAGTAGCCAGTGTGAGAGCAGAGGATGTGGATCTGGGATCAAATGGAGCTATTGTTTTTAATTTGATGATGGCAGAAACTGTATTTCAGATCGATGTGAAGACAGGTGACATCATTCTTCAGGAGCCCTTGGCTTCCAAGGCCTTCAGTACTCAGCTGCTGGTGACAGCTTCAGATCAAGGCACCACACCTCGAACAGCCACAGCTGTGGTCATTGTCTTTACAGAAGGGCAAGAGGAGGTGATCTCCTTCGGCCACAGCCTGTACGAAGCAAGTGTGCCTGAGAACAGTGCAGCAGGTGGGCATGAAATCCCTCTTCTTGGAGTCACTAATCTCCCCTCCTTTTGGGCTGGTAATTGTGATGAATAGTACAGGGAAACCTTTTTTTTCTGTGAAGCAGCAGGGAAAAGTTAATGTGAATGTAGCCAATACCTCTTTGCCCCTTTCAAATGCACCAGCATGAAAAACATGCAATGGAGGAGGCGCTGTCTAATGATCAGTGGATTCATTCATTTAGCAAAATTAATGATGGGCTTTTTTTAATGGCAGCATTTATTTGTTGTTTCTCTGAGCAATGCACACAAGCTCAGATGAATTGAGTGTTGGAAACCACTTGCATTTCTTGGGAACCTGGCATTTCTTGTTTTTACATAACCCTTCACAAACTGTAGTAGCTTTCATAAATACCTTACTGAAGTTTTGAACTTTGCAGAAGAAGGAGAAAGGGGAGTAGGATGGGGTAGAGAAGGTACCTATTGGTACCTTGGCTATTGGTACATGGTTACTTGGACAGACTTCTGCAGTGTCTCTCTAGGTAGAGACTGCACTATGAAATGACACCTATGGACAAACCAGCTTCAGTCACAAGGTGCTAACAGATTTATTTGGATTTGTTCTCGATATTGATAAGAATTACTGCTCTACTTTTTATCATTCAAAGAACATTAGTAGTTTCCCTCCAGCCAATTAGATGTGGTATCTTCTCCAACATTGGGATTGGTTCTGTCCTGATAAGGGGCAGAAAGGAATGGCTTTCACAAATTTCTGTCCACAAATCTCACTATTTAATTGGCCAGATGTATTTAAAGATCTGACTTGCATTATATTCTCAATTTAAACAGCTCATGAGGTTCACCTTGAACAAATCATTTCTCTTTTATAATTCAAACTTCCCTCAGTAAAACAAAAGCAGTATTCCCTTACATCCTAAGGGTTTTGTGAGAGTAGTGCATTCCTAGATCTTGAGTAACAGCCTGCATATTGGATTATGAATCAGTAAATAAGAAATGTGTTAGTAATTTTGGAAAACCAATCAATATTCTTGGATGATTGCAAACAGAAGAGAGAATGAAGGGTGAAGAAGGCTGTTGCAGTAATTACTGCTGTGGTTATTCAGACATTTCTTTCTCTGTGCTTGTTTGGGACTACAAGCCAAATTTTTGAATTGTTACATTTAATGAAAGAAAATAAAGATAAGAGCTTTATGGCAATAGATAAACTGCTCTAATCCTAGATTTTTTAAGTGTAGCTGTGTTTCTGGGTCAGGCTAAAAAGCCAGCCTGAAATTACAGAAATGCCCCAAGGAACCATGGTATCAGAATGCCATTTTGTTCTCCCATTCAATCTATAGAAATATAATTAAGATTCAATTTAAGTTGTTTTGATTAAAGGAAATTTAGCAAAGCTTCAGGGTAAACAGGCGGGTTTGATCAAAAAATGTTAGTTTGTGTTTAATAATAATTCTGTTTGCTAAGATCAAATTCTTCTAAGAATATAAGAGATTTTACCAAATACTAGTACTGTTTGTCTCTGTTTATACTATTTTCCTTTTTTCATAAGCATAAATAAATATAAAATATTTTACATTTCAGTGGGGAAGAAAAGCATGATTGTAATTAAAACTCTCATATAAGTTAACTTATAGGATGTGATCCTTCAAATGTGAATGGTACCAGTGTATTCAGGGAAGATTTACATTACATACTGATTATTTGTAGAACTGGTATTAATAAATGTGACTTCTCTTCATAATTTTATGTCTGCCTTAACTGAAGGAGTGGAAAAACTCTACGTTTATTTTAAAAAGAATAAAAAATATGAATAAGATAAACGACAAAAAACCAAAGCCAAGGATCCTTAGTTTTAATTTAGTCTAAACCCTCAAATGGGCAAGTGCCTCAGAAACTGGTCCTTGTGGTCACATTTCCTTTAAGTGTTTGACCTCCAAGTTTAATGATGTCTAGAATACCCCATTTTTATATTTTTTTGTTTAATATTGAATATTTAATGTCTTTAAATATTATAAACTGTACTACAGCAGACACTTAAAAGCTAATCAATAAATAATCAAGTGACTGTGCTCTTCAGAGGGTAAGAAACCTTTATAATTTACCCAACTTCTAGTTGAATGGTTGTTTGCATAACACTTGAAGACAGATTCACCAGTAAAACTTCTTGACTCCTCTATTTTCTTTTTCTATTAGATATCAAATATGTATCCCCTCATTCTTTAAGTCAAAGAATCACAGAATAGATGAGGTAGGTTAGGGTTAGGGACCAAAAGGGTCATCTGATTCCACCTTCCTGCTCAAGGAGGGTCATCGCAGAGCACATGGCACAGGATTGTGTCCATACAGTTCTTGAATCATTATCTCTGTGCTCAACCTTTCATTTCATGGCAATTAAGAGGTCTGAAGAAATAATGGCAAGGACGAACACAGGTTAGATGGCAGAGGATGGTGAAAAGAGACTATAATGATGACTTAAGAAAGAAGAAAATGCTACAGTCATACAGCAGCTCTGTATGGTGCTGGTGTTAGGACATACAGATGAAAACCCCCCATATATATAAAACATACATGTCCTAACAAAGAATTCAGCAAGTGTTTTGGAGCTGATTTGACCAGGTAGGCAAATGCTGTTCACTCTGACATGTTTTGGCTTTGAGTCTGCAGGCATAATGGTGGGATCTGGGCTGTATAAAACAGTTTGAGTTTCCATATGCAGTCAGACTGTATGTGATTAAACTGAAAAAAAACCCCTGGATTTACATATTTTACATCACTCTTCATGTTTTTCAACATTTTTTACTAATTCAGAGGTCAATTGCCTAGCATTTCAAGCCAATCTGACTGCTTTTGCTTTGAACCTGATCTCCCTGCTGCCTTGCTCTATCTTCAGTGCTGATCTCAGCCTCAATGTGTTTAGAGGGAGAAAGCTCCCTTTTCCTGATCTTTCTCTGTTAAGAGCTACATGACGTGACCTCTGTTTGAGGCAATGTCTGAATTGCATGTGATTGGAATGGCAAGTTCCAGCAGATGGACATTTTCTGTTGCTCTTTATCTGTATAGGGCATGTTTATATCACAGCTGACCTCACACTTTGGTCATATTTTTTTGACAATGAACTGTAAAAGTTCACTGTTTGGAGCAATCCTTTTCTGTGAAAGGTATCAGAACATATGAGATTCATACTCTGCTAAAAAAGTTGTAAATAATTCTATCTGTGTGAAAAATGTGGAGCTTAAAAATTAGGATATGAGGACTCAGAAAAAGAGTTTATTAACCTTACCTCTGAAAAACAAGGATTCAAGTAGAAATGCTGCTGCTTCCTTTATGTCTGGTAGTATTTCTTCTTAAACACACAAGCAAACAAACACAAAGATCCAGACAGTGTTAAAAGATAAAGAGGGATAATCTTCAGACCTTGGGGTGTTTTATCTCTGACTCTGTTCTGAGGATGGTGTCAATGATTGTCCTTGCAGTTTTCTGTAGTAAATCAAAGATGCTTGGCAATCAAAATTCAACCTACAGCCCCTTAATTTAGTTCCTAAAAACTCTAGGTCAGCATTCATATATCTGTCTTTACATACTGGACAGATGGATGTTGATTCCAAAGCTTTTCTAGTAAACATAAGTATATTGACAAGTACAGCAAATTACATGTCAAAATTTGCATAATTTTTCTTTTGACAGATTTTGAGAGCAGATAGTAAACTCTTAATAGAAAAATTCTGGTTTCTCAAATGTAATATGTAACTGTCACTGTAATAGCAATGTTCCCTCTCATTTTTTATACTAAAGTCTTTTCCTGTGGCATCCAGGACACTGACTATGAACAGTATGACCTTTGTGATATAATAAAATAACTAGTTTCCTCTAATGGGGTTTGAAAGAGCTCAGGTTGCCTCATTCCATCACAGCTGCATGGAAACAATTACAATTTAATTAAATAATTAAAAACATTTAAATCAATGGCCATATATGCTGGATAATTTCATGTCACTTGAAAATAATAATTATTTGTAGGTTTTGATAATGCCTTTTAACTCTACTGTATTTTTGTTAAATGTGATGATTCTGAGCAGGATAATTTATTGAATTCAACATTTTCCTTTTTATTTTATTCAAATAGGATTTCTATTTCATGTGTTCTGCATTCTATATTAAATTATTGATCTTTTAATGGAATTTGGATTCTATGTGAATTGACACATAGCTATGCGCATAGTTTCATCTTTTCTTTCTCTTTGTCAAAAGGTGGCTAATTGAAATTCTGAAGGATATTTAATTTAGGATACTGTTCAAAATTCCAAAGTGAATCCTGATAAATGGAGAAAAAAATAAACTCTTTCTGGTTATTTTTGGGTGACATGATGCACCAAAAAACAAAAATAATTAGGTATGACTTCAGGTAAGAGAGAACTCCAGTGATTCCTGTGAGTTTGCAGTTAGGAAAAACTAAATCCCAGAATTTTATTTAAGCAGGTAAAGTTGTTATCAGATGTGTAATTTATTGAGGAAGGAGGGATAGACAGTACTTTGGCTATTAATTTGTAATATAGGAAAAATCATGGAGAATTATTCTTATAGTCTACTAAACTAATGAATGAGCACCTAACCTTGTACATAGTTGTACATTTGCTGTTAATATCAATACTGTAAAATTACAACAAAACCTTCTAGGGTGGACATGATTAAAATGTCTTACTTCTTCCATAGGTACATCACTTCTAACAGTAGAAGCCTATGAACACAAATTTACAGGAGAAGACATAAAATACAGTATCTTCAGTGACCAGGAAATATTCTCCATACACCCTGTTACAGGTACATTTTATAATTTTTTTTTCAAGTGTTTGTGTGTATTTTGGAGCATTAGCAAGTTCCTACCACAAGAACAAGGGCTAGATATCTTAAGAGTACTCCCTAGTAATAATTCTGTTACAATGAGCAGGTCATTAGTAAATCCAGGCACTGTCATAAACTTGAGGTAAAAAGAAATTGAACACCAGTATCCCTGTTTAAAACACTCAGTTCTGATTTACTATTAATCACCAGGTGTTGGGAGTTGATAAACTACTGCTTTGTGATCCAAGCTGAGATTCCATCCTGTTTCTCATCATACAGTTTCCCAAAAACTCAATAAATAAAATCCTTCAAAACACTTCTAAAGTAGAAGCATTAGACTCTTGTTGATTTTAATGCTCTTTGTTTCAGGCAAACCTCAACACGCTTTAAACTCAAGTCTGTTTATTTTTCTGTGTTTGTATTTGTGTTCTTCAGCAGTTGGGCTTTCACCTGCTCTTCAGTCAGGAATTACAGGTGCAGGAGTATGGGGTGTTCCCCATGTACATTTACATTTTCTCCTCTAAGGCTTGTAACAGAGCACAGATACTCTGGTTACTTCTCAGCTCCTAAAAGTCTGTAATAAGTTTGCTTTCTGAATAACTGCAGTCTCTCTTTTTGGGATGGCATATAGACAGTGTAAACAGTTTTCCTCAGAAACAGTGTAAATATTTGTACCATTAATAAATTGCTTTATCCCTGAGTTTCTGGACACTTTTACATCTGATTACCCTGATGTCACCAGGCAACGAATGGCATAACAGTAAAATAATTTTTTTAGATGAGAGGTGCTTGAAGTGCATATTTCTGATTTTCAAGTCCTTCTTCTTTCACTGAAATAAAACTAGACAGATTAGCCTTAAAGAATATCTTAGGCCCAGAGAGGTTTTTTACTGAGGAAGTTAATCTTCTCCAATGTGACCTTCAAAGAAAAAAAAAGAAGAAAATTCAAATGCTATTTTCTCTTTTGTATCAATCTAGGCTGAAAAATGGTTACATGATGCTTTGAAGCAAACAGGAGTGAAATTTCTATAGCAGTGAATTTATCACAAGTCTTTTTTTGAGACATTTGATCCATTGTGTTTTCTTCTGCTTCCTTTCCTCAGAAGCTTTTCTTCTCTTTTTTAGAAAAAAATAAATGAAGTTCAACCTTTAAGGACTTTTGAAGATCAATGCTTACATTAGCATAATTTTGACACCAGTAATTCTCTACTCCTTGCTTCTACAGAAGAAGTATTTTTGAGCTGTATCAATGCCCTGTCTGTAATTCATATTCTGAACAGCCAAAGGTCTGCTCTACTTGCCTTTTCAAGCACTGATGTTAATTAACCACACTTTGGAGAAGACTTTCTACCATTGTTATTTTTTATTATACTGTAGAATTGTAGAAAGAGTAGGAGGTGAATCAAAGACATGAGCTAGTGTCCCCCTCCAGTGCAGGAGGGGAATTAATTGTGCCAAAATATGACAGAAATTTGTACGGACCTTAAAAACCATCAGGGACAGTGATTCTGCAAAACCTTCTCAAAAGTCTGCGAAAGTCTTGGCAGTTGGAAAGTTTTTATTCATATTTATCTGAATATTTACTGAAATGTTTTAAACTTATTATTTCATAATCTAGGAAGAGTAAACATAAGACAAAGGCAATCCCCTTATTATTTGCATATTTCAAGACTGTTATCCTGTTTTTTCTTCAAATGCACTTCTGAAGAATGAGCAACTCTGGTTCTTTCACATGTTCCTCCTAGGTGGTTACCTCAAACTTGATTATTTGTTTCAGTCTATGCTAGAGCCTTTGCTCTCTGCCATCTGGAAGTATATTTCTTCTGCCCCTGTCTGTTTTCTTTTCTCTGCAAACAGAATGTGATATTGCTAAGTGTGCTGAAAATAAAACACCTTTGAAATCTTTATGTTCAAGATGTAGGTCCATAAACAATAGTTAATATTTGCTTATCCTAGAAAATAAAAAAAAAAATCATTAGTTTGTGGAGCCACAGTTTATGCATTCTTATGATAGCCCAAGTTTGGGATAACAAGATTCATGACATCATTACTGAAAAGTCCATGCAAAACTGAATTTGAATTTTAGGGAAAATTAATATACAAATCAAGTATGTTTTATGCTTAGATGTAATAAAGAATTATGAGTATGTTCCTAGAACATTGAAACAATGACTATGGATTTCCAAGGACATTTCATGTTTAATGTGGAGGTGGCCAGTTGTCCTTGTCATCTCAATAAGTCTCATTCTTAGTTTATTTTTGATAGAATAACAGCTTAGGGGAGGGGGCTCACTGCATCAGAGTGTTTTGCCTGTATATCCATCAGATACAGGAATTGTTACAGCTGTTGCCTGATGTGGATTTTGGTGGAGAGGGGTAGATCTAGCCACTGTCAGATGAAGGACAGTGTTGTGTGCCAAGGAGGGAACGTCATGCAGAAACTTTGTCTCTATTCCTCTGCTAGTAAATTGGCTTAGTTTTTGTAAATTGCCAATGTAGTGGTGGTTGGTGAAAACTTAGCTATCCAAGATTTATTCAGTAACTAGCATGTTGGGGTGATGGTAGGTAGAAAAAGGACACAATGGCAAGCTTGATGGAATTCTGTTATGTGTTCAATGGAGGTGACCACATATGTTCAGAATTTCATAACTGCATTTGTACATATTTTTTCCTGAATTAGTATGTCACATATTGAGATTTTTTTCTTGTAATAAACCAGGTACAATCACAGTGAAAGAGCCAAAGTACCTTGATTATGAAGAAAAGTTTAAAATACATCTTACAGTTGTGGCTGAAAATAGCTTCAGTTCAGTGTTCTGTGGAGTGACTGTTTTGATTCAAGATGTGAATGACAATACACCAAAATTTGAGCAAAGCTATTATAAAGCATCAGTATGGGAAGACCAGAGTCCTAAAGCAGACATCATACGGGTAAGTGGAAGTATATCTTCCCAATCACAGTGCTGCAGTTAAAAAGAAGTCTGGCTGATCTGTTCATCACTACAATCCCGTTAGCTCTGTCCTGGACCACTCTGTCTTAAAAACTGTGAGTAGGATTCTTAATGTTGCTACTAGTCTGCTTGGATATCTAAAATATTACATTATTCTTTTTTTCTAGACCATATTTCACATCAGATCATTCATTCAGGTCTGTTTGAACTGAAAGAGAAATCTGTATCTCCTGGATAACTGTGCACCTGGAATTTAAATTATCTTTTTAAAAAATTCTGTTTCTATCTTCAAGGAATTGAAAAATACAATTCAAATCTGTGGTTCTGGTTACAATATAGGCTGGGTCTTGTATTAATGCCTCTACTGAAAGGACTATAGCAATAAAAAGAATACTTTCTACTCATCAGACTAGTAGAGTCAAACCCAAGTGTTCAATTTAAAATCTGATGCCTAAAGAGCAGCTTGTCTTAATTTCAGTGTGCAAATACTTCTTCCTCTGAATGGGTCCATTCTCCCAAAATGTTTCCAGCTGGCCATGTTAGAGCAAAAGGAGACATCAGTTGGACTAGAAGAACACATAATTTCCTCAGTACATGTTCTTGCATTGCAAGTCAGGTCACGGTGAGGGTCATGTTAGGTACTAAAGATATTCCCTCTCTAGAGAATAAATAAATGAAAAGCTACAAATGCCTCCAAGGCAAAGTGATTAGAAACTGATGGACATTGTATTTAGAGAAACATATGTCCAGGAATGGAGAAATATCAGAAGGCAGTCAAGCCAGATGTGTAATCAAAATTTTATGACAGAATACATTCTATTATGTTTTCTTTATTCAATCTGACTGGTTGCCTCTGCTATGTTTTGGATCCCAGACTCATTATAGTGCTTGTTCAGCAACCAAAAAATACAAAGATGACTCTTCAAAGAGTAAGAGGACTCTGAGAAACCTGTTCACTGCTGCTGACTGTTCCTTATTCTGTTGGCAAATCTTTGCAGATTTGGTTTTTACATTTTCTGATTGGTATTTTTAAGAGGTAATTAATGAACTATTCCATGAAAACTCCAAATTGGTAGTTTTATTATTTTATTCTTTGTTTGTATAGCAGCAATACTTTAAAGGTCAGTCCTGTACCACTGAGAAAATGCATTTTAATGTGCTCAACAGAGAGAGCATTCTAATAGCAACCTAATAGTAAAATGATTACATTCAGCCCTAATGCTTTATGTAGCTGAATTTTAAATTACTCATTCATGTGCAGCCCATTGCAGTTCATGGGCAGATTTTGTTACCTTACACAACACTCAAGCTGTGGACAACGATGATTTATTTAAATATGTGCAGACGAAAGGAAAGTAATCAGAAATATCTGACTGTAGTATAAGAGTTTTCTTTCTGAAATCACATTCTACTGTTTTTAATTAAGCCTCAGTTTGCTCACAAACAGGTATTTGCAACTGACCTTGACAGTGGGCTGAATGGAGAAACTGAATACTCAATCGTATCTGGTAATGAAAATGCAACATTTTTAATTGATTCAGCGCGAGGAATTCTAGCAACTAATACAGGCCTAGATTATGAAAACACTTCATCTTACAGGTTTGTATATAAGGTTCTCATAAAATTGTATTCCTTTTGTCTCATCTAACTTGAGAATATTCATGTTACATATTTCACAGTTTCCTGTTGATATCCATTGCCCACAGAACCTGGGTGCAAGCCAGGCAGCACTGAGAACAGCTCTAAAGCTGCCCATTTCTACTACAGATTCTTGTGTAGTTACCAAATTTAGAGAAAGTAATATAGTCTAGTTTAATCAATGACAACACTTAATGATATAACTGTGATTATTTACTTTAGGAACAATGACAGTTCCTGGATTTTAGTATATTAATAACTGTCCAGCCATTCCCTCTCTGGAAATGTACTTTATAAAGACGCAGTGAAAACACTCAAATCAAATCCAAGAAATAGGGATACATTCTCATTTTTATTTGCTAGATAGTTCAAAGTTTCTACTCAATAATGTGATTAAAGGCTCTTTTTAAACGGTTTCTATCTATGACCTGTCTTGTACTAAGTAATACTTTTTTCCAGTTTTTCTGAAACTCTGAATAAATATTGTCAAGTGGACATGACACTTTTTCTTTATGGGTTATTCCATAGTTGGAATTAGAAAGGAAATAAATAGTGCCTTGAAGATAAAATATTACTATGAAAATTCATTAATAGACCCGTTTTAAGTACTGCAATCTCCACAAAAAATATTATTTCTGTGTATGTGTCAGAAGAAGATACTTTTTTTTTCCATCTGGTTGTGGCACCAGTTAAAATATTTGCACATTTTCCTGTTCTGTGGGACCAAGTTTTGGAGGGCTTTTTTCAGTTTTTCACTGAATCAAAAACATTAATTCTGACTTTCAAAAATTTAAATAGTATAATGCATTTTATTTGTGACTAGTACTTTAAAAGAACCCTTGGAGTAAGTCCTTCAAAGGAAGGATGTCTACTGTTAATGAGATAATAATTCTCATATATCTCTTTAAATGGCAGCCTGATTTATTTCAGTATCTATTTTGAATTCAAGACTTTCAGTTTGACAGTTTGCTCAGGGAATCTGTGGCTTGATATTCCTTCTCTCTAAAAGGAGTTATTAATTTGTATTATGTTAGGTGAAAAGTGAACAGCAAAAGAAGTTTTCAAAACTATTTCCTGTTTGATGTCAAAATGTTACCATTGTTTCTTTCCAATTTGCAAGGAGTTGTTTATATATCTGAATTGAACATTTTCATCCCCAGAAGTTCTAAGTCCCATACAAGAGGGCTTATAATGAAAGTGTTGACAGAGCCTTAATTTTAATGCCTTGTCTAAAATGTTTATATGAAAGTATTTTTATCCTGAAACCATAGAAAGTGATTATTTTTAGTAAAATATTTCCATATGTATACCTTACCAATATTCATTCTAGAAAAAATATACTTTCTATATGGAATTATGCATGGTCACTGATTGAATACTAGCCTGCAATTTAAGTTATCTTCTGTTGGATCAGAAACCACAAGGATACCCAGAGTAGAGCTGGTGTGGTTAAGGAATGGAAATGCTTCAAGCCACAGCTTGAGTTACAGCCTTGGTATTCCATATTGTCAAGTGAACATATAAGAAGTAAAATATGGATTTGACAATTCTTAAGTTACTTAGAAGAAAGATGGAGAAATAAAGTGTTTAGAAGATCTTTGGGGAGGCAAAAAAAAAAAAATATGGTGCAATGTGAAAATAGTTGTCAGTACATAAAACATTTATTTGCGATGTTCAGCTTTGACCTATATATTCTTTAGCTGATCTTGTTGTTTCCTTTTTTTCCTTTTTTTTTTTTTTTAAGATCATCTGTCAAGTTAGATTTAATTTTGAATTTGTGTATTTGTGTCTGGAATCTTCCCTATTGGGAAGTGGTATAGTCTTCCAAATAATATCAGTTTACATTTGCTTTTTATTGATCAGAAACTGCCTCCCATGAAGAGTGAACCTTTTATCCATGTTTATCATGTTGCTGCTTACCATTTTCTTTGCTACATTGTGGGAATGAAAAGGTTGTTTATAGAATTTACCACCCATCCTTATGCAGATATGAAATGGAAGTGTAAAGTCAAAACTCTTCTAATCTGACAGCAAGATTCTGATCCCACTAAAATCAGTGGGAACTTTGCCATTTACTTTATCACTTGAATTTATAATGTCATAGAAGGGCTACTCGGTGTCTGCGGGCATTCTGGCTGAATACTGTTTTGGATGTTTAGGTGTTTTCCAATTTCGACACCCCTTTTGTCCTTCTATAAACAATTAAGAGAGTCACGTTCCTTCAAATGATAATTTAGTACTAAGGTTTTAATTGCTGCTCTGAATTACCAACAAGAGACCTGTGTCTTGTTTGAAAGAGTTATTTAGCACTTACATTTGGTGTGAAATTGGATTAGATGAGTACAGATGAACAGTTCCTTTTCTTTGTATGATTTTTCCATTCTTTTGCCATGGAGAATCTCCTGAACACTTTTCCTGCAAAACCATAAAGTAAAACCGCGCACAGTCAACCTTACAAAAAGAAATATGGAATTTAAGAGTTGCAATGAGAAGCAGAAATGGCTATTCTTTTTGGGTTTAAAACTTCCCCTTCTTATAATAGTGGTGGATAATTCTGTGAATTCTGATCAAAAGTGACAATTAGTGCCTCTTTTAATTGTAGGTTGGTTGTACAAGCTGCTGACAAAGGAAACCCCAGACTCTCTGCTACAACTATTGTGAGGATACAAGTGTTAGATGTTAATGACAATGTTCCAGTTGTCCAACCACTAGGTGAAGTGGAGGTCCCAGAAAGTAAGTGTGAAAGTACAGCTAAGTTTCTTTCCTAATTCCTGAAGCTAGGAATTCTCAGATAATGATTTAGTGCTTTTGGTGATTCATGTAAATAAACAAATGCAGTAAAAATTATAATGGATAGTATTAAAGCTGAAATATCAAAGCAAATTGTGATTTGCTTTTTTTTTTTTCTGTCATTATTTTTAATCTTTAGACATTGTGAATAGTTTGGAATAAAACCATAGGCTATTTAGAAGGAGGGAGAAATCTGCAGAAAAACAACTTGAATCTGTTCATTTTCAGTATTGTACTCTTCATATGTCTTTGATTTCTGCTCTTCTCCAATAAAAATGTTTGGTGTTAAAACCAGCATTGCTAGAAATGAGACATTTTGAACTTCATTGTGATTAAAGAAATACTTCCTATAAATTTGAATGAAGTGTTACTCAAACTCTAGAACTAAGTCCAGTTGATGATCATTAACAGAAGGACTCAGGACCTCCTGAGTTCTCATCCCAGCATGCATCCTGTGTGACATTAGCTCAACATCTGCACTTGAGGCACTTGAGTCCTGGGCCTGTAATTTTCAAATACAAGCATCTTACGTGTGAATGCATTATGATATATGGCAGAAAAATTATAAGCCCCAGTATTCCTGTTAACAAAAGATATCAAGTTTGTCTTTTCTGATATATTTTAGTCTTTCCTAAATTCATCTGTCACTGGTAATGACAAGTACAGAATTCATAGATGCACAGCAGCTGTAAACTACTGGTTACTTAATTAGTATTTTGTATTCTCTTTAAGAACCCTTGCTTTAGGACATGGCACAGTATTTTTGAGGCTTCATGCTCAAGGCATGTAAATGAGAAACAGTTTAGCTTCTGTTAGTTCCAGGCTTTGTGAAATGATCACTAATAGGTTCAGTTTGCAATCTTTGGTACTGTCAAATTGGCCCATGACAAAAGCTGTCTGTATCCGGTTTCTCAATCTCGTAGTATTATACCTTGATCTCTTCATATTTTTTGCCATGTAGGTCTGTCTGAAGGCCTTCTTTCTCTCTAGGGGCCTTCTCCTCATTTGGAAAAACTCCAGAATTGCGTTTGTTGGTTCTACACAGATCATGGTCTCTAATGCCTCAGTTAAATATTCTTGTGGCATTGTTCAGTAAACACATGTCACCTAAATGCTCATGGAAAACCATGTGAGTTCCTGCTGCTGGTGAAGAAACTGTTGTGATTATACTGTATCTGGGAAAGTCTAAAGAAAACCCAAATTAAAATTTGGATACAGCACATACCTTTGAAGAAATACACTACTGTTTCCATAGCTTTTCTAGGTATTGTGATTATTGCAAACCACAAAGTTTAAATACATCAAAAGCTATACTGAAAGATTACATATATCCAAGATCTAATATTACAAAATAGACAAAATCTTCAGAAATTGTAACATTATCTTTTAACTCTGACTTATTTTCAAAATTATTGTTTCAGATATCCTGCCTGGTTTTATAGTGACTCAAGTGTCAGCAAGTGATGCAGACTCCAGGCCAGCACTTCAATTTGGTTTTATTTATGATAATAGTCCTGAAATGAAATTTGCCATCGATCAACACACTGGTGTCATCATAGTGGTGGGACCATTAGATTTTGAAGAAACTGCTGTGTATACACTGCATATCATAGTTTCAGATTCTGTGCATCAAACAGAAGCAGAACTCACCATCCTTGTTTTGGACATCAATGATAACCCTCCAGTGTTTACTCAAGATTTTTATCAGGTGGGAACATGGCAAATGCACAATCAACATGTGGTGTCTTTCCATATAGGATGATAAACAGTAGGAATGCTTGTTCATATTTGTCTTTGAATGCATGTGAGCACAGAGAAGAAAGGTCTCTGCAAACTATTACTCATCAGAAACAGAGCAGAGCTCTTCTAGGGACCTCCAGCCCCTTCCTAAGAATTCTGCTAAAAGGACTGAGGAAACTATTCAGTTTCAGTGTTTGTGGTTTCTGTCTTCAGAAGGCAATTGGTGTGAATACTAGCTCATAAACCATGCATTCATCACTAGGAGTTACTGGATACAATCCAATCCAGTTTGGGAAGCAGGGTCCAGTGTTCAGAACTTCTTTCTTCTGAGAGAATGCTAAACAAGTTGGTACCTTTATACTGGCCCCATTACTACGGCATTAATTTTTTCATTTTCAGTTACACAGCTGCTGTGAGGTGTGTACCACAATTGCACTTGTGGTAGATGATGCACATAAAGTTTGCAATGTGCAATGCTGCCTTACGGCAATGGCACCCACCTAGAGAGTGAAGGATACGAGTTTTGACCTCCCCAACATCCCTTGAGACTGAGGAGGGTACAGAGCTCAGCTTTTGGACTCCTGGACAAGCATTTGAACTGGTACTATTGTAGAAGTGAAGTTGTCCAACAGTGAAAACAAATCTTTTAATGACTATGGACAGCTGTGGGCCATTAAGACAAGTGGGGATTAAAGACAGTGGATCTTATATAAAATAAAATCACTGAGTCATAGAACAGTTTGGGATACATGGCATCTACAAACATCATCTAGTCCAAGTGCCTGATCACTTCAGGGCTGACCAAAAACTAAAGCATGTTGTTAAGGGCATTGGCCAATTACCTCTTAAACATGAGCAGGCTTGAGGCATTGACCACTTATTGAAGAAACCTGTTCCTGTGCTTGACCACCCTCTACATAAAGAAATGTTTTAGCCTCTGGAAGAGGAGGCTCAGTCTAACCAATCTATGTAAATACTAGTGTGGGCAAGTAAAGATGGGCAAATCAAAGCCTTCTCTGTTGTGTCCAGTGAGAGGACAGGAGGCAGTGAGCACAAATGGATGTACAAGAAGGTCTGTTTAAACATCAGGAAACTTTTTTATTTCCTTCAAACTCTAACAGTGACTAAGCATTAGCACAGGTTGTCCAGAGAGGTTGGGGCATCTCTGTCTCTGGAGATATTCAAAACTCAGCAGTATGCAGTCATGAGCACCCTGTTTTAGGTGACCCTACTCTGAACAAGAATTACACCTTGGAGGTACCCAACAGCCCCAGCCATTCTACAATCCTGTGAACTGAGCTGTTTGACTGGGTGCTTTTTTTGTGTGGTAGATGTCTTCAGAGCCAAAAATATGAGGCACCACAGAAGATTTGGTTTTAATAATGCTCCATTTGTAAGTCTCAGGCAGTTTTAGTAAAGAAATAAGTCTAAACATTTGGCTTAGTAAAGAATTTTCTACCTCTGAGCATTTGCAGGCACAGTAGTTTAGTCACTTAGATATGTCTGGGACAGACTGTAGGCACCTGTGAAACTTTTGGGGGCCTGAGTTGACAGAATTTGTGTACATTTCCCATGAAAAATCAGAAATCTACATTCTGGAAAAAATGCATTATTAATACTCAAGTGATTCTTAGACCTTTATTTTCCTCAGTCCTCATATGTGTCTTATTTTGGAGAGTAGTTTAAGCAAGTACTTGCTTGTGTAAGTGCTAGAATTTTTTTTTTTTTTTTTTTTTTTTTGTAGATTGGAGCAGACATTGTAGGGAGCATTATTAATTGATTTAAAACAGTGTAGTTTTATTTACTTTTTAAATGTAAACTACTGAGCTTCTCTTTCCACTGTCCTGATGTTTTGATGTGTTGCTTGGCAAGTAAAATACACTGCTTCTTTTTGGTTGATGATATGTATAATTCTTTATTCAGCATCCTGTATTTTTACTCTTTTATTGTTACTTTAAGTGTTTTTGTATTTATGCTCCTCATGTATAGTTTAATATATGTATATGGTTATTATATATTATATAACCTCTCTGTTTAAATTACTTAAACTGACACTTCAAGTTATGACAGAGGTAGCTGCTATATCATGCTGTCCAGTTGAAATTGGATTTACAAGGTGGAAGGAAACTTTGGTCACAAAAGTGCTGTACCTGGACTTGAAACAATGTACATTTTTTAAAAGGAAATGGACTTTCTTGGTTTCCTAGAAGAAAAACAAGGAAGCATTTTGGAAAGTTAAATTCTAGGAATAATCCAGTGGTGATTGAAGTTCCCTAGTGCTGGAGTTTTCAGGGTGCACATATTGGCTGTTTTAGCATTCAGTCATATACTCCAGACAGAGACTGCAGACAATATTCCATGTATGGAAATTAAGGGGTTTTTGAAAGCAAGGGGAAAAGACTTTAGTTGCAGTCCATAAGTGTACTCTTGAAAAAAATCATTATTTTTTTTCTGAACTTGCTGTCATAATAAACTAGATGGATTTTACTACTGTTAAAAGCTTACTAAGAATTTTTGCCTTATTGAAGGCATAGTTTTCAATATCTCAACTATTTCTGGTTTCTTCTTCTTCCAGAAGAAAATGTGTAGGTAAAACTTCCAAATCTGGGAATTCCAAATCTGGGAGTTTTACTAATAAGAACAAATAAAGGCAATTTTTTAATATCTAAAAATCTTTTATTAAGCTGCATTTTTGTTTTATATGTCAGGTGAACTTGCCAGAGCTCATTTCTATGGATGCCACTGTTCTGACACTCTCTGCCATAGACAGGGATTCTGAACGTAATGGAATGATTTCCTACAAAATCCTCTCTCCCTATGAAGGATTTTGCATTGATCACAAGAATGGTGAGTCTGCATGGATTATTAGTTCAATTTTTTAAGTATAAATCAAAGAGTTCTGTTCCTTTCTCACCTGTTGCCAGTGATTACTTGAGTTCTGGAAATTTGTGGTGGCCAAAGTCAATCCTGTTTTTGCTAAATCTGCCATTATCAGGAGAGAGCTATTGCATCAAAGACTGGAGTTCTCAGTTTGTCCCCAAACCATGTGTATTTTTTCTGGTCAAAATGCAGTATGTGTATTTGATGCTGCATCATTGAGGGGAGGTCTTGCTTTCACAGCATTAGCTATGATTTCTTAGAGTCATGGAATAGTTTGGACATGCTCTATAATAGTCATCTAGTGCACCCCCCCTGCAATGAGCAGAGACATCTTCAAATAGGTCAAGTTGCACAGTATCCTGTCCAACCTGACCTTGAATGTTTCTGGGCATGAGGCAACCACCACCTTTCTGGGCAATGTGTTCCAGTGTTTCATTACCCTCATTGAGAAAAATTGTTCCTCATATCTGATCTGAATTTGCCCTCTTTTGGCTGAAAACCATTATCCCTTGTCCTATCACAAAAGGCCTTACTAAAATGTCTGTTCCCCTCCTTAGAAACCCTCTTTAGGGCCAAAATAAGGTCTCCCTGAGCCTTCCCTGGGCTGAACAATCTCAGCCTGTTCTCAGGAGAGGGGTTTCAGTCCTCTGATCATTTTTATGGCTCTCCTCTGGCCTTGCTCCAACAGATCCACATGTTTTCTTTGCTGAGAACTCCCGAGCTGGATGCAGCACTCCAGTAGGACTCTAACAAAGAGCAGAGGGATTGAATCATGTCTTTCTCCCTGCTGCCCATGCTGCTTTTGGTGCAGCCCATGCTACAATTGGCTTTCTGTGCTGTAAGTGCACGTTGATGGGTCATGTCCAAGTTTTCATCTACTGGTACCCCCAGGTCCTTGTCGACATGGCTGCTCTTGATCCCTTCCTCCCCTGCCCTCTGTCGATATCAAAATTTGTCCTGAATCATGTGCAGGACCTTGCACTCATCTTTGTTAAACTTCATGAGGTTCATGGACCCACCTCTTGAGCTTGTCCAGGTCCACCTGGATGGCATCCCATCCCTCAGGCATGTCAGCTGCAGCATTCAGCTTGGTGTCATCTGCAAACTTGTTGAGGCAGCACTCTATCCCACTATGTCACTGGTATTAAACAATACTGGTCCCAGACCCCTGGGGGATGCCACTTGTCTCTGATGTTCATCCAGACATTGACTGCTTACTCTCCAGATGCAAGATGTTGTGTACAGCCATTACAGCTGGGTCATTTTCAAATATGACTGTTTATAATCAGATTTTGGAATCACATTTATTTGCCTGTGAATTGTGGGCTTTTGTTAATTTTATTTTATTTTCAGGTTCACTGTTTGCCACGGAACCAGTTATGCAGCTGAAAAATATTTCCATTATTCGTCTCCTGATAGAGGCCATAGATGGTGGCAGTCCTCCTCTGAATGCAATTACCTCCATAGAGGTGCACATAGGAGATGTCAATAACTGTGCCCCTCACTTCACAAAGGTTCTGTACAATCTCAGTGTGAGTGAGGATGCCTCAGTTGGAGAAAGTGTCCTTCTGTTCTCAGCCATCGACTGTGATTGGACGCGTGACAACGTGTTTGTTGAATACTCTATTATTGGTGGCAATGCTGAGAATTTATTCTCTGTGGAAACAAGTGTTGTGGGGTCGGAAACATCCTACAAACTTATAGGCAGTCTTGTTTTGAGCAGTGCTCTTGACAGGGAAACAGCTGTTTCTCACCAGTTGGTTCTCCTTGCCTCTGATCATGGAACACCCTCCTTGAATTCAACTGCTACAGTGCTAATAACTGTTCTGGATGTTAATGATAACCCTCCAGTATTTAGCAGCTCAGAGTATCATGTTCATGTCAAAGAAAGCATCCCCATAGGCAGTCACATCACTGAAGTTTCAGCAAAAGACTGTGATGCAGACACTAACGCAGAGATCACTTATGCTATCATCTCTGGAAATGACAGAGGGTATTTTGGCTTGGATGGTAGAACAGGATCTGTAAATTTGACAGAAATGCTGGATTATGAGGATACCATGAAATTCACTTTAGTTATCCAAGCCACAGATGGAGGAACTGATGTAAAAAATATGGCTTTTGCTGTTGTTCTTGTTAGTGTCCTAGATGACAATGATTATGCCCCACTTTTTTTGTTTCCCAGTCTGAGCTGCACTGTCAGTGAAAATCTGCCTACCTTTTCTTTTGTGTGTGCTGTTTGTGCATTGGATTTTGATAAAGGCTCCTATGGGCACCTTACCTATTCCATTCAGTCTTCATGTTTGGCTCATCGTGAAGCTGCTGGAGACCATGACATGTTCTTCATTGATCCTTTAACAGGAGATATTCATACAAAGCAAATGTTTGACTATGAAAGTCAAAATAGGTACTGTCTCATAATCCAAGCAAAAGACAAAGGTGATTCATTGACTACCACTACAGTTAAGGTAGATATTGAGGGGAGAGATGAATTTGACCCAGTGTTTACACAAGAACATTATTTCTTTAATCTCCCTGAGAAGAATCAAGCAGGCCAGTTGATTGGTAGAGTGACAGCATCAGACAGTGATGGTGGACTGGATGGAGTTGTTCATTACTCCCTTCTAAAACCTTCTCCGTTCTTTTCTGTGAATCAAACCAGTGGCAATATTTATTTGACTCAGACTGTTCACAGAAGGAAAAATGGCATCAAAAGGAATGATGATACTCTGAAATTGTTGGTAAGAGCTCATAGCCCCAAAATTGCATCAAGGTTTACAGCATGCACTGTTTTTGTAAATGTTTCCAACTCTCCTGAGAGTGATCCCACAGTGTCAGCACACAGCCTGACAGTGAGTGTTTCCATCTCACTGATGGTGTTTCTGCTGCTTGCCATCAGTCTTATCACACTTACTCTGACACTTAAGCAGAAAGATCTGATTAATGCTTGTGTGAAAAAAAACCCAGTATCCTCCTCAGCTGCTGATGTGAATTCAATAAGAGAAGACAAGGAGTGCCAGAAAATCCAAAGTACTGAGAGCAGTATGCTTCCTATGGGTGCTATAGCAAAATGGCTGAGCCTAGCTGGACTCGGAGAGGGGAAGGATGATGATGTCTCCTGCAGGCACTCAGACTCCAGTGGTCATGGTTCTGCTGAAGGTGAGTCTGCCGACGATGAGGAAATCAAACGGATCTATGAGTATCCTTGCAGAAAAAGCATTGGCTCAGCAGTGAGCAAGCATGGCTCGCAGATGCCAGACTTGGGGATCCCAAGAGAGTTTGATCAGTTCTCCTATCATTCTGGAGAAACAGATGTCACAGCTACCATGCAAAGCATGGAGAATGTGCAGACCATTAAAGGAGAAAGCAGAGAAGAAGCTTGTGACACAGCCTGTGCACATAAAATCTTGTCTCAAACACTTACGAAAATTGGAATAAAAGAGGAAGGCATAATGACAGACCTCACAAGAGACTATGTCCTGATGTCAGATGGGAAAGACTCTGGCTGTGATTTGATTGCAACTGTTGGCACCTCAGATGAGGATCTCGTAGGTGGTTATAACTGGGATTATGTGCTCAGCTGCGAACCCAGATTTCAACCTCTTGCCTCAGTGTTTAATGATATTGCAGAACTGAAAGATGAAAATGTTCACATTCACAGCTTCTCTAAGGAGAAGAAATCTCTTGTTTTCCCTCCTCCCTTGATAACATCAGTAGCCCAGCCTGGAATAAGGACAGTGCCCCCAAGAATGCCAAATATAACATCAGGGCAAGGTTTTAATAAAGACTCTTATCCTCCTATTTTCCATAATCATGGATACCCTCCACCAACCATGACCCCCAGATTTTCTCCTACTCTCTCTCTACTTACCATGCAGACACCTTCTGCTTCTCCAGTACTATCTGATGGGAAAATTATAGGAACATGTCTTATTGATCCAAGCTACGAACTTGCAACAGAGGAAGAAATTCAGGTCTAGGTTATTAACTGGCAGTATTTTATAATAAAAAATATGGCTTAAAATGTATTTTATTACTTTTTAACAGCAAAATATGCCTGTCAGAGCTGCATCACCAGTATTCTGTTTTCATGAGCCTAAAATGTAAAAATATAAAGTAGTCAGAAATTTTGTAACTATACCTCTTGTTCTTCTCAGAATACACTGTGAGAATACACTTCTCTTTCAGCTCACAAGTGTGGTTTCCTGTGTAAAACACACAACCAAGTGCCTAATAACAAATTTGATCAATTTTACCATGTTTCTTATAAAATACATTAATAACAAATAATGAAGTAATTCTTTATTGTGGAAAACATTTGTTAACATACTTGTGGGTTCTGACTGCTTCTGTGGTGGTGTTAGAGGAGGGTACTGGAGGGATGTGTAGGTACAGTAGATGGGGGGTGGGCAAAGGATAAAACAAGGACTCGTGCTGAGCTCTTTCTCTAGTGTTTACCCAGGTTTCCTGCATCTCGGCCTCTGGGTCCCAATGATCTGTTTGGCCTGGTGTGGTTTTATCATCTGCAATGGCTCCTCAGTGGGCTTTTTTAGCTATCTTTGTGCTGTGGAACCCACTCAGCAGGTTCTGGGCACCTTTTGTTTATCTCCTGGTTTAAAGCCAGCAAGTCACAATAATCTGAATAATGGATCACCCTTGGAAAACAGAATAACCATTGGTAAGAGAAGAGCAACCATCTTCTCTATTACTAGATCTCAAGTAGATATCTATTGTCTTTTTGTCGTATTACAGAAGGTGGGACTCAGGCAGCTGTAAGAGCAGTGTTACAGTTCTGAAGATCCTGTATACCTCCACCCTGGTCTTTGGTTCTGTGCTGGATCAAAGATCTATGCAAGACCAGGTAACCTGGCCTTGTTTGTTGTATCATACACATGGCATTTTGTGTACGTATGTATATCCAGACACATACACATGCTGTATATGCTTGTATATTGATCAATAAAATAAACAGACAGTACATCTATAATAACTCTGTTTTTTCTTCAGTGTACACTTAAAAGTCCCTTGCATCATGTGTGTTAAAACTGGGCAATAAGAAGGGTCTAATTGGTACCTAGGAGTCTGCTACAAGTCAGATGGTGCAGAGGTATAGCTATTTTATGGGTCTTAACAGGTGGAGGGAAAGCATGCAGTGTGGTTAGGCTGAGTGGTTTTGTGGGATCAGTAGCACATGTGCAGTGGCTGCTTTTTCTCAAGCTTGCATGTCAACAATTGCAGCCTGTGGGCTCATAACCAGTTTTTGAATAAGATCCTGTTTCTGAGGATACACTGACTGTACAGCCTGCACATGCAACAGATTCCATGATGCTATGCAAGTGTGTGTCTTTTAAAGCTACCATTTGTTCTTTGTACTGCCATGGAGTCAGATACGAGACATAGCTTAGAAATTCATTGGGACAGACAAATTTTACTAAGAAAGAAGATGGGATGGTAAGTTGTGTAGTCAGGCAAAAAACTGTGCCAGGGAGAAGAAAGCAAAAAAAGGGAGTCCTTCCCAGTTCATATCTAAAACCAGAGGTTCAGCTTAAGGATATTATTTCAGAATTAATAAGGACATTATTTCAGAATGAATATTATTGTCTGCCTGTTGGCATTATATTACATACAGCCTGATTGGCTTTAACTTAAATGCCTGAAATCATAAAGTAATTTCTCATATACTGAAAGATGTTCTTTGGGTGCTCACTTCGGTGCAGTTATAGTATCAGAAGGCATGCAGAGCTACCTTTTTTGTGAAGTCAACAACTTCACTAATTTGATTTTAGTTTCAGATTGTCACGGACAAGTGGCAGTGATTGCTCTGGTGAGCAATGAGCACGTGCCATCCTTAGAGGGGTCACCTTTTCAACATAGGAACCAGTAGAAGAATAAATGCTTTACACAGCAAAACTGTTTCATCCTTCACATTGATGGATATGAAGCAGGTAGGAATGCCTTCATTTCATATATAGAGTCTAGGCTAATGGATGAGTAGCTGTTTCTTTGCTAATATGGCTCTTACAAATGTTCTAATGCTGTTAGCATTAGAAATCATTAGAAAGCATCAGTAATCATATTTAGGATAATATTTGGACCTCACCTTGGGAATGGGTGCCCACCTCCTAGAGTTCTTGAAAAACAAGAAAATTGTTTCTGTTTGTGCTTTTTTAGCCCCTTCAAATTACACTTGGTTTTGATGCCTTTCTAAGATTATATATGATTTGCATCCTATTTATCAAGCACAGGATATAGCAAATGAATACTTTGTGCTCCATTTAAGTATTATAGCAATCTTTTTCTTGTTTCTTATGTATTTATTGATATTTTTTTATCAAATGGGAAACAACACTTAGCTGAAATATTGTTGTGTCATATATAGTCAAGTTCAAAAACTTAAACATTGAAACAAGTGCCTGCAATAAATCATGCACAGTTCTTTTAACCTTACTGGTTTTTTCCCATAAGTAAACAGTGTAACTTCTATAATTTACCATGACTTTAATATTAGCTTGCCTTGAAGAGGCTGTGTTACTTTGCAATTCTGCACACCAGTTTTAGCACTTTGGAGAAGGTACAGAACTTGTTAGTGGAAAATCATATTAAGCTCAAAAAGCATAAGCTATAAAATAAAAGACAGTTGTCTCTTCTGGAATTTTGGCTGCCTGCCTTCTGGATTTGCTTGTTGGCAGCCTTGAAAACACTGGTGTAAATCACTACCAAATGGATATAAAAATTCCATCTACCGGTAGTCATTGCTATGTTGACGTTCAAGCAGATTTCTGTGCAAAGGGAAAAAACCTTCATATTTACAGGGTACCTATTATTTAGGGATTATAACATTGTATGCCTATTTTCTAAATTGATACTAAAATCACTAATTACCTACACAAGTCCCTATTTAGTTTGTATTTTTTCTTCAGCTGAAGATAAATGTTATTGCTAAAGCAGTTTTAGGTAAAAATAGTTGTGATATAAAATGAACCCTTGTTTCTAAGTCTATTGTACTGACAATTCCTGGTATAGTTTACATTTAGTAGCCGTCCATCCTCTATGCTAAATGTCACTTGTTTTCTATAACTGACATGTAGCTTCTTGAAAATTATATTTAACTGTTCCCTTTGAGATATCTATAAACTGCAAATATGCTGCCCTGAAAAAAAATTTACTAAAACATCAGCTAGCACCAGACTGACAATTGTGCCCATATGGCTTTATACTTCTCCAGCTCAAAGACCACTTTGCATTCCAGTTGTCCACCATAGGCATGTGTGAGGCCATTGGGATTAGACCTCCTCCCTATGGCAATGCCTACATTGCTCCTTCAAAACCAGCCCTTTGGGGCTGAAGAATGCAGAGGAATTGAATCCTTGCAGGAAGGGAATTGCACTGATTGGCTGCAAATGGAAGGGGGTGTTCCCCAAATTCCTGTAAAAACACTAATTGGAATAGGAGGCAGTTGTGACTTTGTAATTGAATATACTGTGGTGGGAGGTTTATATTTAGGATTTGGCTTGCTTGGCAAGTGAAATCGCTTTGCAGCTTCTTGCTCTTAATGTCTGTCACAACAGAACCAACTCACCATGGCAATATGTGGCTCAGTTGCCTGTAGATGATCTGGTTGCAATAAATAAAGTGTTGCAGAATCAAATTGAGTATAGTTTTGGGTGCCTCATAGTTGCTAGTTCTGTTAGCTGTTTGCTAGCACGTATGGAAAGCCTAATGTATATTCAATCTGTGGATGGATTTGTATGTTCAGAACTCATTCAAAAAGCTGCAGTCTGACATCAAAATCCTCTTGGTGGCTTTGAAAATTCCTCCATAAATACATACAACATTTAAAAAACACTGGAAAAAATGTGAATGCCTAAGCAAAAGAAAAGGGGCCTTATAGAAGGGAAATAATGAAGATCTAAAACTTTTTGGTTAAGACTTGCACTTTACATTGATGCTAGGGCTATTCCTCATAAAACACCAGATACTTTTCTTCTGTAATGTGTAAAAAGTACTAGAGGAGCATCTGTAAGGAATACTGAGAGGCAGCAGGGTAGGCTACAATTACAAAATTATTCTGTTTCTTGACACGTATGAGTTACTTGAGCAATGAAGAAAGTACCAAATCCTTTAGCTGATGATAGTCATAAAAATCACAATTGCTGCCTTGTTACTGTGTAAATGTTTGACTGACCCTAAAAGTCCTGTACTGGATGATGCATTAGGAGCCAAACCATATACCTGAAAATGCAGATGTCATAGTAAAGGACTGAAGAAATCTATCATGGTTTTCCAAACTTCAAATGCAAATCTCATTACAATTAGAAAACTCAGATTTCTCGACTATCATGTTTAAAATAAACTATTTCTGCCTTACAAACTACACTGAAAACTGTCAGTCACATCTGTGTAGCCTTATCCTCTTGAAAATAGTTTGTTTTACACTTTTTTTGGAAGTTAGTATTTATGTAATACTGGTCCCCTTCACTAAAACTGCATGTTGATTGCCTAGGAAAGCTCTAAGAAAACTCAGAAAATGGAAGTCAAGCTGTTGATTGTGAGAGCTATTCAGCTGCCAGTAGCTGTTGTAAAGAAGTGACATTTTGGAGTGGCTGGGGCTAGATGGTGACTACTCACTAGGTCAACCTGGGGGAATAGCTGGTTGTTGCCTGTATCCACCTTCACCATTTCATTGAAAACTTTCAAATGGGAAACTCAAAAGAGTTTCCAAAATGGTGTTACTGGTGCCATAACCAAAAGAAATTAGTAGCAAATCAAACTTGTTTGCACTGAACTCTGAAAGTTCTGTCTCAAACCCGATCTTGCTGGGTGCAGACTACTTTCCAGCATCTCCCTTTTAACAAACTGTAAGGTTTATTTCATTTCAAAGTATTTTTTTTTTTAATACTGGGTTTTGATCCAACATCCCAAGACTTCTTCCACTGATTTAAGTGGGACTTGAATAAAAAATGCACCTAAAAGAAATGGGCAACATATGTCTTGCTGATGCTCCTTCAAGAGTCAGTGGTAATGGAGAGCTGTCTCCTCAGTATGCAGGGCTGTAAACCAGCAAGAGAGAGCGTTAAGAGAAGAGAAATCGAGACCCTAGAAAATAGTAGAGCCAGCATGGGGCAGGGGGCTGGGCTTTGGAGTGGAGGTTCCTCTGTGCTTCCAGGTAATTGGTGCAAACCTTGCTTTATATGCTTATTTTGGAGCAATTTTTAGAGAAATCTGGGAAAGTCTGTAAGGGAAAGGTCATTTACTGTTTCCTTGTTCTTCTTTTATGTAAAATACAGTTGGCTGCCTGATTTGCTACTGCTTTTACTGAATGCACAAAATAATTGCACCTTCAGACAAGGTTTCTCTACTTTTCTTCTCTACTTGCCTACCTGAGGTCAAGTGGAATTAGTCTTCAAAATTATCCTGGTAACTGTTAACATAACCAGGAAGGATTTGGGAATTTTTGACTGGTTGTTGGGGTTTGGGGATTTATTTGGGTTTTGGGAGATTTTGTGGCATTGGTTTTTGATTGTGTTTTTTGAGAGATGTATGTGTTTTTTCAGTTTTAGGCTGAAATCCATAGTCATATAGGTTTTGAAATCTGTCTTCTGTCACACTAATGGAGCATCTTGTGCCATTGGCTGATCATATATTCACTGGGTAGAGATTGGTAAATGTCAGCAGCCTGCTTTTTTCTCTGGCAATAGAATTACAATAAACTGTATTTAATTTTGTTGCTGAATGTCATAAACTCTAGGCTTGATCGCTGATATGTTTGAACTCCCCATTTTTCCTTCAGATTTTTTCCATATGTAGCTAAAATGTTTCACTGTTGACCATTTTCATCCCTCACATACTTCTTTTAACTTAGTTTTAATAACTGAAAATTGGGCATTCTGATCCCTAAGCACTTAAGGTGTGGAGCCAAGTTGTGAATATATCCTGCTAAAAGAATGTGGTGTGTTCTATCATTATAATTACAGATAAATGCAGGTTTAGTCATACAAGCCTCCTCTTTACAATGGTTTTTGTGTGAGGTTTAATGAGGTCTTCTGTGATTTGCAGAGTTAAATAGTGAAGTTTATAGCATGGAGACAAAAAGCAACAAGGAAATTTGATTACTGCAACTAGTGCAAAGGTGAAATGATGAAGCAAGGAGGACATCTTGATAATTGAATTTTAAAGCATGACAGTGAGTAAAAGGCCCAGCCAGTTCACCCACATGCTTGAAACCTTGACTCCTTAGGAAGGTCTTGTGACAATACTGCAAGGTAATACTTTGGGGAGTGCAGGCCTGCTAGTCCTTCGTTACAGTTCTTTTGTTTTGTAGCAATGATAATTCTCACATGTATAAACAAAAGTGCCTGATATGTATTCCATGGCAGAATTAGTGATATCTTATGGCAATAGTGGGGACTAAAAATACACCATCAAACCCATCACTCACCAAGCTTCTTAGTTTACAAAAAATCTGCCGAAAATAAATAATAAAAAGACAGATTTTGGGGTATTCTTCCTAAGAGAGAAATTAATTATGGATCTGAGCAAAACCTTTCAAGTGACTGCTGATTACATTCTTTTGAAATGTATATGTATTTGTTTACTGGGTGAGAGATGTTGTGAGTCTCGGCAATGGAGATATGAAGGTTTATAATAGAGAAGAGAGAATGGGATAAACTGGAATTGAAAGGAAGAGCAAAGATACATAACAGATATAGAGTAGATCTCTGTTAGTGAAGACTCCCTGTTAGAAAGGACTGAGTACTTGACAGCTCAGCTGTATAAGAAAATGATGTACTGCCTGCCAGGGACAGAATTACATGTCAAAGACCTGACAGAGAAATAATCTCTGAGAAACAAAAAAGCTTCTTTGCTCATCTGCAGTCTCCTGACAAAATAAACTATCTGCTGGAGTCTGTCAGGGATAGTGATGAAAAGCTGGGGTGTCAGGATCTTGCAATGTAGATGACTGTCTTGGTTCCAGCCAGGACAAAGTTAACTTTGGCAGTAGCCAGGAGGGGCCATGGCCTATTCTATACCACCTGATGTCATTGCTGGGGGCAGGGAAAGGGAACTCTCTTCTGGGGAACAGGATTTCCTTCCATTCAAGGGGAGCAATCCATTACTGTCTATTGTTTGGGTTTTTTTTCCCATGTGAATAATTTCTTTTCTTATACCCTCTGTTGTTAGTATTGGTACTGTTACTGTTCGTTTTCTTGTCTTATTGCTCTTTCCGGTAAATTACTCTTACCTCAACCTGTGATTTTTGCCTTTAGTTCCTCCAATTCTCCTCTTCATCGCAACACAGGAGTGAGGGTGGTGAGGGGGAGTGAGCAGCAGTGTGGGAGCACTAAATTGGAGAACACCATTCCTAAAAGCATTACAATGACCTTCAGCAGAGTTCTGCTGGTCAGCCAAGAAGAGGGAAAGAATAGAAGACAGTGTGGAGAAGGTCAGGGAACACACATATGTTTTCTCAAGCCTGATTGTGTTACATAGAAGAGAAAGATCAGGTAAGGAGGTGAGATGAGTTCCAATTGTAATGTGCGCTGTCCAGGTATAGCAGGTTTTGGTTGGTTACAGAGCTTGCTGTAGCCTCTAAGGTTGACTTAGGCACAGGTATATATGTACACATAGGATTTTCTGTAACTGTACTGCTGGGGTGTTTTCTGTAATAATATATATATGGTTGGTAAACAGATACTGCTAATTATATAGAGCTAACACACTTATTCACAAAAGGTGATCTGTATTAATTTTGCTTTTCATAAAAATTAGCATGCTATAGAAGACTTTACTGGAGAAAACAAGCTTGTATCTGTAACCAAAAGTTAATTTTGTTAAAATAAAAAAAATAAAAAGCCTGCTCCAACAAAAGGAAGAAATAGGTCTGTAACTAAGAATTATGTCTACACAACATTATCTACCTAGCAAAGAGAACCAAATTACTTCTGAATGGGCTGATTTGAATATCTGAAATTGTTCTGCCACATTCTTTGCTCCAGCTAACAGTCTCAAAGTTCACTAGCTCAAGTGGAACATCACACTGACATAGCTACGCTACCCAAAAAGGCTTTGATCATATTCCCTACTGTGTCATATAAGCTGAATTCTAGGATTACTGACTTCAAAGAACAAACTTTCATATATATAGAGGTGAAGGCATTGGTACACAGCAGTCTGAATGCTGGAGAGGTTTAGAATTGTATCAAGCCAAAGATGTGAACATTAGCTGGAACTGTCTGGATAGTAAAGATTATTCAGGGCAAAAGAACCCCACGGGGTACCGACTGTCCAGTAAGAAGTGCTTATGTTTAAAAGGGGACAAAGTGTAAGGATTGCAAAAAGTCAGTGAATGGACTTGAGAATATTACTGCAAACTGCCAAAGGCTTTTTGCTCATAAAAAGAAAGAAAGTAGGAACTCTGAAAATTGAGGTAAAGGTTAAAAATAATCTCTTCTAGCTAAATTTAAGGCATTTTTAATCTTAATTTGCTGTGAAGCTACTGATAATGATGACCATGGAATTAATGAGAGGACAAAGGTAATAAGGGCCAGGAAGGAAAAGGGATAACCCCTAAGGTGAAGACAATGTACTCAGAGGGAAATTATAGTTCTTGTCCTAAAGCTGAAATAGAGTATGTGGGTACAGAGCTAGCTTGCCCAACAGCATGGTATGGTATGGCATGAAATGGTGTGTCTTTTAACCAAGGAAAGGATAAAAGTATGCCACTGGAAGTCATTATGGAGTGTCCCTAGCAAATAAGGGGAAAATAGAAGGATTCACCCAGATCTCCAACAGTTACCTCCTCTGGAATGGAGTCAGCTTTGGGGAAAAATCAGGACACACAGATGCAATAGTATTGTGCATGAATACAGGGTAGGTCATGTGCCCAAACACTGCACTCTTTGAGAAGATAGCTAAATGCATAAATTCAATTCATATATTTGAGTTTCAGAAAGACATTTGACACAATGCCAAGTAAGAGTTAATTCTAGAACTGCAACATGATACATTTATTGCAGAGTATATTGGCAGAGAAAAGTAGAGTTGGAGCGAGGTCATTGGTAGAGACAGATAGATTTTTCTGGACTGCTTAATATTTTCCAATAGAGTCAGCAACAGAAACAAGCCTGATTGAAACAGAGCTTGGTCGGTTTAAACAAGGGAATTTGGAGTAACTTCATATGTGAATTGGCCAAATTTCATCCACTAACTATTGGATTGTATAATATCTTTTTCTGCTTTAGGTTAAGGAGCACCTGATATGATTGCTCATTGTAATTGTGTCTGTTTTAATCTCTTTAACCTTTTCTACTGTCACACCATATGTCATTTTCTCGAGTCCTTGATAAATTTGTGTCATCAGAACCTATGATTTCAACACCTTGAAATATATTTAATTCAGTTGTTATTCCACTATTCTTAAATACTGAAAATAATTGCAGCTTAACATTTGTAGACCTGAAGTATTTGCAGCTAATTTTTATTTGATTGTTGTATGCAAAGTACCCCAGGTTCTGGCTCAGCCATATTCATCCTGCTATGTGTTATCTGACCTTTATAACACCACCATTCCTTCATTTACCAATGGACAGGACAATGCCTATTATCCATAAATAATGCTGGAGGTTCTTCATGTTCCCTCAGAAGAACAAACCGCATTGAACACTTCTGAATTAACAGTGCTTCACACCCATTTGTATTTGAAGAAAGAATTTACCTTTATTTGTGCAGAGAAGGAAAATACTAATTTTAAAGGGTTGCATAAAACATGAATGCAAGTACAAAAGAGAATGTGCATATTGGCATGGGCTTCAGTACTCTTCAGGGTATCATAACTCACAGAGCTCTGTTTAATCCATTAGGCTATCTAGAACTGCCATTTCTTCATGACAGTTTGGGAGCAATTGAATTTTTTCAAAATTTGCCCACAGATTCAAATATTTTAAAATATTTTGTTTGAATTCTCATCAAGGTATTTTGAAATGTAATAGAGATGTTCACATTTAGTAAATAATGGATGAAAATTTGAAGGCAGGCACATTTTACTTAAGCTTCCAGTTTCTGCCTCTTTTTCTTCTTTTTCTGTTTCCTTGCCTCTCTTTCTCCCCACCACACCCCCACACCCCCCCACACCCCCCCAATAGCTCTTCCTGCCAAAAATTATTTTGGGAATTGAAGTCAATCCAGAGAGCTGTAGTCAGATTGATGAAAGCATATTTTGCTATCAAATGCTGCATTACTGAATCATCTCACTCCACTTTAGAGATGTGAAAGTACAGAAGATATGTGTTTGGGATAGATATAAAAATTGTAACGTTTTTGGAATGTGGTCTGAGAAAGATTTGTAGTGTGCATTTGGAAAGATTCAGTATTTCTGAGTGAAGATATTGTGGGTGAGTTATATAGGTCATCTCCAAGAAGCCATGAATTTCACACCACAGCTCTGTAGATGCCTGATATTTTAGAGCAGCTTATTCGTAAAATATTTTAGTAAGTTTTAAAGTTTTATTGTTTCTATTTCTGTCTCTGCCTGTAAAGCCAAGCTCCATTAATACTACAATTCCAGCTATAAAGAATTCTGTGAGAGGAAGGGAACTTATAAATAATGCATTTAGAAACCTCTAAAAAGTATCTTCAGAACTTTTGACGCTTGTTAAAGCAGAATATCTCATCATCAGTGACAGATAGATTTGTTTTTTAACCATAGACAGGTAGGAAGACCTTCCTGTTTTCTTCAATTACACTAAATATTTTGTTTGCAGCCTAGGCAGGTCATTAGGCTTATCAGTAGTTTTTATTTTGAGCAGGCTAATTCCATGGATGAGACTCATAGTTTATTCTTGGGGGGAGTCAACTTGGGGAAGGCATCACCCTGCTCACAGGACTGGTATCTGAGTCCTCTGTGCATCTGAAATACCACAGCTGGATCCCAAGTTCCTGTCTGCTGATACTCTGCAGAGCATCATCTGTAGCTCAAGGGCTGAATCAATCACTGGGTTTTATGTACTGCAGCCTATAACTGTATAATTTTATGTGGAAATCTTGGAGGAAATGCCCTAAATTCAACAGTAGTACCTTCTCCCCAGGAACTTTCTCAGCAAGCTTTGTTGTTTTAAATGGATTGCTGGTGGTTTAATTAGCTCTTTTTTCCTATGAATGTTCCTCCTGGTCAGAGTGCTCAATTCAAATGCAATACAGTGTCCTTTCTTGAATGGGCATCAAGCCAGGAGCTTGTTTCTGTCAGGGAACACAGGAGAGAGAAGTCCCACTGCTTTTCTTCTCTCTAATGTCTTTTCCTCTTCTAGACATCAACCACAAGGTTTCCCTCTTTTCAGTACCTGCAAGTATAAGACTGTAACTTAGCCATTTGGGAATTACTCACTTGAATCAAATTCTTCCCCAGGGCATCAGGAGGAATTCTCACCCAGGACAGATCTCCTAGATATGTGGAAGAGTGCTCACAGCATGAAAAATTACATAATTTTATGCTTCCTGCTTCATTAAATCTAACACTTTATGACTTTCACAAAACTCACGACTCAGAAACCAAATTTTGGAGTCAGAAACAACTTTAATGAATAGGCTGTAAAAGCTGTAGAGTCCCATTAAGATAAGAGATAGTCTTTCTGTCAGAGCAGAAATTGCCAGTAGTTGAAAAGTCTATGGAAACATGTGCTTAAATCCTGTGCAGTTTCACAATTAGATCTAGAAGATGTAGATCAATGTAGCTTGAAGAATTTCAAGAATTTCTGGCTGGCTTTCACCAAAGAAAAAACAAATCTTTGACTTCTTTTGTCTCCTTCTCTTTCTTTTATTGTAGACATTCTGAATGCTTTTCTTACATTTTTCATCTTGCATAGTTTTGATGCATTTCAAATTCTTTTCTCTGTTGCGTTCCCATAAATGTTAAACAGTTCCTATCATTTGCATAAGGTATAGATAGAAAAAACAGAATAAATTCAATACAATATTCAAGAAATCACTTTGTTTGACAGTGGCTGCTGTCAACAAACCCAGTGATCTTGAAGAGGAAAGCTGGAGACTGGCCAAACAGATAAAAAAGGAAGTGAACTGAACACTCACCCAAATTCTGTGGTTGTTAGATGGCTTGGCACAAGTACCAGGTTTCTTTTTTTGGTGAAGTTCCTGAATCGCAGATCAAGAGTTTTAAGCCAGGTCCTGTAATTTCTTTCTTTGGAATGTGCTTTGTTCTCTGGTGGGTTCCTGAAGTGACACACCCACTGCTAGGATGGGCACAACTAAAGTTGTGATCTGGTCTTTGTGGGATCAAAGGCAACCCATCAAAATTAAACTCTGGAGGATAAGTTCCTTGTTCTGCATCTTGCCACTTGCACTCCTGCTCACTGTAAAACCATTTACCATGTGATCAAAGTCTTTCCATGGCAAGTGACAAAATTTGAAAACTCAAGCAGTGGGATTGAGAGCCTATAAAAGTAAAGGTAATTTAAGGTTTTTAACAGAAACAACTTTATTATGTTGCCAAAAAATTTTAAAAATTACTCTTCTGGGGTCTGACTTGGTTCTTACTTGCCTGTGCTGAGATGCTTTGGAGTATTCCAGTTGGTCTTTCACTGATTATTAGAGGTTGATTAGTGCACCAGTAAAATATCTTTGATGTTTTGGAAAGAATATATAACTTGCTTATTTTGTATTAGATACCTTTCACACTTCAGTCTTGAATTAGTAAAATTAGTACTGAAAAAATTCTGTTTTCAAAGAAATAGGAATTGTCATGTTTTTTTTTCTCTTTGGTTTTATGTAGCAGGTTTTATTCAGTAATAGCTGCAACTTTGCAAATGTATTGAAACTTGTAAAGCAGTGAAAACCTAAGGTTTTACATAATTGAAGACTTTTATTTCTTCAGATCTAATGCTTCCCTGGTCACCCATTATAGTGTTTTCAATATTGAAAGTGATTCTAGCATCATTTTTTTCATAACTTTCTACGTGATTTTATCTGGCCAACCTTGTTTCTTCACTTCATTTTCTCAAAGGGTTCAGAGAATGTTGTGGGTTTGATGAAGGACAAAATAGATAAATATATTAAACTGATGAGCTCTTGATTTAAAAAAAAAGGAATATACAAAAGTTGTAAATCATTTAAATAACTACTAGAGTTCTGTGTTTCAGTATTGCCTGGTGGATAATGGTATTTCCCAGTGGTGCATAAATACAAGGTATTAATCTGTCTTGTATCATCCAAATGCTTTAAAGACTTTAAGAACAGGTAAAAGACAACAGTAATTTTCAGATTAGTCAAAATTGTGTTCTTTTCTTTATCCTTGCTTTTATAAATTCTGTCAATAAAGAGTTTCTCTTGTAATTAGTTGTCCAAGGCAACAATTCCCAGAAGAGGAATCTTACTTTAAAGTGCTAAAAATTGACATGGAGGAAATTGCTTAATAAAAATTTCTTTGAAGATTAATGCCAGAATTGAAACCTTTCTAACACTGTGGGAACCATTTATTCATGCAAACAAAGAAGTGCAGATGAGTGATGTGTAGGGATATTGAGATATTTTAGAAGAACTCTCAAAAAATGTGACTGGGTGAAGCTGAGGCTGATTTTTGTTTGTTCCTTTGCTGGTTGTGGCCTTATGTGATTTCTTATATTGTTTCAAGCACAATGAAACTTTTAAAACAATCAGATGTGGCCACCATTAGAAGAAATATTCCCTCCAGAAGCAGAGTGGGAGGTTCAAGTAGCCTAACTTAGTCACTGGCTTATCAATTTTTTAAGCATTTGGTCTTTCCAAGGTTCTTGCCTATCCTGACCTATTTACTCAGCAGTGAACTCCTTACTGAGGTACCTGTGGAGATGTGCCCTGAGCAATCAGCTTTTAACTTTGTTGACTCCCTAAAGAGTCACGCTCAGAAGATGACCTGGCTGTCATCACTGTCTCAAGGAATGCACAGAATACAGCAGGAATATCAGACTGCCTCTGTTGGCCCAGAACTCACAATGTTCCCTGGCTGCAAAGCAGGAAAAGCACTCATCCAAGAACAGGAGTTATGAGGTAAGACCTGTCTTAAGGAGTCCTAATCACCAACATTTTTATCTCAGGGACATCCCTGACTGCCTGGGCACCACTGGTTTTTCTGACAGGACTCTCCCATGTTCAAAGCTGAGCTGATGCAAGGATTTTCTTAAAACAGGGGAGAGTATGAAGCAGGTTTTTTCAAACTCAGTAAAGCATTTAGAAAAGATAGTTGGTTTATTGATTCTTCCCTTTTTCCTGTGCTACCCTATTCTTATATCTGAGCAGAAAGCCCTCACACCTGGTGGAGTTTGGAAGAAATTGAAGAGCTGGATTAGCTCAGATCTCCATACCCATAAAAGAGAATTATTTCTTCTACAGGGTGACTTCAGTAAATGGCAGGCTCTGCAGCAACATAGAGATCTTTTTGAAATCTGTGCATGTGCTCACTCACCTCTTCAGTACATCCACCTGTAGACAACATCTTAGCCATGAGTACCCACCACGCTGTTTGTGAAAAGCCACAACTTTGCTAAATGAAAGCAAATTACTTTCAAAGCATGCAAAGGCACTAATTTTCATTGATTACTCAGTCATGACCAAGTTTCAAATTTCATCTGTTTTTACTGTAGTTCTTCTGGAAAAAATTTGGTTAGAATCACTCTCCCATAACCTAAAAATGGTTGCAGGGATTTTGCTTTGACTGCAAGGGGATAAGAAAACCTCTCTTTAGGCATGGAAAACTTCAGCCTGAACAATAAGTGATTCAGAAGACTGTGGTTGTCGGGATAAATGGACTTCTAATTGGATTCATTTTGCTTATGTAACCATTTGGCCTCTACTAAGCAGATATCCTAACAATAACTTTTCTTACCAATCATACATAGTCTCTTCTGAACTAATGTATCTATACCAACAAAAACGTGCCACATATATAGGGCTGTGTTTGTATGTAAATTTTAAAATTTTCCTGCAAAAATTTGTGGAAGAAAACCCTTCCCAGAGACCTTCATAGACAGATATTGTTCTGGCTCAGGAAATCCTCCAGCCACAAGTGGCTGGAACTTGGGAACATATTCTGAAAAAACTAGATTTTCTGGGTTAGATGGAGCTTTGATCCAGTTTGCTCAGACATGGGTGAACAAAACAACAGTAGCGTGAAGAGAAGCTTCCTGTGAGAAGATTGAATGTTTACTGCTTTGTCCTAAGTTCATGGAAAAAACCCAGACTTCACCCTCCTGCTGTGGCTGCTTTCATGGCAAATATCCTGAGAGCTTTTAGCACCCCACTTTTGGTTCTGGTATGGCACTCTGTCCTGGTGCAATGTTGGTCACATTTGTCACAGTACTCTGGAGTCTGAGGAAAGAGCTGGGAATCATGGTGGCTAATGGATTAACTCAGGCTGCCTGTTCAGTTGTCTAAGTAAATGTGAGGTGAGCCTTCAGCCTTGCATCTATGATCAAGGAGATCTTATATGGTATGGGGACTTTCTCATGTTTGTACTTTGCAGAGAGACTCTTGTGCCAACTCTGTCCTTTTCTAGCACTTGTTATTAAAGAAAATGTTGCATATTGGTTGGGTTTAGAGTTGAGGCATGGCAGTGACAACAGTATTGATAAGTGACACTCATGTCCCTCTACTGAACTTGTCCTTCTGAGCACCAAATAAATCCAGATCCAGTCAAATGAGAAAGGCCTCTGAACTGCTGGTTGAGGCCTTCACCTTCCAAGGAGCTGCTTACTGTAAAACACTGAAGCTTTAGGAGGAAGCAATAGCACAAGCACTTTTCACAGGGGAGAGGCTGCCTCTACTGGCACTAGAAGTAGAGCTAAGAGGGCTTTAAGAGGAGTAATTTCCTGTGTGCTTTATTTAATGACATAAAAGCTCTAGACACAACACACAGTCTCATGTAGGCAAAAATAGACCCAGCTTTAGAAAAACTGTAATTGTGCACCCAGGTTTGGAGCATAGTGGCCATGCTGTGATCATAAGCTCCCTGAGCATTTTGACCATTGCTACTTTGCCTATGAACTCTTTCCTTATGGATCAGAAGGGTTAGGGAGTATTAATGCTGTACAGCAGCAAGTCACACTAGGAAGGCATTTCTAAATTTCAGTAAACAGGACAAATAGTTGTCCCTGGCTGCCTGCATGAGAGAGGTGTTAAGACAATGAGCTTTTGGGGTTGGTAGACAACCCCAAAACTGCAGGACATAGTGAAGAAGGTTCAATTAATTATGTTCTTGTAAAATCATGACCACCACCAAAAACTGATTTAGTTGAAAGCTCAAATAAAAACATTTGTATTTTAAGAAAGTCCTTAGTAAAGCAGGAGGCAAAACAGTTGAAGTTAATGACAAAGCAAAACATTTGAACTTCTGAATTGTTTGAAGGTCCAATTATTTTTGGCCAGAAAATATCAGTCAGATCACAAAGAATTCTGACTGACTTAAATAAATATCTCTTAGAGAAAAGCATTTCTTCAATAAAAGGTCACCCTTCTTTAGTCAACAGAGCACTGTAAACAAGCCAAGTAAACTCATTAATATGTCACACGAAACTGTGTAAAGACATCATCAGAGAATGATACTCCTTTATGAGTATCTGCTCCATCTGTTTGAAAATGTGAGCAAGAGCTTAGATATGACAATGAATTGAGGAGTTTAAGGTCCCTCCCTTCACTGCCCCACAAACATTATGAAGCTAGACAGTTTAATCCAAGTGGTCTAGTATCCAAGAGCTCAGAACACATCTACTGATCTGCAAGATTTCTGCATTTTTGTTCTGGATTTGTTTGTTGCCATGGAGTCTAGTAGAATATTTAGATGTGTGACCATTGGAAAGGATGTTTGTGATTGCAGCACATGGCTGCTTGCCTTCTCCATGTGGAGAGGAGGCTGGGCCTTCAGCTGTCTCTTAACTCTGGATTCTGGCTTAGGGCTTAGGTCCCAGTCTTCCACCATGTTGATCAGTCAAGTCCCAGCTACATTAGAAGGCAGAATTCCAGTGTGTGTGTCCCCAGCAGAGCTGCAGCATTGCAGACCAGCTACACTGTGTGACGTCTCAGTCACAAGAATCTGGCAGAGATCAGGTGAGCATAGAGTGGTTCCCATGAGGAAACACAGCAAAAACTCCCTCTTTCCTGCCTTCAGAACTGCCATTCACAAAATTAGTCTCCAAACCTCCTGACAACCACAATTAAAACAGTATTTAAAATAGCAACAGGTTATTTCACAATAAAAATGTCATCCTTGGAAATGTGTTTCCTTTTGATTATATATAAAGAGATAATATGGCAGAGTCCCATATTTGACATTTCAAGCTGAAGGTATTTACATTAAGGGGGAAGAGGAAAAAGAGGAATTGCATCTCCAGTCTGCTGTTTCTTCAGATATGCCTTCAGTTGAAGCACAGACACATCTCTTAAGGAACTGTCAGTTAGTCTGTAAAAAATAACAAAATGGAACTGTCAATTATTTAAAAGTGTAGATGCAGCAGCTGGTGAGCAGTTTGCTGTCTGGCATTCCTCATGAAGAGAGGTGCCAGAAATTTACTTCCAAAATACTTCAGCTAAGTGATCTCAGATGAAAAAATGACAGCTTCTGCTAATGAACAGTCAGTGCTGTGAGCATAAACATTCATCATAGTCCCAGAGTGGAAGGACTGTGCTAGTATCTGGCTTTGCAAAGCCTTTTCTTTGCACCCATGTTGCATATTTAGCCCAGTTGTACTCCGTGATGGTTCTGGAGCTGGAGCGTGTACCATGAGAAGAAAGAGCAAAGGGCATCTGCTGCCAAGGATACAGCTCAAATGCCTTGGTGACCTCTTCTCAGAGAGTCTTACCTTTGCTCCAGAGACAGCTGCAGGAAGGCTTGCTATATCCAAGGAAGGCAGTGAAGATCACAGGAACCATCTCATGTTCTGCCCAGCCACAAGCAAAAACAGATACCTGGAAAAAGAGAACCAGAAAAGTGTTGTCCAGTGGGGGCCTGGTATCTGCCATGACACAAGGTAAGCTACATGGTATAGGGGCAAAAGTGCCTTCAAGAGCCACTTCACTCCCCTTTAATTCCTTTAAACTTCCAGTTTCTGTATGGTAAGGACAATGTGTTTCACCATATCATCATGCACTCTGTGGGAAAAGACCTTCCTTTATCTTCATGGCATTCAAAATGAGTTGTTTTGGGTCATGATTGGGAGATTTCTCTGTGACCACAAATGACTTTTCAAGACTGATGCAAGTGTCAGCTTGATTTTAAACCTAAAGCATTGGATCAGGAGATTATGCACTGCAGACACCAACAAACACTTTAGAGTGTTCTATAGTAAATACCTTCTAAAGAAGAAGACAGCTGTGGCTCTGGAGCTAAAGGTTTAGTGGCTTTATTTGTGGGAAGCCCAAGTTAACTACCACAAATAACATCCTGACATTGCCAAAAGGGGCCTTTGCAATGCTTTCCAGTCACATCCAGGTGACACACACACAGATGTCTAGAAAATGAATACAGGCCTGGAAGAGATTTGGTATCTGCAGAAGGATTTTCTACAGCATTTAAGAGAAATTGTACACATCATCTGGATATGAGAAACCTTGCAAAAATATCCAGGCTCTGAGAGAGTATAGGCCATGGTGGGCATGGGGTTTAGATGCTTTAGAAAGTCGCTGAGGCTGATAAACCAACTGGGACTACACGTCCCACCTACCCCACTCAGATTTCCTTGGGATTTCTGATTGTCATGGGGGGAAGTATATTCAAAATTGTAAAATCAAGAAAAGACATTTCACTGTTTCCTTGAAAGAATAGATAAAACCAATAAAGCTGATCACCCATGCCAAGGATATGAACCCTGGCAAATGAAAGAGTTAATACTGATGGCAAACAAAAATTCCTGCCCCCTCAGAGGGGGCAGAGGTGAATGAAGTTTCTCTCCGTTTTGGTTTACTGCAAAAACTGTGTCCTCATTTTAAACAGGTTTTGTCAATCCACTGTTACAGCCCCCTGTAAAAGTCCCCCTGCCAGAGAGGAATATAAACAGATGGTTTAGTTTGCATCTAATTTAGTCAGACATGACTCAACAACTTGTCTTTTATCATTAAATACTATCCATTTCATACCTAGCTGTTGGAGTATTGTTGTGCTCTTACAATTGTTTACTTGTCATTTTTCAGGTGGGAGGCAAGATTTAGTCAGTCTGCCACAAAGTGCACTTTTGGATAAGTAATATTAGCCTGTTATGTGCTCAATCTACTGCACATGGGAAAATATCAGTAAATAATATAATGGCTCCTGAAGGGAACTGCGCATCCATCCATCCATCTATCCATCCATCCATCCATCCATCCATCCATCCATGTATATCTAATCCACACAGAAAGGCAAGGATCTAACACAGAACTTGTACTGCAGAGTAGGTTTCTTTCTCAAAGTCCCTGTATGGAGTCACCAGGATGTGTTGTCCTTCCATGTGTCTCACTGTTGTTGCTTTGGTAAAAAATACACATTTTTGCAGTTTCATAAATAGCTATCAGGTGAGGTAGTTATTAGCTCATATTTTCTGTCATAGAAATGCGTGGCACACCAAGTATAGATTGTTTCCTCTCTTTTTATCCAGACCAAGATTATTCTCCAGTTTTAGAGAGCTCAGACTTTCCTCAAATGTTTGTCTTCTCCATGCAATTCAGTCCTCTAATTTGAATGTCCCATGTGTGGCATCTACAGTCATCCTCTCTGAGGAACTGACAAAACATAATTTTTTAGAGAGTCTTGGCAGAGAGTTCCCCATGGAATTGCCTGTGGCAGGTTCTTTTCCCTCAGCATTTGGGGGTATTCTCAGCAAAATGACAGCCTGTGGATGTAGGCAAAAATCCACATCAAAACAAATACAGAACACCTCCCTCCAGATGCAGCAATGCACCTGAAAAGTGAGTTTTCTTTGTGTGAACTGGGATCATGCACCTGCCAATCAGGTGGGCACCATAAAATGCAGAGACTTGGAGTTAATAAATAATATTTTACCATTCTTACAGTCTTTTTCCTCTACTATAAAAATTCTTTATAATCTTTGCCATGTTTCTGGCTTTATTTATTCACTGCCGTCTGCTCTTTGTCTCCTTTCACTTTTTCTGGGGCTTGCTTACCATCCTCCTGCTTGTTTATGTTTTGGGGCATCCACTTCTTGTTGCTTCTGTGCTCTTCCCAGTGGCCTCCTCTCCCCATGCTTTGCTGAGCAGTATTCTTTCCCATGCATATTTTATGTCTGTGGGGGTGTGTTAAGTTTTAAATATGGACATTTCTAGCTAATATGGCAGAAGGACAAAGCAGCCAATTTTCTCCGCATCAATCATTTGCAAAATTGTGTTTTCAAAATAAATGTTAAACACAAAAAGATTTATCTGAGCTGTCTGAGGTGATCCATTGCACCTTTTCTGTAGCTATCAATTAATAGCAAGGCAGTTGTTTGCTGTCTCACATCTATCTGAGTTATAAAATTAATTTGCCATATTTACCACAGCTATCCCTGCTTATGAAATTTTTGGAAGAACCACTAGGAGGAAGTAAAATAACTTTTGAATTTTATTGAAAATGAATCTAGTGTTTTAGACAATGACAACCTTTTATTCTCTAAGTTAAAACAGAATGTATGAGCCTGTTTCTAATTCACATTGTCTGTGAAATTGAAGCAATGGATTCATCTTGACTTTCATGTTTGTTGTCCCAAGTAAAAAATGCTCTCCATCAAATGCCCATTATTCTCTGAGGTTGTTTACTGCTAAGTTTGTGTATGATTGCAAATTAAACAAGCACCATTGTCTAACACATGGCCACTATTCATATCTGGCAGGGCCTGTTTTTCTCATTGAAAAAACATCACTGGAAAAGCACCTCAGATATAGTATTTTTCTTAATATTAAAAAAGTGCTGTGTTTCAGATCTTTTGAGCAGAAAGTACAGGAGCTAAGCAGGGAGTTTGGTGTAAAATCAAGCTATTCTATGCCTAAAATAGTAACCAAACTTGTTATATGTAAGCAATTGAATATTAATATAATAAGAGGTAAGAAAATAATGATCTTATATATATGACTATATGTACAAATATTCCAGCAGAATTTGATTGATTAATTATTGCTGCATCAAAATTATAGTGGAATGATTCCTAGTTTTTCAAAATAGTTTTTAAAAGCAATTGTTATTTTGGGGGTTATATTTCTTGGATACCTATATAAAATAACTTTAGAAAGGATTCATTTTCAGAAGGTTACTTCTTGATTCTTTCTGAAGACCAGATGTCAGAGCCTGTCATGTGAACACCTAAGATGTGATGCACTCAGTGCCATTATTTTTTAAATTTTACCCACTTTCATGCAAAAAATAACGAAAAAAATATTTTGTAAGTGAACACATTTTTCAAAGGGGCAAAAATGTTTGGTTTACCACCACTTTTCCTTGCTGAAAGATGACCACTTTCTAAGCACTGAGCCATGCAAGTATACAAATACCAGTAGGATCTCTTCAAGGCTCAATTTTCAGAAGCCTCTGAGTCTGACAGGAGCTGCTCCTGGTAGTACACTTGGCTGGTGGTGGACATTTACTCTGTTGGCTGTGGCTATTTCATGTGGCTGGAAACACCTCCTGAAGGGGAACTACAGCTGCTTTACATTGCTGTGGGCTGTAGGAGAGCTCATTGGCTCTTTTTCTTGCCTCACCTCCAACTGCTACAACCCATCTATCATGGTAATTGATTTCTCTTCCTCAGCTAAAGACCTCCATCTGGTCTCTCCTGTTCAGAGCCTGATCTTACAGGAGACTGGGAAGCCACAGCCTACAGACATCTGTAACAGATAATGCAGTAAAAATGAAGCATGAGGCACTGCCACACTTGAACACAGCCCTCCACCTGTCACACCATTCTCTCTGAGTTCTTTGTATTTCCTTTCCACTGCTGCTGCTCTTGGAAGGGTGAAGCCTTGTAGAGCTGGAGCCCAGCTGGTATGAAGGCAGCCGTCAAATTGTTCCTGGCTAAGGACACAAGAAGCTGCAGCCTCAAGTTTGAAAATTACACAGCACCATTGCAATGTCAGTGTTGCTGCTCACCACAAACACTGGATATTCCTATTCCCAGTGGCCCACCAGTGGGCTTCAGGATGGGGCAGTATGGGCTGCATCAGGAGGTGGATGGTGCTCAGTGCTCCCTACGACCTGCAGCTGTGGCCGTGTGGAGTCACGGCAGGCAGGCGTCCACTGCTGGGTGGATGAAAGCTGTGCAATCTGCAAATGGTGTTTGACAAGCTGCTGGGGGAAAAAGGGCAGACAGCAAGGCAGGGGGAGCAGCAAGTTTTATCTTCCACGTGACAGCAGTCAGTGATAAAATAGCAGTGGGATTTATGTCCCAGGATCCGACTTGTTGCTGTCCAAGAAGAAGCACTCACAGGACAAACAGCAGTGTCAACAGTGTGTGTGGAGCTTACATTTCTGCATAACCCCAGAATGCCAGCACGAGGTAACAGCTGACATCTAATCATGACTTCTTTAGGTCTCTATAGGTTTATCTTGATCTCTATGCAATTTAACCCATGGGTGTCCATCCATAAACTTATCTTTTTTAAGACAATATGACCTAACCAAGGACACTGAGGCATGAGCTCAGTTACATGGAAATTAAGATTGCTAAGTAGCTCTGGAGGTCAGGCTGCAAGCTATATATAGCTTCTCAGAAATTTGCAATATCACATTTGGCATGGGGATGAGGCTTCTTAAATTCTGTTGTTAAGCAAAACATTTTTCACACCATAAGGAGAAGTCATATTTGGCAGTGGAGTCAGCTTTGCAGGAGCATGTAGGTGACTAAAAATATTGGCAGGCTCCTTGTGAAACTGATAAATGGATGGAGCAACTGTCCTGGATTTCCACTGGGAGCCCTGGCACTGCCAGGTCCTCCTAGGGGCTCCATCTGCAGCAAGGACACATCAGCCTGCAGGTGGTTTGCCAGTACTTGGGCAAAACTGAATCCCTGGTGAAGGCAAGAGGAAGACTTTTCAATTTATCCTAAAGAGGACCTGGCCTCCACAAATTTAAAATAGAAATTACAGTTGGTTCCTATTATTATCTGATTTCCTAGGATGGTATGTCGGTGAAAATATGGACATTGTAAATAGCCATGTCAGTAATGGATATGAAATGTAACTTCAGAGAAAGTTCAAGAGGTATTTCTTGTCATTCTGAAGTATTCAATCCTAGAGAAAAAAGATTGTTTACTACTTTCTACAAAATATGACACTTGCTATGCTTTTTTTCAGACACAGAGCAAAAGTGGTTTAATTCTTCATCTCCATTCCCCAGCTCTGGCTAAGTCTGTGGCTTAGGGTGGAGAGGAGAAAGGCTTCAGGCAGAGGAATGAGACAAAATGTTCTTGTGGTCATTCATGTGGCTTGTCATCAGCTCCAGAGGAGGCAGGCACAGCTCTTGTGAAGGCTCTGACAGCACTGAAAGCAGCTGGGATTGCAGAAAAAGATGAACAGAAGGAACAGTGCTGTGATGAAGAACCTGTTTCTCATGTGGAGAGAGCCCATCACAAACTGTAAAGCCCACCCTGCAGTGATGGAAAGTTGTGGAGGGTTCTGAGTGCACATGAACATCAGATCAGTGGTGCTTAAACGTGACATTTCCTGCAGCCGCACAGCACAGATGGACAAAGGTGCCTGTTTCTATAGGAACAGGTAGGAGACTTCTTTTTGCTTGGAGCAGTGCACAGGCAGTGAAAAGGACAGGCACTTCCCATCTCGGGCAGTGGGGAGAGCTGCCCAGCACTGCACGGATGCCTGCCTGCTCTGAGGCATGTGTCCTACAGCCAAGGGTCACTTTGCCCACTGGAATATGCGCTCTGCACATGATGCTTTTCCTGATGCAGACAGCAAATTATCCACACTTAAGCGCCACAGGGGAACTCTCCCAAGAGGAAGGAAAAACAGAGGGAAAAAAATGAAATTACATCCTTCCTCTTCCAAAGAAAACAGTCCTTCTCCCAGACCCCTAATTAAAATGCAAAGGTTTAATAAACAGATAAACAGAAGGCTTAATCATTGTGAGTCAGAAAGACATCCAGCATTGAGCTGAACAGCAGCAGATTGTTGGCTTCCTTTGAGGAGAGACTACAGTTCATCATTCCCTGGAAAGTGCAGGATGGTTTGATTGCAGGGGATAAAAGCAATGGCCTGTCATCTCTCATTTGTAAGGGAGTAGAACTCTGGTGAAAGAAAGAGGTGAGGACAGTCAGGAGAGCAAGCCTGGAGTCACGGGCTCACAGAGCTGTGGTGGAGGTATGGGGCTCATGGACCACCCAGATGCTCTTCCCTTTCATACTGGAACATCAGCTAAACCCACACCTTTCCCAGCAGGCACTTCCTGGGTCTGATCTTGAGTATCTCCCTTATTGACAGACAAGTTTGGGTGACATTTAGCTATGCAATAAAAACCTTTGTCTTGATGCTTAGCCTGAATATCCCCAGGTGCAGGTCTGTCCCATTGATCCAGTACCACATGGGCACCACGAGCCTCAATTCTCCTTTCAGTCTTGCCCTTCTCCCATCTGGAGCTGTGTCCTCTGCTCACCTTTACTGAGGTCCAGTTTTGTGCCACTCAGCTCAGGCATTATACATTTTTAAGTAATTGTATTTTTAAGCTGTGCACCTGATAGTATGCATTATGTTTATATATACATTTATGTGATTTTAGATATATGTGTAAACTTAGCACCAATATTTATTTGCGTATGATCTGTATGGTATAATATGAAGTTAATGGCATGGTTTGGAAAAGAAATTAAGACAACAGGCATATAATTTTTCTTGTGAATTCATAAAAAACTCCATTAATGCTTCTGGTCAGGAAAAAAAACAGGAAAGCAAAAAAAAGCATATATTTTTCCAAAATTTGTTAAGCAAATTAAAAATTAGTCAAATTTTTAATAGCTTTTCACCTGGAAGTTAGTGTGTCCTAAAAGTTTTGAATCATATGGAATGTTTTAGTCCAGTGGAAGTAACACAGAGAAGGGAAATATTCTGCAAACAAATGCAATTTGAAATTGGGATCAGGGGTTGAAACCATTTAGCTGTTGTCTCTCTCAGGTTGACTGGTGAATTGAGGAGATTAAGTACATGGATTCCACTGTCCCTCAGCACAGGAGCTCAGTAATCCTGGTACCCTGGATTTGTGACCACAGGAGCCTGTGAATCATGAAAGAGCATTTTAGCACAGGACTCTGACAAATAAAAATGCGTCTTTGTGGAAATTTAATGTGAAGATAATTCACAGGCATGTTTATTGGTAGGAAACCATTGCATAAAATGTACGGGTAAGGTAAAACATTGGTTAAAATACCACCCAGGTAAATCAGTTTCCCAGGCAATATATGGAGAGTGCTGCCATTTAACTGCTCTGAGGCAGCCAGCAAAAATTCTAGAGCTGCCTGCCAAATAGCTAGATGTTGCTGATGGAAAAAATTAGCCTCAGTACATTGGCATCTGGAGTCTGTGACTGCCATCCAAAAAGAAAAGGGACTGGTGCTGTGGAATTGGGTAATTGCCCTCCAGAAGCCTACCACAAGTCTGCTGCAGCTTTGTCATTTAAAAAAATATATTTAAAAAGTTAAAAAAATGTTCTTAATTTAAAAATAAGAGTTTGAAAGTAAAGAAAGGAAGATATTAGGGGAAACATACAGTTAACTGGATAAAAAGAAACTCAGCTTCCTTGTGTGTCCGAGCACAGAACAGACATATATGCGTTTCCATGCATGTGCTGGTGTGTGTTTCAGAGAACTTGTTTCTGTGTCAACTCTGTGTCCATTTCACAATGAATTACACACTCCATTTACTTGAAATTCCAATGTATATTATCGGGAAAAAACCCCAAAAAGTTCTGAGTAGAACCTATGTTTTAACAATTATATTCCTTCCTCTCTTCCTTGCCCACTCCCGGCTGTAAATAAATAATTTGGGGGGAGGGAGGCTGTCAGTTACCAGCAGTCACCCCCTGTTGTGATTCCGAGGGTGGGAGCGTAGCTGAAGTAACCACAGTGGAGCAGCAAGTAGAGATAAATTACCAGTTCTTAATCTGAAAGCATTCTTATTCATAGGACAAATTTATAGGAATTGTGGTACATTAATGCAAAATTTCGGTGACCTGAATTGTCACAGTTTGCTTTACTGCTGATGTCCTAGAGATGACACTGAAATCACTCTGCTTAGATTTCTGAGAGGCTCTTTCTTTTGAAGACTTTAGTCGCAGGGGTTTAGAAGTCCTGTCCAAATGAGAAATGACACATACTTCTCTCATTTGAAACTTTGTGGAATATGCACCTAGTAGTTTTCCCGTTCAATTAAAAATCACTGTATTTCTTGTACAAGATTGACTGAAAGATGATGTAGGTTTAGAACCTCAGTCCTAGAGAGCATCTGGTGTTCAGACAGGGATATGGTCAGTGCCAAGTTACCTGCTCATAAGAATTCAATGATTTATCAATGATAGGAAATTGCACAACATGTGGACGTAAGATTGTAAGATTGTAAGATTGTAATTCAGACTTTGCTGGATGTTTTTTCTTCTTACTGTGTTATTTTTGTGTGTCTCTGTGACAGTTAACTAACCTCACTTTCTATGAACACAGCAACAAATAGGTAGTGGTTCATATGCCATGGTGGAATACCCACAGTATAAGATAGTACCTATCTTGTTCTGCCTGCCACAGCCTTTCTATACTACAGGAAAATGTGAAGAAAAGGGGGAGGAGAAATCAACTAGAAGTGAATTAATTTTTGGGTGAAAATATCTCATGTCAAGAGAGGAGTTCAGAGGTATTTTGTTGGAATACACATGCTTTTTATTTGGGATGGTAGACATATTGAAGTTTGCTAATTTGTAGAGGCAGTTCTTGTATGCATTAATAATGGTAGATAAAAAACATTAGTCAATAAATATTTGAAATTTTTTTAGCCATTTTGGAAAGCTATTTTTCTTAAAAATTAAATGAAGCAGAAACAGAATGCATTCTCTAAGAAAAAGGCAAGACAAACATTAGTACAGGAAAAAATGACATTGACTCAAGCACAGCCCTAGGCAGCAGAGCACTTAAGCAGGTACTTAAGGTAGGGCACATACCTATCTGTTTTTCTGAATCATTGCCATGATTACAGGGCGTTTCATTTGCTCTTGGTAGCGTCCTCAGTTCCAGAGATCTTTTTGCTTTCACAAAGAAATTCAAGTCATTAATCATATGGCATTAACATTCCCACCACTGGGATTATGAATTACATTTCTGTAATAAATGTGAATGCCATTTCCCTCATCTCCTGTTCTTTCAAGAACCCTAAAAGTTTTATTTCAACTTTCAGACTTGCACTGAGGGCTTTGGCTAGGAGTTCGTGCTTCTGGCTCACTTGAGCTAATTTGGCAAGTAATTTTAAAACAACTTCTATTGTACATGGAGCTGCAGGGTTTGAAATATTGCTCAGTCAGCTCTTACTTCATGAACAGTTTGTTTGATTAGGTGCCCAGGTGAAACACAATCGGGGAACCTGGTGAGCTGTAAGCCTTCCACAGGGAGGAGGAAATGAAGTGGATTTGCTCGCTCCTTGGCAGAGCGTTCCAGCTGTTTGGCTGCTGTGTAAAGGTGTGTCACCTCCCCCTGCCCACCTTTCAATAGCATTGCTGCTGTATTTTGTGAAAAGTCCTGTTCTCATGCATGTCCTTGGGCATCCTGTGGAGTGACTATCTAAGTGGGTCTTGTCTGTGGGCCTTGACTTGGCTTAAACTGGATGAGCTGCCAAGGCTTGGACGGCACCCGGTGTGGGCAGGAGGACCATGTTCAGCCCTTACCAAGGGGCCATCCAGGTCCTGGTGCTCCCAGAAGGGTCCCCTGCCTGTTGAGCATGGGCTGTCAGGGTTCATATTTTGGATTTCAACTTCTAAACTTGATCTGAGCATAAAATCATGGCTTTCAGGACTTTTTGTGGACTCTCACTTATTAGAGGTTCCTAAAAGCTGCTTTGGCCATGGTGGATTTTACAGCACCTATACAGTGATAAAGCTGAGCTGGTCAAAAGGTCCCTGGTGTGATCTGAATGTTCAGGGTCTCTGCTATTTCTCACTGGCCATGGTGGGGCCCTATTGGAGACTTCAGGTAGAGGCTTCAGGTAGGTTTTGGGATGTGAAAAGTGAGGATGCAGGCGGTGTCCCCCATTGCTCTGGAGAGCCTGGCTCTCCAGGTCTGCAAGGAGGAGGAGGAATCCCAAAACTACTGACAGAAATCCCAGCAATAAAGAATTTACCTTCAGCAAGGAATTAATAGAAAGTATAAGCATGAGCTGTGGAGAGCAAGAAAAGCAAAGGAAACCAAAAAACCCCAGAGCATTTGTTTCCAAATTCTTTCTGAAGCAAGACATACTGTATCCTGAAGACAGAACAAGAAAATAGATTGAGTTTATATAAAGCTGCTTGTGGAAACCACCCTGGTAACAAAATGAGCTAACAAAAACCAAATATCAATGAGAATCCAAATATTCATCTTTAAAATCACTGAGCAGTAAATTACACATCACAGACCTCCTCAGTCTTCTGGCAAAAGCTGCAGAAATGGAAACTCTTAAACACAAATAAAAAATGTGTTTGTTTAATTCTGCAGTAAGAGCAAGTTTCTGGACAAGCTGCATTTTCTAAATAAGGCCTTTTTTGTCACCTGAGTGGAAGAATGCCTTATCCAACACAACCTACAAAGCATTTAATCAGTCCTGATGGTAAATCTAAAATGGCAAATTCCTTTCTGCCTTGCCCCAAAGTAAAGAGCTGGATGCATTTCCTAGGACAATTTGAAAGAATTTTTCACATATTCTTTACCATATTCTGCAATCTTAAAAATAATCCAGATGAACTGTGTGGTTCTTTACCATATTCTGCAATCTTAAAATTAATCCAGATGAACTGTGTGGGTTTGGTGACCACCCTCTGTCAGGGGCTTTTATGTGTTCTCAGCCAGGGGTTGGATCACGAGAGACTGCTCAGCCACATGATGACTGAGCTCCTGCTGTCATCTCCTAAAGCCTGAGCAGGAGAAAGAGGAGGATCCTGCTGCCCCAGGAGGAGAAGAGGAGTGCAAAGGCAATTGCTTAATAAGCAATGCTCTTCCTGTGTGGATATTGTTGGGATACAGGTCTTTTATGTCACCTTTATCTCTGTCATGATGTGATGCCTGTGGTGCTCCACCTCACAGATTCTCTGGTTTTCTCAGTGCTTCATGTGTTGGTGATGGCAAAGTCTCTACTGTCTAAACTAGGCATGGACAAAATACCAGTGTCTTTCTGAGCAGCTACTAATAAGGTATCAGAAACACCTTTACATAACTCATTATTTTTATTGATTGGGAATAAGACAGTATGGTATCTGATATTTTATGGAGTAATACACAGTTACTCTTGACATAAGAAGTAGCAAAATGGGGTTGCAAAGGCCTCAAAAGCTATTTTAGTTGTTCATTGCACCAAACTGCTTAAGGTGACTGGCATAAAAAGCTACATTGATGATTATTTGGCTCTTCTTCACTTTCCCCTTTGGTGAGCTGTGGTGAAACCATGTGAAAAGTCCATTTTTGGTAGCATTTAATTGTGGATGTCTGCACATGACATTTTAAAGCTTCAGTGATAAATTATAAACCCTTTCTTTTAAACATGCCATTACAATTTCCCATTATATTGTTGCAGTGGACTGAACATAGCAGCAAACCAAATCCTAAATCCATAAAGGCAGTAAATTAAATGTGGCTCCAGTGGTTTTGGAGCTTGACCAACAAGTTATCTTTATTAATGCATTCAGGGAAAAGGTCTCATTTTATTATATTATTTTCTTAATGATAAAGGCAGTAATGGAATCTCAGCAGAACACACCAAAGGAATCTTAGTTTGCTGGCAGTTGGGTGAAATTTTTGTCTGTGTGTGCTTGGTACAGGGTTAAGACTTGGCAGTGTCCAAATCACTGACTTCTGTCTTGAAAAGCACAGTCTTTTGCTGCTTCTCTGTAGTTGCTAGTTGACGTTTTCTTGGCTTTAAATGAAATTTTGACACATAAATCCCACATGTCAAATGATATTGTAAAACAAGCATCCAAGTGTCAGCACATAGCCCAATAGTCTAGGGAGTAGAGAATAGAATAAGGAACACCTTTATACAGTCTTTCATCTGCATCCAGCCATCTGAAAGTAATTTGAAACCAGTTTCAAATGAAGCTAGGTTGTTTGGTCTGTTAAGGCACACAAAGCCAAAGCAGAAGTTTGGAGTCTTCATGGCTTTTATTGACTTGCTAATAAGTAGATAAAGTCCTTATTTTCCAAAGCCATACTTTTCTCAGATAGCCCATTCCAAAGAAAGCCTAATTGAAATTACAGAAGTCTCTTGCAGACTGCCACAAATTCCATTTTTAAATAGCCTGCTGATATTGAAAGACTTCATGATGAGTCTTTCACTTGCAAAGCAGGACTGGTGGGTTCCCCACTGATGAACTGTTTTGTTGGACTTGGGGAGACATTAATGGTACCAGGTTCCTACAAAACCACACCAACAAAGGAGTGTGGATTTACATGATGATGGGCTGGCCCCAAGATTCACCACTAAAATACTACAGCAAACCTCATTTAGCTGCCAGCTGCAGTGTGTACTTTGCCATACATATTTCTTTTCTGTGTAGTACCACTGGAAAAACAGAATTCAGGTAAGCCGTGGTCTAACAGGGTTGGTTTTTTTTTCCAAGGGCCTTCAGCTGTGGTAAACTGGTATTATTTAATATAAATAAACTGCATATTCAAATGGTATATTAGATATTAAGATAGTTATGACATTCAGATGACACAAAAAGACAGACCTTGAAAACAATTATCTATGTTCCCAAGACAATGTGGGTTTAGACGGTTTTCAGCATTTCAGCTCTGCCTGGTGTTTCTGCACTTGGAAATGTGTCAGAACTGAATAGGGTGTGGAGGTAGCTAGGCATGTGGTTTAAATAGTTCCTGGTACTTCAGCAAGTGCCTGAGATGCCTTCAATTTGTGCTGATTGTTTTTAGGGGAAAAAAAGAACATTCAAAGCCTATGTATTTATGGTGGAGCAAAACAAAAGATTACAATTTTGATGGTACAGGGCTGGAGTGGAAGGAAATTCTTTTGTGAGCTACTAAAAATACTAAGGCTTGTAGAGACCTCAATCCTATTTGGCCTGATCCTTTGCTGTTTATGGTGCTGCCTTCGAGTCACTTGTGGCTCAGTGTGTGTGCGAGCAAGGGGGCAATCAGGCGCTGCAGTCAGAGGTGGCTCCATCGTGTCCCTGCAGCCCTTGGCCTTGCACTGATGGCAGCAGCTCTGCCTCCTCCCTTTGGTATCCTCCAGCTCCCTGGCGAGGCTGATAGCAGCACTACCCCTGCCTGAGAGCTCCGAGGGGAGAGCAGTCCTGGGGTCATACAGCTTGTCAGCTCATCCCAGAAACACGGGTTAAGGGAAATAGGCACCATCCACTCATCACTGCAGCATTTCTGCCTGCTCTCAGCACCTCCCACAGAGCCACCAGGTGCTTTGAGGGAAGTGGACACAGCCTCAGTGCATGATGCTCCTTTCACAGGGAAACATGCAGCTGTCACTCCTCAGCGCCTGCAAAACCTGTTGAAGGAAGCTGACAAGCACAGCAGGGCCACAGGGCAGGAATGTTGGGTGCATTGACAAAAGCCAGCCCTCTGCCTTCTGTTTCAGAGAATTTCACTTCTCCAAAAATATCTGTGAGATGAAACTGCAGCAAATATGGAAGGAACCCCTAAAAAAGAGCCTCTTCTTCTGATCTCAGGCTCTTTTTCATCTTTTTTCATCAACTTATTTGCTGCAATGGCAGAGGGCGTCCCTATAGGAGCAGTAAGAGCAAGAAGCACATTTTTGGAAGATGCACATTGGTAAATAGTATATTTCCTGACACTGCTTGGTTTACTTCTGTAGGTGTAACCTGGGGAAGCTTGGTCTGTTATCCCTGCAGAAATCTGGCCATTGTTGTGATTATATTCTAGTCATCATTTTTTATCAGGAGGCTGGATTTCTCAGGATCTGTTTTGCTATCTGGTTTGAGAAACATCAAAAATATTTACCTGACTCAAAATTAATACTGGCATTACCTGCCCCATGCCTCATAGAGCCAATGCCTTGCTTTGCTAACGTGTACACTACATTATTTCCCTATTTATTCAACTGTGCAGCACAGAAATACAACATAACAGACATTCATATAAGCACTTACGAAGAAGTTTTTAGTGAGTTATTTTCCTTAGCATCTAATAGCTTAGTACAAAAATAAAGTCCAGAAATGTGCTCATTGTAACTTCTTTAAAATCCATGCAGCTCCTGTTAGAGAATATTTTTATTCACAAGTATTCCTGTAGTGTTCTATTTTAATGAATTATGAATTTAAGACTCACAATTTTAGTTTACTTGAAGCTGAGTTCACTGATGGACATTGATATTACAAAATCATGCACAAAATTTACAGGACCAAGTATATGATTTGGAATTTGAGACATGTAGAGCTCAACCCATTTTTGAGGATGACATAATATCACCAAAAATGAATGTGATCTATTTTACATACTGATCTCATTCAACATCTAGCAAATTTGAAAGTGTGCTTTCAGAGATAAACTCCACGCTTTTCCAGTGAGCATAAGTGGATTTATTCCAACACACTCAGTTTCTCCAGTTCACAAGGCTACAGTAGAAACTGGGTTGATTTCATTCCTACAGGCAGCCAGCAAAGCATACTGACACACTTAAATAGTTTATTGATCTTGGCCATTAACAACGGCATCACAAATCCAGTGATGCAAATTACATTTTGTGGAGTTTAAAAATGCTATGGTTCTATGTTTTTTGAGCATTATGCCCAAGAGAAAGGATAAAAAGCTAGCAGAAAGGTATGATTTTGCAAGAACTGTAATTGTGTTAGGCCAACACAATCAACAGTTTTATGAAGTTTAACTAGCTTCACTAATTTCTTAATTAAAAGTTTCATTAGCACAGCAGACAGAATGTGGCATTTGTGACCTCCTCAGACTTTGGTTTGTTTTCATTACAGTGTTGATGCAGTCCAGAGAAATAGGAAACTAGCACTATCTCAAGGCATAGGCTTATATAACAAATTTTACATTCTGTGCTTTTTCATACTCAGGGGTCAGCTGTGTAGCCTGTATATGGGCAGGATACAGATGATACAAGGTGATTATTATATACAAGTTTGTCCTCTTTCACAGTATTGAAATGTGTAGCTAGCAGCCTGGTATGCTTTCAAGAAACTGTTAATCCCCAGAGACTTCCCTTATTCAAAAACGTGTCCCCGAGTTGTGCACCATCACAACAAAGAAGCTTTCTCATGATGCCATCTTGACAATCACTGAGTTCAAACACATTTTGCTTGTATACATCTGCACATAATAGAGAAATTTGGAGAAGCTCCTGTACTTTGGAGAAAATCCCTACAATTTCTTTTTCTTAAATATGTCACTAACATTGTACATTGTGTATATATGTGTACAATTTACCAGGTGTATGAGCACATCAGCCACATGCAGCGTATCAATCCACCCCACCAGCTGGGTTAATCCAGCTCTACAGCATTCAGGACAGTTTCAAAGAATCAACATTTTAAATAGCTTGTGGTTACAGCAATGTTTCTTCCCCAATTTTTTTCAATCACCACCACATGTGTTTTAAAATGCAGATTAAAATTTAATCCTCAACTGGGGACACATTTGAGGCACACATGTGGTTCTGCATGCAGGGTGAAATCCAAAGATGAAGTATGTATTTCTCTTCCAGACTTATACCCAAACAGGTGAGAGTGTGAGATGGTGTCACTTACATACTGGGATCTAGAAGGCAAGTTAGGAAGTCTTGATTTTAAGAGGCTTGAGTATTTGGCTCTTTGTGATGTTTGCCTACAGGATTTTTCCTAGCTTGCTGCTCCGTGTCTTTCATAACTTTTTTTTCCTGTTGTGCCTTTGCATGAGAACAAAACACAAAATGTTGGATTTGTGTGTCTTGTGAGGAAATGCTTTCACTGATCTGCCACATATACATAAAACATATATGCTATTCTCAGGATCTGCCTGAAATAATAAAGGAACTTTCTTTAATACCCCTGAAGGCCCTGTGCCGAAAATATATTTTTGCTGTTAACACCATGACTAAATAAACAAATAAAATATGAAAAGATAATAGCTTAATTGAAAACATTTGCATATTAGCATGATTTCTATTAAGTGCACTGATGCTAGTGACAGAGGCTTGGAAACCTTTGAAACTTAGTCTTTAATTTAGTCTGCTATCTTTCCTTAAAATTTGGGGTTTTTCCTTTTTTCTTCACTCCTCCTACATCTAGTTGTTCACCATGAGAATTCTCAGTTTTATGCAGGTAAGGGTCCTTATTGTTCATTCTAACATGGCAAAAATTCTGTCTGCCTGTTAGATTCTAAAATGGCACCTGAGTTTTTTGAGCCATATTTTTCTCATAAGGTTGAGAATGTGTAGAGGAATAATGCATAATAATACAGCTGAGCATGGTACACAGGGCCAAACTTCAGCTCCAAAGTGGGAGAAAAAAATGTCTTAATTCTGAACATCCACTTTCATCTTCTTCCTAACTTCATCTGTAGTTTCCCCTAGTCTCCAGACATCTAACATGTGCCTCTAAGAGGACAAATGTGTTTCCTTCTGGGAACTCTGCACCAGGGGTACATGAGTTTGCACTCAAGACACCAAGGCTGGAAGACACAGCTGGAAGAGGATTTCAAGGTCCACCCCTGTGCATTGGGACAAGGTCAGTTACTCTTCCCTCATTCTTGAGAAAAGCCTGACTTGGTCCTGGCCATACAGACCCCACATGCAGCTTGCTGTAGTGCTCTAATATCTATCCTATTGGGAGGTCTTCAAAGTGTCCAATCTGAACTTTTTCCTGGCAAGCTGAGCTCTCTAACTTTGTCCCACTCCCAGAGACACAGAGAACAATGTGTTGTTTCTCCATGCTGCATGACAGGATAGTTGCTTTCCCTTTCTTGGTTTTTGTATCTAAAGGGTACTTTGAGTGACCTCGTGGGTCACTTTTTAAAGATCATTCTTGCTGGTCTCTCCTTCGCAGCTTCTTGTGTGTGTGTGTATGTGTATGTGTGTGTTTTATCCAGTGACTATTAAATAGAAAATGTGGCCATGTAAAAAGTTTCTTTTGGCACCTGTGGATGCTCCAAGTTGTGGAGACCTCCACATGAGCCAGGATTTCTCCACAGCTGTTTGGGCCCTTCTGTCCTCTATGGAATGCCTGTGGCAAGAAATCCATGCATGAACTGAGCTTGCAGCAGCTAATGTGGGGAAAGGGAAAATATGTGAATGTCCTCTGACAGTTACAAAAGCAGACACTGTAAGGATGTTTTACAGGGAGAACAGTTATGGTGATGTACTGGGGGGAAAAAAAATAAATCCACAAACATATTTAATTCTCCTGGCAGTATTCCACTCTGCTCAGGGAAGGCCTGAGGCAAGGTCAGCAATACCCAGAAAGCAAAAAATGATGTGTCTGAGAGTTGATCACACTGCAATTTGCAGCTGTTTTTGTGGAGATATTTGCCTTTCCAGCAGTGGTGTCAAGGTTGCCCCGTGCTCAGCCGCGGGGCAGTGGGAGTGTGGGGGATGGAGTGTCAGCTCTGTCACAGCCCCCTGGGCTCCTGCCACTCTCCAGTGGGGAGAAAAGCCACCGCATCCCGCATCCCCAGGGGCTGCCACCGTGTCCTGTGCCCCGCAAAGCAGGGAGGGCAAGGATCCCTGGCCACGCTGGCCTCTGGGTGCAATAAGCTGCGGTGCCCAGGAATGCGAGGGAGCAACCAAAAGCAAAAGCAGTCAGCAGAGAGGATGCCAGCAGATGGTGCTCCAGCCCATGCTGCCTCACTCTTCAGCTTGTCGAGGCTATTACTGAAAGTTATCACCTTGTTTGGAGGAGCAGCTTGCTTCCTCTGTCCCCTAGCTTAAGAGTGTGGAATTTATTTACACCCTATGATTTAGAGGATGGAGTCAATTGGTGAGCACAGGATGAATTTTGGATACCAGCTATCAAATGCTGTCAATGGTTAATGACCTATCTGTAGAATGGAAGCAGATCTATAAAGGACTATGATAAATGTGATGTACAAAAAACAATTTGAAGAAATCACAATGTTCTTGTGGCAACGCTGAGGGCAGACAAGAAACAGAATTAATTCTTAAAAAATAAACATACCCTGATTTATTCTAGTTCAAAAGAGGCCTCAGGAAGTCCAAATTCTGCCTTTTAGCTGTAACAGCTGATAGAAGCTGAGATTACAAATGTTCCCCACAACAGGGAATTGTACAATAATGAAACATACACCATAAGTTAACAAAGTCATCTTACCTCCCTTGATTTATGTCTAACATAGCTTGATGCTAGCCTTGTGAAAAGAGTGCAGTAACTTGTTAGGCAGATCCACCTATGTATTGATCCAATGGCCTCCAGTGGCTGTTTTAAAGTCAAAGTACTCAATTTTTAGTGGTGTAAATAAAGGAAAAAAAATGAAACTGTAAGTTGAACTCCATTTCTCATCAAAAAATTGAGCAATGCTGGTTTTGTTTTGTTTGGTTTTTTAATTATTATTTTAATAATTTTAAGGTATATCAGAAATTGGCTGCTTGGTTGGATTTTTTTGAAAAAACTTTGAAAATCCAAGTGATCCAGTGATCCAGTCTAGTCAACAAGTCTTTTCAGCAGGCAAAGGTAACAGACAATGCCCAGAAACAATTTTTGCATCTTTCCTTCTGACATTGCTTGAATTTTACACTGCTCTACATCACTTACTTTAACTGGACTGGCTTATTAGTGTTTAATCTGTTCACTTGAAACCAAAGAGAAAGATGAAGGAAAACTGGTTTTACTCAGCCTGTTTCAGCCCTTGGCTTTTGAGGTGCAGTGTCAGTTCCATGCTTTGTATCCCCTCTGTACCACATACACCCACAGGGAGGATTTAAGTAAGATTTGATACTGGTCCCACAGTAGCCCAAAGTGGAAATGGAGCTGCGCATCTTTTGATGCTCAGTGACCCAGTGCCCCATGTATAGGTGTGAGTCTGGTTCAAGATCTTCGTATTTTTAGACATCTTTTTCACCCTTAACAATTCTTTGATTCTGTAAGATGCCAGATATTGCTCCCCAGGCCATTGTAGGTTCAGATGCAGATTTATACTTTGACCTGCAATAAGTCTATATACAACAGTAAATCCAGAGGCTTTCAGGGATGAAGTGAGTTGAGTTTTACATGTGAAATGGGTGGTGTGGGTGGTATAGAGGCTTTGTGGGTTCCATCTCTCAACAAGAGAGCATTAGTTTGCCATCCTCAGCTTTTCACTTTCCCACTGTTAAATCCATGCCCTGCACCGTCAGGGCTTGAACTGAAATGAAGAAAGATTCCTATGTCATGTCTGCCTCTCTCTGTCTATCTCGCTGCTTTTGCTTATTTGTAGAGATCAGTGCAGGTGACACTTAGAAATTGCTTACACTTCCTAATCTCTTGAGTGTGTTTTAAATGGTGCTGCCCTGCTGCTATACCTCTGCAATGCTTACTTTACATTTCCCTCCTAGCCCCTCACACACATCATTTACAAATGCTATTTTGATACATATCAAGTAGAGTCATAAGGAAAGCAACATAATCTTGTGGGGATATCTCTCTAGATGGAGGAGCAGTAATTTAGTGTTGTATCAAAGAAGGCTCAGTATATACAACTTGAACCTGTATGACTTCTGTCAATAACCTTTGATCCTCTGCATAGTTATGTCTAAAGAGCAGCTCAGCCAAGAAAGTGACAGGACATCACAGTCCATATGCTTCTGGTTTGGGCTGCATGAAACACCTCATCCTATGGCAAAGATCACAGAATCACAAAATGGTTTGGGTTGGAAGAGGCCTTAAAGATTATCTAGATTATCTAGTTCCAACACCCCTGCCATGGGGAGGGACACCTTCTACTGGATTACATTGTTCAAAGCCCTGTCCAACCTGTCCACCCACAGCTTCTCTGGACAACTTGTTCCAGTTCTTCACCACCCTCACAGTGAAGAATTTCTTCCTAATGTCTAATCTAAACCCACCCTCTTTCAGTTTAAAGCCATTACCTCTTCTAAAAGCAATGTTGTTTCAGAAAAAAAAATAATCAAAAGATTTTATTCCAAAATAGCCAAAAGAAAATTATTTGAACGTACATAATTATCTTCCTCCTATCCTCTATTTTGGACAAATGACTCAGGAAATGGCATCACATTTGCTATTGGTTCTATCACTTAACAAAATTTTGCTGTACTCAACCAATTTCTTAGCTAGACATGCAGTTTTGTGTTCAGTATCAATGCATTTTCTGAAACTGCTCCTGCAGGTTTCATTGTTATTTATTATTTGCATTAGCACTGGTGGGTTTAGGGGTCCTGTTCTGGCAATGTAATAAAAAGCAATATTTGTCTCTGGACATTAATAATTTTCAACATCTCTGAGGGATTTTGATACATTAAAAATTTGGTTCTGCTGCTCTCTTTAACTAGTTAGTTAATTATTTGTACATAAAAAGTTGGACACTAAAAAAGACAGCAGGCATGATTCCTGATGAACCACCCCATAATATTGACCAGATTTAGATCTCCTCCCTTTCATGCTATCTCCCGTCTAGAGTAGTAACATGAAAGGCCAAATGAATGAGCTATAAGAAATTCACAGCACGCAAGATTACTATAAGTAATAAATCTCCTGCAGTAAAGGAATTTGTATAGAAATAATAAAAGTATCGGATGCTAAGAAGAAGTAAAACCAGCTGTGTAATATAAAAGAAAATCTTTATCCTCATCTCACTGGTGAAAACTAATTCAAACAAAATACATTACACAAATCATACACTTTGAAATTATTTACATAAAAACAGATGGAGAGTGTTCCTACTGTGATAATGAGGTTTTAGCAAAGTATGTCTTTCACAGAGTTGCCATCTTTCTGCAAACAACAGGGTTTATTCTGCTGGCACCAGGAGTGTGAATCCCCAGCAGATTCCCTGTCTTCCCTGGGGGCCCAGGTAGAAGGTGGAGCAGAGCCTGTTTTTGTGGCTGGGGCATCTTGTGAGTTTCATAACCTGCAGAAATGTTAAGGTCTACAGGTAAGCAGATTTTGCATGCTCCCCACTTTTTGGGAGCCAGTGCAGCACATGCTGGCAGTTCTCACAGCACACAGATTGGCCCTAAAGGGCATGTGCTCTGCTAAGCATTACCCCATTTTGCTATTAATTTGCCCATTTTATGTGTTTGCCCATTTATTAATTTATTTACCCCTAGTCTGATAAAGTGTCAGCCCAAAGGTTCTTTTGTGAGCAGATAGGTGGGACCACATCCTTCTTCAAGGCTATTTTCTGTCCCAGAGCACATCACAGCTTTTTTGATTGGGCTATTGCCAGTGGGTATAGAATATAGCCGTGCTTCCTTCCCTGCCTGCTGATGCTGATGCTCCCATAAGCCTGGTTTACACATCCCATGGCAGCTTTAAGCCTGCTTATTCTTCCTTTTAAAAATTAAAACTTAAATCACTGTGATGTCTACAATGGTTCATGGTGCTTCTCCCACCAGAGTCCCCCATAGCAACTAATGCCACAGCTCCCATGCTGCTGCTTCAGCTGCCATCAAGATCTGCTGCATGTGACAAACATGTTATTCCTCTAAAAATAACAACCTTAATTTCTTCCAAAGAATGGAAATATATGCTGTCTCTTTAAAAATGTATCATGAAAATAAATGTCCATAAAATATGAGTCAAGTTTCCATATACCTTAATCAAATTCTAGAGGGTCTCTGGGGGACGGCACTTACACTGCAGCTGTGCAATGTGAAGTTTGTTCCAGTCCTGATTGAAAATATTTTTGTGCTTCTTTCATTTTTGCCAGTGAAAACCCCAAGGCACTTTCTGCAGGCTGAAGGTGCCATTATTCAGGGTGACAGTGATGGGTCACAGAGATGGTGTGGAGAACTAACTAGCAGATTGGAAACTAGCAGGTCCCCGAACTGACTGTCAGTCTTGAAAACTTTGGAATAGAATGTGTCTGTCTTTCTCATTCCCTATTTTTATTCCACAGGGGAACAGACAGAACTGGGTTTGCACAAGCTACAGAGGTTTTCTGTAAAAGCAATAATGTGATGGGGTGTCATAATTTTTTAATATGGATTATTTTAATGAACAGTAGGATTTCTGGACTTGTGGGTGTGCTTTTTCACCTTTCTCTTATTGCTTTCCTCAACAACAATCATTGCCTGCTCTATCAAGTTGGTGTAGGACAGCCAGGTCAGTTCCCCCGGTTTTCCCAAGGGAAAACTACTTGCTTTCTTCCCAGTCTGAGTATCTCCACCCAACTTCAAACATTCCATCAGGGTACATACCTTTGCACTCTTCTGTTTTCCCTGGTATTCCCTGAGAGCTCATCTCTTCGCTGATCCCCCTAGCAGCATGGGACACTCCAAGCTGCAGGATAGCCATAACGGGGTCTTTCCAATGTGAGGTTCTTCAGTCTGGAAACTCCATCTAGCATTGGGTTTTAATTACTGGTTTGAGGAAGGTGTCCTCATTGGATGCACTTGTACACAACATGGCCCTAGTGCCTTATGGTTGCTCTCAGGTGTAACTGATCTGGCATCCTGAAGCCTTGGCTCCCCAACCACAGCAATACATCACTCCCAAAATTGTTGGCTTTTTGAAGAATGGCAGAAATCAGAGATCTGTCAGTGGAAGGTAGTTTTTTATTCACAGCATATTTTCCAGTGTTCTCTTCAATACAATTTTAAATTATTCAATCAATTAAGCTTCCCTCCACCATTTCCCTGGGGTGGATATACCACTGACTAGTACACCCGACCATTAGGACTTATTTCCTTATATTCTGCCTAAAATCTCCTCATTGTTTTGCTATCTCAAGAAAACATTTTGGTTGTATGTCACTGTCAAACAGAAGAGAAAGTCAGCATTTTTAGCGTCCAGAACAGGCATCTCCCAAACACTTGAGCTGATGTTCATTTTGCTGTTAGGGAGATTTGTCAGGCTGCTTCACAATAACTCTCCAGGCATGACTTTGTTTTTATGAACTACCAAACTCACCCATTTGTTTTAGTGGCAACAACTAAGTTCCATCCTTCTTGAGGACATAAGAAATGATCCAGCTCTACACATCACCTGAGTAAAGACACTTAATAAATGACAGGAAAACATGGTTAGAATCCCCACATTTCTCCTCAGCCTGCAAGATAGTGCCAAAATGAAAAATTTTATGAAAAATGAACTGCATTATGATGTACAATTCTTAATATTACATTTCAAGGTTGGTGATGATACCCCTCTTGCTCAGTTAAACTTCTGCAGCTTTTAGTCTGACCCAGAAAAACTCTCCCTCCAAGGCCTTATTTTCTTTTTGCCTTCCTTGCTTGAGTATCCCTCCTAGACCTGTGTATTCAGATATGTGAAACTTAGTTATTAATTGATAAATACAGCTCATATCCATACTGAATATTGACTCAAAAGAAATAGCACAGGAAAATATTTCATGTTTTGTCTGCTTTTTTTTTTTTAAGTAAAGAGCAGCAGCTGTCTATTAATTAGCTTACTTTTTTGCTCTCTAAGGATAGTGAGTCTTACCATCCTTTAGGTTGAAATGAGGAAGGAAAGGGGAATATTGATCACAGATTTTTGCCAGTTCAGAGTCCACTTGAGAGACTTGTTTTGTTTGGGGTTTTTTGAGCGTTATTTTTGGGGGTTTTTTTGTTTGCTTGTTTGGTTTTTTTTTTTTGTGGTTTTGTTGTTGTTGCTGTTGTGGGGGTCTTTTTTGTTTGTTTAAGGGACTTTTTTGGAGATTTTGTATATCAAGATGATTTTTAATAGTCGATGAATCAAGCTTACAAAGATGTTGAAAGCATGTACATTCTTCCCATAAAAGTAATTATATCCAGACACAGAATAAAAAATGGCTGCACAGACCTTTACCACCTCAAACTATTGAACACCAAACACAAATCCAATTTTTTTCCAAGGCTGAAATGTCTGCTCAGAAAATATTCCAGGTACCTTCTCACAAGAACACAAAGCACAGGAGCAAAGGTTTGTAGCTGTGTCTGACATACGTATTCCTCCTGAGGTTCTTCCTCTGGAACATTGTGAGTAACAAGAAATACTGGGACAATTTTTGAAAGTCTAAGCTAAGTTTGTAAAGGACTGCTGAAGTGCAAGGGGAAGGAGCTGGGCTGTTTGCAGGCACTGCTGAAGAGTTTACCATGGTTTACCTAGTATGTTGAGTGTCCATCAGTGTTTAAGAGCCCCCAAATGCATTTTGATTTCCTAAACACCTACAGCACAAAGTTTTCCACTAATTTACAAATGGCCATGGAAGCTTTGAAGCAAACCTTGCAGTACTCACTGAAGCAAATTTTCAACTTGCTCAGAAAACATAATTTATGCCATTTACTGGAAGGAATCAAACCTGGAGAGGAGCTGGACCTTCCCACCTGAAAAAGGCAGATAAACCTGTTCTGATGCACAAGGTAGGGCCAGCTGTCTTTCCACATCAGTACCCTGTGAAACACAGCTCTTTCCAAAAAAAAAAACCCAAGGACTGATATCTGGAGTCTGGAGACAATGTGTTACTTTTCTTTTTTGTTGCAAATTTTGGGGTTGTTTTGTTTTGTTTTGTTTTTGGCATATCACTGTATCTTTCAATGTTAAATGAATTTGTAATTACAGTGATTATTAGGTCCAGAGTTTTGAGTAGAGTTGGGCACAAGGTTTGTGTATGCTTTCTCACCAAAGTGGTGGGAAACAGGTGGGATTTATGGAATATGGGAAGGTTGTGTCTCCCCCTCCTGCGTGGCTGTGCCTGGGACCCATAGCCATGGAGCAGTCATAGCACTCCCTCAGTTATTACCAGGCCATCACTGCTGTGTGTTTGGGCAGGGTGGTGATTGCTTGTAGACTTCTGATTGCTGTTGTGGAGGGGAAAAAACCCACCAAAATTGTGATATGTTTTGCTGTCTGTTTCTTTGGTTTTCGGTTGTTTGGTTTTTTGGTTTTTTTTTTTTCTGTTAGACTTACATATGTGCCTGCAGATCTAATAGGCTAAACTGATCTCTCCCAGCAAGGCTGAAATAAATTGAAGGGCATCACTAATTTCAGTGGAGGTAAGCTTGTGTCAAACCAATCTAAATATGTGCAAAACCATGTTTCAAGTAGGTTTTTTTTAAACAATAGAATTGTTTCAGAGGTAACCTGATTCTGTAAATTCTGTACAGGTAAAACTCTGGGATCAACTTCTCTTTACTTATAACATCATTGCTGGCAATTTTATATGTCTGAGGCACAAAGACTAAAGTCTGACTTTATATAACATGGCTAAAGTAATAGATACAAAACCAGTAATGGGTTATTTTTGATCCCACACAGCAATAAGCCCATTTAACTGATAAAGATAGTTGACAACTTTTAACTTGAGCATCAGCTGTCAACAGATATCAGACCCTTAGAATAAAAAAAAAAATTAAAATTTAAAAAAAAAAAGGCTTTGCTGGTAGTTCAGTTGGGTTTTATTTCACATTGCAGAGTTCCAAGGCCAAAAGGAAGAGGGGAATGGCTGTAGGACTTAATACTTTTACGCACTTGGAGCAATGTTTGGGGAAATCAAAGAATCAGGGACATAAACTGGGGACTTGGCTACAGCTGGCTGCTGGAACTTGCAAAATGTGTGTGAGCACATCATCTGTGAACTATTAAGCTCTCATTACTTATGCCATCTAATATACTTGTTCAGGAATGTACATACTTCGAAATAAATTTGATGGGGTTATGGTACCTTATATCTGTCTTAAGTCATCTGTCTCTGCAGAAGGAAATTCCCCACTCCCGAGTCCAGACCTTCCTGATTGCCCAGAAGACGTGACAATGATATTTTGAAGCCACTATCAGCTGCATTCAGAAGGAGATGACAAGCAGAGAGCACCTCACATGCAAATCCTTGTGTGCCTCATGAAAGTATACGTAAGAATTCTGCAAAGAATCAGGCATACCCTGTGTAGGGTTTTCAACACCTAAACTCATCTTGCCTACTTGCTTAGAAATTGCCACTGACATTCAGATATTTATTTATTATTCTGGTTGTGTAAAAAATGAAGAAGAAACAAGAAAAAAGGAAGAAAAGATAGCAAGAAAAAAAAAAAGATGAAAAAAGGGAAAAGGGGGTTGTGAAAAAGAAAGAAGAAAACAAAAAACAAACAAACAAAATAAAAAGGCAGTGAAGATCTTGTTTCCAAGAGCAGCAAGGTCAGACCCCAGCTGGGGTGCCTTGGGGCAGGCCCAAAGGAGGCTGTGCCCTGCCTGGGGGAAGCCAGTCGAGACCTGCACCCCCTGGCCCTGGGGCACCTCGGGTGCTGCCATAACCCTCTTCCAATTAAAACTGACATGGGATTTCTCAGAATTCTATTGGGCTGAAAATATTTTGCTCAGACTAAACATATTAAACCAATTACAGCAAATTAGTCTATGTTCCCTGGTGACTTGAGCCCTGTAAAAAGGCAGCTATGGTAGTTATTAGCACGCTGTCTTTAGCTACTGCTTTGTGAATGGTACATCTCTTGCAAGTAAAATACCTGATCAGAGGTGGGTCACTCTCTGGCAAACAGGTCCTGGTTACTGGATCCAAGGGACGTGTGTCACGCTCCACCACAGACCAACACGTGTCTCCTAGGGTCCCAGGTGGGCTTTCCTGGAGAGCAGGACAGTGAGCAGGGCAGCTTAGGGTTGTGGGCTTTCCCCCAGGCCCTGTACAAACGCGGGTGGCTGGAGGAGGCTGGGGCACAGAGGCGCCACCAACAGCTTCGTTCATATAAGCGGGAATGAGACCGATGGGCCTGCCCGAGTGGCTTTCCTAAGTTACTGCTCTTCTCCTTGGAGGCTTCCTGCCTATGGGAGAGGGAGCGGTGGAGGATGGGTCTGGGTAATGTTTGTCATGGTTTACTGCTGTCTGTCTGTCCTTTGAGGGCTGCAAACCTCTCCTGGGGACCGGAGCTGCACTCCTGAGCACGCAGAAACTTCAAGTTTCCACAGGCTGCATAAGACAAGCTGTGAGGGAAATGTCACAAGCTTTGAGTCTGACTGTCAGCTGCTTTTCAGGAAGAGCATTTCTTGTAAAGCCAGCCTCACCATGGAATGCTGGAAAATGCAGGGCACTTCAGCTGCTGGAGTCACCTTCATCCCCAGGGAACCTTTCACCTTGAGCTCCTCACTCTGTACAGTGTGAGGAGAGAGGTCAGTTCCAAGCTAACATTTAACTGCTCAGGTGACATGGCAGCATGTTTCATACCACAGATCAAGATTAGTGGTGTACAATGGGCTGGGTTTGTTATTTATTAATTTTTAAGATGATGATGCAAGTGACTGTGGTGTTTTCTCTTCTAATTTCAACTAGAGAGAAGGACTTCCTAATGTGACCATATATAGAGATTTCCTGAAAAGAAACATACAAAAGTAGGTTGGTGGAACATTTTGTTTCATGTATTAACCCAAAGAAACAAAAGTCATGTGTTTTCACTTACAAATATTTTATTGAAAATGTTTTATGTGAAAATGGTTGGACTCAATTATCTTAAGGAGACTTTTGCCATCTAAATTATTCTATAATTCTGTGATTTTACAATCAAGCAATTTAGCTGAACTTTTGCCTTCTCATGGCTTTTGAAACTTCAGATGCTTATAATTTTGATTTAAATATTTATAAATAGAGTTGTTGTCAGTGATCTAAGTGTAGAACATTACTGAACCAGGACTGACACATTGAAATATTTCTCCTGAAAAGCTGTATAATGTACTACAAGTGGAAATCGAACTCTGGTCATAGAAAGGCTATGAAAATCTGGAAAACTCTATTTTGGCTCTCTGTGAATGGGGTAAGCAGAACCCAGAAGTTTGGGTCTCAGCAGCCAGTATTCTGCTTCTGCTTCTTTGTGATTAATTAGAAAAATCATCCAAACCTGGCATGGCTCACAAACAGACTGACAGGCAGAAGAACCTCAAATCTACCTTGAGCTTCATCCTGAACCATCATCCCTTCACCACTACATCCTCATGTGCTCCCCAGTACCCTCATGAATTCAGGCTTCCTCCTCAAAGCTCCTTTTCTCATTTCTGCTGCTGAACAACTGAGGTACAAGATTCATCCCCAGACAGTGCCCTGCAGCATCAAGGAGAGCTGTGTGGGAAATGAAAGGCTCCAGTGCTGCATTTCAGATGATGGCTGTGTGGTCCTGTTTTTAGGCTAGTGGTTAATTTAATTTGTGTGAATGTTTGTCCTCAGAACAGCTCGTTTCTCCTCAAAATAAGCTTGCTATTCTCTCCAATCTGAAGGAGCACTGCTTGGATGTCCAGGCTGGGGAGCTGACATAGGAGCATCATTCAGCAGTAACACTGGGCTGATCCCAGATTCCCAAAGGAGGGAAATGGCAAAAGAGGGTTGAGACAAGGTCAGATTCCAGTTTCCCCTTGTGTTTGTATAAAGAACAGATCAGGTTTTTTTCTGTCAGCTAGGATACAGCTATAAGCATAGCGCTGGAATTATTCATAAGATGACAGTGTTTTCCAAAGCCTTCACTCAAATTGATTCTTTAGGTTGTTGAGTGGTTTTTCCCCATTTTGTTCCTCACAACATTTTACTTCCTATAAAACAAAGTCATGGTGTGACAGAAGCATAATAAACCTTATACCTTAAATCCTAAAAATTCAGTGCTATTCCAGCCAATGCAATGCAAACTATAGCATGTGCAAGTGAGATTTCTTTTCATTTCATGCATTTCATACTTTAAGAGGCTTCCTTTGTGAACAGTTTAGGAGCTTTAAGTTGGAAGACTGTCTCATAATTAAACTGTGAAATATATGCTATAAATATATGCATATGCATTCACTTAATATGTCTTCAACTATATGATGGTGACAGAGGGACAGACATTTCTGTTCCTGTGCAGGGAGGGTAGCAGACCCAGTCACAGTGGGCTGACATACAACACCATGAGTCTGCTGGGGGAGGGCTAAGGAGGGCATCTGGATGCCCTTTCCCCACCCCAGGCAGGGTCACCTATAACTAATATCTTCACGGTTCATCTAACTTTTTTCTAAATCCCCTGGTGCTGAAGGCTGAAAAAATTTCTTGAGCAATTTATTGCATGACTCACTTCCCCTTCTGGTAAAATGCTTTTCTTCAGTCATCGCTGCTGAAGTGACAGCCTGTCGTTTCATGCCTGATCTGCAATGGACACAGAGGAGAGTTTGTTCCATTCATTTTGGCAAGAAGCTTTTACAGGTGGCCATGTCTCCCCTACTCCTCTGCTTGGGATTTCGTAAGTTTCTGGCCTTATTGGTCCTGTGGTGAAGTTTTCTTGCTATTATCCAGACTGGCTGTAAATAAGGCATTAAGTGACACATGGGATTCAACCCATGCTGGACCAAAGGAAGCAGTGGCATCTAAAATGGTGTTCATGAACATTGTGTGCCTGTTCCCATGTGAAAAACAGATTACACACTCTCAAAACCACAGAATCACAGAATATTCTGAGTTGGAGGGGACCCACAAGAATCATCAAGTCCAATTCTCAAGCGAATGGCCCATACAGGGATCAAACCCACAACCTTGGCATTATTAACACCATCTGAGCTGATCTCAGTGGCTAGGATGGATCATGGGGTCCTACCATGCTAACTGGAAGTTTTGTCCCTGACAGGTTTCACAGTTCTTCATCGGTATTTAGAGCTGCAGCCCCCTCAAAGCAGGAAAGCTATGCTGTAAGACAAATCCATGCTCGCCAAGGGTAAGACTCTGTCTTTGCTCTAGGAGGGGTGGAGATGCCCATTGCAGATGTGAAGCTGATGTACCCCATCTCCTATCTCTAGAGGCTAAGCCAGAGCCCTCAGTGTGCTGATACCAAAAAAACTTTTGTAGGGTTCCAGCTTGCAAAAACCTGTGCAACCAAAGGCCAGAGCCCAGGGCTGCCCTGATCCCACTGCCCCATGGAGCCATTTCCAAACACCCACACCTGGCATTGTGTCCTGAGTCACCTCTGCTGCCCAGAACCTGCTCTTTCAAAAATGGAGCTTGAGGCAGGGGCAATGCCAAAGTGCCGAGCATCAGTGCAGATGGGACCATTTTTTTTAACTCTGGCTCTTGATGGAGCAGAGGGAGTGCAGTGCTTCAGCTGCCCCCTTGTGTCTGCCTCGGCCTTGTTTTTGGGGTCTGAGGTAAGACTGCAAACTTCTAGGAAAAAGAAATTATTCGTTATTTCCAGAAGGGTTTTTCTTTGGCATGAATGACAGTATGGTTTTCCTTTGGACTGGGCACCCAAACTCTGCCTCTATCACACTGCAAATACTAAAAGAAGTCTTATTGTGGCTAACCCTTCTTCTACTACCTGGTTGCTCACTCTTCACAGAAGAAAATTTTTTCAAAGGAGTCTTACTCTTTCCCATATTTTGTACATAGTGGACATGGTTTAGTGGTGGATTTGGCAGCAATACCTGTACAGTTGGATTTTATGATCTTAAAGGTATTTCCTTAATTTTTCTGGTCCTATGGTTTCTATATGGTTCTATGCTCTTAGCTTAGATCAATTTTTTAATTGGCATAACCTTGTAGGAATCAGGAATCACTGATAGAGGATGGGACCAAAATTACCTCTAATCATCTCAGAAAGGTTGTGCCTCTTCAAGGCACTAAGGGGTGAAACTGGAAAATATAGTGGAACCACAGTGAGATAGTTTATCCCTGGAAAAATCCATTTCTATGGGAAGAGGCAGGACAAGAGCACTGCTAACTCAGGACAGGGAGAGGTGGTGGAAGGACAAGCTGCACGGGGGGTGCATCTCCGTGCCTGCTTCCCCAGCCCAGACCTGCTGCTCCAAACCCAGCAGCAGTGGTTTGCTGCAGACAGCTGCCTGCCTGCCAGGGGTGCTGAGGGCATGAGTCACAACAGCAAAGTCAGTGTCTGGAGGGAGGGAAAATGAAGAAAGATTGCAGCTCTTAAATAGTTGAGGGTTGAAAAAGCCACTGCTGACAGATGCTGAAACTCAGTTATTTAAATACCATGATGATCATGAATCCCTAAAATTTTAAACTAATTAAAATAAAACTGGATGGAATTAATATAAACAGCCTCAAACCAGGCAAAGGAAAAACAAAACCCCATGCAAGTTGATCTGATGAAGATTATGGAATGTAAGTGCCATTCAATTTTCTGGAATACCACATTATTTTTTATTCTGATGTTAATAGGAAAATATTTTACAGACTCTCTCAATAGGTTATGTTGGATTTGATTCCAATGTCTCCTTTTGCAATAATGCTAGTGGCAAAAGAAATGCACATCAATGTTGTTTTAGCTGCAGTAGAAATGCCAGGAAACTTAAGCCTACACTGTGCACTATCACCTTGTCAGCTGGTAAATTACTAAATCAGAATTTTATGAAATTACTCAATCAATATTTGTGCAGATGGCTTCCAGGAAAAAGCACTTGTGTGTCTGTTTAACTCCAGTGTGTAACAGATGGCTAGAGAGAAGGCATTTCTTTTCATCCAGACTCACACTGACACTTTAGGATAGCTTTAGTTGCTTATTAGTTCTTGTAAGCCAGCTATTAAATCTTGCTTTATGTATTACAGTTAAAATTAAGTTCAGTCACATATATAATGCCTTTAAAAAATCTTACAGCATATTGCTTACAAAGAAATTAAGTGCAAGGTGTTCCTTAAAATATATCCTTAGTTTTAGCTTGTAGCATTTAGATATTAGAAGTAAGCCACTTACCTATATTTTCTCTGCTATTCTTTAACCACTGTGAATCAAAGGAGTTCAGCTCTTGTCACTAATCATCAGATGTGATGCAAGCTTCTCTTCTTCTTGTGGCTCTAAACACCAGTCAGGCTCTAGGCAGGCTAGTAGGTCTCTAGATAGACCAGGAAACAAAGGATGCAACCTCTAATTCTGTAGATTGCAACTTTAACCTGTCTCAGGTCACTGTGAGGGATGTCTCATGAGTTAGAGAGAGGTCAAGAGCCTTGTCCCCCCTGGGCTCACCAGCAGTGCTGGCAGCCCCTGTCTGCCCCAGCTCTGATGGTTCAGGAGCAAACCTCACCTCTTTATCTACAGCTCTGCTGCATCCCCAACTTCAGTATCCCATGCCAAAGCTGTCCAGATTTAAGCCTCTTCTTCCTCATGTGGCAATGCTGAAAAAGTCTGAGACCTCCACAAGCCTCTACACCCTCCTGATTGTCCTGTATGGCTCAGACATTTATAGTCCCATTGCACAGACAGAAGTGATGTACGTGTAGGGATTCAAAAAGCATGTTCTCTGACACACACTGTTTCCACCACCTCTGTCACCTCTTACGTGCAGAAATACATGTCTCTGTAAGTGTTTCTCTTCCATCCATCCTTTTCAGCCTCCTAGCCATGATTACTAACAGAGTTTTAGCTTTTTGAGTGGCAAAACCTAATTGCCAGCTGCTTCACACTTGTTTCTGAATCATTACGACCACAAGGGAAAAACAAGGGAAGCACACTTCAGTAAATGTAAATACAATTTCCCAGCATAGCCCCAGGCACTGCATATCTGACTTCTGTGACTTTTAGATAAGTCCTTTATCTAAATGCATCTTTTCTGGGCTTTGTACATTAACTGCACATTTTTCTGTGTTTTACTGTGTGAGAATAACATTACCAGATGTATATTCTACTTTCTGATATCATCCTGAAAACATTATGTAAAAAATTATGTAGTACCTTAAACATTCAATTAGAAGTCTTAGCTTTGTGGAAGTAAGTTTTTTGTCAGAATACTCTTATGATACAGTGTAGTACAACTCACCATCCACTGAAGAACTACTACTGAACAGCTGGCATCTTTCACTACCATTGTACTCCCCACAGCAATGAAAGACTTGTCTGCAAGATTCATTCTGCCACTCCTGTGTTTTGGTTTCCTTGAGAGGGAGAGGTCCACCAAAGTGCTTTTGAAATATTATTGAAAATTGACAGTAGGGGCAAAGAGCAGTTTGACTGTGCATCTCAGAATGGTTTTGTCATCCATAGCTGTGAGCTCCAGGTTAGCATTAGGATGCTCAGTCCTTCAGGGAGCTCCAAGACTGGTTTTGCTCTCAGGCCAGGTTCTGTCCACCAGAGATGCCTGAGAAAAAAAAAACAAAAAAGAACCAAAAAAAAAAACAATCCAAAGACTTTGTTTCATTTGCTTTGATGAAGGGATTGAGAAAGAAAATTTCTCTTGAACAGCATGTAGCTTCACAAGCATTTCTCATCAGCCCCAGGGAAAAATGGTAACAGTGGAATTCTCAAAGATCAATTTTTGTGATATTTCACACCAGGAAAATTATTGGAGAATCCTCCAATTATTTCAACATCACCCTGTTATACAAATTGAATCCTCATAGAGGCTCATAAAGCCAGTTTCTCCATCAGAATTCATACAGGATTCTTCTGTCCCTGAAGAAAGAGGCTGACAACAAATAATAGAAAGGAAGATCCTAAAGTGACACCCACTTCAAAATCTGCTCAGATCTGGGTGGCTCTCATCTCAGTCATTTCCCTTAATTTCCCCTCTCCCCACTGCCTCTCTGTCTGGATAAGGACTGCAGGATGTGATAAAACTGACACGCTAAGATTTTATACCTGCTATTCTGAAATGGAGAGGGATTTCCACATGGGTGGTGGAAGTCATCTTACAGAATTTTCTATGCAGATACTTTATCAGTGTGTGTAACACTTATCAGCAAAGCTCCCTAAGGGCTAGCAACTCTAAGGTTGCTTTAGCTATGATGACCTACACATACATTTGCAAGGATGTGTTTTCTTAAAAATTAGATTATTCTTTCCCTACAAAAACTGCTCCCTCTGCGAAAATGTTATTGTTCTCTGCTGAGTGGAGCTCTCCTCATCTCTCTCTAGCCCAAACAGAAGGAAAGATTCATGAAGAAAACATGTCTGGCTTTAGTGAATTTGATGAAGAGGAACTTTCCATTATAGATACAGCAGTAACAGCACAATACATTCTGTAGGCACATCAACATTTTCTTTGACCTAAGGAAGCTGGGTTATGATTTCTTCTAATTTATTTAATTGCAAATTTTTTTATAGTCAGTTTATGTCATTAATCACTCTTTTTTTTAATAACCTTTCTTAGAAGAAGTCACCATATGCAAAAAAAAATACCCCAAACTTTTAATGAGCAATGAGCATGATGAGAGTGTTTTCCAGCTATACAAACTGGAGGTTTATTTTCAAATATGCACTGAAAAAATAACTTTTTGTCTATTACCCCCTACACAGGTCCACAAAAACATTTATATATAATCTATATTTTAAAAAGCCTTATTTTTCTGCTCCAGGATCTTTTGAAACCAGATGAAATGAATACTTCTGGAGAGGTGACTTGTCCCAGCCAAAGAGCGGCCACATCTCTGGTCCATCATTTAGGGCACAATGGGACTTTCTGAGCCAGTCTTCTTAGGGACTGGCCCTTCCCCAGACGAACTGCCTGCTACAAAGCTTCCCAGATTTCTGTATCCCATGTACAGCATAATTTACAGCTGGACACTTTTCCATGTCACTTATTTTCCCTCTGAGGCTCCTTTGGCTGCATATGCAGGAAGCACAAGGATCCAGTGCTTTGCTGCCTCAGTGCTCCCCCTGTTTCAGGGCTTCTAGGTGAGTGGGAATCCAGTTTCTGGATTTCAGGTGGCTCCATCAGTGGGATACAGACAGGAAGAAGTTAGCCCTTGTGCTGCCTCTCTGCTGGCAACCTGCCCTGGCCTACGGCAGGGAGAAGCTGCTCTAAGACAGGTTTAATGAGTGTTGTAACCAATTTATGGCCATTCTTTCTTGTCCTTTTTTTTTTTTTTAATCAACACTTTGGAAAGGCAGCTGTGAGGTTATTGTCCCACAGAATATTATTAAAGTCTAGCGTAAGTATTCATTTAGTACCAGCAATATGGATATTTCATATAACTCCTGCTTTTCATCTAGAGCATGTTAATGAATGCATTTAAAACAGCAGTTGTGGACCCCACTTTGCCAGTTGTGTAACATAGATGGCTGCCCAAGCAAAGCAGCCCAGTGCACCAGTCTATTGAGGAGACATTTGCCTGGGCAGAGGGGCAGAGTCGCCTACTGGGCTTAAATCTACATTCAGACATCAGTTTCCTCCAAATTCATGGAATTCTTCAGTCACTTGTAAATTTTTGTGGCAGTTCATGCTACCAGAGAAGAATTAAAGGGCCACTCAGGGCAAATGGACATGAAAAACAGAAGGATGGAAGTGACCACATCCAACTGGTCATGCTCTTGTCCTAGGGCAGTTGGAGGAATAAATGCTGTCTGTCCAATAAATGCAACAGTGGTCCATACAGTGTGCTCTTGTGCTGAGGTGGATGTGGTTGCTGTCCCTAGAGCCTGATGTGCCAGCACCACAACTAGACTTGGCTCTTTCACCTCTGCCAGAAGATCCCCACATTTTAGAGGCAAGCTACTTGAATAATTTTCCAGCTAAACCATTGCAGTTAAACCACAAATATTCATCTATTTGCACCAACAGGATTGCACCTTTGCACTGCTGGGTGACTGCTGCAGTTGCCCATCCTTCTCCTCCCAGGGACTCCTTCCAGTGCCTGGCTCCTATGGAGTGAGCAGGCAGGAGCTCACTGTGCTCAGCACGGGGCAGCTGGGGATGCTGTCTCACTCTGTGTGTTGCAGCCCATTATGTCATCGGGACTGTGGTTCTCAAAACCCCTCTTGCCAGCAAGAACAAGAGTATGTTTTATTGCCTTGATGAGCAAATGCAGCCCTCTGGGTTCGGAAAATAGCAGGTGGCTCCGCCAGGACAAGACCTTGCGTCTTAGCATCAAGCCCTGTACAGCTGGGACCCCATAAACTTTCCCCTGAACAAGGATTAATGGTGATTTGTGCCTGTGTGTACACTGTTAATGTGTTTGAGTAGGTTTTGCCAAAGCTCAAATAAGTATGTGCCAAAGTACTCACAACAATTCACTGAGGGTCACCTTTTTAAAGTTTACAATGAGATAAATAAGAAAAGCAATGTATTCTTTAACTCATGTGCAGAAAACTCTTAAAGCTAAGAAGAAATGATCAGGTACTTTGAATGTGTGAAAAATGCACACTGATAAATGAAAAGACTCATCTGAGCAGCAGTAAGATATCTGCATGCCCTTAAACCCCAGCCTCAGTCCCTTTATCTAGGAAAATGCATTTTTCCAAGGCTAAGCAGACAGCAGAATATGCTGCTGCACCACTCTCTGCTAGATGAGCTGTTATTCATCCTGCTAGAAAGGTTGTGCTGTGCACTTCTCAGAAGGGCATACAAAGCACCCACACTGATCTCTTAGTCTATTAAATTCAAAATGACACAACAACCCAAGTAAATCACTACAGCTTCTCCATCCTTTTCCAGGAAATCGCGACAGGGAGCAGAGGCAATGCTCCAGATTACTTTGTCATTGAAAAGCAGTATCATAATGATGAGCTACTGCCTGTCAGAGACCCAGAGCCCTGCTACTGTACCTTGTGAATCAGTTCCCCAGGTAAGCTTGCCTGTTCCTTTTTAAGCACCATGTAGTGCTGCATATTGCCAATAGCCTTCTGAATGTGAGACTTTCTGTCCCATAGGAAACTCCAATGCAACATTTGCTGTTATCTGCAACTGGACTGAGGTGTAGAAATGTATATTTCCCATACAGGGGAAAAATTTAAGAGAAATATGAGTTTAAAAAGTCATAATAACATATGACACTGCCACAGGCTGGTCCACAAAAGTGGCCCTGATAAGGCATTAGGTATAGCTTTAGATAAGTTTGTGTGTATGAGACCAGGAGGTGTGTCCTTGCATCTTCCCAGCCAGAGACAATTTCACCACAGAAGCCTTTCAGCTTTGGCACACACAGCCACTGTCTTCATTGGATGGCCAGGACAACAGTAACCAGGATCCACAGTAACCAGGTGGATTTGACAGCAGACAGCATTTACAGCAAATTCTGGGGCAAGTGCCAAAGGGTGTGATGTCTGAGGTTCATCTGGTATGCTCCTGTGTTTTTCCATTTTTTAGCCACAAAGTAAGTGATGACTTTAATATTTGTCTTTATAAAGTGGGTAGGAGTTATATTGGCTATACTGTTACTTGGCAGTCTTAATGGCAGTATGCTCATGATTAATAAGGAATAACTATCTTGAAATTCAGTTATAGAATGAAATGGGACATTTCGGTAGCACTAACCAAAGAAAATGTTGGCAGTGGTTGCTGTCTTTGAGCTATTTTTGCCTAACTTGACTAATGTGAATAGATTTTTTGAATGGTTCATGGGTATAAATATTCAAAGCAATGGCAATATGTTTTATTAAAACCAGCATGTTTCTTGGTAGGGCAGAAGAAAATAATGGCTCAAGGGTCTGGGAATGGGAGATGGAACCATTTACATCTAAGTCTCTCTTTCACATCCAGCCAAGGTCAGAGTAAACAAGAGTAAACAATATCATTACCAGCTGGTAGCCCACAGAATGAGAAATAAATTGATAGTGTGAGTCCAGTTTCCATGGACAGAGGCAAGCATCACAAAAGCAGAACCAGAAGTGGAATTAATTGGCTGCTGGCTCTACCTGGCAAGTAAAGGACAGTGCTTTGAGGGAAACCTGCCCACTTTCTTAGCGAGGAGAGTGGTCCCACCAGAGTGAGGTGCAGCCCATGGGGCAAGGCATGTGCTACCCTTCTTGTGTCACCATCACGTGGCACTACACCTTCCTCCTCTGGGGCAGCATGCCCAGTGTCCTGTGTGAGCCCCACAGAGGTGCTAAACCCAGAGACCTCCCAGCAGGGCAAGCAAGGACCCCATCAGCCCCCTGCCTTCTCTGGGAACCATACGCTCCCAGGAAAATGCTCATGAACCATGGGTTTCCATTAGCACTGACATTAGTTATGGCCTCCACCTTCCTGTAATTACACATACACTTGAAATAATAAAGTTTTAACATATACTACATGAGCTTGGACTGAGGTGGCAGCTAATGTTTATTATTATTTTATTGTTTGTTTCTTCTGGATTTTCTGGAGTAATTAATTTATCCAGCCATAATATTTTAAAAACATAATCAAATGTCATTCTAATTTAGAGCCAAAAAATACAGACTCGTAATATATGAATGCTTAAAAAATTATTACTCTTTTTTGTTAAATACCACAAGGAGAATGTCAGTTTAGCATAATTACATTAAATAGCATTCCCCTGAGACACAGAGAGAGGTGGGTGTTAAAAAAACAGAGTAAAGACCTGCCAAAAATAAAAAGGCAGCATGGATCAGTGGCCACTTGATTACAATGGACATCTTACAATCTGCATGTGTATATACAAGCACATACATGCCTGTATGTAATCACATGTATAAACTACCATGCTTTAACACTTAGCTCCAGATTTATACATTATAAAATGGTCCTTTTATATGTATTAAGTGAGCATGAAATCCAGAACTACAAAAGGAAGTGTGCTGGTTTGTTTTTACTTTTCTCATACAACACATAAATTATTGCCTTTCTTGATGTTAATATCTGGAAATTTGTTACATAAGTAAGGTATGGGGAAAAATTAATAAATGGGACTCATTAGAGCTATTGCCAGAAAAAACTTACTAGATTTGGCCAGGCCACCGAGTTAATCAACATTTTTTCTTATTGAAAGCAAATGTTCAGGTACAGAGGAGTTGAACTGGCTAACTAAGGAGTTTCAAAAAGCAGAAAATTAGTCTGTATAATTCTCCATATAGCAAATATTACATGGAAGATAGCTCTGTCTGCATATTCAGGGAAAAGCAGAAAGACGAACAGAGGTGGAATAAAGCTTAGATGTCTGAAGAAAGATGCATTGGCTCTTCTTTTCAGTTTCTGGTTGCTAGGGTGATTGCTGGAGGCAGGCTATGTTGTGAGGATGAAGCTACTGTGAGCTGCTTTTCTCTCTCCCCAGTATCTTTGGAGTTACAGAAAGTTTCCCTCCAAGTTCTGGAGATGTATGCTGAGCACTGGCTGCCAAGGCAAACGCTCCACACAGGAAGGCAAAGAGTTGCCCAACGTGCCTGGCACCTCAGTGGTGGCTGGCCCAGCCCTCTGTGCCTCCAAACCCCATCGCCTGTCCTGGCAAAACCACCCCAGTCACCTTCCTGAAAGAGGCCATGATGGAGGTATTTAGGGAAGAGGGAAATACAACTAAGGCACCAAGGGACAGTTTTTCCCCATCAGCCTCAGCGGTCAACCCTTGTATACCCCTCTGAGAGCTGATGCCTGATAGAGAATCCTGGTGGCTCCAGCTCCCTGAAACACTACCTGCAGTATGCATGCACCTTTCTGCACCTAAATCAGGCCACATGGATCTGGGGAAAGGGGGCAAGCAGTGCTGTGTGGCAACTGGGTGCAAATGCTGATGGGCATCAGTGCTTGGAAAGAGAAACCTCTCCTGGTTCCTGCACCAGAGCTAGCATGAAAGGCCAGTCTGCACCATCTTATTTTTGCACATCAGCATGGGAAAGAACAGCAGCATGCAAGACAATACAGGCACTTTCACCTCATTTAATTTCCTTCTCTGATATTCAGCAGAGAAATTTTCATGCCAAGTGGCAACTGGCAATGGGTTGAAGCAGATAAAATAACTAAGTGCAATCACTAAGTTGCATGTTTGCACGTCTACAAGCAGCCTCATATAAGGCAGCTGTGCAAAGCAAACTATTTTCCTACCCCTCTGTGCCTACAACCTGCACTTTCAGTTAACTCTGCCACCTTGCTGTAGACAGAGATTTAGTTTTACATACAGAAGTCTTAAAAATAGCCTTCACCTCCTGAACCCCTTTCTACAAATGTTCCTCCATTAGCCACAAGCTGCAGCTAATTTTCACACAACATCTGCTATAAGCAAAACCATGTGTGGCTATAAGTTAAGGACAGAGAATTTATGGCCCATGTTCTTCTCATCTGACACTGGGAAGCTTTTGTGTGCATTGTCCATACGTCTGCATTAGCTGTCTGTCTTCAGGTCCAGACATCCACACCATTTCTTTTTCAGAAACACTTTTGGTTTTTTTTAAAGTCAGCAAGGAATGGTTATTACCACAATGCTTTGGAAGAAGTGATTCCAAGCTGACTCTAGCAGAGATGCAGGCTACTGTGCACAATTAAGTTTTAGGCACTGAAGAAGCCTGTCATGGTATTTTGATCATCCAGTGTGTTTTCTAAAGGTTTCTCAGCTTGGACCAGTTTTCTCTTACTATAGGTAATTAGGAAAGAAAAATAAACAAAAGCAGGGCTCCTCTGGCTGTAGACGAGTGCTGTGCTCAACATAACCCCCTCAGCTGTACAACACCAGAGGGAGTTGCTAACAGAACTGACAGTTCAGGGAAGTGATTTATGAAGCTTCTCTTCTGTGAAAAGTTGGCATCTAGACAGACCATATCCCTGCTGATGCCTGTGTATACCTCTGGCCAATATAAAACCAGAGAATATTCTATAAACAGACGACTATGCCCAGTGACTCCTCATAAAAAGCATTATTAGAAACCAAAACAACTTGATCCATGTTCATATAATATAAGTATTGAGGATTATGATAGAGCAACAGTAAAGCAGGACACATATCATACCACCTGGTACCAGAGAAGATAAGTAACCATATGTTTACTTAGATATAAACCTGAACTTCTCTGCTGAATACGTAGTGCTGTGCTAATCCATTCTGTTGTGCTGAACACATTTTTTTATTAAGGTATGCCACTAACAAACACTTTCTCTGCTCATATGGATGAGGCCACAGAAAATCTTTGCCATGCAGTTTCTTGTGTCCCATTCTTGTCACTTTTACAAGAGCGGTGTGAGAACTTTGCAGCTTAATATGATGACAGATATGAACTCATTTATGTTTTACACAGCTTGTAGTGTCCTCATGCACTGCTCAGAGGTACCATGAACAGTGTCATCAGTTAACAGTGGGTACTGGTTCTTCCTCAGACATCCCCCAAGGAGCAGCCCTTGCCCTCAGGCAGCAGACCATTATGCTGTATCTGAGACACTTTAAAGAATCAGTTAACTACTTTTAAGCAATAATTCACTGGAAGCTTAAAAGTTTTTCAAACTCTGGTCCTATATCTATGTATAAGAATGTATAAGGATGTAGTCCAGCCTTGTGGTCAGAGATCGTGAGATAATGCAGCACTAAGGCATTCTGCACTATAAGAAAACCATTTCCCTGCAAGAACAACTGCAGAGGCAGATGAGGAACCATGCAACATTCAGCTATTGCAAGGCTGCTCATAATTTGGATGGAAAACATAACTTCTAATTAATTAATCTCTAGTTATTATTGGATGCTCAAGCTAACAAGGCACTGGACAAAATCAGGTGAGAATAAGGTGATAGCTGATCTGCAGGAATGATAATAACTAGTTGTCCAAAAATGTTCTGAAAGACATCTGTAAAAGGGCACTGGTTAGTGATTCTAAAAAAAATAATCTTGAAGATATGTTAATAATACCAAATCACTTCAACCTTTAATAGGAAATGAAATAACACCACTTTTAAAATACAAAAAGAAGGTTACCTTCTCAGGAGACTTAATTTCGAAAGGCAAAGTAACCTTTTTCCTACTGCATCGCAACATTTGTCACTAAGACAGGCATGTTTGACTGGAGAGCTACAGGAAAAGAAAAATGAGGAGTAGATGGGAGCATTTTGGGTAATATCCATAGTGGAGTACTGTGGCTTCAGGGTACTGTTTTGTCAGCTTTGCACCCGTCCTGTCTGAGAAGTTCTGCAGAACAGCCTGATTAACACAAGTGTGTTTAGTCAAGACTCAAGGGGTCACCTCCCTGGCAGAAGTTTGTGAGGTTTTAATAACCAATCTATGCCATCACATCAGCTAAATAAACTCTCCCTGCATTTTCTGGAGTTGTGACAACATTCATTTGGTCTGTTTGGCACCACAGATTAAATACAAAGCTGCATACTAAAGGAGAGAACTTTTTTCAATTACATTTTAGGTGAGGTGGAGCAAGAGTAAGGGAGAGAGAGAGAAAGAACAAAGTCACATAACCTAGGCATTGCATTAGAAAGAAAAGCCTTTTCCTTGGCACAAGGTAATTGGAAGTAGAGCCAGGAAATTATGATTCTACTACCTACTCTGTCATCCGATTCCCTGTGTGGTCTTGGGCAAGTCCTTTAACCTGTCTAATTCCTTCAGCTTGTAAAATGGGGACAACAAACCACAGAGGAGCTTGATGAGTACTAGCAGATGTTTTCACAGTACACTGAAAAAATGTGGGAATCCATGGATGTGGTATTGCTAGTCCCTAGGACTCCATCTAAATAAAAGGAATCTGAAATTTACAAATTGTATTTAAGATGCAAATAACACTCCTCTTATTGCAGTGGGCAATTTTATTTATTTGATTTGAGTTATAAAAGAATCCTTACCAAGATTTCTTGCTTTAAAGCTGGCTGGGAAATAGCTTGTTGCAACTTTTTATCATCAAAAATATCTGCTATTTTAAGTGGATCCCTAAGATTTTTTGTATGTTTCTGTTTCTTAACTACTGGACTTTGATATTAAGGATTAAGTTGCTGGAGAAAAGATGAGAAAATTTTAAATTTTCTCAAATTTGTGGACTAAGAATGCAATTCAATCCACCCTCTCAGGGTAGATAAAGCTAAAGGCTGTGTTCTGTCTCTGCATTTCATTTTCCTCTTAATTATACCAGCTTCAAAAATAAAAGCCGCATCCCAGGATCTCCACATAAAGAAAATGTAGGAAAGTTGTGAACAGGGACTAACAGAAGATACAAGAAATTAAAACCAGGAGATAGCAGGAAGACGAGATGAGAACCTCCCCAGCTTTGCTACTTGTGTTGAATGGCTTTCAGTGCAATGAGAAGAACTACACAGCAGAAAGTTTAAACAGTTTGATAATTTGATGTCTAAAAGTGTTTTCCTTTGCTCTTAGCCAGTGTCCTAGCATGGAACTGATTTGCAAAGATGTTGACCATTTGCCTGACTTCACAGAAATCCACAGAAGCTGAGACACTGAGCAGGGTCAGAAAGCAAAGCCCTAGACTAGGTGCCATGATACAATGAGGAAATCCAACCCCTGGTGTCTCTTTTGGAATTTCTGTCTTATATTTGATTTAAAATGTCTGCTGTGCTAACTCTAGCTTTGGTACAAATCAGCAGATTTAGGCATTTCTTATTGGCTTCAGATACACTGTGAAGTCCACTTCTAGCAGCTGAGGAAGGGGTTAGGATTTTTTGCAGTGCAGAAGTCAGGGCATGACAGTACAAATTCCAGCTAATGGAGTGCATCACATTCAAATTTCAAACACTTGCCATTCCCTGGAATAAGTACTGCTTTAGACAAGTAGCACAAAATGATGGAATAAAACTAGGACTTCACTTCCATTCTCAAACAAAGAGCATATTCATTAGGAAGACCACCTCCTCCTAAGCACTTACACTGGTGTGTTTCCTACAGACAGGCTTCAAATCCTATCATATGTTCCTCATTTACATATCACATTAACTGGTGAAGACAACAAAAATCTAGTGTTACTTCTAACCAGCTCAGGATCTCTGCATCTCATTAGTTGTGTCTTCCCTCCAAGGACTTGTGCTGTGCTGCATGGTTGCAGTTAAGAAGTCACCAGATGGTACAGAGTCAGCACTCTGTTTTTTTTACAGCAGAGCCTTTAATTTAGCTCACTTTAGTTTAGTTTAGTTTAGGGTTTTTTGTTTTATTTTGATTTGTTTTGATTTTCTTTGGTTTTAATTTTTTAGGGGTTTTTTTGTTAGTTGGATTTTTTTTTTTAAGAAACAGTTTTTTAATAAAAAAAGGAAGATAATACCTTCAGTCCAGGAAAGGCATGCATGTGATGGCAGTGAGTGTCAGTCAGTGAGTGCTGGTGCTGCTTGGTGTCCGTGCATATGGGCAGAGGTGGGACAGCTCCCAGTGAGAAGCTCCAAGAGCACAGAACTGCACAAAACCCATGGGCAGGTGGATGTCACCGTTTCCCTTGCCAGCACTCCCAGAGCCGTACAACCTCGTGTACCCAAGTGTCGAAATAGTGGCCACTAAATGAATTTCACTGTCATTTATTAAAAGTGGAGCAGCTCAACTGGCCACAGAAACCAGTAATAAACTTCTAAGACAGAAAAGGTCTTTCAAGGGAGCTTGTTGATTTCTTTTCCTTAGAGGTCTCTGGGAAGAATTTCATTTATTTGCCCTCTGGAAGAGTTATTTATGCTTTTACGTGGCACAACATTGGTTTCATTTAAACCACTTAGCAGCCCTGTTTAAGACATCTGCTTGTTTAACCAATCCTAAGCTTGTGCTCCCAAATCTCCAGAGCTCATATATTGTTGTGCCAACACACTAAATGGCTTCCCAGCTCCAGAAACTGTGCATTCACAAAGCCTGAAAGATGAGTTACTTCTGTAGCTTGCCAAGGAAACTTAATTCAAAATCATTACTTTCTAGTAGTGGGTTTAGGATATGTGTCAGCAGCTTTTGTTTAGTGCAGTTTAGTTGGCCCATCAGATATATGATGGATGTTATCAAGAAGTAACTTTGGGAGAGCTGAAGCAAATCACCATTTTGAAAGCAGTAAGGTAGATGACAAGTCCTATTAAAGCTGATGGTTTGTTGGGTTTTTTGGGGGTTTTTTTCCCCACAGGTAAATTTCCAGGATCTTTCAGGATATTCCTTTTTCAAGATGTCACTATAGAGGGGAAGTTGGTGACTTTACTTGGAGATCCACATCACAGAAGGGACAGTGATGTGGCCAGCTGCATTAGCAAGGAGTGTCACACAGGTGAAGAACACCCTGGCAAATGTTTTTAAGGAAGTTTGCACAAACTGCCCTAATTAAACTTCAGATAACTGCTATTACCCTCTTGCATTATCAAGCAAGTTAGTTCTAAAAAAGAAGTTCTTCTTACGATACTTGGATTTTGGGCTTTGGTTGTTTCAGCAATAATCGATTTTCTGCTTTGGGATTTTAAATTAAAACCTTTTGCACTGTAGTCTTTCCACTTACCAAGTGGATTATTGCCCCTTAAAACAATGAGGGGCAAGTATTTCCCTTGTGTTACAGAAGGATTTGACAAAAATGCAAAAGCAATGGAAATATGCCAGCTTTTGTTAACACATTTTTGCATATCAATGGTTTAACAGGGGCAGGCACATGAGAGAGGGGCTGGGAAAAAAGTGATGGCATGATTGATTGCATTTTCCTATTTGTGATTATCTGTCTATGTGACATACATATAACAGGACATATACATATATTACATATGTATATGCATATACATATTATATATAAATATAAATATTAAAATATAAAAAATATATAAAGTACATATAACAGTACATAGACCTCAATTTCACACATATCCACCTCAAAATCAAAACTATGACTTCTTTATTTTGTTTATTTTGCTGGACTAATATAAAGGGAAAGGTGATCTAAGGAATATAAAATTAATAACACCAGAGAAATCCATTTTCACTCAAAACTCATCAAGAACCAGACACTTTTTTAAGGCATAGAGAAGATGAGGGAGTCTGTGGCTACCTGATCCTTTTCCCATGAATGCTGCCATCTCCACCATCAATCTTTTAACTTCTCTACCTATTTTTGGAAGCTTCTCACACTAAATTTCCCAAAGCTGTTTCAGCTGGGATAGAATGAATGAAAACTGAATTAGGTCCAACAGTTTGTCTTATACTGGCAATATATTTGGAGAAAGGACTGCTTAAAACTTTTGTCTTGCTCAGAAAGAAACACATTGACCCTGCAACACAACCTGCCCATGAATAACCACAGTCTTTCAATGCTACTTCCCCTTGCTACTTCCCCTCTCTTCCACACTTTTCTCAGGTTTATATATCTTTTCTCAAGACTCAAGGAAGTATTGAAGTCACTTTGAAAGATGCTATTTTAATAATATTTCTGCCCCAATGCAAGTAAAAAGAATCCCAAACAGAAAAGAAAAGGTGAAAGATTGAGCTGGGAATTTTGCCACTTAGATTTTTGGCTTTAGATGGAGAGTTCCTGTAATTTTCTGAAGAGTAACCATACAAAATCTCTCCTCTTTCAGCACTTTTAGGTTTCTTGTGATCTTGTTTTGGTACAGGAGCACTTAGACACATTGTTTGTTGCACTATACATTCTGACCATACAATAATTGTATCTGCTCATGGAGTTATTTAAAGAGAGGCCCTCAGTCTCCCAGTGGATGTCATTCTGACTCTGAGTAATGGCAATCCAGTGATATTAGATTATACCTGATATCAGAATCTGGTCACTGTCTTCAGAATTTACTTGTCTTTGTCTCCAGTTTTGCAGTTCATTTATTAGAGAAGAGAGGACAGAAGATACTGTACTCAAAGTGCCTGGGTCAGCAAATACCCTTTTTTCCCCAAAATACACACTAAAAAGCCTTTTTCATACTTTCTTTTATATTTTATTTAATTTTATTCTAGTTTAAATTAATTTAATGTAGAATTAATTTTTTTTTATTTATAACTTTTTAAAAATCCCCCTCACAGCCTATCAAGAATTATGTTGGACCCAAAACATAGCTCTTGTTTCATATGAAGTATGGAGAATAATAACTATTTTAAGAATAAAAATGATACTTGAACAAAATTCTGTTACACAATACTCCCCTGTTGGGGAAAGAAAATAAGCCATAACCACGGTCTATCCACTTACTTTTTCCATTTCTATTCTCTTTCTGTCTAAGGAACATTGTCAACATTTTTAAGAGGAAACTAAGTGCCAGAGAAAGAAGCAAGAGGAATTTGATGGCTATCTTTCCAGCCATTTGTTTTCTTGTCCATTTACTCCCAGTCATTTGCTTTAGTACTGCCTGGGAGTGCAGTGCCTGACACCCTGTAAAAATATTACTATTTTTGGTGCATGATACTTGGTGCAATTCCCATTTCCCAGGATGCTCAGTATGATAACAGGGTCCTACCTCTTCCTCAATATGCTCAGACCAGAGCATCACCAAATATGTTTTGATGTGGTTTTTAGTTCATAGATTTCTTAACTGCAGATGTCTCCCACTTAAATGCATTGGCAGCAATCACCTCTCCTAAACTTTGCAGTCTCTTCTCTCATTTTCTCTGTATTTTTTGAAATGCCAAATGAAAGCACTTGTTTTTCTTCACAATGCATTTCTGTGCTTGGTGTGCCTTATATCAAGATACACAGCTGCAAAGAATCTCCCTCTTCCATGTGATCTGCAGAAAGGTCAGAGACCATTAGACCCTCCTAGAGCTGCAGCTCCTTCCTTGGTGAGGGCACAGCAGCCTCCCAGCCCCATGGCACGGAGATTCCTGCACTCCTTCTCCTACACCAGCCCAGGGAGCTGCATCAAGCCAGGGCAAACTCTCTCTCCCTATGCATTTGTGGCAGGAGGATGCACTGTCCTTGCACATCAAAAGGGTCTGAGTGTAGGTCTGCCCAGAGAGCAGCACTCAGGAAGGCCAGGAAACTCATCTGTCAGTCACCACTTCATCTGGAAGATGTCCCACCCGCCTGCAGGCAGTTCACAAAGAAAGAAGCAAAGGAAAGAAAATTGCTGAATTAAGTTTCCACTTAGATGTTTTTCCCAGTCCCTTCCTTTGCTTCTCTGTTGCTGTAGCCGAAATGTCACCGTCCAAGCTGTGGGTACAGTGAATATGGAAAGAGCAAAACATGATCCTCAAAGAGGGGATGGGTGAGCACCCCATGGCCCTGCAGTGCAGACAGAGGCTGCTTCTGCCTCTGCCTTTCAAGACAGTCTGATAGGATAAAGGTCCTCATATCTCCCATCAGAACTCATCTTACACTAACCAAGGAAAACACGCATAATTAAATTAAGGCACTTTGTTTTCATATCATCAGTGCAATTTATAAAGATACCAGTGTGACAGTTTCTAGGCACAGTTACAGCCTTCATATTTTTCCTGGATGCAGCACATTGTTTTCTCAGCCAGAAAGTTATGCTAGGGAGACACTTTAGCACAAAGCAATGCTCCAGGCCATCTTCCTTAGTAAGGAGAAGGGGTGTTATCTGCCCTTAAATTGTATTTCTACCTAATTAAATTCAACAAAATGCCTTTTTTAACCAAAACCAGTCACATGGAAATATTTGAAGCCGGGAATGATATCTGATATAAAGTTCACACCAACTGTCAGGCCTTTCAAAGACAATAAAACATTCAGGCAAGCCATAAGTTGGACTCTTACATTTTGACTATGTATTTCCTGCATCCAGAGTCTCCAGTTGTGACGGGGGGACATTTTTAGCTCACATTTAATGTAGACAACTTTGTGAGTGCAATTACACACTGACATGAAATAATGCTTGAGAGTAGGAAGTACCTCTGCTGCCAATTGCAGAAGACTGTGACCCTCACAAGTTTTTTGCCCACTTTATCAGAGAAGATGTGAAATGAAAAACAAAAATCCAGCAATAACAGCATCCTGACCATTTTAAGATCATATCTGCAGCTACAGGAGTGGAATGTCCATCATGGAGGGTAGAAAGTGGCAGAAGAAGGTAGATAAAATCCTATGTGGTGCAAGTATAGAACATGTCTGAGGGAGGAGGCCCAGGCAGGAAAAAGCCATGTGAATCAATGGCACCAAAATCAGTTATCTTAAAGTTTCCTCTCCAGAGCTGTGGTTCCCTAAGAGGAAGGAGAGTTCAGTGGTATCTCACATTTACAGCTCAGGGTGTACACCCAGTGTTTCCTTGAGCTTCCTACACTCTGTGGAACATCAGTTGCACCAAATTCAATTCATAGCAGCCAAGTTTGGAGGCAAAAATGGTGAAGAACTAGACAAGGGTGTTCCAGCTTCCCAGTGACCTGGAAGAAGGTGGTTGCTGCTTGCTGAGTTGTCAGACCTGTACCACAAGGGGAGTGCCAAGCACATTCTCTAGCAGGCACATGGAAAGGTTGCTTTAGACATGCAAAACCAGCATCTCCAAGGCCAGTGAAATACCTATGAAGAAGGAGGAGTGGCACAACACTGAGGCTACCACACTGAAAGGACTTTCTCCTTCAGTACAAGGGTACTGCAGGTCAAGTTAGCACCAGGCAGATGTCCCTGGAGTCTATCCTTCTCTGGGATAAGCCTCCCACCCAGGAATGTGGGGAGGGAGCTGCCCCCTTGCCTTCAAAAAGAGAAACATCCATGTTGCTGGAAGGCAGAGCTTGGGCTTCATATGGTGCCTGCAGGCAATTATCAGCTGGCATGCTGAGTCCACGCCTGGACTGGCAGGAGAAATGGCCCTGAGTTAAGTCAAAAATATTGCTGATGTAATTAATAAATTACTCTCTTTGATGTTTAACAAAACTGAACATGTTGTAAATTAATATTTGTTCAGGGATTCATAAGATGCAATAATTGTCAGTTAGATTACAGCAATAACCCATAGAGGGAACAGAACAAATGAGATCTGGCTATAGTTTTTATAGAGGCATACTGCCATGCCCTTGCTGAAAATTAAATATAGACTAACTTTAAAAGTATAGTGTTCTTTTATTAGCACAAAGGTTCTTTGGAGTGGAGGTGTTGCAATCAGCCTGGTCTAGATATTTATTGAAAGCAGAATTATTTCATGTACTTGAGAAAATGGCAACTAGGACATTGTGCTTGATTTCTTTTGCTATAGAGAATGAACCGACCTGGTTGTGATTTGGGCTAGTCAGGGTTAATGTTCATGATTGCACTGGGACTGAGCCTCTGCCAGATGTCCTATCTACATGACATTAAGAAAAGAAAGGGCATCGAGGTTTGAGACAACCAGCTCTCTCCTAAAGTTAAACTAGATGATCCCAATAAATGTATTTCACTTAATTCACAGCCTCCTACACTCACTCATCAGAGGATACTGTGATACTCTTTTGTTGTGGGAGTGCATAGCACAAAATCTAATAATTTCTTCTGAGTTGAGAAAAGAATAAAAATAATTCAGGTACACATTTTATGAGTGGTGGTTTCTTGATCTTATGGAGTGATGTAGGCATATTGTTCATGCAAACATAGCCACTAAATAAGTAAAATCAGGCTGAAAAATCTACAGGCTAGAGATGGAAGAGAGGACCATCACAGTATTCGTCTTTGACTACTTGGTTTTTTTGTTACTGACCACTGAAAGACAGTGGGTTACTTCAGGCAAAAAGAACCCCCTAGAAACAAAGTCCCAGTGATGTCAGATCAAGTTTATATTGAACAAAAAGCAGAGCGTTCAACTTTCCTCTCAGAGTTCAACATCACAGGCATGCTATCACCCATCTCTTTCCTGAACTAGCTCTTAGCTAGGAAAACAAGAGCAGTGAAGGGAACTTTATCAAAGACTGCAGGAGGACTATGGGGCATTATGTATCAAATAGTAAATATTTGTCTCAGTATAACAATATATATTTTGGCTTACAGGGGCAAAAGAGAGTATTTGAGTAGTGACCAAGGCACATGGTCTTGATGGGAAATAAAATTTCACCTGCAAACTGGCTTGGCTGTAGGCCAGAGAAGACTAACATTGCTAGAGGGAAACATTTTCATTCCCCTTCTGAAACCAAAGCAACCTCTGGTGCTTCAGATAAGTTCTAGTACACCTACCTAAGTTAGGAGACACCCAGCAATTGTAACAGCTGTGACCCTGAGCCTCCCTGGGAAAGCATGCTGTCTGCTTCAGCCATGAGTCCAGAGACATTAACTTGGGGATAAAGTTCACGTTTTCCAGGCTGACTGGCTGGACTCCTATTCAGCTGACTCAGAACTGAGGAAAAGGAGATCAGATACTTGAACATCTGCTTGAACTTCTGCAGACCTATTCATGGGCTTTCACTGAAATAGTTTTGGAAAACATAATCACTTTATGGCATTCTGTAAGAAAACAATACAAATGAGACATTTGTTTTGTTATAAAAACAGAGGGAAAGGGAAAGGGAAAGGAAAAGGGAAAGGGAAAGGGAAAGGGAAAGGGAAAGGGAAAGGGAAAGGGAAAGGGAAAGGGAGAAAGGGAAAAAGGGAAAGGGAAAAAGGGAAAGGGAAAAAGGGAAAGGGAAGGGAGGGGAGGGGAAGGGAGGGGAGGGGAGGGGAGGGGAGGGAAGGGGAGGGGACTTAAAGGTAGAAAAGCTGTTTGTGCCTCTTGTGCTTTACATATAGGCACACAGGGTGGGACACTGGCTTAAGACTGTTTTCTCCTCCCTCCATATTCTCTCTATTGCCTGTGTCGATCCAGGGTTAATAAAGAGTTATTGTCCATACGAGGGGATTGCATTAAGAACCATATCTGACAGCCTTATAAAAATGTCATAGTGCATGCTCACCTAATAACTTGGTCCTAAAAAGCTCCCATTTGTGGAATTTAAAATTCATTAGAAAATCAATACATCCTCATTTACCCTTAGTTTTAGAGAAAGAGTTGCTGAGATATTCAGAGTTTTGGGATTTTTAAAATTCATTTTATTAGGATCATGATGAAACATATTCACAAACCCCATCCATCATATCATCATGAAAGTATTCATTTGTTCTTATATAATTGGGATCAAATTTTAAATAAGGAATTTATACCCATGTAAAGATAAACTCCTAAGCTCTGCATTTGATTTTTCTCTGTGTTTCCAAGGAACTGAAAATGTGTTTCATCTTTCTCTGCTTCTTGCAGATAATTTGATACAGTATATTTTAAAACATTTCTTTTGTATTTACATTTTGGCATGAGTATATTGTATTGTTACATTGTTCACAGCCTTACTATTGTCACTGCCAACTTCTTTTGGGAAAAATCAAAGAAAAGCTGAGACAAGATATATCAAGCCACAATCGTTTGGCTGCCTAGTATTTTATTGCTCCCTTCTTTCTTACTGGTTTCCAATTGTCAATCTTGTCATTAGTACTTCTAAATAAACTATTTTCTTGCTTGTTTAGTAAATAATTTTACAATCCAACAGAGCTGTTTGAGGACATGAATCATACTCTTCTTCATGTCACACAAGTTAAAGCAAGTCCACAAAGTCATGCTGTGGTTGAATAATTTTTGGAAGATTTCCTCTTTATGATGGTATATTCTAAACAGAAAAACAAGGTGACTTTCACTGAGTTTAAAAACAGAGGAACCACCATGTAACTGCTTTGGGATTTTAGAACTTTAATTATTGAAGACTCCTGGCTCTAGAGAGTCTCACAACAAATGAATGCAGTTGCCCTCACACATGTATTTACTCCAAGTGGTTGTACTTATATATTTACATTTAAAAATATATCAGAGGGGTAGAAACTGCTTTTTTACCCATCTGTCTGAGCCACAGTCTTGCAGCAGTCTTTCTTTTCTGAGGGCTTTCATGCATTCAGTAAAGTTTTCAGTGAACAGTTTGTGCCAACCTGACCTAATTCCCAAGCGTAAGCCAAAAAAATACTCATTCATAAAGCTTAAAGAGAATCAGCTATTTTGCGTTTTTTTAATATTGTCTTTCCATAACATCCAGCACAGCTTAGATCTACCAAACCACCCAACTTAGATGGTTTCCTAAGAAACAGTCCACTTCTGCCTGTGCTCCCTATAATGAAAAACTAAAGCCCACTTGAATTTATTCTCAAGCTAAAAGGTCTGGTATTGTAGAACAGAAAAATCCCTTCAGTCAGTGGTATCTCTTCAGAAATTTAGGATGAAGCCATATGAGATGTGGTGAGGCAACCAAGGAACTTGTAGTTGATTTTGCTCCCTACCTCCACATTTTCTACAGAACTTTTTGTACCATGGTCCTGTGGAAAAAGGTTAGCTCAGATACTTCTCTCTGTTAGGAAGGATTTCTGTGTCTGACTCCCCTGAGTCTCACAAAATGCTCATATGGGGTAATTTTGAGGCAGTGACTGAGCAAATAATCAAAAGGTCTTTGCCGTCAGGCAAGTGTCAATATGGATCCACCATATCGGATTCCCAAGGAGGTAGGGTGGCAACATCGTTCATCTCCAGTGCTTCCTGATGGCAGTTTAACAGAGGATGCAAGCTGGCTCCAAGTGTTAAATAAATAAGACTGAACTGGGCATTATTCTGAATATGGGCAAAGCACCCTTTTGAATCAAGCCACTACATTAATGGTCCCCATAAACTTCATTAGGTATTACTTTATTTTTTTTAAGTTGTTCCAATACTACACTTTGTCAGTTATTCTCCCCTTGAAATTACATTATACTTTTTATTCAGGGCACTTTAAATTTATTTTTCTTACTTATTTTTCATTATATTCTCTTATTTAACTACAGATTTAACTCTAGTTAGACTCAGTGAGTGTCTGCTATTTTTCAAATCTTTGTCTCACACTACTGACCAACATGATTTCTTCTGCTGTCTTCTCCTACACGTGGGGCAGTACTGCAGCACTTCTACACATACCAAATTAGAGTCCATGCTGCTAATGATCCCCAGGATTGATGAAGATTTCAGTATCCCTCAGATGGAAAAATAGTCCTGGATGGGAGGTCAGCTTGTGCTGCCTGATGGAGCATCTGAACACAGCCCCTCATGACAGGTGATGTGATATCCACTTCCATAGAGAATCCCTGGGGATTTTAATATCTCTGATGGCTTACACCACATTTCACCAAAATTTTATGGGCCTAATCTGTCCACAATCAGTAGAGCAGTTCAGCACATGCTTAGCCTGAAGTTTGTGCTCAGGGCCATTAAAGTTAATGGTGCTTAGGCAGATTTCAAATTTAAATGTGTGTTAAGGGCCTCTCTGCAGCAATGTCTTTCAATGGTTTGCCCAAAAAGAAACTCCATAAAATACAGCTAGGTTGAACTGCATAGTATTTTCACTGTGGCAAATTTGTTTGTCACAAATGGGGAAGTGTAAACCTCTGCACTAAATACTGCCAGAAGAATGATTTATACACGGCACTAAAAAAAATATTGTTGGAATATAATAGATTAGCATAAGCTCTCTGGGGACACACTATGTTTTCCTCAGGTTTTACAGAGTGCCTGGCATACTAGAGATGCCAGAGTTAACAAGTAGTTATTAATAATAATAAAATATTTCTACTGAGAGAGTAGACACCAATTCTTAGTATCAACCAAATGTCAGACAGACAAATATCAGACAGAAGACAAATATCTGATAGACAAATATAAACATACTCAAATTTATTCTTTGCAAGTTAATAATTTTTTTTAAGATGGGACTTGCTCTTTGTATATTTTTTTACCCTTTACTTTGTCTCTTTGCAGTTTAAAATATCTTTTATCAGTCCAGAAGAGCTGTCTGCCTCAGTCACATCAACCAGCATAAACACAATAGCATCAGTCACTATTATTTTGCCATAGGAAAACTGTAAACCAATTCCAAGTGGCAGCAGAACACAAGCAATTGGCAACTAGTGTCTCTCCAGCTCACATCTGACTATTTTTCACAAAGTAATTCCTACACGTTAATTTGTAGGAGGTTAGAACACATTATTGTATATTCACTGCTTTACTGCTCAGCCATGAGGCATGACAAAAGCTCCACTCTTTCAGAAAGGAGTGACATCTGAGAGGAACAAAGTGCACACACACTCAGACTAATGCTGCCAAAAGCCAAATTTTACTGAGTTGCCAACTGCAGCAGAACTGTTGCACTGGGTCTTGCTGGCGTGTGCCAACAAGGCTGGAGGTACCAAAACCTGCCACACTGAAAATGCACCATTACAATGTTCTGGGGAGGAAACATGATGTGGAAGCAAGCTAGCCTGCCATGAGACGCAAGCACTCCTTTTCCAACTCTTTGGTTTTCTGTTGCCAGCTGTTCCCATCATGGCCATGGCACACACCAGCCGGCCCTTGGGAAATGTCCGTGTGAAGCAGTGGGGCAGCAGCACAGCACGTGGCAAGGACACCTTGACCTTGTTCTTCACTTCCTTTCCTGCCGTGTCACCTCAGGCAAACTGCCATGGCCTCACACCTCTGCTAAAAACCTCATAAAAGGATCGAAACTATTGAAATCAGAGGAAACAATCCAGAGTTTAAAAAAAGACATGTCCCAGCCCCACATGTCCCAGCAGAGGACTTTGTTCCCTTTCTGATTTTAGCACATCCAAAGCATGTTTTCAAGCTCCTTTTACCACAGCCACAAGAGCTAGAAATTTGTTTTTAAAAAAAAAGAAGAAAAAAGAAAGAAAGAAAAACCCATAAAGCTTGGATTCCAATCAAATCAAAGCACTCTGGGGGTTGGAACAATAAAAATAACATGTGAAGTTTTGAGAGCCGCCAGTGTAGCCAACATCGCTATTGTGTCCCCACCACCTCTAGCTGCCTGAAGAGACAAGCACAGGCACTCAGCCTTCTCAAGAGCCCAGAGACATTTACGTGTGTTGAGGAAAACAGGATTATTTTGACAAGAGCTGCCAGGAAGTAAAGGTTCATACATGCAAGGAAGACTGACTATTCTATTTACAATAAACCAGCACAGCGGCTCCCAGCCCAGCTCCTAAGGGCTGTCCAGGGCAAAGGTACAAAGAGGTTTTTTTGGAAGCCTCAGTGTTCTCCATCTGCCTCCAGGCAACTCTTCTATATTTTCTCAACAGGATCCTCCCAGCTGAAGCAAATGTCCCTGGCCAGAAATCAGGCACCCAATGACACCTCGGGGACCTGCCAGAAATGGGGCACACCCACCCACACCTTCCTCCCCACAGATCCCAGTCCATCACTTTTCCCCTCAAACAGTGCGGCGCTGCCCTGCCCGTGCTGCTGGTACTGCAGGAGGGAGAGATTGCAGGATCACAAGCCCTGCCTCCACAGCAGGGGTGCAAGCTGTGAGAAACGGGCAGGGCTCCCTCCAAATGTGGATTTAGCCCATCACACTTTGCCTTCCACCATCTACACCGTCTTTAAAAGCCATTTCATAAATAAATACATTAGTAGTGGAAAGTTATCCTCAATAGAGCGTGCAAAGGGTTTTGGCACAGAAAAGGTGTGTGATAAAGTGCATTCCAAACCACAGTCCTGACTGACTATTTAAGAACGTCTTCCAGTGAGGAAAAGGGGTGAGGGAAAAAAGTAAGAAACAAAATGAAAAGAACTGAAGCAGCTTATGAAGACACAAATGAATCATGAAACACTACACAGAGCTGACAAAGTTTCAAAAACACATTCAGGTATAATGTATGAAATCAACCAAGAGGTGCTTGAAATTACAGATGCATGCAGATGTTGGTGGACTCCAGAATTAACTCTAAGCCTATTAAAACTTTGAACACTCAAGTGTGCTTGACTGTCAACAAAGGTTTTATATGGTGTTGCAGTTTGCAGGTCACCAGGGATTCGACTTTCTCAACTGAACACCTTAAGGCTGAGGGCTCAAGGGCTGCAGTATGCTTTAATGAGATGCAAACCACAAAAACATGAAACACGCCTAGAAATAAATCACATTAGGAGAAGGCCCAGAAGACTTCCTGAAACCATGATGTGTCACCAATTTTAGAGCAAGATCCTTCTATGAACATTTAAGATGTTTTGAATATGGCATCTGCTGATATGTTCAGTGTATCATGAGGTATTTCAGCAAGGCACAAACTGGGCACTGCCACCCTACCTCACCCTCCTGTTCTGGAAAACAGAAAGTTTAAACTTCCAGGAAAAGTTCTAGTGGAAAAGTTTAAGCTTCCAGGAAAAACAATGGAGTCTCTCTTGATGGTGCTCAAAGACCTGATCTTGTGCCACAGCACTTCCACCCTAATGACAGACCCAGTTTCACCTGAGTTATCTTCATTTATTGATGATCTTCAAAGGGACAAAATTATTAGAAGACTAACTTACAAAATACAATGGTTTTACCATGCAAAAATCATACTTAGAGCATCAAAGAAATAGTTTTAAAAAAAACATCTATTAAACTAAGCAAAATTCCAGCCTGAATATCAAGGAACATTTCAGAAAAGAAGGTGGTGCACAACAGACCACATCTGTGATTTTTAGTGGGCACGAGCAGAGAGGTTCAGTCCCCATCAACACCAACTGAGACTAGTTTTTGGATGTCAGTGACTCTAGAAAGGCTGGCTCTATCCTAATGACAAAAAAACCACAAAATTAGTGCAGATATAGTGTTGCCTTTTTTTAACAAATCCACCCATGCCCTTGGGAAGGGTGAAGCAGGAATCCCACTCCCTTGTTGATCTTAGATTTCAAACTTTTTCCTTTTCTATGTGAACTTATTAAAAACCTTCATACACTTATAAATTCTTCTGTGGTACATGATAGGTTTAAAGCCAAAATAATAAAAGAATGAGAATGTTTCTGCCCAGAGATACTTAAATATTGAATGCAAATTTCCTGATAAAAATCCTGAAGAATCGCAACATAGTCTAGTGTACTATAAATTACGCTAAATCAAATAAATCAGACTACATCATCCCTGGTGGCTCCTACACAGTCTTTAAATATATTACCCACTCCTCATCAGTCTATTCCACTCAATAACCAGCTCTGTCTTCAGTCCCCAGGCCCACTTTAATTTGAACAATATATTAGCCTTTGCAGTACAAAGGAGAAAGAATCTTCAGGAAGAAGGAAGGCTGGTTTACAAATGAATCTCCCATGGCAGCTCACTCAGACATGTAGGATGGATGGCTATTCTGAGCAGTCTGCGTCCCAAACACAGCCAGGGCAATAAATCCTTCCCTGATCAGCAGCTGGGAGCATGAGCCATCCCTGCCTCTGCCTCCCAAGTCCTCAGCCCCCCTCGTCCCTTCCAAACAGAAAGGTTTGCAGCCTTTCCAGCTGCATTCAGAGGGCATAACCCAGGGAAGACCTGGGAAGAAAACCAGAAGCTCAGCCTCCAGGGAGAGGGGTCTCCCTTGGTGGGTCTCTCAGCATTGGGTGGCCATAGCCATCCTAGCATGGGAGGTGGCCCTGACTTGGCACAGCCAGAGCCTCCATCCACCAGACTCAGAAATTATGGGATATCAAGAAGACGGACCTGAGCACCACATCTTACAAGCTGTTATCAGGAGGGTGGAAGAGGGCAACCAAAGGTAGCTGCTCCTCCCTGGGAAGTCCTTAAAGCACAGAGACCAAACCACCTGGTTCCTAACCAGGGTAGAGGCTGGTGTCCAAGGTGCCTGAGACAGAGGGTCACCAGCTGAAGCCTGATGGTGCTAAGCCAAGGCTTTGCTCAACCTTCCCCCAGGAGCAAACAGCCCTGTGTCTAACATCGTAAAACATCTGGTAAGGCTATCAGGAGAGAGACTGCTGAGGATACAGTTTAACAGAGCTGCTGGGATTTTTTTTTAATTGCATTTATTTTCACAAATCATAACAATAAAAAAAGGAAAAGTTGGAGTCCACTCAATTGAGTTAATGCTTTTGGAATTTTATTAATCAACATCTCAGCATTCATAAAAAAATGACACCTTTTAAAACCAGTGGAGAGAAACATTTCCAAATACTTTCAATCAAAAGAAATTATTTTAAAACTCACATTACATGTATTTTTAAACCAAACCCTCAGAGAGATGGGTGTGAACTCTGAATTATCCCAATTAACTTTAGTGCCAGAGATCAAGTCCAAAAATGCAAAGTCAGTTCTAAGCTTTCTGAGTAGGTTGCTGAGGGTGCTACAATATTGGTAAAGCAGCTGAACTTTTTCATGCCCTGTGCCTGGGTTTGTCCTCAACCACCCCTAAGAAGAGCTCCAGCACAGTAACATGGAGAACAGTGTTCTTGTGCAGAACAAAACAGCACAGCCTATGATAGTTCTGGTATTGACTAAATAAAACCTGCCTGGTGAGGAGAAACTGGAAGCCAATTATGTTAATGCCCTTAAAAAGATGTTTACTGACCAAGCAAATGCATTCCTTTGTCTGGTCACATGGTTAGCGTTCACTTAAGGACAGTAATTTCAGTCCTGAAATTCTGTATTTTGTGCCATGGCAGAGCTGAATACCATTATTTTCACTGACATTCTATGGGTAAGTAAGGGGGCAGCACATTAACAGAGCAAGCAGCCTATGATTCCCTGTGGGTCTTCTCCTCCCTAACTCCAAATGCCACATAATAGACCATGTCTTGCGTCCTATTTAACCCAGAGATGAAAAAGGTGGTTTGAAAATTCTAAATTTGGTGCACCAAAACTGAATCCCAAAAACCAGGGAAATAAAGAAATTACTTCCAGGATGAACACAAAAGCAGTGAGAGATCTGGGAAGACACTAGAGTCTTTACCCTTGCCAGCTGCACTTAAGAAGCCATTTACCCCCTCTTTTACCAACGCTTTTTATTTTTTCCATCTCATTTTTCGTGTTACCTGACTGAATTTCTCTTTTCTAAGAAGTTCACTGTCCTCATTGTCCCATGCTACTTTCTCCATTTGAAATATCTGTTTGGCACTCCTCTCCCAGCCAAGGGAACTCATGAGAGTTCAGCTTGTTCCTCTCTGGTAAGGATGACCATCTCTGCCTTCCCTGCTGTCTGGAAGGGGGAGGGTGGTGCAGACTGTAAGTTAATAACAATCAAGTGGGTGTGAACAAATAGATCTGGTGGATCTGCCCATGCCGTGCAGGTTGTACCATGCAGTTCAACCAACCAGGTGAAAGAGCAGCTCTGACCCAAGAGTAGGAGGGGAGCACAGATCTGATCATGATCAAGGGGACTTGAGGGGCACAAGACATAGTTACTCTCACTGGAACATTATGTCTCTAAAGAAACAAAACAGGATGCAGAGCCACATCTTGCAGCAGCCCCCAGCAAGGTCCTGTCTACCAGTGATGCTGTTCTCCCTCCAGAGAATTGACTCAGCATAACTGCAGTCTTCTGAGCCACTTCCAGCAGGTCCTACAGAAACCAGATGGCCATTCAGCACACTGACTCAATTCATCTTGTGAAATAAAATGGAAAAAAAGAGGAGTTTACAGAAAGAAGTGGTTGTCACTGTTCCCATGAGATACAGACACTTTTTTGCAACTATGAATGAAAGAATAACATTCAGAAACTACTAAAGCCATTCACTGAAACACATTCAAACAGATACTATGATGAAGCATTATTCTGCCACAAAGGCTTATTTAACCAGAAGATAGTGAGGGTCCAGGAACCAACAAACACAGTGGTTGAATGTTTTCAAGAGTGCTAAGCTAAATTCAGAATGATCCCTTATGAAGGCTAGCTGTTGCGGAGCTCAAAGAAGTTCACTGTGAGCAGAAATGTTCCTGTGAGCAAAAGTTACTGTGCATACCTGAGCTTTAGTGTCATACAAAAACCAAGCCAAGCCAATTTAGCTACCTAGAGCAGAAAGGCAAGGTTTTACCACAAGTGTCCATTATTTAAAACAAGTTTTAGTGCAACAGTTAACACTTGGTGAGGTACTGCCTGCAACAGCAGCCAATAGCCCATGATCCTGGAAGGACCAGATTTCTATCAACCATGTTTGAGCTGGTACTCAAAGGCAACTTCCAGTTGGAGTGAGTGTGAACCTACTCATTCAGCAGCTGGTGCTGTTCAAATAAGTGTCTGGGAGTAAGGAATCCAATAATTGGATCTTAAATTGCACTGACTCATCCCTCAAATAATTTAGCAGACTGCAATATTTACAGTCCATTGTTTTAGAAAATTATGCAAACTATATGTCTTTGTCAGATGAATTATTCACATGAGTAATATCCCTTGCCTGTTCATAAATATAGCTCCTGATCCAGTTACTTCTCCAGTTGTCTAACTACTGCTTCAGTTAGCTCAGGCTTTTGAGAAGCTAGGGGCTTCAGCAAAAATAACTCACCTATTTCAGTCAACTTAGCTCTGCAGTGCCACAATTCCTTTGCTGGTTAGGGCACTGTACAAATAAGATGAGACTGATAGCTTCATTTTATGGATAAGGCAGCTGAGTCATGGTAAATGTGTTATATCCAAAAATGAACAGTGATGGAGCCAGAAGCACAATCCTAGTTGAAGATGCTCAGTCCTCTACTGAAATCCACACTTTTTAAGATAAGACTGGCAGCCTGTCTGCTTGAAAAATGTCCATTTATATTCTCAGGTGTCTGAGATGTTATTAAGTTGTTGTCCTGGGTTGTAAGATAAGCTTGTATTCCATTTGCCATCTGTCGAAGGCGAACCGGTTGGACAGGTTTTTTGTTATCTCTCTCAGAGACAATGGTTTGTGTATACACCTTCGACTGATTCAATGAAGGGGGTCCCACCCAGAGGGGAGAAGCAGCTCTCTCCCTCTTCTTCGCGGGACTCCGAGAGAAGCAGCTCTCTCCCTCTTCTTCGCGGGACTCCGAGAGAAGCAGCTCTCTCCCTCTTCTTCGCGGGACTCCGAGAGAAGCAGCTCTCTCTCTCTCTGCGCGGGATTCCCGGGGAAAGCAGCTCTCTCTCGCTCTCTCTCTCTTCGGCGGCACTCGCAGCGAAGCAGCCGGCGCGCAGAGGCGACGGCAGCGGAGCTCAGAAGCAACCCCGGCGCAGAGGAAGACCGGCCCCACTGCCACCAGATCTTCAGAGGGAAACTATACCCTTCTAGAGATCACCACTGCAGCTACAATTCACCAGCCACTGCAAGGGAAGCAAATTGTCCCAGTAGAACTGATACTGGCACCCCGCAGGTTCTGGACTTTTTTTTTTTTTTCCTTTCACTGGTTTTGTTTGTACCGATTGCATTTGCCCTTTTAAATTGTTGTCTAGTTTTCTCCTAGTAAAGAATTGTTACTCCCACTCCCATATCTTTGCCTGAGAGCCTTTTAATTTAAAGATCCTCGTAATTCAGAGGGAGGGGGGTTTGCCGTTCTCCATTGCACAGGAGGCTTTGCCCTCTTTCACAGACTCCTGTCTTGTCGAACCAAGACAGAATTTGGCGCATCAACGTGAGGCCCGAGGGCATTGAGAGGGAAAAAGGATTAACAGTTCTTAAGTAATTTGGTTTTGTTGTGTGTAAAAACATCTTCAGCATCACCATGTGGTCTAGTTTACCTTGGTTTGGGTGGCATGTGATCGTAGCTATACTTTTCCCATTTGCAGACCCTTATCTAAAAATGGGTCCTATAACTAAGGCTACGGTGTCTGTTATCAAGTTTGGCTTCTGGGTTAATTGGGTGAGGAATTCATGGATCTTTAATTTCCTCTGGAAGGCAGGTACATGGATTCATAGCTATCACACGTTAACTGTATGTTTTTGGGGTTACTTTAATAACGGTACCTACTGCGAGGAAATAGCACCTGGGCAAACTTTCTCTCAACCTTTTAACCATCTTTTTGGGTCTGCTCCACCAGTTCTCAAAGGGTTAAGATCCTTTATAAGTGCTAATGATACCATACAATGGGTGGTGTTGCTGATAGTCCTGTTATATTTAGCATTCAGAGATAAGGGAAGATTAACCTGGATAACTACCCTCACACCTACACCACAGACTCGAGATGCTGCTGCTCCAGAGCCTGACCCTGCCCCACAGCCCACCTCAGAAATGAACCGCCCAGATTGGGTGAGGGTTCTGGTTAAGGAGATACGAGAGATGCTGAAGGAGTGCATTTCCCCAGCTGGTGAGAAACCGGCCCTTTGCCTTGAGGAGGGACAGTCTAATAATACAGCTGTGGAACCCACAGATGTTACAACTGTCCAGGTTCCAGCTGAACCACAAAGGCAGTCACGGTCAGCAGCAGTGGCCCCGGTAGAAACAAGGAAGTCTAAGGTGAAAGCAGAGCACCCTGCAGATAGGGACAGGAATGGAGGAACCTCACAACCCACAGGGGAGCCAGAGATTGCTATCATCACCGAGTCCCTGACGTACGAAAGTCTTCGCAATCTGCATAAAGACATCGTGCGACGAGGGCGTGAGGCTTATGCTACCTGGCTACTCCGGGTTTGGGATCTTATGGGTACAGGCGTGCAGCTGGACGGTGGTGAGGCAAGGAACTTGGGACCCTTGACCCAGGACTCAGGTATAAATCAGGTTTTTGTAAGGGAACCAGGGTCCCTTTCTCTCTGGGAGCGGCTCTTAATGAGTGTCAGGGAGAGGTTTATCCACAGAGAGAGAATGCAAGAGCACCATCATAGAATGCGCTGGAAGACCCTCGAGGAAGGGATCCAACAGCTGAGAGAAGTGGCAGTATTGGAGGTACTCTTTGGGAGGGATGGACGACACAATAATGACCCTGACAAGGTCAGGTGTACGGGACAAATGCTGTGGAGTCTGGCAAATCTTGGGCCATCTCAATACGCCACCTTCATTGCAACGATCAATGCTGACACCCACCGGGAGACAATAGGTTCTGTTGCCAACAAACTTAGGAATTATGAGAGTATGATTAATGGCCCAATGCAGGCTCATATCTCAGCTGTGATTAAGGAGTTTAAAGAGGAGATGAGGGAGGAGATAAGGAAGGTTAATACAGCACCCGTGAGAGTCACAGGCCCCAGAATCAGCACCCAACAATCCCCAGCTAGAGAGAGAGGGTACACCCCAAGGGCTAATCTGTGGTTCTTCCTGCGTGACCATGGGGAAGACATGGGGAGGTGGGATGGAAAACCCACCTCTGTCCTGGCAGCGCGGGTCCGTCAACTCAAGGAGGGAAACTCTAACCGGGGGAGTTCCACCAAAGTGAAGGTAGCCTCAACCTCCCGTGACCAAGCTTGTGGGTACGATCTGTCAGACCCCCTTGAAGGGACCTCTAGTATGTATGCCCAGGGAAGGAATGATAACCAGTGTTAGAGGGGCCCTGTCTCTAGCCAGGGAGAGGCACGGGAAAACCGGATCTTCTGGACAGTGTGGATCCGATGGCCTGGCACATCAGAGCCACAAAAATATGATGCTTTAGTTGATACTGGTGCACAGTGTACTCTGATACCATCGGGACATGTGGGGGCAGAGCCTGTTTCCATTGCTGGTGTGACAGGGGGATCACAACAATTGACTCTGGTAGAAGCTGAGGTGAGCCTGACTGGGAAGGAGTGGAAGAAACACCCTATAGTGACTGGCCCAGATGCTCCGTGTATCCTAGGTATAGACTTCCTCCGAAACGGATATTACAAAGACCCAAAGGGACTCAGGTGGGCTTTTGGAATAGCCGCTGTAGAGGCAGAAGACATTAAGCAATTGAACACCTTGCCTGGACTGTCAGAAAACCCCTCTGCAGTAGGACTCCTAAGGGTGGAAGAACAACGCGTGCCAATTGCGACCTCGACAGTGCACCGCCGGCAGTATCGGACGGATCGAGATGCCGTGATCCCCATCCACAAAATGATTCGGGAGCTGGAGAGCCAAGGGGTGGTCAGCAAAACCCACTCACCCTTCAACAGCCCCATCTGGCCTGTGCGCAAATCTGACAAAGAATGGAGATTGACTGTGGACTATCGTGGCTTAAATGAAGTGACTCCACCGCTGAGCGCTGCTGTGCCGGACATGCTGGAACTCCAGTACGAGCTGGAGTCCAAGGCAGCAAAGTGGTATGCCACCATTGATATTGCTAATGCGTTTTTCTCCATTCCTCTGGCAGCAGAATGCAGGCCTCAGTTTGCTTTCACCTGGAGGGGCGTGCAGTACACCTGGAACCGACTGCCCCAGGGGTGGAAACACAGCCCCACCATCTGCCATGGACTGATCCAGGCTGCACTAGAAAAGGGTGAGGCTCCAGAACACCTGCAATACATTGATGACATCATTGTGTGGGGGAGCACAGCGGCAGAAGTGTTTGAGAAAGGTGAGAGGATCATCCAGATACTACTAGAAGCTGGCTTTGCCGTCAAGAAGAGCAAAGTCAAGGGACCTGCCCGAGAGATCCAGTTCCTGGGAGTGAAATGGCAAGATGGACGGCGCCAGATTCCCACTGAGGTCATCAACAAGATCACAGCTATGTCCCCACCAACCAGCAAAAAGGAAACACAAGCTTTCCTGGGTGCCATAGGTTTCTGGAGAATGCACATTCCTGAGTATAGCCAGATTGTGAGCCCTCTTTATCTGGTTACCCGAAAGAAGAATGATTTCCACTGGGGCCCTGAGCAGCAACAAGCCTTCACCCAGATCAAGCAGGAAATCGCTCATGCTGTAGCCCTTGGCCCAGTCAGAACGGGACCAGAGGTCAAGAATGTGCTCTACTCTGCAGCCGGGAGCCATGGGTTGTCTTGGAGCCTTTGGCAGAAAGTGCCTGGGGAGACTCGAGGCCGACCACTGGGATTCTGGAGCCGAAGTTACAGAGGGTCTGAAGCCAACTACACTCCCACAGAGAAGGAAATCTTGGCTGCCTTTGAAGGAGTTCAAGCCGCCTCGGAGGTAATTGGCACAGAAACACAACTCCTCCTGGCACCCCGACTACCGGTGCTGGGGTGGATGTTTAAAGGAAAGGTTCCTACTACCCACCATGCCACTGACGCCACATGGAGCAAATGGATTGCCCTCATCACTCAACGCGCCCGTATTGGAAACCTGAATCGCCCTGGGATTTTGGAGATAATTACGAACTGGCCAGAAAGTGAAAACTTTGGTCTCACTGATGATGAGGAGCAGGTACAAGTGGCAAGGGCTGAAGAAGCTCCACCATACAACCAACTACCAGCAGAAGAGACCTGCTACGCTCTTTTCACTGACGGTTCCTGTCGCATCGTAGGGATGAACCGGAAGTGGAAAGCAGCCGTATGGAGCCCCACACGCCAAGTTGCACAAGCTACCGAAGGAGAAGGTGGATCGAGCCAACTCGCTGAACTCAAGGCCGTTCAGCTGGCTCTGGACATTGCTGAAAGGGAAAAGTGGCCAAAGCTCTACCTTTATACTGATTCATGGATGGTAGCCAATGCTCTGTGGGGCTGGCTGGGAAGGTGGAGAAAGGCCAACTGGCAACGTAGAGGAAAGCCAATCTGGGCTGCTGATATATGGAAAGACATTGCCTCTCGGGTGGAAAAGCTGACGGTGAAAGTCCGTCATGTAGATGCCCATGTCCCCAAAAGTCGGGCTAATGAGGAGCACCGGAACAACGAGCAGGTAGATCAGGCAGCAAAAATAGAGGTGTCAAAGATAGACTTAGATTGGCACCATAAGGGGGAGTTGTTCCTGGCTCGATGGGCTCATGATGCCTCAGGTCATCAGGGCAGAGATGCCACCTACAAGTGGGCACGAGACCGAGGGGTGGATCTAACCATGGACAGTGTTTCCCAGGTTATCCATGACTGTGAGACGTGTGCTGCCATCAAACAGGCCAAGAGGGTGAAGCCCCTATGGTATGGTGGGCGGTGGTCCAAGTACAAGTATGGAGAGGCCTGGCAGATTGACTACATCACACTGCCCCAGACACGCCAAGGCAAGCGCTACGTGCTGACCATGGTAGAAGCCACCACTGGATGGCTGGAGACTTTCCCTGTACCTCATGCCACTGCCCGGAACACCATCTTAGGCTTGGAAAAACAAGTCCTGTGGAGACACGGCACCCCTGAGAGAATTGAGTCTGACAACGGCACCCATTTCAAGAACAGCCTTATCAACACCTGGGCCAGAGAACATGGTATCGAATGGATATATCATATTCCCTATCATGCTCCAGCTGCCGGCAAAGTTGAACGGTGCAACGGACTCCTTAAGACTACCCTGAAGGCACTCGGTGGGGGAACATTTAGAAACTGGGAAATTAACCTGGCAAAAGCAACCTGGATAGTCAACACCCGGGGGTCTGTCAATCGAGCTGGCCCTGCTCAGTCAGAACCCTTACACGCAGTAGATGGAGATAAGGTCCCTGTAGTACATATGAAAGGTATTTTAGGGAAAACTGTTTGGATTAATCCCACCTCAGGCAAAGACCAACCCATTCGTGGGATTGTCTTTGCTCAAGGACCTGGTTACACTTGGTGGGTAATGCAGGAAGATGGGGAGACCCGCTGTGTACCACAGGGAAACTTAGTCTTAAGAGAGAACTGGGTGTAAGATTTCATGGTGTACAGATGGAAATAGAATAAGGGGTGGATAATGTCCTGGGTTGTAAGATAAGCTTGTATTCCATTTGCCATCTGTCGAAGGCGAACCGGTTGGACAGGTTTTTTGTTATCTCTCTCAGAGACAATGGTTTGTGTATACACCTTCGACTGATTCAATGAAGGGGGTCCCACCCAGAGGGGAGAAGCAGCTCTCTCCCTCTTCTTCGCGGGACTCCGAGAGAAGCAGCTCTCTCCCTCTTCTTCGCGGGACTCCGAGAGAAGCAGCTCTCTCCCTCTTCTTCGCGGGACTCCGAGAGAAGCAGCTCTCTCTCTCTCTGCGCGGGATTCCCGGGGAAAGCAGCTCTCTCTCGCTCTCTCTCTCTTCGGCGGCACTCGCAGCGAAGCAGCCGGCGCGCAGAGGCGACGGCAGCGGAGCTCAGAAGCAACCCCGGCGCAGAGGAAGACCGGCCCCACTGCCACCAGATCTTCAGAGGGAAACTATACCCTTCTAGAGATCACCACTGCAGCTACAATTCACCAGCCACTGCAAGGGAAGCAAATTGTCCCAGTAGAACTGATACTGGCACCCCGCAGGTTCTGGACTTTTTTTTTTTTTTCCTTTCACTGGTTTTGTTTGTACCGATTGCATTTGCCTTTTTAAATTGTTGTCTAGTTTTCTCCTAGTAAAGAATTGTTACTCCCACTCCCATATCTTTGCCTGAGAGCCTTTTAATTTAAAGATCCTCGTAATTCAGAGGGAGGGGGGTTTGCCGTTCTCCATTGCACAGGAGGCTTTGCCCTCTTTCACAGACTCCTGTCTTGTCGAACCAAGACAGTTGTGAAGCTGGGAATGAAGTACCACAGGAGGACACTTGGAGATCCCAGCATGCTCAAAGACTGAATCTCATAATGGTCTGGCCACCCCAGAGAGCCAGAGATCCCAAATGAAGACATTCAGCACAGAAAGGCATGCATAGCTGAAATCAGGAGGAATTGTACATGGAGATCCATTTTCTGAGGCATAAACTAAGCAGAGAGCTGGCATTTGCATGAAGAAGCCAGATCCATCATGAGATTTCCTTGGTGCATTCAAGTTCTAGATAGGCTAGTGCCAGGAAGAGTAACATTAACATTACAAGGAAAACTACAGAAAACAGTGTGTTAATAGTGAAAGCACAGGTCTTACCAAATGGAGAAAGGGGAGGCAAGGAGGCAAAGAGAGAGCAGAAGCAGTGAGTCCAGACTTTGCAGAGGGGCAGAAACATGGCCAAACCTTTAGAAGTCTCATATACATAAATTATTGAAAGAATGTAACACAGAAAAAATGGCATTTCCCCTCTCAGGGGAGAAGTCTTTGGGGAGGTGGTTCATGCCAAATGTTTTCCCTGTGCTTGTTACAAAGTTTTGGCAGGTTCCAGTGCACAAATGGAGCACAGATTTGTGTTCATGTAGCAAAGGAGAAGACCTCTACTCTACAGGGATTTAAAGTTCAATGACTTTGATTATTTGAATGAACACATGACATTTTTGATGGTGGAAAGCTTGCAAAGGTTTACATAAATGAAGTTTTGATCAGAGAGAAATTATCAGGGGTAGAGACTCTGCACAAGACTTGAAAGAAACAGAGTGCTGTGGTAAAGCTGAAAAATTAAAAATACCCCACATGCGTAATATAAATACATTCCTAGGAGAAAAATGAACAGAGCAAAAGGACCAGAGAGGTACCAGGACTAAGACCATCACACTCTAAGTACACCAGGGGAGACAGGTAAAAAAGGACAGGCGTCCCTCAAAATTACAAATTAAAAAAGGAAATTTATGCTTAATCCAGCTACTTGACATGAGAGTCTGAAAATGGATCTGTGCAGATAGGACCATAAAATGCTGGTAGCATTAGAAGGTCTGAGGTAGTTAATCAGTGTATTTTACAGGAGAAGTTCAGCCCTGAAAGCTAAAACAGTAAGTGAAAAACAGAGAAGCCCTTGGACTCTTCCATGAGAGGTACTAGGGAGATCCTCCCTAAAGCACAAGTTTAAGTCTCACAGAGTCTAATAAAAGTGTCAGTGTGTTGTAAAAGAGAATAAGGTTTGACTATGGCATTTGGGTGTCAAAGGTTTCATGTCTCCATGGACTGGTTGCTTATAACAGCTGGAAAGGACACTATGTCACCTACTGCTACTGCTGAAAAGAGCATGACAAACTTGCCCTGGGAACAGTGAAGATTTCATTGTTATTAAGAGAGAATATTAATATATCATATTAAAAACTTAGAAAAGAGATCACAGTCAGAAACACGGTCTCTAGAGCAACACTCTAAAATGCAGGTGAAAACACCAGAGGTGGGTGATGCTGCAGTGGCCCCTAGTGAATGGAACAGCTGAGCCCTCCTCCTCCAAGAGTTGCAGTACCAGCCAAAGGGAGCAAGAGACACATCTTTACATCACAAGGAAAATTGTAATTTCCTTCCCAGTAAGGCAAGGAGGGGGAGATCAACCAGCCATTTTTAGGATGCTCTCTTGTTACAGACTTTCATAGGGATAGGCCCCACTTTTATACCCCAAGCCCCAGCATGGGGAAGTGAGACACTCCAAGCTCTGCCCTTGCAGAGTCCATCTCCTGGCACAGAGCATGCAGGGGCTGAGTGCCTCCTCATACAGCTCAAAGCCCCTCATTCCTGGAGAGAGGATTAGCAGGAGACAGCACTACTAAACAAGGAGCTGCTGTACTAAGAATGTCACTCTTCACATAATGGTGCAGGACTATAGGTTGCACCCACCAGTGATCCAGAGTTTTAAATAAATTGCAGTGAACTCCCAGACACGTGGCTGCACATCCCCTTTATACCAGCATGATGGGCCACTGAGCAAAGCTATCAGTGTAATAAAGCACCTATTGGCAAAGGAGAGAGAGGTAACCAGATCTATATGTAGTACTCTCAAATTATAAAATAATAAAAGGGGCATATGGGCTGTCAGCTGCAGACATTTTTTTGAAAAGTAATGAGAAATCAAGATTGCCTATGCCATTAGAAAGTGAGCTCAAGAACTTGCTGCTGCATGAAGAAATATTTAAAGAGAAGCCAATAATAAAACACAATAGGCCATCCTGAAAGCTGCTGCTGTGCACTGGAAATGATTCTGTACATCTGTACAGGAAACCAGAGGTGGTTCTGCACGTCTGTGAAATAACTGTCTCAAGCACCTTATACAGACCTTAAGCAGGAGGAAGATGAGGAATGTGTCTACAGAAATTTTAACCAGAAAGGATAATTGCATTAGCCTGAGCTCCCCACAGCACTAAATTGTTTACTTCTGCCCAGTGCTCATGGGGAAGTAAGGAGTAGGCAGAATGTAAATTGGATTATCATGGTCACTTTGATTAACAAACCAATGAGAAGCTTTTCAGAACCTTTCTAATCTCAATGTCACTTGCTAAATACTATTAGAACAAAGAAGCTGAGTTGGGTAAGGAAAAGGCAGCTGTGCATTTACAAGTCTCTGGCATGACCTGCTTGGACTGACCACTGTGTTACACAATAGTGGGCATTTAATTGTCAGCTACTAAAAGAAATCTTCTCTCTCAAACTTCATGGCCTCATGGGCTTTTTGACCCAACAGAGAAATGCCAAGCAAATTATAGGAAACTCTTGCTATTGTGCAGTTTGTGCACATGCTTCTGGGGTCTTTGAGAAAAAATAATGCTCAGAGACAGCACAGCAGTTTCTTCATGCAGATATCCCACCAAATACACAGATGTTTAAACATGAAAGGAACATTAAATATCTCCAGCTATGGCCTGATTCAGTCAGAGGACATCTCTAGCCCCCTTATGGCAGGCAATCAGTGGAATTAATTTTGCTACTTGCTGCCACAAAAAATACTCTAAGTAACTTGTCTTTCATGACAGGACTGTTGATTTTTCTGCCACTGAAATATCAGTTGGAGTTTCAACACAGCTGAGGTTTCCATCATGAAAAGATGTGTCTCTAAATTCAGAGTTTCCTACAGACATCTGTAGAGCCAAGAGTTCTCCCTGTCTCTGTAACACATGAGTGGGATGCATAAGTCTGTTTCCCACAGATGCCATCACTCTTGCAGCAAACACACACATGGAAAGGAAGCAGCTCCTTCAGTCACAATTATCTTGTTTCCTTTACACAAACACAAAGTATGAGACAAAGATAAGTCCTGGAGGGTACCCATTTCACGCTGGTTTCACATTAGTGATCTGAAAGCATAGATGGGGTTTCTTGGCCAAAATATTAGAAGTACCTATTTCCTCTTTGCTTGGAAACAACTGCACCCAAAGCTGTAGCAGACAGGAGTGCTGTGCTGAGAAAGGGGTCATGTGTTCCCATCCCTGTGGATTCATGAGTGGGCACAGATGTGCAGCCTTTCCTTTCCCCCCAATCCCTATCCCTTATTCCCCTGTCAGCTCTTCCTTGACAAAGCAAGAAGATAATCTGCAGAAAGAAAGAGGCATTTCTCTCCTTTGTTTGGATAAAATCCTTTGAAGTATATATTTATTTCATAGAGTCCACAGAGATTCAGAAAATACCAACTAATGATGATGGCTGATTGTTTGTGTCTTGTGCATGCCTGTCTCTGCCAGGCTGTAGCCCACACTGATGTTTCATTTGCAGGCAAAGACAGCAGGACTGCTCCCTGCAAGTGGAGAGCAGAGCTTTACCGCTCTAAGAGATGCCATTTAAAGCAATGTTAAAGACAACTTTTTGGTAGCTACTTTGTACATATATTAAAAAATATTTAAAAAAACAAAATTATTGCTGTCCAGCACAAAGTTAGTGGATCTTTGACTTATTGACATTTGTTTTTGGACTGAAGAGGGAAATATCTCTGTAAAGTTTCCATTGATCTATAAAGCAGAAACATCTGCAGAAAGTGCTGTCCCAGGCCATCTCTGACTGCAGTCAGCAGGAGGTGAGCCTGTGGTTAATAAACTTTCTCCCTCCCTTCCACAGTAGATGTCATTGCAATGAATACGAAGCACAATAAGTAAGTTTACAGGATACGGTCTAACTCAGCCAGAAAATACAAAACACAAACATGGAAAAAAGGCATCACCAGAAGACTCTCAACAGCTTTCAGATTAGTGATGCCAATGCAAAAAGAGAAACACTGGACCAGCTGCCTTGAACCAGCCCTGGGACTTGCTTCCATTAAAAATGCCATAAGGACGATTTTAAAGCTCTCCTCTGCAATCTTATATAAAAGTGCTTGCAAGTCTGGGATTTAATAAAATGCTGTCTTCTCTGGCAGGACTTTTTGAGAATTTAATTCAATTTGCAGTGTAGTTTAAGCCACATACGCACATTGAGAACTTTAATTTCCTCAGTGATGCTAATTGGTATGCACTTCCAATGTGGCTAACAGCATCCCACAGGTATCAGAGTAGTGGAAACTTCTCAGCACAGAGATGAGCATGGAATTGCTGGCAGCAATATTAAAAAAATCAAGCAACATTGGTGCTCTCTTGGGCAAAGCTCTCCCAGGCTGCTTTTCATGACATTACTGGTTGTTTCCACCTACAGGATATGCTGGAGAGCAGCCTACAGCATTTCACCTGGACATCTTCCCTGTGAAACCAACATCACTTCTCCACCACAGGCATCAGTGACATGGGGCACTGCTGGGTCCTCCACCACTCCCACCACAGTGCCTGCCACAGCTTCCTGCAGCCTGCAGTTCTGAGCATCTGCTGCTTCGCTCCCCCTCCTCTGAGAAAACAGAGACGACAGAGAGGACAGTTGTCTGCACCTGGTGCAGCTAGCAAGCCCCAGACTGACTTGTGAAAAAGGCTGTTTGCTGGCCTGAGGCTGAGGTGGCTCTCGGTGCCCAGGGAGGGTTTGGCTGGGACAGACACCCCAAGGCAAGCACTCCAGCAAGGTCCATCCACGCACAGCCAGCACCGCTGCCCCAGGGTGTGCCAGGACCTCCTGAGGCTGTGCCACCCCCCTCCCCCAGGCCCTGAAGCCCCTAGGTCCTTAAGAGCCCCGGGGTAAGTGTCCAGCAAAGGGCACAGCTACTGACACAGCCAGTGTTTCTGTGAGGCTTAGCAACACTGCCCTTCTCCTGGGGAGCTGAAAGTTAGCTGGTACAGAGAACAGCCAGAATAGCAGGATCAACAAGACTCTTCTTATTATGCCACGCTGGTTACAGCATGTCACTCTGTCATCACCCTATCATTCCTCTGCTGCACACACCACTTACTGCAACTTTAATGGTGTTACACTTACCAAGGTTATAATTACACATTATGGTGCGGCTTTCCTACGCCAGAAAAGACTTAAACGTACAATTACACAGCTCATAAATAGGAGGACACCATACTCCTGCACAAGCGCACATGTCCACATAAAACCTTTAAATGCAGTTGCAAGCAGATTATAGAGATTTTACAAATAAGTTATTCCGACTGTGGCAATTGTTAGCACCACCTCTTGGAGAGAACCTCCATCTGCACAGGGCTTCTCCCAGCAGTGCCTCTCAGTGCTGTGCTGAGGGCTATGGTACCAGCAGAGACAGTCATTATCAAGAAAAGCATTATTAAAAACAGTTTGATGTGTTTTATTGTTGCTATTCTCATTTCAATTATTTAGATATCTCAACCTCTTTAAATTATTTGAGTATTTAGAAACACTGACTCCTGATAATCAAAGGTGTAGTCAAATGAAAAAGCATGTGTGCCAGATTCAGTGAACTCCTCGAAAGTTTAACACCAGAGCTAAAGAGAAAAACATACGGCAAATACAAATGATTAGACAATTATAGATACTAAGATTAACTGCCACTGTGACAAGATGAGAACTAAGGGCTTTCTTCCAAAACCACCCCTCATCTGAGCCATAAATACCCATCAAAGGGGATCAGAGAGAAAAATAATCTCATCTCTAAACCCAAGAGGGTTTCTGGGAAAAACCTACTGCATGATACTGATGTGAAAAATCATGATGCAATCGGACTCTACCAAGAGGATCTCCCAAAAGAGTAGTTTATCCTATTAATTCCTTTCTGCTTATTTAATTTTCAATTTTAATTGTGTAGAACAGGCAAATAAAAATGAATGATTGATGTTTTATGAAATGTACAAAACTTGAAAAGTAGGGACTTCTCTTAACACATCTTTTACATTATTTACATCACTTTGCACTCAGAGCTGCTCATTGTGGTGCAGAGTCCTGTGATTTATGAGGGGCAAGAGTTTCACAGATGGGAATGGGACAGTTTTTCTTCCCCTCCTCCTTTTTCTCATATTAGAATAACAACAACAAACAAACAAAACACACAAAATATGATAAAATTATCTCAGTGTCTGTTAGATTTCCTAGCTTTGCCTCTGTTTTCTAGCATCATATTCTTATGCGTATTATTCAGAAGGGAAAGTTTTCTACTTGGCTACAGTAATTTCATCTTCCTTCCTCATAGCTTCAGCAACAAAAACATCTCAGCTTGTGGGCTCATAAAGGCAGAATTAACAAGAATATACACATATATACTGAGCCACACGAATCCTGATCACAGATACAGATAGGAGCACACACAGGCACAGATACAGTCAACTTCTACTTCCCTTATTCATTGTGAAATCCAACTGGAAGTACTTAACAGAGGGATATGAAGAAAGTGTGCAGGATATGGGTCTGGAACTTGGAGAAATAAGAAAATTTCAGTTCTGAGGGTCAAATGAGTTTGTGATGCTTTTTGTAGAATAGCAGGAGCTTAAGTCAGCGTTTTCAGGATTTATTTTCAATTTTAAGTGTTTTAAAATGAGACTGAGCCCTGATCTTTTTAAAGAGGCATGATGATTTCTCAAAGCCAGACCCCTTGCTCCAGTCACATGAAATGTAGCACAATCAATATCAGCTCTAATTTTTTAAAATCACACATTTTGACTATGATGGTACTTGCCTTTTGGCAACACTATTGGCTGTGAAGTCTCAGCTGAAAGTGTGCGCACTCACAATTTAGCCACCTTCCTGTCAATACAATAAAGTGACCAGGAGGAAATGGAAGAAATTTTTTAGTAATTTTTTGCAACATGAATTCATTCTTTGCCAGGGAAAACAATGGGAAAGCACACATGTATTTGATGGCCTCATTCCCTGAATAATGAGGTTTTGATGCTTTTTGTACAATAGCAGGAGCTTAAGTCAGCATTTTCAGTATTTATTTTCAATTTTCAGTGATTTAAACTTAAGACTGATTTTAAGATGTCCGTGCTGATGAAACGTCCCATGAGCCCTCACACCTCTATATTCTGCTACATTAGAACAGATTTCTAGTGCAAGAAGGACATGTCTGCAAGGATACAGAACTTAATTGAACAGAGGCCTTGACACAACACTAGTGGTGTCCATTCCAGCAGGAATAGAGGGAAGTGAGTTGGGTGAGGAAAGTTGAATAGGGTTCTCTCAGATTTTAGAGATTGGAGAAGGAAAATAAACAGGTATAAAGCAGTCTCCTGTATTGGAAGGCAAAGCAGAAACAAGAACAAAGTACATGAGAGGAGGCACGGGACAGCATTCGGAAATAAGTGGGAAAGAACCAGCTAAAAACAAATAACAAGTGGCTGGGTCATTTCCACCACTTGCACTCATGGATGAACATACATGCCAATAAGGTCTGCAGTAATTTGCAATATTACAGGACACTCTGGAGGATGTATTTGTTCCCAGAGGTTAAAAAACTGACTGTTCAATACAATACACTGATGGCATCACTGCATCATTCTAAAGAAAACAACAAAAAAGCACTGGAGGAGAGACTAAACTCACCCCCCACTACTCAATGGAATAGAACTCCCCACACACAATGTACAGAGTCACGATGTGTTCAGTTCAGTGCTTCCCAATCAACAAGCAGGAGCAGACAGCCCAGGGCCTGTCAGTGCTCAGGGGAAATAGCCAAACCCACTGAACGGCATTTACCAGCGGTTACAAGCCTTAGCAAAAACGGCCAAGTCAGCACATCCTTTGACCTAAATCAACAAAACAAAGTGCTTGGGAGAAGCACTGTCGTATCCGCAGTGGACAGCATCTTTCCAAAATGAATGCCCAAGTTTTATTCCCCTTTTAGATGCCGCAAATGGTTTTTGGCAGATGCTTCTACACCCAGATGGCGCCAAGTTAACTACTTTTATTATTCCTTTTGGATGGTAATCCTTCCACAGACTTCCTTTTGGCATTGCTACTGCACCCAATATATTCCAAAGGAAATGACAAAGCTACTGCAGCACCTGGAAAGGGATAGTTGCTTGTACAGACAAAGTCCTGGGATATTGCCATTGGGAAGAGAAATATGATAAAAGCCAGTCTAGATTTCCAGGGACACTTGGTATTCAGGTCTGAAAGGCAATAAAGACTGGGCTACATCAAAACTAGCTGAACAACTGAGATAACACACATGAACACAAGGCATTAAGGAAGACTGAAGAAGGGTAAATTGGCCTAAGAAAGTAATAAATTAATGCAAACTCCTGAATCTATGTCAAAGTGAAATGAAGACTAGGTTATGAGTAGCATATATATCCTTGTAATGAACTCCTGGAAAATGACATCAACTGATATTTGAATATAATACAAGAATATGTTTTCAACTGAGTGGAAGCCCTACCCAAAGCACATAATTCTCCTTTCCTGTAACCACTCAGAGCCACCTGCAACATACAACCCAGTCAGACTGATGGAGTTGCTACATACTACTGCTAGACATTTGCTGATGATATAAATCATTCTCTGCAGACTAAGAACTGTCTCATTGTAAAAGAAACATGCGAAAAATGTAGGAAAAAAGCTCTTCCAGAGAGTTAATTCAACTTTTGACTGACCACAAACCACTTGTACCCCTGATAAATAAGAAAGACTTGGATCATGTGCCAGTGACTTGTCAAGCCCTACTTAGGGCTTAACTAGGTACAATCCGCAGACATAATACAGTGTTGTGCCTGGCACAGCCTTGCCCATTGGCGCTACCCTGCCCAGATACTTTGCAAATGTGACAGATGTATGAATATTGCAAATCATTGAGGAAATTAAAGCTTTATGAGAGAGCCCTTCAAGCCTTAAAACCAGCATCCGATTCATACTTATAACACATCTGATTGGCTAATACCAAAAATGTAGAGCTGCAGTATTAGACTGTGGGAAAAGTGACTGCCTTAAATGCAGTAGAATCATATCCTTACTCCAGAAAGAAGTAACATTTCAGAGCCAACATGATTATCCCAGCAAAAATATCCCTGTGGTACTTCATTACTGAGAATTACGAATAAGCTGAGATGTCCGTTCAGTGGTGTGCCACAGGCAGAAGACATCCTGCTCTTTCTAGCTATGCCTGTGCGCCATTGCCTGTGAAACACAAAGACTAGTGCAGTCTCCCACTGAAGGCTGAGATACCTGCTTAGGTCCTCTGAGTTAGGCACATTCCTCACAAATGACCTCCTGACTCAGTCCTTTCCCACGGGGAAAGGACTATGCTGTGTTAGGGCAGTAGTGCTAGAGCATGAGTGGAGAAACACAATTACTTCCCATTTATTCGTGATTCTCTTGGCTAGTTATTATCCTTTAACACAGTGACTTCTAAACTGGAATGCCTTTACTCAAATGTTTTAAGGTTTAAGCCTTCAAGCAATGCATTGTACATCTCTATCTGACATTTTGTCTCTCTCTTCACTCTCCTGGAATTCTTGCTTTTAGCAACCACATCCCTGGTTTTTGATTCCTGGAAAAAAATATCTCCTTTTTCATGGCATCTTGCTCGATCATTGAAGTTGACAGGCCAAAAGCTTCCCACCAAGATCTTGTTGGCTTTTTTGGCATCCCACTTCTCCACATCTGTTATTTTATATAGCTATCCATAATAGTACAATTATTGTGCCAGTAGCTTGTCCTCTTCATATGCACACAGATTTCTCCCTAAATGGGTGCCTTCTCTGCTACATTAGTTACTCCAGTCCCCAAAAATCCATCTGTCTGAGAGCTCTATTTTTCCAAAACCATAAATCACCAGGGCCCAAAATACCTGACAGCCTTATACATCATAAAATTAATGACCAGAAAGTAATGCATTCATAACTTGTGATTGAAGGCAAATGATAGTGACACAAGAAACTTTCCTTTCCTCCATGCTGTTGCAGCTTAAGTAGCATCCAGAAACTTGATGATGAGCTAATGATTGATGCCCAAAAAACCAGAAATTATTGCTCTTTTTCACAGAATTATCAGCATTACTTTTTATTTATATTGAAGTGAGCTTCTGTTTGTAGACCTTAAAGTGGTACTCCACTCCCTTACAAATCAGGAGAAGAACACAACAACCCATGTGTCTCAGATTATATACCATTCTCTGCCCACAGTCTAAAAATTTGCCTTGAAATGTTGATGACAACTAGAAGACAGGGATAAAAGAAGAAGCATCCCCAAAGAGAGGAACATCATCAAGGAGCCATACCCATTTTTTACGATATTCAGTAAACACAAAATATCTAAGTCTACAGAAGGCAATTGGGTATGATCATAACATGTGTTCTTACACTATGTAAGATAAAAACTAACATTTATTGCCTGCTTAACATTCACACTCATTCTACTAAAATTTTGCTCACAGTCTCATTTCATCAGTGTAATTTGCTGGGCCCTGGCTACTGCCTACTGGACATTGCTTATCACTGTACAGAATTTTTGGGGAGAGGGGAAGGAAAACAGATGAACAGGCCCCACGGCTTCTCAACTCACAGCTGAAACAGAGGGATAACCCGGGCCAATGGGTTTTAAACCACCATAACAGTACCACTTTCCCCTTTATCCTACCCTTTCTATAACAGTTTTCTGTACTATATTCTATAGTATCTCACACTGCATGTTGTCCCACTTGAAGCATTTACTCATGGGTCAACAATGGTATATAGGGTTTGCAATTGTTTATTGGGTGAGCACCAACCAAGGTCAAACCACTACAGTCTGTCAGAGTGACAGGTCTATGATTTGTGACACCTTACAGGAAAAGTCTAGTTTTTTTCTCCCAATCTCAGTATTAAAAACAAAATAGGGTACATTTTTTAGCCAAATCTCACAATCAATAAAACCCACCACCCAAAAAAAAAAAAAACCCCAAAAAAAAACAACCAAAAAAACCCAAACCAAACCAAAATATAAAAAAAATAAAAAAAAATAAAACAATCAACCAACCAACCAAAAAAAACCACACAAAAAAAACCCCAGCAGAGCCCCGGATCTCAAAGCAAGCAGTTAATGAATCTTAATGACCGAATTATCATTTAAAAGTCACAAACAGAAAGAAAAACTTCACCAAATATTTGATAAAATCAACACAGAGACTGCTCCCAGCCCTTGTCAGGAACTGCTTGACACAGAACAGTCAAAGAATAGGTAAAAGCTTTGAAAAGAAAATGTCTTTATCACCAGGAATGTGCACAGCTATGCCTGAAGAGTCCAGTGTTCAACTTACACCTGGGCTTTTCTTTGGAAAACAGGAACTAGGTGTTTTCTTACCTGTCTCTTGAAAGAAGGAAGAAAATTCTTGTCACAGGGCGCAATTGAGCACAGGAACACCGAAAGGGTCTGCAGCATTCCTGCTCCCAGAGAGATGCACAGCTTCACCAAACTAGACTGTGGAATACATAATCTAATTGCAAAAGTCAGGTCTGCTTTCAGCATGGGGTTGGACCAGATGACCTCCAAGCAATTATTCTAATCAGTAAACAACCAAAAAACCCCTAATATTCTTCCAGTGAGAGGGTTTTGATATGTTCTTGTCATAGCTATAGTAGCTGATCTAAAGTATTCAATGTGAAAAATACATTGTCATACAAATTCCTCCTTATGCACTGCACTGTTCATGTGTTTTACAGCACACTTTAAAGTAGGAGACAACCATATACATTTACCTTGGTTGACGCTTTACAAAGACACCTCTGTGAAGGGATAATCTTGCATTAAGTGGCAGGGAAGTCATGAGCTGCTGGGACAAGCATCTTACATCTTTCCTGCCTCTCCCTGTATGTCTCTGGCCCTCGTGGCACACATCCTGCAGTGCCAAATGAATTCCACTTATCTACAGTATTCACCAGAATTTTCTGTGCTTTGTGGCCCTCTGTTATTTTTGTACCAACCTTGCAGCAATTGCTAGTGATCACAGCATTTCCACCTTTCCAGGTTTTGTGCTCCAAAAATGTTATCCATTTCATTAGGAAAGAAAGCCCAAGGACACACATGTTGAGCAAGTACCTAACTGCTTAGTTTTCTACTAGACAACCAAGGTTTTTTTGCTTAACTGCCAAAAGCAGAACAACAAAACTGTTTGCCAGATCCTACTCAATGTCGGTGCAAGTTCCTTCTCATCCATCAAAGATTGTTAAGTTCCAGACAGGACAGGACAGAAGAAACCAGCCCTTCAACTTTATTGCCCACTGCAGGCACATAAATGTGTCCCACCCCAGAGTATGTCAGGCCACTGGCCATTGACATAATAATTCCTTTGAAATGCCAGTGCTCAAAACCAGTAGAGTCCCCAGCTACCCTCACAGTAGTGAAAGCCAAGTTTCCAAAGACTGCAAGGCAAAGAGGGGCGTTTCCAAGGGCAAGAACAGCAGTCATGTTCCTGACTAGTTGCTGTCCTTGAAAAAAAAATCTGTCCTGCATGTGTGAGCAGCTGGGGCAGGGCACGATCTTCCTCCAGGGATATCCTCTCTTTGCATTGTTTTCCCTTTTTAAGAGTACAAGTGTTGGGCAGCCGCCTGCAACTGTTTCACTGTAGGATGAAATGAAATGAAATATAGTGTTCTTAATAAAAGAAAGAAGTAACTCACACAATAGGAAGATTTGGTTAGGTTTCTGAAAAATTAAGAGCAAAGAAGCAGTTCTCCCCATATGTCTAAGGCACTTGAGAGTGAATATTTGACTCATATAGCTGCAAGGAGTTTGGCAACATCTGCCAAATTTCCAGTGGGACAGGCAGAAGGGCCAATGAGAAGGGATGCTGACAGGCTAGGAATGGAGTAGCAGTGTGGTATTTTACAAAAGATGAAGAGTGTAGCTCTACATCTGAGAGTAGCTTTGTTAATGCAGTTGAGTTTCTCAGGCCACATAGCTGAACTGTCAGTGGGTTTGGCTGTGTCACCTCAGTATAAGCAAAGCCCGATGAAATGTGAGTAATTTCTAAAAGAAAACATTTCTGTGGGTTTGATTCTCTGTTTTGTGGTCATTGCCTTGGAAGAAGCATTAGTAATTTTGGGCTTTTGCACTTGTATTGGAAAAAAAAAAGGGAGCTAGAGAAAATTTTGAAAATGGTTAAAAGCTTGCTGAGGGCCTGTAGCCAGAGCCGTGCTAGACCTACAGGGTCACCTGGACTGCTGGCAGCCAGCCCTGCGGGGGCAAGGAGACTGCCTGCTCTGGGGCTTGGCACTGCCTGCCCTCCCCTTCCACCTCCTCCACGCTGGGAGCTGAGCTGAGGGTGAGGCAAGTAGAGCATCACTCGCTGCCATGCCTGATGGAGCCGGGGACAGCACACACGCTGCCCTGCTCTGCATCCAGAACAGGCACACTCCCTCCCTCCCTGCAAACATGAGGGTCAGCAACTGGCAGGATGAGCAGGAGACAGTGGAAATCAGCCAGTGCAGAGCAGTGACATGAGCACTCAGGGTCTAATCAACATCTCGAGTCACCTGAAGGAAGACACCTTCCTCCACCTGGCTTCCATGTCCCTACATTGTCCCCTTAGAGCTGGTCCACAGACTGGTCCCCTACAACCCATTTTGTTCAGAACAGTTCAGCACTGTGCAGAATGGTAAGACTCATGATTCCTCAGTCCAAATTAAAACATGCCTCAGATTGCCTCAGATGCATCTGACACTTTCCCCTCTGACCTTTCAGGAGCACTCTGGCAGTCACAGTCCCACCGTCAGAGACTTTAAATGCTGGGACCAAAGCCCCTTCACAGAGGGCGGCTCTAGTGACCCGGCAGGTGCCCTGCCCAACCCCCTACACATCTCACATTCACACAGACAAGATTTCCTTAGCAGCTCAATCCCAGGTTTCCCAAGTCAGGGGCTCAGACCTCTGGTTCCTTTAAGTAATTTTATTTTGTTGCAGCAACAGAGTAACAGCTCAAGCTTGTGCCTTGGAGAAGGGACACTGAACAAAGGAAACACTGGGCTTTTATACCCTGAGGCTGGGGTCTTCCACTTGAGTCCTCAGCTGCTGCTGTGCCTCTGAGTGTCTGGACACCTGTCTGAGCCAAAGTTCCTCCTGCCCTCTGTGGGACAAAGGGGCAGCAGCACGTCACAGCCTCTTCCCTCGAGCTGTCCCCACGCAGGGCTCAATCCGAGCCGCACCCTGAGCTGCCTGCCCTGCATGGATTCCTCGACAGCTGCCGTGGGGTTAAGGGCCTGGCAGCTCCTACCTCTGGCCAAAGCTGCCAGGAGCTCACCTTTGAGCTCACAGGAGTCTGTCAAATCCAAGGCACTTCAAAAGCCCAAGTAACTTGCATTATGAAAGCTGTGTAAATGTTTCCAACAAAATTTTGACTTGCTGAAAAATTTCCAAGGAAATCGAAGAGTTGACTGTGCAGTTGTGCGTTGAGAAAAATAAAAAATAAATTGCATGGTGTTACTTGGGTTGCAATTGTAGCTCAGTTACAGTTATCTGCTCTAAAAAATCTTTTCCTTTATTAAAATTCTTGAGCAATAAAAAGTTGCCTTTATTTCCCCTAAAAGGCAATGTAAGCTTTGTAGCTAGCTAGGAAAGAGATCTGTAACATGTATGCCATTTGGCACTTTCCAGAAATAATTTTCCAACAGTATTGAAACACAATGAGTGCAGTGCATATAAACAAACAGAAGGTGCTTTAAGGGTTCACCTCTGAATTCTTCCTGCAAAAGTGGTGTCTCTGGCTCTGATGCTCCTGCAATGGTTGTACAAAAATTCATGTATTTAGCTTTGTAATTGCCCCAAAATATGGTTTTGATTCCCACATAAGACATGGCCTGCTGATTTCTTGGGTTTTCAAAGCTTGCAGGGCTACATTTTTCTGAGCAATTAAAAGCTTACTACAGAATTCTTTTAAAGAGCATGGTGGCTGCATGCATTTAGGCTTATCTCAAGATAAGACAATACCTTTCCACAAGCAGGGAAGGAGCAACAGCTTCTGTCCTGTGTACCCTGCATGTCCTGAGCATGGTAGGTCTGCAGAGAGAGAGATGCCTGAAATATCTATGGAGTGTATTATCTTCAAGCAAAGGCTATACTCACCCATAGATCAGGTGAAGATGTTGGCATTGTTGATAGCTCTTTTTCTGTACTGTTGCATCAAACTTAGCTGTCAATTGCGGATGCGGTAGGCAAAGCCAGCTCCATGCTAAGGGAGGAACAATGACACTCTCTGTCCAGAGCCAGAGAAAGGGCCAGCCCAGACCAAAGATCTCAGTCCAAGAATCAGCTCCCCCTATATGCTAAAAGACAGGTTTCCATCCTGCCACGCTCACTGTTTACATGTTCCATCCAAAGGGGTTAGGAAGCTGTCCCAACCAAGCACTTTCACTTAGAGCAGCAGGAGAGACTGTCACAAGTCATTCACAATTATTTACAGTTTCTTTCAATCCTTAAGATGGAAAGAGACCAAGGAAATCAGTGAAATGCATTAATAAGACTATTTCAGTTACTTTTCTCCCCTTACTTACCAGTTACTTTTATACTCTTTATCTGTCTCTCACTTGGTGGCTTGCAGATACTTTGATAGCAAGCCACAGAAACCACTGCAGCAAGTACTTCACCAGTACTGGGGAAACTCTCAGGGGAGAGGAGAAGAAATAAGTACAAAATTGTTACTCTTTTTGCTCTCTGCGTTTATTTATTTTGGACCCATTGGGCTAGACCGCAACTAAAATTTTATGAACCTAATAAAATTCCCAACATTCTCAGACATGGGTCGTGATGTTTATATATTAGGCAGAATACAAAGGTGTATTTATGAGGAGATTGGAAGTACTTAGAGATGCTTGAGCTCAGGCAAAGCATAAAACACACATAAGAAATATTTTCAAACTTAACACAGGTAAAATCAAGCTAACCAGATGACACATCACAACCAGAAGTGTTTCAGAAATGTTGTGCTCCTCATCACAGAACCATCCCACATAGTCAAAATGGTAGAGTTTGGGACAAATTAATTATTTTTCAATAGATGTTATTTATTTATTTGCATTGCTTTGCTATGCCTAAATTGCAGTTCTATCATTATGGTAGTGGTAGTAACCATAAACACTAATAAACAGGAGAAGGTTGCAAGAGTAAATTTACCTTTTCCTTTCTGTCTTCATAAAACACACACTATTCCCTGATTCAATAACCAAGATGTACTGTTTGACTCAAGTCGAAGGATAATGGGTCTTGGCAACATATTAGGCTTTCCATCTCTGTAAATAAGAGAAAGCTAGAGGGAATATATGCTGGGATTTATTTCTGCCAGGAGCAAATAAACAGTTCTGTCAATACACAGATAATCCCACTTCTCTACTTCCCCCATCTCTGTCTTGTCTTTGTCCATCTCCATTCCACCTCATTAAAAAAAAAAAAAAGTTATGTACTCATTTTCCTCCTGTCACGCATAGTTGTTTTACTGATTTCAGCATTAACTTTTTCTGATACTTCCTGTCACTGGAAGACCTCTGGTTCTCTCTACCCACAAGAACAACATACGTTTTCAATTTAGGTTATGTTCCAGCAGATGTTGCAGGACATGAAGGTCTTGCTTTCTCTTTCATTAAAAAGGCACTTGTAATACATTTTCTTGTCTTGGATGGGAAATGGCATGTATTGCAATATTCAGGAATCAATCAATGTGATTTCATAATCCCTATCTTAAAAAAATATAATGAGTTAACAAGAAAGAATAAAATCCAAGGTCCGTGTTATATCTCCATGAAGAGCATGTGTAAGAATCCTCCAAAGGGTGCTATGGAAGGTAAAGTTTAGTATCTCAGAGGACCTCCCCAACTCTAATATCCACACTCATCCCAAGAATCACTTCTTGTTTTCATGACATTTTTTATGAAAATTCCAAGTTTACACCAGTGCTTTTGGTTTTCCATGTGGGCCTCATAGCTATGCCATGGGCATACAGCTTCATCTGAATTTAGACCTGTTAACACAAGCCCTCCAGTTCCCAAGGCATGACACCAACAGCTCACATGGAGCCTGAGCTATGGGTTAAAGAGTCATGACAAGATATGCTATCCTTGACTGCTTGCTGCTGGCCAGGACCACATCACATGTCTCCCTTGCAGCAGGAGGACTGGTTTAAAATGGATCAGAGCACCAAAAACCTCAGTGCTTTGAACTCACCTAGGAAAGACAGACCATAACAAGTAAACTCCTGCTTCATTAACTGCCATCGAAGAGCAAGGCTTGAAAAATAAGGAATAGGACAGGCTGCATTGAAAAATAGCAATGAAATCTAATCAGAAACTCAATATAGCAGAAAATGGTCTGTTACAGTCCCTAAAGATTTTTTTCAAAAACCTTTTACCTTATGCACACTAGGAAATTGCTGTTCATAGCCTGTAGGATGTTCACAGTGTCATAGAACCATCTGTTGTCTGGTTTCACAAATACCTGCTGCTAAACACATATATGTGTGTATGTGTATGCATTTGTGTGTCTGTGCTTTACATGCATTCATATTTACTTATTCCATCCTTTGTGTTGAAATTAGGAACAAAAATGAAGTTATACCCTACAGCAAAACATACACAAACATAATGTGGAATCACCAGAGCTGCCAAAAAATTCCTGCTGTAGAGAGAAGATTAAGTTTTACAAAACAGACAGCAAACCACAAGTTTCATACAGAATGCTTGTTTCCAATATACTTAGATTTTATCATTCCATTGTTGCTTCCTGTATTATGGAAGCAATTGTTTTTTACAAAAGCATAGGTATGTCAGAGCCAGAAGCAATGGTCATCTAAACCTGCAATTGTGACAGTAAGTAATACAGACATCATACAATACATTGATATCTCAGCATCTATTCCCAACCACAAAATTCCAGCCAGTGGCTGTGTCTCAGGTTTCCTCATTTTCCATAAATTTGTCTATCTTCTCTTCAGCTGATGCACAGTGCTTTTTATTGCTGACTTTGATATTACTCCATAATTTAAAAACTTTGTGTAATAGAAATCCAGCTTGGATCCAACTGAGGTTGGTGGTTTCCACCTGATATATTGGGTTTCCTGATTACATATGCTAACTTTCCACTTGTACCCTTCTGTAAGCGCTTGCAGAAGGCACTTACTGCTTGAGGTGGCTGCTGGCACCCCGGGGTCAACAAGGAGAGATCAGAAGCACTCTTGCAGTGTTTACCTTCTCCTGGCCATAGGCTGCTGGATCTGGGTGTTGTCCCCGCTGTGGATCAGTTCAGTGTGGCTCCTTCCTTCCTGGCTGCTCCTGGCTCCCAGCAAGCAGCAGCAGGGCTCAGCAGCATCCTGCACATCCTTGAAGCCCCTGGGATCAACTCTCCAGTGATCTGCCTTCCTCCACATGGATTTATTCGTGACCCAGGACCTTTTTAAGTAAAGGAAACCCAAGAGGGGTCACACTGAACTCTGGTCAGTCAATGAAATGGTCTTGTTTTGACTGGGCACTTGCCACCTTAGCCAGGGGGTCTGCTTGCCCAGCATCTGTGCCCCATGGGGCATATTGTGGCCCTGCTCCACTCACCAGAGGGGATGATGTAATGTCCAGATGATCACAACTGAAGGGCTATCCCAGTAATTTTCCATCTTAGCAAGAAGCAGACTTCTCAAGACCCAGGGAAGTCCTGGTGCTTGGCAATACCATAAGTTCCTGAGCCAGGCAGGCACCAGTTTGGGAATTCAGCCACTGGGACTCCAGGCACAGCAACCCTCAGTGTGGACTTGTTTTCTTTCCTGTAAATAACCTGCTTAGTTTTGCTTTATTTTCATAACTAATCACAGGAAAACCAAGCTTGAAATTCTTCCTAGCAGCATGACAAGCTCCCTCCACACCACTCCGGGTACCTGGCTGTGACAATCCCCATCCTGGAATTGGAGCTGGGCTGCCCATTGCCAGCCCCAGTGAGCACTTGGTCAGCAGTGGAAGCTGGACCCTGCCCACAGGACCTGCCTGCATACCAAGAGACTGCACCACAGAGGAGGGGGCAAGTGGGCTTCTCCTTCACAGCATTGGAGGACAAAACCTGGTGCAGCAGGAGCTCAGCACTGCAGACCCATGAGCACCTCAGGCTGAAAAAGGAGCTGAGGAGAAGAGCTAGGATGTGCAATGAGAGATGAGATTTTAATAATCTGTCAGAAATACTGCTAACAAATGTCAGCTTGTAAAAAATTATCAATGTGCAGACTGAAATATTTCTACTCCCAGGAAACCTTTTATTTCTTTTAACATTGAAATTTTTCCTTCTTCTGTATGTGTAGCCTAGGAATGAGCATTCTGACATATCTATTCCTTTTCAGGCTGCATGTTGCTGTGCACAGAGATCCCTCTAACTTTTTCTTTTTCTTGGCTTTGACACTCGGGCTTGCCTCTGTACATTTAAACAGTAGCCCAAAGCTGGGCTGCAGGATCCCAATGTGCATCCCCACTGAGGAGCACAGTGGGATGGCATGGAAAGCAGCTGACAGATTCTGGAGTGCACCAGCGAGTGGGAGCAGCCACACTGGGGTGAGCAGAAGCAACCACGGCTGCAGGGACAGCCATCCTTGCTTCCCCATGTGTGGGAAAGAACCTCCATGAGGGCAGCCCACCACAGGGATGGGGAAGGAGAAAGGCAAAAGGTTATGCTGAGGATACGGTGGCTCCTTGCAGGCAGAAAATCTGAATTGAGCATATAAACATCCCACGCTTACCAGCATGGTTTTCAATTAAAATAAACCCATTCTGTAACACCGCCAGAGAATGGTTCACTGAGAAATTTATAGTCTGAAGTATAAAGGAACTCAATCACTATTACTCTGTGAACATTCATTAAGAATATAAAAAGTGGAATTAAAATTGGCAGATTAGGGAGATTTGATGCCTTTGTGGACACTTACTTTTATTTTCAGGACAAAGTTGCTTTGCTTCCAAGAAGTCTGATGAATTCATAGATGGGAACTCACTAAAATCATCCACCATGGTATTGTATAGCACTCATTTTGCTTGCTGCTAAGTGATATTTTGTAGTTCCTCTGTTACCTCAAGAGACTGAGTTGATTGGCCTGGGTTAAGCCAAAAAACCAAAAATAGAAAACCACAAAGTATTGTAAAATATATCCAAAATCATAAATCTGTAATCAGCAAAGAAGAGAACCTCTGTTAACATCTTCTTCATGTAAAACAAGTATTTTTTGAGGTATGCAAATAAAGAGAATTAATCAGACCAAATTTTAAAAAGTAGCTTTTGCAAGCCCAATAGTTTTGGATTACTTAGTATGCAGATTGCTGAAGGCTGAGCTGCTCTCAGGAATCCCTTCACTTTTTGACAGCTGAGTGCTGCACATGTGTATCCCTGTGAGCTGTGTTGGTCCTGCCTGGAAGAGGCAGCCTTCCCAAGGAACTAGTTACACGTTATCCATGAGCTGGTCCCTACAGCTTTTTAACAGAGTTTTGCACTGCACTTATAACTGGATCAACAAAATAAACTGGCACACCAATGCTAAAATCCCCATGCGCTTCCTTCTCCTGAGAAATTCAACTGTACAATAAAAATTAATAACAGGAAAAAAGCTTTATCACATGCATAATCCTATATGAAAAACCACAAGTATTTGGTCTTGATTTAGGTTGTTTCTTAATACTGCCACAAGATGTTAGCACCTTGACATTTTGTTATTTTTATTGCTGCTTTCATTTCCAAGCTGGTGTATTTTCCACCTTGTTCTAGTCATATCCTGTGCTCTTGCCCTAGGGTACAAGACCTCACCTCTCTCCTGATCTTTTAGCAATTATCAATGAACATTTTGTAACCATGAAATAATTAACCTGTAGATCAATCTCTTCTCACAAGTACATGACCAAGCCAACTGGTAAACTCAGTAATATGTGCAAGGTTTTCAAGAGATAAATATGTCTCTCTGTATGACATATACTTGAAAAATATCCAGAATGTCTGAAAAAAGTTGCTTTCTAGATGCTTCCATGCATATTCAAATTTTACCTTTAGATCCCAGTTTTTCAGTTAACTGTTACACATACTTTCACCTAGAGAGTTAGACAGCATCTAACACCACCACATTCTTGGCAGAAAAGTCCTTGTTGATACTTCTATCACTGCAAAATCTACTCATGCTGAGTGAATTAATTACTTACTAAGCTGACAGTTTTTAAGAGAGCACAAGATAAAACCAACCAAAAAGAAAGCCAAATATAAAATTCCAAATAAAACCACAATATCTGTTGAACTGTTAAAATAAGAATGCAATAATGTTTGCAGTGTTGAACGCTGGTCCTTGGATGAGTTTTTAGTATCACATTTCAAAACACATTGCTCATACAGCTTTCTTGCAATGCTTTTCAACATGCATATCGGCCAGTCCCAATAGTCTAAAACCTCTCAGGCCAACTCTGGAAACTATTTAGCACCTGAATCCCATTTATTTCTACATAAACATCTCAGTTCCTTAGTCATAACTGGGAGAACTGTACTATTCTACCTCTCAGGACTTATTTAATAAATTTTATATAATATTCCTTACGTCCTTTAAATACTCCTCTCTGGGCAAGAGGAGAGCCCAAAGATATCCTAAACAGATCAAAATGAAATAAAAAATGAAGTGAGATCAGCGGTGACAAGATGAGTTTTGCTTTGGCTCCTGGAGATGAATAGATATATAGATAGGTAGATAGATAAATAGATAGAATGTAAATACACTATTAAAAGCCTCAAATTACAATCCATAATTTGCAAACTCCAGATAACAGCATTTCAGTATGAATACTGAAACTCAAAACTGTTCTTAATTCATGGCATTGAATTTTTCCTCTACTGTCACTTAAATAAAATTATTTCCATTATTCACTAGAACAGATAAATAGCAAAATGCTGAAACTCATACCACAAGTTATATTTAAGGAAATATTGCCTAATTTTTGAAGAAACAACTTTGTACCATGTCACTGGTTCAGGGCAGATGGACTCATAAACCTCTCAGCAATGTATAAAACCCAGGGTTATATTTTACAGACTCCAGGACCTGCATTTTACAAAAATGACTGAGTGCTGCAGCAGAGAACCAGAAGCCATTTCTGCCTAGTGGTGGGATGTGAGCTGACGGGCCCATTACCTGCACACAGTGCAGGGTGAGACCAAAATGGGTCTCACCAAAATGGGTCTTCCAAAATGGGGAGTAACCAAGAGCTGCTGTCCCCACCAGTGTGCTGCACCATGCTGCACTGTCAATGGCAAGCTGCAGATCCATGAACTCCTAGATTTCTTTAATTAATTTTTGGCCATATGCTCACTCCCAAGACTGAGTGGTGATGCTGAAACAAAAGCCCATGGAAGCAGATGTAACACAGCGGAGCCTGAATTTATGCACCTTGCCTTTTCTGGCTCCACAAATATTCATAGGTGGCCCGTCTCTAAGAACATCAGGATTCACATGATATATTCTCATTTACTGGCATTTCACAAGAGACACCTGCTTACTTAAGTCAATATATCTACAGCTGAAATACTCCCATTTATCCTACTTACCCTACTTACCTTCTCCCGTGTTACAAATCTGCCTGAGGTTTAATTACTGGAAAACCCTGGAAACAGTATGGATTGCAGATACTAAGGGATGCCCTGTGCCAAGTCCACCTTGTGCTTGCTCAGGGCTGCTGCCCATGCTGGGCACAGCTGACACACAGGACCACACACCTGCCTTGTCTCCTCTGTCCTACTGGACTCAGGTGCTGAGAAGGAAGAATCCATCATACTCCAAAGTAGAGTGGCACAGCTGAAAGGAGGAAGTTCAGGAGGAAATATTTCCACTCAAGTAGCCTGCAGAAAGAGTGTAGTAGGGAAATTAGGCACAGAAATCTCTGTTCAAAACAAGATATTAAGGTTTCTCCCAAAATACTGCTGAAGAAACCCAGAACTAAAATCATCCATGCTGTTTAATTTTAGCCTTTGCAAGTACAACTTCCAGGGACATATGGGCCCTGAATGCCATTACCAAGTAGTAGATTTTTCTGTGTCTCAACACACAGGGTTGATGGCACTACCTAATGAGCAGTGGCAGCAAATCATCTGGATCTCCACTGCCTACACCACTGCCAACCTTCTGCATCTGAGCAAGGAGAAGCAAAGAGTGGTCTGAGTAGGTTGTCAAAGCTCTCCTGGGATATGGACATGTTAATTTCCAGTGACTTCCCCAGGCATCTGCTGGCAGCAGAGAAATTGTGAACTCAAAAATCTCACTGTTTTGCAGATCCTTAAGGCACCTGTGGGTCTCTCTCACAGCCTTGGCTCATGCTGTACTTCAGCTCGTTTTCATCCAGGTCTGTCTCTTCCACCTCCTTGGCCAGGCCCCCTCAGGCCTCCCTAAGCCAGCAGTGCTGGGTTTAGATCTAAAACTCCTCAGGAATATCAGCATGGCTCCCAACCCAATCTGAACTGGAGACCCAGCCCACCCTACCCACATCTCCTCCCTGCCCAGCTACCCTTCCTTGTGTCCTCCCTGCCAAAGCACTTCCAACCTCACCAACCTTCTATTTAGTCTTTAGGCCACCTCCTCGCCCCAGAATTTCTAGCTCCCTTGTTCACTTGTGGTGGGTGGATGTGTGGCTGTCTGTGTGCTGCCATGCCTGAACACTTCTTGAAGAACAGAGAAAGGAGAACAAACACTAGGGCACACACTTCCATTGAAGCCATGAGTGTATGAACTACACAGAGACCATGTTTCACTATTCCTTTGGTGGCCACAGGATTATACATACCAAGTTTTGCCTTTCCAACTGGTCTCCATGTACTTTTTTTATTCATCTGGAAAATGCTGTCATGCTGACAGCTACATAGGACAGCTAGGCAACTGGATGGAGATTCAGTGTGGGATCCCAGGGATGCTTTGGAGGGCTTTGTGAGTTCAGAGTTGTGAATGCCATAAATGCTATCACAAGTGGTTCACTGACACATATTCCAAGTGATCAAAAACCAATTTCACCACAGTGACTTGTGACTCATTTTGTAGCCATAGATATGCTAGGCAGAAGAGTACTCTTGGAAGGCCATAACAGCGTTGGTAGGAGTGACATTTTTTTGGATGAAATTTTCAGGGGTCCCAAGCTTCAAGCAAGTATAAGTATTCTTCACCCTTTTTAACCCATGATTTTCCCTATTGCCTGTTTCTTTAGACACTGGAGACTGTCTGATGCACACACTTCCATTTGCTGATTTTTAAGCACTCTTGGTTTTGAGACATCTTTCCTCTGTTTCAATCAGTAGATACTTACTTGAAACCCCTATCTGTCTGCTAACATAGCTTCAAAATGAAATTAAGTATCTACAATGTGGAAGATTTTGGGTTATTTTCCTCTCAGTGATTATCAAGCCATTTCACATTTGCATATGGTACCATTAAAATGCTTATAAATGCCCCTCCTCATCCCTGAATTGCTTTGCCTTGCCCAGTTTTAACTCATCACGGCTTTTAACTCTCATTTTTTCCTGCTAGTAGTAACTTAGATTATGTTCTTGTGCAGCTGCCACCTCTGTTTTCCATTTCCAGAGTTCATTTGTTAACCTCAGGTTTTTTGAGTGGTCCCTTGTGAAGTCACATTGGTTTTTTACTTGTTCTCTGCATATTTTTTTCCAGAGGAATTTTAATCTGTTGCATCCTAAATTCAGATTTCTTAATACAGTTCTCCAGTTTGTTTGCACACCCTTGGATCTGAGGTACTTCTCATCATAGCCAGGCCACTAAGACCCTGATCTAACTAGGCAGTTAAGCATGTACTTAATTTAAAGAACATGTATAATCTGATCCCTGTTCAACACATATACCAACAGCTGTTACAATGGGACAAAAGCACATGCTGAAAGTTTCTGTAAATTTGTAAAACTTCTGTTCTTGAAATCTTAGCCTTCAGTACTACTGCAGCACCTTCTGGCTCCTAAAGAGTTTTTCTCAACTAAACAAAAGGAGATCTGCAATACTCTGTTGTTTTCATCTTTTCATTTTCATAGGGCTTTTCCCCTTCTGGGCTGTTAGGTCACTACAGTTTTTTTACATCCATTAGAGAAAAGCAACAGCATGTTTTACCATACTGGGATGAGAAGTCACTGTGCTCTTGAAAAGTAAGGGATCACTTATTCAGACTAAGCAAAATGAAGCAGACTTTTTAGACCTCCAATTTCTGACCAGTAGAACTTGCATTTGTGGAAGAATCTGAAGAAATCAGCTGTGAAGGCTCAAGCTTACATATCTTCCTCCAGGGCTCAGGCTGAGAGGTTGCACAAAACCCATATGCTTTCAGGTCAGGCTTCAGCTCAGCTCTCTGTTCAGATGACTTCTTTCCTTCTTGCAGAAAGTGACACCTATCATGCATACAGAAATGTGTTTCAATGGGATGAAGGAAAGGGGAAAGGCTTCCCACTGCCATCTCCCTGCAGAATACATCTGTTTCTCACCACAAACCCTTGTGGAAGAGCAAAGTTATGATTCAGCAGTAAAGTACTGTCCTGGTGAATATTTTGGGATTTTTTCATCCCAAACTTCTAAAAAATATTTATTTTTGCTTGAACAACCAAATACCAATTGAAAAGAAATTGAAAGGAAGTGACATGACCAAGCAGCAAATATTCTTTTTACCAGTCAGCTTTGTATTTTAAATTAGAGATAATGTAACAATAATGCTTAAAAACTTTGCACCTTGAGACAATCAAGCAACATTCCCACACTCAAACAGTTCCAGTACTTACAGCTTCACAGTCTCCTAAGAAAAAAGATGTTTTGCATCCTGGTTAAACTGTTGACTTGGAACATGATTTCCAGGCAAAAGGCAGAACAGAGCACAGACCTGTTTGATTCCTGACTTGCTGTCCTGTCATTGGCTTACACAACATTTCAGTTTAAATTATTTTGAGTCTTTTCTCTCTTTTTTCATTTTCCTTTTTTTTTTTTTTCTTTTGGTTAGGTTTGCCTCATGTTTCAGTATTATCTGTTAAAAATTCTGTACAGCTTGATACTATCACCAACACCCCAACAGCACTTTAGCACTTTATCACTTACTCCCTTTCAAGCAGAAAAGGAATTTTTCTTGGTGTTAATGGAAGTGCAGTCAAGGGCTGTGTGGGACCCCTCTGAGAAGAGAAGAACATACTATGCATTTAGTTTAAATCAAGTTTGGAGATTTTTTAATAGAAAATTAAAAGGCTTTATTAACACAGGAAACAATTCAGAGGAATCTGCAGGCTACAAAGCAGGGTAATATCCCTCAGATGGTACAATTACCCAGACAACTGGAAAAACTTCCAAATATACAAATAAGGCACAGTACTGCAAAGCTGATAGCAATGTGGAAAGTTACAGAAAGGTATTCAGCAAATTCTTCTAGGGAATAAAAGGCAAGCATGTTGCAATCAGCAGCCAAACTTGGATAACATGATATTTAACGTATTAAAGATGTCTAACATTTCTTCATAACAAAATAGAGGAGTCATAAATCACACAGTACTGATTCCTTTGGGTATCACAATTCTACAAGTTTGAAGACAAAGACTATATCAAGTTTCCTTCTCATTATATTCTCCATATAGTAACCCTGAAGTTGGAGAAAGAGGTGAGAGTTTGTGGAAATATGCCTTCAATGAGGGAGAAGCAAATACGCTTTTGATTGCTTGAATTTCTTAAGGGAAGAGTCTGCTGCCTGAATAACTGCAAGCACTTTGCCTCATAGGGATGAAATAACAGAAAAATTGGTATTATATTAAGTAATCTGAATATTATTTTGTAACCAAGACTGACCTTTAAATTTATCCACTTTCCCTATCAAATGTTCTCTTCCAAAAACTAAATACTGAGTCATTCTTTTCCTGTCTTATACAAGTACTGTTTCTTTCCATTTTCAGGACTTTTTGTGTTTGCACGAACTATTCCTGTTTCTCCACGATAAGGCAATTTAGCTACTAAAAACCCTAAACAAACACAGAAGGGACACTTCAAAGCAGCCAGACATCATGCGTCTGAGGAGAATTAGAGAATTCTAATAACTGATCATTTATTTGTCATTGTTTACCTGACCATTTCAAAGTACTTTTGAGCCATTAAAGCTTTACAACATCCCACAAAGTTGGTGGTTTTTAACCTTCTTTCACAGATAGTAAAAATGATAAAGAAATAGCTTAGCCCCCCTGCTGTAGGTCATATGGATAGAAAGAGAGAGGTGCTATAAACAAGGTGACAAGGCTACAGTGTTCCAGCCATTAGCCAACACCGTATCCTTCTGGAACCAGAAGTCAGTAACACTGCTGTCTGAGGGGAATGGGGAAACCACTGCAACTTCTTGAAAATTATTACACAAGGCAGCCTTCTGTGAAACCTCGAGAGCCAAAGGTGAATTTTGAATCACATTGTGTGTCTGTCTACATTAAAATAAAACCAGTCAGGTGCTTAGATGGTGCTCTAAACAATAGAGTGGGGCACGTGAAAGAGCCTGCTTCTTGCCATCTGCATCTCCCAGGGGTACAAAAAGCCCACTTGTGCTAAAGGATCAAGAGGAGCCCCAGGACAATGGGTGGGAAGGCTGCGCTATGTGAAGGCCCATGAGCAAGCTTTTGTGGGCTCCTGCACTGGGGCTCACAGCCTCCATCACTGTTATCCTGTTTGCTGGGCAAGGCTGCCACAGAGCCAGGCAGGGGAGCCCAGGGGTGGGAACACTGCTGTACCTGCGCTCTACCTGTGCTGCACGTAGAGCCACTCCATCCATCTGGGCCAGTGCCACACGGGAGGTTCCTGCAAATACAACACACGGACTGGACCTGTGGGCATGGCATGAAGCTGCGTCAGGGGAGGTTGGGTATTAGGAAAAGGTTTCACAGCCACAGGGTGGCAGGGAACAGGCTCCACAGGGGAGTGGTCACAGCTCCAATCCTGCCAGAGTTCACAGAGTGTTTGGAAAACACTCAGACACATGGTGTGACTCTTGGGGATGATTCTGTGCAAGGCCAGGAGCTGGACTTGATGATCCAAATGGGTCCCTTCCAGCTCAGGGGTTTCTGTGATTCTGCTTCTCTGACTGCTTCTGAAGTTTCAGCCCTGTGCAGAGAAGCCTCCCCAAGCAGATTGCATCCAGCACTTGGGATGTATGGAGCTGAGATCATTACAGTGCCATGACGACCACAGCAAACGCTGAAAGGAGTCCAGGCCATTATTGCATAAGACTTCAGCGCTTTCCTGGCAGTGACTGCAAATAGTATGAAAATGCTGAAACTGAATTTATCCTCAGTTTCAACATCTCTCAGAAAGAGTCAAACAGCAATGGAATTTCAAGAGGGAAAAGCTCCTATAAAACTAATGTCTTTTCACTCTCCCTCTGTCAGCAGATGATTAATTCCTGGTGCTGGAGGTGCATCTGAGTGACTTAGAATGGAGTTCTGGAAGTCACAAAGAAGCAAAAGAGGTTCTGACCGAGGCTTAATCATTCTATTCTCAGCCCTTGCTCTGTCCAAAGCTCTGCTGAATGGAAGCCAGCAAGAATTTTTCCTTGAAAAGAGCAAAGGAAAAAGTCAAGATAATCTTGGTTTGCAACTTGGGATCTCACATTAAGAAGAAACTAAAGCAAGACAGATTCAAAGTATTATTTTTCTCAAAATCAGATGCCTGACAGTCAGCACCAAAATTTGCTTTTTTTTTTTTTTTTTAATTTGTATCTCTACTCCAAAAGCTAGTATAAACTAGCTGATTGGGGTCTCTGAAACATATGCCACATAGGCTGACACATTAATTTGGAACTGTAAGTTAATTAGATTGACCCAAGTTCAAAAACTTTCTCTAAATGATTCCCCAGCCCAACACTAACTTGTCATAGTCACTGCAAAGTAGGTCTCAACAATCTGCCTCTAAAAACCTCCTGTGCTAGAGCTGAGAATAGAGATATGATAATATCAAATACTTTATCGTTATTCTATTTAACTTTAAAAAGTACTAACTAAATAATATAAATCCAGAATGTATACATATAGATAAGATTATTGTATTTTTTAATATTGATATATTTTACTTGTGCTTATTAAGCAATGCTCCAAACATCTAGAAATTTTAATTTTTAAAAAATCAGTTTTTTTAGGAAGCAGTAGAACAACCAAAACTTTTTTGCCTGTCAAAACATTCCCAAATACAGATTCTACTTTTTCCAAAATTTCATAAATATTTTTTTTAATTCCTTGTTATTGTTTTTCCCAAAATGGAAATTTTGGTTTAAGCAGTGCTGTCATCAGAGACAGAAAGTCCTGTTCTTGCTGTAGATAATCAACAGTGCTTATATGCATTAACTATTATCTTTCTGCATTGCCCTTCATAAAATCCATACCTTTAACGTCTGCAGAAGAAAAAGCAAGAGTCCCCAGAACAAATTGCCTGATCCACCTCTAACTGCTGGAGTAACTCCAGCCAACTTTACATGAAACTTGGTTGACATGCTATGAGAAAAAGTAACTTAGATCACCTAATTAAAGACTGTTTAAAAAGCAAGCAACTGTTAGTCAGCATAGAGGTTACGTTAGGATGTCTCATCAAAGGAATGTGCACTGAGGTGCTAACTTCCTTCACCTTGTCCTTTGCCTTGCTGCATTTTGTCCAGCTGCTCAAACGCCATCCAGAAGATCCATCTGGTTTTGCCAAGATATTATTTCAAACCTTCTTTCAGCAGAAAACAATGCTGCCCAGCTGGTATCCTCAGCCTGTGCTTTAGCACTCTGTGACTTGTGGTGACAAAGCTATCAATGGCACAATTAAGTGTTCCAATTAACCAGGAACACTTTCCAGATGCTACAGGAGGAACACAGTGACTCCAGCTCAACCCTTGCCCTTTCAGGTGGCGACTCTGTGGCCTCTTAAAACTGTTCCCTATCACTTGAGAGTCTGCCTATAAATTCCCATCTCCCTCAGGTTCTTTCAAACTCCTACACAGCTCAGTGGCACTGAAGCCCTACTATATTGAATCTCTACACCTCAATTCCTTTCTAGAGGAATTACTTTGTAAAAGATAAATATCTCAGCTGGTACAATTCACCTTTGAAACAACTCCTGTTGCTTTTAATTTTTACATTCTGCACTTGCCTTTCTTTGTTCTCTATTACTTCAAATCTCTTCACACAACTGTGATGACACTAATGAGCTGCCCAGATTATTTTTCCCTGTCTGTAACAGAGGGTGATACAGGCATTATCCCCCAACCATAAAGTGCTGGAGTTCACAGGTTATGAAAAATAAAAATCCTTTCTACCAGACTTGCAATTTCCTCTTCCATATCTTGGACTATTATGAGATGGACATTATCCAACTACTCTTCAATTGCAGACATACTTATTTGCACTTCCACAGTTACTCCTAACTACCTTGTTCCTATAGTCTGCCTTACAAAATCTAGTCTCATTATCAAACAAAAGCATTCTTTAGTTTGAGATAATACTTGGACTAGTTTTATCTTCATCCCCTCCTTATTTGACTGTGGAGGAGACTTTTTTGGACCCTGCTTCTAATCAGGTGAAATATATTCAGTTAGAATATGGTCTTGTCTCCAGTTACAGACCTCATCAAAAGGTTCAGATAAGCCATTGATGGCACTGAGTTACATTATAGAAAGGTCCCAATACTTAGAAATAATCAAATTTGGAAGTTCTTTGCTCTGGAATTGCACCAGCTAATATGCCAGTTATCATCAAAAAAATCCACTTGGTCCAAAAGAGAGAAGAAAACCATTTCAACACAGATTTCAGCTTTCAACATTCTTGTAATTTTGAGTTATCTATGTTAGCAAATACTGCCCAGAAACTGTTTCAATGACTACCTTACCTTGTGTGCTGCAACATCCCAGAAGAGGTCCCTTCAAGTAGAGCAGCCCTGTCTGGATCTCGCATGCCTGGGCCCAACTCTTGGTTTCTGCAGAGCACTCAGTCATCTTCCAGCTCACCCAGAACACACCTTACACTTCCTGCCCACCCATCATGCACCAAAACTAGTACTTACAGCAAATATAGATAAAATAGGAGGAGTTTATATTCATTAAATCCACAAAACTCCTCTTCCAAGTCCTCTGGCTTCAATGTGCACAGAAGATCTTCCTTTCTCTGTCTCAAGTTCCTTCCCTCTTCACCATGCCAAAACCCCAGATCAAGCCTCATTTAATCTATATACAAGGAGCAATTTCAATCTACTTAATATGTATAATCAAATCGCTCACTGCTCAATATATTGCAGAGTTTGGGAATGTTTATGAAGCTGCCACAAATCTTTCAGTGTGTTGTAGAGTTCTGCTTTGAACTGCCAAAGAAACTGGAGGTTCTTGCCATAAAACTGAGGTCCAATGTGTCACAGAGCTCACATTGTTTTGTCTAATTTGAACCTGAAAATAATTTCTTTGTTTTTTTTCAGAACTGGTGAGTAACCACTGAGCAACTAAATTCGTGCTTCCACATAAATACTGAAACAGATTTTCACAGTGGGTTTGGCCTTCTAAGAACCTTCTACCTGACAATGGCATCTCCTCTCATAATATCCATATTAAAGAACAGCAGAAATGCAGAATGCTTTTTTTCCCACACATCACACTTCCAAGAGAACCTTTACTTTTAACTGCTATAGGGATTTTATGAAAGACTGATGGAGCAAGACATCCCAATACAACCTCTGTATCAGATTGGTCAAAATGGTGTATTTTTAGCCAGAGTCCATAATGTTTTATATTTCAATTGAACTGCAAGCTTGTCAACTGTATTCCTATGATAGATGCCTCACCTGACAGGAGCATGGTGGTGCTCCCAGGTGCTACACCCTGAAGTGGAGCTGGCAGCACATCTTTGCCTTGGGATGCCCTGGTACAAGCCATCCAAGAATGCTCCTGGGCTTCTGAGGTTTTCAATAAGGCAGGCAACTGGGTCCAGACCAGTCATCCACCCAGTCCTGCAACCTATCTGTGACAATGGCTGTACTGTAAATAAGTGTGTACAAATAAAAATGCAGTAATATATCTGGCAGAGCTTACTCAATTCCGGTTGTTGTTGTAATCACTTCAAAAGAACATCATTTTGGATTGGTAATGTTCACATTTACAACATTTACATTGTGTTCTGTACAATCCTAATGACCAAACAAAATAAACTTGGTCAGTTTAATCCCTTAAGCCATTCTCAAAGAGTCTGTCTAATTACAAACAATGAGCAGGCAGCACTTCTTCATGAGTAAAAAGGGAGAGAAACATTAAATGAACATACAAACCCCACAGGTTAAATTGGCTTATTAAAATGTATTCATCCTGGCCAGCACGTTTTATTGAGCAGAGACAGAAAATTGCTCTAAGTGGACATGGAGGGAGTGTCCCATGTTGTTAGTCATCTTCAAAAAAGTGGAAAACCCACTAGAATAAACTGTATGGAAAGGAAGATGGAGGTCCCTACACACCCCTGAAAAACCCCTGGGGCTGCACAACACAGCTGTAGCCAGCCTGAAGTCTCTCAGAGGAAGAATGCCTTGAAGACTTCTGTGATGTACCCCATCTTCCCTCACCAACAACTCTTGGGGTGTAGGCAGGACCCAGTACAGGCAGAGGTACAGCTTCAGCTCTGTACTGGTAATTTCCAGAAAAAACAACCAGTTTCCTTAGACGTAGGTGTTCGGCTGAAAATTAAATCCTTTTTCAAAAAGCAGGGAAACTGAGGAATACTTGACCAGATCTCCTTCCAATTTCCTGGAAGAAAAGGCTGTACTGGCCTGTAGCCCTCTTGCCCCTGAACTCACACATAGATAGTGTCAGTAACCTGTGACTTGGAGGGTGCTGCCTTTCACACTGCTTTCTAGCTTTGGCCTTCTCAGCAGAGAGGACAAGAGAGATAGAAAGGGATAGACACTCAAGGAAGGCAGAATCCTTAGAAACAACCAATAACAGACACACAAGTTAGTAAAACAGGATTGTCAGATCTTCTCAGAAATGGCCTGCAGTGAAGAACTGGCCAGTCACACAGTGCTGGCTCTCCACAGTTCCAGCTGCTAAACTGTTATGAAGTTGAAGTTGCATGAAACACTTTCTTAACTTCACTTTTCCATGGATGTAATAACTATCCATACCACAAGGGTGTTTCACAACTGAGAACTGGAAGAGGAGTGATACACAAGACACTTGGTTTTAAAATATGATCCATGCTATGAAAAACAAATGAGAATTCTGGATCTGACCTAACTGTGAAGCAATTTCAAATGATAATAAGATACCAATGATAAATTTGTTAAATCTGGAGTACATGTGGAACTCATCTGAAGCATAGAGCTGAAAAAGAAATACACTGCTTTTAAAAGGGATGCAACAGGACATTCTGTACATAACAACTAGCTGAGGACAGTCTAGCCTGCAATTATACCATTTGCAGACATAAGTTTGGTAATTTTTTGTAATGTATGTTAATATTTATTGTTTACTTAATAATTTATTACGACAGTGTTGTCCTCCCCATTTTAGAGACACCAAAAGTCACTAGGCACATTACAGCAAGGGGTTTACCACTAATTCATGGTGTAGTAGTCTTTTAGCTCAGAAGAAAAAAAAAAAAATCAACATTTAGTTTCAAAAACATCACAATGATTTTGAATTGCTCATGGATTTCCAATATCATCATGTTCACAAAATAGCTAGAGCTAATTGTTACTGCAACTATGTTGTCAGTATGTTTATAGCAGGACCAAATAAGTTCATATTTTGAAATCTTTTCCAGCATGATATTTCTGTGATTTTATCCCATGAAATGTGTGCTGCCTTTTTTTTTTTCAATCAAGCTCCAGTCTGTGCCCAGACTGTCCCTTCTAGATTCTGTCTAAATTCTTCTTGAAAGACCTCAGTGTCAGCAATTTGGCTACTTCCCAACAAAGTTTGTTCCAAAATCTAAGCCTTCTGGAGATGCAATAGAACATCTCTGTTTTCCATCTACTACATGGTTTTTATTTATGTTATTTATTTGTATTCTTAGCAATTCTCATTACTGATATTTATGGACAATGTTTTGCAAAAACCAATGTTTTGCATTCTCATATATGGATTTCTGTTTATTCACTGAATATGGAACTTAGGTCTCTAAGCTGGATTTCTCTTTTCTGTTTCCTGTGCTAGGAGCTTACAAGTCAGGGGTAGAGATGCTGAGCACTGAAGTTACTGATGGATCTGGGCATAAGTACCCCTAGCCAAAGAGGTTAATCTACATATAAGTCTGTTTCAGAAGAGAATGCAGCTTGAAATGAAAATAAGAATAATTCTGTGACAAACAAGCCATGCTTAGAGAAGCTTTTACTGGCTAAAATAGCACATCAGTTTGCAGTAGCTTTTAGAGAAGAGAAACTACATGCACCCTCTTCACCATCAACAATTTAATGTCAGGCTGCTTGCTGCCATTCATTTTTCTAACAGGTTTTCATCTTTCATAATTCAGGAACATTTTCCCATTTAGCAGAGGCTTCATTTCCCCTATACAGCAAAATCTTGAAACAGGTGAATATTGACATGTAACATTGATCATGACCAAAGTCAAAACATTTTCTATTCCTTTTTTGTTTTTTTTTTTTACTCTGGATCCAAAGTAGAACACCATTTTTTCCATAACCTAATACTGAAATCAAAACCAGTTAAGGTGTACTTCTATATCAAACACTAAGGGGGGAGGGATAGAGATTTATTAAGCACACAGTGACTCCAAAGTACCGTGACAATTAAAAGGGAGCATTCTAAATTTTCAAGGACTTTTTGGATTATTCCATGGAGAAATCAGGACGTAGGATACACAAATTATACCGCAACCTTTCAGAACACAGCAGCCTAAAGGCAAGGAGAAGATTTTCGTACTGCTGAGGGTAAGTAGTCTGTGAATCCCACAGTAAAATATTCAGAAAAAATAACTCGATCTTTGCCCTCTGCATGATTCATATTCTTTCAGGTTAACACTGAAAACAAAACATATGAAAATACAAGTATGACGAGTGACTAGCTGTAAACACAGAATTGTCTGGTCGAAAACAGATGTAATTTTTACTCCCTTCATTTACTTTTTACTTACTCCCTACATTTCCTTTACACATTATTCCTGCATGCAATGTTACCACTGAGAATTAAAACCCCATCATACTTCTGGATAGGTTTTCAGGCTAAATTCAGTTTATTGAGTATTCAAATGAATATGCAATGAACATGAGATGAAAACTCTCACGAAAAACTATATTTTAATCTTCACAGAATCACATAATCAACTAGACTGGAAAAGACCTTTGAGATTGTCAAGTCCAACCTAACCTAACCTAACACCACCTTGTCTTAATTATTTAACTTTCAGATAGAAGAAAGACTTCTATTGATTTCAAAAACTACAATGCTTTATTTTTAACTTAACATCCAAAAGGATTTCCTATGCCTGTAGCACAACCATGCAGGCAAAAAATTCCCAATCAAGAGATATTTGCTAAGCACAGACACTGTAAATACCTGGCTGCACATTTATAAAGAACATAATAGAAGACAAGTGCCATGCTGCTTCAACACCCTAAGAAAATCATTCTCTTTTGGAAACATTAACACTTCCTTCAAAAAAAAGAAAATTTGGTCCAAACCAAATTATAACTCCAGTACACATACTGATTAAGTTTCAGAACAGGCTGGTTTGTCTTGATGAGAAAAGGCCAAGGAAAGACAAGCAATAAGTCTGGCCATCTCTACACCAAACATCTTTTATGCTAGTTTGGCATTGTAAAAAAAGCCTTTTCTGAGGTGCAATTTATATTTTCAACCATACAAAGACTTTTGCCTTGTCAAAAGAGTACAAAGAAGGCTTGGTAAATGAGAAACAGCCCAGCAGTGGTATATGAAGAATTACTGTCTCCTCCCTTCTCACTCAATGGGATTAGTTTAGAATAATGTGTATTTTCACAACAAGAAGCCAACATACACCCTTGTCATTTCAGAATTGCTTAAGTTTCTATTATTATATCATATACAGGGGTAGGGCTCAACATGTCACATGCAAACACCAACTTTTCATCTTCATCTTACTGCAAATATGTGTCACAAACAGGCCTAGGCTTGGTATTACCCCAATTCTCTGTGATCCTTACATTAGAACTACAATCCTGGCCTTGAGTGTCATCACTCTAAAATACTTCTCAGCATAAAGTCCCTCCAGCTACCAAAAGCAAATCCGCATGCACCAAAGACCCTACCTACAGCATGTAAAGATGCTCAGTTTTGCTTAAATTTCACAAGCACTTTCTTAGTCTTCCCAGGTCTGAAAGACCTGTAAACTCCTAATTGGAGTTTAGAAAATGCAGAGTGCCTTGGGTCAGGACATCTACCCAGCAAAATGCACTGTCCTCCCCAGTGGCAGGAGGGTCACTGCACACAGAGCTGCACTGCTCCATCCACAGCAGGGCTGCTCACAGCGCTGCCTGCTGCTGCACAGGCACAGCCACAGCCAGGCACAGGACAGGCTTTGCACGTGTCTGGTAAGTCAACATTACGATGGGAAAAATCCACCCAATGCCAAGTGCTCCAGCATAACCACATAACACTTCATTTGTGTGCTAAAAACACAACTGGGATTTAAATGAATTAGATCCTTGTGCACAAGAGAAAGTTAACCCTTGCTGAATAAACCTTTTTTAGTAGTGTATCAGAATTCAAAAGAATATCGTACTTTAAAAATAGTTTAATTTGAATAAAAATTAAATGACTGACATAATGTGTCTTCAAATATTCCTGTTTCATAATTGTTTTTTCTCTTTTTTCCTGTTGTTTTATGAGTGCAATGTTCCACCAGGGTCTTCTTTTTTCCATGTGCAACAAAACAAAAGGTATCTTCTAAGAGCAGATGAAATAAATCAGAACAGTCAAAGTCAAGACTCTCACTCTGGTTTGACTTAAAACAGAAAAAACACATTACAAAGTACACCAAAAGTTTGCCAAGTCTCTTTAGTGACCCAGAAACTGATTATGAGGCACTGAACTTTGAAAGTTACTAAATCTACCCACATATAAAATACCAAAACAAAATGCTGTGACTCTGTCACCAACCAGAATTTCTGTTCAAAACTAGACAGATGCAGTAGCATAGCGACTCTCAAGGTGCAGCAGCTGCACCTTCAATGGAGTATTTCTATCAAATATGCTGTAAATTAATCTATGGTAACCTCTGGCTCTCAAAATGCCTTGGTTGAGACTGGAGGGCTAAAGTCAAATCTTCATCCCAGTGGCTGTGCCTGCCTCCTCTTACCTGTGCACTTCTGTCAGTGTGTGAAAATACCTGCACTGTTCCCAGCTCCCTTAGGGAGCGATGCAGGACAAAGACAAAACTTTGTATTCAGAAGTATCATTTATTTTTTCATCAGAACAAGGTCCTGACCCAAAGCCATCTCAAGCTGGCTGTTTTCTGTCTGTTTGCTCCCCTGGGCTTTTGACCAGCACAGGTTTCAGTGTGGTATAAACTGGGCACAATTATTTTCACACACAAATACAATGACGAGGTCACTGTGGCTGTGCCTATCAAAGCCAAGGGGTCCTAAATATAAGTGACTGAATTAATATACAGAAGGACAAAGTTGGAAAATTAAATTATATGTGCTACAGAAAAATCTGTCTTTGTTTCCCAAGCTGTTATTGCTTTCATATTCAAGTGTTTTGTTTCCCTCATCAGCAAGCACCACTACTTGGGAATGGCTGTGTCCTTGGGTAGACACATGATTCATGGTGCTGTTGCTGCAACTTCTGTGTGTCTTCCTGGAAAATTTCTGTCTTAATGGTACTTTTTTTCTTAAAGAAATGTACTTCTAAGTCAAACCAGGTTTAGAAATATCTCACCAAGTCAAGTGAAGTCCAAGTGGGTAAAAGGCAGTTTTATTTTCTTGCTACAAATTTTCCAATGACACCTATTTTTATGTTACCAAGGGAAACCTCCATGATTTACTAACTACAAGCCCTTTAACAAACATGAATTCAAATAAGCACTTGTGGAGAACAAAAACAAATGCTTCATTCTGAAAGGTATGTTTTCCTTTTAAACACTTCTTCCGTTAGAATAGAAACATAAATTCAACTGATTTTAACTTTTTTTTTTAACAAAAACCTACTTCCCCCCACCTCCCATCCCAGATGGCTAGATGTTGACTCAGTGCAAAGAACTTGGGAGGCTAAGCAAACATGAGTCTAGTTTGACAATCCATTATAACTTGGCTAATGCTCCTCTGTCACCAATAATCAAGGCTTTGCTAACACTTTCATTTCATACTTTTTTTTTGCCGAGTACACGGCACTCTGCTCAGCTGAATCACCAGGATTTCTTTTCTGTCAAGAGGGCTCTTTCTTTTAAAGCTTCTTAAGGGAAAAATATTTCTTTCTTCAATGAAGCCCTTGAAGTGGTTTGCTCCTTGCAGGTGAATTAGCAGAAATGTTGGTTTGCAGAATAGTTTCAGGCATAGTTTTCTCTCTGCCCCCTTCCTTTTCCAATGCAGCACTGTGCAGGGCAACAGTGCCCAGCTGCAGCCCTTAGCCCTGTATTCTCTGCTGTGCCCAAGCACTATTTGATAGAGAATCCAAATCTGAGGCTTGATTTAACAGAAGTCCCAACTCTGCCCCTTACAAAGTTCCTCAACCCTATTAGAAAACCTCCAAACAAAACAATCCCACTACTTCTTTATCAACTTCTTTATTGAGGGCCTGAAACACCACTTTTATAGGCACTTTGGCCACAGTGCTAGCTTGCAGGCACAGATTTTCCAAATACCTAACATCAGGTTCTCCCAGGGGAAGTCTGGATGCAGTGAACCAACAGTTCAGCCATGGGTGCACAAGCCTGTGTGTATCCCAATCCCTGTGGAGAAAATATAATTGCACCTTGAGTTGTTGGTACAGGTGTCTACAAAGAGGCTTTGGCACGGCCACAGGCTCTGCTCTTGCCCTGTTCCCATGAAGGAAGGAGCAGTGGCTGTACAAAGAACACCAGCACCTGTCTTGGCAAAGGAGCCTGAGGGGGCCCTGGCACACAGATCACAAGCAGTGCAGGAGGGACACATGCCCTGCTTCTTCCAGGCAATACGTCTCTCCTGGTCAATCTCCAAAGTGTATCAGGCTTGTGCTTCTCTCAGTGAGATGTACTACCTGCTGGGCTGAGGTAAGCAAACCTTGACAAGTTTGCATTTCCCTGCGGAGCATCACTGCTGCAGGCAGGGACTGGACAAAACATATCAAATGGGGATCTCCAGCTTCTCTCAGTTGGGATCTCCTGCATGAAGCAAAGCAGGAGTAAAAAAAAAATAAACCAAATTTACCCAGTCTCTGTAGGAATACAAACAATTAAGTAGATTTTGTAATCTGAAGTTTAATATAGAAACAAGGGTAACATATTGAAAAGATCCTAAGGCAGTAAAACTTAATTTAAAAGAACAGTGACTTAGGAGCTCTGAAAATTACTCCTGCCAAACACTTTCAGACGTGGGGTTTTAAATCACTTTGGTGCTCTAGAGGTTTGGGAATTTCAGCATTTAAAAGTGATGTCTAAGGCCTTCATTCAAAACTGCCATATTTGTAAAGGCTTTGAAATCTCATTCCTGCCTTTCTTCATGGGAAAGGCAACCACCCCTCCCCTGCCCGCTCCCCATGCGACAAGTTTAAGCAGAAATGTTTCTATAGCACAACCATTTAAGTGAAGCCTTTTCCCATGCCTTTCCTCATTGCCACCAAGAGAAGACAAAGCCCTGTAGAGGACGCACTGCAAGGTGAGGTTGCTCTGAGCAGCGAGTGATGGCACTGGAGTAGAGTCCATGGGATGGGACATCACCTCACGGAGAGCAGTGCCACTGGCAGGCACATGGCAGGCAGAAGGTTGGGGACCATGCTCTATGGGACTGTCAGCAGGACAGGATGATCCACTGTGGTCCCACACGCCACAGCATGCTCCTACCTGCTGGGATGATCATGGGGCCAGCGAGCTCATCTCCCACCACAAATTAAGAGAAAAGACATACCTGCTGAGGCAAGGCTAGCATGCCTGCTCCACTTCTAATGCTGCAGAGAAGAGGGGGTCCAGCTTTCAATGGCAGGAGTATCCTAAAGCTCTTGCAGAGCCAAGCAGTCAGTAAGCCAGAAGACGTGGAGGGAGCCAGCGGAGAGCACAGCGTCCAAATCGGCAAATCCCTTAAGCACGTGTTTAAGAGCTTTCCTAAAACTGAACCACAGGCTTTCTTCACAAATGGCCCTCACAGATCCTGGGATACCTGCTAGTACCCCATGAAGGGACAAGGAAGCTGCTCAAACCCCTGCAAAAGCATACCATGGCAAGCACAAAGAGAGAGCATGGGGACGTGGGTAGTCTGCAGCCCTCTATAACAAAGACATCCAAAGGGATGGTCCTTGGAGCAGTTCACTTCTCTGGGCGGTCACACTGACTTATAACCATACAACATCTTTCCTCTCTTTTCTTTTGCCATGTTTTTTTTTTTTTCTCCTAATGTTGTTTATTTCAAGTTCTCATCTCCAGTGGAAAGGCCTTATCCTACATATGGTCTGCAGATTATTGGACTCACCTCCTCTCCAAGTGTTTCAACAACAATCACTTGTTTTCTGTGCAGTGAGAGGGATTACAGCCCTGTGGCATCTTTCTGCATTCTTTAAAATCTTCTCTCCTCTCTGGGGAAGAATCTGTTTCTGATGTTAATGTGGTACTACGTGTTTTTAAAGTTTTCTGATCCTGCCTGCTGTCACCACAACATGGTGATAAATTAAGAGTTTAATTTCAGTTTAATTTGCACATGCAGATTAAGAAACACAGGGGACAGGGCATGGAAGGACAAGAACAACTCTAATATCTCTGCCTCGCTCATGTGCATTTCTGGAAACTGTAAACTGCTTCATCCTAGTGTTGATGAAGTAAGAAACTTCAAGATTTAATAGATTCAATATTATTTTTACTCAGATATTATGGAAGGTGAGAATTTAAGAAAAACTCCTTGGCAACAGAGTTAACACAAATCTTCTCACTTGCCTTAAGTTTCTCTTCCTCTTTCTTAGTATGGACAGCTGGCCTTACCAACCCTTGCAAAGGCACTGAGTCACTGGGGGGACTCTGCACCTCTCAGGCACCCCATTTCTCCAACCCCTAGAGAACAGAGACAAGTTCAGAAAATGTTACCAAAAAAAAAAGTTGGAGCAGAGACCACTCAGATCCTGGAAAGAATGTTTAAATTGGTTCAAGTGACAAAAATGGACTGCCCACATTTTGACTGTAACATATAGAAATTGTGCTGGGCATCAGGAAGTTTTCAAAGACTGGTAATTTATAGATGCTTTTCTAAGGAGAACAATTGAGTATATTACTTTTCCTTTAATGTGCAGCTGCAACAGCAAACCACACACACTGTAGATTTTATAACCTTGCTAATTTTCCCTAAGTCTTGGGAGATATTAGTGGTAAGTATAAAGGTATTTTGTTTCAACCTAAGAAAAAGAAAACTGAAAACAAAAGAATTTATTTTCAGAGTAGAGTTAACAGCTAAACTGAAGAGATATCCCTACAGAACAGCCAGTGATGCCAGGGAGATGGTTTGTACCTCTTTCTCTCAATTCAACTAAAGAAATTGGGGGGTTATTTTTATTCCTGTTGATGTTAATTAGAAAAATGGACATCCTAAGCACACAGGAACAAAATGGCAACCTAATGGAAATGCAGTACAAATCAGTAACCTAATGGCTGCCTGCAGAAGAGGTGGAGCTATGGGAAGAGACACCCTGAGAGAATTGCACTGGGTGAGGTACGTGCAGGAAGAGGAATCAGCTTCCAGCTCCGCAACACATTTTCCTACTTTCACATTCCCATTTCTAAAAGAGACAGCTATAGAACCAGTTCATTAAGGTGTGCAAGAGGCTCAGATACTGAAGAAAGGACGAGCATGTAAGAGCTGAGACTGAAAGCCTCATCCTCTGTTAGCATCACCATCTGAAGCATAGACCAGCCATTTTATTTTATGCCAGTTCTTAAAGCTTTGATTGTTCCTTTTGTCTCATAGAAGAAGGAAACAATGATTTTCATGGCATCATGTCAGAATAGCTCAATAATGGGGTACCAGCCTACATTGAGCTCACCCCTGCATTTAAAAAATTTAAGGAGAAAGCCTTCATTCCAAGACAAAAAGAAGAGAGCTTTGACTGCAGGTTTGCACAACAGCCTGTGCTAAGTGTTGGAAGTAACTTTCTCTATGACTAAAACATTTTCTGGGGAAATAACTTAAGATCTTCTGTCTAAATTCTAACCATAGTCTAAATTTGTAAATAAACAATTTCAGTCATGCCTTAATATGAGGGGGCAAGCTGCACAGACAGGTTATTTGTCTACAAAAGACACAAAACGGAACTGGAGAACTTTCTCTCCATTCTAGGGACTTTTGTCCTTGCTTGTAGATTTATGGGAACAATTCACTGTCAAACCCTCAGAGACAAGCACAATGCTTCTCACATTCCAAAATCACTGGGACAGCTCACATAATAAAATATTTGCTGGAAAGGCACCAAGGCATATTAAGTACAGAGGCAGCCTTAACTCTCACTTTCCACAATTTCATGAGCCTGAGTCAGAACTGCAATGTTTTTGAACTATATATGGACTTAACTTATGGCATTTCTTCACCCATCCAACACCTTTTTATTTACTCCCATATGTTATCTCATATTATCTCATTACTTAGGTTATTTTAGCTGCACTTAGCATGCAGGTGATATTCCAGTTTGCTACCTAGTCATAAAACTGCATATCCTTCTATTGTCATTGAGATTTTCCAAATGGGGTCTACCATCTCAAGATATATTACACCAGCTGAAAGCATTATTAAGCATTTCACTGCTGTAATAAAAATGAAAATGTACGAACAGAAAAATCACAGATTTTTTGTACTCCGTTCTCATTATTCTAACTTTCATTTGCTTCTGATTCTAGATATCCTGATTAACAAATGCCACATGAGAGACTTAAAACTAAATGGTCTGGAAATGAGAATAGAAGTTAAGTAAGTTCATAATGGCACCCAGAGATCAGCAAAAATAATTTTTTAACTGTTCCCCAGCAAGCTATTAAAGTACAAGGCTAGCTGCACTCACCAGCACAAAAGCAATGATATCATCAGCTTCTTAATCTATTTTGCATTTTAAGACCACCATTGGTCAAGCAGAAGACTCAGCCTGTTGGGTTCATTCCATAAATAGTTATTAGCCACAGCACCAAGCAGAGAGAGGAAAGAATGTTCATGTCCAGGAAAGAGTTTGTGTTGCAAGGAAGGAGCAACAACAGAAATTAAACCTGCTTTGTCCTTAAACTGAGAGATCATCCTCTGGCTCACAGGGAAACCCAACCAACTCTCCCTCTCTTTCCATTTTGTCTTACTGGTCTGAGGCCAAGACTTTTCAGGTGACTTTGTGTCATGGTTTGACACTGGCACAATGCCAGTGCCCCCATGAAAATGCAATCTCTCAATTGAATGCTGTGAAATGAAATCGAGAACAAAGCAAAGCAGGCCCAAGCTTAATAACAGAAAGAAAACTTTATTAAGCTACCACTATAAAAGGAAAAAAAGAGAAAAAATAAAAAACACACAAAGATCAAAATGAAAACCTTGCAAAGCATTCCTCCTCCCACCACCCAACTCCAACAAACCACAGTGAGACACAATCTGGACCCCAATCATGTTTCCACCCTCCAGACAATCGATACTCAGTCCATCGAGGGAACAGAGTCTCTCCTGTGCCACAGACCCCCCAAGAAACACAGCTCCACATCCTGTGTTTCCATGTCACACATGGCACCGCCCGGAGAAAAAGTTTGCCATGGTGGCCCTTCTCCTTTCCATGCACAGTGCTCTCACCACTAATGCATGGATGGACAGACTGCTTTTAGGATTTTTCCTTTCAAAGATGCCCTGCCAAGAGGGGAAAAAAAAAAAGGGAGTTCAGTTTTTCATTTTTTGGGACCACAGTCCCCTTGCATTTTCCCCTGGGGCTGAGGGTCCAAAAACAGAGATCTTCTTCTCTTCTCCTTCTTTGAGGACAGGGGCAAAACCCCCTAATTTTTCTCTGTTTGCTCCACTTCTGTCTTTTCCAAGCTGAAGCAGGTCTCTTGGCTCACTGGCATCCTCCTAAAATACAGTCTCTCTTGGAGGAGAAGATTGGTTTAGTCTATGGCCAACAAGGAAAAGTCCAGCCAAAAAAACCACTTAGTCGTCTCCTCCCACCTAGAATTTCTCCTTCTAACATCCCAGGGTCCAAGCTGTCTCTCTTCCTCTCCTTCAAACCGAGGAGAGGAAAAATTTCACAAAGCTTTCATTTCTCAGAAAGGGTTAAAAGTCCCAACTCCCTGGCTGGCTCTCTGCCCGGATTCTCTGGCTCTCACAGGCAACTGGGCACCTTGTGGCCTGCCCTCGCTCTTCTCCTTCCCTGCGGTGAACCGCTGATAAAACTGCTGCTGCTGCTGTCTCTTTCTCGAGAGAGAGGGAGACTCTGGGGAGGAACGAAGACATCCCAGATTTCTCCACCCTTCCATCTGCAGGGATTCCAGCCCTTCCACCCTTGGGACCACCTCATTCAGGCCATGGGCCCTCCCCTCCCCACCCAGCCACGGCCGGGCAGGGGAGAGGCTGCACTGCACGCTGACCGGAACCACAGAGAGCGAGTTCTCCTGGGAATTCTGTTTTTAACCCCTCTGTGTTCTCAGAGTTGTGTCCACCTTCAATTGGTCAATATCCAAATTGGCCTCTTCCTTCCGGAAAAATTCTTTTTCCATGTCAAACCACAACACTTTGGCATAAAAATTCAGCATACAAAATTTATATATTAATTTACTAAATTCACAGAAAAACAGATTATCTCTTAAACCTTTACATTTGAAATTTTTTTATTTTGGATTTAGTCAGCACTGCCCACAATTCATGGTGACTACTTCCTTTCTTAGACATCAAACATGAAAAGCTACTTGAACTATGTATTTCCTCCTTCTGAAACTAACTGCTGCTGTAGTACACATCAAATAGGTTTCCTAACCTACAGCATTCATGTTATATTCAAAAAAGACTAGTTGATGAAGTGCCATTGGGCGAGATGGCAATTAACGAATTTTCTCAATAATTTCAGAGCGAACAAGAATTTCTGAGTGTCTCTGCTGAATTTTCAATTACGATTAATTATTTAATTAAACAGGTGAAATAATAGGCAAAAGTAAACCACATTCGTTCTTTTGATTCATTATAGGCTGTACCAAAAAAAAATAATGTTTTTCCCACAGATCTGTGAAGGATGACAGTGAGACTAAGTTGTTAAGACTGAACACACCAAAGATCAAAGTAAAAATAAGAAGTAAGTAGCTTGCAGTGTTAAGAGTTTAAGGTATGGAGTTTTTCAAAATAATCTGCAAAGATAGATCAAATGCTATGGGTCTTAAAAAAAAAATCCTGTGTATCCAATCTGGAAACTCAGCAGCAGATAGGACAGGATCTTCAAGATCATATCAATCACCTTGAGGAGCTTATTTCAGCTCTAATGAACCTTTCTGAGTACATACTATACACTGGAGCATGTATCAGCAAAATCATCCACAGCTCTACACAGCACTCCCACTTCCAAACAAGGAAATAAAAAGGACACCCAGCAGGACTTATCTTCTCCTTTAACCAGTGATACATACCTTACAATTAGCATGCCTATGGTTCACTGAGGGGAAAAAGTAACAAAACACAACAAACATAATTCTTCTCCTAAAAGAGTGCTGCTCCAGTAGGTCCATTGCCAGAAGCAGATCAAAATCTCATTCCTGTCACTGAGACATAGTTTTGTGAAACCATGCATGCCAAAGCCTAAGAAATATTGTGCAAAAGTCAAACTGCATGTTTTTTGAGGAAGAATTACTGGCAAACAGTGTATTAACACATAGCAGTAACACAGAAACCTGTGCATGCACCCTTTATATGGAAACAAAACCAGTACAGATGTTTGCTGTCAGTGCAAACCCTTTTATGTACATCATCTTCAGTCATGCACAGAAAGTTTGACAACTATCCTCGAGTGAGGAAAAACACACGGTTCACATGTATCCCTTAAATCAACGAGAAACAGTGCTCTGCAGGGGTTAATGCACTAAGGACTCAGCTGAATCACAATCTGTATTTGACTTTCCTACAGAGATCGTGGGATCTTGACTAACCAATTCCTCCCTAATTTCTCAAAACAGAGGCTATGCATGCCAACTATACATAGAAATGTTTGAAGAGCTTAGCGTTCCGGGTATTAGTTTGGAAAGTAAATCTTACATATTATTAATTCCCTAACTCTAATCACACAAATACATTAACATTGACTTTCACTAACACAGCATAGGATGATATTCAATGTGAGGATGTCATAATCTCACAAAAACCCTAAACTACTGTAACTTTTAAGTCAAGTCAAAAGAGAAGAATGTTTTGGTGATGCCTCCTAAATGATAAATCTTCAGTACTGCTTACTAGGACTAATATTTGGCATCACTTTCCAGAGTGCTACATTTCTCAAAATGAAACCTAGACAATACAAGTGTGGTCAGGTGAAAGTTGTTGTGAATTTTACTGTTGGTCAGAGAATTATCTATTGCATCTTGCAAGTTTTCAATTAAGTATTTAACTCACTCCTAATTATGTGATGAATAAGCAAAAAATAACATTGCTCAAATATGATTATTTATTAATATTAATAAGCTAATATTTTAGTGTCAGTTGCCACATTAAGTATGATTGCTCTCCTTCACAGAAACAAAAAATGCAAATCTGAATGTTTCTTCAAGACAAGAGCAGCTGAAGAAGTAACTGTTCTAGGAAGAAAGCAGATAATGCTCTCTTTCATCTGCTTCTGAAACTTCCAGCCACCTTCTTGTTTGCATAGCATGTGAAAATACATCTGAGAATGGTTGCTGCAATATAAGAAATGAATGTCAGGAGTCTCAGAATTGTTTAAATGTGAAATAAAAATGTAGATATAAATTCCTCAAAGCCATAGGCTTCTGCTTAGGGCTGGTCAAAATCCCACTATAATTAATATGAATTTAGTGATTTGTTTTAATATCTGCCTTTCATAACCATTGTTCATGTAATATGAGCAAAACCACATTTTTTAATTCTATGGGATATACCCCATTTCTCTTACCAGATCCAGGAAAAGATAAGAGATATTACACGATGAACACGATGCACTTAGCTGTGATTTTATTGTCCCTCCATTTCTGCTGTCCTGTGGAAGGTGCAGAGAAGCTGGTTCCTGTGACAAGGAAAACAATCCAAAATGAGTAGCAACAAGAAGGTAAAAAACTATTATTAAATTAAATGTATATTCACAGGGCTATGGCTTCTATCTAGTCACTTGAAATTTCTGGTTCAGCAGACACCCACCATGTCATCAGTCTGCTCTTTCAGCAATCCAAACACAGGACATCATCACTGATGTAACTGGGTATATGTCATGTAATTGTTCTGGGACAGCATACTCTATAGATTTAACACATGACTCTGTACGTGTTACTGGGTTATTAACAAAAAAGACATTAATCACTGTGACAGAAAACAGCACTATGCTCACTCTCTGAACTGAGACATCAAATAGACCCATTGCTAATTAGGATGATGACAGATAGAAACTAAATTTAAAAGACTGTATTTATTCCTCACTTCTGAAAATTATTCCTCATTGTCCTACCCTATTACTTCTCACAAATCTGGTAGTAAAACTTGAGGCAGCTCTTCTGTGATTCTGCTGAGCAGTTTCTTGTTAACAGACACAATAATGACAAATGAGAGAGAAGAAAGTGGTTATTAAGCTATTAGAAGTTAAATGCACTGTTTGAGCAGATCCAGCATTTATCTAGCTTTAACTTGCTTTTCTAAGTCAGGAATAGAAAATGATACAGAGCAGAAAATGTAAATCATCAATGATGTAACAGTGACCTGTGTGATACCTTGGAAGGGCTTAAGCATACCTTTAGATACCTTTTCTTAACAAAAGAAAGAATACCTTTTCTTAGCAAACCTTTTCTTAACAAAAAAAAAACCCATTGTCCTATCCTGACATAAAAGTTCCATCTTACTTTTCTCACAGCTTTCCAGCATACATTAACCCTCTCTGTTACATAATACTGCATAGGCACTCATGTCTCTGAAAGGATGCAGCAATATTTACCTGCATGTGGATGTGCAGCCAGCAGGAGGATGGGACTGAATACTAAGTTCTATTTTTTTAACTTGTAAGAAATACTCAGCTACACTACTACTGAATTCTTCTTGGTGCCTGTCAAGGGGAAAATGTAAAAAAGGTGAAAGGCAAGCACACTGTGCTTCCAGAGTAATTTGTCACAGGAACTTGACAAACTCTTGTGCAAAGACACCTAGCAGTGGATTAAATTACTCTGGATGATTTATTTTTGGCTTGCCAAAAGAGGAATGAATATGAGGAACCTGACACATACGTGCCTGGAAGGAGCAGACACAGAGACAGAGCTGGATGGAAGAGCTTGCTGGGAGAGCTGCAAATCCAAAAAGAACAGACGTGAGCAAAGCTGCCCTCAAAATCAGATGGTACCAAGAAACAACAAGTGAATCCAGAGAAACAGCTGAGATGAACCTCTTTCCAGAGATAACCCTTTTGTCTCATTGAGTAGACTATTAGAGGTGGCAAGTATTATTTAAAAACAAAATCTTTATTGGGGGGAAAATCTGGAATGTTAAGTTTTTTGCTGTTTTCTGAAATTTGAGGTTTGTATATTTGTTGAGTCATGCTTTGAAACAGTCTTTTATCAAAAGTAGTTATGGTTGGGGGTTTCTAGACAAAATATTTTGATAATGTGCTTTGAATATGTTCCAATAACCATTTCAAAACAAATTACCGCTGACATTTTCAGGAGGTGAAGTGCTGGAAAAGCCCAGCTTTTCCCACAAGTCTTATTTTGCTCTGGAAGAAACTCATGCAGGAATGAAAACATATTTTTCACCAAACTTCAAAAAGCTCATCTGGTAATATGGGGAGTTGACTATTATTTGCGATGGTGATTCATTCATTAAAAAAACTCCACTCAAACAGAAAGAATATCCCACAGGGAAAAATACAGTGTGCGTGTCAGAGGCAATTTGCAGCAGTGACTTTCTCACCTTGGTTAAGTGTTCATAGGAGGAAGTCTGAGCAGAAAAATAACTCTTCAGTCTTTTTGACCACAGACAGTACCTGTTTAGAAATAAAGTACTTGCTAGCATACCTAGTGTATCTTTTTCTGAGGATAGGTATCTTTTCTTCATTTTTCTCACATTGAAATTGGCCTTTTGAAACTGCATACATTTTGCAACTTGGGTTTACTTTCTTTCCGTGACTATGTAAGAAAGAAGTTACAACGTAGTTGAAACTGTAATTCCATTGACTTTGTTTTTATAAGTCAATGTTGAATTAACTGCAGCCTGACAAAAAAAGACGTAACACAAGAAAAATAATTTCTGCCTTCAGCTAACTTAATATATAATTACAACAGTACAGTGAGAAAAAAATACTACAATGGAAGTGCTCAAATAGTCAAACCAACAATGCACAATTTTCTGCATGCAAACACCAAAATCCTTCACAGGTAATCTTGGACTAAAGCTAAGTAAGTGAAAATATCCTCCAATGGGACATTAATAACCAGGTACATTCAGTTTCAAAAGACCCACAAGAAGAACAATTCAAGAAAACTCTTAATGTTTCTCATAGCAATGAAACAGTTACTTAAATGGAAAAATGAAAACTTAAAAAACAAATTGAGTGTAACTTTGACTAAGTATTTGTTTCCCAAAGGCACTCATCTATGTTATATGATGGGTGGACTTTGGTCCCTGTAGTGCAGCATGTTCAGATTCATGCTCAGATTTTAGAGAGTACATGATGTTTTGATTGGAAAGTGGATACAAGGAGATTCCTTCAAACAATAATCAAAATAAAGACATTGACATGAGGAATTTGTTGTGGTTTCACAGGCAGCCCAGACAGTCTAGAAGCTCAGTGACCAAGTCAGGGCTGCTGTTCTTCCCCTCACCAAATTTTCCTGCTGCTGCCCCAGCCTCAGCCTTGTCCAGTCCCAGGCTTCCCCACTGCTCCCTCCCTCCAGTGCCTGTTCCTTCCACCACCATGACTCACTAGAAGGCAAAAACCAACACCAGCACAAGAGTTCAAATTTCTTTTTTTTTTACTTTTTTTCTACTTTAGGGCCAGTCTAGTAAGCTAAATCAGCTAACAGAGTAACCTAGCAAGTGCCGGAGGCAGCAAGGGAGCACGTGGCATGGAGGCGGTGCTGTGGAAGGTGCTCCTGCTCCCTAGGTTGACACCAAGCTCCATCCACTGGAGTCAGCAGTGAGGGTCCCACTGACTCCACCAGGTTCTTGACTGACCCCATGTTTGGTGGGACTCAAATGTGAGGCCCATATTCACTGCACGTGTGCCAGGGCACAGTCATGTCGACAACTGTACGTAGCGGCCAGGCTCCTCTTTGACAGTACACTGGATGCTTCCATCAGGGATCAGTGGAGCTTGTGCCAAATTTTTCATAAGGAATAACCTACGGAAATTCACAAACCTCATATCCTCCTCTTGCCTATAATGTTATTTACCTAGAAGACTGATCCTGAGAGTCTTTTGGCTCGTTCCTGGGTTGTCCACACAGCCAGGTAAGGACTTCAAGATGCAGTAGGAGTTTGGTCACTTTACTTTAGGTCAGAGAAGCCTCTCTGAAACAGATACCATCCTTCATTTCATGGAGAATTTCAAGCTGCAGAAAGTTAGAGACAAGTAAGAATGAGCAGTGGTGGCACCAGTCAAACCCTGAGCTGCACTCAGGATTTATAAACAGGTCCTGTACTCAACTGATGCCTTGCCATGCAGAAGTTTGCTCAAGTCAAGAAAGAGACTGAGTAATACAATGCTACACACTGCAGCACTTTACTAGTTTTTTTTCACACTGAACTGAGGACCTTATTAGTTATGTTAATTAAGAACTAATAGCACATTTCTCATAACAGCTGTTTCTTTCCTGAGTGTCTTACATAAAGTTCACAAGTTTGATATTGCAGCATGCCAAAAAAAGTGAGAAATGCTTTCCCTGCTTTTGAGAAATCTTTCTCTAATGAGGCTAGCCATTTTTCTGCCTAGATGATGAACTGGAAAGGTTTGGTTCTTCTTTTGTTAGAATAAAAGATACCAGAAGCACCCATTCTTCTGGGTTTGAAAGTGGTTATTAGCACATCCGTTCTAACCACTGATAAGATCTCCCATAGTTATTCATAAAGCTGAGGATACCAAGCAATATACAAATGTGCCCACTGGTTTAAATAATTAAGAGGCTGCTGAAGAGGAAGCTACCAAAACAGCTATGAATGTTAATTAGATCAGTAATTACATAGTATAAACCTCAAAGTCAAGGCCTCTTTTCCTCATTTTGCTTTGTCCATTATTTACACCACCAAGATGGTAACCATTAAACCCAGTTTCCACTCCTGCTTGCTCTTTTAAAGATTTATCAAGGATTTTCTGCTTCTAAGAAAATGACACCTATGGCAGCCCTTTTGCGCAAGCCTTCACAGCTCCCTGCATTCAGAGAGGGCAAAGATATGATGACAAATACACAGCACATGCCTATCCCAAAGCTTCTGTGAAACCTCAGGTTCTAATCACAGTAGTCAATTCTAACAACACATTTGTCCAAAGACTTCCAATAAAGTGCTGGTGTTATTATAGAAAGAGGACACACTGCTGTAGATCACACAACACTTGACAAATGTTAACATAAACTGCACACACGCACCCCCACAAGCCCCTTTTTGCATAGGACTATGGAAAGTCTAGAGGGGATGAAGTGGCTCAAGCGCAGAAAGAACCTGGCTGAGCCAAGAAGAGAGTGCACATACCAGCTGTCATTTGACTGCTCAATGTCCCAAGCCTCTCTTCGACAATTCCACTGGCCAGTGTTATCCAAGTAAATCCAGGGTGAAAGCAGCAGCATGGCTCCCACACCTGATATGAATTTACAACTGAATAGGTAAAAGCAACCAACAAAATAAAAAATTATGTTTGCAAACCTTTAAAAAGTGAGTTAAAGGCTCTTTGAGAATGAGAAAGGAGGCACAAACACCCTCTATGGTGACTGTGGTCAGGAAAAAGAAAGAAACCTGGAGACAAGTCTCTGGGTTCTATCTAGCTGTCCTAACAAATGTCTGACTTACCACAAAGTGCAAAAGCCATTCTTCATGCATGGACTGCAACCCTGAACTGTCTCCCCACATGCATCCATGTTTTCCCAGCTGAATGCCCTAGACACTCAGTACTGAGTCACATACATTTGTAACTCCATCCACTTGCAATGGGATTTATTTTATGTGACATGACACAGCTTCAGAAGAAGGGTGCTCCAAGTCACACTCCCCATGCTGTGTCCCAGCAAACACTTTCCCTTGTGGCTACAGCTTAGTTCAGTTTTGAGGCACACTGGTTTCCTTTCTGGAAGCAAAATGCTCCTGTGAACAGGCAGTACAATGGGCATGCTTAAAAACACCTCCTAGAGTGAGAGTCCCAGAGAAAAACATCATGTCTGGATATCATATGGGACACGGCATGAGAGAAGCTAAACTGTTCCCTCAGCAGTGCATATCTTCATGGCCTGAGCTGCAGTCCAGCTCCAAGAGCCACAGAGGTGCAGAAACCTGAGCAGGCATCTCAAGTCCCCAACTCTGGCCTCAAGCAATGACATTAGGTTCTGGACCTTTAAAAGCAGTGTTTTGGAACATAAATATACAGATAGGGTTTTTCTTACCAAGATATAAATTTTTCTTAGAATGGTTACTTTGTTCTTTTATTATCTGTACATGAACTATGCAGGGCATTTGTTTAGGATCTGTAAAAATCTGTTTCCCATAAGCAGCTTGGCATTCTGACTTTATTAACTACAACATTCATTGAGAATGAAAACATTGTACTATCAAACTTTGAGGGAGAACATTGTACTATCAAAAAGAGTCATTATTACTTTAACTTTATCACACTGGGTGATTACAACTGAGATAATTAGAGGCTAATTCGAGAGAAACTGAAGGGGAAATATAAGCAGAGCTAGAAGTTAATCAGAACGTGCCTGTATTTAAATCAGTAGTGGACAGAGTTTAATTTCTAGCAGATTTTTGCAACTCAAATACAGGCATAAGGAGGAAAAACAACATAGAAAAATAAGGGGGAGAGAGGAATGAATTAATGTAGCTTGGAGAAGAGCATGTTTGACCTGCTGGGCAGAAGAGACCTTCTGCATGCATGAGCTCACGTGTGCTGGCCTCTCCCTCCAAAAAACAAAGCATGAGCTCAGCCCCAGGACAAGCAGTGCCTGAGGAAGTCCATACAGACTGTGTTGATACAGGCTTAGCTCACAAGTGCTTCAAGGTGGCAGCCAGTGGCAGACGTCTTTAGGAGGAGCAGGAGGAGAGACTGCCCTTGGCTGTGATGATGAGTTGGAGTGAAGCAATCGGGCAGGGAGATCATAATCTTGCTAGTGGGAAAGTTTTTAAAAAATAATAATTAAAAAAAAAAATAAGAAGAAAAAAAGGAAAATACAGCTGTGATCTTGTTATTAGGGCAAGATGGTAATTCCAGGGCACAGATGAGGTCATCCAAATGCTGTTGGAGGGCATAAATACCCAAGATCCTTCCAGAGAGCATCACAGAGGGAGTGGGAGCAGCCCCTTTCTAAGCTCCCTCACCAAGTACGTACAGAGAGCATGCTGCCTTACTTAGATTCTGAAGCAAACCCTCATCACCTCTCCAGGGATAAAGAGGGACATACCAGCCATGTCATATTCATCAAGCTGTGCTGTTTCCAGCATCCTTGGCAGCTCAAGCATCTCTTCCTACCTCTGTATTAAGGCACATGGGTGTACCTCTTGGCATAACCCACCATAAATATCCAGCAATGGCATCTCCTGTGCCACCACTAATAATTGCCTGCCCCATCATGAGACACAGTAGAGACTAACTCATGGAATACTTCCTTGCTATTGAACAGACCCCTTAGAAACTCTTACTGCCTACCTTTGCAGAGGAGTCCCTCTGCTCCTGCAGGGACTCTCTGAACCTGTGGAGGAGAGGAGGGTTCTGCAGGCACAAATAACACAGCACAAAGCACCACAAGTTGAGCTGGGTTTCACAGGGAATAGGGAAAGCAGGACCATTTTTTCTGCCTCACTGTGATTAGGAAATGTTTAAGAGTATATTTTTTTTGCCACAGCCCTATCAGAAAATCTTCTTAATGGATTGTTTGCTTTGCCAGAACATCATAAAACAGGACACTGTGAAATAAGCCATCACTAATAAAAACAGTCTTATGAAAGGATAATGAAAATTTATGCTAGGGCTTTGGCTTGTATGGCAGCACAGCTAAGAGAAGAATTAAAGCAGTAAACCAGTGCTTGGTACTCCTGATAAGTGATTAAGGCACTTCTTAACTCCTGTTTGCTTCCTCAGATAGTATTTCAAAAGGGGTTCAGTCAGTAGGAGCATTGGTGCTTCAGTTATGGGAGGGTGAACCTTGTCTGCTGTCCATCATCCCAGACTCTGCCCTAGGAAAAGCACCCCCATCTTCTATTGGCATCCTGTATTCCATCATGCATTCTCCCAATTAATGAGCAAAGTTAATTGAAAGACAGAACATCCTTGATTCCACTGCAAGGAGAGTCAGAAATAGACTTGAACAGGGAGGGAATCAGGCACTCATTACTTAGAGACCCAAGCCCCAGTAGTCTCCTTTCTCCAGAAAAAAAGCCTTAGAGACCCAAGCCCCAGTAGTCTCCTTTCTCCAGAAAAAAAGCCTTCCTGTGCATATCTGCTGTGACCGACCTGTGACGTGGGATTTTGCCAACTGCTTGACATTGCCTAAAAGACAAAAAGAGTGAGGGCATGAACTGACACAGAAGTACTAGACACACTAATGTCTGGCAACTACCCCACCTCCATTTTCCTCCTTCCTATTTAATAGGCCCTTTAGGGAGGTTTATTGCTGATCTATGCTAGAAAATTACTCATATAATTGAAACATCAGTGAAATATTGTTTCCCCAATATAGCTTTTTCTTTGGGAACTTCTGGATGCAATTACCCCTTGTGACTAATAAAAACAAAGGCTTAATCACAAATACATGGTTAGAAATGTAATTTTATGAAAAAACATAAAATGACTGTTGTCTCAGCATTTCATATCAAATGGACTGTCCTTCCTGGGAGTCTCCAAAGGAATGTAAGGAGTAGAAATGGGGTAGGAATGACAGGAGCTAATTATCTTCTCCTCAGGATTCCTCAGAATTTTGGCTGAATAAGCCTTTCAGATCTGTCAGGACAGTCCTCAGATACTTCTAAGAGTTTCAGAATAATCTGAAATGCAAGGCACCTTCAAACCCACCAGAAATTCAGGACATGAGCCTCTGCCTGATGCAAGTCTGCTGGCACCTTTGTCTCACTGCCATCCCCATTCCCCATCCCCTTTCCATATGAGAAGGAGCTGGATTACAGCATGACCAAGGGAGCTGCTTGGCATTTGTCCTTGGTTTTCAGTAGGGAATGGCAATTCACAGAAAAACTACTCTGAAAAGGTTTGATTGGGCCATTTCCACTTTGCAATTTTTTATGAAATCCGGTTGATTTTATATATATTTCTATGTACACATAACAAATATTCTACATACACAGAAATGTAAAGGCAGTGAGGAGAGTGAATACCGAGTTTTGAATCCCTATAAAATCCCCAAATTGCTCATTTTTAATCCCTTGTGTTATACTAAAATGAATAAAACTGCTTTACAGTTCCACTAGCTGAGAAATAAGTGTTACTAGCAAAATATGATCAGGCTCAATATTTTTCAAACCTCCACCAAAAACCAATCATAAGGTACTAAGAATTTCTTTTTCACTGAAGTTAAACAATTAGCATTCAAACAATTCTAAAAAGTGGTCTAAAAATTGAAGGATCTGGTGCTCAGCTGTCAGCACATCCGAGTCCTGAGCTTATAAAATGAATAAATCCTGCTGTCCCCATCTACAGGAAAGAGGATTCAATACAAACAGCATAATATTGTCCACATTCAGTGGAATGGAACAGAATTCCCACATAGCATCATCAAAATGTTTATTTTTATTCATTTAGAGAGTTTAAATATAATTCACTAATATTAAGATATTAAAATAATAATTTAAGAACCCTAAATCCCCTGTGAGATCACCAGAGTCTACACATCAGAAGTGACATTCTTTCCTTGCAAAAGCCAAAGCAGAACTGGATGACATGGGAACCACCAGAAAACTTGGATTGCAGTTATCATGTCACCGCATATGTCCATTCATAAATGGCTCCTGTGTTTGCAAGAGGGCAAAGCTGTCTCCTAGCTCTGAGCACCACAAATACAGAGGAAGGCCAGATACAGCCTGACACTTTGCAGCAGATGCTTTCCTTTAAAGTACCATGCAGCACATTCACACTGGGTTTTTAATTATTAACTACCAATAGAGCTTAATTGTACTAAAGTTGAAATCAACATACTACCAGTATTGAAGCAATTTTGGTGTTTCGTTAGTTTTCAGACAACATCACTGTAAGCACTGGCATCAGCTTCAGTATAAGCAGAATGCACATTTCTATATGTTCTCTAAATTAAATATGTATGAAAGTCTGAGAACCACAATGACAATTACTGCACCTTGGAACGAGACTTGGAATATTTAGTCTGGCAGAGTTCAAAAGACTTTTCAGCTGGGAGCAGCTTTAGCTTGGTTAGCACAAGAATGGATTGATTGCAATTCATAACTTGGAATATGGATTAATGCAATATTCATGGAAAACTGCATGTGCATAGCTCCATATGGCCCGTGAAGCTCTGAAAGCATTTTGCTTCAGGGAAAAATCATGTCACCAGAATGCATTTGCCTTTACTGTGTCCAAGTTAGGAAGGAAGGAAGCTATTTTCCTTGCTTAGCTGGTATGCAGATTGTAGAGTCTAAAACTCCCTTCGCCCCTACCCAAGGAGGCTGGAAGAGACCTCTTTTCCTAAAGCAGTAGGTTGGGTTTGACTGCCTCCTTATTTGTACCCTGCAGATCACAAGATGCAATATCTCTGTCTAGAACATCCTACCAAATCCTCTAAGATAACTCTCAAGATCAGACTGTCAATATAGACAACAATCAGGACCTACTCACAGTCCAGGTGGACTCTTGACAGTAAAAAGACCACCACAGACCAAACACACCTGTCTGCTTTGTACATTATGAATTAAAAATTTGGCTACTGAATCAGACACCAGGTACACTCAGACTCAGGCATATGAGATGAACGCAAAGAGACAGACTGCAACATTCACGATTTTCTATCAAAGACTGAAGAGAGCATTACAACCTCCCTCATGCTGAGTACCAGGGAAAAGCCAGCCAAACTACACAATTACTTATTTGGCATCTGCTTTCTTGTTCTGGTGCTACTGAAGATCATAAAGTCAAGACTGAACAGCGTATCTGGCAAATCTCAGTTGGGGAGTCAAAACAGGGGGACAAAAAAAGATGTGATGTCGAATTGCTCTCCTAAATGGGTCTTTATTTTTCACATGGCTTAGTTTCAAAGCAGTTCAGAAAAATATTTTTTTAAAGTAGTAACTGTCCTAGATCACAGAATGATTGCTGTGGGAAGAGACCTCTGGAGGTCATCTTGTCCAACCCCACTGCTCAAATAGGGCCACCTAGAGCTGGTTGCCCATGGCCTTGTCCAGTATGTTTTGAATATACCTCTGAGGATGAAGATTTCACAGCCCCTTTGGGCAAACTCTGCCAGTGCTTATTCACTCTCACAATAGAAGAGTTTCTTTTTATGTTCACACAGCACCTCGTGTTTCGGTTTGTGACCCTTGCCTCTGGTCCTGTCACTGGGCACCACTGTAGAAAGCTTGTCTGTGTTCTATAGACTTTCCCTTCAAGTATTGATGAGATCCTCTTCAAAGCTTTTCTTCTCCAGGCTGAACAGTGGCAGCAGCTCTTTAAGCCATTTCTCACAGGAGAGTTCCAATCCTTTCATCATCTTCATGATCCTTTGCTGGACTCTCTTTTGGTGTATCCATTACTTCTTTGTACCAGAGATCCCAGAGCTGGACACAGAACTCATGGTGAGGCCTAAGCAGCATTGACTAGAGGAGAAGGATCATCCCCTTGACCTGCTGGCAATACCACTCCTAATGCAGCCTGGGGTACATTTCGTTGTCTTTGCCACAAGCACACACTGACAACTCCCCAAGCTGCTTTACATCTGGGTAGCCCACAACATGTACCACTTCCCAGGGGCTTTCCCCAGGTGCAGGTATTTGCACTTCCCTGGCTGAACTTTGTGAGGCTCCTAGATAAAAGATTCTTTGCAAAGATACTGCTGTTGAAAGGAGTAGCCTTCACTTACTTTGCAGATTTGGGTTGCTCTGGTTGACTTCATGCACAGAAATTGTTTTTCTTCCATAGGCTGAAATACTGCAGGTACACGAGCATGAGCCATGAATGTTACATTTGAAGTAATACTCTCCTGAAAAGGAATATACCCCTGCAGGATGACCTTGCAAAAAAGTCAGAGTGAAATTCCTTAAACTCAAATTGAGCCAGGATACTGAAGCATGATGCAGGTTATCCACCTCGCCCTGTAAAGATCTCAATTAGAAATGTCTTTGGGAGATAAGGCTTGAGCAACAGATCACCTCCTGCTGCTCAGCAAGGAGATGCTGCTCTGCAGCACCTGTAGCTCATTCCATGCTTGCATGTGCACAAACCAAGAATCTCAGCCCTTCCAAGAGACATTGACCTGCAAAGTACTGTGATAAAAGGCAGGGAGACAGCCAATGCACTTTCCAGGCATGTATTTGTGGGAGATAGTTATGGTGGTCTAGTTCCCACATATTCATTTCTGCAAGAAGCGTTGTGCTAAACATACATTCAAAGACTTATTATAGACATTGTACTTTCCAATGGACAATCCCTTTTAAAGACTTGACTTCCCTTTGCACTGTTGAAATTTGGTTTTTTTCCCCTAGACTGGTTTCACAGGACACACAGTGCACTTTTACATCTTTCCCTAGTGTAATTTAATCTCTTCCTACTTTCCTGTACTATCTGATGAAGTGGTAGCACACTGGGAGCACCCATTGGTTCAGCAGGGACTGTGATCTAACTTACAAATTTCTGGCAAAACCACAGTGTAACTCAGGGAAACAGGCGTGTGCTTAAAGCACCTTGTGAAACTTGTTAGAAATCACACTAGCTATTACAAGAAGGAAGGTGCAATTACTGATATCTGATTTCTGAAAATTTGGAGGAGCATTGCCCATAGTGAAAAAAAAAATCAGTGAAAAAATCCCCAAGTTTGTGCCTTCAGGGGGTTAGCAATTCAGTTCTAGGTGTTCAGTGCTCAAGGCTGATGCTTTCTTGAAGTTCTTTTCCAGAGTCTAAAAAGGGTTTGGGGGAAATAAATCTCAAATTTCAGAACTCCTGTTTCATGTCAGTGTTTACAAGTTGTACATTTGCAGCCTTCTCAGAATAGCAAACCTTCAGCCTTTCACATGATGCTCCTGAAAACACACTTCTTGACAATTTGTTTTTCAGCAACATCCCTGGCTGGTAGGGGCTGCACAACATCACTTTATTATGCTCTTCAAGTTGATAGTTTTCCCTGCCACATGGCCTCTAACACATACTGCAATGATCTAGGATCTGGCAGATTGGATTTGGGGAGACAAAATGATCAGACTTGCTGCTAAATTGTGTTTCAACTTGTGTGCCTTTTCATTCAATGCATGGCAAGGTTTCAAAGCATTTTTAAAAACTAGAGTCTCTCCAGAATCCATGGATTAACAAAATGTTGTGTCTTATCTTCTCAGAACAAGTCTACAATTACAAGCACTGCCTCATGTGATTATATTTCACAAATAAATAATTAATCCTTCTAGAAGGCAAAGTCAAGGCTTTCCTCTCCACAACCAAAAAAATTTAAAAATTACATTAGAGACTGTGCTGTCTTCTTACAGTGATTTTCCCTGCACTCAGGTAATTCTTGCTCATGGAGTTCTTGTGGTCTTCTGCACATCACACTTCTGATTAATTCCCTTTCCTAACTTCTTGAGAGCTCTCCAGGTAGGTCAGGGCCATGTGAGATTGTGACAGAAGATCCAGAGCTGGCAGAAAAAGAGCGAGAGGCTTCTGGGAGCTACAGAGTGAAAGCACCCATCTGATCTCCACCTGCAGCTAAGAAACTAGAGAACCCTTCCCTCATATACTTTAACCTCTATTTCATTGTCAAAGTCACACGAAGAGCCTGCCTCTGTGGTACTTATATCTGATTCAGAAAGCAAAAAGGTCACTGAAAAGCATCAATATCACCTTCACACAAGACACAGATAATACAGCCTGAAGCACGCTCTCTCTCTCTTGCTCTCTACCACCCAGAAATTCAGCCAAATGAAAAGCAAAGCCTTCCCTCCAGGAAAACCAAACAAAAGCCATGTGTCTTGAACCCTCTTTATGTCCAGACAGGCATAGGGAGTTTGCCAGAGCAAACAAGTTCCAGAGTCAAAGGATTTCCGCTGAGAGCTCTCTGCAACCAGTCCTCCTCAGACCGGCCCCGCACTCCCCAGCCAGCTCTTGCTGCTCAAACCGCGGCAAAGAGGCCTCCCATTACAATGACACATTTGACAGCTTTGCCAAGAGCACTTGGGGAAGTGCCAAAGAAAGAAGCAGTGTGCTTTCCTGAAAAAAGCAGACACTCTGGGGAGGAATACTTGAAATACTCCTTCTAGTAAACCAGAATGGTTGAGCGCCCACGCAGAGCAGCACTTGGGCCGCTATCCCAAGGGAGAGCAGAGAACAAGCTCCACCAGGTTTCTCCCTCTCCAGAACATGCCCCATTCCCAGTAGTATTCAAAGCATCTGCACTGAAAAGTGGCCATCTCCTTCTATGCTTGGGTTCACTTTGAAGACATCCTTTGCTGCTGAATTTCAGCCTGATAATCTGCATTTGCCTTTGCCCCAGTCAGGCATGGTTCAGAGCACTGCTGTTCAACACTGGGCTTTCACTAGGCCTCCTCATTACCTAAATGCAAGTCTTAAGCCTGGTTCCAGCTGCTCCTGTGGGGAGAAGTTCCACAGCCACCAAGATCTCACAGTCCACATGAAAAAGCGCTGTGAGAAAAATAGAGATGTTCTTGAGAGAACACAGAATTTGGGCAGCATCATCAGGGAGATTTACACTGTGCTGAATGATACAAAGATAGCCATTTGACTCCAAAGCAAATATCACCCTGAATCACCAACCTTGGGTAAGGGGTCAAGATAATTATACTTTTATATCTCTAGACAGAGACAGAAGCCACAGCCTTGTTCAGATTTTCCTGCTGTAGGGAAAACACCAAGGAGGAGAGAATGTCATTGCAAGCACGAGAGCTCTTCCTCCCACAGCCCACAGTGACAGGATGCTTCCCAGAGGCAGAGCTTTAAGGGACTTACACAGCAAAGTAGAACACCTGCACATATGAGTATGGGTGTGTGGAATGAGTGTGTGAAATGTGTGCATCATAAGGTCTCCAGTATATTCATCTGAGGCATCATTCAACTTCTAAATTTGTATCTTGCAGAAAGATTTTAATAGCATGACATAATCTAAGTCATGTACAAGCTCTGTTTTTAAGACGTTTGACTTCTGTCTGGTTTACACAGCTCCCTCTGATTTTACACAAAGGCAAGCATAATGGAAGGCTCTTCTTCCATTGTTTTTATGTGCCATATCCTTTCTTTCTGTTTTTCTTTAAAACACGTTGGGTTTTTTATTTAATGCAGGATTGTGCATCCAGTGCCTTGCAGATGGAATGCATAATTGAACATTATACTCCACTCTTGAGAGGCACACCATAAAATTAATATTTGAACCATATTCTTGCTGATCCAGGGCAGAGAGCAAAATAACACAAAGAAAATATTCTAAAGCAAATGGTAGCCTTTCTGCAGAATACTTTCCAGACATTAGCATAGTAAGAGAAATACTTACCATTAATACAAGGCGAGGTTTCACTCACAGACACAATTATACTGTGCTAGGTTGCTTTGGGTAATATTACAATTAAGAAGTTGGAGTGGGATGATGAGGAGAAAACTAGGAGTGAGAAAAGACAAGATTTCAAGCAATGGTCCCTGTCCCCTCTCTTACCTCCCAACACACACACACAACTGTGCAGTGGGGAAACGCAGAGCAAGAAACTGTAAGAGATGAAACCACATTGCAAATGGAATCACAGTGGGGTCAGTGTTTCACAGCATGGAGGCCCTGGCTTCATGAAAGGCATTTGAAATGCTTAGGACAAAAGATGATGAGTAACGTTTGATGCAGTACTACTGTAAAGCCAAGGGAAAACAAAAAAGAAAAAAAAAAGTTCTAAACTCTATTTAAGAAATAAACAAGGCCAGGGGAAACAGAAAGGGGATGGCCATTACTAATCAACTACTTCTGTCATTACCACAGCCATGGAACTAAGATACGAATTTGGAGTAAAAAGCACCTCATATGGGGGTGTTTTGCCCTGGGATACTGGGGTGAACAAAGACATGTCAAGTCATTAAAATCTGTGCTGATGCCAGACAGTCTCAGATTTCAGAGTTAGGATCCAGAGTTTCCAATTATGTTCAAAACTATTTCTAGACATAGAAAAATGAGTTTTAACTTTACCAAAGGAGCACTGATGCCTGACCTTAATACCTGTTGGCATCCAAACCCACCCGAGTTCTGTATAAGCTGTGTTTGTGTGCATTACTGGGACTCTAATTTTCATTTTTACCAGATGGTAAGGTTTTCCTTAATTAAGATGTTGAATTTTGGTGATGGTGACTGCGAAAGCACACCTTCAAAAGCATATAGCATGCAAATAGCATTGTTTTACAGTTGTAAACACAGCTTAAAATTATGGATGAAATGGAAATTTGCTTTTTTAACTGGGCTGATAGTTCTGCATTGCAAAAATGGACAAGGAACAAAGAGAAAATGCATTATTTCATCCTCAGAAATAGCTAAGGTGCATAACCATGACTTGCAATCACCAGAGTAATTAACGCTAGAAAAGTTTGAGACAACAGGTACACTTACAGTACCACATCTGCAGCTCAGATGTTTATTAGTCACAACTTGACATTAAAAGACCTTCTAATTGGCAAGGATTTATTCCCTCTGATCTCAGGAAGTTTATAATTGCAAGGGCCATAGACACAACATGAATAACGCCTAAGTCTTCCACCTTCCTAATGGGTTACAGAAAGCATGCACTTTGGTGCAGAGAGCAGGGTGGCAGTGAATAAAAAGCAGGTGAGCTCCCCTCTCTGGTCTACAGGAAAAAAAGAGCCCCCCTCAATGCCCAGAGTAGACATAAAACCTAATTTTTATATACAGCTTTGGTTAATTCTCTAATTTTTTGATTCTCTCCAGTGACCAGCGGTCAAGTGTGCCCGACACGCTCTGGGTTTCTTCGCTCCCCGCGGGAGCAGCCAGCACCCTGGTGGTGCTGCCGCGGCTGGGGTGGGACACCTGCCTCCAGCCTGCGGCACTGGGCTGCAGCAGCTTAGGGCACAGGTGTCCCAGGAACGTGGCACTGGGTCACACCACACACATGTGCTGCCCCTGAGCACACACACGGTGCTGGCCACACACACAGCCGTGACGGGACAGCGCAGCGGCACCAGTTTGTCACCACAAGCCCATCATTTCCCTCACTTGTCCTGGCTCGGCCACCACGGCTCAGGGAGGAAGTACCGTCTCTGTTGTGATGCCAGGGATGTTCTGGCAAGAAGTATTTCCAGAAAGCTGCACACTTGAGAAGGCACTTTAAAAGCCCAGACCTCTTTGTTTAAACTCCGATTGAAGACAGACCCATAAGCTCTTTATATTATTTATTAGTTATTGTCTTATTTAATCCCCTTTGGAAAGGCAACAATAGAGGAGTTACAATTCTCTACTTTTTTTCCAAGCTAGTGGTGTTATTCCTTAACTTAAAAGCTGAAAGCAGACCATACCATACACTTAACTACCAGCACAGCTGGGCTACTGTTATCCACCTCATTTGCCCCATTCCTGACTCACTAACAGTCACCATTAGTGATGTGCTGGTCCCCAGCACATCACTGGGGATCACAGATCTTTGCCCAACTACCTGAGCTCAGTGGATGCATCCCTACCCTCATGCAGAAGTGTACTTTTCCTGATCACTCTTGACTACAAGCATTTCGGAGCTAGGAAAAAGCCCCTGGTAGACTGCAAGGATCTCACCCCATGTGTACACCACACTACTTTCAAATTCTCACTTCCAAGCCAGCCCACAAAGGAAAATCTGGAGTAGAAAGGGGCACTTGCAAAAGGGAAGAAGAAGATGGTTGCCAACCTAAGAGTGATCCACTTACAACTGAGGAGCACCAACACTCCCAACAACTTTAGAAAGACTGGGTGAGGAGCAGGCTTCTGTTTTTCAGATCAGGTTTCTCAGTAAAAACAAACACACTAAAAAAAAAAAAAAAAAAACACAATATCCTCATTCTCTCCTGCTAGGTAAAATCCTATTAAAGAAGTAGATTAAACAAATAGAAAGATCAACAGACTTCAGTCTCACTTCCACACTGAAGCAAACTGCCCTCAGATAAAAGGTTATTTTAGGTACCCCTGCTGAAGTTTCTGTTTTGAAGAGATATTTGTTTTCTGGGAAGATATACATAAGAGTCAGACTGCACCCTGAAATCTGATTTTAATCCTTTAATGGTGGGATGGGCATCTGGAGTGTATATGAGCAACAGCTAGCCTCCAGTTCAGCCTGTAAAAACTTTTTATGAGGGTTAGCAACTTTCCCAATATTTCTCATGTTAGAATAAATTAACTTAACTGTGCATGGAAGATAAAAATATATATGACTGAAACAAAAAGTTGAGCTAAAAATAGCACTACAATTGCATTGATTGTAGTGAGGAAAAGGAAACCTGGTGGGGGGAGGATAAATATATTTAACAGCTGTCTCAACATAATGTCAGATCTATTCAAGATTTCCAAAATGGTCTTTGACAAGCCTTGACTCATTGGCTAGGACTGGAAAGGGTATTGAGGGTGGACTATTTCTTGTGATTTATATATGAGACCACTGTGACTAGTTTGAAAAACCTGCTTACAAGTGCAGTAAATTAAAACAGAAGCCTACATAAGATACGTAACTTACAGACAAAAGGCTTAAAACATTCTTCAGTCTGAATCACCAGTGTGGTTTGCAAAGGGAAATCAGCTTCAAGAATTTCTGCTAGCCAAAGATGTAATCTCCAGTATTTAGAAGAATCTTCTATTAGCACACTTTGAAAACTAAAACTGAAACTCATGCAGTTATACCATGCTTTCAAAGGCATAGCACTTAGTCTCTGTATCAAAAATTGCAGAAGTTATCAGTAGTTCAGAGCTCACACCACATCATGTAGTAGTCTCATATATCAAAAAGTTTGCATGGTGCATACAGCAACCTCCACACAAGTGCAGTTTAAAAAACACCCAATTTTGCATGTGCAGAAGAGTGGAAAATGAAACCATGTGCATTTGATCAAAGATGGGCATGTTGGCCTTCCCCTTAGCTCTGAGAGATAATTGCCCAAATTTTCACATAGAATTTGAACATTACTTAATTCATCAACAGAGCCGTGCACAGGCTGTACCACAAAGAAAACACTTCAGACATCTTCCCAGGAAGTGAAAATCCCACAGACAGAGGTGCTGTGCATAAGAAGTGTATTACTTTCACAGATCGAAGAGAAGTCAGATTGTGATCTTCCTTAAAACCCTGGTTTTCCCTCTCCCTTCAGGCAGATACATTCCCCTACAGAAGCCAAGAAATTACTGAACAAAGGTTCAGTCCAACTCCCACAGCACTCTCCAAGCCCCATGAGTAAATCAATACAGGCAACTCCTTTGGCTTCTACCAAAATGTCTGCAGAGGTATGTGATCGACACCAAATAGTTCTGAAAAGGCACAATACCTTTACTGTGAAGCTCTAGCACCGGTTTGGATGTTCAGTACAACTGGATACAAAGAAGGGCCACTTCTCCTTGGAATGAAACACAGAATTTGAGATTAGGTCAAAAATCCACTTTAGATCCCCTATGGCATGGTAGAGTAATAGCTAGTGGCATCTTATGAGAGAACATACTGGGGAAAATGGCATCCTAAAGACAGGCTTTGCTTGCCATTACCTCTTTGTGATGCCAGCTGGTGATGTGTAAAACACCCACCTCAAATGATATATGGGCATTCAGGAGCCAAAACTCTCCCATGACACTTACCTTCCAGACCATATGATGACCTTTGTGTCACCAAGCAAATTTAAGGGATCAAAATCCAACCTCCAGAGACTTCTACACAGCGTTTTAATGCCCCTTTTCAGTGATGGGGATTTATTAGCTGTTGTTTGTGGAGGAATGACCGGGACAGAGCCCCTGATATTTTTAATGAGGGCTTGACAGCTCATCTTTGTTTAAATAGAGTTAGTTAATACACTCTGCATATAACAGCCAAGAAGGCTACATTGAAGGGCTGGAGAAAAAGGCAGTAACCCCAAAAGAAAAAGAAGAAATTAATAAGCAAGAGAGGGACCTGAGACTTCCATCCTCTTCATTACCTCCTGTTACACAGGTCAAAACAAAACACAATGTTTCAGCCACTTCTTATCTGATGTGACTATTGCTATTAGAATAAAATATTTTCTTGAGTATATCTACTCCCATGTGCCTTGCACAACTACAGTCAAATAGATTTCTGTATTAAACCTTGGGGTAAAAGGTCCCTGTCCAGTAGGGACTCCTCCCTTGCTCCACAGAAACTACCCAAGATATCACTTCCAAATTTGTGGGGTTATGATTGCCTATAGCAACTTCTCCCCTTCTTTTGCGTCACTTAAAATGAAGCAGCCTTATTTTGAATTCCCATACAAACCTAGCTTCAAGTCAGCACAGCTCCACCAGAGAAGCATTGTTGGAAGATGCAAAGTGCCTTTTATCTGCTAGACTGCCTACATGTTGAGCTGAAACAATGGGTCAATTATCCCAGCACTATGTTCTTCTTGGGCTGAAAGAGGATAGTAAGTTGAGATCTCATCAATCACTCCAGCTCCTATTGCTCCTGCAGAGAGAATTGTTATGACAACAGGAGGCTGAAACTCAGGTTTATTGTAACCGAACAGATGGATTCCAAAAGTCTGGGACATTCTTGCAATGGAAAAACTGATGAATTACAGAAGAAAAAACATATGCCACTTATTTAACTTTCTGATTTTCTTTGATTCATTACTAGGACAACCAAACAAATTTTAAAAGAAAAAAAAAAAAAGGAAAGAAATAAAATAGCAAACAGCAATGTCATTATTGTTTCTATATTTCATACAGTAGTGATGTCTTCTGCACCAGCACATCACCTGCCCTTTGACCTTCCTACCTCAAATCCCTAGATGGAACCCTGATTTCTGAAAGAGGTGGGGCTTACATAGTGCTAGAGGAAGCATCTCAAGTTCCACTCCCTATTCTTTTTTTCTCTACTGCTCAATGGTGTAAATATTTCACAGAAGGGTAGCAGCCAAGAGACTACATTTTTATATGAAGATTGCCAGCTAAACAGGGGACAGAACCGAAAGCAGTGCTCCCACAGCTAACAGCAGCTGCCAGAACATCCACACTCTCTGGACAGAGGGAGACAGGGGAGACTAGAGATGGTGTGCAATCCCACAGCATGGGATTACAGCAGGGAATGTAGGACACTTGGTAGGAAAGCAGGTTACACTGCTCAGGAACAGATCTCGTACACAATTGCAGTAAAAATTTCCCTCTCCCCCACAACAAAATAGAAGAGAAACACTTCTGAAGATGCATTTTAATGGGAGAATGCATGCCTCGTGGCTGTGTAAAACAGCAAAAAAACAGATTCTGGATCGAACCTTTCCTCTGCGTGTGTGTGCACTTGCACATGCCTGTACACAGCCAAAATACACACTCACCCACAGAACCCAAACGTGAGTGTGAGGACACAGAATGCAGTCCACACTTCATGTTCACTCACACAGGGGAACAGTTAAACACAGCAATCACTGCAAGTATATCCATGCATATGCACACAGACAAAACCTGGGATTTCCAGCAAAGCTCGAGCAATTCAGTGTAATAAAAAAGGGCTCCTTGCAGCAAAGCACTTAACAAATGGCAGATTGTATCCAAAGGGTGCCATTACCCAAGCGAGCTGTGGGATTTGGCTGGAGCACAAACAAATGGCCTGAAGATTTGTCAGGGTAAGGACTGCATTTAGCACAATCAGAAGGCTTCATCTCCTTTGAAGCTCTATATATTTCATTCCCAAAGCAGATGAAGCTGCAATATTTCTCCATACTTTAAAAGTAAAATTTTTGTGAGAGGAATCTAATTTCTGAAAACTATCGTATCCCCCCCAGTATTTTCTCAGTCATGTTATCCTCTCAGGCCCACTAGCAAAAAAATAAACATCTTTCATTTTAATGTCATTTTGTTATTCATTATCTTCTTACATACCAACCAGGGAAAACTGAAAAATCTAACAAGAGACAACACTAATTTTCTGTTTTAAATGGCCAGTACAGACAAATAATGGCTCTGACATTGGCTACCTTCTAGAAATCACCTTTTCACTTTCCCCTATAACCCATAATTTGAAGTATTTGCAATTCCTCTTTGTCTTAAATAAAATATATTTACAATATTTTTTATATTCTAAGATCTTAGAATTCCTCCTGGACTACAGCTCACACATCACTTGAGTCAGACTCTGATGGAGCATCAATTTCTGATTACAGTCTGGCAAAGTAAATATTAGAAAATTGGAATTCCAAGGAAAAGTACATTTCATGTTTTGTCATGTTGTTATGATGAGAAAGACAGGCTTTTAGCTTGATTGTTTTGTTTTTACTAAGGGATGCTTAGTGCTGTGTTTTATGTGCTCCCAGAATATGAGCCTGTGTACTCATAATGTTCCAAAACCTCAAAACCCACAGTCAATTATACTGCTCCAGAATCTAGGTGTCCAGACTCCTTACCACCAGTTTCTCCAGCAGAGGTACTGCCGGCTCCATCTGTCCCACACAGCCACACTCCTTGTGGCTTTGAAAATTCACTGACTCTTAGAATACTTGAGGTTGGAAGAGACCTGGATGTCACCTGGTCCAACCCACTGATCAAACAGGCACAGTCAGTTGCCCAGGACCATGTCCAGTCAGGATTTTAATATCTCCAAAGACAGAGACTCTACAACCCCTCTGAGCAAACTGTCAGTGCTTGACCACCCTCACACTGAAAAAGTTTTCTGTTTTGTTTAGACACCTCCTCCTGTTTGTGTCTATTGCTTCCAGTTCTGTCATTGAGCACCACTAGAAAGAGCTTGACTCCGTCCTCTTTTCACCCTCCCTTTAGGTGTTTATAAACGTTGCTGAGATCCTCCCAAACCTTCTCTTCTCCAGGCTCAACAGTCACAGTTCTCTCAGCTCTTCCTCATAGGAGGGATTCTCCGATCCTTTTATCATCTTTGTGGCCCTCTCAGGGGGGCTCTCTCAGGTAAATTCACATCTTGCTTTTGTTGGGGAGCCCAAAACTGGACACAGCACTTCAGGCCTCACTGGTACTAAGTACAGGGACAGGATCACCTTCCTTCACCTGCTGGCCGCCTCTCTCCTAACAGCCCAGGGTATTTGTTAGCCTTCCTTGCCACAGCACTGCTGGACCACAGTCAGCTTGGTGCTTGCCATGAGCCCCAGGTCCCAAGGTACCTTCCAGATGGTCAATCTCCATTATGCACTGCTGCCCTGGGTTGTTTGTCATCAGGTGCAGGACTTTGCATTTTGTTTTCATGAACATCATGCGAGTGTTATAGCCCATTGATCCAGGTTATCAAGGTCTCTTTGAATGACAGCACAACCATCTGGCCTCTCTCACTCCTGAGTTTTGCGTCACCTGACATGATGATAAATTTTATTTCAAACTTGATAAGGGCTCACTCTGTATCAGTGACCAGGTCATTACTGAAGAGGTTAAACAGAATTGGCCCAGAAGACCTGGATGAGGAAGGCACTGAAAACCTCAGGTATTTCTGAGGTGTCCTTGTCACCAAGTCCTCTGCCCTGTCCAGAAGCAGAGCCACATTTTTCCTTGTCTCCCATTTATTGCCAATGTACTTGTAATAGCCCTTTCTTTCATGTCCTTTGTCAGAGTCAATTCCAGGTAGGCTTTGGATATTCTAACCCCATCCCTGCATGCTTGGACATCATCTCTGTGCCTCTTGAGTTACTGTTTTCACCTCATGCATGCTGCTGTGTTTGAATTTAGTTAAAAGCAACTTGTTCTTCAGTGCAGGCGTCTTAGCAGCTGCCTTTGCTTGGTTTTCCTGCTCAGGTTGATGGACTGCTCTTGAACGTGGAGAACCTAGGAAAAAACCTAGCAGATCTCCCAGACACCTCATCGCTCTGGGTTCATAACCCATGGGATCTTCCAAACAAGACCCTAAAGAGGACCAAGTTTTTCCTCCGGAAGTCTAGGGCTGTAGTCATCTTATTTGCCTTGCTTCCTCATCTCAGGACCCATCATCTTGCAGTGACCACAGCCAAAGCTGTCCCTGGCCTGTGCCTCCCCAGCCAGTGCTACCGAGCATTTCCCCTCGTTGCCTGCTCCACCACCTGCATCAGGATATCACCATGAATGAGCTGCAGAAACCCCCTGTGCTGCTTGTGTGCTCAGCTGTATTGTTGCTTCAGCAAATGTTGGGGTGTCCAAAGCCTGCCATGACAATTAGGGCCTGGAGACTTCTTCCAGCTGTCTGAAAGCCTCACCACCTTCTTCCTGATCAGGGGGTCACAGTTAAAAATATTACTTACTGCATACTAGTCTGTGGCTTGTAGCATATCTGGAGGTATTTTGTGCCATGTTTTTTCAGTGAAATGTTCAGTGAAATACAAGCAAAATAAAACCTGAGTCAGGAAAAAGCTTCTCTCTATATAATGAAGCCCATCCTCTTTTTTTCAGTCATTTCATCTGTAGGCTAAAGGACACCAAATAATTATGACTACATTTGAGCTGAAATCAAAATATAGTAACTCACAATTTGGGATATCCAGACTTACACCTTCAAAAGCACAGCTTGTTTTATGGGTGCCTGGCTGGAAGATATTTTGTGCATAAGCTCCCAGCCATCCCATAAATACTGCAGTGCATAAGATCCCCCCCCCTCCAAAGGAATGTTTTCAAATACTGATCAGCATCTCCCATAATGAACTGCCAATTTTAAAAAGGGAGTAACTTTTAAAAAATAGTTCTGATTTGGTAGCCACAGATGGGTATAAAGCTGTAATTGTTAATGCCATCACAGTAAGTCAGGCCCTTTTTTGATTTATGCAAATCTAACCAAAAAAGCAACACATAGCTATGCATTTCTATCACCTCCAATTTCAGCATGAACAAAAGAGTAAAGTAACTGCTGAGTGTCAAGGAAGAAACTGGTATATTACCTCTTCTCATCACATGCAAAGCCAACAGCATGATACTACCAGAGAGTGACCCAAGTTCAAATATGCATTACAGTGCAAATGCTTCTAAAATAGTTCCAGAAAAATAGAGCCAAATAAGTCAGAATTTGTCCTCTCCTCATGAAATTTTTAAAAAAATCTAAAAATAATATATATTTAATATAATATATTTCAAAATACTTAACTGCAAGGAGCAAGATGCCAACCTCTCATAAGAAGACGAATTGCCCTATAAGGTCACAACTGAGGGTTTTACTTTATCTGTGAACATTTGTACAGCCAAACCTTAGCCTTGCTTAGACTGGTGACAGGGCTGAGCATCCCTTTGTGCTGGGCTAAATAATGAGGTAAGTTTCAGAGCTCAGTGCTGGGGACTTGGAGTATTAATGGATTGACTCTAAAAATGTCAAAACTCCCTTTGCTAGAAAACAAAACCTAAACAGATAGTTGCAACAATTTGTCTGAAATCTCACTGAATTATGCAAAGCGGAAAATAGAAGATTTTTTTTTTTCCAGCCCTGTACCTCTTTCACAGACCCACCCTTCTGCTTTCCTAGGACAAGGCAGGGTAAAGAGGGAGCATATACACACACCGCGGTAAAGCAAAGTAGCTGGGAACTGACACTGCTGAATAAGTGCAATCTCATTCATCTACTTAATACACAGGGCAGATCTGAGGGGAAACCTCAAGAAACTGCTCAACAGTTATCATTCTCTACAAGCAAATAGCCAAAGGAAAATCTGCTCAAGCATAAGGTAAGTATTCACAGACATACTGCAGATACAGGTAATAACCTTAATAGGTCTTCTACAACTATAAATAGGTGAAAGATGCCAGATGCTTCTCTCTCTTCTTCACAAAATCAAAAAATAAAAAACATCCAAAATTCAGAGACATATCCCAAAAATAACAGCAGGCATTTCAAATATGTGGCTAGCCCCTATGGCTATAGCACAGCTGTGCATTGCACAGCTTTAGAGAATTAAAGCTGTTACCTGCACACGTTCGAAATGCACAGCCAGCATTAATGACATAGGCCATCTAGGAAGGATTAAGGATTAGTTATCATTTCAACCCAATGAAAGAAGATCTATATTTCTTTTTTAGACACGTAATTCACAGGAGACTCATGCTTGCCAACACTCTGAAAAAATAATCTTTCAGAATTCTTGCAAACCCACTGTGTTATGATTTCATCTCATGAAATACAACACCTTTACATTAAACCTCATAAAACTAAATCCTGATGGATCTCTTCCAGGCTCAGAGAATAAACAGCTATATCAGTGATGCCTAGAACAATAATATCTGGCCCACTGTCATATGGCATATTCCCATTTACAGAGGGGAGCAGGTCTGCAAACAGCTAAGTCACTCTGCTATTACAAAATTCTCACATATAATGAATTTCTCACATAATTGTTCTAAGAAATACTTCAAGAAGAAGGAAAAAAATGCTTTGAAAACCATAACACATATTTATTTATACTAGGTTTTGTGGAGAAGGGTTGTTAACCTGTTCCCTCCCTTCCCCTTAATGTAGCGCATTGTAGCGCTGCTCTGGTTTTCAGCGAGCAGGAACAGGTTTAGTTGTCTGGGGCTCTGGTCAATAGCAAAGGGGGGGAATTTGTTGTCAAAACAGTTTAAACCCACAGAAGAATATATCTAATTACTTTACTCTGTAAAACATGATTATTCTCCCTTTGCTGTCAGAAGTGGTATTCAAATTCCTTTCAGCCCAGCCAGTGCAGGCCAGAGCATGAGTAAAGAAGATATCCAAATAACCAGTGCAATTACACCAGGCAACACAGATCAAATGCTCAAACCCTCCTCAGAATCTCAGGGCAAATGTCTTCCATAGAGATGGAGATTGGTGTATGGCCAAAGAATAAAGGCAATTTTCTATGTGATTTAGAATCATCACCATTTCCCATGTAGAATTGTGCTTTGGTCCCCTGGTCCAGGCAGAGGTTTGCACGTCTTCATGTGAAAACTGAAGTTACAAACCATATATGCAGATGTCACACATTCCTTCCACCTTGCCTATCGTTTATCTGGCTAATTACATCTCAGGCGAACCACAACTAGGTCCACAGGGCAGGAACAGCACATGAACTGGTATCACTCCTTACCAGGGCCTGAATTCCCCTAAGATTCCCGCTCTCATTTTTTCCATTCTGACCACAGCATTCTGGATTTTAGTAGCCACAGCTGGAGGATGATACTTCTAAAGTCAAAGGGAGAGGTTAACAGTGTTGTAACCTGCCCATGTCCAGTGACACTAAGCAGAGGGAGGAATCCCAAAGTATGTTGTCATGCAGGAGCAAAAGGTTCCCTGGGAATTGTTAGGAGATGTTGTTTGAAGTGGAAGAAGAGAAACATCCCTCTTAAGATGGTTGATTAGATGACAACAGCAGGACAAGGTCGCTGACCCCATCACCAGAATTAATGAGGAGGGGATGTGCATGGAGGGCAGTAGATTGTGCCTCCAAGCTCCCTGTCAAGCAGGGAACTATGCAGGACACCTTCAGTAGCCAGACATCACGCTCCCAGTCTTTCTCTGGGGTGGGGAAGACTAACATCCTAGGAACACTCTCCACAGATTCATGGTTCTCTCAACCACCAAGTGACTTCTGTCAAAAAACTGCTGTATACAGAGGGTGTCAGAATTACAAACACTCGAGTGTGGGAGGAGAGAATGGCAGCTCTTGATCCTCTAAGAAGCTACAACTTTAAACTGGCTAATGACCCCAGCCCAATTAGTTACTCTGATGAGGGGCACACCCAGGCAGACTCTGCAACACAGCACTAGGGGAAGTCACAGTGTCCACAGGGGGAAATCGTTGTGAGGGAAAGAGAAGCAAAAACGAACAAAACACAGGTGACAGCACACCAGGGTAACATGAACTGGTATTGCCATTCTTAAGAGCTTACTCTGATATTTCAAGCATAATTTTCAACATAACTTTACCATTTTCAACCAAACACAGATAATGCAACACAGTTTCATCTTTGCTCATCCTTTTCAGCATTAACTCTTTCAACACCAACTCTATACACTAAGTAGCAAAGGATACATGTCTGTAAACCATGGTAACTAATATTTTTACTGTTTATAAAACTACTCAAAACAACATGATTTCACTAATTATTCAGATAGAAATAGTAATTCTAAACTGACCCTGACACACTTTCTGCTACAACTTTTTTTACAGGGTCTAAACAAATCTTGTTTGCTGTGAAATCTTCTAGGGAAAAAAATACTACACAAATAAACCAGAGAAATACATTCTCACGTTTTTTCAAAAAAGAAAGTTTTCCCTGCAGAAAGTAGGTCAACCCAACTACATATCAGTTGAGAAAATGGGATGCAAGACACTTACTTCCCACAAAACTAGCAGTTCCAACCAGAAGACCAAGAAACAACAAACTATTTGGATAGAAGGCAGCTAAAATGGATTAGTCTCACAGTCAACACAGAGCTGGGAATACTGAAAATATTTAAATTTACAGAAACAAATTGTTAATTTAAAGTATGAAAATCCACCAAAATAATAAATAAATGGGCTAGATAGTTCTAAAACTTACCTCAGCTTATATTACAAGTATGCATTTGCACGTACTGAGAAAGGAAAAATACATGTGGAGAAGAGCATGTTTATCATGTATTTCAAACAGGAGTTCCTTTACAAGACTCTTCAGCTTTACTTGTCTGCACCAAGTTAGGAAGGCAAAACTACAAGTCTAGCCTGAAAACAGAATAGTAGAAGAAAAAAGAAATTTGAGATGTTGAACAAAAGTTTTAATATATTCATTGAATACAGGGTAAATGAAATTTGCTTGTTTTTTCTCAATTATTTCAGAACTTGTGCAAACTGCAAATGTAATACCAATACATCATAAGCCATGTCATACAGACTGCCTCTGGGTCAGCTACTTCAAACTCTTTTGGTTTTTCTGGTTTCTTTTTTGGAAATACCAACTCTAGAGTCTGCAAATATATTTCAATTACTGATTATGTGCATACTAGTTTGATTATTTGAATCACTGTGTAATTTAACTCCAAAGCAATACAGAGGCTTGCTGATTAGATCAATCTGGCATCTGTTTCATTACTTTATTTTAGATAGCATAGCTTTGGGGAACAGGTTCTCTTGATTTTGCTTTTTAAAATGTTTTACTACAAATTATTATTGTTTTAAAATCATTTTCCTTGACAAGTAACGAGTGTCTAAACCTTGAGGCCATTAGACTAGCTATTTATCAGCAAATTTGACCACTTCCCTGCAAGAAGCAATTAGTTCTGAAAGTGAGTTTCTGTACCTCATTTCCACACTGTACACACTTCTGTGCCTCACTTCCACGCTCATTTAGAGCTCTTTTCTCAGTTATGCACTGCAGAAGCAGAGCAGTCAGTGCCTATCTTTGCCCTTGCATCTGCAGATTTATGTGAGCCTCCCAGCACACAGATCCACACTAAAGCTCACCAATGTCCACAGCTTCAGCCACTCATCAGGGGAAGTACTAATGACAGCTTTGGACACAAATGGCCAAAACCCGACAAAGTCCTAACAAGGAGTAAAATTTGGAGCTAGACCCCTCATGACAGTAACAATGGCAAAACTCACATCGTGTACAATGGTGGCAGTATTTCTGTTCCCCGTCACCCAGCCCAGATGGAGGCAGCAATTCTCCTTTCTCCCCACCTGAAGCACCCGTGCCCCTCACAGAACCCAGGCATTCTGGTATAAACACCCTGCCCTTTTGTATGGCTCACACCGTGAGGCCCCGCTCTCTGCTCTAGGTGCTAGCTACTACCGGGCTGCAAATAGCAGCTAGGGGGAAAGAAAGGAAAGATTTATTACATTACAGCTTTTTAAACAAAATACACTAGGAAAACCAGGTACCATGCAATTATAGCCCTCCAGGGCATGGTTATGCTATCTTTGCTATCCAGCACTTAGATGAGATAGATAGTAAAGGGAATGGTAATTACAAACAGAAATTCTGCATGAGCAAAAATGCTCACCACGACAAAAACTGTAGCCAGCTATAGATACATGTCTGATAAATTTGAAGGATCGTAACTTACTGAAGTACTAGCATACAAATAAATCTAGATTTATACATATATGTGTGTGTATGCACAATATAACATCTAAGCACCTATATTTACCGCTTTCTATAAATGGAAAGTACAAAGCAACATTAAAAAGAAGACATTTGGAATGATATTTAATAATGTTCCTACAGAAAACATTCCAAACTGGAAAAAAAAAAAAAAACTGAAAATTTAAAGATACTAAATGCAGGAAAACTATTGACAGAAAGACCACTAAAATTAAAACAGTAATAAAAGTGAAAATCTAGAAAACTGTGTGATTTGGTTTCATTTCCATTTGAAAGTAATCAGCCTCAATTTGATCTTTCCCTCCCAAGATAGCAAACCCTGACTAAAAATAGCCTGGAGTTCCAGTCCCCAAACAGAGCTTCTAGAGAAGAAGGGCAGCGAGCAGAAATACAGAGCACGGTATTTCCAGGGGGAAGATCGACACCCCGTGTCAATGGGCAAAGGAGAACACGACACAGTGTGCACAAGCGCCACCAAGAGGTTCTTCTGCCATCGCCCAAGGAAGATTTTCCCCCTGTGCCGCTCGGGCACATCCTCAACACCTTTCGAGCATGCTGGCCGCTGCATTTTCAGTGAGCATTCCAAATGGAAAGCAGAGTATAACTTTATTTTTAAGGGTTCCTTCCAGAGACGAGGGGGGGAAGAGGGTAAGATATATCTACAGCACGTGCAGTTTTTGACAATGGGACCCTTAAATGTTGTAGCAACAGAAAACAAGATTGTTGCCCAGTCTGGATCTGGAAAATGTTACATTCCACCTTATCAGCCACCGAAACAGCACCAGGAGAGATCTGCTGCTGAGCTACCTCACATCACAATCTATGCAATCCTATTTCTTTTTTCCTGTTAAATTCAACTATGAGATTCAAATAGAAATACTATTTCTGTAGTGTGATGTTGGAGACCATTTTTAAAGGTAAGCAGAAATTTTCTTCAGATGTTTTCATCGAGGTGAGAAAACCAGTTTTGTCCTCATCACTGCCTTTTTATGACCTGAAGAGAATGAGCTAAAAAGCCACAGGTTTTTTGTTCCTCTACAGTGTAAAGGGCAGTTCCTCAAGCTCTGATTTCTTGTTCAGAAAGCCCCTGAGATCAGTATTCCCCTAATCTGCGTGGCCTGGCTACTCTCACCAGTCAGTGGGGCTGGATTCAATTCAGGGGTGAAAGAATTACCCAGACATTTGGGGAAGGTGGATGCTTTGTGCCAGGAAAGGCTTGGCTGTCCTCCATGCATCTGTGCCTCCCTTTGCAAATCATTCCTCTCAAAGTGGCAAATCATCCATCCTAGTCTCACCATCTCCCACAAAGGAGAACCAATCTGGGGACTGCTCAGGAGATGAAAGCTCAACATTTTCTCTAGAAGGGGAGAAGGGTGGGGACACAGCCTTGAATTAAGCCTCCCAGGTGAGGGTGCAGGCATCCCAGAGAAGTCTCAGGAGTGTCAGACTGCAAGTCACCTGGCTAAATCCAGAACTTGGAGCACTGACTTGGACTAAGTGGTCTCTAGAGGTTCTCTCCAGCCACAATTATCCCATGATTCTGCAGCCCAAAAGGACAATGACACCTTCAGGTCTGTGACAAAGAAATGTGAGGCCCAGGCTGAAGGAGTCATGAGTGACAGCAGCTTTTGCCTCAAAGCTCATCACATCACCAAAGCACCTCATAGAGTTGGGGGAAGGGAGAAGTAGAGAGGCTTCCACATACAGTACATAGCCAGGTAAGGGACTGAGTGATCCCAAAGCAGAAGATATGGAAAAGTATGACACAAATTAACAAATTCATACTCTTTATTGCTGCCTGTGTTCAAGCAAGCGTATTGCCTATTCTTTAGCAGACAGGCAAGTGTCAATACGTTTTTCCCTTTCCACATCTCGGCTTTCAGGACTGGTCAAAAAAATGCACAGAAGTTCATAATCCTTATCAAGGCCTGAAAACCAGTGGGAGCAGCACCATAGTTTTAACTTAAGAGGGCACAGAACGGGCACACTCCTTAGAACACAATGCTACACTGAACTCTGTGAAAGTTCCAAGGACTCCAGTTCACTCACTTTCACCACCATCTATCAGGTAACTGAGGGCTGGAGGGAACAGGAGCTGAGGTTCTTTCTTTCAAGGCAGCTCATTCACCTAACTCACAGAATTTAAGGTGATTTAAGCACTTGAGGATTAAAGGTGTTTTAACAGCTTATACAGATTTAAACATCTAAAGTGGTTTAAACACTTATGCTACTTTCAGAGCTTTAAAGTAGCTTAACAATCCATGGCACTTGATAAATTTATGGGTGCTCAAAAGCCTATGCTACCTTTAAAACAATTCTTAAAAACACCTTAATATATTAAAAAAAAAAAAGTATACCTTAAAACATCATCGTATTTTAGGAGTGCAGACCTACTTGGCTCCTGCCAGGTCAGACCAGGTCGCCAAAAAGTTCTCCATCCGGATGGCTTTCGTGGGAGGGGAATCCCAGCGCCTTACCTGGCAGCAGCGGGCCCCGCACCTGCGCTGGAGAGCCGGGCGGGGCGGGCCCGCGGGGTCGGACGCCCCGGGGGCCGGAGGGGCGGCACCAGTCCTTAGTTCCGTTCCCAATTAACCGGGAGGCTGGGATGGTTATTGGCCCGAGCGCGTGCCGCGGGACACCCCCGCGGGCGGCTCCGGGGACGCTCCCGGGCCGAGCCAAGCCGAGCCGGGCACATGCCCGCTCCGCTCCGCCGTGTGCCCCCGGCAGCCGGGGGCAGCGGCACCGGGGCAGCCGCGACAGCCCCGCTCCGGCCGCAGCGCCCTGCCGTGCGAGGGGAGGTGCTGGCGCGGCGCGGCCAGGCCGGCAGGGCGAGCGTCCTCCGCGCCCTGGGAAGGCGGCTGGTGAACGGGCACTGCTGCACTGCAGTCCCGGCGAACAGCATTCGGCTCCGCAGGCTGGGAACGCCGCGCCCGAGCTGGCAGCGAGGAGCGCTGAAGGCAGCTCGCCCTGTGGCGCTTTCACCTGCAAGGGATCGGAGCGAGGACACCAATGGTTGCTCGGGGCTGCAGGCGTGGGCTGGTTTTGTTTACGTGAATTCGGGTCGTTGCAAACTTAGAGTAAATTAGTTCACCGGGGGTCATTAAAAATAGAAATAATAAGGTCTCAATTAAACCTTGTTTCAAATGAAAGATCAGTCCAGGAAAACGTGTGGGTTTTCTGCTTATTTCCTGTGGGCTAGAAACAAACAAGCAAACAATTCTGGTGAAAAGAATGAGCAGGTTTCTGTTAGAAGTGTCTCATCCTCCACCACAGAGAATGGTTATTATATCTAGTCTAAACAGTCTGCTCAGAGTTGGGTCTTTGCTTCCATGTAGCCTGTCCATAGAAAGTAGTGTATATTTATGGAGCAGGCAATTTTTCTTCTAATCATGCCGAAATCCACTTGAGGGGATATCAATGACTCAAAAAAAAAAAAAAAAAAAGAGAAAAACAAACCACAAACCACAAACCTGTCCATTTTACAAAGACATGGTGAATAACCCAACCATTCAGGGTCAGAACAAACCTACTGCTAGATTTGCTTCCACCAAAGAGGAGTTTGGGGATAGAGACTTGTAGAATCAGCACTAGGAGCAGGAAGGGATATTCCTGGCAAGTGACAAAGCCTACAGCCTCTGGCACTTGACAAAATAGGCTTAAAATGGGCACAATAAGGCATCAGTGGGGCTCAGTCCTATGGAAGGCAACTGAGACCAGCAGCTTACATGTCCTCTGTTTAAAAGTAATTAATGGTAAGAACATATGGTGCTGTAAAAAATAAACTACTTTTAAGCCTGACCAAAAGTGATAGTAGACATTCAGGATATTTATTTTCCAGGTTTCAAACAACTTCAAGAGAGGAGCTGACCTACAGGGAGATTACATTCATCAGCTTGGCCCACTGGAAGGGATCTTGGAATCTCCACTGAAAGAACTGGCACTGGCTTCACCGTGTGACAGCAGCCTGCCTGGGGCAGCGCTGCAGCCATTCCAGCATGGCAGACCTGTACCTTCCTTGCGGGAATGCTACAGGTCCCATCTCCTTCCTATGCCACAAGCAATGAGTCACATCTCTGGGAACCCCTGTAGGGAAACTGGATTTACAGAGATCCTGCAATTTACAGAAGTCATCATGGCTGAGGCTAGCTTCCCATAAAACATCTCTATAAGGAGAAATATTCAGTAGCTGATTAATGAATGTGGTTTACCACAAAATGATACTACACAGGCCTACTCTTTTCAATAATAATCCCATAAATAATATTACTAAAAATCCAAGAATTATCCAAAGCACACTGAAGCTGAGTTGTGATCCCAGCGCCTTGCCTGTTGTCTTCCCCTTGGTGTTAAATCAACACAAACACAATTTTTAAAGTGAGTTTCTAGGTGAAGACAGGAGTGAAAGGAAAGGGATGTGCCTATGCTGCACGGAGCCAGGCCCGCGCTTTTAGCCTCAGAAAAACGTGCTAGTATTTCGAAAGCACTTGGATTCTTCCACCCGGGGAAATCCCCCACTGGCAGTCGGGGGCCATCCAGGGGCTGTAGGGCCCGGGTCCGCTGCAGGCCCCCGCTCCTGGCAGCGGAGAGCCAGGGGCAGGAGGGGCTGGGGCGCAGCAGGAGGGCCCCGCCTGGCAGCCCCCAGGGCTGGGCGCTACCGAGCCGGAGCGGGGCCGGGGGTGCTGGCAGCCCCCAGTTGCTGTCGGCGGCCTCAGCCCCTGGGCGAGCCCTGCCAGCATCGCAGGGAGGGGCCGGAGGTGGCAGACATCCCCCGGGGGATGAGGGGGGCCAGCCTCGCCCCTTGCCTGGGAGCCGGCCCGGCCACATCTCCCGTCCGCCGGCAGCGAGAACTCCAAACGTGGGCAGGGGGTGCCGGGGGGAGCGCGGCAGCTCCGCAGCAGCTGTGCCAGAGGCAGAGCTCACCTCCAGCCCCCCGCGGCCCCTGCCCGGCACAGGAGTTCCTCGGGGTTCTTTGTTCGCCGGGATCTTTCCCTCCTTCTCCGCGCTCGCACGGTAACGTTCCTTCCAAAGATTTCCTGCCAAAAGACAATCCCCCTGAGCAAAAGCAGACCGAGAAAGTAGTGACCAATCCTTTCTGGATGGCTGTCACCAGGCTCCTCCCAGCCCCCGCTCCCCCTGCTATTTGCATACAAAAAAATCCAGAAAACTCCCGTTTGCCCCAGCATCTCGCTCAGACTCTCCGTCCCCGCCTGGCAGCAGGAGTCCGGGCTGGGGGACGCTGCCCGCGGCTGAGGTAGCGTCGCGCCGCCCGCCCCGTCACCCCGGCCCCCCGAGCCTTTCGCCAGCCCCCCCTCCACCTCCACCGCGCCCCAAAATGCAGCGCCGCCTCTGCGCCCTGCTCCTGCTGGCCTCCCAGTGCATGGGCTCGGCCGCCGGGCTCTTCCCCTTCGGGGAGCCCGACTTCTCCTACAAGCGCTCCAACTGCAAGCCCATCCCCGCCCCGATGCTGCTGTGCCGGGGCATCGAGTACCAGAGCATGCGGCTGCCCAACCTGCTGGGGCATGAGACGGTGCAGGAGGTGCTGGAGCAGGCGTCCACCTGGATCCCTCTGGTGCAGAAGCAGTGCCACCCGGACACCAGGAAGTTCCTCTGCTCCCTCTTTGCCCCCGTCTGCATCGACGACCTGGACGAGATCATCCAGCCCTGCCACTCGCTGTGCGAGGAGGTGAAGGAGAGCTGCGCCCCGGTCATGTCCGCTTTCGGCTTCCCCTGGCCCGACATGCTGGACTGCAGCCGCTTCCCCAAGGACAATGACCTGTGCATCCCGCTGGCCAGCAGTGACCACATCCTCCCCGTCACCAGGGAAGGTAAGAGGGAGCGGCCGGGTCGCCCCCGGGCCGGCAGCATCTGCCCCCGATGAGGCGCCCCGACAGCGGGGTCCCTCCGCGGCTTTCCACGGGGGAACGAAGGCGTCTGCCCTCGGTTACAGCACGCCCCGGTGCTCCGGGACGGGGGACCGGGGAGGTGGCCGCAGGCCAGGCTCAGGGAGATTTTTTCAAGGGGGCCGGGGAAACCGCAAGCACCGTCGGGGAACTGTCATCGGCCTGCACCCATCTCCATCCTCAAAGAAAGGTCTGGGATTCGGCACTGGAGCCGCGCGGCATCCAGAGGGTCGATCGCCTTGTACAAGAGCAGTCGCTGTAGCGCGGAGCTGGGGTGCTCTGTGTCGTGTTTCGACCTCCCTCCCCACTCCCCTTGTACTTTTCTTTTTTACCCGCTAAAACAAAAACTTTTGATTGAGGCGTGACCTTAAAAGTCCACCGTGACCCCTGTAGCGGGTCTGCCGCAGGATAAGGCAGGACAAAGTGCTCGGGCAGCTTCGGGGAGAAGGAGCAGGCTTTGGGGTGAAGGGATGGAAAGCTGGCGTTTCCCAAAGGGTTCCCAACGCCACCTGCCGTTCCTTTCTCCCCGGGTCTGACCGGGACTGTTGCTTGCATTTCCAGCACCCAAGGTCTGTGATGCCTGCAAAAACAAAAATGAAGATGATAATGACATCGTGGAAAACCTCTGCAAAAACGACTTTGGTAAGTGGAAGCAGAGCTCCTCTCGCTTGAAATTTGAGAGTCGAGGATCAGGTACAGCTCCCAGTGGAGTCAGTAAGAGATGTGCTTGAATAAAGGCAGGGCTTTGACCATCGGGTCATGAAACACAAAATTCCACCTTGGAGTAAAAAGTAGCCCTTTTTATCATTCTTTTCTGTTTACTGTTTTGAAGTAGTGCTCTTTTATGTGGATGTTGCTGGCAAACCCAATAGAAAGTAAAATGAGGAAAAAAAAAATCTTTCATGCAGACTATTGCCTGGGGAGAAGTAGAGCAAAGCTTCATTTAGATGTTTGAGACAGAGCCGCATGACCAATCTCAGTGTATCCTAAGAAAGACTCTCTCTGCAGATTAAGAATGAAGCTCTATATATCATTTGACAGAGAAGGTAATGCACAGACAATTGGGGATATAAACTTAATGGGAAGATCTGGGGTTAGAAGAGGACAAGAAAGCCCCTTCAACACAGAGAACTGAAGGACACATTATCCACACATTAGCATTTCAAGAGCAAAAGGGAATAAGGAGGGGAATCCTTTTACAATAGGTCAGTGTTTAATACCTGGAAACAGATTTGTAGTATAAGTATCTACAACAATTCAAAAGTCTTTCTTAAAAAAAAAAGAAAACAAAACCCCACCCAAAACCTGAAACTATGATTGTGGGACATAATTGCTAAAACAATCAATAGTTTTGGCCTGGCAAATTGCACTCAGATAAATCCTCCTAAAGCTAAACACGCCCCACAGCTTCTTACAGAGCCCTGTAACCCCCTCCTAGTTATTTTACCAAATCAAATGCAGCTGTTGGACCAATTTGCCCTCCGTGGGATCTATTCTTTCAAAAAAACAATGCATGTGAAATATCATTTCCTTACAGGTTTGCCTAAAATCCTCTCCAGCCTAATAAATTAAGTGTAGAAGTTTTGAGCTGCAGCAGGGATCAGGTTTCAGATTAGGTCTAGGTACTTGCCTCCCCACCTCCCCTTCAAACGCTACTTTCAGGAAGGCTGCCCTCTCCCAGCAAAAAAAATAGTGCTCTGCTTAGTGTAGCAAACCTGCAAACAAACTCTGCAAAACTCTGTTGCAAACAAGAGAAAAGCTGGAAAAAATATTAATTTAGAAAAGAGGGGGAGGAGAAAGAGGAGAAAAGAAATCCAAAAAACCTCAACCCTAAGGTTGATTCAAGCTGAAATGACTTGCATGCCCTTTGTGGCTTTAGAAATGGAGCCACCTGCTGCCTCTTCTGTCAGCCCTGACAGTTTAATTAGCAATAGAGCACCTCCCTCCCCAGGTCCTCTTTATGTGCACTAATGGGAAAAAAACCTCTCAATCTCTCTCCCTCTCCCCACTTCCCCCTCCCCTCGCTCTATTAGCCTTGAAGATAAAAGTGAAGGAGATTGCCTACATCAATGGGGATACCAAGATCACCCCTGAAACAAAGAGCAAAACCATCTACAAGCTGAATGGGCTGACAGAAAGAGATCTGAGGAAGATAGTGCTCTGGCTCAAAGGTGGCCTCCAGTGTACCTGCGACGAGATGAACGACATCAACGTCCCCTACTTGGTGATGGGGCAGAAGCAAGCTGGGGAACTTGTGATCACCTCGCTGAAGCGGTGGCAGAAAGGGCAGCGGGCTTTCAAGCGGTTCTCCCGCAGCATCCGCAAACTGCAGTGTTAGTGGCTTCGGCTCTGGCTGTCCTCCAGCAGCCACCCCTGCCCCAAGCTCCCTGGGCCTCCGGCTCCTTCCTGCTTTGGCCCCTGTGAGCCTCAAGATGCCGTGGGCACGAGACACAGTGACCGCTGCCCGAGAGGGGAAGAACCCTTCCATTTTTGTACATAGGTTAAAATGTAATAAAAAAAAAAATAATGACTATTTTTGGGGAGTATTAAAGTATCTCACTTAAAGCTTGGGGTTTTTTTATGGTTGCAAAGGTGACTTTGGTCTGAGGCCTTTCCCTCTTCGTTTTGGTAATGCTGGTTCATTTATATTGCTGCTTCTCTGTATGCGTGCATGTTTGTTGTGCCACAGCAGGAGACGCAGAGAAAGCCAAGCGTGCGGCTGGCCTGTCACCGCGGGCACGGCGCTTCCGCTGAGGTGACACGGCTTCCCATCGGTATTAACGCTATAAAGGTCACGTTACGACTCTTGCATGTGATACATAGGCACCAGTAAGGGTATATTAACCATTCTCACATTTTATTTTCCACAAGTCTGAGCCCTTCTCTCTCAGAAAAAAAAAAAAAAAAATAACAAGTTTTGGAGCTGGTTGATCTGAATGCCACTTTTTTTTTTTAATTATTTTGCAAATTAAACCATCTGTAGCTTAACTGTAATATACCTAGTGGTTAATCTGAAAGAGTTGTAAAATATTGCTTTAATTAACATTGTAAATACTCCAGATAAATGTTATATTCTTGTATATAAACTTTACATCATAGTTTACTCATTGTCTCTGTCTGTATTCACTTTAATCTATTTTGGGAGAATTGGGAGAAAGATGTCCAACTGGACTTTGTCATGGCAAAGCAGAATTTGTCATTCCACCCTAAGTGGCCAGTAGAAAAGGACAAGGAAACCTCTAGTGCTACAATCAGAAAATCTGTAGTGGACCTCATTGCCCCGAAGATGAGCCCACAGGACACAGGACTGACATTCAGTCAGCTCATTTTAATATGTGTCTGTTGAGCTCTAGGAGATCAGGCTCCTTTTCTGTGGCTCCTTTGTTCGACTGCCTGCATTTTCTCATCTTCTCGGAGGACTTTCCTGACATGGAATTGCAATGAGACCACTGTCTTAAAAATTAAATCCATCTTTCCATTTCTTTAAAAAGACAAGGAGAAAAATGTCATTTGCAAGTTGCAATTTAGAATAATGGTAGAGCAAGGCATTTTTTTGTGTGTATGTACACTCACTATTCTTATTGAGAAAGAAAATAAAAGCTACCTAATAGTATAACTAAATGAATGTTTTTCAGCATTTTTCTTACAAATGTTTTCTGATGAAGAGCATTACTTGAATTTTATTGTACTTACCCTGAAAAACAGTCTTGCTTCCCAGTGCTGTTATACATAGAAAAGTCTTCTTAGCTTCACTGACAGGATGAGCAGTCCCATATTCCCAAGAACAACATTTTATGTTAACTCTTCACTGACAGAATACAAATACAACACTAGACTTTTCTATAAAGTAAAAAAAAATCACATTATTTTAATGAATTTAGTGTTATTTTTCATCATCAGGATCAAAAGATGAGAAGGAAAGATCCAGCATGTACATTGTTTCAGAAAAATGAGTTATTTGCCCTCTCCCACAGTCTTAATACATTCACTACACCTGGTACAAATAGTGGTAGGATGCTGACCATGCAGCAAAAGAGCAAACCTCATAAATGTCCTCAAAAGTACAAGGTATTTTTAAAAATTTACAAAGGGAAAAAAGTAATCAATCACTAAACAAAATCCCCATTTCAAACTGGCTCTTAATTATTTTGTGAAATGGTATTTGTATTTAAAGGCTAATACCTTGCTGAAATGTCATTAAAACCATTCTTCTAAATGAACCTGACTTACCAGGAAAGAGATTTGACTCTTTTCATGTTATGGTGTAATTATTTTAACAGCAGCACTTTGTCCATCATCTTACAGAGCCATTTGCATTCAGGTGTTTTATCACTCTACCCATTCTGCTCAGCATATGATGTAATGCCTGCGCCTGAACAGCCTTGGGTTTAAAGGGAGCAAGCTCACACAGAGGAGCTGTCTGAAGATGAACCTGGGGAAAACAGGCATGTGTGCCCCAAGGAGGAAAGGGCTTTGAAGAGGCAGTTGTTGCCATGCAGTCACTGGGGACTGAAAATGAACAGCCAGGACTGTTGCACACAGCCTGCCTTACAGATACTAAGTTGTCCTACAGCAGCCATAGAATTATCTTAATTGGGCTGTCCTAGAAGGCAGCAGTACTGATGCTGATGAGGACAGGCAGGTCACAAGTTACTCGCTCTGGGGTCATGTTAAGGCCAAGACCATATAACAGACTTTTGCCAAATTACTTAAATGTATAAAGACATACCACCTATGATCAACAGTGCCCCGTCTTAAAGAAAAACCTCATACCACATTCCCCTTCACAACATAGACACAGTTACACCAGCAAAAAATCCTGTTCATATCAGGAGAAGAACAAACTTAACTGGCAAACATTCAATTTTGCTAGTATAATCAGTGTCCTGGACTAAGAGAACCCTGCCATACAGATGCCCTACTGATCAAGCCTCCTGCATATGGCCCTTGGCTGAATCACTGGGACTGTCCACTCTCAAGGTGAATTGATAGGGGTAGGATTACCTTTCAGATAAACAGGATTTAGGCAAATGTGAAAAGTAATGGGATTCACCTTTTCACAAAGTTCCATTACCTTGTTCTAACAGTATTGTATTTAAAGATGGGTCATATCCGCCTCACCAAGAAGTGTCAATGTTTGTTGTACAATTTCTAGTGGTGTAAAAACCAGACATCGCAAACTATTCAACTGAAAATTAGGATTTTAAAGTCACAGCCTGAGGAAACTTCACCTCTCAGATACTGGCAATGAAGGAAACACATAAATTTTTACTCTTGCTCAAAAATAACTGAAAATCTTTGACTGTTCCAGGAAAATAGTGAGATAAACATATAGCAAAAATTATCAGAGCCTGTTACTTCTCATAACTGTGTCACATATACTTCAGAGTAACTTCATTACCTGGTATGATTCACTCCTAACGAAGGTCTTTTTGCAATTTATGAAAAAGGGCAACCCGCTGCTGCATTTCTTAGACACTTTTTGTCTTTCTCTAAATAAAACAAAATTTTTATGCAGCCCATTATGTAGTTTCCATTGTATTTGCTTTCATAAAAACTATAAAAGCAGCTGACTACAATGGATTAGTTTAAGAACAATAATAATGACACTTGATGTTTATACAGAAGTTTCCATTTAGTTTCTCAGACTGCCTTCACAAAAATAAGCGTTAATATCCTTTTGCAGATCAGGAAAATAAGGCACAGTGAAGTGAAATAACTCATTCAAAACCACCCAGCAAGTCTTTTACAGTCAAGAAAAACAAAATATTTTTTTCTTTAAGCTTTATGCTCTAATCACTAGCCCACAGCAATCAGAATGATGCATAATCAAGGCAACACTTAGATTATAATTTGAAAGTATAACAGCAACCAAGTCTCCCTCCAACTTCTTCCCATAAAATGTGTAAAAAAAAAATCTGCCCAAATTCAAATTTAAAACCCATCAGCAATATCCCACAGTGTTTTCCTTTCTTTCTTATTGATAGTTCTCTTTATCCTTTAACTATTTCTTAATCCTTTGTTTTCTCCCTCACTTCTCATTCACTTCAGACACCCACAGAGAAGCCACCCAGCCCCCCTCTTACCCTCTCATACAGACACTTTTGCCCTCAGAATGGTTTATTAAAGGGTTCGTGCAGTTTTACTACACACAAGCCACAAAAATCGAATGGCCAGCTTAAAACTTAAAAAGACCCATGGAGAAAATCCAGCAAGAGGTGTGTAAATTTAATTAATGATTTTCTCTGAGGACAGGAGGGCAGTTAGATGCCACAGGGAGCATCACAGACACATTGTGATCGGCTCAGGCCACTAGACCTATTCTGCAGCAGGAGAATATAGTGATATTTAAGGAATATGGGAATATGTGAGCAAGAATGAAGAATAAACAGGTAGAACACACATTCCCTTGGTGACCAGGTCTCCTGTATATCTCCCTGTTGTTATAACCCTTTGTTCTCCAATCTTGGGCTATAAAGTGCCTCTCTCAACCCTCTTTCAGATGTCTCTGCCTCTCTTCAGCCATCAAGGGCATCAACCAAGAGCAGAGCCTCCAAGACTCAGAAAAGGATCACCACATTGTACCCTAGGTGCCTGCTGGGACAAGAACATCCCCCCTGCAGCCAGCAGAGCAGCCTGGCTTTGGCTGCTTTGTCATCCCACTGCCATCCTCACCAAATGTACCAGCTCTGACAGCCTTTGCCACCTAGCCACAGCTGGCAGTGCCACAGGAAGGGCGACGGATTCACTGCTACCAGAGCAGTAGGCAGCCTTCCTTAGGCTGGGCAGCCAGGCTTTTGTTATTGGAGCCAGGAGCTCTTATTTCTAGGCTTCAGAGACCTGCCTTTATGATTTATCTGAAGTTGCTTTCTTATCAGCAGATGTAGTTTTAGCACAGCCTGACTGTCTGGTGAAACAACCACAGGAATGGATCTTGTTTGCCTCTGTACGAAGAGGAGAGTGCAAGATATTCACATCACAGGAATCCAAGACCCCAAGCTCTCTTGCAAACATAAATTAGCCCCCACTATATCCCTTTGGGGTGAGTTTAATAGAGTAACATTTTCCAAATGCATCAACTGCTTTCAGGGTGAGCCATGGGCTCCTAAATCACCTAGATGCTTTGGAAAATATTAGCAGCTATCCCCCACTGGAGTTAAAGCCAGTTGGCTGGGGTCAGCCAGCAAGCCTGTCACCCAGCCAGGAGGAACACCTCAGCAATCAGCCAGCCAGCCCATTGCTCTCACAACTGATCAAAATAACCAACCAACACAGAAAGCTGCACTGTGGAGCAGCTGATGGAGCAAATTTCAAAACCAATCACCACACACATAGAGCAGCTGTCCAGCCAGAAGGACCAGCACAAGTCAGAGGTATGCACAGTGTCTTACAGGACAGACACAAAAAAAGAACTTATATACCTTCTAAGACTCACAATAGGGCAATATTATTAATGCAGCTCTTTCAAAATCCAGATGCTGCAGATCATCCTTCTGGAGGTTTTCAGACCACAAAACGATGCTGGAGTTATGGAGAATTTTCTGTTTGGACACAACAGATTGCAATTAGAGGCACAGCCAAAACTTGCAGCAATTGGCAGATTTAGGACTGATCTAAGAAAGTAGCAGAAATGCTAATTTAAGAACACTTTCAGCTTTCCAGATCTTTGTTTTCAGGGCTTAACCCTGACAGTCTTCATTAGACATAAAACTTTCCATATGGAGCTGCTATGGAAGGACAATTAAAAAGTTTTTCAGTGATACCTGTTTTTATCAGGCAAGAGATAACCAATCCTTCCCTTGCAATTTCCCTGCATTGTTAGTTAAATTCAAATCCCTAACATTGTCTAATTGCCTTTTTTGTTATGTGAATCTCCAGCCATGCACCATAGGGAACCCTGGCGGGTTACACACTGAGACAGGTGCTTTAGTGGCTGCAGGGCTCACATCATTAGGCACACACAGAGCTATTAATCATTTCAGTGTATTCTGAGGCACAAACCTGAATTAAGCCAGGCCACTTTCCTAAGAAAAACAATAGCTTAATTGTAACAGGTAAGGCAAAAGCATTTTGAGAGGTAGAATTTCAGGAACTAGGGCAACTCCCCCAGAAAATGAATCAGGAAAGACAAGAAAATACACCATATTTAAGAATTAGGAAGTTTAATCATTGTTGTCAGCAAGGGAAGAAAAATAATTTGAAGATAATCTATTGTCCTCACACAGCCTCTTACCTTCAGATGTTGAATTCCTTGATATGGGAAAAGTTGTCACATTTACATTCTGTGATCTGTAGCACTGAAATCATTCTAGTGATATGAATGGCGGGTTGTTTGGGGTTTTTTTCACACAATGGGGAGTTTTAAATAGAGATGTATTTTCAAAAGCATCTACTAAAGCACAAGTTCAAAGATTTCAAAAGTATTCTTAGATTTTGATTTTTAAAGTAACTTACACAACAGAAGGAGGGAAAAAATAACTTTGTTGGAAACAACGTATGGAGGCATTTAAAATCCTGTTAGATGCCTACAAATGCTTATCTGTTTTGTGAAGTACCCACATATATTTAAAAATCTGACTGCAAGACATCCTTAGAGTTTAATGTACCTGGGACACCCAGGGATTTTGGAAATGGGACCTAGACTGCTGAAAATATTAGCAAGTAGTGGTATTATAATCTATCCCACACATGTGAAATGATACATTTGTCTTTACTCTTTGGTTTCAGCATTTGACTAGAATATGATACTTACTTGAAGAGCTGAAACAAGACATCTTTGCTTCCCCACAGAAACAGACCTTGTGAATTCATCAGGTACCTCTGGAATTCTAAAGCTAGTTCCGCCTTCACAAGAACACACTGCATGGAAATCAGTCCCTCGATTCAGAACTAAGCTTTAGAAACCTTGCTAGGAAGATTAGCACTCTTCTCAACTTTGTACTGCTCCATTAAGTAGATGAACAAGAAAAGATTTGTATTAAATACTTCTGTCTACAACACAATACAACTGGAAGCTACATTAACTGTTAAGACTTGCCTTGCAACTGCTGCACCTCACTAGTACATAGCAAGGAGTAGTATAAAAGTCAGAAGTATAGGTAGAGTCAAACAATCAGAATATTTTGAATTGGAAGGGACCACAAGGATTATCAACTCTGACTCTTAAGTGAATGGCTCATACAGGAATGAGACCAGTGAAGTTGACATTATTAGCACCATGCCCCAACCAGCTGAGCTGATCTCAAAATGAATAAAAGAGACACATTTCCTCGCATGTGAAACTCAAAAGGATCACTGGAGACATCTAGAATGTGGATTACAATATAGCACATCTATGCTGGTAACGTGCCACAACCTACCTTAGGGTGAAGTTCACCCAGCAATAACTGCACTTATTGTTTGCATATTGCATCCAAATGTGAGCTGCTCCATAGAGCAACCATTTTCTGCACCACACTGCCACTGTGTGCTCCCACCATCTTCCTGGATCACACAAGGCAGACAGTGTGTGGGCTCAGCTCTTTTACCCAGCCCCAGATGAGCCCTGAATGAAAACAGCTGGATACCATGAGTGGCTTGTGATGAGTTTGGCAGGTGAGCAGGGGACCTACCTAGTTCCATAGCAGCACCATCTCCATGTCTACGCGGGGACCGAGCGATGCAGGTGACACAGGGAGGTCACATAAAGTGCACCTCAAAAACAGCCCAGACATTTGCAAGGAAACAAGTGTATTACAGCAGGCTCAGTCTTGATTTGCTGTTGTGGCTTGCCCAGCATCAAGATAAGTTGGCAAGGGCAGCTAAAGTATAATTTGCAGTACCAACTTCATCTTGGTGTAGCCTGTCTCTGGAGCACATTGAAGGGTCCCCCAGGGACCTTCCCTTCATGACAAGGACCCAGGGCTGGGGTGCTGTTCCAGCCCCTGAGCTCCCACAAGCCAGGAGAGCAGCAGGCAGGAGATGCCAGTTGAATGACTATTGGCAGGGCAGGGCCCAGCACACCTGAGTCTTGGAGATGAAAAATATAGCTTTCCAGTCTTATGGTAGTCTTGATAAGGCTGAGCACCTCAAGGCCCAGGCTTGCAGCATTTGCCAGCTGAACTCTCCTCCTGCTTGTCTGTCTCTCACACTCATTCTGTCTTTGATCCTCTCAAGGAGAAAAAGGATCTAGAAGAATTTGTGGAAAACTTTACACACAGCAGTACTCAAAAAAAGAGATAAGAAGGAGGTGCTGGTGAATACTGTAATGGCATAATCTACTTCAGTGGGAGATTCTCGTCTGGCTGATGCATTTCATTTCTGACACACTATTGAAAGGATAGTGCAGAGACAGAGGTTAAAAAAAAAGGGAGGGGGGGGCAAAATTTGCCAGGGAATTTGGTACCAACACATATTCTAGGTGGACTTAATGAACTGTGAAATGATGGCCTAGAGCTGGTCCTAGGGAAATAAGCAGGAAAATTCAATATACATTAATAGAAACGGAGGCACCAGCATTGACTATTTTGAAGTCTGTGACTGTTCAACAGCAAAAGAACCTATTTTCTAATTTTCATGGTATGTATAAGTCAAGGACACCAAGGATCCAGAAGAGCCACTCCTGCTCAAACTCCAAGTAGAAGAGAAGCATTGTGAGTAGATTTAATGGAGCCCTACTGAAGCCACTGCTCTAAAATAGCTGATAGCTAAAATGCAATAGCTCACTGAGTCTGAATAAAAGGTATATATATACAAATGCAATAGCAAAAGTTATTGGGAAGAAAAAGCATCAACCTTGATTGTCATTGTGTGGGCATATAATGAGGTGGAGAAGGGACTGTGGTCAGGATAAAGTCATTCTCATAGTATAGTGTCAGGCAACTGGCTAAGTGCAAAGCTGCCCAAAGTTCAGTGAAGTCAGCCTGGTGACATGTGGAGCAGATGCTGAAAGCCTGACAGCTGGAAATGTTGGAAGCACTTGTCATCAAAAGGTGGCAGGAAGCTTATGTCAGCTGGAAAAGAGCCTGGATGCTTGTTGCTAGGGCAGCGGAGAGGGTTTTGACAGATAAAAGTGTTGGTGAGCAACGACTAGAGATAAGAGTGCAGATCCCTGGGAAGGCAGAGGAGGGCTGGTTCTTCACGTTTATCTTTAGTGATAGGGATACAAAAGGTCACTGCAAACCCCCAGTTTGGGGCAAGGCCTTGCATGGTCCTCAAGTCGTCTGCCACAAGCTTAACCCTAGAAGGGAATTGTTAGTGTGACATTTCATGCTCATTCTCAGTGCTGTGGTATAAATGCTGCAGCAAGCAGGGAGGATGCAGATAGGAAAGAAAGAAAAGGGTGTGGGGAAGAAAATATTCATCTTTGGGAAGAGTTAGATTTGTTAAACTTGACCTTGAAAACCTGAATGACAAAAGTTATGTCCGTGCCTGGCAAAACACCTTCTTTTTGTATTTTACTTTCGTCTAGACACATTCAGGGTAAAGAACAAAGACATAGCAGACTTGTCCTAAGTAAATCTTCTTTGGTCCTGTAAAAAATAGAGGAGAAAAAAGACCCAAAAGTTTTTTATTGGGCTAGCTAAATCACAAGTATGTTAAAGAACAGGAAGAAAACCCAAGGTCTATCAAAAAATGCACAGTATTCAGCAAGACTGAAAAATAAAACCTTGTTAGCTGCTGGTTTCAGTCCAGATCCAGCAAAAAAACCAGAAAACAACAAAAAATAGAAATCCTTTTGGAAGTTTTTTTTAAACAAGTTTTCCCAAATGTAAAATATTGCTCAGAGATTTTCCAGAGCAAGAGCCTCTTCAAAAAACATTATAAAAGTTACAGTATTGATAGCAATTTCAGATAAATGGAACACCCAAGGTCTTTGTCAATTTTCACACTATGAGAAGTTTCATTAATCAAGTACAGCTGGCTGAACATTTTTTTCATTATATGGTTTACTGGTTTGGATGACTGAAATAAATTGGGGAAATTCACCTAGCGCTGTTTCCCTTTCATTTCCAAGGTTGGCAGTGGACATTTCTGAAACTATATATTCCAGTTTTGGTAACAGATTTGCACACTGTCATTAGCTATACTCACTCATGCATGCCCAAAGAGATGAGTGAGACAAGATGGCAAACACTTGTTCAGGTTGTGGGAGACCCTAATTCTAATCTGTCCTCTCTGCTCCTCCATGTTCCTTGTCTCAGTTCACATTGAGACCTTAACCAGTAACCAGAGAATTTGGTAACTATACATTCAAATGGGGAGTATGCTCCAAATTATATGAAATTATAGAATAAATTGGCTGTGTTACTCACTTTGCACAGCAGTGAGAGGACATGAAGTAGAAGTTCAGAGCTCTTCTCTGATCCTTAGGCTCTCTCTTGCCTCTGTAGGTGATGTGTGCTATGGTCCCACATCAGACTCACAGAGAAGACTCAGCACAAGAAATCTGACCCACAAATTCTGATTTACTTGCTTGACCCATTTGGATTATTTTTTTTTAATCTAGATATCCTAGGAAAGAAACAGAGCTCCACCTCAGAATACTTTATTTCCAGCATTAAGACTTTCACCAAGTGTTAGGCAAACATTTTAATTAAAAGTTTGAAGTGTTTTTGAGCCTCTAATTTAAGTTGTTAACATCCCAGGTAAATTGCCCCACTCACTCAAACAGCAGATAAAATGGGAGAGCTGGGACTACTTCCCTCTCATGTTTATGATCCAATCCTTTTCTTTTATTAAATGTACATGAAAACCAAATGAAACAGTTTGCCAGGTGTTAAAAAATGTTTCTATAACCTCAAATCAATCTTTGTGCTGTGCTAACAATTCTAAAGAAATTAAGTTTCCATTCAGTCCATAACGTTTTCTTTGCTGCTCAGCTGCCAAAATATTTTAAATCCAGCAACTATTTGCACAGCCCTATAAATTAGGTTTACTAAAGGAAACAATTAGCAAGCCTGTAGCTTACAGGAATTTCAGTTGGTACTGCTACAGTGCATTGTTTAAGTAATTAGAAAATTATTTCAAGTATTGTAAGTATTTGCAACACAAATCTCGTGTGCATAGATGCTGTCCCATTAATAATGGAAGCTATAAAAAGCTTGAAAAGCTAGTCTGCAGAGGAGGTCACATGCTTATTATTAGTCTAACCAGTGTATGCTTCTCATTGTTACTGAATACCAACATTAAAATAAAATAGGAGCATACAGGGAAATGTGCTTCTGTGCTGCTAAATTTGGAAGAAATCTAAAGATATAGATGTGTCACATGCTATTGAAGTTTAAACAGACGAAGATCTGGATAAAGATATGAACATAATAATTACTAAAGTTAAGGTGTACCACTGAACTAGAGTTCTGTACGAAATACTTAGTGGAGCTATAAAATCAGTAGCAAGATATCATTAAACCAAAATGAGTTTCCAAGTGAATGCCTATTTCCAAATGGAAATAGCATCAGTCATAAATGAGATGCTTTAACCACAACTTAATACTCTCTACTATCTTGAAATGCAATTAATCTGCTAAAAGACAGGAACACTTCCAATAATGATTAGCAGCCTTAAAAAATCCTGCACCTCCGATTTAGCTATGAAGCTCTAGAGATGGGCTAGCAGCCAGATGTTTATAAACTCTTTTCAGGTCACAATTTAGTTACGGTTACAGGGTTAGACAATGTACTCTCATTTAGCCCTCCAACTGACTAGCTTAACCATTATCTGTCACTACACTGGGCATATGCACCCTGCTGGCTGCCACTGTCCAATGCCAAGTCATCTATTTCCCCGCTACTGCACGGCCGAGGCTGCTCCATTCATCCCCTAGACAGCCTCCTTTCAGGGGAGCATTACAGGCTCAACAGACCTCTTTGTTGGAGTTCTATTTACACCACCATTTTTTGTTACTCGGATTGTGAAAGGAAACAACAGGAGATGGAGAGGAGACGGACTGCTAACACAGTGGACCAGAAGTCATCAACCTCAGCTCTTTGAAGTGATGTGCACAGTAAATACGGAAACTATACCAATACGTGAAATAACCTGGTGGTCTAAGTGCAGTTCCCAATAGACCCTCGGATCTATATCTACAAGAAGTCAGCATCATAATCAGCAATAACTGGCAACCTTCCCCACTATTTATAAAGAGCTGCAGTGTAATTATTCACTCAGCTCCCATTGATTATAATGGGATTTGGCTGGATAAATCCCCATGTAGCTCTTTGAAAATTTGGGAGCTTTAGGGCAGTTGCTGCTCCGAGGTGTAAAACCTTACACACATTCAGATGGAATGCGCTCCCTTCTGAACACAGCTAAAACGCAGCAATAAGCGCTATGAGCCCTTGACTTGATTACTGCTGTCTGCAAGCTGCTGTGAGATAGAAATGCACCTCCCTGCAGCAGGACAGCACAATGACCATGTGCCTCCGGGGCAAAGGAGCGCTGGCACATGCCAAGCTTTGAAGATGTGTTTAATTCCCTTTGACTTCCACACGACTAAAGCACACACATGACTGCTCTGTGGCATGGATTTCAGCGTGTGACCCAGGACGTAAGGCATACAGCAGTGCTCCTGAGGCCTCGCAGCAGCTTCAGTTGTCAGGTTTTATTTGGGGAAGCTGTTCTGCACACACACCAGGCTGCTCAGCTGCTGCCTCCCCAGTGAGCCATGGGCTGGCTGCTCCTTGCCCACACCACAAAGGCTTTTGCAGCCACATTGCTCCACTCTGTTGACTTCAGCAGGAGCCACACCATTTCAGTGAGTGCTGCAGCACCAGGGCTTTCTATACTGAGGTGACAGACACAGTGTGTTGAACCACCAGCTGAGCAGGCACAAAGGGCTTAGAGAACTAACTCTGTGCCTTTCAGGCAGTTATCCTATGCCAGATAGCAGGTCCATTAAAGGTACATGTGTATCACTCATTTCTTTGCCAAACTCTGACTTAAATACACCTGTTACTTCCCAGCCCTGTTATCTTCATTATTTAGTGCAGCACCTTATCATACAGCTTCAGCTTTCTCCCTCCTACTCCTTCCTGACCTTCCCTGAATGGCAGCTCTGTGCCTTGTTGGTTACCAGATTTTAAGCTTGCAAGGCCATGGCACCCTGGTCCCACTGGCCATGATATCCATCGGCCCTTCCAGCACTTTCCACTACCATCTTCCAATCCAGTGATGCCTTAGACAAAATAAACATCACCAGAGGCAAAGTTAATGTTACTTCTCTGTGACAACCCTCTCCTATTTCTATAGTGCGAGAGATGCCAAACAATGGTGGTGTGGAAGACGTGCTGCATTTACCATGGCCTACAACCAGTCTTGCAGAACATTTTACTGGTGCACAACTCCAGGGGTTCTGAGATGATGATATCTCGCCTGCTTTCACTTTATAAAATACACATTTTTTTATTTCCTTTTTCAAACAACAGCAAAAAATGAAATAGAGAAGCCTAGTATGTAAAAATTTTTAAATTACTAAGAGAAAGTATGTTGTTATTACAGAAAATTTTCTCTTCCTAAACCAGGCACATCACTGGGGAAACAAGGGACTGGTCCTTGAATTTGCATTATTTGAAGTAAAGAGGCTTTCTTCACTAATTTTTGCAGACTTGAGGAAAAAACACATTTTAATGTCCTGCTTTTTGGCAGATTAATTTACTATTTCTTGTCTGGTGTGTTTTGCTGCTTTTTAAGAACACCTTCACAACCTAGAAGTGTTCTTCTTTTACCTGACGCTATCCAGAAACTGGACATAAAATAGACAATGTACAGACCAGTGTGTTTGTGTGCATGTTTCAGTGCATGGAAATTTGCACTTTTAATTTTAACCAGTGCAAATGACAACTAAAAGCAATAGCCTTTCAACTTTTCCAAAAAGAGTTCCCATTTTTGCATTTTATGGGGTAGTTAGAAAAACAAACTTTTATTGCCTGTAGAGGGGAACAATTTTCAGTAATTTGAGCTTATAGTGAAACCAGCCGATCTCCATCTTGCTTTATCTGTATTGCTTTATTCTTTGATCATAAATGTATCCAATTAATATTTTTATGCTATTTTATTTTTGTAGTAAATTGTATGCATCATGAGATAAGAAATATACTAGTTACTATTATTTTCCCAAGGTTTTCCTTTCCAGTACAGTATTGTTTTGTAGTAATCACACTCAGGATTTTCCAAAGTTATCTGACAGAACCAGCCTAGAGCTTCAGCAATTCTGACATTCCTGCAAAAGTTCTAAGAACAAAAACAATCCAATTTTTTTACTTCCTAGGACCCCCAGAATCCAGCCTAGTCAGTCAGAAAAAGTTGTTATCTTGTAGGGCTAGAGCAAACCTTTGAAGCATATCAAGCTTATGAGAACACAGACAAATCCAGAAAAGCATTTTTTTTTTTAGGGGAAAGCTCAAAGAATAAAATTTAAAGTGTTTGTTGTGTTCTGTTGATTGGTGGGTTAAAGATAACAACTTACAGAGCTGCCTGGCCATCAAGAGGTTGGGATGGAAAAACAGAGCCCATGATGTTAATTGCACACTATTTAAATTTGGCTTAGACTATCTTACACAGCTCCTTGCTTTTGATTAGATTTCTGCCAAGTGTTCCGACTCTTTTGTTTGGTAAGTGCTACAAAGGTATGGCCTGCACAGGCTGAGCTTGGGTGCTGTTGGTTTATGCAGAAACATTCCTCTATCACCCAGTCCCGTTTTGGCTGCCCACTCCTGTTTCTTAAAACACTGTAGAAAGAAAGGGAAAAGTAGGATAACAACCTAAAACTTTTCCCTTGAACATTTTGTCAGAGGTATATTCTCTTTAGACCTCTATGTTTTATAAAAAGAGATTCTGCTGATTCTTCTGATTCTGATTCCAAAGAGCACTTAGAAATATAAACCAACTACTATTATAACAGAAAATCATCTAATGATTTAAGAGTATTGCAAAGATTTTGATTCATATCCTGGGTTAAATGCCCAGTATGGAAGCCATACACTGAAACTGCATTATGTTATGACATGCAACTGACTGTATTGAAATATATACATATTTTAAAAATACTTACTTCTATGGAAATATCTGGGAAAAGTTCACCATACCACAGTGATTAGGGACTTGTAAAGGGTGGCCATCTCTTCAAGATCCTCAATAAGGGACTCAGAAGTGGTCAGAACAGGCCACCACTATTTTGGTGTTTTATGCTTCAGATAAAAAAAAATAAGTAATTACATGGCAACAGCAAACAATAATAAAGTTCAATTCGCTGCTGCCTTTGAGGAGGCTGCCCAAGAGATCTCTCAGGCTGCTTCCCCACAGCTGCTCATCAGGCACATGAAGCAAAGCCAGCAGGGAGAGTGATGAAGACACACGTCGTCCCTCATGTTTAGAACAGAGAGTGGAAAGGCCAACAGAGGCAGTCTGGGCTGCACTGGGTCAGATGGAACAGGGGCAGCCTTGTCCCTGGCTCTTGATGCCAGGCTGCCAGCACTGCCACCGAGACACTGCGGGCTTGGGTGGACACCTGGCAGTGGCACCTTCCTTCCTACCCGCTGCAGGGGTGTGACTGTCCCCATGGCTGTGGCATGGTCCTGGATTGAAGAGGTGGGCAGAGGGTGGCTGGAGAAAGGCTGGCAGTGCCAGGAGGGGTGGGGCAGCTGCGGTGGAGTGTCTGGCTGCAGCCAAGAGTGTGCAGGCTGCAGGGCTAAGAGGTGGTGCTGGCTGTGTGACGAGAAGCCACGTTTTCAGTTCTAGTGTCCCACAGGCTGGGAGGGAGCACAGGGCTTGGGGGAGGCCAGATGCACCCCAGGCATCTGCAAGAAGAGGCAGAGACAAGCCTGCACCTCTAAAGGAAAACCCAGTGCTCCTGCTCCTATAGAGGCACTCGTGCTTCTCAGCCCACTGGCTTGCCATCACCCATCCTTCCCAGCCCAGCAGGACTGGTCACTCTCTTATCAGCTCACTCCTGGGAACCAAGCACGTCAGGCTCTCCTCGGCTTCTGTGCGTTTTTCCTTTGCTCGTGAAGAATGGAGCCATCAAGAGATTTTCAACTATTTCCTGACCTAATACAGCTTTCACAGGATTTTACAGCAGATGGCAAGGGTGAGATGGTAGCTCTCTGTGCAACTCTATGCATTAATCAATATCATTAGTCATTACAACTGTAGTAGTATCAAAAAGCCCAGGCACAATTTTTGGGTAACGTTAATTCACATCTCATTAGCAAGTACATTTTACCCAGCCACCAGAAGAGAGGCCCTGACTGCACAAATGGTATCTAGTCTTTATCTGAGTCTGCTGCTGACAGACACTGTGTTTACAGGAGGGTTTTGCATTTACAGCAAATACTTTTTTGCTAGGATAGTTTGCCACTACTGAGTGGACACTGGTCAGGGCAAGTCATGCACATGGCCATACATTCACTGATCATCCATTGCACAATGATGGCACAAATCTCTGCTGCATCCAGGGATGCATTCTTTTCCTGGAGGCCAAATAAAATTTTCACTGTCACATCTAAATTCTGGCACAGATAGAAGAAAAGACAACCTTATCAGAATGTGTAGGGTTAAAAAAAAATCCCAACAAAACAACAAACTAAATAAACAACAAAAAGTCAGTATTTTCTATAATTTCCTCACTTTAATATGCTGGAAAGGAGTATACAATGCCATGAAATACTAGTAAATGGTCTGCTGTCTTTGCCATACAACTAATTTTATTAAGACACAGTTAACTGGGTTAACTCTCTACTGCGTTGACTCCTAGCTTGCTACAGAGTCAAATTATGGTGTGCAATGTTGAGTAAAGTGGGATCTAAACTATCCCAGGCAATTTCCAGTTGTATTGCACAGTGACAACAGACATCAGATTCAATTAGCAAGACATGAATGCATTTTCACAATCTGCAAGTTTTTTATCACTTGCTAGCTGGTAAACAAATAAATTATGCAGTGAGAATTGAAACACATCTCTACTTGGAGCTATATAATGTAATTGTTGTAATTTAATTCAGCTCTAATGAGATTAGAGTTTGCGGATGTGTAATCCAGTATTTTTGTAAAGATACATTACCATACATTTGAACTACAAAGGCAAGTCTGCTTTATCATATTTGCTGACTTGTCAACACCTTTACTTGTCTCTGCAAAAGTTTAGTGAGTGTTTTCTTTACCCTTGGTCCCTCAGTTTGATCCTCATGACCTTCAAAAGACATGAGATCAGGAGCTTCTTGCCTTACACTTTTTCTGACAGAAACAGGAAAAAGAGCTGAGAAAGAAGAATGGCTGTTGGACACCTGCATGGCTTTGAAGTTCCTGCTAGGTGAAGTTGAATCTTTCAATACTTAAATCCTTCTAAGAGTGTACATCTCTCCCCAAGTGAGTGGTGACTTGGATTCCCTGTTTCTCCCTTAGATGAGAAGAAAGTGCCATGCAGTCCTTTAAGGCAGATAGTAAAGGTGCAGCATATCCTTCAGTACGCAGGAACAAAACTCAAGGGCACATCACCCAGAGGGCTAAGGTGTATATGGCAAAAAAACAACATAAAGGGGCACACTTCAATTCCTAATAAGAATAACAGCCACCATCACATACAGACATTTCAACCAAAAAAGCAAACAAAACAAAACACCAAACCAAAAAACAATAAATATTTGTATAATTTCTATAGAAAATTTAAAGACATTTACATAATTGGAAGATTTGGGAGGAAAAACAAGAATCAAACACCATCTTCGATAATTACCTTCTCTAAGAGAACCAGTTTGCAACCAGAATTGAACTCATTATTCAGTGATACTCAGTGAACAATGAGAATCATTGAGTACTCAAACTCAACTTCTCAGCCTTTTTCTGTGTGAGCTATACCACAGGCTTTATAGTGCACCTGTACAGTAGGTGCATTAAAGCATCTGAAAGATCAGACCCAGACATTTTTGAGTAAGCCTAGTAGACACTCTATTTAAACTTCAGCTTGCTAATTTTATTGCAAGTGATTTTGCTCCCATATATTGAAGAAGTAAAAGAGAATTTGCTGCCACAGGAGGCCTGGAGAAGCAGTGAAATACCCATCCATGAAGATTTTAATAATTTAGCTTGACTCAGCCCTTATGTCCTTACTCTGATTTGTGTTAGTACAGATAAGGAAGTCTCTAGACTTTTGGTGTAGGTCTCTAGAATACTCCATCATTCCAGTTGGTCAGTCATTCTGAAGGAATTGCATGACCACTATTCCTGATATACTGCAAGTTCCTAAGCACTTTCCATGAAGAGGAAACTTAGCAACATATCCAGCAACTCATGAAACAAAGGGATTGGTGAGGGTGACAGGAAGAAAACTCTCATCTGGCTGTAGTTCAATATGAAGTTATAGCATTTGTTTTGAGGGCATTTCAGGAAAGGGATTTATTATCAGCAGAGGAACAATTGAAGTAAGGTAATTTACATATTGCTTGCAAATATTTTGATAATCAAATTATATGTTTATGGCAATACCAGAAACATTTAACACTTTTTTCACGGAAGTACGTTTAATAAGGAATTTTCTTTTCTTGAAAAACTGTACTGGAATTTCTATTATGTCAGTTTAATTAGTTCCTCAGAAAAACAAAATAGGGAGTGGCTTTACTGTGATCATTGTGAAGATTGCTGCTGCAGTACAATGTTTTCCTTAAGCTGCAATGAACACAATGCTTCCTGTCCTTGTAAGTCTAACTTAAAGAAATGATCTTTAGCCATCATCTTAAAACCTGCCTCTCCGGGGGACAGGTGGGAGAGGGTGGAGAGGAAAGCTTGTTACCTCCCTGTTTCCGCCTCACCTTTTCCTAGTTCCTTAATTACTTTTGACCTTAATGAGCCATCTCGGGCGCTGGGCTTGCCGGTGCGCTCCCCGTGAGGGGGCAGCCTTGGTTGCGCGCTGAGGGACCGCCGCGGCTGCTCCGAGATGCTGCCGAGCGCCAGCGCGCTGCCGGCGGGGCGGGGCAGGGCAGGGGATGCGGTGTGCCGCGGTACCCGCATGGGCTGCCAGAGGACACGGTCAGCGCTGGGGCCGGCAGGGCAGGGCAGGGGATGCGGTGTGCCGCGGTACCCGCATGAGCTGCCAGAGGACACGGTCAGCGCTGGGGCCGGCACCACTGCAGCGCTGCAGCATCTGCGCTCAGCACCCGTCATCTAACCACTTCCTCCCAAATGGAAGAAAGTGTGGCTACTATTGCACTTTTTCTTCTGAAGAAGGAATGGGGAAAGAGCCACACGTTTAAAACCCACATCCAGATTTCTGCAAAGTCAAAAGTTTTAATTGGTGCAAATTTTGGCTAACGTGAGATAGTAACCAATAGCAACAAAGAGTGGTTTGTGGCTTTTGCCTGGCTGCTTGCTCAAGTCTGGATCTCAACTGGTTTAACACTGGCTGTGTCTGAACAAAAAATGACACAAGGTCTGTGTCTGCAACTCGTCCAAGGCAGGCATCACACAGAAGGTTGCAGCTCCCTTCCAGGAATGGAGATAGTGCATGTCAGTCTCTCTAGCTTGATTTCAGGTTGCAGTGGAGGCGCAGTCAATGCACGCACAGATCTGTACGCCAGGAGGTGCTGCTGACTCCTGAAATGGAGGCCCAGAAGACACCAGGTCAGGGGGAAATTAACGTCCAGGTTAATTTCAGTCAAGCTCAGATGAAGAACAGAATTCTTAACTACAAGACCATGAGACTCTGATCTCACACAGAACCTTAGTCAGACTTAGATATGAAAAGAGATGGATTTATAGCTCTAAGACAATCCCTTCCTTCCTTAGGGGCTCGAGTAAACTTTAGAAGGAAGTGAAATATCCCTTACACTTCTCACTTTATATAGAAGGAAGCAGAAACAGGGCTTTAAGCTCTCTTCTGAGTTTCCATTTACTATGGATATTGCAGCCTTGCCTATTGCCCAGACTGTGCTTGTTCTGTGGAAACAAAGCCATTGTTGGTCCTACAACGTTAATGGCTTGTCAGAAAGAGCTGTTTTGGAGCTGTCTTGCTTAAGACAACATCCTTCTCAAGTTACAGGTGGGAGTCACAACACAGTCCTCAGGGATTACATCTAGCAAGACAACCAAGCCTCTGTGGAAAGCAGCAAGTCATGGCTTTTAGTCAGGTGGAAAATAGGTTTTATATAGGAAGAAAAAAAATTAATTGCCTAGGAAAGCCTGGAGGGTTCTAAAAAGCATGCAACTTGGTGTTGCCTTGGCATTATCTTCCTTAGCAGTATTAAAAGTTAAGTATGTATATTACAGAGAATCAACCACTGTCAACAAAAAAGCCTATAGCCTACAATTCTTATACTTCTCTTACTTGTGTAACTCAGTCTTCAGCAAATGAAGCTTCATTCCCAGCTATTAGTTTACAGGAGCCAGTCCCACCAACAAGGTGACATAAGCAATACAGGAAAAAATACATTTTTAAATAAGTTTAATCTAATTTAGGGAGGATCCCATATAACTATAACCATGCAACACTAATAAGACTTTTTGATGGTTTTCATATTGCATTTAAAAATAAACAAAATATCTGCGCCAGAAACATCTTGGGGCCTCAATTTCCAGTGTGTAGCTGTATAGCAGCATCAAAGGCTCCGCCTCCTGTAAAAGAGGAACTAAAGAGAGCTTCTTTCAGTAAAAATAGCATCACCAGAAGCTGAAGTTCACTTTAGACTGAGTTTTCACAGTTCTGCTTCATGGTCTGTTTAGTTGGGAGAGTAATGTCTTCTCACACCTATCATCTATCTGTGAATGAAGTTACTTTACAATAGTGAATTCTGGTTACCATGGGTCTCTGCCAGTAGAAGGTTTATTGCATTTATTCCATGTTAGATAATTCAAGAGTTACCAAAACAGCTTCTAAGTTTGTGTGTTAAGTAGTAACTGCCCTAGTGTTTCATATCCAGATACTTTTGTATAGTTTTCTAACACACTGTTAATCTCCTTGCATGAGCTTACTTTCTTTAAAAACATGTAATAAAGCAATGCTAAAGTCAAACATTTCTACCCGTAAAGTAACTGCCAAAATCTGATCCCTATATTTCAAAGACTAGAAAATAGGACAAAGAGTAAGAGACTAAATTGGATGATTAATGAGATAAATGAAAAATAACTAGCATACATTTTTTATCAGGTAAGAAAGCCTTCTGATTCAGGAGCAGAAAATGTAATGATGATCGTATTTAGCACTTAAACAGCTTGGTTAATGCATACAGGAAATTGTCCATTTGAGATGAATACAAACAGAAAAAAATATCTTCTGCGCCCCTAAGTATAGACAGGTCTAGACTTCTTCATTGCTGTTCTTGCAGGTGGCAATTATTATTCTTGCATTCATGTGCATATAGCTTTAGTTTGATTTGGTGAGAAACGTGGAAATAAGTCGAAATTTCAAAAACAACCATATACTCATTTGGAAACAGCTCTCTGCTTCTGCTTGCTTACAGATTTTTTTTACTTGCCACCCAGCCTTTGCCTACTTGGTTTATGCCTGTATGGTTCACATACTGATTGCACAGCAGAGTGTATAATACTGGAAGAGAAAACACCAAACACCTTCCTCTGCACACAGCAACATTTGCATCTTTAGGAGCAAAACAAAAGGCAAATCAGATGAAGAGGTAGGACTCACTATTTTCAGTGGGAGGGGCAAACTTAAGGCTCCCTTTATCTGATCAAAACCAGCTTTCTTTTCCATTTTCTGTTCCAAGAGCCCAAACGAAGCAAGTAGCCAGCCCTCCATTGCATATCATGGTTTAGTACACAGCATCAGCTGGCAAAACTTTCTGTCTCAGTTTGATGTCATGGTGGGTCTTTGCATATATACACATCCCTATTCTGGACAGTCATGCTATTCTTAGACACAGTAAGAGCCCAGAGAAAATTGCACAGCCGTGTTAGTAGAAATAAAGCAAAGGATTGCAATGATTGACTCCCACCCTTCCCTTCAAAGTGGTTTGCAAACATGTGAAAAAAGAAAAGCTTGGTTTCTTTTTGAAAGAAAAAGGAAATAAAGGTCAAAGGGAGCATAAAATCAGCCCTAAATGGAAAGGGCATTCATTAGCTTTCTCAAAAAGAACAAAAAATAAAAAGCAGCAACTACTTACTAGATGCAAGAGAAACAGCACCAGCCTGTACCTTCCAAAAGAGCCTTATCCAGGCTTATCAAGAATGTAAAACGTCTCCTGAAAAAAAAAGGCATGCTGGGGAAGGCTCCTATTTCAAAGAGGCCAGAGCAAAAACAAGTTGCAGCAAAGCAACCAAGGTTCAGCTGTAGATAATTTTGGGCAAGAGGAAAGAGATTGCCCTTCACCAGATGGCCACATATAAAGTAGTACAAAGGAAGGGGGTAGGAAAAGGGGAAGAAGGAAAAAAAAAAAAAAGAAGAAGAAGAAGAGGAGGATATCAGTTTGGTTGTTCTTGTTGGTTTTTGTTGTTTTTTTGGGTTTTTTTCTATTAAGTCTTGGTTTGAAATAAAATGTAGGCCATTCTGATACCTGTGGTTTTTTTCCTCCAGATGGTAGCTGACAGTTTGGGGTTAACCTCCACATGAAAAGGAAGCAAATTAGAGAAAATTATTGTTTCTCAGCTACTCCTGAGAATTTTATTATTTCAGACTTTGCAAAATAAACACAGAGCCTGTGTTCTGCTAATTCACCTTGTGAAAACTTCATTTCCAGTGGGTTTGCATATGTGTTCAAATAACACTAATTTCTCTATTTTACTCACAACTTTTGCACTTAAAGAGGTGCAGGCAGCTGCTTGAACTGTATTATGTACTCTGGGATGTGGAGTGGCAACATAGAATGTTAGAGAATTGCCATCCTTGAAAAAACTTTCTATCCTGTCCTAGTCTAGCCTATCTGTTTTTCTTAACATAAAGGCAGAAGTTTAATACAGCAAATAGAGAAGAAAGGAAAAAGCTTATTAGTATTCTGACTCTGTGTTTTCCCAAAGGAAATTCTGACTATCAGGTAGTCAGCTGACTCTTATAATGCAATTTGCTTGCTGTTGGAATCTGTCCATTGGTGAAAATTAAATAAATATGATATAGAGGAACAAAGTTGTTCTCCCCTGGTATAAAAACATCTCAGATAGAAAGGTAGATCAAACACAAAAGCCTTGCACCCTGTAGCATAAGTGGCTGTCCATTTTACTGATTATATAACTTGTATCATGTGGCAGTCACAGAATAAGAACTTCTTTGGGAATATAGTTTAAAAATGAAACAACATAGTCATGACAGCATTGATTTCTGTACCTAAGTAATGAGGCAAATCTTGAAAAAATAAGGTTGGTTGATTTACTTAACATAGAAATTCCTGCCAATTTTCAAAGTACTGTCAAATATAATCATATTAACTAAACCTTAAAAACCCCAAACAGCCTCATTTATTATTTCTTCAATGCATATGTTTTTGGGTATTTGAATATGCCTACAACAAAAGAAACTAGATTTTTAGGGAGCCAGTTAGCTTGTCTTGCCAAGTTAAAAGTTCTGGTAAGGTCAATCTCTTACAACAAATCTAATTATTACAACTTACTTTCTTTATGTATACAGTTTTCACCTTATGCCATATGACAGAAAGGATAGTGGGATAATGCTCTTGGGTTGAATCTCCTGGTGATAGTCATTCTTACTTCCTCAGAGTGGGGGAGGCCTTTGTGAGGGAAGCAGAAGACAGACGGATGTTTTTCAGTTGGTTCTTGTATTTAATCTGCATAATTAGAAAATGGGAAAGTTATCTATGACGCTGATGCTGACTTCACTTCTAGGTCTTTTTGAGCTCATTTAAAGTATGGTAATGAAAAAAACATTTTACCTTTGGGCAGCAATCTAATTTGTCAGGAAATTCCTCTTGCTATGATGAGTGGATGAGGAAAATTTGGAATAATATGATCCAGATGTTAAAGCTCCTATTTAGCAGCAATGCAGATGTATTATTTTATGGAACTGTCCAGATGGTGACCTTCCAGTATTAATAATATATCAATACTGGGGTTTGCATCTGTATGACTCAATTCCTATCTTTGCTCTCATTTACATGACAAAATACGCATGCATTTCATGTAGAGACTAATAGTATTAAAATTAACAATCTGGAAGACATAAAAATCAATCAAGAAAATTGAAACAATTACTACGAGTAATATATACCAATTGATCTCATAACAGCATCACCCAAAAGAAGGCTATGCTACCGTTTTTTAATTGATTTGCATTTAATTTTGCATCTAACATGATAACAAAATTCTGTTACAATTTTGTATTAGAAAGTAGCCAATTTCCTGAATATGTGCACTCAAGCAGTTTTGGCTTTGCCAGTTGAATTAAAACTTTACTGGAAAACAAGAAAAGCAACCCACCGTACTTAAGCACAGCAGAGAAAGTTCATATTGGGCAGCAGCCAGGCAGGCAGGCAACAGAAACCTTTGGTGGCCTCTGGTGAAGGCTGGGAAACCTCAGGATGTGCAGTCAGGGATGAGCAGAGGCCACTGACCTGTGGCATGTCAAAAGGGCAGCAGGGCATGGAAGTAGCTCAGTCACTTATGGGCACAGATAGCAGACTGAGCTCTCCTGAAGTCAGGGCTGCAGGGTAGAGAAAAGCCTAATTCTGATCTGATCTTGTGATGATGTGCTGGTATCTTCTACAGGCGTTTCTATCTCTTAATTTATTTAAACTTATATTGTAAAATACCAGTTTGTTCAAGAGTTCCCTGCTTCCTGGGGCTTGGGGGGATTATCTTTAAGGGTTTCTCATGTTTTCCTTAGAGAAGAATTGAGTCTTCCTACAGCTGAAATCTGTGGCAAAGCTGTTTTAAATTTCACAAGGAGTAACACTCATTCTTTCAGAATTCTACTTTTTAGATTAAGGAAAGAGATTAATTTTCCATAGTAGTATCCTTTTACTCTAGGTGAATTGTGCTTTTTGTTTGCTTTTAAAGAATCTCCCTGTACCAAACCAAACATAAATTTTAAAATTGTCTCATCTCTGAGTTTTTTTGGATTTTATTTTTAGCAACATTTTTGTAACAATCCAGGAGTTAACTCTACAAACATGTATATACTAAAGTCAGTCTTGCTTTACCTTTGCCATCATCAGGTTTCCACAGTCCCAAATCCATGGTTTATTAACATGACTACAGAGAGAATTGACATTACAGGGCTTTTAACTCTTCAGTGGGTATTAAATATGTGCTTATTGGAAAAGAACTAGAATATTTCATCACGGTGGGCAGCTCAAGCTAATATATATATTGAGTTTGATGAAATTTCATTTTGGAAAAAACATTTAAAACTTTAAGCCACAGCACTTTGTGCTGAAGAAAGAGGTGTGGTTACGTACCCAAGCACCACCCAGAGGGGTGCAGTCAAATGTGCCTCTCTAAAACTTCCTAAGAGCAGCTCTAAGGCTTAAAGTGCCTCCACTGATTTCAGAAAACTTGCTCCCAAAGTTTTAACTTTGTGGTCACCATACCTAATTTGAGTTCCAAAGCAAACTTTAATGTTTTTTCCAGTAAAAATAATTCTATCAGTAGACAATTTAAATTCCAAGCATATGATGTGAGGGGTCTGGTGAATTGCATCTCATTGTTATAACCAATTACTACATTGGATTTACTAATTATTTACAAGATGCAAGGCAGACTAGCATTCTAGAGTAACAAAGGCACTCCTGGGTCAGATGCTGTACAAGTAACATTTTATTTCTAAGATTTACAGTTTGACAGTCTGTTATTCAAACCTGACCACACACAATGGAAACATGGGATGTCATTACTTTAAAATGACTGTTTCAATTTTGCCAACAGTCCCACTGCTGCTTATGTGGCTTGTTTCTCTTTATTTCACCATCAACATTTGCTGGTGAAAAACTGTCCATGTGAGGAATGCTCACTGTTATTACCCTTACATCACTTTCAGACCAACCTCTCTTGGGAAGAACATCAGAGAATGTCCAATTTTTTGTTGTTTTTTAAGTTGTTTAGATAAATTTCATAGATGGTATAGTGACTTGGCTATATCTAACTTACCTTAGTTATTTTCTACCTCTTCTAGTCCTGTTCCGTTCTTTGTTTCCCTCCTTCACAATTCTGAACTGTTAGTTAATTATGTTAGCAATCTGTTCACATTTGCCACTTTTTGTGAAGACTGAAGGAAAACAAACTGGGTTTCATGGGGGTTCATTCCTCTGTTTTTTCCTGTATTATACATTCTTATTCACCTTTACGTAAGAGCAAAATACAGAAGCATAAAATTTGTTGAATTTATTTAAATATTTCAGTAGAAACTACACATGCAACATTCTGTGCCACTCTGCAAAATACACAAGGACTTGAGCAGTCTTACTTTTTTTTCTATCCATACATTAGTGTACAAATTATTCTTCATGATCCATAAATGCAACTGAATTTTGGGTTTACCATGTTTGTATTTAATTAATTCCTTACGTAGGTAACTTTAGGTAAAATTGGGATTGGCAAGTGTTAGGATTTTCTATGTGATAGATTTTGCTTTCTATGCAGTGAAATTGCTCTGGGCTGGTCTCTTCAGTACCCACCTCTATGTATGAAACCCCTTTTGCATTGTGGAGCTGTAGCTCCTCTTACTTCCTGGGGGTTTTTTTATTGCATAGCTGACCTGGAGTTTCATATTAACTCATTTTACAACTTGTGTTTGTGGTGTGAAGAGAGAAGGGGAAAACCTTTCAACTTTGTACAGCGACTGTGTTCACTCATTTAATGCCCTAACTTCTGAGTTAATCCTCAACTCTCCATTTATGCAAATGAAGGTGATGAGACATCAAAAGCCTTGGCATAATGGATAAAAATAAATAAGTGTATTCATATCAAAGCCACATTACAATTCTTTCTGATGATCATGATTTCCTACTGTACCACACTTAAATGCTGCTTGGAGATCTTCTCTATTTTGACTATTGCTAAAGATTTTTACTCCAGCGAGTTAGTGCTTCCTTCAAACTGCAGGCTAATTTTCATTTTGTTTTGCAGCAGCAAACAGCCTAACACAAAGTATGAATATGCTTGACAGCCAGCAATGTTGACAGCAGGTTATAAACTACTTTTGGAGTCACAGCTACTCAGCTTTGCTGCAGGTAGGCCAAGCTGACACATTTACATATAGGAGTCTTAGTCTTATTATACAGACTATTAGAGTCTTATAATACAGAAAAATTAGATTCATTTCGTTGTTTTGCAGAAGCAACAAGAGCAGCCAAATCCCAGTAAGGTGTAACCTTTCAGTCAAAGAAATGTTAAGTTTCTATAGCTGAAAGAGCCCACTCAATATAAATTCCCCAGAGCAAATTCTTTGCTAAAATGCAGCAAGTCGTATTTAATCCCCTACTCCCAAACATCCCAACCCCAATAGAGTCTGCAAAAATATTAATGTCTCCTATCAATTCTGAGACTGTTAGGTGTTATGTGTAACAGGTCTTGGGAGACTGAAACCTGACTAAAAATTATGATAAAACCGGAGCTTCTCAGCATTAAAAAGGACCTGTCATTTCTGCTGCTACATGACACAACATAAAGGGCTTTAAAAAAAGAGTTGACAATTTTTGTAGCTGTATCTTAAAAATACACTGGTGGGGGAATTTAGCTAAAGTTAAAGAAAATACTTCAACAGAATAAAGCTGAACACTATTGGTAACACAAGAACTGCTAAGTTTCTGCCAAGATTTTTCCATCAGAGTTACATACTTTTAGATTAATAAACTGTACAATTTATGGGCAATATTTCTGAGACTTAAAGGAACAGCTGATTAAAGGAGCAGGGGCTGCAATATCTGCAACCCCTTCAAGAGGTGTTGGACTTACATCAGATGCATTTTGAGGTTGATCTACTCGTTCTTGAGGAATCCCTGGAATTCCTGGTCAGACAGAAGCTCAAACTGAGTCCAGCACAGTTGCTCTCAGTGGGATGCAGAAGTCCTGGACAAACATAAAGAAAATTCAAATTCTACCCAGGTAAAATTTCAAGGTGCATTAACTGGCGTTTTGGTGAAGAATAGACTGACACCAGTAATCATTTGTGGTTTTATGACATAAAAGTCTGATGATTCTTTAGATTTTTCCATGACACTGCTTTTTTTATGTAGTGTACTATGGGAGTGATGGGAAGAGACTTTGTGGGGATTTGTCCTGCCTACATGGCTTCCACCACTGCTGTACCTGCCAGGGTACATCACCCCCAGTCCCACTGGCAAGGACCAGAAGTGAGCTCTTGAATCTCTTTTGCCCTGGGGTCATAAGGTCTGCTGGATACTTCTGCAGTAAAATAACCTCTCTTTTTCTTGAGAAGAGCTCTTCTTGTGCCACAGACAAATTATTGAAGTTCCTCATCAGTCTTATGATTAAGAGAACACTCTTAATACAGTTGCTACTGACATATGCCAGGTCTTTGGGGATTTTGAGTTTCCAATGGGCAGATCCCTATGTGCAAGAAACTGCAATTTTCCTAATGGCCACAGGAAGGCAAGTTTCTTCCTTCCCCAAAGTATGTGCAACACTCTTGTGGTCCTTTCCTTTTTATAGTTCCTATCTTCCCCTTTCAAATTGGAGAATTATGCTGACATATGACCTTATGCCCAGTTACTTAATATCAAGCAGATGGTTGCTAAAATTCCTGCATCAGCAGTAAGATTTTAATTATTCTTTGTTAACTGTGCATCCTGGCAGTAGTAAACCCTGACAATTGTAGCCATTTCATGCTATCCTTATCTTTGATGGCAGCTGAAATGTGTTTATGCATCCTTGACACTAAGCAAATATTTTGTTGTTCTTTGGCTTCTTTATTTCCTGTAAGTTTGATCTTGACAGTTTTACAACACGAGTGGCATATCAACAAGAAATTTGTCCAATGACATCTGTACAGTCCATGGACAGAAAATCTTAGGGGATATAAAAAAATAAGGAATCATTGAAAATACCTAACAGCTGTCCTGTAATCATGGATATCCTTTTCATGTAATTATGAAACTATTGTTTTCTCCTCTTTTATGCTGTATTAAAAAATAATGATGATAATAAATACCAAGGGTGGGGGGGGGGGGGGGAAGAACTAAAACCAGGTTCAGAAACAACATAGTGCAGAGGTTTAAAAAAAAAAGGAACACAAATTATTTTTCAGTCCTGTAACACATGTTGAAGCCATGCAAATTTCTGGCTGACAAATTGATGCAAGAATGGCAATAATCCTATAGTTCCAGGTTTAAATCCACCTTCCAGGTATTTGGTGCACAGCCTTTGTGGGTGTGCCTGGCAGGACATCATACCAGGCATGCTGACCTATCAGCCAGGTCTGCTAATTCAGGCTCCACTCCTGTGTATTGCAGAGGATTTCCTCCAGCTGTGCCGGGGGCTGTTTGCCAGGTAGTTTTAAGGCAGATGTGGAGCCCTTCTCAACCAGTGTCCTGTACCCTAGAGTTTGAATGAAGAGCCAGTGACCCAGGGATGCCAAACAACTACATATCTTGCATTCCAGAAACTTAAAATGAAAAGTATTGGATATGTGCTGGAACAATGTTACTAATCACCCACTCCTGCACTTCATAAAAGTATCCTGGCTTCTTGTGACCTGGAAAATATGAATACTAGTCTGGATGTTCAGGACGTTGGATTCAGATTTACAATAACTCCAAATAGTCCAAATATTTTAAGTAATTTGAAATTGCTTGGTTATAAAACCAGGCAATGTCCACACTCAGTCATTAAAATTATCTGCTGATGGTTTGACCAGATTTGCAGATATAAGCACTAAGTCCTTTTTGCATTTGAAAAATTCTTTAAGTATACACCTGATACTGGGTTTCATGAATCCTGCATCCACAGCTGGTTTATTGTTGGCAAGAACCAAACTCACCCAGACTGCCCCGAGAAAGCTGATTTGAAGGGGTTGTTATGCAATCCATACCATCTTTGTAACAAGTGTGCTTTTCATTTGGATTTTCTAAACCATAGCCTGATTACTTACTAATTCCTGTTTTGATCTGCAGTGGAGGGATGAGATGGCCACATTAAATTACTGGAAAATTTACTATTATTAAGGAAAAATTATGTTTAAGGAAGATGATAGGTCTGTTTGCCTTTACCTTATCTAAGACCCTAAGCAAGCTAAGAAAATAAAAGTACATATATATTTTCCTTCTTGATTTCAAGATATCCAGAATTAATTTTTATGAGAGAAACACTTTAAAGACTATAAATAATTTTAGAAATATCATGCAGTGGATTTTGTTCTTTAACAACATTTTTTTTTTTAATTATGCAATGCACTTTCAGAACTTTTAAATTATGTAATGTGCTTTTCCCTTTTAGTAGTTAGCAAACAAGATTTTTCCTTCAGCACTTGAAAAAATAGTTGAAGATCTGCTGCTGTAGTTTTCTGTAGAAAAATGGTTGAGTGAATGCAAAACTTGCCTTATTTTCTTGGAGTCTATTTTAACCATAGGATACTTAATTTTAACATTACCTCTATTAAAAAAAAATTAAAAGTTTTAAGGAAGTAAATTATGAACACTAAAAAAGAGTACTTTCAAAAATTTAACCCAATACTGTATCTTTGATTCTGACTATGAAAAATACCAAGATGTATCTATTGTTGAATTTTTTCTCTAATTTCCTTATGAACAGATTGTGTGGAAACACCCAAATATTTTACGGACAACTTCTGGACTGTCTCTGGTATCTGGTGGTTTGGCAGTCAATTTTTACAGGCATCATCCAAGGCATTGCATACTCACTGGTTCTGGAATAGGATGCAGATTATTGGTGAGAATTCAAAGTGTTGGACATTTACCTGCCTATGAGAATATGCATATTCTGTACTTAATTTTAAAAGACTAGAGAAAATAGCAATTGGTGGAATTCTGGTATGCTAGAAACATTTCTGCCTCTTTTTGCATTACAGCGAGGCTATGCAGCACACTGAAAACAGCATGTTTGGGAAGCTCGTGCTAGAAAAACAACAGATTTCCTAAAATGAAGAAGTAGATAGCAGAAGTAGCTTCTGAATTCAGATTAAACATTTTAAGAATCTACATCATTATTAGAAATCAGAGATACACTTACTTAGCTTACACTTTATTATATATATATATATATATAAGAATAAAGCAGATATTGTATGAAGCCATCTATAGGTGAAAAAAAGGCTTAAATGCTAAAAATAGGAAATAAAGCACTTAAAAAAAAACCAAAGTAAATGGAAGAAAGAGCAAATCTTGAATACATAGAAAGAAGGTGGCTTTTTTACCTTAGATGAAGTAACAAAGTTAGTAATTCTTATTATGTATTATGCCTGAATTAATAAATGCAAAAATGCATGTAAATAAGCTGTTAATTTTCATTGTGCTGGCAGTTGCCTGCTTGTGGGTGTAGTAGAAGCAGGGGCGTCCTCAGCCTTCTCCATGGATAGCAAAGAACAGGGATACTTTGCTCTCACTAGGACTTTGGTTGTGCAGAGGACTTGCTAAAAGCAGTAACACAAGTAACCAGCTGTGAGAGGAAACTTCCAATGCAATCAACTCAGTCACAGTGAGGTGTGTGAACTGGGTTTTTGTACCACATTAGATGCCCAAGATCAAAACAGCAACAAAAACACTAACTTGGACATGGTCTCATCACAGTTACAGCCAAATGTTGTAGGTGTTTCCATTTGAAAGCTTTTAAGACCTGCTTCTATATGTGCCTGGAAATGCCCTAAGCTGCACCTAAGCCCTGAACTGATCCAGAAGTTCATAATTCTTCTGGTCTATCAGAATCAAGCTATAAGAGTTCACCCCAAATTTTCTATGTCTGCAAAAAAAAAAAAAAAAAAAAATCACAAAGACATCACTTTCTTTTTACATAAGGTGTGAAGAATTAGTCTAGTGCCAGTCTTCCATTTGTTCAATTTTTCAATTAGGACCCTTGTCCCAGTAACCTTCTCAAGAAAACACTACCCCACCTGACAGCAAAAACAATGTCCTATGTGGGATGTTCTCCACCCATTCTAGTTTTGTGGACTAAATTTAAAGAGGGAGCAAAAGGCAGGAAACACTCTTTTCATGCCTATGTTAAGGTTGCTGAACAAAGAGAGGAACATGGTGTTGGATTCAATGACTATATTTGTGTTTCCCACACTGTAGCTGAGAGCAGCTTAAACTCCACTTGTACAAGTCAGAAAAGTATTTGAATCCTACTCTGAAGCATCTATTGCAACATATAGTACAATGAAATTAGACAGAAATCATCCTCCATAGATGTCTTTCATAAAGGAAATTATAGAAACTAAAAGCTACAACAGACAGAACTGCAGTGAGAAAGCACATTTCTACATCATGACTTGCAGCCACAATTTTCAGGAGATCAGGGCATTTAATTTTCTGTGACAATGAAATACAGAGAATCATCCTTAGATTCACTGACTAGGAGAGCTAGGACAAAATTATTTGCTGCAAAAACTGATTTTTATAGCATTTGATGAGATGTGGTTTATACAAAGAATGCAGAAAAACCCTTGGCTAGGCAGGCTCTCTCATGAAACTTTTGCAAAGATGAAGACATAGAAACTACATAGCTGTATACCTAAAAAACTTTTCATCATTAAATCCTTAAATGAAACAGTTTTTGCTCATATTGCTGCTTAACAGTGTAGGTAAATACTGTTGTTTAACCTCAGAAGGCAGCTCAGCACATCCACTCTCTCATTCTCTCCCCAGTGGAACAGGCAAGAAAATCTGAAGGGTGAAAGTGAGAAAACTTGGGAGTTCAGATTAAGGCAGTTCAGCAGGTAAAGTAAAAGCTGTGCTCACAAGCAAAGCAGAAGAAAGAATTAATTTACTACTTTCCATCAACAGGGAAATGTTTATCCATTGCCATGAAAGCAGGACTCCATGACAAAGAACTTTTACTTGGGAAGGCAAATATGGTAACTCCAAACAACCTCCCTTACTCTTTCTTTCCCACAACTTTTAGTGCTGATTATGTTGTCATGGGCCATGACATTATGTATGGGACATCCTTTTGGTCAGCTGGGATCAGCTGTCCTCCCTGTGTCCCCTCCCAAATTATGATGCATCCCCTGCCTGCTTGCTGGCAGGATGGCGTGAGAAACAGAAAATATCTTGATGCTGTGCAAGCACTTTTGAGCAATAACTAAAAAGGTACTGTGTTATGGAGCCTGTTTTGGGCACAGATACAAGCCACAGAAGGAGCTATGAAGGAAATTAACTCTATTACAGGCCAAAGGTGTACAACTATTCGGAACATCTACTGAAAGTAATTAACTCATAGCAAGTGTTACAATTTGCAGTAGCCCAGCTTTCTGTTCTTGAGATGCAGATAAGTGATGGATTAAAAAGGCAAGTGAAATAAATCCAGAGTAAATTCACTATATATTTATTTCTTAATGTCCCTGTCTAGGATCTTAGAGCTGTTTTCAAATTAAACCAAAACATCTGCTGCTGCTCTTCTTCGAGAGGCCACTCCAGGTAGGTCTTGGTGTTCATGATCTTGCGCAGCTTGCAGAACCTCTTGGGAATGGCTTTGCTCTGGATGGGCTCCAGGAGGACGAGAATCGCCGCATCGTTGTTCTCATCAAAGAGGCGGAAATGCGAGAAGTCCAGCTCGTATTTGCACCACTCGCTCTGCACAAAGTGCTCGGACAGCACAAAGAGCGTTTTGCGGCTCTTCTCAATGGAATCGATGATGTTGTCCACAATCCACTTCCCCGGCACAAAGTCCCGCTTGTGCAGGCAGAGCCGGAAGGGAGGGCAGGCCTGCTCCAGCTCCCGCACCATGGTGTTCTCCACCCAGTCGGAGTCGTTCTCGCTGTAGGAGACGAAAGCGTCGTAGCAGACGTCCTTTGGCGGGGCGCGCTTGGGCTTCCGCTTGGCTTGCAGCCATGCCCACGTCATCCGCAGGTACCAGACCACGTGGTACTTGTAGCCGACGGCCACCAGCAGCAGGATGACCAGGAACACCAGGACGCAGATCAACGACACCACCAGGGACCTGTGGCACTCCATCAGGGAGAGGTGCACGGCGCCAACCTGCGTCCCTCTCACCGTCAGTGGAGAGTCACACACGTACTTGTCCGGCCACCCCACCAGCACTTGGGATAGCCCAGCTTCGTGGTGGATGAAGGAGAGAAATTCACAGGAGCAGATGAAGTTGTTGTCACTGGCATCCAGCAGCTGCATTCTCCTGAAGGACTCAAACTCCTCCTTGGAGAAACTGTTCAGCTTGTTTCTTCTGACGGACAAGGACACCAAGTTTGGAATGGGTGCGGCACCCGGCAGGGCCTTCAGCTGGTTTCTGGTGAGGTACAGCTCTTTCAGAAGTGGGAGCTGCAGTCCAAACTCCTTCAGGTTGTTTCCACTAACATCCAAAACTTCTAGTGTTTGAGGAATGCAGGTTGTTACTTGGGGAATTTGAGTGCTGGACAGGTTTAAATATTTCAGGGATTTTGGCCAGTCACACACATCTGGAATCTCACCAAAATTATTTTGGCTAATGTCCAAAACAATTAGGTTTCCTAGATGAGATAAACTTTTACTTGACCTTTCTAAGTCACTCAGTGAATTCTGACTTAAATTTAAAGCTTGTAGTGATGGCCAGCCACCCTGACAGGCTGAATGTTCTAAACTCAAGTCTCCAAGCAAATTTGCACTAAGATCAAGATATACTAATGACAGAAGATGTTGGGAAATTCTACATGGTACCAAAAAAACCTTGGTGTTTTGAACTGTGACTCTTGTAAAAAGAGATAGTAGACCTTCCACAGACTGAAGATCTGTAAACAAGTAAAATTCTTCTATAGATAAGGTCTTTATTGTTAAAATTCTAAGTGTCTGTGATTTCTTTGCTTGAATTTCCATTTTCCATTGTCCAGTTCCCAAGAGTCTACAGTTTACCAGCTCCAGCTCTACTAATCGTGGCATGTCTTCTAAAATACTGACAATCTCAGGCACAGTAGCATCTGTTAGTAATGCCTGTCTAAAAGAAATTTTCTTTGCAAAAGATGAAGACATGACTCTCAATACTTGCATTTCTGCTGCAATAGTGAATGCTATTCTTCTCACTTCCAGCCAAGTGACAGAGTGCAGAAGGTCCCTAACAATTTCTGAGAATATATTACTATTTCTTAGGTTTAGGATTATGTGATTTATCTGCTTAATTGATTTCAAACTTCCCTGCTCATACTGACTGAGGTTGCTACCATCAATCCACAACTTGTGCAGAAGCTCAATACCCTCAAAGTTCCCTTGCCGAATCACAGAGAACTGCGGGTTGCCCAGCTGGAGAGAGCTCAGGTTCTTCAGGCTAGAAAAGGGGGAGCTCTGCCCCAGGTCTCTGTAGGAATTGCCTTGAAGACGGAGGTGCTGGAGTGAAAAAAGGTGCCCAAACCACACAGGGGACAAGTGAGCCAAGCTGTTATTTGATAAGTCCAAGAGCTCCAGTTTTCCCAGGGACCAAAACGAGTCCTCATCTATGGAGCTGATTTTGTTGGACTGCAGCAGCAGGGTTCTCAGGTTCACAGCCTGCTGCAGGTCCTGAGATTGGATGTGCTTTATCCTGTTGTGGGCCAGGTTTAACACTGTAATTTTGGCCGTGACCCCAGGGGGAATGAAGTCCAAGCCCATGGAGGAGCAGTTGCAAAGCTGACTGGCATCGCATGAAGGACAAGCCCGCTTCAATGCCTGTTGCTCGGAGAGGCTTGCAGCTAAGATCACGCAGATGGCCAACACTCGCCAGGTGTGTGCAGTCATTATATTGCTAAAATATGAAACAGAGAGCAAATATAAGATGCGTAACTTGTTCTGGAGAAGCTACACTTTGGATAAATCTAGAATATAAGTTTTGCTCTTCTGTCTTGTTGAAGGCACTGTTAAAATATTTGGTTTTAATACAGTTCAGAGTTGAAACAGATTCGTTTACTACTCTGATCCTACTCCCGTTTAGTAAGTGGCCTTCATATTTCAATCTCACCTCATGTCTTTTTTTTCTGAATCTGTGAATATTATTTTGTATATTCATTTTTTTTACCTCAGGGAGTCCCCTGTTCATGTTTCAAATCCTGGTTAAATCAAGAAGAGTCAGCATCCTACAGTAGATAGTAGCATTCAGGTTTAATACTTACCTCAAGCATATGTCTAATCTCTATTCTGACAATAGGAAGAAAATAAATGAATTTGTTTTAGTCCATTTTTCATTTTATTTGCCTTTTCCTACTCTGATTGTAAATGTCTGGTGAGCAGAGCAACAAATACTTGCCTGAATGACTCTCATGTTGCCATCAGTCTGATAATTGCTAATGAAATTTAAACTTGTAAAACTGACGATTGTTGCCTACTGCCTCAACTCTTCCTTTTTACTGCCACATCCTTCTCCTCAGCTAAGGCTTTTTTCTGTTTTGGGAACCTGTGGCAGAGAGAAGATCAGGCCAAGCCACAAGGAAGTGCCAGGGGCTCAGATCAAATCAGCTAACTGGACTAGGTAGCTTTTTCTAGCCCCACAGCCTTTTTCTGGTCTTCTGGACTTAAATAGCTGGACTGAAAGAGCATTTTTAAAATGTAATTTTCCCTAGCGTGCTACAAAACCCACTTACCTCAGTAGGTATCTTATTGAGGGTGGAAAGAATGAACAATCCCCAAAGAGACCAATCAATGAGTTCACAAAATCATTGTCGGCTCTCTATCAGGTTAATCAGTTTAGATTGGATCTTTGAGAACTGCTTTCTCCCTCAGTCATCCCACTGAGATTCTGTGCAGAAGATCTACTCTACTCTGAATTAATAATCTGATTTGTTTTACAGTAGCTGACCCATGTTTACAAGTTAATACAGAGAAGTCTCACCCTTCCAGCTGCAATATTTTTAGTCATAACTTTAAGATTATCCAAAAGGGGCAAAATTTACTGAGGTGGTTTGGGCATATGGGGAGGGGAGAAAAGGTTATGGATAATTTTTTTAGTCATTCCATCTCTTCCCAACTGCAGGACTATAAATATTTTGATGTCTTGTGTTACTTTCCCTTTATCTCTATCTGGCTCTGATGTAGAACTTTGGATCTTGAAGGACAAGGTTCTCTTCTCTATCTTTAGATGCCCACAGCTGCCCTGGTCATCCACCATGTCCTCCAAAGTCAATGGAGAAAAATAACATATTTTAGGAGCAATTAATACAGTGTGTCTTGGACACCCAGATTAAGATGTGCTGACTCCAAGAGAAATTATCTGATTGCCTTAAAATGGGGTATCATAGTTTAGATACCTAGACATTTGTCTCCAAACAAAAAATCGTGGTCTGTATTTAGACTTATTTTGTGTCCAGATTAGGTTCTTTTGCAGGGCTTTTTGGTCTCCCAAGAGTAACTGGATAATTCAGGGCCGTAGGCTAAAGGAGTAAATCTAGGAGCAGAGTGAGTTTTACTAGTAACAGATTTAGGTGGTATTTTTATAGTTGTCATCAAAATACTTACTTTTAGAAAATGAAGCAACCAGGCAACCTGATCAGTCAAAAGCTATCTATAGGCAGATTATTTATAGGTGGAAAATTGGCAGCCCACAAGGGAACTGGACAGGTACTGCAAGGGAAATACCAGCAGAGCCCAATGGCTCTCCACCTTAACAGCCTGAAACAATCCAAGTACTGCAGGACTGAGCTACATTTGGTGATTCAGGATGCTGACTTTGCATTTTTTTTGCTCATCTGTAATCTGAACAGACACTCAGAGGAATCCCATTCCCATCCTCAATCACTTTCAGCCATTCCCTTCCCCTTCTGACTCCTGCCTAATGATTCTGCTTGAGACCCTGATTTACAAGGTTATTTCAGGCCTCTCCACACCCACTCAGACATACAGCCCCAGTCCATGATATCATTTCCCTACCAATAAATCACTTCTCCCTGTTGTGCTGGGAATTAAAAGCCACAGTAAGAAAATGAAACTGAAATGCAACTAAAAATACATAAACTTGCACAGATGCCCTTATACCATAAGGTGCTGTGATGATCCAGACATTCAAAATGTATCCAGGTTATGAAAAAAGGGTCCAAGACATCGGACATGCTCAATCTTATTTTCCCTGGCCCACATGAGTAGAAGTACACGTTTTCTTAAACAAAACCATGACTGACAGCAGAATGAGGTTCCATAAATGCTCACAAATGGGGAAGGTTAATGTAAGACCTGAAATAAAGCATGCCAATGGCGTTCAAATTGATTCTAGCTTGGGGAGCACTACCCAGCTAAATGTGGGCTGGTAAGTTTGAGCAGTGCTATGGAGCCTGCAGAGGAAGAGTCACTGGTTGGTGAAGAGGCCGAACAACAAGCAGACTGGGGAAGGCTGCTGCTCTCCACCTGGAAGTGTGTGGGTTATGCCCTAGTTGTCAGCCCCCAGCACTGCCCTAACAGCACATCTGCACAGCCACACATCCACACACACAGGGCCCTGCCTCTGCTTGTTTCTGACACAGAAGATGTGCAGCAGGTAAGAGTTAGGTGAGGAGGCAGCTGATGTCCTGAGGCCATTGTTCAGTGAGCTCTTTTCTGATTGAATTCCTGAAACCGAGGCACCCCACCTTCACTCCAAGCCTCCCCTGGGCAGTCAACACAGGTGAGACAACATACAAATAGGACAAGACACCCTCCCACAAGGAAACTGCAGAAATGGCACAGTCTGACCCAATTTGTCTCTTGTTCATTTGCTGCTTTCCACTGTCCTGTTTCCCAGAGGACATTGGTCTCATCAGCAAGCCACATCTCTCCAGAACCTTCCTTTGCCTGCCATGCATCCCTGACAGATGCCTGTGATTGGACCTCCCTGTTCTACTTTTGCTGGCAGCCAGAAATCACTCCCCACCCCACAGTCCTGCCCACCCTGAATCCCCCTTGCAGAGGAGGACTGGTGGCAGAGATTATGTTGCCTCTTCCCTGGGCTCCCTGTTTGCTTCTAGCTCTGGCATTGCAGCTCCACTGTCTTTCCCTGCATGTCCAGCCTTCACCTACCTGAAAACTCACCTCTGTGCGAAAAAGATTCCCAGAGATGCCACCTGCAGCTCCAGTGCCTGCATGCCAGTTAGCCTATGCTGTGTTTTGTCTCTCTCTCGCTGATCATTATTTGCCCAGCTTCCTCTCAGGCTGCTGTTCCGTTTCCACTTCACCTTTCAACTTTGACAATGTAAGCAGGGGAATTCCCAGCTGGGTGGTCTGGTTGGCATAAGAGCAGTTACGCTATCATGCCTTTTAAATGTGCCAACACAGAAGTCTGGATCTATGGTAAGAATGTACTGTGTGAAAACTAAGGCTTCTCCCACATCTTTCTTTGACCATGTCTTTGTAACTTTCAAGATTTGTTTTCCTTCTTACCTCTAGGCACATGTTTCTCCTAATTTGTTTTATCAGAGCTCAGTGTTTGCTCTTGAATGATTCACTCATCACCTACCTAGATCTTAGCCTTGATTAAACCATGAGCTATGTTTCTCCAAGACAGTTAACAAAAAATTGCTTCCTAGTCTTCATAGCCCTGGGAGACAACATTGTAACAGGAAAACAGAACTGAAAGTCGTGTTTGCAGGCTCCACCTACAGAAATTATCCTGTGTAGACACACATACACATACACACACAGGAGTGTGAATAGATACACATTTATAAAAGCACATACAAACATATACCTGAAGATGTATAAATATAGCAACAGAAAATATACGCAAATGTTGCTATTTTTCAAATATTTAGTCAGCCCATACACCAAGGCTTTAGTATTTCACACAAAATAATTACATGGCTAAAATTTGATCAAGATCTAGACTTTCCTGTACTCAAACTCCAACAAAACAAGCAATAGGGGACATGAAAATGTTGAGTTAGAGAAACCACACCTAACTTAATCCCTTCATAGACAATTTCAGGTCTCTGAATAATAAGAAACTCTACAATACAAGAAATCCAAGCATTCAGTGTGGGACTGACTACCTTAATGTAAACATCTGTATCTACCTTCTTGTCTAGACTCCCTTTGTAATCATTGGAGAGCAATATGGTAGTTCTAGGAGATACCTCACACTGAAGTACAGAGATGAACTGCCTCTTATACCTGTGATTTTCATCACCGACTACAAAGGAAGGTAAGTAGAGCACTCAGACTTGCATGCCCAGTGATTACATAAATACGCTCTGAGAAGTAGAAGAGCAAAACTTAAAACTGAGCCAGTCTGCAACACCATCTAGCCCACACACTGGAAACCCAGTCTCACATTCAAAAATAGAAGGCTTCAGCTATTTCTGTGAGTAGGTAAAAAGGAAAGTGGTGGTGGTGATCATGAAGAGAAAAACAAGCATTCCCAGGAAGAAAGGGACACAGGGAAATATCGATTGAACCCCATAGCTTTTAATTTCATTTGAAAATTACAGTGGCATTGCTAGAAACTAGTTGGGGATAGTGGTAACAGGAGTAAAAATTAGAGAAATACCCTGCACTCAGCAAAATGTACTTAGAAAAGTATGTCAAGTCCAACACTGTTTCCTAATATCACAGTTATTGGCAGGGACTTCTAAAGACAAGAACATCAAATTACTGGAAATCCTAAAACAGGCCTTTTCCAGTTGGTAAAATGATAGTTATCTCTATATAAAACAAAGCCAGTTGCAGTTTCAAAGAAAAATAAGAAAATATTCATAGCAGCAAGACACAGAGATATGCAGCCTTTTGTGGAAATACGTTGAGATGGGGGCTGCGGACTTCTATGACTTCAAGGCTCCTTTCAAGTTTTCCCAAAACACCTTCTGCTGCTCTTCACCAGCAGGCCACTCCAGGTAGGTCTTGGTGTTCATGATCTTGCGCAGCTTGCAGAACCTCTTGGGAATGGCTTTGCTCTGGATGGGCTCCAGGAGGACGAGAATCGCCGCATCGTTGTTCTCATCAAAGAGGCGGAAATGCGAGAAGTCCAGCTCGTATTTGCACCACTCGCTCTGCACAAAGTGCTCGGACAGCACAAAGAGCGTTTTGCGGCTCTTCTCAATGGAATCGATGATGTTGTCCACAATCCACTTCCCCGGCACAAAGTCCCGCTTGTGCAGGCAGAGCCGGAAGGGAGGGCAGGCCTGCTCCAGCTCCCGCACCATGGTGTTCTCCACCCAGTCGGAGTCGTTCTCGCTGTAGGAGACAAAAGCATCGTAGCAGACGTCCTTTGGCGGGGCGCGCTTGGGCTTCCGCTTGGCTTGCAGCCATGCCCACGTCATCCGCAGGTACCAGACCACGTGGTACTTGTAGCCGACGGCCACCAGCAGCAGGATGACCAGGAACACCAGGACGCAGATCAACGACACCACCAGGGACCTGTGGCACTCCATCAGGGAGAGGTGCACGGCGCCAACCTGCGTCCCTCTCACCGCCAGCGGAGAGTCACACACGTACTTGTCCGGCCACCCCACCAGCACTTGGGATAGCCCAGCTTCGTGGTGGATAAAGGAGAGGAACTCACAGGAGCAGATGAAGTTGTTGTCACTGGCATCCAGCAGCTGCATTCTCCTGAAGGACTCAAACTCCTCCTTGGAGAAACTGTTCAGCTTGTTTCTTCTGACGGACAAGGACACCAAGTTTGGAATGGGTGCGGCACCCGGCAGGGCCTTCAGCTGGTTTCTGGTGAGGTACAGCTCTTTCAGAAGTGGGAGCTGCAGTCCAAACTCCTTCAGGTTGTTTCCACTAACATCCAAAACTTCTAGCGTTTGAGGAATGCAGGTTGTTACTTGGGGAATTTGAGTGCTGGACAGGTTTAAATATTTCAGGGATTTTGGCCAGTCACACACATCTGGAATCTCACCAAAATTATTTTGGCTAATGTCAAGATTATTCAATTTTGGTAGACGAGATATATACTTTGCAGTCTGTTCCAGAGATTTAAGAGAGTTCTGACTTAGATTTAAAGTTTGCAATGAAGGCCAAGAATGTTCACAGATTGTCTCATCTAAACGCTTATTTACAAGCAAATTATCATGAAAGTCCAGATACAGCAGTGATGAAAAATGTCTTGCAAGTTTGCACGGTACCATGAAAACATTAGAGCTTGCGATACTGAGTCTTTTTAGTTTGTTTATTTGTGACTCCATACCTTCCAGGTCAAAAAACAAATGAAAGTTCTGAATCATTATCTTTGTTACTGTTACTGTTTCAATAAAACTTTGCCCACTCCTTGCAATTTCTTTAGTGTTCCATATTCCCCTCCCCTCAAGCACACAATTGATTGCCTCTAACTCTTTTAAAGAGGTGATTTCCTTCAGTGACACTATTGTTCGGCTAATAGTTTCATCTGTGAAGAAAGCTTCTTTAAACGTAAGTTTTTGTATCCTAAAAGGACGTGTAGAATTCTGCACCAAGCTTTCTCTTTCAACTGGTAATTTGATTTCTGTCACTTCCAGCCAAGTGACAGAGTGCAGAAGGTCCTTAACAATTTCTGAGAATATATTACTATTTCTTAGGTTTAGGATCATGTGATTTATCTGCTTAATTGATTTCAAACTTCCCTGCTCATACTGACTGAGGTTGCTGCCATCAATCCACAACTTGTGCAGAAGCTCAATACCCTCAAAGTTCCCTTGCCGAATCACAGAGAACTGCGGGTTGCCCAGCTGGAGAGAGCTCAGGTTCTTCAGGCTAGAAAAGGGGGAGCTCTGCCCCAGGTCTCTGTAGGAATTGCCTTGAAGACGGAGGTGCTGGAGTGAAAAAAGGTGCCCAAACCACACAGGGGACAAGTGAGCCAAGCTGTTATTTGATAAGTCCAAGAGCTCCAGTTTTCCCAGGGACCAAAACGAGTCCTCATCTATGGAGCTGATTTTGTTGGACTGCAGCAGCAGGGTTCTCAGGTTCACAGCCTGCTGCAGGTCCTGAGATTGGATGTGCTTTATCCTGTTGTGGGCCAGGTTTAACACTGTAATTTTGGCCGTGACCCCAGGGGGAATGAAGTCCAAGCCCATGGAGGAGCAGTTGCAAAGCTGACTGGCATCGCATGAAGGACAAGCCCGCTTCAATGCCTGTTGCTCGGAGAGGCTTGCAGCTAAGATCACGCAGATGGCCAACACTCGCCAGGTGTTTGTCATTCTTGATTTTTGTTTTGCTTGGATGGACATTTTGCTGTAGGGAACAGAAAAAAGAGAAGGGAGGGTCAAATTTTAATTTTGAACAGCATCTGAAAACTGTTGAAATCCTGCACCATTTTTTAGTAATCTCAGATATATTTTTTATGTTTTATCCTGTGATGTCAGTCTTCCTCTCCTACTTAACCTTCTCAGCTCTACAACTACGGTGTGTTGCTCATCCTTGGAGTACAGCCATATCACTTGTCAAGAGCCATATAGGACCATTCTTAGTATCCTGCTTTTCTATAGGCACATTGGCTATGGCTCTCACCTCTTCCATCTCTCACATTACACTTCCTCTCAGCAAAGAAGGTACAGCTGGATGTTTCAGCTCTAAATAGGAGAAGATGGTTAGATCACCAATGATCTGGATGAGGGGTTCAAGTGCACACTCACTTTGCAGACAACACCAAGCTGGGTGGGAGTGTTGATCTGCTGTAGGGTAAGGAGGCTCTGCAGAGGGATCTGGATTGGATGGATCCATGGCCTGAAGTCAATTGTATGAGACTCAACAGAATGAAGTACCATGTGCTGCACTTGGATCATAACAACCCCACGTAGCACTAAATGCTGGGGTCAGAATGGCTCGAAGTCTTCCCAGCAGAAAAGGATCTGGAAGCACTGGTCAACAGGCAGCTGAATATGATCCAGTACATGTCTAGGTGGCCAAGAAGGCAAATGGCATCCTGGCCTGTATCAGGAACAGTGTGACTAACAGGACCAGGGCAGTGATTGCTCCCATGTACTTGGCACTGGTGAAGTCACACCTCAAATAGTGTGCTCAGTTTTGGGCCTCTCACTTCAAGAAGGACATTGAAGTACTGGAGTGTGTGCAGAGTGGGGCAATGGAGCTGGGAAGAATCTAGAATGTAAGTCTTAAGAGAATCAGCTGTGGGAGCTATAGTTGTTTAGCCTGGAGAAAAAGGAGGCTCAGAGGGGACTTTATCACTTTCTACAACTGCCTGAAATTAGTCTGTAGTCCGTGGGGGAGTGTAGTGAGTGGGGGTCAGTCTCTCCTCCCAGGTAACAAGTGATAGGAAAAGAGGAAATGGCTTCAAGTTGCATCAAGGGAAGTTTAAACTGGATATTAGGGAAAAAAAAAAAAATACCGAAAGGGCAGCCAAACACTGGTACAGACTGCCCAGGGAAGTGGTGGAGTCACTATACCTAGAGGTATTTAAAAGACATGCAGATATGGTGCTTAGGGACATAGTTTAGTGGTAGGCTTGGCAATATTTGGTTAATGGTTTGACTCAATAGTCTTAACGGTCTTTTTAAACCAAAGTGATTCTGTGATTCTCTGATTACAAACACTCACAGCCCATGCAGCGTCAGCCTGCCCATTCTCTGTGGCTACATGGCAGGCAGAAGCCCAAACAGAGCCTGCTCTCCCTCTCAGCCCTTCTAGTGGGCTGAGGTTTCCAACATTACAAACTTTCCTGGAAGAGATCTGGGGATCCCCTGCATGGAGTCTCACCAGCCTCAGGGCTTCTAAAAGCAGAGCTCTTGCCACGCCCTTTTGCACACTGTGTAAGCAATTCACAATCTTTACTGGAAAGGCAGAACAACCTGATATGAAATGAAGGCTATCAGACTTTTCTGTAAAACAACACCAGTCATAGATGGGACATGGATGTTACTGTCACCCTATAAACAGTGGATATAATTAGAACAATACTGATTTTAATGTAAAGAAGGGCTGTGTTTCCTGCCACAGGTGCCAAAGAACACTTCACCGAGTTTGAACCGCAAACAGTTCCAGTAGTGCACATGAGCAGTACCCATAAACCCTGAATAAGCAGAGGTTAAGTACTTACCTTGTGTGCTGCATGCTGTATTTCAGTCACCTCGTGTGTTTGTCAAACCATCTGAATGGTCACCTTATACCTGCAAACACAACAAAAGCTGGACATTTTTGGCAGGTCTGATGACGTGACAGTCCCGAAGCGAGAAAATATTTCAGCCTCAAAATAATTGCTCTCTTCAAACAAAAATACATGTTCCCAGTTTTCCACTGTCCTTTAACTATGCAGTCAGTGAATCATACTCGTTTGCATCTCTTCTTTCTAGTGGTGGCTCCCCTGAGGAAACCATGGCTTCTGAAGAGTGCAGGATTGTCCAGCATGTAGGGCTCACCCATCAAACTCACATTTCAACCAATTCTACCATTGCTGCTGACTGGGGACACAAAAAATGAGAACAGATTGCAGTTGAATGCTCTTCTTTGAAAGATAAAATTTAGTGTCAGTCTCTTTTTTTTGTCAGTAAACTCCCATTGCTGGAAAGGCTGATGCAACCATGTTGCGCAAGCCATTCTTTCACAATCACTTCCTCCATTTTAAGTGCAGAAATAGTTCCCGGGCAGAACTGCATTCACCTCCCTGTATCTCTACTTTCAATACCTTTTGTCTGGTAGGCACTGGGGGTTGTTCACTGTGCTGAGAAACAGAACATCTCAGCACAACCAACTTATGTAAGTTCCGTAAAATATTATCAATATATAGTGATGCATTTATTATATTAAGTGTTGAAGTCAAATTGTTTAGTCAAGGAGGGTGCTATAGAAACACTCAGCATCCCTTAATTTCCTAGGACATACAGTCATATGTTGTCAAGAGAAAATGAGTAAGAACGGGAATGATATTCTGTCTGAAGCACAAGACACAGACCCAAGCAAAGTAGTTCCCTGTAAACATCAAAGGCAATTTTGAGAGAGGAGGTTTGATGGCATTCATTTTAACCTGACTGTGGTTGGTCAAATGGCCAAGTATGCTGTTTGCATAAAGGGGCAGTGAGCTGTCCTACTGTTAGCGTTCAGGAACACACATAATCACAGGATATGATTATATGCAGGTGCTTTTATTGAAGAGCTCTGGGAATCAGGGGTACAGACCCAAATCTGACTCTGACATGGCTTTTGAGCTGAACATATTTTATATTCTATTGTTATATAACTTACATATTAATTATTAAACTTATATTGTTCTGTTGTATACGTTGATCTTATTCAAGCATGAATCTCTCGTGATCTCTCTCAAGTCCTTGAACACAGCTTCTCATGATTATTCTTACAATCAAACAGTAATTATATGTAATTACTAAACAATTATCGCATCTAACAATTATATCATTTATCATATACTGGTTACACAGGTGCAGTTCTAGCAAGTACAAGGCCCATACTTTCCCAGGGTGTTTTCCCAGGGCCTACTAAGCCTAACTTTCCTTCTAACTCCCCAAATCCCCATGATTTTAAAACCCTTTTACTATCACTACCAGCTTTGAAAGGAAAGTCCATTAAATTAAACACTAACATTCCTATTGCATTTACCAATTTTTTTTCTGTGTTCAAAAATTGTCACCTTTTGCTGCCCTCTTGCACCAAGAGGTACCTGCCGAGAGCAGACGGATGGACAGATTCCTGCCACTTGTCAGAGGGCCCACAGCAGCAGTGTGATCAAGGGTGGCAAAGCCCACAGAGAGCACAAATGCACCTCATAGCAACCTTCAGTTCCACTGCACTAACATTAGCATTGCACATTAGGTTAAGAAAAAAGAAACTGGAAGACTGAGATACCCTTGTATTTTCTGTCTACTACAGAGGATAGCTGATAAGCATAACATTGTAAAATAGAGGCAACAGCAGCTGTGGGGCAGAGAGGAGAAGGGAAATAGTCTTTTAGTGAAAGGATGTCATTAACTTCCCCAAAGACACCTCTTCTCTCTAGCAGCTGAAATGGTTCTTACTCTTCAATAGGGAAGCCTTCCATTTTTAAAATATTAGCTCTGGGTTCAATGAGACTTGCTATTGTATATTTTTGTCTTCAAAATTGCATCTCTCTGATGCAGTAAAAAATTTTAATTAATTTGGGAAGCGTTTTGGAAAAGAAGACCATGTACATAATTCAGTGTGAAATGGGCACACTCTTCTATCTGTTACAGCTTCATCACCACACATTTGTGGAGAATTGAGGTAGGCACCAGCTGTTTTTTTTCAGAAGAAGCCACTTTCTCCTAACATCCAGGCTCAGCCAGCTCTCATCACAGATGGATCTACACTGGGCCAGGTTTCTAGTTTCTCTCAGTAAGAGAGGACAGGTGTGACTGTACCACAGTCCACATACCAAGCAGTCCGTTTCAGCAAGCTGCTTAAAATGCCAAGAAATGTGGGCAATTGTCAGGGTTTATCACATTATCCAGACTTAGGAAGGTTTGAGGATGTGCAAAAATGCTTTCCACAAGCTACTCCACACACACAGACAAGGTACCAGCCACCTGCCTCCCAGAGCATTAGTTTTGAAAGTGAGGTGCAGCATGGCTCAAAAAAACTTTTGAAATCAAAGACTCAAAAGCAGGAGAAAACTGTCCTTTAAGATGAGAATACTCTTCAACTGCTTTTTCTCCAGAGTAACTGCATGTTTAGCATTGAACAAAGATGCACCTTGTAGGTGTTTTCTCTCTCCTCTTCGAAGTTTAAGCTATGATTAACCTTCCTCTTTAATACTGTTTAAAACAAGCTGCATGCCTTTACCTACACTACGTTTTCCTAAGAGAAGCAAGTGGCTCTGCAACAAATCTGTGCTTTTATAACTGCAGATGTTCCAAGCACAGACACTTCAAAGCCTTTACCAGCAGTAGATGGGGATTAGATAGAGATGTGGTCACTATTCTGAAGCTGGCTTGCTTTAAATGTTCCCGTTTATCCAACAGCAGCACAAGCAGTACTCAAAATGGGCATGATGCACTCTTTAAGCACTTCCTGTTCCCAGACTCACAAGGAAGGATCCTGCATTCCCCTACCCCCACCCCCTTCTTCTCTTTCCTTCTCTGTGTCAGTGTCCACATTGAGAGCTTGCCTGTTGCTCTTCTGCTGAGAAAGGACAAGTGAGCAGTGCAGAAGGGACCTAATCCAGGTCCCAGATCCCTGCCTCAAAGAAAAAGCAAAAGCAGTAGAAAAGGGAGGGAGGAATGAAACTATTGACCAGCCTGTGATGCAAGCAGAAAGCACACTTTCTCAATCTTTGTAAACAGTACAAAACTGCTTCCTCATACTTACCACTGATAACAGGGATGTGTCAGTATGTCAGCTTGGCTGCAGCAGTGTCAGGCAGGCTGAATCTGGGATGCTCTTACCCTAAGTGCCGCCAGAAAAGGATGGCAAGGAAAAGCCAAAAGTCAAATCTGTCCTTGAAGTCTTTGGAGCAGGAGGTATAACATTCAGGTAATGGAAAGCAGAATGGCTTGGCATCCTTTCATGGCCTTGGGAATAGATTCTTCGCATGCACTGCTGGTGTCTGTGTTTTAATATGTCTTGCAGAGCTTCAGGTATTCATCTTCAAGCTACAGCAAAAAGGTACATGATAATGAAAAAGAAAGATTTTAACTTTGTTGTGTTCCGTATCAGGCCTACCCTGCCAGCTGCTCAATCCCCTGGTTAGATTTTCAGACTGGAAGTTTAAATGCAAAGGACCCAGTTACCTTTGTTTTTCTTCTGGGCAATCCTTACCCTGCAGTTTTGGCAGAGCACGATAATGATATAACTAGTTAGTCATTCAGCAGCTAGCCTACAGCACTGCCTCTGCCAAGGAAGCAGAGTTGTGGATTTATTTTTGTCATATCCTTCCTGAAAGCTTTCAGTCAGAAAAACACAACACTGATTTTCTACCTTGACTGAGGAGCATTTTGCAGGGAAGTTTACAAGCTAAGACACCAAAGCTTATCTTAATGATATGGAAAGTTTCAATTTTCTAGAGCAGTTGTAACAGCATGACTCAAAAGAGAAAATGTAATTTCTACCAAAACATTTCTGGTGAGTTCTTGACTCCCAAGGAAACTGCTTCAACAGGAAACAGCCTACATGCAAGGCAAAGCTGGACAACACAGTTCCTTTCTTACTTTGCCCTTTAGGTACATTGAAAAAAATTTGTTTCTTATAGGAATACTAGGATATACAGTAAATACATATTTTCCAGTAATACACAATGGAAAAAAAGGCACGTTTTGACACCCTATTCTGAAGAACACTGTGACAAACATACTAAAATCCTGTTATCACCACACAGATTTGTTTCTCCAAGACGAGAACTCTGAGACAACTCAGAAGGTACTGGAAGCTCAGAGTTCAGCCCAAATGTACTTAGGCAGGTAGGCTCCCAACTTGCTGCTGCTGGGGATCCATCCCCTAAAAACAGACATAATCTGGAAATCAAATTTTCTGCCATTTTCATAATGTTACAAAATTATCAACATACAAAGCTTGTTCTTAAGCTTTTTTAGAGATCTTCAGGAAATACTTCTGTGTAGCTTTCTCAAGTACCACTCACACAGTGTTTTGAACTAACTTTTTTTTTGCTCTACAGCCACCTATCTTTTGTGTTGTTGAGTTTGCTTTGCTGTATCCTAGGCTGTTTGGCCTAGAGGTCATCTAATATGGGCTGCCCAGAATGGTATTTGGACACCTAAGCCATATTTCCAGTTTTTTAAAAAAGATGTGCCATTCCTGTTTCCAAAGATTTTGTAGGATTTTGGACAGAGCCACAAACACTTATGGCTATGGGCTCCCAGCACAAGCTGTAATACCAGGAGGGCAGGATGGGGAAAAGAGAGGAATGGGATCTCTTATGCTCACTGTTTGGACAACTTCTGCTTCATTTCATCTCACCAGGAGAGAAAGTACCCTGTCACAGCCCACCGGGTGCAAGTCATCACTGGCAGGCTCTTGTGAGGAAGTTAGGCTTTAACATCCTGACACCGGAATTTCCCATAAGGAGGAAAAAAGCTTTGCTCAGCTCCAAGTAAAAGCTCCTTCAAGAGAGGCTGGGCAAAATGACATACATGTTGATGCATTCCAGTGTGGGAAGGTCCAGCAAACCTAGTCTTGCCTCATTCAGAGGAATGCATGAACATATTTTGTGCTTACACCCAACTAGTGCTAATAGGCTGAAAAAAGTGTTTTCTTTTTCCTGTTTTGCTTTGGGATTTTTGTTTCTTGGGGGTTTTTTAATGGAAGGGAAACATTCCTGGGAATGGGACCAAGTAATTGCAGAACCAGAGTTTGTTTCCTGTACGGAGGTGGAAAGCACTTTGCTGGGATGCAGAGATACATATTTAACTGCTTGTTATGGGATGCAGAGATACATATTTAACTGCTTGTTATACAATAGAAAAAAAATTGTGTTTAACAGTTGGATAAGAATCTGAGCAGGAAATGAAGCAGATCATTATCATGCACCATAAAAATATCAAGATTTTTGTATTTGTTCCAAAAAAGATAATGCCAGGATGTATTTTGCACAGGTAGTTCAAGCTTTGCATTCAGCTGCTGACTCCCCCTGTATCTGACACCGTGGAATATTTTAGACATGACAGTGGATTTCAGAAAGAGAAAAATAGGCAATTCCAAATCTTTTTTTCTCAGCTATTCAAGATTTCAGAAGTTTGTTCTTCAGTGTATCTACTTTTCTGGATTTACAGCCTATCAGAATGCCACATTTTTTTAAAAATACAAAAATATCTAAGGTACTGCTTCCTAGGGCTTTTTCACTCACTGGAATAACAACATGTTTTGTGAGTCTCTTGCAGGGATTGTTTCTATTGCCTTCTTTTGCAATTGTATAATTTTTAAACAAACTTTTTAGAAGCTTGACTTCAACTGAGCTGTAAACAGGCATGGAAACATAATTTCTATTGAAAAAGAAAAGCCTGATCATAAAAAGATGTCAGTAAGTATTTTAAATGTGTGTGTGGTTTCTGATAGGGCCACCAAATCATCTTCAAATAATAAGTTATTTCCAATATTGGACCATTCTCTGACTTTCTGAATTTGAACATGATTGAAAACAGACAGTCCAAGCTGATTTTCAAGCACACATTTAGCTATTTTAATAATTCCTTCTAAATTATCTTCAGATTGCATTTCTTGCTCTTCTGTAAATTTTCTTGACTGTAGCAGTACCAGCTTGGTAATGACAGGTTCAGAAAAGACCATGTAGCTTGTGCCTGTGCTGCCAGATGCCTTTTTGTCTTTATCACAGTATCTACAGAAAGAAACACACCATACCAAAACCAAAGCATTTTCTACTGCTGTGAAATATCTGTATTTACAAACTTTTAGCTGAATGGCCCTCTAACATCCTGAGTAAGTTACACGGATGTGACAGGGAGAGCATGGCAGTGCTGTGGCAATGCAAGAGAGGGTTGTAGCACTGCCAAAAGGACTTGTGTATATCTCAGTAAGTATGGAAAGCATGGCAACTCATGCTTTCAAGTAATTTTACATCTTTTGGACAGAAGAGTTATCAAAGGAAGATGAATCAGAGAAAATATAGGTAAAAAACCAGCAAACAACAACCAAATTCCATCTCCATAGCTGAAACTACATAGCTCCACAGCTAGATCTCCATAGCTCCGAACTACAGGGCTAGAATAAGTTGGTTGAGAGATAGCCATAAGGTAATAGAATTTATCTACCTTACATCTGCTTTACCATGGGAAAGAACATCAAATTAGATGCACTCTGCTACCTTGTATCAATTCCAATTCTAGTCCTTCAATGCTTAACTCACCATGAAGTTTGCACCTGTGGGCATAAGAAGATCTTTGTTTCTTTGGGTCTTATTATCCAATGTCTACCCAACAGACTTGCCACCTGGTTTGTTTTCGGCTTATAACTTAACACTAGTGTCAACATAAATATTCTTTTCTATTTATAGAAATTATGTTGATTTACACTTCTTTCATGTGCTATTTTTATGACATAATTTAAAATTAATTTCCTGAATGCTCCATGATTAATAGTGTCAACAATTTTTTCTAAAATACGTTCTTCAGAGTACTTTATTTCTCTGGGGTTCATTCCTTGAACTCTTTGTTCCCAGCTCACATCTGGGACTGAAAGGCCAGGCAGAACATACTGAGATGTACTACACTCTGTTAAGAGGCTTCTCTCTTGGTGATCTCTCTGATGTCTCCATGTTTGCCTCTAACACTGTCCTCTCTGATATTTGCAAGGCCTTCCAGCTGAATAGAATTTTTCAAGAGTCACTAACAAAAATGCAATGAGTAATAGGAGAAGGAATTAATAAAGTAAAGGTTGGCTGGACTTTTCTCCCCTGCTGTTCAGTTGTCTAAACTTTTCTGTAAAAAAAGTATTTCTCATACTTCTCATGATGAAGCCCAGCCTGTGAATGAATTTGGCTTGTTCCCTGTTTCTGCAGGTGGAGAAATTCTGCCTCCCGGCTGGGCAGCCCTTTCCTTTTCAGGGGGAACTCAGTAAGGACCTCATAACTTCTCGCTGAGTAACAGGACAACATTGATACCAGAAAGTTAGGGTGAGTCAGGTCTGCAACTGGATTAAGGGAGAAGGGAACGTTTCCATTCGTTTTGGCTTCTCATGTTGGAACAGTCAGACATCTGTGAAGGACCTGCTTTGTGCTCCCCTCTGCTTTTTACTCCTTGCAGGAAGGCCCCAAATAAATGCTCCATCCCCCAGGAATGCCACCAATAATAAAAAAAATCCCTCTCCAATTGCTCTCCCTAACTCTGCTGGCACAATGACAACTGCACACTCTGCCAGAGTTAACAAGCAGGCACATTAATCCCCCCTCTTGCTAGAGAGTCTTTCCAGACCTGCCTCAGCTTTCTGTCAGTTGCTGTGCATGGAGGCAGGTTTATTCCAGGATGATTCCTTGCAGGCATATTTGCAGGAGAATGCCAAGTGTGCACCTAATCTGAAACGACTGAAGCCCTCGGAGGCATGGGACCAGCTGTGCCGTGTGGCTGGCTCTTTCATTTGCAATTTTTCATTCGTGTGGTTTACTTTGGCTGCTCGTCTTTGGTAAACATTGTACAACACTGAAACCAGGAAATACCCAAAATAAATAAAGAAATGGACTATGATTAATAGACCTTGCTTTGTCTTTCCAAGGATCTGCCTTGCTCAGATTCTTGCCATCCAAAGAGGAGCAAAGCCTCCCTGGGATCCTATCAGGAGTGAAGGACACCTCTAGCAGGGAAAGAGGGAAGGAGGCAAGGGATGGGGAAGCTGCTGGTCTCATGCAACCACACTCAGACTGGTTGAGCAAGCCTTTGGAAATCACAGGCAGAACAAGAACCCCACCTAGTTGCCCTGGAGGCATGGGGAAATGGGAAGTTCACCATGATGACTCAGAGTTGGCTTGTCCTAAAAAGCCTTTCACTTCACACTCCAGAGTTCAGCCAGGGGCTTTCCTTCCCCTCCAACCTTTGCTTTTTCCTATGATTTCTGGTGTGAAGGAAAACAACTTTGTAGATAAAGCCACACCTTTAGCAGTGCAGGTACTCTGCTATTAGATGAACCCCTAATGTATTTTAAAGGGAAGATCAGATAGTGAATGTACTGAGGCACTGCAGGGCTGCCTGTCCGGGAGTGGGGCATGCTTGTTCCCTCTCATCCAGGGTGGAAAGTCAGAAGGGCAACAAGATCCTCTAATTCCCAATCCCCGCCAGTGGGGAAGCAGCTGAGAGCTGGGTCCCTACAACTGTATACATCCAATCCACCCTATACATTTGCAGGCAGCGGGACAAGACTGCTCCTGCACACAGAGGGACTGGCTTTCCCTGGCTCTGGGAAGCTGTAACCTTCTGTTCAAGAGGCCTGTGGCAGGAGGAAATCACCGAGACAAGCTTGTCACCACTGCTCCTTTTTCTGCAATAAGCAGGACAATAAGGAAATTCAGGGAAGATAGACCGTGATTTCTCCAGTTTTATAACAGAGAGAGGGATTTTTTTTTTATGGGCTCCCTAAACCTCTGTAAATGCAGCTACAGCTGAGACACAGAACAAAAGGAGGTGCTTCTTCTGGACTTTCTGAAGCTTTCCCAAGGAGCCAGGTGATTAGGAACTGGATTAAGCCTTGCAGAAAATGTGGGCGAAGAAGATACGAGCAAGCGCTTAACCACAGGATACTGTCAGAGATGGATGACATTGTCAGAGCACCAGCTCTGCTGAGATATCCTGAACATACTCAGAAGCAGACATAGAAATCTAACAGGAATTATGGTATCCAAATTCCAGGGTCTCCAGATACCACTGTCAGTTGAATATGGGACATCCAAGATCTAAATGCTAAATGCTCGTGTCTAAAGAGGCAGCAGGATTTAAAATTTTGACCAAGTCTTTCTCTTGCTTGTCACTATGGTAGGACTGTTTTCTAATTCTTAAAGCTCTACACAAATGTCCCTAACTGTGACTTGTTGATATCTACTATAACCTACACCTACCTACCAAAAGAGAGCTGACATTTTTTCCTTCTGTTTTTGTTTCATAAGATACATAAAGTCTAATGGGTAAGATGAAATTCAAGTAAAAGAATCCCTGCTACAGGCTTTTTGCATAATTTTTTGGGGTGACATTGACATTCAGCTTCATACATAGAGCTTCTAGAAACACAACTCCATGATGTTTTGTTGGGGAATGCAGGGGAAGGGTACTATTACCAGATCCAGAGATTTCTCAAATGTGCTTGTATTTCCATATCCACTGCCAAAAATACACTTTTCAATCAAGCTAAGTAAAAGGTTATACTTTTTAAAAACAACCATTCACATAACACACAAACCAGGGAAATAAAAGAGAAGCCCATGTCCCGGGAAAGCAAGTTTCAGTAAGGTAAAAGGGGCCAAGAGTCCTGGCACACACGACAGCATTCCCCTCCCCTGGCACAGGGTTTGGCTCTCAGAGCACAGCAGAGCAGCAAGGCACCAGAGAGAGACAGACTGTAAAGCAGCGTGCAGTGTTTGGAGAAAGCAGAAGCAGCTGTTGTGCAGACAAACTAATCAAAGGCAGAATCTTGCGCAAGGGCAAGCATTAGCTCAAGTGCAACTCCACACTGTGTGGACCCCAAAAGGTTTATTACAGCTTGTGACAAATGGCCTCCTCTGCCATCAGAATAAATTGTACAACTGGAAAACAGTTTTCAGAATAAATTGTACAGCTGAGGCTGGTTTTTGGAGTTTGCAGCAGCTGGCACACAGCATTTCCACCTGCTGCTAGGCAGTGCTGCAATTCCCATGGATTCAAACATCTTACTCATCCTACACACAACCTGTCTGAGAGACTGTGCTGCAGTGCAGAGCCTGCTTGTGCAAATCTATGCTGGGCATGCTGTGGTCTGTCTTCTGCCTGTATTTTTCTAGGAATTAATACAGATACTCGTGAGTAAGCAGACTGATCTAAACAGCAGTAGATGCCGACATACTCAGACACTTAAGGAGACCTGGGAGGCTCCAGAAGCTTCTGACTCCTTCCTCTCAGGAAATGTTTCCTTACCAGGCTCTGTCTTGGATCCCAAGCTTGCAGAATTCTCTTAATACCTGCAGCATGTTTGAGGTAACACTGGATCCACAGTAGTAGCAATAAAAATAATAATAAAAAATCCCCAACCAGAGCAGTCATTAGGCATTATTCACTGCAGGAGTACAGGGGGGACTTTGAAATTGGCAAGTTCAGTCCCATTACTGTAAGGATACATTCGGTCTGTCATCTATTGGAACACATGGCTGTGTATGCCTGGCAGATGCTTTAAAGTTGTTTTGATCTTTGCTAAGATAAAACTATAATATTTTGTAGGCATTTGAGAATGTTAGTTACTGGACTAGTTAAAAACCACTTCACTGCTTGGAATTGATGCCATCTGTTTCCTATTTTTATTCATATAAATCAATACTTAGTTTTTTGAGGACTTCTCTAACAAACTTTCTATATGAAATATGAGTGATGCTCTGGCCAAGACAGCTGAACTTCTGCTTGACAGGTTCACTGTTCAATTGATACAGTCAATTAACTAGTCAGACAAGAGGAAGCAAGGAGAAGGACAGAACAAAGGCCACGTCCTTTATCTCATCCCTCAAATCAGCTCTTCAGAAAGAAGAATACTGTCTTGGTTAGATTTCAGGTTTCTCTATTACAAGAAATGGCACATGAGGTTCTTGCAACCAAAATCAAACCTGCAGCTTACTGAGCATCAGTCATGTCAGCAATTCTGGAAGATGCACCCAGGCTAACATTTTACTAAGGAAACTAATAAAAAAAAATTCATATTCACTTAAGGATTGTGAAGCACTTGTATAAGCCACTATTTGGTCCTCCACTAATTGTAATTTATCAGTACTTAAACAGAAGTGTTATTATTAAAAACCTTTCAAGCAAATAGAAACATTACTTTCTTTAAAAAAATCCAAACAAACCCTCCACAAAACATATGCAGGTCATCTATAAAAGCCCCAAAGATATCTCTCCTTATTGCTGTTGTGAATTGTGGACAATCGCAAGTTGCACATTGCTGTAGGATATCAAACTGGGTCATGAAGTTCAGCTACTACAAGAGAAACTCATAATTTTGCCTGTGAACCTCACTCAGAAGGCAAAAGCACTTACAGACAGGAAAAGTTTGTGTCACTGTGAGCTTATCAGGCTGTCCAGCCCTGGGCATCTCCATCAGGTCTTTGTGTCCCAGGTGTCTGCTTACCATCAGGAGCATCCCACCCTGCAAACCACAGATGGCTCAGGCCAGGCCATGCCAAGCTGTGATGTTCCAGACTGAAATCAAAAGCAAAAGCAAATCCTGCAAGCTGGGAGAGGGAGACCAGCTGCACTTGGTGTGATGTGTGAGTGGTGAAAGTGATAGCGAAATGTCAGGAGAAAATTGCTCAACCACATCCGTGCTCACCAGAGGGCCGGTGTGGGAAAATTAGACAGCTGAACCTTGATTAAGCAAAAGATACCTATGGTCTGATTTCTAGCAGCCCTGGAAAGTGCAGTGCATGCCAAGGACATACAGATGGGAAAAACTGAAACTTGGTATACTAAGTCATTTGGCAAATGCATAAACTGCATACAGTCCTAACAGGGAGAGCCTCAAATCAAGCACACTGAATGCCCCATGTCCTTAGCCAACAGGAGGGACTGTAAAGTGCCTACTTGAAGGCTAATAAATAAAGGAGGAAGACAGTCTGGGATTAAGCAGAGGCTTTTACCAACCAAAGTAGGGCCGGCATCTCCTCTGGTTAACAGCTGCTTGCTTGTCTGCAGAGGGACTGATTGACCTGCAGGCAGCTCTGGGAAGAGCTGATCAACACAAAACTGCCACTGAGCTCCAGAAGCCATTCATGCCACAGACCACGGGTTGTGTGCCTGAGAAGTGTGGGGGAAGGTGCAGTAAGGGCTTCCCATTCTGGTTTGGAAACAGGGCAGCAATGAGGTAATTTTCCATTCCCTCACAAGTGCCATGTGCCCTGTCCAGGACATACCTGTGCCATCGTGAGATGGGCTGGAGGCAGAGTGAACTAGCCTGCCTGCAAGCAGCTGGAGGAACACTGCTGGTATGCTGCCTTTCTCATGTGAATGCAGCTGGTAAGAGAGCAATAAGCTCCACTGTCTCACAGGTCTGAGGAGAGTGGTGGGAATGGTACAGCATTTCCTGACATTTCTGCAAGCTTCCCTTATCATCTTCAACATCTGGATTGCTGTTCAACATTTCCTACACCACACTGCAAATCACCTTTCATCTAACAAGGCTGTGTTCAGCAAATGAAGTGAAATATTTTTCTTACTAAATCAGAACCAGTCATGGTAGCAAGTTCTTGTAAGACACAGTGCACTGCTGCAGCACCCCAGCATTGCATGAGAAGGAGGTTATTTCCAATTTTTAAATAGCCCTGCACTGTTATGGAAGATTATTTCTAATATTGAAATAGCACCTGCTGATGCCCAGCCCAGGGAAGGCAGCCCACCTTCCATGTAGTTGTCTCTGAGAGCTGGAGCAGGATCCAGGCATAGGCTCCCTACACATCTGCGCTAACAAAGACATGTGAAAACATTAGCTTCCCTTCACAAATTGTACATCCAGTCAAAATTAAAACCAAATGGCTCCTAGCAAATGAAGCATTTTTCCAGGGTGGTTGGAGAAGAGGTCTAGCACAGCCTGCCAGCCCATGTGTACAGCAGTCATAACCCAGAGCATGGCAGGACAGTCAAGGGTATGTATTTGTTGCCTTCTCAAAACCCCTGCACAAGAGCTGAATTCACTGAAGAGGATGGGGCCTTTTTGGTCACTCATGAGGGTGACGTTGTCCTTCCAAGAGACATGTACATTTGTGCTCGGTTGCAAGCCAAGCCTGGCTACTGCCAATTTAGCTGACAGTAACTAAATCACCAGTTCATGCTAAGTGAGAAGCCAGTCCACAAAAGTCAGAGAAGTTCATCTGGCACTCGTTTGTACACTGGGCAGGTCCTGCATTCCAAGCCAGCATTGTCCCTGCGCGTGCAGGTTGCTGGCAGCCTCCAAGCAATAAAATCTGCAGAGAGGTGCAGGAGGCCATGTGGAATCACCAAGACCTCCACCACCTCTAAACAAGGTTGCTAAAAACCCAAACAGCCCAGGGAACAAGGTCCACATATAACCAGGGGAAAAATCCTTCAGAGCAACCCCAGGGATAGGTTTGAGGGATTGTGTTGCTGTTGTTGCTGAAGAACTCAGTAGGAAATGAAGCAGGGCAGAAAAAGCGAGCTGCACAGTGTGTGGCCCACAATTACAAAGGAGGCATTTTTGTCAAGCTGGCACAGACAGATTTTGCTGGGAAACCCACTCAAGAGATGAAGGGAAGAACAGCAAGATTCATTTTGCAGCAGGCCAGGAGTGCCTGTATCCACACATTAGTAATGAGCTGCAGAGGTCGGTGCAAGCCCCCAGTACTTCAGTTGCAAGACCACTTGTAGGGCTGGGACAACAAATACTCTCCTCTATTCTGTCTGTCACTTGCTCACATTGGGCAGAGCAGAGCCCACCCACTGTCTTCCACTCCTTCACACCTTCGGCTTGCAGAGACAGGAAACATCACTGAGACTTGCCCAGAAAAGCCTCTTCCAGTGCAGGACCAGGCAACTGGTCCAAGCAACACCAGGGACCTCCTTCTCCTGCTGGGACACAAACCTCTGCCAGAAAGGCAGGGTGAGTGTTGCATTGGCATAGTAGGGCCAGGCAGTACAACAATCCAGGGGATACAGCCTCCACTCCACCCAAGCGTGTTGCAGAAGAGGACGTGATAAGCCCTGCACTGAGCCTTTTTCTCCATGCAAGTGGTCAGAGAGACTGAGCAACAGGACGGGCCAAACAAAGGCAGAAGCAAAATACACGCACGGTGACAGGGTAGTGCCACTGTGCATTACATTTTCCAGTAATTGCTGAAAGCAAACCAAGTATGTGAAAAGGGCAAAAGCACATGGAGGTGACTCAGTGACTCAGAAAAATAAACAATGGGTGTTTCACAAGAATGACAGGGAAGAAAACAAATGCAATAAAGCAACACCCAACCTACCACTGTAAATGTCAGCCAGGAGCTCACCTGGTAGGACGGCTCTGCAGGAACTTGCGCTGCTGCAAAGGCCACGACTTCCCAGGAGTCACCAAGGCTTCTCCAGAGGCAGAAAGAAGTTGGGTGGTGGAGCAGCAGGCACTGCCAGCACTAGTGCAGGTGGTGGAAACCTCCTTAGCTTCCTCTTCTCTCTCTTCAGATTAACAGCTCTGCAATGAGTTCATCTGCCCCCAGGCAATCAGATCTCTCACCTGCCCGCAGAGCTTAGGCTCATTCTGCCATGTCCTGCTTGCTGGTCATTGCTTCTGCAAGCAGCTGGAACAGTCCTGCACGCCCAGCTCCAGCAGCAGGACAGATCTGCCAGTTGCCACCGTGCTTGTGACATACTCAGACAAGCAAGCAACAGCGGTGCTGCCAGTCTGGGCCTGCCTTGGGGACAGCCCTGTCCCCGCAGGCGGTACCTGCAGCCCGGCCGAGCCCATCTGCTGCTCCCATGGAGCTCAAACCAGGCTCCCAGGCCGGACTGGGGACAGCCAAGCTGCTGGGCTCTCCTAATCCCTCCCTGCAGGAGCAGGCTCAGCACTGTACCAGCCCCACCCAGCAACAATCGGGTCCCAGCAGAGCTGCCCCTCTCCTACAGGGAAGCTGCGTTGGATGCTCCCCTTCCCACAGCTCTACAGCACAACACTGTGAGGGGCTTGCTGCAGCCCGGCAAGGCTGGGGCAGGAAAACACCCTGCTAGGGATTCTGGCTTTGTGCAAGTGCTGCCTCTCAGTACCGACAGACCTCCAGGAAACATGCCAGAAATATTCTCTGGCTCCATAATGGAAATACTGGCCCAACTAGGCAGCCATGGCCAATATAGACTGTGAAAATCAAGGACAGCGATAATGTAGTTATTATCATACCCTAGCTCTCAATACACATATAAGAAGCCACAAACCTGCTAGAAGCAGAAAGGAGGGGTGGCTGTCACTTCTTCCCAGTTTTTGGGAAAACAGTGAATGCCCAGAGACTATGTAGTGCTCACATGGTGACAGAAGTCAATACAGAATGCTTGGAACTGCATCCATGGGGATTTCCCCCCCCACTCCATCATTAGCCCTACTAGTGAACTGTGCAAGCTACTGCTCTTTTATACTGTTTTGGTTTGGGTTTTTTTTTTTTTTGGGGGGGGGGGTTGTTTTGTTTTGTTTTTTTAATTCCCTTTCCAATTTTAAGCATTTCTTTGGTTAACTAAGAACAACTTTTGCTGAAGTCTCTCAAAACAGTACCAGTCTGAGTTCAAGGAGGCTCCCAATGCTGCTATAGGCACAAGGCAAGAAGTTAGAAATTACTTTGCTCATGACAATGAGATGTCTTTAGAGCAGCCTCTCCAGTTCACCCCAGCAGAACTATAATCACTTTGGTACAAAGCCATTATTTATTTAATCTTTCCCTTTACTGTGGGAGGAATGATTTTTAACTGAGCCCAAACCCACTTGCATTCAAGTGGATTGCTAATTAAGCTACAGATGTCTCCTGATGGCAGCAATTATTTCTAGCAACCTTAACGAGCTTGTTACATTCCTTAGTTATTGTTATGAAAAGTTATATGAAAAACTTTGCCTAATACTACCCAGCTCCTGGGGGAATAACTTCTTGATCTGTTCTGGTTTGATTAAAGGGAATTATTGTTTCCTTTCTTAGCAATATTTCTCAAGCTCTTTGTGGCTCATTCCCCTTGTCTTTTGTTGGCACTTTAAACAAGTCTGATCAAATTTTTCACAAAGGTCTTCTTTTCCAAACATTTCTATCTGGTTTTGCTCTCCCTGAATTCTCCAGTGCCTTTGCTTTGTATACTGCATGCTTTTTCCTCTCTTTTCCAGTGATTGACTCTGTTTAGAGCATACACTTTACTTACATCAGGGATTCTGTGCCTATCAGAACTCCACGGGGTTTTGAAGTTGTTGTTACAGTTTGTTGCAGATATAAGAAATCCATGTCCTTGGAACTTAAAGAAAAGCCTCCCTTCAGTGCACATAAAATAAGGATATCCTTAAAACACTGAATAGAATCAACAGAATTAACTAAGACAACTAAGCACATCTTTTCATGTCTTCTCCTCTCACCTTTTGCCTTTTCATCCAAAATCCATGCATGTTATACAACAAGCAATATTATCCAAGGAATAAAGAAGTTCATTCCATTTCAAACCAAAGGATTACTTTTTTTTTTATTCTGGATTTATTTGGTTTATACTCCCACTCTATTCCTCCTGAAGTCTCTTACCATAGGCAAGAGGTGCACAGAAAGCATGTCACTGGTTATGACTACTTCTCATGGCTTAGTACCATTTTCGGGAGCATCCAAGTTCATAGGAACATGTGAACTTTCCTTCAGAATCACAAGCAATTACGATTAAACTCGAGTCAAACAGATTCCTGCCCAGCACAACACATCATGGAAAGCAGCCGTAGACCCCGGGTGCTAATTCCTGATCAAGCAATTAAAACATCACAGTTCAGAGAAGCATTCAGTGACGATCCCATTTTTCTGACATTGAAACCAAAGGAAGGCTTTGCAGCACCTTCCACACAAGCAATTATAGCAGTTAAATGTAGGAGCTTTTGAGTTTCCCAACTAGTCCCTGACAACCTTCTGAGCTAACCCAAACACATGTGAACACATAGCAGGCAAGGTAACTTTCAACAAAGCTTATTTTTCAGGAACTGCTTATTTACTGAAACAAACCTTTTGCGGATATACACTGTTTCTGCTAAAATATTTCAAGCCCTGGGATGGCATTTCTGGATGAAACCAGCAAGATAAAGGAGCTGGTCTGATAGCTCAGCAACGTGGTGAGACTAGCAGGGCCAGAATTTAGGTCTGAGAGCTCAGATTACTGAGTAGCCTTGCATGCAGGCTGTGAACTATTTTGCGGTGCCTCTTCTGCTCCATCTTTGAATAAGAACAAATAAAAAAAAAACTTGATTTCTTATTGTCAAACGGAGCTCTTGTCTTCCAGTCACTCTGTGAGCAAAAGGCAAGATGAAATTAAGTAGCAAAAAGTAAGGAACTTGCTCAAGGATCACAGAATCCTCAAAATAGTGCCAGGACCCTGGTGGTCTCCAGTCTGACCTCCCATGAGGAAAAGGACTGCCACCTCCAGTACAGCAGGTCACATGTGGCTTCATTCAGGCACACCATGAACATGAAGCAGAGATCTGTTCACCTGTTGAGGTACCTTTCTCCTGCAGCATCATCCTCCAAGGGACATCATTCTTCCTCATGTTCAACCTCCCATGACCACTTGCTGTAATGCCTGTGGCCACCACAACACAGAATTTGGTTCTGCCACCTCTATGGCTCTTCTTTAAGCAGTTGTACAAAATTGCTACTGGATCCACTTTACCTTCAGGCCTGACAAGTGCCCTTGTGCCATCTCTGAATCTAAGGGATGTCTCCACCTCCTTTTGATATCTAGACACACTCTACAGCAAGGGTAAGAAGAGACATCTTGCATGATGGACTGAGTCCTGGCATGGGTGGCAGCAATTCCTCAGCTACATAGTTTTAGTCTCCTAACACGAGCCAGCCCAATATCACTCTGTCTGGGACAATGATGTGAACTCTGCTCTCAAAGAAACATTTCTTTCAGTTCAAGCTTTGGCATTTTAAACAAGTGCAATTAAATGCACTGAAAATGCTCCTGCAACACGAAGGCTAAAAATTACAACACAAAATGCCAGGAGTCACTCGCAAGAAAAGTTCCTGGAAAAAATGCCCACTCACCCACACTGCACAAGCTTAACATCGTCCAAGTGATAGCTTGCAATTTGAAACCAGATAAACAAGCCACAATTCAGCCTTTTTCCTGCTGCCAGAAGTCTGCACTCACTAACAACTGTATCAGCACTAGAAGTGGCACCATTTGGCAACTCTGATCTGCATCTACAGGTGGGTCCCCAGTTACTATTTGGTACAGATGCAATTACTTATGGGTTTAAGTTTGTACCTACAACTGCTAAACCACTTCTAGTTTATAGCACAGAATGTAAACTTCAGAAGAAATATGTGCAGTACAGGTTCATGGATGCTTTTAAAAACTAACACTGCCCTTAATGATGATAAAAAATTTGAATTTTAAATTTATAGCCTTCATCTGACAATAACAGCATCCTGAATATTCTCTGTTTTTTAAAATGCACTGAATGCTCAGACTTCAGTAAAAAAAATTTATTTTCAATATAAAAGTGCCAAAATATTCACCAACATTGTAATCTATTCAGCAACCAGCTTACTCTAGTAATCAAAATTGCAAGCATCTTTATTCACATTTTTAAATCAAATTCCTTTCACACATTTCCACAATAACCCGAGTCCCTCGAAAGTGGGAAATTTGCATTTCGATTGGCTGCTGTAGTCCATATGTCCAAGTTCATGTAGGCACGGAAAGGGTTAAACCTTGGATAGTATTCCTGCTTACACATAACTGCCTGGTTCTCCACATGGGTTGAATGTTGAGTCGTGGCACTGACGGGGCAGCAGCTTTCATAAACATCACTCTGAGGTGCCCAGATGGAACCAAAAAGTCCAGACATTGGAGACAAGCTTCGGGTGCTTGAGAGGTAGGGCTGCAGAGCAAGATAAAACCAGCATGGGAAACTGCAACACAGACCATTTGCCAAAAAAAATCTGAAATGCTAAGTACTGAATGGGAGGGAGGAAGCAGCATTTATGCAGAAATTTAAGAAATCCACAAGTAGAAAATTACACAGGAGTTTACAAAGAAATATGGCTGCCAAAAATATTACAGCAGAATTCTTGTGTGTGTGTGTTTAAAGGCATTCCACTGAATGAAGTCACATGAGCTCCTCCCTGCATCGCACAGATATTACTCTAACCATGATATACTACTCAGTTATGGTCAGACTGTTGAGGAAAATACAGGAGAAATGGAAAATACACGAAGATCACCATGCATACTTTAAGAGTTAAAATTAAAAGAGAAAGATGACTAGAAATAACAAGAAAAGGGCTGAAGTATGTGTCAGTTCAGAAAGACTGTGCATGCTGGGAGCAGAAAGGGATATTCAGTGTGAAAAATAAGACTGTAATTGGGAGCTAGGGAATTTAGTTAGAAAATTTTGAAAGCTTATAAAGAACCTCCTGGAGGGCAAGATGTATTAGTCTGCAAGGAAGTCTCTCAGTGAAGGTCATGGAAGTCTTGGGACTTTTAAAACTGAATGAAACATTGAAATGTATTGTGGAGAAAAGCTCGCCAGGGAAATGAACTGAATTATCTAATGCATTTTCCAATCTCTACCTTCTGTGTTTCCTGGCATTCCTGAATAAAATATGAAATAAAGCCATGTTTATTTTAGGAAAAAGTCTTCTACCAGTTTTGCCACTTTATAACACAGAAGAATTTTCATTTTTACAGTTGAAAATATTTCTTGCTTTATTTAGTTTAATTCAAAATAAACCTACATTAAATTTAAAAAATTCTAAAATAGAGTATTTTGAAATATGAGCAGAAGAGAAGATAGTTACAACTAAAGACCACCTTGAACTGAAGTTACTACACTGCACTATGGGATGACAAACACGGCTAGTCTGGACTATAACAGGTCAAAGTCAGGATTCTGAAATCTGCACAAATCCAGCTTAAATCGCTTGAATTTCCTACCAAAAAAAACCCTGTCAAAGTCACTGAGAGAAGCTGTCCATTCAGCTCTTCAATTTTCAAATCTCTCTAGGTTTTTCTGTCAGCACTTTTTGGGTTTTAGCCTCAACTGGACACATTGATTTTGATAGAAAAAAGTCTCAATAGACTACCAAAGCCCAAAATATTTTTCCATATGTAAGCTGATTTCAGTCATTTTTCAGGCAAAAGGATCATCTTAAAATTTTGCAGACAAGGTAAGTAACATCCTTGACAAACAGCTGGAAAAAACCAATGCCAGCATTAAACACATACAGCAGGATTCATGAAGAACATGCAATTAACAGATAGGGAAAAGACAGAAATACAGAGGAAGGCTTTGAAGGAACATGCAAAGGCAGCTCCTCACGGTGACAATACTCACTGTGGAGTTGACATAACTGGCAGGCTCCCAGGCAGGTGGCAAGTTGGGAGGAGCATTCCAGGTGGAGGGACAGTTCTGGTCAATGAAGGCTGTATTCTGCATTGCTGCAGTACCTGGGAAGCCACTGGGGTAGTTCATGTTTTCTGCAATTTATAAAATCAAGCAGACAAACTAAGGCTTTTGCAATATAAAACACTACTAACATTTCTGTGGAGGAACATTGAATCTTCTTGAAAGTAAGCCAGGCTGGGACTGATCCTAATCCTTCAGTGATTCCATGCAGCATTAGGGTAGCACAGCAGCGAAGTGTACCCATTTCTATCAACAGGACTACCACTCTGTATTAAGGACCCACTAACAAATTGTTATCAGGAGGACAGGATAAAGACTTGGCAGTCCCTCTACTGGAGAACAGTCTTTATTAGACAGAATGTGCACTGCAGAACCTCCCCAGGCCTCACCACCAACATGTTTCAGCTCTAAGCACCCAAGGGATCAGCATGCTGTCTGGGATACTGCAGTCTGACCTTTCATTATTACTTAGGTAGGTAATGCTAAAGAATTCTAGATTGCTGCCAGTGTGCTTCCCAAGCCAAGAAACTCTAGCCTGGAAAGATAATTGGTCACAAGAGGCCTTGTATATCACACACTGGAAGGCTGAAGCCTGCCAGAGGGGAAACAAAGAAGACTGTGCAAAAAGATATGTGTAATACTGTAGGCACAAGCATTTCTCTCAATTCCCTCTGGAAGTCCTGCATACTGCCTTTTCAGGCTCTATACAAAGGCCAATCTTCTCATCCACCACATGCAGTCATTGTTTATTACTACAGAGCACTCAGCTGGAAAATGTAAAGTTGAAAGCAATGAACACCCGTGTATAGACCAGCTCAGCCTTTTGTTTTACAAAAGGTGAGAGGAAAACAACCATGCTCTGTGATAATTAATATGCTTTATTCCATCTTACCTTCTGGGAAAGCACCATATTCATTCATCTCTAGTGGACAATACATGTTGGAAAACTGGCTGTCACAAGCTGCATTCCAGTCAATGAAGCTGTCTCAAGAAAAAAAAAATCTGCAGTCAGAAACAATTTGCAGAACTTCTGAAAATTACTTAGAAATACTTATTTATTGTAAAGCTCTTGGATGCAAAATGCCTGTAACTGAGCATGAGGCTTTTAACATTCCACTTGTCAATTTTGCCAGTATCTACTCTGTGACACTACATAATCAAAGCAATCTCTCTCACAGAGCTCTTTTTCCTCTGGGAAAATGAACAACTTGTAATGATGCTACCAGAATCCTGCTATGCCTAACTGGATTCAACTTTCTTCCCTGTAAAAAGAAAATAACTGTACTTCTTCCCCATAATCATGGGTAATAAGATTTGAAGTGGCAGAAGAAGACATAATACATTTGAATGCTTGAGAATAGCAATTAAAATTGAGATTTCTATTTTCCTAACCAAATGTGCTAAAGTCCTGTTAAACAGTGCATTTCCTAAGGTACATATAGATTTCTAGGGATTATACTTCTTTAATTAAAATAATTTCATAATTTCAAGAAGACTTTTTCAAAAGTAATTCCTAAAGACATGTCAGTAGTAAAACAGGCCCTGCTGTACAGCAGGTTTGAAGTAATCAAACTCTGGATCCAGTCTGCACAAGGCAGGCATATAAAAGGATTTCATGAGAAGCTGCCCTACTTCAATTTTACTATTCAGCCAAGCAGCCATCTTAAGTTATTACTACTAAATTATCAATGAATAATTGCATGGATGTGCATGGTTTTTTGCATATGAAGTCCAAATCGACATAGGTATATGAAAGCAGTCACAGAATGGGTAAGGCTGGAAGGGACCACAGTGAGTCATATGGTCCAGCCTCCCTGCTCAAGCAGGGCCATGCCAGAGCACATGGCACAGGATTGTGTCCAGAGGGTTCTTGAATATCTCCAGTGAAGGAGACTCCACAACCCTTCTGGACCATCCATTCTGTGTGTGGTCACTGCACAGTAAGTAAGCTCTTCCCCATGTTCAGGTGGACCTTCCTGTGTATCAGGTTCTGCCCACTGCCTCTTGTCCTGTTGCTTGGCACCACTGAGCAGAGCCTGGCTCCATCCCCTGACATCCTCCCTGCAGATACTGACAGACATTGATGAGGTCCCCTCTCAGTCTTCTCGAGACTGAATAGGCCCAGCTCCTTCAGCCTTTCCTTGTAAGAGAGAGGTTCCTGACCCTTGAACAACTGTGTAGCTTTTTCCTGGACGTGCTCTAGGAGCTCCTGATCTCTGTTGCACTGACTACCGAGCCCAGAACTGGGCACCACTCCAGATGTGGCCTCATCAGGGCCAAGCAGAGGGACAGGATCGCCTCCCTTGCCCTGCTGGCATTGCTCTTCCTGATGCACCCCAGGGTACCACTGACCTTCCCGGCCTGTCCTGACCTTGCTGGCTCACGGACAACTTGTTGCGCACCAGTACCCCCAGGTCCTTACGTCATTTTGGATGACAGGATACAACTTGAAGAACTGGCCATATTTCACTTCTATGTGGTGGCAGAGTATTTCTGCTCACTAGTTTGTGGCAAATCTTTCATTACTAAAATTTGCTGTGTGAGCAGTGTAAAATACAAGAATTAATCAAGTTCATTACTATGGGAAGATCAACCAAAATATACACAAAGCCTGAAACATACCAACTTGTATCCCTAAACCACCTTTATACTGGAATATTTGTCTTTATAACAAGGTCTGTTCCTGTCGTTTCACACAAGTACACAGTGCAAAACACACTGTCAAATACACAAGCCATGAATTTAGCAAAAGGGCAACAGATCTCAAAACCAAGCACTCTGCCTGCAAAACAAGTGAAAGGAATTAATAGCTTTCCAAAAGTATTTAATTAAACTTGAAAAAAGTTCTAGAATATCTATACATGAACAGGGACAGCAGTGAATTTGTATTAGTAAAATTAATCATGATGTACTCATGGAAGAGCATTAACAACTAGAACTAAGACTGAAGTGGCAGAACAGCTTTTATTTAAACTGTCATCTGCCTTTACAAAAATGAGTAAACTACAGGCCTCTGCATTATAGAAGCCTGAACAAAGCATTATCTGTACTTTTTACACAAAACATAACTTGCCTGTTGTGGACAGAGGGGGTTTCTTGGATCATGCATGGTATATTATTCTCAAGGTTGTAGTTCAAACTGTTTGTCACACAGACTGGCTGGGCAGGCCACAAGTCACCTGTTGGGTAAAGACCTAAAAAAGGAAAGGGGAATGAAATGCAGAGTAACAGGAAGGAGACTCCTCAGATTCTGTCACACTGACACTTTATTCTCAGATCTCCAATAAGGACTGTCTGCTAAGGAAGAAAATCCAGAGTTACTAAGCAATTTTTTTTTGTGATGAAGACCCATCCTTAAACACATCTCAAAATTTCTATTTTTTAAAAAAGATATATGTAAGACTTGAACTGAGAAACCAGAATTCAACAAAACAGGGCAAGAAGTTCCTACTGAATGCCATTAAATGTTCAGCTGCCAGTGCCAAGGTGGCACACTTCCACACAGGACAGACAGCGGGGATGCAATCTCCACTGGCCTCTTTGTGCCCACCCTTCAGTCACTAGCCACCTCTGAAGTCCAACTACACAAATACAGCAGGAACAGGGTCAGGTTTCTAACAGACTGGAGCCATTCCCGACCAGACAATTTGTGTACTCATTAAATGCTGTATTTAGCCTCTAGCACAGATATTCATTGTACTGCTCTTCAAGGACTGCATGTCCTGACTGCCCACAGACACTTGGCTCCTAAAACCCTAAGAGAACTGGCAGCTGGATAAATGAAAAAATCCAAATTAGCAATTTCCACAAGACAATGCTTGCAAAGTTGGATCTATTTCATTATTTTACATGATACATATTAATATTGCTATCATGGAAGAAGGTTAATCAGCATTTCTATCCTATCAGACAGGTTAAACCTACAGCAGAAGGGCAGGGAGTGCTGCTGCCCAAAGAACCATGTGTCCTGACCAGCTTTCAAACTCCACCTCACCATGTAGCATGATGCCTTTATGAATCCCACTCAAAAAGCTAATGTTACTTCCCTCTGAGATACAAACAATGAAAACTCAAGAATTTTAACAGTACTACACAACCTCACTCATTCTTGCTTTCAAAGAGAGGAAGCCCCAACTGTGGAAATTTGGAGAGAAAAATAGTCATGTTTGATGCCGAGCTTCACTTTAACACAGCAAGCAGTGCTCTTGATCTCCCAGGTGCATTGCTTCTAGACATTAATCTGTGCACAGCAAGAAGATTAAAAAAAGAAAGAATACCTAGAACATGAGCTGAAAGCTAAATGCTCTCTTCACACAGAGAAGATGCAGCAAAAAGCATCAAGGTTATAAACAAAAACTGTCAAGGTTTTAAGCCTTCATTTGCTAACTTTTCACCTAACTTACTTAGAAACAAGTCAAGTTCTAGTAACAATATGTCTGTCAAGTTGATGTATATGTTATTAGCAACATCACTAAAACTGCTTGGCAAAGTGTGAGAAAACAGATTCAGTTGTTAATACTGACCTTTATTTTTGTCAGGATCTGCAGCTATGTCAGTGAAATTGGGACATAAGGTTTCAGGATATTGAGGGATGCTGTTCATGTCTCTGCTGAATGAAAAGAAATTTTAATTTCTTAAGTCTCATAATGCAAATTATTTCAAAGGAAATATACAGAGATGTAGAAAACATTCCAATGACTATCATGACTGCTATTGCTTTTCCGCTGTCCTGATTTTTTCTATTTCAGAATTACCACTGTGCAATTTTAAAAAGTTTTTTTTCCAATTAAAAGCCAGCTACTTATTGCACATGCAAAATGAATAAAATTAATACACCTTAATTACCCCATTTTTATTATCCAGGTATCAACCTATTGCAAATTAATTCAACAGCTATTCTCTAAAACTGGAAAACAAGCTGTAGTTCATGAAAATCAGTAGAACCTCTTAAAATGTTTGAACAACTTTTAGGTAAGTTTACTTTTATGTCCATGAAGATACGGAGAGATACATGAGCATGAATTTGGTATTTATCAAAACCATCCCATCAAAGGAACTAGTCAAAATAAATAAAAGAAAATATTTTCAAGCACCAGAATCCCAAAGCAAAAGGATTGGATTATTTCTCCTAGTGAAAACAGAGAGTGGTGAATGAGAAGTGAAATAAGGATTCATAGTAATAAAAATTGTAGATTCTAACTCTACTACAGTAAAGAAGGAGAAAAGAATGTGGGGGAGGGAGGAATCAATTTTCAGGCTGTATATCCTAGGAGAACATTATTCCCATTAAAAGAAGAGCATCAACTTGAAAGTCTTATTCCCAACTTCTTAAAAAAAATATCACTAAGCAGTAATGGAAATGTAGTAAGCTGGTAGGAGCTAGAAGAAGGGAAAGTGAAAAACTAATTTCCTTTTTTTTTCCATGTAGAAGCTTTTATTGTACTTATGCAGCAGAATCAATTTTGCTTATATCTTTTCATGTACTGAAGAAGATTCTTCCAACTAGTAAGTACAATCAGATGATCATAAAAAATTACAAGATAACAGCTGCCAACAGGTATTATTTATCAAACTGAGACAAGACTTCAAGTTGGTGTTGTTTCTTTAATGATTTACAGGTGTAGATTCAATTTTTTTACCTGGTATTGCAGATGTTATGAGACAGATTTAGAGTGATAGGAGTTTCAGATGGAAAATCATTTTGTGAAATATTCTCTCCTAAAGAAAAGAATGACTGTGAAAATCAAAGATCTTTAAAAAAGAAGTATGCACAGAATATACATACACACAAACAGAATCATCAATGATGTTAATCAAGTTTTCTCTCACACTGGATTATCACTAACTGCATCAATTTCAAGGCATGCTACTTAGGCCCATAGTCTTAACATGTATTTTATAATTTAGAAGTGATTACTATAGTCTTGAAGGAGAGGTTCCTTGTAACTATCAAATTAAGTCTGAATTTAGAATTACTTATTTTCTTTTTTCTTAAGAGGCATTATAACTTGAACAAACAGGAAAGTCATATACACGTTTGTTATCTATTAGATCACAGGTTCAGACAGATCCCACACTATCATTAAGAAATGTAAAGTTTTATACATACACAAATACACATGAAGTTTCTGCATATTTTTAAATAATTCAAATCATCTTTTTGCAGGTAACCAAAGCTGGGTTTGCTGGTGTCACTTCAGCATTTTAAAATTTACTTCTAGTGCCACATCACTCTGAATAATTATGGCAATGACTTTCAACAGCTTTGGTGATATTCAGGTATTCAAGAATTGCAGTAATGAACCACAGCTCCCATTTCTCATACTAGTCAAGTGGCTCAGGTGTTCTGGATATTTACATCTCAAATACACCTATCCAAACCCAGCCTCCGCAGATCTGAACTGCTTTCACACATTCCTCATTTGTGAATTACTTAAATACTTTTAATGTTAAAAAAAAAAAGGCAAATAATGTGATGAAACAAATTTAAAGGCAGAAATTGTTTTGGCTATTGAGTAACTCTCAGTTCTCCCATCCTTCCATGACAACTATCTGTACATATTGCTCATTGAGGAGCCTGACAGTGATTTTCATCTCCATGAAACGTGTGGTACTTTTTGTCAAGTACAAAGTTCTTTACATCTCTCCTTGTGTGTCTAAGAGGTGCTCTACAAAAGACAAGTCATGTGCCCCATGCTGTAGTAGGCCTTTCCATTCAGCAGGAAGGCTAAAACTCTGTGCACTACTGTGAAGAGGTGCTGTTTGCACAACTTACTGGATGGAAGAAAATGCCTGGTAGTGATCACTGGCTTTTTATCTCCATCTGAACTGCTGGTACTGCTCCAGCTACCCCAGCTCCCACGACTTGCACGAACACTTCCTGATGAACTTCCACAATCCGAGCTTGAATCAGAACAAAACTTCTCCAAACACTTCTTTTTGGACCGCTGATAAAAGTTTTCTAAACAAGTTGGGAAAAACAATAAAAACCCAATCAAAAAAACAACACAACATTTAAGAAAGTCTTGTCAGGGAAAAGTAATCTGAATCATGAATTTACATGGATTTTCTCTATTTACTGATGAGAGAGGAAAAAATATTTACTGATATATTCAGTAACCAGCCCCTAACACAAGAAGTTTCTGACCTACATGATGGTAAATGGAGGCAAGTGAGGATACAGTGCTGCTTTAGGTAATAGGTTGAAAGAGGAAGTGTATATTGTCCTTTGAAATATACACTTAATACTTCAAACATGAAACATATCCTGGCTGTAGGAACATGCATACGAACAGCAACAACAAAATGTTACAAGTAATGAATTAATAATTTCTTATTATCTCATCAGAGACGCAAAGGACAATCCTATAGAAATTGATAACATTCTTCAGATCTCCTCTTCCCTGAAGTCAGGGAAAACAGATTATTAAAATCCTGATGGAAAGGCAGGAAGTAGGTATCCAAGCTTTCTTTTGAACACAAAACCAGACTACCAGTCTGTCTTTCCTGCACCAAGCACTGATAGATCATGCTTCAGACTGATTCATTTTCTGTTTTGCACCATGAACCAACCCCATGGAGAGGCATGCAGAGCCCTTCAGAAGCGAGAAGCTATGTCCTGTCATCTTCGCATCAGGGTTCAAAAGAGAGATTAAAGATCTCTCAAGTAAGGAATGCTCTACTGCCACAAAATTCACACTGTGTTTCTTTCCCCATTTTAAAACAATTAAGACTGCATACCTGTTTCTCCCTGTATGGACAAGCTCCCAGCTTTTTGGTCTGCTTTACAATTTTCCCCATTATTCTGAGGACACCAGGCTCTTATTCCAATATTCGCTCTCAGATCTGGCCTTTCAAATTCACTGCACATATGCTTCAACTCACTCTGCTCAGGGACCCTAATAGAACCACACCCCAAAAAAAAAAAATGTTTGCATTTTACATTTCATCTGCATTTTTCCTTTCCAGGCATTAAACACTTCAACTCACACAGCTATGAAAGCAAAGCTCAGGGGAAGCAGTAGGTTTGGAAGGCTTATTTCCCAACTTTAGAGAAACCTAAAAAACCTTTCCCAAAATTAAATCTCCTACCACACAGACTACTACGTCTCAGGGGGAGAGGCAAAATGACATGTGCATATTTAATTCCATTTTCTAATGCACTTGGCAAATGGGCAATCAGATGTTGCACATAAGCACAGTTTAGCACTGTACAAAAATCTAGATGCAAAGAAAAATGTGCCCTGTGTTCATTTCACTAGCACAATTATAACCAGAGTAAAATCACAATCTGAAGCAATTTAACTTTTTGCTAGTAAAGTGAAATGACATGTCTGCATCCAATATCATAATCAGAGTATTAAGGAAAAATGATTAAATGTCAACTGTCAAATTTCTGCAGAAATTGAATGGTTCCATCTTAACTCAGAAAGCAGCAACTGCTGAACTGGTTCAAGGAACAGACACTAAACTTCAGTATTTCACTGCTCGTTTTTTATCCTTCCTATCTATAAAGGTGTGCATCCAGCAAAGATTTACACATGTACTGACTTCCCACAAAATGAACAGAAATTTGTGTACAATGAGTTAAACAGCCTTTTCAGATTTACAATCTCCTTTTAAAGTCCACTGACCTCAATAGAAGCACTTGCAATAAAAATTAAGTCCGTGAAGGCTTTGTAGGATTGTGACCTTAATTCAAAGAGCTGGGGGAGGGGAAGGAGTAGGATTTTCTCCACAGAAGTATTTTTATTATAAAAGCAGTTTGTAACTAGTATTTTTTTAAATAATCCAAACAACTTAAACTTAAAATATATTAAAAAATAATTAAAAGTAATTTACAACTGACTTTAAAATGCACTAAAACAATTCTCGAGGGGGAAAAAGGTAACTTTCTACAGTGCTTACTCAATATTCTTTACAATCTAGTGCTGCTCTAGCTGTTTTAATCATTGCAGCAAAAATACAAGCCACTCTCATTTCTACACATTTCTGTTCCAAAACTGGTAGAGGACAACATCCCCCCAGTTATTCAATATAGCAGATTACTCTCTTGAAGGTGGAATAATTTCAACAATTTTATTTTCCTTTTTTTCAGTGAAGAGAATACATGACTATAACTTCTCCACACAATACACAAGGGGAAGGAAGATAAGCATCTGAACTTCAGAGACAGCACATTCCAGACTCTAACAGAGAGCTACCACTGCTATACAGAATGGGCTGCATCGATCTACACGTAGATTTACAAATGGAATTATTTTTAAATTTTTTGTTTTGCTGGTGATACTTAGTAGTGCACATTCCTAAAAGTAAATGCTTGAGCCAGGATTAATGTGTGTTTACTTAAATAGATAAAGCAATCCTGCCTAATGTATTATGCAAAACCTGCAGAAACATTACAGCAACTCTGGGTTTCCTCATGATTTGGTGAAGCAATACATACCTTGTGGATATATTTACATTCTTCTTCTTATTTTTCCTAGATGTTCTATTTCTAGTCCAATTCATATTTGGCACATTTCCTTCCTTTTTCTCCTGAGGCTTCTTCTTTCTATATGCATCTTCTTGCTAAAGGCAAAAATACAAGCTGAGACATTATAAAATGAACTTAACTTAGTCAATGAACTCCATTGGATTTTTCTAGCTAAATTTCTCTGGACAAAATGAACTGACTCAAATGTATAGTTACTTCATGATTTAGTGGCTTTCCACAGCACACCCTCTTTCCAGCACCATCAATTTAACCAGCCTTTCCAAGACTCTGTCCATCAAGACAGAGATGATGAGAGAGAAATTCCCAAACTTAGCATTTCCCTTTCACAGCATCTAGCTCTGACTTTCAGAGAAAATAAAAGAAATGGAGGGGGGAAAAGTAAAAGCAGTCAATAAAATTCCCAATGTGCTAAAAACAAAAAACATCTGCCAGATTTATGATCAGCTGGTGTGCAAGTTCAGCAGCAATAAATCCTCCCTTTCCTCAGCAACTGGGGGGGGGGGGAAAGGCATTCATTTGAATTACAGCTGAAATTTTGAAGTTACCAGTAAATACTAGTCATTTCAAGAAATCAAGAAACAAACTGAGCACCATCAGCCATGCAGGCAAAAAAGTTTGTAACAATTTCCAAAGCAAGACTAGACCATGTCTTTTCACACATATTCCCCAAGCAATGTAAGCAATTCTTGCTTACACCATTTTGCCATGGGATTTATATCCAGTAGACAGAATACAAACATAATCCAGATTCTCAAGTTTACTAACTGCCTGATGAAGTTCTTTTAGTGTTTTATGCTGCCTGCAACAAAGTCTGATGTGTTTATCGTACTCAGAAAGCAGAGGTGAAGAATGATCCTTCTCATCAACTGCACAATCTGCTAAAGGGCTTCTGCCTGCTGTACTCTCAAACACAAGTTTCTGATGCAAAGCCTTGGGTTTGGAGATCAGGTCTGCAAGTGAAGGCCAACATGCCCATCTCCCTGCAGAGAATGCTCCCACATCATTAGTGTGGCTGACAGCTGGCATTGGATTCCAGTATGCTTGTGCCTGCTCTAACAATAACAATCTCTGGCTGTGACATGGCTGTTTTGATTTGTACCCAAATTGTTCACCATTCCATACAGCAGCATTAATACACAACGGATGTGGGACAGCACATCTGCACTCTTCCTCATTCATCTGATTTATAGGATTTTGGATCTGAGACTCTACAAAATACTCCCTACATACACATACATGCCTATATGTGTATATATATATGTACATAAACTATAAAAAGATAATTTCAAATTTGGAAAGGAGAAAGATCACAATACAAACCTCAGAAGAAGTAATCTCCTCTTTTGCACAGCATGGAGTTTCTTCCTTGGGTCCCTTACTAATCTTTTTCTCTGTGGAAGGTTTTAGGTTGATCTGCTTTTTTGAAGTCTCGCAGTTTTCTGTTTCATTCCTGAGAGGCACTTGCTGGCTATTCCCTACAATTAAACAATAACAACTGTTTACATGGGAAGAGAAGGAGCTCTCAGTCATAACCACATACCTTTCTTTAAAAACAGCCTTGTGTTGCTTTCCAAAATACAGGAGACTAATGTCTAGGCTGATGATACTGGAAAATTTTAAAACCAAAAGCTAATGCAGTGTAAAAATTCTTACAGCAGTTGCAAAAAGTAGCTTTGTGTTGGTTCACGGTCATGAGCACACCACTCCCAGTGCATGCATAGATTACACAAGTCATGCTCATCTCATCTGAATTTGAGCCTCTTGGGGCTCAGCCATGGGTCTGTAAGGTAGAATTTGAAGCTAGAGAACACTGGGTTAAAAAAAAAACAAAGAGAAAAAACACCTGCAAGCTGAGTGGGGAGGAAGGTGCTTGACACCTCTGAAGTGTCCTCTGCATTCACTATGATGACAAAGGGAAGTCATCCTTTCTTTAGCATGGGTACCACACTAAAAGTTCTTTTACTTGAGAGGCTTCTGAGGAAGAAGAATTATTTTGATCTAAGAGTCCTAAAGATGAAAGCTTCAAGAGGAAGCCTGCCTCAACAACTAGATGAGCTGTTCAGTTGAGTCACATTCTTCTGCCTGGGCCAGGACAGGACAGGACAGAATTAACTTTGCCTCTGATGGGCTCCAGGTATCTCAGAGAACTGCACTACATCCACAGTGATCTGCCACCGAGGCTCTCAGCTGCTCTGTGTGAGAAATGTTATCACTTACTGAGCAGAACTGGCCTTCTCAACTGGGAAAGGCATGCCCAAACATTTTCACAGTTTCCTGCCAACCAACTACAACATCCCAGCTCTGAGTCAGATACTGGCTCCCCTCTGGAGCAGGCAGACATGAGGACTGCAAAAGGAGCACGTGTGAACGAAACACCAGGGAAAGGAGACTGCCAGAGTGATAAAGAATAATCTGTTGCTCTCCAGCATACAAATATGTGAGTACCCGAGGTCCTGAACTCCCTGTTTGCAAAAAAATAGGTCTGTAACTATAATCAAGATACAAACACTGCAACATGGTACACTTTAGACTTAACATATCCTACTAAATGTCTTGAAAAACAGAAAAATGCCTGATAATGGACAACAAAGGAGATTACCTTTGGCACTTTTCTACTGAGTACATGGAATGATCTCCTATTTCAAAGCAAAGAATAAGCAACAGTACATTTTAGGTGAAAATATCTTGCCTTCACCAGAGATTGCACACTTGTACCTGCTATAGCTCACAGATAACAACACAAGAAGCAACAAGCCTGTGGTTGCAACTACACAAGACATCAAAGCCTGAAAACCCTCTCTGATGGCTTACTCCCTAAATAAACTGCCACAGCTACAGCAAATGCCAGTTTTCATCACTCAATTACTTTGCCAAGTGCCTCAGTAAAGCCAAGCTTCCAGAGGATGCATTCTCCTATCCCGCTTTTAATTTCTCCCAGGTGTTCTTCTGCCGTTCTTAAAATTTTGAATTGCAAAGCTAAGAGGTAAGACTTCCCAGGCAGCTTAGCCCCACAATTTCAAAAAAAGAAAAACAAGATAAAAAATATAGCTATGCAATTACTATGGAAAACACTGATTTGCAGATCCCTACACAAAAAAATTCACATTATCCTGGTGTCAGGTTTTTCTTATTTTGGGTGGTTTTATCAAAGGAGTTCTGAATATCTGCTTCTGAATGTGCTTGCTTGGTGATTCAAGCATCATATTTTCAGTGGACCTGAAAATAGCAAACTGGGATCCTTCTGAATATCTGACAAGGGCAATTTGTGTCTTATAAGCAGATCTATGACATCAATTATTTTAACAGTTAAAAAGCTATGCCAACAAGCTTGAAATCTGTAAACCAAGCAAATTTATGATTTATGAAACAACTTTAAATGTAAGCTACTTCCTTAGGAATGTAAACAGACAAATTACAGTGAACATATAAGAAACACCACATTCCTTTGTCCAACACAAAAGACAAAATCCTGATCACAGTGAACTCATCAGAAGATTTCACATAGTAATTTAGACTGACAGAATTTAAGAAAAAATTACCACTAATTTTCCTAATTTCTTGCAGTTCCGGCTGTTGTTGAGGTGAATTTCTGGACAAGTGACTTTCAGGCAGCTTCTTGGACATCTTCACAGAACAGAACTCCTGTTCTTTGAGCTCAGCTAGATTTTCTGAAGTTTTAAGGTTAGTTTCCTTAGGAAACATACATGTTTGAAGATCTTCCTTCAGATCACACTCTGAAGAAGTATTTTTAATGAGAACTGCATTTTTCAGTGTACTTTCTTCTTTACCCAGAAAGTCTTCTGGAAGAGTTAAATTCTTGCTAACGTTTATGCTATTTGCATATTTCAGAGTTACCCAGTTCTCACTGACAACATCAGTGCAAATGTCCTCTTTTGGTGCTGAGATTTGGTTCTCTGCAATCTGATTCTGTTTCTCATCAGCAGCTGCAATGGCACTGCCAGCTGCTGTGTTTGGTTTCTGCTTACTGTAGTAAACTGGACATTTGTGTTTCTTCTGAGAGTGGCTGTAGGTCGCAGGACTTCTCTTTGCCGCACTCTGACTTCGGCTGGAAGAAGGGCCTACAGACAGGAAACCCTTCCCTTTACCTTTATCTGAGGAACTATAGGAATCCATAAATGTCTTGCAGCTTCCTCTGTAGGAAAAGAAAAAATAATTTGGGATTTGTTTTTCTTTACAAACTCATCATTAATTGTTTTACGAGATATTGTTGTAAGAAAAGAAAGCGGGGCATATGCACAAGCCATTAAATTGCTTTAGGTCTTTACCATAAAAGCTAAGCACATTCTGATTTCAGTGAGAATTGACCAAGACTCTAAGCATTTGCTCAGACTTCCAACACACTTACATGCTTCAGTGAATAAGTGCCTAACTGACCACTCAAGAGGGTCAGATTGAGAACCATTAATGTGTCTTCCATTTTTTCCATGACTGCCACACATGGTGTGTCCTTTACTTTCATCACACAATTTTTACCTTATGTATTACTGGCAATATTCAAGATCAATAAACCCCTGAGTTCCCCCATTTCTCTTGGGTTGAGGTGAATGTTCTCTAAAAGAGGCTGCTTGGAACACTGTCTCCTTTAAACCAGCACACAGCAATATCAGTAACAATCAGACAGAAAGCACTACTCCACAATAAACAGGGTAGAAAAGAAGAAAAAAAAAGTATTTTTACTTGTAGGAATCAGAGCTGATTACATCAACAGAGTTGCTGTTCTGCTGTGGTGAAGCACTAGGATTTGGCCTCTGTCTTGATTTCATGAACTCTGCTAGAATATACTGGGCTTGCTGGAAGGCTATCAGAATCACTCCAAGCAGGGACAAACTGCCAAAGAAAACAACAGATACTGAAGGAACTTTCAGGAATATTCAGTGGAAGAGTTAAAAGGTTCTAACAAGATACACTTCTCAAATATTTTTTTCTATAAATTCAAATATTTTTTTCTGTAAATTTGAATTAAAAAGACAGACAATAAACTCAAAATACAGCCTTAAAAATGATAGCTGTAATAGTATTTTCTTTTCCTTTTTTTCCTTATAGGCCTTACTTGTTATTAGCTCAGTAATGAACTTTAAAAGAAAAAAACAGAACAAAGTAAAAGTTCATTCTAAAAGAGATAATCCTTGAGGGTAATTTAGAAGTAACTGTGTTGTAGTTTTACATCATATCGTAATATGATGTAAGACATCATAATATGAAGTAAGACATCATATCATAATATGACCTATCAGCTCGCTGTTCATTTATGATAGTCCTCATCATTATTTTGGTATTTATTAAATACTGTCTATTCTTTTCTTAGAGAAAATGCTGGCATAAAATGAGCTACAAATGCCATCATGCTTCTAAACTAAAAAATGTAGATGCAAAACATCCTCTCTCCACGGTATTTTAATTTCATCAAACATATATGGATCAAAACAAAAATTTTTCTAATTCATCAAACCACCTTCTCGATCATTCACTGTAAATTTTGTTAGCAGGAAAACAGAATGAAAAATTCCTAGTTTTTCAGATCCCTGTAATCTTCTCCTGTTGCATTTAGAAACAGGCAAAGTGGTCACCACTGTTACTTCACTTGTGTTCTCACCGTTTCCATTGTCCAAACCATGCTAGCAGCAGCACAGTGAGCATGGAAATCTCAGTTCAGGATGCATCAGCACGTGTGTGTTATCACCACGACATTCGCACCCAGTGCATCTTGCAGGAACTCTGGGGTGCTGTGAGGAAAGCCTTACCTTACAAAGAGAACAGTGAGCCTCCAGAAAGACTCTTCCCAGCTGGGTCCTGGCACCACATCCGCACACAGCGGCAACAGATGGTGAGGGAGAGTCACGTTGAGTGTGAAGTGGAACTCCAAATCAGCAGCAGTCACCAGTGTGAGCTCACGAATTACCCAGGAAGATGTAAAGTCAGGAGTGAATCTGTCAGGAAAAACAGAGGTGGTGTTACTTTTCCATTGTTGGGCTGAATTTTACTTTCTGAGTCACATGGACAACAAAAATACAAATATTCTGATGACAACAACAACAACAACAATAATAATAATAATAATATTTTAATATTTACCAATAATTTAATATCATGATTTAAATTACTAAAATATTGTCTCATTGAATTTTAATTCAAAATATGAATTATTAATTTATTCATCTAATAATAACAGTTTAGTTATATTAAATAATATGATTTAATAATATTTTTTAAAGCACATAAATAGTCTCCACTATCTGCTTAAACTGTGCAAGTAGCATTAGGTTCATCTTAAATTGACAATATATGTGGTTTATTGTGACTCTTCGCAATACTTTTATTACTGTGACATGTTTTCCTTTTATCAAGGAAATGCACATAATCAACTCAGATTAATCAACAAAAGCACAGCATACAACCAGCATGATTTCAGAAAGGGCCAGGTACTAGGGTACAAAGTACCTGGAAAGACACAGAAAGCAGAAGAAACACCAGATTTGTCTCTTCTGCCACTTTCCTGACCCATCTCAGTGTTCTACTTGATTGCTAGAAGGTATATCTTGCCTTTCCAATCAGTAGAGGTGAGATTTGTTGCATAGGAAACCACAATTACTTTAATACAGTAACATTAACTTTACTTTTGCTTAAGATACTGATTTCAGTGAGAATTGACCAAGACTCTAAGCATTTGCTCAGACTTCCAACACTTCCAGTATCTTTCACTCAAGGATAATTTAAAAAGAATCAGTTTTAGACTATGTGCAGTGTTGGGAAAACATGAGTAGATTGTGGTCAGGCTATTTGGAACAAGCTTAGAGAATAACAAGCCAATAAAAAATTATGGCAACTCTTTTGTTTTAATTTATTACTTCATAATGCACTGAAAAAGCATGTATGCTGCTTCTTAAAAATAATGGGTCATATAAAGAACCAGTATGATATAATCTGTTTGTTAGTGTTATCCTGAGGGAAATTCTTACTAAATTTCTATTCAAAATTTTGTGTGTGGTATGTTATTGGAGTGCCTGTTTCTGCAATTAATTATTTCAAATTTCCACTTCAGTTATTTTGTCAACAAATTTGTCAGTGCTTACACAATGCTGATTTCTCGTGATGAGTTTTGAGCTAGGAAAAATTCCTGACAGTCTAAGACTTCAAATCCATATCCTTGGCAACTGTAACCATTGATTTTCATTGATGAAATTGTTATAGGAAGAGGCCCAATATTTTCTACTTTGAAGTTCTTCGTAATGGATAGAATTTGCTTGCTGTCTTTCAGTTCTTAAAGGGGAAAAAAAGAGAGCAATTATTTTACAGTACATAAAATTATTTTCTTGCATTCATAAATAAATTGCTATTTCTACTTACAATTGAATAAAAAGCCCATAAGTGACAAGATCTAATACAGACTATTCTGCAGTAGTGTATTTTTACTATTTTCAGTCAGACCTTTGAGAAAACAGAATCTACGCTTCTCACAGCCAAGCTCTTCAGCTTTTACCATTCTGTTTATGTAACATTCATGTTCTGTATCAGTACCAGTGCAGAGTAAAGCAGTCAGCTGCTCAACCAGAGACCTGTGCCTCCTTACTCACGTCGTCTGCAGTCCATTAGTGTAGCTTCTGGCACCTTAAATCGAAGGGATCCTCCTGCACCAGGGAGTCTTCCCCCTACTTTAAGCAATTCTTTGGCTCCAAAGCCTTCTACATTGACCACATCCAGAACAGTTAAGTTGTTTCTGCCATAAAATAAACATCAAGCAATCAGCCACTAAAGCACAAATTAAGTTTGCAAAATCATGGCTTTGCTCTCTAGGTGCCAAACCAAGATAACAGTGTTTCAGTAACAGAATCAGTGGCAAAACCTAGACAGGTTTCCCCTAAACAGAGACAGGATCAGTCCAGAACCAGCCACTAGTGAATTTCACATAGCGAAGGAGCAAGTTTAGCGATCAGTGCCAATAGATAACACCTGTGCCACCTAGTAAAAATGGTTGCTTCTTCAGTAAACTCTCTTTTGCTACAAAGGTAACCAAAGTTTGGCTGCATAAAAGACTCACTGGATCCAGAACTCCTTCAATTACTAAGTCAGGTTGAAAACAGCAAAGCCACACAATGTGTTTCACTCTTAAATCAAAACTGCCTCAGTAATGTCACATGCATTTTATAACACTCTGACCACAAATCAAGAAAATTAATGACTAAGACAAAAGGCACAAACACACAAGCAATTTTTATTAAACCAGAGGTATTCTGACTTTCGAATTTTTACCACGCCAGGACTTTACAAAATCAATTTACATTGAGTTGCTTGATTCTCACTTAGAATTAAAATTTGGCTTACCTGATTAAAATAAGGGAAGTTACACTTTTGTAGTCAAGAGGTGTAAAAATTACACCAATTTTTCTGGTTTCCAGTGGCTGTAAACTTAAACAAAGCATCTCAGAACTGCATTTCTTGCTGATGAGGTCCTCTTGATGTGCATTCTGTTAAACAAAAAATGCACTTCTTACTCACAGAAAACTTGTGTTTAAAGATGTCAATAAAGAAAGCACTATTACACCACATAGAATATTTTTGGCAAGGTGCAGAAACTGCTAACTAATTTGTTATACCAAAGTCTTTCCTTTTGAAAACATAAAACATCAGATAAGATTGTTTATTTGAGAAAAAGTTCATATTACTGCACTTACTATCAGGAATGTATTACTTCATTATTTAAATCAGCTTTTATTTGCTCAGATGGAAAAGAAATTATATACTGTCTTTCATATTCAAGAAGTCCTGAAACACTTCACAACACAAGAATTGACAGTATACTGATTGCACAGGGAAATGTGGCAACCATTATACCCTCAGTGTATGACTTACAACTTGATTGAAGTGAGAAAAGAACTGCTGGTAAATATGCTGATCATTTGAGTCACTGGAAAGAAGCCAAAGAGACTTCTCTGCTATACTAATTAAAAACCAGAACTACCAGTACTTAGTCTGAAAATAATGTAATTTTTTTTAATACTGTTGTCTATTCTTTCTGCCTTAGAAAAATGAAAATAGCCCTATAACTTGCTCTTCCAGAACTGGGGTCGCCTCTTAGAAAGGGGTGATCAGATACTTATAGCAGTCAAGAAAACCATAAAGATTCCAAAATGGGCTCTTCCTTGCTGCTTCTCAGTTTTATGGGTGTTGTACTAACAGCTTTTCTGACCTTTTTCAGTTCAAAATGGTTTTTATTCTTAGTCTATTTTATGAAAAACAACACATAAAAACTATCAGAAACTGCATTTAATAGTTGCTATTTAGTAAAAACAAGCCATGTATGGCATTTGCAAACTTCCCCATGTCATTCCCTACAAAGACGAGCCTAACAATTCACTGTACATAAACTGACTAGGGAAATGATGCCAAACACAAAAATTTATATATTAACAACTATTGATTTAATTAACAAGGCAAGATCTGTCTCATATGTGCTGAAAATCTATCTAACCATGCATGTTCCCCGTAGCTCTTCAAACCTAATGAAAAACATGCATTGCACACAATGATGTGAAGATCTACAGCTATTTTTCCATTTGGCTAAGAGTATGGTGTGTGGGACTGTGGAAGCTCACTCCTACCCCTACGCTACCTTCCCTTTTTCAGGATGTGCCTACAGGCTAGGATTTATTAACTGCTGTCTCCTCTCTTTTACAACAACTCTTACAACTGTTGCCAGAAAAGAAAGGTCACCTTTGATTAGCTTAGCAAACATACTCTTTTCCTTTTACAAAGTATAAATATTTCATTAAGATCTTAAAGAATATGTGCACAAACATGTATCTACACAGGACATTAAAGATGAAGCTGCAGCATGCCAAAACAGCCCAAGGAAAAAAACATTAATTCCGGGCTTTTGTACAAACCAGAAGTCCCAAGGAGAAATTCTTTGGGTATTCTGGATAGTACTCTGGTCACCAAAATATGCCAGCATCCCTGATAGAGCATTTTCTCTGTCATCCATGACACAACACTTCAGAGTTTAAGCTCAGCACGAATGTGCCATAGTCAAATTTTACCACACTCATGCAAAAACTAGGCAGTGGGAACCAGAGAGACTATGACATTCCAAACCTGAATCCAGAAGTTGCAATGCCATGAAGCTGAGACGTAGAAATCCTGGCTCCTCCTCCCCTGAACTACCCAACACTACTTCCCTCTTCTGAGAAGACAACCAGCCAGCTCCTGACATTGCCGACTCCACAGCCTGACACTTCACGGTCAGCCTGGAGCCACGGGTGAAGTCCCAACAACACATCCACACACGTGCAGGCATGCACACACTTCCTCCCTAGAGCTGTATTCAAAACTGACTCAAAATCTGAAGATAACTAACTGCAAAGATACAAACCTGATGAAGAATCAAGAAAACACTGTGACACTGCTTTAAATTGCACTTGGGAAGAACTCAGAAGTAGCATAGCTAGAAAAATCCTTGTCTAGTGTGTCAGATTACTTCCACCAAAATCTTACCCTGTGAGAACATTCATCCATTAGCCTGAATTCGGTGGTTGTGAAATTAATAGCTTGCACATTTATGCCGAACCTAAATAAACCAAAACAAAAAGTTAAGCACTTGAACCCCAGCCTGTCAGAACGGCATTGACTTATTTTTACATGCTGGCATCTATTCTTAAATACAGACTACTTTTACAATTGCATTTTGGCAGTGTGAAATACGGTGGAAATGTGGGTCTGCATTTCAATAGAATACACTGCAAATCAGTTTTATGTGGATTCCACACATCTGGAAAACAAACAAATGGCTGGGCGTTTTAGGTCTGTCAGTGTAGAATATTGTAAAAGATAACAGTCAAGAAAGAGAATTCCTATAAGCCACACAAACACAAACTCCCCAAAGCTCTTTCTGCTCACATAACTCTTAAGAAATAATCATTATTAAATCTCATATAATTTATTCAAATATCTCTCTTTCTGCTCATGATTTTTTTGGTATAAATTCCCATTTTCCATCACATAATTTGCAAATCAAATTTACTTAAAGCAATTGATTTGTTTGTCCAAATGCAAATTATAAGCATTTGACATTAGGTATTAAAAACTGACATAAAAACGTAAAATGTAGATTATACACGAATGGACCTCCAGCCACTGAACTGAAAACTCACTTGTCATAACTGTCTATGACATTAGCTTAAAAAGAACCAGTAAATGGATGTGATTTCTGGTGAACTTACAAGATCTGCAGAAACAAGTGTGCAAATACAGAGAAAATGTAATTGCAAACCACTAGAAAGAGTCTATGTGGAAACCATATTTAGTATGCAAACAGATGCAGTTATTAATGTGCATATATATATACACACAGACATATATATGCACGTGGATGTACCTATGTAAAGAAATGAGGTTAAGGAAGCAATTACACAGGGATTGGGACCCCAAATAAGCAAGTTACACCTAAGCACAGGAGTAATCACACTGTCTCTAACCACACACTCCTACCAACTATAACATTTTTTCAAAGAGAAGTGTGACAGGGCTTATTTTGGTGAACTTCAGCTCACTCACTGGGTCCCTTTGTTGTTCATCTAACTCTTCTCTAGATTTCTCATTAGATCATCTCAAATCTAAAACAGAAAGTCTAACACGGAAACATTTACTTAGCTGACCCTAAACATTTATGTTGAGATTCCTCCCTCTGGATCTGCATTTTTCTTCCCGGTTCCTGTTTCTTCTTCAACCAGAGTTATTACCTAAGAAAAGGCTAAGAAGAAAACTCTACCTGGTGGAAAACTCTTCCTGGTTCAGACACCTTTTCACTGATCTGTCTACAGGCCCTACAGATACCAACTAGCACTGTGAGGAGATGCACAAGCCCAACTCTGTAAGCTGTTCACCTCACCTAGGCAGCTTGGACTAAGCCTCAGACACTAGGAGATGACCAACTATAATATATATCTGGCAGACACAAACTTGCTTAAAACACATTCAATTCGTGTTTTATCAATGATGAAGTACATTACAAAGGCATGCACCATACAGGGAGCTGCCCCAAACATGGCTCTATCTTCCAAATTGGTCAGAATGTAATCCCCACTTAAGTTACACTTTGAAAAACTAAATAAAACCCAGTAAGTAACAACCATAAGGCATAGCAAATAAATTTTTTTAAAAGGGAAAACAGTACCCTGAGATAGTTATTACCATTTGTTCAGCAGACTCAGTGAAGCTTGGGGATCAGGGTAGTAAGAAAGAGGCAGAAGCTGCAACGTAACTGGGAAGGATGAAGGGTTTCTTAGTACGAAATATTTTACCTAAATAGTTTGGAGGGGAAAAGAAAGAGTTAAAAGCTATATATTTGAAAACTGGTTGGTAAAATAATTCAGCACTGGCAATACAATCTGCATTTTCAAGGGATTTCAATCTAGCATCTGTGTCAGTGCAATATAATCATACATGCACATGACTGTATTTAACAGCAGGACATGTCACCACGATGTCATAATTTGCAAAATCAGCTAAGAGTGCATTTTGAACCATGTGTATGAAAATACAGACCACCCCCACTCCCCCAACAACCCTTTCACTTGGAGTTTGATTTATGCAGACAGATGTGAACAAAGCTGTTGCACAGAAGAAAGTGAAGTTAGTGAGGTGCCACCCCTCCTTAGAGAAGTCTAAATGCAAGCAGGTTATAAAAATTTCTGTAATGACTAACAATTAAATTGGACAAATGAAATATTAAGGTAATTCACAATATGTGCATATGAAAACTATTTCCATATGACTGGTTCTAGCGTAGGCTAGGTTAGTCGAGACCTAAATCTGACAAACAAGAAATAAATAACTGTCAGTGTGGCTGGAAGATACATTGTTCCACAAGTGTTGTATCTCTCATAAATGTTTTACACACTTCTGTTAGACAAGCCAGTGGCATGAGGAAGGCCATCCTGTATAGCCTTACATGCATCACTAGTGACAACACATCCTATCCCTAGTCCCGTGTTCAATTATTTTATCACAAACATGTTATCTTACACAATGAACTCATGGAAAGTTTAACAGCTACAAAAAATTGTCAGTTAAAATTGACACCGCTTTACTCCTCTCCTTGTACTAAAGTATTACAACCAGCAAGCTAGAAAACTTATCAAAGAGCCAAAGGGATACAAATTTAGTGTCTTAACTGATATCAAAACACCAGTTCATAAGCAGTAGGAAAATGCTAAGCAGCACTAAATGTTAAGCAGACTTTTTTTAAACAAGCTAAACACACATCAACTCAAAAAAATGTGTAGTAACAACCATCCTCACCATACTACTTTTAACAGCTGTGGCATTAAAATTGAGTGTAAGACCAGGCTCTGTAGTCAGCCGTGGCAAGAAAAAGGCAAAGGGTTCCTCTTCAGAGTTCTTCAGCTGAGTAAAACGAGCCGATCCTGAAATACTTCTCCTGCTTTATTGGCAAAAGCAGAAAACTTAGTTAGTTGCTTTTTGTTTTTTCTTTCAAACGAAGAACTACAACAAGAAGATGATTTGCCAGGACCTGTAATTGTAACAACCTATCGTTCTTGAAAATGGTCTCTACAAAATAAAGTCCATAAAGCTGTAGCCAAACAGCTAACTTCTGCCTACGTAGGCCAGAGACTAAAAACCTTGAAAGCCATTCAAAGACCCTGAGAAGACTGCTATGCAACCTGATGATGAAGGACGCATGCAACTCCAGAAATGAGCTGGTAAAACATGCTTGGACTGCTTTCATGCCAGGTAGTCCTGGTGAGACAACTATAGTCATAATATTATTTACATTCTACGCTAAAAGGATTACTTGTGGCTGGCAGTGCCTTGAAATGAAAGTTGTGGATGTCTGGGGTGCTCTAAAACTCCATGAGCTTCAAGAGAACTAACTTAAGTATAGAAAATGGACCAGAATGTTTTGTTCTCATTAAGGATACTTCAGAACAGAAATACTCTTTCTTACAACACTGTACTGGTTTGAATTAAGAACCTTAACCAATTCTGTACAGACCTGCATGCTTCCCCACGTCTTATTTTTTGCCACCTTTCATAAAGGTCACTTGCAAGCTCGGAATCCACGTCCCAGGCTGAATGGTCCAGAGAGAGACTCTTCTGCCAAAGCAGATTTGCTAAAAGGATAATAGTTTTTTTCAGATTTTACAGAGATAATATTTGTTCCTTCCATCAATCTATTCCTGAATACAAGTAATCAGTAACTGCAAAGCATCCAGACCCAAAACAAAAAAGGCAACCCACTTTTGCCCTTCAAAGTGAGAGTGTGCAAGGGCATATATATTATTTTCCATATCAGATTTGTCTAAAGAAATATATCTGCAAAACCAAAGTAACTATACAAGCAAACAAGAGAATGGGTATTGCACTGGCTATGTATGCTTTAGTAAGCCCTTTTTACTGCTGTTGTTCCTAATAGATGCCACTGAAGAGTAACCATGTTATCAGTGCTCTACACAGTACTCTCTACTGATGGCAGTAAAGTACCAAGATAATATGCTACACAGTCGTACAAAAATATGGCAGCATGGCACAACAGGGAACAGAACAATTCCCACAGTTTGGCAAAAACAATCTTTTCATTTTAGCTTCTTTTCTAGATGCTGATAATTTTCTCAAATTCTTCTTAAAATGAATTGCAAAGCTTTACATCAATCTAAAGATGAGAGCATTTTAGAAAATTACACTCATATTGGTTCAAGCATTTTCACACAGCAGAAAGCAGTTTGAAAATTTAGCTTCTTCAGAAAGAAAACAATAATTCCTTATTTTGAAAGTGCATATACTTTATTTTAGAATCCTTAATGTTTAAAGTAATGAATTGAGATTGGTGATTACTGGAATTATCTAACTACAATTTCTTTAGGTCAGTATTTTCAGGCATTACACATTTCTGTTAGCAAATACTAGTATCCTAAAGCAGAAGGCAGAACACCTGTAAGTACAGATCTCATTGTATGTATTATTAGGATGAAAATAAAGTAAGCAACAAGGATTTTGTTGTATCATCCATATTCCTTCTCTGAGACTGAAAAAAAACCCAGAAAAGCAAACATTTGTTTCTAAGACATGGACCTTAGCATGCAAGCGTTTGAGTAAGTGTCCAAGTCACATGTTTCTCTGTGTCACCTCAGTTCTTCTTTTCACATCTGACTGACTACTACTGCCTTCCTCATATCCTCACACAAAGATACATTTTAGGAAAAGGTCATCTTGAAAACATTTCCAGGAGAGTGCTCAAACATTTAAAGCCTATGATACCAGCTGCCTTCTGAAAGTCCTTACTACACAAAGAATAAAAAACACTATCCTGAATCAGCTTTTAACAGGTTCAACATTCTTTAGGTAGTATCATGCCATATACCTACTGCTGTATTTTGGTAAATGCCAGCCAGGAACTTAAAACAGCTCCCAGCATTACAATCTATCTGGAGATAGATTCTTCAGTTCCAGATAAAATGAGACCCCCTTCTTTCTGTTCAGTATGATACAGTGTCAAGGATGCTGTTTTATAAGCCTGATAAACTGTATTTGCTGAAATCTATGGAATTATTGCTGTGAGAAAGAGATAAAGAGAAAGCCTTCAAATTTAACTCTAGATACAGGCAGATATTGGTCAATGTTTTTGTTTTTCATAAAAGAATTCCCTGGATCTGGACCCAGGTTACGTACATTTTCTAATAACTTTGAGTCAGTAGACAGTTTTACCATTCTATCTCAACATCTCTCAAGAAAACATGTATGAAGAAAGAAAAGGGCAATACATCATCAACAAGAATTCATAGGAGAGTCTTAAATACTAAAATTTAAGATATTTCAAGACAGAACAATAGTTTACTATGTGCTATGGAACCAGATGTCTGAAATACTGCACCATTTGCTCAGTACTCTCAGTCATTTATATACTCCCAGAAAAGTGGATGTTTTTAAACAAATGTAAAACTAAGTACTTGCATGAACAATTTCAATATTCTCATTACAAGTCCTGCTATATAAAATGAATTTTATACAATAAAACTACTGTCAGATACCAGAAAAAGCCTTAGACAAGCCTACCTGAATCAGACTTTCCCAAGTAGCACTGAATATCACAGTGGGCAATTGCTTCAAAATTAAGATCTCCCTGCTAAAAAAACAAAACAACAATATGAAATAACATGAGAACAAATTTCAGTTTCTCAGTGCATAATTTCATAGAGTCAAACAAGAGAATTAAGGCCTTGAATGAAAAGAATTAAGTGCCAAGAGAACTATAATTCCATCACTCTTCAACTCTGGGGACTTAACCTCACAATCTTCAGAATGGTCTAACAAAGTGGTCTGAGCTTTTCTTTCAGGACTAAGAAGAGATTTCTGGCCTGAGAGAGACACTGCTGTAGCTGGGTTTGCAGTGCCTAACAATAATTCAACACATGCAACCAAACACAATACCTTGGACACAGTCGAATATATCTGCAGAGGTATTTCAAACATCACTCCCACATTTGTGGACAAACAGATACTAGAGTGCACATTTGTTACAGTGTCTTTCACACTGAGCTTGAAAGAAAAAACATTCCAGCAGCCTGGAGGTAGAGTCAGAGGTTCAGCAAAGTTCAGAATCTGAAAAGAATCAAACAACAGCTGAATTACAATTGGTACTGCACTTTCTGATGCAGATACCTTGAAAAACACAAACTTTCTTTGCGTTTTTGCTGTTACTACATGGTCATATGTGCTCATACATGATCCATACAGTGCATTTATGCACATCTCAATATCAAAACATAAGAAGAGCCATTTAGATGCCTATATCATCTAAATTCATAAACCAGATTTGCCTGATTTGAACCAAGCAGTTGTGCCAGTAAATTATCAGCTTTAAAGGTCATCTATGCGCTAAAGGCTTATACTATGAAGAAATGTTGAATCCTAGAGAGCACAAACACACACATTCAACAATTATGAGAACAGAGCAATGGTCTGTAATTTGATGCATATGTAGCTGCAACACAAATGAAAGAACAGTTGTCAATAAAACAATACAAAAGTAAGCTGGACAGTGAATAACGTCTCTTGAGAGAGTAACCTAATAGTTACAGATGTACATAAACCTGTATTTTTAACTGATTCCAACCAGTTCTAAGAACACCGAGTTCTTCGAAGAACCTATTTTGTATGTCAATGGTCCATATCTCAAAATCAAATACAAAACATTGCACAAAGAAGAAATAAGGCTTACCTTTACTATGTTCTTTGTTTCTCTGGCTATGAAGACCCCATTCAATTCAATGCTGAAGTAAAAATTGTTTGTAAACCATATGGACCAATATCCTGAAGTATTATGATGTGGTTCTATATGAAACAGTGCTGCAGAAGGATCTACATCAAAATACCTATAAGTATATACAGAAAAATATAAATACACCTACTATTGTCCTTGAGTACACAACAAGTGGTCTATACAAGACAAGATACCATAGCATTCTTGTATGATGAGGCTCTTCTATGTTTTCCCAGAGAAGAACAAATTTATTTGGGAATAATTACATATGAGAGTAAAAATTCACAATAACCATGTAAAAGAAACAAGTAAAATATCTACCCTCTTGTCATGTTATAGTACAACATTGCCTATTGCTTTGTGATACAGCAGGCTGGAGGAAATTGGCAAAAGATGTCTGAAGCAAGAGAATACTTCACCATTTTTCTAAGACTATCCAGCTTCTGTGTTGCATTAACAAGGGTGCTGGAAATTTTATCATAGAGTAAGCAACATTTATATGGCATGAGCTGCTAAAGCACAACTTTTTACTGGCTCCTAAAATTCTTCTTGGGATAAAATACAGAATTATTGCTTTAAATGTGACAGGTCCGTTTTGGCAAATGACACAGCAACAATAGGAAGAAGCCTCTTCACTGACCTTGGAATCACAGAGTGACAAAGGAAGTTAACGTCATCTCTTAAAGGTAAGGTACAGTATTTTCATTATAGTGTCAGTGAATGTTAACAAACAAACAAAAATCTAACCTACCAACCAACTGCCAACCTACCCTTCCATCACAGGACAGAAAACACAGGCTTTGAGTGTTGTAGTGCCTTTCAATAGATAGTTCTTGTGGTCAGAGTAAAGATTTTCACTGTCACAGGATGCAGCTGGGAAAACAGCAGACACATGGAATACATCAGCCAAAAGCATATCCAAAATTATTTGCATGGGAATATTTGCAAGAACACTAAAAAGGGGAACCTTTGCTGGTGCAATCCTCACACAGGTAAGTCAAGTATCTAATTGTTTAAGCCCTAAAACTCAATCTTTTTAGAGGTTTCAAACCTTTACTTAAGGAGTATTCATGAATGCTAAACACCTTCAAAAACACACACACAATAAGGTTGAAGAGCAATAAGGTGAAGAGAAACCCAAGCAATTTAAACTACGTGTCATTGGCATAGCATTCTTACCGATCAGAGCATGCTGCCTCCTTTTAGCAAATGCAAAACTACTCTGAAAAAGAGAATCACTTAACATAACAGTCCCTTCTTCCTTCTTATTCATCCATGCTTTCCCTAGGAAAAGCATGTCTCAGCGTCATTATGAAAGCAGCCTGACTCAATAATATTTTAAGTCTGTACACTGCAGTCTAGTGGTCAGAACAGGAAACAAGCTGGAGTCAGGAATGCTTAAATGCCAATCTCTGCTCTTCCACAAACACGTCTGGTTTCAGGCAAGCCTCTTCAATGGTCCTGCCAAGCAATGTCACAGAAAATGACCACCCAAGCACAACAGCCTTTTAGAAAATATATTCAAAACAGAAAAAAACCCATAAACTATAAAAGGATGTTGAAAAAGCATATTCAACAATTATGCTTATTGTAAAATCAGCTAACATTTTAGCAACTATTTTTTTCCCCTTTTTCAAGCATGTGTAGCTTAGAGCGTTCAACCAGCATAAGAGGAACCACATACACACAAAAAGGGTGGAAACTATTAGCAAGAAGAATTCATCCTCTTTCTCAATAAAGCCTAGACAAGTTTATTTTGAGATCTTTCAGGGTCTCTGCTGAAAAAAACTACCCCTTTTTCAGCAATCAAATCCTATTTAATCATATTTTCTCCAAATATGTGTAACCTTTACCTTTACAAAAAATAGAAGCAACTTTTGTGAAGTTAGTAGATGATGAGGATAGCAGTACTGGCTCAAACTCCACAGTTGATGTGTCTTTTAGTGGCAACTGCCGTATTTCCTGCAAGAAGACAAGACAAATTATTTTTATAGCAGTACCATCCTTATTAGTGTTGCAGTTCCTGTATTAGTCTATCTTCTTGTTAAATTTGCATGCTACCATCTGCCATTTTCTCCTATCTTCTAAACCAACAGATAAATTCTTATTCAAGCTAACAGCTCTTATGTATTAAAAAAATCCATCACTGAAATACAACATGTCATCTCAAGGATCTATTAGACATTTGGGCACACTTTAAAAACTTAGAAGTGTGACATTTGCCACCAGCAAAATCAATCTGCTATTAGAGAAAGCTAATTCCCTAATCAAATTCACCACCCTAAATTATGACTTCTGGAAGCCCACAATTACCTGTATATGCACCAGGCTGTTTCCAGAATGCATGATATACACATCTACTGATGAATGACCTGTCCAAAAGAATAAACACCAAGGTAAGATCTCCAAGGACAGAAACACTTGTTTTGTCAGACACACAGTAGAAGCAATCCCAATTTAAATTTTAAAATCTTTGTGTGACAGATACCCATGTAAAAAAGAGGAACTATTCACATCTTGAGCTGGCAAACATTTGAGAGAGAAGTAAAAATGCTTTAAAATGAAAGATTTAAAATACAAGCATCCCCAGGAAATAATATGAAGCCGGATTCACCACTTTGGGCTCAAATCAGGAATGGTCCTATCACCCAGTAGGTAGCAAACTATTCCCTGAAGCAACAGGAGACAGGGGTAACACAGCTTTCACCTGCTGGTAAGGTGGTACAGCTATGCTGGGGAACCACCCTTGGTCACTGGCAAAGCTATGTTTCCATCCACGGGACAGTAGAAAGATGCAGAGGACCAAAAGAAGGGCAGCAGGACAGAATAAGAGATAACCATCATACTACAGTTACCTTCAAGGAAGGTAACTTGAGTTTTTGCCCTTGCTTATACTTGTATTAAATCAGTGTATGCAGGCTGACATGAAAGGACATTCTCCCACCTGACCAGTTCTAATTTCTAATAATTAGAATTTCTGATTTCTAATAATGTGTGTGCTTTGCTCAGCTGCTTGAAAGCAAGACTGCAAGTGCCAGCTTCCAAAAGAGGGTTCAAGGTTGATTATGAACTCCACATACCCACAGCTGTTTAAAGCACATACTCCTCTGCAGCCTTTCCAGCTGCTTAGTTCCTCTGTGCAGACCCTGCCTACCTGCCGTCCTACTCTAGGTGCTAACTTCCCACCAACAGCTAATCCAGAAGGCTTATAGGACCAACCTCTAGCACAGACAGGACTTATAATTGCACTATATTTAACAGAAAACAGCCCTAAAAGATACTTCTAGTACTTTAACCATCAAAAGTGTTAACAGAGAGCACCCTTGACAGAACAGATGGAAACAATTTTCTACCAGCATCAGAATAAATGTACATCCACAACTCAACATAACAAAGCCCTGGCATCTCATTGGCAGGAAAATTAGGTTTACAGTGGGTATTTCAGTTTCAGCTCTGTGAGATACCACATCACAGAAAAGGCACAAGGGAAACAGTACATATTGTAAATATTGTTTTGTGTATATTGTACCTATTGTTTTGTGACTAGATTTTGAAATGCATTTCTCTAAAGACAAAAAGATCATGTTATTTTTCAGCACGTATGTTAAAAAATATTATTTTAATCTGGATTCTTAAGCAGTTTCTTCTTCTCCAATCAGAATGGAAAACTGGCAGAAATGTCTAAAAAAAGCTATTCTAACAGACTGCAAGGCTCTAGAAATAATTTTAAATCCCTTGGATTTAGAGGATTCACAGCATAAAGAAACTGCAAGGAGCTGATTGTTTTGCCTGTGGAATTCTAGCTTACAAGAACAAATGATGTGCACATCTGTATTACCTCATTATCCTAATTTCCATAACGGCTATTATCCCCAGTCCTGTATAAACCACAGTGCCTTCACGATTCCATTATGGTCAATTTAATTAATGGAAAACTAGAAATGCAGTTTTCAGAATTCAAAGGACCATGTCATTATTCCACACTATTTAAGCATGGAGGTCTAAAGAATTAAAGAGATGTCATTTACAACTTTACAATTGTTACCTTTATGAAGAAAACTGTTTATGCTAACTTTGCCTGACACAAATTCTCTGCAAGCAGTGTTTAACTGAACTTGGTCTCCCTTACTTGTGAAATTAAGCTGTCACTGAATTTGGTTTAATTTAGGACATCAAATTACAAATTATGTATAAAACCAAGTTGAATTACACTAACAGGTAGATTTAGGACTTACCTGAGGTCTTTGTTCTTTCCATTGCTACATAAACTATAAAAAGATTCTCCAGTAAGTATTGTCTGTGCTCCACAAAATCTTGCTGGGCATTTTCCACTCTTACTGTTAAGCTCATTTCTAGCAGCATTGGGTCATCAGACATAAAACAGCAACTCTAGAGTGAGACAAAAGGATATGGTATGTGTGTGTGTGTGATAGAGGACAGAACAGAAAAAATTCATTACACTAAGGAACTTTGAGAAATTAATCAAAGGTATTATCTAAGAGACAATGTTTCCAGCACCAAAGTGCTGGCAAAACAAAAGTAATTAGGACCTTTGCTAAAACCTCAGCAGAAGCCAAACACAGTGCAGGTACAGAGAGCACAGCAAAAACAAAGACAAAAACAATTTTAAAAGACACTGAACCTTGAGAGAATGCAAATTTATAAACTGTCTTAGTCAGTCTCACCTCAGGGACTATAAAACAGTTTCCTTTGTTAAATCCTCTGCCTTCAATAAAATGTGCCATAAACAGACTGATGCATGTGTCTTAATGGTAGGAAGACAGTTCATGTTCACTGGTCTGTTTATAGTTAATTTTTCCAAATCCTGTGTTTTTGTCTCCATTTCTCACTGAAGTAATTTTAAAAAAACAAACATACATGTACAATTCGTAATAGAAAACACTGTTGTCTGGCTAGAATACTTCAGAAAAATACAAATAGGATCTTATTTCCATCTCTAAGTAGAGGCTGCTGTTAACACAGCTAAGTCATAGCAACTATGAAGACACGGACACCATTTCACAAAAAAAAATTAAAGCCAACAAAGCAAAAAAGAACTAGACAACCAACAGTGAGCAACATAAATTAGTCCTGCATCAAACCACAAAGGTCACACAATTCAGGCTCTGATGCCCTATCAGGAGAACTAATTTGTTCAGGATGGAGGATTAGGAGGAGAAAACTGGCACAGGAAGTGCTCTTAGAAGTGCAGCAAAACACTTCTAGCTAATCTCAAGTGGTGCAAGCAAGTACAGCAGGAGTGGGGAAGCTCCTGAGGATGGGATGCCAGCTCACAGCTCACGCAGCATCAGAGACCCTCAGTACCTGAAATGGCTGCCAGGAGCAGGAGAAGGGGCTGCCATGGAGACTGGAGCACAGGCATGGCATGCCCTTGGGAAGCTCAGACCTAAGGGCAGACAGCTGCACTCCACGCAGCCTCCAATGCCCAGGAGCACCTCAAGCACCTCAATGCGCTCTGCACCGCAAGAACCAAACGGGGAAGCAAAGCAGCTCAGGAATGCTGCCGCATGCAACACGTATTCCATACAGGAATACAGCTATGGAGCCTGGGCCTTGCCACTCCTGGGGAAAGAGATGCTGCTGGTCACAGCACGGTCACCTCACCCACGGCATGGGTGCTGAGCAGCACCCACCCGCCCCGGAAGGACATGGAGAAATGGGAAGCGAAGCAAACCCGGATGGCACTGCCCAGGACAAGGAGATAACCTCCTGTCCTGAAGGCTCAGTGCTTTTGGAGGGACATCTCTGCTAAAACACTATTCCCTCCTTGGCTCCACCCAGCACCATGGCTGCCCTCATGCTCCCCTGAGAAACAGCCCAGGCTTCAGCCTCTCAGCTCTCTGATCATTTCTCACTGTGAACCAGACACTTGTGAAAATTTTCTGGAGAAAAGAAATTACAGAAATCTAATAATTTTTGTGCCCCACATCAGCAGTACAACATCTACACATCAGAATGCTTAACCTGTTGGACTGGTTTTGGTTTGTATATTTGGGAGGTTTATGGGGTAGTAGGTATCTTTTTTAATCTCCTTCTCTCCTAAAGATTTTACTGTGATACGTGTGACACTAAATTTGTATCAGAGGATACAATTTTATAAAAGCACAATTCCCCTTTAAACTGAGACGTTGAAAACTGCATTTTTGCTAAAACTTCTAGAGCTGTGGAAAGCATCCCTCTAAGCTTGGCTTAAAAGAAGAAGATTTACATAGATATAAAATAATAAAACATACCTTAACTAGCTGATATGTGTCATTAGGTAAACTGCATTCAAGGTGAACCCTTAATAGACTAACATTCATAGTTTCTGTCTGTAAGAAAGAAAAATGAAAAAAACATCAATCGCATTGTTTCAAATGTTATATAAATCCAATTCGCATACTATAATTTATAAAGATAGTAGGACTGCTTCCTCATATATATAACACAACAACGTAAGGAATTTTTTTAATGAATACAATTACTCTGTATAGTCCAGTAATCAGTCTCTGAATCTCAGGACTCCATCAATATCTTCCTACTTATCAAACTGTTATTACACATGATTATTAAATATTTATATAGCATCTGCATGAGAACTCTTACAAATCTTCTTATGACAAAAAAACTGTATTCAACAGGGCCTTTGTGTGCAATATAAAAGCTTATTTCCTTGTTTTCTGTGTATTTTCTTTGCTGATTGGATACTGAAATACAGTATCTAGGCCAAGAACATAATGCTTCTTGGACATGGTCTGATACATAGGCTCCATGCCAAAATGGACAGACAGAAAATACTTGTTTTGCCTTTTTATTCACTAGAATGGGAAAAGAAAAGAAAAGATGACATTGACTGTGCCAGCTTGTAAAGCACTCATAAATCTAATGGGGCAACAGCACCGACAAAGCCAAATATAGTTCAGGAAAGCTATCTGGAAATATGCACTGCCAAATTACTGACATAAGATGTGCAGCCAGTATATCTCGATTCTGAATTAAATTTTTAAAAACACAAAACAACAAAAAAAGCCAGAATCAGAATGGCAGACCTGTTTCTTACAGCCAAATTTCATGCTAATTTTGAGGCTAATGTGGAACCCCCACCCTCTCTTTCTCTTGTGATACTGATATATCTGAGTAGGGTATCTGCAGGTTCAGTTTTTTGAAGGTGTTGATGAAACTGACTTTAAACAATTTCAATCATATGATTCTGAAAAGCAAAATTGAAGAAACTTTTGAAGTTATCTAGCACCCTATTTTGTACCTTTTTAGTACAGGAAAAATAGGACAGGCAGGGGTACATGAGTAGAGAGATTTAGCACATGTGCGGTCCAGTTTTATAAAAGCAATGCCAAAAGGAAGATAAAATTTGCATTCCTAATTCAACAGAATTTCATACCAAAATGACTGAGGCTCACACAAGAGGGCGACATAGCCCCTGCAAAGGTAGTTAGTGGCAACTCAAACAGTCCCCAGCACAGCTTTCTGGGGGACTCAAACCCCTGCAAAGTCTTTTCTTTTTTTACAGATGTTTTTGTCTGTATCAAAATGTGAGAGCAGGAAAAAAAAAAAAAAAAACACATGGTTGCTAGTAGAGTTTTAACAAGGCAGTAAGATTACAACTTTAGAGGTCATTTTCTTATCAGATAAAACTTGATGCTTAGAGTTCCCTTTCCAGTGCTTCTTGAAAAAACACTACTGCTTTCATAGTCCTAAAATAAGGTTTTGTTAGCCCTTATTCAATGCCATTGTCATTTAAAGTAACTTAAGACCCCACATCCCTATTTAAAAAAATCAGCTACATATTTTTCCAGCCTTTGTTCTTCTTGACCTGGCATAGATCTAACATAGGAACTGCTGCACCTTAAAATTGAATCTCCAAATGTACAGAAGGGGAAAAAATGCTACTGGGATGTATTTGCTGTTGATCAGTTTTCTAGGGGAAATTTTTATTTCTTTGTGAGGCTATCTTCAAAACAGGAAACAGATTTGCACTTCTTTAAGGCAGACAATAATGCATAACTGTCATGCCCAGTATCTTACAGCACCAGCAGGATGGCTCCGAGTTAACCCTAAAGAGAAGATTAATGCATCTGAGAAGGAAACACTGTCAGAGGCAGAGTTTCCAACAGACAAATCCAGGACCATCTCCCAGCAGTGCAAGCACTCGTTTATACTGTAAATATCACTGCTAATGAATCAGAGCAGAGAGCTAAGTTATGCAGCCAATGTTTGTACCAGAGGCAAATTGAAAAGGAGAGGCACAGCAGGAAAATCTCAGAGAGAGCTCTGCAAAGCCCTGACACTTAATTACCTGGTGCCTCTATTTTGTATTAGGTACTTGGGCATACATACTTGAATGTACATACACTCAGCACCCACAAATCCTGTATGAACAAAGACAACTGACAGAATCCACACAAAGTCTCTCAAAGATTTTTTGATATATTTTTGCATTGTTACCAGGACCGTAGAGTTCAAATCACTTCCTGGAGGTTTGGCTACAGTATCATTGAAAAAGAACAACACTGAACAAGCCTCCTCTTCTTCCCATAGGCTGATCCCTCAAAGTTCCTGTCCTGGACAGTCCCTGGCCCTAAAGTGGTATTTCCATTCTGAATGGTGTTAATAAGCTGTCCCTGTAATAAGGATTCAGCAGAGTTTCATCAGTTTTTTGCAGACAGTTATCAGGACAGCACACCAAGAAAGCTCTACTGTCTTCCTTCCTTCCCTCTCCACACCCAAGCACCACACTTGGACATGTTTGCTTCTACGATCCTATGCCCACCAGTGCAAAACATATCTTAAGGAGTGCTACATTTCTGCCAGTACTTGCAATATTTCCCAAGCTGTCAGTGCATAAACTTTTAACTCCTCTGGGAAGACTCAAAGCAGTATATGTGTGTCTTTTCTACAAGACCCTCCACCCTACATGCCACTCTTCCTCTGACATTTCCATCATCCTGAACACAGTGAGGCAGTGATGTAGCTGCCCTCTTAGTGCTGTCCAAATACTAAACAATGCCAAAAACCAGGCAACTATAGCAAAGACTACACCCAGAAGCTGGGTAAACAAAGATGACCTATATGGGCTCCACCATCTGTTACAGCTTAGTGGTAACTAGCCACTGCTGAGTGGCCACGTGGACATGCAACAAATTCACAGTGTGGGACACCACTCTTCTTTCCTCCCAACGAGTGAGCCATGAGCCCAGAAATCCTGGGAACCAGGAGCACAGGCAGAACATGCCAATCTCAACCCTTCAAGAGCTGAAACACTGGAAAGGGTAACAGAAAGATAAAGACAAGAAAGGCAAGTTTGCCTTTTTATTTTCTTATTAAGCACAAAAGTTTCTGCTTAAAAACATGTGGGAACGAAGAAGAAAAAAGAAAAGGCCTTTGTGCTCTGCCCATTAAAAGACAAAAACAACACACAAAATCCATGAGAGTTCATTTTCAACAAAAAATTCAAACACAAACCTGTCATATATTGTATTTCCAATGGAAACACTGCTGTAAACTTCCATCTATAATCCCCAGGTATATGCTGTATTTCCAACACAAATAGCCTACAGTGGCAGAATTTTACCCATGTCCCTATTTACAATTCTGGCCTTGACCTTCAAAATAATTTTTTTTTCAAATTGAAGAAGCTACAAAAGGGGTGGTCAACTTGGTGAAGAAATGGACAGCCCATTACCAAAGACACTACAGAGCATGGACACTTCAGCTTGGCAAAGTGAAAGTTAATGCTTCTGAGTATAAGTGTCAGAAGCAGGAAGATTTACATAAATTAAATGTGCATCTCAATATATAAACTGGCCACAAAGCAATTTGAATTGGAAGTCAGGTGTAGGTTTCCAACCATCAAAGTAGTAAGAATAAGTATTTGGAGTAACAAGGCCTCCAGCAATCCTGGTAAGTCACTTTACCTAGCACATGATGGGACTAAATAATGTCAAAGCTTTTTTGGCCTTGTTGATCAAGGATGTCAGTATTACTGAACAGTTTAAACACAACCACGTTTAAAAGAGGAGGCAAAAAATAGACACACAGCATGGAGCTCTCTGTCTGAGGTTTCCAAAAAGTATCAGTGGACTTCAGAGGTAAGGACACCTTCCATGTTTCAAACTAAATGGTGTCACCCAAGGTTAAAACTCAATCATCCCAAGGTGAAAAGGACGTGCAAATGAGGCTTATGCTACCCTGAATTTATTAAAATAGGTATTTTATGTCAATTAAAAATAAACAGGGGACAAGAAATGTGCACAGCTAAGTGAGTATGACTGGTTTGTTTTAAATGCTTTTTCACTACAAGACTCCATTCTATGTGTAATAGTTATGTATCCTTCAGTTTGCCCTTGTGTAGTCACTCAAACCTCATTCTACATCTTCCGAGCTTAAAATATAAACTGGACAAAACAGAATGATACCGTTTTTTAATGAGATCTGGATCAGAACGTAAGGAAGATGAATTGAAGAAGGCACTTCTGGAGAGGACAGCTCACTGTAGAGAAACATTCTTCTGAGAGGAACCCAAACTCAAACATAAACTCCTCTCCAATATTTAGATCTTGTCTATCATCTTCAAAAGCTGAGGAGCCCAGCCCACTGCTGCAGCATTTCTGCTCAAGTTGATAACATGCAGTGAAGAGTGTTACCTCAATTACAATACAGCACAGAAAAACTACACCCAGAGCTTGGAGAATTGAATCAACACTCTCTCCCACCTCATGTCCTACAAGATTAGTGCCAGGTAGTACCATTCTGCACTGCTAAACATGACCTCAAACTTGTACTCCATACAAATAAAACACAGGATAATGTTTGTCACTCTGCAGTGAGGAAAATGTTAAATGTACCCCAAAGCTTCTTCACTCAGGAATTTAGAATTTAGTTTTAGAACTGTAAAAAAGCATGTATGCAACTTTCAGATTCAACCTGACAACAATCCATTGAGCTAGATATGAAGATGCAGCCATTAACAGCATCATAAAAACCCCTTCTCAGTTCTACCTCTAGTACCCCAAATTATAAAACTTGAAGATTTTTGCTTCCTTTCCAAGATTCTGCATTTGTATGTCCACAAGCAAGCGCAACCATGTGACTACGGAAAGAGACTGGTATGGAGGAAAAGGAGAGAAGGAAATTGTGCATTAACGTTGGACAGAGGTAAGATTGACCTAACATATACATATACCAGACTGAAAAATCTACATATCATCTATGCTGGTAATTTTTCTCAGGTAGAAAAGAAGGCATCACAAAGGCAATTAATGCAGCTTACATTTTAGATAAAGTATTAAATTTTGTTTTTCCAAAAGCATACTCAGAATACCTTAGCACGTAAAAATGTCTGTGTATAATACAATAGGAAATCTGAAAGATCCGTTTTTCAAATTAGTTATTCACTTGAGAGGTTCTGTATGGACTGGAAAACTAAGAAAATATCTGCAACTACAACCAAATGACAGAAATCATTAAACTTCTTTCAACTGCAGTATTTACGCCTCATAAATTCAGCTGGCTGTGTTCTCCAGACCTCCCTTTGAAGATGTGGTAAGTAAAGCTGGTATCTTCAGCACCAACAGGCAGGAGGGGATGCTGCAGCCTGACTCACCCAGTCTCATCCATGCAGCATGCCATGCTTTTTAACTGTGGCTAATTGTTGGTGTAGCCCTGCTGTAAATTCGCCTGGGAAAATGGCCAGAAGTAAAAAAACAGAACAAACCAATACAGCTTCTCGTACTTCTCAATTTTATGGTATAAAGTTTATCTTTTTGTTTAGGGCAGACCAACTCTCCAGTTCAGTCAGAGCAGAGCCTCACAAATAGTTTTGCCAATACAACTTAGAGGACACCCCACCACAGGGGTACAAAGAAGAACAAGTGTGAATAGCTTAAATGCCAAAGATTGTCTCATAAAAGCAGCTGATCACAGTAACCCTATATCTTGCATCTCTCTCCTGCAGTCATTGGTACTCGGATTTTTTGCTAATGTTCCTTGCATCCAAACAACCTGAGGTCAAAAATCTTTTGTGGTTAAACAGACTTAGGTCTCTCCCCTTGAAATGTATACTGTACCAGTGTGTGTGATGCCTGGATGTTCTGAATGTGTGGAAGCAGTAAGTAGGCATTTGCTAGCTGCACTTTAGGTTCTTCTGGAGGAGACATCAGACTTCCCGTTCCAAAAACCTAGTATTAAAAAGAGGTCATTACATCAACATCTAGAATTTCAGTTATAACAGCAACTTCCAAAACTACATTGCTAATAACAACAATCTTCCCAAATTATTTTAAAATACAATAACCATAAGTTCCAGTGTAGAAAGTTATCATAGACATAAATGGCACTTAACAATTGTCATTCATTCAGGCACTATTACAAAGACAAAACAAAGCACTCACCAGCAGAGCATCGGGTTATCTCAAAAACAAAAGTATCTACATTCTCCAGGCAATTACAATAAACGTATAACCATTTAGGAGAACAGTAATTTCGGAGAAAACTTTGTTACTAGTGCCACTGAATATTAAATTCAATGGCTCTGCCTTAAAAATTTAGAATAATATTTTCTCGTTATTTTGGTTTTTGAAGGCTGCAGTTTTCAGAACACTATAAGATTTGTAATTTGGATGATTCTACTGTATTTACATTTTGCTCCACCAAGATTTGTTTATTGACAATGAGATGCACAAAAACTGAGGGGTGTGGAGCCAAGAGGGATCAAATAGGCAGGGGATCATCAGAGGCTAACTAAAATCACTTTGGGCTTTTCATTTGTATGCAAAGATTTATTTTCTAACAGGAAAAATCCTGTTAGAGGCGCCCCAAGAGGGCTTTGGAGCACTGTAACTGTGCAAACACTCAAGTCATGCCTCCTTTTGAAACTCTTAAACCTAATGTGAGCTGAAAACATGGACAGCTACTTCCTCTGTCTCAGGTGACTGGTGAAAATGTCCATGAAAACCAGTCTGCTACTGATTTTTGCAGCAGTCCAACAGGAAACAAACTGATTTTGAGGTGTCACTGACAACTGCTTCCCTGCAACTTGTTGATAAAAGGCTGAGTTGACTGAGCAATAAATTAAGGGTGCAGGGAAGGGTGAGGTATCAAAAAGAAAAGGTCAATCACTCTATAATGCACTTTTCTCTCATCCTTAATGAAACATTCCTGCTAAATGTGGCATTACTTCTAATAAATAGTAGATAACTGCAACATTTGTATTAAAATCCCATATATTTAATCTGAACTTACCAAAGCTTTTATTTAAGGAGCTTTGTTTTCCAGCACAAGATTGAAGTATAGGAATGAAATTGTTTGATGATTGATTAAAGCTGTCACTCTTTTTAAATCACTACATTCAGAGTTAAGATTTTTCTTTGTCAAAATAATAAAAGCCAATAATTTGGAGTACATAGTGTCCCTTATAAAATGTTTTAAAAGCTAAAGACCTGCTTAAATTCACCAGTTATTCAGAAAACAGACAGTTTTAAGGCACAACCATTACTTCAAGTTTATGTTTTAAGGGCCTAAACCTCTTAACCTGTGCTACATCCCCAATGTGTTTACATAAAATCCTGCAGAGTAGCTGAAAACCACCTAAAATATTTCCTAGTGGGTTTCTCCCAACAAATGCATTCCAGCACAGTGCAGTCTAGACTACACTAATGTATGAAACTAATTAGACCATGATCTTTTAAGTATACACATACAAATACACTTAGTTTACTACCACAACCACCCCCACTAAATAGCAGTAATTTTAACCACATGTGATCACGACACTAGCATGACCTGATAAAAGGGATGAATTGGTAACATTACCCCACCTGATCTGTACCAGGAATTCAATGAACTTTCAAAGTCCCTAAAATTATGAAAATCAATTTTTGAAACACAAGTAAATCCAAAACCCAAGCTAGAAATAAGAGTGGTTCCCTGATATGAAAAACAGGAGCAGTTACCTGATAGGAAAGTACTCCATGAGATGAGGTATTTATAAATAATGAACTTTCAATACTGCCTTCTTCTGTGGGCAGGAAGAGTACTCTGAAAGACATCTTTCCCATCGCTGGAATCACCTGCAGAGACCACAGAGAAGCTTGCTTGCTTGGTGCCAGTAATCACACACTCCCCACTCAGCGCAGGGTCCAAAGGACACTTCCACATGTACATCCCTGTCTCTAAATCCCACTAAGCAGAACCTCAGCACTGTAAAGTTTCATCTGTGCACAACTCTCTACTCTTACTACAAAAAACTGAGATCACACAGCAGCTTGCCAAGGTATGGCTGGATTTTCTCAGCTAGCATAGGGCCACACCAGCCAAGGCTTCTTTTTGCTTACATAAGATATTAACCATGCAGCACTAACAGCCTGTGAGCGCACAGGAACTCTTCCCCGCACACAGAGAGAGATAGCTATGGCAAAGTGAATCAGTACCCCTGCAATACATAGCCAAATCAGCCAAGCTGAACTTAGGCAACACTCTCAGTAACTAGATAGTCTGGCTGGAAGAACAATGACATTTATGTCTGCACAGTAATACCCTTTCAGCTATGCTAAAAAAATCAGATGAAAACATAATAAAACCTCTTTGCACATCAGGGGAGGATAAAAACTGAGCTTCATCCAACTGAGATCACAGCAATTCATTCTTAACATGCATTATATTGTTTTAAAAAAACAGAGTTAAAATAATGGTCTTAGATCATAAAGGCAATTATGTCCCTAATTGCAATAAAAATACATAAAACATTTCACTGCAGCTTTTTCTGACGAATATGCAAGACCATTCAATAGACTGAAAATTCAGGGCTGTAGAACACCCACATCCCTGTGCATCACTGCATAATGCTGCTTAAAGCAGAATGTGATTTAAACAGCCTCTGTAACACTGAAAAATTCTTCTCTTCCTCTGTTACTGTCAAACACATTTCCTACTGTAGTTTTTGGATGGCTTCTCCCAAACAAGTTTAAGCAGAAGTGAACAAAAAAACCACTAGCAAAACAGAAAAAGAGTTGGAGTCCTACAAAAAAGCACAAAAACACAGAATGAAGAGCTTATGCAAAGGAAGCAAGAAGGCTTGGCACTTGGCCATTACATATTTTCCAAAAGTACATCAACACTCACCCGGCTATGAGCAGGAGACACATGAAACTGTCTAGTAGCTGTAAACACTGAATTGACTACAACATCTCTATCTCTGCTAGGGTTGTAGGCATGCAGCATTTTAGCTCTGGGTAACCCCAGTAACCTAAAGCAGAGGGAAAAAAAAAAAAAGAGAAATAAATTATTCACTTTATAAGCACAGGCAACGTACAAAAGAAGCAACACAAATCACCCTAAAACATGTTCATCTGCAACAATTACCAACTTGTAATTAATCTCAGAAACACACCAAACATATATTGCCATTAGTATGCAAAGGCAAATTTGTAGCACTGGGATATGAGACACTTGGCCAAAACTGACAGGAGAAACTAGGATTTTAAGAAAAAAATAACCCCAACAAAGCACAAAGTTTTGGATAAAAAAGTTTAAATAACTGAAGCCTTGTTCTGTTACGTAAAGCAATGATTCTCTTGAGGCATTTGCTTTACCTAGTACTCCCTAAACCCCAACATCTTAGACATTCCTCCACTGCATCCTCTGAAATACTCTTTTAACTCACTCCTTTAAAGGAGACTACGGGTTTTTTTGGTTACTGATAGATCATACGCTCATTATCACTGAAGAACAATTTTTAAAGTTTTCTAAAAAGAAAACTAAGAAAATCTCATTTATTCTACCAGTATGTTTTGCTCGGGACTCTCTGGATTTTGTTATCAGAATTTAAAAGAAACAACAAGCCCTTCTTCCACTAGAAAGGCAATCTTTCAAAAATGAACAACCAGCATAAAGCAATTATTTGACATCCATGCAGAATCACCTCAGAATGCACTGTATTCTCTATTAGCTTTTCTTCCTTCTCAGAACTATGTTGATTTTAACTTACAAAAAATTGCAAGGCAAGAAATGCACTTCCAGCTCTGTGGCAATTACTTATTACTTGTCTATTTTTCAGATGATGGCTTGATCCCAGCTAATTCTTTTTGCTCAAATGGAGCCCAATGTAGCTGTTCCTCCACACTTCATTATTAACCAAAATAACAAACATGTAAGATACTCACTGCATTCCAAAATGCAGAACTGATGGGTGAAAATGTAAGGCCTTCCCATTTGGAGGCATCTTTGCTGAGAAGCTGAAAAGAAGGGAAAAGAAGCCACAATTAATATTTAGTGGGCATGATGCTGCAATCTGCATGGAAGGGAGATACATTATAGGCTCCTGACTCTTTCTATTCTGAACCTCCCATCCTTGCACAGGTCTCCACAGTCATGCTGGCACATCTGTTTATGGGGCGGTGCAGAGGGAAAACAACTGGGAAGAGTCCTGGGGAATGAAAACCATGTCACCATGGAGCAGATCCCCAGCCTCACCAATCAGATATCTATGCAAGCACTGGCAAGAGCACACCTGAGATGCAGAGGTAGAGAAGTAAATAGCAGCTTGGGCAAAAGCAGAGACCAAAGGAAGTGCTTTATAGTTGCGGCTTTAATACAAAATCCAGCTCATTTCTTCTGTGCAGAAGAGAGTAATAAATACTGTGAAGCACATAACATCATCATCATCTTTCCTTTGCCCTACAAAAAGTCACAAAGTTCCTATCAGTTCCAGCACATTTTTAGCTTACTTCAACATTACTTTATACCCTATAACATAGAAATTCCATTATATCTTCATCATTTTCTCAATTAAAACTTCTCCTCCACAAGTCCCAAAAACCACAGTGGTAAAAAACAAGTCCAGCATTTGTTTATTTTATCTATATACCCAGCACCACTCTTAAAAGCTTCCCCAGAAGCAGTGTGTATATTGAATAGCCAGAATCAGTTTAATCTTTACTGGATCATGCTAATAAGCATCTTAGCAAGGATGAGTTCGAGAAGGGAGAGATGGACTGCGGTCTCATTAGGTATCCAGCTGCTTTGGATGATTTGTGGTAGTACAGTCAATTGGTTCCCAATTTTAAAATGTATTTCTGTGACATTACACCTTTAATATCTCTTACTGGGTACATAATCCTGCTGTTATATTCCAAAGCAACAGACATTATAATTTATTATAAAGTCAGGAAAAATAATATTTATTATTACAAAAACCCACAGCTTTTATGAAAACATGGAATCATAGAAGGGAGAGAATTCTCTCACTACTGTAGCAGGCAGAATGCAATATATCCAGGTAGCATTCCTGAGGAGCTGCTAGTGACAGTCTCCTTGCAACCACCTTGTCTCTGCAGCAGCCAGCTCTTGCTCCATTCCTAGAAACACTGCAGCAACCAGCACCTTCTTCCCTTTCCAAAAATCAGCCTCAGGTACTTATCCAGAAGTCTGGGTACTCTCGTAACACATACAAATTAAAATTACTACTATAGTAAAAGCCACAGACATTTGAGAAGACATGCCTCTTAATACCCTCAGATCCTTTTATTGTATGCATACATATAAACAGTAGAATCAAAGTTAAGCCACTGGTTAATGTACTACAGTATGACCTTGAATCTCACCACTGCTTAAGTTTCTAGCATCTTACAGGTACTGCTGAAATACCTTTTCTCACCAGAAAAATCTTTGCTGACAACAGCAAGAAGCTGAGTGCCTCTCTCTGACAATTCATGTAATTGCCAGTAGCTCTCCAAGACTTGCCCTCCTTCTGAGGAATTCTAGCAGCATCAGCTCTTTTCCTCTCAATTCTTGCTCTTTGCCAGTAGATACCAAATGTACCAGCTGGGTGCAAATTCAGCAGTGGATGTATGTGACTGCATTTAATCTGGTCTAGGTGAATACAGCCATGCTGTAGTACTGGCTCTTAAAATGCACTGTATTGCTGTTCATCCAACCCTCTACCAGTCAGAAAATGGGAAAAGCCCTATAAGAGTAGCAGCAGGAGGATCCCAGGGGTGCTGGAGAAGGCAGCCTGGACCTTCCATGGCTGAAGCCAAGACTCAGTTAATGACCTGTGCAGGCTCTGAGTGGGTTCCTGAGCATGGAGATAACTTTGGAGCATTCCTGCACACCACTTCACCAGGAATGGTCCCATGATTACAAGACATCCAGCTTCTGCTTTGCACCCCACAAAAGCTGCCAAATCATTTCAAGCTGCAGGCTGGCCCCGAAAGCAGAACAGCCACATTCCTGTGGCACAGTGCCCATCACCCAGCCCACCGTCCAGCTCCAGGGCGTCTGCACCGCTTATCAGCGCCCCGAAGCGCTGCCCAAACATAACCTGGGAGCTGAGCTTCTGCAACAACAGAACTGCTGGAAAGAGAACTACCACTGCTTTGGCTTGGTTTTCTTTTTCCCTCAAGGGGAAAGATGACAGGTTGGAATAATGGGAACGGGCAGGAGAACATTCTGTTCATGACAATCGAACAACTAGGACGCGCTTTGAAGTGCACCGCTATACAGGAAAAGAGACAGGCCCATCCACATTAGAAGTGCACTTCTCCAGTTACTGTCTCTAAAAGGCAGCTGGAAGCTGGCAGAAGCTGGCAGAACACCATTCTGCATCCCCGCACTCCAAACACAATTCAGATCTCTGTGGGGAATCTGACACTGAAATAAACACCAAGGCAATTTACAGAGACATTTAAAATTTGAAGTCACTTTTAACAAAAAAAACCTACTTTCTTTAAGAACATCATCTCACCAATAGATTCACCTCAAATTATGCCCAAAATCGCTCTTTTAGCTATAGATGACGTGTCCAAAAAAGTATATGGATCCTTTCACGGAAATATCACAGGCTTGAGAAAGAAAGAAATACCTGCCTAAGAATGGAAGTCTTGAAACAACAAATGTGGAGAAACAGGCTTCTTCACAACAGAAAGGGGCCAGTTTCCAGGTTTTACTCTTTCATTGCTTTTAAAATCTGCTAGCATCACATTAAGCATGCCATCTAACAAAGCTGGACCCCATGTTCCATGGTGTCTTTTTTGGCAGACCAGATGAACAGCAGATTTTGATAGAGCAGTTCAAGTCCAACATTTCAGAGGATGCTTTTAAGCACAACTGAACTGGAGGAGAAAGAAATAGAAGAGGGGAAGGAAATTCTTGGCAATTTCTTTGAACACTCAGTATGCATCAAAAACCTAGTTTAAATGGTGCCTAATAACCTAGTTTAAATGGTTATCACTTCCCAGCCCAACAATTCAATGCCCTTCCTCTTCTCCATCCACACAATATATTTAAAACCCTGACACCCTGAACCATTCATTTCCAGGAAAAAAAGAGTAAGAAAAACTGAAACACTGAGGAGGTTGGGGAGGGTACCACATGGTCACCCAGAGCACCAGGAGGATTTGGGGACAGATTCTGGCAGGAAAGATGAGGGTGAGCCCATTCAGCTCGTCACCCTCACTTGCAGAAAACACCCAGAAGAGAGAGACAAATCCCAAGCATGCACACAACCATCAGGAATGCCCACTGGGGAGAAAGGTGGATGTGGAGCTGAAAAAAGTGGGCTGGAGGGGAGGTGGGGTATGGAAGAGGGGAGAAGAGAGGATGGAGGAATGCAAGTACCATTAATCACTTGTGCAAGCAGAGAAACACGTAACTCTAGGGAAGCATTTTTAGGGGATTTTGTTGTTTTTTAAAAGGTGCAAAAACTGTAAAATGTTAAGCTACCATATTCCCTCCACTTAGAAGCCCCAGAGGTGCTTGAACATGGAGAAGCTCCAGCCTTTCACGATGTATCCTGCTTGAGGAAAGAATGTTTTCGTGTCCTGCTGATGTGGGACTAACAAAAGAAGATGCTAATACAGGGATGCTGACAGCACTGTTAAATACAGCATTGATATTGTTTTGCCCTTGCTTCTTTCAGCTCTGTTAAGCTGTGATGTATTAAGTAAATATAGGTAAACAACAAGGTGAGTATTTACAGTCCAAAACCCTAATATTTTTATGCAATGTATATTACAAGCATTTGTTTGAAATAAGCAAAAGCCTTATGCTTACCTTAAAGTCCAGCAGAAACAGGTCTTTTTTGCATAGGAGATTTGTTCCTACCTCACTGGTCAAAATCACAAGAGAAATATTTCTCTTAAAATTCTAAACAAATGAGCAGATCCATTCTGAATAAATTGCTGGAGGTTGCATTGGGGTTTTTTGTTTGTTTTGCTGAGTTAATTCATCTGATTATACACATAGAACATTCAATCTGTAGAATAAGCTGCATTTGACCAGAAGTGAAGGACATTTTGTGGAGGGAAGTTTATCCCAATGTTGCTTTTTTCTTCTATTAGCCCCTTTAAGTTTTCCTTGCATCTTTATTTCTTCACTTGAATGGATTACTTCATACTATCTTAGCATGCATATTATCTGATGATTCAGACAGCAACGTCTGTAGTTGAAAATAATCACAAATGCTACTTGGTTCCCTTTCTTCTTCCTTCCTTTTTGTACGCTTTGTTCACAGCACATGCTGAAAAAAGCAACTCGGGGAAAGGCATTTTATTGTTAGGTCTTTTGCTTTATGGCTGCAGGGTTTTCTCAGAAGCAGCAGGCAAAAAAGGACTGGATTCTTGAACATACAAGAGGTCCTTTTTGAGTGCATCTGTTTAGGCAGTACTGTTCTATTTCTCGGTATATTGATAAAAGTAAAATTTTATTTATGTTGAGCATTTTAGCATTTTGCATCACCAGTGCAGTGGTGTTAATGAACCCACAAGATAAGGTTTTGAGATATGAAAGCATGTATGTATTGTACAGGAAAGTACATTTTTTTTATGCAAACTGAAATAGAGAAAAGAAATAAAATCTCTCATTTACTGACCAATTTAAAATTCATTCCTCTAAACTACACCTGATAAAGAAAACTCAGAATGGAATACAGAGGGAAACAACCAAACCCAGATACTTTTAATCATGCTGATTGCAGCTGATGCAAAGAAATTATTCCGACAAATGAAAACAGGTAATTAATAGGTAATAGAAATAGAAAAACGACTGAATCAAAATCTTATGCAGAGCTAATACAAAGCTTTGGTTCATCATACCCCTAGTCCCTCTCTTCTCTCAACTTCCCCTTTACCAAAGGCAGTAAAAGCAGCAAGCAGTATTAGGAACATTAAAGTGCAGCTACTGAAAGACACACAGTGCCTTTCAAAGAGATTAGGAAATTGTTTGGAAATACAAAATTAAAACTTGAGTTTACTAACAAGGCAACTCTGCCAAAACCAGAAATAGGAACCGTTTTAAATTATTATTTTTTTTTGTAACCTTAACTTCCTTCCTAGAGACAGAAAGAGTCCTCAGAAACCAGGAAATTGTCCAGCTTGCAATAACCCTGCACCACTCATGGGCAAACTATACATGGTGTGCCCCTGTGGGGCTTTGGCACCTGGAGAAGAAGACCAATCACATTTGCTACCTCAGCTCCAGAGACTTACAGGACTTCTGAAGTCTTGTACCAACCTGTAGCAATACATGAATCATTCAGTCTTTCAAGATTTTTTTTAAAGAATGACGAACACATAGAAGAACACAAATCAGAATTTTGAACACTGGAAACCTAAAAGTCCCAAAGGCTCCCTTATTTTTAGCACCAGATTTTTAGGAAAGAGAGGGAGGACTGACTCACTGCTTCTGAATGCTTGGGATTTGTAACCCATCATTAGGAATTCACTTACATGCTTTACCAGAGAGCTGTGCTTCTTGTGGAAGTTTTTTTTTTGGGCTTTTTTTTTTTTTTCCCTGAGGGTAATGAAACACTGCAACACGTTGCCCAGGGGAAACTGTGGGTGACCAGTCACTGGAAGTGTTCAAGGACAGGTTGGATAAGGGCTCTGAGCAATCCAGTCTAGTGCAAGTGTCCCTGCCATGGGAGGGTTATTTGAATTAAACTGAGGTCCCTTCTGATCCATTCTATAATTCTGTTAAGAAGGATGGCTGTCTTTATTTCCTCTGAAGCACACTCTGAACGAACATCAAGGACCGAATCCCAGACTGTGGAAAGCAGGAAAGGCCAAAACAGTGTTACCTAGCAACTAACAAGTGCATGCATACCTGCTATTTTGCATGTTTGGGCTACAGGAAAATAGACAAGGGCAGCTAAACCAGAAGAAACCAGTGAAATGGATGAGACAGCTCTCTAAAAACAAAACCCATACTTTATGGCATAATTTAAGGAGGAAAGCAAGTCTATCAACATTTTCTTTCTTTTTTATTTCTTAAACTACTTAAGTTGGAAAAGCAACATAGCTGAGACCTGTCCACGAAAGTTTTGATGAGCTGATGACTTATTTGCAAAGGCAGTGAAGTAAAGGGGTAGGTAAGCCTAGCCTGTGTAAAGCAGAAACCATTCTGTTACTTCCACCTGGTCCCTCATGCATTGCTCTGCTCCAGCAACCTGCTCTGCTCCATCCTCTAGCCCTGGTGTTTCCATGGCTACAGGTCACCTTCTTCGGCAACCTTCTCTCCTCTCACTGCCTCTGGTCCTCCCCTTTTCTACCAAGTTCTGCAATAGCATTCACACAAAACATTTGCACAGCATTTACCTAAGCCAGCAGCGCTTCAGTTTCATTTATTACAAAACAACAACAAAAATTGCTATGATCAGACTTAAGAGTATCTCACCCTATAGGCCTTAAAGCCACGTTTCTAAATGGGGTGTAAATGGAAGCACACAGATTTAAAAAACTGGCTTTTCTCTCTACCTTCACAACCAACTCCAAAGAAGTTAAATGCAGACCACAATAAAACTGAGATTAAGACTCGTAAAGAAATCTAGGGGAGATGATGATCAGTGAGAGACAAAGTGCTACAGTGAACATCTCGGTGAAAACAAAAGGCTTTCTTCCCCAGCTGTGCCTGCGGTTTGCATTTTAGTAGCAGAAGCAGCACAATAAAGCATGTTTAAGAGCAAAATGGAATTACTCCCTCACATAAATCAGTCCCCAACTTCTGAAATAACTGAAATCTGTAGTAAATTAAGACATTAATTCACAATGACTTGAATTCATTTGAAATTATTTCCTGAAACCGCTTCTTTGAACTCCTTTACTCACCCGAATTTCAAGCGACAACCAGCACTCTCTAAAGATGTTCCAGGGAGACCATGTATATTTTAGACATCTTGGACAGCCAGTAACTAAGCTACTTGTTTTGGATGACTGTCCAGGGCCCACTAGTTCGAAATGCGTATCAAACACATTTTCCTCTGAAGCACCTCTGCTGCTGCTAGCAAATCCCAAATATCCTGCCAGGCAGAACATCTACCTTCATTTTATTTTTGGCTTCATATAATTCAACAACTGCCTTTACATTCAGCAATATTTCATGAGGTAAACTACTCTAAAATAAAACCTTTAGCTTGCCTTTCTCTTTTTTAAGCTTCTTTACAATTTATCTTTTTTCAAAGAAATCTGTAATCTTCCATTAAAACTACAATTGCAGAAACAATATAATTAATTTTTTTCTTTTTTTAAGTTCTTTTCACAAAAAATTAAAAGAGCCACTTGCCCAACACAAACATGCAGTTTTGGCTCCATCAGGAGCCTTGGTATTCTTGACGTTTTGTCTCTACCAGGTCCTGGACTTGTGCAGTTTTAAGAAAATACTGCATTTTCATATCTCTTTGAAGACTGCTTCTAGCCCATGAGTTTGCAAAATAAAATCAAAAATCACAAAGTCAGCTCATGCTATTTTTTTTAGCCAAATTCACTTTTTTGCATAATTTGCTTACCCTCTAGTTGCCAAACCCTAAAAAAGTCCCTCAGAACATTTAGACTGCCTACATAATACAGGTTTGTTCTTCAAAAACTGCCACTAAGATCACAAATAATTGCTGAGATGTTTATTTTTGCATATCTTACTCAATTAACTAGAATGAATAAAGACAGTCAAAGCTGAAGCGCCCTGGCCTATTTAATACATGTACAGAAATAGCTGCTTTTTGAAGAACACTGCCCAACTCTCACAACTCAAAACCCCTACAAAAGCAGCTATGAGTCTCCACATCTCTGAAAGATCAGGTCCTCCAGACACACTCCTGCCCAGCATCTCTGAACTGAAAATAAAACATTTTCATGTGAGGTGTGCTGTTCAGAGCCTTTTTCAGATACTTTGAAAACACGAACCCTAGAGAAAAGGTGCAGAGGGAAGTACCTAGAGAAAAAGTTTCCACAGTGTCACCATGCTGCCTTTTCTGGCTAAAAACAAAGCACTAATGTAAGCCTTGAGCTGAAATACCATGAAATTTAAATGACTGTTCCCCACCCACAGTTTTCAAAGCCTTTTATTGAAAGCAGTCAAAATTCACAGCACAGCCCCATGAAAGAGGCAGGATAAAAGAACCTTAAAAAGGTCAGAAGATAGGCCATAAACCCACCTGCCTTTTACCTAAGAACACAACCATTTCTACTTACTAGGTAGCAAAGCTTCTATTTCTGTCATTGCCAATGGCAAAATGACATCAGAAAATTTTAGTGGGAAGGGCAGTTTTTAGTCACAGTCCTGCACTAACATAATTACAAAGAGAATAAAACAAGAAGCAGGTATTTCAGAAGAAACAAATTCTATCACACCTGCCTCAACTAAATTAATTCCCACAAAAGTAACAATGAACATATATGCTTTTCCTGCAGTGCACCTACAGAACCATTACCAGTAAAGAAGGAAAAGATCCAAGTGACCTCACCAAGAACTCACCTTTTTAAACGCACCAACAGCAATTCTGGTTTTAACAGTAAAAATAAACATTCATTTCATCAAGCACATTCAGTTTTACTCAGAAACTCTTCACAAACTGAAGAGCAAAGGGCCAACTTCTGTCAAGTAAGTAGCAACCCTTCCTCCTTCAAGTATTTCACTTCCACATGCCAGGGAATCTAGTTTTCCTCCAGCTCTGAGAATCTGGCTCCTGCCTCCAGAAAGGCAGGACGCATCGACAGGAAGCACTGTGGGGCTGCAAAGCTCACAGCAATAGGAAGTCACATTCTTGTCAAATTTCACTGCACCCAACCATTTCCTTTTTCTACATCAGGCACAGCCAAAAAGTTCTATCTTGACAGAAACGATTTTAAGTTACAGCAGTTCAGCAAAATTCATGAAAGAGCTCTGCGTCACTGATAAGCTTGACCTGCTTAATAATTAGGAGTAATAATCTTCCTACAGTGATTAAGGGTGATAATCTTCCTATGGGAGCTGTCTTTTGCTGTTTCTACATTAATCCAAGCCTTTTAGTTTCTTTTTTATAGTGAAAGGCCTGTAGGACAGCATGTATTTTTGCCTGCTGGATCTCAACAGCCCATAGGAAACCTTTACACTGAACCCATTAAGTGCTAAAAATCCCACTATCTTTCCCTGTGCCTTGCCCCTCCCCAGGAAAAGAAAAAAAAAGAACACCAATTAAAAAGGAAACTAAGCAAATACAAGAAAACTCAGACCTAGGACTTTAAAAAGTAAGTTCTGCTTTTAATTTATTCCTGCTGATGTGAACAGTTCACCTGATACCAGTTTCCCTGAAAAGAAGTTACAGAAAAGTCATTAAGATCACATCTCAAAGCTACAAAAAAAACCAATAGTGGAAAATAGCATCTGGACTTTGAATTTTTTCCTATTTTGTGAATTTCAGCCCAAATTTTTAAAAACAAAGTGTAATCTTTGATCATCAACCTTTAAGAATAGTAATTTACCCATGAGCATTCAATACCATGCCTTGTTTAAGCCAGTGTATGAAGACATGAAGACAACCAAAATAAGCAATAAGCTCAGTATGGAAAACTGTACAAATTATCTCCACAGCACTTTAACAATCAGTCTCAAATCCTACAAATGGAAAAAAAAAAAAAAAAAAAAAAAAGCAAACACTCCAATATAGTGTTTCACTGCATTGGCAGTAATTTATTTTAGAAACTGATAACATGCTGGGGAAACCCAGCTGTCCCACAAAACCTTAAAACCATGCACCACTTGCAAAATCCTTTTACCAAACACTTGCTTGAGTAATAGACCAAGACCAGCTTTCTCAGGGCTATGTTTCAGTTTTATAAGGACAGAAGTTATTGCCACTATTGATTGATAGATTTATTAAAAACTTAATTATCTCCTCTAGCAGATGACATTTCATACATGACTTTCTGAAGCATCTCCAAATGGTTCAAATTTGTTACCACAAATTTAAACTATGTAAGTTTCCTAAAAAATACATAGTTTTTCAGGTAATTGAAAAGCATTTTCACAAGCTGTACCGTATGAATGTGAAAATATGATGCAAATAAAAATATATGGAGAAGAAGCAAGGCTACCTTTTCTTAAAGGTACTGTAAGCGTGGTGCTCCAGGGGGAAGCTGTGGTCACACAGACATCCTATGCACAGGAGGGAAACTAAGTTGCTCCCCCACACCCCAGGGGCCACTACAATCTTCAGGATGAAAAGTTAAAGTCACTAGCCAAATACCAACAGTGAAAAAGTAGGTTCAACCCCAAACTGCCACCACTATCTCACAGGAGCATCACTCTCTTGCTCTTGTTTTCCACCCCTCCCAGTTGGGATGTATTACATCTTTAGGCCCCCTCCAAATGCTTCGTCATCCATTGACGAAGCTTTCTGTTCTGGTGCACTAATTAATTGAATCTATGCCATATGTGATGTGTGGCATTTTTTTTAGACAGGATACAAAATACAGAACCTTATGAAGAACCTCTTAAAAATAGCAATTTTAAAAAATTGCAGACTATTTTTATTAACTGGCATTTATTAACTGACAGCGCTGTGCATTTTCATCATCATCGCTATGCTTCAATAGCAGAGTCATATAAACCTACTCTCAAATAAAGAGCTTTTCTCTTCTAGTTTCCCATACAAAACTCTGATTATACTTCAAAGTACATGCCCTCCTGCAGTCAGAAAAAAAAAGGGGAATCCTCCACAGCATCAGATCATTTCTACTTTTTCACCTAAAGCCAGTAAACCCCCAAAGTGACAGGACACCACTGCAGACAGCCTGCAAAATTTCCCTGGCTGCCCCTTTTGAAAAGTGCAGCTTGCTGATCTCTCCTGTCTTGTATCACTCGTCACTCTAGGTTGTGGTTTGCAAAATGGAAAGACACAGTGACTTAGTGCTATTAATAAAAACAAGCATGCTCACTGTGTGTTCAGCACCTACTCCTAAGTACTATTGTGTATTTATGGTTCACTGGATTACGTTGTTAAAGGAAACACTCAGATATGAAAAAAATTATACCAGAAAATTCAAACTGGCAAAGAAACAACAACAAAAAAATTTGCATTACCAGGATTAGCAACACTTATCACAGAAACCACTGGGTCCTTACAAAACATCTGGGATCTGTTGAAGCCAATGCACAGCACATGCTCTCAGCCAGTTTCTTCAGATGTACAAAATGCTGCAGCATTCTGCTATTATACAATACAGAACCATATGAAACACAGCCTGCTTCACAGGTTTATTAGCAAAATATCTACCACCAAAGAAACCTCAGGTATGTTCTGGCTCTGAATTCCAGCAAGAGGCACCTAACCTAAAGTCCACAAGTCAACATTTGCTTCCTTCAGCAGATAACTGTGAGGAAAGGAAAAGGAGGAAAATTAGCAGAAAAAAACAGCAGGAAGTCAGCTATTGATTATTTACATCCACTAAAAAAAGTACTTGCAATCAAGTGCAATATTAAAATTCTACCTCCCCTAGACTCTTGCATTTCCTCCTTTATTTCAAAGCTAGGAAGCTAATCAGAGTTAACCAACTGGAAATGTTCACCTGTGAAACCAAAGGCAAAGCATCACTAAAGCTATTTTTAGTTTCTTGAGAAGCCTCTAACCAGACATCTGTTTCCACTGCAATAAAGGATGCACATTCTTCTGCATGCACAAGAAACATGGGGTTTCTCAAGCTGCCCATGAGAGGAAAAGCTCCTCCAGACACGATAAAGATCCCTCTGCAGCCCAAAGGCGTATTTAACTGGTCTTGGCCATACGTCTCTTGACGCTTCTTGCTCTTCAAGATAAGCAAATTAGTGCCATGATCCTGCATGGGAATCCACACAAGGGTCCCAGTAAAGCCAAAGGGGTTTCTCACAGGCAGAGGGGCAGCTGAGGTAGACTGAGGAGCAGGACTCACACACAGCACTTTGCCCCTTCTGATGGGAGCATTTGGATACATGGATGGACATACAAGAGCAAGACAAAGATCAGCAAAGTGTGTCCAGCCTCTGAAGAGGCTTCTTCTGTCACTCCATGGCAATAATTTACACTAAAAAGGATCTACATGGCCTTATAAGGCAGATCTTCAATCATGTCAAAATGGAAGCTGTGGCTTTTGGCACAAATATGGCAAAAACACAGGAAATAAAGAAATTTCAGGTGCTGCCCCAAAGCATGGCCAGCTGTAGGTAATATGGATTTGCAGTTACCACAAAGTCACATTTTCAACACCTGCTCTTACCTTTCCACACCTTGCAAGCTTTCAGTGGGTAAAGGGGAAAGGAAGATCTGAGTGTTCAAACCAAGTGTCATTGTCCCCAAACCAGTACACGCACCCAGAATGACTTAACTTGCAAGTCAGGCAGCATGGGAAAGTCACCAATGACATGGGACAACCTGAAGTTTTCCAAGTCCCAAACAAGCTTCCTCAGCTTGGGAACAAAAGCAAAAGTCCTCAACTAAAATCTGGAAGTGTGCATTCTATATGGCTGGGCACTGCCCTGCCCTCCCTGCACAGCAAAAGTTTCAGAATTGTTTCAGGAGCAACAAAACACAGCCTATCGCTTCAATGACCAGAAAGCATGAATAATTGTTTTTATTTACAAGGAGAGAAAAAAAAATCCAAGCAAGACTGAAAGCATGGGGACCAGGGCAGGGGTGTGTGTTTGTTTTAAAGCGACTACCCGCATCTGCATTATCCCCGCAACACTGAGAATGCTCACAAAGGCCAGAAATGTCCTCTTTTCAAAAGGGCAGTTTAAACGCTGCAGAAACTGGGTCAGCGACAGGCCACAGAAATACCTAAGCAGGCAGCAGGCACCTCATGAGCTGCAGGCAGCAGGCTTGCAGCAAAGGCCTCGAATAAAAGACAGAACACACCAAGACAGAAATCAGACAATAGCTATTGAAGAAAGGCAGTTAATAGCAACAAAGCACGTAAAGCACGGGTCAAGGAGTCGGTCAAGTACAGGCCCTTCAGCTCTCTACCCTTATTCAGTTGCCAGGAATGAAGATTTAGACACAAACCAGAGATGTACATGGTCCACAGCACCAGCAGGCAGGCACAAAAACTGAACAGGCATGTTAAATCCACTACACAGTAAGGATCTGCAACACTTATTCTACAATATTACAGGGCTGCTCACTTGCCAAGAGCAGCACAGTGCTGTTTGTTCTTCCAGTTTCATTTAAAAAAAAAACCCACACAACAAAAACCAAAAAACCAGGAATTACTCTTTTTTTTCTTATACATGGTTAGTGTATTTATCATCTCTGTGTTCAGGTCTTCACTGTTGTACATTTATTGACGTGGAGACATCTTAACTTTAAAATGCTAACCCACAACTGCAATCGATAGGACAATGTAATTTACATAGGCAAAATCTAAGAGGTGACCCAGAGTGTCACTGGTGAGATCTGACTCGCTGACTGCATAATAGCTGACACCAAGTGAGTGTGCAGCAGGACTGTTGCACACATCTGCCAGCCACAGTCAAGAGACTTGATTCTGTTTTGCACAGACCTTAAAATCATTTGACGTGAACGGAGGTGGTAGTTACCCAAGGTGCAAGCAGTTATAAATCAGTCACTCCCTCCTTTCTCTCATTTCACTTCCCTTTTGTTATTGTGTATCTTTCCCTTCATTATTAAGATTGAAATCTGCAGTTGTCCCTTATTCAGTTTTGCCAATCACTTGAAATGAGCATGCTCTCATTTATTCCCTACCTACCACTATCTTTGTTCACTTGGTGTTTTTATCAGGGCACGGCTTTTTGCCTTTGTTCTGTTCACAATCTCAAGCATCTTTTCACTTGTTACCACACTTTGCCCCTGCCTTTGCCTTTCTGGCAATTACACCCCGTCCTTCCCCTGCTGCCAAATTCTAGCCCAGACATGTTCAGCATCACATCCAAGCAGTTTCCAGTGCCATGTGCAACTTGTTGGCTGCCCAGCCTCTCTCCCCACAACCAGGCAACCATGCATGGGGGGTGGCATCCTGTTTCAGCTGAGTTTTGTCTTACTCAACACAATGCTCTGAGCTTTGGTAAGAGGCATCAGTCTAAAGAGGAGAGCCCTGTGCACCAAAGGAGATGTGACCTGTAAGCAGCACTCCCAAAGAAAGGTCTGGTTGTTGCAGAGCGCCTTTTGTTTCTGCAGCAGAAAGTCCAGTGAGACCCAAGGTGCAGCCACAGCCTCTGCCCCAAAGAACATAAACTGATGAGCCCAGAGGGGATGAAAAGGGGAACAAACTGCACTCAGTGCAACCTCACATTGTAGTTTGCTGCAAGACAAACACTGACAGGCCCCTATCCAGACAGTGGGAACTTAATGAGGTGAAACAAAACCATCCCTCTACTCCTGCCACATCCCACAACAAAACCCCACTGCCCCTCCACCCAGACATTTAATATCAAGACACCAGTGTAACCATCTCACTGGGCAGCACTCATGTACAGTGATAGCATCACTACTCCAAAATGCTCAGCATTTGAGGCTACTGCCTGGCACAGGAGCTGACCTGCTATGGCATCACATCACTTCAGCCAGGATTTGTTTCTCGATGCCCAGACTGGACCAAAACTGTGAGTGTCCAGCTCCATGCATGATGACACTCACTTATCAATAACTTTGGTAAAGTTCTACGGTAAAAAGACAAACCTTTTATATTTCCATTTTGAACCTTTTAAAAAATCCTTATTAGATTGTCCCTACTTTTCAAGCAGAGAGCAAACGACTTCACACAATAATTTCTGCATTATTAACTACTGCAAAGGCGACCAAACCCCTCAGGATGACACCTAGTACCTACAACTGTGACATTTCATGCAGTGCACATCTTCATACTCGAAGCAGTAGACAAGTAACTACTTTAAACTTTAAAATTACAGTTTTTATTTTCTACCAAATGTAACAAACTGTATTATTAATGAATGACTGTGATTTATCCTCCAAGAAAATTAAACAACTGTATTGTCAGATAATTCAGTAGAATTCAACTAGTTTAGCTTTTTATCATACAGATCTCTCAGGATTCAGCTGTTGTGCAATGACAACAGCTAACACTAAAGTGTAAGTGAAGATGACAGGTTTTAAATGAGGGGAATGTCCCCATAGACCACACCTGTTTATAAAACAGTCGGCCTGGAACAGAGGAGTAATTGACAGCTTTTACATATTGCCACCCAGAAAAGCCTTGAGAACACGGTGCACTTTGGCGCACTGACACAAGTGACGAAGTCCGAGAGCCTAAAAAAATCTGGTGCACGTGCGATTTCAATTGCTTGTGTAAACTGCACCTCTCGTCCAAGTGCGCTCCAGCCATGGAGTTAAAAGGCAGCACAACATGCAGGAACCTCAAGACCTTGGAAGCCATTCAAAGGATCCTCCTCACAAACAAAAAAAAACAAGCATGCATCTGTTTTTTCTCTCTCCAGTGCTAAGCACATCGTACAGAGACTGCTGGCTCAGAGTCAAAGAAGTCCCACTTTGTTCCAAGCGTATTCCCAATTGGCAGAACAACACATTGCTCCAACAAATGCCAGGAGATGGCATTAAAGTGCATATACACGTATGAACCGAATTTTGTCTCATGCATGGCTGCTGAACCTGTTCCTGTCCCCACAGATAAGAAACAAATACCTGCAGCTGAAGGACTGCAAAGAGTTGCCTCATGCCACCAATCCCACATGCTGCCCACAGAGGAATTCTTTGGAAACACTCACCAGAACAAGAATACCAGCAGGAAGCAGGACACCAGATGATCTTTTCTTCTCAATTTGCTTTTGATAACAACCAGAAATCACAGAAATAATTGAAGCCACTTCACAAGAAAGGTCAGACCTCAGTGCACCAACAAACTTTAAGAAGCGTTAAGTATTAACATTTGGATTCACTGCTTGATAGCCACTGTCAGCTCTGAAAGAAGTGTGCAGGAGTTTAAGGGAGCACTCACAGTGACTCAAAGCCAGTCTCTAGAATTCCTAGAAATCTGAGTCTCTGTAATGATTCCCTTTTGGCTCCTCTCCTGGGACCCGCAAAAGGTTTTCAGTCAAGCCCTCCTTAATTCAAGAGGGGAAACTGTAAGAACATGGCAAAATTCAGGGGTCTCAGAGTACAACAAAGAACAGTAAAAAAAGAGAGATTAACAACTTTCTACTAGATCAGATATCAGCATTCACATGTTTTTACAAAGCTGGGAAATTCTGCTCAGGAGACAAATATAAATGTGCTACCAACAAGGCAGACAGTCATCATGTATCTCTATCTACTTTGTAAAGCTGAGACTGCCTATTTAATTCAAAGTTAACTTTTTGTTTTGAGAGATGCATATGCATGTAACAACAGAATTATGCTTCATTGTGTCAAAGAAAATGAACAGGATTCAGAGAGAAGCATTAAAACAATGAACAGCATTTTTAAAAACTCAAAAGCAATATATAATGATTTATACATGCAAAAGAGTTAGCAAAAATCTATGCCGAAACAATTTAGGCTTAAGGTCACTGTTTTTCATATACAGAAACATAAATATATTTTTAAAATTCAGGCTCCCTAAAGTCTTCCCAAGCATTTTTATATGTGTCAAATCATCATGGTATTGATGCACAAGTGCCTTCAAAGGCCAGACCAGTTTTAAATCTTAGTATTGCAAAGGAAGCAAGTTCTTTCATAATGCAAGTGCAACTATGTTACCGCTTTTGGCACCATCACATCAGCCAAGAAAAGTTTTAGGCTTAATAAATATTGTTTTCTGCATTTCTCATATTTTCTCACTGAATGCTGTTGCAAACAAACATTTTAAACAGAACTTTCTTTCTCAAAAAATCCAACTCTGAAACACAACAAAACCAGGAATCAGAGTCAACACAGCCCATACTTTTGACAGCACTGAACAGGATACACCATCTTAACTTTCTCATTTTTATTTCCAAATCTTTACAGCTTCTTCATGTGTCTTCACAAAGTTCTAAAGCTCAAGTTGTTTTTTTATCAGGCAATTATTAAAAGCATTATTTTGCACTTCAAATTGCTTGATTTTTTTCATCTGCTGAGTTGTGGTATGCAGGTGGGTCAGATGGGTAAACAAGTAGCTAGAGCTCTGTAAGAGTATCTTGAAGCACACATGGAAAATGAAAACTTCAGTAAAAATAAGAACAGAGGCCTACTTCACACTTTCCTCTAGGAAATTGTTTTTCCTTCTTTTCCCCATAAATCTGAGCAAAAAAATCTTCACTGTGTGTGAAAAATTCCCATGTTTATATAAAGTCCAATTGTTCTACAGAAAGGTCTGTTTTGTACACACACAGAATATCCTGAGCTATCCTTGTCTAATTATATTTACATTGTTATTTCTAAAAGTTACTATGACAGCACACAAAAAAAAAAAAAAAGCCTCAGCTTTATTTGTACACCACTTTGGGGCCAGGAGTTGGAGAAGAAGGTAAGGCAACAATTAACACCACCAGCTTTGCCCTCTATCTTCCTTATCTCAGTTGGCAGCCTGGACATAGAATGGTGGATGCCCGAGACAACAAGCAGATACCTAAATTATTCATAATGATCACATGTTTCTCCCAAGTGACTAGCTTATTTGATAAAAGCAAGCTCTTCTACAAATACAAAGCAAATATTTGCAGTACATACTCAGAACTCTGCTAAAGAGTTAATACACCGTCACATGCAAGTATAATATTTGATATATACTGAAGTGGATGGGGCCTTTCTGTCCTCATGAAGAAGGGAGTTGGTCATTTTGCAATAACCACCAAAAAGAAAGTCTCTTCCCAAAGCACATACTGAAGAAAGTGGATATCTAAGACGTTACTAAGATGTTTCTTAAAACTCAGGTTTGAAGTTATAACTATTTATAACTAGCTATAACCATATTATGGCAAACACCTAAACTACTGAAAAGACTCCTTCACCTACTTGCCCACAAATCATGCAGTCAGAGCCACTGCCAGCTTTCCTAGAGGATCTTTCGTCAAATAAAAATATGTGAGTCATTAAAAGCTAGGTTTGTGTCACCTTTGAGTATCTACAAAGATGAGAGCCAGGTAACAGCTGTGCCTATAGCTCCTTCTTACACTATATTGATAGATTTCAGGACTCTTCATGCTCTTCTTATAATAATCAAATGAGAGTACTGGGGTTGGTCATTCAGAAGCAGACTCCACAAAAGTTCCTACAATGAATAAACTGTTTCTTCTGTTTTGCCCACTGCAAAAGTGGAAAAACTGTGAAGTTAAATTCTTACACTGTGTCAATTTTCAGACTGCTGACACTTGTCTACGATTCCAGATGTTTATTGTTTAACTACAAAATGGTAAAATTACTGCAAATTAAGTCCTTTTATAGGCAACTAAGAAACAGCTATGCAGATGAAAATAATTTATTAATAATAAATACACAGATCAAAAGCTAAATCCTTTGTGGCCCACTGCCCACAAATCAGAAGAATTAGCCTGAGATTAACAGACATCAGAAATCCATTACCAGTGTATTAAAATGTAAAAGTAGAAGCATAAGAAGAAAGTTCCTATTCTTAACTACTTATATTACAGAAGTAGCAAGTACAGGCTACAGGGACAAGAAGTTTACAAATAAACATGAACAAACACACCATAGCAGCTGTTTACTTTTGCTTTTCTTTCTCCCTTCTCTAAACACACAGAATGTGTCCCAACATCCCGCTTTTCAAAACAAGGCAGGTTAAGTTTAACAAGACAAATGCCATGTTCCCAAGCAGACTTGCAGAGCCCTTGCAGCATGCGACCGGCCTGGCATTAAAAGCTCACCCTCCCCATGTGTTTGCTGAATGACTACACCAACAGGCTGTGCCACGAGATCTGTCTCTGCTCTCACACAGCTCTGCAGCCAGTACTGAACCAAACACAATGGGAAATAAGACACCATATGCCCTTGTCCCACCTGCTCAGACCAGGCTTGTCTTAACTCTAAAGGACATGCATTCTAGGTGGGCTCTGTCCCAAAGCACAGACTATGGGGAGCTTACCAAGTGCCAAAAAAAACCAAAAAACATGCACTACAAATTATGTATACATGCGTGCACCAGCTAGCAACTGTTCACACAGAGCTGCCACTGTGTGATTCGCCACACCATCCACCCAAAACCCAGGAGCTGTCCCCCAGGCTATCCATCATCCCAGTGCAAATGCTTTACCCCTCTCCTACCCCACAGCCACTGACTCAAAGGTGTTACTCCTAACACACAAGAGGCTGTCCATCTCAGCCCCACACTTTTGAGGACTGGCCAGCTCATCTATCTCACCAACAGTGAGCAGAACTGCAGGTCTGGGTGGGCTCCTCCCCAGCTCCTCCTGCACTGCAGGTAAGGAAGCAGGGTCAGCCCTGGCACAGGTACCACCACACAAGTGCCCACTCCCACAGCAGCCCAAAAGGCAGGGGCAGCAAGAGGCTGAAGAGGAGGAAAGAGCAAAATGATGCCACAAGGTCTGGACCAGTGCCACACCAGCACAGGTGGGGCTCCCTGTGCCCCACCCCAATGTGAGACAAGCAGAACAGAAATTACATCCTTGCAGGTGACACAGGTCACCTGTCCCACACAACAGGCTGTAGACACTGAGGGAGAACTTCTGTGCACGTTTTCAGCTGATGCTGCCAGAGCACAACAGGGAAACCAACCAGAGAATGATCACAAGTGAATGTTAACCTGGTAATAAAACAAGTTATTCTAATCCAGAGAACTTGTAGGTTGCACAAGGCAGGGGACAGCACCAGGCAACAGAGTGCAAGACATCCTCTTCCTCTGGCAGTACAGAAACTACAACCATTTCAGGCATGACCCAGACAGAATCGAAAAAAAAAGTAGAGATGCCATAAAACAGTATGCAAGAGATCTGCAGAAGATACAGAGAACAGAAAGTGGAGACATTATTAACAGAGGAAGATGAGGAAATAACTATATAGAGCATCAAAATGTAAAGCATAGTTTATTTGTCCTTTTAAAACAGATCATTACATGTGAGAAAGTTTCCTCCAGTAGCACACATCCACAAACATAATTTCTCCATACACACTAATCCCTGTGCAAACAATGACCTCACAGCCCCAGCCTGCTATTTTTACCAGTATAGAAACTGGTGTTTCCATAGAAGCCTTGGTGGCTTTTCAAGGCAGCATGATCCATCTGAATGCAGAAGTGCCAACTGACAACTACCATAACAAGATTGCCTTCATTTCTCAAAGTTGTCACCCACAGATGAGAAAGTCCATTTTAGGTAGCATACAAGCTGACACAGATCAAAGAGTCTCTGGTCAAGGCATGAACATCCTCCAGCCCAAGAGAGTGCACAAAAGTGAGAGAAATATACACATTCCAGCAGAGTTTGTTCAATGTAAACAGACAAGATTTTGATGATGAGTGGGACTGCAACAGCAAGTCTAAGAGTAATTAAATACAGCCACACATCACCTTTAAAGTATTTCCATCGAGGTCAAGCAGGACCTACACTGGGGACAGAAGTTAGATGTCTCTTTGCAAACAAGTTCAAGACTGTCATTTGCCATTATCTCATGATCACAGCCACAGAGTCACCTCCTCAGCTTGGTATGAAACACTGTACAGCTGGCCTAGGCAACTTCTCTCATTTATGAAATGTCTGAAAACAATTTACAAATAAAGAAACAACCAATAGCTGAAACATTTGTTAGCACACAGCACCACCATGCAATGTCCCAGGGAAAAAAAACAAAACACATTTTTTACCCCCTGTATTATCAGGCAAGCAACAAAATTTGGTAGAAGGACCAGTATTTTGGAAGAAGCAATGCGCACAGGAGAAGAGCTGTTCCTAACAGCATCTAACACAAAGTTCAGAAAGGCAAAGTTCATCAGTGAATCAACTGCCACATAAAACAGAGATAAACAATTAAAGCAGCAGGAGGTTCAGCCTGCTACCCTAGCTGTGCCTGGCAGAGGCATAAGGAAGGAGAGGAAGAGTAACACTGATTATTTTGGAAGGAACTATCTGTTTCTTCATCTACTAGAGAACCTCCAATTTCATTGACCTCTTGCAATTCTTTTCAGTAAGCTTTTCACTTAGCTTTTAGTACAGTTTCACAATATCCTGTGTTCCCTACAGGTGTTTCCTTAGGGATTTTCACCCGTGTTATAGGTGGGTGTGTCCATCTCCATTCTCCTCCTTTACTTCTAAGGATTATGTAAAGTAAATTTAATTTCTTTAGGCATCTAATTAAACTTAAAATTAGTACTCCCTTGATGATCTAGAAAAAGTGGCAATGGGGCACATTAGCCATGACTTATCAACTAAAAACAAAAGTTAGCCAATATTGAAGAAGGTTTTAGTGCTAACCACTAAAAACATTCTGTGCATACTGCAGAAATTGCTACCTTATGCAAGTACAGTAATGGGACTAAAAAGCTTTTTCCCAAGAAACTCAGCTTTTTATTTTCTTTTTTAATACACACATGGATTTTTGCTTGTTTTGTAAAAGAAAATTTTTAAAAACACTAAAACCTTAGTAAAAGTAGCTTTCACTATTACAAGTTAAGACCAAGCATATATTCTGGGAAAAGTCTCCCTGTAGTTAGATTTACTTTGGGGGTAAGTTTAATGACAATCTAAATGATCAGCAGTATTCCATACAAACTTAGGCTGAAAATATTAAGATGATTCCTTTCAGACAGCTTAAGCACTCACTGACACGCTCAGAATTACTTTTCAGCTTTTCATTTTGAAAAACTTTCTCAATGGATACGCACTTTGATTTTAATAAAAGATATTTAAAAAATAAATGCAACAAACTTTTTTTTAATATTCAGACATTTCTGCTGGCACAAAACCAACTTTTATTCATTTCAGTAAAAAAAGCAGAAGGAAAAAGAAAATCTGGTTGATCCTAACCTGTTTTTTAATATTTCTTTTCCTGCCATAGCCACCACCCAAGCTATCTGATACACAGACATACCACTAATGCCATTCCACTACTTTCTAATTGGGACTGTCAAAAATTAAGGCACTAAGACCACAGGCTTTTTGGAAGGATGAGTCACCTCTGAAGCACCTTAATACTCCATCCACAGCACCAGAACTCATTTGTGCCTCTTGACTAGAGACAAAGCTGCGGCCAGGGAGGAATTGCAATGTACAGTCTCACAATGCACAGGAGGCTCATCCTCCTACTACCACTCTGGATTCTTCCTAAAGCAAACATTGTAACTCCATCTCTTAAGTATTCCCTAAACCCTCTAGCAATTCTGCAGTCTGTGCACCTCAACTGCTTTGCTCTCTCTCGGGCACCTAGTAAGCTACTCCCTTGCTACCCTTACCTTCAATTTCTCCTCCACATCTGGAGCACTATTTCACAGACACAGCAAAAACAACAGGATTAGGAGTATTTCCAGCAAGCAATCAGGAGAGGTCAAAGTGCTGGGCATCAGCTGTCACTCCCAGGCTGCACTGACACCCTAGCAGGAGCCCACTGGGAGCTGATACCACCTCCTGCCCCAAGCAGCTCCAGCCCACAGGGTCAAATGCTCTCCAGAGATCAAAGGCAAAGGTTCAATAGAAATGCCTGACTGAGTCAAATGAATCACTCTCAGAGTTTTCCTGGCAGTTGATACCTATGTACTCTAAGCAAAATATGCCCTGCCATAGGAAAAGGCTGGAAAATGTCTTCTTCCTGGCTAATTTCATTTCATACTTCTAGTATTTTATGGATCTCCCTTCTCGTGGACAATCATTGTGCATCACATATTAAGAATGCATGCTTCACATCTTGAGTGCAGCAGTTTACTCTGGGGCAAATGCTCCTTAATGTGCCAGCTGCAAAACTGCATCCTCAAAGATCTTTCTCCTGAAGTCCTCAAAACCCAAGTACTAACAAGGTCATACACATGAAATTACATTTTTTTTTAGTCCAAGTCTACTTCCTTGAAGTAGAAAGCTAAACATTTTGATAGCATCATTTGTACACATCATCTGACAGTAATGTCTCTTTATTTGTGCCCGACCTCTGCATTTCACAGAATCACAGAATATTCTGAGTTGGAAGGGTCCGACAAGGATCATCAAGTCCGACTCATGGCCTTGCACAGAACCATCCCCAAGAGTCACACACCCTGTGCCTGAGGGCACTGTCCAAATTTCTTGAACTCTGTCAGGCTTGGAGCTCTGACCACTTCCCTGGGGAGCCTGTTTCAGTGCCCAACAAGAAAAGGTGAAAAACCTTTTTTCTAATATCCATCCTAAACTTCCCATCACTACTTCAGGCCATTTCCTTGGGTCCTGACTCATTATGTTGCTTTAGCAAGCACATAAACCTTCAAATTTTGTTACTGCCAGTTGTGGCAACCAAAATCACTAGGATGAAGGGGTAGGAGTACAAAAAAAAAAAAAAAAAAAAAAAACAACAACAAAAAACCCCAAAGCCTCCAAACACAATAACAAAACCTTTTCTTGTCATCACCTGTCATTGACTGTTATGAAAGGCATCTTTTTACTCCTGGCTTTCAAATGTAAGAAAAGGTTTTTAAGAAAACTGCAAGCTCTTTAATAGGCCAGTCCAAATACACATTATTTTAATTCTGTCAAAGTCTGTGGCCTGAAGCAGTATTCAAGTGTCTACTGTGCTGCATTTCTTATATCAGAATCCGATCCAGAGAGACACAAAACAGCATGAAACAATCTGTGGAATCATCCAAGCAATCAGACTAGCAACAATTGTAGGGTGGAAATTAAAGAGTTGGTAATGATCTTCTCTTCACTCAAAGCAGCTGCAAACCTATGGGCCTAATCAACCATTTCTCATTCATCTCTGAAATAGCTCTTCACAAAAATTACTATTTTGACAATGTCTTTTACCTCCATGCAAATTTCTCTATTTGTTAAAGCTAAACCTAAGGCAGAAACTGTAAGACCACATCCATCTCCCTTGTGCACTTGCCACAAGAGCAGCAAACCAAGAAGACCACCCCAAAAGGAAGATCTTATGATGCACATGCACAGGAAGTTCGTTAAAAGACTGTTAATACTTTACTGCTTTTGTTGTGCTTGTTTTTTTCAAAGTAGGTTAGCAAGCTCCCAGGGAACCCACTAACCTAGAATTAAAAACTGAGTAAAATAATATTTTGGGAAGAGATTTTGTCTTTTATGCTCCAAGATTATGAACTCCCTATAGTTCCCTTATCTCTGGGGAAATTTCTGACTTCTGTATCTCCTTTAACTTCTGCTTATCCCCTACATTAAGGTGCTTTGCTTCTTGGGGCTTCACATCAAATTACAGTAGCTTCAGGTGATTTCCCCAGGGCATGCAGTCAGACAATGAGATGAAGTTGCTGCAAGCTTCAAGTTTTGCTGCTACAGGAAAAGGAAATCCCCATGATTTCACCATATAGTAATGTAAGCCAATGGAATGAAAATTATTTTGGAAATAAACTAATAAATTCTAATCTTTCCAATGTACCTTTGATGGCTCTTCTTCATGAAATCTACACTATAACATTCCTTCAGTATATGGAGCACACACAGGTCTATGAATGTGTTTACATACAGCAGCAAACCAAAGTAGTTTAGAAGATGCACACAAGCCAAGATCTGCCCAGGAAGTTTCTTGAAGTATTTCAGTAGAAGGATGTTTCCACCATGCAAGTGAACCTCTAAAAACTTTATTCCCAAAAAACAAATTCATTTTTGAAAATGATTAATTACTAGAAAAAAAATTAAGCACCTGAATGACCTAAGAAAACCTCCAGTCAAATCACTTTTTCCTCTTCAAGTCTCAAGAACTAATTATTTTCAATAATATTTTTATTATTGCCATAGTAGCCAATTACCCATTCACCTCCAGAGAAAAACAGGCAAGTAGAGAATTTTTTTCTACATAAATTACATCTCTCTGACTACTAAGGAAACAATCAGAAACAATCTCAAGCACAGCATTAGACTATAAGACTCCTGCCTTCTGACTACCTCTCAATAAAGAAAGCATGCAGGTAATAAAGTTACGCAGTAAAAATTCTGCATCCAAAACATAATAGCTCCCAGATGAAAAAATCAGAAACTTCTGTATTTGTGCAGGGAAACGCAGCTTTCACTAGTTTACCCTTCTTTGCATAAGAGGAGGCAGAAAAAAAGAACCCTTTGCAGGTAGGAATTGGGGCACTTAGGCAAGCACAAGTAATCAGCACCAGCTGTCAGCAGCCACAGTAATTCTCACATCCTGTTTCCAAACCACCTTTGTAATTCCCACGGAGATGAGGCACAGGAGCTTTAAAGTGATGCTGGGTTCAGATGAGAAAGCTCCCAATGGGGCAGCAAGGGGGAAAGCCTTGTGAAGAATGTGAAGAAGCATTGCAGCGCAGGACAGACCCATCATAACCATCCCGTTCCCACTCCTCAGGCTTACTCCTCCTGCCAGCTCCCAAGGTTTGTGTTTTATCAGATCTGTTTGCTCTCAAACCTAAGCTAAGGGCAAAGACTGGAGATAAATGAGAAAAGCATTTGTGGCAAACTGCTGCCATCAGAAAACGGTGCTGGTCCACATGTTTAAGTCTTGTGATCTTTCAGGCTGGCATGGCACTGAAAGTTGTAACCACACTAACACATACCAAAGGAAGGAAGTGTTTCACTGGTAGATGTCCTGGCATTTTAACCTGGACGCTCAGAGGAAACAAAATGCGTATTTAAAAAATAATCTGCAATGCTATTTACCTAAACCTTCAAAAGAAAAGGCCTGATATTAACAGAAACCACAGAGTTGTGGTTTTAGTTTTGAAGAGCTTCATTATTTATCTGATTTCAAGACATAAAGGTAGAATATTTATTGTTCCATAGCAACACATTAATAGCCTTTGGCTTTAAATCTCCCTCACCTCCTTCCTTGCCTTAATGCAAATTAACACTCCAAGACTACTCACATTTACAAATTTTGTAATGAAAAACTGTCTCCTGCCTTAAAAAAATTAATTACAAAATATACAACAAAACAATTAATAAACATTTAATTTTTTGTGTGAAAGCAATGAGAAGCAAATTCATCTTAGAGACAGGATTAGGAGAATGAGATGGAAAAATGTATTTTGTACTTGCATAAACTAGGCACAGGTTTTTTGGTTTTGCTAATAAATCAATATTAACATTAAGTCAAGAAAATTGTAGCCCACAAGTAATAAAAAACTATTTAACATGCAGGAGAAAAAAGAAATTTTTTAGTAGTCTGCCCAATTACACTTTGGTATTTCCTAAATCAAAAACCAAAATGAACCTCAATACTCTTGCTTCCATTTGAGTTTCGCTTACCTTTGCTCTGGTGGATGCTCTTCCACATCCTCCTCCGAATCAGCCTGACAAACAGAGAAAATACTGTGTAAGAATCTCAGAACTGCAACATGCTACAGTGGACATACATTCCACTTTAACTCCATCACAGATGGATTCTCATGCGACTTGCTCACAAAACAAATTCAGAAATCTAAAATTCCTACAACTCCTTTATGAGTCAACTAAGGCGGTTGATGGACATCCCATCTGAGGATTCAGCTCATCTTGCAAAAGATAAATGGTGACTTAGCCTGGCTACTCTACTGCTTCTTCCCAAATGCTGACTGAAGAGACTCATTTTCCATTTATGCAAGTGTATCTATACAAAACCCACTCATACACAGAATTCCAATCTAAAGCCATCAACTGCCCTCAAACTACAGGAAGACTATTTCCTCCACTTTCAAATTTTCTGCCTCATCAGTAAATTCCAATAGCCAGTACCTGAGTCTTTACTCATGCAGATGAGGATGCAGAATGCCTTGAAATGCAGATCACCTGTTAGTGCCAAAAGCAAAGACAAAATACCACATTCCAGCTGGCATAATGAGGTCCCAAACCTGTATCTTATCACTGATTAGCAGCATATACAGAGGGCAGAGAGAGCAGAAGCTCTGAACACATCATCTTAGCTCAATTGCTGCACTCAGGTAATTTTCAAGACATGCAGCTGAATTGTGTCAGCTTGCAGTTCACCACAAACCACTCTGAGCTGTCTACAGAAATGAATTCAAGTGTTGGTTCAATGAGCTCCCTGCAGGAAATCCATTTAAAACAAGGAGGTAGCTACTCTGAACTGGCCAAGATCTCCAGGAAAGCTTTAGGTACAACTGCAAATGAAGTGTGTTACAGCCCACTCAACCCCTGCTGATGAAACCAAGGACAACTTTAGGGCAATTAACATTTTTCAGGAGGAGGTCACAGTCATCCTGCCAGGAACAGCTGGTGAGTTTTCCCAGCTTCTGCAGGTGATGGTTCTACAAGACATGAACTAGAGACCTTAGCAATGAAAAGGTAGGGGGGAAAAATATTTTTAAATTAAAAGACTGTACTTTCCACCACCCCTCCTACATGTTTCCCACATAAGCATATCACAGAATAGGCTCCAAGCTCCAGCTTTGACTTTACCTATTTTCACTAGATACTGGAAAAAAAAAAAAACCTGTAAACACAAAACATCTTTCTACAGGGTTCAGATGCTTAAGCAGATCAGGTAACCCTACCTGCCTAGTGAATGGGACAGGCAACAGGATTTCTGAAGACCTGAGCTTCATGAAGTGCAGAAAATCGACAACCGTGCTATGGCAATAAAATACGCTTAATGCTAATAATTATTGTGTCTAAAATAATGACCATATGACTAATACAGATCTTGCTAAAAGCTACCAGACACATCCGAACTTCCATCTTTTGTCACAAGCAGCTCATACAAGAGAAGCAGCACAGCCTCCACCATAACATAACCAAATCTGGAATGAAACAGACAGGGAAGTACAAGTTAATTTGAGGACTTGACAACCTTTCTGTACACCTGCCCAGAGGCTGGAGGCACCATGCTAATTGTCCAGAATCTGCAGTACACAACAAAGGTCTTCAGCTCAGATCTACCTAGAGGTCCAAGCACATGGCCCCCATGAACACCCCGCCATCTCCTCTAGAGACCTTACAAGGCCTTGCTGTTAGACTTCACCAGGATGGCATGATACAAACCCATCATGTTTTCTAGCTTCTCCAAGCTCCTTTTGCACTTCTAGGACCTCAGTACAATACCAAGCAGAACTAGAGGACTCTTTATCCACCTTCTCCAGAAACAGTTCCTTTGCCACAGCCAGACAGCAAGCTATCCTCATTTTAAATGGCTTAGTTCTTCTTTTAAATGGCTTAGCATCTGCCAGGCATCAGAAACCCGGGTCTGTGTCATTTACTGTGTTCACCCTTAACACTAGCCACCTTACCGTTTCTCCTCTTCACTTTTCACCAAGTAAAAATGAAGCAAACTTCCCAATCTACAGTGCAGCCACAGCACATCTCAACTGTGCAAGGAAAAAAAAAATTTAAAATCACCCTCAACTCTGATCACACACAGATCCCCATGTCCAGCTTTCTCCTATCTTCATTCCTCTGTGTGATCCAGGCTACATGTGCATGTAGGTTTACATTGAGGATTTTAAAAAAGGGAAAAAACTAGTATTCTTAAACTACAGGACTACAGGGGGAAGGAAGGGAAGACTTCCTGAAAGTTAAAATGCAGTTCCCAGCAGTCTACCTACCTATGAGAAGAGAAAAATCCCCTTCCTCCAAACATTATCCTGAATATGGGGCAGGTGCTTATCTTGTGTTGGAAAGCCCCTGAAAGCACCCCTCTTGTGTCACACAAGTCTCAAGAGCCTGAGCTGACAGCTACTGCATAATCTACATGGCCATCCAGCCCCCAGTCCTATCAGCACCATCCAGAAGCTCAGCTGGGAGTCTGGAGAAGCCTTTTAAAAGCCCAAAAAGGAACACAATTCCCACTCCAAGCCTGTCTCAGACTTTCATACAAATTGTGTGTCTTCAGACAAACCCTGCCTTGAAGTAGGTGACTCTGTACATTTAATTTGTGCACAGCCGATGGGATCGTTAATGACACACTGCAGTGCCGCGTATCTCTGATGAATATATGTAAGATCAAGGTCTTCATCAGCTTTCAAAACCAGTAGAACAATTAACCTTACTAGCCCCTGAGCTGCACTGAAGAACAGAAACTGAACACAAGCTGCTACTACTTGTGAAAAGAAATAAACCGCATCTTTCAGACCTGAGCAGAGCCTTTTAAGTTAAAACCCAGGCAGCAGCTCTGTATTTGTCCAGTGTCTGTAACAGCCATGATACAGTAAACACTGCAGTATCTTTCTCTAAATTCAAGCACCTGAAACAATGTCACAGTAAAGTGAAACAAGAAGTTATTGTAATCTCCTTAGTATATGCAACCAAACTGAAAAATTCACAAGGCATTCCTCTAAGTATCTCACTCATCTCCTTCATGTGACACACAGGAACAATAGAAAACTCATCACATCAGTCAGGCACTGCACTGACACCAAAATAAAGTTTGGTACACACTGACTTTGATGACTTACTATAATTTTCAGTTGTAATAACAAGAACTACAACATAACCTTCATTATGTCATTTTAAGGTAGTTCCTCCCTCTGAACTGAAGGGGCCAAAGGGAAAGTGTTCTGCAAGTACCCAACCCGCCTGCCCCCGTCTTCAGACGCTCCCAGCATGGTTTCTGACAGAAACATGCAACTATGACTCTCTGATACCTCTTTTAAGTGGTGGAGGCCATGAACAATTGTCATTTGTGTTTCTTTCCTACACTTGTAAGTGTATGTTATGTTTAAAACATAACTAACTGCCTTTCAGCTTTGCACTGAAGTGCTACAACCTGGCTGTCAGTATCTGCAGCTTTTTCAGCCTTTAGTGGTGAATGGCTTGGATGTCAAGTCTTACATAAAGGAGCTTTTCTCTCAAGCATTTTACTTGAGTAAGTATTAACAAGTTGCACACAAACATGCAAAACCACAAAATTATAAGGGGTTTATAAAAACCACAACTACTCTAATCAAGTCTCTCACACTCAAGATTTTCCATGTCAAAATCCTACTGGTTTTCAAAGAAAAATCCAGCTGCCCATCCTGGGGACATTTGCTATAAAAGGGAGGTTAAGAGCAAGGAGAAGGAGAGCAAGGTCAGTGGGTGCTCTGTGGGTACCCCATGCTTCACACCACCTTCAATAAGAAAGAAGAAACAGTCACAAGGGAATACAGCCACCACATCCGACTGGGAAGACCAGCTGGTCTCAGAGCTAAAACGGGAATCCAGGAAGAAACACTGAAATGCTGGAGGAAGCAGCAGACCAGTGGAAGACAGTCGGCAGGCTAGATACAGCCAGTTCCCCCTCAGCCCTGGTGCACGAGCCCACGCACACCGGCACCAGCTGCAGCGCTCCGGGCACCCTTTGGTTGCGGAGCAAGAGCAGTAGGTGAGCCATCCCCAGAGAGCTCTGCAGGCTTCAGAGGAAGCCAGAATCAAAAGCTCACAAGCGCTAGGGGAGGGGAAGAAAGGAAAAGCACAAATACGTATAAGAGGGAAGCTGGGAGGGAGCACATGAGAAGCACAAACAATGAAAGGGAAGCAAGAGGAAACAGAAGGTAGAACAACCAAGCCGGGTGGAGGCACAGGGGCCCTGGGCGGCTGCGCTCCGGCATGCAAATTCATGCAGTTCACGTAGACAAAGTGATGCTGTGAAAGGCCTAGAAAGCAACTACAAATATTAAAACACTTTGTTTCCCCTCCCTCACCCCTTAATGTTATGTCTTTATTCACTACATGCTCCTGGAACAAAAGCATGTGCAAGCAACCGGATGGCTGAATGGGTTACCAATCTACCCAACTTTCATCCTCAAATTCTGCAGGCAGCAAGGAATGCTCAAAACTGCTCTGTCACAGGCAGGCAGTTGATGATGCATGGAAAATAAGATAATAGTGTAAAGCCATGACAGAAAGAGAAAAACATCAGACAGCATTGGTAACCCGCCAGAAACAGGCTAAAGAGCTGGCAGACAGGGCAACCTAATCCATTTTCCTGCTGAGAGCAGTTGGAGGGAGGTGCTTTGGCAGAGGAATATGCATAGTGCCTTCCCTGGATTTTTCACTTCTGCAGGTGAAATCCTCATTGGTGCCACACTCCCTCCAAAAAGAAGCAGGAAAAACAAAATCAAGGGGCCAGAACAATCCTATTTCCAAAGCCTTCAACAAGACCCATTTTCAAACATGGGAATGAAGCAACTCTTGGATATTCCGTACCAAACAACACTTATTACCCACTCAAAAGCAAGGAAGTTCTTCGTGTTAGTACACCCTCACCATCACATCACCACTGCTGTGATACATGAACACTGGGCAACAACCCTCATCAAGGGTTTAACCGAGAAAGTCTATTCTTGCAAGAAAGAGAACTTGGAAAACCTCCTTGTAACAACAGTAGGTCAGACCACTTTTTTAAAGTGAAACATGATCATCAAGCAATAAACCTCTTGCAAGTTTAAGCATCTCTCTAACAACGGGCAGTCAAATGTTAACAGATGTAGCGATTTTCCAGATCTCAGGAACTGATGCTGGCTTCTCCACTGATGCCCCTCATCATGCCAGCAGTCACCCAGGAGAGCAACAATGCTGATATGTCTCTAGGACCTCACAAACACCACAGAGGATCACAGCTGGATGGGCAATGCTTGACTCTTTGGGCATCCAGGGAAAAGCCATGACCAACCACTGCACACCAGAGCCACCACCCCATAAAAGAGGTGCTGAAAGGGTCCCTCACCATATCTGCAGGCACTCAGGGAAGCCTCTTTTCCTCCTCACCATAACAAATGGAAAAGGTGGTTTCAAATGTGGCAAAGGGCCAAAGCCCAACAAGGGCTGGGTAAAGCCCAAGTCCATATGGAAACAGAAGAGCAAAAATCAGGGTCAGGCCTGTGACCGAATTTTGGTCTTAAAACATGTTTGAGGAACCCAATCCTTCTGTTCAGCTTGAGTAGTCACTCAAGCATCAGATGCTGCTGCAGTCCTCAAGCTCAGAGGGGAAAACCCATGCAAACTAGTCAATGCACCACTAATAGTCAGAAACCAGCTCATCTGACTTTTAACCTCTTAAATCAGCAAGCCTATTGTGGTTTACTTCTTACTCTGTCACAGCTGAAGCCAGAAGACTTCTTTCTTTCCTGCATACCTAACGTAGCTTCTACAGAAATGATGGAACAGCAGCCTCAGTTTTGTCTTCACTGCTGCAAGAACTGAGCAAGACCATATGCTCAACTATGCCAAATTCATGGATCATTCATGGTTTCTCTTTAGCCAAGCTAAAGCATATTTTTATGAGGATGCTCAAGAACAAAGTGTTTTCCAAGAGAACCTAATCTCCTCAGGAAGTAAACATCACGTCATCATCACTCAATTGCAGCTTCGCTATGAGAAGCAACTATAAATGACTACATTACACAGTTCTACATCTAGTGCATCTTAATATCTTCACTGTAAAGAACGCAGATGCAAAAGGCTGAGCTCCTCAAGCATCTCCGCACAGCGACTCTACACCTCCCCTTAGCTACTACCACACCTGCAACAGGCAAAATCTCAACAGCACAACAAATGTATCTTATAAAATTATTTCAACATACAATAGATAACACTTTCAAAACACCACAGTACAAAATGCTGGGTCCACAGAAGCAGCATCGATTGTTAGCTAGCTAAGAAACAGCACTTCTGCTATTTCTCCTTACATTAATGGGCGTCAGTGGCTGAGCACTAAACAGAGAACGATATATGGGCTTAAGACAAATAAATTACCCGCTTTTGCCCCTCATATAAAATGATGTCCCTAAGGACTGCTTCTTCCCGTTTATGAGCCTGGTGCCTCGAAGTCTAGAAGACCGAGCTCAACATATGGCAGAGTCTGTCAGTGAGACTTAAATGACTGCCTCAAATGCCATAAACTCCAGACCCCGCTTCCAGCGCCCCTCCTCGATCACCAGCCCCGCCGGGCATTGTACCATATTGGTTCCTCTCGCCAACACTGAATTTATCACATCTTGTTACTGCCCAAAGAAAGCGGCTAAACAAGGCAAAAAAAAAAAAAAAAAAAAAAAAAAAAAAAAAAAAAAAAAAAAAGCTAGAACAAGAGGAATGGCACCATAAATGATGTGTCATTTGAGGGGGGAAAATGGCTTCACCTGAGCAGGCCTGAGATATAAATATATGCACATTTACGACAAGCACGTCTAGTACGTTCCAACCACAAATACACTCGTTTTAAAAAAACAAATAAATGAGGAGGGGGGGGGAACCCAAACAGAAAATAAATGAAGCCGCACAACCACGCCGCTGGCGCAGGCTGGGGGGCCGCGGGGCCGGGGCCGCGCCGTGACAGCCGCGGGCGAGGCCGCCCCCGCCCCGCCGGCCCCGCGCCCGCCCCCGGGCCCCAGCGCACCGCACACCCCGCAATGGCCCCGGCCCGCCCCCGCCCCCCGCGCCCCCTCACCTGGGCGGGCAGCAGGAGCTCCCCCTCCTCGGCTTGCCACAGCTCCACCACGCCGGGGATGGGCTCGATGGCTGCGGGGGCAGAGAGAGAGAAAGCGCGGATGGGCAGGGGGCGGGCGGCCGGAGCCCGCAGGCGGCGGCCCGGGGCTCCCCGCGCCGGGGCGGGCCGGCAGCCACGCGTGGCCCGGAGGGTCCCGCGGTGCCGGGAGGAAGGGAACTGGAGCCGGCGGGAGAGCTGAGCCGCGTCCCGGCTCCCTTTGTGTCCCCGGGCTGCCACCGCGGCAGCCGCCCGACGGACGGCGACGGGGGCGGCGGCTCCGCTCCCGAGCCCGGAGCGGGCAGTGCCGGCATCCCCGCCCCGCTTTGCCCCGCCGGTGCCCTCACCTTGTCCCTGCGCCTCCCCGGGCCGAAAGCAGGGCAGGAGGACGTGGAAGACGCCGAGCAGGAGGTTCATGGCCGCGGCCGCGCGGCAGTAGCCGCCGTGCTGCGGGAAGCGCAGCCCCGCCATGCCGAGCCGCGCCGCGCCGAGCTGCGGCTGGGGCGGGGCGGGCGGCGGCGGGGGCGGCTCCGCGGCACCGGCACCGCCCCGCCCGCAGCGCGGCTGCGCCCGCCCCGCCCGCCGCGCCGCGCACATGGCCGGGCGGCAGCGCTGCCGCCGGCCGCTCCCGAGCCGAGTCCCCGCAAAGCGAGAGGGAGGCGGGGGAGGTGTGCGAAAGCCGGATCGGTTTTGTGTACCTCGGCCGTGCGGTCGGACCGCGAGCTGCACTACAGCCTGCCCGCCCTTACGCCCGTGTGGGATGTCACCGCGCCGGGGCCCGGGGCTCCACGGTGATTTTTAGAAACAAAAAAGCATGCAAAGTGCGAAGGGAAGAAACCAGGATGCCGCGAAGGGGGAGGGGAGAGCGCAGCGAGGAAGGCGGGGGCGCGTGGTAGCGGGGAAGACGATCCACGTCCCCCCGGTTTGGCGGTCCTGCTGCAGATCACACAGGATCGTTAGGGCCGGAAGGAATCTCTGCACATCATCGAGTCGACCCCCTGCCAAGGCAGGGTCATCTGGAGCAGGTGACACAGGAACTCCTCCAGATGGGTTTTGAACGTCTCTAGAGAGGACTCCCCGATCTCCCTGGGCAGCCTCTTCCAGTGCCACCAATCCGCTTAATTTTCCTTAGTAATCCTTTACTGTTTGGCAGCACTATATGTTGAGGGTCGCTGCTGCTGTTCAGATCCATTTTGGTTTTAAGCAACTCTTCAGGTGCCTGTTGGATCTCTCAAGGAATTATACGGTGTTTGCAAAACAGAAGTGTAGAGCAGAGCCCAGAGATAGTTGTGAGGGTCACACGGTTTTAACATGTATCTCACATACCCTTCTAATTGCATTTTAAAGTGCTTTTTTAAAAGTCCCTTCTGCTAAAAAAAAAAAATCCCCCTCAGATGCCTTAATTACAGGAAAAAACAGTTGTTAAACTAGTTCTGCAAACCTCAAGGAGAAAAATAAAGTAAATACTCTGCTAACAAGGTTTGCGCAGGCCCCAGATTACATCTGGTTCTCCCCTTACCAATCACACATAGTAACTCACACAAACACTGGCAGCATAGGACTTGGTCAGCAAAGGCTCATAAATAAAGCCAAAGAAATGACAAAAAGCATTTTTAGCCCTGCACTGAGACAACACATGAGGACATTTGGGACCTTAGTCCCCAGAAGCAGTGGGTCACCTGCCCAATGTCCTTTATGCTCAGTGCTTGGAAAAGCTTTTCCCACTGGAGGCCATTCAGGTTTGACTGGAGGTACAGGTGGGTCTCCACAAAAGAAGTGCCGACTCCCTTCCTAAAGGAGAAGACTTGGCATTTGATGTTGCACAACCACCAAAGTATAGCTGGCAATGCAGCCTCATCTCCTGCCCACATCCTCCTCTTTCTGTCTTCTCTTCCCTCTTTTTCCTGCTCCCAAATGGTTAGACAGGTCTTTTGTTTTCTTTCCACACTGGGTCCCCCTGTGTCTTTAATCTCATTGCCTGGGCTTTCCCATACATGGGCAGAGGAACACTGTGGCACCCCTCCACCTGTGTCCCAGAGCACCCCAGGGCTTGCAGAGAAACACAGCCTTTCAAAATAGGAATGGCTGGATGTTTGTCTGTTGGCAAACATATGTCTATGCTTGGACAGGTGCCTGAGTACCTGCTTTAGAGAAAAAGAGCATTACAATGGCGTAAACCTTATATGACAACCCAATCCAGGGGCTGCATGGCCCCATTAATATGCTGTGCATTCAGTAGGGAACAGTTCCCATTACTTCTACAACTGGTTCCAGCTGGAGTACTCGTTAGAGCTGTAGACTAATATTATTTTAACTTACTAGCTTTTTCTTGGTAAGTTTTTAAAATTGTTGTGCCAGCATGAGCTGATGATTTTTTGCCTGTCTAAAAGTCAATTCCATTTTCAGTGCCTACCAGGAAGAGGTCTGGCTGGACATAGGTAGAGGTTTAAAGGGAAACTCCTAGACAGTCTTGGTTTAGCTAAGCAGGCTTAAAAATGTTAGGTGCGAGAGTTGGCCTGAACTGCAGTCCAGGCTGGGACAAGACTCTCCCTGGAAATGCTTCCCCCTTGTTCTGTGTAAAGCAAGGGGCATGGTTTTCAGCTTTGGAAAGAGCTGGGGAGCAGGGGAAGTAAGGCTTTCTACAGTCATGGCAGAGCCATTTCTACCAAACAGTCCAGCTGAGCACTTTGCGTTCTGGAGGCTTTTTCGGATGCAATGGGCAGGACTGGGAGGAAATCAGGGCTGCGATGCAGATGTTGCGATCGCGTGGGGAGATACTTGTTGCGTAACAGACATCAGATGGGAGCAGGCAGCCTAATTACATCGCTGCTCCTGTGCCTCTGTGCATCCCTTTACCAGCAAAATATACCCAAGATTGTTCCTCGTATGTGAGATGAGATGATGAGATGTACATGATGCCATGTACATGGATATGCTCCTCAGGCAGCCTTGGGAATGTTACCAACCACTGAGAGCACAGGTGCTCAGGAGCACAGGGCAGGGCAGGGTGTGTGGGCAAAACAGGAGGAAAGCAGAGGAGGAAGCTTTTCCTCTCAAGTAAAGCTCCAAGTGACTTTGTAATCATGAGAGGGGTATTTGGGCTCCTTTAGGCTGAAATACCTTCATTTCTTGGCCTCGGTTGCTCAGCGGGATACTCGAGAGCCCCGTGCCTCACAGGACCCATTGCCCATTCTTCTCTCGGCCAGCTTGGTGGGTGCCAGCCCCAACCCGCCCAGGGAGAGTTCGCCTCTCTCCGCAGCCTGGCGGGGGCTGCGCTGCTCCTTCCTCCTCGCCCACAGCGCTGCCTGCAGTGATCGGGCATGTGACACAACTGTGCTCCCTAGGCAGCTTGGGCATTCCTGACACCACATCCCGCATCGTCTGCTTGTGTGCATACCAGCACCGCCACCAGCAGCTTTCCAACTGCATCCGACCTTACATTTAACACCTTCTTGCTCCTCTAGTCTGACTGCAGACCCACGGGTGAGAAGGAACTCGGTGTGAAAGGGGAAACAAAGGCTGCCGGCAAGTCCCCGCCGGCCCTCTTTGATGGGCTTCCGTGGTGCTTTCCTGTTCCTCAGAAATTTCTGACTAATCTGGAGCGAATGGATTCACCCCACTCACCGGGCAAAGCAAACAACTGCTAAAATATTTGGATGAGGAACTTGGACGATGCACTGGAGGGGACATGGTACAGCTTGTGAACCTGGTGCAGCACCCCCTGCTATATGCAAACATGACAGTGCTCTTCAAAGCTCACAGATCTATTGATGATGCTGTTTTCCAGCTAGAGAAGATTTTTTTGAGGCTGTAGACATACTTAGTACTCATGCAAAACAAATCCCTGCGCTGTCATACTTTAAAATCTTGGACTTGTTTTTTCAGGAGTAGGATGTGCTGCTGAAATATTTATTTGCCTTGCCCTTGAAATACAAGGAAAAGGAGCTGAGTTTTAACTATAGCAGTCTGGAAATACTGCTGTAAACTTCTGCAAATCGTAAAGCACACAGAAATTAATCCAGCCCTAAATGCCATTACAAATCCCCATTACTTGCAGCATGGGAATAGTTACTTGCCTTTCAAAAAAGATGTGAGACTTTAGAGAAACACTAGGCAAAATTAATTTCTGGGGGAAGTGAGCCCAGCAGAAGACTTTATAGTATGCAATCATATCATTTGCAGCCATGCATTGCATCTTATGCAGTCAATGCTCACTGTAAGTTGAGCATATTTAGGTATTTCAATTAGGTGATGGTATGCACTGAAGGTGGTATATTTTTCTTTTAAAAGACCCAGGAAAGTGGTCAGCTCACTCTGGAGTGTTACCTTCACCTTGCCATCCCCAGCAAGGAAATCAGCAGTGACAAGCCCCACTGGTATGAGCTGATATGCCCATCCTGGGGTCTGCATCAGGCTCCAGTGGAGCTCGGGGCCTCTCCTCACCCTCCCCAGTGGCCTCCCTCCCTTGCCAAGTTCCTCTTTATCAGCCCCATGGCTACACATCCCCACACCCGCTCCACACGCCCAGGGCCAGCCCTATCAGCAAGCGCAGCACTGGGCAGTCCCCCCTGATAAGGCTACAAATCCCAAAGAGAGATTGAGAAGTGATAACGCCTTGCCTTGGTCATCTCCTCGCCCAGCTAGCTCGTTCCTCCCCCAAGGGCAGCCTTTCCCCAAACACCCACTGCGGGCCACCGGAGCGTTCACCAAGGGCTCAGTCCTACACAAGCACAGCCAGGTCCTTCAAACCTGAGTGCACACCTGTGTGCTCCCCAAACACCAGCTCATGGGTGAATGCACAGGGAGGAGAAAGAATTAGCGAGAGAGGACGTGGCAGGGTACAGCCAGAAAAGTCTGCCCGGTTGCCCGCGGGACAGCTGAAGATAAGCAGCCCTCCCTTTTCTTCCTGGCATTCGCCCCGCTGCTTAGCCAGGCGGCGTTCTGGGAGCAGGCACTCTCCCTCCATCTCAAGTGTTTGTGTAACTCCCAGCAGAGCGGGGCTGCGATCTCCGCCGGGGCCCCTCTGCATCATTAGAATAATAAAACAGTACGGGAACAAGAGTTTCTCTCTTCCTTCTGGTGACAATTACTGTCATGCGCTCCACCACTGCACGCTCCCCCCCGCCTCCCCCCGTTCCTAGCAAAGATTCTTAGCGTAGATTATGAGTGCAGCTCGAGCTGGGTTGAGCCTAATTCTTTTAAACACTAATTCAGCCTGATAAGAGTGTCTGGGACAAAGCCTGCCCTGGCAGCGTAATTAAAGAAGTACAAATTGTTTCTAAAACCACACGCTGGCAGAATTTTTACAATTAATGACCAGTTGTCTCTGCTGGGGCTTGTCAGGGAGGAATCGCTCTCATCTTACGCGTCCGATCTGGGTCAGCAGCCCATCCATCGCCTTTGAGGACGGGAAAGCGAACAGGCAGTGGCACTGCCCCAATAAGCTGTTAATGACACCGCACTTATTACTGCGGATAACAAACATCTCGTTTCTAAGCAGAATTTTTGCCAGCTCGCTTTGACTTTCTAGGCTGTGATTAAACACAGACAGAAAAATAGGGTGTGCTTACCTGGCCTACTTTTTTTCATTTTCCCTCTTCTCACGCATTTTTGATTGAAAAAACCTGTATGATTTTTATATCACACAGAAGGCTTGATGAACATAGGACAATATTAAGTTATTTTAATGGTGCAACTTCTGAAATATTGACAAGAAAAGTAGTATGGTTAAGTGATCTATTAAAAAAAGCCTGCTTGATCTGGAATCTCAAGTATACACAAACACACACACACACACACACACACACACATATATATATCCAAACTCCTCTGTGTACTGAAGAAGAAAGGATCATAAATATTTTTATTTTAAAAAGCAATGTTACCACTGTGGTATCAATCAAATGCAAGGTAATTAAAAAAATATGCTGATGTGTTCTGTCCTATCCTTGCCCTGCTCTGCCTACATTCTTTAGCATATACACTGCATCCACTTGAAAGCGTGGTGGATCCTTGCACACAGCAGGATTTTGCAGTCTCCTGCGGGACCCACCATGTTACAATAGCGTTCAAAGCTTTATAAGCTTCATTTAGTTTCAGCAAGCCTGTTGGAGCATTGTCTGTGCTTAAAGAGGCATTTAAAACTAAAGCGAAGCTTTGAAAGCTTCAGAGACAATGACGCTGGACTCCCTAAACCCATGAGTTCACTGCACGGTTTGAAGTGATGGCATCATGTAGAAAACATGACACGCTGTTCTGAGAGCCTGGCAGCACCTAGGCACAAAAGAGGAGGGAAAACAGAAAATCCAGGGTGCACATTGAGTTTCTACCACTGAAGGTCACACGCCTAGGCTAAAGGGAAGAAAAATATTCTAAATTATTTTCTGCCTTTGAGATTTGTACCTATGCATATTTATTCTCTTGTTCTTGAATGATTTCTAAGACATTGATATGTGTGTTTCTAAGCTGTTACGAATAAAAGAAAACAACAGCCAGAGTACACACAGTAAAAACAAGGGAGGATGCAGCAGCCATGCTTCCACAAGATGTCCAGCTTTTGGTCTAGGTGGTTTGTACATCCCTGGACTGTTCAAAAGGCAGCATTTACTGCAGAACTACACTGCCTACAAGCTAAGGGAAAGGACAGTAAAACAGGCATCAGTAAAACTGTGGTTTCCTGAACAGGCACTCATATTTAATGTACAAGCCTGCTTGTCACCATTTCTACGCAAAGGCATGCAGTTTGTATAACCACAGTGAGAAACTGCATTGGTAACATCCCAAGGTGAGAGGAAAAGATCCTCTTGAATCCCAAAATTAAGCATCCACCCTACCCATGCCACCTGATTCAGGTGGTGAAGGTTACAGGTGTTCTTGGGCTGCAGTGGCATGAAGTCCCCATTCCTGCCTTGTCAGGTTTCCCTGGCAAAACCCCCCCGTGCTCTTGATCACCAGGGAAAATTACAAGGAGAGGGAGACCCCCACAAAAATAGCAATGATCTGTGTAAAAACAGCACCTTGTGGATCAAGTCAGCTACAGGATGCCCTTAAGTAGATTGAAAGGACAGTCTGTAGCAAACAGGTATAATAAATACCAGCTTTGTGAAAAAGCCATGATCCCTGAGCAGGTTTAAAAATAAAAGAGTAAAATAGGATTTCACAGCATGGCAAATGCCATTCAGTAATGGCTGGGCACACCTCAGCAGCACTCAGCCATGTCATGTCTCGCAGGCTGCATCTCATGCCTAAGACCACAGTATTTCATTGGGACACAGCTGCAGGCAAAGCTCAATGGGCTGGAAAAGGACATGGTGTGAGCCATGGCAGAGCTGCCATGTGCCTAATTTTCAATTTCAATAGCTGTAGAAGGTTTTAATGGGGGTAAAATGTAGTCTTCTTTAACCTCAGACCTCAGCTCAGCAGCGCCATTTTTCACTACGATTGAAAATAATGAACATAAACTAGTTGGAAGCAGGTAACAGGCATGGGAAATTTGAGCTCAAAGGGTTGAAGCCTGGACAAAGTGTAAAGCAACTGGAATCAGTTTAGTACCACAGCATGTCAGAAGAAAAGCATAGCTGTCAGGAATGCAGCACTTCTACATGCATGCAGATGCTCTTAAGGGAGGAAGATGCACTGATGACATTGAAAAAATATAGCAGAAAATTAAAGCACGTTTCCAAATACACCCAAATTGGAAACAGTACTGTTAGAAGCTTACTAAAACACAGTCAAATATTGCTATAGCTCTTTTTTTAAGTCCTGAAGTGTTACTATAACAAAAATAAACATGCTGATGAAATATAAGAGAACAGCAATGCCAAACTCCTGGAGAAGTGAATGGCAAATTTGCCAGAGCTGTGCTTCCAAAACTGCCTGCACAGCCCAGGATCCAGTGGTAATGGGTCACAGATGTTTTCCTTCTACAAAAAGAAGTTGAATGTGTTTATTTCTTTCATGGTACCGGCCAGAGGGCAGTTAGGGGAGCAATTGGAAACCTGTGAATTGCAGTTACTTGATTGAATAATCTGTTTGAAAAAAAAGATGTTGCCGTGCAAAATTATCCTGCCCCCTCCACCACCTCCTGCCAGTTTTGACAGCACATAAGAGTTTCACTTCCATCCAAAACTGAGAGGGAAATTTAGGTAACCCAGAACAACGTAATGTGCACAATCTGTGAAGCACCAGGGATTTTTCACGCCACAGACATAAGGTCACCTTCTTTTTTATACGCCCAAAGAATGCAGAGATCTGGTTGCTGCCCAGCTCAGTGCCAGGGCATCAATATGCACACACAAGTCAAGCTCTCCAACTGGAGCCAGGTTCCCTGCCTGCTATGTGAGAGCTGCCATGAGGAGGGATCACCACTGGGCATGCCCTGACTTCTTGGCTTACCTATCTGCAGAAATCCTATGTGGCTGCATCCACAAGTTTCTCACCAAGTACCCTCCTCCAGCACCTAGCTCTTTCCTCCTTTAGGGAAAAGCCACAGTATGACAAAGGAGAAAAGAAATCCCTCCCTGAGGACAAGGGGTGCTATTACAAAGCCTTCCTGACCACCCCAAAGCATTGGCATTCAGCAGAATTCACGTCAGGGGTGGTGTTAATGTGGGATGAGGAGAAGCACTGCCTTGCACCCAGGTTGTGTGGGCAGCGGCGGCATGGGTGACAGGGTGCTTAGAGCAGTACAACTCAAATGACATGAGGAGAAAAAAGCTGATGGTTCCCATACTCAACCCACAGCATGAACAGTCCTTTCTGGATACCTACACCACAGAGCAGTAAAATCCTAGGGAGGAGCAGAGCATCTCATGGCACTTCTGCAATACAGGGCACTGAAATCCTCTCTAGGGGCCCAGCTCCATCACCACTGAAGTCAAGCATCATGTGTAAATGTGGGATGCTTCTTCAGGGGTGGCAGGCATGGGTGCCCAGTTACAGACAAGCTTTCCTCCGAGGCACAAAACAGATATGAAGCCCCACCCTGCTGACCTGGAACTGAGCAGTACCCACAGACAGCTCAGCCAAGGGTGGAGAGGCAATCCTGGGGCAGGAGCCACAAGACTCCCCTCACCTGAAGTGCTCTGGTTGCTGAAGGAGTCTCTGCAGAAGCCCTTGTCATGTGGCAGACCCCAGAGCTCCTTGGGGAGAAAGGAGGCCCAGGCTGTCCTGGGCAGAACCAAAAGAGTAATTTTTTTCTCTTATTCCTATAGCCAGGAATCAGCTTAGATATTTACAACTTTCTAACTTTTAAATATTACCTAGAAAAGTACTGCAGAAAAATCAGGAGATCTGGACATTTTGAAGACTTATTTTATTTCCTGGGGAGCAATTTTAGGCTTGTTCTTTTCTTTTCACAGAACATCTGCAATTCCCTGCAACGGTAATTTCTATCATTGTCTTTCTAAAATGACACTTGTACAGCCTCCTTCCAAATAATTGCAGGAACTTTCTGTTCATTAGGGGAGCATATTTTCAATGCACAGGTCTTCACCTCACAGCAGCTCTGCCCTTTCCCCAGGGATGTGCAAACACTCAGCTGCTGTACTGACATCCCAAGGGCTGTGGCCCTTTGCTCACCAGCTATTCCCAGTAGCATGGCTCTCACAGCTGGACAGGAAGCAGTACAGCTCCAGCACAGTCTGCATGAGAAGCCGTGCACATTGTTACCCACAGGAGCTGGATGCCTCATTCTCTGCTTGCTGTGCCAAAAATGTACTCTGCCAGGTGCCTGAAGGCCATGCAGGGTTGCTTTTCCAAGCCTGTTGTGTATGCTGAGTTACATTCAAATGAAATGCAACTATGCTGCTCCTCTGCAGGCCTTGATAAAACATCAGACCTCTGAAAACAACACACCTGCCCTAGGAAATTCATTTTGGTTATTGTAATTAATTATATTTTTATGTCCAAAATCTGTTTAGTTTCCAGCAAGAAATCAAAAAATGGCTAGCATGAAGTATTTCCTTAGATTCTTCCATAACAGCTGTCTGGTGGCTGGATAAATGCACAAGGATATAGACTTTCTTTAGGACACTGAAGACAGCCCTACAAAGAGGTTACCAATAATAAGTTGTGTTTCTATGTAAAACTGTTAGCCTTTTAACATTCAGAACTCCAGCTTTGCTCTCAGCTTTCTGAAGCATTATTCCTTATGCTGCTGACTGCACACTTGCACTTACATGTTTTCTTATTTTTTTGGCTCAGTGGAGCAAGCAGTCAGCTTTTCCCTCATTCCTGAGGGATATCAGGTTACAACGAATGTTGTTCTGCTATTATATACTTACCCAGTGGTGTACTAAAAATGCATATTTTCCATTTGATTTTTCTCCTTGCCAGAGCCAGGTTTAAGGACACTTTTCTTCTCCCACTTGCTAGGTACTGTTAACAAGCAACTAGCTTATTCCCAGAGGTAAAAAGGCAGGCAACAATACATGCCCTGTTTAACCCCAGCTGGGGATATAGTCCCTGCACCAGTTCATTAAAAGTAAGGAAATTTACAGTGCATCCCTGCAGCTCAACTACTTTTGAGTGTATAAATTTTTGCAGAAGTGGCAGAAAGATGTACGTATGGAGGCTGCCTGGTGAAGGGCCAGCCTCCTGCAGCTGTCTGCACTCCTGCCCTGCCAAAGCACGGCACACACTCCCACTGCAGGCCCCAGAGGGTCTCAAGTCCCTGCTGGTGGGTGCCATGTCCCCCTCTACCCTGCCCCTGGGCCAGGTGGGAGCAAGCTGGCCAGTGAGAGGCCATGGATGAGCACTGCTGCTGCACCTCTGGGGCACCTTGAGGGCCCTGTCGCTTGCAGATTTGTTCCAAGTTTGAGATCTATTCAGTCATTAAAGCTGAGCAGCAAATTCAAAATAAATACAGCCAGAAATACAGTGCAGGCTTGTTAGAGCTGTGTGCTGGAGCCTGTGGGACAGGGAATTTCCTCACCCACCACTAATATTGCTCAGTTTAGCAGTTCCCAGAAGAATAAAACCAGGATAGAATGCCAGTGGATGTTTTAGCTCCCCACAGGCATTATCCAGCACTGCTCCAGCAGCCTGCACCACCACACAGAGCCCCATATCTCACACGAGGAGAAGCCCAAATGCCACAGTGCCAGCATCTGCCCATGTTTTCCCTTTGAGTGCTTCCTGCTATGGAGGGGTGGTTCATCAAACTCACATTCCCAGGTCAAGGTACTGCAAACACATGGGGTTAGCCCTGGTACCTCCTTCTCAGTCTCCAAGCTCTTAATATCCAGGAGCACCTACGTGTGCACTCATCAGTACGATAAAATCCCCAAACTTACCAACTGACTTTTTTTCTGGTCCAAAATTAGGTTAAATACCTTGAATAATAAAGTAGAACTGATGCTAAGAATATTCTTTTACAGATATGCTAGAAACTGGTAGTATAGGAATCTCAAGAGGCAATTTAATCGCTATCATGATTCCCTGAAACACCAAAAGGAGGGATGCAACTGTTTTTCCTACGGCAAAAAAAAAGGGTGAAAGGTTCAGCCTGAAAATACATTTGTGGTCTCGCAATTGCCATGTGTAAAGAGCATGAACTAGAGGATTACAAAGACAGAGAGGGACACTAATTCATACAGATGTATAAGCTTGTTACCACTCAAGCTAGAAATACTCCTTAAAGGAATTACATTGTCTGTTGGCATATTTTATTTCCTCTTAATTGAGCATATCAAGAAACAGATCACTACTCAATGCAGACTTCTGATTTGGTACCTCACTGCTTGGATTTGTCTGTGGCCATACAATTATGGATGATCAAAATCAATTAAATGTATTTACTAAGTAATTAACTTAGCAACAGTAAAAAAAAAAAAAAACACCATAAAAAAGTCCTAGGATAAAATGTTCTGAAATTATTTATATATTTATTTTAACATGACATACAATAGCAAGGAGGACAGGCTGATATTTCTAAAAGGAAAATTTTTTGTGCAAGTAACCAGAAAAACACAAAGTAAAAAGTTAGAATCTTATATTCCCCCACAATTCATAGTCCTAAGAACCAGAGGTTAGGAGTTTGCAAGGACATACTCTAACTCAACCCACAAAAGGACTCATCTAGTTTTTATGCAACTCATTAGTCTTCAGCTGGAGAGCTGGGCTATCTTCCTTAGCTTTAGCCAAACCTAAGCACCCAATTCTATCCATTTGGGAAAAATTCAAAAGATTTTCTTTATTATACTTAGCATGACAAGCATGTGAAAACAGAGGATGCTTCAGGCTTCTTTTCTCAAGGAAAAGAATGCAAACTCACCTCTAAGTCTCCTAGGAAACACTCCCAATTAAGAAAACATAGGGAAAGCATAATGGATTAAACTTGAAATCTGGTTTATTTCAATTTCTGCTTTTAGTAATTGAAGGTTATTCATACATCTTTCCAAAGCATTAAATGTGGATGAGACTAATTCTCAAACTGGAAAAAGACATGACACTACTGTCAACTCCAAAAACAGTTATTACGGAAAAAACCAAAATCTACTGCTGTTGAGACTTCGAATCCTATCCAATGTATTTTGGGCCCTTGCAGTAGTAAACAAAATTGCATTAATCTAGTTTGCATATTCCTGATGTATTCTAAACCAGGCTCAATTGCTCTTGCAGAAAAGGATGATTTACAATCCTGCTGTCCTTAACAACAGAAAAATGGGGGGGAAAAAACCCTCACAAAATATCCCTTATCTATTTTAATCCATCTGGTAGGGAAGTGTCCATCTGACACTAACTTACAGATTTTTAGGCTCCCAATGATTTAAGTAGAACTTGGTCTCCTGAAAAGCTCTGAGGAGACACAGATGCCCAAATGTCTCACATGGCATTTAGCACAGCTACACTCTGAACCCCCAGGGATGTCCAGGCAGATGTTGAAAAATGCTCAATAACCTGCCTGGGGGCCAGGAGCAAAAGATGCTGTATTGTGCTTAAAGCATGCTAGGAAAACTTCAGTTGAGAAATTGCACTGTGGGGTAAGATCTTTCCCTAAGTTTGCAGGTAAGACTGAGGTATAAGTAAAATGTAATTAATTTCAAGAAAAAAAAACTAGCAAGACTTCTTTCTGGTGTTCATGGAAAGATGTGTTCAGGCTGGGGCCTTCCATAGGCCAGGCTGCAATGCAACTGTACTTTAAGTGGCATTTGACTGAAGCACATTTTCCACAAAAGCTATTCAGCCTTGAAACCACCTGATGCTGCAGAGAGGCTACCTTTCCACACAGCAAGCTAAAGCTAAAGCTGCCTTTTGTGTCTTGTTTTGACACCAAAAGCTGTTTCTGCAGCAAGACATTACAACACAAGAGTTCAAGACTTGTTTGCAGTCTCTGTGTGACTGATCTCTGATCACAGGTTTTCCTCAAGAGAAGCTCCACACTATAGCACAGATCACCGGGCTGTGCCTTGGCATCTGGTGCTCTGGCTAAAGGCATCCTGAGGCTGAGCTGTAAAAACAAGCAATAAAAAGGGAAAGGTGAGAAGCTCGATATCCCACAGCATCCTGAATTACACAGCCTCCCAGAACTGCTGTGGAGAGCACTCCAGCAAAGTTATTCTGTTCTCATAAAAATCAGGTGCAACTCAAGAAGCTTTGGCCAGAAGGTTAAGAGAGAAGCGACATGTCAAGGAATTCTGGAGCACAAACGTCACTGATTTTTATCTCTGAAGCAAAAAGTAATGATTTAAACTCGAAAGGCAGAAAGGAGTGGAGGAAGGAAATTGTAGGGGTGAAGCCTTGAGCACACTTGGTGGAGGTGAATGGAGATAATCCTGATTCCCTAGAGGCAAAACAGGGTTCAAGCGCAAAGTGAATTTTGAGCAGAGGATGCCTAAAAAGGAAATTATTTTCCTCCTTTTCATCAACAGAAAGATTGTTCCAGCGACGGAGTTACCATGGAAACCAATTTTGAGAATAACAAGAAAGCATTTATGGTACAGAGCTTATTTTAAAGGATGGCAAACCATCAGCATCCCATTCCCCTAATGGAACCGATAACCTGACCAGATGACCCACAGAACTAAAATAATACATTTCAAAGCAGCATGGAATGGCAGGGCTAAATGTAAGAGTCACAGCTTCCAGTTGCTGTACTTTGATGACCTTCATAGCTATGAATATGGGGCTCAAAAGCTTCTCCCAGGTTTAGCCAGGCTGTGTGGCACTGCATCTCTCAGCATATGAAAACCAGAGACAGGTGAGCACCTTTTCAAGTTCAGCCTGCAATTCATGCAGGCTGTAATTTTCTTCTGTCATTCAGTTCTACTATGAAGGAACAGAGTGAAAATTCAGTTGTCAAATCCAAAGGCATACAGGACTGGCTGAATCTAGGAGGGCAGCACTCCTGGTGCCTTTACAGTCACCAATTTTGCTTATTCCTGCGGCTGCCACACAGACAAAGCAAACTGAGAAATGCCTGCTACCCAAGGTAGTGCAGGGAGCAGGCTCTCTCTCTTGTTAAAATGCTGACTTCAGAGTAGAAGTCATGAGGCTTTTTTCTCCCACTCATCCACTTCATCTTTGGTCTGCTTTTCATTTACTTTATATTTTACTTTTATTGCTTCTCCTTGCACTATGAAGGCTGAGGGATGGGAGGCTGGCCACAGACTTGAAAAGAGAAATAAATGAACAGCAGCTCTAAAATAAAGGGAATAAGGTTCTACTGGCACTGCCACAAATATTTTTCATGCAAAGCTATCAAGAGCTTTCCAGCTTCCCAGATAGGAGGCTGTTCTGTGCACACAAGCAGCTGAGGAGCAGTATCTCTGCTCACAGCCACCTGCAGCACTGCAGAACAACCTCGCTGCCCCAGCTCCTGGGCCAGCCTCTAACGGCTCAAGCCCAAGATAAGATGACACCTGTCAGGTGGAGCAAAGACAAGAGGCAAACCCCAGGCTTGATGAGAAAATACTTAATCAGATCTAGATGCTTTTTGAAGCACTCAGAAATCAAGCAAACTGTAAGGACTTTAATGCAGAAATGTTTCTTTTTCAAGAAGACGGAGCCTTCTGAGCAGAATCATTCTCCGCTGGCTTCCTGGCAAAACTTCTCTAATTTTGGTAAAAGCTAAGACGATGTGTCCCACTATCACTGCTGCTGTTCGTACAAGAGGTGACAGAACTGTGCAATTAGCACTGGCATGGTGTATGAAACTAAAGCTTCTGGAATATGTTACCTTGAAAAAAAAAATTCCATGTTTAAGTAGACAGTAGCCTGACATCAAAGCGTTCCTTTCAGTAATTCCGTAGTACACCTGCAAGCCTGGCCCTCAGAATTTTTTTTTTTAATTTAACTGTAAATTATTGCTTGCACTATTGCATACTAGTTTATGATGCAAAAGCACCTATATTAGAGTACGACTATTCACCACTCACTTGCCAAGATAAGCATTTGTTAGGGTAAATTTGTCAAAAATAAAGCTGTCTAGAAGGGCAGAGAAGGGAACTACCATCAAAGGTGAATCTAAGCATAGATCTTACTTGTGCTTTTTAAGCAGTGAACCTTCCCCCCTCTCGCCCTATTTCAGGATAGAGACATGCCAGGCAATAACAGTAACAGTAAAAAGCCAAAAAACCTTTGCAAAAACTCACTGCAATTGTTTTTTCTATCTGATCCCTATCAAAAGCTGGATGATGCAGCTGGGGAGTTGGTATAGAAAATCAAGTCAGAAATCAACACTTTTCATTTATGGTTTTCTGATTTGGGAAGTTAGTTCAAACCAGAGGTCAGACAATGCCCACTCTGTTGGCTCAAGACTGACAAGGGAAAAGTCTAAAAAGAACCAAAAATTTAGACATTAAATTTTCTTTTTTCATTTCTCCATGTTCCTATCCAGTTATCAGTCAAATTTGCATAGCAGTAAAGGCTACTTAATAGAAAATTCTCTTAGTTCCAGTGTAAGCATTGAAGAAAGAACAAGCATGAAAACCAGAACCCCAAAATGCAGATTTTAGATCATGCCTACTTGAAAGAGTGAAGACATATCTCCTACCCAGACATGCACGGTTCTCTTAGGTTTGTACAGTTCTCTAATGATTTAAACAGTTTATGACAAGAAAAGGGCTCCTAGATTTTATTTTGTTGAACAAAAAGACAGCTTCAACAATGTGAGATCCAATTTTGAACATAACATTTTAAATTTTGAAGTTTTCGTTGTGAATCTGTTTTCATTTTTACCACCTCCAATCTAAGGTAACTTCTATAAGCAGCTTGAAAGTACCAGAAAAAGCTGATGAATTGCAAAGATGGATTTGAAGCTGCTTTGTTTGAAAAAAAAAAAAAAATTACTCATTTGCTGAGCCTCTGGATGGTAGTTACACCAAAAATGGAACACATCATCCAGGCTTCCTGCCTTTCACCAGATGATACAGAGACTGGTGTTCTGGAGTTCTTGGTACAACTTCCTTATGTTATTTTTTTACATATCCTCTTCAGGCAGGTACAGCATCAGTAGTCACTGGAATAACAAACAGGCTACAGAGCCTCGATTTTTGATTTTTAAATCACTCATCTCAGGAGCTGACTGACTTTTAAAAGCCTAGTGAAGAGGATGTTGCCTAGAATATATTTCAGGAGAAAAAAAAAGCCTGCAGAAGAATATAGTTTATTATGATGATTAATTATGTCCATGCAAAAAAAAACAAAATCAAAAAGCATTAATGCCATTGGGAGTATGTCTTTGAGTAAGAACAGCATAACAAGGAAAAAAAATATGATTCAATAGATAATTAATTTTTTCTGAGAAACTGAAAACAAAGTATGAAAACTTGACTTTTTAGCTTCCTTCAAAAATCTTCCAGAATGCTAGGAATCAGCCAGAGGCATTATTTTGCATGGCTAGTAATGATAATGCAAGAAAGCATGTGATTGACTTTTTTACTCCCCTTTTTTTTCTTAGCAGGAAGAGAAAGAAAGAAAGCATTATAATTTTTCTCATTGTAGACTGCAAAAAATGAGGATTTTTTTTTTCTTTTCTTTTTTTTTTTTTTCATCTCAACATAAAAATCCCATCTCCAAAATGCCAGTGAGGTAGGTGCAGCCTGAAGGAAGGTGATATGATCAAAGGTGTCCAGGTAGAGTGGGATCCCTGTAAGACACAGCTTCAATATGCAGATGGTAATTCAGGCCTTTTTCTATTCAAACACAACCTCTTCAATCACTGGTTTTCTCTAGAAGTTGTAATTTTAAATAGCTTTTCCTTTTGCTGCTTCAGCAGCAGCAGCACAGCAGAAGTTAATAATCTCACCTGGAAAAAGGTGGCCCCTGGATGGGTTACAGGATTTACTTTAGCACTGGTTGCCAGTCCAGTAAGGTTTTTTTAAACAAAGCTGGAATATATTTTAAAATTAAATTTTTCATAGGGAAAGGCTCATCCTTTCTCAGCATAACTTGGGTTTTCATCAAATACTGGAAACAGAAAATTGCCCAGCAGGTTTTGCTTAAAAACTGTTCCTTATAAACACTTCAGCAGGAACTTTTTTTTGTAAGGAAAATTTTTCTAACTAGGTTAGGTGCGACCACCACATAGCATAAAAACTGTTCATTCACTTGTGAGGCGTTATAAAAGAGTCTGAAGTGACACTGAGAAGTTCAGTGGTGCTTGTGGTGGTGTTCACAGATCCTTCTGCTCCCTGGTCTTCTTGACATGCAACCTTCTGTGCATACAGTTTAAAGAGACGAGTCTAACACAGAGAGAGATGCTTCCCTTCCCGTGTGCCTGTGCACTGGAAGGTGTGTGCTGACAGCAGTGTCAGCAGGAGGAGGAGGAAGACAGACAACCATCTGTACAGACTGCAGTGCTTCGCTTGCTCAGCCTACGTGCTTGCCACAAGCAGATCTGAAAGGGAAATGACAGTGGAGGGGTGGAAAATATAAATGGGACAAGGAGAAAAAGAAGCTGAGGAGGCAGAGTCCTTAGGCACAAGAATATTTACACAGGAACTGTGTCTAGCTGGCAGTTCCCTACTGCCATCATGGAAGAACCCAATCATGTGTGACACCGAGGTTAGTTGAGGACTTCACTTGTTGAAGTCACCTGTTCCTTCCCACTGAAAGGATGCACACAACAATCCCATCTCAGGCCCAGCAATGCTGCCAGACCCTCATGTAATGTTCCATCACCATCTTTCCTCCCTCCTCCCACCCCCAGCATGCTCTACACCTTCTCAGGTCCCAAAAGTGGTAGGTGGGAAAGGGAAAGCCTGTATTTATCAGGCAGGCAGCCAAACAGAAGAGATAAATTGTGAGTTTGTATCAGGGCCCCTCAGAGTAAACTTAGCTGAAATCACTGGCTAACTTAAGAACAGTGGGAGGGAAAAGGAGAAGATAAATGACAGAAATATACGATCATACAAACCTTACCTCTAAAAAGAAACAAGGTGAATATAAGCACCAACCAGATCACCTGACTGGTGGAAACATGCCTGGGTAACGGAAGGACTCTCTAAGGAGCTCTTGCATTGAAGTTCTTTAGTCACCATCACAAACTGGGTTTCTTTTCCCCTCATTCTCCCAAGAAGTTTCAGTTCTACCTGTCACATGATTGCAGCATCACTGTGCCATTTGTGTCAGAGCCCGGATTTTCCCTTTTAATACATCCCCGAACAGCCATGACATTTTACATGATGCATTAATGAAAGGCTTAGCAACTGACTTGTGTCAAAACCTAAACCTTTGTGACTGTTAACATTTAACACTCTGCAAGTACCGTAAATAGAGTCCTAGAGCTGATGCTCGGTGTTGTAGAGAGCATGCGGATGGCAAGATAAAAGACAAGGACGAATGGAATGAAAGGGCAGATACAATCAGCACATTTCTTTAAATATATAAGGTTTCCTAGTAGATCAAATAGACATAAATATTTTCTCCTGCATAATTCACTGTGGCAAATCAACACCAGTCCCAAAGAGCAGGCCTATCCAACACCTCAGCCTAGCACTGTAAAAATAAACTACTCACAGGATTTTGAAAAGCTGAACCTGATACTGTTCCTGGTACTGTTCAGAGCTACAGACTCCTGTTAAAAGCAGGTCTGATTTTCACCCATTGCACTAGTAACTGTTTTAATTATAAACCCGAATTGTAGCAATGGCTTGGCCTCCTGACTTAGCTGTAACAGTTGAAAACATTTACCTTACATGGGCAAAAAAACCTATAGGGCACAAGAAAGAAAAAGAGGAAGACATAGACATAAAATAGCTGTGACATAACCACAAGAATAACAGTAGAAGTAAGCACTTAAACTAGTGTTTTCTTGCTAGATTCTTTAGAAACAGTTCAGATTCTTTCTCAAGAAAACTCTGAAAATACAAATTGGGACAATAAATCAGCTTGAGTGTTTTCATTTTTGCTAAGAGCAAAAAATTCTCAGAAAGAAAATTAATTTTAACTGTTACTGACTTTTAACTCAGCAGAAGAAGAAAGTCCCAGCTTCTCCTAAAAACTAAAGTGAACACACATCTCAAACACACAATCCTACATGGTTTCATATTGTGGGATTTAACAGTCTGCTGCATATCTTTTTAAGAAGAAAAGCTTCCAAAAGTGAGCAGATGCAGCAGGCTCAAAGTATCTTGGAATATGCAAGATACACAAATTGTCTCTTTTTCTCTCAGAAAGGATCTGGCTTTGCTTGTCCTGTTGAAATTCACCTGTGCTAAAAATCCAGAATAACAAAGAAGTAGCACAAAATAAATCTATTCCACTAGAGGAGTAAGAATCAGTTTCTGGTAGTGCATTACCTCTTCCATTCTTTTCTTCAGCTGAATAATTCCTGTTCTGACTGTTCTAAAATTGTGTCATTAGAGAACCAGACATATTCTCCCTCCAGGTTTGCTAACCAACACCAAGAGAGAGAACAGAAAATAAAGTACAATGGTATGTATATGTCTGTTCTGTACCTGCAAAACAAACCCAAAACTCTAGAGAAAATTACATTGCTAGAAATCCCCTGCAGTTGAACTACCTAAGTTTGGTGTCCAAAGCATAATGGCTGTGTTTGACATTTTAAAGCCAGCTCATTCTGGCTGACTGTACTATCTCTGGGCAAATCTACCTCAAATACAGTTATTTAGATGGTATTTGTTATATTTAAAGGTTTTACTACAGTCCACAATGCCTCTACCCTACAGACAGGAAGCCACAACATTGCAGCTAAACTTACATAGTTGGTCATCTTCGTTTCCCTCTTGAATTTGGAAAGTAGCCAAAGCAGTAAAGTGAGTAAGAAACCCTCATCCCCACAGGTACCAGAGGAAGTCTTGGTGCACGAGCTGCTACGGATCATATATTACCTGAGGCTCCTTGACAAGGAGAAGGTCAGCCACATGAAAGTGATTCTAACAGGCAAAAAACATGAGTAAGTTAATGCACTCAACCTCCTTCATACAAACAAGTCTTTTGAGACGTCATCATCATCTCTACTGTATGGCAGTTATGTGCTCTTATCAGATGTGCCAAGGAGCTTCTCACACCTGTTAGGTGGCACTAAATAGTCGCTCTAAGTGTTTAGCAAAACCAAAAAAAGACTCAAGAGAAATCTCCTAAAAAGAACCAAAATAGCCTGCCTCTTTTACAGTTTCACGGCACAAAATTCAAGAGCAACCCAACCACCCAAACTACAAGCGCATCGGTAGTTTGGTTTGGCACCACAGGGAGCTTTGCTGCACAGCACCCCTTTCCTGGGGCAAAAGCCAGGCCTGCTCAGGAACACTCCAACACTGCACTCAGCTCAGCACCACCTACTTCCCTTACACCTTCACCACTCAGCAGCTGTACTCAGTGTTCAGTATTGGACAAATTAGGAATAAAGTCCTTCCAAACACATAAAAGGGAACATCTCCGTTGCAATTTTAAGCATAATGACATCTTCCTATGTGACGAGCATCCCATACATTTTCCTTAGGCAATGGATAGCTTGCTATGCTATCTCTATGAGATGAAATCTTCCACCTGTTATCTTCCCAGTAACTTTGCTGTCTTCATAGACATGAGATGGCAATAGCCAGGAGCATACCTGAAATCCTTGGATTTTAACATGTGCTGAACTGCTAGGAAACTTTTTAATTGGAAAGGTCACAGGAGACAGATTTCTGAGCACATTTCCAGATGAATGCCACATTTTCAGCAATGCTCTCTCATCAAATGTTACATAAAAGGCAAACAGACACTTCTCAGTGACAGCTTGCAGCAGGCCCACCTGCCTCCTAAAGGTAAAGCTTAAATCCTCCAGAGCTGTACAGTAGAAATGCCATCTTGCAATCCACAGCTGTGGAAGGTGAACACGAGTCTCCACTGTCCACTTCTCTTGTTGCACTGTTCAGAACTAGAAACCAGAAGCTGATACAAAGTGAGATGCTTTCAGAATCTTCACCAAAAAATTGAGGTGCTCATAATCTGTTATTATTTTGGATGGCTGTGCTTTTAACCTAAAATTGAAAAATGTGCATAAACCCAAGAATGCTCAGTTTTTAACAGTAAATTGAATTCAGTCTCTCACATCCCAGATAAACATCCTAAATCTTGGTGCACAGTGGTGTGAAGGGATTGGTGCTCTTTGCTCCCTCTTCTATGCAGATACACTCTTGACCAGATCAGCTCTCTCAGTGTCAAATCCAATATATTTTCTGGAACAGATTCAGCTCTGTTGAACTAGTATTTTCCAACAACAAATATAATTTTGTCAGTAAACTTACAAGCAGTTCTGGCAACACAATAAAAAATTACCCAAAACCAGACCTCAGCCTTTCTACTCAGCTCCTTACTGCCTCACTGTTTTCCATTAAAAGATTATTCTCTTTTCTATTTCACTGGTGAGATAAGGGGAAAATTCATCCTTCTCCATATTGTTCCCAATTATTCCCACTCCAAAGACTTAAACACGTTTAAACATAAATCCCTAGAGCTTCTAGCTCTTAGTACTTACTACTCCCAGTTAAGCAAAGGAAGAGTTAAATCCAGTCTCAAGACTTTGTAGTAATTATTCCCTATAACTTCTGTCCATGCTAAATCTGTCTAACAGAAGAAACCAAGAGATTTACTATCTACAGAGTACAAGAAAAAACACAGCAAAAAATATTTTTAGTATTTTATTAACCTTAACAAAACCAGCAAATTAAAGGATGGTCACCTGTTTGGAAAGGATTCACATTTTAATGGCAGCTATGAATATGTAACAAACTATGCACAACTGTGTCAGCCATCAACTGAACACTAATCAATGTAATCCAAATCTTCTGGGATTCCAAAACCTTTATCTATTCTGCTCTCTTCAAATCCAAATTTACGCTTGGCCCAGGACTTTATTGAAAAGATGTTATCTGTAAACAGAATGAAAAACATTCATTTTGAGTATTTAGGAAAGCATGATTTATAGTCTTGGCTACAACAAAATCCTTCCATTTGCAGTGTCTCTTGTGTGTATGAAAAGGTACATAGTGGGGAACATCATTATCAAGTAGATTTAGAACAGAAAACATGAGGCTTTTGTTAATAACCTCCAAAAAAGAGGAAATAATTTACTTAGTGCTGAATAAAAATTTATTATTTTTGTCTTTTCTTGCTCCTCTTTTACAAGGAGACTGAAAGCTACAATTACAGCATAAGCTTGCTATAGTGATGAGGTAAGTGTGAATATGCATAGTAAGTATTTTATAGATCCTTCTTCAACTAGACATCTACTATGTGACTGTCTACAGCTATAAAAATTTGATTTAAATTTACTGTAAGGTCCTTTCTAGTCCTGCATGTTTCTTCAGACACTGTATTTTTTGGAAGTTTAAAAAAAAGACATTAAAGAAGCTTTATTTTACTCAGCACTTCTCTTTTAGCATCACAGTAGTTTAACATATACATTTTGTTCAATTTTACAAGGTTTTTCACTGCAGCATTTACTGAAACTCATTACATCATTTTTAACACCCATAAATTGCAGCATTCCTTAGGAGAGGAAGTGTTCCCTGTCTCTGCACAGCTTAGAGATAGTTTTCTTTTCTTTAACTATCACACATTTGGTTTTAAAACTGTCTCTTCAAAAGAAAAATATGCTGCAGCATATAACCAAATAGTCTAATTAAATAGCAAAGTACTTTGTACTGGCTGAGACACAGTTCCTTTACCTCATTTGAGGCCTTGAGAAGAGCCTGTCACCAACAGCAGAAAGCCCTGACAACTCTCAGAAGACATAATTTTATTTCCCCATATGCAGTAAACAACCCAGATATAAAAAAATAGTCCAAAGACTAAGACAGTTATATCCTGCTACACTTGGCACAACCAATGATAGCAAGTGGTCCATCAGTAAGAGATCTACTCTAGTCAAAAAATTATAAACAATATTCCAAATAATTGTAAAAAAACATAAGGACATAAAAATTGTTTGCTTTGTAAAAAGGAAATGAATACAGCAAAGCTAAGCAACAATAAAAAATTGAGTTAAATTTCCTCATGAATGTCATCACAGTAACATTCCTTAAAACTATGCATCATTTTACCTGTCAAAACTGATCAATTAGTTTGAGAAATACCTACTTTGTATCAGCATCCATCACATGGTAGCAGCAATAAGATTCCACAAAACATTTTACTGTTTAGAAAGAAATGAACATTCAGAAAAGAATTCAACTTTCTGAATATCTAGGCATGACCATTTCCAATCTTTATTGCTTTCCTCATCTTAAGAGATTTCAACACATCCAAGGAAACAAACTGCAGGATTTAACACAGTGTACAAGACAGGACCAGAAGGACAAATCTGTTATGGCTTATGAAGTATATTCAGTAACTAAACTGAGAAGATGTATTCTTTTTGTTGAATCATAATAGTCTTATATGTAAAATAAATTTCTTTATGTTTTTTAAGTAAGGACTATCCTACATCAAATCCTGATCAAATTTAAAGCTCTTAACACTGAGTAGTGAAACTGCTCTAGTGTGAAGCTGTGTACTGCAATACACACCAGTCCATCTGTTGGCTGCCTCCTTGGCCACTTGGTTTGTTTGGCCTGAAACAGAGAAAAACACCACCACCAACAAAAGCATACATCACAGTAAAATCATAACATAATTTCAAAGCACAGAGATTAAATTTTTGTTGATATCATTTTTATGGAACCACACAATAAGGAAGTTATTCTATTGCTTCTAAACACTTGTTTTACACTTTTAAGGTTCCAGCAAGCACAAAGCTAAGTTAAAGAAAAAGAGAAGCAAAGAGCATAAAAAATACATACGAACAACTATAATTTTTTAAAGCGTATTTTAAAATAAAATAACCCCAGTTTGGCTTGCCAAGGGGCTTAATTGTCTTCACCAAGATTGCAACTGGATACATGGCCTGAAGATACCAGATGCAACAGAGATGGAAAATATTTCATAATCCTCTCTATACATAAGTAAACCATCACATGGGTATGCATGACTCTATATAGATAAGGAAAATGACAAGGCAGCAGTCTATCATATCAATCCAAAAGTTTATCACAAAGCTCTGGAATGTCTCCATAGCTTTGGGAACTCCCTCAATGAAATTAAGACAAAATAATATTTCTGGCTATTAAACTTAGCTTATGTCCCTTAACACATTCCAGAACTAATCACATAATAGCAAATTACCGTTACTACAAGGAGGTTTTGTACAGTTTCCATGAGGCAAAACAATAAAGAAGAATTCCTCTTAGATCACCTTGCTCCCATTAAAGTAAGTACTGAATCGAATCAAGCTGGTTAGGTTGTAACGTGGGAATTTACCAGAATCATTCTGGCTCTCACGCCAACATGTAACTTAGTTATTCCCAGTCAGTCTTGTTAGTACTCGCATGATAACACTCATTTGAATGGTCAGCATGAAACTTGTCTCCAGAGTACTGATATATGAATACATGATCAAGTACCCATTGTTATATACATTAACCTTTAAGCAAAATCAAATTATGTTGAAAAAGCATCTGCTAGCACACAGGAAGGGAAGTACTCATTATTCCAACCATAATACTCCAACTGAAATGAAAAATGTTTACATTGGAGTAATATACTATTTCAAAAACAATACCGTTTCTAAAATTGGCCCACAATTATAAAGTTTGAGCACAGCATGAAGAAAAGCGAAAAAGATGAACAAAAAATGAGTGGGAGAGAAAATGGCATTTTTGCTTTCATGCATGCATCAGAAATTCAAGTTGTTCCTAGCCTGAGAGAAATATTTTTTATTTTCTTTGCTGAGTGCTTGTTGCCATCCTCACTTGTTCAGTTCCACAACAAACTTGCAGCTAATGGCATTTGGGACAGTACCTAACCTAACCCTACTTAAAGCAAGTCTGCAGAGTAAGAGCTTCTACTCATCAAGACTTTGTGTGTGCGACACATGACACTCCTCTCAGCATTTTTCTAAAATTCTACCATAAAACTTGACAGCTGTATTTGAAGTAATGAATTTGAAGTGAAGTGGAGGAAACTGGAATGGCATTAAACTCCATGGATCCAGAGTCGTGAGGTGACAGCATCCTGGTGGTGGGTGAGCCAACCTATTCCACGGCACCTATGAGGTCTCAGCAGAAAGCTCAGCTTTCCTGGAAGCAGCTGAGTTGACCACCACAACACAGTGGCAGCATGGAGTCCTGACACCTGCAAACACTGCTCATGTGCGCTAAAATATACATACGTGATCACATGTTCTGAAAATGTGACTTCGCACCTATGTCAAAGAAAAGGCTGAGGTGACAACAGACATAGGCTGGACAACAAGTTAGAATGGCAGTCACTGCCTATAACCAAGTTGGGGCTAGAAATGAAAACATGGTAGTGAGAGCAGGAAGCTATAATGGGGAAATACAGACAGACGCACAGACAGATAGAAAGATAATCCCCAGTTTCTCATGGCTACAGGTGAATATTTTGCTATCTGAAGACAAGGTTTAAGTCCCTTGGGATCAGTCTTAAGTTTTGCCTATGATTCCACTGCATGATCTTGTGTGTCTGCTGAAACAAGGGCCATGCCTGGAAGAGGAACAAGAGACAGGCTTTGATAGTTATGAATCTTCATCTCCTGAAGACACCAGCCACACCTGCATCATGGCCAGAACCTTCCAGAGACCTCCAAGTCCATCACAAGAACTGACAGAAATGACAAAATATGCACCTTCACTGCTTTGCGGAAGTCTTTTATAGTTGCTTGTTGGGACTTTCATTGGTTGCATCATCTGTATATATACATGCACTGAGGATGAGGGAAAATAGGAATAGTAAAGAAAACAACCTCCAGACACACCTACTTTATGTATGGGTGTAGCCAACTCAAAGTCATGCTACTTCTGACTGCCTGGTCTCTAGCTCCAGGGGATCACACAGCCAGGTTGGTTTTCAGACTACACTGAAAGGGAAGCTGAAGATCTAAAGACAGCAACAGCATGAGAACTCAAAAATGCAGACTCCAAAGCAGAATCAGGACACCAACTGTGTGAAGCTGTAAAAAGGAGAAACTCAAACACAGCACTAAGGGCAACTGGCTAATTGCCAAAACCAACACAACCACGGTGTCCCCAGCTTGGCTGGAGTCCTTCTGATCCTCCTACTCACCAGAGCTGCTCTAACTGAACTTGATTTTTGGCAGCTACTAAATAGTGCTCCAGTACTGGATCTGCACGAGACAATGAAAGGCCAAATATGCAGTAGAGGTGAGGAACAGGGGAGGCAACATTTTCCACATGCTTCCAGATGTTCTCATTATCATTAGGCTCTAGTTACAGTCTGTATCTATACATCTGCATACAGGATGACAATGTATGTGATTGCTGTCCTGAAGCTGTCTGGAGCCATTTGTACTGGACATTACATATTTATTTCTCCTATCTATGTGACAATGAATCAATAGACTTTCCCACTCTCATGTCTGCAGGATACAAGTCATTTATTTGGCTGAGGCACATACTTCTATCCTCTGCTGCCTAATTTCAGGCACATTTGGCATTTTCTAAGAACGAAAATGGAAGCTTGCATTTTTGTCTCCAAAACTGAACAAAAGCAACCACTGTATGTACAGTAATGCCAGGCCCAGGAGCAGTAAGACTCAAAATGCTGGTCTGTTATGTCAGCAAAACACAGCTGGAAATATGCCCGAAAGAGTGAAAGGCTACAGGACAGAGAGTTATTTTGACTAGTCCTCATGAAAGTTTTTTTTCCCCTCAACCCCAAGTATCTCTGGAGAACTGCAGTGTACTCAAAAAGCCCAGATTCTGGGAGGTGAACCACTATCCCAAGCATCTGGGATTGTCCTTATCACAGGGACAATCCCCTCTATCCCCACAGAGGAAAGCAAAGGTATGGAAAGGAAAGTCTAGCCACTGTGAACGAGGGTGGGTTGGAAACATGCTTTTCAATGCAGGTAAGTGGCATTCTACCAGTGACCTGCAGGTATTTTGGAGCAAGCCAGGAGACAGAGGTGACAAAAGGGCATGTGGCAGCTGTCAGAAGTGCACCAAGAAGCTTCTAAAGCAAATGGACAGCACCTGGTGAGGAGTCAAGACCAGCAGCACAGAATGTCAGCACAGCAGTGCTTCTAACAAATCTCAACAGGCATTATATATTGACTCAAGTCACTGTAAGGCCACAATGTCCTGATCTCGAGTCACTGTAAGGCTACAATGTTTCTGATCTGTCTCAGGAAGCCCCTACAGTCCTTCCCAGCATACTGTAGAATGACAACCTCCTCTTTCTTCTTCCCTCAGATTCTCTCACTTTTTTCACTGGAAGGGGGAGATGGTGGAAATAAAAAATCCTATTTTCATTCCAAAGCCAAAAGCTGTAGAAGTCTCAAATATTTCCACATGGCAAAAATCAATTGTGATAGCAATAACTACCACCATCTCCTCAGAAACATTTTCCAAATGTACTTTAGGTTCTTCCTAAAACCTTTTTAAATCTCGTACATATCATTAAGGGAATACTAAGGAGACAGTCATGGAACAGTACTCAAATTCAGACTGTAAAGGCAACGTATTATAGTTCTAGTGGCTGTAGTAAAAGAAACAAAACAACAACAAACAAATGGCCAGAACCAGCTCACAACTACCTGAGCTGGTAGAAATTAACAAAGAGCTTTACCTTTCTTTGATCTCCTAGATCCTACTCTGGTATTTTCTGGATAACTTTAAGGACTTCTAGGTCCAGGAACCTATACTTCCCTAGAATAACAAAAGCTAATTATATTTATAAAGCTTACACACTTTGGTGCCAATTTTGACCTACCACAAGAAAATGCCACAAGAAAATTGTATGGACTTCCTTACTTAAAAGGCACCTGACTGCAGTGGGAATTAGCACCTTACCATGGAGAGAGTCACCCATCAGCCTGTAGGGTGTTAGCAGATACATGCAAAATACAACTGCAGTCTTCAGCATGTGGGCAAGGGAGTAATTTTACAGCATGGATCACAATTCCTCTTCATGAAACACAGGGAACAGCTGCAACTGTTCTCAGGGACCAGGGAGGATTACTAGCCCAAAGATTCCCAATCTCTCTTGTGAAACTGGTCAGGGTAAATTAAGTGCATTAAGTGGATTTGAATTCCTGTAATAAATATGCATTCACTTAGACTGAACTCAAAGATGAAAAATGGCAACTACCATAGGAACTGTGTGTGAACTTGAACCTCCCATGACTCTGGATAACCCTCTGCAGAAGGCAGTGGATAATCATTCTCCTGCACATGGGTTGCCCTTACTTTCCAGACGTTACCTTGTCATCATGACAGTGACAGACTTGTTTTTCTACTTCTCCTGGGGCAGCATCACTATAACATCCTGTGACACAGTTTCCAAATTTTTTCCCACTAATGAAAACATCTCATGAAAATAAAGATTCCATCTCCAAAGGCCAGGGTAGAAGGTGAGCATAGAAATTATGCACTTGTTATCCATAGAAAGTACAAAAGGTTACTGCCTAGTATTTCCTACCCACAAGTCCATTTACAAACTGACACCACAGACTCTGATCAAGAGCCTGTGGCTTGCTACTGGAGACTATTTATGGAAATGATGTGATGAAGTGGCTTCTTAAGGTCCATATTTGAGTATCCTTAAGAATGAGTAATCTACAACACTGTCAACAGGCTGAATTGCAATGTGGCAAGAAGAGCTTTACAAGAAGCTTTTGTAACCCTGTACCAGGCAGATATCCCCACACTACTGGAAATCTTTATCCTCCCTCATGCTTCCCAAAGAGGCATTTCCTCTTATAAACAGAATAAAGAGCATAGAAAAGTGATAGCACATCAGAATTCTGTCAACTCCTTTGAATCTAAAATAACACATCACTCTTCCCCCATACTCCAGTATCCTCCACAACACTTTTCCTCATATTAATCGACAGGTCACAATGCTTCAGAGTTCATGACTAAATTCAAGTAAATGTGTAAATATGATTTCTCATTTAAATGGCATCACAAACTCAACACAACTTTTTATATTAACTTATTTTAGACTCTGAATCAAGTTTCAGCACTACAAGAAAAGCCACCGACAGTTATGAATGCTACCTACTGATCTACAACTATTCTGAAAAGCACAGAACTCAATATAAGCTATTTGAGATAGAAAAATACTGAAGAATATAGACATACAAATTAACTAAATCAGCATCTCTGCTGCAACATCAGTGTATATATGCTTGAAAATGAACCTGCAAATAGTTACCACAGTGCCAGTCTTGTCTACCTGGTGACACATAGCAATACACAGTAAAGCTACTAAGAAGCTGATCCACATTGCTGAGAATATGCTTTTAAAGGGTCTGCAATCTCTGTCAGTGTGTTTGAAAAAAGTGTCAAGTCTCATCAGCAAAAACTCCCTCTGTCCTGTATGAAAAAGTCACACTGTCAAATTTCATCATTCCATACACAGGGTCTCCTTGAAAAATGTCCAACAGAATTTGCCAGAATTGCTACCAAAAAATTCCTCTATGCAAGACACGTTCTTGCACTTAAGTTTACTTGATTCATGTACCTACAGAAAAAGACCATTTACCTTTCAGGTGTTGTACTTGAAAACCCACGCTGAAATCTTAGTTGAATAACTAAAAGATATCAATTTTCATCCAAAGAGCAGAGGGAAGCAAAAAGCTTGCAAAACAGAAACAAGCACACAACTTGATTCAGGGCTCCCTGACACCACTCTGTTTTTCTTCTACTGGACAACTCTTCCTTCCCCATTCCATTCACTAATAAATGCTGCACCTTCAGCACAGCTAAAGGAACTTGCACACTTCTGAGCTGCTGAACTGTATTATATATGCATGTAGGATGTCCAACACTGGCACTGTGTTACAGCTGAAGCCATGCTAAAGCCTTTAGTGCCTTGAGCAGAAAGACTATTTCATACATCTCATTTGTATCTTAGTATGGGAGTTTTTCTTGGCACAACAAAAATTCTTATATTCAACCTGAAAACTACTATATCTCTGACATCTTTTTTCAAATCCTTCCCCCTTAACCAACAGCCTCAGATAATCTGTGTAGCACAATATCCTTGAATAGAGGTAACACTCTTGCACTTGCCACTACTGAGTTCTAGCCAGTGTTTATTAGACCATATTTGCAATTTGTCATGATAATTTTGAAATCACACTGCCTTTTGTCCACACACTCTCTCCTAGTGTCATCATATGCAAATATAAAAGAGCATCTTCTGTTGTGTTATCCAGCTTATTAATATAAACACTGAGCAGATGCACATATATGACAGACCATGTTACAGAGCTTCATCAATTCCACCTCCCTTTCTGATACTAAATTGCTCACAAATTGTAAGGTAGTTTGAGATTTCACACTACTGCTGTTTCATCAGGATTGTATCTGCCTACTTTCTGTAAAAGAGTGTAATGCAAAACTGAATCAAAACACCAAAACCAAGCTTCCCTCAATTTACAAAGATCTCATACAGTGGCAGAGAGAAAACCTCTGTGTTGTTCTAGGTGTTTCCACATTGGTTTTCTGTTCTGAATTTTTCTCTGATACCTTGCTCTTTTCAATGAAACTAGCTCATATGATATTAAAGTGAGAAGGGAAGAAAAACAATTGGAAATATTGTTATACACACCAACATTGGTCTTGCACTTACACAACCTACGCTGCAAAATCTTCAGTTAAATAGCACAGAACAAGGTATCTATATTAGGAATATACAATCATAATCCAGATAAACCCATAATGAAAATGTAACATACTATTCCATAAAATATGGGAGATATATTAACATAAAAGATTAGCAATACATTTTTTTAAGCAAGGCCAGGGAAGACCTGCTTGTTAGCAGTAAAGACAATGAACTAAAATCCACAATACCCTTCCAGATCTAATTTTGTATGTGAAAATCATGAAAAGATATAGACCAGTACATTCCTTCAAATATCACCATAACTTTATCAAAATTATCTGAATGAGTGCTACAGCTAACCTAGCAGGTCTAACACTAGAAGACAAGCAAAATACTTACTCCACAAAAGCCTTTTCATTTCATATATAAATGGATCTATTGATTAGATGCTTTCATCACAGCACTCCTAAACAGAAGTGTCATAAATGTAGCCATAAGCCAATTCACTCCTAAATAAAAGAGTGCCATAAATGCAAATATAAGTAGCTGTTTTCCACATCACAAATGTTATCAAGTGTCTACCATTCCCAAGCATCTCAACAGCTTTTGCCATAAGGATTTACTGGCAGACAATAAAGCTTTTGCTACATACTTCCCCTATGAGCCTCTCACCTTACATATTTTTTCTGTCATTCCAATAGAAACAAATAAGAAACAAAATAAACAAAAATAACAAAAACATGTCTTGTGAGTGTTCTCATTTGATTTAAAGAAAAAATAACCTTCCAGAGTGGTAAATTCAATTAAACAGGGTGTTTGCTACATATACTATCTAAAGATTTGGTCCTCCAACTGCCTTCTTTCTGAGTGTCCAAGAAAAGCCCCACTGACAAAACATAGCTTTTTGTTTAACTAGCTAAAATGCAGCTTCATTTTAAAGCAAGTTGGGTTAAGTTGACACTCCCTAAGAATAGTCTGGCTAGAATGTGTTGGAGGTGTAAAACACAAGTGTGCATGAGTCTAAATATTTAGGACAATTTCTCATTGCAGAGTAATCTCTTATCTGAAGACCAAACACGGAGACATTCTCTGAAATGCAGAGAATAAGGGCCTTTCGCTGAAAAGGCCAAATGACTCTTCTGGACTTTAGCTTTCCAGCTTCAGCCAAAAGCCCTGCATTTCACTTTAAGCTTTGTGCTTTAGGTATGTATCTACAGATACTTCTTAAGTTGTCCAGTTTGACCTGGTGGTCCTTCATTCATTATTCTTCATGGCTGTCATATTTTCCTTTCTTTCTAAGTGTTAAAAGCTGTTCACTCATTTACGTAGTCCTGTTGCTCCCTCATTCGGGCTTTTTCAAATCCATTTTCTAACAGTTCATTTCACTGCGGAGTTCATGAAAATACCCTTATGAACACTTGTCACCTGTTCCTAGTTGGTCAGAAGATCCTCGGTTGCTGTTCAGAGACACTACCACACAACAGACAATTCTGTGAGGTACATGACAAATAACCACATGTATGAAAGTCTTGTGAAGAAGGCAGTGGAGCATTTCATCAGATTTTCTCGATAGACAGATTTCAAAGACCTCAGGAGAGTCCATCACAAGACATGGGCATCTACACCATCAGTTCCTACCTTGAGCTGACGACTTGCTTTTATCAATGGTGAACTTCAGCACTGGAATGAAGGGCCAAGGTGAGAACTCCTGCTTTTGTCAGGGAAGGTCCTTAAACCACTACTCTGGTAATCACAGCCAGATTCTGCCTAGCAAGTGTTTCATTAGTCAAAGGACCAGCCTTTTCAATAGCTGAAATGCAAACAAGTCTCCTTTGATTTTCAAGATTAAAAAAAGAAAAATAGAAGGGCTGAAGATAAAGGAGGAGATACTCTGCTTAAACTGGCAATTCCATCCAGTTTCCTATGATTACCAAAGGAGCTTGGATCAGTAATCTAAGTACACATCTGTAACTCCATTCACTAAGTACCCTGTTCCCTTTCTCAACTTTACTTAACAGTCAAAATTTTAGCATTGCTGTATGAAACTATGTTTACATACAAGTATATTTATTATTCCTCATTCTTCCTAGAAACTAAGTTATGTTTAGTTTTCATAAGTTTTGATTTAGCTTTTAATGTAGTTTTTGAATAGGTAATTTAATTTGTCAACCTTCCAAATGAATGACTAGACATTCCAAGAACAGTATAGGGAGCGGGGGAAACAAAACAAAATTCTTAGTTTCCTGAGAACCAGTAGAGTAAACATGTCCTTTTGTTACTGGTGCACATCTATATATATTCTGGTACTCCATGATGAAGGAGGAAAAAAGGTGTGGGTGTGTGAGCTGTGTAGTTTTGTTTTGATTAGAAGCAGATAGCCTGCAAGTTACATACATGAACATGAATTGTCCATTTCCTATCACATTCTCACCCAGATTCTCTGAAGATGAATAATCTAAATAAACAATACTCTGTAAGATGAGACTAACTAAAAAAAAGGAGTTCTTGCTTTTATAACTATTACTTTTCTATGTACTTTTAAGCAAATGTCTGATTCACTCCCAAGAAAGCTTAGTTTAACCCACTAAGACTAACCTAAGTGTGAGTGAAGATGCAAGTCTAGCATCAGCAGAATGACTAATTTCCACCTGCAGACCTTTGTTAACGGCACTGCTGCACAAACTGTAAAAAGCACAGCTTGTCTCTCAGATGCCAGGTGCATATTTCATGGTCAGTAGCTAGGAAATATCCTCCTAATTGCAAACTGAACGTACTGCATCTAAAGGTGATTAAAAAAACATTTTCTCTACAGGCTTCATCTGTACACTATTGATCTTGTTGGAACCTAGAGCAGTCTTAAAATTATTTGTAGAGTTCCACTTTTCCAAGTGGAAACATTAAATTTTTAAAAATAGATACTTAATAGTTCATTAGCTGATATTACTGACAAGGCTTTTTAGTTTAAACAACCTTTCTGGTACAATTTCTGAACAACAATCCATCTTTGAACAACAATCCATTAAACTCTTTTGTAAATTATTTGCATTCTGATGCATTTTGAATAAAACTGACACAACTCATTTTAAAGTCTCTCCATTAGCCAGGATAGTACAATCTTAATTTCATTTCTTCACTACTGTTTCTCTTCTGGGAACAGGAACTATTCCCAGCATTAGTAAGAATCCCTCTTACAATCTAACACTTGGTACTAAAGTTTTTGCAACATGAAGTACATCTGTATAAGTAAGATATTTTCAAATTGATTTGAACTTAAGAGAATAGCTGGGTGTATCAACAAAAAAACCATCTCCCAAAAACAACCCCCAAATTACGCACTCCAAAGAATCCACTAGCTAAATCAACGTTAACTTTTCAGCATTCACCCTTCAGATACTAAGAGGAATTAAAAAACTGAACAATACAGAATTATTTTCTCATACTTTCTGTATACCCAGACAGTTCCTCAGTTTGTCAAGCTAAAATTTTCATTGTCTAGAAATATCAGAATTAGAAATTTTTGAAGGACCTAAAAGGAAAAAAAAGATGCTTTCAAGGACATATTACATATAACATGATATTTTCATGGTACTCAGTAAAGTCTGGATGTTTTACCAAAAATTATTTTCACAGAATCACGTAAGTATTAGTTTTAGAAAATTATCTAACCCTGAACTGTACTGGCAGTGATGCCTCTGAGATCACACATTCAGAGTCAAAAAGAATAACTGTGTGGATATTTGTAGTTTGAAATTATGTCCATATGAACCACTTGTCTTTCTTGTCACAGGACAAAAATAAACAGAGAGAGCTAAAGTAAAAAAATTGACACCAAAATTGCTACATGCGTTGTATCTGGTAGTTTGCTACTTTTTGAGAAAACAAGTTTGCCTAGACATGTTCAGATCACTGTTTTAAAGGTAAAAGCCTAAGAGATAAAAGGTATCAGTAATCAGCCAATCTAAAACCATGCTAAATCAAAAAGGAATGCTGATAAGCAAGATCCCAGACCCCATAAATATTAGCAATCATACCACACAGAAGTCACTTCAGTCAGTATGTAACTATTTATGAAAGAGCTGCCCTATCCAAAGGCACACAGTAATAAAGCATGGCTATTGTGAAAAAAAGCAAAGCCCAACAATGTCTTAATAAAGCATAAACCAACATTCCTCTTATTGCAGTGAAAGAACAAGAAGTTTGAAATTTTAGAAATGTTTATTTTACAGTGAGCACTGAAAGTGTTTAGCTGTTTCCAATTACAAGCTGACCAGCTACTCAGAGGAAATCCCTACCATTTATACACTTATGTTGCCAGACAAAATTTTCTATAAAATTAATTATGTGAAAAATTTTATTAGCTCCCTAACACCTTTCTGTGGTGGGCAGAAAAAATTAAACATACAGTAGGGTAATTGTGATATTAGGTGAAGCTTTTTCTGTTGACTTTATGAAAATCTGCATAAATTATAAACTATTGTAAGTTGCACTCTTCTCCATGACTTTGTCATTTACCATAACCTTAAGAGATTCTAGCAGCATCACATGTCTCCAACTCTGCATATACGCGTGCCATGTCACATAAGAGACAAACCTCTCTACAGTGGCTCTTCCTCTATGAGAATACATTCCAGCCTATATAGGCATGCTTCAATGGCGAAAAACATTGATCCTGTCCTTAACCATCTGAAGCAGGATCACAAGTTTAATAGAAAAGTATAAAATCCCTCTATTTTTTGGGATTTTTTACTTCAAATTATTCTTGTCAGTTTTACTGCCTTTGAGAAATAATTTATTAATCAATCCTAACTCACAGAAGATGTCTTAAACAACATCACCAAGTGGCAAAGACAAACTTCTGAACTGCAGAGGTCATTAGAAAAAAATCCATATATTTTTCTGTTCTAGATATATTTTTACAATACAGTTCCTGTAAAATGGAATTATCTGAATATATCCACAAGACCAGACTATTACGTAGCTTCCTCTAGTGGTCAGTCCCTAAATCTTGTTGCTTCTGCTATTTACTCTAGTTACTTGTTACACACAAATTCTGTGTTTAAATGCTGTAAATTTGAGAAGGCATTAAGATTTATACTGCAATGTATTTCTAATACAAAAGCCAAGGAAGCTAAGCCAAAACATAGAGCAAAACATTTGTTAGTGACACTAAAACAGTGAACTAGCTGAATAGTGAAGTCAGCAAAAATCAGAGTTATTAGTTTTCCCATTTGCCCCTTGTGCATATACATTGTAATATATTTAGTTACATGGTCAAGCTTGACTTTCCCACCATGAGATTCAGGAAGAAAAGACAGATGTTCAGTTTTTAGCTGAGTCTTCAGATATTTGCTATGAATCATTCAAACTTTTGTTTTGACCCTGAAAATTATGTGTATGTGTGTGCACGTTTTAATAAGCCTTGCTGCTGTGCAGTTGGTTTGTTTCTGCAAAATTCTGCTGAGGGAGGGGGCAAATTAAAAGACACAGCAAAGCATTCACCAAATGTGAAAGCCAAAGAAAACAGACAACAACTTGATGTAGCCCTAAAATACTGCAAGAAGAATCAAGGCAGCTCTCTGTCATATGGGATGAGAAATTAACAGGATGAAATTTTGCACTGAGCAACAGGAAGATTTCCTTGCAGGCTGAAGTCATTAAGGAGGAAGAGAGAAAACCCAAAGGTAGAAAGTGACAACTGCCTGTTAGAAAATATATTTTACTGAACAACTCCACTGTTGAAAAGAGTGTGATTACATAACATAACAGCTGTCTCTGACTCTAAAATAAAGTAGTTAGAAATCCACTCAGGCAATTTAACTGAAAATAGTCCCAAGGGTTATATTATCTAAATTGTATAGAAGTAGAAAATCGTATCACCCACGTGCAGTTTGAAAATCTGTGAATGAGTAACTTTTATAATATGTATTTCTTCTGTGAAACAGCAGCAATAACTTTTATGTCTAGCTGAATGCATTCCATTGCCTGAGATTACTGCCTTCTTACTTTTGCCTTTGCACTTTTCTGCACTGTGGAACCAAAAGAAATGCCCCTCAACCTTTTTTTTTTTTCTTCCTTCTCTTCCATAAAGCCTGTCAACTTCCATTCAGCTTTGACAAGGACATTAGCTTCCCAAAACTGACACCTCCATTTATTAATTCATACATTGCCAGCAACAATGCACACTGCCAGTGTAGCAACACCTGACAAAACATATAATGAAAGAGAAACTTTTAAAATTAAGTTGAAGGACAAATTAATTTTGAAACATTACTGCATATTCCCCTGGGAAGCCTACAGGTAGCTCAACAGGGCTAACCTCACAAGTTCCTTAAATGCTCATCCCTCCATCACAGAAATTCACATGGAGCTTCCACACACTTGGACAAAATTATCCAAACCTACAACATACAGAAAAAAGACAAGGGCATGACTGAAGCAGCTAAGTATTACATTTCCTTCCTTTCTCTCTTTCCAGGATACTAGTCTCCATGTTGCCAGCTAATGCAGCTTGCCCTAGCATTGCAGCTGTCATTTGCTCCCTCGTGCCACATTTAGGAACATGCTCACTGTGACTGTTTCAAAAAAGAGGTTCTCAAACCATTCTGTGAGATTCTGACTGTAAAGGTACCTCAGCAGTTAAAATACCTGATGCTACACATCCCTCTGTTGGTATCTGCCTAACCTCATTCATTTTTACAGCTGGAATCAGCTGGAATGTGTCTTCTCCTCAGGAGAGCAGGCAGCAAGGGATTTACAGCACAGTAACTAACCTTAGGTCTCAAGTTTGCTTATTCCCTGGCATACCATTACATCCTTGGGGAAAGATAACACAGCTGACAAAAAATATCACAGCCCCTCAAAATAAATAATATCTGTCCAAATTTGGAGAGTGCTGCCAACTCTGTTTATGTTCCTGGCTTTCTCTCAGAACAGCTCTAAAGCTGTGGATTTTGTTAGTAAAATAAGGAAGGAGAAAGACTTAGCTACGTCTCTTTTCAGAAAAAGTTTTGTGCCTGTTTCTTGTCACTTTGTAACAGCATTCTGGCATTACAGCAACCTGAATATGCAGTGGTGCTCGGGTAGCAATGTAAGAGCCTAATAAATAAAACATGAAAGCTGCAGTAGAGAAAATTCAATAAAATTTCATGCATGCTTTTAATTTTTCATGCTAAGGATCAGAATATTAAGTGCATTTCAGTGCCAAATTCTGTATTAAAGTCACTCATTATTCTCTGTATTCCATTAGAGTTAGAAACTCCAACCAAAATCTAGCATGTCAGAGACAGTACAGTCAGTCAAGAGTGTGATAACCTACTTTTGTGTAAGTGACAATTAAGTGAGATGCTTATGTTTTAAATAGGCAAGACAAAGTAGAAAGATACCCCTCTTAACAGCATGGAACTGAAGGTAAGCAGGAGCTAGAGACTCTTTTTCCTACACACATTCGCAAGTACAGCACAAGTTACAGAACTCATATGGTTCTGGAAAGGATGATCCTGATGTTAATTCTAAAGAATCAGAGTATTTTTATTATAGGGTTGTTTCTTAACTGCTCAGGTGGTGGCAGAGTAAGGATCAATAAACCTCCTCATATATAATAGAACAGAACATGAAAAAAATAGTCAGTGTACCTGTTTTGTACTGCTCAGCTTTAAAAAGAAAAGCAGCTATTCTTTGACTAACCTCTGAATACCAGCTTTTAAGCTAAAGAAGTGCAGACCTTTTCAGGCAAAAGATCACTTTAAACAATACACAACTTACGCATCTCTTCAACCACATCTGGATCACATTCCCTGTATTTGTCTATTTCTGTCTTTAGCTGGTCTTTTTTCTGCCGAAGGGCAGCAAGTTCTTTCAGCAGAGCTGCACGATCCACCTGAGGATTCAAAAGATGTTGGGAGATAAAAAAAAAAAACCCAAACATTAAAAATAGTAATTGTCACACAAAGTTGTTTTTTTTTTTTAATAAAAACATACAAATTTAAAAGCTGCTTTCACTACTACTTTCCATCTATGAATCACTTGAGCATTTTATTTTATTACATAGAATTCTCAGTGACACTAAATAATACTGAATACCAACTGGAAGGAAAAAAATTATGGCCAAAATGGATCAACAAAAGAACAATTTTCCACAACCTTTGAACCATGGTTTAACAAACTCCAAAGAGATCTCTTAATTATTTGGCTTAAAGGTTAAGCAGTATTTAAGAGTGCTAGTCTTGCAATTAAAGATGGCATTACAGAAAACCTACCACCCACTCTTCTACAAATTGAAATGCTGGGTATGAACACCCTCTGAATTTATTTGTATTCTTTCTTTTTCCACACCATTTAAGAGCAATGGTCTCAAAAGTAAATTCAGACATTTATGACATGGTAGTCTTTGTACACAACGTTGACCTCAAAGATTCTAACAATCAATAAGAATCTGCAGACACTGACTCAACATGAGATCTCCCACAGCCAGCTCAGCACATACTTCTAATTCAGTCTTTAGTTACAAACACTGGAACTGGCTAATATTCAAATAACTCAAGCTAGGGTAGCCTAGAAGAGCCAGACTGCATGAGTTGGTAAACCATTGAGATTTTACCAATGGCAATCTCCATGGTAACCCAGCAATGTGAGATGTTTGTGGATTTGGGGTTTTGTTTATGGTTATTGGGTTTCTCCCCTCACCTCAAGCTTCCATATTCCCAGTGCTTTTGCCAACAGCTTGGATTCAGCATGTCCTAAAAATGCAGAATGGAAATCAAGTTTCCAGACGCTGAGGTATGGAGGTGAGATGCTTGGAGACCTACATTGCAATCTAGATTTTTTAGGACTTCTTCCTGATTTATAATCAGCAAGGAAAATGTTGGAAACATCAGCCAGAACAGGATTTCCAGACCAATAGCTTTCTGTAGGGCAGGCCACACGTTGGAGAAGCCAAGCACAACTATGTGAGAAACCTGCCTGTGATTCCTGATTACAGTCTGTTACAAATGAATGAATAAAGAATCCCCATTAAAGACTTTGCCAAAAAGCAGGTTTTAATTGAAGTTGTGAAACTGTAACTTTAACAGAGTTTGATGGTAAGGTTCACTCTTTTCCTTACTAGACAAATGAAACATACATATGGAAAACCTAGTGTTTAAACAAAACACTTTGCATTTGAAGATTTGGCACTTTCCTACAAAATTCAATTCCTCCTGAAAGCTTCTGGCTGTGCATGTTTATTAGAGGCCTAAATCACTTTAGACTCAGCATCTCAATGCAAGTCAGCAACATAGAATACCATACAAAGTACTTCTAACTAGTATGTTGGTTATGACAAACATGAAGCCTAGATATATTTTCTACAGTATTAACAGTTTCAGCATGCAAAGAGCACTGGGCTTAGTTACTTAGGAATCTATATTACAAATAAGTTGAAAAAAAACCTAAACCAACATCTAAGTTTGTAGTTACCAGATTTGGCAGTTCAGCAACTATTGGTAACTCTGGTACACGCCTCTGGGTAGTTGAAGTTAAAAGATATTTTTACATTTGAAAATACCTGGAAATACTACATTATATTTACAAGAACCAAATACTTGTAGCATTATTTCCTTGTAATCCTACAAAGCAACTTACAGTATCTTCACGTCCAATTTTTGATTTCTCAATGCTTTTTTGTAAAGCCTCTTTTTTCTGACTGCTTTCAGCAAACTGATAAAGAAAACAAAGAACAAAATCAAACTTTTTCAGTAACATATTAAACACAGCTATAAAATGTGCATACGTATTAATGTATTTAAATAAACAACTGGATATGTATTTCTAAAATACATGTATTTTTTTTAAAAATCAAAATTTTAAAATACATGTACAACTTAGGTAATAAAAATAAAGAAAAACAAATACAAAAGTGCCCAAATATAAATCTGAGGCTCTGAACTACAGAGAAGAATTACAGGAAACAACTTCAAGTCTAAAAAATTTTCATTCCCGTGGCACATAATCTTGTTATATAGTGCATATTCAGCATGGGACTAAAATCCTATTTCATACCATAATCTGGCATCTCTATGCAAAGGACCCCATAACATGGAGGCTTTGGATCTGATGATTTCCTTTGGTCTTTTTCCAGCTGTCCCTATTCAATGGAAGCAGTGACAAAAGCTGCAGTAGGTCCACCTGCTCAGCGGATACCGGTGTTCCCAAAGTCTGGTATGCCACTGGCATGGCCCCAATCCCTTTTACATGCTAATGACCAGAAGCCTCTGTTCAAAGGCATGCAAAGCTGTGGCCCCAGTTTACTGTGCGGCCCTTGCACTGCTAGACCTCACAGAGAACCCTTCCTTCAGGCCTGAGGAAGAGGAATATCACAGGGCTGGTGTGAACAATCCTTCCATTTTTCTGTTACATCAGGAGAAATAATTTGCCAAGTGACATCTCTCTCTGTTAACCTGCCACCCATCTTGAACCAGGCCTTTCCAGTTCAGCTGACAGTTTGCCAGAGATACTTTGAAAACTCTTAAGCTGAGCAGGAGTGAGACTCAACCCTCAACATCAGAAAAACACTTTGAAATATTAAATTAGATGAATGAGAATGAAAAAATAAATCTAATAAAATATAGTTGGAAAACCAGTTACTGCATTGAAACCAACACAAAAGAAAAAAAAAAAGAAACAATAGCATGTTTTTTGAGCACCATTTTAGTTTTAAAACTAAAGCACCAATCAGTATACCAGTATATCACATTAATTGTGAAAAGAACAGCTGTCAGAACTCAGCTTTTACTCTGCTCTACCCCAAGATCCCCCACGAGTCCTCCAAGTCCTCCACTTCTACATTCCCTTTTTCACTGAGATCCCACTGAGTGCAAAAGCATTCCCAGATATTTCTTGCAATCTCCAGCCTCGATAATTTAACCATATCATTAAAATAATGCAGCTGACATAAATACATTTATATAACACAACTCCTTTGGAGGTATAATCATGTCTCAATTTCAATTTAAACTAATGTTTGGTCCGTATTTTCAGAATATTAAATGTAAACGTATGATAAATATCAGGCAGAGTTTACTGCCAAGTCTTGGAGATCAGTCATAACAGTAAAAAGAAACTCCATACTGGTGGTCCATAAAGATTAGGATACAGTTCAACTGCAGCTCACTGGGTTTAGTGGTTCCTTTCACAACTCAATTTTTAAAAATGATTACACTGCGTTCATGCATGTGTGAGCATGCATACAGACAAGAAAGTCTCCTTTCTAAAATAACGCTTTAGTTTTCTTCAATTTATATAGTAATTATACTAATGGTAAGATATAATTTAAGGAAAAATATGTCCAGCTGTTTACTTGGTGCTCTCAGTTCAAGAAACCACAGAGGCGGCATAGGTTTCACTATGTGGCTTGAAGTACATCTTAATTTTGGTAGATAGTCAAAGAGTACTCCTTCCAGGCTTTCCACAAAATTCTTAAAAGAGGTGTGTTAGTCCCCACATGATGCCATACTAAACAAAGGTATACAGTTCAGAAGAGGCTAAGTACTTAGATGCAGTTTGCAGTTCACCAAGTCCAAGGAAGACAAAACACATAATTTGGCATCTCTGAACACAGGACTTTTCTGGAACAAAACCCACAGAGGAGATAGAGAAGCCAAGGAGCTTATCTAGACCCTTATACTGCAAGTGTAAAGAAGCCAATGCTCTCTGCAAGAGCGGTCATAAAAGTGTCACTTTCTCTGTTTTTCATATTCATTAAGTTCTTAAGAAATGTTTCTGCTTTCTCTAAAATGGATGTACAGAAGGAGCTCTCAAGGCAGTGCAAATCATAGAAGCTGATTTCCAGCATGAAAGCACCCAATAAAGCATCCTATAATTTTCTTGATCCTCTATAGTCCACATCATTTACTAATTCAAGAGACACTAATGACAAACTATGAGAGATAAAGGAATTTCTTAGATTCTGTCCTACAAGGTTGCCATGCCATGTGGTTAGAATGCATTCCTTTCCCTAAAAGCAAAGATGATTTTTACATAATCTCACTTAAGATATTGCTTTCTTAACTCGCAGATTTTAATTGCTTGAGTATCTTCAGATTTTAAAATTATTCTTTAATTATTATTTCACATTAAAAAATTCTGAAATAAATTGACATCTCAGCTCTTTGTGCATTATTTTGAAGTCATGGTGGTTATCTAAAACTCGCAGATTTTAATTGCTTGAGTATCTTCAGATTTTAAAATTATTCTTTAATTATTATTTCACATTAAAAAATTCTGAAATAAATTGACATCTCAGCTCTTTGTGCATTATTTTGAAGTCATGGTGGTTATCCTCTATAACAACAAATAAAAGCTGAAGATACAGAAAGGAATAGCAGAAGGAGGCAAGATGTAGAAAAAGCCCTAACACAGGACAAGGATTCAAAGGGTGAGGAACAGATGGCCAGGGTTTGTACAAAGAATCTATGACTAAGGGAGAAGTGGAAAGGCTTGGATACAGAGGGGGAAGCACAGCTGAAAATAACTATAATGAAAGAAGGAAAGACAGCAAGTATAAAGGAGTCAGAGGAAGGGGATACATATGATACAATACTTAACTGAAAGGCAATTGCAAATGGCAGTTTATAGGGAATTTAAAAGAAAAAAAAAAGCAGAATATGTAAACATTGTGTATGTATGATAGCAGACAACCACATCTGGAGAAATACAGTGACTTATTTTCCCATTCACCAGCTGTAGAAAAGCCTGACTGCAAAGAAGCACAGTAGCAAATGGAATATTTCAATCCCTGGAGAAACCTTGGGGACATTTTTCAGGGGAACCGGTAAACAATATCTCAAGGAACATCAACCATTCCCAAAAGCAGAGAGACTGGTCCAGAGATAAAGATACTGTGTTCCCTCTATGTTTCTTGAGAGAGATGTCTGGGCTGACACAGGAACAACCTTCTGCCATAAGAGTAAGTGACCAGGTGTGACGAAGAAATACAGAGATTCTACTCCAATACAAAGTTTTGTGTCTCCAATCTGACTGCACTGAATCAGCACATGATTAAGCAAGATGCAAGAAAGCAGCATAAACATCATCTAGGAGAAAGAAAAAGGAGAGGAGACTAAATAATTCAAAATTAAGAAGTTAAAAATGCTCTCCACAAGAGAGAGCATTTTCATGTTTTCAAAACACAGTGGGAGCCTGCAAGAAGACAGTTTAATGAAGAAAGTAACTAGCATCTATAAAAGAGGAGAGTTGGGGAACAATTTCTTTAGTTTACAGACCAGTGTGATCAATTAAATGGCTAGCCTTAGACATTAATTCAATCCAAAGTCCCCCAAAAGTGATGATTCTTCCTACTCTGCAAAGGCATCACAATGTTTAGCTATACATGTTGCAGCAGTTTGGGTGTGCAAAGTGCCATGTGCTGGTGATAACCACCAGTTCCATCACAGAACTTGGGGTCTGGTTTGTATCAAAGAACACAGACTAGACATTCCCACATAATTTATAATCTACTATGAACACATTAATACCAGGGCTCCACTTCAGAAAGCCACTGATGTATATTTGGAAGAGGATTGTTTAATACCAACAAACAACAGCAGCAGGTTGCAGTTCCATTCCTTCTCAAAACCTGCCTGCCGGACTTCTCTTTTATAATAAAAACCAATTTTTTTTTCTCCAGCAAAAGTTTTTGTTGGTCCTATGCCTTCTGATTCCCTGTTTTTAACCACTCTAACCACAAGTATCCCACCAAACATGTAGCTTGTCTCATCAGCATATTAAAATATCTACAAACCTAGTATAAGCCATGCAAACCCAGCCCCTGGGTATGTTCACTGGCCAAGAATCAAGCAAAGGTCTCACATGCTAACCACCAAGAGTGCTCACAGCTGTTAACTCACTATCATTATGGTCTGAAAGAGAAATACCATCCGTTTGGTTTTCTTTTGGCCAAACACTCAACCAAAAATGGTATTAAAAACTACTGCTCTTGTGAGCATCACATGCTGTGGCACTACAGAAGAATTAAAGACATCCATTTTTAAATTATTTCTAACTTGCAACGTTGGAAATTATTTCTTTATTTGCTTTGGGTTTGAAGCTCACTGTGCTTTGTTTCAGGCTAAAGGCAAGGCTAGATTGCTATCAGCTTAGACATAAGCAGTTAAAGAAGTTTGGGGTAACATTAAGCAGTAGATAGGTATATTTCTTTTCTATGTGAAAACTAACTCACTACTGAAAAACTTAAGTAGAATTGACAGAAGGCATGGAGAGAAAGTACTTCAAAGCATTCCCCTATATTTTAAAGAAAGATAGAAAATATTGACACTGAAAACAGACTAATAATATATTAGAGAGGAAAAATGCAAAGATCAACAGCCAAAAAACAATCTGAAAATACTGAAAACAGATCTTTGGGTTAAAAGAAAGGCACAGAACATTACTAAAAGAAATCACTTAATAATTACTGTTGACTAAAACTCAAAGAGGAAGAAAAAAATCCTGAAGGGCAGCACACTGAAGTGCAGAACTGCTTTCTTAAGTACTACACTAAACAAGCATACAACTACTCTTTTTACACACACAGTCACAAATCCATGCTTCCCAGAGCTCCCAAATACATGCAAGCAAACTTTGCAGCCAGCTAATCTTGGTCACAACAGCGTGGAGAGCCCTCCTGTGACCTGCAGCATTCTGGCTTCTGCTCTGATCTCGGGATGTCCCGTATCACTCCTGAAATGTCATTTCTCCAAATAACCCACCCAGTGAACTGAACTACAGTTGGAGCAGCCATCAGGTCCACTGGAACCTCAGTCGGGGATGTGACAAACTTTTAGTGAGGCATAAACAGCAAACATACACTCATTACATAAACACAATTAAGATACTTTTTTTTAAAAAATCCTTTAGCATTTTTGAAAGGAAGAAAAAGCAGCATGCAAGGTCTTACCCTGCATCACTTAAGTCACTTCGGCAAGTAGGGATTTGTCTTTGGTGGGACTTAGAAGGAGCAACTATTTCCTGCAATAGTTCAGGAAATACAGGTAAGAACAAGGGTAGAGATCAAAGCAAGATAGAGAAAGAATTTTTTACTCATAAACTGAAGAATAAATGAGATTTTTTTCAGCAAGAGAATACCTAAAAATTGAAGGAAAAGAGACTGTAGAAAAAGAGAAAAGAAGAGTTAGGGCCATCATATCTCTGTATTCATAAGAACTGGTTTTTTGGGTTTTTTTTATAATACTGCAATATTGGAAAAAATGTTAAATTCAAGAACACTCTTCTCTTTATGCCTGACATAAATTTTACCATAAAAAGATTTTTAATGCCATCTTTGAAAGAGTCAATTTAAAAACTTGGTAGAGGATAGAGAAAAAACTCGATTTTCTGGAGAGAAAGGATCACAGAATTGGTCAGGTTGGAAAGGACCACAGTGGATCATCTGGTCCAATGTCTGTGCTCAAGCAGGGCTGTCCTAGAGCACACTGCACAGGATTGGGTTCAGATTGTTCTTGACTCCACAACTCCTCTAGGTAACCTGTGCTGGTGCTTGGCCACCTGTACAGTGACCTTCTTCCTCTTTTCAGGTAGAACTTCCTGTGCATCAGTTTCTGCCCACTGCCTCTTGTCCTGTTGCTTTGCACCACCAAAAAGAGCCTCAATCCATCCTCTTGATAGCTACCCTTTAGATATTTATACAAATCAGTCACCTCTTCTTGAGGCTGAACCAGCCTGGCCCTGCAGCCTTTCCTCATAAGAGAGATTCTCCAGACCCTCACCAACTTAGCAGCTCTTCACTGGACCCCTCCAGGAGCTCCACGTTTCTTTTGTACTGTGGAACTCAGAACTGGATACAGAACTTCAAATGTGGCCTTACCAGGACTGAGTAGAGGGACGGGATCACTTCCCTCAACATGGCGTTCCTAATGCACCCCCAGGATAACACGGGCCTTCTTGGCCACCAGAGCACACTGCTGGCTCAGGGACAGCTTGCTGTCCACCAAGTTCTCCGAGTCCTTCCATGCTGAGTTGCTTTCCAGCAGGTCAACCCCTAGCCTGTGTTGGCGCACGGTTTTTTTCCTCCGTGAGTGTAGCACCCTGCTTTTGTCCCTGTCGAGTTTCAGAAGGTGGCCAGATGTAATTTTGGATGGGACTTGGCCTTTCAAGTCTCATTTCTACTTCTCCTGAGCACTTCTCAATACTCACTCCAAATGGCCTGGCCTTGCTTCTGTCTCCTGTGAACTTCTGCTTTTACTTGAGTAATGACAGCAGCTCTTTATTAATCTATGGTAGTTTCTTGTGCCCTTGGCCCTTTCTTGTTAGGATGCATCATTCTTGAGCCTGGAGGAAGGGAGCCTTGATGATAACCAACTCTCCTAGACCCTTCTTCCCTGCAGAGCCTGGTTCCCATGGGATTCTTCCAAGACTATCCCTAAAGCAACAACTTAGCTCACCTAAAGTCCATTGTCATCCTCTTGCTTGCTGTTCTGCTACCCCTTCATCCAATACAGAACTCTACAATCTTGTGGTCACTACAGCCAAGGCTGCCCCCAGCCTTCACATTCCCACAAGACTTCTTTGTTGGTTGCTATGAGGTCAGTCAGCACATCATTCCTTGTGGGATCCTCTACAACCTGTGGCAGAAGTTATTGTCAATGCTTTCCAGGAACTGGACTGCTTGTGTATTGCTATACAGCTTCTCCAGCAGATGTCATGGTACTTAAAACTCCCCCACAAGAGTCAAGGTCTGTGACTTTGAGACTTGCTGCTAATTGCCTGTAGAAGGCCTCATCCCCCCTCTCCTCTTGATCAGGCAACCTGCACCACATATCCACAATAATGTCACTCTTTCTACTCCACCCTTTTATCCTGACCCAAAAGCTCTTGACTCTCTCATCATGCTCATTAAGACAAAGCTGAATATATTCCCCTTCCCCCATAACACATCATATTTGCTATTCAAAATTAAAGGATGACACACTGTATTTTAAGTAAATAGCACTTGCTCCAAAACATCATACTACTAATCCTGCCAATGTGCAAGTTCTGTCTTTTTTAAGAGGTACCAAAGAGGTAACAAATGTGAATTTTTAGTTTAGTACTGTAAATATGTCAGTGATTAAAAAAAAGTATCTGACACTCATGCTAAGCATGGGAAGGTTTCTTTCAGAGGACTAAACTCAAAAAATATCTGACTTGCCATACAACTGTTTGACAAAGCACTGCAAAGACTCTCAAAAACTAGTAATCCTTATGTTAGATCTCTGCAATTATAAGCAGTATTTCTATGTTCTGCTAAAGCATCTATGTGGGAAATACTGAATTAATTGCCCCTCCCACAAACACAATTCATTTAGTATTAAAATATTAAATTTAGTTCTATAACCCTGATTTACTTAACATGGTAACAGATGAGAGCAAGATGAAATATCACGCAGTAAATTAGGCACAGCTCTGTTCTCAGGGCACGTTGAATATGAGTACTTTTTAATTTTTTTGCAAATAAAATAAAATGTGGGGTATTCAGAAGAAACAAATGAGAAATTCCTCCTCCACAGGAACCTTCACCCATCCACATGGGTAACAAACATGATTATGTTACCTGCAATTATTTTAATAATATTACAATACAGCAAATCCCTCTACATTAGAAGTATTTTAATTCAATTATTTTCCATCTTTTTAGATTTGCCATAATAATTAAGTTAATTTAGAGAAAATGTCTTGCCAAGAGCTTTTGTTTTTGCTCCATTCATTTGCAACACCATTTGATAAGTAGTGGTTACGCAACAAAAAATAACTGCTCAAGGCCAGCCTCCTTAAAAGACAAAAGGTGAAAGAAACATTTGTGCAGGCTCAATGAAAGAACTGAATTTCTGTAGCTGTTTTCAGAGCTGGCGTAATTGGCACGACTTGAGGGACAGATGGCTGTCTACTCAGATACAAATATCAAGTATGTCCCAATCAACCTAAAAAAACCCCAAACCAACAAAAAAACAGCTGAAACACCTCATTCAACGCTGTTTCACAAATGCAAGCAATCCAACAAGGAAAGCTGAAAGAACTTCAAAAGACATTCACATGACTGACAGAACTACAGAAAATTTTCATACCTGGACATGAAGGATATGCTTGTTACTGAATATTAGGGTATTTAATAAACCTACAAAGTCCAAGGTGGTAGTTAATAGGTTTGTTCAAGGCAGGAAGAACATAGAAATACATTTTCTCTTGGAAAGAAGGGGAGAGAATGAAGAGAAGTTTTAATTTTTCCCTAAAGTGTTTTTAAAGATTGCTATCCGAAGCAGCTGGACCATACACTGACAATGTCTTCAGGGACTAAGTAGAGACAGGCACAAGTTAAAACACAATATTCATGCAATATTCCCTGAGCTCACATTCTGCTTAAAGACTTTAAAAACCAAATCAGTTTTTTTTCCACAGACTTCTAGAAATGCCCAAATTCTATACTAAGATATTATCAGTAAAATAATAAACCTCAGTAAAATACATCTATCAAACTTCAGAGTTTTGACAGCAGTTTTACATACTCACTCTTTATGCCAATTTTGTGATTTTTAAGTAATGCTTAGACAGATCACCCAGTCATCTCCAATTCTTGATACAACTACCATGTAATGAGTTGCTTGGCTGCGACAAGAAAGACCTTTTCCTCTAAAGCCTCACTGCATCAAAATAATTTATCACATTTTGGTTTTATACTTTGATGGTTTGTTTCTTTTGGTTTTGTTGGGCTTTTTGTTTGTTTTTTTTTAGTTTTTTCCTTAATTTTATTCCTTTCAGAAGAGGAAAATTATACGAAGTGAGACTTCTATAATTACTTGCTGGTAGCTCATTTGTGTATGCATGCTAATTTTCTAAAATAAAATACGCTATATTAATTGAATTAAAAGATTTTAGGGTGAAAGTCAAAGTTTACATTAAATAGGACTACAATTCACTGTCACCATCAAATCCAGCTTTGAAAGTAGTACTGTCTGCTTATCATCAGGCTGGACTTTCTGGCCTTACAGTACAGGCAAACTTCCAGTCAGCACAGAACATTTAAGCCTTTGAAGTTTCTTGGGATGCTGGTTTTCTCATGATCTGCTGAACTGTCATTCCCACCTGCCTTGCTGATCATGGAGCACAGGGTGATACGCAGGGCTGTGTCTCTGCCAGACCTGACTGGGCTTATGCAGTGAAGAGCCCTGTTTCTACTACCAGTTTCTTTTCCTTTCAGATTAACAATTTCACTGCAATGCCAGGAATCGAGCCAGCAGCCAGAGTGCAAACCTCTTCAAAAAGGTAAACTGTGTGATGATATTACCTAAAAAATTCAGTGTCACACACAACCCTGTTTGAAAAGCCTAGTGGTTTTCCTGTGTTATATCAGAATAAATATCAATGTATCATTTTTAGTATAGTAGGAATCCACCTTCAAACCTACATTAAAATCTTTAGAGTTATTACAGTTATAGTTTTTTCAAAAACTGCTCTTAAATCATGCCACTTTACCTTATGCTCATCAAGAAGGAAGGAAAGGAAAACCTACACTTCCCAGTTGCCATCATGTTAGTTACATATTAACAGTAAAAGGAAAAGCATGAAATTCAACTAAGGAACACCAAATTATGAAGTTGCTTAATTCCAACAGAAGCCTCCAGAGCACTGTATTTTTAGAAATCTGCCATGACAGCAGTAACTAAGCATACTCTCCAGGGCTTTGTAGAATGCCATAAAACATAATTCCAGAAGGCTCTAATAAGCTACAGCATTAGAAGAATCTTCTCTGACGGACATTTTAGGACATAGTAAATGCAGAGTCATTTTAAGATATCACCATTTTTCAAGTGCAAGATGCAGAAGTAACAAAGATTGTGGACTATTCTAATAAAGTTGTATTGGCATTTTCCAGGGGACTAATAGAGGGAATAAGCCTTACAGGATCAATGAACAAATGGGCATAGATGTAATCAACATATCCACAATGTTTAAATGATGCAAATTCTCAGCCTCCCTGGATGGTTTGAAGTGAGTTAGTCATACCATACCAGCTCTGCAGTAAGCCATTTCTTTATGAGTCTAGTCCTTCAGTTCAAATAAAATGTACAGGTCAGTGAAAGCCAGAAGGCTGAACATGGGAAGAGTCACTAATTGTCTGTTGGGAGAGTAATTACTGTGCAAGAGAAATAAAAAATGTGACCCAGCACAGAATGGAATCATCCAGTTCACTGGGGCTGCAGACTTTCAAAATGGTAAGGGTAATCCAAGGAAGAGCAACTACCTAAATAAATAAATAAGTAGAAAACTAAATTACATGTCCTCAAATAAAAGGAGAAAAAAGGAGGCCCAGCATGCATATGGGAAGACTGCTCTAATAGCTTAGTCAGCACACTGGGTTCCTGCCTATGCTTTACAGAATAACAGAATGGTAAGGGTTGGAAGGGATCTTAAAGATCATCCAGTCCCAACTACCTCTGTCATGGGCAGGGACATGTTCCACTAGACCATGTTGCTCAAGGCCTTATAATGGCATAAAAGACCTCTTCAGCCATCAGAATTTTACTTTTCCTGTAAAGGAAAAATTCATTACATTTTATGCAACCTAATAAAATTAAATTGCAAGCACACATACGTCTAAATTAATTAATGAGAAAAAATGTCTAAATAAGTAATTCCTAACACAAGTCACACGCATTAGTTGCAAATGTTCTGACTTCTGGTTCTGTAAATGTCATTCTCTGGTTTAGATGACAATTCTTTAACCATGCTATCTACTCACTAAAAATAATAAAATATATATGAAAAAGATAGTGCTAAGCTTTCTAAATGTATTGCAGCAAAGCTTAAGATCATGATAAACCTTAAGCCATTTTAGGCCTGCGAGTCCTTTTTTTCAATAATAGACAAAGAATTTTTAAAAACACACTGAATTCAGCTTTTCAATGGATAATGTGAAAATATCACACCATAAAAATAAACTGTTCTATCAAAATCATTAAGCCATGGATTCCAAAGGTATTCCATAGGAACAGCTCATCACTGCTGAGAGGCAAAAAACCCCAGAACAGTGAGACCCTGCATTCAGAACTATCAGAGGCTGAAAACTGCAAGACAGACCTGAGGTGTGTGAGGAGCTCTGCTAAGAGCTGATGCTGTACCATTTGCTGAGGACATTTCTACAAAGCAATGCCAAAAGCTTGCTCCACAGAACTAGGTCCCACAGGCTCTCTCTGCTGATGCAAAGCTCCATCCAAAGCACAAAACTTGTCCAGTATCTACAGCAACATCACCCGACTTCAAGCACCATCAGGCCTGCTACTCCTCACTGCATATCTGTCATCTCCAGGGATTGGTACCTCAGTTAAGGATTGGTTCTTTTTAGCTAGCCACTGCTGAGCACTTGTACTTAAGTGCAGTCCAGGATCAACCTCCAAACCACGTGGAAATACCCTGACAATTGAGTGAGTCAATGGGATGAAGGAGAAGGCTGCTCACACTGAAACAATGGGACAGCAGAAGTTTCCTAAGCTTCAGTCGGTGGTCTCAAGCAGATTTATTCAGCAACTTTCCAGTCACAGTAGTTAAGGAGGAAAAATATATCCAAAAGGATAGAAATAAACCAAGCTGAATCTTCAAAGAACTTTCTGATGGTTAAAACTCAAAACATTTTGTGTGCATTCTAAACAAAGAAGGCTCTCACCTTTTACTTATGTTGTCAGATACCTTCAGGAGGCTTCAAGCCTGATTACTCACAATACAAATATTTTTTTCCATTAACTATTTTCAAACAATGCACTTTCTTAACATTAACATTTCCTAATACAGCATTCCCTTCATTGCTTTTTTGCTAAAATAACTTCTTTTACTTTTTGTATTTTAATGCTCATTAGTACAAACAATTTAATACATATGAAGTAACTCGACTTCAACAAGTTCATTCCTGGCTGGGGGCAGGGGAAACAACACACAGTTGTTGGGGGTTTTTTCTTTTTTATTTTTTAAACTAGCTAGCAAATGTGAGCCAGAAAGATGTACCCAGTTCAAATGATCCCCTTGGTTCAATATATGAGTCACAGGAAGTAAAAATCCCTCCTTTTAGCAATCCCTAGGGCAGAGATTTAAGGAACAAAACATCAACTGATTTTCCTATCTTAACTAACACTGGCCCAATGCAATGCTTAGTGGGAGAAAGAAATTGCCAGAAACTCTCAAGTCTCTTGGTCATGAGTACGTTGAAGCAAGCACAGGCAACAGCACAAAATGTCCATCCTGTATCCTGCTGTAAAAAGGATTTCTGTTCCATCTTTGTTGCAGTACAAGGTGACACCATTTTGTTCCCAGTTGGAAGAGCAGCTCTAATAGTTTTATTAGACTTTCTCTTGCAAAAGCCTCAGAACACAAAGGACTGACTCACAAGAAAGCAACACCACGAGAAATGAGACAAACAACAACACAGTGAAATGAAGGGTTTTAAACTGAACAGTGAAATGAACAACACCACACTGAGGAAAGGAAACTAACTGGTTGTTTTCCCAAGGTATTGGACTGCAGTGCTCATAGTACTGTCAATAGTTACACTAACAACCACAACATCTTTCAAGTGCTTAGTATTTCAGGTCCCTCTCAGCACAGATACAAGTGTTTTGCCCAAGACACAGATGAAAAAATGAAAGAAAATCTAAGCTGAATCTGTTTATACTAAGGCTACATCAAAAAGATCTCTCTTTTCCTCACTCACAACTGTTATACCAAAAATAAACATCTTATTTTGTCAAACTATAACTGATTATAGGTAACTCCAGGTTTCTGAATCCAACAGCCAGGAAAATATTAGAAGAAGATCACATCATTTCATCTTTTCTTAGGGAAGGAAGACTAACCCCCCAGTAAAAAAGTTCTCTTGACAGGTGAGGTTGCATTAAAATTTTCTCCATTTATAAACATTGTTAAAACATTATTTCTCAGTCCACACCCTCGCACTTGCTTCACTGCCTCATACTTGTACCCAATCTAACCAAATGCAACTACCACATGCAAAAAACCAAATTTGTGTATAAACCCATCTCACCAAAGTGCAGCTTCCAACATATTTCACTTTTTCAGTGGTCCTCTTCACAGATGCATAAGCAAGTTCTTCACCAAGAGGTGAAGAACAAGCACCTGACAGAAGGCATAAACCTTGAGGACCAACCACGCCACTGCAAAATACATCAATACAAAATCCAAAGGGACATACTTAGCAATTCTCACTGTGGGAGCTATTGGAGGAAATAGCTCTAGCAGATGCTACACAGACTAAAGACATTTGCTATCCTTGCTTTTCAGAAAAACAGGAAGAGGCCCATGCAGTAACTTGGGGTTAAAGGGCACCACCAAGATCCTAATTAGATCAGCACAAGATCTGCCTCATATGTAAATCAGGGATTATTGCCCCTCTCCAAACACCTGCCTCCACAAAAGCAAGCCAAAAGATGGGTCAAGCAGGGAAACTGTCAAAAGAAACTTTAGCATTGTTTTTAATTGTGGTATCTCTACACACTGATCATATACCAAATCCTTCCTGGAAAAAGTCTGGAGTATACAGAACCCCTGTGAAGTATAGCTTAAAACATCCAGACAAAACTGGCTTGATCTTCATTATGAATAACAAGCCAGACTTCTTTGCTTCTGCATCTCCAAGATAGGGTGTGGCTTAATAATCACCAAAAAATCTGAAAGAAAAAAATTGCATCCAGAACCGCTCCTTAAACAGATCCCACAGTCACAATTTCTGTAAAATGCAGAATGCTATGAGCAACCTGGCTGTAACATCCAGAAGTACCAACGCATGCAGGCAAAAGGTCCTTGTAGCAGGCCCAACCTGTCTAACATAAGCCTCAGTGCTGTGAATTAGTAAGGGAATTTGCATCATGAAGAAGCCTGTTCTGTTCCTCCACATTATTTTCTAATGACAATTCTGCATTTGGGATCATTCCTTTCCCTTGACTATTTACCCATGCCCTCAGGAAACAAAGATAATGCCTCCTGGTAAAAAGCTTTAATTACAGCATGAACTGAACTGCTGGATTTTTAAACATGCTTTAAGTAAGGCAGCCTGATTCTGGCTTTTAACTGCTAAACAAAGAGACCAACTCATGTAGTTAACAATCAATCTGGACAAGACACAGAGAGAAAACACATCTCTCAGCATGCCACAAGCTCTATATGGGAATGATCAAAGACAAGCAGCATGCAACAGAAATGGTACAATAGCTGACTCTTTTCCTCTGCTATGTATGTTCTGACAAGAAGTTTTGTGATAGTCAGTAACTAGATTTAGAAGCCCTTTTAAGAAAATCTGTATGTGTGCACATCAAGAAGAGTACGAACACCAGAAGAACTAATTTGAACTCACAGACAGAACCTGTTATCATCTTGTAAAAACATTCAGGGAGCTTTTCATTGAAAATGCCACCTTTCCACTGTGTCAACAGAGAAGTTATTTTCAGCTAGTGAAAATGCTTTTCCCTGATATGCTGAAACATTTCCAGTCTCATCAGAAAAGCAAGGTAATGAAGAAAAGTACTTTTGAAGCCTCATACCATCATCTAAAGAGACCTCATACCAATAAGCCCATATGTCAGGGGCAGGGCTTGGTTTGCAAATAAGATTCTGGTAATAAAACTATTTCTGGAACAGTTTTATATTGCAGAATTGCTCATATCAGAATAGTATATTTCTACATAGAAATAACATAATAAATCAATAACTACATGACTATTACACTTTCACAAAAATAGGTATGTTTGTGTAAATGAAAGTACATTTAAAGCAGTTCAGCATATTTTTGTAGGCAATTCCTGTATACTTACCATGGAGCACATTGGGTAGATTCTGGACATTCCAAGGAAGATATTCATCAGGCTATGCCAGAGACCTGCTTGACCAATTACATTAAAAATTCACAATGGTACTAGGCCCAAGGGCAAGGACAACAAATATCAACTCCTTCTTTCAGCTGCTTGGTTATAATATGGAACATGAGCGACACCAAAACGTATCTGAGAGCAAATCACTTGCATTCAATGAAACACTGACACCAGAGAGCTTGGTGAACAAAGCAGGAGTTCTGGAATGTATTTGTTCAGTTTCTCAGTCAGCAATTTATGTGCTGGCAGAGTAAGTAGCCTTGTCTAAAACTTGTGTGAATATACAAATAAGTTGAGTAATTTTACTAGGAAGTTCAGTTCCAACCCAGTGCAGAGTTAAACGAATCTGTTTCAGACAAATGAAACTCCACTGGAATAAGAGCCAGTGCATTGTTACTACCAGTCTATAAAAATTAAGTCCAGTTGTGCCAGGTTAAGTCCATGCCTGAAAATAGTAAAACCATAATCAGCTAAGTCAAACTCCCTTTTCAATTCAAAGCAGGGGGGAAAAAGCAATCTTCTTTTGATTATTTTGATATAACTGAAGACATATAAAGAAACAGCTGAAGTTGGCAGCACTGTACATAAGACAACAATGCCTGAGATTCATTCAGAGCTATGCCTGAAGAAAAAAATAATGGCTGTAAAAATGTTCAGATGCTACCAGTAAATCTGCATTAATTCAAATGATTCTTTGAGGAAAGAACATAATGCTGAATAATCATGGGAAGAGCTGGCAGTGCTGTGGTACAATCACACCACATGGTCTCAAAAAGCTCATTTGTTCATCTTGTTATCATATTGCAAATAAACTGATGAATAGATGCTTTTCAACTCCTGTTAGAAGCAGAAAGAATGACAGCTCCCAAGAAGTAGGAAAGAACCAGATCGATGGCACAGCAATGTTGCAACAAAAGATGCCCTGCTCTTCTGAAGAAGACACTCTCCTGCCCCTGTCCTCTGCCCTGGTGAGGCCTCCTCAGGAGCGGTCTGGGCTCCTGAGTTCTGGGCCCGTTCTGGGCTCCCCAGTTCAAGAAAGACAAGCAGCTACTGGAGAGGGTCCAGCAGGGAGCTATGGAGATAAGAAGGGGACTGGAGTATCTCTCTTATGAGGAAAGGCTGTGGGAGCTGGACCAGTGCAGCCTGAAGAGATGACTTCACAAAAGACAGGGGACCTTATCAATATAAATACCTTAAGGGCAGGTGCCCAGAGGATGGAGCCAGACTCTTTACAGTGAGGGCCAGGAAAAAGACAAGGGGCAACAATCTATATATATAAGAAAAAAAACTTCTTTCCTTTGAGGGTGACAGAGTACTGGAAAAGGCTGCCCAGGGAGGTCATTGACCCTCCTTCTCTGGAGATAATTCAGATCCACTTGGACATTATCATGTGCAACCTGCTCCTAGATCAACCTTCTTTAGCAGGGAATTGGACTAGATCTCCAGAGGTCCCTTCCAATCCCAACTATTCCTTGATTCTGTGATTCATGACCAATTTACTCTTTTCTCCTGCTAAAAGTGCAGCATAGGATTACAGAAGTGCTCACAAATTAAGCCACCAATAAAAGCAGATAAAAACACAATGGCCTAAGTAGAAACCATTGCCTCATCTACTCAGGTTATGCATTCCAGATGTCATCACTTTTAAATTATTACCTCATGACAGCCTACATTATATAAAAGACACAAAAACATGCTACCTTTGAGTCCTTACACGATGCTTTGCATGACTAGCATGCTTCCAGCAGCAAGTAAACAAAAAGTTTTCTCAAGCTCCAATGAGAACCTCCAAAGTTTTCCTGAGGTAACAGTAAGCATGACAATGTCCTACCATGAGTGACAGATAATTCCTACAGTAAAATCTGCGTGTGTGGATATGTACACTTGTACACATGAGAGATATAAACAAGAATGACAAGGGGGTATAAGAAATTGCAAACCCATTCAGATGGGTATTTTATTCAGACAAGTATTTTTCATAAAACAGATTTACCTGAGACTCTAACTCCTCCAATTTACGCTTCCTGGCATGAAGAGCTTTACTTGGAAAAGCCCAGAAGTAATTGGAAGTTCCAATTCTATCAGTGTCCACCATGCCATCATCAACGAGGCTTTGCAGAATCTCTTTCACTGACATTGAGGCTAATAAAAGCAAAAATGTAAAATAAGAGCTGCATAGCAGCTGGACTATGGAGAATTATGAATACCACAAACTACTCTCTACAATCATCTGTATTTTCCTCCAGTGCCAGTTAGCTGGAAGTTTTCACAAGCACAACATGCCCATCAAGCTTCACTTGAAGGGATTAATCTCTCTCAAACCAGCAGTTTCCTCCTAGATGCTGCTATTCTGCACATCTGCTACCAGATGTTTGCAAAACACTGCTCAGGAGTTTTGCAAAAAATACATGCATGGTACACTACAATACCATAACAAACCCATGAGAGGTGCCTGAGAAGTTGTCTTGCAATCTTAATTCTAACTTTGATTAATTTAAATTTCCTGATTGGGAGTGTAATTGTGTTTCACATTGTAATGCTTAACAAAGTATTTCATAGCAGAAGAGGCACTAAAGCCATCTGTCTACAGACTCAGGAAGGACAGATTCTGATTTTAATTATATTCACTTCCAATATAAAACATCATTTACACTCACAAGCATCAATATTTCTGAACACAACTGATCATTTCCTTTCAGACCTGTGGTATAATTCACCATTTAAAAAAAATGGTACCTGTTCAACAAAGTTAAGTAGTTATGTTATCCTCAGGTGTTGCAGATATAAAGACTTTTGAGCTTAATTATGGGTTTTGGTACCTGATGTTCAATTTCAAGACTACAGTGGGCCCACATATTTTGGAAGCTATAGGCTGGATGCCAGGAGGGGAACAGGTTAGTAATTTTTCTTTTCAGAGTAACTAGGGCTTGGTTTGTGTGGCTAAATGCCTTCATATGCAGAGACAGGATGAATTTGGACTATTCAAAGGTGTTAATGGCTTTATAAACCCTAAACTCAATTTTACTGCAAATTACAACTGAACATATGCATTGACAAACGAACCAAGACAGCACCACATCTCTTCAGAAGCCCACAAATGCCTCTGTTAGCTGCTGACAAACAGAAAAACTCTGCTTTGTGATATTCACATCTGTAGTTCTCTCAGCAAGTTCATTTACTCTTGCAGTGCCACCAAGACATGCTGGAAAAGGACAGTGGTAACTACACAAACATTATGCTTTGCCTCCCTTTTGTCAATGAGCATAGAAAGAAAACACTATAGTAACATGCAAAACAATCCAAGAGCATAGATAAATCCTCTTGAACCTAATCCTAAACGGATCTCATCAGGAAGGCTTTTATAGAAAAGACAAACCCCTTCTATTTGTAGCTGTCCAGCCATTTTTGGAGGTGAAAAAGCCCAAGAGCACACTGCTCATGTATATTTGGACTAGCATTTTAACCATTTGTGATATTACAGGTAGATATTTAATACCTGAGTGCAAACAATGATTTCATATGCTGAAAGTCACTGCAAGTCAGGTAGCTCAGAGCCTAAGCAAGCCCCCATCCCATGTCACTTTTAACACTACAGCCCTGCCACTGACCAGTCTCCCATTCTAGCTACATTTTCTGTTACTAAAAAAACAAACCTAAGATTGTAGCCAGGAAAATTTACACTGTAGGACCTGTCCCAAAAATGATTACTTGCTCAAGAGAAATAACTTATATAAACACTTACTAATCCCTTTTTCTTTTGGAGCAATCTTCTCTAGATCCTTCAACTGGAAAACATCTTTCTGTGCAAAATATGAAAGACATTTCAGTTCCAAATGACAGCATCATCTAAGACTGAGTGTTTTTTACACTAAATCAATGCCAACAAAATCAAGTAGGAAATATATTGTACGTTTTAGTTTTGCTTGGGAAATAGCCTGCGTGTCCCTCAATAGAACTGGAACATTCTGAGAATTAATAAGAAAAGCATTACTACTGCAATAAGACCTGCTCTTTCCTTTGGTAATCTCAAGTCATCATATTTCATCTCCAGTTAGATTATAAAGCCCTTAAATCCCAGGTTAGACTGTCAGCACAGATGCACCATATTGCTTCAGTGCTTAAGTGTCACAGTATTTTTTCCAAAAGGTAAAAACATGGTGTATAACATGTGCCACCAATACAATTGTAGCTCAGCTTTTGGATCTCCAGGTTTCTTTTCCCCAGGGACCCTTTCCAACTCTGCTCTCAGTTTTTGTGAAGCCAAGATTTTTTCCTCCTCCCATAAAATGCAGTGAGATACTTCCTAATTTCCTGGTGTCCCCCTTTATGGTAACATACTCAAAATGAGAAGATGTGCATAGGTAGCACATGAATTTAACACCACCTGTGCATCTTCATTTCTTGGCTCCACCTGGGATAAGCCACCTGATCAGAAGTTAAATTAATGAAGTTTTGCCCCTGTAATTTTTACCCTGATGTCACAGGGCGTCAGTGAAATGCCTGCCAGGACACAGAGTTCTGCTACATCCCCAGTTAAGCTCTTTTTAGGACCTGTTTTCCCATCAATGTAAATGCAGGACAATTACAAGTTACTTACTGTTTCAAAAAAAATCTCCATCATGCGGGCCCTCTTCTCTTCAAAACTCAGACCTTTCTTCTTGGACTAGAACAGGAGAAAAAATAAAAAAACTAATCAAAACATTTGGCTACCAGAATAATTAGTATCTGCTCAGAATTCAAATCTATTCACCTGTAAGTTGTATTTGCCATCCTTTAAAATACCTTACCACTAAGTCCAGACTTTCAGATAAACTCCTTCTTTGCAAATAATCTCTACACTAAGCTCATCTGTTAAATGGAAGGACCTACCCTTAAGCCATTCATATAACCCAAACCCACTCCAGCCTCAATGCTCCTTGATACATACCAATCCCAAAATATGTATTGATACCAAATTCACACAAATGTTTAAAAACTCTTATGAAGATAAAGAGTACCTTCTGTTTGGCTTGGTGGTTTTTTTTAAGAATTGCTTTCTATATTGTGATATACAGACAGTAGTGTGAGTTGTAGACCATTCGGGTGTTTTTAAGGAGATAAAGAATATTTTGAGGTATGCCTTTCTTCAAAGGTCCAAACCAACTTCATCATTTCAAGGTCACATTTTTAAAACAGTGCTGCTTTTATTTCTTTTCCCTCTGGTTGTGTGACCAAGCATTAAACAACTTGGGTTAAGCTACAAGAAAAAGGCAGAAGTGGCTACAAACTGCTATCAACTGTTGGAACTCAAAATGTCCCTCAGACATTTTTGGAGGTTCCAGGCCGGTCAGAAGCATTTTAGACCCTGGCAGGCAGCTGGAAACAGCTGTGATTTTGAGTTTGAGCCATGGAATGAATTACCAACTTCAAAGGTGGAACAAGCAGTCACAAAGGGTTAGATAGTACAGTAGAAGTACTTACAAAGTAGAGGGGGAATTTTTTTAGTATTGTACAGGGGGGTTCTAGCACCTGTACATGGGGGTCAGAAGTTCTAAGATGGAGAAAAGTGGGACGATCCTGTTCTTCCTCCTTCTTCTTCCTTACCTCCATGTTCTTGGTGATGCTGGCACTCACAGATTGGTTTAGAGTAGAAAAGCACCTTGTAACATAGGGAGTAGGTATTGGGGAGAAACAGTAAACATGTAATACGTAATATATCATATAAAAGATAGCAGCAGCCCTGGGCGGGGAGAGAGAAGAAGAAGACACCAGACAGAGAGGATGTCAGGGTGTGTGTGTGTCTCTGCCTGGGCTGCTGACCAAACAGTCGCAGCCCATGAAGACAATCTTATAGATAACTAGCAATAAACTGCCTTAAGACCTAACAGCAAGAGGCTGCGGAGTCTTTCCTTGGAAGCACGGGTTGGAGGAAAGACTTTACCACCACATGGGACCCCTGAACCAGGCCAGGGGTTCCAACAATCAACAACACAAAATATACAACAATACAAAATATACAAACTGCTATCAACAACATAAAACTGAGAAACAGTCTCTCCTCTGGTCACTTTCAGAGATGCTATTTTGATATGCCTCTTATAAAATTAGGACATAAAATAATTCACAGAGAATTAGAATTTTATTAATAGCATTAAGTGTAATTCTCAACAACCCAAAAGCAGCAGCCACAATGTGAAATTTCCCCTTGCCCCACCCACTCCCTGATTCACACTGTGTGCAGCTACAAAAAAGGGAAAGAAGGACAGAAAGGGCCAAATAAGATGTTGGCAGAAAAAGGTCTCATTTAAAAAAAAAACACACCAAAAATAATGCATATTGTCGCCTATAAATCAGTGGAACTGGGTAGTCTAACAACAAGGTGCTTTGAGAAAGGCAAGGCTATGTTTCCAAGTTTCAAACAGAGAGGAGTCAACACAATTTTTACTTTTTAATAGCTGTTTCCTTCTTAAAAAAGAACACAATCAGGCAGCACACAACACTTAAAACATGCAAGAGCAAAATGGCCAGACTGGTTTACTCTTAAAAAACAAATGTAAAAGCTAGCTTATGCACGTACAGTAATACAGAGAAAGGAACAGAAGCAATCCAGTATTATATTTAATAAAGAGCACCATTACTATTTTTTAGGTCCTCTCTCTCCTCTTCTAGCCAGCAATACCCTAGGTCAGCACCGCTGTCTCCTGCAATGTCAGTATATTGCAGGATTAGAACCTGGAGCTGCTGCGAACATTCAAGTAGGCATGAGCAGAAAGCAGACGGATTTAACCTCATCTAATTTCCACCTCCTGTCTTCTCCACGAGCCCTGACACCGCCAGCAGCAGCAGAACACAACGCGTAGGCACGACGTGGAATGGAAGTGGTGTTTCTGGAACCATGTGCTTGTAGCGACGCCCCTCGGGCGCCAAGTTTCACACCGCCACTCCAGCGAACAGAGCAAAATAACGAAGCCAAGAGCAGTCTCGATGAAGGTTGTTGACTTTCACGTTAATTCCTCCCTCGCTGGCAGGCGTTCCCCACCACAAATACCAACCCCACCACGAGCCCATCCCGCTGCGCGCCCGCAGGCGGACGGCAGAACGCGCGCCGGGAGCGCGCCGGGCACGCCGCGATTCGCTCTGCCCGCGCCCACCGCCCCGCAGCCGCAGCCTGGCCACTCCTGGGCTCCCGCGTCCGGGGGGAACCTGCGGGCACCTCGAGCCTGGAGGAGGCCACTCCTCCGGGTGCCGGCTCGTTTGCATCGCTCTTTAACAACCCAAAGGCACGGCCCACACCGCGCTGCCGCTGCACCGCCACAACCGGCACCGCGGGGCCTGCCCGGAGCGGGAGCCCCGCTCCCCTCAGAGCCACCGAGGCGGAGGGACAGCGAGGCGCGGGCGGCCGTCACCGCCATCCCTGCGGTCGCGGCTCCCCCCGCAGCCTTTGCTGGCTCCCGGGAAGGAAAGCGGGTTGAGGCGGAGGGCGGCGGCCGCGCTTACCATGTCGCGGGCGGCCGGCGCGGTTTGATTCCGGCGCCACCGGGCGGGAAGAGCCGGGCGGGCGGGAAGCCGCGTGCGCAGCGCCGCCTGCTGACCGCCCCGCCCCGCCCGGCCCGGCCCGCCCGGCCCTCGCCGCCCTCACGGCGGCGGCGGCGGCGCTTACGCGTGGCCAGCGTGCGCGTGGTTTTTGAATGGAGATCTGTGGGGTGTGTTTTGGTTTGTTTTGTTTGGGGTTTTTTTATTTGTTCGTTTGTTTTGTTTTGGGTTTTCGTTTGTTCGGTTTTTGTGGTTTTGTTTTTGTTTTTGTTTGTTGCCTGCCGGTTGGTGCCGTAGAATAAAACGGAGCGCACAGCAAGATCGTGTTAGCCGTGATCTAATGCCACGTGTATTGTGCTACCCGCCTGTCGCGGGAGCCACGGGCCGTGGAAAAATAATAAATAATAAAGCCCTCGCTGCCCGTGGAAGGGAAGGGCCTGGCCACAGCTGGTGTTGCTTGAAGCAGTTGTTCATTGCGATGACTGTTCTCGCAACTTTAATTACCAGCGGCTTGTTTTAATTATTATTTGTGTTGTAAATCACTTTCCTTCAGCTGCAGCAAGTTCTGAGAAATCGCTTAGCAACAGCAGTGGCTTCATATGTGCCATACTAAATCAAGAGTTTAAACTCAAGCAAATGAAAATGTGCAAGCTGAGATGTTTAGGCAGTTCCTGTGAATATTTTTGATGCCTTTTGCAAGGTGACCCCTTCCCTGAAACCTGAAGTTCTTGTCCATGTAGCCCATGATCCCATTTCTTGTTGTGCATGCCAGTGTATTACTAAAAATGAAATGCAAATTAGAAAAGACATTTTTAATACAAAGCTTTTTGTTGTTTTTCATGTGCCTCATATTTCCAACTTGCTAACTCAGGATGAAATCTGTTGGTACACCCCCTCATCTGCTGTTGAGGGCTCATATTCTATCTCTCTGCCTTCCATTTATTTTGGCCAGTCCTTAAAGTGACAATGTCCCCACACTCGCTGTGACAATTCTTTTCCACCTGTCATCCTCACCACTGCAGTCCAAGGGTCTGGGCCCCTTCATGCTCCTTCACAGCCTGAAACAAAACCGAGCTCTGCTGTTTTTCTACTGCTGCCAAGCAAATGGTTGCTGCAACATTTGCAAAGTCCTCATTGCTGCGTGGGTTTTCTCCGAGTGACACGTATGAGTGGCAGGGTTGGTGTCAGAGCTGAATATGCTGCCTGCAGTAGAGGAAGAGGAAAGCAAGGAAGGGTTTCAGGGGGGCATTCACTCTTGATGTGGGCTTGGGGCAAGTATCTCATGTCTTCTGTTCAGTTCTTAGGAAGCAGCAGTGCTCCCATCTGCCTATTACTTATGAAAGAAAACTGCCAGCAAACACCGAGGTGTCACTCCCAGACAGAGCCAGCATACAGCTGGAGCACACACCTGGAACCACAGCTGGAATGCATTCCTTATTTCAGAGGTTGAATGTGATCACAGCAACCCAGAGAGCCCATCCACCTCCAAAACATGCTCTTGAGTGATGGTGGGGCAAGTGGCACAGCAGGGGTTTTCTGCCCATGGCCCCTTGCTGATGCCTTAAGTTTTAGCTTTCATATTTTCCAGATTCTGTACTGCATTCCTATATAACTCTGAGCTTCATTTAAATTGTTAGCAAGTTCACAGTTTAGTAAGACAAAACAATCCTTTTCCAGCCTGAGAACCAAGGACACTGTTGCACCTTCAGTCCCAAAATGTATAAATCAACAGCAAATTGAGGAGAGCAATCTGGGAGGATGGTACTTCATAACCTGAAGCTGTAACTGGTCAATTAATCCCAATATATAAATGGACCAAAAGTTATAAAAGTGTGAAAACTCATGACTGGGCATCCATCTTGGGTGGAGCCACAGCCAGGCTCTTGTACTGCCCAAGGTGTATCCTTTGAAGACCTTTTAATAAATACCTACTTTATTCCTTTAACACTGTCTAGCCTCTGTTCTAGGATAGCCTCTCAAGGCATCATGGGGATAGCCAGGGTCAGCTGCCCCAAGTGCCCTGGCAGCCCTGAAGCCCTTTCACAGTGTCAGGAAAATCCACAAAAGCCAGAGGTTTATGTCCAAAAAGGAGACAGAGCAGTCCTGCAACTTTAAATAAAGGAAAAGTCCACTGGGGAACGCGCCCGCAGGGTTTTCTCTCTGGAGGTTTCAGAGGGCACAGCCTCCTTTTATCATAAACTCCTGGCCTCATGTTGCCCCTTCCTTTCTCCATTGGCTGAGGTACTCGGAAGGTACAGACTTCCCAAACTGCCTACCACATATCCCCCCCCTTGTACCTACTATTTTACCCCAAAGCAACTCCAGCTTGTGCAGACCCTTGTTTGTTTCGGGAGCTGAGCTGTCTGGGCTCTGCAGCAAACCCACTGCCCAAAGTTAGTACAGACATTAAGACCCATTTCAAATATATTAACACCCATACCTTCACCCAGCAAATTGTTTGTAAAGACATTAGTTTTCCTCTCCATGGCTACATCACTGGGTTTAATTTGCTCTGTAATAGACACTCCCTAACACCTCCCACATTTTGCAGCACCTGATCAAAACTAATTGGTTGAAAGACCATGGGGTGAAAGAGGTCCCAAACAAAAGGGTGTATGTCACGCTTTGTCATTTGAGAGGTGGTTTTCCATTACTGCAAGAAGTGGAATGAATGACTCCTAAAATACATAAAGGCCTGGTATTTTTAATGGGCTTCAGAATGTCTAAACGTGGTATTTCACAAAACTGCTAGTCTTATGCTATGATTCTAAAAACAAGACAATGGATGGAAATACAGTGTAATGGAGACTCATAACTGTGTATTTCCGTTAGAATATTGTTCTCATTTTTCTGTGATTTTCTTAAGCTTTAACAATTTGGGCTACATTTTCTATTCTAGGAGTCTGACTGAAATCTTTAAGTACTGATCAAAATAGTTTTCCACTGTTCCTGAGTTAGAGAAAATACAGTGCTTTGTCAGTGTAATTATGCTTGGATGAGATGAAATTTGTACTCTCCTTAATTTTGCTCTTACAATTGACTGTAGCTGAATTGCAATCAGAAATTTGAAAGGACAAGAAAGTGACAACAGCAGAAAGCTGAGCCAGTAGAGAATGAAAATTGTCCTAGTTTAATTTTGTTCTTTTCATACATATGTGCCATAGCACAGTCTTAATTAAAAGAGCTATTTTTTTCATAAGGGAAGAGCTCAAATCAAATATGGCAGGAAAATTAATCCACAAACACCAGAGGTTTATGTCCAAAAAGGACACAGAGGAGTCCTGCAACTTATTCAAACAAAGGGAGAGGCCATGGGGCATTTCCCATGGGGTCTTTCAAGGGGACACAGCCTCCTTTTTATTCTGATTTCCCAGCTGCGTTTCCCTCTTTCCTTCCCCACTGGCTGAGGTACTTGAGAGGTACAGACTCCCTGAAACACCTAATACCTAAAACCCTTTCTAATGTATAAAACCCCCTTTTTTCTTTTTCTTTGTGTCTCTGTTCTTTTTCTCTAAATCCAGACATTTAGCAGAGCCTTGAGTGAATAACAGTCTGTGTCAATTAGTGGAATTCCTATGGAATTTATGGTTTCCCCCATTGCTTCTTTCACCTCACTGTATCTGGCCTTATCTACCATCAGGCCCACAGTTTGTTTGTAAAGACACCTCCTTCTCATTCCTTTCCAATAGCAGATCATTTTCTCTCTAGAAGAGTTATATCAAGCCTTTTGAGTCCTGTGGCTGCCTCCCACAGCACCTGTATGAGCTTAAGCATGGAGGATGAGGAGTTGCTCACCATGGCGGGTGATACCAACTTCTCTGGGATCCAAGCAGTCTGTCATGGGCCGTGGCCACACATCAAGGAGCAATATGATCCATGAGTATCCCATATAGGCCAGTCTGTAGCATCTACTGCCTCATTCCATCCTTGAATGAGCTTTTGGACTGTAAGCAGGTGTTCTCCCTACATTTAACCCTTGAGGGAAAAACCCTTGGTGAGAAATGCTAGCTGGCCCTCCTCCAAAACTTACTGCTTCCACAGCTTTGCTAGGCAGAGCTGCTGAAGTGAGCATCACAGTTATCCTCGAGGTGAGTAGCACAAACACTAGGATTTTGGTCACAAGGCATTTCTCTGAAGGAACAAGGCATTCATATGCCTAGCTCACAACAAATCTGAGGGCAGCAGCCCTCAACTGCATGTAGCAATGAGCAGCAAGTGCTGGGTATCTCCTGCACCAGGACAGCTAGGGCCTGCCTAGGGAGAACATCTGTCCACAGAAATGGCATTGACTGTTCCACTCCACTGAGATAGTTCAGTCTGATCCAAATTAGAGAGCATTCTCATGAACTGTCAGTAAAACTGTGGAGAGAGTTAACTGCAGAGCAGCACAGCTGGATGTGAGAGAGAAAATCAGCCTAAGGAACAAGGAAACATTTTTGAACACGCAGTGGCATGTTAAGGGCTACCACTCTAAAGAGAGAAAGCCTGTTAAGGGTGGCTGCCCAAAGTACCTGCTCCTTTGGCGCTATTCTCCCTGACATTGTTTCTCATTGGTGAGACTGGGTTCTCTAGTCATATTTACAGAAATGCTAAAGATTCTACGCCTCATTTATGTATTTTGATAAGTACCACAAGAGGGTCAAAGAGGAAGTTGGCCATTTACTGCAGATATTTCCTGGTAAACAAAAGTGTTCCCCAGTATTAGTGTTTGGCCTGTCTGATTTTGCTCAGTGGTGAAGAGCCTCTGCTCTAGTAACCCAGGGAACAGGAAACATTTCTAGCCTATCAATAAGACAAGATCTGGAATGTAACAAGCATCTCACCTACTAAGCCCAGTGGTTTCCGGCTATCCTGTGTTATTGCTTCTAGTCTTCGTGATCTTTTTTTACACGGGAAGGAACAAGTGCTCTGCGACTCTGAATGTCAATCCAACACTGCTCTGCTTCAAGATGTTCTTTTAGCTGGCAGACAAATAAAGCTTTTTGTAATTATCTGAATTTTAGGGCAGATAGACAAGTACATTCATCACCAAGAGTCTATTTGCTGAGTGTGTATTCATCAGGAGACTGACAGAAAACCAAAACTGATCCATTACATTGTACTAGGTTTGTCCTTAGGAGAAAAATGAGGCCTCAGAACATGGCTACTGACACTCCCTATGACTTGCAAGAAAGAATAAAACACGTATTCCTCTAGAGGGTTTCGGGGAGAGATCAGCTGTCTCATGTCTGACTGTCCTGCCACTGAGCAAACACTCATTGACCCTGCTAGTCCCCTCCATTGAGGTTGCATCCAAGCCAAATGATGCATCTGAAGATTCTGTTTTACTTCGTGAGCAAGTTCCCAGTGACACTGAGTTCTCAAATGATTCAGTGACTAAGAAGACATAGGAACTATGTGAAATTGAAGTTAATACAAGCTGGAAATTTGTTCTTACAGAAACAGAGTTAGACTGAACTCCTAAGGCAAATTTTCTATTCTCCACAATAATTTAATTTGGTTTTCTGCAACAGACTGTTGAAAGGTTATATCACACCTCAGCTAAAAGGTACTGTGTACCTGTGATGCAAGCAGAGAAGCTTACAGCTCTTAATCTTACCACCACCAATTAAAATCTTAATTTTGGTTCCTGGACTGAAGAAGAGAGAAACAAGGAAGCTTCAACTCTGCACCTTCTTCCCAAGAACAGCTCAAGTTCCTCTTTGCTCTCTGTTAACATAAAAATTTAACACCCATAAAAAAACGCTGTTTCTTTGGCTTGTGACCTGTGGTGTCCGGGAAGAAAACTGGAAAAAATTACCTGTCTTCCTGCATTATGGGGTTACTTTTAAGGTACAAGTATAAGACATATGAAAAATAAATCTTCAAGCATGCAAATAACAGAGGAAACAAGCTTTATTTTTATTATTTGAAATTTTTGTGCGTGGTAAAGGTACACATTTGACTCTGGTTTTCCTACATTTCCAAGACAGAGTAAGTTTTTTTTTGTCAGCTAAAGCATTATGAATACCATGGCACACAGGAAGCTAAAACTACACACACACACGCGCACACACGCACATACAAACACTTTGATGTGCATCTTTCATCCTTGACCTTAAGGAGAAAAAGTCTGTATTTCGCTTCATAGGGATTAAAAAAAAAAACAAACAAAAACATCATCATTGACAACAAAAAAACAAGTGAGAAGAATATTTCATTATGAGCGTCAAGAGAGTGCAAGGTTTACATATACACAAAACATATACTGACTTACAAAGATGGAATGTACAAAAACTTTGAAAAAACATGAAAAAAAGAACTGGAAACACTCCTAGAACTGGAAAGTTGCAGCATATCAACTGGTAGAGATTTCTATCAGAGGCTGCTGCCATACACTATGTAACTTAGGGAACATTCCCATGTCATAAAGCCAAAGAAAAAGTGTCAGGGTTAAGGCTGTGTTGCTCACAAACATTGACTGAAGTGCTGTACATTTGTCAGAATTAAAATGACCTATTAGGAACCTTTCCACTCCATAGTACAAAAGGTATTTTGCACACTTTCCACAAACAGGTCAGATAATCACTGCTTGAATTCCTGAAATAAAGTTTGACTTTACATCATGATTTCATAAAAAGCTGTCTCCCACAACTGAAAGTCATTTCTTTATAATTAACACAACATATTGGGCACTTAACAGTTTTCATTATGGCAACACTAAATCCTTATTTATTAAAAATACTGACATAAAATCAAAAGCTTTTACAGAACAAATGAACATTTACTAGTAAATAGCACTCCATCTTCATGAGGCAATTGCTTGCCTAAACCATTTTCCTTTTCTTTTTCAATACATTGGTGCTGGTTTAACCTATGTAAAACTCTCCTATTGTTTATATTGGATTTTTCTGAACAGATCATCTTTTTATTCTATTCACTGAACAATGAAAATACAGTTGGCTAGTTTGTCCTAAAATGCTCCATATGACACAAGATCTAATAGCCTTTTGAGATTACTTTTGAGTTGAAGATTAGTTAAATGAAGCAAATACTTTCACCATTCATGCTGTGCTGCTAGTCAATTAGCATTCCAGGGAAGTTAAGGGGACATTTGGTTATACCTGAAATCCGGCAGCAGCGTGCCTATAAAGCCTTTAATAAATGCTAACAACTCAGCAAATCACATAGTGCAATTCTGACATTCCCTTAATTGGATGAGAAAAAAAGTCTGCCAGCTTTTAAGTGCAGAATTTCTGCTTTGGTTGCTCTTTGTAAGGTTTGTAAGCCAAGCGTTTTAGCAAAGATGGCTTCAGAAGCACCATAAAATCAATGTGTTTCTCAGTTTCCCAGTGCCTGGCAGATAAGGTCAGATAAGGTCCCTTGGAAGGGAATGCCCTATGCCACTAAATTTGAAGTTGAGCATTGGCTATCAGAAATAACCTCAAATGCTGACAGCATTTGCTATCAGAAATAACTTCAAATTCATGACATTCTTTAGGTGCTGCTCTGCTGATAATGTCTGAAAATCCAAAAGACTACTCAATTTTCAGAAAAAATCCACAAAACTCCTAATAGCTTTCAGCTGGGTTGTAAGGGAGGTTATGTGCAGAATTCACTTATTTAATCAGTATGCACTGGGTTCACAAGGGTTATCTAAAATCCTGGTAAACAATGCTCGACCAAAGGACTGAAAAACTTTTAAAGAAAAGTGTATACGTGAAATAGTACAGTCTTAAATATCTTTTCTGATGTATGGGTTAGGATCCAATTTTCATGCTTCTCAAAGTACCTGACAACAGAGATTTGGCAATGTTGTCTGAGGGGTAAATATGCAAGCTTAGTAAAATTGTTTTCTAAAAATCCATATTTGGAACTAAATATGATAACTGACAGCTACAGCACATTTTAAAAAAATTTTATCTCAATCTGTGCAACCTCTTCTCTTTATTACTAAATACAGTTCAAATGTCTTTTCTTCATTGATGTGCCATTTAAGGGTCTTCCAATGTCAGAAAATGTTATAAGGACACTTAGAATGAAAATTTCATCTACAGCTTTGTTAAATTTTGATAGGACAGTTTATTTGTAATGACCGAGATACCATGTTCAGAATTTTAGGACAAACTCAGTTCAAGCAGAGGATATTTTGTTCTCTTAGTAATAAAACTTGAGTTTTAATATTAATAAATGTTACCATCAGTTTCTTAGCTTCATTATACAGTCCTTAAGCTTCATGCACAAAATACTTATTCCAATGAACTAAGGAAACTTATATTTGCACAAAAAATTTTAAATTGGTTTATGTGCAAATAACAAACAAAGGAAAGAAGAGGAAATATCTTCAGGAAACAGTAATTAAAAACCAGACAAAACCCCCATTTAAGAACCTTGGGGTCTGCATTTTTACAAGTCAAATGCAACTTTAGAAAAAAACCATTAGTTTTTCTCAAATTCATCAGAACAATCACCTTATGTTTTAGAAATAAGACAAATACTTATAACAAAAAAATTTACCAAAGATTTCTTTCCATTTTGCAAACATGCTTAAAACACTCCCTTGTTTCTGACCCAATGCCCTTTTGTTTCAAGGCTCTAAAAATGCAAAAAGAAAGGTAGCAATTCCCAGGCTGTTGTAGGCATTGGCAGCAAGCTCACAGCTCCTCAAACAACACTTAGAAGGGAGCACCACTCTATATCAGGCTACAGTAGCAATTCAACCTTTGACCACTGGATATTGAAATAAGAACAAAGCCAATGCGACTTTAGAAAGACAAGTTCATACTTAAAAACCCCCCAACAAACCAAACATTAAAAACAGAACCATGCCTGTAAGCATTTCCAGTTAAATTAATACTTCAACAAAGAACACAGTAGTGAGATCTGGCAGAGGAAGAAAGGTCATTTTTCGGAGTACTGCCATTGTCAAATATCATACATATGTTCCAGTTTGCTGAAATAACCCACATTTACTTTTTTTTTTTCATTTTTATGTCAATCAGTCATACATACATACATACAAACAAATTGGAACAAATCTCACAGTCCTTGTTTTGTTCTCTAACAAAATTCCCTTTGATGAAGGACTTCAGGAAGTGGTTCAAATTAATTTTTATTTGTAACATATTTTTTCTCACATAAAAAGAACTAGCTTTGGCTTTCTTATACAACCTCCGTTTACCACAGTTCCTTTGGTTGTATAATGTAGGTCCTCCACAGGGTACTTCTCTGGCTTTCTGTCCTGTGTGAAGCTGCATTTTATTTTAGAGGTTAATACAATGAGTTGCCGTAAGGAAACATGGCAATGAACATGTACGAAAGAGTGGCACACATGAGGTTAATTGACTTGACATTGTAATAACCCTGATCCTAATGAACTAGTTTGGTGTCAGAAGGTCTGTGGTTATACAGAAATTCTGCTCCCACTAATGTATCACTACAATTAAGTTTTTCCAGAGCTTTAGAAATGTCAGGTCTCTGCAAAGTCCTTCCTGCACACTGAGCAAGAGGAAGAGTGAAAAACAGCCGCACGAAACAATCCTTCATTAATTCCACATGAGTAGGGAATTTGCATTGATTCTCATAGTGCTAAACACTGAGCTGTGTTAGGTCTGACAGAGCTAGACTGATTTTGTGAGACTTAACCTTATACTAAAATGATCTACTTGTTATACACAGTAAGACTGAAGAATGTTAAAAGTGTAATACCTACCATGATAATGAGATATAGAAGATTCCCAGGATCCCCTTGGGGTTAAATAATGTGTAAGAATGATACTTCTTTAAATTTGGAAGCTCTGAGCAGGAGCTATCCTTCGCAGTCATTAAAAAGCTTTGGGGACTTTCCCCAGACTTTTCTCATTTTTACCTTATTATTTAATTCCAGTTTCATAGGATGCAGTTTGTGTTTAATTTCACATTGTCTTTATGAATTCAGCTACAGAGGATTTTTTTATTAACACTTACAACAAAAAGTTCAGTGAGAAACATAAGAGGTGCAAGTCCTATGTAAACAAGGTAAGTTTGGAAATTACCATGAGAAGTCCATAAGAGATGCCTTTGTTATTAAAAATAAACACAAAGTAGGAGATATCCTGAATCTCTAGGACGAGTCTTTTCTTAAGGGTGGGTGATTATCCAGCTCCAGAGCTCATTGCTACTGTAAATATCGATAGACCTTGAAGCAGTGATTTCCAGAGTCTGCGACTACAACATGGCCATCTGAAGTAAGAGCCAGACCTTGGGGACCATAAAGTGGGTCAGCAGAGGTGTTAATGTAGGATAAAAATGATCCGCTTCCATCAAAAACCTTTGAGGGTGAGAAAGCACAGAATAAATGTTATTAATAAAAAAGGAAAGTAACAGATGCAAGTCTGCTCTCAGTCTGTTATAATTTCTGAAACAGTTGACATACTATAGAATAAAAAAGGGTAAAATATGTTCTGTTATCTCATAATATGCAAGACTATATATAAATGTATGTTCTTATTAAAAAAAACTAATTATAGCCGCTAGGATCTTTGGCAAGAATTAACACACAATGAAATAATAATAATAAAAAATAAGAACCTCAGCTGTTCTTGTTCTAAAAATAACCAACTATAATAAATCAAACTTAATTGTGAACTCAACCAACACCTTGTTTTCCTAACAAATATCACTGTTGTGGCTAGCCTGATTCTTAGGTACCCACACAGAGAAAACCAGGAATTTGCTTACCCTGTTGACAGTGCTTCCTGAGAACAACTCATAAGCAGCTCCCTCAGTTTTAAATTCAATGGAAATAATGCATACACTTATTTATTAGGTATTATTTGGCAAACAAGAAGACCTTGTGATTATTAGCACTTAAAAGATAAAAAGAGTGCAACTCTCATAACTTGAAAGCAGAATGATTTATCAACATTTAAAAAAGAGGATAAAAATCTGCTGCATTAATCTCAGGTCATTTGCATTTTCATATTTTCCACTATGTCTCTGATCTTCTGTTATGGTGATTATAAATTACTGTAATCTCAGCAATGCTTGGAAGTCTCTTAAGTCATCAAGTAGCTTTTGGAGAATTACTTGGTCCCAGAATCCTTGGTCATAGTGGCCATCAGAGCGGCCAGCAGCCACACTGAAAAGCTGACAATCTACCACCACCAGGTCTGCAAGTGGACAATGAGGCATATAAAGGATGGTGTGAGAAACCACATCACTTCTAATGTTGATGGTGTTTCTTGGGCAGTCTGAAGGCCAGAGTTAGCAACCCATTATTTTTTTTTTTAATCAAGCACCTTTGAAATACAGAAATTTTTACCTGTATTCGGCTGTTTCCCCAATCTGCTACAATAATATTTCCATTAGAATCTACTGCTACTCCGGTTGGTGCATTAAATTGCCCATTTCCTTCTCCATTTGATCCAAACTTCAGCATGAACTCTCCCTCCTGGTTAAAGACCTGTATGGGTTAACACAACAACCTAAATATGGCATGGAATCAAGTATTAGTAATCTAGTGCTAGCAGTTCACCTGCTAATTAAACGAGGAATTAAAGAATTCGCACCTAGGCACACACAACCCCAACACACACACACAAGATGGGAGAAAAGGTCCCCATCTCCCCCTTCACTCCATTACACCATATAGCATTTCCCTTCTCACTTAAGATCTGATTTATCTCAGATATGGAGGCAAAGAGGCCCAGAATTCTTCTGCAGCTAATGTATCTTGAAATGAAAAGAGCTGAATGTAGATGCAGCACTGGGTTCTTTGTTTCTTTGGAGCTGAAACACAATGGAACAGATGCTCTCTTCTCTGCTTCCATAATCTAACACACATTGCAAATCATGGCATGCTGCTATATGTATACAGTTCAGCAGCAAAATTCTCTGTGATGGTAACAGGTTTAGACAGCACAAAGATGGAGCTGATCAATGACTGTTCTGTCAGTGACCTGAATGCACCAATGGGACCTAACAAGATACAAAATTTGTCATTTACATAGTACACAGCCATCTCTAAAACATTTTTGCCTATCTTGGATCCAACTGCAGCACAAGGTCCAAGAGTGTTCTTAGAGACCGACTGTGGCTTGCACAAGAAAATGCAAAGACCTGACAAGTGCCAAGTGCACACTGAAGTGCTGATAAGTTGGAAGATGTCAGGGAATTATTATGTTCTCAAACACCCACAGTGAACAGAGAAAAAACATTTGGGGAAGGAAATTAATGAAGTACCAAGTTAGTGCCTCAGATGATTAAAGAAAATAACAATAAAAAAAAGCCAATTAATGAAAAAAATAGACAAAAATATATTGCTTTCTCCCTGGGCTGAAGTGACCAAATGAGAGAGAAGCTTACATTGCACAGGATGCCTGAGGGAAGGAACATCCTTGAAGGTTAATGGGAGAGGGAGAAAAATGTTGCTGAGTGAGCTTGCTTAATTCAGGACACTGGTGGCAGGAAGCAGCTTTGGGACTCATAAGAGTGAAATAAATTTATTTAGTTATTTATAAACGAATTTATTATTTAAAAGAAGATGTACTCTCTGCTCTCAGATTATAAAGTCTCCAGAGTGTCAACAGTTATATGTACCAATTTAGAGAACACTACAGAAATAAGAATCTTTTCCGGTTATTACCAAATTGTAACAAGTAACATTTGTATCCCATTGAGTCACACCAGAGACAGATGGGACACGCTGTTCTCATTAGAAATTTAATAATTACAAATCCTCTAGGACACCACACTTTTTATATTTCTTCACTTGCTTTTTTTCATTTCAGTTTGCCCCTTGCTGTTAAGCCTCTCCAGGCATTCTTGTTACCAGGCAAACCTTGCTTGTAAGAGGTAATTTATGGAGTCATAGGCCTCCTGCTGCTTTAGGGCTCCTGCAGCAGAGTCTTGGTTTGTGTCTTGTAATCCAAACCACAAGCTGCTACTTCCTCACCAATTCCAAAAGGATACACAAGTAAGGTTGCTATTCCAGACCTAGGAGATTCAGCTCAGGACACAAAGGTGTCTATGCTAAAGGCAGCAACTTCCTTTTTCGAGTGAATATAAAAAATTTATTTTTTCAATTAGAAACAGTGAAGAACTAGACTGATGGTTCATCTGTCTGTTCAGTCAAAATAGGAATTAGGTGAAATTCCAGGGATATTATTTTGTAGGTGTGTGGGACTGACATACATGTCCTGAGAGCCCAGGTAGAACAACATCCTGCCTCTGTCCTCCTGCTGCTCTCTCCTGTAGAGGGAGGGCACAAGAGCCCACACAGGAGGTGTAGGAAAGGAAATGCCTGAGAACACACACACACACACACACACAGGTGAGGCATTTCTGAAGTGGCCTATATCTCCTTCACAGACATTTGCCAACACATCTCAGCATGTTTCCTTGGTTTGGTTTATTACTGGGACAAATTTCCTATAATACCATGACTTTTACCAGGCTTAGAGTCAGGACTTCCCATGAGTGTAAGGACAAGTGGCCAGTTCTGCCCAGTGCAGGAGGCACTGAATGAAAACCAATAATTACATGGGTTTTAAGAGAATGAAGTTGTAAAATGGGTCCAGTACTCTTAAAGCTTATACGTATGTAATTTAAAGACTGTTATGTATCTTTACTGTGTTAAAATTTTACAACTAGAAATGTGGAAAGCTTTTACTGGGAAATTCAAAAGCCAGACTTTTAAAGGAAGACAGTACACAGGGTCAATAAGAGGTTTGGTAGAGGGCTACTAAAAATAAGTTAAAATTATTTATTTATGTTTAAGCCAGTGAATTAGAGACATTTATATAGTGACACCAAAGGCAATGGACTATATCTTCACTAAGCAATGCACTGCATGCAAAGTACTCTGAAAGTGCTGTCCCTATAGCAGAGCTATATCACACTCCTTATATGGACTGTGATCACTTTGGTTTTAACAATACATTGTTTTCCCCAAGAAAGCATCATAATAAAATTAAAGTGGCAACTTTCCAAGTTGACAGTACCTTGACGGAATGGTTATGAAAATCTGTAATGATAATTTCATTGTTGCTGTTTACAGCTGCAAAATGAGGACCTGCAATGCAGAAAAAAAAGAAAAAAAGTAGTAATACCATTAAAATAAAAAGTATGGTTAAATTTAAAAAAAAAAAAATTCAGCCTGCCAGCATATTATGTTTGGCTTCTGAGCAATAGTAGTTCCTCAAGTGGGAATACCAATTTCAAATTAAGAGTAATTTTACTTCATGTTTTTTTTTAAAGCTCAGAATGCTTTTTGTAAACACAAATAATTTATTTTTCAACCAGTTGTCAGCTATTGCTACCAATAAGCATTGTTGATTTCTCCCTCTCTTGTATACATATGACTATGCAGAAATTTATGGCTTATTAACAAGACAAAACATGAAGTCCTTAAGCATAAGGTTGTGTATACACTGAAAATTGTTACCAAAAATGTTCCTGTAAATTCTTAATTGAAATATTTTATGCACTATGTACTCGCATCTTACAAGCATTTGACTAACAAGTTTTAGGATAAATAAAATTACTTAGAAGACCACTGTCAGGAAAGAAAAGGGCATTTTTTGCTTTACATTGTGTATTGAAATATGTGTGCAAATTTGAGTAAAAAACAAATGGTCACTTGAAAACAGGCAAGTACTCAAATTAAAACACAATGTTATTTTGAGTTATTAGCAGAACAGAACTCAGTTTCAGTTTTCACAGTATATAAGGGTAAACTATAAAAAAGTGAAAATTTTTGCATTGAAAACATTCAAGTATTGACAATTTACCTGTCTTCTGTAGCTTATCAGCAAGAACAAGTGATATATTTCTCAAATGCACTGTTAGGAAGTATTTGCCTACTTATTTTCAGGAGGTGTTTATGCAAATTTTCAAATGAAAAGAAATTGAGATACCCAAAAAATTTAGCTGTGTTAGAGCTCAAGCTCTCAAATTATATATATTATGCCATAACACATTGCAAGAGATCTCAGGATAAAAACACATTGATACTATTCCTCTGTTTCACTGTGAAGCAGTCAAAATATCAGCCCAACAAAACTACATACTAAAAATGACCCAACACCTGTAAAATGACCTGCATACCTAATTTTGCATCTTTATTTCAAATTTTGAAAGAACAGCTATTCACTTAAAATGTATCAGTGGGGTTGTTCTGTTTTTTAAACTGAAATGCATGTTCTACTTGAAAGACAGCATGTGCAAGCAGTCAGTTGAGTATAAATGGCAATTTCCCCAAAATTACACTGGCTGTTCCGTAACTCTGCCTTCCTAATCTCAATCTTAACACTACCCCATTACACTCATTTTCTAAGAGATACCATTTAGGGCATTGGGTTTTGTGTGTTTGGTGACTGGAAAGAAACACAAAGCACAGCATCTGAGTTGACTGTGGTGAACAGCTTAGTGTGGCAATTACAAAGCACTTATAAAATGCTCGTTAGGATCAGTCTTTCTTGGGTCACTGATCTGAAATGTTTCCAGGCATAGGGAGGTAGATGAAACAATCTGGTTACAGCTGCATTTGCAGAACAGATGTTGGAGTCTGCTTGACCAATCAAGCAAATACGAGCTGTATATCTAGCAGAACCTCTCCCCTGGAGGATAAAGGAGTAGATTACAGCATCTTCAACATGCTCAAACATCATGCAAATGTGAGCAGAAGCGGCAAGAAAAGGGGATTTACATATTACCATCAAGTGTACCTGCAAACTGCTTGTCACCATTTCCTCGACTTCCGAACCTGGTGACTATTTTCCCATTTGGCTGGAAGATGAAGACACAGCATGCTTTATTGTCCACTACAATGATGTGTCCGTTACGATCCACAGAAACACCTTTAGGTCCCATGAGCTTTCCAGACCCAATTTTGGCCTAAAAGGGAAAACACGAAACAGGAAAATATGTTGGCATGATAGAAATTAGTTAGTTCAGTTTAAAAACTGCATTACAGGCACAGAGACGAATGGAGAGGCATTTTTTCATCAAAAGTTGGAAGCAATATTTTTTGTCAGCTCTTACCATGTACTTCATAATTTTTTTCTCCAGCTCAAAATAAAGTCTGCTTTCTGTATGTCTTTTCTAGACTGAAAAATCTGCAACCTCAGCAACTGAGTCCAAATATACAAATCATAAGAAATACAGTCATCAGATTTGTGTGACTTGACAAACCTGTCAGAAATGCCTGTATATCCAGCATTAGGGTACCAGCAGGACAGGCAGACAAGCAGAAAGGACTTTTGTCTCCTACTGCATGCTGTTCCTGAGTCCAACAACTCCCTTGATGGACAGGGAGACATCTTTATCACTGCCTGCATCAAAGAAGTCAGAGTTGTTGGAGCATCAGGGCTGGATGGGATGTAGGCTGTGATGTCCTCTGTTGCCTTTCTTGGGTTAGTAAGACACCAGCACCTTCTGAGTGCTCTCAGAAAGAATTTGAGCAGAGATAAAACTCAGGCTAACCTCTCTGCCTTCCACTAGATTACACATGAGATTGCTTCACTTTCTGCTTAGACACATGAAGGGGCAGCTGAAAACTGCAAAGGGGAGAGGATCACGTTGCCAAACAGCAAATGAAGCAATCTTTGAAACACTAAACAAATCAAAGCTTGTTCCTGTCTTAGGTAAATAAAATTATTTCCATCATTTTAAATAGGCCTTGTGACTACCTAAACCATCTGCTGACATAATCAGCAACAGGAGGGGAATTGTATACAATATCTCACTGGAAAAATGTTGTTCAGTGGAGATGAGATGGATCTCATAACAGTAAATTATTTGGAAAGGCCAGAGAGCTGTCAAATCCCAAAATGCTAGAAGCATGCTTTAGGAAATTTGAAAATAAGGGATTCTTAAAAGAGGATCTAAGCAACAGAGCAAGCAGAAATTGAGACCAAGCCTTCAAAGAATCCATAAGCTACCTGGGCATGTACCCAAGAAGACTCTAGGATCACCTCACAATCCATTCTGCATTTTTCACCATTCAGCTCTTTTTTAGGCCAGGATTCTAGAAACTGTTTTAATCTACATAAAATCAGTTAAGATTTGACCTCTCAGTTAAAAAAAGGTTGTCAATACCCAATTGCATTGGAGTGGAGCAACTTGCATCCTGCTTATAGACTTTTTTTTTTAAACTGATGGACAGATTTGAAAGCACTCAGGCTGGTTTCAAAAGTCCGTACTGGACAGACAATCCACCAGAGAGGCTGTGTTGAAATTACGGATTCCAGAACTTTCAGATCCTGTAGTAATTTGTGACAGACACATCCTACAAATTGAGGTTCGTATCTTGGTGAAGAACATACTTTTCTGTTTGCATAGGAATTTAAATGAAATATACGCTAAGATATTCATCTTATTTAGGAAACAAGGCCACCCTTCACCTCACTGCCTTTGTGAAGTGAGACAGTTCACCCCCCAAGAGCAAGCAATGCTGGGAGTCATAGAATCATTTTGGTTGGAAAATACCTCTATGACTGAGTCCAAGCATTAACCTAACACTGTCATATTTACCATTAAACCGTGTTCACAACTACCACATCTACTTCTGACTTCTCTGCCCCTGTCCCCTCCTTTCTGCAATTGGTGAGTAGCAGTGGGATGGATTACAAGGCATTGAGAAAGTCCATTGCCTAACTCATTTTTCTCATGTCCCTGATGTTTGCAAAGCAAACAGAAGGAGCTCTCCTAGCCTTAGTAAGTCCATACTCCTATTTCACAGTATATTCTCATAGGTGGGGTTGCAGGTAAACAATAAGAATGATCCTAAAATAAAGGCACCTGGGTTCCCTGAGAATGGCTGCTACTAAGCCACTACACAACCTTTTTCAGTCTCCAGTAAAGAAAATTCCAGGGGGTAAATCTTGCAGCTTCAAGACTATGCTTAGCCAACATGCAGTGATCCTGTGTCAGTTTTATGTTCATGTACATATGCTGTAACAAACTGCAAAATATTTAGGCAAAATCTACCTAATTGAATCATGCTAAAATATCCCCAGGAAAAACTATTAAAAATAATTTTGTGTTCACCAGGGGAAAGATATCAGCAGATCTACAAAATGTATTCTGCTTGCATAACAACAAAGCAGCAAAGCCATAAATCAAATGCAAATCTGTAGATGTATTTCCCTTTGGGGTGATTAAATCATATTCCCCTCTTGCTTTGGGATGTCCATGCAGTTGTCTGCTTGAGCATTGCACCACCTCCTTACCATCTTTCCAGGATTCCTATGGAAAATGACTCAGACTCTTGAGTACAGTGTCTTCCTGCCCATATAAACACATATGGAAAAATATAACAAATAAATCACATACTACATTAATGGGCACTCAGTGCTGAGAAGAGTAATAAAAATCACTACTCTTGGGCCAGGTTTAAAATATAATTTGCAAGCAGCAATAAAGTGTGCCCAGCTAGAGTTTGCAATGCTTTTTAGTAAAAATCTGTTCCCAGTTTAGATCAAAATATGCTGATGACACTTACTGGATCTGGCTGAACATATTCTTTGTATATTTTTATTTCAGAAAGTTTCTTAGAATTATAGGTTGGATTATTTAGAACAGAACATTATGAAACCCAGTCACTCCCATTAAGCGTATGAATGGAAGTATTTTCAGGCTTTTTTTCCATTAGAAATAAATATAGTATAATGAATCATGTAAACCCTTAATACAAATAATGTATTTTATTGAATTCAGTCAGGGACATTATGTCCCTTATTTTATAGGCTCTTAGGAATTTAGACTGGTTTTCAAGCACATGTTTATGAAGTTACCCTACCAGGTTGGAAAATATTCTACTCTCAGATATTTCTAGAGGGGGGAAAAAAAATCAGCAAGCCTACGTAAAAATTTATGAAGACTTTTCCACTGTAGAAGTAAGCATGTTAGGGCTAAATTTAACTTTACTGATCTTGCTACTGTCTGAAAGGTTCAAGATTGTCAGGGATTAATTAAAAACATTCAACAAACCATCTTTTCCTGTTTGAGAACTTCTCTAATAAGGAGATGCAGCTTTGTCACACTTTGCAATATCACACAGTAAGTGGATTTATCATTCGTGGGACTGTCAAAATTCAACTGTGACTGTTTAACACTACCTATTCCCATCGGAACATGCAACCAGCTTCAGACAGCTCTTTCCATAATTCTGCTAGTGAGACAAGGAAGGAGTCTGACATATAAAATGTTTCTTTTAATCTTTTTGCACTTATCTAAACTTGATCTTGACTTGCAGAGCCCTGTTTGGTTGATAACAAGCTTGTCATCTTATATATATATATAGCTCTTCAAGACTAGAAAGAAAACAATTCTCTTCTCAGAGGAACAGGATTCATTCTTTTGGCTCTGTTGTCCAGTTCCTTCACTAGGTTTGAACACCACCTGGTGAGGAGCTGGTACAGCTGCTTCAGCATGCCCTCTCTCTCTAGCCTAGTGCAGTATCTGCTGCAACAGTTTCCTTAGCAATTTCAGAGTACTTGACAGAGGAAGCAGCAATGTTATCTGCCTTTTACAGATGATGAAAATAAAGCACTGGGAAGTGAAATGGAAGATCTCTAGTAACCCTAGTAACTGTGGCACAGTCAGAAACAGAAGCCCCAGATCCTAAGACCCAATCTGAGTCTTTGTCATACCCAGGACAGTACAGCCCTTCATGTGAAGAAGCTCATGTTTTGGTGCAGCCTTAGATTAGAGTTTGCCCACTCTGCATTTATGTAAGTTTTACAGCCTTGAGAAAACAGAACTCTGTCTTTTTTGCCGCCAGAACTGAGGAAGGTGACACTTTTCTGCCTGGCAGTGGAAATTGCCAAGGATGTCAGTCCAGTGCTGTAATCAGGGACATGCCTGGGCCTGGCTCCAGGGAAATTTGCCTTATGGCTCACATGACTATTAAAATTCCACTAAGGGAGAGCGAGTGTAAGTAAATACAGAAGGAAGGGGACAACATCAAAAATAGTTAGATTAAGCTCAAAACAGCCTCCTGATATTGCTGAGTTAACAATTAGCAGGCCATCTGCACCAGAGGTCATACACAATGACTTGCAGGCACAGTCCTTTGAAGGAAAATGCCCCTTTCTCTCTCTCTGTTATTTCAGCAAGTACTGCCTATTTAATCTGACAAGGCCCCTGTAAGAATTACCACTGCCAACACACAAGAAATTACAAGGCTTTCCCCAGATTCCCACAGGCTAGATCTGTTACAACTATGTTCTGTGCTTCCAATATATTTTATTTAACCCCATCACAGGTTAATATCCTGAGTTGGAAGGGACCCACAAGGATCATCGAGTCCCGTTCCTACACCATGATGCCCAATACAAGCCCCATCCCTTCATGGCATAGACTCTCCCCATATCGCAGCCTCACTCTCAGTGGACTGACCTCCCAACCCTGTGTGCTGAGTACAGTGTCTTCCTCTTAAGAGTTCCTCTGCAGTTCCCCCAGGCCCTGTGCTCACCTTACCTGCATCCTTCCTCCCCAGCTCAGTTCTCCAGCTACACTGTGCAGTACAAGATCCCCTGAACCAATGCTGCACCAAGACAGGAGTCCCTACTGCCATTACAGCCCCTCAGTGTGGCCCTGTGCCCATCTGTGTCTCCATCCCAGTGTTCCCACTGCCTCGCTCCTGCCCTCCCCATGCACTTGCTCTGCCACCTGCCCTCCACCCATCTCCTGCACTTCGCTGCTTAGGCCTACTCTCTGCATAAAAAAAAAATACTTCTATAAACATTTATTTTTCCTTTCACAAATGTGGCTTATTGCATCCACTCTAAAAATAGTATTTTATACCATTGATGTTTCATCTCTCATTTAATCAGTCTAGTTCCAAGAGCTATGAAGTCTGATGCATTAATTTGTAATAACCACACAAATACTGCTAACATCACACAGCTTTTGCATTTTTTTTGCAATCCAACAAAAACACTGACTGACAACAAATCTAGGCTTTACATGAGAGGACCTACATTAATAATTATTTTTTCCAATACCTGTCTCCCTGCTGGTAGTATATTACACATAGGGTCCTGGCTTCTCCAGAGCTTTTTCCTCCAGAGCTGGCACCATTCAAAATGCTGGATTTACAGCATATATTAAGGAGGCAGGAAAACAAGCCCTCCATGCTCTGAGTCCAGTTCACATTAAAGATGTTAATAATTATTTAAAACACACCTAGCATAATCAGAATATTTGGATTCTTAACTAAATCACATATTTCTTTGGGTTTGTTTTGGTGTTTTTATTTCTTTTAAGGACCCCAGCCAAAACTAAGGTTTTCCTATGTAGCTGTACGCTTTTAAAATTACTTGACAAGTAAAATCACATTCTCTCTGCAAATGCAAGTAATTTGTAATTTTCTTTACCACTTGCATTACATTTCAGTATTGTTTTATTTTAGCTTGGAGTCTATACATGATCTGGATACTTCTAGAAGTGTACACACTGGTTTCTCAGATGGAGGTCACTAAGGACTATGCAAGCACAATTACCTATTTGCATTTATCAATTTACAAAGACTGTTTAGAGAAGGGCCATTTCTTGCTGCGCACATGAGCAGCTCAGAACCTGAGCTTTTTTGGTCTCTAGGCTGTCAAAAAATTAGCTAAACAGGCTGTATCTGTCCAATGCAGGACTTCAGAACTAACTATGGTAGAAATTTCCTTGCAGGTCCATTATCCCCATGACCAGTGAATACTTCTTGCTTCTGCCAGAGGTGGCTCTCTCTCCATCACTAGACTTGGTATCAAGCATTCAGGGAACAGCAACAAATGGAGGAAATCTTTAATTCTCTCTAGAACTGCACCTGAACCTAAGAAAAATAAATGTTGCAGGCTGGAAATCAGTGTAGTGTAGTAGCTGGTGTCTTATTTTATTCCCATTAAAGGGATTAGAGTTGCTATGAAAATATGAGGCTACTTTCCTTAGAATTTCTGATTTCTCAAACCTACAGTAATAATACTATTCATTCAGTTTTTTCAGTGTACAACACACCAGCTAGAACACTCCTGTCTATGCTGTAGCACTGAAAAACACCCTGGGTTACCCGTCCTTGCTTTTATTACCAACAGGACCATACATAAATCATACACTGTAATTGTAATTGAGAAGTATGGAATAAAAGAGGAGGTCATCATCAGTCAGCAACCTTCTTTTTCTTCTCCATATGTCACTGAAGAGCTTCATGTACTCCTTGTAAGATTTTGTGTTTGTCTGTGTGCATACATATATCTGCACACACCCTTCTGTACAATCAGGGTACTAATGATGTGAAGGTTGTTGAGCTAGTCCAACTAGCCTTGCTGGCACTTGCTATCCTCGACCATAAGTTACAGAAAGGCATCTAAGCACCCAGTATGGAACATGTTGTCTCTGCTTGGTGTAACATTAGCATTACTGCTGTGATCTCCTCCTATTAATTATACCATGTGTCCAGGTCAGGGGCTTCCACATCACAACAATGGAATTTAGACTAAGCTACAGCCAAACTATGCAGTTTCTTGAAAAACAATGTTACTTTGCATTCCTTTGTAAGACAGAGAAAGCTCAGGAGAATTCACATAGTAACTCGTACCTTAAATTTTCCATCTGATGAGAATATGCTAACCCATTTGTTATCATAGTCTGCAATAATGATGTCACCACTGGGATGCACAGCCACTCCTGTTGGCCGCTGCAGCTGGCCAGGAGACCTTCCTCGTATGCCAAAACGGCTTTTAAATTGACCATCATTGGAAAATATCTGTAATAGAAAACAGGAAATTTAAAATAATGTCCACATATTACCATCACCTATTTCTTGGAGCTTAGATTTTAGCAAGTCACTAACCAACACTGTAGTCAGGAAGAGAGCTAGGAACATGAGTCACTTTTACACAGTCCATATTTGAAAGCGATGGAACTAACTTAAGAAGACTTAATTTCAGAAGAAAAAAAAATAATCTTATTATACTGTTTTTTCAGTGATCTCAAAGTACTTCACAAACATTAATGAATTAGCTTCACAATATCTCTCTCAGGGGGGAAGGAATGGTATTATTTCCTTACTAGAAATTAGGAAACTGAGGCACGGCCGCAGTCAAACACTAAGTCTGTAGAAAACATAGGAATATGTCCACTGGTTCTGTCCCCAAGCCTGGTAATCAGACACTGAAGTTCCTCTGAGGAGGCTGCAAATTACAAAGCATGAGGGTGCTGATGAATATTGGATTCTGTCTCTTTGAAAAGGCCTGGAAATGAGTTCTCACGACATGTGCCTTGCTGGTTCTCCCATACAAGAACAAGTGACACTCCACTGCTGCTGTGTTCATTTCTACCACATGGCAATGGAGAGTGATGGCAAATTGTTAATGGTAAAAAGGATATATGGCAAACAACAGAAAAAATGCAGCTTGGTTTTCACACAGGTTACAGAAGCCAAGAAATTATGGATGTCAAGGTGCTACAACAGAAAAGATTTTATTATGATATCAGAAAGTCAGTTAAATAGACTAAAAGCCACTTGGAAATGACATCTACTTTTTTTTTATTTGTACTTCCCAAAAAATTTTATTTGTGGCACCTTGCTCTAGATTTACATTTGAAAGCATGAGTGATAAAAATTTACAATGTAAAATTATATTAATATAAAGTCATTTTTCCAGATTATTGCACAACTTATTTTTTCATTCATTGCCAAACATCATAAGGGAGGGAAATAAACTGATTATATATTAGATATAGTATATTTGAAAAAGATAGCTGCAGGTCAAGAAGATGGAAAGTTAATAGATTATAAATTAAGCCTCCCTTGTATTTTCTTTATCTGCCTGTATTGTACAAAACGTGTCTTTCCGAGACTTCAAAAAAGGGAGAGGTGTGGGGGGCAAGGAGAAAAACACTGAAAGTGGCATATTCTCATACCTGCACACACTGGTTGTTACTGTCTGCTATTAATATTTTTCCATTTGTAGATGCAGCTACACCTTGAAGATTTGTAAATTCCCCTTTGTTTCTTCCTTTGGTGCCTAAAATTGAACACAAAGCACATAAGAAATCAAGTTAGACAGGACTAATCAGTTAGGACCCAAATGCCAACACATGCAATTATTACATTTCTGATCAAACAATTTCTATTTTGAAGAGTTCTTCTCACTGCTACAACTTCAAAGAACCTCTCAGTAACAGATACACAATTCCACCAACAAGACAGGATTGTTTAAGGGACTGTTCTTGCTCTTCAGCATGTGGCACCCAAGCCCCCATTAACATTAATTGCCTCTTCAGCCTTCCTAAATCAGTGCTCACAAATTGCCTTTTGCATGAGGGAAGAAGTAAAAGGTTTTTACATAAGCAATGGACTTTTTTAAACTGCGGATTTTTATTCTATTGAAAGCGGGAGTACATGGGAACATACAGAGAGAGGCTAAGATAAGAACTTGGAGAGATGACATGGTTTTAGCTAAGTCTCCTCAGTGAACAGATGGGATAGAACATATCACTTTGGATGGAGATGCTTCAAGACATGGAAGTTTCCTATTCCCTCATATATTGTTTGCAGTCATAGGCTTCAAAGATTCCCTTAGCAGGAAAATTCAGATGAAGAACTAGCTTTGAACGAATGGGACTTGTGGGCCAATGAAGACCAACACCTGGAGACTGCTTTAGGAGAGATCTTGGATTGTTCTAATAAAGCAATGTCCACACACACACAAGTCTCATTTTAAGCCAGGATAAATGCACTCATGAGTAACATAGAACTGCAAGTCTTTTACCTGGTGGCTTAAGGTGATAAGGAGTTGTAAAATGTCATTTTTTCACAGAAGTTCATTAACTTTAAGTGGCTTATTACTTAGATGTTTGCTCTGAGACATTCCAAGGGGCATCACAGAGCTAAATGGTGTCTTTAAAAGATCAGCCCCAAAGTGGCTGGTCCAAATTACACCTGGAACACAGGAACAGGATCCAAATCCCTGATTTGTTTGTACAGGAGGCTCAAGGATCCTTAGAAAATACTCCAGTTATGATCTTGGACTCCAAGGTTATTCATAATAAATGAAGGAATCCTGAAACAAAACAAAAGAAGCCCACCAAACAACCACCAACTCTGTAAGCTGTCCTTTCTGAGACATGGATACAGTGCTGTTTTTTTCCTGGTGAAATATTTTTACAAGCATTCACTGGCTGTGTATCAGGCATTAATTGGTTCCAATAAATGGTTTTAACTGAAAAACTTGTATTTAATTTTAGTCAGTCCAAAATATTCTGGAGCACAGCGATTCAAACTGTTCTGACTGTGATGCCTAATATAAGATATATATATCAGCTCTAATTTGTATGTAGCTTTCATCAGGGATGTGAATGCTTGTAACAACCCTTCTTTCTTCTGTGGTGATGGCTGTGGGATGCATATTTCCTGTCACTGGCTAACAAGTAACATTTAATTTCTTGCACTCAAAGCTGCAGGAATGTCCCTTTGTTTCAAGACTTATTTTCTTCATCCGCTTCATCCTCTAAACAAGGCAAATGTTTCTAAGTTTTTGTACTGAAAGGGAAAAGTACATATCCAGGGAACAGTGAGTTACATACCCATTACATTACCCATACTTGAGCCATTTCTGCTATTCTTTTAATAAGCAGTGCCTGAGGGATGCATGCAGCAATTTTTTTCCACCATATGCTAATGATAAGTTTCCTTCTTGCTTCTTAGCCAAAGAGAATGGATGAAAAGAGAGAAACATTCCTTTTACTACTGAGAGTAAAAGGAAAACATTTGTTAGAAAAGAGGAGGCATAAGCTAGAGCATCTGGAACTAACTAACAAACTTTATGGAATGTATGCTCTTTAGCCTTAGAAAAACATTCTTGGAAGTCATGGAATTTTGTTTTTAAAGATAAGAGACACCTATATAAAAAGTTACTCAAAGCATTCTCCAGTGGAACCTTGTAAATATACACCAAAGGAAAAACTGAAGAAATTGCCCAGGAATGTCATAGTCACGTTTCACAGTAAGTTTAAGAAATAGCAAGTTATTAGCACAGTGTGTAGATGAAATTCAGCTCAATGCAATGTCTTTGTATCTGCACTTTGCAGGTATTAAATCTATCACCTAGCTCCTAATGTACAGGCCCTTAGACAGTCCCCTCTGCAATGGCAGAAATTCCTCTGCAGAAGAAAGCTTACTTCCTAATGTATGTTCAAGAGGAAATCAGATAACTTTGAACTTTCCATTTTGAATAATTCACCATGCCAGCAAAGATCTGAAGCCAAGCGCAGGCACCTGAGATGATGAGAGGAAAGCCTGTAGGAAAGCACGTCAGCCTCTGGAAAAGCAGGCTTTTGCTACTGACTCTGCAATACCAAAGGATGATAGCTCTCCTCTGTAAGCAGAAATTCCTTCCTTATGAACATACCTGCCTAACAGAGAGTCTTCAGCAAATCTTTCACTGCAGGATACTACCCCCTCCGTATCAAAGCATTTCATGTTTTCTCTTCTCTCCATCATGGACAGTGCCCCATCCCTCCTTAGCCTAGAGAGGCACCAACATTTCAATTGCACAGGGCTGGAACCAGTAGGAGCCTCATTCCAGTGCTTCCCAAGCAATCTGGTTAACAGATGAAAGCCTGCATCTTCTGTGCCCGTTGTTGCCCAGCTTTATCTCCCTGCACTTCTGAGTTACTGCAGGGCACAAAGGAGGAAAAGACAGATTTTACTGCAAGCTGCTGGGGATTGGGAGAAAAAAAAGGAGAGATTTCAAAAGGAGAATACTGAACAGAAGCAGATCTATGGCCGGTGGAATATCTCCTTTTATACCATTTTTGTATACAGGTAATGATCAATTTTGTTCTAGCCCTATCTAATTCTTTCTGGTTTTACTGAGCATAGCCTGCACAAACTAATTAATTTAGGTCTCAACAAAGTATGCATTTCCTGCTCAAGACTATTCTAGCACACATAAAATGATTCATAATTCCAATCTTTTACTCTTGAGCAATAGACGCTATACTGAGTCTTACCAAAAAGAAGAAAAAAAATCTAAAAGCCCATTAACAATGATAGGAGATGTTAAAAATAACATCATGTAACTGTAATAAGAACCTGCTCTTTACTTCCTGGGATTCTGAACAAACTTGTATATTTTTGATGCTCATAGTAAGAGGAGTGTTTTTTGCTTTCCAGGTTTTACTAATATAAATAGTAATCCCCTTGCCTGTTAACCTAGATTCCCCAGCTTCCTAAAACAAAGAAAAAACATGTCAGTGCCCCCAGGAGGAAGGGAATAGATTCAGAGAGATAAAATCAAACTGCAGAAATATTACAGATTATTGGGAAGACTTAAGAGGTTGTGAGTGGCCACAACCTGTTGTGTAGGTACCATTTCCTTCCTGCCTACAGCACTGAAAATAATTTTTATTGGACTCTTTCCTATGTAGTACAGAAAAAAAAAGGGTAAAACTAAACAGCATGGAAAGGTCTACATACATACTGCATAGACAGGCACCAAGGAGTTTCCTTGTTTCCCAGCTTTCTTTGTTTTCCTCAGAGTGCCAAAAGATATTTAATCAAAACTTACACATTATGAGGCTGTGATGCCTCCTCTAATAATAGATGCAGCTGAAATGCAAAAGTCTCTGTAGTAAAACTGCACAGAATTTTTAACCCTATGTGTTTGCTCTAAAATGAATGTCAGTCTTTCTAATCCAAGTTCCCAAAGAACCTTAAGTTTTAAAATCAGCCAGTCTGTTGTTTGAAGGCACACTGTAGCTTTTAAAGAGAAACAAATAATTCAGTAGGAACTGTGGCAGTTATGTCCACACACTGTTGGTAATGAAGACGGATTGATTTGTGTTAATTTGCTTTACACAGCATCTGCCCCTAAAAGCTTGGCCAAGACCACCTCCAAGCCCTGCTCATGCAGCAGACCCCCTGTCACCACAGAAGGTACACACAAGCCCAGGGGTAAGAGCAAATCAGAAATTCTTTGCTGCCACAGCAGCCAAACCTCAAATAACAAGAGCCAAATCCAGGCTAGGTCTCTGCTGTCAGCACATCAGAACTATGCTGGGGGCTTTGCCAGCATTGTAGCATCAAGAGTTTTTCCCTCCACGTCCAATACAGGTATGACTGCAATGCAATGCAGGCCTGGCAAAATGCCACACTGACCATCACAACCCCACAGAGTTCACAATGAGCATCAGAGGGATTGGAGCTAATAAACAGGAAAAGGTATTTTCCCATTACTAAGCATTAATATTTCTACAGCAGGAAGGCTTGACCAGATGACTGAGTGTGGTACCTTCCAACCTTATTTCTTTTGTTATTCTGTGAAACACCCGATCAAGAATCCCTTTTCTCCCTCTAAGCCTTAAAAGCCTAGTGTTTTGCACTAAAGCTATGATTGCATAGACCTTGTTTGTAATTTTTTTAATGCAAATTCACAGTAAGGCTTCTATTTGCTTTCAGCATTTATAATAGACCAGAAAATGACATTCACACCTAGTAAGAAGGCTGACAGAAATTCTGTTAAAGGAAATTTTTTTTTACACATTAATGTACCAGCTAAACTTAGATGCTCAGTTGCATGACTGAACAGACAACTACACAGTCTAAGGAAAATTGGAACATTGAACTTTCTACCAGAGGGCAAACTCTCCATCTGGCTGTATCTGACACCAATTCCAAATATAAGTAAATTAAGAGATAAAAGTAGTTAAAGTGGGAAATAGCACCACTACTGCTAAATGGTGTCAAAGAATCCAGTCACAAAAAGTGCCAAAAGAGGAAAACCACTAAGGCACACAGCACAGCCTGGCAGAGCTAGAACACAAGATGGGGTCCTGGACAGAGAAGCTGATGACAACCATGCCTCTTAACCCTTCTCTGAAGGACATGGAAGAGACTTAGCAGGGAAGGGGGAAGTGGCTCACACTGTGAACACCCCTCACCTCTGCTCAGCATGAGTATAACGCACAAAAGCAGGGTAATGAAAGAAAGACTTCCCTCTCACTTTAGTGCTTCCTACCAGTGCAGTTGTCGAGGGTAGCAAAACCATTGGGCAACAATTATTTTCTAAATTATCATAAGAATATTCTTGTTTGCATTTTTATAGACTTAAGGACATGCTATGCAGATCTGCATGGACACACTCTTAGAGGGTACACCTGTTTAAAAAGAATAGTAAGCTGAGGATATAAATACTTGAGAGAGAAAAAGAGAATGCAGAAAATACTCCGCTGTTGTAAATAATGAATTACACAAATGTATGAATGTGTCGTCAATAATTTGACCTTGGACTGTCTGAAGAGAACCACATGCCATTTTAAAAGCCACAAATAACACAGCATTTGCAGAAGATAAAATGCACACATCCCCATGAACAAAACGCACTAATGTTGTACTAATGCCATCTCTTGTCAATACTAGCAGGAGAACAATCCCCTTCTAGCAGCTGATCAATTCACTTGTGCATAAAAGCCCATACATCAGCACACATACAACAGCACACTCCACAGACTTGGATGCCCAGAGGAATATTACAGTGTGATTCTCCAACACAGCTGTACAAGCTTCTGGCAGGCCAAATAGAAGATTTATCTTGCCCAGTTTAAAATACAGATCCAGATTTGGCCAGGGCCATTGGAGGAATTCATCAATGGGTTCAAAATAGAGAATACAACAGTAGTGTTGGAGAATAGTGATAAACTTTACATTACCTCATCAACAAATGAACAAAATCTTAACTTTTTGAAATGAGCTGAAACTAGAAGTAAATTAACTCCATGAAAGCAATCCTTGTAAAAATGTCAGAAGTTTTACCTTCCTCAATAATTTTGCATATTTTGGAAGAGTATAAAACCCTAGAGCATCACAGCTGTGACCTTTCAGACAATGCATACATAAGCCCACAGAAGCCCAGAGGAACATCTCCATGCAGGGTCATTCTGTGAAATGAGTGGCTGAAAACTGAACAAAAAATATTACTCTCAAGTCTGCTTTTTCTCTAAAATAGTGATCCATATATCCCAAATGTGGACACTCAAAGACATTTCATGGAGCAAAAGCTCTGAGACATGCATAGCTCTTGTTCTAATAAAATACATCTTCCCGTTTAGAGTGGTGAAAAAGGGGAGAAAGTAGAACTCAAAAATAAAGCACATGGCCATGATTGCATTACAACAGAACTAAAAGGCTCTGCATTTCTGGGAAAACATTTAAAACTTCCAGAGTGTGTGGTGTGTTGGAAAGAGTAGTTTTAAAAAAAACACCTAACAAACAACACCACTACCAACAAAAGCCAAACCACACCACTATTTAGTAGCCAAGCCAGAAACTGCTCACTAGAAGCAAGGGATACAGAAGCAGAAATTACAAACTGAAATTACTTTAATCCATACCAAAAGCTTTGTAATATGAATATTAATGATTTTTAAAATATCCCAAATCAAATGTATCCATTTCTCAACTAAAATCCCAAATAAATATTTGCTGCAAACTATTTTTAAAGTGTGTACTTCCAAAATGTACATATAAACAAAAGTCAAGAGGCTTAATGGTATCATCAAGTTGCTCTACTTACAGGTTTAGCTTTACAATAACTAAACTTTTTCATTCAGTTTCCCTGAACTATTTCTAAGTATGTCAACAGGCAGCCAAGTCACCTACCTATTCTGAAGATCAAATCATCTTCAATGGGATTCTCTTTTCTTTTGCCAGTGCTGTACATGCTTGCAGGTCTTTTCACAGCTTTCTGCTTCACATGACCACTGCCTGGAGATTTAACACGTCTCTTAACACCTTCAGTGGTAGGAGACACATCTGCTGACCTGACCACTTTAAGTTTGAATGGGCTGCCCTTGATATGTTGATCATAAAGTCTCAGTGACAAAGTGAAGTCCCCTTCTTTCTGAACAGTATACAAAAATTCATAAGTGCCGTTTTTGTTGTCAAGTATTTCTCCGTCCGCTACACTCCCATCAGGCGTGCTCAGTTCAGCAGTGAGGTAAGCATTGCCAGATTTACAGAGCTCCCCATCTTTGTCCTTGGTCGTGATGGTAACGGACATGGGCTGTCCGATCACCGTCTGCCTCAGTCCCTCACCGGTGGCAACTGTTTCAGAGGCAACGGCGTTGGTGGTTAAAATAGTCCCCAGGTTGTGAATGGACTTCTTCAGGCCTTCTGTTTCCACTATAAAGTCCAACTGATCATTTTCTCGGGGCTGCAGCGGGAAGTCCCTCTCGGCCAGTTCATTCAGCTTGTCACTCATCTGCTTCTTCACCAGCAGCACTTCGGTTTCGGTGCCATGGTTGAGGGCTTGGGCTGTAAAGTTGCTGCAGCTTTTAATGCTTTCCTGTCCTTCTAGTAAGGTATCCAGCTGTGTCTGGAGGACCTGTGTGCATTACAAAACACCAGATTAGCATCATGTTACAAGACCTATCCCAGGAAGATGTAGCATCTAAAGGTCTTTGTAGGAATCAAATTTATAATGTCTTATTCTAGAGTTCAATTTAAACCTTCATTTCAGAAGAAGTAGCACACTGATCGCCAATCTGTATTTGGAATACAATGCTGCAACACAGAAAAATACCCTGGTTTGGGGGTTCAAGACTTTAAGACCCACAGTCACACTAGGTTGAATTATTGTCCTATTTGTCTTATTTTGTTTGGGTTTTTTGGTTTTTTCTGTTTTGTTTTGGGGTTTTTTAGTTGTTTGGTTTTGGTTTTTGAGCAAAAGCCCAGCAACAAATGTAGAAGTTTGAACCCTGCCCCATCTCTCAGCAGCCACAGTTAATGAGACAGTTACTGGAACTGAGTTGTGTTCACAGATGCAGAGATATTTTGCAGTCATGAGGTCCATTAATAAGAGGCTGCAAGAAACTTCTTGATACTTCTTGATACTTGAGAGCCAAGGGAATCTGTGGGTTACTCCTCTGTGGAGATGAAGGCCTCAATACCTGGATGCACATCCATCCTGAGGAAAAGGGGGATACCTGAACTAAATAAATGAAGAAAGAAAAAAAAAATCTTCCTAGCAGAAGGTAAATTGATTACTTACTTTCAACAGGCAGGAAAGAAAAATATACATACTGGGTTGTGGGTAGTGGAAAGAGCTGGACTGAGTAGCCAGAAGTTGGTGAGCAGCAAGTAGCCACTACATATTTCAAACTATGAAAGAACTTCTATTATTGGGTCAGTTCTGGCCCTCAGTGTAAAATCCTCAAAACAGTATTGACCTCAAAATTGCTAGGTGTGGGCTGGGAACAGGGCTAACTTATTTTTTTTTTTTTTACAATTTTGCAATGAACTGGAAAAAAGGGTCCCTGAACTACAGCAACCTAGCAGGGACATTTATGATAGTCAAGAAAACATTGCAACTGCCCAATCTCCACTGATAAAATCCCCAAATGAAGGTAGTCAGTCACACATTTGGTATGTTTTTCCTACATAGAAGAACTATGGCACAGACATGACTGCATTAGAGAAGTCATTTACTTAACCATCACTGTAAAGTAAATATTTTTGAAACATTTCAGTTTATGTAAAGTAAACTTAAAGACTGGGTGTATTTATTGCTATCAAATACTTCTCCCTTGCCGAGATACACTCTGTAATGACACTGAATTCTGAAGGCATTTTTTTCTGAATTTTCCAAAGCTTTAAGGTTTTCATCCACTGGAGAAAATCCAGGCTTATGTGTTACTGATATAGGAAAGAGATAGCAACACAAAATATTTTGCAATTAAAACAGAATGAACAAATTTCAAGACTACACTGAAATTTCAAGTCACCTGCTTTTCTAGGCATACAGAAACTTCTCAGGATGCAATACAAGGCATTTCTAATCTGTTTGTCTTCATTCAAAGACATAAGCAGTTAAAAGAGAGCATAGCAAATAAGGTCCCGGGATGACAAAACCCCATATGCTTCAGATAACAGGCCACAAACTAAAAGAAAGACAATTTGCAACTATGTTTTAAAATCAATACTTTCTTAAGACAGTTTTCCTTCATTATAAAAATGGAAAATATTAAATCCTAACATAAATAATATTTAAAATGCATGTAGAGTACTTTACATCTTACACTCTTTCAGTCCACTGGACAACAAACTGAACTGCCAGCTTTTATTTAGAAAAGGATAACCCTTTAATTTTTTTAAATATATGATGAGAATGATTGTATTTGCAGGATTACTAGGCATTCAAAAGTAAGAGCCAATTTCAGTTGGGGGATTTTTATACAAACATAGTAGATGCCTCTTTTACTGTTTATGTACAAGTTCATAAAAATTTGATTCTCTAATGTTCACAGTTATTAAATTAATTTAAATCTCTTTAAACAACAGTAAGATAATTAAACATCATATTCTATTTTGTGTAGATTTTGTACACATACAGAATATATTTGCTTGCTATGGAACTAAGTGTTACATCTTGAATATATTGTGACATCATGAATACATTTAAATTAACCCGAGATCTTAGTTGACATTATTGATGCTCAAACTTCTGTAAGCTGCTGCTTAGCTCTGGATATGACTAAATTCTGTGCCCCAATGGTTTTGGGCCCCCAGTGTTCCTAAAAGTATCTTGTGCATGTTAGAATTCCTCCATTTCCACAGGATCTGCAGTTCAGCACCCTTCTAATGATCTAAAAACATCTAATGATGTTTTCAAGCCTATTCAACATCCAGAAATGCCGCATTCCTCCACTTCAGACATCTGGAGATACTCAAGCTGCTCAGTAATGACACAGTCGAAACTCCAGTTATTGATGGTATTTTCTTTTAAAGGCAACTTTCATGGAGAAATCTTTCTTTATAAAGCAGAGAACTGATGCACAGGAAAATAAGGACCAAATTCTTTCATTATCCTGATTCAGACCTAATAATCCTAAACAAAATCTCTACCCACCAGGCTACAGACTTTGCTTTGTAAAAGTACAGGTTTCTGTTTTCTTCCTCTGAAGCGTAGTCTACAATACAGAGGGAAAACCACTCAGATAGAAAGTAAAAGAGAGAATACAGCTCTGCAATCTGTTACTCTCCTCATTCCCCTAAGAAAGTGAGATGTTACTCCAATCTTTTTGTATTCCAACAGGTGACATCTAACATGAAATAGCTTACCAAGCACTAGAAAGAAAAACAGTGCTTTGAAGCAAAACAGGCAGTCTTAGTCAGTTCTTCAGGACAAATTGTTTGGACTGTATCTTCATGCTCATCTTATAAGGCTGGGCACCCACAAGTGAGGTTCTGCAGCACCTGATTTCAGGAAAACAAATTTCTCTGGGTCTCAGACACAATTTGTGAAACTGGCGTCCTGCATCCTTTGTAAAAACTGGCTGATTAAATTAACAGCTTTGCATTGAAACAAAACATGCATCTTACTTTGTGTTTAAGGCCATAATTCACTTCCAGCTCCATGAGCAGCACGCTCTTTCGCACATTTAAAGTCTTCTGGAGTTCATCAAAAGTGGAATGAATGTCATCTACGATGCTAGCCTTTTGGTTGGTTAGCTGGTGTATGATTTCAGATATAAAATGAAGTGCTGAGTCAATCTCTGGAAGCCTGAGGGAGGAATTAAATTACAAAGATTGCTGTTACAAAAGTCGTTAAACATTGGCCCTTGCCCTGGTATCTTTTGATTAAACCCTCTCATCAGCAGGCTGTCTTTAAATATGGTCATTTCCCAGAAGTAAGTTCATTCCTTTTATAACCCACACAGTGGGTCTGGTCTGATAAAATAAGGCTAAGCCACAGTCCTCCCCTGTGCAAATCCATTAGACTGTAAGCATTGCTAAAACTGAGGCCTTGGATCCTCTGTCCTTTATGCTATATATATATTCAAGAAGATATACCTAGATTTATCCCACTTTTACTTTTTTTTTTAAGCAATTTTGCACCATAGTGTTTGAACCAGTCTTTTCAACATCCAGCATTATTTATTTAGCTATTAAATTGGACATTAATACTATCCATGATTGGACAGTAGTTTCCTCCTTTGCATTTTATGCTCCTTCTTTGCACAACACTTGCATTTCTAATGGCCTCTGTTTTGTGAAAGACAGGAATCTTTTACTCTTTTTGCTAACCCCTCAGTACATCCCACTCAATGGATTTTTTGTCCTTATGCTAGCCTCACTATCCCCATTTCCTAGGTAAACACCCATGGAACCAGCACATTAAAACATCTACGCTGCTCAGCACAGGAAGCTAGTAATAAGATTGAAAATGGAAAACAGTCAGTGGAGTCTCCATACCTTTTGTTGACAGCATCCAATTGAACCTGGAGGGAAGCCTTGTGTTGCTCCACCACATCCTTTAGTGGTACCGTGGGATGCTCTGCGTGTTCTCCCTCTGTGCACTCCCGGCACATGGCTGTCTCACAGGACTGGCAGTAAAACTCCATCACCTGGAAAAGTGCACAATTCTGCACTCAAACATAGCAGCAGTAACACAACTCAAAGCACATCTTACTGAGTCTTGAACTCATTCATTAGCCAAGCTCTGAGACAAAGCTTCTGTTTTCTTATGCACCAGTAATTTACTGCTAAAAGATGGCCACTATTCTTACATATTTTATATCAACATGCTCATTTAAAAGCATTTTATTCTATCATAAAGTGTCAGAACAGCAGCCTGTGAAGAACACTGGACATCATTGCTGGTCTTAACATCATCTTTATACTGTGTAATAGTAAGTTTATCTTACGTACTCCATGAAACAACTCAAAAAACAGGCATTCAGCTATCCTGACTAACTCAATCCTTAGTCTTCCCATAGGGTCTGCTAAAGAAAGTGTAAACTTAGGCTGTATTTCATAACAGGGCCACTCTTGCAACACAAACTCAATGGAAATCACCAAACAGCAAGTTTACTTGCTAGAGGAAAGCACCCTAAATGAATCAACATGCTGCAGGGAAAAATCTCCGTATCCCATTACTAATCCCTTAATGCCTCATATCTGAGATTGTAATTGGAGTGCTGATCTACACTTGAAAGAGGAGGAGATTGTTTCAACCTGTTAAGTACCCAGCAAGATGTTCTTTAGAGATAGAAATATATCCTTACATGTAAAAGATAACCCAAATTCTAAATATATTCATGAAGGGAAAGAAACAGAGAAGTCCTGTGCCCAAAATCACATGTTAGTCAAAATAATGCACATGTATGCAAATTTAGCATCAGACTTTCTTTTACAGCTAGGAAGTCCTTGGGCACAAAGCATTTTAGGCTTATTAAAAAGGATATAAGGAAGTTTTAGTATATGCTTCAAAGCAAGACACTGGCAGCTCTTTTGCATTCAGAGCACAGCATCAGAATCTTGAATAATTCAGCTGATGCTTCTGGCACTCAGACATCTTTCACAAAGATGGTTGTGCTGGAGTTGTTGGTTGATGAGATGGTTGTGTAGAACCAGCTGTTCTCAGGTGAGCAGAGGGATTTGTAACAGAAGCAGTGCAAAATAGCTGGCTGCTCTGAGGCATCTTGAGAATTAAGGAGGGAGAAACAAGAACCATGATTTACATGTGGCTGTTAGCATTAATAGGGATTTTCCTCTGATAAGCTCCTTTACATCTTATTCCCATTCTTCCCTCTTATTTCAATTCACAAAATATGGGATTCACATGCAGTAGGGTTTAGTCATTTGTCAGTCACTAATATAAGCTGAGAAAATTTAAAAGTTGATCCAAATAACCTGTGTAACATCAAATAAGATCAGCAACAGGAAAAAAAAAGTAGACCTTCAGAACAATGTCAACCCTCATGAACACTACTCCAGTCACTGTGAATTTAGCAGTCTCATTGTAGCAGATCCTCCCAGGCCTGACAGTTACCTTGGTAGGCACTGTGATGTGATACATTCTTACAGTGCATAGAGGAAATCAGTTAAACAGAGTTTAGGATTTAAGTTCTTTTCAAAGGTTTCAAAAGCCTGCAATCAGAAGCAGCCAAAAAGAAGAATATTTTAATAGGAAACTCTGTAATCTTCTTGTATGGCCAAAAAATTAATTCATTTCTTTTGCATGAGTGTCCAAAATTTATCTTTCTGCCTCTTAATAATTTAATACTTAGGTTCAAGATATTTCAACAAGCCCTTTATTTATTATTTTTATCTTTGGATAGAGTGATTAGAATAATTTAGTATTTCTGTTTTCTACTGACTACCCCATAATAAACATCATTGTATTTGCAGCAACATATATAAGAAAGGAAGCATCTCATTGGCAAAAAGGTTGTTCAGCCTAAAAACTTTTCTTCCTCTTTATTCAAGCATCAGGCAAACACAGAAATTCAAACGATAATAGCAAACACATCACAAAGACAGTGAGTATCTCTATATAGAAATAGTTGTCTTTGACTCAAATTCAAAATGTATTGAGAGACGCAGCTTTTATTTCCCACTATAGTTTTTGTATGTGCATAGATGAAGGAGAAAGAAAACCTAATAATACAATTCAGGCTTCAACTGTCTAGATAGGCTGATTTCCTAAGATTTTTTTTCTAGCATCTCTTAGGCAAGACTGATTTCTAACTACAGACAGACAAGTACCACTGGCCTTTTCTCTCTCCCCTCTGTGCCCAATGTGGGCATCACATTTTGTGACACTCCCAGAAAATTTTTCATTGTGACAGGTTTGCCTTACAAAACATCTCAGAAAATGACATTTGCCTCTACTTTCCAAATACAAGAGAGCTCTTGGGCAGGATACACTGCAGCATCCAGCACTGGCTTCAGCTATATTTCCATCAAATTCAATGAGAACACTCCCATCAGCTCTAATGACATGTGAATTAATACCTACTGGTTCTGAAATCCCATGCAGTAATTCCCACCTTAAACCAGACCAGCATATTTCAGCACAATGATGTAGAGTCCCATGTACATCTTCACTACTGTAATTCAACTGAATTTACAGAAACTTTTAAAATTGCACAATGAGGATGCAAGTACTTCTGAACTAGATTTCACAAAGCCAAGACACACTAATTCCAACCCTTCAAAGTTCAGGTCTTGAGGAAAAAGCTCTCACCAATCACAAGTCCCTCTTCTCTAAAATCACATTTGAAAAATCATATTGCTCATCCTCTGCTTTCTATTTGAATTAAAAGAGCAGTCTACAGAAAAAGGATGAGTCAGCTCTTTGCCACCCAGCTTCCTCAGGTCACACATATGTTTAATTCCTCTGTCCCAGGGCTAGAGTGCACCTTAGCTTTGTACGCTTTGGCTTTCCGAAGAATGTTAGTTTGAATTACCTGAGGGCACCTCTGAGATACCTGATAAAATTTAGAATGTGGGTTTTTCTCCCTCCCTAGTCATAGCTTTTGCCCTACCCACAGATTACACTTTCATGGGATACATGACATGGTGGGAAGTATATAGATGAGGAGGAAAAATAAGGATTTAAAAAGTAAGATAGGAAGTACTTTCATCAGAATATCAAGGATAGGCGATTTTTAATTTTTCTAAGAGAAGCATACAGGCAATAAGGAACAGGTCCAGAAGTTGAGGAAGTGTTTTTGTAAGCAAGATCTTATGCCTGTCAAGTTGCCAAGCTATGCTATGATCTTTTGGGAAAAAAAGAGGCATTCTCTCTTGTTAAAAGGGTTGAATTTAATACTATGCATCCTCTCTTGTTACACTCTAGAAGCAGAAAATACATTGCCCCACCTTCTACATTGTAAAAACATGGATCTTCCACTCTGAGCTGGTTTTCAGTTCAAATTCAAACAAAACCTAAGTACAGACATTTCAGAGGTTACACCACTTATTACATACAATGGAGTTAGAATTTCATAGCCTTCCCTGCCCTGGCCTCTATACCTGCCCCTTAATGATTGTAGATCAATTTTTCAAGACCAGAATGCTCTTATACACAAGACCTACAGGTGTTTCACATCTGAGAATAAAGCCAATCTTATTTTAATGTGTAGGTAGAAGATAAGACTCTCCTGGTAAGTTCAAAAGTTCCATATGTGCCCTATTACCCTGATTTAATACTTGTGCTCCATGTTGGGTCAAAATGAGAAAGCATTTTTTTTATAATTCAGACACAGGTAACCATCTTTTGTATTAAGGTATTACAAACTAAGTTGCAGTCTTCGTAAGAACGCACAGAACAAAGATGCCACAACAGAGGATGGGAGGATGTGCACAGAAGGAATAAAGTAAACATACACACATATTGAAAATATGAGTGTTGGGAAGAGGGGACCAGCTGGGAAGGGATCTCATCTGCATGGCCTGAGGAAGGATAAGTTACAAATAGGCAAGTAAATGAAAAAGTATCATCTCTGCATCAGTTTCTGTCTAATTTTAATCAGAGAGGTTTAAGTCCAGGATGGCTGAAATAATTGAAAAAAATTGTTTAACCAGAAACCTATTTCCAAGCTAATATGAAGAAAAATTAGTAATATTTAAAAGAAATATATTTGATGCAAATAGTAAAAATAAAATGGGTCTGACCTTACCCAAAGCAATATGTAAAAATAAATGGAGGGTGGATTTAGTGCAGAATGACTGCAGGTTCTGTAAAGGAATTCTCCTCCAACTGCCAGCTCAATGCTTGTTCACTTCCTGAAGCTCCCAGTAAAGTTACTAGCAGCCAGGCACTTAGAATCATAGAATACCCTGAGCTGGAAGGGACCTACAAGGATCACTGAAGTGCAACTCCTGGCCCTGCCAAAGACCACCCCAAGCATCACACCATGTGCCTAAAAGCATTATCTAAATGCTTCTTGAACTCTAGCAGGCTTCATGCTGTGACCACTGCCCCGGGAAGACATTCTGGATGAAGATGTTTTAGATACTTCCAAATATCCAACCTACTTGCCACACAGTGCTCTTGTGTCCTGAGCCTATGAAGCCAGCACAATCCCATTTCCTCAGTGAGGCCTAAGGTGCCCAGCACCTTGCCCTGTGCACCCTTGCAGCCAGACCCACCCAGCCAGCCTCAAGCAGCTCTCCCCAAATCTTACCTCAGTTCCTCCCATCACAAGGACTAATGTGTGCACTTAGCTTTTCATTTCTTAGCTTCACACAGTTTTAAATTGGAGTCACCCTCAGGCTATCCCAAACCCTCCCAGATACTTACTGAAGCAGAGGATGCTCCCATCACACACTACTCAGCATCCTAAATGGCATGCTATGTTTCAAGGCAAGCCAAGTTGGTTTGAAGGACTTGCAAATGCACCTTTCCCTATAAAGGAGTTCTCAGAGAGGTACAATGTGGCATGTTTTTGATTGTAGACAAGACAGGTTTTTTAAACACACCCAAAGATTAAGCAGCTGATAATTTAAAATATAAAACAAAGAACACCTTAATCTTGACCTTTTTCTGCATTTCTCGATCAAATGAACTCCTATCAGAATGGTTATGTTGGAAAACAACTATGATTCATTTTAAAGAGAGCAAATAAAATGCAAACAAAAACTAGGAATGCATTAATCAGTAACCACTACATACACATAAGTATAGTACACATTAAAAAATGTTACACCAGTTATTCATTAATCAGAGTCCAACATCAGTTCTAAAAGTCCACCTAATTCCAACGAAGAAGGAACTGAGCTATTCCTCTATTACAGTAATCATTATCTATCAGCTGAATTACTCCTATACAACCAATGTACCTACACTGAGTATCAAATAAAACAGCTCCCAGAAAGTTGTCTTAAAACTACTGACATGTGTTTCTTGGCTTGCACAGAAGCACAGTATTCAGTTTACAGTACAGCATTGCTGAGTTTTGCAGTCTCCACTTGCATGTTTGCATAAGTTTAGCTATGAGTCAGGAGCTCATATGCCTATCATGAAGCTACATAGGTTAACACTGAAAATTAAGAAGTAAGCAGAGTTAGAGCTGTTCTTGCAGTAAACTGTGAATATTAACTCAGTTGCTGGTACTTGCCAAAGAATATACTGATATGATTTCAGGATGTGTGTGAGGACATGCTAGGTAAAAAGAGTGGGTGGAAGGAAAAATAAAGCAGTCTCCAAGAACTGATATGAGAGATCCACAAATCTCTGCAGATAAACAGAAGTGCTCTGTTTCTAGCCTGTGCTGATATAAAGCATCCTAAGCTAGGACTCGCCTTTATTTGGCTCTGTGTTAATATGTTCACATACCTTTTGGTACTGCCCCACTGTGCAGGGTCAGTAAAACGTATAAGGTCCTTGTCACACATTGCTAGACAACCACACAGGTACCCACAGCAACAGTTGTTATAGCAACAGTTGTTGCTACAAGTACAAGGGCTAAGGAAACCAAACTCAAAGAAGGCACAAGGTTCAGTACCTGCAAGACAGTAATTCTGACCAAATGTGCCAAAAGACATCATCATCTCAGATTATTGGTAAGATAAAATCCTGACTACTTCAAGATGCTACTCTAAAAGCATTTTAGTTAATTTCAAGACTCACTTGTCTTTTGCTGATTTATTATAAAATCAAAGAAAGTGTGATTCCACTTCCCCTGCTTTTTCTTTAGAAAAAGACATCCATGAAACCCAGACAAGTCAGCACATATCAATGCCTGCACATAGCACAGGAGGCTGTCTCACTTACATTTCCATCATGATTGGGGCAGGAGAGTGGTTTGCCTGCAGCAACAGCAGTGACAGTCTCCAAGATGGAGGACTCCTCAATGCTGTTGTCCGGCGTTCGCTGCAGGACATCCATCAGGTTGGTAATAAAGAAGTTGTTCTGGAGTGCAGAAACCCCTTTCTCTGGCAGAATGGAGGTCTGGCGGCACACGGGACAAGAAAGGGTTAAGCTATGGGCTGGAATGTAATTCTGTAAACACCTATGGGGAAGGAAGGTAGAAGGAGAAAGAAAGGGAAAGTATCATCAAAGAGGGAAAAAAAAACCCCTTTAATCAGTTAAAGAGCTAGTTTGAAATAGTGCTACCCCTATTTGTAAAAGCACATCAAACAGGCTTCTGAAGCAAAAGTGGTTATGGGGAATAATTTTTCTTCTAAACCTTTTTAAAATCTGCCACATGAAAAAAAAATTCAATAAGCAGACATCATTAAAAGAGTTACATGCCTTTTTTTGAGATATTCATGCAGTTATCATGCTTTCAGACACCTACTGCATTCTGCTTACAGGACATTTTATGCAGTAAAAATTTCAAATTCATCTGATAAAGTCTGGCAGACATGAAGTTGCATCAAGTATTTGAGCCTGTGCCTTTAACTGACTAACCGGTGCTTGACCCTTGTCTTTCCAACAGAATTCCTCTAATAACTTGTGTTTGTGGGTTTAGTGTTTCAGAGGTAAAACACGGTCCCAATAAAACCAAAGGAAATTTTTTCATCTATTTCAATTTGGGAAGTTTTGGCAGTTACCCAAAATCAACAAAGCTTTCTTTACGACACGGGGAACTACCTGCTAGGTTATCACAGCTTATGTTAAGGGGAGTTTTGGGGGAAATTTTTGTTTGTATTTGATTGGGAGGGCAGTGTTGGTGTTTTTCAGAAAAACTAAATTTCACAGAATATAAACCTGACACAAAATTTCAGCAATCATATATGCAAAATATATGCAGAATATGCAGCAGGCTGGCTAGGTGAGACTTAAGGTCACTTTTGGCCTTGGAAATGAAGTTAACACCTGGCTGGGCATGCAACATACAATCGCATGCAATATCCCATAGTAAGTATGGCCCTGTAAGCAGAAGAAGTTTTGCAGAATGCAGTTCTTAAGGGAGCAGTGCTACACCAAATTCCTCATAGGATCCCAACTGAGAAAGTGTGACCTCACACAGCTCCACAGCTCTTGTCCTTTTAGAAGGATTTTGGCTGCACCACTCTTCATCTTCCCCTCGTAGCCCTCCTCCTGACCCCCCAGTAAGGGCTCTGTGAAAGGAGAGCCTAGGCTTTGCACATCAGCACTTCACTGGAAGAGGTCTTCCAGCCTCTCTCCATAACCAGATCAGCCTAAGAGGATTACAGTGAAAACCAGAAGCTAACCTTAGGTTTTACACATTAACAGAAGTCAGGAAATGTAACATCTTGTCACACTGACTTCAGTAAGAGTTTCAGTGCTGTCTTTTTGAATGCTGGGATTTCCTGTTGTTCTACAAAAGACCAGTTCCATCTGACACAAGCAAAGATCCACAATTTTTCTTTCACCCTGTGCAAAGGTAGAGATTCACACTACAATTCTTGCTAAGAGGTGGAAATCTCCTAAATTAAATAATTGTTCACACCACATACCATTTATAAACCTTCTCCTGCCATTCAATATACAATCCAGAGTTGCATTCCATCATCAGATTAAGAACTCTAACCACTAATTCTTCAGCTAACTTTTATGCAAGTGCTGTATTTTCTCCACAATTTGATGGATAGTGCAACATTAAAGTATCATTATGCATATTCAGTTCATTCAGCCAAATACAGTAAAAGGCAGGTTGCTGGTTTTTCACATCTCTTTCCAGAGAGTTTCCCACTTCAGTCAACCAAACTGCAGAATAACGAAGACATTTAATCTCAGGTTATTAATAATGCATGTATCATGTCTAAGTCTTGGACATTAAAGGATGGGATAATTACTTATCAGCTTAGTAAATCAACAAATATTTTTTTAAATTGTGTCTAATTATATGATAACCAGAATAAATTTGAGACCATTAACTTGAGGTCCAATTTCTGACTATCATCACCTTTCACACTGTAGCAACCATATTCATTAGTTTGATTAGATTTACTTTTTGTTTACTCATGCATAAAGGGAACATATTCCAAATATGCCTCTGCTGTCTCTTCTTCCTGCCTGCCACAAACGTGTTTTTCTACATCCCTGTCTCTCCAGCCTTCCCAGACTTTATCATGCCTTAACACCACATTGACAAGTAGAGGGAAAAGTCCCTGTCCTCTAAAGGATGCCTTGTCCTCTGCTTGCAGCATGACACAAATCCAGCATGAGGAAAGGACTTACCTCTCACAGAAAGTGTGCAGGCAGGGAAGTACTTTGGGGTTCTTGTAACGGTCCAGGCATATGCTGCAAATCAGAAACTGCTTGTCAATCTGACGGACCACAGGACTTGGGATGTTGGAGCCTTCACTGGCCATCCTAGACCACTGACATATGGGTCCTGTTCCCTTCTACCCTGCACAGTGCTGAAAGCAGGGTGGGGAAAAGAAAAGAAAAATGGCTTATAAACTCCATGTAATAACAAAATCATTGACTAATCCACTCATGTTTTATCCTTATGCAGGAATTCATACTTCCATATAAAATCAAAACAAGAAAGAATGAAACTTCTAAAATGGTTTATTACTGATGACAGCCAGGGAAACAGTCAGCAACATCTACAATACCACTGCCTGAGCATTCTGGAAAGGCATGCTGCCTCTAGACTGAAAGAGTTACGGGGCTGTCTGGTTTTAAAGAAAACCCATGATAAAAACATTCTTGAGCCAATAGGTTCAGCCAGTGCTAACAAACATCGGATTTCTTACATCTACAGTACCGCTGGCAAAATGCTCAAACTGGAACTGCACCAGCCAGTCAAATGGCTGCATCACAGACAGAGTACGAAAATTATTCACCTAACAATTTTTTTCCCTTGTCAGTGCTGGTATTGCCAAAAATATTGTAGATTTTGACTTCAGGAAGCCTCCAAGAAGGAAGCTCCAGAACCAGCCAGCCCCCTGAGAAGGGAATGCTCAAATTCTGCATCACCAGTAGGGATGAGGTAGACACAATGAAAATCCTCATGATAAAAGAAACAGAGCAAAGAAGAGGCAAGTGATAGCCACTGAGAATCAGCAACAGTACAGTGAAGGATACATGAAGCACATCCAAATAAAAAATGCAATAAAAATGTCATTCTAGGCAGAACTAGTAGTAAGAATCATATTTCTAGGACTGAGGATTCTTCATAATCTGGCATACAAAGCATGGAATAAAAGGCTAAGAAAAAAGTCTACTAACTGTTAGAATTAAAATCGCAGGTTAAAGAGATGGCAGCAGGCTTGGAACACCTCCTGTCCTGGAACAAGGCACAGGGAGAGAAAAACGTATGTTCTTTTCAGCTGGAGATACAGATTATAGCCAATAATATAATAAAATGTGAAAAGAGAAGACAGAAAGAAAAGGATGGAAGCAACCATAGAAAAAAGTAAACTGCCTGCTAAAATAGTTTAGGACAAACAGAGTCCCTGGCAGGGTGGCCCAGCAGGAACTCCTCTCCATCAGCATTTCTAGCAGGCTGGAGTGCCAGGAGGCGCAGGCGCGACTGTCGCAGCACTGAGCTCTGCCAGAGCTCCCGCACCCACAGTGGAACTGGGCTCTTCTCCCTGAGCTGCAAACCCAGCTGGGCTTCTTCTCTGCAGGTACACTCCTGAGGCGTCTAACTTCTCCCTAAACAATTTCTACCCCTTTTTAGTCACCCATTTCAGACAATTTGAGATCTAGCTCGAGGGCAGTTCAGGCTTTCCAAGATAAAAACAACAAGCCCTCTGCTGATCATGCTCAAAGGTCTCTCAATTCCAGAATGCTTTGCATGACCTGTGCGGCATTTTATCGTTAGTGTTACATTAGGTCTTCTTCCTGTGCTTGAATGAATGGCACACTGGTCTGTCAGAACCCACGCTGCTCTTCCCGAGCTGTGTACTAAGCCATACGGGGATGTTTTTTCTTACTACACCGAGCAAGGGGCTATTCCTAGGATAATGACAGTGATTATGGATCATAAGTCAGCTGTGCTGGCTTCCCTGATAACATAAGTGGGGCATAGCCTCAGTGTTAGCAAATACAGCAGCATAAAATTATTCACACTTCAAATACCCAACAGCAGTAACTGACATTTAATTCAATGGAAAACACTTATGGCAGGCTCTTTTGTTTCCTTTTTTTCTGAGGAAGGGGAAACTGCAATGATAAAAATTGCTCTAATACTTAGAAAATATTATGTTTGTTCATGACCCAAAAATGCATGATTTGTGGATTGATATTTGCATGTCTTTTTCATCTTTTTTAATACTTAAAAAAAAATTCTTTCCCCATAGTAAGATAAATGTATTACATAAACACAAATTATTTTTTGCTATTTAAATGCCAAAAATCACACGGAATAAACCTTCAGAGATCAATTAACAAACAGTGTTACTTTTAAAAAGCTTGCGTTAAAGGTGGCTTTACAAGAAGTAGAACCAAAATATCTGGCTTTTACAAAGCGGAGTAGAAAGACCAGACAATCAAATACCCATTAACATATTCATACATGTGGCAGTATAATACGCAGAACATCACCATGAAAAGGAACATCAGTGTTTCAAAAGGAAAATTCATTTCACCACTTACACAGCTGTGTTTGCCTCCCACTCTCCCTCCCCAAATGTTAGGGGCAGGGACCCAAATAAAACAGGGACCATAATCAGAAGCAGGAGGATTTCTTATCAAAAGCATGGTTTCCAAATTGGACACACCAACAATATAATTTTTTTGTTATAGACTGAACACATACTGGAAAAAGCTGTATTTAAGATATGAAAGAATAGGTGTCCAGTGAGTGCTGCCTGTCATTTAACAGAAGAAAGTCCTCTATCAACCAGGTATTATTTTCTGTATTTCATCTTTCCCTTATCAAGTAAAGCTACACCAGTAAATAATGCTTACACAAGAAAACCTGCTGCTGGCTGAAAAAAATTAATATTGATTTAACCTGTTTTTCATCTTAGTTTTTCACATTCTCCCAATGCCACTGCAAAATCGAGTAATTCTTAGCATTTCCTACACAAATCTCATTCCAGCTACATTATTTTTCAAATGCTCATGCTTTAAGCTTTGTCAATGAAAGAAACCATTAATGATTCAGAAATAAGGGCTTTTAATACTCTGTATTTTGTCTGAAATGCAGCACGCATCGTCATTAATCCCCTGCGTTCACATACATCAGATTTAAAACATGCACCTGGAAATAGAATTTAATCTGTACATTTCAAGCTTTGGCCTCTACCTGGTACAACTTCTCCCACAAATAGTCCCTTTAAAAAATCTTTTGAGTATGGGATTTGCAGGATTCGGCAGCCTCTCTAAGGCAATTCTACCTTTGATGTAGTCATGATCAATGTGATGTGGCTATGAGAAGGATGATTTTGCTCATTTATTCAATGAAAACAACTGAACAATCAAATATTATTTGAAGAAAATCTGGAGATTTTAGACAGTGTTTTTGAATTTCACCAGACAATATTTTTTCTGATTTACTGCTATGCTTGCAGCAACATAAGTTTTAAATATATTAGCAGTGGAAGATTTTACAAAGTAACACTACTTTTACAAGAAAAATGTTGGGTTTTTTTTTTTTTTTTAGCAGCATCTTCTGAGTTCAAAAACTGCCGGAGTGCTTTTCAGAGGTTCATTATGTCTCACAATCAAAAAGAGCGGCTTAAAGCATGAGCTTCGAAAACAGGGCAATCACTTTTCCATGGAGTTACACTTCGTAATTTAAACATGCAAAGCGAAAGGACTAAGAAACATTGCACTAAACAAGACTTAAGCCCCCACCCATTTATCTGTGACACAAACACACCACACAAAACCAAATTCGGGCTCGCTAAACCAAGTGCAGTCAAGGGCTCTGAAATTTACTCCCTTTGTCGCCTTTTCAAGGCTCAAGGATCGCGATCTTCCCAGCCACCCCAGAAACAGCAGTACTCTTTTTTTCCTTCTGCATGGAGATACAATTTTCATTTAAAATACACTAGACCACAAAGAAAGGAGAAAACAATGGCTCTCTAAGCTAGTGGAAAGCTTTGCCCCGCTATGCATGCATGCCTTCAGGAAAGCCAGGGTGCGGCCCCACCCATATGAAAGGAACTTCCTATAGCACTGGAAAAGGGGTGGAAAAAAAAAAAATCAAGTTAAGTATAGCAAATAACAGTTCCAGAAGAGCTGTTTCAGGTAAAAAGAGACATGTAATAGAAAAATGCACCCTTCTACAGGTATCCTCAAATGAGCTCTGGAACTCCTGAAAATTCTCTATTAGTTTTCCAGTCAAGAAAAGACATTGGGGAATCAAGCAACTGTTCACTTCACAGGATTTTATTCCTAAAAGAGCAGAATTCTGTTTTATGATACACTGCTTGCTGTCTCTGAAATTCACCCAGCTAGAGCTGCAACTAGCCTGAAAGTACAGCCTGAGGAGAACAAATTGCTTGCAGTTTATTCATCCTCTTCTTATCAATGGTATTCACAACCTAGAGGGTCTATTCATGTACTATGAATGAATAGGTTTCCAATGGCAACGTTTCCAAAGGAACACTTAGGCCTCCAGAGCCATAAGAAAAGGTGGGGAACCTCAATAATGTTCTTCAAGGACTGGGAGAGCTGAGCCTTTAAAGTCCTTAAAACAGATAGATCACCTGTCCACAGTCTGTAGGAATAAAGAACATATTCAAGCCATTTCTAGCAGCAGCCCCCAGATTAGCCAATACAGAACACACTGAGCAAATTAATAATCAGAACAGCCACACAGTCCACTTGTGTAAAAGGCTTGATAAGCTAAATTTGCATTCCTTTCTCTCCCACTCTTGCAATCAGCTTAGTGCCTTGTTTAAGACACAGCAACCCTCTTCTTTCTTACAGCATGCAGAAATGTAATGAACAATCGGGCCAAAACAGGACCAACCCAACAGCAGCCACCAGGAATAACACTGAGCAAACTTGAGCATTTCAGACCTACCCATCTTTGTAGAAAAATAGCTTAAATCAGTGCAGTGCTGAGGATAAAATCCTTGCAGGGACGAAGCTGCAGTTCCGCAGTAATCCAAACGAACAAACCATCATCTGTTAATATTTCAAACCTCACTCATAAAACTGCTAAGGAGTCCCTATCACAGCACAATCATTATTAGATGCACGAGAGATTTTGTGCTCTAAGGAATGACGCTCCATTCCATGAAGAGGACAGGTGGAAAGAAAAATGGAAGAATAAGAGGAGGCCCAGTGAAGTCGTCATGCATTTTTTTTTTCCTCCCTGGGTCATTTACAAGTGGGAGACCCCTTCAGGATTCAAACCAATCAATCTTTATTTAGCACATCTTTTTCTCACTCAGCCCGTGTAGAAAGACTGCAGCAAATGGTGCAATGGATTGTGGGATGGGGATGCAGCAGAGAGCTGCAACCAGATTCGCTGGGTTCTTTTTTTCCCTCCCTACTCAGCAATCAGCTGTTCCGAGGCTCCGCGCACGGCCATTGAATTCGGTCACCAGAATGTTATTACAGGATTAGCAGGCGGAGACAGCTACCACCGTGCATCTGGCATGTCCATGCAGCTAAGAAATGCATATGCAAATACTACTCACAAATCGGAAAAGGATTTAACTCTGAAGGAGAGAGTAAATATTACATAACATCCATCACCAGGACAGCTGCCAGAGATAAAACGAAAGCACTTTCGTTTATAAAGAAGATAAAGTTTAACACTTAATGATTCCACTCGGATTTTTCCAGGATTCTGGGTTTTTCTTGGAACGTCATTTTTCCCTGATCCAACTTTTAGAAGCAACAAAAGACCCCACAAATGCTCTTTGTGTCTCTCGAGATGTTTAAAACAGAAGGAGCCTCTCCAGAAAAGTGTGCTACTGACACACAAACCAGCAGCAGCTTCTTCTACTACAGAGCCATATATTTGTTCTGACTCAGTCTCAAGGCAAATATTCAAGGCAGCAATAGTAAACTCATATTTCAAGGAATTTGAGAATCAAGGCTAACAGACTGTTCAACTTTTCTATAAACATTAATGCAAAGGTATATTATTATAGTTAATCTATTTGCTTGCTTACATTTTTTTAAATTCACAGATCAACTCTGATTTTACTAGGGTGTTACCGAAGAAATAAAAAAAAATTGGTGCCTGCTATTTTTATCTATGCAGAGGAGCATGTTAAAAAGATGCTTGTGAAGACACAGACAACACTGAAGTAAAGCAACATAGAATTAGCTTTGTCTTCCAGTATAACAGCTGGTGGGTTTTGCAGACAAGGTAGTATTTGCATCTCTAAATACAGTGTATCTTTTCTTTTGAAAAAACCAAATCATATGCAAGTATTTCAGCTAACTGAGGCTAACAAAGCTTCCCACAAATAAAAGAACACAAAGCACCATTTGCATCAATAAGAAAACATGTGGAGCTTAAATATTCTCTTTGCTACCCTGACTTTATTAGGACAGATATAGATATTTGAGAAGTTTAAAATGTTGTCCAAAGCTCTTTAAGCACAGTTTCCAAATAATATTTATTCCATTCTTGAATTGATCAGTTAAGTAGTATTAATAATCATTTAGTGTGACTGAATTGCAATCTAAATTCCTGTTGAAAATATAAATTCTGCACACATTCTTGACTTTCCACTTGGTGATCATTTAGCCAGATCATTTTATGCATCAGGCAAGTCCAGACTGGTTTCCCTGGACAATATGCCCACAGGGTGAAGGCATGTTGTAATCCAGATTATAACTTGAAATGAAACATCAGGCAGTGTGTGTTCACGTATTAGGGTTTGTGGTGCCTGTGCCAAAATACTGCCCCTCTAACTCCCTTAACACTTGTGGAACTCAATCAAAGAGAACACAAGGTATGTTTCATTTTAGCTCCAACATTCAGGAACAGCAGGATTCATAGTTTAAAAGAAAGTTGGAGATTTTGGGCATGTTTTTGGAGATAAAAAAATCTTTGGTTCAGGGAGTTTTTTGGTTTTCTTTTTAAACTGTCTGGGGAATCCCTATTGCAAAGAACAAACAGAAGATTTCACTCCCACAACAAGAAGATCCAAGGCTTTTATTTCTGCCAGTGGAACAAAGACACATAAAACAAAAATCAAGTTTTAAAATTCAGGAGTGGCACCCCCAGAACTGAAGTGGAAGACTGTCGGACAGAAGCATGCAGACATCATTGAGTTGCTTGCTGTCCCTTTCTCATTTCTAACACTGCATTTACATATGCTAAAACATGACCAGTATCACTCAAATAACTATTTCCATTTATGGTCAGTAGTAAGGACTACATACTCCTCAGAACCGATCCCATAACATACCTCATGGCCAAAGGAGACTGCTGGAGCCACAGCTGCAGCCACTCTGATAGGGAAATACGCCTCCAAACCAGAGATTCCTTCAAAGTGCTGTTCTCCGACAACTAACTCTGAGAAGTTGCCTGCTGACAAATGAGCTGATACTCCACAAATTGTCCTGCTTCTTCAACAGAACAAAAATGTGCTACTGTGGCAAGGAAATTGAGACAAAATGCATAGCCTTTCCCTGAGATTTTTCTTGTTACGCATTGATATGTTTAGTGAGGAGGAAATGGATTCAATCTTGCACTTTACCCCCATAGCAGTTACAACCAGACTCATTCAAATAGGTTTATTGTATGTGTATGTCTTTTGTGCTGGGAGATGGGGGTGGGGGTGGTCATTATATGCTTTGTTTGTTGTTTTTCTGGTTTTATTCAAAAAAGAATAAGCTATTTTTCCTCAGAAAATTGCTGCATTTCATTGTTGCTGTTGACTTATCTGTATCACTGCTGACTACAGAAGAAAGTTCTGGAGAAGAAAATTCATAGTACATGCCATCTTCATAGTGCCATGGAAGAGTGATCTAACTATCTAACAGATAACTTCTGTTGTTGTCCTCTGTAAATGTCCTGGGTTTTGAATAACTTATTGTTTTCCCTGTTCCACACACAACCTGAATTCATTTTCTTAGTGGGGGCCATGATTAGTACATTACCAAAAAACCTCACATTTAACTTACAGGTCATAGGTAAATATTGATAATATTAAATAAGTCATCCAAACATTCCAAGTTAAGATTAATGGTCTGCACTGAAGCCTACACTATAAACTGACTGAATGGAGAGTAGTCTAGCTCACCCTGCTGTACAAAACAGATTTTAAGGTCAGCAGAAAAAAAATTATTGGGTTAGTTCAAACTAAATGACCAGCTAATACAGTCCTGGCAATTAAGGCTGACTGAAAAGTAAGAGATGCGAGAGACCAGAAATCAATTACCCAAAGCCAACATGCTGGAAATGAGGATTAGCTTAGGAACACAAATATAGGATAGAATGGGCTGTTACAGCCATCACACAGCTCCACACATCCCTCATTTGACCCTGGTGCCAGGAGAGAAAGTGGGGTGAAACAGCCAAGATTTGTCATTGTGGAGCCATGCCCACAACCAGGAATCAAGGGGCCTAAGCCTTCCTTATGAGCCGGTGGCCTTTACCTTTCACCACTGTAGCCTTGAAGCCACACAGACCCAGCAGCCTCCAGAGAGCAAGTGTCACTTCAGCCCTCACTTCACATTCTCCAATAGTCCAGGCTGTAGCTCACACCATCTGAGAACAGCAACAGCTTCCTCCCACTGTGGGTTTGCAGCCAGAGGGCATGTCTGCCCCAAAAGGAGCTCTGCTAGGTCCTGGTTCCTTCCCATCAGCCACAGACATACGCCGTGGTCACTCCCTCATCTTATGATTCAGCAGAGCAGATGCTTTTTCCCAAAGCTTGTGATCCAGCACAAGGGATTTGTCATAGCCTGGGAGGCAAACAGCTTGAAAGGTTTGCCTGGGATGTAATGCTGGACTGCTGGAAACTTTCCCAGCAGCCCAGCACCCATCCTCCTATGACTTTGCCACGTTCTTTTATTTCCTTCTACCTTCTGCTTATGCCCAGTTTAGCTTGCCAAGGCTGCAGATTTTGCAGCACAACTGCAGCACAGCTGGGTCAGCCTGGCCTCCCTGCTCAGCCAGCCTGAGCCTTTCTGCACTTCTTGCCTCTCTCCACCACTGAAGGTGCAAGTCAGGCAGCATTAGACACAAAGTGCTTTTCTCCCCTCCGTGTTATTTTTTCTCTTCCCTCTACTGCCATTGAGGTGGCACTGCAGCTACCAGAAACAAGCTCTGTATTCTGGCATTCCTTCTGCACAGCATGGGCTGACCTTCAGTATCACTGTCAGATGCAGATGTCATGAATTAGATTTTTTTAAAATAGTTTTCAGCTGCTGAAGGCACAGGAGTAACAGGAATAGAAGCCACTGCTACAAATTAAAGCCTTCCTTAATAGTGTTAAAACGTGTTTAATGATTTATTCTTTTTTCTTCCTCTTTTCCTATCCTGTAATCAAAGCTTACAAAAGGGTGAGACCCTGAAACATGGGTGGACCTCTTAAGACATCAACATACTAATGCTATATACTCCAGTTTGTAGAGGGAAGGTCATAGCTGGCATCTAATACCCACATTTAGTTCCTCTCTTCATCCCCACAACTTGTGCCTCTGCAGTACCCCTTCTCCACCCCCCCTTGGAGATGAACAGTCCTGCTTCTGTCCCCAGAGACCCCATCTCCCAGCTGTCCTGTCCTTGGATGGAGAGGGGACCTACTGGTGGCTGCCCTGCACACACCAAGGGATAAGTCTGGCAGGTTAGAGCTTGTGTGATCACACAGTCATCACCAGCTGAGAGGTTATTTGTCTGACTCAGGTTTTCAGGACCTCTTTTTGAGTCAAGGCCTTGCACAATAAATTCCAAAACAGCTGGAACACACTAAACTTACTGCATGAGAGAGGACAATGCATAAATGGGCATCCATGAATCTTCAGCCAAATTCCCCAAATTCTCAAAAATGAGATTTCAAAGAGAAGGGACAAAAAATGAATGGAAAGGACACACTAAGGGAAAGAACAGGATAAAAGTATCAGGTTAAATTACATCATCAGAATTATAATTTAGGGCCCTTTCCTTGTTTAATAAAATGTCATATTCTCAGGTGAGTTCCTAAAAAAGTCTGCAATAAGGTATGTCAAAGTAATTATTTCAGAGACTAGATGCTGTGCAGTCATAAGTAAAAGAATTTTAAATTGTATATTTGCCATCCAAAGCAGTAAGTCAGAGCATCTCTACAGAAAAGAACCCTACCCTGACTACTAGTACTGTTACAATCACCCTTAGAATTGCACAGTTTTGACTCTCTAGGTCTACCTATTTTGTGAACACTGACAGGTCTCTGTTCAGCCTTTATAGGCACACAGGCTCAAATAAAACCAACCTGAACTGACAATTAATTAAAACTGCACATCAAAACACTGCTGCTTCCATAAACATCTGCTGTGAAATGTTACTTGAAATAAACGTGCTCCATGAAGACTCCACACTAATTACTGTTAACACTTTCAGGAGCAGGAAAATAGGCAATAGAGCAAAAAAAAGGAGGCTGATCAGGAATCTATTTGGAAAAAGGTCTCTGGTCTTTTCTACATACTGTTAGATATAAAATATGCTGAAAAATGCTCTAGGCATTTTCTTAAGAGTTGCTGAGCAACAGGGAAAAAAATATATGCAAGCAGAAAATGCTCAATGCTTTTGGTACTGAGCTGTGTGGTGAAAATTGTAGACACCATCCCCTCCACTCCCTCCTGAGACTGGAGCTGCCCCACGCTGCATGTCCACTGCAGCTCTCACTTTAGCTGAGCTAAGACACTTCAGGTGCTGGAGTTTAATCACATATTCTCTGATGACCACCAAAAAGTTACTCTGCTGTTTCCATTTAATTCAGTAGGATTTTGGTGAACTAGTATGAAGTTCAAATCAGCAAAAGAGAAGGTAGCACTCAGCAATAACTACAAGCCATGTAACTTCTTCACAAAATTAAGGAGAGTGCCAACCCTTTAGAATGTTTTTCTTGCAGCCTTCAAAACTCCCACTCCCCACCAAATGTAACAGATGAAACACAAAGAAACTTAAACCACCTTAGGTGTCTCACAACAAGAAACAGGAGATAGAATCTAAGCATTAAAAAAAGCAAAAATGGAGGCAGAAAGGGAAGGAATTATAATTTTCTTAGCACAAAAAGACATTACCGGGATAAGGACTAAGAAGAAAGGAGAAAAAAGAGCCCCTCTCCAGCATGTGAACAGCCTGAGATCAGGTTCACATCCTCTGCAACATTTATATTGTTTAAATACAAAATATTGGTTGCTGCAGCTCCATATTTACCTTAGCTGTTAAACAGTACCCACCTCATTTTCTCATCCACAGCCCAGCAGCGATGTTAACTTCTATATCTGCCAAGTCTTCTTCTGAACCAAAATATCTTTCAAAAACACAGCAATAGTCTAAACACGTATATCGTCCTTGGGTTCAGAGAAAACCTTGCTCAAGCGTTAAGTGGCAGGCAGAAGGTTACCCAGGCAGGCTCTTTATGTTGGCAAAAGTGCAATGCTGAACTTTCACAGCAAGTAGGTAAACACATAGCTATGTGCAGCAGGTAGTCTGGCAGCACTAGCAGTAGTGAGAAACAATGTCAGGACAACCTTGGCAGAAGCAGCTTTGTGGGTTTTAACAATGGTTGTGGGCACAGGAGCTGAACAGACCAAACAACCACAGCGAAAAGCCATCTACAGCTCTCGGTGGGAGCTCAAAGTGCACAGAGCTCAAGCATGCCAGCTGTGACGCTGTGTCCTCCACCTCCACACTCACAGGGACACTCTATTTGACTTTCCAGCAGTCAGTTCCAGCAGTTCAAAACCTGGAAACACCCAGTGGCTGAACTTCACTCAGTAAACATGTCCTTCCAGTCCTCAGCAAGGGCACTCATTTGCTGATTGCATGCCAACACTCCTATTTAAAGAACTGTTGTTATTGGAAATAGCTGAAACCTTTCTACAGCAGGGATTAAGTGCTCCCTGCACCTTGTGCCTTGCCTGCAGGAATGCATCAATTCCCAGCATGTGCTTCCACAGCAGTTTTACCACAGCCACAGTAACATGCATTATCAGCCTGCAAAAGTCCATCAAACCCCTGTGTGGGCAGGATCCCCAGATAGTCCTTCCAAGCAGCTGCTCTGGCTCAGCCCAGGTTTTCCTCAGGCCTTCTCCCTAAGGTACAAGATTTTATCCATGACACTAAGCTCTCTACCTTTACCCTTCATCTCCAAAAACAACTCTCCTAAGCTGCTTCTTAGATATCTCTAGCAGGTTCAAGCCAGATGCCTAAAGGCCCTTACGAGGCATTGCCAGGCTGCTCATAAGCAAATGCTCAGCTCTGATGTAGGTTAGATTTCTGCAAAAATGACATTCTCAGGAGACCTTGTACATACACTCCTGCATGAATGTCAGTCTTTTCAATTGGCATCACAACTGAGGAAGCAACAGCTAATGAAAGAGGAATAAAGCAGAACCACTCATATACACAATTTTAAGACTCTCCCAAGCTGAACTGAGATATACAGGACATTCATTTCTACATGAAAATGCATCCATTTTATGTTACAGGAAAACCAGTCCATTTTTGTGTACATGAAAAGCAAATTAGGAGACAGTATAGGAAACTATAATATAACAAACATGTGAATGCATCTGTCTGTTTAAACAAAAAAAGACACTTGGAAAAACAAATCTGGCATCAGGAGAGATAAGAACAATATTGTCTTAAATCAATCACATTATCACTTGGACTGTGATAGCACCTGGAGATCTCTTTCAAGTACCAGAAACCTGCTGTGATAGGCACCTGCTACACAGCATACAAGTTCCCTTGAAAACATAGGTAGCTTGTATCTAGGCCAAACACAGTTAGACTGTTGCTATGCAACTCATCTGTGATACTAAGTACTTTCTACACTACGAAGTAAGTTTGCATAGCCAGCCATCAATTTAGATAAGGACTATCTTTGTAAAGAAAGAGGTTGAAGACAGTGGCTTATATAGCATGAAACTCTTGTAGTTTCATAGGAGCAGATCTTAGCATCCTCTTTCCTTTGCAAACTCTATGAGTGGATATAAACTGCCTGAGATTTTAGAAATAGTCCTTGTGGTAACTGTGACAAGATGCACCATGTCATTACTAAAACAGATTATACATTGAGAAATCCTAGTGGAAAACCAGCTACAAACAGGACATGGAGACAACCCTACCTCAGGTACTGAATTGCTCTGTTGGGATCCATCCCCATACAGGCCACCAATTGCTGATGTCAGTGCTTGGCACCAATCAACAGTGGATAGGAACTGACTGTCACTGTTAGTTTATTACCTCACTGTAAGACTTTCATACCTTCTCTCTGTGATTTCTCATGGGCAGCTCTCACAGCACTGATTCCTTTTCTCTTTCTTCTGCACAGCTGCCTGACTTCTACCTGTCCCTATCACAACTGCCTGACCCTTCTGTCCCTAGCATGAACACCCGACCCTTTCTGTCCCCAGCAGCACAGACTGACCCTTTCTGTCCCTAACATGAACATCTGACCCTTTCTGTCCCCAGCAGCACAGACTGATCCTTCCTGTCCCTAACATGAACACCTGACCCTTGCTCCTCGCAGCAGCACAGCCAACTGATGCCAACTCTCCTCTCGACCAGCTAAACCACCCTTTTACAACACCCATCCTTACTGGACACAGCTGTGACCTATTAAGGGCAGGCCGGTTCCTGCTCTTTGGTAATTAGTACAGCTGCAACTCCTCAGGGGCAAAATTGCCTTCAGCATTATCTCTAGTCTTCTACAATCCATCCTCCCACACTTCTCCAACAAAGATTCCACAGCAAGCAGCTCTTAGGATGTATTTCAAATAACTTAAATGCTTTTGGAAAGTTGATGAAACAATAGTCATTAGGTTTTTGGCAGGTGGAGTCCACTTGAGTTAAATTTTATTCACAATGTATTTTTTATTCACTATTTGTATCTATTGCTTCTTACTATTCCTTTTTGCAGGCCACAGAGGAGAAGCCTCTTTTGTAGACATGAGTAGTGTGCTGGATATTGGTTCACCCTGGGAGCTGTAAAACCCATTGTCCAGGATGCTACAGTTGTTAATATTTTACAGGCATTTCAGGAGAGTGGGACAAATTCCTGGTAAATAAATTTATTGAAGACAGCACCTCTACCACAAATCATTGAATACAGAAGATCATTCTGAAGAGTACCATGATATCTCTGATCAATTCTTGTGCTCTTCTGTAGATATCTACTGCCAGCAACCATCCAAATTATAAGGCTAGGCTAGATTTACTTTTGATTTGACCGAGACCAACCTTCAAATTACTCAGAGCAGACATCATAGGAGCCATCCTAGTAGCCACTCCCTTTTGGCATAGTTAATGGCCATGAATGGCTTTACAGGGCTGCTTCTAACACTTTGCAAAGCTAGGTCATTTGAGGATGTGAGGTGAAATGAATCCATCAGACATCTGCCTTATTACACCACTGTTGCATGAGGAATGCCACTCAGAGCCACAGAGTACCTTTAGCAGGTAGACCCATTTCAAGTCATACAAACAAGACTCCCAACAATGGTGAATGACTAAGCATCACCCCAAGCCAAGAACCCTTTTATAGTAAATACAATAATAACGTAACACTTCTTTTCCTCCTTCCTCTTACTTTTTAAAATTTACTTCATCCTTAGGGGAAAAAAAAAAAACAAACAAAAAGAGACTTCCAGTGATATTGTCTTTTTCTGGTTTCTCTGTATAGGTACTATTAATATATAGGTATTATATAATGTGTACAGATATTATTAATGTATTAAGCAATGTCATAGAGCTTGGGGAAATAATGCCTTGATCACTATTCTGGTTCTTCTCATTTAAAAGTAGCCCACCATCATCAGAGGTCCCCTTCAGATGGTGGACATCTTCAGAGCAGGCTGTTCAGAGGATAAAGGCCACCATTCAGAAGCACAGATAAAAACCCATCTCAAAAGTTAAATCTGGGAAGAAATCTTCCTGTTTTTACAATTAGCTGTATTCAATACTTTTTTTGCAAATCCACCTTACTGCACACAAACATTTTTGCATGCTGTAATCTAGTCTCATTTTTTACTAAGTTTTATGGGATGGAATAGTAAAATCTAGTTAGAATGAGGAAGATGAGGAAGCTAAGGGATGAGGGGATTCTCTGCCTACAAAGAACATGTAGTGCAATTCTTATAGAACAATCCTCCAATACTTAATGTCTTTTCTTTCTGTGTAATAAAGGGTTGCACTTATTTCCACTGAGAGATTTTAAGTAAAAGATTGCTTTTGTAAATTACTGAAAAATTACTTGTCTTTAATTAGGAACTAAGTATCTCAAAACATGTTTGTATTTTACAATCAAAATTTATTTCCAGCTGTTTTAGATGCAAGACAAAAGTTATCACTGCTTATTTGATAAATAGAATGAAATCTTCATGGTGCAACACATAATTGTATCTTTCTTACATTTTCTGAGCTGAGAGACACAAAGAACATTTGTTCCCAAAACTATTCAGAGCAGACTAAGAATTACATAAGACAAGAACCAGTTCTTTGAAGAGCCCTTTGGAAAGACCACATATTAACCCATATTGTAGTACTGTGTCAAAATAACACTCAGGAGAAAAAACCCACCATCAGATGCTATGAAATAATCTGTGGCTCTACCTGACATGTCGGCCCTAGTGCAATTCGGCACAGTGCAATTACTTGAATCACAGAATCACATTGTTGGAAGAGACCTTCAAGATCATCGAGTCCAACCCCTTCCCTAACACCTCAACTAAACCATGGCACTGAGTGCCACATCCAGTCTTTTTTTAAACACATCCAGGGATGGTGACTCCACCACCTCCCAAAGCAGAGCATTCCAATACTTTATTTTGATATCTAGTCTTTTCCAGGTCTAGATATCAAATTAAATCTGCCTTCAAGATTAAAAATCAACTAAACAAACAAACAAACAAACCCGAAAAAACTAGAAACAAAACAAACTAGCACTTGCAGAGGCTTATCTTGTGGGAGTTAATCCCTGAAGGTTTACATTAGCACTTCCACCAATAGAGGGATTACAGAAGAGAAAGTTGTAGAAGAGAATTTCATTAATACTGTTTCCTCACTGGAAAAGGAACAGAAAAGGCAAAACCAAATCAAAAAACTGTGTGAATGCAGAGAAACATGTTGGCATTTCCTCTTTATGAGTTTCTGTGTGCTGTAAATGTTCCTCAGTCCTGCATTTTCATTCCTGGTGGTCATTTTAGTTACTGAGGAATTTTTAAGTAGAGGGATTTACAGTATTTTCAACTTACAGCTGTTCACAGAAGAACCAGGGGGCACTAAAGACATCACTGAAACTGCTGACACCTGCTCTTTTGGAAGTCCCATTTCTCATGAAGTATGCAAGTTCTCTTTTAGTACAGATCATGGGCCAAATATGGCTGGGGCTAAATATGGGACACTTACTGTCCCTTCAAGGACCACTGCAGAGATTAATGCATTCAGAGGCACACAAAACCCATAATTGTTGGGATTTTCTCAAGAACATTTCCAAGTTCAGCACAATCTTTTGAGTGCAATCTGTTGTTGTTGTTCTGTAAGTAATTGTTTCAAGTGTATTTGCTCAAGATTCCATCACTACTTCTGAGGGCTTTTGTTTTGCAAAAGGTGCAGGAACATTTTCCCCTTTCATGTTTTCATACTATTCAGAGTTATATAGTTCAAAATAATATAGACACTATTCTTTTCTTGCTAAATCAACTCCTGAGCACTTCACAAAACACACTGGTAGATATCACACACCTTCAAGCTCACAAATAACCAAGTTCTGCTGAACTTTGATGTAGGAGGAGGCAGGCACAGTATAGATCCTCACAGGGACTAAAGCTTTTTTTAAACCATCAGTCCAGGCATGACAAATTTCCAAATTCATTGAAGGAGTATCCTCAAAACTAGCATTCAAAACCCATTAAAAACAAAAAGAAGAAAAAAAAAAGAAAAAAGAAAAAAAAAGTTGGATTGTCACTCTTTGTTTCCAGAACTACAAAAAAAAAAAAAAAAAAAAAAAAAAAAAAAAAATCAGGAACAGAAGCTCATGGCAGCACAAAACAAATAGCTTTCCATGACAAAAGAACAGAAAGTCACCCATAAATAAACTGATCATACACATGTTTAGGCAGACTAATAACACTTAGACAAATAAATCCATACTGGATTAGGAGCAAGCAAATTGCTGAACAGTCATCTCAAGCATTTAAAATCTGATCAAATGTAATTGCATCTACTTCAATCCTTATGTCTTTCACAAAGAGCATCCACCTTAGCATAAGGACTGAAAATCACCATCCATGTAATTAACTACTCCTACAATGCATCCAAAACTGATAATATTCAGATGGTTTTAAAGTGAGACAGAATGAATAATAATTTTACACATGAGCAAAAGTGCTGACCATAAAAAGCAGAGTTTTTTGGGGTTCTTCCAGGGGAATATTAAGTATACACGTGATTACAGTAAATTTTTAAGTCATTTCTCTTCTCCTAGTGGCAGGGCATATTCTTAATTTATTACCACCTAGACTTAATATTCAACAGTAAATCATCACAGCCATTTCAGCATGAGTTTCCTTTGATGCTTGTGTTAGCAGAGTCACCATGTAATGTAAGAAGTGCCAGAATACAAGCTGCTAACATTTTTCATGTGTCTGTGATTAGTCTCTTCTTAATTTAGCTGTGCCTCTTTTAACCCTACTGCAACTAGACAGTGGCCAGATGGATAGAGCCAGCCAACATCTACCTGCTACGTCTACCTGTTCAGTTCCTCAAGAACTATATTTCATTTGCATTTCCAATTTCAATTCTTCCCTTTGAATGGGATTTGCCCCTGAGTTTTTGCCCTAAAGTCCAGCTAGCAAGTAGGAAGGCTGCCTGGTTGCCTTCTCAGCTGACTAGATCCTTGGCTGTCCCCACACTGAACATTAGTGACACGTTACATCATTTGTTTCACTGTATGGTATTCCAGTTATAAACTGCTATTTCTGATCAAGCTATATTACTGACTTCTAGCTAAAATCACCTTTCAAAGTAAGTGATGCCCAATCTAAATGTAACCAAGCACCCCAATTATTAGAAGGAGTGACATGCTATATGTCTACAGATTGTGGACAGAAAATGTTTAGGTAGTCTGTGATAGAAAACCAAGGCAAATGCCTTTAATGTTACAATTTATACAATAAATGTTTACCTATTTAAACCACAGAAATAAAACATGATCTTTATAGAAATAAAACCATTCAGAAAGTTTAACATGAAATGTCATTTTCATTTCTCCAAAGGCCAGCCTGAGCTTTGTTCAGTGGAAGGCATTCTTTATTTCAGTTGATCAAAAGCAAAAAGGAAGAAAAAAAATCTAGTGCACAAAACAGGAATTCTTCCAAATTTCACTTGTTAAGTGATTGCAACCAAGGAGCTTTTTCCTTTACAGACATATTAATACAAACCTGAGAGCACACCAAGGCACTGCCTGCAATCCATTCATGTCACATAACAAATAGAAGAGGAAGTCTAACAGAAGGATCATGTCTTGAAAAGTAACTTGACAGAAGTGGAGATTTAGAGAGGTAAAGTGCATTTATGTGACGGTTAAGCCCTGTTCTTTTCCCTCCAGTATTTTAAAAACCTCTAAATAGTTGTTATTTCCTTTCCTATATTGATTTATTTCAAAAAATATTGATTTTTGTTTTCAGTCATTTTTTTTTTAACAGCTCATGCCATGCATTTGACATGGTTAGCTCTCCCCACCTTTGTTTTTTACGAGGAAATATTACAGAAAACATAAGAACAACCCACAGTCTCTGGAAATAACATATAATTATTGATAATTATAATTTTGGTTGAAGGTGTCAGCCAAGTGTAGCATTTGTAACAGTGGATTGCAATCTGGCAGTCACTGGATTTCTTCAATAACTGAAAAAGGCAAGTTCCTATATGTTACCCTGCAAAATATGGATGGGCAGAATTCCAGGAGAAAAATTTTAGGGGTTTGGAATAGGTAGCATTTTATAATACAGAATACTTCATTGTCAGTAAAACAACTAATTAAAGCTAAAGTGTTATTCCCTTATATAATGTCATTGTGTTAAGGAACATTCTTTATAAACTGACATTATTATTTGCAGTAATATATGCTTGTTGCTGTGTATAAAAAAATAGTACTAACTAGCTCCACTTGTATCCTCAGACACATTTAATTCTGATGAGACAATATGCTTGCCAGCAGATCAAATAAGATGCTTTTACATGTGGCTCAAGGATTTATCCTAACCTACTATACATTATGCCTTTGTTTTTATAAAAATAGTTCATGTGTCTAGACACAGTATTACATGTTTCTGCAAAACTGTGTATTTTTAATACTTTATGCAGATGATTAAATTTCAGCTTCAGTATAGTAATGTACAGCACTTTGTTCTCTGGATTAGAACACCCAGTACCTTTCCAGTTAATTTAATTCCTCACTTTTCCTCAAAGGAATCAGGAGCATCACTGCATTTACATAAGCTGTCCAAATTCTAGTTTTGTTATGAATTAATGAAATTCCATTATCAGGCAAAGACAGGCCCAGCATGCTTCAAGCACCAATTATCTGGGATTTTCCAGTAAATAACCTGAGCTTCAAGCTAAAACCAGAACTGCCAGAGAAAGAATAGTCTCATGGGCTGGGGAAATCCCCCAGCAGAATTATCATCTTTGTCCAGGTAAGGTCTAATGTTCCAAATGCTGCTGGACATAGCAGAATTCAGACAGCACTTGCATGTGTCACCAGACCATGGACACTGCTTGTCTCAAATCTAGCCTCAGATGCAAGATTTCATCAAAAATCAATGCCATGAAAAAGATGAACTTCCAAGACACACATATCCCCACCACTTCTCAAAAGCCTTAAATGTATATGTACTTTTAATTTTTATTCTGTGTCTAGAAGGACCATTGTCTCCCTTTACAAATTACATAAAGAAATCAAAATATATTTCCCTGAAATATCTTGACTGAAATAATTGTTTGCATGATTTTGATCCTTCCCTCTTCCCAGAAACCCTGTAATCAAATCTAGAATTGGTTCTGTCATAAAAACCAATTAAAGTTTCCTTCTGGCCCTCAAGCAGTGTTAGAGATGCTCCTTGAACCAAAGTTCTGTTTAGCCTTCTTCCTGAAGAAAGATGCAATTATTAAAGGTCTATCAAAGCCATTTCTCATGAAAAAACGATGAACCCTCTACAAGGAAAAAACAAACCTGTTATTTATAACCAAATTATGGGCACTGTAGGTCCAGATTAGACATGTGAGTGTCTTCACCACTCAAGTTTGTCAAATGCTTTGCTGAGATGTTTGAGGAAATTTTAGTTTATGGTAAGCAGTTCTGGATGAGGGCCAAAGCACAGAAGTCTTACTTCATTTTGTCAGCAGCTAACAGACCGATTCCTCCCCCAAACTCTCTGGAAACAGGGAACAACCTCCTCTTTCTGCTGCCTTTGTTTGTGAGCAGGATGATGCAGTCCCAAGACCAGGTACAGCAGCTTTCCAGTTCCTTCTCTCTATAACTAAGCTTTAGATATCATCCAGAAAATTATGGGGCTAACTTGAAAATAAACAAGTTTATACAGATTTTAACAAAACAAACCTTTTACTATGCTTTTCAAGCCCTTCAGTTTATATTCCCAAGTTTATTCAAAATATTTACATTGTCTAGAAGCTCTCATTAGTATTGCTCGTCAATGTAATTTGTTTTCACTCAAGCAGCAATGTGGAATTTGAGGAAAAAAAACTTCTGATTATTAGATCATAACAGCTGCTCATAGACTATTATCTAGACAATAAATTCTTTGCTCACAAAAACAAAAAATCCAAAGGTGAAACAGAAAGCAACTTTTCTTAAGCTACATCCTTATCTATGAAATATTAATTTAGTCATTGTAATTTCACAACAATTTTCTCACTTGTCCCCTTGTAAATGAACATCTTTGTCATTGCTTTGGCCTGATAAATGTTAGAGTTCAGGATGATTTTCTTGGTATATTTCATGCTTTATTCTTAGTATAATACCTGGTATATTATCTATAATTAGATTTTTACTTAAATCTATTAATCTGACAGTCTGCCTAGACTGCATTTTGAAAATAGCAAAATTAACTAAAAGGAGAGTAATCAACCTACCTCACTAACCTATGGAAAGCTATGAATCAGGTAATGGCTCAAGTTACACTTTACAAAAGCACAGCAGAATATGGCAACATTAACGTCAACTTCCAGCTTCAAAAATGAACCACTGTGAAAAGTAAACTGTCTCCCCTAGTTAAACCTTGGCATTGTCCTCTCAGATTTATAGTCACTATTTTGCTTTGAATAAACATCACTATTTCTTTCCTAGGCAAAATCCTTGGCTCTGTTTCAATTATTTCTTTTAAATATTAAAGAGCAGGAAACATTTGTTTTCCCTTGTCACATCCTGTCTTCTTTACATCGCATCACACAGTCCCCTTTGAAACGCCTGCTCTTACGGCAAGCCCGACATACAAAGCTCAATCAAAACATTTGCTATTGTCTTTTGCCAGCTACAAACAAATTTCTGCACAAACACTAAAAAGGCTTAAAGGTTCCGACAGCCATCTAAAGCCGAGCTAACAGGCTGTCAAAGAAAGGCGGTGTCAAACTGCTCGGCTTCCCCGCTACCACCCTGATTTAGAAAAGAAAAAACAAGACAAAACAATTCACTCGCTCACACAGCGGAGCTCCTGGCAAGAGCTCACTGGCTATAAAACCACTGCTCTCACAAAATACTCGAAAGCAGAAACAGCACACGAACATTTAGAGATGAGTGTGAAAGGACAACTTACATTATTTAGAAAGAGAGTGGGAAAGGAACGCTGCAGTTTCTTCGTTATTTTACACTGCTTTCGGCAGAACAGACAACCAAAAAAGTTCACCTAAATAAATCCCGCCTTTTAATTTTCTGTCTCTCGGTTCATTTACTCTGGAGTCTCTCAGCCTGAAGAGATCCGACAGTCAAAAGTTTATCCCCTTGTGTTTCCGAATGATATGGCCGACTTTCCTTGGACACATACCAATGATGCAGTAAAAATAGACAAAAGTGGGGGGCAGGGAAGAAACAATCTAGCTTGAGCCTGAATCTTCTCACTCAATGTTTTCTGTAAAAGCTGCTCTTATGTCAGAAGATCCCATTCGTACCCTAACTTGCAGAGCACTCAGTCATCCATCTGGTTTTCATAAACTGCAAATTACAGGCAAACCAGGGAACGCACACGGTCCAGTTTTAGCAGAACTCCCCAAGCATCGGCCTTACAAGCAACCCGAGGTACACAGGCTTTGAAAATACAGCTGGCCCCGTGCCGGGATGCTCCCCCGCCTGCAGATGCCCCGGGCAGCGCCCAGCACTGAGGGAAGCGGCAGCCGCGTCCCCGCGCTCCGCGCTGCGGGAACAAACCGAGCTCGCAGCCCTCCCTCGCTCCCAGCACGGACAGCCTCTCTGGAAAGGGGCAGGGAAATCCAGGGCATTATATGAAACGTCAACAGTTTAGCGAGTCATTTAGAACAACCCGTATTTTATAAACAAGGACATGAATGCTGATCCACCCTTACATCCTCTAAACGCTTCCAGGTAGGGAACAAAGCTAATGTGTTGGTAAGTTTTGTTTTGTTGTTTTGATGTTTTCTTTTTTTTTCTACTCAGGCAACTCAGAGCCATTGGACAGCTGCTGAATAGGGACCTTCTAGGGTGGTTCAAGCCATTAATTATCAGAATGAACATTTTACCAAAAGTAGCAGAAGCAAAGTTTTGATATGCACCCCATGAAAGTCTATGACTCAAAGCACCCAAATCACCTTCAGCCCCTATTTTCATCTATTTAAAGGTCTAGTGCCATGATTACATTCAAGTACCAAAGGCTTATGGAGTCACCTATATTTTGGATGCTTCATCGCTTTTGTGTCAGGACAGAAGAAGATTCTTTTCACAATAAAAAATCAATAAAAAAAATTATGGTGGATAAAAAAAGTTTTGTCATTGCTTACAATTAAAGTTTTTATCTGTATGTTCTTTAAAATAACAAGTTTTTTTTTAGTTGTTAGTTTTAGCAGAGGACTTTTTCAAGCTTTTTTACTGGGAATAATTTACTCTGCTTGAACATGAGACTCTGAACAAGGCAGCTTTCACTAAAGCATCGGTGAATCACTACAGTGAGTCATTAACAAAATAAAAACACCATTGTAAACACTCTGACTAAAAGTCCTGAGCCTTGTCACTTGCTGAGTTTTTCATCTTGGCACAATCAGGATTGTGTTGATTGTCTACTCATTTGTACCTGGATCCAGGACTGACACAACTGGACTGTCAAAGCCAAAAGCAATTGAACGATTTAAAAAATCCCCCAAACAAACAAGCAAACAACAAAAAAAAGCAATACCAAACGCAAAAAACAAGGCTCTCTAATAAGTAGAAGCAAATGAAGAAATTATGAATTAATTTTTTGTGTTTATTTTTGCCTGTGCTGTCACAATTCCTTCCAGTAGTTGTATAACCCATTGAATAATTTCAGTCACATCAGGTAGATATTCCAAAGGTATTATATTCCTTCAGCCTTTGTGAAAAAAAGGCAGCTGTCCAGATGAGTGAAATACAATCCAGTGTAAAAGGCTACACATGACCTCAGCTGTATTATTAGAGACCAAGGCACCTCACACAAAAAAGAGGTCTATGAGAACAGACTCCATGTGCCCTATGGCTCAGCTGCTACCAAAGTTGGACAACTTTGCCTACATTCTAGCATTTTTCCTCTCTTCTCTTCTCCTGTCAAGGTAGTAAGGACCAAAACACACAAAATGCACAGATGTCAGCTGACGCAAATAATAGTATTTTTGAAACAGTAATAAGCAGGATTTGGTAACAGCTGAGTTATTCTCCCAGTTAGTAATAAACAAGTGGGATGAACTGACTACCTCATGTTCTTTCTGATATTTCCATGATACCAAAGAACCTGATCCTTGTTTAGCAGACTTACATGTTTGAGGACAGAAATTATTTCATGGGCCACAGCAGAGTAGTCCTTGTGTGGTTTTCTGGGCATGCAGGAGTCTCCCCACTGTACAAGGACAAGCTGAATTACTGTTATCTTTGGAATAAGAATGGTTTTTTTGGTTTTTTGGTTTTGTTTTTTTTTTTTTTTGGTGGGACATGGTAATACAGAGAAGAGTAAGTAGAAATAACCACTTTCAGTTTTGTGATGCTTTTGCTGACTGAATGTTTTTCTCCCAAATGAGCAAATGTATTAATTCACACTGATCTCTCGGGTGGTTTTCAAGATATCTATTATCTCAAAAAACAGTCAGTTTATATCAAAGGTGATTTTCACAAATAGCAATTCCTGAAGAAAACATCAAGAAAATTCAAGATTCAAAACCAGATCAATTTTAAATGACCCTTCATTTTCCAGGTTCTGGAGATCCTTCTTACTCACTAACTTTATCTCCCTTTTTTTTTGTATTTTTCACTTCCTCTTTTATCTCATCCCTATGAGGTGCCAGTATCCTATTGTCCATACATAGCTCCCACCTCCAGGCAGGCCAGCCATGTGTCCCCTCACTGCTGCCTGCATTTAATTTGATGCTCACATTCTCACACTTTGTGAATTTGGGGATAGTCAAGTACCATGTTCCTACTGAGCACAGAGATCTTGGCTTTCTGGAGAAATGGAGATGGAAAATATTCATCACTACTTTAATGGTGAGAAAATTTATTCTAGAAAGCTTCATATCAGAAAGACTGCATCAAAGAACAGATCAGATAGGAAAAATAATTTTCTAGGAGCAATTTGTCTTCTCAGAAATATGGCAGCTTTCATTTAGGATATTTTCAAATGCCTATACAAAACTACCCTGTTATTTTCCATATTAATTTTTTCACCAAGATCAACTATCTTAGCAATATTAGTAGGACAAGAGTGGAGTAGAATGCAGCTTAGATACTGATTATGCTGGTTATATATCTTTATATGTAGAGGCTTGAAAGGTTTTTTCAAACACCATTATGTGTTCCCTAAAGCAAGGGAAAAGTGCCCCTCCTCAGTCAGTGACAGTCCTGTGACACACAGGAGATGGCAGAATATGTATCTCTCTTGGTCTGACCTCTGCTCCCATCTAATCCAGTGTGGTTGTATTGGAAGCACTGCCTTTCACAGGTATAGCTGAAACCAATCTGGTTTTCAACTAGTTTTTTGCAGCTTAAATACTGAGAAAGTGGCAAGTGAAAGGTCTTGGTTTGGTCGAGGACGCACCTTCCATTTAATTTGAATCTGTGAAATTAACTAAATTATAGAAGCTCAGGATGGTAGATTAACAAGCCCAGGTCTCACCATGGGTATATGTTCACCTTTGGTTTTAACACTAGACCACTTGGAGTAGGACTTCAAACAGGTTTATGTTTAAAGATTTCTAGTCAGTCACAACTGAAGTTCTAGATGAGTCTTCTGATGCAAACAAGCTGGCAGGCTTTGTACGTACTGAAAAACCACAGGTCTGATAAAGTGAGACAAAACTACCCCTGGAAGAGTTCAAGGTGAAGTTTCAGTTCACTTAATGAAATAAAATAACTGGCAATAATACATTTTTAAAAGACAAATTAGCTGTGACATTATGAATCATTTTATAACCAGCACTTTAAAGCCAGCACATGGAAGAGCTGCCTTAGGTCTAGGTTCAAATGCTAAACTTGGCTTCACATATTTTATCATAGCACTTCAGCTTGGTGCCCAGTGCCTTGAATTCAGCAGAAGCCTGTCCCCCTCCAGAAAGGCACATAATTGCTAGCTGATCTTCCAAACTGATATCATGTGATAATCCTTTGCTGCCTGCTCCAACTCTTAGATGAGAATGGGGCTGTTTCAGTGCTTTTGGTATTTTTTTTCATGATGTATGTATTTTGCTTTATAATGTATCACTTCTCTTCCATGGAAAGAAAAAATGCAACTCAGACAAAACCACAATGCATCATAACCTTGATGTCATTGTTGGAGAAGCCCCACGGCTGCTGTTTTCACTACTGCCTGCCATAGCCCATGGCTGTCCCCAGGAAAAAAAGGAGAATAAGCATAACTAAGCCACATTTTCCACCAAGTCTCACTGTGACTGCAGGGATCTGGGCTTGCCTGGGGCACATGAACTCATTCTGAGCACACTGGTGATGGAGACATACACAGCCTTTTCCCTTCTAAGTGAGATGAAATGATGATTCCTTTTTCCTACCCGGAAATCCACAGAACAGGAGTTAATGGCTGGATCTTCATATTCTTTAAGCAACTATGCAGTGCATATGCCCCAGTTGTTTTCATCAGAGAAGGTCAAATATTACAAGAACATAATTTCAAAATACAAACATTAGACTGTTTTCAAAGGCCCCTGTTCAAAGGCCTCTGAGTGCCCCCTCAGGATTCTTACTTCACATTGAGGCACTTGCTGAACTCGCAGTGAACAGATACAGTTCATTTCCTGACAGAAAACTGCCTGTGAAAAAATTCATCTATTTTCTGCAACCTGAGAGAGGTGAATTAGCTCATAGGTGTCCACTGAGTGCTACAGACATCATGGACTGGAGCAGGGGAAGAAAGACAACTGCAACCAAATGCTCAAGCTTCTTATATACCATGTAACAGCAGGTAAGCCCCACACTCCTCCTGACTGTAGTCCTACTTCAAGGTCTTCAATCACACTTTTGTAGCAATCACATCCCTTAAATATGGGCATACACTCAGTTTGTGCCCAGCTCACGTTTCTGCTATGCACTGCTCTGAATCATAGTTTGCTACTCTGAGAAATTAACTATGAGCCCTGGCTCCTGTAAAATTGTACTGTCTCAGTATTACTGGTTTTCACAAACTTCCATTCATGTAAGCTTCCTTTGAAAAGCAAGTATCCTGGAAACACTGATGTAAAACATTTTCATATGTCTGCATTCATGAAAAGTTCTGAACCAAAAGTAATGTGTCCAAATCCCTCTTTTTGTTTGAAAACATCATTCATCCAAGAATCAGAAATGTTACCATGTGACTGGTAACACAAAGAAATGAGCATGTGAAGAATCACAGCAAACAGTTCAAAAGCAGCTCTGGGCCTGTTTCAGAAGATATTTGTTGAACACTGGACACTTTGTTTGCCAAGAAAAATAGAAAAGGCTACATTTTCTAAAAAAAAAAAAAACCAACAACAACAACAACAAAAAAAACATGCTTATATATTTCTTGGCTTAGTCTTTCTCTGACCTTGCCTGGAGCAATCCCCTTTACAGCACACAAAAACTAGTATGTGTCTGGTTTACCCTGGACCTGTCCTACTTTCCTGCCTTCAAGTACAATAAAGAGGAAAAAGAAAGTATGTTGAGACCTTTGCACTGAAGAACCTGAGACTCCAGGGAAAAACAAAGAGCCCTCTGTCTCTCAGATAGCAAACAGTGGGCTGTAGTGAGGAAGACAGAGACTAGGAAGAGAATACAGCAGAAGCAAAGAGCTCTGGGGAAGTTCTTAAGGACTGAGAGGCAGGAAGAACAAGCATCTTAAATGGCATGGAACACAGAGGTTCAGGAGGATGGGACATGGGAGGCCAGGGAAAAAATGCCTCTAAGATAGGAAGAGTTGTAGCAGAAATATAAAGCGCATGTGAACTTTGTGAGTGAGGCAAGGGGCATAGATGACATGGAGAAGCTGCATGCCCTCCCTACACAGGCATGAGCTGGAGACTTGCACTAAGGATGAGGGGCCTGAGGCTGGAAGACACTACAAGCCAGAGTGAAAGGCTGACAGGCTTGAAGCTGAGCAGAGCTTTGGGGCAGGTAGGGAACAAGATTTTCTCTACTGAAACTATCCTTATCTACATACCTGCATGCATATAAAAGATGCTGTCCCTGCTCCATCCACATGAACATCTCTTCCCACTCTTGCATCCTCTCATTTGCAGCCAGAGCCACATCAGCCCTGGCTCACATTTTTCCATCTATGTATTGGAATGTGATAGTGTAAGATTTTCCATAGCCAGTATGATCCAAGGAAATATTTTGATGTAGCTCTGGATCCCAAAGTGTATATGAGTGTTAAGCATAGATTTCAAAATTATAGAGGAGAGTGGGTATCAGGAGAAAATTACAAGGAAAATAAAAGGAGACATTTCTTCAGACAGATGGTCTCAAGAAGGCAATGTCTGAAAACTGCTGAAAGTTCAGTCATTGCAATGCTGGAGTTGACATTAACCTCATCAAATACTTATCAACTTGCTCTTACACATTTGAAAACTAATTGAAAAGACAGCCAAAGGTATCATACTAAACATCCCAGTCAGAAGCAGAAATTAAACCACATATATGGGAAAAGACTGTACACAGTCCCATTTCAGTCCTTAGTAACCAGCCTCTCTATCACCTTCAGCACGAGTTTTGCCAAAATAAGATCTGCAGAATTCGATGCCAGGATGTTAGTATAAAAAATGTTAACTTTTGACAGTACATTAAGGGATTACATTAGGAAGCATTAGGTAAAATGTCAATTGAAGATGCTGCATAAGAAGAAAGATGTCAAGAAGAAAACAAGCCACAATAAGATTTCATTTTGTGTGAGAAACTGCAGTGCACTCCTTGAATTTTAATGGATACAATGCTTCTCAGTTTCACATGCTGTGAACAAGCAGTGATAAGAGGAAATGGCTGATGACAGCCATGATAATTTCTTCAGACAGCAGCAACGAAGAAGAACACAGCAAGCTACCCTCTTAATTAGGGACATTTTATGCTACAAGCTAAAATTGCTGCTTTATTAAACCTTTGGGCAACTACTCAGGCAAAAAGAAGGAAACAAATATTTTAAAGCTTCTTCATAGTAGAAAAAACCATAACATCTATAATATTTCCTGCCTACTTGGGCACATACTGGGATACAATTTGCTTTCTGGGCCAGAGAGAGGTGCGCTAGAGAGAGAAATGAGCCATCTGGAGGCTACAATTAATATACCAGTCCTGTATCTACCCTAAAAGAAGGTAGTTTGCACAACTATGCCTTTTACACACTATTAAAGCAATGCAGAGAGCCTGTTCTGTAAGCCAGTAATTCCAGTAAGAAGAAAGTTCAGGGTTTGCCAATGGAGTCCAAGGAAACATCTTCCCAGCATGAGAACAGAGCATAGCCAGTGCAAGTTCTGGAATGCCACTGAAGGTTGTTTCTTTCAGCATTGCTGGCTAGCACAGAGGCCAGATATGTCAGAAAGGAGGGAGATGAGGCAAAGGAACCAGTGTAAACTGGTAGGTATTGATGATTTAAAGGCAGCACAGACCTGAAGACAACTTACCCACTGCCATTCACTCTCTGTCACAGGCAAAGCAGGTAGGAAGTAATCCCACTTTTCTGTCTTGACCCAAGTATTCTATTATATTTTAGGCAGGCCACCCTATAGACGGAGACTTGTGGCAAATACCTAGTTGACAGACTTCTTCTATTCTACTGGGGTGAATTTTGCACATATAACCTGCCTAGAAATAATTTTCTTTGCTAAGAGCAGTACCTTTTCCAAGTAGCATCACCAAAATAAAATGCACACATTAGAGGAAGATCCTCTGCTCTTAATGTATAAGTGAGACCTGGGTATTACAGCCCTGCTGCTTGTTTAATAGAAAAGGCTGCATGCTTAGCATTTTTCATTTTTTCAGAACCAACCAGTATGTTCCACTTTAGTGGCAACAGCATCCCTTACCTAGCATCTAATACCTAGGAAAAGGGATCTGGGGGAAAAAAAAAAAAAAAAAAAAAAAGAAGTCACAATGAAAGATTTAAAAATATTTAATAGGCATGGGTGAAAACTGAGGATATCAGTCAGAGGATTCAGATCTAAGAGAGAGGACAACTTACCCAAGGAGGCTGAGGAGGCAAATTTCAGCCTTTATCCCTATGGAGACTCAAGTTCTGATAGTGAGTGATTCCCTATAGACACCTGACTTCTGATAGCGAGTGATTTTATAAGGAAATCTATCCAAACCTGACAGAAGAATGCCACTGCTTCTTTCAGACCTTCAGACTTTTTCCAGTTACCTGACAGTTCAGTTTCCTGGTCAGACTCAAAAGAGCTGATGGAAGGGAGACACATACAATATTTCACTCACAGGTTGTCTCTTATCATAACCTTAATTGATGTGTGTCAAGCATATAGGACATATCAGCAGAGCACTTGCTAATAATAAACCCTGAGGCAAAAAGTACCCTTAAAGCCTTCTGCTTTCACTAAAGATTCAATTGCCCAGTGTCATGAATTAGAGCTCCAATAACTCAAAATCTGTAGTAATTTAGAGAGTTGCTCCTTCCCAAGATATTGATCCATTCTGGAAGCTGCTCTGACACTCCCAAGGGCAGTATAGGGGAAATACAGTGGCTCTAATTATCTGATTACCATGAATATATTTGGGAAATACTGGTAAGAAGTCAGGGTTTCAGTGAACCCCAAACGAATACCTTTCTTCAAGTTCTGAACAACTGAGCAATAGCTAGATTACAAGTGTGCCTGCAGACCAAACACTCAGCCACAGGAAATTGCTGGCAAATGCACCTACAGAACCAGAGGAAGAAAATGAGCCACACTAAGCAGTTGTATTTCCAGCTTCCTTGCAGATTTTAGCTCCTTTTGTAGATTGAGCATGATATGCTTCTGTGCTTGCCAGGCCATCTGAAAGCTTCGTTAATGAGTATTAGTAAATAACTTTGTTTTCACAAACTGCCTACCAGCTCAGAATCAAAAAGTGCAATTACAGCTTATTCAGTTCAGAGCAGTTCTTTTATGAAGGATGTTGATTCAGCATCTTGTTTTAGCAAGCCCTGTAAATACATCTTCAAAATTATCTCTCTGGGAGGAAAAAAAAAATCAATTTTAATTTTCTGCCTGTTTACCATGATGCAAATCAAACAGGCACAGTCTGCCCCTTCAGAGCCAGCCATGTTGTGCTGAGCTCGTGATGCACAAGGGATTTCTTTCTTTAGTCAAGAGACAGACAATGTGGTGAGCATATTGATTACTCCTAACTATGTACTGCGAGGGCACAGCAACAATTCCTAGGTGCATGTTGTATCTCACAGCTTTCATTTAACTACTGATATCCTGCTTTCTTAATCTATTGACAAAAACCATCTTCACTAATCAAGGCTTAATATCTATCTGCTGCTTAGTGCAACTCACTGAAACATTCTGGCTTGTATTCACAGCCTGGCACAGAAGCAGCTTATTGCAGTAATTAGCTTTAATTCATACACTACCACACATGCACTGTACTGCTGTACAGAAGGCTCAGACTGAACAACCATCAGCATCAAGACCCACCCAAAATGTACTAAGTACAACAGCTGCCTATAATTTGATCAGTGTTATTAGAAAGTTTCTGTCTAGCTGTCTCCTAGCCACTGCTTTCTTAACATAATATTGCTTGACTGGCACTCTGCAACCCACAGCTCACTGAATGATGCAGTCATTAAGATCTTATAGGTAAGTAGGATTGTTCTGCCAAAAGTTTCCAGGCTGCACCAGGGCTGTCTGCGGAAGCTGTGCACAGCCCCAAAACACAAGCAGCACAGCAGAGACAAAGGCAAAACCCCAGGGTATTTCCCTATTGGGTACATCCACTGGGGGCAAGCTAAACATGCTGAAAGAACATGGCATCAGGCCTTGCTTTGGATTTGCTTCTTTTTTTTTTTTTTTTTTTTTTTTTTTTTTTTTTTTTCCATGAGTCAAGGCTAATGAAGATCTGATTGCAACTTTCGTGTGATTTTGAATAGAGGAATAATGAACATGCTTATTTACAGTGACAGGCACCTTTCTCCCCCTCAGGTATCCTGAACTCATAACCCAAGCCCCAGTTACCACACAAAACCTACACAAAGACTCGCCCAAACTTCAGCAGACCAGGTCTGAGATTCTGCATTGTGGCCAGCTCTGACATGGATATTAAGACTTTCTTTTCTGGTGTAAATGACAAAAGAGAAATTCTAAAAAGTCCATAAACATATCCAGTGCAGGTGTCAGTTGAAGAATACTGTCCAAACAGGCAATATTTGCTTTCAAATTCTGAAAATTAGAAAGGGCACACTAAAGATGCAAGAAGTCATGCTCATTCCATCTCTGCAGTCTTTTGCTCTGTAGAGCTGTGAACAGTTCCCAGTAAACAAAGAGCACTGAAATCTCTGACCATTACTTTATTTTTCTACTGCTAGGTATATATCTTCAAACATGACAGCACCTATCAGCATTTTGGGGAGCATTCTTTTTATAGTATTTTATTTCCAGCCATTTCACACTTTTCCAAACCACATTACTCATGACCTTGCAAAAACTGCTGCTGTTTAAAATGAGACTGGATGATCAAATACTGTAAATGCCTCTAAAAATAAGAACTAGATGCAGATTAATTTGTGTGTTTATATATATATACATATAATATATATAAACCTCACAACTTAGTAAGTTTAAATGGATTGTGTCCTTTTTAACTTTTTCCCTTTTGTCTTCTAGGAAGGTCTCATTTGAGATTGAAATCCTGTGGTCCTTGCAGTCATGACACTGCATACAAAGTAGCTGCTCTTTTACTTCAGCCAGAGGAAAATGCTTTAATAGCTGCCTCTCTGAATGACAGCACCTACCTGCCTTGCTAAAACATGCCCTTAGTCTTATGAGAAAAGCCACAAGAAGACAGAAGGCTACTTACTAGTGTTCCATAGAGTCCAGGCGGAAGAGTCAGAGGCTGAAATTCCCTGTGCCTGTGATGAGAGGATTCAGCTCGCAGCAGCATTCAGACAGTTGGTCCCATTAGAGCCATCGGGCGGCTGAGTTAAAGGGTGGCCGTGCACAAACATAAACAGCTTGTCAGCAGAAGCCAAAGAGGCGGGCCTGCCCTGCCAGCCACAATGCGAGCCAATGATTAGCTCCTTCTTCACATTCTGGGTGCTCAAGATATTGAGTTTCATTCTTAAGCAGGGGAATAAGAGGGACTGACTGCGAAGGGCTAAGGCTTGACGGTTTACTGCTAGGCATTAAAATGTTTAAGGTGGAAGGAAAAACAAAAAGCAATAGATCATATCAGGAAAAGCACGTATTTGCTGTATATCCATACAAACACTTCTAGGGAGCCTGCAGGCATCTCCAAGGCGCAGTTTCTTTTAGGTCAATCAAACATACAAACAAACAAAAGACCTCTAAATCAAATTTAGTTCATATTCACTATGTAGAAGTTTCACTTGCAAAGTTTCTAATTTTAATTGTCTCCATCCTTTTTCTTATTCTCATCCTTCCTAACATGCTTGATGTGCTTTATTTGCTGACAGTGGCATTTCTCACTTCTCTGTCACAAATGTCTTACCCTGACCTTCTTGACCTGACCCCTCAACCTTTATTGATCCTCCTATGATTGCTTCTCTTCACCTCCATCTTAAACTGCTTGTTCTTTGGGTCCTGATCTCCTGGAAAGAGCAGAGTCACAACAGAGGCACATTACAGTAAGGTTCTGTGAGACAAACAATTCCTATCAAAAGGAGAGGTGTCAAGTCTCCCTTCTCTTCAGCACTACACTGTGCCCTCCTTGTCTGTCCCCCCATCATTCGGGAAAGGCAATGTAGCACAGAAGCAAATGCTTCTCAGTCAGTTTACTGACCTTAACACAGAGACAAAAGAGGTATTGCATGGAGTAAATACTCCCTGAAATATAAGATCCTTCTGATCTTGCCACAGTCATCTATGTTCCCACCTGTCTGCCCAGGTTCCTCTCTCCCTTTGTTGTTTGAATTGAATTGTTCCTAGTTAATTGAATACCCTGCTTACAGCTGCTGATCCCATTTCATCCTAGCTCTGTCCTACTTTCTTATGCCTCTAGTTTGGCTGTGAGGCCTGTCTGCCACCAAAATCTGTCTCATCAAGCGTTCTATAATAACTCCCTGCATAAATATCATGTTTTGTGCTCCAAGCCTCAGGCTCATTGAGCTCTTTTTTGCTATCCTCCTTAAAAACCATGCCATCTTTTTGGCTTTTACTGTTTTTTCTCTGACCTTTCTGATTATTTCTTCTCTCAGCATCTACTCCTCCCTCTCTCGCACTCCCAAAGGCACCCTACTTCTCGTTAGATTCTATCCAGTTTTTACTATTTGCTTGTGCAGGCTCCTGTACCACTTTATGTTAGTGATTTACGAACATCCATTTGTATTTTTCAACCTTATGCTTTTCTCCAGTCCCATATTTCACTCTGTGTTTTAGGCATATTGTATTAAATGCCCTGACAGCTTTTAATTTTAAGATCCTTTTCTGGGGTGAAATTAAAGCAGTGCAATCACACTACATTCCGTGCAGTCTTGGCACGAGTCGTTTCTCTCCCTCTCTGCTTTGATAAAGAGTTGAACCCGCTGCAGAAGCAGATGCTGGAGTTAGCACCTCGTTCAGACGGATGGGCGCTCTCTGGCTTCTGCTGACGGGCTGCACGAGAGTTCTGGCACAAAGCGCCGCATCGCAACGCGCTCAGGTCACATTTGCAAGTTTTTCTTCACAGTGATACGTACCAGACACGTTCTTCAATGACATCTCAGATTCTGATGCAATTGCACAGCTCCATCAGCTGCCACCCAGGGACACAACATACACTGCCTCTACTTTTGCCCGGATTTCTTACTCAGTCTGTGCTACCCACACCAACACCATTATTTTACCAGAGCTCTTTTCCAGTATTTTAAACCTGTAATCTCTGCCCAGGTCCACCATGTGATCACAGTATATGATTACTTTAATTATTTTGATTACTGAGCCTGGAACTTATTCCTAATGCACCTGCATTGCTTTCCACTAAAAATTCAGCAACTGAGGTAATCTTTTGTTCCATACCACAGCCACATTGCCTGCACCTCCATGAAAGCCATGCTTTCATGTCTTGAGCTTAAGGCTTTTTCAGAATTTCTCCTTTCTTACCGATCCACTCATATCTCTTCATCACAAGGCCTGGCTTTTCAGATTTCTCTCCTCCTTACAAAGCTCTCTTTTGTTATCTTGTCTTCTATGCAGAGAATGCCCTGCTTGATGAAATCAAATTACCTATTTTTCTTTCTCTTCTACAATCTACATGTCACAAAATATAGAAATAATGTATCAGAGTTAGAGTAGGAGAAACAATTAATAGGTGAAAAGTCACTCCAGAAAGAGAGATGTTTCAGCAGTGTATATAAAATGTATGTGCTACAAATCTTCTACCATCAGCTATAAACTGCATGTTATGCACCTTATGCTGTTAGATTTTTTTTATGGAACAGGATACGCATGAAAAGCCCTTGATGGATATGGATCAAGTGCCCAAACACTGTACATGAAATTGTGAAAAGACTGCTGTGAAAAGACTGTTTGTAGATGAACAAGAGAAAGCAAGCTAGCTATTGCGTTTCTGATTCCCATGGAAATTTATTTAATATGCTAATTCAGTGTAGCCACAAATAAAGAAACAAAAGAAAGAGCAAGAATGAGCTGATTTAGTGGACTTTGTTGAAATGGCACACTTTAGACAAAGTCACCCTGGGTACAACTTCTGTGACTCCAATCATAGCATTATGCCAAGGATGAAGCTGCCTCTTTACCCTTAATCCTGGCATGACACAGGAAAAATGTTACCAGCACTGCCAACAATACTAACCCAGGCACCAGCTAATGTGATGGCCAAGCTGATTTAATAACTTGCTTTTATCAGAAAGGTTATCCCTCTCTCTTTACTGCCATTCCTGCTGCATAGGCCTGTGTCTCTCTCACATGTGTTGCAGGAACAGTGTGAAAGCTCACAGCCCAAATTTGTCTTGCTGGATATGTCTTTCAGACAGGTTGATGATCTGCCTGACTATCCCTGCCGTGTTAATCACCCAAAGCGCCAGTGGTGGGAAACAGTAAGCATGTGGCTGAATATAGAGAGGGGGAAAAGGTAGAGACCAGAATCACCACCTTTTTTTTCATATGCAGAAGATGGCTGTCATCCTCCCAAGAAGCTTCCATCTATCCTGGGGTGAAACTTAAAACCATGAGCCCCAAACCCATGCCATTCTTAAACACAAGATCCCAAAAGCTGATGATTCCCTTCCAGCTCAGCATATTCTATGATTCTATTCAGCAGAACTTTGCCACTCCCTCAACTGCAGACTCCATGGGTGCCTTTTTGACTTTGTCCCTTTCATATTACCACCCATGCATCTGGCTTCTATTATTTACTGTTTGCTTTCCAAAACTGTTTTTTTTTTTTTTCTTTTACTATTTTGTGGTCTCACTCACTCTGCCCACCCTCACTCTGCCATTTCTTCTCAAAACAAGCTCAGCTGGATGCTACTTTGCCTGTTCTTTGTATCTCCCTTTGGGACGAACAAGGAACCTCAGGCTCCCTGAGGCTCAGGCTGTCCAGTTTGTGCCTACATTGCTGCTGGGAGGAGACCTGCCCTAGTTCTCCAGCAGAAGCCACAGATGCTGCAGAATAGAGCGGAGTGAGATTATTGTCATGTTTTACTGGCCTGCTTTCAGTTATAAAGGGGGTTACAAGTTATTCCCAGAAAACATACCAGCTCAAGTAATGGAAGACTTCAGATAGTGACAAAAGTGAAACTGGGTAGCTGAAATGTCTCTTTCCTGTTAAAAAGGAAAGCAAATGGCACAAACGGGAAGGAGAAGAGATCGTGCGCAGATGCACCACACTAACACATGAGACTGCAGTCAGTGGGAACTTGGGCTTAGTCCCAGCTCAGACCATGTGCATTTTGAACTTTGAGCTCTTGGACCACTTCCTAATTAGAGAGCAAGTGACACACTGTGGAACTATTTAACCCTTTGGTGGTGCCTCCTGATGTGTAGCAAATGCCAAAAGAGATTCTGGGGATGTGTCTAACCCCTGGAGGCCACATAGACTATAGGACCTATCCCTAGGCTCCAAGTAGCTTAAGTGGAACAACTGCTGTCAGCATCTCTTTTCATGGCTCCCTACACAGAAAGGTCAGGCTTACAACTACTCCTTTCTGTGCTTGCTGGAATCTTCTCCTAATGTGCCAGCTTTCCATCCAGAATCTGACTGTCTTCAAGACAAAATAGCTCCTTCAACCTCATCAGTAATGCTACACCAAGGATCAGATCAAACAGAGATACCTGCTGCAACTTAATAGTGTAAATAACACCACACTGAACCAAGAGACCTGCTTCTCTGCTTCACAGGAGTGGAAAAGCAGCAGAGTATTATCAAATTGTAACTTTAACTAAAAATACAATTATAGCATTAGGAGCTGTGTGGAAAGAAGCAAGGGTTATACAGCTGATGTATATCAACAGCTGTCATGACTATCGCTGGTGTTCTATTTAGATCTGCAATAGTGATTTCATTTTTTATATCTCTTTGTAATGTGGTAATATTATGTCTTACCTATTTCACAGAAGTTCTGTGTGGACACATTTACAGTTCTTTGAAGCTCTCACTGAAGACATTTCAGACTTACAAACTGGTTTTATTTTCACTACTGACTTAAAAAGTATATCCTTTGAAAGCAAATAAACAGGATGGCTACTTTGTCCAAACAATTTTTTTTTAATTTCCTACCACCTCAAAGGTCATTCATTTCAAACACAATACAAATGCACTAATAAAAAGAGGTGCACCTCCAAAAATGCATGCACTGTGGGTAAAGATTAACTTTGGCCCTGTAGAGCACAGTAAACCTACAAGTTTAAAGTCCATCTAAGGAAGTTTTCTCCCTAGCTTCCCTGTGTCCCATTTCCTAGTGAGAGATGTTTGATAGGCCTCAATTGCCACAGAGTTCAGAGGAGGCCTTTCAAGTACAAGCTACTCTTTGCACATGCCTTTCATTCCCCATTCAGTTGTGCTCTACCTTATTTGTAGACCAATGGCCTCAGTTCTCATCTCACCTGGAATTTGGTAGTCAGAATTTTTGAGCCTTAAGGTTTTTCTAGATGGAACTGTGCCAGCAAGGTAGCAAGAAGTATCAAAGCTACCTCTGAAATATCTGTCTAATGTATGTGCTGGTAAAGCAGGAGAAAACTTAGTCAAAAAGCTAGGCAAATTAGCTCGTCTTGGGCATCATGCTGCCATAACTAGCTTCTACATCCAAGCTAGCTATAAGCTACTTTAAGCCTTGCTATACAACACTGCAAGCATTTTTCAATTAAATTCTGTGAATTAATCTAGGCACAACATTTAAATTCCACTGTTGTTATGGGGCAATTCATACACTTCTAGAAGGGTTTTGCAAACCATGCTGAAACACCCCTTATCTCTGATTAGGTTTAGGGTCCAAAAAATATTCCAGAAGGGCAGATGCTTTGGCTTTGGAGCAGATCTATGTTCAGAGTGTCAGGTATGTTGACAAAGAGCCAAAAAAGAGCCACAGACCCAGCAGCACACGCATCCATCTTAATTTAGAATTACAAGATGACTTGTCTCCAAGGAATGCTTTCCTATATACCAGTATAAACATTTCCACTGGTTTCTTTGGAACTGACAAATTCCTTATTAGGTATGGCCTTTGTCACAAGGAAAATATTGCCTCTTCAGTTTCTCACCCCTCTGTGGGCTATGTTCTCGCTCAGACAGAACCCAAGGGAAAAATCCAAAAGAACTCTTTTGTTAAGACCTTGCTGTTATACAACAAACAGACAGCATTAATTAGAAGACTGCCTTCCAGATAGCTGTGGTTCCTGCTCCCATAAGAAACCCTATTCATCGTGAGCTCAGCAGTAAATATTCCACTTGTTTCCTTGGCACAGAACCAAATTCCTGCATCAACTAGAGCAAAGGATGCTCAGAGACCAAGAGGGATTTGCCCATCACAGGAAAAATGCTCAGATTAGTGATGCAGTGACCTTGGTTCAAAGAAAGCACTTTAATACATGCCTTTCTGTCAAGCATATGAGAACTCCTGCTGATTTCACTGTCACATCAATGAGGTCAGCCATGGATTTATCCAGGAACTAAAAGGAATTAACTCCCTTCACACATACACACCCCCTGAATAACAGCCAGACTGGCCTGTGCCCAATGGTGCAGATGTGACTTGTCCCTCCCCTCTCTCAGTGTGAATCAGGAGTTTACCTCTCCTTGAATGACACTACTGATGCATTTTATGCCTTCTTGCTAAATAAGTGTGGGATACCAAAAAAACCCACTATACCAAACTTACTTCTACGTCCCCTTTCTACCCAGCAAGCCTACACAAAGCGTGTCAGTTACCAAGCATGCAGAAACACCAAAATAATTTAACTGCTTGAAACTGCAGAGGCACAACAAAGGTCAGAATCATTCATTTGAACAAAGAAATCCAAAGAGATGGTGGTGTGTCCTGTATAAGCCTGCCAGCAAACACAACAGTCCAAGTTTTCTGTATCCTCATATAACAGACAAGTAAGAGAAATTTTAATGAATTCCAGGTGCACTCAAGTCAAGTTCCTTGTGACTACCTATCCCCCCTAAAAAATAGGGGGGAAACTAGTTCTCAAGCAAAGCTCTGTTATAAAGGTATTCTGAGCAGCAGGAGAGGAAAAGAAGATCTTAATATTAAAGACACTACAAACCTTAGCCATGCAGGAGAACTCAATTAAAATATAAAAGTCCCCTTGATCCAAGTAGCAAAAAACCTAAACCTGTCATGTAATCAGAGCCAAACCACACACATGTCTGGATTTAATTATGCTGTGCCATTTTACAGCAGCCTAAGAAAATGGAACTGGGGATCAAATAATCCTAAAATAATTCTTCAGTCAGTCACATATATAAGAAACTGGGTAAGAATGGGTAATAGACAAAATCAGCAGACTGAGCATACAAAGGTTCTAATAAAAGGCAAGAACAGCAACAAATAAGTCCATAGATAAATGGCTCACTTCAAAGTGATAGCACCTACCACAAAATTTCTGTATGGTCTACAAAATTCAAGCAAACCTACAAAACTAATGTATACTGAAAGGATGGAGTTCTGGTCAATATCTGCTCACTGATTTGAAAAGAAATTGAATTCATGGAATGCTAAAACTCTTCAGGAATACATATTTTCTTATGAGTTCTACACATACTTAAAACAAATTCTCTATAAGAAAGTATTTATATGAGATTGTATGCTTATATAGCAACTGTAAAATAAAACGGAGAAATCTATATAAGAACATACTTGTAATTAATATGAAAGTATAAAGGACATATAATTTAATTATTTATTCAATGTGAGTATTAAATCAACCAAAATACATATTTTAAAAAATTGAAAACAAAAAATTTTAGATACGTTACTTGCAAATGTTAATTGGGGAGAAGAAACTTAATATCTTTTGAAATATTACCTAGCCAGCAAAGAAGCATGGTGATATTGTATATTTTATCTCAAGCAAATAAATAAAAATGTATATACAAATGTAATGCCAATGCTACCCAAATTAGTAAGGGTTTCCTGAAGATATGTAGCATGAAATTAAATTATAATCTCTACAATTTGCATACAGCATCACTATGGTATTTTTATAGTAGTATGAAATCAGTTCCATGTCAGTCTGGGTTTTTTTTTTCCTATTTAACAAGGTTTTTATGAAAAAGAGGGCCACTTTTTCCAGCATTCATTCTTCTTATTGCTCTATTCTGCCTCATTCCTTGAGCAAGGATCACCTGATTCTGTTAAAACAGCCAGAGCTGCCCAGCTGCAACAGAGTGCTCCACCAAGGCCTTTGTGTTGACCCAGGCTACAACATGGATTAAATTATAGCTCACACACTGTGATTCTATTCTGCATGAAAGGGACAAAATCTGTATGAGGTAATACTGCGTAGAACCCAGGGTCTGGATGAGCAGCAGATCTTGAAACTTTGTGTGCATTCACTTGTGCTTTTCTGTGTGCTTGTCAAGGTCAGCAATGGGGCAGATTTAAAGGAGGCTTCCTGCATTGAAAGGATTGTTGTTTGCTCTTGGTTGCTTTCCGACTCAAGCACAAGCTGAGAAAGACCTCACAGAAGGAGGCAATGATTATTGCAATGTAATTGCTAAAATTCAAAAATTGCTCAGATTCATGCAGTTATTTTAAAGTTATATTTCTTGATCATTTTAAGGTCAGGTGAAAGACATAAAAAAACTACAAGTTAGCCAGAAAGGAAGCTTATCTTGAATTTATCCCACTGGCATCCATAGATATGATGATACCTAAAACCAAACACATGCGAGCCCCTTGATATTCCAGAGGATTCAAGAACATTGATGTCCACAGTAGAGAATAACAGGTCACATGTGCTCTGAAAAGCAAATATTCTGCAGAGTCCAAAATCTGTTTAACTTGTGAATGAGGGAAAAAGTTAAAATTTTCAGTAACATTTCAAAAAATTAAACTGAAGATGGTCCAGTCTTTTTTCCTTTCATTTCTTTCCTCATCCACAGTAACTTCATACTCCACAGCAAGTTCCAATATCACTTTTGAGAAGGGGAAGAACCCATGGAGAAATTTAATATCATCCTCAACAGAATAAATTACCATTTGGGGTGTTTTTCTAAAAAATCTTGTTACATTTATACTTAGCAACCTCCTTGCTACACAGAGGTACTGAATACCATGGTGTTTGTCCAAAGCAGAATTTTGTTGTTAATTGTGCATTTTAATACTATAATTTATAAGTATGGTAAATTTATATTTCTTCATTAAGTTACCCTATTTCAGCTGTTAAGAGATTTACAGCTTTTACTAGATAGTGTGAAATTTTTCATGCTAGACGTTTGCCTCATTAAAAAAAAAAAAAATCAGCCAAAATAATTGAGTTGTTTTTGAGAACAAGATTAAGAAAAATCAGATTGCTTTCCATGACAAAAATTCAGGTGTGTTTATTTGAGAACTATGAAAATCCTCAGCTTTTCAGTAGCAGCCTGGATACTAAACAAGAGGGAAAGGCTTTAATCCAGACACTGACTTTTTAAACAGTACATGAATATGCACATTAACCTCACTGTGACCCAGTGCATATTCACTTAGGAGATGAATTTTTTAGTGGTACTGGCAGACTGCTTTCTGTCTTTCCCTAGTGCTTCTGTAGCATCCCTTAAATACAAGCCTTGCAACAGAGGAACATATTAAACCACACACATCCAATCTAGTTCAATGAAAGACTAAACTCACAAGGCACTGAAGCAAACTCTGGTGTGAGGAGAAATATTGCCATGGGTAGCTCTTTCAGAAGACACACTGTCCCACAAAGTCTCCCCAGTATGAAATATGCTGGTTTTATTGCATATTGTACTATTTCCTCACTATTCCTTCCTAATTGCAACTATGGGAGTCAGCTCAAGACCTCACTGTGGTCAAGCAGCGTGCTTTGCAGGTGAGCAATAGTAGAAGGTCTTGGTCCAGATAAAGCCAGTGGAATCTAATCAGTGAATGATGCCAAGTGAACATAACAAAGAGACTGCCCTGTCACTGTATTTCCCCAAGCTGGCTCTTAGTGGGATCATACTTTGGCTCTAGCAAATAAAATGGCTAACAATTGTTAACAGCAACAATTAAGCCATTCATTGTGCCTTTTGGAGAATGATGGATGGAGTTTCTTGTACCATCCTCACCCCAGCTGCACTCTTTGTCAATTCTTCCTTCATGGAAGTTGTGCGATTTGAGCATCTGTTGTGAATCAGTAGATAAACAAAGTGCTATGGACTATGGTATGTACACATACCCACTGACAAATAGTCCTGTGAAGAGACAGTGACCCACTGACCTAGGGAATTGCCCTGACAGTGTGATAGGCAGCCTTATACCTACTTTTAATCCCCATACCTGATAAAAGCAATCAGCTGAAGGGATGTCTTTATAAAGGCACTCAATTTACACCTTTATTTAGATAGATTATCATAAGCACAGATTACATAGTGATGATGTACCACCTGCTGCTCTGACAACAGTCAAGCTTTCCTCAGTGACAAACAGAAGGGAAGAATATTTACAGGAAAATACTTTCCAGGTGATAGGGTTAGAGTAGTGTGGGGTCTTTGCTGCTCGAGGATCTAAGCTTTTTTTTCCCAGCTCCATAAATCATAACATCAGTTCTGGTTTCTCCTAGGGTTAGCTGGCTGAGGATCAAGGAACATCAGAAAGAGATTTTTTCTTTCTGCTCTCCATAGCTCTTGCACTCAGATGTGTCTGCCTTCACATCTTCAAGAATAAAACAAAGAAAACCTTTCAGTAAACATTTTAAGGACAGAACTATTTAAAAAATGCATTACTGTAAGCCAATGGTGAGGCCTTTTGTTGCCCCAAAAGGAAAAACTCATACTTCCCCAGAAACAGAAGTGTTTTACATGGTGGTCCTCCTCTGCCTACACTCTCTGATGCTCAACAAGCTGTGAACATTTATGGAAAAGAAGTAATTAACTGCAATTATTATTTCAGTACATGAACAATCAAGGTCAGAACCAAAGCAAATAATCACATCTCCTGATAATTACAGTGAAAATAATTACTTTTCTCATCAATAATAATTAATTCCTAGAAGACATCTGATGTCATAGCATGTTATTAATGATAAGCATTATACATTGGCATCTATGTTACAAGCTTCACTATGTTAACTCTCAACATGTTCCTGAAAACAAAAGAAAAGCTGAACAAAGTCTCCATTTCTCATTTTAAAGCACACACTATTCATTTTATAGAGAAAAAGAGTACTTTGGCCATTCCACCTAGAAGGGACACTGATGGTTGGAAGCCCATTTATGGTAAAATTTTGCCATGGGAATATGCAGTGAGTTGCGTTCACTTTTAGCATGGCTATGTCTTGGCCCAAGGTTACTAAGTATATTGTCCTAGGAACTCCAAACATACTAAAATAACTTGGCTGTTAGTTATCTAATTCTTTAATACATTTTCAGCCTCGTTGCTTTACTTTTACATAACAATTACCCTGATCTTTAAATAGCAATTACTACTAACTAATTAAAAACCTGAGGGCCACACATACACTAACAAAACGATGGCAACCTATGGATTTCAGGTATGTCAGTAGGGCAACACTCAGAATGCCAAGGGAGTTGATGTCAACTTCCTCTTTCAAAAACCTAGCCACGACATCCATCAGCATCTACTTTTCTGCATTCTACCAAAATCACTTATTTCAGTGAACCTATTTCCAAATAAGAACAGAAGCTGGTTCATTACAAGGTATTCAACAGAGGTAGCTCAATACTCTCTACTTTCTTAAAAAGGGCCCTTGTGGGAGTGAATTCCCACTGAATTGAAGAGTGGGGGGAAACAGAACAGAAAGGGTATTTAACACTTTTTGATTGCTTCCCTAGACAGGTAAAAGGGACTCAAAAGTAGTGAAGCCTTTAAATTAAAATGACCCATGTTCCTAAAAGACAAACAAACTTTAGTAATTTGGTTATTTCTGATTTACTGTCTTTAAAATTAGGTCATTACTTTTAGGAATGCTTTGAAATAAATGAATGATGGGAGAAGATTTCAGAATGTTCTTAACAGTAATCTATACCATTCCTGGGGATAAACTGTTTTGTCTTTGACCTTCTATCTTATCCCTTTGGGAATCACATTATTGTCTCATAAAAAAAGAGGCACCCATCTTAATATTCCTGGCCTAATGAGTTCTGCAAAATCCTTTTGAAGTACTAGCTAACCAGATTGATATACTACTGTTTCATCCTTCCAGATCAAGATGGATTTATGATTAATTGCATGCTTGCAAATAATCTTTCAGACTTTTATTAGTCATTCTCTGTATAAAAAAAAAAAAGTCACTTGAGGAGTACAACAGCCCTTCATGTTTGTTAGCTTGCATTTGTGTAGATCCTTTCAATTCCTTTATGGAAGGAACAACAGTGACACTGTCAGAATAAATTTAAATTTCATTTTTAATATGTTACTAAAATGATACAAGTTGTGGTGTCAATGCAAAAAGAGATATCATAAAGTATAATTTCAAAGCGAAATTTAAAAATGCTAGGAAATTCAAGGTACAACATCTTTTCAACTGTGATTTGGCCCTCTGGAATACTTAGATTATTTATTCCTGCATATACAACTAGTTTATCACTTCAAAATAAAAATGGCTCTTAGAAATCAAAGTGGTTTGTGTGATATACATTTCCAGAAAGAATAAATATGCCTTTTGGCTCAGATATGTTGATTACATCGCTCAGTTAAGTTATAGCTTGTATTCACATGCTACAGCCTTGCTTTGTGAAATATGATCTGAGGAGTGTACAAATTGAACACATAAAATACCTTCAGCATGGAACAGTGTATTATAATGGGGCTTTGTGAACTAGAGAGTTGCCCTGACTGATTTCAAATGGCAGTTTAATCCTAGTTTATGAGTATAAAAACTACTGTGTACCTTACACTGTATCATTCAAACAAAAGGTAGCAGAAAAGAGGATGACAGATGTGTGACTGCTCCTGAAATCTACCAGTAAGATGGATAAGGACCAGAGTGATGGGGGAAACTTGTCTTACATAAAATGCAGATGAAGATTCTCATCTGTGAGACTCTAATCTCACCCATATTGTGATCCTCACTGTCCACCCCAAATCACAATATGTTGTCCATGAGTCAATTAGTGTGTGATGGTCATGTGTCATGTTGCTGCTATTTCATGTGAATAATCAACATTGAAATTTAGATTTTGTAAATAATCAAAAGTAAACATAATTCATTAAATAATGAATATTATTAGCTTAGCAATTAAGTTTATAATGAATCTTATTAACTTAGTAATTGGCAATAGTATCTTGACAATTTTAAGGGAAATCTTTGTTGGTGGTCCAGAAATATTTTGTAATTCCAGCCATGTTTTGGACAGTTGAGTTAATTTCAATTAATATAATTCATTAACTTAATGCCTAAACACTAGCAGCCTAAGGGAGATACTTTAAGTGAACCAATATGACAGCTTTTAAAAGGGTCACAGTAAGTGTAAGTCATTCCCTAATTTTAATTACATGCAATGTCAAGCCTATGTCTGAGCAAATTCTGGTATCCTCAAGACCAGTTCAGATAACACAGTGCCAGCATCTGTGTTCTGAATTCATATAAAGAGCCAAACAAGAAAAGTAGTAAGTGAGTGCAAAGAAAATTTTGATTTATTTGTAATAGAGCTTGTAAGCAGTCTGGGGGCAAGGATTACCTTCTGTTTCTCTACAATACCTAGCTCAGTAATAAAAAAGAGTATTCCTAGATGCTACAGAAATAGCAAAGAGTAATAATATAAATGCAGAATAAAATTATAATGCCATTGATGCAAGTCAGAATTTCATATAAGGTATACTGACAGATGTTTAATGAAATGCACTGAATCAATCTGACACTGCACAATTCTTTGGAAGCAACCAAATACTTCATAATTCGATTTAAACAAAATTACCTCTGCTGCAGTTATTTTTCTCAGATTTTTTCTTCAAGCAAAGCTCAAAGAAAATAGCAGCATCCCTATTTATGTTTTTCTTTAACATTATCAGGTGATTAAATAGACTGGGCCAACATGTGGTTTGTAATTTGAAAATCAAAATCCAAAACTCAGCCTAGGTATCTGAGCTATGTTAAGTTACATTAACTGATGCCTCAGTTACCTTTTTACTCCTCTACTGGATGAGCATAATGTTGCTTTTCCTAACAGACTTTTACATCTTAGTAATTCTGAAATAACATAAACATTTGTGTGAAAGCAGATAAAATTTTAAAGCCAAGGAAAAGGAGAAAGGGAGGGAAGGAGGAGGGATTAATTATTGTAAGATGTTTATGGGAATTTGTCCTTACCTAGTTCATTTTCCTTGGAATTCTTCTTGTAGGAAATTAGGAGAAAGGAGGAGGGATCACAGAATACTAACTGGAAAGAAAAGACGAACATGGATACATATCCTTTCCTATAACTACAGTAGAGACAAGGTGATCATGGAATGTAGTGTTCCCAGTTTTAAAGAGCAGAGGGGGGAGGAAACATGTCCTCTATGAGTAGAAGAGAACACTAAAACAAAATTAGAAAAGGCTGCTTGCTTGTAGTAAGAGAAAAAAAACTTGGAATGACACAGAACTTCTACCTTGAAAGGGAAGGAAGAAAGGAAAGAAATACTGGAAGAAACTATTTACCTTTTCAGCATCTTGGTTAGTAGCAATGGATTTGGCACTATTAAATCAAAATATTTAATGCTTTGCAGGGGTTATCCATGTTGGCAGCTCACCCTGTGCTTTGCAAGGAGAATATTGAAAATTCTCTTGAACTGTGGCCAGCTGCAAACCGGCTGGACAAGACTGGTCTGGTGCAGTTACTGGTGTTCCCCTTCCTACTCTCCAAGAGAGGTCAACTGCAAGGTGAACGACTTTGTACCCTGATCAGCCATGCACACTGCCTGCCTTTCCCACAGGCCAAGGTAAAGCATCAGGCAGTTTCACACCTCCCAGAAATATTTATGCAGCAGGGCTGAAATCAACGAGGCACCCTATCAGTGTCCCTGATCTGTTACCAGAGGTAAAGGTATCTGAGAATCTGACACACCAGCGAGCACGAGAATGCTCACACCTCAGTGCCTTCAGAGAAAGTTACAAAGCAACGATGCATATAATAGCAAATGAGATTTCAGCTCAGGGCTGCAGCACCAGAACTGCAGGGGATTGTTAAATATTCAGTGAACATATGCCTAAAAAGTCAGTGCACATGCTATCAGAATTTCAGCATCCTGTGCACATCAATGAACCTTGCTTAAGCTTCATCAGGATCATTTACATTCTGGATAAGAGATTTGGGAGGAAAACTGGTATATGATGTAAAGAGCAAAATTAAAGGCCAAAACCTTCTTTTGGGGATATCTATCAGGAAGATGTCTGAGCAGATTTTAAATAAAATACCTCTGAAATTTTTAATCTGTGTCTCAAATCTTCCAGAAGAACTTCTGAAATTATTCAGGACACATATCAATAATTTCTTTATATCTGAGAGACTTAGGCAGGGGCTTTCAATGTATAATCCAAAGAAGCAGTGGATTAACTGTCTTCAGCTGAAATCCTGCCAGATGAGTACCCTTCCCCACGTAACATGGCATTTGATGCCTGCCATTTTAATAGTTTGACATTTTTGTGAGCAACATTGTCCTGAAAGGTCACCACTTGTCTCAGCAGCTGGCTGGCTGCCACTGAGGCTTGGGAAGCTTAGCTCCACAGCTGTCATCAAATATGACCATTTTCACAGCTAAGTTTCAGGGAAGCTATGAATTTATGTCTATGGGGGGAAAAGGGGACATGAGGAAGGAAACTTCAAAATCAGCTTTTACTTGCTACAGTAAGGTATTTATACATATACATCTCTAAGATAAGGCCAAAGTATTTCAAAAGCAGCTTATAAACACAACATTCACCAAATACCTGTGTTACAGCATCATTAGGGGTTATACCATGAATATGTTTAGTCCTCTGTTGCAGCAAACTACACATATATTCTCTCCCTAGTCACTTAATGGCAGTCACCTGTTAACTGTGCAAGTGACATTTTCACATGGCTCATGAAAAGCTGACAGTACCACTGGTCCCCAAGAAATAACAAACCTGTAAATAAAGCAAGAAACACAACATAGCAATTGAAACAAACTGGCTACAGCCTGCATTTCTTGTGTAGTTATCTGACATTTATACTTGGTACTGATCACAAGCTGTTTTCGAGAAGCAGTTTTCATTCACAGCACAGTAAGAATTCATTAGCCATAAACTTGATAAGACAACAGCAATACATAAGTTTTGAATTAGAAAGGAGAATAAAAACCAACATACTGTTTCTTCAGTGCTATGAGACCAAAAATACACTGACAAGTATCCATTTTTTTCCTTACAGTATCACCACAACACTGAGAAACCTTCAGCTCCACTGCTTCCCAATCACCTTACTATCCTGTCTTGATGCCACTGTAGCAGATAAAGATCATTTCATATACAGACAGAATGAGATGGGTGAAAAACATGCATTGCTCACCGTGCTATGTTCATGGTTCTTATCAGGTCAGATGCAGACTTACTGGTGCCCCTTATGATGACTATTTATTTGTGCTTCTGATAATAAGGTACTGTTGAGCTTCCTAAAGAGAAGTTCAGGTCTGCATTTATGGATTTTTTAAAAAAAGATTCCAGGTGAAAAATACCATAGAAAATTTTTCTTCTACGTGCTCACAAACCATCAATTACTACTGAAGTATCTTTCTTGCTGTATATCTAACCTAAGTAGAAAAACATCTCTCTATAAGTACCTCCCGCATTTGCTGGACTTCTCCCCTCACAGAAAAATGGCAAGCAGACATCCCCAAAATCAACAAACACAACTGCAAACTATTTGTTCTAGAAAGCTTTCAAGCATCCCTTTCCCTCAGCAGCTCTTCCACTGAAAGCCAGAACAATACTGCAGAGAAGCTTCCCCTGTCAGGATGTTTTCAGCTTTCATCTCTCTGCTTTTTCAAGCAGAAGACTAAGGTAGAAACCTTAATTAGCAATCTGAAAGCACCACACAGGCAAGGAATACTTACATTTGCAACTGTATTTGTGATATTTGCGCACTGATCCAGCGACTGGTGATTACAAAGAAGAGAATGAGCTTTTTAGACTGCCTTTCAAGTCTTGCAGCAGTGAATTGAAGGCTGCTATCTGAAAGCTACTCATTTTCTATATGCTGTGCTCTACTTGCTTCCCATGTGCATACAACACAGCTGCCAGATTTAATAACCATGTCAGCCTGCTTTCCCCAGAAAGCAGCAGAGAGATGACAGGATGAAGTAGCCAGAGCGTTAATCTGTAGTTATGGCTGCACTAAGCCTTGAATGAATGTCACAGTTTTATTGCCCTTGAAAAAAAAATAAAATAAATTAAGCTGTTTGTGAAAAAAATAAGTGCAAAAGGATTTCAGAAATGTTAATCCATACTTGCCTCAGTGATATTAAAGTACATTAAAGACATTTCACCTTTCTTTTTTTTTTTTTTAATCAGTTAATAAATCCTAGGACTTGAGCCTTTTAAATTCCTTTAAGAATACATTTTTCCTAGCAGTGTATGCTTGTACCCCAAAAGAACAAAACAATTAACTGACAAATTAGTTGAGCTTCCCTTCTCTCCTGTTTATCTCTGGAAGGAAGCATTTCCATACCTGTCTTTGCTGAATTCTTTCAATCAAAAAAAAAAAAAAAAAAAAAAAAAAAGTTCATAAAAAAGAGGGGAAATTCTCTTTTACCATTTAAATTCTCCCACGCACAGCGGTTCCTAGAGCAGTGGATTTTAGGATCTGCTGTGGTCAGTTCACTGCCAAGGTGGAGCATCGCCGTACCTCCAGCTGTAAAACCAGTTCCACTCGAGGGAAGGGCAGCCAGACTTTACATGACAAGAGAAGGTGCCACACATGCAGTCAAAAACAACAAACTGCAAACAAACCCATAAACGCTCGGTTGAATCTGCAACAGTGCAGGGATGCCGCAGAGGTCATATGACATCTGTGCGCGTCTCTCTCTCTCTCTCATTTATATTCCTTTCACTTCCTTTGGAGGCACCTTCTCAGCAGGGAGTGGTTTCTGTGGAAACTACGGACAGTCGGTTTTCCCCTCGGAGAAACTGTTACTATGGTAACCTTACATAATGTATATGGCCTAGATTCTTTTTAAAAATAATCTAACCCTGAAATTCTCATTATAAAATTAGAGCTGTTTTGTCTGGGGGGCAGGAAATATAGTTATTTAAAAATTGTATTAGAAATGTAGGATTAAAAAAATCCAAATGGTGTTACAAATTAAATGAGAGTATAGGGGGCATGTCATGGCATCAGTCACAAAGACAAAATAATTTGCAAATGCCAGTAAACAAGGTCTATTATTTAGCACTTGTGGGAAGCAAGGAGGAAGGGAAGTATATACTTGACATCATGGCTCAGTGCAGCAATCAATATTGCATCTTGCAGAGTTGAAATTTTCTCTCTCTGTTTATTCTTCCAGCAACCAGGACCTCATGATGTAAGCCCAAATACTGCTTACATCTACCCCACTCAAAACTGAAAGATCGACTTCTAAGTCACTTACCTACACTATGAAATCATGCTACGTCAAAACTCAAGGAAGTGCCTGAAAGGAGCTGTGTGAGTCAGTGAGGCGTAGCGTGCAATAGAGCAGAAACAGAGAAGGCACACTGCTGTTTATATGACTTTCAGCTCAGAGACACACAGCCTGGTGGGGAGGGCAGGGCAGGTCTGTCAGATAACATCAGGGACAGGGATGTTAGGGCCCCAGCAATGGGGCTGGGCAGGGTCAGTTTTCTAAGTCAGCAACTGAAAACCTGCCTGGCTGGGAATGACATGAAGTGGTAGTCACATCACAGATGCTTTGTGACCCCAGGTAGGGGGTCAAAACATCACAGATGTTTTGTGAAACAGATTAGGTAGATATCTCCCATCCTTCCTCTATCTGCAGCCACCCTTGGAGATAACCCTTATCCTGGTTATACAAATCAAAAGTCAAATGGTTAAGAAGGCAAAACTACCTGTTTAACTCAAGACAAAATTGGTGATTTCAGTTTGTACAATACTGTTGGGGAAACTTTGCTCGAATCCTACCTCAGAGATATCTGTATTGTGACTCAGTGGATTGATATCTCTCCTGACCTGTCAACCCAGCAACTGTTATTAGCATGAACCACATTAGTATACATGGAAGTCTGATTTTTCTTCTCTCCTCCTATTCAGAAGATGAACAAGAGAGAGCATCTGGCCTACAGAGCATTTCCCCAAAACTTAAGCAAGATTCTCCTACATTCTGCAGTGCAAAGGGGTCTCTCCAGGTGTGACAAAGCAGGCATGAAGCATTGCTTCAAAGCCCACAGCATCTACCTTTCTTATGTGGTGGACATACTTTTACAAAAGAGACTCATACTGCCTGAAGGTGAAGTGTTGTTTGGGATGTGGCTTCTTGAAACAGGTGTTCAAGACCAGGGTTTCACAAAAAACTTGCTGGTGCCACAAGTAATTGGACATATCGTAATATAAAATCCCTCAAAGAAGTTTCACTGCAATGAGCAAAAGTCCCTGGACTTTTAAATTAAAGAAGAAAACTGCTCCATAAACTGCATTGAACACCCAAACTGTCCTATAGAGGAGATTTACTCTGACAATCACAGAGCAGTATTTTACCAGAGGCTGTGCACACAAACACACATTTTTGTCTGTGAAACTTAAGGGTTGTACAAAGATATGAAAGCCTTAAACATTCTCTCTCCTTTACACAGAAAAATGAAGATTTGATGCATTGTGTTTTCTTCAAATGGGTTTGAGGAAGTTCAGCATCAGCAGGATACAAAACTTACATGACTGAAAATTTTAGGACTTATCAAGTATCACATTCCTAGACAAGCATTACACAGGAGTCAGGCCTCTCTGACATTTGACTTTTAAACCTCAGGGCTCTCATGTTCTACCCACAGGACATATAACCACAAAGCATTATAATCAATCTTTTCCTTTCTAAAATTACAAAAAATGGAATATATTTTAAACAAAACATCTACATCCATTTCTGAATTAATCTTATATACAAAATTAAAGAATAATTAGACAATGTCTAGTGAAACATATATTTAGTGGCTTTAGGAAAGTCAATATATTCAAAAAGAAAAGCAATAAAATGAAAAGATTCCTTAAGCAGATTAGAAAGAGCTGAGCTGTCACTTAAACTCATGTAGTTCTGATACTTTGCTAAGTAAAACATTGAACTTCAAAGAGTACATTGCACAAAGACAGCAACAGATACAAATTGAGAATGAGGTAAAGCAAGGTAAAGCAATGAACCTAACAGCTTTTTTTTTTTAAAGCAGGAAACAACTGACATAGAATGAGAAGGCTCAACTACTTTTCATAGCTGTGCCTACTCTTCCAACACAGAAAAGCACAGCACAGTGAAAGCCAACATGGTTACATGACTTCTGGTCTGAGCTAAGTAACATCTACCCAGCTCATTGTGGAAGCAGCATGAACTTGGAATCCTCTCCTTTATCTACATAGTCTGTGAGTATCCAACCCATGGACACTTGTGGCTTCCTCAGGCTAAGCAAGGACACACAGCTCAGGAGTGGACATTTCACTAGTGCCAGTGTGCTTCCAGTAAGTTAATATGCAGCACTTACACTTCTTAGCTCAAACTCCAATCGTGCTGTAAGGGACCTGGCTGAGATACAGCTGAGAAGGCAGTTAGACTAACAAAAGAAAGATCTGCATTCATAGCAGGACTCAGGCACAAAAAGATGCAGCTGTAACCTGTGAACTTGCTGTTGGTTTCCTTCCAGCAGGGAGTTAGCTCACTCTAGGAGTTCAAGCTTCTCTTGACAGCCCAAGATCTGCAAAAATGGCCTCTCAGCAAACAGATTCAGAAAAAAATATAATTGAGTTGTTATGATCTGCACATTGTTTGGCACACCTCATGGAACATGGTAGCAACTCTACAGTCTACCATACAGCTGAGAAAGGCAGATTTTCAGTGGTTATTTAAAATGTCTTTCGCCCATTCCATCAGTATTTATTATGTTTTCCACATCTTTTCCCATGCCATTACATCACAACACAATATTATATATAACTTTGGTCAGAGATAGAAGTGTCAATAGAAACCCTTTGTACAATATTACATCACTTATTCCAAAGGAAATCTGTTGCTGCACTGCCTCAGTTAACTCCATACCAGGCTTTTACATAGACAGGTTACTTATATTTCTAGGGCATTGACTGCTCATCAGATTTGCATTGCTTTTGATACTACAGTCTCTTCTCTCTCATGGTCCTATTATAGTGAAAAAGTCCTATTCCCCATCTAATTAAATTAACATGCTTTGGATGAAGAAAATAAATCTTAGCAGTAAATAAAGGAAGAGACAGATTCACAAAGAGGCACAGGCAGGGGTGTCAGCTCCTAACCACAAGGTGCCTTGCAGTCTGCAGTTCCTCCTGCCAAGATTTCTGTGCTTAAGCAATCCACAGGAATGACACCCACAAAAGCCAGCACGTTAGCACAGAGCTGTCTAACTTAGCTACTGTGAATGGTGAGATATTAAATTCTCTCCATGAACTTGGTATCCTCATCTGGACTGCAGGAAAATGCCCATCTCCAACTGGAATTCATACATACACATTCTCTTAAGTTCCCTTTCTTAAAAAAGCTGACTGGGGAAGAGATGAGAGCCAATTACCATATGCAGAAAAATTACAGATTTGGGCTCAAATCTCTTAGCAGCCAGATAAAAGCATAACCAACATTCCCTTATTTAATTGTATCTTTTTAGATTATTGTAACTTCGGAATCCTCCTGAAGCTGCTGCCTTGCTATTAGCAAATAGCAAAGGGAATGCGGGAGAGAACAAAGCCCACTATGTAGCCCGTAGTCAGGCTGCTGTTTAAGGCACTAACCTTGAAAGTCCAGTCTCTGCCTCGTAATTGGCTGCTCATTAGGCACAGAATCAGGTTTCTGTGCCCCTCGACGGCAGGAGCTGTTTTGCTGGGCTTCAGCAGGTGCTTTCTGAGCTCTGCACACTATGCTTCAGAGAGGACAGGCACAGTGTCTTCTGTGCCCAAGTATGATGGAGATGCCCAGCTGCTCAGCCCTTGCTGCTGCTTAGCATCTCCAGACACCTGGGTTACAAGGCAGCTTTTGAAGGCTGACATTCCTGCCTGAAGTATTTAAGGTAGCCATTAGGTATTAAAGGCCATGTCTACAAATGTGGGTGCAGGGCCACCTGAGCTGGCAGGGATCTGCATAGTGACTCATAAAACAGAAATGCCAGGGAGTTCAGTGCACAATCACACAATCTGGCTCTGTGCATGGCCACTAACAAGCCTTTGTGCTGTGCACAAGCCTTCACTCCGTTGTAACTCTTCCAGATTGAGGGTTCCTGAACTCTAGTCTACCCCTGAGAGTAGGCAGGCCCTGCATCTGGCCTCAGTCCCTGCATGGATCTTGCCTGAGTTCAGCCAAGGAATAGTCATTATGGGGATTAAAACTAAACTGTTTTAATCTAGCCTAAAACACACAGGAAACAGATCAAAGGTGGATTTCTGCCTGGGTTTCTCATGGATTTCAATTTTAGTTAACACTTACAACTGCAGGCCTGCCTATTTCTTTGTTTTAGAAGCACAAATCCTTGCCAAGGCTCTGGCAGCCAGGCCAAAAAAATAGTGACAAATAGCGTAAGCTGATCTGGCAAGCTTCATTAAGGGCAGATTAAACATTGACAGTCCCCAAGGTTTTTGTGATATGATTGCATGACATGGCCAATGAACTAGTCATTCCCTAGGGTGAGAAGCAGAGATGATGTTCAACTGCCTGGAGAGTGGAACATAAGCTACTCTGTGAAATTACATGGTACAACAGTGTAAGATACAAAGCACCATCTCTGAACAAGGTGCTTAACCTCAAGTAAACCTTGTGACTAGCTAAATAAAAGCCTGTCTATTGCAAAGATGGCTAAGCAGTGTAGAAAAAGAATCAACAGACCTGCAAAAGGCCAACATAGTAATTTAACAGTCTATCCCAGTCAGGATATCTTGCTTTTTTTCCTATGCAAAGACCATAGCTCTCATAATTTAAGATTTTTTTTCCAATAAATATTTGAGAATGGTCCCTTATTTACTGGATCAAACATTTTTGTATCAGAATATCAAGAAGTCTCTGAGTTGTCTGTGCTTATGGCAAAGTTGTCTTGAATCTAAAAAGGTCTTCTAGTTCTACTATCTGCTAATAACCTGATGATTTTTCTTGCTCTACCAGGATAGGAAGTTTGGAAGATTTGGAAGTTTCAAATGACAAAGATTGCATGACTGCATTTCCCTTTTCAATTCCTAATATTCCAAACACTTTCAGATTTTCTTTTGCATCACCAGACCAAATAAATTGGTCCTACTTGGAAAGTTCCTACTTAACATCAAAATGAGAATGTTATCCATCAATCTTTCTTTGTAGGTCCAGAGTAAATAGAGATAGAAAGAAGCTTCACTGATTCTATATAGATACACCACAGGTGGCTGTATTAAGATAATGATACACAGAAGAGTCAAATTTGTCACTGAGCAGAAATTGAAATTCTAGCAGTATAGAAATCATAGAACCATAAAAGCTGGTCTCAACTCCAACCTTTGACCAAATACCATAATGACTGCTAAACCAATAACACTAAATCTACCTGGTTTTAAAATATTTCTAGAGATAGTGACTCCACCACTTCCCTGGGGAGCCTGTTCCAATGCTTAAACCCTTCCAGTGAAGAATTTTTTTCTAATACCCAACCAAACCTCTCATGGCAAAACCTGAGGCTATTTTTTCTTTTCCTGTCACTGGTTGCCTGAGAGAAGAGACCAACCCCCACCCTCACAACAATTTCCTTTCAGGCATCTGTAGAGAGTGATAAGATTTCACCTTAAGTCTCCTTTTCTCTAGGCTAAACACCCTCAGCTTCCCCAGATGCTCCTCACAGGACTTGTGCTCCACACCCTTCATCAACCTCACTGCCCTTCTCTGGACACACTCCAGCACCTCAATGTCCTTCTTGTAGTGAGGAGCCAGAACTGGACACAGGATTTGAGGTGAGGCCTCACCAGTGCCGAGTACAGAGGGACAATCACTGCCCTGGTCCTGCTGGCCACACTATTGCTGACCCAGGCCAGGATGTCACTGACCTTCTTGGCCACCTAGGAACACATCTGACAGGGGACAAGCATCTCCAAGTCATTCACCATCAGGCAGCTTTCCAGCCACTCTGCCCATAATCTGTAGTACTGCCTCAGCTTGCTGTGACTGAAGTGCAGACTCAGCCGTTTGCCCAAATAAAACTCATACAGATGGCCTCTACCCATTGAAATGAAAAGTAATAACCTCATCTGTGCCTCACTACTTTATCCAGAAAGTCAGGAAATTCAGATACATAATCAGTAGTATTATAATCAAAAAGCTGAAACAATTCTGCAAGCTCCCACAGAACAGAGGGTTTCTAACTCCAGCAGAAAATTATATTAATTTCCATGTTTCTCTGCTAAGATCTGGATTGTATCTACTGACATAATTTTGGAAGAGTGAAAAAGTGCTGCTCAATGTGTCACATGGCCAGAGAGCACTGCAACCAGGAGGTATAGCACGGCTTCTTAGCTGTCTCATGGATTTAGTCACATGGAAGGCCTGTTTTTCAGTGCTGCAGGTTCTGCCTTTAACATCCATTAGTGATTTCAACCACATCTGGAAAAGTTTTAATGCCATTATATTTAGCAAGAGCCTCTTCAACACAGTACATGCAGTGTCCTGTTTGAAGTGGCCTCCCCTGCCTTTATTATTAAATACAACTGTTTGGTTTGCATACAGTTACCACAGGACATAGTAAGAGACAGCAAGTGAAACTGAGGTGCTGCTATACACAGGGGAAGGAGCACCTGTAAAAGGGAAGTCAAACAGCCTTGTTCAGTGTCCCCATTCTCCCTCCATTTTAGTACTTTGACACCATCACCATCACCATAAAACAACTTCTCCACTTATCCCTTTCAGATCAGGAAGCCCAAAAAATAACAAGAAATATTTACCTTTAGGACTCCTGCTTCATCAACTCAGCATGGAGACAGCTTGTCACTTACTCTGACTCCATTTGTGCCCTGGAAGTTCTGAACTGAAATGGATGTCTCCAGACTCGAAAGATATCCAGAGCGAACTTTCTACAGCACTGTTTACTTGAAATGTCTTTATAATTGTTAAAGACAAGGAAACAAAACACACAAACCAAAACTACCTACCAAGACAATTATATTCCAATGTGACTGATGCATCCAGCTAGTTAGACTTTTTTATAGCTTTACCTCCAATTTAGAATGAGTTGAGCAACTTTCTGGGAGTGTAGGGGTTCCAAGGGTAATGGAAATTATAAAAGAACTCATTCAAAACACTCATCAGCAATCTTTTCCAGCAGTCCAGTCCAAATCAGCTATTTCAATGGATTACTTATAATTTAGGAACCACACACTATGGTGTGCCTAAAAAAAATAAATTCCTAGAGATAACTAGAATGCTTCAGAAACCACTGAATTAAGACAAAAATTGTTGCAAGAGGGAGGAAAGAGCTGCAAGAATGTATGTTAGCAGTATCTTTTATCTCTTTCAGGTTTTGCAGAAGTCATTCTCTGTGCTCCATGATTTCTCCTTGATTTCTAGTGGTAAATGGGTTCTAGCTTGGTGGGAAAGAAGCAAAAATGTCAGTCTGCTTCTACAATTATTTTCTAGAGATAATTATTTAGACACATCTCAGATAACCCCAGTACCTGAAACTAAAATTTCACCTCCTAAAAGTCACAAATTTCCTCCTGTTCCCAGGCTGAGCCTGAAATCAGGGAACAGAAAACAAACACTTAGTTTTGCAGCATAATGCTCTCATATCCACTCCAGAGATGGGATTCTGACTTGATCTGCCAAGTTTTTTTATGGCAATAGCTTTCATTGTATCCTTCAGTCTGAAGCCAGAGAATTGAAAAATACCACAACTTGTTTTGCTTTCTTCAAATACAGTCCTGCTGCAGTAGATGACATCTATAATGGAGTCCTTGGTAGAAAAATGTGATAATGTGTGGCTTTCAACTGTACCTTGGTTCCTGAAAGTAAGATAATATTGACAAGCTCCTGTGTTCACTGTTTTCTTTTGGCTACTTCTATGTTGGGCCTGAAGGCACTTCACTGACCCTATACAGTGCCTAATACTGGTGCCTGAGCTTAATTGTTAGGACCAAGCACAATTTTTACAGTCACTGGCAGAACCAGAATTTCTGAAACAGATATTACACACCTAGAAGCAGAGCACTTGTATTGATATTTGAGCACTTGTCTCAAACTATTAGTTTTACTTCTAAGCAGATTCACAGTAGCATTTCAGTGTATACAGAAACACTATTACTCAAGGATATAAATTTTCCACTACAATCTTTGCACATGCTGCATGCAGACATGTTCCTGCTTTCTCAGTTCAGATGTAGCACCATATGCATCTCAATATCTGTGTGCTAGGAATATTAGATCCTTACTGATCCTACTTTGCTGAAGAACATAATGTATTCTCTATGTAAAATTAGTTTCCCAGATTCTGCTACAATCAGAGTATGCCCAAGCAAACAACTGCTCTAACAGGATTGAGATTGAAATCCCATTGTTGATTAGTGATAAAAACAAATTTAATTTTATTGAGCATGAGCATCTTATTTGCTTTGTATTCCTAGAAAATTAAATGTGCTGGGAAGAGTACACATTTGTCAGGGAACAGCTTGTCTTAAGTCTCTGTTTTGAGCAGTTAGTGCAACTGCTTTTTAAATTAAGGAAACTCTAGTACTATTTTCCACAGAAGTACCATTTTCTTGCAATGAACTATCTGCGCCTCAGTATAAAATACTTTGAGGTTAACATTGAACTAATCAATAGTTAGTTTTAATTAAACTTGCTACTTTAATTACATAAATTGTTGCTTTTAGAGACTTCATGAAAACGTCAGAGATGATAAGGACACTTTCATTTCATGCTCTCTCAACCCCTAAGCCTTTCAATAATCCCTTCAGTACAGATGTCCATTCTGGTACCAGGTGGCTTGATGGCTGTACTAGAGTCAATTAAACCTGGCCATCTTGGCCACATTCAGGATTACTGACTACCAGAGAAGGTCATGGTCATAACCAATGCCTGACAAACAACTGGCTGCTGGGATCTCATCTACAAAGCCCCATCTTTATTTTCTTACCCTATCCCTTCTTACAAGGATACATACAATGGATACATAGCTATTACTCTGTGTTGCTGGGCCACTTGGAATAGAAATTGTACTACCATCTTTTGACTGTAAGGAGAACTACACCTTCAGGAAGCCTCTCTTCTATATTAAGTACCTGCAGGAAGCAATCTTTAATAAAGCAAATGAAACATACAGATCCTGGAGACACAAACTGAACAGTGTAGTGTGTGAGCAAAGTCCTTTACAAAAAGCAATCTGGTTTGAACATATTCTTATGGCACATAATTTTGGACAATCCATATATACTCATATATACAAGAAAAAATACATTAACAGTCTTAAATGTGCCAGCTCTGGTGCATCTTTGTCTATTTCACGTCTTAGCAAACTGCATAGAAGCAGCCCCATTCTGACAGCTCCATGTTTCCTTTGGCACTTACAGCCCGTGACTACAATGTGCTCAGTTCTTGGGCAGATCAGTACAGGTTGAAGTTGGTATTAAATACAGACTCGCTGATGATCACTGAGCAGTTTATATCTACATCAATTCAGAAGTGACAGTACCACTTATGGAAATACGCAGTGATCTATGCAAAATCATTAGAGTTCCTAGGGAGGTTTCATACCAAATCAGTGAACTATCCTTACTGAAATTCTTAGAACCAAGGATTCTTACATTTCTATGCCTAGACAAAGTTCTTCTGAAACAAATCAGAAACACTTTGGAGATGCTCATAACAGGTATTCAGAGGTTGGTTATCCTACTCAGCGCTCGTATACAAAATTGGGATATTTTCAAACGAAGTTAAAAGACAATACTGATATTTATGGGCAATTGCAGATGCATTTCATGTATTTATAAAAGGTAAATTCCAAAGCACTGCAAATAAGCAAACATATTTAAAATCCAAAGCAATATGTTAAAAGGTACACTCCCCTCTTGACATTAAGAACAGTTTGGGGAGTGGAGGGTTTAATAACATTCCTCTGCATAGCAACAATGGTTCTGCTGGATATCTGACAACAGAAACACTGGTTTAATACCCTGTGATCTAACAGCAGCATTTTTGCCAGTCCCTGAAAAGAAACCACTGGCATTTTGGGTGTGCATTATGGCATGTGTGGTTTAGCAGTGCTTAACCATTTTATAAATTCAGGGAAAATTTTGGTTTCAGTGAAGTCAATGGGATATTTACTAAAGGCTTCCATGGATTTGGGCTTTCATACCTAATATTAAAGAAGAGGGGCTGTGGCCTGCGGAAGAGGAAAGGAGAAAGTAAAAAAGTTTGGTTTTTCTTTTCCATTGCAAACAAAAAGTTCACAATAAACACTAATGGGTAAAATTCAAGTTTTTGATAAGATATTTTCCCCTCTAGCAATTACGCCGTGCTGTACACAGTTTTTAAGCAACTCTCAATCAATTTATCTATGTACATATGCAAAGAAATTGGAAAACAGTACATACATGTACATGTGCTAAAAAGTCAAGATAGGTGTTGTTTTTAATTTCCTTCTCTCACTAGCATAGATCCACTGATATTCATTCCTGTGTGTGTAGCTAGAACTACCATGTAGAGGTACTAATTCAAAGACCTTTTTTTGTTCTCAAACGTAATGTTATAGAGCTTACAAAGTAGTGGAGAGGGGTCTTCACAGTGACATTTAGTTCTGATCTTTGATCTTGACACTCTGTAACAGATCATATACCACAGTACTGAAGTACCTAGCTCCCTCACACTGGAAAACCAGGGCACAGACTCAGTGTTTATTCCTGCTAGATCATGGAGGGAATTCATCACCCCTAAATAATTCAATAAAATCACCTTTTATCTGAAACCACTTTGTATATTCCATACTCCTCAGCAGCAATGAAAGCATTCCTTTCCTCCCCCATGACTCCCTTAAATTACATAGAATCTACTTTTATCCTAAACAGAGCATTAAAAATTGGGTTTTTGTAACTAGTAACAATGTTTCTTTAGTTGTACACAGCACCTAAAAAGTTTATCACTGTAGTAAATCCTTTCCATCTTCTTGTTCAGAAAATAATTTGCCACTGCATCTCTCAAGGACTGGTAACCCTTGATCTCAAATCTAATGTCTCAACAAAGGTGCTGGTTATTGTCATGATGAGGCTCAAGAACTGGAAATGTACCCAACTTTTGATCTGTCTTACATGCCTGTACCTGGTAGTACTGTTGGTACAAAGATACAGCTTTGTGAAAAGCTACATACTGAGGTTTGTGCTTCATCAGTCAGATGAAAGAATGCTTATCTCACAAATGGGATAATGATTAGTTTAGAGTCCAGTGAAGGAACCAGCCTGTATGGCATCTGGAAAAGAGAATACTGTCTAGCTAACATCTGAAATACATCAATATTTCTACAATAAGTTGAATGGTTACATGTCCTGTATAAGAATATTTAAACTGACCCCGAAGAAAGTGATGAAGTACAGGAAAACATTAACAAAAAGAGGCAGAATGCTTGAATATGAAGAGAATTCCAAGAAAAGTTTGGCCACTTACCACATGCATGTAACCCATAAATATAGGGTTTTTTCAGTGACATTTAAATGCAAAGTAGTGGGCTTTGTCCAAGAATTAGATCCCAGCCAGAAAGGACCAAAGTATTCTGACTGCTTGCTAGCTGAAGATGAGCTAAAGTAAAGGTGGATATCAAGATTTACTTTTATTTCTTTTGGCTTGCTTATACACCTACTAACTTTGCTGTCCATATTTGGCTTATGGAAATACATTATCCTTTGATTTATCTTATGAGGGATTTAGGTTAACTGGCAATAAATACAACATTCTTCTTTGATGGGTGTGGATGATCATTAAGACATGGGTATTGGAGCCATTTTCAAAGTGCCAGTCCCCAACACTATTAATCATAGAGTCAAGAAAAAGTTAGGAGGACTTCCTTTTTCTAAGCTGCTCTGCCTGTTGAGAAGCTGGCAATCCAGTGTTAGTGTGGAAAAAATGTCATCCACAAAGATTAGCACCGGCTGGAGATATCCCAGCATGCAAGAGACCTGTAGGGAGAATGCCATGACCATGAATCAAACCTCATCAATGATTCATGACTTATGACTCCATCTGGGCCAGGCAGCACCAAGTAAGAACCTGATGTGTACATGTATATTCCTAAACTGCATCAGAAATGTTTGGCACATCCCCCAAGACTGAATGTTCCTGTTCCTTGCTCAGCAATGACAGGAGATACTTCTCCCTCTGAAAGAGTAGTTAGCAATCCTAACTCCAATGCATGACAAGACTGCAAAGCAGGCAACAATTCCCCATGCATCACTTCTTTAAGGGCATTATGAGCTTGCTTATCATCACTGTTTTTTCTAATATTTTTCAATGCAATACAAGCATTCCGACAAACGGAAAAACAAAGTTTTGTAAGGTTATGTGTTGTAGGGTTCATGAGTTGCAGCTGTATACTGTGTATCATGTTTGATTAGAGAGGTCTTTTCCAACAATTTTGGACTTTCCGTTTACAATACTCAGCAGAAATACTTGTGGCGACATTTGAAACTGCTCAAAATGAGTATTCCTTCCTATTTCAGTAGGAACTCTGCATTAGACCCCTGTTGAAAAGACCAATACAAGCAAAATAAAAATCATTTGCATAGAAAACTGATGACAAAATAGCAGTGTTCACTGCATGGACAGCAATATTTCATGATTTTTCATTTTCACAGAAACACTTTTTACATGCTCAATTACTGGCTGGAAGAGAAATCTGAAATTTCTCTACATGCCACAGCATGAAACAGATGACCTACATTTGATCCTAAATGCCTGGCAGGTCTGCGTTCTGATATGCCTTTGTCTCTCATCCCATTTTTCTTTAAAAACTCAAACTTCTTTTTGAAATGTGCCCACCTTATGTATATGTTTTCAAGCTTTTATTCTATACCAAAAATACCTGGAAAACAAGATGACAGCATAAGGAAAGAAAGCTACAGTTATTTTAAAAAGTCAGGGTTGGCAGCATATTCTGGAAAATGCCAAAGGGCATTGTGGAATAAATTCCATTTGGCAAGTTTAGAGAGAAAATAATCCAGCTGCTTTCAAACACCAAATACACCACTAAAATTCCCAAAACATCTTAAATCAACAAAACATATCATCCTCCTACACAAAACAAAAACAACAGCAACAAAAGAACCTCAAAATGCTCCTATTTATATAGACTTCAATGCTAGCTGAAGTATGTCTGTTCCCGGCAGTCTGTCAAAGACTACACTTATATGTAACAAAGGGCATAAAGTTGAGGATTTTATGATGCTTCAGGCTATTGCAAAGCTAGGCAAAAAGATGAAAGCAGTCATGCTGATGAGTGACCTGGGATAAGAAATCAGGCTGAGCCATGAGATGATCAGTATCCTTTGCAAAGGCACATCTATCCACTTGATTACAGCCTTGCAGTGCCTGTATTGTTGAACAGGAGTTACTGGCTTAGTGTTCACTGAAGTTCACTGCGACTTTCTGTTGCATTTAAAAGATCTTTGAATCAGATGCTAAAAGAATACGCACCATCTATTTAGGCATCCTCTTCCAAATTTAGGTACAACCTGTTCAACTCCTTCATACATGCACATAGAACACACTCTGGTAAAACTGGAACCTGGAATTACCTAAGAAAGGGACTATCTCCTTTATTGTAATAGAAGAAAATACCCAGAGGACCCTCTGCAGAAATGGCAAGAATAGTATCCTTTTAATTCTAAAGAGAATCTGTATTTTCAGGCAGTTGTTCCTTGTCATTATTCCTTCATCAGAATATCCACTGGCACAGGTTCCTAGCTCTAATTCTCACAGCCACAGCCCCATGGCAGAGGTTTATACCCTGCACTATCCAGCAACTCATGGGACTGCACCCCAAAACAGATTTGCAAAAAGGGTTGGCCCAAGTGAAATGTGAACATATTTTATTTCATTTTAAAATTGAATGTTTCACAGAAGGTTTGAAGTCAGCCACACAAGTTAAGGTGAGGTAGTTTCCAGTAAATAAGACAAGTAAACCACTGGAAACTACTGACAGAATACTATTCAGGGATAACAGTCTGGACGTCCAAAATGCTAGCATAGTGTCCTATGGAAAGAGTCCTCCTTGTAGGTAACTAATAATCAAAGGTAAGAAGCAAAATGAATAAACATTAAAGTTCCTTTCATCTCTTCTTATCTCCTGATAATTCTACAGTTTGCGCGGAGCTTTGAAACTCACATTTCAAGGTGGTAATTTCCAGCTAGTCTTTAAAAAGATAAGTATCAAATTTAAGCAAAAGCAGTTCAGTAACTCTGCAGTATAAAAAATAAACACAAACTTTTCCATTACTAAACATACACACAAAGAATATTAAAGAGACTTGTGCTGAAGTGGCTGGAGATAGAAGGCATATATTTGGCAGGCAACATGACTAAATAAGAATAAATGGCTCCACATTTTCCAATTAAAATGGGATTTACTTTGATTGATCTGCTGCAAACAAGTCTTTTTGTCCTTTATCAAGTGTTTTCCCTCAGCTCGAAAGGAAGCAGCTAGGGAAAATCATGCTGTGCTTGTATACAATTAACTTAGCCAAGCAATGAAACATTCAAAGAAGAAACAGAACAGCCCTGTCTGGATATGCAGATTTTTGTTCCGTACTTACACAGTGCTGAACATCCAGTATAGTAAAAGCACCATAGCTTCCAGTATCTGTGTATTTGTTATATCCTATTAATATGTCAACTCCACAGTCTTTGTAAAAAAACCCCTGAGTTAATTACAAAAACCACAACATCATAGAAAGTTCTACTTGGTAATTAATATTGGCACTGGGGTTTCAATACCCAAAGTGATGCCTATGAGTGCCTATGGATAAAGTTGTTTATTTGGTCTGTGTAATTTTTTACGTATTATCTCAGCCCTAAAATTTCACATGCTGTATTGGACATTTCATCTTGAACATCTTCTCCCTGAACATGTATTTTTCCAATACTCTACTTGGGCTTTAATTTGCCAGCAGTTGCATTGCAGGAAGAGAGCAAACAAACAGAAAATACCTTACTTATATCGCTTTTCATGTCCAGAGAGGGCAATGGAGCTGGGGAAGGGTATATGAGGAGCAGCTGAAGGAGCTGGGGTTGTTTAGTCTGGAGAAAAAGAGGCTCAAGGATGACCTACTGCTCACTACAACTCCCTAAAAGGAGGCTGTAATGAGGTATTTGAAGTGATGGGGTTTATTTTCCTGCATTAGGATAAGATACTCTAAGAAAGTTACTTAAAAATTTAAAACATCACTTACCATACTCATGAAGGACTAAACTGGAGTTTTACCCTTTATACTTAAAACCATATTGTTATATTGCAAGTCTTGTTCTGAAAAGGTCTTTTCATAAGCATTTATGCTAAGATGTTTGAGGTACTTGAAAATAAATCTTTTGGTTTCAACAAAACCTTAGCTGAAAAAGCAACTCCTCTTCCAAAGAAATGTAATTTTTGAGCTAGAAACAGAGGAAGTAATTTCCAAAACCATTCTTTCTATGGCCTTTACCATGCTGGAGAATAAGATTATCATCTAACTGTAACCTTGTTCCTGCCAACATAAGTTAGACTGCCCATTTAAAGTGAATGAAGGCTTTCAGGAGTTCAGGTTTCCCTCAATAGCCAACCCTGCTAAAATGGAACATTTGCTTCTGGCATGTACTTTCCTAGCAGAAACCAGGACTAGTGAGACACAAAGCTGTTTCAGCAGCCGAAAAAGCTGAAACCAGTACATAGAACATTGAATATTCTTCATTATTAATTAACACATTTCTGTAAGCATTGACACTGTTCTCACACCTTTGAGGTCCAATCCTGACATCTTTGCACTACAGTCATGCACCTGACTAGCATGATGTACACATGAAACAAGAGCAGCGACAACGGTGAAGGTTTCAGCTCTGACATTACTCAGGCACATGCAGAACAGTCTTGTGCCATTTCAGTCACCCTACAACAACACCTACATTCAGCCTGCCTCAAATTGTCTGAGTCATCTTTCCTTTATGTTGCAGACATACCCATATCAAGGAAAACACAAATCCTTGGGTGTCAGGCTATCTGGATCATTCACTATACCATTTAGTAGTGATAATTGAAACACTAGACCTTGTAGAAAAGCTATTAAAAATTGCAGCAAACTTCTCTGTGATTTTGCTTCCCAGAAAAATCAAATATAACTATTTTAGTATAATAGCTGATAAACCACATTTCAATAGAATAACACTTGAAATTAACTCCAAATCTATGTCAATTCTATTCTCTTTGAAAATCTTTTTCCTTCTTCTAAAGAATTTAATTTCCCTTGTTGCCAGAATTTGTGCTTTGTCTTAAGATAGTCAAAATACCCAATTCTTTATAGTTTTGCATTCTTCTCCTCCAGAGACATTCTTCTGTCAGCTCAGCAAGGCCTTTTTCATTATATATTCTCTTTTTTTGCTTTCTTTTCCTCCCAAATCCTCTTGCTTCTGTGCTCATATTTACTAGATACAAGCATATTTCATATCTCCTCACTATTACTTTCCTTGGGTTTCTTTAATCCCATCTATCCCATTTCATGAGGAATACACTCATATTGCTTACTTCTCATCTCCATACAGTCATCAACTTGTTCCATCTTTTTTTTTTTTTCTTTCAGACCTTTTCCTCCTCAGTCTTATATCACCTTCCTCTGTTCCTAACACTGTCAAACTGATAAATTATTTCTTGTGTCCACAGACTGTGGACAGTTGGGAATTATTAATTTCTTCAAAGTTAGTATCCATTCAGGAAATGGGGTATTTGTAACTCAAAGCCAAGAATTGCTGTCTCGAGACCAAGAAGATGCCACTGTGGATACAACCTGCTCTTAGAAGATTTAAAAAAACAGGGATTACAATATTTCATCAATACTAACCCTGTACTGATCTTTAGAACAACTGCAGTTAAAATTTTTCATTCTGATTGACTTGAGTGACTACAAATTTCATTTGTTTCAAAAGCCTAACCTCAGCCCCATGAGGAGTCATTGGCTATAGAAGTATCATAACAGTCATATCCAGACTCATTTCTAGACAGATGAGGGAGCAGCAGGTGTAAAATCCAATTAGATTCACTTGGCAGAACAAAATCGAGAGGTCAGTACTCATAAGGCAAAAAACTGCAAAATCATCATCTTCAGATAGAGCTTGCTTAAATATTCATGGAACATAAGATATCCATTGGTCCCACAAAATTTCAATAATTAAAAGGCACCATAAATAAATTGTAACAACTAATCCTAATGGCAGGCATACATACTTTTTCCTCTACCTATGTTTATCCAATCAAGCCAGCACAAAAGCACACATTAGATGGGAAATTACCTCAAGAGCATGAAAGAAGGTTTACAAATTCTAACTTCCCAAACCAGGACAGGTGCAGAGGGCAGAGTCACCATTAGGTGAAAGCTACTGCTCTGAGCTTGGCTGGGAGGAGAGAAAAAAGAGATGCTATCAAGCAAAAGCAGAGCAGCTCCTCAGACAACAGGTAGTTTTTAAAAGACAGTTTAGGATCTGGCTGTGGTCTTGACACTTGGTTATAATGAGCTGGACTGAACTTGCTCCAGCAGAGTTGTGCTTAAAGCTGCTTTTCTGGACAGAGGGCTGCTATCCTGGTGTAACTGAAGTAATTCCCTGGCCTCCTGTAATTACCTTGGGTTTGGGTTTTTTTTGTGAAGACCGCCTATTAAAAAGCAAGCTGCTTAGTGGTAGAAGTACTGTTTGTATTACAACAGCACCTCTAAAACCTAGTCATGGCTCACAATTCCAGTGTCCTGAGGCTGTACTGACAATGAAAAAAAATAATGCACACCACAAGATGGAAGCACTGCATCTTTCTCCAGCTTGGCAATATGGCTCAGCATTTCAAGTTTGTCTCTGTGGACACATTATTTCCTGTTGCCCACTGAACACTAGCCTGGGAACCAACCCATAATACTGAAATATTATTCATCATCTATCCAAATATGAAATCACCTTCCTCAAGGTAAGGTCTGCTGCGGGGAGAGCAGGTGACTGCTGTATGCACTTACATGGTTCCCATCAGAGCAGCACTGAGGCAGCTCACTGTCCCTCATGTACTCATCATTACAATGCCTCCTCTGTAAAGAGGTAGCCTAGGTCTTGAGATACCTTCTTGACAAAGAACATTGCCCAAGATTTAAATTTTCCTGGTAGCCACAGAGCTTATTATTCTCTGAATGACCTTTCCTTACATCACACTAGGTTTGCATACCATATGAAGTTTTGATAAAAATGTTTATATGGCACATCTAATTTATTTATTTTTAAAAAGAAAAGTGTAAGGTAGTGGTATGCTACCAAAAGACCCTGAACACTACAGGGTTTCATAGCTTTAAAGGACTGAAAATTATCTTAAGACCTCTCTATTTTCTTAATCATGTTTCATCTAAACAGTCACATCATTTCACTAATAACTGCTGTATAGTCATATTTGCACTTGCACTGCATTTCTTCCACATTTTTTATACAGCAAACAAAATTTTATTACCCTATCTGAGAAGATGCTGAAACCCAAAGAGAACAAATAAAATTTCACATAGTAAGTGAGTAAGTGTTCTGAGTCTGGAAGAAAGCAACCCGGCATTAGAGAAACATCATGTGAGTCCTTTGGAAGCTTCATCATGTTTTGTGCTTGGCACGACAACAGTGGGGACCACACGCATGGTCTGCTGGGCTGGAGCTCCAACAGTCATAGACAGGCAGCGAGCCTGCCAGTGAACACACCATGAAGCTGAGCTTTAAGCAGCCAGAAAAGCATTGCTTAAACAGCAGAAAGAGAAGAGGTTGTTTGAAAGCCAGCAAAACACTCCATGCACAATGATGAGCCCATAACCTTAATTTTCAATGCAGTCTTGTGAGCTGAGACTGTACACAGAGGAATAAGTATTAGGTGAGGGTGGAGGACTAAATGGTAGCAAGTTGGCCCATTTAGGTCTTAATTTAAGGAAATTCTTGGTACAAACCAAAGTTTGCTTTCAGTCTGGGTGCCTCCCAGATTTTGTTTTCCACATGATTGCTCTCCCTACACATAGAAAAAAATATTTGAGCTGACTGGAAAACCTTTCTCTTACTTTTCGATTCAATGCTCAAACATTTAACTGCTCTTTTTTGTCCAGTTGCATTGGTCCTTGCTTTCTTACATTAACCCCCACCCAGACTTCCTTGTCTACCATTATTGTTTGCAGTTTCTAGAGAAGAATCACTATGAACTAAAAATGTGGTGAATCGAGGAAATAAAGAGTTCTGAATGAAACAGTCTAACACCTTAAGCGTCAGACATGGGGAGTCCTGCTCTGAATGCTAGCCCATTCCTTTATCTAACCATTCACCCCAGAAGACAACTATACTGATCATATCAGAAAGAACAGTGCTGCAAACATACTGAGGCTGCATATTTACTGGGAGGCACTTGAGGAAGTTATTTGCACAATCATGCATCGTTGGGTTCAAAGTAGAATTAAAGTCCTGCTTGCTGCTTACACCTTTCAGTTCATATCCTGTTATCTTTGTCCACATACTAAGAACATTTTAAATCTCCAGACCATCTTTCATGTCTAGTAACAGGTTAGCAAAAAAACCTACAAAGCTATAAGAAAAATATTTTACAGATATATTAATGTGAATTCTCCAGGCAGTAAAACATAATGAAACTGCAAGAATATTCATTACTATTCAAAATATTTTAGTATCTATATATTTCAGGTTTCAAACCCAAACATTTAAAAATAACTGCTCCTTAAAAATTAAGCACATGGTAACTTAAGAGTAATCTTACTTTTAAACTTTTTTTTTTTTGCATATAAAATACTCCAATGCTTTTGTAAATTAATCCCAGTGATAATGAAACAAATGCCATGAAAACAAACACAAAGTAGCTTATGAGGCAAAATAAGGAGTCACTGCTGAGTTAAGCCATTTCATTGGTGAGCATTTCAAAACAAACTAAAAAAAGTGTTGTACTACTTTATATGTGCAACATGCAATTTTAAGTAACTCTTCTATGAAACTGTAGACAAGGAGACCTCAAAGACCATGATTTATTTGTCTCATTAATTTATGACTATCTCCAGTGCTGTTTCTCTGCTTTTACACCAAGAGGAACAGGCAGGTTTACAGACCACGCTCAGCTGCAGACAAGAGGTAAATAAGCTTGATTAACCAGAAAGAATGTGTTAAGTACCTACCTTCTCCTCATTTACTCGGATCCAGCTCCTCTGCAGTCTTCAGCCTTGCAAAACTCTCCCATTCTGTGTGACCCCACAACAGACTCTTGAGTCATTCATTGTGGCAAACTTCCTTCTGTTCAGCTTCAGATTGGCTGAGGTGGAAAAAAATTATACAAAGGAAAAACTAAAAAGTGGAGGCAATGACAAGAGAAACAAAATTCTTCTTAAGAAACAGTGGATCTGGTTAAGACAGTCTGTTCTTCCACCATGACAAAGAGCTAGTTTAGTGATTATTGACTTTGGCTGTAGGTCACTAGGGTGCTAATGCCAGGCAAGGCAAAAGGAATCTTGTCTCTTGATAGGATTTAAAGGTAATCTTCAAGAGAAAGAGTGAGAATAGCTAGTAGCATTTGGGAGTGTGATTGCTAATCCAGTAATAATGCATGATTGATTTATTTACTGTTTCACTTGCAGAAACAAATGGAAAAAAGATTCTGCCAACAATCTGCCATTCTTTGGTGGAGACCACAATGTCTGAATCCCCTTCTTAGAGCAAAGATATAGCAAATGCTGAGTTTGTGTGTTTCAAATTGAGAGATTAATTTCATTTTAATGCATAATCCTATGGAGAGAGTGCTCAAAGAATTTTTTAAAAGCATGTAGAAATGTATTTAGTGTGTTATATACATTTATAGACAAAGAGGAAGAAATATTTCTTCATGTATTTTCTCTCTTGTTCATCACATCACCAGTAGCTAAAGCAGGTCATATGTACAAAGTTAGCCATTACTGTTTTCCCTACTTCATCTCCTCCAGCACCAAATCCTAATTCCTTATGTGACACTGCCACAAAAGCAACCAAAATGCACGTTGTAGGTTACACATTGTAGGTTACTCTTCAACTAGACTATGGGGCCTTGAACACCAGAGCCTCTTACATAAGAAAACATTATTTATTTCAAAAACCTTACAATCCAACCAATCACTCCAGTGAAAGAGCTGCATTAGCAGCTCAGACAAAAATCATTCACAGCATTCTGTAAATTCCCATCCTATAGGCACCTATATCACTGCATGTTGCAATGATACATGCAGGGAAAAGACTTGCTGATTTATACTGTGGCCCAAGTATAAGCATTAGAGGCAGAAATTTTCACCCTGAAGGGCCAGATGTGCAATGCTCAGCTGCCACATACCCAGGTCCTTTACCACAAATAGCATTGATCCTTTTAAGTTGAATTCACATCTCACTTTCAGGATTCTTCCCTACTCAGGTATCCCCAATTGCATTTATTCCCTATTATGGCTTTAAGGGAGCACTGCTTTTGAAAGAAAAGCTATTAACATTTGCATTATGTCTTCATGCCAGGAGAAGTTCTCTATCCAAGTTGTCAGTTAAATTGTTAATTACTTTATGTATCAGATACCTCATAAAACAAGTCAATATGCAGGTTCAAACAATCTGCATTCTGTATTACAAAATAAGTGAGACTTGTTAACTGTCAATAAACAAAATAAATAAAAGAGACTAAACCAGAAAGAATCTGGGGTAGAACAGCCTATAAAAAAGCAAAATTTCTCTAGGCCCTTACCCAGATCCATACAGCCAGAGCACTTTGCCTGTATGAATTCTGCAGCAGCTAAAAAACATTGCTGAGCCTTTTACCACATTTTTAGCTCTTCAACTTCTGCCTTCTTCATTTAATAGAACATGTTATTAACATCTAAATACAACCCACTGCTCTTCACAGAGCAAAACCTCCTCCATTCAGCTGTCCATTTCCTGGATAATATGAACAAAGTTGGCTTGAAAGTAGGTAGAGTAGCTGGCCTTAGGCCATCAGCTGCACAATGTGTGCAGGCAGTGTGACATTATATGAGATCTAAATAGAAGCATCACCTGCAAGCAATCTAAAATGTTAAAGATTAAGATCCCCCCTAAACTGGGTCACCCTCTTTCTTTTCAGTGAATGTCCTAGGGAAGACTTGAATAAGAAGCTGTGAACAGTGTGCAAGTAGAAAAATATTTGCATACTGGTGCTTTCTCAGCAAGTGCTCTTACTTGCACTGTGGGCAGTTTCACTGCTGATTTAAGAGCCTGGCCTAATTCTGCACCTCGCCTTGCTTTGGCTTGTACTGTGTAATATCATATTGTGCTTCATCTTCACAATTAATCTCAATTACGTTTCAGACAGATTTGGACCTTTCCTCTGATAATTTATGAATCCTGGAAGCTGATCTGGGTGTCAGAACATCTAGTCAAGTCATGTATTTGCTTACCTTGGTTAAGTAGTGACCTTAAAAAGCAGTATAGAAATAACAAATTCTCTCAAGATGGCCATGTGTCATTAAAAATGGGGATAATGGCATAACATCAGGAACTTTTCCCTTCCTTAGACAAAATCAGGCTTGTGAAGTGGAGGGAAAAGACTGCAAATAAATATCCATGGGATATCTTAGCAAAGGGAGGTATAAGAGCAGGGTACATTTCAGGTGGAACAAAGATTTCAAGTGAGTGAGGTAGTCTGGCCTGTCACAGTCTAATGACAGGAACCTCACAGGGCAACAGGTTAAGTCAAGTTGAAAAATAATCCTAATAATCTGGTTTCCTACAAAGTATATTACCCCCAAACCCAATTACAATCCTACTATATTTTCCTTAGTACAACATTATCTGTCAAGAATTAAAGTGATTTAGTAGGTATGTAACTATTTTGTAGAAATTTACTGAAGTCTAAATTTGATTAAATTTTAAATAAGGACTTGCTTACTTTTCTTCTCCAGTATAGATAATATCTTTTTCCTTACTTAGCTGGTACACATTCAGCAACAGACTAATTTAAAGCACTGAGACTGTATCAACTCTGTCCAATATCCTAAAAATACCACACTCTTCTTCCCTTTTCCTCCCATGCTAATAGAAAGTAAAATAGCCTCTTGTACTACCTTTTACTGGAAGTCTTCACACAAAGTGCTCCTTCAAGGCCTTTAATGCCTTCAGAGGAGGAAAGTCATAAATATCACTTGGCTGTAATGCCTGATATTTGAGAGCTCATGCTAGCTATTCTAGGTCAGTACCAGAGTCCCTGGCAGTGCCACCAATCTCAAACACACAGACACAAAACATTAAATTAACCAACATAAACACTATAATATCTCAACACCAAAATATTTAAATGTTCTATTCCAGAACTCTGTGTATGATATCATAGATATTTTTTATATACATACATACATATATATATATACATATATATATACACACACACATACATATATATATATATATATACATACATATATATAATATATAAGATCTATTGTATTGTATTCCAGGACACTGTATATATGTACATGGCATGTCATGTACATGGTGACTTTATCTTTCTATATCAGTCCAGTCATAGACTTGGACATGTTATTTCTAACCAAAAAAATCACATAGGAAAAAATAGCTTAGTGCATTGCACTGAGTACTGTACCACCCAAGAACTGCAGGTCGGTAATTTGCAGCTCACTTTAAATTGACAGGAAGAGAAATTGAAAAGCTTGTCTCTCACAGACCTGTTAGCTTCTTCCTTACAGAAAACACTGCATCTTCAGAGTTGAATGGTCTTCACACATAAATCTTAACAGCTCTGTAAACATCTGTATGATGGTTTATCAATTACCCTTCCTTGCCTTCTGTCACCAGCAAAGTTTGGGAAGTCCTTGTTTTTCTCACTGGAGAGTGATTTTTCTGAAATAAAAGTCTATGTCATCTCTTTGTTCCCCATCTAGAAATAGAATGAAAGAAACATGGCTAGTTGTTAATCTAATTAATTGCCTTACCAGAGACTTTTCTTCCTCCATTTTTAATGCACCTTGCTGAATTTCACTAGCTCCCTGAAGTCTTTCACATTTGTCTTTGCTCAGTGCTTTGAAGCTGTAACACAATGTAAGACAGGGCAGAGATACTGATTCCACAACCAGCCATCTCCCAGGATGGCTTTTTGAATCAGCTGTGTATACATTATGTCCTAGGAACAAACCTTACTTTTTTTCCAAAGGGCAGCTTTGAGTCTGATTGTCACCTCAAGACTGTCCATGTAAATGAGAAATTATTCCTATTAGCACTGAAGAACAAGTGAATTGGAGGCTGGGTTTAGTGAGAGTCACACAAATCACTCATCACCCTTTCAGGCAGGACCCTTTTAATCCTCATTCTACAGCAGATAAGCAGCTAGCTCACCTCACCCTGACCTGCAGCAGGGGTTTCTAGGCATAAGAAAAGAGGTGGGGGAAGGAGAGAGAAACAGAATTATGCACAGAGAACCCTATCTGCTAGTCAGGAAGAAAAGACAAATCAAGCAAAAAGATCCATGACCCAGAGGAGGTTCTCACATTACCATTTACAAAATGTTACAGCTTTGATCTCTAATCCATGTTCTCTTATTCCTCCTCCTCTTTTTGCATCTATGAGCAATTGTTATGCCTTATCTTTCTTGGAGCTAGAACTGTGAGTCTGGGGAGACCAAATCTTTGCAAAGTGCTTTAGCCTTTTGTGGCTAAGACAGATTTCCATAACTGCATTTTTCTCTGGGAGCAGGATTCCTTTCCTGATGCAGCAGGTAGTGCTAGCTCTCTATCATAATGGAGCACTTGGGGACTCTGGACTGGAAAAAAGTGCAGAGCATCAATACATATATTTTAAAACCCAAGAGAGCTTCTTCCCTCTTCTCTTATTTTAATGTAACTGATAGAGTTTCCCAGGATCTTCAAGGATAACTCAAAACTCCGATCAGTGCTTTTTGCTTTAAAGTCCCCAAAACAAAACAAAAAAAAAACCCCAAAACCTTAACTAACCAACCAACCAAAAAACAACCCCCTTACACCTGCAACTGAAATGTCGTACAAAAAAGTAATCTCTTTTTCTTTAGGACTTACAGGGCCAAATTCTGCTTAATAAGGCAACCCAGGCAAACCCTAAGAACCAGTGATTTTGACCCCTGGCATTTTATTCTCTGCAACAAACCAGCTAAAGGTCACACTCACAAAGATTTGCCTATTTCCTCTGTGATATGGATGCACAAACAAGCATGGGAGAGAGAACAGGAAAATGTCAAAAGAAATAAGAAGTTGTAAGATATTTGATTTTCCTGCTGATTCCTTAGTGTTGTGACTTTGAAAGCAAGAGGAAGGGTATACAATGCAAAGGGCAATGTTTCCTCTCCTATTACACAGGAGCTATTCAAGGAAGGAGAGAAAGTGAGCTCGAATCTATGCTTCACTGCTCACAGCATTTGCTGACTGGCAAAGCTACTGAGTGAAAAGGTTTAGGGGTATGACATCCACTGGCAAGGAGGAAGCTCAGCATCTGCTTCCCTTGCAGCTGCTGATACTCAGCCAACACACTCCTGCTCTGATGTCAGTGGTCTAAATGAGTGCCATACTCTAATTGATAGTTTAATCTCAGGAAATGTCTGCTGAATTATTAGCGAGGCTCTGACTCCCACAGCAACTGCACACAACTCCTGAAGCACAGAGGAGATTCACCAGCTTCCGATTCAGGCAGGGAAGAGTCTGCAGCTATTGAACACTGCTGCAAACGCACTTTCAAGACAGATCTGCTTACATCTGTTCATCACTGAACAGAAGAATATTCTCCAGTCCCTCAAGAAATTTGAGCTGGGCTGTATCAGTAATAATTACTAAGTGAACAAAATGCCATCTTGAATAAAAGTACTCAGAATAAATGAAAATACTGTAACAGCATTTCATCTTCCCCTTTACTGTCTGGAAAGCTAAAATCTCTTCAGCTTTCAGAGTCTCTTGTGGATATAATAATTTTATATATAACTGGAAGACTTGTTCATGACTCATTTGCCTGTATTACCAAGTGGATTTTTTAGTCCAAAAGCCAGACATCCATTATGCGGGCTGCTAAATGATTTACACTGATTGAGCATGCACGGTATGCAGCCCTTGCAAATTTTATATGCTGGCTGTATGGAGAATTAATGCTTGCTGATTATGCTCCAAATAGCAATGAACCCAATTACCTAAGCCACTAACTCCCAGTGAGGAAGCCAGAAATACAGCTATTGCTTCAGTACTTTAAAGTAATATTTACTGTTTGGATCTTAACTACTGTAATTTGAAGTAAATGGGAAATTCACATTAGTGAAGAACATATCCGTTAGTTCAAAATCACCTCTTTTGATGACCTTTAGTTCCTTGTGCTGTAGAGTTTGTATTCCAGCCTAAGGCTTTAACCCACACCTGGGAAAGTAGACAAGAATCCATTTGCTCTGGGAATCTGAGTGACTTTCCAAGTGTAGTCACCAAGATAAGAAGCCTGAAAAAAAAAAAAGTAATTTTCAGAGAATAATGTAAGGGCACTTCTTAATCATCTTGTGCTGAAAATATGACTTCTATTATCCAGAGAGCCAGAATGAACTTTGGTATGAGGAATAGGTACTAATGACTGCAGAAGAATTATCCAAAAGGATAAAATCTTGTCTGAAAATAATATATAGAGGTTACTTAGTCAAAATGCTTTTCACACAGGGCTAAGTCTATGGTAGATATTGAGATCCTGGGCCTTGTCCACTTGAGAGTCAATGTGGATTGAATGATCACATCTCTGGCTCTGTTGCCAGTGCTCTGCCACTCCCATGGGAATGACATTTTTTCCGTGTCATAATGGAACTTTCCTTGTGGCAACATTTCAATGTTGCCCATGATCCCTTCACTGCACACAGCTGGGCACAGCAGCTTTGTACCCTGTGACAGAGCAGAGCCATCACCACAGGCACCCCATGCAGAGCAGTGACAGCAGCAGGCCTGGGGTATGGGTGCAAGACCAAAGGGATTTCATCACCAAAGGAAACAGCTGCAGTTCTACAGATTGGGAGCAGCTACAGATTTAGCCAGGAGCTTCACTTAATAGCTCATATTGCATTTCAGAGCTCTGACGCACATGCGTTTGACTGACATCACCACACAGCCCTGCATCCAACATGCTGCTGAGTCTGTGCTTCAGGGAAGGACTTAAAGCTAGGACTGGAATAACAGGAAAGTCAGGGGAGGATGTAGAACAAGCTTATTCTTTTAAGTTCACAAAGCACCTGTCATACAAAACACTTGTCTTTTTCATGAGCACAAAAGTCATGCATTGTATCAGAGAATTACATGAAAAAGCCAAAAATTACCAATATGACTGAAATCACACTCTCCTCCTCTTGTTCAACAACCACACTATGAAGACCAATGGCTAAGTGACCTTCCATTTCAATCAGTAATGAAATTGCTGTCTATAGTCAGTAGGTTTTTGCTCCTGTTCCAAACTTCTAGGTATATCCACAAGTACAGTCACCACTACAAACCACCCTGGTGCACACTTTGGGAGACTAAGCACAGATGTAATCTCCTAAGTTTAGCAATATAATTCCAAAATTTAAAAATTAAATTTTTAAATAAGGATTTTTGATAATTTAGATCTAAAAAAAAAAAAAATCCTAATTAAAAAAACAAACAACCTAAAACCCCCCTTTCTAATTAACACTCTATTTTGCATGTGTGAATCTTTGACCTTCCAAAACTCTCAAATTATTTTTATAGATATTAATTAATACGGCTAAGTCATACTGTGAAATCAAAAATGCCTGCCTGCACCTATCTGTAGAGTTTGGTAATGGCAAACAGTGCTCACCACTGAAACAGGAGTTTTCCAGTTAGCAAAAGGTACAGCCCCAATTGCAGTGAATCAGGCAAAGCAGAAGGAAATTAATTATGAAACTCCTCTTTACAAATGAGATTTGAGGATTCAATTCATATCCCTTTCTCCTGGAAAGAAAGATAAGATTCTTTGGAGGATCATTCTGGAGACCAGTTTATCTGCCCATTCTCTTTCCTGTCCTACATCTTTCAGACTACTTTGTGCAGTGGCTAAAAGGGATGATATGAACAGATGGCTGTTTGCTCTGATAACTGTGTCTGTTCCTAGTTAGATTAATTGGTTACAACCCAGTTAAAGATTAGAGTCTAGTAAAATGATACAGACAGTCCCTCAGTTACTCTTTACTGACCATATGAAGAAAATAAAATACACTGGTAAAAATGGAATTTCAATACCTGCTAGGGATTATGCAAAACACATTGCCATAGAAAAAGTACAGTATTTACCCTTCCAGACTACAGTTTTAAAGAGTATAAAATTTACAGGAACGTGAAGGTCAAATAGAGGCTTAAAGGTACAAGATGTTCTTCTGGATCAACAAATCAGAACAGTATCAGTGTCATGATTGCTTTTCATTTATCCAGGCCTTTGGCATCATCAAGCTGCTCATGAGACTTAGGGGCTGCAGCAGTATCTAATTTCATACCTCTTCTGATTACATTGAGAAGAGATTCTCCATCAAACAACTGGGAACATGCCAGGAGACTGAAGCATTGTACTGATACTCACTGAAGAGGAGATTGGGTTGACATCAGTAATTATAACCCTCAGAGCATGGCAAGATAATGGCAAAACCCGTGCAAGGCAATCAATAAAGACTGAAAGGATGAGAACATAAGTAGGGCTGGCCTGTCCGATTATCCGGGAAATAGACACTGGCTCACAAACCTGATTGCACGTTCTGAGACTGTGGGATTGATTCCCAATGGTTATCAGGGAAGTGCAGCAACTTCCATAGAGTGCTTGACACAGAGCTGCAGGGCACTGCACTTTAAAAGGCAGCACTTACCCTGCAACTACAAAAGCACAACACATGCACTCGAAAATGGCTAACTTGGCAGACTCGCAAAGATGCTGGGGGAAACATTACCAGCTGAACCAGTTGCTAGTGGGGTTCTGCAGGGTTTCATTCTAGGTACACAGCCCATAAAAAGAATCTTTTCCTCCATCTTCTATTAAATAAAACTGTACCTAGCATACATGATTGTACATCTGATGCATACACATGTATGTTTAATATCCTGAGACTGACAAAGGGTGAAATAACTTAATAATAAGTAAGTTCAGTAATACATAGCACTCAAGCAAATGCAATACAATAAATGTTGGAATAGCAAGCACAAGCCTTGCAGGACAACAGTATAAAAAGCAAAGAACTTGAAAATAATTTTTCATATAAAATTAAGACACTACAGACACATCTGAAGAAGGTGCAGCACAGTCTCTGTTTCTGCACTGTGCTGCAGGGGAAGGCAGCAGTGGAAGAAGAGCGTGTTTCTCAGATCTTTGATTAAGAACTTGGGAGGAGTTATAAAGCACCACAAAGAAAAGCTGAGAGCTCAAGAAAATTGCAGGAGAGGCCTATGGAGCTCCAGATGTTTGGGCTATCAAAAGGAAGACTAAAGAGATTAATCAGATACACTATATAAATCCTTCAAAAGGAGAAAATTAAATTAGAGAGATCTTTAACACAGTAAAGAATGACACATACACACCAGAAAAACTCTGTAGTTCAAGCCAAGAAAACTAATTTGTGAAATCAGACAAAGGTGTAATCTACAAGGTGATTAACCAAAGAAACAAGGTACCCAGGGAAAGTTTTTTCATCTTTGCTTGGTGTTTCCAAATCAAGACTGCATCTCTTCATGGAGAACAGAAGCTTGAGTCTGACTCTTCAGACTAAGGGGGGGAAAAAGTTGAAATTCTACCAAAAGCACCAGTTCTCAGCCTGTGGCTCTCACCCATCGTTTACTGCAGAAGTTGCATGGTCTTGGTCTCGCTTGTATCAGTCACCAAGAGGCCAGTAAGATTTACCCTCTCTCTCCAGCAAGTCTCAGGTTGCTTTACTTTCCTCATTCCACGCACCTTTAAGCAGGTTGGTGAGCAGGCATGACCATTTTTTAATACATGTAACGAAAGACAAAATTTCGTTTCCAAGCATGTACCTAAACCCCGAGTGAACCGCACATCACCCACGCAATGAACAGCTCTAATGCAGACTTTAATCGGCTCTCACGCCCAGCCTCATCTCGTACACTGCCTGTGCCATGCCCCACGCGTGCCCGGTGCTCCATTGCTCCCAGCAGAATCCGGGAATTCGCGGGAATTCGCGGGAACTCGCGCGGCGCGGCCGCCGGCCGGCTGGGCGTGGCCTCTGGCGCCACCCAGCGGCGGTGCGGGCGGGCCCGGCCGTGAGGGGCTGCGCGCCGCCCGCCCGCTGCGCCCAGGAAACGACATTTTCCTGGCAGCGCCTCCCCACGGAGCCGCAACATCCCTCTGGGGCGTCCGTGCCGCAGGAGCAAAGCCCCAGAGCCGCCCAGGGCCAGCTGGAATAGAGCTCGGCTGCAGCACACCGCCGCACCCCTTCGCTCGTTAACCCTTGGCCGGACTCTCCGCTCACCTCAATGAGCGGGAGGGAAAGCACTCCCGAGCGTTCCCTGAAGAGCTCGGCAGTGCCGGCTGCTCGCGGGGCGATGCTCTGCGCCGCCCCTGCTGCCTTTTCAACGCCGAGGTGCAGGAGCCCATGGGGCTGGCCGGGCAGCCGTGCCAGGCACAACCTGCAGAGTTCACATGTGGCTAAGCGGGAAGCAGCCAAAACGAGTTTTCTCAGCTTTCCCTTCTGTCAGAAAGTCATTGGAGGAAAATGGTTTTTATTTAGTTCTAGTACTCAACCCAAATTTGACAAAAAAGTCTAAGGCAGCCCCCAGCCTGCAAATTTGATATATAATTTTTTAAAATGCAATTTTTTTTTTTTTCCCTCAGAATGGCTGCCAAAGCTTAGTGGTAGGACCTCCAGTGAGGGTGCAACAAAAAGATGCAGTAATATCTTCAGATGTCCTTGGATGCATTGCCTCTTTCAACCACTTAAGTGATATAATGAGTTAAATGAAAGCATGTGTGGTTTTATTTGTATTACAGAGCTGCTGCTTACAGTAGTTGAACTAACTCAGAGTTTAATGTGTCAACCTCTTGACTCTCAATGTCGGAAAGAACTAAGCTATAAAGTCTAATAATGACTAACCTGCAGACTTCAAACTTGGTCTGAATTGGCTCCTCTTCTCTGTCTTTTTCACTCAAAAAGCACAGCCCTTGCTCAATCTCTTCCTGGAGTATCCTAAGTCCCCGTGCTGCTTCCCCACCTGCAGCACCAGCAAGCCAAACCCTTCCTTCCTCCTCTTATATACTTCCATCATCTCATGCTACAATATCACTTTGGCATAGTTTTGTTTATATCTTGTTTTGATAGCAATGAACTGATCATTATTCCCAGGAAAGACAGCATCTCATTTTTTCACAGTTGCTTTGTTTTATACATCCTGTAATTTTTATTTCAGGGGCTTTTTAGTTACTTGCAAAGTGATCTAATATCTAATTACATTGTTTTCCTCAGGCTTTCACAAAGCCTTTGGCTTTTTAGAATCCTCTTCCTAAATCCTGAAAATAGCGTTTGTCTTAGCATTTCTATTTGATACTTGCCTTTTGAACTCTAAAAGCATCTTCCTTCTGAAGAGTGAAATGCAATTGCATGCTTCCGAGCAGCCTGCCCTCATCCATCTGAAGGGACAGCCTGCTGTGCTAAGGAGCATTTTTTGAAAAGCTATTTTTCTATTGGCTCACAGTGTCAATGACCCAACAACAACTGGCAAAGGAGCTGTTTATTAGGTCTCTCCCTTGCAAATTGCTGTTAATAGGCACACACACCTTGTACCCACATGAAACCTTGCTTGGTGGGCTGTGTGGGTGGACCTGAGCCTGCATTCCTGCAAATACTTGAGAGCACAGCCTAGTCACATCCTTACAGTTAAATGTTGTATTAAGACACATTTGAGAAAAGTGTACATTTCAGCTAATTTTTTGTCTCAGTTTTGCACCCCTTTAAAAGTATTGCCCACCTTGTCATCTCTTGTTTACTCGGTTGCCACTTCAGTGTTGCAGTCTGATGGAAGGTCTGCTGGATACTCTCTCAGTACACATTGGGCAAGAGCAAGTCATAAACTGAGTCATGGAAACCTCATTGGTAGGATGTCTCTGGGGGTAGGACAAAATATCATGTGTCCTACATCCGTAAGAGAAGGGCTCAAAAAGCTGTTTTTTTAATTATGATTACTTTAAGGAAAACAAAGATGGGTTTGATACATGTCTGACTCTCAGAGTTGCTAAGCATGTAATAATACCCCCACTATGCAGAGGAAGCTGACACTCGTACATATCTGCAAGCCCATGTGCAAGACCAGTAGCACTGCATTCCAGCACTGAACTTGTTATTTCTAGTGCTGGTTTAGAGATGGAGACTGGGACCTCGACTTCACTTAATACATGACTGACAGTGCCATTCTAACATCAAAATCCTCCATCCGCATGCTTTTAAGGAATGAGGAGCCAGAGCCTGTCAGGTGGATTAGCCATATGTCAACTCCCCAGTGCAGTACTGCAGAGCCATCATTGACCTGAAAACTTGATCTCAAGCCAAAGGGAACAATTATATAACCTAGATATCTGAAAGGCGAATAGTACAAAAACAAACAAGAAAGAACAATTATCCTTACTTACACATGTGTACATTTTACTACATCTATTAGGCAATCAAGACTGTCATATAATTGTCTTTTTTTAAATTACAAAAATGATGGAAGAGTTGCAGTAATTAAAAAGTGCAGGCAATATGTTGAAAGGTGATAAATTACATAGTGGCAAAGTGAAGATTAAGCAAAATCTTTACAAGCATTTATTTGCTTCTCCACAATTTAGGTAATTTGTGTATTTGCTGTTTGTCCATTCTTGACTGCCGTTATCAAGCCAGTATGAAACTGGTCAGAGGGCCAGAGAGCTGTCACAAGAACTTGAGTTACCAGTGTGGAAGATTACTTTAAAAATTGGTGTCAAGTCCCAGAAAAGCAGAAGGAATGAAGCTCTTCATCAAGATAGATTGCATGGACAAGTTCTATGGCACATGCCTGAATTGTCATGAACATCCAAAGCAAACTTTGGAAAACTGACAACAGAAGATAAAGGTCCACTAGCATTATTCCTCCCACATGGTTAAAGGAGACAAACGTGCAATTAATTCAGCTTATTTATTAGGACAGTGCCTAGGGCCCCTCAAGGTGGGGCCTTATTATGTTAGGCACATAAAAGCAGAACAAATCTCTGCCCCAGAAAGACTTACACAAGTATATCTCCTTGAACAAGTCAGGAAAGAGTAGGATGAAATATAAGTTGAATGAAATAGCTGTCAAAGGGATAAGATAATACTCTAAAGCACACTGGAAATTATTCTAGGAGGAAAGTGTCTACCTAGGTAGTTTGAAAGGCCATCCTTTCTATACTGCCGTAAAGAGATCCAGAGATCTGTTACAGGGCTTGTAGCCACTGTCAAATCCCACAGGAAGGTCTTCAGTCCATAGTAAATGCTTAGGCTCTGCCTGACCCTCAGGGCTGATTTCCCACAGAATTATTCTTGGGAAGCTAATAGTCCCTCTGTTTCAAGGGTCCTGGCATCAAGTCTCCAAACCTACATGCAGTTAAATACTCAGCATCTGGACATACACTCTTGTACCTATTGACTCCTGAGGTATTATTTGCAATATATGGCTTCAACCAATTTATTTGCATTTGCAGCTTCCTTGGATTTTCTTTTTTTCTTTTTTTTTTTTTCTTTTTGCTTTCCCCTCAGAGATGCCCCAGGTTGTACAGCCTTCTAGCACTTTATGTGCACATTTCTGAATTTATTTTGGATTCATAGGACTGCTCCTCACTGGCATGGGCAAATTCTTTATGATAAGTACCCTTAGTAATAATATTTGCTATTTTTCTGTTCTTTCGTAGTTTCAAAGCATTGAATAAATTAACTATCTGATTTCAGATTTCACAAACCTATGCATTTGTTCTGTGGCCAAACTGTCAAGACACTGCAGTTCAGTACAGTGGTAACCTCTAGCTGAGAAATATCAGACTTGACATTGTCTCCACTTCAGCATGTGCGTATGCATGCACAACCCTGTAAGATGTGTGAGTTATCCAGCTGAGGTCACAAACAGTGGACACTATAACTGGGGTGGGGGGCAGTTATATATGGTGCATAAAGACTGATTTCAATAAGAACAAAGCTTGGTTTGGGTTAAGTGTTAAGAAGGAAAGGACCCAAGCAAAAGACAAGTTGAGAGGGTGTTGTACACAATTTTAACTGTAAAAGCCGGTTCTGATCTGGAGTTAAAATGGCTGTCAGGCCTTCTTGCCAACTTTGACATTAACAGGAAGCATGGAAGCCAATGGATTGCGTGCTGGCCTTGAATTCGTACAGCCTGTGACCCGCGAGCTGCTGGCTGAGCGACACGAGGTGTACTTCACTTCCCGGTACTTCTCTCTCCTTTCCCACCCATTGCTACTCTTTTAGATTGTGAGCTCATACATAGAGAAGCTGTTTTCTTATTCCATCTATGAACAGCAGGGCCCTGAGCTAAGCTGGGCCTCTAGGCACCAGGTTAATATCTATAATAATAGCGTGGCACAAAAAAACAAAGGCATAACAGTTTCATGATGGAACGCATCTCAGATGAGTTAATGTGCGCAAAACACTTTGAAGTTGAAAGGTTCTGTAGCATGTAAAAGCTGAGCATTACTTTCATTGCTTTTGATTTGTTGATCTCAAGGACTCAGGAAGCCACTCCAAACGTGCCTCTACTCAGCAAAGTGCAGAGTGTGAATCCCTGCTGTTCACTCCTATCTCTAAATGGAGTAGTATGTCCAAGAAATTCTTATTTGAGGATGTCATTAAGAAAACCCATGTAATTATAAACAAATATCCTAAGTTTTAGCACCTCTCTATATTAAAAACAAGCATCCCTGGGGAAAAATGCAAATAGGCTTTTCACAATCCTGCTGATTTTGGCATTACCCCTTCTCCACTGCTTTGAGTCACTCTCACTTTCTGGTTCTCCTACATTAGGTTGCCATGGGAAATATGAAAAGAAAAATGTTACAACCTGCCAACAGATTGACATTAATCTTATTCATTCTGGCTCCTGAAGCTGAATTGACTTTCCAAGGTTCACTGAAGCCTAGCTGATCCCTAGCAAGGAATAAATGGCATTTTGTGACTCTATCCAGGCTTGCTTGGCTGAGCTCTTTCTGAGGCTGAAGCAGAGACCAAACCCAAGCATTCTTCAACAGATCTGAGACCCACACTGCTACTTTGGATCATGCTTGCTGTAGTTGCTGTCATGCCTCAGCACTCCTTTTAGAATATTATATGCTGCAATTCGAGGGAGCAGTTTAGCTCAGGATTGAGGACATGTCTCATGAAGTGACACACAGGCACACCCAGTGGTGGTCCCAGAGCTCATCTTCTGACTGAGATAGGATGCAGTAACTGAGTAAAACACCCCCTAAAGAAAGCAGAAGAGTGACAGGAAAACAAGGGACTACACAGAGCAGCTTTGAGCCTAATTTTGGTGGTTCTGCATGATTTCAACACTTCTGCCCCTTTTGTGCATGTATTACGATAGAGAATCACAGTGATATGCACGCTTATGCATGCATCTACCCGAAGGGAGAGGATCTGTATTTAAACACACCTGACTGACACCCACCGTCCCCACGGGCCGTGTCCCCTCCCACGGCCACCGCCGTCCTTCCGAAGCCGGTGCCACTAGATGGAGCTGAGAAACAAAATTCCTCCCAGGCCATGTGCACAGCTGCATTGCCTAAGTCTCAAGTTGCAACTTGTTTCTTGCTTACTGGGCACTAATGCTGTTTCCCCGGACAGTTGATACAGGGACAAGCTGTGGCGAATTGTCATTAAGAGATTGCAAAACCACACTCCCCAACCACGCTGATTCACCCTTAGCAGAGGATGATGTCAGTCTGGGTAGATTTGGCAGCCAAAAATTAGTTCGGGAAATGAAAGGAAGGGCTTATGCATGACCCATAGTTTATGGGGTGCAAAAGCCGTCTCTGTCATAACTTATTTTGATTAAATAGCGAACGGGAAGTTTGGCAGCCTCTGCCCATTTAGTGAAAACCCTTCTGCTCATCAACAGCCTCCCGAAAGCCGGGTAGACTGGAGGAAAGCATCTCTGCTTTCCCCGTGGTTGCCTTTCCAGCCTTTCAGATGATCCGGTGGCAGCAAATGGGACACAAAACTGCCTGCTGTCCTTGGGGAGGGATTCCCCAGGAAAAACAATTGTAATATAAAACCTATCTTCATGGTCTGGACGGAGTAAACTTTCAGGGTAGCAATCAAATTGCAGGCACACCAGGTGGCAAAGCACCTGTCACGCCCATCCTGCATGGGGAGTGGTGCTGAGAGGCTGAAAACTGGCTCAGTGGAAATACGCCGCCCTGGGACAGCCCACTTGAAAAAGTGACACTGCCAGGTCTTGTTTACACAGGGCATTGGCTGCTGTGCTCTGTCTTCATTTCTTTGGAGGCAGGCAGGCTTAAGTCTACTTTGCTTTCCACAATGGAAGGGTTATCCCACTGCAAAGATGTTAAAACCATCCCATTTATTTTGTAAACTACTTATCAATGCTACCATAACTAAACAATTGTGGTGGTGGGAAATTGGCTTTATAATTTTTTTAAGATGTTATAAACAGAGGAGATAAATGAATGAAGAAACAAAAGGAGGAAAAGGTAACAAAAAAATATTAGCAAATCAGGTAATTATAGCATCTAAAAAAATTTTAGGATGCAGATTGCCAGGCTAAATTTTCATTTTATCTGTGGACAAGTCTAATGGAGTGTAATGAGCTAGGAGCAGGATGCAAACACAACCACAGCTTATAACATTAAACATTATTTAGGTTGTGTGCTAAAATGGCAATAGATGGGAATGTGTTATGTGTTAAAATGGGAATAAATCTGCATTACAGTGGGCCAAATATAAACCAGAGAAACCAATGTGAAAACAGAACCAAATCTTAGAACTTCGAAATACACTTGTACAAATTACATGGCTTTGTGAGAAAAAAAAAAACTTACTAGTAAACTATGGGATGAATCTGCAAATATAGTGTTTCTGTCCAAGTCTAACTGTATTATCCAAAATAAGCCTATCTTTGCATTTACCTAATCAAGTGCATCTAACTGCAAAGATAGAGTGTATCATCTCTTATTTTCATTATTCCACACGTGTGCCATAACTCCAGTTTAAGATTACTCTAAAATGAATGCTTTCTTCATCCCAGTTCCTTAAGTGGCAAATCTGCAGGCAGACCCCACTGAGATGTGCTAACCATACATCATGCAGAGCGGGTCGTACAGCAAGCAATAGGTTTCTCTAATGGTAGCCAAGCAGCTCAGCAGTTGGAAAGCCACATGCTAAGGTGCTTTGCAGTCAAGGTGTGTTAAAGCTGCAGGAAAGGGTGTGGTACACTCACAAAAGTGTGTCCATGGCCAAGGTGTTCCCAGGAACATGGGATGAGTCACCAATGTCACATTGCTTAGTTGCCTGTGACAGGTGACATTTGGTAGCTGCTTATTACTAAAGAGAAGTATGAGTGAGCCTTGCTACATGCAGGCACTGAAGTGTGATGTGAGCACCTGATGCTTTACAGAAAGCCTCAAAGGGCACAAAAGACTAAAGTTGTAGCATCATAGCCTGATAGAAAAAATGGGCTCTCTGTGCCTGGTAAGCAGCTGTGAGATTAATAAATTTGAAGAGTCTAGCCATATATTACCCCACTGTAATGAACAGAAATAGCTTTTTAATCATTTTGAAGCTAATTTGATATTTAATTTCAGAAAGCAAATCAGTATCTGCTGTAGTTGAAATTTGATGCTGGGAAGCTGTAAAAATAAAACTTATTCTTTCCTACCTTATTGGTCTTTAGGCAAAGTTAGAAGGTATCCTTAGCCAAGGGTAATTCATCCTTTGACTTCAGCTGTGCTTTGCTGACAGGCGAGTGGGAGCTGTGGCTTGTCACTGTCACATTAAAGCCTCCTTGGCTGTGCAGAGGTTTCCCAGGTCCCACATTGCATCATTCCTTGTGCCACCAAGGAGGCTTCCCTCCACACCTGGCAAGGCTTGTCAGCCACCCAGTATGCTCACACACTGGCCTCTGGTCAAGACTTCCAGTTCTGCTGTGGCACCTTTTGGACAGGGAAACCTCAGGTACCCGTGCAAGCCCAGCCCATCACACCTGTGGTGCTGGGGGAGCTGGACACGGATGGCCCTGAGCCCCATGCACCCTGGCTGGACAGCCCTGTGACTGCAAGAGCAGGTGGGTCACAGGGCTAAGCATGCCAAAGCCTGCCCCAAGCCAAGACATGGCCTCTGCCCTGTAAGAAACACGCTGTCACCTTGCACTTTCAGGGCTCCTCTCTGGCTCCTGAACTCCCCAGTTTTATGTGGCCTTGGAGCAGCTAGCACATGGAACCTCACTGCCCAAAAGCCCAGTTCAACCGTGGCTTATGGTGCATTTGGAGAAGACCCTCCTTCATCCTCACAGGCACAAGGGGATGGTGGCAGCATGGCACTGACCCAGAGACAGAGCCATGTGAGTATCCCTTCAGAGGATCCCCGGCTCCTGGACCCTAAAACCTGATGTTTTCTCCTGCACATCCAGGCTGCAGAGGTGACAACGAGCACTTTCAGCCACTGCTGGCCTGCTTGCTTTCCAGCGCCATGGACCCCATGTTACTGACATGAATCTGAGCTGAATATAGCCTCAGGCTTCAAGTCACATTAATGCTACTACAAGTTCATACAGTGTGGTGCAGCCAAGGAGCTCCATGCAAGAAATGGAAGAAGGGGGAGAGAGGAATAAAAAGGAAGTGGAGGGGTTGGCACCTGTGCTAACAACATGGCAGAGACCAGTTGGAGGTTTCTGACAGCAAGTTTCAGATCACCTTTCATTTCAAAGGCAATCCTGTCTATGAGCAGTAGAACCTTACCCTAAGACGCTGCATAAAAAAATAATGAATTAGTTTTGTTGTTCAGGGATCTTGCATCTCTGATGGAGAATGAAAGGGGAGAGCTGGTGAGTCACAGCATGCAGGGAGAGGTGCAAAGGAACCTGGAGTGTCTGTTTCCACCCAGAGCTCTGCACAGCACAGCTGAGTACAGGGCTTACTGACAGTGTAAGCTGACTGGAAGGTACTTTTTTTTCCTGAAAGGCAGTGGTTTGTGCTGGGAGCAGAAGAGAGAGGGCCTCTTTCAGCTGGGTGAAGACTATTAACACCACCAAATCCTTGTCATATGGCTGTAGTTCACAGCACCTTCCAGTTAGTAATGGAATTGGGTAAATGAACAGGCTGAACTTGCCTACTAACTGATGTGAGGAGAAAAAAGACTAATAAATCCCTTGTCTTCTGACAGGTTTGCACTGGTCCAAACCGATGCCTAGGCTCAGGTAGCATCTCTTGAGCCTACCCACTGATGGGGATAGCTGGGGCACAGTGGCATTATAACCACTACCTATACACAGGCAGCTGGGACAGGGAGATGTAAAAGCAGTCTCTGCCCCATGGTAGTCACTGGCAAAAACTGTGAGCCCAGCCAGGCACAGGGGTAGCTGTGTTGCCAGTGCCAGGCTGCTGCCATGCCAGTCCTCTTGTATATTGGAATTCAATTGGGAAAAGCACTGCTCCCTGGCTGGGAGACAGGAAAATTTGGCTAAGAACTGCTGGCACGTGAGAAGATACACCAGGCAAAGCTTTGGTTTGACACTGCTGCTGAGCTTACAGGTGACACTGAGGAGAGTTGAACAATCTGGAGACTGAATGATTTTTTAGGTCTGTCAGAAACAACAGCTTTTGTCTCAGTTTTTCTCTTTGTCGGCCAAACTCCAAAATCAGTTCTTCAGCCAGGAAACATCTAGCCCAGAAAGATGTGAAGTGAGGCATCTTTTCTCTACCTGTATATTACTGTTGACACTGTTCTCCACAGTTTTAGCACTAAACATGGTGTTGTTTTTTCCTCCCTGCCTCTTCCACTCTGCTTTATAATCCCCACAACCAGTTCCTGCACTTACAAAGGAGCTGTGTGTCCTCCTAAGACAGACAAGAGATTGGTTTTAAGTACAGCATCTGTTAGTTATTGTTTACAGTGAAAGCTTCAGTTTGACCAATGGCTCTGAGTGTTGGAGAACAACGAATTAACATGAATCTTTCAGTCATTTCCTTGTGTTCATCTGCTGTACATGCAGGCTCCAGTAAAGCCACAAGCTCCAGTAAAGCCTCAGAGAGACAGCAAAGGGAGACATGAATTACATACACACCCAGTTATGGCAAGCTGCTAAAATTAAAACTGGTAAGTGTAGTGTGAGATGCCCTGCAGGTAGCAGGGTGGTGTCTGTTTCCTAGGACCCTTTCACTGGGTAACACTGAAAGGACAACAGCTGTAAGGGAGGCCTCTTGCTGCCCTGCCTTTACATGTGAAAGCCTCATTTGCTTTGCCAAAACAAAGCTGGTGCTTCTCAACAGCAGGAATACTCATGTCTACAAGTGGCCTGCCTGGCCTAGCACAAGGTATCTGTTGTGGTCACATCCAGAGACCCCAAATCAAGAATTGGCTGTGGTATATGCTGCAAAACAAAGCACTGATGCAGAAGTCCCATGCCCTGCCACAATTTCCATGCTGGTGTGGAACAGGACAGGGATACCAACAACTGGCTGCAAGTATGGTCATGGCTAATGGCAACTCAGCCTGGAAAGCATGTTCTAGGAACAATTTGATCCTTCAAAATCACTTGTAAAGGAAACCAAAGAAACCCGTGTACAAATAAAGCCAGTTGGGTTTAAAGCTATCCCAGTCAGCTCTCGCTGTCCCTCATGGGCTCACACAGACTGTCACAGCCTTTGTGGCCCCTCTCTGTGTGGTCAAGGTGGCACAGACTGCTCAGAGCAGTCAGGAGGGCTGTAAGAGCAGGATAGGTGACACTGCAGAGCTGCCCCATCCTCTGCCACAGAGCACAAGCCTGCTGGTACCTCACACAGGGCTCCTGATGCCTTCAGTAACTCTGCCCCCACCAAAAATTGGGTGGAGGGAGCCTAACCCCACACAGCTGCAAGGTGGTTACAATGGGAATGCAAATTAAAGCCACCCATTTATGTAAACTACCTCAAAGTACTGAATGCAAAAGCAGATGCAGGGAAACAGAATTGCAATACCAGTTTCAGGCAGGATCCACTGGAGCACAAGATGAATTATATACATATAGGATTTCAAAGGAGAGCATTAGGACAGACTGAGCTCTGCCCACGTCTTAATGACCTGAATAGATTAGCCTCTCCCTCCTCACTACCTTACGCTATCTGGCTGAGGATTGGCACTGAAGGGATCTTCACCTTCACTTCAGGCCTTAAAGCAGAGCTTCAGCTTTGGGGGGAGGGTAGGGGGCAATGGTGGCTTGCTGCATCCCAAGGAGCTCCCACCACCCCGATGGGTGTGGCTTGTTTGCAGCGACAAACCTTGGAGCCGGTCTCAAAGTAGGAAACAGGCAAAATGAAAGGACAGAGAGCCTAGCTGAGTCCACTTGGGATGGGCAAGCAAGGACAAGGGTGAATAGTGTCTAAAATGAACCTTTCTCTGGTATTTCTCAGGCATCAGTAGAGAAAAGAGAATAAACAAAGGAAAGAAACAATGAAGGAAGAAGTATGATGTTAAATGGACGGAGAGTTGAAATCAGAAAAACACCAAACCATCCCAGGGATTAATGAAGGGCATAGAAGATGCTTCTGCACCTTGCAATTCCTTCCTTACAAGCTTCTCCCAGATGTGTGAAAGAAGTGCCTGTTGTCCGGTGGGGGAAAGGCTGAGCGCGGCTCCTCACAGCCCGCGCAGGGTCCCCGCGGGGCGCGCTGCCCGTCCCTGTGCCAGCAGCTCTGCCCTTCCGCAGCGCAGCTAAATCATCCCACGCGCGCACGCCTTGGGGCCAGTGCATTTCTCCTGCGTGAATACAGTTTTTCCAAGTGATTAAGATAGGATATCCAGGAGTAAGGGACCAGATTATACAGCAGAGCTCACAAATTTCCATAGAAGGCCAGGAATGCCGTGCCACAGGTAAGCACTGCTGTCACCTCTGTTGTTTTTCAAGACTGGCTTCCAAAGGTAGTTTTTGGTTTGTGATAAAGAGCCTTGGAGTCAGTCCAGATTTATTCTCTGTAGATCACATCCATTGACTGTCCCCTTGTCAGGGTGGTCGGTGTCCTTATGACCCCAAGCCTGTAGCCCCTGAGGGAGCCCTCCTGCAGCTACAGCAAACACCCCATCAGGTCTCCCATGTCCTGCATGCAGCATAGAGGGTCTGGATGGCTGCATACAAGAGCCCACCCCAAACCTCCTTGCAAAGCAGCAGAGACTTTTGGGTAGGGCAGACCCAGGGCAATGTTAGCATCACTTAACCCAAGCAGGCAGGTTCAAATGAGGCAACCTGACACAATCTGTGTTTTACCTCTCTCTATGCCAAAAAAAAAGTGCAGCTGTTTGGGTTCCCATGGCATTTATTTTATACCCTTTTATCCTAAGCTCTGTGTTCTTTCATGTAATAAACAAATCACAAGTCTTGTTTTACATATCTTCACATATGAAATCTCTTTCCAGTTCTTCTTATGCTTGTCTGAAAAGTGCCTGGCAAACTGCTGCATTAAACAAAAATTAATTCAAGGTTGAGGTCTCTGTATCCAGAGCCCTGAGGTTTTATAGAGATTTCTTTGTGCAGCTTCTATTTCTGTCTGATTAAGCTATCTAATTCTCAGAGGTTAAGCTATCTAAACTGACTGGATACTGAAGCATTAAAAATGTAAACGCACTGAGCTTTAATCACAGTCTGCAGACTACACCTCTCTCTCCATCTGTATATATGTGGGAACTGTTTCCTTGCAATTTCTTGATGTTACACCTGCATCTAGTAGCATCTCACATGCCACAATTAACCAGAGTGTGCTGGAGTGAAGGACAACATGTCCAGGGGTATGGAAGTGAAGCTAAATGTGCATATACAGCAGCTAAGTTGATCCCCTCTCTTCTCTGTGTCCTGCTACCCTCACAGCATCTTCTGTGTCGGTACCCACACCGCTGGCTTGGTCAGGAAACACTGATGCTGGCATGAAAGTCAGGGAGGGGGACAAAGGCAAAGGCACAGCTCCCACAGTAATGCACTTCAGAAAAGTGAGAGCTGCCAAGCTCTCCTCCCTCCCTCCCAGTACCCCACTGTAATATTCAGAAGTCCTTTGATTTTTACATTTGAGAGCAATCCTTACAGAGGGAGTATTTCCAGTCTGGCATGGTGTGCCCTGGGAAAAGAAGACACACTAGAGCTGTTCTGCAGCTCTGGCCTATAGGGGTTATCAGGAAAGGGTGCAGTGAGCCTGATGCAACCCTCCAAATCCCAGCATTAGGCAGCCCAGGGACTTCCCAGGCCACAGGCAGCATCCTGCAGCAGCAGCTCTAACAGGCCTCCATAGCCTGCTTTCCCATTAATTTGCCTAATTGGTTTTTGAACCAATGTATAGTTTCAGCACCTGAAGCATCCTATGGCAATGAGTTCCACCAATTAATTATGGTTGGGTGAAAAAAAAACTTCCTTTTCCATGCATTAAAAAAATGTCTGCCTGGTGATTTAATTTAATATCAAACTTGGTTGCCCTACGAGCAACTGCGGCCATTCCTCCTGCTGTTTGTCACGTTGCAGACCTGTCGCAGCCCTGAGTCCTCCCTTTTCTAGGCTAAATCTGACATTTAGTCTCTTTTCATACAGATAGCATTGTGCATCTCTGATCATTCCTGTCATACATCTCTCTGCCTTTTCCCATTCAAGTACAGCCTGATTTTCAAGAGTGCCACACGCCCACAATCCCAAGGCTGCTCAGTAGGAACCAAAGGCACTGTGCCCTGCATCCTTTTAAAAATCATATTTGCTGATGTGGGTTGTGCTTCAAAACTGACTGCAGCCCTCTCAGCAGATGTCCTGGAGGCCACATCATTAACCCTGTGGAGGGCTGGTAGCACCATGCCTGGCTGCCAGGGCTTCTGCAGAGATCAGCTCCAAAGTGCCAGCCACAGCCAGCTCTGGCATTTGTTTCTTGGCACCTCTGTCACTAAGTTCACAAACAAGAGGTGACTGCCACAACATTTGTATTTGAGATCACAAGGACAATAGAGGTAATGTGTTCATTGAGCAATTGTGTCACCTCAATGAAATATTTATAGGTGCTTGCAATAGAAATATTGCAGATAGGATGAAGAAATTACCTCAGACAGGATCAAATATGCAGAGCTAACTGTAGCTGTGGACTTCTCCCACAAGACAAACAGGTGGCTAAGGCTGCGAGGGAAATAGCAGGAAGGGGAATCCCGGCAAGCTGTTCCCGTGCCAGGTATTTTTTTGCAGGGCTTTAGTAGGAACTGTGTCTGGGAGTCCCAGGATGGCCTTGCCCCTGCCTGCCTGCAGGAGCCCTGCCTGAGGACAATGCTGCTGGATCCCCACTTCCCCAGAGCCCCTCGCCCCAAGCCCTGCACACCACGGGTGGAGCAGGCTCACACTTTGTGTCAGCAGTTGTTTGGAAACTGGACAGGACACAAATGTAGGCACCGGTTTTGAAAGGAGAAGGGGAATGTTTACAAGAGCCCAACATTTAGGATGACTTCCTCTTGCTCCTGAGATGCAGAGGTGATTCCAGTGTTCCATCCCCTCCAAGACAACCACAAGAAAGAAAGAAAAAAGGTGGATAGAGAAAAAGCTATGATTCAAAGCACTATGCACACTTCTTTGCATCTCTTGGGATAACAACCCACCAACCACTTCTCCAGGCACTAGAACTCCCAGGGGGCTGCAGAGGGCCAGGTCAGAGATTCTTTGCCATCTCTTGGCATTTTACTAGCTCAGTGTATGATCCATTTCTCTTTAAGTACTCTGTTTTTCTTAAACAGCGTTGCTATTCCCTTCAAAACATAACTCTGTTTATCCAAAACAAGCAAGGGCTGGTATCACACCCATATGGCAACCGTGCTGCTGCTGGGTGGCACTTGACAGCTCTGAGCTACAGGTGACAACTCCTTTTTCCACTCAGTGAAACAAGCAAGGATATGCCCATAATAAACCACCACTTATCTGTTGAGGCAGAGATTTCTTTTCCTCTGGTTGCCAACATGGATTACAGTCTGAATCTTCCTTTTCTTTACCAAAAAGCATTTACGGACATTTCCACCATTCCTTCTCTGAAGTTATTCTGTAAAAGATGAGCGAAACAATTAAATCATTGGTTTAACAGGAGCGAGACAGCTCTTCTTTTAAACAGATTACTGTTACTTCATCTCTTTAGAATATTCACTAGACAGAGTAATTTTCCTGTCTCTGAACTGTCAGACACCTTTTCTCTGAGCAAAAGGTAGTGCAGCATCTTCTCCCCATATGAATGCTTTTTTTGGAGAATAGAAAAGATAAGGAGAAAGAAAAACACCCCCACTTCCCCAGTGGTCACTTTGAGGTAAGAAGAAAATTGTGTCTGATCATGTAAAGCCCCAGCATCCAGGAATCCCTCCTAGCAGGATCATCACCCCAGGACAGCCAGCTCCACCTGGGAGCACAGTATCAGGAGGCTCATTTAGCTGCTAAAATAACCCACCCTGCAAACATTCTTCCATTTAGTTTTAAACAGCAGTGGGGGCTGAAATTCAGCCTCAAACAGGATGGGGGCATGTGGAGGGTGAGGGATTGGGGCAGGGCAAAAAGAGATTACCCAGAGCCCTCCCTTGCAACCAGCACAGACACTGCCCATGTTGTTTGGTTAATTGGGGAAACAATGTCCTCTTTCAGGGGCTGCAGGTGGCTCGGGGCATGGCAGAAAAGGGACATTATAGCTTTCTATGATAGCGTGGTTGAAAGGTTTGGAGCCTATGTACAAAAAAGCCTTTGCTGAGGGTATTGCTGCTGCATCAAGTATCAATGAAAGCTACATCTCTGCTGTTATGAATCCAATCACCACAGCAAATGAATGGGAAGCATTACGGGTTGCAAAATAGTATTTTAAGCTGCAATGAACAGCACCCAATTCATCAGTGAATAGGAGGCTTGGGTCAGTGAAAGAATAGCTCTGATTCAAAGAAATATGGAAGAGCCTTGAGAAGTCTGCAGAAGCAGATGTGTGAAAGAAGTAACCAAAACTACAGGCACTTCTGAGGTCACATGTATAGCCAGATCCAAGCCAGGCAGTCTGGCTGGGTATGGGGTCTGCAGCTCCCCATGTGAACCAGTTTACAGGGCCTTTACTATCACCTCGCCCTTGTCTTTGGAAATAAGCTTCTCTAAAAAAGAAAAACAACCTGTATGCACAACAGCATTTTATCCCTGCAGTTTACCTCCAAATGTCATTGTCAATCTTTCAGAAGCCAAACTGGCATGAAAAACATGAAGGCATTACCAGCATATTTACAGTTAGGCAAAGTAAGGGCATGTAGAAGCCAGAGGCAGCACTTGGATGACTCCGTTTTCCATCCCTAATCCTGACCATGCTGCTACACCAGTCCCTGCTCATTTCTAGCATGCTGCAGTGATGAGGGCTGCAAAACCCAAAAGCAAGCCCTGCTTTTTCCCCACCACTGCAGAAGGCAGTCCAGCCTCAGGCTGTTATCAGTGGGTGCCAGGGACCCCTCGTAGAACTGAACACCTGCTTGCCAGTAGCCTCAGCCCAACTTTCACCCTTGCCAGGGCTCAGCAGGCCCTGTGCAGTCTTTTCCAAGGTGAGTGGAATAAACCTGATGCTGTTGAGACCCTGCTGATGGCACCCTGCCCACATCTACTGCAAACTAAAGGGAGGCCATGTTCTTGGCAGGCAGTTAATAGGGACTTGGGCTCTTGGCCCAATGGCTGCTAGTCCCTGACCTGCTGGGATGTTGTGGGGCTGAACTAATGCCAGGACATGCCTCTCCAGTTTTGCACTGCTTTGGTGTGCACACTGGACTTTTACCCAGAGATTGCTCTGGCTGACCTCTCTGTGGCAGATGCTGTCTTCAAAGAGTGGTGACACAGTCATAGCAAGACAGCTGATAAGGTTTGATGGCTCTTTATTTAGGGGAAATCCTCCTAATGATTGCCCAGGGCAAATAAGGCTCAGAGGCTTGAATTCCCAGAGGAGGCATTGATGCACCAGATCAAAGCCTGCTTCCCAGCTGTCACCACAGAGGCATCACCTCCAGCCATAACAGGAGGTTATAAAAACAAGGTCTCTCCCTGACACATCCCAGGCTGCTCAAAGAAACCGCCTCCAAAGAGAGGAAGGTGAGAAAGACCCAGCTGCAAGTGCTCTGTGGACTTTAGGTGCAAGGGGCAGGCTCCCAGAAACACTGATGGGGGTTCCAGCCCCAGGGATGCACCAGAGCCATGTAGGAGATGGGACAGGGCAATGTGTGTTGCCTTTTTCTTACCTTACCTCCTATAGTCAGGGATGCATCTGTTTCCTTTCATTGGTACACTCTCACATAAGGGAACTTAAATCCAGAGCAGTGTGAGTCTCAAGTTTTTAGAACTTTTGTGAGATAGTTTTTAAACCCATTGGGGCATGGGGTCCTGCTGCTGGCAGAATGATTTCTCTCAGGCTTTCCAAAAAGCCTTGCCACTGCTGACACCTCATAAGGAGCCTGACTGCAAGTGAGCACAGGCTACATCAGCCTGCTTGTTGTGACAGACACAGGATTGTCTTGCAGGGCACTTTGTGTTCTCACCATGGTGGCTGTCTCTTAGGGATGGGCTGCTGGTGCTGCTGGCACAAATCATGCCAGCCTGGTGTCAGGAACAGCTGTCAGCCCTGTGGAAAACTTGCCTAGTGCAGAAAAGGCCAAAGAGTTGTGCTAGCTGACATTGCTTTAATAATTGATATCACATTTTATAGCTGTTGAAGTTACAACTCCTTCAAGATACTTCAGCATGAAAGACAGCAAGGTCCCTGCCTCAGAGACCTTACGGTCTAGTACAGACAGGTAAACATAACAAGTAGAAACATTAAACTTTAGGTAGGGAGTGGGGACAGGCTGAGGGAATATGTGCAGAAATTATCTTTGGCACATCAAAGAGCTGGAAGAAGTCCATCAGAGGAACCTTTAGGCTATTTATGTATTTCAGGTAGCAAGATAAAATCATGAATAATTAGTTCCTGCAACCTCTTTGCAGAATCAGGACTGAAGCAAAGTTTACAGAGACACTTCCCTGCAAATGTATGGCTTGTGGAAGGGGAACACTGAATTCTCCCCGAATTTATTTTACATTGCTCTCTTTTAACCAGTAAGGAGAAAAGAAGTAACAGGCAGCACAAGCACACCAGCATCCTTCCAGGTGTTGGTCTCTGCCTGTGGCTATATGATCACATTGTTTATTAGCCCAGCAACATCCTTAGCATCTTACTTTTTTTCTTTCACCACAAACTGAATTTTCTGAACTTCCAAGCTTCCCAAAACACCCTGTTTTGAAGCCAAAGTTCTCACTCTTTAATCCTGCCCTCCCTCACCATACCCAACCCACATTGTCTTCACTGAATCATTACTGAAAGAAGGAAGTTACACATCAAAGAGTGGAACAACTAGACCCAGCTTCAGCAGAGCTCATTGTTGCCTCAGCTCCCACAGCCTGACAGTCAACACAGGGCCCGTCCCACCAGTGCCTGCCTGCACAACTCTCTGGACAGGGGGAAGGACTCAGACCCTTTCCTTATAGGCATTCAAAATTCAAAAATATTGCAAAAACCAAGCTTTCCTGCCTGGAACACAAAGGCTGATAACCCACTCGTGCTACACTGTCAGGCAGTGGGAGATTCAGCTTCCATGCACCAGAGACAGCTTGGGCACAGACCAGGGGTGTTTCTAGATTTATTCTCATTTGTGTGGGCTCCCTTGAGCAGACACAGGACATGAGCTCTTTCCATTTCAATGCAAAAATGTATCACCTAAAAACCTACTATATGTAGCAGCACTGTAGCTGTTCCACTACCAAACAGATCCAGCCAAGACATTTGATCAAATCAGAGAGGAAACCTGTGGGTCCAGAGCTGGAGACCCTTTTCATCAGGCTGATGCAGGTCTGCCAGCCAAAGCCCCATAGCCATGATGTGGAGTTCAGGAACAGAAAAAAAGCAGCTCCTGCCCATCCTGCAGCTTCCAGCTCCTGTGCTGTCTCACTCTCCCTGCCAGGCCCAGCACCACAGCAAACAGCTGAGTGAAAAAAGTGTTAACATTCTTAACATTCTTTTTAGAAGTGTTTAAAAAAAAAGTATTAAAAAGAAAGTGTTTTTTAAAAGTTAATCAACTGAAAAATGACCTGGTGAAAAGCATTGTTTCTTAGATAAATCAAATTCATCTCGTGTGATCGACTTGTCAGGTTCCATTCTTAATCAGCCCCTGGCAGCTAAGTTAGGAATCTTCTACTTAGTGGCAAATAATTTCAAGTAATTCCCACCGTTTGGGGTTTTTTTATCCTCCTGTTGGTTTTCTCTTGCTCAGTTTATTGGTAGCCATCTCAATTGTGGCTGCCATGAGTCAAGGAGCTTGGTGGCATCATGGTATTTTTGGATGGAGAAGGCTCTTCCCAGATAACTCTGCTTCCCCACAGCCTGACCACAGGGCACACAGAGACACATAGGCAGAGCCACGCAACCCAGCAGAATCCAGCCATAACAAGGCTGGGGTGGTGAAGGGGCAGACAGGGCATTTGCTTTTGCATGGCTAGGAGCACACAGGGCTATATTGGGAAGCTGCCTCTGCCTTAACCGCCTGATAAGCTCTAAGATAATTGTGAAATTTCTTTTTCCCTCCTTTCTCTGCTTGTGCTCCCTTCAGTCAGGACTGCCAGAGACCTGCTCTCCTGAATCAGCTAGACAAGACCTCCCTGTCCTTGCAGCTGTCCTGACACCTCTCCCCACCATGGTACCACCCACTGGTTACACAAGCCAGGATACCTCTCCCTCACCATTCCCTCCCCTCACCTACAGCAAACACCCCTCTGTTTCCCTTCTGTTTTGACGACTTATCAAACTGCCGTGGCAAAGCAGAGGCAGATCTCCAACACCTCCTCCTCAGGCATGTGGATAACAGAGACACTAGCAGGGATAGGGCACAGCCTCCTCAGCCCCTGCCAGCAGCTGCTGCTCTCTACAGAGGGCATACAGATTATCAGACACAAAGTACTCCACAGTATATCGCACAAAAGGCTTTTAAGTTACCAAATGTTCTCTTTCCTACTTATTTGGCAGTGGATACTATAAATGCATGGTACACTGTAGACTGCAGCTCTCTGAATATGGGGCCATCTACTTGCCCTGCTGGGCACAGAGCCCAGTGCTTTATGCATAGCCATCCCCATCCCTTCCAGGCTCCTCTGATAATTAAAAAAAGAATTAAAAACCACCATATAAGTGAGAGGAATCACCAGCCTCTTAAAGGCAAAGTAAAAATCAGAGAGAGAAAAAAGTTTGTAAATGGGTTAACCAAGAGAAAAGGATGTTTGTTGCACAAATAAAGTGAGTGGGAGCAAGGCTTTCCAGCCTGACTGGTGAAGAGATCTGTAAATCAGGACTCGAGCTCCTAGCCATGTATATTAATCAATTAAAGCACTCAATGAATCATTTATTTTCAACATAGGCAATCAGAAACAATGGTTTGATGTTCAATTGATTTCTCATTTGTCTTGCTCCCCTGAGTAATGATTAAGAACTCACCACTTACATGGTGCATGCCTCAACCCGACTGCTCCTGGAGCAGCTTCTTCTTCAAGGAATCATACAGGGCACCTGCTCCTACCTGCTGACATTTCACACCTCTTGGTCACTACCTGCTGTGCCTTTGGCTCCACCTTTCTCTCACTCATCTCATCCCCTATGCTCTTCCCACCATGTTCCTCCTTCTTTCTCTCTTAAAAAAAAAAAAAATTAAATAGCAAAGCTTTGTTTCCAACATGTGGCAGTAGGGCCAGATTCTTCACTAGAAAGCATCGGGATTCTGCTTCTCAAAAGCTCAGCATATCAAAAAATGCCAGAAAAGCAGCATAGATCTGTAATGTAAAACAGTCTAAAGAAATGAGTATATTTTCTATTAGATACTGAATCCATACACATTTCCTTCATCCAAAGTGCCTTTAGATAAAGTAGTTTGTGTAGACCTTTGCCTCTGCCGCGTATTCTGGATGCTTCATGGTACATTTCACTAGTTAGACCCAGGCGCATCCCAAAAGGAAGCCCTCAGTTCCCAATCTGGGCCATGCTGACGTCTCAAGAAATTAACACATCTGGCAGTGAGGAGTCCTGCAGTCCCACAGTTAACGTTAGGGTGTGCCATTCACACAGCCCCAGCTGGACATCCTGAAACAAGACAGCTTGGCTGTGGCTGCTGAATATTCCTAGCAGATACAAGGCACCTCTGGGAACGAGCCAAGAGGAACACAAGCATAATCCTATTATGACAAATAAACTGATAAAACACAGGGGAGAAAATAAATACTTGAGGCACACTGAGCTTTCTCATCCATGAACACAATGAGCCTGCAGAGCTGAGCACGAGCACTGATTTGGGGGCATTGGGATTAAGTTTCCTGGAGGTCCAGGGCCCTCACCATGCTCACTCATGTGCCCCTCTGTGGAGAGAGCAGAATGCAGAGGTGGGAGCTACACTGCCTCCTATGCCTGGCAGGATTGTGGCCTCGGCTTGGTCACTGATGAATATCAGGGGTATACTCAGTGTGCTTCACCCCTGTCTGCCTACACTCACTCCAAGGGATCTGCTCTCTGGCATGAGGCTCTGGGGCTCCTTTTCCCCTCCAGCAATCCAGGCAACCGACCAAGAGATCTGGCTTCTTTGTCTTTCCCCAGCCCTGTGTAGCTCTTCAAAAATCATTTTTTGCCATATTTGTGCATAAAGCAGGCCTGAAAGAGCTGCAGGATCATAAACAATTTGTTTCCTCTATGCTCAGAACATTTCCTAACACTTTGGCTTTTTAGCCGCTTCAGTGGAGAACATCTCAAACCACCCCGCCCCCTTCCATTTATAGCCACAATTCAAAGATTTTAGCTCCTTTGCCCACCTTCTCATCTCTTAAGCTTTCAGAAAGCAGGGACCACCTCAAGGAACCAGCTGCCAGTGTCGCCCTTCCAGCCCCCATAGGAGTGAGATGTGGAAAGCAGCAACTACCCCACACCCCTTCTGATGCACACATACTCTGACCTTTTAAAGAAAAATATCAGCATTTTCAAGATTACCCAACAGGGAAAGCTGTTGAGACACCTCTCCCAAAGTGTGAGGTTTGTGTCATTTGCTGCATTTGGGCAGCACCACACACGCTGTGGTTTTGATTCAAAAGAGCGAGCACAGCAGCTAAGGAAAGGCCTTTCAAAAGGCTCCAGATGTGCCTCCATGGAGCAGGCACGTTCAGAGTTCACCAAGCCTGAATTTAATGTTAGCTGCCTGATGTCATCACAATTGCAGCTCGCTTCCTTAAAACCCTGCAAGCCAGAACAGAGAGCTGGTATTCACAGAGGCTGTGTAAATCGTGCCCTCGGTGCTCCAGCTCTGGCTTGGGCCATGCTCAGTTGCACTCTTCCACGCAAAGTAACCCTCCTGGGAATGGCAAAGAGCCTTTTACCTGATAGCTCCCATCTTGTCTACAAAATCATTAGAGAGCTTCCCAGGTCATGCAGTGCACCCCCCAGGCTTCTTTGTTCTAGTGTAGCAGCTCATCCCTTTTACCAGCGAAGCAATCAGGCTGCCGTGCTGTGAGGTTGACAAATGTTGAAACTAGAAGCTGAACAGACGAGGAAAACATAGCAGGCCACTTTTCACAAGTATTTCAGCTGTGGTGCTTGATACCATTGGACCAACCTGCTGCTGAGAACCACCACATTTATCCTTAGCTGAGATTTTCACAAGGCTTTTTTCCATGATGCAAGACAACATCAGGCCTGGGGAAGGGAAACTTAATGGATGTGAGGTGGGTGGTGCTGTTTGATGGTCAACACTGAGGGAGTCCCTTCTGGGATCATTTTCTTCAGTTCTATCAGTGCTTACCCCAGTGATTTCATTACCAAACCCGTGCTGTTACATGTGGTTAGCCACCAACATGTACCTAACAGAGTCAAGGAATGGAAAGCAGCTGCCAAAATATTACTTTGGGGATTGTCAGCACTATCCAATTAACACCAACACGTGGGCATGCCTTGCCCAGGAAGAGGGATGATGGCCAACACTCACAGTTCAAGGAGCAAATATGTGCAGGAGTTGAGCCCTGGTGACTGCTCCTTGCTGCAGCCCACTGGCTTCCCACGCATGCTTTGGAGCCAGCAGATGTGGCACCTTGAAACCCCAGGCATCTCTGGGAATAAACCTCCTCCATTTTCTTCTAAGATCTGAACTCCAGCTGACAGCAATAGAGGCAAGAAGCAGCTTTGAGCTGCTTCATTGTCATAGATGCAAATTCCAACTTCATCAAATCCACCCCCAACCTTTCTCTAATAAAAAAAAAAAAAAAAAAAAAAAAAAAAAAAAAAGAGTTGATTTTAAATTTTTGTAAATTTACCAGCCTTTTACAATTTCAAGATGATTTTTTAAAGTTATCAATTTTATGCATTGGTTTTGATTTTAGAAGTCCATGCATTTAAAATAACTAGCACTTTTCATAGCATTTAAAGATTTGCCTTACAAGAAGGAACAAAGGGTTATTGTCTTTTGTATTTGAAATTAGAAAAGACCATTTGATTCCTGCTCAGAAATCAGCAATTCCTAAGAAATAACAACGAATCCAATTGAAATGGAAAACTGCCACAAATTAATTTTTTAGAAGAGGCAAAAACACTTTATTTCAGCTAGAAAAAGGCTTGAGCAAATCCTTCAGCTGGGTTTGGCAAGTAAGTTTGAACCAGTATCAGAGTAACTCAGCTCCATGGGCTGGACACAGTGTGCAAAGATTACATCATCAGACTTTACGTTGTGATCACTTGGAATAGGCAATACCACTTGGAGAATCAAAAAAGGAGATAAAAACAGTCAGTGCAAAGGGAATTGCTTAAAGCTAAGTCCTTTGTAGATCCTGTGCCATATCATTCCTTCTTGCCTTACAAGTTTTGTTATGAAAGTCACCTCAAATTAACTCCTTGTATATTGCAGTACCTTCCTTCCTTCCTTCCCTGCGAGAAGGATCTTTGCCCTGTTTGGTCCTGTAACGCTGAATCACATGCCCGATTAGGTCACCTGAAAGCTCTTTGCTGGGATGCCATGTTCCTGGCTCCAAGAGCAGAGTTCCACATGACTTTATCCTTGTTCCACTCAGCAGGCAATGAGATCATCCTTCTGATGGCCCAGGAATTGTTGCAAGTCCTCTCAGGCTGCAGTGATTCATGGGGAGGTTGCTGGAGGTGGCTTTGGTGGAGCATGGCACCCGTGACTCACCGCAGTGCTGGATAAACACCCGTGCTGGCAGGGCGCCGGCTGCAGCAGGGCTGGTCCCTGACAGCAGTCGTGGACTCCTTCCTCCCTCCGCCCCACTCCGGCTCCAGAGGGTGCAGCTCCTTTGGTTGCCATAGCACAGGACTCTGCAATAATATCAATAAAGGAGAACGACCCAAGATGAGGCCACCTGTTTTATAGTCACCTTGAGGCACTGCAGCAAACGTGTTGTGCTCAACTGACGGATGTTTCATTTCCATAGCACGTGGAACAGGAGTGTTCAGGGAGCAGCACAGCTCAGGTCTGCTCAAGGAAAAAAGTAAAAAGATTGGGAGAAAAAGGAAAAGAAAGGGGAAAAAGAGTTGTCTCTTCTTAAATGCACCTTTAAAATAAAGAAAATAGTCAATGGTAAAAAAATGGTAAATTGAGAAACAAGTGGCGTAGCTGCCATTTAATCTGTAGGATAGCTCAAGGTTTCTCATCAGCTTTAGTGGAAGAGAAGGAGGGAAGGAAAGCCAGGAGAAGAGGGGACAGAGTCAGAGTTCCCTTTTTAAAGGATGTCAGTAAATGAGTCATTAGACATTATCACTGTCACCTTAATTATGGAATGCTCAATACAGCCCCAAGGGGAAGGAAGAGAGGTTTACTGAAAAATACCTATCCCTCACTTAGGGACAGGAGAATCAGGCTAAAGAGCTGCAGGCCAGCTGCGGAAGACAACTGAGGTTAAAGTCATAAGGTTTATCTGCATCCACATTGTCCCCATCAGGGAGAAAGGAACAGCAAGTACAACAGGTCTGGCTAAATTCAGCTCTGGTGATTTCCAGAAGCATGAGGACTCTAACTGGCCAGATAGTGAACGCCTGGTTAAATAACCTTTTAAACTCAACTATCATGTATTTCTGAAACAAGTCCCTTTTGTTAGGCACATTTGTAGTGTAACACAGACTGAGCTTGAGTTACATACCTTGGGAAAACACTGCAGGAAACACAGATCCAACCTCCCAGAGCTTCCACTTAACTTTGCTGTCTAACGTAACTCTGCTAAACAGGTTTCCAAATTATTCCTGTGAGCCTCCCCGAGGCCAGCAGGCAGGCAGCACCCTGCCAGCCAGAGCCGCTATCCCGTGGCAGCCTCTGACTGCATGGAGCTGAGGGGGGAGCAGCCTGAGGCCAAGAGCCAGCAACAATGCCCCCAGTGCCAAAAGCCACCCAGCGGGCTGAGAACAAGGTTCCCCCATCCCAGCTTGGCAGCGGAAGCACACTGGGACTCCATCTCCCAAGTGTTTCCACACCCCACACTGCCCCTGGAGCACAGGCTGGCCCAGAGCCACTGTGGACCCTCAGTGGGGGAAATCACAATTCCTTTCCTGCAAAGGCCTAATCAAGCAGAAATATGATAATAAGAGCTTGCCAGTTTGGCATACAACATTGTAACCGATCCAGTTACCAGCAATTAGACACTCCACCCCGATTAATTTGTGCTAGAAATCCTATGACAGTTTTAAACAGAGAGCGTGATTATGTGTGCAAACTATTTACCAAAGGCTGGGGTGATTTCTCTGTCATTTAAAATGCTGTATATTAAGGCTGGACATTTTATTCAGAGATATTTACTGTACTTTCAATGCGACTTATTCAGAGAAGTACTTTCATTAAACAAGAGTTTAAACTCAATCATACAATGGGACCTCTGTGATTAGTCATGGACCCCACTGCCAATTCATGCTGAATTTTTAAGCTACACATTCTTGTAAATCTCTGCTTTATGGTCTTTTTTAATATTGTTGGTTGCTTCTGCAATTAGAAAACGTCTCCTGCTGTATTTCCATATGCCCTTCACCCATGGGTTGCTTATGCCATATTTCACATTATTTCAGATACTGTCTTTGTGCAGGGCTGGGGACACCACAGCCTCTGGGACCCCACGGCCACAGGGCTGTGCCCAGGGCCCTTGCTCCTCTGCTTGTTGCACAGATGAGGAACAGACCAAGATTTCAGGGATATTCCTCACAACTGTTTAAAGAGCTACCCTTGCTAACACCCCACCCACAACCTCTGTGCCATATCTTCAGTTGGCAATTCATCTGTAAATTGTCTTGCAGAGTCTGATTTGGTGGTTATATTGTTTAGTAGATCCAAGCAGTCAGTGAAAATTGGTTACATACCTACCAGGTACACAGAGAGGGCAGAGGTTAAGATTCGGCTTATGCAATTAATATTCTCCCTACTGCCATCTCTTTTGCTGCCTTACTCAATATGTAAGGTCCTTCAGAGCATGAATTCTGATCTGGGACCATCTCCACTGGGGTATGAGCCAGTCTCATATTTTGCAGAGGCCACTAAAAGAAGGAGCTGCTAGATGACCCAGCCCATGCTCCATCCAGTTGAGTTTCAAGTCTCTGGCAACAGATTGCATCAAATCCCTCACAGTAACTCAGGCAGTACTTCGCAGCAATGTAAAAATACTTCCTAGATTTCTTGGCTTCCTGGTTAGCTGCTGTTTTGCACTCTCCATATGAGTATTTGTACTATTTGGGATGACTACAGCAGGTCTACTCTAGGTGTGAGGGTGCTGGTTTACTTCATAAAGCCACATTGCAAGAAAAAACAAGCATCAGAAGCAGGAAATTTGCTGCTTAACAATGTATGCATAAAGAGGCATCCCATCCTGCAGGACACAAGTTAGTCATTGGGAACACTTACTGTAACTTACTATTCTATTTGGTCCTTAATTCCTTTAAAAAGAGGGTAAGCAAACCTCTGCCAGGAAAGGCTGAGCTGTTGAACTTATAAGGGTCATTCCTCAGTTTCCCACAGATTAATTCTGGAGCTGCCAGCACCTGTCCACATTCATCTCTGCTTAGGCTAACACTGCTGGACCAATCCTCAGCCTGACTAGTGAGCATCTCTCACCTCTCCTTCTCTTTCTTCATCCAAAATGCAAATGTCCACTGTTCCCACAAGCCTTTGCAATTTCCAGTGTTCTTTTTTTACTTCTGGTGTCACTTAAGCCACAAACTTCTTTCTTTTCTGCATTCAGTAGGTTGTGTGCTGCTTTTGAGTTTTCTCTCACATTTCTTACCAAGTTCCTGTCTTTTACTTGCTTTGCTGACTTCACATCACCATCAGCCACCTCAGACAGGCTAGCATTAAAAATTGCAATATATTCCCAGCTTTCAAGCTATAGCCTACAGAAGACCTGCATGTTCCTTAGGGTTTTCCCATCTTCAGAACCCTTATTTCAGTAGCAAAATCCTATTCCTCCCTCTTATAACTACTTTGGGCTAAGAACAACACCCTATGGCCCACAGAAAAGTTTATCTATGTGTGAAGTTGGCTCTTCTTGGAGCAGGAGGCTGGGCTGGGTGACCTCTGCAGATGCCTTCTCAGCTCAATTATTCAATTGCTTAGGCTATAACCTCCTGGGAGGAAAGACTGTCTTAAACAGGATTCTGTTCTTTTTAGAAAGAACACATGTGAGCACCAAGTACTTGCAGCAATAAGCCAGTGCTTATGGTATGAATATACTATGCATGTGTTCCAAGTGCTCTCCCTTTCACGTAGTGCTTACTTTCAGCAGAAGGAAAATTGAGTATACGTTCTTCAAGAGCGATCTTTGGGCTTTCATGTGCTCTTATAAAGAGGTTGTTGTCCTTACCCTATCAGAGACACTCAAAATATCCTGGAGCCTTAGTCCATACCATGAAAAGCTATGTGCACATTTAAGAAACACTAATACAATTATTTTGCTCTGGTGCACAGGGAAGCAGCACCAAACTGACAGCACAAATGTATTTGCTTTTAGGTCCAAGACCATGGGTGGGGTTAGAAATCACCAAACGGCTTTTGAAGCTGTCGTCGACAGTCTTTCATTAGGGCTTTTTAGACACCGCAGAGCTAAATTAGTCACACCTTTATTTGAACAGACTTTCCTCACCCACCTCTGCAAAATCACCCCATGTGCTGAGATTCTCAGCTCCCTCATAAGCTGCTCGGCGTAGGGGGTGGGCGACGGTCGCAGGGAAAAGAGGCAGTGTTGCACTTCTCAGTGATGGCCTCCCCCAGCGACTTGCTTGCAGTAACAAGGCAAAGCTGCAAAATAAAGATATGCAAGCCTTAAAAGCCTGAGTTCATTTTGTTCCTCTATTCCCACACCTTACTGGAAGCTGGCAGCAAAAGGTCTCAGTTTGCAGATTTTGCAGACAGACGTTTGGGAAGGACTCAGCAGAAAGAAGAAAGGGATGGAGCAAAACAGCCACTGGAATCAAGAAACAGAGAGAAAGCAGGATGAAGCAAATGGAAGAGTACAGAAAGCCTGCCACGTGAAAATAAGATTAAGAGAGGGATGAGTTATTAACGATGACGGAAAATTTAAGAGAAAGATGGAAGATTATAATAGAGGAAACAGAAGTGGGAGGAAGCAGTCATGGGACATATAGGGGTAAATACAGCTGTAAAAGGGTGGGGAAAAAAATCAAAACCACATTTACACCCATTTTTCTTCCTAACAACAGGGATTAAAGATTTGCATAGGGAATACGTCTGAATCAGTTTAAAATACTGCGTGAGAAACACCAGAAACCAAAACATGAAGTTAGCAACGTGTCCTATTTTCAGCCCCAGAACTCAAGAGACTCCAGCAGTCTCAGACAATAATTTTCCGCAGCGATTCAGTGGAGTCAGGCACAGGGAAGTCCTGGTTTTTCCTGGAGACTGTGGTTTAAACCTAGAGCTGCCAGAAATAGCAGAAAGGGACCTGTAAGGGTTCTGAACGCTTGTCTCCGCTTGTGCCTATTTGTTGTCACTTTCTTCCTTGTGCACTTTTCCCTACAAAGCCCACCAGTTACTGGGCTTCAGTAATTACTAACACCATATCCACCTTAGATATATATTTAGTTCCTTCCCACAACTTGTGCTAGCCCACCTGAAAGATATAAAATCTTACTCTTTCAAAAGTGCACATAGTCAATTAATCTGTTCCCTAAACCTACAGAAAAGGACCTGGAGGAGCAAGCACCAGAGAAGTGAAGGTGCTAGTAGCTTTGTATCCCTCAGCCCTGCTTTACTGCTCTCTCTTGAAGGTCACCTTTTTACTTCTAATTACAAAGAAATGGAAAACTAAAGGAAAATAAAATGAATTGTAAACAATTCATTTTATTTCCCTTCTAAACAATTCATTTACAAAGAAATGGAAAACTAAAGGAAAATAAAATGAATTATAAACAATTCATTTTATTTCCCTTCAAAACAATTCATTTAGAAGCAGAATCAAGTATTTTCTAGCCAGCTCCTCTTGGGTGCCCAAATGAACATTGTCTGGGTTCAGTTGCTAAGGTTTGTTTTCAGAGAAAAGAAAACCAATCACTGGGATGTACTCTGGAGCTAAACAGAGTTCTTGCTTTTATGCTTATTTTGCTGCTGGATCACTGCAGCCACTGAAAATATCTGCTGCCCCTGTGCAACAGAGTAATTTGAAGCTAACAGCTCTATTTATGAGTCACAGTCCTATTGTTTAAAAAACACAGAAACTAAAGTAGGTAGAGTTTATATCTTTGCTCTACTTGACCCACAAGGAAGCATCAAAGTTTCTTGCTTTTTTTCTCCTCCTCTTCCCAACAAGTAAGGATAGAACAGGACAAACAAGGATCTATTGTTCAGACCTGATCAAAAGCAGAAAAGGCACATCTCTGTTCAAAGGGAGTCTGTCTGCTTCAGATGGTGTGAATGGTCTCAGAAACTCATCTAACTCTCTCTCCTACATGCACACAAGGCCACCCTTCCTGAGCATTTGCTCAGCCACTGCCGACCTCACTCTGAACAACAGCACTAAAGTCAACCTCCTTGTATGTCCAGTGCTTCCATGCTGAAAGTCAGAACATCAGCAGCTGCAGATTGAGGATTTTTGTTTGTTTGTTTGTTTTTAATCAGAGCAAGTTGCCAGCTGAGGCAACCAGTGCCTATCCTGCAACTTCAGCCTTCAGGCTGAAAAGGCATGGAAACCAATTATATGGCAAGGAACAACCACTGGCTTGAAACAATTTTCCCTGAGTGGAAGTATTTGATGCTGATGGTGCTGATCACACACCTTGCAGCAAGTACCTTCACATGTCCTTCACCCCACTGTCACTTTCTTTCAGGCTTGCACAGAGACTTCTTCAGCTGCCAGCTTTAACAGCATACGAGATTTCCAGAATACATCTTTCAACCGGGGAACACAACAGAGTTTTTAATATCAGCTTGCAAGTAATAAAAAAGTAACGTATTTTTGGCTATTTAGATAGTGACGTGGCTAAAACAAATTCCTTTGTTTCCAGCAGCTGTTAACAATACCTGTAGGGAGCTGTTCCCAAGGCAGTTATCTCTGGCACTAGCAGCAGGAGGATGTAAACAGCATGTATCAAGTTAATGGAAAACATTGTGCAGCCAAATCTGAAATGAGCAGTGTTTAGCTGGGCCTCTCTCACAGGGATTACGTTCTCACACGCAGCAGCGGGCAGGCCTTGCCGGGGCTCTGGGCAGGGCTGGCCGAGCAGCCGAGCCCGGGAGGATGGATGTGCAGTGCCAGCCCTGGGCTGGGAGCGCAGGGTCAGCGCCCAGGGAACACCTCCAGCATGGAGCTGGCTCGGGAAGGGTTAGGCAGGAGCCAGCGTGTGGCTGTCTGCATCCATCCACACAGATGGACCATAAGATTAGAAAGATACCGACGGGTTATTTTGAATGACATAGTCCAGGCTTGTACACTGTGGGAGGTGTGATGGGAACCTTTTCTGTCTTTCTTGATAATTTAATGAGCTGTTGTAATGAGGGATCCACTGAGCCCCTCATTTGTATGCAGTTCCCACATGAGATGTGAATATTAAATTCCTCCAAGTATGAATCAGCACCTCTTACTCCCACAGCTTCCCTCTATCTCTCAATCTTCACCAGCTCCACAGCTCCAGATTACCCTCATGGTCCCCTGGGCTCCCCCACTTCGCTGCCACCTCAGTAGTGACTGGAGGAGACTGATGCACCCTGGTCACAGCCACAGGGACCAGCCACTCAGTAGAACCAAGCAGAAGACAAGGTCTTGGTCCTTTCTTGAAAGCCAATGGCAACCAGGCGAGTGCCGTGCCCTGCTAGCCTTTGGGAAAATTGTATGGCATGGGAAATTTAACCTACAGGGCATCACTGTCTCTGACACCTGGTAATTTAAATAATGAATTGGTAATTATAAACCCTTTTGACATAAAAATGAAGTTTAAAAAAACAAACTTTTGAGACACACCTTTTGATGGTGAAGGGCTTTCCCACGTAGATTCCACCAGCAGCCGTCACTCAGCATTGGCAGACAGCAGGTGCTTGCCACTCCAAACGGGGAGAGACACTCACCGAACTAGAAAAGTCAGGGGCTAAACAAGTTTGCAAAAAGCAGCAATTCCAGTCCAGAAATGATTTCCATAGCAGAGAAGAGGAAATGTTCCCTGAGGACAAGGAGGCTGGCTGGATTTAGCTTTTTTTCTGCTGAATAGATGTTCTTTCATATGCAATAAAGAAGCAAAAAACAATGGGAGAACGGGACAAAACTGAAAAATTCACAATTGCAGTGCAAAAGTCACCACATGCTCCTGCAAAACAGGCTGTTCTGTATTTCCATAGTCCTGGGAGCTGTAGACCAGCATTTCTCAATAAAGTGTGCTAAGCTCAAAGGCATGAAGATAGCGACAGATCCAGACTTGTTAGTGCCATGAACATTTGTCTTGGCCACAACATACAGTGTGTACACGAAGTGCTGCATTTACCATCTAATGCCTCCTATGTTATACCCAAACCTGTGCAGAAAGTCCCTGCCCAGAAATGTTCAGAAACTGCAGTTCAACTGCATGTCTCAATACAAGAACAAACCCAGGATTTCAAACACCACGATTTCTTCTGCAGAATCCTTCCCACAGTTGCACATCCAGACTCAGTTGCCCGAGATCTCCAGGACCAAAGCCAAGAGTGTAATAGAAAGGAGAAGGTACAAACCTCATACCCAGAAAATGGGAACTTTATTAAACTACAGAGTTACTCCGAAATGTATAAATGTTCCATTAAATACAGTTGGTTTTCTTTTACACAGATTTATAGAAATTTATTTACATGTTCCAAAGACATTTAAATTATTTTTCAAGCTTGCTACCAATAAAATTTGTTGGTAGCAAATTTCTTTAAAAAAGAAAGGAAAAATGTCAATCATCTGCTCTTGCAGATGTGCATATATATCCACACAGATACAAATAAGAAGGGAGATGCTTTTGTATCTAACCCACAAAGGAGGCAGTATCCAAAAAGCTTATCCAAAAAGCAAAATATTTGCCCTTGCAGAAAAATGGGCTCTATAAATTCTCCCTGTGGGACAGACTCAAACAAGAGGCCCTGTGCAATACTTTATGGTGTTTGGGTATGATGTCTGCATCAAGACTGGCTGGTATGTGGGAGGAGACAAAGGCCCCTTGCCAGATTCAAACCTCAAAGGTAGCTGTCCCTGATACCAGCCCGTGAGAAGCATGTGAGCTCATTCTCATTGAATTACACTCTCCCAGCACCAAGGGATAGAGCAGACAAACAGATCTAGCACTAGTATGTCGATGCCACTTGTCCAAAGAGATTTCCCTTTTGTTTTTTATTTTATTCTTAAATGGGGCTTCATTCATAAGTGAATAAAAGGCAATTCTTTAAATAAAATGCTTAGGAGAACAGCACTTTCCCCACCTAAGTACATTCCTCTTGGAAAGATGCTCAGCATACTGAATGAGTTTTCCCTCATTCTCTGTATCTTAGTCTGACAGAAGTTAAAATTTGTATCTGCAGGAAAAAAGGGGTGTTTTTACTTCACAAAAAGCTTATCAAATGCTAGTTTAATTCTTTTAGAGTCTTTAAACATTAAAACCCACATTTGAAGCAACCAAAGAACTCTACAAAAACATTGTCATGCGTAAGCTCTGTGTTTCATGCTAAATATTCTTGTTGACAAGGAGAAGGAGTGGGGGAGGAGGAGGAGGCAGGGAAACTAGTGGCTCAATCAGAGCCATTGCAACATTCAAGTAGTTTGGTAGTATACAAACCAGTGGAAACATGGAATGGTAAGAAAGTGCTCGGCACTACGCTGCAGCCTTTAAGAGCTGAACTGCAAACATCCTGATATGTATCATAAATATATGGCACTTCTGTATGACCAAAAGCTGGCAAGTTTGCTTGTGATCAAAACAAGTCAGGAGTAGTTGTCATGCCAATGGCCCTTCCAACAGGCACAGCCTCCAGCTGCGCTATCCAATGCTGCACCAGCCATATCCACTTGTGCATGCAAGAAAATGCTGCCACATTCTTGGAGAACAAGCCTCCTGCCCAGCAGAAAGCCTTCTCCAGACACACATACACATTCATAAAACATGCTATAAATTCTTCAGGGAGATTAAAGACAGCCATAAACAGCAAACATCTTGTTTTACAATTTTTTTGGGCAGTTCCCAGTCTGTCCAATTGCCAGCAATGGACTTTGCAACAGATAAAAAGAGCTCCCGAATCCAAGGAATTGAAAGCAATTGAAAGCATAATCACCTAAGTTCATTTCAGTACTGTTCCACAGGATTCATTTTGACATCAAATAAGAAACCAACAAGCACAAAGGCTTGAGTCCTAGGAAGAATCTTATGTACACAAAAAACTGGCCTTAATCCACGTTTTCTGTCACAAAGTGTTTCATCTTGTAGTTAAAACTTCTTAAAACTTTTTGGCTTTTGGTAACTTTTTTTATCACAAATGCAAAGATTTGCTGTTCTGCTCACATTCCATCACAGTAGCTTTAAATACATTCAAATTAATAAAAAAGGATTTAGACCAGAATACAGCTACTTGCCCTTTTCCACCAGTGTGCCGTACTTCAATAAGCACATGATGCCATGTATTGGCAAGGTTTAGTGTTTTAAGGAATTTCACTACGCAGACATCCAGTGCTTGGACAAGTGTTCACATTCCAAGGTTAATAAACCCCTCTCCCTTATTTCAATAATGGCTTCAGGATTTTACCAATTGTGGTTCGATTTGCATCCTTCAGTTTAAGAGATGCCTTTTCCACTGTTTCCTGTTCCTTTGGTGCAGGCTCTGCTTTCATGCTGACAGCTTCTCCCTGCAGGATGCTTCTTCCAACCACTCTTGCACTATTTGCTCTCTTTAAGGTTCTCACGCTGTTCTCCTTTGGATTTGGATCATCAGAGGTCGCTGCTGGCTTCACTTTAGGCAGCCTCTGGGACACAGACCTTGTGATGGGTGGAGGTCTGGATGAGCTGGATAGATCCACTTTTGCACGCTTTGAAGAAGAGGCTACTGTATTCCTTGCAAAGTTTGGGACAGCAGGTGGTGCTTTGGGAATAGTGACTGTGGCAACCTTGGTGTCATCTGGAGGGGTCTGGGGTTTTACACTGGAGCGACACATCTTTGTTTCATCTGTCTTTGATTTGACACTACTCTTAATGGGTTTAGAGATTGGCTTCTTGAGAGCGACTCTGTCCCTCTCGAAATGAGCACTGCTTGAGGTGACAGTGCCCCTTCGTATCCTTGGCTCTTCTACTGACATGCTGTGCCTGTAGGGGCTTCTTGGCAGTGTGTCTGTCGTGCCTCGGACAGAGCTGCGATGAGACAGACGATTTTCCACTGCACTGCTTTCACGAAGGGCTGGCTTGACTTCCGGCTTTTTCACGCTGCTGGGCGCCCTGTTTGACCGAGAAATAGGCACCACTTTCCTCATACTTTCATTCTCAGAGGCATTCAAAGTTCTGATAGGTCTGGAAGGAGCTGTGTGGCTAGGGCGAGTGCCACTGGATTTTGTGGAGCTTAGAGATCGGTCTTTTAGAGAGCTTGTCTTTGGTCCTACTAAATCTTTATTTTTTATGGATTTTTCTTTAGGAAGGATGTGCTTGCTATCAGCATCATCCTTATCATTGGCAGAAGTGTGAAGAGACAGGTCCTTGTCAGAGGTGGAATTCAGGTTTGAGAAGGATGATCTAGCCTTGTGTTGAGCATCATTGCCAGAAGAGCATGCTTTGCCAGCTTCACTTCTTATTTTGTTGCCTGCTGATTTAAAATCATTTCCCTCTTCAGAGTCCAATGTCAAAGAACAATCAGTCGTGGTATCTGACATGTAGCACACTGGCCCATCTTCCCTACTTCCTGAAACACTTGTATCCACAGACATAGGGCTGCTGCTGCTGGCCTCTAAAGCTTCATTCTTGCAACGCACTGCCTTGGCTTGATGGTCACGGGCCTCTCTGGAATTCCTGCAAGCTGGAGGCAGCTCATCATCGGCAGTGCTCAGAGAATGGAAGCTTAGATCATCCAGAGTCTCCAGGTCTGTCCCGCCAGCATTCTCTAAATATTTTAAAGGTGCATCTTCTGCATGCTTTGCTCCTTGAATATCAAACTTACGTAACCCTTTAACAAGTTCACGCTCCTCAATTGCAAGGGCCAGAGCATTTACATCTGTGGACTCCTCGCAGGACACATTGGAAGTGTGCAAGCTGTAGTTGGTGCTCCTCTGTGAGTAATGGGCACCAGGACTGGCTGAGACTCTGAGGTGACTGGGCTGAACTGGAGGCACCTGCACGGGGCCACCACTTTTCACTTCCATTTCAGACTGTTGGTGTAAGTGCAAGGTATTTACATTGAGATCTCTTGTTTCTTTGGATTCTGTCCAGGCTACGTTAGGTTTTGTTTGTCGGGTGTTTGCACGGGGAAGGCTGTTAAATTTGTTTGGATCCTCATCTTTGGAGATTTCAAGGAAACTCTGCAACTCCCTATCTGCAGTCATCCCCAAAGAAAGTCGAGAGCGTCTGGAATTTGTGTTTCTGTACAAAAGGCTTTGAGGCCTCTGCTGCAAGAAGGGAAGAAATTCTCCAAGTCCATTTTTAGCCAACATCTCTACATCATTTTCACTGCTGCTCCGCCCAAAGCTCCCAAGCTCGCCAGCTGCCCAGGATCGGCGCTTCTCCTCCAGCTCCTTTCGCCTTTGCAGACTTAGAAGCTCTTGGCTCTCTCGGTCCGCATTCTCCTGAAGGAGGAATATCACAAATATATGTCTCAGAGGACAGTGTCCTATGCATAAGAACAAAACACACTCCTTCCTCTCTGCCTTTATTTCTTCCCACTGAAGTCAGTGCCTACTGCTATTACCCACTCCCAACCTCCAATACCTACACATGCATGAAATCACTGTGGCAACCACAGCCTGCAACCATTAGCCCTACAGAGAGCAGCTCCCTGCATAACTAATGGGACCACACATCCATCTGGCCAGCAAACGCAAAAAAAACCGCACTAGACCTTGCAAAGACCAACAAATTGATCCATCGAACCCAAGCAGAGGTCACATCTTAGAATTACAGAATATGCTGAGTTGGAAGGGACCTACAGGAATCATGGAATTCCAACCCCTGGCCCTGGACAGGACTATCCCCAAGAGTCACACTGTGTGCCTGAGAGCATTGTCCAAACACTTGAATTTTGTCAGGCTTGGCACAATGACCTCTTCCCTGGGCAGCCTATTCCAGTGCCCAACCACTCTTTGGTCAAGCCAGAGAGTTCCAGATGTAAGATGGAGAGCATCATGTCCTCACTAAGTTTAAAGGTGGCAATCTTACCAGGTGAGTAAATCTCTACCTAATCTTTACATCCATATTTTTAAGACAAACTCGTCTGACCAGCACACAGCCAATGCAGTTTTTCCAACCTACCTTATTACAACTGCAATTGCTCCTCAGAAAGTCCAATTTCTACACAGTGATACTTTCCTCTACTATTACAGACTGAAAATTTTGTGAAAAGGCATTGCTTAATTGCATATGAAAGCAAATAGGAAAGTTAACACAATGCCTCATAATACTATGACATCAACTGACACCACTCAAGGACCATCAATCAATGTCTTACTTCAATTTTGGATTTTGCAATCACTGTCAGTTTCAAAAACTGGCAGCTGTAGTACAGAGATTGCCCAGGGTAGGATGGAGATTTTGGCAGCTAAACTGAGAGATTTTGGTTGAGGAAGCCATAGAAGAGGTAGTTTGAATTTGAAAGACAAGACAGTAAACACTTTCTTACTAAAATAATTAGCAGTGATTTACTGTGAATATCAGCATTTTAACTGTTACCTCTAGGCTTCAGATTTAATCTAACTGCACCTTCAGTTGAACTTTCTGGGTTGCTTTCTGAAATGAAGAACTTGGCTTGCTGCATCCAGTACAGCTGTAGCAAAAGAAAGAAGGAAGAGGCTAGTCTTGACAGAGGATTCAGAAATTACGTGATTTTCCAGCGTGTTGTTAAATCTGGTCTAATCAATGACACACTTTAAAAAAAAAAAATCACACCTTTATTTGTCTAAACCTCTGTGTAGTTTAATCTTCCCATTGTTGTGACAACTGAAGAGCTGCACCACTAGGAAAAATCACCTGAAAGCTTTCAGTAAACAAAACCCTAATGCTTTGGGATGAATGGATTAATCTACACCTCTTAAAGCGGATTTGAGACTACACTGGGCTCTGAAAGATAGGATGCATTAGAGACCTAAGAAACCTGAGCATCTAAGAAAGGAAAAAGAAAAAACTTGCATTTCAGGAAAAATGTTTGGCAGGAAGTTTTCTTTCACAGGTATGGAATTACAGAATGAATTCTTGCCAAATGCTAAAGTTCAACTTTAAATATATCACCATCAAGAGAAAGGTTAAAAGTAGTTGCAGATACTAATACCATATCCATATTAGAAAAAGACTATTTTAACCTCACGCAGAACATGTTTTAGGAGATTTTATTCAGATGAAAAACCTATTTTAAGCACATAGACATGCCAAAAAATTGCAAAAGATGTTTAAGCATCTGAAATATGTGCACATGGCCATGGTGGTACAAGCCATCTTTTTAGACTGTTGGATGTGCTGTCTACACACCACATTCTTTTGTCAGAACTTCCATTTTTATTCTAAATTGTTCTGGTAATGGTCAGTCCACAGTTAGCAAGCAAATCTTTTCAAAATTTGCAAGCAAGAGGCTAATTTGTAATTTTTTAGAGTGTAGCTGCTTACTACAACGAGGGGACCTCAAAAGTCATAGCTATCCAACAGCCACTTGTAATATGTGACTATGAATGAAATCCTCAATCCTCAATATTTGAACATATATGGATGAAGTCAGCTCTTCCTAAATTGACTGAAATAGTTATCACCATTTGGTTTTATACATTTGTGCAATGTCCACCCTCCTGTAACTACATGTTGTCTTGGGTGGTAAAGGTTAGGCAAAGTAATGTTACAACAGGCACGTTAGCTGAACATCCTGTCAGCTTGCTCTGAATCAAGACTGTTCTCTTCTTTCCGAACCAAAGCCTTTATCCAAAATGCTGCCAAATGCAGATTGCAAAAGGGCACTGATCAAACTAATTCATGCTATTTATAAAGACCTAAGAAATATCTGTAACAACAGACAGACTTTGCTGCACCAAAACTGTAACCAATGCCAATACTGCTCCTCCATCTTAGCACATTTCCTGAATTATTTAGGACCAATTCAGGGTACTCGGAGAATGCTTACACTGGGGATAAGGTATCTTGCTGCCATAGGCCTGTTTCACTTCTTAAGTTTTCACCCACAAAAATCCTTTGAAAGGACAAAGTTGAATACACAGCCCTTACTTTACTTGGTGAAGTGCCTCTAGCCATGCAGAGGAAGGCAGTGGAGAGCCCGAGCTAGTGTGGATTCAGGCAGGTACATCCACGGAATGGCATGCCACACCTCAAGGCCTTCCCAGTGATCCAACACTACCAGGTCAACACCTGAGCAGCGAGCCATAGTCAGGAAGGCTGTGCCATCTGTCTCACAGCTCAGCTTAGCAGTCACCAGCCTCCTCCAAAACAGAAGGGAGGTGCCCACTTAGAAGCAGGCCAAAGAACAACCCTGATCTATCATCCCAGTGGTCTCACCTGCCTGAAACAGAAGATGCAGAGTAGCAGGCTGCTCACAATGGCCATTTCCTACCTGGCTTCTGGCAAGGAATGCTTCCAGGAGTGCAGTTTTCTGTAGCCATTTGAGCAAATAGATCAAATAGTACAAATGCCCCTTAAGCAGAAAAACCAACTTAATTCACGTGAGCCAAAATCCATTTCAAAAGTGTGAGAATCTCATTCAGCACTCTTACCTTAACAGATGTGTTGAATCTTATGCAGAAGTCCCTAAATATCTGGAAACATTCATCCAACTTCATAGTTTCTTTGTCTTCACAGAAAAAGTCAATGAGAGCATTTCCCTCCTTTTGCAGTTCTTGTTTCTGATCTTCAAGCTTCTGTAGACGCTTTACAGCAAACTGTAGCAAAAACCATACGCACATGAACCAGACAGAAAACTTAAAGTCACAACAGGTCATGTATGTTTTTGGAAAAGTGGGGAAGAGGAATTAATCCTTCATGCTTAGTTGAAGGCTGAAGGGAAAATGGGAAAATAAAGAATGAGGAGCTCCCAAGAGGTCTGTCAGTATTCTAGTACAGTCTTTGATTTAACTCATCTATAAATTAAAGCAGTAAGTTTGTTCAAGAGCTTTTGAGCTTTTTCCTGGTTTCCATTCTAGTCACTAGAATGTACATCTTGATTGATCCATTTTTCCTGACCTTCTTTACTCAGTTTGCTGAAATGGCATGTGTCCTTTGGTTAGTATGAGATCTTCTTCAAAATTTTAATTCCCTGGATTCTGTAACAACTTCTAGGTTGGAACATGAATTTCATAAATACATACATTTTAAGACATCCAGAAAATGTTCCCCTAAATTGAATCGTAAGTATAGAGCAATACAGACAGGATGGGAGTAGTTTAGTGGAAGAAGATTCAAGGGAAAGAGACTAAGGCTGTGATTAGACTTTGAGCAGCAGAACTACTTAAAACACTTTGATCAGTTGCCTTGTCTCCTCTATCTGCATCACCAGCTATCCACTTCCATTCTTGCACAGTCCCACATCTGACACCACCTGTAGCTCAAAGTAACCTGAGAAGAAAAATTAATTTTTCAGACAAATCTCTAACTCATAGTCACCTAAATATTTTTCATAATGTAGCACTGGGCTGGGAAAATGCAGGTGGAGGCACTGATGACCACTTCATCAAAACCTGCTTTCAGGAATTACTTGGAAAATTAAATCACTAGGATAGGAACAAATATTACTTGCTAGTCTTAAGAAAAAAAAAAAAAGAAAAAAGAGGGGAAAAAAGCCCACAATAAAACCTGAAGATAAACTGGACAACTGATAAAAGCATACATCAAAAAATAGTTCCTCCCACATATTTCAGGAAATTACTCACAAGGGTGAAATAATCAAAGCTGACTTTTAGATCAGCTTGGTTATCACCTGTAATTTAGAAACAAAATCCGGAAGTGTTTATGCAAGGTATGCATTTGTAAAATTATTTTTTCTCCAACATTTCTTTTGGAATGTGGCCTAAATAAGGTTGTAGTGTTACATAAAACCACTTATTAAATTTTTTAAAATCCCAAACATGTTAAAACGTAACATTAAAGAGTCTGGGTGCAATGGATAAAAGCCAACAATTCAGAGTGAATGAGGACAGGTATTTCAATCTTAACCTGCCCCTTTCTTCATCAACTTTTCATCTCCTGAAAAATGACAGGGACTATTAACTATATTTGCAAGTTGAAAATCAGGGCGGGTTAAGTTGCAGATCAACACCTGCCTTCTTACTTTTAATAATTACTTGTAGTGTGAACCAGAAAAAATAGTTTAATTGAAGCATAATATGTATTTCTTGAGGCATCACCACATATTCAGAAAATACCAAGAACTCTGCAAGGTAAGGGCTATATACATCCAGGTCTGTAAAGTCACTGCAGTACTTAATAAAATAATAAAAAAAAGGAGAACCCACATGGACATAATGGCATGGCTCTGAATAAGAGACTCTGTGTTAAAGGTAAATTAGTAGAGAAAGGAGTCCCTCAACCTTCCAGCTTCTAGCAACATCTCTTCAGTCACCCAGCAATCAAGACTCATATGCACTGCACACCCCCAGCTAAAACTGATGTGCTCCAGAATAACATAACATGCAGACATTATACTTTGGGCAGCTGCAAAGTACAAAACCAGAGACCACTCCAAACTGTCTTATATTTTAACTACTGATCTTCATCAGTAACTTAGCACGCACTAAACACGCTTGCCTAACAAGCCTTGGGCAATGTACACTCAATATCCCTCCCTGTAAAAACACAGCCCTTCCAACAATCTTACTTGACAAACAGCATGAGGCTGGAACACCTTTGTACAACTGACAGGCTGGGCATATTAAAACAGTGCTTCTGTTTATTGACAGGTCCACACAAATTATATTCAGCTGAGGAATGCTGCTGTATTCAGGCAACAGTAACACATTAACACAGATATCCTACAAACCTGGAGAAAGTCTTCCATCTGGTGAGAGAGTTTTGGGTCTCGTCGGATGCTGTCTTTAACATATCTTGTCTTGACAGACAGCGAGTGGAGCTCTGCTTCTACATTATCAATGGATAACCTAAAAATAGCATATACAGAGAACCTTTATCAAAAGAGAAGGAGTGGCCCACAGGTTAGCCACAACACGCTGGAAAAGTGGATACTTTACATGAGGTGCAAACAGGCTATCAAACAAAACCTGCCCGTTCAGGAAATCTTTCCAGAGTAGACACCGAAAATTAGGAGAGAGATAAGCACATTTCTTCATATTTGCAACCTGAAAAGATTCCCATGGGGTGTGGTTTCATGATTAACTCCAGCCAGTCCTACCCACCTAACCTTAGAAAGGTTACTGCTGCCCTGCCTCAGTTCAGGTGTTCCTTTTCTCTCCTGGTGCCTGTCCTAGCACTCATTTTCAAGATGGCCAGCCATATTTGTGTATTGAAAATTAACCTAGGAAAAGGAAAAAGCCAATTTGTTCCAGATGGATCCTTTGCTTGGTCCAACTGACTACATGACTGTTTGAGTGCAGGAGCTACCACAAAAAGGGGGCCACAAGAGACCATCAGCCAGGACTACTGATTTTGGCAGTAGCATCTGGCATCATGAAATTGCACATTACACATTGCACATTACACTCTTCTTACACTCTTCTTCCAAGCAGTCACAGCAATGCAACCCACACAGTCTCAACCCTACAGTTAGAATATTTCACCCTTCTACTAAACACCAGCAGTGAAGCTGCGGCTGTGAAAAGGGAACTCAGAAAATGAAGATCACAGGAAAGACCTCTCATCTGGTGTAATCTAAGCGTTCTCCTGGGAGACCCACATTCCATATAACACGAGTTCCCACCTAAATCTCCCAGTCACTTTGAGGGTAAATGCTTCTAAACCTATGGCATTTCCTTCACAACAGAACTAAACTTTGCCTAGGAATTGAAGCAGTGTAGTTAGCCAAGTGATAAGAACTAACAACTGTACACATGCTGCTCCTAAGGTTGTTTCACCAGCAGCATGACTTTCAAACACTAAAGCTGAAGAACTTGTGGCAGCCTGATTGAAATGCACATGGCAGCAGATGGTGACACATGCGTAAATTTGTCAGTACACACACAGATTAATATAATGTGTGCTGATTTTTCTGTACATAATTCATCTGCATAGTTTAGTTCCCTGTTTTGGGAAAACATGGTATTTTTGCAACTAAGAAAGGCAATAGAAAGTACAGACTACATTTTTCTGCCTGTGAAGGAGGAAGAGGATGGCCTAAAAGTAAAGAAGGCAAGACAATAAAAAATAAAGAACATAATGGTAGTTGTTTTAACATGCTCTAACTGGGTGGATTTATGAGCAACTTGTACATGACAATTTTATCTAAAGACCTTCCTCATGCCCAGTGGTGAGGTACGTATTTAATTTTGTTTCATTTTCATGTACAGAGTGCACTCCCTGAATAGACTTCAGCATGAGTTACAACAGAAGATTTTCAGTGTTAACAAATGTGATCAAAGAACAAAGTGGTTAGAAAATAAATATCACCAAATTTGGGACTCTGCCTGTTTCTCTCCTGTTTGCCAGGGGGCTTGGATACTGAGGAAAGTTATATTCCCCAGCAGGCCACATGGCAAACTGCCAAAAAGGTGTGTGGGTTGGATGGCAGAGAGCCACACAGGTGGTCCCTCAAAAATTTTCTGATTAACTCCATGGCCACTCCTTTCCTCAGAAGATTTCAGTATTTGCAGACATTACTTAACCCTCCATCAGATCTAAGAAACTGGATCCATTTTGCAGCTGGGAAAAGAATGTAAATAGATTGCCCTAAGCTCAAGAGTAAGGAAGTAGCAAAACTGGGAACAGAACTTCAGCATTGCTATCTTCCAGGTTTCAGATTTAGATCACCCTGTCTCACAAAAGTAAGCACACTTACTGAGGTACGAATCAGCTTCAGTTTAAAATTATGCAGCTTCAGACTTTAAGCTGAAAAAATGCAGAGGCACAAATCCTTTAGATTTTCCAACCAAGATAGCAAATGAAACCTCAAAAGACATCTCAGTGAAGCCAGGGCCAGCACCTGCCCCCTGTACCAGATTTGGAAAGGTATTTTAGCCTGCTCAGAAACTGATGGAAATTAGTTTAAGGAAAAAGAGTACCATGCTTTTAGTTCAATCCCTTGAAAGTAATGAGCAGGCACTTGTATTTGACAGAGACAGAAATACCAAAAACCTATGGAGATCATGTAATAAAAAAACCTCATACCTGAAGGCACATTGCAGGCATACTTCTGCTAGTAAATGGAAATGAAGACCTCAAAGCTACAGTAAACATTTGTAAAGATCTGGTTTTATGCCAAGACTTTCCTGAATAAGCCTCATTGCTTCACAAATGAGAAAATTCCAATTTCACTGTAACCATAACTTTTCAGTTTTCTTTTAACTCACCTGGCAGCATCATGAACACTCCTAATTTTTTCTGAAAAGTTGAGAAGAGCAGCATCTTTCTTTTGGGCTTCCTGAAACAAACAGAACAAAACCAAAACACACACAATCCATTAACATTCCACCACCATGCCAAAATCCCTAAGTTTGGCAGTTGTAAAGCTTCTGGGAGGGCACTTAAAGGTTTCTCTCCTGAACTGTTTTTCTTCCCATTCAATCCTAACACAACTGAGTGGAGGACATCCCTTAAAGAAAGGCAGGGATCAGAACTGCAGCTTTTAAACAACAGCTTCCATTTTGCAGTGTAAAATAATAGCTGCTTCTGCCAGTGAACACAAACCAGATGTATTAATAAGGAATGTCAGAACAATTTACTGATGCCATTGTTTGAGCAGATACGATGCTTCCTGCACAAACACCAATTTATACCCTATTAAATCTCTTAAGCCGGTTTGTACACAGATAACAAAAGTCAAATAGATGCATTTAAATTCTCTCCCTTTTAAAATCAAAAAGTTTGAAAGGAAAGAAGAATAGCTTGAAAATGTCTGCAGCAGCTTTAAAAAACACATATCAGTCATTCAAGGGAGGAAAAAGAAGCTATCAAGAAGGCTGCTCAAAAGATTCAATGGGAAGACTGAGAGAATTTTTATCAAAATAAGCCACTTCCACAATGTAAGAATTTGGGACAATAAGAGAAAATCTACAGTGAAGAAGTTTGATGAAGGAAAGTTTCGACATGCTATAAAAACTTAAGCTTTCCATGAGGTTCTGGATAGGATGACCAGGTAAAGGTAATTTTTGGTGAACTTTGTGGCAGGAGAAGAAAGGTGAAGATTAGATCAAAGCTGTGAGACAGTTGCTTTTTTTGGAAGCACATGGCCACAAATATTGTGTATCAATTAATGGACCTATATTTGGAGAAGTTGTTTATACCAGTAAAATAGATTTTCTATACCAGAGCAACAAAATGCAGCAGACTCATGCCAGGTTTGTTTGCTTTCGTGTCTGCCAGCTTGAGCAGTGACGACAGTTTAAATCCAACAGCATTGCCAGCATAACCTCCCTAAAAAGAAACAATTTGCAAAAGAGCAAATGAGAAGCTGAGGCATGACATCAGAGCGCTGCAGTACTAACAAGGAAGTAGGGCCCACCAGGCATCTCCCTTTGGGATGTCACTTACCGCATTCATAATGTTGCCAGCCTGAAGGACCAAGTGCAATATGGAATGCAGCTCCTCACAAGTCATTAACTCTGTAAGGAACAAGAAAAGTGCTAACAATTGTTTGTTTAGAAATATGGTTGGTTACCAAGCTCCTCTTCATCTCGAGCTTTTTTTTTTTTTTTTTTTAATTTGACAAGAAACTACAATAAACTGAAGAGGTCGTGGGAAAGATAATTGTACTATATAATTCCAATTCACAAGCACAACTGACAAACCTCAAGTGTATGTTCAGACCTTAACTTAGCAAGTGTAGTATTTCCAAGGCAACCTCCAGCAGCTAAGAAAGTATTTGGGGCCTCATCCTGCAATGTGTGAAGTGTCTCATGCAAGTGGTTAAGTATCCTCACCACCTACTAATTATTCCAGTGTGAGGCAAGTGTTCTGCACCCTGCAAGATCCATTTGCCATCTGCCAGGATTGGATTTTTTAACAACTACTCTTTTTTTAGGAGACTTGTCCATAAGGCCTGAAAAGATAACAGGCAATGTTTAAATTTTCTTTGCTTATCCAACTCCCACTATGAATCATCATTTTATTTCTGTATGATCATCAACTCATAGCAGCATTTGTTTTACTTGTCATATCAAAGATGATTTAGCACAAAGCTATATTCAGTGTGACAGAGTCACATGGAATAAAACAGCCTTCTGAAGTTTTCCAATCACACAAGCCTGGTTTGTATGTATGTTCATTTCTTTGCAAAATGCACAGTACTGTTCTATCTGAATTCATACATCTTTTCACCCAGCCACATACAAGCAAAAAACAACATATGTGCAAAAAACAGTATATGTGCACCAGAGGGATTGCCTTAGAAGCAAGATGTGGAAATTCAAAACTGTAAAGAGTTAATAAATGTGGCACAGCAAACCAAGCAACTCCAAATTTGTAATTACCCATACAGCAAGAAAATCACTATGAGCTGGTTGTAATGTGAGGTACTATATGTTATCCTAATGAAGAAAATAGAAGGTGGAATCCTTTTGATTGTAGTGTAAATACTTTTAAAAACTATCTCGGTTCCAAGTCCATGTTCTATAATTTATCCTGCATTCAGCTGCTTAACACAATACAGCAATGAATCATTTTGGAATCCCATAGCCCTTACACATTTGTATTTCAATACTGGCAACCTAAAAGCATAGAAATAATTAAATAACCTTTGATCTGACAAACTAGGTCCAAGGTGAGGAAGCAAGGAAGAAGAGAGAGGAGAGAAAAAATAAGAGAATAGCAAATTTCACAAGGCCAAGTGGAGAAGGCAACTTCTAAAGACTGCATATATAGTGAGAGCCCGCTCGGCGTCACTGTGACATACATCCATTGCAGGCTAGGTGGCTGTTTAGACCATCCTAACCCTTAGTGATTATCAGCATTAAAATTGAAGTAAATATTCTCTCTGTTTAATTACAGGCAAGAAACCTAGGAGACAGCATTAGAAAAGGAGACATAATTCCTAAACAACTTCAGGCTATCAACAAACCCTGAAGTGAAAAGACCAAATGGAGAAGAGCACATGACAAAGTGGACTGAACACAGGGAAAGGCCAGTCAGTGATTTGCATGACTGGCCTGATGCAGGAGCTGGAGACCAAAGTGTCTCCTCTCTGGAGGGAATTAATTCACCAGTTTACATGACTTGGGTGAAGGACATCAAGGACATTAAGGTGTGGCTACTTTTATACATAGCATATTCCTTCACATATGTCTGTTGCTCAAAACCCAGAGAACAATGAAGTAAAAGAGATCCTAATAAAAGGCCAAACTCAGACCTAATCCTAGGTACTGCACACTTTCCTGAGTCAACAAGAAATCAGTCCCCACTGGTGGGAAAATGCTTTTTTTTCCCTTTGCTTTCACTTGAAAGGACTACTCTAATCACCACTGCTCATAACTGAATATTTTAATTAGTGCACCATTTCATACCACTAGAAGCAGTCTAAGCAGTGATCTAGTAGCCTGTCAAAAAATTTCCAACATGACATAGGAATTTCATATTGAGGGACAGGACAAAGAGGCACTCAAGATACTGTAAAGGGTCAGCATTAATGTTCAACTGGAACCAGAAAATCAACTATTTCCCTGCAGAGTAGAAGACACCACATTACCAAACAAATAGCCATCTGCAGCAGTTCAAAACTTGAGAAATGTAAAGAGCAGAAGAGGTATGTAGAGAAATATAGAGAACAAAACCAGAAAACCTAGGAATAGCAACAGTATTCTCTATAGTAAAGACTTTAATCTGTCAATACTGCCACCTCAAAAAGAAGCAGCCTATAGAGAAATCTAGAAAATGGTCATTTTTCCTATGGATCTCTGAAAGAATAAGCAGAGAGGTATAACAACCACATTCCATCAGAGGGAGAGCAGTGCAGGAATGAGCAAACTGTACTCAAAAGATGAGAATTTGGACATAGACATTTCTGCTTCTGTCAGTTTAAGATATATTACTTCTAGGTTTTGAACATGAATTTGCTGCTAGTATACCCAAAGTCTCCAGATTTTTTGATTTTGGAAGCAAAGATCCACCAGGCACACCCTGATGGCATTTGTCAGAGGGGAGTTAGCCTCCTTTTAATAGCTAAGGTACCTGAAATTCAAGCTCTGGTCTTCGTAATGCAGACTAATTAACATGCTAACAAAAACAAGAGTATTAGGCATGTCCCAACATATTTAATTACCTTTTGTTGCCTGTCTTATAATTTTCATGTCATCCTGTAGAGAAGCACAGGAGGGTGAAAACTGCCTCTCCAACACCATGGCTTCAATCCTAAGAGCATAGCTGGAGTACACAAACACGTTTAGAACTGACAGCCAAAAAAGAACACTTATCATAAACAGAAGAAACCAACTATCGCCTTACTTTGGCACCTGGATTAATAAGTACATGAAGGAATCAGCTTGAGACAGTTTTGATATATCTCCATCAAAGGCTTTTAATTTCTTTACCTAGAAAAGAGAAAAAAACACTAGCAAAGAATTTCATGAAAGATCAAGATTAACCTGACTTCAGAAGGCAACACCTTGAAAAGGAGTAAATTTAAAAGAAGGCATTGGAAAGTCCTTTGTGACTGAATGGCTTCACTGTCCCAAGATTCTGTAATTTGCACACACCCCAACCACAAAAAAAATTTAAAATAGCATCACTCTTCTCCCAAAAAACTAGTGACACAGTCCAGCAGCAGAAACCATGATGCCACAATTCTGATTGATGATTTTGATTTCTGATCAATGATAGCTTTCATCACTATGTTTAGGATGATGATGATCTGAAAAATGACCCTCAACTCCTCAAGAACTGTGATGTACACTTGGGCAGAGTATAACTATGTTCAGAATATCCAGCATAGGACTGCCTAGATCTTATTGGCACAATACAGCTAAACTTTAAATTACAGGGGTTTTTTCAAGATACTTGCTTCAACCATTTCCCCTAAAATGCTCTCAAGGGGTAAACTTCATGATCTTGAGTTTGTATTTTTTTTCACTAAGATGAAATATTTTAAAGATAAGTGCAATCCTGCATTTTAATTAATTTGTTGTCAGTACTCTCAGTAATCTGAGGACACCATTTACATGCAAAAAAAATACCACTGCATTAATTTTGTCAATCTTCCTTCCCAGCTCCACCAAAACCCATATATTTGCATGATCTGGAAGCCACTGATCCACCCACATACTCACTATTTGTTTATATAGAAGAACTGAAAAATACATGTACATATGTTTAAGCTTAACTGGAATTTCTTCCACATCTTCCAACAGAGCAACTGTGTCCAAAAGCAGAGCTCACTCACAGCTACAGTATTTCTTTAATCGACCAACAGGTTCTCACCCAGCAGCAGTTGTATGCTTCCACTGATTTACACACCAGCCCATCATCCTTCCTTTGTATAACATCACACTTAAAGCCCATTCACAACCACATTTACACAGATGATCTTCAGTTTTAGAAAGCATATAAAGCTATTGGAGAGAAGGACACTACATCAGGGCCTCAGCAGTTACTCTACTGCCATGATTTAGCAGCATATCCACAGGTTTTGTTAAAGAATCAACTTACAAATTAATCACTTCAGTTACTTTTCTGCTTTGACAGTAAAAAAGTAGCTGATCTGTAATGGAAGACAAATATGCTATGCTAAATCAGGGTTCTGAACTAATAGAAGGATTCTTTGAACAGCTTTTTTTCTGCTTTATTCCCATTTTTTTTTCCATATCAGAAAAAATAGAAACATTGAGAACACATGAAGAAAGAAAAAAATACAAGTTAAACACAGAATGGAAAATAATTTCTTTTCAAACTGAAAACCACATCAACAAACAAATTACCAGGGAAAAAAACCTAACAAAACATAATGACCAAGAAAGAGACCTCTAATCAGAGAGCAATTTTTATTCAGGCTATCTAGCTTCATTTCCTAACACGCCCCCTCCTCCCCACCATTTAACTCAAGGCACTCAGACTACGGCTCCCCTTCTAAAGATAAACAGCATAGCCATTTTTTTTAGGCCTGAGAAAACTCCTAATTTACTGAGTAATTCAAGAAGCCTGCCAACAAAAAAACAGGAAAGACCAGACTTGACATTCCTGATAATTCTAAGGTGTTAAACGAGTGAGAAACAAACCCAAAATAAACACTTTTTCTACATCATTAAGTGGGGAGTGAGAGATAGTATACTATCTCAGTCTTTAAAGGTGTTCTTTAACATAGCTTCCCAAAACTAGTGGACTGCAACCTAAAAAACAAATCTGCAAATTCTCCTCATTTTAGTACCTCGCAAATATCCGAGTTTGCCTGAAAAGGATACAGGCATTCAGATATGAGAGAGAGGGAGGAAAGACAGAAAAGCAGCCCACCAAAAAAACCCACGTCACCTCACCAAAATCAGATAATGTAAGCCCCAGCTTAATTATAGGAAGATGCAATTTGAAAACCTAAATGCACAAAAACTGAACAAGAGATCCTGAGACACTCACAGGACTTATTCATGCTACCAGTACCAGTATTTAAATATACTTTCAACAGTAAGTAGAAATCAATGTTTTCTATGTGGAATTTTAGCTTCATTTGCACTGGATGAAATCCTCTTTCTTCTATCCCACTAGGAAAAACGCCTGAAGTCGTATGAGTGAGTACTAAACCCCAGAATTAATTCAGAGGAGGAACATTTCTAAACATGCACTACAGAAGACATTGACAACGCTGCCTTCTGATGGGTAGGACGGGGTGTGAATGTCACCATGCAGAAAGCTTTGGGCAATAGTCAGCCCAGAAGAAAGTCTCTGTAATCAGACTTGCAACAAAGGTATGCTCACCACCCAGTTCCACTTTTCCCAGCCTACATCAACCACCTTAACCCCCACTGCCTTCTCCTCAGATATCCCAAACTTCCTTTGTAAGAAGCATCAAGGCAGCTCACCCAAGAAGCCCAAAACCCAAGGATGGTGGAGAACAGCAACCCATTCCACAAGCAGACAAAACACAAACACGACAGAGTTATAAGGTCCTTTTCACCCCGGAATTCAGCAAACACAGCATAGTTCTCCACACGTCTGAAGTTTTTCACATAGAAGACTAAATAATCTGTTAATCTGGCCTTAAATAATAAAGAGTCTGGGAAATAGCTAAGGTAAAGATAGGACAGCAATTATTCTCTGTTCCCTTTTTATTAATAATTTCATAATTCAAAAATAATTCTCACCATGAAGGAAAAAAAAAAGTTATTTGACTTTATAAACACTGCCAATAAACTAGAAAAACAACTTCTGAACCCCAAAACTAAAAAATTACTAGAACACATTTTGGATATCTGTCATTACACAGTTCAAGGGAAACTAGTCAAAATCCCATGGGACTGCCTCTACTCTCTGCTGCCATGTTGTCCAAATATTCTGGAAGAAAACTGAGATTCTCTGATGGCTCCCAGAAATGGGGGTCAAATTCAAATACCAACTGCAGCCAGGAGCTGCAAAGAAACTGTGGGGATTGACAACAATGTTCACTATTAATCATGTTAACAGATGTAGTAGATGGGTTGAGAATACAAGAGAGCTAAAAATGTAGCTTGTTATAAAATCATAATGAATAACCCTAGCAGTTCTGGCCTTGGCCTCCTTTCTTGAGGGACAACAAAACTTTTCCACAAGAGCAGGCAGCCATGTACTGAGATATGGCAGTTTAATGTGTATATGCAAGAGAGCATAATTGCATTGTGTGCTTAGTTCTGTACTACTCAAATTGGGTACTGAGCTACTAATTTAATTTTTCATTATATTTGTAGATGGAATATGCATTTGCACTGTCCATGCATGCCCATGCACACTCAATCTGATTTTAGATACACAAGGTTCTCACATATATAATTTGCTTAATTTTAAGAACAGTTATGAAACATAGAAAGCCTGATCTTTGATTTGCTTTGTGAACAATTGCAGTAGAGTTGCCCATTGCAAGTATGCCATTATACCTGGCAGACAAGAAAGCTACTGTATTCAAGGTCTTGGCAATTTTTAAGCTACCAGCACCACTTCTAGGGAGATTTTATTTTATGGTGTAAAACAGGTATCTTGCAGGATCTTGTAGCTATCCAGGATTTTTAAAGAAGATGAATAAACATTTTCTTGTGCAGTGAGACACAATGGGGCACAAGCCAGGGCAGTGGCAAACCACTACCAGCAAATTATAAAAATAAAGGGAGAAAGACCTGCAGGTAAACATAAAGAGCAAAAAAGGAAAAGGAGACTAAATGGTCAACCCTATAAAGCACTGGCTGAGGAAAGGAGAGGGCATTTAACTACTGACATGGTTTGAAAAGGGTAGAGCTGAGAGAAACAGTTCCAATAAAGCAGGTGACGGATGACCAGGGCTTGAAATCACACTACACGAGCAAAGGACAGGCTTGAGACATAATAATGCAAGTTAAGACATTGTGTTGATAACCTGGGAGTGCATGTGTGTGGGTGAGCTGATTACCAGTGTGATATGCTCTCTTCTGTATGTATTTAAAGTACAAATTCTGGCTATTCTAGCTCATTAAACACTGGACTCTCTTAACTTTTGCCAGTCTGGGCTCGTTGAAGAGCACAATAATATGCACATAAAAGCAGCTAAAAGCTTCTTCTCTGCTCTAGTCAAGATGTCAGTAAATAAAAGCTGTCAGCCATTTCAACAGGGTATCATTCAGAAACAACTAGGAATCTTTTCAGAAGTGATATAGCAGAGAAGACCACTGCTTCAGTCAAGGTTCTCTGTAAAAAAAAAACAAACTGAAAAAAAGGATGAAGCAGAGGATATTCCAAATAGGTGTTTCTTCCTCCTTACAAAACTGCTAAGCACACTGCTAAACAGCAGTACTTCTAAGAAGGCTTAAACAAAATCAGTGATCTTATCTTAGTTGTTAATGTATTGAGAATTTTCATAAATTTGCTTGGCCTTTTTTCTAACGACTGTATAGTGGCCAGGCCACACACCCACAAACAGCCCTGAACAAAACATTGAGTAGAGCCTTGCAGCAAGCTTCAGCATGGCCAGCTTCAAGTATTTGTCCAGTTTTTCAAATTAAACATTTGAAAATACCCAAACATTTTAAGATGTAGGAAAGACTTCACAACAGTGCCAATATTTCAATAATAGTCTTATTCAGTTTGAGAAAAACATTCAGGAAGGAGCCTGTATTTGCCATTTACATGCAAAAATCTCCATAACTTTGGTAGCTGTTGGGATTTTTCATAGAAAACAGCTAGAAAATTAGTAGTACTGCCACCCATTTCTGCATGCAAATAGAGTTGCCACATTACAACAGTGTAAATAGAATAATTTTAAAGATAAGAGATGTTAAATGTATTTGTTGGCCCAAGGACCTAGCCTCCATTGTCAAAAAACTGGAATACCATCAGGTGCTTGAGATACTATGAACTGAAACGATCTAAGATATGTCACAAAAGTCAAACAAGAAACATGGAGCACATTCAGGTAATGTGACTGGATATGACAACACTTCAAGATAAGATATAACTGGAGCACAAAACTGGTGCTTGTTCACACCAGGTAAACTGTAAACTTAAACTTCTTGTTAAAAAAGAAGAAACAAAATAGTCCAGAGTTGCCCTTTCTACAGCTATGACAAGGAAAGGCACTCTCCTCCTCCTTTCACTTTTACAGCCTAAGGATTTATGGCAAAATAGAAAAGAAAAAGCAGAAGACATCTCAAAGCACAGTTGCCGGGGTCAGAGCCTACAGAAGGCACTTGGCCCTCATTCCAGCTTGCTAGAAGCCTGTGCATACAGGCAAATGGGTCTGCAAATACCTGAGCTGCTGGGAAGAGCTACAAAGAGGAACTGCAGAAGCCCACCCATGGCTGCACCAAGACAGGGTGCCCTGGTAACTGAATAGCTGCTAACCTTTCAGGACCTGAGCCCTCGAGTCTCTGCTCAGAGCAATTCTCAACTCTTACAACAACAAAGCAGGTCTTTAGGAGAACAGGAAGTATTGAAAGGGCAATCCCAGGGAATCCTTGCTGAGGATGGGTGCAACATTGTGCAAGGACAGGCCAATGTTTTGACAGCTTGCCAAAGCCATCTCATGTGGTATGACTAAAAATAAATTAGGAAGTATTAAACAGAAGAGGGAATAGCAGAAAAAAATAACACCACTACACTGAGTATCTCTAGGGTTCTGGATTATTTGTATGTGGGGCTGTAAGCTTCTGATGCCTTTCCCTTAGCAAATGGTGAATCACTATTCTAGGAGACAGGTTCAGTCTGGAAGGCAGACAATAAACTAAGAAAAAGTAAGGGGATATAGCAGAAGAACAATGAACATACATTTAGAGAAAAAATGGTGAAAAAGATTAAAAAGAGCTGTGAGGCCCCTAGAAAGAACAAAATTTTAACTGTCTACACTAAAATTTTAGAAGCCACTGTAGTAAATGAGTTACTGGACCCACTTATTCTTGGCCCACACCAAGCATGATGATATGAAGGCATGGAAACATTTTTCCAGCACAAGCATCAGGACCTTACATTCAGAATTTTCTCCCTGTCTTGCCTGCCACTACCCACCCAGCTCTCAAGGGGAAAAATCAAAAAAAGTTAAACAATTATGAGAAGAATAACAAAGAGAAAGGGAGTCTTTCCTGTAAATTAAATACATACAAACACCTGCACAGGGGAAAGCAGGCTCTTTCCAGCCTTCCCTTGGAAATAGCAACAAATCTCATGTCTGATGCCCCTTAATTTCTAATACTCTCCTGTATCATAGAATATCTTCTATTAATTTCTCAAGTGATTCCTTAAAAGCACTTGCTAAATTCTCTGGCCCAATATCTTGAGGGACAGCCTGTTGCCAAATCTGCTGTCAAATAAATAAACATACTTTTTCATTCCTAGCAGTATCTATTGGATAGCTAATGCATCTAGTTGAGCATTCCAGAAAAAAACTGATAAAACTCAACAACTTACATTACAATTCTAGCTAAATGACAGCATTTATATCACATAGACTACACTAGCTGAAAGATTTTCTACTTGTCATAAAGTGACAATTAGATATAAGCCAGAAAGAGGAAAAGAAGAAAAGGTACTTTTCTTCTAGTCTAATTTTCTGACTATATGCAAAGTTAACTAGGAGTCACTCTCTTTCAAGTTAGTACTCCACTGTTCTCCTCTGTCTGACTTTCAGAGGAAAGAGATAAATTCTGTTTATATAATGGAATATGTACTAAAATGCAAACAAAGAGGGAAGAGGGAATGGTTTTGAGGTCCAACAACTACTGTCAGCTATTTTTTTTTATTGATTACATTGTAACTTGTTGATATCCTCCCAACTCTGAGAGATATATTAATCAAGTATGCTAACGTAACACAATTTTTACAAGATTCTCTGCAAAGGCAGCTCAATTTAGGGTCATAAATTTGACAACAAAAGACTGTAACATGTTCTACTGATGACTGGATCTGAGATTTGCTGCTGCACAGAGGAAACAAAGTGCTTTGACAGTATGACCTTGAAGTGGTAAAGCATGTGAGTTGAGGTTGATCTGTATGTGGACCTTAACTTAGCAATTTCCCAAATTTCAGCCACTCACTTTGATGTGAAGCACCCAAGCAATTCTAATGCTAATTTTGTCAGGTTTGTGGTTTACATTTCTCTCAAGCGCATACAAATGGGTCAGTGCCAACAGTGAGCAGGCAAGGAACTGTACATCATTAAGCAGGGCTCCCGGGTCAGTTGATGAAGCTTCCCCTCTTTAATCATGTGCATAGACTTGAAGTCTGGGACTAGGAGGGGAGAAGGCTGTGCTTGGATGTTGGTCACACGGGGATGACAGGAACATTGAGAAGGTACTGCTGGTAATTCTGTGCCTTCTAACACGTCTCCTTTGAGCACTAAGCCATGTTACCAAATTCTATGGGTGCTGAACATGGAAGCTGCCTTTCTGCCTGTTGAAACCCAATGACCAGGCTCAGGAACAAGCCCAGATGAACCAAGCAACCAAGCAGGCAGTGAGCCAGAAGACAAAAAGGCAGTAGCACAGAGCTACCAATATTCAGCTCACAGGTACTGCAATGGGAAGGCAGGACGCAGGTGCCAAAGAAGTGAAATTTGTTTGCTTAGAATATGCTTCAATTCTGAATTTTCTAACTCCCTAAAGCAATTATCTGCACACAGGAAGGCTCCAGGTCTTGCTGCTTATGGGACAAAAGGGACATAATAAAAACAAAAGATGTCTTATCAACTTCTTAAAAGCAGGTGAAATTACTTGATGTGAAGGGAATGACTATACTGCGACCTCAATACCACAAGTCAAATGAAGATTAAACATCTGCACTCAGTGGTTCCCTGTTCCCTCTTGCCTAGCCTCAGGAATTGAGGCATTGAGATTCCTCTTTTACAGAGCTTGATGTTCGAATCCCAGTCAGTAGAACTCTACAAAAAATAAGTTCCACATAAAACCATTATTTACCTCCTCTGCTTCTGGTAATAATTTAAGAAATTCACGTAGCAGTTCAGGTTCATAGGGCTGACTTCTTCCATGATAAATATCTTCAATAATGGATTCGGCAGACCTTGAAAAAACAATTGAGCACATATATTTTCAACACTTGCAGGGCAAACAGTTACACAGATTGAAAAAACCATGCCTGGGCTGCTCAACAGAGTTATAAAGAGGTTGTGGATGCATCAGTGTCCACAGCAGCAGTGCTCTGACACCATTTTCAGTGACACCTTTACCAAAGGGCAACGTTATCAGTGAATGCAGACTGCAATGAAACAGCTCGCTCTTGAAAATGCTGCTCCCCTTGCCCCTTTCCAGTTGTTTATAAAGAGAGGAAAGGCAGCTCACAGGCAGTGTTACAGGAGGCAACAGGGCTTCCCTGAACCATGCCTGAAAACTCACCTCAACTGGTTAACATCAGCAAACTCTGTCTGATGCCAAGCCATAAATGTACTCAAAACTAAACATATTAGAAAACAAAATATGTCAAATTACTTTTGAGAAAACTGCACAAAACTGCAAACTCCACAAGGAACAGAGCACAATGTATATATTTTATGAGAACTACAAAGAATTCTTACTTTTTGAATTGTTTGAGAAATATCCCAATGTTCATACTTCGTTTTGCATCCAAAATGGAAACCTGAGAGAGAAAGCAAGAGAGATTAATCTAACAATACTTAAGAAAATAGCATATAATGCAGATATCATTTCTTGAATTGTAACACATAACTGTTTGCACCAAATCCTAGGCCAAATAAATATAGAATCACTTCTTAACAACAAAGCTTATATACTACAAAACGAGTTTTTACCAGGGAAATATATAGCACACTCACATCACCTTTCTCCAAGTGAAGCAAAAAATTCCATAGTAACATACAATGAAGGAAGGAATCAATATGTCTATTTCATTACAAAGTAAAAACATTCTTATTGCTTACTTCATAACCCTGCATCTGCAAAATGTTGCTTATCAGGTAATACACTATATTGCATTTAAAGGCCCCAAGGTTAGAGAATACCCCACTTCAAAACCCATGTAAATTCAGAGGTTTGGTGAGAAATGTGAGGGTAGGACTTCTAAGCAGAGGTCAGGTGCATTACTGATTTAAGTCATGCCAACTAACAGCCATACTGACTCAGGGAAAGATAAATAAGTCAATCTTGAATCAAACCCTGAAACACACAGTGATCAAATCTGTTTGCTTACTTAGAAGCAAACAGAAATCCCTAATAAAATAAGCTCTCCCAGTTTTGTATTTCAAAGTTGGTTTGCTCTATCATCTTACATGTACAGTTCTGAAGATTAGGCAAGTGGAAAAAGAAAAAAAAACAACCCCACAATATTTTCCCGTAATTTTGTAAAAAAAATTTAAAATCTAAGTGCTTCTTTTATACTAGTTTTTCTTCCTGTAACAGCATACAAGTTTAAACTTGAGAGGTTTGCCCTGTTTTAGCAAACTGTGTCCTTAAGGTTAAAATTTTACCACAGCTATTTTGGTGATAACAGCTACAAAAGTCATGAGATTTACAAGGACAAGAAAATTGTTTCACCTTAACAGTTTCACCTGACGGCTACAATAAAGGAGCTCAGTACACTTAGATGTTCAAGACTACTGTAGGACTTGCATCTGTTTGTGGTTTTGACAACTGGAAAGGCATTTTGACCTTTGTGACAGTGCTCAGATTAGAAGTAGATATATAAATGCAACATTGGCATTATTATGAAGTTGAATTAGCCTGCAGTCAGCTGGTGACAGTGAAAATATAGGGATGATTAATGGGCTATCCTCAACATACACCCAGGGGACAGCCTCTTCATCTGCTGAAAATAGTGAGTCAAATTGAAAAGTTTTCTGAAATTCTGGAATTTCCTCTCTTCCGAAAACAGTGAAGACTAGAAAACACAGGAAATATCAGCATATTAGTTTTAATTAGATGACTGGTAGCCCAAAGCCCTTCAGTTTTAGCATATGCAGAGATAAGGGGACAGATTGTGGTTTATTCTCCTGTTATCTTAAGAGTTGAGAGGCCCCCAACAGATCATTAAGGAAAAGCCCCTTAACGCAGGACAGGTTCAACTATCTCTCCCCCTGCAGTATCTAATCTTTTTCAAATGTTTTACTGCAGGGACCTCTCACTGACCTCTCTAACTGTAGCTCCAGTCTCCAATTGCTTCGGTCACCCCTAATTCTCTGGTTTCTCCATACTAGTTTAAGCCTATAAGCTTTACCATCATTTGGTTTCTGGTTTGTTTTAAGCATATTCAGAGTTAATCTTGTGTATATTTTTAAAATCACAGTCAGTAACTGTTACAGAGACTGATCATCAGATGAGTAAACCTTTGTTTTCCATGGCACAACTCAGATTTACAGTATAACTTCAAACAAATCACATATTTTTAAAAATATCTTCCCTCAAAGCAAAACAACAATGGGGAACATACACAGCTGCATTTGTCTTATCAGCACAACAAAAAAATGTCACAGCTGTTTCAAGTATCAGGATTTTACATACACTTCTTGCTCTGTATATGAGTGTACTCTATTTTTTCTCTCATTTCTTGTTTAACCACACAATCAGAACAAGCCTCACTTTTTGGTCACTCTTTGCTTAGTGTCTACTTCAAGCTTATCAAAAGTGTTTGAAACTGCTGTCATTACATAAATACCTTCAAGGAGTTTCCAGATGGGAGCACAAGAAGGAGAAAAGGGGAACCTGGCAGATACTCCATAAATATAGTTCCTACTCCTTGCACACAAATACACTATCTTCCATTCCACATTCAGTTGCATATTAGATTCTTAACTTCAGCCTGAACATCTCCACCGAGATTTAATTTGATTTTGTTCATGCAGAGCACTGTCTGCTGTTGCTTTTTACCCTTTGAACATTACCATCGCTTTTTCTAAATTCTGCTCAGTCTGCTCCTGTCTTCCGTTCACACACGCCATCAACACTGCTGCTGGCACAGCACGTTTCAGGGCTCTGTTTGCCACCCAAAGAGGTTTTGAAGTGCTATCCACCAGTAATACCCCTGGACTTCTTGACTCCAAAAGTTACACTGCACTGTGAGAACTGGGAACAGACATCCCTAGTCCCACTGGGATTCTCCATAGCAGAAAAAAATTCTCATATGGTTTCTTATGATTTACTTTAGATTAATTCAGGAAACCTTTCTCCATTCTCCTCCTCTGCTCTCTGAAACTGGAAATACACAATTCTCACAGATACTTTCCACCATCTCCACACCTGCACTTTGCAAGCCCATGTAAAACATCACAGGTCACTTGTCATCACTTGCCACATCTACTTTATAAACAGTGCAATCTCTAAACCATGGACAACAATTCACTGACTAATCTGCTTTTCATCACCAGAGTATTCAATCCAGCATATTTCCAAAATCTACAGCAGGCACAGACCATACAGTAACAAGCCTCAGTTTGACAAATGTTAACCCACCACAGAAATACTCTGTTATCAAGGTATTATGAGAAGGGGAGAATTAGCCTGAGCACCATGGTGAAGTTGTGTTGATGGTAAGAGGATATCTACTCCCGCATCCCAACAGGAATTTGCAATCAATATGAAAGATTCGAGGAGTGTTCTGGGAGACACAAAAAGACCCACATCAAAACTGACTTTGTAGTGACTGGAGAAATGCAACAGGAGTTTCTTGCCATGAAATCATCAATGAGGAACACAACAAAGCAGATTTTTAACAGATCAGTAAAACAAAACATTGTTAAGAATAATGGGGTTTCACATGGTAGGACACAGTTTACAAATTACAGCAGGCATGGAACAGCCTGGCGGCTCAGGTTTGGTGCTGAAGGTTAGAAAGGATATAGATAACTTCCTGTTTCAGCTTCCACTTCACATTACAACATAGTAACTATCATCACTCCAGGCCTGCAGTCACGGTGCAGCAGAGTGAACCCAGCATCTTCCTGAAGGGCTGTCCCCACTCTGTGTCATCCTCCCATGTCACGTTCCTAGCCTGCTCTTTCCCTTAGGCAGGCACTGGTACTCATCTCATTTGGTTCTTGTTGTTAGTTCTCCTCTAGATTAACAGGTTGAATCAGCTCTCAAGAAGGTGGAATAAGCATCAGAGCCAGCACAGGGAAAACAGAGAAGAAGAGGGGGCAAGAGACATCCTGTTCACTCCTTCTAACTTCCTTCTCTCTCCTCCTCTCACTGCCCCTTTGCACAGGTTCTGAAATTCACTGCATCCTTCTGCAGTCATCACACCTCACTTGAAGAGCAGAAACTACTCCAGTAGAAAACAAATTAAGAACAGCACAGCACTCTGCTAAGCTGCTTACTTAAATACGTTTACAGAGGGTGTAATATGTGTATTACATTATCCAATATCTGTCCAGAGCCAGGGGACAGGTGGGGTGAGGTGAGAAACAGGAGCAGAGGCACAGTTTGAAGGAGAAAGCAAGACCAGTTCCTCTGGCTGACAAGAAGCTGTTTTGCCCACTCCACTGCCAGGCTAACTATAGCCTGGGTGAGTGCCTGTTGTGCCACACTGGAACACCACTGAAGGATGGGGAAAGTAAATTGGCGTGTAAACTTAACCTTGCACCCCCTATTTTTCACAGCCTCAAATTACATGGAACCATAGGGCAAATTAAGCCTCTAGTCAAGGAAACATGTTAATTAATCTCCTAAGGGTTTGGTGAGGGCTTGTTTACGAAAAGGAAAGGATTTGCTGTAGGAGTTTGACTCAAGCCTCAAAAGGGACTTCTGTTATAATAATGATGTTACATATAAATACCCTGTATAAATCACTGTCGAGTGAGGAATTAAAAGGACATCCAGTGTTGTAAGCGCCTACTTGCATAGAACTTTTACCAAAACTGCTCATGATTTCATAATCAATAGTGATCTCTGGCAAAGGTATGAGACCCCAAATCTCTTCCACAGTCTGTAGGGCAGTGCCCTCAACACTGGCTGAAGAGTAACTCTTCACCACTTCCACTGAAGTGCACCACTGCACCAAGAGGGAGGCCATAGGGACAACAGAGCGCTCTCTGGCCCTGCCCTTCTGTACAGCACTTTGGACACTTGCTGCTTTTTTCAGATTTGGGTCTAAGTAAAAGCTGAGTTCATGCACTTGAAGTTGTCTTGAAAATTCATTGCTGATATAATATGCCAACTAGGCTAATTCCATTATGTAAACATCTAAGAACATTTTTCTTTGTTCGACCATAAAACACTCTCTAAAATCAACTGTGTTGTACACAAAAGGAATAGAGGTACTGAAACACAAAATGCCTTATCCACCTGCCCCTGCTGGTTTATGAAATGGCCACAAGCAGACCTAGAGCTCGCTCAGCCCCACACCAACACTCTCTCCACAAGATCACACTGATTCTGCACACTTCAGCCTGCCCCCAGCTCCTGTCAGCCTCTGTAGGTTTTACCAGAGTGAGCTGAGGAAAACCATCCACATTGAAACAATCAATGGCAGCCAACAATCGATGGAGTCACAAACAAGGCCTGTGCTCCCATCTCCAGCCCCCTGCTGAACCAGGTCTGCAGTAGGATGAAGCATGTGAGCTGCTGCCCAGCTGTACTTCCACACTTCCAATAACACACAGCTCCTCAGGATTATCTCCTTCCCTCCTTGCTAAGCAGATAGGACTGCAAAGTCCATTAACACATAAGAAATTGCTCACCACTGACACACTGCTGCAGCATGCTTGACAAAGCTTAGCGAGTGAGTGGAACATTTTGTCACTTAAGTGGCATCACTTAGAGGCAAGTCCTGCTGCCTCACCACCTGCCACGTGCAAAATCACCATGGGAGCCCTGAACCAGGGCAGAGGCATCAAGCAGTGTAAATGCACTGCACCACCGTATCAGCTCCATGACGCATGAAAACCATAACTTTCAGTAAGGCAGGGTTTTGTTTCCAAAGCATTTTATCTTGGAGAATCCCTGGCTTTGCAAGCCTCTGCTTTTAATCTCCACCACTGCATGAGTTCTAGAGCACACTGGGGTGTTCTCTGACCTACCTATTGCACAGTATGGGCTACATTCAGTTTATGAAACTTATTGTCATATTTACTAGAACTAGATCTTTATCACACAGCAGTCCTGAAAGGGGGAGCCTCTGAGAAAACACAGGAGGCCAAAGCTCTGTACATCTGTATTTGACACAGGAAGTGCACTCACTACACTCCTGATTCAAAGATGAACATAGCCTGAAAACAGCACACAGGTTAATGACTACCTCTGATGATGGCCCCAATTACTACTTCCCGACATCAGGGTTTCAGAGCCTACAATACACATATCTTCTTAAACCTTAAATTTCAATATGTGCAACATGCATACTATTGGTTTCTCATCTTGTCCCTTCTGATCTTATTTTGACATCTCCTGAATCCTGCAAGATATCAGCAACTTCATGTCCTTATTATCTCACTAAAAATGGATACACTGTTACATCTCTTAACCCCATGCCCTCTGTATTTTGTTTACAAGCTAACATATACAAGCTAACATGTAGACATACACTAGTGATTAAATCTGCATTTCAGCCCTCCAATTACTTCAGAGAAGGATCGCTTGAGACAATTCAATTCAGGCTTCACAAAGAGGCTGTCTATAAATGAGGATTTAAGAACTAGAAAAGCTACTTATCACTTCCCTGGAGAGTGCCTGAACCTGAGTGTACTCGGCACAGAGTACTCTTCACCACTAGAACAGGAATCAGCAGCAATCTTGGGACCTTCTAGGAAGGTTATCTTCGTGTCAAAAGCAGGGAAGATGAAGTAAGGTTTTTCTCAGCAGGAAAGTCATGTTCATGAAAGTGGAAACTTTAAAATTATCAAATAACAAATACCCTTATCACTATCTTATGTTCTATATCCTTGCTGCCATACTGGCACTTCACTTGCTGATGTCTCTAGGATACTGTGGGCATATACAGCACTGACTCTTGCAAATAGGACTCTCTTCTCTCCTGTCTGGTACATGTTTGCATGTACAACCTCTTGCCTGCATCAAAGACACAGAGCAGGAGTTGAAGAGACAACACAATTTTGTTCCACACTGGAAATTCAAGGACTATCCAACATGAGTAAATACAGATGCTTTCAGCTCCCTCTGCTTATTCATATTTATTTTAACAGGTGATCAAATCACAGCACTTAGCAAGTTAAAATAATAAAACACAGTTAGCTCTTTGAAAAATAAATATGTGCCACTAAGAACAAAGAGCTTATGCTTCCCATCATTCCCCTCTCCTTTGAATCAAGACAAATTTGCCGTAAGGATGAAACATGACAGAGAAAGAGAAAAAGGCGAGGCGGAATTCACATCAACTCCTACAGTACTATGTAAAAAAAGAGGTTTTACTTTAATTCTTACCTCCTCTTTAGTCTCTTTAAATGAAGACTTTAAAGATCGGTTTCGGGAGTCCTGGGGTTTGGCTTCCTCCTGCTGCCCAAAAAGTTCCTCAATTGTCTTTGTATCAATTTGATACTGTGGTCTTGCAGCAATTGTCCAGATATTGTTTTTACCACGGACTTGTTCTTCAGGGATAGTTTTCCAGAAAAAGCTCCGCATTCGTTTTTTTTTGCCGTGGCTGTCGTGCCCATTTAGCAGCTGTGGAGGCAGAGGTATGCTGGGGCCAGGCAGCGGAGGAGGGGGTGGCGGTGGGGGCGGCATTCCCGGGGGGAGCGGAGGGGCTGGGGGAGCCCCGGTGAGGGGACATGGCGCAGGGGGCGGTGATGCTGCAGGCTGAGAAAGTTGAGGCGCTGTCGTCGTATCCTCGCTCATCAATCCCGTTGCAACTGGAATAGCCCCATTTTCTTTATCATTGACCAAGGAGAGACAATTCATAACATGCATTTTACAGCCTCCCCCAAGGGGAGAGTGTTACTTCCTTGGATGGCTTTGGAACATTGAACAGTCAGCGCGCCAGCCGCTGGGATCACGCCGCTCAAGCCCTATCTGCCAGCAGCGGCAGCACAAGAGGGGACTGAACCATCTCCGCAACCTGCGACAAAGGACAATAGGGACATTCAGATCACACACATTGGACATTGTCCCTCGCACTGAAAAGACACCAAAACTGAGGTACAACAGCTATCAAGTTTTCAAGCCAGAAGGGAAATTTAGTGAATCAAAAGCCTTTCACAGGGCAATTGTTTAACATTTATCCACACCAAGATTTCAAACAGCTTCAAGCACTTGGATTTCAATAACATATATAAACACAAGAATACCTCTAAATCACCCACAGTAGGTGTCAAAACTACCTATTAATCTCCATTCAGTGTAATTTTGTAAAAGAATATATTTCTCTCAAATTATTAAAACAAATATTATTTCACTGCTAAATTCAGGTATGCTTTTAAAGCTGACTGCACACAGTACTATGGTACTGGATTAACTGCTTCAAACAGACCCTGTTTGAATCCTCTAAACCCATGGTTCAAATCCAAACTGTGCTAAAATAGCTAAAAATTTGCTGATGATTTAACAGTCTAGCCTAGTGTACTACTTTTTTTGCCTTTGTATTTTTCACACAAATGTCAGTAAGGGCAAAAATAGTGTACAGTCCCTAAAGTCTCTGTGTTCGCTGAGCATGAACTTAAAAGTATAACTGGTCTGTTATACTTTAACACTACCTCCAAAAATACAATCAGAGAAGAAAGACCACAGTTTTGATCAAGCTGTCCTTTATCATTTACTTCAGCACCCAGGTTAACAATGCCAACTCAACAGCAGTAAGTAAGTATTGCACATATGCAAAGCTTTAAATACTTTGGTAAGTTTTAACCTCTGGATTATCTCATAAAACAACAGGAATCACAATGGGGTTTAGCATTTTTCTTATACTGTTACCTTCTAAATAAAAATGCCATTATTAGCAACAAACCTTCAGGTAAGAGCATAACTGCCACAAACTGGACACTTTTGATAAGCTGAATCTATTGGAACAGATTTGATTCATAAGTCTCAGAGAAAAACTAAAGTGTTTCAAATACATTCCACTGAGGAATCTCATGATTTTATGGAAATTTGGAAGCAATCTCAAAAAAAAAAGGATTTGTGAATTTACAAAAAAAAATTTAAAATTCAAAGATGGCATGCAATACAAACTTAGATAGGAGACAGACAGCCCCTGAGCAAAACTCAGTCTCAGGAAAACTCACCAGAAAAAGCTCAAGTAATGCCCTGGCACAAGAACAACATCAAATCAGAAATTTGGCACTGACTTAGTAGTATGCCTCCTCAGCAGGGTTCACACGGAGCTAATAGCAACCCAGATCAATTTGACATTGTATAATAGTGATGAAAAAATTTCACTATTTTTGCCAGAGATCCATCACTAGACCATACATGAACAAACAGACCCAAGTCACAGAAATAAGCCTTAGGGCAAATTCTCTCTTGGTCTGCAAGGACTCAGCCACTCACAGCTTCACTGAAATCAATGGAAAACAACGCAAAAGCATCTACTGTACCTTTTCTTTTCAAAACCTTGCTCAGGTAGCAATGAACTCCTCTCTCCTGCTTCAGATTTTCCAATCTCATGCCTTACGTTATCCAGGCATTTACAAGAATAGAAAACATATATAAAAACCTGTATGAGGTTTAAATCGCAGGCATGATGGAAAATATTTTAATGGCATGGTAAAAAGGAGAGAAGCTACAAAGAAAGTGGATCAGGATAGAGTGTTTCAAATTTAAGTCAGCATTAATACCCAGCTGCTATTACAGGGCTCTGCATGTTCACGCCTCTCCTCCCAAATTCATGATCATAGAAGCAGAGAGGCATAAAAAAGCAGGTGCAAGGTGGTGGAAGGAGATTAACCACTCAAACCAATTAAGTGTTGCATTAATTTAAAGAAATACTCAACTAGGAAAAGCACTTTTCCTCCCTACTACTTATTTAAAAATGAAAAATGTCTTAGCTAGTTTTCCACCATCATACAAAGCAGTATTCAACATTATTATTTTCTAGCTTGGGTTCCCACACATTCACCAAAAAAAAAAAAAAAAAAGACACAGACAGACTGACCGACCATGCCCTAGGCAAGATTCAAGAACCTCATTTTGAGACTTTCAATAAATCTATATGCTTTAGGAAAAAAAAAATCAAATCCTAATGGAACAGAGTTGTAGGAGATGAATCATCAGAGTCCCAGCACTAACACACAGGAGTGGAAAACGACTGATCTCAGACCTGAGTGCTTCTGTGCTAGACAAGGGACACTCCTAGTGAAAGGAGTGGAGAAGGCACGGGGAAGAAAACATCCCAACCTAGATTTAAAGATAGATAGAACAGGAAAAACTGTTTTCAACCCAACGAGCCTTGTACTGCTTTAGATGAGGTAACAGCCAGAACCAGGAAAGGGGAGGAATCAGCATTTGGAAGGAAGGCATGAAAGGAAAGGCACAGCATAAAGGCTGGCATTCAGCTTTGTTTTCTGACAGATAAGCACGATCCCGGTGACAGAGGTCACCTGCTCGTGAGAGGATGGCGGTCTCGAGTTACCAGATACCAGGAGACTGCTCAAAATTCCCTTCTCATGCTGCCTCTCCCGAGGAGCGGCTCAAAGCCATTCCCAGCGGAGGCTCCCACCACTACCGTGGGTGGGAGAGGAGCGAAGCTGGCAGCCAGGACAGGTTCTGGGCTGCTCGCTGGTCTCAGCAGGTGCCTCTGAGCAGGAAGTGCAGCAAGAGGAGGTGGGGAACAACCAGCCGTTCCAACTGAGCTACAGATTACCGAGACACGCTGGGACTGGGATGCGTAATAGAAGCCAAGCAAAATTTTAACTCCTAAGGAGATTCTCCACACTTTTCAAAGGATTAAAGGGAAAAAAAAAAAAAAAACAAAAACCAAAGAACAAACGTTTAAGACATTGCAATTATACCTCATTGTTGCATGTTTGTTATCCAAAACAGCCGGAGAAGCACCAACGCTCTAAAGTAACGTCTTTACTGCACGTTTTAATTGTGCCCATATTTGGCATAAAAGAAATATTTTATTTCTTTGTCTCATTCATTGTTTTAGCCGAGCTAATCTAATTTGGAAATGTAACTTAAAAGTTAGAGGGTGGGGACAACTTTCTACCCAGGTAAGAGAAACACTCTAAAGTAATTTGTTTCTTGCAAAAAAGGCAGTTGCCACTGAGACGGATACGGATTGTGTTTGCATACACAAATTAACAGATGAGGTGCACGACACACTGAAGGGCATTTCATAATTCATACTGCAAGACATGACTGACTCCCTTTAACTCACACCTTATGTTCTCCCCTGCCCACGTTTCTGAATCAGGCGCCCTCCAAGTTCTCATGAGAACAACGCCGAACCCAACGCCGAACTTCGGTGTCTGTGTCTCAACACAAACACTACAAAAGGCAAAGGGAACAACTAGTTGCCGACTGCAGACAGAGAAGCTGCAAACGCCGATAACCATTCCCTGATCCTGCCAAAATCTGCGGGTTAAAAAGAACACGCAGCTCATGCTATTCAGCGACTTCGCGCTTCCCCGCTGATCGCATCCCACAAAAGCGCTGGCACCGCGTCGGAGCCAGCCTGCGGGAGCGGGCCAGGCAGGGACCCCCCGGCGCTTGGCCGGGGCTCGGCTCCGGCTATTTCTTGCTCGGGCTCCCAGGTGCCGCGCTCGCCCCGCCGCGGGAAAAGGGTTCCCACGGAGGAGCCCTCAGCCCCACCGCCGTGTTCTCCGCCCGGACCAGGTGCCAGGCTGGTGCCCTGTGGGGGCCCTGCCGCCGGGACCACCCAAGAGGCGGCGACAGATCCTTACTCCGTAATTCCCTTCCACCGACGCCGCAGGCACCGCGGAGGGCGCCGGCGGCTCGGCTGCACCGCGGGTCACACCGCGCCGCTGCCCTCCGCTCCCGCCGGACCCCGGCGGCCGAGCCGCGCCCCGGCCCCGCGGAGCCCCGCAGGACGCGGCGAGGGCAGCGCTCGCTCCGCCGGAGGCAGCCGGGGCGCCGGGACAGCTCCCGCCCCGCCGTGCGAGCGGAGCGGCGGCTGCGGCTCTCCCGCAGTGGCAGGGGCCGGCCGGGCCCGGGGTCCGGCGGGAAGGGGAGCCCGTCTCCCCGGGAGCTCTCCCTCCTCCTCCGCCTCGGGAAGGCGGCGAAGGACCCACGCAGGAGGACGGCGACCCCCCTGCACCGCCCGGCCGCACCCCAGCGGCTGCGCGGAGCCCCCGCCCGGCGCGGGGTCCCCGTGTCCCCGCTCACCTCCGCGCCCGCGGGAGCACGCGGCGCAGCCCGGTCCGGTGCCGCCGCCGCCGCTTCCTCCCATCGCGCCCGGCCCGGCCGCGCCGCCGGAGCGCGGGGCGGGGCAGCGCAGGCGCGGCGGGCGGGGCCGCGGCAGGTGGCGGTGCTGGCGGCGGCCCCGCAGCGGCCCGGCCGCGGGGCGGCGGCGCCTCCATCCCCCCTGCCCGGGCTGTGCCACCGAAAAGCCCGTGCGGGAGGAGAGCGACCCGCGACCCAGCGCCGGTGCCGCCGCCGCGGCGAACGGAGACGCGCAGTGCGCCTCCGGGGGCGCTGGCTCTAAGCCAGCTCCGGCTGAGCTGCTCCATCGACACAGCCAGCCATCAGTGCCCGCACGCTGTCACCGCACTCACAGCAACTCTTTCGATAGGAACTGGACAGCGGTGCGACCGGCAGCGCGCCCGGCTGGAAGGAACGGGCTCCACTCCACAGCTGAAGCCTTTCGCCCTCTGCCCACGCTCCCGAGCAAGCGCATCCCTTGGTCCAGCCCGTATCCCTCACCCCGGCGCTCCCCGCCGGCTCAGCCCTGCAAGCTCGGGGGAAGCAGGCAAGACGGGTCCCTTGTGACTCTAAAGCGGACGGTGTGAGAGAAGGGCAGACGAATTTAAGATGTGGTCACAGCCCTGGGTTACAGCGCTCCAGGCAGCAGCGCATTTGAGTTGTGGATGCCTGAAAGCCAAAGTCCCATTCACTGATAAGGCAGCAAACAAGCACAAATGGTTCTAAAATATTTTATCAAGAGATTGAATCCTATGTCTAAAATAATAACATTTTCACAGGAAGAGTAAAGGTGAAGAACTGCACTCAAAGTCAATCAATAGTCAGCCCAGACATCTGAACACTACTTTTTACAGAAGGCAAATTCCAAAGGTGGAAACAGAAACTCTTCCTTTCCTGAGAGAGGAGGGAGGGAGAAAGAAGAAACTTCTTCCAGTCCCACTTAATAAGCCACCAGAGCTTCTGAGCTGAGCACAGGAGAGAGAAGACATCACCTTGATACAAGCAGGGGTGGGAAGGTAAAGAGCAGCAGGACAAAACCATGTCTTACCTGAGTGTGTAGCGCCTCACCTGTGCTATTTTCTCTGCTCAGGTGTTGGAAGGCAGGAACCAGAGGAAGAGTGGGAGACCAGGTGGCCTCCTCTGGCCCAGGCCTGGAGCCCAGGCCAATGGTTGTGGAGGTTACACCATTCCTGCTCACAGTTCTGCAGCCAGAGATGTGACCTACTGGTCTGGCAAGACAGCCTGCTTTAGTCACCTCAATTTAAAAAAGTAGTATTAGAACAAAAGGAAAATTTAAGGAATGCAATGCCAGAACCCAGTCATTTAAGCTGAAAATTCACTGAATGAAGAGTTCAACTGTAGTAAAAGGCAATTTCCATCACAACACACATGTCTGCTTGGCAGGGTGAGTAGCAGCTGGAGAGGACACGCTCAGCTTTGAGCCAGCGTGGACATTCCTCGAGAGTGTCAGGTCAGCCCTGAGGTCATCAGCGAGGAAGCGCTTTGCTGCTTGGACTGTAACTGCTTGTGCTGGAGCCAAAGGGACTTGTTTTCATTGCTGCCAGTCATGAACACAAATGTTCTCTCGAAAAGACGGAAAGAGCAAACCAAACAAGAGACTTGCATAATAGCATTGTATTTAAAAAGTCAGAACCCAAACAGGAGAGCAGAGGACCTGGGAGCCAGTCCGGATGTCAAGTTAAACTCTTCACTTTTCCTCACCCTGTGGGTTTGTTCTCCCTGAACTTTCCCAAAACATGTTAGCAAATTAATTTTAAAATTTTAGCTGATTTTTTCACCTAAACATGTAACACTCAACAGGCAAATATTTTGCCCATGTGGCTAAAATTGATATGAGTTATAAACAACTGAAAACTGGTCTTTACAGTAGGAAGTATTAGGCAACTTTAATAATAGGTAGATCAAGCAGCCCCACCTATAATAAACAACAAATGCACCTCCCTAGAACAGATAGCATTTAGATGAGTTGGTATACTACAAAACCAAATCATACTGTTAATTTTTTAAGATTTCTAATTAATGAAATGCTCAAGAGAGTTTTCAGGAGGACTACTGTTTTAAAGGCATTTTTTTCTTATGTTTAAAAAAACACCTTGTCTTTTGTAAACTCTGCTTTTCTTCAGAGCATCGAGCTTCTCATTCTTTAGGCTGAACACAAATCTAATGATGGAACAGAGCTAATGGAAATAAAATAATTTACACCACCTGAAAAAAGGTGTCATCTTCATTACAATCCCTCATTTCTACAGAGTTTGGAAAAAAGGAGGAGAGAAAGTTAATAGTGACACTCCTATCACATTAAAAGAAGTTATATTTGGGCTCAAAATTAAGCACTCTGTTAGTTAAGGTCTCAAAACAAAACCCTGCAATTAATTACCACCATCACCTAAAACTAGCATGATGCATGTGCATATGTAAGACAGGCAAATCAAAACTGAACAGGCAACACAAGTTTTTAGCATTATTTATCTCTTAAGTGCTTGAATTTACAGTCCTTAGTATTTTTTAAGGCAGAGAATGTATAATTATTTAATTAGCACAGTAAGACACACTATTCATTAAGTAATAGGAACACACTGCTGATAGCTGAACTGCTCCTGACTGAACCAATGGATTTATGCTGCCATGAACAGCAAGAACAGGGAAAACCTGAACTAAAAAGTTGTTTCAGGTTTATTCTGCTCTATATCTGATCTCTGCACTTAATTAAGAAATGTTATCTGACAGCCACACTGGGACCCATCTCAGTCCTACCAACCAGTGTTGCACGGGAACTCGGCAAAGATTCTCCTCATCTCTTTTTCTGCTCCTCCTGGAATATCAAATACTCTCTTTCCTCCAGTAGCTATTCTCTTTAAAACAGATTCTCATCAAGGGATGAAGAGGAGTGTATTTGCTCAGAAAACAAAGTTCTGTTCACCTACAGCCCTTATAAAAAGTTGAATGCTCACTTTATGCTGAGAACAAGTCCTTCACAGAAATACACCACCAGGAGCAGACAGCACAGAATTGTTGATAATCCTGCTCCCTTCTTACACTTTTTTTTTTCTTTTTTTTTTCCTTTTAGAAAGGCAGCTGAAGTGTAAAAGGCAATGCTTCTGTGCCAGCACTCTCAGCCACAGGAAACAAAAGACTGGAAAACCACAGACTGAGCTTTTCTGTCCAAGGCCACTGCAGAGCAAGGTTCATACACTGCTGCTCTTGCCTCAGAGCAGGGACCCTGATGAAAACAGCAACACATCACTTTCCCTTTCCATTGCTTTTCCATCAATTTATGCCCTTCTTCTCCAAGGCAGGCACAAGCAATCCTTCCTGCTACTCCTACACTACAGGGTAAGCTACTTGCTTCACTCCCTTCAAACTATTCCCATGATGACAAACATGTGAACACCCCCCATCTCCCTGGCCATTTGGTTTCCACACAAGACTCGTGGAAATTAAAAGGACATTGGTGAAAGAAGGTGTAGAGAGGTAAACGAGCACTGTCACAGAGACAGAACTATGTTTTCTGTGTATCCCTACCTTTAATATCAGAGTAACTGGGTAGAACATAAAGATGTCAAAGAGCAACAAACACTAAGAAATGAGAGAAATATAAACCAAGTAGCAGTCAAATTCTCTGTCTAATATAGGAAAGCCTTTCAATTTGACACAACTTAGCAATGAGTAGTTTGGTTAATTTTAGGGTGGTTGCTAACCATGATAAGATTCATGACTAATATAAAAATTTTTGTGACTAGTACAATCCTTACACCAAGCATCCAACATGGAAAAGATAACCAGACTAAAAAAACCTCCCAAACCTAAAGATAATTGCAGATGAGGAATGCTAAATAATTACAATACCTTTCACTTCTTGTAACACCACAACAAGGAACAAGAGCAGATAAGCAAAACATAAAAAGTGAATATGCCCCCCATTCAGTTCAAAACACAGTTGAGACAAACATTTACCTTTGCTTTTACATTACTTTGATCATTTTTGAAAGGACAGACAGACTAGAGATAAGGTTTCTGGGAAAACCAGTTGCTTGAAGATTGAAAAAGCTGTTGCTTTAATGATGTCGGTGTATTACTATACTCTGCCTGTGTAGATCTCTTTCCAAATAAAAATACAGATACATTTAGTAACCAGAAATATTCTTTGTAAGGGGCTTGTCAAAGCATGAAGTAGGTAAAAGAGCATTTTTAGAGCAAAAAAGCTGTTTGTAGAATTCAGGTGAACAAAATAACAGGAGCAACAAATTTCAAGCAAGCCAGGAGTACAGATAACTTATAGTATGGTCACTGAGAATCAAAACAGCTCCCCAAGTCTCTGGTACAGCAGCTACAACAGCATATCTGAAAATGTTACTAATTGCTTTGAGTTCTTCATCCTAAGAAATCTCACACAACCCTGTAAGCACTAATGTAACAATTTGTTAACAGAGATGAAATCTGTCACAGACAAGTCTCTACAAGGTGGGTATGGCCTCCTTTACAAACAACAAAAACACCCCATCCTGACAATTGTTCACCTAGATAAACCTAGCTTACAACCTCAGAGTATTTATTTCAGGATATTTCTTTTTTGCAAGAATCAGAAAGCCTGACAACCATAATTACTTCCCATTGGAAACGCTCATACGTCTTTCCTCTTACAATCTCTTGATGCAAATTTCTGCATTTGGTTAGATCTAAAAATATAATTTTAAATATAAGATATGAGCTTGAATTATTTCATAAACACATGTATTTGAGCAGTGACAAAGAAAGTTACAGTACTACAGCAGGCTACTATCAGTTTAAAAACCTATTGATCAGTTGAACAGAGAACCGTGCTCACTGAGGTTACCCATAACAATAAGTGCTTTGCTGAGCAAAATGGAAGTAATTCTTCCTTGCACCAGTATTAAATGATACACAGACAGGTTTTAGCAAGTAATCTTTTTGGTTCCACCTCTTCTTCCAGGTGAAGAGACTCCAGCAGTTTTAAACCATTGCAAAAGTTTGAGGATTACACAATGACTCATTGGTCAGTCTTTTCTTAAGGCAACTGCAAATTCAAGTTCACTCTTACCATTTCTGAGAGAGTTCCTTCTGAGCAGCAGCAATCCTAGGCAGGAGACACATGAATCTGAGGGAGAAACCAAGAGTATATGTTCCTTATGTGCCCTTTTTCTACACTGTTCTGAAAGACCAATACTTCAGTTGTGGTCAGTGGGTTTGCATTCTTCACCCCTGCAATAATGCATTTCCTAGTTCAACCCTATACTCACTCAGTTCACTTTCCTTGCACCGTCATATCACATGTGTGCCAGGATTCAGTGGAAGTCAATGGCTTTGAAAGAATTGTAAATAAAATTTAATTTCCTTTAGAAGTTCAAGTCAAATCCCACATATATTAAAAGATTTGCTTCACTATGGATTTGCTTTCCAGTTGAACTTGCCCACTGTTAAGACAGCATCACTACCTAGCACTGCTTTATGAGATATTCTTGGGCAGAGGTGACAACTCACAAAAACAGGACTAAGCTTCCACTGCAGAAGCTCCCTTCTACTTTTAACCATCACAAGCCAAGAAAGTTTGACTGCAAACTTGTTTAATATGAATACAAAATTCACATAGGATATACATTCTAGGGAACGTAATTGAGCAATTACAAGAGATTCTGACAGAACAAAAACAAAGAAGGCTCTGTCAGGCTAAGAATTTAATGAGGAATGATTAAAAAGTTTGATTTACAGTTACATTACAGTTGTGTTAAACACTGAAAACTTTAAGAATGTCAGCTGAAAGATGTTTGAACGTACAGTACATAAATCATACAATCCACACAATTGTAAATAACATATTTGAAGTATTTAATTTTACTTAACATAACATATAAAGCAACATAACATGTGCAAATGAGGACTCCAATATATTGAATTTAAAATATCTATGATAAAACTGACATATAATTTTACATTTAAGGACTACAGAAATGATGAAGAAATTAAAAATGTGTCCTCCATTTTACTCCCATTACCAAAGTATGCTTTTCAATTAAACAGAAAAAACATACTGGCCCAATTGCCTCACAAAATCATACCTGCCCATAAAGTTTAACTAAAGCTTTAACCTGCTCTAAGTGTACAATGACACAGCATTTACACAGGCATCTTCCCCTTGTTGGGAACTGACAAACTATTACATGAAAGGGTTCTTAGATTATGTACAGTGGTGGAAAATATTATCTTAAAAAAAGGCACATACCTGTGATTTAAGGCTAGTACGGTATTTGTTTCATAGAGAAAGAAACATTTTAAATGAAATTAGTACATTTAATGGTTGGCCTCACTCAGCAAACCACTTGGTGCAAAGCAAAAACGTGTGCTCAGAAGCCTCAGACTGACAGTGATTCTTACTTTAGTGTTTTTCTGGTTTTTTAACCCTTTGATGGAAAGGTATATTTTTAAAAAATGCATTTGCTTTAATTCCGCTTGTCAATGAGCCATCTGCTACTGTTGCCTTACATGCAGATATCACATATAGGCCTTACAGTATTCAACTGCAAAATAGTCTTTTAACTTTTTCCTTTTTTTTAAAAGTCATATGAAAATTACTAAAGATGTTTTCTATATTCACCTATAAAACACCAGATGTTGGTACAAATCATGTAAACCTCCATTTGCAAATATTTTGACTAGCCACCAAAATACAAGAAATCACAAGCATCATTTGTCAGTGCAAATCTATAATAGTTTTCTTTCCCCTCCCTCTTCCCCCCCATCCCAATTACAGAAATAACCACCAACCTTTATATACAAAAGGAGTGCTCTATATTTGAAATTACAGAAATTATGTTTGGTTACTTTAAAGTTGCCCACTTTCCTATCAAATTCAGTTTTACAGTATTATAAAAGGGGAAAAAATTTAAAGCTGTCCGTTCAAGAATGACTACAACAGTCCTTCAACCCCAACCCTTAATTATTCTCAGATTTAAAGAATTTTAGGTTAACATTGGGTCCTCTTCTATGATCTGGTTACTGTTCTTCAAGCCAGGATGGGGCATCTGCTCCAGGAGTTTTCAATTTGATGTGGAACTGTTTAAGTGTCTGTTCAAGCTGCTTTTGATTGCCAGCAAAGTACGCCGCAATGGCATTGTGGAACAGAACAAGCTGATTGTGCAATACCTTCACCTGCAGGCAAGGAGAGAGATATTAAGAGGAGGCTGATGTTAACATCATCACAGTTATAAAGAAATAAGTGTATTTGAAATGCTCAGATTTCCTATAGATTTATTTAACAAAAGCTTAAAAATATAGATATGAAATGCAAATATGAATTTATTTAACATTAAAGTGATTCAGAGTTTTCATAAAGTGTGTTTAACAGCCAGTACCAACTCAGCATGCACAGAGCAAACACAATTCACTAAACAGCATAATGTTATCAAATATCAAACACTTGATTACAAGTACCTGATGCCTTCAAATGAGATGCCAAACCTCTAAGATACGTGCCTGCAGGCCAAATGGACCTACCTCCCTGAAACAGTACATGGCAAGGGCATTATCTGAGTATACAGTTCGTGCATTGCCCCTCTTGCAGAGAGTTGCTGCTTTCCAGCTCATGGACACCTAAATCAAATTAAAGTGATGTCCTTCTCCCAGCAATATTTCTTGCCCATCTGCTGTAACACAGGATTATTTACAGCACTTTGTCATTATCTTGACTCCACGATTTGTGAAAATTAGTCATGAAATACACCTGTCACAGGAACAACCAAAACCTGGGGAGAAGAGCACAAGGGCAGCTGGAGGGCACCACTGTTTTCCTCTATGATAACAAGCTGCAGCCCCACTGATGAAGTCAAAGTCAAGCAAATGTAACATTTCCATCCTAGCACACCAGGAAACCTGAAACTGTGAATGGACAGCAGTATGCTGAAAGGCATCTGTCCAGTTTCTCCTGCAGCCAAACCCTTTTTGTTCCTGAGTGTACTCTCAGCCAGCACCACCTTACTCTTGTGTCAGACCCCAAATCCCCATGGTGGTGGCCCTGTACCTGTTTACAGCCTACAAGGCTGAGCCCAGCAGCAGGCAGCCAACATGGAAGGGAACAGAGGAACAAAGTGGCTGAATGAGCCCCAAGGGAAGATGTGGGAGGTAACAGATTGAGTTTTCTCTACTCAGATTTTAGATCACTGTCTCATCTCTCAGCACACTCCAGAAGGGACAGTCTACTTTTGTCATTCTGGGAATCAAAACTGTCCTTGGGCCAGGTTTGGCCTATGCCTGCCCAGTGGGCCATGATTGTTTTAACAGGTTATTTGTTATTGGCTACTGCGCTTCTCTGAAATGCATGCAACTCAGTACAGAAACACCTTATAATCTTTATTTAATGAAAGATTTCTAATTAAACTGCCCACCATTATATTTGACACGCTATGACACCTGAAGAGTGCAACATTTACTCAGAAATGTAATAAATATATTTTAAAAATTCCTTGAGAATAAAGGGCTGAGCATGTGTGTGCATATCCCTGCAGGAATATATAAAAAGTTCTGCACAAAGTTAAAAACTCTGATTATATAACTTTTTTTTTAACTGAATAGCAGACTCAGTTCAAAAATTAAGTGATAACCTCTTCTTTGCTGGCCCAAATTTTCATCTAAGTTGCTCTGACAATCTGAAAACTGGAATCCCTATGTCTTCTCCCTATGTTTCTCCTAATAATTCAGCTTAATTTATGCAAATACATGCCAAAGAATAGGCTTTTTGTCTCATTAATAGCGTAAAATGATTCTTTATCCCACCAAAAGGAATAAAGATGTATTTACATGAGGGGTGTGAATGGTTAGAAAGGTATTGCCCAGCATACCTTTAGATGATTTTTTTTTAAATTTACAAAATAATTTACAGAATTTATCACATACAGACATTGTAACATCTAGGAGACGGGATTTAGCTAACCACACTTGTTCAAATAGAGTACAACCTATTTTTTGAGTCATAAAAGATGACCTCTTCTTCAGTTTGTGTGGGCAGACAGGTATATAAACATAGGGATTTTTCATCTATAAAAATGTTAATTACAAAATATTACACTTTGTAAGTGGAAAATGTCATAACAACATGAAGGACTTGCTTTTAAAAACTTAGAAAGCACAGTGCTTTTCTTGATCAGATTCTTTCGTCACTGACATGCAAGACTTCATGCAATCCAAGCCAGGAATTCTACAGAGAAGTACACTCACTGTTATGGCATATTACTAAAATGCTACAAGAGTTTTACTCGTACAGTTTATAGGAACTCAAATAAAACAGGGGTAACGAACCTCCCCTCCCAGCCCAAGTTCATCAGTCTGAGACTATATTTGGTATTTTATTAGGGTAGCTTTTAACATAAACCTTCTGTGAACTGCCCCAAAAATTTTCTGGTAATTTAAAAAATTCAGTCAGGCCTAGGCTCAAGGATGTGTACACACACACACACACAGAGGCAGGAACTGACAGTGTAGAGGCAGATAATTTGGACTGAAAAAAATATGTTTTGTTTTGGAGGTGTTTTTTTAACTACTAAAGCTACCTCATCATGGTATAAATTTCATGATTGTTATCAAACTGGCTCCAGAGGTTCAAAGTCTTAGAACTTCTACTCTCCTCCTTCAGAAGCTGATTGTTAGTGAATCCCAAAAATGATGGTGGGATCTTCTTTTCCATAGCTTCATTCAAGTAACTTTACAATACAAGTTTTTCTAGAAAAAGACCACTTAAACTGTCTGACACTATATAAAGACAACAGCCAGCAAAGAGAAAAAAAGGTGTAACACCTCAAAACACCCTGTATGTCCACAACAAAACCACCTGCAACCACAGCTACAGCCCAACTATTCATTTAAAACCAAGTTCAAATTTACCCAGTTTTCCCATGAAAGAATCTCGCTCCAACTTGGGGAATGGGTAAGTATCTTACCCAATCCCATATCCAGTCACTGACTGCAACTTCCACTCTGTATTTCACCTTAGCCCTCTGTTGGCAAACCACTCATAGAGATATGCAGTCAGTTGGATCAGATAAAAGATCTCAATTAAAATTAAGGAGACAATAATGTATCTGCTTTAACCTGGATCAATTCCCCAATCTGATTCTCTACACAGCTGCAAAAACACTTTCACAAACACTAGAGAGAAGGCAATGGGGGAAAAGGGGGGGATGAAGGGATCACTTTTTTTTTTTTTTTTTTTGCATCAAAGCCTTGAAACAATTGTCAGATTACATCAATAAAGGCCAACTCTTGATCACCAAGCTGTAGCACTGATTCCAGGAAAGGAGTGTTTGAAGATTTGCCTCAAAGAATGCTAATGGTATGCTGCTAAAATACAGCCAAAATACAGGTTCCAATATATGACTAATATAGCCGTCAAAAAGACATCATGCTTTACAGTTAACAGTTAAAATCTTTGTTCCTTTTAAATTAACTACGTATACCTATTTGTTCCTAATTATAAGCAGAGTAAGCACTTCATAATACAATTGGCACACATATCTCAAAACAAAGCTGAACTTTTTGGATAAGCATAAAAATCTACATGTAGACATATCCTATATAGGAGACTTAAGTGTCATATACAGAAGATACTACAGGTATTGGATTTTATTTTTCACATGGATGCCTCTTAGCATTTCAGCTCTTTCTAAATATTGCTGTCTTTCCCCACCTCCCTCTGAACACTGTATTTTCTGTGGAATGGTAAGTGCATATTTCTTTACACCCTCCTCATTCAGACCGTTTCAGCCATCTCAACAAACAAAAAGACAATACCCCTATCTGTGAGTCTGGACCTCCTCACAACCAACACAATCCCTTCTCCTAGCTATCTTAGTTTGAAGGTACTTAGTCTAAACACTTTCATCATCTGGGTCTCCACTGGACCATGGACCACTTTCATTTGTAGAAGCAAGCATTTAACAATCAAACTCCTGAAGTACAAATCACAAAAGTGCAGTCAATTTCTCTACACAGAATGGTATTTGACATTACTCCAGTGCATCCAAGAGTAACAGGGTTTTTTTTCTCAAAAGGACAAAACCTTCTAAAACTGTTTTCAGAAAAGACAAAAATATTTAAGCTAAGAACAGGACATCATCCTTATTTAAAAAAAATGACTATTTGTAAGATTCAGATTTTTAATGCAACCATTATTACAGTCATTAGCAAACACTACAAACTTCTACAGAAATCTGCCAGCTGGGGATAGCACCAATAAAACTTTGTATCAGCATTAAGAAAAATGAGTTCTAACTTCAAGATCAAATGCTGTAACAAAATCAACAGAAATCTTATATATCTTGGTTTTAAAGACAGAAACTTGCAATTCCAGCTTTACTGTAAATACAGCTCTCTGAGCCTTTGAGGGCTTTTAATTGAAATATTAGCATATGAACTGAGGAAAACAGGCACAAAGAGACTGCAACCATGTGATGCCTTTTCCCCATATAGGGAAAACCTAGATAGGGCCATCTGCATTACGGGTTCTTAGGTGACATTTGCAGCAACACAGACCAACTGGAGCCCACCAGCCAGTTAAACTGGCTTCAGAGGTTCTTCATTTACTAGGAACACACTGCTGATAGCTGAACTGCTCCTGACTGAACCAATGGATTTATGCTGCCATGAACAGCAAGAACAGGGAAAACCTGAACTAAAAGGATGTTTCAGGTTTATTCTGCTCTATATCTGATCTCTGCACTTAATTAAGAAATGTTATCTGACAGCCACACTGGGACCCATCTCAGTCCTACCAACCAGTGTTGCACGGGAACTCGGCAAAGATTCTCCTCATCTCTTTTTCTGCTCCTCCTGGAATATCAAATACTCTCTTTCCTCCAGTAGCTATTCTCTTTAAAACAGATTCTCATCAAGGGATGAGGAGGAGTGTATTTGCTCAGAAAACAAAGTTCTGTTCACCTACAGCCCTTATAAAAAGTTGAATGCTCACTTTATGCTGAGAACAAGTCCTTCACAGAAATACACCACCAGGAGCAGACAGCACAGAATTGTTGATAATCCTGCTCCCTTCTTACACTTTTTTTTTTTTCTTTTTTTTCTTTTAGAAAGGCAGCTGAAGTGTAAAAGGCAATGCTTCTGTGCCAGCACTCTCAGCCACAGGAAACAAAAGACTGGAAAACCACAGACTGAGCTTTTCTGTCCAAGGCCACTGCAGAGCAAGGTTCATACACTGCTGCTCTTGCCTCAGAGCAGGGACCCTGATGAAAACAGCAACACATCACTTTCCCTTTCCACTGCTTCTCCATCAATTTATGCCCTTCTTCTCCAAGGCAAGCACAAGCCATCCTACCTGCTACTCCTACACTACAGGGTAAGCTACTTGCTTCACTCCCTTCAAACTATTGCCATGATGACAAAATGTCATCTTATACAATAAACAGAAAAGATAAAGCTTACCTCAGAAAAGCTCTCAGCAGATAATTATACTTAAGCCAGAATTTAAGTGTAAAGGAAGTCCTTTCTATAGCTCATTTGGGAACAAAATTACACACACCCTTTAGTAAATATTTTTACACCTCTAGTGTCAAAACTGAGAAATGTCAACCACTGATAAAAAGGCTTAGGCATGTGAGATTCCCTAATGCATTAATCTAAAAGGCAGGAAGGAAAAAACAATCTCTTTCAGAAACAATTTGTAGGCTGTGACTGCTAACAGGATGCTTGGTCTAATTCAAGACTGTCACTAGGGAGACAACTTGTTCAGTGTTTCCTAAACTATCTAATTTAATTTAAAAAAATTATGGAAATATGTTTTGTACAAGAAGGAAATAAAACGCTTTTGGCTCTGAAGCATTCCTATACATATAAACATAAATTGTTAAGTATGTTATATAGATAATGGAAACCATGAGGAAACAGGGTAAGTCCTATTTTAAACTAATTTGAACTTAAGCATCAGAATTCCTGTACAGATATGAGCTGGAAGAATTAAACCGTTTTAACAGAGGTACATTGTAGTGGTAGCAAATAACTTACCAAAAGAAGAAAAAAAAGGCAGGGAGAGTAGGAAGACACCTTCAGCATCCCTGTTTTCAACCTCACATAGTTTTAAAACCCAGCTCTCAGGAGCATTTTCTAATTTAAGAATCAATATCAGTATTTAGATTAGAATTCAGCTTCTTGAAGAAAATTAATTTCAATAAGAATGTTTTCAATACTTTTCTTTTTCAAAGTTTTTCAGCAAGAACCAGAAATAAAGTCAGGCCAATACCAGTTTAGTCACCTGATGATCTGGTCCATCATAAAGCCAACTTTTGATGGCTATGTAATTCCAGACCAGGGAGTCCTAAAGCAGATGCCTGAAGGAACAGTACTCAGGAGCTATGTTTTACGCATATATTTGTTTGCTTATTTTCTCAGCCTTTTTCTTATCATCTGTTCATGGTTCATGTTTCTTCCCTGAGCCCCATCTTTATTCTAAGAAGCTGATGCAACTGACTATGTGAAAATATATTTAAGAATACAAAATAATAATCTATTTTAATTGGTTTAACTTCTCCCTATGATTTTTCCTTTAAACTTTCCTCCTTCCAGACAGGGACCATGGTTTGCTATTGCAATCTGGGGGCACTCATATATTCTTTGACAGGCTCTTGTTACCTGTGTTCAAATGTTTAAAACGTTGAACAACCCATACTGAAAATGCTAACCCACTGACAATGTTAACCCTGGAAAAACTGACAACTATCTCCTATGTAAGTTTTAATCATCTTTTTCTTCCTCTGAAGGATTGAATATGATTACAACACACATGATTATAACCATCTCATTTACCATGAGTATGAACAAAAAATCAGATCCTGAAAGACCATAATTTTCACATCTAATTTGAGACAATTTTAAAGGACATATTTATCAAAGAAAGGACAGTTTTAAAGTTTTGTATGGCAGCTTTATTTTTGCCTGGTAGAATAAGAAGGGTAAGAATCCCATCATTAAGAGGCTATGGATGAAATGGTAGGGTTGAAATAAACGGTTACAGGGAAAAAAAACCCCACCCTTCAAACCAACAGTTCAAGAGTCCTGCTTTTTATTAAGGAATTATAAAGGCATTAGTTATAGAAAGTAGTACCTCTTGAGTTCAAATTCTTAAAGAAAGCTTAATTTTGAAGAAGCCTCTTCATAGTTCTGTTGCTTTCTTTGTACATAACCTCCATGAAAATGTTGCCAAATGTACATATTACTTTGAATATTAAATCAGTAATTGTGTGACTCATTTAACCATTAAATATGGTAATCTGGAAAAAAAATATGGTTTTGCAAACTTGAAACCTCCTGTATCAACAAGAAACTTACTGCCACAATGTTTATTATTTGTAGCTGGAACAGCTTGATTAGGGACTTCTAAAGCTACTTGCTCTAGAAGTGTGTCCCCCAGTGATACAGCAAGGATTCAGAAAATTCAGCTTATTTTCCTTGATAGTTCTGCTTCTAAATGAATATATATTTCAAGATGTAACAACTTAAAATATGTCTAGAAAACAGCAACGTGTTGAACAAAACTCCTAATCATAACATGAGAAGTAGTAGCTTACCTTATTTTCTTCCAAAAATTTCAATTTGATAGATACGTCATTACGCATTTTGTCGTATTTCTCTTTATGCACTTGAAACAGTTGCTGTGATTGTTCAATCTTTGGCAGAGTGTTTGCATCACGAGGGCCAAGATTCAGCTCTTCCAGGTCTGTTCGATAAGCATCATATTCAATCCTGAGAAGAAAGAGGAGAAGGGAAAAAAGAACTATCTAAGGGCAGTGCCTCAAAACTGACCTCACATACAAGTCCAACAGAAGATGAACAAAAGAGTTAAGTACAGGAGAAAAAAAAAAAAAAGGCAAAAAAACAAACAAAAAAAATGGGCAAGTTTTTTTTCTCCCTCCTCCTATTTATCATGCACATTGTATAAAACTGCCTCAACAAGCACCCTCCCTTTTCTGTTCCTGTCTCAACCACAGGCTCAGTCAGAGCTTCTCCTGAGACATCTCAACCTGCTAACCCAGAAAAAGCTAGCAAATATTTTTCAGGTCATTCTTCTGCTGTTGAATCAGTTCACTGGAGAGTTTGTGTTGAGAATAAGAGGCACACCAAGAGCATGACACCCCCTTTAAGCAGATGTTTGAGGAACAGGTCACTTACACCAAACTCTGACCTAAGCATTTTCAGCATGCTCCAGACTAGTCCCTATGCAATAACTGGACAGTTTCATAGCTCTCCCACAAATACTTTTCTGAGAACTTGTCTGTCCTATGGAAAAACAGACTGCAAAAAGATGGCGCAGCCCTGCCCAAAGCATCACTCTTCCTTCCATATTTTCTGTAGTTGTCAAATAATGGAACCTACCATATCCACCTATTTTAATGGGACAAATGACACTATTTTTGGCCTTTTAAACATGCTTTCTTACAGACATTTCTTAAACTGGAAACAAATAAGGATGAAAAACTGGTTATAAAACGCAATTTTCAGTTGACGTTCTGCTCAAAAGAAAAATACAAACTTTTCAGAGGCAAAAGGACTAATATTCACAGGGCTCTTCCTGATTCTCATTGCCACTATGATTGAGGATTTATAGGTAATTTATGGCTTAATTCCAAAAAGGAAACCATTAAACTTATAGAGAGCTGACAGAAGAGGGGAACGGATGAATGCTAAAGTGCAACCGGGAACAGGAAAGAAGAGGCACAAATAAATGCAACCTATTTTCACAGTGCAAAATTATGAACTGGCCATGTCAGTGATGAACCTTTGTAATTTATTTGCCTTATTAAAATGGCAAAATATTTTATTTCTTTAGTGAACAGAAAGGGAAAGCAATGAAGGTATTTCAGGAGGGAAGAACCATATATTTAAAATGACTGACAAGAACAACTGCAGCAGATTTATTTTGTGTAAATTTTCCAGGGGATACCTGGATGTATGAACCAATTTTTTTTTTTTTTTAAACACATGTCAAAAATAAAGCAATACCTTACCTACACATTAATTCTACCTTTCATGCCTTTGAAAGTTTACCTAAATATCAAAACAGTAACTTACTATTTTGTTCAAAAATAAGCATTAGAACAGAACAATTTAAAAAGAGGGGGAAATTCAAAACATAAGCAGTTTGCAATTTCGGAACTAAAAGACCCGAGGTATCACAAAAAATTATATGCATAAACTCCATCTTTTGTCAAATTAAAAGAAATGCACTTGATTTTGGTAAGTAAAAGAAAGTCAGAATGGAACCACTCATCAGAAAGAGCTACAAGTCCCTGACAGGAAAAAGGAACCCAGCTTTAGAATATACACATCTAAAAGTAATCTTCTCCAGGATAAGAAAGCCATTATTCACTCACTGAGAAATTTCTGGTTTATTTTCCCCTTTCTGACCAAGCCTGAAACTTCTGCATAAAAACCAAAGTGTGAATTGTAGGCATTGTTCATCAGAGGCACAAGACTAAATGTCTTTCAGTCAAAGAGATTATTTTACCTATTGCAATGCAGCAGCTGGACAAGTGTTAATCTTCCACTGTCACGCTACCTAGGAAGCCCCCTTAATCTAGCACGTGGGATAAACCAGCTATAATTACACCCACAGCTAATAAGTAAAATTCACTCTACAAGGAAACATGTACAAAACATTTGAAGATCTGTGCAATCATCTACAGTTAAACAAAAACCCTCATTAGATGAGAGCTGTGTTATAAGGTTTTTGTCTGACAGGTTAGTCACTCAAATATAAGGTCTAAGCTGATACAGCGTCTGCTTCCCGAGAATTAATTCATATGGAAAAAGGCTAGACACAGGATAGCTACCTGGCACTTTCGTACTGTTTCACAGTCAACAATGTATCCTCAATTGTTTTATTCACCAATGTATTCACACTGGCAATAAAAAAGTTAATAGCCCCGAGAAGCGTTTCTCCATTTTTAGCTAGAAGTTTTTGCGTCTCTGCATTGTAGCCAAACTCCTCCTATAAACAAAGAACAGAGAAAACAAAGCTGCAGATCAATTGAAATCATAGCATTCAGCAGCAACTATATAAAAAAACACAAACACAGATGTGGCAGGTCTTTCAATTCTGTTTGAGTATTATTAAGACAAAACCAATATGATTTCAATACAATATTTAGTTCACAGTTCTTATGGAATCTCTCCAACATCACTAAAACATAATTTATGATTTTGTTACCATACATTATGTTAAATCCTATTTTATAGTGTGATTTTTCTGCACTCTGATATCTTGAATATTACTTAAAAGTAAGTGCTAATGAAATCTTCACATTGCCATTCAGCAGGGTTTTAATTCAGCATCTCTTGTGGTTGTCTAGCTAATACTTCAATACAAACAGAGACACTGCTACATTAAATACAGTAATGTAACTAAATTCACAAGGACACACAGTATTAACTAGCTATTAAGTTTTATTCTTACATTCTGGAAAGGAGCACTGCAAAAAACCCCAACATCTATAATGGTTTAATAGGTTGTAAATAATTGAAGAGCAGAGCATTATAATGAATAGCAAATAAAATTTTTAATGTAGCTCATCCATAAATTTCAAAGGGATGAGGGTAAAATTATTTCCAAGGCATTTTAGTCACATTTAGACATGTTTGTCCATGTCTCTTTGTTAACAGCAGAGTGAGCTGAGCAAGGCTGCAAAGATTTTCCTAATGCATGGATGCCAAATGAACCCAATTATTATATAGCATCTCTGTATTCTACACATGGGAGTTTCCCAAAAAGACTACAATCCCTGGTTGTAATGACTATAAAATACTATAGGTTCATATTTGGAACTTTGGTCTTTTTAGGCTTGTACACTGCCAGCAACTGACTCAGAAGTGCTGTATTCTCCCAGTTTCCTTTCATCTCTCTAGAAAATGAACACCAGAGCCAAATGATATTTCATGTTAACAAGTTCATGACAGTAAGGGTAACAGGTAATGGGCAATGGTAAGGGAAGAATTCTCTAGAAAACAAGGTGCCAAGGAAGTAAGCAATTGAAGGAGAAGAAAAAAAGGAAGAGAAATTAGGGCAAGTTTTTACGAGCTAAGCCTTGTAAATGCTGCTAAAGATCTGTCATCTTTCCTTTGTATAGCTGCTTGGGCATCAAAAGCATTTGGCTAAATTGCTACAGATTTTGCTGGAAAAAAAACCCAAACCAAGTATTTTCCAGCTGGCTTTGCTCAAACACCGCCAGCTACATAGCTAACATGAATGCTAGCACAGAGAAGAAATAGCAGCATGCTGGCAGAGACAACAGCAATAGAAATGCCCCTTGCAGCAGCTTAGTCCCATCTATTTTTCCTACTGCAGGCAAGACTGCAATTAGTTCTCCAGCTGAGTTTTCACTCAGATCATCCCTGACTCAAATGAACAACACTACCAGTTCAAAGTGGGAGGTAAAAAGGACTGGTCTGCAGTGGCCTGCAGTACTAAGGACTATGCTAACCAACAATCATGTCCTTCCAGTGGCTCATAGTTTCATACAAACTTTTCAGTTTTATCCATGACCTCTGCAGATACCTCTTATGAAACACAGAGGAAATCCTTTCCACACCTGGAGTTTACACTCAATTAATACTCTAGGCTCAGGTCAATTAAAATTGGGATTCATCTGCCTATATAATTAGAGGCACATGAGCCTGGAATCAGCAGCTATCTTTGTATCCAAAAGAGAAACAGCAACCCATTCACATTAAGTAATACCTCACCAGATGCCACATTAAAAAATTGTTTTGTTATCATGTATAAAAGTATTACCTGGAGACTTGGGGGGCTTTTTAATTTTATTCTAAGATTATATATACTGTTATCACATTAAACATTAAAGACTAACTGTTCAGAAGTTTTACTTTTAGTCCTGCACAAATTTTAGAGGCAAAAATCCAAATATCCAAAAGCAGGCCTGGCTACAGATGATAATACATTACAGATTATACACAGGGAAAACACAAAGAGGAAAGAGACAAACACCAGGCAAGTCTCCAAGAAGCAAAGGTTAGATAACTCTTATTACAGCAGCAGAAACCTTTATTTAATTTTCATCAACAACCTCATTCGAGAATCTACACAAGAGATGAATGATGGAAACAAAGTCCAAGACCAATATACGATGCTGAAAGAACCTGGAGGATCAGTATTCCCATTAGATGTTACAAGCTAATCATGGGAAAAAACCCAAGATTCATTAAATGAGCAAGATGCCAGATTCTGTCCAAGTTTTGGAAGAAACATCCAGTTTCAGCACATACTTCACAATAATCATTAAGATCTGCCACAAACCACATGCCTATATTTGTGTCAAGAATAAACTGATTATTAAAAGCTTCTTTTAGCAGATCATATAATTTCTTAGCTGCTAGAAATGCTCTACATTCACAGATTCTCATCTGTCAGACTAATATTAAAAATTCCTCCACATTAGTGTAGGAGTTTCACATTTTTTCAGCTAGCTATCACTTAAGGTTCCACTGTGCAGGCATGAACTCCACCTACTCCCTTAAAACTCAATGGGAAAAGACAACTATGAAAAGACAGATGTTTTTAAAATCACAAAGATAATTTGAGCTGTTTCAGCAGCTATGTTTCAGGGAATTATTAAACCATTTAATATTGGTTTTCCAAAGGATCAGATTGTTTTAACTTTGCAAATGCAGGACAAGCAATGTAGAAGAAAGCCAGCTACTATATTCTGTAAACAACATGCTGAACTCCTTGTCTCTCTTTACAGCAAACAGCTTTACTACTGGCAAAGAAAGTGCCAGCGTTACATAAACTTCTAAACCATGGAATCATAACAACCCAGATATCTCAAGATTGCCTCTCTTGCTCAGCAGCTCCAGACAACATAAGAATACAGGTAAATTGTATTAGTAGAAAAATTCTGATTAAAAAACTACTTAGAGATCAAATCTCAATGCTTAAATATGCTACAAAAAAAAATTCACTCACATTCAATGTGCACAAGTGAAGTAATGTGCCCTAATCTACTTATTCCCAGGCACATTCGCTAAAGACATCATGTAATTGAAATGACATAACACTCTGGAGCACTTTGATGACATTTCATTAGGTGCAAAATTAATACTAAAATGCATCTTCTCTACAAAGCAAAATTGTCAGTTCTTGAGTTTAACCATCAACTAGAGGCTGACATTCAAGAAACAGTATAGAACTACAGTAATTTCAATAATTTCCTACAGTTTAAGTGAATCACAGAAGCTTTCAACACAAAGAACATGTAATATATTGTTAATTATGTTTATGAAAGCAGCTGCTAACTACAAGATACCCTGCACGAGTCAATTAGGCTGATCTTCATCTCTGCCACTGTATTTTCTTAACACTATGAAAGCCTTACATGAAGTTCCAATGATTTCAAACTCAGGTCAGCAAAAGCATCTCCAAGTTGTCTTTGGGTATGCACCATCTGGAAGAGCTGTGTGGACAGTGTCTGTGCCAGTCTCAAGATATTTTCGTATTTTTTTTTGTTGTCTCTCAATATATCTATCTGAGCTTCTAGTTCCAGGTCCACTGTTCTTGAGCCACGACCCAGTTTTTCAGAGATGATCTGACGTGTACACTGCAGAAAAAAAAATAAATTATAAAGATTCAAGTATATTCAAGACAACAGAGCATACACCCATTTTCAGCTTCAAGGGACATATAATTACACACAATTCTTTCACAACCACCCCTCCCAATATAAGTTTGCACAACAAACTGAAAAAACAACACAGTCTTTAGAAGTTTATCAGGACTCAGCAAGAACAGTTGGACAAGTCTCAACTCCTACTAAGATGAATATTCAAGTTAGCAAATCAAGAGCATAACTAATTGTTTCTCAAGTAAAAGAACACTTATCTTTTTATAGGTTTGGTGAATCTCATTAAGTTAAAAGAAGCATTTTAGCCCATTGCATTTAAGTCACTTAATAGGAGCATTACTATTCTGCATAAAAACGTCAAGTTAGTAATCTTTTGGGTTTTGTCTACCAATTATCTGATCTTAACATCCAAGTTAAATTTTCCAAAAATGTTCATTTTGAGGTTTTTTTTTTAGGGGGCAAGTAAGAAGATGGTGGTTTTCTGAATGTTTTTTGAAAGCTGATTAGGAAACTGGGAACTCCTACTAAGAAATATGCAAAAGTATTAAAATGCACTTATTATGTATACATCTATAAAATGAAGATGATTTACTCAGAAAGACTCTCTTTTCTGTCGTAAGTCAAATTCTCAGTAGGCTTGCAGTTCATTAACACACTGAGCAGGAAATGTGCTCTTGCAGCTGTAGACACTCTCACCCAGCCCATGGCTGTGACAGAGCAGGCTGCTACCACATTCCACTGATCTGCAACACCTTCTCTGCCAGAGATTCGAGCCCAGCTTGGCAGTGAGCCTCCCAAGATGCACACTGGGGTTTCCCTTGACTGAGACACAGGAGAAGACATTTGCAAAGCAGATGTGTAGCAAAGCTATACAGTTTCTCTATGGAAAGCAGAATTATTTACTGCTCTAGTAAGTTACTTGAAGTTAATCTGTGGTCACAAGGTGTGAATGGATAACCAACTTAGACATTTGAAAAATTACTGCTAGAAACAAAAGGTACAAGGAAATTAAGCTGGTAGTCAAGGTCATGTTTGCTCTGAAAGATCTTAACCTAAGCACAAAGCTGTTATTTTAAATTTTTTTTTGTGAGATAATGCCCAAACTTATCTTGTAACATACTCCCAAAATACACTACAGCCTTAGATCTCATAGGGTTTCCCAATTCAAAGACTTTAGTTTAATACCATCTTTACTCATGTCCAAAGGAGATGCACATTCAACCTGCTAGAACTTCCATGTCCTTTCTTAATGCAATAGAAGAACACAAGAGATTCAAACATGATCAAGGAGATCAAGTTGATCATGACCCATAAGGTTTAGGTGAGAAGACACAGACTATTTGGGCTACTTTGTTAGATTCAAGTAATTCACAAGAAAAAGCACAGCTAATCTAGGTTTGTCTGCTAAGCATCAGAAATTTGGGAAAGCATAACAAATCGTAACAGAGGATACAACTTTATTACCAAAGACTCCAAGAGAAATTGCAAAATACAGCTTAGTTCTGAGTGTGCTCAGAGCATAAATAAGCCTTTCATATTTCATAGGAATTATGGAAGTGATGGTCAAATTTTGGCTATCTTCCAAAAGAACTGACACACACACACACAATCCCATGGAAATGCAAGAGAAAAATCTAAATCATGGAAAGCAAACTTTTTGAGAGCAAGAATAAATTACAAATGTAGGAATTATTTTCAGTGAAGGGGTATTTGCTTCATAAGTCACAGCAAAACACCAAAAAAAGCCCAGCAATGACAAGTGAGGAAAACCCAGTAACTGGAAAGACTTAGACTGCATACTTTAACTCAGATGCAGCAAAAGATAAAGAAAATGCCCTAATCTATTTTGATTTACTCCAGTTCTAAGTGGACTAATACAAGCACATAAGTTGCTCTATATTATCACTAGCAAAGAAAATTCCACATATTAATTCCATTGTGCTTTGCTCTAAGAGTATCTATAAAGGAAACTGTCACAGAAAAGACCATGCAACTCAAAAAAGAAGTCATCCAACGGAAAGCTTAAGAAAAACAACTCAGACAAAAAAAAAGGTTACCAAAATACATTTAAGAGAAATACATTTTAACTTGTACATGCCAAAGATGAACAGAGGCATTTCTGGACATGTCACAGAAATAAATGTTTTATTAGTAGCCCAGTGTTAGAGAGGTTTGTAAAACAGGTTTGCCATTTTCAGCCCCTCAAAGTTTAAGAAGTTGTATGAGAAACAAAAAGACAAGCTTGTTAGAATTGCTGAAAGTTACTGTAAATGCAGGCGAACCCAATGGGAAGAAATTATGATGTCTGACTCCAGTTCAGAAGGCCAAATGATTTATTATAGTTATGCTAAAATACTTTAATATACTATATAAAGGAAGATACTAAAACTACATACTACTTTCTCTAACTATCAAATCTAACTCCCTCACAGCTTGTAACCCTGTTCTCCAGAGTCCGGACACAGGTGGATCCAATTGGCCACCAAACTCAAACAATCTCACCAGAATCCAATCAAGCAATCACCCCAGGTAAACAATTCTCCAACCACATTCCACGAGAAAAAAAGGAGCAGAAATATAAATTGTTTCCTCTTTCTGTCTCTCTGTGCACCTCTATGAAAAATCCTGAGAGAGAGAAATGTGCTGCCATAGAAAGTCAAGGAGACTCTTGACTTTCTTGGAACTAAATGTTTTTGCTAGACTGAAAACTTCTTTCTCATCCAAAGGGGAAGGCATGGACAGAAGAAAGAACAGAACAAGATCTTGCCACCAGACTATGGAAAGAAGGGCAGTTTCTCTTCACACTAACTCATGATTACTAGGGAGCATTTGACTGGAGAATGTGAAGGGCAATGGTAGTTGCAAAGGCATTTATGGATGGGAATGATTTCTGAACATACCCAATAATTTAGATTTCTCAACCCCTGATACAGACACCATGGTATAAGAACGACTCATGTCAGATTCCTAAAGAACTTCCTCACAGCAAATTTCACCACTAGCTCCCCTTGTAGATTAATGCCTGGTACATTAACACCAGGGATTTTAAATTCCGAGAGATTCAAGTACTGACATTTACTCCTGTCCTTTATTTCTGCATCTTCAAACCTATGAACAGTTAGCTATTATGAGATAAGGAGGACACCTCTTCCCATGATCTTCCTGATGGGAATGAAAGCAAACCAGTATGTCCACAAATTTAAATATTGTCTTTAACCATATTAAATATACTTTTTGTACAAAACCCACAACACAAATGTATGGCATCTCCAAGAACAGTTGCACAATACTCTATCAACTCAAAATGAATTTCTAAGTTCTCTGAATGATCTTATGTCTCAAAAAAAGTGTGAACAGCAAGTCAATATGGAACTCTACAAAGATCATAACTGACACATCTCCTTAGGCATGTTCAGGAATAGATAAAAGTAAGCATATTGTTTTCTGAAAATGCTAGTCTTTGTCTGCTATGTCATTACTGGTGTGATTCTGTATTTCAGCAAGGGGGAGGTTTAAGCCATAAAAGAAAACTAAAAATCTGAACTTTGCAAAGACTACAGCCAAAGAAATTGTGTTCTAAATAAAGATCCAAGACCCCTTTTCCCAACATTTTTCACTAGTCCTCTGGCTGTTTGGTTCCTGTCAGTGAGTTTGAGACATTGTGAGTTTCTGTGGGTTTGCTTTCTAAATATAAAAAACAGAATAAGGTCAAGTCCTGTCCTATTTCATTGTGGTATAGGAGATTTGATCCCAAGAGTCAATGTTTTAAAGAGACAAGGGGATTTTAAAGAACAGTTTCAGCTGAATAGCACATATTCTGATAGTACCACAGTGCATTCCAAAGTAGCTGAGAGACAAAATCACACAATGGGTCAGGTTGGAAAGGACCACAGTAGGTCCCCCGGTTCAACATCTCTACTCCAGCAAGTCCATCCCAGAGCATGTTGCACAGGACTGTATCCAGAGAGTATCTCCAGTGAGGGGAAATTCCACAACCTCTCTGGGCAACGTGTTACATTGCTCAGTCACCTGCACAGTAAAAATGTTTTTCCTTATGTTCAGGTGGAACTTCCTGTGCATCAGGCTCTGCCCACTGCCTCTTGTCCTGTTGCTTGGCATCACTGGGAAGAACCTGGATCCATCCTCTTGACACTCTTCCCTCAGATACTTTATAGACATTCATGAGGTCCCCTCTAAGTCATCTTTTCTGCAGGCTGAACAGGCCCACCTCCCTCAGCCTTTCCTCATAAGAAAGCTGCTCCAGTCCCTTCACCATATTTGCTGCACTCCACTGGACCAGCTCCAGGAGCTCCATGTCTCTCTTGTCCTGAAGAGCCCAGGACTGGACACAGATGTGCATCACCAGGATGAATAGCAGGGCAGGATCATCTCCCTCAACCTGCCAGCAATGTCCTAAGGCACCCCAGGACACCAATGGACTGCAACTTCTGCAGTTGCTACGATATTTAGATGATAAGAAAAGTAGCAAATCTAAAAGACATGTAATGAGACATAAAAAATAAAAAAGAAACTTCTGATTCTAACAGAAAGATAGCAAAAGCATCTACTACAGATAGAATGTCTCCATCCGGGCTTCTCATCCTCACTGAGAAGGATGTTCTTTCTTATCTGGACTTAAAGATCACTGGAGGGATTCAGGCTTTACTTGCCACAGATTGTTAATTTCTTCATGGTTTGATGTAGACCTCACTGATGCACTTGTTCACAACTCTATTATTTAAGCTGTAGGCATAACAAGAAGCTATTTTTCAAAACTGGTCTTTCTTTACACTTTTGACAGGAATACATTCCCTGACAATTGTTCCTTACCTTACAGTTTTTTTAATGAGTCACTTCTAGCAAACTGGTGTGCTTTAAGCATCTTTTCATTATTCTTATGTTATTCTTTTAATTTCATCAAATCTCAACTGATAATGAAGCAACAAATTGAAGCAACTATTACAACACTAAGAAAAAACAATCAGCCAAGATGAAACAAAACCATCTGAACAGCAATTAACAAGTTTTGAACTTCTAGATGCCCCTGATCTTTTCACATCAACTAAAATCTTATTGTATCAGCAGTCAACTCAAAACTGGCAAAAAATACTTAATTCCAAACTTTAGCGCTGAAATCACTACATTGGGAATGATGAAGGGAACTTTAGAAATGGGACATTCTTTACCTTGCTAAATTAGTAATACCTATTAAAGACTTTCCACATCACACCAGGGATTTAACAAAGAATGTTACACTTGGAAGAAAGCTAAGCCTTTCCTACACATTCTTGCTTATGCTCACTGCTATAACAGTTTACTTTCATACTCTACTCCTATCTAGTAGCAAACTCACTCATAGAATACATACATACATACACACACACAGCTGCATACCTTGTAAGTGTTTAGGCTCCACTTCCTCACCAATTCCAGTTTCTCCATCGCTGGATTCTTTACTTCATCTGCTAACACAACAGGTCCACTCTTCTGCTGAGCTCTGCTCCCTGTGTCAGAAACAAAGCAAATCTTCAAGGCCTTGGGTCTGGGCTTTTTGTTTGTTAGCTTGTTTTAAGGGATTAGCAGCAGGTATAGAAGATTTATGCAATTGCACATCCAAAAGCCGAGCAAGGTGACAGAACGAACTTAAGATGAATAAGCAGGTTTTTTAAATCAGTTCCAGAAAGAAACACTTACTTTAAAACTAATCTAAAAAGTATATATCTAGACCACTATTTCATGAAGTAATAGGCTGAATTAAGCACACTGAAAGCTTAAAACAGCTTTTGAGACAGGTTTATTCTTATTATATTTGAGACATTTATATCTATGTTTAAAAACTTCCAACAGTTGAACACTCTTACATTTAGTCAATGTAGAAGACTGTAAAAGCCTGTTTACAACCTGAAGACCATTCAACAACAATTACTGACATACTGTTTTCATGAAGTACAGAGTTTTTTAATCTTTTCCAATGAAAGTCATTCTTTCCAGATTATGTGTTCAGCCAATATTTAATGTATTTCGGTTTTAATAGCTCATTGTATTAGGAACAATTAATTCTACAAACTAGCAAAGAAGAAATTTAAAGCAACTAATTAAAATACCTAGGACAAATCATCACACACAAACTGCCATTACTCAGCATTTCCAAGCTAGTATGGAATATCATGTGGATTCCCTGCTTCAATTTTGCAAATAGTGTCCTAAATATTAAAAACTTCTAAGTATTGTCACTTTTTAAGCAACATTTTTATTTATTCGTGTCCATAATGATTTTATCTACTCCTGACTGATCCCTACTGTTACTTACAGTCACCTTAGTCTTGCCAAGTTATTTATGCAAGCAAGAGTTTGGAAAAAAGTCTATACAGATGCCTCAAGATACTCCTTTAGCATCAAGTTCTACTGTGTTTTTACATCTTCAACATGCTGTGCAAACATTAAGTAATTAACCCTCTCAACACGTTTATGAGGTAACTAAGTTTTCTCCTTTTATGCAGAAGGAAGCAGACTAAGTTGTTAAGTAATTTGCCCACAGGCACAAAATGAGTCAAGTGGCAAAGCTGAGTCTGAGTGTTGTGAATTCCTAATGGCTGGTCCCATAGTCTATTGGAATATGCTAAAAAGTTTCAGCTTTAACCTAAATAAAAGAATTTGGTCACTCTTATTTTATCTACTGTTAGTTATTATTATATTACCTATGATTTTAATTGTACAGAGTAAAAGCAGCTTAGAGAGAAGAAAGCAGAGGTTAATTTGTAAACTGTTGAAGTAAGAGCCACCAAAATCCCACAGAAATTTCATTTCCAACTAAAAGTGCATCAAATAATTAGAAACATGGAAGGGTTAGTACAGTCTCAGCAGAGACAAGGGCATTATCCATTCAGTGCTTTAATACCTGTGGGAATAATTAAATCACAACCTTGTCCAGCCAGTCTGCTAGCTGCTGTACTGCTAGGAGATATAACAGATGATTTGGGTGATGCTGAGGAACCTGAAAATGGGACATTTAACAATGAAAATACATCATCTTTTCTTCCAAGTGAATGTGCACTCTTACAGAGACACATTTTCAAAACAAACCAAAAAAAAAACATTTGCTTCAGCAGCTATAGAAGTATTCACAGAAAAGTTGTTGGAATTTCTGATGGAAATGTTTTTTTAAGAGGTGCATCTCTCCATGTGAACTACTCCAAGTTTTCTTAGATTTAATCTTTTTCTCTAGGTCATGATGACCATTCATTTTTCTGTAACAACAATCAAAATACAACTGAAGGGCTCATCAGTGAAGTACAGACCAAAACCAGAGAATTCCATGAAAGATTGTTATATAACAATAAATAGCTGAGACTCTTTTGCAGGTCTAGGTAGAATTCACTCTGCAATGTCACTGAATAGTACTTAAAGCATTAAAAGGTGAAGTAAGCCCTGAAATCTCTGCCAATTTCAGATATACTTTATTGACATCAGCTCTTAAGTCTGTGTAAACATGCAGCAATAAGCTATCCTAAAGAACATACAAATTATTAGCTATGAAAATGTGTAAACTCATTCCCAAATGAAAGATTTTACAGAACTTGCTTTTTCTCTTAAAAACAAACAAACAAACAAAAAAAAAAAAAAAAAAAACAAAAAACCCCAAACCAAAACAGAAAAACCAAACAACTTTAAATGACCTGCACTGTGTGTGTTCTCTAAGCTGTTTTAGGAGTGTGCTCATTATGCTTTTCAGAGCTTTGCCATCTTTCCTAACAGATAAATCTGAAGAAGCATCCTTATGAAATTTTCAGGATTTAAAAAAGAAGCAAGTAAGCTTTTCCTCTGTAATGATGAATGACCACCATACTGGGGAGGAACTTTTAATGTTGCTGCTGACAAATTCCAATATACTTCAGGGCTAACAGTGTGCTGAAGGGAAAGAAAATGAAACCTAAACTTTGTAGTTTCAACAAAATTTAGTTATCACCAAAAATATCACTGAAAATAATTGGATCAACAATCAGCTTTAAAACATTCCACAGAGCTCTGCTAACATGGGGTAAATAAATCCAATTATTTGGATCCAACTGAGAAGAGACAAAGACAGCTCACTTGCTGTGTCCTTCTGTAGATGTACATTGCATAAGAGCTGCAACTGAATTCATCCAGGCATAAAAGTCTGACTGCAAGATCTTGCCTGAATCATTTCAGCAAGCGAGCCAAGACAAGCAGTTAAAAACATCCTTATCATTTGACAGAGCATTAACACAGCCTTATGCATGCTTCATCATTCAACATCCCCCAAATCCTAAAAGCCCTTCCTCTCCAGTACTGTCTACTTTGCATACAAAAATGAAGCCCTAATAAGGACACTCAAACAGAAGACAGAATTTTTAGCAATAGGGCAATCATTCAACTTTTATCCATGGTTTCATAGAAAGCCCTAGCTTTTACCACTTCTCTCTCTCTGATTTTGTTAGAACATCAGAAAAAAATCCCAAGATAATATCTTTGGAGAAAATCTGTGATACCTAAAGTGTCCAAAGCTCCTAATTTGTGTACAGAAATTTCCACAGAACATTTACATTTCAAACACATTTGTGTTTGTTGAAACATCTTCAGACACTTTTCCCTTACAGGCTTATTATACTTAACAGCTGCAACAGTTATCCTGGTAATAGAACACAAAAAGGCAGGAATAGTGAGCAGTTTGCCATCTGCTCCAGTGTTTAGCTAGATATTTTGCTATTTTCAAAGGCATAAAGAAACACAGCATTCACTTTGTAATATATGTAAAGTACAGCATGTAAATCAACTGTTTTCATAAGCAAAGAATTTTACCAAACAGGAAATGAAGCAAAATGTAAAATAAATATATGACTACAAAGAGACTTATTTTCATAGCTGCATAACTGAGATAATTTCAAATCTTTCAAATGCAGAAACTGTCAAAGGTACATAATTCACTGAAAACCAGTTGCCCATACAATATCGTGGTATTCTATTGCTTTTAGACAGGAAATAGTGACATTAGTGCCTTGCCTATCGCTTTGCATTTCTCATTGCTTAATATCACTTAGATTCTCTAAGGCATACATTAATATGACAAGAAGAATCCCACTTTTTAATCTACTCTGTTAGTGAAGTGTGTATAACAAATAAATAACTCTCCTGTTAGGTTTCAAATCAGAACAGTAACTTGCAAAATCTGAAGAAAACTTCAACACAATGTAATAGTAAAATTCTTCAGCCTGACACCAGTTCAAGGTGCCCAAGGCCTTCCCTTCCCTTAAGTGCAAACCAATTCAACTCTAAGTAAGTCTCTTGACAGATACTACAAGTGTAGCATATATTCTCTACCTTAACAACCCAGCTACAAAAAAAAAAATATAAACTGGTTGTCAGTAATGCAAATCTCAAATGTGTACATTCATCCAAACTGCTCAAAGCAGCTACAGAAGATTGTGTTTCTGACCATGTAAGAATATGGTTTTTAGTTAAGAAATACAAAAAAAACCCACTTACCTTTACTTGGAAACTGTCCTGCCTCAACAACTCCCTCTTTGGCACCATCAAAGCCATGAGATGTTATTTTGGTTTCAGAAAGTCCAAGTCCAACTGGTAATGAACATTTTAAGTCCTGGAAAATATGCGAATAAAAAGGAAAACTTAAAGACCAAAAAAAAAAGCAATTTAAGTGACTCTAAAGTATTATAATACAATTTCAGCAGCTGTCAGACAAGCAATTCTGCCTTTAGCCTAGAAAGTCCTTGCTGGTGTCACTGCTTTCTACTGGTATGCACAAATAAAACATAAATGAATGAGAAACACAGTAAGTATATCCTGAGTATTTATTCTAGATATTGTTGTTATATGGATGACGAAGTAGAATGTGATACCTTAGAGAAGTAGTTACCAAAAATGTGGTCAGAAGCATCTATTATTTAAGCTGTAGGCATAACAAGAAGCTATTTTTCAAAACTGGTCACATGTTATGTGGTCTAAAGCTGGTCCAAGCAAGCATGTCAGTTTAATCATGTGTTCAGTTAAAAACTGACAGGGGTGCAGAATGATACAAGATTATTAAGAAGAAAACACCTTACAAACCAAAAATATGGAAGCAGCTATCATCATTTTGAAGATTTAAAAAAATCACTAAGCAAGGAATAGCCTTAAAATTCATAGCATCCTCATTTCTTACAAGTAGCACATTAAATTTTTTCAATATTTTATGTGGGAGAGACATCCAGAAAGGCATCACTTAAAACAGCTCCCTTCTGAGCACCTATTCTGCATCATAATTGCTCAGAGCACAAAGCTGCCACTTACTTTTGTTTGCTTTTGAAACTCCTTCATTTAAACTGCCTGTGATCACCTTGTTTAACTTTTGAGGGCTAGATCAACTATTTCAACTAGCTCTTGAGTAATCAAAGTCTTCACTGAAACCCAGCACAGGCCTAAGAAAGACTCCACACACCACAGCTCACATACCATCCTACTGCCCATTTTTGCTGTCTTATCTACCTCTGCCAAAAGCTCCCCACAGGTTTCCTGGCCTATATTGCCAGTGATCTAATTGAAGTTTAAGCTTCTGGTGTTATGAATTAGACAAAGAACTTTTAAAAAATTTCAGGTTTTAAAGCAATTTAAAACCATTAATTCATGGAAGTAAAAAGTGAGTAAAAGTACTACAAAAGTGAAAGCAAAAAGACAAAATAAAGTTACAAAAATAAAAACATCAAGAAATCAGTAAACTGTCAGTGTCTGAAGTCAGGTACTGCATCCCCTCTGCTTCCGCACAGAGGTAAAAAAAATGGGAAAGTATAGAGGACCACTAGAGAAAAGCTATATATAACTTTAAGACATCTGTGTCTAGACACATGTAGTAACTGCTTATGATCCATGTAATGCTTCCAATTACAAAGAAATCATAACCTTTAAAATCTAATTAATATTTGACCTATAACTGTAGTCGCTCAATCCACAAACCAGAAGCAAGGTAGCGCATAAGAATGATATTGATACTGCCTAGAGGCTCAGATTGTCATGAAGTAGTTTTGTATACACCCCCCCAGATCTATTTAGATGTCTTCAGTTTAGTACAAACATCTGGGAAGAAGAAAAAAGGAAGAACTACAAGTATAAGAATTCCAGCAAATTAATTTTTCCATGTGAATTCCAGAAATTTCACCGACATCAAAACCCCAGCATGTTACTGCAAAGAGTAACCAATTCCTACAGCCAAACATTCACTTACATGAACAGACTATGTGATAATAAATAGATCATGCCATATTTGTGTACCCGAAGCATCATACAAAAAAAAAAAAAAGAAGAAAAAGAAACAGCATGAAAAACAAATAGTAGTCACATGGAGAACTTGATCTCCCAAATTAAGCATATGAGAAATTTGGATACATACTGTTTTCAGTCTTCACAACTGACTTAACATTGGTAGTTTAATTTAAGTACTTCCAGTTGGTAGTATGATGGAAAACCTTTGCTTCAACTTAGTTTAGCTAATAGAGTCCATTTAACTCAAAATGTAGCAAGTCACTAGAAGATGAAAAAGCAGAGAGACTTGAGAAAGGATAACCAGACTGCAGAGAAGATGCACTTATTTCAAAAAAAGCACATGGCATGAATTATCTTTTTCTTGAAGGTACCCTGGTGTGTTCTGTAGTTTTCAGAAATATCTAAACCTGAAGCCAAACAAATGTAGATAGCTAACCTGCTTAAGCATGTTCACAGTAGGAATCTAAGCAATCATCTGTATTTAAGATTAAAGTGCAGAACATCTGCTTTGTAAAAACAAAAGTTTGTATCTAAACCTAAACAACTGCAATACTTCTGTACACTCAATGTAATTCTAATCTGAAATTAAACACAAACTGAACAAACTACAGAATTAAATAAATCAAAATATTACAATGCATCCATCTCTTAAAAATTTGGTATTTGGAATATGAAAATATCTACAATTGTGTATATATATACACCAGACTTTTTTACACTAATATATATACATACATATATGTATACAAACACATATTTGTTCGAAGAGATCTCATTTTTTTTTCCACTGTCATAAAGGCAAAGTTCAATTCAAAACCCTTTTTTAACAGCTATAAACCAGTTCAAGTACATCTTTGTGAAAAATGATACTCTTGCATATGAATTAAAAAGAAAACTTTACCATTTGTTGATTTACACATTACTAGAATCGACAAAATGTCAGTGGTTATAAAAACAATGTATTTTGTTGTTTACAAACATGCAAGTTACTGTTCAGGGGAGACACATTGCTGCATGTAAATAATGAAAAGTTTTAATGTCATTCTTGCAACTGATCGTGCTTGCTTTTTTTTTCTTTACACAAGTGTAGATAAACAAAAAAGCTAGCAAAAAATCTGTAATCATGCTGACAAAACAGTTGTTCCTTCAATAACTTACAAAGAGGGATAATTTAGAAACACTGCACGAAATGTCACACTTAAAGGAAGGGATGAGTGTACTTAGTGTTTGAATGTTAAGAAGGCAACATAAATAGCTTTTGTTTTTGTTCCCACTAAATGTAAGTTTGGCTCCTACAAGATAGGAAGTGAGGACAGATTCCCAGAAAAATGCTTCATAAATAATTTTGATTTGTATGAGTCTGAAACCATGTTCATGCAATTACCACCTAGCAGAAGCATTTTCATTTTGTAAGTTCACAGAGACACAGAGCTAGAAGTATAAAAAGAAAACACACTCAGAAGATTCCCAAGTTAAAAGGTTGCTTTACCTACTCCAGTCTCAGAAATCTAGCAAGAAGCAAAAGCATGCAAGACAGCGAAACAGAATAAGTACACTAGCTTTATTAGGTCTAGTCAAGAGAGCTTAAACCTGTATGGCATAGAACATTTAAGGTACTTTAACCATTTTTTAAAATCCCATTTTAAAGACTTCAAATCACTATATTAAACGAAATATATTTTAGTCAGGTTAGCCTTATTTACACAACTCCATTATACAGATCATCTGATGAACCAGCATGGATTTTTGACATAGCAGTCCTGTTGAGACAGCAGACACAGCAAAAAAGTCGTTCAGAAAGCATGTTCATGAAGGAATGTTGGCTGAATTACAAGACTATTTCCAAAATGATACTTCCCAATCATGCTATCCATAATAATCTAAAATGAAGAGGGGAAAGAAAAGAACCGTATTGTTTCTCCAACTGCAGAAACCAACCCAGCCAAAACTTAATTTATAGAAACTTACTTAACTAAGGAGCAACTAAGGAAACAACACTAATAATTTCTTAGTTATACTACTCCATTAGTAATGCATCACTAAGCATTAAATTCTGCTTAGTACTAACAGGAGGTTTGACAGATACAAACTTGCCTTTAATACCTTGTATTAAGATACTCTTAAAACCTCACACCAATGGCTAGTTCAACAGTGGAACAACTAATATCAGACAAATCATGTGCTTGCTTGTTTTTAATGGTGGATGACATTTTAAATAAAACTATTCAAGTTGACTTCAGGAAAAATTTACAACATATCTGTTGGATTGTAAAGTTCACAGTTTAAAGTGTGATTACAAGCCCTATGGAACAAAAGGTTATGCAGATAGACATAACATCTATTCAGTAAGATACATGGGCTCTGAACTTTAACTTCTTATCAAAATCACGTGCAAGTAGAGCTCCTCGTACATATTCAGCATTTTCTTCTTCTCTTTGCCCCATTACATCACTCGGTTCCTGTTTTCCATTAACAGTGCCACTAGATCCTCACATCAGTATAAATTCAACATAAATAAATGGGAGAAGACCCAAAGGATTTAATCTTTGATGAAATGGCAAATAACAGACTAACACATTTCTTCTACTCTCCAATACACTGCTCTTCAACCAGAAGACCCTTTCTACTACATCCTTTTGATTTACCTAATTTCATACTACAATCCAGCTTTAGTTTCCCTCCCACTCTCATCAACGTGCATATTTTTGGTTTTTCAGACTGTATGAAGAACATTTGACTTTTTTATCTCCTCAAAGCAGTTTTCTAGAACAGACACAGTCCTAGACTGACACAGTTCTAGAAATGTATTTTAAATCAGTTCTACATTAACTAAACTAGAATTACCCTAAGTAAAAATCTAACTACGTGAGTCAACATAGCAAAACCTAAGAGACAAACTCAGACATTTCGGGCAGAATACGAGTGACAAGGCTGGCTTTTTTTTTTTTTTCAGAAGGCAAAAAACAAAAAAGAATTGACCTTATCTATTTGTGCGGTCTAACAGTAAAATTACAGAAAAAAACAGTGAACACATGCACTCAGACTCATCAGATCCCAGACCTTATTTCATAATTCCAGTAAGACAAATTGAAAATTCACAACAAAATTCACTATCCTTTTGCATCCTGAAGTTTATTACTGGTTTTATATGCATGCTTAACTATGGTTTGTTCCCATGAAAATACAATAAGAACCATGAGAAAAGGCAGTGTCAAAAATGAAATGAAACAAATTCTGGCTCAAACTAATAAGAATATCATGTAAATTTTGTGTAATACTTTAAACGTAACAAATTGCTTACAGCTGCTTGAATATCTTTACAGGCAGATCAGACTGTTTTCTGAAAAATTTAGTTTATTCCCATGCAGCTCTCACACTACATGGCACATTCCTGCATATAGGAATAATAACAATAATGTACTTGCCCCACTCCTTCCTGCTGTCCACAGCTCCCAGTCCCTCCAGTCACACTAAAACACCCCTGTGCTAATCACATCGTTACAACAGCATGGGAGGAAAACAGCTCTGGAAGTCAGGGATAAGTGAAGTAAAACAAGTGAATAATATAAACTAGCCAGACTTCTTGTATGTTGGGCTTTCTTATACAAAGTAATAAGAAAAACTTTTAATCAGGAAATGCTAAAGTGTTCTGTCTAACAAATATCCAAACAGAATCAAACAGCTCCATACATCAAGTTCCTAAAGCCCAACTGCGATCCAGCAAAGCTTGGGGAGTTAAAAAGCACTATGTCAAGCTTTTCTGTACTGAAAGAACATTAGATATTCAATCCAATGACGACTGAAGTTAGAGCTTTTTTTTAGTAAAAGAGTTTCCATCCATCATATGGGCAGGACAAAACTTGTCTGAATTCCACAGGCATGTCTTATTAAAGAATTAGAATGTAGCAGCATATTTCTGACTAAGATTTTACACTTAGGAAAACACTTAAGTTACCTTTTAAATATGCTTTATACCAAGAAGATGCACCAATTGGTGCCATGTCACATTCCCACACAATTGGAACTAACATACTTCCTTCTGAAATGACATTATGACAATCTATGCTGTCTGATGTTCTGCAAAACTAATCACATCTTTCTTTAAAGGAGCAACCCTACTTGTCATCTCCAGGTAAATACATTTGCTCTGCACTGCCTCACAAAATGAAATATTTCTCATGCTTGAATGCATATTAATACTCCATTTGGTGAAATACAAATGTGCATTTTCATTTTCATGACTGAGCAGCTTATGGACAAAGTCTGATGGAAGTGCTAAACAGAACATGACTCTAGAGGAAAGTGCAGTTTTTTAATTAAAAAATTCTACAGAAAAGGTTGTACAAATACTTTTTCTCTCAAAAACATGCAATCAAAGCTGCTCAAGTCTAGGTGGCAAAATAGCTGTAGAAGACTAAAAAATACAGAACTAGTAGTATTTTGTTCTTTACACCTGAATTGTACAGCAGCTAGATTAATATTTCCCTGATCATACAAATAAGGAAGCAGGAAATTAAAATAACTTTGTTCCCCAGCTTCCCAAGAAGCTGCAATCAAAATCAGCACACTGGAGCACTCTAAAACTCTACTGTGGTCACATACTCTTACTGAGCATTTTGGTAACAGTACAGATTAGAGTGGTCAGGGTATCTTGCCCCTTTCTTAAGTGACTTCATAAAAACCAGTACTTGGCTTGTAATCCATAAGTTGTAGGAAAAAAGACCCCAAAAGTTTAGTGGTGCAATGCATATTGCTTTAGATTAAAGCAAAAAATTACCTGGCAAGGAAAAAAAGAGAAAGCATGGCATTAAGCATTAGAAATAACAAACATGAAGCAAGATGAATAGAAGCTAAATATTAGAATTTGAGACTAACAGATTAGTAAACAGACCTAGATGTTAATTCCAAGAAGTTTGTTTTGTTTATAAGAAGCCTTGATTATCACATATTCTGACTTCAGGTCACACATGCAGGTGTGAACTTGTACAAATCAGTTCAAAAAAATAATTGAAGTGCACTTCTTCATTGATCTCAGAATAAGTACTGCGAAAATAATTACAGCAAGTTGAAATATGCTTGCAGAGTACAAATTTTTCCGCAATTTGACCAAAGATTTGACCTATTTTTGTCAAAACAGAAGTTTCAAAATACAATTGACACTAAGCCAGCAAAATTATTAGCATGCAGGAAAAATCAACTCCAACTTTCACATATGGCCATAGACAAAAACCACCTTAAAATTCCAGCTTTACGTTGTGCTGAGCAAGGGCCCTAACGCAGTCACCAAGAGTGCAAGTTCCATTTGCTGTACATAAATACATGCACTGCAGAAGAATCATTATGTAAGGTAAAGGTAACTTAGACAGCATCAAATCACAGCAGCAGCAAGGTCATCAAGCTTCACATTACTAAATCTGCTTCCCTACACTAAGGTGAACCCAAATTCCTTATTACTTCAAGATGCATTTCCCAAACTTGTCTCTCTAAACGTGCATCTTCATATAAATGTAGTTTTAACTTTATTTAATTAAGCATCCTACTAATTTTTATATTATGTCACTGGTAGATCTTAGTTGAACAACAAGTCTTATGAAGAGTCCCCCCTCTAATCAGCATTTTAGTAAAACAGAATAAAATGTTGAAGTTCTGCTGAGTATTTATTTTAAGAATAGTTCTGCACTGCAAGTCAGTATGGAACTGTAAAACTCAACAGCTTTCTTTAAAACCTAAGCCTCAGCAGATACCAAATAAACGAAATTCCAAATAAAAGGAGCCGGACCTCAAATTCCACACGCTGTGCCCCAGCGCCCTCTACTGGACGCCCGGGCACGAGCGAAAGTGATTTTCCACCTGCACCGAGCCGAGGGAAGAACTCAGCTTCTGCCACTACGAACGTGCCTTTTACACAAAAACAGATCACTGCAACATGCAGCCACACTGTGTCAACTCTTAGAATAATCTATGAGCTTCTAAGGCGTTTTTTCAGTAAACCTCCAGAAAACTATGTCAAGGGAAGACTGCATAGAATGCATTGAATTCTAACTTCAGCATTTCTGATAACGGTACCATAACAGACAGCAAAGAAAATTCTGACCCTGTTAAAGCTGTGTTCATGAGAATCTTCCAGCTGTCCATTGCTAGTCACAGGAATTTCTGCCGCTGAATTTTTGGGAGATTCTTGAGCCATTGCACTTCCCTGTAAAAAGAAACAGGTTAGCATTTGCCTTACATTTCCAGTAAGTAATCCATATGAAAATATTTCATGTATGGGTTTCATATCAGTTGATTTTATTTCAAACTCCAACTGGAAATACTCTCATATACTCTGTCTGTATATGTTTATTTAATCACATCATTGAATAATATTCCAGTACAGCTCAGTCAGAAGTAATTTAAAGTTTCTGGCTCTAAGCAAAAGAAAAATTAAAATTTAACCCATTGGCATTGGGGAAGTAAGACACAAATGACGCATGGGCCCAGACAAATGTTTTACGTGCACATTTGAGCCTTAGAGTAATTTCTGTATCTCAAATTATAATGAGCTTGGCTAAAAGAATTGTACTAGCAATTAATAAACAATAAATACTAGAGGAGAGCAATATGTTTAATTATATGTTATAAGAAAAGCAATGATTCCAAACTTTAAAATAGTTTCAGTTGCTTCTTACTTTACCATAATACAGTGCCACCTTCTGACTAAACTGCTGGTATGCAATTCTCATTAAATCAACAGCAGTAAATGTGAAGTGAAATGCAGAAGCGCCAAAAGAACCCAAAAGTACCAAGAGAATTCAGGACTCAAAGTTAGTTTCAAATGCAGCTTCATCATGAACAGTAGCAGCAGCTGTGTTTCAAGTACACTGCTTTCAAGTACAATCTAAGGTATAGCCTTGAAGAGACATTCACAGAAGAACTGCACATAATTTACAAGCACCTGAAGAGAGATTGGCAGCTTAACAGTCCAAAATTAGGAGAAAGTGAAAATTTCATCCCTTTCAAAAGCTACTCCTAACTCTGCAAGACAGCTTCATCAGTCATCTAAAGTGTAAACAGGAGAAAAATCAACACACAACTGAGGCAGTGTTTGCTCATAAAAGTTACATAAAAAGTTGTCTGAAGTCCTCAAACCAGCCCGTACACTTGTGCTAGACTGGCAAGACAAGGAGTACCATCTACAAGTACTTGACACTAGGTACCCTTATAGCTCTTAAATCATCAAACTGAACCAGCTCTTTTCAGCCCAAGGGTCAGGAAAAGGCACAGCCTGAGATCAGGATCTGAAGTGCCATCAGCTTCTCCAGACACACGTGAAGCTTTACAGAATATCATTATAACACAAAGATTTTACTGGTATTTACTGAGCATCACTTGCATCATTCTTAACTGGAACATTTTCTGTCACACCTCATTACTAATATTTCTTCCACTTTCACATATGGCCACTTCATTTACATTTGTAAGCCTGATTTCCTTTACTAGTCTTGAGGCTTCTCAAGACTTTTTCTAACTAGTCACTGTCTATGGGCTCCAATAAATGTGCTTCTACTGAAGCACACCAAAACATCTACGCTTATTTTATGAGTACCTTTAAAACAGTAATTTGTTTCATTTCATAGAATATAGACTGCTGTAAGGGACCCATAAGGATCATCAAGTCCAACTCCCTGCTCCTCACAGAGAGTTGCTATACAACATCATTAGAATAAATGCCCTAGTTACTGGCCACATCACATTTTGATTTGGGAAATCTGTCTAATAGTTCAAGTTTCTTAAGCTTGCTGTAAATCTCATATATGCTTAATTAAGCTCTAAGACTGCTAGGAACTACACTTCTACTTGAAATGGTCAAGTGAGGTATTTTTCAAAATGCTTGGCCTGTCAAGCTACTTGCACAATATAGAAGCATTACCATAGGCCATGTTCAGTTCACAGCTACTTTTGTTCTTCTTTCAGCAAATTATCAGATAACACAGTGCAAAGGGAATGTCCTCTTCTGTCAAGGTGCACTTTGCTAGGGATCACAAACAAAACTGCATCTCTAATTAAAGGAAAAACACCTTGGCTTAGGTGCTTCTCAACAAGAATCTCAAATAATTTTGCAACTATTGATATATTTTTATGTTTTTATTCAGAGATACACATGCTCAAAGCATATGCACACATCTCTAATAAATACATATATTAGGAAACAAAAATTCATCATCTTCTCTGGACAACTAGAAACAATTCACCTATTTTTTTGGCATTCCTACTTGAGTCAGACCTATGTATCTAGCTCAGAGAAGACAAAAAATTACTTGTTAATGTCAGTTCCACACTACGTTGGAACTGCAACAGTTTCCCACTGCTGAAAAGGGGACATTTCACCACTCTACTTTCCAGTCTCTACTGGGAACCACATAGTGCCTCACCTCCCCAACAGTCACCACACACAACTCACTAGCCTGGCAATAGACCTTTTCACCAGGTTAATTTTCCAGCTTCAGTGAGTTAAATCAGTTTGCAATGAGGTCAGACAATCACCAAAGCCGTGAAATAAGCAGCTGAAAAGGGGAAGTGGGATAACCTGTTAATTTAACTCAGACATAACAAAAAACTACCATCTCCATTTTAGTTTACAATTTAAGCTTGCATTGCTGTCAAAAACTAGTCCTTGCCCTTTTCCCCCAACTCTTTCCCCCAGCAGCTTTCACCATCCTTTCACTTCCTTCCTGAGCCAGAACAATGTATTTGTACAGCAAACGAGATTCTGGAAACGGATCAAAAGAAAGTGACCTATGCTCAAAAAGAGGATAGGTAATTTTTCTACACCCATCAAGTCTCCAAAGCAGGCACACCTCCAACACTTGCATCTATGAAACAGAGCAGGTAGTAATGCAGTGAAGAAACCACTGAGAATGAAGGACTGGCCACAGCATCAGGAGTGCAGTATTGCAAAATACTCACTCTGACTGTAGGCTACTGCCAAATCCAGCAGCTGTTTCTCTTTACCTTTGGATGTGTGTTCCTGTAACTTCACACAACCATGGTAGGTTATTGATCTAAGACAAAACTAAACCACCAAGCCACAGCAGCATTTCTGCTGAAATAGGGAGTATGCTTGCTGAATCAAGTGTCTCTTTGACAAGTGTAGCCCACAGCTGTCTTAAACTAAGCATACAAAGAAATTGACTCCTCAGAAGAAAATTTATCATATGTATAAACAATCTAATATAAATCTAAGTAAGTTCCTAAATTTGTATTGATGTATTAGACTTGAATGACCTAAGCTCTAGAGGAAAACATTGCATTTCAGATGAATTGTCCTTCAGTAACAATCTATATTTTCTTTGTACATCTGTGTTTACAAATATCAGATCTGGAAATATGCTAAAGAGAATCACTATTCTGCTTTTACTGAAAGTTTAAAAACAATTCATCGCCACTGAAATTCCAATGGTGATCAATTCAGCATTACTTTTTTTCATTTTTACTCTAGAACAGTCAGGAAAATGTTGACTATCTTTCTGAAAGAGCAACCCAAACACACCTGATTAGCTAAATAATATTGGGAACCTTAGGAATTTGTTCATAATTCAAATGTCAGAGACTTCTCCATAGAGAAGGTGAAAACTGTATCTGCTCTCAGGGAAAAAAATATTTAGTCCTTCAGCAGTAGATAGGATACCTTGTTATAGTGAGGTTACAGAAAGATTGATGCCTTTGAATACCAGCCCTTTCTTCCTTCAATACTCACACATTTCAGATTCTACCATGCCTAAATCTATTCAAATTACAAAACAAATACTGCAGCACAGCAACAGGCTACTGTCTGAAATAATCCTTTGCTATGAATTAATTGGACTGTTCTTAATGGTGTCTCAAAACCAATCCCACCCATTCAAGATGCTGTGCATGAACTAATACCCCCATACTAACAACACTATGTACAGCAGAATTTTTGGGAATCTGAAGCTTGTTAGGATTGGTTGATTTTACACTAATATAACTATCACCCAATCACCTCACAGCCAGACTGGATCTCTTCTGCAGATGGATGAGACTCATCAAGTGTTGTGGATTCACTGCTGTTTTCTGACATACCTGAAAACCAAACAGGTTTGGCATGCATTAATTGAAGTGAAAGGAGCTGGATGTTGCACCTCACAGAAACCAAAGCAGGCTTTCAGAAAATATTTCTTTTACAAGTTCTGCTAAAGCAAAGTGAAGCTTCCTTCTTTTGATGGTGACCAGGCCTTCAACTCTCCAAAAATCTAAGAGGGATTAGGAATACAAACTAGTGTAAACTTCCACTGCCAAAGCAACCTTTCCTCACAGACAACTAAACTTGCAACATAAAACCTTGGAAGTCAAGGATCAAGGAAACAAGGTACAGGGTACTTCAGGCAACATATATCCTGCCACTTGTAATAGTACACTGACTGTATCCTACCATTGCAAAGATCACCATTTTGTTAAGGCATAAGATTTATCCAAACATTGCAAGATCACACTAATGCTAAGCCACTGAAACTTATTAAGCTATTAAGTCTGTTATCTTTACTAGAACAGAATCCCTTTCATTTTAGCCTCAAAAATATCTCAGCTACAGAAGCAAAGTTGTTAACACTGAGCACATGCAAAAGAAACCAACTCTGTGAATACAGTGATCATGAAAGATTAATTACATACACAATTTTATCTTATGTAAGGAAAGTGTCTAAATTTGATTCCAAATAGCTGGTAACTACAGGTGATACCACAAATCATTCAGCCGTTTGAGAGATGGAGACAACCAATCATTAAAAATTAATTAATCTGCCAGTGTAGCATACAATCACACATGACTTCAGTTCATTAAGTCTTGCACCATTTCATACATGTTCAGACACATAGCAGATTAAGAAAATTTATAAAGATATTACTATTTGTGTTTATATTGTATTTCAAATTCCTAAGATATAAAGCATTCTAACTAAAGCAAGTAATTAATAAGGTAAGCAGCTCACATAGCAAGGGAAATAAAATAAGGACACAAAGGCTGAGAAACTGAATCACCTAGATCATATAGATTATATTACATTGGATAACCTATTCTTTATTTTGGAAAACCAAATACATAAAATATTTTCTCTAGAAAAACAGTTCACTCAGGGCTACCACTGAATTAAATTGGATTTTTCTAGGATCAGTATAAAATTCCCTTTGAAGTCATTAAGAAATAAGTTTAATATCCTTATACAGCTTTCTTCATTTTTCAAATTTCTTTTGAACATGGAAGACTGTACAGCAGAAATGCTGTTTGCCCGCCCACATGGTCCTGTCCAAACTCTGCTTGTGGCTGAAAACAACCTCTGTGCTTAACAGCTTATTTCTGAGTAGCTAAAACAATCACATTATAGAATAGGACAATAAGTGTTATTTCCTTGCTCCACTTGTTAAGCAAAAAGCTAAATTCATCTTGTGGTAGAGCCTTCATTAAGGCAGTCTGTTCTTCAGTTCTACATCAGTGTTCCTGGAGTTAATATTTGTTCATCACATACAAGTCTATGTACCATGATAACACTGTTCTAAACTATGAACTACTATAGGCAAAAAACCATTTTTGATAAATTTAAGAACTTTTGATAGATTTAAGAACCTAGGGGCAAGAGCAGTCTCACAAATTCATGTAGAAGACACTGGACACTGCATAAAGGCAAATAATTAATTTTTAAAACCCAAATGAATTCAAGATTTGTGTTAGATCACCCCTCCATTATTAATTTTTTGTAGTGCTCTTTTCCTACAAGTAGTGCTAAAAATTTCAACACAGCTCTGCAGGATCACAGCGATCAATTTTAAAACATGAGAAGGCAAAAAAATGTAAATTAAAGGTGGCTTTCATAAAAAGTTCAAATGCACGTTCAAATTTAACTACAGAATTTCCTGATTACTGCTTCTACAGCAAAAAAATGGGGATGTAAACATCAAATACTGGATGCAAGGGTGAAAACTTTCTACACCTTCACCAAGATTCAGAAGTGAAGGCACTCATGCGAAATTGTGGTAATCACAACATCTACCTACCAGTAAGTTCCACTAAAGAAATGCATACAGACTTTAGCATCTCTGTAGTTCTTGCAGGTGCCAGACAAAGGGCTGTTCTTTATAAGAAGCTGCTAATCCCCAGTACAGCACGGATCCTGTTATCCAAGGCTTGGTTTGTTTCTTCACTAAAGCAGCCACGCACAACTTTATAACACATTAGGGGACTGGTGTACCAGGGCATTGGCTACTATCTGCTGCAATAGAACAACTCAGAGAAATTCTACTTGGAAAAACATGCCTGATCCATATTCTGACAAGAACTGAAAACCTGTCCACATCACTCCTGCCCTTCTGGGTTCTCTTTTACCCCACTATACCAGTTCTGCAAATCCATACAAATACTGCATCACAGCAGAACAGAAGACACAGGACTAGACTAAGAATCATTCCCCCCATGGTGAAGCTACCTTAAATGCATATTGGATTACAGCCTCAGTAATTTCAGGTTCTGCTCATCATAAATAAAACCACATGATTTTTGAGCCCTGGGGATTTAAATATCACTTCTTCAACTGGCAAAGTAAAAAGCAAAACAAAGCAAGAACATAAGCTTCCTCTAGAATGGAGACATAAAGAGATATTTAACCATTTAAAATTAATGGTTATAAGAGTATACTTATGTACTTCTCATTAAAAAGGCAAATTCATATTTCTTATTCATGAAAATATGAAGTTAATGTCATCAACAATAAATTAATTTTGAATAAGAAGTATATTCTTCACATACTTATGTTGCTTAGGTAAATGATTGATGGTCTCAGAAATAATAAGCATGGGATTGTCAACCATCAGATCTGCTTTTCTTACCAAGATGCACTGGTTCCTTCACTTAATTTTCTCCTAAATTAATTGCCAGTAAGGCAACAGCAAGACAGCTTCTGTCTAAAATGAAAAATGAAGTTTATTACACACTTTTATTGTTGTCTTACTACTTAACTGCATAAAGAATGTAAAATTTTGTATCACTGCAGAAAATCCCAGTGCCGGTAGAAAAATGATAATTTTAAAGACTATTTCAATTTCTAACTAAGAATACTTTCACTAATGCTTGTCAAGATAGGGATTAACTACTTTCTAAAAAAAGACTGTAAAGAACTGTATTAAACATTTCCTGCTGCAATCACACCATAGTTTCCTCTTAATGCTCTTGAATTTCCTGGCTGCCCCACTTGCAAGATCGAATTATGCTTGGGAGTCAGAAGACATGAAGGAGATGAAGACTGGAGAACAGGGCTGCTGCTGACTTTCACACTCCCCATGCTACGTCAACCCGGCCCTAAACACTTTAATGCTCAGCTCGTCTCCAGATTAGCTACACCATGGGCTCCCCTTATGGTTTCAACTTCTACCAAATCAGAAAAAAGCAGCTGATCAAGCTACTGCCCCAGCTTCCAGTTTTTCCAGTCTAACACTCTTCTGTGCTCCTTATTCCTGGCATTTTAACTGTGTACGTACAGACACGTATAGACAGACATACATAAACATACACACGATTCAGAAAGTTTAGGAGTTGCATTGATCAAATTACATCCTCCTCCAGCCCCGCAAAAAGAACCCTTCTGTTATCTTCTCTAGAGAATCAACTCTGAGGTAACAGAGCCACAGACTGCAAAGTGATAACTGCTGGCTACCTTTTCCACCGAGCCATAAAAAGTACACGTGAGAAATGGAAACTACATCCTGGGCTGGATGTCCAGAATGATCCCCTCCAAAGACTTTCATGCAAGATTAAAGGCTATTAGTGGGTTTCAGTTAAAAATAATCTATTAGAGAGGTACTATAAGAAATACTGCAAGAACACCTCTCGTTTGGAGACAATACCACATGCAACACCTGCTTGTCACACACCACCAAAGCGTTTCCACGCTTTGAGAACAGTAAGCAAAACACAAATTGGCACACTTAAAACAGTAATTGCTAGGGTGTGGAATAACTCCCAGGGGCACGAAATCTACACAGCATCTACAGCTTTCTTCCTCCACCAACACACCGCTTCCCTTTCTCTCTGGCGGAGCCCGCCTGCCGCCTGGCTCGGGGGCTGCCCTGCCGTCCTGCCGCGCAGCAGCCCCGGCGCGGGGCCACGAGCCGGCCCGACCCCGACCCGCCGGGCGCGGCCGCTCCCGCGGCGGAGCGCGGCCGCTCCCGCGGGGTGACACGTCGGACGGGCCGAGCGGAGCCGCGGCCCGGCCCGCCCCGAGCCCGGGCCCAGCGCCCGGCCCGGGCCGCCCCTCACCTGCCGGCGGCAACGCTGCGGCCCCGGGGCGTCGTGTTGCGGGGGACGGGAGGGCAGGACGGAAGGAGGGAAGGGGGGACGGAGGAGGCCGGGCGGGGCGGCGCCGGCGGCCCCTCTCAAGCTTTATTTTCTTCCTTCTCCGGTGGCAGCAGGAGCCGGAAGCGCCGGGCCGGAAAGGGATGGCGGCGGCGGCCTCTCTAGGCCGTCGTGTCTATGGTCGCGGCCATGGCAACCACCGGCGGCACCGCCCGGGAGGCGGCCCCGGCCCCAGCCCCGCCGGGGGCCGCGCCCGTGCGCTGGGGCCGCCGGCCGGGACAGCCCGAGCGGCAGCGGCCGAGCCGCGGCGGCGGTGGGCGCGGGTGGGCGCGCCCGGGAGACGCTGCTCGGGGCCATGGCAGAGGCTCTGCCCGAAGCCGCGGTGAGGAGGAAGAAAAGCGTAACTATCGAGGAGAAAATTGACATCATAAGCGCTGTGGAGAGCGGCAAGAAAAAGGCGGATGTTGCAGCCAAGTATGGCATCAAAAGGAACTCCCTGTCTTCGATTATGAAGAATAAGGAAAAAGTTTTGGAAGCCTTTGAAACCTTGCGGTTTGATCCTAAAAGGAAAAGACTGAGGACTGCTTTTTATGCCGACCTGGAGATGGCATTGATGAAGTGGTGCAGAATTGCAGAGTGCCTGAATGTGCCGGTCAATGGCCCTATGTTGCGCCTCAAGGCGAACGATTTTGCCCAGAAGCTTGGACACAGTGATTTTAAATGCAGCAATGGCTGGCTCGATCGTTTCAAGTCGAGGTATGGTCTAGTTTTCAGAGCTCAGCCTGTAGAAGCAGCTGCTCCTCCTGCAGTGGGTGCTCCAACTCTTTGGTACCGAAATGTGCTTCCTTGTTATTTAAACGATTATCAGGCAAAAAATGTGTTTTACATACAGGAGACTGGGTTGTTATATCAGATGTTACCACATAACACGTTTGCATTTAAAGGGGAAACTTTTTCTGTAAGTGAACAAAGCAAAGAGAGCATCACTGTAGTGATGGGTACAAATATGGATGGCTCTGAGAAACTCCCACTGCTCATTATAGGAAAAAGCAAAAGTCCACTCTCTTTCAAAGATGTGAAATCACTGCCAGTGGATTATGAAGCAAATGATAAGGCGTGCATGACTTCAGGAATCTTTGAACAGTGGATGCAGAAACTCGATCACAGGTTTCAAGCACAGCAGCGCCGAGTGGTTATTCTCATTGATTCTCTCCCAGCTCACACAGAAGTAAAGAACCTGAAGTCTGTCAAATTAGTGTTCTTTCCTCCAGACTCTTCTTCATGTATAGCTGTGAAAGAAAGGATTATCAGAAGTCTGAAGGTAAAATACAGGCACTGTCTTATAAAGAGATTTGTTGACTGTGTAGCAAATAATAAAGAGTTTATGCTGACCCTTCTTGATGCAATTGAGATTCTGTACCTGTGCTGGAGGGAAGTAACACCAGAGACTATTACAAAAAGTTACAATGGAGTAACTTTCAAATTAGAAACTGAGACAAAGGATAATGACAATGAGGTTGAAAGTGATTTTGATTTGATTGCACATGCACGGGCAGCTGGAGTAGAGTTTCCAGGCGGTTTGTCTTCGGAAGAATACGCAGCTCTAGATGATGGCTTAGTAGCTTACGAAGTGCCCACAAACAGCGAAAGCACGTGTGCCAAAGAAAGTGCATCAGATAAAGCTGAGATATTTGTTGGTAATGAAGATAAGGATGAAGGTGATCAACTTCAGGGAGCTGAACAGCATTTACCAGATAAAGCTGAGATATTTGTTGGTAATGAAGATAAGGATGAAGGTGATCAACTTCAGGGAGCTGAACAGCATTTACCATCCAAAAATGAGGCTTTGTGTGCTTTAGATACCCTTCAAAAGTTTCTCAGAAGTCAAGACACACACGATTCTCTTTACGATTTCCTAGCTGACTTGGAGAATTTTATTCAACATGCAGCATGTGAATAAATATTTTAGCAAAGTGGGAAAGCATGTAATTGGAAAAAAAAAGAAATTATATAATCAAAGATAGCTTAAAAACAACCATTGCTGAAATGTTCTCTGGTATCTTTTGCTCAGCTGCCTAGATGAACTTAACAAAACTATGAAAAAGGGCCATGAAGAAATTTTCCACAAAATCAGGAGCAAATAACATATATTTGAGGTGAAGAGAGGGAGTAAGCTGAACCCTAAAAACTCTTTCTACTGCAATAAGTACAATGGAGGCAAAATAAATTCTTTGAGCAGTTTGGTGCACTCAGGATAAACTGTTGACCACTTGGAATTCTTTCTTCAAAGAAACTAGTACTTCTACACATCAATATTTTCACCAGTGTTTTTGGAGTTTTGACAGTAAATATTTATCACCTTGGTGGTTTTGATACATAAACACAAAATTGAATAACACAGAAAATACATGGTTAGATTCTGAGAAGTAAGGCATTTTTAAAAGAAATATTTTTTTGCCCTTCATCGAGAATTCTGGCCATCTTTACTCTTGCAGCAGATGATGAACAGCAGAAAGTTACCACAGCTTTGAATGTGTTGTTTTGTTTCCTTAAAACTGTTTGAATGGCATAATCATTTATCCAAGAGTCAAAAGACAAACAAGCCTTTATTTGGTCTTTGAAGAGGTCAAAAAGGAAGGTCATTCTCTCCTTTTCAGCCTTTTTGGTGCATAGATTTGATGTAGGGTTTTTTTGTGCAACTCCATTAATTTCTACAGTAAATTCAGAAAAAGAACCCCAGTATCTGGAATGAAAACCTCACTGAGCTCTTGTTTTATTTTCAGTACTTGGAGGCTTTGCTGTTGGATTCAATGCACTAATGTGGTTTATCACTACAAGTCCCATTAATAAGGGTGCTGCTTGCATGATTGCAGTGCAAAGTTGTGTAAATCACAGTACATTTACATGTCTTTGAGTGTGCATTTCAAACAAGGTAATCATATCAGAGCCAAAACCCACAGTGTATATGACCTTCCAGCTTTTTTCAAAACTTTCCATATCTATACATTTCATTTTTATCAAAATTTGGATACAATAATTTCTCTAATTTAGAGGAATAGTTTTCTAATTTAGAGGCCCTTTAGGAAGCCTGCGTAATGAAAAAATCTACTATGCTGCCTAAAATTAAACCATGAGAAAAAAATCTCATGCATATGTGAATCTTCAGTTTTAAATAAATAGTTTGGCTATAGCTTTGTTTATGCTTTTTTTCTGGTGTAGAACAGTTTATGCATTTTCATTATTGAGAAATCATTTCAGAAAATGTATCAGATTATTGGAAGACAGTGAAAATATTAGGGTTGGTGAGAAAATACTTTTGGCTGTAAGAACATTTTACTAGAACTCCTTCACAAAAAAACCCCACAAACTTCTGGTTTCTTGTTGTGAAATATATTATGTGAATTCCATCCAAAGGATATTCTGATTACTTAAGAAATTTCTGTTGAAATCCCAATACATAAAGCTCTACATGGAGATTTATAGTATCTGTGAAAAAGGTATTCCTCTGAATGATCTGTTCTAGGTATTTATTATTTTAAAGTACAGATGCAAAATCTTTTAAATTAACAATCTGTGTCACATTCTTCTTGCTTAAATACTTTAGAACAAGTACTTCCAATTCTGACTAAGCTTATTTGAAGTTCATCTAAATCCCATAGGCATCTGTAGATAGTTTTCCTATAGTAATCTTTAGATTTAAAATCTATTTATTTGCAACAGCTTTTCCTGATAAAGGCAAGTTTAGGAAAAAGTTTCTCTTATCTGTATAGTAAATATGTAATTTGTTATGATTTGATTCCATGTGGCCCTCAGTGGCCTGGGTTCCAGATAAAGAAACTGTTTCCTTCTGAGAGAATTCAGAGTGTGAAAGGTTGGATCTGAATAAGAAAGACTTATGTATGTAAGCAGCAAATCTTGATTAAACAAGGGTTCACTCTACAAGAAGTGTAACTTTTGCAAGAAGAGGTTGTAAAATCAGGAGATGGGAAGTAACATTGTTGGCTGGAAAGGAAGGAAGTGAACTACTGAGTCTTGTCATACTCCCTCATGAAAGCAACAGGAAGGATTTACTAATTTGGCCTGGACTTTGAAGGTGAATTGTGAAACTTGCTTTAAAAACCATACAGCCCATCAAAGTCATGTATCTTTAGTGAATTTATGACTTTTTCCTTGCCTCCTAGTTCATTCTGAGAAACCAAACTAAAATGTACTCACTGGAACTGGTTCTGTAAGTCAGACACTTTATATTCTAACACTATAGCTTTCAAAATTATTTAGGAGCCCAAAAATTTCTCTTCACTTGGATTTTAGTCACATTTATAGTGAGTGAAAATGAAATCCATTCTGAAGTTATTTTTTCAGGTGTTTGTCAAGGGGAGATGCAGACTCCCAGATCCAAAATACAAACAGTGGGAAAGGAAGCAGTGTGCTGTGTAAATGTTTGTCAGTTTAGCCTGTGCACACAGTTTGAGCTGGAGATTTCTTTACATTGTCTGGGTAAACCACCAGGACCAGGCTTTTTACATCTTGGGGTGGTATCTTTTAGAGGGAGAGGAAGAATAAAGCTTTAGATGGCATCGTATTTAAAATTAAGAACCTTTTCCAGAAAAGGCAGGTAAGTAAGGCTGTTGTTTGTTTTAATACTTTAATATTAATATGGAAACAAGGTGCATTTTCTCTGTAGCTTTTCTGCTTGGTGTTATGGTTAGATAGTAATTATGTTCTTCAGTATCAAGTCAGTGAGGTTGCTTTCGGTAACCTAAAAGAGATTTCTAGAAGTGGGAACTGAAAATATGAAGTTTTAAAAATATATCTGATGTCTAGACAAGGCCAAAATACAAAAAAAAATATTTTGAAAGTATGATATAATAAAAAACATCCTAAGATTCATTCTTGAGATAAGTAATATGTAAAATAAGTATGCTCTTCAAAAATGCATGGGTTTTTGAAAACTGTAAGAAATATTACACTGTGATTTTTTTGTGTGTTTGTTACTATGTGTGCAGTTTTGGATACCTTTCAGGTCTGTAAAATTACATCCTCTTTTAAAACTGTTGCCAAAAGAAAGTTTGCTCTCCTGCAATGGTAAAAGGGAATAACAACTTTTTGCGCCCTTAGGCAAAAATGGAAGAGAGGAGGCAGTCAGGGATCTATAGGAGAGCAATCCATGTGTGCCTGTATATCCAAGATTTGTGACATTTTTATAGCTAAGCAATCATGGGAGTAAATGAGTTGATGGTTTCACATTATTACACAAATCTTGAGAATAATACCCTCAAACACACAGAGTATTAAGTGATTTTAAATTTTATGTGCAATATTTTTGTAAACTTAAGTTAAATTGTAACATGAGAATATTAGTAAAATACTTCCAAGTTTTTTTGGTGGCTGTGTTTATTGAAATGGTAGAGTAATATTGGCCTACTCAAGACTTACCTGAAATGTATGGTGACTGGGCAATCATGGAATGTAATGACAGTGTTTAATGTTATTTTATTCCTTTAATATCAATAAAAGCTGGTGCTTCCTGGTTGTGGGAGGCATTTGTTAAATGAAGGGTTTGCAAAGTTCGCATTGGGAATTGAATGCTGCTGTGGCCAGAGAAGAGTTTTTATATTTATGTAAGGAAGCTGGTATTTGTATCTAGATGTTGTAATAGGTCTGTTTTGGGGGACCCTTCCTTAAAAATCAGAACAAATCAAACTGAAATTTTTGCAATGGGATGAGTGACAGCATATTTCTGTCAATACATGCTTTAACAACAGAAAAAAATATTTGCAACAGATGAAAATATAAAAACTTGATGTCTGCCAGCCTGATCTTACACACAGCCTTTATGCTGGTAAAGCAGTGTGGTATAGACATGTGATAGCTTTTTCCTGATACAACTGCACATCATTGGTTTATAGAAACAGGAATTCAGGTGTAGCTCACTTCCCTTCTGGTAGCTCAGTTACTTTATTTGAGCTGAATTTTCTTCTTTCAAATGTTGCTGTTTGGTTTGTTCCAAATGTTAACTGCATTGGTCTAGTTAAAACCATACAACATCTGGTTTAAGACAGAGTGGGGAAGCCAGTAGTGTCTTGTCAACATAGCTGTGTCACCTCTGTTCTTTGAGCAGAATGGAAAAGTGTAAACTGCAAATTAGTGCCATAAGTAAAGTAAACAAATAGCACACTGGATTACCAAATCTGTTGAGTGAGAAGGTGCCGTATTTTTGACAATTTTTAAAATGGCTTTCTATGTTTTACAATATTTCAGCTGAAAGTCACATTTTTCCTAAGCTTTCGTGTCATGCTACCTCTGCCACAACATTGCAGCTTTGTGCATGAATAGCACCAAGGGGAACAGGTCATTCCTATCAACACATAGGTAGCTACAATCCGTGTTGAGTTGTCAGCCTGCCCACAGGTAGTGGCTGTGTCACTGGGGAGGTGAGTTCCAGAGCTGGTTTGCATCTTCCCCTTCCATGCTTGCGTAGCTCTATGTGCTGTGCCAGCACTTGGCTGTTAATCACCAAGGTAGTGACTCATCTGTCTGAGAAAGTTGTGGTCTGATGAGGCAGTGCAACCTCATCCCAAATGCCAAATGAAATAATTCATGGTTTATTGTTTGAAGACTGTGGGACCCAGGATTCCTGAGGAGGGCATTAAGATGTCTTAGCTCTCCTGGTCCCTGCTCAGTAGAAAGGCTGAAAAAAAGTTCTTGCTCTGGAGAAGTTCTTACAAAACACTCGCTATTCAAGAACTACTTTGACATGTGGTAACTAGTTGTTGGATTGCTCATCTGAAGTCACCCATTTCTCTTGAGACATGTGCTGCGGGGCTGCCTCCGTATCATGCATACAAGGAGACAACCTAATGAAAGCGCTGCTTTTCTTCTAGTGGCATTGGTGCCTCCTATTTCTAACCTGTATAAATGATGCAGTATGATACTTTGCTATTCAAAATTCTATTTCTTTCCCCTTCCACCTTTTGTTCATCCATCGCCTGTATCATTTTATATTCACTGATATCCTGACAATTCTAATGTTAATGTTAGGATTGTTGGCCTAACTGTCTGGCAAACTGCTTCCCTCTTTACACTCCCTATTTCTAATATTATCTTTTGCAGATCATATTTTTGAACTGTCTCATGTATCAGCTAGTATAACCCTCTTGGTACACATCCTCGTGATCGTAGGTCCTAATTTCTCCATTGCTGTATTTAGTGACTTTCCCAAATCCTTGCTTCATTTAACTGAAAACATTTAGTATATCGTTATTTCTTTTTGTCTTTTCCATTTGTAGCAGAGGGTGAGCAGTGCTTTTCCAACAATTACCCAGGATGTCCAAGAGAACTGGTAACAAAACAAATAATCACTCTGCTTTCACATGTCTCCATTTTCCCTTTTTGTCAGTGTACAAATCATATCTTTGTTTAAACTGCTCCTATTTCTCTTTCATCTCTTATCCCTACCTGCCTGTATAGCATCCTTCCCACATTCCAATTTTACATTTACATTTCTAAATATCATATTGCTACTCTTACTCTTTGGCTCTTTCTTCCCTCCTCTTTTAATGGCCCCATCTAATAAACTGTATTTCAAACTCCCTTGTCCTCCTTTCTATGATTTCATGTCCACTTCCCTCCTCCAAAAACAAATACTTAACTCTTTCTGGAGACAGCCATCTTTTTTACTTTCTATCTTACGTGGCATGTCTCTGTGATACTTGTACATCAAATGTTATGTAATGATTGAAAGTATGTTATCTTCAACTTTACCCCTTTGCATTTTTTTTCCTGAACCTTTATCTTAGTAATTTCAAGTATTGCCTTTTTTTGAATCTTTCTTTTGCACTCCTGATCATCAGCATGAATTTTATTTTTTTTTAACCTTTTAAAAAATAAACCCACCAACAAAACCTGCACAAAGATGGAGTTTGGGACTGTTTGTTGACATAGCTAACTGTGTTACAATGTTGCATTAAAAAGTCAGATTGAAAGCCAACTCAAACATTAGCTAATATGTATTAAGGTTTTTATTTTAACTACATCTTTTGTTGTTTATTTTTGCTTTTTGCTATTTCAATAGCTGTTTGTGAGACATCAGGTATTTGTGCCATGTGTAGCAAGCCCATATGTCCTGAAATCAGAGAGAAAGGCGGGTAGAACGTAAAAAGGAGGAGTTAAAGGGCAGGCTCCTTGTTTATTGAAATCCCCCTGCAGGAACTCAAGGAGAATTTGTAAGTCAGGTTAAGCAGAACTTTTTATTAAAAATCAACATCAAGAGTCCATATCATTATATAATTTAGCTCACAGAAATTATTATGAGAGGTAACACCACAAGTGCTCTAAATTCTGGGTAGCAAGAAATGCCCATGCACAATTCAACTCCACTTCAAAACTGACACAAATCTGTGTTTGAGTTGTCTTCCCCAGAGCTAATGACACGATCTGTGTAAACTGTCTGTCACTGCCCTGCCCAGGGCTCATCAATGTTCAGTAAGCAAATCGACATTTGCCTAGAGACAAGACAAGGCTGAAACAGCATTTTTGTGTAAGAAGAGTTTCTGCAGTCTAGACGTTTCACAAAGAGTCAGATGAGCTTGAAAATTGGCATTGCTTTTCAGAAGTTAAGCAAGAGACACTTGTTAATATGAACTTGGGATCTGAATTAGAGATACTTATTATGTGCTGTTACTAACAACTGCTAAACTATTTTTGAAAAGCTGGCACAATGGATATCAGTTTTACTGCTCTGAGAAAAAGTGGCTCTGAGTGTTACATGTATACCCAACACATGGCAAAGACAAACAAATCAAATTTGAGTTAAAATTCAAATTCTAGTAGAGACATACCCTTAATTCCCTGTGAGAGCTGAGGATGACCAGACTCAGTGCATAATATACTGAGCATCTGCAGATAAGCAGGAGCAGGATGTGGCAAATGCTATAGGCATGCAACAGCAGGACAGAAATACAAGTACAGGCAGACAAAGCTACAGGCTCTTGGCTCTGCTTGTTGAATGAATACAAACAGAGGTATCTCCCTCCAATTCCCATCAGGAGGCTTCCCCTACATGTCCTATTACCAACTCAATCTTTTCAAAAAGCAAAATAAATTCTCCTAGGAACCAAAAGAAATGTAGGGTTTGATAATTTCTTGCCAAATTCGCAATGTGGTTTTTCATGTCCATTCACCATGTAGAGGCTGCCAACAGAAATCCAAATAGAAGAGGTAAAGCTGAAGTAAACATGTAATAAAACTTGTAGGTTTTTGTGTCCCATCCTCAACCAGCCTTCACTCATCTCATGTAGATTTAGGTGCCCTAAATCATACAACACCTTCAGAGCTTTGTCAAAGTGTAATCTGGTGCCAACAACTTGACTGCCAGAGCTAACAGAAGAGCATTTGGCAAACAATGCTTGGGTGGCTAGAAATCATCTTGCAATATTCATGGTTAAATAGCTTTAGTAAAATTACTTGATCATTCCCTAACAATATCTACAGCATTATTTATACCCAGCCATAATGTATATGTGCAACTCCAAAGCTGCATTCTTTGTGAAATGCTTGCATCTGCAGTGATGATGTATTGAGGACTAATACTGGGACAGCAGATAGCATCCTGGACAATGAGATTATATGAAATTTAAATTAATGTAAGCTTCCTAAGGAATTATTTTGAATAGGGATAAGGTAGCTTTATGAATTTAAAACTTCCTTCATATTTCTTTATCCTGGCACCTCATCTCACAGGGGGAGAACCCAGTAGCCTTCACTGGTGCAGCCTCACAGAGGAGATAATTTTGAAAAGTGTTCTTTGGGGGGAGCTCTGCAAGTGTTCAGAGGCATATTGACCTGCAAGGATTAGGAAGAAATTTTGCAACATGTGGAAAACAGCCCATGGGATCCAGCCAGCGGGAGGTTTAACTGCTGCTCTGCCTCCCAAGTGGGCTGAGCCATCTTCTTATTAGGATGCTGACTCCTCAGGCAAGGCACATATTTGTGAGATTACATCCTCCAAAAGCGGTAATGCAGGTACTGGTTTGCTTTTAATCATTCATCCTTCTCTCTTCTTCCTGTCTGCCATTCCAGCTTCTCAGAGATTAAAAATTCCCTGTCAGCCACCTGCCTGATCTGATCAGTCCCCCACTTTGGAAACCTGGGATGGTTCTGTGCAATCCACCCTCCTGATATACAGGCTTTAAATATAGCACCTATATTTGGCAGACTCTTTTTTGGGGGGGGGGGTTGATTTCTTGTTGAGTATTGGATACTTGCATTGTCTAAAAGCATTTCCAGCTCTAATGGGAAAATAATGAGTTGTGAACCTCAAATGAACTCCATATTTCCCTCTGTGTGGAGATAAAATTAGAAGAATTTAAACCATGTTGAGATCTGCCCTTATTTACATTTGAGAAGGGTGTATACTCAGGTTAGGTGTGGATTGACCTTTGCAGACATGGTAGAAGGCATAAAGCTTCACAATTAAGTACTCAGAACTAAAATGGATTATGAGAGGAATTATATGTTCACTTCCAGGAAGCTTCTATTTCCTATGGGATATCTACAATCCTTTCCATCAGGGGTTTAATTAACAGCCAATTGTTAGGACTGACTTCTTTCATTCCTGCTGCATCTGCCTGTGAATGGCTGAATGCCAGGTCTCACAGAATTTTAGTATTGCTTGTCTCATACTTAGGATACACCTAAGTATAAAACCTGTACCTTCTGACAGAAGACCAAGCCTCAGAGAGCAAGATATAGGCAAGGTAGCAGCCTGTCAGAACCATGATCTTCTCACTCCAGGCCACACTTGGTGCACCTACACTTTGGCACAGGGGTCTGACTATGGCATGGACAGATGCGTAGAAGAGGAACCACAGGAGTTAAGGGATATCAGTCTGTGTACGGCTATTAAGATGTGTAATTTTGCTTCTAGTATCTATACTGAAGTATAGTTCACTGTCACAGCTCCCTACAGCAACCAAAAAAAAAATGTAATAAAGGTGTGCCATCCTGTACTGCCATCACAAATACTGGTCAAAACATGGATCCATCTGAAAATGTGTTGCAGTAAATCCAACCCAGCTCTTAGAAAAGGATTTCTCTCCATACCAGACTCAATCAGAAGGACAAATTTATGATCTTTTTTTTTTTTTTCAGGTAGTCTTGCAGCATTACAGTCAGCTATAGTGAACTGAAAGTTAGATTTAAATGCAGGGTGTTGAGAAGCAATGCTTCCTGCTACAAATGCCCTCAGTATATCCCTCCCTGGGTTGTGACTGATGGTATTTTAGAGGCATATCACCAAAAAATTCTATCACCTGTATGAAGACCTGGTCAGAGATTAAATACACCCTGTGTTGAGATGTGGTTTTCAGAGAAATAATAACTGTAGGCAAGACACAACTCACATTTCCATCTGAAAATGAGGGTGGAGATATATGGTTTTCCAGGTTTCAGCATAGTTTCTGATTTCAGATTCTAGACAAAAGTGTAAAATTTCTCAAACAGCTTCCTTGGCACTGCAAAGGCTGTTGAAAACTTTTTGAGCTAGCAATATGTGGGTTTAGAATAATCACCCTAACAAAGGGATATATCGCATATTAGCATCTGTGATGGTCAAACAATGTAATGCTATATAGAAAGTGCTTTAACTGAATATATTTTTTAAAATATGTGTTTCAAAAATATGTTTATTTTCTAATAATCAGCTATGTTTCATTGCTTCAGTCCTAGTTTCCACTTGCATAGAGGAGCAGACAAAGTCCCTTCAGGACCACTAACACATTTTGATTCAGAGCCTGAAGTTAAATAGGTACAGGCTCAAAATACAGGCCGACAGGCTTCCAAACAGCCTTAATTTAGCCTCTCACTTGCATACACATTATAAATACAGTCTCTCTGCAGACTATCACACTTTTTCATTAATATCTGTCTGGTTTAAAGCTCTATGCTGTTTCTTTAATTCAAGTGGGACTATTTATATGCATAAATATGTCCTCAAATTCTGCAGAGCTGGACTATGACAGGACTGGAGGCTGCTTCCATGATTTTAAATGTTGGTTCATAACACTACACTAGAACTGAGCATTTGGGTTAGGTCCTTTAAAGGTATTTAAATTACAAACTATGGAAAATAAATTTTTTAATAATCTGGGAACAAAATTTGCCGCAGATCAGATATCCATGCTCTTAAACGTAGTTAGTGGTTATTTGCATTTTTAGGTATCTGAGAAGTTTTAAAAAGGCTTGACTTTAATGTTTCTTTAGAGTCTGGACTCTGTATAAACTATTTGTGAAGTAAAGTTCAGTAATTACAGTGAAAATATGCAAAGGAAAAACTTGAGAACATTTAATTCAAGAACAGAAAAAGGGACCTAGATGGGAGGATCAAATGAGAGCTGCCACAGCCTAAAAAAGTATCAAGCAACATTTAGGCAGCATTATTTTAGGACATCAAAGATTATCTTCAGATCCTTTAGGTGTGGCTGGAAAAATCTTAGTACTCACATTACAATTTGGATGTGCTGGTGTGTTTTTTTATGGTCCAGTATTCCTGAAGGAATGTACTTTTCAGATTTTAGTCTCTTCTTAGGAATTGCTCACAGCTGAAAAAATACCTTCAGACATCCAGCTGAAGTACCCTAAAAATTAAAGTAAGGAAGATTTAAAAAAATCTAATTTACTTTCCCTCAAGTACCTTGTCTTTCTACTCTTCATTTTACTAAATATCTGGTGATTGCACCCGAGACAGATTTCTGTTTGGTTTTCAATCCTTTACTTCATCAATCTCGTGTCTTGTTATCTCTTTAAGAGAAATATTTCAATTTCTACAGAGCACTGTGGGTTTTTTCAAGCCAGATCTTAAGCTAGCATTGACTGGTAAGTGACAACTACTGAGTAGGCACCTCTGTGTAAGGCACGCAGCACTGACGTTTCATGTGAAGGTAATTCACCAGCTGACAGCTTTTTTCCCCATTTAAGTTGCTGACCATGCATCTATCAAGTGAGCTGGCACATGAAAGCCTATGACAGACAAGGTTCTGATCCTTGCATGGGACACCCAGGATATATTTCTTCTCTCACTCCCAGGAGCAGCCACAGAGAATTTCCCATCTCCAAAGTTTTTTCCTAAATTGCACGGATAATCCTTTTAGCATGACAGTTGTGTTGTCTGCCATGTGTCCATCTGAGCTGAGAAGTCTGCTGCTCACCTGTGCCTGTACAGCCATTTCTGTACAAAAGAGCTTTATTCCTGATGCCAGAGACTCAGGAGCCAGCTCCTGTTCTGAACAGGCTTTTGAACACACTCACATCCCTCTGCGAAGCATCTCAAGCAAATTAATTTCTTCCTAGCTTATTACATGGCTCATCTTTTGAGGTCCACTTCTGGTCAGTAGTGTTCCTCAAACCCTGACTGAGAGTGGAATCCCTCTCCTGACAACTGAGTTGCAGTGCCCAATGACCCGTTTGTTCCTTTAACTAGGACTTGGATTGTTTGCACCAACTGTATCCTTAATACAGATTTGGGATACCTGTATTAAATACACAACCGCACAGAACCACACAGAAAATTTATGTTTCCATTTATATATTTTCAGTCTCTAATTCCAGCTTGAACCTTAATACAACATGTGCATAATTATTTTCAAAGAATGAAACAAACCTTTAATGAATAATCCCTATGCTGTTCCACAAAGAAGCCGAAGCCTGATTTACTCATAAGTAAAAGGTCAGGAAGGTGATCCAAGCCTTTTTAAAAACTGATGTTTTTTATTTCAGTTTCATTCCAGCACTGGCCTCAGGAGAACAAAATATACAAGATTAATAAATTGTACATTTCTCTCACAGTAGTGGTATGTTACAATGAATAAAAGTGCCTGAAAATTCAATTCTCAGAATTGCACTGCTCAGGCCTCGGCTTCTCGTCTGAGATGCTCATGACTTCATGTCTCATGAGGATGCCCTGCACAGTTTTGAAAATAAGTGGGGCATAGCATCCTGGCCCAAAAACCTGGGTTTTCCCTGTTAAAATGGATAGTTTTGGGGGCCAGAAAGGGTACAACTACTGTTGGTTCCAATGAACTCTCTGAAGTTACAAAGTTAGGAGAAAGCACTAAGTATTTAGCTATCAGAAGGACTATGAGGCTGGTAGCATTGAGGTAAGTGCAGGCTTTAAAAAAAAGCAAACCCTAAAGTTGTACTTTGGAGTGTTCATCCCACCTTTATCCAGCCTGCATTGAGACAAAGATAGACCTCATGGAGTCCCACCTAGATTCCAAGGATAGAAGTCTAGGAAGATTGTTGTGTGAAGGATTTTATGGGTGAATCCCCACTAGGCTACAGGAAAGCTCTACTGAGGACTACTACATCAGCTAGTAATTGTGTCTCTCTTCTGGTCAAATAACAAGATGACTTTGTTGGCCAGACATTGTCCTTTTGGAAGCGCAGTTTCAGCTGTGGATTTTGCCTGAGGGAAAGCTGAGCTTTCAGGAGGTCATGTCTTTCAAAACACAATCAGTACTACAACAGAATGGAGGCATCATCTATTTTAGGAATTTACACAAGTCACAAGTAATTTAGCAATCTTTTGGCATGTACAAAATGTATAATCCATGTACTGCTTTTCCAAAAATTAGTAGAAATGAAGTGTCCAGCTACACTTCAATATAAATCTGCCAGTGCTCTCAATGAACCCTGAGATCTCTTCCATTTCAGAGATTTTCAATCTTAGAAGTCTCTATTCGAACCCATTTTTTATTTTGTCAAAGGAAACTTAGATGCAAACGTCTGAATACTTTCAAGTATAATTTTGTAGGTGCAAACATCTGGATATTTACAATTTTAGTTTTGTATCTTATTTCTGTTCCTATTGAAGTATCCAAAATATTGTCAGCATGAAATAACAGCCTCTGTTATCTATGTGGAAAAAAAAAAGAATAAAGAAAAAAAAATAAAAGAAAATTACAAGTTTAGCAAAGAGATGCTTAAAACTTGTTTTTATACTTTTATTTTCATTCTCATTTTAGTTATATTACATTGTCCCAGTTGTTAGGGATAACATCTCTTTGTTCTAAGCTTTGTTCTAATTTATACTGGTGGCATTGTTTTCAGAAGGATCAAAAACTTTTCCTGAAGAACCTCTGTGGCTGAAATAAAATGTTACTTCTTTCCTATAATCTAGATTTGAATTTGTTGGAAAGAGAGCTTTGACATCTGCAACTCAGTCAGGCATTGCTTGCTCTGAAATAAGTACAACTGTGAATGTGGTTCCAGATCCTCATGAGATTTCTACACAAGGATGGATTTTGGCCTTGATTCTGCAAGTCTGACTTAGCTCAGCAACCCACAGAAGTGCCATTGCAGCTGACACTGTGGCTGACTCAAGAAGATCCCCTGTGGGCTTTGCACAAACTCTCTTGCTTTGATGTTTGTTTCTTTTTAAAATGCTGTAGTGAATTGCAATACACTGCTCTTTTCCATTCTTTTACAGCAACTTGTGGGAAAATTTTATCCATCCTTTCTCAACATATGTCAGAGACAGAAACAAGTCATGAAGGGACTAGCAGAACTTGGCTGGCTCCAGCCCCTGCCTGCACTTCAGAGCAGGTGGATTAGCTGCAGGACTGCAGCAGACAAGCTGCACTAGCAGGTTTGTAATAAAAGCCCTGTAACTAACCATCAGCTTGCCACATCGCTTGAAAAAGTTTAGCTGTTGTTGTTCTCACAGGAAAAAGGAACTAGAAGAGCATCAGCCAATCAGCTGCAGCATTGCAATACATTTCTGTTTTTCTGAAAATGTCACTCTGATGACATCCTGTAATCTCAGTGATGCAAATCATTCTCTATTAAGGAACAACATCAGCAAACAGCCTAGCTTTGTGGTCAGAAATGCCATTTATACTCTAAAAAACAATGAAACTGTGACAATGAACATGCAGAAATGTTTCCAATGGGTAACATACACCCCAAAGATTTAGTGGTTTTACCTGTGAAAAGACACTTCTTTTTGCTAAGGTGCATTGTGGATCCTAATAAATGCACTAAGGCCTATGAAATGATCAGATAAAATCTACCCCTATTACAAAACCATCCATGACTGAGGCTACATGGGTTCCCAAATGCACAAGTTTGTTTTGCAGAAAAGTTGTCAGTACAGCTTTTGGTTTCTGTATTTCAACTATGAAGAGAGACGCATGAGGCTGAAGACAACCAAGGCAAAGGTGCCAACCTTGCTTCCCAGGCAGGCAAAAGGGAGCCTGCTGGGAGTACTTCAGGGGAGCACGATCCCAGTGCTGCTGGGCACAGACCGAGGTAACTGCCCGTCCTTGAGAGTCTGATTTGTCAGCATCCAAAATACCTCATTCCTCCTTCTCTACAAGTAAAAAAAAAAAAAAAAAAAAAAATATATATATATATATATATATATATAGGATAGTCAAATGCATGCCAAACCACCTTCCTATGCCTCTAAAATCTTAATTAAAATGTACTGTGGCCAAGAGTCACATTTCCTGTACTTTTATTTGCCTTAGAAATCATACTTGTGTACACAGCAGTAGATGGCTATCTTGCTTTCAAGGGGCAGTGATGAGTTGTTAGTCAAACATCTCTCAATAATAGCTGATGGAAATTTGAGAGGAAATGCTACAACCTATGTAGAAAGACTGAAAGGGAAAAGAGAAAAGTATATAATTTCTTTACATTAGAAATATGGTGTTAACATGCAGCAAAGATACAAAACAAACACAAATCCTGTTCTGTTTTCCCTTCCAGTTTCTCTCTCTAGGTTTATGTTTTATAATGGATGAGTGAGATGGGCTGGTTCTACAGAATGGGGTAAAACCACAAATATGCAGGGCAGGATAAATCAGAAAAACATGTTTGCAGCCCATGTGGTATTAGAGTGGCAAAGTTGGGAAGGAAGTGGGAAGAAATGGAAAGGAGTATAGCACATCTTTTCTGTACGTTAAAGCAATAAAAATACTGTTAAATAGGAAGACTTTGCCTACTATTCACTAAAGTTCAAGGAAAACTGAGGATAGACAATATTGCCAGCCTTGGGATCTGAGACTCTGCTCCTGAAAACACAGACAGGCTTTGCCTTTGCTGGCAAACCAGCCCATTATCAGTTTTCCTACTGCCAGTCTAGACAAAATCACCTCTGAGCACAGACAGGTAGCTCAATTTCTGTACTTCCATCATTCAAACAATCTATGTCAATAAGACGCTATTACTAATCCTGGAGTTTCTGTCATGTTTTAATGGAAAAATCTTAAAAGTATTGGCAAGTTTCACCTCTGACACTTATGTCTGATAAGTGTTATTGTATATGACTATGAAATTATATTAAAGAATATCTCCTAGAAATATTTGGTTTGTTGGTCAGTGTACTGGCTTCAAAACTCAGAGCTCCTCTTTATCTATTTGTAGGTGCAAATGTTGCAACTTTGCTTTTGCCCCCACTATTTTATGAAGTTCATAAACATACATTGCCAATACTAAGCAACCAGTTCATATTTTTAGTTAACTGTATCATTCAAGGGGCTTAAATCCATCAACAAGCCGGTCATTAAATGAATCACTGACCTATTTCTCAGCTACTCAAGCTAAATAACCTATAACTGATGACCTATAAAAGCATCAGTGTGTTAAGAAAAATTATTAGCTGGAGAAGCAGAGCAGCAATTGATCACTCCCCACCAATATGAACAGAAAGATTCACCAGCTTTGACAAATTCTAGAACTCAACAAATTCTGAACAGAAATCAGATTTTGACACACTGATGTCTAGGGGAAGTACTGTGAAGCTCCTACACAATCATACTTCAACCCTCCTTCCTTAGATTACTACTGGAAAATTTTATGTAAGTATTTAAAATGGCTCTAACCTGGGATGCTCCAGAGTAAAATCTGGAGTGCAGACTCTCCTCAACTCAGAGAGATTAATTTTAGACCTAGTACTTATTTCTACAGCAGAACAACCCAAATCTGTGGTCCAACCACTCTCCCTGCTTGGGTACATGTATGATTTAGATCCAGATCCAAATCCTGAGCCCTGGCTAGGCCCACCCTATATAGCAAGAAGATTGAAAATGTTTAAGTTCTCCATTGCTCTTACCCACAGAGCACCACCCAACAGGAAATCCATGGAAGCCCCTGGCCAGCTCTTACATGTTTCTGAGTGTGTGGACAGTGATGAGGTGGTGGGATAGAGAACAGGGCAGCATCTGGGGGGGCAACAGCCAAGGTCTGCACACCCAGACAGAGATTGCCAAGGGGGAGCAAATATAAAGAGGAGTCAGGAAGGGAGGCAGGATTACCTTCCCCTTGCCACCTCAATCAACCGTGGTACTGTGGGCTCTCAGCCCTGCATCCTGGTGGGGATTGAAACCTTCTCTCCCCTGTCTTCTACAGCCATCATCACACCAGTGTCTCAGCACTTTCTCACTAAGCCACCTGCTCATAACAAAAAATTGATGTGGTTTTCCGCTTTTTCCTCTTCCTCTGCATGAACCAACCCAGAATACTCAGTTATAGGCCCATAAGAAAGCCACCATTCATCCCATTTGCTGAAGACAGCCCATTTGGGGGCTGCTTTTGGGACTGTAAATGCATGCAGTCTCCCACCCCAATGTGGGGAGAATTACAGCTTAAAAACCAAGGCAGGAGGGTTTTTTTTTCTTACTTAACTACCCTAAAAAGTGACATAAAACTTTCCTGCTAACATACATATATGAAGTTTTATGTCTGATTTGTATTTGTATGATCTGTGGCACTGTGTGCAGATGAAGATAGAAGGTAGTAAAGTCAGGAGGGAAAGGAGAGGAAGAGAGTGGGAGCTCTCTCACCTACGGCATAAAGGTGCCTCAGTCAAGTGTGTGCCTGAAGAGCAACTTCTGGTTTTTGTTTTTTTTTTCTTCTTTCTTTTGCAATCATTGCTCGCTTGACAGGCCCAGACGGAATTACATCACTTCCTAAAACCCATCAAAGAGAGTCCATCTCCTGAAGAAATGCAGCTCAGATGCTCCCCGGCAGGAAGCAGGAAATGTAGCTGTTCGGGCGCAGCAGGGCGGCTGCCGGAGCGCCCCTCAGGTGGAGCGCAGCCGGGGCGGCATGCGGAGCGCCGGGCTCGCCGCCCTGCTCTCGGCCCTGGCGCTGGCCGCGGGAGCGGCCGGCACTGGTGAGTACGAGAGCGCCTTTCGCCTGCCGAGCGGGGACCGCGTGTCTTGCCTGCAGCAATGGGACCATTGGAGGCAACACCCTCCCAACTCAGCACGGGCAGGAGATCTGTGGGGACTTGCTCTCTGCTGCTTTTTGCTGGGTTTACTCTCTCTGTTTTCAGTTACCCCTTTTTCCAAGCTTTGACTCTTTTTTCCCTTAGACCTATTCCCGAACAGCAGCGAACAAATTCTACAATTGCAAACTTTTCCTAAATTGCAGGTGTGTAGAGCAGCGGATTTTCCATGTTGACCCATCAGGCATTTTGCTCCTAATTTTAGTTATGTTTTGAACTTTTTTTAAACCCCACACCCATACCATCAATGTTTATTAGCACAGTTAAAGGCAAAGCACTGCTTCCATTCAAAAGTGACTGCCGATTTCCGCAGTCCCGGTGCACTGAAACTGGTTTAACAAAGGAACAGCCGGCTCCGGAGACAAATATTTTGAACTCTCAGCTGCAGAACAAAGTGACTGGCACCATGGACTTAGGTTCCGACCCTCTGAAGAAAAGAATCATGAGTGGAAAAGCAGCTTGTGACAAAATGCTGAGCACTGGGGGTGTCATTGCGGAGACCCTTGCCTATTTGCAGGGGTCATTGGTTCCACTGGCATTTTGGCAGCCAGTGACTGAAAATGACAGGCAGCTCTTGGAGTGAAACCTTGCTGAGGTAGTGCTTGTAAGCCTTTTGGGGTCAAACAAATCCCTGCCAAAGCACCTTGGTATGGACTAGAAATGTTTGCTGCCTCTGTGCTGCTGTAGCAAGCAGGAGCTCTACAGAAAGCAGGCAAAGAAGACAGTCACTCTCAGATATCACTGGACTTCTCTTAATGTCCTAAAATGCACTGCTGGAATTGGTGTTTTGGTGTGTGTACTTTTTCCCTGAAAAACAGTACTGTAAGCAGGGTGTAGAGCTGGGCTGCAGGCTCCTGGTGTGCTGCTGAGCTGCTTGCACTTAGGAGACTTGCTTAACTGTACGAGCGAGCTAAGTGAGGTATAAAATGGTTAGGGTTTGGCTGTGTTACTACAGCCCTGCTGTACTGCAGACACGTTAGGAGAATATGCTGCAAACACTGAGTGTAGCTCAGAATCAAAGCAGTCAGAGGAACAAAAATCCTTCCATGGGCAGAATGAAACAGAGGTCCCAGGGAAATGGAGGAGTACAATGAAGGCATGAAGGCAATGCAGAGTGATCAGACTCCTGCTTCTCTAGGTCATGTGTGGGGTTCTGAGAGATACTATTTCATCACCATGTCCCCATGGAGGAGGACACATTAGCCCGGAGCCCCTCAGCTCATGACTGGATGTGCCCCTGCCCTTCTGTGCAATGGGCATTAGGGGCTGCAGGAAGTGCCAGGCAGATGTCACATACCAGCTGTGTGACACTCCTCACACTCCCCACTTCCTACCAGTAGGTCCACCTTTAAATTCTGGTTGATTTTGAAATGGCTCCTCTTTGGGAGTGAGTCAGTCCTGCCAGAGCCCTTCCCATGCCCTGTCAGCTCTGACTCTACAGAGCCAATCCACAGTCACTGGGGAAGGGGAGGAGAGCACCCACCTTTGCTCCACATACAAAGGCAGCTTTTGCATATGCAACCAGCCCCACAATGTTCCTGTGGGCTTATTCTGACTGTGGGTGGGATGGGGAAGTTGTGAACTTGAACTTTTCTTGGGGGGAAATGAAACTAGTGAGGGGGAAGTTCATGTAGGGCTTACGTACCCCACAGGCACTGGTGGGTCAGGAACCCCCTCTGCTGAGAGCAGCCTCCCAGGGAGATCCTTTGCTCTCACCCTTCCTTGCTCACAGATCAACAGGGCAGAACCTTTAAGGGATCTTTTTCACCTTTTACCAGGCACAGTCTTCACCTTTTAAGCAGTCTTCTGTCTAGAGACCATTTACAAAATAGGCAAACAGAGTATGATTAAATCTTGCAGCACAGACAGATTAAAGTCTTTATAAGTCCTGTTCCCATACCATGTCAGAGCCTTGTAAAAGCCTAGCCTTGCCATTTGAATTATAATTTATGGATGGTTTTCTCCCTGTGATGCCACAATCACTCTAATCCAGTAGCTCTAAGAGCATTCCTGAGGTCACAGCTCTGCGTGCTGGCCTTCTCCCAGCTCCAAACTGAGGGGATGTTGGGGTTTGTGCCAGTTCCTTTCCCCTTGCTTCAATGCACTCAGGAAGCCCTACAGGTAACAGTCTAGGGCTCTCTACTGCAGAGGATGGTACTCACTGCTCAGCCTTGCAGCAGCCCTGAAGACCTACCCAGGTGTGTGTGCTGACCCTAGTAACAAGCATTAAGACCCTTACTATAGCTTATAGGAACATGCTCTGACCCTTGAGTCATTTCCCAGGCTAGGCCATCTCCCACTGCATTCGGTGAAACAGGTGGGAAATTGCAGCATAAGTGGTCTGACATGGGGAGCAAGAAAATGTGTGAGGGAGAGGATGTACTATTGCCAAGTGGAAGAGCTAGGGTGTTTGCAGATAGTGCTCTATTTTGTCTGTGTCTCTGTGCCATTGTTTTGAATGGTCATTCAAAGAAACACTGCTATCAAAGATCCAGATACTCAGCAGCTTGTACCACGAGCACAGGCAGTGACTCTCTCCTTGGGAGGCAAGTGTCTTTTAGGCTGCCTCCCCTGCAAAGCCAAGGTATCTAACGGAGCAATAATTTTGACCTGTTCCCCCTAGAGTAATGAACTGAGAATGGGTTTGAACCTCTTTCAATCACCTGTTAAAATTTTCTAGCAAAGCAACAATGTAAGAAATGAGGATTTGTTACATTTTGTCTTTCCTAAGCGCTGCGCCCTAAAAAGCAGATGAAAAATCCTTTCTACTGAACACATCAACTCCTCCTGTGTATTTATTACCATTCCTCCATTTAAGCCACACACAAACATTCACTGTTTTATTCAGCAGCTTCAGGGACATTTCAGAAAATCTCTCATTTACATCAGCAAGATTGTATGCTAATTTTCAGGCAGTGATACCAGTCTCTTTTCCCTCAAGAGATTTTATTATAGCTGGAAAGCCTCTGGAGCTTTTGAATCTTTAATTTCAGGGTCCTCCTGAGAGCAAGGAGCACTGAGAGATTTGCATCACAGTGGGGTCACAGGGGTATCAGAGATGCAGAGCTAGAAGGCCGTCAGATTAAGTAGAAGCAACTAAATGCATAAATTGGTCTGGAAAGCCTGTAGTACTTGGGGTGAGCAATGAGACTACAGGTTCACAGTTGGACTCTAAGATGTGTGACTGAATTTGCAACACTGCCTGTTAATGCAGCGCTTCAGCTGAATAGAAATACAGTGAGGAAAAGCAGTTTCCATCTTGTATAAATAAGCTTAAACAGTTGTTTCCTCTTTCAGGTTATACCTAGATAACGCTTTCTAAGCACCTCGTTTTAATAGGATCTTGTCTACAGATTAGCCACCCTGAAATGCTTGTGCTCCCTCATCAGAAGAGTGTATGCTCCCAACAGCTAGCCTGCAGGCTTTTAAGGATTCCTCTTCTAGCCAGACTGACAGGCAAGACCTGCCACAACAGGCAGCTGGGCAAGCCCTGGCCACGGCAAGGAACAGCCCTTCTTATAGCAACCTGAAATGTGGAGAGAGGAACAGTGCAGGGATGAGCCAAGCAATACATCATGTGGAGTGGATGACTACACCACCAACAGAAGGTGTACAGCAGGATAATATAGCATATGGTAACTTTATTCCAGCTTTATAGCCTTTTCTTGTTCTCTCACCTTCTCGTGAGCCCTCCTTCCTTCACTGCATTTTTATAGCTTATGGGAAAGTTTGGAAAAGTAAAAGCTTTCCTTTCAGACTAATAAGCCTGGCTATCCCACTGACATAGCTCTCGCTTTTTCTCTATCTCATTGCTTTTTCTTCTGTCAGTAGTCACTCTGGTGCAATTTGAAAAATTCCCTTGAGAGAACCCAGTCCTTGAGTCTGATGGCAAGGCAGCAGAGAGACTGATGGTTCTACAACAAAACTGAATGTGCTGCCTGCCAGATGTTTTCCTTTGCTATTTTTCTTTGCCTCACATCCCAGTGAATTCAGAAACCTGTTTGCCTGCTTACTTCATCAGGAAGCCCATATCACCACCTCTGAGTGCTGCAGCATAGAGGTAAAAATGCTGCAACAACAGAAATGTTGTTTGCTTGATTGAGACATAATTTTTTGGACTCCAATCTGTAAAACTGCTTGGTATATTCAACTACCTCTGTCTCCCATGAAAAGCATATTTGGGAGCACCTACAAAACTCAAGCAAAGTCTATCAGTGATCCAAGCATATTTTTAAAGTAAAAAATGTTGAGTAATACCTTATACCATAGTATCTGTGTACAGGGACATAGCTTTTTCATAATTTGTAAGAACTGTTAATTGAACCTTTTTTGAGATGCTGCTAGTGCTTGCTCAAGTATTTTGGTCCCTTGAGTTCTAGATCCTCTAATACCTCAATTGTGGAACCCTGAGAACTTCCTGATTTCCAGCTCCAGCTTTTTGGCTTCCAGTTCCAGCTGTGCCCACCTTCTCATCAGGGTGGGCTACAGCTGCATGGCAGCCCCTCTCTCTTCTTCTTTTGAAAGCATGGGAAGTGGCAATACAGGCTGGGCTGAAGCTGTGGTGTGTTCCCATCCACTTCCCTTAACACAGGAAGAAATCACCAGCATTCATGCTCTAGGTAGTCCAGACAAAGGTGAAGCCCATGTGGCTGTTCTATGAGCATTTGCTCCTTGGACAAGATGTGCAGAGGGATGAGTGTGGATGTTGGAATGTAGCCAACAGAGAAAGGGCACAGGCTTTGCTTTACAAAGTCAAGGAGATATCTATATGGTCACACGTGACTTGCTCTTTGTTACACTCCACTGGCCTTGCTTTCCCATCCTGAATGTCATGCTCTATTGTTGTAAGATTCCCATTTGCAGGGAGCTAGTAGACATCTGCAAGATGAAACCCCAGCACAGCTGACAAGGCAGTTCATGGTATGAATTATCACTGTAAAAATCTGGCATGGAGAAAATATTTGAACAGCACCTCACAAAATCTCCAACTTTCAGATGTTCTGCCCTGCTCCAAACCTTGTAATGCCGAACTGTAATTTACCCCACAAAACACCACCCAGGCCAGCTGCAACACAGCCCACTTGCTATTTTGAGCACTTTAAATTGAAACTCTATGACAAATAGCAACTATCTTGTGGTCAGCCACGTGTGTTTCACTGGGCAGGTGGCTGTGGCAGGCACTACAGCCTGAGCCCGACTCCCTGCTGGACTGGAGGCACAGATCCATCCCCGATGCAAGCCACTGGGCCAACCCAAGTGCAGGTTGTGCTTTCCTACTGTGTAAAAAGGGTGATGTGTGGGTGGCCTGAGAGTGAGAGCAACTGCTGTGTGACAGGTGAAGCGTCCCTTGAGGCTGAGCTCTGTTCCTCAGAGGTGATGGGGCAGTGCGAAGTGTTGAGGCAGCAGGCAAAATGCAGGAAATAAGAGCAATATCCTTGCAAGAACATTGTGCAACTGGCTGCTCTTCTGCTGAAAGATGTATTTAATTCAGTCAGAGAAAAGGTATCTGTAAGAGGAAATGGTGTTCCCAGAGAGATGCTGTTCTGTCCCTGGAATTATGCAAAGTGAAAAAAATACATGGCAGCAAGGTCACTCCCTGTGATTTACCATTTTCTTTGCCTAGAGACTAGAAAAGGTAATTCTATTTCACTCAAAGACAAATGATTTGAAGTCTCCTTCATAGTTCAAAACCAGGCGAAGTGGCAGAGATACTGGAAAAATCTCTCTCAGAAATCAAGCACATCATACTCTGCAGCTGAAAGTTTATCACTGCAGTTAATGAGGTGTGACTGTTTGCTTTGCTTTAAAGCCACACCATACTTTAGACATTTGAAAAATCCATTTTTAGCTCTACGAATAGATGAAAAGTAAGGTATTTGCTCCACACCCTTTCCTATTTTAAGCAACAGGCTTGTCTCTCTCAATATATCAAATGTGGCAGGCAATGCCTAGAGGAGGAAAACGAAGCAAGGTCATCGAGGAGGTCCGGTGAGGCTGCGGCGGGCCATCAGCTCTGCCGGCGGCACAGTCCATCCCGCCGCAGCCCGCAGCGCGGACATCTCCCGTGCTGCCTCGCTCTGCACGGCAGCGATGGAAACGGACTGGCTGCAGGCACTGCCAACTACAAACTGCCTTGGAAAAGAAAAGGCAAATGGCCAAACTCGTAAGGGAGAGGCGCTCTCCCTCCTGTGCTCTGGGATAAAAGATTAAGGACAGCCAGCAGATCACGGGAAGGGGTGGAGCAGCACACACCTAAGGGGATCGTTGCCTGCAAGGGAGGCAAAGATAGTGTATTGCTCTTGACTGAAATACTCTTGACTGAAGAGACAGAGAGAGTATTGATACAAAGTGCTTTGCCACAGAAGAGCTATCATTTTCATTGTCCTATTGTGCTGCAGGAGTCTGGTGACCTTCACAGTATTACATTAAGTATTCAAATTCTTTCCTAGTTTCTAGGAAAGGATGAAACAATCAGATGCCTGTGTGATATGTGCAGCATAAAAATCTAGATAAAACACTGCTGTCACACTCAAATAATTTTATTCATCTGAAATTGGGTTTCCTTGAATACAGTCTCATGAAATACTCCTTTTTGAGACAAATCTGGTGGGAGAGGAGATGCTGCAGAGTGGATTAAGCAAGAGATAGCGCTCTAATCCCAGTTTTTCTCTCTCGCTTGGCATCCCTGGGAAGGACAGCATCCCTGTCCTTCTGATTTCTCATTTGTAAAATGGAGATGATAACTGCTCATCTCTCAGGGCCATTATGAAGATTAATGTGTTTACAAAAGCATTTAAAATGCTAAGTACTTTTGGTTCCAGTCCTGTGAGATTGGAAATGCCAGCACTGAGGTGCTGAAAACCTTAAACTCTTGATAACTCTTGTGGAAACTCTAGCTGCCCAGCATTTTACAAGAATGAGGAGCAGACAACACAAAAAAGCCATCATGCCAAGAAAATTATTGAAGGCTTTGCTGCTGTAATTTATCTAAAGACTGATTCTTGCACCTTTGGCTACTGCAGGATTTGGGGCATCAGTATAGAATACAGCATCAGCCCAGAATTTGCTGTACTTCTGTAAAGCTTTTGAACTCTGTGACAGTCAGTAGACTCTTACCTAAACACACAAAAAGCACTTGCTTCACTATTACTGACACAGCCAATTTTAGCCACTTTTCTTGTGAAATGTGTGATAAATGAAGCCAGAACTGAGATCAAAGTTCAAAACCCCCAGTTTTAGCACTTATGGGGAATATCCAGCACTGATGCTTTGCCACACACTTCTTCAGCCAGCCTGTAGAATCAGTCAGAGGAACAGTTAATTGGACCTATATGCAGTAAGTAATCCGTGTTACTACCACCTCTTCTAGTCCACGCAGATGGGGAAGTCAGCAGCTTTTGCATCCTTCAGACTTCCTTTCACCAACTCTGTTTTTTACAGTGAGACAAATTTAACAAATTTGAGAAAGGCACAGAAACAGGGAGATGAGTGAACAAAAGGAACTGGTGAACCAGGGATAAGGGTCTCCCTGAAAGCAGTACCTAACTCCTTGGGTAAGGGGAGGGACATATGTGCCAAGATTGAGAAGCAAAACAGGCTGTTGTGGTTTACTGAGAAGCAGAATAATTTCTCATGCAAGAAAGACCGGATGCCACCCTGCAGCAAAAGAAGTGTGTTTGTGCAAGGCAGCTGTGTGCAGACAGATGACACATGCTGATGTGACCCAGTAAAAGTCAGCTGAAGAACATGGCCATGACTGGTAAGATTTTATGATAAAGTTGAGATCTAATTTTACATCCAGTGCCCAAGATGTATGTATAGGGCATCTGCTGGGGTTTTTTTAATACATTAAATGGGAAGTAAATATTAAAGTTGTACACTGTGGCTCACTGACAATACTAATGAAATTCTTAAAATGTTAAATTGTCCTCATGTATTTGACAGACCCTGGAAATGATGGATCAGGAGATGGATCGATGATATTACCCACTTTTACAGCAACACATCTTCCTGCTACGAGTCCTTCGACTGTGGATGACCATGAGCCAGTACTTGCAAGCGCTACTGAAAGCAGCTTTGATACACAGAGTTCTCCAAGTACTGAACTGAATGCTGTGAACTATGGGGACAGCCTAGAAGCAGCAGAACAGTCTATCTTGATATATGTTGTTCCTGTGGCGCTGCTGGTCCTGCTGATTTTGTTGATCACATTTTTTGTAATGCATCATAAAAGGAAAAAATCCAAGCAAGGTAAATTTTTCTTCTTATACATCAAAAGGCTGCTTCTAGGATGTGTTCAACATTAACAGAACATTATTTTGAGGCATGGGATGCCACATTTAAGATGCCTTTCTCTGACTGTAGTTGCAAGTTTGACAAGACAGGGATCTTCCCCAGCAAGCAGCACCTGGTCACACACCTCTCCTTGGTGCGTGGAGAACCACACAAACCTCTCCTTGGAGGTGGCAAGAAGCTACTTCTGCTTCTTGGCACCTCCTGTTCATGCTGCCACACCCATGGGAGCCCTGGCACCAATCTCTGGCTCCTGGAAATGCTGAGAATGCTCAGGGATGTAACTGTGGCTGCAAATGCTTGTTCTTTCTTTATGCTCAGCTACTTTAGGCAAGGTGAAATTAATGCTTCTACTGCCCATAGTGCCCATAAGGTAAAGCTGCTTGGAACTTCAATAAAATAAGAACAAGAAAAAACATTTTAAGGAACAATTTTAAGGAATCCTGATTCCATAGGGTGGAGGCTGCTATGAGGACATCACAGCAAAAGAGCTAGGTCAGACTGCCTGTGTGCTGCAGTAGGGTGAGCAATGCTTCAGGAAGGTGCTGTGATCTGTTAACAAAGGAATTGGTAACTTGGAGTGTCACGCCACAGGAGAACAAAGTGAGGTGTGGTAATAAAACCACATAGTGGGTAAGTGAAATTCTGAGATGATCATACCAGTGTAACTACATGGTCAGAGTGTGGCTGTCAGCTCATCAGCCTGCAGACAGTGCAACACATTCAACATACATTTTAAGTCAAGTTTTAAGGGCATTTTTAGGTTGCATTTGTCTGATCACTGGGTTCCCTCTAACAAACTATGAATTTGCAACCAGGCACCCAGTTGCCTGCCTGTTTCTGGATGATTGAAATGCAGGGGTAGATTTTTTTCAGAGGAGTGCACATGTACACTCTTCAGAGGGTTAGGAAATATGGTACCTTTCAGGAGCACAATCTTAGGATCCCATGCCCTGTGCCAGCCTGGGATTTTGAGAATTTTCAAGGCTGGGGCAGATGGCTCTGTGGTTTTGGAATAGCTCTGCAGTCTGGGAATGTGCTGGAACAACTGGGAGGTATCACCTGCTGGCAAAAATGAATTAAAAATAAGGTCATTTAAGACAGGTTTTTCAGTCACTTGATCCCTGGAGATAAAGATATTTATTAGAATTATGTCTGTGACACTATACCTCCTCCCCTCCCATTTTTACTTTGTCTTGGAGTCCTAAGTAGATTGGATCCCTTTTGACATCTGTCTAGTTCAGCCTCCTTTGCCTAACTGAGATCTAATCAGCCATGCAGCCCATCTCCCCCCACCCCACACTCCTGGCTGTTCTCCCCATGAGCAGTTCCCAGAGTCTCCAGACAGAACAGAATTGCCCAAGTGTAATCTGTAGCAAAATGTCACAGTGCTTCTAGTAAATATTTTTTTTTTTTTGGAGAAGTGGTTCGTTTTCAGGATACCATTTCCCTCAGTACATCTGTTTTGCTGAAGGAAGTGTACATCTGCCCTGTCTTGCCCACTGCAACACCAGCACTGGGCTTCCTCCCAGCATGGTTGTGCTAATAATGAGATGCTTTTAGCTTCAAAATAATGGGCTCCTCTGAAAATTGCAAACAGGATAAGATGTTTTGTCTTTCATCTGCAATTTAATTTTTATGCCTTTTGAAAATGCAATCTGTTTTACTTGACCCTATTCAAGGCTTGCATGCAGTCTGGACCCTGTAAATATAATGGGTAAATATCTTGCAGAACTATAAACACCAACTTTCTTCTTTTCCAGATGAGCTGGGAAGTGAAAATGTAAAAAGGTAAGTTTTATGACTATCATTATTTTTAAAAAAATTCTTTTACTCTAACCTTTGTCTCCTTCCCTGCCTCTTTTAATTTAGCTGTACACTAAACGCCATTACTTTTTGCCATTAATTGAACCAGAAATCTCAACAGGTGGATAAAGTGTGGCTTCATATGTGGCTGAAGTGTAAGACTAGAGCAGGAGAACAAGAGTTAGTGGTGACTGAGGCAAGGGCTGCCCCACAGACACCCACAACCCCCAGACCTTACTGAGCCTGCTCTTAGGCACCTCCTGCCTCCATCAGCCACAAGTGGTACAAGGTGCCCCATGAGCAAAGGGGATCAGTTCCCAGGCTCATCACAGGTTTTGCTATTCAGAATAAGCTCTATGTCTTGCTCCCCGGTTTTTCAAGTTCATCTTCTTACTCAGAGGTGAGGCAGAAAGGCTTGCCTGGCTGCCACTGGAACAATGACTTAGATGCTTGAAAAACAAGACAAGAAACTGTGTGGCTCTTATCAGAGTCATAATTTTTATTGTTGCCTTTTATTGACCTCCATCTTGCTAATCAGTCCTGAAAGTTGACTAATTTGCTCTATGAGGAAAAAAGGGTTTTTTTTCTAAAAAAACATTTTCTATCATATGACTTCAGGAATGATAAGCAAAAGGAAACTAAGCAGAGGCATTTAAATAAATACAGCTCTCATGACCTTTCCTTTTGAAGTCACTGCAAATGTCAGTCACAGATATGATGAAACTTTAGGCCTTCAGCTTTTAGCACTGGAGCAATGGTACTTCTGTCATGTGTTCCAGGAGGGCAGGGACAAACTATCTTATTTTTTTTTAGTTTTCTATTTACAGCAGGGACAGTTTTCAAGAAGCTGCAATGATCCTTTGCTCTGGCATGTCTCTGGCTGCACTGAGTCCCTCTGTAATGTCTCAGCTGGCCCTACCTCTGCCCAGGACTGGCATTTCAGTGCCACTCCCTTGCATCTGTTTGCGGCCCCTTGGTTCACACCCATTGGGCTGACATCTCCTCAGATTACTGGGCTAGGATGGCTTTCCAGAGTTAATACATGTGTCTGGAATTACAGCAGAGTCATACAAAATCACTACATTGTAAGTTGTTTGAATTAAGCATTTTGTGTAATGCTTTTTCTCCCCCTCTCTTTTCTCAAGTCCTATTTTTGAAGAAGACACACCCTCTGTTATGGAGATAGAAATGGAAGAGCTTGATAAATGGATGAACAGCATGAACAAAAATGGTACACGGTAACCCCTCCACTCCATCCTCCCTCTCTTGCCTGCTGACATAGAGCCCATGCATAGGAAATCAATGGAAGGTGTTTTGTATGCATATCACTGCTTTCCCTACAACATTTTTAGTTGTGCTCTTGACTCCCTCCTACTAAAATAACTGAACAAATGTCAGGGGTAGATTTTTTCAGAGGAGTATTTTCGTTTGTGTAGGAGTTTATTTTTAATAGGTGATAGAATCCCATAAATGTTTTCAGTTTCCAGTAGACATTTCTATTAAACACACTTATAAGCTGTGAATGTTATTTATATTTTTAAATACACATTTTAATGCTAAATACTAGTTTCTCTGAAGCATCTAATCCTTTCAGTCTCCAGAATTTCTACACTTTTGTGCTCCACACTGAGGTATTGTAGAAGAAATATGCATTTGCTCATAGTTCAGATCACATTTTATTTAAAATTGCTGCCAGGAACCTATGAATGCGCCCTTCTGCTCCCTTGCAAGGCCATCACCACATGGAGCAATTAGAACATGTGGTAACTACCAGCAGCAGAATCTTCAGCTGCCTTCTCAGCTATATATATATTATAAGTACCTTGCATTTTCCCCACATTTTTCTCCCAGGTGAATTCCCCAGTAAAAATCTCTAAGGGGTCTGCATTGTCCTTCCAGGGTCTCCTCAAAAAATGCAGGTCTTCAGTAAGCCATGAGTTAATCAAGGCCTGATTTTGAGCCATGAACAGCTTTTCACTGGCTAAGAAATGCTGAAACACTGATATTTTTTTTTCATTCCTGGTCCCTTGCCTTCCATCCATGTGGCTCATTTGCCTGACCTAATAGGCATGCTTTGTTTTTCAGGACATAAAGCTCTTGGAGCATTTCTTTGCGTTAGCACAGTGCTCCACAAGATGGGGTTTTGACCTTCGCGGTCTGAAAGCTCTTGCAGAAAACATGTGCTAAGTGGCAGTAGTGAAAGAGAGGCATTAACTGTACTGCATGGGAAAATGGTGTAAAATATAGTTAAAATTTTTGTGGAGAGAAAGGACCAAATATTTTACATACTTTCATGTGTGTGTGCATGTGTGTGTTAGTGTTCCCTAAACTCCAGCTCCAAACTTCCAGCTGGACAATAAAGCACAGATGCAACTGCCAGCAGTGGAAGATTAACAAACAACTCTCCCTGTGGCAGTGTGCAGGAGACAGTGCTAAGGAGTAGCTCATTCGTGTAGGTCTACATAAAGAGCTGGAACATATAAAATAAATAAATTGTGGCAACACCTATCAAAGGGAAGGAGGTACAAGATTCATGCTAGGGGAACCATGCAGATAAAAGGGTGCAGAAGTGCATCTGCAGATCTGTATTCTAGAGTGACTGCATGATAAAAGTTTATGCATTTTTGAAATAAATGTAGAACAACTGCCAGGGTAGAGTAACTGTATTCTTGTTTCTTATCCTTTTCCAGGTGACTGTGAATGTTTACCTACTGTAAGAGAAGAAGAAAAAGAATCAATTGCCAACCCAAGGTACTTTAATTCATACTATTATTTGAAGAAATACGGTCAGTGTTATTCTAAATTTTTTTTGTGTGTAATAATATAATAATTCTTTGGTCCATTTAAGTTTTTAATTTTTTATATATAGAAATTTGACTTCAACTTAAACTAGAGGCTTGACACTCTTATTTCTAAACAGGTCTCTTCCTGTAAACTGCCCTGCTAAATAATCTTACGGTTGTAAAATGGTGCAAGACAGACAAGCAGATGGCACAGATGGAGTTTCATTCACTGATCAGACTTTAATCACAGTTTCCCAAGGTGTTAATACAAGCATTCAGCGTAGCTTCCTTGGCACCCCTCACCAAAAGCACCCAGTTCCCCTCTGCCACCTGGTGCCTATAGGTTTTTGGGAATCACTGCCAGATGTTTTGGCTGGAGCTGTGACCTGACAAACAGGAACTTGTCTGACTCCAAGCAAAAAATGAGAATGAGAAACATGAAGGATCTTCCCGGTGCCCCCTTGCAGCACTCCCCCAGAGCTGGCACTAGTTGATAATTCAAGCAGAGATCCCAGTGGGATGCAAAACCACAATCCTGACAGCTTGCAAACTTAAAATCTTTCTGGTTGGTTTCCTCAGGATTTTGCCCAGGACTCCAAAACCCATCTCAATTTTCCCTAATTAAAAATTCTGGTGCTTGTTTCCAGCTGGAAACAAGAGGCTGCACATTGCCCTTGCTTGCACCCTTGTGTTGCAGCTGCATTTTGAGGAGTGGGCAAAGCAGCTTCTCTGTGCCAGGCTATGATAACAAACAAGCCATCCTGTGTGCCAAGAAATCCCTGGTGCAGTGGAAGCAGTGATGCAATCAGGCAATGCCAGGAGCAGAGGGAGGACCTAGGTCTTTGCTTCCCATGGCATCAGATAATTTCACTGACCATGCCTCTCTGGCAGAATTGCACCTCCCGCTGTAGACTGTCATAATATTACAATCCTCATTTCTGAATTTCCTTGCCTAGGAGTGAAATAGGGATGTTAAAACCCCACTGTTGCAGAGTTTGCAGCTCAGGTGCTTCAAAGCTGCAGTTTCAGAGGAACCTTTGGATGGAGCTTGTCCACTTGTACAGAAATGGTTTCTTTTTACACCTATTGCAAGTGAAATCAATGTTCTTGTTTTAGTTCAGTTTTGTTGGAAAAAATAAAAAAGGCTTAGATCCTAGATTCCAGATGCAAGCAAGCACATTAATTTTACCCTTAGAAACTGGAAAATATCCTGGATTTGTTAGCCGTTTGACACCATCTGAGTCTTCCCTTCCTGCTGCTGAATAATAACTCAGAGCGGGTAAAATTGTTAAGCAGAGGCAGCTGCACAGCAGTCCTCTAAAAGCAGATTTTCTGAGCATACCACTGACTATAGCAGGGAGTACAGCACAAAAGATGCTTCAGCCATCGGCTAACACTGGCAGAAGTCCTTTGTAAAGGCTTTTTAGGCACAACACCACCCTTAGCATCAAGTTTACTTTCCAAATCTTTAACAATTCATGTTAAGGGAAAAAAATCATCATGGCCAACCTAATCATCTGCTTGAGCTGACATTTCACCATCCTTGCTAAAGGAGTGGTTTTGTACTGGATTTGCATTAACCTCATCAGAACAAGGGGATTTTTGCTCCTGGCTATCAAAAGGCATCTTTGGGCTACACCCTACCTCAAGCTCCCCACGTGTAAAACAGAGCTATTTTAGAACACTACAGTGAGGCTTAAGCCTTGATACAAAAAAACAACCCTGTTCAGATAAATATGCTTCAGTCAGAGCAAAGGGTATTAAGCAAATATTTAAGCAATTTTTCTTGTGAATGGATCTTAGAATCAGACTAGATTAGAGAAATTTATGCTTTAAATTATAGAAAGGGAAAAAAATGCAAATAAAAATAGGAGATTTATCTCTAAAACATTCAGAGCTACTCAGACAAGGGACATTAGTTGAATACAAAGTGCAAGAGCATTAAATTCAATTTAAGATTCTGAAAGACTACTTTGGGCAAAATTCTTCTAAAATTAGGGTAATTTATATTTTAGATTTTATTGGTATTTCGGTACGGGAAATATCTCAGGCCACACTGAACACAGATGGCTTTTTTTTGCTTCACAAAGATGCTGATGGGTAGTTCATCAAGACCCAAATGTCTTGAACTATGAATTATTCTGACACAATTCTGAAAACATATGAGACAAAACATTTCAATAATGACACTTTAACATTTTCAGAATGATGGTTGTTCCAAAACTAGTCTTCAGAGTAAGTGAATTTTTAACATAATTTTTTTTTAATGTTTGATGAGCAGAACTTTGTGGCAGTAGAATATTTTTATGTTGAATGTTTCCCTTACCCCAAGGCTACTTCTTCAAATTTCATGTCACATGAAATTTTGAAATTGCTTCATTTCAAATTGAAAAAAAATATTTGAAGTGGTGGGATTTCTGGGTAAACAAACAAAAAATTGCTTCCTGTTTATTTGCAATTGAACCTTAACAGTCTAAGATCTGCTGCTTTTCCCAACCAAATTCTTAGATGAATAAATAATGTCAGAAAGAGAATTACATACAGATAAATAGATGTTTTCAGCAGCTCTTTTGAGCAGGGAAAGTGGAAGACTAATAAATAAAATGAAACAAAGCTATAATTATGGCAAAAATTGTACTCATGAGCATCAAACCTGCACATTTGTGCATAGGGGGCAAGATATAACAGCCTGGGCTCCCTGATAGGGGGAGGTCACTTACCATGGCCTTGTAGGCTAAGTTACAAACATATGTATATACACATTTTTCAAAATTTATATACACTTTTCAAAATACATATATTATAATCAAAACCTCTTGCATTTGAAACCTACTGCTAGAATCCTGATTGTGCCTGAGCACAGAATTGCACCCCACAGGTGCCTGGGGCCAGGGCTCCCATCCTGTGCATGCAGGAGGGAGCAGGCAGTGTGTGCAGGGGCAGTAGGCAAGGGCTGATGACCTGTGAGGCACAAGGTGGGTAGAGACCAATCTCTGCTCCAGGGACCTTTACTGTTCCAGAAAAATAAGTGCAGCCTGTCCCCTTCACAGCATGGGCCATTGTAGGGGGTGGAGTACAAGCAATCCCCCTATGCTTTATCACCTGAGAGGTTTGGTTTGTCATGGGTGCTGCTGGGCACCCTCCTAGTCTTTCTGTCTGAAAAAGTATGACTTCTTCTGACTCTAAAAAGTGTGTAGGAATGTTTTGGGTGGATGATAGGCCAGTACAGAAAGAAGTACTACATTCCCAGAATGTGCCTCAATTTGGCAAGAGACTTAAGGAAACATGTAAAATATTAAGATTATGAGTGGCCCTTTTAGCTTCAGAGCTGGCTATCCCTGCTGACTGAATTTAAATCAGCCAATATAAGATGTCACATTTTTTAACATTGGCATGAGCCAAACATTATTAAGAGAGTGCTAGTCAGTAAGCCACTTGGGCAGAAACCAGTGGGACAAAGAGGAAATACACTTGTTATGAGGTCAGCTGTAAACAAAAAATTTCAAAGTTATCCTCAGCTGTGGAAAGAGAGCCAGGAGCAGGAGAAAGACTGGGCTGGGCAGCCATGAACCATCAGACAGGTATCAGAGCAGCCCTTGCTGCCAGCATCGGCATCCATTACATGAGTGACAGATTTATTTTCTGGTAACACCTTTTCATGAACCTTAGAGATATTTTTGCATGATAGTTCCTGCTGAGACAACTAACCTAACAGCATGACACTGGTGTATTTTTCTTTTCCATGTGTATACACAGTGATGGTGAATCATGAAGTCCTCACGACACCAAAGAACTGGCTAAAGGGATGCAGCACATAAGCTCATCATCCCCCAGATATTGGAAGAACTGGATTTAAATAATAATAATTCATCTCAAAAGGCCAGAGAAGCAAATGTTTTTGTTGTATCCTGCTTTGTATGGTCTTCAGAAAGGAAACATCACCAAGGGAAAAAAAGAAAATGAAAAGAAGAAAAAAAAAGAAAAAAAAAAAAAGAAAAGCACTATAGGACTGATTTAATTAAGGACTGATTTAAATTATTTTTGCAATGAGATTCACCACAAATCAAGAGAAACCTCTTCTTTACCCCTGCTGAAAGTTCTCAAAGTAGTCCATATTTCTGTCTAGTTCCACGGCTGTGCATTGTCCAGCACTTAAAACCAATTCTCTTGCAGTGGTGGGTCAGTGGTGGGTCTCTTTGTTTTGGTTTGGTTTTGTGGGCGTTTGTTTCAGTGTCCATAATTCTGGACTGCCCTGGTTTGATGGATGTGAAGCTCATGTCTATGCAATGTTTATTTCTCAATTTGCTTTTTCTGAGCAGTGCACTGATTTGCACAGGACTGCTGTTGGGGAGGTACCAGGCTAGGACTGACAGACCAGCTCTGAGGACAGACAGCAGCTGTAAAGCCTCTCAAAGGAATAGCCAGAAGTGACTGCAGCCCAGCCAGGGCACAGACTCTGTAGAGTGCTTTTTGGTTTTCAGATTAAAGGCACTGTAGAAGTGAAAAGTATTATTTTGAGGCTGCCTTTCAGTTTGTTTTCTCCACAGATGAGGGCCCTGGGCTAGCTCTCCCTGTGTAACTCTTCTCCCTGCCCAGGGCTGTTCTCTAACCACCTACTTCAGAAATATTCAAATTAAAAATATTTCTTTTTTAAAAAAAAAAGAGTGAGGTTGAAAAATTGAACAATTCAGTATTCACATAAAATACAGATTTAAATAAGTATGTGTTATGCATAACTACTTGGTCAAGGTTTTCAGAAACAGGAGGTTTTCTGCTGCTTCTGTTTTTAAATGCTGAGCCTGCAATATCTGAAAGACAAGGAATTCTGAGTGTGACCGGTCACTTTTAGTCACAATGAAAAAAATCAGATTCCTGGGATACCTCAAGGTGGGAATATGAATGTTGTAACTGTGCCCACTGATTTTAGATAGCATGTCTCTTAGGGATATAGCTTAAATATGTAATACACATAAAAGTGGATCCTTATCTGGGCAAAGTTTCTCTTGCCTTATTTAAAATTGTAGATTCATATCCTACCATATCTTATATCCTCCCTATCCTCATATTCTATTTAAATATATAATGCCTTCCCACTCCATACATGTTTAATATGATCAGATTTTTTGCCTGCAAATAATTCACTAAGAAGTTACCATGCATAACTTGATTAAAGATGGAAAACAAATACCCAAATACCCCAATAATAGGAGTCCTTGCTGTTCTTTTTTTTTTCCCTTGCTTTTGAAAATGAACCAACTCCCAAAGGTGACATTGTACGGTTTAACTCAATTCTGGCACACTGGTGACCCATCACCCTGTCTGAGCCACACATTGACAGCAGTGCAATGCACCAACTCAGTTTCCTGTGGCATTTGAAAAGAGCCTGTGCTGTGCATGTTGATGGTTTGGGGTTAATGTTAATTCTAGATGTCCTTCTGCCAGATAAAAGGCTGTACAGTTCCAAATAAGTTTCTCACAGATAAAGTTTCACTTATATATTTTCTTTTTCAAGTTTACCTTGAGAGAATGTATTTTCTGTAAAGTTATGACATCAAGCACTAATTCTTATTCCAGTGTTCATGATTGATCAATCTCTATACAAAGCTTTAGAATCAATTTTGTCCAGAACTAATGTCTAGGTTCAAGATTTATAATTATTCATGTCACTTAGCCTCTCTAAATTATGGCAGGCTAGAGAATTTATTTGCCTCTTCAGGAACTTTTTTCAGCATTTAAAAAATACAAAACAATGCTTTGGGCACTTTCTTGGCTAATTCTGACAGAAATTTTCTCTATCTGCTGATTTTTAAAAATGGAAACAATATAAGCTGTGTTACTATTGAAAAATGTACCACTCCCTCAAATCTCACCTGTCATTAGGTCCTGTCCTCATGTGAAACAGACTGAGGGTAAAGCATTTCAGTATAATTATGTATATTTCTAATAGATTCCCTCAGTACTAGAGAAATACAATTTTTAGTATTTCTCTTTTTCTTGAACATTCATACATCACTGCTATCCTCCCCCTATCCCTAAACTATGGAGGGGATCACTCATGTATCTGATTCCCCAGCCCAGCTCCGCACTGCTCCGTTCCACCCCACTGGTCTGTCTCTCTGCTCCCAACTTTCACACTGAGGGCTGGATTTGCCACAGCCACTGCCCAGCACCTGCTCACTCGCTTACAGCCAAGTCTTTCAGTGGCCACTGTGTTCAGGGGTGCTGCTGCACCATGGGCTCTGCTTTGGCCCCTCTCCTCCCTCACCCCATTTGGTATTTCCCTCTTCTGCTCGCCCGTGTGCCCCTTGCTCTCCTGTTTGTTTTACCTTTTCGTCAGCTTCCTTATGCAGTTTTGCCTCAGTACTTTAATTTTGTGGGTGGATTGAAGTACAGGGGATTCAGACCATTCTATGCCTACATTAATACTGCCAAAACATTATAATATTCCAGTTCATGAGTATTATTAACTGTACACCTTCTGTTGATGCACCTTCATTTTCCCTAAAAAGTGTTTTTCACACAGTCAGTTCCTCTAACCCACAAAATAAAAAGGAGAGCCACCAGACAGCAGATAAGATAGCATCGAATTCTCAAAATTATTTTATCACCATGCACTACAGAGTATTTAAGCCTCTGTGGTAATAGCCATCGTTAACCTGATCTGAGCCAACCCATCTCACCATCGCCTTGCAACATCTCCCAGTAACTGATAAGTTATCATCCCTCCATAGAAAATGAGAAAAAACATGGAAACAAAAGTGCCTCCCACTAAGTGTTCTTCTAAAATGTTTCACAAATGTGATGATCCCTAAGGAACTGCTACCTCTTCTTCCATTTTCTTCAATAATTTCAGCAGTTATCCAGCACTTCAAGACAATTTGACATCTTATTTACAGCATGAGGCCTTTTTGTCCTGCAGAAAAGCTACAGACTCAAAGGAGGATTTGTTTGAGAAATACACAGGTAATAAGACGGGTAATTTAAAAACAAGACCTCTCCTAGGTATGCTAAAAATCAGTATCTTAACAAAATAGAAATAACTCCTCTATAGAGTTACAAACATAAGGTTGCTGATATTACCAGCAGCTAATTAATTCCCTAAAATTATGCATCTGTAAAGCACATAACCCTAACATTAACCTCAGCAAAAAGGAATATTCTTTTAGTTTCTAGATAATTGTAAGTTATAGAGTCATAGATAACTCTTGGTCTGAGATTAAAAAAATAAATTTTTTGTAATGCTAGATTCATTGGGGAGCATAAATTGAACTTTTGTCACCTTTCTGATGTGTGACTGCTGTATATTCAACTGTTTTATCAAATAGCTGTTTCAAATTACTTTGTAATGTAAATATTTAAAAGACACAATGTTACTTGATTGTATATAAGAGTTTGAGATTTTAAACAGCTTGTTCTAATAAAGATTTTAGTGTCTACAGGTTCTGTTTTTTCCATAGTCCTGCTAATCCACTGAAGTCTATGGATGCTAATTACTTGCTATTGATACCACAATTACTCAGGCCTGAAAAGATATGCACAGCTGTTACATAGATATATATCTTAGATATATATGGTACATAGATATTTTACTCTTGTCAGCTCTCTAAAATTCAGGCAAAGCAAAAAAAAAAGCTGCTTTATATTTCATTATGTTTTTGTTGGGATATTTCAGATTGTTTATATCAATAGATATAAACAGAGAAAGTAGTGAATTACTCTCATGATTTATTCTTGGGTGACTGTTGCCATCTTTTTTTAATGACAGTCATTTCTCAGGTTATTTCAGTTAAAACACTCAAATGGGAGTCTCCACATTGATAGACCTGCTAAAGTAATTTTCAGTGGATTTAAAGGAAAAGAAAGATAAAAGATTAAAAAGAGACATGTATTTCCAACTAGAAAATTAGAAAATATTAATAAAGCATTAGTTTCATCTATTTTTTACAACAGACAATTTCATTAGAGAGGTGTATAATGGCCTGGGAGTATCCAGAAAGCTTGAGACAGCGTTTATTCTATTTAATGCTCTTAATGTTCAAACAACCTCAGTACAAGAGCTTCATAGCAATGCCAAGGCAGAAACCAGTCACCTCTTTCTCTCTATTTCCTAGACAGCACAACAGCAAGACACTTGTCTAATGTACAGGCTTAGAAATCTGCATTTTGGGGCTATGCTTGTTCAGTTCTCAAGGGAGGTGCAAAAGAGGACTTGACTACGAAGTCATGGAAAGTGCTGTGACTCTTTAGGGAGTAACACACTCTCCTGCCCCAGACACTTGCTCTTGCCCCAGTCTGCCTCTCCTAGTACCATGATGCTGACCCACAGCACAGGGGCTCCTCAAATGTGCACTAAACAGAGGCTGGAAGGGGTCGTGGGAGACCTGGCTTGGCAGGGGATTTGAGGGGTGAGCAAAGGACACATTCTGCACCAACATTATCAGCAACAAACATGGTAATACATCCCAAGCACTTACTCTCTGTTTTGGCTTTAAGAATGGTTAAAGTTGTACTTTCTGTGAATATCAGTGACAAGAAAACAGTAACGGCATGGTCTGACACCACAGCACTGGCTGCAGACTCCTATTCCCTTCCAATGAGGTTGCTCCAGGTCTGGCTTTGTACTGGATCAGTCCTCTGGCCTCATTTTGAGTAGGATCTCACAAATCCAGTAAACTATTATAAACAGGTGAATTTCGCACCAAAGCAGCGTCTTTCCAGACAGTGGCTGAAATGTCGCCCAGCACTCAGAAAAGGAGTTATTTTGGATGCCCAGCTCTCATTAAAGGAGCGTTTTTGGTTTGCTGGGGTCTCTCCCAGCCGTATCTCGGCTCCGGGCACCCACTTTGCTCTGCCTAGGTGCCCGAAACGCTACCGTGACTGCCACCCCCAGGAGGCAGTCCTGACCTGCAGCTGCAGAAACGCATCTCCTGCACGGAACCCTGACTCCTGTTACCGAGAGAAGGAGCCCGGGGCTGGGGCAGCTTGCAGTGCCTGCAGCACGGGGACAGGAGAGGGGGTGCTTTCCCCACTGGATCACCCGCTTTGCCCCCCAGGGTTTGGCCCGGGGTCGGACCAGCCGAGAGAAGCAAAGGGTACCCAGCCAACACTCTGTGGGGAGCAGCGCTGCCCTTCCCTCCGGGCTCGCTGCCGCTGGGGGCTGCTGGAAGGGCGGTCACCGCGGGATGAGGCTGCTCAGCCCGCAGCCGCAGGAAAACCTCCCACGAGGGCGGGCACCCACTCACCAGATGCACGTGGGAACGTGTGGTTTTGACTCCCACAGCGCACGAGAGCTCGGTAATCTTCAGCCCGACTAGTCATGCAGACCAGTCCAAGCTATACAAGAATATTCTTGGTAAAGCATTGAAAATAATACATGCAATTTGTATTTTGACCATTTTCCTCAAGCAGGACTTCTTCCCAGTAGACTGCAAGGCTGGGCATGATTCTTTAACTACAGCATTTACTTTCCGAATATATTAACTTAAATAATCCCTAATAAATTTTTGTAGCAAAAACTGTAGGGGCAGTTTAAGAAAGAACAAAAAGATACAAACATTTTACTGCCTGGAATAAATACAAGCATTTTCTATGGGGAAAATAAATACTTCTTATCCACTAGGCTGTATGGTATTCGTATAGAAAGTTAAAGCAGAAGCAATCACAGAGCAACTTCCATGAGCAGGTTCATTAAAAAAGTCTTGTTTCTTTCAGTCACTATGCAGACCTATCAAAGAGGTCTGTCTTTATTCAGAGGGAAAATAGGACTCATGGAATACTAAAGTGAAAATCCTTCTGAAGGTGGCTCATCCAGAGTTTGGATGACATTGCTACAGGGGTACAATAGCATTTACAATTGCTACAGGGGTACAATAGCAATGGTATAGGTGCAATGATCTTCCCTGCCTGGGGAGCTGTGACTGCTAGAGTATGCAGATAAAAGGGCTAATGAAGGAGGAATTATTAAGTGGATGTATAAGGAGTTTATAACCCTAGAGGAAAAACAAGGATTTGTACAGCCATGCATTAGGCGGATTCACAGATTATATTTATTTTTAGAAAACACATGAACAATGAAAGGCCTCTTTGCTGAAATTAAAACACTAAGGTTAACTGTACTGCTAACACTTAATTTAACCATAGATAATTCTTTCCAGTTTTCAGCTTTGTGAATAGTTCTGTAGGACAACTTGAAAATATGAGAGCAGAACTTGTCCACTCATAAAAGACTATAGTCTAAAAAGGCCAGATCCTTGTGTTACCTCACTTGAGCCAAATCACTGAACTGAAAGCACAAACCAGAAGGAGGCATGAATCGAAGTATTATCCTTGTGCATTCCAGGAGCACGGGAAGAGCTGAGGTCTGGGGGAGAACTCAAAGGTCCAGGCAGGCAGCACAATAACTAGCTCCTCTCTGTTTTATTTATTTATGCACAGAGTGCATCTATTCTGTGAACACAAGATTAGTCACAGGATCCTCAAGTTATTACTATTTATGGATATACATGTTAGCATAAAATACTACCAGCCCCAAACTCCTCCCTCAATTTTTGCTGAGGAGTTATTTATCTATTAATAATTAGGTTTAATGCTCCCATATACTAGACTTCAGTACTTGTTTACACTGCTTCATGCCAAAGCTTCAAATGTATTATAGGGGAAGTTCATTATTTTTGATTTATAATTATCTATGACAAGACAGATCTTAGACAAGAGCAGAAGAGAGCGGGAAATTATCTACTCATCCTCTGTTTATGCAACTACTACAAAGAGGCATGTGATGGCTTTGGCCTCATTCCAGCTACCATTCATCTCTATACGACTCTTTCTATGACTATCATACAAGAATCAGGGAGCCCTTTTTTATCTTCTACTAACTCAGGTGTAGACAAGCCATTGCTTTCAGTCTACAAATATCCCACGATGGTGCCTCATAGCCAATGAGCTACCAAGTGACAGAACAAAACTTGTTGTTGATACATGGCATTATTTTTCTCCTGAAAATAAATTTTCCTGTAACTTTGGTGATTCATTTTCCTCCCATCCCCATGTCATTAACTATCATCTGGGAGAGTCAATTACACTAGTGCAGCTATGGGAAACCTAAGCCAAAAGAAAACCAAAACAAACCCCAGACCAAAAAAACCAATCAAAAATAACCAAATCAACTAAAACTTGTTTAAAACCAGTGACACTTGACAGTTCAGACATGCCAGCTCCAGAGCCAATTTGTTCCCTGATGCAACCCCCATGCCCCAAACAGGGTTGTACCAGCAGCAGCCAACTTGCCCCCTCCCTTACCCAGGCAGGCTGGTCCAAGGGCTCACCAGTCCAGGGGGCTTTGGCAAGTGCTTCCACACCCCAGTCAGTCCCAGACCGCCTCAAGCTGCAACCCTGCAGCACTCTAGCAAATATGACTTGACAAACAAGCCTTGGCACAGTCCCTGCCCAGCTCACTGCATCCCTTCTCTGCCTGCCCCCATTCATTAAACCTCACAAAGGCATGGAGCAGTGAGGAGTTTGTCCCCACAGGAGACACACTGCTCTGACATCTCCAGTTTTATTATTGGGGTCTTTCCCACATTACACTGGAGAGATGATTCAAAGTAGTTTGTAATTTTACAGTCTTCAGCTCTTTGCCCCACCCAGTGTCTATGTGGTTTCTCCTCCTCTCAGTCTATTAAAAATGCCACGTACAGAAGCCTAACAATTTCTTTCTCTCTTCTAGAAATCCTTTTTAGAGTTTTGACCTCATCCACACACATAAACATTTTATTCCCAGTAGCTGGTAGTCTCATTACCCTTGTCTTATTTTGGACCACAAATTTATGGTTTTGTTTGCTGTTTTCTTGCATGCAATACCGTGCCTTATTTATTTTCCTGATATTTCTCTGCCTGCTGTCTTAACACAGTCCTTGATCTTAGAGAGACATGGTCTGCATCTTTTTTGCTTCAAAAAAAAAATCATTTCCCCTAGTGATTTTCCAGCAATAAACCTTTAACCTCTCTCAGAGTAATATGAAAATTCACATATATTTTTTTACTTTCAATCTGCATATTCTTGCATTTGTGCATATAGAATATTTTACACTTGAATATAAAGCTGAAATTAAAAATAATAAAACAAATTAATTGCTTGCATCCTCCCATCCATTCTAAACTACCTTTATAGAGTTTATTCCATTACTACATGAGCATCTCACTCCTTGGCTCCTAACTCAGCTGCCTTATAAATATAACAAAGCTTTCCTCCTGGCATAATTTGCTGCTCTGTTTTTCTTCCCCTTTCACCTCACTCTGCAACCAGATTATCCATAGGGAGTGGCACAGGGCTGCAGCAGGGAGCTTTGCCTGTCTCTTCTGGCAGCAGGGGATAATTCAGAGCAGGATGGAGTCTGTGCCAGGTTATACTGGGGCTGGCTTTTACTCCTAGGTTTGAACTGGGAAGAAGCAGAAATATGTCTTAAAGCTCTGTCACTCCACCCATATAAAGGATCCTGGAATCACTACCCAGCTGTGAATTCAATTTGTCATTTTTCCTGAGACAAAGGCAATTGCGGCATTACACCATCCCCTTCCCCAAGGCAGGGTCGCCTCCCATAGCTGCAGTGTGGTGATTTTCCAGCTGCATCCCTTCCCTCCTGGGCAGCCAGGGTGGGTGGTCACACAGCTTTCAGAGCAGGGCTACACACCTCCTCTCACCCAACCCAACAGCTTCAGCACCTTGATCTGTCAGTGCTGGGAGTTACTGACAGCATTCAGCCTGAGCAAAGCAACTAAGAGTAGCAGAGACAACATTCCAAATTTGCAGCACCAGCAGCATTTGAAAGGCAGAGCCACAGGATGTCCATAAGCAGATGGGGGAGAAGACCTTTATATACAGATTACACAAGCACAGTTAAGCCTGTATTCATTATTAGTTTTAAGATAAAGCTAACAAGGTTGTTACTCTTTTCCAGTCAAATCTACACATTTTCAGTCCCAAGATCATGCCTAAACCAATGTGCTTTAAATAGAGGCAAATGTATCCACCTGTACTGTTGAAAGCAGTTGGCAGTTAACCCAAGGGAAATGCTGGGATTGGAATAGGTGGGAAGACAAGGCTGGCTCAGTTCACATCCAAGAGGCAGCATGCACGAAAGACCCTGGTGTAACAGCCCAGAAGAAGAGGGAGGAGAAAAGCAAGAGCCAAAGAATTCAACTGCTGTCTCAATAAATTCTTATTCCATAAAAAGGCACCAAAATTAGATCTATACATCATGATAACTTCCTTTATATATAGGCATGTAGTTTCTAGCGACTGATAGAAAGTAAGCAGAACAGTTGCTAATTTTATTGGGGAAAAAAACCCCAGAACAACACAGTGATTTCAGATTGTTCAGTCTGAAAGTGACTAACACAGAGAGAGAAAAGGGTTTCTGATTACAGCACCTGCAAGACGCTCTTCAGGCTCCTCACCCCTGTAAACGTTCTTTCAGCATTGAATGTGCCTAGAGCTCTAGAGTGCCTTGATTGAATGCCATTAGAAGATATTTCCAGACAGATGCCTTAAACAAAGCCTGCAATTCTCCAAATACAAATGTGCCTTAGTAAGAATGTTTATATATGAAAAAATAATTCTATTTTTCAGATATTGCCTTGTCATGTGACATATTCCAGTTGAAATTATAGCATTTTATATATCTCAACACTGGGAGATTGTCACCATAAAGCATTATATGCTGAATCTGTAGTCAATATTGAAATATTCAACGGATGAAAGCTGGAGCTAGACAAATGCAAAGCAGAAATAAGAAACAATTTTAATTTAAAAGAACAAGTAACCTAGGATCGGAATGCATTTGTTATTCTAAGACTTTTTCTAAAGAAACCTCTCTTTTTCTTCATGATCTAGGAACTCTGAATTACCATCAGCTGATGGCTAGAGACATTTGTTTGCTGAGCCATGGTTAGAAGAGTGTGTAACATCTCTAAGATCCTGTAATTATGAAGATGCCTCCTGTGCACTGTCTTCTCTGCACTTGGAAAAACTCTGTTTTTCAAAGACATGAGTATGGCCAGAGGATGTCAGCACAGGTGAAAATCCAAGATCTGGGAGTTATAGGCCAGGCTCATTCCTTGACTTCTACTCACTTTAGACTACCCAGAAGTCAGTAAATTAAGAGTATTTGAACTGTGAGCTAGGGCCTTTTTTGAATGAGTGTTTTTGGGACTTGTGATCCCTCAGCACATTTCACACTGCACTAAAGCTCACAATGAGCCTCTTTGCTGAGGCACCCATCACCAAGCTCCACCCCAGCCCCCTGGTGAGTGATACTATAGCACATCCCACCCTAGAGTTCCTTCTCAAACTCACACTACAGCAAGCTCCTGCTACACTTTCTACATTCCTGTTGGGAAAAAGTTCTGTAAAAAGATTTTATCCACTTCCTAGCTGTGCAAAGGCAAGTTTCGTCTTTACTTCTCTGGCCACAGACAGCTGTCAAAACACGAACCTAAACATTTCCAGAGTTTGCTGTCTTCAGCCTTCTACCTATGTAGGCAAAAGAACTGCCCAAATTTGAACCTATAGCCTACTGCTTGCCAACATGCCTAACTGAACAATCACATTGCTGTTAGATGTTCCAGCTGTGCTATTCATTTATTGCCACTGGGTTACTTTACCAGAAAAACACACAAAGTTCAGTTTGGAGAGTCTTTCATGTTTGGGGATGGGGGGAGGTTTGTTTTCTTTTTTTACATAACTGAAATATTTCTTCCACTTACTTTTTAACCTTCAGCAGTTTTGTTTTTTTTCCTAGCCTGCTATGTGTGGTTGCTCCTTAGTTACCATGACACCCACTAATGTGCAGAAGGTTAGAGCCCAAGAACAGAAAACAGCTGAGTCACATGAGAAGATGGACAAGTTGTCAAGCAGATAACTCTTAAAAGCACGCAGAGGCTCCTAGGCTGACGTAAAGCAGTGTAGCACCATTGAAGTCAGAGTTATAAATCTCTCCCTCTGACTTGGTAAATACCTTCAGGGATCAGAGCTGCAGTTGCAATTCTGTTGATGTAGTTGAGCTTTTAGGAACTACAGCTACCGATCTCTGAAATAAGCACAAGCACAGATGTAAGTATGTATTTCAGCATTTATTGGAAGATATTCTGTGACTTTCCTGGAGGTATAACCAAAAAACGTGAATGGAATATGAACACTGAAAGAAAAGCAGAGGTGAAACTAAATCACAGATCCAAAAGACATATGGAACAGACTTGAATTTCAGGGCACAAGCTTTTCCCTGCTCCAGTCAGAGACTCAGCCCCCAATATCAAGTGCTGAAAATCCAAGTGACTGATAGGAGTTTCACATTTTCCTCCTTGTGGGAAAGTAAATGTTAAGAAATATATGGTCTTGCAGCTTCTGCATTAGAAGATCAGGATATATCCAGCTTGGAAGGCTTTGTGGCAGCCATGGGATGGGTAAGTTAATGACGACACTGCATGACATATTGGATTGCCTTTTTATTTAAATAGGTAAAGTCCTAGCCCTAGTAAGGTCAATGTGAATTCTGCCAACAGCCCAGGAAACTCTGTGTTATGTTTGCTTTAATAAGCATTTAAAAACCAAATGAAGCCTTTGGGAATGAAACACAACCTGCCCCATGCTAGGTTCAACTGTGGGCTGGGTTTGATGAATTCCTGCTTCCTTGGTCACTGTTCTCAGGTGGGCTCAGTGCACCAGCCCCCAGCATCACCACAACAGAGAAGAAAAAGGAGCAGTTAGCTGACTGAGCTCCAAAATAAACCTCCTAAGAAAGGGCTATTTCTGATCTGATTTTTATTGAGGTTGTACAAAAAGCTGCTATTGTAGTGAGGGTGGGGACAGGGCTGTGCAGCAGAAGGTGAGAGGGGCCCCCAGGGCTGGCAAGCTCCAAAATGGTAACATGACAGTGCTCTGCAATTGCATGGGGGAAAGCCTAGACTGTGTTTCTGCTGCCAAATCAGGGGGGAAAACTAATACAGAGAGGACTTTTTATAAAGAGATCCCTAACAGAGTCTGAGATTTCAAAGCATTTTTTACTACTCCTCTATCCTTGAGTGAAAAATCAAACCCCTGAAACTGATTTTGCCTTTCCACATTGGCTAGCCGAGCTGATCAGACAGAAATGATGGGTTTTTTACTGGTATCAGCATTAATAGGAATCCAGAAAGCCACGCCTTTCTAGCAGCAGTTACTAGGGATCATCATGCTTTGTGTACAGCATCATTAACACACCAAACGAGAGGCTGAAGGAAAGGCTGCTGATGCAGCCTGGGCTCCCACAGGAAAGCAGCAATGCTGTCTGCTGAGCCTCAGCATGCTGCTTTTTCTCCACAGCCTTGTATGTGTGAGTTTGTGTTTTTCCTACTCCTGCAAATTCCACTGCAAATTCTACGGCTAAAGTGTGCAAAGGGGCACTGCAAGCAGTGTCAGGAGCCAGCAGGAACTTTTCTTGAGCTATAGCAAGTGTTTTCAGTTCTGTGTCACTGAGGCCTCCCAGGCGCCTGATGAGCACAGTGCTGAGCAGCACTTGCAAAGTTTGAGAACTGTCTAGATTAAGGCACCCAGCACTATTAATAGTCATGCAACTAATCAAGTATTATAACTCCAGGCCTTTTTTTCTTACAAATAACAAGAGCCTTGAAGTTCCTTGCTGATTTAGAAGTTTTATTGTACGGCAGTAGCCTTCTGAGCATCAGTGAAGATGACAATTGAGAAGATGTTCTGGATGAGGAATTTTTGTTAAGTTGTTTTCTAGTAGTGCTTCTGCTAAAGGGTAATTCTGCAAAATAACATGTGTAGGTTCATTGCTTTGCTTAATACAAACAGTGAAGAACCTGAACCAAGCAGAGCTACAGAAGAGATATTATGTTATCTTGCCTTTGTTCAAGCTTATGACGTGGGTCAAGCCCATTATACTTGCCAAGCGACAATAAATATTTGACCTGTGAATGCTAGAAGGGAATTCATCCTTATTTCCTCCCCTTGGATTACATAAATCTGAATGACAAGCTATTTAATCTGGGTAATAGTTAACAGTCTCTGATTGCAGCTGTTAATATTACCCAAAGGAATACCAGCTACTGGTCAAGAGTGCTGTGGTAGCACCTTGCTAATGAGATCCATATTTGAGGGTACTCAGACTAATAGCTTGATTCCCACAAACGCATTTCAAAAATAAAAAAAAATAATTGGCATTTATAATAACAGGGTCAGTAAGAGGGTCCAACTATATAAGAATCCTTTACATTTTTGGAGACTTATTTGGACTGCCTCTGAGCATCCTGGAATTGCCTTCAGCTTTCCCTCTCAGGCACCTGAGACTACTTTTACTTCTGGTAAGAAATTGCTTTCAGTCTGGTTTCTTTAATTAAAACTTTTAAAGCATTTTACATTGCATAATATAGCCCCCATAGAACCATCACCTCTGAAAGTGCTGATGACCTTCAGAATAACTCTTGCAAAGCACTAAGGGATCAAAAGTGTGCTTTTGTCTTTTCTCTCTCTCTCTCTTTTTTTTTTTTTTTTTTTTTTTGTTTGTTTGTTTGTTTGTTTGTACTTCAAAACGCTCTTTCCCACTGATATTTGGAGATGTCTAGTTTTGCTGTTTTGGAAAGAGGTTTTATACTGCAGTGCTAACTAGTATATATGAGATAGATGGAACATAATAATCTGAAGGGATCAGTCATTACAGCAATTGTCATGGCTGTAACACCTTCCCTCTTCAGGGTTTCCTTTTCCAGGGGAAAAATGTAATATTCAACACAAATTCATGGTATAATTTTTTCCTCTCCCTTGAACCAGGGTCATCCCTAGGAGCCTTCTAGGGTAGCTTTCTAACACTACTCTCTTCTGGAAAATTTTGTGTCACCTGCTCACAGCAAAGCTATGCTGTGGAGAACAAACCTACAGCTCTCTGTTTGGTTCCTTGGGTAATGTCTGTTGGCTGTGCCTTTGAAAAGAAAGTTTGGGAATTCTCTCTGTGAAGTTGGGCTCTTGGATGAAGACACTTTCAAACTTAGCATTTCCTACATGCTTAATGTTTCTATTTCCTGATGCATTTGTTTGCCATTTGATTTAATGTGATACAGTTTTACCTGATGAGAAAAGCATTTTTCAGGTAAAAGAGGAAGCCAGAGAGTATAGCCCTGGGCTTTAACCCTGCCATTTGGAAGCCACACTTCATTGTAGCATTTAATCATTTTCTGTTACACTGTTGCAAATTTGTTGAAAAAATATCCCAAATAACCTCGAGCTAGTATAAAATGTTAAACCTTTCTGTCTTTCTATTTTCCTTAGGGCCCCAGCTGAAGCCAAATAAAAAAGGGTAACAGCATGACTGGCTAACCAAAACTTTTATTTTGGAATACACCATGAAGAGAGGAAGATATTTTCCTTTTTCATATGACTTTCCAAATTTGTATAGTTTTCAGATTCTATTGTACAATTTGGTGTAAAAGCTATACCTTGATTTTTCTAGTACACAGCCAAATTCTTTGAAAGTTGCTCTTATTTTTTTCCTCCCTTTCTGTATGTATATGTATAATTAAAATATCATTATTGAAATATAAGTAGTCAAAATCAGTTTGTTCAGGAGCATCACAGCTACAGATACTGACTGTATTTTCTGCAGTCATGGGAAAGTTTGATTTACCTGGATATGGGAGAAACAAGAATGAACTTGCAAGGAAAAGAAAACAACACAGGAAGCAAGTTACTATCTGGAGAGCATGAAAAGTACTGGAAATAAAGTTCTAGACCTATATAAATTTGCCAGGATTTTTGGTTGTGAAATGTAATAGCAGAAAAGACTCAAAACCTATCATTTGATGAGATAATGTTGCCTCTCTGGGGCAGTACTAATGGCCTAATTCAGATAAATTGAGAGCTGTCTGTCTCAGGTAGACTTTGGGATAGTTCCTTTAACCCCATTATACTGACATCATTATTTTGGGGGACCAGGTGGCAGTGGGTTAAAACATCAGAGTCCCATTTTACAGACACATAATTACAACCAAAAGTACAAATGGCTCCCAAAACTTTATTTGATGAGAATTTTGTGTCACCTGTTATATTTAGTAAGTATTCTCCAATTTAGCTGAATACAAGTCCAGTGTCTTTTTACTCCTAAGAGTATCTTTTTTATATTTGTGCAAACCTTTTTGCAGAAACTGTTTTCCTGAATAATTGTTTTATAAACTCCAGCCATTGGTGGGGAGGGGGGAATTGTTGATGGCCAAAGGAAGATGGCTGAACAAAAAATTATACTGGAGAGCAGGACAGTGCCAGATAGTATTTGAAATAAATGTGAAATATAGTTATTCAAATTTATGTCAAGAAATGATTCTTAAATTTTGTAGAAATACCTCTGAAGACATGAACAAGAATGTGATGAAACTTCTGGGAAAAAAATAGGGCTCTGCTATGGTGTGGGGACATTCAGCATTAAGATCAATCCATAGCACAAAACAGTGATGTTACCTCCAGGTTTCCACGCTGGTTTCCTATGAACTGTTGTTTAATGGAATTATAAATAGTTTAAATATTGCAGCTGTGACTCAGTTATTTTCAATACCGGGGAATACCTTATTAGGATTTGCTCCCACCAAACCTTCTTTGCTTACCATGACAGTCAGGCTACCATGGCTAAATATAGATTATAGAAGAAAGTTGCTAACACTTTGAACTTCAAGCACACACTTAGATAAATACTATAAATAGGCTGATGTTTTGTAAACTAGTACTTGCCAGAGGCACAGACTACATGCTTTCCTGTGTGAATTTTTTCTCTGTTTTGCCTTTATGAGACAATTAGCTAGTCTTACATATTTGAGCTTTCTTTTTATTACAATGAATTTCAATTTGCTTTCCAATAGCAGCAAGAGACTGACAAAGCTTGTGAGCAGCAAGCTTTCAGGCAAGCTGCCCAATATAATTTTGCCAATACACTGATCTGCACTACCCTTGCTATGTCTGTCCTGATTTTGCAAGGGCACAATGAATTCTAGTTCTTTTGCTGGCTTAGTCTTGGTGTAATCACAGCCTTAGTGGACCTGACAAACTTTGTGTTTTGGTATGGATTTGGAGAACATTCAGAAATTGGTTCACTTGCATGCATTATCATGAGTTTTAGTAATGGACCAAAATACTGCCTGTAAGGTTTCTAAGATTGGAGATCTGAGCCTGCAGTGTTGCACAGGTCAGACAAAACTGGGGCTCAGTTCCAAACACTTCACCAAACTCCATGTTTTTGCTTAAAGCCATGTCCTTTAAAAGTAAAATTTTGTATTCAGTGCAAAAAGAAAAACATCAGCAGCACTCTTGCATTAAAAGCAAATTAATCTGTCAATATGCAGCTCACTTAGGACAGACCTGTTTTAACTCTAGTTACATTTGTTTTAAGCTACAGCAAGACATACAAAGGCAATTAACTCTGTCATTGAAAACAGGATATTTGTATAGATGGTCTTTTACCAATCTTCTCACTGATTGTACTGTTTCTCTTCTTTTATATGTAACGTCTGCTAAAACTATTACACTACCTATAATAGAATGAGCAGAAATGGAACAATAGCATAAGGGAAGAAAAAGCTCAAAGGTCTTGCATCCCTGTAAGTACCAAAAATGAGACCATTTTCCTGAGTCAGAGTATGAATTCACAGATCTTCTCTGATGTGATATTATTGCTGTGAAACTTTTATGTAAATGTCATAGCAAAGGATGGTGGTATTACCAAAACCTAGGGTTTGAGATTGAAATTTCCTGTTGATGAGATCATCAGTGCTATCAGCTCTCTGTGCTGATACAGTCACAGCATTGTCCTTTATCTTCACTTGCAGTCAGATCCTGGGACTGGTGTAGTTATGTCTGCCTAAACTTTCATCAATGTTTGCTGCAGTAAATTTACTCCCTTTGTCTCTCAAGTGGGGATGAGGCTAGGGAAATAGGGTCCAGTTCTTTGGCTGCATCCATGAAAATTTACCTTGTCTATCTTGTAAATTTTGTCTTTTTGGTTTTTTATCTGCAACTGAGAAGTATTAGACTTTTTCACCTCTTGAAAATGAGATCTTTTATAGCTCTTTTTTAGTTTATCTGTTCATTTTATTGAAGAGAATATTTACATTATAACTCCACTTGAGCTCAGTATGTCCATGATGACCTGTTCCCTATATCCTAAGATGAAAGATGATTTTAATTCTTGTTTTCTTGCTATTACTTCTGTTGTATCCTCTCTATTTTGTTTAAATGCAATAGGTTCTGTCTACAACCACAATTTTATTGTCTAAGTCTGCTGTAATGTGCTTACACGCAACTTTACAGTACTCAGTAATGCCATGGGAGAAATGTGAATTATGTCTTACCAGTGACTCTAAAACACTCTTGAAAAGAACAGCAAGAAAAGAGAGACAAATCAAATGTCTGTCTGCTGGGAAAAGACAGTTTCAGTTCCATCATGCAGGGTATTTAAAATGACCTTCCCAAGGTCAGCCAGGATGGCAGTTTCATTTGTAGGGAATTAAAGGTAGAACTAACCGTGTCTTTGATCAGAAGATTGCCTATCAAAAAGAGGAGCTCTTTGCTTCTTTACCTCAGGTCTGTCATACAGACATGAAGCAGAGAGAAAGGATGTTTCATACCATTTAGGAAGCAGCAGCAGGCAGTCTGAATTGGTAGATTTAGTTTTAAGTAAGGTTTTGACAGCCTATGTGTAGCCTAAGCACTGCAGCTCAAAGGGTGAAGTTTGAGCCGGATGAATCAATCTGTATTTCACTAACAACAAGAAGTGTGACTCTACTCCCTTGTGGTTTGCTTATCTTGCCTCTTTTGCTACCTTTTGTCTGCTCCTGAGATTTTTTTCTCACCCAGCACAACAAGCTGTGATTACAACAGCTGCTGATCCGGTGTCCCCTGCTCCATTGCCTGCCTCCTCCTACACCAGCAGCGCAATAACACAGCTTCCCCACACCTCTGGTCTGTGTTTGGCAGAGGGAAGCCAAAACATTGCACTTTGCTGCAAGCCAGGACTATGTGTCTGGTGTAACTCCCTCCTCACAGGAGTCCTGCTAAAAGGTCTGTTTCTCAGGCACCAACTCTGCCTCAGAAACCCTCCCCAGTCCAGGACCTGCACATGTGTGCACCGCTGATGACCCCATTATATGGGATCCCTGCATCTCCCAAACCCTGACACTTGCAGCCATGCAGTATGGGCAGGTTACAAAAGCTGAAGCATCTGCCTGAGACACAGCTCAGTTTCCATTCTCATTTCTGCAGGCAGTGGGATGCGCAGCACTGACAGCCATTAGGATATATCTACCTGTAAACAACTGGGGAAAATAATTTCTAAAAAATAAGGATTCAAATTTAAATTGCATTAGTCAAAATGAACTAAACATTGTCAGAAGACCTCCTTCAGCATTACCATAATTTGGGTCCATGTTTTCTCACACAAAAAATCCTTTATTTTTCTCTTTATCTGCAAACAGCTTATGGAATTTATCATAGAGATGTGATAAAACTAGCTTACAAAATTTGTAATAGGTGCCTGATAAAACCAGAAACATGGCAAATTAAGCAGATTTTAAAAATTGTGATTTAGTATTTGAATGTGCTCCTTTCATTTGGCTATTTCACCTTATTTATTTATGGCATTTTAAAGATGACATGGTATAATACAGGGTCAGCTTTCCTCTATAATAACAATTCTATAGCAGATTTGTTACTCATGCATGTGCCCTCTCTCTCTTGGCTAACTCTCACATCATTTAATTTTCTATGCCTTTTAGCACGGAATTTTTTCAGTTACCAAGGTTGTTGATAGATTGCAGTTTTGCCATTAAGTTTAATTCCAACCTCTGGTACGGGTGGTAGTCCATCAAGATTAAAAACACCAGAGGAAGAAAATATATCCAGACAGACAGCAAGTATCCCTCCAGCCTCTAGGCAGAGTGCTTAAAAGCCTCAGTGTTTCTCTTCCTCTGTCACGATTTCATGCACAGTAATAACCTTTGGCAAGGTTTTTGCATTCTCACTGGATTGTATGTTGAAAACAATACAGTTCCACTTAAAATTTTTCTGTGTGTTATTTTTAAAATCAGTTTTATTGAAACTGTCTGTGTGGTGGCATTCAAGTCTGGCATATGACAGTGTGATTAGTTCTGCCAATGCATTGATCTGCAGTACAATTCCTATTTTTATCCCTACTGTTTGAAGTATAGTCACTCATGACCACATTCCCATTAAAGACTACACGCTGAACCAGTTTAATCTGTGACTAATAAAATAATCGTAACATTTTCATTAAATCCTCAGTCAGTCTGAGAACCATCATCAGTGCTGGCAGAGTAGTGATTTTCTGTTCCTTGAGTGATGCATCTGCCATTGTCAGTGATCTACACTGATTAGAAACCAACTTTTTCCTTCATTCCCAAGTAATGTGTACTCAGTATTAGTGTCCCACTGATGTCTGACCTACGTGTGAATTTATTATTCAACTGGCAGAGAGAGAACACCACAATTAGTAGAAAGCCAATGGCATAAGCAACAGATCCAAGAAATAGAAACCAGTAACCCCTTGACATGGATAGGGTCTGAGGAGAGAAACCTGTGTTCTCTCAGCTCAAGGGGCAGAGATCCATACTGCAGACACAGAAGTTTTAGCAATGCTATTTCCTTTGCAGAGGGCAAAAAATGCACATTTTGGTAAACTTGTGGGGAAAAACCTTGCCAAAATGAAAATATTATTCATGCAGATTTAATTCCTGCCTGCTCCAGGAATAAGAAGTTCAATAACCCGATTACATGTTTACCTATATACTTATTGCAAGGCTGCTTTGCATACTGTGGAAAAGGTGAGTGATGTTTTGTGGGGAAGCAGGCCTCACTAGTGAAGGAGGCTTCTGTCTGCAAAAGTACCCCTTGCCAATTTGTTACAATAAGCATAAACTTGGCAGGAATGGATGTGTGGAAGTTCAACTGGTGAGGAAGGGATGTGCCTGCAGCTCTCAAGAGTGAGAGTGCTTCTCTGCTGCATTGCCCCAGTGGAGACATGGTAGAGGTTTGGAGACTCAAAGGAGCTCAAACATCTGTTTTTAATACATGGGAAAAGAAAAATCAGGTAAACAAGGTAACAGGAAAGGCTAAAGAAACACTAAGCAGAGGATGATGGAAAATAAGAGACAGATTTAAAAGTGAATAGCAGACAAGAAAAAGCTGGTGGGCAATTGGAAGGCTTTTAGTGCAGTCAGACATCTGGGTCCCAATGCTTGTGTGAGGTCTGGGCAGAGCAGCCAATGTCTGCCTGGGCATACCCTGACATGGCAAAGATAAGCCATTATCTTTGGAAAAGGAAGGAAATGACAGACCTAAGGTACCTGAGTAATCTTAATTTTGCTCTTGTTGTATATGGTTTATGATAGCAACAGTCAAACACTGCTTTTTTTTTTTGCTTTTTCCTGAGGCTTAAGCTTTTCTCAGCAGCCAGGCTGAGAGCTGCATTCAGCCATCCCACATGCTTAACAATCGACAATCAAGCGTTCAGTTTTTACCTTGCTGTTTGTTGAACAGTGCCATATATCAGCATCACAAACCAAAGGAGGCCTAGTGGAGCTCTTGTGTGATGGCCACGACCCCGCAATTAACTGGAGCACACGTCTGTGGAGTGGCTGAGGGAGCTGGGGTTGTTTCGCTTGGAGTAAAGAAGGCTTGGGGTGACCACATCACTCTAAAACTGCCTGAAAGGAGGGTATAGTTAGGTGAAGGTCAGTCTTTTCTCCCAGCAACGTGACAAGAGGACAGTCTTAGGCTGCACTGGGAGACGTTTAGTTTGGACACTAGGAGGAATTTCTTCAGAGGAAGGGTAGTTTGGAAAGGGCAGTGCAGGGAGGTGATGGGGGTCCCTGGAGGTGTTTAAGGGATGACTGGATGTGGCACTATGGTGTAGTTGACCATGGCAGTGTTCAGTCATAGCCTGGACTCAATGAACTCAGGGGTCTTTTTCCAACCGAATTGATTCTGTGATTCTGTTAGAAGTTCTTGTAAATAACGCTTGGTTTAACCTTAGCAGAGCAGGAACGGGGCAACCATCATCCCCGTTACTGGGTTCGCAGCGCCCAGAGCCCGACTGACAAAGTGCTACTAGGGACAGGTGAGCCTCAGTTTCTAGAAGCACCAAGCGTGACCAGCACTTCCCACCGCCGGCTCCCGCACAAACCGAGCGGCGGCCGGGCCCGGAGCGGCGCGCCCCGGCACCGGCCGTTCCCATGGCGGGAAAAGGCGGGGCGGCCACGGGGCCACCCCCTTGTCCCGGGCTGAACCGCGCGGCCGCGGCGGGACCTGCGCGGCTCCGCCTCGCCCGCCCTCGGCATCATCGCTGCGCGCCAGCACCGGGGCGGGGCGGGCCCCGTTGCCGGGTTACCGCTGTCATCCGCCCGCGCCACCGCCGCGCTCGCTCCCTCTCCCGCCCGCCCTCCCCGCCCCCTCCCGGCGCCGCAGGAAGCGAGCGGATCCCGGGGCGCTACTGCCGCCGCTGCCCCCACCGCGCCCGGCGTCCCCGGCCCGGCCCTGCCTCGCCGCCCAGCGCCCCGCGCCGCCGCTCCCCCCACATGCCGCAGAGCGGAGCGGTCGCGGCGCCGAGCCCCGCCGCCCGGCTGCCCCGCCGCGCCGCCCAGCCGGGGCCCTGACGGCCCCCCCGCCGCTGGAGCCGGGGCCCGCAGTGCATGAGAGGGAGAGCGCGGCGGGGGCCGCGGCCCGAGCCACTCGCCTCCCGGCCGGCGGCGGTGCGGGGACCGGCCCGGGGGGCGCCGAGGGGCGGCGAGGCGGTGGCTCCATGTGAGAGGACGCGGCGGCGCACCTGATCCGCCGCCGGGACAGCCGCAGCCGGGGGCTTTCCTCGAGGGCCACCAGTCCGCAGCCCGCCCGGGCGGGAGGGGGCTGGACCCGCCAGCCCCTTTGAAGTCACCCGGAGCCCGGCGGCAGCCCCGGGGCGGGGGGGGCAGCGGACCCCCTCCCGCCGGGGGAGAGGGGCTCCGCCTCGCCGTCCGCATCGCCCCGCCGGCGGGAAGGCGCGCGCGCCGCGAGCGGAGGGAGAACCCAGCGGAGCCCGTCCCGAAAAGTGAGTGCGAGCGGGAAGAGCCGCCTTGGGAAGGGGCTGGGTGCCCCGGGGCTGCCGGCGGGGGGCCGGGGGCCGCCGTTTCCCATGCGGCTCACGTTGCCGGCCGCGCACGGTCTGCTGCCCCGCGGTCCACCCGCCGCTCCCGCCCGCCGCGGAGACGGGGCGGGAGGGGGGTGCTCCGCCACGGCCCCCGGGGAGGGCCGAGGTCTCCTCCGCAAGTTCTGCCGCCCGCTTTGTGCCGGGAGCGGCGCCCCCGCGAACAAAGGCGGCGGGCTCGGACCCCTCCGTCCCGTCCCCGCCCGGGGAGCCGAGCGGAACTGCCGCGGCGGAAAGTTGTGCAAGGTTGGGAGCGGAGCGCACGGCCGCAGGGCTGCGAGCCCCGAGGGTTTCAAACGTCCCCCACCCCGCTCCCCCGTTTTCCTTCTCTTCTCTATAGGTTGAGAGGCTCCTAACAGACCCCGCGGCTGCCTCCTGCCCGCTCATTTACAAAACACTTAGGTGGAAAATGTAGCTCTTCTTTTCACGGGAAAACGTTATTGAAGAGTTGCTTATTTTCCATGTAAAGTATTTTGAATGTGTTTTAAAAGCCAGGAGTAGTGTTGGCTCTTCCTGTTTATCGGACTAGTTGCTGCTTCATGAGGCACGAGAGTGCTCTTGCTCTTACTCCAGACCTTACTCCAGGAGTGGTTAAAGAAGGGTCTCGTTTAGGAATGGGACTGTTTGCTTGGGTTCTGTTTTGCTTTGATTTTTAGCATTTCCGCCCCGTGCATAATTTCCCGCTGAGCAAAAACTGTATCAAAACTTGAAGTGTTTTAATAGAGTATCTTAACTTTCTTTTAACTGAAGCAAACAACACCTCCGTAGCTTGTCGGGGAAAAAACAATTGTGTCTGCTAGTGTTAAATTGTACTATTTGGGTGTTAAAATTTATACAGCAGTTTTTTACATGTGAGGAGGATGTACTAAAAAATGAAGAGAGTAGGTTGAATGTCGTTTATTTGATGAGACAGTGTTCAGACAGAGATCCAGAAATTGTAACTCTTGTGTGGAAACTCTTGTCTGCATGTATGAGTCCTCTCCACATCTTCCTGGAAGGAGTCTAGAAAGCCTTTGAAGGAGAAGGTTGTAGGGTTTGTCGGGCTTTCCATTAAAAGAAATGTACAGCTTGTGAACATCCTGTGGGCCAGTTGCTAGGCGCCTGCTCTCCTGCGCTTTCTTTACCAGATGCAATTGAAAGCAGAGGAAAACAAAACGTAGCAGAAATGTACGCAGTTGCTGAAATATATGGGTGTGAACAGAAGGCCATACTCCAGCATTCCAGTTATGGATGCTTGCTCTATGCTTCAGTTTGTGCAACGCTTTTGAGAGCACTTACCGCCTGTTTCCCAGCTGTATGCTTCTACATTCTGCTGAGGAGATAGCCTCTGAAAACCCGAGAAAACCTAGACATAGATAGGAATTTTAAGGTAGGCAGGGCATCTGATCTTTCACAGTTTTGAGACACAGTTTGCTGAAGGTAAGAAGATTAATTTCTTTAGTTTGAAGTATCTCCCTATCTTAAGCTTTCTGTCGTTGCTATTTTGAAAAGGGGTGTAAAGAAGTTGAACTCTACATTTGGTTCATTCCTAGCTTTTCTCAATCGCAGAACTCAGTGGTTAGGAAAGGAAGTTGCATTCTTTTCAGGCCACAGTGTTAAGAAGTTGGTAAGTTCTGTGCTGGATTTAATATCTACAGGAGCATAATGACACCCTGTCTTTTTTTTTTTTTTTCATGTGTTGATTACACTTGTTTTAAGTCACTTTCTAGTCCCAAACTTAAATCTGCCCTTTTTCCATCATCATCCAGTTGTTAATGGCAGCCTGGTTCTGTCTCTTGATGGCAATTATGCATTCTTGTTGGTGTTCCAGGTTCATAAATATCTCAAAAACATATATCACTTCATGTTTTTAAATTTTTTTCTGTCAAGGTTTAGATTTTTCCTCCTACTTCAGCTTATATCTAACCAGTGTAGGTCCTTTGTTCAAGCTGAATAATTTACTAATACAACACTGTCTGTTTGGAAACATAAATGTTTATTAGAAAGTATGTGATTTGCATTTGCATTAACTGTTAGAAAAGCTTTTACAACAAATAACTTTCTAGTTTAGGGAAAGAAATACTTTTTATCTTTAGACTTAGGCTGACAAATTAACTTTACTTCCCCTTATGTGTGCACGCGGTACTTTGCAAAAGTTTAGTTCATTACTTCAATGGAATTTTTTGTCTCTGAACCAGTAAAAGAAAGGAATGGTGTGTGATGGTTTAGGCCAGGCAATGTTACTAAACAGAGAGGAATGCTACACTTCTGTCTCTTTAAAATAAACAGAGTTTTAAAAAATTAGGATGGTATTTAATGAACATGTTTAATCTTCTGAATCTTTTTGTGAAGAGCACATGCAATGGCTGTATGTACATTACACTTGAAATAAAAGTAGCATAAAGATCTTATCTGCAGAGCTGCTTCAGCCTTGTCATATGTGGACTGCGTGTGTCAGGTAATTCTAGAAAGACATGATAAACTTTGCGTCAATTGCTCATGAGAATGCTCTTCCACAACAAAGTATTGTGCTTTAGTCAATTTGTGGAAACTGATGGATGGTTCAGTACTGAAATGCTCCAAGTATTCACTGGATAGGCAAAATCTATTTACTGCGATCACTGCTATGGATATTAAGATAGTTTCTTGTGACAGCAAAGACTACAAAGATTTTAGATATTTGTCTGATGAAGACCTACACCCATGTAAGCGTGGAAACTGACTTACTGCCAGCAAACTTTTGGTCTTGCTTTGTGGTGGCACAGCCACTGGTTATTACACAGGCTCTTCTAGCTAAATCAAGCAAGGACAGTTTAGCCCAGAGGATGTCTGCAAAAGACTGTAGGCAGCACTAGATGCTAAGAGGTGCCCATCCCAGAACACCCTTCTGGCTGCTATTAGGGTGTTCTTTAGGGCTGTGTCACTTCTGTGTGTTTGGCAGCCCTTAGTGGCTTTCTCTTGGGTGAACATGTTTGGTGGCTTTGAGGGAGGTATGGAGAAGTCCTTGTTGTGAAGTGACTGGTTGTGAATAAATGTGTTGTCAGATGTATTGAGTTCCTTCTTATTCCTATGTTAAGCAAGAGGAAGAATACCAAATCCCTGTCCATTCCTCACCTGTCAGTTTTGTATTTAGTAGAAAATGAAAGGTGGTTCTCCATCTTTCACTTTGTAAAGATTATTGGTGAAATAATAAAGTAATCAATTTTTGGCTACCTTCTCTTTTCAGCCAAAATCAATCAATAAATAAAACAGCTTGATTAGGCTCTTACTTAAACATTAAACTACACATTTGTTTTTCTTCTTTGAGAGTTTTGCATATGCAAGGCGTTTTTTGGCTGTAATGAATTTGAGAGGCATTGTGGCTCACTTGTGAGGGGACATTTATTGGGCAGGAAGAGGGAATGGGAGTAATTAAACTGTTGTAATGCTGTGAATCCTACCTGGGTCTTTGCAGCAGTGGTTCTGGTTAGCTAATCCAGTGTTTGTCCTGTATCAGTGCATACACTGCAGATCTTTGCTAGTTTTTTTGTCAGTAATGTGGACATGATTTAATGTCAAGTACTTCAAAAGTAAGGGATGTCAGATTAAAAGGAACTACTGCATTCAGTTTTGCTCATGCTCACTATGGCAAAAAATATGTTTTCATCTCGTCAAGACTGCTCGTTTTTGCTAAATAGACAGATCTGTGTAATTCAGGAACTCTTCTCTATTTTGTTTTCTCAGTGTTCTCTGACACAATTGCAGTTATTTTTACAGGGGTGAAACTATGCATTTTTTTCTTTGTCATGCCTAACCTACCAGCAGACATCTTTTCATTTGCTGGGGCAATTGAAGATGTTACCATCAGCTAGAGGATACAGCACCCATAGCTGGTTGGTAAGAGGAGGTGTGTGAAATATTGTCCAAAACTGGCTTGTTTTAGGTAAGCTTTGTCCGAGTCTTGAGCTTGAGTTGGCTTTGTTTTGTGGGGGATGAAGTGTTGGTGTGTGCTGTTTTGGTGGCACACTTCTGGTGTGATGGTTTAAGCAGCTGTGTGCTTACAGGTAGCTGGAACAAGAAGATTTGCTCTCAAACAGTTCTTTTTTCCCCTGATCCAAATCCCTTCAACATGATTGATGGTGGCTATTGCACTAGGAACTAGTAGAATTTGTCTGGTTTTCTGACAAATATGGCCATAAAATAGAGAAGCATGGCATGTTTTAATTAAGATATAAAAGAAATAAAGAAAAAACCCCAACCAAACAAAAAAGTATGTGCTATTTTCAGTTTTGGCTGTAATTTAGAGCTATACAAGTATGATACATTTTGCAATGCTATTTACCTATTTACCTTAGCTTATACTGAAAAAAAAAAGGAAACCAGTTTTCCTTTAATACGCTCATAAAAGGTCAAGTGATGCTTAGATTTTTGTAATCCAAATACGTTGTTATGAAACTGATTAACATATTGATGTACCTTAAATGTTTTGTGGGCAGGGGTCATTGGGATGTGGAGGGGAAAGGAATGGGTTTCTTGAAATTGCTTGGTCTCCAAACTCCAGTATTGGAGAAACCTCTTGCGGGTAGTGCCTGCTCAGCTGACCTAGGTGAGTCTAGTTCGTCTTGTGACCCGAGACTGGATGGCTGCTTACAGTAGAGGGCTGGCTCTGAAGTAGTGAAGTAATGCTTCCTGTTCAAAGGCTGGCTATTCAGAGTTGTCCAAAATGTGGATGTTGTGAAATGCTTTTTTGCTTGAAAACCTTTCAGTGTTGTGGATGGCGTGACCTGTCTGATACTTCTCTGGAGAAGCAGCACTGGGAAGTCTATGAACTCTTCAGCATGGACAGGCTGAGATGAAGCGCACTCAAGAAGGAAGGGCATACTGCTGAACACTTTCTAAGCACAAGCTCTGCCTCCTTCCTGAGGCAGGAGGGCTGCCCTGGGTGGAGCGGAGAGGCATCCATGTGCTGTGGTGAGACCTGGCCTTGAGCTGGGGAGCTGTGGCGAGTGGGAGGTTAGAGGAGGGTTGCAACAGAGTTGCAATAATTTCCCCTTAAACTCCTTACAAACCTCAATCAATAAATCTCGCCACTCTAGTATCCTAGGTTGTGTTAATAAATTAAATCTTTCCCCTGACAGTTCTCCCTCTTTACACATGGGGCTCTCCTTGAAAATAAAATATCTGAACTGATTCTGGGATAATCATTGTATTTGTTCCAGTGTACCCTTTTCCTGTTGGATCAATTTCCTGGTCCAGTGTCAGAGCTTGTTCTCCCTCTTCAGCACTTAATCCTTAAGAAATGTTGCTCTGGATGGCTTGGAATGTGGGAGGTGACCTTTATATGATACGGTTTTCTAGAGACTTTTCCTGTGTGTTTCCTTGGTGGGTTTATCAAAGAACTTGAGGGTGGTGGTGGAGACTCGATTGCACATGACGTTTTGGTGGGTCCTTTTTGATAGATTGAAGGATTCCTTAATTTGGTCATGCAGAGTCAGAGTTACTTGGCTGTGGCTTTGTGTTTGTGTAGGTTGTGGCAACTGCTGTGAATTTCAGAAGGACAGGAGCTGCAAACCCTGGGTGTGTGTTGTTGACAGTATCTACTTAAACTCTGCCCTCTTTGACCATCATAATATCCTTACTGCACACATTAGCTCTGTGTTCTCACAGACACTGGTGGATACTTTGGAGCATATGCTTTTCAGGATAAAGTCTACTACGTTTTCTTAAAAGTGAAACTTTATATTTAGTTCTGCTGCAGCATGCAGGATCTGCCTGTGCTTATAGGGAGTTAGTTTGCTGTATTGCAAAATTTCATGTGAAAGGTTATTACTGTCTTTATGTAAAATATGTGATGTGTTTCATAGGACACATAAATATAAATGTCCCTATATATCTACAGGAATGACAGTAGTCACAGGGAATTCAGAACTGAACAGGCTACTTCAGGACAAGCTACTTGTCTTACTAAATGACTAACAAGCCCAAAGCATCATAAGCCAACGGGGAAGAAAAGGTTTCAAGCTTTTCCTCAAGTTCCCTTTTTAGGAGGGTAAGCTGCTCAGTGTGTTCCCTGGCAAGTGTAAGCCTTTTCAGCATTGTAGCATACTTCATGCTTGAGAAGTTGCTCACTAGCTATTGCAGTAGCTGCAAAATCTAGCATTTCTGTGCTAGACCTGACAGTTGTGGGTACATTGCTTTTGTTTCCTAAAGCCTAATAAGGCTTTAGAATATACTAGAGAGAATTTTCTTTAGTGTTCAAGGCCATAACCATTAAATAATAACCAAAACTACAGCCATGGATTCAGACCTCTCTGAGGACATATTACTCATCTCTTGTGGCAAGTGTGACCCCACACAGCTTGGCATAGTGCTGAATCTCTGTTGAAAACAGGATGTCTTCACCTTTGCTTCACCACTATGTCTTTTGCTAAGCTGTATTACTTGTGGCCTTGAGCCTGGGCCAGTAAACCTGCAGTTTGCCAGGAGTGTCTACTTCTCTTGCTGTTTGTAGCTTGTAATTTTGTTCTAATTCATGCAATGATACTCAAAGTGAGAGATGATCTGGCACAACAGAAAAGGACCCTGAAACTGTGATCCTGGGGATACCCTTGTCTAAGTTATTTTAAACATTTGTTTCTGAGTTCTGCTATGGCAGTTTCATCTGCTGTTGCCAGAGCTGATGAGTGTGTCTGCAGATCTGTGGCATTTCTCTGAGTGGGTGGATCACTGCATGACAGGTAACTCTTTTTTTTCTTTACTACAGAGTACAACAGTGACAGTTTTTATGGATCTTGAGGGCTAATCTTCAGCATCCTTTGAAGCATGCTAAGGCAGAGTTGCTGTGGTTTCCAGTGGTTTTATTTTTTTTAAATTATTTTTTCTTTTTTTTTTTTTTTCCCAGAGAACTTCAGAAACTGTTTCTTTCTCCACATATCTAAATAGCAGTCCCTATTTGATCTTTCAGCAAGAATGGGTTTGAAATAATTCATTTGGGGCACTGTGTTTGGGGATTGCTTTTCTCTTAACTTAATATTTGCTGCAAGAGTTCATGGGGAGGGAGACAATGATCAAACCTGCTATTCTTCCCCCTCCTGGCCCATATAAAAACCAAGATGGGGCAGACATGACCCTTATGACAAACTTCTGCTGGAAGGGGGCAGTTATATCCCTCTGCTTTCATGGTGTGTAAGTTGTGTTATCTCTGTCAGCAGGTGGATTCTGACTGTGCTGTTGGCGGTCTGGGTAAGAGCTAGACTTGGACACCGCTTGACTCCCAGCTTGCTGGACTTTGTGCTGCCCTGCACTTGCTCCACTCTACCAACTGTGTGATACACAGCTGAACAGCCACTTGGTGCTCATGAAACATGTCAAGAGTAGCATGCAGGCTTTGGTGGCCGCTGAATAATATGGTAGTAATACTAACTATGTTTTGACATTATGTGTCTTCAGAGGAGTGATTATATGTGTGAAAGAGGTCCTACTAATAGTATCTTAGGTGGACTCTAATACACAGGTGGCTGAACTTAACATTTTGCAATATTATAATACAGAAGTGCTTCTGTTAATAATCCTGATTATCTCCATAATTGCTGCTTCCTTAGGTTGTCCAGATGTTTAACCTAAATTTGAAAGTTTTGCATAGCTGAGTGCACTACAGCTAGGGCAGCTCTTAGACATGGCTTGCTGTAGCAAAGCAAATTTGACATGCACAGTTACATTTAGTTTGTTTTCAGGACATCCTGTATTTTCATCTCATCTTCAAGGTTAGGCTGAATGGGGCTTTGAAAAACCTGGTATAGGGGATGGTGTCCCTGCTCATGGCAAAAAGGTTGGAATTACATGACCTTTAGGATCCCTTCCAACCCAAACCATTCTCTGATTCGATGATTTCAGGTTGTGTATTGTATTACCAGTTTATAGCTTATTGCCATGATGAATCTGTTGTTATTTGTGCTTTGAACACTGTTAAGCTTGACTGTTCTGAAATAAAGTAATTCCTGATGTGCTACAAAAAAGTAGTGGGCTGATAGTGGAATAATTGAGGGTCAAAATTCAACTCTGCCATTACCGACATTTGGCCTGGTGGGAGCAGTAGATAACACTTGGTGTGACTCAGGAGCAGGAGTTTTGTTTGAAGAGTAGAGGTGGGTGGTGTCCCCTGTCATGGGGTGGGTGTGTGGCTGTCTAGTGAGGGGAGCTGCATGCTGAGGTTGCTGCCTGCCTATGTAGGAGGTTTGTACAGTCATCCTGCTCAGCTTGCAGTTGTTTACATGGGCTGTGGGAACCTTTCAAAGGGGTGCTGGGAACGACTGGCAAAACAAAAGCTTGTTTAGTGGCACAAAAGAAATGTTAACGTTTTGGTCCTTCTCATTCCTATTGTTTGTTTACACTGCAGAGCAGTGGGAACAAAATTGATTGCGTAGGTCAGGCACGACCTAGCAAAGATTAAAAAGGAGAAACTCATCATTAAACATTTTACCCTTCCTTGATAAAATAATTTCAAATGTCACAAAGGTTGAAATGTTATATTCACTTGTCCTTTATGGGGTTATAATTTCATATTGTATTTGACCTGCTTAGTGGCTATTGTAAGGAATGGCTCCCAACAGCTTCTCCATATCTCTTCCTGCACTAACTATTGGTTTAATCTATTTTTTTGTTAAGATTATTCTAATTAATATTGTGCTATTGATTTTCTACAAGTTAAGTTCTCTGAATTTAAGCGAGAAGGGAACTAAAATGCAATTTGAGTTGTCTCAGTGTGACGCAAAATGTGCGTTAGAGCTGGCACGGGAGATGCACAGCTGGCAGTGAATCCTTTAGGCACTGGCTGGCCATTAGATCAGCTTAACTGTGCCCTGAAAACTCATGGTTGTGGTTTGATGATCTGCTGAAACCGGTGTGGAGCATGTGCTATAACTGAAAGGGCTGATCTTGTTCCCCCTATTCCTTCTTCACTTTTGTGGTTGTGCCGTCTGCTTCTGAAATCCAGCTGTTTGTGAACCAGCATGAGTGCTACTCTTGCCTGACTTCTTAGCCTTTTCAGAAGGGAGAGAGCGGTATTGGCCCTTCTAACAGCAAGAGAAATTTAAGTAATCTGAAAGTGTTTACAATCCTTATCCTAAACTGCAAAAGTATTGTCATATGTATCATGCTGTAAACTATATGCATGATATAAACCACCTTCAGCACTACTGCCACTTCAGCCTTTAAAATAGAGCATGTGCGTGATCTTCAAAGGTTTTTCCCTTGAGTTCTCTTCATATCAGAGTCATAAGCACGCCAATCTGGACAAACAAATCCTTTTATTCAGTAGAGCTACGTTTAACACAGTGATTAAAGCTGCAATGTACAGAAATATTAGTATTCAAATCTGTAAAACACAAGGGAAACAAATTGTTCTGTGAGCAGCGGAGCTAGCAAAACCTAGTTTCCTGTGGATTTGTATCCTCTGTCTGCTGCTGTATCCCATCACTGCAGTAACAGTCCTGATTACTGTCCTGTTATCTCCTGTGACCTCCCTTATCACAACATGTCAGATCCTGCAGCCTGACTATTACACCACTCCCCACATAACCTGCCTGCTAGCTGGGGTAGAGGCAGCATGTGCTGTGATGGTTGCAGAGCTGGGCTTGGTGGCTGCTGCCAAAGGGGGAAAAATTTCCATTCAAGAATTCTACTGATTGTGAAGCTGAGAGTTTAACATATGTTCTTTCTGCCTATCAGTTGCCATCTCCAGAAAAGCAGTGGGACTTCATTATAAGGTGTGTGTATCTTTCTTTCCAGAATCACTTTTCAAAAAGATGTATTGTGGCACTGGGAAGCTTAATGTATAAAGCTTCAAGTAGTTCTGTTCTTCTTTATGTTATTTGTGATGCTTTAACTAAGTTTTGTGGAATGTATTCTTTTTGTTATAAAAATCCAGTTAAGCAAGGTTCTTAGTGGCTTTTTTTTCCCTATACCTTTTCTGTTACAATCAACATACCTAAACTTTTTTGATGGTTTTGGCTTTTCCTTTAAGATGCCTTTTACTAAATATCACCTTTTTTAACTTTTAGTTTAACTACATTTCAAACCATTTTTATGCCTGCGTAGGAGTGCTGTATATTTTACAAAGTGCCTATTTAAAATGCTGAATTGAGTTTGTAATGTACCAATTATAATATTCTCCAAAATATTTAATGCACATCCTAATTTTTTCTTTTGCTGAGTATTACTCTTCTATGGACTATCAAGGGTCAGTATGTTTCTTTCTGAATTTGTTGTCCAGGAAGTTGGTGAGTAAAATATTCACCTGGACACCCAATACCTTGTTGATTGTTTTTTTTGTCTGTCATGTATTTTCCATTTCATCTAGCTTGGTTAGACTACATGAAATGCTTAAGGTTTCTTCCCTTAACCTTAATATCTTTTCTGTGAATGAGTTTTGCTGCTGCTTTTTGCTTTCTGGACCATTAGGGAATATGTGTTGCAGTTCTAGTGCAGATCTGTGGCCTTCTGCTGTTAACCCTTTTCTGCAAATTAACAGACCACTTACTGCTTTTTCTTTTGATGCTTTACTGCTGGCATCAAACACGAATGTTTTCCCTTAACACCAATATTAATTTTACTTAATGGCCTCTTGAGACTTTGAGGGAGGTTTTTCAAAAGTCTTTCTTTCAGCAATTTCTCCCTAGTTCACTGTTATTATAAAATTCTGCTAGTCTAAAAAAGCGTGGTTTCCTTTCCAAAAACCATGCTGTGTAAATTCTCTGATATTAACCTGCATATGTTTTACAATCGTTTTCTCCAAACAATTGTTTCAGCTAGCTTGCTATGCATGAATGGCTTATTTGTTTGTAACACATTAAATCATATTTACTGGCTCTTTCAAATGCAGGTAAGTACTGTGTTTTCTCACATTCTAAAGCCAAGTATTTTTAGTAGGAAGTGAATGTAATTTTTTATAATTTATAAATATTTTTTCTCTTGTTCCTGTAGAATCATTCAGTTCTGATTTCTGTTAATAAAATGAAAAAATGCAAACGTACCATATTTTCTCCGAGGTGTTGGTGATTGAGGTTTGTTAGCTCTGTCCTACTCCTCCAAATTGTATAGTGGAGTGGTGGCAGCTGAGAAGCTTTTGTGCTTAAGTAGTCTTACACTTTGAGTGCATTGTCTAGGAGATCTGGGATTCGGATGGCAGAAACATTGAGATGTGCAGTGGAAAGGGAACAAACAGGCTGTAGAGGTCTTCCTAATTAGTGAATTAGGAAGCCTGACGCCTGTGACATATTCTTCCATTTTTCTGTTTGTTTTCAGTAGGGAAAACAACCTGCAAATAAACCCAAAGTGAGTAATTTAGCTTTTCTCTGGAGAAAAATAGCAGCTGGAACTGTTCAGTAGTAGAACCATTCTGTTGCCCAGTAAGTGCTTGCACAGATACAGTGTCTAGAAAGCAAAATCATGAAACTGTTGTAGATATTTCAGTGAAGAATAATCAATAATGTTATTCCAGAAGAAATATAATTTTGTAACTAATATTTTGTATGAAAGATCAAACTCATTAAAACATTTGAGTATAATATCTTTTGTTAAGATGGCAGTTTTTGGAGGGGTGTCCAAAATTTAAAATACTTATGTATTTTTATTGACATGTTCTGTTTTAAATTGCATTTAATAAAAAGCTTTAAATGTATTCTAGAAAAATTGACCCACTGTTTCACACTGACACGTGTTCTTTCTAGCCTAGTATTCTGTATCTGATAGCCATAAAAGAGAAAATCTTGTCCAGGAACCCAGAAATTCCCTAATTATTTTCATGACCCATCTCAAAAAAAAAAAATGGGTAAGTGGATTCATGTGGAACATTGAGAACAAGATCAATTTTAGATGCTTTTCATTTCATACTTGTTCCCCAGCTACTTTCAGTTATGGAATCTCTGAGCCAGAAGTTGTTTCTCTTTATTCAGAAATTCTTGAATGATTTCTCTTCTGAGAACTTGTACTTGTAAATTTTTCAGCTCCATTGCATCCTTTCGCAACTAATCCCACAGTTATGCTGGATATTGCCTGAAGAGTTCTCCTGGCTTCCTTAGGTGTTGCCTTGTGTTTGTGTTGCAGGGAGCAATGAACAACTACTATTCTCTGCCTTTCATGGCACTTGCCTTTGGCATAGTCTCTTGACATGGGGATCTCTGTTCCTAAAGAGACCATTTTTTTAGGTCCCAGTTCTTGTATATTTAAGCACGTTTTGCTGTAAGAGTTCACCTCTGTAAGACGACAGATGCTCCTTGTAGAATTTTTGTGTGTGATTTTCCTTGTAGAAATGTGGAGGTGCTGTTTGGGTACCCGTGCTTACTCGTGTTTCATCATTAGAGTCAACCATACAAATGGCAACTGCATGTGAAGTTTAGGCTGTACTGGGGGCATGATTGCTAAAGTATTGCTTGACCCTGTAAAAATCATGGGTACTCAAGTAAGGATGAGGAATTCTCATTTGTGTCTCCAGGAAATAGCAATTCCTGTGGTCATCTTTTAATGTGGTTAGAACATCAGCTTAGCAACTCCGAAGTTTCACTCCATTGATGTTATGGATCATAGAAAAAATAAAGAAACACTAGGATCTATCTGAAATGACAAAGAGCAAGTTTCCCATGTTAGCATTAAAACTGTTGCAACCAGGCAGAGCAAACAAAAATTCAGCTCTTGTAATTGAAGTTTTCTCTTTGGTCTGTGGTGTTAAGAGTGCATTGTGAACTTCAATTTTATTATCATCCCATGTGAGTACTTTTGTGAAGAAAAGTAAATTTAATCCTTATTGGTTTTCTGTATACCTCTAAAGCCTTTATTTAACTGGGTGATTTGTAGATCTATACTAATAGATTGTGTTTAGGAATAAGAATCTATAAGAATAGATTACAGAGTCTATTTCTTAAACACTCCTATAAATGTATACATATTAAGAATGTATTATCTATAGAAATATATAGAAGGGTTCTGCAAGCGACAACTTGAGGTGTTAAGGTGTTAAAGGCATGTAACTTAGAGTGTTTGTTTAAAAAACTAGTTATTATTTAGGTTATCTAAGTAATTTATATAATCACCATAGACTTTTAAATTTTTTTGAAGTTTTTTTTTAATTTTAATGTTAAATTGATTGCTAGTACAGAGGAAAAATCTAAAGATACTTGTGAAGCATTTTAACTCAGTGGTTAATTTTCTGTTGCCACTAGTGATAGACTATCATATTAGCTCTTCTGGAGTACAGGTGAATATAAGATAAATGAAATCTAGGTCTGATCCTGCAGTCACTGGAATATACACTTAGATTTGGCCAAAAGAATACCTGTAAAAAGCTATGCACTTGCATAATATTTGCTGCATCAGTAGCTACAAATGTAAATTTGTCAAATTTCTTAGTCGTGTACTTTTGTTGTTTCAGAAAAGAGCTAATTCTCAGTTTCCATTGATAAAAAATCATTAGTCTAAGCTTCTGTTTATTTACTTCTAAGAGCAAGAAGTTAATCTCTGAAGAGAGGGACTTTTCAAGTATGCTTAAGTCATTTAGGAACATAAATTCCACTGCCTTTGTACTGTGAGAGGAGTAGAACAGAACTGAAGGAGAGGATTAATTTTGGAAGTTAAGCAAACTGAAAACTGCAGTTGATCACAAATATCAGGCAGTGTATTGTGTTCTTGATTGATTCTTGTATGAATCTTCTCAGTCTAAATTAATATTAGACTGTAGAATTTTTGGAAGACCTGATCAGGTACAGGCAGGGAGAGTTAGCAAAGTGTGACTTCAGGACTTAAATAGGAAAATATTATGTCTAAGTTACTTCTAATTGCTGTTTGAAAGTTATATGTATCCTCTCTCAAAGAGAATGTGAGAAAAGCATTGTGTAACTTTAGAATCAGTGTCTTTGCAATAGTTCTTGTCCTGCTTTTTTTCTGTGCTAGCACATGTCAGTGGTGCAATAGTAGGCAAAAGGCTTCAAAGTCCAAAAAAGCTTTAGGTGAAAACCTTAGAAAGTGGTTGAAAATTTATGATAAAATAAAATTGTCTATCTTTTTGCTGTGAATTTTAATGGTTATTTGTTTGCCTTTTGACTACTCATTGATTAACTATTTGTTTGGCAGGAACTAGGAAGTCTGCAAAACTTGTTGCATGACTTGTTTCAGCTATCTGCTGTTTTTCTGTGCCTTATCAGGCTGCTTGACAACTGTTTAATTGAAAAGTTTCACATGCTATTAAGTGTTATTGTTAGAATAAGCACTTAATTCCAGGAGGAGGATATAATCTCATGGCTTGATAGTGAGAGTCACAGTGTAGAGGGAGGGATGGTATCTCTGTCCTAGATAGCAGACTTGTTTATTTTATAAATAAAGGTTACTTTTTTTCTGAATAGCAAAGGATAGAACTTTGGCTGATTGTACATATCTCTGAGTAGGGACAAATATTTTACTGTCATTCTGTTACAAGAACTTCCACTGAGAATTCAAATGCTATATCCAGTGTAACAAATGGGAATCTTGTTCTGGAGAAGTTGCAGTAATAAGGATGAAACTTGCTTTTTTTGCTTGGGTTGTTGTGCATATAAAAATATGCAGTAGTTGCAGTGTGCTTGATGAAAAGATGAGAAACAGCAGCAAAATAATGACTTCATATTGCTTCTAGAAAAGGGATATTTCGCTGTTAAATAGGAGAAAGAGAACATATACTTTTCCCCCTCACATACTGTTTTGCTTTATTTTCTGTGTTAACACGTTATGCAGCTTTGATACTTGTATATTGATGCTAGTGAAATTGTCTTTTGTAGGTTCTAAACATAAAAGTTTAGAGGAAATAACTGCCTGGCCTTTTTTGTCTAGCTGATGGTAATTAGATGGAAAATGGATTTTTTTTTCCTTCCTTTTTGGTGGCCCAGTCTCTAATCACATTATAATGGAGCTACCTGTTAACAAAGCAAGTCTAGAAATTGTGAGTAAGGGTGGAGACTTTGTTTTAATGGTTCCCAGGACTGCTGGTATAGTGCAGCTAAAGTGAAGGCAAAAATACTGATGTTGTTTGGAGGAAGTTTGTGGCCATTGTCCTGTTAGTGCTGGCAGTTACAATCCCTCTCCAGACAGCAACACTAAGTGCTGGGGACTTAGGTTCAGACTTTGTTTCAGTTTAATTGAAGGCAATGGACATGAGTGCCAACAGTATTTTTGGTCTTTGCTCACTACAGCTCTTCTCATTTTTGTTTGTCAAATCCAAATGAATCTTTGGGTCCAAACTGAGTGTGCCCATTGAATGATTTTGTTCTTGTTGTGCATAATTGTGGTGGTCGCTAGTGCAGGTTGTCAGTGTTGCATAGGAAGGTTTACATAATGCATTAATATGATGGATTTGAGCTCTTGTCAGGGGGGATCTCTTCACCAAAACCCCTAAATGTTTCTGATGATGAACAGGCAAGAAAGTTTATGTTGCATTTGCTGTTTTGAAAAGTCAACACAAAGGTATTTTACTATCAGTTTAAGGAAGTGGAGAAGTTAACAGATTTTAGAACTTCTGAGTTGGTGATTTTAAAAAAAGCATAGTTAAATGCATTCTATGAGGTTTCTGATGTTTCATAGACTAACAAAAGGTTGCTTTATTAGTAGCTTTAATGAACAAATCGCTTTATTGGCTTAGACATACTGGTTGCTTTGTCGGTCTAAACAGCTATGGGTTCTTGTTTCAATTCACCATTGTGCTGGAGTAGAGAAGTGATAGCCATTGACCTTCTGTTAAAGCACAATAAAAAGTTTTTTGTGAAGAAGGAAAGTGTGCAGGGAAAAGAGCAATGCAGTGCTGTGTCTTGAGTTCAGCAACTTAAAAATCAAGATACCATGTACCTCTGTTGCTTTTCTTACTAGGTGGCTCAGTGTAGTGAACCACCTGAAACAAGAAAAGGCAGGACTGACATTCTGAAGGCTGTTTTTCATGGAACCTATGTGTAAAGAAAGAAGGTATTTATGTCCTAACTGTAAGGAAATATATTAAGCAGGTACTCATTCACTTCTGAATGAAAAATATATTTAGTTTTCAAAAAATTTCTGTTTTTACTACTGATTGTTTGATTTGTTTATTGTTTATTAAGTGATTAACACACATGACTTAACCATAGCCTGTGGCTGAATTAGGTGACCTTATTTTATTTCTTGAATTACTTCTAAGAATTTATTTAAATGAGCAAATAGCTCTTATTTTTTTTCTTCTGGCTGTATGCTTAAGACACAGAATTAATTTGTTAGATGCTGTAGACTTTTGTTAATGATAATAAGCAGCTCTTAAAGTTGATGTCTGTGTAACGAAAGGTTACTTTCAGGTGGGATGACATTGCAGTAATTTTTTGTAGTCATCAGCTTGCTTTAAAAACTTACCATATTGCTTGTTAAAGATGAGCATACTCCTCTAATTAGAATAATAGTGTTGCAGTAGAAGTGGGGGTTCAGATTTGCCAAATGTATTTACATTATATAACACATGAAGTTATAATCATTATTAAAAGGATTAAGGACTTTCTCTCTAATGAAAGCACTGTATGAAACCAATTTATCATTCTCTGTAAATACTTTTTTATTAGGGATAGGGCAGTACAGTGCAGCATGAGTGTTCTGTAGCTGGCTGGTTTCTACTTTGCAGATTTGCACTTGTCATTTAAGTGGGAGCAGCTGCTGGAATATATTTTGCACTTTAGTTACACTCTTGAGTTTTGTTGTAGGTATTGTGTTTATGCTTGGTGGTTATGGTTGGTGAGTCTAGTTTATAGTGGTAACTCTACTTGTAATGCAGATAAAGTATTTGAATTGCTTTTTTTTTCTCATGGAGCAGTTTTGTACCCTAATATGCTCCTCATTCCTCAGGAAAAACAAGTATTCCCTGCAACAATTTGGGGAGAACTATGACAAGCAGTGAAACTGGCCATGCATAAATTTGTCTACATTTCATTTTTGAGACGGTTGTTGCTATAAACTTGTTTCTGAGATTAGGAATGAGATTGGGTGAGCTTGCATAAGATGTTGAGGACAAACAGCCACATTGACTATGTGTTCAGACTGTGCCTTGCTGATCCTGGTCAGAGAGGACCTGGGTTGCCATTCTGTTCTGGTTAACAGTTATAGCTCAACAGTGCTATTTACAGGAAGTACCTTTGGACTGTTTTTAGTTTTCTTCTGAATCCTATAGCATCAAAATGTCATTAATGTAAAATTCGCATGGAGGAAACTTAGAGCAGGGAAAACAGCACATTTTTTCATTTCCCCTTTCTGTGAGGAGCTGGGTAGGATATGTGATTGGCACTGTATGCAGTTTCCTCTTGCCTGTCTCTTCTGGTTGCTGCTTTTCCTCCTTCTCTCTGGTGTTTCAGCATGTGCCTGAGATTTGTTTTGCTCTCTAGCAGCCTTGGTGCTATCTCCCTATCTCCTTTTGGCTGCAGTATTTTTCCTGTACTCCTTTTCTTGTTCAGTTTTGCCCTCCCACCCTTGTTTTACATTTTAATGTTGTCAAAGTAGTTTTGTACCTCTTCAAAATATGTGGTTTTCTTTTGTCAGCATAAAAATCAGTTGAGTCAGCCTGATTTTTAAAGGAGCTGCCCCTTCCAGAGGTCGTGTTAGCACCCCCTTCTGACAGCTGCTCAAATATGTTCCTGAGCAATTCTGTACTTGCCGATGGGTCTGTAGGTCAGTTTCCCAATGTGCAAATTTTACAGGTGACTTATGTTCTCAGTATTGCTTAGAATCAGTTAAGGTATACAAGGATTTTGGCAGTGCAACAGTTACTATAAAAGTACCATGAATAGTCAGTGTGGCAGCAGTTGACTAAACACAATTCATATTTGTAGATTCTGTATGTCCAAAGGATCCTTATAACTATGGCATTGAAGAGATTGTGGAGCTTCAAATAATGTTTTTAACCCTTTGTACTACTCCGTGGAAGCTTGTGTTTTGACAGCCCACTGTTGGGGAACTGGTTTGGAAGCTGTGTTGATGTTATGACTGCACATCCATCTGTAACTGGAGTGTGTGATAGCAATTGATGCCAGCTGTTTGTGTAACAGAAAACTGGCAATTCTGGTGTAGTTTTCCTTGGAAAGATAGCTTAAGGAAAGGTAAAGCAATAAAACAAATTGAAGAGTTTTAGCTGTCTAGCACGGTGCTGCAGTTAGCTTTTTCATTATACAATTTCTTCATCAAAATCAGCTTCCTAAACGTCCATCTCAATATGGACTGGCAGCCCACAAACGGCATGTATTGAAGAAAGAAGATACGACAAACATCTGTTTGTTTTAAAACCAGCAGCCATCTGTGACATACAATTAAATGTGTACTGTATAGCCCTTAGATACCACTTCATCTGCAGGAAGAAGAGTGCATTTGATATTCATCTTTCAAAGCATATACCTCAGAACACTATTGCTAAAGAAAAATAGTAATTTTTTTTGACTATCCAGGATGAATTTGCTGTAATACAGCAAGAAAAATCCCTATAGTGGCTTAGCATTGTGGCTTGGAATCTGAAAATGATTGAATGTTACAGCTATAGTGGGAAATGATATGTGGAAGAAATTTCAACACTTTTCCCTAATAATCCCCTACCATAATCAGAGCCAAACTTTTTTAGGTGAATTTGCATCAAATAGTACCAGGCCTTGCAAAGCAACAAATGCAAACCTTGCCAATGAATCTTCATCTTCCCATGGTAAATATTTGTTCTCCCCGCAACTAAAATCCAATATAGGCCACCAAATGTTGTTATGGGAGTAAAAGGAGGGAAATCGAAGAACTGAGAAGCACTTAAGTCAACACACATCTAGAAATGAGAAAAGACATAGTCACTCTAGTCTTTCAGGCAAGCAAGACTGTCCTGGTCTCAAGAAATGTGTTTTGTGAAATTGCATTAATTTTCCCACTCTTTTATATCTTCAGTATATCACATGTAAATAATAATTGTCTATTCTGCCCTTCTTAAATGACAAATGCTTTTTGACTTCGGCCATTTTCCTAGAAAAAATTTCCATTTCACAAGTTTTCAGCCTCCTCATATTAATTAACATAGCCCAGATGAAATCAGAACTCATATTCTCAACTTGAGGTTGTTCTAAAGGCTGTTCTCTGTCCTTTCCAAATCTGGAGGTTTTCTGTGCCTAGTCTGTTCACCTATATTAGTTTGAATAATAGAACAAGCTTTATAGGTGAGAGCTTTTAACACTTAACTGGACCAAAATTTTTGTCTTAGCAAACTCAATTTCACTTAATATGAGCAAAACATTAACCTGGCCTTACAATGTTCAGTTTCCTCAGTTTAGGTTCTAGTTCAGCCTTGAGTGAGACTCTGGTTCATTTAGTTTTCAAGGGCTTCTACCTTGCTAATCAGAAGTTATTTTTAACTCATGTTGCTGCCTTTTTCACATCAGTCTTTTGGAGGTGGAAATGCAGACAGAGCAGTGGTGTGATAGTAGGAAGGACCGAGGTTTCTATTCCTAGCTTCTGCCACTGACTTTGTCTGAAATTCTCTTATTCAGGAGCATATTATTTGATTTTATGCATCATACTCTATAAAAGGAGAGTACACATCTGTCAGATGTTTTGAGGTCTTTGGCTGTTCTGAGTGTTTGTTTCAGGGAATCACAATTTGTGATGCCAGTATAATAGTACAGTTTTGTTTCTTTGTGAAAAAGAAGCAGCATCAGTAGTTCACCATTCTGCATTGAAAGGACAGCCTGTAATTTACATAATAATCTTAAATTAATATGTTCTTCAACATACATATAACTAAAAATTGTTTAATGGGAGCAATGACTTAAAATGAATTGCTAGTAGATTTACTGGTCATTAGATGCCTTAAGGAAATAAGTAGTTACATTAATTAATTAATTAATGTTTGTGGAACTGTTTTAGCAGGTGCTAAATTTCTGTGCTATTGATCTTGTTCAAAATATATGTAATAAAACATAAATATTGTTCTCATGTAATGAATGGACAATCCACTACAGACTCACAAGTTGCAAGTGAGATGTTACTCTGCTTAATGGTATACAACTTATGTTTTCTCATTCTCATGGAAACAGCTTACTGCTATAGTTGCTGCATTAATCCATAATCCAATAAAGGGGATTTATTTGAGGGATTGAAGGCAGAGAGAAGAAAAAAAATGTCTCTGTAGTGCCCTATGGGCAGCAGTTAAGCTAAAAATAAGGTGGGGCTCTTGAATGGCTCTGTGTTTGCCTTTCTCAGTATTTGAGACATACACATTAAAGTTTAATGGTATTCTGTATAAACCTTACCAAAATGCTTGGTTTTTCAGAGAGGAGATTTAGGACTTTCCTCTCTTGAATATGGGATGTGCCTTACCTTACCATCTGTAAGATGGCCCATTCATGTTGCTCAGTTCCTGTGTCTGAAATGAATTTCATAGAACATCCAAGAAGACATTCTAATGTTTTAATGCTTGGAAATTTCTCGTGCCAGAATTATCATTTAATGAACTAGTGCTTTACTCCAATTTACAGTGTACAGTTTAGATAAGAATAATGATTTTGAGATCTTACAAGATATAAAAATCATTTGGTGCTCACATACACGTATCTTCCTGTGGGTCAAAATAATTGGAAGAAAGTTCTGAAGTTATGAACAGGATTAAGAGTGTGTGTATGAATTAGAGGGCTAAATTTTGGATTTGGCACCTGCCATCATGTGATGCAACCAAAGCCTTGAGCTGTCTACAAAATACTCGAGCCTGTGGGCTGCAAATAGAAGCCTGCAGACATCACCACAGAGCAACCCACAAAGCTTTGGCTGCCTGGGACTGGAAATGTGCAAAAACTGTCAGGAGTGCCCAGGAGATCTCAAAGCAAGTTGAGGAGATGTGAAAAAATGGCTCTAGCGGGTTTTTCTCAGCTGAGTCCATGTTGTAGGTAGTGGTGAGGGGCAGGGGGAGCTTGGCACATCCCCTGGGTCACCCGCAGCAGCCGCTGTGCTGATCGGTGCCCTGCTCTCCAGTCCTCATTCCTCTGAGCTGCCAGTGGACTAGTTCTAAAAATAGTACATGTTGCAGATGCTCCTGTTACCACTGCATGAAGGAACAGGATCTTCTGCTTTGTGTGGGTAGAATTACAGTCCCTGAACATGAGCAAAAGCAGAGCTGCAGGAGCCTGGTCTTGGTGGACACTGGTGTCTGGAACACCTGAACATGCTCCTGGTGCTCATCAGCTCCTTTATGTATTGTTTCTTCAGAGTTTGCAGCTCTTTGAAAACTGGCATGATAATTTAAACAGCAGGCAGCAGGAGGGTCTAGCATGCAGTATGCCATTTGACAGGATTGGCTTTTTTCCTTTATTTCAAGTTTGGGAATTGATATAAAATACACCCAGATTTTAGGAAGGAAATATGAATCAGATTGTAAGAATAGAATTCTTCAAACAAAAACTTTTTTTTTTTAAACAAAATCGGTCAATTTAAAGTCAGTTTCGATTTTTACCCTTTCTATGCTTTGCAGTTGAAGTGGTGCTTACTGGGGGAGAGTAATGTATCCCATTTAAGCTTTAATTATTTTCTGTTTGTTCATTCTGACTGCTATTTTATAAAGTTAGGCAGAATGTTTTGTTAGCAAACAAATGGGAAGTATAAAGCAAGCAGCCCTTCCTTTTCCAATAAATGCTTCCATTATTCTTTCTTAGTAGTTAGAATGTTATGTCATGGGCCAAACTTGAGTTGATAACTAAGCTAGAAATGATAATAAAGTCTTGGTTGGGGGAAATGAATAAACTTGTTGATAAAATTATAAAATTCTTATTTTAAAAGGTGCCTGCTGTCTTCTTCAGAGCTGCCTTTTTTTAGTTTAGACTTACTGGCTTTGCTAACACTTAGAGTAATGCTTTCTTTTTTTTTTTTTAGTTATTTTTGGTGAAATTGGAGTTTATATTATACTGACAATATTTTATCTTGTTTTATCTTGAACTATTGTTAACCGTTGGCATGGACTATGAAGAATTGAGTTTTAAACAGTTAGGATGATACATGTAAATTTTCCTGTTTAAATACTAATATAATAAAAATATTTAGATGGCCAGGAAACAGATCTTGTAGGATGGCTTAACAATACTGCATATGAATCTGGATGCAGAAATGGGTTTATCTGTTAATCTGAATATCTCCATTTACTACAGTATGATACAAAATGCTGGGTGTCTGTATGCAAGTTACTGAGAACCTGAGACATGTTTTCAATGAGTGTAGTTTCAAGATTGTCTCAATAACTGCCTGTCTGTCCTCTATCTTGTGGCAATTCATTCTTAAAATAATGAAGGCCTGGATCAGCTGAGTTTACATATGTGAGAAATTAGATATATTTTTTCTGTTTTGGTTTGGGTTTTTGTTGTTGTTGGGGTTTTTGTTTGTTTGTTTTGGTTGTTTTTGTTTTATTTTTGTTTGTTTGGGTTTTTGTTTTTTCATGTGTTTATATGAATGGTATGAATGGACTAACTGCTTCCAAGGAATCCACTGGATTCTGGGTGTGCAATAGAATGACACGTATGCTGCTGTAGACCAGAGTGATTATTCTATTTGTATCTCTCATAATTTTTTCATCTCATACTTCTGTATGAATATAGAAAAAATGTTAGATGCCTTTGGTAGAAACTGCAATACCATGCTGAGGAATTTCTTGATTTATCTACTTCAGTGATGTTATAGTTGCTAGAAAGCGAAAGTCATTCTGGCAAAATTTATTCTGGCTGCTGGTACAAGGCAAATAAAGAGAATCTCTAATTTTCCATACCTGGTCCTAAAATTAGATTGTTCAAAGAATTTGAAAGACCTTAGGGACTTTTAGGAGTTGCTTTGTCATACACTGCTCTTTAATCTTATGAGAACTAAACCAAGCAGAAAATAAAATTGCAAACCCTCTTTAGTATCAGGGACTGATTGCTATGTTTTTCAGCTGTTTCAGCAGAACACTTGGCACCTTACCTCTTTTGGCATTGCAGCTTCCCACTGCTGTAAATTTAGCAGCATTTCTGCATATATCTACATCTGTGTTGCTCTGTGAGTTTTCTTTGTAAATCTTGGTCTGAAAAGAGGCATGGAGAATACTGCCTTAGAGCAATAACTGAGGATAAGTTTATCTAACTTTATGTTAATTTAATAGCTTGTAAACCATTAAAGGACTGATGTACAAGGTCAGTAATACTCATTTCTCTATGCAGTAGTTTCTCTTTAGTCTGAGAGAAGATAATGTTGATTATCTGTGCCAGGAGAGGTGAGCTTGTGTCTCTGAAACCATGATAGAAAAAATGCCTTGCTGTTTGTGTTTGCTCTCCTAATTGCAAAACAGAATTATGGTATGAATCGCTTGATTCATTGTGTTGGAACCATTTGGGATTATCATTAATTACTCATGGGAACTGTTGCATCCTGAGAAGTTGGGTATTCCAATATTTACAAAAAACTAAAAGAAAAATGAAAATCCTTACTAACAAGAGATCCTTGGGGGTAGTTTCAGACAGATTCTGGGAGAATGAGCCTTTGTTGGGACCAAAAGATCAATATTAAATACTCCATTAATGGCCTAGTAATGTATTGTATTTCTTGGTGTGAGGTTGTATAAAATTTCTTCTTCTTTGTCCCTCAGATTAAAGAGGCACCTCAGGGGTGCTCTTGAATGTTTCTTAAAGGAAACTGGGAGAACACTTGAATTAATGGGTAGGCTGTTTTGTTGCTTAATGTTTCCACCAAAGCTATCCTAATTGCACCCACATTGTAAGCCTACACAGGCATTCATATATCTGTTAAATCATCTCCATCTTTAAAACAGGACAAGCTTAATTCGTTGCATTACCACTTTGATTGTCTGTGTAGACAGATGAAAATGCACAAATAACTTTTAATCTTTCACAGTGACCATAGATTGAATTTTTGTACCTTTGTAAACTTGATTTTTTTTTTCTCCCTGTAGCTTTGTATGTGTACTATGGCACCCATTTGGTTTCTTCATGTTTCTTCTAAGTTGCTGAAATAATTTCCTCCTTGTCCAGCACTTACTGACTTTTGTTGAGTTTTGTTTAGTAGAACCGAATATATATAACCATGAAGAATAAATTCAGATTGCACTGGAAATGTCCTCTAAGTTTTGATTTGAAAGTTTAAAGGCTGCACAGATAGAACTGAGGACCTAATTGGGATTTAGAATTCATATTGCTGTATATAAAATCAGAAAAGAGTGTATCAACATTCCTACTCTGTTCCTTGTCACCAGCTCTGATAGCAGTTAGCATCTGCTTCGATCTGAGATTTCACTCATCACATGAGCTATAGATCAGTCTCATTTCCTCCTTCGCTATGAAAAGGAAGAGACAGGACCAATAACTCAAAGATTTAGCTCTGAATCCAAGGTTGTCTTGACAGGCAACCTAAAGCATTTTGCTCACTTGCTCTTTGGATGTCTAACTTTACTGTGGAGAAAATAATTTCAGCATACCATGAAGATTTTGCGTTGTGTATGAAATGGGAGACAGAAGACCTCAGAAATATGCAGCTGAGATTCTGTGCCTGTGGCACTGTGGTAAGGACATTCTTTTGTTTTGTCCACGAAGTGTTGCACTCAAAAATGCAGGTGTTAGTCAGAGTTCTTAGTAAGATTTTTAGCTTCCTTGACTCCAGATAGGCAAACTTTTTATTGCCAAATTTTCTATGTCAACCGTGATGTTATTAATAGAGGACTACACTAGAGGGGCTCCACTTCATCCATGTTCTGATTTATCATCCATCTACCTTAAGCTTTGCAGTAGTTACCTGTAGTATCTATTACTTTTGAGTATGGAAAGTAAAGCACACTTTAAATTTTGCATAATGATGTTCTCTTCTGTCATATGCCCATAGTGAAGTAAGTCGATAAGATGCAATGTGCTGAACTGATGAGGGGAAAAAGCCACCTTTATCTTTTGAAGATATCTAGGAAATCAGTGTTCTGAAGAGACTCTCTCTGTATTGCCTCTTCAGCTTGGAATAGCATTATTTATGTTTACAGAGAGTTGTGATTAGAATACAGTTAAAATGAGTTTATTTTCTGTTTCCAGAAGCCACAGTGGCTATGAAGTCTGCAGCATTTCCTCCTTTATCTCCACTAGAGAGCACTACCAGCTATGTTGCTGAGGCCTCTCCCGTATTTAGTGAAATACTCTTTGGGATGTGACAGTCTGTCCTGGATAAAATGTCACTAGAAATTGTATTAACTTCCTGTTATCTTATCATGTGTGCTTATTAAGGGAAATTAGGGGCAGAAGGGACTTTGGACTTCTTCAAGACAAAAATCTAGACCAGCATCTCTCAGACCCGTAGAATCACTAAGGTTGGAAAAGATCTCCAAGAGCAAGTCCAACCATTAATCCAGCACTGCCTTATTCATCACAAAACCTATTCCCCAAATGTCACATCCATGCACCTTTTGAACATTTCTACAGATGGTGATTCCACCACTTCCCTGGATAGCTTATTCCAATACCTGACTACCCTTTCAGGGAAGACATTTATCCTAATAGTCAATCTAAACCTCACCTGTAGCAACTTGAGGCCAATTTCTCTTCATCTATTGCTTGTCACTTGGCAGAAGAGACTTGACCCCCACTTTACAGGTACCTGGAAGGAGGTAGTAGCAGAAAACAATGAGTTCCCTACTGAGCCTCCTTTTCTCCTGGTTAAAGAGCCCCAGATCCCTCAGCCACTTCTCAGAGGACTTGTGTTCCAGGCTCTTCCCTGGCTCCATTGCCCTTCCCTGGATTTGCTCTAGCCCCTCAATGTCCTTCTTGTAGTGAGGGGCCCAAAACTGAACACAGGACTCAAGGTGAGGCCTCACCTGTGCTGAACAGAGGGACAATCACTGCCCTAGTCCTGCTGGCCACACTATTGCTGATCCAGGCCAGGATGCCATTGGCTGCCTTGGCCACCTGAGTGCACACTGTCTCATGTTCAGCTGCTGTTGACCAGCACCTCCAGGTCCTTTTTTGCTGGGCAGCGCTTCAGCCACTCTCTTACCTGAGCCTGTAGTGCTGCTTGAGACTGTTGTGACCCAAAGGAATGTTTTGATCTCTTTTTAAGCTGCCAGTGAAGGAAAGTCCATGTTTTTCATGGCCAGTTTCTTCTGTCACTTTGTGATCTATCAATAGACTTGCCCTACCTTTTTGCCCCCTTTTTCTCAGTGTCACCTTTCTTTAAACTCTGTTCCATTTTTAGCTCTCTATTTGTTGTAGACGGGATAAATAGTAATTAGTTTTTTTCCTCCATACACACATGCTTTTTGCTTTTAAAAGAGTGGTGTTTTCCTTTCCTCACGCTTGTCATCAAAGCCAGAGTGTTTCTGTAGCATTGCCACTGGTGATGGATGTGAGCATTCAGTGGTGAGGCAGCTGCATCCAAAGTTACTACCAGTGGCAGTTAATGCTCTGCTGGGTGATACAATGCTCTGAGGTAACTTGCATCTTGCCAAACAGGGACCAGGATGCCAGGAAGGCCGTGCATGGCTGAGGCCTGTCTTTATCCATACTGCAGGGTTTGGGAGCAGTCCTGCTACCAAGGCTGAGGAGGTGAACGCAGTAGGGGGCAGGTGTCTGTGTCCTCAATGTGTGCTGTGAAAAGACTGGGAAAAAAAAAAAAAAAAAGGAAGCACTGTTTCTAACTAAACTCCAATTTTTTAGTCATTTTTTTGTAAGCTGCCATTCCAAGGGTCTGGCCATTGTTGTTCCCTATATTCATAGATAATGTGTAGAATGCTGAAGTGTTTCTGTTGGCTGATTGGTGAAGGTATGGTCAAAGGGAGAAACACTGATGGGATTTAATTTTTTTTTTTTTAGTTTGCAATACTTCATCTATTGCTGAAAGTAGCATTATGGAGAAACTGATATTCACACTTGTGGATTCAGTACCTTTTTTGTGCTTGTTTTTATGCTTGTTCAGACAATGTAGCTTCAGGCAAAACTGAACTAACCTAGAGAAGATCACAAATGATGGACTGTTTTAATGTGCAGAAGTCTGACCTCTGTTTCATAGAACACAGAATTACTTCGGTGTGCTTGTTCAGTCGGTTTGGTGTATTGCAGCAGGCAACCTCGGCTTGCTGGCAGAACCTGGTTTGCAGGAATGGTAACTCCTGGCAGGTTCTCAGTCCAGGGTGGAAGGCAGGGATTTAAAACCGTGTATAGGGATTTTAATATCCCTGTATCGCTGTATCCCTGTGTATGGCTACAGCTCCTCCCAGTGGCAGGTCCTGCTCTGTTTCTGCTCGCTGCTGCGGCAGTCCTGGGAAACACCACCCCAGAGCATTTTTGCAGAGGTGGGAAGGGTCTTTTTGTGTCTAACTGGTAGGATCTATAAAAAGGAGCAGGCTGAGTATTTATAGCAGCCTGCTGGACAGAAACACTGCCAGAAACATAGGTGTGGTCCCCTGTGCAGCATGGCTTATGCTGCCTCAATAGAGGTTTTAGAAATGGTGTGTCTCCACAAAGGAGAGACAACTGCTGCTGTTGTTTTATACATGAAATCACCTTCATTTTTCTTGCAGGAAATATGAGATTCATATTCTGTGCACATAGTTAAATTCTTATCATCTGGCATCATGATTGCTGCAGTGTCCTTTTAACAGGCCTTTACAATTGCAGTTTTGCTCTTGCTGTATCAGTCTCAGACTACTGCTGCATGCTGAATTATATTCTTGTACACAAGCCATTTCAAAAGTGTTTGGGCAATGTTTCCAGGAGGTAGTGGAGGAGATAGCATGACTGTTGGCACAAACTGTGTTTGGCTCTGTGCCTGTCCATATTGAAATATTTTCTGTGCTGTTTTTGTATATATAAAACCTGTTTGTTCACACAATGTGAATATATAACACTTTATTGTTGAAAACTGGACAGGATTTTTGAAAATCAGTTACTCACTAGTCTCTTTTCCATTTCTAATTGCACATGCATTTACATTTATTGAATTCTGTTTCAGTTCTTCTTATAGTATTCCCTTTCTCTTACATCCTTAATTGGTAAACTTTTATATACATCAATAGACTAGCACTGCAAAGTGCAGACTTTCCACCAGGTCCTTAGAGGTTTTCAAGCCTTGGCTGGCCAAAATCCTGTACAACTTGATCTGAATTCAGTATTGAACTATCATTTAAGTAGGAGGTTGGATTAGAGACCTCTTGAGAATCCCTAAAATCTAAACTAGTCTAAACTTTTTTCTTTTTCTGAGGAGGTTGAATATCTGTCTCTCTAGTCAGTAGTAGGGACCAGAGCTTCAGTGATGAAGGACTAATATAAGAGAGAGTCAAAGAGCAGCAAATCAACTGCTGTTGACACCTATCAGTGTAACTGAGTGCCAAACAAATATATCAGAAATACCCTGTGTTTCCCTGTCTCTCTGCTTTGGGTGGAGTGCTGGGATGTGCTTCAGTTTGCTTGCACAGCTGCAGAGGGAAAAGCCTTCTGGCTCTGGGTGTGTTCCTAGTGGCCTCATCTCTGTCTCTTCACTTCCATTGCATCCAAAAAATACTGCTTATACTTTTTATGAATTCTTATGGCTTTTCCCTCTTTTGGCAATCAACTGTAAATCATTAGAACATTGAATACAGTTCATTTGGTAAGATTTTTAAAAGGTCTGTCAGTCTTCTGTTGTAAAAGCAAGTGGTGATTTTTTCTATAAGAAAGTTGAGATTGAAATTTTTGCTAATTAGATGGTATTGACTATTGTCATTGGAAGGGCTCAACTTTGATTATTAGGAGATTGAACAGAAGAACACTGGGGAGACAGACTGTCTAAAAAAATGTACTAAGGATTTCTGCAACCCTTTTCTTTTTACAGGCAAATTAAAACATCTTTTTGTATTGTGGTATATATATGTTAATGTATAGCTCTACAATGTGGTACACTTGACACACCACCACCTCACCCCTTCCCCCCCCCCCCAGTCCTTTCAGTTTCATGTGATTTTTTTTCCATGGTGCCATAAAACAATTTAGATTAGAGGGAACTTTGGAGGTCAGGTAGTCCAGATCCGCTCTCAAAACAGGACCAGCTTAGATTAAGTTGCTCAGTGTTGCTATCCAGGATAAGTTTTTAATATTTCCAAGGCCAGGTATTCCACAGCTTCTCTAGAAAGCCTGCTTCAACATTTGGCTGTGATGTAAGACTTCTTTTCAGAACACATAGTCCGAATTTCTGTTCTTGGAACTTGCATTTGTAGCCTTCGTGCTATCACTATCTGTCTTCGAGAAGAGTCTGCCAGAGAGGCTCTTTGCAGAGTAGGTTGTCAGTTATGCAGAGTAAAAATATCTTTGTTACTTTTCTATCACAGTAAAAGGCCCATAACACATGATGGTACCTGAAAATATTTCTAGTGTATTTGTTTTATGACATGAAAATTAATACGTTGGACCTAGAACCTTATACATTTGAGCACTAGTACAATATAAGCAGCTCTGTCTGGTAGAAATTAGTGTAGGAAGATGCTTGTCTTCACAGGAGTTGTAGCTTTCAGAAGGAAACTTACTTGGCATTTTTGATATCTGGAGAGACGTTTGTCTTCAGTGGAGCCAAGGGTAGAATAGGGTACAATTATGGGTAAATGCTCTTTGTTCTCTCCAATGTTAAAACTAGTCTGTCATATTTTAGAATCTATGCAGGCTCTTATTTGATCTATGCTACCTAATATGAAGCAGGTTGAACTCAAAACTTTGAATTTTGATCCCACAGGAGATCTAAGCTGTGGAAGGGAGCACAGACACCTCCCATCCTCTCCTTCAACTGCCAGCCAGCAGTGACTAGACTGGCAAAGCTCTTAGCTGCCTTCCTGGAAGACACTGGAGTCATTAGCCCTTGGAAGATAATGAATGAGCCATTTAAAGGGTGCTGCTCTTGATGGGTTTGGCCAAGGGTCACACTCACTTTGGGAATACCTTCCCCTTCTGGCAGCCTCCATGCTTTCATCTGTCCATCAAGACTGACCCTTGTTTGGACCTTTGGTGTACTTATGTTATTTGGTTTGTGAATTGTGTTCATTGTTAACTTTGTCAGCAGTAATACTTTGCAGTAAAAGAAAGGTAACTTAAAACAATGACTTAATAATTTCTAAAAGAGTTTTCATAAAAATCAATTTTTTGATGATTCGACATGTTTAATTAAAAAGGTGCAAAGGTGAAGTTGCCCAGCAAGTCGCCAGTTGTCTCTGGTTTAACTTGACAAGTAGCTTTCTTCTACAAACTTAGTAACTGAATACCCTAATTTTTTCTTCACTCAGTATTCTCAGTGAAAAAATAATGTTTTTTGTTTTTGTTTTTGTTTTTTTTTTAATAGTATATTCTGGGACAGTCAGTTTTTTTTGTTGATGATTAAGTAGTCGTAGTAAGTGCTGATTAATTAGTGTTGTGGTTGGGTTTTTTATTTCTTGGTGTTTTTTTTGGTGTTTTTTTTTTTTTTTTTTTTTTTTGCATCCTCTTTGGAAGCTAGATGCATTTTGAATAGTTAAATGAAACTTTCATTAAACTATTATGCACAGAAGGATCTGAGTATTTTTTAGCAAATTAATTAGATACCAGTTACAAATTGAATTTAGAATTCTGTTCTTTACCACTTCAAACAATACAAATTAGTAACTTCATGTACTTTTTCCCTTTTTTCTTTGGGAATGCACAAGTACATTTCCAGGGGGCTTCTTCATGCATATTACTCCACTTTGTTCCAGAGCTGAACATCATGCAAAATATTCTTCAGCTGTCAAAGTATTTTTGCAAGAGAACACTGCAGCTAGTGATTTAAAATGATAGCCAGCTCTTTGTTTTTAATGCTTGTGAAGAAAGTGCTGCTGCTTGTAGTCTTGTAGTCTTATTCCTTAAATGGCCTTTGGGAGGGTGACGTGCCTCCAGTGAGATGAAGCTGAACATGTGCGTTGCCCTGACACAAAACAGCCTGGCTATTTTGATGGTGGCCACTGCTGTCTGCTTGCAGGGATGGCAGAAGAACTTTTCCAGGATAGCTCAAGGACTAGGCTCATCCTGAGACTGCCTGCTGGAATGGTCTTAATCGAGTGAGAGAGTTAATGATACAATAGGACACCTCTGTCTCTGTTGTGGACTGAGCTGCTTATGAAGGAGTTTCTCAACTGCTGCAACTTACAGCCAGGCATTTTCAAGGTAACCAAGCACCAATTTAGTTTGGGTCAGAAAGCCATTTTTATAATACAGTTTCAGTTGCACAAAATATATGAATATATAATAACATACTTGGAGTTGTCTCTAACTGAAGTTGTGAAGTATATGTTGATTTGCCTGCTACTGTAAGATGATGAAATATTTAGCTGAATATAAACTTCAATAGAAAATGATTCTTATGGGAAAAATTTAAGGGAAATGCTTCCTTAAATTTGTGTGAACTTTTGAACCATAGGAAATGCTAAAATAAAAATAAAAACTTCCAGTTTAAAACTGTGAGGAAGATAGTTTGACATAGCTATGGGCATCGTTTATACCTAGAGGTGATTATACAAAGTTTTCTGCCCCTCAGTGCCCCAATATTTTGGCTAATGGGTTCAATATGTGACTGATTTACATTGCACAAAAATTGCAAACTTTGCATTAAAAATTTGAGTAGAAAAACTAGTGGCTAGGAATATAAACTCAGTGGGAAGCTGAAAAAATATACCTTTCAGATTCCATGGCAAGTGCCTAAAAAACTTCAGCTTATCTGACATGCTCCAAAGATTCTGCTGCTTAGCTAGGGAGGCTAATATTCAGTGTCTTTCATTGCAGAATCCTGGAATGGTTTGTGTTGGAAAAGGCTTTAAAATTACCTAGTTCTGACTTCCCTTACATAGGCTTGAAACCTTCCAGTAGACCAAATTGCTCAAAGCCTCATCCAGCCTCACCTTCACGACTTCCAGGGATGGGGCATCTGCAGGTTCTCTAAGCAGCCTGTGCCATTACCTCACAACACTTACAGTAAAGAGTTTTTCCTAATATCTAATCTTAATGTATTCTTTTTCAGTTTAGAACCAGTGTTCCTTGTCTCTACATGCCCTCATAAAAAATCCCTGTCTAGCTTTCTTGTAGGCCCTCTTTAGGTGCTGGAAGGATGCAATAAGGCCTCCTCAGAGCCCTTCTTTCTTCCAGGCTGAACAACCTCAGCTCTCTCAGCCTGTCCTGAGAGGAGAGGTGCTTCGTCCCTCTGATCATCTTCCTGGATCTCTGGTGACCCTGTTCTAATAGGTCCACAATTCTGCAGAATCCCTGCCCTTGCCCTGCAGCCCATGCTGCTTCTGATGCAGCCTTAGAATACAGTTTTCTGGGTTGCCAAGTGTACATTGGTGAGTCATGTTGACCATCTCCTCAACCAACACCCCCAAATCTTTCTTCTCAGGGCTGCTGTCAACCCATTCTCTGCCCAGCCTGTATTGGTGCTTGGGGTTGCCTTTGCCCTGGTACAGGACCTTGCACTTGGTGTTGTTGAACATGAGGTTCAGATAGCCTCACCTCTCAAGCCTGTCCAGATCCCTTTGGAGTGGCAAAGTGTTGATCACACCACACAGGTTGGTGTTGTCAGTGAACTTGGTGAGGGAGCATTCCGTACCACTGTCCAGATCACCAACAAAGCTGTCAAACAGTGCTGGTCCCAGTTCCAGCCCCTGACGTACCCCACTTATCACTGGTATACACTTAGATGTTGAGCTGTTGACCACAACTTTTTGAGTGCAACCATCCAGACAATTCCCTACCCACTGAGCAGTCCACCTGTCAAATCGATGTTTCTCCAGTTATGAGACAAGGATGTTGTGCTTTGCACCTGTCCCTGCCCTCCCTTTAATCCTGTCCCACATCTTGATCAACTCCTTATCCATCCACAGGCAGAAGTTGATGCACTTCACCTGGCCACTAATATAGAGGGCAGCACCCTTCCTTGTCTACTCCGACTGTCCTTCCTTAAGAGCCTGTATCCTTCCATTCCAGCACTCCAGTCATGAGAGCTATCCCACCACATCTGCATGGTGCCAGTAAGATCACAGTGACCTCTTTTTGTTTATTCCCCATGCTGCCTGCGTTTGACTAGAGGCATTTCAGTTGGGCCCACCATGAAGCCAACTTAATGGCTGAAGTGGCTGGAATTGCCTTGTGGTGCCCTTCAAGTGCTCTCTGACTGACTTGTGATCCCTCTTCAGGCTCTGGACTTTCTTTTGCTGGCATTGACATCACACAGGTATGAATGGGATGAATTGAAGTTCCTCACCCCCAACACTGTTGGTTTAAAGCCCTCCTCTGTGGCTTGGTGAGTCTATGACTGAAGACATGCTTCCCCTTCTCTGACAGATGGACCACATCAGCCCTTGGTAGAACAAGGTTTCTCAAAGCAAGTCCCACGGTCCAGGTAGCTGAGCCCCTGGTGGTGGTACCAGTCCAGGAGCTATTTTGTGATTTTCCAGATTCAACTGGCTCTTTCAAATCCATTTGACTGGGAGGATTGATTATAAAAATCTACCTGTGCTCCAGAGTTCCTGTCACTCTCAGGGCTCTATAATCCTTCATACTTCTCATGTGCTCCTGGTTGTATCATTGGTGTCCATGTGAAACAACAGCAGCAGACAATAGCATTTGTGTATCTTGACAAAGTCATTCCTAGCTAGTGAAACATAGTTTAATATTTTTGTAAAACTGAAATACTGAAGATACATCAATCAGGCTCCAAGACACATCAGTTAAGAACTCCAAGAAAACATGTGAGAGAGCATTTCCTGGTGTCTTGTTGATTTCTGTTTTAGTCACTGAGAAATACAGTATTTGTGTCCAGATTGTAACTAATTTTTCTCATGCCAGTTTGAAAACTTAATGCCTGAGAGTTTTGGGATTACTTGAAATTTCTCTCTTGTGGAATGCATGAGACGCAGGGTGTACTTGCTATCCTGAGGAGTGAACGCAGCAAATTGTAACAGCACTGCAGCTGTGATGGGATAGAAGAGTGAGAGTAAAACCAGGCTTGTTGTGCAGCGAGGGGCAGGAGAGGAAAGAAGAGTAATATCCCTTATTAGACCAGCTAACAAAAAGGGAGGGAGGGAGGGAGTGGAATTTTCTAGTGTATGAATTCTTGGGTATAAATGGAAAATGGTAAATTGATTACATTGATTAATTACATAAAGCATTTAGTTTACTTGAAGTTGATTTAGTTATGGCAATGATCAAACTGTGACTTCACCTTGACTGTGTCCTTTAGCACTATTTACAGTGCTACAACCAATGAAGTGGAATGAGGCTTGGTTTGAATGGAGACTGCACAAATTAATGACAGTTGACTCTTTTTATGTCCTGAAATGTCTTGGTGTCATTGTCACCTTCTCATTCACTGCCAACTAACTAAAAGACGTAAAAAGCGAGTTCCAAACAATGAAGATTAAACCAAGCAATAAAGCATCAGCTGGTCTAACGAGATCCAATGCTATCCTGTAGGTTTTATGTTCTTCATTATCACATTTAAGAAACTGAAGTGGGAATGGGTTGCCTGGGATGCACTGTACGAAGTATATCCCAGCACTGTGTCTTGATCTTGCATTAGGGAGAAAGTAGTTCCTGAAGTTTGAAAACCAGTTAGTAACATATTCTAAAGGTGACTTGTAAATTGGATATTCTGGGACCAAAGATTTCTAGAACTGTAGAGTAATTCAATACTTTGGCTTAATTATAAGAACACAAACTGTTAAATGGCATATAATCAGATGTGAATTTTGTAAGGGTGCTTATTCTCAGTTCTCTTCTTCTCCTGATGGTGGGTCCAGTTGCTGTTCTAATGCAATGGCAACTGTGGACAATTAAATGCCTGGAGTGCTTTAAGTACCACATCAGATCATATCCAGTTCAAGTATCCTCTGAGCAGGGTTTGGAATGTTTATTGCTGTGGCTTCACAGTTTTTGAGTTTTCTTCTCCCAGACAAGCTGTCTGCAGCATGTCAAACCCCTTAGCAACTATTTCTCCTATACTTTGGTTACAGGAAAAGGAAGAAAAGCTACAGCTAGTGTTAGCTGTCTTTTTCTTGCCTGCCTTCAAGAAGAATTGTATCCTTCCTTTCCCATCTGCTCTTAATAATATAATAAGTAAATAACTTAGTCTTTAACTTCCTTACTTTACCCAAGTGCCCTAAACATAATAAGCATTAGTCCAGTTTTATTGACAAGGAAGTAAGGAACACGGCAACAAGTGATGTCATCAATGTAGTATATGACATCCATGGATTTGGTTGTGTTTGATTTCCTGTGGTAAACCTGCTGTTTCAAACAGCAATATTCCCAACCTTCTCCCCTGGCTGTATTCTATCCTCCATGTCACCACCCCCTCTGTAATGTGTGATGAAGTCATGTGCAGCATAGCATACTGATCTAGAGTGGCCATCTTATGAATTGTGGCCTTCTTTTGGGTTTTTTTTTTCTTTTTCCCTGTGTTTTTTATCCAAATCCAGATTTTCTCTGTCTGACTAAATGAAAATCATACCTCTGTATAGAAAGGAGAAGAGTTTGAAACAAGGAATCAATGACTGTAACCTTGCATAAGCAACAAAACTTCTAAAGTTAAAACTGGTGTTAGGCTACAGTTTTTAAGCACTTTAAAGTGGGCAGTGATTGTGAAATAAATTCTGCTGATCAGCTTCTGACTTTTGACTTCTAGAAGTTTTGGAGCATCTGTGCAGTGATCTAGATTTCAGAACTGTTGCAGGATAAAATTAATTATCTCAATAGCATCTAAAATGCTTGTGCAATCTACACAGATTCTTGTGCCAGCACAAGGCCAAAGGTGACATGGGGATGAAACACTTGAGAGGGGAATGAAGTATGTTTTTGAAGCTAGGGTAAGTGGTTTTGCTGTCACTGCCTGTCAGCCTGCAGCAGCCTCAGGAGAATGTCCCTGCCATGAGATCTGACTCTGGGCTGCTCTAGTTTAGTAAAATTCAAGATGTGACTGTAGTGGAAGTTAATGCCCCTGTGCTGGTGTGTGTTTAGCTCCTGTCATTAGGGATGGAGATCTCTTCACTTTTGTGTTCTGGAGCACACTTAAGGCTTGTACTGAAGCATCTGTCCTGCTGTTGTAGCTTGTGTTGTCTAGGTTAAGCTCATGCATGATAATACCTTGATTTTTCTGTGTAGAAAATAGATGGTATGACACAGAGGTAGGGAAAAGCTAATTGTCCTTTTTCTTGGGTCCTGTGAATAAATTGATACATATATTTGATAGTTTAGGAAAGAGAAACTCTTTCCTCAGACCTTTTTGAATCACTCCCTGCTTTTGGCATAGATGAAAGCAATAGAAGGTATATTAAGAGATTCAGTATGTAGCAGTCATAAATACAGAATGTCCTTGTAGGTTGTTCCTTGCTACTCAACCTCAGGATGGGTATTCTATATATTTTTGTGAAAAGATTCTGCACTGCATCTAAATATATGCAGATTTGTTTGTTAGGAGGAGGCTGATGAAAGAGTGTAATTTCTGTTTATCTTGATTTGATTGTACTTTGTATTTTTGTCTATTTCATTCTTAGACATGAAGTTGATTAGTTCCTTTTGTTAAAATGTGGAGTATTCTCAAGGAAATACAGTTTGCAAAATGCCCACTTTCTTTGGCTGATAGCTTTGAATTACCTTAACTTTCTTTTTAACTGGAAGACACAATTCCCTTTCTAGGATTACCAGATTGATGATCTCATATGAAAAAAGTGAACAGGCAAAGTGTTTTTTTCCCCTCTTGCATCAACATTTGTTAATGTTTTCTGCTGTTACGTGTGGCCCCCTTCTGCTATTGAGAAAGCTGACAAGGGCATAGAACATAATTGAGTTGTGATGAACTTGAATCTAAAGTAAAAATAGCTTTTTAAACCTTAAGCCAGTAACTTAACCAACTGGTGTTAAGCTAGCATTTTCCCATGTGATTCACTCATACAGACTGTATTAAATGTAGCTATGGGTAAAGCTGTGCAGAAAGATTTGGACCATGACTTCCAAAGGGTCAATGAAAATGCACTTGGCAGTGAATAGCCACTTCAGAGTATTGCAAAAGGCAATATTTATGGTAAATATTTTGCTTTAGTGTAAGCCTGCAGGTGGGGCTAGAGTTGAGAAATGGGGAAAAATATTTGTTATTTGATAATGGTTATGTTAATGTTCTTAGCTTTTATTTGAAGTAGCCGGTCTTCTCTGAGTTTTTTATGTCTCAAGCACAATAAAGGCCAATCCACTAGTTTCATGCAGCCTGAAGAGGATAGAGGATTAGAATAGCTTCATTGTTGTGTTTCTTGATTTAACGTGAAACATAGTGGAAATGCTGATCTTTGTAAGCCTCCTGTCCTCTCTTGAACTTTGAAATTGACTTGTAAGGTTTCCTATTTGAAATATTCCTACTGGTTAATCAAAATGGAAGGTCTTCTATATTTCACACCCTGACATGGATAATTTCTATCTCTCTTGCTTTTGGTGTATTATTTTTTGCTTGTTTTGTCATTTTCAAAAAATGTTGCTGAAAAACTGAGTTTCATAAAGCTAGCCTCTATCTGTAGCTCTATGAAGACCTAGATTATGAATGAGAGTAAGTTGCATTTTTAGAAGAATCTGTTCATTCTGAATATTGCTTGAAATGACAGTGAACAAAAAGAATTGCAGGTCTTGCTTTATTGTGTGATTTGACATGATAATTTGTGCATCAAATGGTTGACTGTTTTGCCACAGATTGGTTCTTGTGTTTGTTTTTCCTGTTCTTCCTAGAACTACACCTTGCTGGATGATGTGGTATTTTTTCTAGTAACAGGGAAAGGAGTGTGGTCACACCTTCCTTGTCATTTAGCATGACCCACCTGTGAAGAGGCAGTGGAGTGAGTCTGCTGATATTCTGTACACATCAGCCTTTTGTGACACGTAAGATTAAGTCCCTGTTACTTCTCATCCCTCCCCATTTGCCCCAGGGAAGCAAGGGCAAATGTCAGATGCAAAGGCGGGGCAATGTTACTTCTGGCAATGCTACATGAAGGGTTTGAAAGACACCATTTAAGATTCATCTTTCAGCCTCACCAGGCCAGCAGCATTCTCTTCTAAGGGTGTAGCAGGAGTTGCCTGATTGTTATTCTGTGCTGTTTGAGGAAAACTTACCGTCCTGACAGATGTGACAGTGTGTCTGCATTGAGAAGCTGATTGTCCTCATACTTGTTTCCATCAGTAGTAATGGAAGTGGGTGGCTCTGAAATTTGCAATCAGATGCCAAGCTAATTGTTTCCTCTTGATATTTATTGCAGGCTAAGGTGTTGTAGCAGCATCCCTCTTTCCATAAGATGTCAGTTTTCTTTTACAGTATTGTGGGATTTTGTTTCACTGCTGTTGCTTGAAAAAGGGCAACTCTCATAAGTAAGACACCTTAAAAAAGAAGTACCAAGCATAAATTGATAGTGTTTCCTTCTTAAATAAGCAGCTAGCCTGAAACAAGAGCTCTGAAGGAAAGAAACATTCAGTGCTTGCCCTGAGGGTTACCTCTGAGGAAAAGTCACTATTTCAACACTTGGTTGTAATCTGGAAATCAGATAAATGCTTATCCTGAATTCTTTCCCAAAACTCTAAAGGAGGAAAATCACCATCAGTTAAAAATAGGCACATGGGGATATGTTCAATGACTTTTAATACTTAAGATCTAATATTTTCAGTATACTGAATATGTGCAGGTAGTATATGGTGGTATGAATTTATTCTTTACTTGAAGGATTGCTGAGTTTTTGTATTCAATTAGTTTATAATCTCCAGCTTTTTTCAGTGCTGTGTAGAAAACTGTCTTTTATATGTAGATTTTATGGACGTGGCAAGAAGAGAACGAAAAGTAGCGACTACTTACTCAGCTGTAAATCCATTCCTGGAGGAGAGGAACAGCCCTGTGCAGATGTCCCTGTATTTAGCTGTAAGAACTCCATACATAATTGGGTGTGAAGGGTTACTGCTGCCTGTATTCATGACTCAAGTGTAGGCTTCCTATCCAATGCCAGGAACCACATGTCTATCAACAGCACCACTCAGGCTAAGTGATTTTAGCTCCCAAGCCAAATGATGAATTCTGTTGTTGTTAAGCCCACTAGAAAAGGCATTCAGAAATCTGCCGCTGGATCATCTCCTCCTCTCCCAGGAGACGACCTCACAAGCCCCACACTGATTGCCCTCATTAGACTGAACTCACTGTGTGAGCTAAATCTTTTGTTGTCTCACATAGCTGGAAGATGGTAGAAAGGACTTCCTCATGTTTTAGCAGGTGCTGGGAATTGTTAAAGGGCTGTGATTTTTTTACTTAGATAGTCAGACCAGATGAAAAGGTAAATACAATTCATCTGGAAAGCCAAGTTAGGGAAGTTAGCAAGAGAGGCAAGACCAGGGGTCAGAGGAATTAGTCATCAAAAAAATGTTGGTGATGCTGTGGGTTTGGTTTTGGGTTTTTCTCTTACTCATTTCCTTGCTTGCCTGCAATAAACGCAACTGAACACATGGAGTGAGAAAGACTTTGTTAGAAAACTTGTTGTCAACGAAGGAGTTCAGGTGCGAGATGGGGGCCTTAGGAGGTGTAGCCACTGTTTGTCCAGCATAAGCTTTTACAAATTGGAACGAAGGGTTGTCTTTTTCAATGCTTTCATTGATTTTTTTTTTTATTTTATTTCTTTTGTGCAAGATAGGAAAGAATGAGCCTGAGTTTGATTACCCATTCATCTCTCCCCAAAAAGAAGGAAGGGGCCTTGAGAAAAGCTGATGAAGCCGAAAATCACCACTTCTGTCATGTTATGTCTTGGGTGGACTTGGACATGCCTTCTTACATCTTTCCTGTAACTGCTTTGAAATCTGTCTGCAACAGGGGCAGTGTACTTGTCTATTGTGGTGGTGGTTTTTAAATTTGTTTTGTTTTATTATCTCTGACATGAGAACTCAAATACCCAAAGACCATTTTCAGATCTTTAAGTTGCAATATTGAGAGCTCAGCAGATGGTGTAATTTTTAAAGCAATTTTCTGCTTCTCCCAATGTAGGATTTCAAAGTTTTTATTACGAGGAGCAAACCTTAGATTAGAAGCTATTTTATCTTTTACCTGTATACCTATTGTACTGGTGTATGAAAGGAGACTTAGTTATTTTATACGTACCAATAATGCAGCTTTTGGATTATGAAGTAAAATATAGCTTAGGTTGAGTTGATAGAGCTACAAGTTCTTCTATTATCTTAATTAGATTTGTACAATTTAATTCAGATTGCTGTCATCTCCCTTTCAAGAAGCCTACATTCTGATCTTGTGGTAATTTTTTACTATGCACAAATATCTTCTGACTGTATTAAAAGCTAGGTATGTATTGAAAGCAGCTTAAAAAAAAAAAAAAGAAACAATTTGAGCATTACTTTGAGAAGATCCATTCATTTGAAGGATGCATAAAACCAACCCTTTCCTTGGCCAGGTATTAAAAAGGGGATTGCTGTACATGTTGGATTTATTTTCCAAGGCAATGGAACTTTAAGCAGACGGATCAGGAGAGCTGGCCATGTTGTGTGGCAAGCTCCAGGGTCTCTGGTGCTTCCAGCTATCTTTTGGAGAGTTGCCTTAAAACTCTTTTGGCTATTGTGAAAAGTATCTTCCATCCTACTAAGCCCATTGAAGTTTTAGATTCTCTTGCATTCTCTTGCTTCTGCCTAAATATGTAACAAATAAACCTGTTTTTTCAGTTTGAGCATCTTATTATGTATCAGGTTGTGTGTTGAGAACTTTGCAATAAGTTTAGATATTTAAACTTTACAATGTCTTGTATATAATATAGTGATTTTATCCTAATTGTTACTAATCACAGGCTACTTTCCACCAGTTCAAAGCTGTATGTGTTTGATTATTTGTTCACTAACTATATTTCATAATTTATGTATTGTTTCTATATGTATGTCTATTCTGCACTTTTTTTTAGTTGGTACTTACACTTTTTGTAGTGTACTGCTTTTTCCACTCTGTCCAAGTCATATTTCATCAGCACTTAAGAGTGTGTCTGGCTGCTTGCCTATTGAGATTTTACATACAGGAGAGCATGGCCTTAGCTTAGCATAAAATCATGGCTCCTTTGCTTTTTTTTTTTTTTTTTAAGAGAAACACTCTGTGGCTTGTGATGAAGAATATTGCATGAAAGATACTTTAGCATGATAAATGTTTCTTTAAAACCATAAGCAGTCCTTCTCTGTTTTGAAGTTTGGACTTGACCAAGTTTGTGCAAGTCATGAGAGCTAAGATAATGATGAAAATTGCTGGTATTCTGAAAGGTAACCACAGTTCTGAGGATGTTCTCTGTCCTGTCAATGCATATTATAAAGAACATGATACATTTATTACTTTGGTTAGAGACAGGGATGTAATAAAAAGATTAATAGAAAGCAATTTTCATTTCAGGTGAAACACAGGGAATAAAGTTCTGTTGAATGTTTTGTTGATCAGGCACAAGAAAAATTAGATTAAAAAATAAAGTGGTAACACCAATGTAAAATTTAAGCAAATCTGTCTTCATGTTTTAAGTGGCACTATAGGATGTTTTTGATGTTTTTGTTTTTCCATTAACTATGTCACTATGAGTAGGACTTCATTTCTTCTGTCCATAGATTAAAACACACCCTCCCCCCACTAAAATTACTTTGATATTCTTAAAAATATTAATTTATGTTGCAGATACTTCTTCTATGAAGCTGTGGCTGTCAGTCACTGGCTCTATCTGCATGCACCAGGGGATCAATAGTACATTAAGGAAGCTGACTTGAGGAGAGGAAAGATTCATAAATAATAAATAGCAGGCTGCACTGCTGGTGCTTCATCTCTACACAGAGTAATACAAATTCAAGTGAAGTACCCTTGTACTTCCTAACCCTATTAGGCTTGAAATCATTATCCCAAATATTGATGCTTTCCTTTAGTCTGTTTCTTGTTAAGAATTATGTCCGTGTAATCCTTAACTGCAAGCTGCCAAAGGAAGGAGGCTAGTCTATATATCAGAAATACAGGTACAGTAGGAACACTTGCATAAGAACTGATTTTAGTCTACTGAGAGACCAGGACTTGAGGATGGGGAGGGCTTTTTCAGCATTTTCTTAGTACTGTAAACAATAGATGGTTCTGTAAAGAGATTTTTGTGGTATGCAGGACATGTGAAGTGTTGAGCATTGGAGCATGATCCTTGCACTTTAAATCTGTGTATTAATTTTTTCATTAGCTCTCTCTGCTTTCACATCCTGCACATTGCTGGCAAGCATGCATCAGCAGTAAGACTTTATTCAGTAATGTGTCTGAGATATCTCTGAAATGTGGCTGGTCAGAGCTATAGCTGCTCCTTTTGGAAGTTGGTTGCTTTTAAGACATTTAAGTAATTTCACCAGATATTACTTTAAATGTTCTATATAATGTGCTCTTTCGATGAATAGCCATGTAGAATCAGCACGGGAAGAGCAAAGTCCTTGGCAATGCCAGCTCAATTGCATCTGCAGATGAGGATTTAAAATTCTATGCAGCAGACAGTACCTCCAGCAGGCGAGTAAAAGATTACTGCATTATTTTGCTTGTTTGCATCTGTAGTCTTTATCTATGGAAGGGGTTTTTTTTGCTATTCAATTTGTTGTGCATGCTTGTATATAGATATACTGGAAATCGATTTAATGGGAACATAAATATAAAAAGGGCAGAGCAAGGTGAAGGGAGAGGCTCAGTTCAGCTTTAAACCAAAGAAAAGGAGGGAGGAAGAGAGAGAATAAAGGGAAGGGGAGGGAGCAGAAGAGAAATTAAGGCTTCAATGCATTGTGAAACAGAAGTTTTTTTCAGCTGCTTTTACATCACTTGTATTTTTCTTAACCTTTTGCTAAAAAGGATGCTATTGAACAAGCACTGATAGTTCTATAAATGTAAGTGACAATTATTTCAAGTCAGATTATCCCATAATCAGTTTAACCAGTTGTGTTAATGTGAGACTTTCTACTTTAAGGAATAGTATTGCATACCATACCATCTTAAAACAATTAAAATGAGCTTTTTACAGGATTGTTTGCATTTTTTCCCTGTGAAAATACAAAAGTATATACTTACTGCATCATTAAGTCTTGTAAAAAAAGAAAATGTTTCCAGTAGTAAGATATTTTGTGTGTTAAATTGGGAGGATATTCAATGTTGTATTTTGAGCAGAATATACTTTCTTTTAAAGGTTAGGAGACCTGTTTATGTCTCACTACTCATTTGAATTAGTTTTGCAATTTTTGTTTTTCTCGGAGCAAAGAGCTCCTTTAAGACTTTGTTAAAACTGCTTACACGATCTGCCTCTAACTTGCTTTGAGATTTGGTTGTGGTACCTTTGGACATTCTACTGCAAATCCTTTTATGCTTCTTTCTTCCTGGGTTCAAATTTATGTTGACTTTTCCTGATGCTCTCACTCGTAGCTTTGTAGCAGCCATTCTTATTTCAGGATCTGGTAGACCTGGATAGCATTTCTCTCATGCATTCTGACTTTCCAAGAAGACTTTTCCCCCATTTCCCAGATGCTTCAGCAGTCAGTCTGAGAGTGCAGCAGTGAAACATCGTCATTCCCCTGTGCAATTGGAAGGTCCTTTTCCTTTTCCAGCAGAGGCGTTTGGGCAGGTTGGCAGCCCCAGAGGTGTGCAGGCAGCACCTGCCGCGTGCCGTGGGCGGCGGGTCCGTGGGCCAGCGCGTGGGTGGGGCGTGCGGCTCTGGGCTGGCACAGCCTCCCCTGGCCACGGCCCAGGCTGGGGAGGCTGCGCTGCTGGGGAGGGCAAACAGACTGAAGTGACAACAGCCAGAGAAGGAGTAGTCAGAAAGCAGTTTTGAGAGACTGCCATCCCTGAATTTGCTCCTCTGTTAGACAGCTGTCTGTCTTTTTGAAGCAGCTTACTTTGTGAAGAGGAGTAGAGGGAAAAGCGGACACGTTTTTTAAATGCAAGGTATTACTTGCTGATGAGACTGGCTGACTTTTTTATGAGAAACAGTCTTCTTTTTTTTTTTTCTTTTTGTTTTTTCTTCCCTCTCTGTTTAGCAGTCTTAATTTCAGCCAGGGAGCTGCAGAATGAGGCATCTAGCCAATTTTGAGTGTTTATGGGACAGTACTGGTCCCAGTTTCTTTAAGAATAAACTCGTCTGATGAGCAAGTCAATGTGTGGCTGTGGCTGCAGCATTATTTCTTCTTTAATGAAGAGGCTTGGCTGTTCGACCTGCTGCTCTCATCTTCTGTCTTGCAGTCATACATCAGAGCAGTTGCAGAGACTATCCATTGAATGTCTCAATCAGCCGAGGAAGGTAATTATATTTTTAATTTTAACTATACCATTAAAAGGATGCTGTATAATTTACATTTACGTGATAAAAAGACAAATTTTAGATATTTTTGACAGTTTTCTTGACCTTGAGTGGCTATCCAATATCATTTTGCCATTATCAGGTTGTGTAGCAATAGAAATGTGCTGCAGTAATTGATTTTGTAATAGGATCAGGTGATTTACTGGATGCACTGACAACCACTTGCTTGCTTGTTCTGAAACGTGGAGCACTCTAATGGATGTTTTGATTGCAGCTTCGAGTTGCTCTAAAACTGCTAGATGCTCAAAGATGTAACATCTCATTTGTCAGCCTATCCCCTTTCCTGATGGCCACTTAGAATACATTAACACATGTGCTTTATGCATTCCCTGAGAGTTTGGTCCATGCTAAACGTGGTCCAAGTTGATGCTTAGAAAAGAGTATAGAGTATAGTTTTTTATGGGTTGCTATTAAATGTTGGGGTTTTTTTTATGTTAATATGTTATGCTTTGGAAGTAGAAATCTGGCTCTAATTAGAAAACAAACCAAACTGAACTAAACGAAACCCATTCCATATCAGAATATGGATTTTACTGTAGAAAAAGCCATTAGGAACTGTGATCCAGTGAATTAAATTGGGGAGCTTGATTGGATCTACTTTTTTGAATCAATCTGTTTTAGGCTGATGAAATGTTAAACTTTAAGAGCTTTTAAGTTACCTAGTACACTGTTCCCCTGCAGATTAATTAGAGTGCAGTGTAAGTGCAAAGTGTGCTACAGTGATTATTAATAGTTTGTATATAGTTATTTTCACTTTCAAAAAAGTTGTCTTTATCTGTTATTGTGAAAGAATAAACATGACCTTTTGAGTTCATTGTTATTTGCCATATCATATAGTAATGAAAACTTACATACAAAAATCCCCATTGAGGTATTAAATGGCTTTTCATTTTTGTTATACCCATTTTGGAGTGAAAACTGATAGGGAAAATATTACATCAGGAAGTAGAAAATTCTCATAGGGACCTCAAAGCAAAAAACAGTCAGAAAATAAGCTCAGTAGGCTGAAGTGTAAGGGATGACACTTGCTTTGGCTGGAGGACATCAGTATGCAGTGTACCATAGGAGGTTGAGTAACTAATAGCTGGGACCAAACATGGAACAATTTCTTAGCTGATTGTATATACAGTGATTTCATTGGCCTGAAGTAAATCAAGGTGGCTGAATTAGAAATTGTTGAACATGATTATAATTAAACTGGAGAGCTCCTTCAGCCAATTCTCACTTGATAAAATACAGTGAGCAAGAAACATATGATTTAAACCAATTGATTTAAATTTTATATTCCATTTATACCTCAATGATGGTAACCAAAAGAAAAATTATTCTCACTCATTTATTTTATTACATCTGTTTATTTATAAGGAGAATATACTACTATTCCCATGCTTGCTCCAGTTGTGTATGGCTTGACATTCATATGCTTCTTGGCCATTTGATCTGGGCTTGTATATATGGCTTTTTTTGCATTTGTTTTTGTCTGTTTTTTTTTAACATTGTGAAATGAGCATGAGTCCCTTTGCAGAAATATGTTTATATCTCACCAGCTTACACATGTAATTCCTATCCTTACACACCCGGATTCCTATTTCTCCAGAGTATAAGATGTTTTTTCAGTTGGAAAGAACTGGTCATTGTATTGGAATAGTAGAATGAACGCAAGTGTGTTTTTTGAACCTGAAGAGTAGTAGTATTCAAAGGTGTTGATGAGCTAGAGTTGCAGGATCTACTTAGTGATTATTGTGTTCAGTGATTTGACTTTTAAAAAGATGCATGTGAAGGCAACATTCTCACAGTGTTTCAGCTATTTGTTTTAAATTGTCTTAACAGGCAGTGGGAAACACAGCTATTAGTTTAAGGGAGGGAATAATTAAAAATCACTTCCATTTGAAGACGTTAACTTGATGAGAAAAATAAGCTTAAATAGATTGCTTTTACTTTGCTTTTATTTTTATGCATCTTTTCCAAGATTAGTTTACACTACATGGAAATTTTGCAACCATAATGTTGTGTATCATAAAAGTATTTGCAAGAGAGTTGATGTGATCTGCTGTGTTCTGAATTCTAAACATGATGATAAATAGGTAGTGGATTGAGTTCTGAAGTTCAAGAGAAAAACTTTGTGAGTCAGTGACAAGAGTAGTTGAAAAGAATTACATTTTTCAGAGAAGGTGGCAAATAAGCTTTTTTTTTGTAAAATAATGTTTTATGTGCAAACTTGCGCTTGAAAACATACAAGTGTGTGAAACTATAACTAGGGCAGGGAAAAGGGCTTTTCTATGGAGAGTGAAATGTTTCTGAAATGGCAGTGAATAATATGTGCTGCAGATACTGTTGCACTAGTAGAACAGAAGAAGTAACAGAGCTAATTGAATAGCAGTATCAGAAGTGTTGAAGTTGTATTTAGCAGTTTGAGTTCAACTGGAGACTCACCAAAATGCCTGTGGCACATGTTGGTGACCCTTGGGTGACACAGTCCAAGGTGTCCCTGCCCGTGGCCACCCTCTGTGTCCCCTGTGTTGTCTCCTAGCTCCCACCCCACAGTTGCGTGGGGTGGTGGGGTGGGATGGGGCAGCTGGTCCTTTTGTGCAGCAGTAGTGTCATTTCAGGTCCTGGCACCTCCTGGTGCTCTGGTGCTTAAATAACAAAAGGCATCACTTAGCCAGATTTAAAATGAGTGTTCCTGTCTTATTATTCAGCCAGAACATATTGGTAGTGGTAGCCACTAGCTAGCTAGCCCTGAGCAGGAATTGTTTTCTAAAGAAATTGTCATGAGAATGAGACTTTGAGCATGTGAGACATAAAGGTAGACATTGTAGTAAAGTGGTGTATTAAACCCACGAATCTTAAATGATGCATTCACTGTTGAAAATTAACCTTGGTAATTAGGTCTCAATATTTGCCAAAATTGGTTTAATTGTGTGGGCCATCTAGTGAGATGATTTTGTAGACTTAAAATATTGTATATTTAAAGTGTCTCCCAAGGTGTAAGCAAAAGGAATCTTCAAACAAATTACATGCCTTTATTGGAAAAAACCCAAAACCAACCAAAAACTTTAAAAAATTATTGAGAGAGTGATATAAGTTTTATAAAAATGGATGCTTCTTACTTTTTACCTGTTTTAACAGAACTCTTGGAGGTGTTTCCCAGAGAAATACTAGATAAAGTGATGTCTCCTGGAATATTTTTCAGCAGTCTAGCTTAATTTGATTTTCCTGAAATATATAGTGCTAGGTTTTTGTGTGCATGTGCTGTTCTGCATAACCATACCGGCTTCTGTGGGATCCAGAACTATTACTGATTGGTAACTAGCATTCACAAGAGAAGAAACCCTATACTTATATTTACTCATCTCCTTCCAAAAATATAGTGAAAAGTCTTGCTGGTTTTGAATGCCCGTGTAGTTATAGACAAAAGATAATGATCTTCTAAACTGGTTTTCTCACTCTGCCTGACCTTCCAGATCAGCTGAGGGCTTCTGTGTCTGATTTCTTAATGAGGAATTGACCAGATTGATTAATAGCTTCCCTTCTTCCACTCCAGGTGATTTCAGTAGGAACACATGTAGGTCACTGGCAATGGCAGATTGTTTTAAACCTAACTTGAATTAAGTCCAGTACAAAATAACGGGACTGTGAAAATGGATGCATGACATACCTTGCACTTCAAAATTTGTCGCTCTTGTTTTATAGGAGTACCTGCCTATTTTATAAGAGTGTAGATGTCTGTATTCTTGCATGTAAAGCTCTCATCTTAAACTAAGAAAATACTAATAATGGAAAGGAATATTTAAAAAAGGAGTACTGAATGAAGACTTGAGAACACTAAAGGGTGGATACTAAGGGTTGAAGCAGTAAATTATAAGGAACTAGAAACAGGCAGGTGTTCTATTGGAAGGTGGAAAACCTTGCTGTAAGCCACTTTTTTATTATCTATGTATGTATGAATCTTGCACAGCTGCTAATCACTGATTTTGTTTTACTTCTGCAGATAACATGCAGTGTGTGTGCATTTCTACACATGAATGAGTGTTACATTTGGGATTTGTGTTTTTTGGTTTGTTTCATGCTGCCCTCCAAATTAGTATCATTAGAAATTTATTATGGGATCTGAAAGTCACGCTTCATTCTCTAAGAAATAAAATTTGTGATCTTAATTCTGCATTTTAGTTCTAATGTGTCTAAAGGGAACCTGATAACTCCCACATAGCTAAATTTAGCTCTGCTAAGAATAATGTTTAAACCCCCCCCCCCCCAAAAAAAAAAAAAAATCAAAGTATTCTTTTAGTAGAATGAAAAGAAAATACCAATCTAGATATATCCAATAAGAAAAAGGAACAGTTAGGTCTTGTTAGGTCTTTTTAGGTCAAATCCTTAAGTAAATTTAAAGTTAATTCTTCTGGGAAATAGATTTTCATCTTTAAATGTTGTATTGTACAGATGCTGAAGACTGAAAGTTCCTGTTTCCTGTGGAGATACCTCGTTTCCCTATCTTGTGTATAGCACAGCAAAAGCAAGGATCAAGTTATGAAGTATTTCAACTAGGCAAGCAGATATGTCTTTTTTGAAGCTTATTGGGTTGTGCCATCTTATATCTGTTTTATGTGTTAAGAACTTAGTGTAATTATAACTGGAGAGAGCACACTTTACTGATTTCCAAAGTATGATGCCCTATGATTTTTATGAATTAATGATGATTTATGGGCTTTTTGTTTCTTTGTTTTAAACTGGTCCTTCACAGCACAGGTGCGTTCTTCTATTTGCCAGCAGCTTAAGAGTGAAGGAGTCTTGAAGGCCTAGGGGGGGAGAGACTGAAGGTGTGTTATGTATATTCAGAAAAGAAGTCCTGCTTTAATCAGAAGGGTGGAGATGGTGAAATAGCAACAGACTTCTGAATAGTTGGGCAAAGAACCTTCCTTGGTGGTATTTGAACATGGAGATGGTGATAAGAGCATAGAGACAAGGGGTAGGAAGCCTTCTGTGTGTGGGAGATGACAGACTATGCCGAGGAACTGAGCCAGGGGAAAAAGGGCATACAGATTTTTAAGTGATTATCTATGTTATCTATGGTTATCTGGTCTGACCATCTGCATAGCACAGCACAGGATTGTACCTGTGCTGCAACCCCAAGATCAAGGTTTGGTAACAGTACTCAGCATTCAGAGCTAAATCGTGCTGCTCATTCTTTTGATTCAGACTGTTCTGCCCACAAAGCCCTAATCCAGCACTTGTTGCATTGTCATCTATTCACTCTTTAAACATTCTAAAATAGTATTTTGATTTCCTGGGTCTTTATCAAGCGAAAGCAATTTCTTTCTTTTCCTTTTTTTTTTTTTTTTCTTAAGAGTGGCACATAATTTTTTCCTGTTGGCAAAACAGGAAAAACGATGACAACCTAGCAAACAGTAATGTTTTGTGGTAAAATGCTATTACTGGCATCAATATTGTCATTATCCGAAGAACAGCAGTGTAAGAGACAGAAAAACCATTGCATCTTGCTCAAAGCAGAATTCAGGAAAAAAAAATCAGAAATAAATGAGATTTCCCAAAAGTCATAATTGGGATGGTTTACCAGAATGGTAGAGTTTTTCTTCATCCCAACGGGCTGATATTGCAAGTTTTGATTTGAGTACAATCACTTTCTTAGAAATGCTATTACAAGTGCTACAGCACACAGAATAGTATTAAGGGCTATGAGATTCTGGGGTTCAAAGTAAGTATTGTCAATATTAACCAAACCAACTTTTCTTATAAAATCTTATTCTCCCCCCTCCTCCAAGGCTGTATTTTATTCATTAACTTCCACAAGACAGGAATGAGCCATGAAGAGGGAAATGCCATTACAGCAATGGAGACTTTCAGGTTCTTGAGTAGTAATATCACTGGAGCAAAACTGAATTTGTGTGCTTGGCTTGGCTGCTTTCAAAGGCCCTCTGAGAAACTTCTTACCTTCTGGTTCCTATGAATATTTGTTTTTCTAAGTAGCAGACTTTACTTTTTGTGACTTTGCACTGTGACTTAGAGCTTGTTGACATTCAGCCTTGAGAGATGGTGTTCAGGGACACATCAAGAATAAAACTCATACAGTGTGACCTGTTCTGGTCATTCTTGCAACACTTTCAGTTGCCTGAAAATATCTTGCATCTTTATAAGCTGAATGCTGTGGTTTGCTCATTGTTTTGATAAGTAATTGCAAATACTAATTACAGTTGTTTCCTCAGTACTGTTTTTATTCCAGTTTTAGTGGTATTGTATCTGTTACATTAAATACCTTTGCAATTACACTGTAGTGCAAGACAGAGAAACAAACATCTCACAAATTGGTATGCTATGGTCTGTGTATTTAATATTAGAATTAAACTGTCAGTTTATCAACTTATTGTCCACAGAGTTCAAAAGATTTATTTTTTAAATAAATACATACAGTTTTTCTTAATTCCATAAGAAGCCTCTTTTTCCTTTATCATCCCTGTTGAGATGTCACTGATGATATTGTATTGATCCACTAAAAAGGTTTGCGGGGAAGCTTTTTACTTGATGTAGGCTGTCTTTTTAATTATAGCTATGCCAGGATGCTGTACAGAACCCTGTAGTTAGGGTTGTGTCAGCACTTAAATATGAAATCTCTCATTTTTATCTGGGACTTAGTGCTGACAATAAAAAATAGCTTTGAGGAAGAGCATAGTAAGATCTTAGCCTTCAGGGTACGTCAGTAAGGGTTCGCTATATTAAAAACTATTCAGATGAATCTGAGTTAATGAAAGGTTACAACCTTCTCATTTACACAAAGACTCACTATGTTTGTTTACAACCACTCTTAAAATTATTTTTGAGGCTTTTTCGTTACTTGAAGTACGGCCATTCAGCATCTAGAAAGCAGCAGAATTCAATGCTCTCTTCCTCTGGGCATCTCTAAGGGATCTACATCAGTTCTTGAACCTGTCTGTCTCTTTATTTTGGCTCCCCCCTGCCTCCTCTTCCCCTTCTCCCAAGCCTGCAGTTGCTCAGAGCAAAGGTCCAAGCAAGAATGAAAGATGGCTGTCTCACTGGTGTTCTGTTTTCATGCTTACCAAATGTTTGCTCCCACATGAGACAGAAATGTCTGCAGAGTATTTTCTCATTATTTTAGAAACATAAAACAGCTACTGTAAAAGAATGTGTCTCATACTAGAGACTGATGGCTCACAGTCGAAAACACAGAGCTATTCCTTAATGATGGGAGCCTAAATGAACAGGATTGATTTGGTTTTTCCCTAAGGGTGGTAGTGAGAGTCCTTGTAGTGCCTACCCTTTGTGGGAATGGAAATGGCTCGAGCACTCAGGGCTGAGTTCAGTTCCCACTTCTTCCTGCAAGGGTGGAAGGCTCATCTCTCCCTTTTCTAGAAGAGTGCTGAGAAATTGTTTGAGTAGGGGTATCTTCCATCTCTCTTGTGGTGTGTAGGCCACTGTGTGATTAAGAATAAGGAGGAAAGAAAGGCAGAAGGAATGCAATTTTGCACGCTTACTATGCTTTACCCTGAGTTTGGGGAAGAGATTCCCAAGCACCAGAGTCTGATCCCTGCCTTATTTCCAAATTTTCTCTCTCAAAAAATTAACAACCATATGTTAAAAGCAGGACGAAAATACAGCCTTCCCTAGGAGCTGATATCCTGGACTAATCATCCCGTCTGTTTTCTTTTGTCTTAGAATGTTGTAGTCAGGAGAAAGAAATGCTGGTTTAAATCTCCCTCATCAGATTTTGCTCTGATAATGCACATGTGTGTCTTTCTTCATTTCACATCTAACTATGCCTGACATACAGACCTTATGATGTTTTGGTTTTTTTTTTCTTTATTTGTGGTTCATTGATAGGTGTCAGCCTAGTCATCAGGCTTTTCTGGGATGGGAAAATGCTAGAGGAAGAACAAACATATGACCAGCACATTCAACTGTTGATGAGTACAAAAAGTGAAAAGAAGAAGGAAGAGATGTAATGCTCCAAAAAACTAAAGAGTTGTCAGAGTTCAAAGCACAGCTACACTACATTGCTACAGATAAAAGTCTGGATTTTGCAGGAATTTGCTATATCACATTTAAGTTCAGTGTAGCTGACCTTGCTGGGCAGGTCTCTGACAGAATCACTCTTTCACACCTGTTTATTGCTGAGATAAAGCAGTTCACTGTGAAATGTACATACATATCATTGCATCAAGCAACCTGGAGAACATGTATAAATACACTTTATTTCCATTCTATGGGCATGTTGATGAACCATGAAGGCAAAAATTGGAGTGTGAGACTGTTGTAATGAATGTGCAGGAAGAACTTGGGCTGATAAAGTAATGGGATTTTTTTATCCTTTATTTACCTTTCACTTTTCAAAGCCATTCTTCAGGGAAGCACATGTAATAAACATGACTTTATAAATGGGGAAACAGACTCTGAAAGTAAAGAGGATGAAGGTTTTTCTTCAGGCCCCTAGCAAATGTGAGCATGGAAACCGAATCTCCTCAGAATGTATTCAGCAGTTTTCCTGCTAGGTCACATTTTCTCCACATAGTATTTTCTTTGTGAGAAGAGCATAGAGAAAAGTCTCAAGTGACTGCAAGATGGCAAATCATTTGTAGGGGTATTCCAAGTACCTTAAAAAGGTGATCTCCGTTTCCTGTAACTGGAGCCATAAGGCACAAGGAAGATAGTGACTTGCTGAAATTCTCTCATTTTGGATAAAAATCACAACTTGTTCCTACCTTTTTAACACATTTAACAAAATGGTCTCTGTAGCCTCTTGGACCTTATTGCTTTGGTTCCTTTTGTGCCACATCTTCACAAGTACAAGTGCAGTGTCTTTGCCAGCCGTTGGGAACTGTGTGCCAACGAATGCAGCTGTCACTTGATTATTTTTTTCCCCCCAAGCTTTTTGGCTCCATCTGCTTGCCTGGTCACTTCCATTGTTTACTTTCCATTTCCTACTGTGCTGCCTCCCAGATGCATAGTTGTCAGTAATAGTCAGTTTGTGCCTCTCCCTGCCCCCAGTCTCCCCAGAGGATGCAGATTACACCTTTCCTTCCTCTAAATGCCTGTGCCCATACTCACAACTCAGGATGGAGAGTAGAAGAGACTTCCTGAACATGTTATAACTAATGTATACCAAAGCATTTTCCATCTGCTTTCCACCCACAGCTATAGCTATTTCTCACAGTATCTGCAGTGACAACAAAATATTTTTCTTAAGCAGGTTTTGGTTAAGTGGCATAAATTGAGGAAGAAAGGAAACAGCTCGACAACATGGACTGAAGGTTAAGTGCAGGAGCTAGGAAAGGAGTTCTGTAATTTATTTAACTTAAAGGTATAACAACCCCTAATTTCAAGTGGTAATTTACTGATGGAAGATTGGTCATTAATTATTTTTTCTACTTAAAAATATTCCTTGCATATCATGAGCAATTCAAGATGTTAAAGTGTGTGTGGATCATGAACATTGCTGAGTTGGTGCAGAGCATCCCAATAAGTTTTATGAGCCAGCTGAATTTGAAACAAAACATGAACTGGCAAACCACTTAGCCTAATTCAAGTGAATAATATGGATAGATTCTACCTGCTGCTTTGGCTTGTTTGATGCTCAGTTTTATTTATCTATTTATTTTAATTATCTATATGTGTCTGTGTATTTACTTGCAGTTGATTTGGTGTCAAATTTTGTTTTGGAGCTCAAGAAAGCAGCAACAATTGGCAGTTACAAACTATTTAAGTTTTCCAAGTTTTAGTGGTCTGAGAAGTTCTTTATTTCATTGTTGTAATCAAGTTTTTTAAATCTTGCTTATGTGTGCTTTTTTCTCATAAAAATTTTCTTAGGACCAGATGGGTGCATTGAAGCCTATACATAGGTTGATTTTTAAGTAATTTGTATATTTTGGTTAACATTTTGCACATTTACACTTTTTCCATCAGAAGAATGAGTAGTTAACATGTATTTGCTGTACTTTATCTTTGTGGAGTTTTTAAATGTATTGACTTCCAAGAGAAAAGAATAAAACAGAACATAAGGATAATTATTATCCTGTGGAGACAAAAAAAAAAAAAAACACCTTCCACGTTGATTTTTACTAGAAATGTGGAGGTAATCTTTTCCAGACTGAGGTGTTTCTGGCCATTTGGTGACCATACCTTCCACTGGGGGCATACTTACAGAAGAGGCATCTTTCTTTATGAAGAACATAATAAATTTTTATGTGTTTCAGTGTTCAAGTCTTCCTCAAACTTGTTTCATACAGCACATACATGAATCTTATGACTATTCTGTGTTGCTAGTATAGTTACATTAATTATTCTTCCACCCCATGTACTCCACATTCAAGTTTCTCGTGGACCTTTAATTTTGTGACTAAAGTAAAGTAGCATCCTTCTGTCTGTAGAAAAGTGTAGGCAAAGAAGTACAGTGAGTTTTGCTGGAAGCTACTTTTAATGGTTCTGAGCTGTTGCGTTGACTCGGTGACCCCACAAAGGTAGCAACAATCACTTGGATTATGAAATGTTTCAGATCCTTTATGATCCCATGGCATCTAAAAAAAAAGCCCAAACAAAGCAATGTCCCTACTGCTGCCAAGGAAAAACCAGCCATGAACCTTGTTCTGAGACAGCAAAGATATGAAATGTGTATTAATAGAGATATTAGCTAATTTTACAGCTGGAGGTTTGATTGCTGTAAGCAGGAGGACAAATCTTGGACCTTAGTTGTTGCATCACAACTAGTGTACGGAGGGGCTGTTCGTGGAATAGTGAGTTGCAGAAGTGCTAAAATCCATTGGCATCAGATTCTTCTAACTTAAGGAGCAAACTTCTAATCATCCTCTCATCGTCTCACATAGAAATCACACTTCCAAAATTTCCTGTGTGTGCTAGATTTCCACATACTTACTGAAATGGATGCCATTCCAATGTGTGTAGTTGACCTTTAATTCTCAGAATTGAAATTCTAAGTGTAGAAATTATGGAAAATAGTGCATACTACCAGTACCTGCTTGTGAGAGGAGCTGAGAAATAAAGAAGTGATGGTCTAAGTGTTACAAATTTATTTTAGCCATAGTTTGAAAAGGTCTTTTATTAGTACATGTAGTTTTACAGGTGATTGTGACTGGTTCCATGAGCAGGAAAATGTCCATAGCTGACAACTGAAATCTTGTACCATCACGTGCAGAGGGATGGCTGTGGTAAATGTCCTGATGACATATATTATATAAAGTGTAATTAGGGGTGACAGATGGTGTCAAACTTCACTTGCATTTGTAGTTGGCATACTTTTTTGAGGAGGGAACAGTAAGGACACACTGGTATTTTTGTGCCTTTTTTAGTCACTTCACAAACCTCCATATTTTGTGAATTTACTTATGCTGTTTGAAAGCAATTAGACTTTTGGTTTTAACAAGCAATTTCTCAGATGGTCAGTTAATTATCCTTGATGCTGAGGAAGACAGATACTGCTGCTTTATAAATTGAAACTTCTTTTTAAATGTGTAAGTATACAGTCGTTATTGTATCTTGACAGGCCTTCTATCACAATGGCAGGATTGACATTCCTACAACCATGAGTCCACTATTTCTCATATGTAAAACTTTCTATGCCTATAAATAGGCAGATACTGTCAATATGTGAAGATATTTGTATCTTTATTTGGTTTATATTAGTGATTGTATTGATGACTGACAAACAGCTTCTGGTATTAAGCAAAATCTGTCACTAATAGAACATTTTATTTTGCTTTCATGCAGGGATTGTAGTGCAGTTTTTGCATTTTCTCAGAATAAAAAAGACATTATTTTTGGTATTTTCTGTTCCTTTAATTTTCTAAAATTGATTGCTGTCCCAAGGTAAGTTTTTTTGCCTCTACTATGAGAGTGCCTGTTATTTGTAATCTTCTACATTTCAGTTTGCTTTTTCTCATTTATTTCATCAATAACTCTCCTTGGATCCTATTGCTGATCTGTCATGTCAGCTCTAAATAACTTGGCAGAGGAACCTATACAAAGGTAAATAGACTTCTGCAACTTTTGCATTCTGTGAAACTTGAATTGGCCTTTAGCAACCTGTACATTTCAGGATCATATACAAATTTACACCAGCTTGTGTTGGGTATGTCAAATAAAAGGAGTTTAGAGAGATGAACACTTTTTGAAAATACTTCCTTACAAACGCTTCAGCTACTTTAGACGTTAGTATGGTTAGTGAGCTTCACTGGCTGACTGGTTTAACATTTTGTTTATTTCCTTTATGTATTTCTTGTCCTAACAATGTTGGTGGCATGCTGCAAAACAATTCTTGGACTCCATCTCTATTGTTAGAGAAGCTTTAAATATTATTCAATTAAGGAATTGAGTTCTTGGCCTTTAGGACAGTTTTCCTCTTCTTGGTGCACAAAGCCAATTTATCTTGAAGCATAAACAACCAAGTACTAATGTTATGAAGTGTCCATTTCTGCTTATTTCAGCTGTTACTAAATATAAAAATTGATATGCTGGAACACTTACTCCTGAGTCGTCGTCTTTCTCCAAGCCTTGCATAATACAGTAAATCAATAATGCACTTTCTTGCCTGCAGGCGCTGAACAGATCTGATCCTGTTTACTCTGTATCTAGTAATGAATTATCTATAATTCCTCTAAGACCTTACACTGTATAATTTATTCTGTGTTTCACATTTTTCTCCTTCCTATACCCTTATGCTTAGTTCACATCTCGTTTTACGCTGCCACACGTACTTGGAATATTCTCTGTTGTGATACACAACTTCTAACTTCACCTTGCAATTTTTTTTCAAAGCACAATTTTTCTATGATCTCATCTACTCCCACCTTCCTGTGTTGCTGCTTCTGATTTTCTAAAACAGTAGTGGGTGAACTAATAAGCAGTATATCAATCCCATTGCAAGCAGCTAAATATATATCTTCTGTCCTTGGTTTGAGATTTGTGAATTCTGTTGAGCAAATACTGGTATTTAGACAGTATAAATGATGGACTCCATCGTACCAGAGCCACTTGGTTCATTCCTTCTGGAAAGGAACACATTTATTGATAGTGAGACATCCTGGTTGATATTTGTCAAACATGTACTTGGAGAAAGGACTTCCCCTATGAAGGACAAACAAAATCACCTGCTTTTGGATTTCATGTTTATTACTGGGTATGAAGGTTACTGGTAACTAATTTGGAGGTGATAATGTGCATATTAAAAAACAAAATCTGAGGTTGTTTTACTTCTGCAAATCCAAAAGACTTGAATAGACTTTCAGAAATGCACTGAGGCAGAGGACCACCGAGCATATCAGTCATGGGGAAAGTATAGTGAAAAGGATAGAGGTGATATGTGAACAAGGAGGAGTAGAATAATTTCCTATAACCTTTTTTGATATGTTAGAACTTGGAAAATATGTCATTCTTTATTTGGGTTTTCCTTTAAGAGAAAAGGTGGAGCTTTTACAGAGTTCTTCTGTAAAAGAACCATCTTTCACTATCCCTGCTGTTGTTCATTACTACTGAAGCATACAGTCACTGAGCATGTGGTCCCTGCAGGACCAAATCAAATCCAGCTCCAGATGCTTTTCAAAACAAAGAAACTTCTCTCCAGGTATTTTGGACTCTTGTTGCATCTTGTAAACTTTTATAAGTATTTTATGAAGTACAAATTAACACATTATCTGCAAGTGTTGATTTTTGAGAGTTTTGTGTCAATGGCTGGATGATTCCAAGTTACTCTTGAAATAGTGTATGGCACTGCTGCTACCAGAACAGAAGAGATTCAGTTGGCATTTTGTTTCTTCGACTTTATTTTCACATATGCAAATATGTGAAGTCTGTAGCTGTTTCTACTTTCAGCTGTTGACCTGCTTCAGCTGTGATCTTTTGTTGCTTATTGATGAGGATTTGGTAATAGCAGTATGTGCTCCTGAACAATAGTATTGTATTTTATAGATAAAAATTCCTAATTCTTCTACCTTCATAGCTTTTCATGTGCGTATGATCTGCTAAAAAAGAGCAAAAACCAAGTCCAAGAAAATAAATTAAAATATAAACACCAAAAACCCCAAACAAACCAAAAAGCTAGGAACATTCTGAATGACATTCCATTCCTTGAAGTATGCTCTTAAGTTCTTTCAACACCCTGAATAGTGGAGCTGTCCTGTCCACATGTCTGCATCTCAGGCTCTCCCTGATTGCTTTGCTTTCTTCTTGTAGATAAAAAAATGCTAGAGCAAAAATTTTTCACTCAAACCTTTTTGGAGATGTGAATTACAAGAAGTGGTGGCAGCAGAACAGAAGCAGGCACATGTGAATGCAATGTAGTGGTAGAAAACATTAAAACATTTACCTTTAGAAAGACCCTTTTTTATAGTTCCTGTTGTGGAATACATTTGCCCTGGCACAGCACATCTCCTTGAACCCAGTGATGATGGGATTGGTGATGTCTTTCCTTATGCTTTCAGTGTATTTGCAGACTTGTTTTATATATTGTTAAATTTCTGAGGTTATTGGAACAACAGAAAAAAACAACAACAACAAAACCCCTTTTTAGAATTGAGAATAAAGCTGCTAGCAAACTACTCTGTCCAAGTAGTAAATTCTGTGGTAAATTTACCATCTGCAAATAGACATGAACTTTTCTTTTCCCTTGAAATTATCTGTCCTCGTGAGCTTTCTCAGGATGTTCACTTAGGAAAGTATCTGCTAAAGAAGCAGGAAGGCCATGAATTGTAGTAGTGAGATAGGATCTTTCTGGCAATTCCAATTAACCACTGCTCTTTTCCTCTTATATTTATCATGAATAAAAACAATAACAAAATAAAAAGTGTTGCTTGGAAAATATTAAACATTTTAATTGTGTTTACAGCTTGTTCTCTGACTAAATAAGAGAAGTGCTAGTAGTTCATTTCTACATATCACTTGCAAGCTACTTAGCATTTCTGAGATATGTGTTATGTCTAAAACTTTGTAGGCTGTAGATGCCCAGCTATTTTCTAAGACTATGATTGAGATCCTTGGCTGACTTTTGGTGGGTCTTATCAACATGGGAAAACTGTGGAATAGAACAGCATGAATCTGAAGTGAGCTGTTGCTACATTCTCAGGTGAATGTGACTGGGCTTAGTGGGCATTGAGTTCAGGTTCAGCTGGGCCAAGGGCAGGTTGTGGCTGCATGCCGCCTGCCCTGTGCCCCTGAAGTAGATTGTTCACTTCTAATCTGTGTGTGGAGCTGCTCTTGTGAGTGCTTCCTAATTTACTTCAGGCAAAATGAATCTGCTTAGCTGGGACTTTAAACTTGTAAGCTAACCTGGCTCATTCTGACTGAAGCAGATTAGTGATGCTTATGTGTGCAGGTATGACAGGAGATCTGGTTGGATGCAGGGATAAGCAGGCTGGGTGTGTGGGAGGCTGAGCCTGTGCCTCAGGAAGAGTGTATGCAGGTATCTCTACACTCCTTTCCAGAAGTCCCTTTAAATAGCTTATTTTAATGCATCAGGAAGTGTGCTTTGAAAGCAAAATAAATCTTGTGCAGAATAAGCATGCTGGGGTGCTTGATGAGTGCTTGTTTTCTATTTGCTGCTAGTCCTTACCTATTTTAAACTTTATATGTGACTGCTTTGTTTCAATTTTATCTAATTCAATGATCTAGGGTTTCCCTATGCTGCTAGTTTTAGTCCTCGTATATCTCTAGGTATAATAAGTTCAACTAATATTTCAGTTGCCAGTGGAACTGAGTACACACAACTACAAAGGAGAAAGACCAACTAAATGATTAAAAAAAAAAAAATCTGTTAAAAAACTGCTGTCAGGCTTCTGAAGTTGTTTTTTTTATATTTTAAAAAAGTCCTACTAGAAAGTCTCCTGAAGCTTGCTTCCATTTTTCTCTGTTGCATAACTAAGAGAATTTTGATGCAAACCCATAGAAATCTCATGCTTTTTTGAAGTTGGTGATGTGATCTCTACTAAGTCAAACATTTGTCACTAATGGATGGTGACTGCATCTGAGCTGCTGAGTATTTCCATGCTGGAGTATAGATGATGGAGCACTCATCCAATCTCTGTTCCTTCACCAGTGATAGACCCAGTAATGCCCAGCCTGCTGTCCTGCTACCATGAGCTGAACATTTTCCAGATGTTAGGACTCCTCAGAAAAAGTCTCTGGAATGTGTAAATTTATCACCTGGGACTGAATGGACTTGGGATCAGACTTCTAGGTTGTGACCTCCTGTCTTCTTCTAGCAAGTCTTTTAAAACAGATCCAAATCTTTTGATTTCAGATTTTTTTTCTGGTGAGTCCTAGAGCTGGAAGTGGCAGATGTTGCTCTCTGTGACAGTTTCAGGTCCAAGTCAGATGTGCAGCAGGCTTTCTTTGCTCTCTCCCTCTACCCCTGTGACTCAAAAATCAAGGAATGCAAGACTAGCTGGGCAATCTGTGAAAAGTGGCTTTGGGCCAGAAGTTCCAAGAAGAACCACAATAAATTTATGCTGATCAGTGTTTTTTAAATGGTCAGTTCTTCAACAGAGAAGTGAACACTGAGTGCAGGAGCTCCTGCTGAGAACAGCCATGCTCCTGAAACAGTTGGTACTTTCAATGTCAAAGAAGTTGTTGAACATATGGAAAAAATATACCAGAAGGGCCTAAAAGAGCTTGGGGGGTTTGGGTTAATGCCCACCTGTGATGATGAGATATCTTGGAAACATATCCTTGATCTCACCAATGTTTGAGGAGTAAGTGCAGATCTGAAGACCTCATTGATGCCATTACTCTGTGTTGACTGCAATACCTGTGAAAATGGCTATGAGCTCTGTGGGAATGGATTTCAGTACATAAACCCTGCACTATTATGAATAGAAAATACATTCTTGCTAGGCTTTGATAAAATCTATGAGGAATTCACCAGGAAATGAAAGCATTTCTTAGAGCCTAGTTTCTTTCCAAGATTCTTTCTGAAGAAAAAAAGCAAATTTGTGTGCTAGGTATTTTCCAGGTGTTGATATGATTGGAATGAAAATGTAAATACCTTAAAAAGTTCAGCTGTATTTTTTGTAATGTTTTATATGTCATACCTAATTGTTGCTTCAACTGAGCAAGTAGCTGAGTCCTATGTCTTGGTGACTAAAAAGTGACTTCTAAACTTTGGACAGAATGGTACCATTTTAATCATCCATGCATCTGAGACTGTGGAAGCCCATGTGTAGATTGTAAGAAAAATTAAAATACACATTGACGTGAAGGCTGTGAGGGATGACTTGAACTTCACATTGCCTCTACTATATTCTGTTTTCCTCAGTGGAGGACTAGATCTTTAGAAAAATAGAGTCATTTAGTGAGAGAGCCTTACAGTTACTAAAAGCCTTTTTGGGCTGCTTCAGTGAGAAAGTTATGGTAAGGTCCATTTTGCAGGCTTCAAGCTATGTCATAGGACATAACCTAATCAGCCAGGTTTTCCAGTAAGAACAAATACAAATGCCCTGTTTTCAATGGTGCTCTTGCTATCAACAACCAATGTATTATTCAGAAAGTCATCCAATTTGGCATTCTATCAGTAGAAACATTTGGAGTGAAATGCAACTGTTTGCAGCTGGACTGTTTCACACATCACTCTTTTACAGTAGTGATAAAACAACATTCTGAATTATCTGGATAATGGCCTCTAAATTTGAAGTAAATCAGTTATTTTACAAATTTTGGTTTTTAGCAGCTTTTCTAGATTAGAAAAAAATAAACAATCAGCCCAACAATGTGCTTTATGTGTGTTCACTGCATCCAGAGCTCTGTTCTTTGTTGTCAACAAGATTTGACTTTTCCCTTGCCTGTTGTGGTTTCTTGTGGCACTTAGGAGACACGTAATTTTGTCTCGCAGATTGTACCATCTCAGCTGCTTTGGTCCACCTATTACCAACAATCTAGCAAATTTCTCCTTCTGAATATCAGTACTTCACTAGGATCTGAGCAACTATCTGCTTGCTTCCAAAATATGCTGGTCTCCAATATCCGCAAGGCAGCTGTGTGGCATAGCAAATGACCTTTGTGAAGGACACCTGATGTAGCAGTGAGGGCAGGCACCAGGTTTGAATGGGGAGTGGTGCAGTCTGTGTTTGATCAGTACAGCTGATGCTGTTCAGCACTGTTTGGGAGAGATAGAGACTGCTCTTCACCTACAGGAGTCTTGAAAAATCAGAAACAAAAATTAGCCTACAGTAAAGGTGGATCAAGGCAGTGATGTGTGGGACTGTTCCTCTTTGCAGCTGCTGTTGTGTTGTGGGCTCGTTGGGAAGAAACTCTCTTAGCTCTGCATGCCTCTTTCCACATAGGCACGAGAAATGATGCCAGCTGTGCTGAACCGGTGGGTTGGTGAGACTCCTGACAGTAGTCAAAATGCTAGCAGTAAAGCATGCCTTGCTTTTACTGAAGAGTACAGCTTCAAGTTTATGGGTAGGTGTTTATTTCACAGTGGTATAAGATGTTAATTGGTCCCTAATCATTACCCATCTCTGCTGGAAAGGTGTAAGATCTGTCTTCAAACAGTTCATATCTGTCATTCTTAACCCAGTGCCAACAACACCATATATGTTAGAGGAAACTGGTGAGATAAAAGTGATTTGAGTATTTTTTTCTGGAATGGGTAAAGGGGGTACAGTTTATTTCAGTGAAGCTCCACTGAAGATATTCTGTGGCAGAGCAGTAACAGTATGTTAAACAACATTAGTCACTGACAAAAATCTCTATAACCTGTTTTTCATCTCCTCAAATTATGATCCCAATTTCTAATTTTAATATTGTTTATATTTGTCTCTATCAGTGTCTCTTTTATATGGTAGTTCAGGTACATAATTTATTTGCTAACTGTATACATGGTCAGTGCTTTACTGCATTGAACACGGCTCTCTTTACTGCTTGTAGTCACATTGCCTTTCCTACTAGGAAACTGTTGTAGAGCAAAAACAGGGGATATTAGAATTGATGGTTTTGTAGAATTGGAAAGAAGGTTTGAATGCCTGCCTGACATAAATATTGTAGGCTGCCGTACATTCTTATCTACCTCTGGTCATGCAAATACAAAACCTTACTTTCCTGGTCCCAGAAATAGTTTGAGCAAAGAAATCTATGTTTCTGTAGGTTGTTAGCAGATGCCCTGCTGCTGAATCATACTGCTTAATCAGTTACTGAAATAAGATTCTCGGAGAGCCATTTTAAGGGCATTAAATCAATAACAATAATTGCAACCATTGCCATTTCTCCAATGGAGCCTGCTAAGAGTCTGTTTGGGCCAGGGCCAGATTCTTTTAGACAGGCTGGGATATCATCTTCCTTCAAACCTGGCAGTCACTCATGCTGTTTGTCAGCAAGTGCCTTGTTGTTCTGCAAGGTCAGATTTTAAATCTAGTGCCATAAAGCTTCTCTGTGACACAGAGAACATAACACTTAGGAACCAATGTGTGCTAGGCAGTGTTCTGGAGATGTGAGGTTAATGAGAAGGCATTTTCTTTTAATGCCATGTGGAGACTGTAATTGGTTTGGATTTTTTTTTTCCTCTTTTTTTTCTTTTTTTCTTTTTTTTATTACTTTAAATTAGACACTAGAATGGGAATGGGTTCTGCTGTGTTCTGGTAGTACATGACCTTGTTTTACTCATGTCTTTCTACTGATGAAGATGCTGAAAATGCGGACAAACCAGCGTATTAGCAGATTTCAGCAAGTCTGGTAAATGCTGCCTGTATGTCTCTCTTTGTATTTCTTGTAAAAGTAGAGAAGTGGAGATCAAAGGATCTTCCTTATCAGATGTTGATGCAAAGGCGTTTAACATGTTTCATTGATTAGCTCTGGAAGAAAGTACATAATTTGGAGTTCATACTTGAAAATACAGCATTCAGAATAGAGAGAGTATTGCTCAGTGGATACTGGAAAAATCTGATATAATGTTCACAGTTTAACATTTTATAAGATATGACTTGGGACTGCAGACAGATAGGCTTTCTTCATAAAATATATATTGCTCCTTGTTCCGTTAGAGCAACCTCATAGGAATAAGGCTGAGCTGTAGTTTTTCACATCAAAATGGTAATATACACCGGTTTTTATATCTTGTGTTGCTTGCATGAGGCATGTTTTCTACCCCAGTCTGACCCCAACTACCTTCTCTTATCTCAGAAATTTGGTTTATAACTGGTGACTTAAACACAAATAAGAAATACCTTTCTCTGTCTTATATTACAGCTTTTTACTCCAATTTGCTTTAACAGTACTGATAAAAAAATAATTTTTCCCTTAGCATATAAGACTACATGATAGCTGAATCAGAGAATGGGTCAGATTGGAACAGACCACAGTGGATCATATAGTCTAGCCTCTCTGCTCAAGCAGGACTGTCCCAGAGCACATGGTGAGGGAGACTCCACAACCCTTCTGGACCATCCATTCTGTGTGTGGTCACTGCACAGTAAGTAAGCTCTTCCCCATGTTCAGGTGGAACTTCCTGTGTATCAGGTTCTGCCCACTGCCTCTTGTCCTGTTGCTTGGCACCACTGAGCAGAGCCTGGCTCCATCCCCTGACACCCTCCCTGCAGATACTGACAGACATTGATGAGGTCCCCTCTCAGTCTTCTCTTCTCGAGGCTGAACAGGCTCAGGTCTCTCAGCCTTTCCTCATAAGACATGTGCTCCAGTCTCTTCATCTTCTTTTTTGCCTTCCACTGAACCTGCTTCAGGAGCTCCATGTCTCTCTTGTCCTGAGAAGCCCCGAACTGGATACAACGCTCCAGGTGGCCTCACCAGGGCTGAGAAGAGGGACCCTGCTGGCAATGGTTTTCCTAATGCACCCAGGATGCTCATGGCCTTATCCTTCAGACTTTTTTTAAAGAATAGGCAACTGAAACAGGAAATTACAATAAAAATTTTGGGCAGTAACCTGAAATAAGCATTGTCTGTTGTGGATCTTGAGGTACAATTTGTTGTTGATAACTTGGTAAGACTTGGATATTTAATTATCTTGTCATCTTGCTTAGAATAATATAAAGAAGTGTAAAGTTCAAAAAAAGGGAAGGCTATTTGGTATTAGTAGAATATTCTTAATTTTTACTATAACCTTATAGTAATTTCTAGGCGGTTAGTGTGATGCAGAAGCTTGTATCAGACTAACTGAACAGAATAGCGAGATTGGACTTCTCATGGGATAACCTGCATTGCTTCTTTTTTACATCATTAATCATTATTAAGAGGCTCAAAAATACTGTTCTGTGCATTGAAGCTTCTTGGGAGTAAAGCGAGTTGATTATTTTTGCTTATTAGAGGCGGTATAAGAGCTGCTTGAAAAAGAGATATTTATTTCAACTGTTTTTAATCACTCAAAGAAAAATGTCCTTTAATAATAGTCAGAGCTCTTGATTCTCACTTTTCTCAGCTTTAATTCCACTGTCATCTTCTTTTTAACCACTAGAATGCTTTTCAGTGTAAAGGGTATATATGTTCCCATCATTTGTGTGTTGTTGTTCCATATTAGAGGACTCTTTTCTCAAACAGCTCTGAGGTAGGGGACAATTTAGTACTTGGTGTTAATTTTCTGCCCTTCCTCTGGTTTTCATATAACTAAGTTAATTTTAAATTGGACTAAATTTAGCTGCTATTTGTTCTTAAGGCTTGTTAGCCCATTTCAGTTAAAGATGACCTTTTTTGGTCCATCTTTTGTGCCCTGTGTTCTAAATCACGTTTTTTTGGGTTTTTTTTGATGTCTCTGCTGTTTTGTGTGTCTTCTTGTTTGTGCTTCATTTCAGCAACATTTGAGTTGTGTCTTTAGTCCAAGAAATCACGTTACCATTTTGCCAGAAGCTGACGCCAGCCATCTGGTAAAATTACAACTCATATTAGCAAAACCTATAATTTCAGGAAATGTACCCAAAATTACTTTTATGATTAGTGGACAGGAAAGAGACTGAGACAGAGAAGTCAGTTGGGTACTTCAGAAATCATTTTGAGGTTTGCAGGCAAACATCATAATGACAGTGGTCTTGCTGCCAAATGCTGATTTGCTTTTGCCTTCAGAATAGTTTGCATTAATAATGAGCATCCCTGCTTGGAAGTTTTTCATGTATTGCTCTTCTAACGCAACTTGGCGAAGCAGCGCCAGGCGAGGTGGCAGTCTGGGTGAATGGGTATGTAAAGTGCTTCAGCATACTGTACTGCTGAGGCTTTCCCACTGGAAATGCATCCCAGCCCCAAGGCCCATCAGTGTTATGGATGCTGAAGAAAAAATTATGTTTAGGCTGTTTTGGCCATGCAACACTAGCCTATGTGTTAAGTCTAATAGTTGTGAAATAAGTCTGCACTGAAACTAGGCAGGGTTTTATGAGAAATTTGGTCGTACATTTTGTCTCTGTGTCACTGGGGGAGCAGGGAGGAGGTGACAACAGCTCTCATTTGTGTATATTCTCAGGGAGAGGAAGGCAGCTCACCATGCCTTGGTAGCTGCACTTGTGCTGCATGTTCTGCAGTTGTTGAATGTATGTGTTAAACTAAGATGGAGTATATTTCTAATTTAAGACTTAAAGTAGTGATGAATTTAGTATCTTCCTAGCGAGCTATTACCGTGAGTAATTATCCTCATGGTTAATTCAATTTGTATTTTTCTCATTTCAGCATTTAGTGATTGGATCTTGCTTCTTGGCTATTGGATAAAATCTTTGTTCACCTAGGCAGTTGGGAAGAATGGAGTTGTTTTCTGCACAGCAATCTCATTGCCTGTTTGCATAAAATAAATGTTACTGAATAATAGTCTTAGACTTCATAGTTGAGATATCTGGTTCCATGTGTTGGTACCTATGGCTTAATGTGTGTTAACTCAGAAGAGTTTTTCCATAACACAGTAACACTCCAGCACAGCTTAATCAAAGTTCTCTACTAGAAAGTCAGAGGGTCATCCTCATTGCTTCTCAGACTCTATGGATGAAAGGCCTTGAGCAATAGAAAACTATCCTAAGCAGTTTTTGGTCTGGGCAGCTGGGGAGGTCCTTTTATGCAGTGGTGTTGATGATGCTGTAAAACTGACCCCAAGGACTCCTTTTATAGGGAATATAGATGGTCTAGTCTGGGGACAGAAACGCATGAGAAAATAGAACAGAATGCATAGCAGTATTGTGGAGATGTCAGGCCAGCTTGGAAAGGCCTCACAACTACCACAGACCCACAAACTTCGCTTACTTTTTGAAATGAAGGTTGAATTCAAATCCAAAATTATCTAAACCTGTGAAGTTTTAAGGAGTGCTTAGTCTGCTTTTGCACTGTAAGAGGATTCATGATCCTTTTTTGTAAAGAAATCCTTTATTACACGTGTAACTATCATGGAAGAGTTTGGATGATTCTGTTGGTACATCTTTAGCCTTTGCTAAGTAGGTATACCACAGCATCTTTAAATTTGAAAATAAACTGCCTGCCTAGTTTTCTAAACTGAGAATTCTTCAGCCCACATGCTTCTCATGTAATGTATCTAAAGATTCTCTGTTTATGTTGCTTTAAGTATGATCTAATGTTTGCTTTCAGCAAGAAGCTCTTCCTTGTTAGTATGCACAGAAAGAGTAGTTTACACAAGGCTGAAGTACTAACTGGCTGTTCTAAATTGAGCAAACAAGAATACTTCTGCTATATCTCTAGCAGTAGTAGTGTAGGCTTCTTGTAGTAATCTAATTCATGGGGAAACCAATAAGCAGGTATTCATTAGTTATTCAGGTAAGAACTTTTCATTTGCAGAGGTAAAAATTTGAATATAAGTAATGGTACAGTTGTCAAAGTGTTAACACAATGCAGTTGAAAATGGTGTGCTTAGCTTTTATACCTTAGAGGTCCTTTCAGTGGAAAAATAATCACTGCTTGATATTGAGTGGCAGCATGCAGGATTTTATGGAGGATTTGCCTGTTTTGTTTTTAATAGTTGCTGGAAAACTTGGCACCCTTTAAATAACTCAAGACTTTTTTTTCTGCTTTTCTGAGGAGAAAGGGAGAGAAGCCTTTCATTAGTTCCACATGATAGTTAACTTGTCACATTTTATAGCTTAATCCTTCTTTAAAGAGTTTTTAGTGAAAAGACAAATCAGCCATCTTCTGCATAACAGTCATTACTAATATAAATACTAAAAATAACATAATTATTTATATGAATACAGTAAGATTGGTGATAATAAAGATCTCCTTCTACTGTGGATTGTTGCCTCCCACGATGCATTCTTCCAAAGAATGCAAGTGAGTTTATTCTACATTATATCTATTCACTGTTCTTGATGAAAACATAGCAATGCAAAATTAAAATTAAGGAGTAACTTTTGTACTTTTGCTTTTAGTCTTCCCTTTCAGGGAGCTAAGAACTATGATCAATGTTCTTGGTAAAATGGCCTAAGCTCCCCACTTCTATAATAATGCTGTACTTGTGTTTTAATAATTTGTCAGTTGAGAGATAGCTTTGAGGAAAAGAACTTTAATTTTTTTTTTTTTTTAATGTAGTTTTCTTATTACTGTGTGCTGGAGGCTTTCAACATTTTCCTCATGGGTCACTTTAACATTTCCCTCTTATCTCCACCCCATCCTTGCCACAACATTGTAATTCTCATTTTCTCATGTGTCAGATTTCAAGGTAAAAGGGTCAGAACTTATGTAAGGCATTATTCACTGATTATTTGCTGTGATTATTTGCTTTATTTTTGAAACGAGGAGAATGCAGACATGCTTGGAAACAATTCAAATATGAGAATTAAGCTCATGAATTACTTACAAACAAGTGTTTGCAGAAAGAAAAATCCTCTAGTTTCTCTCTTCCTCTTATATGGTGATGGCTTTATTATGGACATCAAGTCTCTATTAATATATTTTATAGCGTGATTGTTTGTGCTAGAGCATTAAAAACTGCTATGACTTCAACTCAGATTATCCCCTCTTAGGCAGAACAGCACTTGTGTTGAGAATGCACAAAGAGGGAAGAAAAGGCCTTTGGTTTAAAGCATTAAGATTTGATGCTTCTCGTGCTATTGCAAAGAGAATCTGTGGAATCCACATGAACTATAATACATCCAGGTTCTGTGTTTGTGTGTGCCTGAGCCTTGTAGGTGGTTGTATGGTCATGCATACTTTGTCATGATCTAAAGAATGTGACTGCTTGTAGCTCAGACTGTTTCTTCTAAACTTTTGCTTATGAAAGGTCTGTTCACTCTTCTACCTCTGATATTTCTTTATCAAGCTACTTTGTCTAAATTTTACTAAATAGGTATATCTTGTAGCATTTACTCATTTTCTAAACTGCTTTTTTGTATTTTCATTTTCTAGTGGGTTTTGTTTGTGCTATTTCATATTTTATCACTTGTTAAATACTTTATGTGTTTGTGCCAGAAGAGGGTAGGATTATGTGATAGGGCTTTCATTCCCAGCATTAAAGTAAAGTTTTCTTTTTAATAGTTTCTGTGTGTTTGTCCCCATGACTGATAGCAAGGGACATGGCTCTGTCATGTCCTCACTATCCATGTATTATCAGATATTTTCTCTCTTATAAATAAATCCCTTTGTTTTCTGTGGGGAATGGGTTGGAATAAAGCAAAGTCTCTGAGACTGTAAAATAGCACTGGAGGCTAAAGGGGATTGGGAAATTTAGGCATGGGATGAGAGAGGGAGCCATGTTCAGAGGCAGTCCTGGAAGAAAAAAGTAAGTTGGATGGTGAAATAAAGAGAGGAGGGGTAAAGTCCATTGAAATAGGATTGTGGGGTTAAATAGAAGCAGGTGAGGAGGAGGCAGAGACCATGTGTGGTAGGAAACCTGGAAGTGTCTGTTCAGAAACATTCAGGAGAGGTCAGGACACCAGGACTTGGTGAAAAGCTTCAATAGGTAGATGGAAAGTTGGGCCTGAATTTCAGTAGAGAGGGAGATAATTAAAACTGGCTCAGAAGATTAAATACAACTGGACATAATTAAATTCAAACAGGAAATTTTAATTATGGTATTTTTAAATTTAATGAATACTAAATCTGGGTTTTTTTTGTTTGCTGTCAAATTTATGTTTGGCATAGGTAAGTCATTAGAGGAGCACTTTGATTTAATGTATGTTGCTTTGACCACTTTGCACTGAATAAACTACATTAATCGATGATTAAAGTATACTGAGATAATGAAAAAAGAGCAGGATAATTTCTAATACAATGAAACATTGCATGTGCTGCCCTATTAAGTGTTGTCAGAGCTTTGCTGGGAAGTTAATAGTAAAGCAGGAGCAGAGAATCTTTTTGGCTGCTATTTTGTTCTGGAGCATGGAGCTGTAAATAATGGAGTTAACTGAGAGATTTGGGGTGTGTATGTGTTTGGAAGAATAGTTTACTGTTCTTAGAAAAAGCATGTGTTCTTTTAGAATGAGTTACATTGTTAATGATGTATTTTATTTTGAAGAAAAGCTTCTGAAAGTTTTTCAATCTCTATTGCAGTTTTGTTCTAATTGACATATGTACTGGTGAAATAGAGAAGGTTTTTTATTTTCTTCATCTGTGCAACATATTCAACACAGTTTTGTGACTCCATTACTATGATCATGTTTGCTGTGTTTAATAGCACAGTAAAATTATTCTGTAACTTTCATTTAAAGCTCATAACTTCTGTTAAATTTGTGGCTTTATCTGAATTATCTTAACTTTGTTAAGTCCTTGTATGAGAATAATTGTCCTCTACCACAACCTATAAAAGAAGGTGGTAGATTCTTCATTTGATTTTTGTATTTCAGTTATTGCACGTTGGCTGCTTTGGTTTGTTACTCAGCTATTGTTCAAAATCCTTCCCATATACAAACTGTGTAGCCAGTAATCAGACCAATATATTAGCTGTTTTCTTAAACACATAATGTATGTGTCTTGCTTGTAGTGTTTTGCAACGTTTGCTATCATGGCCATAACTCAAATACATATTTTTCTTTGGTAAAACATGATCCACATTCTCAGTGTTAACTCTGTTATTTATTTATACCTGCTTCATGCTGGATGTAAATCCCCTTCTCATGCATGTTTTTTCAAGTGGGCTTAGCAGGCCTTAGAGGCTTGGCTTGTTAGATGTATTTGTGTGGTAGCTTGGGCTTGGATCAAGTGCACCTTTTAATGCCTAATTCCTGATTGTCCACACCTGCTTCCCTATGGAATGAGTTGAAGCACGGCTGTCCCAGGACACCTTCTGGGTGAAACCAACACAGAAGGTGTGCTCCAGCTGTGAGGGTCATTTTAGGCTTTGGGGAGGGTCTGGGAATAAATCACTTCCTCTCCCCAGAGCTGGTATCCTGGGGGCACCTCTGCCCCTTCAGTGCTGCCTGTTTGCTTGTAGGGACCAATGCACCAGTTTTGTTCTTGGGCACAGTGTGCTTATAAGGGTCTTATACTTGTTTTTTTAGAAGGTGAATTTGGATGTTGAGATCTTAGGAGATCCTTTGCTTGGGTGGGATGTCCTTATTTTGCTTTCTATTTACCTCAATTCAGTATTGCACAGTTAAATAATGCAATAAAAAGCTCAGATCTATTACAGTGTTAAGATTTAGTCAAATATATACAGAAGGTTTTGTGTTAGTTCAATTGTCTTTGTCTACTAAATCTGTAAGCACAAAAGATTTGTTCTAGGAGCGTCCACTGGCCAAAAATCATGTTGTGTCTGTAGCTACACTGTCTTTTTACTAAATGCTGTCATGATACTTAGATTAGTCTCCAAGTCAGACTAATACATTAATTTCCAAGATAATTCTTTAAAACCTTTTCACAATCTCTTATATTTTGTTAAAATCTAAATCCCACCACTCCCCAACCTCCACCTCTCCTACATCCACCTCATTTTCTTTTTTCTTTATAATTTAAAGTAATAAAAATGGAAAAAATAAAACCAAGCAGTACTGATGGAATTTTCATTTTCCCATGTTATGTGGATTTATAGGTTAAAAATACTTAAAAACTTTTTTATCTATATTAGCAGCATAGAAACATTTCAGCAGTAAAGCAGGAAGTGAAGTCATCCTTGCAGTACAGAATACAACCTGTTGTGGCAGATAACCCTGAGCAGTATTCCCTTCAATCTTCTAGTACTGCTTGGCATTTCTTGTCCTGAGGAACTGTTGTTCATGTTTATTTTTATAATCAAACTTCTGTGAAAATGTAATGGATAAAGCTAAAGAATTGCACTTAAACAGTGTTTAATATTCAATAGAGGTGGGGGCTGCATGCAGTCTTCAGTAGGGGTGTGGGATGCCTTCATCAGCTCTGAGTTTACTGTTACATCAGTCTGGAGACTTCATTTTCCTTAAGCATTTCTTGCAATTTGTTTTCCTATACAATGCAAGTGTTGAGAAACTTACCTGGGAATTGCCAAGTTGACAAAGTTTAATGAGTTTTGCATGTTTAATGAGTTTTGCATGTTTATGCAGAGTCTTGCCACTTACATTGCTGTTTTGGTGTCTGTCTGAAAAAAATCTTTGTGGTCTGAGACAGGTAGGAAAAACAACAGCTTTCCTCAGTGGTTCTTCTGGCTCTCAGTTGATTTGAGTCATTTTGGTTTCTGACTGTATAAATGAAAGAGTCAGTGTACTAGCTGAAAACACATAATTTCAGTTCTCTGGAAGTTGATTTGTAAATACACTTCTTCCTGCAAAATAATAATTCTTTCTTATTCTTATCTACCATATATATGGAAATTATTCTATCTTGTGTATTAGCTGACAGTAGTTAATTCTGAAAGCACTTACATGACAGAAAGCAGCTTTAATGTTTCAAATCTCTCAGATAATGTACATCCATCTGTTCTTTAGCAAATGCATCACCTCTCTGCATACTGATGATTTCTGATGTAGCATTGCTTGTAATTAAATTTTGCTAATGTATTTTACAGGCTTCTTGAAGAAACAAATTGAGTTTATTCATGCAAATGCAAAGTAAAGTAGAAACCACTAATGACTAAAGCTAATTTCATGAACTGATGGTCACTCAAAAATGTAGGAATAATTAAAAATATATACTACTACTAGTGTACATTTTAAAATGGCTGGAATTTCATTTGGGTATAATAACAGTAACAACAGTGATATTTTTGTCACTTAAACATTTACTGTATTCTTGCATTTGATTACTTTAATGTTTCAAAGCTGACCTTTTATGTTGGTTGCTTAAAGATACAAACTGGAAGTATGTATTAAATTATTGAAACAAATGCAGCATTTTCAGTTTTATCAAGTGCATACTAAACCAGTAATTGCATATATAATGCTGCTGATACTGAAAAAATGCAATTAAACTTTTAAGCTGCATTCATGGCTACTTAGAGAAACATTTGTGGGGGAAACTAGAATTTCTAGATTGAGAAGATACAAACCTCTTGTTCAGCTTTTTTTTTTTAACTACTGATTTTTACATTATTTAGTGCTTCAACTTTCCAAGTTAAGAAGATAAGGTGTAGTATTGTTTCATTCACAATGCCCAAACTACATAGCAAGCCTGATATGTAAGTTGTATTACCATCAGATGATATATGTATTTAAATTTGACTTTTGATTAAATGTTATTAAACATCACTCCCACATGCTGAGGTTTCTGAGGTTTGAGGAAAGATGTTAGATGAAAACATTTCTCTTAGAATGCACTCTTCCATGACATCTTTGGTAAATGCTCCTTACTGTACACAGAAATATAAACACATTTGCTTTTGCTACCACTTGAATATAAAAAAATAGACGTTCGCTTCTGGTTTGGGTCACATGCACCCAAGTGTTCTAAAGCTTTTTTCCCATGGAAAAATCAAGAGTCAGCACAGTGTCTGCGTTCTTCCATTGAATTTGTGGTGCTTAATTGTCTTTTAGTGTTTGCTTCTGATTCACTGATTGGAATTTAATGGATACTTTCTTGGAATACATATTTCAGTGACTGATCTTATAAGGTTTTTTTTGGAGGAATCGTCACCTGGGTAGATATGTGAAAACATGAGAACCCTGTCTTTGGGATGTAAGTAGTATTTCCCTAAGGAAGAAAGGTGCAGAGAAGTGCAGATTCCCAACTATGAATCCTCCTCAGAGAAAGAGTGGAAAAACACCTGTATTTGTAAATGTGTTTCTGTGCCTTTTATGGTACAACACACTGAAAATTACAGTGCAGCTATGGTTTCTGGTACTTTGTTCCCTACTAACCAATAAGGTGAATGTTTTTGCAAATGTCATGGAGCAAAGTTGGATTTATATGCTCCCTGTCCATCATACAAGGCCCGAGTTATTTTGCAAAAAAAAAAACAAACCAACCAACCATACAAAAAACTATAAGAGATAGGTGAGTTAATAAAAAGGAGGGAATGATGGTGGTGGTGGTGGGGGAGGTTTAGAGATTATCATCCTGTGCTGAAGTACTCATGGAAACATCCTTTACTGCTCCTACTCCAAGAAGACTCAGAAGTTGTGCTCCCATACAGTATTTGTGGTGTTGTGCTTTCTGAATCTCTCATAGTGTGACCTGCTGAGTGTGTGGGGTGGGCTGTGGGCTTCCAAGGACAGTGGCTCTATACACAATGACAAAGCTAATTTTTCTCTGCATATGCTTTCATATACTGCTTTTGGAGCCTGTGAGTCTGAGTGTTTGTTGTGTGAGGTGTGTCTGAATTCATCTACTCAACACATTGCTTGAATCTAGGGAACCCAGAGTCTGGATGTGCCAGCCTCAAAGGCTATAGAGGTGGAAATCTGATAGCAAACTCAATCATGAATTAGTCTGTGTTATAGCCCCCTGTTCTTCTATGTTGCTTGGAGGCACATGGGTAGCTGAATGCATGACTAATTTGGAAATTGTATTAGTATTTTTCAGTTTATATTAAAATGCAACTAATTTTGGCCTTTTTTGACATCTCAGAGACTCATTTAATAATTCTTGTAGCTTCTGAGACTTTGGAGAACTTTACTACTCCTTCAAAAATCCCAGTAATACTGACAGTCTTTTTTTTTTCCAGGTGAGGTACGTGCCATTTCTAGGCCACACAGATTGCCTAGTGATGTCTGCTTTTGGCCCCTGGGCATCTCTCTGGTCAGCTTAAGACTTGGCAGTGATAAGGCTGTATTCATTAATGGGTGTTCTCTTCTTTATTAATCTAAAAGGAAATTAGAATAACAAGAAGTGAAGCTTTCAATTATATCTGAAAATAGGCTGCTCTCAAGCATATTCTTTGGTCTTTGCATAAGACCAAAAGCAGTTTATTTTTTTGAATAATATACAAATAATATACAAATAATCAAATGAGAGGGGAAATAAATGCTTTTTGAAATGAGCTGTACAATTTTTCACAAGTAATATTGCATATTTGTATCTTCTGTTAACATGAATGTTAATGGCTTTTGTGGATTCTCTACAAGGGCAACTAGTTCTTCTGACTTTTGCTGAAACTGGTGCTTAGAGAGACTATGATCAGACCTTTTGACAGAACAAGTAATTCTCTTGCTAGAAAGTTGTCTGAAGTTTTTTTTTGTTTTGTTTTGTTTTTCTAGTTGTGTATCAAGTAGAAATTATTCCTTGTTTTCTGGAAGTTTTTAGTTGCCAGGAATAATACAATTAAATAGTTTTTACTGCTTTATCGAATAAAAAAAGTAATGTTTGTAATTTTCTACCTTTTCTTTATCTCCTTAGAATGTGAAAGCATTTGCATCTTCAGATAGCCTAGCCAAGGTCCAAGAAGTAGCAAGCTGGCTTTTGGAAATGAATCAGGAACTGCTCTCTGTGGGCAGCAAGAGGCGACGAACTGGTGGATCTCTTCGAGGTAATGCTTCCTCAAGCCAAGTAGATGAGGAGCAGATGAATCGGGTTGTAGAAGAGGAGGAGCAGCAGCAAAGACGACAACAAGAGGAGCAGCACATTGGGAGTAATGGGGAGATAGGAGGAGAAGAACCTGGATTTGATGACAGGCATGAGTCTCAGCAAGAGCAGTTAGAAGAAAATAATAATAGACTTATTACAGTGGATGAAGATTCCACTTGTAACCAAGAGGAGGATGACGATGAACATGCTGGTGATCAAGAGGAGGAGGTGGAAGAGGAGGAGGAAATGGACCAGGACAGTGATGATTTTGATCAGTCTGATGACAGCAGTAGAGAAGATGAACATGCGAACAGTAATAGTGTCACAAATTCCAATAGCCTCATGGACTTGCCCATTCACCAGTCATCGCCATTCTACATGAAGACAAAGGTAAGACTTTTTTCATGCTCTTAATCCTCATTAACTTTAGATTTTGGAAAAAAAATGGCATATTTAGCATAAACTAAAGTTTTACAATGAAGCAAACATTTTATATCCTAAAGAGCTCACAATGAAGGATTTATGTTAGCTGCTAATAATAAAAATATTTGCATGCATTTGACATGAGCAAATATCCCTATATATTTTAAGGAATAGCACTCTGATGACCATGGTCAAAATACCAAGATGTTTCTTTACAAATATTTTTATATAAGTCCTTTGTGGTGTTATTTATGCTGTTTTCCTTCTCCAAATGGGCTAGAAGGGAAGGTAAGCAATCGTCACCGTGTTGTGTTCTCAGACAAGATCTGGTTCATTTAGGTGAAAACATTGTAATGAAAAAGTAGGGTGAAATATTATAGAAACATTAAATTCTTCCTGTGGTCTGCTGAGTTCCTTGACAAAATACAGGTTAAAAAAGGTGCAATTGCCAGTCATTCAGTTTGGAATTCATTACATAATGTCTTATTGTAGCCTGCTTGTGAGGACCTTGAACCTGTGTGCTGGTTGTTGAAAACTACAGATTTGCAATAAGAATCTGGAAATCAATCTTCATACTTTTATTTCTACTTATATCACCTAACATTTCAGATTAAAAAGAAGTTACTGGATTATTGGCTGCAGTGTACATTTGTAGTTCATTATATTTTCCAAGTTCTTTGGGAAGGAGGCATTCCATTAACTCTTAGGAGCAGCAAAATAATGAAAGCAGTGGTATTGACTAGTAAGAAAGAGGAGTAGGCCAGTGTTCTTCTGGGAGGATGTTCTTCCCAAGTATATGGACTGATTTCTTTTTCTTACTCATTAATTGTTAATAGAACACCTAGCCTCCTCTCACCTTTCAAAAAACAAAAGCTCCTCAAAGTTTTGAATTTTACTTCAAAAAAAATTTAAATCCTGAGGTAAAATAAAACATAACCACAAAAAAAGTCAGCTAACATAAGTTAACAGGTTGACTATGAGCATAAACTTATAGAGATGGATAATCAGTCTTGAAGATGCACCTGAACAGGTAAATAGGGTGAATATTTGTTTCTGGAATCTACAGCAATATTTTTGTTAATAACAACAGTAATCAATTCACTTCCATGTTTAAAGTATCTCATTTAACATATTTTATTTTTGAAAAGTTGTAATGTTTTCACATGAGTTTTTTATAGAATTTTATATTTATAACTCTACTCTTCATATATTGAAGTATATGCTTTCTAATTTGGAGTGAAATACTGTCATATTTCTTATAATTGAATTGGATTTTACTACTGAAATCCTTGGTTTCTTTTCAACACATTGGTTTTCCTGTATTTAGTATGTTTTACTGAGTATCATATAACAACTTGCATCCATCATGGACAATAATTAATGTAGAAAATTCTTATATTCAAAATTGTGTTTTTGAGTCTCTGAATTGGAAACTTGTTGAAGTGCTTTGTAAGTAACTATACTCAAATGATGTACAGAGCAGAGCATAATTTTCAGTGGTGGCCAGTTCTGAATCATTTTTTATTGACTTCAATAATGAATGTAGCTTTTTCTTTCTTTTCTTGAGGCATATTTGACATGAACTGAAACAAGTCAGTGTAGCCTGAAGGAAGATGTCTGAAAGATCTTTGTACAGATGCAAAATTTCTGTGTGGTCTGATAGTTGCTCCGCATATTCAATGCAGGGCTGGCCATTTTTGTCTCTGCTCTGACCCAGGCCGTGCTTCTGCAAGAATTGTTGGGCAGTCAGGTAGTAAACCATACTTGGATTTTTTTTCATGGTGCAGCTCTGTTTTAGGAAATTTCAACTGTGTGCCTTAAGTATCAGCACAGGTTAGAAAGCTGCTTGAGCTGGCACTGCTCAGCACTATGGTTACACATTAGAACCGACAACATGCAACATTAATGTTACCAATTCATTAATAAACCAATATTTAACCAGAAGAACACATTCTGTGTTATGAAGTGTTGTGGAAGTACATCTGTGAGAGCATGAATTACCAAAGTAAAAATAAGCACGATTAATTAATATGCTGCTTTTGAGAAGAAAAGGGAGTGTTAGTAGACTTGTTAGCTATATTTACAAGTGATTTCTGCTTCTTCCTGTTGAGGATAGAGTCATCCTAGGAGACTTGAACCTGGTGCACTTATTCTTAGCTTTTCAGACATGTTTCTCAGCGTTTGTAGTCAATTACAGTTCTCCTAACACTGGCTGAATTACCTTGCTGTGTGCTGTACTCTGAAACTTGCTTTGTGCCACCATTACAGCCAGTGATGGCTGAATGCCCTACTTCATGTCTGTGTGTCACATGTAAACCTGGCTCCTGAGAAGCATTCCTGATGCAACACAGTTTGTTCTGCTTGTACATATGGGCAGCACACTTTTACCACTACCAAAAACCAAGAGATAATAGTGAGACTGAACAAAACTGCTACTACTGTAGGTGTTGTACAGCTCATCTTAGTTTTTTAATATCTCTGTTCTTTGTCCTTTTACTTTTTCTTCATTTACTCATAAGCTACTGAATAAAGTCTTTCTCTAATCTGACTTCGTTTGTTGACCTGAAGAATTCTGTGTGGCTAAGGAAGGAAATGTCATATTTCCCCCATAACACCACAGTGTACCCTGCTTGTGCTTGCTGCTTGTCATCTTAGTAGCAGCAAGCATGCTGTGTTCTAATAGATATATATAAAATATATAAAAATATTTGCCTCATACTACTGCCCTGTGCAATTAACTGATATAATTACTCCCATAATGTTGTGAAAATGTTATGAGTAAAGGGCGTGGGCACTTGAAATGAGAAGGCTGGTGGTTCAGGAGGGACTTCATTGCATTCACCAGCACCACACAGGAATCCAGAAGGATCCTTGTGGTTACCTTACATGATTTTCTGCATAAAATATTAGGCTGCATAAAATATTAGGCTTCTGTGCAAGCTAAAGCTTATTTTTTGAAAAATGCCACTGTTTGAAAACAGGAAACTGTGCAGTAGGGCAAGTGTCTCTCAAGCCTAGATTAATAGTGTTAGTTACCATCAGTGTTTAAACTTCTCCACATTTTCTCTGCCTTCTTCCTGTTTGACTTTTTCTGTTACAATTTTGTTTTATTTTCATTTTGTATTGAAGAGCTGTTTAACAAATGTATTTTTTTCTCCCCATACATTAAGCAATCAAGTTCTTCCCTGAAAGATCTCTTAAATGTAAATAATAAGGACAGTGTGTCCTTTGGGCATATTTTTCTATTTTTTGTTCTTGTTATGATACTTCTCTGAGTGCTTTGGTGTTGGAACATTTCTCTTTGAATTACAGATGTCTTTATATCTTGATCAACAATCTGGATGAGGGGATTGAGTGCACCCTTAGTCAGTTTGCAGGTGACATAAAGTTGGTTGGGAGTGTTGATCTGCTGGAGGGTAGGAAGCCTCCATAGAGGGATCTGGACGGCTGGATTGATGGGTCAAGGCCAAGTATATGAGTCTTAACAAGGCCAAATGCCAGATCCTGCTCTTGGCTCACATCAGCTACATACAGTGCTACAGGCTTGGGCTGAGTGGCTGGAAAGCTGTGCAATAGAAAAGGAGCTGGGGGTGCTGCTGGAGTGCAGCTGAACATGAGCCAGCCTGTGCCCAGGTGGCCAAGGCAGCCAGTGGCATCCTGGCCTGGATCAGCAATGGTGTGGCCAGCAGGACCAGGCAGTGATTGTCCTCCTGTACTCACACAGGTGAGGCCACCTCAAATCCTGTGTCCAGTTCTGGGCCTCGTAATACAGGAAGGACATTGAGTCAGAGAAGGGCAGTGGAGCTGGTGAAGGGTCTGGAGCACAAGTCCTGTGAGGAGCAGCTGAGGGAGCTGGAGTTGTTTAGCTCAGGAGAGACCTTATCACTCTACAAATACCTGAAAGGAGGGTGTAGCCAGGTGAAGGTTGGCCTCTTCTCCCAGGTAACAAGTGACAAAACAAGAGGAATTGACCTGAAGTTGCAATAAGCAAGATTTAGATTGGATATTAGGATACACTCCTTGCAGGAAAGGGTTGTCAAACACTGGAACAGGCTCCTCAGGGAGAAGGTTGAGTTAACATCCTTGAAAGTATTTAAAAGACATGTAGCACTTAGGGACATACTTTAGTGTCTGACTTATAGTAGTGTTAGATTGATAGCTGAACTTGGTGATCTTAAAAGATCTTTTCCAACCTAAATGATTCTATGATATCAGACGTACGCTTAAAACTAGCAGCTGTGCCAAGGACAGTTAAAATTTGTATTTACCTATTGATATATCAGATAACTCCATGCATTGGGATTTCATGTTTGACTGATTTGTCTAATACGATGCAAGCCTTTTTCATAGAGCTTTCTATTCTGTAAAGTTGGCCCATGTCCTTTGTATCTACAGAACTAATGCTCAGTTGTATTAAAGTGACTGGAGTTTTCTCACATGTCAGGTCCTTACTGTTTTTTAATTTTTACTTCAGTTGATCAGTGTCTTGTCAAATGTTGCCATATCTGTTTTAAAAATACTAAATAGCACAAGAGAGTTAAGTAAATATATATAGCAGTCTGACAAAAACATGTTCTTTGTGCTGCTTTTTCACTGATTGCATTGTGGCATGCATTTCCAGTGCTCTGTGATGACTTTGTATTAATTGAGTTCTGTTGGGTAACAATTAACCACAGCATAAGCAAAGAAATGTTCTTACATCCCATATTTCATAGCAACTACATTTAAATGCTTTTATCCCTCTACATGTGGGATTCTGTTGCAATGCAAGGACAAGAATGTATTACTGGCAGTTGCTAGTATGAAATAGGTCATATGAATTATTGTTCTTGCTTACTTGAGATTTAAATTGTTTGTCTAGTGGCTCATACTCTTCAAATTGTAGTACTAGCAGATGTATCATGCTGGCAATATTTTATGTTTATCAAAATTGTTGGTTATGACAGAGGTGATACGAGCATGATTTTGTAGAAGAAAATGTCATCAATGCTATAATTCTATTTAATGACAATCACTGCATTATTTTCTCTTGTACTGACATCTTGGTTTCACCACACGGTTATCTAGGTTGTACTTGGTTTACTTTTCCAAGTTTTCTTCCTGTAAATCTATAGGTTTATTTGGTATTTCTGAAATATTTTGATTGTTCTGATTCTTAAAAGTATTTTGATCATAATACATACAATCTTTAACTTGTTCCGTTTTTTGTCTTTGTTTGCATAACTGTTCTTGTAACTCAGTTTCATAGTTTTTAAATATGAATGTCTTCAATATACTTAAATATTTTATTTATAATTGATATTTTTGGTTCCCATTAAGGTGAGTTGTTTTTCTTGAGCTGCTACAAACTTTTTATATTTACAGAAGCATTGCTTCTTGATTATCTTAGAAATTGTTTCTAAACAGCTACAGTAATTTATGGGTTCATTCATCTTTGGTTTGGGTTTGATGGGTACTGATTTTGTGGGGAAAAAAATCATGATCACTTGTATGCAACCTCCTAGGAATTTTAACTTTGTTCAATTAGTTTTTATTTAGCTAAAATTCAACATTACATAATACTTTCAATATTAAATGTCTCTAATATTGAGCCACCTCAGGAAATACCCACTTTAAAAAAAATTAAACACATGAATTCATGAAAAGCATTAGATGCATTATTTCCAGCAAATATTGTCACAGATTTCTATGGTGTAGGCAAAATAGCCACTTGATATCAGACTAACAGGAGTGAAATGTATTATGTGAGGACCTGAATTTTAAAACCCAAGTGAGCAGGTGGAGCAGGAAGATTGTTAGCTGGTGCATAGCCATTTTCCTGCTCAAGGTTTCAGAAAACACTTTCGTCTGCTCTGCTTGTCTGGAGGGATTTCTGAAGGAGTGTTTGAGCCCATTTATGTGAGATGCTTTATCCTTCTGGGCAACAGGCACTGTTCAACAAGAACCTTTGCAATTTACTTAAACATTTCTTTCCTTTTGTTATATTGATGCTCTATAAAATTTAGCAAATTAGGTTATATGAATGTGAAATGTTACTTCTGTGTTAACTATTTGGATTGTGATGGTGACTTCTCACAAGGGGTCAGGCATTTGTGCGTGCAGAACCCTCCGATTACTTCCCTAATGAGTCTCCTCTTCAGATGCAGGTTTGCTTGCTGCAGAATTGTGGGTTGTGATTGTTTTGTTGGTTAGCAGAGCTTCCAAGGAAACAGAAAACAGATTAGGTAAAATGAAGATGAAAAATTATTGTATCATTGCATCTACAATCACAAAAACCACTTTGATACCCTTTCAGAAGCTGTCGTATATTAGCATTTACTTCACTACTAAAGGTAATAAGATTTTTTTTTAATGGGTACATTTAATACCTAACATATATTATAAACAACAGTGTAAAGGCTGAGAAGCAGTTTAATTTTCATGTAAAACCAGTACTTTGATTGCAGCATCCTCTACCAAACTTGATACCATAGTATCCATTTGGCTGCAAGTCACAGGAGAGGGTGTGTGTAAGTAATGGTGCTGTTCAGGAGTGCCTCTTCTTGATTGCTTATTGACATGCAAGAGTGGAGGGAGAGAAGACACTGCAGGTAAGCTGGATTGATTTGGGTGGAGCTGGAAGAGGATGTACCACAGGAAAGCCTGCCCCTTGGAGCTTAAATACCTATCTCTTCAGTTCTGAAACAAATCTTTTATACAGAGCTTTCAGCTCTTAAATAGTGCAGGCTGTGACAGAGTTTTTTGCTGCAAGGTGCCTGGTCTAAGCTTGTAGAGCCGCAGAGATAAGAAGGATTTATTTTTTTCAGAGGGTTTTGGCTTTGGATGGAAAGACAGCATTAATTTTTAAACTGAGGAAGCCTAAGATTGCACTGGGCACTTTGTGCAAATGTGAAGTGAAAAGGACTCCAGTGTGAAAGTCTGCAGTTATTGTGAGAATTACTGATAGGCTAAAAGCAGGATAGGGGAATAAGGGGGAATCAAAGATGATTACGGAAAGCTGATCCTTGGGAGCAGATTTTTTTATTTGTGTGACTGTACAGGCAGTACATGGAATTAGGGAAAAGTTGCAGTGTGTGTTGATGGAGGGTGGTTTGTGTGTGTTAATAATTTTTCTGCTGTGAGCAGCAGAGGGGGCTGCTATTGCTTTGCTGCAGCCTTCCCTGTGCAGGCTTGTGCAGTGTTCCTTTGCAAAGGTTTTCCTCACTCCAGCAGCTAAAAGTCTGAAGCATGTGTTTTAAGTGTAGGGAATAAATGTAGCTGGAACAAAAGGACTCAATATTTTTTATTTGTCAAGAAGTATGTTTCTAGTATAGGAAATTATGTAGGAATATTTCCTTTAAAAGAACAAGTATTAAAGTTATTTTCAGATGGCTTGTGTGATGAGAATGCAATGTATAGCTCTCTAATCTGAGTAAACAAGAGAAACAGAAAAAACTTCATACTACAAAAAGATTGATATTTTTACCTACTGTTTTTTTCAAGGATCACATGCATTGTATGTAGATTCTTCATGCCTTTCAGTTAATGCTTTAAAGGGTTTTAAACTAAGTTGTAACTTGGCTAAAGCTGTGTCAGAGAGGCTACACATAAAAATTGCTCTGATTGTTGAAAAAAAGAGACAACAAAAAAGCGTTGACTTTTTTTTTTTCCTTCTTTCTTTTTCCTATGATTCTGTTTTTTTAATTGAAGGGGATCTTGCCAAGGCATACAAATACTTTAAGAGCAGGTGTTCAGATACTAGGGCCACATTCTTCAGTGTTGCCCAGTGGCAGGATAAGGGGCAATGAGCACAAGCAGAAACACAGGAAGTTACATCTTGAAATGAGGAAAAACTTTCCTTTGAGGGTGACAGCACTGAAACATGTTGTCCAAAGAGCCTGTGGAGTGTCCTTCTATGGAAATACTCAAAACTTGCCTGGACATGATCCTGTGCAACCTGCACCAGGTGAACCTGCTTTAGCAGAGAATTGGACTGGATGATGTCCAGAGGTCCCTTCCAACAATTCTGTGATTCACAACTGCCAGTCAGAATTACTTTTGTATTACCATGACAGTTTAGTTATTTTCAAGCAAATTTTGTTGTTTTAAAAGATATTTTCTTCTTACTTTTCTGATACAGAGCTTTGTTTTTTTTATTGGGCAGTAATAACTTTATAAATATTCATACACAGAGATTAATGTAAATCAACACTTCTAACCTTTGATTTCTTTCTCATTTATATACCCCAGAGTTTAGTGCTAATTATTCCACACGTGCAGGATCATTTGAAAAGGTTACACAACTGCCATTAGATGCAGTTTGTTAAATATTAAAGCATCCACAGAAGGAATGCAGATTCTTTGTTTCTCTGTAGATAGAAAGTTACTTCTCCAACTTTACCAATCTGCAGTATGCTTTTCTACAAATACCAGTGTTTTGTTTGAAAAGTACTTTTTACTTCCGGTGTTAATACTGTGCTTGACTTCCTGTGTTTACTTCCTTTTACTTGGCTGTATTAATTTATGATTTCACTTGCTGCTCAAGGCTTGTAGGGATTTAGCTATACTTTTCTAAGTAGAATTCTTCTACACCTTCACTTGTACATAAAACTAATGTGGTACATAATTGCTGCCCTGCTAATTTTTCCTACTCTGTAAGTGGATCATGAAGTTTGTTTATGGATATGTGGGCTATATTTGTAGTAATGTGGTGATTACTAAAGGTACATACTTGTCCTTTGAATTGTCCTTTGGTTTGTCCTTGGTTGCTTGGCTTAGGCATTGCTCCCTAAAGGTAAATATTGGGGAGGTACTTGCATATGCTACTCAAACTTTTCATATCAGTTTATTTTATGTAGAATAAATTAAATTGATGCCTTCATGATAACTACTGGAAGCAGCATCTTGTTGTCCCATGCTTTTGCATAGACTTTGAAATCAATGTTGGTTCAGCTCCCATGTGACTTTTGCTCTGCATCTTTACTGTCAAATTGAAAATGAGCTTTTTTTTTTTTTTTCCCAAAGGGAAGAAATAAAAAAATGTGTAGTAGTACTATTTCACCTCACCAATTATATGACAACAATATTACTAAATAGAAATCATGCCAATGTGCTTCAGAATCCCTTCAGTATACTCACTCTGTTGGGATATGTGACTTGTCTAACAAATATATTTGGGAGCTCTGCCCCACTTAAATATGCCATTTGTTCCTTTTGTTGTTCTTGACTATGTGGCACATGCTGTTGCCTGATGTGATCGGTAGCCCAAATATTTCTAGTCTGTAGTGAAACAGCTGTATTTTCATGAACATTTATCAGTGGATGCTGTTGCCCTGTCAGTTTTAAGCTGCTTCTCCTTTTGAAGGTTAACTGAAGTTGGTATTACCTGTTATAAAACTTAATGCAAATGGTGAATCAAAGTATGGAGTATGGTGAGTTAGTTTTTGGTTTTGTTGACACATCTTTCCCAAATGGTTGTTAAATATTTCTTTAGCTATGAATTTGAAGTGTATGTTAAAAAAAAAAAAAACCAAACAGGTTATGATTAGTAACCTTGCATTTGCTGATGCTTATACTTATAAAATCATGGGATCTGAAATTAGCTTAAGGAACTGGAGGACTAGAAATTGCTCTGAGGATCAAAACTAAGTTTAATACCTGCTGCAGGACTAAAATTTTTTCGTGGTATGTTTCTCACTCAGAGCTATTTTTCAGATAACAGTATATCCTTTATTTCTGTAGGAGACTTTTCATTATCTGGAGAACATGTGGCTATTCAGCAAGCTGTGCACAGTGAAAGAATTTACATAACTTTATAAATTCTTGAGTATAAGGAGAGAAAACACACAATATCAATTTCTCTGCTAGTTTAATGATTTCTGAGCAAGCAAAATGCTTAAAAACAAAATTTCCAAGCTGTCTCAGCAAATGTTTGAACAGACAGCATCTAATGTCCATCCACAAAGGATGATTTTTGACACATGAACTGTTCTTTGCTAGTGCATGGTGTCTGATCTGTGCAGGCAGCTGTGCTTGTGTAGTAGTAATGATATACTGTGCATTTTGTGCAGATTTATTGATGAGCTGTTATGTTTTGTTTATGTGAATGTTTTCCAGTTTGGTTTATTGGTGAAATTTCTATTATAAAAATCCCTGTAAAACCTAGAACAGGTGTTTCTATAAATGGTTTGTTTTTTCACAAGCATCTTCTCCCTTTTTTTCCATAGTGTGGTTAATGAAGATGCTGTCTAAACTCCATGCAAAATTTGTGAGATTTCTGGCCATTCTCCCTTGGCCAAACAAGTTCAGGAATTCACCAAATTATTATAAAATGTGTTTATGTTAAAAATCTTCATATGTCTTGACTCTGTATGGTACAGCCTTTGATGTAACATTACATATAGTTAAGTGGTATTGAGATTTTAAAGGAGAAAATAATTAGTTCTAGTGCATAGATAGGTATCTTGATAATAATCGGTGAAATACAAGTGGAAGGCATTGATGTTGAGCATCTTCTGTCTCATTTCTCTTTTTCACATTTCTTGCTATTTTTAAATTTATTTCTTTAGTTTGTAACAAGAATTGGGAAGAGGGAGAGGATCTGAGAAGGACACAATTACTAAAAAAGCACAGATTTCTATTCCAAATCAAGGTGGCCCAAACTATTTCTCTGTAAAACCTGGCTTTTAAAAATCTTTGTTCTTACTAAAAGGTGATATTTTTCTATTGACTTTACTACCTGAGAATATTGCATAATGTAAAAGGAGTGAACTGTGAATTTTAGTAATACTCAGTGTAATTCAGTCTTGGAAGACACTGGCTATACTTTTCAGCTGTGTCATGACATATTACTCAGTTAATGCTTATAAAATTTTAATACATTTGTTCAATCCCTGGCCCCTCTGTGAAGTGGAAAATGTACTTATCGCCATGGATTGCCAGCAGGGATAAATTCCACCTAATTCATCATCAGAAGTCATCACTTCTTTCAAGTAAAGTATTAGCAACATTTCCTGTAAGTGCAAATCTCATTCTCTCAGTCAATGTTTCACAGTAGGCAGGAGACCCTTTGTTCTTCTCATTTAACTCATGGAGTGTCCCTTAAGGATAGCAGCTACCATGAGCATTATTGGCCCGAAAATATTGAGTACTAAAAAAAATAAAGACAACAAATAATAAATACTCTTTTTGCCAATGTCATAATTCCTTCAGCTGTGATACCTTGGTGAGATTTTCTAAAATATGCAGAGAATAATTGAATTAATTAAAATGAATATGTAAAAATAAAGAAAGCAGAAGTGACACAGCTAAATGGAAGAAATCAAACCAAAAATCATTCAATATGCATCAGTTGTTCTTGCCAAATGCAATAATGTTGTCCCTCGACTTTTAAGCTGGACTTCATCTACAGCAAGGACACTTTCTGCTGGTACTCAGAGGCACTTACCCTTCTGCACAGTTTTTGGCTTTGGTGTAGACCACTAGTATGCCATGCCTTAGAGCAATGTGCTGTGCCCTGTGTGTGCAGGTATCCCGTGTGTGTGTTTTGGAGGACAGGCTGGTGACAGACTGACTCTTCCCACACTGTGCCAATCACAATTTGGTGCTGGTGCACTTCATGTCTTTCTTGGCAGGGTTTAGTATCAGAATGCCAGTAAGCTCAGAGCTGGATTTGGTCAACCATACCAATCAAGAATGCCAGCCCTTCTTCAAACTACCTGCTTTTTTCTGTGCTCTAAGAATTCTTTACTTCACATATCTTGAGCTTTATAAATAACCTCACACCCCTTTGCAGTATGCTGATACCAGCTGAAAAGGATTATGTAGCTTAATTTGGTGCTATCAAATGAATGCCATTGTAACAATCAGTTGTTGCATTTGTTAGATTTATGTGTATTTTACAATGCTGGTAAGAAAAATAGTCTCGTATCCAAAGAGGCCTTGAAAACAATTTTGTTCTAAGCATATAAACTATAATACTTTGCACTGTTCAGCCTTTTATTTTGGCAGTTGTCAGTGTAGCTAATCCGCAGAGCGTTGTCGGGACTTTTTTTTTAATGCTGAATAAACAGTGTTGGGACAGAATTCTGCTATGGAAGAAAAAAAATTATATAAGTGTGTAAAAGGTGGTGGAAATATTTTTAATGCTTTTTTGATATTTTTGGGGATTTTTCTTGTTCCCACTTAATATATAGAAAGGTCTAAGTCCAAACCTTATTTTTGTTAGTACTTTCTGTACATTATTTAGAAACTGATAAATATGTTTGACGTATTTTGGTACTACTTTGTGTGCATTTTTGTGTGTGTAGGTATGTAAGTAGAGAATTTATCATTTAAAATGTTGCATTTTACATGGACGCATGATATAATGATAAGAAAAGCTGAATTTTGCAGTATGAAAAACAATTTTTCAGTTTCCTATCTTCCCTTTTCATAAAAGCAGCCACCTTAGTAAAAAACCACCTGCTTTCCCTTCCCCCAGCTTATCCTCAGCTGGGAATTTGACTTGCATTTTAATCCAGTGTTAAATATTGCATGACTTCTCTACCTGTTGCAGTTCTTAATTCTTGTCTCAGCTTTATTTAAAGGTGCAAAACCAGCATAAAAAAGTGGTCAGCAAATAAATTCCTGCAGAGCAGCTGTAGAAATTCTTTTTAACAGCTGTTGCAACACTGACTAGACTAAAGAGTTAAACTTGCTTATCCAACAAATCATGTATAGCCAGTGAGAACTGGACAGACATTTCTGGAATATTTATAAAATGCAAGATGATGCATCTGGATTTCTGTTGCATACCTGGAATGTTTTCTGAAATATTCGCTGGAGAAATGAAGACACATGCTTTAAAGACAGTTTAAAAAAAAAGTGATACTGACAAGACATGATAGTATGGTAAATATAGTGATAAAATTAGGGGACTCGTAAAGCCAGATAATAGAGTCCTCCAGTTTAAAATGGTTATGTAAGGTGGGCATTATTTTGTTTAGATGCTTATGGTTAAGTATTTTTTTTAATGTTATGACAACAGCATTAGTATTGATACTATATAGTCTTGTCAATATATATTTTACTAGGCAGTCTGTATTGTTTTTATAAACACTCTGTGACAAAAAATTACCTGCTGTGAATGCAAATGTTCTCTATTGTGTAGTACTGTTGTGACTGAGGGCACATTCCCTGCCTACAGCTGCATGTACCTGCAAGTTCCCCTCCCTTTTTTTTGAGATGGAATTCTGCTCTTCTTGAGATGTCTGGAAATTTGTCATCTTTTTGGGACCAGTATCACTTGCTAAGGGATCCATGCTTGCCCAAAGGTGGAGGTCTTGACTCCTCTCCACTTCTAAACACTGTTTGTCTTTTCATGCATCTGGCTGCTTTGTGAGCTGTTTACAGTTGCTAATCTAGTGGAAAAATGACGTAGCAACAACAAAAGTTGAGAACTTTTTGGTTTCCTACTTAGTGGAGTTATTTCAGAGCTCACAAGCCTGACAAATTTTACTGACAGTTTATTGAAGAGTTTGTTGAAAAACTGGCCAAAGATAGAAGGGGGAAATGCTTCTTTTCCCTTCTATATTCTCCATTGGACGTTTTTGTTTCCTTTTGGCTATAAAGAGGATCACCTGTGGGATTGAGCAGATCTAGTAGAGATCGTATTTTGTTACAGAGTGGCATTCATTAAACTCGCTTGAACTGATATTTCCAATTAGAAACTGAGAGTAGTGAACTCTTGGTATTGGTTAGTCTGACTTGCTGCTGGGCTCCTCATACGAATGTATTGAAATCCAGTAGGTCAAATTTGAGTCTCATTTTATTTCTCTGTGCACTCACACTTAAATGCCAGGATGCTTAAACAGTTATGAGCATGCACATAGGCATGAAAAATATGTAGTAGGTATGTTTATGTGATGATCTCCCCTTTGCTGATATGCTTGATATTTCATCTTCCCTGGCCTCTATTAGTGGACTTTGGGGAATGCTATCTTGTGCAGTGTGAAGTCTTTTGCCAGACAGCAGCTTTACCATAGTCCTTATCTATATTTTTTTGAAACCTCTTAATTTTTTTTCAGTATAGGAGTATTATACAAGTTGTACCATTTTCCACCAGGAGTTATAAATGGCATAGCTCCTTCTTGCTCTTCCACAACAAAAATTGTAAGGTAGCTTTGTATTAGACACAGCAGTTTAAAATGACCATGCTTTGATATGATGTTAGCCAGAATTATGACCAGGAATTATCATTTGAGGTAGTCCAAGTTAAGAGAATCTGGATTCTTCTTCACTGTGTTCTTAAGCTTTGTTGCCGAAGAAAATAAAGCTTGTGCATTTGAGACTTTTATGTGTCATTATCTGTCATCCTTTTCAGAGTTTATGCATCTCTTGGCTAATTTTCACAAGATTTGGCAAAAAGATTAAGATTACACAAATTTACAAGATAAATAGAGGGTAGGTAGGAAATGGAAGAGACTGCTGAGGAGGAAGTCTACAAGGTGACCATCACCTCTTTAGGCATCTTTGAATCCTTGTGGAATTGGGTTTTGCTGTGATCATGTATACAGGTTCAGCCAATATTTGTTCCTTCCTTTACACCATAGAAGCCACTTATCAATCAACACTCATAGTGACACAGAAGCCTGAAATAAATGTTTGCTATGGCTGGACTGTTCAGAGGGATGCTTCCATGTAGGGCCCCGACACTGTGGGACCATAAGGTCCTGGAGAAGCTACAGTGTAATTCAAGTGCCATTTGAACTTGTATGATAATCTAACCTGGAGCCAGATTTTGTTCTTTCTGTTGCTTGTGTTACAGCAGGTTTTTTCATGGACTATGGAGAAAGCCATCAATTTGCATGTTTTACTAATTGTTTTGCCCCTTTTGCATACTATCCAAGTGTACACTTTTTAGGATATTTTGATGTCATAAGATCAAAATTGTCCTCCCCATTGATCTTCATAGCCTCTTCAGAAGTCTTCATTATGTTTTCTTATATGTGCAGATTTTTGTATTGGGTAAACTTGGCCACGACAGAGTCATTTTAGAGCAACAGGGTTTTTTCTTTTTCTATCCAGCATCAGTAATACAGTTGCAGTTAGCTTCTGTTCAGCAGTGCCTCTATACAATTTGTTAATCTGCACAAAGCAGGCTAATATACAATCTGTCATTTGAAAACTGCTTGTATATTGGTATTAGAAATCCCTCACATAAATAAACTTGAGACCACAGTCGCTGGGTAAGTTGCTAATAGTGTCATGTAGGCTGCCTTGCTCTGCTGACAAAGTGGTTCTCGGTCTTTCTAGACCTGCGCAGGGACCAGCATGAATAGCAAATGAATAATAAGGCTTAGGTATAATGTAAACTATAGTGCATTCTGTATGCTACAGCTATCCAGAGCTTACTACAGATCTTTTTAGGAAATAAATTATAAAATATATTCAAAGGATTATTATCTTAGTACGATTATTTTGAGGTGACTTCTGCAATGTTGCAGTTCTCTGCTTTATCCATTTGAGGGCAGCTGTTCACCAATGTTAGGAACTGTGGAGACCCTGTCTGGGGTTCTGCTATCTGCATTTTAGTTTTTCTATACTTGCAAATTCTTCATTCAGGTCTCTCTAGGTCTTACACTGCTCCATCACCATATTAAAATGTCATGATTTTGTTTAGGGTTTTTTTTCAGTAATGTTAGTATGCAAAACAACTCTAGAAGAAAACTCTGTGAAGTTTGCATGAACTGGTTTTTGGTGCTGGGATAATTTCATAGATCCATGTCTTAAAATTATGGCCTTCCTGAGTTCAGTACACTGAACGAACTAGTTAATTTTGTAATATTTGCTTCCTGGTAAACAGCTCCAAAAAAGCTGACTTTGAGTTACTCTGACTGGAAGGTATAAAGATTATTGATGCTTTGTACATGATTTCATTTTACAGGCATCTCTTCACTGGACTGGCCAAAAAGAAACAAGAGTCTTCTGGATTCTTATGTTTACAATTAGTTGAAAGTCCATGATAGCCTTGAGTTTAAAAATACTAGTTTTACAGGCACTTTCATGTGATTTCATTTCAAATGTGATCTTCTGGTTAAAATGACAGGCAGGCACTCAGAGCACTACTGGAAATCAGCCCAACTATATTTAGAAGCAGAATGTTAGTAAATGTATTACAAGGCATTAAAGCTCAAATTTTCATAATTTCACGTTTGTCAAGTTTATACATGTTCTCATCCCATATAACGCAAAAGTACACACTTTAAAGATAAAAGTGATAGAGTGGCTGTTTAAGCTTTACATTTGAAGCTTAAATTAGAATTGCATTTATAATACAAATACAAAAATAAATAATATGTACTACATGCAATGTATTTCTGACTTCCAAGATAGCCTTCACCATTTTTGTCTTCTCTCTTAACTTAACTGAAGACTGTGTTTTATTTTTTGGCTAAGGACTTTCCCTTATTAAAGGTTTATAACTTTCCAGCATTAGCTTGGGATCTCTAAACATTACTGTAAGACAGTGATACTTCCAGTCAGCAGTGTGTAGCAAATACAAGGCTAAAAACTAGAGTGATGATAAGTGGAAGTAAAATTGGGACAAGATCTCATCTGCTAATGCAATTTTTTTTTTTTTTCTGGGGGACAGTGATAAAAAAGCAGGGGGAAATAGACACAGGTAAAAACTAAAATTTTTTTTCTGATTGCTGTGGTTAAGTATGAAATTTAGCTTTGTAATTTCACATTGGACTAAAAAAAGTGCCTTATTTTGCCATGGCTCTATCTACTGAAATGTGACTACACTAATTATGATAATAATGATCCTTTTTTTTAAACTAGAAGTGTGTCCCTGTGGAATGCTCTAGAATAGTTTGGAAATTCCTGGGGAAAAAACAGTGTGCCACTGGGACTTTATCTCAAACCACAAAAGAAGAAGGGCTGTCAATCCCGAGTTTTGTGTTTTCAGAGGTGTGAGAATAACCTGTGACTGGAACTGGTGTGGTGAGCAGTGCTTGGAGAATGCAATACTTGAATCTTGTTTACTCTCCAGCTGTATACAAATCTATAAATGGGCCAAGTTATATTCCTGTTTTGCACTCATGTTATGAGCTAATATTTTTCAAAAAAAGAGCGGGGGGGAATAAGCCTGTAAAGTAGTAAGATGCTGGGCTCTTCTATCAGCTAATAACAGTTGGTGGTCTGGCACACTGTCAAATTCTTTCAGCAATTGTGCAACGAAATACTCTTAAAACTGAATTTAATTCAGCAGTTTCAGCAGTTTGGTTTCTCTCAATGCACCCAGAGAATTCCATATGCAACTAAACAAAATATTGATTATTTATTAAAGAAGAAATTAAGGCTTGCTTTGTACAGAATTTTGTATCTGATCTTGATCTGTTCTCAAATTATGTTTTTATAATTACATTATATATTACATTTTGGTAAATTTCACACTTTGTTGGCACAACTGAGATTTTCTTATTTGAATAAAACATATTTGATTCTGAAACACTTATTCTGAAGCATTCCAGTCAAGTGAAAGCCTAGTGTTTATATAAAATATGAAATAATTCAGAATGAAGTTATGAAGTAATGCCATTACTGCTGTGTACAGGCTAATGGTAAACTGTTCCTTGGAGTTTTAGCAGGAAGTATGAAGTAGGAAATGTAAAGAGTCTTTTAGAAGAAAATTTATGTCTAACTGTGCTTTCGAATAACAAATGAATGGGATGGTAGAAAAGAAAAAAACCCAGCCATCTGTGCAAGAAAATACCGTGCTACCCAGCATTCTGTCACAGCTTTTCTGTATGCAACATCTGTAACGAAATAAGGATTGTCTTGTTTGTCTGAGAAAAATATTGTGTTATAAGTAGGTGCTTACTGTAATGTATTTATACTGTCAAAGAAATGTTAGGGTTTTTTTTTTTTTCCCTTTTTTTTTTTTTCATAAAAAACTTTCCACATGCAAATGTTTGGTCAGGGAGGCCCTGTATATGCAAATGAGACATGCTTACAGCTTGCTTTTTTAAGGGGAAACAAAGGGCTAAGTGGAAATGCTAATAGAGTCATATTTTAATTCTGTCTTTTGTCAAGTTACATTGTTGTGCTCCAAGCATTAAAGCATTACTGCACTCCCTCTTTTGCCCTTACATAATTATACAGTTAATTATCTTTGCAAGTTTGTGCATAAAGTGACTTGTAAGATTTCTTAATGGTTATTTATTCACTGTGTTTTTGACTGTACTGACTCAGTTCTACAAGAGCCTTGATGGTTTTCTGCATCTCTTATCAGCAGTTTCATAAGACATTTTCACACACTTTTGTTTCTTGCCACTTAGTTTTGCTCAGAAATGTTTTCAAAATATGAAAATGTTTTTAAGACGTGTCTGAGTATAGGCACCGGAAGGGGATTGTGGGTATATATGGAGACATTTTAGGAAAGCTAATTTGATCAAGAAAGTATTCAAAATGAAAGTAAACTAATTGTGGAAAATCTGGGTAATAGACATTGCTTTGTGGCTTTGTTCAGTGGAGTAAGAACTTTTTTCCCGAGAAATGGGCCTTAGGTTGGTTGCTAAGGGCAGGCAGACCTCTCCCCACATCTCTCAAGAGATGCTGTGTTCTTGGAGGAAGAGCCCTCCTACTTTCCACTGATGTGATGGATAGGCCTGAGCAAACTGGTACCCAAACTCATGGGAAATGAGCTGGCCAGAAGAGGGAAAAATATTGTACCATTGCTTCCTTAGAGCCAAAGCCACCTGGATGCTGCTCCCTGTATGGTGGCAAGGAGGGAGGAGGAGGGACCAACTGGAGTACCTGTACTTAGGTAAGGAAGGCCAGGAGGAAGGAATTAAAAATCACAATGTAGCATCTACTTTTACTAAATGAGTTAGTTTTGTACCAATTTTTAGGAGATGCTAATTTTTTTCCATTTTTTAAAATCCATTTTTATTTTTTTTTAACTTTTGGACAATATATTATGTTTTTAGGGACTTTAGTTGAGGAACAGCAAAGTCCAGATCAGTTTTTCATTTAATTTTATTGACAGTCCAGAAGAAATCTGCTCAGAGAGTGATAAAATTGATCCTGCAGCAACACTGTTACCCTCTGAAGGTTGCAATCTCCTTTGATTCCTCTCCTGAAAGCATAATAGCTACTTGTTAAAAACAAAACAAAATTAAAAGAAAATTCTTCCTTTAAAGTGCAGGTGTAAGTGACTGTGTTTATCAAAACTCCAGGCAGTCATGATTTTCTTCTTTTTCAATCTGCAGATCCCTTTTTGGAGAAGGGCTCTTCTGACATTGCAGGGGAGGTCCACCAGCTGTTTGACTGACAGGAGCAGTCTGCCTGCCCCTTGGTGGTTTAATTCCTGTCTATACTAGGATAGCTTGCAGTTCACTGTGCAGCAGACAGGTCAGGACACTTGGCAGGAGAAGGTTGAGAGGCAGGGGCAGCAGGCTGTGGGGAGCCGATTCACCAGTCTGAAACTTAAAAAAGAAAAAAAAAAATCACGCAACTTTGAAGCAAATTTTTTAGCAATGTTCTTGCAGTGTTAGTAGACTTGACAAAGTAAGAACGATAAAATGTCCAAGCCTGGGAAAACTGCCACCAACCATGGCTTGGTTCCTGTTGATCATCTTAAAAGTGCCAAAGAACCTCTACCACACCAAACCGTGATGAAGATATTTAGCATCAGCATCATTGCGCAGGGCTTGCCCTTCTGCCGTAGGCGGGTAAGTGTAAAAGTCTTTAAAACCTGGATTTTCACCACTTGGCTTGGAGCTCAGTGCTTTGTCATGGTGCATTCATTCCATGAGGAAGTACTTACATCTGTTATTATCAATTCACTCGGGGTGCCGTAGAGGAGCTCTTTGGTAATTTGTTTCATCAATTCATGTGCTTTAATTTAATTAAAACCTTTACATGTTGTCTTAGCTATTACTCATTTAAAGGAACATGTCAGGGATTCTTTTACAGCTGTAAACCATGTAGGTGAAAACAAATGCTGTACAAAATAGGTGCACTCATAAATATATTTTACTGTTATTCAGTCTTTTAGGTCATGAAGGTAGTTTGGGGTATAATTCATTGAACTCAGTGCTGAATTGTACTGCCATGCGACTAGTTGAATATTAAATTAGAGAATTTAGAATTGTTAATCTAATTAATATTTAAACATTTTTAGTAAGAATTCTTGAAATACGATTTTAATACTTTTGTAACTCAGTAAGGGAGATAACATTTTTTACTGTTACATAAAATAAAAATAGCATGTTACTATGTGGAGGTTGCGATATAGTTTATATATAGACAATCCTAGCCTGACAAACTATCACGGGTCTTATACTACAGCTTCAGGAACTGTATGAATTAAGTGTCTCTTAAAATACATTTGTATGCATTTTCTCTTGCTGCTGAATAAATAGTGTTTCAGTTTACTGATGCAAGTTTTAAAGTCAAGCCCATCCTGTGTTAAATATGCTTGCTTTCTTTGAATGTCAACTTAGTACTTTTTAGCAAACTTAGTCAAATCACAGATAAAATTTAAATTTGACAAGGTCACCCTGGAAGGTTTTATTTTTTTTCATATTATGTTGTTTGCAATATCTTAAAATGTTTCTTATATGTAAAATGTACATGGCATACGTTGAAGGCAGCAATCTAATGTCGGTCTGCAACAGTGCAAAATTTAGAATGCATATATATATATATATATACACACACACAACTGTTTAATATTGGATCATGTGCATTTCAGGAAACTATTTTTTCTGAAATTAGATATTATGCTTATGTGTTTGCTGAACACAAAATAGGAACATTTCCTAATGTTGAAAGTGATAAAGTGAGTTTCTGTATTTTAATAGAGTGTTTTAAATTTTTAAATATGATTTGGGAACTGTTTGTTTGAAAAGAAGCATTTGGAATATGTTTGGATAGTTTTAGTTCCTTTGTCTTGGAAAAAGCATAGTATGCAGTGTAGAAGATAAGTTTAGTAGATACGCTTTGCAAGTCCTTTTGTGGCTGTGTAAGTATGGTGTACTGTTGGAACTTGAATGCTGATGTCTTATGTGTGTATTTTCTGTATTAAGAAATAGGATCATACAGTAACTTCTCACAGGTACAAAAAAATCCCCAAAGTAAACCAACCAAAATCTAAAGCAGTTTTCTCAAGATTTTGCACTGTTCCAAAATGACCTGAATTATCTCATTTGTCCTGTCCTACACCCCGCTCAATCAGTCAGTTTAATGTTTTAGTTATAGGAGTGTTTAGAAAGGTGTTCAGCATCTACTTTTCTTTAAGCATGAGGACTAAGGAGAAAATTTAGAAATGCTGTAAATTTATGTTTTACCAGCTAAGATTATCATCAGTCTTGTATCTTGTATTCTGAAACTAATAGTTGTCAGTATGATGGTTGCTGATAGTGGAAAATATGAGAGCTCCACCTTTAGTCCCATGCCTTGCAGCACTCAAAGCCTGCACGTACCTCCCAGCCATTACCATATTGGGTTCCTTCCATGCTAACGCACAGGGGTTGCATATAAATTCTGCACACTGAAAAAATCCAATAGTAAAATCCAATCTAATTCTTCATATCAACAGATGAGAGAGTCAATACTTCTGTTTTCTGGATTTTTTCTTTTATTAAATATAACAACAACCGAAAAAGTATTTTTATGCAAAATAGGAGTTTTAACACGAAGTCTTTATACAACTTTAAGTTTTATTTTTAAAAAATTCTACTTTTCATTTAATAAGTAATGCATTGAATTATTTAGTACTGCATTTTCAGAGCTTAGTTTGATGTGCTTTAGAACATGAGCTACTATTTTCTTCCAGATTATTGACTTGGTAATATATCAATGCCACCCTTTTTTTTGGACGAGTGTATGACTGGGCCGTTCAGACATTGACCTGACTTTAATATTGACCTTCTCCTTGTTTGAACTCATTTCTTCCCCTCCTTAATTGTACATTAGAGTTAACAAAACATCTTTAAAATGTGTTCTGTGATCCTTGAGAGTAAAAATATTTCCGTTATGAGAGCTGACAGTTCATAGTTTCTGCATCCTCTGCATTGGTTATACTGGGCTTCTATCAAGAAGTGCACTATAAATGGTCACAGGACTTAACAGTTTGCCCTTTTGCATTTTGTCAGTTTGTTCAAGTAGTTAAAACACTTGTCTGCAATACCACTAATCTGAATCCAGTTAAAAATAGTATTACTTAGCATTCTTTGTGTAGCACTTGAGAGTAACTGCAGTGCACAGCAATAAAAGTACTGTACTTACACAGTAAACCCTATGTATTCCTATAGAGCTGTCTACAAAGGAAAACACCAATGCACTATCACCAAATGCAGCCATAGCTGCAGTCCTCTTTAGCCTTTGACACATCTTTCTTAGGCACTGGAGTGGATTTTGCAGTATAGAGTGTAGAAGCAATGAATACCTTTTAGCTGGTACACACTTGGAGTATCAGATATCATTTAGCTCTTCAGTGCGATGTGACTGCAGCTGATCATTGAACATACTTACAGCATACTCACGTATGTCACACATGTTCCAAAATCAAGTGCCACATTTTGTTTGCCATGGTAAATAACTTCCAGTTGACAAAAAATTGGTCTCTTAATTAACTATGCAATTTTTCCTTTGTAATGCTCTTAACCCACTAACAGAAGTATTTTTTCTTCTGAAGTCTTTTAATTCTCAGCTCTTTGAAAAGCTGTTTAACAAATAGATTTCTTCCCTCTTTAGTTTTCCAAGGTTTTCTTCCCTGAAATTTCTCTTGAATTGTATTGAAATATCCTCTTGAAGTTTTATGTATAACAATTTTATCATATTGAATGTATCTTTTTAAGAAATGCTAATAAGCTAGAAAATTTGTGAGAGTGACTTGTTCACTTGCACTGTTCCTTCATTTCAAGTGGATTAAAGTAGCACTGAATTGTTATAAAACAGGGGTTTCAGTGTGCACCCTGTGGTATTCCAAGCTGGAAAAATCAACATAATAAATGTATCCATTTTCACTGCCTGTAATCTCAGAAACACCAAAGATTCTGTTATACCCTAAGATTTTGTGAGAATAGTTTTCCTGTATGTGTGTATGTTTCACATCCAACCAAATTTTGTCAATTCATCAGCTTAGTTCATCAATGAAATGCTTCTGTCTGTGGGACATATTTTTATGTTATGTGAACACAAGATAGAGCATTGAAGCATTACTTTTTACTAGCCTTACTTCTTCGTATAAAAGAGCATCCATTGGTCTTACACATTTGTTACTACAGTAGAGCACTTTGAAAGAGACTCCAGTTCCTTTTCCTTCCTCTGGTTGACAGGTGTGCTAGTAGTGTATTTAAAATACTGGTGACTTATGCATAAACAGCTTCTCTTATTTAGATTTGGTTTTTTATCCCTTAATTTCTGTGTTAAAACAGCCAAAGCACTCTTTTCACTGTCAGTCAAATTTATGCAAATATTTGTGCCAGCAGTTCAAACAAATAGTCCATCCATTCAGTTTTTCAGAGAAATGAAGTCCTGAATTTTTTCCACTATAAATCATATCTCTTGCTTGAATACAGCAACTGGTTTCATGGGTGACAGTAAGAAGTTACTTAATGGACAAAAAAACTGTTTCACTTCCTCTGAAATGAAATATCCACCCATTTGTACTTCCCTGTTCTGCAGGGAACAGGTCCTGAGTATTGTAAAAAAGCACTAATTTATTTGCTTCTTAAACAACAACAACAACAAAGTAATTTCCCTTGGGATTTCTCACCATTTGGTAGGAAGAGACTGACAGAAGAGCATAAAATAAAAAAATATGTGAAAATGTGCATATATATGTATATGTGTTCTGTTTTCTAATGTAAAACTAAAGGGACTCTTCAGAGTCTGTCAGTGGACAAATCTGAGCACTCCCAAATGCTTGCATCTTCTGCAAGAGAATTTTTGTTTCTGGGCCTTGTGGCAGGGAACTTGGATTATGACCTCTGGTGTTAACATATCTATATGAATGGCGGTTAGAAACAGCTTTCTTTCAAGGTTGGCTTAGCCTTTACTTCAATTTCTCTTGATTTTGTTAGAAAATTTGTCAGAGAAATACAGATCAGTTGATACTTAATAGGAAAGGAAGTTTGTTCTTGACCTATGTTTATTTTTCATAAAGGGGTGTGTCCATTGCTCTGGATTTCCAAATGTTCACAATAAAGCCTATCTTCTAGATATTTTACTTTTCATTTTTTAATTCATGATTTATAGTGGGGTTTTTAAATTGTTTTTATCATTTTTGGTGTTTCAGTTTTGGGAAATCTTTGTAATGAAACAGAAGTACTTCAAAAGTTCAGTAAAAGGAAGTTAACTGAAAGGGAAGATGGTTTTGAGTGGAAAGAATGGAGTATTGAATAATTACAGAAATGAGGAAGGCAAAGCCTTCTGTAACACTCTGCCTAGAGGGTCATGCCTTTAGAAGATAAATAGTCTTGGATAATGAACTTTGTCTTATTTTTTTTTTCTTTTCTTTTTTACATATATGCAGTGTCTACTCTGAATCTGCTTTTCTCATGCCTTTCATCAATTATCACAAGGGAAATAAATGTTTTTCCTGTGTGAAGTGGTAGCCTTGAAGAAAAAGCGTTATGTTACTTATTTTATCAATATGGAACAATGAAAGTCTAAAAATTATCTTCTGCACCCTTTTATCTGCAATTCTGTCTTTCATTTTGTTTGAAACCTACTCTGTACTGTACTTGAGAGGGAATAATACAGGTTTCACACAAGTAGAAAGAAGTGGACAGATCCTCAATTCTCTGGTGAGCTCAAGGTGGGGTGATTCAACCTGGCTCAGCTGAAGTGTCCTGTAATCTCCCAAGCAATGCTCACAAGAATTCTGCCAAGCCTTACTGAAATCCATCTTTTAAACTATGCATGCAGTCAGATGTAGCCAGTGTTTCTGGCTTTGTAGAATGAGATATGGACAGAAATAGGCTTCTCTTTAACTCTGCCCTTCTCTGAGGTGTTAGAGAAAATTTGGGCTTAAGATAACCATTTGCAGGTGGAAGCACTCAGTTTACTGTTTAAGCAGCTGTTCCCTGTATCCCCTGGAAAAAATAAAATTGATAGCTAACCTGTGCATACCTAGTCCACTCTGGTGTAGTGGGTCAAAAATAGATGGAGAACTTACTTGAGTTTTTCTTGTTGTTTGTTTGGGGTGGGGTGTTCGTTTGTTTTTAAACCTGCAATGCAATACATATCATAGCACTCCCAAAAACTGCTTTATCAGAATATTCAGGGATCCTCTGTCACCGTACTGACTCTTTGAGAAACACTGTTATTTAAATTGTTTTACCTATTTCTGGCCAAGATAAAAGCAGCAATCGGAAACTCATTTATATTTAAAACTAGCTAAAATGTTTTTCTTTGTGGTTTTGATGCATTTAAAACTTCAATTTCCTCTTGTAATGAGTGGTGCTGTCTGTTACAGACTGCAGGAGTGCAGATGTTAAAAGCATGTTATGATGATTCTGCAGTCAGTCCCTTCCCTTCAGGAGGTGTCAGAAGAAAGGTTTCCTGGGTGATTTTTCTCCCTTGTGCCCAATTGTTTAGATGTCTTTAGAAGCCTTTATTGTCCTGCTCTTTGAGCTATTCAAACATGCTGGGTTGACTTTGTGAAAGGTCTTTACCTGCTTAAAGTCCATCTGTTTTGTTGTCTGGAACTGTGGAGGTTATAGCATCCAGCAGAAGAGGGAATGGGAGACAACAATGATGCCATAAACTGACCCAGCTGCCTCTTTGCTGATTGATCATGCCAGAGGGGAACTCATGAAATGTGTAATTAAATACTTAATGCATTGCTTTGAAACCTAATTGCTTTAACTATGAATCTCCCTTTTCTCTTTTTACAGTCCCTTCTATCGCTAGGTAAATGCTTTTTGTCCTTCTGCAGCAAATGGAGGCACTTTAATTTCCTGAACGTATCTTTTTTAGGTATGGGGGAAGACTCCTTTGTGATGAAAATATTGCTCTGCTGTGTCATGATTATCCTTGGTACAGAAACACAAGGAGGGCAAATAAACTTTAACTGGCAGCTTTTGTTCAGGTGTTACCCAGATTTTGAGTGGAAGTCAAACTGAACTAGAATGACACTCAAAGTCATAAAAGCAGGGTTGTAGCCTTAGCATCTTGCTCTTGGATCTCTGCCACTTAACCACAACCAATTGGCTGTCATTCCTTATATGATGAACCCTTTCCTTCAGTGAATGATGATTTTGCCAGTTTGAACAGCTCCACTCCTCAGAGCAACAATCCCATCTCATTCCTAGACTCACTGCTCAGCCTGAGTTTTTCTTTCAAACTCTGTCTGTGGCTCTGGTCTACTCTATCTCACTCTCCCTTCACCTATTTTTGGACTGATAATTCTGCTTTCTCCCTACAGTTTCTCACTGATGTTCATCCTGTGTTAAAAGTAGGCCTCTTTTCTGGAAAACTGTTACCATGTTTGAAGATACAATTTTGCATAGGAACAACAGTGTCTTTTTAAATGCTGCTGAGGTATTTTATAATGTTACTCATATTTTTGAAAAGGCAAGAAAAAAAGCACTGGAGTTGTCATGACTTTTCTTCTTCTTCTTCTTCTTCTTTTTTTTTTTTTTGGTAGTTAAGGAACCCTGTACTTTTAATTTATTCTGTTCCTTAAAATATGCTTTGAGTAACCAGTTTGATTGCAAAGTTTCTTCATAAGAGGTTTGAGATGGTTGCATATCATTTGTGTGGTCATGTGTAGTTTGATCACATTTCAGAAAAACATCTCTAGTTACTTGTTCCTCACATGGACATGATTTTAATACTGAAAGATACAGTCTATGAAGTAGGTTAATGATTTTTCTTTAAAAATTAGATGATAGTTACAAACCGTGCATTTTTGATGCACTGCAAATATTTATGCTTGTGAAAGAGAAGTGCGTGTTATATGTGTCATATGAAAACATTGATGCAGTGCAAGAAGGCAATACAGTACACCTGTTTTTAATAATTCTGCTGCTACTGTAGCACTCGGAAGTAATAGGCAAGTAAGATTTGTGTGTGGTGTTTTTCATTTGTTTTGTAGATTATATTCTAATATAGTGGCAGACTACCAAAATTCTGCTGACCCTAAACTAATTGATTGAGAAGGAGAATAAGTTAAAATACATAAATGATGCTAGCAGCATAAATATATTCTTTTATATATGTTCTTCCCGTATGAATTATCTGTGCTTAGCAGTACTTCCTTAAACCAGCTTAGTTTACGTTGTATCAAAGGCACTCATAAGACCGGGTAGATGCTAATGCGTTCAACTTCTTTATTAGCTAGGAAAACATTTTTTTTCAGGAGATAGTATAATAATGTAGCAAAGATAGTAAAATTTTGTGTTTTATTTGGTGAAACAGGCTTCTTTCTCTCCTGTCTGTTTCAGATGGCTCATTATTTCTGATAGTTTATTAAGTTTGTATATGCATGGCTTTGCATATGCAAGGTAGTAAATAAAATCTTATTTGTAAATTGTGAAGAAGAGGCAACTTCTCTGTAGAAGATGCAGGTAAGTAAGAAACTTATTTTAAGAATCTGTAATAACAAGGAAATTTGAGACGATGTTTTAATATACATAACTTCCTGTGTAATTTCTAAAATTGCATTTTTAAGTTTATAATGTAGCTAGTGTACAGGGATGGTAAGCAGTTGCAGCATACTGATCCTAGGTGGTATCATGTGGGATCTTTCCTCATTTGATTGAGATGCCCCTTTTATGTATAGAGACATAGGTTTAAAAAGTATAGTTTAATTTGCAAACTTGGTTCATAGGCCAGGAGCCTGTAGGTGATACCATACGGGTCTCTTTCTAAGAGCACTTTCCCAACTGCATTTTACTTTTTGAAAATTGAAAAAGAACAGCATACAAAGTGATACAGAGGTATATTTTGTATATTTTTAGTGCCATATTTTTTCCTGTTTATCGTGTGTTTAGGTACTCCCTACTATATTTAAACAGTTAAGATTTTGTTGTTCTAAGACAATCTTCATGGTGCAGTGTTCTGTCAGTAAAAAAGGCAGTCTCTTCTAAAGCATGCTGCTATTAATAAACCCTAACACAAGATTACTTCTCATGATAACAGCAGCAGCTGGCAAGAATGTTTGCAATTTTAACATATTTACAGCATTGCTACATTCCATCTTGCATTTCTCTTATGGTACGTTGTTAGTGAAATTTCAGACTGAATTCTTACCATTAATTTCTTCATGGCCTTGCAGTCTTCCCTTCTTTTGCCTTCCCTTCTCCAAATCCTGTCTACATACCAAGCTGTCAAACAGGTCCTCCAGTGTCTATTGCCTATTCTGTCCACATAGTTTTTATATATCATCTCTCTTTTCTTTCCTGTCTCTTTACACCCACAGTGTTCCTGTCCTTTGCCTCTCTGCTTATCCTGCAGACACTTCTGGAAAGTCCTTTCTGCCCATGTACCACCTTTAAGAAAACAAAGAATTATCTGTAACAGTCTGTATTTCCTAAGAGAACCAGATAAGCCATCATGCTAAAAAAAAATACAACTCCTAAAACATCTATCACTTCATTTTCAAAATGCAAGTGTTTAGCTTTAAGTATGATAAATTCAGTATTAAAATACTACATGTCAATCAATTTCCACTGCCTACCCTTGCTTTATCATCTCCAGGCAGATGATAAACTCTCATAGTTCGTACTAATTCTCTTCTCTTGAATAGCATTCAGAATTGATGCTTGTGCACCTTTTTCCTTTGGGAGGAATGTTTTTGTTTTAAACAATAATAAACTTCTGTTCATTTAATTTATCAGACATGTATGTTTACCACTTACTTGCAGTTTCTGTTCACAGTGATTCAAGAAATACGTAACATAAAAAAAACCCTAATAATACAAATTATAGAACTGAGATGCATCATCCCTTTAACCTATGGCAAGATCTGTGGTGTCTGTGCTATTTCTGACTGAGATTCATCTAATGGTATAAATTTGCTTCTCATAGAAATGGTTAGTTTTCTTATCATGTTTGAAATGTCATTTTGTGTTGAGGTCACTTTGCACTGGGAGAATTTGACACTAATTGCAATTAATATCTAGATTTATTAAGGGCACATATATAGCAGTGCTTCTTCACTTCAGAAAGAAAATGGGTTAGAATAGCAGCAGCTAATTTGGTCGGTGCCTAATTAGTATGAATATTACATGGATTAAACTTGCAAAAGTAGATTCATTTTGGGGGTTTGTTTCTTGGTTTTTTTCAAGACACACCATGCCCCTCCTGTATGGGTTAGAGAATCTTTGTAACAATTTTTTGGGGATTATTCCATTTAATTGTCAGATTAATTTGCTGTATGTCAATTTCCTTTAGCTTCTCGTGCACTTTCCTTTTCTTGTTGCATAAAGAGCTGGCCATCATGGGAGAAAACTTCAGTGAGTTGTAGCCATTCCCTCCCAGAAGAAGAAGAGGAGGCAGCTTGAGCTGCTTGGTTCTGAGCCATGTCAGTGATCGTGGGTGTCCCTGAGATCTGTTGGCACGGCTCAAGTAGCTTTCCAAAAGGCCTGCCTCTTGTGCTGCCTTACTGAGAGGAATTTCTTTGGAGCATCTGGTTAACGGGGATCACTTTCTGGCACCACCTCCGTTAATTACATCTGCTCAACCTGTCTGCCTTGGTTTGTCCTGTGCATTCCCATGAAGGGTTGTATCCAGATGCAGCTGTCTTGCAGGCGCAGCACTAAGCCCTGCGCCAGTCTTGAGATTTCTGGGAAGGCATCCAAACTTCTGAGTGGGTGAAGAGGAAATAGTTTCCTGTTCTGAAGTACTGGCCCATTTTAATTTGAGCACACAACTGAGTGTTTTAAATGTCCATAAATACTGCATATTTGTCCGTTTATGGCCATGTTTAGCAAGTCCAGCCCTTGCTTTTCTTGATTTAGGAAGAGCTCATATTAGACGTGACCTGTTCTTTCTGGTGTGTGGAGAAAGCAAATGCTTCAAGACATCCAAGGCATCCTCAGGGAATTAATTCCTGAAAACATGGCAATGAGGAGAGGTGGGTGTGCAAACCTTCATGCCCCCTGCCCCAGTTTTTCTCTTTCTCTCTTCCTGATGCAGAGGGAAACCTGCAGTGAAACTTCACTAGTCATTGAATTGTAAAAAAAGTAAAACCTGTAATTTGCACCTCTGGAGTGTCTTACTGACTTGTGGGACTTAATTTATAGAAACAGGTAGCATTGGCAGCCCCTTGCAGTGGACACACAGACCACATGAACTCATAATTGCTGAAAATTTTCAGCTTATTCTTTGGGCTTCAGTAGACAATTTATGCCCCCCCCGAGGTTATACATAGTTACCCAATCATAATAGGTGCTGTCTAATAAAACTAATCTTTCAAGAGACATCTGTGTTTCTTTGCTCTCAGCATATTCTCTTTTGTGTATATATGTTGATAGAAAAATTGAAACGTGCTATTTAGTAATTGGCCCTAAGGCCTTGTATTTTCTCAGTGATTTTAAGACTTGTAATTCAAATTTGCACTACTTAAGCATAAACAATGTTAGTGAGCAAAAACCTTTAAATTGAATTGTCGTGTCTGTGAAGTAACTAATCTTTGTGATATAAACACAAAAACATTTTTTTTCTTTCACCTAGTGTAACAACTGTGTGCATAATGTACAGTATTTGTATATTAATGTATTTGGAAGAAGGTAAATAGAATCCTTCTTACAAAGGTATTTATATTGACACAAATTAAACCTCAGTGGTATGAAACTTAAGACAATTTTTGAAAAATAAAAAAGTACATTATGTAGTAGTTTTGAATGTAGTTTAAACTATTTTGCACTTTGATTTTAATTTCAGATTGCCTGTATCTTAGAGTTTTTTTCTTCTTTTTTGCTTATCCTTCAGAACCATGAAGTCAGGACACCTATTTGTGCGTTTTCATGCAAGCAGTTCCTTGCTGTGAGGCAACATGGGACACATGCTTCTTTTGTCCATCTTTTGAACTCTCTTTACTAGGAGTTTTAACTTCTGTACAGGGTTTTGAGAAATAGTTCATGTTTTGATGGTATGTGAACATATGGGGAATGAATTTGGAATCTTGAGACTAAACTGTTGCCTTTTTTTTTCCTTATCTTTTTTTTTTTTTTCTTTTTAAGCTTACTAGGAGAGCATTCCAGTAGAGGGGACATAAAACATATGTTGTCTTTGAAGGATCAGTGTGCCAGATATTGGATATGGCATTCCAAAGCATGTAATGACATGGATCACAAAGATGTTGCCCTATTAAAAACCTAATATATGCAACCATCTTTGTATTTCTAAAAGAATGTCAGTTACTGCTGAGAAATATGCTAAAAACCTTTCTGAACTTTTGAATTCCCTTGACAGTGCTTGTGAACTTCAAGGTCTATTTTAAAAATACAAAATATAATATATAATTTTCATTCTGTAGCACACAATATTATAGCTGGTAGGCAATTGTTTCCTTTCTTTTTCCTTTCAGAGCTGGGGAATCATAGCATCTCTTATCTAATACTACTTAATAATAGCCCTCAGAATACATGCACAGATACAGGTGCCCTTCCTTCAGGGAGAGTTTCAAGATTTCCTTCTAGTTTCTTGCCAATAAGTAGCATCAGTAGTGCTTCATAAGATTCTGTCCTAGATTAGGTATATCTGTCATAGACATATCAAAAACCATATCAAAAACCATATCAAACCATATCAAACCAAAATATCTGGCTTCGTTTAGGTGTGCCTTCATTAATGGTTTTCACAAATAGACAAATTTGTAAATGTGCTACTATTATCCAGCAGGGAAAACATTAAGTTGTTTTTTTAAATTGTTTTTTCTTTCTATTTATATTATCTTATATTCTAACTTTTAAGTAATCAGTTTTTGGTTTTTGTGTATAAACAAGAACTCATTTTTAATAGGAAAAATATTAGATGGGAAAAACCTTGCATGTTGTCTTATAATGTATTATAAATAAGGAAGCTTGATTTTCCTTTTTCAGTCCTTTGCTCTTCATGTCTTGAAAGTAATGAAATAAAAAATTCTCCCAGGTTATCTTCTGTATGTGTTTTCTGTTTTGTACACATTAGAGGGGAGACAAGAACCAAGATACAGTTGTGAGCCATAGCTTCATAAACAAGTCTGGAAACTGAGGTAATCCTGCCTTATATCCTTTTTTTCCCTGTTTCTTTCACCTTGTGGCTGCTGTCATAGTCTCCAAACTTGGAAACAGCTGCTGCTAGGAAACCCTGTCTTTTACATGTTTGACTTAGAAAAAACAGGAGTGGATTATTTCTGTTAAACTGAAACAGGAAAAAACTTGCATTGAATGCTGGCCAAATATCTGGTTGCAGCAAGTTAGAAGTTGAAGGTCTCTGAGTCTGTATTACCTAATACAGACTGTTTCAAGAACTGGACATGTGGGATGTTCGCACTCATCCCTGGTCCAGAATGTGTCTAGCTAGCATCAAGACAGAAGCAGATGAGAGATCACTACTACATTTAAAGTGTAAAATGTGGGGTTTTTTCTTCATTTATGAATGAGAATGTTTGTGCTTCAATTTATAGCCATGTTTATTTTCATAAAAATACAAAAATCTCTAAATCTGACTTTCACTTGAAAGTAAAATTGAAAGTGTTCAGGAGCATTTGATAGATTACTCTGAATAATTGGAGAGATTTGTCTTCTACAGATGCAACCTGAGCTGCACTTCTGTGGTCTCAATGCAGTGATTTAGTTTCTTTACAGTGGTTGCTTGAAGGAAATGGCATTTTCTGCTTCTCTGGTGGATGCTTCAAACTTCAGAGGCTGTTTAGCACTATTATTATCACAGGGTGGAGGAAGCCATGCAGTGCCACCCTGGTCCCAGGCTTGTGTTGTAGATGCAGCATTGCTTGGTTGGCTACAAATTACATGAGATATACAAAAAGTGAGACTGACAACAGGTGGAACAACAAAATGAGTTTCTATAGTACCAAGCAGCCAAGCTGTACTGCTAAAAATGTGGCTGTTTCTGTATATGCATATCAGCAAAATAGAATATCTTTGTAATGGTAGAAGGTATCAAAGTATTATTTTAGTACTTCCAGGGCGGTAGTCCGTGTTGGCAAGAACTTTACATCAGTTTTAAAAGTGACACTGTGCATTATACAGTGAAGTCTCTCCAACAGGAATATATTATTGAGGAAGAATATATCATGACTTGAGAATGCATTCATTTCTTATAAAGACAACCTGACACCAAGTGTTGCACAGGCAAACTATGCCACAGTGCCCTTTTTGAATCTTGTTTTATGCCTTGGTTGCAGAGTCAAAGCTGGATTATTTGCACTTATAGAGGCCTGACCTCTATGTGCCATTAGTAGGATAGAAATACAAAAACCTTTCAATTAACTCAATACTGAAATTGTTTGTCACAGCCTGTTTCATAGAGGAGAAACCCCTGATGAGATCATGGTGGTTCCCTTGAGATCCAGCTTTACTTCATAGCTCAGAATGTGTTTTAAGGGAAAGATACTGTGGTGAGAGACACTTGTGTAAAAACATCGTAGCCAGAGGAGAAAACAAAATGTATAAAATACATAGTGGCCCAGATACTGTCACTAACTGTAATAACTACTTTTCAGAATTTCTGATGAAACAACTTCAAACTTTTCTTTTTGTCTTTTAAGTCCCCTTGTTTCTACTTGCATGTAGTCAGAAGAGAAAGCTTGAATTTTGTTTTCCCATTGTTACTAGAGAATTCTTTGGATATTATCTTTATTGCAGTGGAAAAATGGTTTTTTGCTATATCTATCATGCCATTATTTATCATCTTTTTTTTTTATTAGAAGCTACTTCTTGTAGCACTGAGGTTTGAAGTTTCTCTGCATAAATTTCCATAACACATAATTTGGAGAAATGCTTTGCACCCTTTTTCATAACTGTTGATAGGCCAAATTAATTTCTCTCTTCTTCATTGAGAAGGTTGTGCCTGTATGCAGGTGGCTTGAAAAGCCTGATTGACATGGGTCTAATCCATGAGAAAATTAAATTATGATCAGACTCTGTTAAGCTAAGTGGGTTTTTTAGCCTCACCAGAGAAACATTTGTGATGTTCTTGTGAACTATAGCATGTCTAAAATGTCCCATGGCTTTATTAAAGGGTGCCTAGAAGTAAGAACTTTGATATATCCTTTTTTTAGAGTTACCATAGCAATGTAATGGGCAGAATACATTTAGGCTATTTTATAAGCAAAAGAGTTTTGTAAGGCATGTTTCTACTTAAGACTATGCTGATCATATGTACCATATGAACATTTGTAGCACACAAAAGTAATTTGAGCATATTTTTTTCCAAAATTGCCAATTTTACCCCTCTGCTTCTTAAAAAAATGTATTTGGCCTTTGAAATGTAATGGTTTGCTTTGTGGTCTCATTTTGTACCCTTTATCTTTAATAGTGAAAAGTATAATTTTGGATCTCAATGGTGTTGAGTAAGGTCCTTGTCATCTTGTGCTTAATTTATGCTAATTTGTCATACTGTAGGAAGGGGTAGGAAGAATGGCAAGTTCTTGTCTTGGCTTGAGAGAGGTTTCAGAATGCATGTGCTAATGATACACTGAGAGATTTGCCTCGTAAAGATATGGGAGATCTTTTTTTATTCAGTCAGAAGTTCCTGACTGACATTTTAGTTAATGCTAGCAAAAATAAAAACTCATACATCTATCAGAACAACACATTTAGCATTAAATGACAAGCAAAATAGCAATTGAATTTTAAATTAGAAGAAAAAGGATGCTTGGGGGAAAAACTGTATTATATAAAAATTTGAGGGAATTTATAGGATGCATGAAGTAGCTTAGATATTCATAAATAATTTCTCATGCCATTAAGGGTTCATTCTGATAGAAGCTTTATTTTACCATTCTTAGGTAAAACTTTGTGTCATGGCTAAGTATATCCATTTTAGTAATTTTTTATTTCCAAACAAATCTTATCTGAATTGGTATTGTTCATCAATTCTCATCCACTATGTAATCAAGGTGGAAAATTTATACCTTTTTAAAATAAGGTCTGAGTATGCACATCAAGGAAAAAACAAGTGGTTTTCCCACTAAAGAAAGAGTTTGATTTTTTTCTGTTTTTCCTTCATTGTATGTATGTTTTACTGGGGGAGCAAGGGGCTATCCTACAGAAAAATTTAGGAAATTTGTAGTTTAGCATAATTGCTACTTTAATATTCAGTGATTTTTTTTTTTTTTAATATCATGCAGCTTGTGGTGTTGTTTCTGTAGTGGACGTGAAGGGGCAGTGTAGTGCTGTTGATAAATCTTCCTCTGTGCCATCTTTTCAATCTTTTGTGGAATACAATGTTTAAAATGTGATTATTTTATTGGTTGTGTTTATGTGCATTACTTGTAAGAGCGCATGATAATTCTTTTAAGTTAAAGAAATATTCTTAAAATATCAATACAGTTAAGAACATTGTTGTTTAAAATGAGTCACTGTTTTCTCCTTGACACTGTGTATACTCATGAATATAGATATTCTCCATTATTTTTTTAAGACTGTTAGTGTTTAAAGGCTTCCACATGGTAAAAGCACATGAAGATTATGAACAAGTGCTGGCAAAGTACAACTAGATTTGAAATATAAAAGGGTATCAACAAAGCAACTTTGACGTGATTTTTGCTTGATTGTTTGTTTTTTTTTTTTTCACTTTGAGTATTAAAATACATTTGAAGTACTTATTCCTTGTGAATGGTACATTCTCTATGAATTAACTGACATCCTGCAGAACTGAAATATGTAATTTTACCCAGCAGAATAAATTAGTATCCAAAGGAGGCATTTTGTCAATGTCTCTTGAAACCATTTCACCATTCCATTTTAAATGTTCTAGAATAAGTGGGGCTTTCCTTGTTCATTGGTACTGCTTTAGTATCCCATGACCATAGTCTGAAAAGCTAAACAATGATCCTGAGCAGCTCAGGCTCCTTTGAAGATACCAAGGCATACCTGGGTTACTGACATAGCAAATAGTAGTATCATATTCTTTCCTCCTGGAGTGCTGATGAGCTGAAGAAATACATGTTTCTGGAAAGAACAAAAGTAATTCTGGCAGTTAATTTTTGCACGGCTTCAAGTGTTGTACCTTCTCTCATAATAAACCACTTTAATTTGCTTAGCGTTTTTAAGCTAACAGCTTTCATCATGGTGCATATTAAACAATTCAGAGAGCAGAATTAAAATAAGAATTGAGTGATATTTGTGCTAAATTTTAGGTACAGAAAATTTTGGGAATCACTGATAATTGTAATGACTATTAATAAGTATATAAACTGAATTTTAACACTCTTTTAGCCAGTAAGTAATTTAGGATTAATTAATCATTAGCTAACATTATATGCATCTCTGTATGTTGAATATGTCTGTTACCTGTTTTTTAATTCCATAAAGTTTTTATGAGTTCCTGAATGTGCTTAAAAGATGAAAAATATTTTTAATGTGTGCTAGAATTCTCCAGGAAAGATCAAAGTACATGTTCTTTAACCTAAATTCAATAGATTTGACTTACATTAAAATTTGAAATTAGGTAGAGACTTACAGTGAATGTCAGTAGTGGGAGATTTTTTTCTTCTATTACTTCTTCCATTACTTCAAGGTTATGGTAGACATGAGCAATAAAAATATCATCTGTGAGTACCATTGTATAGCTGCATGACAAGCTCTTTCATGCCCTGAGAAAATTGCTTTTCTTTTTGTTTTTGTTTATTCTGTGATCAGCAGTGAACAAAAGCCAGTAACATAGATGATGTCCTGTTTAACTCTCTAAATGCAATCTATAAAGGTTAAAAGATTGTTTGCTTTCTTAGGAGCTTCATTGTGATGACCTTCGAAGTAAGTATACTTTTTTCACCCAGATAGAAGGTTTCATTCTTCATTACTTTTAGAAACAATATTGTATTTTTATTGCAGTATATCTTAGTGGATGAATCTTTGAAAAACATCTTACTAGACTTACTTGACACTAAAGACAAATGTTAGGATGCTGAGGGATTGTAACAATAAAGCTTTTTAATTAGAAATTTAATTCCCCAAACCCTATGTTATCAAACTTTTGACAGAGCACTTGTTTGGGCAGTGTCAATATACCATCTTTTCCCATGTTTATCTTTGAAAGTGTTAGGCTCCAATTCTTCAAAAGCAGCAGTAACACACTAGATGCCGATGGGAAATTGTGAACAGGAAAAAAATTCCTGTATTTTCACATCAGCTTTATGTATCAAAACTGCATGCATCTTTCACATCTGCCACTAGACAGATGTGTGTAATTTCAAGTGCAAAAGTGCATGTGCCATTTTAATACTTTATGCAAACAGTGTCTATCAAATTAGCTACTTGTATAAACAAATACTCAACTGCATGCCTTGTATGCATGTCAGCTGAATGCAGTTACACACAAATTTTCTTAAAAGCAAGTGTCTTTTCTGCTCCCTGCTTTAAAAGCTTGTCAGTGTCTGGAGGGTAGCGTGAATATTGTCAGCATTTAAATAAATGCCTTTAAAAAATGGATAGACTGAGAGGGCTATTATGCAAAAAGTTAATAGATAGTATGGTTCTTGTTGGTCACACATGCTGAAAGTACCAGAGACTGAAGTAGGAGAGTGTGTTCCTGTTCTTAAGGACTACCCCCACCCCCCGGCCAATGGAGAGATTTGTTAATGAATGGAAGACTTTCATTAACAAGTTGCCTCCTTTAAAAACTTACTGAACTTGCAAATGATCAGAATCGCATTTGGCATATCATTAATACAGGACGAGTAAGCCTTAGAAAATTTGAAGAATTGGTTCATGCAGTTTCAACAAAAGTACTTTAGAATTAGAGCTTTTCTTTGGTAGCCTGTGCCCTTTTGGTCTCTTTTCATTTTCTTGCTATCTGTGTAGACCCTTTACATTTTTTCCAAACCTCCCCCCACCCCTGCTCAATAGCTAATCTGCTAAATTCATGCTACAACTGCCTCATTGAGTGGATGCGTTGTTCTGCCCGCTTCGTACCAGCTTTGTTACTGTGCAGTATTTTTCAGCTGTTTGTGCTCATTACCATACAGCTGGTATTTAGAGGAGAGAGGGAAGCAGGCAGAAGCTTTACTGTCTGCAAGTATAAGAAGCTCTTTTGCAAATGGGGTACTGGCAGATGGGGCATGTGTTTAAACGGGTTTTGCTGATAACAGACTGCATTAAAAATCATTCTGAGAAAGTCTAAGGTCAGCCCCATGAATTCAGAACTTGAGAGGTATTCAGCTTTTGGAAGACCTTTATAGAATATTAATTAACCCAGGTCCATGAAAGTGACAAATGGATTGTTTGCAAAAATGTTAGATACTATCCTGCTGCCCTCACTTCACAGTTCATTTCCTTCAGCATCCCCTGATTTGCTTTGTGGGTTTTTTTTTAAAACATAGGATTGTATATACTGTATTCATGATCAGGGCTGTTGCCAAAACAAATGAGTGAACAAACAGTAAAATCTCAGATCTCATGAAAGGAAAAATAATTTTCCTTTTGATGTTTTGACTGAACTTTGCATTACGTACAATTATATAAACCTTTGCCAGAAACCAACCCTTTACATACACATGGAAATTGATTCTCTTGCTAGCAGAATGAGTAGCACTGCACTGGCTGAGGTGATCTGAAGAGATGATTGAACAAAGTTTGTGTCTAGAGCCAGTACATCTTCTACCATCTCTACTTGCTGTAGCTGAGAAGGTCTCAGGGAGAACAAGCTTTAGGACCCTGAGACTGTGCTTCCAGGCCTGCAATGGAAGCTGGAAAATACAAGGCTAAGTGCAAGCTGGGAACAGGTGTTCTGCATTTAGACGCACTAGTTAATCATTTACTGTCTGAAATACAAGGTAATTGGTATGTGCTAACACAGCTCTGTGTGGGTCTAGTGCCTGGCCCTTGTAACAGGATCATCAAATTCCTGGCTTCCTTCTGGAATTCGGTGCATTTTGGCATTGCTCTGAGCCCCTTGGGATGCCCAGGGGTGACTAAGCAGTCACCTTGCACAGATGGAGCGCTCTGACAGCTGATGAAGGATGGAAGCACTGGTGGGTTAACATTCCTCAGAGTACCCACACAGTCTCTGACCCTCAGTCCTAATCCTCCAGGAAAGCTACAGAATGCTTTCCAAAGCATTGAGCCTGGGACAATAAAACCATAGAGTCAATAGAGCTATTGATTTCATGGGATGCTATAATCTTGGGGTTCTTTCCCCTTGTTTTACCTCTTTCTTTGCCATTGGAGACAAACTCCTCCTTCATTACTGACACTGCCCTGTCTGCTCAGTGGGAACCGGCGAGTCTCAGATGTGTACTTAAAATGTACACCAGGTGTACCAGGTCTACCTTATCAGCTCAACATTTTGATCTCCTCACCTGTCCCCATCCAAGGTATTTTATTTGGGATAGTGAAAAATTCTACCAGTGCCCATAAACCTTCCCTTACTGATAATAAGGAGGTGTGCTGTATTTGTAGATATTGGTCCTGCAGCACAGCAAATAACTGTAGTGTGTAAAGCCAGTGTCTGGCAGTGAGAAGATGAGCTCTTATTCCAGACCAGTTAACAGATGTATATACAATTTAGGCCACATTTTTATGTTCTTGAGAGAAGAAATCGAGATGCTTCTTATCTACTTAACTATTGACCAGAGCTGTATTTCAAGAATAGTTACAAAACATCAAGAGGTTTTAAATAACAGCACTGTTCAGCTGCAAAATTCCATTGCTTCTCTATAGTGTGAACTAACACACTAAGATGTGATATGAAGATTTCTGCTTGTAATGAGTTAGTAATTGCATTCAAAATTACATTGAGGACACTGAAGCGCAGCTTTGTATGAGTTTTGAGTTGCAAGTGAAATGCTGTTCACTGGTTAGCTTCCACATCTGAAGCACATTCACTCTGAGTTTGTCAAGAGCAAAGTGGGGAATTCACTAACTGCAATTTGCTCAAGCTCTTTAAGTCAAATATAATTTATTAAAGTTTTTGATGAGTATTGAAGTACAGCAAAAAAAAAAAGTAAAGGCACTGTTGTGATAGCTGCTGCAGCAGGGGTAGTTCCCCTCCACCCCCTGAATTTATAAACTCTAGCACTTTGCTTTCACACATCTATCTTCAAATGCAGTTATACGAAAGTGCAAGAAGAGATTATGAACAGCTGCCATCTTCTGAATCCAACTGTGCTTCCTGGAGGCTTTATTTGCACACCTCTGCCTCCAGCCCACTTTCCTGCTTTCTCCCTCTTTTTCCAGTACTGCCTAGTAGTCTGCCAGAAGTTATTTCCTTCCTTCAGCTTTGCTGGCAAATGGATCCTGTAAATGATCTAACTTGCTTTAGGCAAAGTTAGTTAAGTTTAAAAGGCTATCAAAAGTGATTTAAGCTACCTGCAAAATGTTTTGCATGAAGGAGATGAAAGAGCAGCAGAGCTCTAAGGTCAGTAACCTCTTGCAGAAAGGTGGTAAAATACCCAGGGGTTGAACATCTTTAACTGGCCAAGTGAACTTGTGTCTGTGGTGCATGAAGAGCAGATGTAAGAGCTGCTGTCACTGTAAAGGCCCTCCTGCAACTGCCTGTGCTAGTGTCACTGCTTTGATTAAAAATCACATGCTGGAGGTTGTAGACAGACATTCGCTTGGCTAAAATCCATGCCACTGGAAGCCTTCATCTCCCCCAGGCAGGTTCCTATTGCCCCTTTGGTGGTAATTATGGCCACACTGGAGCCAGCAGAGCTCCCACACTAGCTGTGGAGCAATCAGCCAGAAAAGCTTAGCCAATTTAAATGGGTGATTTGCACTAACCCAGCTAATTTAACATAAAGTGGATTTATTGTTCCTTTGGTTCTGCAGTGGGGACAGCAGCATCCTCTGTTGGCACAGCTAAACATGGGGGAGCCATGGTACAAATGCTGCGTGGTGTCCAGGTGTGACAAATGGGCAGCTCCTTGAGTAACAACCCTACTCAGCACTGTGGCCAACCATGTGGCTTCAGTTTAGGTTTTCTGTGAGGTGGTTTGATGAGTAGAGATGAACAAAAGGCTGTGTGAGTATATTTCAGAAGTCCTTTTGGCTAAATTAAGAAGCACAAGCATAAATTAATGAGGCAGTTTGTTCTTCCATAGCAGAAAGGACTAGGTACTTTTGAGTCTGTGGATAGGTGGTAACACAGAACTTTATCATCTAAGTCTGAATGTTTTTAAGTATCATGTAACTTCAGTGTTAATTTGAATTAAGTTCATATGTAAGACTAATTCAGTGGGAGTGTTTGGATGGTAAATAATTAATGTTTTGCTGTAAAAGAAGTCAGAGTGCATAGATAAGTTTTTCATATTAAATACAAAATTATTAAATTCATGGTACAAGTTAGAATCTCCCAGATCTATGATGTCATCTTTGTGGTAGGGAATCTCATGACTGGGATTTCTGAAAAGCAAATTACATTTAATGCAATTCCTTTGCATTATAATTTTTATAGGTATATTGTTTATATTCGCCACATAATTTAAAAAATAATGCATGTGAAAACTGTGTTATGTAATGGCTAATAAATGTTTGGTGCTCAGAACAGATGTACAACTTTTAATGGACTCAGAGCTATCTGTCTTTGCCTGTTACACTGTCTACACATGAGTTTTATGATAAAGTTTGTGGTAGGATGTAAAGTGCCCATAAGGTAATAGATGCAGTAAAAGCTACAAGAAACTTTGCTAATAAGCAGACAGAGAGCAGGCACCACTGTGGATGAAACAGAATTAAGCTCCATCCAAAACCTCATCCTGCTAAAGATATTTTACACTGATTTGTTTTAGAAAAGTTCATGATAAAACCTTCGGTGAACTGGAAACAGTGGAGAAATCAGTGTAATGAGCAATCAACATCTGAAGCAACTGACTGGCAGTGAGAACACATCAAAGACATTTTTCAGAGAAAGGATGGAAATTACTGAAACTTCACAGTGTTCAGAGACATTGTGGTTCTGTCTTTATCATGAGGTCCTGGGTCTCCTGTGCTGGATGCTTCATTGTGTTTGCAACCTGCGGGCAAAACCTAATTGTCAGTTACTGACAACAGAGAATGTCCTCTTGAAGTTTTTTGCTTTTGCAAAAAAGTTTTCTGCTTCCCTAGTAAAAGCCAGACTTTTAGCTCAGTTTTTCTGTTGGGAATATTTCTGCTTTGTAGAACTTTGCTGAGAAGCCTTCAGTGTTGAGTTTTGGACAAATCATCCAAACCAGGGAAGTTATCCAGTTTAAAGAAAGAAAAATGACATCAGTCCTGTATCCCTGGACCCTGTTTTAACAGCTGTACTTTAAACTTGAGCTCAATGAAGCTTCAAGAGGAAGCATTTTTGATGCTTAATATTAATTAGGAAACCTTCTCCAAAAAATGAGGCAAATTAAAATAATTAGGGAATTGTTGTGGTGTTGGTCCTTCATGTGTATTGTTGAAACACAAGCATAAAAAGGTGTATGGCAGGTGGGAATACCATTAGACAAGATATACCTGCAACAGCATAAAAGTCCTGAAGGAAGGTGGTTAGTAGCTTTATTCATCAGCCTTGCAGTAATTCACGTTGTTAACATATACCCTTCTCTTGTTTTACATTAGTGCCACTCTGCAGTTTCACTCATTGAGTCACCAAGTATCTGTCCATAAGTTTGTTTAAATAAAGTTCTTGGATATTGTCCTGAAAATATATTATGTAAAGCTGTGCAGAAGTCACAAGTGCTGTATTTTTTATCTTGCTTCAGATCTTGAGTGATTCCTGGAAGCATGTTCAGATTACCAAGGACCTTATGTAAAAATTCAGCGTGGTGCTATAAAGTTTCTTCAGGAAGTCTTTTAGCATAATCCAAATGCATCTACTGTTCTCTTCTGTGTGACTAGTGACTGTTTAAGTCACTTCTGTTGCTGCATTCTGCATTTGGTTTTGGGAGGGAAGAAAGTCCTGATTCACATTAGTTTTGGACACATATGAATGGAAAGCTGAAGCAAATGCATGTATTTTTTCAGCCTATCATGGTTTCCAGTAAGTGGGGTGGATATACAGTGTCAAAGAAGTCAGCCTGCAGGCCTACACTGAAAAAGAAAACCACGGGGAATGAGTGGTTCTCTGAGAATAAAGTCTATAAAATAATTGAAAATGGCCTTTATTCAAAATAGGAATTGTAAAGAAACAAATACCCTCTGAAGACAATATGAGAAATATGAAGATATCCCCCATTTGTGAGACAGACAGACAAATTATTATGATGGATGTCAGCTGGGAATAATGGAAAGCACTTATTCTGGTCCATGTGAGTTTAGGCACTGTGTACCAGGAAGAGTGAGAGTACAGCCTCCATTGGCTGCAATGCGGGGAGACACTGAGGTCTTGAAACTGTGGCTAAGAAATTTATTCTGGTTAGCTGAAAACATCACCTGATGAGGAATTTATGAGTAATAGCCATCATGGCTTCAGTTATTTTCAAGGCAGAAGGACAGTCATCTTCCTCTTGGTGACAGAAACTTCCTATTGCAGAGTGCACTCTAAATCAGATGAGAAATGTACATCAGGCAGCCAGGTTTACCAGGCAGAAATTGAATTTTGGGGTGGCACCTGGTCTGTGGGTACCCATCCTCCCTGGTAATTCATTCAATAGGCTGCTGGTCAACCTTCTTATGTTGAGGGAATGGGCAAGGGGCAGTAATAAGATTATTATTATTTGGTCTCCCTACTTGTCAGGATTTTAGAGAGAGCTGTCTCATAAAGTTAACAATAATCTAGGTGCAATATGTCATTTTTCAGAGCAGGACAGACACAGAAAACTTCTAGTCAGGCTGATGAGGCAAACTGGCAAACTGGCTTCATGATTCTGCCTCACCAGTAAAACCTGTTATTTCAAGGTTTTTTTCAGTGCCATCAGATTCAAAAAGATGATTAGCATTTGAACCTGCAAATGCTCTTTGACCTGCATTTGGGGAATACAAAAAAATGCTCAATTTAATTGCAGAAGTTCTTTCAGAAGGGATGTAAGTAGTCAGAGTTCTTTACTCATGTATTTCTCAACCAAAATCAGGATGGACACGTTTGGAGATCGTAATGTGAACCCTGTGTTCATTTTTCTCTCTGTGAGGACCAGTGCAATGGTAGGACTGCATTTTCAGTCTTTCTAGCACAGCACCAGTTGATTCTCTGTGGGAGTTGTCATGTTTCTTATCCATTAAAGCAGACCCCTTAATAGCTCCTATCACTGCCGGGCAAGCTTTATAAGTTCAGAGTGTCTCTTATGAGACTTGGTATTATGCATCTAATTCAGACAAGTATGTCTCAATGCAATCACTATTGCATTGTTTCCAAAGAAAATACAACAATTATCCTTTCCTCTCTGACGCATCAAAGCCCAGCTCATAGGAGAGCTAAATCTCCTGGCAAGAAGGTTGTGGTAAGATTTGCTTTTCAGCTCTAGCAACAGCCAGTGTGCAAAAGCTGACTAAATACCATTGGATTGGCTGTCAGCATTTAGCTGTGCATTCTTGACAGATGTCTGCTCTTTGATATGTTCCCTCTACAAGGGGAACTGCATAGGTTATATACAATCTTTACAATGCTTTTGGTTGTTGAAACTCAGAGTGAGTCTTTTTTCTAGGGTAGGTAGGAAGAACTACTTTTGTCACCATCTGTATACAGTAGGATGGGTAGAAAAGGAATCTCTTTTGAGTAACAAGTTTTCACATGCAGTCTCATTGTAAAAAGAGGGTCTGTCCAAAATACAGAGAGAAATCAATTGTGAAAGTTTGGTTCTGTTTTGTCTGAAGATATCTGTGCTATAAAAAATAAGTGGGGGATTTAGCCTGCAGGATAGGATATAGTTAACTTTGACTGTAGAAACTGCCACATAGTGGGAGTTCCAGAGAGCAGGATAAATGTGTCTTTGGTGCCAGGTCTGGTTTGCCTGTAGTTTCCATCTTCCATCTGGCATTGACAATACCACCTGAGGTAGGAAGCAGGACCACCCCAGTCCCCCTATGGCTGCTTTTGCAATTGGTATTGGACAGACCTCAGAGCTTGGAGGCGTGAGCTTTGGCCTGTAAAGGGTAGAAGTTTTGAGGCCAAACCAGAGATTCTGCAGTTTCTTTTCCCAGAAGGGAGGTATTTTTTCTTATTTCAGTTTAAGCAGAGTTAAAACTACACGGGAGGACCCAGTCTGCTGTCTTCTGTACCCCTTGAAGTGGTGGCCCCATGATGTTGGCCATGGATTTGTTTTGTGGTGCAAGCCGCTGAATTTTTAAAAATCTTTTTTTTCTAGAAGTGTATTCAAGATCTGAAGCCATATTTTTAAGAGCAAAAATGTCTTTTTAATTAAAATGTGAGGTTATAATAATGACTTTCTGGTTGGCAAAAGCTGATTTACATCAAGCCCCAACTTAAAACATAGTGCTTGGAGCACCATGAATACAAAATTTTATCCTTTCTTATCCCATGTGTAGGAGGAATCCATCACAATTGCAGATACAATGAAGCAGTGGATTTTGACATTTTATTAAAGTTTGGACATGTAATCACTCTTCAATGTTCTGTTCAAAGGAGCCTCAGCAGAAAATAGCATAAAATTACCATGCACTGATAATGGAGAGAAGCACTGAACTTCAGATTTACACTCTTATTACTTGTTCCATCACATTCAGTTCTTTGTTGTGTTGTCTTTATGGCTTCTGGTGTTCTGAGAGTAAGGTTCCCATTCATTTTTGGAACTCTAAAAGGACATAAATTATAATGGCTGAATTCTGATATGACACGGGTTAACAAAAGTATAGAAGTTTTTTACTCTCAACTCTCAAAAGCAAAGCTAATATATTTTCCTACTGTTTTCTTTTGATTTCTTTTCCAAACACACAAGAAAAGTTAACTGTCGCTGACATTTGAGGTACATGTTGTGTTATATTTCTCTGTGGTAAAGTTCTTTTATATGTTTTAAATACTAGCATTAAATTCTGGACTCTGATTATAAAGAAAGTCACTTTCATTTGTAAAGTTAATTTTGTAATTTCTATCATGAGAATTTTGCATATAAATATTTTTGTAAGTTGCCTTTTTCAAACATCTTGGCACAAGGAACTCAGCTAAAATGGAAGGAGAATTGTTTATGGGGAGAGAGAAACTTTCTAATCTCAAAAGAAGGCTATCATGTTTAAAGAAAAACATAGTTTTATTGATAAAAGAATTATTAAATAAATCTACTAGGTTCACTGGGTAATAACTTTTCGCCTCTTGCAACTGCTGCAACAAAGAAAGAAATAGTTTACTGTTATGACTTTGCTGAAATAGGTGGGAAAGGAATTGCCTGTTCTGTTTATTTACCAGTGAGCAGAAAAAAGGAAAAAAAATATCAGGTATTCAAACAGAAGTCTTAAAGAAAAAGCCACAGAGAGAGAGAAGGCTGTAAACTCTTTGTACTGTCTTTGACTTTGTACTTTTTGCATATTTGAACTTTCCCTCCCAGGGTTTTTTCATATTGCAGATTTCTGTGCATGAGTCGATTTCTTAAAGAGTTGTAGATACAGCCTTTAAAGGTGTCCTTCAGGTTGGTAGTAGATAGTCTCAACTTCTGTAAACAGATTAGGCTTTGTCAAAGTGGTTTGGGTTAATTTTTTGAGGGGGGTATTGTCATCTGTGATGGCTTACAGGCAAATCACGTGGATGATGACTATGCCTTCATGATAGCATACAGCGATTTTTTCTGGTTTGACAAAAACGTGAGCATTGTTGCTTCTGTCAGAGTACTTTTCACAGAAGTGATGATGTCTTGTGTAGTAGCTTTGCTAATGTAACCCTGAAGTCTTAAGGCTTGGAAAGTTCTAATTTTACTTGCTATTTCTCTGCTAATCAAACCCTTCACTTGGTTACAGCAAAGGTGGGCAAAGAGCACTTTTGTTGGCAAAGAGTTCAGTCTTAGCAAGAAGCTGCAGCAACTTAAGATCTATTTTATCCAGCTGTTCCTGGGTACTCTGCTCCCATGGCACAACCAGTAGGAGGAATGTGCTAGCAATCCACAGCCACGTGTCTGCAAAATCCAGGAGTTCAGTTTACACCACTGCAGTCACTGCAATCCTTACAGATTGTTTGCCTAGGTAAGCTCAGGTAAACAACCCTTCTGTTTAAGGGAAGTGCCCTCTCAAATCCGCTGGCAGTGTTTGTAAAAATGAAATATTTTAAATGGTAAGGCTCTGCCAACCTGGCTTATTTGGTTGGAGTGGATTAGGTTGGGCTGTTTGTACAAGAGGGGATTTGCAGGTGGGTACAGGAGGCTGCAGGGGAAAGGATGAGTGACAGATGACAGGCAATGCCTGTTACCCACTGAGGCACAGCGGGCACTGCTTCCACCAGTGCACCAGAACCAAGTGTCAGCCTGGAGAGTAGTCACAGTCCTAGGGAAGCACCATTGTCATCAATATAGCAGGAGCAAGGGCTCTGTAATCTAATTGTCTTGTGAATTGGTGTGGCGGTAGGAGGTCTGTGGAAAGTGGTGAAAGAAATGTGTGATTTGAAGGTATTTTAGGTATTTCATCAATGGGTTTGGAGAACACACCCTAATTAGTAAAAGTCAGTTGGTTTTAAAGTTGAAACTTTTGAGTGCAAATGCATGTTGTGAGTAATAGCTGAGCAGAATGATTTCACTGGAAGGCCTTTTCATCTGGTAAAGCCAAAACCATATCTAAAATATATCAATAAAAAGCTACTAGAGTTTATTTTGCTGATGTATCATTTTATGCCTGCAGAATGGAAGTGCAGTTTCATTTAGTTGTCCTGATTGTAGTAAGGGAATCATTGTGTGGGCTTCAGAGCATGTAATCAAGGATTTCTGAAACATTTATGCTTTGTCTGCTAGTAGTGTTCAACCTCTTGCTGCTGTTTCTTGCTGCTTCTCCATACACTGAGAAAGCAAGGGGCCATGAATCCAAGCCTTCTCCTCAAGGAGCTGCTGTTAAGTTGACTGCAAGCTGACCCCATATATATTTGCCAACATGTAATTCTCAGCAGAACTTGGGCCCCTGGCATATCTATCCTCTGTGTAGGTTACTATGGTTTTTCCTTCACAGGGCTAAAGTGTTGCACAAAGTCACATGTAGCAACACTAGGAACAGAACTCAGGACTCATTTTAAAAAAAGAAAAAGATAAATTAGGCCAAAGGCTGGTTTCTGCAACTTACTTGTCTTTTGAACTGAATAACTGAAATGTGTTTTAACAATGCTCTTTGTATATCTATTTATTTGCAAACATGTATGGAATAGATGACTTGGCTTGTCCCATCAGACTATAGGGGATTTTAGTGTGTGTATGTGTCAATGAGCTGGGACTGCCAGTATAGGAGAAGCTCTTGTAACTGCAACAGTTACAAGGATAGCAGGATAGCAAACACAACTGAATTTTGTAACAGATTATCTTGAGGTTGGATTAAGTCATTTGCCTCTAGAATTTCTCGAAGAAAGCTGCTTTTGAAGTCAGATGTGCTACTTTTTGCTAGTGTTGGATTTGGGAGGTTTTAATGATTAAAGCAGCAGTAATATGGGCTTATAAAATGTTGGGTCAAATCCTGGCAGTACCATGAAGCCCCAGTGAATTCAGTGCACTTGTCCTACTGATAGGGAATCCAATATATTTTGGCCTCTGTGACTGTGACCAGTTGGTACTGTGAACATGTCATCTTCCAGCTCAGTGAAGTTGGCTTGATAAACTGCCACCCTTTGGGCTACTTGCAGGTATTTGTCATGCATCCTGCCAGCAGGCTTATGCTCTTTCAGATCTGCCACTTAAGCTGCTCATGTCATCACTTCTTAGCCTGTTTAAGGGGGAAAACGTGCATTTATTGCCAAAGATCTACTTCTATATATAGTTGTATTAGCCAATTTAGCTCACGGACTGAAATCTATTGAGGAGAGGAGAGTAATCTCTTCTGGTACAGCTATATCCAGCAGAGAATATGCCCATGGCTTGCCATTTTGAGAGCTGTTTTTGACAAGTTTGTTTGAGAAAAGCTTATAGAAGGTATGCTTTTAGTGAAGGATGTCTTTAGAGAGTGTTCACAGTGAAGGATGTCTTTAGAGAGGCATGGGCATTTCCTTAGGATAAGATAGCAGTAGGCATGAGAAATACTTCTGGAGCAGATGGGCCTCTGATCTAGAACTCTTCTTGATGTAAAGCATGTTTGGTTGTCAGTGGTGTTCTTCACGTGTTTTTGAAAATGGGATTTGAACTGGTAAAAGCATGGTATCCTCTTCTTCCTAAATATTAATTTCCTTGTCAATTTCTGCTGATGTTGTCTAAAGTCAACCTCTCTGCTGTGCACAGAGGCATTGATGTGAGAGTGTGTTCTTGCAGACTTGGTGTTCCCAGCCATGGCCCCAGAGTTTGTTAACAACCAAAAGGTGGGAATGGCAACATGAAGAAGCAGTCTTGATTCCTAGCCAAGTTTTTAGTCTGTTTCACCTCTAGGTTAAGCCCCTTGCTCCTTTTGGTCCCTTTGAGCTGGGGTCTTTACCATATCTCTAAGTAGTTCTTACTTTGAAAGGGCAATCTTATTATGAGGAATATTGATGTTACTTGACAAACCTTTGTTATACACGTTGAGCTGTCTGTTCCTTTCCTTTCCAGCTTCAAGATTGCTCTGAAAAATGCCAATAAATTAGGAGTTTCTTGAAACTAGCTCAACATAAAGAAGCAAATATACTCAATTCTGTTACTGGTTTAATGCAGATCAAGATAATATTCTCACCTCATTCCCAAAGGCACCTAAAGGAAAAGTGCAATTCCATGATGGTATCCATACAGATAAAAGGTAGTATAACTGCATTATTTGGAAACTGCTGCAAGCTACTCCTCTTTTCCCTTTAATTTAAAAACATTTTGAAGACACTAATGCTGTGGGGAATGAGTCTTAACATTTGAGCACTGGGAAATTTTTTGTAGTTGTTCTTCCAGAATATTTCTGGGAACTGTGGTTTTGTTTCAGGAAAATGAAAAGTTGGAAGAACTTGTAGAAGGTTTAGAAAGACCTATCGGGGCATAAAATTCCTGAAATTCTTGTGTTTTCTGGGAGAAAACACAGTTGATAATTTCTTTTAGACTGAGGTTTTGGTTGGGCAGGACCAGATTTGTTCAGGTGTTATTGTTCAAACTTTGTTGTTAGAGAATGTAAGCTGGATATATGGCAGCAGCCCAGCTGGACAAAACTGCAGCAGCCTTTGACTCTCTTGTTGATACCATCAGCTGGCTGCTTGCATGGTGGGGTCTTGTTTGGGAACCAGTTACACATTCTGTTTCATTGAGAGCTAAGTCAGTATCTTGGTAGTGATAAAAGGTGAAGGGTATATGAACCACTCCTTGGGATCTCTCTAGGTCTCACATACCCTTGAGCACAAATTCTCCTCAGGAGCTGAAGACACTTTGATTGCTTATTTAAATATTTAGGTAGATATAAAACCAGAATAATGTTAAGTGCCAGTTGCAGCTATAGAAAATGCCCTTCCAAAAGATTGAGAGGGTTGGATTTGGTATGCTGGTTGTTTTCACAGCCTTCAATGACAGCTCCTTAGCCTGGTATCCATCCCCATTCTCATACTTGGGCATCTGCTAAATTTTTAAGTTAAGAGTTCTACTTTCTATTGCAACAAAAAAGTATAGTTTTTGTGGAGGTGAAGGGGGCATTATGATTGTTTCTCACACAATTTTTTTTTAATTCTGAGATGAGATTTCTTTTGGCACAGCCATCTCTTTAACCTTGGTGTACACTGCCTCTGCTTAGAAAACAGCGTTGGTATCACAACTCTTCAAAACAGATACATTTTAGATTGTAATAGATGTCCCCTGGAAACTGGAAATGGGAAATGAGTTGGATTGTCCGTGTCTTGGAACTGTTGACCCATGCTTTAGATTAATGCAGGCTCTGGCTGAGTCTTCCTCTTTTTTCTTTTCCCCATTTAGCCTGTACTACTGAACGGCTAACCCAGCTTACCAGTCACGTTTCTATAGCTCCTTTCAGAGAGCCACACAAAACTGCCAGCTGTCTAACTGGTGTAAAAGCAAACCCCACCATTCCTAAAGTAGATGCACATAATATGGTAATGTAACCAGCTATCATGAACAGGAAAGTGAACAAAGCCCAGTTAGTGTTAATGTTCTTGCTTCTCAGTATGTACACCTGCTGAGTCACATTCAACTTTCCTCTGTGATATAGCAAATGAAGTAACATTTTTTCCCTAGGTATTTTGCATAAAGAAGCATGAAGCTTGTTCAGGTTTTTGTTTTGGTTAACAGGATACTACTCCGAGAGCACCTATTGTGCTCTTGGAACTGAGTAGCCCACACATCTTGCCACAGATGTGGGGCTTGTCTGTCTCAAAGGAAGAGAATTTCAGAGGGCTCTTTGAAGGACTGCACTGATAAGGAGGCTGACATCCCTATCTTAAGTTGAAATGTACCTTATTGTTTTAGCTTTTAACCCAGTAGTCTGCACTACCTAAAATACCTGAATTACAGGGAAGGTTAGTATCCTCTGCTATCTTTTCCTTGACAGGTTGATTGCTCAGTCTAAACCTGAGACCGTTGGATTCCCTTCTTAAATTAGCTGTCCACCAAACTTTCTTTGTATTAATTAGAATCAGTAAATATGAGCATAATGTGCATAAGGCACATGAAAAGATGGTTGCTGCAGCTGTTTTAAAAACCCCAGAGTTTTGCCATGTGACTTGTGCCATGTAGTGTTCTCATGCTGGCTTACTTAGGGGGAACACCTTCATATTTTTGAGTCTTGCATAGCAGAGAATGAGGGTTGCTCATTGCAATGTTGCATACAAATCCAGAGACCACCCGCTGTTCCTAAACACAGGGAAATAAAATCATTTGTAACCAGGAGAGACTTTGGATGAAGTTTGCCAGAAACGTAGTAGGAACCAAAATAAAAGAGCTTCTAGTACAGGTCAACCAATTCAGCTTTTGGAATCAGCATAGCGTAGGAGTTTCTAATCCCTCTGGTGGTAGTGGTCTGCCTTCTAATTTTAGTCTCTTTCAGTTTACTTGTAAAGCACAATAGACCAGTGGAAAAAATCTGCATTTTAAAAAAGTTTTTGAAGAGCATGCATGAGTCATACCTGTCCCTGCAGGCTGTTAAAAAGCTGCCAACAGTTAGCTGGGAAGAAGTGTATTTAAACTGTGTTCATGCCAATTTAAATTACTTTATACAAAAGCATGAATGAGGTTGTAGTATTCCATTAAGGCTGTTGTTATCAAATTTTAATGAGGAACTATATTTACACAAGCAGCAAATGCGTTCTTCCCAGAATTTTCTTTTTAATCAAAAATTCCTAAACATTATCTATGATTTTACAAGGAACAAAAGTGAACATTGTACAATCCTGTCCCAGTGGGGAAATTCAGCTAACAACTGGGATGTGTTTAAATAACTGCACAGAAATTGAAATTTAGGTTCATCAGCGAATGATCTGGTCAGTGGCTCATAGCATGTTTTGTTGAAGGTAGGTAGTAAAATGGGGATTCAGGACTGGCCAGTTTTCAAGGCACAAGTCTGTTCTGTGTCTGAAATTAGACTAAAGGGAAGAGTCCTCATGATGTGTGAAGCTTGTGTTGAAGGTTAAATTAAAAGGGGCTTAACTAACGCTAGTCTGCACTTTGATTTTTTGCCAACTTTCTGATCAAAAAAAATGAGACTTCTGCTAAATACCAGACTGCAGGCTGGTGCTCTCATCCTCCTCCCTCCTGCTTCCCTTTCCCACTTCCATTCAGTCTCTCCCTGTCACATCAGCAGGCCTATGACATACAGCAGGATATTTTTCCATTTCTGTGAGAAAGATTGGCATACATAAACCAGTTTGGCACTGATTGAATATTAGAGATGGAGTATGATAATAAAAGGAAAGTGGGTAAAAAAATCCCTAGAGATTTGTCAGAACATTGCTGGCATTGCTTAAGCAATATTATAGCTAATAACAAGCTTTAGTAGTTGCTTTCAGCAAAATAAAAGGAATAGGAACTAGGACATATATTTGCACAGGCTTTGTTACAGAATCTTAAATCTCTCTTTCAGTGTGCTAATTTCAAATAATAGTTTGCAATATTCTGTATTTTCTTCCTCTTAATTTTGAAATAGTTTCAAGATATTTTCCTGTACAACCAACCATATTGGTGACATGGACTATTTCTTGGCATTTTCTTTTGTAACATTTAATTGGTAAATCGGTAGCATTAGATGGACTTCATTTCCTTAAATAGTTGGATTTGTGAAATACTGAGTCACCATAAACTTACAAACTTTAAAACCATGGTTGCCGTCTAATTTTGTGGTTACAAATGAATGGAACAGCAAACAAAAAAAACTTTGAAATCTTTAATTTACTCCATCCTGTCTATAAATAAAGAAATTGTAAGTTTCAAAACCGAGGAGTTTAGTTAACTGTCTTGCTATTTAACCCACAGTGAATGGATAGGTTTAGGGAGTACATCAGTTCCATTACACTGATTTGGCAAGTTGACAGAAGTTTTTAGAGTAATGGCTAAATATGTGATGTCTGAGGTTATGTGAATGTTGCAACATGCAGTTTTCCTTAAGGGTAGAAACAGGGGTTTTTGGCTTGTAGTTTTTTAAATTTAAGTAGAAATGTTATAGCTTTATAAAGGAAGCATAAGCTTTTATTGAACAAAATGCCTTCACAAAAGAAGCTTAGACGTAGCAGTGGACAGGTATGGACATGTATGGTAGTTTTCCTTTTTTTATGCTTAGTTATTAGGTTTTCTATAGGTAGCACTGTTTGAAAATATCTCTGAAACACTGTAAAATATGCCATCTATTTCATACTTCCCGAATTCTATGAAACATCTGTTATAAAGAGTTGTGCTGGTAAAGCTAAATTCATTGTAAAAAAAAAATTATTAGCAATTGTCATCCCTCTTGCCTGGATTAGGGACTGGTTACCCAAAGTTATGCAGTGCTGTGTCTCTTGTAGAGGCAGGCAAGCATGCTGTGTGGTTTCTAGACTGGAAGCACCTGTTCAGGGAAGAGTGTTTTTAGTTGGGGCAGGTTTGCTGGCCTGCTTGCTCTGCCTGTGGCCCATTTTGACATGCAATTGCACAGCATAAGGTTAATGACAGTGGGTTAGCAAGCCTTCAAAGCATCTGGTGTGACCCCAGGATGCCTGGCATTCCTCTCTGCTCTGCAAAGGTTTGGCATCCATCCTCCACTGCAGGAAGAATGTACTCAGGAGAAACCAGCTCACAGAGCACCCCCAGGCCTCTAGAGAGGGGTGAGTTGTCATGGCAATAAATCATGAGGTCTCATGGAAAAGGAGTAAATCCCCTTCTCTGTGCTCTACCATAGGCATGGGTTGGGTGAGAAGAGGAAGCTGGATCAAGCAGGTAGAATGTGCAATTTTTCCTTTTATAACCACCACTGCCACTTAATGCTAGGGCAGAGTGTGTGTCATGGGAAAATGACCATTTTCATGTACCAGAGACACTCTGGTCTGCAAGGAGCCTGTGTCCTACCAGCCACAGTGCTGATCAGACTGACCTGACTGACCTGGGACTCATTCTGTAGCCAAAGGCAATGTCGGCAGAACTGCATCTTCCCTCTAGTGGCTGCTTCCAGCTGCTCTGCAGATGTGGGCAGGAATGGCAGAGAAAACACCAAATATCCTCTAGATAACTTGCTGGTGCAGGTATTAGACAAAGCACAGGATAAGCATTTTGGGGGGCCGAAGCACTTCTGTGAAGACAGGCTGAGAGACCTGGGGTTCTTTACCCTGGAGGCTCCAGGGAGACTTCACTGTGGCCTTTCAGTTCCTCAAGAAGGCTTATAAAAATGAGAGTCACTCTTTATACAGGCAGGTAGTGACAGAACAAAGGGGAACAGTTTAAAACTGAAAGAGGAGAGATTTATGTTTGATGTTTGGAAGAAATACTTTACCAAGGGGCTCAGGAGGCACTGAAGAGGGTTGCTCAGAGAAGCCCCATATCTGGAATTGTTCAAGGCCAGGTTGGATGAGGCCCTGAGCAACCTGATCTAGTGGGTGGCATCAAAGTCACAGCAGGGGAGGTTGGAACTAAATGATCTTGAAGGCCCCTTCAACTCAGGCCTTTTTATAATTCTGTCATTCTGTGTCCTGCAGTCCAGATGTCCCCTGCCGTGCACATGCTTGAACATTGTATGGAAAAATGCTTATCCTGAATACCAGGGAGGGAGAAAATATGGTCAAAGTTAGGAAAGGGAAGGAAAGGAGTTATAAGGTGGGACAATAAGTCTTGTTAGACTGTGATGCTGTGGAGAGGGCAGGATGGACAAAACTGCTGGGGAAATACTGGGCCAGAATATTGATACAGGAAGCACAGGGCAAGAGAATGGAGGACCTTGGGTGCTTACAGAGAAACAAGGAGGAGGAAAAGACAGAGAGAGCCCAAGAAATTCATACATGTTAACAGAACAATCACCTTTCCAAAGCTGAGACTCAAGGATACTACACTTCTGTTACCAGCAAACTGCTCTGGCACATCATGTTTCACCTTCTTCTAGAGCTTTTGCACCAAAGGTGGTATCCTGCCGTTCCTCACTGCTGGTTTCCCACAGTGGTGGGAACACAGGCTGTGTTCCTGTGTTCCTGCCTGCCCAACTGCACAGGGCATTGCCACATGATGGGATGAATTTCCTTGATGCTATAAAATGAATGCCAGGATGCCATGCCTAAAACATTGGAATGTTTGCCTTTGTAAACTTGATGCACGTGCACAGGTAGATAAAAATGTATAATAAATCAAAAACCATGTGTTTCCACAGAATCTCTCTTATTTAGTATGTACCATGCACAGGCTACCTTGTTAAGCAGCTTTTTCAGAGTAAAAGCACCTTACTCCTGTAATTTCAAATCCTTTTGAATGCTTGGTTTTGTAACCTTTTACCCCCTTTAGGTAAAACAGGTAGAAAAAGAGATTTGACATTTTTAATAGTTTTTTCTTTACATTCTTCCTAAATCCTTCTGGCTTAATCTCTAATTCTAAGAATTCTTCTGTCTGTAGCCTAAAGACTCACAAATACCCCTTTTCATTCTCACATACCACAAATGATGACAGAAACTATTTTGTAAATAAATTTGTATAGATTATGGCAGACAAACAAGTGCTAAAAGCACTTCTCATGGCAATTGAAATTAAGCTATCTCAAAAAAAAGAAAAAAGAAAAAAAAAAAAGAAAAAAAAACTTAACAGAAAACAGTAGTAGATACCAGTCCCCCATTTGTATTCAGCACAAAGGACAGACATTTTAGGTAAGCCTTCCAAGTCCAAACACACATTTCTTCTTCTGTACAAAGGTGATTTGCCAACCTGCTTATATTTGAGTGAAAACAGTTTGAACATTTGTGTTCAAAGGCAGAAATGTACAATTCTCCAATCTGGAAATATTATTGTCTATATAAACAATACAACTCAGCTCTGTGGTTGAAATATTGAAAAAATGAACTGAACACTATTAATTTATTTTGTATTGTGTTTGTCATCTGTTGATCAGCAAGGAGGACTTGTGCTTTGTGTGCCTGCGAACAGTCTCTATGAATGTTTTTTTAACTTTGTGGACTATTGTCACATGCAGAATCTGTGAAATGACTATTATAGGAATATAAGGTAAAATTATTTTAAAAATACCCCAGGCAGTGACTGCTATCTTCATATTGTGCCAACAGAATACCTTGTGCCCAGGTGGCCTCTGGTTGCTGGTGTGGCAGCCACTGCCCTTGACTTCAGTGGTGTGTGCGGATATCTGGAAGAAGAGTGGTCCAAGGGAGGGAAGTGGATGGGATGTGTGGTGCCAGCTTCCTCCTCAGTGCAAGTGTGGGAGCCAGCAGCTGGCAGGGGTTGCTCTGCAGGGCCACCCAGACTTGCCCAGTGTGTAACAGCAAGGTCATCACTTCAGGAAATTTAGAAATGTCCTTTGGTCTCTGAAGCTGCTGTGACTCAGAAGCACAGCCTGGTTCAATGTGAACTTGAGTGATTAGCACAGCTATTACTGCATCTATAAATAGAATTCATCTTACAATATATTAAGTTTAATGATATAATAAATAGATTACAGTTAACTTTAATAGGAGCACAATGAATGTAGACGCAGTTCTTACGAAGATCTGCTGCCATTAGAGACTGTTTTGCAAGATGTATTATATGTAATATCTTCTTCCTTTGAAAAATAAATAATCTTGCAATACTGTGTAAAAACAAGACTCAGTAAAGCAACTCATAATGTTCCTGTTGCACAGAAAGTGGTGAAGGATGTGAAAGTGCAGGTTGCATTATCAACCTTAACTCTGCTCCTTATGAATATGCACTATGAAAAAAAATGTTTATTATATGCTAATACTGCTAGTTTTTAAACAAACCATGTATTTCTGTGTAGGAAACTTGCATGTGGTTACTGTCACAGGGAATTAAAAGCAACAGGAAGCTTAGCTGCACTGATATTTTGTTTTAATTTATCTTTTTCTTTAACAAGAAGAAAAATGCTTTGGGAAGAAAAATGTTCTGTTTCTGTTGGTTTTATTCAGTGAAATAATATAGAGCTCTAATGAGACAAGCTTCCTGGAGTTACGTGACATGTTTAAAGAAGGTTGGCATTATACCCCCCTGCCTGTGGTTCACCTTGTTGTGCTTGTTTTGTGGTAAATATTTGAGTGTCCATTTCCATTTATCACAGACTGAAATACATTTTTCCATGCAAATAAGTTGTTCTGGTGACAGTACAGTCCTCTGGGTTGGGAGGACAAAGCCTAAACCCCACAGTTTGTTGCTTTTCACCCAGGGCTGTAGTTTTGCAAGTGTTCAAGGTAAGGCAGCTCTTCTAGGGGCTTGAGGAGGTTAAAAAGGAGAGTGTGGGCTGTACCTCTTGCTATGCAGGCACACACGTGTGTGGCTGTGCAATGAGGGAGATGGGGAATCTGACCTGGCTGGAAAATAGCCTAGCAAAAAGGTCCCAAGGTTAGTTACCACTGTAGTTGACCACAGAGCCATACAATGAAGTCTGTGGTCACACCTGAGGTGGTGATGTGAGCATAGGAATGAATGGCTAAGGGCAGCCACAAGTGCAGGAACTGTTCAGTTTTTTCTTCTTCTCCCCAGTGGCTGTGCTGGCGTAAATGCACACGAAGCTATAGCTGAGAGAGTGGTGACTCTAGGTGTAAATAATAGGCTTATCCTCTCTGCATGGGACACTCGGGTCATAGCTCCTCATACCTCTTTCTCAGTGGTATAGCTGGCTCAAGGAGTTTGTGCCCTGCCTGTGAATTGCTCATTTGCTTCTGCTGCCTCAGCTGTTTGTGAAAGCATGGTAGAAATTTAAACTAGCAACTAGTTCTAAAAGAAAGAAAAAAGAAAACCCCAAGGGTAAAAACTTAAACCCATCTCTCTTCACCCTGCATCAGTTAATGAATGTGGTTCACAGGGTGTTTCTACAGGTGTTTGTTCCTGCAGAAATAAGGGCAAGAGCCATTCGGGGACAGGAATGAGCAGGTGAGCCTGGGACATCTTTAAGCTGGTGTTATCACCAAGGAAGAGTGCATGGATTTGTTCCTTTCATTAATGGGCATACGACAGCTTTGGCTGTACTCCTTTAAAATAACCTAAGCATCGAAGCATATGTTGCAAGTTCTGTGCCCAACTACAGGGAACCAGCAAAGAGCAAAGAGGACAGGATGTATGACCTTCAGAGGGGAGTTCTGCTCTGCTGGAGACACAGTGATGCTGTATTACATTAAGCCTGTCTGTGAAATCTCCTTGCTCTTAAAACATAATTTGAAGTTTATTATAAGCATCCAGTGCTGAAGTCTGTTATATGCACTTCATGTTTAAATCCTCTTCAAAGCTATTTTTTACAGCCATTAACTAGCACACCTTTTGAATTCTATCACAATGTATTTAGAACTCTATTTGATTAAAGGTAGGTATGTTAAGAAAGTGGTTTATGGGAAATCTCTGCTATAGATATATACCTTTGAAATGGTATTTGTAATCAAAGTTCACACTATTCTAATAGGATCAGGATTTATAAATAAATATTAATTGATTTTTTTCAGTTGCTACCGATGCCATTTCCCTCCTTGCAGAAACAAATCTTAAAGTCTTTTTACAGTTTTGTTTGGCTGCAGTACCTTACTTTGCATGGAAATCACTGATAATCATGTGTGGGGAATTTCATTTTGAAAGCAGTCTTCAAAATGCTTTGCCAAGAAACATTATACAGTTAGTGAAACAGTTTAGTATTACCTATCCTACTTCATAATACATATTCTCCACTCCACTTAAGTAAGCTTTGGAAGGCTTCATGCAACTTAATGTAATGCCTCTCAGGATCCTTCCTCCCTGTTGCTTTCACCACTTCCTCGCAAACCTTAAGTTCATCAGTATTATAAAAATGTCATTTATCATTAAGCTGCTGATCAGTGCACATTGCAGTGTCCAGAATTGCTTGTATTACACTTGAACTACACATGATCATAAGTGTCAATTTATTCCTGTAACTGTGTTGAGGCAAACATGCAGGAATGAACCTTTCTAAGCTTGCTGCCCGCACTATAAATAAATTGAGCAGAAATTCCTCTATCTGAACTGCTTCCAGGGAGCCAAGCTGCTTTTGTTCTTCCCTCATAGCTGTAATGTAGCAGCTGTTGGTCACAAACCGGTGCACCTAAATTCATTTCTCCAGCTCTGTTGTGTGGCATTAATACTAATGGTATATTCTACACAGTTACACCAGTGTGATAGGTGCATCCTACACTGTACCCTTGAACTTCCTTAGCCAAATACCCATTTTCCTTAACTGGTCAGTGTGCTAAACCTTTGTCTCACCCTGCCCACAGATCTGGAATTTACCTATGAAATACTTCCAGCTCAGCAGTTAGGATGCATACTAATAAATCTCAAATCTGCAGCCTGTAAGGCTGCTGCCTAGCCCAAACTAAACTGGGAGAAACCGTGAGAACATGGGGTTTCTATGATCTCAGTGGGTCAGTTGTTTAATTTCATTATAATTCAAAAAGAAAAAGATCTGACAATAATAGCAGTGCCTTTTTGTAGTGGAAAGGCCCACCCTGAATTACTTTGAAACATGTTAAACACTTGCTATCGTGTGGAATATTTTTCACCTTTTCTGAGACCCTACACATGTTGGACTCTAGCATGTGCCTTTCTCATTGAGTAAATGGGAACTTGGGCTTTTAAATGTAGGTGTCCTAAGAAAAGCTGTAGTTAAATGTCTAAAGCAGATGGCAGAAGTACCTCTCTGTGGGGCCAGATTCTTGCCTGAATGGGAGCATTTGGCAAATTAAATGAAGTATGTAGCTGGATGAATAGGTCGAATATAGAAGACAAAGTGCTGGCTGCTGCAGCTGCCCAAACTAGATTACTGAGCAGAAGGGGAGTGTTTAAAGCCTAAGTGGGTCCAAATTTGAGAACGGGAGAAACAACTAAGCATGACCATTCTTCTCAGGTCATCTTCACCCTGTGTCCAGGGTAAGTCTTGCACAGCTAAGGATTTGGCCCCTCCCGCTTAGGATGTTTGATTTCCTGGATAGAAAAAAACCCGCAATCCTATTAGACAACACACAAAAATCCCTCTGAAATGTTTCTAAAGGAGTCAGTCTGCTAAGCGTCTGCTAAATGTGCAGAGTACACAGAATCCCTTCTGGCACTGTCTTGAATGATGCATTTACCAATATTAATGGAGATACCAAACCATATTGCTCCACAGTTCCTCTTGCAGACATTATGCTCCTGACACGCATATGTGTGTGTATGTGAAGTGCCAATTATGGTTTTTGCATTCCTTGGTTTAAGCACCAGTGTTTTAATGCTGACTGGCCATTACCACAGCCAGACCATCCTGTGGTCTCTCCACTCAAAAATGTTTCTCCAACTAAAAAAAAACCAAACCCAACAAAAAAATGTTGTTTCTTTGGTCTGTTGCACTGTAATCTCTGTTCTTCTGGGGATTATATAGCTCTGCGGGTGATTTCTGCAATTCATTCTAGTCTTTCATTAGAAGTAATAGACAGTCTTAATTACAGCATGCCACATGACAAACTGGTAAAGGTGCTAGAAGTGTTGCCAACAGGAAAAGAATTGGATGCTGTGAATTTTTTTTTAATTAAGAGTTGGCAGTACTGACGGGAAATAAGATTGGACTTGTGTCCACTGAAAACTATGTAATTTTGGTGTAGACATTTTTCTAAATGTCATGGATTGTATGTTGTTTGTGGTTTTAAGAACTTGAGAAATTATTGTCAGCTCAAACAAAGTAAGACCAACCTTTGAAATTACATGCATACCAAACAGGGAAAGAAATGGTAATTTTTGATTTTTCTCTTAACATTGCTTTAAACTGTAGTCTTCCTCAGTGTACCTTAATTTGTGATGAACATTTACTTTATACCATTAAGTATTCCTGGGGCATTAAGTTACTGTAGTAAATATTATTTCCAGTGTTGGTAGAGATGTAAGTGAATGCATCATCTTTGCTACTTGCTGTCAGGCTCTCAAAAGCACCTGCAGGGTTGGGGTCTTATTCCTGCACCTTTGTATTTCCCCAGAAGGCAGAGAGTGAATATGTATGACCTCAGTCTTCCCAGGTTAGGCAGTTCCACATTACTTCTACAAAACCTTTATTAATTTCCTATAAGGGAGATTGTAGTGCATTCATTACATGATCTTTTTCTGAGGACAGGGTGGTTCTCAAAGTCAAGAGAGAGAGAGAACCCTTTCTAGAAAGGAATTTAGAGTGGGAGTCTAACAGTTGGTGCCCTCAGCTTTTGGTGGAGCATATTCTTCTCCAGTAACTAGGGAGAGCCTAGGCTGTGGTTAGGCATTTTGGGGAAGAGCAAACATCCAACTGGAGTAATTTTGCAATTACTCAGAAACTATCAAACTTAGCTTGAGATAGAAGGAATGGTTTTTTATTTGTGGAGAATCAAAAGTTGGACCACTACAGAGAAAAATACTAAAAAGGTGAGAGCCAGAGCCATAACCACAAGCAATTTTTGTTTTTTGCTCTGAGAAAGGCAGACTGCTAAATGAGAGATGGTCATTGTTCAAATGTCACATCTGTCTGTGATATCTGTATCTAAAATTAGGAAAAACCCCAAACCTTTTGTGCAGAATAAATACCTGACATACCAAGTTTTCTACCATTAGCAAATGATTGTTGGGGTTATTACATGGGTCCTGACTGTGGCAAAGTGATTAGTAGTTAAGTCAGTGGGATTTTTTACCATGAGAGAATATCTGTCAATCATGATCAAAAGAGAAGTAATCTGCAATAGCAGTACTCCAAAAGAGAGGAAAATAGTAATTTCTAATTATTATTCAACTCATTGACTGCTTAATTCCAAAGCACATTTTGTTGAAAAGATAAATCTAGCCATGCTGTCAGATTACACTTGCCTTTGGGCTGGGGGAGAGGCTAATCCCTGGGGATTTCCTGCCCATTCCTGCTTCTGTGCTGGAGCAAGAGTAGCCATCATCCCTGCTCTGCATTGAGTGCAATCACTGATGCACTCGAGAAGGGGCAGAGATAGCTGCGAGAATCACAGGACATTAGGCAAGCACATATATAAAGTACTTCTAAGTTCTCACAGTGATAATGTTCAAATTCTTTCTTACTCTGTGGTTTGAGTATTAATTTGCTTCCTGTGATTATTTACTGTGTATATGCAGCCTGTGGGTTTTTTTCCCCCTTCCCTTTTGCATGTAATGTGCTAGCAAAGGAAAGCAGTTATAGTCTCCCGGGATATGTACAGCTCTGTTCATATCTGAGGTATGAAGTCAACTCAAGACCATTTTGTTCTCATAAAATATACAGCACTGCAGTTTAGTAGATAATGGCATAAATGCCAAGATTTGATGGGCAGAACCATTTTCACTGGGAGATGAAAAACACTGTGAGGACTCAGTGCTGGATGAGAGATACATAAAACCGTAGAGGGGCAGAATCTGTGCTGTGGGAGTAGTGATTTCACCTTATCTGGGTATGCTAACACCTGCCACAATTAGCATTGGCTAAGTAATAATATATAAAAGATTTTTTTAAGTACTAATGAGGAAGCTAATGGATTTTATAGAAAGTGCTTCCATTCCTTTAGATATGTGTTCTGTAAAGGTAGAACCTTTTTTTGTGCTGCTTTGGGTGATAAAGGAGATAGTTTCCCCTCAGATCCGTAGGAAAGGACTACATGCTTCCTTCTGTTTGAGTGCGTCGGTCTGGAGGGCTGCTGAGCATCTCCAGTTTCCACCTGGGGAAAATTACAGGGGAATGCTGCAGCTGCAGATCATGTTCAGAGTATGCTCTGTTCTGAACTTGGGCAGAAAACTTTGCAGGAGGGAAAAGAAAAAAAAAAAAACAGAAAAATTTCTGAAGCTTGAGTTGTCTGTATAAAAATTTTAAAAATCAAGCTGCATAGCTTGCCGTGCCTGTTCCAGATATCTGTCTGAGAGCCCAGCCATATGTCAGGAACTTCAATGCCCTTGAATCGAGCCGTAAGGGTGAGCTGGACAGATTTTGTTGATGTGAAGAATGACCAAAAAAGGGGCTTTCTTTAGCAAGTAATTACCAAGGGCTTTCCTTGTGCTTTCACTGAAATACAGGTGAGAATCCTGCGTAGGATTTGAAGCCCGAGCTAAGATGGCTTGGTGCCGCCCAAGAGCTGCCGCGTACGGGAGAGGGGAGCGTGTGCGCGTCCAGGCTGTTCCAGGTGCGCGGGGAAGGCTGCCTGCCTCCCTGCTGGGGAAACCCCGCTCCTGCCTCTGACAGCTCCGCCGCGGCTCTGCTCTGGATTAGTAGTTTAATGTGTATTACATAATTGCTGGATTCGGGTCTTTCAACAACTAAATCTTCAAAAACCGCTTATTCTATTGTCTAGCCAATAGAGGGTATTTTAGCATCTTTTTTTTCCCTGGCAAAACTGTAGCGCATTTCAAATTATTCTAAAATTACCCGCACTTTTGAAGGACTAATTTGAGTCTGTCCACGGAATGCAGTCGTGGACGAGTCCGGCCAGGCCTGCCGAGGGCGATGGTATAATTATAATTAGTGGAAACGAGCTTGTTTTGCACCCGCTTGGAAAACCGTGGAGAGAGCGGCACTGAGAGAACAGAGCGAGGGCTGGGGGCAGCCCCTGCCTCGGAGGCGGTGCGGGAGAAGGGGGCGGGGGAGGAGGGGGAAGGTGAAAGGGCGGAATAGCCGCAAACCCACGCAGCGCTGGGGGTTTTCTTAAAATTTCTTCCCCTCTGCGCGGGGTGGGGGCGGTTTCCCGGCGGCGGGGCCCGCGGGTCCCTCCCGGCCGCGCATCCCGCAGTGCCGCGCCGCCGCTGCGGAGGCGGGCGGGGAGGGAGGGACGGGGCGGGCGCGGGGGGCGGGCGGAGGCAGGCGGCGGGCAGGGCGGGCAGGGGGAGCCGCGCTCCGCGCAGGCAGGGCAGGGCCGGGCCAGCCGGGCCGAGCAGCGCCGCCGCCGCCGCCCGCCGTGCCCGAGCATGTCGGCGCGGGAGGCGGTGACCTACCTGCCGGAGAAGGGGCTGTACTGCCAGCGCCTGCCCGGCCGCCGGGCCCGCGGGGCGCCGCCGCCGCCGCGCAAGGGGAAGCGCGCCGACACCATGGGCTTCTACGGCACCCTCAAGATGATCTTCTACAAAGTGAGTGGCCGCCCCCTCCCCTCCCCGCGGGTGCGCGGCCGCGGAGGGCGAGGAGGGCAGGGAGGGGCGGGCGGGGGCCGCGCGTCCCCCGCGCCGGCGGTCCGCGGGCGGAGACGTGCCGGCGGCGGGGGCTGCCGCCCGGCCGTAGCTGCAGTCTGTGCGCTGCCGGGGAGCGCTGCCAGCGCTTGGTGGCGGGCGGTGATGCGGAATGCAGTTTGCTGCCCCTTCTTTTCATTTTATATATATATATTTTTTTTTTTTTAATTTTTCTCTATACAGCAGTCTCGGTTAGTTTGATAAATAAACGTAGTCTGAAGGAGTTGTGTTTTCCTAGCGACAAATTAAATGTTTAGAGGGATGCTCGACGGTTTGCTCGACGGTTTCTGTGTTTTGGTTACACAGAGACCTCACTGATGTCTGAATCTTGTCACTAGACCTCTCTGCTGTAGAGAAAGTTTTATCTTCTTCATATGATAAACGGCATTTTTGACCATCTGTTTACTTAGCACCTTCTGAGATACTGGAAGTCACTCTGTGTGGTGGACCCCATGTGAAAGTTGCCTAAAATGTCTGAAAATAACCCATCCAAAAGAAACAGGTGAAATTATTATTAGGCAACATAATGCATATTGTTTTCTTTGCTAATGCAAAAGAATAAACCACCAGAGCTGATTATTCTTCTGTAGGCTTTCTACTTTTTATTTTGAAGATGTGCTTTTGCAAAACTGAATCTCCCTCTTGTGAGGAGCAGAAGTGGAGTATGATGGTGATAACCTGTCAGAAAGGCAAGCTGGAAATAAAATTTTTTCTTGAACAGGAAAAATCTTTTCTGAAAAGTCTATTATCAAATACTGGAATTCATTCTCAAACATCTTACTTATGCTTCCGGTAATTTTGATGGCTCACCCACCTAGCACAGCAATAAAAGATGGTATCCATTATTTTTCAATGATCCTTGCGACTGGTTTTCTTGGGGGGAGCAGGGGGGATTGCTCCTCCTGGGGCGTGGAGAGGCAGTGAGGGTGAGGCTGGTGATTCGGCAGCATGCAGGGTGGTTCTGGCTCAGTGCTTGTCTGCTGAAATGCCATGGAGTGTCCCATGTGAGGCATAGGCAAGAAAACACAGCTACAAGGCAAGCTCTTCTGGTTGTGTTGTAGCTGTTCCCATAAAAACAAGCCTTAGCTTTCCTGTGTAAGCACTAATGAAGGAGAACACAAGATACTCAGTGGCCGTTTTTAGGTAAAGCTATAAGGGTATTTTCAAAGTATAAGTAACCAAAACCACAACAAAAGTATATGGACCATAAGCTTTAGAGAATCCTGTTGGCTTTGGGGTGTTTCAAGTAGGTAGACTGATACAATAAATGGTTAAATAACTGTATTATAATACAACATTTAAAAATATTAAATCAGTTGTGTAAGAAAGGTGCCAACTTTTAAACTCTATCTTAAACATGAAACCTTAAAAAAAGGAAGCAAATGATTATACTAAAGTCAAAATGTAATACAAGTAGTTTATGTATTTTGCAGCTCACAGTTGTAAACAGCAGTAAACATTCTTCTGCTGGCTAAACTGTTGTGGTGTATTGCATCTCAGAAAAAAAAATAGGAAAATCAACAAAAACTCAGAAGTTGCATTTGGCACACGTATGTCTCATTTAGTCCAAAAGTCTGTGGTTAAAGATTACCCAAATATGTAGAAAGTAATCCCTATTTGTCTGCCTAGATGAATATGGCTTTCATTGGTTTCCATCTCTTTGGTAATTTTTGCAGTCTGGCTTTCCCTTCTAGCAGCTGCCCTGTTCATTATTTGGTTTTGATCATATCTAATTGTGGGTGACATTCAAGACTGGGGTGTAGTGTTTTTCATCCTTGCCCTTCTTGGAAAAATGCTGGTTAATCTGTCACTCAGTTTTATAAATGTGTTCAATGTACAGCTTTAAAATAAAAGTATATACAAAAGGAAAGATACAGTTTTGTTTTTTTTTTTTTCTTTTAGGCCCTGAAATAAATATTATTTATAATGCAGACAGGCTACTTAAAATGTAACCATTTCAATGGGAGACTAAGCAATGAACCTGAACAAAAAGAATCCAGGGCTTTGGTTTAGTTCTTTCCCTCCTCTCCTGGGAGGACAGAGAGAGAGCAGCTTAGTGAATAAACCAACACAAAATAAATTAACACAGTTCTGCACACTTTCACACAATTTGGAAATTAAAATAATGTAATTCCAATAGATTTTGGACCCTAAAAGAGCAATAATACATACATGCACTCTATAAAATAGGTATCAAATATTGTTGAATTCAGAAAATAAAATGCTACTGTAAGTCATTTTATGAGTGTCAGATTTTGAAATTTGGTATAAAAGTAGAAGGTAAAAATGTGTTAATTTTACAGAAGTACACATAAGTAAGATTGATTGTGTAACTAAATCCGTGTTGTTACTCTTTTTCCCTCACCTTGCAGATGAAGAGAAAGTTGGACCATGGATCCGAGGTCCGTTCTTTCTCTCTGGGAAAGAAACCCTGCAAAGTCTCAGAATACACAAGGTAATTAAATGAAATGACAGATCACTGGATCCTGACTCCTGCATATATCCTGTCTTTCCAATTGCTGAGCCTGATTAATTAAGCTCCTCTTAATGTTAAAACACTATAAAGCAAAGAAGAGGTGGTATCAGCATTTGTATATTGCTTTGCTAATTTAAATTACGTGAACTGAAGATGAGTTTTAATGAAGTAGCTAGACTTGCATTTCTTCAGTTGAGGTTTGTGTTTCATTCTAAATATAGCATGCCCATTTACTTAAAGAGACTTTTTGAGGGCTGGAGCATTCTTGGGAATAAAGTCAATCAGATTTTAAAAAGGGACATAACGATAAACCCTAAGACTATTAAAATTGTGATCAAATGTATCACTTTGCTATGGTAACAGGAATGAGAGAATGGAAATTCATGTAGGCAGAGCAGACCATCTGATCTTAACAGGCACACACACGTACTTGCTATCTGCAATGTGAAAGTATTAGGGGTTCTGTTCTGCTTCCTTGCTACTCCTGTGTGGTGCCAGGAAGCACAAATAGCTGCTGCTGTTCCCGTCAGGTGCTTCGTGGGGTAAAGCACTCCTAACCATGAGCAGCAGCAGCGGAGCAGGACTCTGGTTGCACGCCTTACAACTGCATTCTTACTATGTCGTTGCCATAACAATTGTGCTTGGAAGTTACACTGCTTCCCATCCTGTTTGGATTTACACTATTTTGCGTTTTTTCCCCACTAGAAGCATAATCCCTCCCATGAGCCTCCCAAGGCTCTCTGGAAATGGCACTTCTTTTGAACTCACTATAGTAGTGTTCAGTCGCTGATGACGCTTTAAGTAGTTTATATTTTATTTCTCTTCCTTTAAGAGTTTTATCAGGTGATGAGTGAAAAGTTAGGCAGCAGGTCCTAGGGTTACTTTTCAGATGTGTAAATGCTGCAGCAGAGTAAAGGAGGTGATATGCTGTTGCTGAGAGGCACTTGTTGCAGCTTCCACATCCCCCCAAGCCTGCAGGTGGTGTCTTCTGATTTCTGAGTCTGTCTAATGGAAGAACTCTCTTGTTGGACACCGTTTTTTCAGGTGACACAGGGGGAGTTCTCTGCACTCCCAGAAGAATAAACAGTTCAACAACAAAGAAAACATGCTTTTTTGTCAAGTGTGCCTGTTGGGTTCAGAGGAACTGCTGGACTTGTCCAGCTTCCACAGAGACCTGACTTGTTGTTTCAGGGGGATGAAAACATAGTGGAAAAATGGAGCACAAACAAGTATTTTGTGCTTTAATCTGAGGTGAAAGGAAAGAAGCTTTTAGATCCTGTTTTGAATAACTGTTTTTGACTAAGAACCAGTTTACAGCAGAAGAAAGTAAAGTGTAACAGTTCTACTGGGGCAAGTTCAAGGCTACATACTGCTCAGAGCCAAGAAAAGCTAATGTCAAGTGCCTTATTTTGGACCTTGAATGATAGGCCTTGTGCTGGATCTCTATGCAGGTGATTAGAATGACTAAGCTATAAAATCACATTTTTATTTTAAAAAATACTTTTAACTGGCATTACTTGGATTTTGAGTAGTTACTGGCATAAAAGAATACTTAAGTAACACTTGATCCTCCTCCCTTAAACTCTATGATTTGGTTTTATCTGAGTAATATGTAGGCAAATGATGCAGTTCTTGTGTCTGCTTGTTTCCATTTTCCCTAGGATCAGGGATTCTAAAATTGACCAGCTGATGAACTTTGTTTGCATATAACAGGTAAAGTCAGTAAACAAATGCCATTAGGAGGATCCTTCATCTATGAAACAGTATTTTCATACCAGCTTCTGTTTCTGTTATTACTCAGCAAAATGAACAGTTAAAAATAGGCTTGCTCAAACCAGTCTTTACTTTTCTTGACCAGTTTGGGTAAATGTTAGGACATGCTATGATTGTCCTTCAGAACAAGGAAGAGTAGAGTGAAATATTTGTAGAGCATAATGAGGTAAATATTAAAATGAACTTGCCTTGCATCATTTAAAGCTATTCCTGTAGCCACTGAAAAAAAATCAGTAAACCTTCTAAGCTCAAGCCTACTAAAAAGCTGCGTTTATCCTACAAAAAAGCAGAGGGATTTTTGAAGTCTCACACTACATTTAAAGTGTTCATGCTTGTGCAAATACTACTGGGGTACTATATTTCCTGCTAGGGAATACAGCTTTGATATTCTGTGAATGAAGTACTTTACATTATTATAAAAAGCAAAACAAAACCAACCCCCCCCCCCCCCAAAAAAAAAAAACCCAACAAACCAAACACCTAAGCCTGAAAGTGAAAAAACAACCAACCAAACAAAAAAAAAACCCAAGCCAGAAAAATAGTCAGCTGTATTTTTTTAGACTCTCCCAATAATAGCTTAATCCCAGCTCTGTTAAAAGCTCCATTCCATACGAATGAGCTGGTTTTTAACATGTCAGAGTGAAAAAAATCAAACCGTAATTCAGAGAGCACCTTTGGCTCCTTTTCACGTCACACACCCCCCATTTAATTCCTGTGTCATTCCATCAACACACCAACTTTAAAAGACCATATAGAGTATTTCAAAGCCCAATTCCAGACCACTAAGACACTAGAACTTCTTGATATTACTAGCTCTTTGTCAACAAAATATACTAAAACCTAAAAATATATTTTTTTTCCTTTCTGTTTGGAGATGAAGCAGCACTAGCACATTTCACATACAAGAGAAACTCTGAGATCTGGCTTCCTACATCCCTCATCAGAGGCAGCAGTGTAGCCCAGAAGGAAAGGAAATACTCTGGCAGGGAAAGGAATATGTAAACCTGTATCTTTACACAACTTGCTGAGCAATTTACAGAGTGATAATTTTTCAGCCTTGAAATGTGATAGCTATTTATCTCCTAGTTGGAGGGGTGGCACTGCAGTGGTAGAAGCAGGCAGTTTTATCCAAGTGAGGGGCTGACCTCTTGAGTGACCAGCAGAACAATTCTTCATGTTAATGCTTTTGTGTGAAGCTAAAGAGTTTAAGTAATAGTTGCAAATTATGTACTAAAATTTTTTTGTTCTCGTGTGAATTTTCCTTGATGTTTTACCTATGGCTGTCACTTTCCATTTGTGTGGCAGTACCACGGGGCTGGTGCCATGTTCCGCCACGCCGACGACGTTTGGGGACCTGCGGGCAGCCAACGGCCAGGGACAGCAGCGGCGCCGCATTACATCCGTGCAGCCACCCTCCGGCCTCCAGGAATGGCTGAAAATGTTTCAGGTAACCATGCTTGCAGAAATAAGCATCTGAAGCAGCTCTGCCTCCATGGTTTATGGAAGGGAGCGCTTCAGTAGAGTTGGTCCTCATTATACATCCCAGAATGTCTCTGCCACTGATTTCGTGTTCTCTTGCAATAACAAATGGGCATCAACTTTAAGGAATGCTTGTTCCCTGTTTCAGCAAAAAATAACAGCTTTAACTGCTTTCTTAATAATGTAATCCTTTATGTTTAATGTTTTCACATCTTCTTCAAAGTCTGTCCAGTGTGTGAGGGCTACCTGCATGGCTTCAAGCCATTTTTGCTTGAGATTAGTAAGCTTTAATGCATGGTTTGCTTCAATGCAGTTATATCTCTAGATTTGTCACAAGTCTGGTGTCTTCTAAGAATAGAAAGAAAAGTTTATCAAAAATAGATTAAAAGGAAACTCAAGTGTGTATTTTTACTGATCTCTGTGTACTGAACGTGTCAGCCAGCACATGTGTACACAGCTGAAGGGAGGGAGGAAAAGAAGAGGTTTTTCATATCTTTTAAAATGCCTTCAGCAATGCCTAAAAATTACTTACCTGGGCAAAAGAAAAGATGTGAAGGACAATGCTATGGACCACTTGCACAGGTTGAAACTGAAATCTGCCTGGACACCAGTCAGGGAACACCTGAGACAATTTTGTGTATGTTAATACAAGCAAAGTCTGGGGCAAGCTTCTGCTTCTAGTCCACAACCTGTACCATGGAGATCTTAACATTTTGCTCTGTATTTTTAAGAAGCAGGGATGAATCTTAGTCATTGATTTGAAAAATGGAAATATTATGTCTTCCTATCTTGATTAATAAACTGTTCCTTCTAAAAGCATTTTCAAAAGGAGCAACTAACAAATACAGGCACTGTTTCAATTACTGTAACAGGCAAAGATAAAAGAACAATATTGTAGATACAGGTATCTATCATACAATTTTGCAGGCACAAGTGTGCTTTGGCTTGATTCATGCTGCCACATAATACCATTGATCTCAATCACTGTCAGTTCTGAACATTAAAATAATAATGTAGAACCTCTTTCCTCTTTATTTTTATACATTTATGATCTGCTTAAACCAGTGGAAGCTTGAAATTAAGATTCTTGTACACATCATTCAATTTCTTAAAAATATTCACATTTAATTACTGTGGTGTATCTTTTTTGAGACTGTTCATAAAAATATGTCTTTTTAACCCCTAAGAATCATATTTGAATGGTACTACTTATATTTCTATGGTAGTGTAATACTACATTGTATTTTAACATTTTGTAATGCTAAAACATTTGTACTAACAAAAGCTATTTTGTTACTGACAATATGTAACCTACTTTTTTTATGTAAGATTGATAGTTAGTGATAGTTACATATTTCTGAAAAAGACTATGACAGGCTGAAGTGTTTGAGAGTGGTGCAGGCACCCACGACAGTAAGAGCAATGCTATTGTCTGTTTGGTTATGATATAGTCTATAAGCCCATGAAAATTTTGCCTATGTAGACAAATGTGTACAGTATGTAATGTAGAAAACATATTTCAATACATATGTATTTAGACAGTTTCAACTGGTCAAAATACTTAGTTACAGTACTAAATGCCTAAGTGCTGATCTATACTATTGAGAGAGAAAGGGAGGCCTCTCCTAACTGGAGATCATTGAGCAGCACTTATTGATCACGTCTGTCACTGATAGTTTTTATTGTAGTCACAAAAGGGAGTCCCTTACTTTTGAAGAAAAGCTTTCAGAGTCATGTAGCTCTATCTCAGTGTTACATCTGCTTGCCTCCTCATTTTCTATGTGCTTATTTTTCACATGAGTTTCATGAAAGGGGCCAAGTCTTAAACAGCCAAATGATAAAAGCACATTCATAGGGGAGGTAGCTCTGCCCAAAGGGCAGGATTAAATGGCACATGCAGCATCATTCTTGCAATACAAAGTTTTTCCTGTAGAGAAACAGGAATGAGAGAGCTTTCTTTTTGTACTGTGTACTTGCTAGTCCAGCTTAATAGCTCTCTCATTTTATATGAAAATATATTTCCAATTAATTTTAAAGCTAAATTTCTAGAGGCATGTTTGGGGGACATATGTACTATTTCAGGTAGAACTGTTCTTTGGCATACAAACTGGCAGTGACCAGTGATCCTCAGCTATTTTGAGGACTCTCACCTGTATGTTGGCATTCAGTCCTTCTCCTGTATTTTCTTTTCAGATAAAATCAAGACCACTTTGCAATTATTAAGAAAACTTAAGATGTTCTATAAGGGTTTTTTTTAATTTACTTTTGATATGTACTTCCCGTTGTTACATTTTACAGTTGATCTAAGCCTTTTATTTTTAAGGAACAAAATAATGCAGAAGAGAGAAACAATTGTGTAGTTACACTTTCCCCTTAAAAATAAAGTTGTAGATGCATTTCAGTGAAGTCTGGAGAGAAGACTAGAAAGGAATTTTATTAGATTCAAACCAGTTAATTTCTTAAAGGCCTATTTATTTTTTCTGGTTTGCAGTGGCTCTTGACTTCAGGTCTTTAAAATCCACTCTTAAGAGTTTTTAAAACCCAGTGCCCAAGTGTGTCTTTACAAAATGCCTTCCTTTATGAGAAGTTTTAAGTCACCAAATTGCTTGCCATAAGGAAAAAAAGTCAGCTGGGTGCTAAGTTCAGTCAGAGTTGGTATTTGCTTTAAAAATTACTAAGCTCTCCATTCTTCCTGCTTCATATACTTAGGTTGTTGGGTTTTTTTATTTAAGTAATTTATTAAAAATTGGCATTTTCATGGGAAATTGATTTTGAAAAGTTGTTCCATATACACCAATGTAGGCAATCACTTTGAACAACTAGTGAATGCTATCATTTTACCTACAACTGGAAGCATAAAATGCTTTTGCCATATCTAGCTGGCAAGAGCGCTGTTCTTTTTTTTTTTTTTTTTTTTAACGTAAATAGTTGGCTTAGTCACCTAAATTCAAATTGTTTACCATTCTCCATTCCAAAGATGCTCAGGAATGAATACATGTGCAAGTCCACCTCTTATGTGAAGCAGGCATAAAGATTGTCCCATAACCAGCATTGCAGCATTTTCTGCTCTATGTTCTGTGCTGGGGCTAGGTCAAGGGTTGGAGTTTCTGTGCATCCTGTACATGCAGCTCTGGAGAGATCTGCACTGCAGCTCCATGCCCCTCTTGGCTGCACCACCATTACTGCTTTGTTTCAGAGGAGTCCTGCAGACTCAGAGCAGCTCTCCTGCCTGTCCCTTTGGTTTGGCTCTCTTGGCAGTTTTGTTACATACAAGTTCAGCTGCTTTCAGGAGAAGCTCTACATTGTCCAACCTCTAGCAGGGATGTAGGGTCTGAGCCACTCACAGCTCCTATGGACAAGGTCCTCCACATGATGTGCTGCAAATGTTTGGCCCAGGGGACCAGACTGGGGACTGAGACTCAGATATGGGTTAATGAGGGGACTTCAGCACCAGCTGTTCCTGAATCCCTCCTGGTGTGACAAACTACTTGCTGTACAGCTCTACAGCTGTAGATGGTGTTTCTTTCAGTGCTTATATGCTATTTTTATCCAGACTGAGATACCCTCGAGGTGGGAGATGGCAGGGTTTTGGATAACAGATCCAAGAGCTGGACAGAAGCAGGCTCCAAGAAGAGCCCTTCTGCAGGTCTCAGTAAGGACAGACCTCCATTAACAGAATTTAGTAATGGAGAATAGCACCCTGAAGTTAAACTCTTTAAAATAGATTGTCCTTAATATACCTATTATAGCAAAAGGATATAATTGCTACAAGATGTAATTGTACAAATTGAAGGTAGCAGATGAGAGCTGAGCAATAGAAGAGTGCAGGTCATGGAAGAGGAGAGGTGCAGAAACAGATTATTATAAAAAAAACCAGGTGCAGGTCAGACAGAAGGTATGAGATGGAAGTTGTAGAAGCAGCAAAGATGTTGTTTATATTGATTGTAAAAAAGGGAAGGGGGAAAAGAAGGGATGTATTTCAGTTAGGTAGTGCCATCGTTACAGCAGCTGCTCTACTGGATGAGGAAATGGTGAACAGCCAAAAGGCTTTGGCTGAAAAATCAAAACCTTCCTCAGGAAATGGGACCAAAGAGGGGTGTTTCTTTAGGATTCTGAAATCATTCAAAGAGCAGTATCAGTGGGCCCTGCTAGCTTCCCAAGGGCTAAGAGTGAGTGAATCCTGGAGTTATCTTTTCTAAGGGGACCTCTGCCCATAATAAAAGCTTTAGTAATAATTTTACATTAAAATGAAACTTCAGATTTGAAGACAAGGAAAGCAAAGGGAGACAATTAAGCAAAAGTAATTTGAAGATAAAGTATATTCTTTACAAGGATATTCAATTTGAAAGGCAATTGCCTGGTAGAAACCCAAGGTGTCTGGTCACGATGCCACCAGTTGTAAAAGTCTCTGGTCATCTACAAGGTTTGAAACTTTGCCAACTGTTTGGCATACAGTTACTTTTTCTTTCCCTTTTGCAACAAGGGAGTGTTGCAAAAGGGAAAGAAAGAGTTGTTTCTCATCAAGGCCGCAGTTATTCCTTATCCTTTCAGCCTAGTGAGCTATATGCAGTTTTCTTGCAAACAGATCAAGCTATGGGGCCCAGAAACAGAATTTACAAATCTTGTCTTCATTAATGCGAACAGTTGTGTTCATCTGGCAAGGCTTCCTCCCAGTTTTCCATGCCAGACATTTCCCTCAGAGACCCCTTACCAAATGTAGCTGGAGATTTGTTTGCTTAAGTGAAAAACTGAGGGAACAATGTCCTAGAGACAACATTTTGTAGCAGTTGATTGCTTAAGAAGATCTGTAGGAAGCTGCCTGTACCCATCCCCTAATGATGACAGACAGATAAAAGAGGGTTCTGCTTTTAGTCATTAGCAACTCTTTCCCATTCTTGAATCTTTTCCCTTTTCTGTCCAGATCTGTATTAAGTTTTAAAAACCAACTAAGTGTAAGAGAGTTACAGATTAAGATAGCATACAGTGACATTATTAATCAATAACATGTTGGTAACTGCTAGCAACATTTGCCACAGCAGCAAACAACACTCTTCAGGCAGAGTTCTAATTTAGTAAATGTAGCTGCTTATAAAATACGAGTAGACTGACCTTGGAAATTTATAAGGAAGTAGCACAAGGATTGCTTTCCCTCTTTTTAATTTTCCTAAATTCAAACACGGCTGACAGATGACATTAAAGACTGCAAACGTTTGTACCTAACACCAGCTAAGCTGTGGGTTAATGAAACAAACAGCAGTTGGAAAGTTGGTGAGATAAACAGTTCTTCAGTGCATGATTTATGGAGAACTGCTCTGTGTTGCAAATGTTTCTATTGAAAGAAATTTATATTAAAAGCTGTTTACAACAGCACTGGTGCAGCTTTGGCTGAGACGGTCTTGTTTCTTTTTAATATTCTGAGGTATTAGGTATGGGACATAGAAACCCTCATCTCCCATGGTGACACTGAATTCACACAGGTGATGGGGAATGTTTTCTTGCCAGCTTAAACCATGTTACCAATTGCCCACAGTGTGTGGAAAGGCTCAGGTCAGGAACCTCTTGCTCCATTAGGGTAGGCTGTGCAGTACCTGGCACACATTTGCTGCAGGGCAGGGGCATGGCAGTGGGCTGAGGCAGCTGCTGTGCATGGCTGCTCCCACACAGTCCCAGAGAGTGCTCGCTCCATAACGGAGCCACCCCCACTGCCATGAGGGACTCGGGTCACCTGAACGTCCCCATGGCCATCGTCTGGGTAAATGATACTTCTACTGACATTTCAAGTATTTTGATATTTTAATTAGGGAGAAATGATGCAATACTGTGATCTTTCTGTGTTGAGTAAAGCTGGGTATTTATCTGCTTTCCATTCACTTTCAGAAATTCCACCTTCTTCTTCACTTGCCCCATTGTTCTGGCAGAAACTGCACAGTACACTAACATTGCAGTATTGTGGAGACCAGAGTGAATTGTCAGAGTCAAATCCAGGGAACAGAGATTTAGAGCATGAGTAATAAAGGTCCTGAGATCCATGGCAGACTAATACAGAAATCTAAATTGTAAGGTATCTTGCCCTCTTTTTTGAAATTTGAGTTAGCCTCTTATGGTAACTGTAATATCATTTGTATGTGCTAATTTACTTGTAAATGTCACTCTAGGAGACATTTGAGAATAGAAATGTGAATCTGCTCTCAAAAAGTGTGATGTCTCATTTTCTCTCTAAGACTTTATTTGTGCTCTAATTCTGTTGCTAAATCAGCTAGCAATAGCTGTTAGGGTTTTTTTTTTGTAATTTTTTTTCTTTAAATTGTTTTCATATAACGAATCAAAGCTCTTTGATGAGCACAAATGAGTTTAAGACATGATTTTTAGATCCTCAGTATATTAAGTTACTATTTTTTTTCCTACAAACGATACTTCTAATCTGCTATGCTCACAATTGAGTGCCTTATTAAAATCTTCAAATTTTATAGCACCCATTAGTAAAAATGTGAAGTAAGAAAATTACCAATCAAAATTCTCTGTTTATTCAAGTGTAAGTTGATACTTACAAAATATGCATTGGTTTACAGCCAGGATTCTGAAATTACAACATTGTCACTTAGGGACACACTGTAGTAACAAGCAGAGAGTAAGCTAATGTACTTTTCAAGAAAGTTTTTTACTTTCCTTTCCTCTTACTTCAAGATTTTGGTCTACCAAATGAAACATGAAGGTTAAAAGCTATCATCTCACTTGAATGCACAACAGAGAAAGGGAGTTCATTCTATTGCAACCCCTCTGTTGTCTGTAGCATGTGTGTAGATTTCATCAGCTTCAAAAGAAGCTTAATTAATTCAATTATTATTACTAAATATTATTATCTATTTAATTGCCAATCTGTATGTATGCATATAACAAACCCTTTCTTAGCTTATGAATTAGTGTAGTAATTTTGAATATTTTGTGTTGATTAACTCCTCATTTTTGTGTCATTAGCATGAGCATTTATCTCCTGGCTTTTTATATGCTTGTATATAGTTCGATGAGGAAACTTAATTTGCCTTGTTGGCACAGCAGTGGCACTTACTGATATAAACCAAACCAGTTTGTTAAACTAAGCTCATTGTTTCTTTCCTCTTCCCTTGCAGAGCTGGAGTGGACCAGAGAAGTTACTTGCTTTAGATGAACTCATTGATAGTTGTGAACCAACACAAGTAAAACACATGATGCAAGTGATAGAGCCCCAGTTTCAAAGAGACTTCATTTCCTTGCTCCCAAAAGAGGTGAGACTTATGGGGTAATATTGCATTATGAAGTGCATTTCCTGCCATCTTTAAAACCTTCTGTGCTCATTTTGCCAATGTAGTGATGTAAACTCATGTTAAAGGTTCACAGTTTGGAACACTGCCATAACATGAACACTGTAATTTCAGGTTGACATATCTCTTGTCTATTGATAGCATTTAGATACTTGGAAATACAGATGACCCCTTAAAACAAAATCCCAATAGCTCTAAAAATATCTCTATATCTTAATTGGGCCAATTGTGCTTTTTTTGGGGGGGAACTGATTCTGTTAGGGCACACACACACAAAGATTTCCTCTGGATGTAAGACCTCTCTGCACATTATTCTGTGAATGTAAGCATTATTTTTAATGCTGTAAGTGGTGAGTGTTTTGTTAATGTTATTTTTTAATTTATTTTAGATTAACGGAACCCTAAAATCTCTACCAAATAAACCAAAAGTAAACCCAGAAAAGCACTTCTTACTAAGGATCAAGCCAAACTGTAATTAAGCAGGCACCTTACAGTAAATCCTTCACTGAAAATCAGATCATGTTATATCCAGTTAAAGAGAAACTGAGATTTAGATTTCGATGTGTGTCACTAAGTACTGTCCACACAAGAGTAATTTGTGATGTCATCACAACTAAACATGAGGGTGGTTATGCAAGGTTATATACCCAGTTTGCTGCAGTTATTGAAAAAATGTATTTTAGTTGACTTATAAATAGTACTTCTCACCTTGATTGATTTTAGGGAGTTAAGTCTCAATTCCTATCACTTTGCAAAGCAAGTTCTTCTAAGTTATTCTGATGTTTGTATTTGGTTGCTGTGTTTGACATGGTTGTACTACTTGAAGACTGTTTTGTGTCTCTGTTCTTTGACACTCTTTCTGGCATATATCCTATTTTTGAATACTTGCATGTACAAACTCCTTCTTTCCTTTACTACACTGTCATACCTTCCCTTGCTGGCTGGCATTTGTAAGGGTTGGAATCAATTTATGCAGCAAGTATTAACTTAGTACACAGGACATGAGATTAGAATTTAGAGAAGTAATTCCTGCAGCAGCCTTCTCAGGGAGTGGAAAGGACACTGGGGGAGGAGAAGAGTTCAGCAGCACGTCTGCATGGTTGCCATATTTGTAGAGAAGCTGTCCAAAACATCACAGGCAGAAGAAGGCAACAAGACTTTATATTTTGAAGAGACAGAAGATACTTTGCCACTTCTGCATTTATTCAGTCTGGAAATTTAACAGCGAATTGATAACATTAACTCAGAGATCAGTTCTCTTTGCATGATTTTGTGGCAATACTTACTGAAGTACAACAGTACAATCTTGTAGTTACACTGTAACTAAAGATCCTGTTATAATTTCAGTTTTCACAATTTCTTCACAGAAGAAATACAGTACTTAGCAGTAAAACTTAGTTAAGTTTCTTCACTCATCTGTAAACTACTTATGTTTAATTTGTTTATTTCTGGTGAGATTCCTGCCTCTTGAAACCAGAATATTATAATTTGTAGCTTCATGACAGGCTGACTTCATCAGTGAAGCTGGCTTGAGTAATTTTTGCTTCCTAACCCCGAGTCACTGTCACCAAAATTAACTGAGTTAAAAAAAGCTGTGGAGCTGACTCCACCATCTCTGCTGTTCCCTCACCCAGATCTCCTCAGCAGGGCTGTCCCCAGCTGCTGAGTGCTGGCTGCAGTGGGGGTGATGCTCTGAGCTGTGGGGGCACGAACGAGTTGCTGGGGTCAGTAATTCCATGAAGAGGCTCCCCTGGCAAAGGCAGCATCCTGTGCAAACACGCTCCCTTGGGTTGTCGCTCCGCATTAACATCCGTGCTTATCTCCAGTGCTGTTGGATGCACTGATTTTATTACCAAACCAGAACAGGAAGATGATGTAGACAGGAGGGCTTTGCTTCAAAACCATTGTCTGCAAAGCAGAGACAGTAACTTAAGTGCCAAATAACCATGGAAATGTGTATTTTCCCCCTGAGAAAACAGCAGTCAAACTGTTAATATGAAATAAAAACTCTTGTTTTCTTGCTGAGACTTTAGAAATAATTATTCCTATTACTTATTTATGAAAATCAGGTTGAGAAACCAATAGATACAGAGTTCTGCTGAAATCAGTCATAGAAATGTTGTTGGTTCTGTGTGTCTAAGTGAAGAAAAAGGCAAAGGACTACTTAATATTTGGTGTTATTAACACTTTAACAGAGAGTAGTCCTAAATCCAGCTCAGTCAAAGGTCAGATCTTTGCTACCTGAAATTTTCTTATAACTAGATCATGAGCTGAGACAAAAGGATGTCATCTTTTATCCACTGCTAATCCTAAAGGCAGCTGTGGGCTGTGTTGACCACTGATGACTATTTAAATAAATGTAGTCTAAAATAAATGTTACCCATTTTTAACCTGGTTTAGAAGCAGTTGGCTCATAGGTTTAATTAAAACCAACTTAGCAAATGTCTGTGTCTGTATAGATAGTAAGTTTTAAGTAATATTTAAACAAACTGCTGTCAACTGAGAAACATTCAGCAAAAAATGGAAAGGGGCCGTGTCATGTTTGAGTTTTGCCACATGCAGGTCTATGTGATATGTGTTAGGAAACAACACTTCTTCAGTAATTTCACATGCCAGGAATGAAGACAGAATGTCTAAAAGGACAAGTACCGTTGTTGCTCCTGTAATAGAGAGCCTTACACAAGATCCCAAATGCTGACTCCCTGAGTAAGGAGAGAAGAAGGTTCTTCAGGTTTGTGGCCTGGGGTGCCTACAGAATCTAACACACCATTTAAGGCACAGGTCCCTCTACTGTGAAGTGCTGTGTGCTCCCCATGAGCTGTAGGTTAGGACTTGCAAACAAGGTGTGTAAGCAACCAAAATGCAAGTAGTTGTGTCATGCTGAATCTTTATTTCTTGCTCAGTCACTGGCTTGTCTAGATTACTAAATGTTTCTCACAAAATAAAGTAAAAATTCTTCTGAAGTCAACAGCTTGCCGTTATGACTTGCTTAGTAACTTTCAGTCTTTGCTGCTTTCTGTTTCTATCTATCTATCTATCTATCTATCTATCTATCTATCTATCTATCTAATCATAACTTCAGATAAAAATTAAATTCAAAGTCCTAAACAAAATACATGGCAAGCAGAAGTAAAAGTGGGTGATTTGATTTCCTTGACAGCTTCTGCATCCTCTTAATTACAGACAAAGTCTCCACTGTGAGCATGATAGTAGTTCTCTGCATTAATATTTATCAATATTGTTCTTTCTGGAGAGTTTTTAGGAACTCTGCATTTCCTGTGACTTTCCTGCACACTTATTTTCCATGACTAAGGAGTTGCATTGTTGCTGTCAAGTCGAAAAACTGTACTTGGTCATCACACCCTTAATGTTACTCTTTGTGTTTTGGATTGTGATTTATATGCCTCTGTTTAAAGCTTCATGGAGATGTGGAGATTTTGGGCGTTTTATTGTGGTCACTATATATGGCTTAGCTCAGTCCGAGAAGGTCTGAATTTTTCCCAATAAACTTCAGTTTTGTCATGTGGAAAAACTCATCTTCCACTTACTTTCTGGTGCCTATTAGGATTTGCCTAGTGGTTTTGGTAACAAACTGTACTAAAGTTACATGTCTTAATCCAACTGCATCCCAATCCATAAAGCTTCTTGTAACTCCACCCAGGAGTGTGTTTGAATTCTCATCAGAAAATGAGCAAGTACACTGCCTTTCCTATGGTTGCAGAGTGGTTTTGAGCTCTGGGGAATGTAGCATTTACTTGTTATGTATTTGGGCTTTCTGAGTGATGTTGCTCATCATAATGTACATTCCTATTTGTTCACATGGTGAGCACTGTACGTTTTAGTTCAACTCTCAAAATAACTTCTGTTTCAATTGTTAGCTAAAGTAACATAGACATAATTACTTCGGTAATAATTCTAATGATTCAAAGTAACGTGGATTACATTTTTTTTAAAATGTAGTAATTATTTCAGCTGGCACCTATTTCCTTTCAAATGCAAGAATAATTTTGTGATATGATCTGTAAGGATTTAGTTACTTATGATGATTGTTATATTTCCACATGCCCACAGGAATAAACTGGAGTCTGTTAAGTTTCAGAGATTGTTTAATAATTTATTGTTCCAATTTTCTGTATTTCAGCCCCTGATGTGTGATAGTAAATGAAGTTATTTCACTTTTCTCTTCAAAAGCAGTGCAGAAAATACACTTTCTTCTTATTTTTTACAGCTGGCACTGTATGTGCTGTCATTCCTGGAACCCAGGGACCTTCTGCAGGCAGCCCAGACATGTCGTTACTGGAGAATTCTGGCTGAAGATAATCTTCTCTGGAGAGAGAAATGCAAAGAGGAAGGTAAGGCTGAGCAAAATGATGGATGTAATGGTCGAAGTGTTGCCATCATAAAAAGTGCAGTTCATTTACATAATAAGCTTAAAGTTTTACAAAGGCAATTCTTGTGACTTTAGATTTAGTGCTAGTTATGCTTTAAGCTACATGATATGTATCTCTGTTGAAAGCAGGAAATAGAAATAATCCATGGAGTGCTAGAGTTTAGGCTTGAATATCTTGTTTATAAAGTATACTAGTTGCATGTTTTTAGGATACAGTTGGGTTTGCTTTTTGAGGATTATGTTTATTTAAAACGCAACCAAAAGAAATAACAGCTGAGGTGTAAAAATGATAGGAGTATAGCCTGGCAGTTGTAGCGTGGAGGAAAACCTGTTTAAGTGGTTGGTAGAAGAGCTGCAGTACTTTCACATCACTTGTAGGGTAATTAAGGCAGAGATGGCACACTGTAGTGGGAGAAGGTGCTAAAAGGTTTGCTTGGAGGACACACAGTCCATTAGCTGCATGGATATTATCCTGTTCATGCCAAATCAAGAAGATATGGTGCTCCAGCACTGATATGAATGGGCAAAAAAAGGCTCCCATGAAAGTAGCCATGTATTTGAGCACATGGAGAATGTAAGCTTTTATTTTTAAGGATAATTATAAGAACAAAGAGTCTGTTTGGGCCGGGGGAAAGGGGGGTGTAGAAGACCACATACGTGTGATCCTAGAGCAGTCTCATCCTGGGCACAGGACCCTGTCCAGACTGCCTTGGATTATGGAGACAGGGACTTCTGAGGGGTTGATGCAAAGGCTTCAAAAAACAAAACAATGTCAATGTCAATTGTAGCTGCTGTTTGTGAGAGCACCTAATTTGTTTTCTTGTATGATGGAAAGCAGGTGTCTGACCTCCTAAATCTTCTCTAAAGATTCTCCTCTTAAAAATTTCAGTGAAAATGCATTAAAAGGACAGAGTGAGAAAAAAGGAGAAGGTTGAAAGGGGAATGAGCTTACATTTGTGAGCTTACAAGTAAGAATAAATACATCCAGGCAGGAGAGCACAGGCAAGCAGGCCAGTATTGCAGCCTGCTTAGCCTCAGTGAGCTGCTCAGTAACATGAAGGAGCCCTTAATTCAAGATTGCAGGCAGAGAGGGGGCTAAAGGCAGAAAAGTGAAATCCACATACTGGCAAGACACGAGACTCCTGCCAGTAATGAAATACAGTGGAGAGAAGAGCTGCATAGAAAAGAGAGCAGGTGAGAGAATTGTAGAAAAAGCTGCATCTGTAGATAAAGGGTAAAACAAAGCTCCACTACTTAAGTGTCAAGTCAGAAAGGGCATAGCTGTACTTAAATTCCAGCCAAGAGAGGACGATGCCAAAAGCACTCAGCCTTTCAGATCAAGAAAGTAATTAAAAGCTCACTAATACCAGGAGTCACAGTGAACTTAAAGGTAATGAAGATGGGTGACCAGAGTGGAGAACCACAGACAGAAAAGTTGACTTCTTTAACGGTTTCAGAATAAGCATATAAGTTGGTAAGGAGGTTTTTGGACAGTGCCCGTTTATAAAAAGCAATATTCTGTTGCATTGCCTTGGAAAGGGGGATCCAAACCCAAGCTAGGAGGTTGCCAGCAAGGAATGATGAACTAGACCATTTTCAATCGTAATTATGGTAATGACTATGCTGAACTGACAAGGACAGAGTATAAATCTCTGAGGAGCAGTGTGGTGTCACACACAAATGTTGGCATGCAAGAGATTGTTACATTTCTGCCATATTTTAATGTCAGGGGTCACAGTAAAGGTTGGGAGGGAATGTGTTTTCTGTGGGGTGGCCTCATCTCTTCCCCTCCCCCCCCCCTTTTTTTTTTAAATGCCATTTTAGGGATTGATGAGCCATTACATATCAAGAGGAGGAAAGTAATAAAACCAGGCTTTATACACAGTCCGTGGAAAAGCGCCTACATCAGACAGCACAGGATTGATACCAACTGGCGGCGAGGAGAACTGAAATCGCCCAAGGTGAGGTTCTGAGCTCTGTGCATGGGGCCGTGAACAAAGCAGGATCAGCTCGTGGCTCGGGTTCTTTCCTTTGGACAAACAAGACTATCCATGCACAAAAAGCAGTGAATTGCTACAGAAAAAAGTAATTTGTGTTTTAGCTTACCCTGGCTTTAAATTATTTTCTGATTACCATTTTGGCAATGTGTTATGCTTCATACTGCAGAACCCTTTCACTGCTCTTCTAAGAATTTCTGTAAAATTTTGTGAATTCTTATAAACATGCCAGTCTCTTTGAGACTGATAAAAATGGAAAATTTATTTGAAATACTTATATTTAAACATACAGACACATATACTGTACATATATAGGTGTATATGTATATATTGGTAGAGCTGGGTCATTTTGCGACCTAAAAATACTCCACAACTGTTCTGTGATCAATTAATGCTTTATTTTTAAATACATTCTTTTAAATTGAGCAGCACAAGACAATAGCTTCATTCTGTGTTAAGATTTTATAAATGTTAAAATTATTTTAATGACATAGATATTTATCATTATATCCTTCACAAAAGAAGACATGAAACAATATTTAAAACATTTGTAAATCAAATAGCAACTCTCTAATCAAACCTGATAATAAACAAGCAGCCAGAAATGTCAAGAAAGCCCATATTCGTAGCTTTTTAAGATTTTAAGGCAATTTACCTGTTTTCTTTATTAAAAATAGCAAAATAAAATAAGAACAAAAGAATTCCCATGGAAAACCTATGGCTATATCCTGCTGTTTATTTGGCTGTGACTTATGTACATCTCTGGCAACGGTTCTGTATTTCTTGCGTTGATATGCCACATCAAGTTATCTTGGAATTATTAGTAAAATTACAGCCTCTGGCATTATCCTAATGCCATTTCATTTCAACGAACATCTTAAAAAATGTTTGGCTATCTTAAATAAAAAATTCTCATCCTATGTATTCTAGTAAGGATTTTTTGGTTTTGTTTTTTTTGTTTGTTTGTTTGGTTGGTTTGTTTTTTTTTTTTTTTGCTGTATTGCAGTAAGATAGAATTACAGTTTTTCCAAAATCAAGCATTGAAAATCTCACCTCTATAAAGCAACATTCCAGTCCACATTTCCAGCACATGGAATTGTTGCTTTTGTTTGCATTTAATTGAGTTGATGGTTTTCTAGTTTTTTACTTTGGTGCTGACTGGCATTTAACAAAATACAATGCTTGGCTGGTAAGGGAAAAAAAACAGATGTAGTCAGCCTTGACCACTGAAATACAAATACTCAGCAAATAGTCAGCCCATCTTTGCATTCAAGATTGAAACAAAAGGTAACAGTGAATTGAAAATCAACTGAAAATCAATTGAAAAATAAAGAGATGGCATAACTGCAGAGAAATAGAGCAGTATCCAGTTACTAATTTAGCCCACTTTGGTTGGTGCTTTTTCCTGGTGTTTTCAGGAGGCTTGCATTAGCTGTAGTGTGCCTGCTAAGCAATGCAGCATCACTCCATGGAAGGAAGGAAACACCTTCTTTGGTCCCAGCTGGCGGTAAATTAGACTTGACACATGGGATTAAGGGGCCTTATTATTACTGGAGCAACTCTAGCATTTTGTAATTTATGAATCAGAAGAGCACTTTGTTTCTCCTGCTTCTCTAATCTCCTGCATTAAATGGTGACTGTCGCTTTTGTGTTCTTGGTTGCCAGGTGCTCAAGGGCCACGATGACCATGTGATCACGTGCCTGCAGTTCTGCGGGAACCGCATCGTCAGCGGCTCCGACGACAACACGCTCAAAGTGTGGTCAGCAGTCACAGGCAAGGTAAGGTGCTGCCCTGCTGGATCCTTGGGAAGTGAGCCACAGGCAGAGCAGTGGCCAAAGTGCTGCTGTGCCTTCAGACCGCGCTGCAGGGTGGCCTTTGGTGCTCTGGGGCAGGAATTGGAAGGTGTACCGGATAAACGTGTGGGTTGCCTTTTCCCACACACAAACTCTTCCAGTTCAAAAAAGTCACCTTGATGTGAAATTGCAATGCTGCTCATGTTACCACTGGCATATATCCTTGTTCTCTTGGCAATTCTGCTATTCTTGTGGAGTCGTTTGTGACATGGATTTTAAAGAATTTGGACAGAAACATTACTTTATCTTCCTTAAACCTTAACTTGGGCTGCATTTACCCCTCTGGATCTCTTTTTCTCACTTGTGTTCTAGCATTCTTTCTAGTTTTTGTAATGGAGTGTTCATTTTACTGGCTCAGATATCAAATACAGAGTTTGTTTTTCTTTCCAAGCTACTATATTGCTGAGCCACCAAAAAAAAAAATTAACTTGCTTTAGGTTTAAATATTTCCTATTAAATTAGATCCAGCTCAGGCAGGAATTTAATAAGCTTCAATAATTTAATTCTGGCTTAGAGGAGCAAAACAATATGTGCAATCAAAAAGACAGTACTGAGCATTTCAGTCATGTTAGAACATCACAGCTACTCAGCCCACAGGTTTTTTTTTTGAGGTGACTGACCGACCAAGGATGTAGAAAAGGCCTTGGGGAAACAGTACTTTTTCCTTTTAGACTGGTATTGTATGCACTTAGCTTGGTTTTAATGGTACAGATAACAACAGGACAGCTGCTGAGGATAACGTGTTTAAGATGTAAAAGGTATCCACTTCATAATGTGGAAGCTGAATGTATTCAGCATTTGTCATTGCATGCCCAGAAGATCCTTGAAGGGATTGTTAATCCTACTGTGGGTAAGAATAAAATTAAGAGCCATAGGCAGCCTCACCCTGCTGCTGTTGGATTCCTGACAACAAACTGTCTAATGAAGGATCCCATAATGAAATTTATGTCTATTTTAATTGAAAAGGGCAACCTAAACACAAATGAAAAATACTTTCTTTGTACATACCACAGTCCCAAAAGCAAAATGTTCCCTTAAATATATCAAATTAAGCACAGTGGCATGACTTAACGATTACTATTCAGTAATTTTTTGAAAGTAATTACAAAACCTAGAGTGGCCATTTACCCCAAACCTTTAGGAGAGCTAGAAATTTTGTCTGAAAGATGGAAGCATGCTGTATCAGCCCTCATGCTTACTGATGCTGAAGAATTAATAAAATAAAGAAACCCTAAAGGTTGGTTTTTGCAAATGAACATGACTAAATAATTCCTTTGACAGATGTAAAGCCCAAAATAAGGATTCTGTGTTCTTACTGCTTTAACAGGATGATTTCTTAAAATATGAGCACATTGGATGTAATGAGAAAAAAAGACAACTGTAGAAATGAACATCAGCTATGAACTAAAAAAGATGGATTTGATAGCAGTGAATTAAACCAGGAGCCAGTAATTGCAGAAAACCAGTTAAAAATTGTTAAAGAACAGTACAACAAAAAAGCAAACCATTTTCAAGGATGCTATAAAGAACAGGATATTAACAACAGGAATCACTATACTGTCACTGATACAGAAAAAATACTTTGGAAGAAAAGTTGTGTGATGGAAATACAGCATGCAGTAATAATAGACCATTTCAGCAGAAACTCATGCTATCTATTGAAGTTATGGTTTTTCTTGTTAGGGTTGATCTAGATAATGTGTTGTGGGTTTTGTTTTGTTTTGTTTTGTTGTTGTGTTTTGTTTGTTTGTTTGGGGTTTTTTTTTTGTTTTTTTTTTTTTTTTTTTTTTTTGTTTTTTGTTTTGTTTTGTTTTGTTTTTGGAAGTAACCTTTGGCTTAAAATTAGTGCATTTTCAAAAGGTATGATCACAAGGAGAAGATCCAGGACAGGACAGTAAGAAAGCCAAAATGCATCAATGTTTTAAATGGAGTAAACCGAAAGACTGGGTATTTAGGATACACTATCTCAGATAAAAAATATTGGACTGCGTCAAGAGGAGTCAACTAACAGTTAAAGGAAGGCCACGGCAATTAATGCCACTTAGCATTAGATTACAGAAAAAGAGATCCTCAAACTGCCTTGACCTCTTTTTTCATGCAGTTACAGGTTTGCCTGATAAAAATAATAGTGCAGAAGTAGATGGCTGTGTGCACTGAAAGACTCTGTCCCCATGACGGAACTGAAGAAAATAGAATAATGCAAAAATCAACATGGCACACATTTGAATGGGTTAGAAAATGGGTAATTATAGAGACCATGTTGTTAAAGTAAATGCAGAATCTTCATGGAGTATCTTTCTAGAGGAGTCTTGCAAGGATCTTGCCTTGTCTGTACTAATTAGCATTTATTGCTGCCTGGTGGGAAAGCACATATAGTTATTACTTGTAGGGAAAACAGGCTGGGAGACAGAGACAAGCCATTGTTCCGGGCCGACAGGGGTTTTATAGAGGAAGGTGTGAGCAAACACTGTCTCTACATAGTGAGAAATCATGTCATACATTTGGGATCAGACAACGGAGGCTGTGCTTATGTAGTGTGGGATTCTCTCCTGGGCAACAGTAAAGTCTGGAAAAGATCTGAAACATGGTTTTGAAGGAGGTATGCTGTAGCTGTGGTTTACAGAGTGCAGTGTTTCTTGGATAAACAAACAGAAAAATACAACAAAAATATATGGTTTATAGATTGGTGGTAAAACTACCAAGTGTGTGCTCTTTCCACTTCTAAAACACTTCAAAAAGCTATTGGAAATCCTGCAGTGACTCAGAAAAATGCCAGGAATATGACTCAGGGCTGCAAAACATGTCCTTGTATTGAGAAATTTGGAAAGACAGCTTAGTTTGTCAAGGGAAAGATTACAAGAAAAATTCCTTTTAGTTGAAGTACCAACAATTGAGAGAGAAATTTGATGAGTATTTTTTAAAAAGGGGATTTTTTTTGTTCAATCAGAAAGAAGTCTCCAGAGGTCTTCCAGCTCTTGCTATGAGAGCCAACTCTTACAGCCAAGATTGCTTTTTCGTAAAGTATCCATTCCGCTGTGTCAAAAGGGTAACTAAGGAAAATGTTTCTTTGCAGTGTTTGAGAACACTGGTTGGGCACACAGGCGGAGTGTGGTCATCACAGATGAGGGACAATATCATCATCAGTGGCTCCACAGACAGAACGTTGAAAGTCTGGAACGCTGAGACCGGGGAGTGCATCCACACCCTGTACGGACACACCTCCACCGTGCGCTGCATGCATCTCCACGAGAAAAGGTGAGGCTTGGTGCAGAGCTGCAGCCGCAGCCTGGCCTGGCACTTACACACTCCTGCTCACAGAAAGTGCTCCTGAAACCTGGGGACCTCATCCAGCACCCGGTGAAACACAAACCAGGCAAAACATAAATCAACACAAGGGAGGAGATGACTAATAGGAGCAGAAGCATAAGAATACTAAATGAAGAACTGGAAATTGAGTCATGTACTTCAAAAAGTCACAGTCTGCGTTATTTCAAAGCTAATTCTTTGTTATACCATCCATGATCCAGTCTCCCACACGGAATAATTTCTTCTTTTGTCAGTGCTACAAACTCTTAACTCATTTTGTCAAATAACCTTCTAAGTAGTGTCACTGCAGTATTTTATTTAAATTTTAACTGATGATAACATAATTTTTGCAATAGTAAACCATGTCTTGATTCAACAGACACTGGAAGAGCTCTGTTATTTGGCTGTCGTATGGAGCTGTTGACAGAGAGATTGTTGGTTGCATTTCTTCTTTTTTTGAAGAATGATGAGATTTTTCTGTATAAATTCCATTAATGTTCATTCCATCTCATTTCTATTATTGCTTAAAAAAACTTACAGAAGTATAAACTGAAAAAAACCAAACCGAATCACTGTTACTTTACTCAAAGTGAAATTTCTAAAGATCTTTGTTTATTTGTTATAATTAGTCAACTCAGTTATTATATAACACTGGCTGGAGCTCACCATGTTCATAAGCTTTCATAGGTAGATACAACAGTCCAGAATTTCTCATGGCATTGTTTTGCTGTTCAGGAATGAAGTGCCTTTTTAAATGCTGATTGCTAATTATATCAAATAGACAGATCCTGAGGAGGTGAGTAGAGCAAGGAAAACACTCCAGTCATTTGAGACCCCATTATAATGTCACTCCAAGCCAGAACTTTGGTGGCTGGTGCACCACCTCTATCTAATGTTCCAAAGCAAAACTCAGAACCCGTTTGTAGCCAGGTTTGATTGCTGTAGTACTTTGCTGTGCCATGCTAAGTGCAGGAGGGCTCTCGTTGCTGCAGGGTGGTCAGTGGCTCTCGAGACGCGACGCTGCGGGTGTGGGACATAGAGACGGGCCAGTGCTTGCATGTCCTGATGGGCCACGTCGCTGCAGTTCGGTGCGTTCAATATGATGGCAGAAGGGTTGTAAGTGGTGCATATGATTTTATGGTCAAAGTGTGGGATCCAGAGACAGAGACCTGTCTGCACACACTGCAAGGGCATACTAACAGAGTCTACTCGTTACAGGTATGTGGTTTTTATCTGCTGCTTTAGTTTCATTAAGTAATATTTTAAGTTAGTTTATTTCATCTTGTTTATTAAGTTGTGGGTACCTAGTACAAAATTATACAGACCACAAGAATACAGAGGCATCTGTAATAAACCCCTCTTTCATTTTGCTAGTTATATGTTGTCTTAATTTAGAAACTGAGATTTTTTTTAGAGTAGGATTTTTTTAAAGGACCCAGTACGATAAAGCTCAAATCTATGTACTAGCAAGTTATGTTGTTTTGTAGATTGATGGGTTGTTTAGTTGAAATTTTTTTTTCAAATCTTGCATGTGTTTTGGAGTAGTTATGTTTTTGCTTTCCTTGAGAAATCCCAAACTTATTGTTTTAAATAAATCAGAGGATATAGCAATTGACAGTGTGCCAAAAACCCTATTAAATTAATGTTCTGATTTATGGAGATCTGTTTATCCTAATTTTCTAGTCCCATCTTCCAATTCTAAATTATAATTCACAGTCAGGCTGAACTTAAAATTTTAATGCTCCTATGTAAATCTCTAGCTTTCTACTTCCTCTTCTCTGAGTACAGGCCAGATATACAAGTGTCAGGCTGTTTCAACAGCAACATGTTAATGTAGGTGCAGGTTATTATGGTACTGCTTTGTGGCATCTCTGTATTGCCCACCAGTTATCCACAAAGCTAGCAAGACCTCATGTCTTGGGTCTTCTTACCTTTACTAACCCAAAACATCATCTTATTCATTCATAGAGTCAAAGCGTCACTTCCAGGCATTGAAAGGCAAAAGAAATTAATTTCATGCTTGTGCCTGTTCACACCACAGTCTGGCAGGACTTGAAAAAGAAATCAACAAAGACAGTTCAAAATTGGGAAATGGCATTCAGCATGTAAATGCTCTGATTTGTGACTCAGAAAGTGAAGCTCAGTGCTAGAGACATTTTTCATAAAGCATTTGATATCTCCCCGTAATATATTAAATATGAACAAAATTCCTAATTGGTTTCCTTTCCCAAAAATATGTAGCAAAATCTATCAAAAACTCCAGCCCTTCTCTTACATTCATATGCTGAGGAGCGTTCTCTAGACAAGCAGCAAGTTAAAAATGCTCTACTACCTACCTACCTCTCAAAAATATTCTGAGGATTTATTTCATGTAGGGCAGTTTGGGAACAGATGTTATTCTACCTTATCTTCACCAGTGGCTTTTGTTTTGGCATACGAATATTTATGTCTTGCTCTGATACTGTGGTAATAATGGATCAAATGACTGGGTTGTGTTACACATCAGTATGTTCTGAAACAAGGGAGAAGGGCGTCAGGGAGGCTACAGGTGCTTAGGGTGTGGAACAGAAAGATTCTTTCAAATTGCCTGATGGCTCCTGTCCTTAAGCCTGAAGTAGCCCCAAACAGCAGAACTCCCATAAGCAGAACAATCAGATTGAATAAGCCAGTCCTCCATGGCAGGTTCTATTATATCTCCATATTTCCCCATGTGTAGAACCTAATATTTGCTAGAGATCCTCATGCAGCAGTTGAGGACCACTAACTGTGCTGAGTTTTCTTACTCTTCTTACCTGCCTTCCCAGTAACCCATAGATTCTCAAGGCTCATGGATAACTCACTGATCCAAAAACTATTGTTTGTTTCACTGCAGCACCATCGATTTCTCTGGATGCCCAGTCTTAAACCTTTCTGAATACCTTATGAACAGGGAATACAATTAGTTTGCGGGAAAGGGGGAAAAGAATTCAAAATTTGTTACATCAATCAGGTTTAATTATTTTTAGAATAGAAAAATATTTTCTAGTGTTCCCAAGTCTTTTGGGCTATCTGGCAGTCCTTGTCTTTTTATCTGAAGTCAGATTATTTCCCATCCTCTTTTGAAAGCAGGGGACCTAAAAGAGGGTCCAGTCAAAGTCTTATCAATGGTTGCTAGAAGTGAAAGGTTATTTTTATGCCTTCCATTCAGATAGCAGAGGGTTTTTTTAGTGTATTTTCACCAGGAATGCAGTGCATGCAGCAGATAAGCAGTCTGTGTGCCAGTTGCTCTCCATTCTTTGAATCTAGGTGCCATGCCCAACCATGTCTGACTGCAGAGATCTAAGATATTCATTTCTGTGGGTCTTATAAGAAGCAGCAGCCTCAGATAGCTGAGTTCCCTTAACTGGGTTTGTTCCTTGCCTTATCAGGTACCAGTCAGTCCACATGGACCAGTAGTGTCAGCCTTAAATATAAGCAAGATTCCTGTCCAGCCTCCCTTCTCCCAGGCTGCAGCTGTACCTTCACTCATTCCCTGCCAAGTTCAGATCTTCACACTTTTCACTTGACTGATACACTCTTTGCCTTTGGTCAGTTCTACTCTTTCCAATGTCACTCAAATCCTAATGAAAATAGTAAATGCCAGAGCTCTCTAAAACGCTTTCTGGTTATCTCTGATAGCACTCTGAACAAAGTACTGTCCCTGCCTCAAATTTGTCCCCTCTTTGTAAGAATACAACCAAGACATTTGCTATTTCACATGGCTTTTTACTCCATCATGGAAAAAAATCATATTGGTTAAGATAGTTTTCCCACAAATCTGTGTTTGCTGCTACTTACCACATTACAAAGGGCTTAAAAGTTCCTTGTGGAAATTGAAGTTAGGCTGATTGATCCATAATTCCCCCTATCCCATCATCTCCAATAAAGGAAGGAATTGTATTTTCCATCTGAAACTTGTCTATCTTCCATGGGTTCTCAAAGATAGCAGCAGATGTCTCTGAGACTGTCTTAAAACAACTTGCCCCGTGATTTTGTTCCCCCATTCTAGCAAAAGCTTGTACTCACTTGTCATTGGCACTAGTGCTGTGAGGCTACGCTCACATGGCTGAGGATTGAGACAAAAAGAAGTTAAATAGCTGGCCTCAATCGGTGTTTCCTTCCCACTGAGGATAAATGAGGGGGTTTTGGCCTTCCTCTTGATTTTTTTTTGTTTGTTTGTTTGTTCGGGATTTTTTGTAATGCTTTTGGTTGGGACTTGTTACACAATAGTGGAATGGCTCTTGCTAGTTTTATCTTGTGTTGTGCCCTGCCTTTCTGGTTTTGTCCCAATGTGCTCTTTTATACACGTCTATTGATGTAGTTTCTACTTTTTGTACAATTCCTTGTGGTTCAGCCAAGTGGGTCTCAGTAATTTACAATACTTCCTATCTTTCTTTTACACAGGATAGTTTGTGTCTTTAAGAAACTGCCAACTGTCCTGAACTCTTCTTCCCCTCATAGAATAGATACATAAAATCCTCATGGGAAGGAAGTCTAGGGTTTTTTAAGTATTCCTTCTTGAAACCCACTGGTTTTATTCTACTGCCTTTTCCCTTTTTTGGGAATTCTGGACTCTTATGTCATTGTCACTATAGCTCAAACTATTTTTCACCTTTCTATTCTCTATATGGTCAGTCCTCTTGGCCAAAAGAATCTCATATCTTAGCCTGTATGCTTTCCCTACAATGACTGGAAAGTTACACTTCCTTACTGTACACAATTAGGGTTACAAAAAGCTAAATTTCACATTTTTCAATTACTTTTCCTTCAATTTTCTTATGCTGTGATTTTTGTGTAGATGATTCTGGAATAATGTTGTTCTCCTGGTTAAACTCCCTCGAACTTGTAATAAACAACGTTGTCTTTTTAACGTTTCCTTTAGGAAAAGTACTTTCTCTTACTGTTGCACACTGCAGGGTAGTCAGGATCTGCTGTGATTAAAAGAGATGTATTGCATTTCAAAGACCAGTGGCTCAGAGTCTCTTTTCAAACCATGTCCCTCAAGAGCCCACATGTCTTGAGCAGAAAATTGCACTGACCATGAAGCACCTGCTGTGGTATCAAACATGGCCATCTTTACTGAGTTCTTTGTACTGCAGTTTCTGAATATATACAGCATCTAACCTTGCATTTAGTGTATTAAATGCTTAATAGCCTTCTTTGTAAGGTCCTAATATAATTGTAATAGATTTACCTTTCTTGTAGTTTGATGGTATCCATGTGGTGAGTGGATCTCTTGACACTTCCATCCGAGTTTGGGATGTGGAGACAGGCAACTGCATTCACACTCTGACAGGCCACCAGTCACTCACAAGTGGAATGGAACTCAAGGACAATATACTTGTGTCTGGGAATGCTGATTCTACAGTCAAAATCTGGGACATCAAAACAGGACAATGTTTACAGACATTGCAAGGTAAGTTTAAACTACCTTTATGTAAATCAAGCAGCCTACAGTGATCTGTGCTGCAGATTTTACATTTAAAAACTTTAAAATAATTACATACAAAGAAACAAGCACTGACCACTTAAAACTTACATATTTTTCTGATGACAGCTGTATGATCTTTTTCTGAACTAGAAGAACAAAATGTATTTAATCTAATCTATTCAAATCACTTGCCTATTATGAAAGGCAGATGGTCTGGACCGATAGCAATTTGCTATGGGTATATTAGCCTAATAAGCCACAGAAATACATAGGAAATTACATCTCAAAATAGACAGTCAATGTATTTATTTAGGGGTCACTTGAATGTTTCAAAGCTTACAGTTTAATTGGATCAGGAGGCAAAGTAGTACACTGTCTGTTTTAATAAATCAAGATATGCAAGTGGAAGATGTTTTCCTTATTTTAGTAAAAATAAAAAAAATTTTTTTTCTCCATGTTGACAGTTGCCACTCAGGCATCATGAACACAAACATGTGGTTGTGTTTCTCCCCACAAAAAAGGTCTTATATAATTTTCATATATTATGCAGCAGTGCTGGCTGGAGCAGAAAATTAAATTTCCCCGTAAAGCAAACTCTGCTGCTTTAACATATATATTTATATGTCAGCATATAACTGTCAATATTTACTGATGGAGTTAGCTCAGAATAAAACTTCAAAGGGACTTGAAGACAAGCTCTTACAGCAGTCACCTCATTGAGGATGGTTAAGTTCATTTTCATGGATGTCCAGTTTGCCCAACTGCCAATATACAGCACAACGAGATCACTGAAACAAAGAAGAAAACACTGGGTAATTTTGTATACCTGCTTTCACTTTTTGAAAGCATGGCAAGGTTTCTGCACCTTTTAATATACAATCTCAGGAGTATAACAGATAGTTCTCTAGTAGTTCTAATAGATGGAAAGAGCTGTATGCAAATAGCGAGGTGTTTGTTCTAGACGCAGCACTGCCTGACATTGCTTTCTAATTAATTACAAATAGAAACGTTTTTGTTTACTCTTACAGGTCCCAACAAGCATCAGAGTGCTGTGACCTGTTTACAGTTCAACAAGAACTTTGTAATTACCAGCTCAGATGATGGGACTGTAAAACTTTGGGACTTGAAAACGGGTGAATTTATCCGAAATCTAGTCACATTGGAGAGCGGGGGAAGCGGAGGTGTCGTGTGGCGAATCAGAGCTTCTAACACAAAGCTGGTGTGTGCAGTTGGGAGCCGCAACGGGACTGAGGAAACAAAGCTGCTGGTGTTGGACTTTGACGTCGATATGAAGTGAAGGGCAGAAAGATGAATTTGTCCAAACGTGTAGACGATGTTCTCCTTTCCCTCCCCCCTGAAAAAAAAAGAAAACAGAAAAAAAAGAGAAAGGAAAAAAATCCCTTGTCCTTGGTGGTGCAGGATGTTGCCTTGGGGCAGCAGATCCTAAAGACCTACAGACTACGAAGGAGAAGACAAAGATGACAAACTATAACTGACAAGAGAGGCTTTTGCTGTCTCATCACATAAAAAGGCTACACTTTTGACCGGGGCAGCTTTGCAAAAATCCAACTTTAGAAATGAAACCAGGTGCAATTAATTTCTTTACTTTCCTCCAAATGCTCCTTGAGCAATTTGGAGTGGGGAAAAAAAAAAAAAGTTACAGTTCTTGTTAACAGGTTATTTTACCACAAAGATCTTGAATTAAGCTGCACAGGCGAGCCTGCTCGTGCACCCCTGGGTCACCCTGGGTCCCAGCAGCCCCTCTGAGCAACGCGCTGTCCCTTGGCCCCGCTCCGAGCAGGGGGTTGGACTGGACTCCCTCCAAGGTCCCTTCCAACCTCCATGAGCAGTCACTGGTTGACTTTCAAAAACTAGAGAGCATCTGCAATGAGAAAAACAAACAAAAACAAAGAGTCCATTCCTAGTGTGGAAAAGCTAAAATATTACTGTGAATTGTTTTGTACAGTTTTATCAGAGCTTTTTCTTTTTTTTTTTTCTTTATTCCTCTTTTTTTTTTTTTTTTTTTGCCAACCATTGCCAATGTCAATCACAGTATTAGCCTCTGTTTAATCTATTTACTGTTGCTTCCATCTACACTCTTCAATGCATAAGTTGCTCTGAGGTGGCAAGTTGTCCTGGATTTTGAGAGTCCTCTGATGGATTTAATTCGCAATGCTGGTGCTAGAAGTAGGTCTTCAATTACGGGATTGTTGTCCCACCCCTGTACTGTATTCCCAGTGGCCAAACTTATTTATGCTGCTAAATGAAAGAAAGAAAAGCAAATTATTTTTTTTTATTTTTTTTCTGCTGTGACGTTTTAGTCCCAGACTGAATTCCAAATTTGCTCTAGTTTGGTTACAGAAAAAGACTTTTTGCCACTGAAACTTGAGCCAACTGTGCCTCTAAGAGGCTGAGAGTGGAAGAGTTTCAGACAATTAAGAGTGAAGTTTGCCTGCAAATAAAGAATTGAGTGTGTGTGCAAAGCTTATTTTCTTTTTTCTGGGCAAAAATTAAAACACATTCCTTGGAACAAAGCTATTGCAGCCTGTTCTGTGGGGAAATTTTTCTTTGTGAGGGCTGTGGTGAATGGAATGAACATACATTAAAAAAAAACTGACAAAATTTTTAAAAAATATTATAAAATACAAAAATTAAAATAAAGTTGCTGGTCAGTCTTAGTGTTTTACAGTATTTGAGAAAAAAAACAACTGTTACAGTTATTGCTGGGAGGAACTGACAGAGCAAAAACTTAAGGTTTTTGTAAAGATGTCACATGCAAACAAAATGGGAAAAGAAAGAGTCAAATGGTTTGCCTCATTCTCCAAGAGCCACAACTCAAGCTGAACTGTGAAAGTGGTTTAACACTGTATCCTAGGCTATCTTTTTTCCTCCTTTTTTTTTTTGTTTTTATTTTATTTATAGTCTGATTTAAAACAATCAGATTCCAGTTGGTTAATTTTAGTTATGTAACAACCTGACATGATGGAGGAAAACAACCTTTAAAGGGATTGTGTCTATGGTTTGATTCACTTAGAAATTTTATTTTCTTATAACTTAAGTGCAATAAAATGTGTTTTTTCATGTTAGTATGTCTTTTTTTATTGTTTTTTTATTTTCTAGTTGTTAATTTAACATTATGTATCCTCTGAGGGGTAAAGCAGGTCGAGTTGCTCATCTTACTGGTAGATGCTGAAATATGTCTTGGGACTTTTTATATTCCACGAACAGGTGTGTGAGTGTCCTCTCCTTCAGTTGCCAGTAGGATTTGTCACATGGGCCTGGACAAACATGGGGAAAGACATTGTCTCCTTCTCACAAGGAATGTGTCAGGACCTTGCTCTGCAGGGGGAGGCAGCTATAAAAAGCTGCTAAAGTACGTAAAACTTCTTCCGATACCATCTCGTTACTGCATCTTAAATTGAAACCTGATGTTTATTATTTATGGTTTTCAATCAGTTGATTGCAGTTGACAGCAAATAATAAATCCATAAATACAACCAAAATCAAAGTTAGGATTGTAGGAGAGCCTGAAATAAGGCTTCAGAACAAATAATAAAATAACATCATTCCACATCAGTCCAACACGCAGTTTTATCAGAGTCTTGAAACCAAGGTAAGTCATCATCTGTCCCAGAAACTTAGCACTTGAGTGTCAGGTTCTGTCTCAGATCTCCTTGACCAAAATAATTTTCTTCTGCATAAGCTTTTTTTCAGGGTATAGCATTTGCTTGTTTGTGACAGTTTTCCCCTGTAGAAAGCTGTCATTAAAAAAAACACCCAAAACAGTAGGAGAGAAAATGCATGGATGGAAAGGGAAAATATTTATATACTTAGATATCTATGACTATGTGCAAACAAAATTTAATTCCAATCTCTACATTATGCAAAACGTGCTGTGGTAAAGGATCATGCTTCCATCTGGCCTCTAGAGATTAAAAAGCCATCCGAACTGACTGAGCAGCTCCAAATTGTAAAAATCTGTTCCTTGGGTTGGTGCTTAAGGAAAAAAAGCTTGCAGCAAGCAGTGACAACATAAAAGCTGTGATTGCCTATTATTTATGTAAAAACAATTAAAGAGTTAATCCTTTCCTAAAATGGCAGTGAAAGACTGCCAGGACGTTGCAGGTTCTGCTGAGAGTGCAGGCCAGGACACTGAGCCCCCCTGATGGCAGAAGGTGCCCCAGTGTGGGCTGAAGTACTTGGGAGAGGGATGGAAATAGAAGGGTAGAAACATGAATATTTAATGCAATGAGCAGAGCAATAGCCTTTGAGATTATGTAATTTTCTTCCATGATTTGTAGGAATTGCAACAACATGTTTTCAAAGAGCAAAGGCGCTGGCCTGATGGTGCAGGAGGATGAGAGGTTTCTGAGTAATGTTGTGCTGGAGGGCAGGAATACAAATCTGGGCAGAAGAGTGAACAGACAGAAGAGGGAAACTAACAAATCCAGGTGTACAAGTAAGTCAGTTCAAGTACATTTTGGACAGCTAATATGTCCAGGAGGAAAATGTGCTTAACCAGAATTGAGAAGTTTTCCTGTTGACGGTGTAGGTCCAGCAGTATCTAAATGTTCAAATTAATACAGAATAACTTGTTAAGCAAACCATATTTTCAGACTCCATCACAGATTTAGGTTCAAATAAACTATTGGCTGCAAAGCCAAGATATGTCAAGATTGTCACATTAAATACAAAAAACAACACAATACTTAAGAATATTTTTAGAAAAGCTTTTCCCATTCAATAAAACAACTTTACAAAGTTAATTGTGTTAGCACTTTAAGGACTTCTAGTATTGTGAAGTCTGTTTAGGTTTGTAGGAGTTGCATATGAGCTATCTGAATAACACAGCTCAATAAGCAGAAATTTTGTGACTTAAGTGACAGAACTTCAAAGATGGGGCTGTAGTAAACACATTACATGTAAGATATTGAGCAGTTTCTCTTTACAGCCCCCTTTTGTTGATGTACTTAATCATAATATAGCTCACAATATGAACTCTTCTTCTTCAGCAGCATGTGCTCAAGTGAGACTGCTTAGGAGGCATCTTCATTCCATGAAATTAGATTTTAATTTTAAGGTGGGTGGAGTGTTTGGGGGTTTTTTGTTTTAAATAAAAACATTTAAGAATACTTGTATAAGACTGTAACATCTTTATGCCTCAATACACAGGCACTTTTTGAATCCAGTGGCTTAGTCATCATAGGCTATGTCAAAATACTGCAGCTATCCTAGAGAGATAACTGCAGTGGTGTTTCTGGCATTTCTGCTCTCTTCTTTTCATGCTGATTCCCCCTTTTCTTTTAGCTTTCGTCCTAGAAAGAGCTTTCTTATTTTCTCCTGTATGTGAAACCACATCAACAACACTAAGTTTTGTTTTATGCAATAATTTTTAATGGGCTTGATTTTACGCAACAGTAAGTGAGAACTAGTATTGCCACTTTCTCTCCAAGAGCTTGTTCCTGTGATCTCAATTTATTTATTTAAGAGATAGGACCAGACATTTAACAGCTGTGTCTACACCAATTTTTAGTTCAGATCAGCAGCTTTCCCAATAGAGCACAGTGCTGCCTTGGAGACCACTAACAGGATTCCTTCAGGGTGTAACTAAATCTGGAGCAGCTCTCCTGGAGCACATTCCAGGCACTCAAGCCACTGGAGGAGCATGTGGGACCAAACCAGAACTAGTTCAGCACATGAGCACATTAGTTCTCCAGGACCAGCATTTTGTAATTGGCATTACAGTTCTGCTCCTACTGCACAGCACTAATTGCTGGTGTGGACACAGCCATCAACAGATCCTCTCCCACAGCACCCCTGTCTCCTCACTCATAATCAGAACCAGGTCTCATCCCAACAGCATCTACTTGATATCACTTACAGGATTTTGCCAAAGCAGACAGCTCAGATGCCTTAAACTCTTCCAGCATTCCAATGGAGAGGTTCTTCTGATCAGCTTATGGAATCCAGTAAAAAGAAATGCAAATCTTTTACAATCAATCTGGTCAAAATCTTGTACCAGTAAATCAACACCTAATCACTCATAAAAAGAAACAGTGAAGTTGTGCAATTGTACAGAAGAGTCAAATAATAATAGTAATAATAATAAAGAAAAACTTGCCAGTAATGACCTTTGGTCACTCTGACAAATGGTTTATTACTTAAAGGGTAATATTCAAGCCATACCAACCACTGAATCTTTAATGAAAGTGAGAATAATATTTTCTTTCCATCTCTTGCCATTCTATCCTTGATCCCTGTCACTGTGCAGATACACATGCTGTGGGATGATGTTTAGCATTTTATGATGATATATGATGTTTATTATTATACACAAAATATATGGTCTATTTAATATACACCAGGATTTTCAAACTTCATCTAAAAATGGCATATACAATTTTTCAAACACCTCTCTTCAAGAATTAGTACAGGTTTATAAATACAGCATATGTTTTTACATAAAAGCTGTTCCAGGTTTTTTCTGAGATAGAGCCTGACAAACCAGTTGTCACCAAAAAGTCAGTAGCCAGTCCAGGCTCTTGCTCCCTGTTAAATTTGCCCTCTGGCCCAGGAGCTGCAGCAGCACTTCAGGGCAAGGAAATGGTGCATTGTGCTACCAGGAGCACGAGCTGCTGAGGGGAAATACTGCAGCACTCTGTGAGACTGCAGTTGCCTAAGAACCAATGGCTTGATGCCCATGTACACTGCATTGCTCTAGCCCAGCTGGGACAGGAGAGTCCTATAAAATCATAACTGGGCTAGGATAGAATCTCCCCAAGAACTAGAGATGGCAGAAATCATTAATCAGAGCGGTTGCCAATTCAGCAGTGGTTCTAAATTACAGACTGAGACTTGGACAAAGGCATCCTTCAGCTCTCCTTTGTCCTCACCTCTGCCTCACTTAGATACAGCCTCAAATCCCTGATCCCTACTGACAAGCTGATCTTGTCCAAACTTTCATAGTAACAATACTTTCGGTGAAAGATAAGCTGAGCTTTTTGTCCTCTGCTGCTGGAATCTACCTTGTACATTTTGCCACTTAATGCACAGGGACAGCACAGCCTTGAGTCTAACACTGAATGCTCCAAGGTGTAGTGCATGGAGATGAGAAGACATCATTCATCCCAGACTGAGAGATTCATCATAAGTGTCACTAAAATGATCCCAAACCTCAGTCTAGGCTGAAAAAATTGTTCTAGACCTGGTTCAAGTAGGTAAATTTCAAATTGATCTCAACTCCTTAGAGTTTTCCAGGCATGCCTGAAAAAATAGGCACATCCTAAAAAGCTTCATGGTTAAAGCAGGATCATAAGTGTCCCCTGGAAGCTGGGAGAGGTCATGGTCTAAGGACAGTGAAAAAACATGGAAGGCCTATGTAAGCTGGATCAGAAGTGACCTGTGGAATTCAGAGAAAGGCAGATGACAACAATTTGGGGCTTTTTGGGGGCAGGGTGAGGTGGGAGGCTTTCCAAGAGATCATAATTTTACATCCTACTATGGCTACCGTGAGGTATTTCATCATTGTCATCAACAAAGCACAGGAGTAAGGTTTTTAATGAAGCCGTTAGTTAGCTGCCCTGTAATTGAGGATACGACCAACCCTGTTAGCTTTGGCTCACCTGAACCTCTCTTACCCGGGGCAGATTATTTGATGGGAAGAGGAATGAAATGCCTCCAGACCTCCTCCTTGTGTCTGGTTCCTCATGTCTGAGATGCAGGTTTCACAGGCTGCTTGCGGTGCATTATTTGAGAGTGCTTTGTTCTTTTAATTTAAAACAGGAAATGTGGAATGTAGAAGATCTAAAAACTTCAAAGGCAGTTTCCATTGCCAAAGGAGTCACATTTAAACTCAAGTTCATTATCTAGATTAAATATTCAAACCTGACAGTGTGAGAAGATGCTCACACCTTCAAGAGGATTGATGATTTCTAAGGCACAGAAGGATTCAGACTATGGCTGTAAATATCAGTGTGGCAAACTGAGCAGTACCACTCTCCCCAAACTGGAGTTCTATTTTGAGTTCCTCAGTTTGAAATTAATTTCTAGCAGTACCACAGCTTTGCAGATATACAAAGATTATAAAACTTGTTTCCTTTACCCTGATACACAGAAAATCTGAGTACTACATTCCCCTCTCTTTTCAACCTGCCATTTTCTTTCAAGTTTCCTGATATATTTTAGAGCTGATTTTAAATATTCACATTATAGTTTGGAATAAGGAAGAACTCGAAAACTGCAAACTAGATAGGGCTCAAAAAGTGTTCCTTCAGACAGTTTGCTGCTTTTTGTCTGCTTTAGTGTTCCTCCTGTCATTTCTCAGTAGACAGAAGTGAACATTTCAATTAACTAACATCCACATTTTCCCAAATAAACAAGTTTTATAGAAACATTTTTCTGTTGGTGTTTCTGTTGCCCACTTAGCACACACTTTAGGCATGCCCTGGATTGTTTTTACCATTCTGCTGACTACTGCAATAATTCAAATACTCCAATTTCATGCAAAACAACACAGTGCCATGATGTTTCTTGTGTCCGTCCTTTAGTCTCACACACAGTTTTAGATTTCAAGCCCAGAAACTGGTATGTGTGGGTTTACCTGCTTATGGGCAGTCAATTCCAAGCAGAATCAGCTCTTGGGGCCTCACTGTTTATCACTGTTGGCCATATGGCACAACAGGGACAACCTGGGGCAAAGGAACAACAAGGAGGAGGAATGCTTTGTGTGAGTGAGATACCATTAATGTGTTCATCTCGTAAATGGGATATGGCTCCACTATGCACATAAGTCTCCAATTTGATTTGAAAAATTCAATACTTCAGCCTAATTTTAAAAAGGCTCAAACTACATATTCATTTCTATATATACACATTCTCATCTTGGAATACTTAGAGCTTTACATATTTAAAAGAAGACTTGACAACGACAGAATTTTCTGTTTTCTTCCATTTACGCCTCTTATTTTCTCTTTTCTTTGACACTCACACTTCAATTTCCTTATGTTTCCTTTCCTCCTTTGTCCTGTTCCCTATGTTTTTCTTTTCATGTTTTACCATTCATGTCCCTATTTTCCAGATTTTTTTATCTTCCTCATATTTCTCCATTTGTGAATATCTCTGCTTTGAACTGTCAGAGCCAGCTTTCCTCTCTTCCCTTATTCCAAGATCTGAGTTGGCGAGCTGGAGTCTTTTTCACACCCCTCGGTACATACAAGATATACAGGAGATACATAAGCCAGATGAGAAGCAAATATAGAGCACTCAGATTTTTTTTTTTTTCCTGCATCTAATGTTTGTCTATCCTTTGTCCACAAGTAACTCAAATGGTCTAACAGCAACTGGATCATGCCCTCTTAAGCACAGACTGGGGTACCACCAATTTCACAAGCGGCTGAGAAACAAGCATTGTCTAATTCAATACTCATCAGCATTCCTTCTTCTGCTTTCTGATGAAATTAACACTTTATTTAAAAAATATGTTTTCTTGCACCTAAGGAAATCTAGTATGTAAAGGTAATTTTGAAAATGCTCCTCATTATGAAACATAGGTAATACATGATTTTCTAAATCTGTGCAGTATTTGGAAGCTACTTTTGTTAACAAACTTTTAGAAGATTCATGTCTGGACAGAAACTGATTATCCTGACAGATGCCCATTTTATGAAGCTCTGTATAATAAATAAGAATTTGAGGCTGCAAATGAACCTATATTCCAAACTCCACAATGGTGGCTGATATTCCTTCCAGTACTACCAACACAGCACAGCTGGGATAGTATAGTCTGTCAGGGGATGTTAGGAATAATATAGAAACCATGTCTAAGACAATCTAGTGTGCATTGCTCACTAATTCTTAATATGCACTGACAGTATAGCAATAAAAGCTCTGGAGCCAGCGTAGGATGTGAATGTGGAGCAGGTACATTATCCTAGTGCTGCTGAGATTTTACTGTTCTAGTAAATATATCCCACTGGAAAAAGGCCCAGACATCCAGCACTCATCTGAGATTTGGATTCTGGTTGTCTTAACATAACTCAAAAGGATAAGCAACTATTAAGAAGTACAGTGTCTAGAGCAACAAAGTCACAAATAAGACATCCTCATCTTTGTAGAACAAAAAGCAGCAAAACCCACACAACAACAACAAGCCAAACCAACAAAACTCAAACCCAAATCCCTGAATCTTTTATCTCCTTGTTTTATTTTGTCTTAATGATACTGTTAACAATTGCAGGTAACCTCCTCTCCCTGTAAATGTATTCCCACTCAATACACAGCCCAAACTGTGTATACCATACTGAGATTGTATGGCTGCATTTACTCAGTGAGAAAGATAAATACAATTTGCTACACAGGCGGATTTTTTATTTTCGCTTGTTCCATCCAAGCATTTTGCTCTTGCTTGTTGTTTTACAAACACAGCAGAACAGCAACCACTGTACTTCCCCCATGGCTTGAACCAGGCTTACAATAGATGAGTGTTCCTACTCATCCTTTCCAGGCTGAAGGATCACTGGATCAGAAAAAATAAGTTAGAATTGGACAGAGGTTCAAGGTTCAAAAAGCAAGACACGTGACAAGCATTGTATCTCAAATGCCTGAGGTGCAGAAGCCTTTCCCACTGACAACCAGACCTTGCACAGCTAACAGGAGCCACCACATAGCAGACAAAGGCAGCTAAACCCGACAGGAAAGGGTGCAGAAGCTCTCCCATAGACATAATGAGTGCACCAGAGAAGAAAAAACTTTGGGTCTAATATCAGCGTATTCTGATTTGCTCCTGGAAAATCCAAAAATCCACACAACACCCCCATTATGCAATCTGATTTATCAGACAGCACGATGCAGACAAAATTGTTGTGACAGGAAGACAAGAGTTCCTTTAATCTTTGACTTTCCAGAAAATTATCTCTAATTAGTACCTGAGTTCAGTTATTTATGCACACAAACAGAGCTTAAATATTCTGCATCACAGAAGCACCCTGCTCCCAAACACCTGGCCAGCAGGAGCACACACAGGTGTCCCTCCAGCCACCAACCTTTCCCTCCAGGCTGGCCACAGCCACCACATACCCAACAGACCCTCTATAAAAGGATATATCTCTCTCTCCATCGCTATTCTCTATAAAAATTCAGGATATTGCCCATAAAGGGCAACTGTCTTCCTATCACTTTGGCTTTTGGTAAAAGCAATAAAGGTGAAACAAAAGACACTGTTCTACAGTAACTGTGTGATAAACAGGAAGAAATCATTCTAGTCATAAAATAATTGAAGTGACAGTAGTAATATCTCATGTTAAACCAAAATTTACCTACAAATGTAGGCACTGCATCTTAGACACTTCTCCTGTACTTGGTAAGAGGCTGGAGACAAGTAACTGTGAAGTTCCTGCAGTATTTTTTCCTTTCCAGGAGGGATGGCTATTTCAACCTGCTCTTTTTACAAAACGTGGAAAACCTATTTTCAGTCTAACCCTTGTCTCTCTGCCAGCTAAGGATGTAAATTTTGCACTACTCTCAGAAAGCAACATGGTTTTCTGACAGCCATTCCTATTCAGAAGCCTCCTGTGGGATGTGGCGCATCCTCTGACGTCTGTGTTTGGTAGCAAGAGCATCCCACTGCCTAGGTTTCCATCTCACATCTTCTTAGGCATTTTCCAGCATCCCAGTGTGCACTGAACAGTGAGCAATTGCGAGTTCAAGCAAATAATACGGAGGAATGGATAATAAGCCCCTAGGAATGCATCCAGCTACAGTTATACGCCATGAAGGTTAGAGGCCCAATTCTTCCTCATTTGAATCTGATGTTGAAGGAATTCATAGTTCTTTATCCAAGCTACTAATTTGCAATTTTACTGCAAACAATTTACAATCAAATGAAGTGAAAGCTAGAAGCAAAGAGTACATTAATGATCTAATTTTCCTTTTGCATTTCTCTTCATTTTATCTTTCAGTGAAGACCAATCTTAAAAAATTGGATAATTGGCCAGTAAATAAATACAAACTTTTTCTTTTAATTATTACAGCATAAAAGCTGAACTGTTGGTATGAACTGCAGCACTGTCTTCTGCTGAGGACAGTCCTGCATGACCAACCTCTGGCAACAGAAACTGGGATTATTATAAACGACATTATTTTTCAGACTGAAAATTCATACTCTAACAAAGTAGTACAAAAATGCATTGCAGTGTCTGAATAAAAAATGTAGTATTCTGGGCTAGATATGTGCAATTTGTAAATTACACAGCCATGTACATGCTAAGATGCTTCTTAAAAATATAGTAACTATTCTGTCCAAAACATAGCAGGAATGTCAAAGCAGCTTTTGTAATATTCCACTGGAACTTTCAATACACCAGGTGCACCTAAATGAGTGAATTCTTGTTTTCTTAGGTTTAGAGGCAGTCTAAAGGCATTGGTCAAGCACCAAACCTCAGCCGGGGGGAAGGAGCTAGGGAAGGTGGTTACTTCACAGGGCAGTGGTCAGTCTGAGCCTTGCTCCTATGGGAGACTCCCTGCTGCCCTGTGGAACTGGCTCTAGTGGCGAGTTGATCTGCAGAGACAGCTGGAGAACTCACATTTTTAGAAACAGTTAATTTTCTGGAGGTTTAGGGAGCTGAGCTGGCTGAAGGGGGTCAGCTGCCAGCACAGGGGAAGCAAGTGGCCAGGAGCAAGGCAGATCTGCCTCTCCCAGCATCCTGATGAGATGCTGAAGCCTCAGGAGACACCGAGTTAGGCTGATACGTCAAAAGGTGTCAGAGAAAGCAGAGGTGCTGCACTCATCTCAATTCCTGCCATTCCCACATCTCCTGTCTCACTTATTCCCATGCTCACCCAACACCCAGACCCCATCCAGATGGTTAAACCCCTCTGGTAACAGCAATCAGTCAGGTCAGCTTATACGCCACATCCTTTGACCGGCTTAACCATCCCAGCAAACATCTGGGATGTAACACTGGACCAAACAGGACTGCATTCCTTAGGGAAGTGACCAGATGTTTTGCCCCAACTTAGCTGTCCACGTCTAGGCAGTTAACACACACTGAGCACTGACCTATGTGCTGCTGGAAGGGAAAGAAAGAGAGAAAGAGAGAAAGAGAGAAAGAGAGAAAGAGAGAAAGAGAGAAAGAGAGAAAGAGAGAAAGAGAGAAAGAGAGAAAGAGAGAAAGAGAGAAAGAGAGAAAGAGAGAAAGAGAGAAAGAAAGAAAGAAAGAAAGAAAGAAAGAAAGAAAGAAAGAAAGAAAGAAAGAAAGAAAGAAAGAGCACTTCTGGAGGAAATAGACAGACCTATGCTCAAGACACCATAGGCTGTGCACCCTCAACACCACCTTCTGCAGACAAGACAAATCAAGCATTCATAAACCAAACTTCCAAATCCATCTCTGTGCTCAGCCCTGCTCACTTCCATGATGCTGCATGGGAAAGCAGGAGGCTGCTGGAGGAGCAGAAACCCCACAATCTGCTCAGGGGGTGTTCAACATCTGCGGTGGACCCCGCTTGTTTCGCCTCCGGGTGTGGCTGCACCGTGTGTGCTCATTATGAGCCCAAATGAAATGCACAGCAAGAACCTGCAGTTACAGAACTCGATCCCAGCGTGGAGGAACAGGTCTGAGCTCTGTTTAAGATGTGAAATTGAAAGACACTGAGACACATAATTGGGCAGAAAGCTGGGCCTGGCCCACCTCGACTGAGCAAGGTAAATCAGTATGGCATCCAGGAGAGAAATGCAGCACAGTAAAAGGAAGTTTGGATTGCAAAACACACTCTGTCCAATGGCTTGAAATTGAAGTGCTTTCTTCTTCTAGCCAAGCAAACACAGCACAAAGCATTCATTTGAACAGAAACATATGACAAAGATCCAAGGTGCAACAAGAACTTCCCATATGCATCCTTCTAGGCTAACAAAAGAGGCAGTGAGAACCTGTACAGCTGAATCAAGCATTAGTACCCAGAAAGAAAATAGTTTTATCCCAGGGCTGAGAAAAAAATAACTGAATTAAGATAACTTGAGCAGGGCATTAAACATTACACCACAGATCAGTCATGAACAACCACTGAACAACATTGAAAAGCCAGATACCTGTCAAATAGGCCAAATTATTTTCAGGACTGAATCATAAAATGGTTGGAGAGGACCTTTGAATTTTATCTAGTCCAACCCCCCTGTGATAGGCAGGGGCATCTTTCACTAGATCAGGTTGCTCAAAGCCACATCAAACCTGACTTTTAATATTCCCAAAAAAGCTACATCCACAACTTCACTAGGCAACCTGTTTCAGTGTCTGACCACTCTCATCATAAAAAAATATCTTCTTTATGTCAAATTTAATTCTACTCCTTTTTAGTTTAAAACCACTGCTCCTTGTCTTGTCATTACAAGCCTTGGTAAAAAGCCTCTCAATCTTTCTTCTAAGTCCCCTTAATATTTTATCTCACTACTGTTCTTACTGGAAAATGCCTTGAGGAATAGGCTAAGGAAACACAGACTGATAAAATAACCCAAATGCCTTAGAGTAAAGCAAATCCCACACCAGGACTTACAAAGGCAGCAGTCTCAGCAAGAGATACAGCTTGAAAAGCATAAGCAAATGTACGAGATAGCTATTAAGGAAATGGATTTATTGTGTTGTGCAGGACCATTCACCCTTGTGCAGAACAGCCAAGTGAGCAGCAGCTGCAGCAAAGGCGAGCAGTGCTCGTGCATCACAAAGGGTGTGTGAGCTGCCCCCCAGCCTGTGCCCTCCTGAGGGGGAGCACTCAGGGAGGCAGCAATGCTGATCATTAGCTCTCACCACAAAATACTTGGCAAAGACGGGGAGGAAAAGGCAGAGCACTTCTAAATTAGCTTTTGCACTCTACTACTCATCTTGTAGCTGCTTCATGGTGGTCCAGCCTTCCAGGGCAAGGCAGAGGAGCTGAAAGATGCCAACTGCCAGTGGCCCCAAGGCTCATTACAGCAGTCACAGACTACCGTAGTGTTTTCCTTAGGTTCAGAGATTACTCAGATATTCTTTGCTTCCCACTTTCCTTTCCTTGTAATCAGCTTTGAATGCAAAACAGTTAACCTGAAAGCTTTCCACTACCCAATAAACTTTTCAATAATTTCTCTATGCTAATGTGTTTCAAGAGTTTAAATTAGCTAACTTGCATTTTGGCACCAGAGTAAGGCAGAAAACTTGCAGCAATGACCTGCAAAAGGTATTTGTGAAAGACAAATTTGCCATGTGCTTTGGCAACAAATTACCAAATGAAAGATTAGGCTGCACAAGCAGAGGCATAAGCAGAAGATGTACAGAGGAAAGGATCATTTTAGGATTATGCATTCAGTGCCAATCACCTTAATGTGGGAAAATAAAATAAAAGGATTCACAGGGCAGACATCCAAGGAGTCCAACAGACCTAAAATGAAGAGGACATAAGAACAGATTACAAAAAAAGCAACAAATACTTGAAGATATGAAACTAGGAGATCTGCCGGTTAAATAAAGAGAAGAATCTAAGCATCTACAGGAGGAAATAAAGAAAAATCAGATTGTTGGGAAAAAGTTGCTTCACAGTAAAATTTAATAGGCAGTGGAGTGGCTTTCCCCAAGCAAGCAGCTGAAGTTTGGAGAACCTTGGCTTTGAAAGTACATTAGAAAAAAACCCCAAAAACAGATTAGCAATTTAGATTCAAAACTTGGAAAACATAGAAGGCTGTAAATCATTGAGAATAGAAGTGCACAAGCTCTTAAAGGCTTCCGCAAGGAAGAAGAGAGAATATGCCATGGGATAGAAATATGGGCCTAAAGCTTTTCCCAATTACAGTAAGCAATCCTCTTTCCTTTCCCTGCCAAGCCAATATCGACTTTTTCTACCATGCGACAGCGAGGGACGTGTTCTAGTGATGTGCAATTACTCTTTGGAATGCAAACACTACTTCCGACAAGCTGCTGGAATCTCAGCGGTGGTCTCTAATGGAAGTTGTCTGCTTATTCCCATCTCCATTGGGACAGCAGCCTATGATGCAACTCCACTGTCAAGTCTGACCTAGACTGCTCCCCTGAGATACCAGAACCATTCAGCGTGTTCAAAAAGTCATTTTAAGAAACATAGAAACATAAGTGCTTTATCCCTGCTTGACTCTATGCCAAGGGAATCGCACAGATACCTTGGGATGTTTCTGTGCTAAATATTATGTAACAGCTACTTCTCTCATTTGAAATCCCCAGTTGTTTAACAAAACTAAAAAAGCACACAACTTCCGCCCCCAGTTTCCTGATAATTAGAAAATCTTCACTTTCATAGTCTACCAGAAACTGCCACAATGTAACAAAATCTCTGTTTTCTTTATCTTCCTCTCCTACAAAAGCAGGACTTTTGGTCTTCGAGCAAACTTGATTTTTTTTTCTCCTTGTTTCTTACGTAATGCTGTAGTCAGAGCTGTTCCCTTCTGAACCATTATTCTATGTCATTAAGAACATCTCTGTGCTATTTTTAAGCACCAATATCCTTTAATCCTTTCATTAATTTAAATATATTCTAAAAGACACTTAGCTCTCTACTGGGACTCCAAAAAAACCCTTCTAACAGGAGACTCCTATACAGCCTTCCCTTTCCAACTGCACGAGAACTGCCATGCTTGTTCTCTGCAAGCATCAAACCTGGTGGCTGGTTCTGCTGCAAAGCAAAAATACCGACCCTCTCTAGCTCAGCTGCAAGACCAAGAGCTGCAAAAGAAAGAGCTCAGTTCTCATGAATCATATTTGGAAAAATCTCACAGTCTAGCAACACTGAAGTCTACAAGTGCCAGAACAAAAATCTGATTTTTTTTTTTTTTTTTAATGTAAGCTTGAAAGGGTTTCTGGAAAGTAAAAAAGTGCCACTTACAGTATAAAGCCAAAAGTTCTCAGCCAAAGATATCCAAAGGCTTTAAAGAAATACCAGTATCATTATCATCATTTTAGAGATGGAAAAGAGAAAAAAAAGAAGGTAATACCAATGTCAAGGTCATCAATTCAACTCAGATTTCTTGACATTATTTGCTGAGACACAGATCTATTCTTTATCCAGATTTATTTAACATGTTATGAAATAGTTGCAGAGAACTTGGCCTTGTTCTGAAAGCATAAAAATGAGCTTGTAACATTGGTTTTGTCTATACAAAATCAAGATTATATATGCTGCTTTCCTTATTCTCTACTTAGTTTTGACTGAAGAGTCATTAGAGAGAACAAGTGAGCTTAGTAAAATGAGAACATTACTTAAGGCTTGCACAATATAATTGCACTTTAAATTCTAGGGTGAAATTTCTGACCTAACTGAAGCTTCTACTGATTTCAGTCAGGCAAGATTTTCACCTGCAATGTGTGGTAAAAGGGAAGAAAGATAACTTTGTAAAGGCACTTTAAAGAAGTACTACATTCAAAGGGGAGAAAAGTTAAGTGAATGAAGTATTTAATGTAAACTCAGTGAGCTCATTTCCCAGATGAGCCAGATATCTGCTGAGCTTGCCTTGAAGGGCAAAAGGCAAAGATGGCTTCACCTCCTAAATGTGGCCTGGGGCATAGTTAGGATGATTTACCTTAAGACAGTTTGAATGTCCTTGCCTTGTTCTGACTGAAGATCACATCTCCTGACAGCCAAAGACATTGAGACATTGAGGTTAGGACTGAACCCAGCCCCAAGTCTCCAGAATAAGATAGAAAAGGCACACCACAAACATCTGAAAAGGACAACAGTCTCTTCTCAAAAAGCTATTAAAGAGTGGCTTTGCTAAATATGAGGGGGCAGTAACAGTAATTAAAAATAATCTATTAATTGAAAAGCTGACATTTTCTTGTACAATATCTGACACCTACAAGCAAATAATTAGAAAAAAGAATAAGTAAAACATGTCATAAGCAATGACAACAACCTTACAGATGAGAAAAGTTTCCAAGAAAAGTCTTCAAGAACTTTGGAAGACAGATACTTAAAGATTTTGGAAAGGCAACATGGAGTAGGAAAAGGAAAACACAGAGATTTAGATTTCAGCACACCTTTTATAGCAGAAACTCTTAAATAAGTATCTGTAATTGCTGGCAAGGATAGAGAACAATGAAGATTTGTTATTCTACTGGCATGGAGATCAGGTATAGAATCCCAAACAAATCTAAGAAAATGGAAAAGTGGTCTGAAATAAATTGGAGTGCCTCAGTAAAGACAAATACTAAGTGCTATGCTTCACTTGCAGTGAGCTGAAGGTCACAACAATCAACTGCACAAATACTGGATGACCAACCAGGAGACAGAAGACAACCTGGGGGGTTAGAGTGGCTCAGAAATCAAATATCAATCAACACTGTCACACTGTTAGGACAAAACAAAAATAAATAAACCTCCTAAACATTAAAGCACTAAGAGCTAACAAAGCTGCCCCTTTGTTCAGTTTAGTACTCTACATTTCAAAAAAATCCACTGACTGTACACCACTTAGAATTTAGAGGTGAGAAAACAAGGATGAACAATGTCTGGACAAAAGACTCTTTGAGCAAATGCTGAAAGAATGAGAGAAGCTCCATCTGAGGAAAAGAGACACTGAGAAATCAACTAATATATATAGAACATGCATATGAAGTGCTGCTGCAAAGAGGAAGAAGTAAAATATCCTCTCTGTTCAGAGATAAAACAAACCATGAGCAAATTTATTATGCTTGCTTAATTTTCACAACAGAAATCCCTCTGAAAAGGGTAGATAAACATTAGTAGCAATGTTTGAGGTACAGCTAAACTGTCCTGGACATAGGGATTAAACACAAACTTGAGATCCCTATTTTAAAATTAATTTTATGATAAATTCTGGTTTTTAGAACAGTACATATGATTCACTCACTAGGCATATGTGTCATTTACAAATGACTATTTTCAATGTGCTTTCTCTCTCTAGAAAACACAGTAATTTTCTTGACTCTGATTTGTGATATTCCCCCCACAGTTTCTATCTACAGAAGCATTTAATTTAGAACTTTGCACATCAGACATGCACATTTGAGCAGTATGCAGTATTCATGACACTATCCTGGCTAAGTGAGGCATGGAGCCAATGATACTCTGAGAGCGTCGGCAAGGGAGAAACAGGAAGAAGCAGAGTCAGCGGTGCTTGTGGAGGGAGGGGAACATAGGCTAGGAAGAGAAAAGTGAAAAGGACCTAGGGCTAGCCAGAAGAGACCAGAGAGTAAAGAATTTCAAAGTTAGGGCAACACTCCAAATTTAAAGGAAAAAGTGATCTGTCCTGTTAAAATGCCCCACTGAACATGATGCTTTGCCTTTCCATGTTGTTTTATCCACTCCTCCCCCACCCTGGGCCAGGATAACCGGAGTACAGAACCATGTTTATACTTGTTCTACTTATTGAACAGGATCTTAAAATTGTGTGAGGTGGAGGCGGGACTGATGATGAGCTGTCAAAGAACAGCTCATCAGAAATAATCCAATATGAGCTTTACTGGAAACTGATGTGAGAGCAGCTTTTGAGGGTTTTACTTTTTGCAAGAGCCTTCAAACAGGAGCTTCACTGTAAACTAACATCTTGTTTATCTTTCCAAATGGTAGATTTCCCATGCCTCCTATTTTCCTAAGAGAAAGGTGGGAGAAGACCATGAAAGTATTAAAATTTCCACTCCCTTCTTAGGCACTTGGCAACTCTGCCTTCCAATATACTGCTTCTTATTTAATTGCCGCTTCAAACAAGGCTGCATTGTATCCACAGTCAATGCTTTGCTTTGCTCTCCAACAGGCAGAGCAACTTGTAAAGAAGATTTAAGGCGCATCAGTAACAGCCGTAGGAAGAGAATACAACGTCCTCCGCAGAAAGGCACAGTAGAAACAATCAAAGTGTGATGCCTTGCTCAAAGAGGGAAAGCAGGGGAATCAGAGAAATTGTTAGCAAGGACAGTGAAAGAAGGAGGGACGCATAGAAGTGAAGCGATGTAGAACTTGTCCCTTCAGTGTTTATATTGACATTGAAGGTGCATGATCTAAGACATCCTTCAAATTGATGCTACTGTTTTATTCACACAGCCACAACACTTGAAGTACTGCAGTCACCAAACTGCAAGGCACTTGCTGTCTTTCTCTATTTTACTTAGTAAGCAGCAGCCACTACCTTATCTGGCTGTCATTTTCACCCCTATTTTTTTGTTATTGCATCGATACTACCACTGCTGCCAGTACTCCACCAAATGTTACCATTGCTCCAGAAGAACAGAAAGGGCCTTAGGCAGTTTCTACTGTTTGCACCACTGCATTAGTAAAATCAGTGGAGGCTTGATTGAGACACCTCATGCATCAGCAGGCACAAGGACCTTCTCTGCACTGCACCACCCACTGCTCTTGCCTCTTCTGAAGCACTGAATGGATGTGCTGTGAGTAGACATGAAATCACCCAAGATAATCAGAGAGACAGAGCACCTTTTCTTCAAGTATGTATTTCTTATACTGAAAAGTGGAAATTCTTTGCCTTGATGTCAGAATACATGGATTAAGTTGGGATGGTATTTTTCTGCCTGTTTAGATTTGCATCTCTCCAACAGATGGAACGTAATAGCTGCAGCATTGGCCAAGCCGAGAACTATTCTAGGGTAGGCAATAATAATGATCACAAATGGTAAAATGAAGTGAAAGTTCAAATTTAGCTCATCAATACACGATTTTCTCCTTGCCACAGAAAACTTGGCAATAACTGCTTCCTGCTTTGGCTCCTTTCTGAAAGCAGCCAGAGAAATCCACCTATACAAAACTGAGATTTCAGCATGGGATTTCGAAAAGTTATCTAAAGGACTTCAGAGCATAGCTGGGCAGCAATTCTTGTGTTTCTACTACACAAACAATACCAACCATCAGAACATACCTAGGGAACATTTGTTCCCTAAAGGAATAAAAATTTAAATTATCTCTGTTTCCTACCAAACAGGATTTTCAGGATTTCCTTTCAAGTAAACCAATGTTGCTAGACTACTCCATAGCTGAAAAGTGTGGGAACTGTAGCACTGAGAAGCTGGGAATTCAGGCTCATGAGGTGTCGCAAGTCAGAAAAACATGTTTCAGCTGCCAATGAACAGGTGCAGAACCAAAGAAGCTGGGATTTGGGGAAAATGACAACTTGCCACACTGCCTTTAAAAGGCTAAGCAGACATGAAACCAGCTCTCCTGAGTTTTTTGAAAATACACCTGGAGTTTGTTTGGCGGTTTTTTTGGTTGATAGGGGATTTTTTTTGTTTGTTTGCTTGCTTTTAAGAAAAATTAAGACTTGAAAATTGATTCTGAATTAAATCTATGATTTTATGTCACTTAGGTAATTTACCAAACCTGACTGTCCTGTAACTAATATGAAAAAACACATGCAGAGAAAGATTAATACAGGAGGGTAAGTTCATCTCTGCATTCAACAAAGCTCAATTATACTTAGCAGATTTATGTACCAACATTTTATAGTACCAAACAGAATTGCAATCCATTGTCAGATTTTTGGTTCCAAGACAAGCAAGGAAAATTCAACATCATATTATGAAGCTTATCTGGACCTCTAGGTATTTGGCAGCCTGAAACAGTACAGTACATTTTTGGGGTCTCAGTGCTAACCCTTCCTTGTACATTAAAACCTTTTCAATTGTTTACACTAAGGCTGCAAGGTCTACAGACAATTCATCTCCATTTTGCTTATTATTAGACAATAATAATTTGACTATCCATAAATGAAGCATGAGATCTGGCCAAGAAACAGATAATGGCTGGTTACCTCTGAGGGGCAATAAAATCATAAATATTTGGCGACTGCCTTAAGAGAATTAGAAATCTTTCAAAAGTAATTAAAAAATATTTTACATAGTTTTAAAATTCTCTTCTTCCTTAGGTACAAGACCCCAACAGATGAGAAGCTACATGTCCATGGCAAGACCTAGCTGCAAAGCCATGCAAATATTTAAATTGAGATGGAGATCCCCGAAAGACAAAACACCTTGTCAAGGCTTCAAAAATTTTATTAAATTACAGCTTTCTACACTATATGATCTTCTTATCTACTATAGAAAATGGTATGTAAGGTACCAAATTAAATGAGCTGCACAGCCACAAGGCATAGTGCAATAAAGAATCCACTACCCAAATAACTTTATATCTAAGCAAAAGGAAAATGTAAAGACATTTACATCTGTGTTTGATATGAATGTAAACCTGCATTTCTGATGGGGAAATGATAGTACAGCTGTCCATTCTCTGTATGATAGCAATACTGAGCTGCATATTTATCAAGCTGTCCCTTTCATTTAAAAATATTTTAAATATGTGCATGAATTCTGCATTGTTAGCTAGTAATAGAGCAAAGAAACTTTTTTCTACTATTTCTTATTTGCCATCAATGCAAAATTGGGGTCTAAGAAGTTATTACAAGGCATTTTTTTTCACTGAACTTCTACACAAAGTTTTTGTGTTTCTGTTAGAAATGTTTATTATTACAGAGTAAATCACACAATGCAATTTAGATGATAACCACACTTAGATTTTCTTTTTCCACCCTTTTGCAAAGGATTTTCTTTTTCTACCCTTTTGCAAAGCTCTGAAAGAGGAAAAACATGCAAATGCCGATCTGGACATTTTTTAAATGTAGAAATTTTCTGGTTCAAGGACATTTCTACAAGACACAATAACTTGAAACAAAATGGCCAAAATTTTGCTTATTTTATCCATGTGCACTGTTCAACTGAAATAAGTCTGACTGCCTCTTAAACAGACCCCATCATCTGAGAAATCCATATGCAGCAAACTGAAAACAAAAATGGAAGATGGAGTGAAATCAAAGAATATTCTTTGGTCCACAGTCAGACCATCTGGCAGTAACTTCCCTGATGTCAGCATATTACTAAACACCTTCACGGATGGACTCCCAGTGACTCAGAACTACACTTCCTCTGTTCCTTGTTTGTTCCTGAACAGCAATTCCCCACCTAATACCATGGGAAACCAAAGTAGCAGCACTATGAAAAAATTAATGTAATACAGTGCTCCCCAACACTACCTTGGTTAATTAGAGAATGCACAGCTTTTTTAAAAAAGAGAACAGATCTTGTCTAAATGCTCTCCCTAATCTCAATTCAGAAGATGACATTCTGCTTTTCTAAGGTTAAGTTCATCATCAAGAAAAGAAGAAGAGAGTAAAAAAAAAAATCCCAACAAAGTCATTAAATTAGACTGATATGGGGAGTACATTCTGCTGACAACAATTTGTGAATAAATACACAACTGGCATAATTTATCATCATACTCCCTATGTTAATAAAATACTATGAAATTATTATAACATGTACTGGCATGTCGGGTCACATTCAAGATGGTTGATGAATGCTCAAAAACTGTTAAAATGCAAAGAAAAGACAGCCCTACCAAAATGAGAACAGCCCTTTAGGAACATTATTTCAGTGCTTTTCAATTGCTATTATCAACTCAGCTGGTGAGAAGTGAGATACCAAAGTTATTTTCCCTTCTCATACAAAATGACAATGGTTGACTTTTTTATTTTTTAACAGAAACTACTGTATTATTAATTTTGTTTCCATTCTTATTCCAAGAAGATCTGTTTTTGTAAACAGCCACTGAAATGAAAACCCATGCATATATTAGAAAATACTAAAGGCTAAGTAAAAATAAACAGATGAGAATTCCTGCACACGGCCGAGCTCTCTCACCTTACCATGATTAGAAGTTTCTGCCAGAAAATAAAGCTCGACAGAACTACACCTTTCATTTTCACAGCTCCATTATAATGATACATCATAGAAATAATTGTCTTCTATAGCCTTGTTACAAGTATTTTTGTAATAGTCTATCCAGTAAGAAGTCATGTCATTTGACTAGAGAACAGTAATGCCTGCATTAAGAATAGGAAAATAATATTAATTAGTACAGTCCTGTAAGTTTGACCTCAGGAGTATGGGAGAACTTAGAACAAATTTTGAAAGGAGGGTTAATGATTGACAATGCAAAATGGGCTAATATTTAAAGAGTTCTCTAGATTGACATGGAAAGATAATCTATATTTTAGACAGACAAAAGAAATTCAGTCAATTTTATACAGGTAGATTTGAGTAAAGCATTTCCAGTGGAAACCATATGTCAATTTAGAAAGCTAGTGGGTAGGCAGCTATGCAAAGAAAAACAGCAACAAAAAGCACCAAGAAGTAGAATTTCAGACAGCAGCGAGCTTGGCTACTGGAACTTTTCAAGGATAAATCCAGTTTACTATTTTCTTTAATAACTTTGGCATGAACAACTGTGCTAATGCGAGTCAGTGATATGGTATAATTGCCAATATAAGAGGATTGCAATACCTACCCCAAAAGAAATGGATTTCTTTGGTGACAATACCAATAGAAATCTGACATGAGTCCCACATGAACAAAAAAATATTGTGGTTCTGCACTTAGGAGCTAACTGCAAAAACTACTGCAAGAAGCTGAGAGCTCATCAATAAGAAATTACCAAGGTGGAGAATGAATGGTCTACAAGACTTAGCTATGAAAGAGACAAATGTAATGCTAGGAAGCATCAATCAAGGTATTTTCTGTAGATAGAAAAGTATTTATGCCATTGTACTTTCTTTCAAAAACTGCACGTGATAACGTCTTCAACATTTAAGACACAGATTCACAAACCAGAACAGGATACAGAAGTGCTGCCACAACCATTCATAAGTGCATATCTTAAAAGAGAAGGACAGAGAAGACTGATAGACAACTGGGATGTTATCTGAAGGGGAAAAAGAAAGCTGACAAATGAGTAAAAAATGGTATAAACTGGCCATTGGGCTGAACATGAGCAGTGGTTTCTGAGATTTTAGGACAATTTGGTTGCAGAAGAGCTAATCACTCCTGCAGTGACAGAGAGCATAAGAAGAAATTACTCAAAGTGTCTTATCCATCAGAAAACAGAGTCACCACATTAATGGTGGTGCTTGATATGTTATAGCTTGCAACAGCAAAGGACTCAAGCTGACACTTTCAATTGTATGTGTGTGAATCTGCTGGCCTGCATTTATTTATAAAAAAGTAAATAATAACTATATCCATGAAATACAAGAGAAGCAAGAAAAGCCTACAATTTTATTTACTCCATCACATTTCAGCAATCAAAAGCAGAAAAGAGCAATTTAGAAGAGATTAGTGGGTGCTAATGCTTTCCACTGCATTAGAGGACATTTTGGAATACTGACAGCTTGTCTTAGGGAATGACACTGATAGATAAAGACAGAGTAGTGAATCAAAAGGCATACAGATCTTCTCCAGAAGAATTCCAGGGTAATTAAGCAAATTACTTCTATGTATATATTTTTTTTTAATATTGTGCTTATTCCTAAAAAAATCCAAGGCACTAATGAGAATATATGTAACAGACCTTCCCCTACATGTACAGCTAACTAAACACAGCACACAAAATGCTGTCTAGCTAGGATGTCTGGCTTATAAAATTTACAGCAAACAAATTCCTAAATTATGACATTTTAACCTATATATGTCCATTAACATTAAATATTTTAAAGGAAAGTATCTTCATGCTGTCCATATTTCAGTACTAAATATTAGCAGTCCTCTACTCAGTGTTATCAAGAAACACTTAGGAGTCATACAGAACCTCTTGCTATCAACTGGCATCACACAGCTGACTTGCAGCATCTCACTTCCACAGCAGAGCTGAACCCTGAGGTCAGTGGGAATGGGGAGACTTCCAACACCAAAGGAATCTACTCTGGCTCTAATAGCACATAGTGACTGTGCTGGGCATGGGTGGGTTTGCTTTGTTTCTCCTGGAGGGGAATTTCTGGCAGCTAGTGCAGATGCTAGTCTGGCATCTCACATAGATGTAGATTTGCCATATAGGGGTGAAGAAAAGGAAAAGAAAATAAGTCAGCTGTTTTCTGGGAAGGATGTGTAACATTGACAGCAAATTCCACAGTGTGTTTAGTTCAGCTTGCCTGGGCCTGACATGATCTCACCTATTCAGAGCAGCTTGGTCCCCAGATCCACTCCAGACCTAACCACTGAGCAGTAGTATTACAGCCTTGAGAGTTGAGGGAGCTGGCCTCATGGAAGTACTATTAATTTCTGAGGTGAAAAACCAGAGATTGACACTCATGCTTATTTTGCACAATAAGTTAATTCAATGGCACTCAGGGACAAGCCAAACAAAAATGAGGCTTGGCCCCTTAGGTACACATATAGGGAAGATTACATTGCACACCATTTGTGCATCAAACACGTATCCTACCACACCGTGTGAATGAGTTTCTGGGATTATCAGGAGGGCTGAGATTCCCTGGATGCACACAGGGACAGGAAAAGAACAGACTGATGAACAAACAGCCTTCTTCTCATTGAACAGCTTCCATAGCTCACACAAATCAATTTAACATGGCTGTTATGCTGCATAAAAAGAAAAAAAAATCCCAAAGTCCAGCTCTGCTGAAACTTGATGCTTGCACAATACACGCTCTCCTGAGTAATCTGCAGCAACCAAACACTGCCAGTGCATGAGCCCCATCCCTGCAAAGAGAGGTTAATACACATCAGTGAGAGAAAGAATATTCTTTTCTTTCTCACAGCTTTGGCTGGCACATGATGCAAAGCAACAGCTTTCCTACCTTACTTAGAGAATTTCCATATCTCATTCTGAAAAACCATTCCACGAACATTTGTTAACTCATTCAGCACCCCTGCTTTAGGCCCCCTGTCAAAGTCCTGCCTGAATAGTGTGATTATGCCATGGTACCATTTATTCTGAAGCCAGCAGAGCCATGTGAGGTATTGGTCACAGCTTTCTGAAATGCAGTGGGAGCTGCTGTTGCCCTGGGATTCCTGCAGCTCTGCTGAACAGGTGGGCCAAGAGGCCACTGTTTTGGGCAGCTGAAAGATGCAATCACACAGCTGACTTGCAGCATCTCACTTCCAATGCAGAGCTGAACCCTGAGGTCAGTGGGAATGGGGAGACTTCCAACACCAAAGGAATTTGCCTCTGTGATAAGGAGGGGCTATTGAGTCGAAGCAACCATGTTGAGGCCAACAGGGTCTAAATACTGCACGGGACCAAGCAAGGAAGGTTTTTGTTCATTTTGATTTGCCTAAAGTTGGCCAGGATTTACTGAGGGAAGCTCAGCTTGAAAGATTTTCCCTAGCCCCTTGAACACACTGCTGGAAGCTCCCACAGCCCAGGGAGGTGCTCTGTCAAAGCAAAAGAAACGTGGCACCACTGGCTGCAGGGGCAGGCATGTCTTATTCCAGATGTACAAGTGCCACGGCAGGACATTATCCCCCTCAGAGTTCAACCACCCCACACACATTTTTTTGTCATTCAGCCATTTTACAAAAGCCAGAGTGTACCAAGGCTTACTACACACCTGAACTGAGAGATTTGAAGAAGGTCCTGGAGTCATATTAACCTCCTCACACTTATCTACACTATTCAATTAAAAACATGCTTTTTTCTTAAAACTATGGCCTGGGGATCTCTGAATTTTGCAACTTGTAAACAAACATACAAAAGCTAATTAAAATGAGGAGGAATATGAGGCAGTTAAGAGTAAGGTAAAGTGTATCACAGAGCAAGTGGAAGAGCAAGAGCTTTTCAGAAATGTTGAATTTACTCAGAGAACAATTTGCACACTGAGGTCTAAAAACGTTTTTCTTGTTTGTATGTAATATTAGTCTACTACTTCAATAACCACAGAACTGGTTTCCTCCTATTTCTTGTCTTTAAATCTCAACTCTGCATCTCATCTTTAAACCACACCAAACTGATTTTGCCTTGGAATCACACCTAAGTACTATTTTAAAATGTTTTGTGAACCTATATGGAAGATCAAGAGTAAGGAAATCTGGGATTTGAGATTAAGCCAGCAGAATTTTCCATTTCATCTGTTAACATAAAAAACTTCATTTTTCTTCTGAAAAAATACTCACTAATTTCCCATTGTCAGATAGCATGGCTGCAGATGAACACTGTGCCTCTGCAGTTGTTTAGTGCAGAGACTGCTGTATCCAGATTTGCTGCTGCACAGCCAGATGGCTCCACAAGTGAGATGCCCCATTGTGCAACCGATAGGGGCTGGAAGAAAGAAAGAGTATTGGAGAAGAAAGCCTAAAGGTTTCTTCAGAAGGAATTTCGCTCGAGTGGCTATAGTCCTGTTTCTCACTCAGAATGGAAAGTTGGGGTGAGAGGATATGCAAGTCCATGAGGACCAGCCCTGCCAGTGGAAGTCCAGGATGACAGAAGCCTTTTCCAAAGTTTAGGCTGCAGCAAATCACCACCACAAGCCCCTATCATCATAGGACAAAGAAGGATTTCCTCACTAAGATACAAAATGTCATCACTTTGAGCAAGTATTCAACTGCTGCAGTGCTGGTAGAATTAGAATCTGCTGTAAAGGAGGAGGCAATGTGCCAGCTCATAAAGCCTGACAACTCAAGGACAATTCCTGCTGGATTTGATCAGCTGAGGTTCAGAGATTGGCCACATGACAACTGCCACTTACCAACCAACAAAATGGTCATTTTTTCCATGCTGATTTAAAACCTAGATGATCCCTCCAGAAGATTCATAATCAGTAATACTGAAGGAGGATAAAACAAATCTGAACCTCCTTCCTTCAGTGAGAAAGTGAATTTTTTTCTCCCAAGATTGTTATGATGCTCCACTGTCATCCAAGATACCCAGATTCCCTGGCTTTGACTGGTTATTTGGCAAGGAGACCTGAGTTGTTTAATAATTTCTCAAGAAGGAACAAAATTATAGTGGAGCATGCATTTGGAAGGCAGAAAGGCAGGACCTAATGACAACTTTGCAAGTTGCTGAGAAAAACCTGCTTCCTGTGATAACTGCTTGCTGCTTTTTTAATATTATCCGTGATGTCAGAGACTGATCTGCACCCGCAGAGGCAAAGACAAGGACAGTAATTGCATAAGTACTGTTGCAGATTCTTCTTACTCTGGATGCAGGAAGAGACTTGCTAAAAGGTTATGCACAAACCAGTAAGACATGCAGTGCTGTTTTCCAACAAACTAGCTTGGACCCAAGGTCTTGAAGGGCAGCAGCATCAGTGCAAGCAGTTCCAAAGGCCTCTGCTGTTCTGCATTATGAAGGACAGCCTAAAATGAGGTCAGCTTTTGTCTGCAACGACTATTTTACCACTCTCAGATAGTTCCTCTCTGACTACAGGGTTTTATTAGATGGGTGCACAACAAATGAAATGTACCAAAGCTTACTACAAAGAACTTGGTCTGTGCTTCTCTTACAGCTGAACTTGGGGTACTTTCATAAGTTTTGGTCTAAATGTCACATATGCACAGTAACAGAACAATATTCACTTTTCTAACAGCACCTTGTACTCCAGTGTAGGAATGCAGGAAGTGAAAGAACACTATGAAGAGTTTCCAGAGGCTGCTGAGGTCAAGATTTGCAGGGTGTGGTAATGCTCCAAACCCAATTTTGATACTTTCAAGGCCACTGCAATGACACAAAAGTGTTACAGCATCAGTTCTAGGCATAATCTTCAACTATTTCCATGACTAAGGCTCCCATGTTCAGAGTAGCAGAGAATTGACACAGGGTGAGTCTAGTATCTGCTCTGCCCCACTGAAAAGTAGTACTTTCAGTTTAACTAAAAGCATTGAACCAGCCTGTTATTGATGAAAAATACAATGTGTCCGACATGTAAAATGGCACAAATCTTTGAGTTGCATTACTGCATCTGCTTAAAACAGCAAAGGTAAAAGCTATGAATCCAGCTGTAAGGAAGAGCACTGTAATTCTCTGAAGGCCAGGTGAAGGGCAGGTTATGGACAACAAGGAGCAATCCAATTTAGTTACAGTAGCTAAGGTAAAATTTACAATGGCTATCAATCCTCATGCTTTAAGGCATAAACTGAGCACCATCTGGGGCCAGAAAGAAATTTCCCTCTGTGGTACACTATAACACAATTGGCTGCATGTATTTCTTCCTCTGAATCATCACATATTGGTTACTGTCAGAGACAAGATACAAGACTGTACGGATCACTGGCCTGCTCCAAAGCAGCAATTTCCATGTCGTTCGTTCCTTCGCAGTCCTTACAGACTGCAATAACGCTGTTAATGCCGCAGCAGTCATTTTCCCATAGATGGTAATGGACTCTCTGAAACAAGCACCGATAGAAACTTAAATGCCTCCAACAACTAATCAAAAGCACTAGTCTACATTTTTATGGAGTCTGAGTGATTTACCAGTTCTGTTTTGGAAAACAAATATCCCAATCTAATTGTTTGTATTTTTGAATTACACATCAAGCACATTATCTTGCATTGAATTTAACAATAGCAATAGTATGAAGAAAAAAAGCACCAATGATGTTTAAAAAAGTAATTTGGAATTCCGCTTTGAATTTACTTTAAAGGAAAGAAGTAAGTATTGTCTTCCTGACTGAGATTTATTAACACTCCCCCTTTCCATTATCTGAACATTTCACTTGCCCTAAAGCACATCTGTAAAGACAGTGAGAGACTGCATGCATTTTCTATATCCATAAATTACAGATGTTGCTCTGAGCTACTCATCTATCAAGACAATTTTGCATAAGAGTAAGACCAACCTGAAAAGTAACCATCTAACAGAGAATATAGAAAATAATTAGTGAAAGCATGTAGTCTGCAGACCTAATTTGCCTTACCGGGAACATTCTTTACCCAAAGCTTTATAATAGGGTGTGACAGAACACAGGGAAGCAAATCAAAGCCCGAACAATACTTCTGGGTATCAAAACAAAGAAATTGATGCATCAGTAAAATGCAGTTGTATACACACACAGCTATAACAATCTCAGTAAAGACAATATGGATAATTTCAGGACACCTTCTGTGTAGAATAACTTACACCAGGCTCATATTTTCTAATTAATAGCATTATGTGATATATTTTATGGGTTAGCATATCTGCTGTAGTTTGCCTATATACATCAGTATTCTGTTTCCATGAGCATGCTTTGTGCACCTATGGAAGAACAGAAGACTTTTATGTAACATAATATGTGATTAGCCTAAAGCTGAAGTGTACAAAACAAAATGGCAGAGGACAAAATGCAAGCAGGAGTTTTACAAGGAAAGATTTTACCATCCGAGAGCCCAGTTACTGTATCTTAACCTTTCCTCTTCCATAGGCAAGTGAAAAATGAATAAATGCTGAGAGAGCAGATAACAAGATTAAGAACACAGAGACTCTTCTAGGTTGCTAAAATACACAACATAACATAGCTGAACAGAAAGAGGGAAAACAGTATTTGTATGAGATAAAAGAAAGACACACACTCAAACACTTAATGCCAATCACGTGGTTATCCTAAATAGAAGACAAATACTGCATTGCTACGTTCAGAGCTGGCTGAATAGAAAAAAGAGAGAGGTTTCATGCCCGGAAAAATGTTCCTTCTTCTCTGCAATTTGCGTTTCAGAAATTACAGAATTTCCTGGGTTTCTCCAGGTTCTCTCTCTCGCACAATCTCTGCAAAAGCCACTGTTTTACTTTGTTTTGTAACATATTTTTGTAAAGATGAAGCTACAGGTTTCTAAGGCTATGACACAAGTTGTTGGTTTTCCTTTTCTCCTCACCAAAACAGAAATCTCCTCTGGAAAGAAGAGTACTTCAGTTCTGTACTAACTTATGCAAATAGAAGAGAAAATGATATGGAAGCAGCTGTAACACATGATACAACAATACTTTAGGTTTGATTTCCCCACAGTCAAAAGAAGAATGTCTTATGAAACAAGGGAAGGAAAATGAAACACATTAAAGTAGGAAATTATTAGCTACTTCTTATAAAATTATTTCCAGCTAGGAAAAAAGGAACTATCAACAGTTCCATATCTCAGCTCCAAGGAACCCAATTAAAATTTCTTGACTACCCACACTGCACCCATTAGGCAAGACTTTCAAAACTGGGTGTCTGTCAGACTTACACCTGCATGTAGGTCCTTACATGCTCTTATTTTCTTAAATGCTGAGGACCTAATAGTCCTCTACAGATTAGAACAACAACTGCTTTGTAACCAGACAACTAAAAAAAAAATAAAGGCACTTATATTTTTGTTTGTATCTTTGCACTGTTTGGAGTCCATCTGTACAACTCTCAAGAGGTTGTAAAAACACCTGCTGAGTAGAGACAGGTACTGCCTGTTTCAAGTGTGAGCACATTTTACCCACCACAGAATTCCTAGTCCTTGTGGGTATGGAGAACAAGAGACCACAGTTAGAATCATACCTAATTTTCTGGAAATCAGTGGTAATAAGATGCAGGGCATATTCCCCAAATAAGCACTTCAAAGGTTTAGTGGTGCAACAGACTTACAGTAAACCTTCCATTTAAAACATCACTGTTTCTCACACAAGTGAACCACTGTTCTTTAGACTTCCATACAATCAGCCTAGCAAGTAGAAAGATTCCAACTATTACCTTTTTTCCTCATAACAACAAACATTTTTGCTTGCTGATACAAATAGAAAAAAAGCAAAAACCTGAACCTTCTTTTATTTTTTTTCTCTCTTTTTTTTTCTCTTACATAGCAAGTAGATTTCACAAGAAGGTTAGTAATGAAACTCTAAAAATAACATTTCCAGGAATAAAGTCAAAACCTGGATAGGTAACAAATCATCTACTGTAAACACAAAGAAATTGAAGGCCATTTAAGTGAGGCAACATCTTTGATCCATTGTCTCTCATCACCATTTAAATCTGAGAAAACACACAGAAACACATTGTGTGTCCCCTCAGGAAACTGAAACACAGTTAATTAAGAAACAGATTTTTGCCTTTTGATCCTTATAATAATTCTCCCTCTTTCTCACTGACATGTACACAGAGCGATAAGAGAATGAAGGGTTTAGGTCATTGTTGCTAGAGGCATTATTTTCTACAACCCTTCCCTCCCATGGTGCTATGAAGAGCTTTCAGCTCTTGTCTGTCCTCACTGCATATTAACTGTCTCATACGCACACTAATACTCACAAATAAGGAATGTGGTTGACCTGGCAACAGGGTGTTCATTTCCTATTTTATCCACCATTTCTTTTAATAACATTAGTCTCGGCTAACTAGAGAACAGTTCTAGCATTGCACTGTTTTGCATGTGCCTAGTTATACCAAGTAAAAATAACAATCCCCAAACCACTCCATGTTGTGAGAAACACTTCAAAAATGTGTTTCTGCCAAACAGGAAAATAGACAAGCATAACAAAACCTTCTGGCTAACTTGTATTATTTGGTTTTACTTTAGGATATTTTTTCTTCAGTATATACCAAGAATCAAAGGGATTGAGAATTATACTCTGCAAAGAAGTCTCTGGGCAGGCAGGGGTTTTGTGAGAGGAAAAATAAAAAGGAGTCATTAGACTAGGGAAAAGCAAGTGACCTATCCAGGACGGACTGATATATGAGAAATCTCTGATCAATGCAAAGGCCCAAGGAGACTGATGTTATAGTGTTGTAAGTAAAGGAAGATCATATCCAATCTCTCCCAGCCTTGAAAAATAAGAGAAACATTGGTATCTGAAAATGTTCATTTGGGGTGTCTGACCTGAGGCCTGGGGTGTCTATTTACAAGGCCTTGATTTTTCAGAAAGGATGATACTCATCATCTGAAAGTGTAAGCCTGTATTTAACAAAGCTCCTGAAAAACACAGCAAAACAGGAAGGGGAATTCATGTTCCCATTCTGCCATGATGATTATTTTGCTTATATTCTGTATCAATCCCTGGAGAAGAGGAAGCTTGAGAGGAGATCTCACGGCAGTCTGCAACTTCCTCATGAGGGTAAGCAGAGGGACAGGCACTGATCTCTTCTCTGTAGTGACCAGTGAGAGAATCCAAGGGAAAGGTGTGAAGCTGTGTCGAGGAAAGTTTAGGTTGGATATTAGGAAAAGGTTTTTCACCCAGAGGGCATTTGGACACTGGAACAGCTCCCCAGGGAAGTGGCCACAGCACATGTTCAAGAAACATTTTCACAACACTCTCAGGAAAATGGTGTGATTATTGGAGTTGTCCTGTGCAGGGCCAGGAGTTGGGCTTCGATGATGCTTGTGAGTTCATTCCAACCCAGGATATTCTAGGGTTCTATGATTTTGTACAGCTCTAATGACTCAGTTTGAATTTGCCATATGACTCAATGGTCTCTGTGAGAAAGATAGCATCAAGATGCAGTTAGCTGTATCATAGGCAGCCTGCGCCACAACTTCAGCTTAATTTCTCCATATAAGCAGCACTATAGATAAGCTCTGATTTCTATCAGAAGTGCCACCCTGCTCACAACACATTCAAACCCTTCCAGACTATATCTGCAAGGTTTATAGACAAAACCATGAAACTCATTGCAACTCTCCTCTTCTAAATAAAGACAGTGGCAATCCCCAAGGCTGTTTGTGGAAGCTACTGTGGTGGGTACCACAACTCAATGGTTGTCTACACAGTAACACAGCACCACCATATAACTTTGTACAAAATATATGCAAGTAGTAGTCAGTTCTTTTTGGCCCAAAGTATGTAAGTAGTAGTCAGCTCTTTTTGACCCAAATTACTTAGCAATCAGAACAAACATTTTATTTTGCTTGATTACTCCCCCAACTCTTTCCAGTTAAGCCAGGCTGTTATGCATGCCTTTGACATACATAGCAAAGGAGGGTAAAACCCAACAATGTCTATTCCTTTAAAGTGAAATTTTACATCACCAGGTTCTTGAAAGAGTGCATTAAAAGACAGTTAATTTGAAGGAAACGTTTGCCAGTAAAGGCTGGAACTCAGCCAGAAAGCTACATTTTACAAAGATTTTAATAGCTATGAGATGTTTGGTACTTTGTGCTGAAATTAGTGAACAGGCTAATTTTTTCTCTGTAGGAGACTACACTCAAACACCTGCAGGTGTGAGACCCGAGTGTATGAGTATGTGTGCGTACACCTGAAGCTCTTTCCCCACCACACAGTTTGAGCAGCACTGCACTGTTTAGGAGCATTGAGGAGTAGCGTGTCTGTAAGTCAGGATTTTGAGTAGTATCAGCATCACACTGTGATGAACGTGCACCACATCAGTTCACACTCCTGCCTGCCTCTAGACTACAGCGTCTGTTCTTCTCGGAGATAATGATTGAATTTGATGGCTCTATCCTCCAGAGTCTCCTCCCTCCAGCATTGCTTCACACCTGAACAAACCCAAGTGTGAAATGCTTCCACTCTGATTTGGTAGCAGTTAGAATGCCATCTTTATGGGTTATAAAAAAAGCCATTCAAGACAGCAAAAGTTCAATTTCTGTACATAGTGACTCAGTAGGTACATAGCAACTACATAAAAACATCTTCAATTTTTGCATTAGCAACATTACTTTTAACACAATATCTACCAGACTACCCACAGGCTTCCTTGCTAGATAGAGCTTTCCAAATAAGACACGAAGCTGACAATAAGTAAATCTATGTATTATCAAAACAGATCTACAATGCATAGTTGGTAAGTCCTTACCAACATTTATCAACAGAAATCTCCCCTAGGAATTAATCAAAAAATATTCACAGTACACAAAAACTGTTAACTGATAAGGAAAATCAAACTTGCAATCACAGGCAAGTTTTCCCTTAGCATGAAAGTTCATCTCTTGCATTCATGTCAGTCCAGCAGCAAACTGATACAAAAAAAAAAAAAAAAAAAATCCTTGGAGATACCTCACCATCCTGTTGTGGACAGAAAAAAAGTTCTCTGTATGTTATTGACATAGGACATACCTTTCCTAATCTGGATTTTTTTCCAGGTCCTTATTAATAAAACTCTTTGCTAAAATGTCAAAAAAGCACATTTGACCAAAAGGCATATCCAGTCCTTTCCCAACATATTGCTGGTATCAAGGTTGTCAGCTCAGTACCTTTAAGACCATTTTAGCAGCAGCCAATGTTAGCACACAGGTTAAAAAGTAATTTTTTATTCAGCTGAGTCAGATAAGGAGACAGGATTTGTAGAAAAGCCTGGAGGGCTTCCTTGCAGCCAAAACAGTTGCCCAGCTATAGACTACTTGCCAGTGGGAGCATCTGGTGTAAATCTGGGACAGCACTTTTGGTATCCCAAACAGTGTCAGGTGCATTCTCTCCTTTGACTACTTCATAGGTGCACCCATGTGTTGTAGTACAAACAGCACTGTCACTCTGCACTGCTCCATTTATTCTGTACACACTGTCAGACAGGTACTTACAGTCTTCAGGGTTCTCTTAAGAACTCTCTGACATTCCTGTTGTATGATGGCATTTGTAGGTTGCTTGTACTAAGTCAAAACTTCTGCTGCCTCTCAAGGGACAAGTAGGTGCCAAATACAGAACTCATGAATGCCCAATGCTCACAAGGACCATCCAACACAGGTACACTCACTGTGAACATGCCTGAAGTACTTCTGACTGATCAGACATGCTCAATGTTGCCTGTGAGAATGCTTTCTCTTGGCTCAGCACACTAAGAAATGGCAGGACTGCTGTTGCCACCCTAGAGAATCAGATGCTGCTACTGCTGTGGATAGGGGAATAGGTGGTGCTGCACTGAAACTTCCTTTCCCAGCAATAGTCCCTTCCTCATAGCTCAGCTCATGCCTACCACCTACCACCCCTTGTCAGAACAAGAAAAGGAGGGAGCATGCCACTCCCTCAGCTGCATTTCTTGATGAGGCAGCTCCCTTTCTCCTCCAGGGAAAATAGAGGAGTAAATGAGGCAAAACCATGGCCTCTGTGCTGGCTTGCTCATCTTGTTAGGGAAGGAGATGATACAGCTGTTCCTCCCAACACCTGCTTTTATCCAGGTGTGGGAAGAAAATGGGTCATCAGAAACATGGATCCCTACTGAGCAAGGGAAATGAATTCACCCATGCTTATACCTGGTTTCACCTTTTTCCATATGTCCTCAGGAACATCAAAGGAGAATTATTTCTGTAGGCTCCAATTGGTTATTACAATACTCTTAAACCACTGCTGCAGTTTTCAACAGCAGAAACCCCTCAGTTTTACCCATGACTGCCCCAAGAAATTCTTAGCACTCTGGAATCCTTGGTCCTGAACAGCAGCAGGTCCTGCTGAATGCAGAAATCAACTACAGAAACACGGCTGCCCAGATCAGGAGAAAGTCCTTCTGAAATGCTAGTATTTAGCAACAGACTAGGGAATTCAGAATTAGTTAACTACCATAGCAGAAGATATTTTTATTTAGTCAATTAATAGTTAAGTGCAGCTAATAATGTATAACCCTTTAGTATTATCTGTTCTTATAAAACAATTTATTTAAATGTGGTAGCCAACACTATCTGTAAACTTATTACTTTTGGATGGCACTTATTTTATGATTTTCCTACTTAGAGAAGTATTTGTATAGAATTTCTGAGGGCAAAGGGAGGGGAAGAGTTCTTCATAAAAGGTCTTCATCCCTCCTACAATCTCCTTGTTCAAAATGCAGGATTGAACAGCATTTGGAGTAAGAGTCTCCTTAGCGCTCAGCCCTAAAGATGGTCTTTTTAACAGTCACAAAATCTGTGGAGGAAACAGGTGAACTAGAATATTTAATGGGTGGTTTGCATTCTACTGAGTTCCACAGGGACCAGGTGGTTTTACATCCTATATCTAAACTTCTGTTGAAGGTGGTTTAGAATTTCCATTTCAATTAATGCATAGCTTTTATCAGTGCTCTTTCCAAAACCACATCCATTATATGGGAAAACTAGATTATATAAACTTGATTTCAAGATGTTAATCGTTGTCTGGGAAAGGCAAGCCTCTATGAAGTTACACAGATTATTCTGTAGCATCAGTAACAGACTACTATGTAATCCTCAGTATCATCTCCTATCTAAAATTTGTTTTTAAATAAACCACATTTTATAAAGAAGTGGGAACTGGAGATTTAGGGTAGTTTTATGCAACATTTCTGTTAAGGAAATTAACACCTTGGTGCTTTCTTTGTGGTGCTTTGGATTTGAAATCTCTCTAGGGGGGCAGTTTGGAAGGCTAGTCATTGCTTAATTAGTACTCGTCTCAACCAGCATCTGGAGTTAAAGATTCACAAGTAGGTATATATTCAAGAAATTCTCAGAGGAATTTACTACCAGTAACTGAATATGCAAAGTTCAGAAAATTGCTCATCCTACCTCACTTCAGCTTCTTCAGAGATTTTCTTCTTTTAATTTGGCAAAAACAAATGCAAAGTAAGCAGGACTGCATGCTCTTCTTCTACCTCCATGCATAAAGAGAATAATCCAGAGGCAACTATAAAACCACTTTCTTTTTCAGTGCCCAAACTCAACACAGGCACACCTAAGAACATATGCAGGTAAGGTGTGCTCTGAAAACAGCAGTAATACCATTAACTAAGAAAGTTCAGTAAGGTCCTACTTGGGAATGCATACAGCTGGTCTGGGTATCCAAACTTTTAGGGAACAACACCTGCTCAGAACCCTGGAAAAATCAGGATTTTGCACACAGACTTGAAAGCAAAGCTTAAGTATCAGTTCAGCCATGTGGAGTTTTCTCAGCTCCTAAGGAAACCACCCTCCCTAGCAGACTATGGAGGTCAGCCCACAATTACTACTTGTTTGAACAGCATACAGACAACAGTCAGAAACAAACATTTAGTAGGGAGATTTGTGTGGAAAAAAGCAATTTGCTACTCACCAATTATGAGCTGTTCTGAACTATTACTACAAGGGCTTTAAAGGACTCCATTAGATTGATTATTTAGAGATGTTAGACAAAACTAAGCCAAAACATTGCACTAATAATTACAGGTCACTTATTCTGATTTACTATTGCTTTAGAAAAAATTCCTTTTTTCCTTATAACTGCAGTTTTGCTTATGGTTGGCTGTTTTAACCCACGAGAAAGAAAGAAAACCCATGTTCTGTATAGTTTACCATATTGTTGGGAAGAGCAATATGAGGCCAGCTCCTACTTCACCTCACCTTTGCCAGCTATGCTGGCAACTACTGCTGCCCCACTGAGCAAGAAAAGAGCTGGAGTATGTAGGCAGCAGCTACCTGGAGGGGAAAGGAAGGGCTGCTTACATTGGTGCTTCTCCTCTCCCTACAGCAGCAATGGCATTCCTGTCCTGGCCTTCATCCTCAGAGCAGAGAATCACAGTTACCTTCACATCTGAGATGCCCTAAGCTGAGATGTGGCTCACAGCAAGACAGCTCAAAGGAAGCATACTGAAAGCATTAATGTTAGTATTTTATATTAATATATACAAGTATACAAACAGACTAACAATTTCTAGCTAAAAATCATCTATGACATATAACAAACTCATTGTTATGCTGGGAGCAGCCATGATGAGAAATCTTTCTCTTTAATTCATAACAATCCTGAAGAACAAAGTCATCCAACATCCAGGGATACATCAGTCCCAATATTCTTAGCAAAATTAATATTTAATTTTATGTCAGTTGCAAGTAATTTTATTTTCTGTGAAAATAATTCCATTTGTATCATGCCAAAGACAATGGAAGGCTGCAGATATTCCTCAAGTAGATCTTTCCCTTCTGAAATGAGATGAGTCAATGAGAAATTAATTAGAAAGACAAGGAGAGTTGCCCAAGTGGGAATACAGACTATAAACTGTATTTGCAGTATCACCTTCTGCCTCTTTGGATGTAAGTCAGTATTCTAGGTCCCACGCCACTTGCTGCCTAAGGAAATGTTGTTAAATCCTGAGTGACCACAGGAAAACTAAATAGGGGAGACAGAGATGCCCGTTGCACAGCTTTAAAAAAAAAACTCTTATCAGATCACTCTCAGAGCACAAGACTTGTTCACTCTTGCTTTATTGGGTGGAGGTAAGGTGAATTTACTGGGAGTTACCTATGGATAAGAGGAAAATCTTGATAACACAACAAAAGATATAAATTCCTGGAGACCGAGCTGGTAGGGGTACCCAATCTACTTCTTTATTCAGCAAGCAGGAAGATTTTTCCTCCTACTCACACAAACTGCCCTCCCGAAACAACTCTCCATGGCAGGTATATAATTAACAAGGCTGGCACTGGTGTGGAGGACGAGCCTGCCTCTGAGTTCAGCTCTGCCTCATGGCAGAGACATGCTTTGTTACTAGTGGAACAGTATGTTGCTGACCATGGAATAGAAAAAGACTTCATCTGGATATATATGTATGTCTTTGTTAGCAGAAGCAAAAATATCTATTAAAATCCACAGGTCTGTGCAAAGAGCTTTACACCTAAATACCAAAAATGAACAGGAGATAAATTCAGTAATACTGTGGTGCAAATAGGAAATGGTAATGATAGTGTATTTATTCTCATGGAATAAAACATTAGTGTGCAAAAAGCATACACAATATTATGGCAATCACAATCAAGCAGAATCAGAGCCCTGAAGATCTTACATTCTAATAGAACCATGTATTTACAAATACATCATTAAACCAAATATTTAACCTGCACTTGAGAGATGTGACTGAAGTAAGCTTTGGGTTTTTTTCACTCTGGAATTTCTACTTGCTGAGAAAAAAAATGTATCCCAGGGTGTGAGAACCCCGGCCTTGCTTTGGGGCCTCATGTGGTGGTGAAATTCCTCCTCCAACCCGTGCTTCCAAAGAAAACCTCCGCAGGCTTAGCTGTTCGGTCTCAAGGCAGTTTATTGCTAGTTATCTAACAGATTATGTTCTTGGACTGCGGCTATTTGATCAGCGGCCTGGGTAGAGGCACACACACACCCTGACATCCTCTCTATCTGCTGTCTTCTTCTTCGTCTCTCCCTCCGCCCAGGGCTGCTGCTATCTTTTATAAGATATATTACGTATAACATGTTTACAATTATTCCCCAATACCTACTACCTACGTTGCCAAGTGTTTTTCTACTCTAAACCAATCTGTGAGTGCCAACATCACCAAGAACATGGAGGTAAGGAAAAAGAAGGAGGAAGAACAGGATCAGCCCACTTTCCTCCATCTTAGAACTTCTGACCCCCATGTACAAAGTGAAAACCACCCTGTACATGTGTTAAAACCCCCCTGTACAATACTAAAAAAATTTCCCCTCTACTTTGTAACTACTTATACTATACTATCTAACCTTTTGTGATTGCTTGTTCCACCTCCAAAGTTGGTAATTCATTCCATGGCTCAAACTCAAAATCACAGCTGTTTTTCAGTTGTCTGCTAGGGTCTAGAATGCTTCTGACCAAGGCCTGGAACCTCTAAAAATGTCTGAGAGACATTTTGAGTTCCCACACCAGGGCACAATTCCTGTTGTTCCCCTCTATTTCCATTCATACCCACCCACTTCAGTTCCTGCCCCTTTTTTTTGTTCCATCCATCTTGCTTGTTTCTGCTCTTTAATACCTTTAGTTCAGTCTCAGCTCTGCTTGCCCCCATCCTGCCTGCTAGCTCTGCTCCCCTGCACCAGTCATTGGTCCCTCTTCCTCCTGCAAAGACCCTTCCTCCCTACTTTCTCTTCCACCTACTCTCCCTCCACTTTCCAGCTCCTACCCCTCCCTCCTTGCTCTCCCCAGTTCCCCAGGCCTCTCCTGGGTTCCTGCACCCAACCCCCCAGCTCTGCACCCAGTCATGCCAGCTTTCCTTCAGGCTGCAATGGCACGAGCTCTGAGAAGGCAAAGGGAAAATCAGTCCTGGCACTGCACAGGGCTGGAATGGGAAGAGATTAAAAACAAAGAGCAAACAACTCAGACCCCAAAGTTCCAAGTGCATTCAGCTGAGCAGGCACCAAAACCACCTGAAGGGACAGAGCTTGCTGTGTGGACACAGGACCTTTACAGCCCCAGAGCAATGTGCACAAACATACTACGGCTTACAGCTCTTACTTAAACATTGCTTCCCTGCCCCCCAAATTTAAATCTGGTTTGAAAACAGAACACTTCTGTGAATCTTGTACTCAGCCACTAGGTTCTGATAAGTCTGCCTTGCTGTGCAAGCTAGCTTAGATTTTCAAAAGCTTGCAAACTGACCAAAAATGGAGAGCTTAACATAGCTGTATGTAGATTTGGATGGATGCCCTGCCTGACAAATTTCAAGTCTGTGCTTGAAAACTGGCTAGAGCTTCAAAAGCATAACAGGTATGCATTAATTCCAAGATAGGCAAAACATCTTTACTCCTTAACCTTATTCTCAGAAATGGACAAACCTACTTGAAACACTCCCACAAAGCCACCTAACTGAGGCAGATGCTTGGCTTGAAGAAATTAATCCAAATGCTTATAATTTGAAAATTTGTATACAATTTAAAATTAGGTCAGGCACACAAGCAAATCAAAAGAAGGAATTAATTCACTACTTCCCATGGGCACACATGTTCAGCCACATCCAGGAAAGCATAGCCCCATAACACATAATGGTGATTTGGGCAAAAAAATGCCATCACTCCAAACATGTCCCCTGCTTCCTCCTTCATTCCCCCACTTTATATACTGAGCATGATGTCACATGGGCTGGAATATCTCTTTGGTCAGTTTGAATCACCTTTCCTGGTTGTGTACCCTCCCAACCTCCTATGCACTCCTGACTTCCTTACCAAGATGTCCATACACAAGCAAAAAGGGGCTTGACTCTGTGTGAGCTCTGCTCAGCAACAATAAAAATATTTCTGTATTACCAACTCTGTCTTCAGCACAAATCCAAAACAGCCCTGTACTAAACACTGTGAAGAAAATTAACACTACCCAGCTGAAAAGCAGCACAGTGGCATTTGCTTTTACTGTTAATCTGTCTTTATCTCAACCCATGAGTTTTCAGGCTTTTACCCTCCTGATTTTCTCCAAGCGGCTTCGTGGGGCTTAGTTGATGGCTGGGGTTAATCCATGACAGGTCTCTATAACAGAAAGAACCAGATTACACTATCTGCACTCCTAATTAGAACATACATACTCATCTTTTTAATTGCTTTTTCCACTTTCTTGCTATCACATCCATTGTAACCTCACCCTTGAAAATTTAGCTATCGGTTTATGTCAACACTCTTGTCCTGCTGGGGGAAAAGGCCAGCCCAGTAGGTAATTAAACAGATTCAGTGACCAGCTTTTCGAGAAGGCACAGACTGTGATTCCTATCAAAGATTCTCTGCATTTTTCTCCCAGATTTCTTCAAAATATTTGAAAAGGTTATTTAGAAGATAAAGCATGAAAGTTATCTGCATGTGGTCAAATTTAGCAAACAACCTGAAGAAGTAAGGAATTAAAAGAGGGTATGTTTCCTTCTTGTTCAATGTTCCTGTGACAACTAATTCTGAGGATTCTTGGCTCACCACTAATGCTAGTATGATTTGATTGTCCTTAAAACAATACACAAATGGCTTCTCCATTTCAAAGCTGAATGTGATTATTTTGCCCATCTTCTCTTCTGAGCTATGAACTTCAGAGAAAAAAGTAAAAACACTTTAAGTATTCATCTACATACATCTTGTACATATCTTTGTCATCCAGAGCAAGTACAAGCATCAAGTATTGCTAGAATTGTGAGGTTATCCACCACCAAGGCTTCTTTGGTGGAAAAGGCATGTTACAGTAGCACAACATGTCCATTTGTTGTTTATTTTAATGTGAAAAGGCCTATTTAGGTTTCTTTGCAAACAAGCAAAAAAGGATTTACAGGCATGTTGCTGCTTCCAACCAGTCCTCCAGGACCTTGATATTATCATTGTTATTGTTCTTAAGGATGATTTCCCCTGACTATCAGTAAAACCTGTGGTGCAAAGCAAAGCTGAACTGTCACACAATTTTTGCATATGGGCTCTGCTACTCATTCTGAACACTGGAATATTTTTAAACATGTTACAACCTGGTCAGTATTCTTCTTCTTCAATAATGACAGCATAAATCTCAAAAATCATGATTCAACCTCTGAAACAAATTGATGTCTTTACCAGAAGAGAAAAGCTACTTTAAAATGGGTCATAGAGATCAATACATCCATTTTAATGGATCACAAGAACCTGTTCATAACTTTCTGTTGTAAAGAATTTCATGAGATTGAATAGCCTAAGATTAAACAGAAATTATCAGAGATTTACCTCATTATCTTTCTGAGGAAATTTCTGTTCAAATAATAAAGGCTATTTCAGTAACCTCTACAATTCTGTGGAAGGTTATGAAGATTCTGTGGAAGTAGTGCAAATAAAAAAATAAATGAATAAAACATTTCCAGTAACACAGAATTCTCTTTACTCAAACTTTCCTTAGTCTAACTTTTTAAAAATAGGTTATAAAGTCTCCTAATTATAGAGTACTGAACCTCATTCAGTCAATCACAGCTCTGGATCCTCTCAGAATAAACACTACACTACTGATAAATGTACAATATTCTTCTTAATATCATTTAGCTCCTTATATGAGCAAGGGCATAACTAAGGTGCTTGGTGCTGATCTATGCAGAATACTCATGTTTAAAGAAGTCACTGCCAATATTTCACACTGCTGGATGAAGCATAACAAACACTAATGAAGACCTTTGTCATGGTTTTCTAAAGAAGAAGTCTAACAGCTTGGGAATCCTGACACTGAACACATTAGTTAATTCAAATCATGTTTTCCAGCCCTTCACCTCACCTATCCACCTTTGATTCTAGTCAGAAAAGTTAATCTGTTTTTTTCTTTATCAAATATATAATCATTCTACTCTCAGGAGTCTGTTGTATGAATCCAGACTCCTCATATACTCACAAGTACCTATCCAGAGGAGGCAAAGCAAAACAGACAACTTGTGATACCATTTGCACAATGCAGCAGGGAAACAGGACATTAAAATTACATGTTCTCATTTGTTCAACACAGTAATTTTACATCCAACTATTAGTGTTTTCACATCCTGTAGTATAGTTATATGTGCTTCTGTAATGCATATAATCCTCTTCCCTTTAGGAAGCTCCAGGAAACACACTTGTTGATTCACACCAGAGCAGAATATTATTAAATAAAATTAGTATTTGTGTGTGAATGAGCAACATGAAGCAAGTAAAGTGGATCCCAAAAGAGCATCTTGCTTATTTTTACATCTCTAGTTTTGCTGAGTGTATTCCAAATGCTTCCCAGCTACAAGAGATCTCACATCACAGCTATTACACTTTGTGCAGGCATGCCACTCAAATTAGGTAATAAAACCTACTAAGTAGTAAGATTCTAAGTCTCAGTATTTGGTATTGCACAAAGACTCTAAAATAGTTTTTTAATATACTTGAATGAGATGAACAGAATAACCCCAATAAATATACAAAAGGGGTAATAACTCTCAGTAGCTCTGTCCTACTTTTAATGCTTTTACTCTAACAGCAATGCAGTTCTCTACCTCCCCTGTAGCAGACTGCAGTTTTCTCCCTTCTTTGTAGCATGGCTAATAAGTTGTGGGTAAGAGCAGCTTAGACCTCGGGCTACTAGTGTGCTGAAATCAATTATGCAAAGCCCATTCATTTTGATACAATGTACTAAACTGCTGCTGTCACCGCAGTGGAATGGCTGCTCAGTTTGTTGTTTTGGATTTCTCCCCCCCCTATTCTTTTTTATCATTACAATGTCTTCAACCATTGGCAAAATTGGTGTTCTTTACTGAATATATTGCCTGCTATCTAGGATGCAATGTGCACTTCAAGGTTATCAAAACCAACTTGAAATTCAGAAGTAACGAAATCTTGAAGCATAAATTCTGTATATAGCATGAATTCTGTGCACAATAACATTAAAAACCTGATTAATTCAGGATATCAAATTACTAATTTGGTTTAAAAGGACTATTCTAAAATTAAAGAAATAAAATTCTCTAAAAGTGTTAAAAGTTCCAAAAATTATGACCTTCTCTAACTTTTGCTTTTATATGGATAGACAATGTTTATATTAACAAGATACTGAGATGTAATTATTTCCCTACAAATTTAGGATATAAATACAGTTCCTAAAACTGAAAATGGCATTAGCTGTCTCAGATTGTCAATTTTAATTTTTTTAACAATCATCCATTTCAATGGCAACCATAATTCTTACATGAGAATAGTATTTATAATAATAGAAAAATGAACAATAGTAAAAAAAACCCAAAACAAACCAAACAAACTCAAGAGACATTGTGACTATATACATTAAGTCTTTTAAGATACCAGAACCAATCTATTAATTCAAAGGCATTGTAGGTTGACTTCTCAAGGTACTTTTCAACTTGCAACATTGGTAAGAAATCCTTTTCTATTTTGAAATAAAGTGAACCTGTCTGTGTCAGTTTAGTATGCCAAGTTGGCTCAACATAAGGCCAGACAGGAACCAGAAAGGAGGAAGGAACAGGACTACCCTTTTCAGCAATTGCAAAGCATTTCAGTGGCACAGCCAACTCATGCAACCTTCACATCCTACCTTACTAAAGGCTGTGAAAAATGACATGAAAATACACTAAAGCCACTAAACAAAATGAACTTAAAATGCATGATTCGACATTGCATCTTACTCAGAAAATAACAGCCATCATTAGAACTCTATTTGAGCCCACAAGAGAAACAAAAAGTTAGGAGCTAAAGGATCCCAAGTGGCTTAAATGTTGCCAAGGAGATAAATTCAGAGAGAAACAGGAAACAATGCTTCAGTCTATAAATGTGAGGTACTAATGTGGAAGGAGGAGCATAACTTTCAATTTACAGATCCCGAGCTTACACAAAAGACCCCAAACAAAGGGCACACAAGAACGCCTCAGGAGGTCTGCTGTAAACAAAGTATAAGTACTTCACTATGAAACTGAGCGTGTATTTCCAGGTACATTATTTCTGACAGCAAAGTCAGTATCAAAAGCATCTGACTTCCCTGATCTATTCTTCATCTCCTTTCCTTCATGTCTCCATATACAGCTCATTGCTCCCTGCAAGGTGCTAATGAAATGTCCCAGATTAAAACAGACAAAACCCCCTTCTATTAGATTCAATAACTGTGACATAAATACTTTCCAATAGTAAGAATGATACAGCACTTGAATGCAGAATAGGGAAATGCTCAAACTAAGTCATGCATTCCATAATGAAAAGCTGCAAAGTTAGAGAGTAATTTCTCTCTAAACATACAATCCTGAGTTCAAAGGCTATGTTTCTAAATGCCTCTTGGCCAGACAAGCACACAGTGTAGTTATTCTGAGCCTAAGTTACTCTTTCACAAGGGTTCTTGAGAGCCACACAACAGAAAGCACAAACTAGGTGTAAAAGGATCACCCAGTGACCAGCCACATGATGAGCTTGGACACTGTCAGTTACAACCATCCTCCAAGTTAAGCAAAGTCTGGGAAAGAGAAAAGGTCCAACAGGCCACAGGAGAGCTATGGTCACTGTAAACACCGCGGGAATGTAAACACAGCGCAGCATAGATGTTGTGGCTGTTGGCAGAATGCAGCTCCGCTGCTGGGGGACCAGCTTGCCAGCACTGCAAAACTTGTTCCTTTCCCATCTCCCAGCCTCCCCCGAACCCTTTCAATTCAATCTCAAACTGCAATGATCATTAAAAACAATGAGTACGTCTGGCGCAAGCAAACGTGCCTTGACTATCAACGATTCATTAAGTACCTGGCACTGGATCCATAATATGGGATTCTGACATGGAAAGAAAAGCTTTAGAGCTTTTCAAAAGTACGAGGCTTACATATAAAAGACTTAAAAGGTGTGTGTTTATCTAACAAGTAAGAGAAGGCTAAGTCCTTTGTGGTGATGTTGATGGTTTCATCCCCTGCATAAGCTAATTTTCCTATTTAGATACCACCTTTTCCAAATCACAGATAAATTAAGTCAACTTTATTTAATGTGGTAATGATCTGTAGTGAGTGGCAGAAATTCCCCTGTAATTATGCATGAATTGATGTGTGATTTTCTAATAAGCTTAAGTGAAGAAATCATCATTTTGTGATAAATGCTTTATTTCTTAAAATGCTTGTAACACATTTCTAATAAATTTAATCAAGCAACTCGCACTCATGTAACATTTACAATTATTAAGTGTGCAGTCTTTTACACTGCCTTATCGCTTTGGCTGATTGCTGTGTGTTAAAGTTTAGCATTTCATAAACATGGTTATAACATCCATTATGTTATTTTTGCTCAGAACCATGAATTATTTCAATTTGAAGTTAATTTACATTCTGTACAAGCTTTGCGCCTCAAAGGCAAAATTCTTTTGCCATTTACAAATAGACGTACGCATTAAGAAATGAAATTAAGTGCTTCTACCTTTCTGGACACACCTTGTCCTTCAACATGTCATGAAAGGGACAGCAAAGCCTATTACTGGATTCAAAATTTAAAAGAATTCCCAGAGTAAAACTGCTTCATCCCACTGAAACATTCTTTATCAGCCACCCCCAATCCTGCCAACTCTCCTGCACTGAAAACCAGCACATATTCAGCCTGGTGGCAGAACTGCATTTCCATGGATGCTGGAGAGTAAGAAAGCATTCTAGAATAACCTGAAGGCACCTTATCCTGTGGTCTCTTCACTAGGAATTTCAGCTCAGACCTTTCCTCCTATAGCAAGACGATACAGGGAATAGATGACCTAAGGGGAGTCACAGTTCTAGAGATTTTCATGAGTTGCCCCATCTTTGAAGACTGGAAATCAGATTTTTCCTGTAATCCCACACATTTAGGGACTGGAACTTAGTTATCTCAAGTGTATCATATGGGTTAGCAACTTCCTAATAGGAGATCTGCCTGACCAAGGGGAGCCTCCAGTTCTGCTATGCTTCCTCACACTCTCTTCAACAATCTCTTATTAGAGCTTCTAAAGAAAAAGGTAAATGAGGAAACCTTTCTCAGCACTCCACATCTGTAACTATTTTTTTTTTCATTTCTCACTACAAATGAAAACCTCATATAAAAAGAATATCAAACCTGAGATGTTGAAGGTGGCCTGTTTTAAATGCTGAATCAGTGTTAAGTGGCACCAGTAGTAAATCTAAAACAAATTACTTACATATATGCTGTTCCTAGAGCTAGAAAAATGTTTTTCCAAGAACCAAATATTAGCACCTCAAAATACAAGAGACTAACATTTCATATACGCATATACACAAATTTTTATTTTGATGAAAGGGTGATCGGAAGCCATTTAAATTTCAATTGACATGAAGAATATAGTCTAAAAATAAACACATCCTGCTATCTCAAGAACAGTAAGAAAGAGACTTGGAATAACTACTTAAACACTTTAGTACTCTGGAACACATAATTAATGCATAAATATCAGTGAATACAATTATTTTGGTTTGAATTTACTAACTTATCAGTGAATACAAGTTCTAATGGTCTACATACAAAAGGACTTTATCAGATGTTCAATTCCCTTAAAATACATAGAATTGTAGCACAACCATATCTTAGCAGTTTCTCTCTTAAGAATGTTTATATTAAAGCTGTGAATAAATCCATAAGGATTATAATCTTACTTGCTACCTTCCCATCTGTTCTCATGTGAGGGCAAAAAGGTGAGTGACACTGACAAACTGAAATCCTCTTCCTTGAGCAGGTAGGTATTCACTCCTCCCTCATCCTCAGAGGCATTTTTCAAGTTTTTTCCCCGTACTGGTGTGAAGTTCAATCACAGAAGTCAGAATTAAGCTTCAGGCTACTCTGTTCTGCCAATATGTTATTGCCAAATTTTGTCCTCTCACAGCCTGAATGTATTTCACAGCCTAATTCAGATAATTTAATCATACCCCTTCAAATATCCAAACTCCTCCTCATCTCAGTTACGTTCCCTGGCTGTGTATTTCTTAAAGTTTTTATGATACAATCAATAACACTGCCTAAGATTAAAAAAGAAGAGAGGAGAGGAGAGGGAGAGGGAGAGGGAGAGGGAGAGGGAGAGGGAGAGGGAGAGGGAGAGGGAGAGGGAGAGGGAGAGGGAGAGGAGAGGAGAGGAGAGGAGAGGAGAGGAGAGGAGAGGAGAGGAGAGGAGAGGAGAGGAGAGGAGAGGAGAGGAGAGGAGAGAAGAGAAGAGAAGAGAAGAGAAAGAAGAGAAGAGAAGAGAAGAGAAGAGAAGAGAAGAGAAGAGAAGAGAAGAGAAGAGAAGAGAAGAGAAGAGAAGAGAAGAGAAGAGAAGAGAGAAGAGAAGAGAAGAGAAGAGAAGAGAAGAGAAGAGAAGAGAAGAGAAGAGAAGAGAAGAGAAGAGAAGAGAAGAGAAGAGAAGAGATTCGGTGGTCATGTAAGGCTGGAATTTTGAAAGGAGGAAGATACTGAATTTCCACTGGATTCCAATGGGAGTTGGAGTTCCATTTGTTTCATATGCTTCTCAATATCTCAGGTCTAATACCAAATAGTGTGGGAAAGACAGAAGGAAGCAAAAGGTTTGAAAAACGCAGGAGCACTGATTATCCCCAGAAGAAGACTAAAATAACTGTCAGTTAACTCAAATGCTCAGACTTCAGCAAAACCAAACATCCTGACTTGATTCACTTTAGGACTCAGTGCATAGTCTTAATTCCACTCCTTGCTCACAACAAAAGGCTAGAGTTCTGGTTTAAAGTTAACAAAGCTTCAATTTATTGAACCTCAAATGTCAAAATTTGCATTATTTTCCTGCAGCTGTGTATGCAATTCCAACTGGCTCACACTTAAATGTTACTAAAAAAGCCCATTAAAAAAGCAAATATGTGTATTATTTTATTAAAAGCTGTTAAAATCTCACTTTTCTGTTGTAAAATTCTTCTGAATAAAGTTGTGTACATTTTCTCCTCCTCTGAAATGTTTAATATAAAAAAGAAGTAATGCATTTGGAAGTATGTGTGGACAGAGCATTGCAATTTTCCTTTCTGAGGAAGCAAATAAATACTCACTATTTTTCACTTCAATAAAAAAATACACATTATATTTACACATTTTTAAATCCAAGCTAAGTCAGAGATTCACTCTTAAAAGCATTGTGTTTCATTCCTGTCTCCAAAAAGGTCCCAGCTCTGGAATTATCTAAATAGTACTTTTCTTTACCAGGATTTTTATTCTATATGAATCTAGAGGTAATATTTCTCTAATCTTGTATCCTGTATATGGGATCAGTTATGACATTAATGACAATTCCATATTTCACTGTAAAAATTATTTTTACCTTTTTTTACCTTTTGAAAGGTAAAATACTCTAAAATCATCAGGAAATTGTAATATTAACATTGTGTTTTCTCAGCCTATATTCACATTCTATAGTAAAATGGAAACATTGCATTAATCTGATTTGTATCTCAGGTTAATTGTCAATAATATTTTACAATTTTATCTGGCCATCAACATAACATTTTATGAATGTTATTTGCATTTTCCACTGAACTGCAGAAATAATGAACAATATAAATTCTAATTTTTATGTTTCACTGAAACACTGAATAGTCAAACTTAAGCCAAAACATCTCTAAAATGAACAAAGAAAGATGTACAATAAGACCATTTTTAGACACTACTGTTGAGCTACACACTTTGTTATAAACTTAGATTAGTTTTGTAAGATGAAAATGAAGTTTGTTCTTCCTCCTTTCTACAATCTGTACTGATACTGTACACAATCTGTCAGGCAGTAAGATACACTTATATATATTGTTTATAGTTTACCTAGTAACACTGGCTAAGTAATTTTGGAATAGTGCTATCCATCATGGCCAGCAGACTGTGACAAGAATAGACATTTCACTTGAGCAAAATCCTTGCGAATTCTGCCAAAATAAGGAGAGCAAATCAAGGAGTGGTGCAGCCATGAAGTGTTCTCTAATTGACTGGCACCATCCCTGCAGTGAGCACCTCTAAAAACAGGTATAAGCCATAGACATTGCAGCACACAGCTGGCCTCTACAGCTCCAGCTCAAGAAAGTGTTCTGGTACATAAGTAAATCAAATAAACTCTCAAATATCTTTCAACACAGGCACCTTTCTTATCAACTGTCTTGTCTGTATTGGCACATTCAATTTTAACTGTAAAAGAGGACAAATAGATCAATACTAAAATATTTCAGCAGTAGGCATGACATAAGCCAAACTACATTTTAATATGTTATTAGCATTATGTGTGGCAATTAATGTTTTTATTTTAACTGAAAAATTTCATTTTATCTTGAACAATGCTGGCATAAACAAAATGCATGGAATGGATGAAATGGACAGAAACAGGTAGACTATCCCCAAACCCATTTCTAAGAGTGAGAGGAGTTTCTTTGGATGAGTTAGCTGAGACTTTATACAAGTCACAGTTCCTAAAGCGTTAGTGGTATTAAATTAATAGTAAATAGCACAGTTTACCCCCAAAATTACAAACCCACTCAGCATCTGCCCATGCTATTTAGTTACTGGAACACACTGAAGATTAATGAACACACTGAAATGTACTTACCATGCCTGTTTCAGTGCCACTTGTAGTCAAACAGCATTAACTCACAGGCTCTGCATCCCAGGAGCCAGCAAGCAGTGCCAAATAATCCCTGTTAAGTTATAATCACAAGATTTCTGTTTTGCCATCCACTTCAGGGGCAGACACATGTGATCTCAACATGCCAGCTCTTCAGTATTAGATAGAAACAGGAGGGGATTGCTAATTAAAACTGTTTAAATAATGAAAAAATTTAAATATTTTTAATGAACTGATCTCATTTTCCAGTGCACCATACCTGCTCTATGCCCTAAAAACGTTGACATGGCTTTTCAATTAAAGTTTTACTGGAAAAGAGAAAGTAGATTTCTAAGGAAATGTACTTTTGTGTACCAAAAAGAAATTTTAAAAAGATATATCAGAGTAGGTGTGGTCCAGCATCAGATGAAGTATGGTTTAGCTATTTTTTCTATACTTAGTCTCGGTCTTCTCACATTACTTACTCTTTGTGAAATTTTAAATAAATGCAGAATTATAAGGGGAATGACTTCCCAGCCTCATGTAGTAGTAGAAAGAAGGCTGATGGCAGAAAATTCTTTTTTTTCTTACGTACTATAAACCCCTTGAGACATTCCTATTAAAAATCACAGAAAAATGCAGAGAAAAATAATAAAATAAAGACCTGAGTAAAGTTTTAGGAAGAAGGGGACTTATGGGTTGTGGAATTCATTTGGGTATGACACAGGTTGCTGCAGAAATAAAGCCATTGAAAGTCCTTGCTTCAGGGTTCTGGAGTTTAAAATATTAATGGTGTATAATTTTGCATAATTTGTTTAGCTACTGAAGCATGATTTAGTTCCTTGGTGCACAGATACAAAGAAAAGAATGAAGGAAAGAACAAAATATTTGACCAAAACTGAAGATATGTTAGTATTCTCTTGTGCGGTGTATGAAAACATCCACATGCACACAAACTAGTCTTCAGATACCACAAATAAACAAGTGTGTATAGATATAAATACCAAACCAACTTTAATGTGTTTGGTGTTAGGCTCTTGAGCTTCTGTTAATTTACTGAAGACTGACTTTCCCCCAGCCACACACTGTAGTCTCAGAAATATATCTGAGCTGAGCACAGACAAACTTCAGATTCAGAGAGGATCTTCCCTGTTCACCAGCTCTAGGCTACTTCCTACTTGCTCAAATACTCTGCATACAAAAAACAAACACAGCTATGAAGAACCCAAGCCATGTTGTGGATAGGGTATTCAAAGGTATTGGTATTCCATTCTGATTTCCCTTTGAGCTAAATCGAATGCAAAATGAACTCTGCAATTCAGAACACAAGCCACAATGCTTTACCCTGGATTTGCAAAATCAAGCACAAATGCAGGGGTGCCCATGATAAATCCACACCCTCTTTCTGACAGTGACTCTGTGCCAAAGTCCCAGTGACTAAGTTCAACAGGACACCACTTAAGACACTAATATAAGAGCAAGTGCCCCTTCCTCTTTAGCCACTCTTATTTGTTTTCACATTTTCACTCAGTTGTGTAATAAAACCAACTGGCCTACACTTCCAGAGCTCACACTGAAAAATAAGAAAAAAAAACAGACAGGGAAGGGAAAGAATGGCAACAAGGTAATGAGAGTCCATGTTAAACTTTCTTTTACTGAATTTGTTTGTTCCGCTTTCCAAGAATTAATTACTTGAAATAGTTAATTAAACACTGTAAATTTTTTCCATATACAGAGTCAAAAAGATTATTGACAACATTGATGTGAATCAGTCAATTGTTATTTCAACATATACATATGCACTCCCTTGGAAACACCCAAGTAAACGTATCTGGATAGAAAGTTATTAGAAGGACTTTGAAAATAAATATTTTGGGAGATTGATTTTCCACTGTTACAATACTTTTACAACCATCTATAAACAATAACAGACTTTATACTTTGAAATAACAGTTACATTTCTCTTCTTTCCTCTCTTACTTCAAACACATTTTACTGGGAGTTTGGCCTAATCAAGAGCTTTTGGATCAGGACACTACCAAATATGACATGCAAATAAAACTACAAACAGCAACATGAATTACATCTTAAGGAAAACCTGCCAAAAGTTAATAAGGCAGCTAGGCTCTCCATTTCTCTAAAAAATAGATCAAACAGAAGATTTAACTACATGTAGACCTTCTCAGCTATCCCATCTTAGGTCATAATGAAACTTGCATGGAAAAGTATAGGTAAAATACAGATTGACAGACATATTGCTCTGCTCTTTCACTTTAGCCAGTGATTAGCCATGGAGGCCACAGAGAGCTGCTCTTCCCTGTCACAGCACAACAGAGCCCAACACTGGGGAAAAGAAAGGATTAAAATCCTCATGAAAAAGGCTACATGCATCTGATTTTGAAAGATGTTTTGTTGAATTCTGATGACTTTTTGTATGGGAAATAACTTCTATATGTTTATTTGCAGTCTAAGTTTCCCTACGTAAAGAACACAATTTCTGTCCATGATACCAGTTTCAACATAACTAATATGTCATAATCTCTGATGCCAGATGAGGAGGAAAAAAATACCAAAAATTGAAACATGTTTTGACTTTACTGGTGTGGGAAAAAACATGAAACAGGAAACCATCTATTGAGTGCAACCCCAAATGAGCTTCTGTCCTGCTATTGCTATCTTCTCATGCGAAATTACTTTGCTACCATTTTGAATTCATGTAAATTTTGACAAGTATGTGAAGACAGAAAACATAAACACAAAACAAAAATTCCTTAACATTTTCTTGATAATCCCCAAACAGCAGACCAAGTTCCACCATTTCCAAGTAACTTCTTGTCAGTGCTGCCTTTGTACCTCAGGAAGCTCTGGGAGCAGGAATTAGTTGGGGTCAGTCCAGCAGCAGCCTCTGCACTGCCTGCATTTAGCATCCATTTGCGCAAGCAGAGAAGGACAACGTATAACATAACAGTTATTTAAGGTCCTTTGGAAATCACGTCACCATTGCTGAGTGTTTCCACACCTCAGGCTATATGAAGACAAGTTAAGTCTTGCTGATTTCAAACTCTACCATTTTGTTTTATTTCATTGTGATGGGCAGGCTGGGAGTCACCCAAGACAATGAACGTAGCCAAAGCCCTTCTTCATGGTAAACACATAATTTCCCCAGTGATCCAGTAAGCAATAACAAGAAGTTATGTGTAGTACATATAGTGTTTCTATTCCCCTGGGTTTAATATTGCTCACAGTAAAATTGATTTTCTAGAATCTTGCAATAAACCTCATCAAAGTAAATGAAACCCATGCTGGTTTTTTATAAAGTGATTGGATTTGGTGTGATAAATTAACCCTCACCGTCAGAGAGACTCCCAATAATGCACTTGCTCAATTAAACTCCTCCAGACTCTGTTTAGATTTTAATTTTTCTTTAGGACTTATTTAACTCATTCAAAGCTTCCAACTTAATGCTTGCAGAAAGGATAGCAGCTGAAAACCATTCTCTCTCAGACTAAATAGATCAACACAATTTATACTTGCTGAGCACATGCTTGACACTATTCTCTAATCTATATTAAAAAAACCCCACTGATAGCTACTCATATGCTGTGGGAGTGAGCAGTAGGGAAAAAATTACTTTCTGCTTACTAAGAGTTCCTGATCAAACACCAGGAATTGAGAAGGATTTAATAATTTTAAACTTTTGTACACATATGAAATCAACTTTTGTAAAGGATGCTAATGGATATCCTGCAGACATCTACAGAAGCTTGGCTCACACTGCACTATCCCTTCCCAGTAGATTATTTTCATATAAAATAACCACCGAGATTTACCTAGTCTTTTGCCAGTATTTCAGTTATTCTACTTTCATCTGCCACTTCAGCAGGAGTAAAATGTACCGAAAAAAAAAAAAAAGAAAATTTCAAAGTGACCTTCCCTAACATTCCTCAACAGCCCCCAGTGACTTTGTCAAATAAAAAAGTGTCTGATGTCTATTCACAGCTACTGGGCAATATGTATGAAAACTATTTTTGTTGTCATATTTATTCCTGGTTAAATGAAAAAATTATTCATTTAACCAGGAGTAAAACCTCTGAGATTTTTTTTCTCATTTCCCAGACTGTCTGGGGAAAACATGCTGCAGTAAACAATCATGCCCTATTTTATTCCTACTTAAATGAATTATCATAATAATAATTACTAACAAAAACATCTGGTTTCTGCTCAGCAGACGGCAAATTCTCTGACACATTCTTTGCATTTCTCCTTCTTCTTAGTCTCCAGGCTGAGGGTCTCAGGCTTTTTTTAGACCAGTATACATGCCAACCACACAGCATGCCTGATGGTACAGATTTATGGAGAGACTCCTGATGACTATGAAATGCTTCCTCTGTTTTTTCTGCCTCCGGAAAATTATGCCTTTGCAATAATATCTTCTCTTTAGAGCATTTCCCTGCTTTTTATACAGATGACATTTGCATGTAAACAAGCTCTTACTGTTTTTCTTCACGACTAAACAACAGCCAGGAAAAGTGATGTTCCCTTTGACATCATATTGGCCTCTTACTTTAGAATGATCCTAATGTCACCATTTAAGGTTTTGAATTAGAAAATGGGGCTAAGCAAAAGAAGCAATCTAACTTTCAATTTAACCAATTTCTACTATACAGAGTGGTCTTATTTTTTGTGGAAAAGAGAAAGAAAAAATAAAATCAACTAATTTATCAATGTGAGATTTGAACAGTACTAAGTATCAGATTAATTATTAATAGTATCAGATTTTGCATTTCTATAATGCCTTTTAATAGAGGCTCTACAATCGTGGCTCCTTGAGCTGCTCTGCCTCCACTGAGTAACACTGAAATGGAAAAGAGAGCTCAAATAGCAGCCATAGTCCAAGCAGCACAGAAACATGAAATAGTAGGGGATGGGGTGAGTACCACATGAAGAGAAATACTACCTGCTGCCATGATCTCTGCACACTTTTTCCCAAGGTACGAGGGAATGTAAGGCCCCCGAGAGTCTCACTGGATTTTAAGGTGTTATATGCATGAAGAAGCCTAGACAGCGTCCAAAAAAGTTAAGAAACCGTCAGACAAGAAAGAGCTTAACCTATCACCTATGAGTCATGAGATTTAACATGCAAATCCCAACTTTGGGAGACGTTCAGCATCTTTGGCCACTGGTGTTGTGCAAAGCTTCACAACAGGAGCCGGCAGCTCTAGTGGGGGGACAGGCATTTATTTCCACAGTGTGGCTGCAGCCCAGTCTGCTCCAAACAAGCTCTGCATGCAGCATGGCCTTTTCCAAAAGAGTCTGCCTGGGCAGCCACTGGCATTTCACCTTCATTTAACGGCCACATTTCTCACCTTTCATCTTTGCCAAGCCCTTAGCCTGGGGAGGTGCCTTTTCCCGAGCAGAGCAGGTGGGCAGGGTGCCCCAGCCATGGTGGGGGCACACAGATGACTCTGCCCCTGGGGTGTTAAGTTGCCCAGAGCTGCTCAGGGCTGCCCTGCACTGAAGGTTCTGTGCTGGTGGACACGTTCCAGCTGCGCAGCAGCCCTGAGCTCCCTCAGCACTACCACACTACATCAGATCACCCCAACCTCATGTCCTTGCCAGAGGGACTCCTATGCCAGAAGCACAAAGGGGATTTGCCAGAGCTTGGCTTGCAAACAATTTATTAATACCTAGCAATTTTTGGATCTCAAAGTGTTTGGAAAAGTAAATAAATATTAGTCTCATTTCACAAATGGAAATGAGAAGCACTGAGACATTCAATAATATGTAAGGAGCCAAGAGCAGAGTTCAGGGATCTGGACATCTCTATCTGACCACTCCTACAATGGTCCCCTTTCTGTTTCTCAAATAATCTATTTATAGAGGCCATTGGTCTACTGGCCAATTCCTGCTGAACTCAGTGAGGTAAATATTTGGTTTAGGTTCCCCATAATCCTGCCCTGCAATCTGTGTGGTGTCACTCACAAAAAACGGCTTAGTCCTGTATGCACTGATATAATCAGTATCATCTGTTTTATGTCCTTGTTTGAACCACAGATACTTCACCTTTCTTTCACCTAAATTTAAGTTAATCACAACTGCTCATGATATGTTAGACTTGAAAGTTAATAATTATTAGCTCAAGTTTATAAAATCCCTCTTACAGGAAAGAAGCAATTAAAATTAAGAATGTATTCACTTAATAATAAAAGGCCAACACTAACACATGGATCAATATATTTAAACGCTTTCAGCAAATGACTATAAATTTTATTAAAATATTTTACATTCTTTATGTCTTTTTTTATAGCCTCCTGTGAATTTTCAAGGTTATTTCCTTGTCACTTTTTCAAATTTTATAACACTGAGAAGTTATCTTCAGCTTACCATTAAACATTTAAGAAACAAAATACCCATACCCTTCCAAAACAAAATACTGCCAGAATTCATTGGTGTAAGAAAATTTTTAAACACAGGAAGGAAATATGAGAGAACTATTATCTGTTATTTCTAATGTTTTGTGGACTTGAAGATACTTACAGCTTACAATATATAATCAAAAAATTAGGTTCTTGTGACATTGTATTTGATGTGAATCTTTACCTAGAGAATAACCTCAGGTCCTGAGTATGAGCCATCTGATTGATATATAACTGAATTTTTGTATTAATAGGAAAAATATGAATTATTTTTCTATTAAAGAACATGCTAAGCATATAAAAATCATAATTTTTAAAACTATGATTAATATAGTTCTATTCTGGTTTTAAGCCCCTAATCTGCAGGCCATACTAATCCCTCATGGATTCAACTGCATATGAGTGTCAGGGCTTCAGTATGAAATTATCTGTACCAAGAAGAAATGAAAACCAAGTGGAAATAGTCTTCATGATCCTAAAGGGGAAATTAATAAAAGCTAAACACAAATTTCAAAGGGAAAAAATTTAGGATTTATCCTTGCCAATACCAGCTTCAGGTTGCTTTCATTTTCCAAAGGAAATGAAAAAAGAACCCACCATATTTTTAATTGCTGTTATGGAATATACCCATTTTACTATGTTGTCTTTCACACGGACAGGACAAGGAGTCCTCTGTTGAGTGGTTTGATTTTTCTACTGCATTTCATAGATACAATTCCAGCAGCATTGACTTCAAAGAAAGAAAAAAAGAAGTAGTCATATTATAGCATTCCCACCTCAGAAATCTATTTCAGTGACTAAACTTTGGGGCCAAAACCTGTACTCAGGTATATATGTCAATAACACCAGGTACATCTGAGTGCATTCACTGTATTCATCAGTACTTTGATCTGGCATCTCTGTCCATTCATCATCCATGTTATTATATGGAGTGTACCTGTGAAAATATAGGGTTCCTCACAGCAGCTTGCACACTTCATAAAATTTCTACAGAAAGTCTTCGTAGAGAAGACAGGGAGGAGATAGATGAAAATCAGGGAAGACAACTGCTCTACTGTGAAATTTTCTTAGAATCCATGTGAGAAAAGCAAAAACAAACAAAAGGTCTTTCTGGATGCAGATACTGGTATGCACAGGCTAAGGTTGCAATAACTTCACCTATATTTTTGTTACACTCTTGCATTCCCTTAGGAAGGATTGCAGGTTCTTCTATTGTAAAAATTAGGAATCCTGTGCATCCCAGCTTCTGTGAGAGCTGGGGACAACCACAGCATCCATGTAGTCTGGCAACAGATATTTCATCACTACAAAGCACACAACAGAGAGTGTGATACTAAGAAATTTGCAAAGACCTTCCCTTTCTCATTCCAATCCCATGATAAAATTAGATTCAATTAGTGAACATAAATATCCAATAGCAACAGACACTACTTTAAAATAATATAATGAATGAAAAACATGGAAGATGGAGGCCAGAGATGAGTCAAGTCCAATTGACCCAAAAAAAGATTACTCCAATTTTAACTCGTTGTCTCTAAATAGCAATTCTTGAACCTCCACATTTTATAATAATGCACTTCTGTACAGAAAGCATTTTCTTCCTTACTGGCATCACCAGAGCACTCAGTATTGCTGGATATTGAACCGCTTCTATTTATATGCCTAAGCATCGATTTAGGAGCCTATTTTAAGCATCTCAGTCTGAAAAGGTTTCAATTTTTTTCATAAGAAAGGACTGAAAGCAGCATTAGGGCACTGTCAAAATGTGTAGCTTGAGTAGACTAGGGAGCCCCAGTAAAACTCTATCCAGATGCCCACTCACTCTCTTTCTATCTTCCCCTGTTCCCTCAAAAGTTCCTTTGATTTCCAGATTCGTGTGAGGTATTCAATATTTACTCTAAGAGCCTGGAACAGAAAGGTTAAGAGGCTGGCAGTGGAGGGAACCATCTCCTTCTCATCCACAGAGGTGAGCCAGGACTGAGTTGCGAGGTGCAGACTGCTGGTTTTGCTCTCTCTCTGGTCAGACATGGGCTGATGAAGCAGAGGCTGCCCAGGTACACAAGCAGGGAGGACATACAACTGCTCTGTGAGGAGCTGAGCTGTGCAGGGAGGAGTGCTTTTTTCCCTTTTCAAAGGAGTGGTTAAGGCAACAGCACTGAAGGCAAACAGCAAGTAGATGCTTTAATAAGCCTTGGACATAGTATTTCCTGTGAGGAAATCAAGTGCAACATTTGGGGAAGAATTATGAAAGTGGGAAGTAAAATACATATATATATACACACACACATATAATTAAAAGTAGAAAAGTTTGCAATACAGATAGTGATACTTGGATGAAGGGAAGTTCAGATAATGGAAAGGCCAGTACAAGTGAGACTGGAGTAAAGGTGGCATAAGACAAGATAGCTGACTGGCTAATATACCAATGGACTTCTAACTATAATGGAGGAAAGTTTCTAAGTAAAAAAAAAAAAAAAAGTAGTAGGTTGAAATTGGCCTCAACTTCATTGGGAGGTGGAAGGAACAGCTCTTTAAAAACAGAGACTCAGGAGGGGAAGAGTCCCCTCAGTGAAAAAAAATAGATGTTCTTCTGTCCTCAGACAGGGACAAGACAGAAAACCTGCCTGCAGAAGGGGCTTTGCTTCACATGCTAAAGGAAAAGGCATCTCTGGGAATGGAGAACAAATCCAGGGTTGCAATGCAGTGCCATCACTCTCCAGTGGAAGAACCATACCTATCTGACAGCTATGGTGAAGACAAACCCAAGCAAGAAATGTCAGAGCTCATTTGTTGCCAAACCCACAGCTGCACTCCCAAGCACCTATGACTGCAGCATGGGCCTGGTTCTTACCTAAAGAGCCGGGGGATAATGAAAACATTATTCACACTGAACAATATCTGTATTCACTATTCATATATATTACCATTAGGTAAAATGCACGAGCTTAAAAGAATCTTATCCTGATGTGATTACAGTGTGGAATAAGATTTCTAGTGACTTTCAGAGCATAACTCCTTGAGATTCTCCCATTCTTTCAAAGAGAGTAGCATAAAGGGACAAGAAAATTGATTCAAGTGTCTTGCCAGGAGACACCTAGATGGACTGGGAAAATTGTGTTGCCTAATCAAGAAATTGAAATAATGAACCTGATTAATTAATTTTTAAAATTCATTGTAAGGCTAATTCTAAAAACAATTTACTGGTGCTTTTGAGAGAAGTCTCCCTGATTACCTTCTAGGGAAGATAGCAGTACTTGAATCATGTGATATACTAACTTTGAATTAGAAAATATCTCTAAATATATAAATAAATCACAAATCTCCTCCCTGCAATTGCTCTGACAGATTCCAGCATTTTCCCAAATGTCTGCAGTGAGAAGATACAAACTCTTCCCTCTCCCCTTCTCTTTCTTTCATGTGCAATTTCAGCAGCTCCTACTCAGACCAGGTAAGATAATGAACTGGACATTAGACTGTCCCATTTGGCATTCACTGTCCCAACTCATCACTGAGTAAATCCTTTCTTTAGACCTGAATTTCTGACAATCTTGTCAAGAAACCTTGCTTTATGTATGCCTCATTTTCTCCAACACCAATCTTCTGCATCACTGCTTTCTCTTCCTCTGTTTTTCCTCTTTACCCATTATTCCTGTGCTTCCAGAGGGTACATACCCTTCCACTCATCTAGACTGTTCTGCCTCCTACTTAAACAAATTTTCCCACAATGTCTTTCCCAGACCCATCAAACTATTCCAGGCTTCACTGTCCTTTTAAACTCAGCTTTATGACCTGGCCTACAGTTCACCAGCTGCTCTGAAGCTGCCTCATTCCCAAGTATATAAACCAAATGTCTGCATTCTCCTCTTTCCCTCGGTATTTTATTGATGTCAGAGTAGGTCTCCATCTCCTGACATTATGTGAAAGCTCTTTACTAAGAGAGTAGTGAAGATCCAGATGAGGGACAAAAAAATGTGTGACCTCTATTCTAAATGCGAATGCTCAAAGGAAACCATGCCCAGCTTGATTCAGCACAGCCCAGCAAAATACTAAGGGGAAATAGTTGATGCCTTGAACAGAAAACATATCCACATTGATCTCGATTATGTCTAACACAGAAAGAGGGTAACAACTCACAATATCTCTTACCATGGGATTCATTATAATGTCAAAAGAGTTGGCATTTCTGGGACAATGGATATATTAGTGTGACACATCTTGCTACACAAAAAAGGAGGTGGGATTGCCAAAATGTGCCAAAATGCAGGAGGTAGTCTGCATTTTTAATACACTGTACAATACAGGGGTCATGTTTTTTCACTTTTTACTGTGGAATTATAAACTGGAATATCTAAGAATAAGAACATCTGCTGGAAAAAAGACCTTATCTGTCATCTTGGGAATTGACATAAACTGCCAATGAATTCATCTGCGTCTGCTAGAGCATGCTCAAGTAATCACAAGATCAGGACTTTACCTATGTAAAAATAAACAAATACAAATCAAGCATCTACCTGAGTCTCCTGACTTGCTTTATCAAATTCAAAGCTGTATAGTTACAGATTAAGAAGTAGAGATACTAGTTTTCTTATTAATTTTTCTATTTCAGAAAATGTGGAAGACTCAAGATTCTAATTTATCTGAAGATAGAGGACAGGAGGGAGGAGGAAGTAGAAGGATAATATACCAATAAAATGTTGACAGTTTTCTGGGTTTGCCAATTGTTACTAAAATAACAGACAGTGATTTTTATGAAATGTATAATTCAGAGCAAAATTGCCTAGATAACTAAGTTAAAAATGCTGTCTTTCCTAACAACATTATGCAGCAATCAGTAAAACCCAAAGTACATAATACAAACTGAAAATGCAAGAAAACAAATCTTTCCTTTTCCCCTAAGTCAACAAATTTTCTGAGCCCAAATAAAGTTCTTGGCTTTCTTTCAAACCTTCACAGCTTCTAATCAATAGTTTAGTCATACGATGAAAAATGATGTATCCATATTCTTCACCATTGACATTTGCTAACTGTCTCCAAGGTCGCATTGATTGTCAGTTGTTCAGTTTACCCAACTTCTGTTTTGAGCCAAATAATATGATCTTTGTTTCATTAATATTTAATAGTAATTTAGATTGTGCCAGATGATCTTAAAGCTCATTTAAATCAGCTTGAAGATAATATTAAGCTTTCTTCTAGTATAATCTATTACCATAAATGATTGTGTCATCTGCATATAAATGGTGAGTTGAATATGATAATGAAGTGCAAAGATTATCAATATAGAATGACAAATGCATCTGACTTAAAATAAATCCTTCAGGGACCCATTTATTGTGTTTTTAGTGGTAAAAGATGCATTGTTTCACTTCAAGTATTCTACAGACAACATAAAGGATTTGGATCATGAGTTATAATGTTTATCCTGTGTGAAAAAAGAAAATAAAAATTCCAATTTATACAAGATTCTCTTTTCAAGTGTGGCAATTACATATTATATAGATCTGTATAATTTATGTGTTTTCATGCATCAGGCTTTGGTCAATTATTAGTTTTTTTGAAAGAGCAATTACAACAAAGAATGTGTTTTTATTTAGACCTGGTTTAGTTCATGTTTGTTTTTCACTAGTGGGTCATTTAAATTAGTTCATTTCAATTACTGCTAAATGCCTTGCCCATTAAAGAAAAGTACCTGAATGCAGTTTACCATACGAGACCCAAAACTGTTTCCTCTAAAAACAACATCTGTGAGGGCTGCAGGGAAGCCCTGTTTGGCAATAAGGCTGCATTTAAAATAATTAAATTGTCAAATTCTCTAGACTCACAGCTTTAATCAAAATGAGTGGACAATTTCAGGGTCAAAAGAAGCTATTATAACAGTAAGAAATACTAATAAATACATTAAAAATAGTTTAAAACAGTTGAAGAGAATGTAAGTGCATTTACCAGCAGATACTGTCTAAGGACATTATATAAAGTAGTCATGACATGACAATGAGGAAAATACAGTGAGGTGAAAGGGACTAGTGAAACTCACACTTGGTGAGAGCTGGATGAACAGATATGCTGGATCCACAAACCTTCTCTTTTGATTTTTAATCCAAATCTTCCCACTCAAAATTTCTGGTGTTTTGATGCCACAGTGACCTTAATATTTGTAAAATTTTACTTGGATGGATGTACTTACGGAAAAAGAACCATTTTGGTCTCCTAGCATCTCAGCTCAAAAGCTCTCAGCATTTGCTCTGGCAGATTCACCTGTTGCAATAAATTGGTCATAAACAAATCTGGACTAGAAAGTGGAAGTTTTATTTATTCAAGAATAAATTCTGGAAAAGCCTTTTAAATGTGATCGTGAGAGTAAGAAATGTGAGAAGCAAGACCAAGTTAGAGAAAGAACTGTAAATTAAACTAAGAGAACTCCTGAACCCAGAAAATTAATTCTGCATTGTGGTCTCTATGGAATCCAGTCCTCAAGCATATGCAAAGAGTTTTGAGAACAGCAAATGCGACTTCTGGGTGTGCACACCACACTTAGGGATGGTTTCTAGTCCTTGTGGACCATAAGGGAATTTTTTTTTGCTTCCTTAGTCTATCACTTGCTTCTGGAAATTGGATGACACAAAACCAGGATGTAAACAGACTACAGCTGTGTTTCTAGTGATGCAAAATTCTCAGATGAATGGTGTCCTGCTCACACACAAAGGATTAAGCTATTCATCCGATTTAGGATCAGGAGGACATCTGTTCTCCAAGCCAGATTAGCAGGGATCAGAGGGGTTTTATTTGTCCTAACAGTAATTTAGAACATGATCAGCTTCTTGGGATCACACAGAAGTTAATTTTATAAATATTTTGCTAGCGCACAGACCTGGAAGACTAGAAATACCCTCCACTCCTGACTTCTGCATGTGACATGGTACAGGTGCAGCTTTTAGATTTTTACTACAGTCCTACATTTCTGTTAACTGTTGAGAATTATGATATCTGGTGTTACAGGATGATCTATGGATGTTTCTGAACTAGTATCTCTGGTATGTTTGTCTTCCATGAACAAGCCAGGAAGGGTTCAGTTGCCCAGATGCTGCCTGCTGATCCTGCATTCCTGCTCACCTATGCATATATACATCGAGTGCAGTGTGCTCAAATAAACTCTGTTATGCCAGAGATGTCCAAGGTACAGGAAGTAATATCAAGCCACCTTTATAAATCAGATCCTACCAGAAAACTTCCCACACACATGCACCCCATAAATTATAAGGCTACGTACATGTCAACAGTAACACTATTGTATAGTATACATAAAAGCATGAGCACAGACAGATTGCTCTCTTTGTAAGGAACAAAGGGTGCACAACCCAGTGTAGAGAGATGGTTTTTCATTCCTTATCACATTTTCTGTACCAATTTTTTTCTGATTAAAAATTTGAATGCAGCTCAATGTCAGCTAGACCACAAAGCACTGTGAAAATGATGAATGATTATGGAAGCATCCTTATATAGTAGAGCTATTTATTCTTTGACTGAGATTTGGCACTAATGATTGATTTTAGTCTTTTTAGCATGTAGACTTGTAGCATTTTGCTTCATTCAGGTTGTTCCCTTAAGAATCAGCTAGGACACTGATAATAACTTTGAGGAACAAAGTCACTAAACGAAAAACTAGAATTTGTTTAAGCTCGTCGTGTGAAACATTTTGATGGCACAAACTGCAGAAAGGTCAAACCTTAAATGAGTAAGTTTATCTTTCAAATTTCAAAAAAACCCTCTCATTCCTGAAATTATAGTATTAGCTCTTAAAAGAGAAAATACATCCAAGCGAGTTTTTCTTTTGTTGGTTTTAAGCTCAAATCCATACTACCTGGGTAGATATTAAAATTGTTAACATCTCATGGATACCTGGTGTCTCCCTAAATCAGTTCAGTATATCTTACCTCAAACTCACTGCAATCCTTTGCAGTAAATGACAGGATGTACAGGCAACAAAAAACCCATGTGGATGCTGACAGTCCACACTACTTACCTTCTGTTGGTAAGAAGGAAGGACTGTTCCTTTTTAGGAGTTGGTAAGCATGACTCCATCAAAAAATTAATCCAGGCTCTTGCTCAAGCACCTGTAATCCACAAAGGTAACCCACTGACACAAGTTATAAGCAATTTATAAGTCCAGACTGACTTTCACAGGCTGGAACAGTGTCACAGCTCAGACTCAGAGGTGAGCAACATCCAATGAGAATGAAAGGGAAGCTGGAGAGGATGAGGAAGGGAAACACTTCAGTGCCCTTGATCTTCCTGCCCCATCTCCTGCAGTACTTAAGGGATGAGGTGATGAACAATACGTACAAGACAGATTTCAAACAGATAGGTAAGAGAACAGCAACTTTTTCTAACTGCCATCACCATCACATCCAACTGTGAGGGAAGGAGGATTTTAGTAGTGTTTTCTGTAGAGCCAATATCTATGCCCAAGAAGTCAAGGAAGTCAGAGGTGAGTAAAGAGGAGGACTTGAACAAAAGTTGCGGTTCTCTGTGCAACATTAAAAAAGCCTGATTCTCATGGGTAGTGGTCTGGAGACACATTAAAATTCAGAACCAATCTAGATGGCAAGGACAGGAAAAAGGAAGAGCTGGAGGCAATTTGCAGGCTACAAAAGCTCCAGTGATAAAAGGTTAGGGGTACTGGGACAGTCTACTAATCTGCCCATCAATGTACAGCTTCTATTTAATGCTCTGGATATCTTTTGTACTTTGATACTCAGCAAACCAGTATGGATTAGAACTGCTCTGTGGGGGAAAACTTGACCATGGTGGAGAAGGCAAAGCTGGGCCATCAGTTGAAATGGTCTTAGAGCTCTAACAGGCCACAGCTTTAGTCACTGACCTTTAGTGACCACCTGCCAGCACTCTGAGAGCCAGAACTCACAGCATTAAGAAAAATATGTAAATTGGTTTAAACAAAAGTGTGTACTACAAAGGGTTTGACACTTACAGGTGCAACAGGCTCTGCAAAGAGAAGTGAAAGCAGAAGCTCAGCCTGGTGCTAAATATGCCAAGACTGTGGATTCAATCCCTCTATAGACCAGCCACTTAAGAGTTGAACTTGATAATCCTTGTGGGTCCCTTCCAACTCAGAATATTCTATCATTCTGTGACATTCTGGACTCTCTGAAAACAGTGTCCAGAACTTAGAAGACCTTCAAGAAACAAAAGAATATCAAGGAGAGAATTCTTTTTTTCAGGTGAGTATTACTACTCATATGTCAGCAATTCTCTCATGCTCTCTCTGTGTGAGACAGGTCTACTTGCCCTGCACCTATCTGAGCTGAATAGAAAGCAACCATCAGTGTCCTTTTCCCTCCATTTCCCAGAGGAGAGTGCTTGCAAAGGTGAAACTAGGGATGGTGCTTGAATGCTGCCAAAGCTCAGTTTCACTTTAGAAACAAAGAGGATCATCTGAGGCTGGGCCTAATGCAACTGAGAAAGAAAAAGGGAGAAAGGACTGCAGAAAAAACACCTACAATTTTTCAATATACTAACCTAGTCCCAGTGCTACGAAAACACAGGTCTATCTCACAAAACAGGGGCATGAAGGAAATACTTCTGTGGCTTAAGTTTAAGTGGCTGCTACATGAAATGCAGATAGTATCACTGAAAGAAGGCAGAATGTGTTCTTGAACCTCCATTGACTTACTCTAGTCCAAATTGTCTACAACAGGTGCAGATCCTAGATGCAATGTATTTTGTACCTTGCAACAGCTGTGAAGAGGATACTGACTGAAATGTTAAAGGGATACTGCTTGTTGCAACTGTCTCACATGACCAAGAGCAGTTTCAGAATTCAAAATATTTCCTTGTTCTGAAGTTAAATTGGGCTACTGTGACATTCATTCTGCAATTTAATACTCAAAAACTATGCGAGACAAACAGATAGAAAGGAATGGGAGTAGAAACCTGCAACATTTTCCACATTTTGACAGATTTTTATATTATATTAGTACAAGACCAGGTAAAGCACTTTTTAATATTCCAGACTTCAGGGGCCAGTTCTTCAGCTAGTGCAAGGTGGTGTAGTTCTGTTGACTTCAGCTATGATTATTCACATTAGTCAACAGTTGCTATTCACACCCTGTGCAGTCCCATACTTACAGCTTCATACAAACCAAATTATAATGGCCAAATTAGAAATCTAACTAAAACTTTTTTTGACTGACTTCCAAAGTAGAAGCCAAAACAGCTGAGTAACACTAGGCTAGACTATCTAAAACTACAGAGTGTTTTCCCTAAATAATCAGGGGAAAATCAAAAGGAGGAAGCAAGTGAATGAATGAATGATTGAACCAGTGAGCTTCATTTAGAGGCCTTCACAGAATCACCTCTTTTTGTGCAACTTGAACATAATATATTTTCTCAGATGAATACTGAAGGTTATCCACAAAAATGCACCAGTTAGTTATAATAATCAGAAAACAATGGAACATATATGGCATCTTAGAAAAGGCCATAAATACACATTACAGTAACTCCCTTTTTTGTCTGTATAAAGCTCTTCCAAATGCAAGGACCCAGAACCATAAGAGCTCAGGGATTTTGTGTTGTCCCTTTTTTGTGTGCATGTGTGTGTTAAATAAGCATCCACAATCTGTTTGGTTTTTTTTTTTTTTTTTATTTTGTTATTGGCGATGAAATTGTAAGAATCAATACATACTTTCAAGAATATAAAGTTAATTTAAAATATGGGGCTATGTGTATATATAACAGTTTATCTGCCTTCTATATTATAAATAAGTCTGGGCAACTCTCCTAGTACCCATTAATGATCAATATAACTGTTTTCAGAGATTAAACATGCTACAAATTGATAAATTAAATATACTTATTACATTGTATATATATAAGATGCATGATATCATGGTCTGTGCATAAAAGATCAATGGATGCCTTCTATATTAAATATAATTTTTAAGAAAATTATAATTTAATTAATCCATCTTATATTGGACATGTTTATTCACTACCCAGAAATCAATCTCTTTAAAAAATGTGTGGATTCACATTTTGCAACAACAATCACTTATTTTCCTACTTCACCCTAATAGTGAAATAAATAGATTTTAGAAAGCCTCATAGGCAAAAATAAATATACAGATATATCAACATTTTTGTATACATAGCTTCCACCTGAATATACATTTACTATTTCTTCATTGATACAGCATTTTTATCCTTCAAAAATATACATAACAACTTTTCCTCACAAAAAAAAAAAAAATGAGGAAAAGTGAAGGAAATTCACTACTGAAATTCAGTCTTGTCAGCTGTAGTGCAGTGTCAGTCAGAGAACTGGTGGTAAACAAGAAAAGACTATGGGCTAAATTGTGGCCACATGGTCTTCATGAAACTCAACTCTAATAAGTTTGAAGCAGACTCCCTGAAATCATAGGAACTGCCAGTAACATCTGTTGGCTCTGTCTCCATTTGATTTAAATAATGTGCTTGTTAGCATAGTTTCCCTGCAGCCTGTGCTGTCCAGGCATCTTTAGACTTCCAGCAAACATTAGCACACAAACAGCCAGGGGGACTCCTAAGCTTCAGCTCACAGCTGGTGGACCACACATGGTCTGCAATGCCCATGTCTCTGAGCCCCGTTAACAGCATTCCAGTCTGCCATGGAGCTGCTGCCTGTCCTTGGGCAGGGTCTGCTCTCCTCTCTCCACTCCAGAGAGATGCCAGCACAGCAGTTCTGACACCACTGTCTTGTTATGCTGCCATTAGAACCTGGACCTGACTTGTGGTCTACTCACAAACACCTTGCTCAGGTAGCCTCTCCTGGGGAGAAGGGTCCATGTTCTCCCATTCACCCAGCATTCCCAAGGGGAAGGCCCACAACACAGCTGTGAGTGAGCAACATCGAGGGTGTTATCAGTTTGTAATAAAAGTGAAAACACAACAGTGGTCACGGCAGATAACAGATTGAAGATTATTTGTTTTGATCCTATGTACTTCTAGTCTATATCAAATATGGTCCAGTTAATAAGGCACTTGAAGAATTTTGATATGTAAATTAATTCTTCACTTGAAGAATTTTGGTATGTAAATGGCTTTCAAGTACTTAAACCAGTACTTGCCCTTTTCCAAACAATCAAACTCCTCACTGATAAGGTCCCTCACCTCTGCAGCAAAACAGGACCAATTTCAAACCCCGTGAAACACCACTTTCAAGAGACCTTTAAAGTAGCCTTGTTGATTTAGAGGTTGGACTCGGATCTCAACCTTCCTCCATTTAGTAAGATTTTCTTCAAAGTATTTCTGTTGCACTTACTGAATTATTTCATTTATGTGTTTAGATAAACTATTAAAATATCAGAGAAATCATACAGCAGTTCCATTAAAATGACACCTCAGATTCAATCTTAATGTCTATGAATAACCTCCAACATTTTATCATTAGTGCACCATCAGTTTTGCACTTAGGCTACCATTCAAAAAATCTTAACAGTATCCAGACATTCCACAAATCCCTCAAACCACAAGTGGGATCAGACCAAATTAACTCTTTCCTACAGGTCAGCTCTCTCCATTTTGCAGTTTCCAAGACGTGCAGCTTTCCCTGTGACTGCCCTCTCCACCCCACTGCTTCCAACAAGAGCTTCACCATAGCAGGGTGCTCTGCAGAGGTGCTGCAGTCACCACAGCTGCGTCACCAGAACATTTGACCTGACCCAAATTAAGTGCCCCATCCTGATGTAGGATCCTTTCACACACCCCCTGTATATATGTTACTGAACAATGAGTAACACAGAGCTCTTCTTGTACCAGCAATAAAGAATTCTCAGGGGAATTGAGAATCCTTGTGCCTACAGTTTTTTTTTCCGGTATAATTTACTGAAGGCTGAAAGCTGGCTACACTAGAAGGTGACTGTACTTAGCATCTTGAACCTTCAGAACCTCCAGCTATAAAATGAGAATAAAGCTATTTCCCTAATTCATGGGAACGTGAAAATCAAAACTGCAAGGCATCCAACTTAGGAAGTGACAGGGATAATAAGCATTCTATAGAGGGTTGTGTGAAAAAATATTTTTGACAAATACAATACTTCGGTTTACCACTCCCTGGCTACTCACAGGCATTCACTGAAAAAAAGTGTGAAATGCAAGGCCAAGAACCCCAAAGTTTTAACAGGCCTAATTCTATTTACTTCAGGCTTTTACTCCCATAGCTGAGGAGCCCATTTAGGATGCTGGTTGATCTTACAGACAGTAAAACATATGCTACAGGACAATAAGTAGAATTTCAGATTAGAGTATCAGCTTCTGAATTCTCTATTGTTAAGTGGGTTTAAAAGTGAACTTTATTGTTAGGTAGTTTTAAGGTGGGTTTTTCTGTGTCTAATTTCTGAACTATTATGCACACGTACATTCTTCTAAAACTGACAGGTAACTTGGTTCACTTGTGAAACTGAAATGCAACCTTTAATTTTCCATCCTATACTTTAGAAAATTATGCCTTTGAGTGGCTGAGACTTTTGGAAGGTGGGAGTGGTACACTAACCACATAAGAAGTGGAATGCCACAAGAGAATTCTTTGTGCTGTGAATAATGAGTCAGGAATACAGTTATGAAAAGCACATAACTCACTTTTTCATCAACATGCAGACTCTTTCCTAAAGCTATTCTCATCTTCTGCAGCCACTGGTAAAATGCATAGGCATAAATTCAGATCTAGTATAAACAAATGAAATGTAAATGTCATTGTGGTTGTAGCTACCTCCCCTAGAGCTGATTTTGCCACAGGATTAGGCTAAATATAAATAAGAGGGAAAGTACAGCACTTTGAATGAAACATATCAATTTAAATGAAATAAGGCCACTTATTTTATTTCACAAATCATGATACAAATAAGATTATCAGGATTTCTAGGAAACAAGCCCTGAAGAGCAATGAGTATTTGCATTTTGTGATACTTGAAAATCTTTGGACTAATTCACAGCCCACAATTTGCAACCCAACTCAACAACAGTCCACTGCTGAGCTCTCGTGTGCTGTCCCTTTGGTGTCTGGTTTACCTTGCTAAACAGAGAATCCCCAGAAGCAGATCTCCCTAGGAGAATAGACAAGTAGATACAGGAAGACTGCCAGCCACCTACGCTCTAGGGATACTTAATCCAGTCTCTGTAAGCATGTACGTAGACACTCTCCCCCTCCCCAGACACCACACCCTGCAACAGCTGAAGGAACAGGCCTTAACCCTGCTGTAACTTGTCCAGCATGTTCAGTTTTGTAGCCTCCATTTGCCTCAAACACGCTTTAGTTCAGATTAAACCTGCCACAGCTGGTTTGCTCCCCTAAACAAGACAAAAAATTTATTGAAGCATCTCATTGGTGTTTTCTAAAACTTCAAAGACAACCTTGAACAAGCAGGACAAGTTTACACAGCTCTAAGTATTATTACATTAATATAATCTTTCTATCTTCAGGAATAAAATACGTAAGAACTATTATTTACAGTATGTGGTGGTGCTAGATTATTTAAATCACAGAACCTTGTTCTTAATAGCATGTTTCCCCTGAAATTAGCATAAGCACTCTTTTCCTTTAAAAATCTGGGCTAAGTAAGAGCCTGCACAAATCTCCTTTTAGGTTTGGGTCTCAGCTCTTAGGAATTTTTATTTGTGACTCTTGAAATATCTTTCAGCCTGATCCTTTTTCCTAGAATCCTTTCTGGGAAATATACACATAATATACACATAGATATAGAATATACACATAGTTTTCTAAATAGACCATTTTAATTCTAATGTTATAAACTGAACAAAATACTGTCCAAAATACAGGTTTTTTGGGGAGGTGTGGACAGATGGACATTCTGGGCCATGGATTGGCCTAGCTTGCTTTGACCCACTGATGACAGACCAGGAACACCTCAGTCCCTTTCACAGACTGACAGTGCAAAGATGGCCTTTGAACAGGGGCTTCTGCAGCATCAGATGAAATAAGACTTGTGATTATTTATAAAGTAATTATTTTATATAGGACATTATAAATAGCAATAGTATATATTTAAAGAACTAAGGTTCAAAATGACAAGATATCCATCTGATCAGTATATATATACTATGTAACTCCACAGCAATACAAGGGATGTTTTCTGAGTACATGTAAACCACAATTAGAGTTTCACATTGCAATATTCACATTGAAGCCTATGACAGTTATCACACAAGACACTACCAGGACCTGACAGCTCTGACACTGGTGATATGGAGCCATCAGCATCAACAGAACAGTATCTTCTTGTTTGATACTGGTTTAAGGCAAGAGTATGACAATTATACAAGGAGAAGCACACAACAAAAAGAAGGCTCAGCGAGAGCAGCAGAGTGAGACTGTGTTTGGCCAGACCCATGAGGCTGAAGGAACTGCTGGCACTGGGAGTGACCCTGCATCTTTCTTCTCTCAGTGTGAGGCAGCACTGGACATGAATGAACGAACACAGACTCATCCAGCAGGCAAAAATAAAATAAGGAGTGAGATCAACTCAAAGAAAAAATGCAGACATTTTATTCCATTCCCCCAAGCACTTGATTGTTAAAGCTGCTGTGATTGCCTTAGGCAAAGGTTGACCCACTGACTATCCTGAAATCAAATACGGTGGTACATTTTTGAAAGGCACAAATTGCTATCCACACATCTCAGACATTTTTCAGGGACATTTAGTTCAAGTAAACTGCCATGGAATAAGCACAATTACATTTTCTTCTCCTACATTACCCAGCAACTCAGTCACATTCTGCTTTAAACTTTTGACTCACTTAATTTTTATGCTGCTTGTTCATTTTATAATCCAGTTGTTATATGTTTCATTCTCTTTACTTATTTCCTTTTGCAATCATCCCAGGATAGGGACTAATTATTTTAATAGCTCTAATTACATCATGTTGGCACATTAGCTTTTCTTTTTTAAATGGAGTTACGTTTATACAACCTCTATTTTTTTCATTCTCACTAAACCACAAGCAAAAAGGCAGACTCCTTTATGAGTTATAGAAATAAACAGTGCTTTTAACAAACTTTTTAAAAACAAAACAGGAGAATGAAAGTGAGCATGATCACAGGGTTGGAAACACTCATGCCCAACCAATTAAAAGGATAGAAAATACTGCAACATCAGTTACCCTAAGCAAGCTTTAAAATTAATAAATTCTTGAAAACAGGACGACTCTAAAATGACTTTATAAAATATACAAGCTTGAGAAGGACATGTGAATACATCTTATGATAAGAGTAAATGTTAAAAGGCAAAGTAAAATAACCCATGGGATTTCTGGGTTTCAAAAAGAACTGTCTATTGAATCCTATTTTGGCTATCATCAAGAAGCAAAAGCTAAAGGCTTGCCCATTCATCTTTACTAAAATTTCTAAAATTTCTACTGGAAGGTCCTAGAAGATTGATACACTGATAAGGCTTCCTTTGCTTCATTCTACCTGAGACCTTATCTCGGCCGTCAACAGGTTTAGAATCTTGTCCCTGACAATTATGTCACTGGCTCCTACCTTGTTATGACTGAAGAGGTTTTCTTGTGTTTATAAGAATCCACAAGATTAATGTAGATGAAACAGGAGAAAATATTGCATGGGAAGGGACCTCTAAAAGTGTCTAGTCATGGGACAGCTTTGCAAAAAATTATACTAAACACAGAAGCCTGAAAAGGGTGTGTGGAAACACCTTATGGTAACAGTAAATGTTAAAAAGCAAAATAAAATAACCCCTGTGTGTATGCATACACATCTACATGTATAATCATCTGAATTCCTCCTCTCCAAAGTGAGCAATTTTGATGATCAAACAGATTTTCTCTTACCCACATGTTTGCTGCTTGCACAGCCCTGATTATAATTAGTCCCTTATGCAAATGGCATATGGAGCCTTGGGAGGAGAAGTGTCTTGGAAACAGGAAGAAAGTTTCTTGAGAAAATACCAGGAGATGAAGAGAGGTGTCCAGACTCTTGGACATAACAGATATTTGCACTGCTGGCAGAGCTTACACACCTCCTGTGCCGTGTGGATCCATTTGTTTATGCCCGTGCCTGCATCTGTCCCAGACATGCACCTCTCATTCAGAGAAAGAAGGGTCACAGGTTCCCCTCTCAACCCCACCCTGTATTTGCCTCTTCAAGGCAAACAAACCAAGCCAATGCAGCCTCAAGGAGGAAAGCAGATTGGTAGGGACCCATGAAAGTCTCTGCTCAGCCCCCTGCTCAAAGCAGGGTGACCTCAAAATGGCACAGGACCTTTTCCCATGAAGTTTTGAGCATCTCCAGAGATGGATTTTCTGCAGCCTCCCTTGCAACAGCCTGACTCAGGGCTTATCTACTCTCTTTGGAAAACCTTTTTTCCCCAATTCCCAGACCACTCTGCCCTTGCTCCAAATTATTGCTTCCTGTTCTTTTCCTCTATGCACCTCTGAGATGAGCCTGTCTTCTCTGTGGCTCCTGGCAGGTATTTGAAGGGAAAATTTCCATCCCCCTGCCTGCTCTTTCCTATGCTGCACCACCCTTGGGCCCTGCTCTGGATTTTCTCCAAGCTGGCAGGATTGGTCTTGTTCCAGGAGGTCCCAAATCTGGACACAGGCAGTTCCAGATGAAGCCTCATGAGCTGCTGAGCTCATGGCCACCATCCTTTCCCCGTGCTGGGCAGCCACACTCGTGCTCAGGACCTGGTGGCCTAGAGCTTGGCCAGGATCCCCTCCTGACCCTGTTCTGCTTCTCCTGCTGGGTCCCAGCGCCGTCCCTGCAGGGCTGGCCCTGCCTGCAGCCCCAGCCTGTGCCCTGCACCTCCTGGGCTCCCTGGCCGGTGCCCCTGAGGGACAGGGAGGGACCAGAGCCAGCAATCCCTCTGCAGGGCTGGCACCTTCCTGCGGCCACCAGCTCCCTCCAAGGTGGTGTCACCTGAGAAGCTCCTCAGGACAGGTCCTTTTGTCCTGTTGCTCGGCTTCTTGCAGTGGATGTGAAGCAGTGGCAGCCCTAGAAGTGACTCATGCCAAGAATGCTAGGCATAGCGAGCCTGCAGTTAAAGTATGATAGTACTGCTGGAATTTTAAGCCTGATACTTGAGCCTTTTTTTTTTTTGCCCATTTCATAATTCTATAATTCATATTGCCTAAATTTGACTATAGGGATACTACAAGAGGCAGTGCTAAAAGCCTTGTTAAAATAAATCCACTGTTCTTCCCTCATTAAGAGCCATTTTTTTTTCAACACAGAAGGCATTCAAGTTGATCACCTTCAGTTTGTCCTTCAAACTCTGCATTATTGCCAACCTCCTTCTTATCCTCTACATATCTGGAAATAGTCTCTATGTCAAAATTTCCAGGGGTTAGGGGATGTATGACTGTCCAACCTGTAGTTTGCCTGATTATCTTTTCATTTGAAAAGGAGTGCACCATTTCATTCCTTCCAGTTAACAGAAACCTCCCCAGATTGCCACCTCTCAAGATAAGAACTTAGCTTTACAATGTCATGTGCTAGCTTCTTCAGCATTCTCAGATGCAATCTGTCTTATCTGATGGAGTTTATGCATCCAATGTACTTAACGTAGTCCTTAACTTGGTCTTTCCTATCATGGATAGAAAATCTCTTCCCCAAATTCTCCATTGCTAGGTACAATCTAGAGATCTGGGAGGCCTATACACACTTAGCTGCTGTAAATACACACACACACAGACTCTACATGCAGAGCACTCAATCAAATGATAGCTATGTATATGTAAACCTGCCTACCTGTCAGTGGTAGTATACTAAACAATTATATACAGCAAGAGACTTAATTAAAATTTTGCCAGTACAAGGATACTGGCCTAAAGGAGCATTGCTCACCTGAGAACAGAAAGATATGCCCACAACCCATTTGACACCAAATGATTTCATGCTTAGCTACTAATAATTTCAACATGGGTTTTCATAGGGGGCACTGCTAATAGCGAATGCTTGCAATGAATTTATTGTCCAGTCAGTGCATCTCACACTGAGGAAATTAAACCAGATTTGGGCATCTGCCAGTATAAATTTCAGTTTGGATTCTGTGCCTTTTTCTTGTTTTCCAAACTCTGTTACCCTGCATGTGTGCTGTGTTTGAAGCATGTTGACACTCTGTCTTGATACAGCTGGCACCCCAGATCAATTCCTGGATGCCCAACTTGAAAGCACTTGAAAGGAAAACCACGGGGTTGGCTCTCAAGCTTGCTGGATTTTGGCTGGCCTAGCATAGCTTCGTCCCAGCAGAGTTCCTTTATTTTCTATCACTTCTCTAAAACCCATGGACATTTGCTAATATCCTGTGTACTAATTTGATTTTCCAGTAGCTATCACAACATCAACATCATAATTAAAAACATCATTTCCTAAAAAGCACCCTGAACTTTGAAAGCAGCCCTTTTTTTTTGATTCCTGCAGTTCAGTCCAATCTACCTCCAACACTCAACTTCCTTTTGATCCTCTCCTGCAGAGATGGCCAGAGTAGAATTACTGCATGTTGGTGATTCTGACCAGCAACTGAAAACACTCTATGCACTCAGACTTTGTATGGCTTTTGTTCTAGTTCCTCACAAGCTAGTTTGGATTAAGCACAGCCCACTGCATATACAGAAAGATTAAAAGATTCCCAGTTTTTGTACAGCTTAGCCAAAAAAGCAAACAACCACCACTCCCTGCAGGAGTGACGGCTCTATTGAAGATGTGGTTTCCAGCACCAATTCTCCAAACAAATCTGGGGCAGTCAAATATCTCCTGCTAAAAACAGTTGATGAGCTTAGGCTGTTGCTCTCCCTTACATGCAGGAGCTCTGACATGAGTGTGCAAAGTAAAGCCCTGCTTTCCTCACCGAGGGGGACAGACTCCTGTACTTCTGATGTGTAAAGACAATAATATCTTGCTTTATCTGAACAATGTGTATAGCACTGGCAATGGCACTTCTGAAGCCCCCTCTCACTGTTTGTCTGCTCTCCAGAAAACCCTCTTTAGATGCCAAGGTACACTAAAGTCCTGTGCCTGAAGCTCCATGTCAGTTCACAGTATTAATGAAGCCATTAGGGATTTTCATTTTATAGAACGCTTTATGATTTTGATACCTGATCAGCTTCTAATCAGGTAAATCTAATGTGAGGAAAAATTTAAAAAGATGTTCTCTCTCACTGCTCTCACTGTTCATTTTGTCTGCATGTGGTCATGCAGGGTAGTCTTATCTTTAGTTAAATGCTAATAAAAAGAGACAGTTCCACATTATGAATATATCCTCATTCTTCACGCACAGCCAACATTTTTACATATTCATAGCCAACATGAAGGCAAACATAAGGACCTGGCTACTAACATTTTTTCATTCAGAGATGAGTGAGCATCCTTCTCTCCTTAGTATTAAGTTTTGTCACGATTTAAAGGACACTGAGTTAAGATGAACCATTTGTCACTACTGTGTCACTACAGGAGAAAAACCTGTTTGTTACACTGAAATACCTAATGGCACTTTTCATTAATACTGAGTCCTTTGTATTCATTTCTCTCTGGTTCTGGCAGCAATTCCCTATGACCACTGCATAAAGTTTCATTATGATACTTATCCTTGAGAAGCACTTTCATTTGCCATAGAAATGACTGGAAAGATAATGGCATTCAGTAGTGGGTTCTTCTCTCCCATCCTCTTCCTACTCCTTTTATTTAATTTAAGGAAAATAATAAGAGAGACTTAACTCTACTTTATTCCCTCTCCTTCAGATATGATGAAAATAAGATAAAAAACCTGTCAGGTCTGTCACTGAAATTTCAGTTTATTTATTATGGAATAACATTGTTTTTCCAAGGGAGCGTGCTATTCAGCTTTTCCTGTCATCATTATGCACTAAGAGGGAGGGAGAATTACCTGATTTTGATCAATAAATTCTTTCATGACAATAAATGTGAAAATTTCAGGACAACAATTTGTAAACAACCTGCTGTCTGGCTTATTTTTCCCCTATAAGAACCTCTGTGCACTACTGCCATTGCTGATCAGAGAATTTTGAGAAGAGATAATAAAGAATCCCGACAACCATTTGGACATCTCTTCCTTCCTTCCCCCACCCCACATCTCTTTTTGCCTTTTCCTGTCTAAAAAAAGTCCTCTTTCCTTTGGCTGTATTTTACATTCTGCTTTTTGTTTTCTTATCTGTCCCCCTCCCCCACAAGAGCTTTGGGGGCCTTCCTCCCTCCCTCACTGTGAATACCATTACCCTAGGGACATCAGGAAATTTCTCAGATGTAAACAAAAGCATAAATCCCTTTGCTTGTCTTTTCCTACTCTATTCTTTTCTCTATTTCCCTACCCCCCACTTCATAAGTACTTTTGTATGTTTAGCCACCTGCAGAGATTGAGGGTGGAAGACATGAAATCAGAAGCAAACAAAACCTCTGCTTGCTTCAGCTTAGTCATTAATAGCACCATTAACTTATTGAACTCCAGGATATATCATGTCGCAGTTCATGATTCAGGGTCTCTCAATTGCTCTTGCATTGTTTATATCCTGAGTCAGAGTCTTTCAGATAATTTAGGCTTAATCATTCTTCTGCAACAACAGTCTTACAAGGTGCCATTTAATCAAATCTAGCAGTTATGCTCTGAGACATCTTGAGGTTTCAGAGGAATCACCAGACACTGCCTTAGCATTTATTTACTCACAGGAGTAAGAATGTTCTTTGTGCTTCAGCTTAGTGAAGATACTAAATGCCAAGGAAGCTGAGTGAACAGAGGTATCCGTATCTGTTATATCAGTGTGGGAACAGGGAGCTCGACCAGAGAGCAGAAATATGGGAACAAGGAAAGAACCCTGACCTCAAACAGCAGCATGAACCAGCCACTCTGAGTTAGTGCACACATTTTGTTTGGCTTTCTTCTATGACCAAACCAATGCAGACAGAAAACCAAGTAAGTACTTATTAAAACTGTAAACAACAGAAAAAAGATCCTTATTCCAATGCGTTGCTACAGCATCTGTCATCGGAATGCTTTTGAGAAGTGTTTTACAACATGGATGTATTTATTCTTATGTTCTCTCTTGCTCTTTAATTGAAAACCTCAACAGCCTGAACTTGAGTTCATGTCTGATCTACAGATCTACCTATTGCCACTTCAGTCTTGCAAAGTAATCAAAGCTAAATACTCGGGAAATAGTCTAAAAGCCCTTGCTGCAAGGAAGAGCTGTGCCCTTAATTTTGGCTTTGTTTTCAGAGAATTAAGAATACAAGGGGAGGCTCCAATCATTCAGTACAAATAGGGGTTTGAGGGTTTTTCGTTGTTTTGTTGTTGTTTTTTTTTTTTCAAACATGCAGTCTCACTATTGTTTTGTTGTAGAAAACATTACATTTAAGCACAGGTTGGCAAGGAAACCAGTCTCTAATGTGTTGTCTGCCAATTCAGACACACAGTCAACATAGATATATACATGTGTCCTCTACAGCCCAAAAGGATAAAACAGGAGAAAATTTAATCTTCCATTGTTATTTTTTAAAAGGGTACTTAAGCATGTTTTTCTGCTTTTGATTGGATAGAGGAGTATGACATATAACCTGGCTCCTGGCAAAACTAGGAAGTTTATTTAATTTAGATGAGAATTAATAATTTCCTAAATCTCATTCATATCACTCAAACAATTTTTTAAAAATTGCTCAAATCCAATTCTTCCACAGTCTCACCCAACTGACAACTTTTAGAAGTACTATTAAGCAAACAACATACTTTTTCATACTCTTCACATATTACAGCAGGATGAGAAGCTTGCTCCCAAGAAAAAGAATTTCTCAAGCTTTGTAGAACAAAATGTTCTACTTCTAAATCACATGAAACCTACAGACAGCTAAGCAATTTAATTCACTTGTATTTGCAAATTTCTCTAAAGCATAGAGTACTATTCGTTTTTGGATTATGGATAGGGAAACCAACACAAAAATAATTGAGCTTCCCAATGTTCTCACAGCAAAACGAATAACAGAACTAATAAAAGTAACAACTACATATCTGGAGCCTACAAATACACTTTGCTAAAGGTTCTCCATGGTCCTGATTCATGGTGTTAGTAAGCACATGAAATAGTTTATGCAGTGTGTTACCCTCTGAAAGGCAACTCCCTTTTCACTTTTTAGAGAATCCTGTAGGTGACTGTTTCCTGTTCAACACTGTTGCCTGGTTTTTGGGAGGTACTCAACAGCTGTCTGCCTCGGGACCTTCCCTATCACTCATTGAATTACAACAGTCATCTGGTTTGCTTTCAAACCTTGTATGATAGGCAAATATATCTGTATCATGCACTTCCTCTTTTAATCCTGCACTAAGCCTCAGGTCTATTTATCAATCACAGCAGCATCCTGAGATACCAGACTATATTCAGTGTTCTTTTCCATGGTCCATCAAAAATATGAATTGACAACTCCTCCCAAATAAAAAGAACTAAAAGCATGCTGATGGCACAACTCTGTTCTCCAATGTTTGCTGCTTTTCACCTAGGCCATATTTGCCTGGAGTCTGTTAGGTTGCAGCTGCTGTTTAAAAGCTGCTGCTTTTTTTTTCTGTTCTCATACAGTCTCACATTGCCAATGGACTTGATAAAGACAGTTGTCCACAATAGTAGCCAGGAGAATTTAAACAGGTGAGAATGCTACCTTTAAGCAGAATTTCTTCAGGCTGAATCTCTGATCCTTTAAAAAGCAGAGGAAACTGCTAGGAAGGGTGTCTGCTTTATGTACTCTCTAGATGCTATTGCTCTGCTGCTGTGCACTAAAAGATGCTCTTGGTTTCAAGTTCTTTGTGTCCTGGAATGAATGAAAGCAAGCCAGCAGTGCTTTTTAGCACCCTAATCTAATTGGCTTTATCCTCTCTTTCACTTGCAGGTAGCTGACTATCACACACTACGTGTTCCTAAAATGCGCATCTCAACATTTTTCTGGCATATTCCACTGCTCACTTTTTAAAAAAATAGCTGTTTCTCTTTTCAGTAACAGAACTAAGAGAGAAGCACTTCCCAAACAGTAATATGAACACATAGTAGACCTCACAGATGTTTTCCAAAAGAGGGTTTGCCACATTTGCTTTGCTGTTTTAAAAGAACATGCTCACCATTATCTGAAGTGATGGAATGAAGTGGTTTTGAAGTAATTGGTCTGTGTGGGAAATAAAAAATACCATTCAGAAAACAGACAAGACACTACTTGTTTATATATCTGTTCAGAAACAAGCTTTCACTTTCTCATTCACACCACCAACCTTGACCCATTGCTTAGCAGTGCAGTTGAGCATAAGTAATTCAGCTACCTGACCAGCATGTTACTCACCATGAAAACATTCATGACAGTGCCTGCCACTTTTGTTGGCCAACAGGTAACACTAGCAAGTAATCAGCACTCTCAATTTCTACCTTAAGTAGAAGTGGTGGAAGTGGTGCCTTAAATTACTGTTAATTTTATAGGGTTTCAAGCAATGCTGAAAGTCTCATAACCATGTATGTATCTGTTTAGTGATGCTTTATGGCAAGCATATATATATATATATTAATTTAAAACAATCTTTGATTGTTTAATGCTTTAAATTAATCAAATGCATATTTTCCCCAAGATTCTAGATATTCCTGGAAACCTGTAATCTAGCTTTAGAATATGTAATAGTTTGAAATATTAGGTTCATAAGTTCATTTGTCACAATGCCAGAAAAAACTTGGCCCATTAAAATCATGTCCATACGCATCAAAGACACTGTCAAAGACTAGAATAACTAGAGCAAGATGCTGAAACATTGCAAAGTGAGAGTATGCTGTATTCTGACTACCATTACAGAAATAAACCACTTCTTTCAGAAGGCAATGGCACTAACAGTAAAGAGGCCGTGGGGAGGCATTTCTGAGAAAACTTTATGAATAATAAGGATAGTAAAGTAAGGAATAAGTTGCTTAAACTGTTCTCAAATGCCTACACTATCATGCTACTTCCATAGGCAAATGCTTTTCAAGAATACTCAGACAAAGCTGAACCTGCTATAGAGAAGAGAAAAGAAATCTGACCATCTCCAGCCTTTTCTGGGAAAAGTTCCAGTGTAACCAACATCAGTTCCTTGTCAGTTTACTCTGCCTGCTTTATCCCTCTTTATCCCCTGCTCCACCAGGCTCTCATATGTGTACCTTCTTTTGGTGTTCATGCATCCCCAGTCTCATGCCAAACCTGCAGGCCATGTCTCTCTGTGTCCTTCTGAAGCCCTGAAGGTACCTGTTCACAGCAGTGCCTTAAAACTGGGATAGGACTATGAGGAGGGGCAAAAAAAAAGAGTTGATGCTGAAGTCTCCTACCTCTGAGGTATGGAGGAGATAAGCTTCCACTTCAACTTGGTTTTCTTTCAGACTGTGTCCTTTTGTGACCTCCTGGTACCACTGCCTTCCTCTGACATCACGGACACTCAGCCCAAGTTAAAATAGGAGGAATAAACTTTTAATTTGCTCTGTTGCATATCTTGGCTTTAGTTGGTGTTCCTCAGCAGGAAAAACTGATGGGCTAGTCAATCTCTTAATATCCCATTTAGCCATATTTCCACTATTCTCTTCTCCTGTGATTTACTAACAGTAAGTTAGATTCATAAAAACTGAAAAGGAGACCAAATTGAAGGAAAAAAATCCCTAAAATAATTGTGTGGAGGAATTAAAAAGAGAAAAAGGAAGAAAATCTTTATTATAAAGAAACACAGTGGTCCAAACACTTAAACATGCCTGTTGAAAATTTTCCTAGAAATCTGAATTTTCTAAGTGCTGAGTGCTTTCATCTGCCAGTAACTATTACCTTGGTACTTGCAAGTCCTGTCATTGAATTAACTGCTCTGAAAAACAAGACCTATTTCTTTTTCCCAGTGCCTGAAGTGACTGATGCGGATGCAGGTGTTTAATTTTAGGCACACAGACTTGAAAAATACAAGTGATTAGTTCCAGGGTTAGTTCCAAGATAGATTTACTATAGCTAGACAAAAATTCACAATCCATCTGCTTTACATTTTACTAGAAAAGTAGACAGGTAAGATAAAGCTGATTTAGTGAAATACTGGTGAACTTTCACCCTGTAAAACCAGGAGTCTCTGGAACATCTCCCAGGTAACAGATATCTTGGCTTAAATAACACAGTACTACTCTGGTCTTTCATAGCAATATAGGGCAATTTTTATGATTTTAGTATCACATATCTACTCTCATGTGTGTATGAGAGCCTGGGCAGAATTAGAAAGAGCTGTGACCACTGGATTCCCATTAAACAAAACTGTGGCTCCAGCCCCCTGTCTTTGATTGCTTAACAGGAAGGGGAATGGTTGCCCCTGCTTTGAACTATACACCAGATCTGTGCTACTGGAAAACTCTCCCTTAAAAACTTTTTCAGCCTTAGATTTAAGAGGTTCTTTTATGTTCTCTAGTGTAAGTATCTGACACATGCAGACCTCCTCCCTTCTAGAAACAGGGGTCAAGTGCTTTGAGATGCAGATTAACTTGGCAAAGTTAACAAGAGTGGTGCATCTTGTATGCTGCTGTGCTATATTAATAACCAATAAAAATTTACAGCCCTTCGACAGGGGAAATGCTGACAGATCAAGCAACTCTGAAGCATTTGAGTGTGAAACCAATTGAACCTCTCCATGACAGCAAGATTATCTATCTTGCTATCAATCTAGGGACCTGTCTGATTTATGAAAAGTTACCTGTTAGAAATAGAATCCCACCTTTTAATTCAGATATAACTTTACTCTGTACTGCAGGGTATCTGGCCTGTGTGCTCAGGAAATGAAACGTGGAGCCCTGGTGCATTCTCCTGTGCTCCACAGGAGAACATTCTGACTGAAGAATCTCCTCTTGTGGAGCTTCTGTCACTGACTCACTGATTCCAAAGTGCAATGGAAAGCTCTGGATGGGGTCAAATTCCAACTAGGAAAGCTTAGTAGCCTATGTTATGGTGCAACTTTTTCAGGGAAAAAAACAAAAAACAAGGGTCATGAAGAGAAAGCAGCAATGACACAGGGAAGAAGCATGTTAGACTCTCTCAACTTTGAAGAGAACATTTTTTTAACCCTCTTAAGGGAATGCTTACTTTTTCCACCCCATTTAATAAAACTGATCACAGAGAACTAATTTCTGCTAGGTAAATAGCAACGGGTACATCAATTTCCTGCCAGCAGCCGCAGTTTCAACAGTTTCAGTCTTTCATTCAAATGTGTGAATGCTTTGCTTAAATTGCACATTTCTCATTTAGTGTACCTTGAAAATACATGCTGTCACTCATTCAATCTCTGAGAAGAGTTTGGCTGTGCTGTGGCTTGCATGAAGCAGCACTAGAGAGAATCATTCAAGCGGGTAAGAGGAGGCATTAGAACACACACAGGTAGAGTTTGGGAAAATTTTAAAAAGCTTCTGCCTATAATTCTGGATAGCAAATGGGGCAGTTCTAAATCATCTTACCAAATCCATCTGTTTTCTCTCAAGGGTTAAAGGCCAGCAACTCATGTTAAAAATAAATTATTGCATGTACTCAAGGATCTTGAAAAGATAAAAGGTGTCTCTTAAAAAAAGCCCAAGCTGAAAGTCTTAAATGTAGCAATGCATTAATACAAATCTTCAGAAAATTCTACCTTGCTGATCAGTTCCTGTAAGAAACCTTCTTTTTTGTTCCCAACTGCTCCATTACATTGACAGGAAGAAACTAGGATGCCATTTACTTAACCTAGCTAATATTTCTCATTTGTAATTCCCAGTATACCAGCTCTCCTCCTTTCCAGCCTGGGAGCCATGTGATTTTGTGTATTCATACCACTGGCTGCTCTGGGATTCCAGACCTTCTCATGTACCATGCTGACATTTTGCAGTCAGCCCTTTTTGGAGCCCAAGAACAAGTTACAAGAGGGAATATCTCTTGGATAAAACTAGGGCTTTTCAAAAATTCCCAAATGAGGATTTTTATGGGTTTGTTATTTTTTCCCCCACTAGATAGTACCTGCTCACAGATATTTCATCTTTTCACAGCAGTAGTCTAATTGGAAAAAATATGTATATTATGCTGCAAACCATTCTATTTTCAAAACAGTTGCTCAAAATAAAATTTAAAATCTAATCTACATTTAAGTTAAAATAAGCCTGGTTTCTCTAAAATAACACTTTTTTAGGAAGGCATTTCACAGCCTTTCTCCCTGAAGTCACAATTCTTATTTTTGTTTTAAGACAGGACAGACTTTAAAGACATGAAACTTTTTACAAAATGAAAAATCCAGTTTCTGCACTTTCAGAATAAATCTAGTTATTAAAAATATGTGGTGTTTGCCTGCCCTTGTTTTCCTTTGATGTGTACTCTCAACATGTGTATCCACATTATGGCTGCAACATGATGCAAATGCTGGAAGCCAGGGACTTTGTTAACCTACCCGTATTGTTAGCTAATCTGAAGTCATGGTTCATTAAGCATGGAGTTTGTGATCCTATGAAAGGCAATAACAGTTAAAAAGTGAGCATATAATTAGACACATCACCATGACAAAACCCTTCAGTACACATCCTTTTCCTTTTTTTCTTTCTAACATATTAACCAACATCTAAGTCATTTTTGAACATGTAGATTTATACTGTGTTTGATTTCAAGCAGTACCCCAGCATTTACCTACCAGATGGCAGAATTCCTGGGAAGAAAATGACTGAAGATCTGATAATCTGACCTCCCAGAAGCAGCATCACTTCATGCTTCAGCAAGAGCACTGCATGCAATAGAAGTGTGAGAAGAGCTCACGTGGCAGCTATGGGTGCCCTCTTCAAGGATGTCATCAGTGCTGTTTTGGCTCCAGCTGAGTAAGCAGGATGCTCCTTCCCAGCTACTTCACAATGTCTTTTCACACAATTGGTCATCCAGGGAGAAACCCTCCATATTGGAGCAGATGGTTCCTTAATCAGTTGGTAACAAACTCAAAAATACAAGTCTTCCTAAAGCATCTTGCACTGTTAGTATGAACCAGACAACATAAATCTCATGCTTCAAGCATGTAAAGCAATCATGGATGGAGATGTGCAGCCCAGAAAACAACTGGAAACACAGCCAAATAAGTAATTTTGCTAAGGAGAAATTGCATTTAGTAAGAAATCAGAATTATTTCTGGGTCTGATTTTGTCCTTACAAGAGATTTAAGAGAATGTACAAATAGTGCCTCAATTAAGTTCACTTTCCCTGCTAATGCCTATCCAGAAAGGTTTTCATAGGCCAACAGAAAAGGAAAATGTTTCTGCAGATACAAAGGTTATTCTCTCTAACAACATTAATACCATGTTCACTGTTAGTTCAGAAGCATATGAAATGAGGGGAAATGGAAAGATAAGCATTCAAAATTCTGCCACTAGTAGGTAGATAAAAGGTTTTTTAAATGTATTTGGGGATGCTGGACAGAAGTAGTTGCCAAGTAGTCACCTAATTTTTGCAAATTAAATTAGTAATTCAGAATTACCATGGATTAAAAGTACCATTCTGTAAAAATCAATTGCTTAACCCCATTGCTTAGTCTTTCTAGTCATTTTTAAACTGCTGCTAGCAATTCACTAAGCAATAAAAAACCCTAACATATTCTAACATGCAAGTCAACAAACATCTACACAGAGAAACTAAAAACCCATTAGCCCAAACTAAAAAGGGAAAATGCTTCTACAGATTCAAAGATTCTTTCCACTAGCAACATTAATGTCAAGTTCAATATCATTGCTAAGACACACATTCTCTCTGTCCTCTCTATGGAATTTCATTTGTGCGTATCAATAGGAAGGACCTTAGGAAAAAGTAAAATGTTTCTTTCCTTTCTTAATGAATGATGTTTGCTACTTCAGCAATGGGAGATGGGTGCTGCAGCACCCTGTTACTCCTGGACATTGGCATTAAGCTCACTAGAAAGAAATCCTGGAATGACTGCAACAATTTTTCTCATTAGAAGAGGAACAGCTTCCATCACAAGAAATACATATTGGTAGTCAACTGGAAAAGCAGAAAAAATACTAATGCTTACCAAACTCACACTGGCAGGGCTTTTTCCTGTGAGGCTATGTGTTACTAGCTGGTGTTTCAGGACACAGCAAAGCATTTATCTGCAATAAAATTTGTCTTAACAATAACAATTTGGTGTACAGGTGCCCAAGCAACCCCAAGAATCAACTGAAAAATCAGATTCATCTTTTTACTAACCAAAATTAAAAACCCCGAAAAACTTAGTTTTCTCATAATATTTTTATTTGTATGGAACAAAGAACTGCTGAATGTATGGATGTGTGAACAGGAAAAAGGGTTTTAATTTTCCAAATTTCCTAGCTGAGAAGTATTAACATGGTGTTACAAAAACATGTAAAGATGTCTAAAAGACTGGACTGAACCACTCTGAAGAAAAATAAAATGTGGGTATGAGTCTGACAACAAATTTTTGCAGCTGTCACAAGCCCTCATATTGCCTTCATAGCTGCCATCACTAAATACATCTTGCTGCATGTAACATAACCAAATCATAAAGCAAAAGGGTTTATTGTCAACAAAACATTTTTTCCTCTAAAATGACATGCCATCATTAGCATCCATGCTGCTAGCTTTGAATGATGTGTTACCTACTGTTCTAGCTACTGAGCAGAGAGAAAAATGGGAGAGAAAAGGTTCCCTGTAGTTCTGAATTGATCCTATAGTCTGCCCTGGCACACAGAAGGCAAACCTTTTCAGACATGAAAATTGATTCAGGCCTTTCAGTCTTCAGTTTCAACCACCAGATGACTTCCACTTGGGCTGGAAGGCCCTTGGGCTGATTTAGAGGTTGAGGTGCTCATGTCTGCTGGAGATGGTTCCATTAGTAAGTGTCTCTTGATTATTAAGAATTACTCCTTCCAGATCAAGCTGTGTGTCTTCTGTTGGCAGCAGCAAAGAACTGATTCAAACCCTAGGGGTCCTTAATAAAATCACAAAATAAAACTAAATATATACCAGAAATCCAAGAGGAAAAAACTCATCTGCTCTGGGGCACTTAAATAAATTATTCTTTCATGCTACAACACTAAGTTGGAGTGTCAAACTAAACTGATTGTTACAGGCCATTAATTCTCAAACACAGCACTACTTAGGATAAAAGAAATGGAAAATTCAGAGTACACAAAAAAGTAAAGCCAGCCCATTTTCTTACAGTTCTTAGAATCAGGGTGTTTTGATTTCTTTTTTCCACCTAACTCTCTACTAAATCACTTAGTGAAAAAATACAGTTTTCTATTTCTCACTTCTTAATTTGTGGCACACCCAGCCATGGTTGCTGTCATCAGTAAAAAATTCTACTGGCCACTGGTACTGAACAGCAGCTTTACTTGATAGGGGAAATAAGTACCTGTCTTCTGCAAAAGACTCTTATTCTAGCTCCAAACCATAAAATAACATGCCATTTCTGCACTCTTTCCTCCAAACATAACATTGCCTTTCATATCATCCAGTCATGTGGTTGTCAAGCACAGAAGTCCTTTTCACTCTTTTGTCTTCTCCTACTGTTCATAAAAAGCCAAATACCTTTGCAATGAAAGATCTCACATTTGGCGGTATCCTGAGAGAGCTGTGTAATCTCTCACCAGCATCCTGGATTCAGGATGTCAGCTCTCACTGAACCATGAAGGCAGCTTAACAACAAACTAGATTCTTCAAAATACTGTTTGCATATAAAAATGCCCAAAAAAAATCAATGGACTGCTTTTCCTCAACAATATATTTCTCTCTGAGGATGCAATAAGTACTGTCCTTTTCTATCTGTATAGTTTTATATATAGCTCAGGCACAATAAATAAAAAAAATATGGTAAACTAGTCTTTTTTTTTTCCAATTACCTAATCAAATTATCTTCCTTCTTTACTGGTTATGGTAGAGAAAACTATTTCTGATTCTGAAGCCAGAGAATACAACCAATTGCACAGTGCAAGGGAGACTAGGTAAGAAAGAGACTCATTTCCCAAGAGACATTTTTTAAGCCCTATTTATAAAACAATGAGGTTATAAATTAACTAGCAAGAAAAAAATGGAATTTAAATTATATTAGAATAAATATTTGGCTTATCCTTTGGCAAAAGGTCTGTCAAGAAAAAAAAAGAACATTCATAGATACAAAGCAGTAGCTTGTGCAGTGGGTTACATTACGAGTTTCTTAGTTTTCAGGCCTCTCTGAAAGATTGCTTTCTTGTTGCTAGCCAGGCCTTTGATATGTTTATCATGCATTTAAAGCTATTTATGGATGGATATATAATCCTGTCTAAACCGATTAGAAAAAATTAAATAAATCCACCAGCATCTACTATATTAAATAATGTACTCATTAGGAAACATTTCTGGAACACCAAACCCACCCATTAACAATCTTAGTTGGGGGAAAAAAGACTGGGGTAGAATCACAGACAAGTTCTCTTTCTCTCATTTCTGTGAGACACTTTAACAAGCAACTGTTTTCCAGCAGTTGACCATGAAATGGATCATGTTTTATTTATTCTGCACAAATGGCAAATCACAGCAAAGTGTAGTCTTGGGATTAATCAGTGGGCTTTTATCACTGGGGCACTGGTTGGACTTTGGTTCCTCTCAGAGTGCCTACAAATCACTCTGATTAGATGCCTGTCTGAAACATACATCATTTGACTTTGCTAGCTTCAGGCATAATAGAACTGGAAGACTGTATAAAGGGGATGAGCTTCTACAGGGTAGGTCACTAAGACTTGATATAAGGGGTGAAAATCAGTGTGGCTGAGAGAAGTCTAATGGATAACAGCCAGAAATGCTGTAAAAGTCTAATCTGGGGGTGGGGGGAAGTTCCAGAGCCTTGAAACACTTAACTATCCCATTTCCTGGAAAAAAGGCCTGGCACATTTACAGCTGAGTGCTGGTGGTAGTGCTGGGGATTTCACAAATTGCAGCTTTCCCATCTCCACCCAGCAGAAGAAAAAGAACTACTATGGAGATTAATCAAAATTCAACACAAATGTTACTGGCAAATTTATATTGGTTAAGATAATTTCTAATTGATGTAATGATATCAGCTCACTTCTGTATGGCAGGCAGGAGCACCTGGCCTAATGAATCTACCCTGGAGACGTTCAAGCTTGCAGCTTCAGTCATATGTCAGTGACTTGGTCTTTCTGGGAACATAGGCAGAAGAGGACCTTAACATTTAGCAATCCTGAAAAGAATATATGTATATTCTGGTCCCATTAAAATAACCCCAAATTTGGCCCAATTCAAACACATGATACCATCCTGTTTCAGAGATGCTGAAGCTCTATCAAGGAATTGAGATTTTTCTACATTCCATTTACATTGTAAATCTCCCTCTCCACCAATGATAACATGGGAGGTTCAAATATCAGTTGCTTGATTTTCCAGTTCCCAAATCCAGAAGCATCTCTACACTACCTGCAGAATAGATGTCCCTGCTGTGGTGCTGTGCAGCTCTCCATTATGACTCTTCACACAGAGCAGTGATTTACTGCTGCTACTGTCAGCGAAAGCAATACTAGTTGCAATCTGATAGTAACTGCATCAACACAAAATAACAAAGGCTGTAAATCTAGCCCTGAAGCTTTGGATTCAAACCCTACATAGCATGCCATGTGTCAAAATGGTTTATTGAAATAGTATGTACTTAATTATTTGAAATGTGCTTCATCTCATTGCTACACAATACACAAATTTGCAGAGCCCATTTCTGGCATTTGGGTTTCCTGACTTGACTGTATATGTTTTTCCTGCTTACACATACAGATCCTATACTGTTCATGAATTTTAAAAAAAATACCTTGGGCTCAGTCTGGATATAAGGTATATATGAATGTGAACCATTTTCATTTGGAAAAGTAAGTATTACAGCAATTTTACTTATTACCTCCTGCATGAACATGATAGATGTGCTTTTTCTTCCCTTTGAATATTACTCATTTGATTACGTTAGCTTCTTGTCAATACCCATATTCACAGCAGCTGCTTCTGTTCACTGAGCAGAAAGGAAAAGTATTTTTCTTTGAAGATGATGTGAACACTGTTTAATGAATCATTCAGCAAGTACTACTGCAGCTCAGTCATCCTACAGGCCATATTAGACTCAGGACCCTTGAATCTATAGCCAAAATAAGCCTTAGTATAGAATGTCTTCTGTAGTTGAGATAAGCAGTAGCTTGCAAAGTATTAAGGGAAAATCCTATACTCTGATCTGAGGTATATTATAATAGGATCTACTTAATATTCAATAGAACGCTTTCAACACACTTTCATTTTAAATACAATTAATGTATTGAAATCTCATATTTATCTCTCTGGAGAGCCTAAGAATATTTTCTCCATTGTACTCTAAATGGAAAAGAATCCTTCGGTGTCCTGACACATTCCTTTGGAGATTTTCAGTGCTTTAAATCAAAGCACCAAAACAAGAGTTTATTGTAGCAACCCAGAAGGAAGCATCATCTCCAATATCCTGATTCTCTGCAGCTGCTCATTCAGCATGGATGCAAACTGGCTATTAACACTAACAAATGTGGACTTCCTTTGGAACAAAGACTATCTATATGTCCACACTGCATATTCTTTGCATGTAAGTGGTATCCATAAAAATTTAGGAGAATTTACATCCAGATGCATACCTACTCATACATTCTCAAATTTTATATGTATGAAGTTTTCATTACAGGGAAAAAAAGCATGAAAGGTGACAAAAAGCCATCAAGCTGAAGAGTAAAGTGTTCAGAACAGGCAATAACAAAAGTCTTAATTCAATTCCACTGTACATAGAGGTTATGATATTGCTATAAATTATATGCATAGAATTTTTCAATTGGACTCCTGTCTCATTTCCACTTGGCATAGAGTTCAAGGAGTGAGTTGTTATAACCCCTTAGTTATTTTTACCCTAATTTTGGCCCTTGGCCTTATTACTTACACAACAGTCTTTCCTATGCTGTCTATAGAGTAGCTAATTTTCTCCTGTTTTTTTCCACAGTATTCTCCCCTAAACACCTCAGCTATCTAGTTAATTTTGTTACTGTCCTTATTTTTCAGGCAAAGCAACAAAAAGTACAGCAGCAGAAGTGAAAACCGCAAGAATTTATATCCTAAATTGATAACACTAACTTTTATTTATTTGCTTATATAGCCTTTTAAAAAACTCTGTATTTCAAAGCAAAAATCCAGTAGACATCAGCTGTGGTTGTGAGAGCTCAGCACTTTTATAACACTGAGTTAGGTTTGTAGAAAGTAAGAGCTATAATAAGTGACAACTTATAAAAATCTAAGAAACTTCCCCAAATTATTTTGTGGCAGATGAAGGAAAAGACTACAAGGGATAAGAATGGCATTTAGTTGCTTTTTCCATGACATCATTCTCCTAATAAACCCTTCATTCTTTCACCACACACCTCATTTTGTAACAGTGAATGGTACCATTTTTATTCTATGTATTTAATGAGGCTAGAGCATTTTGGAGGAAAAAAAGCATGTAATAAAATAGTGCATTATGGTGTTTATGCACACGAATAACAATTTAAGATTGCAGAGAATACCGAATGCAGTATTCTTAACTTTTGGCTTCCTAAGTTTTACAACATTACCATTGGTTTAATGTATGAAATCACAGTAAAAGTGCCTAGGCTATTTATATATGTCTTTATGCAGAACAATACTTAATAGTGAGAGCTCTAGATATAGTTTAGTACAAGCTTCTGCTGCTTGAAATAATGATGCCAAAGAGGTAGCAGGCCATTATTTCTTAGGAGACCAAATTGTGTGTTTAGAAGACCTTTAAAGTAGATTTCATAACCATTTACTAGTACTAGAGGATGCTAAAATTAAGAACTCTCCAGCATTTTTCAAATGTTTCAGGAGGACTATACTCTAATTTATTGCTTCCTTCTGTACTTTTTAATCTTTCTTTCACACTTGGCATGATGCATGATATGTGCAAGGGGAAATTGCAGAAGTTCTGATTAATCAGTGTAATCCTGGGACTACACATATTCAAGGACCTTGGGGCAGACTGAATTCATGCTAACTGCAGCTTGAGTAGTGCCTCTTTCACAAAATTAAAAATATTAGATCTTCCTACAGAAAACAGAACCACAGATTTTGCCAGCGGCACTGCAAGTAAAGAACCAAGCATTCTACTTAATCCACAAAAATTAAGAAATCCAGGGTAGAAAAACAGAGAGGTATGTTTTAGTATACCCAGACTTAGTTACTTTGGGATTTCATCAGAGATGACATGAGGTACCTTTGCTTTTCATCCAAGTGATTTAATTCCATTTCTGAAGTAGCACTACATCTTAGATCTTGGAAGAAAACCTACACAGAAATAAAAAAAACACCTTGCAGAAGAATTCCCTTGAGACAGAAAGAGAGCAGGAAAAAGAAAGCAAAAGAGAGCAAGGCTTGCCCATACTTCTGATAAAACATATCAGAATTAATTCAAAATTTCTGCAGTTTATTCTTTGCTATTCAGGATAGATTTATCAAGAGTGTGGGCATTCTTAACTCTTGCAAAAAAATGACTTTTCGGTACATATCTATGCTGAATGAAGAATATGGATGGTGCCATATTTTAACTCTGGTACTCCAAAAACATATTAGATTATCACAACTTAACTGAAATCAAAACAAACAGGATATTTGTTGGATTGTTAGAACATAATTCAAATGCTTCTGTTCAGAGAAGCGTAGACCTTCACGTAATGAGACGCATGAGTTTTCTAATAAAACCATACATCTCACACAGAAAACAATCTACCTCTACTTCCACGTACATAAAACATCCATCTTAGCAGCTGGAGAATGCTGCCAGGCAGTGATGTGGGCCATAAGGAGCTTAGCAGTTGCATTCCTTTCCTGCCTCTCCCCTGCAAATACTCTTGGACCCTGTTAAGCAAAGGAAAACAGACAGATTGTAAGACAAGCCATGGCAGTAAGTTATTTCTGATGTAGAAATATGTCTTTAACAAATGGAAACTAGTGGTATGATACTCAATACAACTTTATTTTCCTTTTTAAGTTATGGAAGCATCCTAAGTAGGATTACAAAAAAAAAAAAAAAAAAATATCACAAGAATGTGATTGATACTAGCACTCATCCCAACTAACAGCAATGGGGAAATTACCCATTCCACTCAAAGGCACTGAGATACTCTGCCATGCATTACTATGTTTCCTGAAACCTGTAGTCTGCAGATATGTGTATTATAGATGGAAACACAGTCCCAAACTCAGCAGGGGCACTGTCTCTTGCAGAGACAAAATGCAGCCCACCAGCCCCCCTACTAAGGGAAAAGCTTCCTGCTTACTTACAGTTATCTGGCTGCTCTGTGCAGGGGCTGCTTCTATTCCATACCAGTTTGCTTCCAGCACCCTCAGGACCAGGCTGAAGAAGGAAGGGCTGCCCTGCTTGGAGTGGCTGGTCAGTACAAGCTGCTCCTGCCCCAGTAGCAGCAGCTCCCACAGCTCCTGTAGGTACCTGCAGAGGCACTGCCTGCCAGGGGACCAGGGTAGAATGAAGCTTTCCAGGATAGAGGAATGGTGGCCTGGTGTAGAGCCTCCCATGCCCATTTCAAACACTACTTACAGCCAAGTTCAGCTGGCCCTGAATCTCCCTCTCCCTCCAGATGGTGATTATTGCCCACACCTTGGTCTCGAGCCATAAGGCAGCACGATCAAGGAAGGCCTGTAGCGAGATGTTCACAGTTGAAAAGAAGCAGAGCCAATCATTGCAGAAGGAGCAGACAGCTGAGAGAACAGCATGAAGCTGTGCTCCATGGTCTGAGCAGTGCTGCCTGTACAATTAAGCAGCTTCCAACAAATCTGACCTCTGTTCAGCTGACTGCAGAAAGCAGACAAAAAGTATCCTCCCCAGGAATAACTGCTCTGTTCTGCTACAACAATGCAGAAATTTGCTCTACCTTAGGGGTTGTTCCACCACTGAAACCTGCTCACCTTTATAAAGCACAGCAGAAGATTTCACAGTAGTTTTTACTCAAAATCTAACCCAACTGGAAATGTGCTTATTAATAGAATGACCCTCCATGTACAGCTATAACGTGTAAAGAGATCTGGTCATGGTCAGACACTGGACTGGTATGGATAAGGCTAAGGGGTAAGCAAAGCATTGTCACTGTTGCTTATGTCCATATCACAGGAAAAGCAGGCAGACATGCAGGTTTAAACACAAAGGTTTGCAAGTATTCTGATCACTGCCCAAAGAATTTCATCCATCTCCCACAAACACAATTTCCACTTCAACGTTTACCAGTTCCATTGTTCAGGTTGAATACCACTGACGTCATGATACTGTTCAAGACTTTTCTCATTAATCTATTTAATTTTAAATTAAGTGCAGGGCCAAAAGCTTGAATTCAACCTATAACTACATAGACAGGGCATTAAGAAAGAAACTAATCCAGATTGTTTTTTTTCTAAAGTTTGCATCGTAGAAAAAGTACACAGCATTTTGTACTTATAGTATGTCTTCAGCCAGGTATTATGGATGATTTGCAATGCCTGCTACTTGTTCTGGATGTGAAAAAAAAAGTAATATTTTGTCCATCATTGCCATTTTAGTCTACATTGCATTAAAACTGCTGCTTGTAGCATGGCAAAGAATCAGGAGAGATGAGACAGATGATGGTGACTGTGAAGGCTGACAGCAGGTGACAACTGAGAGATAAGAACAGACCCATGTTACCCTACCAAGACATTAAATGTCACAAGACATGAAAAAAAGAGAAACATAAAAAGCCCCCAAAGCATGAAAACTTAATGAGAGAAAAAACAAAAGTGTGACAAATCAAAAAGACACTAAGAATGGCCCAAAATAAATTCTAGCAAAACAAAAGTGGTTTAATTTCACATTTGAATTCTTAAATCAGAAGTAATTTTGAGTACTGATGCAGTGAGTACAATAATACTGTATGCATGTCTTTGATTATCAGGGCATTTTTAATTACATACAAAATTTTAGACTATCATTTGCCTTTGTTTAAGCAATTAGGACTGGATTCCTATCCATGTTCGAAGTTTGTTCAGATCTGACTGTTACACAAAAAAATGAAACTTCCTAATATCTATATTTCCTTTATTATACAACTTATGCCCTTTCCTCAGAAAACAAGACAGAGAGCTGCTGATAAGCCCTACCTTCCAATGTCAGGTACATCTGAAGTTGTCTGGTGTGCTATTTAAAGACTCCATCAGTTAACAGCCCCACACCACCTGCCATCAATCACCAGAAAACAGTTTACAGAGCAAGGATGGCTTAGACATTTTAAAAGTGACTAGAATATTTTCCAACCTTTAATGTATTTTATGCCACAATTTATTCTAAGATTCTTGCTGTACTTTATATCTAAAAAAAGACAAGCATCTCAAATAAAGGTCACTTACTCTAGGAAGCCCCTGGTGGGGCCATAAACTGAGTGGCGACCACTGAATATACACCTCCTTATCCAGTGCATTATGTGCAGTACGTGATGCAGTATGATTCAATAGAAGCTTTTCTCACTGCAAGACACAGTATCTGTTTCTATGGAATCAGATTCCACTTTGTGCAGACTTCATTTCAAAATACAGTTTGTGCTTTTCTGAATAAACAGGTTTGAATTAGGTCCGTAACTCAGCCTTTATAAATTTAACTATAGCACATAATAGGATTATTTACCACTTTTATAAAGTGACAAGTGTCTGCTACACAATATTTGGGGAATTATACAGTTTGAATGCCTTCGGTTAAAAGCAAGCCTCCAGTCTCCATATTTTTATAAGATCAAAGCTAATATTTCTCTGTTTATCCCCCATTCAGAAAGATGATGTCAAATCTCAGCCAGAGTTTTTTTTGCATTCAGACTTCAACAGCCATGATTATTGCCTATCACAGATAGAACTGCTGGAAGCTGTTTAGAACAATCCTCATGTAGCTTTCACTTTCATTCCCTATGCATTCTTCAAAATGCTGTGAAGGATGCCAGGGTAACTCACTTCCCATCCAGAAGGGAGCTCAGGCCGAGACTACCCCACAACCTCCAATTCTTATAGCTGTGATAGGGACGCCCTCAATAATTCATACACCATAAATCTGTATTTGTTTCTGCAAGGATTCTCTGCAAATACAAATCAAAGATATGAAGCAGGTTAAGTGTGATCCTACATTTGCCTCTAAATGACCACCCTTTGCTCCCTCATAGGTTGGAGAAACACAGTACTCCAATTGGAGGGACTTACAAAGGATGGGGAGAAGCACAGGTGATGAAATTAAATACCTTTTTATACTCCATGCAGAAGGGGCTCATCTTTTTTCCTTGTATGAGTCTAAGAAGAGGTGGCAGCATTCCATGTCAGGTAAATTTTACCTCAACAAATCTCCCAAAAGGGTGGAAATGATCCCTTCGCCCACTGAGACTAGATTCCCACAATCATGGGCAAGAGTACTATAGTTATCTTATTCACAACATCTGTTCCAGACAACACCATAAATCATGTATTTCACACACATAAAAACACCCCCACAGAAATTTAATATGCAAAAGGAACAGAGAAGAAGAAACTAAGGTCCATGAAATGGAACTGGATTATTTAGATAAAATTTTGAGCAAATCTGTGAAAGCTCATGACTTATATTACAGAGCACTGCAAAAAAACAAACCAAACAGCTAAAAAACCCAAACAAACAAAAAAAAAAGAAATCCACAAAAATCAAACAACAAACAGCTGTACCATTTTCAGAATAAATTTCCTGCCAAGCCTAAATAAGACAATGACAGTCTAAACAAAACCAGACCAATCCGGTAATAATTCGGTGTCACAGGGAGCAGCCATATACCCTGGTTTCAGCTCCTCTCTAGCTGAAACTATTCTAGTTGACTCGGTACAACAGGAACAAGCTTCAAGAGAGGCATCCACTGCAACAGCCCTATGCCTCACTGGGAAAGGGGCAGGAGAAATCCCTCCTGACCCACAGAAGAACATCAAGAACTCTATGTCCTCTGGTGCACAGGGATAATAAAACATAAATCCTCAAAATTATTCCAGTTATTCAGATTCCTTTCAAGGAAGAAAACCCTTCAATCCAGGAAGATAACCTCTCTTTTCCAAGGGAAAACAAACAAACAAAGTCAGATAAGCAGGGACTCACAACAAATTTCTTGTGTCAGAAATGTTCTCTTCTGATTATACAATTATATTTCCATAAGATGATCAAGACTCATTTAAAATATTTGCCTTCATAGTACTGGCTGGACATGTTGATTTGCTGGAGGGTAGGAAGGCTCTGGAAATGGATTTTGAAAGACTGGATCCATGCCCCAAGGCCAAATATATTGAACCTCAGTTCAAAAAAGTAAAGTGCCAGGTCCTGCCCTTGGGTCACAACAACCCCAAGAACCCTGGCTTTTATCGGGAATAGTGTGGCCAACAGGACCAGGGCAGTGATTGTCCCTCTGTACTCATCACTGGCAAGGCTGAACCTCAAATCCTGTGTTCAGTTCTGGGCCACTCACTTTGAAAAGGACATTGAGGTGCTGCATTGAGGAGTGTGTCCAGAGAAGGGCAATGGAGCTGATGAAGGGTCTGGAGCACAAGTCTTGTGAGGAGCAGCTGGGGAATCTGGGAGTGTTTAGCCTGGAGAAAAGAAGGTTCAGGTGACCTTATTGCTCTCTACAACCACCTGAAAGGAGGCTGTAGCCAGGTCAGGATCAGCCTCTTTGCTCAGGTAACCAGAGACAGGATGAGGGGAAATGGCTTCAGGCTGCACCAGGAAGAATGCTGGACATTAGGAAGAAATCCTTCACTGAAAGGATGGTCAGGCTTTGAAACAGGCTGCCCAGGGAAGTGGTGGAATTGCCACCCCTGCAAGTGGTGTAAAAGGTGTGCAGATCTAGCACCTGGGGACACAGTTTGTTGATGAATACAGTGGTGTAAGGTTAATGGTTGGACTTGATGATCTTAGAGGTCTTTTCCAAACTTAAGAATTCTGTTATTCAGAAGGCCAGGTCTCAAGTGTTTCCAAGTTTTGCTTTTTCAATAGTTTGCAGGATTTTGGCCAGAATCATTATAATAGTTTTTATCATGTACTAGCAAATATTTTATCAAATGTCTTGGAACTTGAAATATGTCTCAAATCCATTTACAAAGATACAGGGAAACAATAAAATGGACTACTGAAAGTTCAACAAAATTAATTCCTTCCTAGGGCTTTGGTGGTAAAATAACCCTGAGATTACCAAGTCTTCTGATGAAACTATCATTACGATTCCCTACACACATAAAACATTCTCTGTAAAAAACCCCCAAGTTTCTAAAAATTTGTTACGTACTTGTAGACAGAACAAAAAGTATAAATGTCACTTCATATAGTCATTTTAGCACAGAATATGGTGTACTGATTTTAATGTCTTGAAATATGCAAAGTAAATGGATTTTTTCTAACTATACATCACAGACATGCAAGATAAGTAACAGCTGTACAAATCAATGAAATGTCAGCTAAAATCTGATCTGTGTGCAGTGGAGTTTGTGACAAATATGAAAATAATGGTACTCCTGCCTTTATATGTTCCATTAGACAGATATGTAGAATATCTGTTTTGGTATAATTTAACGTACAGAATCAAAATGTGAAAAATGAACCACAGTAATGCTGCTGCTGAAAAGACGAGCCTTTACTTTCCCTTCCTGCTTGATCCCACTGCCTGCTTATCGCTGGCAACAGTTTGTTTATTTGGGCATGTCATCATCTAGATTCAAAAACTGAAATAACAAAAAAAAAAAAAAAGAGCAGTTCTGAAGGGGGAAAAATAAAATAAATCCCAGCCAAATCAATAACAAATCCATTAGGTTTTGATGAAATGAGCTCCCTGACCCTAGGTGCTATTACCAGGACACGTAGGGAGTAAAAGATCACCATCTCTCAGTACCTGTGTGAACATGGAATACCTTAAACAGATCATAGACGTCACACTCACTCTGGTGTGTGGAATGAAAATGTTCCATGGTGTAAGCTGGACAATTTATAACACTGTTACAGAACCCCACCATTTTATCCAGCCAAGAACATGTAACATGTTTGGTGAAACTTATACAAGGAAAAAGAAAAAGCTGTATTAACAGCAGGGTCTTGCATGATTTAAGTTCCTTTCTTCACTAGTATCAGGGTCATCATCTTAAGAAAAAATGATACATTCATTGCTCAGGGTAGTAGAAGTGCGCTTAGTCTTATTTTCAGGTTATTACAGAAAAGCATTTAAGAAAATAAAAAGATCCTCTATAAAATCATGCCCATTAATCCAATCTCTTGTGAAATGTTCTCTGTTTTGCACTTGCATCTCTCATGCTTGCTAAAAGCATGGTAGCTGAGAATACACACTAGTCAGCATCAAACAACTAGGTACTGTTAAATGTTAGCTGTACATGGTAGCATAACATTACAAATGGTCAAAGATCCTGTGTTTTGGCCAGAAGGAAGGAAAATTATACAAATGTTAATAAGAGATTTTTTTTAAGGTCACACTTGTAAAATTATCCCAGTGCAAAGAAAATGCAGTTAATATTCTTACTTAATGCCCCATTCCCTCATCTCCCTGCTACCTCAGTTGTGTAGATCTTGGCCATTTTTTGAACCTAACTATTTGTGAAGCTCTTAACGGGCTCATTTCTCTCCTCATATTGCTTTTTAAAGGAAGCAAAATATACTTAAATTAACCTCTGATGCAACTGCATCTGAGTCAGTGAAATTACACCCGGGATTTATTTGCCTGTGTCTAACCATGCTCTCTCTTAACAGAGATTTCCAGTCTGCTCAGATAAACTTTTGCACATTTGCTTTCTGTTTGTGTTTTTTTGGGTGAAATTTAGGTGTCAAGGTCCATAGGCAGCTGAAACCATCCAAATATAAGGTAAATCTAATTGGTTTAGGGGTAGGACACTTGTAGTTTTCAAATGCAGAACTTCCTTGGCTATGAAAATCAGAGCTCATTCACCAAGGGAAACACAAAACTTTCCCTTTGCAAAGCTCTTCTGTAATGACATTACATCATGGGTTGGCATCAACTCACCTGAGGTAAACAATGAGAAATATTTCAGAACCTCAAATAATTGTGCATACAAGAAACAAGCAATGATCCAAGTATGTCAACTGTGAAAATACAAGAGAAAGATGGAGATCAGAACTTTTCAGGTGGAAAGTCTATAGAAAAATTAGGAAGACCTGGAATTTATAAACATAGAACCATAATGGAAGGATAAAGTAATAAAAAGTGGATATAATATGCACAAGATTTGTTTGTTTGAAACACAGATTTTAACTTGTAAATTCTACTGACATGCAAGAAACAGCATTCCTGTCAAAAACCCCACCCAGGTGAATTATGTTAGTATTGCTGGCATATAGCACAGTGAAGAAATGAGCAGTGATTCCCACAAGTGCTGGCACATAGAAGAATTCCAAGCCTCAGGGCCAATGTGTTAAGTCCTTTCAATGCAATATACATTAGTTGCATTAGGATACAAATATCAGAAATTAATTAACTGATCTGAAAACATTTTTTTGGTGGTGGCAAACAAGCCCAGTTGGGTGCAGGAACCAAAGCCTGAAATTGCACAAAGAAAGCTGAAAGGTGAGGTCTAAGGAGAATGCATAATACAAGAAGGTTAAAAGTGAAAAAAAAAAAAAAAAAAAAAAAAAAAGGGAAATCCACTGCCTAGACAGTGTGGTGGTAAATTACATGTCTCACAATGCTTCCCATAGTCCCATATTCATAAAGTTTTTTTTGCATTCTCACTACAAGCTCTTTCAATATATGTCCTTTCATAATTAATTTCTTTCAAAAGACTTATGCATGAACTGTTCTTGTTGAACTGTTTAACACTCCAATTAAAACAGTATGAATAAAAGAACATTTTGTAACTCAAGGTGACTGAAATCCCAAATGACTGTGTGATCTTAACTTCTGGTTCTTGCCTTTTTTTTTCAACAGTTCTTCTTTCTTTTCTGCGATCCCTTCTTGTTCTCATCTTAATTTAAAACCTGGTCTGTCAACCTTCTGTATGATATCAATTGTCAGTAGGGTACTACGTGCTACAAATCAGTCAGATGAAACCCTTAAAGAAAAAAGTGCCTGTTTTGAAAAGAGCTCTACATGCACACAGCCAGGTAAGTAAAAAGCATACAGTACTAAAAAGAGGAATCCAGGACTATTTTTCTTTTTTGAGCTCATCTGATTATCAGCTTTAAATCAAGAAATTCTTCCTTTCTGACAGTATGTTGTAACAAATCCTATTCAGCACTCTCAATCCCTTAATCCAGTGGACTGCATCACTTGCAGAATAACTTTAATAGAAAGGACATAAAATTCAACCATGAGATAAATAATTAGAATGTTTCACAATAGTGTGTATGTGAAACAAATCCAGTGAGGATGTGTTGGGGCCAAAACTACTCTCTCATTCCTGAAGAGATAGACATAATAAGTGTTTATCTGAATTAATAGATTATCCACTCAGTCCCTCAGGTCCTTCCAGAGAGTCTCATGATAGAAGACACTGTGAAGACTAAAGGGAATTTCATACAGAAGTAGTAATCACCAGAATGACCTTCTTAGAATATTAATGCGATTAAACTGAAATCCCACCAATAAAATAAATCCAGATCCATATATACACTGCTACTATTACAAAAACACTTCCATGCTTATAGCAGGAATTAATCACAATTGCCTTTCTCTAGTAAACTAATAATTGGAAGGCAGATTTGGCATCTAACTTTCCACATTTCAGCATGACATGCTACCTATACCTGAGACTGTCACCTCTATTTTCCTCCTCCTTATTGTGCAAACTATTTCTTCTTCCCTTTTCTTATCAACACTGCCATCCTATGACCACCCTTACTCTCCAGAAATACCTTTTCACCTGACTTTAGAACCCCATGTCTCCGTAGTGCCCTCTAATCCCTGATTCCCATGCAACATCTCCACCTACAGAAAATGCAACCTCTTCTTGTTCACTGGGTTCATCTTCTCTCTTCCTCCCCTTTTCACTGCCAGACTCCCACCCCATGATCAGGCCAAAACGCCTGGTCAGCTGTCACAATTCAGAGACCAGTTAAGCAGCTTAACCCTCTAGAAAACAACCCAGAGCTGTGTCAGACAGCAGGGCTTAAAAAATACTGGCAATGTTTTTGAAGGCTTCACTTTGAATCACTAGGTTTGCCAGGCCCCGAGCTCCTCCAGGATTCCAATGATTCATCTTCAACCCTTGGAGGAGGTGCGGAGGAAGAAATCTCAGCAATTACAGTCCCAATGCTCCATTTGCAAGACTAATTTTGGAAACAAAATGAAAAGCGGAGAAATGCATGTGGTTTTACAAAAAACATATTAATTCTCAGTTTAATAGTTTGTAAAATGGCCCTCTTGGATTCCAAAGCCTGGCTGTGCACCAAACCATAGTGAAATGGTGAAATAGTGAAAGCAAAGAAAGTAACACTGCGAAAGACAAAAGGATTCAAGAGCTGTGTAAGAATATTAACTGGTTTTAAAGTTAGCATGTACATAAACGCCAGAGAAAAATCTAAGAAGAGAGTAAGCAATTACTTGCTAACCTTTGGTCTGTCTGAGTCTCACTTTTGTTCCAACTTTTCTGAAAGGTGGAGTCCATGCTATTGGTGACAGTTTTTTGTGGGAAGGAAGGGAAAGATTATTATCAACAAGAAATGCTATTGCCATGCCAGAACAGGTATAGCTGAGTATTAATCATGCTAAAAGACACAGCTGCTTGCATCTACACCGACCATTACTGAAAACAATGACTTAATCTTAAAATTACAAGAAATCATTTAGAATGCATGGGTTTGATACTGGTAAGTTGAATTGTCTTGCTACCAAAAAGTGTGAGCAATGCAAGTGAAACATGTGCTTGTGGAATTTGTCCTGTCAGTGGCTCACCTGAGCCATGGCTCTCCTACACTTCAACTATATCCCCTCCACATACAATGGAAGTAAGTCAGGTCTTGCATCAGTTGTACAATATGACTGTTAGTAGAAACTAGGAGTTCATATAAACAGTAAGTACTTTAAGGTGAACTATTTAAGATCAGAAAGTTGGACTTTTGTCAGCTCACTGTTTCTTTTACTGTTCCTCCATTAACAGAGAAGTCAGTTGTCATTTAAGGCTCCTTAAAGGAACATGAATAAATATTGAAATGTTACTGCCTTCTGCCTGTTCCTAGAATTAACAGCAGAAGGTAGCAGCCACTGACTGCTTGGTACTTCAGAAAGATTTGCTGAAGGGTCAAAAAGGTAGCAGGAATTTCAACCAAAGGCTAGACAAACTATCTCCCATCCCCAAAGTCCTTCAAAAGTAAACACACTGCTGCACTTACAATTTTCCTTCTGGGAAGAGAATCAGAAAGATAACAAACCACATATGTCAGATATTATGCACAACACTTGGCATCCTCTGGAAAGCATTCAGAGAAGCTAGGGTGATGAGTAAGGTATAAAAGCCTATATAAACCTTTTTAAAAATTGAGAAGAAAGTAGTGGCAAAACCTTGCTTGAAGGAAATTTTCTCATGGTTTATTTCCAGAAATGTTTATTCCAGAACAGAAACCAAAAATTTATAAAATCAAATCAGATTTAAATAAAAATAGCATTTTCTATGAAGGAAAGATATTTTTTTTCTGATTCTTCTGGAGCTAGCCACATCACTCTTTAATAAAGAGCAATTTCTGAGAGAATTGCCTGTATTAATCCCTAAGTTCCTGAAAGAGATACTTTACTCCTGACTCTACAGATCTGTATAAGAATAATGAGACAGTGATTGCTTACAGAAAATAAAGTGCCTTTACAGCAATAAACTGTCTGGAACCAAGAAAGCCTTCCACAACATGAATATGTCTGTGTATGACAGCCTGAGACAGCAACATCAACCTAAATTAACCTGGCATGTGAAAAAAAGCCCTAGTTTTGGTTGGGTTTCTTTAAAAGCATCTTTAGGCTTCCCTAGAGAAAGGCTCTACTTACAAGTGATGGCCATGCATGATATGCAACTACTGGTATTCGTAGAATGCAGTTAAGTAAATTCATATGCCATCTAATAAAGATGTAAATGAGGAAAAAAGAGAGAGAATACGATAATGTTAGCCAAGACACAAGAGTATGAAAGGTTCCACTCCCATTAAAACACCAAATCTAACAGAAATAAATTACTTTCTTTGGTGACTCTAAAAAGAGTGCAAGTTAAATTGTTACATTGACCACAAAAGACTAAATTATATCCTAGTGAAGGTACAGTGAGTTATTTTGCCTCTGCAGTTAACTGTGAGGGTACGTTTCACATACGTTTTGAAGCCAACTTTTCAAATCATAAGTTGATCCAGGAATAACTATCAATACATCTACCTTAACTCAAAAAAAAGCTCCAAAACACCAGGACATTCAAGAGAAGTTTGATTCCAGCTGTTTTGTAGGGATTTGAAGATAAACTGTAATTAAGAGATAGTAGGGTTTCTAGAAGATCCTAGTAGATGAAGCTTTGAAATCTTAACCAGGAGGGAATTAATAGATGAAACAAAATTAAAATATCATTAGCAAACAAATAATTAGCCATCAAACAAGAATCTCCCTGCAGATTGTCTTGTTAAAACAGGTCAAACAATCAACAACAGTAACAAAAAAAAAAAAAAAGAAAAAAGAAAAAAAAACCCAAACAAAACCCACAAATAAACAAACAGCAGCAAGAAGGAAGTCTACAACAGTTCCAGAGATTAAACAATTTTCCTAGGCTGAAATGCTTTATACAAAATTATGCATATACCCAATGGAATATACTGGGAACTGTCACTGAACAAACATATCATTGAAAGCCTCTCAAACTGGAAAACACCAACAGAACTACTGAGGCAGGGGACATCCCAGAATCTGTACAAGAAAAGTAAAGGTTCCATGAAAGATTCACAGGCACTGGCCCAGCCAGCTTCTCCCACACAGGAGACAGGAGGGTCAGAATGGAGTGAAGCATTATCCAGTGTAAAGAGTGGCAGCTGCTCCTCAGGAACAATTGGATCCTGCTCAAGCAGGTTATCAAACAAGGAATTCATCCTTAGAGACCTGCACCAATTCATAATGGGACCTGAGGTCAGGGACACAGTGCAAGGTATTATATCAGTGCAAGGTATTATACTTCATCCATTATACCTCACTCCTGCATCAGGGGTTAGCCTCAAGCTAGTATAACAGTAAACTGATCCTGTTTACTTTTAGAAAGTAATAGCAGTATCTGGCCATGCCAAAAGGACATATGGTTTTCCAAAACTAGAGAACATAACCTAGCAAAATGTTAAAAACTGCTCCTTGATTATGACTAAGAAACAGTAAGTGCAAGTGGCTCCCATAAACAGCTCTGTGCTATAAAAAGGAATCGGGGTGCTAATGTGAGTCAAATAGAGGCATAATTTTCATTTATTGTCTGTTCAGTCATCTCTCCAAGCTTTACAATTGCATTGAGTCTCCTAAACATTATTATTTTCTTTCATCTACCATCGGAACTGTAAAGTAAAGGACAACAATTGATTATAATCATCTTATTGGCAAGGTGAACCCATAATCAGGATTCTGGTCTAAGTAGAATCCAGTGTATTAGAAAGCCCTTCCCAGAAATCCCTGTGAACATTGTACTAAATTTAAACACTACAGAGAAAAAGGTGGTACCACTAAAGCACTTTGAGGAAACACTGCCAGAAATTCTGATGATGACAACCATCATCTTTGCTGATGAGAGCCAAGGAAGTGCCCAAGGTGTCTGAAAAGCTGTCTGAACCATTGGGCTCAAAGGCTATTGGCCAACAGTTCAAAGTCCTACTGACTGGTCTGGGAATTGGGGAAAAAAGGTTTTCCAAAGAGAGTAGATAAGCCCTGAGTCAGGCTGTTGCAAGGGAGGCTGCAGAAAATCCATCTCTGGAGATGCTCAAAACTTCATGGGAAAAGGTCCTGTGCCATTTTGAGGTCACCCTGCTTTGAGCAGGGGGCTGAGCAGAGACTTTCATGGGTCCCTACCAATCTGCTTTCCTCCTTGAGGCTGCATTGGCTTGGTTTGTTTGCCTTGAAGAGGGAGAGCAAATACAGGGTGGGGTTGAGAGGGGAACCTGTGACCCTTTTTTCTCTGAATGAGAGGTGCATGTCTGGGACAGATGCAGGCACGGGCATAAACAAATGGATCCACATGGCATAGGAGGTGTGTAAGCTCTGCCAGCAGTGCAAATATCTGTTATGTCCAAGAGTCTGGACACCTCTCTTCATCTCCTGGCATTTTCTCAAGAAACTTTCTTCCTGTTTCCAAGACACTTCTCCTCCCAAGGCTCCATATGCCATTTGCATAAGGGACTAATTATAATCAGGGCTGTGCAAGCAGCAAACATGTGGGTAAGAGAAAATCTGTTTGATCATCAAAATTGCTCACTTTGGAGAGGAGGAATTCAGATGATTATACATGTAGATGTGCATGCATACACACAGGGGTTATTTTATTTTGCTTTTTAACATTTACTGTTACCATAAGGTGTTTTCACACACCCTTTTCAGACTTCTGTGTTTAGTATAATTTTTTGCAAAGCTGTCCCATGACTAGACACTTTCAGAGGACCCTCCCAATGCAGTATTTTCTCCTGTTTCATCTACATTAATCTTGTGGATTCTTATAAACACAAGAAAACCTCTTCAGTCATAACAAGGTAGGAGCCAGTGACATAATTGTCAGAGACAAGATTCTAAACCTGTTGATGGCAGAGATAAGGTCTCAGGTAGAATGAAGCAAAGGAAGCCTTATCAGTGTATCAATCTTCTAGGACCTTCCAGTAGAAATTTTAGAGCAGTAAAGATGAATGGGCAAGCCTTTAGCTTTTGCTTCTTGATGATAGCCAAAATAGGATTCAATAGATAGCTCTTTTCGAAACCCAGAAATCACAGGAACACATGAAATACTAAAACATTTACACTGGAAAGGCCAGGAGATTAAACAAGTCCCAGTTACTTCAACAGTATAACATTTTACAAGAACATACAAAGTTTATCCCTATACAGCATCAAATGACAAGGACTGACTTTGGAAAATTTCCCTGAACCCTTCTAATCCCACATATAATTCTCATCCCTTTGAGAAAATGAACATGGATACAATTAGTCTGTTCAAGAGGAATTTAGCACAATATCAGGCTCGTTACAATAATAAATAGCTTCTCCCATTTCACTGAGGCTATATCCTTACATATCATAAATGCAAAGGTAATAACTGACAGAAACAATTTTTCCAGTTTGCAATATCCAAGAAGAAAGCCAGACAAATTAGGGGCAAGTTTCACAACAAAACCCAGGCCTGAACTTTATCATTTACATGGATCAAGTTGCTGAAAGCTATAGTTTACAATTTCAAACAAATTACCTGGTCCAATGATTAAGCCACACTTGATAGCAGATCCTGAAAATACCCATCAGCTATGACACAAAACCCTTGACCAGCACCTGCTGTCTGCCTTATTTAACAATGGAGATTGCTACCAAAATCCACATTCTTCTCCCTGGTCACATTTCTCTGTAACCACCAAGACATAGGCATCTTAAATCCAGTAAAGTCTAGCTATGACAAGGTGTCCTAGACATGACACCATGTCCTAGATTTAATATAAAAGACAAAAGACATGGTGAGGCTGGCCCAAGACAGCCTGCTAGGAACCAGTCTGATAGCAGAAACAATACAATACAGTGGCCTAATTGAGGCTTGAAGCACTGCTGTTATTTCATTCAGCAAAACTGTTTTCAAATGTAATAGTTGAATAACTGGGTTAAGTGCATTGCCTATGTTATGAACCTGACAAGAGGAACCAGCTGGAATCTGAGCTGGAGCTGAAGTTCTTTATCATCACAAGTGAAAAAATCTGGATACCATAGGAGACAAACTGTCACAACAACAGAGGGACTAAGAAGATCAGATAGTAAAAATGTTTGCAGGTGTCTTTTGGCTACACTCCAGAAGATTCAATCTGATTCAGCATGGAAACAAAAGTAAATCCATAAATTTACCTGCAACTCTATGCAGCGGGTGCACTAGAAACTAAGGATTATCATTGAAAAAGAGGGAAAAACAATATTAGTAAGAAATGATAATTGGAAAATGTTAAAGCTCCCTCATAGTGAACTGGAATGGGGCAACCCCGAGTGTACACACAGACTGGGACACGAGAGGCTGGGGAGCAGCGCTGCAGAAAGGGAGCTGGGGGTCCTGGGCCATGGCACTGAATGTGAGTCATTGTGCCCTGGCAGCCAGGAGAGCCAACCCTGCCCTGGGGACATCAGGCACAGCTGGGCAAGGGAGGGATTGTCCTGCTCTGCTCTGCACTGGGGCGGCCTCACCTCCAGTGCTGGGGGCAGCTCTGGGTGACACAATATAAGAAAGACACTGAGCTGTCAGAGAGTGTCCAGAGTGGGACAATAAGGATGGAGAAGAGCCTTGAGGGGAAGCTGTGTGAGGAGTGGCTGAGGTCACTTGGTGTGCTCAGCCTGGAGGAGAGGAGACTGAGACCTCACTGCAGTCACAATTCCTGGTGAGGGGAGTAACAGGGGCAGGCACCGATCTCTTCTCTGTGGGGACCAGTGACAGGACCTGAAGCTGTGCCAGGGGCAGTTTAGGTTGGATATCAGGAAAAGGTTCTTCACCCAGAGGGTGGTTGGGCACTGGAACATCTCCCCAGGGAAGTGGTCACAGCACCAAGCCTGACAGAGTTCAAGAAGCTCTTGGACAATGCTCTTGGGCCCATGGTGTGACTCCTGGGGTGTCCTGTGCAGAGCCAGGAGCTGGATTTAATGATCTTGAAGGTTCCCTTCCAACTCAGGATATTCTGTGATTTTGAGATATGCACACACCAGGTGACAGTTCAGCTCCTTTCCTATGACACGTGTTGAAAAGGGCCAAGGGAAAGTTCAATACCTAAGTAAAACAGTTTCTATCGCATATTGACAGATTGGCTGAAGTGATTCCAGGACTCCAGAAATTTTTAAGATTTTATCATTCTCAAGACCTAAGCAAGTTAAATAGGAAATCATCTGAGCTTCAACCACTTTTAAGATGATTAATACACCTTTATCCTCAGAGTCTGTATGTTGGTCTATACTTAAGATTTGTCATAATTTACAGTTAATTCGCAGTCAGTTTTGAGTTCTGCGATATGAACATAAATACCTCCAATACTAACAAACCATAATAAACATGCTTAAGTTTAGGACTTTTCTCAGGTGGAAAACAAAGTCATACTTGAGAACAACATATAGTAGAACTAATGGAGATGCACTTTTGCTATTTTGAACAAAGCTGCTCTCTTTAATAAATCTTATGGCTTTACAGAGATTTACACTGATTTTTTTTTAATAGTGCCTGGAAATAAGGACAAATATTTATTTTTCTTACAGGAAATTGTGTGTGTATTACAGTTACAATTTCAAGTCAGCATTGCAAAACAGACTACTGCATCTCCATATGAATCAGCAGTGAAGGCAATCATTGCTGCAAGAAGCTAAAATCTGAGAAACACCATCAAAACTGAAGAGAGAGACTCCAACTTTCTCAGTGCATGCTGTCAAAGTACACAATAGTTGCCCAGCTGTGTTCTGTAGAGGTTGTGTATGTAGAGATCATGCAAAAATTATATACAAAGACCTTCTACCTTCCTTAAGTTGACCAGCTCACTCCATGAGAAGAAAAATCAGTAGAAAACAGCACAAACTAAAACTTACAGGAATAAGTCCAAGTACCCAGAATTCAGACAAGGAAGATAAGTAATGTCCAGAAAAAAAGTGGTTTGTACTTTGAAACAAGCCCCTATGACACAGTGAAGTTGTTATTTTGTTTAATCCTTTGCAGAAGTCCCTGCAACTAGAATATTCTCACAGTTGTGCTGAAACATATGAAAACAAAGACTCTTAAAAAAAATCACACTGAACAAGAACATGCAATTAGACACTTAAATTTGGAGACATTTTCAGAGCACTTTACAAACCAGCACAAACTCTTCCTTCATGTTGCTAGCCTACAAGCAGTCTCTTTGCTGTGACACTCAGCAACTGAAGACTCCATAACTGTAAACCCAAGAGGCCAAGCAGGCCCAGATGAGGTGAACACCACCATGTAGCTTGGTGCAACACCCACAGTACACAAACTCTTCTCCAACTGATCTTTCACAAGTTATCTATCTGAATTTACGTTACTGAAACGTGACTGACACAGAAAGCGTGTGCTTTGGTATAATTCAATTTCAGGTTTCTCTGTTCAACAAAAACTCTGGCAGAGGGGCATTATATGGAAAGGTGAATAGAGAAGAGTCAATTTGCATCAAGTGTTTACGAAGTTTATCTCTTTAGTTCAGGTATCTCTATGAAACACCAACTCATTGAAGCATAAAATACCAAACACCTCCCCTTTAAAACTCATTTCTTGAATCAAAAAAAACCGTTCCCTGACACAAGAGTATGATCTACTACTCTTGGAGTTACCAGTCTTAGATATCTCACTGTGCCTCAGTCATTAAAGTCAGGCAGGTGAGTTTGGTTTTGTTTTTTTTCCCCAGAGTTCATGCTATCCACTTGTCCACCTCAATTTTCTGCAATAAGCAGAAGCCATAAGAATACTGAACTACTGAGAACTGTTTGTAAATGGAATATGCACCTATTTACCAACTACTTTTGTTACATTTGCCAGGCATCTTGCAATGTTATAGGAGAATAACCTGCTAATACACTGCAGACTGACTTCATGGGAAAAAAACAACAAGAAATCCACAAGTGACATCCATCATCTAGGTATGATTTCTCTCTCTGTAAAACTAACAGAATCATAAGCTACTATTGACACAGAGCCAGCTGAAAATGTGAACTGCAGCAAGAGACATAATGCAGATAAATGTTCCTTTTTGTGCTTTAAAGAGTTCCATAGGCTCTTTTGTCTAAATATTTTCATTAATTACACTGTCTAGTAGAATCCAGCACTTTTTGCAGAGGCTAAATTTTTCTTGTTGCACTCAGAGGCTGCTTCCCCCTTCCCCAGCTCTATCAGCTTAAAGAGAAAGTGGTTATTCTGTGAAAGAATATGGAATCTCCAGCCAGAAATGTGTTCTGGGCAGCAAACAAAATTACTATGGGCTACAAGTTGTACCTATACTTACACACACAATAATTAGTTCAAACTTCACAGCACTCAAATATGCAATTTTATGTAGCAGTACACCAATTACAGTTACTGTTACTGTCTCCTACTAGAGCTAGATATGCTATTTTAAGGTCTGGTTGTATGATTATATCTTCTGAGACAATAAAATCAAGATCACCAGCAAGGCATCATTTGTACAATTATTGAAGATTTTTGGCATGGAAGTTTAGATACAGTTTCTAAGAGAGCCACAATGCCATTGGGAAGAAATATTCCTCCACCATCAAATTTGTTTTTAAATGAAGACATGTGCAATACCATGGACATGTGCATGTTCGTATGCAGAGCCTTGCTCAGTTGTAGAAAAAAGTGATGACAACTTTGGCAAGTAGAGGTGGCTAATTGTCATTTGAGCTGGGGACACTACAATACTCAAATCTAAACAGACTTTGCTGAGCTGAATGCCACCATTGCTGTGGCACAGGACTGACTTTGTGCTCACTGGAGCAGCAGTTCTTCAGGAAAGGGAACAGTGAATTCTGGGGAACCAATTTGTTAAACATTGCTGAAGGAACACGGCAGAGATGTGGGTGTTCAGTGCTCTGATTTAACAGTCATTTGAAATGAGTATGAATAGACAGCATTACAAATCAGCAGGCTGCGCCTCAACTGAGGAATTAATCAGTGTGTCGTGATTTCTGGAAAGCATCACTTACTTCAGTGGACAGAGAACTGCCCCAAAACAAAAAGACATAAGAGGAAGAGGAGGGAGAACCCCTGTAGAATAGTTATGTCTGTCTTGTCGGTCACAGAGGAAAATTAATGTTATTTTTATTCTTTTAGAACTATTTTAAGCAATTATATCTCATTTACTTTGGTGCCAGACAGTGCTTGCAAGAGTAAGGTCTCCTCTACTGCAAACAGCAGTACTCTTTAGCCTGCAAGTTTCAAGGTCACACAGTATTAAACTTGCAAAGGCATTGGCACAAAGAAGGTAGTAGATGTTAACAACAATACTGACATAGCTTCCTGAAATAATCCATCTTTTCATTTTCATATTCATTAGAAAATTCAAATGATTTTTAAATGTGTAATGACACAAAACAGAGCCTATAAACCTACACATTTCTCAGTTAGGGAAAAGTTATTCTTATCTGTGAGCTACTTAGAAATCTGATAACAACTAAAATAAGTACTGTCACTTGACAGAAAAAGGAATTCAAGACATACAAATGAAAAAATCTTCTACCTTAAATAGACAGAAGATATGCTTGAACTGTACAGTGTTCTGGGATCTGCACACTACTCACACACACCTCTGTCTTAGCAGGTCCAGTGCACAGTTCAGTACTGGTGCATCAGAGCACCAGCCAGTTCAGCATAGTCTTTCTCAAGTAGCCATGGTTTAAACACAGATGTATGTAAATTTTTAATGTAAATATTTTAATATTAATTCAATACTTCCTTCTTCTGTACTTTCCATGCCCCTTGTGATGCAAATGTATCTAACTAAACCCATCATCCTTTTTGTGGCATTGTGAGGTCAGAGACTACATGAACTCAGATCAATGATTTACAATTATTCTCAAGTAAAAGAAATAAATGTCAATAATTATAGCTCACAGAATTCATTAATTTTTTTCTGACCTTTTTCAGTGCAGATGATAAAGTTTTGCTTCTGTTTTCATTTTAAAATAATTTTTTTGATTATATACATTTGGTTTTTTTCCCCTTTATTAAGTGAATTGTAGGTATCTAGAAACCATTGCATCTTGAACCTGTAAAACCACAAACCAATCGATCCCTACCTCCAATTGCTCTTCAAAACTGTTAAAAATTACTTCTGTTTTGATTTGGATGTTCAATATTTTAAATTAGCACTTTTTTTCCACAGGAATAGAGGCCACTGGACAGAGAGAAACTTTTCCTACTTTGTGGATGTGAAGTGTATGCAACAGTAAAAGCAGGAAAAAGAGTTTCCACTTTTAATCTGGACAAGACAAAATCCCACTCACTCTCAAAAAAGTTAAGTTACCCAATTTTTACTTACATTGCTATCTCAGGGACTTCTGTATCCCAGAACTCACTACTGGGTTGTAGTCTGGGGAAAGAATTCCTCCAGAAATCCCAAAGGATTTTGTGAGTAAAGAAAAAGGCAGCAAAATTGTAATGAAATAGAGAACACTGAACATTGCAAGAAGCATCACAAATACATACAGCTGGGTTTATGTTTTTAATAAATTAGGGCTGGCCACTTTGTCTGCGTAGCTCAGTTCCTTTTTTATCCTCTCTCACTGCAGCTTTGTCTCTTTTTCTATCTACTCCCCAAACTAAGGCTAAATGCCAGTGATATTTGATAGCTGAATTGCAGTTCCCAAGGGCAGTCTGGATATAAATTCATATCCAAAGTCCAACCCAAAATAATAAAAATCTTTCAGAAGTCTTACAGAAATAACTGGTCATTTCAATGTCTTTTCTTTCTAATACCACTCTTGTCTGGTTTTGTTTTGGTGGTTTTCTTTGGGGGTTTTTTTGGTGGTTTTTTTTTTTGTAGATTCATTTATGTTTACCACTACTCTATTATTAACATCATCTTCTGTTGGAGTCACACACAACTTAGGTTCCTCACAGAAAAGCATCAGTTAGTTTTTTCCATAAAACATGTGGGTAGTAAGTAAAATGAATGTCACTCTGAGGTCTTAGAGACAAAGATCTTAAAGGTAAGGATATTCATAAACATTATACACAGGAGAAAAACACGCCAATATTTCTCGCTATTAATTATAAAGTTGCAACCTGGAGTTGTATTCTAAAACCTGGAGTCTTCACATTCCTTAAGAATCTGACTATAAACACTGTTCTTTCAAATCTGATACACAAAGGATAGGACAAAGAGCTGAGAAAAGGAAACAGAATCATTCCTAAGAAAGACTCACCCTAGGCAAGAAAAAATGTAAGGAGTTTTCCTGCTGTAACTTTGGGCATTTTTGTTATGTGCAGGTTTTCTTTGATTCATCTGTTCTAGGAGGATGGTGCACCATACAAGCAATGCCAACATTTTGTTTGCCCAATATCGGGTCAAACAAATAAGACTGCATTGAAAATCTAATGTAACTAAAATGTTTGCATGGCAGCACAAAGATACAAGGCTGAATACAGAGACAGACTAAAGTTTATTCTTCCTTGCTAACCAACCACAACAAGTAGATTAAGGAAGAGCTGTCATGTAAGAATATTTTACTCTCTGTTAATAAAGTAACTGTCCAAAGCTACATTTCAAAATTACTAAACAAATAGTTTAGTAAGAATTGTGGTCTTACAAACTCAGAAAATTACCTAGTTTATCCTAATAGACCAGCTTACTTTTTAACTACAGAAAAAGAATAGAAAAAAATAGAAGACAACAATTAGATCAAATAAATTGATTACTCAGTAGTTGGTAAAGAACTGAAGAATAGTTTCTGTAATTTGCCATTTTGAGCCTGGGCTAGACAATTCAACTATTTAGGTTCAGATATTACTTGTCCCTCAAATAAATCCTTAAGGAATTTCCCTCATCTTTAAATTTTTAGCTCTGATTTCTCAACTTTTTTGTCACTCTCATTAATACTTTTTCTATATAAAAGTATTAAAGCCATACTAACAGAACAAACCTTGGGAGACTCATTTGCTATCATTACATTTTAGGCCATAATTTGATGGTTGTTTACTATAAATACCTTTAACTCATGCACACAGCATCTCCCCTGATTTCAACTCACTCAAATTACTGAACTTTACAAATCAGGACTGTGATCTGGGACAGTCTAGCTTTAAAAGAAAAACCATCACTTCTTCTTGAATAAAGACATTGCATAACGTAAAGAGTTAGCTTGCTCTTCATATCTGTTGGAAACAGAATCCAGTACAAAGTCCATGACTAAGCTCTGCACTGAACTAACTACTAGAAACAGGTAAGTTCCAGCCTAAAATTGGTATCACAGTTTTCACTAATGCTTGATCAGAAGGAGTATTATAAATAGAAGGACTATAAACACGTTTAAATCCTTGCTATATTTCTCTTAAGGAAAAATGTTGAGCTTCAGTAAGATTTATGAGTAAGCATAGACACAGAAAAACCTAAATGAAACTTCCAAATTGAACTATGCACTGATTTTCATTTTGACAAGGACTTGCCTCTCACTAAGACATCAGTCACTATTTTGTCAACAGCATAGATGCTCTGTAGAACCCAGAGTACAGTCAATGGTATTAAACCAAGCCCACAATTTTTTTCAATGTTCTCCTGGTTTAAGCAGAGAGACTGAGAACTGCAAAATGTGGCAAGAAGCAGATTCCTATTTGTGAATATTCATGTAAAACTTTTGATAGCATTCAAAAAACATGAGAAAAATTCTTGTGCTTTATGTCTGATACAAATCATGTTATTAGGTTAGCAATTCTGTATGGGAATCATGAATGGTCTCTGTGCATGTCAAGATTGCTTCTTTCATGTGGTACATACCGTGCCTTTGAGGAATGCCTCATTCACTTGAAAACATAGTCCTAGAAACAATGCTTTGTCTACTGTTCTGCCCCTTGTCATCTTGCATTAGCAGTAGAGGAGGAGAGCTGATTCAGATAGGGATAGCTTCCTAGTACATTTACTTTTGATTAAAGACAATATTATTCTGTTTTATGCAGTAGGGAAAAAAATTCTGCGCTATTAAGAGTCTATAGCACCCTAATGCAATCTGGCAGAACACAGAAGGAAAACTGGGTCCCTACTGAGTTCTCTGAAGAAGCCAGACTCAAACAGAGGAAAAACACGGGCAAGGAGAGCTCAGACACAAACCTGACCACAAAGAAAAATTAAAAGCTTATTCTAAGGGGTAAAAGTTTTCTATTATAAATAATAGAGTCAGTAGAGTCTTATTAAACATATTTTCTTCTGCACTATTTGTGAGTCAGATTCCCTTGTCTATTACTATAAACATAGTGTCACCAGTTAGTTTTGCCTAAGTAGCCCCCACTGGCTTGTTTAAACTAGAGCATTCCTTTTTAAAGACTCATTTCTTTTTTAGTTACTTTGCATGCAGTGCGAAACAGTGCATGCTCTGCTAAAACAGAGCTGCACAGGAGGAGGCCAACTGCATAATAATTCTTGAAGAGACTGACAATAGCTTGAATTAAATTATGCTTTCATTTGTCTTATGTGTTTCAATCTAATTTGTCTTAATAGCATGTTTGCAACACGTTAATTATAAGGACTTGACACTATACAGTTGGTATTTAGCAGAACAGTGATTTGACTAGGAAAGTGAAATCTAAATAACTTATATGCACACAAATTTTTGGCAAAAAAATAGATTTGCAATTAAGCAATTTTTCCTGCATTACCTATGAACTCAGCATTTCTAAAAATGATCATCATAAACCACCATGTCTCAGATATCCTTTCATTTGTCTAGTGGTCCTACTAGAAACAACCTACACTGCACAAAAAAAATCTACCCATTACATAAAAGCCAAATGAACAGTTAAACACAAAAAATCCACAGAGAAGCCTCCAAGCTGAGCTGAGACCTGTTACTGTGTTCTGTGAGAGTCCTGCCATTGGCCTGTCAATGGGAGAGAGACCCCACACCAAAAGCAGCACCAGCATTTCTCTGAAGTCAGTGAAACTGTACTTCTTACAGCAGCTCTGAATTTGGCTCACTGAGGTACAGAATGCACCAAGGAGGGGGCAGGAGCAAATCTCAAGTGCTGAACATAACTTATTCATACATTCCTCAAGTAATCAGAAGGTAGACTAAAATGTTATTTAAAAAAAGAGGTGAGAAAGAACTTGCTGACATCAATTTGTCTTTGAAATATCTTTCAGTAATATAAAAGGCTTCCCATGTTACTTCTATGAATTGTCTCCCCCACCCAGATCCCAGGTGTCAACTAGCCTCAGTTCCAAATATATTCCAAATTAAACACTTTGCACATCCTCCCTGAATGTGTTCTTTTCAGGGGTGGGTGTGCTGGACAGTTTGGCAGAAAGCATTTGCTGTAATTAGACAAACACTTCAGGAGAAACAGTTGAACAGATTTTCACTGAACTGCTGTACCTAGTTAGATTTGTGCTTCTGTTAATAACAACCTCTACCACTTTCAACCCTAAAGATCTGAGATGCAAAAGACAGCATGAATAATTCAGTGAGCAGAGGGTCCTGAACCTACCCTTCCTTTCATAAAGAGAGAAGTAATGCACCTCAGGTATAAAGTTTTACTCTAGCAGGGCTTAATCTTTCTTTCTCTTTCCGTGCTTTGTTACTAAGTGCTGTGTAGGTGTGAAAAGCTGTATTACCATGTAATTTTGTTAGGATCAGACTTCCAACTACCTGCTTTGCTTCATGTTCATTTACACAGAATAATCAAAATCTGTTTTATTTCCTAACAATAGCAAATTTTGCTATAATTATTTTAAAATGGCAAATTCAAGGAATAGCTTCCTGGTTAATTCACACATGGCACCTATCCACACATGGATAAAATACCATATTATTTATTACCTTTCTCATAATAAACTTTGTAATAAACAACTGAAAAACTAATTTGTTTTTTGACAATGGCAAACCTTTGAATAGAGAAAATCACAGAGTCGAACACAGAGTGCAGTCCTGTGTGGTAAGTGGTCTCCATAGCAACCAATAGATTTTATGCTAAGTCTGGCCTTTAAAAACATTTCACGTTTACCACCGAGAAAAAGATGGCCTTGATTTAAAAATGATACAACAAGTATCTTGAATGTGCATGCTTTCTCTTCTCTCTTGCAAATAAAATTAGCAGACGTCCCTTTAACACTAAATCCTCTGAGAGCTGCGTGTCATCATTGACGTATGTGTGGGCCTCCTTTAGGCTTGGAAATTTTTTTTCCTTGCATATCATTGCAAGACTTGAAGCCCTTTCCCCCCCATTTACCCCTCCTTGTTTTTCTCTATCCAGAACAAAAATAGAACATCAAGTTCTTATCTCAGCCAGTGATCATGGTGACAGTGAAAATATTATTGCATGCTTATCTATAGCAGTTTCAATCATACAAGCTTATAATAACTTGCAATAATGGAAGAAGTAGTAACTATAGCTGCAACGCCTGCTACAGCCTAATTTATTTTCACTCCACATTCAAGTGACTGAAGCCCCTAAAAGGAAATGTATTTTTAATAAAGAAAGATTCCAACTTAAGAACATGTGTATGTAATTATTGACAGTGATATGCAATAAAGAGTTGTATGATTATAATCATTAGCACTTAATGAGAATTTTGTTTGCAACACTGGAATTTGAGTAACAGGACATGAGAGTAGATATAGAGAATTCTAACTGAATTTATTGTTACCTTTTCAATTCTTATAACCTGGCAATATAGGGCACATGACTTTAACATTTAATCCAAAGCAGAGCTTGCATGCTCAGGTTATTCCTCTTGGCATGGGTGTGGGATGCCTGCTTTTCGTTGATTAGGAATGCAGCCTGGAGAGCTTTGGATGTGTAGGAGGGGAAGATAGAGAGATCATTTGTTGCTATTCCTGTAAAGGTAATTTCAACATGCATTCTGTCATCATGGTGACAGTAATAGCACTTCATGCATAGCCTTTCACATCATCGAATGTTTGGTCTCTGTATTCCATTCCATCACAAATACCATAAAAGCAACACTCTACCACACTGATAGCTTTCTCCACAATTTCTTTTGTGCAAAGTACACTTTCTTTTCACTCTAACTTCAGAAAGGTCCTGTGTTGAGTCTTAGTAAAGAAGGCATCAGAATCAAGTTCTGTTTGCCATGAAAGAAGACAATATAAGAAAATTTAATACCCTTTTTTTTATCTTTCTACTATGTTCTACTAGACTTGGGTTTTTCCAAAGATGATCATCAATGCACCAACAAAAATTGGAGCCTCCACGGTGAGGGAAACAGGCAGAAAAACAGACGCTAAAGAACTTCTGTGTGAAGAAGCATGATCTCCCGTACATCTCTAGAGAAGACAAAGCTTTGTCGCCTGTAGAAAATAAATATGCTACAAATCTACCTAAGATACAGTCAGTGCAGCCCCAACAAGGCCAGAAAATTCTCAGGTAATGATAGGGAAAGGCAAGGTAAACACTGCATGCCATTCCTTTTATTTCTTGCATCAGGATACACTAAGCCACTGAGGGGAATCATTAATCACAGTAACAATGTGTGACGGTGTGCCAACGAAATCTCACTGTAGCATCAGTGTATCCTCCCCACCGCCGCCACCCCCTCCTCCCATGCTCTTTTCTTCCACACAGATGGAGAAACACCATGCCAGAGTTATGATTAGCATAGGGTTGGAGTTATCAGAAACAACTGAGCAGTTCCTGACAGACCACTTTTCATATTTAGAAGAGAAATCAGAAAGACACGTACTGCAACTTCATTGCAAAAGGATGGAAGATGGAAGCAGAATGCTCCAAGGGAGGACCCCACCTGTCAAGTGCAGACAGACCTCCACAGAACTAGTAAGGACCACAGTGAGAACTTAAGATCTGCATTCCAGACCAAGCAGCACCACAATTTCCTTGGGAGTTGTGCTCTTAAAGCTTGCCTTCATGCCCTGCTTTGAAGGGAAAAGGTGAGTATTAATACTATGGGATGCAGCAGCATTTCCAATAAGCTTACAGGAATACCACTGCAAAAAGACATCTTGCACAAAACATAGGATAAAGATGATGGTACTGTATTAGCATGCCTTCTACCCAGAATCTTCTTCCTTCACATTCTCCTAGAAGCTAATTCATTTATTTTGGTTTTTTTTAAGCATTCTCTTATCATCATATGTACTTTTAGCAACTCTGTTTTGACTGTACAGACCTTTCATTTTCCCTAGTTCTCTAAGAGAAAAAAAGTATCACATGGCCAATTCTGAAATGGACAAGAATTGATGTGTTCTGAAATAAATATCTGCTCTTGTTTTGTGTTATCTGGAGAGACACACATACCTAGAGAAATGTTCCCCTAATGCAGGAGTTTCTAATATTGACTCATAGCTATTCTAGTGAATAAGCCTGAAGGTCTGTGCTTGGGGAAAATGAAGCAGGTAAAACACCCAAGGCTTTCATAAGGCAGATTCAACAGCCTTTTTCTTCTTGCTTCTAATTGGAGATGCAGCAATGAGATCTTTCCTCAAACATGGCAGAGTACTGATCATATTTGAAAGTGGCAACTTGTTATTAAATACCTGTCAAATATTCCAGCTTCTATAGTTAATTACAATATAATATTCACTGCCTTGAGACAAAAAAGTGTCAACATAAATTTGAATTAGGGTGTGAGAGGGAGCAAGACAGTAGGTCCAGGCACTAACCATCAAAGCCTACACGCTATATAGGCAGACCAAAGGTCCACCAGCTGCTGTCCAAGATAAAAATAGTCCCTCAGAAGTATTTTAATAGGTATTACAAAAACTTGTAAATGGACCCAACTTAGAAGTTCAATTCTGTCACTGCTTTCTCCACACAGAGAATATGTGGTTGTTCTAGTAAAAACATTGTTTTACATAATGAAATATCCTAGAGCCTATTAATTTCTACATATAAACTGTTTTAATGTAGATGTGTCAGGAATCTGAAAATAATGCCTAGTGACAGCTCTAGGATTAAGCTCTTCTCACTTAGGTTGAATTGCTAACTTTGATTGTAAATTGCTTTTAAAGAGCAAAGCATAGACTGTAAGTCCTCCCAATGCCTCCTACTAACTGACATCAACAAGGCAACTGGGACAAGTATATGCTACTAATTCATCTTAATAATCTGTCAGCAAATCTGTTCTAATAGGATGTGTCTTTCATTTTGATTAAAATGACCCTCTGAAATGTGGTCCTCATAGAAAGTTGACAAGCAGAGGCAAATTTTGAACAGTCTGGCACTTCTAATTTTATCTCTGGAAAATCAAAGTGCTGTTAAATACTCTTACATAACTACTCCCTCTGTTTGTCTGTCTTTTCTTAGCTTCCATATGAAGAACCTGTTAATACCCCTTTGATGATCAATAACAAATAGTCCTCTTTGGTCCATGTGACACATTATTTTATTTTTTATTTTCTGCCTCCATGGTATGTCTTCTAGTATTGCTTGGAAATGCCAGTAATTCAATGCTGTAGTCAAATGAACTATATGTTTTCTTAAACATATAGCCATGCTATGAAAACACTTCTCATGCCATCTGGAAGGTTATAATCTCAGGATTTTTTAATGTATGAGGTGATGGGGTACATCACGTTGTCCCAATACTCATACACATTAAACTCTTCAATATTAGATTTTTATTGTGTTGCTATGACATGGTATTTTCTTTAGGAATCTCATTTGTCCTCTGTCCTAGGACCAATCATCTTGAATTGGTAACAAAAACAGATCTAACATTTACTGTAAGGATGTAAGACCACAGATTTGATATTAAAGTTGTCAACACAGACTTCCTGAGTTTTCTAATTAGACCATAATACATTTCACTTTATGATTCCTGACACACATAAAATGCAATTTCAGTGTTACTATTCTAGGTCAAGTTGCATGTACATTAGAAAACACTGACAGTGCCTTTAGAAGCTAGTTTTAGGCATCAGGTAGACCAAAAGTTGCATCAAGAAAATAGCCCTGACTTGGAAAGGCAGTCGGGAGAAGAAAATATTCCCAGTAGGCTGTTGGTAGGAAGACAATAATTGAGTAAATCTGAAAAATCCACTAAAAAAGTCCACCAAGTTTTTGCTTTTCAGCTACCTGTCATAAATTGTTAGAAAACACAGGTTCTAACACTTCAGCTAGCTAAAATGGAAAAAAAAAAAAAAAGAACAAGATACATGAGTATTTTTGAGAGGTTTATGCACATTTCTTCCTCCACAATTTTGGAAGGGCTAGTTGGTAATTTCATTCATGCTCTACTTAATATAATGGGAGAGTCTGGACCTGTTCCAAGACAATGTGATATAATGAAGAACATATGTTTCATCTTGAACATACACATGCTGTATTCCCTTCTTACTTTTCTAGTCCCATACGTCTATCCTATCAGCATCAGCCTTAAAAATAAAAATTATGAGACAAAACATTATCCCACAAATTCTGATTTACTGTCTTTTCACATGAAAACTAACTATTAATAAGGTTTTAAATAATAATTCAATGCCAGGAGTATAGAAATATGGGACAGAATAAGAGAAGAAATATGAAAGTTCAGGTAGCAGTTTTAGTACAATTTACCTTCCTAGATAGATCAGTTAAAGCCAGCTTGATACATTTTTTCTCCCTCTTCCTGTACTAAAATTCGAGTTGTTCTCTCTAATGTGCAAGACAATTCCTTGATAATTTCATCTTTGCATTAACTGGAAAGAAAGGGTTCATATGTATCAAACACAAGAAGTTCCAGATTCCCCAGCTCTGTGTTGGGTAACGACATGTGACTGCCAGAATCAGGCTTTGTACACCTCAATCTCATACCACAATAGTAATATGTTACTACTCTTCCACAGTGTAGATTTCCCTGATAAAGAACTGGGATCCTGGACTATAGTATTACATAGCATAACATGGCATTTCTGTCAGAAAGCAATGGAAAAAAGTATCCACCTCCTCCGGACTCATATTCTTGTTGTAGCCTCCCCTCTGCCCCTTCCTTTTGGGCAGCCTTTCAGGATCTGAGCTGAAATATGCCACAGAGGGGTGGAGCATGTGTATGTGTCTTTGGAGGGGGGCTAGTTCTAAGGACACACATGGATGTTCAGCACCTTATAGTCAGACATGTACCAATTAAAGGAAAAAAGCTGGGAACATACAGCAAATGTGAAAGGAAAAGCAGGGACCACAACCTCTCGCAGGAACATGCACAAAACTGCACCAAAGATAGAATTAGCAAAAGAATGGAGCAGAAAAGCACATAAATTTTCCATTTCTATGTCTTTGGTTTTTAAATAAAGGCAGCAGTCTGATATGAAGCTGGATTTTCACATCTGTTTCCTGTCTTCCAATTCTGAATGAGTGCTAGATCAGATTTTGGATTAATACCTAGAGTATTCAATGGAATGTGATACCCCTCCATGGATTCCACTTTTTTTTGTCTGGCTTAGGATACCAAAACCCATCCTGAACACCATTTCTTGTCACAAGTCTCACATGGGTACTTGAAGCAGTGAACCAATACTGTTCCTACCCTGTGCAAGAGGGAGAGGAGGCTTACACAACCTGCACAGCAGAGGGAAGCTGCCAGCCTGCCCTGAACAGGACTCCCAAGCATCAGATTCACAAACCCTGCAAGTTTATTCACTTGGCAGAAACAAGAATATTTAAAAATGCTTCTTCTACTGACACTTTCCGTCTCCACAGAAATTTTGTTTGTAATATGTAACTTTCATAGACTGGCATCAACATTCCTGTTCTTCAGAGAAAAAGACAGGTCAAAGGAAGAAATAGACCACTGAAGGAGCAAGGAAGAAGCCAAGCATGTCCTGCTCCAGAAGGGAATTTTAAAAAAATTAAACATTTTTAAAAACTGACTCCACCTTCACAGATAAACTATAAGTGCTTGTCACAATCACTATATAAGAGTAAAAATTTTATGAGGGGTCAGGCAAAGCAGCAGAATTGATGTTCTCTGAAGTACCCAGTCCTCCAAGTATCGTGCCAGTAACTTAAGCAGAACCGTGTGAAACTGTACACTCCAGGTGATACTTAGCAACACTGCAGCATTTTCCAATTTAATTTCATCAAATGGTTTAAGGGGGAAAAAGCATCTTAAAAAAAAAGAATCATAAAATTCTACTGTTTAGCAACATTTTCTCAGTATATTTTTAATTATTATTCTGATTAACTTATTCTGATTTTTTTCTTCAATTTATATCAAAGACGACCTTCAAATAGTAAAAACCAATCAAATAATAAAAAATTCCAATTTACTAAAGACTCATTTATCCCCCTAAATAAGTGAGATAGATTTCAAAACTGCAAAGAGATTAAATATTTTTCATCATTCCAGCTCCAGCCCTGACAGGCTGTCACAATTTCTTTCTTTCTACCACAGAAAATCTAGGAACATTAATTCCTGGGTTGTTTTAGCAAGAAGGTGCTTGGTCCCCAACCCCAAAAGCACAGAAACAAGTTGTCCCTTACACTTGAGAGGCTGAATCCTAAAAGAAATATTGGCTCTAAGAGCATAGCATGTGAGGTGAGAGACAATTCATGTTTACTTCAGAACAAAGCATGTAAAGAGGAAAGGAAAACCTTTTCATCAAGTAGAACCAGCTACACTGGAGCTCAGAAAGCAGTTTTCTGCTTTTGGCTCTACCTTCATGCACCCTGGGAATACCAGCAATTTCTTCAAATTTCTGTCTGCTTTGATTTACCCCCATTAAAAAAAATTATAATTCATATACAAAACAATTCAAGATGTATAGATGAAAAACTCTCTAACAGATATTAGATGGTTTTCTGCATTTTGCCTAAGATCTAGAGTCTTAAAACCTTCTTTAATTCACAGTTCAGTGAATTATCCTGAAACTAAGTGTCTTTGGATAAAAACATTTGCATTTAGATACATTTAACCTTACATTAAAATCAAAAGATGAATAATCCTTTAATGCTCCTGTCATATTTATTAGCTCTGCTCAAGGTGAGCAAAAGCTCTTGGGAACAGCTGTGGCAGACATTCTTTCCCTTCACTCATTCACTATTTTTTCCCTTCTTTAACTGCAGGAGTTCAGTTCTAGCACTATTTTTTCATACTAGTTTTTCCCTCCTGGCACAAAAATCAGACTGCAGCAAAGACATAAGGGATGAAGGATAAAAGAAATAAGACATACACTAAATTAACTGTATACAGAGTGAAAGACACACTAAGCTCATTGTTCATAGATACATTCTGACCTATTCTACCATGAATCTCTACATCATATAAATCCAAAGATTCTCTCCCAAAGCTCAGCCTAATTATTTCTTCTGTTTGTGTTCCCAGAATCATTTAGGTTGGAAAGGAGCTCGAGACCATCTAGGTCAACTCACTGCTCAAGCATAGAACAGGTTGCTCAGGGATGTGCCCAGCCAAGTTTTGAGTATCAACAAGGCCAGTGGCCCCACAATCCCTCTAGACAACCTACTCCAATGTTGGACCATATGTACAATGAAAGGTGTTTTCTTATGCCCATTGTCACTTGTATCACTGAGTGCCACTGAGAAGTTTGATTCCATCTGTATCCCCTCCCATAAAGGCATTTATATAGGTTTATATATAAATGAGCCCACTCAAGCCTTCTGTTCAGGCTGAACAGTCCTGACTTTGTCAGGCTCTCCTGACAGTAGATAGGCTCCAGTCCCTTAAGCATCTTCACAGTTCTTGCTCTACTCACTCCTGGAAGTGAGCCAAGAACTGGACACAGCACTCCAGCTCTGTAGAGGGGAAGCATCACCACTCTTGGCTTGGGGGCAAGAGTCTTCCTAACACAGCCCAGGATTCTGCTGGCCTTCTTTGCCTCAAGGGTGCACTGCTGACTGTCACCCCACAATCTGTCAGGACCCAGGGTCCACTCCACTGCAGAGCTGCTTTTCAGCCAGTCAGACCCATGCATGTACTGGTGCCTAAGGCTGTTCCTTCTCAGATGTAGGACTTGGCACTTCCATTTGCTGATCACAGCCCATTTCACCAGCCCACTGAGGCTCATCTGAATGACGGGACCATCATCTGGTGTATCAACCACTCCTCCCAATTTTGTATGACCTTCTAATTTGGAAAGGGTGCAAATTTGTCCTACCACCCAGGTTCTAAAAAAAGATGCTAAATAGTGTGGACCCCCATACTAGATCATACAAGTAATTGAGAAATAATTTATAGAGAATACAGAGACACACAGGTTAATTTTATTGCCTTTCACAGGCCTCAGAATACTCTATGGAAAAGAGTCTTTTTTCCATAATATTTACCTGAATCCTTGCAAAGCTTTATGCTTGTCAGTACAACAGAAGCAAAAGAAATACAGTAAAAGAAACAATTATGAGATTATACTACACTGACTTATTGGTGGGCAACAACTCTATTTATAGAAAAGAAGTAGAAGTACTGAGGAAAAATATTATGGAAAGAATGAGAATAGGAAACAAAATGAGCAAAAACTGTGATGGAAGATGGAAGAGTGAGCATGCCACCTATAAGAAAGGAACAAGGACAACTTGGCATCAGCAAAGACTGTCTTCTGTGGCTGTGATCTGCTAAGGTCTTACAGCTCACTTACTTTCCAAAATCTGATTGTTAATCTTTCTTTTATAGCTCAATGATGACAGCTACAGAGTACTGCTAAGACAATATCTACACCAAAAAGCCCTCAAAATACTCCTCATTCTTTCTCATTTTTCCTCTTCTGTTTTGACTAATAGAGATGTGCTCAGAGGTTCACAGCATGAATGCCATTGCAAAAGCAAGGCCCCATTCCTGACTGCAGAGAACATAAAATCTTCAACTGAAAATTTTTCATCAGCTACAGCATAGTAACATCCATTATGACTAATTTGTTTCCTTGTATCAGTACTGCAATCAAGTACTAAAATAGCCCAGAGTTTAACTGCTGCTATTGACAATCGAGCCAGTAGTTTGGGGCACTAACTCCCATCACAGAAGTCCATCTGCCTCTAATCTATTAGCAGAAATGACTAATAATTGAATGTTTAACACTATCTACCAAGCGTTAACTGAACACTGTTCACCTTCAGGCTGCTCATCATTGTCCCTACCTCCTTCCCACCATCTCACTTGGTTGAAGGTACATCCTCTTAAGATCTGTTGGCACAGCTGTACCTTAAGTTGCTTCCTAACAAGGCTGTTCCAGAATTATTTGGGTTAGTTTGGATACACTCTAAATTAATTTTTCTATTTTGAATAATTTTGACTGAAAAACACAATAGAACACTTACCTGTTCCATCACGGAAGCTGATCAGACAGGACTGAATCCTATCAACCTGTCCTGAATTTCAGTAAGAGCATTATGTCTAACTGCAATCTTACTAGCAGCAGTAACCTTCTACGTTACTTCAACCTTGCCATCTGGTAGACAGAATGAAAAAAAGGTCTTTTCAGGCAGTATTTTTGTATGATGGATAATGGGCATTTAACTTCTGCATTCCCCTTAAAAGCTCATCCTCTGTATAATGAGCACTGATTTGCATATCTAGACTTAGTATGAATACCCACCATAACAGGTCTGTTTTAGCAGTAGCATGATTTCACTTTTAAACCCAAGATGGAGAGAGCAACTGGTGGCTCTCTCTATGGGGGTACTCACATAGCAAGGTACTCTGTCTTTATCTCAAAACTTGAGTGTTTTCATCCTGCTGCTGAGAATGGAGACAGAGAGCATTTGGGTGGGCAGCTGACTAAGGCCAACCTGGCACTGAGCCAGAATGGCATGGAAGAAACAATGATGATGATGAAAATGATACCAGATTTTGTAATTCATGCCAACAAAACACCGGCCATAGAGCTTAACCTTGACTATATGCATTCTAAAGTGTTATGGAATATAAACAATATTCTTCATTACAACTGCAGTGCAGACCTATTGTTTCACATAGCAAAATTCAGAGCTTGCTCTTTGGTGGACACATTTGTTTGGATAGCATCATGAACCTGATAAAATTGGGAAGCCCTTTTGAAAATTCACATCTGATAGGAATTTATTTCTATAAAAAATCTTAAGGTTCCCTTCTGTTCTGGTTAAAGAAGCCAAAAATGGAAATTGAGCAATATGACTAAAACTTACCCTGAGGCATAAACCCTGAGTTCTTTACAGCAAAGAACTGATATTAAAAAAATATATATTTAAAAAGTTTCTGCTGCAATGGCAAGCACAAAGAAAACAAAATATGTGAGGCTTGCCTGTTACATAATAAATATGTATTCTGCTCTCTGTTATGTTGCTTTAAAACCAAACTAATACAAGGGACTAAGAATGTTTCCCTGGCATGTACTGGTACAAGAGGGATGGCAGGGAAGAGCAAAAAGAAATGCAGAGAGATGGTCACACAATAGCATATGACTAAATTCCAACTCTGTCTTCCCTGCATAGAATAAGATTAAGAAATATAATTTTTACATCACCTGGCATTTATTTTTACTACACAAATTTTGTTAGCCCATTTTGCTATAGTACAGACTTTGTTATCATTTTTTGACATACAAAATGGAAGACATTGAAAGCCCTTTATTTTTTTGGAAGTAGCCCTGCCAGCTGTATTATATGAAAGAAACGCTTTGAAGAATATTCCAGAATGAGATATTCCAAGTTTGCCAGTACCAAGTTTACCCATTATGTTTTCCATTTTAATGTCAATAGGAAAATCAGACACACACAAAACACACCAATCAAAAATAACCCTGACACAAACCCACAACTCAAATCAAAATCTAAAATATCATCATAAGACCCCAGGTCCAAGGGGTTCACCCCCTCCATGTTCTTTTCAAGGGAATCTTTGATAGTTTTACTGTTGCTTCCATTAAATTTAGTGTAGCTATATGTTTTCAATTGCATCAAGCTGATCTCAAGAGGGATGATGTCAGAATTTCTTTTCTCATTTGTATACTACATGTAGCCATCTCTGTCAAGTGCTCTAACATAAAGAGACTTTCAGAGGAGAGTCCTCATTCTTATGCTTAGAAAAATCTTCAAGGTTCTCCCAGTATTCTGTGGCACAGCATTTTGTTTTACATCTGAGACCTAGAATATTGGAAGGATACAAATAAATATATTAGATCTTATAAGTGATCTCCTCTCCCGAGCAAAAAATGTGGTTTCTGTGGTATTCTCCTACCATGGAATGATTGTTTTACAGGTATTAAAATGCAGAAAAATGAAAGGTGTCTCCCTTTCTTTGTCACACATACATAAAATAATCAATTCCTTCTCTCTGTTCACTGAAGGCTGTGAATAAGAAAACAAGCATTATAATAGGGAAGAGCAGGATATATTGCAGAGACCTAATGAGAATGAAGAGTTGCAGCCAGAGGGCTGCAGTTGCTGAGCACAGACTCCACTGCACACATGTCACAGGTAGGTCTTGTGTTTCCCTACTCACAAAGCATTTGCAGCATCATACAGGAGCATTGGAGCCTGATGCCTCTGCAGTGGCAGTCCTAGCAAATGGTTCATGTCATAAAATTACCTTTGCTGGTACAGAAAATAATATCCCATTCTGAATGTATTTTCAGAGGTTTCTAGGTGCATTATATCTCAAAATATACTAAATGTCTTTGCTTGCTGACAGACCTACACACTTAGCTTAGGGTTTGAAAGTCATGCTAAAAGCAGGTTAATTGTAATAATAAGGTGCTTCAAGTAGGGGCAAGCTGTCACCTGGAAACCTGCCTGCATTCAGTAGTAACCCTGGTGAGCCACATAAATATTCAGCTGATCATCAGGATACAGGACACTGAACACACCCCATAAAAGCCCTAGTGCGCAGCCATGAAAATTCTACATTTACTTCTACACTCCCTAAATACTGCTGAGACTCAGTTACCCTATCATTTAATGAACTCTGCACCTGAAGAATTTACTGTGCTATAGGGAATAGTATCTACACAAACACATGATCATGTCAATCAGCACCCTAACATATGCCAGACCACAACATTCAAGTATTGTAATAATTATTTCATTTGACCATACCAACCAACAGTTTCTAAAGCTGTTAATAACATTAATTAGCAAAAAGTAGAGACTTCCTATTTCAGGTGACATGGTGTAAAAGGTGAAGTAGAGATTTCCTTTTCTTAATTTAAATCTAAGAGGAAAATTGTTGACCTTTTTTTTTAATAGTAACTTTTGAGATAGTAGAATTTCCTAGGGATTAGTAACATTTTTATGGTGACACATAAACACATACAAGATTAATTAACTAAGATATTTGGTAACATGGAAACTGAATTAATCTGTTACAATTGATCTTTCACCTTACCATATATTTAGCCATCCATTTGTAACCTGATTAAATATTATCCAAACATTGAATTCTGCTTTGGTGGATGTTTTGGCTAAATAGCTGAGGATAGTGTAGCACAGAATCGTATCATATATCCTGTTTACTATAGCCCAAAGACAAAATTACAGATTCTGGTATGTCAGTTATTTGGTATTCCTGTGATCAGGAATTTTCCCATGACTGTTTCTAATACAGAGAGGTTTAAAAGACAGTCTTTAGCAAGTTGGCCATACATTACTTTGGACTTAACTACACCAAGTCTACAACTTTGCCACAAAAAGTTAGAGTATCTCTGTGGCCAAATTTTGGCCAAATTCTGAGGAGTGTGATCACATTAATTTACTAGGAGCCTGATACAACAACAGAACCCTCACACTTGAGTAATTACTCAGAAAGCCTGAACAAATAATGTAGTTGAGATGGAAGATTCTTGTTCTTTTATCAATTGCCAGATACGTTATTCTTCAAGTCCTCACAAACATATACAAATACATTAAGTGCTGTGCTAAAAGTTACATATTATAGCAAGAGAAAAAAGCATGTTCTGAGACACTTCAGACAGATTAGTATCAATTCCCCTTCATAAACACAGTGAGATAAAGAATTAGCCTTAGCAGTAGAAGAAGAGAGAATTTCTGTAATAATTTTCTGCTTTGTGTACTTTTATCATGGATCAGCTGCGCTCTGTGATCTTTCAGAAGTATTTCACACATGCTGTGTGGGTATTAATATTGAGGCCAACAACAGAGAAATACATACTGGGTGCATACTTCACCCCGTGTGTCAAGCCAATCTAGCACATACCACGTTAGCAAAACAGCAGTTTCATGAGATTTAAATTGTCTACATTTTATAATTGCACACACAGTTACTTAACTCTAAAATAAAGTCTTACACAGAAGAAATCAAGCCTTAGATGTGAATATAACGTGTCGTATTTTGAATCATTGAGGCAGGGCTGAATTCATCTGTGTATGCTAGAATTCATCAATATCAGAAATTTGCAATGTTTACACATTCAAATCAGAAATGGCAAGAAAATCAGAATAATCAGATATGTAAAGACACAGCAGCCATGCAGTTGCCCACAATGTAATCATGAATGCAAAAAGTATTCAAATCAAGCCTTAATTATACCAAATGATATAATAAAATGCTTTGCTCTTGACAAAACCATCAGGCTAAAAGACCTATGATGAACCAAGCCCCTTTCTTAAATAGCAATGTGGCTTGTCACTTTGCATGGGAGGAGTTTGACATCATGATTCATTGTAGCTTCCAAAGGACTTGAGCATTTAGCATAGGAGACAAAGCAAGGAACACTGTAGAAATTTGGATTACTTTTAGACAGTTATGCTGTCATACTGCTATAAAACTCTGTTAATAAACAACGAACCAAATATGCTACAAATTGCACAAAGCTTTCATGTTTGAGAATCGCAATCTAGAAGACAAGAAGCAGATGATCAGGGAATTATAAGATCAGTAAAACCCCAGTTTAATAAACAGTGCTCTTGGTTCTGTGAAAAAATGTTACCATATTACCTCTTTTTTTAACAGGCATCCTGACAGAAAACTTAAGACAGGGTTTCAAATATGATTATAAGTTAGCTTTATGGATAATTATATGAAGTACCTTCTAATCATGAGAAACACTCAGAGAATGCAGAAAGGTGCTTGTGCAGAAATAAATGAGTGACAAAGCAGACCAGCAGCACCAGACAACAGGTGCCTCAAAAAACAAATTAAATACAGTAGATAGGGAAGTGGGAAGCCCTGAAGGCCTTGAAAGCAACAACTTTTGGGAACAATCTGGAAAATTATTCTCTAAGTTGGTTCTACCAAGACAGTAAAGTGTTATTTTTTAGAAAATTACTACCTCAGCTGTACACAGTTCCATGAGTATCACACCGCTTTTTCTTTCCACACATCTCTCTTCTTTAAGAAGCTTAGGAAAGAGAGATAGTCATGAGTCACTCACTTTCTTTATTGGACTGAAATCTTTATTATTTAAAGGAGAGATAAATGGAAGAGGGCAAAAAGTAAAGAATTCTCTCCTGCCTCTAATGACAGCAGTTAGGACTTAGGAACAGCTCAGGTTGCTGCGGCCTCCAAAGTGCACTTCCACAATCACCTGGTTTGACAAGATATGGGGTTAGCTTTTTTAGAAAAAAAAGAAGTAAAAAAGCTTAACAAGACAATTCTCTAAAGTTCTTTTGTGGCTGAAAGCACAGACAACAACAACAACCATCACTTTCACTCCTGTAGCACATCTGTTGCAACAAGAACAACATGTTATGGCAGAACTCAACTGTGTTGAGTTGTAAGGATGCAAAGATGCAGTTACAAAACATTTGCAATGCAATTTTACCTATTAATATCTTACCCATATTCCAACTAAGTTAGTCTAAGCTTACAGTGGGACAGTATCTAACACAACAAACTATTCCACTATTTCAAGTAATTGCACTTCATTAATCAACTAGCTTTGATAAGTCTTGGGGAAAGTTTCGTATTGAGCTTTTGTGGTGTTAGAGATTTTTGGGGTGTTTTGGTTGCTGCTTTTTGCTTGGGTTTTGTACATATGTTTGTTTTTTGGTTGTTGATCATTTTCCATAATTTTAAATTTATTGAAATTACTGTTTTATTCTGCCTGCTGCCATTGCTAGTTTTATATTTTGTTTTTTTCAAGGACAGTGGAACTGGTGGAAGACTCAATGTACCAACAACAGACACAATCCTTATCCAAATGAAGAGGAAGCAGGCATGAAATACATCTGCAAACACACCATGGGGGATGGCAGTGTGTGCCCACTTTCCATGAAATAATGTCTGTGGAACAACATTTGAAAGCTAAAAACCCTGTGACTAATGCTCTGCACTCTGACACCTACAAAGAGATGCATTGCCGAGATTACCTCTGAGGTTTTCTCTCAGCAATTACACCAAATATTTAAGAACTTTCAAAGGATTAGCAGAAATAATTTATTTTGTTCGGGCTTTATTTTTCTTTAGAAAATTTATTTTACTATCCTTAGAAAACAGTCTAGCAGCAATGCCTCCAGATGGGAATAACAGTAATTCACACACTTTTCTGTTTATCAGTAGAACATTCTTTATATTAATGCCAAAAGATTTCAGGACAAAATATATTTCCAAGGAATTGATTATCCCTCAAATATACAGAGTGAATTAAGAGGTACCACAAGTTTCAGTACTGCCAGCCTGGTGAAAATCAAAACCAATATTCTCCTTTGCTTATCAGCTCTCAAAGAAGTCCCCACAGCAGCACCCTTCTTATGTATTAATGGTTTCTTGTTTTCCACTGTTCCTTAATGTGACCGATGAGAAAGCACCTATGCTGGAGTCTTAATTGCTTTGCTTCAAAGCTGAGAACAGACCTGGAAGCTTACTGTTCCTAAAAATTTGCCAGAATTTCCTTGGCACAGATGGGTAGAACAAGACATGACTGATCGATCATTGTTATTGCTAAATTGGAAAGGACTAATTTAATTTTAAAATGTATTATAAACATCATTTCTCTGTACTGCAGTTCCAAACTCATGAGTCACTTAATGGCTAGATATGTGTGTATGCGTGTGTGTGTGTGTGTGTGTATTATTTGCATTTTACTCCAAACATTCCAAAAGGAGAAGAACTAAAACAACCCTCAAAAAAACCCAAAACCAACTAAACAAAATCACCCCACCAAAAGAGTTTGAAACTTAAAAAAAAATAGGTTTAAATAAATGTGTAGTTCTTAACCCACATACAAAAGTGTATTCAATTTTGCTGTCCTGATCAGTACCAATTTTCTAGGTGTAACAAGGATACTCAGAAGTGAAACTATCAAAACAGAAAAATAAGTCACATTTTAAAGACTATTAAGGGAATTATTTACCTTCCAGAGTCCATAGCTAGTTAAAATGCTCACTAAATGTTTAGAGACTAACACCCAAACACAGAAAGCATTAAGCCACTCTCTGGAACAGCCTCCTTCCCTTAACATCGATGCCTATAGAGTGGGAGAGGCGAATAACATCTATTGCACCTATTCTTACAGAGGTAATTCCTAAGCCATATGCATTTTTAGGCTGACATTCACATTTTCCTATTTTTATATTGAAGATATGCTTCTATAAAGAAAATAATTTTAATTTAATGAGAGAATCTAAATTCACCTTCTATCCTTGCTGGAACTGATTATCTTCAAACACATGTAATAAGGCAGAACTAAACACAGAGATTGACTTGTGCTTTGTTGACACCTTTTCTTCTATCACGTGAGATGAAGATAAAGGCATGACCATCTTTGGCTGTTTCTCTGCACAGTTTTTTGACACTTCTGCACTTCTCTGAATTGCACCCTGTGAAACTCAAATCTCTTCATTGTCTCCATTTTCAAGTCTCAACAGATAGGTATAAATGGATAAATGGATTGCTAAATTACTACAAAACAACCACTTTGGGTCCAGATTATTAGACACATTCCAGTTTCTTTGTATTTTTTTCTAACTTTTAACTCTTAGTATCAGGCCCCTGGAATTTCCTTTTTTTTTTTTAGTAGCAGAAGATTACTGTTGGCAAAAGGCACCTAGGATTGTGCTTGTGATGTATTTTCCTTTTCACAACCAATGTGGGAAAACACACCAAGTACCTATTTACATATTACACTCATCTTGACTCCATCTGGATCACACTGAGCACTTGTTCCTGGGAAGCAAAACAATGTGGGTGACTCCAAATACCTTACTGCATTGAGATAGTGCATTTCCCACAGCATTAAGAGATACAAACTCCCTCAAGATAGATTAAAACCCCAATCTTTTTATTTTGCTGCATGTTCTGTGTGCTGCCTTCACAAAAGGCAGTGTTACTGTTGGGCACTTTCTCCAAAGACTGGCCACTACAAGTGTTAAGGGATGCAAACAAATAGTTCACCCTGAATGTACAGCTGTACCAACAAGTTAAGAACCTGACATTGCCATAGCATCTTCACATCAAAGAGATAGTAATATGCAGGTAAAGGTAACACTGAGGATACAATAACATGACAACATCATGAGAAATAGCAGAAAAAAACGCGATGCAACAACCAAACAGGGGTACCAGCTTATGGGAATTGTTAAGCCTGGCAGAAATTACCTGGGCAATGATATCTGAAATACCAAAGATGTCAAACCCATAAAAATCAGGACCAATGGGAAAAGAGTAAATATTTACTTCAAAGGAGACAAAAGTGGTAGGGAGAGAATTGGCAAGTAGAAGAGGGGGAGGATGACTAAGAGAGAAAAATGATCCAGTAATAATTGACCACAGTACATGACAAGCAGTCATGTGCTTAATCACCACATTTTGCACAGGTCAGAAAAATCACTGCTTCCATCATGTCTGCCTCTGATTTACTTGCAGGCTCAAGAAAACACACCTATTTTCCTTGGCATCAGTGAGGTAATTCTTGGCGTACTCTACCTAACATCAGCATAGAAACGACTCACCTTTTCCTCTCTTACAGGGAATATTTGTAAACAAGTTAACATATTGTAAACAAATTGTAAACAACTTGACAAATCTAGGTTAAATTCACCATGTTACAACAATTCTAAAGCATATTTTTAGCAAATCTAGTGCTTATCAAAAATTTAAAAATTAACTACATACAGTAGTCCCCTATAATTCTCAGTGCATGAAACCTTCCACAAAAACTGTGTCAGCTTTGTTGTAAAGGAAGTTTTGGAAAGCTTTTTTTATAAAAAACTTATCCATTATAAGGATAATATTTATTATATTTCATAAAAAGAAAGCTGTTTATGATGAGGGAGGGAAAATGGGTTCCCAATTATATGCTGAGCAACAGACAACAGCACCAGTCTCAAAATGTTAACACTGAATCCATCTCAAAAGAAATTATTTTCTGTAGGATAAGAACTCATAAAAACTCAGGATCCAAAGCTAAACATGACTGTAACATTCTAAACATCTCAGGTCCACAAAAAGCAGGTTTTTAAATCTCAACTTGCTCTTCCCCATGACCTTTTCAGCTTTCTTGGCTGGAGAAAACCTTTAGACAGAATGATTTGATCTTCAGGGATTCTAGACCCTTCTGATTTTAGATAACTATAATTCTTCCCTTTTCTTCCAGGAAGGTAATTTCCAGTCCAATGCACACATTAGGCACTTTAAAGCTTACATGGGCTTGAGTCAACACTTTCAGCAGCAGGACTATGCACACCCTTTTGTGTCACCTTCCTGCACAGCTGTCTCTCTCCTGGCACACACACTCAGGGAGCAGGATATGAGAGCTGTCCTAAAGTAAGGTAAACAACTTAGGGTATTTGTCAAGTTTTTAAATCCCCTTCAACTCACAGATCTCATCTGTTCCATAGCCCCAAAAATATTTGTTTATTCATGGAGAAGGAGCTCATGTTCTTCAAGTTCAGTGCCAGTTTATGTTAAATTTTAGCATCTGAGAAGCCAAGAATCAAGAGTTGCCCTAAAAAAACCCAAATAAAAACTCCTCTCTAAAAAAACCCTACAACCTCTCCTCCCTCAAACCTCACCTCCTTCAAAAAAACAAAAAAAAAACCCACAAAAACAAAACAAAAAACCAAAAACACACACAAAAAAACATACACAAAAAATACCCAAAACACACAAAAAACCCAGACAACCAAATCCCTTAAAAACTAGTTATTCTCAAGAGAATTGAGACCTGCTTGTGCAGATTAAACAGATTTGCACTAGTTTGAACTGCTTAGTTTGCATTCTTTAAGCCTTTTTGTGCGTGAATTAGCAAGAACTCAGCAGTAGCAAGTGCGCCACTTTGTATTAAATTAGTTGAATTCACTCCACTTAAAGGATGAAATAACCATAACTAGGACAAAAAGATGATCTTGCCTATCTTAAAGGTTTGCAGCAGAATAGCTCTTACCAATGGCTTCATATCAGTACAGTACTAAATAACAAACCCAAGTAACCTCATGTTGAAGATATATACCTGAACTTCAACTGAAATCTGTTTTCTCTGTTCATCAAAGGCTTTTCAGGCATTCCTACTTATATCACATCTAAGAATCTTTAAGACCTGATTTTCAAAGGTTTGGCACTAAGAGTTTCACAGAGAAAAGGTGAAGAGACTTCAGAAGAGAAAACCCAATTCTTGGACCCCTGTTTTTTTCCCCTAGGGAATTAAGTGTCACCTCAAGCATAAAAGACGCATTTAGGAATACTTTTTTTAATACCCCTACATCTAAAAATAAAATAAAATAAAATAAAAATAAAATCCAGATTTGGTTACATAAGCAAATCAGAGGCTAGGCATCTTCTCAGCAAAGGCATGGAAATTTATATATATAAACTAGTCCTATATTTCTTATAACTTAACAACAGAGTATGTAAAACTGAATACACATGGAAAAAAATATTTGGTAGAGCAGAATAAAACCCTGAAAATTCTTAAATACTTTATATTTTCTGCCATATTGTGGAGAATATCAGATGGAAAGGCCATAAGTAGCAGATTTCAGTTTATAAATTTGTTCCAAAAGCCACAGATTATTTTTTTTTATTTTGACTTACTACAGAGGAACTGAAGGCCTTTCCATTGAGTTTGTATCAGGAAATACTGAGAGCATGTACAAGACTCTCTTGTAACACTTCTCTCTGGAAAAAGCGGTTTCTTAGTTGATCAATGTGTCATAATAGTAGGCAAAAAAAAATGAAAGTTCAATTCAGTTTGCACATCAGTTTGCACAATCACATCCAGAAATTTCTTTCCAAAAGTGTGCCTAGAAGTTCCCAGACCAATCCAGGTTTGTGCAGTTCAGCTTTTGCCATAAATCACAGCAGAACTGTGACCATCCTCACTTATGTACAGCTGCTACGTGTAGGTTGAACACGCTACATGGATCCTTGGCTTTTTTTCCCTTTTTCCATTACTAGATATCATCTATGGGAACAGTGATGGAAAAAAGAAATCCATGGTCTTCAGATCCAGTGGTCTTGTGGCTTCTTTTTCAGAGAAAAAGAGGTCTGTCTCTTCTGAACAGAAATAATGGTGACATTGCTCAGAGAAAGGAGAAGGCAACAGAGCAAAACTTGACATGAAAAGGACAATTACTCAAGCGTCAAAGGGGGAAAGTGAAGAGCCCCTATCAAATCCAGAGGGAGGAGCTGGGACAGCAAACCTTATGCATTTCCATACTCACAATCCTTGGCTGACCCCTGCACATTCAGAAGAGTACCCTTTCTCACTCACACAAACCTAGCCATTCTTATGCCCAGCCTATACCACATCATCAACAGAAGTTCACATTTTATGATTCCTTAAGGTAACATTAAAAATACACAAATCTCCAAAATACAATACGCCTTCTGTACCACTACACTACAATTGTGAAACAAAACTTATTCAACTGAATTTTTGCAATAAAACAACTTCACAGAAACAGATGCTATTTCATACACAGTGAAAAGGTTTCTTAATAGTACCCTCTAGTAAGGCATCACCTCTTCTAAATCAGCATAGCATTGTACATTGGTGCAATATCTAACTTTTGGTCAAAAATGGTTATTAGATCTCTATTTTCAAACAAATACCATTTTTAACAGGCCTTTAGAATTGATTCCTAAGCACTAACCTACAGGAATAAAACTCTCTCCCACACAAGGCAAATACTGCAGCCTCTTTACTATTGCTAATAGATGCTTTACTGAAAAATGTCAGCCATGACTCAGACTCACTTCTTCCAAATAGGAGATCATAAGTTTTGGCATTTTTGAAGCCCTGCAGTCATTAAGCTATATATATTTTTACATACACAAACACTCTCCTTTTTTGCCCCCTTTCCACTCTGAAGTGGAAAAAAAATCTCTCATCATCAGCAGCTTTCAGATGGAGCTGGGCCTTATAAATCGAGATGATCTATGGCACAATAATAAAAAACAAGAAAAAGAAGCAAAAGCTGGTAGAAGACAAAGTACAAACTAGATAGCATTGTTTTTATGACTAATATTTAAACACTGTTGGAGTATACGAAGGACAGTAACAACCTGCAAGAATCACAGTACCAGTAAACTCAGACAAGTCATTGTTCATGGTGGAAGCCTCACAGCCAGCTCCTGTCTGCTCAGCAAGAAATTGCCAGATTCCTCATGCTGAGCTGAAAGGAATTTTCATATTCTAAAAGACCTAATTATGGCAATCAAAATATAGTGATGATATGCCCTTTAAACAGCAAGCAGGCACCTGCACAAAGAAGAACGGGTTCCAGGTGCACTGAAATGAGTAAGTGTCAGGATGAGTGCCAGCTACACCTCTCTGGTCAGAACCTTAAACATGGAAAGACACTTTAAGAACCTGCCTGGAAAAGAACAAGAGCCCATCTTCGATCCCATTGCCCAAGCTAAGACAATAAGTAATTTTAACTACTTGCTTGACATAAGTTGCAGAAAAGTCAGCTAATTAGATCTATTCTAAAATCCAGACATCCTGCAGATGCAGAAATAGATAGAGAAAAGCCATTTTCCACAGGTTCAGAGTGCTGCCACTGCAGGGAGGCTGAGCTCAGCTCAGCTGACAGGGTTGCTCAGTGCTGCTGCAGAGATCTTTTTTATTGGAGAAATTTAGGACAACGCTTAGAGTCGTGTCAGCTTTCTTTATTGAGGTCTTCTCAGAGATTTGTTTGACACAATATATTTTACCAGATCAAAGTATTCTATATGTACGTTAGGCAAAGTAGAGAGCTTGCTGTACTTCCCTCTCCTCTCTCAGAGTTTGAAACAAAGCATTAAGAACCAAGGCATGAGCCATTTATCTGCCAAATAAAGATCAAGGATGATTAAGAGCCTCTGGCAAATAAAGATCAAGCACTGTTAAGAGCCTCTGACAAAGCTGATGGTGCAGTGTGTCCCCATCCAGCTTTAAAAAGCATTGATACAGAGACCCTTGCTGCTAGTACAAACTGGAATCTTTTGGGAGTTTGAAGTCATTCCCTTCAAGATCCATGAAGTTCAGCACCTGTTCTTTGTGCCCATGAACTTCTGCTTTTTCTTTTCTCTAATCTTCTGTAATATATGAATTAAAGTGTCTGTAATGGCTGATGAGTAGTAGGCTGACATTAAAAACCATATTGCTACTCTGAAATATTGTATTCTTGTTATTAAAACAAAACAAACAAGCAAAAAAAGCCATATAAAAAGCCTGAATAAAAGAATTTAGACTTCTACCTGCCTCCTTATGCTTACAACCTGATCCAAACTCAAATTCATACTTGAAGATATTTAAGAAATCATAAATCCAGCACTGTGAATAAGTAAAAGCTAATCATAAAGAGTCAGTTAAAGGGAAACAAACATAAAGCCCATCAACTTTAATTTTTACTGAACACTTGGATTACACTAGGAGATAAACACTACAGAAATGTCTCTGGAGACTGCAGTTTGGGGATCCTTCATTATAGCCTGGGATGCTTTAACAGATGACAATTAGACAGATTAGAAGTTGTTACCCAGTTGAACACTTTAGCTGTCAGAAAATGTCATCGGTGAAAAGTGATATAGGTTGTAACTGACACTTCTTTCTAAGAGAAAAATATCAAAACAAACAGGGAATAGGGTTTTGTTTCTGATGTTTTTAAAAGATAGATCTCTTAGGAGATGCCTGTGAGAATTCTAGGATTCACTGGTGCTTTAGAGCTGTAGCTGTGGTCTACTGAGGAGGGTGGAAGCACAAGAACTTGCAATCCTGACAAGACACCAAGAAGTGCACCTCAGATTTGAGATTCCAATACTTCAAGGCACATCTTTAAGTTAAAAAAAATAAAATCCATCAGTATCCAGACCTGTTCTCTGAGATATCTTACTTCACTTTATCACTTACTTCTACTGAATGATACAGAGTGTGATTTCAGCCAAATCTAATTTCTTTATAAGGAGTCAAGCACAAAACCTAGGAAATGTCCATATAACTATTTAGACAATTCTTCATGCCTATAGAAGAAGGTCTCCTTCATTTGAAGGCATTATAGTCACTGCTGCTTAAAAAAAAGATAAAGAACCACCCAGTTAACAAGTCTATATCAAAGTCACGAGCAGCAGTGCTCCTCAGCACAGCAAAATGCTGATTACTCCACGCTAGGAAAGGAGAACATAGAATTCCTTTAATTTATTCCATTAAAACTGCTTGTAGTGTTTACTGCTATTATTACCAAAACATCTGCCATTGCCTCTCACTTCAGACATTTCTTCTTGTTTAGCACCTCTCATAGGAACTGTGCTCTTGAATGCTGTAGTTTACTGAGGCTTCTTTTTTGGAGTCCTATCATAGGCATGACCATACATTGCAAGAAACTTGGGCACCTGGACAACAGTTCTCTTTGTATTTGACCCAATGAACCTTGTTGAAAGTTCTTAAAAAGCCACTAAGTGACAGGTTCAGACTGAATATAGTGAGAACTGTAGATGAGGTACTCACATCCTGCAAAATCAAAGTAGTAAAAGTACAGAAATCAAGTAGTAATGTTCTGCTTTACCCAGATGCAATCTTCACTGGTTCAGGTAGTGATAATCTAATTAGCACCATAAATATATTTATTAGGGAGAAGCTCTGTACTTGTTTGAGTTCCTTTTCCCCCTGCTTTTGATTGTTTTAGGCTTGGAGTTTTTTTAATCTGTCCTGCTTTCTTTTTACCTCCAGTCGAAAGTAGTACCCACAGGAAGAATCACTGAACACGAATGGGAACCTACCTTTAAGAACATTGCTCTGCAAAATCTGCAATGACAGTGTCTTTATGGACACAGGTGTGGAAATTAAATTTTGTCATTAATTACAGAATACCAAAGTACATTGGAGTAGACCATGTGACTCATAATTCAGATTATTCATATTGTAACATATTGTGCACTGGTATGAAAACTAAATTACAGAACAGATAAAGGTCTTGAAACTGTGGAAAGAAATAGAAGTAAATGGACATTTTATTCATTCTAAAAGGGAATAAAACTGTTTTCATGATGTGGTTTTTCAGATATTTTTAAGGTAAATACATTTGTATCAAAAAAGTAAATACAGTAAAAATAAAGAACATTAATTCTTGTCAATACTAACAAGAATTGTGTACCCTAATTTACCTTACTTAAACCAAGAGCATAATGTTCAGAAATGCCTGGGGGGATGCCAGGTTTTACCACTATTTTTATTTTGAGTTTTTGTTTGGTTTTTTTAATGTGGCCTTTTGTGCCAGAACTACAAAGCTTTTTAAGTACCTAAAATATAATCTTCCAATTGAAATGTAAAAAAAAAGAAAATAGAAAATTGAATCAGTGGAATTCCAATTCCTATCCTAAAACCCTGAAATGCTGCTTTTTCTAAACTTTTTGAAATAAAAACTAGAAGGAAACTTTTAATTTTTTTTAAAAATGTGTTTTTTGATAACAGACAGCAAGCCAGCTTTCTTGGAGCTGCTGAGGCAGCTGTATCCTAGAGGAGAGCAGAGATTAAGATAAAGTAGGAATAAAGTCAGAAGACACCGCAGTGGTTTCTATTTGCTCTAGATTGCTCCTTATACTGCAAGCAAGTTTCTTCACATTGCCTTTCAGAGATGCTCTCTTCCTCCCTGTTTTCTGCACCCTTTTTAAGTGACTTAAGCAGTTCCTTCTAAATTCTGTTTCCTGTGCCAGATGTCTAAAAATTAGGCCCCACAGAACATGATTCAGAAGCTCTTATTCAAACAATCCATATTTTGTAAAAACACCCCATTTAAGTGGCAGCAGAGGAGCTACATTTAGGAAGATGGAGAGGAAAAGAAGAAAGCTATTTAGTAATAAAGCAGACAGAGTATGTCAACATTTTGTACATTAGAAGTGACAATACATCTTTCTTTAGCTACAAAAAGAACAGTGTCAATGATTTAGTTCTTTATCCAGAAGCAAACTGATTTTAAAAAATCTGGACACTGCTTAAGTGAAGTAACATTTCACATAGAGAGCATATATATTTATAATGACTCAGTCAAGTTTTATAAAAGGCATGTATACAACTACCACTGTTAAACAATGATAAATTTCATTTGTTAATTCAATGAAATGAAACAAAAACACCTTAAGACAGCTAAAATACTCTCCCAATAAATACTGGAAGTTCACGTTACACCTCTGAGACACTATTTTATGGAATCAAATAAATTTTAAGTCTCAGAAGCAAATTGAAACTTGGGAATAAGTGCAGATGCCTGGGACATTCTTAGATTTAAAAGGTTTTAAAGTAATTTAGAAAATCACTAGTGCTTGTATGTAGTACTGTTGCAGTGGCCAAACTGACTTGAGAGGAAGTGAATCAGAGTCTTTTTGTAACATGTTCAGAAGCCTCTTGAAACACCAGCAGTATCCATAAAACTCAAAAGACATTAACTCCTCTTAGAAAATGGGGCTATACAACTGCAGCAAAATCCATCTCCTAATCAGATAATCCAGTTATTGCCACAATGACTCCATTCATCCCAAGATATGAAATTGTACCAAACAGAAAGCCTTGCTGCTTTAATTTGCTTCCTGCCTGCAGGCTGAGGTCCTGCACACACACACACAGAGTACCAGTGACCTCTCTTGAGCCAAGGCTTTTGGGCTGTTTTCTGTGACAGGCCATAAGACAGCACTTCTGTAGCTTCCAAGTTGCCCAATGTTGAACATAACGCTAAGCAAGTATGTTTCTGGTTAGTGAAAATCTAATAAACTAGTAGTATTCCACTTCTGTAAAATTTAGATACATATAAATAACAAACCATTACAGTGACAACTACCAAATTTCTCTGTCTATAGAGAACTGGCAGTTCATAAATATTAACGTATGCTGTTAGCAACAAAGTACAACATATAGTTGTTATTTTTCCTAAAGATAAGGAAACAGAAACCATTGCTGAAAAATTTATTATTTATAGACCTTTGAATTTTAAAGCCTCATGTCTGCACTATAATTTTTTCATTAAAATTCAAAAAAGTATCTGTTTGTTATCCCTTTGATGAATGTGCTGAAGGCATGGAAACAAGTAACTATTGCTGACAGATTTCCCAATGATATAATGGTATTTGCCACTTAACCATCAATACAGTGTTTTAAATGAGCCTTAATGTTGCTAAATAACTATCATGTAGATTCATTAAAGCTAAAACATAGAAAGGCTGTCACAATTGGACATTGCAATCATGCATCAATAATTTGCATCAGGGAAGTATTACAGGGGAGAAACACACTCCAAGGCAAACTTCCCTTAGGGCTTACTGCAGGGAATTTCTAAAGCCTTCAGAGTTAGGAAGGATAACAAACAAATTTTCTACCTAGACAAAACATGCCTTGGAAGTCTTATGATGGGTCCCAGAGTCCTTTAGCTAATTTGTATGACTTCTGTAGTCAGAATATTTTTCTTTTCAAATTCAGTGGGTACTACTTACCTTAATTCTCCCTCAAAATAATTTACTTCTTGTGATACTATCAGTCGGAAAGATCCTGACAAGTAAAAAATGAATGGAGTAATAAAAACTTACCCAAAGTAGTCAAACTAGCTTATAAAGAAGAACCAAACTGGAAAATTAATATATTTTTCATAGACTATTTTCCATTGCTATCATGATTTTGGCTATTATAACAGACTCTGATCATAATGGAGACTTTTCTTCTATTCAAACTGTAGGTGATTCTCACATGAGGATGTTGGGAGGAAGACTTTCTTTTAGCAGGGTTAGTTAAAACAAGGATTTTCCATCTTATCTCAAAAATTAGCTCTCCATCAAATCCCAAGTAGAGTTTTCTTGAGAGACTTAATGATGTTACAGAGATCAGGACTAAATACAATATTCTGAAAGACATTTTAGGAGATTTTTGGTAGATAACTCACACTAAGACTACTCCGTGAGACTTGAACAACCCTCCAACCTGAAGCTCTGGATCCAGCACTGTTAGCCACGGGCTAAGGTTACAGCCACAGCTGCAAACAGTCCAAGCCTGCCCAGCAAGCAGCAGATCCCACAGAAGGTTTGCTGGGTCAGGGTGTGTAACTACAACACTCCTGGAAGAGCTGGCAAGGCACCGCTTAAACGTTTTTGGAGGTTCGAGTCTCAGAACAGAAGCCGTTCACAACCTCTCCTGCATGGACAGCAGAATCTGGACACAGGGTGAACTGAAGAGGCTGCTTGGTTTTTGGTCACACGTGGCATCCAAGAATGACCCTGACTACACAGAATGTGTACATATTCCATGGCTTCCACTGTAGTAACAAAATTCTTTTTTCCCCCACAGATAACAGGAGAAGACTGCAGAGGAAGGGAGTTCTTTCAGGCCAAACAACAGGGAAAATCCCCTACTGCTCCTAACAGTCACTCTCCTGTATTTATTTTCACCTAGTGGATTTTTTCATTTGTTTTGTTTTAGTAGAAGTATCAGCAATGTTCAGCTAATAACAAAAATCAATTTGCTTCTAGCAAACAAATATGACAGCAACAAAGATGAAAATTCTCATTAATCTCTCAACACACAGTCAAAACTTGGAAAATACAGCTTATACAGTCCTTTATGTCAAATATGTGAAGGGTGTGCATCTTCAAAAGTGCTTAGAATGTTCTTTTCAAAATATCAAACCTTGTCAAAACTTGCACAATTTCAGATTTTCAAGTAACCTTGAATCCTAGTCTGGGTTGTCAAAAAATTTTTAACCCAGTTCTGAGAAGATCTCTGTTACGTTAAAAACCTAAGCTGTTCTTTTGATTTTTGGGGATAGGAATTGGCTGTTGGATTTTTTTGTGGACATTTTTTTTTTTTTGTGGGGGAAGGAGGTGGGGGAAAGGGAGGTTTGTTTGGTTTTGTTTACTTGTTTTAATAAAGCTAGAGTTCAACTCCAAATTATATGAATTATTTAAAAATTCCGGAGAATTTATAACAGGAATCTAAAAGCAAAATCAGCAACTTGTGGTATATTCAAATGCTGCATTTTGGGGAATTTCCTCTGAAATTTTTTCAAGTACTGGAATATTTGAATCTATCACAGCATATGTTGTCTGTGTCCAGATGTACTGTCTGGATAGCTAGAGAGAAGGACAGAAGGAGAACTACAGCCAACGTAACAATTCTTCCACATTGCCCTCTTTCATGTAATGTCCTCAGATTCACAGAGACCTCAGGAGATCAATTGGAGGGTGCACATTTCTTTATGTTTCTGAGGGAGGGGGTGCAAGTCCTCTGTGTGTAAGCATTTTTATGCTAAAGATAACTGCTGAAGTTCTTTTACTTCTTCATAGGAGATAATGATATTTTTCAATAGCAAGCGTGGAAAATTCTGCCAGAATATGGATTTGTGCTGAACTACAGCCAATACAAGGAAGATTTACTTGTACAAAAGGCAACTCATAGCTACTCTGAGAAAGTGTGGTGCCAGTTGTAGCATACCTCCAATACAGAACAGAGCACGTTATCATTTAAATATCTCAAAGGAATTTCCATAATCAAAAGCAAGAATAAACTGCAGAGTGCACTCAGGAGGCTGCAGTCACTTAATAAAAGCAAGAAAAGCCTCCAAATTACACTGCAAGCCAAGCTGACAACCTCAAAACCCCTGAAAAAAAAAATTAAAATGGTGCAACACAAGCACTTCTCCACTTTTCTTGGTGAGAAATATTCAAGATATTGAGTCATATCCGTAGCCTGCATTATGAGAGGTAAACATCATTTTAGCAACAGAGATTGTTACATTTGTATGGATTTATCATTTCCCACTGTTCAGACCAGCAGCTGATTAACTCATAGGTCTGTTTCCTCTAAATCAGATGCAAAGACAGAAACATGAGAACTGCAGTTAGTTTTTTTTCTCTTAGCTCTACATCACCTTCCTTTAAAATCTCACAATATATTGCAGTACACTATATACTGCACAATGTACTTGCAGCACGAAAGTGCTTAACCAGCCACAAGCTGAAATAGCACATACCATACAAGGTTTACTTCACCCCATCCTTATTTCTTGTAGAGGTATAGGTTTGAGCAAAGTTTCTAGGTCTTGTTCCTTAGTTTTATAAAGTTCAAGAAGATTCAGAACAAGAATTTTTGTCCTGAAGACATCTCTGATTTGTCTACTTTGAAATTTCTGCCAAATAATTGGCTTTTTCCTCAACCACTGTATGTCAACTAAAACCACCAGAAAACCCCTGCAATCTGAGTCTTGCAATTCCTTACTGAATCCCACAATACATTGTTGTAAGAGAAGACCTAAAAACCTCTGAAGCCACAGATCAGCTAATGCCAGCACAGAGACAAGCAGCAAGATATCCTACAATATTTAGGTTGAAGCTGAAGATGACAACTACCCCCAGCTGAAGAAGGCACACTCACAGAGAGTAAAGACCTAGACCATGTTTGCACAGGGACACAAGGAGCCTCTCTGCTTAGAGATACTCAGCACTACTGAACAAAGCCCTTGGTGATCTGATCTAGCCTTTGCACTGGCTCTGGACTCACCAGGAGGTTTGTCCATTTGACCTCCAGAGGTGCCTCCCAGTTGGAATATTTTTAAGATATATTTAATGGATGTTCATACATTGAGAAAATGTAAGTGCAAACTTGAATGGTGCTGGATGACTCGAGATGCATTCACACACTCACCAGTTCTATTCCCTGTGAAGATTTTGTGCATTAAAAGCCTTGCCAGGTACTCCATAGCTGACAGCTCGCAACAGACCAGAATATACAAAGAATATTTTTTGGTTTTAGGGAAGCTACAGGATAACCTATAGCTACATCTAGTAGTGATTATATGAATATTACTAATACCTTACCTCTGCAGAATTAGAACAACTTAGAATGCTTATTGTCAACCCTGATTTCAGAGAAGAACCTTCACTGCCTACAGGAAAATCTGCATTTATGTACCCATGCAAAATTAGCATTCAGAAAACACCTGAGGCTCTCCTAGCTATTTACTAGCTAACTACCTTTCCTTGATTCATCATGTTGTTGCAGCAGAGCTTTCCTCATTGTGGACAATATCTCATCTGGGCAAATGCAGATTATTTGCTTTTCTCAAGGCCAAGCCCAAATTCTGCACCCTAATCTCAAAACACTATATAGCTTAAAAGAAACATGTCTTGAAAATCATCCCTAAGGAGGGAAGAAATCAATAACTTTTGATTCATATTTTTACAGAAATTGTGTAAATTCATGTTGGTTAATGATGCTGAGCTGGTCTAAATCAGATAAGGAGAATCTGGTCCCAAGAGTCTCACTTTCAGAATGTAATGTACCATATATTTATCAGAGCAGGACTCCATTTTGCTAATGTTTGTTTATTCTGGTACCACAGCATTTAGCAAACTATTTTCATGTACAAGAGATTTTGTGTTATTGCTTGTAACAGTGTATGTATACAGAGCTGTAAAAGAGGTCAGAATTTGCCAAAACTAGTTAGGCATGTTCTGTAATTTTATCATGGAAGTCTCATACAGCAGCAAGGCTGCAGTCTGTAAACTTGATTCAAAAAAAGGAATAACTGTGTAACATTAAAAGATTGTAGAATTCTGGACAGGTGCTGAAAAACTGCAGCTCCACACAGTGTTATGGCCTTGGGAAAACATCCCTGATAGATTTAATGACATTGTCTCTGATTATCTCTTTTTCCTCTAAAGATCTGTCCTAATCGATTTTGCTCTAGATTTTTTAAGATTGGGTCTCTCACAAGAGGTCCTTTCAAAGGCCAGCCCTTTATGCCACAACTTTCCCAAGTCCTCTAATTGCAAAACCTGCTAGACAAAGGTCCCTCAGCATGGAGGCATTTTGATTCCACACCACCCTCAGATGTCCATTTTCCCCTGGCATACATACATGCTTCACTTACTATTCTAGTAACTTCCATAGTTTGTGACTACCTTTGGAAGCATAGTCTCTGCTTCATCTCCAGGGGAAGATGCTAAAGAATATCTTCCTTTTTTAAAGTATTTACCAGCATGTAATGAACGGTACCTGCAACCCCTACTTTTTGTCCAAACTCAGAAGACAGCTAACTACTAGGCTGTAAAGTGAGGGAAGGGGGCATGAAAAGAACTATTCCTCATTCTTCCCAAACATAAGGGAAGATCAATCACTGTCTACTGGAATTTAGAACACTTAAAAAAGGAAAACGCTGCCTATGTACCCATAGCCCATTTTGGCAGCTTCTTACATCAGCTATTTGTGCTGTCTCCCCTTGCATAATTCTTCCATCCCTATTAGTATTTTTAAGGCCTACTAAGACTATCATAATGAACAAAGAAGAATCATCTTATAATTGAAGATATATAAGTTGCTATGTTTATGGAAACCAAATAGAATTCATTAGAGACATGCATTAGCCACTAGCTTCTGATCTTCCTGCAATTACCTCTTCTTCAGAAAACCATAATGAGGGTTTTAATAAAAACTGTTCCTATATGCTAAAGCATTAATACTTGTGAAATGGAAATCACCTTATCCAAAAGAAGATTAATAGAGTGTAGGTCAACATGAATTACCATTGGTAGAAAAACCCTCTTGCAAAAACATCAGGCAGCTAAGATGCCTGATATAGCATCTGCTATAATTTTCTATGAATGGACTTAATTCTGTTGGTTTCATTTTCTTCTCCCCAGTTTTTATAGCATGGAGCCCCATCCAACATGAAAATGACATATATACTGCAGGTTTCTGACACTCCTATAGTTTTTCTTCAGCTTAAAACAAACAAGAATTAATGGTCCAGCACATCTTAGTGCTCATTTGCATTCTTCCAAGATAAATTCCATGTATATTTTCAGCATTGTGCCAATCATTGTATGGAACACCAGGAAGTTAAAAACAAGAGAGAAACCTGAATGAAAAACTAAATACCAGGTTTCTCTTAAGTCTGAATATATATTCAAAATTTTTAAATCATCATACCTTTCCAATTGATCAAAACAAATCCTTCAGTAAATTCATGGCAATTCCAAATTGTTACAGATGGTCAGTGATTCAGGGGACAACCTCATCTTCATGTAATGCACTTCATGTTTTCAGAGCACAGTCAGGGCTTTCTGACAGCAAACTTTCTGACAGCAAACATGTAAAACTCTGACAAATTCAAAAATACAGAAAATCAGTTCTGCAATTCTACAAAAGTATTAAAAACCTGTGAAGCAATCAAAACTAAAGCCATGCATGCTGCAAATTTAAAACTACATGCAACAAGTGTTTCACACAGAAAACGGCATACTCCCTTAGCTCTTGTGATTTGAAGGTAGTTTACAGTCTGCTTTGGAGCACAAATAACTAGTGAGTACATTGTCTTTTTAGGGTTCAAAGTTATGGGTGTTTAGAAACATAATTGTCAAAGTCACATTGCTTTATGACTGTTTATATGTCTAAAGACTAATTAAGTGTGACAAGCTGACCATTAGGGAAAAGCATTCATACGCAAGATGACAGATGTTTTAACACAAATATAATGTCAACTTAGTAATATATTAAAAATAAAAAAGATATGACAGGTTTAAGTTTCAATTCATTAGAGATGTTTCAGACTACAGTGATTACTTTCAAACTGATGAACCCTGTTAAACTAGGAACACAGTATTCCTTATTTAAACAGTGATTCCACTCTCAAAATCGAGTGATTTAAAAAGATTTTACTTCTCAGCACTGCGAACTATTCCCTATCTCTATTCAGCCTTGATTGAAGGAAAGTTTTACTGTTTTTACTTTCATTTAGCTAGAAAAATCAGAGACACTAGGAAAGAAAAACAAGGGATGTAATTTCAAATTTTTTTTCAAACAGACATGTACAACAATCCCCAACTTTATAATCCTTAATTTTAATGCCCCACAAAATTGACCTTATATTTCTATTTCAGAAATAAAACATGGAATATTTGAGGGGAGAAAAAGCAAGCAAACTACACCATATATTTCCCTTTAATTTTTATCCTTCATACCAAGGAAATGAAGGCTTTCCATAGTATTCACCTATCCTGTCTTACTCTTCTACACTAGGCAAGTTTTGAAAATGTGAGTTGTTCCAACTGCAGATTATTCTGGAAGCAGGAGAGCTGTTGGGACAGCCTGGTGGGTGTTTTTAAAATGCCTCTGACCTGACTGTCACAGCTTGGCATCTGAGCTACCACAAGCCCACCTCATGCAGTAAATTCCAGTAGCCTTCTAAGGAAGTATTACAGCATCCAGCATCTATTGTGAGAAAGCCGTAGTTGAATATTTTCTTTAAATGCAGCAGCTAAACTCATGTCCAGAAACTACAGACATGACTACAAAAACTACATGAGTAGCCGAGGCAGCATTACACTTTTGTAAAAATGCACAGGGAGGAGTATTTTATGGCTGGTGCTTCTTGTGTGCAGCATATTTTCTTAGGATTTCGATTTGGAGGGGGATTTTTTTGTGGATTGATATTTGTTTGTTTTGTTGGTTTTCTTTTTTAAGATTAAATGGTTTTGTGGCCAACTAAATGGCAGTTTTTCAACAGGAAAGACTGCCCTCACCTTTTGCCTGGGCAAGGAAAATAAAATATAACAATCAAGTTTCAGTTGTTGGACCTCATTAATAGACACCCAGCATTGGTCCATTACCATGCCTCAGCACATAATCTGAATCTAACAAAATTAAATTCCAGATTAGTATTTATCCATCCAGGTAGTATTCCATCATCTCGAGCCCTGGACATACAAGCATTCTATAAGATTTCTAGTCACAAGATTGTACTACAAAAATCAAATTCTGTAAAACTCCCCTTCTTGCAACTGTTCAGACTTGACAAGAGCTCATAACACCCCTAACAAGTGCAAAAAGAGCAGCATGGGTTGCCACAGCATTTCTCTCACGGCCCCTGAGCCATATCAGATATAGATTAAATGTAAATACCACCCAATGGTTTGGGTTTTTTTGTATGTTTATTTTAGCAAACACCTCTCAGATGCAATCCCAGCACCATCTCCTTTATGGGTCAATATGCAAAGCACAGAGCAGGAGAGAATACCTTGCACTCTGTGAAGACTGGCACAGTGAAATATATTCTTATAGACCACTGGTGGGAAAGAAGAGTAATTCTTCATATTGTTTTCTTGCATTGAGATTTCTCTAAGGCAAAAGGAAAGGAAATTAGTTTTCCTAATTGCTCTACACCAATTTCACATTCTGCTCAATGCAGCAGCTCCTGCTTTTTTCCCCCCATTAAGGCTAGACTCAACCCTAAAATGTTCATGTCCATGACTTTGTTAGCTCCTTATATGCTCCTTTTGGGGAATTTGGCATCCATGTAATAAGCAGAGACTATGTTAATTACTGCACAACAGAAAGAATCAATCATATTATACAGCAATGACAGTAAAAACTGCTTACAGAGGCTAAAACAATTTTTTAAACCCCGTTTACTCTATGTGGTAGCTCCAAAGAGTGGAAAGCTGAGGTAACTTGACAACTTCCATACACTGCAGCAGTGCTGAGACTCTGAACTTCTTCTGGAGGGAGAAAGACATAGAGAAGCAGAGTACAAAAAGAACAGAAGCAGGGTATAAAAACAGCTCCTCTGGAATATTTATTATAAATAGGAATTAGCTATAGGGAATTCTCTGTGTAGTTTATTTTCTCCAGATCATCATGTTTAATAGCACTCAATGGACAGTCCTTCCTAAAATACTCTCAGCCTTTTTTTTAACCATCCTATAGTTTTTCTGAATGTTAAAAAAAAAAATCATGAAATCTAAAAATTTCATCAGTCATAGTGCAAAAAACCAGTCATAGTGAAAAAAAAGCAAACAAAACCCACTTCCTTTTGTTTGTCTTAAGTGTTCAAAACAATTTTCTAATTTGTATGCTATGAAAAATGCTGAGGGAGCTTTTCTTGGCAAGTTTTTATCTTCTAATTTTACAGGTCTTTGCCATATTCTCCGAGGTTGACTCTTTTCTAGAAGGTGCAGCTTTAGTCTCTGCTCATGCAAAAACTATTCCATATGCCTCTTCATTGATTCCTGTTCTACTGCATGTTTTTCAGTTTAGCATAGTTAAGTACACTTTTACTTCATCCCATTTGCGGCTCATTTATAAATATGTTAAATGGCAAACCCTCAGACTCAAAATGCTAGAAGGAAGATTCTCAGTTACCTCTCTGCATTGTGAAAGCTGATTATTTTTACCTCAGCTTCATTTTCTGTCAAGTAACTATTCATCCACAGGAAGACATTTCCACTTACTTCATCAAGCTTAATTTCTTCAAGAGTTGCTTATGAGAGCTTTTTTCAGAAGACCTTCAAAGAATCTCAGCATACTGCACGAAGCAGAGCACACACATTCATGCTCATTGACAATTCTAAAATGCTAGGAAAAAAAATCTACTTGGTTAGTGAGGTATCATTTTTCTTCAAGGTGTACATGAGAGAAAACAAATTTTAAAATTCCTTTTATAAGCATCTCTAAGTCATATTTATAAAAAAAAAAATATTTTCTACTAATATGACCAGAGGAGAAGTCAGATCTTCTGGGGAGTTGTTTGCTAAATGTCTTTAAAGATTTGCATAAATTTTGAATTCCATATTCTGAGGCCACTTTAGGCAACAGATTTCACCTCTTTGCTCACTAATTTAATGAGTGAGAGATCTCTTAAAACTCATGATTGGATTGTGTCCACCCTTGAGATTTGTAAACATTAATTTTACCTTTTCTTAATTTCTAAAATTACATATTACTCCTACAATCTCTCTCAATGACAGTTCAATGGGAGTAGTTCCTCAACCTGCCTCATACAGGCAAAATTCTATTTCTCAATTCCATTGAGGGCCTGTACTGTCCTAACAATGGAAATGAGTTGTAAAGCTCAAATTAACTACAGGCACTGGAATGTGAATGTGATCATGCTGTGTCCTAGATTAAAAGAGACTGCATCCCTACATCCTATTACTTATTGGGTTGCAGTTTGTTCTCTTTGACCTAAATGCCAGATATTTTAGATTGTTGGTAGGATTTTTGAGTATATACAGGTTTGGATGGGTTTGGGTTCTTGATGGAAAGCTGATGTTGGAGTTTTTGGTTGGCTTTTTTGGGGAGTTTGGTTTTGGTTTGAGGAGAAGTGGTTTGTATGTTTGTTTCTTTCTTTTTTTTTTTCCTTCTTTCACTTTGAGATAGCATATTGTATATGCATAATGCAAGCAAAATGACAAGAATAATGTAACCACATCCCCTGACCTCAGTGTCAGATGTGTAGTTTTAGAGTAATATTAACTTCAGTAGTGTTTCTCTAAATTTTAACTGGTATAATTAAGGCCAAATTTTAGGATCACCAAAACAAAGTAAATTTTTAAAAAGTAAACCCAGAACAAACAACAAAACCAAACAACAGTCATACAATGAATTCCAAACTTCACATAATATAATAAATAAATCTTTGTAGTAAAATGATAGTTCTGGCCTTTTGATTTTAAAGGTATAATCTAAGCTGGCCTTGAACATTTTGAGGGATTGGACATCCACAGTTTGTCTGGGCAACTTGGGCCAATGTCCAACCATTCTCACAGTGCAGAATTTCTTCCTTATATCTTTTCTTCCTTTTATCTGACGTTTATATGTATACTCATTTTTTCAGAGCACACATCCCAAGATGATGACCATTCAGCTACAATTTATTCTTTTTTGCACAGAGCTAAGGATAAAGAGGAAAGAAGGCCTTGCATACCTAATTCTTGAATGACCAATATAAACAAAAGTTATAAACCCAATACTACTTGCAGTTGTTTTCCCTCCCGAGACCAGAACTTTGGCTGTGACAAAAACATAAGATTGATCTATGACATATATGAGGCACTTTCTTCTTCCTCTAATCTTTGTTTAGCATTTTTCCCAATGCAAGAGTACTGTGCCCTCAGAGCCTAATTATTTTAATACTCCTTTTAAATCTCTGCAGTTGTACATCTTTTACTACACTGAGCTTCACAAAAACACTCAGCTGCTACCTTTGCATAGACTGCATTAGGAGCAAATTCTTTGCTAGGAACTTTATTAAGGAACATCTGAAATTAATGTCAGCATTCAAAAGAGGCTGTTCAACAAATTTCTGAATCACTGCATTTAAAAACTCCATCCTTGTTCCTGTTTCTTACCCATTATTGTTTAATATTTTCAAATTCTACCAATTACATGTACTTAAAAATGTAGTTCAAAATACAATTGCTTAAATTCAATTGCATCAGCAGTTGAATGATCTCTCAAAATTCTTGAGTCAGAGGTAACCAAGTTTAGGTGTTTTTCAGAAAAATTGGCAAGGGATTAATTAAATTTCCAACATTTTGATTGGCTTGTTTTGAACCCAGATAAACTTTTGTTCTTGTCAGTTGACTTGCCTTCTAGCACTCACAAATGCAAAAAGAGAGATCAACATCATTAGCATTCTTTGCACCTCAACAATATATTAACACATTTTCCTTACTGTGTGTACAGAATTTTTCTGTACATCTTGAGGACTATATAGTAGTACATGATATTTCTGCAAGAGTTTTATGAAGGTAAAAGCAAATAAGGGGGAGTGAACATGACTTTTATCATTGTACAGCATCTTAGGCAATTTTTTTTGGTCTTAAATTTCATTACAAAAATTGGTAATAGGCCAGATCCACATCCCATTGTGGTAAAAGCAATTGCCACTAATATCAACAGGAATTGAAGTGATGACTATTGTTTCAGAATATTTTATGAAAGATCCTTGCTTATAAACATCCTTTTAAGTTGCTCCTTATGTATTAATGCTAAAAGTTAGATCAGATTTTATCTACTTATTTATTAGAAACTACCTAACTTATGTGGCATTTCTAGTCTGGAATATTTAGAACCTTTTGTCAAATCAGTACCCCAAGCTCATTTTGCTGCAGTAGCTCTAAATATTTTACTCTGACCACTACAACATATTGTGAGGTCACAACAATAGGACAGACAGAAGGAAAAGAGAAATTTATGGCTCCCCCCTACTACTCTTTAGTCAAGAGCTGTAGCTTATTCTGCTTTTTCCAAGTTACTTGTGTCTCTCATCCCCAGGGGATAATTTCTTGTTTTTCTCACAAACTAATACCAATCCTCAAGACTACAGAACTGTCTGAATTTCATTATGCCTGTTCCTTCTCAGGACTTTCCTCTGTATGTGCAACAGATAGAAGCTCTTCACCCCTTTCTCTGACAAGACAGGCATTAATAGACAATTCTAAACAATTCTTCATATTGTATAGCTAAGCCTTTTAGCAAAAGGAAAGGCATAAGCAGCTCACAAAATAAACCCTACAAGGCTAGTGTCTCACTGACTTGGTTTAAAACTGCAGAGTGACAAAGGCTCTCACTGCAGAATTTTTTGCAATAGTGTATATATGTACATAAATAGAGACAAGGCAGAAATGAATGCTCTAAAAACAGTGAACTGTTGGAAAAATAAACTACATGCAGGGTGTGCTCTGAGTATCCAAGCACTTCATCACAATATAAACACAAGCTTAGCTGAAATAAAGACAATGGTCCTCAGCAGTTTTCCCTACAGACCAATAATTTGTCAGCACAAATGACATTGCTGTTCAGAGGATGCTGAGGCAGATATTTGTCATTCCCCAATGGCAAAGAAGACGAGGTTAATTCTTGGGATCCGGTCCTCCACATAAGAACTCCATGCTCCCTCCACAATATATTGCCTTAACCAATGGAGATTATGACTACGTTTGTCATCTGTTTCTGAGCCTCAGCCTTTTAATCTTGAAGCTAAAAGAATCCTCTCTGCCTGCAGTATCTGAGGCACATATATTCCCATGGTATAAAAACCAAAATTCACTGCTAAACTTACTCCAGTATCTGTGAGGAAAAACTCTCCTTGGAAGTGACTGGCTCCATGCACCTGCTGGCTGTCTCCATAAATCTGTTGGAGCAAGTCCAGAGGAGCACCACAAAGATGATCAGAGGACTGGAGCACCTCGCCTATGAAGGCACACTGAAATTGTTCAGCCTGGAGAAGAGAAGGTTCCAGAGAGACCTTTACAACTGCCTGTCAGTTCCTAAAGAAGGCCTACAGGAAAGCCAGAAAGGGGTTTCTTACAAGGGCTTGTAGGACTAGAATAAAAGGACTGGATTTACACTGAGAGAGGGTAGGTTTAGCTGGGAAGAAATTCTTCATGGTGAGGATGGTGACCTGGAACATGGGGGAATTTCTCTGGTTCTCCAGAGAAATTGTAGATTCCCCATCCTTGGGAGTGCTCAAGGCCAGGCTGGATTGAGCTTTGGGCAACTCAAAGTACAGTGGAAGGCTCTGTGCCAATGATGGGGGTAATTTGAACCCAAAGGTTTTTAAGGTCCCTTCCCGCCCGAACAAATTTTAAATAATTCTATGATACTATAATGGAACCAATGGATGGAGTTAGGGAGGTAACTGAATATAATAACTGAGCATCCAGTCTGAAGCCTCTCCATCACTAGAAAGATTGCTAAGCACAAAAAATATACTAACGTGGCGGGTGTAGTCCACAATTTCTTATCCAATAGCGTTTAGTATTCACCATGTCAGTGCTGTACAACTTTTATATGTTCATTAGAGACAAAAAGTGAATGCTACATCACAAGCAAAGCAGGATGACTTTCAGGACCACAAATGGAGTCATTGTTTCAGAAGATGCATATAAGACCCCTTTTTCTGCCTCATGAGAGAATTCTTAAAAACGTTATTACTAATATTCAACATATTCCCCAAAGAGTGTCAGCAAAATGAGGTTCTCTCCCCTCTTTCACCCTTTACATCAAGAAAAGCCATGACAGACAAAACTCACACAAGAATTCTGTCAATCAGGTGCTAAAAAATCTCTCCTGAATCTCAGCATGACATGGCAAAGAAGTAACTCCAGGTCACAATCTGGAATGCTTTCTCTAACTGACCAGGAGTGAAAGGGGCTAAAAGGCAAAATAGTATCATGCAAAGTCAGAATGCTTTATACTTACCATGAGCTCTTTGAGTATACTTGTGGCTACAGACAGCTAAACTAAAGAGTATTTTTCATTGCTGACTGTGCCCTTTTCCAGTGCTGTTCAAATCCTTTAAGATTTCACAGTTTGGCTAATCCTATTTCTTTTTAAATCACATTAAGCCCTTCCATGTGTCTTACGGATAGTGAAAAGAATGAACACATACCTTGCAAAGACAGAAAAGTCTCTCACATAAGTAGAAATGAGCTGGCTAAAATTCAAAACTACATTTACCTTCAATACCCAGCAGTGAAAGATATGGTTAAAGGATTGGGCAGTCTCCAAAATACTTTCCAACTCCATTACTACAACTCTTGGTTATGCTAGGTCCCATCAACTGCCTAAGCAATAGACTTTGCACAACACCGTTTTTCCAGTGTTTTGACATCAGACATAATCATTCCTTTACCAGCCACAACACAAACCTTCCAAATGCCACTGCTGCTGAAAACTAAGAAGAAAAAAATATATAAAACACAGAACACTTGTGGGTATGCTAACAGGCTTCAACTGAAGACAGTTTTGCCCTGCCATTCTATTCCAAAGCCATACACTGCTACAACCAGACTAATTATTTTTTTCTGGCATCTAAGCAAGATTTTGTGAACAGAAAATACCTGGAGTTTAAAAGCCACTACCAAGACAGAATTTAATTGAGAAGCTGAAAGATAGTAAGTTCCTAAAATCTCAAACCTATCACTTTTTTTATTTTTGCTAGAGAAAGTATTACCTGTTGTAACTGACATGTGACTGAACCTTGTTAGACTTTTCCCACATACAGCCATAACCTCCTCAAGTCTGATGCTTTACCTGCTGAGAAATGCTGAGTTTCTGTACCTATAACTTGACTGTGCATCCCAGTATGCTATTAGCTTTTCAAATACCACAGAAAACTAAGTTTTCTAGAGATTATTTTTCCCTCCCAGACCATAAACATGGTTCTTTCTGAGCCATTTAATGGATATATTTCTCACAGCTCTATTCAAAGCAAAATAATTGTTGTACGTTTCAAGATTATAAACCTCTTCTTTTTATATCACAAATCATCTCAGGAAAGTTTAGTAAGATATGCTGGGACAGGTCTCTACTATTATCTCTTACAGCAGTAGAACTCTAGCTTTACTGTGTAGTGCTCTGTCTGTTAAATTCCAATGATAATCAAGTATGAGCTGTAGAAAATGGATGCTCTGTCATTAACACTGCACTGACCAATGCAAAACAAAGCTTTTTAATAACTGTTTGTATTAAAAAAACCCAAAACACCTACAATCTGTTATTTCTGGATTTGTGTGCTTATTTATGTTGTCTATTGCAATTATTGCATGGGAAGACATTAGTTGAACAAACAGCATTTGCAACAACATTTCAAGTTGGCCATAATTCTATTTCTTCAATTTTAGAAATTTCTATTCTCAGAATTACAGGAAAAAAACACCCCTAGGATTTATAACATGGATAGTAGCTCTCTATGGGCCAGACTCCTCTTAGACCAAAGTAAATCTATTAGTACAAAAGAAATTAAATCTGCAGAAAGCTTGAACTGAATTACCTAAGCTTATTTCTATACATTTAATCAAAGATTTAAGACATTCAGCAGCTTGCAAAAGACATTCTATCTTTATTTTGAAGGGTCAGACATTTATCTGTAAACTGAAACTGAATGTCTCCTGGTGAGGAATCCTAGTTAAGCATACGTACTACAAACAAACTGCTAAGTGAGTGACATCCAGTTATACCTGGAATAAACAATTTAGTCTAGCTAGAATGAAGGCAATCCAGAAAAGACTACCACGAATGAACATATATAGGGGTGGCTGGGATTCAGACAGCATACACCAAAGCAGGCAATTTTATAATTTATACACATGATCAATGGAACAGAGATGAAACAGAAATCGGTTTGTTGAATAATTACCTTCACCATCAGCATGTTTGAAAAACAACCATGTTTTCAGAAATGCCAAGAAGGGACTGATTATGTGGAATGTAATCTATAAACAACAGCCATAGAATGGGGTTTTTTTGCCTAGACATTATTTGTTTAGAATTTATAAGACCAGACTTTTTTTTTCCTCTAAGAAAAGGAGAAAGGAGGTGACAAAATAAATGCATAAATAAACCAATGTGTTAATTAATGATCAAATTTATTGTCCATTTATTGTCTGATACTCAGTGTTGTGCTCTCCTATAGATAACACAAAACTTGTGTCCATTCTGAGTTTAGGCTCCACAGTCACATTTTCTTCTCTTTTGCCAGATTTTACCATTTTAAAAGACTCCTGCAATGAGAGAAAGCCCTACCCACTAAAGCAAAGACAGAGGTATTATCTGTATTTTAAGTTTATACCATGCTCTGCATTTCAGTTTTGCTTCCTTATTAAATTGCTAGTCTAGGATGATGTGGGACAAATCATAATTTACAAAAATCAGAAATAAGGCATTTATTTGAAGCAGAAATCTGTGCAGGAGGAAGATGACAAGAGCTAAGCCACATGTTTTCCTCTGAGCCAGGCTGAGTTACACTACTGTCTTGAAAAAATTTAGACACTGAACATACATCCTAAGAAAAGGAAGGGTAACAGCTGCTGTCCCAAGAGTCCCTTTGGGTTCCTCGTGCCCACATATTGCTAAGGATTAAAAGAAAGATCAAGGCAAAGTCAAAATATGTTAATAAATTTCAGAATCAGGGGTTAAATAGTAACAGTCTGCATACCCTCAAGTAAAAAAAAAAAAAATACTTTCTTTTGAAAAATTTTCAATCACTCTAATCAGCTACCAGTCTCTGGCTGCCACACAAGGAAGTGGAACTGTGGACCATTTTTCTTAGTGCAAAAGGCCAAACTGGAGGGCTACTCTCTATGCCTAAATTCAGCCAGAGATTGATTGCTTTGTTTCCCTTAGAGATGAGATGTCACCATGTCACCTGATGGCTGTGCTTCAGAGAAGGTGAAACGGGAAGGGCTCTGCCACTGTGACCACAACCTGTGTCAGCCTGCTGGCTCAACCTCGAGCACAGTGGAGTCCTCTCGGGGAACTGGAGGCAGAGACTGCAGGTCAGATATGCACCGTAGTGAGGTCATGAGTATAAACCCAGCTAAAATAACCTTCCCAAATTGCCTAAACTTTGAACAAGTTCTTCATTTTAGGGCTTTCAACAAGTACACCAAGTCACGGTGACGAAAATGAGCAAAACCAATACTACTCTATGTCAACATGAAATCCAGAGGTGGGATGAAAGGGGAAAAGAAAAAAAGGAAAGAAAGAAAGAAAGAAAGAAAAAGAAGAACAATTCAGGAAGAAAGCAATTTGTTCTAGAGATTGAATGCACTGCCAATCAAATCTAAGAGCTCTTCAATCTGAAATTTACTTCATCTAATAACATTAAAAAATGCAGAATTAATTTAATTTTTACAAGTTATTTTGAACAAAGTGATATTTACTTTTCTTACTTTGAAATATATGTAGTAGCTTAAGAATGTTCCATGCACTAATCAATAATAAAGTTGAGAATTTAATTTTGAAGTGCAATAAGCTCCATTCAACTATTTGAAAAAGTTTTTCCATTAAAGCTTAATTTTTTGCAAACATTTCATGATACTGACAGTCAGGCATAGCCCCACTATGAGTATATGGTATAGACCATGTCCAGGTGTCACCTTTTTCAGCTCCATTTCAACAGTAGCAGCATTGCAAACTTTATCTCACCTATACAAACCAAGTGTGACACCCCTTCAGTTGCCTATAAAAGCACATTTATTACCACAGAGAGAGAGATTTAAACCACATCTGGCAAAAGACACTAACAATGCTTCTCCGATTTAGAGTAGCAGATGGTGATAGCATAGATGAAAACACATTTGGCAGGACAAAGAGTCATCTGTCCAGCTATTGAAGCCCCACCATTAGTGGCTAGCAAAATTCAGTTTGATTGTGTGAAATGAAATCAAAACAACTAAGGTTTAGGAATAGCTTGACTGCTGGACTTACTGATTATATGATAGCAATTCTGACTGTCCAAAATTCTCTATAGTATCCCTCTAAATCCATCGTTTCTTCAGCATAATAGCTTTACTTCTGCAGTTTATTTGCTTTATAAGTGATAGGCTTGAATGTTCATTCTTGTAATTTTATTTCCACTGCTGCAACATTTTTCTACATTGGCACCATATTTATATTGAGCTTAATTGTGCAATTATTTCTATAATGATTGAAAAAATTATAGAATAATAATTTCTATAAATTATTATTTAGATAATAAATTGTTTCTAGAACAAAAATCTGCTTCCTCTGCTGTCATGATGTCTGGGGCTACTATAATGCTCAAAATTTATTCTAAGGGATTCAAGGTAACATGAAAACAATGGAAGCGTTTTCCTATTGGACAGTATAGGAATCAAACAATGATCAAACAACTTGTAGAGGTGTGCAGTTTGTTGCATGTTGTGTTTGACTGAGCTGTACTTATTTCCATGTAAAAATCACTATTTTATCAATAGCACCTGTCATTTAAAACTAAAATTCAAACTTATCTTGTTTGCCCTCTAACCCATTTTCTCTATATTAATGAGGATGCACAATTGTCAGTGAGATTATGTGAAATTCCATCAATACAAAGTGTGCAGAAGTTGTAAGTATAGTATTTAAATCTACATAAAACCAAAATAAACCTTCAGAAATACCAGTGTTATTTACATGCAAGTTTGCCCCAAGAATATCTCTCTTCACAGCACCTCTCATTCTGAATGCCTGTTGTCTCCCTCTCTTCCTTGTCCCTGTAAATAACTTCCTCAGCTCCCCCTTAATCACTTTCTCTGCTTCAGTAGTTTACCTTCTCTCTGGATTGCTTGAAGATGAATGTTTTATAATACAGCACTTGCATGAAGTATTTTTAAGCACAGCTCTCCTCTAATAAAAAGCAACAAAGCTCTCATTAAATAAATGTAAACTCTTTTTCATTGTAACACAGGCAGGCTGAAGTACAAGCCCATTCCCAAAATACAAAGTATGACAAAGAAATAATAAATTCTCAGATATTAACACAAATCTGAACCAAAAAAAAAAAAGGGTAATATCTCCAATCTGGACGAGAATACCACTGAAGGATTTACTTTTATAGCTATTACATGACTAATATTGCACAGCCAGCTTAGACTGCTGACATTCTTTGTCAATATCTTCCTGGGCATGCTCATGAAGAAAGAATGTGAAAACATTTGGCAATGCTGCTACAATTCTAGCACGTCTCCAGTTTCCTACTTGTTTCGGAATAACTTTTAATACAAATGACTGAGTCAAAATTCCTATATTAAAATTAGGACAAACACTTGAAAATGTGCATGTCCTGTTTGATGTGATATGCAATCCATCCTTAGAACGAAACTCTCCCACTCATAAAAGCATACCTTGGTAGTGAATAAAACACTCCCCCCTTCCCACACATGGGACATCAACTTTCAAAGTCAGAAACACTCTTTGCAGCAAGGATCAAAGGAATCATGTGAACTAGAAAGCAGGAGATGGAATGAAAAAATTCTTCACGGATTTCAGTGAGAAATATGAGTGTTCCATCACTATATTTCTGAAAGCACTTTACTTGGGCACTCAGAACAAACCACTTCTATAATCCAGAACACTAATTGCTGGTTTGGTTTTCAAAAAGCACTTTGTCCAGCTTGAACTCATCACTACCTGTGTGACTTCACTTAAAAGATAGTCACCACACACCTATCATTGATCTCTACATCATGGGAAATGGAGACAAGCAAAGGTGCTTCCCTACAGACCCAGTCCCACAGCCAGGGCAGCTAGCAATAACACTGGCCCTAAGAAGCTGTGCCAACATTGCCTTTGAGACATCTTTGGAAAGTGAAAGGGCAGAAAAGCCTCAGCAGACATCTGGAACTCCTGCGTGGTTATATAGTTACAAAACCTGAATCAGAGACCAAATCAAGTGGATGTGAAGATTCTAGCCATGTATGTTTAACCTGATTTATCAGGTTTCCAAATTGTATTCTTCTGTTGTTTTATCTTACACTGCAGAATCTTCAAGTACACAGCTGGTTTAAAACACAGCAAAGAATCAAATTACTAATCCACTGTTTATTTCTGCCTTCCAAAAACTGGAAAATAACATACTTGAATGATCCAGAAACCTCCATTATTTACTTGATGAACAGTTTATTATTTCAAATAGATGTCTTTTCTGGTTTGTTCAGAGCACATAAAACATGCATAAGCCCTTAGTGTCTATATGCACTCATTAGATAACATAACACCAATCAGCCTTCTCATGAGCAACTAGAAACCCAGCTGGATTTCCAGGGTGAACACCCAATACTGCTAAATGAGAAATCAATACAGCTCAATAGCGTATTTTGCAAGACAAGTGCTGCTTTTACTCCTGACCCCACGCATGTAGCTTAACACAAAGATATCCTACCCGAGCAGAGAATGTCTCACCTACAGTCACAGCAGAGAACATGCTGTACAAGCAGGCTAAAATGTCAACTCAGTCAGATATTTGATTGCATGTACTCGATAGAAAGACAGAGTTTAATTTCTCTGTAGCAAACAAGATAGTCTTGGGAAACTTGAATATGCACTTGAGTATCAGCTAGCAAAGATACTGTAATTTATATAAAATGAATCACAGTACAAAAATTTCAAACAGCAGTGTTCATAATTTTAAAGCCAAAGTCAGTATTTACATAGTAGTTGTTGCATAAATATTCCTGGATGATAGTACAGCCAGAAATAGAAGTATATACATTAAATATAAGGCCTGCATTGATCAAAGACTATTTCTGCACAAAAGGGTCTGCCAGATAGAAGAGAATCACCATAAGTAAAGCTACTGATTTTAATCTAGCTTTAGAAAAGATACTTTCTTTAGTCTATATTATCAATGTGATGTTCTGCTCTTGAGATTCAGGGACCAGGGACCCCACGGAACACACCCACATGGCACATCCAGTCTGTGGTGCAAGGCTTTCTCACTGTTTCCACAGCCCCAGCACTGGCAGCTACCTCTTGCTATGCTGTGCTGAATAAGAGCATCTCAGGCTGCAGCAAAGAGGAAAACACTCATCTCAATGCTGACTCCACAGCATGTAGTTTAGGAGGTTTTTCTACCTTTACAGAGGACAGAGCAAAGGGGAGAGACTGGTTTTATTATATGCTATAATCTCTCAAAAATTACTTGACTCTTACAAAATAAAAGGCCTTAGAAATATCATGTATTTTTGGATTGTCTAAAGTTATTTTTAATGTCTCCTCCTCATGCACAGCATGTGTAAAAAATACAGTACTGGAACCCTCACAGTTATAGCCTGAGTAATGCAATTTTTGACCCTTGTTACAACTATCTTGACATGAATCTCAATGGGGATGACAGCACACATATTTCTATGAAATGTATCTGTTTCCTCACAGGTTTTTCCCAAAAATCTTAACTACAGCCTCTCTGGCCTAATATAACACACATTCTTGTCCCAGTTCAACACTTACATGCATATGCCAAACCCATGTAAACTTTGTACTCATCAATAAAGTTTTGTATCTGCAGCCATTATCTCCAGTCAGGCAACACCAACATTGCCACTTCCCTGCTTTTCATTGCTCATGGTGTGATCTCATGCTTGCCCCCTTGCATTCTGCCCCACATGGGCTCTTAATACAGTTTTCACACACTCATCTTACTTTTCAAGTCTGGCAAAATGCAGTTTCAAGAGGTCTTGCACTCTCAGGATTGTCCCGGGTGAAACTTCATCAAGAAATTTCCTTTTTTAGAGTTTACTGTTACATATCTAGAAGAAAAGTCTGGGGAAAAAATGAGGACTAAGGGACAGACCTGTTTTGAACCCGTTATGTATGGGGAGAGAAAAACTCAAGCTTTTGGACTTGCTTAAGTGCCCCTGTTATAGTACAATGGAAGTTCTGAAAATTTCAGAGAAGAGTCAAAGAACGATGCTGGTTTTCTGAAGTTCCTTGGGTGAAGGACTTCTCTCTCCCAGTGGGCAGACAAGTGGAGAATGGGGGTCTCCTGCAACCTCAGGTTCCTACAAATATAGTACATTGAAGGCTGTAATCACTTTAATAAACTGGGACACCTCCCCAAGCTTTCTTTGGAAGTAAGAAAATAGGTAGCCAATTCAGCAAACTGGAATCCAAAATGATAAAGACTGATCAACCCACTTGCTCAGTTAAGCTCTAATAGGTATGAGTTTAACATCTAAGATTTTTATGATATACTACAAGAGTATATCCCAAGAAGGGTCAACTTCATCACAAAACCACTATCAGATTAGCCCAAGTCAGCTTTTTCCCTGAGGATTTTTTACTCCATAGGCCACACACTTCCTCAAAGATTTAACACTGACATTTCAATCAGAAAGAGAGATGTACACAGGTATGCCAACAGGACAGGTGCTGCTCTACACCAGAGATCTGAGCTTTGCTATTCTAAATTCAGACTGCTCCTCATGCAGGGTCACAAACAAAGGCTCTGCAGTTTATCACCAGGCAATATTCAGCATTCCATGTCTAATGCCTTGAAAACGTCAAAAAATGTATAACAAGGCAGAAAAAGGAAAGAAAGGATGGAGGATCATCTTCAGTCACAAAACATTTTCATGTTATAAAAACATATCTGGAACATGTTTTTGAATAACTCAGAAAATGGTGTCCAGTCTGTAGAACTGTTCTGGCAGCAATAGATTTGAGTGACATTTTTATCTGCAAGTGATCTTGAGATGAAATTTAATTTGGAAAGTATCTAGGGACTTGAGGAGAGGTTTCTTAGAGGTGGGCTTGCTTTTGGGGTTTTTTTATCTTTTTATTCCTAATAGAAAATTTATATATTTAATATGGAATACTCAAAGCAAATAAATACATCAAATAGATATCATAAAATCCTATTCACATATGAAATAATCAGTTATCTTCAAACTTCATTGATTTATTTTCCATGTTTTTGAATGCTACTGGAATGTGACTCTAGGGCAAATAACAATGAAAAGCTGGCAGTATGGAAATGCTTTCACTGTCTTACTTAGCATCACAGTCAAGAAATAGCTACACTGGCATCCTTGCCAACTAGGTTCATATGTCAACTGCTACTCAGATTATTTAGAGGCAGCCCAAAGAAGCTGTCCTAGTGAGGACTGCAAATTAGTGGATCCTTATTCCTCACTTCAAAAATACTTAGGACTACTGTATGAAGTATCAAATGAAATAAAACTTAGGAAATACCACTGCTACATGGGCCTGGAGCAACGCAGCATCTAGATTTAACAGATTTCTTTAAAGAATTTTATCTGAAAACCATACACAAAAATCCAAATAAAAATTTACATTAAGAACATAAACTACAAGATCTGTGTCTCAGCTTCAACTCTTCTTCACAGCTCCAACATATATAGGTAGCTCTCTTCATGGCTAAAAAATAGATGTGCAGGTTCCATTTTTTGGACCTGTTTACAAAAAACAAATAGATCAATGTAAACACTTCCATAAAGACTGTTTAAGAGAGAGGACACTAATTTAAAACCAAACCAAGCTCATGTGTGGCCAGCTCTGACAACGAGCAGGGCAAACCCGAGTCTGTTTGTACCTTGCATCTGTCCCAGAGGATGACAGAAAAAGGATCAGAAGAAATGCCGTGCCAGTTCCCCCAATCTCAGTTCACTGCTTTCCTCCTGTCCTTTACAGGATCAAAAAGATGCTATTTCAGATTTGACAAAAAGATATGTATATCCTCCTTTTGATCTCTTTGGATTCTAACTTTCAGTTCCTGTCCTCCCACACACACCATTTCTGCATGGTGAAAGCATGCCAATACCACTCAGAGACTCTTGCACTCCTACAGACCAGAAGCTAGACGTGCATTTCCTAAAGGTTAAAATGCTGATGCTGAACTGATCTTAGCAGTAGCAAGACAAATACAGTATTCCATACCAGATTTACCAAAATTTTTAAGAACAAATGAAACCCAGTCCCATCCCACCAAGGAAAAATAATCTGGGACAAAACTCAGCAAGGGCACTCTTCTAAATTAATGGTGTTATGCTACAATATATTAGAAGAGTAGCAAGAAACCCAAATACTCTACAATTGAAACACATGCAAAATACTCCAACTGAATTTGTCTCAGTATTTAAAGATCAAAAATAAATTTATTTCAGACAGGATGCTTCTTTTCCAGACAACATGCTTAAGACTAAAAAAAAAGGCCCATTTTAATTAAGATTTTGGCACTGGCTTTTGAACATCACAAGTTTGTTAATTTTATGTAAAGCAAAATAAAATTATATTCTCAATGGACTTCAGTAAATTAAATGAAAATATTTCCAGCAGCTAACTCGAAAAGGGATATCATTAAAGCACTGAATTCAATCTTATCTGTAGTTACCACTTAAACTTCTAGTCACGACACATTCATTCAAAACAAAACAGCAGATTGTAATGTGGGCTGATATCTGAAGGAATTTCATAAGCATTCTCATGCTGAAGTCTAAATTTTACATGATCACTAGAGAGATTACCTTTGAACTACTTACAAAAATGTTTAAATGCCTTTGTTCTGTCTCTGAATTAGCATGTGGCATTGGAAAATTCAATATTATTTCTTACCATTTACTTCCCCTGAATAGTTAGCTGAAATAATATGCAACAAAAAACTGGAGATAATTTTCTCTTCAAACAGGAGTGGTATTAGAGGCAGAAAAAAGATCATTCAGCTATTCAATTTACATAGCTTTCAAATTTACTGTCCAAAAATCCCAGGTTAGGGACATAAAGAATAGATATAATTGCATTTGCTGCATTAGGATTATGATTTTCCTGTTTGTACTGGGTAACACTGATACTTCAATATGTTGTTAAATGAAAAAATTGCTTTGACACTTGTCACTGTATCTTAAGCTAGAAAATGAGTGTGGTTCTTAATCAGAACAGACAAAAGTACTGTACTGTTTGATGAAAATTACAATTTCTAACTGGCTCTGTGTAAACCATTCTCACCTAATGCCAAGTCCTTAATGATAAGTGCTGCTAGGAAACACTCCTGGGCAGCTCTGTGCATGCAGTCAGTTAATTATGACTTCAGTGGAGAACAGTTCATGAGATTATGTACAGTTGCAACACAATTAACTTGTTTATCATTTCTTACATACCTGCCACGTTTGTCTATGTGTGGAGCACAGATTGTTTGCATATAATTTTAACCTTTGTTCAGAGGGTTCCAAATCTATAAGGGTTTGTATGCCTTTTCTTTTTAAAAGAAAAACAGATTAAATCAGTGTTTACAACCAAGCTTTGTCTCTGTCACTTGGTTTTATGATTTCATATATAAAAATTAGCTAGATCTGTGCTTACTATAGCCACCTGCTGAAACCTCAACACCAAAACAAGATCTATAATTGGATATACAAAAACAGAAGTCCTGAAATTATAGCACAGGCCTAAAATTTGCAGCAGAGATAGTGAAATTCTGCAGCAGTGTTTATATGTGGCTGTCAGTAGTTGTACACCCACAGAATCTACCATTAGGAGTTTAAAAAAGCCAAGAAATAAAAAGATTCCTTGCACACAAGCTTCTACTTTTAGCAGCTTTGATTGTCTGCCCTTGCAGGAGCTTTTCCCTGTTCCCTCCACTGCTCTAAAAGAAGAGGATGGATCCCATGCTGTACAGGAGAAATGTATGCCATCTTCTCCATTCCATGTTTAGGAATCTAGGTAAAGAGGAGATCAGAACATTTAATTCCTCAAGGCTTCCTCAAAATACAACTGAAAAATACTCTTACAGCATGACAACATTTTTAGCTAATGTATTTTTAAATAGAACCCACTTACATTTACTATTATGTCATATACTTCTGCAGTGATTAAAATCCATATACAAGACACAGGTAGCAAAATAGTCTCTTCTCATGTATGGCCTTAGTTTTCTTAGTAGTTCTATTTACAGAATATCTCAGCAGTTCATTTTTTAATCTCCTACTGAGTACAACCCCAGAAAAACTCCTTGTAGAGAAATATTGGCAGAAGTGAAGAAAAGAGTTTCAGGACTTTAGCCATTGCATCACTTAAATTCAACTAAATTTTGACTCAACAATACTAGTGGTTAGAATAATTACAATTACTTTGATTGGCAGTCACTAGCTGCTACAGCACACAGGAGTTCTAAATCCATTGGAGAAGAATAAAATAAAATACTTCTGCTATCAAGGTATGGCATGGCACAGCTCTGGCATGTCATGGCATGCTACATTCCATACTGGAGACACATCCAAAACTCAATCATGTTCTAGATTTTATAGACCCTGCTCCAGGTGGCCCCAAAACTATGAGGGCAAACCTCAAACTTCTCCAACATATACTGGGGATCTGGTCCAAAATCTCAGAACAAATTCTGTCCTCAATGCTGATGGTAAGCAGAGAATTCAGACTAAAACATATAGAAAATATTATGCTGACTCTGCAGAGCTCTGGTATGACTCAGAAGAGAAGGACAAATCTACTGCAGGCCCTTTTGAATTTAAAGCCCAAGAGGAAAACACTGGTTTTTGTACACGTTTTGATGTTTGTACAGCCTCTCCTTCTGACAGTTCCATTTCCTCTGTAAGCACAGAAATCAGTCAGAGCTGTTAATAGGGCAAGGTAGAACTGATAAAATTATTAAGGATGTTCTCCTTTCTGCCTGTCCAGATAAGGTGGTGCTGACTGGGGAGCTGCTCACAGCATTTCCACAGGAACCGAGAATAGCTTAGTCTCACAGAAAATATGGAATGCTCTGGTGCAATGGCCCACAGCTGACTAGAAAAGTTGCAATAGTGCAACATACAAAATCAAAGAAAACCAGTTAAACTGAGGGGGGACTGGGAAAATAAAGTTAGTAAACAGAGGCCGGAAAAGAAAATTACAACCTCAGAACCAAACTGAAGCTGCAAGCTGCATATGACAAACACATGAACGTGTGTCCTATCACTTAGTTACACAGTCCAGAGGGGGCTCCTATAAGGATCAAAAGCACATCATAGCATCAATCTGACAGCCAATAGCATTATCCAACTTAGGAGAAGCCAGGAGTTCAAAACTGGAGAAAGTTTCATTTTATATTGTTAGCACATGTATCAGTTTAAGCACCAAGCTACTCAATGTTGTGCCTGTGAATGCAGGGGACTGACAATCCTATTATTGACAGGTCTTGTGAGTCTCTCCAAATGCTATGGTGCTAAATGTCACTGACCATGGGAGCTGTAACACTGCAGGAGTGCTTTAGCACAGGCAAATTCTATTTGGAGGTTCACTAGGCCTGCTTAGGGCCCAGATAAGAGACTGTTTATGTATTACATTCTGTTTCTGAACAATCTGATCTTCTACTTCATGTTTTCTGAATGCTGCAATATTTCCCTCACACCTCAAGCTGACCAGATAGAGAAAAGTCAGCTCTATCAAGCTTATTAAACTACCATTTTGGTTTTTCTTCACTTAATAGCATTTAGGCTTCTCAAAATCTTCAGTCATGGTAGCTTTTATATCATTTATATGAAAGCTTAAGCCTCTAATCTATTTCCTCACCTTTGCGTCAGTCAGATGGCACAGCAACTGTCACTTACACTTATAAAAAGTACATTTTAAGCTGTAGTAACTGACTGAATAATTTACAAGTCCTAATATCTTAGCATTAGCAATGTTACTTTAAAAATTACTTTTTTTCATTTCTAGAGAAACTAAAGTATCATCATGGCAAATTAAAACTGTATATTAGCTCAGAGATTTATTCTATTGTATCTTTATTCTTTCTCTCATTTTAGATCTTATTGGACCTCTTCTATGTGTTCAGAGGGACAATCAACACTGTTCAGTGTGCACAGCTTATTAAAGATGGTAAATTTGCTAACAGCATATTTTCCACTGCACATATTCAAGTCTTTGGCCTACCTCTTTTTTCATTGCTTGCATCCTCCAAACTCACAGAACAGTACTCTCCTTCCCTATCACTGTGCCCACCATGACATTTGTGCATCTCACCCTCCTTTTACTCATCCTTTTCATATCTCAGTGGAGCATTTTCATCTTTCAGTTGTCCATTTAACCCACAATCCTGTCCCTGAGAGTGACCGTAGGGAATTCTATTTAGAAAACACAAGAAAGAGTAACACTGTCTGCAACTCATTCCTCTAATACTCTTTCAACATCAGAAAGGGTTGCATAAGAGGGGCTAAAGGATACATCCATGCCTAACCCTTCGGTATCCATTTATAGACCTCTTGTATGTTATTTAATCTAATCTCTTGCAAATCTGCTGAAATTGTCTGCTTCTGGAACATGCTGAAAGGAGCTTGTACAAGTTCACTGCCTGCTGTGTAAAATACCAGGGCTTCATACAGTGGCAAGATCCTGCCCTCTGTCTTATTATAATGACCCAATTTTTCTGGTTCTTTTGGCTGCCACACATTCAGCCAGCAATTTCAGCAAATCTCTCCACTGACTCTTAAGATATTCCTCTTGTGTTACAATTGCTTGTTCTGAGCTGGCTTTGTGTGGGAATGGTTTGGGCGACTTTTACTTAGATCCATTAGATCGCTTTAATCTGTTCTGAAGCTTGATCAGCTGCCTTCTTCCCCCACTGCCCCTCCCTCCACCCCTGCACTTCCTGAGGTCCTGCTGGAATTCCTCACTCTTAGCATACCACATTCAACTTCTGAAACAAACTTAGTGACTACACTCTTGGAGACTTCAATGTTTATCTCCTCTGATTCACTGACTGCGATTCCTGAAGACCTTGCCTCTTTTTTAACCCATGAAGTGATGACTACTATTACACTCAGACACCATAGCAGCTTAGTTTCTTTGATTGTTGAGAAACCTTCACCTGAGTCTTTGCTGTTTTTTCAATCCTGGAAGAGCAGAGTGGGAAGACACTACAGAATTTTTCCTCCTCTTCTCAATCATGATACTCAGTTTTCCTTGAGCAAGTGCAGTACAGAGCAGCAACACAACCAATCTGCTGCTTCTGAAGTGAGATTAAAACAGGCAGATTAACAAAGACATAAAACTGACTACTCAGAATTCTGCCCCTCCCTCCACCTGGGGACACATCACTATGTTGTTAAGAGACATCTTTCTCCATGCTTCCCCAATAGTGACTTTGATCATTGGCTTTTTTTCAAGCCGTGCAAATGAAACAGGTAGGCAAACTGAAACATTAATTCCCACCATAACAGAAACCTCTTCTCCTATTACGAAACTTTTACAGAATCACACTGTTGGAAGAGACTTTCAAGATTATCGAGTCCAACCCATGCCCTAGCACCTCAACTAAACCATGGCACTGAGTGCCACATCCAATCTTTTTTTAAACATATCCAGGGATGGTGACTCCACCACCTACTTAGGCAGACAATTCCAGTACTTTATCAGCCTTTCCATAAAAACCTTTTTCCTAATATCCAACCTGTATTTCCCTTGACACAGCTTAAGACGTGCCCTCTTGTTCTGTCAGCTGGTGTCTGGAGAAAGAGACCAACCCCCACCTGACTACAAGCACCTTCCAGGAAGTTGTAGAGAGTGATAAGGTCACCTCTGAGTCTCCTTTTCTCCAGGCTAAACACCCCCAGCTCCCTCAGCCATTCTTCACAGGGTTTGTGTTCCAAGCCCCTCTCCAGCCTCGTTGCCTCCTCTGGATGCGCTCAAGCATCTCAATGTCCTTCCCAAACTGGACACAGAACTCAAGGTGCAGCCTCACCAGCGCCGAGTACAGGGGGAGAATGACCTCCCTGCTCCTGCTGGCCACACCATTCCTGACACAGGCCAGGATGCCCTTGGCCTTCTTGGCCACCAGGCCACACTGCTGGCTGATGTTCAGCTGCTGTCACCAGCACCCCCAGGTCCCTTTCTGCCTGGGCACTGTCCAGCCACACCGTCCCCAGCCCGTAACGCTGCAGGGGGTTATTGTGGCCAAAATGCAGGACTCGGCACTTGGACTTATTAAACTTCATCTTGTTAGATGAAGTTTATTCTGCCCATCCATCCAACTGTTCCAGGTCTGTCTGCAAAGTCCTCCTACCTTCCAACAGATTGACACACGCTTCCAGCTTAGCATCATCTGCAAATTTACTAATGAAAGACTCAATCCCCTCATCCATGTTGTCAATAAAAATATTGACCAGAACTGGCCCCAGCACGGATCCCTAAGGAACACCACAATGACTGACTTGCATCAGTCCTCACCAAAAATACTCCTGGATATCGACCCCTCCTTGTGTGGGCACATGTGGTAACCACACACAGTTCAAGGAGTCCTGACAAAAAATTGGGTTCCTACAGGAAGAAATTTTCTGAAAGTCATGCCATGAAGACAGAGTTCTACATTGCATGCAATGGAACTGAACACTGTAGTGCCTGTGGGAAAGGAAAAGACCCATAGAATGAGGGTGGGGAAGAAGCAATCAGGCTAGTATTTACTGCAAACTAGGAGGAAGAAATTTGTTGACTTGGAAGAGAGAGAACGATGTGGGTCTTTTTCCTCATAGTCCTACACCTATAAAGGCAAATCCTACTTGATTCCTTTTCTGAGGGGAAGGAGCATGTCATCCAGACACACATATTTCTTTATTAAACAAGTTCCTGTATAAAAGACCAAGACCTTTCCTTTAAGATCAGAGAGAATCATGCTATGTCCATGTCATTCTTTGACCTTTGCTAAAATAAAACTACAGGTACAATATCCATTGAATGTATTCAAATAATCTCAGCAGTGTTGTTAGAGAGAATGAAATTGATGAATTATTTCTAAAAGCAATGCTTGAAGAACGTAAAAAATTATGAAGAACAGTGTTTACTTTCTTAATGAAATTGTGGAAGTGCCTTCAGGAGAATGATTATTTTCTTCAGTGGTGTCCCTTATCAGCACCTTCATCTGTCTCCTGAGTTTGTTTGACTGTTAGCCTCAGTTGGGATGTGCACTTGCTGCTTGACTGGCTTGATGACCTCAGCTACAATAGCTACGGGCAGCAAAGGTCAGGAGTTTATAATGCCTTATTCACTTCCTAAAATGCTGGCTTCAACTTGCCTAGAGCCAGGGGTTCATATACATACAGCAGATAATTACATTTTAAAGGGTTATGGTTGAGAGAAGGAAATATGTGCGTTTCAAAAGGGTAAGGAATTATTCTTGTGAAACAGTCACTGCTTTCAGTTCCCACTGGGAAACAAAAATATCACCTCTGCATCATGCAGAGGCAGATGCTGAGCATCTTGCAAACTAAGTCTTACTTCTTTAGCCCACCAGATATTAAAGCATGTAGCGTCCTCAGCTCACCTCATTTTGTACAGCCACCACAGCACCTGAAACTGCCCATCACATTACTGCTACAGCACATTTCATTTCCTTTAACTCTTTTTTTTTCCTAATGACTGTAATAAGGCTCATTTGGTTGAGTAGGGGTTTGTACTCAAGCAGTTAAATTAAATTTAAGATTGCAACAAAACCTACAATACATCAGAGCTGGCATTCTTAACAAACACTGTTTAACAGGAACATTATTATTTATGGGGAAATGGTTCTGAAAATAAACTCCTACGCATGTTTAATGTCTTCTTTCCTTTATTTTTATTCTGTGCAGCAGGAAAGATTCAGAAAAAAGAACACAACCCAAAACAATGAAAAATTACTTAATGCCCAGTAATGACTAACTATATGCAAAATTGCTTTAAAAAACAAAAATCAGTTCAAGAGTTCTTCAATCTACTATATATCAATAGATAAAACGTGACAAAATTGTTCATTCAGAAGAATCTTAAATTAAATTTCAATATAATAAGGGCCATTTGTCTTCTTGATGACTTATATCCAGGAGTGAGGAAAACAATGTAAATTCTCTTCATCATGGTCCCTTTTTCATTTCTTATTTGCTGATGTATATCACATTATTGAATTTTAGAAAATGATGAGAAAAATGGGTGAGTGCTTTGCCCTGCAAACTTCCATTATTTTTTTTAAATTGGCATATTTGAATATGCTCAAGTTTCAAATAAAGTTGAAGTATTTCTTTAATTAAGCCATTTTAGCTCCTGAAGTTAACAGAAAATCACCTGTAAAGCTCAGTCTAGGCTGCATTTTCTTTCTTGGTTCCAGTAATCTGCAGTTATGTGCCCACAGGTCACCCCAGAAACTACACATTGCTCTTCTATAGAGGAAAAAAATGTGGAGGGGTATCAAATATCACATTGCTTTTAACAGGAGTTGCAATTAAGATCATGAGCCATGATCCCTAGTTCTTCCATATACAAATATTCCCTTGTATTTCCGTATGCAGTGGAACTATGGAGTGGGAGCTCCTTGAATTTGGGGCTGGAAATACCTCCTTTGGCTGTCAATCAATGCAGAAGCCAGAAGCTACTTCACATACACACGGGTAATCACGAGGAGCCGTGGCTGAGGCTGCGCTGCCGGGGATGCCCGGCACTCACTGAGCACTTCTGCTTCCTATTTATGTGAGAAAAACGGGACTTGTTTGGATACCCCATTCCCAGTCTGCAAAAGCCATCCCCTTGAAACAAACAACTGGTAAGAACAGCTACCTTTTCTGTTGTTCAGCTTGATAGTGTCCTTACAAGAAAAATTGCAATATATCCAGCATTGATCCTTGTGGGTCCCTTCCAACTAAAGATATTCTAATGACTCTATGATTCCAACTTGTGAGGCATCTTCAGTTAATTTAACTTGCAAAACTGCCAGCTGCAGTTAGGTCCATCACGAAATTAATTCTCAAATCGATAATGAGCCACAGATAAAATTACACATTCATCAATATGAAAGTTAACCTACTTGACATTTATATTCCTTAAACAGATAGTTGGCATGTGTCTTTTCTATGAATATTGACAAGTCAGAGGGAAAGCGCTGTTACAAGATTTTATGGTTTGTGCTATGACAGATGATTTTGACTGATAAATCAAGTTCCAGACATGAGATCTTTGTTTCTCTATTACTTTCTACCACATCCTGTGATATGTCACATCTCTCTGCCTCAGTGTCCCTGGAAGGGAAATATCTACTCACCTCACAAAGCACTGTGAAACTGAATCAATTTATCAGCCACATGTAATCTAGAGAGTATCAATGTAAGTGGAAGATGTTCAGCATTCTTAATAATGCTAGTGCCTTGCAGGATCACATCTGTGCAGCTCCTTGAAGATCAGATACATAGTGACAAAATGGAATCTATTTGAAGGCAAAGTTTACCTTCAAAACTTAGAAGGGAAGTGTTACATACTTCTTAATATTAATCAAATCATGATGTCACTAGTTTACATAATAGTAATCACAGTAAAATCACCAGATTTGTAACTGACAATAAAATTAGAGTTAGATTGAATAATGAAGAGTAATACAATCAGATTTCAAAGGATTTGGACCATTTTGATAATAAGGCCAGCAGATGGCAAATGCAGTTGAGTGTAGAAAAATGTAAACTAACTGGTCTGGGAATATGTGCTAAGAGGAACAATCATAAGAAAAAGCATTACTGGGGGGAGGCAGTGGGAGGGGAATAAACCAGAAAGAAGGAAAGAGGCTGTGAGAACGGTGTGGTTTAGCTGCACCCAGGAACTAAGTATCATGCAGTCACTTGCTCACTCCACACCTCACCCGCCCTGGGAAGAGGGGTAAAGGTGCTGGAGCATGTCCAAAGAAAGGCAAGGAATCTGGTCAGGAGGCTAAATCACATGAGGAGCAGATGAAGGATCTGGGGGTGTTTAGCCTGGAGAAAAGAAGGCTTAAGGAGGGACCTTAGTGCTCTTGCAACTACATGAAAGGAGGTTTTAGCAAATGGGGCTCTTCTCCCACGTGACAAGAGACAGGGCAAGAGGAGATGGCCTCAAGTTGAACCAGGGTAGATCTAGATTGGGAAAAATTTCTTCTGTGAAGGGTGGTCAGGCATTGAAATAGGATACCCAAGGAAGTCGTGGAAACACCATCCCTGGAAGTGCTCAGAAAATGCACAGATGTGGTACTGGGAACCTTGTTTAGTAGTCAAGATGCCAGTATTTGTTGGGTTAGGAACTGTACTTGGTGATCTTAGCGGTCTTTTCCAATTTTAACAACTTTATGATTCTAAAATAGGTCCCTTTAAAGCAGATGTGAGGAATTTTTTTACAATGAGGGTCGTAAAACACTGGAACAGGTTGCTGACATGGATGCCCCATCCCTCAAAACATCCAAGGTTAGGTTGGACAGAGCTCTGAGTAACCTGACATTATTGAAAATGTCCCTGGGGATTGCAGGGGCATTGGACTAGGTGATCTTTACAGGTCACTTCAAACTCAAACAATTCTATGAATAAGAATAATAGTAATTTAAAACAAACAAAAACCCCCAAACAAAAACAAAACAAAGAACCCCAAAACAAACTAAGGAAAAAAAACCAACCCGAACCAGAATAATCCATACCCCCAAAACATCTAAAAACTGAGGGGAAAAAACCCCACAAGTGATGCACAATGCAATTGCTCACCACCTGCTGACCAATGCCCACAGCTCATCCCCACCAGCAATTGAGCCCCATCATCCAACTCCTTCTGGATTATGGGCATGACATTTAACAGTATGGAATAACCCTTTGGCCAGTTTGGGTCAGATGTCCTGGTCATGCTACCCTGCCACTTCCTCATCAGCACAGCATGGGAAACTGAAAAATCCTTGTCTTAAGATAAGCACTACTCAGCAACAACCAAAACATCAGCTTGTCATGAGCATTATTCTCATACTGAACCCAAAACACAGCATTGCTTCAGCTACCAAGAAGAAATGAATTTTATCCCAGCCAAAATCAAGACATCAATATATTAGCTAATTAAAAAATGTTAAAAGGATTTGGTAAAAGGAATTTATTAGAAACTACAAGGTATAATGCATGTGAACCATTTTTTACAATCAAGGGATTCAGTCAGGAAATAATTTAATTAGGTAACAGAACCAACCAGTGTGAAAGTGCAAGTATCAGCAGAAGCATTTGACACCTAACAGGACATATTTGGCATCACATAGTATTAAATCTAAAGTCAGTAAAGTTCTTTGAAGATCAAGTGCACTAGGATATAACTACGACCTTTTGAAGTTTGAAACCACAAACAAAAACAAGCCAAGATGAAATGAAAAACACTAACATACCTGATTAATATTCAATATTCTGATGAAGAAATAACTTAGGAGTGTGTTTGTATATGACACCAAAAATGCATCTAAACTAGGCAAACCACGGACTCTAAACACAGTCCTAATGACCACATTATTAGTTGTTCCAGAGTGAGTTTCCCAATTCTGTCCTAAAGCAAAGGTCCCTTTTCTTAATACAAATTTCATTTTAAAGGTTGTACATTTATTTTTTTCATAAAACCCAGAAAATTTACACCCAGTTTCTCTAGTTATAAACACCATGGATCACAACAGCATGAAAATAATTCATGTAGGAATAAAACCTTGGGTACAAGCACTGTCTTGTCCTAAAAAGAAAGACCATGATAGCAACAGAAAGTGGTCACTGTCGCTTGCAGGAACATAGAAGTATTGCAGAGTTGCCAGTTCTGGTACAAAGTGGTCCTCTTAAAAATAGCTACAATACAAATGGGAAGACAAAAGACTAAGTTAAAAAGAAACATTTGTGGAACACTGAGAAATAGGTGCTGCTACACTTAAAGCATGCTGCTGCATGTGATCACTGACATTTCAGGTCAATGAAACTTATGCAGACAAGTACAGGCAGTCATTGCCAATTTTCACTGAGAAAGATGGCATGGCTACATATATATAAAAAAAAAATATCTAATTTTGTTACAACTATGGCCTTTTGTTTGTTATTTTTCCACACACTAAAAGGTAAGAATATCTAATTTTAAAAGAAGTCAATCTTGTATGTGCCATCAGGCATATTCACAGGTCCACAGAACTAGAGCAGGGTTGAAGTCAAAAGTTAGAATTTACAGAATAGGAAACTAAATAGAAGAACAGCAGAAAGGCTGTAAAAAGCACACAGGTGGGATTAAAATATCAATAAATATTAAACCCCACATTTCTAATCCTAAAATATAATTATTTCTTGTAATAAAACGGCAAAATTCTTCCTTTAGACCATTAATTTCCTTCTCATCTGAACCTGCTAACTTTATTTTGTGCTGGCACTATCATATGAAAGTGCTTTGAGTGCTTTTCTCTGATTGCACTGGCAGAGTTATATGAACCATTACCTATCATTACTTTTTTTTCAAACCTGTCAGTTCCTCCTCTTTGTAGCCAACAAGCTGTAAGAAGGGAAAAAAATGCAGTCTCTGTCAGGGAATAAAACCACACATACAAAAAGGAGCTGAAAGGAGCACCTGAACAAAGGAGAAGGGAGGGTGAAAAAGGAGATGAGAGATGGATAAATCTGCTCACTCTCTCTGCAAAGGACATTCTATTCTCCTGCCATTAGAAATTAATAAATAAATAAACCCATAACACTAACATACAATGCATGCTAGACATGTTTTTTGCCCATGACTCTTCTTTATTCTGCCACACCATGTACTTAAAATACTTCATGCATTCCATAAATATTATGCAAATAAAAATAATATCAATACCATGCATGGTTAAATGCACATAAATTGAGCTTGAGTACATGAGAGGTTATGTGCTCCCCTCAAAGCTGTGTGCATCATAGAAGGTGCTTTTCAGCAAATCCTTTACAAGGCACACAACAAGTGATGAACAATTAGTGCTAATTAAACTGCCCCCCTAACTACAGTGCTGAATGACCTCAAGATGCACTTGGATCTGAAGCTCCTTTCCCTCTGGGTGAATGCCAGGCTGCCTTACCTCTGGGAAGCTGTGGCATGCTCCAGCTGCTAGCACACATGTGTGGAACGTCAGTCCCATTTGCATGCACCACTCTCCAGACACTGAAGCAGCCATTAGGGAAGGGCACTGCAGACACAGCTCCAAGACTGAAACATTCCAGTAAGTTCTGATTTGTCTGCTTGAAACACCCAGGAAAGCCACAAGCAATGACAAAGTGACAGCATACTGACAGGCAGACCTCCACAAAGGCAGCCAACTTAATGCAGCAGAAACAGATTCCAGAAGCTTATTTATCACACTCAGTGCCCCAGGTTGGTACCACATCTGCCTCTTAACGTCTCAAAAATAAATCAGGAAATTTTTTTAAAAATTAAAATCTTTAATAAAAAAGAGTCAAATCTACAACCACTACCACTCTTTCCCTCAATAGTTCATGCTACTCCCCTCACGTAACACCATGGAATCAACACCAGAAACCGAGGTGTCCTACTGCCTCTCAGAAAGTAGGAGACAAAGCAATACAAAAGATCAGTTATCCCCGTGAATGTATGGTGGAAGTCACTGCAAATGACCAGAGGAAATAATGTCATGAAGTCAAAATAGACAGCTAAACTCATAGCTGTTCCTAATTTGGGCATTATTACAGACTAGACTACAAACATTCATCATAGGCATTCAATCAAACTGAATTAACTGTCAATAAAGGCTGAAGCTTAGTAGGGTGTTTGACAACTTTTATCTCCAAAGCAGTAGATGGAAGCATGTGGAGTATGTGTTAAAGAATGAGGCCGGAGCATCTGCCATGGCACGCGTGCTATTGGGCAGCTGGAGGAATCCAAAGAGCTGGCTGAAGGAATCTATCAAAGAAACGAACAGGCAGAAAACTCATGGGACTTAACAAAAAAAGGATGAGCAGTGGCAGAACAGAACACACAGGGATTGCTGAGCCCAGCTGGTACGCCAGAGGTCATATGATGGCACAGAAAAGGTTCATATTTCCCATCCTGTTCTGAAAAATACACCTATGCTCTACAGTTAATATGTTCCTCCTGGACTGTGATTTATCCCCAGAAAACAAAACCTAATCTGTATGCAGACAGTAGTAATATTTTTCATCATGGTTGATTTTTTGCTTGTAGGATCTCTTCTTTCTCTCCATCTGTCTCAAATGACATAGTTCAGTTAAAACACAAGAGTTGAATCAGTTGTGATTTTGGTGGGGTTAAGGACAGTAAGATATTTCCACCTCTTTTCCAAGAACTAGCTAATGGTAAAGTCAAGAATGTTAAGATGTTGGGAGCTTCTTGTCACTGTGATAGAGAGAAGGACAAAGAAAAGCTATTCCAGAAGCACATATGGTGCAAGAAAAAATCTGAAGAATAAAGTAGTAGCTTAAAGCAGAGAAAAGTTATGATAATAGCAGTATAAATTTCTTGCAGCTATATGCAGCTTGTCACAGCCCCTAAAAATCACAAGTTATTAAGTATGAAAACTAGAATGTAGTAATGACATTTTGCATTCCAGCCAAAACAGAATTCTGTTTTGAATTTTATTTTCATTTCAATAGCTGAATAATGTCCACTGAAGGATACAGACTGTGTACAAAAGACCCAGGTAAGTTCAGGTACTTTCATTTAAAAAGGAAGAAGGAAGGAATTTTCATGCTTGGATCCAAAAGTAATCAGTGAGAGAGAAAGAAAAAAACACACTCATTCAGAGGAACAAAGGAAAAGACCATGAAGAAAAAAATAAAGAGAATTGCAAATTGCACTGCATTGAAAACATTGTAATTTGTTCACATTAAGCTTTGATACATGTGAAATTCCAAATACAGCTAAAGCAAAATGCAGCCCACTACAGAAAAAATGAAATCTTTAATTTGCACACAGATCCAAATGTAACAAACATATCAAGCTATTGTCTGCTGCATTACATAGAGTCAGAATATATCAAGTCTTCTTATTATTTCCATTATTTCATTTGAATTACAATTGCACCCATTGTCCAGGGGATAATTTCCAGAGATTCTATCAGTGCTTCAGAGGATTCAGAATCTAAAATAGCAAGCAGCATACACAAGAGAAATGGGAAAATATTAAAGCATATCAGGTAAGTGTCGGCTTCTTCCACCAGCTATCTAGACAAAAAAGTAACACCTATCTGCTACAAAACTCACATTATCACAGGTTTGGTGAAAATCCATCATGTTTTTCATAAGAGTCCCCCCTTTAGAGAACTGCATATGGAGGAAAGAAGAACAGCCTCAAAATTTCTGTGCTTCCAATAAGGCTCTACTGAGTGGCTCTGAGTTCCCACTACGCATAGCCGTGAAATCAAGGCATCTGACATACCTAACATTCTGAGCTTTCAGAAGAGCATGAGAAGACAACTAAGGAATATGTTTTCTGGAAGTGCTCCATCTTGTAGTGCTTCACTAAGTGGCACATCTGCCACATATTTGCACTTTCTCATATGGACTGCAAAATGGGATAATGCTGACTGATACCACAACTAAAATCATTAGCTGTTTCTCCTTTGGGCACATTTACAAAAACAGAGATGTTCAAGTGCTGCCTTGCAAATAAAAGACAAAGCCCAAAATGCAATAGGTACAAGTGAATTTTCTTTCAGTGGGACTCATTGGAAAAGTAATCTCTAAGTTTTTCCAGCAATCTGACCTGCTTAAAGACAGTGCAGTAGCAAAGCTCCTAATGGGACCAGTGAGCCCAAGTTGTGCATATGATGTTTCTCTGCTACAGCCGTGAATTTACTGCTGGAATACTGCTGGAAGAGAAAGCAGTCAGGTGAACCTCTCTTCTGCAGCCTGTGTCCTCTAGAAGGTTCTCAAACACACAAAGTGGCAGCTTATGGATGGAAAAGAAAGCTGTAGTCATAAATACTGTCCCTTACAGCTACAGTTACCATGGTGCATCTGCAACCGAGGCCATTCTCTTAAACACTGTATGAACAAAGATGAAGAAGGAAACATTAGTCCAGTATCACAGCTTGAGTAAGAGACAGCAGATGGCAAAAGGGTAAACCACAAGAAAACAGTGGAATGCAGTGGTCTTGGCATTACCCAGCTGCTTATGTGGTAGTAACTTTTGTAGGCATGAGAAATACACTTTTTAGAAAGGCTTTGGGGGAGAGTTTGCAGGCAGTTCTGCACCTGCTCATGAATCATAGAATGAAGCACTAAAAAAAATGTTAAATACTTAAATGGTTTATGGAGATTAGCAACTGCAGGCAGAAATAAGTGTTTTAATAATGCAGGAGATAAGACATGTAGGAGAGAATAAAGAGCCTTGAAAACAAAATACAAACATCCTACATTTAATGTGACAGGTTAGGTGGAGCTAGCTGATGAAGTCAAGGAAAGAAGTGACAGAGGTCAAACTGAGAGCTAAGGAAATTCTCTTTAGAGCAGAAATTATCATTGACAGAAGCAGATCAAACCTGCATTGCCAAAGCTTAAAGTGTTGTTGGCACAGTCAAGGTATACAAGAGAAAGCTATGAGAATGGCCTGGAAGGCTAAGGGCTCTGTTTCAGCTACATTGAGCTTCTCGAGGTGAACATACAGGTCCAAGCAAAGATCAGACAGGACAAGACTTTAGTTTCATCATGGAAGTTGTAGAACCTGGATGATGACAAAGACACAAAACTAAAGTGTGTGCATTTCTATTCCAAAAAATTCTAGAAGACAGAGGACTAATAAGAGGGTAGGTTTCAGAGATTATGGCTATGAATTATGATGGTTTTAGAGGGTGACAAAATGAGGATTCAGGAAGTACAATACAAGAATTCAGTGCATTCTACATGACAACACACAAAGGAATTATCAGTTGTTGATCCTTATTAATTCTTGGTCTGTGTGAGCCTCACTATTATCTGCATGCTTGTGTGTGCATACATTAAAAACAGAAAGAAAGTAAAATCTCAACTAACAAACTGCTAACTCTTGACTGAAAAAAGGAACCTAGTAAACAACACAGGGAAAGCAAAAGAACTTTAACAAACCAGCCCACAGAGAATGTAACCTGCTCGTCAATTTTGAAACTGTTTTCTAAATAGATTAGTAAAAGAAAAAAAAAATAAAAGGGAAAAATCTCAAGATTCACTTGCCAGTTTCCTACATGTCTTATATGGGCTTCACAGAATCACAGTATGGCTTTGCATGAAAGGGCATGGGGAATCCATCACCTCTGGGCGATGTATTTCCACATTTTACCACCATCATTGTAAAAAACAGCTTCATTATATCTAATCTAAATTGACCATATTTTAGAATCACAGGAAGTTTTTTGGTTTTGCATCATAAATCCTTTAGAATGTAGCAATGGACATTGCAAGAGCAGCTGAAGATCTGATATCTCCATAACAGCCTATGACTACTTAGAGAGAAGCAGGATTTTTTCAAGCCCAGAGTCAGACAGAACCTGAAGCCCTGAGGCAACTGAGGCAGCCAATCTGATAACAACACTGTTATCATAATTTATGAAAATTTATTGTGATCAGGCTACTGATAAAACATCAGTTTTAAAAGTGTGCTATGACAATCCTTTAAAAAAGTAAGGAGTAGAATCCAAGGAAAAATCTCATCTGAAGTCCTGGAAGTCACAGAGCACCTCTTCTTTGAATACACTTCCAAACACACAAATCCCCAAGGAAGGTAAACAGGAAAATCAGCATTGAATTATCAAGCTTAAACCACACTTAGCCAACCTACAGACTAACTACCTGTAGAGACTGGTGAAAATAATCTCTCTAGAATTTAGTAAAGTTTTTGGAAGCTGAATGAGTATGAGCTCGAAGAACAGACTCCTAGGTAGGCTGAAAATAAGCTGGCCTGCTAGAAAGAAAGAATACTGCTGGGCATCAACTGCCCAATGGCTGGCAGTCAAAAGTGAGAAGTGTTTGCCAGTGATTGGTCCGAGATCTGTATTTTTTAATAACACCTGGGCAATAACAATGAACTTCCAGAGTAGTGCAAAGTTTTGCACCTGGGGCAGAGTAAACCCATGCTGGGAAGCAGGTGGATAAGTTTCAGCTCAGTAGAAAAGAATCTGAACAGCCCCCTGAACAGGGGCTACAAATGCTCACTCATAATGAGCAAGGCAAACTGAACACTTGACTGTATTGGAAGCATGGCCAGCAAAACAGTGGGAGTGGCTCCCCACCTCTGCATGGTGTTGGCAAAGCACCAGGGATCTGTGCCCATTTCCAGGCAGATATGGAGAATTTGAGAACAGCCAGAGAAGGATCATTAAGATGGTTGTGGCCTTAGAGAACAAGATTCCTAAGAACCAGTTGAGGGAGCTGAGCTGCTTTAGTTCAGTGAAGAGGCTAAGGATTGCTAGAAGAAATACAATTCCAATGGAGTCAAATTCTCCTTGACAGTAGCAGCTGAAGTAACAAAGTGTCTTGACCACAGTCTGCAGCTTTGGAAATTCCAAGTGGATATGAGGAAAAGAGTATTACAAATTTGTGTCCTAAAGCTGCCAAATTTATGCTAGAGGATCAACACATTTCCCAGTCAATCACCTTGTGTGCAGACACTAATGCCACCAACTTTTTGTCAACACTGAACTTCTATCTATTAGATTCAATAGGTCCAAAATCTCCAACTGAGTACCTTTCTTAAAAAGGCATTACAGCAAAAGTTCAATCACCATAAGGCCTCCAAAACCTGTACTGACTTACTCTGATTTTCATTTTTTTTTTCCAGGGGATGACAGGAAAGAGGAGTAGAGATTGAGACAGGGAGCCTGTTACCCTTCCTACATTCATAATATCCTGTGAAGCTACCACAAAAAGGGATTTGCAGGCCTGAGCTGTCATTGCATAACATTTCAAAGCCACAGTCATTTTCTGTGATTCCCTTCTAGCCCAGATCTGCAAGTTTCCCACTCAGAGAAGGAAAACCCAAGGCCCTCTATTTGTAGCTACACGCTATGCCTGCAGTCAAACTGTCAACATCTAAGCACTCATGTAAACAGGTACATATTTTAATTCTTTCTCCCACAGGCATAATAAGTATTATTAAGTCTAGGGCAGACAGCAGATTTTTAAAAGGCTTTAGTTATATCAATAGTAAGTTTGAATGGTTTTTCAGTCTGCTGTAGTAAGGCAGTAAAATATAATAGCCTCTTAACTGACACATTGTTATCAGTCTTATTATGGCTTTCTTCATGCCTGTCAGTGGATTATGGTAATTTTTTTAGTCACAGGTCTAATCAAAGTAGAAGACTCTGAGCTACTGACAGCTCAGGAGAGATATAACTGCTTACATAATACTGTCATGAAATTCTAACGCAGGCAGAAACTTCAGCATCTCTCCAGTCCGACTCTCCTCCTAGTTAAACAAAGCAACTGTTAGAACAACAGGTTCCTTTTCATGCCAAAGGAACAAAGAAAATTCAGTGGTTTCCCCCAAATTACTACAGCATGTTGTTCTTCTAGGCAGCTGGTGTGATGCAGTCTAGAGATGGCTTTGTGATCAGGACTGTAAACTCACCTTAATGTCTACCTGTCCAAAACAACTCTTCTGCTTATTTCTGAAGAGCTGATCAAGTTAAACATAGGGAAAATTCCTTCGTAAGACTGAAACACCACCTTCTCATCCAAGCAAGCAAGGTGAAAATAATTTTTTCTTCAAAGAACCAAGGAAGAGCTTGGTGCAAGCACTGGCTTAGAAGGGGAACAGCCAGGACTGTATCCCTGAGCAGGGGGTGCAGCATGCCTGAGCAGGTGCTGGATTGTATCTTGTGGGGATTTCTGTGTTCCTCAAGCTTTGTGGGTTTCTACTGAAATAGATACAAGACCAGAAGAAGATCCCAACATTAAAAACCTTACAGAGCATAAACATTTTGCTTTCTAAAAAACAGTATTTCCAGTGTAATTTGCACTGAATTTGAGGGCCACAGATTGAAAGCTGAATGGATGCAGAGTGTATACAAAACACTGCACAAAAGCAGCTCATATCTCTCCAACAGAAGTAAGAAAGTAGAGGAGCTTTCACCTTCTTCAGGTGCACCTCACATGCCAGCTTCAGCAATGGTCAGTGACCACTGTATCCACCACTGCAATCACTAACATACTTCTAATTGAAGAATGAGATTATGCTAGTGCTTGAATCACAGCTGACGGGAACTTGAAGCACCACCAATCAAAATTAAAAAAAAAAAACAACAAAAGCCCCCAACAAACAATAAAATGAAAATAAAGCAATACCTAAAAAAAAAATCAAAGGAAAAAAAAAAAAACAACCAAAAGTCCCCAAACAAACCAACCAAAAAAAAAAACTCCACAGCAAAACCCACAAAACACCAGATAGTAGACTGGCAGCACATATCTCGCCAGCATTCTTCAACGCTGATATTGCAAGAGAAAACATGAACAAACAAAACAGCAATCCAACACCTGCTTCTGCGGTGGAAACCAAGAATAACAAACTCTTGAAGTTAGTAGCAATGTTGCCACAGCCTGGTTTTCATTCATTTGTCCTTTGCATATAAAGCCAGGTTGTTAGTGTCCTGAAGCTTGATCTGACGGTGAGTGACACTCCTCCAATAAAATAATTTCTTGCTTTCATCAGGAACGTGTTGGATGTCAGAACACTCTCAGGCACGGGAACCATGCACCGTGGAGGTGTCTGTACTCACAAGATGTAGCCATTCCTTAACATGACAGAATGGGTCTGAAAAGAGGCCTCAAATACATTTGAGTATTTCCAAGTCTTCTCTTTCTCCTTCAACCACTTTTTATTTCGCTTGACTTACAGAGAGCTAAAAAAAGCCAAAATCAAAAACAAGCCTGGGCAAGTGAGCTGAGGATTTGCTCTTCACACAAAATAATACAGGCAGGTACTGAAGTGCTGCCTGATACTACATTTCTATTATCCACAATAGTAGAAATCATGCCCAAAGAACATATTTATAAAGAAATGCAAAACACTTAGAAAACAATATGGATTTTTTGATTGTGTGCAAGCTGAGAAGAGTTTTATTTTTTAAAAATCTGTTTAAATTCCTTGCTATTTCAATGGTCACAGTATTATCAGTCAAGTATAATAAGAACTCCACAGAACTTCATGAGTCACAGTACTGGATACAAAGCCAACTGATGTCAAGGTGAAATATTATCTTCTCATTCAATTTAAGGGGTTTTGACTCGAGCCTATAGCAAAAGACATGAAGTGAAGCAACGCAAAAACGCTTGAAATAAGATAAACCACATCTTAAGATTAAAGAGAAATTATTATACGACAGAATCTCCAGCACTTACTGCTTATCCTTGTAGGATTTAATGCTATTTTCTATAGTTTCTATTCTGCAATGAACTAAGGTTATCAGCAATAAAGATTTCTGTAAGACATTTCACCCTGCTATTGCAAATCCTTAACCTTTTCCACCAGATTTTGATATAGACTTCAATATCATCCATCCTTTTTAACAGCCTACTAATTTCAGAAATGCTGAAACATGCTTTAGCATAAACAAGTCAAAGTATAACTTGAGGGCAGAAAGCAGTGAGAGCCAAAATATTTCCAAAATAAGAGTGATAGAGGGTTAGCTTTTGTGACTGAAAGAAAGGTGTTGCAAGTAGTACAATGAGGTTCAAATTATACAGGTGAACAAATAACTTCTACTAAAATCCTTCCTTGTACAAGTCTCAGAGTTTACTGTCAGAATTTACTGGGGGAAGGGGAGAGAATCTAGTTATTCAGCAACCAAGTTCTAACTGACCAGCACTACCCAACATGAATTCTAACTAGTGTCAACAAAGCATCTTAAAAGTAGTTTTCAATTGGTTGGTGACACGCTCTGGGCAAATACTATATAATTTTTTTTTTAATGCATTCCTTGTGAATTAGAAAATGTATCCAAACCAGAAGACACTTTTTCAAAGCTCATATCAATATTCATCTTCTGTTAATTGCTATAAAATTCGACCTCATTAATATATGACAGAAATACTGTTGTAACTAATATTACAGATTAGTTAGTGCCCAGCAGTAGTAAGTGAGCTATCAAGAAAAGGAAGCATTGCTTTTCTAATTGAAAGCCACAGCAAATGCCAAAACTGAAAAGTACCAAGATCTGGGACTATCAGAGATAACATTGTCGTGTGCCACACTGGAACACACACTAATTACAAGTTCTGCTCTGACCACACCATGCCCCTATCTTCTAATCACACTTTACAGCCTGGCATTTCAGTGCATGTAAAATAACACATTGAAGTAGAACAGGATGCCAGCTTGACTGCCAAGTCCTGCCACTGCACAGCAATGCAGTAAAATTAACATTTTTTGTTTGCTTTCCCCATGTGGTAATCTGTCTTCCCAGCGACAGGTTTCCAGCAGGGGCACATGATAATTTAAGGTGCTAGAAGGTTTAGCTGGCAGCAAAACATATACTTCTCACTACCACAGGAAGGACAACTATTGACTGCAAAATTCACTCTAAACCATGCCCTTTAAAGATAACTGGCCAGATGCTAACAACTTGTCCGAATTCCCTGGAATAGAACTTATTTCCCCCCCTACTCTGCTACCACCCTTTAAGGTTCTGTTTGTAACAATGGCACAGAGTAGGAAGCTTAATTTATGCTGATACGGGCCCAATAACAGAGTGACAGCTAACAGAAGCAGCTGAGAGGAGAAAGGTATACAAATTAAATATGGATTGCTTGACATCATCTTTCATTAATGTATTCAGGGGACTCAAGACTTACTCCTAAGGGACTGAGAGTTTGGGGGGGTGGTTTGTTTGTTTTGGGGGGTTTAGTGGAGAGAGGTGTTATTTTTTGTCTGATTACTCTGTTGTTGGTTTTTTTGAGTTAAGATTCAGTAACACAGAGCAATCAGCTTTGAAGGTCACTAGATAAGGACATGACACTAGAGTGCTTTTCTTCCTGCTGTTTTCCCTGTACAGTGCACCTAAAATAACAACATCATCATATGCTACTTAGTGGAATTGAATCAATTATATCAGATGCTGTGTTGTGCTCAAATACATGAAGCCAAATAATGAGAATTTGGCTTATTGTTCATCCTTTTCAGGAAACTTGGTCTTGTGGGAAATTGACAACCAAAACAAAACACCATGTTATAGCCTGTGGGGAGTCCTTCTGCTCCAAAAATATGATAAATACCATTGTCTTTCATTGTGGAGGTATCCCTCATAGAATGAGCCACCTGTATGCCACACAACAGATTTCTGAACAATACCACTTTTAGAGAGCCAGAAGTATCAGGCCACAGATGGTGCTTTAAAAATCATTACTAGGGCAATTTGTTGCCTCTTACCTCAATCTTTATTTTTGCAATTATGCAATAATATATGCAAATCTATCACTGAATTTTACAACAGCTACTGTTCTTTTTCACAAAATCCACGGGATCACAATCATAATGATAAAAGAATAATAATCCACATCATTGTCTCTTGAGCCTGCAACACCTCCTCAGATCAGAGATCAGCTGGACAGTGTAAGTCAATATGTCAGACATCTTGGTCCCTATGGAGGTCTCAAAATAACATCTTTTATTGATGAAGTATGCTGATGGAAACACCCAAGTTACTGAGAGAGGAGAAAGTGCTTTAGGTTTTGAACAGTTCCTAGTCTCTTGGGACCACTTCAGGCTTTTCAGTGTTGCTGTTTGCTTGTGGTGCTGGTATGTTTTTTTGGTTTCTTTTTTTTTAATTCTGTACTTAGAGGATTTAAAAACTTGCTGCTGCTTTTTTTAAAGTCAAGCCTCTGAACAAAATCCCTGTATGCTATGATCTGAGAGGAGGTCATATTCTTTCCATTAAATCAACCAAGGTTGCACAGTAATGGTTTCCCAAGCACTTTGGGCACAGGAGGCCTGACAATCTCTTTATGCAGTACAAAAACTTGGGTTCATTACAATGCTCTTTGCTAATAATTTTCATTCCTCTCTTGTTTTCCATAAAAAAAATTTATTCTCTCTAAAACCAGCTCTTTAAATTCATACATTTTCTAACACTCAAATCTACACTTTTATTTCAATCCTATTCTGAAAATGAAATGGCAGAAAAAAAATGAGTTGAAAAGGTCATCACCCTAAAATTCTATTTGATTCTGAAATGCTAACAGACAGTTTTGGACCTAACAGGATAAACCATGTTGTAGCTGCTCCAGGAAATTTTGCAGCCACCACTGCTGCCTGTGAGCCCCTTGTAAGCTTGCACAGATTTTTAAAACAAGTTGCCTCTTTCAGCTGTTTCAGAGTATGGTGGGGGGGGAAGGGGGAAAGAAGAAACACACTATTAAAAAGAGAAATCCTAATGTGCTACTGAAAAGCCCATTCAGCTTAAATACCAGGAAAATTCCCTAGAGAAGGCTGACTCACCATATATTTTTTAATTTCTATCATTAAAATTATATCTGTATTGCAAGTATTTCTCTTACATGGAAATTAATAGAATCTGCCTTCTCTCAAACAGAGCAATTAGTCCATTCAGAAAACCTACATAAATTCTAAAAGCAATTTGAAAGTGTTTATACTGCAGGTTTATACACTTAGGTAGGAATAATTAACTGCTCAAAGCAAACAGTGGAGGACATCTTGCTAGGTATCACTTCTGTTGGAAGAATCTGGTAGTTACATTGGATCACAAACATTAATTTAGGAATTGTTTCTTTGTTTTAGTACCATAAAATAAAAAACATAGATATTTATGCCATTTATAGCCACAAATATAAGCTGAAAGATAAGTAAGGTACCTCTGTTCAGCACCAGTTAAGCTAGAATTCCCATCAAGGTATAGCATTTCAAGAAAAACCTAAGCCACATGGGGGAGTTCAGAGAAGAACAGAGGTCAGGAACCTAAAAATACCAGACATGAAGAAAAACAGACACAGGACTATTTAGTTTGAAGAGATCAATGGAAAAGTGCTAGTGAGAGTCTTACTGGATTATACAGGACTGCTGCAGAGAGGAAGGGATTCATTTGTTCTGCCTACCCACTATGGACAGGACAACAAGAAGCTGTCCTAATCATGGAGCGGAGGAAAAAGAAAAAAGAAAGTTTAAGATAAACAAAATTTTACATTAGTGAAGATAGATAAGGACTAAAAAAAGTAGGAAATACCTACTACCAGTTGCCCTTGAGAACAAGCTAGACAAGCACCTATCAGGAGCACCATCAGAATATAGGCCCAGACATGGATGACTTCACGTAATTAAAAGTCTCTTGATTTTCTGCATACTCTTTTTCCTATTTAAAGTGTTTTGCAGAATGTATCTGTTATGCATTTTCGCCCATCTCCACTTTTTGGCCTGGGTAGTACAAGTGTTCATTCACTCATTGAAAGCTGTAGCAAGGAGTACCACTAGGTTTGAGGACAAAAAAGACATGCCTAGTTTTAGCTAAAATAAAGTCTATTGGATTAAAAAAAATTATAGAAAGTACCTGATTTTGGGAGGGGAAGAAAGTAATACAAAAAAAAAAATGAAAGTAATATCTTAGGGAATACAATCCACTATGAGATTTCTTGAGGGTTAGTACATGCCTGAGAATATTCTTGCTAAACCAAACATATGCATACTGTGGCTGAGAAGCAATACATCAGACTTGTCAGGTTATGCAGTATACTGTATTTTATTTCTCTTTCAAAAAATTTGAAAAGCTATGTAAATTCTAGAAAGACATATACAGCATCTGGCACCTGACACTTACATACACTTATTAGTTGTTCTTAGGGACTGAAATAAAGGAAGTTAAAAATGAAATTTCAAAAGTGACAAAGCAAGAACACAATATTATTTGTATGCCCTGTCCTTCTCTGGGTTCATTTGTCAAATAAATCACAACATCCAGTAGATAATCTGACTCCCTTCTCAACATGTTTAAGAATTTGTTCATGCCTTGCACATTATTTAGCAGCTCTAGCATTTATTCATGGAAAGAGTAAATATCAGAGAAGCAGGAGTTAAGGAAAAGGTTTATCAATGGATAGCACAGTCACACTAATAAGTATAGGGGCAGATGGTGCAAATACTTTGGTAATAAATAATTATTTGAAGTGTTGCACACAGGCAAGAAATCTCTGGGGGTCTCGCTAAAAAAAGCTCTTGCACCACTGCACTGATTAACTTCTTACTTCAATTATGTTATCTACCTTTCAGTAAGAACTAAAATGATAGGATTTCTACAGGCTCCTGTAAGATGAACAGTACAAAGATTCAGGCAACTACACACAAATAGCAAATTTTATGCTAAATCTTGCTACATTTTAAGCATAGTTATGTTGAATGTTTAAGGTATATGTGTCCACTTGATTAAATAGTCTCTATGAGTGTCAAATCTTATGAGACTCTGTGCAAGGAATTATCCAGGGCAGAAAAGATGGAAGGTTTGCTCCAAAAATATTTTTTCCTCTATTTTTGAGATAAATTGTAGAATGAGGTAACAATTCTAGTCTAATATTATTACCAGCACATGAAACTTCATTTATTTTTGTGAAGGACAGGGTCAAATAACATATTCTTAAAGAGCAGTAATTTACACCTCAGTCTCGCCGATTTAAAGGATCAGAGTGAAGCACAGAATAATGAATAGTTTAATTCTACTGCTGGAGCAAAGGTAGAAGCAGCACAACTGGAATCCTAGAGAGGATGGCAAAACCACAACTGTATCTCAGCCAGCCCCAGCACATCAGCACAAACCTACCCCATCATGGCTTGTGCCAATTGAGCAAAGCACAGACACATGCCCTGTGCCCTGCTGCAGGGAGGTGGGGTCTACACCTGGCACACAGGTGGAGGACAGGGCTGATAAAGCAAAAGCCACCTCCCCAGGTGCTGCAGCAGAGGTGACAATGCTTCTGTTACTCATTTAGTGACTGGTTTTTTTTGGGGGTTTTTTTGGGTCAGACTGTGGGACTGACTATTTCTTTTTCTCTTGCATGAAAAGGGAAGAAGAGACAAGGCACTCACTTCCTCTCTCATAAGGAATTTCCCTAAGGCCCATAGACATATTTATATGTATGCACATTTCAATAAACCACATTTCCTCTACTGACTATATTTTCTTTTATTTCCATTGCAACCTAGTTGAATGGGTTGTCAGTCATTTCTTGGCTAACCCTGACTTGTCCCAATATGTAAATTAGACTCTCCTCCTCCCTACCTTAATCCCCTAGAGTGATATTTTTCCTGTATTTAAATAATTTTACCACTTATTACTTGGACAATGAATCCAGACCTGGCTGTTTGCCTATGCTAATAAATATATAACAGTGAACTGAAGATTTCTAGTGCTAGGACAGTGAGATGAGATAAGAAGTACAATGAGATGTCTGAGGTTTACTAACGATGTATTTATGAAACATGTGGACAAACTGTGAAACTGAAGGTTAAAGCATTTTTGAATCTTGACCAAAATAAAGATATGCAAAAAATCAAATCAAAATAAAATATGCAACATGCAATACTCAATTACTGTGCTATACAAGTAGTAATTGCTGAGGTGAGTCAGTAGCCCAAGTAGGATCAGCCAAGCCATAGGACAGCAGGCACTGCATTCACCAGATTACTTCCAGGCAGCAGAGCAGATGTAATCCATTGATAAAATCCTCTACCCAATAAACAAGCTTTCTGGACTGAATCCCAACCCTGACTACACTCACCTAACTTCAACTGCATCACAGCTCTGTTTACTGCCATTATGGGAACAAAATATTCAGCCACATCTACACTTCACTAGCACAAAGTACTGTTGAGAAGCAGCATCAGTTCCATTCCTGCAACAGGACTTAACCAGTTTCTCTGAAGTCCAGGATTATCAACACTCAAAGGGAGAACAATAACACTTTATTTCTTCAGTCAAAACCATATTGCACCTTCAGCTTTTTCACACCAACTCTGTGACAATCTACTTACAACTGCAATATCTGAACAGGCCTTCCTAACTGTAAAATCCTCATAGATTTAGTGCTTTTCCGAAGGCCCCACTTCAGGCCCCCAGTATATTTCTACTGCCTCTGAAATCAAGGCCACTGGAAACAATGTGAGCCTGAACTCAGAACTAGCGCAACTGTGCTAAAAAAAAAAAAAAAAAAAAAAAAAAAAAAAAAAAAAAAAAAAATAGTAGAAACAATTCCATGGCATCTGAGTGGAAGATTTCCATTACTACTATCCTCCCAATAATTCCATGGTGGGATATGAAAGCCAACATATAAAGAGATTTTCAAGTGTCTCTTACAGAATTAATCTCAGAGAAATAGCGCAATGGATAAATACTGAAAGTCAATTTTTTTTTTTTGTTAAATAAGCAGGTAGATTAATAGCATTAGACAAGCCTTGTTTGGGAAACCTAAGTCAACAGTAATTAAAAAGATGACTTTTTATCCAGTGTGCTGGATAGACAGACTCGGATATCTTAGAGGAGACAGCATTTCTTGGCAACCTGAATCACTTGGTAAGTTACAGTGGAGGGTCTTTTCCAGAGTGCAGAGTTTTTAAGAAAGCTACACAGAGTCTCGGAAAAAGAACTGCTGCTGTTTACAGACTTTATTGTTGGGTGACAGTAATGAAGATTGGTGACAAATCTGCTGGGCTCATCCATCCAGCCTAAAAATCCAAGTCATATTAAGAGTTTTCAATTTTTTATCCCAATAAGTACTTTTCTGGCCTAGCTTGGCCTGCCCTCAATCTCATGTTCCAGTGATTGCAGGGGAAGTCCAGTGCAATTATTCCAGGTTTTCATCATTACTTTGATGGTTCTGCTTCTCGCTATTCCCCCTCAGATGGATTTATAACAGCAACCTACAGATTTCTGTGTAGCAGCAAAAAACTATAAAGGTGCAGCTATGTTCTGACCTAGTCCCATTACTACTAGAGACACTTCTGTGCAAGTGAAAAACAGGATGGGTGGCAGAGAAGAAACACTGTCTGCCACCACTATGATACAACTTGTTCAATTTGCCTCACTAATACCAGGGCAGATTGTGTAAATCACCTGCCTAGTAAATTTGGTCCCTCGAGTTTATGGTTTGGTATAAACTCTAGCTTGATTAATCACGTAGCAGATCCCTAATCCTGCTCTGTTCACTCAGAGGATAAGCACTAGATACTAAGTGTTTATTTTTTACAAACTTCTATAGACCCATGTCCATCTTTAATGCACTTTATTAGTTCATTCCTAAAATCCAAACATCTGACTGACTGAAGCAGGTTACAGATGCCCTTGAACCCTTTGAATAATCACAGTGTGCTGACTTGGTTTATTTCCACTTCTGTCAAGAGCATTAAATCAACAGCTGCCATTAACAACTGAAAGTACCTAGTGCCATCCTGGGATCTCAAAGATTCAATTCTCTATACTCTCATCATACTTCTTTGTAACATTCATAAGAGTTAGTTCAGTATCTTGTAATTCTCAGCTACCTTTTGATATTTTGTATGTCATTTTAAAGTTCCAGCTTTGAGACTTTAGCTGGGACTTCGGTAGTTTCATGAGAAATTACACTCCTAAATTTGACTTTATATTGTGAATTAAAGTGAGCTTAAAGAAAAACTGAGACTATGAATCTTAACAGTTTTGGAAAAATTGAAACCAATTATTTAACAAACATTCACTACTACTTAAAAAAAAGAAAGCAAAAAGTACAGCCTTACATCCCTCTTGATTTAAAGTCAGTCTCATGATGTGATTTGGGGGGTTTAAACTTTCAACACTAAGAACTGCCCTTTCAATGAATTCACATCCCATGAATTTGGATCCATATTTAAGTGCACAATAGAAATTCAAGCCTGAACAGCTAAGTGAATACAGCCACACTGTGAAGAGATAAGCTGTGGATGAATAGCTTAATTGGACACTTGCAAAATTAACTTGTCAAAAGTAATTACTCTATACATGATACAACTGGAAATGTTTTATATCATCCACGAGTTGAAAGAGTATTTATACTATTCCTTGGCCTTTAAAAGATACATTTACAATATGCTGATTATTTACTAAGCTGCTATCGCGCATTTGCAAACCTTTCAAGCATTTTGGTAAAAAGAGACAAATTCATTTTTGTTCAGTTCTGAAGAGGTTAGCAGATACAATGACTAGATTTTTAATGAAAATTCTCGTACTTTCTTCTTCTTATGTTAGAGTAAAATCATCCTGGCTGGAGGTATATGTTTGTTTTCTGTGTGCAATAAAAACAGATTTAAAATTAAAAAGATGGAGACTGGGGAAGACCAAGTAAACATAATAACTAAGACACACAAACAAGTGTCCATATTTCAAAAGACTGTAAGGGGAAAAAAACCCCAAAACATAAAACCAGACATCCTTTGAGGAAGAAGAGTCCAAGAGGAAGTAAAAAATCTCTCCCTCACAGGACCTAAAAGAAACAGCAAGCTTTGTATAATCCATATAGAAGTAAATAAAATTCTTCCTGAACTAGGCAGTTCCCATATAGTACCACAAGATAGGAGATCATAATTAGAAAAATAGAATGTGCTGATACATGGATTTCTTTCTTTCAGCCATGCATAAAGCAGCTGCATATCTATTCAAAATAAGGTGTCATTGAATTTCCACCTCAGTAACACAGGAAGCCATAATACAAAGTGTGCCTTTGAGGCCATGTAACCTTCAGATATAGTTGCTACTGCAGGCATGGCCCACCAGAAAGATTCTTTTCATGTAGTAAAAACAGAAGAATTGTCCTGTGCCTTGGCAGAGTATCCCTTCTCCTACAGATACAGCCCTGATGGAAAAGGCTTCCAGTGACATCACTCATGCATTGCCTCAATCTACACAGCAGCAGGAAACAACAGAAGAGAGATCAAAAGCATTCTTAGAACAAAAGGCAGCAATGTATTCTTATGCCATTACCATTACTTTTGGCCACTACTGTGAGCATCAGCAGGAAGAAAATACTTCTAAGGAGAAAGCTATGCTACCAGACTATAAATGCTAACATGTGGGAAGGGAAGAGAAGAACATATGGCAAAGCTGGAAAGTTTGGTCTCTAAACTCCCTTCGGCAAAGTTGTTATTGCAATTATCCAACACGTGCTACCTCATTTGGTGTATGCTTCAGCAATGGTTTAGGGACTCAAGCCCAAGCTTTTACTCAAATCTGCCAGAGCTTTCTTTGAACAAGTCCTGTAGAAGCAGCCCTTTGACACAGTCCAAGTATCCTGTGCTGCTGTGAATTCCCTGCACGTGCTGCCATCCTGGACCAAGCAAAGAGGAAATACAAAATTCAAAGATTATCCAGTGCATTAAAACTTAATGAGTCCTTGCCCCAATATGTGCTAAGCACACAACATCTCTTGCATTCTGGCTTCAGACTGCAATTTACTAATCAGCTACTGAAGCTGAAGCACCTCAGTCCCAAAGCAGTTACTGACTGATTGGTTAATGGAAGTTCCTACAGAGAGAATTTCTCTTCCATAATGGAAGGATTTCATCTAATCTGAAATGATGAAATCACTCGCTGAAGCACTTCAGTCCCAAAGTACTTACTGATTGACCAGTTAATAAAAGTTTCTATAGAGAAAATTTCAGTTCCACAATGAAAGAAAGTCATCTGAGGGGATGTAAAGAAAAAAAAAAGGAAAATCACATAAAATACCCCTCAACTCCCCCAAACAAGAAGACCCAACCCTACATACAAGAAAACATTAACATAAAATCAAGAGATCTCAAGCCCCAACTTCTTCTCTCCCCAAAAATCTGCTTGAACAAAACCAAACCAAATGCCAGCACTTAATTATTTTCCTTACCTTTAAAATAATATTAAAATTCTACTATCAATGTAATGTATATACTGTCACAGGACTTTAAAATGTGTGTTGTCTACAAGACTGCACAATTATTCATACTTTTTTCAAAGAATGAGTTGGAAAACAAACTCTGTGATATAATATGTATGGAACACCAGGAGTCTTTAATGGGCCAAGTTATCCCATGAGCAAGGGATAACTCAGGTCAAGTTCAACAGAAGGGACAACTCCCAGGTGAAGTTCATAACAAAATAGAAAGGCTCTGGTTAGTTACCAGCCTGTTTCACATCAGCTGTGGTTACTGGTGGGCAGCAGTTCACACCAGTCAGCATCAACTGATGGCACCACAGAAGGCCCAAGGACAGAATCAATGGAAAGAAATCCCTGATGGAAATTTTTTGGCAGTACTTTCTATTAGGACTTTAGAAACACAAGTAATAAAACAGAAAATGTGTTTGTACTGCTTCTGTGTGTTCAGGCCTGCTTATATCCAAAGGCTTTCATTTCTCCAGGTTGTCACAACCCGTCTCCACCTGCAAGCTCTCTCATTGATGCCTGTGACTAAGACACTGTCTTTACCAGGTCCATGGAGAAATCATAATCTGGATGCAAAAGCAATGAGTCTGCAGGAAAGGGAAAAAAAAACCAAAACAAACAAAAAACCCAAAACCAACCTAAAACTGCACCAAGTTGTGAGATGGATATTTAATTTCAAGGGCATTGCTATTCTCCTTTCATTCTCAGGAAGAAGTCATGCTTACATTTTTTTATTTCACTGTAAGAAAAGTACTTAGGTATGGCATAAATACAGTACAGAGGAGAAAAAAAGCCAAAGACACATCATAAATTTATTACTAAAAACCAGAACATAAACCAGATTTTGCTTTAAATGCCACAGGCACTGGTTGAAGATGAAGACAGCAGCGCAACTATGCAATTAAAGAAAGAAAAATTTATGTTCCAGAGTGAAAACATTATATCCAGCAGGACAAAGGTTTCAACATCAGGTGTTCTTCAAGCCTGCCTGGGTTAAGCATAACACAACATTTGGTATATACATTTGAAGGCAAGGAATATACAAAAAAGTTTTGAAAATAACTAGCTAACTCCTAAATCAATCCTAAATGAGTAAAAAGAATCCTAAGTAAGCAACAAAGAAGTCTATGTTCCTGCAAAGGGAAAAGATAGGGCTGTCTCACTTCAGGATCTGCAACTTTATTCAAAGCTTTGGAACACTTATCTGCTGTATTTTCCTTCATTTACATTTCTGCTGTGCTTTTAGTGAAGCAATAAATCACAAAGTTCCATCTGGACAATAGTTTCAGTTCACATCCTTAATGCTTTAGACAATTAAAATCAATCCTTAGTGTTAAGAACAATAAAGGCAGCCCTTAGAAGCATCATGTTAAGTTGTGGAATACATTTTTTTAAAATACCATCTTTTCAGATTGGCTTCAACCTACTAATAATCTCATGTTTTAAAGAAATTGCTCTGTTATAAGCAGCATTTTGACAGGATTTAACATTTCAGACTATCTTTAGATTGGTTTTGATTAAAAAAATTAATTTTAGACTAAACTAATGATATTATTATAATCAGCATACTCCCAGCATTACATTGCTTGACAACTCCTTCAGACTATTCCTTCACTTTATTCATGACAGGGAAGTCAATAATAATTGAAGGCTTTGCTGACTCCTAATACCATCTCCTAGTCAGGGAAAGCACTTTGATGCATATTCCCAATTTGACTGTTCAGCTAAAATTTTTCTTCTTTAACAAATTTAGCATAGATCTTTGTGTCTATTTTTTCCTAGGTTGGGCTGTCAGCTGGAATGTTATAACTGAGAACATGAAAGCTCTTCTTTGAGTATCAGTTATGTGAAACTATACACTGCTGAAATGTTAGATCCATGACTTTTATATATATAAAGTCATAGACAGCCTGCAAAACAAGAGTTATGACTCTTAATTTAGGAAGAAACAGGCCTCAGACATAACATCTCTTTGAAAATTTTAGTTGAAAATTATAAGCAGAAGAACATTACACAAAAATGCAATGCAAATGAAATACAAGAACAAATTAGTCTCACTTCTACATGCTTTTCTTTCTATTCTGCCTTGTTCTAAATGGACCAAAGTTAAAAAACCAAAAGTTAGAAAGACGTTTTGAAGGCTTTCTTGCAGATACCACTACAATTAGAGAGAATATACTTGTAAAATTTAGATCAGCTGAAATATTATCAATCACTTCCTTCTGCATAATCATAATCATCACATACACTCCTCACAATAAGTTTATTTGACTTTAATACAGATGATTTGGCCTAGCCTCTGCTGTTTCCAAATGCCATTTCAATTGCTGGAAAAATATATTACAAAAACAAACCACTATAACATATTCTTTATAGACTGAGCAATATCTAAGTATAAACCTGACATAGTTCTAGAACTACAACTCAAATATTTAGAAAACATTGTCCATTATAGCAGGTCCAAATCTAATGGAGTGCTCACCCTGTAGGGAAATCATATTGATTTTCAACTAAAAGTAGCAAATCCCTAGGCAACCAGGAATCATACTAAAGGTAGCAGAGGCTCATAATGTAGATTTTCCAACAACTTAATCAAGATGCAATACCAAGACAGCAGTGATATGCCAGGAAATCCTCTTATGCCTATAATAATGGAACTTCACACTAGAAAAACAAGGATTTAATTTTTTAAACAATAAGATTAGGGTAGTACTCACCCTCAGACAAGGTTAGTGGCACTGGACTTCACCAAACACTGCCTCTGCTGAATGGGTTTACACAGACCTCAGCAGAAACAAACCCAGTAACTTCCAGCTCAGGGTTCCAAGACAAAGGGCTGTACTGTGCCCCTAAGTGAAAGCTTTTGGGATTGCCAGCACCTGATTCAAGTCACAGATGTAGCCAATGCCCAGTGCAGCACTCCCAGGCAAGGCACACCAGGGGAAACCAGTAGAGAAAAGTGGTAATACACAGGTATTACCATGGCTGAACCAAGGTTCTCTTCAGCAACACAGCCCCTGAGGAACATTGAACTCACCTTCTACATGTAACTTACAGGTTTTTGTTACTGTTTATAGAAATTGTTTGTGCATCCATATTTCCTGTCTGAGTCTGCCCTTATTTTTCAACTCATGAGTTATAACAATTTTGGTAAATAAAATAAAATGGCACTATGTCCCAATTAGGAAATTGATGGCACTTTGATACAAGAACCCTCAAGTCATGAGGCTGTTCATATTACCCAATCTACCACTGCATGCATGCTTGCACACATGGACAGCAGATCATACAAGGCAGCTCCATTAGGTCCCTAAAGACTCTTTCCTGTGGTCAATATCCTTTCTCAGTCCTCAAGATCGACAGACATTTTTGTATTTGCCATATCCCATTACTGGTAGATAGGTGAGTTGAATCCATATTCCAGACTGAAACAGATCATTGTCACTATTAGTTCAAAGTTGCAGGAAAAAAAGAAAATTTCTCTCTTTATACCCGCAGAGGAAAAAAAAAAAGGCTTTCAAGATATAGAGGTGATCTTAAGGGCCTAAAAGTTTTAAAACATCCCTTACCATAGTTCGCTTCCAGACTTAGCAATCTGCTTTGTTACTCTTCCCTGCAGGCCAATGTCTGAATTTTTGATAGACTATGGATCTACTGTTCCAAAAGTCACAACCTCTTGCTTCAAAATCTAGCAGAGATTCCTGTCTGTTCCTTATTTCACATGCTGAAATAAGACACTGCAGGCAGCCTGTGAAGTATCTAACAAACACCCCAGTCTGAATATCCCATTCCCTGCTATACCAAAAGAAGACCTCACAGTCCCCAAAAGGAGTAAGTATGTGTGACAAGTATGACTTGCACAAAAACAGATTTTAGAGTTGAGAACCCTAGAAACTAAAATTCAGAGGGATCTTCTTTCAACTAAATGGGATAGACTGCTTGTTTATGGCTTAAATTATATACTGTTGGGTTTTTGCTCTTTGTAAAATTCCAGTTTTCTCTCAGACATTGGTTAAATTCCTACAGTAACAAGAGACTCAGAGCAAACTGTCCCCTGGGTCTATCCTCTCTAAGATATGAGTCTACATAGTACTGAGCTATCCTAGCACAAATCTTTATGCACTGCTATTTTCCTATTCTAAGCCACAGCATGATCTATAAACACACTGCAGTAAGAACAAATATCTAGCCTTTCCCACCTCAAAGTAAGCTGCTGGGAAAGACAATTATTCCCTGTGACTGACTAGCTTCTGCATATGAATGTGTGGGTTTTCATTTATTACCTCCTTGGTTACTAGCAAAAGGCTGTGAAGGTTCTTCAGATGGGATTTTTTTTCTGGGAAGGGAATTAAAATAACACTGAGATAATTTAAATCACAAACAATGGAACTTCCCAGTCTTCCTCTCTCTGTAAGACAACACCTAATACAGCTAAAAGTTCCAGAGGAATTGTTTGGGATGGATTTCAACCCTTTTGTGCTGTCTACTCGCTTCTAATATGTACAAAGGGCAGAAATCCATGCAATCAAGGCAGAGTAAGGCTTTAAGTAACATGGCTTTAATATTCATTAGGTTTTAACTTCTTAGTGACTATTTATAAAATCTTCTATTACAGCAGGAGAACAGACTTAAAAGAAAGTCAAATAATCTGAAATATACAATTTTTACCCCAGTAGAAACACTTCAGAGCTATATTTAGAACCTCTCCTGACAGCTGGGTTGAAGTGACCTGCCAATCCCTACATAGTATCAGAAAATAACTACATCCAGAGTTCATGGAGGACAATTGTAAAGAGAAAAAATTTGTTGCAGAAATAAAAACCATGTATTAAAGCTGCAGTCTGAAAAGCATTTTTCATCACAAGATATTGCATAGGCCCCTGCTAAGTCCAAATGAAAATGGTCTTTACCTCTAATCAGAATTATCAAAATTTCTTAAATGTTTAATTGGCTCAAAGACTACAGCATAGGGAAATATATTCATTTACCTCATATGTGAAGAAGTTTTCTACAGGAGAGAAGATGAAAGGCCACTCCAATGTTCTTCCCATCTCCACAACATGTACAAGATGACCTGTGGTGAGTTTTTCTCTATTGGAAAGGAATTTTTTTTTGGTCACTCTTTGTTGTACAAGGGGAGGATATTTCCCAAGAAAAGGAATGTGACAAACTAATTTTAAAAAGATAATATTGTACAAATAGCCATACATCAGTGTCTGCCGAAAGGATCTCTCAATTGGCTCTTCTTACACAGCACTTCCAGATAATTTATTAAAAATATAAACATACCAGAAAATCAGTGCTACGAAACATTGTTTATAAGCCATTTTCTTTAATTATTTAATTAGGTGAATTATTTTCTGCATGATTCAGAACCATTCAGCATCTCATACTGGATCTTGGGAAGACAAGAGGTCCTAAAGGTTCCAAGATACTCTCAAGCGCCTGTGTACACCGCTGTCCTCTGCTGGAAGCCACCAGCCTCAGCGACACGAGTGTGCCTGCCCAGCCTCTGCCGGCAGCCGCTGACAGAGCACAGGTGACATAAGCAGCAAGGGCTCATCTTCATTCCCGTTTAAGCTTCACATGGCTTGGGACGGACTGTCATTAATTCTGTTATCTCTGCAATGTAGCTATGTAAACATTAAAGAGATGTCAGATGCCCTGGACAAGACTCTTGTGAAAAATGCATATTTTACGATTGGCTTTTCGCAAATATTAAAATGAATATTATATGTGTAATGTTAGAAAGTTATGCTGTATTAATTCGCTTAAGTAGTGTGTTAAATATAGTTTTAGGTCACATCATAATGTTAAAATAGAAACTCTGCAATGTAAGATTTTTTTTACTAGCTCAAGAAAAGGGATGAGATAATCAAGAAACTCTTCTCACAGAGATAACAGTGACAGGGCACATAAAGTTACAGCCTCCCTATCGGAAAAGACAAACATTCTTCCACTTTCTCTCCGTCTTTATGGAACCACCAGGATTAAGAGGAAGAAGTTAACAAAAACCAGAAAAGTTCTTAATTTGCAAGGAATTTATGCATCATGTATGAGATAGATGAATGTGCTATTGATATTGCTGTTGAGGGGTATTCCTTTGTTCACAAGGCACGTTTTTGGCAGCATAGTGTCCAAAAACATCCGGATGTCCGTAATTCTTTGCTTTTATTGTCTTGTAATTGTCCTAACTCTAAATTTTTATTACTTTATAACCATTTTATTCTTATTAAACTTTTAAACATTCTAAAAAGAAGTGACTGGCGTTTATCATACTCTTTATTACCAGAGCACATCCCAGCCGAGGCTGAACTTTGCTGCCCTACGGAGAAGCCAAGCTCCCAGACCTCGAGCACGTGGCACTGCAGCATTCGATGCCCTCGGCTTGCAAACGGCTGCCGATCAAAAAGGCGGCTGGTCTTGTAAAAGCGGGAGCCCAGAAGAAAACCACACACAGCGCACCGAGAGGGCGTGAGCCGGCCAACGCGTTCTAGGGAGCAGCCGAGCAGCGCTCCCACGGCTCGCTCCGGCATTCCCGGGATAAGCAAAGGACCACCGGACCCAGCTCGGCCGGCGGGGCGGGGCCGGCGCCACGGCCAGCGGCCTGACGGGAGTTGTAGTCCGCCGGCACGGCCGCACTCCGCGCCGCCATGCCGGACGGACTGCATTTCCCAGGGGGCGCTGCGGGCGGCCGGGAGCCGCTGGCGGAGCGATGGCCGCTGCGGTGGCCATGGCGGCGCGGGGGTGCGGCGGGGTCTGGCGCCGGGCGCGGCAGCGCGGCGCGGGGCAGCCGGGGCCCGGGCCCGGCCCTTTCCCCCGCGGGCAGAGGGCTGTCGCCTGTAACGCGAGAGGCGGGGCGGTGCCGGCGGGGAAGAGCGGGTACGGTGCCGGGACGGCGCGGGGAGAGCGGCCGGTGGAGCTGTTCCGCCCTGGCTCTGCCCGGCTGTGGGTCTCCGGGCGCGGGAGCGGCGGTGGCAGCGGCGGGGCCCGGTGTAAATTGGCCGTGTGAGCGGTGTGAGCGTCGGCAGCACGTTTACCCCAGCGCAGTGGGAACGGCCGCGGCGGCGGGGCCGTGGCCGGCCGGGCGGCGCGGGGAGCCCGCGGCTCGGAGCGGGAGCCGCGGGGCGCCCGAGGGGGACCCAGCCCTCAGGAGCGCGCCTCCGAGGCTTCTTCCAGCCCCACACACGCTTCTCTTCTAGCGCGGTGTGTGAGGTTTGGGTGCTGTGCCTGAAGCAGAGCATGCAGCTGAAAGTCACGGCCTGACCAAGTTCTCGTGTCCCACGAGTGTCTGCGCAGCTGATCACTTCAACAGCGGCAGAGTGTGCTGCTAATTCTTTAGAGACACAGATAAACATAATCCTTGAACAAACAAGGCAAGGAGCTCCAGGTGCCTCATCAGTGTTGTCAGTGGATTGAAGGACTGACTGGTGCACGTACCTTTTTCTCTGAGTGTAAGCCAACACACTGATTAAGCAAAACCTGGTGTAATTTTTAATGCCTTGATATGACAGAAGGGGATTTCCGAAGAATACAGGAAACTGGAATAAATTTGCCTCGGAAATGTAAAAGAAAGCCCACATTATTTCTCTAACCTTGAAGCATTTGTATGTTCGGTTAAAAATACTGAAGAATAATACTATTTAAATGAAAGAAAATGCGTTAGCTCCTTTAAACATCTGAACCTTAATCTTTCATGGTAATATTCTTCTTCCTAAAGCATCAACTGCATCACTAGTTTGGTGTGTTTGTAGGGATGTCCTCAGCTGTTGGAGGGCAGATGGAGAACTAAAATCTTGGCAGTGTAGAATGTTCACCTTTGGAAGGAACACTGTACTTCTTATATTTGTTTGATGTTTTTCCATGGCTTGCTTATCTCCTGCTATCTGGGTACTCATACTGCTGAAGTGTTCTGCCACAGAAATGCGATTTCATCAGTGAAATATTATTTGTGCCACTTCATTTTTACAAGGCCAGATAATTACTTACAGAAACTGTCAAGCAATTCATACTGTAAAGGTGACCTTTTTCTCTTGTCCATATAAAGGTTATGGATGTGAGAATTGCAATTACTTTTTAGATGATATGGAGAAGCTTTATTCTGCAGAATGCATTCAGAGAACAGTAACTCTCTAGTTGAAATGATGATTTCTCTATTACCAGATTACTAATGTTTATGCTAATATTCTACTAACACTGCTCTGGAGAGCCACCTTTCCCAGCATGCAAGTGTCTATCTGACAGAGAATACATAATTTATTATGCCACCTGTCTGTTGGAGATTTATCAAACTACCTGAGAAGTAATTCATATTTATGATGATTTGGGGATTTTCATGAGGCACCAAATTAGGGTTCATCCAGCATGCAAGTGTGCCTCATTAATTTCTCTGAGATTTCTCACATAAGGAAAAGTTAAAAGTTTTAAACCATTGCAATTTTTTATTACATTCTTTTTTGCATGTAATTAGCACTGCCATGTAGTCCCCATAGCCTCTGTTATCCAGTATCACAGCACAGGTTTTCCTATTACAGTGTAGATGTATTTGCAACATTGTTTACAATTTTTTTACAATTACAATTTTTTAAAATAAATTAAGCGTTCCTAATACTTCTGTTTCTAGGTTTCCATGGGTTTTAACATCATCTATATTTAAATTGTTTTCCCCTTCTCCTCTTTCCTTTTCAGTCTCGTTCCGTGGGTACCAGTTGTGGGTCTGGAAATTCATGCACAGATCAGTTCCAACTCAAAACTCTTCTCTGGTTCACAAGTCCAGTTTGCAGCACCTCCCAACTCTTTGGTATCTTTCTTTGATGCCTCTTTACCAGGAACTTTACCAGTAAGTTAAGCTGCAGTTTCAATTAATGTCAGACAACTTTGTGTATGCTTCTAATATTTTATTTTTCCCAGGATTTGACTAAAGTCATATATATGACTACTTTTCCTTACTTGTCTAAATTCTGTTTCATAACATGAGATGCCTTTATATCCCCTGCAAAGGAGAAAAATCAGGAGTGTCTCTTCAACATAGTGAATGGGTTGTGGTATTTCTTTGAGGCCAGAGTGGGTGTGTTTGCTTAGTATGCCACACAGGAAATTCCTTAAATATGAGAGATGCCTAAAGCCCAGTGAGAGAAGAACATCTTAAGATTTCTGAGTGGCCATTTGATGTTATTTTGCCATATGCTTGTTTATGTAGCTGTCATTTGCCATTTGGAATGTCTCACTGAGGAGTTACTTTGCTTCCTGAGAAGAATGTCTCCAATTTAGGAAAGTGTCAACCATTCCTATTTCCAGAGCAAACCAATTATTTAAAAAAAAAGTAATCTGTGTGACACATTGGAGATTAATAGGTCAGAATAACTAGCTAGCACTTAGCAATAAGGTTTATTAGTGAAAACTTAATAAGTGTTTGAATTCACAGCTTAATTATAACTGTGATGGCTATGACAGTACTGCTGTGGAATTCTCTGAGTATCTAACAAGTTTAATTTAAAAATAAAAGTTAAAAAATTAGAACATAAGCTCTTACAATACAGTGAAAATAAATATTTAATAGACTTAGCATTGCCACATGCAACAACTCTGCAGAGACTAAGATGGGGTCTAATTATTTAAAGCAGAAATGTTTCACTGACTGTATTCATTAAAGTGCAGATTTGAATTCCAGTTACAGAAATGTATTTTTAAATCTAGTTGTAGCTTTGCATTACCATAAAACAGCCTCAGATAATCTAAAATTGGGAACTAATTTGTGTCTGCATTTCTAGGGTGTTGATATATGTCATGATCCTTAAAAGGAGAAATTATGTTGTTATTATTGATTTATTTTTATTTCTGTATTTGCAAAGGTATTGAAAATTAAGGAAGTGCGGTTTAGATGCTGTTAATATTAGGACTTCACTCTGGTTGCAGTGGCAATTCAGAGCTGAGTTTCAGAACTATATGGAAATTCTGAAAACTTCCTAGAGTTAATGGGAATCTTATGCAATAATTTGGTTTCAGAAGAGTCAAACTAGACTTAAAGACAGAAAATTAGTTCCTTTCATTTTGGGGGCAGGGCTAGGTTAGTCAGAAAGTCCAAAAGAGTTCAAGATTCTGGTTTTGGACCTTCTATTTAACCTTCTGTTAATGCACAGAAATTCTTAGATTGTCTAGTGCTTATCTTCAGTCAAGTAGAAAAGCTGTTCTTGCGTGAACAAAAAATGAATATTTATGAGGAAGTTAATTTTTGTCTACATTACTGTTTATCAAGGGTGCAATGTATGTGTGTGTCTTTTTTTCTTTATTAATGAAGCTTTAAAATGAAGCTTGGTATAGCCTTTGTAAGAAGTCCCCAGTACATGTGGGCTTTGGTAGAGAAAATAACTGCACCTGAGAAGAAAAAATCCAGAATGGTTGGGTTAATTTTAAAGTAGTGATGCTGTGTTAGGTTCTACTAGCTGCTTTGATCTATACAAAGAGCAGAAAGATTTTTCTTACTATAGTACTGGTGAAAATAGAGTTGAAAGTGTGTGTTACAAAATACATGTTCCTGCATGTTAGATTGTGATGCAAAATCCTGTCAGTAGTCATAGCTCTATTTTCCTGTTGTACCTGCTGCTGCTGGTAGAGACCAGCATTTGTTCTGGAATCAATCAGGGCTTGTTTTCTCTGTGTAAATTTGTACATGGCAATAGTATGTGAAGCAGAATTGAATTTTGGTAAATTTTGAAAAATGGAAGGTAGTTTTTGAAAATCCAGAGTATTTATAGAATAAGACCAACAAAAGCCATTTTAATAAATGTTAAGTTATTGACTAATAAGACTACTCAGAAGATAGATATTTGACCTTTCATTTGGACTCAATTTTGTTGAAAAATGAAAAAAATAGCAGCAAAGTTTTTATGCACTAGTTGTGCTGAGTCTAGAATAGAATGACTGCTGTTTTAACCTGAGAGCTATAGGGACAGTTTTCAGTGTGACAATGAGATGGCTGTGATAGAGAGCTGTCCTAGTATTTGCTCCTTCACAGTGGGACCAGAAATGATGGTGCTGAAGGGAGCTTTTCAGGTTGCTGTGCCTTTCTGGGTCACAGTAAGTGTTGGTATGAGCTTTTGCTGTGCTCTATGCAGGAGAGGTGAAACTAGAAGAATGTGTTTAGCCCTCCTCCTGCTTTCCTTTCTATATTTTCTTCCTGTAAGGTTAATACAGCTTATTTTATCCTTCTGCTTCAAGTAGGCCCTGGGAGGGTCATCACAGTGGAAGTGGCATGGCCATTTCACTGTGTTCTTCTCATAAAGTGCCTCTGAGAGACAACTACAGGCAAGAAGAGCTATGCAGGTGCCCTCCTATTTGGCATGAGACAAAAAAAAAAAATTAAAGATTCATAGACTCATAGGATGGTTTGAGTGTCGGGGACCTTACAGCTCATCTGCTTCCAGCTCCCCTGCCATGGGCAGGGACTCCTTCCACTAGACCAGGCTACTCAGAGCTCCATCCAGCCTGGCCTTGAATACTTCCAAGGATGAGGCAGCCACAGCTTCTCTGGGCAGCCTGTGCCCATGTCTCAACACCCTCACAGTAAGGAATTTCTTTGTAATATCAAATCTAAACCTGCCCTGTGTCAATTTAAAACCATGTCCCATCATTACAAGCCCTTGTACAATGTCTGTCTGGCTCTTCTGTAGGCCCTCTTTAGGTACTTGAAAGTGCTGTAAGGTCTCTTCAGAGTTTTCTCCGGGCTGAACAACCCCAACTCTCTCAGCCTGTCTTCATAGGAGGGGTGTTCCAGCCCTCTGGTCATTTCCATGGCCCTCCTCAGACCCTCTCCAGTAGGTCCATGTCCCTCTTTTGTTTGGGGTCCCAGAAAAGGATGCAGCACTCTAGATGGGAACTCATAAGAGTGGAGTAGAGGGCAGAATTCTTTCCCTTGCCCTGCTGCCCACACTGCTTGGATATAGCCCAGAACATGGTTTGCTTTCTAGACCGCAAGTGTGCTTTGCTGCCTCATGCTGAGCATTTCCTCAACCAGCACCCCCAAGTCCTTCTCCCTGGGGCTGCTGTCAATCCATTTTCTGCCCAGCTTATATTGGTGCTTGGGATTGCCCTGATCTCGGTGCAGAACGGTGCACTTGACCTTGTTGAACTTGATGAGGTTTGCACAGGCCCACTTCTCAAGCCTGCCCAGATCTCTCTGGATGGCATCCCTGCCCTGCAGCATGTTGACCACAGCACACAGCTTGTTGTCATCAGCAAGCTTGCTGAGAATGCACCTGATCCCACTGTCCCTGTCACTGACAAAGGCATTAAACAGCTCTGGTCCCAGCTGAGACCACCTAACACCACTTGTCACTGGTCTCCACTTGGACATTGAACTGTTGACTGCAGTTCTTTTAGTTCCATCATCCAGCCAATTCCTTGTACACTTACAATTTGGGACTACATCTGACTACATACATTTAATTCTACGTAATGAAATTTGCAAAAGCCTGGGGTTTTTACCTTGTGAATGCACTTGGCAATGATCTTGGCTTGGTATCTTCAGAAGACCTATTCTATACATGGTAGCAGATAGTGCATTACACCTGCAGACTGGACTAAAATTCTTCTGAGGATCCATAAAGGTGGTTGCCTTCCCAATCTGCTTTAGCCTCTGAAAATTCTGAGAGGCTTTAGAAAGGTTTTTAAAGCTAAAACTGGGTTCACAGAAAAAGAATCCATGATTATCTATTTTTGTGATGGAGGTGGCTGGCTAAAAGTTAATTATAACTCAGCTACAGAAATAAGATAGTAAATCTAGCAGCTAAAGGCTGAAACCTTTTTGTCAGTGCTTAGTCTTTGTCGCACATTTTACATTTGTTTCCAGCATGACTGAAGTGAAACCATAATCCTATTGTAGGCAATCCTTTGTAGGTAAGTATATAAAGAAATAATCTAGGATTTTCATATCCAAAGTTCAAATTAATAAGATTTTAATGAATATTAGCCCTACAGTCTTAAGTATTTTGAAATTTTTTTATATCTTCTCATGCATTTGAATTTAATTGTCCTCTTAGTGTGAAAAGCATCTATTTTATCTCTTTTTTTTTACAACAGACTTTTCAGAAACAACTGGGGCAACCAGATCCCTCCTTTTCATGGAAGAGAGCAGTGCTAGAACAGTTCTCAGCCCTTGTCCTTTCTGGCATTGCACCTCTGGCACATTCAGCTCCACGCTCGGGCTTGTCCGAAGCTGGCAGTTGCCAGTGCAGCACTGCAGAATCGCTGGGAGCACCTGGATCAGGCTTTGCCTTGCAGTGCTGGGCTGCTGAGGGGGCTGCGCAGGCATGTGGCAGGGCTAATACCCAGTTTGGGATTATAGAGGGTGTTTCCATCTTCTTGGCAGTGGCAGGTACCCAGTGTTTTTCCAGATGTTTTGGGTGATGGATTACCAGACTTAAATAACATCTACAATTCATCAGAATGTACAAGATTTATCTGATGCATTTGCTTTCAAAGGCTCTGAGAGATTTGTGGGAAATTTTGGTGGGTCTGTCTGTCAGCTATTCTGGAACAGAAACAGCATTTGAGACCAGAATTTATACTTTACAGCTTGAAACTAGATTTTTTTTTTTATATCCTGTGCCTGTTAAATCTGATGATTGCAACAGCTGCTTTACCAACTTGTGATTTCAGTTTTGTTTTGACATTCCTGCTGGCATGCATGTGAATTTACTCCCTTCTTCTACTACTTTGTTTTGAAAAAAAGTCTGCTTCTTAGCTTGACTTTTGATAACTACAGTTTTAATTGCATGCACTTTTCATGGGGAATTGAACAATCTTCTGATCTTTATATGGATGTTTTTTTAGCTTTCATTACATACATCATCTTCTTTGAAACTATGTGGTGGCTAGGTTTTTGTATCTATGAGCTCTCCTCTAATATAAATTAGTGGCAATGCTTGATGAAAAAAGCGAGTTCATGCCTGTTTTCAGCCATTTACCTATATATAGGTTAATTTAAACCCCTCATTACTTTTTTCACTAAAACTGTAGTAATTGTACTTAGGAGAAAAAAGAGGACATTTTAAAATAGAATTTGATGGTACTTTTCTGTTGCAATCCTTTCTTTCCTGATAATATTTGGGTTTGCAACATGCATTGTATGGTCAGTGCTTGGGAGTCTTCTTGCTCACACAGTCCCAGCTTGCTGAGCTTGAAGTCTAGAAAGCTTCTATAAAGAAAATCCCAAATAATTTAGAAAAATACTAGAGGAGTGAATTAGGCTTTTACACCATTGCTCTCTGAGGATGCCTTTGTGGTTCATAGACCCTTAAATGTCCAAGTTCATGGTGAATTAAAGCCTGCCTACCAAATTTCAAACAATTCATCGGTTCAAAGCTGTTGTACTGGTCAGAAGAAACCTTTGAAAGATGATTAGATGCTAGCTTCAAGTGGCTCAGGGCTGGGTTATGGTGCAGATTGTTTCTCATTCTGTTTCTTTGTTTTCCATAGGATCACTCACAGCCCCAGGGTTACCTCTGGTATCAAACTCCTTTACTGAGGTCTGAGAAATGTTAAATTTCCTCCATTACTGCAGTTGCTTAGCTCAACTTTATATCATACTTAGGCCATTTTTTTCCGGAGACTCTCTGTTCTTGTGTATTGAAGTATTTTGTGACACTTTTTGCTCCTCTCTCAAGCTTTGAAGATGTCTCTTGTAACATTTTCTCTCAGTTTTTGCTATGTCTCATATATTTGTGAGTATTTCTGACCCTCATTCTTGGTGTTTTAATCTTTTTGTCAAGGCTAACAGTTCAGGTTGGGCTGTCTCCTTAGCACCTCAGTAAGTGTTGGACTCTGTTCTTGTTGGCTTTACTGTTCATCCTGAACAGATCCCTGTGGCTGATGCAAATTTGCCTGCTAGAATAGCACTGAGTTGATACAACATGTTGTTATTACCTATTTCAGTAGATCCTTCAATGCATCAATGATGTTGCCTATGTATTTTCTCTTACCTGCTTTTCTGTTGCTACTTTTTACTTGCTTTACCTTTTGTTTTACACAGGTATTTTTCTACTTCTTAGTGGGGGAGCAGGAGCAGGCAGTATCTTGTTTCCTTTGTTTCACACAGTCTTATTACTGTGTTTATTCTGCCATCTTGGACGCTTCTGGACAGCACAACCACTTCATGACATATCAGTGTCCCCCCTTTTTGAATTCATTTGGAAATTGCTGGTGAAATGCACATTAGCTTTTTGCAGTAGCTTTTCTCAGTGGGTGGGATTCCCTTTAGACAGGACCTGAGAGGGGATTTATTGTTGCAAAATTTCTGTTACCTCTGTTATCAGTCACTATAGGTGTTCTGGCATCCTTAAGTTTTTGATTTGATTTTGTTTTCTCACAGTAGGTAGAGTCTGCTTCCAGGTGATTCCATTTGAGGAAATCCAAGGTGGTATGTTGTATATATGTGTATGTTCGCAGTGCTCTCTTAAGCAAAAGTTTCATAGCAATTTCTTAGCATTTTAACTTTGCAAACAGACCTCTTGCTACTTCATTCTTCTTCTTAGCAATTGTTTCATTGAAGAATTTTTCATTAAAGGTGTTTAGGGAAGCATTGTCTGACAGTAATGACAGGTAATTGTAGACTGGATCTTTGTTATCTTGTGGTTAGGTGTCTGGTAAGTAATGTTGCACAACCATCAGGTTTTTGTATTTTGTTTGAAACTTATCTTGGCACAATTAGGCTGTAATCAGTTCTTGGGGTAAAATTAATTTATTTGTGTTCTCTCTGATTGTCAGTCACCTTGACACCTTAAATATGTCTGTGTTTGATTTTGAGAGGATTATGTAAACTTCTGCAGGTGATTTTTATTAGTTACATATGCAGATTTTGCCAGAAGGACATTGTTTTCTATACAAAAATGCTTGTTTTGCAGTTTTGTTGCCAAGTTCAGCCAAATTTTCCTCCAAAAAAATTTAGGCTTGTAGCAGGTTGTTATGAATATATTAGCAAGCATATGAAGAAGAAATTATCAATTTAGTCTCCCCACTGATCTCAGCTTGTTTTGGGCTGCTGCCCTTCAGATACTTGTGACACTTGATACTCATTTTGGTATATTTGATGAAACGAGGAGAAGATGGGGGAGTCATGGGAGAGTTTTGGGGTTACTGCTTAGGTAAAACAAACTAGGGATATTATTTAAAGGAAAATAGTCTCTTGGTTCTGCTATTGCAGAACAAGTTTGTTAAAAGCAAATATTTTCTATTTGCTCTCTTACAAATGCTCTCAAATAATTTCTTAATAGCTCTTCACAAGACTTGTTGCATTATGTTACTTGTTGTTTTCCTGAATTAGTATAATCTTTTACCTGTGTGTAAAAGACCACTTCTGGTTTACTCCTAATTTGTATATTGTACTCTCTTAAGAGATCTGGGTCAGCCTGCAGGGAAAGATGGCTGAGAACAAATAAGCATATTTTGGAAGATAGCTGTTGGAGAAAAAAGGAATGAGGGAGTCAGAGCAAAGGGCTGAGAGTTTAGTGTGGGCTCTCAGACACACAAAAATTGCAAGAAGAAGCAGAGGGCAGACAGTCAAGACTTTGAAATAATAGAAAATGTCAGTAAATGGGGATCAAAGGTCAGAATTTGTTACAACTCAGAAAACCACAAAGCTGCCTCTCACCAAGCCTACAAGCAAAGGACCATCTGCAAGGAGAAACAGGGTAGGAGTTGGTTTACAGACTATTTTGTCCTAAATGCTCTGAGTGGCTTCATTTAAGAAATGAAACAATCTATGTTATGTTGAACAAGGCAGATGATATTCACATTCAAAAGCCTTTTTTTTTCTGGGACTCAGTGTAGGAAGAAAGGTCTGAGATGGTTCTCCTTAAACATCTTGTTGCGTTTGGATTTGATCACAGCCTGTAACTTGAGTTTTAGCTATTGCACTGAGCAATGTCTCCTACCTCCAGCAGCAGTGAAGTGTTATCACTGGATCTTCTTGCATTAAACGTGCCCTGGATCAGATTGCATTAGCAGTGATTCAAATTCCAGCTGGCATTAAAGAGGGAGCATCCTTATGACAGGTCAAGAAACGCCATGTGGCAGATGTAGAAGACTAATGTCAACAAGAAGAGCATGGATGTTAGACAGGTCCTGGACTTCTTTATGGGAACACCACATAAGCGCAGCATTTGGTTATGAATTTCATGACCCACTGTATCACCATTGCACTGTCCTGTCTTCTCTGTGGTTCTCCTGCTTGGAACTGGTCCTGCACGGTAGAATTTTATTTGTTTTTAGATGCTGCTGATGGGATCAAAGATATGATCTGGATTGGCTGCTTCCCAAAAAACTAATTTATTCTATTGGGAACATTGAGCACTTTGCCCATACGGTGGTGTGAATGGATTTTTTCTTCTGTGTTTCTTCTAGCAAATCCTGTTGGCTGAGAAACCTTAAGTTCTGTCATTATTGAAATATCTTTGTATCTGGTCTAATGTTCCATTTTTCTTGCTCTCAGGGGTCAGCATTTTTCCCTACTGCTGCTGCATTTTTCTGGTCGTCACTGACACTTCCTCCATGCTTAGCCTTGTGATAGAAGGTTTCAGCCTAGCTCTCCTGCTTTGAGAAAGTGTGCCCTCTTATTCTCTTGAGTACACCTGAAGCAGTGTGTTTGGGAGCTGAGTACTTCCTGATGGCAGAACTGCCTAGTTTTTAGATATCACTGGAATCATTGTGTGCTGCACCACCACAAGCCAACTTTGCCACTAGACAAGGTTAGCAATGTTTTGTGTAGCAATGTATGGAATTGGTACCAGACTGTGGAAAGGTGAAGTTGCAAACTGCATTAACTATGTTTAATGTCCTTCATAGCCTTTACTGTTGCAGCTTCTGAATTGCTATTTTGGTCTCTTAAGCTGGAATCTCTTTTGATAATGCTAAGATCTCCATTTAAAATACCTGGTGGTTCTTCCCCTTCTGTTTTGCCCCTTTCCTTAGAGATAAGAACATAATGGTCATAGTGGGACAGTAAACATGCTGTGAAGTAGATGCTTGAATAAGTGCAGAGGACACCAAACTGAAGTTTTAAAAATTTTCCCTAAAATTTGAGACCTCAGGTTTTGGAATATGGGTTCTTTGAACACCTAACAAATTACAAGACTTAAGTTGTCTTGTTTTTTAAATTTTTACTGCATGCTTTGGGGGATGGAGTCTGATTGTAACCCATTGAAATAAATTTAGGAAATGGTCAGCTCTTGATTTATTGTATCTACATTCTGTACACGCATAACTCCAGTTGGTCCCTTCTCTGTGTGTGGGAGGATGCCAAGGCAGAATGCTGCAGAGCAGTAAGTACTCATCTACAGTGTCAGACTGAACAACCACAATTACACTGGGACTAAGTACATATAAGGGTATTCTATTTGGAAGTTTAACTTATGATTGCACTTCAAAGAACCATATATTGCAGCAATTTGGTACTTTTAACACAGCTAGAATAGTAAGACTGGGTATATCCATTAGTAGAAGCAAATAAAAATCAGAGTGAGATGAAATAGGAGTACTTGAAAATGTGATTAGATATATCTGTTGAGGTTTCTAAAGATTGGAGTCTGCTCTACAGAGAGCTGGATGAGTACATTGTACTACTTCCTTCTTTCAGATATTATTTTGAATGAAAAGGAGCTAAAATTAAATATTTCTTAAACAGTCCTGTGGTTAATGTGATTAATGCTGATTTTTTTCATGATTGTAAGTAGGACTGAAGGTCTTAAGATAACCAGTGAATATTAAATCTACTTTATTAAAATGTGCGACCTAGAATCAAAAACTTTACAAATTTCCAGGGAATTATTTTGATTTTACCATTTTTAGTACAAGGAATATTTTCTTCTGTAAGATAGGCTTCCTGGGTGCAAATGTTATTGCAGAGATTATTGTTTTTTTGTAAGAGGTAGCAAAAATAAACTTTTTCAATGAGAATTATTTAGATATTTCTTCTTTTTTTCCCCAGTTATCCTGTATAATACTCTTTATCGAAACAAAAAGCTGCATACCTACCCTCTTTAAAATCTAAACATGGTAATTTACTACATATAGAAACATATCTTTATTAAAAGGCTGCCAACTTTTTTTAATATATTAATATGAAGACTAAACCTGTTGTTAAAGAAAAAGCTGTTAGAAAATCTTTTTTGGTGGGAATTTGTGCCATTGAAGGTATTGTGGATAATTTTGAATAGCTGTTGAATATTGTATTTAAAACTAGGTCTTGACTAAACTGAACTTGCAAGTAATGATAAATTTTTAGAAGGAGTCTTTCCACTTATGGTCTAGATGTAAAGAATAAACAAGTAGCAGAAAAAGAGAGATCTTGGTTGGACTGTTCTTTCATTCCTTTAGCGCTCAGTTACCATGGTGCTGTAGCAGGAGACCGTAGCTACAAGGGAAATGGTGCTGGTGTTGTGATGCCATTGTTAAGGTTGTTCATGAGTTTCCAATACAAACAATTTACATTTTTTTGTAATAGCTCTGTAGGATTTTCTTCAAATACTAGGAGGGATGCTTCCCATTTAGAAGAGTATATTGAAGTCTTTATAGACTATTGTGTTTTGTCCATAGCTTCTGCAGGAACTACACAGCTTGCTTTCAAGGCCAGCAGTTTACTAACATAGCAGACAGGCAGCTTGTCAGTTCAAGCCAGTAATTTAAATCTTTGGTGCTAGTCAAAGCTGTCAACTTAATAACAGCTTACTGCATAAACAAGCTGGAGGGCTTACTCTAGGTCATTAGTATGGGAAGTTTCACATACAGAATTGATGTTTTTCACTGCAGATTATTTGAAAAGCAAGTCTTGTTTGACGGAAAGGTAGTAGTGCTTTGTGCTTACAGCATTGGTCACAGCAGTGGGTAGTAAAAGTCACTTCAGACATGAAGCAGTATTAGATAAGTTTTGATTTTTGGAGAAGAAGAGGGTCATCTGGTTGGGTTTGGGTTGTGTTTTCTTAAAGGCACACAGGGCAGAGGAAGCAGATTAGCAAGGCAGCTATCTCAGTGTGCTATAGCAGGAAAGATCTGCTTTCCAAGGCCTTCTCTCACCACTGAGATGGGTGAAGGAATAGCACGAGAAGTTGAATGAGTATTGGAGCATATACAGTGATTTGGCTACTGTGATCCAGTACACTGTGGACACATACACATCAGAGTCATCTAAATTCTTGGTAATACTACATAAAAAATAACCAGTACTTCATGTTTTTATGCCACTTTTCCTCCAGAGACACCAAAATGTTTCATCAGCAGTAAAGCAAAAGATCTCTCTGGTTTAAGTAATATATATATGGGGGTTATTTTTTTCACCTCAAAACAGCGTAATCCTTTAGGGCAATGAGTAAGATACACACTACCCTGTTTGAAGTAAAAATTGAAGAGCGATGAAGTGCTATGAAGCTTTCACTGATTGTGATTCGGGAGTTGGGTTTTGTCTTGTTAGCTGATTGCAGACAGTCACAACCCCTGCACCTCAGGAATTGTGGTACGATACTGGCTCACTGCTTGAAGCTGCGGTGGTTTGTGCCTACCAGTCCTTATGGAGGCTTGATGGGTTTCTGGTGGCCAGTTTTATTAAAGGACTACCTGGCAAGGTCTTCACTAATTTGTAAAGCTGAACAGGATTTCAAGGCTTTAGTAAGAGGAAATTTGCCTGTGTATTTAGAAATATGAAGATATTTTAAACATTGAACAGTTTGACTACCACTGTTACAGAATTCCTTGAACAGTAAAAAAACAAGTGTCTGTACTGTCTGGAGGCATTTTATTATTGAAAACAGGAACATCTACTATATAATGAATGGCAGTTATGCTACAAAGTAAATTCATATTTTGTAGTTATCAATTTTCTTTAGATTAGAGTCAGGACTAATTGCAGGCATTTTGCTGTGGATTGATATTTCAAAGGGAGATTGTTCTTACTTTTTTTCTTGTCTAGAATTTGCTTTATGTATCTCTTAAATTTTTTAATAAGTAAAATATGCCTGAACAGATGATGTGTTCTAGTTAGCCATATATAGCTGCACTAAAGATCTGAAAGTTCCCTTGTTAAATGTCTTAAATATTTCATTTCTTTTCTGTATAAGCAATTTTAAAGTTTTTGTTACATGAGGAGTTGCTTATATCCTCTCTTACTATTTTGATTTTTAAAAACTAAATGAATAAAATAAAGAGATTAATTTTCTGGCTGAAGATGTGGGATGATGGGAAATGTACAGCTGTGTAATATGTTTTTAGAAATCTGGCTGAAGAGTATAAAAAGTAAATACTGTCAGAAACATGGAAGAAAACATTATTTAAGCCTTTTATGTTCTGGTCAATGCAGATGAAGTCATGTGCATTCTTTTACATAATGTGCTCCTTTAATGGTCCTGCTGGAAATAGACTTCTTGGCAGCTGTACAGTGCAGAACAAGATGGATAAAGTTCTGTTCCTGTTTCAAAATGCTGTAAGTGTGAGCATGTCAGAATTGTACTAAGACAAATTCAGTCTCCTTTTCAGTTTCATGCATTTGATGTTAGTTAAACGAACTCTTAAATTAACGAGAGCACATCTGAAAAAAAAAAATCATTTGTCAGTAGTTTTTGGAGTGAAATTTTCTTTCTCCTCTGGATCATGACCCTGCTGAGGAGATGGAAGAGTGTAGTGCTGAGAAAGATGAGTCCATGGTGAAAAACTGTATTTAACTCCTTTATTTCTTTGTGAAGACTTTGCAGGATCTTTAGATGACATAGCATTCTGCAAATACCTTTATCACAAGGGTTTCTTAGGTGCTGGAAACATGTATACTTGTAGCCATGGGATCACTTGCTATCTTTTGGGTTCTGTTTTAGCAAAGTTAAGTAAGTGTGCATAATTTCATCCTGGTTAAGCAAAGCATTAAATCTATGGTATGTGTAGATTCTCATAAGTTCACTGTGGCTCTGTGGTTACTGGTGTCCTGAAGTGTTCTGCTGTAAGGGCACTGCAGTCCCTAATACAAATCCCCTGTGTTTCAAATTCCCAGTATGAGCTGACAGCTGGTTACAAGTCGGTTATCATGTACTGTGATTTGTCTCCAGTACCCTCAAAGATTCAAAAGCACTGAATGTTTGCAAAAGTAGCAAGTCAGAACAGTGCACATCTCCATATGTGGTATGACAAAGTGACTGAATAGCTCCTGTTTTCATCATAAAGCCTTGCAGATTTATAGCTGCCGCAACTTTAATGATGAATAAGAGCTACCCACACAAAGAAAGAGATCTAATGGTGACTGAAGGCAAGTGAAATTGAATATATGCTCCTTATACGGCAGTGTGTGGGAGACACATTTGTAACATACTGAGTATCTGAGCAAAACCATGTGTCATGTTTCCTTAGGTTCTCAACAGGAGATGTGTAGAAGCAGCAGTGATGACAGGCCTGGCTCTCAACTGCAGCATAAACAAGAAGTCCTTGTTTGACAGAAAGCACTACTTCTATGCAGATCTGCCTGTAAGTATGCAGTATGGCTGGTCCCTCCTGGGCTGTGGGAAGGACAAGCCTGCAGTATGGATGGCAGCAGGAGAGGAGTGCAGAGATGCTGCTTCTGTTTTCAGTCAGTGCTCTGCTCACCCCAGCGGGATGCTGCACTGTGCCCTGATGGAATAGGCAGCTGTACCCTTGTGCTCACTGATTGAATATGATTGCTCTGATTGCTGACTCCTTGCTTAGCTGCACAATTCCAGTAGCCTAATGTAATTGGATTGGGAGCTGGAGCTGCTTTGTCCCTTAAGTTGTCCGTTCCTGGTGTTTTGTACTAATTGTCTGTTAGGGTAAAAGCAATCTGATAAAAGTCCTTCATTTAAAGTGAATATATAACTAACAGAGGCTCCAGTGGAATAAACACAGTAGGATCTTTTTTGTGTGTGCTTAGGGACCTAAAAATATTTATTTCCCTTCAAAACTTTCCCAGTTGTGGTTCCAGTAAATGAAAAAACCAAAACAACTGAGGAATAGAGTCTTTGCAGTGTGGTTTGTTGGTAGATTTCATATGTGTAGAAGGTGCCACTGAAGTCAGATGTATTTTGCTGCATTTGATATGGATGTAGAAATACTGAAATAGTTTAAGAACCTGACTTCTATCCTTGCAACAGGATGAAGCAGTGTTTGAGCCTCTTTTTCTCTCTAATGACATTAAACCTTTCTAATTTTTAACTTGTATTTGTATGAGCTTATTTGTACTGAATGTTCAGTTTAACACTAATCTTTCAAAGGGAGGAATCTATTTTTAGTTTCTTTGGTTTTGGGACAAAGATCTGATGACGTGAAAATAAAATATGTGAGTTTATTTTATTTGGGAAAGATCAAGCATGTTAGCTTATCCTCTCTTTAGGTGAGGAGTCTCAGACATCCAGAGAAGCAGAGTGGGAGACCTCTCAGATCCCAAATGAATCAGCAGAGGTGCTGCATTATTAACCAAATTACTTTCTTTCCCACTCTTGTTCAGGTATTGAAAAATTTTGAAGTTACACAAAGCATTTTCAAATATAACTGCTTCCCGCCTTAGTAAGAGAATTATTTTATAGCTATCCAGTGGAGACCTGGATCTCAGAAAGAATTTGTGATTTATTTTTTTCTAGGTTGTGAACTTGTGGCTCTTCTGTGAAGTTGCTATAATTTTGATTCGGTTTCTGGGGATAACTTTGCAAATATTTGTAAGCCATTAAGAGGCCCTTTTATTGGGAGTTGTGCAGTGACCTGCTGGGAATGTGAAAAGCAAACTTAGCAGTTTGCATTGCCAGTACTTTTCTTAAGCATGTAGAGCGATCTTAAAGCCCACTTAAAGACCTGAAGGGGAAAAGGGTAAAATAGCAGGAAATAAATATGACTTTTGAAATTCCTTTACACATCATGAAGGAACATCAAAAACATCACAGACAAATTGTTTGCAGTTTACCTTTAGTGGTTACTCTGTTAAACTGAAATCACTCTCATATTCTTGTGATATCTGCTGCTAGCAGTCTACTGATAGCAGCTATATGGGTGAATGTTGTCCTGGGAAAGAATCCATGTCCATGTGTCCAAGAGAACAGCTGAGGTGGAAGAAAACGTGGGACTGTGCAGACATTAATTACAGGATCCTCTGTTTACATAAGCAGGGAGATTTAGTCAGGGAGATGCTGACATGTTTTATTAGTTGGAAACATGTAATTCTGGCTTTTAACTGACTGACTTCTGCAGTTTAAGCACTGACAATAAACTGCCCGACCTACATTTCATAGTCAACAGTCTAGTCGGGAACCCTGTAATAAGATGCAGAGTTTAGGCTAATGAGCTGAATAGAACAGATAAATCCAGCTCTTGGGGTCATTTGACAGTGGGATTATTGTTACTCCTGAAAACAGGGCTTTGGATAGGAAATGGGATTCATATTATTTATTGTCACTCAATATTTCAGGCTGTAAAAAAATTATTTTAATGAGAACTTGTAGGAGATGAGAAGAGCCTATGATTAGCATAGGCTGCAGAGAGTCAGTTATTTTCTTTTTCTTACAGTGATTATGTCTAGTAGGTCATGCACTTCACTGCATATATAAATTAGGGTGTTGACAGGGCCAGACCACGGTCCTCCATTCCAGTGCCCTGGAATTCATCATCTCTATGTTTTAGAGTAAGCTTGTCATCCCTGCAAAATAGGCAAATACTCTTCCCAAATAATTTGTGTCTGGCAGACTTTTTTTTCATTTTCACTACTAGTGCCGTAGGCAGGTGAGGAAGGAGGAAGCAACACGGACCCCACCTCAGCTGTCTTTAATTCACTTCTCTATTTTTACATCATTGCAGTTATTCCAATACCTTGTCACTGGCAGCCACTGTTTTGGCCAGCAGTTTCCCCTTTGAGTGGAGTCCCAGGCATGAGGTGGCATTATCAGCTGTGTGCTTTATGTGGGGTTGCAGTGTCTTATATTTTAAATTGCTGTATTAATGGAATAGAGCTTTCACATTTTCTTGATTTCCACCCCTCTACCCCTTCCCTCTCCTCCCCACCAGTGCGTACAATTTGGAACAGACAGAGGGGGATATGCAGCCTGTTGGAAGGATGAATGATCGCCCCAGCTTGGGGATGGAAGTACAGTAACTGGCTTCAAACCACATGTAACATGATTGTGGGACCACAAGCATGGAAGAACCTCCTCCAGTCCATTTCCTGCCCCAGGGCAATATCAGAGAAGTTTGTCATCCTTGGCAAGAGATTGTGCAGTTGATTATTGATTATTTCAGCATTAGTATGATGCCATATATTTATCTGTATTTAGGAGTCCTCATATTTTTCCCAGACTTCCCACTTCTTACCATCATGTTGAATTCTAGGCTCATCTTCTAGCTTGCTTCCTTTCCATTTAAACAAAGTTACTTTTGAATTTACGTGTGGATTTATTCTCTCCTCTTATATAGCTCACTCTGAAAGATGTTGCATTTTGTGGTTTTGTTCTTAGTCAATTATATTTGCACTTGGTCTGCCTTCTGAAAAGTGAATGTTTCAGTTGCATATAAAGTTAATTTTGTTGACAGGCTGGCTATCAAATCACTCAGCAAAGAGTTCCTATTGCAGTGAATGGAAGTCTGTCATACAGTCTCTGCATAGACAACAAGATGAGCCAGATGGTGACCAAAACTGTGAGGATTAAACAAATTCAGTTGGAGCAAGACAGTGGAAAAAGTCTCCATGATGATACAAGGAGCCAAACCCTTGTGGACTTGAATAGGGCTGGTAGGCTTGGATTTTTTTCCTATTTTTCTTCTCCTTTAAAGGTAAATAATGACAGGAAACAGGCAAAGAACTAAAACAGCCTTATGACTCCTTGAAAAAATAATTCATGAAAATGACTGTTACACTGGAAACAGATGAATACTTGATTTTTTTAATGGCCAGTAAACTTTTCCTATTTTCTGTTGGTTGATGGTAATTGGCAGTAGCAAGCTAGAAATCTCTTGGCTCCAGTTTGCTCAAAACTGTGTCAGTCACACAGAGCCACTCAGCTATTTAAGCTCTGCACTGTATGTGTTGTTAAAAAAAGTAAAATATTACAGATCTAGTGAATCAAGTTTGTGTATAGAAAGAGCAGCTGTTGGAATCTGTTGTTGCATGTGTCAGACATTTCTTTTAATTATTAGCTTTGAAGAAATGTAGATTTTCTCTTTTAACTTGGAAATTGTAAATGGAGTGATCCAAAGGAGTGCACAACATGGGCAGCAACCTGGCTGGCCTAGCCTAACTGGGACAAAGTACTCTGGTGTCCATTGAAGCTGACGGCTGTGGCTGCTCAGATTGCTTGAAAGCTAGGTCCTGGAGCTAAAAACTAGACTGCATCTGTTTACAGTTCTGCCTGCTCCAAAATTAGTTTAAGATGAATAAATTTGCATCTGGAACCCAATTGGCTTTAAATGAGAGTCCTTCTAGAGGAATGGGTCCCTCTGATCTGCATGTCAACAAAGGGTGGGGGGTTGTCTGCAGTTGTCAGTTACTTTAAAAAAATAGCAGGTAGAGGTTTTATAGCAATCTGCAGCTAGGCCCATTGTGACAGTTACTAAATAATACATCGGGGTTTATGTGTTTTTTATATTTCTTTTTAAAGAAGTCCAAGTTCTTTCATGTGTTAGCCAGTTGCACTCTCATATGCTAAGATCAAAAGCTATTGTTGAAAATCTCCTGTCTCTTCCTGGTAGGAGTTGGTCTCATGGAGGTTGTCATGGAGCCTGATATGTGCTGTGGGGAAGAAGCAGCTGCAGCAGTCAGAGAGCTTCAGCTCATTCTGCAAACACTTGGGAGCAGCCAGGCAGTCATGGCAGGTACTGAGAGGAGAAAGGCATGTTCCCTTGTCACCAGTAATTCTCTGCATTTACAGGAGTTTTGCAGCTTCTGGTTATTTTGCTCTGTAGTTGCTTATAATGCAACCCTTTCTAGCTGTTGTTTTACAATCCTCAGAGTCTGTCCTAATATCTGCCATGCTTATAGGCCTTCCTTTGTCTGCCTTGCTAGATGTTACGTTTCCTCACACAATAATTTTACGGTATAAAGCTAGGCAGGAGGAAATGTCCCCAGGGTTCTTGTGGTGCTTCTCCCCGTCTCTCTCTATTTTGCTTGCTACAGCACTGGAGCACAGAAGATCTGTAGCAAGGATTAATTGTAGGGTATGGAAGGGACAAAGTAGTGGGAGCATGGATCATCTTCAAAGTGTCAGGTCTCAGCTAGTCATAAAATTGATGTAGGCAGAAAACTTGTACTGGTGTCATGAATGAGATGGAGTAATGAAGAGCATGTATAGAAATGGGTGCTGGGGTTAATTTTAGCCAAGATTACCTATCTTTTTGAAACCACTTCTTCTTGCAGGAAACATCACTTCTGGCACTAGCTCTTTCTGTAATTCTAAGGCCTCAATTTTCACAATAGGTGATGTGCAGAAGCATAGCCTGCATTCAGGTTCCTAACTGATTCTGTCTCATTAATTGTAAGATTCAGATCATGCCATTTTTCCTCAGTCTTAATGTTACCAAAATTTATAACCAGCACATGGTTACAGGTAACATATAGCAGACATCTGCTTAAGAATTTAAAAGTGGTTTCAGGTGTGGTTTCATCCCCTCCACACATATCCACAATTAGGAGCTGCTTATTAGTGTTCACAGTATAAGCTGTATTTTTGCCTGTGACAGTTGGCCTCACTGTCTGGCAACAAATTCAGTCCATTATATAAGTGGATATCTCCTGGAGAACTGAGTCAGAGTGGTCTATGTATTACACAATAAATGGGATCCAATAAATGTTGGCTACTGATGGAACTTTAATTTAATGTAGCGGGAAATAATAATAGCTAGACATTATTTCTCTGAATCTTTTCTCACACAAGTGTCCCACATGTCAAATAAGACACAGTTGTCAATATTAAGCAGCCAGTTTGGATGCTTCTTCAAGGGCCTTTGTGGGCATACATATTTAAAATCATTTTTCACTACTGAATTTGGCCCTAAGATTGGCATTGGAATTGCATTGTGGTATCTTTTATTGCAGGGTGATTTCTGACTTTATATGAGAATCCCAGTATTGGAAATATTTTTATTCCAGGATAGTTAGCTATAAAAGTGTTTGGATTTTTTTTTCTTTCTTGAAGGTTTTAGGGGCTTTTGCATTTACAGTGAAGACATGTGCCCAGTTTTATCAGATGTTATTTCATTAACAACAAACAGATGAAAAGATGCTTTCATTGTAGAGTGAAAGAAAAGTAAGCTGGGCTTAAAGAAAAAAAAGCCCTTCTTTTTAATTTTTTTTTTCTTTTAGGAACTTTTGCAGCCTGGGTCTTTTGCTTATGCCTGATTAAATTCATTGTCTGGTCACACTGACACCTACTACATCCAAGTAGAAACAGGTCACGTCTCAAATGAAGCAAGGGCAAGACAAGACTATTCCTTGTTTGGAACAAGTTTAACCCCATAGAGGGAGCACATGCAAAACACTTCCCTTGAAAGAGATGTTGGGTCATTCCAGCATCTTTGTCTCATTTGCATGTCTGGCAAGGCTCTGTGAAGACAGAGGAAATTGGTGTGCTGTCATCCAGCCTGCTTTTACAAATTGTACTAAGGCCTCGTTGGTCAATTTAAATCTCTTGACCGGATGGGTTCTGAAGCCATAGTATCTTCACAGTTTTAACTCTGAGCCATTTTGTACTCTCATTTATAATTCTGTAATATTATAATGTATTCAATCAGTAGGCATTTATTTCTTTTTATCTGTATTTAATGCATAAAAGAAAAAAAACAAAACACAGAGAAAGGCTACAGATGCTCAATGTGTAATATGGGGAAAATTATGTTTCTTAACTTTCCAGGATGTAATACAGCCTCTCCTGTTTGTGTATTCCCAGCAGCTGATAGCTGTGGCAAGGCTTTTCTTCTCGGAAGAGATGTCTTTAAACGGACAATACTTAGAAAGATGCAATTATGATTTCCTTGTGGTTGAGTCACTAAAAATTTTTAAGGACACTGGTCCATTTTGGACTGAGAGTGCATGATGCTTTTATATAAAACTTTGTACAGTTTTTGGCAGCCAGGGACATTTTAGGGGATTGCAATTTCCAGAAGGATAGGAAGAAAATTACCAAAAAATCCACTGCTTCTCACATTCTGTCCTTGAGCTGTAAAATTCCAAGAACACCTTAGTAAATCTGTTCAACATAACCTTAAGTTCTTGTGTTCCATGCTAGGGTAGTATATATCCATCAAATTGTAATTCCAAAAGGTATTTTTGTGCTGCTTTGAGAGGAATGGAAGCTCACAATCCACCGCCTTGCTTGTCTAATTCTGCCCTTTTTAAGAGCTGTGAATCAGAAGCTCTTTTCACTGTGTGGCTTAGAGAATCTGCACTGCACTGCATCATGCAGTTTTCTGAGAGGAATTATGAGCAATGATTTAAAACTATTTTGAATGATTCAAGGCAGTCCCTTGAGATGGAATCACATACAGAAAGCTATGATGAAGTGGCTGTTACTCCTTTCTGAACACAGAGAAGTCTGCTATTAAGGTTTTGCATATAACATGCAGTTTATTTATATATGCCAAGGTTTTTAACTCTAGTGTGCAGGGCAGACTGTTCTGTTAATAAAATTTCCTTTTACAGAGGGTCAGCTGAGAGTGGATGCCAATGTTTCTGTGCATCACCCTGGAGAGCCTTACGGAGTGAGGACTGAAGTGAAGAATATCAATAGCATACGATTTCTGGCAAAAGCAATAGGTAAGTTGTGGTTGCTTTGTTACAAGGGCATTGTAGGTATTTTATGTGATCTGAGATAAAATATGTCAGGCTCCTGAGTGAGTAATAGGCCTTAAACGCCCTGACAAGCTTCACTTGGGTGTCTTCTCCATGTGCCTTGCCTGTGGGTACACAGGAGTCCCATTTATGCTCAGGCTGGGGCCTTCAGACCTTACCTAAATGGCTGTGAACCAGGTGTGCCAATTTTCAGTCCAGTCTCCTAAAGGACCTTGGACCTGTTCTGTAGTCTTGTTCCTAGAACTTAGCTCCTTCTGCTTCTCCCTGAGCTCCCTGAGTGGACCCTGGGCTTGGCTCATCCTCTCACCTCGACTGGCACTGTCAGAGGACTCTGGTGGCAGCACCTGCCCCTGCTCACACTGTTCAGACTGGTGGGACTGCATCAGGCCATGAGGGCGTGGCCTGGGCTCTGGTCACCCTTCACTCCTGGCTTATCCCATTTTATGGAGCAGCCCCATGCTTGCTACTCCTTGACAGAGTAAATCTTAGTATTAGGCATGCAGGTTTTTTGCAGTAAAACCTCTGCCTACAAGAATGAAGCAGGTAGTTCAGTGCCTAGCATGGACTAAAATATGGTAGCAGAGGTTTTGTCTCCTCCAGTGGAGATGATTGCTTTCCACTGAGTATGGTGTGTGATGTGTGTGAAATTCAGATGCAGCTTGGGTATGATGAAAAAAAAAAGCTGATTTTTACATCTCCAAAAGAAAACTGAACTGGGTGACTGCAAGGTCACCAGGAATACATGATTTGACTGCAGTGCCTGGGAGAAAATGGTTTCCATTTAAAGGAAATAAAGGCAGATGAGGGGAACACACCAAGAAAGAAGCAGTGCTGGAGAGAGACAGTGACAGATAATTCTGCCCATAACTACTGCTGTTGATTTCATTAAGGTTAAAACAACAAAGTCTTCCATTATGGCGTAGCAGTGAAAAATGAAATAGTGGAGTGCACTAAAGCTAATAGTGTAGTCTAACAAGCTTACTCCTTTTTCTTTTATTACTGTCAGACTATGAAATACAGAGGCAAATTGAAGAACTTGAAAATGGAGGGACAATTTTGAATGAAACAAGAGCATTTGATTCCAAGCTTGGGTGAGTTTTTATTTCGGAGGAACATAGGAATAGCTGCTTTTGAGTGCCTACACATACCTAGTGACATGATCAGGAGCCGTAATATAGTGTTGATCAGCTTGTGTCTTCTAAAGCTAATGTTCACAAGTATAGTCTCCTCTTAGGGAGTAATTTAAGACTGAGGCTTTTTCACAACAGATTGTATGCTGCATCAAGCAGTGTCTGTGAAAATGACTGCCCTCTTACATGCACTTATTCTTTGAAGTGGTTTTAAGAGGCTGTCCTGATCTTCATGAGGCAGAGGGTTTGGGTTGTGGTTTTGTGGTTTTGCCATAAAACTAACTCCATGGTGTATCTCTTACCAGATCTTGTTTTACTTTTATTTTAGGTGCACAGTACCAATGAGAGACAAAGAAGGAAAACAGGATTATCGGTATTTCTTTTTTAATAGACCTAACATTTCACCAACTGAGAATTTACTGAATTTCTGAAGTTTAGCCAGTGTAATAAGGATGTCAAGTTAGTCAGTATAGTGAGTATGTGTCGGAAGTTTACCTTCCACTGGAAGGGGCAGAGACCTATAAAAATCAGTGCTAATCTAAGCAGTTCAGATTCAGGGTTTGTGTCTCATTTCTGGTAAAACCCCTGGAGATTTCTCAAAGACTAGGCTGGGAGTACTTCAGCTCAAAGTGGGAAAGTTGAAGATTTACTGTATGGCCAGTATAAGTGTATTAAGAATACACTTATACTGCCACACATAATGCCTAACATAAAACATCAGAATTTTTGAGTTCAGCATTGCACCTGCTGTAAATACAGAGGGAAGCAGTTCTCAGCTACCAAGCCCTGCCTCTCCATGCTTAGATTCTGTGATCACAGATCACAAACAGTGTTTGAAAATCCTAGCTGCTATTGAAAGGTGTCAGCATTTCATGGGCAGGTTTCTACCTTGAAGTTCTTTGTAGACCTAATGAAGGTGTTACCTTGCTAAGTACCTAGCCTTCCACAAGTGTGAGATGACAAACACTGAACCATAAAGTCACTGAGGAAAGATTTAACTGTGAGGCTGAGGGGACAGGGCATGAGTCCTGTTGCAAAGCAATGCTGCTGGGAACAAGTTCTGAGGCAACACTGCAGGGCAGCAGCACAGCTGCTTGGGGCCGTCGCAGTGGCCATCCTCCCAATAGTTCCCTATCTTTGCACCCCTGAGTGAGCTTCCTGTTACTCCCAGAGTTCACTTTCCAGCAGGAGAACTTCCAGAGCCTCTTAGCTTTGTCAGCTCTGTGTTCCTGTTAGATCTCATATTCTAGCACTGATCTTGCTACAGCAGAGCAACAATTATGAAAACATCCCACAAACTTTGAATTTAAATCTGCTTTTTAGATTATGTTTTTGTAGAAATGCAGCAGTGATAATTCTGTGAATTCCTTGTTATGATAGGGGCAGGCATGAGGCTTATTTAAAAAGACTAATTTGAAAAAATGCAAAAGAAGATTCATTAAAACCTAGACAAAACTGATGAATCTAAGATATTTCAAAAAAAGACCATAAAGATTATTACTACTACTAAGATTATAAACAGTATTGAACTGTAAACTATGTCTTTTGGGGTTTTTTGTAACTTAGTGCTGCACATTATACATTCATCTTAAAATCTATGTTTAAGCAGATTTTAAACAGAAATCATTATAGCTCAATGCCCTTTATTCTAGTAGTTTTGAACCCCTCATTTGATCATGTAAGAGTGAAGTTTCTGCTTCAATCGCAGTTGTTTGAGTCATTTGAATTGGCCTTCTCTTTACAGGAGCCTTTTGTTCTGTGATAGCACCCTGCTGAGCACAGTAACTTTGCTTTTAGCACAGCATGAGATTTCATCAAGATTTTTGAAGTTTGGCTGGAAAAGGTTACAACCTGCCCAGATCACTCCTGGCAGTTGGCTGTCAATCCTAGTTCTTCCCTGCCAGCCCACTCCCATTTTTATCCAGGTCTGTAATTCTTGCTTGATGCCAAAAAGAGTGGGCTGTTTCCATATCTTTTATTGGTGCTATTCGGACATTTTATTATTATTTTTGGTGCAGAATGTTTGAATTACCCCTTTTGTATTATGAACTCTTTAACAATTGGTGGAAAATTCCTGAAGAAAAAAAAAACAGAGGCTTTGCAAAAGTTTGGGCCTGATCTCTTTCTACTTACCAGTGATACACCAGGTCTTTAATTTTCAATATTTTGTTTAGTTGAAAGGGTGAAACAGCTTTCATGGAAGTATAAACTTGTGATACACATTTTATTCCTTGTTGCTTGGCTTCTGAGTGAAAATAATTATAAAGGAGTTTTTCTTTATTTTTGCTAGGTTCATGCCAGAGCCAAACCTTCCCCCATTGATTCTGTATGATGCAAAATCTTTGCCAGCTAATATGAACCATCAGCAAGTGATAAATATTGATTGGATTCATGAGAGACTTCCTGACCTCCCCAGTGTGAAGAGAAAAAAGCTTGTTGAACAGTATGGGATTCTTCCTGAACACAGCTTCACCTTATTGGTAGGTCTATTGATCAAGTGCTAAAATAAGTCTAGATACTTGGTTGCATGGTTCTTGAAAAGATTTACAAATGTCATATTAAGCAGCTGTCAGTCCTTATGAACATTCTAACTTGGAAGCGTGTCCAATACTTTGTACCATGGATGGATGGATAGAATGGTGGAAAAAATTAACCAGACACAGAGTGCCAAGAAGTGTTTCTCATGCAAAGTGCAGTCAGATAACTGGTGCTTAATATTGATCTTGTCTGTCTAGATATTGCTGCACCCCTGACTGACTGCAACAAATGTACAGCTTCTGGATACTGTCCCTTGTCTGCAAGTGTTTGCTCTTCAGCTCTGGGCCTGCTGCAAGGCTGGGCACATTGACCATATTAATGAATGCAAATCAAAATCCAAAGTCTAAATCTTTCGGCTTCATGTGCTCCTTGACCTACCTTCCACATTATTGAAAACACTTCCCTTCCTTCTCCCCAGATTTATTCTTAGGGAAATATACAAAATGGTTGCACATTATCAACTTTGACCTCATAGTTCAGTTTACCAGGGACAGGTTCAGAAGAGGGGAAAAGAAGGGAAACAATGTGGCAAATACAGTTATAAATGAGGAAGTGACAGCAAAATCTCATAACTCCCAAAATTATTCTAGAGGACTGTGAGCTTCTTAAATGTAAACTGTCATCTCTTTGCCAGTGGAACTCTGGGGAGAGAGTTAGTATACTCATCCTAGAATTAGACATTTCACATACCCAGCTAAGCCAGGAGAACGTCCCGCTTTGGTTACCACTGTCATTAGTGGAGACAGAAGGAAAAGGACTTTTTCAGAGTGAGATTCAGAGCAGAACTGTAAGTACTTTAAACTGTGCTCTGGAGGAGATCCTTTCCTTTGACTATAAATGAAGGAAGAGCAGTACACATAACTACCTCATCCCTTCTTTGTATGTCTGTAATTCAATACACTTGTACAGAAGCTCATTCTACAGGAAGAAAATGATTCTCTGTTCTGGGGAAAGCTGTTAGGAAAACTGCTTTTGTTCTGCTGTACCATTTTAGTGAGTTGCAGACTGTTTGGTGGGCAGGTGAGTCATAATTCTCATCAAAGTCACAAGGCTGCATAGTGTCACAGTATTGAGAGGTGTCAGCAGTTCTTACCTTTCTATTTCATTGTATGAGATGCAAAACATGATTTTGCTGCCAGCATTCCTGTTCATGCATGCATTTTTTCACATATTTCTAACATATTAAATTAAGCATAAGAGTAGAAAGGGTAGATAGGTCCTGCATCCTTTTTTTTTTGAATTTTTCTACTTCTTCCTCTCTGTAGTGCATTGGTTCTGCCAGCTGCTAAGTACTACAGCTGCTTGCTCATTTTCCAAGGCAGTAGTACAGGGAGGAGATTAGGAAAAGCAAAAGTAAGGCTTATGGCTTGAGAGAAACACTTAAGTGAAGGAACGGAGTAGGGGAAAACCTGAAAATTATGCAAATACCAATCACTCACCACTCCACAAGTAGACTGATGTGCTGCCAGTCTGCAGCCAATGACACTGACTACCCAAAATGCCCTTCCCTCAGTTTTCCTTGTTGAGCAGGGCAGGGAATATAACCAGTTTGGATTGGCTGTTAGATTGTGTCCCACCTGGCTTTGTGCTCATCCTCAGCCTATTTGATGTGGGGGACAGAGTGGAGAAAGACAGTTGCTCAGCAGTAGCCAAAACACCTCTGTGTTGTCAGTGTTGCTGTGGTCACAAATCCAAATCTCCTAAACTCCATGGCAGCCACATCCATGGAGTTCATTGGCATCAGCCCACCTTTTGTGTGTATCAAGTTGCTGGTATAGATGGTTTCTGTCATCTCTGCCAACTAGCTGTATATATTTGCCTCATAATGCCCTTTCTTTCAGCTGTTCTCTGAAATCCTTTATTGCCTTTGTTTTTCCCCTTTTCCTTTTTGTGACGTGAAAGACAATGAGTTCCAAGCTGAAATTTGGGATTCAGCTTGTAATAAGCTAATGCATCCATTTGAATGTATGAAGTGAGCACATACTTCATTGCAGGTCTCCTTTTATTGTGCATTAGAATGTCAGCCTGCACACTCCCCACCAGAGCTGCTTGCCTGTGCACTGGGACACCCGTTAGCCTTAATTCATCGGGAAGCGCCCTGTCCGTCGCTGCCTTCAGCTTGCATCAGAGGCTGCACAGGATTGCTGATCGGGCCAGATGCACACATCTAATGAGCATTCTTTCAGGTTAGAGCGCCCAGGAGTGCTCATTAAATAAATGGCAGTTGTAGAGGAATGGCTCTAAAATGCAAAGTCTGTTCTGCACCAACTTGATAGAGGAAGCATTTTGTGCCAAAGTTACAATCAAACACACACATTCCAGCATGCAGGCTAGCTCCTGAGCTTGCTTCCAGAGCTTTGTCCTCATACACAGGAGCTGCCTGTACATACTGTGGTGTTGAGAAACAGATTCCTCCTTTGCCTAATTACTGAATGTACTGAAAGGGAAGAAGTACCCTATTAATATTTTCATATCTGAAATGCCTTATGTGTAAACAGCTTCATTTTTGGTAGTTTAATATAAATTGAAGAAATAAATGATGTTTCTGATTTTTCTTCATGCAGAACTATTCTTACTCATAATTCTTTGAGCCATGTAGACTCCATGGTATTTGGGTACTCAATTTCTTCATGCAGTTTCTACTTTGCTCTGTAAACCAGTAAGCAAGTAAATACATCAGTCAAGAAGGATCTCTGACAACTTTGCCAATTATGGTATTACAATATTTTCATCTTGCTATCTGTTGAGTTAAAAAAAAAGATATATTGGCATAGACATTAGTAGTGTATTAATGCAGACATTAATGTATTAATGTGTTAATGCAATGCTTTATTTTAAAAATGCGTGCTGAGGTCCAGTGAGGTTCAACCAGAAAATACAGTCACAGTCACAGTACAGCATGAGAAAAAACAGTCTGATCACTTCCTTTGTCATGTGAATTCCAAGTGTTCCTGTGCATCTGCTTTTCCTCTGCTTACTCAGGTAAAAGCAACTGTTTTCACCTGGGCTGATTGCCTTGGTGGAACTATCACATTGGTGACTCCTTCAGACAGTCAGAAGTGGGTTGCTGGAGAAACTGGTTTTGACCATTTGCTTTCATGCCCTGCCATTCTGAGATACCTTAGTGTGCAGGTGAACTTGCGCTTCTCTTAGAATTCAAGTCATTTTACAAGAAGCTTTAGGAAAAAGTTAGAACTTTCTTTGACTAGGCTGCTTTTCTCCTGGATGTTCTGGGGTTTCTTCCCCTGACAGTCTTGTACATTTTTGCAGCAGTTGTTACCTCATGGTTGGTTATTGTAGGAACTGTGATGGTGAAAATGGGAAAAACAAAACTGCAAATGACATTTTATTTGTGAACATTGAAGAAGTTTTCTTCTTTAGTTCTTTCAGAAACTTTACTGGTCTTTAAAATAGTAAGTTTATGTTACAGTCCCACTGTCCCTGAAGATTGTACCCATGGTATTCTGTAAAATCAAGTATTGTTTTAAATTTGTTTAAAAGGTGCCTGAAATCACTACACCTCTAGAGTTTTTTACATCTCACTGCTAAGAAATCATCATTTTAAACCATGTTTAATAAAGAAATTTGCATCTGATTGAAATATTGGTATGTCAGATTTCATGCCAGTGAGACTCGCATGAATAAATTACAGCATATTTGGTGTGTGTAATGGGAGCACTGAGTGGCCTGGATTACAAATATGACACTACTATTCTAGATGTCGATGTCTGGTTTTCTTTCAATGAAGTTTAGAGTAGAATATTCAGAATGAGGAGAGAACAGGCAGTCAGCATTCCTGTAAATCCAGCATGTTGGAGCGTGCAGTGGTTTTCAGGTCAGATTTGCTGCAAGGGACAGGTCTGTGTGAGTGTTGGTAGTTGGAGTGAATCTTGGAAGAAAATTTACCAAAATGTAAACCAAATTGAAGTAAAGTAGTGCAGTGTCTAGAAACTGAAGCTAATCAAGTTATCTCTACATTTTTTTAATATGACAAGAAAGCAAGGAAAATGTTTCATTTCTGTCAGTCATTCTGATGTTTTGACATTCTGCCGTACTCATTTCAGTCTAGCATTACTGGGTTTTCCTTCTTTTTGGGTACAGAAAATGACAGTCTCTTTAAAAAAACCAAAATGAAATGTAAGGGAATTTTGGGGAATGTTTCTGGTTTTGTGTGCACAAGTAGTGAGTATGGGGTTCAGAGACTTGGTAGCATATGTAAGTCTGTCTCCCTGAATTTTCCTGGGCTTTTCTGCACTTGGTGCCTGGAAATCATCTGATTAGAATGCGAAGGCTACATGTGTTTGTCCTTGATTTTTCAAAGGTCTGGCAGCAGGATCAGAACTGCAACTCCAGCCAGGCTGTAAATATCCAGAAATTGGGATTTGCCACTGCTAGGGATATGCTCTGTAGCCTATACATGATGGAAGTGCTGGACGTGCTGTGTCTGAGCTGTGTAGCTGCATTCAGACATGTGGCATCTGCAGACATTATTTGCCTGTGCATAATGTTGTAGCTAGACCTGCTCTGTCTGGAATGTTAGTAAAACCTTCTGCAGCATGTGTAAAGAAACCAGCATTCAGACATGCTCACTTTTTCCTATCTAGGTTGGACAATCGTTGCTGTGTAAAGGAACCCACTATTTAAATGAGTGTTTGTTTGTGCTGTTGAATCCTGAGGTGAATTAGAAAGAATACAGTACTGGCAATATATCATTCTAGGAATTCTGCTTAACACACACAGTTTTTAATCAAGTTTACTGTGCTTTGGTAATCATGTCATTCCTTTACTTTTTTTTAAAGTCAAATTTGTTCCTGTAGCCTTAGTTTTGCATAATTGGATTAGATGGTAACTGCTAGTTAAATTAGAATGCTGAAGAAGAATACAACTATGTCAATGTGTACTAGATAGATAACTAGTGGGAGTTAGAAGGTTTACCTTGGTTCACAAAAGACCTCAGTGGTTTCCCAGGCTGAGAACTTGGTTTCTTTGGTCATGGTTTCAAGGTGAATGGGATGGGTCTGATTTTTGTCACACCAGTTTTACAGCACCGATGGTAATCTAGGTACATTTGTTTTGTTTCACAGAACAGAGATCAGTAGTTTGCAGTCTTCTCAAAAGCTATATACATCATTATCAGTGAAAAATGTGGTATCCTGAGTTTTTGGAAGTTTGTGTTGTGAAAGTTTGGAGAAGGAAAGTCTAAAATTCTGTATTGCTATGGCAGTAAATGGCCTTTAAAAACAAGGACAAATGAGGCTGTTTTGATGGGATGTGAGTGAAGAACTCAGGCTTTTTGTGGTTACCCTGCTCTCTTTTTGCTCATAACTGTTCAGAGATCTGGCTGCAGTCAGTATGTGCTTGAGAAATGTTTTTGCTGTAGACTGTATACTTAGAATAGCTCCTTGGCTATCTCTAAGCTGTTACCTCCTGACTTCTGAGAGCTGGCTTGTTCCCGTGCCTGTTCATGGCACATACTGCAGAAGTCCAGTGGCGTGCTGGATTTGGATTCCTCCTTTAAAAGGTAGGAGCTGCTACTTCATACCTCTTCAGCCTTCAGTAAACCTAATGAGTTCTGTGCTGCATTTAAAGGTCCATCAATGCCTTGATGACAAATACCATAGCATTCAACAGACTGTGCAGTATTGGTTCTTCTAAAAACAATCTCAGATTTCACTTAGGCTATAAATTGAATCTCCCACTGTCATATTTTCTGAGCTGTTACTGTGCTGTGTAAAAGCTTACCATAGCATTTCAGAAAAATCTGGAAATAAAACCCTGCTTCTTACATATGACCTTTCCATATCTGTGAAGGGTAAATGCAAGCTAAATTTACTAATTTAATCCAAAATAAATAGAAGTGATTTCAAAATCAAGAGTGAAGTAGTTGCAGACAATTTCAGGAAAAAGCTCTTCTTGGTAAAAGGTAGCATGACAGCCTGTGAGAGCATTGTATTTTCTAGGATTATAGATAAAACACTTGCAAAGATGAGAAAGCTTCTGTCCAAATGCTAATTTTAGGGAGGCATTAAGAGAAAAAATATAGCTCATTTGTTGGAAGTTCCACTGAAACAGACAGGCTGACAGATAAACTGTATATTCCTGTTCTAGGCATAAGATTGTTGGCTGTTATCTTAATAAAATACTCCGAAGTCTCATAAGTTTGACATGAATTCACAGCTGAAGTTTACTTTAGGACTGAGCATTTATATGCTGAGTGTAATTGTATAATTAATTGTAACCTGTGTCACCTGCTCCAAGTGACCCTGCCTTGACAGGGCAGTTGGACTGGATGGCCTCCAGAAGTCCCTTCCAACCCTAATAATTCTGTGATGCTGTAATCATGTTTGCACTCCAGTATCCCTTTGATACATGTAATTTTTTATAAACAGAATGAAGATGGACTAGCAGAATTCTTTGAAAGTGTGGTAAAACAGACCCAAATGAAGCCAAAGAAGGTGATCGGCTGGATTCTAAATGACCTGCTCAGTTACTTGAAACAACATTCCCTTTCAGTACAGGAAAGGTCAGTCTTCTTCATTGCTGCAGTGGTGAGACAAAGTGATCCTTTTCTTGTGACTGGTACCATGTTTCTCCATTGCTCACGGCTGCTTTAGTTGCTCTCTGTGAAATTTGTTACTCCAGGCAGTCCTGCACAGGCCTTGGCTCTATCCTACTGAATGAAGTTAGACAAATACATGGCAGACAAGAGGATCATGTAGTTAAGAGTAGTAGTCAGTGTTCAGTCTTTAGAGTGTGATGATGGTAAGGCATAGTCAGGCCATTAGTACTGAACATGAGGAAAAATAGCTTGTCATACTGAACTGTGTGATCTTTAGGCAAGCAGCAGTAGCACAGATACCTCAGAGAATATGGTGCTGTAATGTAACTTCTGCCCACTTTTTCCCTAGCCCAGTCAGTTCTTTTCTCCTGGCTGACCTGTTGAACCTTCTAGAAAAAAAAGAAATTTCTTCTCCAGCAGCAAAGCAGGTAAGTACCTTTTTGATTTTGCTGTACTCTGCATCTGTGGCTGCTTACTTCAGTTACATAGCAATTTTATAATCATTGTGTATCAGTACTGTGGTTGCTTTAAAGGGAAATTATTTACAGTGTTGATAAAGGACAACTTCTGTAGCTATGCTATATACATATAATAGATGCAAATGCCTTATATTAGTATATAATCTCAGCGGTATATCTGCATATTTACTTTTAGAAGAGGCCAGAAGCTATAGTAGACTTAAACAATGTAAACTGAACTCAAATAAATCCTGCTTCTGAACAGAGCACACAGTAGATCTCAATTTCACTATTCTAGTCAGGCCTGTGTGAAAGGTCAGTGGGAGCTAATCCATGGCTTGCAGTTAAGATGAGACTATCACTTACTAGATTCCTAGGGACAGTAAAGTCTACATTCCCAAGCATTAGCACATAGGAAAGCATAGAATTCCTCCAAGTGCAGTCACAAAAAGAGTTCTGCATTGGTGTACCTGAGTCAAAAGTGGCAGTGGTCTAGCCTTTCGTTTATCCTTGCTTCTTTGAGCAAGTGCTATCATGAAGCTCTCAAGCAAGTAAAGCTGGGTTTGTTTTTTTTTTTTTCATCTTGCCTAGGACAGTCTGAAAAAGCAGCTCTTGATGATTTATATCTAAAATTGTGAACTGGTTATGATGGAATAGTACTGCCGTGTTGTAGACAAAATTTAGAGGCTTTTTTGTGATGGGCCATAATCACCTTAAATTGTTGCAAGCTCATTTATATGGAATGATTTGTCTTTTCAAATTAATTATTATACTCTAGTTAAGTGCATTAGGTGACTGTTTCAGTGTTTATCAGTGAAACTTAATGAACTGTGAATGAACTTTCTGGTTTGTTTTCTTTTTTTGGATATGCTTGTGGTTCTTAATTAAGTTGGTCTGTCTGTGGATAGCCAGCTGCATAAGACAGACATCATAAATAAGGATTTAAGTGCCTGGCTTCAGGCATGTGTGTTTGGAAATTTTGTATTGGAGAAGTAAAAGCTTCATAAAGGAGATAAAGTATTAATAGGAAAAGCACTGGAATGCAGAGCAGCTCTTTGCCTGTGGGGTTGTGACACACCCATCAGTTTGGTGTCTGTGTTTGAAAATGAAGCTTCAGAACTCCGGCCTGAAGTCTCTTCCTTATGGAGATAGGGACAAGGTACTAGTGCTCGTCTATGGGATTTTCTGCTTTGTGGTATATTTGTGTGCCGGGCACTTCTGACACGTTGTGAAGTGTCAAGAATTTCAGAAATGCATTTGTTGTTTAATTACCAGCTCCTTGTAATGTGCATGTTGTCCTCAGTGATCTGAAACTGGACCCAGAAATGGCAGTAGTTTGCCTTCACCAAGAGATGATGCTATCAAACTGCAGAAACCTTGCCACATTTAGAAAAGTATTTTGGTTGCCTGGATGTCAGAAGAGTAACAAATGTTTATAACAATTCTCAGCAGTAGGCAGAGACGGTGGATGGCCCGAGGGCAGAAAGTGCTATATATACACACCAGCAGATGAATTGCAGCTCTTGGGAAGGGGAGCATGATCTGCAGTGGCAGACACTGATCCAGTGGGAAAGGATGGAAGGGTCTGATGGGGTGAGCGCACAGACATGTGTACACATATGTGCTCGCTGTGGGAAGCTGTTAACCACTTAAATTATTTAAAAGGCTTTGTGTTTGGGCTCTGCTGTCTAAGGCAGTAAAAGAGGCAGATAAAAGCTGTGAGCACTGGCTGTACAAACTGAGCATTGTGTGGTGGGATGCAGTGCTAAGCTAAGAGCACTGTGTGCTCACATAATTACCATGTAGGTAATTAGAGAGCTCATGCCCAACTTGCCATCAAACATAGCATCCCACTCCAGAGGTCTCCAAAGCAGTTCCAGGCTGGTGTGCCTGTGCAAAGGGGGGAGCAGCTTCTAGCTCTGCTGGTGCATGGGGCTGTGGGTGAGCGTGTCCTGGATCTGATGGATGCGCATTGCCTATGGCCCAGCCCCAAAGGCATACAGTGCGAGGAGTCAGTGCTGCTCACCCAGGGCTGAAACCACTCTGATGGGGAGTGTGCCTGCGATGGGGCCTTGCTCCTCAAATTGCCAGGCTGGCAGCAGGTCCATGTCTGGTGTAACAGACCTGCCTGTGAGTTACGGTGTTATGGGAGGAAGCTGGTTCCTGAGCCAGGGAAGTGGAAACTTGTCCCTGCAGCCAACAGCCATCCTGGAGCAACTCCATGTGGACACCCTTGTCACTGGTTCATGGGGGGATCCATGCCCAGCAGGCCATGAAGCAGAGCAGACCTTGGGTTTTGCTGGCTTCTGCAGTTGCATAGGTCACCCACATAGGAATAATTTCAACAGACCTGCTTGGCACCCCTACTTTAAAGTAGATAGCAGGGAAAATAGTACAGTACCCATACCTAAACAGAACCATCTGCTTTGACAATTATGACTACACCATCTGGAGGACTGGACCCAACCTGCCCCCCACTTCTCTGAGAGGCTGAGGAACACCCACCAGACATGACAGCTTCCGCCACTGGAAAGGAGAGGTGCCCACAGGACTTGCTGGAATGGTGCTACCTGCTGCTTTCATCCTGTCCTTGGCAGCAAATCACTGCAGATAGAGTTTCCAGTTGGAGCATTCTTAGGCACAGCAGTCAGCTGGCATGGTCACCAGTTGCAAAATGTTTGATATGATGCCCATGACAGCCAGACGTGTAAGTCCTGATTAATTCATCTTGACCAATGCTGCTAAACCTGCATAGGTGGAGACCACAGAACATCATTAAAATCTAATCACACTCAGGCAAGAATCAATAGTAGAAGGTACTGAGATTTCAGTAATGGAAATGAGGCCTGAGATTCATGTTTTGGCTCTGGAGACTTCATAATTTTATCCTCCAGTACTGGTGCAGGCAGTTTGTGTAAATGAGTTGAAATAATTTTTTAAACTGCTTTCTTTAGGTTTGTACTCCTTGCCAAGTGGAGAAACACATTTTTTAAAAGTGCATCTTTGACAGGTCTTGGCCACATCTCTTTCTGCTTTCCTACATACCTGTAAATAACCAAGGGCCTTGATAACATTGTTGCTCTACTAAGTGGAGGTGCTTGTTACCAAATGGGAAGGGACACATGATGCAGCTGTCACAGAGAAAATCTGGTGCCTTCAAGGTTTCTAATGGGCAAGCTTTCCTCAGTGCCAGGAAATATTTGGCATAGGCATAACAGGGAAATCAGAGCTGGATCTCTGACTGTCAAGCTATCCTGCCCCTGATCTAAGTCAGCCTGATGTACATGTTGCTTCTGGGTAACTGCCATGGTTGGCTGCATAGATTTTGTTCATTGCAGATTTCCCCTTCCTGCAGCCCATGGCATCCTGCTTGAATACACACCAGTCCTAAAAAATCTCATCTTCCTTTTTCCAGGAGAATGAAAGGGCTTATTCATTGTCCACTCTGATTTGTGCAGTACTTTAGACTGTCTGGGGCATTTTGCTAGAGTTTGTGCTGTGCTTGGCAAGGACAGGGCTCATTCTGATGGGTGACATAAAGTATGGGTGCCTTGGGAAGCCTCCAGGACAGAAACCTTCCTGCTTCATCCCTCAGGGAAGAAGCAGAAGGGCTGCCAGGAGTAGCAATGGAGTGCAGCAACAACAAAAAAAAACCACAAAACCCAAAAAATTAAAACAAAAAACAAAACAAAACAAAAAAGCACAAAAAAAACCAACAAAAAAAGACAACTGCAGACAGTTGGATATATTTATTTCTAGGGTTATTCCAGGTAGCACTGGCATGATGGTTTTTAAATATCACACTAGAACTAGGAAGATCTTATAGAAGACATCATACACAGCACTGATTTATACAGTAAAGATCTGAAAGTTTTACTTATAGCTATTGTAACTCTGGCTGCTTATTAGTAACTCCAATATTGTGATCTGCCTTTGGCCCTCTCTCAAGGAAAAATTAAGATGTAGCTGCCACAATACAGCTGTGTGTCATTACCCTCTCACAAGGTCTCCAGAAGAGTTGATAAGATCCCATAAAAAGCTTCAGAGTGCCACTGGCAAACAAATATCCTCCTGCAGCAATTGTATGAATGTACAGTTCTTAAATACTTGCTGTGAACAGAGAACTCTTTAACCAAAGGTCTTTTGTACCTGCAAATTTGTCATGCAGAAGCAAATTGCTAGGGTAGTTAAGATCCCATCCCATGTGTATCATTCTACCTGAGTTCTCTTGCTGCCCTGCAAGTTATTTAACATGCAGTTTGAATGCCCCTCCTTGTCTTCCCATCAAAGCCTCTTCTTCATCCTACAGGGAATATTTAATGCTGAAATCTTGACATGGCATGCATTTCCATACTGGGACACAGCAATGGCCCAAACATACAATTATATCTTCAGCTCAGGATGGAGCACAACAAGCTGTTTTAATAAGGGTTTTCTTACTCTCCTCCCACGGCCCTGAAATAAAAGCAAAGGGAATACAGAGAATGACTGCCCAAGGAAATTGGTTTTTTATAAATGTTCTCTCCTCTCAAGTGTATTCCAGGGTAATAGTCCTGCTGCAGTGTAGGAAAACACTAGCATTAACAAGTGATTATTCCACAGACCTAGGTTTGCCCAGCAGTCCAGTACTTGGAGATGATGCATAGGTGGGCTGAAGCTGCTGCATTCATTCTGCTTGGCACCATTTTTCTTCTGCTTTGTCATACATATCCTCATTACAGCCTGCTGGCAAGGACTGTAATGGGATGAGTTACCTGGGATTGGACTTGGTACAATAGTCAGCTAATCGTCAGTTCTTGGGCAGAGCCATTGCTCGTGGAGATGCATTTCCTTGTTGCTCCCAGGCAGGTCTGTGAATGATGTGAGAAGAGCAGGAGTACTGGTGGAGGAGCAGCCTTGCAGCCATCCCTGCTGCGGTGCTCCTCTTCCAGCCAGGGAGCAGCAGCTCTGGGCATGAGGAGCAGGGGGTTGTGCTCAGCAATCCCCTCTGGAGAGACCCTGGCACTGGGGGAGTGCGCAGGGCTCGGGCTGCAGGAGGCTGCACAGCCCCTGCTGTGAACCATTAACCTGGACTCCTGCTGGAAGTGGCAATGAGGGAGGTACAAGGACTCTTTCAGAGAGGCACATGATTAAATCTTGTTCATGTTTAGACAATCTGCTCTTAGCAAAAATAGGGCTTCTTGGATCCATAACCGAACTACTGCATGTAAATGATGTTGGCAATTCAAGCCACTGACCTCTGCTTTTATTGTGATTTTCAGGTGTTTATGGAATTGTGGAAGGGAGAAGGGAAGACTCCCCTTGAAATTGTTAAAGAGCAGAAACTTGGACTGTTACAGGATCAAAAAGAGCTTGAACAGATCTGCCAGGCAGTGATTGATGGACAAGAAAATGAGGTGATTATGATGATACTGGGAACCTTCTGCACTGTGGCAGTCTGTGGCACTGAAAGGGGGTTAAAATAGCCTCTCTTTTTTTCCCTTTTTATGGCATTTGAGCTCTAGAGCCAGAGCAGTAAAGCTGCTGCCAAGATATTGCCAAGCTTTTCTTCTTTCTTATTTTACTAAGTGGGCTTTTTGAAACTGAAGATTACACAAAATGATCTGCAAAACAAATTACCAGTCTGGCTAATGTGCTAAGTCATTCTGAGAGCCCATAAAACTTTAATGCAGGAAAGCAAAACTGCAGGGCCCTGTCCCTCTCCAGCTGTACTGCCATTAACGTGACCCTGCCACCCAGCCATATAACTCTGATTTTTATGTCATCTGTTGTGATATTGGGGCAACGCTGTTAAACTGTTCTTAAGCTGAAGTTACCTGTTAGCAAGGCATATATTAGTTATGGAATTAGAGACTGTATCAGAGCTGGCAAGGCAGAAATTCTGCTTGCATCTGACTTTTTGCCATGTCCCTGTCTCTGTCCACTGCCAAAGAGAGGAACCTTGCTGGCTCTCCTGCCTGACAGTGGCTGTGGGGTGGGGAGGAGCCAGAGCCCTGTGACAGCAGCAGCAGCTTCAGAGCTGCTGCCCACTCTGCTGTTCTGCTGGGCTGTGGCAGCAACACAAACATTCCCCTGTGGGGGATGATTGGCTCTTCCCCATCTCCTTGAAAGACACACAGCAGCCAGTGTGGCTCAGTCTAACAAGGTCTGGGCTGGAAAAAAAGGGAAAAAACCCTTGTTGATCGTGAAGGGGAGGAGTGGGAAGGGATCTTGACAGAGTCAAGATAATCTGCTTTATAAAAAGCAAAATGAAAACAAGTACTTATATGTTCTCTGGAGCAAAAATGTAAAAGCAGAAGTGAATAGCTTACTTCTAATATAAACAATGTCTAGCTCCATTTGCCATTCGGAAAAAAACATTAACATCTTTTGAGAACAATACCGCCCACTCCAGATCTCATTGGGGGATGCTAACAGCTTTGCAAGAGCTTTTGATAAAATGAGCTTGCAGTAGGTCGGCGTGACCTCCATCTGACTTGACTCATTTGCAGAGCCTGATAAAAGTGCTGCATTTCCAGGCTGGTATGAAAGCATAGGCAGGGAGGGAGAGAACGTTAGAACTGACTGGGAAGTGCAGGAGCTGGTAGGGCCATAACCACACTCCCACTTCAATGTGTTTTGAAAGTAACTTTTTTCAGAATGAAATAGCTTCTAAACAGCTGCTCAAACCAACACTGAGCACTTCATGACAGTGCAGGACCAGGACTGTACCGCACTCTGCCCCACATAGGTAATTTCTAGCCGATCCAGAATAATGAGTCCTTTCCACTGTGCAACAAAACAGAGAAGATTTTAGACTGACAATAATTCAGATACTGTAATGAGAAGCAGTATTTGCATCTGAATTTGGTGTTGGCACAGTGCGTAGCTCCTATGTTTGCAACCCTTCCCTGAACATCTGCAAATACATCACCCTGTTCCTTTGCATCGATTGTGTTCTGCCCAGCAACTCTGACCAGGCAGAGAATGCCTTCCCTGCCACACAAACAGTAGTAAGGCCCAATGCTTGTCTTTCAGCGGGAATATCTTCTTTGGGAAGGCCCAAAGGTGAAATTTCTGATCCTTTCACTTTTAAACTTGCAATGTAGCAGGTGATTGTGCATCAAAGGCTGTGTGATAGGAGGTCATACTTGACCAGTTAATTAATCATGATGTTGCAAAGGAGTACTTGCTTGAAGGAAATAAAAAACACCTACGTCTGTGCTTGGAGGACCTCACCAATATTATGAAACAGGTTTTGATTGGATTCAAATTACCTGTTATAACAGGACATTGTATTTAGTAAAATGGTAGATCCAATTAGCAAGGTAAGTCCATCTCACTTCTCTGGCTTTTTTCCAGGAAGTTGCTGTTCAAGCTGCAGACACTGTAAAATCCAAAAATATTTTCTGACTCTTTCAATAAGAGGAGCTCTCTCTATTAGTTGTAAGGCCCTGATGCTGTAGGGACTTGCTGTTCTCTCAGGGGAGCAGAGCAGGAACTTATTGCAAGGCTGAAGGCAGATTTTATAAATAACACTTTATCCCAAAATGCAGTCTTTTATCACAATAGTGCAAAGAACAAAAATATTCATACCTTGGTTGGGAGTGAGTGAAGATGTTCAGTTTTCCTGTAACAGTAGTGTCTGTTGCATTTTTTTTTTTAAGGTCATGGCGATAAAGGCAGGAAATCAAAAAGTTCTAAATAAGTTAATTGGTCTGGTACAAAAGAAGACAAAAGGACGGTCCAATCCTGCTCTGGTGAAGCAATTATTAGAGAAGAAGCTATCAGAGTAGCCACAAGAGCACACAAGCAACTAAAGAAGCGTGTGCTTCGTTCTGTCTGCAAGTGAACTTTGGTGTCTCCTTGAGCAGCATCACGCTTGTTGGTTATACTTGAAGCAGCTTGAAGTCCCAGCCTTCCCTGGAGGCAGCAGCCAAATGCAGATGGGCCAGAGAAAAGCAGGATACAGCCATTTGCATCTCCCATGCTTTGATGGCGCTTAGAAATGTGATTTCCACACAGCCCTGGGAAACAAGCTCCCAGAGGTGTCTGTGAGTACACAGAGAGCTGAAACTGCATGGGTTAGTTTTCCAATAAAGCAGATACAAACTCAGCTTTTCTGTCTGCCTGTTTGTGAGAAGGGGGATTCGTAATCTCAAATACTCAGTCTAGGTGTGCACACCATAACTCACTGTCAGTGTGAGCACAACAGGAACAATGATTAAAGCACCCAGAAGTAACTGAGGAGCCCACGTGTGCCTCGATGCCTAACAGAAGGGAACGAAAAGTTTACTGCTATCATTCTTCCTGGTTTCTGAGGAAAGGGGAAAGGGTGAAGCCACGAGCTGCTTCACTGTGTGCCTAAGGGTAGTGCCACAGAGAGAAGTGCCTGCATCTCACCCTGTCAGATTGTTTGCTCTCCTTCTCTCAGTTCTGCACCCACATACCTGCTGTGCCTTCTCTCAGTTCTGAGGAGTGCCTGAGGGGTGTGTGCCCTGTACCATCTACAGCAGAACAAGTAGAATCATAAAATAGCTGGAGTTGAAGGGGACCCATAGTGATTGCTGGCATCCAGCTCCTGGCCCTGCACAGGATAGCCCCTCTGCTATGGTTTTTTTTCTCTGCAGGCAAGAACTTGGCCCCATGTTACAAATGCCCAATGCCCAGGGCTGCTGCTGCTTCTCTGGCACATGGTTTTATCCTATAATCTGGAACTGCACTGCTTTGAGGAAGGAATGGAACATGCAGTTGGCTTACCAAAACTGAACTGAATTCAGCTGGGGTTCAGTCCTTCTCCACTACTTAATCCTAAGGGGCGTTTTGTGCTGGTAGTTTTTATTTTGGGTTTTTTACATATTTTGTTTTTCAGTTCCTGGCTTTTAGTACTCATTGAAATAAAGTGATCTGGAATAAACTTCCCCATCTCAACCAGCTTTAGCTGATCCAGCCATTAACAGGAAATGCAACAAGAAGGAGCCTGTTAAATTTTCATGTAGTAGGGAAATAAATCCCATTTAGTACCAGATGCTTGAAGTTCTTAAACCCCTCCTGGAGACTGTTAAGCCATACTTTTTAAAGATCACACCTACCTCAGGGCCTCATAGGTACTTCTTCAGAATTGTTCTTTAGGATATGCCTGCAGGGCAGACATTGTCACAGGAGTGCAGCAGGTGTAGCCCTGGGACTTCAGTCACCTTTGGCAAATGTGGTGCTTGCAGCACTAGTTCAAAGTAGGCTGATGGCAGTTCTTCCCCTGAGTGGCAGCGCTGATGTTATGTCTTGAGGAGGACATTGCTGTACAAACTGGCTGAGGTTCAAGTGCAAACTCCTTCATTAGAAGGAAGAAACTCCTTTGGTTTTCAATACATTTAATGAATAAAATGTATACCCATTATTCACAAAAAAGTACCATTACAATTCAAACATCATCCTATCACTTACAAAAAGCAGTAACAAGACTGCAGTCAAAAACGGTGACCCTTCAAAAACCAATCCACCAAACAAAAAGCCTAAACCTCCAAAAACTCCCCAAATCACACCATGCCCAGGATTTTCATGTAATTTGACCTTTCACACTAAGATTTCTACTATCACTTTTCACATCATGAGCCAAACCTACCATTTTTACTTAGAGTGGTGTAAGTTTTCCTAAGCGTTCAGCCAATAAAGGTTTAGATTTTACAACAAACTATTGGAATTGTGTTCAACTCTTGCCACGGCAGCAAGAAACAAGAAGGCACAAGGGTTTCTCCATGAAATTTTGACTCTTGGAGATCCTCAGTTTAGAAAAACACAGTTGTTTCCCAGAGGTGGTCCTCCAAAGTTAGTGTTTGTTGTGGCACAGCTGGATGCTGCTCTGCTGAGTTCCCCACTGCTGCAGTGGGTGCTTTTTAAAAAGAGAAATCGAGCCAACAATATATTTGGAAGAGTGTGGTGGTGTGTTTTTTCTTTAATTTGGTATTTATTCAATATCTGTTCACCACGCCCCCCCCCCCCCAATCCCTAATCTCCTCCCTTCCCCAGTTGTCAATCTTCCCAAACTCTTCCTTAACCCCCTCCTCCCCAAGTTGTCAATCCTCCCTTTCCCTGCCCCTTTCCCTAGAACATTCCCTGTCATTCCTCCTAGCCTCCTCCCCTGCTTCCAGAACATTCTCTGTCTATTTGGTGAGGCTCAACACCCTATTGCTTACTTTGTGTTACTCCCCTCCCGTTTCCCCGGATAGGTTTGTGCTATGTTAGTCCTGCCCTAAACTCCTCCCCTGCTATTCCCTTACTGGTTGCTGTTCCTACACCCCTCCTCCTGAGTTCTTGTATAAAACCTTTTCCCCCCCCACAAGGGGGTCTTGGGGCTCGCTGAATAAAACCATCCAGTTCACCCCCAAGTCCCGTGTCGCCTCCGTCTGTTCCCCACCACCAACTGGGACTGCAGAGCTTCCCAGGGGGAGCAGCCGCCCGTTCTCTTCCCTCGCCGCCCAGCACGGCACCGCTCGGGGTATCGCGGTGAGAGGAGCTGACCATGAGATACAACAGAAGAGTAATAAATAAGGTGATGAAGGAATCATCTCAATTAATGTAGCAAGACTACTGCTGGTAATTTTCTCTGTGGGCTACTTCTTTTTAGCCACTCTTACTATAGAACTATACTTCACTAAGATGTGCAAAACCTGTTAAAAATCATCAGCCAGGTTCTCTCTGAGTAGAGTCTGTGTCAGTGCATCATGCACCTGGGCCTGTGGAAAGCACTGGACACTGTCCTGCATGGCATCCTTATTTCTAAACTGGAGACACATGGATTTGATGGGTGGAGACTGCTCAAGGGATAAGGAATTGGCTGGCTGGTTGCACTCAAAGAGCCGCAGTCAATATCTTGATGTCCAGGTGGAGGCCAGTGATGAGTGGGGTTGTCACTGAGCCTTGCCCTGTTTCACATCTTTGCTGGTGACATGGACAGTGGGACTGAGTTCTCCCTCATGCATCAGCAAGTTCTCTGATGACAACAAGCTGTGTGTAGTTGACATACTGCAGAACAGGGATACCATCCAGAGGGATCTGGATGAGACAGATCCCTCTGGACAGGCTTGAGAAGTGGGGCTGTGCAAAGAAGTGGGGCTTGGGACTTCAGGGTGCTGGGGCATGACAAACTTGACATGATCTGGCAATGTTGACTCACAGGCTAAATATGTCCTGGCTGCATCCAAAGCCCTGTGGGCAGCAGGCCAAGGGTGGGGGTTCTGTCCCTGTGCTCTGCCCTGGTGAGACCACACCTGCAGTGCTGCACCCAGCACAGGAAGAACAGGGATCTGTTGGAACAAGTCCAGAGGAAACCATGAAGATGATCAGAGGGCTGGAACATCTCACCTGTGAGGACAGGCTGAGACAGTTGGGGCTGTTTAGCCTCTGGAGAGACCTTTTAGCACCTTGGAGTACCTCAAGGGGGTCAACAAGAGAGCTGGAGAAGTACAAGGGCATGTAGTGGTAGGATGAGGGGGAATGGCTTTAAAATGAGAGAGGGCAGGTTTAGTTGGATATTAGGAAAAACATCTCTACTGTGAAGCACTGGAACAGGTTGCCCATAAAAGCTGTAGATGCCTCATCACTAGAAGTGTTCAGGGTCAGGTTGCATGGGGCTTTGGGCAACCTGTACTAGTGGAAGGTGTCCCTGTCCATGGTGAGGGGGTTAGAATTATATTAAGGTCACTTCCAACCATTCTGTGATTTACTGTTAAGTCTCAATCTATTTTCACCTCCACCTGCCAGACACAATGGATAACAAGAAAGATTAAAAAGGGATAATTGTAATATTCTTCCCTTCCAGGGAAGGCAAAGAGCAGCCATAGTCTATAAATTTTTCACTATATTATGAAACAGTCACTTCTGAAAATTTTAAATAATTCTTTTGCAGACACAAAATGTAAATTTCTTTTTGATAGGAAAAAAAAATAATAAAGTGGTTTGAGTCAATTGAGATCAAGATAATGAACCTTTTAACATTTGTGGAGATATTAGCTACCAACTTCAAAGCAGCAGTAACTGGCAGTGCTCAGACCTAGCAGTGGGAAGGCTCAGCTGGGCCAGCTCACATTGCTCCCACTATCCAAGCCTGCATTAAGGGGCTCATCAGTCACCTCACACCTTTTTGACTGAACCAATACAGCCAAAACATGGGATCCTTTTTGCCTGCCAAGGCCCTTATACAACAGCCTAAATACAACCACCACCTTCCTATTCCCCTAAATGGAGCTCACAGTAAATTCTAAATATTCAACAAGTAGTGTGCTGTACTGAGCAAAACAAACAGCTTTGGTTTATATCTGCTTAACAGTAGTTGATGAGCACATTAAAAAAGCAGAAGCAAGAGCCTCAAGGAATTTAGTTTCTGCTTTTTAAAGACAAAACAACCCTACAGGACAGGTGGGTCTGCAGGATAGAAGACAGAACCTGACTCTGAAAGTGTTCGATGTAGAATATCCTGCAGGCCAGAAGGCTGTCCCCAGTGTGGCTGTATCGAGGCTGGAACTCTGGAATGAAGATTGAGGCTTTGACCCCAACTTGGAAGTCTCATTTAGCTACTCCAGTGCTCTCTGATCTAATGATTGCAGATGCCATCTGTGCAACAGCATCAGGCAGGGTGAATTAAGGACAGTTTCATGCAGATTTTCAGCAGTTACTATCCACGAACAGAGGACCAAGGAAAATGCTCACAAATTAAAAGCTGACACCAGACACTGTCACAACTATCTCATCTACTCATTGCTGGAAGTCTTTTAGGAGGTCAGCCCTGAGGGTGGAGAGCTGATACTTACTATCCCATATAGCTGAAGTATCCTGTTTCTGAGGCTGCAGAAGAGGAGAAGAAAGTTGTCTAAAAAGATTCTGGCAATGCTCTAAGTAGTGAAGAAGGAATTTCTAGCACTCAGCCTTGGCTGCTGAGTTTAATTTTAACTGTGTTAAAAATAGAAGCACACGATAGGAACCTTAACTAAAAAATTATAGCAGAGCATTCAGCTGTGGTTTCAGTGTGGCCCCTTTCCACCCTGTTTTGCAGTGTGGTGTCGGGGTTCTGGGATGCTCTCGTGTCTCTTCTGAGCATCCTTTACCTACATTTACACAACCACTGACTTCAGCACCACCTTCCCAGGGATTTATTGCCTTTTGTGCATGCTCAGCCTGCAGAGTGTTTTTTTCACACATAAAGGAAAACAAATTGGGTTTTCAGTCAGCTCTCCATTCTCAAACCGTGCAAGGGAGAAGTAATAGCATGCTCCTGGTTAGTTTGTCCTCACTGCCAGCATCTTCTTAAAATGCTATTTACGCATACTCATACACACACACTGGATTCTGAATCAGGCGCGGGCCACTTAAAACCAAATTACAGCAGACAGGAGGTCTCCATTTATTAACCCAAATGCTCAGAAGCTTTCCTGCATTGTGTTGGCTTCAAGTGCAAGTTGTGCCCTCAGTAGCTGCAAACATGCAGGTAATACATAGACGGAGAGGATTCTATTGCTAAACAGTGTGAGGAATGCAGATACCAAGTTGTCATGACCTGTAATTTGCTGCGCATTTTTCTGCCCATTGTGATGGCAAATTTAGACTCCATCTTCAAGAGCCCCTGGGCCAAGCACAATCAGTAACTAGGGCTGAATGCAGAAGAAACACAAAACCACTGGGAATCACTTCTCTCCTGACTACTCCAGCCCACATCCCACATTAGGCTAGACAGCCTGAATTTTAACTGCAATAAAGCAAACTGCAGAAATGCTCAGGTGCCACCACGAGGGAACAAAGCCACAGGAAGAAGGTAATTTGAGTGAGCAACATAGCTGTGCATGCTCTCAGTGGAACTGAACCTTCCCTCTAGGACCATCCTAGTCTCAGATCTTTAAGATCTTCTGTAGGGTGTATAGGCATTTCATAACTGCCTACAGCATTTGCTGACCAGCTGCAGAAGTAAGTGATGAGAGATCCTGACCTTTGGTTTCTTCTCTTTTTTTGTGGGGGAGTCCAATTCATGACCCTGTGAATGATTCCCATCTTGCCTGCTGGCTTTGCCCAAGAAAAAAACTGGTGACAGCTGTGCCAGATCCCATATTATCCCATCTCATACACAGGCAGCAAACTAACCCATGCAACATTCCCTGCCTTGTCATTGCAGCCGCTGGAGAAAGGCCTCCAAGTCCAGTACCTGGAGCTGCAGAGCTGCACTGCCATGATCCTCACAAGAGCCAACAGCTTCATTATAGGGAATGTTCCCTCCATGCACAGCCTTTTGTGTAAGCAGAAGTTCTCCCAAATAGTTGTATTTTAGCTGCTCAAAAGGCCACACTTTCAGGCTGGTCTTAGAGGCTGCTAGATTTTTTCCACCCTGAAGCTCAGAAACGGGTGTTATGACCCCAGAGATTTACAAAAGACACTGATCAGTGTTTCTAAACTCCAAGTTGTGCTTGGACACCAAGAGACATGAGTTGTTGGCACAAGCTGCAGCAAGGGATACTGAAACCCAGAGCCACTCCCTCTCCTTTGAGTTCGAGCTGGCATTTCGTCTGAGCTCTGGCCAAACTGACACAGCAGCACTGAGCTGGACACAGTTTAGTTGTCTCGGATTTGACTCATCCATGTTATTTTTTGATCTAAATCCAAGTTGGTTATTTTTAAAGTAGACTGCAATAAAACACAGCTGCTGTGGAATTGGCTTCATTGGAGACATAGGTTTGCAGGTATTTAGTCCACAGTACGTAATTGTATGCGGGCAGTCTGCTGAAGTGCCAAAGTTGAGAAATGCAGCCTTTGCACAAAAGTTCCATCAGGGCTTTTAGCCCAGAGACTTCAGTCTCAATTTAATCCAGCTGCCACAAGAACCATTATAATCAATGAACAAAAAGAAGATTTGCACAGTCAGCAACAAAACGTCACTTTAAGCACCTACATATTTGAGAATCCAAGTAATGCTCCTTTTCATATATAAGAGGCTTCCAACTGAGCATGTAACAAATGAAGTACATTGATGCTGGGCCACAACATGTTTAGAAAAGTTGGGGGCCAATAAAAAATAAAGTGCATTTAGTCAGAGCAGGGCTTTAACCACCAACAAAGTTACAGAAATAGTGCTGCATTCTGTGGCTGTCTGCGGTCAGACAGCTGGCACCACCATCATCTTACTCAAGTACCTATTTATGCAAGTCTGACACCACCTTCACAAGGGGCAATTTTTACCCTCCTCTGCACATTTCTGTCCCAAAACATCACATAGCACTGCTGTCCACTTAGACAGGTACTGTAGGATACAGTCATATCAACTTTTCAAGTCAGAGCTTTTTCTTTCTGTTCTCTGATAAATCAGAGCAACACAAATGTAAACTGTGCATTTCACACAGAGGGAAGTGCCCTCTGCTGATCTGTGGCATTTTCCTTTGGTTTGCTCATTCATGTAAGCAGCCCAAGTGCCATGTATCCTCCATTTCTGCTGATAATGCTCAAAGAGTGCAAGGAGGAACATATTCTAATTATCTAAATCACATCTGGACAACAGTATAGTTACTGTACAATGTGCAGAGCTACCCGAGTTAAAAGAAAAGAAAGGAAAATCCCAGTATTCTACTCATAAACACAGATGCAATTTAAATGTTACAAACATAACAGGAGCTGTCATAAGAAATACAGGCATGACATAGCAATTTCAGTTAATACAGCAGAGTAAATTGCTTATGAAATCAAGCCATCCTCAAAACGGAGCTGTGGCTACAAATTCAAATGATACAATGACATAGTTTAACTGCAACAAATCACACTGCTCCCATCCTTTTCTTTCCAACCTTGAGATTTTAGAGCATCTTAGGGAAGCTAAAAAACCTTCCTGAAGCATGAAGCCTTCTGAGAGGCTTAAGCAGAGTGCACAGAAGGGTACTGAGTGTGTACATGCTGTGCTGGATGGCGAACTTCTCTTGGTAAATAGAACTTAACCTCTTGAACTTAAACCCTTGGAGTCTGCAGGATGCTGCAAATTTATTTGCAAATATTTTTCTCTGAAGGACTGAACAGACTACTTGGTGTTTGTGCCCGGGCTAAAGAACAGCATTGGTGGCAGGAATGCTGCTCAGGCTTCCTATATATCCAGTCCTGCTCCAAAGCACAGCCCCCTGCTGATGTCCAAGGTCCACCTCAATCACACTTTGTTTTCTCCTATCCTAGAAAATTTACCAGTATTACTAAAAATACCAAATCACACCTGAAAGGCAAGTGTTCTGTACCACAGCATGACACCACTGAATTCAGACTTTTTGCAAAGTGACAAATCCCAAAGAAAGAAGAAACAAATAATTTATGAACTGGATGCCTGGAAGCATGTACCTGGCCTGCTGGTGGGAGGGACAGTCCGTGCCTGTTACTGGAGTTTTCTCATCTCCACAGAATACAGCTGAAAACAGAAGTCCTTATTTCTGTTCTTCCAAACCAAAGTCAGAAGTTACCAGGAAAAAAGGTGATGCATTTTTCACTCCAAGAACTGCAACACCAACAACCTGATCCCATTCAAAATATCATAATATTCTTTAGGACACACGAAAAAGATAAAATGCCTAGAACACAATAATATTTTGTATATTTTTCAAAAAAAAAGAAAAAAGCTTAGAATACAATAATAAAGGTAGCAAGCACAGCCAGCAACATGTGAACTGCACCTGACTATACATGTCCAAAGATCAGCACAAGCATGAATGAAACTGCTAAGTGCTTTAGTCCAATTAATACAAAACATGTGTATGTTTACTGAGATTAACCCAGAAAGCATCCAAAAATGGCCAAAGGTAAAAGAAAATGACTACAAATTTTTGAAGACAAAGTGCTCATTTTACAGGTAGGTTGCAAAAACAAAATAAAACCTAAACCAAACCAAAAACACACACACACACACACAAAAACACAGGTTGAAAATGCTGGAAAGATTCCTTGCAATAGCAGAACAGCTTAAAAATACACTCTAAGGGTACATAATTGGAAATGTGGCATTCACAGTTTGAAGCATCTAGTAGGAGACTGGAAATTCACTTTGGTATCACTGAGCCACCACCTGCAGTCTTTAGAATAGATCTGCCAAGGCATTTCATTTGGAACTGATGCTGAGCCAATGTACCAAAGAAGGACTGCTCCAGTGACACACCCCCTGAATGTGGGGAAAACCAGATCATAAAGTGTTTCCTTGATCTTGGAAAGAGCAGCATAATGCTGTTGTCCTCCAGGGACCTACAGGCAGGACCACAGCCTGGACACAAGCACAGGGCTTTTTTTTTTTGGGAAAGGATGTATCATTGGTGAGAGACAGGATAACACATTATCTAACTGGAGGGAAGAACTTATTAGAGAAGCATTTGGCTGAAGAGCTTATGCACACAGATGTGATTCATCTCAAAAGATCAACATTTTCAAGCTAAATCACAGGTTCTGTATTTTGAAGGCAGGAAGAGGCAATTCCCACCAACAGTTTTTTGTGCTGGCTGCCAGACATTATACTGCTATTACATCTGAGACACAGCTGCAAGTCTGAGCCCACTCAGAAAAAAGCCATGCAAAGGTACACGTATGATCTGCATTTTTACATTCTAAGCCAGGGTCACTGCACTCATCTATCTCTTCCTTTTGGGGAGCTGACAGACATTTCCCATTTGTGAGGAGACACTGTGCACAAACACAGCTCTGACCTTTCAGCAAGAAGCCTTCCACATAACTCCAGATTTCAAAGGCTGACTTTATCCTATGGGATGTAGAACATAAGCGCTACTAAAATTTACGAGGAAAATCCTCTCCTTCTTCTAATTTACAGATGCTTTTATGCACAGTTCACATTTTAAAATCCTCATGTAGCTTAACAGACCTGCCAGGATGAAACTGCAGTGATTTTGTCCATTTGCTGAAAACACCAGTTAAAATTAGCAATCTCAAAAGAAATCCTTTCTACCCAGCAAATAAGGATTCTTAGTTTAGAATACAAACAAAGGAAGGGAGTGTTCAGGTAGTAATTTACTGCCTTGAGCTCTGGTCTGCAGAGTTCTTTATTTTTAAAAAAGTGAAATAATATTTCTAATTCCTTTTAAAAAGTCCTCAAAAAAAAAAAAATCAGATTGCTTCTGCATTTTAGCAATTGTTTCTGAACCACCAAAAGTCAGCTGATCAAACTTTCCTTTTGCTTACATGAAGTTCTTGCAGAAGAGATAAGAAGCAGAGCAAGCACTCACCCTACAACCATAATGCTAAAACACTTCCAGCACACACACTGAACCCCCTCAGGCCAGGCCTGTGAATACAGCATGGAAGGCAGCAGAAATGAGAGTGGGGAAAGAACCCACAGTGCCCTAGGACAAGTTAAAAAATTAAAAATAAATAAATCTCATTACCCATTTACAACAACGTGGGGCTGGAGTTGGGGAGGAACTGAAAAAGAGAGAGCTCCCTTCAGCCTGGGTAACTAATACTTAAGGAAAAAACCCACAGCTTTGGCTTCAGCTTCCAAGAAAGCTGGTGAGGTGAAAGAGGGCCATGTGGAGGTCAGTAGGCGATTTACAGGATGGTGATGCAGTGGCACCTGAAAAACTAAACAAGTCATAAATGAACGCAAACCAGAGAGAGTCAGCTAGGAAAGACAGGACCCCCAGCCATCATGGAAGTGAAAACTGTGCAGCAAACAAGGAAAGGTGGACCCAGAGAAGTTCTGGAGGTGATTTTGTTGGAGGTAGACTTTGGGATTTCTTTTTTTCTTAGAATAGCCTAGAGCATGCTGGCACAATGAATGCCTTTAATCTATACCTTGTAGATTAAAGGAAGAACTTTTCAAAACTATCTAAAGGATTAGGAGCTTAAACTGCACTGCACGTTCCAGAGGAATTTGACATGCAATTAATTAGACTGTTCTGGAGTGTCTTTGGTTTTTGTTTTTAAGCTGGTTTTTTTCCTTGAAACCTCTGAGAAAGTGTGTTTCAAAATCAGGACGTGATTAACTGGGATTCCATATTATGGAATTACAATGAGCAGGAGAACTAATGTATGCGTTATTTCTGATTTCTGTTTCTTCACATTTTTTGAGTCACTCTTAGTTTGTATCCTGGGCAAAAGGGTTTATGCCTTTCTTGAACTAAGCCCCTCTTTATGTAGCAAACTACAACACACTGGAAGCACAATTATGCAGCTAAGATAAGACAAAATGCAGTGGTGATGCACCAATTCATCACGTTTGGGTTCTTCTAATGAAGCCCATTACTCACAGAGAATTTTCTCAAGCAGTTAGTCACCAGCAGACAGCTTTCCCCATTACTCCTTCCTTTTCTGCAGCTGGTGAATTGCCTGGTCCTCCCCTCACCATCCCAGAAATGCAATATTAGGAAAAGTCAACACCTGATTAGAAGTAAACGAACAGTATTTAACTTTCCCTTAATTAACAATAAAACAGTACAGCTTTCATGAGCAAGCAAACCTTTTTCATTTAATAAAAAAAAAGACAAAAACAGCCTGCTGTCCATTTAACACTACAGAAAGATACTGAGTATCTTTCTTTAGCTTATTAAAACAAGCATACAAATAAACTAGACACTAATAACAGCTTGCATAGAAACATTTAGTTTTGTACTTTGTGCAAATCTTACTAAATAAGGCATGCTCGTGGGCTTAGGTAGCAATGCAAGAGTTACCAAGGAATGCCAAGGAACCCCAAGGAAAATTCCAGGCAGTCTGCAATCCACATCCACTAACACATTTCATTGGACTTCAAAGCCCAACAGCTGGTAGCTGCAGATCTGTCTGCAGACATAAGGCAATATGGTATGTGTAGGGCCCAGCACCTGCTTTCAGCTACTCATGGGCTTACTACACATAAGATCACTTGAATTCAGAAAACCTGAGCCAGTAGTTAAAATGAGGGTTTTGGATGTGGATTGAGAACCCAGCTTCAGGCTTCAGGATGAAGCAAAGGAAGGGGCAAAGAGGACAATGACATCAATAAACACAGCCCTTCACATAATCCCTTCAGGGTTTTGTGCAGATTTTGCATGTCTTTTTATACTGTGAACATTTCCCATGGGGCAACATTTTTTGAAGCAAACTTGTCTCCTAACAAGTTATCCAGAAGAGTATTTCTGGAACAGAAAAAGCTAACATGTTTGTGTCTCTTAGGCAGCCAACAAGTGTCTGTTGCAGAAATTCAACACTTAGTTGAATTAGTGACACTGAAGAAGGACGGCTGTGTAACAAGGAAGGGATGAAGAAGGAAGCTGCACTAAGAGCTATATCAGAAATCTCAAATAAATTATGTAGCACAGAGGGAAATTATAAGGCCTAACTGGAATAACATTTTGCCTCCTTCCTCCCCCTCCAAATCAAGTATTTTCAGGAAATATTGAAGTACAACCTTCTTTTGAAAGCAGCTTTGCATTAAAAATCTGTTTAAACTCCAAAAGCTTTTTCAAAACACATTTTAAAAACCCACTAATAATAATCTTCAAAATCTCCCAGTATTTTTTAACATAAAATGGAATGTTCCTGGGCTAGAGCTGCCAGCTCCTTCAGGAACTCTGGGAAAAGGGCAGCTGCAAGTACGGCGTTCCTCACGTGCGCAGGAAGGCTGGGATGAGCCAGGCCTTTTTTTCCTTTCTGTCCCAGGAAAAGCTGCAGTACAGCTGGGTAAGCTTCAGGAAGATTCCTTCCTTTCCCTGTGTTGCTGCTGTGATGGACATTACCTAAAGACAGAGGGAGAGGGAGAGGAAAGAAAAAAGACTCTGTATATTAAGCACACAGGATATTGTACAGTGTCCAAACCCAGTTTATAAGGATTGTGTTCAGAGGTGTAATTTGCAGTACTCAGATCATGCAGGGAAAGATACTCCACTAATCCAGCATTTTGAAGTTCTACGTGGCTGGTTCTGTTGCATTTTTTATTACCTATCTTTCCCTGAGACTGTATATCATTCAGTTACAGCTCTGATGAGAGAAATATGTGGGCAGAAGAGGAGTCAAGGGAAAGAGTAATATGGATTTGCCTTCTGAAACAGCAGATAATATCTACCCATCTAGAGCCAGCATGGTTGTCTCCATTTCAAGAATACTATGCTCTATACCTCCCCCAGATCAAACTGTTGCTTTGTTTTTACTTCTCTTTCTCTATCCTCTCCCTGTGAATCACCATGTCAGTGGGTTTGAGGCTGAGCTATCACATCACCACATGAGTTTGAAGCAAGTTAGAAACTAAGGGGGGAAAAAAAATTAAAAATTGGAATTTCTCCATCTATAGGCCCCACTAATTACACTTACTTCCCTGTGAAGCAACTAACCATTAAAAAGAGAGCAAGTGAAAGCCACTGTGTGTTCTGCTATATGATCTCTGCTACCAGAGTTCAGAGGATCAGAGCTCAAGTATCAGAATGCATGGAATTACAGTGACAGAAGCACTTAAATTTCAATCAATTGCTCCTTGTTTCAACCAAAAGCAGAACTGCCCTTTAATTAGATGATAATTAATTCACTGAAACTAAAAAGGTGACAAAATCTAATGCTGATGGAAATAAATACTCTACAAAGAAAAATTAACCTGTAGAACTCACTGCTACAAGACAGAACTCACTGCTACAAGGTATCATTGAGGCCAAGAGTGGAGACCGATGAAGTTCTGTCTAACTTACAAGTAGGATGGTCTCCTGAGACCTATAAGTAAATCATTAAAAAGAAATAAAAGGGCTGTTATGCTAATTCATATACTGCAGACAAGCCCAAAACTGCATTGCTGCCTTCAGAAGGGGTTTCCCTCATGTTGCACACAGTTTATGTTAAACTCAAGTGATGCCAGCCTTGCTCTGAACCTCTCCAAGCAGCAAAGACTGGGAGCTGTAGATGAAGGCCACTCAGTGCTGCACAGCAATCCCTCTGTTCAACAGCTCTGCACTTTTGTTCCTTGCCTGTACTTCACCCAAGGCACTGTGGAATTACTCTACTCTTCCAAACACTTGAAAAAAAATTTCATCTCAATCATTTAACAGACTCGTACTTTTCTTGAGTTTGAAACACCTTTCCAACTCCAGACTTATCAATCATTCATGTTGTTATTCTACAAATTTCTACCTACTAGAGACAGAGTACAGGAATTTCTATTCTGTGAGAAAATCTGGCTGTGGGAGGAAAAACAGCTTAAATTATAGATTACAATGAAAAGATAAAGTTTTAAGCTTCCCCTGAAGATTTTTTTTCTCAATGTTTTCTAATGTCAAAACATTTCATAATTAATATTTTAAGGTTTTTTTTTAATAGTTTAGACAATATAACCAGAATGCTAGCACAGTGTCAAAACTTTGCTTTTCTTTATACTTGTCCTTTTAAAAATAATCAAAACTGATACATCTCTTAAAATATTTTTTGCTTAGATTCAACTGCTTGTTTGGAAAAAAACCCAAAAATCCAGAAAAGCACAGAAAGCTGATCTAGGAACTAGAGATTAGTTTTTTTTTTTCTCTGATCAGGATTGTTCACTTCTCTCTAGGGTCAGGATGCAATCTGAGTCATACAATTGAAAACTGAGCAAATGAGTACTCTGAAGATTGTCACCAACACACTGGAAGAGGGGCAGCTTGCACATGGAACTACATCGTGACAGCTTTAGATGTGTAACCAGAGCCCAGGCTGCTGTGGAAGAAATCACACATTACTGCAAGCAAAAAGAACAAATTGTACAATTTCTGTTCAAAAACCTTCAGAGACCAGCCCTGTAAAGAGAGAGAAAATTCTCTATAATGTTTTGGTTTTACATTTGTCTTCCTCACTAACTCTGGCTTCAGTTTTTCATATGAGAATTCTGTAGGAGGCTGGCTATGCTCAGACCTGCATAGAACACTGGGGTTAATTCACCACTTCTTTTCAGGGGAAAAATCCCTCAGAGAGCAACCAGTATGTCTGACAGTCAGAGATGGCACTCAAGCTAATGCAAAGAAGTCCATGGGGAGTTCCCAGTTTGTTGTTTGGTTTTGGTTTGTTGGGGTTTTTTTTCCATTTACCATTATTGCAGCAGTTCCTATCTTGCACTTTTTAATCAATGTAATGAACTACTGGTTGATGGGCTACTAAACCAACTCTCCCCAAGGATTACAGTCTGATGACTTGCATTACTAGTCCTGTAGGAAACCAAGTCTGCAGTTATCCAGACATTTACTTACTCTCCACTTATTTGTCAAGAGAAGCCTTCTTTGCAGGAGCTGCTACTATACAGAAGAAAGCATACTAACAGGGTGACTAAGCAGCCTTGTTTCAAATTCCTAAATAATGACCAGCATGAGTCAACCTGGCAAATTCTGAAGCCCACAGAAGAAAACTGACGTAGAACAGGAAATATAAATAAATGTCTTTGGGAATGACTTTATGTGAAAGTTCTGATTGCCAGCACCTGAGAAAGAAAAGAACTCTGAATATTGCCTCCTAATCTCATCTCCCACATGCTAGCTACAATGCCATCTAATTGTTAGGCTTTCTATTCTGTGGCACCAAAATGCAGAGCCTAAAATGCTACTGACATGTGCAATACACAGCTTTTTTACAGCAGGCACCTTCCACAGACCAACTCTTTGGGAAGCAGCCTTAGCAAGATCATAATTTTACAAACTAAATGCACTGCAAACCTTAGAAACACATATTATGCTGACTACAAATTAGGTAGATTATTCTTCAGAGTCTTGAAAAATGAAAACACAATTAAAATGGCACATAAAGAGTCCTGATTTCCACACTTCTGCAAATCCAAGAGAAGCATCAACATCATCACAGAAGTGTGGGCAGAGTGGGTGATTATTGATTCCCAAAGATGAGTAAGCACACACCTGTAAATGCAGCCTCTCTTGAACCCTCTTGCAGAGCCAATTCTTCATGACTCACCAAATTTGACACATTCCCATCGTGTGGCAAGTTGGCTTTTAAGAGAAGCCTGCATCCAACATTACCCACTCAGCAGCAAGCTGAGAACAAGCATGTCCTCAGGGCAGGGCTTCAGCTCTACCCATTGCCTGCCTGTGTCTGGAAGGTTCTTATTTGGCAACTAAGACTTCATTTTGTTTATTTTTACTTGCTTGCCCCACAGTGGTAAAAATAAGTACAGATAACTGTAAAGACAAGTTATGCACTGTGCTTGAAAGGCAGCAGATGTTCTAGAGTCCCCTGCAAAGCTGGCTTGGTGGGGTGATACCTGTCTAACTCCCCACTGCTCTTAGACACACACCTTTTGTGTTTTTCTCTGTTTTGCTTTGTTTATCATACAAGAAAAATACTAGCCAGAAAACTTTCAGTGTCTTATGTCCTTCAGTGGTAGTCCAAACCATGACACCAAGCCTTATTCAACTGTTGCAGAAACCAGTTCATCCTCTCTAACATTTATCAAAAAGAACCAATGACCTAGCTGAAGGTCAGGCTAAAAATAAAATGAAATCATGCACATATGCCGCCTTACCTCATGCTTTGAAAGTGAGTTTGTTTACTGACAGTAAGCCAAGAACTGATTTTGTAACTTCTTTAAACAGACAGTTTATATACCAAATAAAAACTTGTAAACAGCAAAGAATATCCAAATAGACCCAACATTGTGTTCTGAGCATCATCACTTTGAAGTCAGAAGGACACAGCTGGCTAATGACATTCACAGCACACAACACCTTTTAATCATCTGGTGAAAAGGACAGAGGTAACGGGTAAGTCATTCCACCAGCCCTCCTCTGAGCGTGCTTATCATTTACCTTTGGTGAGCAATTCTTCTGCAGCATCAGACATGTCCACACGAAAAAGCAAGTACTGTTGGGCCTCCAGAAGAAGACCTGGGAAGTCTTTTTCAATGGAAGCAAAATGTTCAATCTTATTTTTCACAGATGCCAGCACCTGCCAAAACAACAGTATCAATTACTTCTTTCTCCTTTGCTCCCAGTGCAGCCACAGACCGAATATTCAGGCTTTCTCCACTTGCATTAAAATAGAGCTCTGACAAAAGCTATGGTCACACAGAGTTTCCAGTTCTTTGCACAAATGTAATTAAAACATGGAAATGAAATAAGAAGTTCACAGACATGTAGGAAAGCTACATGTGAAACTGAAAGGAGCTAATGTAAGGTTTAAGGAGACACTAAAGATACTGCTCCAGTAGGCATGGCTAACACCTGTGGTAAATACCTGATAGAGTGAGCGCACGCTAGGCTGAAATACCATGTTGGTGTTGAGCAGAAAGGAGCGAAGAAGCGGCTGTGGATAACTTGCCAGCTGAGTAATAATCCCAATAAGCAGCAAATTTACATGCAAAGAATTCTCCAGCATGTTCTCCAGCTTTGACAACACTACACTGATGAATGGTCCTGCAAGAAAATAAGAAGGAATCAATGCTCGTTTTCACAGAAGAAAAACCCTAAGATCTAGGAAAAAGGCATTTTAAAGGAATTATGACCATTATAACCAACCAAATTGGCCCTCCCACACACTAATTAAAGACAGCAGGGAGAAAACCCAAACTGTGGCTGAACAGGGAAAGCAGACTTAACAGAGGTGTTAAAAGCTTTTGTAGTTAGCAGCACATTTGCTACCTAGCCAATCAGTTTACATTAATGGCATATTTAACAGGCATGACTATTCCACTTGCATGTGCCAATAAGGATTTTGCTGAGGACATTACAGTCTACCACTCTATTCCGCTTTAAGAAATTGGAAGGGTACTACTAGTTTTAATACAAATAGAATCTACTCTTTTGACTCTTCCTGTGCCTTATTTCTATGTAAGGAGTGGGCAAAGTGAATTATTGCTAGCTTTATTGTTCTATAAAAAAACTGGTATTCTAAAGAAAATATGAAAATGTTATTCGAAAAACAAAAATCAAGCAGTGATAGTTCCCATCATAAGAAAGGGCATCTTCAGTATACCAAAGCATCACACAAAGCGGGGAAGACATTAAAATAGATTTGTAAGCATAATTGCTGGTAGACATAGGCATTATCATATAAATAATAATGCCACCAATAAATAATAGCTTTACTTTGTGTATTCATGCTGAAGGACAGCCATTGAAATACACAAACATTTACCATGAAGTACATAAACCCTTAGTGCTCAAGCTTAAGAAACCTCTGCAAGGCTGAGAATGACTTCACCCAAACACTACACTGTTAGACCACACAGCTGGGGAGATGCTTGAGGCAGCCACTACAAAGGACCTACTCACAAGTAAAGTCTTACAAATGTCCTTACAAATGTCCACCCACAGTTCCACCACACTATTCCAGTTGCATAAGAGCTAGGAAAACCATGCAGAAGAATCCCTGGATAATTAGCACTGTTATCTTTGAATATCCCATCCTCAAACCTGGCAAAAGATACAGGCTAAGGGCATTTCTAGGGTCAAGCAGGTGGCCATAATCCAACACCATTCCAGTTTCCCTCAGCTTGCATATGGCTGCCATTCAAGCTGGCTGGGCACAGGGCAGCCCAGTTCATTGTGCCTGCTGGAAACTGCGGCAGAGGCTAAGGATCTTCTGGCCCAGAGCAACAGGAAGGATCAATGAGGAGTGCTCCTGTTGCCATTCCACTTAAAGGCTGGAACCAGTCATGCTTTGCAGCAACTGTGAGCACAAAGCAAGCACTGCTTCCAGACTCATCTCTCAGGGCTAATGCTGGCACAGCTCTGCCCGCAAGAGGAAAGGTGGGAGGGCCAGCGTTGACAAGGCTTTATGTGGCTGCTGCCTTTCAACCACCACGGCAGCCATCAGAGCCCGGGTACCCAGTGGAGCAGCCCCAAACACATTTGCTGAGATACAGTTTCTTCTGTCCCAACATAACCTATCCTTTTCATGGTGACATTTTCACAGAGCTCTGGAGGAGAGTCTACTGTATCAAAAGGGATGGCAGAAGGAGCTGAGATGTGTCACTGTTTCTCTTCTCTAGGTAACACTTCAAAGCTGAGTAAGTAAAGCTGAAGCTGCAATGGAGGGTACCAAATACATGAAAAAATTTGTAAAAAGCGATATTTTTAAAATATCGCTTTTTACAAATATCACTTAAAATATTTTAAAATTAAAAAGCATGAATTTCAGTCCCAAGAATTTATTTAAATGAGAATCAGAGGATATAAACAAAATTTAGAAGCCTTGTAAGAAACAGAGTAACTAGATAAGAAGTCAAAAAAAATTCTTATTTCATGGCCGTGAAGTCAAGTACTGATATATGGAGAAGGAGGAAACAAAATACGAATTCCTGTTCCTGAACACCACAAGACAAAATAGAGATGAGAGTGTTTAATGCTTTTACAATGGATATAAGACATCAAGAGGACATTTTCTTCACAGATCCATAGGCCTGAGGGGAGCATCTTTGCATTGCTTACACTTACTGGCTGTGGGAAACTTCTGTCAGAGAGAGGCTTCATCCCTTAATGCCATCCCAAAACAGTAAAAGCAACCTAAAATCTTTATCAAACACATTTACAAACATAATACAGCATCCCAAATTAGATACAGAATCATAGAATGGTTTGGGTTGGATGGGACCTCAAAGACCATCTAGTTCCAAGTTCCCTGCCCTGGGCAGGAACACCTTTCATTAGACCAGGTTGCTATCTTTGAAAAGCCCTGCACTTTTTAACATTTCCAAGGTGTTGTTGCGAGTACCTCCTTACATGCAATCACTAAGATCTCCATTAAAGCCAGATCAGGAATCTAAGAGTAAAACACACTGTAGATGGGTAGCAAACATCTAGGCTTATTGTGTTTAGCTTTTTATCTAAATTTTCCTCAGTTTTGAGGTTTTCATAGGTTTGTTTGAGGGGTGGGCTTTTGAAAATGAACAAATGGAGAGAGGGACTAGATGAAGAATGAGAGACAGAGAGAACACTTCTGAGCTACATTTGACAGCAGATGATATGAAACAAAGATTTGGATACAATTAGCTTCTGGTACAAGGAAATTGCCACCACAGCAAAAATAGCAAATTAGCTAAAAAACAGACTGGATTTTTCAATTAAGAAACAGTGCCAAGCATGCTGGCCACAGCTGACCAGAAAGGGCTGCTTTTCAATGAACACACATTTTCCCCCTCCAAATGAATGAGAATCCATCTAATAGAGGTTTTTCTTGTTGGGTGAGGAAACCTAGTACATGATTATTTTTATTATTTGCATTACTCTAGGATCTAGGAGACCTAATTAAAGACCAGGAGTCTGCAGTGCAAGGAGCTGCACAAATACAGATCAAAAGCTCACTCTGACCTCCAGAGTAATGTCATTCCTGAATAGCTTGGACAGTCAGCAGAGAGCAATCTTAAATTGCTGCCTGGCACTAGATAGAAAAGCATGCCAATAGCGAGGGCAGACCTGACACTGGAGAAGAGGATGTCAGGGCAGACCAAGGAGACAGGCATGTACAGACATGGCACCAGTGCTGACACCTTCTGCTACAATGTGGAATAGCAGAAAGAGGAAAAATGGCACTGTGATGTTGCATCCATCCCATCCATCCCATCAGAGATGAAAGTTACCAGAAAAACAAATTTACTTGGGTTCTGTATATTAAAACAGCTACTCTGAACACCTTTCAACTGAACAAGCTTCCTTTGGTATGACAGAGATCTCACATACAAACAACATAATCTGTGCTTGATGTTCTAAACAATTACCAAGAAAAAAAATCCCTGAAACACTACCATTTGCTTTCACCAGACCGATGACTCTGCTGTATTTTCACGTTGGATCTCTCACTCTCCTTAGAGGAGAGTGAGAGATCCAACGTGAAAATACAGCAGAGTCATCTATTTAGGCTATTTAGTCAACTATTTAGGCTATACCCTGTTTAGTGGCAGGATTTGCCCTTGCTCTGTGGTTGTATTGTGTGCCAGTGTGACCTCATTTGGCCACCTTTAATCACCATGCCTTCTTATATTTGTTATGTATGTAATTAACAGGACATTGCACCTGTAAATGGAGCACTCTGGCTCCTTGGAGAGTGCTTGGGAGACACATCCTCCTTTGGTCCAAAGGGAGATGATATGCTCTCTGCAGAAGGGGTGTCTGCTGAGAAATTCTCAAAGTCCTCCTCTTCTTCTGCTGGAGAGACAGGATCAGGAACATCCAACTTCTGCTCCTCCAAGCTTGCACTGTTTGGAACCAGTTCCTTAATAATTCTGTCATACTGTGCAATGAAATCCTCACCATCTGTGCTCAGCAGTTTTACACTTAAGTTACAATCTGCCTCCTGAGAAGAAATCTTTAACTCTAAATCTGGCTGTGTATCAATCTCAGTCATTTTCTGGTTTAGTTGTTCTCTCATTACACCTTTAGTTGAGCTTGAATTTCTCTTACTGTGCTCATCCAAGTCCATTTCCAGCTGGGTCTTTGCAAGAGACCCATTGACTACGGTCTGGCTCTGCACCTTGTGTTCTCTGGCTATGTTTAAAGCTTTCTCCTTGGAGCTATCATCATCTTGAGTATCCTTCTGGGCACATAACCTGTAAACCATAACATCATCCTGAAAGTCTGACTCCTCTATGTAAGAGCCTTTGATGAGCATAATGGCATTTTTTTTCATTTCTTGAATGTGTTTTGGCGGCTCTGCAGGTGGCTGCATTTCTGTGCTTCCCAGATCATCATATGGTTGCAGCGAGCTCACATTAGAACCAGGAGAAATCCCTGTGTCATAGCTATCATCCCATTCTAGCTCCAGCTGCATCTTCTCACTGAATGGAGTTGGTTGTGCAGAGCTACATGTGCTAGGTGTCCTTTGCTGGAGCCGAAACATGGGGTGTTCCACATCTGTACTGTTCTCCTCTGCAAGCGTCTGGATAAAGGTGTCTGGATCAGGATTTACTCCATCATACAAGGCAGACCAAACCTTACAATCTTTCATGCACTGGATGATGGCTTCTTGAGCTTCCCCCAGGTACTGCAAGTAGCTGATGTCCACAGCCCTTCCATATTCCACAATGCATACAGATTCAGAAGAGTGTCTACCAGGATCTGGAAGTAAAGACAACTTGTATCAAGAGTATTATATCAAATTTTCTCAACAAGGCATCCACTAAGACATTGCAGGGAGAGTCTTTAACCCTAACAATCCAATAAGGCAGGAAGACCAAAGCACAACAATTGAGATTTGCTCATAAATACATGACTTTTTCCTATCACAAAGACAGAACCATAACTCAAGATTTCTATGAGAGCAGTTTGCATTCAAACCTTAATGCAGCAACCACTCCGAAGCAGACAGAATTGCTGCCATGTATCAGTGCACTATTGTCATAAATGCACACTCAAGCTGGATAGCAGTTAAAACAAGTTTTTGATAGACCTGAATATATGGAAGGAATTAAATAAACTTTCTACTCCAGATTTGCCAGTTTATTGTTGCCCACCACATTTCCTTCCCCTTCTATTCTTTCACAATTCCTCCCACAAAACTCAGTTAATGATTTCACCTTCCCCTGAGCATCAATTACCCTTAGATTGTGCTGGTTTTGTCCAGAGGATATAGTCTTTTCCTTGGCTTTCAAGTGTCAAAGTGATTCCAGTGGAACAGCAGAGAGGTGTCAGGGCCAGCAGTTTTGCTGCAGATACAGAGTAACAGTCTCTCTCTTTCACAGCCCTCCGCTGGCTCAGCATCATGTGGTTGCACGGGATCAGATACCTGAAACAGCAGTGCCCAGCATCACTTATCCTTTCACGTCAGAGAAAGCAACAACACACAGAATTCCTTTCCCACCTTCCTGCCTTCTCAAATGAAACAGCAATAATAATATTTACAGTGATCCATTTTCTAAACCGCTCAAGAGCATGAAACCATGTCTCTTTATATTGTGATGCTTGGCTTGATAAGGAGCTGTCAAGATGAGCAGAGATAGGAGACAGTTCCATCAGAACAGGAAATCCTTTGCAGGTCAGAGCAAATATGTTGTAAGAAAGTATAGAGGAAGTGTGGGACAGGAAGATTTGTGGGACAGGAAGATGCCAAAGGCCAGCAAAATGGTTTGGTCTGGCTATGAATGTATTCTGTCTCAGAATCCTCAATTTATTTGTTTTCCTGGAAAATTCAGAGAAAGGCTGTTTGCCAGATGAGCAGCCAGAAAGAAAATGAGGGAAGGGTCATCCAAGCATTTTACTGCAGTAGATCAAGAATGAGCTCTTAGGCAGAGGAGGAAAGAAGCTAGAGGAAGCTAAGGAACAGTGAAAGCACAGTCTCATGTTGAACTTCTTTAGAGCACTTTGGTTTTACTTTTTAAAAGCACTTTTATAAGAGCCTCAGTGTTAACTGCACCAATGATCTGCCATTTAAAATGCAAATAAATTCTAAAGGATTCCCTAAATAAACAAAAAGATCAACCACAGCACTCTAATGCTAGAGTGGTGATGTACTTGTGTTCACAGAGGTCCCAGCAGTATTTCCAGGCACCACTGCCAGATCTACAGGGAAGTTCACCTTAATGCCTATGTGTGGAGGTACAGACAGTATCTGGAATATTCATGTGATCTGCCATGCTAAAAGCCCAAGTCAGTTACACCAATATTTCCAAATAAATAACCACTTCTCATCTAAAAAATATACCCAAACTGTAAGTATTTTGAAGCAATGTACAGAATCACAAATTAAAACCAAAAATTACCACTGCATTTAGTGCACTTAATCTACCTACAATAGTGCAGGAACATGCAGTACTCTCATTGAGTGAGGAATCAAAGAGGTGGAAAGCAACAAGAAGGGTGGGAGTTGCAAACAGTATATAGGTCTGTACACAGTGCATAATACACTAGAGAAAACATGCAGGAGGGAAGAATTATGCATTTAGAAGCAGGGAATAAGGACTTCGGAGGTGATAAATATATTCTTAGCTTCTCTCACTTTTATAGAAATAAATCACAAGACAAATCTCTTGCTCTGGAGATCTCAGGATGTAAATCAAACTTCGTCAGGTCTGGTAGACTTTTGTCGGGACCATAAATATTCTTATCTCTGTAGTTACTTGGATTTCTGCACTCCTGGAGAACTCCCACCCAGCTCTGCATCCCCAGAGAGAGACCATACGTCCCAGAGTTAGGATGAAGAATGGGAAAAAGAGTTTGGGCTTTACCTTAAAACTAGCTGTAACATCACATCTTCACAATGCAAGCCAATGAGCGTTCTGAACAACGCCAAGGAGACCACACAGAGCTGGAAAATGATAAACATTGTCAGCTTTTGATCCGGAAATTGTATCTTTCCCATCTTCCCTGCATACTACATTACAAAATGGCTCTGCCAGAATATCATGATTTATAAGATACTCTTAGAATGATATTTCATTTAGTCAGCACCCTATGAGATTTTTCTTTCAAGTTGTCTAGGGCTATGCATGTAATATGTTACATTTTAACAAAATACAATCCTAAACAGAATTTTCCTTCAAATAAGCTATTAAAAAAGCAGTCTTAAATATTATTCAAATTTATTAATTTAAGTTGACTTAGCATGAACTAAACACTGTAACTTCCAATATACTGTTATAGTTTTTACCTCTGACACAGAATTTGAACCAACTAAAGGTCTTTTCTGAAAGAAAATTTATAAATCACTTCAGGTTTCTGTTGCTTTAGGTATAAGGAATTAATAGTGTTCTGCACATTAAGAAGCTGAATGGCTGAAGAGCTTCATAATAAGTCTTTGAAATAAGTCAGATTCTTGCATAAAAGGTGCTCTTTAACTGGGGGAAGGACATAGAGAAAAACAGATTTCCTGGTTTTCCCCATGAAATTTACAGGGAGTCAAGTATAACCTTTCTTCATGGCATAAAACTTCAAAAACCCCTGCTGCTGCCTCAAATTATCCTGTATTTAAGAAATTTAACTTTACAGGGAAATAATAATCATTAGTCTTTGCAAATCTGGAATCTTCTGAATAACTAAATCCAAGTCTATTTTTGTACTATGTAAAAAGTTAAGATTTACAATACACTCAAGAAACAAAGAGGATAGTATTTCTACAAGTCCTTTCAGGCATCTGTCTCTAAATTAGTTTAACTCTGTCAATTATTAATTAGTATTTTCATCAATAGTAATGTACACAGCTTTTGTGCTATGTTTGCACTTGTCTGAGCTATACTGCAGAAAACTCCTTTAGCATCACAGAACCACTTTGGCTGAGATCCTGAGCTGCTCAGGGCTGCAGAATTCTTTACAATTCCCATCTCGCTTGCCTATGGTATAGTAATTAATGATCAGCAGAGACAACAGCATTTGCATTTTTGTTGACAGAACTATTTCAGTTTTCAGAGTTAATCCATCTTAGAGATGCACTAACAGCAGCATATATATCGATATTTGCATGCACTTACATTTCAAAACAATTTTCAGAAGAAGCTGCTGGCTCTAATACACAAATTTAATGCACATGTTGGTGTTCTGGCTTCTCTAAAACATTACTGCACATTCTAAGCCTTCACTTGCACTAAAACAGTATTCTGAACTTCATCCATGAAGCTTTGCATCACTCAAGAGTCAGCCAAGGTTGCCAGACAAGCAAGTCTCACTGAAGTAGTCCAGTGCAACAAGTAGTCATTTTCCCATCCAGAAGATCCAACTGCTGGCAAAGGTAACTACTCCCTCTCTGGAAGGCAGCCCTCCAGCCACTGTGCTGCACTGTGCCTAGGCTGAGAAGGGGCTCAGCACAAACCTGAGATAAGCCCTACTGCACAAGGGAATGAAGGCAAAGAGAAGGTGGCAGGAGCTTCATCACTTGAACAAGAAAGCATGTGCTTTTAATCAAATAAAGCAGGCAACATCATAGTTAAGTAAACATGCTACAGAAATAGAGACTATAGATTCGTGACAAACACATCAGTGATATCACAGTTAACAACTGGGATCCATTTGGAGACTTCCTTAGAGGGCTCCCATTGTTTCCCCAGACAGACTATTTAAAAATGTTTGCTGCTTGGCAAAACTCCAAAGATCAAAAATGCTCCTCATCACAAGTATATTTATAAGACCCGGGGAGAGTTATCTCTCTAGCACTAATCCAGGTCAAAATAAAAATGCCTCCAAATGTACATTTTATCTTCCAACAGGATTCAGACTTCAGAAGCTTTCATTACATCTATCCCATTTCCTATATATGTGAAACAACCTCACAGGTTTATTAGCTTTGTATAGTGGTTGCTATATATCAAAACACACACACACACAAAATTGAGAGGGTGGAAAAATCATACCATTGGGTGGAGGGGAGAAAATTTCTAGCTAAACAAGTACCCAACTGTAATATATGAAATCTCCCACTTAAACAGTGAACCTACATCCACAATGAGTTCCTGAACGTTCTTTCTGCTTGTCTTACCTGGAATGGTGTGTTGATTCTGCTGGTAAGTGTATCCAGGATATGAACATTCTCGTGTCGGTGAAGCAAAATAAAGCGGAGGAAAATCTTGAGGAGAGCTGGCTCTGAAACACTGCGCAAGAAGAGATCCAGGTATGCAGTCGTAGTCATCACTTCCTCCACAGTTACCTATAAGCAAAAGTAATGCAAATACTGCAAACACAAACATACCGCACACACAAAATATCCACCCACCCATCCTCTGCAAAGGTACATCCCAGCAAAGCTCTCCATCCATTACACTGCCACAAAAACACTGAGACTTCCCTCTTAAACTTGCCTTGCAAGCATTTTGAACACATTTGATACCTGTCTTGCATCCCCAGGGAAAGCATCCTCTGTCATACTGACAACCCCAGACCTCACACATAGTGAAAATCAAAGGACCAAATCATGCTAGAAGATCCCCAACAATTTTCTGCCCATGTCATCTCCTTTGCATCACACTTCTGCTGTCCCTCAGAAGCATTTTCAGACGTTGTGAATGCCTGCATCTACCACTTCACTAAAAATAAAATGTCAGAGCAGAATTAAAGCACAGTACAAAGCACAAAGTCATGTCGTGTAGCTTTAAAGAGAAAATTCCCATAGATATCCTGAATTTTGTCATTATTTTCCTTCTTTTTATTTTGCCATTATTTTCCTTCTTTTTATTTTGCCACAGCACAATTTCTCATTTTACTCAATTTTTAGGAGTATATATACAAATATGTTCACACATAAAGCCCAGCCCAAAATCTTCACTACTGACTACTAGTAGATCAAAATAGAATTCATGATCCATGTGACATTTGCATACCATAACCCACGCTTCTCTGCTTATTGCAATCCCTTGGAGATTATCTATTCACAGAACACACTGGCAAAGCACAGAACATTCCAAAGCCCACCTCTGCACCATGTACTGCTCTTGCAAAGTCAGCATTTTTTAAATAGCTACCCAGGGATCTAATAAGCTTAAAAAGAAGAATCTGTCTATATGAAAGGAAGTATTAAACATCTTTTGTTTACTAAACTTAGCTGGATGGATAAATGAAAAGACTGATTTTATTAAAAAAAAAATCAAAGCTGTAATTTAAGACCTAAGAGGATTTAGAAAATACTCAGAAGGGCAACATTTACGTAACATGCTGTAAATATTAAAATCCCTGTTCCATTATGCTGCATGTTAGCCATGTACACAAGTAATGTCATGATGCAAACATTCTCTTTAAAGCATCTAAGATCACAAGCTGCTTCTGGGTGGTTACGCAGAACATAGGAATGGGGTACACAGCCTGCAGACCTTATGGAGAGAGAAGCTCTAAAGCTAATGGCATTGAATCACTCTCAGTCTGAGGCTTTATTCTAATATTCAGCTACACCATCATTAATACAGTAGGATGCTAGCTCATTTTGGTATTAGAAACAAAGCACCAGTGAAGTAGCAACAGTCAAATTTTTCATCAGGAAATAGGAGCAGCCCAGCTCTAATCAGAAACCTTTTTTTCTTGGAATAGATTTGAAGAGTTGTGTGTAAAAAGGAATAAATAGCCTTCTGGTGAAAGTGTCTGTTGTCCTAAGAACTGTCTTTTCTTGCCTTTTTTTGTTTTATTGCAGTGAGTGGTAAAAAGCAAAGCCCAAGAAATCCATCATGTGACATCATTATGACACCACAGTTCATGGACAAGCTTAAACTCTCTGCCAAGGAAAGGCCAGACAAAAGTAATGCATCGTTACATCTCCATGTCACTTCTTCATCCTTTATGGGGAAAAAGAAGCACGTTCTTGGCTGGCAGTTTCACCAATGTTTGCTGACAGAATGTATATGTATCAAATACTGCAGCTGTACATGAAAGCAAGAAAAGCCAGCAGATTCACAAGGGCAGTGACCTTTTTCTAAAACCCACACTCTTTGGACCACTCATCCTACAATTTCTACCCGTGAGAGAAACTCACAAGCTTTTCAAAGTGCATACCACGAATGAAACAAAAAGCAGCAGCAGAAGAAAGCCTTCTAAGGAGAGCTGGAGAGTGGCTTAGAAAAGAAATGTTACATTCTGAGAGCATGTTCAGTGCTCCTAACAGCTTGGGCTCTAGACAAAAAATGAAGTAATGTTTAATAGGCAACACTTCACTGATACCACTAAGCAGAGCTAGAACTCACCGATGATTAATGAAGCCTAATAGTTCATAAAGGAGTTACTTGTAATCTTGTTAAATCCTATTTTTTTTTAATGAGGGGGTTTTTGAAGGGTATCAAATTATACCAAGGTTTTTTGAAGGGTATCAAATTTTTCTTTCTTCCTGGGAAAAAAGTTGGTGAATCTGACTAACCATTTTCCAAGAAAGAGACAAGATGACTAAGTTTTGTCAATATTTAAATGGATTTGTCAGAATATCTTTCAATTTTTAGTGAAAACACACTGCCTTATCTACCACACTCCAAATTTCCTCAATAAATGAAGCTAGGGTCTATTTTTCAGGGTCACTGTGCAACACTCAAAGCAGGCATGTTAAAGTTGCACAAGCAATTTTTATGCTGTCATGTTCTAGAAGTTCTAGTGTTCCCTCAGTGTGCCTTTGTGTGCAACTTATCCCTACAAACTAGCAAGGAGACCAACCTTCTGCTTCCTTGCCAGGGCAAATCAAACAAAAATATTGCTGTTGGGCACTTAACTGCAAGCCAGGTATGCAGCTCAGGAAAAAGATCAATTAACCTGTCAAACAGATGTCTGTGCTTTTACAATTACTGTATGTTATTTTGCCATCTTGCATTCTGTGTTTGCTTCTCCCTTTTAGCATATCTGATGGTGAGTGTAACTTCTGAAGATTCAAGGCACCTAGAGAAGTATTCAAGAAAGCTAATTTTAACTCCACGCGGCTAATTTTCCTTTTACTCTATGGAATATATTAGTCTGCTCTGATTGAGCCTCTGGAGAGCTGACTCTTTTTGCAATTAACTAGAGAAAGACGCTGGAGAAATCAGTTAGATGAGGTTAAACCCAGCCCTGGCAAAAATCCTTTTAACTCTGCACACCTTCTCTACAGACTGCATCATACATAAAACATGGAGTGTTGAAAGTGAGACTGGTTCAATTTGTGCAGTTATTATTGAAGATTTCTGTTTTCTACGATACCAAAGCCATGCTATTAAGCTTCATTCAGTCTACCTGCTGGCTGTCTCTTTTTAAACAAATGTCTCGTGAGAGATTTGGGGGAAGAGGGAAATCATTTCTAATAAATTCAAATCAGTACTCAGATAAACAACAAAAGAACAAACTTTCTTAGAGAACTAAACAGGTGCTACCCATGTCAAGTATGTCCACTACAGTCAAATCCTGAGGCAGTTCTATAAAAACTGTTATTGTAAACATTGATCACAGTATCATTTCCCCAAGTAAGCTTTTAGTTACTAGCCCTCAGAAATGAACATCTTTGAAAAGATGATAAACAACAAACCAAAACGTACAAAAATCATATATTTAATTTGAAAATTCTCCACCTTTGATAATTCAAATGTCAAGAAAAATACTGTAACAAAGAGAGACTAATAGAATCAAGACAGGGGTTTCTAGAAAAACCCTTTCTTAAGTAATTAAATTTCAAGTTTGTTTTTGATAAAATTTTTTATTAATTTTTTATAAATGTCAAGCTATATTCTGATAATACCTTTCTGATAAAGGTATTTCAGCAATAATAAAATCCACCACTTCCTCAAGAGCAAAAATAGAAACCCACCAGTAGCATCCCTTGCATTAGATCCTTCCTGATAATGGGCAGAGACCAGGGATATCTCTGCTCTTAAAATAAAACTACAGGATTAAAAATAAAAAACAACAACACCAAAACTCATTTCCATTACACTAATCAGACCACTACTCTACAATTTTTATTTTGATTACCCACAAACATAACAACTAGAAGTTGCTGGATTTTTTTTTCAATATAAATATGAAGTGTCTATCTAAAAATACCATTTAAAACACTTCCTATGTTTTTCTATACAAAATCAGCTGTTACAGATCGTTTTGTGAGACATAAACTGCAACAAAAAGGACTAGCTGAGAGTCTTCATGGCCAGAGAGATACTTGACTGGAGATGACTGAAAAGACAAAACCACTTTTAGCCATGTAATACCCTTCTATAATTATGTAATAATTTTCAGCAAATCTTTCCTCGCCTCCTCTGATGACTGATTAGATGGTGAGGCAGAACACTGTAAAGGGATACAGCTTTTACAAGTTACTCTGCCAAGTAATAGCAAAGAGCTAGAAATTACTGTCATTGCAAGTTCAGTTTAATATATTACACTCACTGTGTTAGGCCAATCACATGGATTCTTTACTACTGGCCATCTTCCCTTGGGAATCACACATATATTTTCTAATTTACAGCTTCATGCCCACTTACATGAATATGCCTATGTGATGCCTCCTTTCCATCACATATCCCTTCTTACAAGGACATCATATTGCCCATGAAAAGACCACGATCATTCTTCTTTGAACTTATCCTCTATATCCATCCACAAGCAGTTTTAACCTGAATAAGTTCACCTCACTGATAAAAAAAAATCCAACCATTTCCAGTCTCTTCTATTAATTTTCAGCTTCTTGCCCCCTACTTATCCAGGCAGAAGGGTTCATGCTGCACAATGAATTGGATCAGGAAATTGATTCAGATTAAAACTATCCAGAAGTAAAAGTGAGTTTTAACCTCAATCAGTTTCAGGTATGAAACTGATTTCAGCTGTCCTGGCAAAACAGAGGGACAAGCAGGGTGAGGGACAGAGGATGTTTGCCTTCTGGGGGAACCAGAAAGCCCAAACTGTTTCAGCTTATGTTTATAAAATACTTCCGTTTATACCAGGTTAAAATTCAATTGAACTGCATAGCTGAAGCAAGTAGTGAGAGGCATCTTTACATATATCCACACCATAGCTGGTAAAATTAAGTTTTGCAGCTGTTAATGGGCTTCTGCAAAACACAAGGCTATTCAAAGTTTTCCAGTGACACTTGGTTTACACGTTTGTATAGAAGCTGTCCAAAAGCTTTTTAGTAAGGTGAAGGATGGTATTATTCCTAAATGGGAACTGACAGTCTTGTAGGATATTTATAAAGATGCTCCTTCTAATCTGTAGAGTATAATTTACAGGTCATTTCCCCCTAGCTGAGCTGTGTAATCATCAAGCAAGTATTATTGAATTATCACAGTAGCACACCATGTCAGAGGCTTTTGTTTTTGGATGGGTTAGTGTGCATAGACTTGAGGTCCATTTGACAGAGCTTATTTGACAGGACTGTGCCAGCACCTCTGTAGAGCAATTCCATTCACTTGGCCAACAGCAATGTTTTACGTCAAAAAACTGGTACAATTTTCCATTATTCAGAGTAAACCAAGCCTATTCATATGAAAACAAGCCTTCCAAATATAAAAATAATTAGATCATAGTTAGCAATTAAATGCCATGTAGTAGAAGAGTAAATGCTGACATTAAAAATTTGCTTTTATCATATAATTTGTCAGATTTTAGTGCTTTCTTCAATAAATTGAAGTACCACAAATTACGTAAACATTCACGATGGTCTGAATAGCTGCCTGTGTCAACCAAATTCTTTGAATGCCAAACTAAAATGAAATCACATGCATTTACAGTGAAAGAATGTATATAACCAATCTGAATTGTATCAAAGGAAACAAAATATTTATAAACACAAAAGTTTGGCTCCTAATTATCTAGCATGTGGTTTTGACTGCAAAATATATACATATTCAAGATCTTCTGAAAAGGATTTCACTTATATTTCTACAGAAGCACTGTAACTACCTAAAATAATAAGGTAAATAAACACAGTCTACTAACAACTATATAGAGACCAAAATAAGGCAATACAGCCTCTAACAGAACCAGTAAAAATTACTTCTGTGGAGTTATTCTGGATTCACTCTGGGATTTCAGTGAGGTTTCAACTGAGGAGAAAATTAGTCTTATTCGATTCCTTAGACCCTTGTATAATCTGGCCCCAGAAGACCTTGTATTAAATTGATAGAGCTCGATGTTAGTTTTGGAAGTGCAGCAGGAAATAGCCAGTGAAATATGTCACAGAATCCAGTGGTATGGCTCTGTACCATTCTCTGAACAGAACTATACATTCTCCTGAGTATTTTTTTCCTATTCATCAAAATATAGGGAAGAACATACATAGCTGTATAATTTCAAATTGTAACTGACTTCAGAAGTTACTAGTCTTAATTTAAGAACAGTTTCTGTAAGATAGTCTTAATTTTTTCTAAATCCCAGAAAGAATAAAAGATGGTTTGGAAAAAAAATTAAATAACGGAAAAAACCTACCAAATTAAAATTTCCTTTAGCTCTGTATCTTTACAGACAAAATATTTTATTCCTGTGTTTTCAAATTAATTTGTGACCTTGCACAAAGACATGCCTTCCCCCCTGCTCTGCAAACAGTTTAATTGAATCACCTTTTTGATGCCTCAAGCAACTCCTGTGTTAGAAGTAAGGGAGTAAAAAGTACAATAGCATCCAGATAACCAACAGACAAGGCAGGGTTCTCCAGCACAGCCAGTTAATGCACATGCCCAGCTACATAATAGAAATCTGGGCTCTGACAACCCATTCAACAATGTTCAGCTTTGGAGATAGGAACATACTTGTCAATCGCTCCTTACACATGTAGGTGGGATAACCCACACAAAGTGACAAGACTAGGACAGACAAGGTATAAATTAGGCTACAAGAACATGCTATATTTAGGATACTTATCTTTGAGAAATGAAGTTAGGGAGTCATAAGCTTGAGAATGTTTGGGTTATTTAAGCACATCACAGTTAATCTGCTACAAAAATAACCTTCACAGAGCTCACTGTGAAAAACAGGTTATTTCAAGCTAGCTTGCCCAATCAATTTGAAACTTCCTTAACTGGAAAAAAACTGAACTAGAGAACTCTTTTTTTCAACACCATACTAGCTTCCCAAGATAAAACCAGAAAAATCACACCAGGAAAAATATACTGGTCTGCCCACCCCCGGACTTTTTCATAGAAACATCTCCATCCTCAACGGTCTTGTACTGTTTCATTCACACAGTGAACTGTGTACATAGTAAGTATTTATAGGGAGACAATCTGCAAAAATTTTTAAAAGGTAGAGCTTACTACATGGTTCCATAAATCATAATCATTTCATAATCATTTCAAGATCACATATAAGCATATCTTAAAAGTTTTGAACTGCATAGTGAAATTTTAAACAATTTTTAATTAAATTCTACTTACTGAAATATTTATGCTACTTTTATAAAAAGTCTTGTTTGATAGTCAGATGTTTTAAGTTGGGAAAAGAGAAGGAAATCAAGGAAAGGAGGTAAGAGGCCTGTGTGGATGAATTAAGAGCTCCTAAAAAAGTCTGAAACTGAAGAGACAGAAGCAGGGAAAGGTGACCCAGGAGGAATATGGAAAAAGTGCCTGAGTATGCAGAGAAAGGATGAGGAAAGCCAAAGCCCAGTTGGAGCTAAAGAAGAGCTTCAACAGCAAAAGAAAGATCATGAAAATGCATGCTCACTGCGGAATGGAGATGGGGACCTGGTGACAAAATACATTAAAGATATCACAGTACTCAATCACAGAATAACTAGGGTTGGAAGGAACCTCTGGAGATACCTAGTCCAATCCCATTCTTGACAGGAACTGTCTTAGACAATTAATGCTAGTCTGTGTCTTGCTGCAGAGCAGATTTTTTCCTCAGAACATACTTCTTGTAGAAAAATTAGAATATAGTACAGAAAGATCAGGTTTGTAGTAGTCTGCCTGCCCAAGCCATTCCAAAGCAGAGCCAGAAGATCATCTCCCTTCCAATTTTTATATTAAGATTGAACCATGAGTACCAGATTAGATGTGGGATGTTAAGACCAGTATGCCACATAAGGTCTAGACAGACTGACTGACTTCCTTCCATCCTATTACCAAAAATTATCAGAAACAGCTGTTCCATACCAGTTAAATTCTAGAAATAAAATTTATAGAAACACCTTAGGAAGATAGACCAGTAATTATCATCATCTCTTCTTACCACCCTTTAACCTTGCACTGATCTGTCTTCCTAATCAGGTATTTATGCCATGCTCCATTACACACTGTATTTGAACTCAAGCCAGAATGAATCAGAACAATCCAAACTGAATGACTGAATTAAAACTAAAATCTTCAGCCACAAGTAAACTTTATTAAACCAAACCAACTTCAGTCAGTTCAAAAGAAAAAAACCAAGATACATTTAGTATTGTGCTAAATGAAAGAACTTCTGTTTTAAAAACTGTCATGAAACATCTGGCCTCTCATTTTGGCCCTTTCCAATTTTTTATTAACCTCAAGGTTAATTACAACATTAAATCCTCAAAAGGGAGATACAGTTTTCAAAATCCACTCTTCCCCTTAGCATTAATGTTTTCAATGGCAACTAGAAATAATTTTAATGAAAGAGCTGTTGCAGCATAATTATCATAGTGCATAGACATATATCCCAAAAGCAAGAAGGCAAAATATTTATTTCCTGTTATTAACATGGAACACAGGACAGAAAGACTGAAGAAGTCAAACGTGCCTCAACTTACTTAATTCCTTTTGCTATAGAGTTTTGGTCTCAGAGATGTGGGAGCCTTTTATCAGATCCACTAGATGGTGCAATCCATCTTCTCCATTAAAACAATTTGAAGTTTAACAGAAGTTAATTTTTAACAAGGAAGAAGTAAATTTTGATGCTAATCAAGGAAATGCTAATCAAGCATTAATTAGCATTAATGCTAATGCTAACTGGAAGAACAAGGCACCAACCAGAATATCAGGGTTCAAGAAAGATCTAAGAAAATCACCTATGTTAGCAGCCAACATCCCCATTTTCAAGAGAAATATGATTTCACCCACTTTCAGAGTATATAAACAAATTTTCATCAAAGGTAAAAAGGAATCAAAACAGCCATCTTTAAATTATTTAACATCAACAGGGAAGTAATCAACCCAATAGGAAGTCAGGAGACTTACTGACTGATAAGAACGGCTTTCAGAGGTATGGTAGTATTCAAAACAATCTAAAGTTAGTCTCAAACACTTCAGAATAGTACTCACTAAGACTAGAATCCATTCTGATATCTCCCTCATTATCCATAACCTTGACCTAAAACTGGTTAGGCTTTTCACTTCTAATTCCCAGTCTTGATAAGGGATTAAGTCCAGACACAGGAATAGAAAAAATTACTGTCAGGTAAGGAGGTGAACTACCTCAGGACAGACTAAAGCCTTGATATGGATCACAGCCAAATTTTACTTCAACCCTCATCCAATTCCCAAGTGTTTGAGGCCTGCCAAATCACTGGAAAAACTCTGCATGCCTATGACTTTCTTGGTGACTATTTACCATAAAGATTTGTGTGTGCTACTGAAACAAGTTGTGAACAAGAAAGCAGGGTATGGTGTTTCACTGTCCTCCAGAAAATGGAACAGCTGCAATGCTGCTGCAATGCTTTGTGCTTGGTAGGCTTTGAGAGAATTAGGAAAACATATAAAAGTGAGTTTTTAGTTTGCTTCTGAATGTTTTTTGTGGATTTTTACTCTCAGCTGTTCCTACATTTTCTCCTCAAAAGGAGTGTTCTTTTACAGGGCAATGAACACTGTTAATTCCTAAAATTACAGAACCATATAATGACCTGGGTCGGAAGGAAGCTTAAAGATCATCTAGTTCCAACTTCCCTGCCAATGGCAGGGACCCATTCCACTACACCAGGTTGCTCAACATCCCATCCAACCTGGCCTTGAACACTTTTAGGGATGGAGAACTGACATAATTGACATTGTCTGCAACAGCTGGAAATGTTGTTTATTGCAGTCTAACCAAAAAAAAAGCAAATACATAATTTACTAACATTGGTGACATACTTTTCAAAGGATAAACCCAAAAATTCAAAGAAAAAATGTATTATTTTTTTCTTCAAAGTAACATAGATTGCACTCTAATGCATTAGAAAACTGGTACAAAACTCTAGGAAAATACCTAATATGATAAGGAACTACAAAACAATAGCAACTTTGCTAAGACTAGCATATTTCTTGACTAATTATTTTCCTTTAGAAAAATATTAATTTAGAAAAAAAAATGCTCATGGAAACACATCTGCCATGATGAAATGTCTAAAATATCACTGCTTTTTTGATGATATGTGGGTCTAGAACAACGTAAACATTTAGTTCTTCATTACACTTAAGAATTTTAAACATTTTCAGAAATACCTATGTATTGCTTAAGAAAGTATATAGAATGAAAAGATGGAAAGTTAGTCTAGAAAAGTATTGAATTGCATGAAAGACACTACTGGCAATACAGCTGGTATTATTATTATTATTATTATTATTATTATTATTATTACATCAGATAGTATCTTTACACAGAGATCTTCCATAATACTTTTTCCTGTTATTCTTTCGTACCATGCTTGCAGATGTCACTGACCTTATGGAGCGCAGGAGCCATTACTGGCACCAAAAATCCATTGTAAATGTAATTTACAAGTTGGCTGCGTATCAAGGGATGTGCCACCTAAGAGGGTGGGGAGAGAAAGACACAGAACAGGTCCAGTGAGATTTAAAAGACAGGGCACAGAAAGCTATTATTCACTGCCAAAACACTTTCCTATTTAATAAGACATTCCTTTGTCCTCACCAGCATTTGATATGATTCTGGTTCTTAACAACTGTTTCTTCTACGAAGAAATACACATACCATCTTCAATTAAACTAAATCTGCCAAACTCAGAGATGTGGCTTTTCAATCTTCCTGCATGCTGACAAAGATGAATGGATGGACAGAGAAGCGCATATAGCCATGTATCAAAGCAAGATCTGAAATTCTAAATTCAGCTCCTGCAACCTTGTTGGGGTCACTTGAAGGTGGATTTGCCATTGTTAACTTGTCCTTCTACAATAAAGAAACGCAGAACAGCTGCTTTCCTATTGTTCAAGAGTAGGTAAAACAAAGCACTCTCTAGCTATGGAGTAAGAATACACTGTTCACATGCCCTTCTCCCAGTCACTGTAAAACAAACAGAAATTACAACAAAACCTGCATAACTCATTCAATGGGATGTTTAAGAGCTTTCAAACAAACAAACAAACAAACAAAAAAATCCAAGATATTATTAGAAGCCAGAAAATTATTTTTATAATTAAACATTCCTTTTGTCTTTGCAATGAAAACACACCAATTCATGTATCTAAAAGAAAAGTAAAACTCCATTCAAAAGCTTTCAAAGCCAATATATTGTGTTTGAAGCTCACAGAGACTGGAGTGTCACACAGCCTGTATGTGGCCTCCAACCTGCAACTCTTACCAGACTTCCTTTAACTTGTGACTTTTAATTTGGTAAGAGGAAGAAAAAGAGTGGCCCTTCCTATGCTGTGATCCAGGGAAAAAGTAATAAATGGCAAGAGGGCTTGGCTACCCTGTTCCTTTTTAATCCCTGGCTAAAGATTTTGGATGAGCATAGACCAGTCCATGTGCAAAGCAAAAATTCCTACAGTAACTGAGCTTTCAAGTCATCTGAAGACTATATAGACACAATCAAGCAGCAGTCAGAAACTGCTCTTTCGGCATGTCAGCTGATATCCTTAACCATTTTCCATCTACTTGAATAGTGTGTTTTTTTTAATAATTTGTTCTTTAATGTTTCTGCAGTGCCCTTTATATATTTTTTTACAATAAAGGTATCAATTATGATCTCCTGCAAACGTAGATCAGTAGAATAACTCTGGTTAGACGCCAAAATTAATATTGCCTCCTCTTCATGTTTAAACATGCATGCAAGAAATCTTGTATAGTACATTTGAACAATGACAGCTACTATTATTTTTGCTTGTTCAAGGCTTTAATAGTCAATCAGTTCCTTTACTGTATTTTGCAAGCACTGCACTGAAACATATCTTTTATTTAACAGTAAATGTGACTAAATTTTCAATCTTATCCAGCACATTTCTTCAAATAACACAAATCCAGTTTCTGTAGAATTTATATCCTGTTTTAATGAAATACTGGATTTGGGTTCTATCAAGCATTCAAGCCTTAAAAACAATATATAAAGACAAGAATTTCATTTTACATTTAAATCAGAAAAAAATAGTAAGGGAGCAAAGCACTGAAAAGAAGAACAGAATAGGTTCAAAACAGGCCAATCAAAAATGGATTTATACTTCTAGGAGGAGACCTAAACAATTCTGCTTGGAAGGCTTTCTTTATGTTGTACTCACTAACAGGCAAAACAGACTATTTTCACTATTTCCTTTTGTACACCGTTATGAGAGCTTAAACAAATAGAGATATAAACCCTACATTTTCCCACATGTAAAGGCATTCAATTTACTTCTAGGATCAACAGTGGTATTAAAATGCAATAAACATTTGTTTTTTGATTTTAACAGAAAATGCTCCCAATTACATAATGTAATATCAAACTTTCATTTGAAACATTTGGCACCTGAAAACCACAAATATATTAGTACATCCTTATAACTAGGACAGACAGCACAAGGCATTCATTTTATACACAGCTTGTTTTACTCTAACTTTGATAGTTCATGCCATTAACAAAAATAAATAAACTCTATGACTTACAAAGTTCTGCAGGAGATCTAGCTTACTACTACTTATAAAGAACAGGCTAACTCTGTTTAGTTACCTGTATCACAGCATTGCAAAATTCAAGGGAATTCATGAATTGTACAAGGGCTGGTGACAAAAGCCAGTCATCTTTCATCAGACAGTGCCATTCCTCCCCTTTTTCTTCCAGCTTTGTAGGCAAAGATGAATAGAGGGCACTTAGTCCTGTTGCTAGCACCTGTATTTCAGAAACAGAAGAGGAAATAAGTTAACTTTCCAATTGTCCATCTGCTTGAATGGTGGTACCACAAATGGTTTCTCCTATTATTTTTAGTAGCATAAGAAAGTGTTAAGATTAAATTAATTTCCTTTCAAAAAAGTCCTGTGACAGAAAGACATAAATATTTTAAAGAGCCTTCCATATAATATGCTTCTTTCAAGATCTGGTATTTAGGAAAAAGTGATGGAAAAAAATCAGGTTCTCATGTGATTTGGTTTTTTTAATCCAAAGTTACAATTTCTTTTTAAATTTTTCTAAACTTGTTTTGCGCTTTCTTCAGTCTCTATTAGAAACAGCCATCAGTGCCATTATCTACAGTTTGTCTTTTGCTGCTGATTCAAATGTCACTGCTCAAACATGGATGAAGTAATTTCACTTAGGAACATGAAACATCAGAAATGGAGGATGAAAGTGCCCCATCAACAAAAATGAAGTTCAGCCCCACTTAGACCACAGATACATATTGACTTTGATTGCCAGGCACTTAAACTCAGCTGAATCCACTTTAAAAAAAGTAAACTTAACCGTTCATCATTTCCCTTTTTCCTTACTTAATTATATGAAGGAAGCAAAAAAATAAAGAAGTCTGAAATCACTTATTATTTAAACAATGTTTCCAGTAATATTAAGCCTTACAGGTGATTTATGTAGAATGTATCACCAAAGAACAAGAGAGTATTTTTAGTTACAATTTAGAAAGTATACTTCCAAAAGGGCTATTAAATTTTGCTGAATGTATCTAGAGTATGGTATTTTCAGATGCAGTTTTTAATTATTAAGGTTATTTGAAGCCAGAAACTTTCTAAATATTACTTAGAACTCTTATCCTTCTGAGATGATTCCACAGAACTTCATGATAATTTTTAAAGATTATTTTCTTTTTTATGGGAACATTATAACTCGGCCTAATGGAAATCTTTTTCATTTTCATTCAACAGACTCTTCTAAAAATATTTCCTCTTACAAATGGCTACTTGGCATCTACTGCCAAAGCTCAGATGAAACACAGATCTTATTTACCAAAACACTGGAAAACAAACAGTTGACAATGTCCAGATCAAAGACCAAAGGTTCACAGACGGTGATCACGTTTTGCTCATACACAGGCACCAGCAATTGTAACTGTTAATCCATACAGTCAGACAAAAGCTGTCTTTATGAATGCTTTTTATTCCTAATGCACATCATTTGGAAAATTGATTTATTCTGGCATAGATAAGTAAGCCAAATATTAAAGGGGAGGAAAGAATAATGTGGAAATTGACTGCTTTAGTACAGTGACATATATGCAGTGTTATATACACAGCTACATAAAGGACAAAGCTCAACATATGTTGAAAAATTGAGAAGCTAAAGCTATTGAGCAAAGCTTTATTTGTACAATCCCATTCTTCTACAAGCAGAATCTCTTTGGGCATTTTTTCTTCACAGTAGAAGAGCTCCGAAAATGGCTCTTACAGAACTACCATACATAACCCACACACACACTCTCACAAACCTAGGCTTCCAATGATGAGAGAAATTGACATTTGTTTGTCTTGTGAACTTTTAATTAATGCACACTTGATTCTCCATTGTCTGCTTAAAGCTTAATTGCTATTCATAAACACAAAGGCACCCTCTCAGTATGCAACCTGATTCTCAGAGCTGTGTCCCATCCACGTTTCTCCTTCATAGGGGCATTAGCCCTTAAGCACAAGAAGCTGACCTTGAACAAAACATACTACTCTCCAATAAAAGGAACACTGAACTCACAATCAAAGTCTTGAATTCTTTAGTCTGTCAGACTTTTCTTTACTCTGTCAGACTTACTGAAGTAAGAAGTGACAGATGCAGCTGCTAAAGTCTGTAAAGTTTAGGAAGCTCTTATTTTGGATATGAACTACAACACAAATGGCTCTGTGGAATTATGTTTCTTAAGCACTGAGTCAGAGTAGCCACAGGAAGCAATTTCACCTCTTTAGATAAAAAATATTTTTAAATGTTCACAAAGTGTATGGTACAAATAGGGTTGCCATCTGAAATTACCAAGAGAACAGAATTTTAATCAGAAATGAAACATTAATGAAAAAAATAATCTGAAATATAAGGAAATTAATGCATTCACATCCTGGAAAGGTAAGATTGGTTTTACTTGTTGTTTTATGCAAAGCAGTGTCCTTTTAAACTTCTTCTAGCATTTGTCATGTCAGCCCTACATGCTCATCTACTTTTACAAGCAGCTCCAGCAGTTTCTTTCTCACCATTGAGTCCCGAGTCTCTCTAAAAACCAGTTTTTTTTATTTATTTACTTTCTCTTGACTTACAGAAGACACTGACTACATGATTTGTAATATCAGGCCTATTATGTGATTATAATGTGTTGTTAATGCATAAACAATTGCTATCTGGACAATTATTTTCTTTTAATAATTCTCTTTCCTCCCACATTCATGGTCTTTCTCTCTCTTTGCAGCTGCAACATGTCAAAGACACTGCAGAGCCATCCCTCCTCCTATAACAGTTGCTTTACTAAGCTGCAAGGTATTTACAAAGTTTTGTACGGGACTTTGTGATGTCACCCTGCTCAAAATTCTTTAGAATTTTTTTTTTTTATGATTATAATGCTGAACAGATAGTATCTTCAATCATTTCCAGAAAACTTTCATGTCAAAACATGATAAAAGCTATTTGGTGTAAAATCAGAAAACTTGATCAAATAGTTTGCCCACACATTCCATGTTAAAAACATTTGTTAGTGATGTAACCCGCAGCAAAATGTCTCCTTCGTTCCTCCCTTATAGTTTTTTCACCTACAGTTTTGAATACTGTGGATCTATGGACAGCCCAGTTTTTTAAAAGCTGTTTACCAAATTTATGTCAAAAAACAGGAAGGTTCACATTAGCACAGATCTAACACTGACCTGGGTACATGAGGCAGCAGAGATTTATGGCCAGACCCCACCCCAGGGGATGCCTGTATTATGCAATAAGGCATGGTAAAGAAAACCCTACATGCCAACCCATCCCCAGAAACAGAGATAACATCAACACAGAGCCACCCAAAATATCTCTGCTATCAACACAGGACTGCATTAGCTGTTTTGCAGAGTACCTGAGGCAACATTTGCACTGATTTCAGTGATATACAGCAATGTCACTGACACCTACAAAATCCTACATCAGAACAAAATCTGGTTTCCAGCTCATCACAACTCAAATTCAAAAAAAAAGATATTGTGCTGGTAAGCTAAATATATGGCATTACAATTAAGTCTTATTATAGACTGAGGCCAACCTCATTACTGTTCAGAGAAGTCTGATTTTAGCACATTTTGACAAGAAGCCTTCCTAATTGGAATGATTGTCAGTCGTGGCTCCCTGCTGTTGAAAGCTGGCTTTTATCTTCACTGTAATAAGGTTAGTTTTTTGTTTTTTTTAAAACTAATTGGAAAATGTAATTATGGAAGTTATAGCATGGATCCAATAATGGTATCTGTCCTGGGGACACTTTGAGAATCAATACTATATTCTTTGGCAGTATGTATTAAACAAGGTCAACTGGAGTCTCAAATTGATGCAATATTTACAACTGACAAAAGAAACCATTTAGAAGTTTTGTTGTGGAATTTTTAGGTTTCACCAACCCTACAAATGTGGCTCTGCCCTACTGCTCAAAGCAATCTCAGAACAAATGAAAACCTAAGGCTGGAGCAGCTGTTGATCAGTGGCAGGGATTCTAGTGCTCTCTCTTTTACAAATCTCTCTTTAGTAGCCATGTAAGACTTTCCTCCACTTTATTTTTCCAGGATTTTATATTAAAATGCAAGCCATGCAGAATATAAAATAATCCATGCAAAAACTGACCCACAAGAGCAACTTCTGTACAGAATACTTGGGTTTGAACACACCCACTGCATATGTCAGACTGTGACAAGGCATGAAGAAGCAGGTGTTGTTATTTCAGTCTGCTTTAGCTTTAAAACTGCAATGGCACAGCTTTGTTAGTTAAATCAGATTACTTACTTAACAGCAGGTAAGTAAAGGTTTTATATTAATGTAGCAAGATCAATTTGCCAGGTGTAACAATTTAACAGTGCTACCAAGTTTTGTAACAGAGAACAACATAGCAAGATGGTAGTTAGCCCGAGATAGGCATAGAAACACCCAATTTGTGACAACAAGCAAATCTCCCTTTTACCGTACAAAATTATAACATTTCTGTAACACTCTCACTATTCTCACACTTGCTTTTCGAACTGTAGAACTGATGTCAGTGTGGGAAGCACAGCCAGTTTACGCTTCTGCTGCCATCTGAAACAACCACCCTCAGGACACCTCACTCCTCTTTCTCACTCCCTTCAGCCCCAGAATCTCAAAAGTGCCTCACAGTAAGACAGAACAGATTTCCCTCCCACTATGTTCTGCTACAACTTCCATCAGTTTTCCAATTCAATTCACTGTGTGACTGCAGAAACATTTGTGCTGGCCCAAAAGCACAAAAGTATGGAAACAAGAAGCAAGACTGTGGTTGGCATTGGGGATGGTTTAAACAGCACTAGCATTTATGAAATAGGTGTTAGCAGAAACAAATGTGTTGCAACACTTCTTAACCAAAAATTACAGAAAAGGAGGAAAGAATGCAGGAAACACAGTTTAGCACTGAAGACCATGTAAAATAAGAACAACTTACTGGGCAAAAATAGGTGTTTTCTGCTATGTGGTTTGCAACAAGGTTGTTTTCTGAAGACAGAGACATAATAAAAAGCAGTGCATCCCGGGCCTGTTGGCCTACTGTTCCTTCTCGATGGATGAAGGGGATCAGCAGGGAAAAAATGAGGAAATTGGCAGCTCCCTGGTCCTCACTAGTGTGGAAAAACAGTTCTAAAATTGAGGGATCTTTGGCTATTATAGAGCAGAGCTGGTTCAAGAGAACAACCAACTCTGTTTCCACTGTTGGAGTGGTTGTTCCTGAGCAGGAGCTCAGCAACATCATCAAAGGTTTCAAGATGGGCTTGTGATGCAGCAAAGGCTGATGAGACTGCGTTACGAGCATTTCATACATTTTGAGTTGCTCGATTTTTGTCTCATCGGTGAACTCTCGCCGTAGGCTCCAAAGGAAAAGCTTTTCCATGATGTTTTCTGAGACCACAAACTCCAGAATAGGCCCCATCGAGGCATCCTTTGCTTGCTCCTCAATTAATAAGAAAAGCATGTGCTCCACATAATTCTGGACAGTGTTGGCCTCATCAGGTGAGACTGCCCCATATTTTGCTTGAGCATTTTTCAAAGGATCATGCTTCTCTAAGATTTTCAGAACCTAAAGAGAAACAAAGACAGGTCCGTTTTAATGCACTTGAATGCAACATAAAAAGCATGCACCTATCACTACAAGGAAAAAAATAAAAATTCTTTAACACAAAAAGCATTAAGTCTTTTTATGTTTCCAAATTCAGGAAGTTTGACAGACAAGACCCATTAAGTTTCACATTTGGCATGCACAAGGCAAAAATATACTGCTGCTGTTCACCTTTTTTAATAAGCACCTAAATTTGTCATTTACCCTATTCCTGAAAATCAGGGGTTATCTCAAATAGGGATAGTTCCTTAGTGTTCAAAAACTGAGTTTCCATGATGTTTGAAACAAGTTTGTCACAGAGGACTGAAATCAAAGGGCCTGTTCTCCAGCCAGAGTAATTGTGCTCGGGAATATTAATATCATAGGATGATTTGCAATAGTAAGAGCAGTATCAGCCCACAGTGCTGTTCTTAGCTTGACACCTTTTATATGATACCAAGTGGCCACTGATGCCCACATACTCTTGCAACTTTCAATATAGTAATAACAGTCATACCAGCACATCTAACCCTGAAGTACATTCTATTGTGCATACAAACAATAAAGCTCATTGTCTACAAAAGAATACATTGTCTTTAGCCTTTTTGCCACAAAATCCTAAAGGAACAGTGGCTCCCCTAATAGACACATCACTAGTTAGGTGAGAAAAGGTGATTCTTGTATGACAGCTCCTCTGACCCTGGAACACCTCAGAAACACCACCATTCGTCTGGCTGGTTTCTTGGGAGAGCCAAAGAACAAGAACAGCAGCACAGAAATCAATTTTATCTAAATTGTTAGGTTATTAATATTACTGCAGCAAACAAGACCTTATATTATGATGCTCACAGCAAAACATCTTTGCTTAAAAGCAATTACAATCCTGATGACATGCAAACAATTTTTAGAATATGCTGAAGTGTATAATTTACATCTATCCATAATAAACAAGAGTGCATACAGCCTTGCACTGTGCATCTAATTTACTTTACAAAGGATAGGTAAGACTTACCCAGCACAAGTAAAAGAATCACAGAAGTCTGCAAGAGGGTGTAAGTCACAATTAATCAATAGGAAAGCCAGTAAGAAGATCTAGGCCTTCAATAAGACATTACCATGTCCTACCACTTCCCATTTAGATGTAAATCCAGAGTTCCAAGTGTGATTAGTAAAGGCTAACTAGACCTTGAAAGGTCAATTATCTTTCCATTTTAAAAACAGTTCAGTGTCATCTACTACATTCTGCATAAAAAGACATTTGTTCCTGAGAAATTCAGGATTATCCCAGAAGAAATAATAAAGCAAATTTGTATTAATGTAGCTTACATCAATCAATAAAACTAATTAAAATTACCTGTGCCCAATGTGTTCTAAACACTATCATGCATGTTTCTGGATCAACACCGTGCAGGCTGGGAGCCTGCCTATTTCTGCTGATACTTGTTCCAGAGGACATTATAAAATTTCCACAGGTCACACCAATTAGGTCATGCTGAATTTCTTTTTGAAATTCTCCAGTGAGCTACAGATGTTCAAGCATCATGATGAGATTGATACTGTGTCCTGAGCTTTGGTACCCACAGAAATCTGTTAAAAAGAAAACAAAACCAAAAAGAAATGTACCACACATGTACCAGTGCACATCAAATTATAATGTCTAACAGAAAAGAAAATTCTTAAAGAGAACACAAACTTTTCTTCTTTTAATTCAGTTTGAGGATAGAATTTTTTAAAGTATGTTATATGGGATCATCTTAGACTTTTCCTCATGATAATAGCTTATGATGCTCAAACTTTTGAGATGAGTGCTGTAATAAGGTGCTACTGAAATAAACCAGCCCAACAGAAGTTTATGCAATAAACATTTTATGCATATCATTGCATTTTTAGTTTCTCATTATGACGCTTTTGCCATCTGACCATGTCTGTTCAGAGTTATTTAGTAACTAATGTTGCATAGATTGCACAGGTAAAAAAAAAGTAGAGGTTATTTCTCTGGGTTTTTTTTTATATCTTCCAATAATAGATATAATCACAAATTCTTAGAAGTGTTCTGCCAGAAACCATACCATAAATGGTTGAGAATATCTGGAGAGCACCATATTCACATAGAAGGGTGCATCCCTATCAATACCAAAGTAAACAAAACTAAACAACATGAACGATAAAACCTTTATGTATCCAAAGCCAAATAAATTGAGATGTCATATTTAAGGACTATAAGAATAGGATCAAACATTGAAACATTCCATTAATCCATTATTTAATATCCTAGATATATGAGTATCAAAGTAGTTGCACACCTGCAGGGGAAAGTTAAAATGAAACAAAGATTGATATCTTGCAGATATTTGAGAGGCTTAAGAGAACATAGTACTCCCTCACACACCAGTATCTAAGTCATAGAATTCCCTCCCATCCTTTTTCTTTTTATAAAGTTTACATTTTTATTCTCCTTTTTGCAAACCAACTCGGCATTTAATTTGTTTCACTTTGGGACCATAGGAAAAAAAGCCCAACCAGAAGCGCCCAACAACAAACAGAATTTTTTTGTAGCATAAGCTGCCAAATCCCACACAGCAATTCTTTGCCAGTATAGAAGGGATTTCTCTGTGCATATCTTAAAAGATGAAAAGCTCTTCTCTGTAGCGGACATCTCTGCTCCCTCTATGTGCGTTCTGTTTATATTCTTAAAACTGCTAGCACAGGAAAACACCCAGCCTGTCCCAAAAGTAGCAGTGACTTCTGCCATTTTAGAAGAGTTCAGAAATATACAGGGTACACCTGTTAAGATTTCTGAGGCAAGCAAGGTGGTTATGCACTTTCCTGTGTATCTACATACAGACATATTTTCATATGTTCAAGATTCAATCTCCATCCTAACCCTGCTTCTTGCAGCATTTACAGTATATTTCCTACATCTGCGTCTGCTAAACACTCACACAACACAAGTAACACAATCTAGCCCATCCTCTTTGCAGATAATATTTCCATGTGTGGAGATGCCAGCACAATCAGCATAAATCCTGCACACTTTATCTGTTTGGGTGACACCACTTCCAGAATGAAGCTGGCAGTCCATACAAACTACTCTCCAGATTATAAACCACCTGGAACCAGATGCAGTGGAGATGATTGTGCACAACCAGTAAGAACTAGATCATGTGCTCATTTACTTAAAGATACCTGCCAGTACACTGCTACTTGTTAAATAATCCTGTGAAATTAATTGTATGTACTATTTCTACATTACTGATATTCCTGCAAAAAAAAAAAAACCAAAAAACTACAACCCACACACAAAAATAATCAGTGATCAAAGGAGCAAGTGGATTTGAGAAGCCAACTTGAAAGACCCAGGATCTGGGTGCTTTTATCATGACCTCCTTAAGTAATGATACCACTATGCCCCAAATGCACACCTTCTGGAAATGCATTTGCAACTCTTGAGCACTCAACATTTCTACGAAGAAACACTGCAAAAACATGACACATGCTTACACACCATTTAGAAAAAGCCTGCTCTAAGTACTTTGCCTAATACCATAGCTGATAATCCAAGGAATATTTAATTGACAGATACTTCAGATCACCTGCCCACTTCCTGCTGGTTCCTCTTTGCCAGCATCTCCTACAAACAGAAATCTTCCATGTCAGTAGAAGTCCAGCAGACTCCTCCAGGCAAAAGTATCCTTCACTTTACAACCCTAATTCACCCTTTTAGCAGATCTCTACTTGCTTGCAGAAGCAAGCAGCTTTGGAAAAACTAATATGATAATGTAATGAAAGATGGTATCAGAAGCTGAAGTAAGAGAAGTTAATTAACAAAGCAGAGGCAATTTATGAGTTCCTTCATTTGACAACTTAGAGGTTGTTTCAATGTAGTCTTTGCACATTGTTTAAGAATTTAGCTGAAATAAAATAATATTACACATCTACCTATCACAAAATTCCATTAGCACCACAGAATCAGACTGACTTCACATCAGTCGCCAGTACTTGTGATAAAAAACAACAGTAAGAGAGACTATGGCTATCTTCACAAATTCTGATAAAAATCAGTGCTGTAAGACTCTCCAGATGCAGACAGTTCAAGCACACAGCAGACAAAAGCAGCATGCCAAGGGGAACACAGGACAACACGGCTCCCTCCACATCTTTCTGCTTGCCACCAGCCTCCACCCAAGCCTGGTATTACTGTTGGACCTAGGGTTGGGGTTAGGGTTAGGCCTAGGGTTAGGGTTCAGAAAACCACAAATCTAAAAGTAACAAGACAGCAGTGCAGACTGAAATGTGCAATAATATTTCTATGTTCAATTCAATTCCCATAAGGAAGAAAATATTTCCAGTTTCAAAAGCGTCTTGGGATGCTGGGATTTCCTTAGTAACACAAAACACTAATATATTGTGTAGGTTTTAAAGACTTCAAACTCTGTAATAGTGTTTCAAAAAGCTTTTGACAACTTAAGTGGTCACAGAATAGGTCCTAAAAACAGCATCCCTATTTCAATGAGGTAATTGAATTGGATGAGAGAATATCTTGTAAGATACGTTTGAATCTAACAACATACTGTAGTTATAGCAGTACCAGACAGACGACATTCATTGTGAGCAGATTTTGTTACTGGATTAGGTTTTCCTGATTATATTGCAAGATCAAATGTGCAATTCTAAATGTAACATCACATCATTCCCTGTGAATTAAATCTCATTTCAATTAAACAAGACAAATAACCTAACAAGAATGAGTCCAAAGGTAAGGAAGTAAATTAATTTATAAAACAGCAATTCATGCAGGAAAAAGTAGAAGTGAACTCAGCGGCCACTAAGAACAAAAGTAACGATTTATTTTATTCAGTTAATTGTTAAGATTTTATAATTTTATAATTTTATAATTTTGTCTGTGCTAAATCCTGACCAAGTTATTACTCCACCATTTGATAACCCTGACAAGTTATAACTCTCATGCAGTCCATTCAAAATTCTACTTCCAAAAGCCTCAGCTCAGTTTAGTACTTGGACTCTGCCATACAGTAACAGAACCTTCTTAGCAGGTAAATCTTTCATATCTTATCTAGCAGTTGTTTAACTCTAACACAAGGTCAAGCCCACTTACATATGCCTTCTAGAGCTATTTCAAAAAGCTTTAGTACAACTCAGTCTATTTCCAGTTGAAGAAAATCAGCAGTCCACAAGACTCAGTCATTGGACTCATGGGAGGATATCTACATTCAGTTTTCTTTCAGAATCCTGGAAGCTATCCGCTCTTTTCACACAGTGGATAACAGGGCTGAACACCTCAATCAAAACAAGTACTTATTTTACTGCAAAGTACACTAGGAAGAACAGCCTAGCAGAGAATCCCTTGTTAAGTCTTCTCACAGTGGAGTGTCTCTTCTCAAAAATTTCACTTTTGCATTAATTAAAAAAAAAAAAAAGAAACCAGCACAAAAGTTTGCAGGATTGGGGTTTCACAGGCAATGCAAAAGACAAAAAATGTGCTGACTAATACAGCAATACAGAAAAGAAGGCATAAAATATGCTGCAAGGCTGTGCAATTTATCAAGGTTGTCTTCTGTTGAGACATTAAGATGCCATGCTCAACAGTTCAAACACAAACAAACCCTTGTAATCAGATAATGCACTTTTGCTCTCTACAGGCCAAAGCTTTCTGCCCTGTCAGTCCAGATACAAGAGACAACAGAGAAGCCTCGATGGCAGCGAAAGAAAAAGCATGTATCAAAACTTTTTCAAGGATCAGTATAGCATAAAGGGGCTTGAAATTAGACTACTTCAAAAAAATTACACTGTCTTGCTCACAGCTATGCAATCACACCTTTGCAGTCTCTACTAAGTGGATGAGGGAAGTAGAAGAAAACAGAGTCAAATTTTAGCATGCCTCAACTTAGTTTCATCTTAAAAGGGACCTTGTTCAGGATTTTTTTACTTTTGATTGAAAAGAGTGCCTTCTGCACAAATTTGTCAGATTTTCTTTAGGGACTATGATCAGGAAGAGAGTTTAAATCATATTAACAACAGGAAGACATCAATTTTTTCACAGAAAAGGATTCATAGTGCTTGTAACAAAGTTTTGCTGCAAAAGCAAAGCCTATGAAGAGCAGTAACATCCCCACCCATCATGACCCTATATAATCATCACAAGAGTGCAGAAGGATTACAGGTTGTTCACTGGAGAGCAGTAGGTCTGTTGTAGGCAACTGCGAAACTGTCAGTGGTTAAAAGTCACTACATCAAGGAATCCTCATTTTCATTAAGTCCTACCCACCTTCAGAAGCTCTACTAGCAAGAACCTGAAGCAGATTACTAGAGGAAATTATTTCAACTATGTGAACAATTAACTGCCTTCTTCACTTCTCCTTCCATACTTCAGTGGTGCAGTCCCAATTTCTCTTGTCCTTTGTCTACCTCGAGCAAGCATTTCACATTCAGGCAGCTTTCTTCAATCCAGTTTTTCTACTCAGTATCTGCAAACATGCTAAGCCTTCTATGTGTAGGTGGGACAAGATGTTTCACACTGATAAAGCTATCTGCTTAAAAGCCTAACAGAGAAGGAGACACCACAAATTTTTAAGCAATGTAGTTAATCAAAGTATCAATCTGTTCTCATTAAGCACAATTTAATCCAACCTGCTAACATGAAAGTAAGAATGTCTTGTGCCTTGTCCCCACAGAGGCTGCCTAACGATCTCTCTCATGAGAGAAACTACACACAGTATGTTTTATAATGAGACAAAAAATCTTCCTGTCCCATCTACAGTCAGCCTGCTTCAGTTAAAAACCACAATTCAACTCTTATCAAACGTCTGGGGAGCTACACTACTCACATATTTATTGTAGATTCACATTGGCTCAACTGGACTACCACTAAGCTCTTCAGATGATCTGTATAATCCTATGGTATTATACATTAGGAGGTCCAGGTTCCAGCATTAAATAACTCCATGATTCTCCACACATATCAAGAGGCAGTTCCCCCACAACAAGCAAGCAGCCGTGACACCCCAAGGTCCAGCTGGCAGCCCCAGCCCAGCAGTGCTGCACTGGCATAAACAAGCTTGCTTCAAGGGCAAGCAACAGGATCAAGTCCTGCTGGCAGCCTATGCACTAGGACATGGGCTAAGCCACATGCCAGGCCCTCAGAGACTCCTGCTGCGTGCTGCAGCCAAAGTGAAAAGACAGAGATGCCAGTTAGGGAGCATGGTCCAAAATGCATTGATGGGTTAGGCTGAAATTACACACAGTGTACCCAGGAAGGTAAACAGCTAACCAGCAAAGATGGTTCATCAAAGGTCATATTACCAAAGTAGAGAAATGGCACTGACTGCTCAAGAAAACAGGAATTAAGTCACATAGAAGACTTGACAGAGACTTTGACCTGCTCAGGAAAGGCTTTATTTACCTGTTACACCACAGGGTATGTTCATCCACTACACTCATTGCACATAGGCAATTTCACTGGAACTTGAGAGCATATAATTACTGAAGCTATGTTTGCAAAGTCCCAGGAGGAATGAACTACATATTCATATCCCTAGGTCATAATTCTGAAGCTAGAGAAAGAAAAAAAATATGGTTGTTATTCTAATGGTATGACTCGATCCTTTTTATGAGAGATAAAGAATATAATAAACCTGTTTCTCTGTTGTATTTTATGTCCTCACATTTAGCCTACTACAGAAAGGCAACAATTCAGTAACAATTAGTGGTTCAAAACACAGATTACATTGGTTAAAATCATAATAAAATAGCAGCTAGGGTCTTAAAATCCAAGATAGATACTTCTCTATTCCCAATAGCACTGTGGCACAGTATGACTGAGGTGTCTAGTATGCTACTAGACAAAAGGATATCAAAACTGAACTTAAAAAAAGGCCTTAAAAATAGCAGTTCAGAAAAGCTCTTTTCTATCTACGCACTAAAGAATTCAGTTGCCATTGAACTGAAATCAGTTCAAAGGCTTTAGCTTCACTGGTTCATTCCCACATCACCAACAAAATTGATGACCCCAGAAAAGACTGCTTCTATAGAAAACCAAGTCGTAAAAATGTCCAAGACCCACAGACCAAAGCATTTGGTGTTGTATTCTGTGAGATAGATATTACAAGCAAAACAAACCTCAGTTTAAAACTGTACTGCAAATGTTTCTGTACCAAGTTTCAAAGGAAATAAACAAACTCCAGAGGGCACAGCACAAGTCACTGAGTGAAAGAATCTACTTTCCATTATTTCATGCATAGTGAATTACAAATATCCCATACTATGTCTAGACTAGTAATTTTTTGCCATAATTGAAATGAATTATTGCTAAAAAGTTGTTGCCAAAGTCTTCACCTTTACTGAGAATCTGTACAGGGTTTATTTCCAAATTCATCACTATCCAGGAATGGGAGGGAGCAACACATCAGAAAGCAGACATTTGACAAAACCTACTTTATGTTCTGATTATGCTAGTGGAAGCAAGAAATCAAAGTGACCCATGCCCTCTGTGCATCAATTTTGTTTTACAAGATAATTCTGACACCCATGTGACACACAAACCCAGCCCCAACATGCTTATAATTTAGAGAAACCACGTGTTTCCTGAAGTTGTGATTGCTGAAGTGATGGAACATTTTTTTGTTGTTTAGATTGTTTTTGAGAAAGGTAAAATAGTTTCTGTAGCTAAAAGTATAAAATAAATTCATAGGAAATTATTAAGTTGCCTTTCTAGAAAGCCTTCCTGACAGAAAGATGAATGAGACCAGCAAAACAGTAGAAGACTCTATACTCTGAATATTTAAAACTATTTTCAGAACACTAGCATACAGAACAGGAAATACTACCTTCCCAAGAGAAAGATGGTCTAGAAAAATGTTATCAATATACCTGTAATTATCATAAGTAGATTACAGAAAATAAGATTAAACTATATATTTTATGACTATAGCAATAATATGTAAGACAATTTTTCAGGTGATTTGTACAACATGTCAAATTACTCATTATAATAAGCATAAGAAGTCCAAGAGTAATGTTCTCCAGTGTACAAAGTGGCATTAAAGAAGACATGTGTGCTTTCAGCACTAATCACAATAAAATGCAAATACACATATATTCTAAACATTGTGTTTCATGATAGAGAAGCCACTTTTTTTTTTTAATTTCCACACTCTAGGCTGATTCTGCAGGTTCTAAATATAGTCCAAACACAAAAATCAGCAGTAAAACACCATTAAGACTACCCTGATTATTTGTCTAATAAACAAGGAAACCAAACAACAAGCTTCCAAGAGTACTGGTGCCAAGTTTGCACTGAGAAAAGAACTTCCACTCTGCAGATAAACTTGCTCTCTTGCGCACATGTACATGATGCTTCTCTTTATGATCCTCTTTCAAACTAAAAGTACCAGAAAAGGACAGAAGATGCCATAAAATCAAAACTGTTATGTATAGAATGGTTATTGCATAGTTGTCAACATAATCTGTAAGCATATTTATTTCTCCTCCCAAAACTTCATTCACAATACAAATTTCTCTTTTTCCTGGAAAAAAACAGTTTATAACTCTATCTAAATTTAAGTAAAACCCTTCTATACCTCTCAATATGTTCATTATAGTACATGGACTATAATAATTACTAGATAACTTGAATTTGTCATTTATCTTCTGCACACTGTTATTGAAACTACTCATTTTAGAGATAATTACCACCCCAAGCTACTTATCCACCAAGTCAATATTATTTCCTACACTCTGAAATGATAGCATGTTAGTGACATGATGAACTAATGAACAATGGTAATGAGCAAAAGCATCTTGTTACAGAGCTTCAGAACAACTGTTTCAGTGCACTGTAGGATGGCAGAATCACAAACTACCCCTCAAACTTAGTCAACTTAATGAACTACTAAAATCTGAAAGGTTATTTTCTTATCTTGCCCTATTTACATCTACGACCTCATATTACATAGACCTTGTGGCAAAATGTTATATTTAGTGCATTGATAGTTTTAAACATAAATGTGGTTTTGTCAGCTTTCTTTCCTTCTTTAAAAGAATTAAAAGAAAGATAGAAACTACAAACCTCTTGAACCAATATTGTTTGCATCAGACATTTCCAATTTAGCTTAGAGAAGGCTCCAGAAGCTAGTGAACTTACTTTGTCCTAAATTATGTTCAAGTTTGACAAAGAGAAAGCCCCTTGCAAAATTTTTTTTATGATTTGCAATTGTCAAACTTGGGCAAAACTACTGAATAAATATTAGTGTTTAAGATGAAACACACAAATCATTATATCTCACTGTACACTGAAGAACAAAGGGGTGGAAGAATAAAAGGGGTGGGGGGAGAAATTGCAAAATGAACACTTCCTTACAAAACCCCATCCTATGTCTCCAGCTCCCCATTCCCAATGCACAAAAACCCAGGTATTCAAGTCATAGGAAATGGCAGAGATACACTCTTCTCCCTCTCCCTTTCTATTCCAACTCAGAGCAGACAAGCAGAAGTTGAAGATTCATGTTATATTAATTCCTGTAATGAAGTCAAGAGCCTCAATAAAATTATACATCTATGAGCACGGCTCCATGTAAAAACACCCTCACCCCTGCAGTGACACTGTTATTTAAAAGTATTAGTACAGATTTGCATGGTGGGTGGACTTTTGGCAGACTATAGATTTCTATATGTAGGTTAAATTCTTTGCTTTTAATACATATGGCAGTAAACAAGAAAATCCAAAACTGAGTGTTGGCATTTTTATGATGTTTAGTGCATAAAAAGCTAGATCAAAGAAAAATCTACATGTTATTTATATTTCCATTTAGTTACATTGCATTTTATACAGGTGGTAGATGTTTTTCCCTTGAAGCTTCTCCAGCTTTCCTAGGAACAAAATTATTTGTGTCATGTAAACAGTGTTAAGTTTTTCATTACGCAAAGTGCAAATTAATTCTGCATCTCTGATCTCCTAACATAAGGCTACTCTACTATGAAAATATTTTACACTCCTACACCACCTAGTCTTCTGCAACTGAAAATCATTACAGCATGTCCCATTCCTGTGAATGCTTTTCCCTGGATAATGAAACAGTTTAATGCAATGGCCAAAAAGGAAGCATATAGTCTATACAACACCTGTCTCAGACATGTTGCCAGCATGCAAAAAAGAAACTGATAAACAATCAGAGGAACAATTAAAAAAAAAATATTGATGTAATCTGACACTTTGATAGCAATTCTGTATAATTTTTTTTTTCAGTTTTGCCTTTGGACCTTTGAGAAAACACAAACAGAAATACAGGTGTCTTTCTAGTCCAGAAAGGAATGCAGATAAACTAGCAACTGTCACACCCTGGAGAGTAAAAGGAAGCAAATAACCTAACAAATTGCAAATGAAAACTATTTATCTTATAGAAGGAGGGCTCTGAAAAACACAGAACCTCACAAATGTATGTACTAAATGTGAATCAAGTATCAGATTCAAGTAAAAATAAAATCTAATTACTATTTTAATTTTTTAACATTTGGAATGACCAATACTGAAAGCCTTCTAGTAAATAAGAGAGTTGGATGTCAGCCCTGGCAGGAATGCTTCTCAGCACAGATAACCAAAGTCAAACCACAGCCTCTCCCATCTAATTTTTTAACACCTGTGGAGGCTTCCACTGGCGTGGGAAAGCACAGGTTCCACCCATCACCATGTTGTTCATTCCTGCCTGCACAATTCTGAAAGTGGGGAGTGTCTGTGTGCGTCTTGGGGAACCCTGCAGCTTCTCACCTCCAGTTCTGTCCTCCTGTGTAAGGCTGTCAGAGCTGCAGAAGCTATAGTATCCTGTCAGATCTGACACACCAGTCCTCAGAGAGCTCCCAAGCTGAAGACAGAAGCAGTTCAAAGAGGCAGGAGAAAGTCTGTATGCACAGACCTTGAACAGCTGTCAGCTGTAACCACAGCACATTTGGAAGTGAGACCTCCAACTTTATTCCTGAGGACATGGTTCTTGACACTGAATTAAAAAAAATTATTATTATTTTTCCAACCTCTGAATGAGAGCATACGTCAAACTAATTTTTTCATAACCGTTTCATCAGTTATGAAAGTAGTCTAGAATATGCAAAACTGTTACATCATTCACCAGCTATCGCTCTGCTAAAACAAAACTCCCAGTATTTCTACTGTCACCACATACCCTGCCATCTCCATTCTGCTTCGTCTTCACCTTGCCCCACAGGTAACATTATACTTGCACAATAATTCATGCCACAGCCACTGCAGTAATAAAGCCCTTCCCTGCTGTTTCAGAACTGTCAGGCAGTTCAGACATCCCTGCTCTTCTCAAGCAGACTTTTACTCTGAAGGACATTATCCTCAGTCCTGAGCATCACAGAATGTCCCAGTAAGCCCTCTGGTGACTTTATGAAGCATTTGCATACAACCAAGTGTCTGTGCTGAAAAAACTAATAGAAAATAAATAGTGTTCCATTTAAGTAAGTCAGCACAAAACTAAATATATATGACTAATGACAAATTTATGAAGGATAGAAGAAAACCCTGCCCTTGTGAGACCACACCTGGAACACTGCACCCAGGTATGCAGACATCAGCACAAGAGAGACGTGGACCTGTTAGGGCAAGTCCAGAGGAGGGCCATAAAGATGACCTGAAGGCTGGAGCATCTCTCCTACAAAGACAGCCTGAATGAGCTGGGGTTGTTCAGCAAAGAGAAGGCTCCAGGGAGATCTCACTAAAGCTTTCCAGTACTTTAAGGGGCCTTACAAAAAGGAGGGAGAGCAATTTTTTTACATAGACAGACAGTGATAGGACAAGGGGAAATGTTGAACTACAAGAGAAGGGGTTTAGATTAGGCAATAGGAGGAAATTCTTTACTCAGAGGGTAGTGAGACAGTGGAACTAGGCTGCCCAGGGAAGTTGTCTATGCCCAATCCCTGAAGTATTCAAGGCCAAGTTAGATGGGGCCCTGAACAACTTTGCCAGGTGAAGTGTCCCTGCCCATGGTGGCAGGACTGAAACTGGATAAATTTTCATGCTCCTAAGTCATTCTATGATCCTATGAAAGCCTCTCTTCTGAAGTGCCAGTACCGAAGGCACATACAGCTGCAATTATGGATACCACAACAATCAGCCCAATTGGAAAGAATCAGTCCTCAAAGTTGCCAACAATTTAAATTGAAAACCACTGGATTCCACGTGTACAAGTGGGGTTGTGACAATGCCCCTCCATCCTCTAACTCAGTAGGACTGTGAGACAAATCCGTGGTTTTCTCTAAATAGGGGGAAAAACTGAGTTTTCTCTGTGACCATCATGAAGATCAACACAGAAAATACAAGACAGTACTGTGAAGGATGACTACTAGCCTAGTCCATCTATGCCCAAAAGCAGTCAACAGGCTCTGTGCCTCTGTGAAGGCAGCAGCTGTTGCTATTGAAATATACTGCTAGCATCCCTCAGCACACTACAAAGAGATTTAAATATCAGTTTAACACACTGAATAAAGAGATTCCCCTTGCACCCTAGCAACCATTTAAACAGATTCTGTCATGACAGACTGTATGTATCTGAAACACTGCTTTAATGCTGCCCTAGAAAGAGATGAAAACATTAAAAAATTCAGCCTGAGAATGCTAGTATAAATTTTTCAAAATAAAAGACCACATGGAAGCAAACCTGAACCAAATCAGCTTACAAGTGGAATGACTGAGTTTGTTGCCTCAGACACCAGAATCACCTCTGATCACTCCCAGCCAGTGAATCTTACTAATATTTATTGAGAAACCTTGAAAAAGCTTGAAAGTTTCTAGAAGTATTGAACAAGTTTCTTTAGGCTTAGACAATGTTATATAAGCAACTTTCTGGGGAAAAGCATCAAAACTGGACTTGCTAGAATAATTCAAATGTGTTTAGTTTTTTTTACTTGGTCTGAATAATACAGATGGCACACAATGATCATCATCACGAGCTGCAATGGTAACTGCTTGCATACAAGAGCTCAAGCCATGAGACGCTACTCCTTTACTTTTCTCCTCCAATTCTCTTCCCTTTTACATGGGCCTGAGGCAAATTACTCATCTCAGTTTTTCCCTTAATACAAAGGCCACAGACTTTCAGAGAGCTCTGATTATTATTAAAGCAGCAAGTCAACATTATTTAGTTGACTGTCTGGCCGTTTACCTGTCCCAGAAACTCTCAGAATCCCTATGCGCCACACTCTTAGATTTACAGACTACACACTTAGACTTACAGCCCATCACAAACTCCTATTTGGCAAAACACATCTAAAGCCAGGGCCTTCAAGTAATGAATTCTCATTTTACATTCATTTCTGTATTTTGGCACTGTGCAGAAGAGATAAGACACAATCAAGGCCCCCTAAATGAAAAAAATAAATACATTAAGTGTTTCAGAACACCAGTGGGAGAATTTCATGCAATGTATGGCTATTATTAGATTGGTATTTTGCTTAGCAGATCAGAGGGTATAATCGGCAGATGATGCAGCCCTGATTTGTGAAGCACAGCCTTATTAAAGGCTAATGAGATAAATGAGTTAAAATTTACATTTTGCTCCACTGATAAGGTTCATTGGCACACTTAACTCCAACACCATGGTTTGAATATTAAACCCACTTATTAATGTCTAGTAAAGCTAATTATAATGCTGAGTGGCATTAAACTATAATAACCAAGCAGGATGTTAGAATCACATCCTTTAGTATTACTGTAGCCCTGAAGTAAGTGTTCTGCACCTGGAAATAAATACCTGTTGAGGTCATGCTATGAGAAAGCACAAGCCTTCTGTGCCTGTTTCCTGATCCTTCTGAGAACTCAAAGCCCCCTTCTTCTAACAATATATGTTAGAAAAAACAATATCTACATAAACATCGCTTATTACTATGATTTCAACAGTGTCTGTCTTACTGCAGTAACAGCAAGGATGAATTGACAAATATTTTTGTATCTATAATATATTAAATTACACTTGGCATATACTCTCTAATCCTTAACAGAAAAAGAAAGCACTGAGATACTAACAACAAAACCCTGGAAACCATACCTGTTGCTTCCCACTCTTTTTCACCATCTTCTGTTAAAACTACAAATATAACTAAAAAAACACTTTAGTTTCCTGGAAAAGATACTGGAAATACACTTTAGACCCTACATTAGCTTATGTAATTCTATGCCACATCTATTTAAGCATTTAAGTGGACAACAATTATTTTTAAGGATAACGTAATAGGACAAGGACCATAATATTCCTTCCCTTTTAATCTCCACAATGTATTTGTCCTGTGACAGCAATGGAGAGAAGATGAGATGGGATAACAAAGTGCCAGCTGTCTATGGATCAACAGTACCTCAGAGTGTGAGGACTCACATGTGCCAGTCCAGAAACAATTTACAGTCAGCACAAGCTTGAGATACACAGTTCCTCTGGGATTTCCCCATCCCAACACAAGAGTGGTGCCAGCTCTCCTTCCTCTTGGAGAGTCATATGCAGGACTGCACAACAGCCATCATTACCTTTTCAAAGTAGAATATAAAGAATGACAACAAAAAGCATAAAAACTCTAGAGATAAAATCTCCACTTTTTATTTGTAAGGTAATACTCAAAAGCAGACATTCATTACACACATAAAAAAGGCAATGCAGAACAATTAGATTTTTTTCTTCTGCGGGGAAAAGTGAAAAGGCACTTGCACTGTGACAGTAAAAGAAACTAGCTGAGCAAATCATGTGTGAAACATTAAATGCAACTGCTTTTTTGAACACACTTTTGTTCCTTTCAATTTATTACCCGATTTAAACATTTAGCTTGTAACACAATCCGTTCCACTTTCTTCAGCCCAGCTTTAAAATACAGGTGTGCCATAGTAGCAGTAGAAGCAAAGAAATGCTGTGGAGGTCAGAAAGAAAAGATCTGGTATACTTCTTTCTGTGGAGCATTCCACTGCATGCTTGCCTGCAGGAAGCTGTGAGTACTGCCCAGCATCCCCAACCCTGTGCTGCAGCTGGGAAAAAAAAAAAAAAAAAAAAAAAAAAAAAAAAAAAAAAAAAAGACAGCAGTCTACTTTAATGGTAGATTTGAGCTGCCACAAGCTCACCAAGCTAGCTGAACCCTCCACCAGTATGAGTTATGCCAAGCGAATACACAACCTGTCCCCTCCCTTCCACTCTGCCATGGTGCTCTCATGGGTCCCATGGCACACACCAGGTCCTGAAGCCAAACCTAGAAAAGATTGCTTGTTGAGGGTTCAAAGTATCCCTCACAGAAATGTGTCCTGAAAATGGATACTTGTGACTTTTAAAACGCAGAACCATCAACTTTCTTTCCCTGAGGGAAAACCCTGCCAGTCTGATGCTACAGGAGCAACTCTCCTTACGCAAGTTCTTCCCACAGAGCAGAAAGTGCCTCTGCAGTCTTTCTCCTCCAATACATTGTACTGGATGTGGCTTTTCCCATGCCATTTTATGAGTAAGGTTTGTTTACTAAAAGCATAATCAGAGAAGCTCCTCCAATTACTATTTCAACTATGCTAATACTTGATAGGCATTCTGAATCTAAATGTCTCAATATTTCTCTGCATCTACAATCAACAGATACACCTAAAGCACACTATATTTTTAAAGAAGAGACAGCCAACAGCACAGTATTCCCACAGGCAGGCTGTCAGGAAAAGATATGTGGTAAATAATTAATTTTCCTAGGTTAACTTGAGTTCCAGACTAGCATTTGTGAGCATCAGTGCCACGGAAAGGCAACTAAAAACTCTAGTTTGTATTCTTGTTCAGTAAGGAGTTTTGCCTTATGTGCAAGCACTGACAGTGAAAGTTTTATCATCTCAGGGACAGAAAAACTAAAGAACACTTATACAAGCCCAGTAAAATCTCTTCTGCAAAATTCAAAGAAACCAGAAGTCTTTGCTTGGCTACTACTGTTTTTTTAATTATTTCCTTCTTTGACAGATAATGGGCCAAACATAGATAGAAGCTGAGCACTGGTGTCAAACCGCAGCACACAGAAACCTCCAGTATAATCCATGCTACAAATAATTAAAGACATCATTCACTGTGTACCATGCTTTCTTTTACTGCATTACAGATGTTTGGCAGGAAGGGTGGGGACTATTCTAAACACAGGGAAAGGGTAGCACACTCCTGACAAATCTTTTTAAAATTGATCTTAAGCTTCACAGTTTAACACACCGAGGTTTCAAAAAGTTTATAAAATGTTACAAATACTACCAGTGTATATGCAGTATTCATGCTTGAAGTGACTGAGCTTTTACATAGACTATCAACTGTGATCTAATTATTTTTCCACTTCTATTTGATTTTCAAAGGTACTAGCAGATCATAACAAAGAATAGTTCATAGAATCAGGAATAAGTTGGCAATAAAGAGAAGATCTTTCAGAAGGTAGTTCATTTTCCCTGGAAATTATTTATAAAAATGGACAAAAAACATCTAAAAAACTATTTAAGAAATAAACTTCATTAACATGTTGTTTCTGCAACAATTTTCAAACACACTATGTGTTTCTTAAGACCTGCTGGTACCCACAGAGGGAATGGAAAAGCTTCAGGATTAGCTTCCTCTTCAAGTCATGGAACTCAGTCTAATACCCCTGAAACTTTTCTTCCAAGTTTGATTTTATTTCTTGTGCTCCAAAACTGCCTTGACTGTGTGATCAGGAGCAAAGTTCATGGACCTCAAGACCTTATTTCCCGTCATTTCAGTCAGTTGAATTTTTTGAGGATCAGAATACAGTTATATATTTCTTTATAACAGAGCTGCATTACAACCATGATAAAGAAATGGGAGAAATGTTCTGCTCTGTTCATTACAATCAATAGATCATGCAGCTCAGTCACAAAGCAGAAGGAATTATGAAAGAGAAAGTAATCTTTAAACTATTAATATTGCCAGAACAACTTTTCTTTCAGATATGCACACTCCCACCTCCCAGACACAGCTAATAATGTCAGAAGCTCTGAGATTCATATGGTCAGAATGACTAATATTTACATTAAGCAAATGTATTGCCATAGTAACATAGACAGCACAGAGCTATCTACCTGCCACAGCTCCCTAAATTATTTAGCATGCCAATACTACAGTGACACTGTGTAAATGATCACATTCATTAAGAGCAGAGTATATGCTGAAAAACTGAATGTTAGACAGCCATATTTACTGCTAGGAAAAAAACAACAGCACCAGTATTCAGAAAAAGAAAGCAGAGAGGTATAGAGGAAGGCTCCATCCTGAAGCAGAATAACACACCTTTAAAATCTTCATCTAAAAACATGTTCCCATCTGCATCCCTGTGCAAAGCAGCACAAACAATAATCTCATTTACGGGACATAAGGCTGACCCACTGTGACCAGAACAAATTGAGATTTATGTTCCAAACCACATTTTTGGGATAGTCATTAAACTTATTTAATTTGCATTTTTTTGTTGACAAAACATTATTCTATGTTGTGGGGTTGCAAGAGCCAGTGCACAGAAAACAGAAATAACTATGACACACCATCAGAACATGGCTGTTCTTCAACAATTGACAGATTTATGGTGAGGAGAGATGTGCAATACTTTGGATGATGGTCTGCCACTTCCCCAAGCCTTAGATGATGGCAGGGATCTGAGTGGTTTGTGTAAGCCACTGTTCTCATCTTGAGTTAAAGCTTTTGAAAACCTCAGGCACTTCCTGCACTATGGATATTTTCCCCTCATCACATGCAATGGCAGAACCAATGTCAGGTGGAGAAAACAAAGGACAGTTCAGTTCAACTCTTGCAACCAGATGGATTTCTTCCTGATTTTTATCAGCTATAGCCCCTTCTTTTGTTGGACACAAATAATGTTTTTTCACATTTTTCTTTGAATTCAAAACAACAAAGAAACCACCCAAGAAACATAGTACAAAGATCCAGGCACAAAATTAACCCAGCCCTTCTCCAACCAATCCCTATTCTCTCTGATTTTTTTAGTTCTTCATAGGCTCAATTTACAGTATGTCAATGCAAGAGAAAGCTTTAAATAATTTCTTCAGCTACATTTTTATGAAAGTAAGTCTGTTATACACCCATCTTTTATTATTCATTTGCATTAGAATGCCACAAAGTCTTACTTAAAGACATATTCATGGCACTAGCAATAATCAAATTGAATCTCAAAACAATAGATTACTGTAACAGACTCATGTAGAATTTGATCTTCAGAGACAATTTTGAAAACAATAAAGTGTTTGGAACATGCTCTTCTCCAGAGAGAATACTGCTTCCATAACAAGAGTCTGCTTTTCTTAAGCAAGTTACTTTAATTAAGAATTGTTCAAGAACTGACTTGATCTTCCACAGAATGTCAGGAAAGTACAGAGACCAGGACCTTGCTCTAAAAGCAGTTTTAGAAAGCAGCCTCATGGAACCCAACAGCCAGACCAGTGAGGGTACTTCAAATATTGGTGCTGGAGAGCACACGTGTGATGAAGAACACCTAAATGTTTACTGCTTACAGAGGTCAGGTCATCTACCAGAAGTATTTAGGTTGTGAACCTCTGTTTGGAGTCTTCACTCAGTATCCCCTTTGAGATTGTGAATTTAAGAGAATGTCTGTTGGTTTTAGAGAAATGTCTGTATAGGATGAATACCGCTCTTAGGACTGTCAAAATATAAAGGATCATATGAGAAGCAACTGACTAGTGGACTAATTAGCAGTAAGGAATAGAATTATGCAAAGCCTCCAGATTCCAGGCAGAGCTATCAATTACATTTACATGTTACAAATCACCTTGCTGATGAAGTGCAAGCTGGAAATAGGAAGTCACCTTGAAGTATTCAGCACCTTAAAGCACATTTGTAATGGAGCCAGAGGGGATATCTGCTTAGTTGTTGGAATAATTTAAAATGAGCACTAATACTTGAAATTATTCTATGACAATTGAGCATTCAGCTAAAGTAGCTGAGATAAGCCTTGACAATTCTAGATAAGAAATGCTAAGCAATTAATAGAGGTATCCAAACACTAACCTTTAAATCCACTTAGGCTGAATTTTCTCCTACAACTTGTATCTTTCAAACATTAAACTGAGAGCACTAGGAAAGTCAGTCCTGCTACATAAACCACAACTAATTCTGAAGACAAACCCTGTGTTTTGTTTTCAAGCCAACAGTGAGTAGATGAACCCAAAAAGCAATGGAACACAGAAACAGTGGCTGAATTTCATTAGGTCTGGCTCAACATCACTACAACAGAATCCAAATTGTTTCCTACAGAACAATTCAAGTAGCAGCAACACAAAGCACTCTGCTCCACAGGAGTCCGTCACATACCAGACGTGGTACCATTCACAAACTCAGTCTATGTTTCTGCATGTTGCTAGATGTCCCTCACCAATAGGGCAGAATAAACAGCAGAAAAGGCCTCGGCTCTAAGTCCTGCTCAGCAATAACAAAAACATCTCTATTATCATCAGTGTGTCCAGCACAAATCCAAAACACAGCCTCATACCTGACATTGAGAAGAAAACTAATTCTACCTGAGCCCAAACCAGCACACTATAAAAATCCTAGATCTATAGAGCACTTTGTCAAAAAACCAAGTAACTTCATACAAATCAGTTAAGAGCTGATACTGATGTTTTGTTTGTTTTTGAGGTGTTGCAGTATCTGGGTAAATACAACTTGCAAGAATACCCCATGTGTTCAAATGATTCCTCAAAATCCACAGGAAACAGCCACAGCAAACATTCTAACTACAGCTGGGACTGAGACTTGTTTTTATTTTTACTAGAGACCCAAAAAACCTACTTCCACATTCTCCTCTCCTTCTCAGTCAGGATGGGAATGGAAACCTTTGTCAGGGTTAGCTCAGCCAGTGGCCTCTCTCACCCTGGCAACTGCTTTTATATGCAGCAGGGAGACTGAAGAGGTAGAGCAAAGCTCAGTATTACTCCCTCAAGCTCAGGACTTCACAAGGAATGGAGCCTTTTCCCACTTTGCAAGCCAAAACAACTCAAACAACTCCCTAGTGCAATGAACTATGTCCTTTTCTCCTTTCCTCCAGCCTCCACAATGAAGAAGTATCATTGCTGTGTCCTCTGACAGAAACCTCCCACCCAGACTCAGCAAACAGGATTCATGTAGAAAACAAAACCAACCTTTTTTTTTTTTTTTTCCCAGGCAAAAAGCAATGGGAAGAAGTAAAGAAAGACAAAAATGGAAAGATAGATTTATATGACTTACAGTGATTAGAACACTAATCAGCCTCTTCTGTACTGTACAGCAGGGTTAAACCCCCAGCACCACCCTGCACACACACAGCTACACACACCCAAACCAATGTGCGCTGCTGTCAGGAGTTGAGCTGTTTTCTTAATACAGAGGCATATTTACTGAACAGGTATTTCTAAATTCATGTTCAACCCCCTAAGTGCCATACCTAAAACTCATATAAATTCCTCCATATCTACAATTTGAACATATAAACTGCAGTTTGAGATGCAGATATCTTTCTATTAAAAAAAAAATGAACTATTACATGTGCATTAAATAAAGCTGATGTCATAAATGTCCTTGATTGTTTATGTGCCAAAACATTAAAGAATAAATCCAACAAATCTCCCATAGAATAAGAAGCAAATAAACAAACAAAACCCCAGACATGGGACCAGCTTACTATACATTATTAAAATGCCAAGCACAGTAGGTTGTTAATTTTTCACTTGAAGTAACTGCATAACTTGGTTGGGGAATTATTCACTTCTAAAAACTCTGTAGCCATTTCATTTCACCTTTCATTTTCTATCATCCACAAGTCAAAATCATGTATGCAATTTAATGAAAAGTGCATAAGTCCTTGAATACCAGATACAGATAGGATGAGCTGTGAGTGATTCTCACTAAACCTAATAAGCAAGAAACCAAAATAAAAATTGAAATATACAGATACTAGTATAAGCATAGTAAGTCAGTGGCATCCTTATCAAAATGAAAAAATATTTTCTTCTTTCTATAAACCCAAGATACACTTTCAATCTTTTTGTCATCTATCCATGCTATGCATCATGAAGATAAATGGTGATTATTGAATGAAAATAGAACGGTGATAGATTAATGGAAACAGAATGGTGATAGAATGAAAAACAGTGACACTTAGGAGTACAAACAGCTTAAAGAGTACTTTGACTATAAACATAAGTGTATAAGCAAGAAAATAATTACCTATATTCTACAGACAAACACAGCACAGCCCCAGGGACAGATTCCTTTTCTGTGAACACCCTCATGCTAATAACTCTGCAGGAGTCAGGGTCTGAAGGATGCAGAGTCAACTTATGGCAACTAAAATATTTAACCACAACAGACATGCTTTTACCTGACAAACTTAAGTGGGAATCCCACTTGCAGGGATCAGTTGTTCCAACCACTCCCCTACAGACAATTTAAACACAATTATTCTAAATCATCTGCATCTAAATCATGTATGCTACTACAGCAATTTTTGTTAAGAGACTCAACTAAGATGATATACCAAACAGGTTTAAAAAGTAAGATGTAAAAAAATATCACCCAACACAAATTCTATATCCTCCAGAACTATCCAGTACTAGGCTTGTCTCAATTAGATTCAAAGCCCATATTTTTTTCAGAACACTTAAGGACTTCTGTGAAAGCTAATAGTGACATGGTAAATGAAACATGCTGACAGACCACATTGTTCTATTATTAGTAACATGCCTGGCAACACAAAAAGAACAACACATACTTTAAAAACTGCACCTACACGACCTCTCCACTTTACATAAGACACAGATGTAAGATTCACTGCCCTATACCTATAGTTCAGATGGTTTTCTGGAGTACCTATTTGTAAGATAATCAATGCAAACACTGAAAAAAAATTCCATAATAACAGAAAAAAATCAAAACATTCATAAAAAAGAATAATTAATTCTGCTCTGGATTTGTTGGTTTTGGTTGTGCTTTTTGTTTGCTTCAGGTGGTTTTTTACTGTTTGGTTGAGTTTTTTTTGTTTTGTTGCCCTCTCCACACTCAAAAAGTGTTTCAGGAAAAGCCACAAGTTCTGATGAGGGTCATTAACGATACTGATTCAGCTGCTGGCTTGCCTTTCAAAAGTGCCAGACCAGTTTTACCTCATTTCTTTTAGGAAAGCAATGCAATGGGACAGTAACTTCATCTCCCAAATTAACTACTGCTGGATACCCAGCTCTAGGCAGTTGGCTTACTCTGTGCAAGCACTTTATTCCTACCCTCCTACTTGTTTGTATTTCTCAAAATGCAGCATATTACTCACTTTGACTGTAGCTGCTGCCCACATGTTCATTCATCTTAGTTTGTCTCACTGGATTTCTTCAACTGCATCTCATTAAATTGCCTGAATTTTTCCTTCCATCTGCATGCTAGGCTGACTTTCAGTGAAATGAAGGTAGATTTACACCAATGAAAGGAAAACAGAATGTAGTTGCATGGTCTTAAACCTTAATAGGCAACAAAGCTTTCTAGGCTATGAATTTTAATACTCAGGGATTAGCAATTCATCTTAGTTTCAGTTGTACCCTTCTAGGACAAAACAGTTATCTAGGGAATCCCTGATAAGTTTTTTACTAAAAGCATTGCTCCAAAAGCTGTGGTGAAGGAGCAGAAAAGGCCATGGCTCACATGAGAAAGAGGTCCTATCCCATGTCCCATGTCCCTGGCACACTCATGCTGTAGTTCCTGCTCAGTTCACAAACAAGTCAGTTCAGCAACAGCTTCAGGAAGAGTAAAACAGAAGGGAGTAAGGCCACACCACTGCAAACTGGGAACAGAGGCTGGGAGGCTGTGCAGCTGCCACCCTGGAGAGAGACTCCATCACCTCTTCTGCTTCTAGAATTATTCCATTATTTTTATTACTGTAACTGCATATTTAGAGTCAGGAAGTCAGATTCTGAAGACTTAAGAGACAGTAATTAATGCTGTGTTAGTTCTTCTGCAATAATTTTAAAATAATTCAAACTTACTAGTAGCAAACATGTTCAACATGTCACCAGAACCACCAGACTTCAGGTCTCATCTAATTCCTAACTGACTAATGCAAGAGCAATATTCTCTGCCCTAGTAGCCAGTATACTTCTGGTAAGGGGCACAAATTGATAAAGGAGATGCAAGGAAACATTATATGAAACACTTGCAGAACTGGACAAAAATTCATTAGATATACTAAATATGACCACTAAGGAAAACATGCCCAGAGATTAATCTCTTTTTGCAAATAAATAGTAAAAAATCCTGATTTTTTTTAAGAATAAACTTTTCATATCCTTTCCTCTGGAATGGAAAATGTTCTGGTTTCTCAAAGATTGCTTTCCTGGTTTATTTCTCTAAAATTAAATCTTCAATTCTGCATTGAGACAGTTCCAAGCTAAACATGACCCTTGGAGGCCAGCAGATCTTGCATCTCATCCACCCCAGCAGCTAAAAGTAGGACTGTGCCTCTTCCTACCTGGCCAGAAAGAAAAATAATAATGGAGAAAGCAACTCCTTATCTATTCTATCCCACCCTCAAAGGTCCTTGACACAGAGGGAACCAATTCCAAAATGCATCTACTACAGCACCAGTAAATACACTAGTTCCCACCTTAAAATATTCTTTGGTGTACAGCTGACACAGTTTTGAAAAGGAAAACAGACTGATAATGTTACAGCCTTAAAATAATGGGAGGAGCAGGAAAGTAAGTTGTTCCTCTAAGGCATAATACTTTTCTGACTTGCTCCTGGAATAAGCATTACTTCCTTAATCCCAGCAAAATGAAGTTTCTGTCTTGCCATTCTAAAACAGCACAAATTTATGCTGAAGTTTCTGAGGTGTTTTCAGAAGAGAAATACCTCAACTGCTTTGGCTTTTTGAAAGATTTTCCCTGTGTTGTGACTTTGCATAGGACTTGGAACTGAACTATTTCCTTGGTTTTCAAGAACTCCTCAACTGTTATCATAATTTATAATCCTTCATAAATTGATGAGGCTCCAGCTTTTTAATATTCTCTTGCATTCACTAAAGATTCTATGACATTTCCAAAGCAGGGAATTACTAGTCCACACAGTTCTTGCCCAGTATCACATTGTAGCCTACTTACACACTAGAATCACCCATAGGATGAGATTATAACCAGACTGGTTTAGGAGTGTTTTTTAAATTAGAAGTAAGTAATAAGATCTTTAATGACTATACTGCAACTTAAATGCTAAAGTTACTAAATTCACATGTAAAAACTTCACTACCAAAGCCTCCTTAAAAGATTCACCTTTTCATTTCCAACTGATTCCTCAAGGGTACCTGAACAATTATATCATGAGGCTGAAGTGAAGGTTCCTCTGTCCAGCACTTCCTACAACAGTAATACTCAGCTGCTGGTGTGTAGAAAGTATATTTTGCATAGGTCACTTGAGACTCCACAACTGGTTTTACAGATCAGCAATGTAATTTCAACACACAGAGAGAACAAACTCTCAACTCAAGCAAAGCTCATCAGGATGCAAAAACAATCAGCAAAACTGATTAAATATCAACATCCTGAGATAGGGTTGAGGGGTAGGGATTTTTAAAATTATGTTGTTACATGTCTTTTCAGTATAAGTGGATGGCCATTAAGCATGAACAACAGATACAAAGTGAACAAAATGCCATTGAACAAAATCAGTATTAAGTGGTACTTAGACAAGTTAGTTTGTAGCATCCCTTTTTATATCTGAAGGATCACAAACTTCTTCAGAAAGCACTCAGCTTTAAATTGATATAGTGATTAAACTAACACCAACAGCTCTTCAATGAAACAAAATACTGATGCTGTTAAAGTAAGTCACAGAGTAGTACCAATCAAGTCAACAGGTTACAGTAATTTTATCTAGAAGAACACCTTCGGTCAAAGTTTCAATATAATTTCAGATTAACCTCCTTCTGTGGTAGGGTACTTACCAAAGATTTCACCCTAGCAAAAGATTCAAGCAAAGACATTCACATATTGTCACACACCGACTCTGTGCCACACCTAGAACACAGGGAGAGACTTTCCCTTTCTCTTGAATATTATGTTCCTACTAGGAGAGATGCAAAAACCCCATGTGTTTCATAAAGCAGTTTCTGTGCAAGTGGAAAAAAAAACCTTCAAATAAGACTAGTAGCCAGCTACACACCTTTGCAATACATGAAACATCCTACAACAGAACAGTCTGTGTATAAAACGCACTCCAGAACTTCACTGGAAGAAAGGGGAAGCTTTCAAATTGACTGGACATAAAAAGAATACTATAATAAATCATATTGCAAACTACATGCTAGTTTCAATAAGCAATGTCCTTCAGGAATGTATTATATTTTAAAATTCACTTCCACCTTTTGTTGGTTAAGATAACCTACAGTTTATTTTAGTTAATAGAGCCACAAAGTAGGATGGAGCAAATATTTTGCTTAGCTTGCACTTTGCAAACTTCAGCATGCATATGGCAATGGAATCAATTACTTTACCCCCATCCAATTTCTTCACTTTAAATCTCAAACACTGCCAGAAAATCTCTTTAATCTAATCTGGATAGCAAAAAGGTTTATTCAAATTTCCTTGTACTTATAGTGTACAAATCCTTGTTTTAAAAGACTTACAAGAGGAATACTCAATGTGCATTTCACAACATTGAACTTAATATGAAACAAAGGCAACAAACACTGCTTTAAAAAGCCCAACAGTACACTTGAAGTATATGACAGATTAGTTTTTCATTAATCCAATTCTACTTGAAGCAAACCAGGTATTAAAAAATTCCTGTGAATCCAGAAAGTTAAATGACAGTATTCTTCCATAGCTCTGAAATATAAAATACGCAGAGCCCTTAAAAAATTAAAATTAGTATGTGATACACGATTTAGACACCCAGAACTTGGACCTTGCATTCTTCTCCCACTGGACAGCTCTTCTAGCCATCTCTGTTCCTGCACAAGTGATAATTTGTGACAAATTATGGAACTCATTGTTAAAGTCCATAAGAGTTACCAAAAGCACTGATGATTTTTAAAATAATTTTGAAAGAAAAAGACAAAACCCACTGAATTTATAGAATGGAAAGACTACTAAATAATACCATAGACTGCCCATGGCCAGGAGCACTGCCATATGCTTGGATTATGAACATGCTCCCCTACCCCCTTGTCTACCATCAATTTCTATTCTGAGGACAGCCTAATCTCAAAACCCTCAGTGATCTCCACTGCTCCATATACAACAAATATATCAAATATCTCTATTGCTTGGCTCATGAACAAGCAGCTTGTCTGAAAACAGCTACAGAGAGGTTTCTAAGATATGTTTCTGTTAACCACAACTGATTCTAACACCGCAAAACCAAATCAAAATCTAATCAACATTTAGCCTTTCAATTCAATCCATTCTTGCAGGCCTATATATTAACAGTGTATCTTACTCTTCCTCTCTTTCATTTATTCCAAGTTTATATTTTGAAATAATAATCATGCAGACTTTAAAACAATTTAACTAATCTGCACTAGCTTTATCTGAAAACCATTTTTGTCTTAAAAAATATTGGGATCTAAAGAACAATGATGCACAGGAAAACTGTCAACTGAAAATTTGATCCTTCAAGATTTTGTTCTCCAATCTTATTTTGCATTAGTCTTTTTCCTTCTAAAACAGCATTCACGACAATGGTGGGCTTTTCCCTCAAATTAAACATAAAACCACTATGTTGATAATAATCAGTTTTATTATGGAAAACATGATCAATTTTTCCTGTTTTGCTTTTTGTGGTTTCTTTATGTGTATCATAAAATCTCTGAACCTCTAACATCACATTAACCAAATATCCTTTAGATTCAGAAGGGTTACATATTCCCTTAGGTTCTGTAGGGCCACTACCAAGTACAATTTGCCCTGATTTAGTACTAAGGTGTAGCCAATTTGAAACAATATCTGCTTACCATGTTTACTTCCATGAGACCAAATTTAAGAAAAACAGGTGTCACTAAGATCAGAAAACCAGTCATACTTTTCAATTTTCTCATGCCAGTGGCCTCTATACACCATCACACACTGCTAACTTCCCTGCACTGAGCTTAATTCTTAATTAGGGCAAAATACACACCTAATTAAACTCAAGACACAATAAATGGTAAGTAAATTAAGATGCCTGGACAAAACATTCTTTATTACATACCCAGGAACTTTACTCACACTGTGTGATAGATACATACACACACAAGTTTTTTCCTTGTTTACATACACACGTTTTTTCCTTGTTTATCTTGAGCTGAGAAAGAAAAATCACCTTATTCATTATGAAAGCCATGTATACATCTTTATAGTCTGTGAATTGCCAGGCGGATGTGTCCTTTACAGACCTCTCCCACAGCATCACAGGGAAAGCAAATTTGTATGCTAGTGTATAGTGATGAAAGATTAGAAATCAGAACCATTTAAATTATTTACAGAACATCACAGATTCCTCAGAAGGCCATGTGAAGTAGCCTGCAACTGGCCCAAGGAATCCTATGAAAGAGTAAAGCCATGTGATAGCTATTTTCTATTAACATTTTGTTAAATTCAAGGCAGTTTAAAAAATACCTACATCAGTAAAACAGGTTCTTCCTCTATAATATTCGTTTCAGATAACAGTCAGTAACCAAGATCTACCAGCTTGCTCCTAAGATCAAACTCACTGCTGAATGAAAAAGATATTTTCCTCCCCACAAGTCTGAGTCTCCACAATTTTTATAATGAGTAGAAACTCAAAACTCTACAAACTGACACCAGGAGAAAAGAAAAGCAACAAAAAACTACAAACAAACAACCCCCACACCACAACTCAGGAAGAAGACAGCTGAAAGGAAGCATGATCCTAAGGTACTCCATATAAACTAATGGAAATTCTTTCACCTTGTGTCTTCTGTCATTCTGAAATTCCAACTTGAATCTATGAAAGTCTTACTTAGAAAGGTTTAATTGAAAACAAAAATATATGGAAACATATTTGTTTCAGATGCATTAATATTTTTCCAATAAAAAACACAAAGTATTTAATACCAGCTGGGCCTAGAGTTGGTAATCAGAGACACTTAACAATCTTAGACTAGATACTAAAGCTCTTGTGTTAAGGAGTTAGGGGTTTCTTTCATTACTGCTGTTAGCTAAACCAACAGGAATCCAAACATACTAGTAAGATTGAGGAGTTACACAAACACAGAATAGGAAGAAATGAGAGAAAGACTCCACATCATTGTGTTGGTTCATGTCACTTCCTGCCATCAGTGACTGTATTGCCTTTCCATGAGCATAACTAGATTTTAAGTCAGGGAAAAAAGTAACAGCTTTGCACTGCTAGAAATAAAGTTATAGTGTAAGACCAGACTCTAGTTTAAATTAACAATTGTTACTAGTTAGTTTTCTTTCTGGAGAAGGAAATAGATTTGTCTTTATTGAGCAAGATATTATATTCGAATGCTACAAACCATCTGAAGAACTCTTACCTACAGCAAATGATTAACAAACAGTCACTTTGGCAACCAAAGCTGCTTCCATACAGCCACAGAATCACGGATTAGCTGTAGGTCAGTATATATAAAAGCTTATACTCAATAAATTTTGGATAAGATACCACGAAACTTGGGAATATGTAGTTCTTCCAAACACCATGCTAGATGAGCTTTTAGACAAGGCTTGATATTCAAAAACACTCTAATGAACTGGGTTTATAAAACAGGTTTGCAACACTGTCATAGTTGCCAGTTTATTCAAAGAGTGGAAACAATAGCATACTGAATATTTGGCAAGCATCAGGCTATCTGATGCTTCCTAAAGATACTCTTATATGATACTTTGGGACCTTTTATAAGCTATTACAGAGAAACCAGATGCCTCCTTAATCCTTACAAAGCAGCACAGGTTAGGATGAGAAGAACAAGATCCTTGTTACCCACTTCACAAAACAGTTGCCCATCAGCATCAAGAATTGCAACAAACTGCGTGAAAAAAGAGGTGGAAGCACTAAAGGGGAGGATAAGAGCAGACACAAGCTACATGAAAGGCTGCTGAGAGATGGTGTTCATTTTCATTAAGCAAATGTTTGGTGGTTCAAAAATAATAAAAAAGGTATAAGAGTTTGCCAGAAAGTTAATACTGAATTATAATCTACCAGCTATTCATATTTTTTCTAACCAACTTGAAAGAAAACCTGGGTATATATAAACCAGGAACTAGTGGTTATTATAAAGCAGCATTTCATATTTCTTCTCCTTTCTAATGTTGTTTGACTGGTATAAATGCTCCTCCTGATACAACAAGCACAACTTGGGAAACCAAACATATTGTCAGGTTCCTGTGATTTCAAGCTTGTCTATACTAATCCCAGTCTCATTTCACACCCACGCATCAGGCTCCCTCCCTAGCTAGCTTGGGCTTCTCTTCTGTACACAGCTTACTTATGACAATCTTGCAATTAACACCCACATCTCCTCCCCAAATGATGCCAACTCTTCTATGAAACATTAAGTCTATGAAAACCACACCCCCCCCCTTCATGCTCTTTCATCTGGCCCTTTTGCAAACTGACAATAAGCATCTCTTGGGGAGGTGACTCATAAGTGTTCAGCCCTTTTCACATTGTAAAACAGCTTATCTAATGAAACACAGCACATGTACAATGTTGCATCAAGAACCAAACAATATTCATGCTTGTAGATCAGGTTGGGGAAAAGACTTACCTGAATTTTCATTTGTCAGCTAACTAGTTTCACTGCAGAGTAAGATAAAGTAAGATGATCCAATGACAAGCCAAAATCTAGGACCTCTGCCCCTCATTCAGCTTCTGTTGTAAAAGGTTTTCTAAAGTTTCTGCAGTCAATTTTTAAGCTCAGATAGAGAATACTAGTGTTTCCTCCTTCAACTCTTTTTGTATCCTACATTGTACCATTAGAACCAGGAGGAAAAAAGAAAACGTACATTCTTCTGATGACAAACATTTCAATTATTTCATATCCTGTAAGCCAAATAATGTGGATATATTCTGAAACAAACAAATAAAAAAAAAGAGGAGTCTTGCCAACTCAAGAATATCCTGGTGCACAGGCTGCTGGGCACTCATCAATGTGCCACAGGTAACCAACATCTGACTTACAGGGTATGTAGGTCACAATGTATTTATTGCTCTCCAGAAGTTACAGGTCACTAAAAGATAGCTAAAGCACCTTTGATAATTGGTGTATATTCATTTCACATGTAAACAATTCCTGTGATTGTCACTGGAATATTGCACAATAGTTACACTGTACAGGTGTGAACACAAACAGAAATAAAACACAAAACATTGACAGGATACTCCAGAGCCAATGGTGTCTAAATGCAGCTGAGTGCTACTGGAGACTCTATCAGGCATCTGAAATCAGACTCAAGTCTCAAGCTCACTTTCCATAGGATGGGTGTCCATACCACAAAAACTGATTGCAACACCCAGCACTCCAAACAGCAAGCTCATGGCTCAGCAAATAGCCTTCTGTTCTGAACTACCTATTACACACACACACACACACAGACACACATTTATCTTACCTGCAGTTAAAGCATGTCAACAGGTCAGCAAGGAAAAACTGGCTCTGGCAGCTCTTCCATTTGGTCAAGAATCTAGACTTAAAGTTTCTTCAGCTTTCAGCATCATTCAGCTTTCCACTACAGACAAGGAAAGGCCGAGAAAGTAGAAAAGTAAAAAATACCATTCTCTGTTAACAGAAATCTGGCACTGTAAAAACCGAGAAGGAAAAAACCTCCATCTTAAAGAGAACAAGATAATAAACTCTCAAATACACAGGAGTAGCTGTAACAGAGCATATTTCACGGCACAAGACACATCTACACAGGCAAGGTCAGAGCTTCCAGGCCTTTCACCAATACCTAGTGAAAAGCCCTTGAAAACACCAAGGGCATCATCAACTAAGAGCCCACATCACTGCAGAAGCAATCCATATTTGCCTTCCTTGCTGCCTTCTGTTCACTGCTGCAACCCAAAAACAATCATGCATAATATACTGAATAAGTCTGAAGCAATTAAGAAACTGTTCTGGCTAAGAAAGCAACCACTGGGGGGAAAAAAAAATAAAACACAGAAGCAGAAAAAAAGTGGTATAACACTGAATACTAAAGCTTGCTACACTGCCAAAAAACTGATTACAGAACTCACTTTTCAGACAAGAAATGCATCATAACAGCATCTTGTTAAACAAGCTAAACACATGCAAGGGAGAAGGAGAAACCTACACCTTTCTGTCAACACTGAAGTAATTCATATTAAATTTATATTTGACATGTAACAAGGCTGCACACATACAGAAAAATGCAAGTATGAAAAGCGTGTCTATTCATTTACACAGTGCTTAGCATTCAAAATTGATTTTACAGACATCCTGCTAACCTGCCTGACAGAAATTCTTCCAGACTACACAAATTAATTCAAAATAAGGAGACTGTCATTTTTCTGTGTCTTATAAGCAGGGAGGGAAAACTCTGAAAGTTTTCAGTACACTGAAAGGAATCCTGCAAAAATTTAGAAAGTATATACATCAAGGCAAAAATATTTTTTTATAAACATAATTTTTAACCAAGAACTCCTAGTTTAAAACAGGTTCTTAAACAGCTTTCCCATCAGGGGAGCACAAACAAAACAGCCAAAAAATAAGGTCTTATAGAAAGACACTGTTTTTTTCTGCAAAAGTAGCATGGTTTCAGTACATGCTAGACTAGATGACCCCTTGCCATTTCATGCTCCTGAATTTCAGGGATGATTATATCTGGTTCCTCCACACATGTAACCAGAAATTTCCTTAAGAGACTTTTAGTATCATTTTCCCGCTCAACTACAACAAAGAAGTAGTGCTAAAAATTAACCAGTTTCCAGGCTAACAGTAACAGGAAATGGTAACAGGGTCAAGCTCTCTATCCTCCTGATCATCTCTAAAATGTTTCCTGTAGTAAAATATAGCTCACAAAATTCTACCTCGCTAACCCTGCTATTTTTAATGTATTTTCTTATTACTCAAAATAATTGCAAGTAAGGGTCCTAAAGGAAGTAGATTTCTCCATAATTTGTAATTAATACTAACTTCTCTCCTGTCTGCTTCATACATTCATTGCATCTGGTCATAAAAATAAGGTTCTAAGTTTAATTTGTTAAATACACTCTCCCTACTTTTGTTTTGCTGTATTATTTATCTGGGTAGATTTGGAGTGGAGCCTATAATTATGTTCTTGATCAGACTGTGTTTTAGCTCAAACAATTATTTTTTCCCCTGGATAATCTTCTTTAATTTATAGTATAGCTTAAGAACTATTGTTATAATAAAATAGGTATAGTCTAAATGACATCCTCATGTTTGAAGTTTGCAAGTTGATCAGCCCGGTATTTTTATTTCCTTTTACTACACATGAAATAATCCATCAGAGGGAACAGAAAAGAGGAACAGGGGGAAGAAAATGAAAAGAGAAATTGTCCCAACCCAGAGTCCAAACTGAAGTCCTGAAGGTAACCAACAGCCTCTACAGAAATAATTCTTTCCAGCATATGTAGGAAAAGGAGCATGCAATAAGCATCTGTGGAGGGGCTTCAAGTGAACAGAATTAAGGGGGCACTGGAGGAAGGCAAAACCTGTCAGCATATTTGTTTTAAAGATTCCAGCACGCTTCCATCTAAATATTATCTTTTATCTAGAAGCACAAGCCTGAAATTGAAAATTGGTACAAGAGACTGAAACCGGAGCCAATGAAGAACAGACACAGGAGGGACAATTCCATTTCTGGCATGGCTAGTGCATACTTTCAAATATATGCTTAATAAAAAATTACACAGTGGTGCCATATTATCCAAACTTATTCAGTGCTTCAGCTTCAAAGTCCTGCAAGACGGACTCAATGAATTACTTTGTAGTTACTACTACTGAGGCAGTAAAGAAAATCACAAAGGTCTGTTCTTTTGTAGGCTACAAAAGTTGTTTTGTAGGCTACAAAAGATTTCTCTATGATATGCAGTTACTGTGCAGGTTTTAGAGAGAAGGCATTCAGAACATCAAACAATTCCCTGATCCAACATATGTAAAATATCTGAATCTGAAACCTTGGCTATGGAAGATGTCCAGAACCTAAGTGCCTTTAGCTTCCCAAATAATTTGGGAAAAAACCCCAATAAAAACCCACATAAAACCAAAACTACACAGACACCCCTTAGGTTAGAGTACAAAAGAAGATTAAATCTAGTATATGAAAGAACAAAAATCTGAATAATTTATCAAGTTCCAATTCTGAATCATCCTTTTTAATATTATTTTTTAAAGCTGTAATTAAATTAAAGAAGTATGGTGATGATAATTGAATGGAGAGCTTCCTGTAGTTGTGGCCCAGGAGAGTCATATTAATCACACAGTATCACCAGTTCAGTATTGCCAGATAGGAAATAATACATCCTTATCTCCAGGGAGCACTGACACTGGGATCTCTGCAGGCACTGACAAATCATTACTGCCAAGCACAGTCTTGCCTTATGTAACATTCTTGGAAGAGCAAATATTTGGCTTTTGCATTAAATACACAGTTTTTTAAAAGCAGGCCACCAGGTAAAAAATAATACACATCTGCATTCTGTATCCTGATTAGTAAGGAGGGGGAACAGAGGGAGAGAGATGAGATTAAAAAGGTTCTGCCTTCTCATTTCTGAAAACTGAGACAGGTGAGGAAAACAGGAAGAAGTGCTGGTAGAAGAAGTGCTCAAAAAATTTGAACCAGACACAAAAATGTTATATTTTATCAAATATTTTCTATCTCATATGCTTTATATGAATTTTATATATTTTCCGGATCACAGTATTCTTACAAATCATGATTCATAATTATGAATCAAAATATGTATCTCAGCTCACATTGCTTGGATAGCCTGAAATTCTGTCCTACAATGAGTATGGGGAGGCATGCATATTAAAAAGCTTTAGAACATAATCAACTCTTAGTAGCATCCTTCATGAATTACTATACTCTACTCTGTATACTGAGATGATCAAATCATAACAGACAACAGTTTTCAATGTTTCTTCAGACAGCAGAGCAGAGTGTCAAACTTTCTTTTAACAGGCAGGTTACCAGGACATTCTTAGAATGGCAAAACCCTTTTCAAGGATTTATACGTTCTCTCTTACACCCTCTTTTTTTTTTTTTTTTTTTTTAAACACAATTAATTTTGAGCTCAGGGTTATACTGCATTTTGTTTGAGAGGAAAGCTGTCCTTAGAGACTGTATTGGACCCCGTGCATCTTAACCTACACTACTACCCAAGCTGGATATTATGAAAGATGCATTGCTTTGTGGTTTGGGAAATTCAACTTGCTTTCCTTATCCTTCCCCTTCATGTTTCTTTCCTAAGAAAATAAATCCTAGAAAACATAGTCCACAGATATATGAATCAATACAAACACTCCCAGTACCAACAGATACCATTCAAAAGAGCAGATGGACTTTAAAATATTAAGAGGCAAGTACGTTTTGGTTTCATACATGCATGAATTAAGATAACAAACACATGATAAAGGTGATACCTCCTGGGAAATCTCCGTCTGTGAGTAACAAACCAGAAATCTTCTAAACTGCTAATTCCACATAAAAATGTGCCTATTTGCTTTTGATTTAAAGATCAGTTGACACTGCAGGACTTCCTCAAATCTTTGTTTTCCTTCTGCTATTCACAGTTTTGCCCAATAACATGCAGCTGAAATTATAACCTTTGTTTAATGTCACTGTTTTTATCCCTATAATATGGACAAGAAATATCATGCAGTGAAGATCCCCTTCTGTTTTGGATTGTTACTGGGCAAATAATTAAAGAAAAAATAATTAGTGTATTCAAATAAACACAGGCTACAAGGGCAGCACAATAGAAGGTTGTTAAGAACATACTGCAGATTATATGAAAGAGTTTTCCAAATTTTCAGTAGCACAAGCTGATTAAGTAAGTCTGTGTGGCAGCGAGCAAACTCACACAGGTCTGGAAGCAGTAAAACTCCAGTGGCTTGAATGCAACACCACACAAATATGACAAAATTGTTTTCAAAGCTAATCCAGGAATCTTCACACCACATTTCTTTGCACTCCCTGATCTAAGATTTGCTCCTGCAGAGCCAGTGTGCGTATAGCCATGCCCACAGTCATTTTTTCATGTTGTTATCTCTAACAGGGAGTCCTAGCTACTTTTCAACAGCCACTGCAAAGTTACAAGTCTCCCTCATCTACACCATGCAGGTAAAAAGGAAAAAAAAAAAAAACAACAGAGAAAGAGGCATAATGTTTTGATATCTTCTGGATCCTCCTTGTCAGTTGAAACATAAGAGTAGAGGTAACAAAGTGAATTCTCAGTACCGTGCTCTCCCTGGATTTTACACATCATGCTGCACCACAGTAACCATCTCCTTTTTGTATTCAAAGGATAAAAAAAAATCACCTCAAAGTCATCTAGTCCTTTCCACTGTGCCATAGTAACACACATCATGTTTCTGTCACAACTCACAGCTGCTTTCATTACCTGTTCTTAAAAATAATACACAACTTTTTCTGATAATATATTACAATGCAACAATGTCTTACCAAGCTAGGAAAGAAAACAGATCACTGTGAAAAACACGTTTATCTCATACACTTAGTGGAGAAATGAGAAAGTGAGGGTTTGTCTATCTTCTTCACTTCTCAGAAGCTAAAATAACAGCTCCCAGTTCATTCAGTCATTCCTCCAGACATCCAGGTATTCTTACTGCTTTCCTCCAGACTCCCTTTTAAATAATTTTTAAATTAATTCCATCTTCAAAACATGAAGATGTACATCAATATTGGCTGGAAAGATTAGTTCATTTAACTTGTAGAACATATTTCTATTTACACATATGTGGTGCAGACACAGGATCCCACCAAAAGAACTGGAAAGGTCCTTAAGGTTAACTGAAACAAGCCTCAGAGAGAAGCACTTGGTCCTTCTGGCCTTCTCCGATTGCTCCCATCAACCAGGAAACACAAATTACTTTGAAGAAGCCTTGCTGTGTTTGAAATAATGTGTTATAGGGGTTTGTAATACAAACTTCAGTCACAACCTAAGAACCAGCTTTATTTAAAAAAACCCAAAACCTTCTAAGAGCAGAATTCAATAATTTTGATTGAAGATATTCTCTAATTTTACAATTCTATAGCAATGTTGACTCCTGTTATTCTTGTTGTCTACAAAAATACATAAAATCCTTCATGTATATATCTAAAATAAACCTCTCACCCTTAAACAAGAACACTATCTCATTAGTCCATTTCTAGGGAAAACAATGTTTTTCAAGCAGTTCATCACTTGCCCACAGTCAATTCCTCCAAACATTCTTTAATAAGAATGAAATTTTGACAGTTTCTATCATAGAGTCAAGCTTCCAGAGACCTACTGCTCCTTTTGGAAAGGGAAGTTCAAGTAGTCTAATGGTTAATCTTAAAAATAAAATCATATTGGCTACTGCTTATTTCTTTGTAATCTTCTACTGCTTTGGGAGGGTTTAATTCCCAAGAAAAAATACTAGAACAAATAAACAACTGACTTTACAGTTGTTCTTTTCCACTTGCCCCTTGCCCCTGACACCTGTACAGACAGACACTACAATCCCTCTTCTCAGTGGCACAGTATTACACATACCCTCCATGAGTTAAGTAACTGCAGTAGCTCAAGGATTACATCAGCCACCCCTTGCTCTTTCAACAGTGTTTTTGTAAACACTTCAAACTTAAACTTCCCTAACTGCTCTAAAACTCACTCTTTCCTCACACCAGCTTAGTATTTTAGCACTTGCCTTGGACATCATGTTCCCCTCCAAGCCCCAGTATATTTTATTAGACCTGAGGTGAAGAAATAAACAAAAAATACCTCAGCCTGCTTGGCATTATTTGTCCATAGCTCCACTCGTCAAACAGGAGCAAACCTCCTCTTTCTAACTTTCTATTTCTATAATGATTTCTCATTATTCTTTTTGAGTTGGCCATTATGAATTTTTAATTATGTGTGTGTGTACGTTTTATTTATATGTGTGTGTGCTTTATTTTTACACTTGTCCTTGGCAATCCAGCTGGGAATACCTTCCCCTCCTTCCATTTGATGTTGAAGGGCTCACTACTACCCAAGCCAGCCTCTCACTACTCTTCATATTTTCCTCTGTGGAAAAATAGTTTAAATTTCTGCATTAGCATATCCACAGACTCCAATATTCCTGCTTCTGAATAAATAATATTTTAATCTCAGAATATTTAAATGTACTTTGAATTATAACTGATTAGACCACATTGTCTCCTGACACCAAGCTCAATGCCAAGTGCTCCTGAAATGTTGCTGTTGAGCTGATGCTTCTTTTAAATCTGAACTGTTGTTACTTTAAATTTTTGCAAAACAAATGCACACTAGTAAGAGAATATGCCTTGCTGTCAATACAACAAAATTTTATCCCCCTCACTTGCTGCTACTTTAAAATCAAACAGTCATGTTTCAGCTATTAAATGTAGGTTTCTAAAAACACTGCTAGCAAGAGATATAATTTGCAAATAAGCATGCATTATAAATGCAGTCTTTGCTAAACTGCCTTAGCTGTTCCTCTCTGAACATTTTATTTTTTTCTAACAATAAATGTTCTTGTGAGAAGAAAAAATTTCTCCAAGTTCAAGGATTCCACTGGCATCAAAGCAAAACAAACCTAGCCCTAACTAGCTGAAGGAAATTTTTCAAAATATTCTCAATACTACTGTGTGTTCTGCTTTATCAACACCAGCAAGTCAGGAACCCATAAGCACTGGGCTGTTGCTGGCAAACATCACCTCTGTAAAAATCATGCCAGCAAAATATGCTGAAAGCAGATGCAACCACTGACAGCCATAGAAATCTCTGTGTTACCTGGAAGCAAGTTCAAGGAAATATCTTTTAGTGCTGTTCACACTACTGGAACCAAATTATTAAAAACAGAATCATTGCAAAGGCAAATCGGTTTCTGTCCTCCATCCTTTTCCTCCACTCAAAATGTACTCTCACTTCACAGGCTTCTCATCTTATGAATATGTTTCAAGAAGCTGATAAAGAACTTTCTAATTGTTTACCTGAAACCACTCTAAGCAGGCAAGCATAATTAATCTTAATGCAAGTCAGCAATTCAGAAAGGAAATTATCCTGTTACACCTATTGCTGACTATGTGTTGTATGTTCTCTGCTTCCGTGTACTGAATGGCAAAATAGCCAATTAAAAGGAAAAAAAAAAAAAGAAAAAACAAATTCATAATCCATACCAAAAGCATTCCAAGAACATTGGGTGATCTGAGAACAACATCAGAGCCAAAAATAAAAAGGAGCAACACACACTTTTCTGAAGATCTTTATGGTTTGCAGCAAAATATTTGCCTGCTTAGCACCTGTTGTCACTACCTTGGTTGGGCACACAAGGCAGAGAAACCAGCACAATTCTAACTCCACTCACAGAGGAAGGAAGCCCTCACTTCCAAAACAAATCCACATCATGCTGTGGTTGGAGGCATGCACTTCTTGCAAAGTCCAGCACTGAAAATCAGTGAGTTCCTCAAAAGGGGAGATAAACTTTTGATCTCCATAGGTTCTCTTACAGGAATACAGAATTTGTAACACTGAACTAAAACACATTTATGGCATGAGTGAAGTGTAAAAATGCCATAAATGTGCAAAGAGGAAACAGCACAGCTCTGTTTACTAAGAGCCACGGGTCCAGTGCAGCAACTCACTGATGTTTCACTTCAACTTGTAATTATGAAAGGCACACCTCCCCACTCAGGCTTCCTTCTTCCCTTATATGTTCAAGGTATACATGCTTACAGAAGCACTACTCAGTGTAATGCCAGTACAGTGATGAAGCAGAAAACCAGGTTATCTCTCCCTCTCAGTTTTGCTGCATTAGGGCAGGAGCCTGCCACAGCAAAATGAGTTAACAAAATTCAGTAACAATCCATGCTACTTCCAGGACTTGGCTGCACAACAGCAACCTTTTAACCACAGCTCTCTGACTAGTGTGTAAAAAACCTAAACATCTGAAAATAATTCAGTTATTACAATTATATTAACTGTTAATTGTTAATAAAACTAACTCAAAAGTATAATATTCTCTTCTCTCCTGCTCAGGGGTATCTGAGGTTTTACAAAAGATTTTGTGAATTCAAGTGGGATTGAGGGATTGATTCTTCAGCAGTTTAACTCTTCAACTGTTAGCCAACAGCTAAATTTAAGTTACAATACAAAGGCTTACTGGAATATAAAGACTGTCAATACTTTTAAAAGTTTTAATTTGTTTCATACACTCTAGGAAATCCTTCCAATTGTGAGCTTGTTCAAGGGCATAATTTGATCAGTTCTGCAGGCAAATTCCACTTGTGTTGTTAGAATAGTACTTCTATAGAAAAACTTCCACAGAAAGAAATCCTACCCTTCACCAATGTACAATGCAGACAACTTGCAAAAATGAGCTAGAATTAGAAGGATAATGGGCACAACTGTCTTTCAGTAATAGTTACTGACACAAACAATCTAGCACGTTTTTATTACTACACAGCTTTCCTTTCTTAAAAAAAAAAAAAAAGACAAGTTCTTCTAAGGCATGCAAATGTTTAAATAAACAAAACTGTGCCTGTCACATGCTTGGACATTACAGTAGAGGTACAAGGAGAGAAAAGATCTGACTGTGCTTCTAAAGCTAAATGGCAAAAACTACATTATAAGAATTTGCCTCACTCTTTTAGCACTAATCTATGTATGTTTTCACACAAAATGTAGATAATACCATGGTCATTATGTTTAGATCAGAATTAACTGTCATGGTCTAACATTACTGCATGCATAGGAAATTCAGTATTGCATCAAAATTTGATCTTTTTTAAGGAAAGGAAAAAGATAAAGAAGTCATTGATTTCTCAGTATCTCACAACCGATGGCAAACCACCACAGTTTGAAACAGTATAAATTTCAGGGCAAATTTTCCAACTCCTAGGAAAAGGTGCTACATTTGGTTCAGAGATAATCTGAGTCAAAGTCCCAACTACATGCTGGGCCTCCTGCATGCAGATAGCTGTGCTTGTGTCATGTTTCCAAACTTTCCTCTGCTAATTAAATGTAATCTCACGTGGTATCATAGGTAACACATTCTTAGATTATGTCTTCACATGCCTTGAGCCCATATCACCACTCTCACAAGCTCTTATTTTACCTGCTCTGTTTCAATTCCACATGGAATTGCCTCAACTGGACATGCCCTTCAGGATCACCTTAGACAAGAATTTTTTGGCCACATGGTTTAACATGCAAAGCATTCTTACCATACCATCACTGAGTCCTTGACTGAGAGATACCTACCTGTAGTAATCGGAAGTCTTATGATCAATGCCTACAACAGAAAGTAAGGGAACATGGATTCCAAAAGCTCCTCAGTGTTCATAATGCTAACTTCATCTGGTGAATGCTTCCTTACCATCACAGCACTTCCACAGATAAAGCTGACTCCTTAAAATGTAGTGGTGTGTGTACACATGTATTACAATGGAGTGATATTAAGCCAGAAGCACTTATTGTACACATTCACAAGTGAATTCAAAACTGTTATTTTAATTCACTAGAATCACGGAATTATTAAGGCTGGAAAAGACCTCCAAGATCAGCAAGTCCAACCTGTGACTGAAAACCACCATACCAACTAAACCATAGCACCAAGTGCCAAATCCAGTAATTTCCTAAACACTCCCAGGGATGGTGACTCCACCCCTTTCCTGGGCAGCCCATGCCAATGCTTAATCACCTCTTCAGTAAAGAAATTATTCCTAACGCCCAGCCTGAATATCCCTTGGCACAGCTTGAGGCCATTTCCTCTGCTGTTGGTTGCCTGGAAGAAGAGACCAACACCCACCAGGTTACAAGGACCTCTCAGGCAATTGTAGAAAGTGGTAAGTTCTCCCTTGAGCCTCTTTTTCTCCAGGCTACACACCCCCAGATCCCTCAGCCACCCCTAACAGGACTCAGTCTCAAAACTCTTCACCAGCTTCACTGTCCTTCTCTGGACATGCTCCAGAACCTCAATGTCCTTCTTGTGAGGGGCTCAGAACTGGACCCAAGACTTGAGGTGCAACCTCAGCAAGGTCTATTTGACCTGCTATCAATGGCACAATGAAGTCCTAACTCTACTTTCCAAATAAATTAATAAGATCAGGAAAAGGCATTGTTTCTTGTAAGCTGTTTGCATAAGGTTTTAAAGATACAGACACTCTTACAGAGCAGCCATACCAGCATCTTACAAGTCTTTATTCGGCCACTATACTGTATTGCCAAAAGGACTGAAAAAAAATCAGAACTTCTAGTTCACTCATACCCCAACTTTTGACTAGTGCAGACCTTTGTGGTCTCTTCTGGAAGCACCCCAAGGTTGTTTGTCTTTACTCAATACTATTAGAACATTAGAAGTGCAATCATAACATACCAAAAGTATAGGCATCTGCTGTTGTGTACTGCATTACCTGAAACACACCCAAAAGCACTATGCTAAGAGCCTTCCTTGATGCCCTCTTTCCTGGTGCTTATTCTGATGCAGATACAGACCACGACCTTTTTGTTGGGGTGGCAGCTATTTAGTATAAAATTGACCTATCCCATTAGGCTGAGAAGAGACCATAAGTAACAATGCCAAGCCAAAATGTCTAAGTAGAAGAGTCTGATAGTTTGTCTGCAAACCAAAATACAGTTATAAAATTATTACCAAAAAAGTATTACTAGAACAAGAGGTCAAAAAGGCCTTGTTCTCAGCAGCACATAACAAACACCACAACATACCACCAAACATACCAACTACACTAAATATGCCATAGGAAAAAGAGAGAGAGAACACATTTCTCTCATGTCTGAGGGAAACTACTGCTCACAGTAACATCAGATCAAGATGTGCAGAATTGCATCCTTAAAAAGTCAAGTATGCTACTCAAAAATTATAGAGCTAAACAAGATTCCCATCAGACTAATTAAAATTTGGAGATCTTTTGCAATGAAACGCTCTGCAGGCATCAAAAAGCAGCATCTGTATATAATAAATAAAGATATGCAAGGGAGGAACAGCAGCACTTGTGGATAAATTCTTTGTTAAAAAGAAGTCTTAAAACGATATATATCAAAGTAATCTTAATAATCCTTCAATGTACAGTTTAACAGAGAAACTGATGCTTCAGATGGTACTGAGAGTCTGTATATCTGAAGACTTAAGCTTGGCAGGCATCAATGCATCACTATAATCTTTTTGAAGAGAAAACATAGCTATAGATTTCCAAAACTCAGTGTCATGCCAGGATGAAATAAAACCACATTAGCAGCAGTTTCTCCAATTTTGCTTCTCTTGGCTTCAGATTCTATGAAAGTTTGTATTCTATTTAGAATGAAAAACATGAAAACAACTCAAAGCCAAAACCCTTACAGAGGACAATCCGGTTTTTACCAGCACCACCATATAGTTTAGACACAGTAAAGTTTAGAGAAGAAAAAAAAGGAAACTACATACATAAAGCTAAGTTTCTTCCACGAGGTTTGTCCACACATTTTTCATCAATCTAAAAAGATTCACTTCTTTTTCAAAGCACGTATCGTCAATCACCATGGGTCAATAAACAGACAAAAACAGTTGTTAGCAGAAGTCAATTGAAAACAATTGTTTTGATTGAGACAGATAAGAGGAAAAGACATCTGGATGTTCCATGAGTTTCACCAGTGCTATCCTCACATCAATATCTCACTGGTACAACCTTGCCCTCTGCAATTATTTATACTTGCATCATATGGATTGTAAGTTTTTCTGCCTTTCCTTTCTCCCTTTGACCTTCCATGTTCATTAAAGCAGAGCCAGAGAAAAAGAAAGAGAAAGAAGCAAATTACAGCATTAGGTCCTAATTCTAAGATTAGTTTCAGATCAGGTGGACTCTTGTACACACATACCCCAGAAGAAGTAAAGCACCACAGATGATGTGAAAACCGTAATTTGACATAATTCCTTCAGGTATTACAAACCCTTCCAATCAACATTTTTTCTAAAAGGTTTACTTCTAGAAATTGTGATATAAAACCAGCACAGGGCAGAGACATGAGTCTATATTGCATGACCTAACACTACTACCTTATTGGTGTATGAGAGATCTCTTTGAAAGGATAATTTATTATCACTACCTCTTCTCTCTGAAAATGAAAACAAAACTAAGACCTCATGCTCCCCCACTAAGATGAGGCCCTAGATCCTTTTTACTGCTATACAAGAGAATAAAAACACCGTTGTACTAAAAGAAAATGCAACTATAAACTCTTGCACAGCATCAGTTCCCCATTAGTCAACACAAAATACCTAGGCAGAGAGGGCACTGGCAGATTCTGACATCACATTCAGTTCAATCACAAGTAATAGGGTGGCTTATGCATTTTTTTTCTCCTTATCATCATTGTATGAGATATGTTAATGCTAATAGCAAAACCAATCAAACAGCCCAGGGAAGAGAAAAATCAAACAAATAAAAATCTTTTAATACCATCAAGTATGCCTTAGCCTTTCTCAGGTACAAGAAACCACATGCCCCAACCTGGCAAACTCCTGTACTGGCAGCCTGGCCTTGTGCACGATGTCCAAGCAGACAGTGGGCACCTGCCAGCACCTATGTATTTGTCCACATGGAGCAATGCAACCATGCCAAGTTGCCACCAAGACCCTTGTGCAACAGAAAGATTCACATGACCTAACTAATAGTTCCTCAAAGATCAGAGAAAGCAACACAGTAATCACTTTGTCAGGGCACACTGCCTTCTCCCGTTACCCGGGGCCCGAAGCTGCCGAGACCTCTACTTTCCTTTGGCATCCAAAGCAAACGCCAAAATAGCCTTCGGAGATTCGGTGAGTGACGCGGGGAGAAAGAAATAATCAGTGTTAATTAACCTGTTAAAACAGAAATCCGAGCCCAAACTCAGCACACAGGCACAGGGTCACGCGAGTGACAGCGCCACGCAGGAATACCTGGCACTCCGTTAGGCGTCACCCTTGGGAGGAAAAGCCTTCTGGAAAACAAAAGCGCGTATCCCATGCTCTCACCTCGGCACTTGTCCGCTCACGCAGCGCTGCGCGAAGCCTGGCTCCCCTCTCTCCCCGAAGTTCGCGACCAACGCTGCCCAAGGGTCGCCCTACAAACCAACAGCGGAAAAGCCGAGCCAAAAAGATAAAGGGGATTAGGCGGGCATTACTTCCAGTGACCTATATACTGCCCTCAGCCCGCGGCGGCCCTGCGGCAGACGGCAGCTGCCGGGCCGGGGGTGCCACCGGCCGGACAGCCCGCCCCGCCGGCGGGCGGCCGAGCGCGGCGCGGCGCCCCGAGTCCCGCGCGGGCCCGTCCGCGGCCGCCGGCCCTCGCGGCTCAGCCCCTACCTGCCGCGGGTGGCAGCGCAAAGTTTCTCCGGGGAGGGGCCAGGCGGGCTCCACTCCCTCTCCGCCGAAACCACCGGCTCCGGGAAGGAAGGAAGGGAGAAAGGAAAGAGGGAGGTGGCCACCCAGGTAAATCGCCGTCCGCGACGGGACAGCGGGGCCGTCTTTAATCCCTCGGACGGGAGCGCCCTCACGCCCGCCCGCCCCGAAGGCTCCGTCCCTCAGGCGGGCATCTTACCCCGCGCCCCTCCAGCTCCCGCTCCCTCACAGCGAGCGGCCCCGCTCGGCACCGGCCGCCCAGCTCGTGTCGGCGGGGCCGGGCCGTGAGTCAGAGCGGCGGGGAGGAGCCGCGACCTGCCGGGGAGGCCGCGAGGGCTCCCGCCGGGGACGGTGCGGGGAATACAGCCCGACCTTGGAAACTACAACCCTGCAATTAGGAAAGATTCCTGCCATCGCTGCCTGCCTACATGGAAAACCCGCAAGCCAAAAGTACCATTTTAAATCTATCCCGATCTTACAAATGAAACTTAGTGGTAATTCCCTAATGATTCAAGCTGCAAGCAGATCAGTGGCCTGGAGCGCTTCTCCTGTGAAGAGAAGCTGAGAGAGCTGAGGTTGTTCAGCCTGGAGAAGAGAAGGCTCTGGGGAGACCTTGTTGTGGCCTTCCAGTACTTGGGAGCATCTCTCATGAGGAGAGAGACTGCAGGAGCTGGGCCTGTTTAGTCCAGAGAAGAAAAGACTTGGAGAAAATCTCTTTAATACATACAAATAATACATACAAATCTGTTAAAGGCAGGTGCCAAGGTGGTGCCAGCTACAGGACAAGGAGCAATGGGCATAAACTAAAAGACACCAAGTTTCGCCTCAGCATGAGGAAGAACTTTATGTTGAAGGTGGCAGAGCACTGGAACAGAGGTCATGGAGTCTCCATCTCTGGAGACCTTCATCTGGAGGAGTTCCTTTGTCATCTGCTGAAGGTGCACCTACCTTGGCAAGAGAGTTGGACTACATGATCTCCAGAAGCCCCTTCCAACCCTGACAATTCTGTGACACTTGAAGTAGGCTCATAAGGAAGAGCAAGAGGGACTTTTTGTGTGGGTGCATAGTGATAGGGCAAGTGTTATTGGTTTTAAACTAAAACAGAGCTTTAGATGAGATGTTAGGAAAAATTCCATATTCAGAGGGTGGTAAGGCACTGCAACAGGTTCCTCTCAGCTCTGGATGTTCCTTCCATGGAAGTGTTCAAGACCAAGTTGGATGTAGCTTTGATCAATCTGGTCTAGTGGATGGCATCTGTACCCATGGCAAGAGGTTGAAACTGGATAATCTTTAGATCTCTTCCAACACAAACCTTTCTGTGATTCTGTGATACCATATAGTTCTTATTTTTAAACACCTCACTGTAACTGTGACAGACTGCTGTGTTGAATATTTAAGCATGGTTCAATATGCCTCTATGTTTTTGGGGTGTTTTTAAGGCTTCAGATAAATTAATTAGACTATAAGTGTTCTTATTATGGTTTTACTAAAGACTCAAAATAGGAATAGATGTTGGCCTATTAGGGTAAGAGCTCATTTAAATAAATATATAGTATAATCTATCAAGTGTAATGGTGTTGTTTCTGAGCTCAGGAAGCATTCTTTCCAAACTTCTATGTAATTAAAGGATAATTTACTGACTCACACACTAACTCACACCTAGGTATGCCAGAGTTAAGGTTTCCCAACCCAGGATAAAACTGTCATCCAAAAATCCACTAAGAAATAAAACTGATCTAACATAACTGAGGTTCCTCCACTCCTCCACTTAGGAAGACTGGAAGAATCATTGGTTCTTGTACTGTATCTTGGCACACATGGAAACTAAATCTAAACTTTAAGGAGCAGGGAGTACTGCCATTTCAGGGACTATAATTCCTCCCTCACATGCTGTTGTTTATTGGTTTTGGAACTGCAAGATGAAATAGTAAGGCCATATAATTCTTTATTGAAAATGCTATGGCAGAGGTGGTTGGTGCTCAGCAGAGCTAGTAACATCATACCCTCACAGTCTGAATCCAGAATCTATTGCTTAGATGTCTGAGGATGCATGTCTCTCTTTGGAGAGATGTTTTCCAACATTAGATATGGTATTTCTTTACATAAATTCAGGAAGTCACTTCCAAGTGCTGCTATTGAGCCTGGGTGCGGAGATGGATGGCATTTGGCTGCTGTCTAGGACAGCAGAGCAGAAGCCAACTTAGGAATTTGGTAGAATTGTCTAGAGGACTTTAGGAGAAACTGAGAGGATACGTCTGTTTAAATTGTTTGATCTCAGAAGCACAGGAACCATCAGCCAGCACACAGAGGAAAGATGCCCTTTGTTTGAAACCTCTCCTCATAAGCAGATCATTAAGGAGTGAGCCTCTGAAGCACTATCTCTTGCAGATGCCAATAGAATCTATTTTGCTTCTTTCCATTGCTGCTCTAAACATTTTAAAAGCACTCCATAATTATTTTTGCTGTGATAATTATGTTGAATCCAAGATAGCCGTCCTTTTACATCCCTATCTCTTAATCATTTGATAAGCTGTTCTATCACACAGAGTTAGAAGAGATGTAAGTGTAAAGATGGCTTATCACAAGCTCACACTAATCCTCCTACTCACCCTCTTTGCTCTGGAGGCATTCTAAGCTACTGAGAAATACTTCACCCAAGTGTAAGAGTAAGAGGCATAACATGTGAACCAAACACAACTGACTGACGGCATCATTGCAAATAGTAAACGTAACATGAGATTTCACTGTCAGCACTTGCTGGTCTTGAATGTTGTGTCATTGATACAATTGTGCAGTACCTCTCCTGAAGTTACTAATAATTAAAACTAACATTGTATTTACAGTAGTTAGAGAACACAGCAACATTTATGCTTATACTTTTGGTCACAAGTTTTACTCCACAGAAAAACTGGGCTTTCTAATGAAATTCCAGTGTTTCTACTTTCTGTGACCCAGGGCATGCCTGCAGCATCAGAAAGATACTTTCTGCAGACAAAAAATGACCAAGTGCATCTACAAAGATAAACCAGACAGCTTTTAGAAGAACTCTCTTACAGTAGATTTCTAAGTCATTTTTTCATGTTATGTATTTTATCCATTTGTCCATAAAGGAGTGTACTTTATGCAAAGAATTGAATTACACTCTCCAATTACTAGTCACAAGTGCACTACAAAGAGAAAATCCCTAAGACAGAAATAGTTTCATTTAAAGAAACCCAAGTTACTGTCAACAAACCTGAATGCTCACTGTCAATTAAGTGACCTCTGAACTGCCCCATTTAACACAGATTTTTCTTAGACTTGATATAGATACCACCTCAGTAAAACAAACCTATACCATATTTGCTTCTTAGCAAGAGATCTGATTTCCAGGAAAGGTGTGAGAAGATAAACATTTCCCATTTAAGAACAAATAGAAATACAGATATTTTCCAAGTCATGTTATATGCTATACTACAGCCATTGTCCCTTATCTTCTCTGAGCAAGAGGAAAAAAGAAAGTTTTCTTTAAATCTTCAGAAAGGTACTTCAGAATTTTCTCTACACATACCTTAAAACCTTCAGACTAAGAAAGGAAAGCACACTAAGTGCCTATGAAAAAAACTTTGGTTACTTCTACCTAAATCATGTTTCATCTGAATGGTATAAGTCACATTCATCCCTCAATGTTAAAAGATGTCCCCAAGCTTTTTTTGAGATATAGTTTTGCAAATACTTTGCTGCAACACACGATTTTCAATCTAGTACCATCCTAAAATCATTAGTATAAGACAGATAAATGTTTCATTTACATTGATAGAATCCAGACTTGGCTGGACTGGTAACTAATGCATGTATGTAGATTGAAAATTACTACATTACCTTTCAGTGTTTGATGAACAAAAAATAATGTTGAAGATTTAATAACCTATCTTAATTGGTATGTATTGATTTTACTGTTTCAAGACAACTCTTTAAATAAAGAAAAAATTGTTTGAAAAATTATATAACAGGATTTAGTTGAAGGGATTTACCTATGACTATTACAAGTTAGTGATTTATGAGACAAACCAAAATAAGTTCACTGCCCCTTTAATAAAATTATTTTTTCCTCTTTAAAACCAAATTTGGTTATCTATGATCCATTGTAAGGGCCTGACAGTAATTTTGAAAATACGTTAATTCACTGTGCTCCAAAAGTCAGTCCACTCACAGTCTGTAATTTCTCATGCACTGTAAAATGTCACAGGTCAGCACTGCTAGCAAAAGAAGTAATCTTGCCTTCCTCCACCCATTCTGTTCCTCCCTACATTTCCATCTTCCCTGATCTATACAGCTGTTTAATAAATGACATCAGTTCCATGATCCAGATTAAAATTAACCCCCCCCTTTTTTGTGCTTAAATTTAACATGGATCAGGTTTTTGACCTGCTTCACCTGCCACCACATAAATCCTTACTCTGGCACTGGAGAGGGAGCAGTATGAGGGCAAGAATGAACTGGGGCACCATAAATTAGCACAGAGAATATATGAAGCTGAAAGTATGATATAAAAATGGCTTTTAACAGATAGGCATCTAGAAAGAATTGTATTCTATTCTATTGCTTGTGAGGATGGTTTTTGGTTTTGGGTTTTTTTGGGTTTTTTTTAAGATTATGTGCCCAAAGCACACTATACAATATTGCCACTCCATTATCTGAGAACTTGCTTATGTCCTCTTTAAGTGCTCGCCTATTCTCTTTGTGCTTTAAAGACACAGAGCTGAACCCTGGACTTGTGCTGTAAATCCTTCAAACTGTGTCTCTGAGGAGGAGGAAAGCAACTGACAACTTAGGAAGAAATCTTTCCTTCTGGCAGAAACAAGACAAGACCTTCTTCCTTCTCCACAGGCTGCTAGATTTGCAGGATAGAAATTTTTTCTGTCTCTTATAGATTTTTTTCAGATTTGCTAAACCATCTTTGCCAGAGAAGATTTATGTCTGCACCATAGCAAATCCCTTACCTTAAGAATACAGCTGGAGGATATTTAACAAAAATATATCCCTAGAGGCTGAGTAGCAGTAGACATATAAAGGCTCAGTCCTCCTTTTCCAATTACAAGTTGTACTCCAAAGTCCAGGGGGAGATTTGTCCAAGAGCTACATAGCACATATTTTAGTGAAAATTAGGTTATCACCATTACTCTGCTGTTCAGGTTAAACAACTGTGATTATAGCAAACATGGTATTTGAGCAAATAGAACCAAAGCTATTTCTCTATATCAGTGTCACATCATAATCAATAGTGAAAAATATCCATGTTTTCTAATACTACCCCCTCAAAAGTCATCTCTGAAAACCTGAATTTAATAATTTAATTGTTTCAGTTTTGTAAAAAAAAAAAATGTTGACAGTTCACCTGCAGGGAAAATTTTAGTAGGCCACAACAGCCATGCTGCACACTGGGTCAAATACAAGGTTTCTTCCTAGATAATTACGATGCAATCTGTGGAGATTCCCTAGAGAAGCACTTGCTTATTAATACCTACACAGTGTTCTCTGTTTCCATAACATCTCCCTTAGTATTCACCATTATATTGCCTTTCCAAAGTCACACCTCTCTCTGCTTTCATAAAACCTTCTACTTTGTCCTCCTGATAGACTAATCACTGAGCTACTGACAATGGGGAATAGGTTACCTGTGATATGGGAAAATCCCAAATCCCACAGTCTGAGTCTATCTACCAAATGGGAAATCAGATATATTGGAATTTTGCAATTTAAAAAAAAAATTAATTTTTTCTTGAGCTAATATAAGTTTTCATCTGCTGGAAACTGAGGGAAGGAAAAATAAATTGTCATACTGTACAAGCCCCCTGCTCTCTGAATACAATGACTGTGCAGCTGCATGCCTGGGAAGATGCAGAGACAAAACAGGCAATGGAAGTTCACATAAGCTAGCATGTCTCTTCTATTACTTGAAATACAATGAAATATTATTAAGAAGCATTCTTGTATGAGTATATGAATACTGATTTTCTCTGTGAATAGGCTAATATTAGACAGGAGATGAACCATTCAGCTGCAAGGCAAAAAATCTAAAAATCAGAGAGTAGTTGTTAGTAATGGTTTGTTTCTCTGCAAGGACTTTCTTGTTTCTTGCTTTGGTCTGGAGTAAAGTGATTTTTCACCATTTTCAGATACTTTGCATGGCCAGTAGCTGTTATTTTCTACAGAGAAAATAAGAGACAGAAGTAAGACTTGCCAAGGAATAAAGCTTTGCCTTGCATTTCTTGCATAGGAGGTACAGAAAATAAAAGTTTATTTCCAGAAAACTGAGTTGGTTTTAATGTTTTGCATTGTAGCTTAACTTCTCTTCAGAGTTTGTGGGTGACAAGAGTTAAGAATCTTAAGTATAAAGTACTTAATTGATAGAAGTTTTTACTTAATCCTTTGAAAAATTGTTTTTAACTTTTTTGCCAGTAATTTGATTTATGCCAATTAAATACTTAGTTGAAGAGAAAAGCTGAGCACCCATCCTTGTGTGCAATTAAACACTTTAAACTCTCAGAGTAGACAGCTGGAGAGAGACAAAACCTCCAGAATGACTACCAGCCAAATCACACATGTAAAACCCCGTATTTTATGGTCCCTCCTTGTTCTGCAATGTATTCAATAGGAAGTTTACTGAAATTCTCATCAATTTACTGAATTAGAGGTCAGTGGCTGTTGGAGATTTAGGAGTCAAACATCTGCATTGGTAGGTGCCTAAATTATTTGAAATAAAATCCTGTTGGGATTTTTTCAATAGCATCTAGCAGGTGAGAAGCACTCAGAACCCTTCACATTTTAAAATCATTGGATAAAATGCAAAGACTAAGTTCCAAGTCTCTTTCTCACCCTTTGAGAATTAGTTCCTAGCTGCCAGCTGATACAATCATCCTCCTCTTGCTTGCTTTTCCAGGATTGTGCTCTTTGCAGCATAGTATTCCAGCTCCAAAAGACTCCCTGATTTCCCACTTTGCATAAACTGATGGGTAAGAAATATTGGTGCAAGGAAGGAAAGGTGAGTTTTAATTTTTTTGGATGAGTTACAATTAAGTCCTGATTTTTTATACTGGAGGCAAATGATCTATTCATGTACTATATCTAGAACCAACAGCAGCTCCTCAGCAGATATGTTCTGAAGGAAGCTCCCTTCTGTTCTTTCTGAGAGCAGTTTCTAGACTCTGGGTGCTCTCTAAATAATAAAAAAAAAAATCTTCATTTGCAGTCCTAATTTGTACCCTCAATCTCCAGGGAGTGCAGAACTGCAGTTACATGCTCTGTATGACACAGCCATTTAGCTGGCCCTGCTCAGTGGCACTTGTTGGATGGCCTGTGTAGGGGCTACACTCCATGAGTGTACACATAGCTACACATAGCTCAGGGGAGAACCTCACTCCATCACCTGAAAGTTAGGCACTGCCACTTCTGGTGAAAATCTGGCCATTAACTCTCTTGCTGAAGGCAAAATAGAGAGCCAGAAATACTCAGAATTCAAGGGAATTTGTCTTTCAGCTGTCTTTTTGGGTATTTATCATGATTTTTTTCCCCTTTTGCTTATATTTCTTCCTTATATTTCTCTCCCCAAAATGAGATTCTGTAGTATTTTACTTGCATTAAGGGAAACGTGCATATTGTTGCCATTTACCAATACAAATGTGAACAATGCATAGTTACTATCAGAAATAATTTGGATGATGTATTAAGATGTTATTAATTTTTAATTTGGACTGTTACAGTTCATGAAATGTGTCCTAAATGTAGAACATGAGTTGTATACACTTGTCTCTGAGAAATCAGTTTGCATGACCAAGAACTCATATATTTAGAATGTAAGCTACCAGATACTAGTGTCTTGAGATTCTTTATCAAAATAATTATTTAAGTTCAAGTTTGACACCCTTGTTTTAAAAAACTAATAATTTTAGAGACTCTGTCCTTCAGGACTGGAAATTGCAGTCCTGATGGAATTCAATGTTTTTTATTTGTTGTCCCTGGCAGCTGTGTATTAGTAAAATAAATAAATTAAATAAACAGAAACATCTGTTCCAGTCACTAGAGGCTTATTTCTGGAGTTATCAGCATCAGATGGGAGGAAACACTCTACTAGAGGAACTTGGCTTTCCAGAGCAGAGATTAGTGAAATCAGTAGGAAAAAATATGTAGAATTTTGTGACCTGTGGGAAATATCTCACCTGCCAAATGATGATGCTGAGTAGTGTTAAAGTTTGAAGTCCTCTAGCATCTATTCTGCATTATTCACACGAGTAGAAATCCCATTATATTCCAAGTGCCAGCACAGTCTCAGTCTGTATCTTATTAAAAGGAAAATTTGTGGCTTAGTTGATAACCTAAGCCTGTAATATTTTTCTTTTAGTTAATTATTACTGGATCCGGGTTACCTTATTCCATATATGTGTAGGAAGAGTATAAATGTGTGTGTATGTATATATGTATGACTATACACATAATTTTTGTATGTGAGTGCACTGAATAATTGTCATGCACAGAAAGCAAGAAAATGCAATCTAATAATGCCTCAGAATTCCAATTCCATTAATATCTTCATAAACCTGAGAGAGCAGACAAAATAGGTATCTCTCTGAAAGTATTTATATGCTGGTATTCCTACATGATAAATTAATCAACGCTCTGGTACAAATTTCAAAAAGATGCAAAATAAATTCTTCATCAGCTGGACATGTGTAACTTGCTAATTTCATGAAAATAACATGAGAAAGTTGTATATAGCTGTAGGAAAAAAAGTGGGAGAATGAACTAGAATGGTTCACTTTTTGATTGTAGTCTTGCAAAGTCAAATGGAAGTTGCTTACTGGGTTTGCAACTGTATCCAGGAATACATGATAATAATAAATAATAAAATAGAAATGAAAACAGAATTGAAGTTTATAGATGTCTTCTGAAGATGATTAGGCTATTGAAGGGCTATAGTTGTATAGTGCATGGTTATTTCAAACGGCAAAACCAGATTTCTTTGAAACTAGTTCTGTTATTGAATCCTATGCACTTCAGAAAATAATTTCTGGTAGTTAATCTGTTCCTAGTGGGAACTCACAAGTTGTCTTCTTTTGATAGAAATTGCTCTCTTCTGGGAATCATGAAACATATAATGGTTTGTGTTGGAAATGACCTTAAAAGTCATCCAGTTTCAACCCCTCTGCCAAGGGCAGTGACACCTTCCATTAGACCAGGTTGCTCAAAGTCCAGTCCAATGGTCTTGAACACTTCCAGGGAGGGGGTAGCTGCAGCTGCTGTCGGTGACCTGTTCCAGTGCCTCACCACCCTCACAGTAAACATTTCTTCCTAATTTCTAATCTAATCTAATCTAATCTAATCTAATCTTGATCTACCTTCTCTCATTTTAAAGCCTTTCCCCCTTGTCCTATAAATGCCCATATAAAAAGATCCTCTCCAGCTTTCTTGCAGGCCTTCCTTTGGTACTGGAGGGCTGCTATAAGTCTCCATGGAGCCTTCTCTTCTCCCGGTCAAAGAACCCAAATCCTCTCTCAGCCTTTATTCCTAGTAGCACTCCAACCATTCCATGGCACTCCTCTGGACTCACTCCAGCAGGTCCACCCACATCCTTCTTGTGTTCCCCACCTTATTCCTCACCTTCTTCTGGTTCAATTTTAACAACCAGGGACTCATAGAAACAGAATCATTCGTGTTGGAAGAGATCTCTGGAAGCCACCTTGGTCAAAATCTTGCTCAGAGCAGGACCAATTAAACCTGGTTGCTCAAGGCTTTTTCCAGCCCAGATTCAAATGCTTCAAAAGTTTCTAAGAATGAAGATTCCACAACTTCTCTGGGCCATTTTCCAGGGCTGGACTGCCCTCATGGTAACAAAGTTTTTTCTGATACCTTGTGGGAATTCCTGTTTTCTAATTTACTCCCATTGCCTCTTCTCCTATTGCTCTGTACCTGCAGTAAAAGATAAGGGCATGCTGCAGGCTCACATTCAACTCAATTTCAAACAAACTCCACCAGTATCTCCAAATCCTTTTATATGGAGCTGCTCTTTACCCATCTGACTTCTAGCCTGTCCTATTGCATGAAGTTATTCCATCCCTGACACAGGACTTTGCATTTGCCCTAGTTAAACTTTATGAGGTGACCATCAGCCCATTCATCCAGGATACAGAGGTCCTCCTGAATAGCAGCCCTGCTCTCTAGCCATGTCCTCCAATTTGGTATCACTTACAATCATGCTGGACATACAATCCATCCCATCATCTGGGTCTTGTTAAAGATATTATACAGTATTGACTCTGGTATCCAACTCTACCTGAAGGCCCTGCTAGTAAGTGACAGCTAGCTGGATTTTTTACCGTTGATCCTAGATAGCTTCCTGAGGCCTTTTGATGTTTATTCCCTTAATTTCAGTCAGTAGAGTCTGTGGCACCATTATTACCATAACATAAGCGCTAGAGTGCTGCCAATGAAGAGATCTGGTTGCAGGTTTAAAGCACGTGAGTAAGCAGCAGGTAGTGATAGTGTGAGGTATAGTAACTGAAGCCTAGGAGAAGGTCTCAGGATCAAATGGGAATAAATAAAATGGAGGACAAGTCTCACTGATTATAATTTATAAGGAAAAAAATTACTTCTGGCACTTCCTTAGCTCAGAAAGTTTCTGAACACCTTGCTGCTGAAGAAAGAGGTTACTCAAGATATTTTCATACTTCTCCTGGGAGTATGGACTATTTGCTATTGCAGAAGATGGGATATCGGGCTGGACAAGTGTGAATCACTTTGTGAGTCATTATTGCTTACTTGACTTTCATCTCTTTTCACATTAAAAACATGAATGTATCAACAGGTTAAGAGGCAGTGATGTAGAAGTTGGAGAAAAGATGTTGGCTTTGTTTTGATAACCAGGAGAATATTGAGAAGGTTGGAGGTTCCCACTATCTTTTCATTCTTTAGAAACATCAATTTATTGCAAATAACTGTTACAGTTCTGGGAAGTACTGTATTTACCAGTTCTCTGAACTTTAATCATTTAATGTTCAGCCAAGTAAGTCAGATGGATATGTGTGGGTAAAAGGGATATGTGGCAATTTGAAGGAACATGAGTTTGCCAGCAAAGGTTTCCTCAACTTTGTGCAAGGGTACTATTTAGTTTCCAATTTGTATCTCAGTCTGCTAGATAATCTTCAGTCTTACTGAAGTCAAAGTTGTTAACTTTAAAGTATAATGCAGCCAATATTTGATTACTAATTGGATGGCATGTATCTCTCCACTTTTCTCAATTTGTATTACTTCTGATTTCCAGTAATAGTAAAATGTGTGAACATCACAGACACAAATATCAGGAATTGCAGCATGAAGATATTTATTGTGTAATAATTAAATTTGATAATTGTAGCTATTTGAAGTAAAATTATCAATTGTTCATATAAAATAATTTTGGTTTTAAGGATAATGAGCTGTATAATTTAGTAGCATTGGGAAAAAAGTCTTTAAAAGTTGCTGTGACTAATGCTTTTCTCGCACTAATTTCATGCTGTTGAAACTCCACCAGCATTAATGGAGTTAATCCTAATTTTCATTTACATAAATGCAAAGAAAGCTCAGCCTCAGTGATTTTTTTACATACTGTTTCAAGGGTGCTTGAAATTGCTAAATCCACTTAAGTCCACATAAAAATAAAGCTTAATGTAGAGAGATCTAATTGTTCTTATGTCACACACTAAACTCTATGGCAAAAAACAGAACAATGAAATTCTATTCTTTGACATTTTGAATTTCCAATGCTGGGTGAATATTCAGAGGCTTTTTGAGCTGTATTTTTATCAATGAAAAGTCTATGAAACTGCTTAACTAAAAATCAGCTTGCGCTAATATTAGCTTGTCCACTGGTTTTCCACAGATGATGGAAGTGCTTAACTGCCTGTATCAAAGAGAAGAAAATGTATTTGATTTTTAAGACATAAATCGAATACTTCATTTCTTAATCTTTGATCATTTTGCTTATACAGGCATGTAATCTGACCCCCTTTGCCATCTAATTTCCCCTCCCTCCCCTTAGTATTGAGCTTTTATCAGGGCAAGATTTCCCCCTCCCCTTCCTCACTACTCCCCCCTCCAGGGAGTAGTCATGCCTCCTGCATTTTTCTCTCTAGTGTTTAGAAACCTCTCTGAAATGTTAAACCCTTAGGAAACAACCACTTCTTGTAACAGCAAGTGCATTTTTTTTTTTTTTTTTTTTTTTTTTTTTTTTTTTTATTTTTTTATTACTAGGCTGCCACTCTATGGCCGTGCGCATAAACTGCAGCTTTAGATGCACTGGAGTAAGTTGTACTGCAGGAGCTTCTGGGAATGAGTGAGAGAACACCTGGGCTTCATGTCCTACGACGCAAGTATGAATACCTTAAAAGAGGACAAAGGATAAATCTACCATATCATGTGTAGGCATCTACCAGACTGATACCTTAAATACATTATAGAGAATTTTTTGATCATTTATAATGTACATCCTGTAATGCCCTAACATAGACCCTGCTTGTCCTGGCTGTCTAAAATAAGGCTAATTTGAGTTAAATTTTCAAAGGAAAGCAAAAGGATAATTCTTTCAAAATACTCTGGCCAGTAAACAAGTAAACACTTAGACTGACCCATGCCTGGTATCCTTGATAAGTATGAAGTTTTGATGATTTTGAATCTCTGCAACAAGTAAGTCATAGAAGTGAATCAAGTGTTTTAAGAGTAGACATTTATATGTAGCCATACATGGTAGTTTATAAGCAGGTTAAAGGGGTATTAAAATTTTCTTAACAATGGTTTCACTTACATAAGGTTAGAATATGCTGCCTAGTAAGTTATTATATAAGTCACAGATTTCATGGCTACATCTGAAAATTGAGAGGATTGAAATTTAGCAGATCTGGCTGTGAGCAGAGTACTGTGAGGAAGTTGTAGATTTGTCTGCCTGTAAGCACTTTTACTTGAGTCCTAACAGTGTCAAAACCTTTCATAGCCAAAAGTCATGTCCAAATTGTAGGAGTGGCACTTCATATGTGTGTACTATTATTCCTCACCCTTGGGCAATTTTGCATGCTTCCATTCAGAAAGTGAAACAAAAGCAAACTTGAGATGTGTTCCTGCCTTCATTTTTAGCACACCAAAGTTAAAAGAAAAACTCCAAGGTTGATGGAGATCTAATTTATTGGAGATGTTAACTTTTAAAGAACACAGTCCCTGGTTATGAGTTGTCAGTGACCATCAGTTACTACCTAAAATATTGTAAGGGATTAAAAATTCTACTATTTTCTATATAAATAATTCCTACTGTTTGAAAGTGATTTGAAAACCTGAGTCCAAAGCAAATTAATTCATTCAAGTGAATAAAAGAGGTCTTATTGGCCAGAGAAGCCCAGTAGATGGAAAAGAATCTCAGAAGTTTTAATAGGTGTTTTGCTTTGTATATTCTCCTGTATGCACTCCTAGATTTGCTGGAGGGCAGAGAGGATGAAGGATTATTAAAAATTAAACATCTTGCTCTTACAAAAATAAAAATTCATTGTACAGTTTTCATTGATTCCGTTTCATTAAACTGAAACAGGTGCTGACCTTTGGCCATGTTAATAGCATTGTTCCAGACACTCTCTTCAGCATTGTAATAGATTTTTTTAATGTAGGTTAATATTATAAGAAGGGACAAATCTTCTTAGAATGGTATTTTCCAGGATCTTCAGCCATAAGGCAACTTTGGTTTCTAAACAGAGCCAGCTGTTAAAAGTGCTAATTAGTTCTGCCAAGAAGGTAATAGTGCCTATGTTCTAATAATCCAAACTGTTATATATAATAAGAGGTTCTCAATGTCACAGATATATCCCCCCATTTAGGAATAATATTACAAGACAACTTTACTATGAACAGGAGGTTAAGAAAGAAGGGGAGATCATAAAAAAATATAAATTAGGTTCTCAGAAAGAAGTTGGACAAGAAAAATCTTGGGTATAGGAAATAAATGAGTATAAAAGGAGATATAAGATTACCTTATTTTCTAAAGTATTTCTACAGCAGTCACTGCAAGCAAGAGCAACATAAGTGGTGTGACTTAAAACCATACGCTGAAGTTCCAGGTGACAATATTGAAAGATAATTAAAGCATTTTCAAAGAACAGGGATGCTGACCAAATAGCCAGAGGCTGGAATGCAAAGGAGAGTGAGTTTGCCTGAAGCACGATGCAGGCAGCGCAAGATTTCTCTCTGTAGTTTATTTGTTGCAGCAGAAGCACCAAGGTCCCAAGCTACTGTTGGTGCCACATAAAAATCTACAAAGTGCTGTAGTGATGCAGTCTTTGACACCTAACACATACAGCTGAAAGGCTCAAATCTACCAGCCAGGCTAGAGTGAGAATTAGAACAGTAGACAGTGAAAAAATATCAACACACTTTCTGTTGGGTGGCAGTGTGTCAGGCAGATGCACATCAAAATATGCAGAGACACAGAGCTAGCAAAAGCCAGGTTAGAAATAATTTGCAATAATGAATTTAACTGTTGGTTCATAAAGGTGAATTGAACTGCTGTTAACACTGGTTTTGAGCTGCTGTAATAAACTGAACTATTTCCTACACATGGAGCTCCTAAAATGTCCATTTTGTACAAAGTGTTGTATTTTTTCTCCTTGAAACTTTTGGAAAACTTTGTCACCATCTACCATAATTTTTCTCCAGCATTATTCCCAAATGGTTAGAAATGCCAGTGTACCATATTCCAGATATGGCTGAAATAGGGCTGCATCAGGACTCTACAGGAGATTATTTATTCTGCTGAATTCTAAATATGAGCCATGGCTATTGTCAGAATGCCACTGTTTCTTTGGTTTTACAATGGCATTGCATAACAAACTTATATTTAATTACACACTTTTCACCTGTCTGGTTTGGTTCTGCTTCTGAGACCACAGGTGGCCCAAACTGATATATTTTTTTAAAAAAACAAAATAATATGCCCTCAATATTTTGGAAGTGTAAAAATGTCTTAGAAAGAGACCTTTTCTTCTCTGTGCATCTAAATTAATCAAAAGTAGAAAAGGCCTATAAAACCAAATTAATCTTATTGTCAATACATGAAAATATAAATAATAGCTTTTACCTTACATTTCCCTTCTCTTATTCTGTTTAATAGAAATCAGTCAATTAAACAGATTCAATGTATTTATCTTATCATAGTGTCCAGGTGATTTAGTTATATCCAGAATCCTGTTGTGGCAACACAGAAAGTGCCAAAAGTAGATTTCCCAGTCTTCCTGATCTTTGCCACTAAAGATGCTGGGTAGCATCATTGAACTAGCAAGGGGTAGAGCCTTAGAGAGGCTGAGTTAATTACCCGCTTCTCCCATTCCTAGTTCCCATATCCATTATATTTCCTTCCTCTTGTCTTTTTTGTCACTTGTTTGCTTGTTTCTTTGCTTTTTGGTACTATTGCTTAGGGTTTTTTTTGTCTTTTCTACATATTTGTTTGGATTATAAGCTATTCAGTGTAGGAACAGTGTATCTAAACTGTCCAATATGAGTTGGAAACTCTTTGTGTCAGCATAATCACACTAATAAATTCTTCAGCTCAGCTACTCTAGCTCACTTCATTTCACTACACATATCTCCTCACAGCACTTCCTCCTCACTAATACTCTGTTTTAGTGGGGATGAGCAGATTAAAATGAGGGTGTTGGACACCTGCTACCACCCTTGCAAAACAGTGGAAGTCATGGTCCAAGCCAAACAAGAACACAACCCTAAGAAATACTAAAGGTAGTATCCCCTTGAGATGCCCAGTGCTCTGCTCTCTCTCACCTCAGATCAAGTTTTGCATTGAAATAATCTTTTGTCCTGATTCTCCTGCTTTGTTTAATCATGTGTATTGTTTGTACTATTTATTTTCATGTCATGTCTATAAGGCTACCATTTCTTTTGGCTTGACTGCAAAAGTCTTATCCTGAATATGCACGGAATCTAGCACAACCTTCAGGCAGTGGTGAATCTCCAATACTGTTATTTTTAAAAGATATTTTGGGGACACTGTACACACAGTAGTAAATTTATTGAAGCGTAAAGAGAAAAATGGCTCAATACAATGCAACACTTCAGGAATAGATTTTGATATACCTCTCAATCACACAGAAGCATGAAGTTATACTGACTGTCATAAAAGAATTGGATGTGATAAATTCTGTGAGTAGTATATTAAATATAAGGCTCAAAAAGCTAGCCACTTTCTCAGTGCCAGCTTTAAGAAGCTGGCTTGATTTTTCTTCAGTCTTATATTTAACAAATTGCCACAAAATTATGTGGATGTTCTTTTTTTTCCCTTCAAAATATAGCTTTTTGAAACATCATCTTTTATGATTCTCATTTCCCATCCCAACTGATAAATATTCATATCTCAGAATTTCCCACAGATGGCAGAAATTGGCAGCCCTTTGTTTGCTAGAAGAGAGGCAAAGGACTGAAATGGAATGGCCCTATTGCCCCACAACTGAGATCCCATCAAATCAATCTGCAGGTTTGGAAAATACATCGTTTTCCATTGAATTACTCAACATTGTACATGTTTTATGAATAATGTGAGGATTTACATGCCTGACCCAAAACCAGCTGAAGTTTGTAGAAAGACTGATTGTAACTCTTTGGAGTATGTGTCATCTTCTGCTGACAGAGATTAAAACAGATGTAAAGAAATACCTGTGCCAGGCTTCTGTGCCTGTTTACAATACAGGAAAAGGATTCCTATTTGTACTGTTTTTTAAGTGAGAAAACCCAATTCTCATGTAGAGAAGAGCCTGACAAATTAAGTAAACAATTCAGCAGGGCTACAAGAGAAATTTTACACTGTATATGTAGAAGAAGAACTGAATTCACAGCCTTAGGGGAGGATAAGCAAGACTGCCTTTAAACCATCTTTGTACTCCTCAGATTCTGGGTTGCTCAGCAGTCTGAACTGACTTCCAACTGGTGCTGAGATTCTGGCTCTGACAGCTCTTGTTTGCCATGTTCTGCAAGAGGCCTTCAGATAAACAGCCTTTATATTCCTTATACCACCACCAAAAAGGACTTCTTGCAGAACACTCCAGCTATCCTAATGAGCATAAGGTGAGTAGAGCACAGTTGAAGACACTTAAAGTGCAGAAGAACTATTTCTATCCTATTGTAATGCCCTAAGGTATTTCGGCGAGGCTCACTCACCTGGAAGCACTGTGCTGATACATCTCTGAAACATCACTGTGCCTGTTCATCACTGAACTTGCTCCCAAGAGTAATACGAGAAATGGAGAAAACATGACACCAGAGGCTGTGGTGAAACCTACACAGAACTTCTTGTGATCAGAGTCTGGGTTACTGTAGACCATGTGGGTTCATCATAAATGTGCAAGAATATATATTATACAAAGAACAAATACACAAACACAACTTTTTATTGTAACCAACAAAAAAAAGTAATGTAACCAGGAGAAAAGTAAGGAATTATTCAAATATATAGTTGATGGTACAAACAGAGAATTATGATATCAAATGTAAGGACAGAATTTCTGTGAAGTAACATCTCAGTGTGTCTTTTCATTATTTTTTATTTCCAGGATTAACACGTGAATCATCAGGAGATGCTTGGGGCATTTAGAAGCCAGAAATAAACTAAAATGTATAGCAGTTTGTTCTGATCCTCCCTTTCTCACTGCCACCCCCTGCTTTCTGTCTCTCTCACTTCCAACTCATTGTTCCTTAAAACTGTTTTTCCTCATTGTGATTATGTCACAGTCCTTCACCAATTATACAAGACAGTTCCTCTAGATGGTTTCTGATTCTATCACTTTTCCTGAATACTCATTTCTTATTCTACCATTTCTCCTGATTTCTCACTAGCCTTTAATGAAAGTGATATTTCTGCTAGCCTCAGGATTTCCTGCTTGAAATAGACTCTCAAGTAGCAGGTGTGTATTAGCCAGGCTGAGTGAAGACAGAGGAACTATGACAACTGGGGGCCTTTTAATCAATATTTCCAATATAAAAGGGTTCATTTTACAGGACTCTGGAAACAAGACATTGGCAAATCAAAAATTAAATCAAATAGACATAATTTTAAAAGGTTTTTACTTAGTTCAATAGCATCTCTTTGGCTTTCTTTCTTAGGAGTGCTGTAAACTTCTGGTTTTCCAGTTTCTTCTTGGCTTACTGTTTGTACTCTGATATCACTTTGCACAGAAAAAGATTGCCTCTTGCAGAGTTCAGTTGCATGTGCTGTTCAAGTGATCTGACAAAGATGAATGGTAATAAAAATTGTTCATCCTTTGAATGTGATTTGTATTACACTGCAGAAATTGTATATCAATATTGGATAGAGCTGTAAGGGGGCTATGCACAAGAAATATAGGGTTATATCTGGACATGATTTGTCATTCCCTTCTTGACACCACTCATTCTACATGCCTGTTCTTTATTTATAGGGAAGAATCATGCTGATATTTCAACATTCCTTCAACTCAACAGTTCAGAATACAATCACAAGAAAAGCAATGTGTGTACACGTGAATGGCCAGAGATTTATTTCAGTGGATTTTCCAAGAATTGAAAGGTAAGCCACAATGCTAATTTTACAGACAGGAAAGGTCAAATTTTAGGATTAAAAAAAGAAAATACAAATAGCATAAAAAATTCCCTTTACATTTTAGTAACAACTACAGGAGAAAACAGATGCTGTCCTGTCATGCAACATAATGTTTTATTTCATTTAGTTCTGGGCTTTAATTGCATTACTAAGGACAAAAGTCAATCTTAGCTTATTTCTGTAAATTATGTCTTCATTACTGACAGAAACAGTAATGATTATGTGTACACAAACAGATGCAAAAGACACAAATAAAAGTCATGCTATTGTAATTAGAAGGATGAAAAAGTGTATTAATTGAATTAGGCTTCAGTTAATTTAATTAACATGCCAGGGTATTGTGATCATGAGCACATTAAAGACATCTTAACAGTGATGATTTTCCATCTCTCATGCCCTCTTCAAATATATTTTTTGTCAAACATTAGGGAAATGTGAAAATTCATAGTGTTCCCTGAAAGTCTTGACCAAGTAATGATGCAGAATGAACACAATACTTCTGCTGGTAGAAGACTAAGAATGTCAAAGTATTTCAGAATATCTAAGATGAAGATTACGTCTTGCAAAAGCAAGATATTTTTGTATTTTGAGCTAACAAGAATCTTTGCACTCTTGAAAAAATTCACTTCCCAGGGAGAACAGGAAGTGTAATCAGGCCAGTAAATTTTCAGAAGCCTTGAACAAATTCCAAAAAAAAGACTCGGAATAGAAACATTCAGGCATATAACTTTTCCTGTTTTTAACATACCAATTGCAATGTTGGCATATGTGAACCTGTATAACACTAAGCAGTCTTTTTTTTTTTTTCCAACAAGATATTTTTCATCAAGAAACAAAAATAAAGATCCTATTTCAGGAATCTCTGGTTCAGCCAACATTATGCCAATATTATTTGGCTTAAGTTGCTAACAACTTGCAAGCTGGAGAATTAATAACTAGACTTCAGTTGCCACCATTCACTAATGAGGCTGCAACGTGACCTGTACACCTAACCAGCTGTGAATAAAACAGAAAAAGCACAAGACTCACTTACAACTGTCAAACTAAGGCATTTTCTTTAGTACTAATCCAAAGATGGATTATCCCTACTGCTGCAGCAGTACATCAACATTCAGCCAGTGTAAGCACCAGAGTAAAACAAGACACTGTTTACTCCAGAAGTTCTCACTATATTTTTTTCTTCTTGCTTTGAACATTTCCTATGTTTTGCCTTGGGACTGGATGATAAACCCATATTAATCCCTTTGGAAGACTGTATTTACTGTAATTGTGTGAGATGGACCAAGGACTTATCTGCATATTTTATATTATCCTTTTGCAAATTTTTGCATTACTTTCTCAGTTTTAAATCATTGCTTTGCCAATAGTAATTGTGTATGCCAAAGCTATCAACAGCAGAAAATTCCATATGTTGCTGCACAGATAAAATACAGACAAGAGAGTAACTCAAGCCTACCTTCTTTATATGCACCCCTCCAACTTCAGCAAAAGAGAGGGTGGTCTATGTAGATTTCATAGTTGAATTCTAGATCAAAAACTGTGTTTTAATTATATGTTCAGTTCAATCAGGACATCTCACTTGTTTTCTCTCATCTTGTAGGAAGTCTGAAATTGTTTGTCCAGGTACAAATTTGGTGCATGACCACATCATAGACTTTCAGAACACAAAAGCTTTGTTAGAACCCTGAAGGTTTTGTGGAATAAAGTTGTGTCTGAGAAAGCTGCTTCAGGACTGATAGGTTGTTCCTAGCTCCAGCACAGTGCTGAACACATGGCTTTTGTAAAAGCATCCCAGAAACTCCTTCTGACACTCTCTTCCTTATTTTCCAGACCACTGAACTCTTACTGATTGGGAATTGAACACTGTAGAGATCCTTTAAACAACTTCTGGCGTTTAGACAGCTTTGGGAAGAGGGGAGTTCACAGTAGGCATAAAAGATTTTTTCTTTGAAGCAGTTCCTGAATTGATAAAGTTATCCTGAGATAAGCATTTAGGGAATTTTGTCAATAAAGACAATTTAGTAAGTCAATGGGAACAACCATAAAGAGTGCAGAAAGCACAAGTGAGTGTCTGAAATTCTTTTTGCCCTACTAATTCCTGGATACCACTTCCTGTCCTTAGAAACAAGGAAAACTCATGTAATCTGGAGTGAGGCTTTTTTTTGGAGAGAGGAATAGCCAATACCTCCTTCCATTATGTAAAACCCCAAGAAATTCTACCACAGCTTCTCTCTGCCTTTCATGCTTTCCACACTCCTTAAGCTTTCTGCTCAGCAGCCCCTTGAAGAATGTGGCATTTCCTTTGAGCTAATGAAATTGCAAAAAGCAGCTGTGAGATTTGGACTGTATAAGGTGGTTTTCTGTGAGGAAAGAGTGCATTTTCTTTATGGGTAAAGGAATAAAGGTTGTGAAGAATAAACAGTATGAGTAGCTGTAGCTGAGAAAGACAGAAATTTGGGATAGGCTAGGAGAGTTACGATATATGCACATTGGGGAAAAGCAGAAGAGACATAAAGTGCCACAGAAAAGATGTAAGGGAAGTCTAAAAGTTTGAAAGTCTAAAAAAGTTTGAAAATTATGCCTTAGGAAAATCCAAGTTGTTTCAGTTTTCAGTTGAGAACTGTTGTATACAGGTTTCACCCAGAAACCAACTACTGTGAAGCTTTGCTTCAAGGTATGAGTTTACTGTGAGACATTTTCCATCCTTGTCAGGGTTTTGCCAACAGCATTCTGAAAAAAATGCTGTTTCATTAATCCATACCTCACTGGGAGCTCCAGGCATTAGGCAGATATTTGGATTTCACTTCACTGAATCACAGAAGGGTTAGAAGAGAGTTCTGGACATCATCTAGTCCAACACCTCCTGCCAAGGCAGGGTCACCTAGAACAGGTGACACAGGGGCATTTCCAAGTGGCTTTGGAATGTCTCCAGAGAGGGAGACTCCATGGCCTCCCTGTTCCTGTGCTCTGCCACCCTCAGCATAAAGACGTTCTTCCTCACATCGAGGTGGAACTTCTTGTGGTTTAGTTTATGGCCATTTCTCCTTGTTCTATCACTGGGTACCACTGAATGGGGTCTGGCACCATCCACTTTTATGACTAAACCAGGAAATTGGTTACTGTTCTACTATCACATTATAAACTTTAGCTTTGTATTTTTTTAATCATATGAACCCTTTTCTTTTGAATTATGCAATCCTATGATCACACTTGGTGAACATGGAAAAAATGCTAAACCTGGTGAATGTGTATATGTATATACAAAGTAATTAGCAGATAGAAAAAACAGGATAAGGCCTTCTTTCTTGCTATAGTGCTAAAGAAAATTCAACATTGAAGACTTTAGCAAGAGTTCATTGATACCAAAAACACCAGATTGCTTTGTAGTAGCAATGTATGAATAACATGAAACTGCTTCTGAGAGTCAGAATAAGGAATAGTTTTGGAGCTCAGTTTTTCATCTGCCTAAATAGTATGGATATGCCTTTGGGAGTTGTCAGCTCAGAAACTACAGTTGTTTAAATAAGTATTTTTAACTGGAGTGAAGGACCCCTAAAAGCTACAGTTGTTTAAATAAGTATTTTTAACTGGAGTGAAGGACCCCTAAAAGCCTAGCTAAAGGAATTCTTGCAAGCATGAGTGTGAAGTACATAAACCCTTTAGCTGATGTCAAGTCTTAAGCCTCTTTAAAGCTACTATGGAGGACCTGATGATGAGGATGCTTGTCATCATCTATTCCTCTGCTGACATTTGGTGATTAGAGTAAGGTTGTGGTGTAAAATTGAAAAAGACAGGAGTGACACTATCTTGTAGGATTATTTTTCCTTTCCCTTTAATTGCTACTGAGATGTACAGGTCCTTCCTTCTTATCAAAAAAATTGAAAAATAACACTGTTACATCTTACATCATGTTTGGCTGTCTGGCTTAAAATAAGCAGGTATCATCTACAATTTGTCAGGGGTCCTCGCCAAGTACTACATCAAAACTGTCAAACTGTTTTTTTCATTCAACTTTTAATAAAACAAAATTGTTCCAAGAAGTTGTGTGTTGTTGAATGTATCATTAAAACATAATGTCTGCAACAGATCAAAGTAATTTATTTTTAAAGTTGGAAACACATAATATTCTATTTGTCATAGTGTATTTTGAATTGATTTAAAACTTCTACATTAGAAAAGTGTTTTTCCATTAGTAAACATACAGTAATGCATCTAGACTGTTAGAACTTCATTAATATTAAACTTTGCAGCACTGAATTAGTAATTATCATACAAATATTTAACTGCAAAATTATTCTGTTGCTGTATATTAATGTTGCTTTGTGAACACTTCTGTTAAGTGTGAATTCTGTCAGTGTTCAGCACAAGAAAAACATGAGAGAATGCCTAAGTGCTCACAGGTGGTACTGTGGAGGGGAAAAAAATCCCAATCCAATCAACTAAACACACACCACCAAATAAAGAATAACAACCAAAACCAGGAGACTATAAATTTTAGTATTGAACTGCAAAGGTTCTGTACCTGTATGTCATATATATTTCCAGTGAAAGGCAGTTTAGATGACAGAAGGACAGAAGAAAACAAAATCAGAGCTACTTATACCTTTAGTCCATTTAGTACTATGAAAAACTCCTGAATTGACAAATTGACAAATTACTGCAAGAAACTCCTAAATTACCTGCACAAATTTATGTGCAGTGAAAAAACCAACAAATTTATGACCCCATTTTACCTTCTGAAAAATTTTTTAGTACTTTGATTGCTCTCTTCCATAAGTTTTCCCCTTGTCAGCTCTTTGCACTGAAGTGGAAGCTGCAGCAGGAAAGCTGCTGGACTCTCTCCTGGGGCTAACATTGTATATCTTTAGGTATTAGACTCACGTGTGTTCAATGTGGTAATACTTCTTACATCATGCCACTGCCAGCTCGCTTAGCACAACATCAAATTTATCCTCTATAACTTGGAGGTTATAGAGCAAACGAGCATATTTCAGCACTCAAACTGTGAATCAATTTGGCTTTGACAGCCTTTCATTCTAAGAAGTATTGACCTCTGAACCAGCTCTTTTCCCTTCCATGTTTTCTCACTTTTTTCTATTTCTTTTTCCTAGTCTTTCTAATCATGAAAGCAGTAGAAACAAATTTATTACCCCACCCATGATAAGATTAATAAAGGAGAATTATACTTTAGAAAGATGTTTGTTAACAGGACAGGAAAGGAAATAGCCCACAAAATTTGGAAAGCAGCAAAAGTAACAAAAATTATTTGTAAAAGTAATATTTAAAACTGAAAACTTTAAGAAGCTTTCTCTGAATAGGTTTTCCCCCTTTAATGACAATTTTCGATCTTTTGAAATTATTTAATTTGCTGCTTTCATGCAGAGAAATCCTTCTCATTTTTTGAGAACAGTCTCAAAATTCCTAGTTTTGCATCAAGGTGATTTTCCAGGGTTTCAGTAAGAAAGGTCCTTATTCATGGAAACAAATACCCTTCTATTTCAATTATCTCCATTAATCACAAAACCACTTACCTTTAGGCTGCCATCATGCTGATATGCTAGGAGCCACAAGTAGTTGTAAAAATGCAAGGAGAACCTGCATGTAGCTGGAGACATTTCAGGAAGCCTGCAGGCTCCTGATATGTCATTCTCCAGCTACACTAGAACTCATTGGATCAGCTAAACACAAATGGAGATCGAATTATCAGATCTTGGCCCTCACCAATGTCAGCTTCCTACACTGGCCGTATCGCTAACGTCATTCGTCTATTGAATGAGACCCTTGCTATTTTTACTCAGAACAAAAATAATGTTGTCATGTCCAAAGGGTACATTTTCCTCTTTGAAAATACTCTTTTTCATCCTTTGCATTTTTTAAAAATCTTTTGTCTGCCTTCTTTTGTGGTCTGAGGCTCCTGTATCTCAGCCAAACACTGATACATTCATTGCAGGCTTCAGCTGCTTTGCAGAGCCTAAATAGACATTGAGGCTACATGGGTGACTTCAATTAAGTAGTTCTACAGAAGTGACATTTTTTTGTTGAAAAACAGTGTCTTTTTGCAGGGCCAAACAAAGTGGCAATTCCAAAGATGCAAATCAGAACGAAATACTTATAAAATAATAACCACCAAGGCAGCTATTTGTAAGCATTGAGCAGAAAGTACAAAGATACATTTACCCAGTTATTTTCTTCTTTTACTCTACCATTGTGAAATTACAAGTATGTACACTACAGCAAAGAGGCATATGATAAAGTAAAATTTCAGTGAGAAATTTCCAGATTTTAATAAGCAAATTGCAGACTTTTTGAGACAGTAAAGTTCTTTTTCTTGGAGAAGTGTAGCTATGAAAATATACAAAAGCCTTTTATTCCTACGCATATGTATGCAGCAGAAATTCTCACTGAAGTAGAAGAATGCAATTATTTTTCCTTCATCCTGCCTGTAAGACACAAATACATACCACTTCTTGAAATGCCTTAGAACAACATTTGCCACATGCTGATGCTTTCCTCTCAACCACCATAGACTAGAGCAAGTGCTTTCCTTCTTTTTCAGGTTTTTTTTTTTTAATTCAACTTCTGCAACTTGCATCTATATTTACTTTCTCTTCTTATTTTGTTTTTTTTTTTAATAATTTTTATCAGTTTATTTGCTGAAAAGTAAAAGAGGACCTTGGTTCCTTGACTTTCTGAAGAGAATTTCCCACATTTAATTCCTTCTACACTTCAAATCATTTGTCCAATTCATTCTCCCCTCCTCTTTGTTTCCTACTTCCTTCAGGTCCATCAAGCAAGCAGCAGAAGTCTTTGTGTGTGTGTGTCTCTGTGTGTGTGTGTGTATGTGTGTTATGATCTGAGCCAAATGATCGCAAATTACTCTGTCTGGCCTAAGCTATTATTAGACTTGCCAGCAACTGTGGCTCTTTTGATTATTTCAACAGCTGGTTTTGTTGCTTGTCTAAAGATGCAAAAGCACAGCTCTCTCCTCCCCACAGAAACTGCTTACCCAGATAAAGGGCTGTGTCAGGATCTATTCCAAGACTGCTAAGGTAGATCTGCCATTGCTGCTCAATCTACCTCCTGCAGACTTGTTAAAGCCTACCTCCCTTCCTAGGTACCTCTATTACTTACACACCTTTATCAGGTATCAAGCCAGTGATGTGTGGCATTTGACAAAAAAACCTAAAGCTGTTTATCACTTGAAAATACCAACATAAACTAGAAGTGAGTCAAAGCTCACAGACAGAGCATGGATGAATGCATCTGGCAAGCACTCACTAGGAAATAATTACTTGCAAGAAATGGGGGCATTTTAAACCTAAAAACTTCTTCCAAGCTTGAATGCATATGGCATTCCTCAGGGGTCTGTACTGGGACTCATAGTGTTTAACATCACTGATGTGCACAGTGGCACCCAGTGAGTTTAGCAATGACACCAAGCTCTGTGGTGTGGTTGACAAGCTGGAGAGCAGGGATGCCATCCAGAGGGACCTGGACAGACTTGAGAGGTGGGCCTGTGCAAACCTCCAGAAGTTCAGCAAGGCCAAGTGGGAGATCCCACACCTGGGTTGGGACAATCTCAAGTGCAAGTTCAAGTGAAGAAACAATATGAGAGAATGGGTCAAGACTTCTCCTTGGGAGCAGGACGTGGGAGTGTTAGTGGATGAGAAGCCTGACATGTCTCAGCAATGCGTGCTTGCAGCCCAGAAACCCAACCATCTCCTGGGATGCATCAAAAGACAAACAGCCAACAGGTTGAGGAAGGTGATTCTCCCCCAGTACCACGGTCTGGTGAGACCCCACCTGCAGTGCTGCATCTGGGGTCCTCAGGACAGCAAAGACGTGGACCTGTTAGAGAGCATCCAGAGGAGGGCCACAAAGATAACCTGAAAGCTGAAACACCTCTCCTATGAAGACAGCTGAAAGAGCTGAGGTTGTTCACCCTGACAAAGAGCAGACTTTGGGGAGATCTCACTGTGGCCATACAGCACTTTAGAGAAGCTTAAAGAAAGGATGGAGAAGGACTCTTTATGTGGGCAGCTAGCAACAGGACAAGGAGGGATGGTTTTAAGCTGAGTGTGGGTTTCAATACTAGAAGGAAATTCTTTAATGAGAGGGTGGTGAGGCAACCCAACAGGTTGTCCAGAGAGGCTGTGAATGCTCCATCTCTGGAAGTGTTCAAGGCCAGACTGGATGGGGCTCTGAATACCGGGTCCCGGGAAGTGAAGTTGTCCTTGCCCATGGCAGCTGTGTTGGAACTGGATGACTTTTAAGCTCCCTTCCAACCCAAACTATTCTTTTGTTCCATTACTGGTACACTGGCAGTGTGAGTATGCCTATAGATAATTACCCTGAAGAATTCTATCTACTAGTAAGCAACATCCTTTTAGGAGGATTGAGCATTATTTAATACTTTTTGCTAAAATTTCAGAAATATGATTCAAGTATTTCATTGAATGCTGCCTTGTATTTTGTTTAAATGTTGTGAAATTTTCTTGTTTCCAGGACTACTGATTGGGAATTGTTTCCAGTACTGTTAGTTATTGCCACTTGAATCTTGTATCCATGTATGAATCGTATCTTAGTTTGATCTCTTCCTTTCTGGTGAAATTCATCTTCAAAATGTTACAGACATTTTTTGAATGGCTTCTCTAGCCCTAAATACAGTCACTGTCTCATGTGCATTTCCAGCTGGCAGAGCTTGATACATGGCCAAGCGGTTGCTTCAGGGACTTTATAATAAATTTTCTGTAATTTCATTATTGCACTTCCATTTTTAAATTGAACTTCCACAGTGATCACTAAGGAACTCTTGATGATTGTCAATATTAAACACTCTATACTCTATTATGTGATATTTTTGGAAATGTTTTCTTAGTAATAGCTGGAGCTACTCTGTTCAGCATGATTTTCTTAAGCCTAAATTTTGTCCAAACGTATCTTTCTATTTTATGTGCATGGAAGCCTCTGTGTCAATTTCATCAACAGCAACAAAAAAAAGGTTTAATCTAGTTTTTGAGGGCTCTTGGAATATGTGCTATGTTCCGTGGTTTATTTCTGGTTTTTCCTTCCTTAGCAATTTTACATTATACCAAGTTTCCTTTCTGCCAAACAGCAGTGGAACACATAGTACAAAAAGATATTTGGGAAGTGAAAAGTGGATGGTCCTTGTTGTTCTTTGTGGTTAATGGAGTTTAGGAGCTGAATATAGGTAATGCATTTTGGCTTTACAGTAGAGAACCAGAATACAAACAGCACACAGTTTGTTTTACATGTGAGAGTCACTTCTGTCTCTCACACATGCACATATTGACAGCACATACCTGTGACAGCAGTGCTCCACTGAAGAGTTTTGTATCGGCTCTAGGTCATTTATAAGGCATGTTGATTTTGCACTGAAATTTTTAAGGAGATTTCCTTGGACTACCATGCAATTTATTTGTGCAGAGGTCATCCAAAGCATGAAGCTTTTGAGAACATGTACCCGTACTGGAAGGTTTCATTTCTCTGTTACACAGTCCTGCGGTACATTCAGTTTTATTCCTGGCCTTACATCTTTTTACAGTATAAAGCCTTATGTCCTTCAAAGCATAACTATTATACCAATTGAACACTAAGAGCTGCAGTGGAAAAAAGCCTATGTTAAGGAACAATGATTGTAATGTCAAGCGCTGAAACACTAAAAAATGCACAGACCATCATTTGTATTCATGCATTATATATTTTTCAGTTTTGTGATGACTTTTTTTCAACCTGTACAATATGCATTATTCACTGTGAGAATAGAAGTTGCTCAGCATGTCAGCACAGATATTGCTCAACATTAGGATTACTCACTGTTTAGTTGTACCTTCCTGCTCTAATTTGTGGTCATATACTTTATTGGTTTACTGTCCCTTATTCACTTGCTCTGAAGCTGACTTTATCTTCCTTATATCTATTTTAGTACTACATACAATGGAATAATACGTAAAAACATTTATGATTTGGTTTTACAGCTACCATATGAAGTAAAGAAGCAATATAATTTCTACTTAGATATGGGTGACTGAGGGCCCTGGGGGTGGGGAGAAATTAGAGGTAAAACCACACCGGCGTCCAACTTAAAACGTGGCCATATTTTTCATATCACTACAGCTGTGTTAAGTGTGTACCTCACTGGTTTCAAGTAGGTCCTTCTTAAGTAGTTCAAACCACGGTAATGAACTCGGGCCAAGACACACATCCTCCTAGCCGTGAACCACAACTGCTGCCGGTCAAAAACCTGCCTGCCCCCAGCCCTCAGCCAACATCGGGGCCACAGTATGCTGCACCTACAATTCCCACAGCTCCCGGGGCTCCCGACTTTCTATGCACAACTGCCCTTGCCACCTCACAGGCTCACAGAATTGTTAGGAGGTCATCTAGTTCAAGCCCCCTGCCAAGGCAGGGTCACCTGGAGCAGGTAACACAGGAACGTGTCCAGGTGAGCTTTGTGTCTCCAGAGAGGGAGGCTCCACGACCTCCCTGGGCAGTGCTCTGGCACCCTCAACGTAAAGTTCTTCCTCACGTGGAGGTGGAACTCCTTGTGGTTTAGTTTACGGCTATTGCTCCTTGTTGTGTCGCTGGGTACCACTGAAAAAGAGTCTGGCATCTCCGTGCTGTGGTCACGAGGCGAGGCAGACCTCGCACCCTGTCGGCCCTTCGGCGGAGCCCGCCCGGGCCCGCCGCTCCCCGGCCCATCCCCGCGCGGCGCCCGGCGGAGCCGCCCGGCGGAGCGCGGCTGCCCAGCGCCGGCAGCCAGGTACCTCCCCCCGCCGCCGCCTCCTCCGCCCCCTTTTGTGGCGGTGCCAGGCGGCCGCCGGGTTTCCTGCTGACGCCGGAGAGCCGCGGATGGGCAGGAAAGGCCGCTTCTGCTCCCGCCTGGCCCCGCCGGCAGCAGCGCGGAGCGGTCTCCGGGAGAAGCGCGGCGGAGAGGGCGCAGGTGCGGGGCGGGCCCGGCGGCCGCGAGGGCCGGGCGGCCGCGCCGGAGAGAGCGCGCCGGTCATGGCAGCTCCCGCTTCTTGAATGCTGCCAGCTGCCCCGCCGCCGCCGATGGCCGAAGCCTGGAGGCTGGAGGAGGACGAGGAGGAGCTGCGGGAGCTCGGCAGGAGGCACCGGAGGGTCGCGCTGAGCTCGGCAGCAGGTGAGCGGCGAGGGCGCGGCGGGCCGCGGCGTCGCGTCCTTTGGGCTGGCCCTGGCCCGCTCCCCGTGTCTGGGTTCCTGTCGGGGGCTGGGCGGCATTGGAGGTGCCGCCCCAAGGTGTGCCGCCCCGGCGGCCTCGCCCCAGGGCAGCGCGGTTCAGCTCAGGTGCGCCCGGGCCGCAGGCGTGTGCCCGCGGGCCGCCCCCAGAGCCTGCTCCCGCTCTGCGCTCACCACAGTCATACAGTGGTTTAAGTTAGATGGGACCTAAAGACCACCCGGTTCCTACTCCCCTGCCGTGGGCAAGGACTCCTTCAACTAGACCAGGTTGCTCAGAGTCCCATCCAACCTGTCCTTGAGAACGTCCAGGGATAGGGCATCACAACTTCTCTGAGCAACCTGTTCCACCGTTTCACCACCCTGAAGCTAGCATGGGCACGTGCGGACTAGCACAGACATGTCCAGGTGAATAGGTTGCTCCATCGGGAAATTAAATGTGCCAAGGTAGAGGAACATCTAGATAGCAAAGTTGTTCACTTTCAGCCATTTCTATGTAGGTATGGACAGCAGGCCCCGTCAAAGAGGTGAGAACCAGTGCATCTGAGAAAGAATGGAGCTGGGGAGTGAGCAGATTGTCATTGTAGAGAAACATGGACAACAACAAGCTTTTGTTTGAAATTATGAACTCAAGTGGATCCTGGCAGCAGCTGAAATTATATAATTTGAAGATCACTGTTAATTGAGGGTCAACATGCGTGCCACTGTCCTGTAGTCACTGAGGTGTGAATGCAACATTTCTTTTTCTGTCAGTGTAAAATCCCTTCCAGAATGAATCATTTCATAATGTCTGTTTCCAGGTAAAATCTCAGCCATGCTACATAGTTGAATTCCAAATATTCTGATTTTTAGTAATTATAGTACAACTGTAACAATATAGCACCCTTTGCAATTCATGTGAGTTTGCATCCATTTGAGCAACAAGAAATTGAGTCCCTTTTGCAGTAGATAAAAACACAGCAGCATGAGGGATGCTAGAGGAAAACTGAACAGGCAGGCCCTGTGGCCTTTAGTGAGTGGCTCAAGTTATGCCAATGCCTGTACAGGTGCAGGATTAGCAGGACCCTATTGAAACCACTGTCCTTTGGCATGTCTGCAGGGTTTCACCTTGTATGGGGTAAAGTGCAGAAAATCAGTGTTGGTTCCTGCATGGTTTCCTCCAGAGCAAAATGTTTGTGCTACTGGTTATGATACCTGTTTTCCAAAGGTGTTTCTTCTAGATGTTTTTGTTAGCAGAAAACATAGAATTGGTTCTACAGTTCATATATGTATGTAACCTTTGCCACCTTCTTGTTGGACAAAGCTTGTTCCCAGAATTTGTCTTTGGCACAGTGCTATTAACTAGTAATGAAAGGTGTTTTTTCAATTTTTACTAGTATTTTTTCCTGACAGCCACCGATTGAAATGGGGCCAGCACTGTTTGTTTACCTTACTGGTGTAAAGTATGTGTGAATGAACAGCATTCTGCTTGAGCAGTCTCGCCTTCTTTCCATCTGTTTGCACATCTCTACGCTGGAAAACACTACTAAGACTCCCAGCGGAGTATTCTTAAGGCATCAATGAAGAATATCATCCAAAGTAGATGAGTTTGCTGCTCTTCCCTTACTTGACCTTTATTTACATACTTTTGTTTACAAACCTGTTGAAAATTAGTGGGGCTTTTTTGCATGTAATGTGTGGTTGCAATGGTAATATAAATAGGTCTTAACTAAGCCTGTGAGATATTTTGTTGTAGGGTTTAAAAAAATTAGTGGCACCTTAGCAGGCTGTCAATTTAAGTATTTCAGTCTGTTAAACCAATTGTGAATGCAAGCAGTTCAAATTTTTGCTATGTTCAGCCGGTGCATGTCGGTGTAAGGGCAATTGATCACCTTTGTCCTGCCAGTGCAAGGCATGTGTGCAAAGTGGGAGCTGAAAGGTGAAAGTTCACAAGGGCTTCTGACTTACTGAATGCTCAGACTTATTTAGCAGTGGTTTATTGGGGAAGCAGAGCTCAGGAGGCTCTGCAGTGAGGAAGTAGTATTTTCCCTTGAAGCCAGTTCCAGTTGTGCTGCACCATGTACTGCATTGCTGTAGGATGAAGCTAGCTAGATTAAGCTAACAGCTAGCTGCTGCTCTAGAGGTGTGATCTCCTTTGGGGATGTGCTCTTCTGCTCTCTCTTGTGTGTCAGCTCTGCTGCTCGTCCAACCTGTTGGTGAGTGAAGTCACTAGAGTTGTGGTTAGGTGGTAGCCTGGGCTGATGTACTGGGTGGCTGCTCACTCGGAGCCCCTTTGCTTGCTAGAGCCTGCACCAGCCTGTTCTGGTGTGTTGTCCAAGCAGAGCGATATTTTTCTAGTTCTCTTCAGTGGTTGGGAGTCTTCTGATTCAGCTCACTGTAATGGTTTTGGGTGAATGTTGAAGCTGGCACAAGGGAAAGAGTAGGAACATGCAGCCAGAGGGAGGTAAGAGCCTATGCCAGTCAGAAGTTAGTTTGGCTTAGATTGCTGTGAAACTGCAGCCTGAGAACTGTTAGAGACCTACTTATGGTTTGGGGTTTTGGGTTTTTTAAATTTGATTCACTGGAGGATTGCTTTGTTTTTTACTGTGTTGGGTTGGGGGCTTTTTTGCTGGTTTAATGAGCTGAAGATGCTGACTTAAGCAGTAGACTGCCAGAGCAGTTCTTGGAGTAGGGAAACTTGGAGGAATGAGATAAGTAAAACCATTTGTGTACATGGGGTAGTTGTAGATAGCTCAGGTGATGTGTCTGACTGCCTGTGTCTACCACACTGCATGTCATGATCCCAAGTCATGGCATTATTTTCTCTGAATTAAAGAAAGATTTTATTTGGCATGTTTTGGAAAACCTGTGAGAAGATATAATAAATAGAACAATTTGAAATTCTTCTAACAAAATTATTTTCCCTTTGAGAAAATGCTGATTGAATTTTATATATATGTATGTATGTGTGTATATATATATATATATATATATATATATATATAGGCTTTTTAGGTTATAGGGAGAACTACAACATATTCTTTGAAAACTGAGAATAATGAAAGTAGCTGCATAGGTTCATTAAAATTGAATCATCTGGTCACCTGCTCTGGGAAAGAAAACCACTTTTGTTGGAAACTTTTGGGGTTTTTAACTGCAATATAAATAATGTGATCTATTTCTACCTCCCTTGTTGCTTATTTCTGTCATATGCATTATTGTTCTGGGTAGTTATAGAGACCCAGGATATTTACTAGTTTGTTTTTATTTAGAATGTTAGTATTTTTACTTAGTTTGTTTTCAATAAATAATTTTTTTGTAAAATAAATAAACTTCTTAAAAACAAAAACAAAAACTGCCAAACAAGCCGTAACAACCTCACTAAAATGCTATTTCTCCATAGACTTACAGGTTCTCTCCAGTCTAACTCTAAACCTTAATCTGGTGTGCTTTCCTATTTTCACTACCTTTTTGTTCTGTGACTACTGACTACCGTGGACTTGCAGGAAAGTTTATAGTGAATGTAGTAAATTTTAGTTATGAGCTACATTGGTTGATTATCTGTCCTTACTGTCACATTACAACTGAGTACCACAATATTCTGATATTATCTAAAGTACATGAGAAATTTTTATTATAATCCGTATCTGCATTATTTCACTTTGAATTCTGGACAGTGTTCCCTGAGAAAGAATAGCCCATTATGGATATGGCAGAAATTTCCTTACTTAAAAATAAAATGAAATTACCAAATATGGAAGCTAGTAATGAAATTTATTTGAGTTGATAATGAAGACCTATGTGATTTTTTACTTTAATGTGTGGTTAAAAGTACAGGTGGTCAAGGCTTTAGTTTAATTTACTATTACTCTCTTTTATTTTACTTATCACAAATGATAGTCTGTGGTTTGCTCTCATACAATGGCTGTAAATTTTGAAGATGAATTTAACTGTGCTGATTGAAACATCTGTGGGTTGAGTTTTGTTGTTTTTTTTTTTTTTCCCCCTTCCCCTAGTTCAGATGTTTCCTGGAACTTTTTGAACTGTAGTGAGCGCAGTTTTAGATTATGGGTGAAATCATCTCGTTTTGGTTGGTTGATTGACTGAGTGCTTTGGGATTTTTTATGCCAAAACAAGATTTAGTTCAGAGTCGGATCAATTCATTACACTCCCACAACTCCCACATCAAACTGGCACTGACTTGTTTTTGAAGCTGAGAACAATGAGCTGTATCCAGTATAAAAAATTAAGGCTGAATATTTCACTGCTCAACATACTGAAAGGTTGTAGGGTATATTTCTGTAGTGTGTCTGACAGAGTTCAGTGAACAGTAATTTGCAGGCATCGTGGACTTTTTAACAGATAAATGAAGAATTTAATACAACAATACTCAGCAGTTGTTCCCATGTAAATGCAAAACTATGTATTTGGCCTTGAGAAGTAAAGAATAAGGTGGTCTGAAATGCTTCATTAAATTCTTGGGTCAGAGATTGTTCCTGTGGTGATGTCCTTTAGGGTTCACTGGATCATAACAAGGACAACTCAAGCTCAGTCTTTCCCAAGAGGTGCCAGTGACCCTGGAGCTAGGAGAAAGCATGATAGGGAAAAGGGTGATTCGAAGACTTAGTTGCTTAACTGACTCTTATATTTAAGAAGTGGAAGGATCGGCATCTTGCAGAAGAGAAGTCAGCATTGTTCAGCTGGAAACTTCTTTCTCTGCATGCCTGTGTCCTTCAGTGCTGATCTGGAAATTGTTCTGCTTGTCCTTACCAAATGTAACCATTTACCCTCTTTTATTAAGAAAAGAGAAAAGTCTCCATCAGGCTGATAATTTGTTTTAAATAAATTAATAAATTTATCTGTGATCTGCTAGTCTGCCCATGTGTACACAGGAAGCCCTTAAAAAGAGAGCTAAGAGGAGCATTTAAGATAGGGGAGTGGGTGCCCCTCTTTTAATTATTTCTTTGTTTATCTAGTTAGCTCACAAATTCAAGAAGCGGTGGAGTTGATGGCCAGCTGAACATGACTTCCCTCTTTTCCCTGGGATTCAGTCTGTTTTGTTTTGATACTCCTGGTGCAGATTTAGGAGCTTCAGTTTTAACAACTGCTTCAGGCACCACCACAGTAAAACACTTCAGATCCAAAGAGCACAAATAATGTAATTGTCCTGTAATAATCTCTGACTGATGCTGGTATGTTGTATCTTGGAAGTATTAAGAAGATTATATGATTAGTCATTTTTCACAGTCCTTTGAAGTTACTGGGCACATTTCTATTATATTTCATAGTCTTTCTTTAACTGTAGGTTGCTTGAGGTAAGTATAAATACTAACTAAAGCTTTTTTTCTCTTTTTTATTTTTTTTTTTTTTTTTTTTTTTTTTAATATAGCCTATACATGGAAGTTCTCCAACATATCTTGAGATTCAAGTTAGTGGCAAGAAAAAAATCTGCTTGCAGTTACTTGGCCAGGAGTATAGACTGAACCCCAAAGAATGTTGTGCCCCCTGAAGAAACAATGCTTCTAAAAATGAAGACTGGTCTTACAAAAATAATCAAATAACTTCTGGTAGTCAGTGAGGTGATTTCCTAGCCAAGGAAACTGTAGAAGGACAAATAATAATAATAAGTATCATTATTAAGTGATTAAATGGACCTATTTCATTTAGGTTAGAGCCAAAGCAAGTCACAGAAGTATATAACTTTGAGTTTGTAGCTAGAGAATGACCCATAGAACTGTGATTGCACAAAGACCTTGCAGCTACCTGTGTTGTAAGCAATCATTTCCTGTCAGGACAACAAATGATAAGTCTGCGATGTTGCATAAAGAATGGATAGACAGCGAAGCATAAAATGAGTCATAACCTCATTGCAAGAAGCTTTTACCAAAGTGGTTTTGTTTACAGAGGAAAAAAAATGTAATATTTGTAAATAAATTTGTTAATATTTGCTTTTGATAGTATAGCCTTTGTTGTCCCAGAATGGGTTCCTTCACCCAGTGTGCAAGAGGCCAGTCCACACAGACTTGAGGTATTTGATTTATGTAGTTCAGCTCAGAAAGAAAGTTCAGCTCTGAAATTTGCCGGTCTAAGCTGGCAAATTTATAAAGCCAGTACATCAATTATCAAAACTTCTCATTATTTACACATTTTGACAAGCACAGACATTAATGTTTATCAGCTATAATTTATACAGTTCTCTTATTAATTAGTATTTTATTTCTGTTAGTTAAATTACTTTCTTTTTTCTTCTGCTAATCAGCCCTCATGCTCCCTCTTTTGAGTATGTGGGTTTCTTGAGTTGGCTGTGAGTCAGTGGTTGTGGTCTTCCCCTTCCAGAGTTGCCTTTTACCTAGTTAGCACAGTAGTTTGATGAGTTTGCTTTGTTTCTTCCTCCTAATCTGGTTCCTGCTGGCATTATCTTGAACATTTTACCCAGTGTCCTTGCAGTCTATCAGTTCAGCATTCTATTATGATTCTGTTTTTCAAATTTTGTACTCTCATGTTCTCTCTCTTTTTTTTTCTTTTTCTATAGCTGAAGTCACTGCAGCATGTTAAGCTGCAATTACTGAGACGTTAAATATAATTTATCTATTTGGAAGCCGTGCATGACCTTGATTTAAAATCTGGAAACAACAGGGTAGTGGTGTTTACACTCTCCATTAAAAGTTTATGTAGTTCTGTGTGTTTTGCTTCAATAAGCATCTCACACAATATGTGCCATATGAAATTTTATTTTGATAGCACTAAAGTAATTTGCAATGAGCTTCTTTTTTTTGATGCTTATTATCTATAGTGAAATACAATGCTTTCACATTCTTCCATTTCTTTGCTTTGCTGACTTTGTGGCTATGGAAGTGTTGTCTGGAAGGGAGCTCTGGGGTACCTAGTCCAGCCTCCTTCTAGAAGCAGGCCTGTTGCCAAGGCTAGATCTGTCCCACCAAGGCTTTGTCTAGCAGTGTTTTGAAAAGTCTCCTGAAAGGGAGGGATTTACAGCCTCTGCAAGGCAACCTGTTCCAGTGCTTTACTTATTCCTAATGAAGAACTTCTGCTCACCTACAGCCTGAACCTCCCAAGCTACATTTGTGACCATTGCCCCATTCCATATTGTCCACTAACACTAGGAAGAGTTTGCATTTGTGATCTTTGTTGCTACCCTACAAGTAGCTGTGTGCTGTGGCTAAGTAGCTTCTTTGCCTTTTCTTTTCTAGCATAGAGGAGTCTGGCCCCTTCAGCCTTCTTATTGCATGGTGCTGCCTTGCTTATTCAGTTCATCTATACAGAAAAAAATCTAGTGGAAGTGTTGTTTTCATTGCTGGCCAAGATTTTTTACTCTTCTCTTGAAAAACAGTATGCACAAAAGGCACTGAAGCATTCCAACAGCAGATTTGGGATCACAGTATATCATCTGTTGAACTGTGGTTTATGCTTGGCAAGCATCCTTCCCTTTAGTGAAGGACGAAAATAAGTTTTATGAGAAAACATAGATTTAGTGGTTAATGGCACATACAAAAAAAAATTCCTGGTTTTCCCCTCAACTTTGTATCAATTTTGACAGACACAGAATCTTATGTATATCAATATTTTTTAATTGACCACTTCATGTAGTGCTGTTATATTCATTTGCTTCAGGTGTTTTAAATCTGTGGAGATTTGTATGAATTTAATGTGTTATTCTAAAAACATCAATTTGACATTCTGACTTGAGAATTTAGAATCTTCTGACAAAAATTAATGGAATGCTAAATAAGATGCTTCAAAGATTCACCTGTTTGGTTTAGAAATTCTTGCATGTGTTACAAAACAAATATATTCTTGCTTTCCTGCTTTCTATGGTTGTATTTGGGTCCAGCATGAAAGGCTGGATGACAGTAAGGCTGATAAAGGTTCACTCTGGAGTAGAAGCTGAATGCAACAAATTTTACTGTTAATTTTTTTCATTTCCCTAAGCTTTTAAAGAGGTTATAGCATTTATTTTGTGTGTATGTGTTGTGACCTCAGTCATCTTGTTCATGATTTTGAAGAAAGTATGATTGGATCAGAACATGCTAAAGGTTTCAAATGATTGACATCATTACTCCTGTGGTTAATAGTGGGTGCACTGTCAGCCTTTCAGAGCTCTGCTAGTAGTTTGTGTGTCACAGCACACAAACTAAAAAAACAAATGTCTTCAGGAAAGTCTGCAAGAAACACCTCCCAGGATTCAGTTTTTACTTCCAAGAGAAATTCCTTCCCCTCTGCAGTCAATTTCTTAGCAACTTCTGGGAGGCCACATATGAAAGGCCCTACTAAATTGCTGCCAATGGATTTATCTTTCACTATTTCAATTCCTTTTTTGAATACACTTAGACTTTTATTCTTCAAATCTTGCATGGTAGTATGGAACACAGTCATTCATTATATGAAATCAGTTACTGCATATTGGTTGCTGTTTCTGCTGGATAATCACTGGTTCTTGAATTATGATGATGAATTTCTTATCTGTATTCTGCTTTTTAATGTGGTCTTGATCATGGTGATTTACTTCCTTAAAAGCTTAGGTAAGTTTTCAATTTTTAGGTAAGTTTTCAATTTTTGTTTACTACAAAAGGGTTTCTGGTCCATTCTCCTTCTAGACAGAATATTGTATATATTAAAGAAGCTGTTTGACATTTTTCTTCAATTATAGCATTTAGATTCTGTTTATAAGAGATAAGTTAAAATTAATATAATTTGTTTTCTAAAGGTGATAATTTTGTATTCATCATTAATTCATTCTTGCATTAAAAACTGAGTTCTCAATATCACAAATCTATACATGAAAATGGATTCAGGTTGTTCACATCTCTGCTAAATAATTTAAAAGAATTTTTGAGTGTACAGTGTGTTGTGATCTTATTTGTTATTAAAATACTGTTCTTTCATCCTGTTGGAGAGGTGGGACATAAATGTCTGGAAACAAGCTCAGCATTTCAATAACTTTCTCATATTAAATTACTCAATTGATGTGCTGTATCTCCACACTCCATTGTGAACACTCCATTGATGTATGTTCTATAGCTGCACTTTTAACTTTAGGGTACAAAACTAATAGAAATGTGGGACTTGGCATCAAAGTAGAAGCTTTATAAGAAGTCTCTCTCCTTCTGCCTGGTACTTGAAGAACTACATTGTCAGGTGCCACAGTTCAACTGACACCAAATGCTGTACACTTTGTCATTTGTACATCCTTTGCAACATCCAGTGAACTTCAAACTGGCATGATTAAATTCACCTGAGAATGGAGTTCCAGTTTACCATGTCTGTTGTTTAAACAGGTCAAGCATGCTTGGATAAGCATCACTGCCACCATGGGACAAATAAAACTGAATGATGAGATAGGATAATGCTGCAGACCTGATGTATTCAGAGTGTATCAGCTTAATTTTATGGAAAAAAAAAAGTTTTTTCTGTTCTAGTGTGCAAAGCTTCATGCAGGTCACCAGTATCATCTCTGGGAAATACATGGTAGCAGCTGCCATGACATTAGGCACATTTCATTTCTGTAATTGCTGTCTACTAGCTTGATGTTTGTGGATCCATTATCAAGAACTATTTGAAGTGTGCCATTATGGTATTTTGGCACTATAGCAATGCAGAGGTACTTATTAGTATATTTACAGAGGTTGAATGCCTCTGACAGGATCTGTAGCCTTTTTGTTGAGTGTATAGAACTGGGGAGAGGTCTAGTAAGACATGGGAGGGTAGTTATTTCCTCCAAGGTACCAAACAACTGGAACTCTTTCTGCCAGCATTACCAGTGTCCAGAAAAGTTGTGCTTATCTGTGGTAAGCACAGGATTCTTTGTTTTGAGGGTTTCTTAATGCTTAATAACTTTGCCATCCTTTTTCTTGGTCAAAGCAGATTTTTGAAGCCTCTCACTGACTGTAGGTGAAACTGCTTTGTGTTACCAGGAGTAGCACCTGAATAGATGAAATTTGCATTTAGAAGACTGAGAACAAGATGCAATAGCCTTATGTCCAGGGTAGAAACAAGTAAAGAATGACTTACAACAGCTGTACAAGGTAATGTCATGGTGCAGGGAATCCAGCTGTACATAGTGATTACTGTCAGGATGTTCTTCCAGGACCAAAGGGCACACATATGCAAATTTACATGCACACGTTAGGCCAGTAATGAAGGACTCTGAGGTACCTTAAAGGGGACATAGTAGATGTTTAACACCTTGGAGTAGATGTGGATAAATTCAGTGCACACCTCAGTAAAATGTCTTCAGAATGCCAGGTGATTCACATATTTAAAAACTGGATGCTGATCAATACATTATTAAATAATATGCTTTAAAACATTACATGCTTTAATAACAGCAAAGTGCTGGGCTTCCTGTTCTGTGGAATAGTGGTAGAGAGTTGCACAACTTATGTGCTAAGCATGTGCTCAAAGGTGATGGATGTGGGTTATCTCAGGGTACAACAATTTATTCATATATGCCACCATCATTAAATAAATCCATTTTTTGCACGTTCACATTAATCCCTTTTATGATGTGTCTAGGTCTTGTAGTCTTTGTTTGATGATAGAGTGCAAGAGTCCTTTTTGGGAATAATCCATTTTATGGTACTTCAGACAAATCCTGTGCACATGAGAAGCAATTGTTACATTCAGTTTCCTAGAGTATTTTTATTTCTGTGCTGGGCAGAATTACTAATGTCACTGGAGGGAAAATATTCTGTTAATAGGCTAATTTCAAATTCATTTCCCTAGAAAATTAGTACTTGTAAAAAAATCAGTGATATTTAAGACTCTTCTCATTAGGTGAACTGGGTAAAAATCTTGGGGATCCTTTAATCATAAATAGTGACAACGATTCATAAAATATTCCAAGAACAAGCTACTGAGTATTTCAGTGGCATCTTAAGAGAAATAAATACTTTCATTTGCCTGGTACATTTCTTCTGTTTTTAGAGATGCTGCTTTTTTTGTGGTCGAGTGTCCTTTCTTTTCATACATTATTTTCTTTCTCTCTGTCATTTCATCTCCCTAGTTTCCAGATTTCTCCCACAGTGCATACCTATGCACTTACTTGCACTCACTTATCATGTCTGATATCTAAATTGAAAGCAGTGTCACCTTTATTCTGTCAGTGGCTTCACAGGATGAAATAGTCAAGAAGAAATTTTCTTGTTTGTTTTAAAGCCAAATTAATTTCCTGATATACAGAAGGGGGAATATCTTCTGAATTGCTATTTAGCACTTTATTGTGAATCCATGTCTTGCCCACATTGAATATGACACAGCTTCCAAGTGCTTAATCCGTAAGATTACACTGGAGAGTTTTGTTGTTGAGGTTTTCGACCTCAGCAGTGTATTGTGACACGTGAATGAACCTACACAGAGGTGTTTAAAGCAGGAGGCGCTTTTGGTGCTGGATGTTCTGATTCTCAAGCAGGGCAAACCCCTGAGGAGGAAAATAATGGAATACATTTAGATCTTTCATATTGTGTATGAATGCTTATAAGCTGGTCTGTTAATACAGTGTCAGAATGACAAGTTTATTCACACACATTTTTTGCATGTGTATTGGCACCCTTTGACAGGCAGGCAGAGGTAGGACTGAGAGAGCTCTGTGGTCTAGCTGAGAAATATGCAGAATCTGTGCAGGCATGCTAAATCTGATTTGGGAAGAAAATGGTAGCACGGTGCTCTTGAAAGATAATTTCCTTTTAATGGCAATGCTAGCAACATCAGAGAATTATTTTTCAGAAATGTAGATGTAACATTTCGGAAATGCCTGGAGAGAAACATATTTTGTGGTTATAAGTCTTCTGTTCATCAAAATGTTGATTCAATTGATACTTTCCTTATGAAAGTATAAAAAATATTAAGTAGGAGGGCTCATCTAGAGTAGCTCCCACTGTGATTATGGTGGTGTACTGATACCTGTGTCTAGTTATACCTGGTGTTCCTAGTCTAATTACATTGCACTGATCAGCTGGAGTGTCTTTTATGAAGATGTAGGGATTTGTATTTTCAGGAGTTGCTAATTTTTTTGAAAAAAGAGCTTTAGAAGCAGCTGTGTGCTAAATTTCCTTCTTAAACAACTGCGGTAGAAGGCAAAAGTGTGGTAACATATGTATGTAGTGGGTGTATTTGATTACTTATATACTTTGTTTATCTTTTATGGCTTAAGAATAAACCCTGTTCCCAGTGCTGAGTTTAGTCTAGGTTCTTACAGCACAAATCTTTTAGAGAAATGGTGAGAGCTTACACAGTCTGTTTCATTTCTCTTTTGTTTTCTGCATCAGCCCCCTCTTTTGCTGGCTCGTATGCTCACACTGATGCGCACACTTTTGCTGTTGCAATGCAGGAGAAATGTAGGAGCAAGAATGAGGGGGTGGAACTTCAGTCACAGAAACAAATCAACAGCAAATGTAATGTTGGCAAATGTGGCCTCTGCTGTCCAGAAAAATCCTTTTCCACTTACATGTTGTACACTTAAAGTGCACTAAAGGCTTTAAAGATGATTATAGTTTATTTTTAGCCTTTTAAGCAAGGTAAAGATATTATAACTTAAAGTCTTGGGATAATTACACGCTTTATGCTGGTCAGTGGGTTAATTAAAATTAAATACTCAGCTGCAGAGGTTCTTTGTGTTCTCAGCTATGTGTTGGGGTCCATCCCCAGCCATCTATCAGTTGGGTTTAAGAGTGGGGAAAAAAAGCATTACTCCAAGTATACAAAACTGCAGGGATGCTTTGTGCTTACAAACTCAGTTACTGTTTAGCACTAAAACTGACTACTATAATTTCATTGTGGGGGATGTTATAATACTGTTTTCTTCCTGGCAGTGTACTGCTCTGGAAGTCAACAGCATACAGTAGAATTTAAAGTAAGTATAAAAACTGCCTGCCTTTACAATTAAAAACTCAGAGTATGTCCTGATTTTGTAGCCTTTTGCAGTAAAGGGAAAGCTATACATAAAGTAAATTTCAAATGTTTCTTCCAGGCCTCTGATTAATCTCTGCTTGGGCCTTCTGCCTTTTAAACAACTGATAAGGGACTCTGCTGTTAAAATATTAAAATACACAAACAAATGTTCAGTTTTGTGCATTTTGCTGTATGGTTATTCTTAATAAAATTGATCAAAATTTACAGTAGATTCTACACAGTGGAATTAATTTGCATTGTTCTGATTCCTTACCTAAGGGAAGTGCTGAAAAGAAGAGTGGCTTTGAGCCACAATATGCCTTAACAGAGCAAAGAGGTGGCAGTATCAGTATCAATTACTGCTTGTCTCAGTGCAAATAAAGCAACTAGTGTTGAAAATCATGCCAAATGCAGATCTTTTTCCCAGAAAATGTGCAATTCATTTGAGTGAGGGCTCTGTCTACACTGGCAATTAGAAATGAAAATTTGGGGTTCTTGATGCAGTTGGCTGGCAGGGGCTGGTGTACCATTTAGCTATGGTCACCTGCATCTAGATGCATATGAGTAAAATAGTGGCATCACATTTCTTCACGATGCCTTGTAAAGTTGCTGTATGGCTCGTAGTGTCAAGTTTTTTAAGACCTGACAGCCTCTGAAGCTCATTGGGGTTGATGCATTCAGATGCATCATTAGATGAAAGTTGTACAGCCTCTTCCAATAATTTGCTTATCCTGAAAACATCACTTCTCTATATTTTAGTGTTGCCAGCACTGCTTAAAAGCCTGTGGTTCACATTTCTTAGTTTATCTGGAGGTCTGCCATTGTTACAGTAGCATGTCGTGCTTGCTTTCCTTGTGAAACCATTGCTGGGCCATTGGGGGCTAAAAACTGCTGGGATGGAGACTGCTGGTCTCCAGCAGAGTGTTAGTGTCCTGCCTCTTTTGCTGACTGGTCAAATTCAACAGGCATAGTTAAACTTGAAGATACAGTATTTCCCAGAAATGGGAATGGTATGTGTCCCTCTTTCCCCCCTTCAGCTTTTAAGAGATCAAGCTGTAGAATGGGGTTAAAAGTGGGAAGTTACTAGCCTCAGGAGGTAATTGCATTGGAGATTCCCCAGTAGTTTTGGAGTTTGATACAGCAGAATGTGTGTTAACTTTCCACTCATTTTTCAACAACATTTTATGTTTATACTTGAATTTTTTTCTAGTGAGAGCAAACTTTTCAGTTGAAGTCATTCTTAGCAACAAGATGCTTTGAAGAAGCTTGCAAAATAAACAGAGGAAAATAATGGCTCTACTGAGTGTGAGTTGCCTTTTCCCTTTTCTTTGCTTGTCTTCCAGAAACAAGAGCAATTACCTTAAAAGATAGTTTTCTGCATTGGTGGTCTTTTTGGCAAAAACTTAAGTTATTTCAGGTTTGTGGAGCAACTGAATTGATGTTGACTGTTATTTTTCTCTTGATTATATTTTCCTTGAGAAGAAAAACTTTTCTGTTATATTAAAAACAAACAACAAAAGAAGCTAATTTTCCTGAACTTGGACTAAGAGAATCGCCTTTTTTTCTGAAAGCAACTGGAACATGGCATTTCTGTCTACCACTCAGCCTTTGCATGCTGATAAAAAGCATAAGGTGTCCGTGCTGCTGCTGAAATATATAGAGCATGATTTCGTAAAGAAAGGCTAGATTTGCCAAATTATTATGGTATGAAGAGCAGATTTTTGTGTCTTAATGCTTTCCTTGATTCTTCTGCTGTGCTTAGAACTGGGCAACAGTCTTCCCAACTTCAGCCAGGAGTCTCTTGACTTCTTCTACCTCGTCTGCTCCACCAGCTAGCTGCTTGGCTTCTTGCACTATATTCTGCTTCTGAACAAGGCTAATATATTTCTCTTGTATGGTTGTAATTTCACGAGGGCAACAAAGGTTTTGTAAATAGTAGGTGTGAGTATGATGTGGAGAAAATCTTGAAGTGTAGTCTTCAGGAGGTTGGAGCATTGTCAATTCTTACAGATTGAGAGTCTGCAGATCTCTGGCTATGCAAATTGTGGATTGGAGGACAGGCAGAAAGAACTTCATTAAGTAAAATAAACTTAAGATCATACATTCCTGTTCTGTAGCTTGTGGGTACTAGCAGCTTATAAATTCCTAGTGTATTTTACTACAGCTATATACACAGTAAACAATTTTATTACTTTTAGTAACAGAAGGATAGAGGCGACAGTACTGGTATCTTGTGTCTGGAAGGTAATACCTGTTACTGGAAGTGGCATTTCCTGTGCAGCCAGAGTGCAAACTGGCTTGTTTATTGTAAGTGCTAGTCCTGCAGCATTCGATGTTTGCTCTGATCTGACACAAGGTTTTTTGGCTTCTGGAGTTTAGAATTGAAGAATATACAGTTTTCTACTAGGACATAATGTCCTGTCATGTTTTATAGTAATTTATATCTTTGATATAGAGGAAAATCTGTAGTGCAGGATTTAATTTTCAGATTTTTGTAACTATACAGTCTTCTTGCTTATTTCTGTTAGAAAAGATTACGAGGACATCTCTCTGCTGTTGAGGTAACATGTATAGAGAAAAGAGAATCAGTTGTGGGCATGCATTTTTGAGACTCAGCTTTTTTCAAGTCAAGGATTTGCCTACAGAATGGAGAGATAAGATCTGTGTGTGTGTATTTAAAAAAATTGCTTTTTTCTAGGCTTTCATATTCTAGTGTTTGTAGAGGTGTGTCATTATTTGAATTGATACTTGTACCTAATCTTAATGCTAAAAAAGCATTTAGAATTGCAAAATTTACAGAGTCACAGAATCAGTTAGGTTGGAAAAGACTTCTGAGATTGAGTCTGAACTTTGACCATACTACCTTGTCAATCAGACCATGACACCAAGTGCCATGTCCACTTTTTCCTTAAACACCTCTTGGTACAGTGACTTCACCACCTAATTGACTCCGAGCCCATAAGTGAAAGATTGAGCTCTTTGAGTCTCTCGTTACACTTGAAACTAAAACACATTTAAAAGGTTAAGGTCACAGCAAACTTAATGAGGTGGAGGTTTTAGTTCTATTTTGAAATGTTGGCTCTTTGCTTATAGGATTATAATTTGTTCTTTTCAAGGAGATAAATATGCGTGTGGATGGCGTGCACTCACTAAATTTATCAGAAAGTAAAACATGCAAAACCAAATGTAACATTGAAATGCTGAAACAGGAATGAAAATAAAAGGGGAAAAGGAATTGCATTGATTTCCTGAATGAGCAGGTTGCAGGGGTGTGGGCGGGCTGTGGTGGATCTGCTGACTGGACATGGGCTGTGTGGGAGGGCTCCAGATGCTGTGCTTGCATGTGCTCCCACTCGGTTTCTTCCTTTTCACTGGTTCATTCACACGATCGTTTTGGCAGTGGGGGGGGCTTTGTCTGAACACTGTTAGACTGTGGCTGCATACAGAGCAGGAGACACTGATAACAAGCAACAAATGGCAAGCAGATTTCAGTAGGAACTCCAGTCTCATTTTGTTCAGTGCTCCCAGGTAAGGAGGTTACATGGTAAGGATGGAAGGAGTGAGTGTTTGAAGAGCTGCTGCTGTGACTCTGATTTGAGCTGTTCCAGAGCTATACCATGCTGCTTCTGCTAGCAGGGTTGCACACAGTGTGATGAAATGGAGATTGCTGAGTCAGGAAGACAATAAATTATAACTGCGTGGCTATGACAGCTCAGTAGGAGCACCTATGGATGGAAAAAGCATTACATACTTTTAAGCACTGTTGACATGAGATGATTTTTTTACCGCTTTAATGAAAGCTTAATCAAATGAACACATAAAGCTTGAAGAGAAAAGTATTTCTTTTACACAGGAAATAAAACTGCACAAACAAATGTGCACTATTAACAGAACAAATTTTATTTCAAATACAGAGCTTTAAGATCGAAAATACAATCTGTGAGTGTGAAATTCTTTTTAGGAAGACTTCTGTATAGACAAGCTTTTCGGTAAAGTGTTTATTAACACACAAAAAATAGTGTTCTGTTTAAAATACACAGAGATCAAATTAGAAGCAAAATCACCATGGTCAGTGGAGATCATGTGCAGCTGTAGGAATTACCTTCTGCATGTATAGTGGATCTTTTCTGCATTAAAAGATTAAACCCCTCTCTAATTTTAGAATATGCATTTTAGGTGGATAACAACAGTCTCAGCTTTTCAGGTAGTTCAAAAGTCATGCAGTAAAAGATATTCTGGACTTAAAATATAAATGATAATACATGAATTCTGATATCATAGCACTGTAGTTATTTTGTAATGCTTCTATGATAATCTTAACTCTTGAGAGAAATATTTTATATTTTCTGTGCATAGTGGAGCTTTATGTGTAGATTTTAGTGTCAGTCTCATTAGTCCAAATAAGCTGCTTGAAATACTTACAGTATAAACCCTTCCTAAAAACACAGAAAAATTCAGTGTTTGGAATGCCCAGATGCTGAAGAGTTAATGGTGGGGTTGCACTGGATTCAGTGTATTTGCAGATGTTGCTGCAACCAACTGCTGATTTTTCTCCCATCCTGTCAGGGAACTCTGCCAGCCATGATTCATGGAATGATTTTTTTGCGCTGAGTAATCTGTGGTTTTTCTTTTTTCCTCTTCCCTCTCCCTTATTTTTATCCTGAACTAAAGCACTATTCATTTCAGCTGAAAGGAGGAGAATCTTCCAAAGCATTAATACAAAACATTAAATACACTGTGTTTTGAGTGGAGGAATTGTAACAAATGTTAAACTTGCTGTAATTTTACTCGGTCTAAGGCAGTCTAGTCCAGTGTGGGAAAACAGTTTTAGAACAGAATCAGCTTTTGGTTTGGCTAGTCATATGGTTTTACAGTTCTCTTAAGACTTCTGTACTAGTATTGCTAAAGAACATCCAACTTCTGTGCTGATGTTATGCCTCCTTTCTCACAGATCGCTCAGAAAGAAATAAACCAGACTGCCGCTCTTCAGGGTAAGAACTGTATTTCTTTATTTATTCTTCCCTTTTCTTTCTTTTTTTTTTCTTTAGCTTTATTTTTTACTTTTATTGGGTGAACTAGGAAATTGGCCAGAAATATAAAAATGTCATTCTTCTACTTCTCTGTTTTGGTAACAGTAATGTAATACCAAAATAAGTTTGTGTTAAAAATAATTGTTTTATATTCTCTATGGGCAAAGGTTTTTTTTTCAAGAAGTTAATAGGACTTGCTACATTGTAATTGTACACACTGAATCTCCAAATGCTTATGTATCATGCACAGGGTTGTTTTGTAAAACTGTGGTTTAAAACAAGAAACCCCTCATGACTTTTACTACTTTGAACTGTTTGCTTCTATAGCAAGGAAAATAATTCTTGGTTCAGTCAAAAATAGCAACACTCTATTATTTATTCCATTAATTCTGATTCCATCATACCCAAAGTTTCAAAAGAAGCAAACAAAAGTGTTTTACACAAAGCTCATGTGCACACACACCAACATGTGTTTATTTAGAATTTCCATCAGGACTTGTCATGAACTTCTAGGCTATTGATTTGCAAGGCCATATTTTCCCTTAAGCTTCTGAATGTTTTGTATTTCTTCTTATCCTCTGACTTTTAAATAATCTCTTTCTCTATTGCCTCATTTTCAAACAGTCTTTCAGTTCTCCACTTGGGAATAGGATTTTGTCCATGCCATGTGGTGGATAGTAGAATTTTAATGAACTAAAGAGCAGACCAGTGAACACTGTCTCTCCCATTCCTTTGTGAAAAGTCTTTCCAAAAAACTCCCCTGGTGTCCAGGCTTTTGACATGACCTGACCTTTTCATTTGATTTTTACAGTCTACATTTTTTCCTTTTTGGTACATTTTTACAGTACAGTGGGCTAGGGTTTATAGCTGGAAGAACAGTGTACCATTTTCTTACAGCACACTTGATGTGTTGTATCTATTGTGTGATGTGATGGGAGAGGATGTTTTTCCCTTCCCTCCCCCCTCTGCCATAGCACTGTAACTGATTCCAGCAGCGTGTTTAAGTTGCAGGGGGGTATTGCCTTTGTCTTTGAAGACTTTTATCTGCTCAAAAGCTCAATCACTGCATGTGCTGATTTCCTTTAATACTTAAAAATATTGAACTTTTTTGTTTTCTTAAAATTATGTGATTACAGTCTAAATGTTAGAACTTTTATTAGATCATGTCATAATACAATAATGTCAAATAAATCCAAATCATTATCAAAAGGAAATCTTATTTTATCAAAATGTTTTGTTTAAGGTTGAAATACCTTCAATCTCTTCCCCTTTCTTCTCTCTATAGTCATTCTCATCAGTACCTTTTTGCTCTGGGGAGTGTTTTACATGTTTGAATCTGGACCAAAAGCAAAGTAAAGCTTCAGATTTTTTTTCTATGGAATTGGAAAGTCAAATGTGGACCAGCCTTGGAGATAAAACACTGCCCTGAGTTGCCTGGACTACAGTCTCCAAATTCTCATGTGGAAAGCACAGAGTAATTAACAGCATAATGTAGATTGTTCATAATGTTGAGAGATGCAAATATCAGTAGTCTTTAATTCCTGTCAGCAGTGCATGTACTTTCTGACCTTATCTATGTATCTTCTCCCCCCTTCTCAGTCTCACTGGCCATTGTGTCATGAGCTGTGAAGAAGAAAAGCCACCATTTAAACAGTAGTGTTGTTTTGTGCCCGTCTCACTGCTGTTTCTAGACTGGAACAGGAGCAGCCTGCCTTACTTAAATTATGTACTCTGCTAATTGATATTGTTACACTCAGTGGTTCATCTCTCATTATAATTAGAAACATTATTTTGTGGTGACAAATTTCTGGGTGAGATTCTTATCCCAAGTCTGGCCATATCATGCCCTGGAAAAGAGCTGCAGTTGCATCAAGGCCAGAGCCCCTTGATAGAAGACGTGAGGGAAAACTAAATTGTGAAGCATGCACGGCTAAAACTGAAGTGCAAAGCACACTTCTCTTGTAACATAGGCAGCATTTCTGAGCTGTTTGAATTATACTGGAGACAGTTTTATTCCATTTTATGATGAGCTACTGCACATTGGACACTATCCTCTCTGGGAGCAGTTCATGACAAGGGAAGAAGAAAATAAAATGGTTCAGAGGCATCATTTATTCCTTAAATTGCATGTTGAGGGATGCATAGCTTAAAAACACAAGATACTGTCTCAGTCATGGTCTCAAGTGGAACAAAAATGACGCTGCAGGTCTTGAACTCAAGGTCTGGAAACAAGAGCTTCTGCACTAGAATTACTATGAAATACTGGATGTAGACATGGGTAGACCAGCTGACAAGATGAAGGAATAAGCAGTGAACTTTAAGAGAGGTAGATAACCTAAGATGAAATAGCAGATGTAGATGTTTCTAAGAGAGATCCAGAGAAGTGGTTTATTGTTTCATACAAAACTATGATGAGATTTTGCCTAGAAGTCTGTCAAGTCTAAGTATAAATGTGGAACAGTGGGATAAGAAGAGACCAAAAAAAGGCCCAGATACTGATCACCACCTCTTCCACATGCATTTTAAGGTTAGGTTGTGGTCTGGAACATGATCATCGTAACAAAAAGGTCACATAACAGTGCTTCTTGTGATTTCAAAATTCTAAAGCTTGCTCTTTCCAATCTCCTATTCTTATATGTGTCTCTGCCTATGCATTTCTAGATGTATTTCAAGCTTGTGCTTGAGTCTTTGCAGTATTAGAGATGAAGAGTTTATATACAGTGAGACAGGACCAGTTATAAACATACCTTTGGACATAATTCATTTGCAGCGAAAGACGTTAAAAAACCTGTTCTAGATAGAACAGTATATAAATGGTCATTAATACTATACTTTAGGGTGATGCCATTTAGAAGAATTTTTACAGCAGTATCAGGAACTCTGACAAATATTCTGGTCTGGTTATTAGCCTGTCAAATGTTTAGCATGGGAGAAATGCTAAAGAAAGAGGAAGCATTCTGAGGGTGATACAGGGATCTAGCATGGCATGGGAAAGAAATCTGGAGAGTAGATGAACCAAAGACCACAGATAATGATTTAAAGGGAGGGAAACAGGCTACCTTTACAAAATGTGCATTATTACATTATCTTCTGCCTCTTTTGGTGATTAGTTTGACACTCAGGAGAGTTTAGATAAAGCAAGGAGTAGCAGAACAGAGCCTGTGTACCTATTTAGTGTACTTCTCTGTGCTGTTTTATTTGTTAAATATAGCACATTAGTAAGATCAAGACAAATATTCACTGAATCCAAATGATACCTATTTCTATGTTAAATTTTTATCAAGAGATATTTTGTTTCATGACCTAATAGCCACCCTTCAATTGTTATATTTCAGACAGTATGAAAATATATCTCTACTGGTAACAGTGGTCTGTAATTATAATTCTTGATTTTACTGTCAGGTCATGCTTGTACTATGTCTCTGATAGCTTCAGGTCATGCACTGCTGTAACAGGGGTCAATTAGGTCAAAAGAAGTAGGTTTTTATTCCTCTAAATGTTTTCAAACTGAAAATTATATGATAGTAATAGAATAGAAGATTTCAAGCATCTACATATTTGCAGTTAATCCCTGAACATGAGTAAAGCTTGTAGAAGGAACTGGATTTTTTTTTCTTCTTTTGGTTAAGGATTATGGATCAAAAAATCCTGAAACACAGTGCTATAATTTGGAATAATTCATTGTAGTTGCCTTGACCTTGAAGATGAGTGGATGAAGGTAGCTAAAAACTGCGGCAACGTATTGAGAGATTTAGTAGGGTATCAGTCACTTGAAGTCAAGTCAGAAATATCAGTGTCTATTGTGAAAAATGGGGAGGGGGATGAAAATAATTAGTTCATTTCTAGAAACAGATCCTAGGTTTTACTGCATATAGTCTGCCTGGTGACTGTAATGTGTTTAAGTTCTTTTACAGCTGGTTGCCTTCATTTGATTGCAGTAAATTGAGCTTTTTTATTTAAAATGCATTAAGTCAACAATACAAATAGACAAAAGTCATCTTTTGTTCCTTTATAAACATGTACTTGTAGTGGCTGATCAAAGGGGCTACTGATCCCTTTAGTGAAGCTCTGGTAAATCAAGTGATCATTTTTATGAATGGTTTTTTGTATCTGACTTTGGTTTTAGTTGTTTGTTTTGTTGTTTTTTTTTTTAATGTAGCAGAATTCCATTAGTGAAAGCTTTTCTTCTTTCTATGTCTTCTTCTATATAATGTTGATTTTGTGAAACTGTGTTTAAGAAATACTACAGTAACAGTCCGACTATATCTTAAGAATGTGTTTTCCCAGATCATCTCTGAAACCTGAAAAGACACCCTTTAATTAAGATCTTAAGCGTTTAACAGAGCATGAAGGGAATCCTAAGGCACTGGCTTGAGAAGGTGGTGGAACTGCCCCCTCTTTAAAATTAGGTGGTTTTGCAAATCAGTATGCTTTTGAGGTCTTGAGAAAACACACAGTAACAGGTTTTTCTATGTTGTAAACATTACAGTCAGTCATTTAATAGTTTCACTAGATCATAGAATATCCTGAGTTGGAAAATACCCACAAGGATCATTGAAATCCAACTCTTGGCCCTGCACAGAACCATCCCCAAGAGTCATACTATGAGCCTGAGAACATTGTCCAAATGGTTCTTGAGCTCTGTCAGGCTTGGTCCTGTGACCACTTCCCTGGGCGCTGTTCCAGTGCCCAGCCACCCTCTGGGTGAAGAACATTTTCCTGATATCCAACCTAAACCTCCCCTGACACAACTTCAGGCCATTCCCTCAGGTGCTGTCACTGGCCCCCACAGAGAAGAGATTGGTGCCTGCCCCTGTTACTCCCCTCACCAGGAATTGTGACTGCAGTGAGGTCTCAGTCTCCTCTCCTCCAGGCTGAGCACACCAAGTGACCTCAGCCACTCACACAGCTTCCCCTCAAGGTCTTTCACCATCTCTGTTGCCCTCCTTGGGTCAGTGTTCAGTAGTTTCAGTGTCTTATATTGTGTCACCCAGAGCTGCCCCCAGCACTGGAGGTGAGGCCGCCCCAGTGCAGAGCAGAGCAGGACAATCCCTCCCTTGCCCAGCTGTGCCTGATGTCCCCAGGGCAGGGTTGGCTCTCCTGGCTGCCAGGGCACAATGACTCACATTCAGTGCCATGGCCCAGGACCCCCAGCTCCCTTTCTGCAGTGCTGCTCCCCAGCCTCTTGTTCCCCAGACTGTATGTACATTCAAGGTTGCCCTATCTGAGGTATAGGATCTGGCATTTGTCTTTTTTAAACTTTATATTGTTGATGAATGCTTTGTCTTAGTCAGAGGGGCAGTGTGGAGAGACTTCTGCTGCATCTGTACTGAGAAATCACAGAATGGTGGGAAGGTCATGCAGGTCATGTAATCAAGCGTGGTGCTCATAGTGGGAAGATGCTGATGCTAGATCAGGTTTTTTATAGCCAAGATGTAAAAATCTCCCAGGAACGAGAGATTGAGCCTACTTACTTTCAGCCCACACTGAGGCTGCTTGTCTGTCATTTACTAACTTTATTTCCAAATGATAGTGCTGTGGGAAATACTACCAAAATAAGCAGTCAAAACACTGGACTACTTAATATCCAGGAGGACTGAATTCATTCACCCAAATATCCTGAAGTACAGTTTTTCATCACTGTTGTTTAAAACCCTTGTGTTGTCTACTAGCACAGTCTGGACAGCCTTGTCAGTGCTTCTGCTTTACACAAGAAAATTTCAGGCTTTTGCCCATCCAGCCAGTGTAACAGACTGTAATACACATCTGAAGTTTGAGACTTTGAACCTTGCTGACACTCCGTCTGAATGGGAAGGGTTGTGTGTAGAAGAAAGAATGAATGTTGGGGGATGTTTTACTGTGATACTCTTATTAATTACATTTAACTTGTGCAACTTTTAAGGCTAGGGAATACCAGGTTACTCTTGCTCTAAGCATGCTTTTAGGCTGTGAAAATAGAAATGTCCTGCTTTTGTACCCTCCCAGTAGGTCAGAAGTTGGGCTAGTTCTAAAAAGTATCTAATCTCCTTTCCAGATCCTTGGGTTGCAGTTTCACAATTGCCCTGAGCTGAGCTAAGCCTGTGTTGCTCCAAGAAGGAAAGGTCTCATTCTCTCCTTTGGGCTGCTGTCAGTGCTCATGTGGTTAGTTGGATCAGAAGGCTGATCTCCAGAGAAAAACAAAAAAAAAATAGCTGTGTTTCCACTTCACGGATGAAGCAGGTTCAGCACAGGGGAGCAGAGTGATTTTTTGCAAGTTCCACAATCACTCAGTGGCAGAACTGGAAGCAAGGGCTCTCAGTTGTGATTTTTCTTGTTCTCTTAAAAGTAGGATCATGTGACTCCTTTATTTTCAGTCTTAGAGATACATTTTGGACTCACTCAGTGCAATCCCACAGGTTAAATATAGATTTAAACTGACAATTTGAGATTGGAATCTACTTATGTGTCTTTTGTTTATCACATGTTTCTCATCAGCATGTGTTTTTGCATCAGAGCTGTTGTTTCTGAGAGTAGAATAAGCTGGAGCAATTTTGTGCAGCTTGTTTCTTTGGTAGCTTCTTTGCCACAATAAATTACTATGCTTAATTTTTATTTGCAATGTTAGTTTTACTCTGTTCAGTTTATACTTATCTGTAAATGAGGAAAAAAGAATCACAGGTAGAGCAGAGGAATAAATGGCAGATGGGTTCAGCATAGTTTTTGGCAGTTAGGGATCACAAGAGTATCTAGAGCCTGTTCCTGGGGGTATTTGTTTTAATGTTGGCAATTTGTCACTGTTATTTTGGGGATTTTTGGCTATTCATCTCACAGATAACAGTAAAGAGTTACTGTGAAGGGTGTATCCTAGCCAGCCTCCTAGATCCCTTATTCCTAAACATAGAAGAGGGATTTGTTTTAATAAAAAGAATGCTCTGTTCCTGGTTTCTGCAAAGGGAATTCTGAAGGACTGTTTGCTCTGGTGCCCTGAACAACTCTTTCCGTTGTCTGGGCTGCTCTCCAGTGCTTATTCTAATTCATAATGGAAAATAACACTGCAAATGAGATGGTTGTTGAAAGAATAAAGAGAAAAAGGCTCACCCTCTGTCTTCACTGAGAAAATTTCACTGCTTCTTTGGGCATCTTGTGTACATGAGCAAGTTTCACCATCCCATCATCTTTCAAAGTAGACTTCTATAGAAAGTACTGAGGACCATCCAGACATGGCAACACTCCTTGTGCATTAGGAGAATTATCTGGAGCATGACCAACCATGATAGACATTAGTTCTAAAAAGATGGTTTCAGAAAGGACACAATTGCACATTTTAAAGCCAAATTAATCAGTCATGGTTATAATTTTGTTATATTTTTTTTTCTCCCCAAGACATTTCAATGGTGAACAGCAGATGAAGCTGATGTGGTAGCTGGGAAGGAGGGCTGGGAGAGAATTCTTTCCAAAGGTATTTATAATGTTCTCAAAGAAAACAGAAAAGAAGGAGGAGCTGCTAAGAGAAGCCTATAGGACATGTGTCAGGGCTGAGGAGGCAGACTCAGCAGGTTTTAACCTTACAATGCAGAAGCAGTAGTCATGAAGTTGTCTCTGAAAGAATTTCATGTTGATATTTTAAGTGTCGGAGCTTTTATTTATTTCCCTAAGGATTTATGTAGGTTTCTGTCTAGGCTCAGTATCTACATTTTCCTTTGCCTCTGGAATTTGAGTGGGAGAGCTCAGATTGCAGTTACATTGTATTCATTTCTATGGCCTCTTACTCTGATGCACACAAAAGAGAAGAGATTGTTATTTCGTTCTTTTTTTTTTTTTCTGTTCTCTCTTAATGTACTGCTCACCTACTTTGTAATTTCATTGTAAGTTATTTCTTTGGTGTCTTTGTTCTTTATTCTAGTATAGGGAATCAGTTACCTTAAGTACCAGCATTTGATTTGGCAGGTTGAACATTGAAATGATTGATCAAGTACTCTTAAAGCATGTTACAGTTGCATTCTTACTATATCATGGGGGTAAAGTATTCCAAGGGAGGCCTGTCACATTGATAATTTCTTCCTCCTAAATGTATTTTAGTTTAATGTACAGTATAATGTGCAGTTTGCACAGCTGTACATTTGACTCTGATCCTGTCAGTCATTGCATTTCTGATTTTGCTACAAAATTTCTCTGTTCAAAAGTAGTATTTTGCTCAGTGCAGACATCACCATTTGAATTTAAGCCATGTTTCCATGCTGTGTTTGCCCTAGTTTTGGCCATCTGTGACAAATCACAGGCTGAACTGAGTTAGTATTAGCCCCTAGTATAGACAAGGATGAGCTGCTTTTTCATCTGTTCCAGCTGCTTCAGCTTCAAGAAGAGAGCCAAGATCCAGTGGTACAAAGCGTCATGTTGCCTGTTCCCTTGGAGGCTTACAACCAAGGCAGGTCGCTAGCAGGGTCGTGCCCCAGGAAGGTCCCCTGCTACAGAGGACTGAAGTTAGACCATTCAACCCTAAATATGGGAAGTATTCATAGAAGTATGGCCTTTATAAGGATGCATAGCTGCATCTTAATCTTGGCAGCATTGTTACAAGAGGCTTGTCATCTGACTGTGGTGGACATTGCCATCTCCTGAGGCTTGAGGCAAAGGTTGACTTCTAATTAAAGAGAAGGTCCAAATCTAACCAGGGTGTTTCAACCACAGGCAGTAATTACTTTGGTAAATCTCTCTTTTGATCTATTGCATAATAATTTGGTTGAAGCAAAAGAGGTACCTCAGTGATGTCACGTTTTTATTGGGCAATACTTTTGCTTGGAATAAATGTGTAGTAAAAAAAACAGCTTTGGTTTTACTATTGTAATTCTTCTATTTCATGTTATTGGACTTCTGCTTCCCCATCCCCTCACACACCAGTACCTGGTATCTAGTATTAGAACCTAAAAGGAGGTTGTAGAAGTGAGAGGACTAGAGGAAATGGCCTTAAGCTGAGACAGGGAAGATTGAGATTAGATATTACAAAAAAAATTCACTGTTACAGTAGTCAGGCATTGGAATAGGTTGCTCAGGGAGGTAGTGGAATCACCATCCCTGGAGGTGGTCAGGAGACATCTGGATCTGGTGCTGGATGATACAGTTTAATTATTTAGTGTTTCAGGGGTTATAGTGGTAGTGCTGGGTTGACAGTTGAACTTGATCTTAAAGGTCTCTTCCCACCCTAATGATTTTGTGTTAGTTCAAGCAGTCCTGATTCTGTTCTGTGATTGGACCAGGTGAGGAAGTTTCACAGTTTCTTTGGACAACTGTTTTTAAAACCATTGTGTTGTTTTATTGCCTTTTTTCCATGGCCCCTTCTAAAATAATAGGTTCATGAATAGCTAAAAGCATGTAGTGCTCCTGACAGTTTGGACAACTAGGAAGAAAGAGAACAATATGATGGGACAAATACATTAATGACAGCTGCAGGAGAGGCTTTCTCACCACACCTTACTAGTGTATAGGACAAAAGATTATTTGCTTTACTAGTCAATCTGTCTTCTTCCTTCTAAGGTTGTTGACAAGGAAATGAGTTCTGTTAAGTGAACTTTTTGCAGTGTGAACTGACTAGAAATCCTTTCTGTTAATAACAGCATTCATTTTTTTCACCAAAGACAGATCTGACTATACAGTTCTCTGGTGCAACTTGAAGCCATTTCCTCTTGTTCTTTTCCTTGTTATGTGGCAAAAGAGACAGACCCTCGCCGTGATCCAACCTATTTTCATGTGGTTGTAGAGAGTAATAAGGTCTCGCATGAGCCTCTTTTCTCCAGGATAAACACCTCCAACTCCCTCAGCTGCTTGTCACAAGATTTGTGCTCCTGACCCTTCACCAGTTTTATTGCCCTTCTATGGACACTCCCAGCACCTCAGTGTCTATCTTGTAGCAAGGGGCCCAAAACTAAATACAGAATTCATGGTACAGCCTCCCTAGTGCAGAGTACATAGTAACAGTGGCCACAGTGGCCATTGTCCTGCTGGTCCTGCTGGCCACACTGTTTCTGAGACAGGCCTGGAAGGCCACCCGGACGTATGCTGGCTCATGAACAAACACGATCAACCAGCATCTCCAGGCCCTTTTCCACCAGGCAGTTTTCCAGCCGATTTTCCCTCAGCCTGTTGAAATGCCTGGGGTTGTTGTGAGCCAGGTGAAGGATCCTGCTCAAGCAGGGTAATGCTAGAGCACACTGCAGGGATTGTGTCCAGACGGTTCTTGAGTATCTCCAGTGAGAGAGACTCCAGAACCTGTCTGGATAATTTGGCACAGTCACCTGTGCAGTAAAAAAGTTCTTTCCTATGTTCAGTGGAACTTCCTGTGCATCAGTTTCTGTCCCTTCCCTCTTGTCCTTTTCTTGGCACCACTGAGCAGAGCCTGACTTCATCCTTTCATCACCCGCTCTGCAGATACTGAGACATTGATGAAGTCCCCTCTCAGTTTTCTCAAGGCTGAACAGGCCCAGCTCTCTCAGCTTGGTATTTTAAGGGAGATGCTCTAGTCTTATCATCATCTTTGTTGCTCTCCTCTGGACCTGCTCCAGGAGTTTCATGTCTCTCCTGTGGTGAGGAGCCCAGAACTGGACATGGTGCCCCACGTGTGTCTCACCAGAGCTGAGCAGAGGGGCAGGATCACCTCCCTTGCCCTGCTGGCATTGCTCTCTAAGAGAAGTGATACTTTGTATTTATTAGTCAACAGTAGGCTTTCATTAGGATTTTCTTGAATTCATCCACACTTCTAGCACCTACAGTGTGTTGTGGGAAGCAGTGCCAAAGCTTAACCTTGCACTGCATGTTGAAAAGTCTCTTTGGCTTTTGAGCCTGATGGCTGCTAGTTTTGTATAATTCTTTCTGTGTTCTGTAGTGTAAGAGACTGAGCTATCATTTCCTATAGCTTTGCTGCTTCTTGAGACAATTAATATGGTGTTGTTCTTTTTTTAAATAGATTATGTCAATCAGTTAGGTAGACTTAAGGAAAAGGTCACTATTACTTTTGGAGGCCTAGAGGCATTTTAGCAATAGGCAAGAAGATTGACTGATACAAGAAAAAGGATGGGAATTATTTACTGCCTTTGGAATTAAAGGCATTGCTGAGAGTGGAGATTACAGAAACTACCTGCTTATGTTATCTGAATTCAGGGCCTTTAAGTTGAAATAGAGATTGAAAAAAAGTAATATTTATTTTCTACACCTGTCCCTGTAAAAATCAAGGGTTAAAGGTCAGAGATGAAGAGGTCATTATAAGAGAAGGGTAACCCCACTGGTCGTTTGTTTTTCTGGGGGTTTTTTAGTTGCTGGGATAAGCTGATACTTTGTGGCTCTTTTTCATTTCCTCTGCCTAATTTACCTGATGACATGTGGCACATTGATTGAAGTGCATAGAGGAGCATGTGATAGAGCTATGTATTTAGGGGATACTTAGAGGTGAGGGAAGGGCATTGATATCTGTGGCTGTGAAATGTTTTGAAGAGGTATTTCTTATGGCTCTTGCTCTGACAAGGTCTGGTTCAATCTGTTCTACAAGGTGTTTGTTTCTGAAGCTAAATTTAGTTGAGTGGCAAAAAATGATAGTAATTATTTCTTCCAAGTTGTAATCATCCATTAGAGACTGCAGTATTTACTGTCTTGCCATATAATTTGAGGTCCATGATGTTGTAAGACAGCCAGGATATATGATTGAGGCTGGAGGAAGTTCCTTTTGTCTTGTAGTATGTTTGCATGGTGACTTGCTCAAAGATGAGATCTTTGGAGAAATGTCCCCGGAGGTTAAAAGCCTTCTCTCGGTTGTTGAGGTAGGTATTTTGTTCTTAAAGCAAATTCAGTGCTGTTCCCACCTATCAGGATTTTGCAGTAGGCATCGGAATGATTTTAAAAATTTCTTTGACTCTGTGGGTCAATGCTTCTATTTCACTCTTGGAAAATAATTTGAGTATGTGTAAACTTGAATACTTTTCCCCAGCCTGGACTAGCAAAGGTGTTAACTTTACCTATACACTACACCTTAGCAACCTTCCTGTGGAATCAGAATTAAAAGACTTGAAAAATAATCTTTGATGCATATGTTTTTGGAGTGGTTGACCTTAATCTCAGAGTTGCTGGATCACTGTGAATGTGTAAAGAGGATTGAAGTTGAAGGTCATGTTTAAATTCAGAGGTAAACATTGAATACCTACAGATATGTGAATGTATGGTTTGTTGTTGTGTAGTGCAAATCTCTGGTGAATCATTTTCTGTATTTTGTAACCAAAAGCTTTATGAATATCTGTGGCATAGAAGAAAAGGAAACATTTCAAGAAGGGCAAGGGTTTGTTCCAGAAAACATGCCATTTCTCTGACTGAGCTGCATGCATGCAGAGTTCCTTCTGGAAAGACAGGTCCAATGAAGGGTGTGGTTATAAGACTTTATTTGACAATTTCTGTGCACTGTGCATTCTGTAAGGGCCACTGTTACAAGTTCATGGATCTCACATACTGTAGGGTGTAGCTGGGTGAGTCAGCAGTACATTGCAACAAGATGTGATCATGCGTGAAGATAGCTTTACTTTTGTGAGATTTTAATGTTAGAGGATTGAAAATTAGTGTTTCTGCTGCTTGTTAAATTATTTGTTTATAAGTACAAATGGCCTATTTGAAACCAGTATGGTTCCTTATATGGATAACCTTGTGGTATTCTTAAACACATCTTTTGGCTGTTGGTTTGCATTTTTGTTGTACAAGGGGTTTTGATTTTTTTGTTTAACATTTTTAAGCACTCAGTTAAAGCATTACTATGTTTTGGTGCATATGTATTAATATTTCTGTTATGTAGGCTGTCCCTACACAACAAACACCTTTACTCCCAACATACATCTATAATTAAAACAATGAGGAAATCCCCTTTGTTTCCTCACTCAGCTAAAGGTTAAACTCCAGCACATTTCATGCTACTTGTTTGACTCGGCTGGCCTATAAAGAAGTTGAATTAGGCTGAAGGAGCACAGAAATCCTATGGCATGGGACTTGTCAAAGAACTTGGCATTGGCAGTTGTTGTACTTTGAGATTCTCAAAGGCATGCAGCTGATTTTTTGGCACTGAGGTCACACCAGTACTGAATGCTTCTTGTAATCCCAGTTCTGTGGGTTAGGCTGAACTTTACATTTTAGATCCCAAACATCTGTCTTTTGTATTACAGTGCTGGAATTGTGCTGCTAATCTTTGACTAGGCAAGATCCAGATACTATTTCAACTGCTAAGTGTAGAACCTATTTAGTAGTATTCCTGGGAAGTGAGACTCAATGATTCACCTGTTGGAGGCCTCAATGCCTCAGGATTCCCCAGGAACTCCTTCCTTATTATTCTAGTTACCTCTCAAAGGATGTACAGTAATTGAAGCAAATGGGCGTATATTTTACGGATTTTTACGCAGGAAATAAACATACTTAGGCAGAATAAGAAACACCTGTTCCTTGTTGCCTTGGTCTGATTACTGCTGTGATGTCTTTGAAGTCTGTATACTTGCAAGCACCTGAGCTTTCTCCACTGGATTCCTCACCTCCAGCATGTGCATTATCTGGGTCTTGCTGAGTTCTTGCCCTTGCAGTCAACACACTTTTGTTCTTTCTTGTTCTTCTCTGGAGCAGTGTTCTTTTGTGTTTCTATTCTGAAGCTTCTCTGTTTTCAAAAGAGCAGCTGAAACATACCCATAATTTAATTTCTTTGGGTGATTTCCCCACTATTCCCTATTGTTTTCTCTTTGCTGACCTGCAGATAAGTGACTTCGTAGGGATTTAAGATAGCCGCTGCTATAAAAGTAAAGTTACTTATTTTGTTACAGCTATTATTAATGTTTCTAGTCAGATGAGAACATTGACATACCACTTTTTCCCTTTACAATACTTTAAAAATAATCTTACCACTATACTCATATGTTCTATGAAATATAGAAACTATTTGAAGAAAATCTAATATTCATACTTTATAACAGTTAAAGCCTGTAAAGACATCTTGAATCCTGTGGATCCAGATTTACTCGTTTTCTTTATGCCTTTGTCCTGCTCATCCTTCATGATTAAACCAGGTTTTATTCATCTGTGATGTCAATTACAAAGGTTCTGGGGCTCATTTCACCACCAGGTTATATTTGATGTGCAGAGATGTATGAAGCAAGCAGAATGTCCCGTCAGTGGCTAGAGAAGGCTTTGATTTACTGACTGAAATGCAACTGCAAATAGTTGAATCAAAAAACCATTCTTCAGAAATAGGCTTTGTTTTGTACTCTTGAACTGTAAAAGTAGGGCACTGTCATCTTTCCCCATGTGCAAATGCAGAAGCTCTGTAGACTTTAATGGTAAAGTATTTCCATTAGCAGAAGCTGCACTTTACATCTAAATTGTTCTATTTGAAAGCACTGTTCTTCCCTTCTGTTTTTTTAACTGTTACTTTCATGTCTGAATGTAATCGTGGCTGGGCCCAAATATCTTGTCCCTATCACTGTAACAATTCAGTGATACTTTAATTTACATTTACAGTGCTACATTGCTATTATGCTCTTATTAAAATTATAGGTGCTTTCTACTCCTAGAATTATTTACTACCAAGATTAAATTGCCGTTAATCATAAATACTATTTACAGATTTTAATCAAAACATACTAGCTGGCTTATCATAACAGTGAGTGTGACATATTGATAGATGGCATAGTGGGGAGCCTTTTTACCTGTTAGAGGAGGGCCAAAGTTGTCTTGTAGAATACATTTGATTGAGAGCTGAAAGCAGTCAATATGCAATGCAGACTGAGAATTACTTGAATCATGTTCTAGGCATTTGCCTTTCTGGAATGACTGTGTTTATACAATTATCTTGGGGTTAGGGGCAGTTTAGCTCGGGTTGTTGACTGAAAGAAAATGCTATAGGAAAGCCATTTAGAATGTCTGTAGCTCAGGATCAGGAAAGAGTTCAGGGTGCACACAAACCAAGTGACTCAGATTCACAAAAAATTTGAGAGGCGTTTCAGCTTCAGGGTCTAAGCTGGACATTAAATATGGAAGCCATTGTAACCTCATGACTTGTAGGCTGCTGTGAGAATTGAAGTGTGAAATGTTATCATCTGCTGCCATGATTTGCTTTGACTTCCTGCCTGTGTTCTGCCTTAAAATTGAAGGTTTGGTTGGTAAAATGGGATCCCAAAGTATGACAGTGACAAGCACATGAATATGTAATAAGTAGCTGAAGAAACAGCTAGAGAGCAATTCCTGGAAGGATTTCCCTATGCTGATCAATGTGAGCTGTTTTAATTAGCAGAGCAGCTGGATTTTAGCTGCTGCTTAACTACATCCTCACTTGTCCAGACAGTGGGAAGTCACGGTTGTAGCATTCATCAAGTGATGCAGAAGCAGACATCCTCAGCATACTGATGAGAATTGAGTTGTTGCTGGACTTAATTACTGGTTCAGGATTTCTTGCTTTTAGGGCTGAACCCAAGAGAGAAGTAAAGTTGTGTGGGGATAAGTCTTAATTTCTATATTACCTATCTGTACTATTGAGCATGTGATTTCTTAGGTGACTAGATCTTTTCTAGCCTCCTGTACCTGCAGGGCCAGAACAATACTCCATGATTTGGCAGAGAACATGCAAGTGCTCATTTACAGAAAGACTGTGGGGACAGGCTGCTGCCAACCATGTTCTTTCTGGTGCTTGTCTGATCCCCTAGTGAGCCAATATGGATGATCAGCACTAACAGGAAAAAAAATATAAAGAGTGGATCAGCTAATACTGAAGGATGAGAAGAGCGGCTGACATGAGGTATAGCCAACATTTGGTGATTTACTGTTGGATTAGTGGCAGAATCATGGACTTAAAGCTTGTTTTGTCAGTGGAGGTTGAGCTGCTTACCCCAAGGACTGCTGCTGGCCTCCCCATTTACTCCCATCGCTTCTCCAGTGCCACCCTGATGCTCATGTGGCTCTGCAGCCAGCTGGAGCAGTTGACCTGTCTGGATGAAAATAGATCAGGATATTTGGGATGGGATTCTTTGTTGTTAACAAAGCCATGTGGCTGATCCAGCAGACTTGTGACCATGCCAGCACCAACACAGAGATCTGGTGGAAGTGATGAGTGTGGGGAAGATAGGAGTGCTGGCTGTGCACTGGCTGCTTCTCTGACACTGATGGGTAAAGTGCACCTGGACTTTATGTGCCATGTCATCTAATTTACACTATCAGCTAGAGGACTGGGGCTCCTCAGCAGTGGAGGCATTGAAGCAGCTGACTACTGTGGGTGCATGTTCAATCTAAATTTACTTCCACAGAATTAATACAATTCTGTCTATTGTACCCATATCATGAATTTGGGATAGCTGTGAGTCTTCTGGTTTAGCTTTAGGAGCTTTATGGTGGAACTAGCAAGTGTGACTTTGGCCTGCAGGTGGTGGTAAAACTGATCTCTTGCACTGCCCCTAATTTAGCTATTAAGTTACTACCATCTTTTTATAATTCAGTGAAATAATTTAGGTGACATTTAAAACATTCTGTGCTTGGAGTAATGTCTTTTAATAGGTTTTTAGGATGTTGTACTCTACTACACTGGCTGTTATAAAGATGGCATGATTTCTAAAGTAACTAACTAAAGTAACTAATATGATGTTTTTTATTAAACTCGTGTTTTACTTTACAGTAATTTCAGCATGAGCTATTTTAAAATTCTTGGCTCATATTCCAAGAAGTCACAAGACATTAAAAATAGCGACATTTTAATTATTTTTACTCTATATGTGAGTGTAAAGCAGGGTCAAAAACCATCACAATTAGACAAATGTTTAACATTTACACAGGTATGTGGACCTAAGGACTGATATTTTATTAAAAGCTTCATATAAATTGACATAAAGGATAAATTTTGAGATGTTGGAATAGATGCTTGAGAATGTTAATTTTTTAGAACAAGTGGTCATTCTTTTTCATTATTTTTGTTGGCTTTTTTTCCCCTTTAGACTTTTATGTATGTCTAGAGTGATGTATGGAAAAAATGCAATCAACTTTCCTGTAGAATATTCATTGTTATGTCAGTTTAGATAAATAAACTAAAGGTCCTGGTTTTGACAAAAGGAACAGGCAATGTGAAGGGCTGCTCAATTCCTGCTGAGAATCCCATGCAAGACAATAGGAGGGAATGGAAGTAGATAACAAAGAAATGCTGAGACAAGCTAGTAGCTTGGGATGTCTTTTGTATCCCAAGCAGTATCACAACCTGTAGAGCAGAAGACTGTAGATAGCCAGGGGAAACCCTCCCTAGGTGGCTATGGGTAGGCTCAGAGGCAGGAAGGGGACAGTCACAAACCAGTCCTGCCCGTGATCTCCAGAAGCAAGCAAAATCTATCAATCCTCTGTTTGCACTCAATAGCCAAGCTGCCTCACTGTTGGCCAGCTTGTGGGTATGTGCCCATGAGGTGCCCTCCTCTGAGCTGGAGACTCTGCTGCCCCTGAACCAGCTAAAGAACTAGGTGGGAGAAAGATAGCCCAGAACCTCCAGGCCTCTTGGCTTTGGTAGCTCTCCTGCTCTGGGCAGACACAACTCCCTCCTCCCTTGGAGATGGCTGTGTGATTTGTGCTTTATTCCACTTAAACAGCACCTCCCCTTCTCTGTGCTGTGGGGACTGCTGAGGTCAGTGATGCTCACACAGTTGCTGTGTTGGGTCAGGAGTCACCCTGCAGGAGCAGCCTTCTGAGAAATCTGGTAGCTACATTGAAATTGTGTTTGAAGAGAGACAGTGCTCAGTCAAGGAAGTGTCAAAGCAGAGCCCCAGTTAAGGGAGAAACCATGGTTTATGCACAGAAAGTGCACTTACTCCACTGAACAATTTTCAGCTTTTTGCTCAATCTACCTTGCAGCAATTTTATTTTCCTAATGCACAGATCTGAAATATGTTTTTGAAGCATTTTCCTCAAGTATTTATATTTAGAAAACCTGTCCTTGAAACCCAGAGTAGAGCCTGCCAGAAAGAGTGAGTAGGTGTTCAACAACTTGAAACACACCACTCCAAGTTCTTTATCTTTCAGAAATGGTGACCCATAGGACCTTTTCATATTGCTGCCGACTGAAGTACCCAACTTCAGCATAGCAGGCACAGCAACTTACAGATCCCCTCTGAACTTACTGAGTGGGTTTTTCTGGTTGCAATATGAATTTTGAGGAGCCAGCAGGGGAAGTTAATCAAAGCTATAGCCTTAGCTGGAAATGAAACCAAGTCTGTGATGTAAATTAACAGTTAGCAAGGTCTGGGATAAATGTGCAGCTGTCAGAGAAGCTGCTCTGGTTATTCAGTCCTGCCTGCTAAAAGATTTGGGGGGGGGAGGGGGGGGTGATGGATGACTAGTTTGCATCTTTACTTATTCTGTATTAGATATGAATCTGGTGTTGTTGCTAATGTTTATAAGGGTCTTTAATACTCTGGAGCTTCCTGCTGTCTGCATGGTTTTCTCCCAGCAATATGAGTTTGAACTTTGCTTGTGCATATTGCAGGGTGGCACAGGAGCTGCTGTCTCCCATCCCCACAGTTAGTTATTGTCACACTGTCCCCTCGGGTGTTCTCATGTAGTTGTGGGGAGGGTCACATTTTGGATAGATTAATATTTCCTTGGCAGGTGCATTTGTGAGGATTTCTTTTTTCTGCCTTCTGGTTCATTGCTGTGCCTTATGAACAGGAGGAGGAGGTGGGAAAGAGGCAAGAGCCATGCAGTACAGTAATTGCCGCAGTTCCTACCTCATCAAATAGGAGAATTAAATTTGATTTGGTTATGTTAATTATTTGGATGGCTTGAGAGAAAACATGTCATTAACTGTGGAGCAGAGGAGATTATTAGTAACCTTATCACTTCTCTCTTTGCAACACAGAATAAGAGACTAGGAATTGCTTCCTATGGTGCAGGGATGGGTAGGCTCAGCATAAGGTATGGGTAAAATCACCAGCATCTTATTTAAATTACTGGGGTTTAGTATATAATGAAGTTATGAAGTTTGTAGCTCCTTTACATGGCTTCATGGGGAAAAAAAATAATGTGTCTACTGTCATTTCCATGTTTTTAAAGGGCTTAAATAATTGTAAGCTAGATGTGAATCAAACTCTCCTGGGAATAGGAAATGTAGTGTTTTGCCAAAAGGTTGTTGATGAGTGATCTGTTAATGGAAAGTGGAAAAGAAAAACTGTCTTCTAACAGCTTGTTTTGCCTGTGAGCTCATAAATTTTCTAACAGAACCATGTTGTCCTGGGTTCTAAATTACAGATAGTTGTCTATTTGGGCTGCCTTGCTGCCCTTGTTATATCCATTCTTCAGCATAACTAGGTTGGTTTCTTGAGAGATTTTTCTTCTTTGTTCTTTGCATTTTGATTATAAGAATTTTTTCTATGTATCCTTTTGGTCCTCATGTTGTATGGAAAGCTTGAACTTTCGTCTACGTGACAACTCCTATGATTTCCAGTCAAAAGTACTTGCTTTTATATGAAAGTGCTTATCAGATTCTGAGGCAAATTGTAATGGGTCAAAGGGTTTTTGCCAGTGGAAGAAAGAACGTGTTTCTTTTATTCTTACTGATACTTGAATGTGAATACTTCATAGATTTCCTAATATCTGCCTATAAAATTTAAGTAAATCCTGAATTCTCAGTATAGAAAGTTATAATCCGGGAGATTTCAGATTTATGTTACCAGACTTCAGTCTCCTTCCTGTCTGATAATAAATATGATTAAAGCCCTAAAGATTGTAGTTATTCAGAGAAATGAAAGCAGAAGAATAAAGCTTCAAAAATGAACATCCAAAAGAAAAAGACTTGAGACACAAGGAACTAAGAAAAGAGTCTGAGGTAAATCTGTGACACAACACAACTAAAAGTGTTTCTTAAAGATAAGATGTGACACTTTGAAGGAAAGTTAGAACCCTTTCCTGCTAAAAATGCACAATGAAATATGACTGATAGAAATGTTTTCTAAAGCAGCTTTGCAAGCAGTGTGGATTGGGGCCAAGCCACATTTGAACTGTTTCTGAAACCAGACAAATAGGCATTGTTTATCCTAGACTAGCCAGACTGTTTCAGAAAACAGTTCAGTCAGAGCAACATTCATTTCTAGTCTTAATTAGTTTCCAGAATGACTGTAGAGGGAGGACATTTTTCATCCACATCCTTTTTGACCGTCTCTTTCTTCTCTCCTCTGAATCCCCCCACTCTTCATCACATTGGAGTAATTGCAACCATCATGTGCATGTGGGGCTAAACTGAGCCCTGACAGGGTTGGTGTGCTGCACGGGAGCAGACTTTAAATGCTAATGCACTCCCTGTGCTAACATTCTTGCTGATGGAATCTGGTGCTGGAAGGTTTCTGGAAAAGGCTTGATTAGTATACTTTTGATTTGTTGTTAAGATACTGTATTCATTTGAACCAGATACAGTCTATTTATTTTCAGCCTTTAAAAAGTCCATTCAGCACTTCCAGAGGCTTCTCACCAATAAATATTCTTTATTTCTTGCACTTAAAAGAGAAAAAATCTTCTGAACTGGTCGGTTGGTTTGTTTGTGTTGTTTTAATTCCTCTGTAGCTTAGCACAAAGTGGAAGACTATTAATACCATGTTCTTCAAATTACAACATTTCTGAAAGTGATAATTCCAAATTAGATTTGCTTTTTACCTGCAGAAATAGTAGGGACTGCTCTATCTCTTAAATAGGACATTTCTTCAGAAGAGAGGAATCAAAAACTTTAGTCTTACTAAGAAAACAGATGAGTTGGCAAAAGGAAACATTTTTCTGTCCCTGCGTATCAACAAATATTTGGTCATGTTGTCTTCCTAACCCCACCCACCAAGTTATTACTGAAAAATGTTATCTCAACTGTAAGGGAAGACAAGTTGTTAAGTAATTGTTAAAAATATTTAGCAAAAGGGTTGTAGGTTTTTACTTTACTGTGTAAATTTTATTTATTTATGAGAATATAAGTCATTAAATACTTACAAGCTGTGAATATGTACGCCCACATGAGACAGAATGTGAACTTCAAGACAGAATCAAGAGACATAATGGATTTAATAATTTGCTTTCTATCTTTGCAGTTTTGCAGCCAAGCTGTAACCTGGTTTTCATTAAAAAGGGGTTGGGTATGGGTGTATAGTCCAGGGGTTTTGGACAAATTTCTGTAAGATAACAATGCAGGGGGAAAAAACAGCCTTGGCAAATCCTTTAAAATATATGGGGAATTTTTGCATGGTGTTACTTAATTGTTTTCTCTTTGAGACATTAACCATGTTTTAATAATCCTTTTTTCTTCAATAAGCCAAGGACCCTTGTCATCCATAAGAGCGGCAATCAAGAGATGTAAGTTTACTCTTCCTTTTTGAGAACTGTAATGTTGTAAGATTGCTACATCTTTATTTTTAGTAACTGTTTACTTTGGTATGTGAAAACAAAGTAGCTGTAATAAGTAAGCAGTAAGATGTGGGGCTGTAATTTCTTTCTCTCTTTAGACCATCTTTTTGTTCCTTCTTTCCAGTTGCTAACATTTTCTTACTTATGCACTAATGCATCTGTGCACAGATGTGATCCTTCTCTGAAGAGCTTGGGTTAGATGTTCCCAATTTTTAGTTCATTTGACAAAACAGAAGATTGTTTAATTTTAGTAGAAAGCTGCAGCAGCTGCTTATTCACTGTACTGGGGACAGAATTAGACTCCTGTACTGGGCTTGTTTTGGAAAATAAAAGATTGTTTGTAAATCTTGAATGAAGGTCCAAACTCTTCTTCCCTGATTTCAGCATTTAAGTCCTTTTCCCCTTTCCCTGATCATGATGTTTCCAGGCAGAGAGTTTCTGTAGATGCATCTTTCAAAGTATTCTATGCTGTTACTTTCTTCCCCTTTTCAGTTTTATTTCTTTTCTGTCCATGACTTTAAGTTCATATTAATGAAACAACCCTCAGGATTCTGCTATGGGAAAAATAAATTAGTGCATGTAGTACTGATTTGTTTCTCCTGGACCTATTAGTCAGGGATTCATTAGTGCGGATGAGATTGGAGGTAGTGAAAGGGCATCATGAAAGCTTTACTCAGAGCTAGTCTGCATGATACTGTCTTAAATGCAGCACTTTATTTGTGCTGTTGCTGCCACAGATGGAAACTGGAAAACAGCACCAGATCACAGAGGAGCTTTTGTGGTGGAGTCAGAAATTGATTCAGACTGCCTAAGCCCCAGTACCTTGCGAAACTGAGAAATCATCTACAAGATCATTAAGCATTTGCTATCTCTGTTTCTGAAAATGCAGTAGCAAGTGATTCTTTGTTTTGAGGCATAATCATATAAAAATCCAGTCAACAAGCTGTGGCTCATGTTATTTACTTACTAACATGTGAATAACTATGATGAAATATAAGTACCATATGAATTATTAAGATAATAAGTTAGCAAAATAACATCCATGTACATAGCAAGCCATTGTATATGAAACTATAGGTTTTTTGTACACTATTACCCAGTGCTGTTAGGATAGACCTATATTACAATGGACACTGATTAATTCCTAACTTCCCTTGCAATTAATCTGGAAAAAGTACGGTATTCTCTGGACAAGTGTATTTCCCTAACAGACTTAGAAATCTGTCTTTCCTAATCCCTGATTCTTTGGGCTCTTACTCTCAAATTTGGAAGAAACATATTAAGTATGTACAGGGTTTCAACTCACGACAATGCTGTATATCATTTCGTTTTGATAAGTCTCTTCATTTCTTGTGGCCAGAGAGAAAGAGAGTTTCTGTTCCTTTGGCACCCTGACCACAACTCCAGATAGAAACATGGTGTCATTTTCAGTTCTTGACTGCTCCATAGGATTCAGAAAAGTAACCTGAAAGAAGCAAGCATGTAAACATGAGATTTGCTCAGGAGTAATCTTTTGATCTCAACTCTTAAAAAGTTACCCCAAGATCTTTAATGATGGTCTCAGGCCTTGACACACCACTCTTATCCAACTCCCACTGAAATCAGTGGAACTGTTTACATTGATGCCAGCACAGCAACTGCTTTGCCAACAAGAATGGCAAAGAAAGTGGAAAGAGGCAAGCCAAATGCTGCAGCAGTGAGACAAAAGGGAACAGCGTTTTCACTCACTTCTCCACTCTTCCAGACCAGGCTGTTGTTAGGAAGCAGGGCTACAGAAGCAAGTCTCTTATCCTAAAATGTTGGAAGAACCTGCAGGCTTGTTCTATTTTCATTCTGTCCAAGTAAATACATGGCTGAATGAAGGATGTGTAACAACTTGTATGCACTCTGAGGCTGTGGCTTTCCATTTGGCAGTTTTGCAGCCATTTTTGGCTGTGGGTTTTGTTTGTTTTTCATTTTGTTTGTTTTGCTTGGGGGCTTCCTAGATTCTTTTGGCTTCCACTGTTTCCCAGCCAGATCAATTCTGTGACCTCATTTTCTTCCCCATCTGCACAAACATTTGGGCTGGCATAATGCAGGGAATGGTGCAGAGGCAGGAACATACAGCCCAAGGAAAGGTGTAGGAAGGAGTAAAGTGCCTTCATAAATCATGATTGTCAAATTTTAGTAAAACTACAGACAAAGAATTTATTCAGCAGCAGTGCCAGTCTCTACAATGCCTAATAGTCAGATCAGCTGTGAAAAAGGTATAGAGGACTACCCTGGGGGTGGGAAGGGGATTCCCTGTAACCTCCCCTAGGTTGTTATTTTATCAGTTCTTTCCCTGAAGTTGCACAGAGCAGCACTGGAGCCTGGAACCAGGCAGGAAAGAGACTGATGTTGGGGGTGGCATGTTCCTTGGCATGTTCCCCTGTGCTGCTGGTGGTCTGAGCCCAAGGTAAGCAGGCTCAGGGAGGTAAAGTGAGACAAAAACTGTACAGACAGTGGTTACTTTTTTATCACTGTGGAGTCACTTGAGTGGTAACGTTCACTCAAGGAGAATCAAAAATCCATGTTTGGAAGGGGAATTGGGCATCACCATCTCTTTAGCTACATTCAGGCATTCAATCAGCCCAGCTGTAATGTCAGACAATCTAATATTTCCTTGAGGTGCCTGGAAACAGAAATAGAAAAGGAGCAAGACCTCCCCCTTGTGCCAAGAAACAGTCTGGGAAAAAACTCTATTATTGCAGAGAGGCACAAAAAATTCCAATTAATTTGAACCTTCGTATCTTTTCTTCACAACCTTTCCATACAGAAATAGTCTAATCAGATGTTGGGTGAAATCAAGGCTTCTTTTTCTGGTGTTGGCTTGAGGATTATCTGATTGTTTTAATGTTCCCTGAAGAAGGATCTCTGCAGTCATGTAATACCTTTGATATTTCAAAGACTGCAAGCGTGACCTCTTCCATGTGAACATTCTGTGAGCTCTTCAAACTGCATTACTTTGTAGGTAAGGGGGGGAGTGTTTGCCCACCCTTGTGGCTTTCCTTGGGATATTATAATGAACAACCTTTATTCCTAGTCATCTATATAGTGAAAAAAATAACTTCTTCATCTAATAGTCTACATATTTCATAAGTTTGGAAGAAATGTCTAACCTGGTTTTAGAAAGCATTGAAAGAAGGCACGTTTTTAAATATTAACACATGTACTTGTTGTAGAAAGGCTTGGCCTATTTGAGGCTATCTTTCCAATCTTTAATGTAAAATTAAACTTGCTTTTAAAACACTCTACAATGACAAAACTGTTCAGTATTTCATACAGTTTTGCTAATGGAAGCACACAAATAATTGTTATGCAGTGGAAGCACTCTGTGCCAACTTTAGTTGTCTTTGTATTGCCTTAAAAGGTTGCCTCAAAGACTGTAATTTCTAGCCCAGCTGTCTTCTACAGGTTCAAATCTGCATGTCAGACTTCTGTTGCCACCAGCTTGTCTGTAGCATCAAAGTTTATGGGTTTGAGGTATAATGGTGGTTGTACTTACGCAGGCATTTTGATCCCAAAGCTCACAATACCCCCTGCACCATATGTATGTATTTCAAATACAAATGACATATTAAGTACACTTGAAAAGGAGGACCCTGAGAACAGTAGAGGAAAAAATTTGAAACATAAGTATGCAGCACAAATAGGATACCCTTTGCCTCCACACATTTAAAAATAATTGGAAAAAGCCCACTAAGTAGTTCTTGTAAGAAATATGTAGAAAAGAGGAATATATAAGTCACTGATATGCCCTATATTTACAGTATTACCATTAATCCTTTATGCTGTACAAGGTTAAACACATTTAGATGCCTCATTGACACTGGCCAATAAAGTGCCTTATTGGCACTAACAGAAATGAATACTGACAATGGTATAAATTTATTTGATTTTTTTCCCCCACAAGACCAATAAAGTTACAAGATTAAAAAGTGAGGTTTTTATGCACTAAGATTTTTCTCTCCTTCCTCTTCTGAAGTTACTTTGCTTGTTTTACTTACATACTCCTAAGCATTAGCTTCTGAAAATGTTAGTGATTCTCACCCTGAGCATTTCCTGTTGTTGAAGTTGAGAAATGAACAGTTTTCAGTTGTCAGTATATAAAGCAGTGCTGAAATACATTTCAGTTGACTCCCCTGATGGAAGAGAGGGTTTTTTGAATCTTAAAACTGTCATAATTTGAAATCTGTATTTTTCTGATGGAAGAATTAATAGTATGCTTTTTCAAGACAATCCACAAAGGGAAGGAAGAATGGACTTAAAGGAAAGACCACAAGGCCAGAAAGTTGGCTGCAGGTTGTGTTTTTTAAAGTCGTATATGTAGTATATTTTAACAATTCATGTCTTCTTTCATGTACTTTTTAATTTAAATTAATTTCTTAGAAATAGTGAAGGAATAAAAGCTGTGCAAGTCTGGGACAAGGATTATTTAGAAAGTTTGTATTTTCTTTTCCCTAGCATTTGTGAAATACCTGACAGTAGGTAAATGTAGTAGCTTTCATCTCTGTTTCTGCTGTGGATTTAAATCCTCTTAAGAGCTTCCAAAACAAAGTATGTTCTAAATGTGTGGTTGTGTGACCGCAAAAGTAGAGGAGATGTTGACAGAAGAATGGGAAGACTTTGGTCAGTGTCATTAAAAAAAGAAATGTTTATATTAAATGTTTATAAACATGGAAGTATTCCATTAATGCTTGAGAGATTTTTTTTTCCCAGAAAAATGAGTACATTCTGAAAATATACATGATGGCTTGGGTATTAGTCCTCTTAAGGAGACGTGTTTATATATTTATATATCAATTAGTAAAGTTATGTTTATATAAATAGTTTAAATGTGTTGTTTTCAGGAGAGTTTATATGTTTACTTGAATTTTGGAGCTTAATGGATTACATAGATACCTCACTAGATTTTTTTTTTTTGCCTATGTTAAGAAAGGAAAAAGGTCCTTCAGGCTTTTTTTAGTTTTTTCCTGTTCAATAAATAGCAGCACTTTGATAAATAGAAGCACATTTAGAGTCTACAGGAAGAAAGAGTTTGTAGAATTTATCCAGAAATTAAGAAATAGTGAAGTAAGGTGACAGGTTTATCAATTCAGTTTTACATTCCTCAATAATTAGCTCTAATTTCTCCTGCCTTTATCATTGGAATTGGGTTATAACCCAAGCAGTTGTATTGACTGCATTTACCAAAAGAACAGTTTCTTCCATCATCTTTGCAAAAGTAATCTTGGATTTGATTGGTTTGAGTGAGTCTGGGGTTTTTTCCTTCTAACATGTGTGTTAGATCAGTGCTATGTTGAGATCTATAAAGAGGGAAGTGAAGGCAAGATATTTATTTACCTAGTCAAACAATTTTTATAGAACTGATTTAGATGTGAGGTAATTTGAGGTATGCCTCTCTGGGGTCAACCTGCCTGCCATACCTCTGTGGTAGGGGATCCCAACTTCTTTGCACCTGTATCAAGTCCTCAGTGTAAATTATTATTTTTGGAAGGGAGAAAAGACAGACCCAAATAAACAGTTTTATACTGGAAAAATCATTCAGAGAGATTTGATTTCCCTCTCCACATTCCCACTGTGTTTACTTGTTGAGCCATACAGTGGGCATTTCCATGTTCAGTTGTATTCTTCGTGGTTAATTTAGTGCAAGGAAAACTTCTAAACAGACACTGTTAAAATTAGCATGTGACTAGAAATAAAATGTACTTTTATTTTCATTTTTTAGGAAATTAAAAAGTGAAATAAATAGTGTTGTGAATAGACATTACAGTTACCCCTTTACATCACTGGCACATGCACTATCCTTGCATGACTAACACATTTGATCATGGCTTCTGGCACTCTGAAGCCTTGGTTTGTTCTCCTTCACCTCCTCTTTGTCTTCTGTAACCCCTTCTTTTTTTCCTCTAGCACTCATGAATAGTGCACATCCAAAATGCCCTGTCGAAGAGGTATGTCTGACACAACAGTCTGCAACTCTCCAATCAAGTATGCTTTGCTGATTTTGGCTAATGATGCTGTGATGTTGCACAATAAGATGCTACCACTTCCTTAAATTGCACTTGCTGTGCAAAACTTTTTTTCCCTTTGATAATTTGGCTTTGTCTCTAAAGAAATACAAATGAAAATGCAATGAGGCCATTGGAAAAAAATATTTTAATGTAAATATGGCAAAACCAAGATTTGTTTATTTTATGCAACTTAAAACACATGGTTTGAAAAAAACTTTCTGACTCTTAATCCACAAGTGATTTAAAATTTAGCAAATATCTAGCTGGGAACATTTAATATCTTCTTTTTACATGCAGGAGAGTGAAATATCTTTCTTAGGTTCTGTGCCTTAGTACCTTTCCCTTCTATAAAACAGACGTTAAATAAGATTGAAGAGCACATCTCAGAAATTATTGATCAAAAGGAAAAGCCTCATATGTTTAAAATTTCTTTTTGTTTAATCCATGTATCATTTTAATGAAAGGAAAAGAAGTTTCAACTCTTGGGTCCCCACAATGCAGAATATAGGATGGTGTGGAAATGAAGAAGACAGGGGAAAGGACCATCTCTCTTGGTGTTAACTTGGACATAGAGAGACTTTAAATGATTATGAAACTCCACTCTGACTATTTTAAAAACTTCTCATATTTAATACAAATATTTTTTTTAACCTTGGCCAGTCTTAAAATCTGGGATTTAGGATAAGATGCTCTATGTTCTGCATTTCATTGATAGCGGATTGGTAAGGGCTCTGCTATTATCCTCATATTCCTGTGACAGTATATTTTAACCTCTTCAAAACTTCTGTTTCTTTTCTTTAAATAGCTTCTCGGACCTCTAGCCATAGTGATCAACAGAGGGATAGAAGGTATGATGTTCTTATTTATATTGCAATTAGCTGTTATTGTAAAACTTGTTATATTGTGTCACAGTATTACTTTTACAGTATTACACAGCATGGTTTTCTCATCTAGTTTATTTTTTTCCTTGTCTCTATTATTAGTATGTTTAGAGTAGACTTGGAAAAAATAGAAATACTTTTATTATTAAGCATTATAGGTTAAGAGTTTGAGGAATTCTCTCATCAACTTTTGTATGTGTCCTCAAAAGGAGAATGCAACCAACCGTCAAACCTCTGCAGAGCTGTCTTATTTTCCTGACATCTATGTACGGGATCACTTCACAATGAAAATAAGCACACTTTCAAGCCTCCTTTCAGTTTCTCAAAGGGTATTGAGAAAGGAGGTCACCAACCTGGATGGCTGGTGAACCGAGTCTGCCATTATTTTAGATGTGAAGGAACTGTACCCTTCTTTTTTTAAATTTTTTTAAAATAGTTTTAGAAGTTATGCTTCTGCAGCTTTATTTCTGTCAGCAGACAGAAGCTTCTGTAAGAAGATGCTTTATCTACTCACAAAAGTCCCTTTTCAAAGTGGAAGGTTTGTGAGATTGTGGATGATCAGTGGTGCTGCAGGGACCATGGCCTGGGAGCACAGGCCACCCCTGCAGCTGATGCTCTGAAAGAGCAGGTACAGTGATAAACCAGGGGTGCTCCCTGTGGGTCCTTCACTGTCATGGAAGTCTCTGTAGTACTGGGTGATGGAAGAAATAGACCCTGTCCCAAAGGCCTTGGGAGGCTTGCTCTGCCCCACTTCAGTGCCCTGGAAGGTTTCCCTTGGGGTCTGAGGATACACAAGTTTTTAGGTATCTAGCCAAGAATCAGTTTTAACTACCCTGCTGTTTTCAGATTGTAGCTGGCTATGGGCAAATACACAATTAGTTCTCATTACCCTGTGAAGATTGACTTCTGCCATCTAATTGAGTTTTACTTGTGTTTAAGTACTTTAAGCATTTAAATTATTTCACTGAAGCCAATAAACCTACTTTTTGGCTAAGGCATTTAATTAAGGGCTTTGAATGAAAGCCTAGGTGTTTGTTAGAAAGGTCAGGTAAGTTGCTTTGAAATAATAGAAAAACACCTTTAGGTAAATCAAAAAGACATATTTTTACTCCCATTTCAGGAAGACCTTGGACTGTTATGCTTTAAAAGAACTTTTTCTAAATGTTTTAGGTAATCATTCCTCTTTGCCTTCATTCCAGGCGTCCTGAAATTACAATAGTTGCTGCTGAACCCCTGCGGCCATCCTCCTGGTTTCCAGGTGCAAGTCCTGTCACTCCTCAAGGATTAGGATTCCCTTCTGCTTCGTCTCATGCTCAGTGGAGGAGAAATGAGCATCTTCCAGCTGAGGTGAGCCTGAATCTACATGAGGCATTGTTTGATTTACAAAGGTAAAAAAGCTTATTAGGTTAGAACAGGAACAGTTTTTGCTTGCTCGGACTTTCATCACGTTGACTAGAACACTATGACAGTGTTCTTTTCCTCTGTATATGTTAATTTAGTGTTATTTTAATTCATATGCCAATTTTTTTGTAAGTATCATATCTGAATGTACCTTAATATTTATCTCTCTATTTTGTAGCTTCCGCCATCATATGAGCAGGTGATAAAAGAAATCAATCAAGTGCAAGTAAATACAACAAATAACAATAATGCTGCTGCTCGTAGACATACCACTACTTCTGCAACACAAACTGACTTTCCAGAGGAACTAATCAGCCATTTGCCAGGAAGTAATGTAAAAACTAGTGTGCCTACACACTGGGAATCTACAGGCTGTCGAGGTGAGGCTGTTTTGGATTTTTCTGTGATGAAAACCTTATTCTGTCTTCTGAAGATGCACTTTATTGTTGGTCTGTGGAGCATTTAATATGAGTAACAGTTAAATTTCTGTGAATTATTACTACTGTAAGTTTCTGTAAAAATCCTTTCTTCTGCAAAGCTACTATTGCATTCAGGGTATCATTAAATCTTGAAAGTTTTGTTCAGTTCAGCCAAAATGACGGTCAGAACTTTGGGGACATAGGAGCTCAGATATCTTGTCAAAATAGCAGCACTTCATACATTTAGACTGAAAAGTGTGCTAACCAAGTTGGGGAAGCTACTGTACTTTTCTTTGGTCTGGATTGTGTTTGCATGCCTCTCAATACTGCAAGTTAACAGGAGCTTTTGAACTCAAATTCTAGATACCATGCATTTCAACAATCTTCAGCTTATTCTAAAGTTCGTATATTTTTCCATTTGTCTTTTTATTTTAGGGACAGAACTTTATTTTTGCAAGCACTAGTAGAGTTCTCAATGAAAACCATCATGTTTACCATACTGATAGTCAAAATTAACACAAATTAAATTTTCTAGAACAGATAAGTAAAACCTTTTATTTTCTGTTAGCAGGGCAGAGTCCTCTTAAACCTCCTAGGCCTCCTGCAACTCTCCTGATTAAATCTCCTGCAGAAAATGAGAATCCTTTAATAGTCTTTGAAAATCCTGAAGCTCAGAGGTGCCAAGAAAATCCCAATGCTGTGATATGTCCTGTGCCAAAGCCAAGATCAAGAAGCAATCTCAGACCTGTGGTCAAAACTACTGAAAGTAAGATAGACAGTGGAGAAGAAGTGAACCAGTCTAATGCAAAACAGCAGCAACCTCCAATTCAGCGGTCCCCTCTTCTAGATGAAGACAGCTTACTAGACAATCACTTGGCAATGGACAGCATGAGTACAGAAAGGAACCAAAATAGTATTGTTTCAAGGATCAAAGTTTTTGAATCCCAAGGCACTAATGATACCTCAGGATTATCAAAAAAGCCAGAAATTGCCCCTCGTTCATTTGTTCCAAGATCTGCTACTACAAAGAAGCCAGTGATTGCTCCAAAGCCAGGGGCAGGCAGAGCTTCAGAAGAGTGGGATGCATGGACTGAAAGCAAATCAACACCTTCCAAGGAATTGCAGCCTCAGTCTGAAATAGCTGGGAGCAGTGTTGTAAGCAAACCTGAACTGCCAAAGAAGCCAAAACCCAGCCTTGTTAAAAGTAGCAGTAGTGATTTTCTTGATCCAAGGGGTGGATCAGTTGCAGAAAACAGTGATGGACAAAAGAGATTTCCTGTTCCTGCTCCAAGGCCTCTTGTTCCTAAAAAGTCATGTTACTCAGAAAATCCTGCCCTTTCTTTGGCCTCACTAAAACCAGTTGCTGCTCCTCCACGGCCTTCTGTATCTGCCCAAGACAAGGTTTTAAAGTCTCTGGGGGAATTGTCCCCTGCAGCCAACTCCTCAGCACCTGCTTTGCAAAATAAACTAGATGTGGAAGGAGATCTGATCAGTTTTGATGATGATGTTTTGCCCCTAAGTCCAGCCTGTGTAGTTAAAGATAGCATCAGTTCTGAATCAGCAGCATCAGGTAAGGAGATTTTTTTTTAACTGTAACTATGGTTATTCTTTGCAGGTGTATCCTGTGTGAGTTACATCTACCTGTCTTGTTGGGGTTTATGTGTGTATAAGAAACTTTTGGTTTTCTGTTGTGCCAAGATCACTATGAAATTACATGGACTTTAAGACTTAGGAGGTTTCAAGGCTATAACTTACTTGTCTGCTGGATATAGGTGTGTAATGAACTGACCACAGCTCCTGTTTTCATCCCCCTGTGCTGCTTCAGGGAGGAGGTGAGAAAATTGCAAGTGGAGCTGAGACTGGAAAGAAGGGAGGGGTAGGAGTAGGTGTTGTTAAGATTTGGATTTATTTCTCATTACCTTTCTCTGATTTGACTGGTAATAAAGTCAAGTAATGTTTCCCCAAGTCAAATCTGACAGCAGCTGGTGAGTGATCTCTCCCTCCTCTTATCTTGACCCAAGAGCATTTTGTTACATTTTCTCTCCCTGTTTATTGGATGAGTGGGTGATAGAGTAGCTTTGGGGGGCACCTGACATCCAGCCAGGGATAACCCACTACACGTCATTTATCATCTTAACTTTTCCAAAAGAGAGGTGTAGATGCTGTTCAGTTGTCAGGGTAAATCAATATTAATGATTGTTAGCAAATGCAATTTCTTCACAGTTTGTGAATTATATTGTCAGACGAAGTTCCAATTTGTTATTGTTTCTCCTCTGTATTGTCATAAAAGCCCCAAGGCAGATGTAGAAAGTTACCTTAAAGTTTTAAATTGTTAAGATTGGTATGTACATACATACAGTTCTCAGGAGACGTTATGTAAGCACCAAAATAAGGCAACAAAAGATCCTGCAGGAGAGGTGATTATTTCAACATGGATACAAGTCCATTTTTTCTTGGGCTGACAGATTCCAGGAACATGGCAAAAATGTCACCAAAACTGAAAGGAGGTGGCTGTACAAGATGACTGGAAAGGTGTTTTTTGCTTATGTCAAGGAAATGTATGGCTGATGGTGTCTAGGTGGGAACAGAGGCATGGTCATTGTGTCTAGAGACTGGAATCATGGAATAGACACTGTACATGTGGATTATTTTAGAGGAAAAGCCATTTAGGGTAAAACTTTTGTCGTTTCAGTCACTTTATTTTGATTAATAGAAGGAAAATGTATCTGTTCTAAGTAGTAGGCAAGAAAAGAGAATATTTACATTTTGAAAATGCATAAAAAGGAAAATCATGTTTTAGCTATGTACACTAAAAGACTTGCCAACAACCTAAAAGAATATAAAACATTCATTCTTCCATTAAATCAGAGGTTGAGTGATCACAAAGGAAAATCACCTGAGAAGAACAGCTTTCATGATGAAGTGATAAGAGTGGTGTTCTTACTTTTTCTGGTTGGTGCCCTAGGTGTTAACTCTTCATTTAATTAAAAAGAAAATACTTTCCATCCTCGTGGTTAGCAGAGGAATTATTCATAGAATAGTTTCCTGACTTCTTAAGTCACCCTCCCATGATTTTATTAATTCAATAAAATGTCATCTGCGTTAAAATCCCTTCTTGCCTACTAAAGAGAAAAGGGTATGGCAGCATTACCACTTTATTACACTGCAAAATTAGGACTAATTCCAGATTTTTGCTGGCATTTTTGGGCTCAAGATCATATCCTGTACCCTGGGTAACTAATACTCTGCAGTGTCCTGACAGAGCATCCACAAGAACAACACTGACTCTCTGAAAATGAGGCAACACAGGGCACTAACACTAGCTATTTCTCACGTTCCCATAGGAACAGCTTAGGGATTTTCAAGATGAATCCATGGTAAAATGTTTTGTGAAGGCAGGAAGAGAAGCTCTAATCTTGCTCCCAGTTCCCCAGACCCCTTTGCATTTCTTAGATATTTGTCACTGTCATTACTTAGCAAAGTGACAGTGCTCTGCTTGTTGTTATGGCAACTGTAGGAAAGGAAGAAGGCTTTTATGCAGTGGCATTGGAAGCCAAGCACCAACATCTTGTTTGTCAGAGAGCAGCGTTACATTGCATATTGCAGCGTTATAGAGCTTCATTTTGTCTGGAGCAGCACAGCTGTGTTAGGCCAATGGAAACAGAACTGCAGGGATCAACCCCTGCTGCTGCTGGCTCCTGCTGTGAAAGGAGGAAAGGGAAGTGTTCAGTGGATGATGAGGAGGGCACAGAAGGCAGAAATTGAAGTGAGCATGTGAATGAAAAGGTGAAACAGGCAGAACAAAGTTCAGAGACTCCACAGCAGTTTAGTTGACTGATGTGAGACATCAGCTTCCTCTAACAGAAGGCTACCACCTGCACAGTAAGTGAAAGATATTTGAATACTGTGTATGTGCTAAGATCAACAGTATTGGCAACAAACCACTTTAGTTTCACCTGTCTGAATGTCAGTGTTTAACTGGTAGTTCAACTACCAAAACTAGCTGAATGATTCAAGTTTACCTCAAGCAATCCTGTGAGTTTTATCAGTGTTTGATAGCATCTCCAGCAGCTCAGCTGTTAGTTGTGTGAATTTACCCTTATCCAAACATCAATAATTTTATCCTTGTCCAATCTGTATGAAGAGGGGAATCATTCTGGTGAATATAGAGATTCTGGATACTGAGATTTCTTTTAAAGCTTTCAGCATCCACTCAGAGAGTTGAAGTCTATGGGAGCTTTGGAAGCTTCAAAATTCAGAAGGGAATTTTGACAGAATCTTGCAGCCAACTCGTGATGCTGGCCCAAGGGAAGTGCTAGGAGGGAGAAGTCAGGAATGACAAATCTGTACAACTGCTTTGTCATCAGCCAAAAGAGTTTCAAGTGCCATACTTCTTGACTCAAAGGCTAATGTTCAAAGCCATTTGTATCCTGATGAAATTATTTCTATTTAAGTCAGTCATTTAGAATGTGAAGGCATCTGCTTGGGACTCTACACCTTTTGATTCTAATGCTTTGATGATAGTTGTGGTATTTTGGATAATCTGGGTTACTTCTGCATTTCTTTTATGGCTGATAACAAGAACTTGTGCAGTTCCTGGTGGTTAAACATTTTGGTAATCAATCAGGTGGGGCTCAATTCTCACGTATCCATTTTTACAAAGGCTTGAAAATTAAATCCTAGTGCAAGTTTAACTGTAAATTTCACAGCTTCAGAAGACTGTGATTTTACCTGTAACTTGTATTAGTTGCTATGTCAAAGCATGTAGTGTGCCTGCTTGCTAAAAGTTATGAGAATGCATGTTTTGGACAAAGAAGGTCAGGTTATGGTGCATTTAGAGCACACATTTAAATTTAAACTTGGAGGTGATATTACTGCAATATTTTTATTCCTTTTCACATGTGGGGAGCTCTTCTCTCTTCTTCCTTCTTTCTGGAACAGCATATAATTCACTGATTGCTCTGTGTCTGACATAGCAGAACTCAATTTAAACCAGATGCTTTGAAAAGTAGTTCAGAGAGTGCCTTACCTTGCCAGCAGGAGACAGCTCTCATCTTGATATCTTCATTACGTTCAGGTCCAATGGTAGTGAGACTACTGCATTTCTTAATTGTCTTACCTGTCTGTCTGACGACTTTGTCGTAGTGTAAAGGTTTATTTCTGTCTCTGCTGAGAAAAAATATCCAACTAAAGCAACGCTGCTGTTCATTTATATGTATTGTTGCTTCTTGCGGCATGAATGGTGGCATTTGTGTGACATTATAGACAATTCAGAAAAACTGCTGCTTGAGTAACTCCAGATTTGTCTGCTGTGGGGATATTGCCCAGCTGCTTGATTTTAATTGCTTCCTCAGGATGGGAAAGAAAAAAAAGAAAAAGAAAAAAAAAAAAAAGTAAATACTTCTAACTGGTAGATTATTTCAGACATAACATCAAAATAATGCAGCTTTTCTTAAGGTTCAGCAGTGTTCCTGATGACTCTTATTGTGGTTATTTTCAAAACACCTGTCTCTTTTATTTACTGACAGATTATTACCCCAGAAAAGAATGAGCTGTCTCATCCATTTTAATCTGCTCTTTGGCATAAAACCCTGTAGAAAACAGTTTTACCTGAGGACATGCTGCTGTTGGACATTGGCGGCTGTGCTGTGTCCTGTAGGTTGTGCTGCAAGGTTGACAGCATCCAGGAAAAGTGATAACAAGCATTCATTAACTCTTCAGTCACTAGAGGTGCTTGCTTAGTGGATATAAATTGGAGCTTTCAAGGACCTTGAAAGTTGGCACAGGAGAAGGCTCAGGAAATAAATAAGGTTTTTAAATCATAGCTACGTAATAGATGAGTAGCTCTTTAGGTTGTCAAATGCAAATTAATTTGGTTTGAATTCCAGGTCTATAGATGCTGTGAACACAAGTAATAATGTTCTTAATAAGATCTGTCTTCTCTGATAATTAAATGTTTGTGTTACAATATTTAAAATGCAGATATCCTTTCTTCACAAAGTTTGTCAAAGAAAAACAATGCTTATTTAAAAGAAAATGTTTATTAAAATCTCTTTTTTTTTCTGAAAGCAGGTGAGATTCTTGCAAGAGAGTAGATTAGGTATTTTAAACAGCATTATAAATTACTTTGTCCTTCACATTTTCAATTTTAAAAAAAGATTTTGTATGTCTGACTGCTTTCCATTGCCTGCTTTGGAAATTTCTAGCTTGCCTGTTTTCGGGCACTTAAATCTCTTGGCAATAAAAAATCATTCATTCACCTGGCAAGAATGGACAAGGCTGTGTTTCTTAATCTTCAGGGCAATTTGGGGGTATATTTTCTTGGTCACCCACTGTATGTCCAAATACCCTCCGGCATCTAATTTTTGAAGTCAAACCAGGTTACACAACCAATTTCTAGCAACATGCCCTCACAGCTGACCTGTTCTGGGCAGGAAGTTTAATCAGAGACCTCCTGAAGGCTCTTGCAATTTAAACTATCCTAGTCTTACTTCAACTAACAAACCAGACCAGTGATAGAAGAGGAACCTCCAAACTCTCCTGTAATAGCTTATGCTGGTATGCCCAGTATTTTTGTGCCAAAGGCAGTGTAATTTCCATCACCTTTACTAGTACAGGTGAACAGTGTACAAATGGTTATGCTTTTAAATACACACAGGTGCAAAGGGTGGGCATTCCCCCACTTCCAGAGAGAAAAAGCTCAGAGAAGGTTCATCTACATCTCTCTATATGTACAAGTAGTATGTGTGTCATTTTCTACCCCATGAATGCTTTCATTGCCATTAAGTGTTACAAAAGTCCAAGAAGTTTTGCTATTCTAGTAGTAGATCTTATTTTATCTGCTCTCCAGCTTTCTGACTACATGGATGAGATTTCATTGCTCAGTTAAAGACAGCTTGCGTTTTCAACAAGTACATTTAAGTCAAATCTTCTGTGGCATGTCTTGGCAGATTTTGTCTATACTTTACAGAGAATACAAAACTCGAAATAGTTCTTTGTCTTTGTGCACTTTTGTCACACTGATGGCTAGGCTCTTTTTACAAAGCAGACTTGCTTGCCTCTCCTCTAGTTTTAAGTCTGAAGCAGTACTAAGTCTCCTCAAATGATACTGCATTCTTTTAATTGAGTGAGCTGGTCCGGTCTCCTAGCGTTAAGAGAATACCAAGCCTGAACTTTCAGGTTGTGCACAGCTCAAATGCTGAAAGAAAATGCATCCCATTGTCTTTTTTATCTGAAAACAGTGAACTGTTAATTTTCTTGATGAAAAATACTGTGGAAAGCAGATTGGTAAAATCACTGATACTGGAATTTAAATTCCACACCTGTCTAATACATCTCTTTATTGTTGTAAATAGGTTGAGATTTATAATGTCTGAGCGAGCATCCAGCTTTTGATTGTGACATTTCACAGTGTTTCTTGAGCATGAGCCCCATTCTTTGAGGTGTTACCTGTCAGGTTTCCATTGACTCTGGCTATATTACTAGGAGGGGCCTGTTGTTGAGAATCTTCCCCCCAAGTATGGGTTGATTGTGCTTCCAAAGTGCTTTCACGGGGCTAGGTTTTAATAAAACCATTTGTTGATGAAGTCTGTTCCTGTTCTCTGTTCCTGAAAGCCTCTGGTGACAATACTGCTCTGGGTGAAGGGTATGTGGGAGTTTTGCCTTTAACAGCTGATTTAGGTTTTAAAGTTAAACCTGGAAAGTAGACACAGTTGCATACTTCTGTAGTGACAAGTGTAATATCCACACCTTTGTACTCCATTGTTCTCATGTGTACTGAGTACTTCTCGATGGACTGAGCATCTTCACAACAGATAGTATCATGTGGGCTTTTAGCCTTCCACTTACTATTTGTTTGGAGATTCCCCTTACTGCTGTTGAGGTATCTATTACCATCTTATTACCTCTCAGAGACTACCAGTAAATATTTCAGGAGGATACCCATCTGTCATTCTTGCATGGGCAAAAGCTACTGCTTCTTATGTAACCTCATTTTTAATTTTAAACAAGGGTGGTGTATGTCAGTGGGGGGGTAAAAGATTGTTTCTCCAAAACTGTTTAAAGAAAGGAGATTATGTATGATTTATTTGAAGACACAGCTTGCATTTGTCTTTCCTGCCACCAAGCACAGTAATACATGTTATCACATAACCCTTTGAAACAGAAGCTGTAGAAAAATGAGACTAAGGAAGCCACAGATTTTAAGCATAGTTGCAAAACTTTAATAAAAAAATCAATAGAAGTCTGTTGTTATGTCTTATGAAAAACTACTTGCAGATTAATTCCCTTGAGCTGAGAAGCTTTAAATGAGTAAATTAACAATTCTGTTTTCACACCTCCATGAATTATGATCAAATGATGCCGAATTGTTGTTAAACAACATAAAAATTTGATACGTTGTCAGTCCCATTGCACAAAGCAGCACAGTCATTTTCTCAGCCAAATTCCACTGCAAGCCCAGCACTGGAGAATGGAATAATACAAACAAAGTAATGAGTTTTAAACTAATTATGAGGTGACAACAGTATAATTGAACATAAGATAATGAGTGGAAAACTAACATTCATCAATTGGTTTTCTCAGCCTTAGAAATTGCTTTTCTCAGACTTAAAAATTGTCAGATGTATTGATGTAGAGACCTCTGCCAACTGCTGAATGGCCAAGAAAACTTCCTATGCATAGCAGTGATTAACAGCTGACAAACAGCAATTTTTTACAATTTTAAATCTTCTTTAAATTTACAAGACTATAGAACTGTGATTGTTTGGGATACTTAGAGCATTTCCACTAGGTCTCTCAGTGTCTATATTTTCATAAGATGGAGGCTATGGAAAATTGTTTCCTCATTTTTCATGCAGAACTTCCTTTACCTTTTCAGAACCTTACCCTGAGAGGTGCTCTGTGTGCCAAAGTGTTCCTTATGGTCAAGCTGTGTCAAGGAGCCCATGACTTAGTCCTGCTCACCTTTCCTCTGCTCATCCTGTCTCCAGCTTCCCCATAGGCAAATGCAGCTTTGATGCCTTGCTGCCTTACCAGGGTCACTCCTCAAGTCTGATGTAGTTGCCAGATAACTAAAAGAGAGAATATAGCCCAGTTTCAGGGTTTTCTTTTTTTTTTTTTCAGCTGCACTTAAAGTCACTCTAAACACCAGCACAAAAGTTAAGGTTTGATAAATCTTCAGGGTCGTTTAATGCAGTTGAAGTGTTAGCAGTGTAGCTAGGAGATGGCGGTATAAAAGAGTAAAATAATATTACAGGCTTGCTCCAGTGATGGGATTTTGATTCCTTGTAATGACTGTACTTCCAGAATGCTTCTACCCCACTTGTGGTCTGTATTTTCAAGTCCTCTACTAAAACTCTTGCTGCGGTGCAGCTTTCACTGAAGAGACCTAAACCCTCTACCCTCATGTGCTAATCCATAACTTGAACAAAATGTTATTTCACCCTTACATTCTAAAGCATTGTGGGTTGCCTGTACTTAATTTCCAGATGCAGTGGAAATCTTCGGGCACAATGTGACAGCCATCTTTTGTCTAGATGGTAACAGGTTTTTTTTAACTGTAGCCTGTATACCTTTATCTGTAGACAAATTGCTGACCTGCCATGATCCTTTGTACCTGAAGTGTATACTCCCGGCTGTTGTACAAGCAGCCTGACAGAAGGAATTGATTTGCTTGATTCCTGATTAAAATGTGATCTGAATGTAGCCAGGTGGGCTTCTGGGGAACCTGTAGGCAGGTTGGCTTTAAGACAGGCTATGGCACAAATCCACACAGCACACCCATACGGGATGGATCTGCCTGTGAAGAAAGCCTTAAGCAAGGGGCTGGTGGGAGGTGGACATCTGAGCAGGGTGAGCAGGCATGGGCCCTGTGGCATGTTGTCCCTGCTGTTGTGACAGCTGCACGCTGGCAGCAGGAGCTGAGGGCACTGCCAGAGGGGGCTGATGGCAGATGCACTGGGAAGGGGGAGCTGTGGCCACCAAGTCTTGTGCATGTGGGAGGGCATGAGGTTGTTTATAAATAAATACTGCATTTCTGGACTTTCTTAAATCTTATGTGAATTGCCAGGCACAGATCATTAATTACTCAGGTTGGATTGTATTGTTCAGAATTGTCCATAGGAAATCATTACTTCATAGGACATAACATTTTTTACTAAGTGTTGTTTTATCAAACGCAGATTTTTCCAACTTCGTCAGGAAGTGTGGCAGTAGTTTTGGGACTCTTATTAATGAGGAATTCAAAGAGATGCCCTGCATATTTCTTCTCTTGGACTGTGACACTCCATAAATAACATCTCATTGAACTGCACATCTGAAAAGGCCAGCAGAAGAGATCAGACTCGGTTGTTGTGGCTATGAATATGTGTCAGATTTATCACCCAGAGTCCTTCTCCAGTTTCTACTGTACACTTTTATGATACTGTTAAGCACTGCCATTTTACTGCAGAATTTGATAATGTCAGACAAAGAAGTAGCAGTTGTTAAGAAGAAAGAAGTATTGCTCTTTGACGTAAAGGTGTACTTGAGAAAGAACCCATTAATTTGGTCTTTATTTATGCACTAGTATTTTTACAGCTGCCTTCTACATGCGCCTATGTTCCCATGCCTGTTCATAAGAGACCAGTGTTTAAGGTAATGAAGCATAGGAAACATTGCTCCTGTCTTACCAATGGAATGCTTGGGCAGGCTTGTAGAGGAATGAGTGATACAAGCAGGGGCAGAGCTCAGGCCCAACTCCCAGACCATGGTGTGAACCAGTTCCCTCCATGTCACCGGGTTTACAACCAAGAAAATTATGCAGAATCTTCAAAAGAATTAGTTCTTCTACAGCAAGGACGTTTTGTACTCAGTAGTATATTTTGTATGTTTTAGTAGGTATATTATCTGCTGCAGTCTGATTGTTTAGCTTTGACAAGATTTTATTGATTAAAACTTTTCAGTGAATGTGTTTACAGCTATGTCAGTACATTAGATCAAGTGCTTTGTACCTTTCCTTAAAGCTATTCTGATTTCAGGTCCTTATTACCAAGCAATGCAGTTCCTCTTGTTCAGTGGCTCATATAATCCCAGGAGGTATCTGGAGCATATTTATGTTAAGTAAACTATGAAAGCAGGTGTACAAAGAAGACCTGTTACTTATAAAGAGCTGGATATGATAGTTGCATCAGCCTGATCTATCTTTTTTTATTACTGTATTGGGTGAGAAATATAAATATCCTTAATAATGGAAGCAGTATAAGTATTAAATAAGTATTAAAGATGTTGGGTTTTCTTCCTCCTTCTAGATCCGTTTCAGTTCCTTACCAAAAATGAACCTGCCAAGGAACAGATGGCTCAGCCAGCTTTAGCTCGGAAACCCACTGTAATCCGAATCCCAGCTAAACCCGGGAAATGTAAGTTCTTCTCCCAAATGTCTGAGAAATGTGTTAGAAAACCATTTCAACTGGGGGTTAACTGATTTGCTGTTTAGTAGCTAATATCAGCTGCCACAGGAATCCCATGGTATGGTTTGACAAGTCAGAGGAGCCAGCCTAAGGGCTGTGGTGGGAGGGAGAGGTAGGTCGTCATCTTCCACTCTCCCTGCTGCCCAGCTGCCTCACTGGGCTCCCTCCCTTGAGTTCTCTCAAACCTGATGGAGTCAATGCATATCAGAGGTGAGACTGTATGTAAGGGGCAGATCTAAAGGCTGGAAAGGAAGACTTGGAGGAGACCCTTGCAGCAGAAGCAAGCCTGTTTTGTCTGCTAAACCATATGCTGGAGCTGAACCTTTGGCCATCCTGACTTTGGTGCTGACCTTAGCTGAGGTTTAGTTCTGCTCCCAAGCTTCCTTGTCTAAAGAAAAACATTGGTGCATTAAACTTTCCTTCAAATACAACTTGGCTGGGATGTTTAGCATAGTTTTCATAGTTTAAATCAAGAAGTTCCCTTGATCCCTGCTAGTTTTGAAATCTGCAGCCATTTAAGCAAGAATGTTTAGGTAGCAGTTTGAGGGAATAAAAAAAGGCATGTGGGAACTGGGATTCAAAAACCTTATGTGTTCAGTTTTATGTCAGGGTTTTGACTACAGTTTTCTGAGTTACTGTGTTCCTGAAACCTGCCACCGCTAATCCTTTACAGCTTTACAAATGACACTGACAGCGTCTCAGAGTGGAAATTTATCAACGAGCCACAAGGTCTTTGTGTTGGTCTCTGTATGCTGGAGTGCATACTTGCAGAATTCTGTTTGGCTTTATTTTTGATCCTCAGAGCTTAGGGGAAAATGTCAAAAGATAGCTCTTAAAAGTCATGTTTCAAAATCATATTTCGCCACATTTAGTAGGTGTATAGTCAACTTGTAGTAACTGTATGGCCAGGTGGTATTTCTCCTAGGAGTTTCACTCATTATTTCCCACCTCCCCCCTCACCAACCCACTGTTAAAATTCTCGGTTTTCTTTTCCCTTGCATATGTGAGAAATGCAGTGGAAATGATTAAAAATGCAGAGTAGACTGAAGATAAATCTGTGAGGAAAAGTCTTTCTGTTAATAATACCTGATTAAAATGAAAAGTTTTTTTCAATTGGAAGAATATGTTTATGAACTACCATAAAGAAACTATGACATAATTCTTCTCTATAAAGGAAATTTCAATTACAATTAAAAAATAAAATTAAACAAAAAACCAACCATCTACCTAACATTTTTTTCTTTTCCTTTTTTTTTTTTTTTTTTTTTTTCCTTTTGAATTCCCTTTTGAACTTGTAGGTAACTGGGCTCTTGCTGCTCTCTAGTGGTAATTGAAATTTCCACAAAGGACTGCCAGTTCTGTATGTGGCTACAAACAGCAGGAGGTTGTGTTGGACTGCCTGCCTTATGGAATCAGTGGCTGGAAGATTAATGGGATAGGGAGGAATAGAAGCATATTCCAAGAAAGCAGAGTAGCCTTTTGTCAAATAGGAGCTGCTGTAGAAATGTAACCTGTTAAAAGAGGAGAACAGTACAATTGGGCCAATGTATAAATGGATATAGTAGGATTTACATTGTAAAGGGGCCACATAATCTCAGAACAGGGGAGACTTTTACCCATTTATTTATTGAGGAGATAAATTCTGTCAGGAATCAGGAAAAACTGAAAAGCCCCAATAAACAAACAAAACAAAATAACACAAATTTTTAAAACCCCTCAAAAACAGCCCATCCAGCACTACCAAAAAGGCAACAAAATTGCTTAAGAATTTGAACTCCAGTGAAGTTTTCAATTAGGACTAGCATTTTTGTTGACATGTGGTTAGAGAGAAAGTATTAAAATTCCACTTCATTTATTACACTTAGAAATCACTGAAAATAACACCTGACTTTGAGTATTTGGGGATTTTTTTTGTTCCTCTAATTCCTTTAATTCTGACCTTAAAAAGAGTAAGGGGGAGGAAATTAGGCCATCTGTGTATAGCAAGATTTGAATTGGTAAATAAACATTTTATGCTTTTTTATCAGTAAGACATGATAAAAAAAAATTCTTTTGGAATTAATGCCAGGTAGTGGTTTTACATTTCATCCGTCACAGTACCTTAGAAAAATGAGGAACTTTTTTCCCCTCATGCCTGGTCACTGCCAGCACAATAACTGTGAGCTTCTCCTAAGAATTGAACTGATCCATTTTTACACATCACATCAGTGTTTTACATAATAGTAATGTCACAAAGATGTTGAAAATAAACAACACTGCTCCTTTCTATGTGTTGTTACTTTGTTGAGAGTAATTTTCATGAAATGAGCAACTGTTCTGTTTTGAATAGCATCTTTCCTTTTTTTTTGTCATCAGTCTATTAATGTCTAGGCTGTCTACACATATTTTTATATAACTCCAAGTTCAGCTGGAAGTCAGAAGAGATTGTTTGTAGTACTTTGTATGAAATTAATTTTTTTGATATGCATACAGATTTTAAAATAGATGACATGGTTCCAAAATATAAAGACAAAATGTTTGGTAAATATGCTGGTAAAACCTGTCCAAGTGCTTCCCAGGTTTCAACAACAGAGACATTGAAAGCAAATGTCATATATTTAGAAGGATTTTCTATTCTTTATTGAGCATGAGGACATCATCACTCTTCCCTAGTAAGATCTGTAATGTTTCCTCTTCCATGTCCTAAACTTGTTTTTCTCCTTAAAGACTACCTGGGAACTCCCATCTCTGTTTTCTGTCATCCTGAATTTTGTAGCAGGCAATAATTTACTTTCTTGCCTTTACCTTTCTGGATATTCTTCCATCCAAGTCTCCTGATCTTTCAGGGTTGCTTGAAATAACCCTCAGCTGTTTTCCAGCCTGAAGGATATTCCAGGAGCTGACAGCTGAAAAAAAAAGTGAGCCAGTTTAGAAATGTGGTGATGGCGTTTCAGGGTATCCAGTAATGAATCTGACATTCCAAGGGGTAGAAACTCTTCTGCTCATCTAATATTATATCACCAAATATTGCAGCTGAAACCCTGGAATTCTGAAATCACTTGCAGGTGTCCTTAGAATAAAGTGAAGATCCATTATGCAGGGTAAGAAGTACTCCCAAGTCCAGCCTCAGAGTTACAATGTTCCCCTCATGTCCCTTTTCTCTTCACTGCTCTTTAAGTTGTTCTTCCCTTTGGCTGCTCCAGCTTTAATGGAGGAAGTTGCATTCACACAAAGAATGCCCCAAACAAAAGTAGATTCCTTTACCTTTTGTTGACCTACATGAGGAGGGTATTAATTAGACTTTAATTTGGGATTTTCTTTGGTTTTTTACAGCTTTAAATGACAACCCACATAGCCCTCCGCCACTTCCTGCTGAAAAGCCTATTGGAAACACATCCAATATCACAGTGGGAAAACCCAGCAGTGGTGACCTAGTGAAAAAAGGGGTAAGGTAGAACTGTTTTCCTGTATTACAGCTTTGTCTGCTTTGGTTAAAAGATCTCTTGTGATCCTCAAGCATTTGTAAAGTAAGGTGTTTGAAGGACCAGAAGATGAAAACAACTACTCAAAAATACAAGGCTTTTCTTTTCTAATTCTGTTCTCTAATTAATTAGGTAATTTAGGCTGCTGTCAGTTTTGAAAAAGTCTGTGGTGATTTTACTAAGCTTTGATCACATCTGTCTTCAGTTTTCTCTATTCATCATCTGGAATCATGATATTCTACAACTGAGTGCAGAAGCATTGCAATGTGGCTTAAAGTCCAATGGGATTTACATGGTGAAACATTGTCAATGTTGTGCGTTAGAAATGTATTTTTTTACCTTCATGCACACAACTTCTCTTGGTGTCTGTGCTAATTTGCAGGCAAAGGAAACTTTTCTGTAGAAGAATGAAGCTTGCCTTTTTTCAGCTTTTTCCTTCTAATTGTTTCTGCTGAGTAGAACTACCTATTTTGGGAACTAAGGCTCTGCTCCTTGCTCCGGGGCATGTACATAGTAATAGAAGGCATTGTAGATAAATGACATTTGACACAGATTTTGAAAACAGAATTAAAATAAACTAGAAAATGACAGTAAAATTTACAAATACTGAGTTTTCTGATGACAAAAATGGCAGAGAATCTTGTGAAGGCCACGGGCAGTAAAAGATCAAATCAAATTAAAAGCCCTTAATTAGATGGATGCTGCCAACAAATGCCTTTGTAGCTACCTCTGCAATTAAGGTAAAGGATATTAAAATGTCATCATTGAAAAGGCTGTTCAGATAGGTTCCACCTTTTCTGGATAATGCTGAAAAAAAATAATTTACAAAACAGGACATTAAATGACATTTTATGCAGTGGAACTCCAAAACTTTTACAGTGTCATCCAGGTTATTGTGACAGGCATGTATAAGCTTCAGAGGTTGTTTTTTTTTAAAGATTGTATTGAATCCACTGGAACATTGAAATCCTATCTTTGGAAAGGCAAGAGCTGTGCTTCTAAAACTAGTATTGTTTGTCAGTGGAAGTGATTAAACAGCAACAGCAAAAATTGTTGACCATAAGCAGCAGTTGGCACAGATTTCTTCCTTTTCACACAGAAGAGGAAAAATTTTGATATGAGGATAACATCCTCATCTGAGAGTGGCAGGTTGTTTTCTTTCTAATAGAGTCATTTAATCAGAGCATTAATTTGTGGACTCAATCAAGGGTCAGATTTTGTTAAAATATATCTGGGTGTTTTACTAGATGAGAAAAATCACAGAAATTGTTTGAGTTTCAAGCACATTCAAGCACCTAATTAAGTAAACCAGACTGTTCAGAGCTGTCTGGAAGTACTGGTTCAGAAAGGGTTCTTTTGAACCCAGATTCAGCACTCTGATTTCTGATGCTGTTCCAGAAGCAGCTGTGCTTGTTCCACAGAGCTGGCAGAACTGTCTGGCACGGGGATGAAAACGAACAGCAGGAGGCAGTAAGGATGGTCACTTGGTAATCCATCACTGTGGTCCAAGCCCTTCAGACATGGCACATGTCCTCCTCTCCACCTCCTGTACGGGGGTAATCTCTGGCAGGACCAGCATGGGCAGCTGGGAGGAGTGATGCCTTCATCTGCCAGAGCAAGATTCACTGGGATTTGTCTGTTAGATCTCTAGCAAACATATTTTGATGCCTTCTTTAATGTGAGCTAATGTTGTTGGCAAGAGAAGCTGTCCTGTGTGAGTTGCTTAGTGTCATGTTTTCTCCTTTAAGTCTGTTCAAAGTGTTCCATGCATGGAATAAATTAAAATTGATAATGTAAATTCCTGTGGGCAGTGTAATTGTACATTTGTATGACTCTCCTGGAACTGGCTCTTAAGGCCTTACTGCCATGTAGTAGGAAAGAAGGGACTGGGTCATACTTAATGCACAACTGAAGCTGTGTTTCAGGTGGTAAATCAGGTTATCTGCCCTCCGTATTTTCCTCCATGTTCAACAACACTTTAAAATTGCAGAATCACACCATAATTCTTACTACTTTACTCCCAGACCTCCAGAACTCCTCTTTTTCATGTCCATAGGATATAATTTAATACAAAAATTATATCATTTAAACAAGATTTTAAATTTTTCTTAGACTTAAAGAAATGTCTTTTTTTCTTTTGAATGGTTGTAGGACTTGGATCACTCAGAACAGGCTGGAGTGCCTCAGCTAGAACCTCTACTACCCCCAAGGTGAGTGTGGTTCTCCAAAAGCCCTTACAATTGGTATTTCTGAATTAATTTGCATAGTTAGTCTCAGTGTAGACACTACTGACTCCAGCCATAGCTCAATAGTCTTGGCTGGGCACTCTACTCACTAATAGTTGGTATCAAGTTGGTAGCTGTTTAATACTTGTTTGTACAGTATGGCATGAGCAAGGAGATTATAGGAGAGCAGCTGTTTGACTTTTCAGCTAATGTACAGTGGCTGCTGACAGTCATTCCTTTCTGAATCTTTAACCTTTTCACCCACAGCACTTGCACTTGTGGTGGGATTTGGGTGGTGAAGGAATGGAGGAGGCAGATGATGCCACCCTGAAAAGGGCAAATGCTGGGCCAGCATCTTCCCAGAAGCACTGGCTAGTCTATACACTTTGGACCTAAAATGCAGGTGCAGGATCAATGATAACCTTGTAGTGTTTTTATTCTTGTGAACCAAGAAGAAAGAATGTCTGCAAGGGCAAAAGTTGCTGGACCAGCCTTTAATTCATGTCCATCAATGCCAGAGACACAGTGGATGGAGATCTGGCATTGACTAGCCAGCCCACTGTGGGTATCTTGGTGTTTGCATTCTAAATCTGTGAGTTTAAAAACAAGAGTTTGCTCTGTTGTGTTAGGACAAGAGAATCTTTCTGTTATTGATATGATTCTATCAATAACAATAATAAGTATTAATTAACAGGAAAGAACAAGGATGTGCCACAAGCCAGCACATCATTATTGCTCTTTACTGGCTTGTTCCTTCCCCACATTCAGTTTAGCATAACATTCCTGATTCTTATGAGGGTCTCTGGAACTGCAGTAAATATTTTGTCCTTTCACTTTTCTGCTCAAATGGATTTTTATTTTTTTTTAAGTAAGCAGTAATAATTCACTGAATTGCTTGTTAGGGTCTTAATATTTAGTTAAATTGCTTTAAAAATGCATGGGTTAGTCTGTTACAGGTTTAAAGTAGTTTAACTTGGAATATCCCCTTTTGTCAATATTAAAAATGCTTAGTTTAAGATGAGGCCAAGAAAAAGGAGAGATGGATGATGAAGAGAAGTGGAAATTTATTTTTACATTTAAAAGTTGTTCCATACTCAAATAGTAACAGAGAGTTCTTATTAGGAGCATTAGTAGAGCCACTAGTATCTTCTCAAGTGATGGGTGACACAAAATGTGTTAGAATGATACTTTAAAAATCCACCAGTGCACATTTGTTGGGGTTGACAATTTTTGCAGACCCATGAGGATTGCATGTGAGCAAATAATTATGCTGAATTACATAATATGAAACAAAAAAACAGTTGTAGCAGAAACTTGCAGTAACTGGTTGAAGAGATCCCAATAACAATTAAATGATACTGTAATTTTGGAATATTACCAGTAATATTTATTGCTAGTAAATATTACTGCTGTCATTTTCAAGTCTCTGATTTTGGTTTCTAAACTGCTCCTCTGCTAATAGGAGTGCAGGACCTCTAGCATTGCCAGAGAACTTGAGTGTTTTCACCAGTGTTTTCTTTCTGTGGTTAGACATCTGTTGCATAAAAAATGATAAATTCTGCTATTTGATGGCAATGTGCAAAGTGGTGTGATATGTCATGAGTTTCATCAGAGTCACTTTAGGTACGTGCCATCCCAAGGAATGAGCTAGGTTGATTCCTGAAGACCAGCTTTCACAAAAGCTCTCCATTAGCAGAACTTCATCCTGCAGCAGCTACAGTGAAAGCTCGTTCTAGAGGTGGATTGCTGAAACAAATCCTTCTTATTTAGTGGGCTCCCCAGAAAGCTGGCAGGCTGTTGGTGAGCAGACTTGGAAATATGTAGACAAAGGATCTGTCTAAGGACTTTATCATCTGGTCCCAGTCAGTGTATGAAGAGTTCATGTGTTCCTGGAAAGCTTCAGACACGACACACTGTACGGCCCAGATCATCACAAATCCTGCTTCCTTACTGCACTCTCTGTATCTAGGATGAGGTGGTGGACTTATTAATATGCATGTTTCTCTAATGTTTTGCACAATTTTTCAGGCCTGTGGATGGAAAAATTATACCTGCTCGACCTCCCCCACCTAAAAGTGTTCCTGGAAGGCCACCTCCACCAAAATTCTCTGCAGCCAAAACCTCCTCCCAGAAGGATGTTCTTTCACGATCTAGTTCTGACACCATTTCTGATAAAAAAAACAACAAGTTCAGGTTGGGACCCAAGAGAGCAAAAAGTGCAGTCTTTAAAAATCCAGATCCAGCATTACCTCCTAGACCTAAACCTGGTCATCCTCTCTACAATAAATATATGGTGAGAGTTGAGATATTCTCTCTGAATACATTGTTTTTATAAAACAGCACTGGTTAAAATAGCAGAGAAAAAGGTAGTTAAATCTTCTAAAGTTGGTTACTATTATGTGGCTTTCAAAGTGCATTTATCAGCATAATCTTCCCTAGACTATGCTAGTAGATAAATAGTAATAATTCCTGGAAGGCAATACTGGAGAAAGCAATAAATACATGTAAAGTATAGAATCTGTGTGGTACATTTTTGTGTATATATGTAATTATATTATTTTAATGCATAGCTCTTGGGCTTGGGGGTTCTTTTTTCAGTCACTGGTTCTGGATTCTCTTTCAGGAAAATTATGCTGTATAATTGCATTTGTATATTGGTTCACCAATACATATCAAAATGCTTTGGGAAATTGGGGAAGCATTGGAACTTACAAAGTAGTTGACCTTACTTAATCAAGCTTGCAAAAAGTGAGAAATGTAACACTGCAAATCTTACATTTTCATCCTATTGATGCCATCCCTTTTCATTATAAAAATGGTTTTGGTATTGTATGTGTTACTAGGGAATTTTAAATACAAATGGATCAACACTGCAAATAAAAACAAAGACGATCTTTCTTTCCCCAGAAACTTGAAACTAGCCAGTGATAGAGCTGGTGGCTGCTTGTTGAAAAAAGCAGCCACGCAGCCATAGCATGAACAGCATCAACATTCCATCAGCATGAAGTGGAAACTTTCTATTGCCACCTTTTTGATCTTTCCCTCATTTAGAGTGCTGTCTATGAGATTTTTTTTCTGTAGAAGATCAGTAGTAATTCCCTGCCCCAAAGTCTTACTGTCAATGGAAATTTCCTCCCAGGATGTTTTTCTAGTGCCCTCCATGACAAATGAATATGTTTTGGCATCAGAGTGTCTTCTGAATATCTTGTAGTGTATGGTGTGATATCAGTTAGGTGTCTAAGACTTTTTCAAAGGGGGTGACACCACCTGAGTTTCTCAGAGTGGCAGTTCATAGCAGCAGCAGTCTGTTCTGAATGCCTTCCAAAGGAACTTGTCCTCTTCCACTGGACTCCTGATTACCTGTAGTGGGTGGTTTAAATAGTTCAATCATCTGACTATTATCACTTGAAGTGAAAATTTGAGGTGCTTAGAAGTGAAAAAAAGTTTTCCATTTGCCTCTGTTTCTCTTCAAGCTGCCTGTGCCTCATGGGGTTGCCAAGGAAGATTGTCTTCTCAGGAACACTGGAGAACTCTCCTGTAAGGTAAGGTGTTTTTTTCCTGCTGGCTTAAATATTCAATGAACAAGACTCCTGTTGCAGTAAAGTATCAAATATTTAGTCCTCAGAGGTTACACAGAGACATGTAGTAGTGATTTATTAAATCCTTGTTTCTGTAATCAAAACAAAACAACTGCCAAAACAAAGCCCAATAATGATGATTTGCACAGGGACATTCAGCTTATGGAACACAGCAAGAGTAATTACTTGGAGTGCCAAAAGGGAGGGGAAACCAGTAAAGTTCCTCCATCTCATAGGAAAATAATCACTCCCTTGGCTGAGTATCTGAGAATTGAGCAAAAGATAAGCCAGTACTTTATGAAGTGCCATACATGATGCATCAGCAAATTGGCTTTGACATACAGACTTGACAGTAATTTCTTCTCTCTGCTTCTACAGATCCTGACTTGGTTTTAGGACATGACCCTATTAATATTACACAGCTAGTGGAAATGAGAGCAATGAGCAGCTTTTTTTACTATTATCAGAAGCCTACATAGCTGAAATAGATTTCTGTGCAGTATGTTGTTGTCTGTTGTAACTCAGGTCTTATCTTTGTTATACTGGGTTTTTTTTGTTGGTGTTTTTGGTTTTTTTTGTACACAGTGAATTACTTCATATGTAATTCACACATCATTGTCATCAGTACAGCCTAAAAATTCCTAGTGGGTGGGACAGAGAAGGTGGCTCAGAATTTTGAATAAAATTTCTCTTTATGAAGATGCCACAAAAAACTGTCACCTCCCCTTAGTGTTACCTTAGTGTAAACAAAGGCATAGTGGTTTCCTTGCTCCTCTTGGAATGTTTGTGGGCATATATGCTGTCCCTGCTGAGTGTGCTGGGGGAGAGTTGGGTTGGGTGTTCTTTCTAGCAAGGAAGAGTGACTGGTGGCACAAAGTACCAAGCACCAGTGCAAAATTTGTCCACAGCCCTTGCAATGAGTGTTGCTATCAGTGCTACAGATTTCTGGCCCACAGGGATAGCTGAGGCTTTTTCTATACTTCCTTTCATTGGCACTGCATGCCTTCCTTTCATTGACTTCTATACTATTTTTCTGTACTTCCTTTCACTGGCACTGCATGCCTTCCCTTCCTTTCACTGGCTCAAAAGTAGATTTTGGTGAAATGTATTCTTGTTTACACTGGCAAAAGGCATACGGAATCCAGACCCATAGTTGTGTGACCAATAACCATTTCCTTCTGCAATACCAGAACAGCTGTGTGTCAAAGTCAGAAAATTAATTCAGGAGTAGATAACAGAGAATCTGTTAGTATCTTCCATGATTTATAAACTACTTGGATTTATTTGTTGTTGTCAGGATTCAAACCACCCTCCAAAACTTCCTGACACAAGTGCACCTCATGCTGTAGTCCTGCATGATTTTCCTGCAGGTAAGTAAATGTGAATATTCTGGAAGCATGTTTTACTCCAAGACTTTCAAATGGAAATTTTCTTAGAAATTAGAGCTTAAAAATGGTGTGGAAGCTCAGTCTGCAAGGTCTGCACATAGAGTTGTTCAAATCAATGGGTTTAGCTGTAGATGGGTCAGTCTTTCAGTTAAAGCTGATTGATTTATCAGGCAAAATTAAGACTTTTAAAACTGATTCTGGTTTTGTCTGTGGTATTTGTATTAAGAAGGTTTTACTTGGAGAGAATCAGTGAGTGTGACAAGTACTGTTAACTGAAATGATGTTGTCTTACAGAGCATGCTGATGACTTGGACCTTCATTCCGGAGACATTGTTTGTCTTTTGGAGAAAATTGATACTGAGTGGTACAGAGGAAAATGTGGGAATCGCACGGGGATATTTCCTGCCAACTTTGTTAAAGTGGTTGTATGTATACATACAATTTGTATACATTGCTACATAAGATCCGGTTGCATTTGTTTTCTGGTTCTATTTTACTAAGACTCCTGTGTGCTTAACTCCATTATGTGTTTAGATAATCTCTTTTCCCACTGGCAGCACAGAAGACTCATCAACTTGTTTGTGTGGTATTAGAAAGATGCTTGATTTGGCACAACCAGCTTGCGTTATGGGGAATAATTTGCTGTCTATTTAATGCCAAGTGTGAAAATCATTGCCCTTACCAGATTCTCTTTGGAAACAGGCATAGTTTCTCAGGGTCCTCAAAGCAGGTTATTTCTGACAGCTGCATGTCAGAATCAACACTCGGTATAAGATGGCTGATTTTTGTGCCTCCCCCCAGTTCTCTATCTTCTGTCATTTTCTCATCCCTTGAACTTTACTGGAATCACCACTTTTTTAGCCATGTCATGAACTAGGTCAGAGTAGCAATTTGAAACCATGTTGGGTTTTTTTTACTTCCCAGAATACTTTTGCAACAGGATTAATTTGCCTAAGTGGTTTTCTGAATGGCTGCACAAATGGTTGTTCTGGCACAGTGCAAGGAGATTGTGTTGTTGCAAATGAGCAGCTTAAAGCAATCCTGTTCCTCATTGTGACACTTGACAGTGAGCGGAAGGCAAGAGACAGGTGCCCTTTTGGAGCCCAGTGGTGATTAATTTAAAAGGGATACAGTCTGGTTCCCTGCAGTCAGATGTTGGGTCAAACCTATTGCAAACCTGAGACTGAAGTCCATTTTGTGGAAAGGGCATTGGGCTGCCCACACCAGCCATATGGACATGGAGGAATGCCAGAGTGACACCAGGATGCTGGGAAGGTGCATGGCTTGGCACTTAGTACAGGGAGTGTCTGTGGCAGCACCTCTGGGCCAGCACAGCTGGCAGAGTGAGCCCTGCTGCTGCATGAATTTGGTAGACATCAGAGAGGATAGGGTGTCTGTTTGGTTTGTAGTGGTGGTATTGGAGAAAAATTTTAATATCTGAGAAGTGCCAAAGAATAAAAACTAAACTCATAGTTAGTAGTAATGGAATCATGCTTGATTCACTTTCACAAGAAAGATTTGTTAGCTAAATTGATTGGCTGATTTTATGTTAAAGCAGTGGAGTGAGTATTTGGGGTCAAATTCAGCATTGATACAGACAGATACAACTTCATAAAAGCTAGGGAAGCTGCATTTCTGTTTTAGTTGTAAAAGATGATTACCCTTTGAGGGCAAAAATCTTCTATTTGAGAATTTGGGGTTGTTTTAAAAAGAAAAAAAAGAGTGCAGTACAAGAGGCTAATTTACTTGAGTGCATTCTCCTGTTAATTCATGTCAGATTTCATCTTGATACAAAGTCTCCATACAATACACTACAATGTGTTTTACAATATTGAGCTGGGGAGTAGTTTGGATCTGGACACCTAATAATAATACATAGTTATGGCTTCCTATAGAACCTTCAGAGCACCACAAATATCAGCTCATTCAGCAAGAGCAGTGCAGGGTTTATTTGTCCTAAAAGGCATTGTGATTTCCTCCAGTGCTTCACACGAGCTAAGAAACATTCCTGTTGATTTTATGGGAACTGGCTGGTATAACAGCAAGCTGTACCCAAAGCTCCTCACCAGGGCCTCTCAGATCATAATCCTGTACATCTCTCATCTCTCATGTCACACCAAAAATACAGTTGAAATCCTCCTGTTACAAAGGACTTGAATGTTGGGTGTTTGATTATACTGTGTATTGTTTTTTTGAGTCGTATTTCTCCAATTCAAGTGAGATTTGTGAGATGTGTCTTTGTTTGGAGAGCAGTTGGCTACCAAAGCCCAGAAGGGATAAGTATAAACAGTAGTTTTGTCTATTGTTGTATACTGTGCTAATAAATAATTGAGAGCAATTACCAGTTGAGAATTGGGATCTAAATACAACAACATGTAGTAGCATCTAGTCACATATTCTGTCAATCAGTCATGCTACAAGTAGAAACAATAAACCAGCTTCATAAAACAAAACATTAAATATTGCTCCTTGTTTGCATAAGATTAAAAAATGAGAAAACATGCATAAATTTACATTAATGTGGTCATATATCAGAGCATGCCAGGGATTACAGTGTGTCACACATCTGAAAAACAGATTATTTTAACTAGTTTCAAGTTTGTTGTGGTTTAGTTGCCATGAGCTTGTAATGGATGATATAATTTATTTTATTGTCTTACTAGATTGATGTTCCAGAAGAAGGCAACAAGAAAAAGACACCCTCTTCATCACGATGTATCAAGTGAGTCAGATGAATCTTATTTGCTTTCTCATGTTGATTTATGAGGAATGAAAAAGAAATATTAACTTTGAAGCAGGGGCTCTCTGCACTGAGATTAATAGGGTTAACAATTTATTCACCAAAATACATTGTAAAAATTAAATTATATGTTTTAAAACCCTGACTCTTTATGATGTTTTATTAAGACTCATATTTAGGTAAAAAAATGCCTAAAACCTTACTTTCATGAAAACTGGTTCCAGATACCATGAACCAATCTAATTAGCTTCAGCAGCACTGTACACTCCTCTTTTTGCACCTCACCTTGCTGCTTTCTTCCGTTTTCCTCACAAGACTGAAATGGTAGGGCTCCTACTCATGTAAGTGGAACAGAATAGAGAGGTACTTTAAGCAGAGAAATCTCTCTGGCCTAAGGTGTGTAGATGTTCACAAAAGTTCCCCCCAAATTATCAAAAGAATTGCCAGCACTTTCATTTCTGAATTTTGAACAACTTGTACTAATATTTGTAGGCAATAAATGATTTTTTAATGTTGCTTATTTCTTAATGATGTTTATTGGATTTCATAATCTTTCATTCCAGGAATTAAAGCAAATTCATGCAGAGGCAGGAGCAACTAGTGTCAGTGGGATCATTCAGTTGTTCTTTAGATGAAGCTTGGTTTGTCAGAAACAAACCTTTATTTTAAAAAGTTGCTTCTGCAGCTAAGAAAGAAACAGAAAGATCTAGCTCTGTCCTGAAAGAAACATCTTTGCAAAGATACTGAGTGGGGGACAGGGGTGGGAATCAAGCTACTTACTTTTTTGGTGTGCTATGAATATATAGAAAGAATTAAAGCCTTTTAATTAAATTAATGCTTTTTTTCCAGCATGGCATTTCTGATAAACTAAAAATTTTCTTAGGTTAATTTCTTAAATTTAATTTACTAGGTTCTTAAATAATAAAATTGATTTAAGTCAGGGGAAAAATAATTAGGATTTTTTCAGTGCTGTACCAAAGTATATAAAACTTATCAGATGCACTGAAGTTTCTTTCTTTGATAGATAAGCTTTTTTCCCTAGTAGATTATAGGGATGGATTTTACAGAATAAAATATTTTAAAGTAGATAAAAACTAGCTTCTTCCTATGAAACCTCCATCTATTTGGGACAAATACACAGCACTCACCCCCCACCCATGTTTGAGTGCATCAAAATGCAATGCTAGCTAGAAAAATAATCAAACTCTTAAAAAAGTGTATCAGGACACTTGCTTGGATATAGGCAAAGGTATTAAACTGGATAGGTGACCAAGAAACAAGGGGGTTTCTTGTTGCTTGGAAGGGAAATAGGGTCTTTTGCAAAATACTGTAACAGCCAGCAATCGGGATGCAGAAATTGCATCTGGCTTCTCCAGACTCCAAACTCATTCTCCTCAGAAAGCAGAGAACCGGGGCTGGTCCCCAGTTGTCCACCTGTCCTATTTTCAGTGCATTTTTTATCATTTTAATTAAAATATCAACCCATATATTGCACACAATGCTGTTTTATTATTAAATAGACAGTAATAATAAAGAAGCAAAATAATTTTCTCTTTTGTTTGTGCAGAGGTCCAAGGTGTGTAGCACGATTTGAATACATTGGAGATCAGAAAGATGAGCTCAGTTTTTCAGAAGGTGAAACTATTATCCTGAAAGAATATGTAAATGAAGAGTGGGCCAAAGGAGAGCTCAGAGGCATGTCTGGAATTTTCCCCTTGAACTTTGTGGAAGTTATTGAAGACCTACCTGGAACAGGTATGAATATGTTTGCAAAAATCTTCCAGAGCATGGGCTTGTACTTAAAGCAAATAGGCAGCATATAGGAAAAAATTCCAAAAGGACAGTGATTGCAGAGAGGAGGTAAAAAGAGAGGGAAGACTGATTAAAAAACCCTCAAAATTAACAGTAGGACTACTTAAGAAGCCATTCTTAATAATGACTTCAAATATGTAAAATCTGTCATTAGTAACATTCTGAATAGACACTGCTCCTGTTCTTAAGCTGTGCTTTACTTACGTAGGTACAGAAACAGCACTGAAGAATAAGGTGGAGGTTTCATCTTCCCTTCCTCAGGTAATAAAACTTTATAGGTGAGGATTAGAATTTATGTACAGATTTACAGAGACTCTATTATAATGTGAGAGTAACTGCAGAATGTGACACCACTTCCACACCACTTCAATGCTATATTGTCACAGCCTCAATTCTGACATGTGGTCTAAGCTGACATTGGTAAATTTTTATCCTTTGTGCTGAAGGAAGTTCTTCTTAGTTCTATTTTAATTATTGCTGAAGTGATCTAATTTTGTATTTATTAATCCTTTCCCCTGCCACCAGAGATAAAAAGGAATGTGGCTGAGTCTAGATTAAATTCTGTGGTGGCAGTTGCTGAAATGCCATTCTAGTCTACATCTGCAGCAGCACTGTTGTATTGGGAGGGTGTCAGGACAGCCATGTGCTGAACAGCTGCTATCAGCAGCATCCATCAGTTTTTGGGCTCCATTCACACTTCTAAAATTAATGCATCTGTTCTGTTAACTTGAATAGAACAACAGACGCTCACTAGAGTGGTGTGAAGCACTTCATGATTTTACAGCAGAAACCAAAGAAGATCTATCCTTCAAAAAGGGAGACTACATCCAAATACTGGAACAAGTAGATTTGGAGTGGTATAGAGGAAGACTGAATGGAAAGGAAGGGATTTTCCCAGCAGTTTTTGTTCAGACCTGCTCAGGTACAGTGCTCCCATTAGATGGCAATTTATTATTCCTGGGGTTGTGCCAGTCATGACAGCTGTGGGAGAACACGACATCAACTGCATGAACAACTCACACACCACCAGAGTCTTCAGTATTCTAAAGCTAAACTTAAATTTTGAACCAACTTCTCTAATAATAGCAGTATTATGTTCTAGTCAGTAAGTAATCTGTGAGGTTACACAGACTATGGAATGTTTTTCAGTGTGGTTTGGGCACAGGCAAAACAGGGCCATTGAGCCACCTTTAAGGAATAATTCAGGAGTATTGATGCTGCTTCATCTTAGAGCAGAAAGAGGGAAAGTCAGCATTTATTATGTGTCACTGTTGGGAAGTTCAAGTTAAGTGAGTTTTTAATTTAGTCTGCTTAGAAGCAGAACTGTGAGACTGTTTAATGCTAAAAAATGAACTGGTGGCAGTAGTATTTTTATTCCAGCAGGACAGTGAATTTGGTACAGCAGTAGCAATAACATTTGGACAACCTGTAGCACAATAGCAGGGAGAAAACATGACAATGACAGAAAACTTCTCCAGAAACAGAGATTCATTTCATTCCCGTGGAACTAACTTCTCTTGTCCATGTTCTGTAGCTAGAGTAGAGCTGTCACAGCCTGGAGGAGGGAAGAAAGGAAAAGCCAAAGCTCTTTATGACTTCCATGGAGAAAATGAAGATGAGCTTTCCTTCAAAGTAAGTACCTCTCTTAGACCAACTTTCAAGAGGTCTCATGCTCCTAAGGAGTGCTAAAAAATAAGGTTCATCCCCTGCGAATGTAGGCTTTAGACAAGAAGGATGAAGCTCATAGATATTAACACGTTTGGTAAGTGGTCTCTCTTCCCTTATCAGTCCTATTACCTATCAGCAAACTTCTTCATTAAAGACATTGCAAAGAGCTCAGGAGTTGCAGACTTCGCTGATCTAATTAATGTGACAAGATAAACCTTATTTTGCAGTACATTCAGTTCCTGGTTGGTTGATATGGTCAAGGGAGCCTCTCTTTGGACTAGAAAGAAAACTCTTGAGTAGGAGGTGATGATGAGAGTGCCAATACTACAGCAGCCAGGCCTCTAAGGGAAACCTAGTACAGCAGCATCTTGAACTGGCAACACAATCCAGAGTTGCCATGGGAACAAGGGAAAAATTAAATACATGCTGGATGCCCAGATTGTATTAAGCATGAACAAGAAACAGTGTCCTTGATGTTCAAAGTCATGTAACCATGTTCTCAAAAGCAAATTTCTGAGAAACAGTAGACTTTAATAGGAGCTGAAACAAACAGTATTTTCTCTTCTAAAACTAGCAAAATAGTTTCAGCATTAGCAGCTTGCAATACTGAAAGGATAGATGATTCTTTAAAGCGAAAAAGAGAAATAGAGGTACTGAAAGAAAGGCCAGTACTTCAGATGAAGGGTGTGGCATGGGACAGTGAGAACAAGAACCAGGACCAAACACAGGACCTGCAATTTAAATGGCCATACTGAGCTTTTAGATTGCTTTTCTTCTTTTTAGGAAAGTTTCCAAGTGCTAGGAAATACTGGGACTAAATTGAAAAAAAAAAAATCTTTCCAGTGTTGTAAGAAAATAAACCCTGGAAACACACACAAATAAGCACTAAAGCAGGGGGCCCATGAGCCAGCTCTTAACATACCTGGAGAGGCAAAGGTATGTGAGAAGTTATCCAGCAGTGCTCTTCTGTCCCTCCAAAGATGATTTTTCAGCAGAGACAAGTATTTAGCCTAAGAGAAGCTTCAGCTGGTTTGGTAAACTACCTCCAAGAGATGAAATGAACAGAAGAGACTGACAACATCTTACTCCTCTTCTCTTTGATTGATATTGTTTCTAAATAGGATCAGCTCTGCATGCATTAACATTGCTCAGTAAGATTGCACAGTAAGCTGTACTGACTCACATTACTCCTTCTCTTACAGGCAGGTGATATGATAACAGAGCTGGAACCTGTAGACGAGGACTGGATGAGTGGAGAGATACTAGGAAAGTCTGGGATATTTCCCAAGAACTTTGTTCAGATTTTAAAAACACCATGAAGTGTCGCCTTTCTACTACTCCCTGCATGTGGGAGAGAATGTTTTTTTACCCTAAAGGCACAGCAAAGACATCAACGAGTGTTGATTATCAATGTTTTGCACTACTTTTTCTAGACAGTCATAGTAGTATCTTGAAGTCGGATAAGATTTGAGTCTGTTGTGACAGTGTATGTAATCATATTTCATGAATGCTCAGAGAGCAAAACAAGCAGGCTTTTTAGCCATTTCCAACTAGGGAAATACTGTGGTGCAACACCATTTTAACTTATATAGCATTCTAGTATGTTTACTCTCTGGTATTATATTTATCATGCACAAAGTCTGCATAACATAAGCTGCTTTGGCCTTCTTTGAACTTCTTAAGATCCAAACTTTAAAATTTGTTTTAATATATAATTACAGCACTCAGTATGTAGATGAAGTTTGATATTCAGGTTTCATTACTGCTTGAGTTCCACATTAGCAGTAGAATCCACTTGTTTTATGATTTAGAGGATAAGAAAAATAACTGGTATTTCATAGTAGAAAGGTATCAATCTACTACTCGTAAGAGGGGAAATGGAGAAATAAATCCTTGTGTAGTATCCTTCTATTCTTAGCCCAAGCTGATCATACAGCAAGATCACAAAAGTAAAATCTGTGAGTATTTTGCCTCTTAATGAATTCTGTTTAAATTGGTATGAATCATCTTAGGCCTTCCTCGCTTTCCCCAAAATACTTTGTAAGTACAGGTTTAGTTTCTTCCTACTGCCCATTGTTCTTTGAGCACCATCATACCCTTCTCTCCTAGCTGACGTTAGCAACAGACTGTTTATTGAGCTTTCTCAGACCCAGCCATGGAGGAGTTGCACTATTCCAACTATTTGCCCCTCCACTCCCCTCATGGGAGTGGAAAGCCAGTGTTCACCCAGTCTGCATTTTATTTGTCACTCAAGTACTGGAACATACTTCAGTAACACTATTCCTGTCCTTAACATGAAGGATATTATACAGCCTTGGGTTTAGTTTTCAGCAGACGTGGGATTAGTTTCCAGTTTGTTGCCACATACCAGATACACTGAGCATCCTTATAAATGGCCTGTTGAGGCCTTGAGGAAAACATGCCTGGCAAGAGCTTACTCCAAACAGCTCTAACCAAGGCGCGTGGTAAAAAGCAGTGTAGCTTGACTGACCAGCTAAGATGGATGTGATTGAGGTAGCTTCACATTATAGGAACTTCTGGTAGTCAATTCCTTTTTGGAACAGCAAGGAATGGGCATCTAGTCCCAGTGGCAGACTGGAGCTCACCTGCAGCAAGCCTGAGGGACCTGCAGTGCAGACGTGAGGGCCTCAGCACCATTCACCCAGCAGTCACTGCCAGGCCACGGAACCTGCACAGACACAGCCCCCACTTTGTGTTCTGCCGTGTCTGAACTACACACCAGTACCCTTCACACAGCCAGGGGATGGAGACCACACAAAGTTCTAATGAGCTGAGGAACTGGACTTTCCATTAGGGATTAACATGATAAACAAAATGCTGAAGTACGTGCTGTTCTAGAAGGTTGGAAATGCAATAGATACAGCTGTTACTCACTTTTAGCAGCCCCAGCAAGCCTGTCCAGAACTCCTGTGGAATCATGTGGAAGTCCACAACCAAGGACAATCCTTCCCGTTCCCCCAAGTTTTCCTGTTTGGAGATTCTAAGGTTCTTGTTTATTCCAAAAAAAACAGTAGTCTCCTAAAGAAATCCAAGGAATAGCCAGATCCTTCAAAGACATACCACACCAGTGTGGTGGTAGATGAGGCTGAAGTGTATGATGTTTACTTACTGTTTGTCTGGCAGTTTTCTAATGTTTTGATACAATTCTCAAAAGTAGAACCGATTTTTTAGTATTTTTTTTCAACTTCCTCTTTTCCATTTTTATAACTGTCTTGACCACTTGTTTTTGTAACTTCACTGAATGTTTAAAGTCAGTGCCTGTTCATTGACAAGACCACTCTGCTGTATGTAATCTCCTCCTCCCTGTGGGGCAGGGCAGGAGTAGCAGCAAGGCCTTTTACTCAGAGCACCGAGTGCCATCTAAGGGCTGCTCGCATGGCTGCAGGCAGCTGACACGGCGTCTGTGTCAACGCTGAAGCAAGGGAGATGCTCGGCTTTTACGGGGCAGGATTTTCCTGAAACGATGCCCAGATGCCCAACACCACCACTGTAAGAGCGTACACAGATCGCATGAAATTCCTAAGGGGTACAAAAAAGCCGAGAATGAGGTGGAGTGCAAATCTTAACTGCAATGTAGTAGCAAATTCCAGCGGTAACCTTGAAATCCAGCTAGATCTCCATGCATTAGAATAAAAGCCTCACTTACCAAAACATTTTGTTTGACCCATCCTCTAGAAATATCTTCAGGAAGATATCTTTGTTCTGTGTACAATGAACAGTATCCTAAATAAACCTTTGTTAAGTCCAGTAAGTTTGTTATGGTACCTCTGTAAATTAAGAATGTATTTAATCAATAAAATTTTTGTAATTAAGTTATGATGGCATTTTAATTGTTTTATGCTGTGAAAAGCTGAGCTTTCCACTTGACAGTGTGAGATCTCATTCTGTAAAGTAACTCCCCACCCCCAGACAAGTAATCCAAACCCCTTAGAGAATGTGGATGATTTTAACAAATTATTCAAGCCTTCACACTTGGGTGTGCCTCACGCTCACTACCTACAGAAGCTACTGCGTTTTGCTACCTGCAGCAAGCAGCTGTCACCACAGGGCATCACATGCTGTGGCTCTTGCTGTGGCTCAGTGACAACGTCGTGAGGAAGACACAGGCTGATCCTGCACATAATTTAGGTGTGCTCTGCTGAGTGCTGCTTTCATGCTCCATGATTTTTCAGCTGGTATTTGATGACAGAATAGAGAGCATGATGCACAGTATTTTCCTTCCTGCTTTTCCCCCACCTGAAATCACATTACAAAGCCTACGTTTTCCCAGAACACCTATGTGGCAACGCACTGTTCCAAACAATACATTTAAAAGCCTGAAAAAATCCCAAGTTCTTGTTCTCTCCCCCTCTCCTCTTGGACTGACTTTTTGGCAACATACAGTCCTCAGATATGCAAGTAACAAAAGCTACAGCTTCAAAAATGTGTCTGGGATTCCTGGAGGCAGGTGACACCTGCCTCAGTAGTGCAGATGGAAAGAGCAAAGCAACACGATTTCCTCCCCGTTCCGAGGCTCTGAGTGTGGAGCACTCACTACTCTTCCTTCCAGTACGCAAAGTGGAAAAACCAGAACATACTGAAACCATAACCTGGAATCGCAAGACAAAATCACATCACCTGCAGCATTCTGAAGTAAGTTCAAAAGCATTCTTCTCATTTTGCCTATTACTTGGTCCAAACCAGCATTATCAACCAGGAAAATGTGAAAATCCCTGACAGGGAACAGTACAGCTGCCATGGGTAGCAGGGCCCTTCTCCTTTTCTCCAGTAGCTTTGTTGGAACAGTAACATTTTCACTCTTTTCCTTTATTTCATGTCTGTGACAACCAACTGCCAGAGCCACCACGCTCTGAATTCTGCATTTTGCTCTCAGTTTTATATCACTAACCAGCAATTTAATAGGACTAAGTTTAGATTTGTTGGCCTTAACAAAACACATTGATAGTGCACAAAACTCATTTTAGCCAGAAAAAACACTCATTTATAAGCCAACATAAGTAGAACAAGAAGCAAAAAGCTGTTAGAGAATGAAAAACAATCTTAATATTACTCAGCAAAACATTTAAGTGCTTTGTTTTCAGAATACACACCATTGCCTCTTTACAGATTTTTTTCCCCCTGAAGTTCTACAAGTTTTCCATTAGTCATCCTTCAGTTCTGACAGGTTAAAATCCAACACCCAACTCCAGGGCTCGAGCTCATTTTGGATTTCTGCAATGCCCAAAAATTAATACTGCTTCCATCATCATAATTACAACTTTAGCACCTTCAAACACCTTCTGTTCACCAGAGACCACACCTATCCCATGAGAGGTTGCATTAAATGACCAAGAAATTTAAACATACATTATTCTGAAGCAAGTCATCTGGGTAAAACTAAGACTACCCAATAGTACCAAATTCTGACACAGTTTTCCCTGTGCAATTTCTGCCTTCCCTGTACTCTGTGAAGCATCTCTCACCAATACAATCTCTGCACACATACACGAGGTTTTTTTGGTGAGGACTAAAATTACTGGGTAAAACCAATGTAGAGAATCCACAGAAAGGACAACCCACCTTTTTGCACCCATTTCCACAACACAATTGGAGAAGTACATGTGTACTTCTTGTATTTAATTTTTCTTAAGCCAAGGCCGTAGGTTTTACCTTACTGAAAACTCATCCACATGTCCAGTAGCAATACAGGCAACCAAGGATTAGTTCTGTATATTAAAACCTTTTATTTTCCACCCATTTTTAGTTTCACACAGACTCTTGCACGGGCGGCTCATATCCATCAGCTCGCTCTACCTTGGTGCCTGCCTCATCCCCAGAGGGCTTTCCAGCACCACCACCTTCACCATGCAGCTCCATCAGCTTGCCCACTAAAAAGAAGCAGAGACAGAAAAAGTGAGAGATGGACCTATCTGAACAGTTTTAAATTATTCAATTACTCATTACACAGAAATGAAACCACCAGGTTTTCTGTAGGTAGGACTAAGTCCATTGCAGACAGCTCATGCACTGAGATGCCGCTATAGTGACACTCAAACAGAAACAAGCAGTGAAATAAGGCTACATAACACAGCTACAAATGACACTTCTAAAAGGAGCTGGACTCACGAACCTACTGCTGCTTTACACAGGAATGTCAGAAATTGGCGAAATGGAATCATTCCACATCATCTGGGACCGAAACATTTTGTCATCATTCATTCCCAAAGCAAAGCTTTTAAACATTCAGCAGCAGTTCCAGGTGAGAATTCAAGCTCCAAACTGGACACTCACTGCTTGGCTTTCAATCCTAGAAGCCACACATCAGGACAAGGAAACACTTTCCTTTCTACAAGTACTGAAGCTCATTGATGCTGCTGTAACATCCACAAGCAAACACATTTAAAGTCCCTCCTTTCCACACCCTCCTCCAAACATCTACAGGAACAGACTTACATTCAAACTTGGGCTTCTTGAGCATCTTCACCTTGCGGACATAGACATCGTGCAGAGGGTAAATGGACTGGCAGGCCTTCTCGATGTCCTTGCCAATGCTGTCTGGGATCCTGAGAAATCACAGAGCACAACTGCTAAAAACTCCACCTGCTTCTGTAGCAGCAACACAGGCTTAAAAAACATCCTTAAAGAATACAAAACATTCTACAAAAGTTTACACCATCACATTGACAATTTTCTTCAAGTACATTTAGGTTCTAAGACATCTCCCTTTCAATGTTAGAAGGGACATAATGCATGCACGTGTGCTCACTTTGAGAGCAAATCTGCAAACTTTTGGAAGCAATCAGCCCACTTTGAGAAACTCTTCTATCAGAAAAGCTCAGAGCATTCACAGCCCCCATGGATGAGAATTACAACTTTAGTCTGTAGAAATGTGAACCACAAATCTTCTGGAGAGTGATTTTACATTTATGCAAACGTGACAGTGGATTCAGGTCAGAAGGGATGCAGACACTAAGAGGAGCCAATTGCAGAGAAGGACAATTGGCTTTTCCACACCAGGGACTCCTTGCCTGGTCTCTGGCAAACAGCTTGGGATGCACCAGCGCTCCTCCCTCAGGCATTCAGCACAAATCAACCCCCAAACAAGGATTTAAACTGTAGGGGACAAAAAAAGAACACAGCCAAAGCTTACAGCTTATTGACAACTTCCTTCAGGTCATTGGTCTGCACCTCCCGGGTCATGATCTCCATCATTTTCTTGCGGATCTGCCGGACCTGCTGGTGCTGGGCATAGGAGGTCTTGCGGATTTGGTTATTGCGCTTCTTGGTGAAGCCCACGCAGAAGAGGCGCAGCAGGTACCCGTCTGTGGTTTTGACATCCACGTGGGCTTCAATCATTGTCTGCAAGAGGGAGCAGGACCATCACCACCCACGCAGCACGGGCTGCCCAGCCCCACACACCCCACGCCGTCCGATGCCGCTTCAAACACAGCTTTGCCAGGCACCAGCGCTCCCTCCCTCCCTGAGGCACCGGCAGCGACCACACCTTGTTTCTTACACACCTGCCATTTTTTGACCATGGAGCACATTTTGTCCCGTGTGAGGTCCATCCCATGGAAGTTGGTCAGACAATTTTTGCCCTGAACGTCCTCAGTGATCAGTTTAAATTTGCGGAAGGCAACCTCATCATTCTGCAGATCAGCCAGGCTCACTTCAAACACGCGGCCCTTCAGCCCGTCAGAGGCAATTTCTGGGAGATGGAACAGAATAAAACACCTTAGATTAACATTAGAAGCACATTCTTCAAATCAGATACTAAATTCCCGCTGGAATCCTGTTCTCTGATATTTTCTAATGGTGATCACAGAGCCAGCAAGGTTGGAAATTTCTCCCTTTGGGAGGAATCTTTCAAGGCAGTATTATCAGGTGTGGGATACGGACAGCAGCACACACCAGTTCCACGTGTAATAATTTGGTTTGTTTCAAGCATAAATGGGTTACAGAGTATTTGGAAATTATCAACAGTCATGAGAAAACTAAACATAAAAAGCCACAAGTGCTCAGCAGAGATGAAGTAGGAATGAACAGCCCAGTACAATCATTTCACCGCTCCTCCTCCAACGAGGAGCCATTTTAACAACACTGGCTGGTTTGGCAGCAACCCTCATTTTATTTGTTTCAGATGTTACAGTTCAAAGCAACAATCATCATCCCAACTTTGAGTGCAGCCAGCAGAGTATCATAAGGCTGTTCAGCCATTCTCCATGGCTAAACTTCCAAACACATGGTCACCTCTATCCAGACACCTCTGCATTGCTAACAGAAGTCTCTCTTCCTAAGATGTGCCACACGAATTTACCCTCCTGTGATACATCAGTGCTCCCATTAAGTCAGCAATTCCGGCTCTAATCTTTACTCAAAAGCTTTACATTTCATCTATTTCAGTGTCTTCATGTGTTGGTCGTTATGGTACTACTAGGACTAAGGTCTCCTGTGGCACCGTCCCACATCTCCCCCCATGACAATCAGTACTACTGCTTACTTCCTGAACCTTTCCCGACTTGCCAGGTTACAAGGGAAACTCATTAGAAACTTCAGGCCCTTTCTTCCATGGTTTGGCATTGCTGTACAAACAAGAGTCCAGTGTACGAACTTCCTGCAGCTAATCTCATTTATTCAAACAGCTCAGTCAACTCAAAAAAAATCCACTCAAATCACCCAACTTTTTAAGCTTCCAAGCTCGTAATAGTAGAAGCATTTTTCATTTTTCAGCAGTCTTTTATACAGAGAGTTCTTTAAGCGCTTGGAGCTAGCATGCGGAGCAATCACAATCCCCGGTACTGCCCCAAGCCCAAGCACTCACTAGTTCCTTGAGTCCTGGTGACAAGCGTCTTCCCGATGTTCCGGATATTGAACATCGCCGGTGCTTTGACATCGTACCAGTCCTTCTTGGAGAAAGGGTCGACCCTTGAATCAAACGAAGCAGGTTTTTTAACCGACCTTCTCGGGCCACACGGGGCTGCAGCATGCCCTTCCTCTCCGGCTGCCGCCGCCGCTCCCGCCCCGCCGGGCCCACGCCCGCCATGACGGCATCGGCCCTGCTCCGGCCGGGCCGCGGCCGCCATCCGCCCCGCATCCCCGGCATCCCACCTCCGCGGCGCCCCGCCCGGCGCCCCCCGCACCGCCCGCCGCGCCCCGGCGGCCCTCACACTTTCTTCTTGGCGCCCTTCTTGCCGCCCTTGGTGAGGCGCTTGTTCTTCCCGACCGCCATGTCCGGCCCGCGCCGCGGAAAGGGCGGCGCGCGCGCTCCCGCGAGATTATACGGGAGCGGCGCTCGCGCGAGACCCGCGAGAGCGGGGCCGCCTCCAGCGCCGGGAGCGGGGGCGGGACGGAACCAACGGCACGGGGGGCGGGGGGAGCCGCCCGTGCTCCTGAGCGCCCCCGCCTGGAGCCCCGCGGGGCGCCCGGCCCCGCGCTCCCGATCCCCGCGGGGCGCCCGGCCCGCGCTCCCGATCCGTGCGGGGCGCCCGGCCCCGCGCTCCCGATCCCCGCGGGGCGCCCGGCCCCGCGCTCCCGATCCCCGCGGGGCGCCCGGAAATGCGGATGCCCCGGTGGGGCAGCTGTGCGGACGGGCAGAGCCACAAGGACGGGGTTCGCTGCACCGACGGTGCTCGGGCGAAAGGCAGGTGCCACCTCCTGCCCTTTCTGATGTCTTCAAGCTGAATTATCTGTCCCCAGGCTGAATCTCATCACCTTTTGTAAACGTAACTGATGTCGTCTGATATTTTCTACAATGGAAATTGGCAATGAGGAACTTTGTATTTCAAGTATTGCATAAGAGTGCTGTCATACAAACAAATAAATATACATCAATAGATGAGAAATATGCATTAGACAAGCAGGCTCATGTGAATTTTACTGTATAAAAGATGTTACTTTTTACCCCATGGAGTGTTTGATTTGTCAAACCTCCACCTTGCATCCTGTGCAGAAAAAAAAAATATCTCCTTTCTAAATTATGTTTTGAGAGCTCCTAGAATCGGCAGCTTTCCCAGGCCTTGGGGCACCGAGGGAACAACCAGAGTGGGTGGTCTGGGCTGCTCCAAATGCCCTGGCTGATGGCTCCTCTCCCCTCTGCACAGAGCAGGAGGAGGCTTCACTCAGCCCTCCTGCATGGGCAGGGATGGCACATGGAGAAGCGGTGCCCAGGACATCACCAAGCAGTTGGAAACCCCCTGGAACAAGAGCTGACCACAGGCTGTGGCTCCCCAATGAGCCTCACAGCAGCCTCTGGCAAGAATATGCCTGGGGCTCTGCCAGGTAGGATGGGGTCCAGCACAGGTACCTGCACCATGCCCACTAAAGAGAGCCCACTGCCAAGCATCCAGGCTTGTTCCTCGTCCGGTGAGTGCCATCCCTTTTCCACCCACACCAGGACAGTGGGAAGCAGTGTGTCTGAGGGGTCATGGTGAGAGTCCCCATCCTCCTTTCATGCCCAGGAGCAGGGTATTGAGAGTCTCAATACCCTGAGTCTCAAGCAGAGTCTCCTGCTGACCTTCCACATCTGCGAGGTTTTGGCCAGGTTCCTGAACAGTTCCCACTGTAGGAACTGTGTACCTTTGAGGAGAATTTCTTCAGAGGCTGTAGAAACGCCACCAGAGCCCAGGGCAGGACCCTCTGCGCTTTCACTGTGGCCAGTTTTGAAAGTGTTAAAGCTCTTTTGGGAAAGGTGCTGCCAAGGACCTCATTCTGTCTTTTCCACTTCCCATCGGAGTCTCTCTGATGTCTTTGAAGAGGGCGATGGAGACCACTTGCACTCACTCGTGACAGCCTCTCCTGGGCACTGCATGCCTCTCCCTCTGGAGGGGACACGCTTTCTTTGAGGCTCTATTACAATGGTCAAGGGAAAGCAGTATTTGGTGAACTCAGGCTGGCTCCTGGCTCTCTGCTTGTCTCTGCATCAATGGAGCAGCTGGGAGCATGGGAGGTAGCAGTGAGGAAAAATGCATCCTGGCACTTCCAGGAGTGTGAATTTGCCTGCAAGGGGACACGGGGAAAAGGAACACATAGGCCCCTTAGCACTGCAGAAGAGCCATGGATGTGCCATATCTTTCAAGAGTTGTAGGAACATCTGCCAGCTGCCCCAGTGGTGATGGTGACATCCTGCCCCCCACCAGGGACCCACATATCTTGCCCTACCACCCAAAAGGACCCAGGTATCCTGCTTTTCATGGGACAGGTGGCCAAGGCCAGAGTGGGCAGGGGCCACGCAAGGGGATGCACGCAGACAGTCACGTGGTTCGTTAATGACTACCTAATGACCTTGGGGGCCATGAGGGTGAGCAGGGCCTCCCGGACACCTGATTCCCCCAGACATCCACTGGACCTTGCTCTTTACCCTGCCCCTCCTCCTGGATCCTTGCCCATTGGGCACAGCTGGGGCCAGTATAAAAGAGGTGCAGAGGAGTGGGAGGGATCCTGGAGACCCTGAGGCCATAAGGGAAACTGAGGCGCGCACACAGGTGCAGGTGAAGGGTGCACAGGGGACCAGAATGCCTGTGGGAGGGCTCTGTGAGGAACCCAAGCATCCAGTGGGGAAGGGAGGCTGTGTATGGCATCCGGGTGTGGGGGCATGGGGTGGATCTATAGGGGAGCCAGGGGTCTGAGGAGCGGGTAGGGGGTGTTCCATGGGGGACTGAGGCTTCCGGGGAGCGCATAACTTAGGGGACCCATGCATCCAGGCGAGATCCACAGATAGCCCATCTGTCCAGAGATGGGCCCCCTGCACTGGGAGGTGATTTGTATGGGACCCAGGGATTTGGGAGGGGAATCTCTAAAATAACCAAGCGCCCAGGGTGGGATTTCCAGTCGGGGGCCCAGAGGTCAGATGGCCCTAACCCCACCTTCCCTAGGTGGCCATGGCGGGCTGGGTGCTGTGCGTGACCCTTGCGCTGGCAGCGCTGGCAGGGGCGGCGGTCGAGACCCGCTACGAGAAGTTCCTGCGGCAGCACGTGGACAACCCCCGGACGTCCACGCTGGCGGCGCATCGCTACTGCGAGACCATGCTGGCGCGGCGGCGCGTGACGGCCCCGGGCAGGCCCTGCAAGCCCTCCAACACCTTCGTGCACGCCCCGGCCACGGACCTGGTGGCCGCCTGCTCCCAGGCGCCCGACCCCGAGACGGGGTTCCACAGCACCCCGAGCGCCCTGAGCCTGACGGCGTGCCGGCTGCGCGGCGGGGACACGCGGCCGCCCTGCGCCTACCGCGCCCGCCAGGCGCAGCAGCACGTGCGCGTGGCCTGCCGCGACGGGCTGCCCGTGCACCTGGCGGGCACCTACACGGCCCCGCAGTGACGCCTGGCACGGACCCTCGTGGGCCCTCGGCGCGGGCGCAGACCCTCCCTGCCGTCAGGGGCTCTGTTAGCGCTGGCAATAAAGGAGGTGTCAGAGGCCTGGGCTCCAGCATCAGCTTCTGGCGGGACCCTGCGATCATACCCCTCCCTGGGTGCCCCCTGCGCCTCTTGGGTCACCCCAACCCTGTCCAAGATGTATTTGGCCCCCGTGTGCCTTATGGTTCCCAGGAGGCTTGGAACACCCATAGGCCACTGAGGTGTCTCTGCCCTCTCCCCTTTCTTGGGTGTCTCACAACTCCCATGGGTTCCCCATAATCACCACCACCCTCCCAGCCCAAGGCCCACCAATCTCCTGGATGTGTACCCAGCCCTCTCCCCAGTGTCCTGACCCTTTGGGTGTCACATTGCTTTCCTGGATAGCCCATAACTCTCACAGGGTTTCCCAACCTCCCCCATGCCTTATAACCCCACTGGGTACCCCCGAATTCCCTCATGTCTGCGCCATAAACTGTCTGATGCCCCATCTCCCACATGCCTCTGAGCCCATCCGTGATCTCTCTGGGGCTGAAGCTGCTCCCCCTCGGGGCCCTCACAGGACCGAGCCCTGGCTGGGGCCACACAGAGCCCCGAGCCTCCATCCCACACACACTGAACACAACACACACACACAGTGCAGACAAAACTTGCACTGCATGCAGCCACACTCACAACACAAAGCATTCAACACTCAGAGCCCTGCTCCTAGCACAGCACACTGCATTAGCACACACAGGACACACATACCAGCACATACACATGGTATGCACACATGTACAGAAGTTGTGTTCCTGAGTCTCAATGGGATTTCACATTTTCAGCTTCATCACCTCTTGTCCTTCATTCTCCCTGTCAGTACTTACCAGTACGCTTAAAAGCTCCCCCTGCCTGAGCCTTCTCTTCTCCAGACTGAACAGTCCCTGCTCTCTAAGCTTCTGCTCTGGTCAGACATGCTCCAGACCTTCATCATCATCAATTCCTTGCTGGACTCTCTCCAGTATGTCCCTCTCTCATGTACTGGGGAGTCAACCACTGGATCCAGGACTCCAGGTGTGTCTCAGTAGTGCTGAGCAGAGGAGCAGGATCACCTCCCTGCATGTGCTGACAGCACTCTGCCTAATGCACCTCACTAGGCTGGGGGACCCCTTTGCTCTGGTCCTGTTGCTGTGGGAGCCCTGAGAAATCCTATGGGACTGCTGACATCCAAGAGCTGTGCTGCTACAAAAAGGCAGCCCAAATGCATCCAGAAAATGTAGCTGAGGAGGAAAAGGAGTGCAGAAAATGGTCTTTCCAATCCTTTTCCTCTCTCCCCAAGATACCTCTTGCTCATGGGTCTCAGGTAACTCAGGTGCTCCTTTTCTGAAATTTATGAAAGGCATTCCGAGGGCCATCCATGAGAGCTGAGAGCTCCACCTCTAAGGCCGGGCCCAGTGAGGGGAGGACTACTCTTTGTGTACTGGGAAGGAACTGGGGTATTTCAAATTTATTTGGGGCATTTCTGGACCAGCAACTCACAGCAGACTCATTTCTCCACCCTGCTCACTCCTGGCCATGGGAGGAGCTGACTGGCTCAGGAGGGAATAGCCAGGGTCACTGCAAGTACAAGGGTTTCTTGCTACCTTGGTTCTTCAGGACTTGGAGGAGGATTCCACCTCTCCACTTGTTCTCTGTTCACTAGCTGAGATCATCCTGGCAGCTTTCCAGTACAGACTCTGAAGTACATGGGAGAGGCAGCACCCATCCTGGGGAAACAACTCTGAGCTGCAGTTCCAAAACAGCAGTGCCATTTCTGGGATGCCCAACATGCTGCAGCTACCTCAGTCTGCTGGAAAGTCTGGATGATTCCTGGCATCTCCCATTCGATGGCAGGGCAGCTCCACCACTTCAGCACATCCCATCCTATTATTGCACTGTTGGTTCACTCCTCTGCTGTGTTTTCTCCTAAGATGCAGCTCTGATTCTTCAGCATGTGTTTTTGTCTGTTCTTTGTGAAGGCTAAAGGGAAAAAACCAGCCACAAAGGAATCAAGGTATCCAGAGGGTGTTGTGGCCTTTGCCACAAGCAGCAGTGGGCCATTTACAGCAAGTGGTCAGCAAATTTGTAATGGCAGCAAGCAGCAAAAAGCCAGGGAACAACTGGTGCCTGAAAATAAAGGAAGGATTTTTGCAATATTATATTTTATTAAATCAGTGCATTTATTTCCTAATTGGTTCCTCATTTAGGTACTTTCATGTCCTGTCTAACACAGTCAAACATAAAGTTGCGAGGTTTGTGGTTGATTCTGCTTTGTAACACAGAAACCGATCATCTCTGCTTTGTGGGTGGGAGTTAAGCAGCTTTCCTAAGGTCAGAGCAAAGTCTGAGAAAGGAGCTCAGTTCAGATCTCCTCAGCCCTATTTAACAGCCTCCCTTCCCACTGATGAGCCTTTTTTTTCTGAAGAAAAGAAAGATGCGACCAAAAATGTTTCAAGAACAGCGCTATATACGTAAAACTTGTCTCTGAGTCATAGCTGCTTGACTTTTATGCCCAGACTTTGCTTTGACAGTGGTCAGCCTGCTCTGCTCACTCACTCTATTATCAAACAATTCCTTCACCAGAAACTGGCTGTTGCTTGTTTAGCACAGGGAAATGAAACAAATAATGCTTACTCACATGCTTCATTATGGCTCACAAGCTTCCACCGCCCAGCCTTTGATGATATAAAATGAGAGGCATGAGCAGTGTGTCAATATTTCCAGTGCTACTGTGGAAATTTGTTCCTGCTCCTTGAAACGAAAGGGCATTTTTTTCAGAATCATAGCAGAGAATTGCTTAAGCAGGCACTGCAAAGACCTTCAGATGTATTTACTCAGCAAAGTCATGTATCAGCTCCATGGATTTGGCAGAACGAGTCCTGTGAAACCAGGTTATTGCTGCATGCCATGCATGCCAAAATTGACATGGAAAAAAGCATATCACTTGCTTGAAAATATACCCTGGCAAAATACAAGCCAGTTTCTGTGCAGCACATCCACTTTTCTTGTGTGCTTGGACCACTGGGAAAGGGGCTGCTAGGCTGCCTGGGGGCAGCACAAGACAAGAAAACACCCCTTTCCCCCTCCAGCAGTACCTCTAAGATGCTGGGGTCTGTGCTGCTCCTCAGCACTGTCCCTGTGGCACACAGACCTCAAGCTGAGTTCCCAATCAGACATATCCCGCAATCCTCCTTCCCCCTGACTGGGTGACACACTTGACTCCCAGGGTGCAGGGCTGTACTGTGTCCCCTGCCACACAGGGAATGATCCATCCCCTCCACCATTCTTGCAGAGGTTCCTGGGCATGGGGGCAAGAATGCCTGCTAGGCAAAGGGGAGCTGCTGCTCATGGCATGGTGGGGACAGCAAAGACAAGGAGGGCATAAGACAGCAAAGTCCTCAAACTCGGCCGTGGCACTCAGCTGAGGCTTAGGTGTCACATTCGCCACAACAGCTACACATCAGAAATCCTAATGCACTTCTCCAGTTCAAGCATCTACCCTAAGACCTAAAACTTAGGCTGGAGAAGAAGCATGAGCTACCATAGGAGAAGTAGGAGGAAAGCCAGGAGCTAAGAATTTCTGTTTATATGAGACCAAGAGGCCACCCACCCAATCAAAAAAAAAAAAAAAAAAAAACCAAAAAAAAAACAAATAGCTGAAAAATGTTGGCCTCTGGTCTGCTGGGAACACTGCTGCAAGGTGCCAAAACCAACACCAGTACCAGACTCAAGTGCTCAAATTCAAGGTAAAGAGTTTTGATCAAGTTAACATCTCATACAATGCAGGCCCTATGCCAATACCTGTGTTTGTCACTAAATTGAAACTCTGCATGCAAAATGGATCCTGTCTCATAGTTTTGTGGGCTAGTTGAATGTTTGGCTACCTCTTGAGTCCCACTGAGTACACAGCTAAAACTTTGCAAGCCACTTGCCTTTCAAATTATCTCTGCTTTGCCAGCACAACATGGATCTGTCATGGCCAGTCCCTGTCTCCTTCAGTGCTCTCCTGCAGAGCTGCCACCAGCCTCTTCCCTATATTTCATGCTTAGAAACCGAGTCATCGCTTCATCTTGTCTCAGAAAAACATGCTGGGCTCCTTCAGACAGGTTCTCCAGCTGTTTCATCACTCTGCTGGCTCATGTGAGACCACATGCATCAAGTCAGAGCCAGACCTTCCAGAGTGTTGTGTCCAGGATGGTCCATGGGATGGACAGGGGTTCCCAAGCCATTAAGCTCCTGCTACCTGTACCAGAGGGAAATTGACCCAAAAGTCAAATGCAAGAAAGCCAGTGTATAAAAAAATTCCCAGCGGTCGCAGTTGGAGCCATCCCACATTCTTCCAGCAGGCAGGGACGTGCACAGCCTCCTCCCTAAGGGGATCAGGGGAAATTCATTGCAAATGGGTGCCCAGCCAAGGAACCATCCCCTCCCATCAGCAGCAACCATAGCCAAACAGATTAAAAAAGAAAGATCCAGGTGAGAACCCTGGAAAGGATTCACAGAAAGTACACAAAGTGTCAAGAAAACCTGGGGAATTAAAATTGCCCCAAAGAGCAGGCTGTGTCTGGAGTGAATCAAGGCTGGAGGAAGGTGTTCATGAATGTCTCCCTGTTAGAGCTGGGAGGTGGGTAGCTCAGCTAGTGACATCCTGTCTCAGATAAGCTGATGCTGGGCTCTTGCCAACTGTCCCCATCTTACCGCTTCTCCAAGGGCTGCAGAACTGATGTCAGGAGCAGGGCATTCATCTCTGCCTCGTGTTGGGATGGAAAATTAAAAGAAGCTCACAATCTTTGAAAAATATTTTTTTTTTTTCCCTCTCTCTCAGCAGCACTGCCTCTCTCCCAATCTGAGTGGCTGCTCTATGTCTGGTTGGAGAGAAAGGGGCTGAAGGGAGCCAGGCCAGTTTGTCCACCTTTCATTGTACTGCTCCTGCATCCCATCCGCTGGAGAAACACGTTCGCAGCACACCCATCCCTATGCATTTCTAATTCAAAGACCAGCAGCAATAAGACCCTGCCAGCTTGTAGTGGCCCCAGCCTTTCACGTGCCAGCTCATCTCTCAGTAAAGGAGTTAAATAAATGTTAGGCAGAAGGGACAGGTGAATTACCAGGCAAAGGGAGGGAGCTGGAGGCATGGGGAAAGCAAAGCAACCTGGCCCTGGCTTTCCCCCCAAGGCCCTGGAGGTGAATTGGGGATTTTCCATTTCATTAGCTTTACAAGGGGTAATTCCCAGCACCATTCTCACGAACAGGCCCACCCTGATCTCTCTCTCACCCCTTCAGTCCAACAGTGGTGCTCCACTGTATCTGCACCACTCGACAGGAAAGACAGGCTGTATTAGTATCTACCGAAGGTAACAGGGAGCTGACACTGAACCGCCCACGTAGGAAAAAAAGAACTGATACACAGAAACAAGCAGTAATTTTTGCTTTGGAAGGGAGAAGCAAAATGGATGCCAATACTCACAAAAGATGTAAATTTGAAAGCCCCAGGTTCTCCCTTGCAAAGGAGTATTATGTGAACTGCCTTTGCTCCTGAAGAGAACCAGCAACCTGTTCATCCCTGCTTCCCATTCTAGAGCATGATGTTGTTCCTGGACACAAAGGCTCTGATGTTTTGGGAGAGGTGGGGATCAGAGGACAGTCCCATAGGCACAGAAATGAACTTGGTACAGTGCGTTCTTTAGAAACATGCACACACGCAGGCAGGAGTTTATTAGTCCACACTTACCATACCAAAAGACAAAAATCCCCCAAAACAGGGGTAGGTTCCCAGTTTTGCCTGCTCACAAACTAACAGTGCTGAGAATACTAAATATGCCTTGTGCACTCTGACTGGAGTGCAGGCCAGGAGCTGAACGTGCATTCACAGCTGAGGTTCAAACCTCTCACTTATCAAAGGGCTGTGTACCTTTAGCCACAAGGCAGTCAGGAGCCCTCAGCTGCCTCTGAGACACATCCAAGGTCAGAGCAGCTGCAGCAGTTTTAATGTGTGCAAGAGGGAGGTTGGCTCAGCAGATGCTAAATACTGGCAGCACAGCCAGTCCTCCAGTTCAACGCTCCGCTCCGTGTCCACGGCCCTCTCTGCAAACTTCATCATGAGCAGGGCTCGCTTCATGTCCACCCAGTTCTGCAGCACCTGGCGCAAGGTTTCCTCATGGCCCAGGGGCTGCTCCATGAGGTCTTTTCGGGGGCCCCAAAGCAGACACTGCAGCATCCGCTTGGCCTCGGTGATCCGCACACGCTTGATGGGATCTGCTTCCAGCAGTAGGTGGGCCAGCTGCTGGAGTCCCCGGGAGTAAATGGACAGGCTGGGTAGAGCAGGGAGGTCCTCAGGGCTGTACTCCTGCTCCCTGAGGTGTACCTTCTCCTCAAAGGGGTTGGGCTGGTGCAGCAGTTCATAGATGAGAATACCAGTCTGAAACTCATCAAACTTCTTGTACTGAGAAGCCGACACAATCTCCGGGGCCAGCCGGGCCTGACTCTTCTTCAGCTTGGAGTCTCCAGTTCCAGTCTTCTGTTTAGCTTTCAAAAAATTGCTGATGATGAGGCGGGGTAAGTGTTTGTCATCTTTGGCTTTCACACAGCTCATGGGGGGCTTGCAGGGCACAAGCAGGAGGTTCTCCAGGCACAGGTCACGATGGATGATGCCATGCTCTTTGAGATGCTCCAAGCCGTTGCAGAGCTGGAGGAGCAGGAAGCAAACGCGACGTTCGTACAGCTCCGGCTTGGCTTGGTGGAGCATCACCGAGTCCCTCACAAAGTCGGCGGTGGTCTGGCTCGGCACCTCGCGGGTGATGACCACCACGCAGTTGTGCTCGCTGGCAGTGCGCGAGGGATGGAAGCCATCTCCAGGCATGCTTTTCCCCACATCTGAGGCCAGCAGCATGCTGGAGGGGACGGAGGCCAAAAAATGCCCACAGTCCTGCTGGATGTTGAAGTGAACTGGCACTGCAGGGCTGCAGTATGAAGCAGCTACCTTGGACTCCTGGGTTTTACAAATCTGTGAAGAGAGACCAAAAGAAAAGTCTCATCAGCCAGTGACAAAGGGCAGAGACCAGAAGCTGAGAGGTGGGATGCTAAGCTGTGATTTGCAGATGCTCTGGAAGACAAGAGGACAGCAGAAGCCAGATGTGCATTGGTCCCTTAAGCACTTGAAATTATCTCCTGACTTGAGGATTGTTTTTGTCCTGCAACAGCCCAACCTTAGCCATCAGATGCCTGGGCTGCATTTCTGGGCATGCTTCCTTTGTAATGGAATGTACTGGCAATGCCCAGTAACTGGAGAAAAGGAGGACAGTAGTTCTACCATGAATAACTTCTGAAGATTTTGTTTCACTGCCAACAGAAGCAACATAGCTTTTACATCACATTGAGATAAACTCCTGCAACCCAAGAGACATTCCTGGAGGGAGAAAAGCAAAGCTTGTGGCAGAAGACATGCTGTGTCCATCTCTGGAGATAGTTAACAGTACTGGATGAGGCCCCATTCAATGTGAGGTGACTGTGAGCAATAGTGCTGTTTTTGAGGTGAGGGGTGGACAGAGGCCTCCAGCACTTTCTTCCCACCTGATCCTTCTCTGGTCCCAAGCCCTGGAGCCACTTTCACATCCTCCTCAACTATTCCACTTCTGTATGTCAGTAACTGCTCTCAAGCCCCTGATCAATGGCTAAGGGTAACCAGCAATAAGCTGTACTCCTCAGCACAGGAAAAAAAAAAAAAAAAAAAAAAAAAAAAAAAAAGAGAAAATGGGAGCTTACAACAGGCCTAGAAAGAAGTGAAAGTGCAGCAAACTCTAGGGAGAAAAATATATTTTATAATCTGGATTCTCTTTAACCTACATGAGTTCTATCTTCATTTTCTTCCCTATTTTAGCCTTATACTGCATTAGATGCTCAAAGCCAGATTTACTATAGGAGTATCCATCCATTAGCTTATGGGGCCTTCTGGCATTTCTATTATACTCTTTTCCCCCTTTATTTAGCCATGTGTTTATATGTCATCCACAGGAGTAAGCAACAGGCTGAAACTCAGCATAAAAGGTTTCAAAGCCTGGAGCGTGCCAGTGCCAGTCACAGCATGCGTGCAAAACCATACAAGAAATCAATTTTGCCTCCAAGTTAAAATATACACAAGAATAGAGAAGAGCTGAAGAAGAGGGCTGCTTTTGTATTCCTCCAGCAAGGGTTTGAATCTAGGCATTTACAGATAATTCACTCAGATGAGACAGAACTGTGGAGATGGGGCATTTCAAATCCCTATTGTCCTCTCTTTTCTAAACAAAAATACCTCGTCCTGGCTTATTTGTGGAAAGACAAGCTTTGGAAAGCTAGGCAGAATGCAGATGAATGCAGTGGGATCCAGGACGATGTAGGAGGTCCCCAAATGCAGAGCAGACCTTCCAGCCCTCTGGCTAAGAAACCTGCTTGCTCCTCCTCCCAAAGCAAAGTCAGGTAAGCCATAGGAAAAGGAATTCCTGGCAAGAGAGAAGTCTCTAGAAGAACAACTACAGACAAATACAGGGAAATCTTCCCCATCCATTCTTCTTGACTTTGGCTGCACCAGAGGCATCCTCCCTGCTAAAAGCTCCAAGTAGGAGCCTCGGCTGGCTTAGTCACACACCTCTAGTGGAGAAAGAAGCCAAGGCATGGAGCATATATTGGCTTGATTCCTCCTCTAAAGCCATTTCCAAACTGTTTTATTCATAGTCATGTCTGTCTGTGCACAGCTCAGACTATGGCTTCTTGGCTCAAGTCTGATCCTCTGCCCATTTTGAGCTCTCCAACTCTAATTTTAACTACAGGTCTGTGATCTCTTTCATGTCAAAAAAACTATACCAGAAGCCAGGAGGGGCAACTAGGGATCAGCCAATTGAATTGTTTCACAATTATTCATTCCCTGCTTTGGCTGCCAAAGGGATGGTGGCACACAGGAATTGTATCCATGCACATGGATAAACACATACACAGCATCACTAAGCTGGCACAGAGTATGGCCTTGTTGCAGTGGCTTTGACTTTGTTAAGACGCTCTGCAGTGTACCTAGGGCACAGAGTAAGCCCACTTCACACACAGGGACACAAGTGCAGTCCTGTCAAGAGGCTGAAATGTGCTGTTTCTGCCTTGGCAAGAATTCATGCACTACAGCCATAGAACTGAGCTACTGAACCGCACCTAGCATGGCAGGCAAAAGCAAAGGTGTAGGTGTGCCACAGGGAACTGCAGATTGAAAAGGAGCACAACAGTTCTTAGGCTTCAGGAAGAAAGTTGTGACGGATTAGGTATAACACACAAGAAAAGCTGTGGCTCTGACTGATGGACTAAGGGTATTGGTGCAAGATCTCATCTAATTTGATTCTGGTTATTTACAGCCCCCCTGTTGGGTTGACTGTATTTCCTTTAGGATATGAACTGGCTTTTAAGCTACCACTTAACTAGAAAATCCCTTAGGGATGTTTTAAAACATTCTAGAACAACCCTTAGAGTTCATAATGGTGGAAACTATTTAGCAGAGATTTTTTGTTCTTTTTTTTTTCCTTCCTTAATGCATCTCTGACAGTGCCTTTTTGAGAATTACTTTAGGCTTTGAAAACAACCTGAGGAATAAGCAGCAGTGAGATGTCACCAGTATTAAGTCAGAACGGAAATTAAAATCTCTGTATTCAAGTAGCAACATTGACCAAGAACCCAAAATCCACAGGATGTCCATGGAACTGGTTGGATAAGCTTACTTATCCAGGTTTCAAAGAGCTGAACTATTGCACCTCAAGTTTCCATTTCAAAACACGTATTCCATGGAGTTACATGAAAGTATTTCAGACCTGACCTTACACAGCATGTCTGGGTCAGCCTTGCATTGTTTAATTGGGATCTGCGATATCTTATTGTCTGTAGTTTCAAGATCATATAAGCACTCAGTATCTGGGTCAGAGCTTCTACTTAAAAGGCAGGCAGAGGCAAAAATGCTGTCTTTTGAGCAGCCTTTCATCAGCTTGTGTCATCAGGCGAATGCCTCTGAGTTTACAACAGAGTATTTGCACAAAGATGTTTTCAGAGGGAGAAAATGGCTGGGTGTCAGACCCCTTCAGCAATAAGTTAAATCTGACTGGCATTTGTTACAATGAAAACTCCTTCTCCAAATTAACCTTCACAAGCAGTAAGGGGAAAGTGGCAATTTTGGAAAGGATTTTGCTCATCTAACTTCACCCGTGAGAAATACATGCAGAAAAGAAAAGACATTGTATGAGACACCATGTGCTGCTAGCACACACATCTCCACCTGGAAGATGGAGATAAGCCTGGATACCTCCTGGCTGTGGGCTTACCTTCACAGCATAGGTAGTAGAAGGGTCCTTGGAGCAAGTGGCACAGTAATAAATCGCGTCCCCCGAGTCACAGCAGGGCTTGTTGCAGGTCAGCTTGAAGAGCGACCAGTTGTTCTCGCTGAAGTGCAGCTCGTTCTTCTGCTCCCGCATGAAGCAATCCTCGCACTTGGCGACCAGGCGCCGCAGGGACTCGGCGTACAGGGCCCCCAGCTTGCTGTACACCCCCTCCTTGCTGTCCATGTTGCTCAGGAGGTTGTGGAGGCTGGAGGCCGAGGACACCTGGCTGGACACACTGAGCTGCGAGGAGGAGAGGGACTGGAGGTTTCTGCTGGGCCCGCAAGCCCCTGTGCTCTTACCGCTGCTTGAGCCCCAGTAGCTGTTTCCTTTGGAGCTTTTCTCCAGGGACTCAGAGGAGGAGAAGGCACCAGGGCGGCCCCCCAGGCCGGCTGGGTGGATGAAGGGAGACTCCTCTCGGAGGCACATATTGCTCTCAGAGTGGCTGACATTCAGCCTGGGGCTGGCAGCACCAGCTGCTTTGCCTGAAGATGCCTGTCCCCCAAAAAAGCCATCTGGAGAAGACACAGTTCTGATCACTGTCTTCTTCTGGGGCAGAGGGGGCGGGCAGCTGGGGGCAGAGGAGGGACCATCCTCAGTGGAGACAGGAAGGAAAGGGACAGAGGGAAATACTTGGCTCTCAGCTGGAGGGGGCGAGTGGTTCAGCTCAGATGAGTGTCCTAGGAGATAGCAACACACAAGAAGATGACATGAGTGGCCCTTGCAGGCTGAGAGCACAGGTCCTTCTCCATATCCCTGCCATCCCCAGGGCCCTGGCTGGGAAGAAAAGCAGCAAGCCAAGTTACATCTGAACCCAGTTCATAGTCTTCAGCTATTCACAAGTGCAAAGTTTTACTGGAGAGGTTAGGGATTTAATCCAGTTTAATAGAGCAGGTTTGCAAAGCAGACTGCAAATCAGCCATCCAGAGAAATGCACTTCCCCACCCTTGAAACCATTCCCCTATGAACTGCACATACAGTAGTAAAAAGGTAGTAGAGGGTAAATATTTAAGCTGTGATGTCATCCACAGGGAGGTAAGAATGAAGCACTTGATACAAGGACAATCTTTTAAACACAGCCTCTCTCACCTGGGAGCTGCCACCCAGTGCTTCAGCAGCAGGACATGATAAGGAGAGAGTGACTCATGGCACACAGCTCCAGCCCTCTGGCTGTACTGGAGCACTCCAAGTATATCGAAACTTTCTCTTCGCTTCACACTGGGGAAGGGTTGCTGAGCAAACCTGGGATTTTGGCACTTTCCATCTAGCTGAAAAAAATCTGGCCTTCCCACCATGGCCTGCTTCCCACCTTGTTATTTGCTCAGAGGGCAGGCTGGCCCCACTATATAGCACTAAACCCCAAGCAGCTCCACATGTCAGCTGTACATGGATTGGGTTGGGATGGCTGGCTCATTTTGAGCAGCCATAGCAGCTGCTTTCCCACCCAAGTCACAATGGAGTTGGGTAATACACTTACATGCCATGAAATAAGTGGGACATTAAAACAAAGGACAAAAAGGTGATCTGACATTGAAATAAAGAGCAATAATTTCAGGTCATTGAGACAGAACAAGTGAGGAGTGGAGGGGAATTTAAAAGAAGAGAGACAATAATTCAAGGGAATTTATCTATGCCACTTGAATGACAAACGGGACCTTGCTAACAACTCACATGCAAGTGTAAACCTTGAAAGGTGAAAGGTGGGGTTTTGCTCCAAGCAAATAGGAAAAAGTTCAGCAGATAGCAGGATCTATTGCTTTAAATCTATTTTCCAAAGCTGCAGAGTGGTAGCAAATGATCCTTCCTCCTCACAAAGCTACTGCTGGGGGTTCAGCTGCCAGCGGGCACTTCCTCACAGCGGCTTTCTGCCTGCTCCAGAGGAATGTCCTGGGGCTCTTTCCGTGTTAGCCCGCAGGAGGCACTTGTCTCCTCACAGCCCAAGTGACTCACCAGCAGTCACGTACAACTTCCAAGTGCAGGGCCACAGGTCCCTGAGCTCCCAGCCTGTCCTGGCGTGTCACTTGCAGGTTTGCACAGCTGTGCTAGAGAAGCAATCCCTGTTAGCTGCTCCACCACCTGAGACCACATGAGGTGAGGGCAGATCCCCTGGTTCTCAGGTCCCAGAGAGGATGCTGGCACCATCTGGCCCTTTCCCTCCTCACCAGATTGTGGTAGCACTGATCAATTTTCATTTTTCTCCTTCAGTGCTAAGGCTCTCTGTATGCACCTCCTGTAATCTATCCCATCACACCAACATCACCGAGAGATACCTCAGGAATGAGCAGCACTGATTTCAGCCTCTGCAGATTTGTCTCCCATGCAAAGCTGTTTCAACAGCCCATTTGTGACCTTATGCTCAGAAATAGCTCTGTTGGAAATGTGAATCAGCACATGTCTCTCTTGCCCTAGTGCTTGGGTGCTGAGCTATCTGACTCTTGTTGGACCCTTGCCCCAGGTGTGTGCCTGCAATGTACACCCAGTTGCCTGGCAAGTGACTGCTCTCCAGTTTCAGCTAAGAAATATCTGCCTTAACAATTGAGATTCATGCTCCAAGCTTTAGTGAAAACCTACACATCTGCATCATACGCTAATGGGTCCACAGGAAAGTGGACCATCTCTCCATTAAAACACTGCCAAAAGCCACAGGCAGGGATCATTCAGCATTGCACCTCTTGCCACTTCCATCCACAGGGCTTTTACAGAGGATAGAGCCAAGAGAAATTCTTCAGTGCAGTCCACAAGTACCTCACCAGAGGCATCTCTGCCAGGACATGCAGCTGAATCCCTGTTTCAAGAGACAAGATTTACTTGAGAGAGTCTTAGGAAACAAACGTCAGCACTGGAATCTTTGGCAACCAGTCCACATGCATAGCCCACAAATGCCAAACTTCTCTTAAGTTTTTTTTTTTCTATGCTGCTGGGCTCTGCCCCAGGCAGAGGGTAATGAATTAACCTCTTTCACAACTCTCCTAACAGTGCTCTGCACCTTCAGCATGGAGTCTTTCTGCATGTCAAGGGCTCCACTCCACTTCATATTTTAACATCTGACAGCATAGCAAATTAATTTGAGCTCACCTCACTCAGTGACTGATTGCACAGCTTCTTGCTTGCATCAGCAAGACAAACCACATTCAAGTGTTCATTTAAAAACACGTATTTTCTATGATGAGTATAAACAGTTGCTTCTGTTAGTGAAGGCAGAGAAATCTTCTTGTTCCTATCATTTTTGACAGCAAAATGCTTCTGTGCCTAGCAAGTGAAGATCCAACATATGTGAGTTTTTCATACCCCTGTACAATTTCCTGGCAAGGTCTCACTCTCAGACTCCAAGTTAGTGGTGGAAAAACAGTTTTCAGAGCTCTGGCTCTTAATTTTATTGCTGCACACTGTTGCTCTTGGAAAGACAGAACTTCCACTACATGAAGGCTGCTCTTGCTAAGGAAATACTTTCTGAGCTGGTGAACACGTTAGTGCATGCCTAAGTTACGCACTGATGAAAAAAAGTGACTTCATAGTAAGTATTTTTTAATCTCAGTTAAACGAGTGCAGGCAGATTTTTTCCCCTTAAGAAATAGCTGAGAACACAATGAGAGGGAGAGATCATGTCTAGCAGAAAACTCCTTCTGGTACTCCTCAAATCTACGTAGGACTTTCTATTGCAGGGCTTCTTGTGACATCACGAAATGCATGAAGCACAAACAGAATTGTTTTTATATGGAGATTTTACCTAGACCAGAGGACATCTACAGGGTGAATAATATTGGCATGTGCCAAATGAAAGAGGGAAAAGTCTGTGATGTTGGTCTGACTCTGCTACATTTATCAGAAGTGCATCAAGAGGCAGAAGGGTAGAAGTGGAAAGACGAAGGGTCTCTGGGGGAGCTGGGGACTGGACCCTCGTGACCCCTGCTCTGAGGATGCTGTCCCAGCAGTGGGGCTCAGGTACAATGCTACCTCTCCCATAGGCAGTGGTCACTTACTGCCATCACTGCCGTTCTGTGTGTCCGAGTCGAGGCTGTCGCTGGAGCCAGCCGTGAAGCTGACGTGGGCACTCCTGAAGGGTGGGCTGAGGCTCTCTGCAGAGCTGTTGCTGACTCTCTCCAACTCAGTGTTGCTTGGGTTCATTTTCAGAGCGTGCCTAGAGAGAGTGAAAGAGAAGTCAGGAGACAGATAGCAGAAGGATACCCTGCAAGCGCTTTTGCATGGAGACTCAAAATGAGCAGCGTTAGTTTGGTCTCTGCCTATCCATACACTGCACAGTCTCTTATCACACAAAACAACCTCATTCCTGTGCACTTTTCTTCTTTCTCCAGTACCTGGGGAATTGCATCTCACAGACTCTGAGCAGGTTATAGGCTTGCAGTCCCCATGCCAAACTAGCTGTGCTTGAGCAGAGAGGGAAAGCTGGTGAGCCAAGAACATTCAGCCCCAGTCTGCACGTCCTTTGCCTAGAACATGTGAGGTCCTGGACCACATCCCATTTTGGCCACTGCCACTCAGAAGTGGGGACGCACCGGTGTTTGCCTTCAACAAAATTCTCAAGGGAAGGAAGTAGCCTCACTTCTCCCATTTTACAGAAGGCAGGTTGAGGCTGGGTGTGTGAACCCCATTCCTGCATGACAGAGGCATAGGTAGCAGAAGAGTCTGTCATCTCCAACCGCACATCACAGTTAACAACCAACACCTTACAAAAGAAGAAGCATCTCAGCAGAAAACATGCGTTTACCAAACTCAGAACCTGCCACACAGTTTTTAATGTAAGACCTGCAGTTTGCCATGTAGCTTCCACCTAAAAAAATAAATAAACCAACCATAAACTGGGCTTATAACTTGCTAGGTCATGGTTTAAGTGACCAGTTTAGGCAAGCAGGATTTTTTTGCTAAGATAAAGAATTTCCCTTGCATTTTCTTCATATTTCTGCCTCGGAAAACAACAGAAGCTGTTAAAATCAGGCAGCACAGAAGAGCATAAACACTCTTAGCATTGGTACAGTTCCCACTCTGTCAGCCAGAACACAAAGGTTATCAGTCCACATTTTTTAAGTAAAACTGCCAATCCACTGATAAAATTCAACACATTGATTAAGAATGTAAAAAGGTTAGGAGCAGACTTGTACAGAAGTAAAAGGACTTCCACCAGCTATCTTGCTGGAAGGTATCCGGTGTTTCCTAATCAGACTGCTGAATGGCTGCTGAGAAAGACAAACAAAAGACATGCATGACCATTTTCTTGTGGCACCCTGGTCACATGTGTGGGACCCCTCCTCATCCAAAACTCCCAAGCACAGCAGACACAGATTTTTATTTGAAGATTGAGAAATGTTTAATTCCCAATCCAGACAAAGCACTTACTCTTGTGTCCACACCACCACATGGAGAGCAGAGTGTATGAGAAGCCCGGAAGAAACTTCTGCCAGACTTCCTCATTTGCCTGAGCAGCCTTGGTCTAAAAATACTCAAGGGCTGATGAAAATAAGGCTCTAAAAACTAGTTCAGGTATACTTCAGCAGAGACACTGGTCCTCCACCAGTGATGAATTTATCACAGTCAGCCTCTTGGGGACAACTTACAAAACTTCACAATGCACCACACAAGTCACAGTTTAAAAAATGAGAGGGAGAAAGAGAGACAGAGAGTTTGAGGGGTTTAGGTCTGTTATGACTAATGCTGTTGAAAGCAACCAACTGCAATTAATTTTTATTTTTTTACTATAAAGATACAACTTTATCCTATAACTTTCTATTCTGTTTAACATTTAATAATTTGGGTGGAAAAAATGCAAAGGTGCACACCCATGCTGGTACACTGTCTGACCCAGCAAGAACCAAAGAAGCATTTGAATCCATCAGAAAAGAAGATATACCAAGATATCCATCTTGATTCACACAGACGAGATGTTTTCTAACACATTCCTTCCCCCAGCCCCCCGAAACCTCGGTGCATTTTTGTTTCTTTCCCATCACTAAACACAAACTCACGGAGCTGCCTTACCATTCCCGCACTCAGAGAGAGATGAGACTTTGCTCGGTGCGGTCCAAGGTCCACGGCGCACAGCCACACCTATTCCTCCTGCGAGCAACCTGGGCGCAGCGCGGCGCCGGCCAGAGCCGTGCTGGCTGCTGCCCTTGCTGCACTCAGCGATGGTGAAGTCAGATGCAGAGAGAGCCCCGTTTCCTCCCCGCACCGCCGTGACTGATGTAAAGCGCAGTTCCTGAATAGGCGCACCGAAATAGAAATTGTTTGCCGCTTAAACGACATCCTGCTCTTGTTTCAGATGTTACAGCCAGGCCAGCTAATACTCCTGGAATTACCTCTGCCTCACATCTCCCTCTTTTCCTATGAGCTGCTTGAATCCCAGGGTGCAGCCTGCACAGATCAAAATACCGCCCACTCTACTGAAGAATTACTCTACTGAAGAATTACTACTGATAATTTGCTAGGGTCAAACTCTCCCATTTCAGTAAAATTCCACCCCAGGAGCTGAACAGCTTATCGCTGCAACAGCCTGTGGGACCCTGATTTACAGCTACTCCAAACATTCCCTGCTTTGCTAGTATTCCTTCCACCTCATCTGAGTGCAATGGCACAGGTGGCTATTTTCTGTCTTGCCCTCTGCACCGAAGGATATTGGAAATCACCAAAGGGTGTTGGAAATAAAGAGCACAACCCATCTTAAACCTGAAGGAAACACTGGGTTTGTGCCCTGCACCATTGACTTGTAAACATCTGTGGGCTACACTCCTCTTCAGAAAGATGTAACAGTAGTTAATTTACATAAATTTAGAAATGCCTGCTCAGCACCTAAAACATAACCAGCAATTTCAAGAGCAGCACCAGAGCCATCATTGTGTGTCTGTGCAGGTCACCAGAGTCAGCTCTCCCAACCTAATAACCTAAACCCACAGGCTTTCACAGATTTTCAGCTCTCCAGCTATTCTGGCAGCTTTAAATACACTTCAATTACTCAACATCCTCCTTGCAACAGCCTGGCATATTCAGGCAACCCTCCCAGTTCCCTATTTCCAAGCTTTCCCATAATAAACAATTTAATCCAGCTGACTTTCCATATGATTCTCACAGTCCTGCCTAAAACAACTCAAAATTGAAAAGAGTGGTCTTGTAAAAAAGCACACCAAAACAAAACAACCCCCCGCCAAACCTACTGTTTGGAATCCTCTTAACATTGAAAAATGACCCAGCTCATTTCCCTTGTCTCACGTTGCATCTCTGGCCAGGGTCTGCTTCATCTTTCCTGTGTCTCAATTTGACCAGTAACCATGTGACTAATTTCACATTTCTCCACAGATCAGGGTCCCACCTAATGCTGCTGTGGGACTCCAGCATCACCAACAGCATGCTTTGCACTTCTCAGAGGACAGTGGAGTTGGGCCCCAAAGCTTGGCTCCCCTAACTGCAGAAGACCCACATGCCTTGGGATATTGCCCTGGGAATCCCTGGGTTTTGGACATACCTTCCTCTTGAATTTCCTGTCTGAGATTTGACACAGAGATCTGGTTACTTTCCACAAGTGCAATGGGCAGGTTTTGAGAGCAGGAGGCCCCTCAGACAGAAAAGCTGCCAGGCTCCTGCTCACTCCTTTCCTGCAGCCATCCCACGGGCAGCCTGCTGGCAGCGCTGGAGGATGTGCAAGGCACCCCTGCCCCGCACAGAGCTGGGTCACTCTGCAGAGCCATCACGGGGGTCACCCAGCCTTGCTGTGCCAGCAAGAAGAGGACACTCCTCCTCAGCACAGATGACAGGACTGAACAGATAACAAAGATGCTGAGCTTTGTAAATCATGTGACAGAGGAACGGAGAGCAGAGAACACACACAGATCACCACACAGCAAACTGCACTCCAGGAGGAGTTTGGTGATAATGTCAACAAGACACCCCCTCCCAGTACAAAATAATGGAACTAATGCACAGAAGAGAGAAAAGCCAGACTGCATTACAGCATCAAACATAACATATGGCTAGGCATAATTATTACACAAGAGGAAGCACCATTGTACCATATGCTTGTCTATCATGAAACATGAATAATTATATCTTCCTCCTCTTGCCACTTGCTGTTTCTTACAGCATCTTCCCCTGGTTGCAGAGGGAAATTAAAACCCAGCATATAGGAGCTTACAACATTTGAAGCTTAGATTTGTACTTATCCTTCTGCTATAAGCTGGCAAATGTGGAGAAACCAAAACTGAGGTAAGGAAAAGAAAGGATTTTGAAGAATCCCTAGCTTTGTTCAGAGGGATATGCCACTCCTCCCTGTACTAGAGAGGTTTTATGTAGCACAGGTTAAGTTGAAACAAGGGTTTGGAGTCTGGAGATGCACAGGAAAATTCAGATAGAGTACAGAATTAAGAAGGTAGGTGAGTCAAAAACTAAATCACTGCATACTCTAATGTGGTAAAGAAGGTAAATAATCTCATTTCAATTTCCAACTTTGTGCTTCTTTAAGAGGTAAGACAGGAAACACACAGAAGAGTGAATGACTTTAATTTTAAAAGAAACAAACTCTCCTGAAAGATAAGCTGATAGATCACAACCTTTTAAGCCAGAGTGCTCAGTCACTGAGGTACACCCTGACACTGAGCTCCAAGGAGAAATGACTGCCTGAGGAATGGTAAGAAAAAAGGAATATTCTGTCTCAGATACAGCTGCTGCTCTGTCACAGACTGATTCCTGGCACAAACACACAGCACAGCCCCACCAGCCAGCACCACCTCCCCAGTGAGGAACAAACCTGGCTCTTTTCCTGGCAATCCTGTTCCCAACACCTGGCTCTTCTCCTGTGATCCAATTCCCAGCATTGTAGCTTTTCTATGACACTCCTGTGCTCTGCTCCCTCCGGCAGCAGCACCGGAACAGGCGATCTTGGCACTCCCCAGGCTCTTTCTCCCTGGCTGTGTTCAGCAATGACAGGTGTGGGGAAGTGCTGTGCTGCACCTTTGCTACCCCGTGCCAGCACACTCAGCAAATTTCAGAAGCTTTTTTCACCACTTTTTTTTTTTTAGTGCCTTTTGAAGGTGGCACTAATTGTAATGAAAACAGCTCGAGATGTAAAACAGCATCACTGTTTTCTTTCTTTAAGAGGCACACAAAATAAATTAGCCATAAAGGTTTTGGAGGCTAGAAGAGACCACGAGGATCATTTTAGCCTGATCCTCTGCATAAGACAGACATAAATTTCAGTAAAGATTCATTCCTTGTGCCAAGAAACTGAAGGCCATACAAGAGCACTTTACACCAAAGAGCCTTTAAATTATCATTGCACGTATGTGTCCAAGGGATCCTAGTTTCCCTGGTGAGCTCCTTCCCTAGCCAACTACCTTCCCAGCTTTTGGAAGAAGACCAGCCACCATCTTCCCTTTCCAGCCTTTTCCCCTTGTAATTATACTTATTTGTTATTCTGTTTCAGACCAAGCAGATATCAAATATCTATAATTTTTTACACAAGCAGAAAAATAGGATTCTATGAAGAAACAGTTGCAAAAAATCCAGAGTAGCTTTACATAGGATCAAGAACAGGCACATATTAATTATTTTTATTTTCTTGTGACAACTTCTAAACCTTCCTGAAATAGCTCATTCTGCCATCCTAAGAGACAGCTTATTTCCAAACCAGAGCTTCCTCAGTCTCTGGAAGGAATTTACCCTGTAAAAAAAAATTTCCCTTTTAATTGTTGAAGCCAAGATGAACAAAACAAAATCTACAGACTCACTTTTTCTTTCTCTGCTTTATAACTATTCAAACACACATGCAAGTTTTCCTTAAAACAATCAATTAAATTTCATTAGGAAAGTCAAACAGGCAAATTTAATTTTCCAGCATGAAACCAAATCCTTGCTGCAGCTTGAGATCTAGAAGGAAAAAGGATGATTACATGCCTTTCCTGCAGCTGAGATTAACCCTGATCTGCTAAGCCCCCAGCCCATGCCACAGCCAGATCTACACTGGCTTCACCTCCATCCTATAAAGGAGCTTTTGCAGCTGAACCACCAGTCCTGGGATGAGGCTCTCTCTGTGTGTGGGGAGTACATAAGCCTAATGGAAGGATCAGTGGTTCTTCCATCAGGGACAAGCACACATTCACAGGCTGCCCGGCACTAGAAGAGCATGGATGTGCCTCAGAGTCATCTCTGTGATTCTGCTTCTTCAGGTATTCGGCTGCAGCCCGGGACAAACAGAGGGGATGCTCCTCCAGCACCAGGCCATGGCCCAAAGCTGCAACAACTACCCAGGGTGACACAATGCCACCATGGTGATTTTACCAGCTGTACATGCAGCTATCCCTCCCACCACTCTGGTTCCTGTTGACAGGCTCTACTCCGAGCAGCCACAGTTATGCTTGAGACAAAAACAAAGCACCCTCAAAGCAAAGAAACAAAGTAGGGCTTGCAAAACCTGAGTCTGATCAGATCACTCCTTACTGCTCCTCAGCCAGCTGGGCTCCAGTAGCTGGAGGCAGGACTAAGCTCTTTTGAGTAAGGTGCCCCAAGGCTCAGCTACAGGAATCAAGGCCTTTGGGAGACAAATACCTGTAGCACAACCTGCCTTGCAGCCACAGGAGGTAACTAACACCTACCTCAACCACCTGGCAGGGTTTGCTCTGCCAGAGATCCCAGTCATGGATGCCACGTGTTCCCTCACCTCAGTTTCCCTGCCTGATTTCACATAGGCTTTCTAGCACACAGATGCTTTCATCAGGATGACTCAAAAGCAGCTGTGTAGAACAGGCACAGCCCAATTGCACCAGGAGCATGAAATAATCCCTAAAAGGGACAGAAAATGCTCCTCTGGTGTCATAACACCACACAGAGGACAAAAGCAAACACATCTGTGTTCTCATTTGCTGTGGACCTTTCGTTTCCTCTGACTCCAGCGGGCATGTGGCATCACAGCAGGAAGCCCAGCATTAAGAAGAACTAAAGCCACTTGTTCATCTCTTCCCTTCCCTTGAGAAACCTCGTTTGTTCACCTCTTGGCCAGTTTAAAACAGTAGTTCCATGGGTTAGCCAATGGCAAAATACATGGAAAATACACAGTCTCAACCTGTAGGTCAGTGATGCCTACACATAAGCTTGACCATGGACCCCAAGGCCAAATTTACTGTAAATGTACTACCAACAAGTTCTCCTCCAAACACCCTCCCTTCTTCTCTTGACTTTTAAATCAAGGAGGCTGCAGTCAAATCTGTTCTACAATGCAGTTTCAGGCAGCAAAACTGCTACACAAAATGAATATGGGACACTGCAAAAGGTGAAAGTATCCATCCCTGGTATATTCAGGCAACATAATTAATGGAAACAAAACCAAATTTTCTTCCCTCATTTGACCTTTGTTTTATTTATTTTTCCCCCTTTTTTGTGTTTTTTTTTGTTTGTTTGTTTGGTGATGCACACAGCTGCAGACACTAAATGCACAGTAAGTATTGTAAGCCTGAGGTTTTTTTTAATTGCTTAGCAGGGCTATTTCCTTCCCAGATGGACTGCTAACCCTCCCTCACTTTTGTTTTCTGGGGCTTGCAGTTGCCCTGCCTGCAAACCTGACTTGCAGGAAAGCAGAGAGCAGAAGGTTGCCTGAAGCCAGGTGGCTCCCATAACAAGCCCACGTCTCGGGCAAGCTCCAGTTACCTGCTTGTAGTCAAGGAGCCCTCCCTGGGAAATTGCAGCTTTGAGAGCTTGCCTTGAAAGCAGAAAGTCATTAGAGCCAAACTGAAAATGTTGATTTTGGAGGCCCTTGTTATTAGAATCAAGAAAAATTGCCCAGTCCCACCTACGAGAAGACTGCAACCAGGTTTTCTATGCTATTCAACATCAAGGAACTGCCAAGACAGAATGAAGCTGACCTGTGAAGCATCAGCCATCCCAAGCATGGACCTTTTTCTCACTTGAATATTCAGATTTAAGGCCCTATCTTGCAGCCCTGAAGGGCTTTTACAAGTGCACATGACGCCCAAACCAAGACTTGCAAAGATCAGACAGCTTTTCAGAGTAAAAAGACAAATAGCTTTTCAGCTGTGCAGTCACCCCCGCATGCTCCTGGAAGCCCACCTTTAGACAGAAAAAGAGGAAAAAAAGAATGGAAACACCTTCTAGTCAATGAACTCCTGCAGCAACCATCCCAATTGCAAAGGGTTAATAGACCACCATGCACACACTCACGGAGCTGTACCTAGACTGCTTTTTCGGCGGTGGCGGTGGTGGTGCAAACTCCACACCATTGCTCTTGTCTTTAGGGAAATCAAAGGAGAAAGAGGAAGACTTGGTCATTCCAGTCTGGCTCTCCAGTATTGGACCGTCATCCACAAAGTCGGCACCAGCTCTTCCACTCTCAGCTCCTACTGTCCATGGGCAGTTTGAGACCTCCTGCTCCTCCTGCTCCTCCTCTTCCTCTATTCGGCCCTGCTTGGTCCACATTGGGTTGTAGTATTTCTGCCTCCTCTCATAGGACGAGCCTGCCAGGCCTCTGCTGGACTCCTCCACAGAGACCCCATTCACATGAGTGCAGGGAGAAGGGGTCACCCCAAAGGCACCTGGATCAATACAGCTCCTCGGCAGCAGCTGAGCGCCAGCTCCATCATGGCTGTGGTCATCACCAAACCTTCCCACCTGGGAGCTGACTGGGGGCACACGGCTCCCCTCACTGCCTGGCTGGCTGTTCTTGGACATCTTTGGGGGGATGGCTGGACTCTCAGTAAGTGAGGTCTTGACAGGAGCTGCCAGATGAAATCTTGTGCTGTTTTCACACCCAGATGGTTGAAAAATCTGTCCAGACTCAATAGCAGGTGATGAAGTCCCAAAATCAGGGTGGGAAGTGGGGCTAATACATGGCCACTGAACTCCTACCGCTGAATCAGGGCTGCTGAGGAATATTGTCTTGTGATCATCCTCAGTGTGTGCTGTCATTATAGTTATCTTTGCTGCCACCTGGCCAGTGGAGTCCTGGTGTTCCTTCTCACCTCCCAAAGCCCAGCCACCATCCCGCCACAACCCATCAGCTTTCTCCTTGGCAGTGCTGTGAGCCGGCTTCTCTGCTTTTGCCTGGCTGCTAACAGCCTTCAGCTGTGCCTTCCTCCTCTTGGTGCTCTCGGCATAGATGGGATCACCGTGGGCTGGCTCGGTGAGGCAGGGGCGCTGCGGCTCCACCAGAGCCTGCTGAGGGGTGCTTGAACCCTCAGTGCGAGGGCCTCCAGTGACAGAGGGTTCCCCAGGGAGAGGTAACTCCTCATCCTCCCGGGACAAAGCAAGGGCAGCTGCCTTGCACCTCCCCGTGGTCTCAAGGAGGGTGGCAGTCTCAGTGTGGAGAACCAGGTTTTTCCTGTCTGAACACAGGGCATAGGGAAGAGGATCACTCTGGTCTTTCGTGATGCAGAATGCCACATTCACAGCTCTGTGTTCCTCTTCGCTGAACTTGACTGCCCGGCCACTTGGCCTTGGAATCTCAGGAGCATCCCGCTGCCTCCACCTGCTGGGAGTGTGACTCTCCTCCTCACACTGTGCAGCTTTTTCCTCTGAGCAACACGGCTCCCACGGGACAGGGCGCTCTTTGTGGCAGTTTGTGATTGAACAGTACTCACCCCCTTCACTTTCCAAGATGGAGGAGATGTGACCACAGTCACGCCCTGAAGGGAGTGCTGCTCCTTCTCTGGCTTGGGAAGAAGTGTTTCTGCTGGAGTTAGTGGTGCTTCTGTCCCCCAGGGCAGATGGATTAGGGCAGGGGACCTGATGAGGCAGGGCAAACTTGTCTTTAACTCTGTCCTCCTGCTTGCCCACCTCACCCACAAGTACCAGGCTGTGGATGGAGACATTTCTCTCCACTCGACCCTCCAGGCCACGGAGACCCACCATGGAGTAGCTGGGAGGACAGCAAGACAAGCAGTCGCTGGGCTGGTTGTGAAGGAAAGGCTTTCTCACACCACCATTGCCAAAATTGTCAAGGCAGATGCGCTGTGCATCTCCCGATTTCAGGAGGAGCTGCTTGCCAGAAATCACGCCCCAACTGACCTGCAGGGGTCAAAGAGACAAATTCCCTGTCAGAACATGCATATACAAAATGAAAGACAAATAAAATTTAAGCAAACCCACAAACTGCAAAAACAAAAGCCTAGCTCTGCAGAACAGCACTCTGGAATTCACCATCTATTTTGCTCTCTCACCCCACCACTAATTTCCCCAAGTGTTTCCAGGTAAAACTACACTTGTCACATTTCCTGGACCATTTGCAATCCTTGCATTCCCAACAATGGCAATGCACTGGAATAAGACATTCTCCTTTCTCTTCCTATGGTTTTGCTGCCAGAAACATGTCCAACCTGTCATCCTGTCTGTGAATCACTGTGCAATTAAAGATTCAGAGAGTGAAGGAGTATTTGCACCTCTCTGCTTACTTTCATTTCATTTCACACTGCTCCAGAGTGTGTGACTCCAGAACACAGACACAGACTATCATGGGTTATCCCGGGACAGCAGCTTGGCCATGCTCAGAAGTAGGGACTGGGGAGCAGGCATGCCAAACCTGCACACACAGATCAAACACCACCACCAACGGCAGCTCACACTCATGTGCCCTTCACCCCTTAGAAGAAAAGAACGGGACAGCACTGGGAGGCTAAGAGAGCTGGCAAGCCCTGACTCTGCTCTGGGGCATGGGGAAATAGGAGCCACAGGCAGTGGGGCAGCAGTCTGTGCGTCACTCTGCTGAGGCACTGCTGGTATCAACTGGTCGGGTGGGGAGCTACACCCACAGGGCACTACTGCTGTGGCAAAGATTGGTAAGAAGGAGTAGGAAGGCAGGGCACTTTCTTCCTCACCCACAAAGACCACAGATCCAGTCAGAACTGACTGCAAACAGACAAGACATCTTTTCAGTAAAACTTTTCAGAAAAATAACCCGCATCCTCATTTTAAAACCAGAAGTTCCTAAACAATGTATTTTTAAGCTCCTCTACACATGGCTTGTGAGCAACAGCTCATTCAGCTTCACCCAAAGATACACTGAGAAATCAATATATGGCTTAAAATCCTGAGTCAAGACCAGAAGGAAAAATAAAGGGAAGGAAGCGTTTGTAACAGATATTCCTAGCACTCAGAGGATAGGTAAGTAACGGGAAGTCATGCTTTGACTGGATTAATCATTACCTGTGACAGATCTGCATTCATATTCACATCCGCCCACGCGTCAGAAACATCCGAGTTTATCATTGTTGGCTTCACAGCAATTGTTGGCTTTGAGAAGAGGGAAGTAGTTATACCTTCGTCTTCCAACACGAGGTTCTCGGGCTTGGTCCTAGCTCCATCCGGGAGCACGCCACAAGCTCCCACGTCTGGGGGTGTTTGCAGCCGATGGGAACTTTTCGGGTTGAAGCAGTTTTTGCAGGAGCCAGGCTTCCAAACGTGTTCCACAAAGTCACTGCACGCAGACATCTTCAAATCCTCGTGGGTCAGACTGAGAGCCCACTGCGTCCTCTGCACTGCCCTCCACTGCTCATTTTGCATTTGCTCCCGAGCCACTCAAAAGGATCACCTAGTCATCTGGAAAAGCACAACACTGTCTGATTAGCTTGATTATGCCCCCAAATGGGAAGATTTTTAATAGCACAGGTGATAATTACACTTAGTCTGCCTTCATCACAAAGGCATATTGTTTACAAGGCTTTTTTCACAGCTTAGCTAAAGCCCACACAATCACTTGAAAAGTCTCAACTTCTAAGCATAGCTCTCTAATAAAGAAGACATCAAGCAAGCAGCATTCCTATGTGATTTAATTCACTGCTTAATCAGCATGTATAACCAGCCTCATGCAAGGTTTAGATCAAGGGTAAAGAAAAGGGGTCTTGGAAATAGCTGTTCACAGTCTCACAAGCAGAGCCAGGCAGGAGAAATTTCTTCTCCAAAGTGGCATCCTCTCTCTGGAAAATAAAAAGGCCTGGAGACACAAGGACCAGAATCAGAGACTGTGTAACCAAGGGGACCAGAAGCAACCTTCCCTCACCCAGAAGCACCACTGTGATTACTGCCGTGGTACACAAAGGCTTCTCTCCCACCCAGTGAAAGGCAATCAGCAGGGCTGGGGTTGGCACTGATTTGAGCAAGTGTCTGGCAAAATGCTCTTATCTCGTTTGCCAAGAGCCACAAATAACAGTGTCAGCTCGCTGAAACGATTCATTGTCTGCAAGCGGAGAAACGTTTTGCTCTTGGATTACTCACAGACAAGGATTCCTTCCCATCTTCCTTCCCCAGGAGGGAAATGCCCCAGGAACAAGACATTCCTGCTGCATTCCTGTGTCCCTGTCCCCGCCAACCCCCTCCTGGCCAGGTCTGATTGCACTCCAGCCAGTAGCTAGATACCTGGAACTAAGAACTTTGGAGATACTTCCCAGGAGTTCTCCCGCAAAATTCAGTGGATTAGGAAAGTTCAGACAGAGAACGCAGCCGCTTGCTATGGGTGTCGGGACACACAATTTCCCCGCGTGGTTCCATAGAGTCCTTCCTCATCTAACCAAGTTTAGGTCATCATCTCCTGGCAAACTGATCCCCAGGCAAACTGAGCCTCCTTTCCTGAGGGTCTCCAAGTGAACAGGCACTTTTACACTCCAGTCCTGGAGGCACATGAGCAAAATTTACCAGGCTGATCCTTAAGCACTTCCTCCACGCAGGCATGCGGGAAGTCCACCAGAGCTATGGACAGTTTTGCAATTGCATGCACCCCTAAACCAGCTTGCACTGCAGTAAAGATTCTTGCCTCTGGGCTCAGAGATGCCCTGGCCAGCCCCTCTAACAGCCACCCACACTACATGGCATAAAGAAAGACAACTAATAAGAGCCTGGGTGGGACAAAGTGAAGGGGAAGAGAGCCACTGACCCACAAGCATCACCGAGTTCAAGTGCCACCTATGGGAAGGGCCGCTTTTATCGGCTAAACCATTAGCACCTGCAGACTCCTAATAAACTAGGATTTGCTTCTTGGAAAGAAAAAAAGAAAAAAAAAAAAAAAAAAAAGGAAATATCAGTGGGACTGCCGTGTGTCTCTTTTTAGGGAAGACACTGTTTTAGACAGGCTTTTTCATGGACTTTATAGAGTCTGAATTAACCAAAGGGCAGCGAATCACTCTCAGGCATGTTCCATCACCTTCAATGAGGTTATTGGTATTTGCAGGGAAAATAGCTTTAAAAATGTTTTATCCTTTGTTTCCTTTTAGATCTAGCACGCAGTGTCCAGCATCACCCGAAGTGGAACAAATGTACTGACGAGAGCCAGCAAATTAAAAAGAAAAATCAAAGGGAGGGAATCAGGCACGGACGCCAGAAGAAACTCTTCACTTCTGATTTAATATTTGTTTCTGCCAAATACCTGTTAAAGACCAGGGTTTCTCTGTCTCCAGGCGTCATTTCTCGCTGTCCAGATCCCGGGCGGGCCGTGTCCGCACGCCGGCTGGGCACCGGGGACCCACCCACACCAACCCACGCGGCGCCGCGCGGGGAAACAGGCCGGGATCGCCGGGGGATAAGAGACCGAAAGCCAGGACCTGGGTCTGTCCCCGGGCAAGCCGAAAGCCAGGACCTGGCTCTGAGGCATTCCCGAAGCCCTCGCGCGTCCCGGGGCACCGGCGAGGACCCGATGTAACGGCGACCTGTTCCCTAGCATAGATTCCAGGCTGCGGCGCAAGGATGCCCCGGCGCAAAGAAAAGCCCCAAACCCCCAGCCCAAGTAGCTCTGGCTGCCAGTCGGACCCTCTGGGGCGCCGGGCGCCCACCAGGACCGGGAAAAGTTAACCGGGCAGAGCCCGCCGGGGCTCCCGGGGCAGGCGGCGATGCCGGTGGGGATCGGAGCGCACCCCGAGCCGGGCACAGACCCCCCGCCCCGACCCTCCGCCCGCCTGCTCGGTGGGCAGCGGCACAGCCCCGCCGCCCCGGCCCCCGGGCAGCCCCGCCCCGGCCCCGAGTGGCGGCGCCGGGGTCCCTCCCAGCCCGGCTTTGTCCCGGGAGGCGGAGGCCCGGTACCCGCCCCGGCAGCAGCTCCCCGCTCACCAGGCTCCCGCGGCGGCGGCGAGCTCCGCTCGGCTCCGCGCCGCGCCCGCCACGGCCGCCGCCGCCACCGGCGAGTGGCGAGCGGGGCCCCGCGTGGGCCGGGGGGCAGCGGCCGCCCCGCCCCGTCCCGCCCCGGTCCCGCCCCTCGGGCACGGCGTGGGCACGGCCCGGGCGGGAGCGGCGCCCCCCGCGCGTCCCCGCTCCGCACAAAGCGCTCTGCCCGCGCCCCGCCAGGGTACGCGGCTCGCAGGCACGTCCCCGCAGCACCCCCGCCCCACAGCGCTCACGCAGACAGGCTCTGTCTCAGGGACAGCCCGGCGGGCAGCAGCCCCCGGGCATGCAGACACCCACACACCCCCCGCACAGACCCCATAGGGTCCTACGCACCCACACACCCCGCACCCCGACACCAGCCTTGAAGACGGTAGTGATCCAGCTGGAAGGCACTGGGAGCAGAGAGTTCAGAGGGGTCACTCGTCTTCACTCATCAGCTTTCCAGACGACGACATGCTGAAGTTCGTCTCGAAGGGATGCTGTGAAAGGGAGAGAAGTTTGCCACAACTGAAATCAGGATTTGACCCCACTGTGCAAAAACTGCAGACAGCATCTCAGGAGAATCTCAACCCTCTGCTGGTGGGAGGCTGGGCTTCATTAAAAGGGAACAGGATGGGATTTTGTTCACTGTAATGTCTGAGCTATGCTTTAGGGCAGGCTGGAAAAGTCTTCACTTACCCTGATACTTGTTCTGTGGTGTGTAGTTTTGAGCATCTAAATTCTTTGAAACTATGAAATTCTTTGGGGAAACCAAAACAGTTCTCCTCCTGCCCTGGTTAGGGCCTTAGTTCTGTTCCTTACTTAAGTCACCGCTCCTTTAGTGCAACAAAGCATTGCTACTCTCATACATAATAGTGGATTAAAAAGGCAAATAGGCTTGCATAATGGAGAATCCAAGCCCCAAATAACAAAACAGAAACTGGAGATATGCACAGCACTTATAAAAAAAAAATCTTTCTCAGGAACCAAACTCAAATCCCAGTAAATTCTTCCCCTTCAGGGAATTTTGGCAGTAGCACAGTTTGCAAACATCCCGGCTGGCTGGTCTTCTGCAGTTGTGGCTGTCTGCTCATGTTCTCTCTCCCTTTTTGATCAGTTATTAAAGCGGTCCAGAGACCCCAGAACTCCTCCACTTAATTTGCTGCATTGCCATGAAAACATCTGCTTAACAACCTCCCGCTTCTTCTTCCAAGCAAACCACTCACAATAAATTTGCTGCATCTTTTTGTAAGTGGGATCCCAGTGCCAGCACACCCAGTCGTACGAGTAAATTATCTCTCAGAAATGCCTTCACCATGACAGAAACCTCTCTCCTAGTGCAGATCAGCTCATCTGTGGGAGGGGAAAATGAGCTGGGAAAACAAATGGCCCAAATTTCTGACATCTTCTCTATTTTAGAAAGTTTGAAGGAAAGAACCTAGCTCTAACAAGCACAGATGAGGTTGTGACTGCATGGCTGGCTAATCCTGGATGGTGGTAAACTTCAAGTATCTGAATTTCATACCTGAAAAGGGTACCTTTAAAAAGGGCCTCAATTTTTTTCAGTAAGAGCACTATAATTTTCTCAGTAAGCCTTCTTAGTGAAGAGTCTAGGACAGCCTTGAGAAGAAAAACCAGATTTAAAATTCATGCTATGTTCACACTGGAACAGCACTGAACTGAGTAAAATCTCCTGAGATGTTTACCCCAATAGAAAAACTTTTCAGATGCCAGAAGCCTTGGGATTACAGGATAATTAAAGTTTATTTTTTCTAATGAAGTCAGCCTATAAATGCCCAGAGATTTCAGTAGAAAGTTGAACATGAACAACTTCTAGTTTTTATAAAACAATTATTCTGTAAGGTCTGAGACCAAGCGAGATGGATTTTACGTGTCTGTAAAGTCACGTGGTTTCCCCAACACAGTATTCATCATTGTCCAGTTTTGGTATTTTCTCAATGTCCAAGAAAACTGGCAGAAAAGAAGCCCTCTCAAGTGAAAAGCAGTATACAATGCCTGCTAAGACATGACTACATATCCTAGCCAGCCATATGTCTCCCAATGTATTGTTTTCCAGAACACTGTCACACAATGAGGCACATGGCTCAGAGCAACCCTGACAGCACAAAGGGAAACTTTAGGATGACTGGATGACTGGAGCTTCAAGTGCCATCCCTCACTGGCAGAAGGGAGACCATCACTGAATCTTATTTTCAAAGAGTCATCTGTAAGAGTAACTCCTTGGGAGCAGGCAGGCAAACAGGCAGAAGACGCCACAGTGAGAGTCTTTGTAGGCAGATAAAAGAAGCAAAGCTCTTTGGAGATGGGTTCAGCATCACTCATGACCAGAAAAATTGCCCAGTTACCAAGACTGCTGATGCCAAGAGTGCTTTTTACTGCAAGAGACTTAAAAGTACCCAGCAACAGGAAAATTCTGATACTTTTTATGGGCTACACTGTGTGGTTGAGCAAATCTGAGTTTCCACTTGTGAGGCCCAGATCTCCTCCTGGCCATGGTGCCTGATGTGCTGGGGTGTCTGCCTATCCCTGCCAGGACTCCGGCCTTGTCCATGGTGTCACAGCTGGTAGATCTTGTGTGTGGAAGTGAGGTGGCACTGTCTGTGCTGCCACCAATTTGCCTGTTCATATGCAGCAAGAAAAAGGCACCTGTGATGGAGCCAAGGGCAACCATGCCAGCACCTCCTGCCTGTGGGGTGAAAGGGCAAAGGGGCACCCTCCAGCAGGCTCCTGGGGATGTTAGCACCTAGTGCCAGTCAGAAGTTGCTTGAGTCAATGTACAAATCTCTGGAAGCTGCCTCTCCATGCACTTCAGAACCTTTGCCTACTCTAGAGGTTGGTGGTTGTTTCTGTGCCTTTTTTGTCCCCCAGACCAGGAAGAGCAGATTAAAAGCATCAGCCATAAAGAATGAAGGATGTGGTCTCCCTCCATAGAAGTTACCCTCACTGCTAACATCTGGAGACCAAACGTATGAACTCTGTAGGACCTGTCTACCTTGTAGGACTGGAGGAAAGGTCTAAATTGCTAACCCAACACCATGTGCAGGCAGCACCCCGGCTTCCATGACAATCTGCAGATCAGAATGCCAGCCAGCGACAGGCACTGCTATTCCTTTGCTCGGGGCACTGTGTCAAAGGGGGAGTTTGGTTCTCCATTCCCAAGAGCAACAGTGACTGTTAAGAAATCGTGGGATAATAGCCCTTTTGATGGATGCTCGGCTTGCACTGTTGGGATGCAGCGGTTGTGGTGGAGCTGGGAAGGGGGAGGGGGCAGAGAGGCATATGACAGTGATGATAACAAGTGGGCTTTGTATGCTGTGGCCTGGGACTCCCACAGCTGCTCCAGTCCCTGCTCTCTCTTGAGGTAGTTTGGGTGGGAGAAGAGCTGCAAAAGCTCAAGCCAATGAGGATGACTCAGTCCCTGCTTCTCTTTAAAAGATGAAACTGTACCAGAGCACGTTTTCCTTCCAGTCAAACAAGGTTTCTAGAGGAGACACTTCTCTGGGCTGGTGGTCTATCTGCTGTGGTTCCTCCTGGACAGGGAATGCCCTCAAGTGGGTCCATCCAGCTTGTTTCCTTTCCATGTGTAACTGGTGAATACTTGGAGCCCTTGCTGGCCAGGGGCCTCATCTGCTTCTTGCCATCACTTGAAAGGTCTTGGTGATGCTGATGTAGAGTCTGGTGGTAATCTGGAGCACACTCTTGGAAAAGGGCAGGGCAGGCCATTGCCTCCAAATTAGCCTGTCCCAGTGATCCATGCAAGAAAAAGAACAAACATGGGGGTGGACACCATGATACAGAGTGGACCATGGGAGCACACAGCATCTGACTCACATTAACTCTGTGTATCCCTGGTTCAACATCACCTGTCATCACTTGATGACAGCGTCATTTTTCTTTATAATGCATATTCTTTGTAGAATGAGAGACAGTGATTATGACAGTAGACTACAGATTTCCAAGCAAAAATTACTCCCTTCACCCCCAGCCCACCCCATCCCTCAAAAAAAAAAAAAAAAAAAGCTGAAAAACCCCACTCCAAAACTCCAAAACCACACACTTTGTTACAGTAATCCCTGTCCCAAAAGGAGACAAGCACAAACTCCCAGCCAGCATGTGTGGTTGCTCTTAGTAAGCTTTGGACAGCTGGGGATTTGGGGATGGGATTAGCTAATACAATTCAGGCTCAATTAGCAAAGGAAACATGGAGATTCCAGCTCCCATTGGGACAGATCTGGGCAAGATCCCTCCAGCGGGTTAATCACAGAGCAACTCATGCTTCATTCACAAATAACCAAGCTGCCTGCGTGTGCCATCCCACTTACAGCTGGCTGCTGTTGGAGTGGGAATGCTTGCCATTGCCAAATACTCCTTTAGCCCTTGGACCCGGCTAAAACCCGCTTTCCTGCCCATGGGCTGGGAGAGGGAAGGACTAACCGCAGCGGGGAGGGAGAGCAGGCATGCACGCAGGTGCAGAGAGCTGGCAGCCAAACAAAGGGAGATCTCAGAAGCAGATACCAGCTCTTGCAGGATACAGTCACAGCTTTCTGTGAGCAAGACCAAAGACAAGGGGAGGGGAGCAAAGGAGACGATTTCTCGTTGATGAGAAGATGCCGAGATGCACCAGCAATCGGACGCCAGTTCTGTGTTTTCAACTGCGCCTGAGCGGGCTTTTGTTGTCAGAAATGCTCTTTACTTGGCCTACTGGGAGAAGCAGTAGGCTCACCAGGTTTCTGGGGCATTTATTAGGACAGACTTCCAAGCACCCCTAATCACCTTGGGATGAAACAGGGCCCACACCTCTAAGCACCTTAGTGAACACCAGCTTCCAGACTTCTCCTAATATGAGTATCCTTGAAAAGCTGAGCCAAATCCTCATGGATCACTGCTGAGCATCCCCAGCCTCAGCTGGTTCCTCATTTCCAAAAGCTGCCCTCAAATCTCTCATCCTTGGGGTATTTTAAAGACACATGGCTCCTCAAGAGCTGAGACACAGACTCCCTCAGCAGACAGGCCTCTGCTTGCAGAGCTGGTGAACCAACCGGTTCTCAGGGTGCGAGTTGCATGGGCACGCTCTCCCATGCATGGATGGGTTTTGCATAGCCCTGCTGGAGACTGGCTGCTACACACTGGCTTTGTCTGGCAAGCACATGGACTTGGAAAGGATTGGGGGAGACCCCAAAGCACTTGGTGTTCTGAGAAAGGTTGCTCCGGAAGGCTGGGCTGATGACAGGCAAAGGGCAAGATGTTAATTGATTTTTCAGATCAGTTTTCAGTCAATTCTTGACTCTGAAGATAGGAGTCAGCAATCAGACCAAGGAAAGGTGGGAGGGACAAGGATTGAGCCAGACAAAGGAACTGACCCAGGAAATGGAGCGAACCAGGCTTGCTTTCCCAGCCTTCCTTGGATAGAGTAGCAAAAGTCTCACAGAGTAAGGTAATAGTCCTTAACCAGTGCCAGGCAAACACAAAAAAATTTCAAACAGCTCCCCAGGTGTCAACTTGGGAAACAAACCCATTGGCCTCTTCCTGGTTGTGTATCTGGGACTCTCACAGAAGAAGCAGCAGCCTCTGGCACTGTGGAGCAACTTTGTGGGAGACCTGTCCTCATGTCAGAGTACTCCAGGGTTTGACACTCCCACCACAGCCAGAAAACATAACTAGGGCTGGAAAAGCCATTGGCATGGCAGGAGCAGACACACAGGCACGAGGCACTGTGGGAGCACACACTGCTGATTTCTGCCTCTTTCCAATTAAACTGGCTTTTTTGCTTGCTCCTCAGCAGTGTTTGGTGTTTGCAGGCACTGGGAAACATTTGCTCCTGCACTCTTTCCAATGGAGCGTGGGAAAAGCTCTCACCCTAAGCAAAAAAAAACCATGGGAATTTGCTTTCAAGTCTATTCTTCTCACTCTCTTTCTCTCCAAGTGAAAAGCCCTGAGCTGGCTTTTTTTCTTTGCAAGGCAAGTTTTCTGGCCAAGGCAAACTGGTGTTTGTCTCTCATGCTGTCAGCAGAGTGACAGGCATCAGTATGATGAGGGGCAGTGGCAAATCAAGCAGGACAGAGGGAGTGGCAGCAGGCTGAACAAGGCCTGTGTGCATCTTCTTCCCCCTCTGCTTTTAGATAAGTGAGACAGCACATGTTGGCTTCAGCAGAAAGAAATAGAACTTATTTTGAGGGGCATTTTACTCTCAGGGGATATATAGAGCCCTTGTTTTGATGCTTGGCTCATTGTGGCAGGCAAAGAAGAATGGGAATATAGCATTGAAAAAAAAAAAAATAAAGCGGAGGCTTCCCCCTCTGCTTCCTAGATCTGGAGTGAATAGGTAGTGAGCAGAAATAGAAAAGCATCCTCCTCTGTCAGGAGCAGGACCAGGGTTTTGCCCGTCCTTGATGCAGGCGCCATGTGATGGATCTGCCCTGTCAAGGCACACCCCGTGCCAGTGCCTGACACACACAGGCAGCAAGTGCTGTCAGCCCTGTGTGCCAAAATCTTCCTGGGATGGAAACACACTAGTCCAGCTGCTCACTCCTTGTCAGCACCCCAGCCTCCAGAGAGCTGGAAGGAGGCACTTCCAGTGAATATCTGACTCTCCTGGCCTCTCCACCTGCCCAGGAGGCCTGGCTATGTGAGTCTGCAGAAGGGCAAGTGGCTTGCAAGAGGAAGAGGCAAAGACATGTACTTCCTTGCCTTGTGGACTGGAACACCCCTTCTCCAGAAAACAAGGCTGAAGGAGCCAGCAGGCGTCGGCAGAACTCGGGAGACATGTCAAACCTGAAGAAAACGAAGCCCTCAGGCAGTCCTGATTGCACCCCCAGGGCAGGCTGTCCCTGCAGGAAATGTGCTCCCTGTGCCCGAGGATGCTGCTGGGAGGGGAATAAAGGCACCCTGACCTCTTGCCTCCCCACACAACCCTCTCTCCACTATTACAGGGTAACCCTGGGAAACACCAAAAGGACAACTGTAAACCCTGATGCCACCCAAGAGACCCACTCTATGCCTGTGTAAAAGAGTGAGGAATACCCTTTATACCCTGAGGTTTAAGGCAGACCTCTTAGTCTTTCAAACTCCATCCTGAAAGTAACCTGATGCCCCCAGCTATTTTTCTTGTGTGAAACTCCCTCCACAAGAGGTGCCTTAGGTGAGCAGCTGCAAAGACAGCCAGATCCCAGAGGAGGTGTTTGCTTTCTCCATCTTCCACACTCACACACCCTCTTTTTAATTGTTTGCACATCAAGAAACGACTTGCCGACTTGCCGTATTGCAGCCTCCCAAAGGGAGGCAGGCATTGAACTCGTAACCTGAAACTGCCTCTCAGGGAGACAGCCAGCACCCACCTCCCTCTGTTCCCACGTCCTCTCCCCTGCTCATCCCCGCCTGAGCAGCAGCCATGTCCTCCCCTCGCTCTGTTCAGCTCTTCAGCAGCTACACCCTTCACTGATAATGAGCACAGAAAGAAAGCACAGAGCTGCCATTCAGGGCCTTTCTCAGACACCAAAACATCTCCGTGCATTAATAATCCCTTTCAAAAGCCCCTTCCTTGCACATATCCCACCCTCCCCCTCTAGCCCCCGATGCTTTTCAGGAGCGACTGTTATTCATCTGAGGTGCGAAACAGCACGGTAAAATTTTAATACAGCCTGAACGTGATGTGAGAGCGCTCAAATGACTTTTAAGCAGCATGCCTGTTTCCAGCAACTGCTTTGAAGGCAAGATCGCTTCAGCGCTGTGTGAAGAGCTTCAAAGAGAATATTTGGGACTGATTTTGACATGATTCAGAGAAGGCAGGAAGCCTTCTAACACAGTTCCCTCAAAGGATGAGCACCAGCAGAAGAACGTGCAGGCTCTCACCATCCCTCCCTGCTGGGGGCTGGCCCAGCTGGACCCTGTGGGAAGGCCTGGGAGGACTGTGTGTGTACCTATAGGACACCTACCGAGTACTGCGACCGTGTCCCCATCTCCACAGACTACTCAGGGAGACATTTCCCTGACCATTGGTTTTATTGCATGCTAATAGCCCTGGGATCAATGGTCTCCCCCAGCTGTGACTCCAAGGATTGGAAAGCAGGGGAGATTTCTCCATGCCTCTGGGTACATGTGATGATAGCAAAAGTATGAAAATAAGGCAAAACACTTAGATGAGTCCAGAGAGAGATATTGATAATACCCAATGACTTCTCTACAGCCAGTAAACAAAAGGGAAACAAAACCAGCGCATCAGAAAGTGGGAATAGGAGGTGAGTGAGCACGAAGCAATAGCAGAGGAGGGTAATTCCCAGGAGAGGCTTTGGAAACTTCCATGAGCCAGTAAACATTTCTCAGCTTTGCTGCTGTTCAGTGTTCCTTGGGTCCCTGGGCTTCTCCAGACCTGCAAACAGCAAGGTACTGCTCTCCTGTAAGGAAGTGCTCTGGCCCTGGAGACTCTCATACTCAGCCTGGGGACACCAAGGCCAAAGCAAGAGGCTGAGCTCCACATCTCCAGGTGTTCTGCCAGCTGGTGTCCAGCTGGCAGCTCCTGGTGATCTTGAATTGTCTCTGCCTCCACATCACAAGCAGAACATCAACCAAAACCACTTTGTCCCAAGCAGGGGGAAGTCTGTGTTGGTACTGAAGAACTCTCACAGATCCTTGCCAGACCATCCATTCCCATTTACAGGGCAAACAAGCCCCAGTAGCACATGTAACCCAGGGCTGCATCTGTGCTGACACATCCTGAGTGTTTGTGGTTACTGAGAGAAGAGCAGCTGAAGCACTTGGCCTGGCTGTCAGGGAGCAAGTGCAGAGAATATCCCACCCTAGGCTGTACCTAGCCTGGGAAATCCCCAAAGGGGACTTTTTTAGAGGAAAATCAGTGGATTTCAGAGCTAAACTGTATTTGCCAGAGATTTGTGAGACATGCCTCATAGGACATTTTCAGAATGGAGCTCTCCAAGTCAACTGGGAAATGACTAAGGCATGTGTATCAATTACATGAACCTTTGACCAGAACTTGCTCTGAGAGAGAACAGAGGCACCATCTCACCTGCAGCAGGTGAGATTAATGCAGTCATCAACCACTTAGCCTTCAGCAGGACTGGGCCAGCCCTAGAAACACATCAACAAAGTGCCTGGGCTGAGGATGAATCTTCTTATGCCCAGTCTGTGCTCTCACAGCTGCAGGAAGGTGCAAGACAGAGATCTATCTGCTTTCTGGAAGTCTGCTGCTCCTAAAAGGTGGCAGTCAGTAGTACCTCACAGGAGAATGGAGACAATGGAATGCAAAACTGTTTTCAGTGCAATTTAAGCAAACAGTGAAACTCAGCTCAATTAGCTAATGGACACACTGAGTGTCGGCTGACACACCCGTGAGCATGGGCACGGCTGCAAGGAAACGTCAGCGTGTCTGTGTGCTCAAAGCTGCTGTCTGCACTATGAGCAACACTGAGAGAAAGGAGTCAGCAGCCCTGGGAGGGAGTGGCACATGGGGTGGCTGGGCAAAGGGTGGTGTAACAGGAGGGGGTCTCAAAATCACCCACCAGGCTTAAGCAAGAAAGTGTGGTACCACTGTGGAGAAATCCCTCAAAGCCTCTCCAGGAACTCTCTAACACATGTGCACTCATGCATGCAGGATGGGGGAATCAGAGATCTGTGTGCAGCTGCAGGGCTGCAGTCTTGTGATAGGATAAATTTCACGACTAGAGTATGGCAGCAGAGAGATACAAGCTTTTAGGAAGGACAGAATGGGCAGATGAGGATGGGGAGCTGCTCTTCATGTGTGTGAGCAATTGGAATGCATGGAGCTCTGCCTGGGGATGGATAAGGGGCCAGCCAAGACTTTATGGACTAGGACTACAGGAAGAATAGTCAAAGGTGACGTTATCACAATGGATACCTGCTAGGAGGAACAGCTGGATGAGGCCCTCTACAAAATGCAGTAAAGGCAGTGTCATGTTCACAGGTCCTGGTGTCCTTATGGGGGACTTCAACCACCCTGATATAAGGTGGAGGGACAGCATAGCAGGACATGAGGAATCCAGTAGGTTCCCAGAGTGCACCTATCAGAAATTCCTCTTCCAAGTGACAAAGGAGGCAACAAGGAGAGTTGCTGTGCTGACCCTCATAGTCATCAACAAGGAGGGTCTCAGAAGTAAAGTTCAAAAATAGCCTTTGCTTCAGTGACCATGAGAAGTTGGAGCTGAGGATCCCAAGGAGAAGGAGTAGGGTGAGAAACAAGCTTCAGGAGAGTAGATTTTGCCCTCTTCCAAGATCTGCTTGCAAGAGTCCCAGGAAATAAGGCCCTGGACAGAAGAAGTGAGGGGAAAGGTAGGTAAAAAAATATTCTAAGTTCATTAGACCTCCATTCCAACAAATGTGTAGCCAGATAGAAGTGCCAGGAGGCCCATGTAGATGAATAACGAGCTCCTGGCCAAACCCAGATACACAAAGGGAGTCCACGGAGGGTGGAAACCTGCAGGGAATACAGGAACATTGTTTGAACATCCCTGTCCAAATTCAATTCCAGTTGAACTTTAGCCTTCCTAACTCCAGAGGGTGAGGTGGATTGAAAACAGGGTGAATGGCTGGCCTGACACAGAAGGTGTCAGTTGAGGGTAGAAAGTCTTGTTAGGTGCCATTCAGTGTCAAGACTGGGACTGATTCTGTCCAATATCTTCATTGATTATATGGATGATGGGGCAGACTGTGTCCTCTGCGAGTTTACTGGTGACAGGAAACTGGGAGGAGTGGCTGCCATTCAGAGGGACAGGCTGGGGAAATGGGTTGACGGCAAATGAACTTTAATTGAAGTTCAACAAAGAGAAGTGGAAAGTAAATGCATCTGGAAGGAAACAGTGCCAGGCATCAGAACACCCTGTGGACCACCCATTTGGAAGGTAGCTTGTTCGAAAAGGGCCTCAGGGACCTGGAGGACACCAAGTTGAATGTGAGCCAGCAGTGCACTCTCTCAGAAAAGGCTAACAGTGTCCTGGGCTGCACTGGGAGGAATGCTGCCAGCAGTTGGAGGGAGGTAATCCTTCCCTCTGCTCAGCACTGGTGAGGCCACTCTGGGTGAATTGTTTCTTCTCTGGGCTCCACAGTGCAAAAGAGACATGGCCATGAAGACAATGAAGGAACTGGAGCACCTTCCCTGTGAAAAAAGACAGTGAGAAATGGGGTTGTTCAGACTGGAAAAGGGGAGACTCAGACAGGATCTTATTAATCTATATAAATACCTGATGGGAGGGGCAAAGAAGGTGAATCCAGGTTCCTTCCAGTGGTGCCCAGTGACAGGACTGGAAACAATGGACACAAATTGAGGTGGTTCCATCTGAACACCAGGAAATACTTTTTTATTGTGAGAATAACTAATCACTAGCACTGATTGCCCAGAGAAGTTGCACAGATGCCATCTAAATTCTCACACATGATGGAGGCTGACCATCTGGAAGGCAGCTTTGTTATAAGGGTGACTGAGCACTGGCACAGTTGTCCAGAGAGAGACTGTGAAATTTCCATCCTTGAAGGTATCCCAAAGCTGACTGGACATTGCCCTGGACAGCCTATTCTAGGTGGCTGTGCTTGACAAAGGCAATTGGACTAGATGACCTCCAGAGGTCCCTTCCACCCCCAGCCATTCTATGATGGAGTAAAGCAATAACCCCTCACAGGAGGGCACACTTATGCCACGGGACTGTGCTAAGGCAGTTGATGCTGCTAGACAGCCACAGAAGGGAGGGACAGTACCCCATATGAGGTGACAGAGTGAACTGGTTGAATATTGCCCACCTACAAAAAAGCCACTTGAGACCTGAGGTCTGTAATGCCTTATAGCCTTCCTGGCACAGAGGGTGTGATGGCTAAGGATACAGTCCAAGGGAACAGAGAGGTACAAGAAGGTACAGCAATACTGAACAGATCTTCTCCCTGAAACCACACAGGATTCCTAAATGTTTATGCTACAAGCCAAGATGAAATCTTCCTATTTCTTGGAACAGAACCATTTGATAGTACTGTCGTGCCTCATCCAAGGCCCATAATAACATTCTTATCTAAGAAGACCCAAGGTGCACAAAGGCTATAGAATCATAGAATTGCTTAGGTTGGAAAAGACCTTTAAGATCATCAAGTCCTAGGGGCTGTGTTTACTGAGATAAAATCTGACTTCTTAAGAGGTCAGACAAATCCAGGCCTCCTTGGTATTTTATCACTGGACAATGATTTATGGAGCAGTCTAGAAGCCAATCCAACCAAGACAGAAAAAAAAGCAGGATCAGAACTGTATCCTGTTTGGCTTTGCAGATGTAGCTGACATCAAGTTGAACATCTCTCTGAAGGGTCAGCCCTGCTAAAACAAGCCTGCTGGCACATTACTGCACTAGAGCACCAGCCACCAAGTGAATTCTCTGTCTGGTGTTATAGCAAAAAAACTCAGAACTGAAGGGAACCTCTACCATTGAAAAAAAAATTCTAAAAACAAGAATCAGGGATGGGTACCTGTCTCTTCCTGAGTGGAAGGGAAATCCTTCCTCTGTGAGATCTGCAGCTGCTGACCTTGTCTTCCAGCTATGTGGGCCTGTGTCCCTTACTGAGATGGCAAAAATGTGCTCGGGAGTGGCTGCATATATTGTGGGTAAAAAATTTTCAGAGCAGCTGAGGGTTGGAATTCGTGCTATGAGTAAGATGAACTCCTGCAGAATGAGTTAGAAGATGTTTTAGGTGATTCATTGTCTTCTGATAACTGCCCAGCTCCGGAAGCATTGCTGGTATGTGAAAACAAGGTAGGTCTTGGTGAATCAGAGGGCTGAGGGAAGAGTTCTGGTAGTAGTTAGCAAAAACATGCTCAGGTTTATTCAGGGACCAAGCTGTAAACTGCCATATTTTTCAAGATCTGCAGTGAACTTCCTGGAAAAAAAAATGGGTCTTCTTTGTTGTCTATTTGGGGTGTGTCTTGGGAGCAAGCCCATTACTCCATCATCCAAAGGCAGACACTGGTGTGAAAGCTAGAAGAGCCAAGGTGAGCCATCTTTGCATGATAACTTCTGCCCATCCTCGAAAAACACGCCCCATGAGTTCTCTGTGCCAGGCAGCACTGGTGCTGCCTGGATAATCCTGGGTGTCCCCAAAAGATGGGAAGTACCTCTTTATCTCTTGCTGACCTCCAGGACACATCTCTAGATATTTTGGCTATTATTTCTCCACAAGCACCTAAACTACAATAATTTGTCTACATCCACAATTGCCATATTTCACATCTTGAGTACCCATAGGCTACCTTGGAGAGGACAGATGAAGGGTCTGTAGGATGAAGAAGAGAGCATGGAACTTAGTGCCCGCTCATACCTACATTGCCACTAGCTTCCCCCTTTAAACCAAAGTGTCTGTATTTGTCACAGAACTGAAAAGAGCTGAAAACATAGAGGACGTTGCAATGCAGCTCAATGGCCTTGCATATATCCCAGAGCAAACTTTGTAATTATACCTTATCCTAATTACTGCTGCAGTAGCAAAGACAGTAAAACAATGGAACAGGCACCAGCTCCCAGGGCATCCAGGCAGTTCAGGCCATGGGAAAAGATGGAAGCATTCCCAGACCTACTACTAAATCCCAAATTCTGGTGTTCAGGAAGCTTAGTAACAAGCTTGCAAGTTCAGACATTTCAGTAAAGCTATTCCAAATGCAGTGACAGGCCTGAGGGAGGAGTGCAAGGTCAGCTCTCCTGCATGTGCTGCATTGCCATCGTACCTATGAGTTAACGTGGGGCCACCTTGCAGAAAGAGAGGGCTGCTATGTCCAAGTGCAGTGCAAATGTGCTTCTGATGTGAGAGAATAACCTGACTTTAGTAGGGATGGAATATTTCCTTTTGCAGACCCATGGCAGCACTGTAGGGAAGAGCCCTCCCCAGTCTCTGGAGCAGCCTGCCTCTGGGAGCAAGACTGTTCCCAGTGCTGGGGCAAGCCAGGTGGTTTTGTCTAACCAACACAACCAACTCCCAAAGGTGGCAGCCTAACGCTGCTCTGAGGAGCTGTCCCAGGCCTGCCTCTCCTCTTAGAGGAGATTTTTGTTCCTTTAAAATCCCAGCGCTACAGTAGTAATTCCTTGCAACCAGCTTTTTATAAAAGGGAGGGAGAGGGGGAAAACAGAGCAGAGGAAAGATCTGAGAATTAGCACAGCTCAAACATTTTGCAGGTGGCCTTAGACTGAGCCAGTTAGCTCTGTGCCCAGTGTTGGCTTCCAGTGAGGAGACAGTTTATGTGACAGACATGAGAAGCAACACTGGGAGAGTGAAGAGGAAGGACCAAGAGGTGGGTAAGAACATCACTCTTATTAATTTGAGGAAAGCACATGGAAGAAACTGATGCCTTTTGTGCATTTAGCTTCCACATAAAAGTTGAATCTAGAGGTGAATATCTCACTGAAGAGATCCATTACCCTCCACAAACCACCAAGATAAAATGATGACTGCAGTCTCTCTCTTAAGCACCTACAACCAAGCTCTTGCCCCTCATTCAGCCTTAATGATGAAGAAAAAGGGGTCAGGAAATGAGCCAAGATTGTGAAATAATAGGTTCCTGATTTTTTAAGAAAATAAAATGTGTATGAGCTACAGCAACACTCATTATCAGAGGAGGAGCTATGTCCAGTTCCCAAGACATACTCTCCAAGACCTGTTGGAGTGGAAACAAGGAAATGGCACAGAATGAGCACAGCATCCTGTTTAAAAGGCTTGATGTCAAGTTATAGATCCATAATTCAGTGTCTACAAAATTGAGCTACACAAAGGATTAGTTCAGAGGCACCGAGGGGCTAGTATGGGGACTGAGAAGAGAATAACTGCAATTTCTTAAGAACTATTTTATACCAAACCATTTAAATTTTCTCTCACAAAGATCTGGCAGATAAAGGGTAAGCAGCAGATGTGAAATTTTGACCTCCATAAAGAACTTTGTGTTATCCCATTCAGACTTCTTGTCAGAAAGGGAAATACCATCTAGATGAAAGATGAATGTAAAATTAGAGCAAATAAAGCACCTTGACAAAAGCTATTCCTAGCTTGCAGTCAGACTAGAAAGAAATATACAGAAAGGAACTGCAGGAAAACGGTCCTGGCTTTCATAGTATTCACTAGTTCCATACTGTGGGTTAGAAGTCACGATACACTGTCTTAGAAATATTGTGGATAATGTTAAAGAAAACAAGGCCAGAGGAATGCCAGAAAGTAGACCCATCAGATTACCTTAAAGACCTGGCAAAAACAGGATTTGACATAATCCAGATGATAATCAATTCAAGTCAGGTATAAAACACTTTGAAATTGGATCAATCCACCCCAAGGAGAGAATGGGATGTGGGATCTGCTGGTAGGAAGGCTCTGGATGGAGGTGCCAAGGTATGACAAGGCCAAATACTGGGTCCTGCATGTTGGCCACAACAGACTTTGGCCTCTTCAGGGATCTGCTTTGTAGAGATCTGAAGGGAAGAGAGACAGAAAGATGGCTTGTACTCAAGGATAAACTCCTACAAGCTCCAGAGCAATGCATCCCAATAAGGAGGAAGACTGGAAAAAATGCCAGTAGGCCCATGTGAATGAACAAGGAGTCCCTGGACAAACTCAGATTCAAACCTTCCTGTACGGAGGCTACAGAGGGTGTCAGAAAGGCCGAGCAACCTGGGAGGAATACAGATAAATTTCAGCCAGAGATCAGGTTAGGAACTGCCCACCCTGACAGAATTAAACTTGACCAGGGTGTCAAGGGCAACAAGAAGAGATTCTATAGGTACATCAGTTATAAAAGGGAGAATGAGAGACATGATTATTGAGGACATAAAGAAGGTTGAGGTACGTAATGATTTTTTTTTGCCTCAGTCTTCACTTTCAAGTGCTCCAGCCACACCAACCAACTTGCAAAAGTCAAAGGCAGGGACTGGGAGAACGAGGAACTACTTGCTGTAGGAGAAATGGTTTGAGACCATCTCAGAAACCTGAAGTTGCACAAGTGCATGGGACCTGATGAGATAAATCTGTGGGTCTAGAGGGAATTGGCAGAAGGAGTGGCTAAGCCTGTATCCATCATATTTGAGAAGTCGTGGCAGTCTGGTGAAGCACCACTGACTGGGAATGGGAAAGCATTTTTTTAAAAAGGAAATAAGAAAAACACAGGTAGCTAGAAGACTCTCAGTGCCACCTTGGTGCCCAGCAAGTTTATGAAGCAGATCCTCCTGGAAACTATGCTAAGGCACATGAAAAATAATAGGGTGACTGGTGACAGTCAACATGGCTTCGGTAAGGGCAAATTGTGCGTGAAAATTTTGGTTGCCTTCTATGAGAGGGTTACAGTGTTGGTGGCTAAGGGAAGAGCAACTGACATTGTCTACTCAGGCTTGTGCAAAGCATTTGACACTGTCCCACAAAACATAATTGTCTCTAAACTGGAGAGATGTGGATTTGGCTGATGGACAACTCATTGGACAAGGAATTGGCTGGGTGGTGGCACTAAAACAGCTGTGGTCCTCTGTTCAATGTCCGAGTGGAGACCAGTGACAAGTGGTGTTAGATGGTCTCAGCTGGGACCAGAGCTGTTTAATGCCTTGGTCAGTGACAGGGACAGTGGGATCAGGTGCATTCTCAGCAAGCTCGCTGATGACAACAAGCTGTGTGATGTGGTCAACATGCTGCAGGGCAGGGATGCCATCCAGAGAGATCTGGGCAGACTTCAGGTGTTCAACAAGATCCTGCAGCTGGGTTGGGGCAATCCCAACCACAAATAAAGGCTGGGTAGAGAATAGATTGAGAGCAGCACAGATGAGAAAAGCTTGGGGATTTTGGTGGACAGAAAGCTGAACATGATCTTCAATGTGCCCTTGCAGGCCAGAAAGCCAACTTGTCATGGGCTGCATTTGAAGAAATGTGGGCAGCAGGGCAAGGGAGGGGATTCTGTGCCTCTACTCCACTTTGGTGAGACCCTACCTGGAGTGCTGCATCCAGCTCTGGAACCTCCAGCATGAGAGGGACATGGACCTGTTGGAGCAAGTCCAGAGGAGGTCCAGAGGAGGGTTGGAACATCTCTCTTATGAAGACAGGTTAAGAGAGCTGGGGTTGCTCAGCCTGGAGAAGAGAAAATTCTGGGGAGAGCTTACAGCAGATTCCAGTATCTAAAGGGGCCTACAAGAGAGCTGGAGAGGAATATTTTACAAGAGAAAGTAGTGGTAGAACAAGGGTTAATGATTTTACACTGAAAGAGTGTAGGTTTAGATTAGATATTAGATAAGAAATTCTTTACAGAGAAGGGGTCACAGCACCAAGCCTGCCAGAGTTCCAGAAGTGTTTGGACAATGCCCTCAGGCACATGATGTGATTCTTGGGGCTGTCTTGTGTAGGGGCAGTAGCTGAACTGGAGGCAACTGTGGTTGCCTTTCAACTCAGGATAGTCTATGATTCTACACTGTGAGGGTGGTGATTCACTGGAGCAGTTTGCCCAGAGAATTTGTGAATGCTTCATCCCTGAAAGTGTTGAAGGCTAGATTAGATGAGGTTTTGGGCAACCTGGTCTAGTGTAAAAGGTCCCTGCCTATGGTGGGGGAGGCTGAAGGTAGATGATCTTGAAGGTTTCTTCCAACCCAAAACATTCTGTAACTCAATGAAATAACATGAGAGCAAGACGCAGCTATCTCTCCCCACAACTATTAGAATGAATTCCCATATATTAGAAGTTTCACAATTTCTCAGCCTCCAGAACAGGCACAGGGCACAGCTGTCTCCCACCCAGGGCTTTCTCAAAGGGAAAGGTTTAAGCAGGTCTTTTCCACTGTGGCCTTGGCCATATGTCCACAAAGCTGACCAGACTCCCAGCAAATACAGAAAGGCACATGCATAAGCCATCTGCACTTTGGTTTCAGGTGTTCAGCCCAATGGGAGATCAAAGTCCATGCACATGAGTCACATTTACAGTGTAATGAGATGAACCTCCATCATGGAGCAGTGCTTTTGCCTTGCCAGTTGCAACATGCTGTGCACCCATGAGCATTAGCTTTGCCCTTTAGCTTGCAAGATCTGTGGCCCAGGAACTGGACAAACATGCAGTTTCCACAGCCAGACACAGCTTTAACTGCTCTCTTACTCTTGTCTGAAAAGGGCTGCACCTCCAAAACCCAGCACAAGAACTTCATGTCTAAACTACTCCCAAACATTTCAGGACTGAGTCAGACAAAAATAAATATAGCTGTAAAAATGCTTTTTGTATCATTCTCAAAACTGAAAGCAGCACTGGGCAATCTAGCAAGTCCAAGTGCAGCAGTTTAGAAAGTGAGGGAGGTTGGTTAACAGATGAGTGAATACCTGGGGGGCATCTAATAAGGCTTTCAACACTCATTCCCAGGATCCAGTCTGAATAGTGTTCAGACTCACAGCTGGGCTGCAGAAAGAGAGCAGGAATAGCCTCAGTGCTCACTGATGGATTTACTGTTCCCCGTAGGCATTACAGGATGCTGACCCCAAATTGCAGCTTCCTCATGCTGAATTTTGAGCAGGGGGAACAGCCAAAACTGCAATGGCCACAGGCCTGGGTATGTTAAGCCACTGCTGGGTCACAGCCCTGGAGTGAGCCCTGCCAGTATGGGTGCTTGCAAGCTCTTTAATGCCCAACACATCCCTGCTCTCTGATAACCCCCCTGGAGTGCATCTTCAGGGCTGCTCTTACCACTATGGTAAGGTGGGCTGGTCAGCAGGCAAGTGGAAGCTAATAAATCTGCTTGTGGAAGTGCCACCACAAAGGCTGGATAGCTGGGGCATGGAGCTGCCTGCTGGGTGTTGACCACTGCTGTCTGTGCTCTGGGGAGCACACACAGATCTCTCTTCCCATGTTCAATAAGCCAGGGGGATCACAGACCCTGTCCTGCCTGCGACTCGTCCTTGGCCTCCCAGCAGGCACAAAGACAGCAGTGTGTGTGTCCAGGGAGGAAGCTGGGAGCTGGGCTGGGAGAAGCCCATCGCAACTGCAGCTGTTTGCACAATGCAGAGCGTGTTCCAGTGGCACTCACATGCTGCAGGGTCCATGCCTAGAGAGCAAGGAGAGCCCTCAGTGTGCCCTCTTAGAAATTGCCCCATGGAAAAAACTAGAAGAAAAAGCAGCAAAATGGAATGCTCAGAACAAAATCATTCAACCTGGACACCTGACTAAGGATGGAGACTGAGGAAAGGCTTAGACAACCAGGTCTAATGCTAAAAGTTGCAGCATGTGTTGTTTGAGCCATTGTGCTTTGATCCCAGCCTGCAGGGATTTAGGGTTTCAACTGAAAGGCAAACACAGATGGATAGTGGAGTGACATAAATGTCTAGACCAGAGGAAGTTGCAGCCCCCTAAGTGCAGGTCCTGCCTGCACAGGCACTGTTCTCAACCAGTTCCCATCTCCTACATCAGGCAAGACACAGGTGACTGCCACACTCTGCAAAGTGAATTCTCCTCAAGTGAGAGAGAAGATAAATTATATAGAGCCAGGGTCAAGTATTGTGCCTGCTGGCTACCTGCCAGTCCTGGGGCAACCCAGGGTAGCACAGCACATGTCCACAGACCTGGCAGCCTTGTGGCTTGGTGTCCAGCATGGGCCAAGCCCACTTTGAACCCAAGAGGGAACCAGGGACAGTGTAACTTGCAGGACACACAGGCACTGTGGTGGTATGGGGCCATCTTGCCATATGTGACACAGGCAAAGCCCCAGGGTCAGTGGGATGTAAACAGGAATTACCAGCTGCAGGCTCCTGCTAAACAGCCATGGCCCCAGCTGTTCCTCACACAGCAAACAGGATGCTGAGAGATCCTGCTGCTGCTGAGGAAGGGAGTCAGAGTAACCTCCTTGAAAAGGACCCCCATGTCCCAAGTCTCAGTGCCTACAATGGAGGGGCAGAGCTACCTTTGTGCAGGGAAGCTCTTCTCTCCAGAGCCACATTTTGAAAGCTCAGTTGGGCCTAGAAGTCTGATCAGACTATGGATTACATAGTGATCTGTGGAGATTGTTGTGTGCATGTGTTCTTTGGCCACTGCTGGCATCAGGCAAATTCTGCTCAGCTGGTGTGACAATGGGGTAACTCAAAAGCTACTGGTCCTATCCACACTGACCTCACACTGTCATCTGAGAGACACTAGTACTTGTCCAGTCTAGGGTGCCATCACCACCAGGGCTGGAAGCAGACAGCTAGAGAGGCAGGGAACAGGCTGGACACAGGAATATTGCCCTGACTTCATTCCCAGCTTTCAGTGATGCAGGGTATCTAAGGCTGGAAGAAGCAACTCAACACTAAGTACCTCATAATGATTTTTCTTTTAAATTCTTCCTTGGAATCAGTCTCAAGTTCTGACTTTCCTGACCTGGATCTTTTCCAGGTCCAATTAGCTCAAGGCATTCTGTTGCTTCTCCAATTTACAAAGGAGTGTTAAAAAATAGCAATAAAATGCAAGCCAACTCAACCAGGCCTGGATAAAGTTTCCATCACATTCTTAAAGAGATGACTGTGACATGCCAATGTAGGAAAAACTAAGTCACAGCCTTGAAGGAAACATCAAGTAAGGTGGCTTTTCCCACTCAGTAGCTAGGGCAATGTGGGAAGGAAGGCAGTTTCAGCCAGACCATTTTATCTCTGAGGCCAGATGGCTTTAAATGCTTCCTCAGAGCTTGGAAAGGGCCAGGCACTTCTTTGAATTGCTTTTCATACTACCTCATTAGAAAGTAAAAGAGAAGAAATGAACAATCTATAACTTTGTGGCAACGGGAAACAGCTCTGTTAATCCCATTTCCTCCCCCAAGTTTACTCAGGGCAGGTCATCCAGCATCAGGGCCATATCACCTAATCTGCTTATCATTGTCCCACAGTCAGGAGCCTGGGCATCAGCCCAAAGGGCAGATGCATCCTCCTGGGCATTATTAATAAATTGGAAAGGCCAAGGTTTTTAAACATGCCCTGGTTCATAACTGTGATACTCCTGAGATCCAGCTTCTGCTACAGCTGCAGATCCAAGGAGTGGCCACCTCCCAGACTCAAGCCTGCATGAGCAAAGGCAAGAGAGGCACAGCACTGTGGGAGGAACAGATGAGAGAAAAAGGAAGGTGCTGCACAGAGCGGGATCCTAGGGCAGGCACTGCAAAGCCCAGGGTGGGCATTACCCTCTAGATTTCTTAGTCTTTCTGGGTAAAATGTGGACAAATCCAACAAAATGGAGAATTCCTCCCTTTCCATCAGGGTTGGTGCACACCCCACCCACACATCTGGGATGGAGAGAAAAGTTCTGGCTGGCCATGCAGGACTCAGGGCTTACTATCACCTGCTCACAGCTTGGCTTGGATGATTTGTGGGCAACCACTGCTATACCTGACAGCACTGCCACCAAGCTGTGATTTGTCACCTTAGTAAAAACCTCCTGAGCTGAGAGGAGGCAAAGGGCACTGATAGATGCTCATCCATGGCACTGTGCCACCCAGCTTGCTACCAGCCCTTTCCCTCTGCCCCACTCTCCTCCAGGAGCACTACATCTCACAGCCAACCTCCACTTGGTGTCCAGATGGAAAGATGTCCAGGTACAGCTCACGAGAGTCAGGACTTCCAGGTTTCAGGCTTGCAGCACCTGTTCCTATGTGGGGATCCCATGGCAGAAGGCAGACTCGGGAAACACATCAGGCCAGCAGCATTTGGTGTGTTGGTTGGACCCACAGCTGCCAGGGCAGTAGTGAGTGTCTTGGCACAGAGTTGGTGGCTGGAGTAGGGTAAAAGTTACAGAAGTCAAATGGACAGGAAAGGAATCAGCAACCCCTAGCTTAGTTTCCCAGATGAGGAGTGCCAAGTTTAAGCAAGCTACTGGCTGCGTAAAACAAAGCCAGGTGTTCCTGTTCTGGAGCTATGCTAATCTGGCTGCTCTGCAGATGTGGCTGGGGACATGAGACTTTTGCTGAGTCCAACCCACCCCTGCCTTCCAGCTAGACTAAGATCCAGTGTTCAACAACTTCAAAATCCCTCCCCAAAATGATCTCCAGAGAGCTGAAGGGCTTCAGGATTTTGGGAAATAGCCGTGGGACGGAGGAGTGGGGAAGGGAGCCGGGGGTAGTTGGTCCAGCACAGACCCGCCCAGCCCTCCAGGGGAAGGTCTTCCTTCCTCCAAGGCCAGGAACCAGCAGCGCAGAGGTGCCGTGGGGCACACACAGGCAGCCAGCCTTCCAGTTCAGCCGGCGTTGCTCATCCCAAACCGATCCACAGAGGATGCTGCCCTCTCCTGGGCTTAGTGTGACTGGCAGAAATTCAGGGAAATTTGGTAAGGTCCAAGACGAGTGCTTTTTGGGGCTCAGATTCCCCCAGTGGCGTTCTCAAGTGCGGTGATTTCCCGTACCAGTCTCAGTAGACATCCCAGGGACTCTTCCTGCCGAAAGCCAAGCTCAGGAGCTCTCTCTGAAGGAGAGGGAGATGGAGAGGTCTCTTGGGCCAGTTACCAAATGTGAGATCTGCCAGCATTTCATCTTAATTATTTTCATTAATTAGTTAATTAATTTTATAGCAAAATAAGCTGACACGCAGTTAATGGAGGGAGCTGTAACAGGGTCCTATGCCGCCCCAGCAGCCCGGGCACGGCCCCCATCCCGCCACCTGCGAGGGGCCAGCGGCAGCCGGACTCCCGCCCCTGAAAGGCGCCGTCCCCGCGGCAGGTGCCGCCAGCCCCGCCCGGCCCGGGCTCCGCCCGCCGGCACCGCCTCCTGCCGCACCGCCCCGGGCCCGGCCGGGCTGGGGCGGCTCCGGGGCTGCCCGCCTCACGGACCGCGTCTGCGGGACCGCCTCAGGGCTGCGGGGCTGCCTCAGGGCTGCGGGACCGCCTCAGGGCTCCGGGACCGCCTCAGGGCTGCGGGACCGCCTCAGGGCTCCGGGACCGCCTCAGGGCTGCGGGACCGCCTCAGGGCTGCGGGACCGCCTCAGGGCTGCGGGACCGCCACCCTGCCTGCCCCGGTGCCACAGCTCCTGTCCTGCGAGCCCCCGCGGACCTCGGGCGAGCGGGAGCCCTCTGGAGCCCGCTTCGCCACCTCCCCAGCATGCGGACGCCGACGGAGATGATCGTGGGGCTGGTGCTGTGCCCCTGCGGGCTCCTGCTGACACTCACGGGCACGCTGGCACCCAGCTGGAGGCAGGTGAGCCTCATACCTGACCAGCCCATGGACGTCGTCTGGGAGCAGGGCATCTGGGACATATGCAGGGAGCGGCAGAGCACCCATGACCGCCTGTGCGGGCAGGCTGACGAGCTGGGCTACTTTGAGCAGGTGCCCGTGCGGGTGGCCCAAGGGCTGATGCCCTCCTCGCTGGTGGTCACCCTGCTGGGCTTGGTGGTGGCTGCCCTGGGCGTTCGCTGCTGGCAGCCGGAGCCCCGGCACCCAGTGGCCGGTGTGGCAGGGCTGGTGCTGCTCCTTTCTGGGCTGATGAGCCTTGTGCCCAGCTCCTGGTACACGCAGGAGCTGTGGGCGCTGCCTGCACCGTCTGGCAGCACTCTGACCGTCGGCTACAGCTTGGTACTGAGCTATTTGGGAAGCTGTCTGGAGATCCTGGGTGGGCTGGCCCTCGCCCTCAGCTTCCATCACTGCAGCAAGGAGTGCAGGGCTCCTAAATTGCCCCCCACCCCTGTGACAGAGGCTGGGTCGGGCTCCAGTAGAGCTTACAACAATCCCTGGGATGTGCTGGAGGATGAGCAAGATGGACAGCACTGGGGAAGAAGCCCACCTTGTGACTCTGACTTGTAGCCCCAGCACTGGGATGACAGTCCCTTCCTGGCACTAAGAGCAGTGCTGGCCCCTGCCTCTACAAGCCATGCCCTTCTCCTGGGGCCCCTCTGAACAGGCTGGAAACAAGACCAAGGAACTCTTTTGAATATTTGCAACTTCCTCAAAAGCCTGCTGTACTCCAGGATCTACAACTGTGCCAAAGCCATGCTGGATTGAGGACCAGAGGTGGCTCCAGTCCCTCCGTGCTGCTTTTACCTCATCTTCCTGTACCATGCACAGCAGCTTGGGCAGAGACAGCTTTGGTGTTCCCATGTAAGCGACATACAGGTCAGAACCTTCAGAGCTGGCAGTAGGGGAGGGAAACACCTGTCTCACGTCTCTGCCCATCTCAGGACTGTGCAAACAGCAAAATAAATTCAAAGCAATGGGTTTGTGCTGTGGGATGGTTATGGGCTTTCTGCCAGGCAGGTTGGGCTGAGAGCCAGTGGGCACGGCTCACCCAACTTCCCTGTTTTGCCTGAAGCAGGGAAGAAAGGTCTGTAAAAGGACACAGCTAGCTTTTATAGCACTTTCCCAAAGGACTTTTCCCCCATGGTCAGTCCTTCCTGGAGCACAGCCCCTTCAGGGTGGAGTGGGGAGGGTGGGGGGAGGAAGATCAAGGAGAAAAAAATAGCATTTATTTCCCCTTTCAAAATTAGCTTGGTGTGAGGTGGTAAAACTGGTCTCACTGGTTTGTAAGGGACACTCAGGAGGTCAGAACTCCACTATATCTTTCTCAGCCCCCTACATAACAAGGTAAGAGCCAAGCCAGCTTCCTTGCAGAGTTATTTGGCCAGATTCTTATACAAGGTGAGCCCAAAGCACCCTGGTCAGCAAGCTAAGCCTTGCTGCAGAGGGACAGTACTCAAGGAACAGTCTCAGAGAGTGTGTTGGACTTGGAGACTTCCTGATAAACCCCCCAAACATTTTTTGTCATCACTCTTACATTCCCTAGGTCTTAGACATCTAGAAAGAGCAAGCCAATCCCCCCTCTCTGGCCCACTCACAAACCACAATGGCACAAGAGATGCTGCACAACGTTCCTTTATGAAATTACGGTGTTGATGTGAGATGGTCCTTTCCTCAGCAGGGCTGGCAGCTCCTGCAAAAATCACAGATGGGTGTATCAGGGCTGAGTCTGACCCAACCTCTCTAAGCCCACCCCACACCTTGGCACAGGGAGTGCAGCCACAGGCAGTGGGACAGTCCTGTCAGACTCTAGACACCCCTGGTCTTGCCCCTCTCCTTCAGCAGGAGGGCAGAACTTGCTTCAGGAGTGGGCACCATGCCAGCACTGGGCCCTGGGGCACTGCAGGGTGGCAGAGGGGTCCCTAGCAGGGCCTGCTCCAGATCCTACTCACCTCTTTCCCTTCGTAAGCTTCATTCACAAATGTATCACTCTTGGGGGGAAGCTCTTCCTCCTCCTCATCCTCTTCCTCTGGATCACTTTCACGGTGGTACAGGGTCAGCACCCGAGTGGAAGCGGTGCTCGAGGTCCTGGAGAGGGAAAAATGTACACTGAGAATGGCATGGCCAACTCCTAGAGATGGGGCAGATCCCAAAGTTCTGCCACAGCCCCCAATAACAGCCTGCTGGGGTGATTGGAGGTTTCCATAAAACCCAGGAGTGCATCAGGACTCCACACTGTTCCTAGGCAAGGAGACCCTGTCCCTCTCCATTCCCAGTTGTACCTGGCTCAGTCCAGCCCCAGAGCTCACCTCCTCCGCCTGTCCCGTCTCCGCATGTAGGCCAGGGCCCCCACAGCAGCAGCAGCGAGCAGCAGGAGCACGGCCACCCCCAGGACAATGGGTCCTGCCAGGGGCTGCACCTCGGCCTCCTCGCAGTAGTCACCACGATAGCCCAGGGCGCAGTGGCACGTCACTTGGCCAGCCTCGATGGCACAGTCCCCACGCAGGTTGCATGTCTCGCTGCTGCAGGGCACAGCCCCCAGCACCTCCTCTGTGCTGGGGGGTTCCACGAAGGGCTCTCCATGCTCCTGGGGACCAGGGGCTGTAGATAGGCTGGGGAGGGGCTGCCACGGCTGGGGTGCAGCTATGGATGAGACTGGTGTCTGTTCTATGTGGGACATTCCTGATGGTGCCACTGCAGGGACTTGCGTTCCCACCTTCACTGAGGTGCCTGGAGGGATGGGCATGGATCAGCAGAGACTCAGGTAAGACCCTCTTCCCAAACTGGGGGAGACTGGGCAGGCTGTCCCATGCCCAGGGCCCCAGCATGCCCCAGCTGTGGGCAGGCACTCACAGTCAGACTCATCGGAGCCGTCGGCACAGTCGGGGTGCCCATCACAGACCTGCTCTCTGGAAATGCAGCTCTGGAGGTCAGGGCAGGCCTGCAGCGGGGTGGGGCAAGGTGGTGCCAGCGCACACGCTGCCCCATGCACCAGGTGGTATCCGGGGGAGCAGCGGCACTGCCGCCCTGCAGGGTTGGGCAGGCAGAGCTGGGCACAGCCCCCATTGCTCTTCGCACAGCCATTGGTGCCTGCCAAAACAGCACTGGTTGGCATGGCCACCTCAAGGCATAGCTGAAACCCACAGATGCCCTGGGCTGGGGCAGTCCCACACCCACCTTCCTGTGAGAACTGGCTGTAAATCCTCATGGTTACCAGCTCCTGCTCCATCAGGAACCACCAGCTCTCAGCCTGCTCCAGCCGGCTGTGCCAGATCTTGCTGGAGCCTGGAGACACATGGGGTCAGCACTGCTCCACCTCCTCCCACAGGGGTGCCTCAGCTGGGAGGCACCTAGCTTGCCCTTCAACTCATAGAGGGGCAAGCCCGCACCCCAGAGGGACTGGCAGAACCCCGTGTCCTAGTGCAGTAGGAGGAGCTGGGCAAAGCACAGCAGACAGACCTACCATTGGTAGAGGTTGTGCTCCAGAGCAGAAAGCCTTCTCCTACGGCAAAGAGCGAGAGACCATGCAACCCTTCCCGCACCAGCCGGAAGCGGGATCCATCCAGCTCAACACTGCTGATGGTACCTCTTTCTGCAAGGCCCAGATGGAGAGGCTTCAGGGTGGTGACAGAGAGGGCTCCGAGCCACCCCTCAGCGCTGTTCCAGGGTGTGCTTTGCAGACTGAGCTGCTGCAGTGTCCCGGCTCAGTCCTCACTCACCATGGTCTGCCCAGTACAGCCTGGTGCCAGCACCCCCAAAGGCAAGGCCAGTGGGAGCCCGGGCTCTCTTCCAGACCGCTCTCCGGCCAGTGCCATCCATGGCCGCACACTCCACCACAGCGCCACGCCCATGGCTGCCAGCTGCTGTGACAAAGCACATGGTGGAAGCACGAGGACACAGTGCCAGCCAGGCAGCACCCTGCAGCCCCTCGCTGAGTAGTGCCAGGGCCCACCGGCCCCTAGGAGCTGCCACATGGATGATGGGTGGCTGTCCCCCAATCCAGTAAAGGTTCCCACTCAGCCAGTCCAAGGCCAGGGATGTCACCGTGCCCTCCACAGCTACTGCCTTCTTCCAGGACAGCCGTCCCCAGTCCTTCATGCGCAGCATTCCGATGGAATTGCCTCCCACTTCTGCAAAGTACAAACTCTTGTCTTTCACTGCATAGTCAACAGCTATCAGGCGGCTCACCTTGGCCAAAGGCAGGGCTCGGTGCGGGGGAAGCCCTTGGGATCCAGCTGATGCGGGCAGGTCCTTCAGGTAGACCTGAAGGAAGAGGCAGCACTAGGATGGGAACCCCTCTTCCCTGACAGCAGTGAGGACAGCAGCCTCCAAGGCTGGCTCAAGGATGGTACCTGTGCCACAGCTGCCGGTGAGACCAGGAGGGCAAAGGCTGAATCACGGATGGGCAGACAGGTAGTCTCATTGGCGGCCAGCGTCAGCCCAGCAGGGCAGCGGCACTGCCCAGTGTGCCTGGCGCTCAGCAGGCACAGGTGGGAGCAGCCGCGTGTCTCACATGGGTTGGGGGCTGCGGGCCGCAGGGCTGGGTGCATCACCTGTAGGACAGCAGGCTCAGCCTCAGCTCAGTCAGCACCTGCCGGCAGAGCTGAGCACGACTGACAGCACACCATGCTACCAACACCCACACACCGCCCAGCTTGGGGCAGATGGTGAGGCAGAGATGCTCCCAGTGCCTCCTCACTCAGAGGACAACAGCACTGTGCAGGATGGAAGATCAGCAGAGCAGGCACAGCAGGGCTTGGGGCTCCCCAAGAAGGTACCTGGAGGCCATGGGGCTGCCCGTGCCGTTTGAGCAGCACAGTCCTGTTCTTGCCGCTGGCCTTGTCCACCTGCTGCACAGACCATGTCTTCCTCTCCGACCAGTAGAGCTGCCCCTCGCACACAGCTGCTGCAAAGGGGCTCTGGACCCACTGCAGCTTCAGGACCTGTCAGAGAGGCTGTCAGTGCCCACCCTGGTCCCCATCAGAGCCCCATCATCAGTGCCCCACCGCACCTTCACACTGCTGCCATCCAGACGTGCAGAACCAACACTGCCCAGCTTTTCATCCAGCCAGAAGATTCTCTGGGTGGGGAGGTCGAGGGCCAGTGCTGTGGGCCAGCCCAGTCCCTGGGCCAGCAGCACATGCCGCCAACTCCCATCCATGCTGGCCTCCATCAGCCGTGAGTGGCTCCCCACCTCTGACCAGTACATCAGCCTAGTGGGAAGACAGGTACGAACCTATGGACCTGAGACAGCATTGACCCAGCACCAAGGCAGCCCAGAAAAGCAGCCTGGAGCTTTTCCCTTCTCATCATGGGTGTATTGAGAACTCCATGCAGGGCAGGGGCAGGTGTCTGGGCTCTTTCTTCTCTTGTCATGCAGTCCCCACAGCACCAAGATGAAGCCATCCCACCTCTTCCCCAGCCTCTCATCTGCTTCCACAGAGGAAAATGGGGCAGGGCAGGGATGGCAAGGAGGTCCCCATGTCCTCTTGTCCCAAACTTACCCTGCCAGAGGCTGGAGCACCAGAGAGTGGGGCTGGTCCAGGTCTCCATCCATCACCACGGTGTACTCTGGTATCCCTTGCCAGGCAGCCCCCAAGCGAGTGGCCAGCACCTGCCCTGCTACTCCATCTGTCCAGTACAGGTTCCTCCCAAGCCAGTCCACTGCTATACAGTCTGATCTCACACCTGAAATGCATCCAAGAGGCAGCACCTGTGTGGAGTGACAGCTGCATGGCCCTTCAGCATAATGCTCCCAGCCCAGGTGCCTCCATCCCAGGAGCTCTGGCTCTTCCCAACTTTGCTCCCACTAGTGCTTCTCCACATAAGGGATCACAGCTTGGCACCCCACTGCAACATGCACAGTGCGGGGAGGCCAGCCCTGCTAACCCCACGTTGTCACAACCCACCTTTCACCAGTGTGCCTTTCTTTCCTGAGCTGAGATCCTGCCAGCGAATGCTCTCTGTGGCCAGGTCCATCCAGAAGACTTTCCTTTCCACCAAGTCATAGTCAAGTGAGAAGACAACACGATCCTTGTCAGTGGCCAGCACCACCTCCTCATGGCCACTCCGCAGGCCATAGGACAACACCTCGGACTGCACAGCCACCAGCAACTTGGGCTCTGGTCCTGGGGGACAGAGCCACATGGACCCTGCTCAGCACTAATGGTCCCATGGTCCCAGCACATGCAGGCAAATGACACAGCACTCTCAGGCATGGGAGCTTGCTGGGACTCAGCCCATTCACAGGACTATGAGGTTTCCCATGGGCAGCAGACACAGGGGGACAAGTATCCACCAGCCCCTAGTGTATCTCAGAGGGCCAGAGCTGGCCTCAGCACTGCTTGGCCACCCCAGGACTTACCAGTGAGTTTGCAGATGTGGCCATCGGGCTCCAGCAGATAGCCAGGGAGACAGGCACAGCTGTAGGACCCTGGGACATTGAGGCATGTCTGGCTGCAGGCTCTCTTGCCCCACTCTGTGCACTCGTCTATGTCCATGCAGGACAGACCATCCATGGCAAGGTGATAGCCTGGGCCGCACCAGCACCGCTGGGGGAAAAGGCACCATCAGCTGCTACCCTGGGGACACGAGGCTCCCTTCTGCAGCTGCAGCAGGGCATCATGGCATGACAAGCCCCTGCCCCAGTGCTGCTGGCACTCACAGGGCCCTGGGGCGAGGAGTAGCAGAGATGAGTGCAGGACCGCTGGCAGGGCACAGAGCAGTTCCCCCCCTCGTCTGAGCCATCCGCACAGTCCTGCCGGCCGTTGCACACCAGGGATGCATTCAGGCAGGACCCCAGCCCACAGGGGTACTCATTACTCTGGCAAGGAGCAGGGTGGCCTGCAGGGACATGTGGGGAAGGCTGCTCTGAGCCTCATCCACCAGCTCCTTTTGCCCATTTGGGGCAGATTTAGCTGCTCCCAGGGGCTGCCCAGAGCTCATTGCAGCCACATTCAGAGCTGTGGCAGTAGCCTGGCTTTAGGCTATATTAATGCAAAGGATACTGGCCCCTGCAGGGAGAACAGCTACTCAAGACCTGGAGCCACCACAGCTGCTGGGAATAGGCAGCCAGCATATGGGGCCTTTCACCTCAGCATGGACACATACCCATCTCCCTCCGAGCTGGGCACCCACCAGGCACCCCTGGGTGAGGCAGGGAATAAAATAAGGGTGTTGCTCACAGCCAGCCTCATCACTGCCATCAGTGCAGTCAGTCTCTCCATCACAGCGCCAGACATCGGGGATGCACTCATGGCCACGGGAGCAGCCCCACTGCTGGTCCTCACACAGCTCTTCCTCCCAAGGGCAGCCCTGCAAGGCAGAGGGTGAAAAGGGCTACCCGCCCTCCTGGGCATGCATGGGGACAGGCTGTGTCCCCACTGCTCCACTCACCTGCTCGTCTGAGCCATCCCCACAGTCAGCAGCACCATCACAGCGCCAGGCCTCTGGCACACACTCCCCACTGTGGGAACACGTCACCTCACCCTCACGGCAGAGCAGCGGCCGGGGCACAGCACAGCCCTCCTCATCTGAGCCATCCTGGCAATCGTGGTCACCATCGCAGTGCAGGGCCAGGGCCACGCACTGCCCGCTCCGACAGGAAAACTCAGCCGGACCACACTCCTTCAGCACTGTGGGCAAAGGCCAGGGCTGAGCAGGGGCACTGTCCCCATCCTCTCAGCAGGTTGCCCTGGGCAGTGCCTTCTCCTGGACCCACAAGAAACCTAGTGCATCCACCTGTGGGGCAGGCAACCCCAACAGTCCATCCCGTTCAGCCCCATGGTCTTACCACAGCCCTGCTCATCCGTGTGGTCCAGGCAGTCGGCATGGCCATCACACAGCCAGCTCCTGGGGATGCAGCGGGTGGCAGCGTCGCAGCGCAGGGCACACTCCTGCGTGGGGGTCCAGCAGCCTGTCTCATCCGAGCCGTCGGGACACTGTGGCACCCCATCGCAGTGCTCTTCCGGCCTGACGCACACGGCTCCGCTCGCACAGTGGAAGGCCCCTGGGGAGACAAGGGGCTTTGCACTGCCTGCAGAAGGCAGCCAGGGTGCCCAGACCCTCTGCTACCCCTTCAGAGACTTAGAAAGGCCCCACAAGTGACAAGGCTTGGTCCCTCCTAGACAGTGCAATTCCAGAAGCCTAGGCCCTGAGCAAGGCGATTGCGACAGTCTCAACTCAGCCACATCTAGACTACTATGAGCAGTGAGATCAACTCTATCCTTTTCCAACAGCACTTCAAGCCTGGTGTGCCAAGCTCAGAAGGAACCAGTATGTCACATCATAAGCATCAGAGCCCAGGACACAGACTTTACCAGGACCCTGTCCCAAAACCCCACTAGGAAGCAGCCAGAAGCCCTGGCACAGGGTGACCCAGCTGCACAGGGGACAGAAGAATGGCTCCTACCTGGGGTGTTGCAGAGCTGGGCGCACCCATCCTCATCAGAGCCATCTGCACAGTCCTTCTCCCCATCACACAGGTACTCCTGGGCCACACACCCAGTGCCATCACGGCAGGGCACATGTGTGCGAGAACAGGACAGATGAAGAACTGGGGTCAGGGGGTGTGCAGTGCTGGACTGGAGGGGTGGGGTAGGTGTTACCACCCGTGCAGAACTGTTTGAGCTTGGGGTGGTTGTGGTTGGCTGTAGGGCAGTGATCTTAGTTGTAAAAGATCGAGTGGTGCTGGTGGCTGGCTGGACAGTGGTAGTCTTGGTCAGTGTGGTCCGGGCAGTGGTTGGTGCAGAGGTGGTCTTCTTTGATGTGGGCTGTCTGCTGGTGGTTTGTGATGTGGTAGCCTTGCTGGTTGGTGCAGGAGTAGTGCTGAGTGCAGTGGTGGTCTGGCTTGGCAGTGGTGTTGTGGTAGAGGTGGTAGGCCGAGCAGCAGTGGTGCTTGTGGTTGTCCTCATAGTGGTGGTCACAGGTGGAAGGAGTGGCACGGCAGACCCTTTGCTTGGTGACACTGGCAGAGGATTTCGAATTTGTTGGGACCATACCCTCCCCACACTCCAGGCATCTCCCACAGCACCCCACATGACCAGCAGTAGCCAGGCACCCTGTCACAGCTCAGAGTAGCATGGGCCACCCAGCTATAGCAGCACCAGGCACAAAGCCATGGCCATTCTTACCAGTCTGCACCTCTGAGCCCACGAAGGCCACCACTCCCTGCACACCCACTGCCGGCAGGGACAGAACAAGGGCCAGTGTCCTCCGGTCCCACAGCAGCAGAGCTGTCCCATTTGCTGACACCAGGTATGGCTCAAAGGCAGCCATGAGGCCATGGGACCAGCTGGGTGCCAGGGTGACTGCTTGCCGCTTGGTCAGACTCAGTGCCTGCAGGCCTGTGAGGTAGAGGCATGGTAGGACCTAGAGCCTGCCTGCACCCCTCATGGCTCACCCTGCACCCCACAACCCACAGCTATGGCAGGGACCTCGTGGCTGAGGCCAGGGTCCTGAGTCTGTCCCATGAGCACCCCACTGCCCAGGCAGGGAACTGCTGCATGTGGGACATGGCTGATCACCCCTGCCTACATCCACCACCTCCACTCCCTGCTTCAGATACCACCAGGGCTCACCCAGGGCTGAGCTCCAGAGCACACTGAAGGCTCTGCTGTCCATGGCCGCAGGCAGGTCTCCAGGCCACGTCTCATTCCAGGCATCCCATGGAGCACCCCCCGCCAGACTCAGTGCCTGCAGGGGTTGCCCACGGGCCAGCCAGTACAGAGCACCACGCTGCCAGTCCAGGAAGAGGTGCTGGATGCTGCTGCGAGCACGGTGCAGGATGCGCGGGGACTTGTCAGATGTCCGGATCACGCCGATGTCCCTCCGGTTACATGCAAGCCAGTACAGGTCCCCGGAGCGGATGTCCACACGGGCAGAGCAGACTTGGCAAGAGCAGGCAGGCAAGCAGTTATGAGGCTGTCCCATGACCCTGCATCTCTGTCTGGGTGCCCCTAGACCCTAAACCCAGGGCACAGCTGCCCACTGCCTTGACATGGCCTCACTGTGCTGGGCACAGACCACTCAGACCACTGTGCTCTGCACCCAGGAGATCCTCAGGGTTCAGGAAGTACCAGGAAAGGGAGTGTGCCCTCTATCACCCCATAGAGTCTCTCACCTGGCAGCCCAGTCACAATGGCCTCTCTCCTGCCAGGGTGGCCCACAACATGCAGCAGAGTCCCATGGTCATCTGTCCCATAGAGCACTGACCTCTGCCAGTCCACATCTTGCAGGTGGAAGGGCTCCTGCCACTCCTGCACCTGTTTGGCGTGTGTTCCAGGGCCCACATGCACCAGGGAGATGGCCTTTTCTGATGCATACACGATGGACAGCTCTGCAGAGCATAAGGGCAGTGTGTGAGCACAGCCTCAGGGACACTGGACGGAGTCACCAGAATGAGCCAAGACAGAAATGTCACAGCACTGGTGTGTGCTGGGAACCTCATCCCACCAAAGCCACAGCTCGTTACTGCCCTCCTCCAACTCCCACATGGATGTATACCACCCCAAAGAGCCAGACCCTGCTCACCTGCACACTTCCCTGAGGGCAGGAGGAAGAGGCCCTCTGGACATGCACACTTGTAGCCCCGAGGATGCACAGGGGACAGGAGGCATAGGTGACTACACAGGCCCAGAGCACATGCAGCAGTGTCCCCTGGGAGCAAGAGAATGTTAAAAGCTCAGGCAGTCATGACCCCAGTATCTCTCCAAATCCCCAAAAGCCACAGGTTGTCCTGGGACTGGATAAGGGCTGGAGGCAGGGTAGCAATGTCATGTGAGTTAAGGGGCCTCAGGTTTACCAAAAGCCATGGGCCTTTCCTTCAGTTTCATAGGTCCCCTCTGTACCAACCCCACAATCCCTCATCACAGGACCAGGCAAACCATTGGGCAGGACCTGGTGAGCTCCAGGACCCAGTGAGCCTTCCCTAGAACCCAGGGATTAGTGGGGGTTGCTGCCATGCTGCCAGCCCTGCAGCAATGCAGTGCCTGCAAGTACTCACTGGGAGGCTGCTGCAGTGCGTGCAGCACAGTGAAAGCTGAGATAGAGGCACGGAGCAGCACTGCATGGTCCTGGGGCGAGGCCCAGGTGGCTGACACCAGCTCTGTGCCATCGGTCCAGAAGAACCGGCTCTCAAACACGGCCAGGCCCAGTGGCTCCGTGTGGCTCCGCAAAACAGCGTGGAAGGAGTGACGCCCGCTGCCATCCACCCGCAGTGTCTCGATGGACTGGGGACAAGGCAAGGTATGGTGGCCATGTGGCATCCCCACACCTTGGCCCTTCTCCTCCCAGCTCAGGGACGTATGCCAGACCTAGGCACCGCTCCCTGCTCCCTCCCATGCTTTGGCCATGGACACAGTGGAAACCAAGGCCATCCTCTCAACTCCCACCTCATCATCTCCCTGGGGGGGAGAGAGCCCTGCTGCCCCTCATCCCTACCTCCTTGTACTCGCTGATCCAGTACAGCCTGCCAGCCACATGGTCCAGGCTCAGCCCCACAGGCTCCTCCATGGACACAACTGTGAGCTCCCGCCAGTTTGAGCCATCCATGCCAGCTGCAGCAATGACTGTCCGGCCCCTCTGTCCACGGTTGACCCAGTACAGGGACCTGGGGGCAGGGACTTAGCACCCACTTCACAGGATGATACCAATGCTGTCATGCCCCACAGCAGGCACTGCATGGTCAGCACCAGCACTGCAATCCCAGAAGCCTGGGCCAACCCTGGCTCATTCACTGCTCACCTTGCAGCTGGATGTACTGTCAGCTGCTCTGGTGCAATGTCCTTCCCCAGCACTGTCACGTAACCACGGCCATCACCCAGCCCTGCACAGATGGCTGGGGGATGGCTGCTGGCCCAGTACAGTTGCCCTGTGAACCAGTCCACAGAGATGCTGTTCACCTCTCCAGCATCTGTAGAGACAGAGCAGTTTTAAGGCACACCTGCTCCAGGCTGTGTGGCAAACTCAGGCTGCCCCTTCCTCTATACAGGAAAATCAGTACTGGGGCTGCAGGCCAGCTCTCAGCACCCATCTCAGCCCTGCTACAGCACACAGCACGCTTGGTCCTCCTCACCTGCATAGAGGGGCTGTGTGCCTTGCCCTGGGTGATGAACACGGAGCTCTCCATCCTCTGTCAGCCAGTAGTAGGTTTCTTGGAGCAGGTCATACACCAGGGCACGGGGCTCGGTCTCAGTGGAGAGCAGGGGCCTGTAGGCTTGGGTCCGTACATCCAGAACTGCCAGGTCCTGCCCCACGGCCACCAGGATCTGTGTTGAATTGTCTGCCAGGGTGAGAGGGAAGTCACTCATTGACCAGGGACATGGCTAGCGGGGGGCACTGCCTAGCCCTCGTCCAGCCTGGGTTCCCCTCCTCTCCCTACCTGCCACTTCACAGGCGGTGCCGTGACGCAGGGTGTAGCCCTGGAGACATGCACAGCTGAAAGTGCCTGGGGTGTTGGTGCACAACTGGCTGCAGGGGCTGTACTCCAGAGAGCACTCGTCCACATCTGCATGGATAGGTGAGGTCAGCAGCCTGCCCCAGACAGCATTGCCACTGCTCCCCTGGGACTACAGGCAAGCTGTCTAGATACCAGAACATAGGCCTCAGCCCCATAGTGCACCAGCTGTTGCTGGGACATTATCTAGACACAATCTTTATGGGCCCAGGTGTGACACACAGGCAGGAGCAGGGCAGAGGCAGGTGCTTCCCCAGAAGCATGGGCTCTGTGGAGACACTGCTGTCAGTGGCCAATGCCACACGTCACGGAAGCACATGCACCCTGACCTCCCCTTACCAGCACAACTTTGCCCATCTGCCTGCAGCACCCAGCCAGCCCCACAGGAGCACTGCACTCCCCAGTGCGTGTCAGTACATGTCTCTGCACAGCCCCCGTTGCGTACAAAGCAGCTCCGACCTGTGGGGATACAGCAAAGGGTGACATGAGGCAAGACAGCTCTGTGGCTCCCCTCCCAGCTGGGCAGCAACCAGCAGCTGCATGTGACTTACCACATGTGCTGGGTTCATCCGTGCCATCCAGGCAGTCATCCTTGTCATCACACATCAGGGACTCCAGGATACACTTGCCCTCATCACACCGCACCATGCCAGGTGTACAGGGGGCTATGGCACACATAGCTCATGTCAGCAGGGTGGACCAGCACACTGGGCACAGGGGAAACCGTGGGTCCCAGACTTATGAGAAGGCCCCTTAGAGCATCAACAGCTTCCTTGGAAGCTTGCCACCATCCCAAGGGAAGCTGGGGCCCAGGAGAACAAAGCACTCCCTAATTCACACATGGCCCAGACAGGTCTCACCCTACTGAAGAGCATCCAATATTCTTGCTTACCGCAGACATCTTCATCCGAGGAATCACCACAGTCGTCAATCCCATTGCACTTCCACTCAGCCATGATGCACACCCTGTTCCTGCACTGCCACTGCCCAGGCAGACAGGGCTGCAGGGGACACCCCTCCTCATCCCAGCCATCCTCACAGTCTTGGTGCCGATCACACAGCTCCCAGTGTGGGATGCAGTGGTGGGTGCCTGGACACTGCACCTTCTTTGTCCCGCACACTGAGGAAACAGTGCAGCACTTACCAGCCTGCCCTGCATTTCCAGCCACCCCCACTCAGGCCCCCCAGCAGAGTGTACATACCACAGTCCTGCTCATCAGAGCCATCCAGGCAGTCAGCAGCACCATCACAGCGCCAGCTGCTAGAAATACACCGGCCATCGTCACACTGCCAGACATGGGGGTCCCCGCCACAGGCAACATCTGCAGGGACAACACACAGTCACTGGGACCTACTGCTATGGCAGAACAACAAGGGTCCACTTCATGCTGGCATGGGACAGGTGCTGGCAGTGTCCAAGGAGCACAGGTTCCAGGATGTGTACTCATGCCACAGATATTCCCAAGGATCTCTGGAGCACATATTTCCTTGCAGGATGCTACACAGGCAGAATCAGCAAAGACTGAGGTGCCTCAGTCCTGTCCTGCCCCACCACTGCCCAGAGCACCAGGGCCCCTTGATTCCTGTGCAGCACAGCTCCCCAGGCCACCCCATGACACCGGATGGGTGCCACTCACCGCACTGCTCGTCCGTGCCGTCAGGACACTGCTGCTCACCATCGCAGAGCCAGGGAACGGGGATGCAGCCGGAAATGCAAGCGGCCTGGCGTGAGGCTGCACACATGGGGCTGGCAGCCGCTGCGGGCAAAAGGGAGCCGGGCCAGGGATCAGGCGGGGCGGCCGCAGCGGGCATCCACATGCACAGCCGCCCTGCAGCTCGCCGCCTGGGCGTCCCGGCGAAGCCCAGTGCGGGGAGGGACCAGTAGCATCCAGGGGCACCTCTGGATCTCCTCTGGGGCTAGAAGAACTGCACCCCTCGTCCCCGCTCAGGGAAGGCAGGGACCCCCCAGGTCTTCTAGGCAGTAGTACAGGGCCCCTGGGGACGCAGGGGTCCCCATGCTGTTAGGGTGACAAGTATGCACCGGCGCCAAGGACATGCCGGCAGGAGATGAGTAGAATGGGGACATCTTCAGTGGCAGGGGAACCCCCCGACACCGCCCATCGCGGGGGAATGAGCAAGCTTCCCTGATGCGGCAGGCGCCCACCGCAGCCCCTGGGGACGAGGCAGGGATTTCCCCCCCACCAGCCCGCCCCCCTCGCTCCTGGCTCACGGGCGCGGCGTGTCCCGGCGCCAGCGGCGCTCCTGGTCAGCGGCAGCAGCGGCGGCAGGAGGATGCTGAGGAAGACGAGGACCCGGCGGAGCGGCGGCGGGGGGCGGCCCATGGCGGCGGCGGCGGCGGGGAGGGGCGGCTCCGGGGGCCCGGCCGGCGGAGGGAGCGCGGAGCCGCGGCCGCCGCTTTTATGTCCGGGCGCGGGCGGCCATTGGGCACCGCGGGTCCCGCCCGCCGCCCGCGGAGACCCCCGCCCGCCCCGCCGCCGTGGGGGCCGCGCCGCGCTGCCCGGGGGAGCCCCCGGCCGGGACACGGGGGTCGCCGGCCTCGGGCGGGCAGCTCCGGTCCCGGGCCGGCCGCTCTTAGGACCCACCGCCCGCCAAGAGCTGAGGGGCACGGGGGACCCCTGGCCCCCGCCCCGCCTCGTCCCGCCGGGCGGGGGTTGTTGTGAGAGCCAGCCGTGAGAACCGGGCCCCGCAGCACCTGCGCCGGGCGTGGGAAGGCAGCGGCAGCCTTGAACGCGGGGGCACCCCCCGAAAACGGGGCTGCGCGCACCCCCCAGCCGGCCAGCCTCGACCTTGAGCGCTGTGAAAGAGCCGCTGGAGCACAACAAGGAGAGCGAGAGCAGCGGCCGGGGGAGGAAAACAGCCCGGCGAGAGGATAAGGCACCTGCCACTGTCTGGGAAAGGAGTCCCATCCACCAGGCAAAGCGGGGGAATCGCCCAAGCCGCGGAGATGGCCCCGGGGCACGGGAGTTTGCGGACCCCTCACTACACACCGAGGGGAAACTGCCGGTGTGCTGTTGGCTTGTCTCCCGGCCAGCTGCATGTGGTGGCATGAGAGTCTGTCCACCCCCAAGACTGATCTGTACCCCAAGCACATCCATGGCCTGTGGGTACTGTGCAGTCATCCTCCCCAGCCTCCCCATCTAACCTCCCTGCATGAGAGCTGAGTATAGAAAGCTGCTGCAGTGGGTGCACACTTATGGACACCACTGTTTTTCTGTGAGACCTTCTGGCATGTACATGTTTTCTGGTTTGCTCAAAAGGGAAAGCTCCAAGAAGATCTCCTGTGTGCTGGGGAAGAGATGGTACCTGCCACAGGGCTGGCCCAGGAAGGGCTCTGACACAGCCAAGTCAGCTGGAAGCTCAGGGCAGAAACACCCTCAGGCAGATGGAAAGATCAGGGTGTTGCACAGCTCTGGGTCAGGAGCCCCAGTGTACTGGCACAAAGGAGATACCCCAGGCCAGTGGCATGACATTTGTCCCGAGGTGTGGTGCCCACAGCCAGCTGTCTCTCTGGGCAGCATCCCAGTAGCTCTGGGCAACTGACTTTCTCAGGCATTCCCCAGGAAACACAAGTATGCAGGTCCCAGGGATGATGAGCAGGAACACCAGGCAAAGTGGTTCCTAGTGGTCAAGCAGTATCCAGGCAACCCGAAGACTATCCAGAAAGCTCCCACGCCCTCCTCACACCTGTAGGACAATGCTGAGATTTGTGTTAGAACCCTGGGGATCTGCCCTGTTACCCCAGCTCTGCCACCACACAGTGTACCCACAGCACCAAAGCAGTAACTCCTCACACTGGCTGGCTGGGAAGGGCAAGTGGCAGCAGAGGGACTGTGAAAAAGGGTCTGGAAGTTAGTGGGTACAGTAGAAATACCCAGTGCACCTGAGCATTTGCTTGGGGAGCTGGTGCAGCAGTGAGGGAAAGGACACGTGGTGTGGCCAGCCTATTGAAATGCAGGAGATTTTTTTAGAAGCATGATTTAAAGTAAAAGTATTTCAAACACATGTGTATAGACGTGTATAGACAAAAGAACATACAGATTATATGTATGTACAGATAATAGCCCACTGTACATAATTTTATTTATATGTATCTACAGTGACTTCTTCTCTATGACATACTGGTTATTTTTTTCCTGGACTTCTGGAGAATTTTTCTGCATATTTTCTGTTTTTTCTTTACAGTTGTATTAGTAGGGAAATCTCCTTTTCTCATTGACGTTTAGATTTTCCCTTCTCTGCCTCCAAAATCTAAGTGGGGATTGATGATTGGAGAAGGCTGACATCAAAATGAGAGGGAATATGAACAGTAGCATGAAAAATGCTATTAAAAAGTCCAGCATCATGTCCCAATAGCACCTTTAACTATTCCAAGTGCAGCAAAAACTTTTTTTTCAAGCATTCAAAGGCAATTTCACATTAAATAGTATGATTGATTTTATATTGTTTATCAAAAATCATCTTTTCTGCTATATGACTGATTACATTATCTTCTTGTTATTGGTATATGCCTGTTACTTTCCAGTCACTTTTAAGCACTCTTTTCCTAAAGATAAGGGACAGCATGATGTTAAAAAAATAGACAACAAAAATTCTGTGGGACACTGCCTCATATCAGTTACCAAGTTTCTGCAATCTTGTTTCCATAAAGAAAGGACAGCTCTACTTGCCTCTGTGCTGTGTGGCCTGACTCTGCTCAAAAACTAAACTGCCTGCTATGCTATATGTTGACTAAAATTCCTGCCAGTGGGAAAACTGGATTTCATGAAATACCTATTTCTTCCTAAGAAATAATTTTATTAAGTGCTTAAATTAAAAAAAAAAAAATTGGAGAGCATTACAAAGTATTTTTCAAAAACTGAAGCTATTTCCAGGTAAGAAAAAGCCTTTTTTTCAATCCTGTGCCCCCAAGAACTACAACTCCTATTTCAGGGTCTGGCTCACAGCCACACTGCTAGCAACACTTCCATGAGACTTGCAGAGTGGTCTGGTGCCTAGACTCCCTGACATATCAAGTAATCTCAGTAACTCTGTCCCAGGACAGCCTTGCAAAGTGAGTGACAGATGCTCTGCTAGAGGGATAGGACATGGCTAGAGACATTGTCTTTCATTTGCCATTTTTCTACTTTGCTCTCTTAGCAGCATTGTCTTTCTTTTGCTTAAATGTCCCTCCACCCTACACCATCACAGCCAGCTCAGTGCCCAGCAAAAGCAAACAGGGGTGGTGGCAGCACCTGCCTCAGGGGGCATTTAATGAACAACAGAGTGGTCTCATAAGTGGCACCTCCAGCCTTCAGGAGCCTCAGCACAGGCAGGAGGAGCACCAACACTGAGATCTGTGTGTGGGTAAGTCCTCCCACGTCCCAAAGGCCAAACAGCCTTGAAAAATTCAAGTTTACAAACTTAAGGCACCACTGGGGAGAACTGGGAAATATTAGCACCTGCTGTGATACAGCCTGGCAAGATGCTTAAAGAAACAGAATTGTTTACCACAGTATTATTTTCCCTTAATTACAAGGGGTTTGAAAGGAACAACATTCAGGCAATTTGGAGGACTCGTTTTATGAATACACAAAGAAAACAATTTCTTGTTTTCTGCAGTAACAAGAGCTACACTGCTTTCAACACCATAGCAGGTTGGAAATTTGATGTGTTTGTCTTCATGCTTTTTATTTCAGAACAAAACCGGGTAGGAAGATCTTTTTAAGAAGCAAATGAATTACCAGGATAAGGACATTGAGGCAGTTTTGAGCTTTCATTGATTTGGCCACAAGGTACTGTCTACTGCCCTGAAAGGTTCCAAAAGGGTTTGCTTATTTTCAAGAAAACTTTAAGCTTGTGATTGTATCTCCCCCACATCCTTGTCACCCTACTGTTCCCCAGCCCGCTGAGAATTAACTGTGAGATCTGGGGAAGATGGAGGAAGAAATGACTACCTTCACTTCGAGATGCCACAGCTCCCTCACCGTCTCCCGTCCGGGCTTCACCCTTCAGGATCCGCCTGTGGTGCACCTCCACGCCGCCACTGGAGAGCAGCAGAAGGCTGCAGGAAAATCCTGCCTGCTTCTGCTCTCCCAGGCTCTGCGAGTTAACCCTGAGTCCTGGAGGCAACGGAGGAAGAATTCAGGACCTCCCCACCTGCAGATACCATAGCCCATGCTCAGCTTAACAGCAGCTCTGTTGCACATCCCAGCTTTCATCCTCGTAGCTTGTCACCAAACCCTGCTCAAAGCTTTCCTACACCCTTGCTGGGGAGCTGGGACAAGGTTGCAAGAAGGCCAAGCCTAGGTTTAGCTGAGGACAGGATGGTGGGGAACAAGTCTCCTTGCCTGGCTCTAGGGTTCTGATCCTTCCACACTGGGAGCAGGAAGGAAAAAATCACTGCCAGCCTGCACCAACAAGGCAGAATCATCTCCTCAGGATTGCAGGCATCCAGGGCTCTGTGAGATAGCTGTGCTAAGAGTACATGAGGGCTCTGCCACTTGGTGACACACACATTCATCTCTGTGTATACACACACGCGTATTTAGACAGATGCCTATACAGATTCACACACACTTACATGGATGTTGAAGGACTGTTTCCAGTCCTTTGATAACCTGATTAACTGAGGAGTCTCCTGCCAGGCAGGTCCATGAGGTCAGTGTAGCCTGGATAGGATATTTAGAGCAGTGTGAAGTGCTGCTGTTCCCCACTGCTGCAGGGCATGGCCAAGAGCGTGGGAAGGTGAGCAGAGCAGCTGAGTCCCCTGCACAGATGGGGGAGATTGCCTGCAAAGATTGAGCCTGTGGCTGGAAAAAGGGCAGCATTCACTGCTGCTTATAATGACTAGGGTTGAATTCATCATTATGGAAGATGATGTCAGCTGTTGTGAGCACTGGCTGACCCTTCACTGTCTCCTCTGGGCTCATGTCTGTGTCCCACCTTGCTTTCCGGCAGTGCCTCCACTCTTTAAAGTGTGTGTCACACACACGTCTTGCTCACCCCTCCAGCCAGTCCTGCTTTCAGGCAAGATGCCACCTTGAACCAATATGTTCCTAACTTTTGTCACCAGGGTCTGGCAGTTTTTTCCTTTTTCCAAGGAAACAAACACCTTGCTCTATTCCAAAGAAAGTAAAACTCTTCAGAAACAAAAGGAAAAAAAAAAAAAAAAAAAAAAAGCAGCACTTTTCTTTCTTGTTCTGTTTTCCATCTTCTGTTTAGTAAGTCCAAGTTCTTCCTTGTCCATACCCTGTTTCTGGTTCTGCACATCCCTTCAACACAAGAGTGAACAGCCCAGGTAAAGATGCTTTCTCACTGTATCCCCTGGCTGATCTCATTATCTATCAGAGTAAAAACTCAAATATGAGAAAAGGCCTTCCTTTTCCAGAAGCAGCCAACCCAAAATTGCTTTGTCATCACAGATTCCCGTTAGCATCACATCACTGTTTTTAGCTGCTTAGTGAGGCATACCAAGAAAAATAATTGTCATCTCTCTCTAGATGCATATAACTTCACAGGAAAACATCTGATTCATCATTGCTTGGAAAACTAGCCTGGCATTAACACGCCCCCAGAACAGCTCGTCCCCACCCACCTTTGATCAGATATCTTCACTTTTTTTAGAAGGGAGTTTGGCTTTCTGATTTCCACCCGCCTGCAGATTTTTCTACATTCTCTGTATAAAGAAGGCTGGATCTACACTTGGCCACTAACATGAGGCTCATCTGGATCAGCTAGCAGGTACATCATGGCTTCTTCAACGCATCCATTTGTGTTCCCTCCATGAACATCATGGTGCAGGTTGGGATCTAGGTGCACTTTGTTCTCACTCCCAGGAGCACAGTTGGTGTCCTGGGCCAGGATGTCCCCCTTGTCTCACAATGTTGCCCTGGAGCCACTGATTCCTGCTCTCAGTGTTTTCATTAAAGCCTCACATACTTTGATTGCTCCAGGCCTGGGGTGACAGTGCAGCCCACTGTGATGTGAAGCACTTGCTGAAGCCACTCTTGAAGGAAGCAACACCAAACCTCATCCTCAGCCAACACTTTTCAGGATCACTTCTTTAATGACTGAGCAGTACTGAGAGCTGCAGGGAGACAAAAGAGGCTATAAAACAGGCCAATCTGCCCTCCTCTCCGGCTATCACCAGTGATCTTACCTTACTGCCAGCAAGCAGTAAAGTATTATAACCCTGGGACAGCCTGTGCTCCACATATTATCCCCTTTCTTGCTTCCCAGGAGCTTTGAACAAAATTAAGGGGGAAAAAAAAGCCACAATGAAGAAGAAATTATGCTTAAGGAAGAGAGAACTGGGAAAAGGTGCAGTTCTCTCTGAAATCTCACCCAAGTTTCAGTGATCAGCATTTCTTGAGCCAGACTTGGTGACTCCATCTAATAGCCCCTGATGGCTTTTTCTTCAAGGTATTCCTTTTTGAACCCTTGCAAACCTCAATACCCTGCAGTGGAGACTTCCTCTTTTCAGTTCTGTACTGTGGAAAGAAACCAGCTCCCCTTGCTTCCTTATAACAGGGCACCCAAGAGTTTAACTGAGTGAAAGACAGTTCCTCCCTGCCTGCTCATGTCTGCCCTCTCAAGACTGAATATACCTACTCTGTTCATGGTATAGAAACCATCCCAGACCTTGAAAAATCCTTGGTGCTCTTTGGCTCGGGGAAGGCCATTGCTGTGCAGAGCATCCGAGACATGGGCACACCCTGGCTGCAGATAAACTGCAGCATTTCCATTTTGTCCCTTTCCTCGACATTCCAAAGGCCTGTCTCAGACAGGAAAGGGGTTAATCCATGCCTTGACATCTCAAGAGCTGCGGCTAGCAGCCAGGTGCCTGTGAAACAGGGCATCCATGCTGAAGGTGGCATGTACTTGCACGTGGACATCCTGTGGATGTCCTGCTGGGACATGGTGTGGCCAACTCTCATTCTTCAGCCAGAAGCGGTGCTTCTCATCAACCTGGGTCTGAGCAAACCCCAGATGTAGGATTTTGTGTGTAGGAGTACTCCTTACATCCCTGCCTGTGTGAATCTTACTTGGCAGATGTCAGGAAGGCAGGCAGTTGGAGCAAGAAGGGCACCAGCTCAGGCAACTGCAGCTGTTTGCTACTGTAGGGTTGACATTTTGTGATAGGCTTTGGTATGTGCTGTAGTCTTTATTGTCTGTTTGCCTTGAGCCTGGAACCAGCAGAGAAATCCCTATGTTCAAGCAAAAGGGAGGAGCACTCCATGAAAATTTGATGGGAGTGAGAGACATAAATAGAAAGGATTTGTTTTCCTCCCTGGAAAAACACTGCATAAATCCTTCTAACAAGATTCCAAAAGTCTCATACAGGACAGGCATTTTGGCTTTATTTCCTGATTCACAGCAGCTTTGCTCTTTGCCAGATCAAACTGCACCACACACAGCTTCACACTGACTCGGCTTTTAGCCCCATGAAAAACCCTTCCACTGCACTACTGCCCAAAAACAGGCACCCAGGGAGCTGGGGCTGCATCCAGAGCATCTTGCTTAATCTCATGAATACCAGTCCCTACAAAAATAGAAACAATTGCCTTCTCACAGAGGAGCTTGCTGTATCAAGTTCCTAGTGCTCGCAGCAACCAAGTTAAATGAGTGTTATCTTTGTGGCTGGTAGATTAAATTGTTTCTTTCCTGTAATGTTAAATAAATAAGGGATTTCTTTTGTGTTTTGATGAGGTAGGAGGTTTGGATTATCTTCTTACCTTTATGACATACTGTGCTCACTTAATTTTTTGCATTGATTACATGGAAAGTGTGCTTGAAGCCAAAAATGGAGTGTGTTTGCCATACCTAGCAAGTGTGTTAGCAGAGAGGCTGGTTCAGCTAAGCAAGCAGCCCACATTATTTAAATCAATCTCCAGAGCTTAACATCTCAGACAACTGTGCCACTGCCATGTCAAACTCACTGGGATGAGACTGGAAAACAAGTGGAGGAGAGAGCCCTGTAGCCATGACTCTGACACTGCCTCAATTTCTCATAAGAAGTATTCAAATGGGCTTTCTGCTTAGAGGCTAATTCCCCATCCGAGGGCAGGGTTTTAATTTCCAAGACATAGTCTTTCTTTCATTTAACTGCCTGAATTTTAATGTAATCAACTTTTAATGAATAAATGCAAAATATTTTGCCTACACTACTGCTCACTGTAACTTTACCTTGTCTTGGGTGGCTGTTGGTAAGATGCCCCACCAGCTCTCCCTGGAAAACCTGAGGGAAGATTCTTAAATCTCCTGTAATCTGGCCTGTCTTTTCCAGTGGGATGCCCAGAAGCTACCAAGGTCCTGATTTTTAAAGTGTGCAAGGCTTTTCTCAGAGACTGGCAGTCTCCCAGGAGGTGCCCAAATGCATGGGGAAGTGCTGACATCCACCCTCCAGGGCACAGCCACCTTTCTGGAAGCAATCTGTCTCTGCATTTTTCCTTCAGAAAAATGTAGGAGCATCAGCGTTGAACATTTGGTTGTTCCTTGCATGGACTGTGCTGCTAAATCCTGGGACATAAAGCACTGCACTCATTTTCTCATTTCCATTCTGCCCAGCTCACTCAGGCTTAACCCCTTTTCCTACAAGCAGGGTTGTTTGATACTGGCCAGTCAGAGTCCCTTTCTCAAAACCTTTAAACCCACAGGTCAACAGCCAGCCATAAGCTAGAATTAGACCCAAGCACAGTGTCTCCAAAATATCCTGGTTCCAGAAGGATCAAGCCCAGCAGAGGCAGCAGATCTCCTGGCAGGACCTCTCCTCATCTCTGCAGTGCTGTCAAACAAAGACATGGAGCATCCAGGCAATGAGTTGCTGGCTCTTCTTTCCAAGGGACCACTTGCTTTTCTTGTTCCTTGGGATGTGCTCTTGCCATAGCAAAGGAAGAGCTTTGCAGGGAACAGTAGGCTTGAGACCTTCAGCACGCCTCTCCTGCAGTGAGTGGATGCAGCCAGTCCCTTTGGAAAGCCCTGGGGTTGGCTGTAGCAATATATCTACTGCAAACTAGAGCTCTGGGCAGCCACAGACTGCAGCACCTGGCACAAATACATGGCCCAGCTACATTCTTTTTCTGGGAAGCGAAGATGTGTGAGCCTTAGGACTATGACTATTGGGCTCTAGCTTCATAGGGGTGTAGCTGGGCTGATCCAGCTAAATATGTTCCCTGTGGCCTTGTGGCTTTTTGGGAAGTACCAAGGGGCAGATGACACCACCATGAGCAAACAGCACTGCCTGAGCTGGTTGGGAGGAAGATGGAGATGGCACATAGGATGCTGTCATACAGGAGATGCTGGGTGTGATTGTCAATGGCTGTCACCCCAGCCCTTGTGGCTGAGGTGAGAATCTGTCCTGAGCAGGCTGTGTGGTATGGATAAAGAGAGGGCAGCCCAAAATTTCAGCATGTGTGAGCTGTCCACTCATCTAATGTATACTTCACCACAGTCTGCAGCTTCCTCACATGGTGAAGAGGAGGAGCTGGCACTGATCTCTTCTCTGTGGTGACCAGTGGACAGAATCTGAGGGAACAGCATCTGAGAGGAGATTTAGGTTGATGAAAAGGTTCTTCACCCACAGGGTGGCTGGGCACTGGAACAGGCTCCCCAGGGTCATAGCACCAAGCCTGATGGAGGTCAGGAAGCATTTGAACAACCCTCTCAGGCACAGGGTGTGATTCTTGGGGCTGTCCTGTGCAGGGAAAGGAGATGAACTGGATAATCCTTTGTCATTGCCTTCCAACTCAATATATTCTATAATTCTATGATTCTATGCCAGGATATAAATTGCGCTATTCATGAAGAAAAAGCACGTATTTAACCTTGCACCCACCATCAGGGCCCCCATCTCCAATTAATGCATTCCCAGACCTTTGGGGAGATGATAAGTGCAATAAAGGAGGCAGAAAGTAATTGGGAAAAGCTCAAGGGCTGTGAAACCTTCCCCCCTGTTAGCTGCACTTGCATACAACCTGCCAGGCTCTTTGATGTTTCAGAGATAACCCTGGGGTTACACACTCAAGAGCTCAGTCTGTCTGAGCCTGCCAGCACCTCCCAGCTTCATGAGAGCCCCAAACCCAGGCAGCCTCCAGGGCAGAGCATGGCTCAGCTCAGCTCAGCAGGCATTCCAGAGGTCATGGTAAATAACTGTGGCTTATTAAAACAGTCCCAGCCTGGCAGCAAAAAGTAAAACAGCAGGAGTGAGACTTTGGTCTAGCAGGACTACCATGAAACCAGCTGCCAGAGGTTTCCTCGAATGTATCTGCCTACCTTTGGAGGAAGGGATGAAGTACAATGCTCAGTCTCAGTGCAGACACTCGGGTTTTGGAGTTATGTAGCTGCTGCTGAACCATACCAGCCCAGCAGGGTACAAACATTTCATCCTGATAGTACCTGAGAGACAATCAAGCACCTGCCAAGGCCTGGCCCCATCCCAGTAGGATGCCAGGGAAAAGCTTCTTCACAGAAAGGAGTCTGACCCCAGCCACCCAAGATGGACATCGGATCCCAGTGGCTCCTCTCTCCAGCTGAAGCTGAAGGTCTGGTAGGGCTCTGTGCTTACTTTGTCCTGGGCTGCCGAGGTACAGAACTTACCACACTCTTCAGCAGCCCTGCTCAGCATAAATCTGGTACTTGTTTCCATCTGAGGCCTAGATATAAACTTGGAAAGTGTAGAGGCTCTTCCCAATCACTCTGCCTGACTTCAAAACATTTGCAAATAACATACCTCATTAGTGCAGTAGGGACTGGATTAAAACATTGTCATATATGGTATTTCTGTGGGTGCTGGAATTAGTGGCATTTATTGAAAGTTTAATGTACTGCCTAACAATTCAATACTTTAAAATCAAGTGAAAATTATCATTGAACATTATAGAATACAAGAGAATAGTAAGTTCTGGAAAGAAATACCAGTCACATAGGGCCAGAGCTGCTAAAGAGCACAGTCATAGACTCACCATCTCTATGAGATCAGCAGCCAGCACAGACTTCCTGCTCCCCACGTGGGGATGGAAGGGGATGCTCCAAACCAGACAGGGAAAGGCCCCACAGGGTCCTGTACCACCTACCACAGGGGAGCCTCAAGAGCCTTCTGCAGATCCCCTGTTTCACCGTCTCAATCCTACCACTGGGCAAAGCAGAGGGACATCTCCCATCAGCTCAGCACTGGGCAGAGTTAAAGCAACTTAGTCTGAAATTCCTTTATGCTTCATTTCCGGCTTTTGGCCACACTCCATTTCCTGCATTTCTGTGGAAGTAGCAAAGCTTTCTACTGCTTCATTCAGCCCTTGTTTCACTTTGCTCTTGAACACCCACTACTTGGGGAAAGAGAGAATGGAAGCAAAGTAGGCCAGGAGCAGATATATCTGCTGAGATACTGTTTGCAGTTGGTTTCACAAAAATTTGAGTTTGTGGATAGGATTGATGGCAGAGATTTTTTGGCATGTTTACATTGCATCTCCACTGGATATAAAACAAGCACTTTATGAAATTGGACTCTTTGCCAGCCTTTCAGCCTATGCTGAGCTGGGGCTCCCATGTTCCTCTTGTATTTGCAAGAAGAGAAATTCAGGTTTCTGCTGCCATCCTCCAGGCTTGCCTAGAGGAAAAGTCTGGTTTAGATTAAACTCCGCGGTGACAGAGAGCCTGAGGAAAGGGCTGCACAGAGGCACTTGCTTAAGGTACAGCTACTTGTGCCTGAGGTGGATCAGCAGAGACCTCCCAGGAAGTCCAGACAGCCAAGGAAAAGGAAATCTTGCAGCCCCCAGAGGGATGACAAGGAAGCCACAGTGCTGCTTACTGGAGGCACCTTCTGGAAGGCCTTTGCTCACCATGTTTGTTTGAAGCCTGGAGCTAAGACTGAACTAATCAGACGTGAGCCCTGTGCACCTCAAAGAGCACCCACCACCAGCACAGGGGACTCGGCAACAACGCCCATGGAGCACATCTTTGTTGTTACAACTGCTCAGCGTGAGCACCCACTTGCTTTTTCCTCCAAGCTGAGTCCAGGCTGAGACTGAAAAGCATTAAACCACTAAAAACAAATTAGAGAGGGTTTGAATATCCTTTTCATAAGATGAAAGGAAGAGCAAGATAAGGACAATGTTTACTTATAGGTTAGATAATAGTTTCCAATACTCACATGGCACATAGTGGCTGGCTGTCACGTTGCTTGGTGTTGGGCTTATCTAACATGCTGCCCCCAGATGCCAGCCCATGCCTGTCTCTTGCAGTCTCTAGCTTGACTGAGAAAGGAGTTTTCCTTACCTTATGCTGGGATATCTCAGACAACCAAGTAAAAGGACTCAGGAAAGCTCAGGACCTTCTTTTGGTTGATCTTTGGTCACTGTCAGACCTGGTCACTGAAACAGAAACTGGGTCACAACCTCTGGTAAAGGCAAAACCCATCCAGCATAAGAAAGACAAACCATGAGAGAACCTCCAGACATTGCTCCATGCTTTGGAGCTAAATTCTGACTTTGATCTTCCCCTGAATTTGCAACTTGCTCTGATGGCAATGTCTGGACTGACTTTAGGTCAGACGCTTCAGCCCAAATTCCAGATTGCCTGTGGACAGGATAATTATAAACACCACCACAGAGACCTGTGAGACACGGAAATGTAGAAAAACCATCTTTTCCCTCTCCCTGTGATGCTCCCCAAACTAGGCCAACAGAATAGCAACTCATGATGAGAATGCTATGGCTGGCTCAAATGCCAAAACCTCACCCAAAGAGGCAAAGACTGAGGCTGGGGAATTTGGAAGGGCAGCAGGGTGGGCTGTGCCTCATCACAGTCCTGGGACATCCCAAAGGGAGGCCAGGGAGGGCTGTGCACCTACTGGGGCCTGACTGTGGTGGCCAGGCTTGGGGACCTTTTAGATGACAGTGACAGCAATGTTTTTGCATTTGACATGTGGGCACATGCCACACAATTCAAAGGGCTGTGTGGTGTGCATGGCTGGGCAGGCAGGGCCACTCTTCCTCACTCAAAGTTCCATGGAGGCCTGCTCAAGCTCTGGGAACTGCTGGGGAAAATGACCCCCCTGCTCCTGCAGCTCTGTGTAGGGCAGGCCAAGGGCAGTGTCCACAGTGCCTTTGAGACACAGCACATGTCACTTGCCCCATGTGAGTCTCCTTGGGAGTGAAATGTGACACTGAGCGTGTGGGGCAGGTGTCATCTCCTTGCATACCAAGCCCCACTGCCCCAGCCCATGTATCCATATGAGGCTTTCCCCAGCTGCCCTTATTCCTATTTCAGGACCACTTGCATTCCTGGCTCTTATCAGGCTTTTTCTAGACATGTGAGCCCTCAAGCTCAAATGCCACTAGCCACATCTGGGCCCTTCCCTGTCCAGGCACTGAGCCAGCTGCACAGAAGATGGGGTGCCAGTGTTGACAAAAGGGCAGCTTTTGTATGATAATTTGGTTTTTTGCTCAGAGAATCACAGAAATCACAGACTCTTAGGCTGATAATTCTCATGGTCCTGTGTATTATCAAGCAGAGACTGATTTCACCTGTAACAGGGCAGGCACCTTTGAGTTTTGTGCCAGTGCTGCTCATCAGTGCATTTGCTGTTAGTTCCAGCTCTCCCAGTACAGGATGGTTGGAGTTACCAGAGCTTCCTGGGTTCCCCAGCTGAAGCATGCAGGTGGGGAAGCATCAGGATGGCTGTCAGTATTTGTCTCCACAGGTGATTTCAAGCTATTTGGAAACCCCAAGGATTCACGGAAAAACTGCCAGTTCAGCTTATGGCCACACTTACCACAACGATGCTGTTAATTTATTAGCTCCCTAGCAGCCTTGGTACTTTTAACACCAAGTGGTCTTGTTTGTGATTGTCTGACCACCAAAATCAGAATATGGCTTTCATCTGCCTGAACATCTAGAGAATATTAAAAGACATAGATGTGGTGCTTAGGGACATGGTGTAGTGCTGGATTTGGCACTGCTGGCTTAAGGATTGGACTTGACAATCTTGAAGATCTTTTCCAACCTCAACAATTTTGTGATTCTACACAGGAGCCCTCAGGTAGGGAGGAGCTGGGATGTATTGCTCTTTGCTCTGCATCTGACCCTCTCTTTCCATAAAATTTTGCCTTTTTTGAAGATTTCTAGGGAGAAATTCCAATATACCTGTGACACTGAGTAAGCTATTTTTGTGAAACCTTAAGCTCAAGTGTTGTCTATCTCTCCCTGAGCCCTCTTTTGGAGAAAGCTATGGCAAACAAGGAAAATAAATGCTGGGCAAGCCTGTAGTGATTTCTCTTCTGATTACTTTCTCAACCAGGCTGATTTGCAGATCAAGGATTTCCTGAAAAGGTGGGAGTGTCTTTGCAGGCAACAGTGGCATTTTTGATTCTGTGAATATATCTAGTCCCTTTTGGAACTAACATCAGATTTTAGTATCCACAAGGTCCTATGACAGGGAGTGGCACATTTTACACACACCTCCTTTAGAAGTGGAAAAAGTAAGAGTGGTCTCTTGATAGCAGCTGATGGGCTGACAGGATCCCTGATATGATCTTCATTCATGTAGAATTCACTTCATTCAGAGTGAGTAGTGAAACAAACCAGCCAAACTTACTTAAGTCTGCAGTGCAGATGGCAGATGAGCATGTTGTGGGGAGCAGTGGTACCCAGCAGCAGCCTATCTGGTCTGCAGTGGGAGCTATGTCAGGCAGGAATCTCCAGAGGTGCAAGAGTCACATTGTGCACTGTGGGCAAAGGTCTGTGAGCCACTTCACTTGTGCACAGCCTGCAGGGAGGCTTAATTACTTCATGCAGAATAAGATATCTCTATATTAGTAAGGGATCCATGTGTTTACCTTGGACTATGATATCTTGCTGGATATTAAATGTGACATCTTGCTGGATATTAAATGTTACGTTAAATGCCATACTGATACATGAGTTCTCCATGTCTTATCTGCCCCTCATCATTCTGTATTTGCTCACTGTAGTACCTACTCTTAATTTTAAGCACTGTAGGGTTTTGCCTGCTCCTGTGAGAGCATTGGTCTACTGAGATGGGTCTGTGAACTACCACAGACTGCATCAGGAGCCTCAGTAAGCCAGCAATGCTTTCAGGGGCCAACAGCTACAAATGGGGAAATATAATCATACAGTCATGGATGGATATGTGCAGATTGGTGCTCTGGAGGTGTCTGTCCCATCCTCACTCCTTGTGTGAGGGACACTCACAGTCAGCTCAGGATGTTTGGGCAAGATTGGTTCCCAAGGATGGGGATGCCACCACCTCTCTGGGCCATGTACTGCCATCTGATTGTTCTGGAGCAGTGGTTTCCACTTGTCTCATCAGAGGCCCCTGTGTTGCAGAAGTGCCCATTGGCTCTTGTCCTTTCACTGGGTACCTCTGAGAAGGTTTGGCTCTGCATTCTCTGTCTGCCTCTCACACAGAGTGAGGTACTATTTGTTGTTTCTCCTCTCGGCTGAAGAAGCCCATCTCCCTTGGTGTCTCCTTGCATGCCACATGCTCCTGTCTGGTGGTAGCCACTGGGCTGAAGCCTGTCACCATTTATCTCACAGTGGGGACACAAGCTGGGCACAGTGCTCAGCATGCAGCCTTGGCAGTGCCTGGCAACAGGGAACACAACCCTGACAATGATTTAAGAGACTCACACTTTGAAATGACATGGAGAAAGCAATTAAACCACGATGTCTGATGATAAGACAATAACACACTCTTAAGGGAGAGCGAGCTGCAAAACAAAGGAAGTCCACTCAATAAATAGGATGTGTGCTCATGCAGATAAGAAATGCTGGGGGCCAGTAGCACTTGGATAGGAAGCGGTCAAACCCATGACAGACTATGCACTGCAGCATCCATACCAGATGGGGACATTGCTGCCTTTGCAATGTTGGTGTCAAATGTCCTCCCCTCCCCGAGGCAGCTGCTTCCAACCCTTTATCAAGAGATTTATTGTAATTATGTTATTCAACTTTCAATATTACAGATTGCTTTGCACTTAAGTCCTAATTTGAAATTTATGTTTTATATTTTCAATTATGAACTGTATGTTGTAATTATATATAAGCATTTTTATTGCCATATAATAGAAAAATAAGTATTTTCATATTTGGAGGTGTCAAATGGAACATATTCCCACTCCTCCATTACCCACACTACACGGCAGCAATAAACCAGGAGTAGTGATGAACCTGTCCCCCAGTCGATGTGAGAGCTGAGGTTGTGAGCAGCCAATGACTCATACACTGAGCCAGTTCCACGATCAAAGCCCTTGGGTTAACCAGGGGCCACTGGTTGCTATTTATAGCTGCTCCAGCTCACGTTTAAAGCAGAGGGTTTAAAAATCTTGGAGGCAAGTTGAGTGCCAGGGTAACTCCATCCAGCACATGGTTCCCTGGACAGGAATGGTGCAAAGCCCCAGTCGTGCAGTTGCACAGACTGGATCAGCCCTGGCTGCCAGAGAAGTCACAAGCAGCTTGGGTTAAGCTGTTAATCAAATAGTACTTGGTTATTTAATTTGATTGAGCTAACTCTGCTTACCTTTTGGAGGATCTAAGCAAACTCCTTACTTGAGCAAACCCCACCAAAGGCACAACTCTAGAAGCTGTGGGACCAAGGGCTTTAAAGGTTGTCCCAAAACTGTCAAACAGCTCAAAACCAGCTCACATCAGCCACGACCTGAGGTTCATTAGGCATTGTAAACACTCTCAAGGAGAATCCATGCAACAGAGGGAGGGGAACCAACCAGACCTTGTAGGAGGCAAAGTCAGAAGACTGGACTTGAGTAATTTCAAGACTAAGCAATCAAAAAGAGCTGAGAAAGCTGGCAGGGTTTGAGGTGAGTCATTGCTCTGTGGGTCAGCCAGCTTAGATATACAGCCCATCTCCAGAATGTGACAGCAACTTCCTGTTTCTGGGACGTGCTCTTGAGAAGATCCAAAGCGCTCTGTGAATCTCAGATTATAAGGTTACAGCAAACAGCCTCAAAATAGTGTTTGGTCTTTTCCGGGTTGTTGCCTCACTGCAAGCCTGAATATCACAGACTTTGTATTCTGAAGTAACCCTTAGATGAATGGAAATAATTAGAACAGAGTATTTGGTAGTGGTAGTGTCTGCAAATTTTCAGCACTGCACTATGAGTTTTGATGGAGTGGTACTGCACAAAATGGCCTATTGTGGCCTTTGGCTTTCCGGCAAAAACACCTAAGTTATCACCGCAGTTCTGGAGGTGAAAAAAATCAAAACCCAAGGTGTTTACCTGCTATGCACTGTTTCACCTCTTCTAAATTTCTTTCTCCTTTATTAGGAGTAGATAAGTCAGCAAATTCAATTCCCAGCCTATTCATGTTGACTTTCAGAACCATAATATTTATTTCAACTTCATGATTTTCCTGCAGCCCCAGCTACTGCTGTTTTTACAGTTTTGCTGGTGCCACTGGATTCAAATCACTATAAGCTGGTCTCGTATTTACCTTCTCTTTCACCACCTGCTGTGTCTGTACCATCTTGACTCGCTTTCCAACACCTTAACTTCTGCTCAGGAATCAGTAGCATTCAGAGAAACTTGAGAGATACCATACTGTTTCCCTTACTTTTGGGAGGAGGTTGCATTTTCTTTACTCTGGTTTTCAGCCACAGCAGGATCCCAGTAGCTGCTGATGAAGGGAATCTGGGTAGATCAGTAATAGGAGATGAGCCAAGACTAGAGGAGGAGGAGAGCTGAAAGAGACAGATAAAAATGCTTGCAGGCTCCATGGGCTTGGGACATGAGCTATTCCCAGCCATCAACACTAGAATACTGCTTACTGTACCATTCAATGGCCTGACTCCCTCCTCCCCAGCCAGAGGCAGCCTTCCTATGAATAGCTAGCCTGCTTTCCTGAGCCCGTTAGAGTTATTCCTGCCCTGGGTGTGCCTCTTGTCTGCAGGCACATTTCCTAAATTCTGCTTCATCCAATCCAAGTTTAGATGTCCTTGCTTGCTGTGGTGCAAAGTTGCTGTGCATAATCCTGTGAGGTGGAGATAAGATCAGCTAGATCTTGTAATATCAGGCAGGGAGAGAGCTATCTCTGCAGGATCCTAAGTTCTCAGGAGACAAGGCAATGCCAAGGTACCTGCAGACATTAGAGGCATTTGTATGCTCCAAAACTGAGATCTCAAGTGATCTACTTAGTAGCATTTATTGTGCAACTTCAGAAGTACATGATCCCCAGAGAGGGGTAATTTTTGCTAGCAGTTAATTTCTGCAAAAAGGAAACTTCAAGATTCTGGTTAATTGGGTAAAAATCTTTGAATAACTCCTGCCCACACAGGATTAAATTAAAACTTCCAAATAAAAACGCCAGATTAGACTTGAAAAACATTTTAAAGAAATGCAAAGGCTGATGACTGGAATAGCTTCAGCTGACCTTCCCCAGTACTCTAAGCTTTTGCCTTAATCACAGACATTGCCTTTGCCACTTGCTCAGGATGCTGCTTAAAAGTCAGACATCTTGTTCCTGCTGATTTTCAGATTCTCTCTATAGTGAATGCACAAAGATAGGCAGGTCCAGAAAGCAACAGATCCCATCTTTCATTGACACTAATCTTCAGATGAGACTAAATGCTTCATGGAGAGATGGACCAGCAGAGAGCCTTGATACTCAGAGAGACCTAGCTGAAGGGTATGAACCCCTAAAAGGAGCTTAGGGTCATATTTACCATCAAGAACTACATTCACTCATCAGTCTGGCTTTTTCTCTCCCAGTCTTCATCAGCATACAAGTGGCTTTCAGGCAAAGCTCAGCCTCTTGCACAAAGATAAGCCCTCTGAGTCCCCAAGTCTAGATACATACAAGTTCCCAAGACAATTGTTCCACCAAATAAGGTTTGCAAACTTTGTAGGGCACCAAAGTTAAAATATATATTGCTTCACCATAAGTTATGCATCTAGGTCAGGATCAAGTTCAGCCAGCTGGATACCTGTATGGTATAAAAAAGGCAAGCTGTCAATGTAGCTGGGCTGATTCAGCCTGCCTGAGAGGAGCTAAGCATTCCTCTGGAATTGCAATCACATCAGTGTATCCACTGAAACAGCCAAAATTCCTCTTCATACTCTTGCCACTCCAGCCCAGCCCTTGCTGTCTCTCTCCTGCAGGTGCACATGGGGAATTTGGAGGATTTGAGGTTCTAGTCCAAGCTGTGTTTTTTATGCTCATTTCTTCCTTCCTGTTTACAGTTTTTTGGTTTTCTTTTACACATAGTATCTGCACAACCAGGTACTCCTGGATTGAAACAAAGAGCAGAAGGGGTGGAAAACCACCATGTTTCTCTGCAACAGCTGAAGTATAACAAAGAAACTTTCTGTGAGGTCAAACCAGACATTTTCACAGTGCATGTTCACTAGAGGACGGGAGGCATTCAAGAAAAAAAAAAAGTAAGGATGTTGTGGCACCTCTTTATGCAATTATGGGACAGACAACCAACCTCTTTTCAATTGCTATGATTTTTCCAGAACCATGCTGATGAGAATGAATTCTGTAAACTGCAGGAAGGCAAGGTCCTTGAGCAGCTTTCTAAAAAGAACATTATATAAGTTGAAAAAGCAGGAGGTACCTTTCTCTTTCTGCAGGGACTCACCCCCTCTTGGGTCCCAGTCTCTGGAGAAAAGATTTTTTTTTACTTGGTACCCATCCTCACCTTAGCACTGATACAACATTTTTAACAAGAACATTGTATGTCAGGCCAAGGACTCCTCTCTTTGTTGTTCCTGTCTGCCTGTCATTTGGTTTCTGTACTGTCATCTGTCTCCTTGTGCTGCCCTTTGAGCTCTTCCTTTGCTGAAAGCCCATTCCCCTTTTTCTCTCTTAGTAGCAGCATTTTTTGTGGCTAATTTGCCTTCATTCATTCCCCCATAATTTCCCTTTCTTTGCAATGATTTTAAAGGTCTCTCTTGTTGGGCATTTTGGATATTAAGCACCACAGTTTTGTTATACCCAGTCTTTCTCTACCACATACACTGGTGTGTTTAGCCAGGCTTTGTATCTGGCCCCACACCATCTTTGCTGTGCATGTTGGCCAGGAAGGGCAGGTGCCATGGGCTTCAGTGGGCAGAGTACACATTGCTCGGAGTGTTTGACCATGGGTGCACACAAGATCCAAACGGAATCATGCCAAGATAAATACCCCACCTCAGGCCTACAGCCAGTATATTGAAGCAACTCTTCATTTCTGGACAGGAGAAGCAGTGGGGCCTCTGCCCTGCTGCACACGAGATCCAAAGGGAGCCGTGCCAAGATAAATACTCCACTTCAGGCCTGTAGCCAGTATATTGTAGCAACTCCTCATTTCTGGACAGAAGAAGCAGTGGGGCCTCTGCCCTGGAGCACAGCTCCCCAAAGCACAGTCAAGAGCCTTAGCCAAGACTGGGACTTCCTTTGATACTGGGGCACACTGAATGCTTTTTGCTTAATTGCCTGGGACAGACACAGGAGTTTGAGACCTATGGGGAAAAAAAATCCCATCCCCCAACAGGACTTCTCAAGTCTGTCCTTTGGTGAAGCTTTGTTTTCTATGAAACTAGAGAAGCTGGACTGGGGCCTGGGAGGGCAAGGAGCTCCCAAGCAACACATCAGGCTTCAGCACATACTTACAGATGATGGTGAGAGTTACCAAGCTGACTGCAGTTACCAAGTTGATGGTGAGGGAATCCATGTTTCCTACAGCTTTCTGTCACGTTAGCCATAGCTGGCCAAGGGGCTGTCAGTGCTGGCTGGCCAGCAAGCACAGATGTTGATCAGTGGCCGCTGGCCAGCTGGCCTCTGCAGCCAAGCCCTGCTTTGCTTTTGCTCAGCAAGGATGCTCACTGCATCTCTCCCCATCAGCCATTGAGTCTCATGAAACCTAAAAGGGGCAAGAAGGGAGTGCCGATCTGGGAGACGGCATGAGATATGGGATGGGGTGCCTCATGGCAGCAGCCCCTGCACAGCTCCCTATTACATCAGCCACTCCACTGGTTTACAGCCCTTGCCCTTGAGCCTTGGCCCTGCAGCCTAATGTGGTGTGGACACATTGCACAACACCCCTGGCCCCTCTCTCCTTTCCTGCTGGGGCTGCCCACTGGCTGGCTGCTGGGAAGTTGATCTGTTGCAGCAGTCTGCAGAGTCTCAACATGGAGAAGATGCTCCATCCACTCATGTCTCCAGCAGGGCACTGAGGAGGTGGCAGGATCAGGAAGGATCCCCGAGGACCTACTCAAGCCTGCTGCTAGAGTGGCTCTTAAGGGAGCATGGCAGGGGAAGGAGGGCCCCTCTGGAGGGTTGAAGAAGCTCAGCCTCCCCTCAGGCAGCAAACCAGCAGGGCTGCATCCAAGAGGTGCAGGAGCCACCATGTCCTGTACAAGGATGTGCTGGGGTAAATACCCATTGAATGAGGAAGAAAAGCCAAGTGAGACCCTCCTTTCAGAGCTGTCTGTCATGGACAGCACTAGTTCTTACAAAACTCCCCCAAAGAGAAGCAACTGTGCAGCTTCTTTCTCATGCCAGAGACAGCTCCTTTCTCATCCCTCTGCAAAGCAGGAGGGGTGTGGGGAAATCACAAAGATCACTGCCCAAGTCCCCAAGGCCTAGCACTGAGCTAAATATAGCCACTATCTTGGCTTCCCAGAGATAAGAGCATGTGTCCACAGTCTGCCACAATGCCCTGCCCAGACGTCCACCTACCTTTGCTTCAGGGGCAAACACAAGCCACAGTTGTGCAACACCCTGCCCCGCTCATGGCAAACAGGGGCAGAAATGCACCCTGAGCCACCTCATGTGCATTCCGTGCCTGGCACTGTGGGCTGGCTGGGCAAAGTCCACACAGCCCAGAGGCGATCCAGCATCTCCCTTGGCACCTCCACAGTGCTGACCTGCCAGCAGCACACAGGAGAAACTTGTGGTGGACCAGAGTGACAAGTGTGAGTCAGGTCGGGGCTTCCATCAGTTTTGGGGCTCATCCCATTAAGTTCAGCACTTCCACCCAAGCCTCTCTGCACCAGTGACACTGAGCCAGGATGTAGTGGCTCTGCCTGAAGAAGGGGCAGTAGCACTGGATGAGGTCCATGGGCCATATTCACCTTATTCCATGTCTGTCTCCCGGGGAAATCTGAACGTGGGTCCCTTCATCTCTGCTGTAAACCCTGTCATTAATTAACACATGCTAAAATCCCACCATACCCTCAGCACATGAAATATTATTGTAAATCTGCAAAACTCCTGCAATGGGTACATCTTTCAGGTCTCTCTCTCCAGCTTTAAATGCTACTATTGATTTTATCAAAAAAGAGTTTATGAAACATAAAAAGTATGGTTTTTTTCCCCTGAACAAAACCCTTTTGCCTTGCAGAGTAATAAGTTTTTTAAATGGCAGCTTACAGCAGGAAGTCTCCAGCTTTAACAATAGCTGTCTGTGTTTCCACAAGTTAATGGAAAACAAATGTTGACACTTCAGTCCTGCTTTCTGCTTTGTAAGGAAGGTGAGAGAGAGCATTACTTGCAGCTCTGTAGTTAGAGGCCAGATGTGGCACAAAAAGTATCCTCACTGGGGAGAAGGTAAATGTACCATTCCTACTTTCCAGCAGGCTTTACAGCCTCTGCTGCTTTCCCATGGGGGTGGCATTTGTCCACGGAGCCACTCCCCTGACAGGGAGGCTGGCTCCATGCACACTTTCCAAATTATTGAGGACACTGGGCTCTGTGCTGACATGGAACTGGGAGCACGCCAAAGGAGCAGAAATGGGAACTGGAGGCAGGAGGACACTTGGGAAGGTCCCTTGGCCCAGCTGGCCCTGCAAACCAGTCTATGGCAGAGCATCGACTCACCTGGCAGATGTTTTCAGGAAGTTGGAAGCACCTTTCCAGCTCTGTACATGGGCTGGACAGGGATTCCCATGGAGATGATCTCTTTGTCAGCCAGGCCTTCTTGGTGATTTTTCCTCATGGATGGAAGCCACCTCTATTAAAAAAAGGCTTTTTTTTCCCCCACTGCACATTGTAAATATTGTCTGGAAAGCAGTTTTTTGAGTATTCTCTGGAGATTTCTACCCAGGGCCAGCACAGCTCTGGCACTGTGGCCACAAGATCGGAGTGTGAGAGTTGCCCTCCTCCCCACCTGGCCCTGAGCACCCAAACACCCTGAGCCAGCTCAGACAGGAAGATTGGTGCCCCAAAAAGGCTTTCCTTTCTCAAGAGCACATTCCCATGGGTTTAACTTCTTACTTGTGGCACCTGGAAAGCCTGCTCTGCCCTTCTTAGTTTTGGCCCCTCCGTTCAGGAAGGACACTGAGGTGCTGGAGCAGATCCAGAGAGGGGCAACAAGACAAGTGATGGGTCTGGAACATAAGTTCTTTGAGGAGCAGCTGAGGGAGCAGGGCGCGTTTAGTCCGGAGAAGACAAGGCTCAGGGGAGATCTTAATCACTGTCAGCAAGTACCTGAAAGGAGCATCTTCTCCCAGGTAACCCCTGACAGGACAAGAACGCAGTCTTAAGCTGCAGCAGGAGAAGTTTAGGTTGGACATTAGAAGGAATTTCTTCACAGAAAGAGTGGTTAGACATTGGAAATGGCTAAAAGGGAGTTGGTTGCCCAGGAAGTTGGTGGAGTCACCCTCCCCAAGGTGTTTAAGGAAAGACTGGAACTAGCATTTAGTGCTGTGGTTTAGCTGATACTGTGGTGTTTGGTTGGACTCAATGATCTCAGAGGTCTTTTCCAGCCGAACTGATTCTGTGATTCTGGACACACAGGGACAGCAACCTGGCACAGGAACCGACGGACAGTGAGGGGCTGGCGGCAGCGGGAGCCAGACACAGAGCTCGTCCCTTTCCCGAAAGGAGCCGCCCGGTCCCGGGGCAGCCCCGGTGCCCCCGGGGCGCTCCCCCGCCGGCCGAGCCCCGCCCTGCGCGGCCCCTCAGGACCCGCGGGCCGGCCGCGCCCCGCGCGTGCCGGGCGCCCCGCTCGGAGCGCGCTGATTGGCTGCCGCCCGGTGGGGCGGGGCCGGGCGCCCTTAAAAGGCCGGCGCGGGGCCGCGCGGTGCGAGGCGGTGCTGCCGGACCGGCCCCATGCACTGCACCAGGTACGGGCGCGCCGCCCCGGCACTGCCGCGACCCCCGGCACTGCCGCGACCCCCGGCACTGCCGCGACCCCCGGCACTGCCGCGACCCCCGGCACTGCCGCGACCCCCGGCACTGCCGCGACCCCCGGCACTGCCGCCGCTCCTCCTCCCCTCTGCCTTCCCCGCCTGCCCGGCTTCGCAGCCTCCTCCTGTGTGCAGGAGCGCTCCTGGCGCTCCCCGCCGCGGCGGTGCTGTTCCTGGGGGAAATCGGGATCCCGCGGCTCGGCTCCTGCAGCCCCCCGGCTGCGCCGGGAACGGCAGCCCCGGGCCGGCGGCGCTGCGCTCCGCGGGGCTCTGCTGCCGCCCCTCCCGGGTCGGGACGAGGGCTTGGCTGCTGGTGCGGAGGGGGCGGGCTGTAGCGAGTGAGCCCCGCCGGCAGACGCCTGTGGGAAGCGGGCTGTGCCCGCGGGGAGGAGCAGGGGCTGCGGGCCACCGAGCGCTGCTGCGGCCCCGTCACGGCTGCGAGCTCTGCCGCTGCCAGTGCTGCACGCCCGGCCCCCGGCAGCGAGCGGAGCGGAGCGGAGGTGACCGAAGGGTTCGGTAAGGGAGGTGTAAGTAATTCCTTGGCTCTGGCTTAATTCTCCATCGTAGAATGGCAGGAGAGAGGAATGATTGGCGACAGACGTCCTCCTCTGGAGAGGGTAAAGCTACAGGAAGAAGTCCGGAGGCAGAGTCAAGTTTGCTCTCCTTTAGAGGGGTGACGGAAAGGGATTGGCCCCTGTACCTGCACATGGCTCCCTGCCTTGCACTTTTTGCTTCCTGGACCTTTATTTCCTGAATGAGCTCTCAAAACTGTATTCCTGCTCCCACCTCCAAAGCATCTGGAGTTCAAAACAATCCTCCTCAGCCCCAAAAAGAGAAACCTGTCTGTGGCAGAGAGCTAGGCATCAGCAGACTCTCCAGCACAGAAAAAGTTGTCTGGGATATCAGATGAACCAGCACTTCATAAAAGCACAGGGCTCATACTCATAGTTGGTTATGAAAAGCTCTTGTTATAGTTTTTAGCTTGGGGAAAAGCTCCAAACCAAGGCTTACTATGAAACCCGGTTTCTCATAAGTTATAGAAATTCAGCTGAATAAATTTCCCTGGGAAAAGATGCAAGGCAGATTATACTGACCCAAGTAAGAGAAGAAGCATTGGAAGCTGCATTAATTTAAAGGAGGAAATGACCTGTAGAAAGTGTGTATGAACAAACTTTGCAAAACCAGGTAGAGATGAGCAGAATAGTGTTAGCAAACAGGTGGATCTGAGGTGTCTGTTGTGCAGCTGCCCTTGAGCTGAAAGGAGGCACAGCAGAAGGAGTTGGCTGGTGGATGTGTTGGGATGTGAGCCTTGGCACATGTGCTCTGAATAAACAGATAACCTTGCTGAGTGGATGCTGTGAAAGGCTGCTCAGAGCTGCTGTGTTGGTGTTACAGGGTGGAGAGTTAAAGCAGTGAATTGGGGAGTGTGGCTCTTGCTTTTTCTTGGCACGAGAGCAACAATCAAGTACTAGAGCTGGCTGTGCATGGCTTTGGCAGCCAGAATTCTGCTGTATCACAAGGCCAGTGGTCACTGCTACTGTTGCTGCCTCATTCCTCTGGTGTGGTGGGAGCAGCTTTTGAGCCTGGCCTGCTGCCAAGCAGGATTTTTATTAAGGGAATAAGCTGTGTTTAAATTCAGCTGCAATACAGTTAACTTAAGGGGGATGTGTGTGATATATGCATCCAGCAGTTTATCCAGAGCCAGGCCAAAGAGAGTCTGCCAAAAGCATCCATTGGAGCGTCAGTGTAAGGGGGCAGGAGTGATAGGTGCAGTGTTCTGGGAGCTGCCTGGCTGCAGAGACATCTCCAGGGCTACATCTGGCAAAGTGCCCTTCAGAGAGATGGTGCTGCAGCCCTGGAGGAATGGGCTGGGTGCTGGAGGGGAGGCTGTAGTGGAGGGGCACATGGCCTGTGCCTTCTGGGAGAAGGACTTGCTTCCAAAGCCTCAGCGACCCTCGAGTAGGTGAGTTGTGTTTGGCAGAGCCCTGTGGCTGTATGGATGTTTTCCAGGGACTTAGCACAAACCCTGTGGAGGCTTGAGGCACAGACCCCGGGCTGGAGGTGAAACTGGCTGATGTGCCTCCTGAGCTGACGCTTGTTTTAAAATGGAGTAGAGGGAAGAAAGCTCCAGAGCAGTGTTGGCTAAGCCTGTGCCCTGCTGCTGTGTCAGACAGTTGCTATCTTTACAATACTGCTTGGAGGCACCTTGGATGGAGCAGTTCTGGGGGACAGTGATGAGCAAAGTGTGTAGCTCAACTGAATGAGTGCTTTTTGGCTAACATCTGGTGTTTTATGAGAGGTGAAGTCAGTTGTGTATAGCAGATTGTGACAAACTGAGTTCCTTCCTACAAAAGCCCTGGGGAGAATCTCTCCTGGAGGGAGGAGAGCACAGCAGGGATACTGCTTAACCTAGCACTGAAATTTGATAATCTGGGGATTTTGTGAGCATTGGCAGGGTTGAGCCATGGGCTTTGCTTTGGATTGCAAATGCTCTGGAGCCTGCTATTGCTAGCCTACTAGGACAGTGCCTGTGTGTGCCTTCAAAGGGTAACTCTGTCCCTGTAGCAGTTGGAAGAGCTGTTCAAGGGCACAACAGGCACTGGTCCTGCCACTTCTGTAGTGTTTTTCTCACAGTGCCTGTAAATCACACCATGCAAGTACCTGCCTTTAATTAAGAAGCAAGCTTATTTGGGATGGCTCGGGGGGAAGTGATATATCAACTGTCTGACAAAATTTGTATTAAAGTGCTTTTCTGGCATCAACTGACCCTTCTTCTTGTCTTCCAGAGTATTAGACTATTTCCCTCACAAGCAAGCAATGGCCGTGGACGTTGCAATGCAGCTGTACCTGTGCTCCCCACCCTTGCGAAGAGAGAAGTGTGCCTGCAAAATTGCTCCAAAGCCAAGCAAGCCACTGCGGCCCTGCATCCAGCTGAGCAGCAAGGCTGCGCTGAATGACCCAGAAGAGGCAGCAAACTCCTTCACACACAGCAAAGCGAAGAAGAGGGTGTCGTTTGCAGATAGCAGAGGATTCGCTCTGACAATGGTGAAGGTGTTCTCAGAGTTTGAAGATCCACTAGATATTTCTTTCAACATCACAGAGCTGATAGACAACATCGTGGGTCTGACAACAGTGGAGAAGGACAGCTTTGTCCTAGATTTTATTCAGCCCTCTGTAGACTATCTGGACTTCAGAAAGCGTCTCCAGACAGACTGTGTCTGTCTGGAAAACTGTATGCTAAAGGAGAAATCTATTGTGGGAACACTGAAGGTGAAGAACCTCGCTTTTGAAAAGATAGTGAAGATCCGGATGACGTTTGACACGTGGAAAAGCTTTGTAGATCACCCGTGCCAGTATGTCAAGGATACATACGGAGGGTCAGACCAGGACACGTTTTCCTTTGACATCAGATTGCCTGCAGGAATTCAATCACACGAAAGGGTTGAGTTTGCCATTTCCTTTGAGTGCAACGGGAAGGTGTACTGGGACAACAACAGGGGCACAAATTACAGGATCATACGTTCAGAACTGAAGTCTGCCCAGGAAGCTGTCCGGCCCCCACAGGCTCCTGACTTTGGCAGTGCATTTGACCGGTTTGGGAGCCCTCGGTGCTCCTATGGCCTCTTTCCTGAGTGGCCCAGTTACTCAGGCTATGAGAAGCTCGGGCCCTACTATTGACCCAAGGACAAAGGCCAGGCTGACTAACTGTTGCTGGTGTGTCTGCAGGCCTTGGGGCTGGTCTGACCACAGGTGTATGAATAGGTGGAAGGAGTATGGCTCTGTGTAGCTTAGCATAAGCCTCCCAGCAAAACCAGATGTGCCTTGCTGGCAGGGGGCTTATAGTCAGTCTGGCTCTCCAGATGATCAGAGGACCAAGGACTGCTCATATCTCTTCAGCACTTCTTATTCCTCTTCAGTAAAGATGCTGGTGTCCAAGGAAACACTACAGTGCTTACATTGCCTGTTCAAGCTGTGTAGTGGTGGCTGCTTTGTATTGCTTGCCTAGTATTAAAAGGCTCTTTCAAAATATTTCCTAGTATTGTATTGTTAGTGGGCTCTACTACAGCTGCAGGGTTCTCCTTGCAAAACCAGCCTGTGCCTGTCAGGAAGTAGTGTGGTTGGATTGCTGGAAATGGAGACCTCTCTTTGCACATATCCTTGTAGTGAGGCCCTTCCTACTGGAGGCAGAAAGCATGTTTGGGTAGTGAAAATGCAATGTGATGACAGGAAGTGTGGCCCTACAGCCTGCCGTATTAGGAGATGTGCCTGTGGCAGAGGATCTGATATGCTTAGTCACTGGTTGTTATATCAGATGATCTTGAAAATCTCTCATACCATTTGTGTTACCAAAAATAGCGATTAGCTGTGCGGTGCTTGTAACACAACTGTGGGTTGACATCCTTGACTGCCTTCTTTAAAACCTTCCTGTTTGCTTAATCACAAGTGATCAATGATGCTTTTTCCCCTTGATGGAAGTCTGAAGTTTGCTGTGCTGGACCCTGAAAATGTGTTTCATTCTCCTGTGGACTGTAAACCAGAGTTCTGTCCAGCTGGGATGGAACTCTGCTTGGGTGTTACAGGAGCTAAACACAAACAGACCCCATGGCTGTCTATGCTGTCTCCTGTACAGGAAGGTTGTGTAGCTACTGTGGTGGAAGTGCCTCGACTGAGAAAGGGGTGGTATGTGCAATGCCAGCAATGCTGTGGGATGAACAGGCTTTGGAACTGATGTTGCTTTTAAGATCTGGTGATGGTTTGTTATGCTGTGCCATGGGCTGCTTGGCAGATAAAGGCAGCACTGCTCGCATGTGAGAGCACTGTGGCTGTCCTGGATGAACGTGCTGGGCTTCCCTCTCTGCTGAAGCAGTATCTGCCAGTTTGACCTGCAAATGCCCAGACTTTGCATCTCTGACCATAAAATGTGGCTCACCCCACCTATGCAAAGAAGTAGCCAGGAGGCGAGTGAGATGTGGGGTTATCCTGACAGCATCCCTGCATGTGAGACAAATCACAGCTGTGAGCCATCCCTGTGATTAAAGGGGTGGCTTGTCTTCTGGATGTGTGCTGGGATAGTGAGCTTCTTGGGTGCTAGTCTAGCAGAATAACTTTATGCTTCAGCTCAAAGAGAGAGTGCTGAACAGTCTGTAGAAATAGAGGTCAGGGGATTGCTACTTTTTCTAGTGCATAAGCTTTACATAATTTTGGGTGCCTCTAGTAGCCTGTGGATGTGCTGGAGAGAAGCAACAGGCTAGACTACTTAGCTTTGTTAACATAGCTTTTAATTCTGGAGACTACTGTACAAATACTTAGAAGCTGTTTTACTCTAACCTAGAAGGGATACTGGGATCACTTGTTGGATATCAAAAGGGACAGAAGGTTGCAGGAAGAATAGCTGGCCTTCAACTGATGCTTTTTCAAAATACAGGATCAGTATGTGTCTTCAGTGTGCCTGATCACTTAATTGAGGTGATGAATCTACTTGCTAGCCCAGAACTCTGGGGTTTGGTTCCTCTGTTCAAACAGCTTCCCAAATCGGCCCTTAGAGCATGAATCTGATCTCTCTGGGAGGGACTGTTGCCTAGCTTGGCTTGGTTTTAAACTTAAGGCAAGTTTGTGTGACACTAATACTTTTTATTTATTTAGTGTATGGTGTTGATGTTGTAAGACACTGACTGTAGGAAAGTCGTGTTCTCCTGGCACCTTCTTATGCCCATGGAGAGCTATTTGTGAGCCAGAACAAGGCATGTGGGTCTGGGGTGCTGTGGATGGTGGTATCTCCTTATGGGTTTGTTTTCAGGCTGTGCCTTGGGTGTGCTTAGGGAGGAACATGGAAGATAAGCTAGAAGAGCAGTGCCATAAGTAAAAGCTAGGTTGGGAACTGACTATTTGATCAATAGCAGTTTAAAAATACTACTTGTGGCCTTTTCCCTTTTCCCTTTTTCCATTGCCAATGTGAACATAGAAGTGAGGGGGTTGCTCTCCTTGCTCTATGCCTGGGAAGTGCCTTGTAGGATGTTTTGCATGTTTGTTTTTAAAAGATATTTTTGTACACAACATTCAAGTGGAAAATGCACTTTATAATTGCTATGTAATGACTCTTTTAAAAATATGGCTGTTTTTATCTGATTGTTAAAATAAAGGTGGAACAAAATGTTGGCTGCATATCTTATTTAAGCACCCATGGGGCTGGGGAGGCGGTTTGGACACGGGTCCAGCTTCCTACAAGTGGCCATTGGGAGGGAGGAGCACACATCCACCCTGAATTCTGCTGCCCGAAACAGGAAAGAGCTGCCTATTGCTGCTGCTTTCCTGCCAACACAAATGCTTCCATTGCCTCTGCAGTCCTGGGATGGGAGGAGCCCTGATCCTTTGCTCTGCTCCTAAGTTTCCCCACTAATCACTGTGTTCCCGAAGTACTCTTCACTCTTCCCCTGCTTGCTGTGCTTGGAGCAGCCTTTTCGGGTTTCTCTGCTTTTGTTTTGAGTCAATCTCCATTCTCCCTCTTCTCCCCTTCCCCCACCTCGGCTTGATCTGGGATCAGTGCTTTACTCTGTCTGTGTACTGGCCTGTGATGGATGTTGGGAGAGGTGTTGCAGAAGAGGGGGTCAGACTCTTTTCTAATACCAGGACCAAGTGAAAGTTAGACCCTTCATAATGTCCAAGTTGTCACTACAATAAGAAGCACTAGCAGGAAACATGCCCCTTTGCAGAAAGGGCACAGCTGGTGTAAATGCCAGCCAGGACCAGTTTTGGCATTTGACCTGGCTTTCACCACAAAGATTGAGCCTTGGTGATGCTCTGGAGGTGTTGTATTTCAATCAGCTACTGAGCTGGGTGGGATTTGCTGCTTACAGATAAGGTAAAATGGAAAGGTGTGGGGGAAGGGAAGGAAGATGTGTTTGTCTTGGTGTGTGCTGGTTTGGGCAGCTCTGTGGGCAGTGCTTCCCACCTTACTGCAAAGCCTTGCAGAGGGTGAGCTTGGCCTTTGCTCTATACAGTGATAAAAACGAGCACCTTCTGACTGTGGCTCTTTCCAAGTCTCGCTGTCATAAGATTACTTTTTTAACCCCTGTGGTTCTTTTAATCAAGCACACAACACAGGGCTCTTTTAAAAGGTAATTGGATTGTTTTTCTGGCTGCATTAAAAAAAAAAATTAAAAGGTATTTGTGTCCTTGCCTCAGGTGCTTGGGGTGGTTTGGCCAGGGCTGTTTTCACATCTGAATGCTGGCCCGAGCTCATGAATGAGAAAACTGCAGCCAGACATTTCCTGTAACAGCTTTGTGGTTGAAAACCCCATGTGAGGACATTTTCAGCTTAGGATATAAGGGAAGCCCAAGCCATCTAGGGTAACTGAGGAGGTCGTGCAACATTAGAAGGGCCAAGAGAGCTCAGCTCTGGGTTTTTTCCCTAATGCCCAGGTGTTAGATGCTAGATGATACGGATATTGCAATTGCTGCATTTATAAAGCCCTTGGTGGCAGGTGTGATTGTGTACTTGCTGGTTATTATACGAAGATTTCTTAGAATGCTCATGCCATTGCACCCCCTCCCACAACCACTTTTCTCTCTGTATCCTGAAAGATTTTGATGCCATCTCTGGGTAGAGATAATTAAGCTGTGGTATCATGTTGATCTTGGATGTATTTCGAGGTTCAGGTTTCCAAAGTTTGTGTTCTGGGGACAGTTTGGTTAAGGAGAGGAGGGAAAATACTCCCCTGCTCCACGTCCACCTCCCACTGGCCTGGGGATGCTGTCCTACAGGGGGGCAGCTGTGCTGAACCACTGCTGTCACAGCAGCCTCTAGGGCATACTGGATTGCAGGTCCTGGGTTCAGTGACAAAGGCAGCATGTAGTCTCCCTGCACTTGCCTTCTGGCAGAGCAGAGTCCAAAATGTTGTATGAGCACCCCACATTCTTACTTCAGATGGTTGTCAGGTCTTATATGTAGTAGATATAATTCGCACCATTTCTAATATATGTGATATTGAATATTTGTTAGAGTATACACGTTTGTATTAGGATTCCCCCCACCCTTGCCTGAACAACCCGAGATGGATATCATGGAAATCCTTGGGCAGATACATGTGAATGCAGCGTTCCCAAATTCCTGTAAATTTCATCAAGGGATTCAACAAACTCTGGACACTGAATTGTTCTCCCTCATCACCAAAAAATAAAATCTTATTAACATATGGGCTCTGAATAGAAGAAAAGACTGATTGCTGAAATCTTGGCCTCAGGTGGAATTTTCCCTATAAAAACCACTTGTGCCAGGAGGGAGGTGTGTGGGCATAGGGGAAAACCTCTGGTGAGGCTGACTCCTTGTTGCACACTCAGGGCCAACCCCAGACTCAGCTCTGTTCTTTCCTTGTGGCTGGCTAGATATAATTTGATTGCAAAATAACTATTTTATTTTTTCATATTAATTAGGCTGGACAAATTTTCATTTATAACACCAGGGGAACCCATATGGGGATGCTCTGGGGGAAAACCGCCCAGAATGAGATAATATGCAGAGGGACATGTCTCTTCCAAATCATGGGAGTGTAAATGTGGTCAGCAAGTACTTTGCTGCTAGACCATACTTTTCCTTGGTTTTAAATGTAGCTCTTAGAGGCACTTGAAGTGGAGAGTGACCTGTGGAAATGCATCTGCCTTGGAACCAGAGGGCAGCATAAGAGGGAAGAAAACTAGAGCACGTCATTTCCCAGCAGCAGTCAGTGATTCTTCAGTTTTCTCTCCACAAAGCAGCAGCAAATTAGCCTCTCTAAGAGACTGGGTCTTTGGGAGAAAGTCTCTTGACCACAAGGCAAGGGATAAATGGGATCAGCATGTTTCAGCATGTCCCCTGGAGTTCTCTGCTGCTTTATAGTGTCTCCCTTGCTCGTGCACTGCCCTTTTCTCTCTTACAAAGCCTGATGCTGTTTCTGGTGGTACCATCACCAGACTCAAGCATCAGCTTGATTTCACAATGTATTCCACAAACTTGTGTGTGGTCACAGGGGGCAGGAAGGGCACTTGTGAGTAGTGGGAGGAGGCTGTGCTGAGGACACAGCTCTCGGCAGCACCAAGAGCACCCTGTACCCCTGGAAGCAGCACAGAGCTTTGCCAAAAAGCCAGCAGCATGGGGCTCGGTTGTGATGTTCCCAAACTCCCCTGGTGTTTCCACAGACTTGTTCCTATTGGGCAGTTCAGCTGGCTCTAAACTATTGCAATAAACCATATTTATGTCCTTGGGGTTTTTTTGATGGAACGAAGCTTCAAACCAGCTGCTCTGGCCCAGCAAGGTTCTGCTGCTCTGCAGCCAGTGAAGCTGCCTAGCATGTATTTATCCTCCCCCTTGGAGGGGTACACTGCCAAGCAGTTAGCTGTCTTTAAAGACTGGTTATTGACATTTACACAAGGCTTAAAGAAAGAAAAAGGGTGTCTTTGTGGAAATATAATTGCAGCTGGCCTGTTCCTTTGGCACAGATAAGTCAGACTAGGCACCAGTTTAAGTACTTTGGCTCCTGGAATGGGATCTGGGCAAGCCCTCCCAGCCGATGCGTTAGTCACAGATCTCTTCTCTGCTCTGACACCGCTACTCAGTCTCAGGAAGAGGGAAGGCTCAAACTCCGTAACTCAGGAGAAATATGTTTAAAGGGCATAAGAAAAGAGTGAAACATGCATAAATGCTTTTATAGCTGCCACTATTTCTGGTGTGGGAATCTTGTTGAGACCATGGTGATGTCATCTACCTAGTGAATCCTTGACAGGCTCAAGTAGGAGGAGGTCTCTGATATGTCTGCTCCAAGCAAAACCACTCTCACAGCTAACTGCAGTCACTCAAGGCCTCATCCATGTGGATGAACTCAATGCTGGAAATGCCACCACATCTCTGTGCCCTGTCCCAGGGCTGCACTGCTCTCCTAGGGGAAAAGTCATTGTCCTCAAGAATCAAAGGACTCTGCACAATGTTGTAGTCTTGACAAAACACCTGGTTTGTTCCAGCTCCTGATCAGATTAAGGCAAGTCCTAATATGTGTAGTTTGGAGCAAGGGAGCAGCTATTATATGCATACAGCAAGATACTTGCCATCCTCCAAGGCATTCTGCAGTAAAAGGTAGAGCCATATTCCCAATACAGTTTCTGGAAAACCCCACTGTCAAGAGTCAATGGCCTAAATTGACCTACATCCCACCTTCCAATCTAAGCAAAACAGTGCCCAGATTCCCTCCCAACACTTAATATTTAGCAGTTGGGAACTCATCTCCTACCCCTGCTTCCCATCATTATGGCCCCTGCCAGAACAAAACTGGAGCATTAGCAGCAGAAGTGTAACTCCTCAGTGTTTGTGTGGTGACACCCCAGTGCTATGGAGACAGCCACTTCCATAGGAAGAAATATAATAGTGCTCTCCAGTCCACTGAGGGTTTTACGACCATTCCCCTTTCACATGGTGTTCCCTTGGACATCTGGCAGGTGTTGCTTCTCCTGCATTTCCCTACTTGCTGTGAGTTATTGGCATCTGAGTGGCCATCAGAAATGCAGTGCTTCTTTATCTATGAGCTTGGCAGAACGTGTCCCTGATGGTGTTGCAGGCCAGGCTTCAGGGTAGCTATAGGTGATGTGGCACCTTCCACACCTCATGCCACAGCACACTTGGTCACTGGGCTAGGAGACATTGGAATGGGTCTCCCTCTTGGGCTGAGGAATGTCACAGTCCAGCTCCATTTTCTCCAAGAAGCTGTCTTTGAGCAGATCAAGTCACAAAAGGAGGCAAGTTAAACCAAATAAATCTACCAAACCCTCTGCTTCTCTGCAGTGGCAGAAACTCTTCGGCAGAAGAGTTTCACTTCAGAGACCAGAACAATTGTCTTTTGAATGTTTTATAGCCATGCAAGCAATCATAGCACACACACAATAACTTTTAAGTTGGTGGTCAACAAGATCTCTTAGACAACCAATGAATCTACACACAAATCTTTCAATTCTAAATGCCCTGCAATAACAGCCCAGTGCTGATAAACAGTGAGCCATAAAGCCAGCAGGGATGCACTCCTGGGTGTTAATAGCAGGATGACTGAGCATTTTAGTAATTTTTTTTTTTTTTTTTTTTTTTTTTTTACAGGACAGCAGTGCAACAGCAAGACAAGTTACAACAAACACTCAGAAATAATGCCTGGTCTAGTAGACATCCACAGGTGAATGATCCAGGCTGCAGACCTCTACTGGAGTGGACAAGGTGGTCTCAAAATGTAGGGCTGGGGACAAGCCCCTCATGCTGGGTTACACAACCTGGCATCAGAAACACTCACTGCTCTTGCTTTTTGTGTGCTGGAAGGGCTAAATCTATCATAGCTGCAGCTGGAGACAGCTTGGGAAAATCCTGCATCACATTTGAATGTCTGGGATGAAAAAGTGCCAGCATACTTGTACATCATGCCAAGCTGAGCCAGCAGAGGGTCTCAGGTTTCTTCTGTCCCTATACAGTTAAGGTCACGCTCAGCATTAAAGCACTGCTCAGATCCCCAGACTTTGCAGCTGCACGGCCACACTGAAGAAGGTGCAGCTCCTTTGAACACCTCTAAGCCACCCATCAGCTTGAGCCATGCTTTTCAAGGGGCTGGGAATTGGCTGCAGGTCATTCCTAACTGATCCCCTTGGTCTTCTGTATCCCAGCGGTCCCTTTGCTGAGTGGAATCATGCTGGCATTCTAGCACAGCACACACAGTTACTCATCTATTCTTGCCATCAGCCAGCTCCCTACAGCAAAGCCCTCCCGGTGATGACAAGCATCTTCCCCCATCCTGGGTAGAAAGATCAAGGGAGAAAGACAATTAACAAAATGAGAGCTCTGCCAGAGTCTGGAAAAAGCGCCCATCTGTCAGGATCTCGCAGCTCCACCCTCAGGGAATCTGCATTTCTGACACTCAATCTGCCTGCTTGAGGGAATACCCTCCTACAATCAGCCTCAAGCAGAGAGACTTGTGAGCCAGTTCTGTACAACTTGGTCTAAGTAAGGGTCCTCCCAGCTCTGTCTCCAGCCAAACAAAAGCAAAGGCTCTTTTTTTCTCAAATATACAGGAGGTCATGAGCACATGAGCAGCTATATTTTCAGCTCTGATGTTGCTTTTCAGCTCTGCTGCTTGTGTTTGTGCTTGGCTGCTCCCTCCTTTCCAAATTCCAGAGGTGGGTTCGTTTCCAACAAAGAAGGAAGAAATTTGTACATGGTCTGACAGGAAAAGATCAGATGCACCTTGCACCAAAGGAACACTGAGAACAGCTAGAATCATCAAACCCATCTGAGCTTGAATCAGTAGCTATATTTTTCAAAGGTGCAGGTGACCTAGTAAGAGGAATGGGTAAGCAATCACCAAGGTGGGTTCCCAGCTACAGTATAGACCCTGAGAACAGAAAATTTTGAATCCTGGAGACATCTCTGTAGCTCAAACTTTGCCACTGATTGGAGAGAATGATCTCTTCTCTGTTTGGTATGGAGCATCTCTGCAGCCCAGCAGACCAAGCTGCAAATAGAGCCCCAGGGAACCAGACCACTCCAAACTGGTGCAGTTTTTGAACTGTGGGGATGAATCATCCAAATAACTTTCTTCAGGCTATACAGGGAAGAAATGTCACTAACCATTGAGATTGAAAATTGAGACCATATGCTTCTAGGATGATTTTTGAAAGGAGTATCCTTGAGAAAGCTATTTGAGTGACTTCAAGGCTGGTTCCCAGGTCAGACCCCAGCAGAGCAGTCCCTCCTCTTCTGGTGCCAGGGACTCTCTCTTGACACTGATTATTATTTTCACTGCAGCCAGTATCTATCTTTTTCTGCACCACCTAGTGAAAGGCTGCAAGTCCTTCAAGGTCAAGACAGAGCTTGTGCTTTGTTTGTTTGGAAAAAAAATGAATGCCAGAAAAAAACAGACGCCTGAGAACTGCCTCTGGCATCTCCTATCTGTGCATGAAGGCAACTCCTCCACAGCAGCAGCAGCCTCTCCTTCCACATGGCAGGTGTTGTCTGGACCAGAGCCATAGGAACAGGATCTATTTTCTGTTGAGCATGCAAAGGAGAGATGGCTGCCTGGCACAGCCTTGTATTTCAACAGCTGATCTGATAACACAGAGGTGCTGGCCTCTGTTCTCTGTGCTTCATTCCCTGAAGAAGCAGGGTCATCATTACTTTTTCTTTCCGTGAGGAAGCTCTTGGATATAACCTGGCACCTCAAAGTGTTTTTTTCACTGTGCAATTAGAAATTTGGGGTTCTTTCACATTCTGAAAGGTGACATTTTGCCCCTCTTGGGAGGCCTGTCCCTCATCATGCAGCTCTCCATGTGCCAGTGATGCAGCCACATGTGCCTGTGCCAGAGCCTCCCCAATACTTTGACCTGGTTACCCCACCCTGAACAACCTTGGCTACAGCACCCACATTTCCAAAGGACATGCACCAATGGCTGGGAATATGGGAGAACTCAAAGTGAGCCCTAATAAGGCAAAGCAGCTAGTTATTTCTAAGCTGCTATTTCTACTGCAAGAAGCCCTGGAGCAGCAAAACTGCTCACTTCATGTATGTTCATTAGCAGCATGGATAAGAGCAGCATTGATTGCAGGCTATAATTAGATCTCTGGGACCTTTTTGGACCAGCTATCTCTGGCATTGTACTACTTTGAAAAGACTTCCAGCTTCTTTTCTGAATGGTTGGGATGGCATTTCCCTATTCAGCAGATTTGGGACCGTTTCTGTTTTCTCCATTGTGGCTCACAGAGCGCTCCCAACTTGGTGCCACAAGCCCCACGCCACAGAATTAGCAAAAGCTCCATTGTTTGACCACTCCTGGTCCCTTGAGTTGTAGAGTTGGCCAGACTGCAGCTCTCTTCTTAGAACTGCATGGCCAAGCTGCCAGGCAGCCCTCCCTGCTTCACTTAGCTTGCCCAGATGTAATTTTGTGTGTACCTTCCTCTAGCAATGACTCTGATTCTCCTGGAATCATTTTCTTAGCGTGTTCTGTGCAGCCAGCCTAGAGCATTCCCACAGGAAACGATGCGCTAAGCCAGCACTGAGCACGTACTCGGGGAATGGCGGCCTACATGGAAATTATTGCTCCTCTCTTGGAATGCTGGAAAACAGCCTCAGCATCCACTCTGAAAAACAGGGGAGGAAGAGTCAAGGGAAATATGCAGGACTGGAATTGAGATACCAGCAGTTCACGGGGCAAACGGGACCCAAGGGTGTCTGTGCTTGCAGCTTCCCCTCCCAGTGCTGGCGTGCTGGAGACAGCCATTAAGGCTGGCCCTGTGGTGGGTGAATTTCTTTGCCATGTTCACAGATCCCTCTGTGATCTTCTCGTGCGCTGCCCACTCAGCAGCTGGCAGGCAGGGGCAGAGGTGCTGGCAGCCCATCTGGGATTACAAAACCAGAGGCAAACATGCACACAGCAGATCTTGGCTGACCTGTGTGCTGGAGGAGGGTATCTGAGGAAAGAAGTTTTTACCTCTGGTTTTGAACCCAATACATCTGGTCCAGGTAGCTGCAGGACGGCAGATTGAGATGCAAATTGACGTCTGGGTGGCAGCCCAGGGAGACAAGAGGCCAAGAACTGCCAGCCTTTGGGATAACAAAAGGCACAAAGATGGGTGGTGCCAGCCAGGTGAATGGACACTCGGAGACATAGCAGGAGCCTGGAATTGCTGATCTATTTGATAATAAAGGAGACGGAGAGGGGTGATGCCAGCAGAGAGGGGGCTAGGATCAGGGACTCTGAGGAAGAGCAACACTTGCATGAGGGTAGATTTTGAGGATATAAAAGCCCAGGGATTCCATTGCTGGGGGTCCTTCTCAGAGGCACCAGCTCCAGGTGTTTCTGTGTTACTGTGCCATGAGTTATGGAATGAGACATCTGAGACTCTGCTATGGGGAACCTGGGATCGAGCCAGTAAGGAAACCTGGTCTGACTGTGTGTGAGTGGGTGTGCAGGAAGTCACAGGGGGTGCCTGTTGGGTCACTGGAGCCACCCACTGTGAAAGGGCTTCAGTCCCAGCAGTGTGGGCTTGGGAGTGTGACTCTTGAGAGTCTCCTCTGAATGGTCAAGCTGGGAACCTTCCTTAACACCCAAGGCCAAACCAGCTGAGATTAAAGCATATTTTGGAGTGGCACTCTCTTTGAGGACAGAAATTCACCCAGGACTAAAGGTTTTGGAGATGAGCTTCTTTAGTCTTCCTGCCTTGTCATTGGAGACTTGTTGACCTCATGCTGATGTGTGACCTGAACCAGAAATGAGTGCCTGCCTCTTCAGGAAGCAGTACAAACTCTGACCCACCCAATACAAGTTAACTGTGCTATTTTCTGCAATGTCAACATGAATTTTATCTATTGTTTATCCTTCAAAGCTATGTAAATCATTTGGAATAAGTTTATCTTTATGCCATAGCCTCCCCTTCCTTTCTCATTCTATTCCCTGATCTTAAACTGCTGTTCTACCAGTTTAAAGTTAAAGCAATTTAATGTTAAAGCTCTGCTCTAACAAATGACTTTGTAAAACTATTTGCTTACGTTTTAAATTTGTTCTCTGTGTGAGATCTAAGCCAGATCTGCTGAGGTTAGTGGCTCTCACAGGGGTTTATTGCCTGTTACTCCTCTGAACCCAGGAAGAACCAGTCCAGCAAAAGGAGAAGGTGTTTTATTCTGGTGTTTTTAAAATTACCTGTATCAGCTGTTCACGTGCAAACCACAGTGTCTAGTCACGAAGTCATCATTGGTAGAACAGGGCTTGACTGGACCTGAGAAACTTTATGCAAAGGGTGCAAGGGGTGAAAAAGAAATTCTAAGCCTGAGTCTCAGAGTTCAGCACAGGTTCTGACCCAGTTCATGATGATTTGCAGCCAAAAATTTAACCAGCACAGACAGGGCTTCTCTCTGCTAAGACAACCACAGGTTTTCTGCAAATTGATCTGGCAGGAGGAAGGGATGGCCACATCCATTTTGTTCCAAGGCATTTGACAAGGCAATGCTTAGTTTGCGCTGCAGCCAAAGTCCATTAGTTTAGCAACAAAAAAGCCGTCACCACCAGACTTTCTAATGCAACCTGATAGCACTGCTTAGTGTCTCCTGTGTCAATTATTAACAGAATTCCACCCAATGCCTTATCACTGGGATGCTGGAAAAATTTACTTCCAAAGGCAGGTTTGATATGCTTTGCCTAACCTAGATTTTATTATTACACCAAATACCTTAGCCTTATTTACACTTTTAAATTGTCAAGCATGATGTGGCTTACTGACCTTCCATGAAAAGTAGAATGAGGGGAAGAAGGTCACTGCTCTGTGTCTTTTGGAAGAGAGCAGGCTGAAGAGGAGGCAGAGAGGGCAGTTCTATTTTCTATTGGTGTAGTTTGCACTGAAAATGCACACACCTGAAAAGAAAATGAATGTTTAAAGGACACTTAGGCAGGGACATGTTTCCAAGGTAAAGACAAATCGTTTTCTGGCCAGACACCAGCTCGGTTTGTCTCTCTCATTCCCAGGCCACTTTCTCATACCTTAAGACTGCTCCTGCTCTCCTCTCCCTGCCTTGGTTTCTCTCTGGAAACCCACTGCTGCTAAAGATACATGTCATACCCTCCTCACTTCTACTGGGGGAAGCCATGCCCTAGGTTGCTCCTGAGACGTCCACAGCTGCTAACTGGTACCCAAACATCTGGGTGCTCCTGCTGCCATGCAGGCTGAGCAGCCAACCGTGCCCTGACGTGAGAAACGTGACAGCCATGCTGCTCAAGGGCCTGGCTTCTCACCCAATAATTGGCTTGAAGAAGAAGAAAAAATTGTTTGCAAGAGTATCATGGAGAGACATCAGCACAGGGTTATTAATAACAGGCAAGACACAACCTGCAGGCCACATGTCACAGGGCTGTGGTGGTGAGGCCATGGTGTGGGATGTGCAACTCAAAGTGCCTTCATGGAGAGGCAAACCTCGCTCCTGTGGACCTGCACCTACTCTACCTTTACACTGAATGTCCTGCTGCTTTGTGATGCTGTTGGGCTGCCTGACCCCTGTATCTGCTAACTGTTGGGGAAGTCCCTGTATCCTCAGGACTCCAGATCCAGGTGCTTTTCCCTCGGAATATACTGTATTTATTTGTGGCACCTCAAGAATTTTCCTTCCCCTGTTTTCTGGACAGCTTCCTAATTTTTCCAGGGCAACTTAGGTTATTATTTCACACCATATTCAAAGTCCTAAGAAGTTACCTGAAGTGAGTGTACTTACTTGCCATTGAGACATGCCATCTCAAACTCTCCTTTACAGAGCCCTCACCCTTGCACACAGACCACAGCTTTCATTCCGTGGGAATGAAAGCACCTCACATCTCTGGTGATATTATACCAGTCCTCATAAATCATTCCCCCAAGTGTCACCCTTTACTGCCAGCACTATGCTGGCTCCCACTTTATAGCAGTGAAAACAGATTTCTTAATTTCATTCACCTCATAAGAAGTGGAATTTTATCACAGTGTTTGCAAAGTACCCTTCTTCCCAGATTTCACAATGACCAGGAAAGGGAGGAAGATGCTACCATAATTTCATTTACTTGGAAAAGTGTTTGGCATGCAGCTAAAGAGCAGAATGTGGCACAGTTAAACAAGAACAGGGTATATCTATGGCCAGACTGCCTACAGGACCAAACAAATCTGCCTAGACAGACAGCCTCTTACTTTCCATGGGGTAGCTCCCAGGGAAGGCCCAACTGCCCATGTGGAAATCATCTTCCAGGACAGCTTCGTGTACTGGGGACAGCCTCAGGGGTGACTCCATCCACAAATCCACCCTGATGAGACAAGATGCCCAGCACAGGGGCCCAGCCCAACATCCACTCCTTTATGTAGGGGACATGGAAAGGGGCCAGTGATCTGGGAGGGACTGGCAGTCATGCTGAGGGACAGAAAAGAGAGCCTAGGAGAGGCCGGAGAACGCTGATAAGGAAAGGATTCTCCTTGGTGGCTTTGCTCTCCCCTCGTGCCACTTCCAATGTACAACCACCAGGAGAGCAGTGGTGGGCTGGTGAGGGGGTGTTCTTGTGGGCTGGTGGAGGAGGGAGGGACTTGGAGAAGGAGCGCCAAGGCCAAGAAGGTGGGTAGAGATGCCCCAGCACTACAGAATGGGAATTATGGGAGACTAAGGCTGAAGGAAATGGCAGTGAGAGGCTTTTTCTGTTTCCACTGTGTGCCTTCACAAGTCTGAGGAAGAACAGCAGAGTTCTGCAGGTTCACCAAGGCCATCCTCCTCCACCACAGTGCTTCACATTACAGGAGTGAGGAACTAGTGAGAGGTCACTCCTCTCCCCAAGACACAGCAGCAACCACAGACAAGGATGCCTCAAGGTGAGGCAAGCTGCACATTTCTCACCTAACCAGCAAGCAGCACTGTCCATCAGATTCCCCCAAGGAAAGGAGGAGAAAAATGTGTGTCACGCCCTGACCAGAAGCCAGCCAGCAACTTTCAGTCACACCAGCTGTCATGGAACTGCAAAGTAACCCTGGGGCTCAGCTGAGCCAAACCCTGTTGTGCCAAAATTATTTTAGTAAAGCATATGCAACTCTAAGTCAGAAGGTCCACAGGAAACACCCAGTGAGAGATGTAAAGTTTCCCCAAAGTTGCTTGTAGGGTGGGTTAAGCAGTCTTTCCACAGGTGGCCATGAACAGCCATCTAAACAGGATAGCAGAATCAGCTGTGGTTTTGCTGGAGCCAGCTTTTGCCTTTTTGGAGGCAAAAATTCTCCCAATGAACTAATATTAAGTCACTTAGTACCAGAGTTTTCATGAAAACAGTCTGAGCCAGGGAATGGTTTAGTTAAGAGGAAAATTAAGATGTTTAAAATGCCAAACATCAAGTGTTTGAAAACTGTGTGATGAAACATGGAAAAATACAATCCAAAGTATCCCCTGAGCCTTGATTCACATTCTCTTTGACCTTCCGTCCTGGTTTGGGTGAGGAAAGAATAGAAATATTGCCATTTTTGTGGCACAAGCAAACCACTCCCCACAAGGGTGTTTGAATTCACCTGAAAGGCCTGAAAGCTTGTAGGGAGCAGTGTCTGCCTATGGCACAGCTATGGCTTTCTTCCCACTGAACCAAACCCACGCACTGAACTTAGGCCCTTCATTCACTCTTGAGGGAATTTTTTAACCAAAAAGAAAGATTAGCATAGAAAAAAATATTTCTGTGGGTACTGCATTGGAGTCTGGGGCTTCCTTGACTCATAGTGCTGGCAGAGCAAACCCTGAACTTCAAAGTTGGACCCATGCCTTGGAGTCTTTAAAATCCCATTGGAACTCAGGCCCTGCTTTCTAGAAAGGCTCTGTGCCAGGCTCTGAGCCTGCTGCTTCTTACCCAGGGCAGGGTTATTACTGCTTGTTGGCTCCAAACCTTTTCCCTGGTGAGAACAGTCATATTTTCCCCAGCTGCTGCAAGTTTCCTTTCCTCAGTTAACCCTCACACCAGAGACAGCTGTGGACTCACAGGATACCTGTCCTCTCCCTCGGTGTGACTCTCCTGGAGGGAGATGGGGAGAAGACAGCTCTCCTTCTCACTGCTCCATGGCACAGGGTGACACAAGCATGTGCCAGTATTCCTGTCTCTGAGATAAAAGGGACAGAGCCCATTGCAGACACAGAATGCGTAGCCAGCCATCCCACCATTCTCCTGGCCCCAGCAGTGTCAGATCAGTGGTGCTGTTAAAGCACTGAAGCCACTGTCTTGCATGGCAGTAACTAACAGAGATCCACAAGCCTTCACCATGAGAACTGATCCCAAGAAATCTGGCAGCGATCAGGGCTGAGATGCAAAGATGGGAGAAGCCTGGAAAGGTAAGGGAGGTGAGGTTTCCCAAGAGGCAAGGAAGAAATGGCATCTTTCTTCAGCGAGTTGAGATGGCAGCCTGCGAAGACGGGCAAGGACACGCAGTGCTGGGCCTTGGTGTGGAGGATCTGTTCCATGACCTTGCCAGACACAGGGGTGAGGCTGACAGGTCAGTAATTCCCAGGGTGCTCCTTTCTGCCCTTTCTAAAGATGGGTGCAATGTTCCCCTTTTCCCGTCCCCTTGAGCTGCCTGCTGTGACTCGTGGCAGGCAGACTGAGGGGTCAGCGCGGCTCTCAGCAGCCTTTGCACAAATGGTTTAATGCAGACAGAACGAAGGTCAGGCAGGAGACAGACAAGAGGGAAGCCTGGACACTTCCCAAGACCACTGAGGAGCAGTGTGACTGGGACACATCAGCTCTACAAAGCTCTAAGGCCCAGCACTGCTTCTCTGGGTTTGCTCTTGCAGCAAGAGATGTGTGACAGTCTCCCAGCCCAGCCCACGCTGATGGACCTGAACGTGACCGCAGAGGAATGCTGCGAAGGAAAGGCATTCATAACACACAAAGGCTATAGCGGAGATTTTGGTGATGATCACCATGTTTTAAGCCTGTTTGTGATGTTTTCAGATTTGGCATTGTCCCCATGAAGTCATCTAATGAGCCTGTGCTGGAGTGAGAATCTCACCATCTTCCATATAGGGAATCAAACCCCATGTCACTCACTCCCTGCTTCCCTGCCCCTGTGTTTCTAAGTCCTGTTTAAAAACAAGATGTTTCTGAGTTCAGACTCCCTTAGTGAAAGCCATATGAACTGTTGCTATCCAAAACTGTTTGAACTGTGTACACTGAAAAACTAAAACTGGAATCAGAAAGCCAGTCACCTCAGGAGTGGTAAAAATGGCTGCAAAATTACTCCCTCTTCATTTATGTTGCTTTCTTAACTAGTACTTGCCAAAGGAGACAAATGCTTTTTAATTATTAATTCCTCAGAGCTGCTAAGTAGACTAATACTAAGCTAGCTGAAGTCTGACATATCTGCTTTTTAAAATATGTTTTTAAATAAGCACACTACATTTCCTTCAAAAAACATCTTTGCTGTGCAAAAGAGCAAAAGCCAGCAGTCTGTGTTTAATTGAGTCCCTCTATTTTTGGCTTGTGTGCACATTAGAAGACTGACAGAAGTATGCAAACATGGGAACAGGGCCAGCTTTTGCAAAGTTAATGAGGAAAAAAACCCACAGTCACTGCTTCCGCAGAAGCGCTGCCTCCCATGAACTGATACTTACACAACCAACAAAGAGAAGAGAGAAGCACCCAGCATGGTCACTTGTACTGAGCTCTCCCTCCCTTCTCCCTCCAGCAGCAGAAGGACATTGGCTCTGGGTAGTCTTTTAGCCCATGATGCTGTGAGATGGCTTGTTCAACTCTCCTGTAGCTATTTGTAGTCTTTCTGTCAGTCAGAAAGGGAAGGTCAGAATCCTGCAGGAAGGTGAGAACTGCTGCAGCAGGCTGTCAGTCTGCTGTAGCACAGAACAGCTATGAAACTTCTCTTCCAAGCAAATATCAAGGGTGAGCATATCAGTAGTGGGAATTCTCCTCCAGGGACATCACACTCCATGAGACATGGTGTAGGACCACTGGTAGTGAGAGATTCCCTGTTGCTCTGGCTCCTGAGAGCAGAAAAGCCAGACTGGAAGAGCAGAGATCAAGGATGTTTGTGTTGCTCCAAACACAAACACTTGACACTTGGCAAATCTGATGGCCCATTACAACAGTTTTCAGCCCTTTCCCAGGAAGAGGGCAGGAGAGGAAGTCTCAGTGCCAAATCTGAGATGACATGACCAAGTGCCAGAGCCTCACAGTGACTAGGGGTGAGAACGGGCTCACAACTCCACAGGCAGGCATAGCAGCGTGGGACACAGCTGGGCTGCTCTGGCCAGGTTCTTGTCCACCACAAGGCACCAGGGCTGCACAGGAGACCCCCAAGGAGGAGTCACTGTGCAGCTGACAGTGGGTCCAAGCTGTAAAACAAATGATTTGTCTCTGACAGAATAAATGTTCTCCACTCTCAGCTCTGAGCTCTTGAGCAAGGATACCTCGCTGTGTTTGCCTACTCAGAGACCTTTTCTATGTTGCTCTGAGGGTGAGCTAAGGACAGACCACCTTGCAGTCAAACACATGGCTATGAACATGTAAAGCAGAATTCAGTATAAGCACAGCCTACCAGCAACTGGAAGGCCTTCTCAAGCAGAAAAAGGTTCTCAAAAACATTCAAAAGCATCCAGAGCCCTACAGCCTTGTGTGGCAACACCAAGAAAAAAAATTCCAAAGAGAAGATTTACTACTGGACAAACACAGACAAGGGACTGGCCCCGAATTTCTTAACAACTCTGAAACTCAAAGCTCCTTCTCAGATGTTGTTTTCTCATGCAAAGTCTTAAACAGAGAGTTTTCAGCAGCACAAGCAGAAACTATTGCAGCTGGCTTAAGCGACTGCCAGCATGGTGAAAATGCCTACAGTGGGACAAGGATCCAGTGGGATCTATTTTCTGGAGGTTGCTGACCTCAGATATATCAGTGCTTTTCATCTCCCACTGCTAGTTGTGCTTACCTCCCCGTGAAAGATTGCCTGAACTTACTTGGCCAACATTTTGCTCCAGCTAGATCTGGAAAAAAGAGCACCTGAATAAGCAGTGACCTTTTTCAAGGTGAGACCTTCATTGCCACAGTGACATTTCCAGTTATTTGACATCTTGAGCAACACAAAATGCATTAATTTATCCTCAGCTGATTCTTCCAAAGTAAACAAACCAGAACAGAATGCTGCTACAAAATTGCTACATTACAGGGGACTGCAAATATATGAAAATTGAAATAAAGTGTAAACTAAACATGATTTCAATACTTTCTGGTATTTTCCTTGATAGAGACCAAAAGACTTTCTGTATAGCAATAAAGCAAGAATTCTGTTTCAGTAGTCCATAGACAAATCACAAACCTGTGGTATCAAACATTAGCAAGTTTAAAAAATAACCTAGGGCTGGGGGAAAAAAAGCAGTAGCAACTTGAAAAAAATGCTGGTGCTTCCTTAGGAATTTCAGGAAAGGCTAAAACTTGAAATTGGCCTGAGCATTTGAAGTCATGCTTATGTCTACACATACCTTCCTGCTCTTTCTGGAGAATTGGCTACTAGCACTTCCATGGCTTGGAAGCCATTGGTCCTGCTCACCTCCAAGTCCTTGTTGGTTGACCTTGGAAATGTACTTGGAGTCATCTTGGACACCCAAGACAGGACCAGATATAAGCAGTGAACATAATGATGAAGTTCCATGTCCTGCCTTGACTCTTTCCTCAGTCCTTCCTCTCTCTGACCACAATCAGACCCTTCCTGCCTGACAGGACACTTCTCCCAGGGTCAAGAGCTCAGAAGTAGATTGAGTAAAAGATTATTTCCCCACACCCTGCCTCTCCCTGTAGCCATGGCTCAGAAGAAAGGCATGTCTCTCCATCACACATGCACCATTTATAACAGAAACCACCCTGTCCAAGGACTGTTCCTGCCTTACCAGTAAGGACTGTGGTTTTCTGCCAACTTGTATTTTTGGAGGTTGTTTACATATAATGACTAGTCAGATCACTCCAGTTTGTTGACATCTTTTTTTCTGGAGGTCCTCAAACTGGACACCGTTCTTCTGAAACAAAGCTACAAACATCAAGCAGATGGAAACCAACCATCTCCTTTGCTCCCATCAAGTGGGTGGGAGCTCATCAGGAGAAATCACCCTTGAGGGCAAACAACATATGGCTCTAGAACATCAAGGATACTTTCTGTCCTGTCCAAAAACAAGAGTGAAGCTGGATAAGCACCACCAGAATTGTCCTTAGAGGTGTGACAAGCTCTGCAGAAAACAGGGCAACAGCTGGGAGAGAGGGTGGACTTGTGGACACCAAATCCATGGTAACATGGACTGCAGGAAAGGCTTAGTCACTGGCAAATATGTATCTGGGTTTAAGGTTTATGCTACAATTACATTTGCATAATATTTATTAACTTTGTTTTCCATCTTGTGTAATTTTGTTTTCTGAGTCCCTTAGCATTCGCTGAAGACTCCTTTTTATATTGAGCCTGCCAGTTTTGGGGTTAAGATGAACCAGAATGAACTGGAAGTGACATATACAGAGGGTGTCCTACAGTCATCAGAAAAAGGCAAAGAGAAAGGAGGTGCCACCTGGAGAAACCTTGCAAAGATTTGGAGTCCAAGAAGTAGGTGCCAGCTAAGATCTCAGGGGACCCTGAGGGAATACCACCACCAGTGGCGAGATGGCATCGGGAAGAAAAATGGCTGAACTCCAGGAAGGTGTTTCAGATGCCCAGCTGCAGCCAGCATCCACATCCCCAACTCCAGTCTCCTCTAAAACAACACTGGCTGCTTTACTACTTCAGTATTAGCACCCTGCTTAAAGAATTTGTGCCTGATTTGCCAGGTAAAAAGGGAACCAGTTTGCAGTGATGCTGTCACACAAGGTCAAAACCACCTGTGAAATAGCGCAGGCCCCAGGCCAAACATAGAGACAAATCCATAATGGCATTAGATGCCAAATTTGCAAAGCCTTTGACTGCAGCACTATTATCTAAATTTAAGAGTAGCAGGACTGGTTGAATTATTCATTGCAAACAAACTCTCTGGCAAACCTTAGCTCTGCTACCTGTTCCCAGATGTTTACAGATGTCTGTTACACAGAACAGTACAAACTGTTCATGAAGAACACATTTCAGCCTGGGAGCTGTCTGCCAGTCTTTACCTCTGTAACTCCCTGTCCCATGGGTTGTGCCAAGGGTGCTATCCCTGCTCCCTCTGGTACCTGTAAATCCTACCTATGGGTAGAAGAGAGATACAGCCTATAGGGAGGAGCAGCATTCTGCCTGTAAAGCACATAGCTAGGTTTCACCACTGTTTTCACAGATGCTTATGCATGTATTTGCTTGTATCCACGTTGCATTCTTTCTTGCTCTCCTCTGTGAGACCATCCTCTTTCTCTGGTGGGGCTTTTTAGCCTGTCTGAGGGACCAGACTGAAGACAGTGGAGAGTCCATTGTTAGATGCACTTCTCTTACTGCTATCCCTCTGTTTATAGCCAGCCCTCTGTCCCTTTCTGCCTTCAACAGTCTCACTGTCATTTCCAATTCTCCTGGTTAAATAATTAAAACAAAGCACATCCATGCTTGTGGAAGAGGCTAGTGCTGTGCTACCAGTGTTGCATGCACATCTCTTTGAGGCCTTGCACTACCTTTTCCAGAGGCAGGACTCTGTTACCAGGAACAGTCTCTGGTGCAGAAAAACTGCTTCTTGAGGAGAAGGAGGGATGCAGCTGAAGGGAGCCCAGAAAGATTGGCTGCTCCAAGATTACAAAGGGAAAAATAAATAAAATAAATAAAATAGTAAAACACTAATTTTTTTCCTTCCATTTTTTGGAGGCATTCTTTTTGCAGGGGAGGGACAGTTCCCTAGACAACCCCTTTCACCTATAATCAGTTGTGTCTCAGTGTCTTGCAAGACTGGGTTCACTGCCCAGCACTCTGGTTTGCTTCACTTGTTTTCACACAGTTGCACAGAAATTAGCTCTGTTCTGCCCATGCAGAATGTACCTTTTCATGTTCCACCAAGAGAGACAATAGTCTCAGTCTTTGTGGTTTGTGCAGACAACCACAGAGATACTTTGGCAGGCAAAAGTTGCCCTGAGAGGGAGTGACACCTAACCCCGAAAGTATGAAGACCAAGCATCCCAAATGGGATTGAAGAAGAACCTTCAATCTTCAATCTAAGAATCTGAAAAGCTGAAATCACTTCATCCTGGCTTAAACACTAACACCAAACCACTATCAAAAAATAAGCACCACACTTTCATCTCTTCACAAGTGCTTCAGACTCTCCCCAACTTTGAACCAGTTCAAGACTTTCTAAAAGCCAAAGACTAAGCACACTGACTGTAGTTGAGGACTTCGGCAAGTAATTGACTTCCAGAGCAGCTCCACTACCACCCCTGTGCAAAGTGTAGCAGAACATGATCCCAACCTTAATCAGCAGTTGAAGAGTAGTTGTCACTATTGATTTTCATTGAAGAGCAGAAACAAAACACCTAAACCTAGACCCAGCTGTCTTCCTCCCATGCTTTTTGGGAAGGCTAGTGAGTGAGCTGAAAAGAAACACATTCCAATTTCTCAAAGCCTTTGATGTCTGGGGGATCATGTCTGGGTCTCACAATTGCATTCCCTCTCCTGGCTACCTGAAATCCCCATCTCTGTAATGAAATTCTGTGGAAGCTTGGATGCTGCACAGCACCAGGAACAGTTTCCACCTCCCAGCTGCCATATAAAGAGGCAGCAAAGGCCAATGGGACAGTTCATCCTCTGACAGTACATGCTTCTTCTGTTAAGCTGACTGGGCCATGGAGTTGCTCCAGGAGCACCATTCCAGTGCCCTCACACAGGTATGAGTAGCAATGCTACTGGAAATGTCTCAGGCCTACAGGCTGGCCCCCAGCTGCTGCTTCAGATGACAGGAGGTCCTGCAAGTCCCACACGCTTTTTGCAGACAGCTCAGATACCAGAGGGCACTAGACACCTGTGTTTAGGTAGCTAAATCTTTCTCCTAGCAGGCCCTACAGGTCTAATTCTTAAAGAGCTTAAGATAGAGGGACTTATGTATTGTTTGTGCCAAGCTGTTCCGAGACAGGAAGAAATAAAGTGGAATTGGAACAGGACTAGTTTGAAAGCTATAACTCTGGCAAATCCAGCAAGTGACAACCATTTCTAATCAAAAGGCATCCTTCTGTCTTCTTGAGAGGACAACTCCCTAGCTGGTCTCCATTTACCATTAAACTCTGCTGAAAATGCATGCTCCATCATACTTCTGTACATGATATCTGGAAAGACTCAGAGATTCCTTTTCCATTTTGTCATTTTAGGTTGTACCCTTTAGAGTGGATCAACAAAATTGTTCTGTAGTAGGACACTACAGTGCCCTGCCATCTTTTGAGTTTTCTCTTGTAGATTATGGAAGGCTGGCTCCAAGCACAGTCACGTGCCCTCTGTATTGTGTGGGATCTGTACAGTCCATCAGTGCCTTTGCAGCATCTTAAATGGCCCACAGCCACCCTACAGCCTGAGGATTTGTCTGCATATATGCCCCTAAGACCAATTTTTATGCTCTCATGAAGCCAAAATAAATCAAACAATACGGATCGGTAGAGGATTCTGGCATAACTGTAATCCTAGAATTATCTTGTCCTAGCTCTGTGAATCATTAGGGTATACTCACTGTCTTTTGTCTCTTTATCTCGACAACTAAGAGCACCAATCCCATTCCTTTATTATCCAACCAGCATATTTTTATGCCTTGAGATTTCAGATTTGTCTTGTCGGGGTTTAGGCTGTCCATGGTACATTCCAGTGAGTATTCCTGGAAGTGTTAAAGGCCAGGTTGGATGGCTCTTTGAACAACCTGGTCTAGTGGAAAGTATCCCTGCACATGGCAGAGGAACTGAAACTAGATGATCTTTATGGCCCCTTCCAATCCAAACCATTCTAGGATTCTATGAACTGTAGGTTTAGACAATCTGCTAACACAAATGCCATCAGCACCCTTCATTCCCAGACATCTGTAATTATTTCTTCATGATGCTTCTAGACATTCCTTCTCCATTCATGTCAGTGTGTCTTCCACTAATCTTTACAACTCCTGGCAGCATAAGAGAGTTGAAGAGCAATTGCTGATGTTCTTTGCAGTCATCACAAACAGAGGGTTTTATGCTGTCAGCTGAAGTGTCTGTATGCACCCAGAGCTCTTGGAAGTCTCAGTGCTAGAGCCAGGGAAGACTGCAATGCCCCATGGCTCAGAAAAGTGCTTGCAAAAGACACATCCTGCCTGTCCAGAGAGGGCATGTAGAGCAGGCTGCTTTGGAGACCAGGAGCTTGTGTGGAATGCCCTTAGGCAAAGGCCTATCTTCAACAGCTCAGCCAAAATTACAACAGCAGCGGCACAGCTTCTTCCTCTGGTGGCAACCTAGACTGAAATGTTGCCTACTGAAAAGAAACAGTAGAGGGTTTATGGGAGACAGCAGCTGAGGAGACAAGGCAGCTGGTTTCCATTTCTAGCACTTTCCTTAGTCATTGCATAAACTTGAACAGCAATTTAATTCTATGCCTGGATTTCCTCTTTAGAACAGGACTAGTAACTTCCCTGTAAACCACAGTCAGTGTCAAAAAGCCACTACACTTGTCTAGTTCCTTAAAGCAACCAACCACAGGGCTCAGCACACACTTTGGGAGGTTGTATGTCTGACAGTGAGGAACTGCTTAACTATGGTAAGATGCCATGGTCAGGAACACAGGAAACAGAGGAAAAAGGAGGTAAAACAAAAGGAAAGCTGTATCCCAGACATACAGAGCACAGCTGGTGCAGGACAGAGTGGAAAGCTTGACCAGAAGAGCAAAAGTGGGACAGAAAGCAGACGTTTGTACTTCAAGGTGTGTATGTTACAGACTTTGTCCTGCCAAAAAAACCGTGAGTGAACAGAGCAGTTGTTGTCTGACAGGTTGAAAGTTAAGTCTGGATAGAGGAACAGAGGTCAGCTAGAGTGCATGAAGACAATTCAGTCCATTCTACACATGCTCCAAAACTCAAAGATTAGGGGTGGGGGAAGCACTTTAAAGATTACAATTGCTTATATGGCTCTAGAGCACAAGGAGCTGACTGAACTGCAGGATGTGCTCAAGGAGATTTTGCACAATTAAAAAAATATTCTGCAGATGACAGAAGAGGAGGAACAGATGGAAAGCTCCCCACAGCAATGGCCATGTGGCTGCAGCCACCAGCTCAGTTGTTAAGATGTGAAGACATTTCATATCCAGTATGAACACAGTGGGATAATCTTCCTTTATACCCAGCAGCACACAGCCAAGATCCATGCTCTTAATCTCTTGGACACAAAAGCTGATGTTTCCACCTGAGAGCATTTTGTTCACTACCACAGCTACCAAGAGGGTGTGTGTCCTCTCCAGTCAGAAAAGCAGCTCTTGAGCATGACTACCTTGGTTGAAGACAGAAGTCTCATCCAGTATGACACATCTGCTACAACGCCTACAGAAATCTTTCATGCCAAGCACAGAGGAGTTCGTTCACTCTCTGCCAAACCATGTCACTAAAAAACAAAAACTCCCGTGTCTATGTCAGTCAGTACCCACCAAGGTAAGGCAGGTCTCTTGGCAGGAGGACAGCATGGCAGCATTTCTTTTTTCTGCCTGAAAGGGAGGTAAATCATGGGCTTTTACAATGATTATGTTTTCATAGTGAAAGAGCACTGTCTGGAGATCATTCATTTTGGAAGCCTTGATCCAGCACTTGCAGGGATATCACCATCTCCCAGACTAGAGTGGAAGAAAAGTTCCTCCTGCTATGTTGAAATCATATGTAGACCTAGTACCCTCTTCATCTTCTCAATCCCTCAAATAGAAAATTTTAAAATTTTTTTAAGTTTTAAAATGTTATTTTCCTCTTTCAAGGCCAACACAAAGTTTTCCATGCTTGAAGACTAATGAAAAATCTATCAGAAAAAAAAGGCATTTGAACTGGTTTACTTGCAGGATCTAGTAAAATACCACACTACCTCCTCCACACGATGCTACACTTACCAGTGCAGCTCTAGTGTGGAAACACATACCAATCAGACAAATACCCATCACACATCTAATTTGTCATTTAGTTTCAAAATGACCCTGCCCATCCCATGATTTTTAATCTCTAACGGTGGCAGCACCTCCAGTGATGTGCATGTGACAGCATGCTTGAATGAAAGCACCATTAAACCATGAGAACTTGCCACAAGCTGTTTGCCATGACATGTGAAGGAAGCCAACAGAGTCTCCATTTACCTATACGGTCTTCCCTAATGTTGGTGTTTGCTGAATGGCTGTGGCAGCATTCAGGAACCCCTGCACTGCACTCCTCAAGGCAGCAGTCCCTGATCTGATAAGGTTTCTGTAAGACCTGTGCATAACAGCAGGGCCAGCAGTGCAGACAGGATTGCAGCAGAGAGTACAGCTGCTTCCAGACATGGCTTGCTAAAAAATCAGTACGGGCAGGGTCAGAGAAGGTCTATTTCATGTATGCTAAACAAGCAAGAAGAAGGAGTGAACCAGAAAATTTCAGAGAAGCCAGCCCCCAAACCCAACAAATGTGAAGTTTTTGAGAAGGGTCCAAAGAAGAAACATACCCATGTGACTCTGAAAGGCAAAAACAAAGCATCAGCATAGCTAAAGAAAATGGCTCCCAGAGATCTGCAGCACACCAACAAATATGCTTTGCGGGCACCACACAATTCCCTCTGATGCAGGAAGCCTGATTTCTGTTCCAGCTGTGCCCCTCCCAGGCTTCACAGCTCAAATAAATACTCCTTATCTTCAAGTCTGCCTGTTTACTGAAGTTTGCTGAGAGTGGTGTGACCCAGATTGTGCTTAAATACAGCCAAGCTCAGCACAGTAGCAGTCAGTCACCCTCTGCACACGGTGCTTGGCATCCCAAAGAGTTTGTTGTCAAAGTTCAGCTGTATCAAATGCTCAGACTATATGGACAGTTAATATCTGGCCTAGACTGCCTAGGTCAACTAGTAAAATGTCACTTCTCCCTTTTTAGTCCTCTGTCATCTCAGTTCCTATATGCATGAATAGAAATTAATCACAAACAGGAGTGTTTTCAAGTGAGCAAAGGAGGGCACACTGAGTCTCACAGCTGGCTGCTACACCTGCCTCTAAATTGCATATAAAATGCTTTCATCCTGCACAGAGCCTAAGTATCCAACTTGCTAATTTACCAATTCAAGCTAGGAATTAATATGAAATAAATTTTGCTCAGCATGGGACTCTCTGGGAAGGTGTGTCATGCTCTGCAGCCCAGGTGCTGCATGCCACCCCAAACCTGAACACAACCACAATGAAGCAATTCCTGCTTATTGAGACATCTCTGGCTCATAGGATCCATCTGGCTACATGTGCTCTTTAAAAATTAACATTGCTGAAACAGGGCAAATAAACAAAGGAGGTCAGAATCACCTGCAAGTACTTTACCAATGCAAGACCACTACTACCATTCACTTTAAACAGCAAAACGTCATAATTAGCACTAATTTAGCCAGGAAAGTAGGCAAAAATTCCACTATGATATATCTGCAAGCAGCACCACAAGATTTACAATTAAGATGTGCAGTCATGACCACACCAAGTTAAGATCACAAGAGCAGGAGAACATGGTGCTACCCCATGGGCACTCCTGAACTGAGTAGCCACAGAGGAGACAGATGCCTGACCCATGGAATCACATCCCTAATCAGAACACACCCAGAGACCACCTGTGCCATAAACAGGCGTTCAAGGCTCTTGCCATTCACTGGAAAAATACTTTTTTCCATATGGGTCCACTTTAGTGCAAAACAGTCACACTCCTTTAGTTTAAAGAGCACGCCTCTTAAGCTGCTTCAGGTTTTTCTCCTACACCACCAAGTCTTCCAATTTAAAAAGGGCAAAAGCCAGTCAGCATTGGAGGCTGTAAATCTGAAAGGACTGAACTATAAGGAACCCAAGAGAGAAGCAACCGCTCAACTTCCAAAGCCTTGTCAGCATCCATCCTTGCAGATCAGCACCCCGTTTTCTGCTGGAAGAAAGTGTTCTGGAATGAAGTGTTAGCCTGCTCCCAACCATGGCTCCTCAGCTAAGGCCACAGCTCGGTGCAAGGCAGAGCAGAAGCATGCACGGACCACACCCAGCTACCTCATGGATCTCCACCTGGGGAATGCTCCTGGTGAGATGTCACTGCCACCCCACGGGGCTGCCAAACATGAAGTCCTTGAGAAGAGGCCAGAATGGTCTTGGCTGCAGCAGAATGATGTTCTATACATCTAGCCCATCTCAAAAGCCTGCAGTCAGTGACTGGGTCTCCTCTACCCTCCACACATAAGACTTCCAATTTCTTTCATAGGGCCTGTCAGTTGTTATCAGAAAGAGCATACACAGATCTTACCTGGCACAAACTTCTCTCCAGAAGATAAAAACTTTCATTAGCGGAAGAAAAAGGGAAAAGAAGGAATTAAAAACAGCCATGGGAAGGGTGAGAGAAATGAGTGAAAAAACACTACTTTTTCAAAGAGCAGTCAAAGCCTGCAGTGAAATGCCAAGAGCTCTCCAAGGCCATGAGAATGTAAGGTGAACTGAGGTTTTTACTTATTTCCACAGAACAGCCCCCTCCTCACTGCAATGTTAATTTCCAACAAAATATGGAAGTAAATACTTTGTTAGACCAAACTATTAAATTATCTTGCTATCAGACAAGCTCAGGCAAAAGCAGTTTCTGTGGACAGCTGAGCTGCTGTGAGTAGCCCCTGTAGCCACACCTCCAACAAGGAGCTAATGGGAAGCTCCTAACTGTTGTAACCTCTCTTTCCCATTTGCTCAGGCATTTGCTCACTGGGACAGAGAGGTTACTGCTCTCTAACCTGAGAAACCTTTTCTCCTAACATAACCCCAAGCTTCTGTGAAGCCCTCTCACATTCATATAAATATATATTAAGAAATCTACTTGAAAGCACTCATGTTGAAATTAGTCTGCAATCCCTTTGTTTAAAGTTGCTACTGTTCCACAAACACTGTCTGCAGTAGTAGTAGAATTACTCAAGTACAGCTCCTGAAATGTGAAATAAAAAGCAACAACAGAATAAAGCCTCTAACTTGAACAAGGCAATCAACATCTGAATGCTTTTTTTTCTGCATAGAAAATAAATCAGATTGCTTTTTACATAGTTGTCAATTATTCTTTCCAGCATGGGAGGATTCCTTTTAATAAATTAAAATATTATTTACAGCAGATGCTCTCAGCAAGCTTCTTTGGATGAACAAATGACATCAACCTGAAAAAACACTGTTTGGCTGAGTATGAGCATCACTAGTAAAATCACCAAACCATTTTTTTCCTTAAGTGCCTCCTTCCCTGTGAAGTATCCAAGGAAATTTATTTCATTACTGAGTGTTGTGAACTAGTCACATGAATGGGATTTAAGCCATTCAGCCATGGCAATGTTGCTGGTTCACTAGAGAAGACAAATCATGAGCCGAGCTGATGCCAAGATCCCCAAGACTATCGAAATCATCTCATGCTTTACAGACCAAATTCAGTACCTGACATGTTTAAAAATATGTAATTATTTTAATAAATTTTTTACATTTCAAACAAATCAGCAAACATTGTTAAATTCACTTCATCTCAAAATCACAGAATCAAATATTCTGTGAAAATACTTACACCTTACAGTTTTACATTAATCCATTAAAGATAAAATATCTGGAATGATTCTACTGATTTCTGCAGCTCACTGAAAGAAAACGTCCCAACCTACTCAAGCAGTAAACAGAAAACAGTTATGATTTAACCCTTATCTCAAAATATCTTTTTGAAGTTACTTAGCAAAAATAAACAACTCTCTACTTAAAATAAATGATGCACAATTACGTCAGCTCTTAAGCAACCTGTAGTATAATCTGTAAAAAAAAAAAAAAAGTTTCTCATTTGACTGTGAGCCTGGTTCCAGACCTGTAAATAAAGACTAGTGATAAAGTCTCTGGCTGCCACCATGCCCAGGGGAGATCTGCTAAACTAGACTCAATTTTACCAAAGAAACTTGTACAACAGTAACTCAGACACAAAGAAAGCACGCATATAAGAATTTGTACAAAATAGGGGCTGACATAGAGATTTGTATTTTACCTTGTGAAAATCCATCAAGTAGGGCTACAAAAGGAAGAACAACTGTAAAGTTTAACAAAGTTCTCTAGAAGAGAACAACTACTTGCTTTCAGGAAAAAAAAACCCAATACAATAAATAAACTTTCAGGGAAAAAAAAAAAACAATACCAAAAAACATAACTGTGAAGCAGTTATGACTGTCCAAACCTGTGACTCAAGAAAGAAATCATATGAAGCAACTGAGAAGTGACTAATACTTCTTCCTCCTGCATGAATTTAAAATGGAAGTTTTCACATTTCAATTGATGCAGTTTAAAAGTCAGAAGAGTGAAGCAGAGCTGGGAGGAGTTTGATTAGTCAAACAGTCAGTGTCCTTAGCAAAGTTTATTAATTGGTTATTTTGTGTCCTGAATGTAGGTGGTAAAAAAAGGTGTATTGTAATATAGGGATAGCAAATTTCTTCTTTTTTTTTTTTTCAAACTAAGAGCAACCAAAATACATTATTCCACTTTTCAGAACAACCCATTCTAATGCAAAGTTGATTAATGGTGTACTTTGTAACAGCTCATGGAGACAAAGCAAATTTGGCCTCTCTTGAATATCATCTTATCTGAGGCCTGGAAAATAAGCAGAAGTTGCTAGTCATTAACTGTAGTCTTTAATAAAATTATATTAATCTTCCAATGCTAGATTTTGTAATAAAGGCATACCTTCATGGTGGCAGAAACACAAGTAGATACCAAAAATAGCTGAACACGTCTTTAGCCATGAACGAGAAGCTTCTTGTTTAATTTTATGTAATAATAACAGAGCATGAAATTTTGAAACTTGGCATGTTTTTAACTTACTTTTACTTCACTCATTTTTAAGAGCACATGGCTGATGGTGTCTAAAAACAACATTAAATGAAGGACAGCCATGCAGGAATAGGAGATGGGATCCTTTAAGTGAAAATCTAAAAAACCTTCTCTTTTGAAACAGAGGTTAGAAAAATACAATCATACTACATTAATGAAATTTTTATTCAAAACCCAGCTCTTCCATTTGATGGGGAATCAGACAAACACATCCTTTAAACAAGAACCCCAAACAACAGAGTACTCCTCTACTGCTTTAGAACTGATTAATGCACACCCATTTCTCCTAGACTTTGTAAAAAACCAAATAAGTGGTAGGAGCCCTTAGCAGAGTACCTTATCAGGAAGGGCCAGCCCAACCACTGCTCTTTCAGTTCTTCCAGGAATGGCTTATTTGTGTGCAATGAATAAGCAGATGCTAGATATCATTGGAGTACATCACAGTGAACAAATACTGCCCACAGGCTGGGGTGGAACAGCAGCACATAGACCCAATCCCTCTTAGAAGGTGTTCAAATTATATGTTCTTAAAAGCTTAACACTTCGTCTGGATTCCAGATAACAACCTCACTGCTAGCAAAGTTGGAAACAACAACGGAAATCATCAGTACAAAAAGAAATTGTTGTAATAGCTTCAATGAACAAACAGCTTCCATGCTCTTCTTTATTTCAACAGAGATGATTAGTTAAGGTGCTTTAGGATTCTGCATGGCAGACAAGCTGGCAGAGGTGGCCATTTAATAAGCTCTGGAGTCTTTAGCGGGTGTCTGGGGGCAGCTCCCGGGGCGGAGCCCTGAGCTGCTAGTTTCTGTAGCGGGGCATCTGTGGAGCAGGGGCTCCCTCTAAGGGGACTGAGGAGGAGACTGTCATCAGCTGTCCACCGTGAATTCTCTCGTTCACCCGCAGGTCACAGCCATCCTGCAGCATCCTTATAGCTATCCTTGCAATGTTTTTGGAGTCATCAAGTCCACTGTGAGGTCTCCCATCATAATTCATGCCCAGATTTTCAAGCATGATTGTCAGTTTGGTCTGGTTCCTAGGAACCTGATGGAGAAAGTGAGTAACATTCAAGGATTAGGTTTGGTACCAAGTCTTTTTAATCTAACACAATGCACTAGAAACACATGCAGATTTTAAGCCTACTAAAGTCACATATGACTTTCATGTTGCCTTCTGTCAGATCACTAACTATTTAACTTCAAAGCACCTTGGTGAGACAGACACTCATTTTTACAGAGGAGAAATAGTCAACAGGAGTTTGTCTAGACCTGGGATCCTGTCAAGAGCCTCTGACCAGCACCAGCTCAAGATACACTTGTGCTGGCAAGGGTGGAAGCCGTGACCTAGCTAAGTTTAACCATCTTTATAAAAAACAAAAAACAGTGGCATTGCAGAGGGAATCTGAGTTTGGTTTTCCTTTTAAATTCTAAGTGATTAAAGAAGCACCAAGCTCCTGATTCTCACTGACATCAAGCTCCTGAGTGCCTTCAACCTTCACAGGACCTGATCAGCAACACCTACAGCAACCCTGTAAGATTTGTTCAGCACAAAGCAAAGCTCTTCCCTTATTAAATGTTAATCTTTCTTTTATCTAGAGGTTACATTTAGTATGATAAAGCCCTTCAAAAGAAGACCATTAGCTAGGCTGAAATCCCTTTCAAAAAAAGTATTTTAGTGTAGGCTGATTGGGAATTTGCTAGAATCTCCAAAAACTCATTTTATGGTACTGACAGAAAGCAGCGATAAGATCTAGCACTGAACTTAGTATTACTTTTCTCTTGACAATTTGATTCCACTGTAGATACATCCTAATCTTCCCTGCCTCCATTACATTGTCTAAAGTTAAGATTCCATGAGGGTACTCGTACAAATTAGTTTTGTAGTGTATTGCATGAAAACAGGAAAAAATAATTGAAAAATCAAGACAGTCTTTTCAACTGAACTACTTGATCTAAGAGGACCGGTATAACATTTTTAGACAATCCTTCAATAAGCACAACCCAATTCTTAAAAACAAGATTAAAATCAAAATGCAGTAACTATATGATCTGCAATTAGTGGAGTGAGAGCTGCACATGAAACACATTTGAAAATCAGGCACCAGGCAACTAGTGTTACAATTTATACTACACAAGTAGAGATGACAAGCACAACAGAGCATTCTAGACTTTTAAACCAAAATTTCCTGTAAGAGAAACAGCAATTTGTACAAACCTTGTAGAAGTTCCCATATGATTTGCGAATATTGATCCACTTTTTGGCAAAAGAAGGGTATTTGATGCGGCTAATACGGCACTGGGTGTTCAAAAATTTACTCATATCCCAAGATCTTATGAAGTCAAAAGAGGAAAACATTAGTCATATATAATCCTGTGTTCTACATATTGCACAGCTGTAGAACTAAGTTGTCTTGTCTCTGGTGAACAGTAGAATGAAAACAGTTTAGGAAAAGCTTGTTTGTTATAGTCCCAATAAAGAATTTTTTAATATTAATTTGTTAATCATGGGGAAAAAATAATGACAGAAGCAAGACTTTCACCAGGATGGTTTCAGGTCCACAACAGTTAGGACAAAAAATAGCACACCAACAACTCCACCTACCACATGAACACTGAAAACTGCCACTAAATTAGATGCTTGTTAGACCAAATTATTAGAAATTAAATTATTAAATTATTAGAAATTAAATTATAGACCAATTAGCCCTCAGGGAAGCAAGCAACACGTTAAATCTTCCTGATTATTTGGGTATGCATTTATCTCTCTACTTCAGGTAGGTGATTGAAACTAGACTGCACCTAGTTTTATGAGAAACCAGGTATCTATGAAAATGTGAAATCATAATCCTATTTATTTAGCAGCCTACCTTCCTGAAGGGAAACACCCCTACAAGTTTGTAAGCTGCAAGCTAAAGTACAGTTTTTTTCCCCTATCTCTTCTAGCTGTCTATACAATCTCACCTACAGAGATTGCATATACACCTATACAACAGAGATTTCAATGCACCTATTTTCCTTAAAGAATTTCACTGAGGGGATTTCTCAGAGACATTTAGGCCCAGTAATATAACCAGTCTTGGATCAGCTTTGCTTTTCATTTTTTAATTCACTGTTGCTTCCAAAGATAGCAATGTAATTATAGGTTAAAAATTAAAAATTGCAGAGTGTTGTTTTCAGGTATTATGCACTGGATATAAATGGAGAATTACAGCAACAACAAAGTATAAAGTCTTCAGCATCACTCTGTTGCATACAGACCACTAGGAAAGAAACGGCGCCATCTGATGGATTTAAGCTTCATTTTGAATTGTTCAGGTCAGCTTTACCCATTTTACCAAAAACTTCAAATAAAATAAAACCAGCGAAATGGCAGTGTCCTGATTCATCTTTAGCAATGCACTCACAAATATTAAACGTGATTTTGCAGTTTTAGATTGGGCTGAAGGCTGCATAAGGACATACCCATCAGTCAACATGGAATAGCTGTACTTTGTTCCCAGTTCTCGTTGTCTCATCCACTCTATAACATTCTGCAGAACTTGAGGAAAAATATCAGCTTTATCAACAATGTCCTAAGGGAACAAAAAAAAAAAACCAACAAAGCAAGGAACATTTTTTCAGAAAAAATCCCTCAGCTTTAAGTGTATAAACTGTATCGGTATATGGGCAATTAAAAACTTGGCTTCATCAAAATCTTTATAAAATCAGATTTCACGTTAACAGATGACTGGACAGGTTTTTTTAAACTGAAAAAATAGCACCACAAAAGCACTGCTACAAGAGCCAGCCTCCTAATAGCTTCTGTAAAGGTAACAAGGTTAGTCCATAGTTGAACCTGGATTAAAACCTTTGAGGTTGTTTCCCAGGCTCCTGCTTAAGTCACTTATCACAAGGCATTGCCATCCTAAGACTCTAAACTCTTCAGAACAAAAATATTAGGGGAGGAACTGATGCAATTCAAAAGGTGCTCTGCCCTACTAAAGATTACCTTTCTCCACATGAATTAAAAAGAGAATACTTTTTCCCACAAAATTACCAACTTAGTGAAATCAGCTCTGTGATAACTGGGAGAGTGAAAAAACAAGGATTAAGAGAATAGGCCTTGCAGAAAAATAACCATGAAATACTACCATTAAAGGTTACCAGTCTGAAAACATCAACAACACACCCCTTTTTTTTCAATTTCTTCCTGAAGAAATAAAAGTGCAAATTACCTGGGTTATTCCTGTCAGACTGATGCAGAAGTCTGAAAGCTTGGGATTAATCTCGGGCTTCACGTATTGCTGAAAGGTATCCTCCTGTAACAGGAGAATCAATCACCCAGCTGCAGCACACTATTCAGCCTGCAAGGCAACTTCTCTGTCTCGCCTGCAGCCCAAGGGCAACAGCAGCTACTTGTCCTGCTACAGGCAAAAGGGAGTGTGCACCTCCTGAGCCAGGAGGAGCCTCCTGACAGGCCATCATCAGATTCCTAACAGCACAGATAGCCTTCCAACCAGATCATGGCCTTCCTCTCAGCCAGTAGGCACCAAAGAGTGGGAATGTGGATTTAAGAGGTAAAAAGCACAGACTGCAAAAAAACAGAGGATCTGGGAAAAGAAGAGTGAAAGTAAGGAAAAAAATAAGTGAGAGGCATGAGCAAAGTCTTATATTTTTTAGGTGGTATGTCTAAAGGTTCACCTGCAATTCAAGGAAAGTAACCAGCTGCACACCTCAGAAGCTTCAGGCAAGTCCTAAACCTCTGGATGCCAGCCAGGCAGAGACAAACAAAATCTCAGTCTGGGAAACTGAGCAACACAAGAGTGAAGACTGAAGGAAAGTTTCATGGAAAAAATAAAGCCCCAAATCCCTGCTGTTATACAAAACCTTTTGGACAGGCAAAAAAAAAAAAAACCCCACTCTAAGAGCAATAAAAACAATCCTGGTAATCTGCACAATCCTTTTTCTTCTGTTAAGTCATACATGTAGCTATACTTTATTGTAGCATCACAATGATTACTGGAAATCCTCTTCCCATTAAGAGTTCTTCATAAATGAACCATTAGTTAGAGGTGTGTGCACATCCTCTGTTTCACTTGGGTCACTCAATTTCAGCTAAGCAGCAGTTAGTTTATCCTAAAAGAAAGCTGGACTGGAACAGAGCACTTGAGGCTACAGGCTACACAGCTGTTGGTCTGTTGGGTACAATTTGGAAACAGCTGAGCCTGACAAACAGTGGAGTTCACTCAATCTCACTTTCTAGACCTCTGCATTAGTGTCTTCTAGATCACCTCACATAGGACCACAGTTATGATGAATGCCTTGAGTCCTAGAAATAGATTTTTGGGCCTTAAAGCAGGGAAAGAAAGGGCAGATGGGAACAATACATGAGAAACTCATATCAATAGAGGGGGTCGACAGCAAAAGAATGATCTACTTCGATGATTTGGAAAATGCTTTCAGAAGAGAAAGTTTTGTTTGTACCTAAGAGGCACAGAGGATAAACCCTTATGAAAAAAAAGTATGCTATTTTTAATGAAGTTCAACATCTACTTAAAGACTAATCTGAACTTTCTGATGCAAACAAGTTACTTCAAAGACCAACACAGCCATCAGATCACTTACTATTTCCAGGGTACGTGTATTTACTAGGACAACAGGAAATTCAATTATTTCATGTACAAATTCAGGTGGATTTCCTTCTTCACATGTTGCTTCAAAGTCAACGACACAGATGTAGTCATAGCAGCTCTCTCCACTAATGTGTTCCTTCTGCATCAGCTTCTGTTTCTTATAATAGTTTTTCAATCTCTTTTTCAGTACATCTTTCACTCCTCTAAAGAAATAGGGAAAGTGACAAAGATCACACTCTTGTTTAATTATTTCCTTGTTGTAAAACTGAAGCTATATTTAACATTTGAAAGCTCAACACTTATTACCCTCATTTTGAACACCAGCACATGTGAAGCCTGAATTCCAGTTTATCATCGAGGAGAGTTAGCCCCATTATCTACATTACATTAAACCCATTTTCTGGGATGACGCAGAGGCTGTGATACCCCCCACAATGCAATACCAGAGACAGACTGGGAAGCATGGCACAGAGACACTCTGCAGTCACCTCTGCTTTAGCAAGACTCAGTATCCAAAGCCCTTCCGAAACTCAAGTCTTTGTAGATTACTCCTGGTTGACCTGTGGCCCTGGAGGAAATACTGCTACACCCATATTCCCCTGTGCCCTCTATCTGAAGTGATTCATGCCCCAGGCCTTTCTGCATCAGTGGCATAAACAACACAGAATCCATCTTAAATATCCACATTTTACATCTTTCTCAATTTAAATTTAAAGTTGAGCTTGAATAACTCAATTAAAATAAAGTATTTGAGATTTTAGTTGTCAGAAAAACCTCCTGGTCAAGATCCTGCTTTTCAGGAGGTTTGTGGCTATAAATAAATTCACATGGGAAGCAATTGAAATTACTTACTGTGTCCTTTTAATATAAACATTTTAATATGAGTGCATATGCCAGAACTGCCATGTACAAAACCAGAGCTGAATAAATGAGGATAATTTACCCTTCCAAAGAAGTTATTTTCAAAATTATTCATTGCAAATGAAATCACAGAAGCTGCAAGAGATATGTGTAGCAAGTGGTATTATCAGAAAAGCAGCCCAGTGATCCACAAAGAAGAACTGAAACCAAACTGCTAAACACGCATTTGAGAACATCAGCTGCTTCTGCAGAGATAACTCTTCTTCATTCTGGTCTGTTGGTCTAGTTTAAGCCAATGACCAGTTCATTAAAAGTTGAGACAGTATGGGAGCTGATGAAGGGGGAAATTACCTCTTTCTTCACCAAACTTATAAAAAAAGTTGAAATTAGGAAATTATTGACTATTACAATAACCTTGAAGGAAAGGATGGTGTATGGTAATCTGCTCAATTCTTTACATTAGAACTGATGCACTATTTGTTTACAGGTAAGACATATTCTGACTTGACTTGCTTGAATATATTGAAAAAAGAAACCTAGCTTTGGTAAAAGAGAAATTTTAAGCTTTCAGCATTTACAACTAAATTAAAAAAACTCATATAGAAAACTTATAACCTAAGAGAAGGCCACAAACAGAACATACACTATTTGAATGCTGCTTTCAATTTTTAAATCAGAGCAACTGCTAAATAGCTATTGAAATCTAATGTGTTTTACCAGAAGTTTTCTCAAGAAACAGTAAGATTTTCTCTTCATGAGGCATTAAATTAATTTATCAAACCAACTCGCCACCACTACTTCCTCATTCCTGCTGCCTATAGAATCTTCACAATATCTCAATATCTTGCCTAGCCACAGAATTATTAATCCTGCAGGTCATTTCCAGTACAGCAGGAACTACACTATACTCCCTTGCCTCTGCCCCAGTGAAGACAAATACAGCTTATAATACATTCATTTTTTCACATTTTTCTAGCACATGTATTCAGAGTAGCAGACCCTCCATCTAAAGGTACTTCTCCTCTGCAGTGATTAAATCCTGAGCCCCATGACCAGAGTTTGCAGCAAGTATCAGATCCGTGCAGGTACACTAAATAAAAATATGGATGTTCTGAGGCAAGTTGCTGTATGATGAAGGTCTGCAGCACCACCTGAGAACCACTGCAGTTCTTCTTTCCCCCTTGACCAAAAAGTGATGAGAAATACCTTACAGTAATGTATTCAAGCATTTCTTTGGGTTGCCAGTTGAGACAGCACACATTAAGCGGTGTGCATTAATCCTACAACAAAAACTGCAACAAGATCGAACATAAAACAGTGTTTGGTGCTGTGTTTGCTTTTCACTTTGTACTGAATTTTTAAACTTTAAAATAATCATCCCTCATTATTCTACTGCTCTCAAAGATAAATCAACATGTTTACAAATAACCTGGTTTCAAGCTTGAACTCTGCGAGTTTACTTCTGAGCTCTTCTCTGGTCATTCTGTTGATATAACCATTGGTTATAGCAATTTCTTTGTAAATCGGATCACTGAAGTCGTTTGAACTGGCAGCTGAGGTTTTGCCATTAGTTTCTTGATCACTGATCTTACAATGTTGTCTACCCTAGAAGAAAGAGAAATCAGGAAGTCATTTAAGAAGCTCAAAACTAGATGCTTGCATGCGAGCATTTCACAGCTCATTTTGGCACCAGAAAGCAGTAAAGCACCACACTTATGATCAAACTGAGCGAACCAGCTTATAGAATGGTAAGAGAATCAATACTGACGCCTGCTCTGAAACAATGTTTTCCTAAACAGCAACAGAATAAAGGGGCAGTGGTGCCCGTGTCCTGAGCCGTGTCGAAGGGCAGCTCTTGGAGACAAAACTTGAATACGCATCCTAATCTCAACAGAAAGAGTTCTCTGGTGCGAACGGGCAAAGCCTTCACGAGCAGCGAGATTTCTCCGGACGACTGAAATAACCCGAATCCACACCGACTGGGATACGCAGGCCGGTGCCCAACGCGTGCAAGAAAAACAAAGCAATTAACAAGAGGGAAAACTACGGGCACTTCCCGGCTCCCGACCGCTGCTCGCGGCCTTCGCGGGCCCGCGCAGAGCGCGGCCGCGGGCGGGCCGGGCCCGGGATGGCGAGCGGCGGCAGCGCCGGGGCAGGGCGGGCCGGGGCAGGGCGGACCGCGGCCTCGGGCCGCCCGCCCCGCGCACTCACCGGCGGGCGGGCTGCGGGAGCAGCCGCCGCCTCGTCCCGGGCGGCCTGCGGGCGGCTCTCTTCCCGCTCCTCCATGGCGGTGCCGGCGGGAAGCGCGGCGGGGACGGCGGCCCGTCGGGGGCGGGAGAGCGCGGAGCCCGCCCCTGGGCGGAGCAGCGGCCCCGGCCCGCCGCCGCGCTCGGGCGGCTCCGTGAGACCCGAGCGGGTGCGGCCGCGGCTCCCGGCGCTCCCGTCCGGCGCCGAGCGCTGCGCTGGGTGTGCCAGGCGTGCCCGGGCCGCCTCAGCCCCCGCTGTCCCGCCGGCCCTGCCCCTCTGCAGCAGCACCGCCGCCTCAGCCCCCAGGGGCTGTCCAGGGGCTCCCCCGGGGCGTGGGGTCACGGCAGCTCTCTGGAACCTCTCTCCGTTTCACGGGAAACACACACTGGGCAGACACCTCATTTATGCCTCCGTCCTCCTTCTCATGGCACTGATTTTGCACAGAGCACCCGAAACACGGATCTGGGACACCCGTGGCGTGCTGGGTGCCAGGTCACAGCCACCAGAAGGACGCAGTTGACCCCCAGCCCCTCCTTGCCACGGAATTTGCCGTGCCTGCTGTTCCCCATATCCCTTAATCCACAGTCAACAAGCAGGGTGAGGTGGGCGACATGAGACGTGTAAAGCTCTCTGGCTCTTCTTGGCCAGGAGGCAAAAGCAAAACAGTGAAATCTCTCTGTCCATCACAGGTCAGTTTATTTCCTGCTGGTGCTTCCCGTAGTCCTGAAATGCTGTCCAGCATCCCTCAGCGATGGAGGCCGATGTGTACCGGCACCCAACTAACGCAACCACACCTACCCCCACATATGCCAGTCACTTAGCAGCCTAGAACCTTCTCTCTGCCCTGCTGTGGCTGGGCCCCAGCACCCACCCTCAGTCGGACCTCCCGTCTCACTGTGGCACACCAGCATCTCCTTGCAGATGATGACATCCCCTCCCCTAGACCTGCTGTGTAGCATTTGTCATCATCGGGTGGGCGTACCACAGAGGTCTGTCTCCTCCACATTGAGTGATGACAGAAGTGAGATCACACACAAAGGCTTGGGGCTATACGTGCATGTCCTGCTTCCGGCTGCAATATTAGCTTTCTTGGAAGCTGCTGCAGTGCTGTTTTTTTTTTTTGTTTTTTTTTTTTTTTTTTTTGATTTAGTATGAGAATATTGTGGATAATACACTGATGATTTAGTTGTTGCTCAGTAGCATTCACTCTAAGTCAAAGCCTTTCAGTTTCTCGTGCTCTGCCAGTGAGAAGCTGCACAAGCTGGGAGGGAGCATGGCTAGGACAGCTGACCCGAAGTGGCCAAAGGGATATTCCATACCATGGAACATTTTGACCAGTATATAAATGGAGGGGAGGAGGAAGAGTTGATTGGGAGCTGCTGATGTTCATCCCCCATCACTGGGGGAGGGGCTGGACATCAGTCAGTGAGTGGTGAGCAATTGTACTGTGCATCACTCATCTTTTTTGGGTTTTATTCCTCTCTCTTTCATTGCAATTGCTATTATTAGTATTATTATATTTACTTTGCTTCTATTATTAAACTGATTTTAACCCATGGGTTTTACTTTTTTCCTATTTTCCTTCCTACCAGGAGGTGGTGGTGAGTGAGCAGCTGTGATGATGCTTAGTTGCCAGATGGGGTCAAACTGCAGCAGTGGGAAGGGATTTACTCCCATTTTTAATTCATCCTCCTGGTGCTGCCACAAATGCTCCTGTTGCCAAACAGAGGACCATCTGCCTTACTACTTTGCCTCCAAAACCTGCTCTGAACATGAGCAGGAAACCAAGTTTTTCACAAATGCAAACAACATGATACCAATGAGAGCCACTGAGCTGGCCTCACAAACCCATAAAATACCTTAAAAGGTAGTGAGTAAAAAAGCTGTTCCCCAGAAACACCTGCCCTGCTAAAGTGGGCAGTGATTCACAGATATTAAATATGGGGCTCCATGCTCAGATTCACTCAATGGCAAATCTCCCCATGACTTTGCTACAGCACAGATCTACAGCCAGTGCAGACCATTCCAGAGCTAGAGTCCAAGGAGGCACTGCAAGAGGAAAAACAAATCACACAGCCAGGACTCTCCTGGAGATTGAGATCACTTTTATTTTCAGTCATTTTGGCGAGGACGTGTGGGCAAGTGGAGGTGTGGTGCGCGTATGTCTGGGCATGCATGTGTGTGTGTGTGTGCAGAGTCCTGCCCAGTGACGTAGATAATATGAATACCTGCAGTTACAGTCCATGAACTGAGCCATGAAGCGTGTGATGAGTGCTACACTGAGGCCCACTTGCTTGCCTCTTCTTGTGCTTACTGCAGTGCAGCATCTCCACCTCCCGGCACAGCTGTTCCAAGGAATGACAGCTCAAGATCCCATCCAAAGGGCGTGAGAGGAACTGAGCTCCAGGATCTGGCTCTGCAGGAGTGAGCCAGTGGATTTTCATCTCACTTAGTGAGCTCCTAAGTAACATTTGCAGTTCCCTTTGACACAACTGTATCTAACTCCTCACAGTGAGGAGCCTCAACTGCTTGGACAAACTTTAGCTGCCTCAGAGGTACAATGGGAAAAAGAACAGGGATCCCACTTAAGTTCCAGTGCTACAGTACAGCCAAGCACATCTGGAGTTCCTGGGAAAGCAGCATCCAAATACACTACTGAGTTTTTACAGCCATCATAAAACTGTGGCATGGGGGATGCTGCAAAGGAGATGACCCATGTTTCTGCAGCCCCTAGTCTCTTTCATCTGATCTGAGAGACTATAAGGCAGGGTAAATCCCAAACTAGCCTCTATTTCAGTTTAACTTTCTAAAGCTGAATCCCCCAAGCACAGAGCAGAGACAATGCAGAAAGAACAGCACTGCCATGAAAGGAGACTAGTCAAAGGGATCCTGGCCTTGTGGCAGACTGGAAACAATCTTACTTCTGAGACGTTTTTGCTTATAGCAAAGTTAAAACAGAGGTGTCCCATCACCCAGGACCCTCTGCAGCTGCCAAAAGTCTCCCAGTACTCCTGTAAGCCCTAAAATGACCTAGGTGTGCAGCATCACCATTTGAGCTCACTCTCTCTCATCTCTACCTATTTGTATGTTGCTTAGGGACATGGCAAGGCTGCTGTCCTGGGAGTTTGACTTGGACGGATGCAGTTTTGAATCCCAGGTTTTGCTTCAGAGTGTAACACAAGGTACTCCAGACATCTTCCAGCTGCTGAAAGTCCTGGAGTGCAAAAGCAGCTCGCTAGCTCTGCTTCCAAATGTGTCTGAACCAGTTTCAGCAGGAAATCAAAAATTGGTCAAGCAAGGGATTGCAAACCAATAAGCAAAACCAGTACAATCATCTTGGGTGAAGTAGGCATCTAGAGACTGCCAGGAGATTCTCCTCCTATTCCAAAGGAGTCAAATTCATTGACAGCTCCACAGGGAGACAGCTGATGCCCCAGTCCTTTCTGACCTCTTTATAATACATCTTCAGTAAAGACTGCACAGTGGTCCACAGAGGCCTTAGTAATTTCTAACTGTGGTAACTCCCTGAGCAGGGATAAGAACTGGAACATAATACATACTCTGAACTCAGGTATCTGCTCTTAGGGCAATGCATTCAAGCCCTCTTTCCTTGTGGCTTGATTAATGAAAAATGACAGATCCTTCAAAAATACAGGGCCCTCATCCCTGGGGCTGAGGGATATTATGTGGGGTCTGAGGCAGGAGCTCAGCAAAGGGACACTGTATGAGGATCCAAGGCTGCATCCTTAAAAGACAGCGACAGCAAAATCAAAAGTACTATGAGCCGCTTGGTTTGGTTCTCCTGCATGGATCTCCCACCTGGCAACTGCAAAGGCAGGATGTTTCTGAACTGCATAGAAAATTAAATGGCTTTTGCATATTAAAAAAATTTGGATGAATACACAGTTACACCAGTTACTAAACAGTGGGTGGATGAGCAATCACTGTGTCGTATTCAATAGACCCAACTAGATTGATCTCTACACTGCCACACTCCTGGCATTACGGCTTCAGTGCACAGCAGCAGCCTGCATGCCTGCAAAGGCCAGGGAATGCTCCCACAGAGGTGGCACGCCCCGGCAGGAGGGCTGCGGTCCCAAGGAGCAGGCTGTAAGATGTCTGCTCTGTCCTCTCACTCCTTCAATGCTCACACATCCCAGACCAGATGGGCACACGGGAAACAGGCATCCGGCTGGAAAAGGATTCCAGTTTGTGGTTTCTTTACAATGTGGTTTCCACGCAACTTCACAGCAACAAATCGCTAGTTTCTTCCTATGGAGAACGGAAAGAGAGATGAGTAGCAGCACAACAGGAGGAGAAGGCCGCCCAGCATGGGAGGTGACAGTAGGGAATGCTCTAGCACAAGTTCTGCCTGTATCAGGCATGTCTCATGGGCAGCAAGACTCAGGACAAGGGAGTTTCCTAGCATTATTCCTGAGCACCATTCAAAGATCTCACCTCCCTTTCACCTTCTCCAGCCACCACAGACAATTCTGAGTCTCCAGTTTATCCACAGCAACATGGAGGCACAATCAATAAATGATTCTCACTGACATAAGAAGGTTCATTGCCAGAGATAGCAGCTCAACACATGAAATCTGAGCCCAAGCTACCCTCCCCAAGCTGGAACAATACCCTGAAGAGACAGGAAGCTGACTGAGCTGCCAGCTTTTATTTGGCAGCTTTTTCCCCTAAAGTAACGTATATGGCTTGGTTTCTTCTACCTGGCCTCTGGATCTCCTGCTGGAGTGGATTCTGCCCTGCTTTCCCAGCATTAAGTTCTTGCCAATGGGAAGATTAACAGCCTCGCACATTAGGCTGGCATTTGAAGGATCAGAAACCAGGGAATATCATCTGTGCAACTGCGGCAGGTCCCAACAGGACACATCACTCTTCTGCAGTGGTTGCAGGCCTGGCCAGATCACATCCTGGTGGGCACTGCCTGCTGACCTGTAACACCCATCCCAGATCTGCCATCACAGAGCAAAAATTAAGAGCTGTACATTAACACAAGTGTTTTAAATTCCTCATCTCTCAGACCTCCCCCACCATCCGATGAAGAGATCCTGGCTGTGGAAATGCTCGCCTCCTATTGATTTACATTAAATAAATATTTGCATGGAGCAGGACTCAACACAGTTACCAGGGCTCAGCTGCAGGGCACAAACTACCAGCAACATCTCAGAAGTCTTCAAAGCCACACAGCTGGGGGAGAAACCAGAACTTTGGTACCAGTGCTCAGCCTGCCCTTTCCCACATCTGGAGAGGGAAGATGGCTGCTTATGAAGCATAGGTGCCAATGTGAGCCCAAGGGGATTGGGATCACACAGCCACACACTGCTTCACCAGATCTCTGCACAAAGATGCCTGTGGCTTTCCATGGAGGACGACCAAGATCTAGATTTTTAGTGCTCCAGTGGACACAATGCACAGAGTACCACAATGGCAGTACCAGAGCACCCAGACATGGCAGACCAGCAGCTGTTCAGAGATATCGGTAACACTAGGGATAATAAATAGCATGTGCCAGAGGCACACTGACTGCCCTGCTTTTGTCCCTGCGTGATCACTGCACATCCTCACCACTTCATGGCACAACATATGTGAACACACAGGGCAGGAAACATTTCCCAGCCTGCTTCTCTGCCAGCCCACACTCAAGATTGCTGAATGGGACACAGCCAATTCTTTTGTGGTGGAGCAATTTTAAAGGCTTCACAGTACCAACCCACTCCCCAACAAAGCTTTGGCCAACTGCCACAAAACTCACTTGTCCAGGAACAAATCCAGGGAATCCTGCTACAGCTCATTTCAAGAGACTTTCCTCCAAGCAGGTCTGAATTAAATGGTATACCAAGAACATTTTTACATTCATCATGAGATCCAAATGGGTTTTCAACACACGATCAATGGGTCCACAGAAACCTATCCCCAGTGTTTTCCCTCCGGCCAGCGGCCCTGCCATCTGCAGCAAGCATTTTCCTTCATGCCTTGTCATCCCCAACCTCCAGATGATGACTTCATCCACTCCAGCCATGAGGCCCCCACCTGGGAGCTGCCCCTGCCCCACAGCATTTCTTTCAGGGTCCAAAGTCCAAAGTCCCATTGATCCCCGTCAGCATCAACTCCACAACTGGACAGATGGGAGCACTGCAAAGCATCAGCCATGTTCTGCCCGATGGAAAACCTTTGGCACCAGCACTGACGGTTTATCTGGAAGAGAAAAGGATAAAGAAAAAGTAATATAGCAAGGTTCATAGTGCTTGTGATGAATAATCCAAGACACATGATTTTCTCTAGGCTTCTAAATAGGGAGCGTGAAGTGAGGTAAGAGTAACACAGACCTTTCTGAGAACACAAGTTTCCTGCCAGGAGAGTGACTATGAAACTGGGACACAGTTAACAGACATTATGGAAAGCAGGCTAAAGGACAAGGAGGCATAGCCTGACAGCACAGTACAATAAAAATGGCACCTGCACATTAGAAACGTGCTGTGCCAAGTACACACACACACAGGAGAACCAAATGAACAGGCAGTAATGACGTGTGGCTCAGTATCAGGGTATCTTTGTTTTCTGCCCCACGTGGCACTTCAATGTCACCTTCACAGACAGCTCAATAACCACCCATCACTGGAACTATTCTCTACCAGGAGTGGTATTTTGGAATGGGAGGGTACTGAACAGAGAGAACAGCATCTAAAGCTACTGTCAAGACACTGAAGTGAAAGTAACGGGCATTCACATACAGCACAGCAGCAGACACCAGCAAGACACTCAGCTGCTCCTATAAGCTCCCTACCAAACTCCCTTGTGCCACTCTGATTAGACAGACCACACCTGAATTTCTGTTTTGCTGGACAACCCATGCATCAAAAAGCCAAGGCATTGGCTGCTTTCATGAGTGTTGTTCCACATTTTTTCCCATCACAATACAGCTCTGTTTTCCTAGCACATTCCACTCTGTGAAGTACATATAGGCTATACATAGATATACACAAGAGGGTAGGTCTCCTGTCCAAGGGGACCTCACCAAATTGGAGGACTGAACCAACAACAGTGCTGTAAAATTCAACAAGGACAAGTGTATAACTCTACTGCTACAATAGGACAACTGTGGGAATCCAGGGCATCCCTCTCTGGCTGCCCTGGAAGGTCTGGGATCCTGGCAGGGGGTCAGAAACCCCTTCGTACAGAGCCCCAAGAGACACTGTCTCTGATCTCTGTCCTTGGAAAAGAGTTTTATTTTAAAGGATGAATTACAAGCTCCGAGTGTTTGATATAAGCAATAATTAGTGTGGTACAGGTGCAAAAGTAGAATTTTAGGATTCTAGATAAAGGGTTCAAAGGAGGCAAGATGGAGGAAATTTGGTGTCTCCTGTCTTTTTTCTTCTTCTTCATGTCTTCCATGTTTTACTGTAATGTTGGCATTTTCTATTGGTTTAGGCTGGGGACACAATGTAGGTGACAGATATTGGCACATTATTGTAAATATAGCACAGGTAGTTTCTGGTATATAATGTTTGTAACATCACACTGAGGGGCAGAGCCCCACACGCTGCCCTGCAGGACAGACCTGTGGCAGGGCAGCAGAACATGTTACAAATAAGCAAGAATAAACAACCTTGAAAACCAGCACAGATGAATTACGACTTCTTCTTTGGCAGCGAGGCTGAAGGACAGAGACTTTCTACAATCTTGGGATCATTTAAATACCACAGATTCCGTCAGACAACCCCATGCACCACCATAGCCTGGAGTCCTGCTGGCTTGGGATCTGGTGGAGAACATGTTGAACACAAGCCAGTAATGCATCTTATGGCAATGAAAGCAAACAAAACAAAACAAAACAAAACAAAACAAAATAAAGCAAAATAAAGCAAAATAAAGTAAAATAAAATAAAATAAAGTAAAATAAAATAAAATAAAGTAAAATAAAATAAAATAAAATAAAATAAAATAAAATAAAATAAAATAAAATAAAATAAAATAATCAGATGGAACAAAAGGAAGGAAGTTCTGTCCCAGAATAAAGTCTGGAGAGATGGTGGCACCTCCATCCTTGTCATCCAAGGAGGACACTCTCATACAAGATCCCAAGGAACCTGACCTGCCTATGCAAGTAGTCCTGCTTGAGAAAGGGGTGTACAGAAATCTCTTGAGGTCCCATCCTACCAAAACCCACCTATGACTGCATTATCTCCTGATCTTGCATCTGCCACAGCACAGCTCAGAGAACACCTCAGCCCATTTCACTGTACTTCTTATCCTCTGAGTGGGCTGCCTATAGCCACAAATAATTAGAACAGTCCCCAGGCTGTGGGGCTGTTATCTTCCAGAAAGAAGTGCTTAGTGAGGGCATGTTTTACGTAGGCTTTCTGGTGTCTACTGACAGGGGAATAGGTCTGCTTTCTGGTCTCACTTGGAACAAGGGCTGATCACAGTAGGAGTGGGGGGGTAAACCAAGGCAACATTAACTCGCTCGCTGCCGTTCTTGGGACAGATGATCTCCGTCAGTCCCTCTGGTCTCGGCTGACTCAGCAGTTCTCCTGTGAATAAAGGAAAAGAGTGAAAATTTTTAAGCATATGTGCACAGCAATTTTTGCATTTAGTATGCCCTTCCTCACCCCCTCAACCAGGTAAACATCCATGAGTGATGCAGGTGAGCACTGCAAGAGGGCTTACTGGTCCTGCAATATGAGCAGGTCCCATACAGGTAACTGTGGTGAGTGTCCGGAGTACAGCTTTAAGACAGGCTGCTCCCCACACACGTAACATCTCCCATCTTTCCAGTCTCTGCTTTGAATCACTGCACACAGCCTCAAGAGCTCCTTAGGGATTTAGAGCATCTAGATGGAAGATTCCTTAATGCCCCTCTCCCTGGGTGCATTTGCCACAAGTGCTATGGGACTGCTGCTGCATCCTGTCAGGACCCTTAGCTACGCTATACTCTGCTGAGCATGCAAATCCCAGCTCCCAGCTGTCAGCTCTTCCATAATGGAGGCAATATGAGCTCTGTATTCAGTCACTAGCAGTGGGGGACTCTCACAATGCCTGGTATCCCTCTGTGAAGTGACTTGTGTCAGCTCCACTGTTCAAGTGCCAAGTTGGCAGCTCCTCACTGCTGGCACCCTTGCAGAATGTAGTTCAAGGCAAGACACAGGTCAGCACAGTGAAAGAAGAAAGGCAGTTGCTGAGATGTGCCCAGTCCTGGGAAACACTCCCCAACAGCTTGCTCAGAGCAAATCAAGTTTCCTCCTGGCTCCATTCCACACATGACTGGTCCCAGCAAGGCAGATATCCCAGTCATCAACATGCCATCTCCTCAGAGTAGTCCACCTACATCTTAGACACCCAAAAGCACCAGAAACACCTCTTGATAGGTGTTTCTGATAGATATTGCCTTTGAGAGCTGACCCACCTCTGGGAGGAGGGTCAGCTCTCAAAGGCAATATGGGATGACCAGCAAGGGCTCAATTATTCTGAGTTTGCCTGCATGGGTGCCAAACAGACCTACCCAAAGCAGAGGCACCAGGTCACAACTGGCTTGATCAGTGACTTTCTCTACAGAGGCAGGCCAGCTGTAAGTGGGCTGCAGCCATAGGTCCACACAAAACTCTCTGGACCCATCAATCAAACAGCCATTGTGAGCTGTCCCCATTTCCACTAAAACACTCAAGACAGATGGTCCTTCGACTCCTGTATTTTTAAATGCACTTGCAATAAATTCCTCTACTGTTAAAAAACATCAGAAAATGTCTCCTTCTGTCTAGTGACTATTGCCGGCCACTCCAGGAAAAACAGAAAAGAAATCACACTTTAAAGTACTGCTCAGCCTGTGCAGCAATAGCATAACAGGCTGCCCCATCACAGGGCATGAAGCCTTACAAATGGAGCTTCCCTCTTCTCCTTCCCTGTTCTGCTTCTCTTCTCACTTTCAGAAAACAGCATGACATTTCATATAGTGAAAACAGAGGGGAGGGCTTGGCAAGGAATACATACACTTCCCCATGCAAGATACTTGTAGGGCCAGCAATTCCAGTTTGCTCCCATAGTTTGCAATCTGAATTCACATTTGGTTTGAGTATCTCCCCTCACCTCACATCTACATATAAACCTGAACTGGCAGAGCAGCTTTTAAGTGAGGAAGATGCATCTTCCAAACCAGAAGAAATGTGATGGTATTTGCAATTCAAAGTTTAGTCTGCAAGGCAGCGCCTTCAATTACGTGAGCTGTCATATTTTGAAAGCAGAATTGCGCCCCATCAAGCATGTACACCACAGGACTCCAGCTCCCAACAATTCCCAGGTTTCCAACCCCAGGCTGACTTCCAAACTGCAGTAATGATAACTGTACTGAAAGCACTATATTTGAAAAACAAGTCACAAAATCAGTGCACCATTATGCACTTTAAAGACAGGGATAATAGCCAATAGATCTTAAATCAGAGGAGTGCAATAAGACTGGTCTGTCTGCTTGAGCCTTCATTCTATTTCCATCTTCCCACTTTAGAAATACTTAGATGGTGATCTCTCACAGAGAGGAGATTGCTGTAGGGTAAACCAGATGTCTGATTTGCAGGCAAAACCCTTGTCATGGCTCTTCAATCACCCTCCTTTTCTTCATGGCTTTACCATCCTCTCTAGGCTGTCTCTGGGATAAAGCTCACCTTACCCTGTACCCAGCCCCAACCAAATCTCTTCCAGCCCCACTCCCATATCCTGCTGACATACATGCTGCTCCCCAGAAGAAAGACTTTTCTTACAATTTCTCAGTAAGACATATCACACACCAAGAGGACATGTCACCTATGCATCTTTACTAGTCATCCCCTTCTTAGCTAAAAGATATCCTGCTGCTTTACTATACTGTTCTTATTCCCTTCTCATTGCAAACTGGTCATCTTTGCCGCACAAATTCATCACAATACTGAACTAGCTATAACTATCTAAATAACACCTCATATCACTACTGAATAAAAGCCAGTGCAAATGCCATTATAATATGCACTGTAATGTATACTATAACAAACTAGCATTGAGACATGCTACTTGGATACAACCCTCCAGGCCCAGAATCTCTTAGAGGTTTCAGAAACCTCACATTTCTATTCAGAAATTATTCAAACGGTAATAAAAATAAAAGCAATAAAAGTCTTCAGGGCCACATCAGGATGGGAAAGAGGAGATCCAATGACTGATTGATACAAAAGGTGATTGGCATGGGGAGGTGTTTGCTTGGCTTAATTGGTAAATTGAAGTGTAGTTTAAATGTAGCACCTTGTGTCTGCAGTACTTGTTCTGCCCCTATGTACAGACTGTATTTTGCACATTCCTCTACATTCTTTGCACATTCCTACATGTCACAAATTTTACTGGAAACCTCAGTTCTGCGCTCTCTGAAAGGTTGCCTGCAATAGCACACACACGACCACGAAGCTTATCTTAGTCTCAACATGGACTTAGATTTTAATGTTAACTTCCACAGAAGCAATAAGGTTTTAACCAAAACTCCACTACTTTTTCTTAAGGCTAAAGACTATGACAGTCAAGCACGTGAAGAACAGCTTCATTTTTCAGCAGACAAATCTGCATGACTAAGATTAATCTGATTTAAGAGCATGACCCCTATTTTTAAAGGCACTTTAATGCTGGGTACTTGATGATCAAGGCCTGATGTTTAGATGCATCTAAATCCCAGATCAGTTGATAGTAGAGAGGCACCTGCCAAGCCTAGTGAAAAGCACCGACAAACAGAGAGCAAATGCTTGAGAAAATGCTCCTTTGCTGTCTCTCTTTGCAATGGCACAAATAGTGCAGAAAGTTGTATCTGTCCCATGACAACTCTCCTGGTGTTTTGGCACAGAAATTGGTCTCCACAGCTTGGTAAAATGTGCTGCCCAGCAAGTTAAGGTTGAGGCACAAAACAAGATCCTGTCATGAAACTACCATGGTCAGTTTGGCTGCTGCCATAAGTTGGTTTGTAAACACCCCCAGGCAGATGGGCTGAGCGAGTCATGCTGCCCACATCATTTAAAAGAAATGTGCTACACCTGGGCAGTTGCAGAGAAAGGCAGGAACAAACGTTCACCCTTTCCCAGAGCTCTACCAGAAAGGCCTGTTTCCTTTCAGCATTAGCCAGCTCACCTGAAGCAGTCACTTCTATGTCAGCAAGATGTTCTTCGCTGCCACTGTTTTATCCCAGAACACACACAGGCACAGTCTCACTCAAAGCTCATGCCAGTGATCAGACCCATGCATGCTGCAAAGCACACTTCTCTGGCCTTTAGAAAATACCCGTGAAATGCCAGATACCCGTGACAAATCCGAGAGCTAGGAGAGACGCTGACAGCAAGAAAAGCGAGTAGTTGTAGCAGTGTTTGGTTACTCCATGCTGGCAGCCAGACAGTGTCAGCTGTAAGCCTACTTGGCTGCCTAACAGAGAGGAAGGTTGGCATGCAGGAAGAAAATCCCACCTAGACCACTTGCCTTCATGCAGTCCCCACTGCAGTGGCTGTGAAAAGTGGCCCAAGGTTCCCCATTCATGTATCATGAATCTGCTGCAAGAGCATAGGGATGAGATACTCTAATCCAGCCTGTCACGCTACCTCCTCTCGCTCAGAGCTCCCAGGACAGTACATTTGCACAGTATCAGCCTGATGATGTTAATCATTTTCATGCTGTCAGGATCTGGGCCCCATTGGGACAAACAGCCAGCAGTGGATGAGCAGGACCTGACCCCAGCTCTGTGGTCTTGCTTCTCTCTCTTCAGTCTGCCAGGCACCTTGACGATATATTGCTCATGCTTTATTTTACAACAAGGGCATGAGAGCCAAAACCAAACTGTTCCTACATCTTGCCTTGCTTCATCACTGACCCACTTACTCCATCCCAGAGCTGTTTCAACCAAGGACTCACTAGGGCAGCCTCAAAGCTCATGTTCTCTTACCCTAAATCCCTTCTCATTCTTCCTCCTTGCTGAAGGCCTTCCAACACAAACCACTGCCAAGTGAGGTTGACTGGAGATAGACTTTACATCACAGCCTCAAGTGCTTCTCTGTCAAGCCTCCTTTGACTAATCTTTGCTTGTGACATCTCTCAGCACAGCATTCAGCAGTCATGCCTTCAGAAGAATAGAGAATAGAACACTTCAACACTGCCTGCATACCCAAAGCACATGCCTCATGCTTGGTTTCCAACAGCAGTCAGAAAACAGGGCTCTCAGAACATCCCTCTGCCTTGCATGCAGTCCCATCCCCTTTCATCCATACGACTGCAAAGAAACTGGGGCTGGAGAAGCTACAGCTTCTGTGTCTGGCTGTTTGTTGTTTTAAGGTTCACTAGCTGGAGCACTTACACAATTACATCAAAGCTGTCACAAATGCAGGGTGAGATGAATACCCATGTGCACAGATTTCCCCTTCTGCTTTAAGCGCAGGAAACGCCCTCACACTGGGACTTTGCAGTCAGTCCTAGAAGAAATCTTCCAGGAGTTTTGGCAGAAAGAAAGGGAAGGAGATGGTGTCTCACAACAAGCCTGCATTTACTCCACACTATTTAAATCTTCTCTGCTTAGATGAAACTAATTACTTGCTTCATACAAATGTCGATGTGCATGACACACAAGCTTATTCTCAAGCACTGTGCACAGAAAATACTGCTCTGTACTGGTATGAATTTTTAATATGCTCCTTGCAGCACTGCCTGCATGTCACGCACAAAAATATTCCCCAGAAAGATAGAACACTGCACTTGATTTATTTCTGGAGTCCTGAGCAACCTGATCTACCCAGCCTGCTTGAGACAGAGGGCTGGCTAAAGACCTCCAAGTTAGGATTTTATATTTTTTTCTCACTGAAGGTCATTCTCCTGGCCACAAAACAACAACAACAACAACAACAACAACAACAAAGAGCAGAGCAGGGTGAAATGCACATTATGAACAACAGTTTCATAAGCCTCATGTTGCAGTCCCCAGTCAGAGGAGCTTAGAACTAGCAAACAAAATCAACAACAAAACTCAAATAGCCCTACTGGGAGAGACTGCTGTGAAAAAAAGGTAACAGAGAAGAAAAACTCTGTTGGTAAGTAATGATCACAACAGCAGGCTGGTGAGCAGAACCACCCATCAGGTAAAGTACATGCCTAGGAACAAATGAGCCTGGGATTTGAGATAGTTTCAAAAAAAAAGGAAGGCTTGAAAACAAAAAGAAAGCTTGCTCTGGACATGTGAAGTGGGAAAGGCAACCAGTTGCAAGGTGAAGGACTAGCCTACAGAGATGAGTCCCCAAGACCAGAAGCTGATAGCACAGAGAAAAGGGTGCAGAGAGCACCCTTCCTAGCTGCTGCATTCACAGCGTCAGCTCTGACTGTGGACATATATATGGCTCACCTTGCATACTTCCCCCAGATGGCCGCACAAGAAATTGTTTTCTCGAGGCTCTTAAGTCATGTGAGGTGAGAGAAACACAAAACAAGCTTTGGAAACAGACAGCACTGCCTCTCAGCTTGGAGCTGACAAGTCAAGCTTCAGATCCCAGAGCTGCATTTCTCCAGGCCAGGAACCCTGGAGGTGCTGCAGAAGCTGGGCTCTGCTCAGCTCAAGCCTGGGCAGCTTTTCCCCCAGCAGCTGAGATCACCCTGCACTTTACCTCCTACCTAAGGAGCTACCAGGCTAATTACCCTGGCAGGGAGCCCAGGGCTGTGCCAAAGGCTAAAGTGCTCTGCAAGGCCTGTCCAGGAGACACAGGCAGACAGATGCTGTGCCTGGCAATCACTGACTATTTTCTGCCACTCAGGGAACGGGAGAGTCACACAAACACCAGCTATGGTCTGGAAGGCTTAAGGGGGTTAAACACCCTCCATCTTCCCCAAGTCATTATAGCATCAGCTAGCTCTTAACACATCACTGTCACAGCAAAAGATGACAATGACACACCTAAGCATTTGCAAAAGCTCTGGGGAAGCCCTTGGCACTGGACTGAGCACACCTCTGAGTGGAGAACTTGAGTGCAAAGTGCTCTGGGTGTTCCACTCAACAGCTACAGGGGGTTAATTATTCAAATTCAAAATACCAAATTACAACTCCCACACTAGTTTTCCCCTCATGAGTTATTTGAAATCATCCCTTACCAGTGTGGCTGTATAAGGCTTCCAAGCACAAAACTTGGAAAACTCTATGTTTTCCCAAAACATTAGTTAATTATATTTTTCTCAGGCACATAGAAATTAACTATAGTTATAAATGGAATTAAATTAAAAGCAAATTAAAAAACCCCTTACATTCCCCAAACCACACAATTTAGTACTTCCCATCTGCAGACTCACAAACACAAATGCAGAAAGCAGTAAATGATCAAAACAGCTCCATCAAAATAACTCCAGGAACAGTTGTGAAAGTTGGAGCCTTCTGTCTCCTGCTGGCAGTACAAAATAAGCAGTTCTGAGAAATAAAAGATGGTTGCCATCTAACCTGCTCCTAAGCCAGTGTGGATAAATGATTGACCATCAATGCGGCTGCACAATGAATGCCACTTCTCTCTCCTCCTTCTGCAGTCCATGAGATACTGAGTGCAGATAGCATGTATGCCAGGTAACACTGACATCTCAGCAAATTGCCATGAGGAGAGAGGCTGTGACTTTTGACACTACTGCTCCTTCCAAAAAGATGAGGAAAGGGGATGAAGGAGATGCCATTTCTCCACTCTGTTCCATCAAACACAATATATTTCAAATAGTACTTCAGAATGAGTAGCCTTCCTTGTCCAGTTTCATCTCTACCTATTCTGTTAGGCACTCCATCTCTCTTCTCCCTGTGCAGTAGGGAAGGTGGGAACAAGCCATCTCTTCCCATGAGTGACCAGAATAGACAATGGAGAAAGGATGCAACCAAAGGGGACAAGCAAACAGCACAGCATAAAGTCTTAGAAAAATGAGAGGGGGCACTGGGAAAAGATTGAGAAAATAAAACATCCTTCAAATTGCTGAATGTTTTGCTGTTCTTCTAATATCTGAAAAGCTTTTTGAATTGGCATGCTGCAACACAGCACTTTCTGACAACTGCAATACAAAGCCATGAAAAATTGATTTGCTTCATTAACATTTTAGGACCTTATTAGCTGGAACGAAATTGACTGTCAAGGCATTTTAAGGGAGAGTCATGGTGTAATGAGCTCAGTGCGAATTATCCTCATCCCAGAATAGAAACAGGCCTGTCACTGAGTAACCAAGCCCAGAATCTACCTTTTGGTTGTTTTTAATTCCACCCCTTCAGCCGTATCTGCCATAAGCACTTTTTCAGTTTGCCAAGGCAAGGCACCAGCTAGAGAGAAAGCTGCAGCCAGCCCCAACCTGTCTGTTCTCATCCAGGAACAGTGAGGGACAACTGCACGCAGAGCATCCACCTGAACACTAGACACCACTGGCTGCAGACAGTCCAGACAGAAACAACTCCCACCAGTCTCAGCCCATCTTTCCAAACAGTAATTCCATCACAAAGAAGATGCTGACCCTTTTTTTCATCTAGATGATCAGCACACTGCAGATGCAAGTAAATGGAAAAAAAAAGCAGTTTAAGGGAGCTCTCAAAGCCATTACAACTGATAAACAGTTAACAGGCAGGATCCACTGAAGTCTGCAGGGAGTACCAGGACAAACCATCCTGCTGCCTCTGTCTGTGTTTAGGTCACAATACATTAATAGGTGGCCATGTGGAAAGCCAGCCCCCAGAGCAGGCTGTACAAGACTCAGTCCCACTGACTTCCAGCGTTATGCAACTGATGAGACAAAGCCAAGACTCTGCCTGCCCTTTTGCTAAATTCAGAGAATTAGTCAAGTCTGCGAGTCATATTTCCTCACAACAGTCTAGCTACTAATATTGCATACAGAACTGGCTGATTGTTTTCTGCCTGCTCCAACACATAAACTAGAAAGCCTTAATACAGGTACTACATGGTGCACTTGAGGAAAAGCAAAAGTAAGCACCTGATGCAGACTCCTGCAACACAAGGGTTCACAAGCAGACCCGACTGGCAAAGTGTCCTTAAGCATTACTAAAGAGACAAATCCGTGTGCTGATGTCATCTGCTGACAACAGACTAAGGCTGGGAGAGCACTTGAGACAAGTCTTTTCCCCTATTGGCTGGCTCCTTCCTCACAAGATGTCCATGCATGCTACGGTTGATGGTAGGATTCTGGCTAGGAAGCTCCTCTTCTACAAGTTGACAGGTGTCCAGCTGGTAAGTGAAAAACTCGGAGTTTTCCCCTGTAGTAACCTTTTACACTCTGCCACAGCATCCTTTCTTTTCCTCTCTTCCTTTTTTTTTTTTTTTTTTTTTTTTCATTTACTTACCTTTTGCCAGCCAAGAAAAAGGAGAACAAACCAAAACACACATGCAAGACTTGCATCTACCTGTTCTGCCCAACAGTTTTCTCCGAGATTAAGTAAACTTCTTTCTGGGTAAAAGTAACTTGACTGCATGAGTTGTTGTTGCCTTAAGGCTATTCCAAAGTTACAGTGTGTTTTGCAAACTGAACTGGAAGGAACTGTATTTTCAGACCTGTGGCACTAAGTATTCTCTTAGATCATTTAAGGTGAGATGCATGTGCAATATTCCTCTGTAAAGCTATTTTGGTCACTCTAAAACACTCGCTGTTCATCAGGACAACCAAAGAGCCCACTTAAACACAGGAACCTTTTTTTTTACCCTTCAATATTGACTGGTCTAAGGAGAAAAGCCTTTACACCAAAGGTCCTGCTCATATTCAAATGTTAAATCAAATGTTTTACCTGCTTATTGAACCAGCTTGAGCTCATCCCTGTTCTAATCTATCAACATGACTTTATATTGAAGTCACATTACTGGGGAATTTCGTCTATGCACCTACATCAAAAAATTTATTCTAGGCTCATGCTTAATTAGAACAAAATGCCTCCTTGGAATTTTTCCTTCAAAGGTATCCACTTTCTACATAATAATAACTAACCCCACACTACATGCTGTCCACAGGTACGGCTTTAGCTGACCGCAAAGCTGCAGGATCAGAGAGTTTCCTTAATTACAAGGACATCACATACAACTTCCTTCTCTGCATATATTTGTTTAATTTATGCTCTAGTTTGTTAAGAACATCCTTAGTTCAAGCATTTCTTTCTTGTGAAACAAAGTGTGATGTAGATTTGCATCAAGACATATGGCTAAAATCAGAGGGAGCAGAGCACCAAGACCAATAGCCAATTCTCCTTTTGGAGCAAGAAAATTGCATAAAGCCACTATAAAAGCACAGCTGGTGCACATGGAAGTGCCCAAGCAGCACTTCACAGAGCTCAGAGCCTGAGCCTTCCTATGCCAAGAGAGGTGGTGGAAACCTGATTTTTGTTTCAAATCTGCTCTATTTGTTTGGCTTAAAGTATCTTTTGTTATTACCAAAATTGCAGTCTTCAAAGTTTGAGTGACATGCTGGCTTTCTCTTGCTCAATGATAGAATGAAGCTCTGTCCTTTTACTATTAACAGCTTTTACTTGCTCCCTTTTCCTGAGGGGATGAGAGCTAATCTTTTAACTTTTCTTTTTGTGTTGATTTGTGATTCCTCAACATTTCCAATAATTTAACCACTCTCTTCTGAACCCTCTCATTCCCTAATATCCAAATAGGTGACAGACAGCTAATTGCCATAAATCAATGCAATACCTAGCTTTTTCTTACAAATACCTTTTTCCCAATGAAAAGCGCTTGTTTATGAGCTTAATAGTATTATCTCTGCTGAGACCAATTGCTTTTTATTCTACCATTTGAATGCCTCCCAGTGAGAAGTCATGAGAATACAGAAACAATAGCTTTGCTACTTAACTCTTACAGAGTTCACTGCCTGCTAAATGCCATCTGGTCTGGCTTCTCAGTGCTCAAAAGTCACCTGCAGCATCCATCTTTGCTGTTTAAAAATCACTTCTATGGTAGTCACATTTGTTACTATAACAGGAAGGAGCTCTGGGGCCCAGAAAGAATTCATCAGCCTCCCAGGGAAGCAGCAGTGCTGCCAGGAGAACATTTAACTCCTTCACCATTTCCTCTACTCCCCTCCCTGAACATTTCTCTCATAGGGAATTCTGTCCTGGAGCAGAGCTCTCTCTCCTGGTCCCTCTATTTGTGCTGCAAACCAGTATTACTTATAGGTTTTCACCAGGTGGGTAACTCTAGGGTACTTACTCACCAGTGTTATTGGTGCCTGACCTCCCCCCTCCTTCAGATGTTTTATCAACTCAACTGAACCGCAAGGTTACTGGCCCTCCTCTGGATGGATCTGTCTTGGGGAGGAACCACCTTTAAACTTCCCAGTCATCAACTTACACTGATTAAAGAGGAAACTCAAGGATATCTCAAGCATACACTGGAGGTATACCAAGAGTGAGGACTACTGGGATTGAAAAAAAAACAGGAAGCAGAATGCTTGCTCTCAAATGCCAAGTGCCAGAGTTCAGGTCCCCAGTCAGGCTTGCTCTAAAGGGAGGTGAATCAGGTGTAGCAGCTCAAGAGGTGGCTACTGCCAGAAAAGCGGGAAGTGGATACATTTCAGAGCTACATAAGAGTTCACACACTGTTCTATTAAATGCACTTTCCACAATACTGTAGCGGAGCAACAGCCAAAGAAATAAGGTCAATTACACAGACTATATGTCATTGCCACTACAAGAGAAGTAAATGCTGCCCTTTGTCCAGGACCACAGCTTGTTTTGAGATGTGGGAGGCTGTAGAGGACTACCAGTGTTTTGGACACAGAGGGTTAAAAGAGGGAGTAGAAGCCAGACTGGACTAGATTGAGCCTCTCCTTCTCTCCACCACCAGAAGTCTGCTCTATGAGTGAAAAATTCTGAGAAAACACAGACCTACGAGCTGTCTCTATCTGGGCACATAAGGATTTTGCATGCTTGATGCTACTGGAAATGAGTCCCACAGTTCTGGACTTCACCAGCAACTGCCTGGGAGCCAGACAGGGGCACCTGCCTCCCTCCTCCCTGAGCTGGTCACTCCCACCTCCCTCAGTCTCCTCAGTCTCCTGCATTTTGTTCTTAAACACTCAAGCCATGAGAGCAGTCCTCCAAGCAAGGAAAAGCTTTATTAAAAATGACTTCTGATTAAAAAGGGGTTTTAAATCCTTTTGTAATGATGACCGGATTATCCGCATCACGCTGCATTATGCAACTGAGAATAAAGCAGTACAGAGCATGGGGTAAAAGTGCTGTCTTCTGCAGAGCCGTAACTTTGTAGGCAGCTCTCAGTTCCAGTGCTCACCTGCAAGATTCAGATGTGATCGTGTGCACTTGGTACGTGCCAGAGAAGTAGAATCATGCACAAAACTTGTATGATGCAGCAGATGCAGAGCAGAGGCTGTTTTGCCACACAGCTTTCAACCAAAGGGGCTATTTCAGGGAAATACTGATGCTAAATGCTCCAGGAAGCACAGCTACAAGTAATAAATTCTGACCTGAAGCCTGGGCATGGGTCTGCCATAAAATGTGACAACTTGTGATCCTATACTGGTGATAAACCAGAGGCTGGTCAAGAACTGCCTTCAAGGTTCCCAACCTCACTACAAGGACCATGCTGCCAGCATTCACCCTGGTGCGCAGGGGCAGGAGCAGCCATGCAGAAAGTGAACAGCCACACTGCTCAGCTTCCCTTAGCCAAAGACACATGGCCACACTTGCACACCTGCCAGCTTTTAATGGGAAGCACTGCAAAGTGCTGGGCCAGAGGTCCAAGTCACAGATTCAGAGCCAACCTCACACTTCCCAAAACAGCTCACTAAGCATCTCCTCTCATCCCTCTTCAGCCCAATGGTTGGTTGGTTGGGGGGGGGGGGGGGGGGCACGTTTCTTTATTTATTTTAACTTCTTTCTTTTTAAAAAATCAGATCCTGTCTGAATTACTAAACTGAACATGATCTTGCTGTGTTCAGCAACATTTTCTTAACATTGTGTTAAACTTAACTGTAGGCACTCAAAAAACGCGCATATGTGTATGTACATAATATGCTAAAGACTCTCATCAGAAAAGTAAGATGTGATTTATTTCAAAGGACAAAGAACAAGCTGAAACTAACAGGCAGCTTCAAAAGCTTTGTGGTAGCTTTCCATTACAAAAGACACAGTGAAAGGTAATTTTGTTTTTTCTGATCCCAAGAGAAGTCTCCCAAACTTTTTTTTCATCCAAGGAAGTCTTTAGTTTGGCTGAACTTTTGAGGTACAAACATATTGCTTAGGAAAAGACACACAGAAGACTCAACTCTTGATTGTTTATTTCAGCACCTCATCCTAGGAAGGCTCCAAGCTGACCACAGCAGCCACTTGCTGAGCTGAATTATTTGCCTATGCAGGCATCAGTTATTTCCAAAATCCAGTAATGATCACCTCAGAGCCTGTAGGGCTCCCTCTGGGCACACACATGCTCCTTTGAGAAACGACAACATTCTTGCTTACTCAAGCTGCCATGAAAATGTCACCACTGCTAGATCACAGCATGATCCTTCACATGACTGCATGAGCAAGACTCCCTGCCCAAAACTCCTGACAGTACAGGTTCAGGTATGCAGATCTGGCTGGATCTTTTAGTGAGAACAAAGCCCACTGGAGTTTCGCTCCCTACATAGCCCTCCAGCACCACCATGAACCTGAACAAAAGCCCTTGGAGATAACTGAAGTTCCAGAGTGAGGCTCACATTGCCTCCATTTTCACTCGCTGAACATTTCTACACAATTGTCCACCAGAAGTTTAAAATGATGATGAAGTAAGAAATAAAATCTTGCTCAGCAGATTTCTGGGATATTGAGGTCAAGAAAAAAAGGCATCTCTTCCCAACATACCAGCTGTCTTCCTTCACTCCATCTTAATATGAAAGCAGGCGTGGGATGTTCAGAAACAAGTCAGAAGGCTGTCGAAGCAGAGCAGTTAAGCTATAATGAAATATGAGCTTGAACCTCTGTAGAGAAAGTTTTAACAAAAGAGATGGCTTAAAAAACACCAAAACAAATAAAAATCCCAAACCAAAATGAGTAAGAAAGTTTGAAAGCTTGAATAACATATTGCTGACACCAAGAGCTAAAGGTGCTCATCAGGGCACGATTCCACCAGTGCATTTTCCAGGCAGGGATGGCTCAGTCCTAACAGTGGTCCTTAGAGTCTACAGTGAAAGATCCATGTATTAAAGAGACCTGTGAAACCAGAGGCATGACTAGGTCCCAAGTAAACTCCCATTACATCTTCTATTTTGCTGCCAGTCAAACTTCTTTCCTATACTGTCCTTGATTGGAGGATGAGTTAAGTACTGGGGGGGTGTGTGTATTAAAATCCATCACCACTGCCACTTACTACATCTACAAAATGTTGAAGAAGTTCACAGCCATCAAAGCTCTGAGCCCTAGAGACCCTGTACTGAGCAGGCAGGGCTTGAGAAAGCTGAGCAGGGTGTAAGGGGGCCCCAACACAGCACTGGCACATACTCAGCATGAGGAGGCTGCCCTCAGCCACCTGACTTCACAGAAACAAATTTCTTCCTTCACACTGTAGCCATCACTTAGTGCCCAACCAAAATAGATTTAAGCTGTTCCATAGTAAAAATAACAGCGACCAAGAAACATTATGTCAGATCACAGGAAGGGGAAGCTCTTTTTTGTTAGGTTTTCTAAATTTAGCCACTTTGATATACCAGAGTCATATGGATATGAGACTTTTCCAAATCTAGTGCATGCCATCACTATCTGAAATAAGAGCATGAAAATCTCTCGGACAAAGAAAGAGGCTGTTCAAAAGGAAGATTTAGAGAAATGCACAGGGAGCTGAAAACTCATTTGATTATGCAACGAGTGAAAGTAGGCCTGGTGCTTGCTACTGACTCCCTGGTTTGGAAACCTGCCACCAAGCAGCCTCTGCTTCAGCACATTCAACCTCATCCAGCAGTTCTGCCTATAAAATTGTAGTGGGTTAACCCTGGCTGAATGCTACATGCCCACCAAAGCCACTCTATCACTCCCTTCCTCAATAGGACAGGGGAGAGAAAATACAATGAACAGCTCATTGAGATAAGAGCAGGGGGAGATCACTCACCAGTTGCTGTCATGAGCAAAATAGACTCGACTTTGAAAAATTACTTTAATTTTTTTACCAATCAAATCAGAGAAGGATAGTGAGAAGTAAACCCAAATCTTAACAACACCTTAAATCTTAAAACAATCTGCCCCATCCAGTCCCTCTTCCTGGGCTCAAGGTTCAGTCCTGACTTTTTCCTCCTAATTTCGTCTACCTCCTCCCTCTCCACAGAGGGTCAGGAATGGGGTCTGCAGTCAGTTCATCACAAATTGCCTCTGCTGCTCCTTCCTTCTAGGAGAAGGACTCCTCACATTTTTCCCCTGCTCCAGTGTGAGGCCCCATCCCACAGACTGCAGTTCTTCATGGACTGGTGTCCCTCATTGGGTCTTAAGTCCTGACAGCAAATCTACTCTAGTGTGGGCTCCTCTCTCCATGGGTCCACAGGACCTGTCTTAAGTCTGTTCCAGCACAGGCTTCTCACGGGATCACAGCCAGCTTTGGCATCTACCTACTCCAGCTGCAATTGCTGCTGCAAGGGGTTTTGGTTTTTCTCCCCTTCTTATATGTATCCCAAAGGCACTACCACCATTTCTGATGGGCTTGGGCTTGGCCTTGGCTAGCAGTGTATCCGTCTTGAAGCCATCTGGCATTGGCTGTCAAGGAGATGGGAAGTGTCCAGCACCTTCTCACAGGAGCAAACTCTGTAGGGCCCCATTCCTGCTACCAAAACCTTGCCATGCAAACCCAATACAAAAATACAGCAAGGGTGTAAGAAGCAACGTGCAGACCAGGAGAGGAAATAAAATCCTCATCTCTTCTTCTCACTGCAGTAGCACAGACATATAAAAGGATAAGTTTGTCCATCTTCCCCTGCCTGGAATGTCCTGGAAATGTGGAGAAGTCCATCTGCTTGTTTCTCTCTGAACACGGCATGCTGGCTTCCTGAAGATACAGTCCAGATGAGGCTTCCCCAAGAAAGTCAACCCATCCAAAGGACTACCCAGGGAATACTTTGAGCCAGAACTGATTATTCCAGCTCTCACTGCTTGTTCCTAGTTGGGGTGCTCAGCAATACAGTGGTGCAAAATGGAGTGAACCAAGAAGTTCAACAGTGGGACAGAGGCTGGCTGGCTCAAAGCCCACATTAAGGCAGTGGAGGCCAAGACAGCAGCAGTTTTCTCAACCTGCAGCACACTTTAAAAAATATTTTAGACCCAGAAACAGCTCTCTATCATTAAGTGAGAGTTTGTCACCACACAGCTGTTGCTGAATCAGACACCAGTTTGTCTGGATTTGCAATTTCCCATGCCCTGTGGCTACTCCCTGGCTCGTCTTCAATTTGCAAGATGCCTTCTGTAGAGCAGATCTCTCAAAGGTGTGCACAGCAGCCCGCTGCCACCCTGCTGTCACTTCTGCTCCAGCTCCTCTGTGTCCCATAATGACTAAATCCCCCTGCTAAGGAAGGTCATTGCTCCTGTGAGCCACTCACAGCTTCACAGATGAAGAATTCCAAAAGAAGGGGACAGCTAAGTTATGTAGTAGCCTCAAGTCCCACTTTGGTCCCATACAGATATGGTCCCAGCTGTTCAGCTCTTTTTGTGGAAAAAAAAAAAAAAAGAAAGAATTCTACATAAACAACTCAAACTATTCCCTATTACACATCACAATAAATACAGCTGCATATTATTATACACTGAGGATGTAATCTTGAAAAGTGCAAAGCTCAGCAGTTTGACAATCACGCTATTTTCCCCATAATGTAGTAAAAGAGAGCATGTGTACAGACTGGTGAGTTAAACATGATATAAATATAGATAGAGGGTGGAAAGATAAAAATTCAAGTGTCAGGAACGTCAATATGAGATGACTGCTTCTCAGAATGGATCTTTATCACCAGCCATTACTCCATCTTTTGGTACTTCCTTTATTGATCTCAATTTATCTGAAAATTTTAATGAGAGCTGGAAATGCAACTGTTCGGACATGGGCAATAGGAATATTTAGAGTACAAGACTGATGTCAGCCAGCTGCAGACACAGGTCCCTGCCTCTCCATCCTCCACACTGTACACAGCCTGTACATTTCAGCTCTGGACATTAAGTTCTTGCTTTCTAACACTATCTCTTCAGAAAAAAACTGTTTGCCATCCATACCTGATTGCTGCTTTTAGGAAAGAGGCCACAGGGAGTGAAGAGAGGTACTAAATAGCCAGCAACAGAGTTCCACAACAACAGCTAGAGATAACTAGAGATGCAGCAGGCAGCTGCTGCACCATGCAGACTCATGGTCTGTACTGCAGGACAATTTTGCAATTCTGCTGTGTCCATCATAAACTTTCAGAAACAGCATGACAAAGATGCCTTTTTCTTCTGCTGCAAGAAGCTCTCCCTCTGTATGTTGGCCATGCAGCAAGTGGGGGGAGTCTTCCTAAATGTGAGAACACTTGTTTTGGGATAGCCTAGGGGAAAATCAGCCCTTATAGCAGTCCTCTGCTGCCAACCTTGCACTGATAAAGAAGAACCAAATACACTGCACATGTCTCTAAAAGTCAAGCAAGGCCAAATCACTGTACACCTTCAATATTTTCCCATTGCATGGTTTCATGGGGCAGAAACTGCTAGATGCATTGGAAGCAAATTAGGTCAAGCACCTCTGCCTCAAATCAAACCCTGCAGATTTTGATGCTGTGGAAACCACAGCCAATTAATTTTTCAGGAAGTTCATAAACAATCCTTCCCTGCTGTATGGCAGGATCTGTGCCTTATCAGATACCACTGCTCACTGGGTATTGCTGGAGAGAATAACACCTGCTAAAAATTTAAAGAACATGCTCCAAGAGGAATTCAGCACACAGACTGGAAAGTTACTTTGTACACATGATTCAAGAAACAAGGCTTGAGTGAAGTGTGCTATAATTTAGTATTCTGTTAGGACAAAAGCCTACCATATTAATTATATCACCAGGCATTTGTGGGCATGAGGCATATAAATCCCTGTCCTACCACTGTTGTACTTTTGTTTTGTTCCTGGCACACTATAACAGGAAGAGACTGAAAAATCTACAGAAAGCAACAGGTACTATGAATGAAGGAGGAAGGAGCTTTCCCAGAACACTGTAGGTTCCCTCAGATAACATAAATAAAAATGCTTCTCTAAACTCGACTCTTGGCAAACATCATCCTAAAACGGGATAAAAGAGATATCCTGGTATTGCTGCCATAAAGAGTCTTGCAGAAATGCACTTGGAAAAGCTTGCAAAATCTCACCAATAAAAGCCCAGCAGAAGTCTCCCATCATCTTATCTGCACAACTCAATGTATCCTAGATCAACAACAATACAGTTGCTTCCTGGAGTGTTCAAGCACCAATTCTGAGTCAGCACTTGGCAATACAAGGCAGGTCTGAACAGGATTTGAAACTGAACTTTATTTTGTGCTGAAGGTTACTTGCCCTCAGAGTTCAGTCTAGTCTGATCTTCACAAAGCACTCAGATTCACGGCCTTCCCAACTGAAGCACCTTGCTCATCTCAAAGCTGTTGTTTGGTTCGTACAGAGCTTGCCATGCTCAACTGCCAATTCAAAATTAATGCTACCTTGTAATGTCCGTAGGTCCTAGGCCATTTTCACACTCATCCCCCAGGAATCCACAGCTAAAACCAGTAAGGAGTGTACTCGGTACACCTCTGCGTAAAGCTCAGAGCTCTTGAAAATGACCACTGGGAAAACAAAAAAACAAATCTGAAATTAAGGTCTTGCTTTAAACCACAACCAACTCCAGCAGGCAAGCACTCCAGCACTCACAGCTCAGTCTGAGCACAGCCTCCATCCACTGGCCACAGACAAGTTACCCCTAGCCACAGAACCTGCCTAAGTTTGAAACCACAGTACCACTGACCATGTTGGCAACCTGATCAGAGTTGTCACGAAGCTTTAGCTAGGAAAATACCACAAGTGCAATACGTCTTCAGCCTCCAGCAGCCTCTTGAGGAAGAACCATTAAGCCCTCCAATGTCGGGATGTTCAGTCCATCTGAACATACCAAATTAAATTTCTAACAAAGCCACCAGCCTTTTTTTTTTTTTCAGAGGTCTCTCACCCTCAGTCTCAGTTCTTACATCTGGTTTCCCAGAAGGGAAGTGCTAGAGGACAAAACTCTCCCACCTGGTCTAGCTGTAACAAAGGCCACATTCACATAGGTGACCTTGCCATCTGAGACTGTAAACTTCATCCATGAAACAGCTTCTAAAGACACCATGGCCTCCTCATCCTCTCCTCCTTCATGCTGTGGTCACCAGAATCCCATCAGCTCTCCTGATGTAGGTAAGACCAACATATAACACACCATGAAGGCAGGCTGAGACTCCTGTAACGCAAGTGCATTACTTTCTTAGACACAGGGGCTAGTCAAAAGCACTGACATATTTTGTTTGCAGCAGAGGAATTTGGTGCTTGTAATTCACACGGTACTTTAGGCACTCCCTTCCCACTCCTTCTCCCTACAAGGAGTTCCCTGAAATAGGTATCCCACAAGCTCCAAAGCACCTGAGAAGAGGTGATATTATTTGGCACCAGCCTGCTTACTCTCACAGTTGTCCATGTCTGTGTGACAAGCACAGGTACCACAAATAAGGAGAGGGAGGTAAAAGGCCACAACTGATGATCTTATACTCAATCCCCAGAACAAAATTTTATTTACATATCTACAGAGGTTATTCTTCCTCTATTCATGATGTGGGTGAGGTAATAAAAAAATTGTACACTGATGACTTCCAAGAATTCAAACCCCACACAGGACTTTTCACTACATAACCATTTCCCTTTCTTCCCTAGCAAATTGTTTTCAAGAGCCAAACAAGCAGACTGCATTACTATTAGCAAATTACTAATTGGAGAGCACGCTAGGCTATCACAGTTGCCTGTTTAATTCTGCAAAAACAATTGACACCACAGCATACAGGAGAATTACCTACCAGATACACTCTTATTTTGTTTTTAAACTGATATTGTTTTTTTACATCTCTATCCCAATGCCAAGTAACATGTTCACATCCCCAGATGACAAAGATTCATTACTGTTGGTGATTTCCCACCATCCTCTCCTGAGATGCATGAGGAATAGACCCTGTAATACACCTGCATGTGGATCGTTCACATGCTAAATCTCAACTAAATTTACACAGGAAAACTTTTCCCACTTCAGTGCTTGTAGAAGCAGGTATCATATCACCAGATGTGTGAGCACACAAGACAATGCAAATCATGTTTCATGACACCTGAAAGCATGTGAAGCAGCACACAAACCAGTCCTCACATAATCAGCTGACTCCAGAGAGGGTAAAAACCTCCAAAAACCTCCAACACCAGCTTATCTCACCATCACAGTCAGTAGCTTTTAAACAGATCTCACACAATGCCACAAAGAATTATTTGGTACCCAGCAACTCTTTTATAGGTCATTTCCTGCAGAAACAAATTTCAACAACTGTAATTAAAAAACACAAAAAAAAAAAAAAAAAAAAAAAAAAAGTAAAGCACTGAAGGCCAAGAACTCTGCTTTGCCTCACTAACCAAACCAAAAAGATCCACTCAACCAAATCTAGCATCTCCCTGGTTCAGTGGTGGCAGATCAAAGTCCAGAGGCTCAATGCCCAGAGATGACCCCCATAGGGAACAGGTCAGGGCAAGACAAGTTGTTAAGGACAAACCAGCAGAGCTTCCCTGTACCAGAGTGGATATAACAGGAAAGCTTTCTTTTATCAGAAATGCATAGGAACTTCTTGAATAAGGAAGAGGATTCCTTCAAGCAAGAAAGAGGATTTCTTCAAGCAGTGTTAAGTGTTGCCATTCTAATTTCAAGTAATTCTAGCAAGTTCTATATTAAGAGCTTTAAAAAAAAAGCCCTCAAACACACACAATATTAGGTAACCAGACACTGCAGGACAGCTGTAAGAAGGCCTTTCTTCTGGCATCCACATTCCCTCCTGTTCCTGCATCCTCCCGAGCCAGACTGTCAGGCACAAGCCCTGGTCTGCACTGACTACTTCAGTTCTCTCCAAAGACTGATTCCCACATCTATACCCCACCAGGGACAGTCCCATGGCAGCCATCCACTCTGCATACCACACTCTTCCTCTGGCAATTTCTCAGATTCCTCCAAGACCACAGAATATTTGTTGTCCCTTTCAACACGTTATTTAAATTACAGGACACCTCAGCCACTAAACAAGAGGACTTCAAATACAGAGCTTGCAGCACACAGGTTAATATGACAGAAATCTCTAAAAATCTGTGGTGACACATAGGCTACTACCGTGTTTCTACACTGTTACCAACAGCAAGTCACACCAGTCAAGGTTGTCACTTCAACATCACAGAAATCAGCTCTAATTGGTAAACTTAATTATCCATTCTAGAGCCACAGAATGACAGTAGCTTCCCCAAGTCAAACAATCAATCTCCTCTCTTCTCTTGGACCACAGGGCCCTGTTCAGCTTCATCCTGCCACCAAGATCACCCACAGTCAAAGCTCACATGGTGCTGAAGCCTTGTCTCACTGTCTACAACTAGTACTCTGCTGCAGGTACAGCCTGCAGGATAGCATGACAACAGCCCCAAAACAGCCACAGCATCTACTTTGAAAGTCAAACAAAAAAGATTCCACCTGCAAACAGGGAAAATAGAAGGTTGCCTAATGTTAGCGTCAGGTTCTGTAACAAGCAGGTGTTGCTCTACTGCAATTGTCTGTGAAAAGAACCCCAGCTACTTAAAACATGACTCCAAAGTGGAATTAGATACCTGACATGAGCCTTTCAGCGAGCAGCAGCTCAGATTTGGAAGCAACTTCAGAGCCCTTCTGACAAAACCAGTCTCACCTGCTCTCGGCTCATCCTGCATGGGGTGACTCGACAGCATGACACACCACAGGATCTTCCACCTCTCAGTTTCCTGACTCCATCCCAGCCACCAAGGGAGGTCATGATAGCTTTTGACTCTAACTCAGGGCTGGTGAGCATGGTTCACTTAGAATCATGTGCATATGGTAGCCTAGTTAGCCCTGCTTTAGCCATGACAGAGAGACTCACAGGAGAACTACACTCTGACACCTCCATCTGTATCCCTTAAGTGACTGGCAGTATAATCCCTGCTTCTGCTCACCCTCAATGTGGGGGACAGGCAGAGTAGAGGCTTGTTATCTCCTCCCTGCTCCGATACCTAAAGAAGGGGATAGCAAGGCAGGTGGCAGATGTGCACTTTCTTTCCACAAGAGACCTTTTGTTAGTCCTCTAGAGCCTTTCAGTAGAGCTCCCCAATGGCTCTGAAGCATCCTTTCGGACAGGGGCTGCTAGGTTTACACAGTATCTTTGCCCATGGCTTTAAATGTTGTCATGTTTCTATTCTGTGAAAACCCGTCTCACCTCATCTTACTTGTGACAATATTTTGTTCATCCTCTGCGATGGACACAGACTCTGACTTCCTTATGTCTGCACTCATACAGCCCCTTCACAAGGCAGAAATAAAGGAAAACCACCAGTCAAACATAATTCCTCCCAGCCCAAACACCAAAAGAATCATGCATAGGACATCAGGACACCTTCTACAAAAGACAGTCTAGAAGAGGCTATGGTGACCCAGACCCAGCCTAGCACAGGGCAAGGGGAAACAGCAGCAGGGCAGTTAGCAGGTGCATATGAACACAAGCTTGGAAAATCCAGTCACATTTGTCCAAACAAAGCACACGTGTCTACTATCAGACAGATGGCAAACCACCTCCACCCCCCAATCTCAAGTCACTTAATAGCTTACAGGACATGAATAACCTAAAAGCTCCCCAGTCCAGGGGCTAAAAGAACATCACATAGAAATGAGAGCATTTCACAATGCCTGTGATGACCCGGCTAAGGTCTTACTGTCTTGGAGAGGTGAACCATTCCTGTTGGTCACTCAAAGACAGATATGACTTTCTTAGCCTGTATGGACGCTTTCATTTATATATAGTGCAAATGTAAAAGAAAAAAACCAACTAAACACACTGAGTTGTTATCAGCCAAGTGGATGACTGCAGCCTCAAAGCACACTGAGATTCCAGCTCAGATGCCAATTCAGTTACTATTTCACCCAGCTACAAAACTGTTTCAAACACAAAAACTTCCTTAAAAGGACCCCAACAAGGCATTTTTATATCACTTTCATTTATTTATTCTTTGCAATAAACCCTCAGAAAACTGAATCCAGAATCTCTATTTTTATTTACCATTTCTATGCACATTAGCCCTATTCCTAGATTATTTCTCTGTGTATTATCAATGGAAGCTATAGTGTGCAGGACAGAGAGGCAAGGGAAGGAAAGGAAAAGCAAAGATTAATCCTCAACTTGTGAACTCTCTTTTTGAAAGGGATTCTAATAAAAATTCTGGGTGACCAAAGAATGCACCATCAGTTTCATGAATGACGACACAGATTGCACAACCACACAGAGAGCCAGACTGCACTTCCATTTTTGAGCACAAATTTGGCAGTGTCTACACAGAAATATTTCCCTTATTAAGGTCAACTGGCTGCAAAGCACTTCTTCAGTGCAGTCCTAAAAAGCCCACAGACCTATTTAAGTATTAGGAGCATTGTAATTGCCAGTGATTTCCACTAAAAGAGCTTGGAAAGAAGCACAGACATCTCCCTCACTACATATTTTCCTATCATTAGACCCCTCTCTTTCCTACACCTTGTCAAAAACGACACCAACCATGATTCACTTGCATGACAGCAAGCTTGGCAGCATGACTTAAACATGCACGCCTCCTGATCAACAAAATAGGGAAGAAAAAAAGTCTTGAGCTTCACGATTGCCATTTGAGGCTTCTAAACAGTCTTTTATTCATAGAGCAGATACACAGCAAGGAATATTTTAGTTTAAAAGCAGACATGCAGGCCTCCCAAGTCAAACCACAGTTCACATTTTTCATACAGTCCAGATCAAACCTGAGCTACATTTAAGCATTATCCATGACAACAAGCAGGCTTCTCAAAATATTAATTTCATCACTCTTCAGCATTTCCACAGATCAACCTTGCCTTTTAAACATGTTTATCTGCTGTTCTCCCAGCTAGAGTCACACAGTATCCATGTATAAGAGAGCCATTCCCTGCCCCAAGGCAGCGTCACACCTGGGATGCTATCCTGTGTCCTTGATAGCAGGGCCTAAATTCCCTGCTGGAGCGCCTCAAAAATGCTGCAACTCCCTTTCCACAGGCAGCATCACCCAGGTGTCATTTGGAGACCTGGCTCAGAAGCCCCAGCTCCTGCTGTGCTCAGCACACAGCTTACCTGAGCCTTCCCTTCCCAGCACACCTGGCCTGGCTCCCAGGTGAGATAAATCCTTTCCCACCTCTCAGAAAACATACGTGGCACAGCCAAGTCCAAGGAAAAGGTCCTTCAATGCCCCTCTCATGCTTCCGAACCTGCTCTGACAATCACTGGGGTCAGCAACAACACCAACTGCCTGCAGACAGTCTGGCTCCTCTTCAAATTTCCATTTTAAAGCATCATCTACTCACAGGGAGAAAAGGGACAGCCATAAAGCATTCACCAGTTAAAAAAAATAAAAGAGATGCATGACTGGAGACTGGAATTCACAAGTTAAATCTCCAGTAGGTGCCCATGACATGTCTGCTGTCATGATTAATTTTGGCAGGTTTCTGGGGAGGGTTGTTGGGGTTTCTTTCAGGGGTTCTGTGGCAGGTTTGGTTTTTTCAGTTTCCAGAGTGGTTTTTTTTGAAAGCAGGTCACATTGCCCTGTGCACCATGTCAGCAGAAAGAGATCACTCAGCATGTCTCACAGCATGGGTTCACCTCCCCAGTCCAATGGCTCTTACGTAAGTGAGCAGTTGGAGGGAGATACAGCTGATGAAGCCAGTACTCAGGCTGATGAACAAACTGCACCTCCTTATTCTAAGCGATCAGAGGAAAAAAAAAACAAAAACAAAAAAAAAAAAACAAACAAAAAAGAAATCAAATCCCAAAATCCCACACCTTATTCATCCCATTTGCTTATGAACAAATTCAGCACCACTGCTTGATTGAATTATGCTACAGTTCCCTGCACAATTTTAGGCTACCTCTTAATAATGTTCCAACACACCTCCAACATGGTTGTTAAAATGCAGATTTCTGGAGCATTGCTCACAGTCCGGAGTGTGTTTTGATTTCATGCAGATTTACACATCAAAGCACATTTCCCATGGCACTCTGCAAGCTGCAGAGCAAACCCAACCAGAGCAGGAAGGACACCAATTAAGAGGCAGTACCTGCACACACAAAGTAAAACAGATGCTGCTGGAAAACACCACCGATAAAAATCACATCTTTAGAGGTGACAGCACGATCAGTCACCACGATCAGTCACGTTTCAGAGGACAGAGCTTATGCTTTTTCATTTGAGGAAGGAAAAGAAAATGTGCTTGAGAACAGCTCCAAAAGGCACAGTTCAGGAATCAGTTCTAGGTGAGACACTTAAACAAAGAAGATGGAGTATCCTTCTCTCTTCAGTGAGGAATGCTTCCCACTAGAGACAGGGCTCACAGGATGCTCAGAGAAAGCTCTTTTTACACATGGCTTTGGAGACCAACAACCCATTGTTTACCACGAGGAGCTTTCCTGCATTCAGAGAGACTGCAGCACAGGCCAGGTTTTGGGAGTGGAGGGTTGAAGGGGGAACAGGGGATACCTGCACTGTTTTAGGCATCTCTATTAATGTTTATAAATAGCTCCAAGGAAGTGGGAGCTGTAGGGTAAAACGAACTAGGGGGGGAAAAAACCCAACACCACAGTCCCATTCAAAGGAATTAAAACAAAGATAGGTCAGAGACTTCTCAACAATGGCACTGCCAACTCTCAGGGCCAAAACCCAAAAAGCAGAGAGAAAAGGCACAGACAAAGGGGGATGTAACACCCCCCTCCTCTCAGAATAGGGTTATTTTAAGCCTGTCTCCTTGGAGCTACCCTAATATTTTCTCTCATGACTCAAACCACCAGGGAAAGGAGTTAGAGCAGAGAAGAAAAGAAAAAGAAAAAAAAAAGAAGGAAAAAAAAAAAAACAAACCCAAAAAACCACAAAACAGAGCTAGGGCTGACCTCATAAGACACCTTTCTAGAAGGGGCAAAGCTCCAAAAGAGATGAAAGGCAGGTGGACTATGACTTACCTGGAAAAGTGTGTGGGTTGGGTGACCCTCTTTTAAGGCACTTTGAACAAAGGACATGCACAGTGTAGTACAGGCCCGGCCATTCCTGGAGCAGGACATTCAGTTCTTCCACTAAAGGCATAATAGCTTGCCAAGCTGTCCAGATATTTGGTAGGGACGCGTGACTAGCGATAGACAGAGTGTCTGGCTGCAGAGCTCCCCTGGCAGGCCGGTAACTCACCACCACAGGCACCTTTCCCCGGTAGGCATAAATCTGGTATTTGCCATCTGACCGTTGAACCACGTGGTTGTTAATCTGGACACTGTAGCGTGCAAACAAGCCGGGTGGGAAAATGAATGGAAAGCTATATTCAATCTGCAGCTGCTCAACCACAAAGGACTGTCCGCTCGGATTGGTGCCGTTGATCCATGCCTCTGCATGGGGCACCTCGTTTTTCACGTAGCAGGGAAACTTGTACCAAACAGCCGCCCCATTTAAGGGCTTGCATTTGGGTTTGTTGACACAGTAACACAGCCCCATCTTCTCCAGAAGCTCCAGAATGAGCTGCAGATCCTCCCGACTCTGGACGTGAGGCTTAAGAAGGAGACGGATAACATGGGCAGGAAGGAGGCCATGCAGCAAAAAGCCCTCCACATAATGATGGAGCTGAGTGGTCCTCAGTTCGTCAATCTGAGTGTCACTGAGCAGTTTCTGGAGCAGCACAGTGGCATCCCGCTGGCAAAAGACATTGAGGATGTCTATGAGCCGCGGCAGATTGTGGAACACATACTCCCGCAAGGTGAGATGCTCCTCAAAGTAGAGCAGCTTTCCACTCTCGTGCAGGTAGGACAGGGCACTCTGCAGCCGATCCTCCGTCAGACCTGCCTGCAAGCCCAGCCGGGCAGAGTCCCACCAGCTAAGCCACAACTGCTGTGCTTGAGGCTGGAAGTGCAGCTCCTCCAGCACTTGCCAGGACTTGGGCAACACCCGATGCAGGTTTGGGAAGATATCCCGGTGCTCAGCCACAGAGAGGAGCTTGTCCCGCAGGCGACGCACCTGGCAACGGTCCTGGCAGCTGAAAGGCAGCACTGGAGACAGGATCTGTGGGCGGTGGTTGAGAAGATACTGAAACTGGGCTTTCTTTCGCCGCAAGTTCTTGTCTGAGACCCTGTAAAAGGCAGCATGCGGGCTGGAGCAGCGCAGGTCGAAGTCCTGTCCCAGAGCCTCATCCACCTGCTGGACTAAGCTCTGGAGTCCCTCAGCATCCCTCTTCTCCTGCTGAGCAATCTGGTGATGGATGTCCAGGCACTTCTCTTCCAACTCCCGCTCCGCACAGAGGTCAGCATGGGTTCCCACCATGCACACTACGGCATGGGGCACCTTGGAACTGAGCCAGTGTAAGAAATAGCCCACAGAGGGGTAGAAGTGCTGAGGGACGTAGGCACTCAAATTCACCACCAGCACGTACAAGGCTCCAGGGGAGAGGAAAAAAGACTGGATCACATCATAGCTCGGATCCCCTGCCAGCTCATATACAATGAATGTCAGGCCCCTCTCTGCATCTGCTGTCCAGTCCATCACCTCAATGCCCTTACTGCCTCCTGATAGTCCTAGTCCCAGTGGTGTTCGGGGCGCATTGGGTGGCAGCGACGGTGCAGGGGATGTTGCGTCCCCGTTTTCTCGGTGAGAGGGCAAAACACGAGAAGAGATGTCCTGCCGCTCAACAGGGAGATGTTCTACCTGCTGCATGACAGATACCCGAGTTGAGGAATTGTCTTGAGGCTCTGGAAAGGGACAACACCCAACTGCCACCCTCCCAATGTCCTGCTGTTGCCCAGGAAACCCTCTGTGCTGGGTGTTCCCTGCCTCCAGGCTTTCCACGTCCTCTCTCTGCTCATTTTCCTCCATGAGGCACCGTCTCAGCAAAGTCTTTCCTGCGTTCTTTAGGCCCATGAGGACTAGTTTGAGGCGAGGTTTGAGGGCAGGCTGAGAGTGGGCTAGCTCCTGCTGGTAAGCTGCGATGTAGGGGATGCCTTTCATGCACACCTCATAGGGGGGCTGGATGAGGGGGTTATCTTTGATCTTCCATAGGGTGACACGGGAAAGCTGCCCGAAGCCCTCAGGCAGGATGGCGATCTGGTTGCCTTGCAGGACCAGCTCCTCTAGGCTGTGGAGGAGCACAATGGAGTCAGGCAGGTAGCGGATGCGGTTGTTGTCCAGCCAGAGAGTGCGGAGCTGGTGGAGCTGACAGAGGTGAGGGGGCAGCACAGTGAGCTGGTTGCGGCTCAGGTAGAGCTCCTCCAGACTGGGCAGTGCCAAGATGGCAGAGGGGAACTCCCCCAGCAGATTGGATGAGAGGTTCAGCATCTTGAGTCGCTGTAGTCTGCCGAAACCAGCGGGCAGCGCCTGCAGCCGGTTGCTGTCCAGCATGAGGCTCTCGAGGGCGCTCAGCTGGCAGAGACCCTCGGGAAGGGATGCCAGCCCGGTGCCGCTGAGCCAGAGGATCTTGAGGCGGCGGAGAGCAGCAATGCCCTCGGGCAGGGCTCCGAGGTGGCGGTTGCCGGAACAGTCGAGCTCCTCCAGGGCGGCCAGCTCCAGCACCGGGGCAGGGAAGGAGGGCAGCAGGTTGTGGTCGACGTCGAGGGCGCGGAGGTGCCGCAGACGGCCCAGGCCCTCGGGCAGGCGGCGCAGGCGGTTGAAGCTGAGGTCGAGCTCCTCGAGGCAGCCCAGCTCGGCGAGGCGGGGGGGCAGCCCCGGGCCCTCGGCGCCCAGCTCGTTGTGGCTGAGGCTGAGCTTGCGCAGGCCCCGCAGCCCCGCCAGCGCCCCGCCGTCCCCCAGGCCCCGCAGCCGGTTGTGGCTGAGGTCGAGCTCGGCCAGGCGGCCCAGGTGGCGCAGGGCGGCGGCGGGCAGGCGGCCCAGCCGGTTGCGCCGCAGGCTGAGCACCCGCAGCCCGCTCAGGGCGGCACCCACCTCCTCGGGCAGCTCCTCCAGCTCCCGCCCGCTCAGGTTCAGCGCCTCCAGCTCCCCCAGCGCCGCCGCCGCCAGGGACGGGCGGCGAGGAGCGGCGGCACCGGGGGGCGGCGGCGGCCCCCCCGGCGGCCCCGCGTCCGCCTCGGGCTCGGGCTCGCCGGGGCCTCCCCGCAGCTTCCGTGCGCGCAGGGCGGCGTCGCGCCACAGCTGCACCGCCTTCGGGGGCTCCGTCTGAGCCATGGCCGGGGGAGCGGGCCCCCGCCCCGCCCGACCCTACCTGCCGCCGCCGCCGCCGCTCGCCATGGGCGCGGCCACGCTGCGCGTCGCCGCCGCCGCGACGGGCTCGGGGCTCCCCGCGGCTCCGCGCCGGCACTGCCGCCGCGCCGCGCCGCCCCGCGCACGTACCGCCGCCGCCGCCGCCCCGCCGGGGGCGGGACGCGGTCACGGCCCGGCCCCGGCAGCGCCGCGCCGCCCCGCGCCGGGGAGAGCCGGCCTTGCCTCCGGGGGACACCCCGCCCCTGCCTGCCGGGCCCCGGCCCGTTCTCACCGGGAAAGAGGGGTCTGCGTGCTGGCCTGAGAGTCCTGGCCGGCGGCTCCTAGCCCGGCAACGCCCCAGAGAGCGGCCCTTCGGGTGCCCCGGTGGGGTGAGCCCGCCTGGCCTCGGAGGCGGTGGGGCGGTAGCGGTGGCGGTGCTGGTGGCGGTGCGGGCGCTCCGCCGGGACCCCGGTGTGTGACAGCCGCCGCCCCGGGTCTCGCCCTGCGCCTGGGCTTGCTGAGAGCTTTGCGAGCCGCCCGACTCACCACGGAGTTAGGGCAGAAGCTGTTATGTTACCCCCTGTCATTTTTTCTTGACGCAAGGGCTGATTTTTCATCCAGCCCTGCAAGAAACCGAGGTTAACCTTTCTTCCCATTCAGTAAATGTTCTTCCGTGTTGAGAGAGTGCGAAAGCCGGCAGCCCTCTGGTTAATCGGAGCAACTCTGCCACCTTCCTGCCGTGCTTTGTTTCCTGCGCTGCATCCATCTGGCCAGACCCTAAACACTGCCTTCTTCAGGTTCCTCAGTCAAGCTTTGCTCCAGGGGGTCGGAGAAATAGGCGTGGAAATTTCCACCTCTGATATAGAGGGGGAATAGAACCCTTTTACAGCGGAACCGCGAATCAGGGTGACGAAGGCTGTGGGCGCTCAGTTTTGTTCAGATGTGTGACCTTACCCTTACAAATGGCAGCGATGCACCGTGGCCAAAGGTTCACAGATTTTAAAACGTCATTGTCTTTGTTCAGCACTGGACACTCCAGCATGCTTTGGTGCTTCCTTTCACCGTGGAAGTAACCTTTCACCTTGTTCTAACAGCTACCATTGAAGTGTGCTATAAATTATTACTTCAGACCTATGAAAATAAAAATAAAGGATTTGAAATGAAAAGTAGTCCACAGGGCAACCAGGTTCACAGCCTTTATTGTCTTCCTTATTGTGGAAAACCCTTACAAGAATGACACCTTTCTTTTTGGGTGAACCTGTGCATCTAACTGTGCCTGGAGAGGAGGAGAGAGCTGAACCAACTTTGTGTTGAGCCATAGTCACTGCGCTAAATTATTACATTTACAAATTACTAAAACTACAAGATTGCAAAGGCTCAGATTCAGTTTCTGTGTTTCCTGTCATTAGCAGACAAGCAGGGATAAAAGAATTTTTCAAGCCCTCTGAGTTCTAGCAGACCTTCACCAGGTTTCTGCTAAATGCCTGAGAATGACATCACTCTGTGTAGGGAAAATCTTGAGTTGGCTGGCAAAGCCAGCCAAAGGAAACAAAGGACAGGGAAGAAAGTCCATAGTGAGAGAAAGTGTGGATGTACGAAGGCAAAACACATCTCCAAGTAGAATTCAGGAGCTGCTCAAAGCCAGCAGAGGCAGTCCTGAGGGCTGGGACCATGTTTTGGCTCTAGGGCCACTGCCTGACTTCTGCTGGAGAAGAGGTATGCAGGGATACTCATGACCCATGAGGCTCTACTGAGAGGTCCTAAACCTGGGGATAAAATTCTTCGAGATCCTGGCCCTAGGAAACAGAAATACTTCATGGCTTCTTGCTAAATTGTGCTCATCTAAAAGTAGTTTCCAACCTTGTATTCATTTATTTTCAGAGCATCCCTGCAGTGGGTCAGTACATCTTTTATTTGGGCTAACCTAGTTTTTGTGTCTGCTTTTCTGAAGGTCACATGGGAAGTAGCCCTTCACTGTACTCCAAAAGAAGCACTCTCCTTCCTTATTTCTAAAGTGGCACATTCAATTCCTAGTGGAGAAGGAATCATTCTCTTCTCCCACCCTCTTGCCCAATAGCTCTTGTTGAAATGAAACCAGGTTGATGGTTTCATTTCCAGCCTTTATGCAAAACCACCCAACCTGTTGCTATCAAAATTACATTTTTAAATCAAGACAGTCTTTCTAGAAACAGAAGACCTCTGCAGGGAAAATTGACCCTGGCTTCAATGGCAGTGGCCAAATTTTCTTCAGTTGCAAGCTTTCTTCTTTCCAATGCCAGGTAAAGACACCAAAAGCAGCATCATTATTGAGGGCCACCCACCCCATGATTCCTGTGGGCACTGCAGATCCTCTCTGAGGCCAGGGCAGGCTTCCAGTTGCTATATGACCTGCAGCAAGTTAACTCAAAAGGCTGCCACTGCATTGTTTCCCATGGGAAAACTGGAGGAGCTCCTCCACTGGGGATGCTCCAAGCAGCTGCTTGGCTCAGTCAGCTGAAAAACACCAGGGAGAGAAGTGCTTATCTCCATCTGCCTGCTATTAGAGGTCATAGCCTGTATTAAACATATCTTTCTGGCAGCATGCAAGGACAGGGTAAGTTCTTTTCACTAAGCAGGGAAAGTTTTGACTGTCAACCTTCCTATCAAAATATGCAAAGCAGCAGGAGCTGAATTCCACCCCATCGAGAGGGAGAAGTCATGCAACACTGTTCAAACTTTGATAAGCTCCTGTAGGTGATGAATGAAGCTAAGGCAGAAGAAACATGATGAACAGTATGTTGACACAAAGACATCCCCAGAGCTGCTTGAAGGTTTTCCAAAGAGGGAAGCTCTGGTGCTTTCCTATGAACCTTACACTTTATCCCCTTATGTTTGCATGAGTCTGCAAATCTCTGATGGTCAGCCAGGGATGGTTTCTCTTGGCTTTTTCAACACATTCACCACAGTCAAAGCTGCCAATAGGGAATGAGATAGGTAGGTTCTGGGGAAAAGGAAGATTCTATTTATCAGAAAATGTGGCTTTTGGTACAGACCTAGATGATCCCTTATCTTCCCATCTTCTTAGGCAGAGGAGACATATTTTTCCAAACATGACTTTCGCATTTCCTCTCAATTTACTCATTAGCTTACTAAAGGTCCATTAAACATGAGCATCAGCATACTGGATGCTGGTTTTGGAGTAATTTCCTAGTTTTTGGAGGTTAACAATATTCATAAACCACACCAAACCCCTCTCTTGCTGCTCAGGATCAGCTGGGACTTACAGCCAGGTGGCTGTAAAATTGCCAGGAAATCTATAAAGCATTTTATATTAAAAAAAAAAAAATCCCATTTCAGTGGGTTCCATTATATGTCAAAATTGCATTTGCAGTTATTAATTTTAAATAGTAGTCCTGCAAAATCCTATTGATGGAATTTAATTATTCAGATGAAATCTGAAGTGCTTCCACTTTACTGAGCCCTGCACCTGCATCATTAATAAGATTTCTATGTAAAGAACCTTCTTACTGAGTCAGGCAAAAGGCACTGAGTAATCAACAATATTTTAGGCCCTTGCAGGATAAGAGGTGCAAATGTAACCAGCTGCTTGTGACAGGACATGAACTTAAATCAGCTCAACAGAAGCACCAAGCTGCTGTCGTAAGCAGATGCAGGGTGTGCTGTGGGCCAGTGCAAAGCTCACAGGCTCTGGCACCAGCAGTGAGTGAGGCTGGCAGGCCCTTGGGAGACTGCATGCCCTCTGCACCACCAGACATGCAGCCCACTTGTTAAAAACCCCAGGGTCCTGCTTTGGCACCAGTTCTTGTCTCCAAGGGCTCAGTGGCTGGCTGGAGAATAAGCAGTGGGTTGACTGACTGCTTTCAAAGATCCTCCACACGTTCCTCCTCAACCTCAAGTAGAAGTCCTGTGAGGATAAAATTTTGCCGAGAACTGCATTCTCCACACTGTTTTGCCCACCATTTGTACGGGAGTACTATGAATCTACCCCAAGGCTTAACAAGCCATATATGGTGATGGCAGCACTTGAAGAGATCCTGGAAATGCTCTGGGCAGAGGAAAGAGAAGGGCAGGGATGACTAACACTGCTGTTTGCCTCAGCCTTCTGCAGGGGAGCGGTGGGGCTGTACTTGTGGGGCAGGAAGACTAAGGAGAAATTTGGGAATGCAGTAGGATAGGGACCCCCGCAATGTGGGAGTGTGAAGAGGAGGTGCATCCCCAGAACTGCCCAATGTAACCCATGACCAGTACCCACTTCCCCATAGATAGGTCTCATACTGTCAATCCTAATTGCTTTGCTTGTTTCTTCCTAGGCACAGGAATTCCTTAATAGAATCACAGGAAGGTTTGTGTTGGAAGAAACCTTTAAAGATGATAAATCCAACCCCCTTGCCTTGGCAGGGACATCTTCAACTAGGTCAGGTTGCTCCAAGCCCCATCTCACCTGGCCTTGAACACTTCTGGAGGCAGGGCATCCGTAACTCCTCTGCGCAACCTGTTCCAGTGCCTTACCACCCTCATGGTAAAGAATCTCTTCCTAACATCTAATCTAAATCTCTCCTTGTTTAGTTTAAAACTGTTCCCCCTTGTTCTGTCACTATATGCCTGTGTAAGAGTCCTTCTCTCCTTTTTCTTATACTTCTGCTTTAAGTACTGGAAGGATACAATGAGGTCTCCCTGGAGGCTTATCATCTCTAGGCCGAACAACCCAGTCTGTCTTAATAGGAGAGGTGCTTCAGCCCTCTGATCATCTTTGTAGCCCTTGTCTTGACTTGCTTCAACAGGTCTAGAGGACCCCAGAGTTAGATATAGTATTCCAGGTGAGGTCTCACAGGAGAGGATTAGAGGGAAAGAATTTCCTTTGTTCTGCTGGCCATGCTTCAGTTTATGTAGCCCAGTACACAACTGGCTTTCTAGCCTGTGAGTGCACATTGCTGGATCATGTCCTGCTTTTCATCTACCAATACCTCTCTGGCCTTCTTTTGAAGGTTGACCCAGAGTATAGCATTCCTTACTCAATTCTACAACCAACAATTACATTTTCAGGCCACCATGCATCCCCAGTTTAAAAAATGCTACTTGTATTTTAAAATTCGTTTGGGAAGTAGAATAAATGTTTGCATACCTATTAATTTCATACAAGTGATGCCTTGGTTTATGGGAAATACAGAGAGAGCAAAGGAATATGAGGTTTTTTTGCCACTGATGCCACAGAAGCAATTGGAGGGTGGCATATAAACTGTGGGAAGCCAGTGGTGAGCTGAACAAAGCCAGTGGTAAGCTGAACAAGTGTATGCTGATGCTCTGGCCTCTTAAATATCTTACAAAGCTTGGTTCTGACAAAGGGGGATATTGCAATTAGCTTGCAAAGTCCTTTTGGAACTTTAAAATGAAAGGCAGCTGTGAAGCAGTAGCTGTACAGATTCAAGTGCCAGGGAGGTCCTGCTGAGCTCTCTCAGTGCCTGGTCAAGGCACATGCCTTCTAAGTCATGGAACAAACAAGAACTGAGCTGGGCACATTCACATTCTCCACTAGTCATTGTGACTGATTTAATGCCTCCCTTCTCATTACCAGCAGAAAGGTATGTAGTAGCACTAGACCAGATCCAAATTTCTTCTGAATTCCTATTTTCTGATTTTCTGTGCTCCCAGCGCTAGACCTATCAGTGCTTCTTCAGCACATCACATGGTGGTGCTATGCAAACACTTCCTAAAGCCCTTTTGCTACCAAACAGCTAAGGATGAGGCTGGCTAGGATGAGGCTAGCTGGCCTTGGCCATATTAAATCCTTTTAACAGGAATTCCTCATCACTCTTCCCATTCTCTGACCTGTGGCTGCTGCCCTACCAGGTGTACTGAGAATTTTCCAGAAATTGTTGCTGTTGATATTATTCCTGTCAATGGAATCTCCCTTTTCTCACAGATTAAAGTTAAGTGATCTCTCAGTAACACCTATTAGAGCGTTCTGACTTAAACCATAATTGTTTATATCCTCCCTAGATATCAGAAAGCCAGGAGAACTGTGATCTCAGCTTTCTTCTGCTTTCCAAATCCAACCCAAAATCCTTATTTAAATGCTTCTGCTTCTGCCCACGTTCTTCAGATCTGCTTATTCTTACAGAGGGCATCTTTTGATCCCTGATATCCCTAGATTTCTCTTCCTTACCTTTTAGCACTGGTTACCCTGGGTAACCTTTTGCCTGGCTGCCCCAGCTTCCTGTTCCAGCTCTCCACATTCTGCTGTTTCTGAGCAAATGGAGTGTTTCCCACTTGGCTCCTCTCCGCCATTTGCTCCATGTGGCTTTTAAGTGACTGCCTTGCTCTGGCCAACAGGCTCTGCGCCAGTGCTGCTTTCCTCCATGGAATGAGTAAAGAAGTGGCCTTTCAGCTTAGCTAATCAACTTTTAAAGAACTGCCAGGCTCCACTTAAGTTTCTCCATCAGCTTTCTCTCCTAGTCTCACTCCATCATTTCCTGGCTTTACAAAAAGAGCTGTACTGGAATGAAGCAGTGTTCAAAGCCAGGTTGGATAAAGCCTTGAATGGCCTGGTCTAGAGGGAGGTGTTCCCTGCCTATGGCAGGGGATGTCGGGACTAGATGATCTTTAAGGTCCATTCCAAGTTCTTAACATTCACGATTCTGTGATTCTACGAAGCCACGCTGCCGGCTGGATCGCCTGCAGGGGAAGGGAGGTGAGCGCTGGCTACCCATGGGGGCCGGGTAACCCACCCACCTCTGGCGTGACCAGTAAAGGAATGTGATTTGTTTGTCACTGATGCCACAAAAGCACCTGGATGGTGAAACATGAACTGTGGAAAGCCGGCGGTGAGCTGAACAAGTTCATACCGATGCTTCTTAAGTACTTCACAAAGCCTGGATCTGACCATGGGGTGTTGCAATTAGCTTGCAAAGCCCTTCTGTAGTTTTGACACGAGCGGCGGCTGTGCAGAAGCAGCTGTTCAGACTCCGGTGTCGCAGCCGGATCGCGTGCAGGCGGAAGAAGGGCACCCCCCCCCCTACAGCGGGCTCCGCGGGTGAACGCCGTCCCTCGCCCGCCCCTCCGAGGCCACGCCTGACGAGTTGCCGTCCCGCCCCTCTCCCGGCCCCCCGGCTCCCGGGCAGCGCCGGCCCCACCGGGACTCGGCCCCGCCCCGGGGCGGTGCCGGGGCGGCGCCGGGGCGGTGCCGGGGCGGTGCGGCCGCGCCCCGCGGGCCCCGCGCGGGCGTCACGTCCGTGCGCGGCGCTCGGGGTTGGCGGACGGGCGGAAGCGCGGGCGGGGCGGCGCCGTTGCCGCAGTGACGGGGCCGGGAGGGGCGGAGCGGCGCGAAGATGGCGGCGGTGCCGCCGCGTCGCTCCCAGCACCACCATCACCACCACCACCCGCCGCCCGGCCCGGCCGCACCGCCGCCCACCGCCGCCTCGCCGCCGCGCAGCCCCAGCCTGGCACCGGCCGCGCAGCGCCCCAGCCTGGCCGGCCCCGAGGGCGAGGCGCCCCCCGACGCGGACCGGCCCCCGGCCGCGGAGTGTGCGGAGGGGTCGGGCGCCGCCGCGCCTGTCCCGCCGCCGGGCTCGGGCAGCAGCTCCAGCGGCTCTTCCTCGTCTTCCTCGTCCTCGTCCGCGTCGTCGTCGGCGGCGTCGAGCCCGGCGGCGGAGAGTCCCGAAGCGGCGGGGCCGGGCGCGGCGAGCGGGGCGTTCCGCGAGCTGCTGGAGGCCTGCAGGAATGGGGACGTGACGCGCGTGAAGCGCCTGGTGGACACGGGCAACGTGAACGCCAAGGACATGGCGGGGCGCAAGTCCACGCCGCTCCACTTCGCCGCCGGTGGGTACCGGAGCCTCCCGTGCCCGGCCGGGGCAGTGACAGCGAGCGGGACAGGCAGGGCTCTCCTGGAATAGCTTCGGGCAGCGCCTCGGTGACTCGGGAGTGGGCAAGCCTAAGCTGGAAGAGTGTGAGCACACGCTCTTCCCCAGCGGCGTTTCGCTACGGGCTGTTGGGAGCTGGTTGTTAAATCCCCTTCCTTTGGGTGAGACCAGTGGGAGAGGAGATCCTGGGAGCGTAAAGAGACTCTAAGACCTAAGAGTATGGACAGTGATCTCGGTGTTTGATATCCATGGGCTGCTGCAAAGTTGTGCAGTGGACTTAGGAAGCAGGAAACTGAAATTCAGGACAGAGTTGACTTGAAGTATGGGTTTCATCTGCGTTCTAACAGCTCAGAGAGTCCTGTGATGCACAAGTACTTCAGTCTTGATGCCTTGTACTTTGTAACTTCTCTCATTTCAGCATGGTTGCTGGTTGATGTCTGCATCTCTTGTGGTCTGAGTAGGCTGGGGAAAGGGATCAAGTGGAACAGCTGAACGGTATAAGTTAGATTAGTGTCCAAGAAAGAATATACTTATTTGTGCAGAAAAGAGATGTCATTGTGATCAGAACTAATGTTATAAAAACAGTTTAGCAGTAAGGTCCAACAGTGTAGACTAACTGGAAGTAAATATTACCTTTTGGCAAATGGAACTGTAACAGATTACTGCAGTTCATAAAAAAATATTTCTTACAGGGTGTATTCTTCACTGGAGGCACACAAAATTCATTATAAAAGTAAAATGAAGACAGTCTTTTAAATCATTACTCCTAAGTCAGGGCTTGTACAATTGCTAGATCTGTGGTCAGTCTGAGAGCTCTCTGAGGTGTGCCAGGGTGTCACAGAACTGCACCTTACATAGTGAAGTGCACAGATCTAGCTTGAGCTTTGTGGTGCACTGGTACACATAAATTAAGATAATTAACAAGTCTGTATCGAGTGATAAGTGTTTGAGTGCTGGCATGTAGCTCTAAGTCATGTTTAAATCAGTAGCAAAATGAACATTTTATGGCACAGTGTTGCCTGGCACTCTGAATAGTGCTGTACAATTTATAAGTTAGATAACACACACTGAGACTGTATGGGTTTGTTTTCATTTTCAAAGTACAAGAGGTATTTGACAATGCCCCTAAGGGAACTTTTGGTCCTGGGCTGTTTCCTTTTCTTTCTTTGATCTCTGAGCTCTACTGCTGAGACGGGGCTTAAGCAAGTGGAGTTTAAAACGCAGCAAATTTCTGGGGTATGGAGATGGACTTAATTTTGATGAACCTTGAACTTACTTCTGGTACCAACTGCATGTGTGCTTATGAAGTTCTTAATGTTTTGGAAAGCTTGAGTCTGCTCTGCTACTTTTGGATTCAGACTTAAAGTTAGATCTTGCTGTTTCCCCTAAAACTCTGAGATCTCAGGTTGTAACTTCAGTGTCTGTACAAACTGTAGTGCTGAAGCTGCAGCGGGTAATGTCTGCTCTGATTAGAGAAGAAATGGACAAAACTTAATTGAGGGGGTAAGGTTTTGAAAGTTGATAGTATTATTAAGATGTTACTGTAATAGCAGTGGAAGGTGATTTGTTGTAGCATGAGGAAAATAGCAAATGAAGTTACTGTATCTAACAAATTCCCATATCCATTTTTCTAGATTTAAAGACTTCCCTTAGATACCATACCTACTTTATCTCAAATGGCTGCTTGTCTGGTGCCAGTGGATTAGACATGTAAGAGCATTAGGCACGTTTCTTATTACATAGATCTTGAGATCATGCATTTTGGAAAGGTCTGTAAGCAAGCATGTTGTTTGAATGCAACTGATCTTAAGCAGTGTATACCTGCCAGTGATGCAGTGTGTTGATTTGATCTCCTTTGTGGGCCAAAGGTAAAATAAAACTTGTTTGCTTATGAGCATAGCAGTCTGCTGTGTATAGGAAGCTGTGTTTTGGATAATAGCCCATGTTTATGAGCCACACATAGTGTGAATTGCATGGCCTTCAGTAGGGAATGGGTGGATGAGAGTGCAGGAGGTCGTGTTTTAAACTGCTTTTTTCAATCTTCTTGAAGCTAAACTCTTAGGTGAATAGAGTTTCACTTCTGATGTTGTGATTTGTGAAAGAGGAATTCTCCTTCTAATTTCGTCTTCATTTCCCGTTTTTGGTACTGAACTTTATTTATTTTGTTTTTCCTTCCCCCTCTCACAGGGTACTCGACTTCTCCCCAGCTCAGTCTGTTTTTTCAGATGTCTATCTTGGCAGCAATACCAGGCAGTTAAGTTCTTTTACTGTAATAGGGAAGGATAACTTCCCCAGTTATAGTTCCTTGTGAAAAGTATTAAGTTTTGGTTTCCTTAGGCTTTATAAGGTTTCTAATTTGAAAATCACCTTTATGTCCTTTCTTGTGGCAGGACTATAAAATGAGGGACTTCTGATAGCACTCAGAATCCTTGGCATAGATGTAAGCTGGAGAGCTGAAATCTGTTACCAATTATTTTAAAAGCTGGGGATAGGTCCGAATCTGTTTCTAAGAGTCGGAATCACCTGTCCATTATTCACTTCCAGATAAATTGTGCGTGGCTGCATCAAATTGGAGCAACAGTTTTATTCACATTTTCTCTGTTTGGGATACCTGAACTGCCAATTGAACTGAATAAAGGGGAAGTGGTTCTTCGGCTCTGTGTTGAAGTGTCAAGTAGCGTGCTGAATAAATCTGACCTGCTTTATTAACCTAGCTGTTAATAAAGGAGAAATTAATACTGAGGTGATATCACAGTTATAGAGGCCTCTCATGCAAGCAGGAAGAGGTTGAGCAAAGCATAATTTTCCTTTCATCCTCCTTGCTTGGAGAGGGGAAAACTCAGTCCTGTATCAACTGCTATGTTGATTGCAGGATATTTGGATCTCTGGTACTAGCGTAGGCTTTGGATATTGTCCAGCAGCACCCAAACAGCAGGTTTGAAAGACTTGAAAGTGATTGAGTGACTTTAAAACATGCACAAAAAAATAAATTAAGTGGAAGTATTAATGTATGCATAGCTTTTACATTCAGTTTATTTCAATAAAATCTAGCTTGCTAAAAAAATTTAAAAAGTAGCTGTGCTAAGCATGGAAAAAGGTATGTTTGGTTTAACTTTTTATCAATACTGGTGGCCAAAAGCAGATATCTAGAGAAGAGTTATATACTTATTCTTTCCATATGATACTTCTCTGAGTACTCTTCATGCAGTTTGTAGCTTAGCAATTGTCTGAACAAAACCCAGGTTTTAAATGTTATTAGAGGGTCATCCTGTGCTAAGGAGTTAATTAAATAATTGAACTGTTAACTTGTGTTAGAAGTAACTTGTTTTCTGTTGTACTTTGCACCCTCTTCACTGGAATATTCTGTGTTCTACATAGCAACATTCTTCTTCAAACTGGGTTGAATGAGACACACTTTTTCACTCGCTTGTCTTTCTGCTGCATTCCTTTGATCTAAACATGTTACCTCTTTTCCTTGAGAAAGATCTGTCATTGTTTATTTCACGAAAATAAGAACATATTTACTGTACTATATGCCCTTCAGTGGCTGAAACTACTTGTAACAACAGTGTTTTCTGTTCTTGTAAATTGGCCCGACAATTCTGCATTTGATGGTGTTGCTGACACATAATTGATAAAATATCTCTTTTGCCAGCATAACCAAATGTTTTGGTTTTTCTGTGTGTGTGTGTGAGGATGGATTGTAGGAGAATAGAGATAATGCAGAAGGCAATCTTACCCCTGAGAAGTTCCAGTTGTACTAATTACCAAAGAGTAGAAATAGCCTTGCCTTTAATAGGTCACAGCTGTGTCCAGTAAGGATGGGTGTTGTAAAAGGGTGGTTTAGCTGGTTGAGAGGAGAATTGGAGTCAGTTGGCTGTGCTGCTGGGGATAGAAAGGGTCAGGTGTTCATGTTAGGGACAGAAAGGGTCAGTCTGTGCTGCTGGGGGCACAAAGGGTCAGGTGTTCATGTTAGGGACAGAAAGGGTCAGTCTGTGCTGCTGGGGACAGAAAGGGTCAGGTGGTTGTGATGGGGACAGGTAGAAGTCAGCCAGCTGTAGAGAGGAAAGAGAAAAGGAGTCAGTGTTGTGGGAGCTGCCCATGAGAACTCAGAGAGAAGGTATGAAAGTCTTACAGTGAGGTAATAAACTAATGGTGACCGTCAGTTCCCATCCACTGTCGATTGGCACTAAGCGCTGACGCCAACAATTGGTGGCCTGTATGGGGATGGATCTTGACATGTATGTGAGAGGTAGTTGTTTTTTTTTTTTCCTGTTGGGAACACTATTGGCTTTTTTTTTAATAGTTGGGTGATTTTAGTCTGTGATGAGGTGTTATGTTTTAGGTACAATTTGTATGGGATATGGTGTGAGTTTGCTTCTCAGCCTTAAGATACATTCTGTGCGTTGTTATATGGTTTGCAAGTTGAAGTGTGTTGGTTCATTATGTTTGGAAGCAGGCTGACAGTGATGCATTCATGGCTCTGTGTGTATCATCCTCCATGCAGAGCACTCACATGCCAAAGTTGATTTTCTGTGACTTTTCTACCATTAATATACCTGGATGGGGAGAACTCCTGTGAGCATTTGTCTGAAATCTGTGCTTTTTCCTTGAGCCAGCTTGGTAACAGACTTGCTCTTTTCCTTTTGAAACAACACTGGGCCCTATAAAAGGATGCATATGTATTTCCTGCTGACACTTTGGTTCCTTGCTGGTAAATAATTAATAATAGTGTCTCTTTCAGAAATGACTAGGTGGATGGACCTGGTAGAAATAAGCTGAGTCCTACTCAGTTTCTTCATATAGCCACAGTCATAAGCCTGTCCAGTTCCACACCCATTTAAAGGGAAGTTAAACTTTTTTTTTGATCAGGAAGTTTGCTCCTCACATTCTTGTCAACACATTCTTTTAGCTTTACAGGTGTTCTCTTTCTAGTGTTTTACCCAGGGATATAGAGAATACTACTGATTGCTGAACTGTGGCTTAATGCCCACTTCTGTACCAAGAAGAGGTAGAAGCTTCCAGGAATGGCATTTGGAAGTTATGGAACTGGGATCACAGAGTGGAATTTCTTGGTCTTATTGAAACTCAGGCTTGGAGAAACCTGATTTAAGGTGACTTGTTAAAGCATCAGTGATACAACTTGTTTTCTTTCTGCTTATGTGTGTAGTAATGGCAAAAAGCTGTTGAGAGAAAGCAGTTTTGTTCTAAGCATCCCTTTGATATCACTAACTATAACTGTTGGAAGTCTAATCACTTTGTGAAGGCTAGCATAAATAACTATGCTCTAGAAAATTTCTGGAGTGTACTGCTTTAATCCTGAAGGCAAAGGGATTTCACTTGGGTTGGGAAGCAGTCAGTGGTCAGAGTTTAAGAGAGCTGATCAAGTTGGCTTGTCAGCTAGCAAGCTGTTAATCATAAAAACACAAGCTGCTTTGACATATATGAGTAAGATAAGTAACTGCAGAGGCAGAGCTGATCTAAGTAGTGACTGAGTGTTCCTTGAGGGAGAGCCAGGAAATGGCAAGAGGTACTTGGTAACTTATGACACACTTCCACTCTGCGCAGAGACACCTGATTCAACCACTCCACCTGTACTGCAGTGTAGAGCAAATTAGATTACATTGGTCTGGAAAGCTTTGCTTGAGACATCATTCTGAAACTACTCTGACTCAACTTGTTTTGAGTATCCTTGTCATAGACGAGATGTCTGACCTCACGCAGGTTTTTGTAAAGCCAAGTCACTGTTTAATTCTGCCTTGCGCGATGTCAGATGGGGTTAATAATTTTCAGCTGGATTCATATGGATACAATGAAGAATGCAAATTGTGTAGTCAATTAGGAAACATCCTGGCAAGTCTTACGGCCTCAGAGCCCACAAAATGCACACTTTTTCATGCAAAAAAAAGATGAATTGATAAGTTACTGACCTTGAATTTGAAATTTTTACTGGTTTTGGTAGCATTTGTGGTACATGAACTTTATTAGTGTCACAAATGTATTACTTAGTAGAAAGTTTTGACTTGCTTTGTTTGTGACTAGTAACGTGTTCTCTTGAATTATCTTCTAATACTTTGTGCAATATGTCTCCTTCCCATTTAAAATTTTTTTGAATAAATTTACAAGAGAATATAAATGCAAAATCGTAGACCTTCAGTAATACTGAACCACATGTACTTTTTCCCAGCTTGAAGACTTTTCAGTTTACTTAGTTAAATCACTCAGTTTAATTGTTTTCAGTCTAGTGAAGTGGGAGAAGTGCTTGGGAAAGTATTAGTGAAAAGGTCTGATCCTGGTGTGTGCTGTAGTAAAGCAGTGACACACAGTGACTTAGCTTGGATTTCTTTCACTCTTTGCTTATAGCATAAAACCATTTTGAAAAGATCATGTGTCTAAGAGTGTTCCTCTACCTCAAGGGCTTCTATTCCCATATAAACTGTGTTTAGTGCTCTAACAAGTGAGATTACTTTTAATAAGAGCATCTTTCCAGCTTTGCTTAAGGTCCTGGTGATACCTACAAGTGTGCTTAACCTGTGATTATAAACTTCTGTAAAATTTAAGTCCTTTGGGAGTCTTGTTCTTAAATCAAGGTGGTGAAAGGAGGAGGAAAAACACCGAATGAGAATCATAAGTCTTTGATGTCAAACTGTATATTCCATCTTTGCAGAGATTGAAATTGGCATTTGGAGGAGTTCTTGCTATGTTGAGTTAAAGTGTCATTAATTGGGTGGTGGGTGAAACAGTTCAGCTGTACTTAAACTGATCAAACTGACTACTTGGTGTATTGTACTCACCAGGGAAGGCATTCTTCCAACTCTACTGGGAAGTCAGTTGTTTTTTACCAAACTTTCTGAAAATTTGGCGAAGAATTATGTGTCTTTTCTGAATATTAGTAATTAAGTTGTCTGTAAACTATTACCATGTGAAAGCTTTTGAATAACTGATGGGGGGCTTTAAGTGGAATCACTAGTTGGGCATATACAAGAGAGAGTACAACTGATACTCCTGTTACTTTCCTTGCATCCCTCTCATCATTCAGCATGCTCAGCCTTGTAGGTCTTCTTAATGAGATAGACTGGCAGGCTCTGATAGAACACAGTTCTGTTGTGTCATGACTGTAAGTGAATTGTCCAGCAGTTGTTTGAGCAGGTGAACAGAGTCTGACTTTATGGTGAAATGAACCAAGAAGTAGATGAGGGACGTGAATAATGTACACTGAACCAAGAGTGACCAGTTTTAGGTACTAAATCATGTTGTTTTGTCAGATGAATGAACAGAAATATGCTCTCTTGCAGGTTTTGGAAGGAAGGATGTTGTAGAGCACTTGCTGCAGACAGGAGCCAATGTTCATGCTCGTGATGACGGAGGACTGATACCCCTGCACAACGCCTGCTCCTTTGGGCATGCAGAAGTGGTCAGTCTGCTGCTGTGTCAGGGGGCAGACCCAAATGCTAGGGACAACTGGAACTACACTCCTTTGCATGAGGCTGCTATCAAGGGGAAAATAGATGTGTGTATTGGTAAGTGTCACTTGCTAGGTTGAAATTTTACCTGATTGTTTTGTGAAGCTGTAACTGTTTGTGTGCTGAACTTGGGATGAAAGATATTGCTTGTTTTAAAAGTGAATGACTTTTACTTTCTTGCAGGTAGGTATAGTGATAGTAATTTAACTTTTTCTTGGTCTGTAATACAAAGTTTGAGGAACTTGCATCAGAAAAACTATCCTGGAGAGATTGGATGAAGTCTCTTTGTTTGTTAAATTACAGTATTTAAAATCTGAATATGTAGGTTTGTCTTTCTTGGTTGCTGTCAAGAAAACTAGCTTTACTAGATAAAGTCTTTGTTTTTTTGGCTGCTCTTTGTGTTGTGTTAGTGGTTAGGAGGATGGTAAACCTTTCATTCCATGCAGTATGGAGAAGTAAACCTTTCATTCCATGCAGTATGGAGAAACAACTTGGTCCTTTGGCGCTTTCCAGAACAATTTACAGGACACCATTGTTCAGTGGTGATCTATTTTTAGTATGTGTTTTTTAGCCTGGAGCCAAAGGAATTTCAAATAAAATTGAACATTTCAACTGCTTGAAATTTGTTCAGAACATATAAAGAGCTTTTCAGTCAGGATGTCTTTAACTTCTGTTTTTTTTTCCTGTACTTAGTACTACTTTGTTTCTAAATAGGAACTTCTGTTTTAATTTTTTTTTACCCTCAGAGCTGTTTTTTGAGCTTGCAGTCTTTTAACATCTACTAACCTGAATAAAATTACCTGTTCACCATTTCTTTTTAATCAAGCGTGTAAAGGAAAGCCTGACTTGTAGGCACTTCAGTTAAGATTATGAACTATACATTCTGTGTTATCCAGATGACAAGACACAATTATCAGACTTTCAGATAATGTCTTTTTTTCTGAAAGTTTTATTACATAGAAGTCCTTCATAGAAAGCTACAAAACATACCAAATGAAATATTTTGTTAGCTTTATTGCAATATTTAAGTCATTACTTAAAAATAAACACCAGAAATTGAGTGAAATTATATTCTGGTGTTTCCTCCAATATTCTATTTCAGTCTGTTTCTTCTTTTTACAAGCAATGTAATTTCATGTCTGTATGCAAGGTAAAACATGGAGAATATTCTATAGAAATTTAATATAGTTGATTATGCAGCAGTATGTGGGAAGATATAAATTTATATAGTAGGTTTCAGTAACAGTCTACTGTGACAATGTTGAATAGAAAAGTAAGTTTAATTCCAGTCAGTAACTGGAGTCTAGTATGGGACTTAAAGGTTGGTCTGTTTTGTGGTGGAGTCAGTCTGATGTTGGTAACTGCTGACTGAAAATCAAATAAAATAAAAGAAAGTTTGACTGAAAAGAAAATTGATCTTTTGTTTTGGAAAAGATTTGTCTTTTTCAGTTTTTGAAACCTTGTATTAGAGCAGGAAAGGGTGAAGCAGCACAGTTGTGTGTTACAGATTGGTTGTGACAGAGGTTTTAGGATTTGGCAAGGCAGTATGGGTAGTGTTGCTTTGGGTGGTTTGTCTAAAGACTTTGATACTCAGGAGGAGTTGGGTTAGGTCAGATGAGGGAGATTATGTGATACATTCATTTTGATGGACAATACTGGTAGAAATTTAAGCTATTTAGATTTAATTTCTGTAATCAATGAATTAATAGTACCTTTAAAGCTCGCTCTTAATTCAGCAAGAGGTTGTAGACTTGGTGAAAGGAAGCACAGGATTAAATGTATGGCTTGTGTTACACAGAACTTCATTATGTATTCTGTGGACAGGTTAGATCTGTGACTCTAAATGTTGATGCTAGGTATGATCCATGTATATGTAAATGTTCAGCATGTAGTACTTGCTGATCAAATCCCAAAGCTCTTCTGCTGTCTGGAGCAGTTTTAGAGTTCCTTGGAAGCAGTGAGCAGGCTTGTAGCACTACACACAGTTCTTCTCCAATCTGCCTGCAAGTAGCTCTGGAGGAATTTTGGGGCATTTTTTAATAATTTATTTTAAGCAAGCAAGCATGATGCTGTTCTGCTTGGTTTAGTTACAGTTATCCACGTATGTTGTACTTCAGTTAGATATTTCATTTGTCAGGGTGAGAGTTCCTACTAAAGGCAGTGTCACCAGGCACCAGATTATGAAAATATAAAGTAGTATGCTACTTTGGGATTGACTTGATTCTGTAAAACTGATAGGACATGAGTCTAGACAAAAAAGCCTGTTCTTTCATGTTTATAGTGATTTTGCAATTTATATCTAGTGGGCAAGCATGTTCTGCTGTCTTCTACAGAATTCCTGTTTCTTTCTAGCAGTTTTATATAAAACTTGTATTTTGAGGTCTTCAGCTTTAATTTCAAAGCCTTTTGAAGGAACATGTTTTACACCTGGATAATGCAACAATGTTTTTAGGGCGTGAATTCTGACTAGGAATATTTTAATATATTTTTGGAATACATTGTACAGTACTGCTGTTTACGCCTTAAGTGTATGCTGTTGCAACTGATATGATGGAAGAAACCGGTCTGTTAAAAAAAAAAAAATTAAAATTCAAAGAACAGATCCTTGGAGCACTTCTTTTTAAACAAGCAGGGCATGCTTTTTAAAAAGCATTGTTTGAAGAAAAGAAATCCTGACATACTGGAATTTTTTGCTGAATTTGGATTTCTGTTTGAAAAGTGATAGCCTGTGTAGAAATTAGTCATCTGACCTTAATTTTGGCTACCTACTCTTGGCATCTTCTTTTAAATGATAAAATGAGTGAGAATTTTTCACTTTACCTTCTTTCCTTTGCTGCTTCTTTGCCACCACAGCCTGCATATTTTCTGCATCACATCTAGCATAGAACACTTTTTTTGGTCACTTTACACGTCAAGAAGGGAAAAACTGATAACTGAACAGAGTGTTGAGATGTTGCACATTCATGAGTAATGATTTTTCAAAGAAAAATTTGAGACATTGAAGCCTAGTAGGAAGACCAGCAAAAGACACATGGTGACTCCAGCAGTAGAGCACTCTTGTGTCTAGCAGAAGTGTTGGAATGGAGTGTCTACATCTATGCTAAAGTTACTGTAGGTGCTCAGCTTTTGAGCTGAGTTTAGAGTAATAGGTACAAACCCTGCCACTGGAAGAAGCTTGTGTAAAAATAAGTATACATGAATGGCAAAAACTCACCAGATTGTGAACCCAGTAAGACATCAAATAGCTCATGCGAGTTCTTTCTCTTCTGTTTTACTGATTGCATATTGCAGTTGTAGGACAGTGTAGGGAGAGATGCTGAGTATGGGAGGAGTATTGGCTCTCCTAGGTGGCAGTTGCTTTTGTGTTCTGGTGGGGAAGGTCTTGGTAAGCAGTACTCAGCTGGTTTGCTGATAATCTCTTGAAATGTGTTCAGTCACTGCAGAGCTGTTTAGTTGCCAAGTAGTTACACTTGAAAACACAATTTGCTTTATGTAATCAGTTTTTCGACTAAATTTATTGAAGCATTGGAATCAATCATTGGCATCCTCCAGTATTTATGACTTCTAGGCTTGCTTTATCTGTCAGAAGGATACATTTTCAGTGTCTGTGAACTGCTTCTAGGGCTAATGAAGAGTGGTTTTGTATCTCAGTGCTGTATTTTGTCCTGGAATAGTGGATGAGTACTGAACTCTGCAATGTGTATTTGGAGGAATGCTGTGATGTCAGGATAGTGACTGTTCTGCATATTGGGCTGTGGAGAAAGAATTATCTGTTTCTTCAGTCTGACTGCAGCATAGACTTTCACATGAAGATCCATATATCTTTTTTTCAGAAATGAAGCTATGATCTCAGACTGTAAAAGCCTTGAATGTATCCTTTCCCATGGCAATCAGCAATTTAGGAACTTGATAAGGAGGCTGCATTTGAACTGTGTTACATAGCAATTCATGTACAAAATACTTGAAAGCTCCAGTTCACTTTTTAAATGCTGTCATAATCTTGGCAAAAGAATTTTACAGTTTAAAAGACTTGCTGAAATAAAACAATCTTTCCTTTTTTTGAAGAGGAAACTGTTTTTGATTTCTTGGTGACTTTTATTGCAAGCTGTTCAGGACTTTAATGAGAATTAGTGAGCAGTCATTTCTGTTTGCAGTTTGCATGTCCTTTGTGATTTTATAGATATCTTCTTCTATCAAATGTCTCTTTTCCAAGCTGAAAAGCAGAGTCTTCTGTTAAGTCATCCTGTTGAATATTCTGTTTTTTCTGCTTCCTGCCTTCCTCCACCCCCAGCCATTTTTGTAGGGGTGAGGGGTTGGTATGGGGGATATGGACACCAAAAACAGGTGAAGTAGATTTCTAGGGTAACCTAATTTCTTTCTAATTTGGTTTTCTGGTTGCTGAGCACTGCATGGGAGTACTATAAGGTAGTTCCTGTGCGCTAACAGCTCCTTTAAAACTATTTGTGTAGCACAGTTGTGTTTTTTTCTTGTTAAAAAAAAAACTAGGCTAAAAATAACCTTACAGAAGCTGTGCTTGTGCAGTTTGTCTGAGTTTGCTTTGCCCTCCAGTGCATTTGTTTCTGCGGAAGCTGTAGCTGTTCTTGCAGAGATTTTTTTTTTCCTGTGTGGATCTCCAATTAAGTGTTGATATCTATAGGACTGCTAGGCTCAATATTATCTCAGGTGTCACACACCTGCTTAGTTTTTAAGGGCATCCTTCAAAATATGCAAACACAAGCCTATCTATGGTGATGCCGTGATTTACGGATCTGAACATGAAGAGTACTATAGTAATTTTAGGGAAATAAAAAATTCTATCTACTGAAAAGCTCCCTTCATCGCTGTACAAAGCTGTAAAAGTTTTTAAAAATCACTTTTAGCCCATGCAGTGTTAAAAGGATCCACCCATAATTACTTAATGTGACTTGAGACTAGTGTTTTTACTGGCTTCCTCAGGCTAGTTATAAAATCTACTGCAAAGATCCTGTGGCATGATGAATTTATTGTTCCAGTGCTATGATGTGACCTCTAATGGTTCTGTCAAGGTGCATTTGTCTCTTTGACCAGAGAATTTCTGTGCAAGTTGATTTTTTTTTTTTCTTTTTGCACTTGAGAGATACGACAAGCAAGCAAGCCAAAACATTTTTAAGCTAACAGTTTTTCCGATGTATAGGTTGTGCCCTCAATATAGGGATCACTATTATTTAAATGCCTCTTTGTAAGCATCTTAAAACATTTCTCACCCTGCTGTGCTTCCTCACAGATGAGGAAAGAGAAGAATTCATTAGTTATTATCTTCTGCTAGTACACATGTTTTGACTGAAAGATGTGAAGGAAGTATTACGTGACCCCTTTCTGCAGGGCAGATAAACCTTCTGTTAGGATTTTTAAAAAAAATTTATGAGAGGTATTTTATGGGTAGAAGCAGCTCACGGTGAACCTTAAAGGAATTGTAGAAAGGTAGAAGTCATTGAACTACTCATTTGTTTGGTCACCTTGCAAAGAATGAATGTATGGCAGATAGTGACATTATTGCAGTTTATGGTAAATTTGTCTTAAGAGATTTTAGAATGCTCAGAGTGTTTCCAAGGAAAGGAACTGTATTACTGTAAAAGTTAAAGCAGTGTCTGATTTTACTACCTGAAAAAACAGTAAGTAAAAAAAAAAAATCATAAGAAGTGCTGTCAAGGAGCAAAATTGTATAGTAGCCAGTTCTTTAAGGAGCTGGGGTGACAGGGATAAGATGGTATCTTAACTGAAAATTAATTAAACTGGCTTAGATTTATCCGCTGGATGACAGAAGCCTGTAAGGAGGCTAGTAGCTCCTTAATGAGAATTAGAGGGGATGTTGGTAATTGAGTTCCATTGGGATCTGGTTGTGCATGCTGTTTGGGGGAGAGATGTACTGAATTCCTGAAAACTCTCTTGGAGAACTGGTCTTCTAGAAGGAAGCTTAGATTCACAGAGTCATCCCAGATATCTGCTGTTCAAAGACTTGTAAAATCATTGGAAAATGCTCTCAAGTAAGTACTTTAAAATGTAAAGTGTTTTAACTGTTGCTGTTTATATCAGAATATTCTTAATATTGTTACTATTCCTGCTTTGACATTTGAACTACGGGGGTACTACTGTTACTGACTGTTCATAGTGTGTTGTGGGGATACAGTGACTTGTATTTGAGCTTTAAGTTGCAGAAAAGTTTAAAGAGCTTTAGGCTGTTCTTGTGTACCAGAATTGTGATTTTTTGCTCTATTAGGAGGACATGAATTAATCCCTACAGTGTGGAGCATTCCTATCTGTAGCTGGAGTTAATGTTGATATGAGAGGAAAGATACTTTGTATTTGATAAGCTTAACCACAAGCAGTCCTTGTTAACAGCATCTATCTCTTATATGTCCCAGTATGCAAAATAAAAATCCTAGCTATTCTTAATAGTGTTTATTATTCAGATATTGATCAAAGCCAAATCAGTTGTTGTGGAAGCAGGCTCATCAGACTGCAAGGAATTATTTTGGTCTGTTTCTGCTGTGTAAGTTACAGCCTTAGTTTGAAACCCTGCTTCTTTGAGTAGCAATTTTAAATTGGTGCATACCTAGTGACTCAAACACCTGTATGCTTCTCATACTGTTTCTTCATGGGGCCTTTCTTAAAGAAACCTTGCATGATAGCAGACACAGGATGAAAATTTAATGTTTTAGCTTGAGTAGAAAAATACTTCTGTTCTCTCAATTAAGTACTTGTTTCTGGTTTTAAATAGTTTCATGTCCTCTAGCCGCTTGTTTAAGCTATGCTAGCTTCTAAATGTTAATATTCATCACAGAAATAAAAGCCTCGAGGGCTGTGTCTCACATTTTTTGCATCTACAGTGTAGTTCAGTCATCTGTAGTTCAGACTTGCCCTATTGAAAGAGACCTTCGAATAAGGCTGCCTTCTCTGAGCTGTTGGGGGTGGAAGAATCCACGACTGAAATAAAACATTGGTAATTGGGAGGCATTGTAATACTGTTGTCATAGTAACAATGGACTGGAGTGTGAGACAACAGGGCTTTTGTCAAAAGTGACAACAGACAATGGTTTGAGGCATTCTGCCATGGCATATACAAGTGCAGTGCTCCCTGGTGGACTTGGGCAGAAAGACATGAGGGAAATGGATAAATTCCTGTATGAGAGGGTTACCTCTTCAGTGTGTGACATCTGTGTGCAGATGGGTTTGTTATGGAGTGTCGTCTCCAGGAGTTTCTGTACGCTGGTACCTGTGCATGTGTAGCTGTGATAGACACTTTTGGAAGAAATCTCTCTGAGCAGTGTCAGTCACACATATGTACCCAACAAAGAAAGATCATGGAGTGCAAGGAACCTTAAAATAAGTGGATCATTGATGCAAGGTGGAAGTGCCAAGCCACAGCACTTTTTTACAAGGATCAAACATTGAGCTGAATTAATCCTTAGGTTAAGTGCTCTTCAGGAACAAAATCAACAGTAAACTTTATAGCAGAGAGGATGATGTACAAATCAGGTGCCTTGTCTGCGATTTAATGCAATGCATAATTTGAAAGCTGTCTTTCTTTCTGTTAGGTTTAAATTGTATTGATAATTAATATGTTTGGGCCTATCTAGATTATAGACTTTTTCCCAGTCCTGTTTTCTTTTTCAAAATTCATTTTTCTTTGTTTGCTTGCTTGGCACAGGAGCGTCTGTGGAGGACAAAGCAAAGAATAATTTATTTTATGATGTTTCTTTACAAGTGGTCATCAAATCAGACCCTGATTTCTTGCAGTGAAGGAGGTGGTATTATAATATGCAAACATTACTGGAAAAATTGCTATAGGGTCTTTCTGGGAAGTTAAGGTCTTCAGAAATACGGATGTTATCTATTTGCAAACTGAGAGGGAGGGGAAGAAGTTGCATATCATTGAGAACAGAGTAATGGAACAGATGGTCCTCTTGCAGACACTGAAACTGCTTTCAGATGTCCAGTATGAGTTTAGAATGGCTTTCTAAATATCTTGCAGAAATAATTAATGTTATGGGACAATGCTTCTGATTACTGTAGCAATATATGCTTTTAGCTTCTTAGTGGAACCATGTGGTCCTTAATGCAGTTCATACGTGGTTTGAAAACAATCTGTAGATGTTAAGGGAACAATTGAGTGGAGCACATTCTAGCAGAGGTCTGGGGTGCTTTCTTAGACTAATGGAAAACATTGATTGAAATATTACTACAGGATACAAAAGTCTTGCTTTTAAAAATGTGTAGGCAAATAAATCTTTGTCATATAGTAAATAAAGGAAGGTATCTCTTTTTAATGATTTTATTTTTCTATAAAGCAGGTGTGTAAAATAAACTGTGGGTGCTTGAAGCCTACTGGAAATACTGAGCTCTTGCCTCTTGTTCTGGGTGGTCTTCACTTCAGCATTCATTCAGCTAGGACTCATGATTGATAAGCACAGACTCCTGTAACTCATTGTTTCACCATGTTTATACAAATGCACCATGCAGCAGCAAGGCTGAGGTTGTCTGATGTGAATCCTGTATTCATGCTGCTGCATGTAGTCCTCATGTTCTGCTGAGGTCTTGTCCAAGCAAGCAATACTAAGTAGTTCCTTGGTTAGCCACAGTACTCTTGACCTAACTGTAGTATTATAGTTCAGAATACTGAATGTATACGATGAGGGATGCAAGGAGAACATTTTGTTTTTATATTCTTGTTTGGGGTGATACAAGGATGGCACAGGACATGGGTAACCCAGGAAAAGAACTCACTCAGGCTGATGTAACATGCATTGTTCCCTAGCCTGAGACCTATAGTATTGATGATCTCACCTGACAGATTGAGATTTTTGCATTGTAGTATATTTGCTTGTCAGGGACCTAATGTTAAATACACTAAGACTTGCACTTCTCTGTATCAATAGGCCATGGGGGTGAGCAGTTCTAGGGCTGCAGGAAAAAAAAGTGGATATAGTACTGGACTTTAAAAATTGACAGCAATCTTACTGTTTTACTTAATAATGTGATCTAAGATAGTTGCTGGAGAAAGTTTACAGTTCTGGTATGTGTAGTCAGTTGCTAGTAGAGTAATCATGTTTTCATGGACTGGACAACTTGTTATTCCTAAGATTTTATATGTTACTTGTATTTCTTAAACATTTAATAATTATGTTGTGGACTAACAATGAGTTTACAAAACTGACATAAGGTTCAAGTTTACACGAAACATGCAAAAATTATTTTCCATTTTGGGGCTTATTTAATCTAAAGAGTTTCAGATCTTAATAATATGAAAATACCACTCTGTGTCCCATATAGTGTGTGTCAAAGACACTGTCTGTGTACTGTTGGACTTGTGTACTGTTGAAAGCTGGTAGGCACTGAAATTAATCTCTGGAAAAGGAGGAATGTGCTTGTGGAATGTGACAGTTATTCTGGGGTTTGAATTTTTTTTTTTTCCCCCCCCATCTTGTGTTCACCTCACTGAAAGATGGCATGAGAGCTGCTGCTAGGGTTTAAAGCCTTTCAATTAATGTTTTTTCAGGTGCTTTTCTGTTTTGGAAAAATGGTAGATCCAGGACAGGTTCTCATAAACTTTTAAGATCTTTGTTCATGTTGGTTCTCAGGTTCACTGGCAAATAGTGCCTTCCGATAGCCACACAGCTAATTTCACATGCAATCTGTAACTTGACTTCCACCAAGACTTTTTTGCCCTCAAACTTCATTGGGAAGAGGACCATACCATAATTCTCTTATGCAGGAGATTGGAATTAATCTTTGGTTTCTCTTAACTCTCTTCAATTCCTTTTCCTTCTAGCATGTTCTTTGTTGACCTAATTTGCCTCAGTGACTGCTTTTGCTTTACAAGGACTCTGAAAGCAGGTTTCTTAATCTGTCAAGTGGGATGTCAGGATGATAGCTGACATTTATTTGAATAAAACTTGAAGCAGAAAGATGAATTTGTTTAGAGAAAAGTTAAATTGGGACCAAGAAATGAAGAATTGTCCTTAAAGCAGCTTTCAGCTTGGGATATAGGTGAAAACATAAATTGTTCAGACAGTAGGGTAGCAGTTCAAATTTCTAGCTGTTTAGTATGGTATATTAAACCAATATTAAACTAGTTGCAAATTGCTGCTTGCAAGAAAAGGGGTTGTGATTTTCCATAGCGAGTCCTCAATCCATACCATCTACAAATGAGCAAAATGGTTTTTGTTAGGTTTTTTGGACCTCTTTTGATGAAAGGGTCTTCTGTTCCAGTTTGCACACTTAATAGTGTATATGTTCCAGGTGTCTACTCAAACACACTGAGATGTGATGCTTAAAGCCCTTTTGTGAAATGGCCATAAATCAAAACATGGGAGGTTCCTTCTGAATATCAGGAAACGCTTTTTGCCATCGGGACAAGTAATCACTGGTTGGCCAGAGAAGATGTGGAATCTGCTTCCTTGAAGGTACTGAAAGGCCATTTGGACAGAGTCCTGGGCAACTGAGTCTAGGTGGCTCAGCTGCAGCAGGGAGGATAATCTACATGAGTCTCTTTGGCAACTGTTCCATGATTCAATGTGATTCAGTGTTAAAGGAGCGCGTGTGCATGGCTGCAAATAAATGGGATTAAATAAATGCTTAGTGTACTGTCTTTCATTGCCTGTTAGCTCAATAAAAGGTTTTTTGTTTGGTTTTTTATTCTTGCATTTATTTTTTTCCCCGTAGCTGAAGCTTCTAGAGTGTATTTTGCAGGTTCATTGTGGAACTCCCAAGACTTATTTTACAGTACACAGCTTTTTGTGCAGACAGTGTTCTTGAGGGAAGTGTTTTGGAATGGCAGCACTGTCTCTTACATGATGTAAAAGAACCACAAACAAAAGAACTGCAATTGCACTTAGGTTTTGAGGTGGCTTTCTAGAAGCTTGCATTCTACATAACCTGCATATACTTTTGTTCTCATTCTTAGCTGGAATGGAAAATTTTAGCTTGAAAACTGTTACATCAGAAAAATGAAACAGGGATATTTTGTTTGAGGCTAGATCAAGGCTTTGAATTGCTGTTCATGTAGGCTGAGCAATCTACTCTGGCTCTTTCTCTGAGGGCAGAGGGATATTATGAGCCTCTGCTGTGCTGCCTACGGGCTCTGGAACCTTCTGCATGTTCTTTCTTTGTATGCATATTTAATTGCAGGTAGGCAGAACTGGCATACCAGGGAGCAATTTCATAGTGCTTCCTACATACAGAAAACTAATCATAGTTAAAATCACAGAATGAGTAAGGTTGGTAAGAACCATTGGAGGTGATCCAGTCCAGTTTCCCTACTCAAGCAGAATTCCCTAGAGCATGTTACTCAGGATTGTGTAACTCAGGATGCACCTACTTATGGGGCAAGACTTGAAGGCAGTCACAGAGGGAGGAGGGAGCCTTTAAAAAAAGTGTCTTCTTCCCTGTGGAAGAATTCTTGTTGTGGCAGTGATACTTGTGGTTTTGGTTGTCTGGGTCAGATCCCTTCCCCTTACCTTGCTTTGATTAGAAAAATCTGATCTCTGGAACATCTAGTGCCAACTTTGGTCTAGAATGCATTGAAGTCTTGCAGTACACTGAGAAGTGAGGTTTATGGTATGTAGATATAGACAGGAAGTCAGGTTGTCTTGCTGAGAGGTTTGAAACTTCATTGAACAAAGTCTGAAAGTACTTCTGGGGTAAACAATGATTGAGATAGAAGAGTCATTCTGAAAAATTAGGAGTTAAAATAAGATCCTTTCAAAGTGATGTTGTGTAATTTTTTTTTCTAGATCTTTTTCACTTCAAAACAAACAGGCAAAAAGGTGCTACTGGGAGACCTTGTTCAGTGTTTCTTTGTTTTCTTACTGCTGCCTTGAAGCCTCTTTCTGTGGATTGCTCAAATAAGCTGAAGGAACCTGATCTCTAAGTGTTATTTCCAAGTATTCTTTTACTGGGCCTCCGTTTGGTTTGGTATTGCATCTTGTTACTGTAGGAATTAGTGCAGTTTCTGCAGTGTGTGGAGTCATGAGAAGCTGCCTTTCAAAGATCAGATCTGTGTCAATAAAGGGAGATAGTAGATATGGCTGTCCTCTGAGCCTGCCTGGACCAAATGGGCATTTTAGCTGTAAAGCAAGAAATGCCTCTGCTAGGAGAGCCATATTCTGGGCTGTGTGTATTGTCTCCTCCCACATCCTGATGCCCCAACAGTTGCTGCAATTATGTATCTAATGACACAGTAACACAAACATGCAAGCAGGTGCTGTATTTATCCAGAGCACATCACATTTGATCCAAATAGCATTTTTAAATGAGAGCTAGCTTTCTTTTACTTGAAAATGACCATTTAACACCATCTGTCTGCATAAATTTTAAAACTTTGGATCTCCAGGAACTGGCCTGCAGGATTACAGTCAAAGAATGGTTTGAGTTGCAAGGGACTTTTAAATATCATGTAGGCCACATCCCCTGCCATGGGTAGGGATAGTGTTTACCACATCAGGTTGCTGAAAGCCCTGGGCAGCTTGACCTTGAACACTTTCAGTGATGGATATCCACAACTTCTCTGGATGTTCCAGCTTTGCAAGAGGTTCAGGTAGATGACATCTGTAGCTTTTCCTCTGTCAACTGATGGAATCATTTTATTGTGGGAAGCTACCAAATGAGTCAGGCATGATCTGCTCTTTCTGTCTCTGAGCAGCTCCCTGTCTTCCACGTGTTTTGATGCATCTTCCAGGAGACTCCTCTATGATATTACTGGATGTGGAGTGAGGCTGCTTGATTAGAAGTTCCCAGGATCTTCTTTTTACCTTTTTTCAAAATGGGTCTGATGTTTTTTTCTAGTCTGGGCATTTGCCTTACTGCTAAGACTTCTTGGATATGATTGAGAATTTCTTGGCCATTTCAACATCAGCCTATCCCTTCAGAACCCATCTTACTGGGTCCTATGGACTGATGAATGTTCAGGTATCTCAAGTAGTCTTCAACCTGAGCTTCACTTAGAGTGGAGGGAACTGCAGTCTACAGTCCCAGCCTTGAGGGTTCAGGGAACTGAGAGATGTGAGAAGGGAGGTTCATATTGAAATCTGAAGTGAAAAAACTGTTAAATAGCTCAGCCTTCTCCATATCTGTTTTCTCTAGTTTTCGTGTCTTATTTATCAAGAGAAGGGGATATGTTTAATTTAATCTTCCTTTTTCTAGCCAATGTTCCTGTAGAACTGTGCATTTCCTTCTTACACTTTAGTTTGCTCACATTTATCTCCCATTTCCCTTGCCTATTTTCTTACACATGGTAATTGAGAACTCCTGGACTCTATGAAAAATGTTCTTAAAGGGCTGCCAGTTCTGTTTGGCTCCTTTGTCCCTGAGGGCAGCTCCTGGGGGATCCCATCCATTAATTCATTCAGCAACTGAAAGTGTTCTCTGAAAACTTGGGAGTCCTTACTCCATTCTTTACCGGGTCTGGAAGGGTCTCCTGGACTGCTTACAGTTTATTGTGCTGCTTTTCCAGCAGATGTCAGGATGATTGGTGTCCCCCAGCAGGATCAGAGCCTGCAAAAATGACACATCCTGTAGCTGAAGGTAGAACTGATTATCAACAAGCGTCCCTTGATGAGGTGGACTGTACCAGCCATAAAGTTTCATTTGTTGGCTTGGCCCCTAATTATTATCCATAAACTCTCAACTTTTGCATTGCTGTTTTTCCAAGGCAGCTGTCTAGAGTCAATGCTTTTTTGTTGTTTTTTTTCTTGGAGGGCAGTCACCTGGTTGGATTTTCGTATTTCCTTTCCTTCTAAAGATTTTCTAGTTGTCTATTGCAGTGTTTCAGCAGTGTGGTCCTTCACACGATGTTTGAGTGATAGTGGTTAAATTGTAGCTTTCTAGCTGCCAAGTGGCTTCCAGCTCCTCCTGTTTGCTGCCCGTGCTGTGTGCACTGGTATGGAGACACTTCAGCTGTTTCACTGACCTTACTACCTTCTTGGAGGACCATGCCAGAATTCCTTTGAGGCATTTCACAGATGTTTCCCTACTAGTGCCTAATACATCAGCAGAAAAGTCCCTGACGTTTCTCTGTTGCTCAGAACTTTATCACTTTTTCTCTGCTACTTCTCTGCTGTCCCCTCCTTCTGTCAAGAACTCTTGTTTCTGTCTAGGCTATTGGGGAGCACCAACTAATTCCCTTTAAATTTTTTTCTTTCAACATAGTGGAGCCTAACATTGCTTTTGTAAGCTTCTGCTTCATACTACTGTATTTGGTGTATTTGTCTCCTGCTCTGTCTGGCCCCAACAAAGAACAAAACCAACATGCTGGTTCATTGGGAGCAAACCCATGTCTGGGATGATGGGAAAATGGAATGCCCTGAACAAGGGAAGTAGAGAAGGCAAAATGATGGGAAATGCTAAGCAGTTCACACTGACCCAGCAGGACTTTGGCTGATAACATTAGATGTACTCTAAACTAGAAACACAAAATCACTCTTTTCAGCTCCTATCACTGGCTTGTGTCCCTGTGCTGTCCTTGTTTGTGCTAACCAGAGCGTGTCATGTTGTTGCCTGAGGATTGGGCAAGTGATTGGTTTTCTAATTGGTCTTGTTGCCTGACTAAATGTTTGCAGCTGCAGCCCCCCAAAGCAGGGTGGGCAGCACAGGCTAGGTGTGCCAATTCTGTCAGTGTGGTCTAGGTGAAAAGGATTGCCCAGAGAGGTTGTGAAGTTTCCTTCTCTGGAGATACTAAAAAGCCTTTTAGACACTCCTGTCCCTGATCTGTTGCCAGGTTATTGTGTCTTCTTAGAAATGATCTACCTGCAGTGTTTCCAGATATATCTGATTATTGCCTCTATCCTATCCTGACTCTGAACTAGGTGCTTTAGTGTGCTTAGCCTTTCTGCTCCATAATCCTCTCTTCATTCAACTTGGATGGAATTCACTATAGAGGGGCAGTCAAGAGCATAGGACTGGTTTCTCCTTTTTTTCCAACTCCTCTTGACTGAGCTGGGAGTGGGTGTTTGAGGCCATGGATGTCATCGGGTCCAGTAGCCATACTTAAATCTTTAGAGCTCTGTGCAGCCTCTGTAGTGATCCTGTCTCTCATGTTTTTTCCTTGTAGTTCCAATGGCTGATGAGTTCTACACCTTGTTTCTCCATGACACAGACAAGACTGAGTTTGCTCACAGAGGTGGAAGTTAATCTGTGATACAGTGGTGGTTGATGTTATTAGCCATATCTTATATATTCAATTTTATAATGCTAAGAGTAGAGTGCTACATTTTTTGTTATATATAGGATTATGTATCTGGTAACTTGCCAAAATTGAATTATTCACTCTAAATCACAAAAGTATAATATCTAGGCAAGAAACTGGTGTTCTTGTAACACGAGAAAAGCTTCAAAACTTTAGTGGTTTGATTGACATATACTGGTAGTTGGGGAGAAGATGCTTTTATCAATGGCTGAGAAAAATTAATACTTTGGATTCCAGTGGTTTGTTTAAATGTTTCCAGAATGTGGAGGTGAACAAGTTATGTTTCTTGTCAGCTCAGAAACATCCTACACAAGACTTAGACTGAGAGGTGTGTGTGTTCCTGGGACCTAAAGTTAGTGAGGGACAGATCAGCTCTAGAGGTGTCATTTAGAGAAATGGAAGATAGTGCCTGTGTTGTAAATCAAATAGAGGCCTTTTTCTTAGGCTGTGTCCTCTATACCTTGATTCTTCGGGAGTAAGTAGATAAAGCTAAACTAATAGTTTGAAAAGAACCTCTGGAGATCATCTCCAGAAGTAGAATTTGAAAATGGGGAAGAAAGGCTATATAGTAAAGCTGGGGTAGCTGGAAGGGATCCCAAGGACAAGGCAGTGGGACAGTGATAAAAAACTGGTGGAGAGAATAGGCAATGGTAGAGCTGTGAGCAACTCTTGAAATATAATTAAAAGCAGTAGGCAGCTTGCAGTACAGATACTTCTGGGAGGTCTGCCTGATGCTCTTGCATTTTTCACTCAACAGTCAAAAATTTGGATGTGGTCTTTTTTTTTGTACTTGCATTCATCTGATTTGAAACCAAATGTGAACTTTTCCATCAGCATTATTGTAGGAACAGTCAGGAAGCTGTGGATTTTGAGGCTAGAGAAGTCATATCTGAACTATACTGATCTTTGTGCTAATATGAACAAACAAATGTATTTTAATCCCTATTCTATTTCCTTGTATTTATGTATTTCAGTCAAAAGTGTTTTCATTTGGTGCACTTTCAACTGTGGGAGTAAGAAGCAGGAAGGACTAAGTACCTGGGTGATGGTTTCTATGTAGACAAACTTCTTCACCTCACCCCAGTAAAAACACACTTGTTGCTTGTTGATAGCTTCTGGGGAAGTTTTTGCCATACCTTGAAATGTGAAGTAAAATGTGAAGGTTGAAACTAACAAAAGTAAAAATGTTTGTTCTTGACAGCCAAGTGAGGTTGTGTTGGTTAACTTCACAGTTCAATATACCTATGCCAGAAGGCTGTGGGCCAAGTGTGTCATTTTAGGAGTCATCCTGCTGTAGTGAGTTGACAATAATGTGAAATAATTAGTACTTGTAGTATATGCTCTATGCAATTCAGTAGCTTTTAAAAAAATATAGTAAGACTTACAGCCTTTCTTTTCTCTAGTACTGATCTGATATAATGGCAATGTAATTAAATAAGGTATTTCAGATAGTATGTGAAGATCAGAACCTAAACCTCAAGTATTTTAGCAGTTGCAGTGAGGGTAAAAACTGGAACTCCAGACCAGTCTATGTTTATACTACAGTTAATGTTACGGGGTTTTGACATCTATACGCGATATGAAGATTCAGTAAAAAGACCTTCTTTATACTGTTTGTACAATATGGTCTGTAGAAAAGGCAGGACTACTCTGCTAATGGTATTGCTAGATTATTAAGGGGCACTGCCTTCAATACAGCAAAATAATACACCCCAATGTCCCCACTGTCCAGAGGAAATAAACCAGCATATCCAAGTATGCCAATTAACAACTTTTCAGGAGTTAATTTTTGTGTACAACATCCTTACAATTGCCTGTTCAGTGTACAGAACTGGAACAGAAGTTTCTTGATAGAAACTTATTTCCACATTACCTTTTCAGGCTACTCAGAAACCATCCTCTAAAACCAATGTGCAGTGTTTGAAATCCAAAATAGCTACAATTATCTAGAATGGTTTGTTGTCTTGTGTTCCTTTATAGAGGGAATGTTTTTTCCTCACAGAGGAGATCTATCTTGAAATTTTTACACATCCCTGGTGAATTGAAAAGGAAATCTAGAGAGACACACTGTGTGTAGATCTGAAATGCCCTGTTGTTAGAAGAGACTTTCTCTTCTTTGTTAAAGTGTTAAAGGTTTTGAACATGGAGGAGAACATTCAATTAGAAGCTACCTGGGGTTTGGCAGGTATTGAAGTACAGCTGTGTTATACTGATACACTAAACATCAAATGCTGTATTTCTCTTGTTAATTCCTGTTGATGACAACATCACTTACTGGGATATCTTTTTGTGAGATTATGTACTTAAAAGGTATGGAGATGTTGGAATAAAATAGTCAGTAGAAGAAATATAAGAATAAGATGGCTTTTGTGACACATTTGCTTCCTTTGTTCATATGCATTCTAATGAAGTATTTATTTATATAATTGTGGTTTTTTTTTGTTTTCCCCAAGATGCTATTGCCTTAATTCCATGGTATAGATGTGTTTCTAGGATGGAATGACTATCTGCAGGACCATACCCCTGGTTGTTAGAGAAGCCGGAAGATGAGTGGGATGAATGATTGAAGAGACAAGAAGGATGAGTTTCATGGTTACAGCAACTGAGTTCTGATAGGTTATTTATTTGTATCTCATTTGGCCACTTTAAATGTGTGTTACACAGACAGTTAATAATTCCAGGGTTTGCAGACAACCAGCTTAAGCCTTGTTAGTAAATTGTTAATGTATTTGCCTAGGTTTTAAAAAGGCTGAAAACTGGACACAGAAATTTTATGTTGGCCAAATCCTTTATGGTTCATTAGCATGACTGAGCAGGTTAGATATACTGCATCATCCTTTGTTGTTTTACCAGGAGAGGATCTGGAAGCAGTACCGTGTGTGTCGTCATCTGTGTGTGCCAGCAGAAGCAGCAGGGAAGCACTTTGATTGGTTTGCATTTTGGAACAACCAAGAGACTTGAAAATGTGCTTCTGTTTTAACACTGAACTCAGGCAGTTGCAGATGCCTTTGAGAGTTCTACATCTGTTATCTGGCATTTTTTAAAGTCACCTTTCTTCCCCTAACCCTCCTCAATTTGGCATCACATGCTATTCCAAACCTCTGAATGAGTCAGATCCCAGTCATTCCTCTCTTTGGTCTTTCTTCATGGACTTTTTCTCTGGGCTATTATCTTTTCCCCTGCCACATCTTCTTTTTCTGTTTTCTCCCCTAGGTCTTTGTCTGAGGCTTTTTGCCATGTGAATCCTTTGTTGCTTTTTGATCTGGTCAGTGCTTCATTGTTTCGTACTGGCTGCTTTCTCTTGATAGATGATCAGTTGCTGGTAATGTCTACTCTTACACTGGTGCCTCTTGGGACAAATGGCTTCCCTCTTCCCAGGTATCTAGAGTCACTTAACAGGGTGCAAGGGAAGAGAGATAGGGCATAACAGAATCTGTCTTTCCATACTCAGTTCCTATACTGCCTGTTGTGTTTAAAAATCTGCAAAAGGTCTTGTTTGCCTGTTCCTACTGCAGTGTGCCTGACTGGCTTGAGAGGCTGGCTCAGTCTCAAACCTGTCCGTGAGTAAGATCTCACAGTGGGTGGTAGCATGTATGGCACAGATGGTGTCTTCAGAAATGTAGGTGCTAGATCCTAACAAGATTCAGTGAGCACGTGCTAGCTGCTTTTTTTTTTCTCTCCCCCCTCCCATTTTGGTGTTTTTGTCTTGACATGGGGGAAAAAAAACCCACCGCAAAACAAAAAAAACTTAAATTTCTTCATAGGCTTCCTACTTGAGTCTTCTATAAAAAATATCAGGCAATTGTGCCTTCTCATCAAAGCATAAGATAAGTCAATTTACTTCACTGAAGCACCAGGCTTCTGCAAAAATTCAGCTTGGGGGCAAGCATGTAGCATTGTAACCTGTAAGTTAAAATATATGAAGTTGGGCAATGTTTAAAGAATTTGAAGTAAGAAATGTATAAGAAAAGAGGTTTGAATAAAAACAATACTACAAGTTAAATTTTTAGTTTAGAAAAAAAAGGTTTTCTGAAAAGTGTTTCCTGGTTAAACCTTTTTTAAAATATATATATGTAGTATCAGTACTTAGTTTTGTTCTGAATTGGATTATGATTTTTCTGAGGAATTCTGTCTGTGAAGTATTTTGATACCCTTAGTTACAAAAACTGTTTGCAACTATTTCTGTGTCTTGACTTCAGTCCAGCTGTATCTCAACAAATGTTGTGTGAACAACCATAAATGTCAGGTGGTTTTTATTACTCATCTCCTTGACCTGAGTGTCTGTATACTGTCCTGTTATTCACAGTTGTACAAAATAAGTGTGTTGCTCTGAATTTGTAATGTGTTGTGCTTATTTTGAGTGACATCTGAGGCCTTTTTGTCAGGCCTCTAATGGGCTTTGTTTTCCAGTTCTGTACAAAATGTCTTGATGTTGAGAGGTCGTGATCTGTATTGCATTATGTTGGTTCTGATCAAAAGGGTTCTCAGGTGAAATACTGGGATTTTTTATAATTAACTTTTCTAGTTGATAGTTTACTGTATCAATGCCTTCCTAGCCTTATGGTTGTATATTGTATTCTAAGTGTTTTTATGTACTTGCACTTCCATGTGTTTATAGACTTAGTAGGGAAAAGGGATACCAGAGAGTATAACAGCCTCTGAGCATCCAGTCTGTAGGGTACCAGGTTACAAATCGTAGCCTGTTTGTTACACTTCTTGAAGGTGAGCTGATATGCCGTGGTTAAGGTTTCCTACACAAATGAGGAGCCACTGAAAGGCTGGAGTATTGCTGATTTATAGAGGCGGGGTAACTTGGAATATTCAGCTGGAAAAGGAACAGGAGTGGTAACAAGCAGCAGTAGTGGTAGTAAAGGCAGAAGCAGGTTCCACAGCAGACTTCCCAGTGTGAGTCAGTGAGTGCACAGCATACCAGCTAGCTGTCAGGAGGAACCCCAACCTGACTATTCCAAGAGAGTCGGGGTTCATGTTTATCATGCAAAGTCATGTGGTCTTACTATATCTTAACTTACCAACTTAGCCTTAGTCTGGAGAAGATCCTTTGCTGCAGTGCTTAACACAAAAAAAAAAAAAAAAAAAAAAAAGGAAAAAAAAAGGAGAGAGAGGGAGAAAAAACAGAAGGAAAAATAAAGAAAATTTTGCAATGTTTGTTTATGCCTTCATCATGCCAAGGAGACACTTAACAGTAAATAACCTGTGTATACCTGAGGTAAGATACTGTTTCTGCTTTCCCTGCACAGTGCTGCTGCAGCACGGAGCTGATCCAAACATTCGGAACACCGATGGGAAATCTGCACTGGATCTGGCAGACCCTTCAGCAAAAGCTGTACTCACTGGTAAGATGCATACATCTCTCAGCAGCGTAACCTGAGATTATTTTGTGTGTATAAGTTCAGCATCAGAAGAGCCTTCTGCCTTTCCTGATTTTCTGTTGTGTAAGAGCATTTTAAAAACTGTCTTTTAGCAGATTTCATGTTGATGTAATTGTTGTTAATCTGCTGTGCTGCTATAGATTTGCTTATTCTACTTATGCTAATGCTATTATTTTGTGTTACAATATCATTTATTATTTACTGTGTTTCTCTGAGATTTTTCTTTTTAATTGATACCCAATAGACAGTTTGAACAGGATCCCCTACCTCCTGAAAAAAAAAATTAGAAAAAAATCAGGTCAATTGTTTTAAGACCTTCACTGTTAAGCAAGCAAGGACGTTTGTGTAACTATAAAAGTACCTATGATCTGAAAGACAACCTGCTACTGATTGCAGAGATCAATACTCACATTAGATTTTGCTGCAGATTCACATGCTGTACTTTCCTTCCTCTTCATTGTTAGTCATTTTGGGTTGAACCCTTTCTAATCTACCAGTTTTTTTCTTTTTTAGGGGCTATTAGCTGCAAAGAAATGTTTCATGAAAATATCCTACAGATATAACTTTGTTTTTACAGAGCTTTGATTTTTAAAAAAATTAAATGTTGTGGCATACCAGTGAGCATGAAAAGTATAATACAGTTGTCTGTCAAATTGGTATCAAGAAATACATGGTCCTCTGTGCTGATTTTGTCATCTAGGAAATAATGCTTAAAACAAAATAATATTTGATTTCAAAATATATGCAATTAGATTTATAGAAAGGGATTCAGCAGCTGAGGTTCATTTGAAGGAATAGCTGTTTTTCTTTTTCCTCTATTTCCCCTATTCTCTTTTTATTGACAGCTTAATTTATAGGTTATGTGCTATGAAACACCCATATTCTTTCTTCAGATTATGTTCAGAGCACACCAGCTCCCTTCACTTTGTCAAGAACATTTCCTCATCGTCTTCTTTCTTCAGTGCACTGAGTGCTATACATAATTATCTACAGCGCTGCAGTGATTCAAGAGTGCCTTTGGAACAGTGTACTTTAAATACATATGATTTACTTTAATTACTCTGTGTCAAATTTAAACACGTTCCTACAGTGTTAACACTAATGTTAGATGTGCTAAGCAGGTTGATCTGACTTTTGGCTGTTAATGGGTACAGTTGTACAGATGCTGAATATAGAGAGGGCAACTGGGAGTCACTGTACCTCAGAAGTGTTAAAGGATATATGCCATTTGGTTGTGGGGAACTTGATATACCTACAGTGTGAGGGTTACAAAGCCCAAGCTGCTCTTCAGGCTATGCATCTTCAGTGGATAGTAGAAGATTAGGAAAGTCTGTGACCTCATGTCAGCTTCACTGATTTCTCTGGGCACTGGATCACCTTATGCTTTAGGCAGAGGAGAGGGCAATGTGTCACTGTATTACTGACAAGTGGAGATGAATTTGAAGCAGGCCTCTGAGAACATCCTGTGAAATGCAGCCAGTGCCCGTCTCTGGGCTTACCCCTAATGCCTCACACACAACATCAGTGACTGAAGCTGTCTGCAGCCAGTGAATGTTACCAGGTTGTGCATGCAGACACAAATGGTGCTATAGATGTGTTTAGTTGTTCATAAGAAAGCATCATTTTTGTATGTGTTTGTTCTTCCCAGCAAGAAAATCAGCTTTTGTTTTTTCAGCTTTGTCCTCAAGGTGGCTCTTGGCTACACAGGGCTCTGTGCTGTGCACCTGAGTTGCAGGCTGTGCAGTCAGGGCTGTAGCTGCCATGTGATGCACAATAACTGAAAAACCTGGTACTGGAGATGTCATTTAAATGGAGGCTAGCTATTAAGAGCTGCATTTTTCTGGGTGTTGCCCTGTTTCATACTGTCTCTGTTAGGCTGCTATTTCTCATGCATTTTCCATATGTTGTTACCTTCAGGTCTTGCTTCATCCCTGTGGAAGAAGGAGGCTTAAGGGATTTCTTAGGATCTATCTGACTGGGGATAATCTTTAGCTACAGCAATTCTTTGCAATTAGGTGCATCAGAACTTAAAGGTATTACTGGATTAAGGATGAGAGGATATATTAACTTGATTTTCAGTATTTAGTATTGAATGGTGGGGTTTTAGGAATGCTCATATTTAGAGCTTTTGGAAGTGGAGCACTGTCTGTAATTTGCAACTGTATTTGCGTCTTTAAGGAGCATGCATGTCAAGGATGCTCTCATTGTTATTTTTGATTCCTTTTTCTATCTGTGTCTATCATAGAATGTCCTAGATTGGAAGGGACCTTAAAGACTATCTAGTTCCACCCCCCCTGCTGTGGACAGGAGGCACCTCTAATTAAACCAGGTTGCTCAGAGCTCCATCCACTCTGGCCTTAACCACTTCCAGGGATGGGGCATCCACAACTTCTCTGGGCAACCTGTTCCAGTTTTATGGTAAAGAATTTCTTCTTAACATCCAACTTAAACCTACCCATTTTCAGTTTGAATCCATTCCCCCTTGTCCTATGCATACGCTCTCTTGTAAGAGGTGTCTTACCATCTTTCCTGTAGGCTCCCTTCAGGTACTAGAAGTTCACAATTAAGTCACCCCAAAGCCTTCTCTTCTCCAGTTCTCTCAGCCTTTCCTCATAGGAATCCTGATAGATCATATGACCATAACAGACTTTTCTACATTGCTGTATTGGTTCTTGAAGAACACAGGTTTCTTCTTAAAACTTTGTTTGACCATGTATTTGCATAGGTTTGTGCATCTGTGTTAATTGCTTTGCAAATGAACTGTGATTACAGTGTCCCTTTGACCTCCAACACAGCAAAAGTAAACAGAAAACTTCTTGGTAATTGATTAAACCTTTTCAGTTTGACAAAGAGTTCTGTATGTGTTTTAAAAGTGTAATTCATGCTGCATAAAAAGCATTTCTGCTGTTCTGGCAGCAAATGCTCAATCCACAATGACTTGTTATTTTCTGTCTTCCAGACTAGAATAATGTATACTCTCCTTTTCACCTAGATTGCAGAAAGGACATGTAATGCAGTAGTTTCTGGCATGACTTCCAGCCATTTTCCTGCAACATCCTCTTAAAAGATGTGTTTAATAAGAATACATAATGCAGATGCAAGGCTAATTTTTTGATGGAAATGGACTTTGAAAATTTCTTTGTAGAATAAAGGGAATGATACACAAATTAAAGACCTAGTACTATCTTCTTAAAAAAAAGAAGTTACATAATTGAGGAATCTGCGTTTTACTACCTAAAAAGTAACCTATTTTCCTCCTTTTGCAGGATAGACAGCATTTCTGTGAACCAAGCACTTCATGTTTGAGAGGGTGAATATTTTATTTATTCTTACTTAGCATCCCATACTGTTCCTGAATCGTGTTGTCAGGAAAAGGATTGTAATCCTCTTTTTCTCTAGGCTGAAGTGATACTACAGGCTCAAAAAACATATCACATCTAAGAACTGTTAAACACACCTGGTTAATATCCTAGGTTTTTTGGGGTTTTTTTTCTGTTTAATTGTCTTTGGGGTGTGTGGTTTCTGAGATGGGAGCTCATCTTTGTTGCCATACATAGCACTGTGGCACTCCCATTCAATACTGGGCCTTTGGGAGCTTTTGCACTGCTAGTCATATTAATCTTCATTATTTTCTTACCCTGATTATTACCTCTTTAAAGATTAACATCCTTTTATATTTTCTCTGTACAGTATATGATGAGCCAACACTATTGTTAATGATTTAAGTGAATGATGTTTTTGTTTGGTTTTTTTTTCCACACAGTGGAAAAAATAAGTGCCACTTATTCCCCATATTATCTGCTGTTCAGAAATGCTTTCTTAATGTGAATAGCTGTTCTTTGTACTTGAGCAGTTTCCAAAGGACCTATTAGCAGGAGCTGAAGGCATTTTTGTTGGATAATATATTTTTGTCTACTTCATGCCAGCATTTTGTGGGGTTGGTTTTTGTTGGTTTCAAGGATTACTCCCTTGAAAAAGATCAAAATGAAAAAAGCCTGAAAACTGCTGCATCTCTAGATTAAAGGAAGATTTCTTAGTTTTGAAATAATGTCTTGTTTGTTAATAGAATCAATTTTCAAAGTTAAACAAGACTCTGATCTTCCTGCTTACTATGGAAATAATGTCTTTTACAAACAAAGTGCTTTAGGTCCTATTGAGCATTTCTCACTTGAGTTTTTTGGAGGTGAAGGATAGCTTGATGAGTGAAAGTATAGCTGGGCTAAGGTTACTAGAGGTGTTAATGAGGATTCATGTTTTCATCTATTTGTCATGTCAACTTTTTAATTTAAGTAGGAAGAATAGTTCATGTATTGAAATATATTTGCACAATTCTTTTTGAAGTGAACTGACATTTATGTGTAATTTACCTGCAAGGAAGAGAAAAATATGATATTTCATTACAATAAGCTTACTGAACTTCAGAGAATTGAAAATGGATTTTAGGTACAACTTAGCCATTTTAAAAATAGCAGGAAGAGAAGGTATTTTAGTTCGTTAATTTTGTTTTTCCTGTGGCACCTTTACAGTTTGACTGTCTCAAATCCTAAACTATTTCATTCTGGGTTGGTGTTATTTCCTTCTAGGTAATCTTAGGTTATTGAAGGCCTTCTGTATAGACAACAGCACATCACTTTGGGAGGTGACAACCATTTCCCACTTTCCTCTAATTGATCTAATTCTTACATACTGTGTTCTAAATCAGATCATTTGGACAAGGTTTAGCTTCTGTCTGTACAAAACTGTATAATAAATGTCAGTACAAAAGGAAAAGTGATTTCATGGTAAGGGCAGGTACTGCTAGAATGGTTTGGGCCACCCACTTGTCCAGTCCATTGTCCTCTCTGACAGTAATGCTGGATCTGCTGCCTTACAGAAAAGAGCAAGAAATCCCACAGCTGAGGAATATCATTGACCTGCAGAAGACGTTCACCTTATTTTGTATAAGCTGTTGATACACATCTTGAAGTAAGAGGTTTGAAGAACCTTTCCCAGAACTTTTTTAAGTTTTGAATGTATGTTTTTGTGATTGTTACTTGTTTAGCATTCGGGTAGGTTTACTCTTCCTTTTTACCAAGACCTAAGGGAAGGAAATAAACCATATGCTCTAGTTCACTGGTATGAATGGCACATGATGATTTTACATTTGGAGTCCATGGTGTTACATTTACTTCCTGTAGCATTATGCGCAATATCAGCTTTCCTTTGAGAATGCTGAGGCCATTGCTCTTCCAGTCTTTGGAAAAATATGGGAAAAAGGCAGTTGTGGCACAGACCTGGAACATAATGTCTACCATTTTGGTGGCCTTCATCTAGAAGCTCTAGTTCTATAGATTTTAAATCTTGTTTTATGGTTTTTTAGAGAATATTATAAAGACAACTATCTTGATGTATTTATAAATGTGTAGTTTTAAAAATCTCATTTAGTATGCGGTCTAGTTCCCACTTTTCTCTTTGAAGAAAATGCACAGGTTGCTTAGCAAGCCAGGAGTTAAATGCCATCTTCTCTCAGTTCTGGGATGGTAACATTTCAGTTCTAAAACAGAATAAAACCCATTTCCTTTTTTCTTATTGAGAGAAACATAGAAGAAACAGTCCTCTTTGTTGTAGATATTATGTCATACTTGGTGTGCACTTCTGCTATATTTCTTCCCTGAGAAGAGCGGTTCTTGAGCTTTAGAATGTGGACATACAAAGTTTCACCTCAGTGAAAAGGAAGTTGTGCTTTGGCGGTACTGCTGGAATTGCTGATTCTCTTTCTGCTTTCCAGCACTGCATTATTATTTCAAGATAATGTATCTTGATTTGAGCACTGTGCTCTGGTACAGCATCCCATTGACTTCTGGAGTGATGATTTAATAGCTTTCATGGCATTTTGTTATTGCAGGTTTTATTCAGGCTAAGTTTGTTTATTACCTCTCTGATTGCAGAAGAGCTAAATGGTTTATGGGAGTCTCTAAAGCAATTCCGAATTCTGAAGTTTGTGGTTTATATTCCAGTATAATTCTAGGTGACTTGTATTATGCATGCAGTGCTTACTGCTTTGTCAGTACTCCATTTTGTTGCTGATTCCCACAGTTTCTTTTAGGTTCTTCTAGCTTCTACTGTTTTTCCTCTGTAATTAAATAATTTAAACATTTCCTTCAGTGTGGTAGGTTATTTAACACAAGTTGCAGTGTATTTTATCCTAAAGGAAACAAGTTATTCCAGCTCTCAAGTGTCTGAAGTATTTTGGTTCTGACTCTATAACTGTGTAATTTGTTTAATCTCTTATTGAGGAACTTTTGCAAGGATTTGTGTGAGCTGATGTGTATATTCTGCTGCTTAAAGTCCGTTTCCATGCCTTAATGTGCTTAGATTTCTTCCTATTGTAACTTCAGCTTTGGATGCTTGTTTCATAGGGCTTAATTTTAGGATAATGAGAGCTCTCTTTCTTCCTGCTCCATGTTTTAGAGTAAAGTGCCATTATCCTTGTCTTTTGTTTAAGCTTAGATGTGTATCTTGAAGTGGCTTCTTTGGAATGTGGGTATTAGCCTAGATCAGGCAACTTTTCATTCTTTGTAACCTCAATTTAGGCAAGGAGTTCAAAGTCCATAGTGTGTTGTATAGGTAGTCAAGTAAGAAGAGGCGCTGTGGGATTTAGAAATGGTGCTTTTATGAAAAGCATGGTTTTGATTTACACCATCCCCCTGGCAAGGATTTTCACTCTTTTTATCTTTTTACTGTTATAACAGTTCAGTAGTATTTACTCTTCAGATGGAATCAAACTCTAAAGTAGTCAAAGGAACAAATTATCTTTTCAGAGTTTTTGCAGAACACCTAAATCGGGTGTTTTGGTTTTCTGTTTCTCAGTTCTCCTGTTATATAGAGTTGTGGATGTTTTGAAAGCTTTCAGAAACCTGATGTACAGAAATTTATTTAGCCTGTACTTCACACTGAAATTTTACAACATCAAACTGGAAAAAAGCATTTCATCCCAGGGTTTGTTGTTATTCATATGGACAGAATAACAAGTAAGATCTCCGTAGCTTGTAAGTAAAGAATACAAAATATATTTTTCATGCTACTCTAGGAAAAATAATAGTAGAAAAGTATAAGAAGCCTTTCTGTTTCCATAGTGCATCAGAGAAATCATCTTTTTGTTGCTCTGCCTTGAGCACTGACCTATCTTATACTTTATTGATTTTTTTTTTCTTCTCTAAATGTTGATTAGGTAATTTACTTTGTTGCTAAGTTTAAGCTTTGTTTATTGGGGTTTGTTGTTAGGTTTTTTTTTTTCATATTTTGTTATGCATCTCTGAATTTCATAGCAATTTCTGCCAGTCTTAAGACCAAATACAGTTTTGATCTCTGCTACATTTTTCCATTGTTCATGGATAACCTTCCTGGATTATTGTACCAAAATGGCCTTTTCACAATATATACTGCAGATGTTAATAAGCCAGGTGAAGTGATAAGAATTGAGTGGATGGAGACTGTTACGTCATGTTGCTTCTCATGTATTTCATTCTATTTGTAAGTAAGATAGTCATTCTGCAATTTTAACGTAGTTTTTGTGTATGCTTGATTCTAATATGTAATTTAGCCTGTAAGCAAGCATAGAATTCTTAGGAAAGAATTTTTAGCTAGCAGGACAATTCCTGCATACAAAAGCTCCCATTGCTTTTATATCTCATACTGTAGCTTCTAGAAAAGTCTTTGATACTTGTTTTCTTTGTTTAAACATTGAAAGCGATGAGCCAGTTACAGCTGAAATTTGTGGGGTCTGTGAATTCATGCACAAAATATTTAAGATGATGTTTTTTCCAGGTTTAACAGATGAATCTAAAAGATTGTTAATGTTGTGTAAAGAAAATATATGGACTAGGAAATTGGAGAGGAAGACAATCTTAATTTTACCTTTTAATGCATATGTTAGGACATAAGACGGTGTACTGTTCCCCACTGCCTCATTCAACAGGATGGATGACTGTACTCTGGGGAGGAATCAAGACTGCAGAGTGTGGCTGTGCTGGGCACTCCTGTGCAGAGATGCTGCACCAAATTTGTTGTGGTGAGAGTGGGTGTGTTCTTGCCACCGGAGAGGTGCTCCTGCTATCATGAGAAATGTGCACAGGATGCCCTATGCAGCATAGGGTACTGTGTTGGGTCAGAAACTGTGTGTCCCCTTTATCTTCACTACACACATGCTTGATGTAATTAAGTTCAAGTGTAGGACTTTGCCAAGGAGTTAATATTCTTGAAATTAAAAGGGACTTGAAAATTCTCTTGTAGATTAGACAACTTGTACTGAATACAGTAACAGTGCACTGTAGGTTTTTTTTAAGCTCTTTGCAACTTCCACGTCCCAGCTTCTGTATTGCTCTTCTGCTGGGTTTGAAGCACACCATGTGTATTTGTCTAGGATATCCTGTTTCACCTTAGAATGCTCTGTCATGGACTTATTGTGGATGTGCACTGGATTCTGCAGCTAAGTTACTCCTTCCAGCAGTTTCTATGTGGTTTCCCATTTATAAATAAAGCAGGTGTCTGGCAGATAAGATTTAGTTTTGTGCTGTCTTATTCAGGATGCTGAATGCAGAGAGTCAGTCAGGGATCCTGTGAAAGTGGTATGGTCATAGTGGAATGCACATACAGACAGGCTGAGTTTAGCATGTATGGAAAGTCAACCAGATATTGGAGGGGAATGTGTTTTAAAATAGACTCTTGTAGCATCACCTTTTTTAGACATTGCCCAGCACTCTCCTTTATCCCTGTCCCTTTTTTGTGTAGGTATCTACTCACTTTTCCCTGGATCTGTGTAATCCTAGCTCTAGTCTTCAACAGTTTAGACATATGGACTTGGATTTATCAGGTTGGCCATAGTAGGCATTTCTTCTAAGTTTAAAATGTGGCAGAGCTCTTGGGTCAATCAAGTCTCTCTTCTAAAATATCTAGATATTGAAGTTTCTTCTCAAAGACAGAGGAGAGTTCTATATTACATTCAAATACACAAACCATTATGTATGAGCTATATGGATAGCACAAACACTCCTTGTCTTACAGATGTGGTGAATTTATAATTTAAAAAAAACTAGATTGAGATAAGCAAGAAATTCAGCCTGAAGGATTCAAAGTTGGCAGCATTATGATTGGGAACTGGTGTTTATATCATAGTTGTTAAGTAACCTTTAGTTTCCTAGCAGCTATCAAAAATGCTATCAGCTCTCTCTGCAATTGATTTATTGTAAAAAGTAATTTCTTGAGTGAAGTTTGTTTTTCTTTCATGTGGTGCTGTGCTTAGACCACCTACCTTGAAGTCTTTCAAAATAATTGGCATAGAGAACTTTTATAATTGTAGGAATATGTAATGGAAATGGAATTAACCTGACTTATTTGATGAGATGATCTGATTCAGCAGACTCAGATGCAGTTTAAATTTCACATGGCCATGGGTTAGATATTTCTCTGATATACAAATCTTTCAAGAGATGAAGGAGGTAGGAGAAGTTTATTCTTAGTATCATGTTACTTATACTCTCACACAGGCCAAGCACCACAGGTCTGATGTGCTTTTGTGCCACGACACAAGCCTGGTGTCCAAACACTTGAGGCCATCCACACAACTTGTTCTGTTGAAGGGGCAGTATGTGGGGAAGGGAAGGGGGAGGAAGGTAATCTAAAGCAAATGGCTGTGACCTCTTCCTTGTTGGACAGGTTGCAGAGAATACTTGGAACCAGTAAGAGACTGTTACGTTTCTAGAAATATTCCAAAAACCCCTCTGCAGCTGACTATGGCATGATATGGTGTGTTAATGTGGAGTCTTAATAAATATAGCTCTACTTAAAGAGTGGCCCACTTGTAAGAATGAAATAGAGCTGCATTGCTTCCGTTGTATTTTACATATGCTTTTAACTCTGGAGAGAGTTTATGTTGTTTTATACTGGGGCTGTAGTGTGTGGGAGTGTTGTTATTCTCATGTGCACACACGTGTGTGTGTTTATATTATCAAAAAAAAATGAAGCACTTCTGGGTTTAGGTAATGACAGTATTGTTTTTACGTAGTTGAAGTCACAAGTGTTGTTTTTGATTGGTGCATGAAGAGGCTTCTAGAAATACGCTTCTCTCTGAACAGCTATTTTAGTGGTGCAAGTTTATGAATAAATTAAGAGGTTTCTGTTAGATTAAGGAGCCATTTTACTGATTGATTATTCACACTATCACAAATAATATAAATATTGACTACTAAGTTTGAAGTCACAGGGTTTGGAGTCTAGGGAACTTTGGCTTGTTTTATCTTTCCTTTTTGCAGAGGTGAAAGAAAAAGCAATCTTGATGACTGAGTATTTAAAAAAATATTAAATTGTTTAATTAATTGTTAAAATTATTTAATTGTCAAACAATCCCCAGTTTACCTGTACTTAGAATAAAATGCAGCTTAAAAATGCTAAAACCTAAGCAACCCAAACTGTATTTATATCCTCCTAGGAGGCTGCAATAAGAAAAGAAAAAAAACCTGCTTCTGTAGTGTTTGTCTAATATCCTAATTTATCATTGAAAGGCAAACAGATAGTGCTGATGCATGAACTTGAACTTTGTAGAATATAATGTATTTTATATTGTACAGATACCACTGAAAAGAAATATTTTAAAAAATTGTTCAAGTAGCTGGGTGTTTCAGTGTAATTTGTATGGTGCCAGTATGTGGATCTGTAACTGAAGAACATGGAAAATTTAGTCTAAAATGAAGAAAATTGGATGGAACTGTTTTTGAAAACTTCGAGTACTTTTGTTTGTTGAAAATGTCAGGCTCAACAGAAGATTTATTAGCTTCATTTCATGCTTTCTAACTATTCGTTGTGATCATTAAATAACAATCAAGGCTCTTTCTGTGTGCTGAGAGATCACTTGTTATACTTCAGTTTTCACTGGGAAGAATAAGTATTAGCATTTAAATGGAACTTGCTAATTTCTTCTTGCATATCCTTAGGTCTCAATCCTGCCAGATGCTGAGCCACTCTAGCTATGATCCAAGAAAGATCTCAGGTTAAGCTGAGGTTTATTCAGAACATACTGAAGCAGGGCTACAATGCTCACCATATTGGGAAGGGAGATGAAGACCATTCCAATGAAGGTCTCAGTGCGTGCTGTTTTCCTTTGGGGGTAAAATGGGCAACATGAAGGCAGTGGTAGTAGTCCCCATCTTGTGAGGAAGACAAAGCCTTGTTCCAGATTTTATAAAATTCAGCAAGTTACTTGTAAAAGGTTGTGGTTTTTTTTTTTCTGTGTGCAATTATTTATAAGTATGATATGTGGGTATAAAGGAATAATGCAAGTCAAAGCAGTATTTCCCATCAGAGTAATGAACATGCAGACCCATTATTTTGCATTTTCTATTTTTATTGTCTTTATGAACGAAGAAATATGGTGAGCTTTTTCTTTAAAAATGGAAGTTAAATTTCTGAGCTGTAGAGAGTGTGGCTGAGATTTTAACTAACTTTGAGTATTATCCATGATGGTTGTTTATGAAAGTGTTGTGTTAAGGTACGAAAAGGCAGAACTTACCCTTCAAACCATATGTGTTGATGTGAGTCAGCTTCTTTTTTGTGTCTGTCTAACATACTTCTTAGCTGCAAGATGTTTGGCTTGGTGCTCCCTGTGGAAATGGGGCGTCACATGTCAAATCCTGGGATTAATATAAGATCTCTTTCCTCTTTAGCTCTGTCCCACAGTCTCCTGCAGTCACTGCAGTGCAGTCTTCCACTTTGGACATGAGGTTCTTCGTGGTAGCATTGGCAGGAAACTCTGATAATTCAAGGGCATAGGACAAGCCTTGAAAATCTTTCTATGTTTATTTCCACTCACTCCAAGCAGCATAAGGGGGACAAGGAACAATAGCCTTTTATTCTCAATGTTTCTTTCGTGTCTTTTTAGAGGATATTAGAAATGGACATTGCTGCTTTTTATTTTCAAAGTTCAAGAGTTCTTTTAATTTATTATTTTCTTATCTCATGACTACAGTTGTTCTATCCAGGTGGTGGATGAGATTTCTTCTCATACTTACTGTTCATCCTTTTGATGAGGATAATTGCTGCACTTTTTTTTTCTTCCTGTTTGTTTTTTTGTGAAGTTTCTTTGGTTGGTTTTTTGTTTGTTTTTGTTTTTTACTGCTTTTCCAAGGGTAGGGAAGTATTTTACTAGGTAGGGGGGCTATTGTCAGTCTCTTGGATGTAAGAAGGAGATTGTTACTGCAATATAGGAATTTTCTCTAAAATTAGACTGAATTTGTCATTTGTATGTGGGTGCTCATCAAACTTGCATGAAGGTTCAAAGTCCATAATATAGCAAAAGTTAACTTACTATCAAGCTTTAATATTGAACCTCCATGTAATATTTTTTGAGGTGATTTTTAAAAGCTTGACCTCACTGGGAAGTAAGAAGTAATCTGTGTCTTTGATAATGCAGCAGCTGTTGTCTTCATTTATCTTTACATCTTCCATACATGAAAGACAGACTCTGGCAAAAAAAGACTGGTTTTTTTCATGTCTCACAATCCCATTTGTTTCCAATGTACTTTAGAGATATTTCAAAATTACATTTTTTTTGTGATTTGTACCCAATTTAGTTGCATTTAATCATATGCTTCATAACTTCCTCCTGTTGTGCAATGCGACTGTTCTTATGCTTAAAAGAACTGTGTGATTAAGTGCTTTACGTGTTTGGTAGCCTTGAATAGTTTCTAATTTTAACATAATAGTTAATCTATTGTCAGTCTTGCATGAAGACACAAAATTTTGAATTGGTACCACATTATTAATGGAAATCTTTCATACACCTGGCAAGCTATATTGTAAGTTAAGTAAAACCCTTTTGTTTTGGAAATGCATTGATAAATCATACTCTGTCATGTTGCAACACTTACAGAACTAGAATTATAAAACATTATACCATAAAATGTGTGCTATGCTATTGATTATCTCTCCTAAATAGTTAGTATGTATCTGAAACCTTTGTTTTCCACAGTGCTTTTTGCTGTCCCACAAAGACAGCTACACTTTTTTTCAGAGTAGAATAGTAGTTTTCAATGCTGATTTAGAGTCAGGGTCCTGAGACTTGTTACAGGTGTTATAGATACCATTTACAGACATTGGAGGTATTTTTACTTAGCCTTGCAACAGGCTCAAAACTTTGACAAAAGAGGTTTTATCCTTTGCTACAATTCTTGTAGTTTAATAATTTCCTTTTTAGAACAAATGTAGGCTGTGTCTGATATTTTATTAGTCAGAAATGTTTTAAGATTAGGCTTCCTTCTTTATGGATAATAAGCTTATTTCTCTGCTTCTTTGTTTCAGACTCCACAGATCCTGCTGCTTTGGTTGATAAGTGTTTCCATAATGTTAAGCACTCATTAGACCATAGGTGGCTCATGTATTTTTCATTGTTGCATGTATCAGTCCTTTAAACAGCTTGGGAAATGAGTTTTGGTGATGGAAATTGTGGGATGAGGTCAGCTAAGTTTGATCTTTGAGAGTTGATCACCAGAAGCAAGTTGCAGAGTTAGGGCCCAGATCAGAAGTGAGAAGTGCAAGCTATCTCTGTGAACAAGAACTATTTTATAAAATAAAATATAAAATCAGCTCCCTCACACTAATCCAGTAGATAAAAGGGAGTATAAAATACTTTTCCCTTTCTCTTTGAGAACATGGAAGAGAACGTGTGAGTTAAGTCTTTCCTCTTCAGATTTCCCATGCTTCTGTGCATGTATAACTGGGGAGTGCTGTGAAGAGCTGAAGAGCACTATGTCAATGAGCAAGCTGGTTTTAGCTATCTCCTTTTAGCATTTCTTTGGGAAAATGTTTTCATATCCCTAGTCTTATTCCTTTGGAAATGGCAATTTGTATAGCTGTGTCTGTGAGAGTTAGGACAGCTTGGGTGTTGGGAGGGGTACCCTAGGCAGAACATGTGGCCACAATACATGTATTAAGTCTGGACAAAGTGTTTAGAAGTAGAAATGAAAAAGCATTGGTACTTAATTGATCCATAAATGTAATGGGCCATCTCTGCAAAACAGCTGCATCTTCCCTTATTAAAACCTCAGGTCAATATTCTTCTACGTAGTTGTTCCAAGGAAGTTTCTACGAAACTTTGCTTGTCAGTAACTTCCTTGTCAGTAAAAAGTTGTGTCCATAGTAATTAAACTTGCAAGCACTGATCATCCTAACAAAGTCCAGGCCTTGGAAGGAAGAAACTGAGAGCAAAGTTCATGTCACCGTGTCTCTCCCCCTGCACCTTCCTCAGTTCCCTACAGTACCTTTATGGTTTTCACAGCTTTCACTTGGTTAGAAATTGCAACAGGTGCCCTGACAGTATTCCCTTCATCCCTTCTGTTTATTCTCTTCACTTTTCTATTTGATACAACTTGTTCTAGAGAATGTTCTTGATGGACTGCAGTGTGGATGGATATCTGCTCTGGCTGTGGGGGGAATCTCTTCTCTGGCACCTGCAGCACTTCCTCCCTCTTCTTTCTCTCTGACCTGTGTGTCTGCAGGACAGTTTCTTTCATGTGTTCTCACTCCTCTTTCACAGCTGCTGTGCACTGGTTTTTACCCTTTCTTAAATACATCAGCGCAGAGGCACCGCCAGTGCCACTGATGGGCTCAGCTTTGGCCAGCGTTGGGTCTGTCAGAGCCAGCTCTGAGTGGCTGTGTCCAGCACAGGATGAGCCCATATCCCTTCTCAGAGGAGCCAACCCAGCAGTACCTCCTGCTGCTCAAACCTTGACACCTGCACTCAGTGCACGCTGGAAGCTGGACAGACAGGCTCCTGCTGACCGCACTGAGACTCAAGCTTGTTAAAAGCACTGCTAACGTCAGCACCCCAAATGAGCCTCTGTGGTAATGACTGACATCTGCCGTGCACCATGTATACGTCGCTGTCAGGCTAATTTGAAATACAGCCATCTGGAATTTAACCTCAGTTATTTAATACTGCCCATTCCAGAAAGGCCTTTGGGTCCATGGTGTGAATGTATCAGTCATTCTGCTTCTATCCAGGATGTGATTGATGTACAGAATAGTTCTCAACTCTTCTTTTTCATATTAAAACAGCCTAAACTTGCAAATGGCTATCTTCATATTAAAACTTACAGTAATTGGAGATAGTGCAAAAATGGTTAGACCTCCACTGACCCCCAGCTGTGCAATTTACCTTTTGACATTTTACATGTAGTCTTTTGGTAACATTTTTACAACATGAATTTTGGATTTTCCATTTTACATTCTTAACTGTTCTGGAAAATACTTTGCCTCTACAGAAGTAAGACATGAAATATTATTAAATTTCTGTGATTTGAGCTTTCAGAAGAATGAATACTGAATCCAATTAATTATACTGTTTACTCAAGCTTTATCTCTCCTTGGAAGAAACATATATTACTCTAAAAAATTTAAATAGATCCTTTCTGCGATAATTCATAAGATTTTCTTGCGAGTTTTAGCTGTAATTAAATACACAGTTGATGTCATTATAAGTAGCATGATCTTTCAGATCCTCAAAAATGATATTAATGCAGAATGTAATAGTAATTTGTCAGTGTACATGAAGAGGAGCTGTAATTTTACATTTAGCATTCACCACGTACACATTTTGACTACTGTGAATTTTAGTCATTTCTATTGCATTATGCTTTACAGTCTGGTAATAATTTAAAAATATATCTAGATTTCATTCGGCATTGCTGCAGTGGTGGTTGTTAGTACTTATATAAGCAAAAACATCTATAATGTTAAAAGCAGAATTTTATGCTAATTAGGATAGCACTTTCTATTCTAAAGAAAGCATTTAGTCCTCCTTATAGAGCAAATATAAATAAAGCTGAGGATATTAAGTATTGCATTTAACGGGTAAGGAAAATGTCATGCTGTGTGACTGCTTACCAGAAGTTTTATTTCCTGCTATTCATCCTGTCCCGATAAGTCTCTTAACATTTTCCAGAGGCTTCACAGCTAGTACTTCAGCTAATAGTTTTTGGATTTTGGTATCACAGCCAGAATAATGATTTAGAAGTTCACAAATATGCTTCTAAAATGTCACCTCACCTCATCTTTGTCCAAGAGCTGTCACTAGGAAGGACATGGTCTCCTGTCTGTTGTGATGTTTCCAGGTCCATTCTGTTTTTCAGGATTCGCATGTAAAGAGCCATTCATCATGGGTATATACTGTGATGGAGAAAGCACAGAGGGATCCACCTGTGCCTTTTTCTGGTGCAAGAAAAGACCAGTGTATTTGCAATGAAGGTGGGATCTATTAAAATATATATACCAGTGTGTCAAAAGAAATCCTAACCTGAGAAGCAAATTGTCATCTGAATACCTCAGGTATCATTCAGAGTGCTGAAAGTGAAGGTTTTTTCCTGAGGTCCAGCTACCAGGACTTAATGTGATCTTGCCACTAGTGTTTTTCCTTTTTGTCAGAGAATTTTGTGTTTTTTAATACAGTGGCATGCTTTACCAGGAGAATACTCCTTTGCCTTGTGTTAATGGTGTTCTGTATATCATGTGCTAGGTCTGGTAAATTTGTTTCAAAGATATTAAAAAGTGTTAAGTCTAGGAAGATTGGTACAGGGGAGGTTGTTTTGCCTCCCTTTGGCGTAGGCAATTTAGTCTTGCTGCAGGCCATGTGCACAAACCAGTAAATTTGAATATCTACTGCAAGACAGTTGTAGTCAGTTTTTAAATCAGACTTAAGTGAGCTAACTCTTACCCAGGGTGGTCCTTCTGAGAACATCATGGGCATGTCCAAGACATGATTTGGCACTGCTGCATTATATTCATGCCAGGTACGTTTTTGAAAGGCTGCTGAAGAATGTCTTCTCAGTTCGGGCCTGCCTGTCTTGTTTTTCTGTAGTGTTCTTCTTGTTTCTGATTGTTGATCCCATAAATGCTTGTCCTTGTTTCCCATATTTGAAAGGAAAAGCAAGGAAGTGTTGTCAGGCTGTGCAGTTTAAATTGAAATTTGCTATAGGTCTGTTCATAAAAGTCTGCTTAAATTGAAGTGCTGAAATTACTTAGTTCAACAATTCTTCTTGATCTGATTTCTTCCTTCTTAGTTGTCGCTTGCCCTTGGGTTTTAACAGAGATATTAAATTGCCTGGGAGCCAGAAATACGTGAGATTCATTTATTGCTGTTTCATGTAAGCCTACTGTTAATGGGTTTATGGCCTTTTCATACTGTAAAGTTTGAATATCTGAGATCTAAAATCTAGTCTGGTGTCACAGAATTGCAGAAGCTCTGGAGCTGGAAGGGACCCCTGAAGATAACCCACCTGCTCAAAACATGAAGCAGATTGGAGCAGATTGCTTAGGACCATGTCAGGTTTTGAAAAGCTCCAAGTGTGGAGACTCTGCAAGTTCTCTTGCCAAAATGATCTAGTGTTTGATCATTCTTGCAGTGGAAAAAAAGTTAAAAAGGTTTAGTGGCAGCTCAGTAAGAACAAGCCATTTTCTCAGTGTCTAAAATAAAATATTTGTGTTGAATTGTTGTAATATATCCATGGTTGATGCAGAAACTTCAAATTTGGCAGGTGCCTGTGCTGGATTCAGAGGTGTGCCTTTAGCTGCCCCAGTAGAAGTCCCCATCGTTTTGAGTGACTGTAAGATTCTGAAAATTTTCATTTACAAAACCTCTGAAGAACTTTATTTTCAGGTTATGGCTGAAAGATGTATGCTTTATTGCTGCTGGAAGTATTTGTTGTTGTTGACTTCCTGAAGGTACCAGCTATGCTCCTCAATATGCTAGCAGGTATCAAAATAGTGGGAAATTGAGGAAACAATGCAAATACAGACCAGCAAGCTTGACCAGGAGTTAGTTGTTAAAGATCTGTTAAAATGAAGCAGTCGTTCAATGTAAACAGGGTGAATAGAGTTAAGAAGCTGCTAGTGAACTCCTTTGACCACTTAACAAGGTGACAAAGCAGTTAACAATGATGATTTTTTTAAATATTGCTGTTGTCAGAGGCATATTAATTTCAAATTAAGGAAGCAATTAATATGAAGCAATTAGTATGCTGTAGTATGTGCTTTGTAAACTCAAACTGGGTTTTAGTTGCGTTTACTTTGCATTTCTTTCCTGATAACAGCTAGGATCTTTGCTCTTGAAAAAACAAAATAAGCTGTGTAAATTATATTTCTACAATTTCCTGATTCCTCCAAATAAAAACATCAAATGTTGCAATTGACAGTTGGTCAGTTACGGCATTTAGTAACACTTCTCCAAGAACACTGCTTCTTGTTTCACCTCTGCTCTGGAAAATATGTGTAATCTGCTGGTGGGAAAGTACATGATTTAAAGTTTGTCTGTAGCTTTGCCTGAATTGAACCAAACTCAAACTTACTGAAGTACATATAGGAATGGGGGGAGGTAGGAAAATTGCAGAAATGTCTTAAGGCTGAAAGTCAGATGTGAACATACTCAGAAATGTTAGAATTGAAGTTGCACAGGTAACTTGGGTCCAGGTCTTGGTATTTTTTTCCATCCTAGTCAGTAATTGGGGCTCCTTATATGCTGGTAGCTCCAGATCTGAGTTAAGGTAGAAGTACTTGTGTCTAGAGTATAAATCAATTGGTGAATTGTAAGTTGTAGGATTTTCACTTTGCTTTAAGACACAGCTGAAGTAAGAGCTACAGTGGGAAGCATCACCTCTTTTTTAAAGGAGTTAGACTTTATAAATATGCTATTGACAAAGGCTATTGCAATGTCAAGGCTCCTGGTTTTGTCTCAGGCATTTTGTTTACAAATACTGGCTTCAGCATTTGGAAGCATCAGATTATTCCCAGTCCTTGCTCCAGGAGGTTATTGAATTGTATTAGGATGGGCAGGCAGGGGCAGCTGAATATTGCTGGACTTCTCACACTAATAGGCTGAGTGCAAGTATAGTGTGGGGGAGTGTGAGGTAAAGATTAAGTTTCTTACTGCTGGGAGACAACTTTGAAATAGTCCCTTAGCATACTGTGCTGTTAGTCTTCTGGAGTGTGTCAGAAAAGCTGGCTTTAAGCAGGCAATACCATCTCTCTCTATATACTGGTGAAGTCTAATTTTAGCCTCCTCTCCTCATAAAGTGCTTATTTCTCTACTTCCAATTTCTATTACAGGGTGAAATGATATTAATATTAAAAAGTTCTGTCTTTTGTTGCTGCTCTGCATGAAAATTTAAAATGTTAGCTCTGTTATTGTGAAGACACGTTCATTTTTCTCATATTAATATGCCTGGAAGCAATTTTCTTTACTCTTTCCCTGATTCATGTCCCTTCATAATTTATCTTATTTCTGTTTTCTCCTCTACTGTATTTGCTTTGTTTTCAAGTTAGATTGTAAAATACTGAGATTGGGTGTTGCCGGGCATAACAGTCAGGTTCAGTTCTCTGCTTTGGAAATAGAAAAACTTAGAGGCCTTTGTCATCTTTCCTGTCAACAGCTTATTAAATATAAGGGTTTTTGGGTTTTGTTTGGGTGTAGGGTATGTCTGGTCTGGTTCAGTCCTGTGGACTTGGCATACACAATAGCAGTTACTAAGTAAGGGTCTACAGTGCATTATTTTGAAAACTTCCTGAAGGGTCTATGTGGTGCCTTCCAAGACTGCAATGGCATGTGCACAAAACTGCAGTAAGTCAGGATTATGATTACTTTGAAAGCCCTCTCTAGATGGAGAATTAAATGCTTATGTAGACAGGCCAGAGTTCAGAAGTATTGGAGATACCTTTGTCAGCCTGTCTTGTTACAACCCTCTGCTTAAACTCTTCTAGGTCATGAACTAACCCAGACTTTTGCATTAATTGTATGGATTGGCATTGTCTTTGGCAGAAATAACGGGAGGTCTTCCTATGTGTGACCAAAGATACTTTCTCCTTAGAGGATTAGGTTTTTTCAGTCACTTGGCTTTTCATTCTTTTAATGCAGATTTATTGTCCCTAATTTATTGTCCCTAATTTATTGTCCTGCCATGCTATATTTAATGCTGTTCTTTGTTATTGAATCGATCAAAGGTTTTTTAACAAAATGGAGAATGGCATCAGTATGAATTTGCTGGCCTTTGTGTATTGCATAAGGACAGCTGTATGCTGCAGGTTGCAGTGTGGCTGTTGCTCTCATTCCTTCGGTCTTTGCAGGTGTTTGCTAAGCAAATGGAGTATGGAGGTGTGATGAATCTTGCTATTGTTTTGAGGGGTGAAGATGTTGAGAAATGTCACCCGGTCCTGAATATATTCATCTTACAATCTTGTTTGCATGTATCATAGCTGTCAGATGAATGTGTTTTAAAAGCCCTGCTTCTCAGTACAGTCTTGGGAGAAAAAGTGCCTTACTATTGGTGAAGGTAGTTTGAAGAACTGTATCTGTAACAAGGCAGTATGTCAGTGGTCAGTGTTTAATAACTACAGTCCAGGGTGCCTTAAATGTTTGGAATAGATTTGGATGCAAAATCCTGACTTTTTCCATTTCTTGTATTTGTGTATAGACTCATGGTATCCAGTGAGGTGTGCTACACACCAAGGAAATATTTATACACCTTAATTCACCTGGGGAATTCTTAAATGTCTCTCTTGATACTAAAGTAGTTCCTGTCCTAACTCTTCTTTCTGTTGTCCAGGACCAGCTCTTTTTCCTGTTTTGTTTCTTTTCCCTGTCATCATCTCTAGAACAGCTTCTTTCTCTAAGTACCTATATACTTTGAGAAAGTCATGTCTGAAACAAATCCTTATTTTTACCCTTGTTTTCTTCCTCCTCTAGTGGTCTCCAGAGGGCTGAAGTATACTTCCCCCTGCTTGGCAATCAAGGAGAGGTTGGAGAGGTTTGAAATGAAACTGCCTGAATTAATTAAGTCCGTATCATATAGGAGTTGAAAGCTAGCTTTTGCTAGCTTGTCAGAAGAGGAGACGATTTGGTACTTGATGCGAATGCAGGAAGAGTCCAAATTTTCATAATTCAGTACTCAGAGATGCTTATTGTTCCTATAGACTACTGAGTGCTTTAGAGAGACTGATAACTCTTATTGTTATTGTGCTCCTCCACCGCTATACAATGCATGTGTAAAACATTCGAGGAAGGAAGGCTGGCTGTGATAATGGCACCAGACAGAGCAATTGATTATGTGCTTGAGCTGAAGAGTAAGGCACTTATTTTTTTGTGGTGAAGAAACATGATGGCTTGTCTTTGTAGCTGCAGCTGACTGAAGTGCATTTAACATGAGAATATCAAGGTCAGTAGGGCTGCTCACATGCATGTTTAAAGGTAAACATATTTTAGAGTGTTCTAACTATATTATTTTGGGGACCTGGAATAGTAATTTTATTATCTAAGCTTCTCAGTAGTGGAAAAATATAAATACAATTTGAAAAGTTCAGATGAAAAGGAAAAGAGCAGAATTTAGCTTGGAAGGCGGAAGGTAAAGGGTGCAAGTAAAAGCACAGTGAATGGATATTTAATTTGTTTAAAATCATCTTGTTATAGCTTTGGTGGCCTTACAGGATCACAAATCTGGCCCTGATTCTTTCACACTGGCAGAGCAGAGTAAATTTTTTTTTTTTCCCAGAAAGGAAAAAGATGATGGCACTCAGTATAAATATACAAAAGATGCAAGGACTGGTAAGGAATTGTGATGTACAAAAGGCTTCCTGGCCTCCTGCATGTTTGAAGAAAAATCAAACAAAGTAATGTTTTAGTTGGATATCCCCGGAGCAGAATTCCGTAACTTTATCTGGCCTGGTTGAGTTCCTTCCATAGGCACAGACAGTACGGTTGTTGATGGCTCTGGATTACCTGTCTGTCCTTTGTCACGTCATTACTTTATGGATCTGATTGTGTTCACAATTATATATATTTTTTTATCTTGCTGTTGTAATTCAGTTTAATGGCAGCCTTGACTATTGTAGTGATCAGCCTTGCCAGAGCACTGCATGGGCTGGCACTGAATTGAAGTTAGTGGGAATAAGTAATTCGAACCACAGACTAGTCTGCCCCTTACTTTTGAACTCAGTGCCTTTTTTTTTTTCCAAGGATAACATGATTTGTCTGCCACTCAGGTTCTTTGTTGTTCTTATAATATCTGTATTAATCCCCATCTGAACTCATTATTCCCCAATTATCTGCATGGAAGACATGTCCTGTGTTTCCCTTTAAACTATTGCATCAAAGATTTGTTTGGGGTAATTTACCTTTTGATCCTGTGACATACTGTGTCTGTCATCTTTCTTTGAGAATTGTTTTTGACCTGTGTACTTGCTCTTGAGGTTAAGCATGAAGATCTGCAGGTGCTTGAACTGATCTCCCCTCTCCTTAAAAGGAGGCACTGAATTAGCAATGTCACCTGTTGTGAATTTATGGCATTTTCTTGCCAGGTCTTCAATAAAAATGACATCCTGGTTTCTTCAGTGTTCTTGGGGGATACAAAGATAGGCAGGTGCTTGTTCAAATCTCTTTTACTTTTGTGGAGTTGTGCAGTTTCCATTTTTTCATAGTACTATTTTTCTTTTGTCTCTGCATTCTGTATTGCCATCCTGATTAAAAACGAGGCAAAGCTGGTGTGAAGAAAGCCAGTGCTGCCAAGCAGAGAAGGATGTTGTGTCTTCAGGTAGCGTTCAAGGCAAGAATGAGTAAAACATTATAACCACATTATTTATGCACAAAGGAGTGTGCCTTTTCTATCCATAAATTGCTACTGGTTGTCTGCAGCAATGAAGTGTCTGTAGAGCTTCACGGGTGAAGTATCTTCTAAGAGCAAAATGAAGATGGTGAGGTACCAGTCTAGAGTAAGTAAATGAGCCAAGGGAAGCTGAAAAGCTGACTAGTGGTTGATGGCTTCCTTTTTGGCAGAAGAACAAACTGTTATATTCCAGAGAGAATACAATAATTTTTCAGGGACTGGGAAAATACAGGCATGGAATTTTACTCTGCGAAGAGCACAAGCAGTGATTTGGGGCTTTTTGGAGAATGTAGGGAAAAGGACTGGTTATATAAATATGTCAGTATATAAGGACATTTCAAATAATTTACAAATACAAAAAAGTTCTCAAAGGTATCTCCTGGAGACTGTTTGTCATAGGTAATGTTCTTTTTTTGTCAAGTATCTATTCTTTTGAATAGAAGCTTCATTGTGTGCAGTATTGCACTGCACACTGTGTTGAGATAAGAGGACTGACACTATAACATTTTCAAGCATTTATTTTGAAATGTTGTCTTCAGTTCTCTAGACTTGTATTTTCCTTTGGTCACATAAAAAGTAAGCTCTTTACTCTTTTGAAGGTATTCCCTTGTGTTCTGAAATTAAACCTTCTGTATTTTCTGCTGTTTCAGTAGCATTTTCAGTTCATAACCTGATTTGATTATTTATTGGCCACAGAACATCGTGATCTGTATCCTTCTGTGCTCTGCAAATTTGTTTTTGCTTGCATTTTAGGAATACAATGTTGTACTTGTCTATTTGATGTTTATTTTGTATAATGTCAAGAACATTTTGGCATAAACTCAGAATTCAGTTTGTTGTTTCAGTCCAGGCAGGCAAACCACTCTGTCCTTACACAAGAAGCAAACTCATGGCAGCTTCCATCTGTCTGCCACCTTCAACGAAGTCATTACCACTTGCTATGTGGATGTGTCTGGCATGGCCAACCCAGGTCATACAAGTGACTGATAAGGCTGCCAGCTGTTCTCAGGAATAAACCTAATAGACTTGCTAGAGGAGTTTGTCTCTATCTGAAAAATAAAACTCCTATAATGCATATCAGTACCTTTAAATACCTCTCAGATCCTCACATCTACCACTGTCAGCCCTAAAGCATCAGCTTCTCATGACAAATGACTAATTCTGTAAAGAATTCCTTCATTTTCTGTATGCAGTCTACTTTTACTTTCAGGAAGGTAACATGGGAGGGGGCAAGAGTATCAAAACCTAAACATCTGATGTCATCAAATCGAGGGAAATTGGGCTATTAATCTCTAAAAAGCTTTTGAATAGATTCATGTAGGGAGCTGGACTCAATAAAATATGCACATTGCCTTTACAAGCTCTGTTCCCATGAACAGTGGAAAAGGAGAGCAGAGCCTTGAGAATCTTCTTTCTGAGTAGCTGAGAAACTGAGAATCTATCTTTTTGATTAATAAAATCCAGCCTTTAGTAATATTTTGAATGATCATACTGCTTCTGCTACTTCATTATATTAATAATCACTACTCTAAAAGACTATACTTAGAGGATTAAGCACCATGACTTCTGAAGCTAAATACTCTTTTGCAGTCACTGGCTTGCCCAAAGTCATAAGGCAGGTTGGTGTGTGTTCTGCTCCTGCCTGATCTCCTGCTCTGGGCTTCCTTGGAGTGGTAGGCTCTCAGTACTCTGCCCAGGAGTGAGGCAAGGTGTAGGCTGCACTGGCACCTTGACTTCATCCACTGAACCTGGGCAGTAAAAGCTCACTTCAATGTATGGTCAGTCTGAGTTAACCTCCTTCAGGAAAGACTTCCTGCTGTGGCCAGGCCTATTGCAGGAATGAATGCAGGGAGTCTACATTTCCCCTACCTTTACCTGCAAGGTAAATCTCTCATGTTAAAGGCAATTTTGTGCTGAAATTGAACAGATAATATGATGCTGACTGCTGACAGTTTGCAGAACCATCCAAAAACCTGGGTGTCCATTTTGCCATTGTAAACAAACTTAGTTTTTTTGTTCTTGTTAAACAAGTTCTTGTTAAAATGTGTGTAAGGCGGATCTGTGTGAAGAGACATTATTTTGTCAGTAATATATTGTTTCATATGTGGCTCTGCTGGTTAGTCTCTTGTCATCTATTGCCCTGGAAGTGAAAGATTTGTTCCATCTGGCAGAACAAACAAAAATAACCTTTCCTTTGAAAGGAGATATGCAGATTTTACTTATTTTCTAGCAGTCATAGCTAAAAATCTTTTGTGAGCAGCCTTTCCAGTAGAGAAAGACAATTTCTTTCCTATATGCACAAGAAAAAAGAATTTATTATAAAATTAGAGGAATGGAATGTGCAAAAACCCAAACCAGCATTGTATGTAAGTATAAGATTAAATATACTTGTCTAAGAATGGAGAAAATAACATTTCTGCATTCGCATTGCTGATCTTCCCCACAAATCTAAAAGGTAAATATTTTAAGTGATGCCTTTTCAAATGGTGCATTATCCCCAGGGAGCTAGATGAGAACTCTGATCAGTGTTCTAGAAATTGTTGGTCTAATTATCCAGTAAATCTTCCTTTCATGGATCTCTCTTCTCTTGAAATCATGTTCAGCTATGCAGGGAAACCTGTTCCTGCTCATTGGCAGGGTCGATGTAGCTCCCTCTCCAGTATCTGCCTACTTTTGTCTGCCTGCACTTATGCAAGGCAGTAGGTAAGTGTTTTTCTCCTGAACAGCTAGTAGATCAGAAGGAAAATAATTTATAACTTGCGTGCATTGTGGCTTCTTACTGTATGTGGCTGTAATTTCTATAGAAGATATTCTGTCTGAGGCTGGGAGCAGCATCTTAGAGAAGGTAAGAAAAAGGAATATGGTTGTTTGTTGGGATCCTTCTTAACTGCTGGCTAGGAGTCCCCCTGTCCAAAATCTGGAAGTATCATACTTACAAGAGTGGTTTGAGTTGCTGAAAGACACCACTGAGGGAAATTTTCTTGTGAAGCGCCATTTGTATGCTCAAGAGTTATGTGGGCTTCTGTATCCAAGCATAACTTTCTATTTGGACCAAAATGGTAACTGTAAAATCTGTCTGACAAAAATCAGAGGCAGACTGACATCTTAGACTCTTGGATGCCTGAGAGCCCACTGCCAAAGGTCAGGGCTGCTGGTGTGATTATTGAATGGAAAAAGAGAATCCAGAAATTTTTTGTGTTCCCTCTCTTTGAATATTTCCTTGCCTGTTCCTTTCCTTGTGTCCTTTATCAAAATCCAAAACCATTCTGATTGCAGCAAAGGATGTTATGGCTAGAACTCTTTTAAGGGCATAGTGTGATCCAGCAAGAGCTGTCCTTTTTCTGGGCATTTGTTCTTCCTCCCTGCAGTTTTCGTTGTGCTGCTCTCGGAAGACAGACCCAATTCTCTTATAAGCTGTCTTTGCTCTGCTAAAGGATGCTCAGAGGATGGCAAAAAGGAGAGTCAGCATCAGGAAGCAAGTTCTGTCACTAATAATCTCGCCATTTCCTGCACCAGTAAGTGGGCTTTTATAGAAAGGGATAAGCAGGAATCCCAAACTGGTGTGGGGAAGGTACAGTATGATTTCTCCTTGATGGTATGTTCTCTCTGGGAGGAGTGAGACTACTGAGTTAGCTCCTGCTGAACTAACACATCTAGGGCACAGTAGAGAGAACCTGTGTTAACTCTTGCAAGGTCTTTCCTTTTAAGTTAAATGGAGGTTTAATATACTACTTTTTTGAAAGGTAACAATGAACTGTATCTTAGAATAACTTTGAAATAAAGCTATTGGAAAAATAAGCTGGTTTAGGAACTGCTGGTAACTACATTACCTAATAAGAGGACCACTTAAACATATTTTCCTTAGTATGGTTATGATGAATGAGGAATGTAGAAATACTTTCTGGCCAAGTGTATTTTGTATTATTTGAGGTATGCAGAGTCTTTAAATCTAGTAAGATTTTTGAAAGTGAGTGAGAAGGCAGAATTTTTTCCTACTTCATGTGGAACACAATAAAACTATATTTTACTGCAGATTTACACAGAAACCTGCAGAGTTGTCATGCTGAAGATACGTGCAGTTTACGTATTTCCTTTCTGTCCAGCAACAGAGGGAGCACCTGTTTTGGAAGATGCTTTATTTATACATATACCTATGACAGTAGAGTTCTTGCACTTAATTTTCCTGTAGCAGTAAAGTGTGCATGGTGTATCAACAGTTTGGGCAGGACTGATGACTGGTGTCCATGGTCTCTTTGTATAGGGTATGTCTTGAACAGGCAGCCCTGTACTGCATCTGATGAAACTTGCTGAGCATGAATGAAAGTTGAAGAAGGAATGTCCTCCTTATAATGACAGCACTCTGGTAAACTGAAGCTCTTTAATTAACAAGCTAGTATCTCTTGACTTCTCTCAGACTTTTATCCTGTGGTGCTATTTCGTTTCCAGTCTTTATAATGAACTATATTGTCATTTAGAGCAATAAATTATTCTTTTGAAGAAATCATATGTGTAATCCTCTTACCTCTGAGGAGCAGCTAAGGAATTTCGGTTTGTATAGTTTGAAGAAGAGGGGGCTGAGGGATGCCCTCACTGCTCTCTCAAGTTTCCTGAGGAGGGGTGGTACACAGGGAGGCTCTGAGCTCTTCTCCCTGAGATCCAATGACAGGAGGCGTGGGAATAGTTCAAAGGTGTGCCAGGGTAGGTTTTTAGAGTGCATGTTAGCATTTTTTACTGAGAGGGTGGTCATACACTAGAACAGGCTTCTACAAGACATGGTTAATGCCCTGAGCCTGTCACTGTGTAAGAGGCATTTGGATAGTGCTCTTAACCACAGGTTTTAGCTTTTGGTCAGGCAGTTGGACTACAAGATCACTGTAGGTCCTGTTAAACAGAAATAGTTTGTTCTATTATGCATTTAACCTGTAAAGCATTTAAAATAATGAGGTTGATATAAGGAACTGAAAATGTTTAGAGGACTTGAGTTGTGTGTATATTTAATTATTCTTTCATTGCTGGTAAATAATGTAACCCTTCTCAGACCTCCAGGACATTGGCAGTAGATACTTTTATTGCTGTATTTCTGTCCTGTGGTATGTTATTCCAACAGGAATAGCAAAAAGAGTGTAAATAGAAAATTAATTTTTTCCCCAGCTGGTGTTTTAATAGTTATTTTTTAATGAGGATAGCAGCTTGCAGATTTAGATTTCAATAATTTTCTGTAAACTGCAGCTTTCTTTCATCTTAGAAGATGCTCTCAGTCACATTAGGGCACAGAGCTGCTCTTTGCCTTAGTGAATATGCAGAGACCCTACCAATGCTCAGGTCAGGAGAAGCTTGAGTTACTGTGACTGAGCACTGCTACTGCAAACGTCTTCAGAAAAGGTGTTAAAAGATTACTTTTAAAAAATGAGACAAAACAAATGGAACCATTATTTTTAAGTAAATAATATCTGTATCATAAAATCTGATGGGGAGGATAAGGGAGGGGGAGAATGTTCCAAGTTAAGCAGCTGCTTTTTACTCTGGGATACCAGTACTAGTCTTTCATATCAATCCACATATCCTGTTTCCAGTCAGGGCATTGTTGCCTTTCTTCCCCTGATTTGTACAAACTTTCCTGTATTTTCCAACTGTCTTTTGACTCTCAGATAGCAAATAAAAACCCATGAGGAGGGAAAATTTGCCCACAGCAGGAAGGCAAATGGGTTAATTTTGGGGAGTTATTTTGTTGTTCAGATATGCATGTTTTCAAAAACGTTTAAATTGATTTGTTGACAGATCAGTTTTGTGTTTTTTGCCATGACAGAATGATTCATTATAACAAAATCTATTTCCTCTGTTTTGTTATTCTTTTATTAAGGACTTACTTGCTGTACTTTGCTTAAGTGTTTCGTAAATATATATTGGCTCTTTCATTGCTGTGTGTTTGACAGGTTTGCCCCATTTCCTCCAGTTATAAAGGAGTTCCTCCCTTCTGCTCACTATTCTGGGGCCCAGCAGGCAAAGGAAATGTTTTGTATTTTTGTCTGGGACCTAGAGGAGTGATTTAACTGGATTTGAGTTCCTTCCAGGATGTGTGCTGCAGGGCAAGCATGGCAACACACGTGCATTTTTTATGAGGTGGCAGCCTGTGTTTCCTCAAGTTTGTAGAGTAAGTTTAGATACACAGGGCAGCCTCAGATGTACAGAGAGATGATTGTACTCTTCAGTAAAAAAAAAACCCCAAAACTTTGGTACATAGATGCATTTTAAGTCTCCTGTTCATTTTCTAGCAAACATTAAAAACCCCACTTCTTTAAATCTGTACAATTTGTTACTATAAAATCTGTCATGTTTGCTGTAGCTAAGAGAATATAGATTTTTTTTGGTTAAAATAAATGCTTCAGTTTTAAATCTAGCTATGAATTTTCAGGCACACTGTCCCCAGCTTGCTGGCATGTTTTATCTATAGTTGGAAAATTGGAAAAACAGCAAAATTTAGTCTGTCTGTATTTACTCTAGAGTTCTTTTCAGAGAAAGATGAGGTGATGAAGCATAATTTTGGAGCTTGCCTTTATACAGTATGGCTTTCCTGAGAGTTACATTTTATACTTTCCTTGGTAGTTTTCTTCCATGCTGTATGAAAGTTATTACAGGTATTTCTGTGGTTTCTCTTTAGAGAATATTCTGGGGAATTGAGTGATTTACTTGTTTGTGGATATTGTTCGGAAAGGGAGGGTAGGGAGCTGGCTTTTGAAAAAGATGCAGTAATATGAGAGCAGCTTGGCTATCTATCCACCTGTACTGTACTCAAGTCCTTGACAAAGAGAGTTTTTTAGTCCTTTGTCTTCCTCCAGAAAGTTTTCCTTGAAATCCTGTAGAGAAAATGCATAAGCAGAGATGTTACAGAAATGAGAAAGTAATCATGGCTGAAAAATGGAGCAGTTTATTAGTTATTAATATTGAGCATGGCTAAAGTAGTGGGAATTACAGTGGATGATTGTTTTTGCTGATAGCAGGAATTAATATAAGAAATGAAGGGGAGAGCCATAGTTTTTGCTATAGGCATGGAGGGGTGGATAATGGGGAAGGATCTGGAAAAAAACCTTTCAGATTTCTTTTCCATATGTAATTTTCACAAAAGATGTCACGAGTATTGAACTTTGGTGAAAAGATGAGTCTGAACCCCTTCAATTTTTTCATCACACCAGTGTGTTCTGAATTGCAGAAGGTTTGGGTTTTCTTCCCAGTCACTTGACATGATATTTTGCAATCTTTTAAAGTTTTTCAATCTCAGTCTGAAAACGTGACAGATGAGAGTGATGGTGTCTTCAAGATAAGTACAGCATTCTAAAATAGTACAGTTGTAGTGAAAATACTAATTTTTTCATACTAAGAAAAAAAAAAGGATGTGTGTGGTGTTTATATGAGTAGCACTAAAACTACTTGTACAGGTCCACTAAAGAGAACAGATTCTAGAATGTTTGTTAGATCTATTGTTTCAGAAGAAACTATATTGTAGCATGTGTTAGCATTGTCTTCACTATGGAAAGCTGATGTGATATTATGGTGAAACAAAACCTGCTTTGTCCAGCTTAACATTTTAGGTCTGGCTGTTTTCTGTAATGCTGATTTGTATGGAGGTATAGGAAAGAAATTCACCTTGGCTTTGAGTGTAGATGCATTGAAAAAGCACTGTTGATTTTTGCCATGCATTCAGGTATGTTTTTCAGTATTCTGTTGAAATTTCAAGACTTTTAGAAGAGAGTGAAATAGGGTTATTTGTCTGTAAAGATAGATTCATTATGTTATTTTTTCCCAGCTTCCCGCTACTGATCTGCTCAACCACCAGGTGCAAGCAGCCACTGATGTCTGATAGTTAATAAGCATTTGCTAATTTGCTAATCAGCTACTGCAGAATGCAGCTAGGGCCAGACACAGCAGTGGCAGTGTAGCAGCAGCTGATCAGGAGTCTTGGAGATAGCTGGTTTTCTCCTGGGAGGGAAGCAGAAAGAGAGCTGGTTAGCTGCCTGATGGTAGCTGTGATCTGAGACACTGATTATCTGTGGTTAACAGCGGTGACTTTCTAGTTCCTGCATAAATGGAGCAGCAGTGGTGTGATCTGGAGCTGGGATCAAGTAGAGAACTTCATTTAAAGAATTCTGAGCAAGCTGTAGACAATGAACTTGATGAAATGCAGTGAATATCGCTGAGTGGTTTCTGCTTCCCTACTAGCTTTTGTCTGATGAGATAGCAACAGGGACACTGTTTTGCTATGATGCTCTCTGCTCCACATTTCGCACCTTGTCTTTGCCTTAAGGAATTCCCAGGCCAGCTGTCTTTGGGCTACCTGGCATGCAGATGCCCTTTTGCAAAACTGTAAATTCTGGCCCGCGCAGAGGAGCTCTTTAAGAGATATTATTAGCTTAGTTAAAGTCAGTTTGACATTCTTTGAACAGAAGTATTGTGTGAGGTTGATGGTCTGTATTCCTGCACTTCTGCTTAGAACTTGAAATTCATCTCTGCCCATGCACGCATGGTTTGTTTTCAGATGCTTGCAAATGAATATTTTATGAGGTAGCTGTGGCCAGTTGCTGCAGGATGGCCTTTGATAAGCTGCGTAGCCAAGCAGTGTTAGCTGTGTTGGCAGAGCCCTCTGGTGGGAGCACAGCCTGTGCCAGCAGCACTCGGTCCTGTGGCCAGCGCCACCCACTTCTCCCAAATGCCATCAGCCAGACCCCTCTCGGCGCTGTGGTATCCCACCAGCTGCCTGCTCCAGTGGCCAAGCAGGTCCTCTTCATCCCACAGAGCCTGTGGAGCTCACTTGACCTTTTATTTATTTTTTTTTAACAGACCTAGTGGTGTGCTGTAAGTGCTTATATGATTTTAGGTTTTGATTTGCAAAGTACAGTGGCTCTTTGAGAGTAATAAAGTTAGCCAATTACAAGATAATATTTTCCTAATCCTAATCAGTGTAGAACCATGATGAATTTCAAAACCTGCATGAATTCCAACCCTGTCTGTAAATACCTTTTGTAAAAAAGTACTGCTTAGTAAAACTAACTGATCTAATTGGGCATACAGGGGGACATTCCTAAATCAAGAGCCACAGCTTTCTTTTTTCATTGAATAGCTTCTGCTATTCAAAGTATTAGAGGAAACAGCTTTTGTGTGATAAAATACTAACTTACTGAGCACAAAGAAAAAGTGTTATTACTCTTCTCTAACCTAGTATGTTCAAAAGCCTGGTTAGAACTACTAGATGCATTGCTAAACCAGAATGTGCAAAGAGTTATTTTAATCTGGTTGGGTCTCTAAATGTTGATATATACAGGCCAATAACTCTACTGAAGGAAATCCAGCTGTTTGAGATTGTTGCACAAACAATGCAGTAGTAATAAAGGGTCTTTTTTTCTTCTTCACATGCTGGCCAGAGCTTTTCACTTACCATTGATTTGAAACATTCACAACTGTGCCCAGTATTTTATCTTCATTAAAATAGAAAAAGAGGAACATGTACCATGGCTTAGAAAAGGCTGTTGCCTGTGGTGGACAGGTCCCTCTTCTGATGAAGCTGGAGCATGGTAGCAAGTCAAGGGCAGTCATATTTCCATGTCATTTGCTTTGTCTCATGATGAAGCTTTCCTTAACATAGACATAAATTCTTTCAAAAGCTAGATTAACCTTCCTGGTCTATATTTGAAATAACCAGTTATACCTTTGCTTTGAACTTAGTTGCTCCATTGCTGGGTTTCACAGACCAGCTCTCCTAGGAGACCCATCATGTGAGTGGCATGATGGAACTTCTTGCTGCAGGTTGTTGTGAATTCCCAAAGCTGAATGTCATTCAGAAAGCAATTAAACACACCTGTGAAAGGAAAAATCACCTATATGATGAGATGTAGATATTGTTTTTGAAAATTCCCCATCTGCATCCAACGAAACAGGCAGGAAGTGCATGGTTGTGTGTACTCACCTCCTCCTTACCCTTTTGTGAAGGCAGGATGCTAAAATAAAGGGAACTCCTTGAGGAAAGGTCTGGTTTTGTTGTGGTTCCTGTCACCCTCTGCCATTAGCTGGAGAAGCCATGGTGGGGGGAGAACCAAGCTCTTGATGGTGGATGGGGACTCTAACTCTCCTCCTGCACCTTACAGAAGTTCTTTTAAGGGATGTTTTCAGATGAACCTTCCATCTTACTTGCCATCTGAAATGGCATTTTCCATGGCCCAGTGTCCTTCCTCACCTGTAATGAGGGTTTCACTGGAGGCTTATTAAAATTACACATAGGAGGCAGCACAAAGGGGATTTTTTATTCTTTTGTGACTGCTTCTTCTTGTTTTTCTTACAGCATTGTGGTTAGAGGCTTTAATTCTCTGGCAGATGGTATACAGTATGTTTTTTCAAACCCTCTACCTTTTGGGTCTAGGATACACTCTGTTCTCTGACTGCAAAAAGCTGCTAAAAAGCTACTTTTTCTAATTTCTGAATTTAAATTCCATTCCATTTGTATTGCACAATGTCATAATGATTCAGTTTTGTAGAATTCTGTCTTACTTCCATAGGTTATCTTGTCCCATGCTCTTTTTAAAATACTAACATGCAGTTTTAGTGCTGTGCTGCAGCAATCCTTGTGAATTGTCTATTTTAACTCGGGATTTCAAATATAAATGTTGCTTTAACATTACTCATGGTTATCTCTAATCTCAGTCTTGTAGCAAAATCTGTTGCAGAGTTCATCCTCTTTTGTTTGTGCTTTTTATTTCAAACATGTATTTTGTTGGAAAGTGGCAGATGATATAATACCTGGATTTTTTTTTTTTATTAATCCGTGCTTTTCTAAAGAACTTAGTGAAGTGTAATATTACCATTCAAATAGGCAGGTGAGAGCCTTGGAGATCAGTAATTTGTACCTTTTCAAAAGCCGCACTGCCTTGCTTTGTCTTGGAATTTATTATGCTTCCCAAGTATAATGTGACATACTGAATAGGGCAGGGGGTGGGGACATTGTCTTCAGCTGACATGCTGTTATCAGCGGGACTGTGTTTCTGGACACAAGATTTCACAGTCATTGGTTGTCCGAAGAAAGCCTTTCCATCTGAGGATTGGACAAGAAGATGCGTCAATTTGCTGCCCGTCTCCAAGGTACTGGTGATGCTGCCTCCACAAGCTGGCTAACGTCACAGCTCCATCACCCAGCGGGGTGTGGGCTTTTTTCTCCTCTTCTCTGTTTTAATTCTGTATTTGCTTCCTACTGCATTTCTTAATCTGTCTTCTGCCAAATGCTAACAGCATGATATTTTGCAATCATTTAGGTGAATACAAGAAGGACGAACTCCTGGAAGCTGCTAGGTGAGTGCTGCTTAGAATATAAAACATATTTTGGGGGTGGAAGCAGGCGAGGAAAAGGGGTTTTTAAAATAGTACTGTTTTGTCATTGCCTTTCCATGAAATGCTGCAAGCAAACCACTTAATTAGCATAAATCTCTTCAGACTTTAGTCTGGTATAAATGTAAAAGCCTGTTTATGTAATTGAAATCCCCCACTATGGTGGTTATAAGGTTAATATTGAGTTTTTGCTTTAAGCTGCTTAAATCCTCTTTATTGTTTTGTGACTGTTCTTTTTAGGGGCAATTTAAATATTGGAATCTTTTTTTCTATTGGTTTTTATTGCTACCATAGGATGTATTTTGAAAATAGGTTTTATCAGAACAGAGCATAAGGAAGCCTATACAAACGGTGTAAAGTTCAATTGTATATTGCAAAGGTGCTTTTCATCCTTCCTTCTGACTGCACAAGACCAATTTATATAGACTGTTAACCCTTCTGAAAATTCTGGGTATGGGTATATAGTTGTTTCAAATGTTATGGGCCATATGCTATGAAAATATGTTAAATTCAGATAATTTATTTTGACAAATGGCTTTCAAAGGATCTGTAAAATTAGAAAATGGAAATATGAGATTAAGGAGAGAAATTGAGGTGCTTTTGTATGATCTTTTGCAACACATTTAACTGCAAATGTAGTATTCTTTTTTGTATTTACCCTTCATTTTAAAATGTTCAGAAGATTCTTTAGCCATTCAACATTCTCCCTGCCACAGTACAAATTTCAATATACTATACTTTGCAAAATACTTACTGAGGAGATGGATATCAAAGAGCTCTGCCCTTTTCCCACCCTTTCCATAATATTCTCCTCATTTACAGGAGTGGTAATGAAGAAAAGCTGATGGCTTTATTGACTCCTTTAAATGTGAACTGCCATGCAAGTGATGGGCGTAAGGTAAGTTAATACCTGCTTTATATTTCAATTATTTAAGAAAGGCCAATTTAAGCATACTGGTAAGCATAGATGTATAAATCAAGAGAATGTATAGTGGGGGGGGAACCTGTGATGCATTTTCATCATAAAATTAAATGCTGGTACACTTGACACTGGCAGTTGTGACAGATTAAGTCGACAGACATGGGTTTTGTGTGTATCTTTTAAATTGCAAACCCTGGTCTACATGTAAAAGAAACTTTAAGACTTTTTGTAAGAAAAACAGAATGTACTGTTGCAGATGGATAAAATAACTAAGGGAAGAAAGTTATTATTTGTATTTGAACATTGTCTGGGTGAGGTGCTTGTTATTCAGCTTAGCTCCTAATACACTGCCACGTAGACTGGCACTGTATTGCTATGTTTAACACCTTCTGCATTTTCTTAAATTTAACATAATTGTTTTGACTTTCTCTGGCGGAGATGTTTGAATGAGTTAAATTAAGAATTAGGCTGAAACTGGAGGAGGGAAGAACATACGGAGTGAGAAGTAGATCCTATGATTTTTGATGTTTTGGACTTCGAGATGATAGTCTGTCTAGACTGTTGATTTACAAATGTTGGGTGGTGGGGCTTTTTTGGTTTGATTTGTTGGTTTGTTTTTTTGGTATTTTTAAACTGTGTACCAGAATGTTTTTAATATGTATCTGTTAAAGTCTTTTACCTGTAACAGTACATCCTATTTTTGGAGAGAAAAGCATGGGAGTGATTTCTTTTATATTTTTTTTTCCAATGGAGTCTTTTTGGCATAGTATAAACCTCTGCCCACCCTGGACCTGTTGTGGAACAGCCCAGTTCCACTGAAATTAGTAAAGACAGGCCAGTTTACACTTTTGATTAAAAGGTATGTTGTTACTGATTATAAAAAATACAGCTCCATTTTACAAAAATTCCTGGGTTTTATACACGTTTTAAAATGTTTATCAATTGTAATGTCTACCATACATACTATGTGGTGGAAAACCCAGCCAGTTTTTTGCTTATTTACATTTATAACTGACTGAAAGTTGATGCTTCTTCCAGGTTTTGAAAACAATTGATTTTATGAACTGAGGACAGGCAACTGAACAAGGGCTTTATTTAATTTAGCAGTGATGGAATTGATGAAAGACTCCCCACAGTTTAAGATTAAACATATTGCCCATATTTCTTGAATTTCCTTTTCCTTTTTTAAGACTTTGCTGTTTAAGTAGAAATGTGTTTAGGTATTAATAGTGCCCTGTGTTATAATTAAATGGGGTGGTGTACAGCAGTGCATTTCTGAATAATTGAACCCCCATCACTATTGATTTAAGGCCAAATGCAGAGTTATGACTTCTGTCAGCAGGGCAAAGAATGAGCTCTTGCAGATGTTTTCTTGAACATTTATCACTTCAAAGTAACAAAAAAAAAAATACAAAGCTTTTAAAATTCGTATTGAGATAGCAGAAAGTATTTATGTATTATTGCGGCCTCTGAATTAGAAAATTTGTGCCCAAAGCTTGGAAAGCATATTGCAGTTAAAGCTCCTGTGTGTGGACACTTTGAAAATGTGTTTGGTTGGTTGGTTTTGGTAAGTGCACTGGTTTTTGAAACTGCTTTTAAGATACCTTGCTGTTGATATTAATTAGCTTTTTAAAAATTATGTCTAACAGATACATCTTTTTTCTACCACCACATATGTACAAGCTATGGAAGGTTTACTAATGTTTTGTAGTAAGTGTGCTATATAACTGTTAAGTATTTAATTTGTAAAGCAAAGCTTTCAGGTCCTGTCCTAGTGCAAGATGACTTGGGGTTTGTTAATTTTAAGCAATGCAAATTAAGAGAGCTTGTAAATGGAAGTCTCCACCGGTGTAGCTGCCTCTCATTGGTCTGCAGTGATTTCTACTAGCTGAGAATTTGTGCATTTTGGAAGTTGCTTTTTGCATCCCTTGATGCTTTTAGTAATTATGTTTTGCAGATCTTCTGAGCATTCAAGCCTCAAACTTAGGACAGCATAAGGCCACAGTTTTAATGCAGCTCTCAGGGCCAGGAATGCAGACTCTGCGCATTGGCCCGAGATTCTCAGCATCATGCTTATTCTGCAGCACACCTGTACCCACCAACTCTTTCCTCAGTCTGCTTACCTCTTGCTTCAGTTTGTGCATTCCTTGATTTTTCTGAGATGTCCAGCTCTAGTCTAGTGATAAGGGAATGCTTAGCTGTGTGGGTAAAGAAATTGAGTTCCAGTACTGAATGGGTAATTATTTTTTCTGTATTAGGAGATGATAGTATTTTTTCCCCCATACTTGGGGGTGCAACTGCATTCAGTTTACTTTCCCCCCCGCCCCAGGGGATTTTTCTGTGTCCCATGCATACTAACACCTGGGGTTCTGGATTTCTCAAACACCACATGTGCTGTGAAATTGTGCTTTATAGAATGGGTAAAAGAATTGGAAAACTCGGACAGTATCTTGCTGGTTTGAAACCAGCTAAGGTTGAAAATAAAAAAGATTTATTGCATTCTGGGTGCTGCTTGCAGCCTTTTTGAAAAGTGTTGACAGCCGGAGTCTGATTCCTACTGGACAGGATTCCATGATTCTAAAACAGTTACATCTGGTGCTGATAACCATTGCTCCATCTATTTATTTAGCATAGAGGTCAAGACAAATAGGAATGAAAACCGAACTTCCTTCTTCCCCTCCAAAGTCACAGTTTAGGTAGGTTATGGTCATTGCAGAAACGTTCACATTACTGAAGCTTTTGAGCTGTTGTCTGAAGAGGGAATATATTCTGTGTGGCTTCTCTTACCATTATCTTCTGGAGGGAAAAATGAAGGAGTGTGCAAAACAAAGAGCAATTTTAAACATCAGCTGAAGCGTTCCTGCATACCAGGGATCCTGGTAGTTTTTGGGGGTTTCTGACTTGTTACAACAGTCTCTACTTGCCTAAAGCAGTGGCAAGAGACAGGTTTAAAATTGTACATGTAATGGCTGCAGGTTGAGTAGAAGCACTTAGTCCACTTATTTCCTTCAGGAAGCTGATGTGAACACTTGAAAGCTGTTTAATGTGTTTAAGGAAGAAATTGATGTTGCCTCCATTTTAAAAATGCAGAAGTATCTGAGCTGATAAGAAAGCATTGGTTTCAGCAATTCAGATAAGAACTCTTTTCTACAAGATACTTCCCACATGACTAATCATAGCTTTCCAAAGGGATCTGCATCCAACTGACATGGTAGCTATTAGCAATAGGAGGTTGGATTTTTGGTTGTACATAATATCCTGCTCCTGCACTGCATTATACAGGCTCAGATCATGCTGGCACTAAAATACTCAGGTATTGGTTGAATAAAACCTTTTCATATGCAAAGGAATCCAACTCCTCTGGTAAGGAGTTATGCAAAAGACAGTTGTTTGGGTGGTCTTCTCAAGGTGCATGTCTTGAAGTAGGCCAAATATCTAATATTTTGAGCTCTTAGAATCATAAAAAGTCATTAACTAAAAAATAAAATGCTTGCTTTCTACTTTGAAGTAAAGTTTCTGTTGTGGCTGGATTTTCTATTTACATTTTGTATCAACTATATGAAAAACAGAGAATACAATGGCATTACCTATAGCAGTGTGATCTCAGGTATTCAACTTGAGGCAGGAATTGCTACCAGAGGGCAGGACAGAATTAAATTCCTCCACAGCTACATTGTTTTCTGTCCTGCACCTTCCCTCCCTACATCCTTCCTTGGAAACTAGAAATGTTATTTTTGCAACAGGTGAATTGGGGATCCTGCAAACAACACACCTCAGTTTTTCCTTGCATGAGACCATCCAGTACTGTGGATAATGTAGTGATCCCATGGGGAAAAAAAATAGGCAATTAATTAAAATGCCATTTCTATCGTGCACGTAATTCTACCTCACTTACTGTCACTGTTGTCTTCTGACTTGTAGTGTCCCATTGTTTGTTCCCAGTTTTTAGCCCTTAAGAACTCCCACTACCAGTCTTTGGTATTTTGCTTCTGCAATGCCTTTGTTACTACACATTTCCAAACTACCTGTTGACAATTCTGGATCCAAAATACCAATAACAGGCTTCAGTATTTTGCTTCTGCAATGCCTTTGTTATTACACATTTCCAAACTACCTGTTGACATTTCTGGATCCAAAATACCGGTAACAAGCCTTTTCATTAACCTTTGTGAGTCATTGGAGACACACTTGCCTCTTGGTTTTGACTAAAGCTGTTGCTTAAGCCTGTTCTTTCCTTCTGTAGGGATGTTAGTTTTTCTCATGCATGGCTTCATTCCGGTTCATTGGCACAGGGTTCAGATGTAAGAAATCCAAGTGTGAGAAGGTCTGCAATGCAGTGCTGAGTAGCAGCATCCTTGGCCTGAGGTAACCACTGCAAAAGATCTTGAGAACAAAGTGCCCCTCAGCTTTTGCTATGTGACATCCCTGATACCAAGTAGCATTGGTAGTAAGTAGTAGTTGGATGAAATTACAGATTGTTTCCCTTGCTTCCTCTGCACCTTTCTCTCTATTGCGAGGTCAGCCTGTAAACAAAGGGCTGGTAAAGAGAAATTAAATTCTAACACAATCAGGTGAGTTATGTCTCCTCTTACCAGGGAGACTCCAATTTGCTGCTGGTAAATGAATATGGCAACCCTTGTTCCACAGCGCTGGTTGTTTGCAGCCATTTTCAAGAAAAATCCTGCAATTGGAAAGAAAATTGATATACCTTCCAATTTCTGAGTCTATATGGAACAATCGATCCACATTTTCACAAGATTTCACTTTACAGTTATTAGACCTGCAGACTTGGGTAGAGGTTTAAATTCCCTTGTAATATTCTTGGCTTTAGGAGCTGGGAGTTGAAGAAAAATGCCACGTACTGCAAGATGTAAACACATTGTGTGCTGGTGAAACAGTAAACCTTCAAAATTGTGTGCATTTTTCTTGTGCTGTGGAATAAAAATCAAAATAAATACTGCATAAATCCATAGGTCTGTTTGTTCTGTAAATCTGTGTCATAGAGATTATATTCAGATGGGTGTGGGATATATTTTTGAAGAAACTATTTCATATACAATAAAAAAAATTGAGTATTAGGCAAATGTACTTTTCTACAGACAAAAGTTGTTTATTTGAGCAAAAGACTTGTGAACAGATAGCCAGTGTAAGGCTTTGTCATGCCCAAGGGTATATCTGAATGTCAGTGTGGACTTTACATGTCTAGAGTTTTTTGTCTTGCCTAGTTTCACAATTTGCATTTCATCTTTCTCAAAGCTTTATGAACTCTTCTGCTGGTATACATTGTTTGTGTGGCTTGTAACTACAGTCTCTACTCTTAAGGCTTATCTACAACAAAAAAATAACCAACTAGTGCAAAGGAGAGGAGCAATGGGGTAATACAGAATAATAGTTAACTGTGTATTATTCTTGGTTCAGAATGAGTTCCTTCTCCTTCATGAATTTGATAAAATGAAAATATTAAAATTTGTTTCATGAATTGTCATTTTGTTTCGGAAAAAAGACAGCTCCACAAATTCAAAACAGTTATTTCAGAATAACTGGATAGACAAGCCCTTGCTAAATCAGCTCACTTGCTGCTTACTAGCATAAATGTCAGTCTGGTTTTCATGAAATGCTATAGATTCAGTTTTTTGGGTGGGGAATGTGCAGATTTTGGGTTCTACATTTGTGGTCCTGCAAAGATTTGCCAGAAGTTTCCTGATGTGCAGTTACAGCACTGTGGAACTGCAGTTGTCAAAATAAGCAATAACCACACAGGCTGTTAGCTGATATTGGCTTGTGTAATGCTCTGGCTGATGGCTTCTGGACACTGCAGTCTTTGTTGGCACTGAACTTGTGTGTGTTTCATGAAACACGTGTATATCAAGGTTTTATCTAAGGGTGTGAGCTGGTAGATTGATAAATAGAATTACAGAACATCCTGGCTTGGATGGGACCTTAAAAGATCATCTAGTTCCAGCCTCCCTGCTATGAGCAGGGACACCTTTCATTAGACCATGTCAAATAGTTGAGTTAAATATTTTAAATCAAATCCTGCACTCAAATTTGAAGGTGTTTTCTGGATTTAGTCAATGGTGTACTGTAAAAAAAAAAAAAAACAGGTGACATTTCCAACATTACAAGAACATTACAAAGCAAGTGTCATAAGGTTTGTGTTGTGCCTTGGGCAGAAGTGCCCAATGCCATATACGTACAAAGAACATTAAAAAATGGTCACAACTGTGTTTTGCCTTTAAAACACTATTTTATTTCTTATAAAACTATAGTTCCCAGGCTTCATGCATGTTAGAAAAAGTGACAAGTTATTCACTTTCTTATGCTGTGATCCTATTTTACTTCTGCCAAGAATGATCAAAATGGGTAACACAAGAATGCTTCTGCAGACTTTCTATGGTATAGATGACTTGGCTTAATTTCTATCCCTGATGTCACTTAAAACCTTTTATATCCAAAGATGAATAAAATGTAAAACTGATCTACTTGCCTTTAAGTTTCTGTTAGAAGATCTTAAATATTTTCCCTAAAACATTTCAGTGAGTATCCCTTCACGTATTATTTGCAGTGTACTCTGTCATGTCCACAAACAGAAATTGTGCACCAAAGGACTAGGAAGAAATTCTTTACTCTGTCATCATTCTCTTTGTATTGTTCTCTAAAATTCAGGAAATCTCATTTGTTAGATCTTAATTGATGTGCTCTTCAGGAAGCCTCAAATGTGTTGAAGGCATGGGGTTTTTTATACCTGAACTGTTTTTCCCCTTGATGATTAGCTTCACACAGGAGATGACTTCCCGCATTAGGCTATTACCCATCTCTTGTCAAGAGAAAACAAGTCAAACTGGCAGATTTGGGCAGAGCTGCCATGTAATATTTTATGCACATTAACTAAAAGCTTTGTTCTGGTTTTGGCTCCTAACAGCTCACAGAGCATCCAGAAGCTGAGTACTGATATTTCTTCTACTGTGATCTCAGGAGTGGAGCCCTTCCTTCACAGAGCTTGCTGAAATTGTTTTAAATTGAAATGCAGCAGCTCAGTCCAGGGACTGAGTGAATGACTGGTTGAATATGGTTGACTGTAGTGAATGCTGTAGGTGATATTTCTATGCTTGGTGTCACTTTCCTCTCAAAATCCTTGCATGTGAGCATAAGAAGTACTGAGAAGTAAACTATATGCTTTCTTGTTGCTTTTTGCTTTGGAGTGTGGTACTTTGTGACCTCCCCCTGTTGTGATATGTTGTACACTGAGGACCTAACATCATCTTCCTAATAAACCATTGGTGAGGATTTAGTTAAAAAACCCATTGAGTACCTATTGTAATCTGTCTTGTTGGCTTACCCTTATGCATGTGCTTGTTGACTGCTTCAGAAAACCCAAGTTTGAAATGTAGTACTTCTTTTAACAGTGTTTGAATCTTCCCAAGCAGATTGTGTTATGCAGGTGTTCATTAATTCTAGCTGTTATTATATTGTAGTTATTATATTGTAGTTTTACTTGTACAGACATCAAGATTACAGGCCTGTATGTAGTTCCCCAAAATGTGTACTAATGATGGGTTTGTAACTTCCATGTCTTCACATACCAAAATAATCTTAAGTGAAAGTCATGTACAACCAGTAATTCACCTATTTCATTCTCCTGTGCTCTCTAGAGTGGATCTAGTTTGGTCCTGGCAATTTGTTGATGTTCATTTTGGTTTATGGGAATGGCTACCTCTTCTATGCTTAATTTAGTTTCAGAGAGATCCTTTGCCAAGCTTCTCCATGCTCCCAAATATGCATGTGCTCACTCACCGGGATTCTGGAATAAGACTTACTCTTTCTTTTAAGATGTATACCATACAAAAAGTTCCTTCAGTTCTTCACAGTGCCTTCTTGCCTGTAAGACCTCCATTTCTTGCCCTGGCATCATTTAGCCCCACTGAACTGTCTGGTGCATTTTGTGCTCCTAGTTGGTTGCAAGAAATTATGTCTAGTTTGAATCCATTTCACTGGTTTCTACTTAAACTGGTGTTGCCTGTCTGCTTGTTTTTTCATCTCTAAATTACTGGTGTTTGTGGTCCTTGTGTTTTTCCCCAGCCTGTAAATTCAGCTTTTTGAATGTCCTCTTAATTCTCTAAAAGTTTACTAATTTTTAGCTTGCTGTTGGTCATACTGGCTTCTTTCACTATATCAAGCCCTTCTCAATAGAAGGTATGCATTAGCAAAGCATCTCCAGTATTATCTTCACTAGTTGTTTCTGTGCTGTCTGTAAGGACATAATTTTCTTACCTTCCAATTCTAGCTTAGTTTTAAAAACTTGCCCTTTTTTTCATAGCTCCACTTTATGAAGGTTGGTGCCTCATGTTGGATTATTTTAGCAAGCGTTTCCCCTGTGGATGAGTTGAATCTGAGTGTGTTATAGCTGTATTAAAGACAGCTTCTACTGAAAGGTTTTGCTTCAGGTGTTACTTGGTACCATCCCAGTAGATACATTTACCTATGTGGCGTTTAAAGGCACTTCCGCTGTAGAAGAATCACTGATAGCACCCAAACATTTCACCTCTTAGGTCACCCAAAGCCCTTGTGTTTTCTGCCCTTGCTGCCTCTCTGATTTCTCCCAGCACATCAGTTATCACTTGCTCATACAACCCCATCATTGACTTCAGAGGTTGTATGGATAATTTAGAGTGATCAGTTTAGTTCTAAATGAAAAGAACTGCAAATACTCATGTGCAAGAAGAAATGTATTTACATAACAATTTTTAAAATCATTGTTTGAGTTGACTGAGCAGGCAGCAGATGAAGGATAGAAGGGAAGGAAAAAGCCAAAATGCATTGTCATTGATGAACATGAAAATTTAGATTTGATTAGTCTTTTCCAAGTAATATTATTTGTGACTACTTATCAAAGAAACTTATTTCTTACAAATGAAATACTTCAGAATATTCTAGTAATCATTGCTTTTCAATTAGAATTACAAGATAAATTTTCTGCCTTTTTCCCTGTATTTTGCAAGACTACTGTTCAAAAGGAATAGTGAAGGATATTTGATTGGATTATAAAGTAATTTAGTTCTAAAATTTGCAAATTATTTAATGCAAAAAGACCATTTTGTCTATTTAATTTTATTAATCATTTTATATTTAATGTTTTAATTAAATTCCAAAATATAACGTGTGCTTATTTCCTACTCAGCACTAGAGCTGAAATGCAGTCAATATGCAAGTGTTGTTCATAACAGTTTCTTCTGACCCAAGTTTCAATAAAATGAGTGAAGTGCTAATTTGACAGAGAAAATGGTCAAATTAATTTATTCCTTCTTAATAATGAGAGGATATTATGAACTGAAGCCTGGAAATTTTCTAGTTGGAAGGGGAAGGTGGGGAAGCAAAGTAAATACATAAAGGAGAGAAGTAGTAAAAATAATAAGATAGGTAAAAAGAAAAGGGAAATAAAGGATTGTTAGTTGAGTGTAGTAGGAAAAACATTGATGTACACACAGACTGGGGCACGAGAGGCTGGGGAGCAGCGCTGCAGAAAGGGAGCTGGGGGTCCTGGGCCATGGCATTGAATGTGAGTCATTGTGCCCTGGCAGCCAGGAGGGCCAACCCTGCCCTGGGGACATCAGGCACAGCTGGGCAAGGGAGGGATTGTCCTGCTCTGCTCTGCACTGGGGCGGCCTCACCTCGAGTGCTGGGGGCAGCCCTGGGTGACACAATATAAGAAAGACACTGAGCTGTCAGAGAGTGTCCAGAGTGGGACAATAAGGACGGAGAAGAGCCTTGAGGGGAAGCTGTGTGAGGAGTGGCTGAGATCACTTGGTGTGCTCAGCCTGGAGGAAAGGAGACTGAGACCTCACTGCAGTCACAATTCCTGGTGAGGGGAGTAACAGGGGCAGGCACCGATCTCTTCTCTGTGGGGACCAGTGACAGCACCTGAGGGAATGGCCTGAAGTTGTGTCAGGGGAGGTTTAGGTTGGATATCAGGAAAAGGTTCTTCACCCAGAGGGTGGCTGGGCACTGGAACAGCTCCCCAGGGAAGTGGTCACAGTACCAAGCCTGACAGAGCTCAAGAAATGTTTGGACAACACTCAGGCACCTGATGTGACTCTTGGGGATGGTTCTGTGCAGGGCTAGGAATTGGATTTCAATGATCCTTGATGGATCTCTTCCAACTCAGGCTATTCTATGACTCTATGAAAGATTTTGACAGAAAGTGGTAAAAGAAGAGAATGCAACAGCAAAAAAACCCAGCAGTTTTGGTTCTCTGGTGATTCAGTGTGCATCTTCTTCACATTGCTAAAAATGGCTATGCTGGACATAATGATACTGTGAGTAGCTTCTGTGTGGTGTTCAGCCATATCTTCAAGTCAGCATAGATCTCCTTTCAGTGTTAAATAACATTAGCCACATTCCTTTAGGAGAAGAGAGTGGATCTTAAGTGTAATTTTTTCCTTATGTAGCTCAGCAAGCCACTGTTCCTCAGCTGTCAGTATCTATCACCAAAGAAACAGCATATACTCCTCTGCTCCTCTGATAATCCATCTCAAAGTTCCTTTTCCTGTGTCATTGAGTGCTGCCAGAGATGTATTCTGTGCTTCTGAATCTGGGAAAACTACAAATGCTGCTTCATGGTGAAAGCCCCAGAATTTCTTTTTCATTCTGCAGTTCCATCCCCAGCTACACCTTCATCATATGCATGTAGAAATGGAAGAGATTCTTGTAAAGATCAGTTTTCTGAGAATACTATGGTTTTGTGAGAAGTGTTACTCAATTTTTCTGACACATCCTCTGTGGAACTGTTTTGCCAAATGGTGTCTGAGATACATGTGTATATATAGAAGAGTTTCAGGGAAGGGAGGAGGTGTTGCATTTAATTCTTGTTTAGGAAGAGGTCAAAGATTACTAGTGTCCCATTTATGGGATCTGCTGTTTGTGAAATTCTTCAAAGATCGATGGTGTTCTTATTTACAGACTGAAGTATCTCTCTGAGCCCTTTACCTTGTTGCCCCTAGCCTGTGTTTCTAGGTTTGTTTCTGAAAGTGGTGACAAACCCCTGCAGCACTACAGACTGAGGGCAGAGGGGCTAGACAGCAGCCAGGCAGAAAAGGACCTGGGGATGCTGGTTGAGAGCAGCTGAATGTGAGCCAGCCGAGTACCCAGGTGGCCAGGGCCAGTGGCATCGTGGCCTGTATCAGGAATGGTGTGGCCAGCAGGACAAGGGAGGTCATTCTTCCCCTGCACTCGTCACTGGTGAGGCCACGCCTTGAGTGCTGTGTCCAGTGTTGGGCCCCTCAGTTCAGGAAGAATGTTGAGGTGCTGGAGCAGGTCCAGAGAAGGGCAACAAGGCTGGTGAAGGGTCTGGGGGACAAGTCCTCTGAGGAGCAGCTGAGGGAGCTGGAGTTGTTTAGCCTGGAGGAGTCTCGGAAGAGACCATATCACTGTACAGCTGCCTGAAAGGAGGCTGTAGCCAGGTGGAAGTCAGTCTCTTCTCCCAGGCAAGCAGCAACAGGACAAGACAACAAAGCCTTAAGCTACACCAGAGGAGGTTTAGATTGGACATTAGGAAGAATTTATTCACAGAAGGAGTGATCAGTCATTGGAATGGGCTGCCCAGGGAGCTAGTGGAGTCACTTTCCCTGGAGCTGTTTAGAAGGAAACTAGATGTGGCACTCAGTGCCATGGTCTAGTTGACGAGGTGATGCTCAGTCATAGGTTGGACTCAATCTCAAAGGTCTTTTCCAACCTAGTTGATTCTGTGATTTCCTGTTCTACCTTATTTTAACCTTGAGATGAAGACACTCCAATTATTTCTTTGTCTACTCCTGTGCAAGATCACACTTGTCATGCTGTTGGTCCTTCCCTACACTAGGCACGTAAGTGATTGAAAAAGCTTTTCTCTCATAAATCTCCTGCTCCATTATTTGTCAACACTTAGCCCAAGTTGCAGTACAACAGGGTCACTGTGATAATGTGTGGAACTAATGCCAACCCTTGTCTTGTGGTCTTAAAGGTTCAGATATACAATCAGAAAATTATGTTGTCTCTCAAAGGTCAGATCTACTAGAGAAGCATTCAGTAGTCAGTTGTTTGGATAGTACATTCCCCTGAGAAGGAATAGATTTGAATACTCACTGGATATGAGGAGCTGGTCTGGCACCCAAGCAGTCTCTTCCAAATGAGGCCTTACTCTGTCAGTGTGTACAGTATTTTTATTCTTCTCTTTCTGTGTTTTTGAACGCTTTTCCTTGAGTTTGTGGACATTCTTGCCCATTGATGCTCTGCCCTAGCACTGCTGTGTCTGTGCAATCAAGCTGGTTTTGTCTTTGCTGGTTTACAGCTCAAAACACTTGGTTCCTCACCACCATCACCCCTCACCTGCCAAGAGATCATTTGATATACCAGACCTCTAAATTAAGATACTGTTTGACTTGCAGATTCTGAATTAGTGAGCTGTTCAGTTCATTTTCCCCGTCATTAGCTGTTAGAAAGCAGTATGTGAAATCTGTGACATGATATTTTTTGGAATTTTACCATACTAAGCCTGTCCAGTTCAATAGTCTAATTAATTACTAGAGTCTGTATTCTGAAGATGAAGCAGTTAATTTACTACTGAAAACAGTGGAGTGAGAAATGTCTGCCTTAAGCATTTTGTAATACTTGTCTTTAGGAATTTTGTTTGTAGGGGTGTATGGTTTTTTTTTACAGAAGAGTAAACTACATAAGTAGTTTAAGCTCTTCACCTCTGCTTATCTCCAGAGTTGCAGCTAGCTCATCTACAGTCAGCAGTCTGACATTACTTGTTTTCCTGAAGCAGCATCTATAAGTTTGTCCCTAAAGCATAATTGTCAACCACAAATTTAAGTAACTCAGTACTGCTATAAAATGACCAAGGAAGCTGCATGATTAGGGTGACAAGCCATATGACTGGTGAACAGAAGCATGGACCCTTTCCTGCTCATTAAAAGCATAGTTATTCAATCAGGGATAGGGAACTTTATTTCTTCTGTACCAAATGTGAATTTGGTAGGAAGCAGGAATATAAAATAATTATTTCGAGTTATTTGAAAGTGTTTTGAAGTGCTTATAGAAGGAAATATTTTGTATGCAAGTCCAGTCTTGGCTCAATACAAACAGCTGTTAATGAGATATTTCCCAAGAAAGCTTCCAAATTCATTTAAAATGAAGGTGTAAGATTGGTCCACTGTTTAAAATTAGAATGCAAGTTGGTATCTGAGCAGCAAAGGAAAAGCTTCATTATTTCCACAGTGGAAAAGTTTAGGAATGTGTCTGCAAGATTGTGGTGTTGTTGCAACTTGTTTTCTTACCTCATTTATCAGAATGATAAAGTGGTGATAGGAGGTACTCTGCTTGCATCCGGAATGTCTTCCTGATGTGCCCACATGATTGATGTGGTTCATTTTAGAGATGTCTGCAAGAGAGCAGCATCAAGCACAGACTACTGTGATTGGAAAGAAAGATTCTGTCATAAATTCTAACACAGTAAAGAGGAAGTTGTTTGCTTTGCCAGGAGTCAGGACATCTTTAAAAACATTTTTATGTAAAACTATGAAACAAAGGTCTCTTCTGTGCTCTTCTCTTAATTTAAGAGAGGTGAAACACTTCTCTTAAGTGAGTTTGTATGACAAACTACAAGAGTTTAAAGACATTTTTATTGCTGTTTTCTAAGGGCAGTATGATCTGAATACAATAAATTTTTTTAACTACATTTGTTAAATGGGAATTTGCTGTGTACCTGCAATTTCCAAATCTACTAAACCTGAAGATAATTAGACACACTATAAAAAGTCACAAATAGTAAAGTCTGCATGAAACATTTTAAAATCCCTCCCTCTTTTTTGTGTGTATCCTCTGTCAGCAGGGTGTTGTAGAAGAGTTAACAATAAGCATACAATATCCTTAGGTAATTTTTTGCCAAGCTTTACTTGTTTCCCCATCTGTGTAAGAGCCACCCTTACTGGTGCATATCCCTGTGGGGACCTTGTGAGCTTGAGAGTAGCCATATGTCAAGGCCAGAGCTGACCGTCAAAATCAGAGTGTTGCCTCTTTATTATGATAATGCTCTTCCTGTAGACAATTACATAAATTTATGATAATTCTAAATCACTGTATATTGATGTAAATAAGATGTGTGATGAGATCTTATTTATGTAATAAGATTATTAATTTTAATAGCCTTTGGAATGGCAAGTTAAGAATGAGAGAAACACATAGATTGAGATTTTTAGCAGATAGCCTTATATAAAGGTTTTGGCAGTAGGAAACAAGAAGAGGAGATATTAGTTTTTAGAACAGTTCCTGCAGCTGTTATTAATCATGCAGATAATGCATAATATAAGATGGTTACATAAGATCCCTTGGTTTAACATTGCCCTTAAAATATGTTATTTGAATCTGAAATAAAACTTTCTTCTGAGGCAGTGGCAGCATTACCGTCTGAGGGCTGCTGAAGACCCTTTAGCAGGATAAGGGAAACGAATGGTGCTTGGAGCTGGAACTCCCACACTGCCTGTGGACAGCTTGTTGAAACAAATTTTCAGATTTTAGGAGAAGCTGCTCAGAGCCTGCAGCACTGGAGATCCCTCAGGGCCCCTTTTGTTTGATGCAGGTGAACAGGGGATGGCAAGTCCAAGGCAGCTGACCTTGATTAGGGGTCATCAAATCAGCTCTTGATAACAAAGCAGTGCAAAAATACCTAAGGCTCACTGAGAACAGTATTCATTCTAAAACATGCATTTGTGTATTCACAGGCAACACACTATCAAAAAGCCTGAACGCAAAAACACCTACCTCAGTATAAATAGTAGGTATATATAGATTGACAGCAATTGCCATCTTGTGTACAGTGATGTTCCTTAAAGTGCTCTCAGTACATGCTTTGGCTCAGTTTCAGCTGCCATAAAATTTTCAAATAATATGAGCATCTTGCATGATGGTCTACTTTACTTAATAAAAATGGAGTTATACTCTTTTTAATTATATGAGCAAGTAAGCCAGTGTGATTGGCCTGGTAACTGTGAATGTGAGTCTTGGAAGATAAGTAAGTGCCCTCTAATGATTTTTGTTAATAAGTCTTGCCGAGTTTTGCAAGATATGGGAGGAGAGCTTAATTAATAGCTTTATTGAATCTGTTTTTGTAATATTAAGTAATTAATTTGATATACCTTTCAGGTGCAGTAGACATTGCTGTCAATGGTATTTAGTTTTTACTTTCCTGATGCTATACAAATAGCATGTGAATTTTAAGAATCACTCTCTACTGACGTAGTTCACTTTTTTTTTGAGGGCTCATAATGTCATGAATAGTTCATGTAGCACAATATTATCTTTTAGTTACCTAAATGCTGTAATTAGCATACAGAATTGTAACTCCAGATTAATATTTTTACCTATTAAATCTGTAGTATGGCTCTTTCTTATGAGAAAGGAAAATAAGTTTTTAAGAATCATGGAGACAGCTTCTCCCTGCTTTCTCCTTCCTGAAGCATATGTAAACACAGCATTTTTAAGAGTCATTTAGCCAAACTAATGATCAGCTGGCTTGTGGACACAGGGGGAGCAGAACTCCAGGTTGTCTGCTCCTGCACCTGTGTGTGTGTTCACTTTAAGTGGTCTCTCTGGCCCTCTGACCCCTGCCTCTCCAGCCCTGGGTGTTTGCAGTTGCAGAGTAGCAGCATGCTGCCTGGTGGAGATCTCAGCCCCATCCCCAGGGATGGGTACAGGGAGCATCAGTTGATCCTCCTTGGAGAGGGGCCGCAGCACGGCACACAGCTTCGCTCAGGCTGCTGTGGCCCGCAAGGCAAGCACACCAAGTGTCAGGTGCCTGGCTGCAGATAAATAATTCCTGCTGTGCTGGGCAAGACAAGATACTCTGTATTTCAGTCCTGGGAATGGGGTGTCTGCATGTAGCTCACCTTTCTGAAAGACAGGGGTATAAGTTGTCTAAAGATTTGGGTTAATGCTGATTTGCTTAATTTATGCCATTTGTTGTGCAGCTATAGGCTTGAAAAGTTTTGTGTTTCTTCTCTAATGAAGTTATTTGGCAAATGCAGATCTATTAACCCTAGAAATACAAAGTGCACAGTCCCAGCCTGAGTCATAATAGTTTTTCTTTTGATTTTAAGGAGTGAGCAAGACTCCAGGGTTCTGTGTCTTTATTGAGAATATCTCTGTTAATAATGTTTCCTATTAGTAAAGCATCATTTTGGAAATCTGCCATAATTGTTTTAGAAGTGGCACACAGACAAGAAAGGATATAGTTTAATTGTTGTGAGGTTAAAGGATTCTGCAGTGTTCCAAACATTTAATGCTTGGCTCCAATTTTCTGGAATCTAGACTTTTGAGTGGACAGACTGTCCATTTCCTGAAATGGACACTGTAGTCCATTTCAAATTAATTTTAGGTTCTCTGAGTTACTAATTCAATTGATAAAACTGGATTTAGTAACCAAACTAAGGCAACTGTCATAAAAAGTAGTATTGAAATGTTCTGCTAGTGTCAATCATCCTTATCCACATTTTCATTAGCGTTTAGAAACACAGAAGACAATTATTTTATAATAGGGGTAGATAGAAAAAGAATATATTGCCTTCTAGATTAGTCTAAATTCTTAATTCAGTAGTAGAAGCCTTAAACAGAGTAATAGATCCTAATAATTTGTATGGTCAAATACTAGAAGGTTGGACATTTTTGTTGTTACTGGTACTTTGTATCTTGGAAACACTCTGGGGATCTTCATGTTAGGAATGTTAGAGGTCCTTATCTTCAGTATAGATAATTCTGAACACGGGTCTTATGAAAACTTGTATAACTCCTTCCCTAAATTTACTGAGTTTCCCAGGTGTTTTTCTAAGCGATACCCTGTGCTGTCATTTCTCATAGTACAACCTGTGTCCTCAATATGATACACAGGACTTTAACAACTTGGTAATTGTCAAAGTGGTTACACTTTCTGAAGCCAAGTAGCAAAGTGTTGAGACTTTAGTAAAATATAATACACACTGCTTCCAAATTATAGATATATTAAATATGTGTTCCTGGAAATCCATACTGTTTATGGATATATAGTACTTGCTTCTGTTTATCACAGATGAGACCATTTGTCTTGATTTTTTTTTGGTTTTTAACCTCTTTGATAATAGTGAAATGTGACATCTCCACTGTTTAACGATGTTTTAATGCTGACACTAAATCTATACTTGGCAGAATACAGTGAGATATGTACATTTTCCCACGTTTCAAGCTGCTTTATGTGTGGGGTTTTACTGTGAGAATATTGTATCATTTGGTTGCATGCCACAAAATAAATTGCAGCAAAGATCCCTTTAAAATCCTCTGCTTCTCAGCCTTGGGAAGGAGGAAACAACATCATCCATTTCTGTAGGAAAGCAGTCCCTTCAGGCTGAGATAGCACACAAAAATTTTTTCATAATAAAAAGCTTTTAAAAATAAACTTCAAGAGGAATTACTGTTGTCAACTGAACTCAAAAGCTTTCAGTTAAAATTCATATGAGTTAGCCATGGAGAAAGGTGTTATTACTCTGTTATTATGCAGCCAGGTCCATTACTGATGAAGACTTGTATTTTGCAGGAAACTGCAATCTGTATACAGTTTTCTCTTTGTCTTACCACAGCACAGTACAGAACACATATTGATACTTTCTTTGGTGCAGAGATGATTATGATGATAATGATTTTTATTAGCTTTAAATTAAGAGGCTGTTATTGCCCTAGGGGTGCCTATATTCTTACCCACCTTAAGGCATATTTTTTTGGTTTGACAGCAGGAGAGGCCTGCATGTGTTGTGTATTTGTTAATTGAGCTAATTACAGAAGGATACTCTAATTTATCTTGATCCAATGTATAAGAGTAACTAAGAGTATTTCAATGGCAGGAAGTGCAGGACTTCAGATTGATGTGGCTCCCATTCTTCATCTTCTTTTGTTTTGCAGTCCACTCCTTTACACTTAGCAGCTGGCTACAACAGAGTTCGGATAGTCCAGCTTCTGCTTCAGCATGGTGCAGATGTTCACGCAAAGGACAAAGGGTATGTAAAATTAATTGATTTATTACCCATTTGCAGCAGTGGTCTTGTAGTAGTCTAGATATAGAATTATTTATTTGATTCATAGTGCAGTACAATCTCAAATAGTTGTCTAAGAATGTGATATTTGCTTCCAAAATCTGAGTATGCTTCAGATTAGTTGCGATTGCACTTGTTTTAAGGCTTCTTTTACACCTTTAATTTTTTTTCCAACTGTGAGCTTTACTCCCATTCACAGACTACCCGTTAAAATTATGGACTAACAGCATTATTTTTGGAAAGGCAATGGGGAGAAGATACAAGGACTTAGTAAAAGATGTGTATTGAAAAGCTTCTCTGTGGTCTCATTATCCTTTCACATATAAGGACGTAATTCCAAGTAACATCAATAATGCTCATGTGCTCACAACTAGTGGTCCTCATAGATCTATCTTCATTGAAGCTGACAGCAAAAATCAAGATACAGTAGAGGCTAAACTATTCTATTTTTGCATTAAGGGTGGTTGTTATGTAAGATCAGCAAAGTGCACAGCAGTCAGAAATCTGAAATGATAAATCTAAAATCTGTGCATTGTTCTCAGCCATACATTTCTGATCTCTAAAATGATGATTTTCATGATGGTTGGATTGGAAGGCATAATCCTAACATGGTAGAAATTCGTGCCCTAGTTAAAAGCATATATTTTATATTCAGAATCCATAGAAGTAAGATATGTGTGTGTGCTGTCTTCAGCATCAAATCTGAGGAACTTCCTGTATTTTCATTTTCTGCTGAGTCCAGCCTAGTGTTAGAAGAGATTTTAAATTTTCATAGCTTCTTTCCATTTTTCCCTTTCTCTCCAAAACAGTCCTAAGTGACTTAAACTTTTAAAGTTTCACTGATTGTAGCTCTTTGATCTGTCCATTTACCCCAATGGCTTTTTTAACAATCGTGTTGTTAAATGCATAATGACATATTATGCAAGCCAAAAAACAAAAATACACCCATAAAGGCCCCACAAAATCCACAGAAAACCAAAACACACCACAACCCCCCCCCAAAAAAAAATGAAAACACAACAAAAAACCTTCCTCACACTCCTCAAAAAAACCACACAAAGAATAAATCACAGAAGTCCTACAGTAAAGGTCCATATCATACCTATTTAGGTAGAGCCAGCATTATTTAAGCAAGTTGAAGGACTTTTGTACCTTTAAAAAATTTCAGCATCAGTTAGTAGAAAATTCCAGTGTAGATGCTGTAATGAGTTTTGAACAATTTGCTTGGAATATGTGAGAGGTAGTTAAGTTAAACTTGAACTTGGGGCTGGAGCAGGAGAGGAAGGAAAGCAAACAAAGAAAGGAAAACCTTTCAGTACTTAATCTGTACTGAACTTTAAAACAACCCAAGCATATTTAGAAACATCTAACATCCTAGTAAGCTCCCACTATTTTTTAGTGGCACCACACATTTAGAATCAGTCTGGTGTTTTGTTTTACCTTGCTGTTTCTTATTTATACATAATTTATAAGTAAATAGGCTATTAATAACTGTCACTTTTCATTTAAGGAGCTAAATTAGGCTACACTGCTTTTATAGAACTCTTGGGTTCTCTTCAATGGAGTCAATTCAGAGAAAGTGCTTAGGAATTTTTCTGTGTTTTCTAAATGGCCATCATTTCCAGTTGCTCCCAAGGAGAAGCCCAGGCTAGGAAGCAGCTCTTTCTCCACTGGTTTTCCTTTCCCTTAGGAAAGGATCCCCTAGGGGAGGGGATGCTGCAGAAGTGGCCAGGTGCATTGCTGCAGGATTGTCTTTGCTGACAGGCCTTGGAGCTCTCAGTCCTCTGAGATGACCATCATTTTGGAAGGGGGCAGGTGTTTTGAGTGCTCTGTGGAATGGGTCGTCTCTCTCTGACTCGCACATGCACCCATGAGTTGTAATTAAGAAAAGTAATGATAGACAAATTTTCCCCAAATTTTCCTCTCCTGTGACAAATGTGTTGCTGCTTCTGGGAGCAATCACCTTAAAATTAAGTTTATTTAATTGCTGTCTACTACTTGCTGTCCTAATTATCTCCAAGTTGGTTTTGCAGTCCTGGGAAATGCCCCCTGTATTTTTCATAGGTATTATGGGGTTAATTATGGTTTTCATGTATTATGTGTACTGATCTGTTGAGCCATAACTAGCCTGTCATGCTTGGCTTGAATTAAACTAATTTTGTCCTCTGCAGTAATTGCCCATCTCACATCTCCTTTTCAATGCAGGACTTTTATTACATCTTGTGCTTGTGAATAAATCCCTGTTATTTACTTTGCTAGTGTCATTTTTAAGTATGGCCTGCAGTAATATAACACTACAAAAATTACAGGGACTCTCTTAGAAGTATCTTGAATAGTTAAATAGGTTGTACTGTAAAAATGGAGGAAAATCAGGTCATTCCACAGTCTAGAGCAGCAATTTGAGTCTGCTTTCTATGGATATTTGTACATTGTCATAAGATACCCAGGAGTTTAGTTAGAGTTATCTGGGGACTTTAACCTTTCACATAGCATTTTAAACAGGAGTTCCTATTTAAACAGGAGTTCCTATTTAGGCAGAAGCAGAACACGGTTGAGGAAATTGAATGTGGAATGGGACTTTTCCCCCTCCTTAATAGCTTCAAGAAAGATCACATCAAAGCCAGCTAATGCTAGTCTTAATGGTAGATTAAATATCTGTGGCCTGTTAAAGCAGAAAAAAAAAACACCCACCAAAAAAAGACAAACAAAAAAAAAAAAAAAAAAAAAAAACAACAAAAAAACCTTTCAAAAACCAAGCAACAAAATCCCTAGTTTTAATGCCACACTTAAATAATGTGTTGTTTGGGGAAGTCAGATTTTCTCATTAGATTGTAAATCCTAATTTTTAAATGCTTAACTTCTTAAAATATTTTAACTTTCATTTTATCTTTTCATCTCAGTAGGGAGAGAATTGTTCCTCCTTTAAAAATGCCACTTAAAAAAATTGTCATTTGCCTTCTTCTTCCATGCAGTGGTCTTGTGCCTCTTCATAACGCTTGTTCCTATGGACACTATGAGGTTACAGAGCTGCTGCTTAAGGTAAGCAGAAGGATGGAAAGTAGTAACTGTTGATTTAGATGTGTTAGATGAATTGTTTATATTAGAGTTGAAAAGTAAGATTTTTTTCTTCCTGATAATAACAGGTTTCAAACATCATATTGTCATTTCAGAAGCCTGCAGCTGTAGGTCTTTGAAACAGTATATGTGTTTTTTTTTCTTGATCTAATTTCTTTGGATTGATAATAGAGTTGAATCTTTCTGTTCAAAAATCAGCTCACATAAAAATTCCAATTATTTTTTTCAGATTTAACGTGTTTTGGTGTATGCTGGTATTTTTAATTAATTTTGTGTGTGTGTTCATACATGAGTGATTTGAACCAATTTTTATAATAAAATAAAAATCTGTAAGGTTTTTAGTTGTTGAAAACGGTTTCTTCCTAATCCAAGGCTTTTTTTGCTATGCTAGCATGGTGCCTGCGTGAATGCTATGGACCTCTGGCAATTCACCCCGTTGCACGAGGCTGCTTCCAAGAACCGTGTGGAGGTCTGCTCCCTCCTGCTGAGCCACGGCGCCGATCCCACCTTGGTCAACTGCCACGGCAAGAGCGCGGTTGACATGGCTCCAACGCCTGAGCTCAGGGAGAGACTGACCTGTAAGTGCTTCCAGACTGAAAACACTTGGTGGTGGGTGGAAAGGGATGCCTTCCTTCCAGGCCACCTTCCTCAAGCTTCAGAAGAGAGCACAGAGCAGCAGAGCAGCTGCAGCTGTGCATGCGCTTTGAAGTGCACAGGTACCTCTGATACGTCGTTGGTCATATTGCCTGGTTTTCTGAAGCTTAGAATTATTAAGGCACTGCTGAATCAGTGACCTCAGGGGTTTTTTATATTTTAAGTCCAGTTCAGTCACATAGGAGCCTCTATATTGAGGCTCTGTATTGCATTTAGAAACTTTCTGAAGCTTTGGTGTGCAACCTTGGGGATGGAAATTCCATCACTTTCTTTTGCAGCAATCCTTATGCTGTTTACAAACCAATATTTCATCTCTAATTTTAATTTGTATGCTTTTGCTTTCCTTCTTTGAGGGATTTGTTTTCTGACTCTTAAAATGCAAAAGATAATTAAATGAGACATATATGGAAACAAAGCATTATGAAGTTACAGAAAACTTCTTGAGAATTAGCATCTCAATTATAAATAAGTTTTTGGTTTTATCTCTCACCTTTCCAGTATAGCAGAAGCCCCCAGGCACTAATAATGTGATTCTCCACTACTCAAAATCACAGCCAGTCAGGTTTTGGTCTAGTCACTATTCTTTGCAGGGGAAGATGGCAAGATCATGTGCAGCAGAAAGCTTTGGTCTAGAAGAAAAGAGGAGGGCATTAGTATCTATTAGATACTTCTCTACTCTGAGTCCTGGGCTATAGCTTCTGGCTCTGAAGAAGGTTAATATAGAATTTATTTAAATTAACAAGCAAAAAAATTCAATTTAAACTTCAGTTTATTTGTGTATATAGAGTTCTTCAAGAGCAGTGAGGGAAGATTCATGGCCATTAATATCCACTGAAATTTGTAAACAAATGTGAACGTTATGTCAAATTTGACAGTATCTTGATGGGATAGCTTGTATTTGCATCCCAAAAATATCATGTTTTTATGTTCTTGAGCTATTTTGTCTTATCCTTGGGGAATAAAATTACATGATATTTGTTATTTCAAGATTTATTTGCATTTGTGCTTTGAGTAGTGCTTTTCTTACAAAGAAGTTTAAACCAGACGTTAAAACAAAGGTGGGAGAAAAAAGCCCCTAGGCTAACAAACCCAGGATTTCAAGTTTACTTATGAAACAAAAATATTTATATTTTTACTGAAATTGAGGTATTTTTTCTAGGCTCAAATAAATTTTTCCTGACCTGCCTTTTGTCTGAACATTTTGAGAAAAACACTTCTTTTCAAATTCAAAGTTATTTAAAATGGAACCAAACAATATTTGGAAATAACAAAATTAGCAATCTGTCCTTGCAAAGATATGACTGCTGTCAAAACTCGTTTCATCTTTGGAGCAGACTGGCTTCAAATGCTTAGCTAGTCAATTTTCTTTAAGACCAATAGTTTAGTATTTTATATTTAAATTTTATATATGTATGATTGTTGGTTTTGTTGTTTTTTATAATTTTTTAGAAATTATATATATACTTAATATACTTTACATTGAATTATTTGTCTTGCAAATGCAATAAAGTTTTTAAAAACAACTGTAATGCTTTATTTTCTTAAGAATAGCTCATAGCATTGTGCTTCTTTGAACACAGAAGTGGGTAATGTAGAGGTCACATATACATGTACAATGGATGGAAGATAAAAGGGAGAAAAGCTGTAAGGATTTAACTCAAGGAATAGCTTCCCCTATCCTTTAGCATATCTCTTTGGTTTCAGCAAAGCTTCTTTCACATTCTGTGTCCCAGGTCAGCTGCCACTCGAAGACATGCAGAAGCACTCCTCTTTCCTCTTACTGAGTATAGCTGTCTTTCTGCAATAACATTTATAAATGTGACATTTTGCTGAATATTAAATGTGTCTTCTTCCTCTAACAGATGAATTCAAAGGACACTCTCTACTGCAAGCAGCCAGAGAGGCAGACCTAGCCAAAGTGAAAAAGACACTTGCTTTGGAGATCATTAATTTTAAGCAGCCACAGTCACATGAGACTGCACTGGTGAGATTATAGAGTCAATCCATTTGTTTCATGATAAATGTGCTGGGAGCCTGGAGTCAAGGAGTTTTATTTCTGCACTATGAAAATACATTCATCATCTGAGATAGAGAATTTGGCATTGAACACTTTCTATACTTAAATAAAATCACCATTATAGAAAAAACATCATATAATTTATCACTTTTTTCCTTCCTTCTGGTAGGTTACAGAAGTCCAGTCACTCTTCACCTTTTCATTTTTCTCTTCTCTTGCATTTTTTCCTATAAACCTCTTTTTTTGTTGGACTGTTGCTGTGGTTTTTTATGGGCTTAGATTTTATTTCAGTAGCCCAGGGTTTCCTTCATGTTTTATGTGAACAAACTTGGATTACCATTTTTTGTCATAGGATATGTAAAACTGTGGTGCAAATAGGTGTATATCATGGAGTCTTCCAGGTTTGGAATAGTACTGACAATGTCAGTACTGACAATGACATTAGCTACAGAAACAGGGCTCTTTTGAGACTTTCCTGGTATTATTCCGCTCTTATTTAATTGTTTAAAGAAGCAGTGGAAGCAAAGAGCACAGCCAGTATCCCAGATGTAGTGAAAACTTTGAAGCTGAGACTGATGGTATTATTAAAACCACTATAGTTATGATATTTTATTCCAATGGAACATTTTCTTCCCAGTGGCAGGTCTCGGCTGCAGGCATGCAACTGCATATTTAGTATTGGAAACATTGTGATCAGAACATTGTGTGTTGGGTACCAAGCATCCATATGCTCTGTTTCCTCTGTGGAGGACTCAGCATCCTCGCCTGAAGCTAGAAGCATGATAGAGAATAGAGGTTTATAGGCTGAATGTGAAGACAGTATGAAATTTGGGATTATGTTATCCTTTTCTTTCTGAGTGTATCAACTGTCACTATGTGGCATCTCTTTAGCTGTAATTATCACTTCTTAGTCCTCTGATGTTCTTTGCTCTTTTCTGCCTGCTGATTCTGCAGAGACAGCTGGACCAAATGGAATATTTTAGTTCTATTGATGTATTTGGTTCACTGTTCACTAAGTGCTTGACTGTGATTTTTCAGTTTTTGGCTGCTATGCCTGAGATTTCCAAATTGTCACCAGTCCAAATGAAAGGACTTAGCTTCTAGGATCAGATGAGGTTATGTGTAATCTAACTGGGCTATTTGTGCCCTAAGCATGACAACATTTTCCGTGGGCCACTGGGGTCTCTGCTGTATTAGCCAAAAGGCCAAAGCAAGCACCTCACATAGGTTTTAGTGATGCTGTAAGGTTTGGCAATACTTCAGCATTTGTGTGTTTTAGAGCTTGTTTATCACATAAACAGGAAATAGAGACAGGACATTATCTGCAAAGCCTTAAAAATGCTGCCTCACTTCACAGCAAAAGTTGATCTTAATGGTTATTTAGAAAGCTTGCCTTTGCAAAATTTGGATGTGCCCTGCTGATTAACAGCAGTATAGAAGTCAAAGGTATTTCATATGGAGGCAAAGGTATTTCATAATGAAGGCTGAAACTGGACAAAAGATGCTTATTGGTACTAGTGCTACCTATTAGCATTGGGTTTGGGGTTTGTCTAATTGTAAAGGCTATTGTTTTGCTATTAGAAAGTTAGAGAACTCTTCCAGGAGGCTTCCTACCTTTTATGGGTTACTGGTTTAAAATGTGGGTAAAGATATAAACAGAAAAATCCAAAAGTTTCTCCTATTTCTCATAGTCTGCTATCTTGAGATGTCCACATTTGAAATAAGCATTTCTGGACTTGATTTTAAGGCTGGGTATTTAATCTTATCTGGAACCATGCTGGTAATTGCAGGCTTCAGGAATGCATTGATAGCGCTACTGTTGAGAAGCCAACAGATGCCAGCCACATTTAGGACAATAGTTAGATCTAGCAAAGGGCTGTGTGGTCCCACAAGGGCAGGCATGAGCATTGAGAATCCCTGTGTTGAAGGTTGTGTCTTTCTCATAGTAGCATGGGAAGAAAGATACTCTAAGAGAAATGTATTGCCTGCTTGCTTATTACACAGTCTGTAGTTGGGTGTATGGCACAAATGGCCATTAATAAGGTCAGTATGGAACAGAAGAAGAACCAAAGCAACATTTTAGTCCTGTCAATTTGACAACTGAGCAGAATCCTTATAGACCCCTTTGGAAACCCTCTGTAAAAAGTTAGGCTGTTTCAAACTCTTTGTTTTTCCCTCCTTTGTTCATTATGTGTCAGTTTTGTCCTGATAGCTGGTTAATGTAGTTGGGACCATACTGCTTATTTCCTAAGTGATAAATAGCTTTAAAATTAAAATTGTTTTTCTGCATAGAATAATTTAACAGTGATCACTAACCTGTATTTTGTTCAGTATGATGAATTCTGTTTGTAAATTTTGTAGTCTGTTTTTAACAGAATAATTAGGGGATGAAGTAATGTATCTTTAAAGTTCTTTATGGTCTGTGTAGTTGAAATGTGCTTTGTATTTACTTTTTTTGCAGCACTGTGCTGTTGCTGCCGTGCATCCGAAGAGGAAACAAGTTACAGAACTATTGCTCAGGAAAGGAGCAAATGTAAACGAGAAAAACAAAGAGTAGGTTTCTCAAATGTTTGAGTTTTCCAAAGGCCTCTGTCATGCTAGGAATATAAGAAACTAACACATCACTTTTTTTCCCCCCTCTAGTTTCATGACACCTTTACATGTTGCAGCTGAAAAAGCTCATAATGATGTCATGGAAGTTCTGCATAAACATGGAGCAAAGGTAAATATACTTGCATTTATTTTATTTAAGACAAAGGGCAATAAGAAGGGTTATGTTGATTATATACCATGTAAGTTTTTGTGATAATTGTTGCCTTTTAGTCTATAAGCTTTGTGCTTCTTGTGTTAACCTTGAAATGTGTTTTATCTGAAATAAGTACAGGATCCTCAGGAATCCCATTTGAAAATTAATTCTCTCAAAGTAACTGAATACAGGCTTTAGGAGCCTACCTTACTCATTTTTAATGAACCTTGATATATTTTCTAATAAATGTGGTTATCTCAGTTCCTCATGTTGCTTTCTCTTGTTGACTTGAAAATATCCAGTGACTGAAGTTAATAACACTGAGTTTAGTATCTTACTGTTGAGTATTCCTTAGCCCTTGCTTGCTTCTTATTCTCAGGGTTAGATTGTTTGGCTGTGCCCTTTAGCTATTGATAGGTGCTGACCTAAGTAACTTGTGAGCTTGTGAACACATTGTTCAGCAAGTTACTCAACGCAGAGGAAGCTATAACTGACTTTATTTAGAGTGTGTTTAAGCATCTTTCAAAAGTGTTTTGGAATGATCTTTCTACAAGTTTAGCAGTAAACTTAATATTCATGGTAATGATATGTATCGCTACTTAATTTTCTCAGAAACTCTTTTGGATGGATACTTTCTTTGCATTAGCTAAAATATAAAAGATCTCCTTGTTTTTGCTTTGAATGGGGCTCAGATTACTCTTTTTAAGTCTTCCTTTCCATTCAGGGAGCTAGAAATGAAGAGCTCATTATTACCTGTTTATTACCTTATTGTTACCTGAATTATTACCTGTTATATTATGTTATTGTCTGTAATAGTGATCAAGTGTCAGTCCTGCTGTGATAGGAGGTATGAGCAATGTAGTTGTATGCACAGTTAAGTGTTTTTATTTTGAAACAATGAATTTTAATTTATAAGCCTCTATAAGAACTCACTGCCAGATTTCTTACTTACTTCCATAGTACTTTAATGGCATCATAAAATAGCTTAACAACAGTTCCACAGCAGAGTTGATCGTATTTGAGAGTCTTAATGCAGTGGTGACTACTAAGTTTTGCCTAAGGGGGAAAGGAGGGCCAAAGTTCTTGATTATAATAATTAAAACTGTTGGTTATTATTTTCCCAGATTCACTCTTAGTATCATGCCTATGCATTGAAAGTAAAAAAAATTCATTTTGCTGTAGGAATAGATACCTCATAATTTTTATGGATCTGCTTTTGCACAGGAATTCAGTACTGATGGTATTTGGGTAGTCACTGAACTGGACATGCTGGAGTTTCAAATGTACTGATACCGAAGTGCTAGCTGCTTTGAAATACAAGGAGCTTCTGTGTGCTACTGCTGTACTCTCCTTATTTAAATTAGTGCTCTCTTGAAAATCTATGTCAGTTGTAGTCAGGTTTAGGAGTAAGCTCAAAGATGGCATCCTTACTAGAATGGACCCATTTTATTTTGTCAGTGGCACATTCTGATGATAGTTTATAATTCTTTTATCTCCTGAAGCTGGGAATCCTAATCATGATCCATGAGTCACTTGTGAACTGATTAATGGTGCTGAGTGGTGCACGGTTATCAACAGAATGACACTGAGTGGTGTGTTCTGTCATTTATTCCATCAACAGTATGCAAATAGAGGTACACAGTGATCATTAAACCTCCTTCTTCATTCATATCCCATATCCTATGTTATTCTGAGGATAGGCCATTCACATTTATGATCTAGCAAAGCACTTACGTGCATGGCAGGAGACTAATCAAAGTTAATATTAAGTGCATATTTCCATAGTGCAGTGGATCAGCATTCAAAGTTTCTTAGCTGTAAAACAGTAAATAATGCACCCATAATTCTTAATGAGAGGTAGATCATTAAGGCTTTATGAGGCACTTTGTAGTTCCCAGATGGGATATGCTCAAGAGTATTAGTTAACTAGGCATATTTAATCACTCTAAAATGTTTGTCTTGCTTATATATTATCATTTGACCTCTTGCTCATGCTTTGACTGTGGGCATTCAGTTCATCAGATACTTTTGATTTCTTTGTTTCTGACTGTTGTGACATGGCAGCTTTCATTCCTGAATCATGATACAGGTGTTGATGGTTTTTTTTTTTGTGTGTGTTTGGAACACACGTTTTCTCTTTTTGTGTTTTAAATTTTAGTTACTTCATAAGATGTAATCAGATATATTAAGGTCTTTGACCATGTCTGGTTATATTTTTTACAAGAGAGGGTTCTCATGAGCTGGTGAATCTAGTCTCCCTGTGATAGCAGCCTTCCAGTGAAGATCCATTTGTTCTTTGAACTGCACCCTCCTGCTTTTAAAATACCTCTCTTATTTGATGCTTTCTTTAGTGAGGTGTTTGCATTGAACAAACTGATTCTTCTTAGCCTTTGTTTTGTTAGGCTAAAAACCTCAAACACCTAATCTTCCCTCATAAGGGAATGTTGTCTTTCCTATTAGTCCTTAAAACCCCTTCTCTTTACTAGCACCAGAGGAAATCTTGGAGTTCAGGCAACAAGAATAGACTTTACTCCACCACTGCCTTGCATGATGGCACTTCCATACCTCTGTTGTAAGTGCCTGACTGATGCATAGTGGGATCATATTTGCCTTTTTAATAGATATGAGACAGTAGTACTCAGATCTCTTCTGAAATCTTGCAGTGCACAGAGAATCTTGATTCTGCTAATATTTTATATTTGTGCCCTTCAGCACAATTCTCCTGTGCCACAGTCATTAATGCAAATAGTAAAACAAATTATCCCATAACCAGACACCTTTCCCTTTTCCAAAATTTTCAGTTCTTCCATCAAAATCTATTTTTTCAATCTAAAATAAAATAAAAATTTCCATAGTGATCTCTTACAAAATGCTTACTGAAGTATGTATGGATGACACCTACAATGTAGAGTTCTTTCATTTTGCAGCCATTTCTTCTGTCAAATGAGAGGCACTGTTAAAGCCAGCTTTAATCCCCCTTCTGGAAACCACTACTGATTACTGAGAGAGTAACAGTTTGAAAAATATGTGTAGTTAGGGGTTCAGAGAAAGTAGAACTTCCTTCTTCTAAAATACCATGACAAAAGGAAGACAGCTGATCTACAAAAAAACCCAGCAATAATAGCTCTAGAAGACAATGTCATATAAAGTTCTGTAGATAGAAAACAATTTGGGATTGTTTTAGCATTTTATAGGAAATTCTTCTGTTTTCATGAGGAGCAGCTGTGTCAGAAAAGTGAATTCACATACAGTGAAGTTTGTATGTGTAGCCTTTTTCTGTTCTATGGAAAGGGCTAAAGCATGATAAAGACTGCTTTAGGGAATTTGAGATGGACACGGGATGGTTTGTGTCTTGGAGCTGGATTTAATTATCCATAATGTTTTCACTGTGTAAATTTGCTGTTTGAAGTATGTTAGATGATAATAAACAGTGAAGGACTTCTTGAATAACATGTGCTTGATTGAGACTTATTTTACAGAAAGAACATATGAGAACATCAATCTCTTCCCTCTGGTGACCAGTGACACAACCTGAGGGAACAGCATGAAGTTGTGTCAGGGGAGGTTTAGGTTGGATATCAGGAAAAGTTTCTTCACCCAGAGGGTGGTTGAGCACTGGAACAGCTCCCCAGGGAAGTGGTCACAGCACCAAGCCTGACAGAGTTCAAGAAGTGTTTGGACAATGCTCTCAGCCACCTGGTGTGACTCTTGGGGTGTCCTGTGCAGACAGGACCATTGATGATCCTGATGGGTCCCTTCCAACTCAGGATATTCTGTGATTTGTATGGGCAAGAATTAACCTACTGGCAAGCAATTAGCAATAAATTGCTTTTTTTGGTGTGTCTTGCTTGCCCTTACTGACAGGACAGACTAGGTTCCTAATTGAGCTGTGAAGTCCTTGTGCACATTAGTTGCACATCAGCATGTTATGTCTAATCAACACACATTCCATGGAAGATGGTTTCATTAGCTTGGTACTTGAGTTTGGAGAAGTTCACTGTCAATTTAAAGAACAGGTGAGAAACCTTGGGATTTCTTAGACTCGTCTTCAAGAATGTTGATCATAAATATTTGTGGCTTTAAATGCCAGTTTTTCCTTGTTTGCCTGCCCTGTTTGTGTGAGACAGCATTTCACACCACTGCTTATTTGATGTGGAATATTCTCAAAGTACCATATGAAAAATAAAAGCAGAGCATCTTCAAAGAATCCTCAAACATATACAATTTTTATTAGACCCGTAATCAAATCTTCAGATGCCATGATTTTATCTTTGAAGATGATCAAAATATTTAATTTAAAAAATAATTTGAAAGTGGTGAGCTAATAAAAAAAGTGCATTTCATCCTGTTTTGTTGTATTTCGAGATAGTTGAATATTTCAAATGACTAGGTTGTTGCCCAAATTTATAGACGCATGGGAAATTAATGTGTTCAGAAAGACACTCAGCTTTCTAGCAGTGCAGAAGTAAAGGATTAGAATGTTTTCTGAACTGGAAGGATTGTTGGAAAGAAAGACCTGCAAGCATGTAAGTTCAATAGTATCTTGGGCAAGTGCAGAAATGATGATGAATGCTCTTTAATTATTATATGTCTCTCTTCTGCAAGATAAAATGAACCTTTATAAGGTCATGTCAGAGAGATAGTGTCCCTATTCATGATGGTAGCAGAAATTAATTCATTCTGCTCTGCTGGGAGGATCTTGCTTTATGCATCTTTGCATAATGCAGTTGTTTCAGTGCATTGGAGTAGCATGTTGCCAGCCTTTCGAGATCATGGATTTGCAAATGTTCACCATCTATCTAGACCCACACAACAAACTGAAATGTTTTTGAATAACCTAGTTTTGCAACACGTTCACTTCCAGCATTTCAGGGAGAGGTGTGAGTATCTCAGGGAACAGTAAGAATTGAAAAATTAAATTGCCTTCCAGAAATGTAGCAGATTCTAGACTATGATGGTTAACAACATAAAGAACTGTGTGGTCTCTTGTGATTTACTGGTTCAACTTTTCTCACTGCTTACACATCCAGATGTCCTGACCTTAATCTTAAGCTTTTATGCAGAAGAGGTAATTGTGGAACATCTGACTGAATCCTAGAGGAGCTTTCAGAGTAAAACTGACCCTTTTTTCCCCTGCTTCCTTCTGCTGACTGTGCTTGAAATTGTTACCAATGCTGCTTCACTCCTGTGTTTATTGTTAGACAATGTCCTGGTTTAGGGTGAATTTTGGGGGAGACCTCCACGCTTCTCTCCCCTGCTTCGCTCTCTGAACCAATCTTAAAGGTGCAAAAGGACTAAACAAATGAATGGGAATACAAGCATCATAAAGTCGCCCCAGGACAGACAACAAGACACAAGACATACTGCAAGCTTGTCTTCAGAATTAGTGCAGGAAGAGAGCAGTTAGAGCATTTGCATTGCAGGAAAGGATACTGTGATATGGAACTGCTGGCAGAGCACAAGTTTCACATGTGGTTTTTGGAATGTACATCTTTGAGAAAGATTTCACAGAGAAAATCGCAGTGCTTGGAAGCTGTTGCTTTTTGTGCTGCTGTTTGTAGTGTCAAGGAGCAGGAGGAATATTTAGGACATTTGATCTTGATAGAAAGGTGATATGATTATGAAATCTTGCAAAAAATGTTTCCTGAACAGGTCTGAGCTGTTGAACTCCCACAAGTGCCTGGCAGCCAAGGGAATATTGCCATAACTGTGTACACTGCTCCTAGAGAGCAGCAGTGAGGGAAGGGGAAATCTCACTACTGTCTGATGATATGTGACCATTTCCATTTCTCTACTGTGTCTGTTCAGAATGGACAAAAGGAAATTAAGGGAGAGAGAGGAGAGAACAGAAGGAAGTCTGCATTGGGTAGTACTGAACAGATCAGTATCTTTCTCTGAAACCACTTATTTACAAACTCTTTTCAATTGATAACTGTATTCTGCTTTTATGTTGCATTTTGAGCAATGGAATGACTGCTTCCATGCTAAAAGGTGAAAAAATTCGATCCAGAGCCAGTGTGCTGTGGAATAAAACTGTCAAACCTGCCATTTTTAACTCCTTGCAGAAAACTTGTCTGTAAGATAATTCAGAGCTACAGATTTCTAATTTTAGACTGCCTATAAAGGGGACCAAATTTATATTTATCTTTTTTTTAATAAGTGCAGCTTGAACAATCTGGCTACTCAGGGCACAGTTAAAGCAGTACACATTACATATTTCATATATTTTGTTAAACAGAGTTTAGACTTTGAATTTGAAAGGGTACGTGGTTTTGGACCTGGTATTGAACATTGTTTAAGCCAGGTGTATGTCTTACCAGGTCTGATTTTTATAAGACTTTAATCTCAGTCTTGTATTTCAATTTGTTGTGCTTAAGTTAATTTTCATTTGGAAGTCCTCTTGCTTTAAGCCTTACTGGTGTATATTCTTTGGTTGGTTTTAGAGAAGTAATGCAATATTGGTGAGAGAAGATCTGCCCCTAAGTGAACATATTCACAGTGAAATTGGCCTGCAAAGCCTAACTCTGCTCCTGAGGTAAAGAGCAGCTGCATTTGGTGCATGCATCCCTCAGTCAGCTGCAGCCTTTTTTGTCTCAGAAGGAAGCAGGTATTTCTTCAATTGGCCGATGTTCTGCTTTCCCAACAATCAATTCTTCTCTGCCAGAATAATTGATTGTTGGGAAAGATAATGGCTTAGAGGTGAAAGGAGATCTGGATAAGACATAGGAGATGGTGGCTCTGATGACTCTGACAGTGTTCTTTTCAAATGAATATTAATATTTTTTCCAGGGACATAGTCAGTATCGAGTTGTGCACAGTGAATGTCTTGCTGCTATTGCTTCTACAGTTTGTTCAGTACAGGCCTGTTTAACGCAGGAAGTCAGTATTATAGAATACATTATTTATGATTTTCCTTTTTGGATGAACAGAGCATTATCAGCTACTTTGAGAATCCACAAATTTCATTTCATTCTGCTTTTACCATCACTAAATGTGTGTAGCCCCAGAGTTCTGCTTACCTCTGTGCCCTTATCAGTGGTGAAAGGTATCCAGTGTCCTGAAACAGATGAGGATCATCGTCTGAACAAAATGATGGATTTGGGACATTCAGCATCTAGTTAATATTTATGATAGCAGTAAGTTTTTTATTTAAAACAAAACTTTTAGGGCAATCCCATTAGAGTGGCATGAACTGAGTGCAGTTAGAAGAAAGCAGACCTATTCTCCTGTCTATCTTGCTGCAAGAAAGGTTTGTGAGCTGACAAATTCTTACCCTATCCGTCTGTAAAATAATTTCAGACAATATCGAATCTCATTTTTCTTGTTTGGTTGTTCTTTGTTCTTTTTTGTGACTTGATGTTGCAGTGTTGCAGGTATTTTACTTATTTTTTACCCTATCTGGTAGTAGATCTTTGCATAGTTAATTTCATTTAGTTTTAGTTACATTTCATTCAGTTATAGAATAAATGTCTTAACTAAAATGCTTTTTCTCTGGTTTTGTGGAAGGGTAGCAGGGTTTGCATGCTGCATTTTAGGTGAGAAATAACAAGCAAAACCTTTGTTTGCTGTCACCACAAAGATTTTGAGAAGGTAAAAAGGTGGATTTTATACAGTAACGAAGTTTATTATGCATGCAGTTCACAGCCTGCAATCTGTAGGCTTGGAAACAGATAACAGGTTCTGAGTTGCTTGCAGAGACTAGAGAGTAGTTCTGTATTTCATAAAGTGGTAAAAAAGCTGTTGGGCATTTGCATTTAAATTTGTCATGAATCGCTGCTAGGTACAGAGTATCTTCTTGAAAGGTTATTTTCATGGGGGTTTTTCCGCTTTTTAAAGCTCTCTATTATTCTCTTCCTTTTTTTGATAGAGCACTGGGAAAGATGCTTCAAGTTATTTAGCTGCTCTGTTAGATCTTGACAGACGGATGTGTTTCCATTATATCATACTCTTTGAAAATTAAACTCCATTTTGCCTGTTCATACAGCCTTGTATTGAGAAGAATTATATCCAATTATACTTAACATTCATGTAAAGACACAAAAAGTGAGGAGGAAATGTTTGCATCCAACTTCTTCCCCACCTCCCGACTCCTTCATAGAATTCTTCATTTGACATCTTTGTTTTGCATTAATTCTTAGTACTGGGTAATGTTGAGTTATTCTCCTTCTGACAATGACAGATGGTAATTTCCTTAAAGGTGTAAGATCTTTGAATTGTTTGGTAACAATTTATGTCAAGTTACCTCTTTCTCCTGCTGTGATAGTGTTTCTTTTCTTGCACAAGGTTGACCTTCATCAAGTTTGTAAAAAGCTTGATCATGATTTGAAGTATGGTTCTTGGGGCTCCTATACTGTTTGTTAGTCATGCAAACAAATAACCTGTGTTACTAAAAGACAGGAAGACATCTGTGGTAAATTATTTTTCCTTTGGAGTGTTTGCCTGTTTTGTCATTTGGTTTTATTTAATTGCAGTGCAGAAGAAGTGATAGGTAAATTTGTATGCCGGAAAATTCTTCTTATTGTTCTTTTTGTTAAGGACAGGGACAGGTGCAGCCTTTTAATTACAACAGTGCTTTATTTTATATTGCTACTGCTTTTTCAGATGAATGCACTGGACACACTTGGTCAAACAGCGTTGCACAGGGCTGCGTTAGCAGGGCACTTGCAGACCTGCCGGTTGTTGCTGAGTTATGGCTCTGATCCCTCCATCATCTCTTTGCAAGGCTTCACAGCAGCACAGATGGGAAATGAAGCAGTGCAACAGATCTTGAGTGGTGAGTAAAAGTAAAGGTTTGTGTATTTGAACTTCAGCTTCTGACTTTACACCTTTGAATCTTGTTTCTATCTCAATGCAAGAGACTTGAACTATTTTGCTCATCTCTCCTTCCTAGCCATCAAGTGCACACAACTACAGTATGTATTATGTGACACTTGTCAGAAAATAAATAAACAGCTCTGCTCAGTTCAGTGATTTTGTGCAAATCAGGAAGAAGAAAACCATCTTGTAGATCTAGAATATGTTCCTGTACAAAGAGATTGTAGGAAGGCACATGTGTAGGGAGTTTTGGGATTCTTTTGATAGCAAGTTACAAGGCAACTGGAATATTGCTGAGCATGTAAGAAACCTTTTTCCTTGCATCAGCCAACATGTTAGGTACTCCATACTTCAGCAGTCACAAGCAAGAGTGTTACTGGCAGAAAAACACTGATTGTTGCTAATCTGTTTGAACTTTTACTTCAAATCTCTTGCTTGCCCAGTAGAGAAAGATTGTTGTGAAAGTGCTTTGGATAGTGCTTAGGTAATAATTTGTTTATATCATTCATTAAAAAGATGAATAGATGTTTGAAGAGGGTGCCACTGTTTTTCATATAAGTCCTTAAGGGTTTGCATTCTCTTACCCACATTACATTTGAATTTTTGCAAGTACAGAGGAGAATAATGGCATCAATAGCTACTAAAGAGCAAATAACTCACCTTACAGTGAGACGTGCAGTAGTCAAACAGAGGCAGATATCCAGATAGATGTGAAGATGCATGGTAGCTAGAAACTCCATTTCCTCTAGTGTTTTCAACAATATTGCCTTAAGACAGGACAAAAAAAGGAAAAAACATTTTACAGTAGTGCAAGGAAGGACTGTTTTGAAGTGTACCCACTCCTGAGATGTAGCTGGTTACATGGGTAGTGTTACCTGTTAAAATGTGCATATGAATGTATGTATGTGGATTGAGAGAGAATAATGTTGGCAGAATCATGTCAGCTTTAGGGTTGCTCTAAAACTAAAGCTCCTTATTCAGACATGTTTGCAATATGAACTTGAACATCACAATCCCAGCTGCATTTTCACAAGTAACCACAGACCAACTCCACCGCACAGCTTTGGAAAATACGTTAAGCACAAGTTAACACAATTTATGTATCCTAAGTAATCCTAAGACATCTTTTTCCCTATGTAGAAAGTACACCCGTGCGCACATCCGATGTGGATTATCGCTTGTTAGAAGCATCCAAAGCTGGAGACTTGGAAACTGTGAAGGTAGGTTTGAGCAGTTCCTGTGAATTTTGTACTTGGCATTGCTGTGCAAGGTTTATGAAAGCCTCTGCTACATGAGTTGTGGAAGCAGTGCCCAATGAATGGTAAATCATAAAAAATGGGAAGTCGTGGATTTTTTTTTTTTTTTTTTTTCTAGAAGGCAGTACATTAAGGTGTACTGAGGTGTGTTTCTCTTGGGTTTCTGCTTGTTTATTCTGCCAGTCCTTCACACAGTCGTGTCTTCGATGGACTCAGATGCAGCCATAATTCTTTGAAGCAGACGCTGTGATTTTCAGAATCACAGTTTAGTAAAAATAAGCCCTCAGGTGCATGACTCAATCAACGGCAAGGAAATATTGTTAACAGGTAGCAGATTTAATATTTTAAACCATCCTTAATCTGAAGGTGAAGGGTCAGGCCGTGGAATCCCACCATTGCAGGAAGGTTTGATCTTGGTTTTTATATTTGGTTTTTGGACAAAACAGCCTGCAAAGTTGTGCAACTTTCCCACCTTGAACTTCAACATGATATATATTAATATATGAACAGCAGCAGTTTTGTGCACCAGCAGCTCCTTTGACTACTAAGCTAAATATTTCTGGTTTTCTGAAGGCAGTATAGGCCAGAAATGGTAATATATCTGGAGAAAGTTACATGGCCTTGAACCTGGTACTTGATGATGTAGAGGTTCACCCTTTCTTATACATTATGCACATCTTCACACTGCTTCCATCATTTAAGTCTTGTTTGTTGTAGAAGTACTTTCAGCTGTAAATTTAGAGCTGCTATTTTTTTTACTTTGCATAAGTGGAAAAAAATTTCCTGATACTTAAAAAATTCATATAAGTGGATCAAATTTTGTGTTGTAGTCTTTGAAGGTGGTAGTTAGTTATTTTCTTTTGGGTTTGTTTATTTCAGGTTTTGTTGTTGCCATTTGGTTTTGGGGAGTTCCTTATTTGTTAGTTTTAGTTCTGTACTAGATTTTGTGTTCTTTCTTTTGTCTTCACAGCAACTTTGCAGCCCTCAAAATGTGAATTGCAGAGATCTGGAAGGTCGTCATTCAACACCACTGCACTTTGCTGCAGGATATAACCGTGTATCAGTGGTGGAGTATCTCTTGCACCATGGAGCAGATGTGCATGCCAAAGATAAAGGGTACATTTCATTCCTTGATATGTTCTGCTGTTCTCTATTAGTGTGAGGCTTATATTCCACTTATTAATTTTACTTCAGATTTCAGTGACCATTGTGTTTTTCCTCTTGAAAATTTTTCTCTTTCGTTCTTATTCTGCATGGTTCCTGTATTGTAGGGAGGTTCATAGGCCATTACAACATACTTTGCTGTCTGGGAAAGCTATATCAAGTACATACCTGGCACTGTAATACATGATGCTTCTCTTCAACTTTTTGCCCATTTTGGAGACTTTGTTTTGCATAAAAGCAGCCCTTAACTTGTTTTAGGAGATATAAAATTAGTTTTGAATAAAATGGTGTGAAATTCCAGGGATATCTCTGGGCATTTTTCTAATCATTTTAGCTTTTATAATTAATTATTTTTACAGTTAATATTCAGTTAAATTATATAAAGCATTTACATGTTTTTCCCATTAGTTGTGAAGCAGCATGGTTGTATTCACTCTTTTACTCCCTATATTAGTTCATGGTCGGGGATAATAAATTTCTAACACTGTATCTTCAGGCTTGCCCTGGAATAAGTGTTTGGGTATCTTTCTGTATCTATCATATGTGCAGTACTTACTAATAACTGCACTTAAAACATATTACATAGTGTTATGTCTTTCTTGAAATTTACACTCAAATATCCAAATTCAGAACAATGTGAGTCTTGCCATTTGGTTTTTGTCTGTTATTAACAGCATTGAAGTTGCTTGTGGAAGCTGTAACACTAGGGCTTGCTAAGTATTTAAAAGTCATGTGGATGAGAATTGAAGGAGGATAATTAAGTTTTAATTGATTCTTTAAATAGAGAAATAAAACCATGAAAGACTGAAAGATAACAATAATGTCTGGTGAAAGGGGGAGTTTTATCTACTGATTGCATGTAGGATTTTATTCTCTAGCTATTAATGCTTTCTCTTTGATTAGTGGCTTAGTGCCCCTGCACAATGCATGTTCTTATGGACACTACGAAGTAGCTGAACTCCTAGTGAGGCATGGTGCTTCTGTCAACGTGGCAGACCTGTGGAAATTCACTCCTCTACATGAAGCAGCAGCAAAAGGAAAATATGAAATCTGCAAACTGCTTTTAAAAGTATGTGCTGGAGATGTCAGATCTGTCTTTAAATGCATATATATTTATTTTTTCTCAAGATTAATTAATGCAAAGTTAATTGCATTCAGTAAATTCTTTGTGGTATCTTTGAATCAGTTTTTATCTTGCAACTTTCATATGGTTTCTTGTGTAATATCATTGACTTAAAAAGAGTCACCTGTACAAGTACTGTTTCCAGTATGTGTATAAATACTGCTAGCAAAGCAGGACAAGACTTTGAAACTGGAAAAACCAGCTGAATTTGTGTAAAAATGAGAACTCTCTACCTTGTGCTATCTATCCCTTTCTGAAATAGTTACTGCATTTAAGTAAATTCTGTTACTACTTATGCAAGTGTGTGTTACAGAGCAATAGCGGAAGGTGGGTCCTTAAATGCTGTTTGGTATGAGAGAAATTTAAAACTGTTATGTTAATGTATAATTTATTGAGCTCCTGGAGGAAATGCATGTTAATATACTGTGGCATAAATATTCATTATTACTTAGAGGAAGAACCTGTAAAGAGCATGAGGTAATGCAAAGATATTTCCAGTGAGAAACATGAAATTGAGAAACTTCTTAACCTAAGGTCAGATCCTGACCTGAGAGGATGAAAGGGGGTGCTAGAGTAGAATTTCTTGCCAATCCCATTTCCTCATTCAGCCTTGCCTACTTATGTCCCTCTGAAGCACAACATTTAAAATAGGAGAAAGCCATAATATGCATAAATAATGAGGATCTACCCCAGCCACTTTTCATTTGCTGCTGCTAAGCCCCACTATTGCCCTCCTAGATCATTAATTATTTCACTTGATTACCAAAACAGCAGTCAGAGAGAGAAGAATGATAGTTTGAAGCACATCTACAACAGAAACAGGAGATACTAAGACATATCTGTGGAGTAGGCATGGTGGTGGCCTGGAAGGAACACCCTAATAGAGATGTTAGCTCAAGCTATAGGAGCACCTGTAATATCTCAAGCACAGTGTTGCATTAAAGACACTGGAGATCTCTGTCCTTTGCTGGTCATTCCACAGGGAGTTTACCCATATTTTGTCTTCAGAGGATCCTGAATGGATGTACAACAGAAAATAGAAAAGTGCTGAAATTTAGTTTTTTAAAATCACTCTTTCACAAGCTAAGAGCTAAATATGCCCTTAAGGTGACACAGATGTAAAGTCTCTGGGAGTCTGTGGATATGTGCTCACACTGCAGTTTACTCAGGGTTTCTCCTGCTGTGTCTCCTATGCCAGCTGGCAGTGTTGTCAGTTCTGCTGAGTTGTGAATGTTGAGTTTGGCCCCTCCTGACTTGTGCTCCTTCTCTCCTGATCTGCTTGAAGAAGGAAACAAAAATAAACAGGCATTTTGGAGACAGTGTCTTTTTTAATCACCCTTCTTTGAAATGACCACCTTCATTTGTTTCTATGCCTTGGAAGGGGTCTCAGAAGACACTGCTTCTTAATTTAAATATTTATTTTGGGGTATATTTGAATTGTTACAATTTTGATGAGTTTCAAATTAAGGGATTTCAGGTCATATCTTAGAGAAGTCATTGCAGTCTAAAAAGCTTTGCACAAAGAGTGCTCTCTTACTAGAAGAACCATATATGTGGAAACTTGCTCTGTGTAATCAATACTCTGTCCTTTCTGCCCCTTGCTCTTCATCCTTTGCACAGTTGTACTGCTTCCAAATACAAAGCAGTTAATTCCCTCTGTTCACCCATTGCTGTTCTCTCATTCCCAGTCCAATGGGAAATGGCAGGGTAGACTTGCTGGCAGGGATTGGACCACTGTGATTGACTATTCTGAAGAGGTCAGCCAGAGAACTCTAGCACCAGCAGCTGCCTCTGCTTTATCTATCTTTGTTTTTTCCCCACTGCTGCTGAGAGTGAATAGGGAAGGAGCTGTCCTCCCACAAAACTGAATGTGGACGTGACTCACACCATATGCTCTACATAGTTGTATGTTCCCCTTCTCATCCCCCAGTGCTATAATACTGGGTTCTTATCACTGCTGGATCTACGTGTTTTACCAGCACAGATACACTCCAGCAGTCATCCAACTCCATTTGTCCATCAAAATTTTTTTCACTTCTCCAAAGACCTGTAAACTGCTTAAAATTGTGCTGTTGTCTATTGGAAAGTGTAGAGAAGAGTATTTTGCTAGTTCCCTTCTGAAACAAGTGCCTTTTTATATCAGGGTGATGTTTAGCAAAACTCAGAGCCTGGTTTTGCTAGCTCAGAAGGTTGTGCTCAGGATATACCTCTACCAGCCATTTGACTCCTGCCAGTTTTCAGGAGAAGGGAAGGACTGGCAGCGAGATACTTGCAGTTGGCTTTCCTTTCATGCCGCTGTGACAGTAAGCAATAGCTATATCCAAAAATGCTCCTGAACATACTTCAGTTCCAAGCAGAACAGGTACAGCTCCTGCAAAGGGCTGCCATTCATGCCTGTGGAATTGAGATTCACACAGCTGTGTTTCAGACTAGTGCTCTTAGGCCTCAGACTTCTAAATTAATTTTCTTGTGCCTACAAATCTATACAATTATTGCTTCATTATGGTAGGTCTGCAAAATCCCATTTTATTTGGGATTTTGTCACAAAATAGTGACACACATGCACTGCTCTGTGCACGATTGTGACACTAGCATTCCATTTGCTCTTTGCAGCATGGAGCTGATCCAACCAAAAAGAACCGAGATGGGAACACTCCTTTGGATTTGGTGAAAGAAGGGGACACAGATATCCAGGACTTACTGCGAGGAGATGCTGCCTTGCTAGATGCTGCCAAGAAAGGGTGCCTGGCACGAGTGCAGAAGCTGTGTACTCAAGAAAATATCAATTGCAGAGACACCCAGGGAAGAAATTCAACACCACTGCATCTTGCAGGTGGGTGACATGCCAGGTTTTCAAGGCTTGCATATTTATGGTAGGTCTACAGAATGTAATTTCCCAAAATTGGGATTGGTATAGGAAGAGGATCAGAGAATTGTCCTGTACAAAGAGTTAACTATGGCACCATATTTCAGGAGGTAATACAATTCCTGGGGAAGAGGAACTTTTGCAGTTGAAAAATTGCCTTAGCTTTTCTGTCAATTTTTTTTCTTTAGTTTAGCTCTCCTAATACCTCATTTCTTTTCCTGTGCTTTTTCTGCAGCTGGTTACAACAATTTGGAAGTAGCTGAATACCTTCTTGAGCATGGTGCTGATGTTAATGCCCAGGACAAAGGAGGATTAATTCCCCTACACAATGCAGCATCCTATGGGGTAGGTGCAGGCAGTCTTGCCATGAGTAGAACAGCAAGGGACTCTGAAGTCATATCCAAAGCCAGTTATTTTGCAGCTGTTTTGCTGTGAACACGGTTCAGATTTTGATGAAGTATTTTTTGGGCTAAGTTGCTGTTGTGAGTGCTATTTGCAGTCCTACACATTAAACAGGACACAGATTCAGGTGTGCTATAGCAGTTAAATGCTGCAATTTGGGAATATGACTACAATGTAGCTTTTATGCAGGCACGCAGATGCACAAGGTTGAACAGTTTGGGGTGATATTCAAAACAGAAAAGACCTCAAGTTGTCTCTGAAAGACTTAGGTGGAAGGAAGAGAAAAATACCAGGGGATCATGTGCAGATGATGACAGGGATGTGGAGGTGTGTTACAGCTGGGGTTTGGTAGGAATCTGTTGCTAGAGCTGAAGGACTGCTGTGTAATGTGGTTGTCCTCCAGGGCAAGCCATCTGCTGCAGGGGGTGCAGTGACAGATTCAAACCATTTTAGATGAGGCAGGCCCTCTTTTATCCATATAGGAGTAAGCATCTGTGTCACAGTTGCACAGATGCCTAATAGGTTGCTTATAAGCAGTTGTTAGTTGTGGATTGGGTGAGAAAGAAGTCTCTTGTAAATAATTATACAGAGACAGTGCTTGAGAAGCTCCTAGCACTGTGCTTACAGTCAGAGAGGATCATGAAGTATTGGGTTTGATGGTCTCATTATATGCTTTGTCTGTTACTTACCTGGCACAAGTACAGCAAAATCTGGAACAGGTGGCCCTAACAGAACCATGATTGCTTTTGTTTGAGAACAAATGAAATAAAAGGTGCAGTGTTCACCTTGTTTTAAAAAAGAGCATCAATGGAACTCAGTCTATGCCATTTGTATTGGTTCTTTACATCACTCTAGGATCCCAGTGTCCCAAAGAGCAAAAAGCCCCAAATCCTGATGAAAGATTAGAAAGCAACACAGAATTCCTTTATGCTACAGGGTGTTAATACCAAGTGATATTGTTTATCAGCATCTGTCTTTAAGCATTCATTCCCAGGATGTTTCTGAGATCTAGAGATAAATTCTGTTGGCAAGACTGTTCTTTTCTTTGGCATGAGAAAACAAAACACACATTTTACACAAACCCAAACCATTTTTTTATTGGCATAGAGAAATGTCAGAAATTGGTTTTAGCCGATTATAATTTCTAAAAGTCATAATGCTAATCTAACCTGATTGCCCTGCTCCCTCTACAAAACATTAAAAACATTTGGTGCTTTTCCATCAACTTATGTAGGTAAGAGTTGCTTCATACCTTTCCTGGCATCCAACACTTCTCTCTGAGCTGTTATCAGCCTGTTCAGATCTCTGTGATGGGAGGTAGAGAGGAGTACTGGTTTCACAAGTTCATAACTGACAAGATTCATAGGCTCTGCCTTTTCCTTCCAAAGTTTCTTCAGTTCTCCCACCCAGTACTTCATGCTATGTGTCTCTCAATAGGGCTTTCTGTGACAGAAAAATCACATGAACAGCAATTGCTTTAAAAGTTTGGCAGAGAGGAGAAATAAAGTTGGCAGTATTTTCAAGCCACACTTGTTCAGAGACTAAGCTGTTTTATGAGAGCTGCAAAGAGTCACTTAATTGCCATTGAGGGGAAGAAGGAAATCCATTGGCAATTCTTTGTGCCCCTGCCTAAAATGTCACTGTTTCGTGCTCCTACCCATTCATTTTGACTACCTGCTTTTTTTTCTTTGCTGTCTTGCACAAGAAAGATCTACTGGCTAGAGGCAGGCAAAAATTTCATTTGTCAGGTTTCTCTTAGTTTTACTTGGGAGACTTCAAGGACAGTATATTGATGGAAGCATGGGGCTATAAGTTCATTACTTTTATAACCCGTGTAAAACAGCTGTTTCTTGTGACACTCATAATATATTTTATCAATTACAGCTCTCATAAAGTATGAGTGAAGATAGAACAGATCTGTGATGCCACAGATGAGTTCAAAGTCTTTCAAGAAAGAAAGTACAACAAAGACTTCTGTGTACACACAGGGATGGCTCAGTAGCACAACACATTGATCTTCAGAGCTTCTAGTATTGTGTCGCAAAAGTTGCAGCCCAGTTAATTCACCAGTTCAGGTTTGTCCACAAATAATTTTTTATGCAGGATTAAGTATCGTGTCTGCGGCTGCAGCTGGCACAAACTTCATGCTGTGCACTTGGGGTGATGTGACAGAAATCTGCTTCTGTACCTGATCCCAGTTCCTCTGTGCTGGTGAATGATCTGGTAGTGCACAGACACAGATGACTGTGGACTGCAGTATGAATTGGTATCTAGAGAAGTGTGCTACTCCTGTGACACAGGAAGCAGAATGAATTGCAGGAAAGAGAAACCACAAGAGTCTCTAGGCACCATTACCTCCAGCATAAAGAAGGAGTGTATGTTTTACCAATGTCATGTTGATTAAGATGTTCTTCTGTTTTCCAGCATGTGGACATAGCAGCACTGTTGATCAAATATAATACATGTGTAAATGCAACAGATAAATGGGCGTTCACACCTTTACATGAAGCTGCACAAAAAGGAAGGACACAGCTCTGTGCTCTGCTGTTAGCTCATGGAGCAGATCCAACCATGAAGAACCAAGAGGGTCAGACACCACTAGACCTGGCAACAGTAAGTTCATGTTAGCCAGCCACAGGCTGCTCTGGAGGATGTACTCTGCATATTACATTCATTTCCATGGCTCTGTGGTATCAGCAGTCCTCAGCTTCCATTGTGCTGAGGTGGAGAGAGAATGGCATCTCCTGAGTGCCTCTTTGTGGCTTTTTATCCATGGGACCAGGCATTTTCCTTTGGCTGAAATCTTGGCATGGCTTGTGATTTAAGGTTTGCTTCTCCTTAAGTATTCACTCCTGGGATCAATCTCCTCATTGCCAGAAATAAAACTCTCTGAAATGTCTCTGATGATGGTCAGTCTGTGTACTGTTGGTTATTATTTCTTTGAACCTAGGAGAAGCACCAGATGAGCCTTTAGAGGAATGGGAACATTTGGTGGATTATTACGCTTAGTGCCTTCTTGTTAGCTCAGTTCCATTTTTTAAAATTAACTCCAAAAGAACATTGCAAATAATTCATTCTACCTCTAGGTGGCTATCAAACTTTCTCTAAAACTGGCTTCTGTAAACTTGTAAATGGTTTAAAAGCCTAATAAGGTTATATGAACATGTATGCCCCAGCTTAAACAATCTTGATGGAATAGATAATGCAACCAGATGGATGCTGTGTCTGGTCTCGGTGCAAGTATCTTTTAAGGTTATTGATTTATTTATGGAGAGTTCAAGAAATATCCTCCAGAGTAATCTGAGCTCTAGAAAACTTGCTTTGTGATGAAGGATATGAAAATTACTTGATTTCTCTGGGGGAAAATGTTCTACAAGAATTTTTAAGGAGGAAGTTCTTGCAGATGAGGGTGTTGCTTAATTTAATCAATAAAGGCTAAATCCAGCTGATAGCTAAGATCATACTTCTCCTGAGTTCCTGTCCTTATTTTTTCTATTCTAACCCAAGAGATGTGATTATAGCAAAGGCAGTGATAGTCTTTCCACTGAAACCTTATTCTAATGCACCTGAAGTTGAGCCTGACAGACAAATTAAGAAGTGGCATTTCCTGTCCTAGGTTCTGAAGGATTTCATGTAAAGTTGCTGTATTGTTCTCCCTGGCTTTAGTACTTATAAAATCATTCTGCCAGAAAAAAATTAGATGTAGCTTCTTACATACCATTAGAAATGGGGAGAACATGATTCACCTATGTCTTGAGTAGTGAATCAAAATGTCCTTGCAAGTGTGAATTCCCCTGTAACAGAAGCTGACAGTTTTCTTTCTAATGGGGACCAGAACAATCGAATAAAACAATTAAAAATTGTTTCCAGAGATCAGTACTTGTGATAGTAGGAGCTCATGTTGGGTGTTCTTTCTTTTTTTTCAGGCTGATGATATCCGAGCTTTGCTGATAGATGCGATGCCTCCAGAAGCTTTGCCTACATGCTTCAAGCCTCAAGCTACTGTTGTTAGTGCCTCTGTGATCTCGCCAGCATCCACACCGTCCTGCCTCTCTGCTGCCAGCAGCATAGATAACCTCACAGGGCCACTGGCAGAACTTGCTGTAGGAGGGACATCAAATGCTGGGGATGGAGCAGCAGGAACTGACAGGAAGGAAGGAGAAGGTACATTTGCTGCTGGACAAGTTTACATTGCCAGAAGTACAGTAGCTTAGTATCAAAACAGGCCTTGGTTTATCTGAAAAGCATTTCTGACTAGCCAGAAAATACTGTGCAGTTTGAACGTTACCTGTGTTTTAAAGTGTCTGATACTTGTTAACTGTTCATTGTTAACTGTTCATCTGTGTTTGCTATCAGTCATTAGGTCTGACTACAAATGCAGGTCTGATTAGGTGCCCAGATGTTCATTGACTTTATAAAGAAAATCCAGTGAGAACTGCTTTGATTAAGGAGTTGATTGTGATGGCTGGGGATTTTGCCAAGGCTTTTTAAACCCTTTGATTAGTATCTGGAGTCCATGCTTTAGATCAGACTCCAAGGGGGTCACATAGCAAAAATATATCTCTTTGCAGTATGAGCTTGTATTTGTCACAGATGGTTTGTGCTTTTAATAGTTGATTCTGAAGAGAGAACAGTGATGAGCTTTGACACAATGGAAGTAGATTGTTTATTACAGACATAGACAAATTGATTGTAGAAAGAATCAGAGTTTGGAATTTTAAGAGAATCAGTGGTATTGCTTGTTTTTTTTTTTTTAAGGTGGTTTGGTTTTTTGTTACATCAGATGTATAGGATGTAAAGGCTTGTTTCTTCTCTTACAGTTTCTGGCCTTGACATGAACATTACCCAGTTCTTAAAAAGCCTGGGTCTTGAGCACCTTCGGGACATCTTTGAGACAGAACAGGTAAGTGGCAAGCCTCATCTCTATTTCTGTGTTTAGGAGATAAACTAATGTAATAAATTCAAGTGACATTTTCATTTTCTAATTGAAAAAGGGAAGGAAAAAACCCACACTTCACATCTACATAAAAACAAGTGTGTTCAAGTTTTCTTTCAGTTTTCTACAAATTAATTGCTGATACAATATGATGAAGTTGCAAAACCTATGAAAATATCTTTCCTTCTTGGATTCAGGTTTCAAGTAGCTTTCACTTACACATATGCTGTGACTGCCAATTTGGCTTGTATTCTGAGAGTTATTTTGAACCTTGTGAACTTTGAACATGATGACTATAATGAAGTTAGGTTCAAATGTCACCTGTGTTGTTCTTCAGCAGTCTTGACAGCCAAACAAGCCTCTCACCACCTGTAGTGCTACATGTGATACTTTGGTTAGATCTAGGAAACCCTCCACTTTGACTATATGCTGAAATAAAAAGATAGCATGGGAATAGTCACACTGCAGAATGCAGAAGCTACAGTTCCAGTTAGGTTAGTACCATAGCATTAACTGAGTTTGTTGGGCTAACTTGCAAATGTCATTGAGAAATGGGGGAACAGCACGTGCAGATTTATCAATAATTCACAATATATGAAAAGGGTATAACTAATGTAGGGTTCTCAAGCTTACAATATATTTTACAGCAGAAGTACTGTAATGTATTTGTAGATTCCTTTTACGTACCGTTTCTTAACTTTAACATGTTGCAGTTAAATAGATCTGTTTACATGACTGAGATGGATGTACATGTGGAAGTGAAAGGTACAGGTGCAAGAGACTGATTTTGATGATTATTTTTAACTCTGGCCTCTGCTGCTAATCTTTTATTGAGGAATCAGGAAACAGAGGTTTGAAATGTAATGTGTTTTTTAACAGTTCCAGCTGTTTCTGTAAAATGTTCAAAGATAAACTACCATAGAACTTCTTTCTTTCTGATATATGAAGCATAAGCTCTTCTCTTTAATTTGGAACTCCTTCTGTTCAGAAGGAAAGCAACCTCAAACCAAGCTGTACGCTTCTCAGGTTTTCTTATTATTTTTCACACCTTTCTGTTGCCTAGCTGATCTTTTTCTGCTTTTGCTTCCTTAACTCCTAACCTGTTAAGATCTTCCCCTGCTAATAAGATTTAATAATGCAAATCGGATTCAATATATTAATAATTTTGAAATACTCTAGCTGCTCTTGTAAGTTTCTTTGTAGAAAAAACAAGCTCATCTTCTTTAAGCTTATTATTTTAAGCTGTTTTTTCCAAGCACTACCTTCACATGCACTTTTGCACCTTGGCTCGTTATCACTAAGCTTATAGAATATTAATTTCTGCTTGTGTAAAGAAAGTAATGAATTGTTCAAGGCTGTGAAACGTTGAATGCTTCAAGAGCACTCTCATATTTGTGCCAGCATTTCAGTGCATTTCCCTTCTACCCAAGTAAAAATGTTTGTGAGAACCTTCTTCAAGAACCAGTTCTTGCTAATTGGTGTGAAAAAAGTGAAAGTTTTGCACAACTTCGGGCTGTAGCAGCTGGGTATGGTCCTGTGAAAGGGAGAGGTTTGCCAGGAGGTGGCAGCAAGTAGAAGTGAAGCAAAACATAATCTACCTTTATGCTCTTGGTTGCAACATGAATACTTTCCAATTTCTGAAGTGATAGGTCTCCAGCCTTGAAAGTCAGGCCAGGTTTGACAAGTGATTTTTGTGATCTTTCCCCTTTCCAGATAACCCTGGATGTGTTGGCTGACATGGGGCATGAGGAACTTAAAGAAATTGGGATAAATGCGTACGGACATCGCCACAAATTAATAAAGGGTGTGGAGAGACTTCTAGGAGGTCAGCAAGGTAAATATGCCACTTCTACTGGCTAGTCTAAATGTAGCACACAACGAGTTCCCATTAGTTAGTTTCTCTAAATGTAGGCATTGTCACCAGACCTGAAAGAATCTGGATGTCAGGAAAGTGTATTTGCTGCAGATATGGTGGCTGAGTGGGTTCTGATAGCTAAAGAATATATTAAGGAGATACCAGACCAAGTGATTACTTTTCAGAGAATGGATACCCCTGAGGCAACTTTGGAAGCTGTTCTCATTTCTCAGGACTCTGTTTCACCCAGAGAAGAGCTTTTGGATTGATATGCCCTCCATACCTACCCACAGGCCAATTATATCCTGAAGGATAGGCCTGTTAGGGTTTTAGCTTCTGAGATGTTTCTATGGAAAGAGGAAGCAATAAAGGGCAGTTACATCCCACATGTATTTTTCTTCTCTTTTAAAGCTGCTGCTGCTAAAGAAAGCACTTTTATCTTTTTGAGGTTGTGCTTATGCCTTGTGTTTATTTTGCATTTCCTGTACTGAGGTTGTTTAAGAAGAACAATAATGATGATGGATACAAATAGAGCCAGTATTGGTTTTTCCTGGTTTTTTTACTCCTTGTCATTCCTTCTCTTTGCAGGTACCAATCCTTATTTGACTTTCCACTGTGTGAGTCAGGGGACCATTCTCCTTGACCTTGCTCCTGATGATAAGGAGTATCAGTCCGTAGAAGAGGAGGTAATCCAAATCCCTTTCTTAATGCTTCAGGGGCCATATATTTTTCTTTCCACTGATAACCTGTCAGAGCTGAAGTGTGCAATACGTGTTGGAAGTGCTAAAATAGGCTTTGGTGTATGAATTGCATAGATCTGATATGAAGTTTAGGGTTCTTCATTTGTCCTTCCATGCAGAACAATGATAGAAATTATTTTGCTATGTCCTGCCAATTTTTTTAATAAGTGGTCTCTGCTCACTTAGTGTTATTCCAGTTTTATTTTGTTGTTGTGTTTTGGATCTTGTCTTGGATATTGTCTCATAGGGAGGGTTTGCACAGCTTTCTGTAGATAGGTGGACCTGTGAAAACTAAAAGCTATGTATGAAACCAAGGCATCAAGGCTTTGCAATTCTCTAATCATTTTCTGTGAACCAGCTTGTTTTCTCTTGTCTCAGTGGCTTAGTTAATCTGTAACCCAGATAAACAGCTCTTGGATAATTGAGAATTGACTGTAATTTTGCCTCCCACACACACATGCTCTTTTATTTAAGTAAACTACAGGCACATACCATTTTGAAGGCAAAAATCATATCAGAAAAAATACTTCCTGAAGAAACTCCATTTTACTGTGCATTTGCTATTTGTGTCATGCTCCTACACTATTGCATAGAAGTGTTTGGAGTAATTTAAAAAGTCTAGAAAATCAGAATTGCTGCCAGCTTAGGTGGGTGTATTTTTATTAGTAATGTCATAAACTGGAGTTTCTGTGCATCTCTTTTATAAACTTTTCTGAAAGAAAGGGTCACTTGTCTGCCATAGTAAATTGGAATATTTATTTGAACTGTTACAAAATATTGTTGCTGTAGCTATAAATACTTCTCTAAAAGACAAAATGAAACTATTTCTGAGGGAATGAGAAATGCTGTGCTAATGACATAGGAGAATTTACAGTGCAGGTATTTCCCTAATACCAAGAAATGCAAACTAAACTTATTAAAATCACATTTGTTATTACTATGAAGTGATCTTTTTGTATATTAATTTTCAAAGTTTTTTTTCTAATTTAAATAAGGTTTTGTAGTTGTATATCATTTTGATAGCAAGTACCATTATTCTCTTTTTTGTTATGTAGATTTTTATTACAGGATTGGATAATTGCATCATCCAGCTTCCCTATTGTGGAACAGCATGTGTTTGCTGCTTGAAAAATTAGGGTATACCTCAATTTAAAACAGAGATTGTTTTCTTATTTACACCTTTTAATTAATTTTCCATCAAGATTATCTGTTGTTGCCAGTGATACACTGAGACATTGCATGGATACTTTGCCTTGCTAGAAGGTTTATGTGCTGAACTTTCAATTTTGGTTTTTTATGTAGATGCAAAGTACAATCCGGGAGCATCGGGATGGTGGAAATGCTGGTGGGATCTTCAACAGATACAATGTCATCAGGGTAAGTTTCAAATCTCTCAGTTTTATGTGGTAAAGTATGTTAGCAGTTGCACCAGCAGGCAGAATCAGTTTAATGGTTTGCCCTTTTATATTTTTAAGTTCTTTGTTGAAATGATATTCAGGAATGGAGTTAACTCAAGTGCTGAAATGAATGCGTGCTCTGCACAGGGCATGAGGCAAAAGTGTCCACTTGGGCTCCTGCAGGAGTCTGAAGGACTGATGTTGTAGACAGAGGTGGTGAAGAACCTGGTTGAATTTCAAAGGCCTATAACTTCTGTGTTTGACCCTTGCAACACAGAATTATCTTTTTTCTCGGTGTAGTCTTTTCTTGCCATTTTAAAGGAGATTTGGAGTATGTGTGTGAAAGGATGAACATGATTTCTAATAAGATGCTTCTATCTCCCTATGCAACTTTCCAGCTTGACACCACCTCCTTTGCCCTTGCCAACTAGAAGAATGCATTTTCCAAGCCGTGTTGTTCCAGAAAATAGTGTTGTCTTTCTGAGGGAAAGTACTCTTTCTGGTTTCTTTTTCTGGGGAGAAGGAAATAGAGGGAACCAGAACAGAACTTGGTTTCTGAGCTTCAGCAAACCTGTGCTGCCTATCTCTTTGAGAAGTAAGCCTGTGCAGAGCCTTTGCAACTTGATCCAATAGATCATGCATCCTGAAATAATTATTCTTCCATCCTACTCCCAACCAATGGTGAAGTCTTTTACAGAGACCACAGTGGTATTAGAGCATGTGGCTGAAATTATATAGATAGATTAAACAGCACATCTCATTACTTATAAGTTGGTTCTTTTCATAAAAATAAACCTAAACTAGACAGCAAGTTTCAAAGAGCTAGATGAGATTGGTCAGCAGAGCTCAAAGCAGAGCAGGAAGGAGTTTCAGACAGTTTGTAGTTCTTTGTGGTATTGAAAGCTCTGTGAGAAGAAGCCCAAAAGTTGTCCTTAAACCTGAGGACTTAGGCTGCAGTTTCACAGTAGTTTCAGTATTTATAGGTGTGGGCTACAGAGCTGTTGGAGAGACTTCAGCCTTGTGTGCAGGACAGCCATGGGGTTTCTTCATAGTATTCACAAGTCTTCCTGTCAGTTTCCCAGTCAAATTAATGTGAACTTTGTGAAACTAGATTTCATTTCAATTGCAATTCAAATGTGTGAGAGATTGAAATGTTCAGGTAACAGCATGGGTGGATCTGTTGTTCTGCTGCAGATTCAAAAGGTAGTGAATAAGAAGTTGCGGGAGAGATTCTGTCACAGACAGAAGGAGGTCTCAGAGGAGAATCATAATCATCACAATGAGCGCATGTTGTTTCACGGTAAGGAAGTAGTGTCTCTTTGTATGTATTGGTATTTAACAGAAAAACCCCAAACCTTGCAAAGACCCACAGGCAGTGTTGTTGTTGCTGTGTCACCATCCTATGCAAGTAATTGTGTTTCTACACTAGGAATGCTGGGGGTCCATTGGGGATGTGGAGGTGGTGGAGTTACTTTGTGTGGTTACTGCAATCCACAAAGCTACTCTAGATAAGAAATACTCTTATTATGTTTCAGACTTTTAAGAAAGAGGGAGGTTTTTTGCTAAGTTGTATCTTAGTCATTTCCAGTAAAGCTGCTGGGATGATGTTACATTGCTATGAGAAAGACATAGCATCTTCTAAATGAGGGGGGCAGCACACAGTAAAAGTGTTTTACTCTGGTGCTTCAGACAAGCATCGGGGAAAGGAATCAGAGTTTCAGAAAGATTTCTCTAGAAATGCTTGCAAATGACAATTGCCTGAAGATCCTTCTGTCCTAGATTCTTCTGTGGATTCTGTATAGAAAATTGGTTTTGCGTATGATTGTCCTGACACCTTGCCCCACTTTAACCACTGCTGACTCCTAGAGAGGGTGTGCATTGACAAGATAAATTGCACTGAAATGTGAGTGGGGGGAAAGCCATTTAATGAGATCTGTGAAATGAGTAAGAGAAATGAGTCACACGTGGGATTTTGGTATATAATGATAAATCCCACACATCACTGCATCCTGCTGGGTATCGCCCCCTTCCAGCTGACTGAGCACACTTTCTGGTATTTAATGGTCTATTGGAGGCAGATTTGACATTGAGTCTTGTGTTACTATACAACTTAACCAGTATGTGTCTTTTTGTGTCACTGTTCTAGGGTCTCCATTTATTAATGCTATCATTCACAAAGGATTTGATGAAAGGCATGCATACATTGGAGGAATGTTTGGAGCTGGAATTTACTTTGCTGAGAACTCCTCAAAAAGCAACCAATACGTGTACGGAATAGGGGGAGGAACTGGCTGTCCCACACACAAAGACAGGTCCTGTTACATCTGTCACAGGTAGGAATCCAGCAGAGTTCCCCACACATAATTCTGGCTGTTCTGGTTTTTATGATCCTGGCACAGGGTGACATGCAGGCAAAGAATGGCCTTGGTCATGTCAGGAAAAATGCAGTTTTCCATTTGTTAAGATTGAACAAAAACTAATATAAATGCAGCAAGTCTCACAGGAAGGTCAAAAATTACATCTAAGCATGCAGTGAGTATAAATCAAAGTGAGCTGTGGCTCAGGAAAGAGGCTTGAAACAGCAAGTTTGAAAATGAAGAGTCAGGAGAAAATAGCAATTAAACTCCAGGCACTCTTAGGACAAAACTGCAGTGCAAAGTGGTGGTCAGCAGTACAGTGTGGTACTGTGGATCACATAATTTTGGAGGTAGATAATTTTGGAACAGGACTTAATCACAGCTTTGTTTTGTCCTGGAGTAGACCAGTGTGTTTCTCACACTTTGACATCTGTCTATTGCCTGCTGGTAGGAATACAGAAGGTTTCAGCTTCTTTCAACAGCTTTATATAGAATGAACTAGAACAGGCTTCCATATGAGGGCTAAACAAACTATGTGTTTTCCATTCTGTGTTTCATGAAAGATTTTTGTGACAGGTTTTATACAGTCTTAGAACTGGTTTCTTAAAGTGTTTCTCTAAAAAGTTATGAGAAATTAATTGTAATGAAATCAGCTCAAAAGACTGAAGTCCTCCTGGAAGCATACAACTCCTAGTGCGATATTTGAAAATGATACTCTCTTTCTTCGTTTTAGACAAATGCTCTTCTGTAGAGTGACCCTTGGCAAATCCTTTCTTCAGTTCAGCACAATGAAGATGGCTCACGCCCCTCCCGGGCACCATTCTGTTATCGGCAGGCCAAGTGTGAATGGACTGGCTTACGCCGAGTATGTTATCTACAGAGGGGAGCAGGTAGGTGGGTTGGCAGAGACTGCCTTTGTAAAGGACAGAGCTTGGAGCTGGAGATGGGGCGTGGCTGCTTTCCAGACCAAGTGTGCTGTGATAACGCTGCTGATTAGGTTGTTGGGTTTTCTTTCATTTAAATGGAGAAATAAACAGTGAATTGTATCTAGACAGCAAATGCTACTCCTATCCACTGATCTGCTCTGATTTATACCATGCAGAATTGCCTAATTTCCCCTGTGCAGCAACTGATGGAGTTTATTAAGAATTGAAGCTTCTCTCAGTAAGCTGTCTTTCTCCCACTGCATTTTAGTGTCATTATTGCAGTATCAAGGTCACATGCATTTTTGGGGCTCTAGTACATCATGAGGATTCTGGGCTTTTTACCTGTAGATTTCCAGCAGTGACAGAGACTACTCTTAAATGGCATGTGGAGTACCACAGGAGTCTTCAAAAGTTGATTTTTAATCTGAATAACTCAGCTAGACCTTGACTCTATAAAAAGTGTTTTGGTTACTGCCATGGGTGGCTCCCCGATCACCTGATCAAACTGAATAACCACAAATTTGTGGGGCCTGATGACAAACATCCCAGGTCCTGAGGGAGCTGGCTGATGGTGTTGCCAAGCCACTCTCCATCATACCCTCAGGTTATCTCGGGTGGTTGGAACATGCTGCTAACAATACTAAGATCATGGGTTTGATCCCTGTATGGGCCATTCACTTAAGAGTTGGATTTGGTGGTGTCCTTGCAGGTTCCTTCCAACTCAGAATGTTCTGTAGTTCTGTGATGTTTGAAAAGTCATGGCAGTCAAGCAAGGACTCCAGTGAATGGAAGAAGGGAGACATCACTCAGATTTTTTAAAAGGGGAGAAAAGTAGACACAAGGGAACAACAGATATGTGACCCTCACCTCTGTGTCTGGGAATATAAGGGAAAAGATCCTCATGGAAGGCACATGCCAGACCAGGAAGTGATCTAAGACAGCAGCACAGCTTCAGTAAGCACAGATTGTGCCTGACCAGTCAGGTGACCTTATATGATAGAGGGACAATGATGGTCCTACAAAGCCTTCTCTTTTTTCATCAAACAAGCCCATTTCTCTCTCAGGATCTTCTTTATCCTGTGCTCTCTGCCCCTGACTATGTTATTGGTCCTTTGCTGGACTTGGCTCCAACTTGTTGGCATCTTTCTTGTATTGGAGAGCCTAAAAGTTTTGTGTGGTTTTCTGCATGTGGTTGATGGAGTACTGAATAAATGCAGTTGCTGCTACACCTGGTGATTTACCACAGGATGCTTGCAGCCTTTATTGCTGCCAGGACACACTATTGATTCTGCTTTAGCTTGCTGTCACCCAAGGACCCCATCACCTTTTCAGCTGAGTGGCTTCTCATCCTGCAGTGTGACAAGGAATTCTTCTCAGATGCCTTTGCCCTTGCTGGATTACATGAGGCTTCTGTAGGCCCAGTCTCCTCTCATCTGTCGATGTTCCTCCGAATGGGGCCCTGCCCTCCATCAACTCCAGCTTTGTTCTGGGACTGAACTGGCTACCAGCTGTCTCCAGGAAACACTGGACAGATGGACAGATGACATATTGGATCATGTGCTTTGGGTGGGCCAAATATTTTACTACCAGTAAAGGCTTTTTTCAGGTTACATCGCAAGCTATTGACCCTTTTGAGGTCAGACTTCATCAGTCATCCGAGATTTTTGAGTAACTTAACAGACACTGAGCAATTTGTAGGATTAGCTAACAAGAAGAGTAACTGAATTCCTGTTGCACACAATTTCTGGCAGTGGCTGTGTGGAAGAAACATCTTTTTATTTGTGTATTAAGCAAGGTGTTAAGTTCCACATAGTGCTGGCTAGGTTTGAAATAGCCACTTTTTCTTGAATGTTGTGAACATAGAGCTGGTTTTTGTGCTGTCCTTCCCTGTTCAGTGAACTGCAAAAACCGGAACTTGCTGAGTTACCTTTGCATAAACCAGGGTTTTTTTCTTATTTTACTTTCAGGCATACCCAGAATATCTCATTACATACCAGATTGTGAAACCAGAAGCTCCTTCACAGACAGCAACAGCAGCAGAACAAAAGACCTAGTAGCTTCAGAGCGGTGGAGAAGGATGTGACTTCAATCTTGGACTGGATGGATACATGTTTCAGAAAATCAGTATCACATAAAATCCTTAACAACCTGGAAATAAGCTGTATGTCTTTTATAAAGTATCGCTGTCTTGATGAATATGATAATGAGTGACTCTTGCATACTCAACTGCTACTGTTCCTCTTGAGGAAAGTTTACAAGGGACTGCCTTTTAATAACATATCTCAGGCTCCTAGTCTCTGCAGATACCATGTGTAAAATAATATTGTTTTGATCTAGACCTTGGGAACATTATTGTGCAAATGGAAATCTTTATTGCTGCCATCTCACATCTTAAAATTTCAGACACTACTTTTCTAGTTATTTTATTTGCAGATAAATTACATTAAGCCCATCATTTTCTTTTCAGCATACACCATTCATTTCCTGTTTTCAAGAGATCCTATTTATTCTCCTTTTGTATCTTGAAGTTGAGCCAGAACTTTTTTGAGGATATTTTGCACAAAGTCAAGTCGACTAAAATCATTTACAATGCAATATAAATTTCATCTGAGGAGGGGCTAGGTAAAGTTATTCAATATAGGGGTTTTTTTGCACACCTCTGAGCAAACGATAACATGAGTGAGTGTAACTTTAGAGTGGAAACAAATGATGTCAGTTTGCTGCCTTGTCTGTGTGAGTTTTCTGGGGGAAGCCCTGGGAATTGTTTGCAAGGGTAAAACCAGCTCTTGTGCTTAGAAGAACTTCATGAAACCGGTCCATGCCTTCTGCTGGCATCTCTAAAAGGACATTTTCTAAGGCTTCTGTTAAGTACTTGCAGCTTGTGAAATGTTCTCTAGTTACAACAGGGTATGGTTTTGCTGGGAGAAGCAGGTGAAAAGTCAGAAGATTTCATACAGAAGGGCATATCTGGTTCATGTCCCTCTGTGAGACCCAGGAAATGGGTTTCAGGCTGGTAAGGGAGAGTGTATTAGGGCGGTTCCTGTCACATCTTTGTGTGTGACATCATAGGTGAAGATCTTAAGGGATTTACAAAAGTAATAATTTTTTTTAAATATCAATTTTACATTTTGATGAGAACAAAATTTTAAAGTATCAGTTGGCAAGTGGATTTGTTTGCAGGTATATCAGAGAACAAAGTTAGGATTTATTCACTTAATACCCTTCTTCCCAAATTCCCAGGTTTATTTTGCTGGGTAGGAGAAAGTTATTTTTAAGCATTGCATAGCACAGCATCAAACAGTTTCAAAAGTCCCCCTCATGGTGAATATGGATTTAACATGAATTAACATGGTGGATATGGTTTCTTTTTTGTGATGTTTTACAGTTTCAGAGAAGGTTGAAGATCAAGACCTGTTAATTTTTTTCCTAACAACTAATACCAGGAGATGTGCTTCAGTGTTGACCATGTAAAAACTGGAGGAAAAAAATGTTCCTTTGGACACAATGTGGTACATTACCCTATCAACCAGCACTATTTAGTATCTGATGATCCAGTTCATGCATTCAGGTTTTATCTCTCTTAAAGCAAGAAAGCAACAGAACAGTGTGCTCTTAGTTCATAAAAATATATGTGCTCCCCACAAGTGGGATTTTGCTAATGTATTTGTATTAAACAGACTTAATCCTGAAGAGTTTTCACTTTCAGCATTAAGACAACATTTTTATTTTTGTTGTTAAGGCATTAATGTTGAAGCAAGTCATTCTCACAAGAAATATCATCCACTGTAAAATCAGTCATTTGATGCAATATGGCTACCTGAACATAATCTGTTTGTAATATCTCTAAAGGAAACCTTAGAAATAGCAATACTTCAACAGAACTTGAACTCTGAGTTTTACTTTTCTTGAGCTGATAGTGGATATATGGTTCTTGCTTCATTATGTGACCTGATTAAATATGTAGCTTTGAAGTCCCAGCCAAGCTCTAGCCTAGTTGTCCTTTTAAACAGGTTTCATTGATAAATTGGGTGCTTGTATTTTGGCTGCTTGTTTCATAGTGTTAGAGGATTGCAAGGATCACCACTAGGCTTTGAAGCTTTGTATTCACCATTCAAGTTTGGGGTTTGTTTTTCATTTAGTTAATAATGGAGTGAGGGGATGTGCCTATCTGCTCTAGGGTTTCAGATAGCGACCAGAGTGAGTGCTGCTCTCCATCCCCAGTTAGACATAGTTTTAAATGGTGAAACAGCTGTGCTGCTTAGGTGAGCAAAATGGTTAATGTGGGCGTGAAAGTTAGAAGCTCTACATCTTTCAAAAACAAGAACAAATCTAAAAAGGAAAACCCCACCGAGTCCACACCAGATGCTGTTCTTGCTTGTTGTTTCCTATGTGCTGGTTCAACTCATGGCTAGTCTGGATTCCTTTTGCAGCCTGAAACTTCTGGAGGATAAAAATAGCCTGGAGGAGATTGAGGGGAGACCTCATTGAGGTTTTCAACATCCTCACGAAAGGAAGTGGAGGGGCAGGTACCAATATCTTCACCCCCATGACCAGTAAGAAGACTGGAGGAAACAACATGAAGCTGAGTCAGGGGAGATTTAGGTTGGATACTAGGAGAAAGAATTTTCACCCAGAGGGGCCCCAGGGAAGTGGTCATAGCACCAAGCCTGATAAGAGTTCAAGAAGGTTTTGGACACTCTCAGGCACATGGTGTGACTCCTGGGGCTGTCTTGTGCAGAGCCAGGAGTTGGACTCAGTGACCCTGATGGGTCCGTTCCAGCTCAGCATATTCTGTGATTCTACTTTCCAGTATCTTTGAACTGCCAGTGTTAATCTTTCTGATTTTCTGTGCAGAGTAAAGGTGCTGTGTGAGGAAATAATTTTGCAGTGCTTTTTGTCTCGTAATGACGTGATCTTATATCCGTTTGTGGCCAGACACAGAGGAATACCCAGGCCTGATGATGCATCTGTGTGTTGTAGACATCTGTGCAGGAGTAGCATATGTTGTCATAGCTGCTCTTACTGTTCAAAACAAAGTGAGGATCTGCCCATCAACATCAAAGTTACCCATTAAAACCCGGTTGTGGTTGTGCACTTGGCAGGCTGGTAACGGTACAGACGCTGCTGCTTTAGCTGAGAGAGTTAACTACAGTGGGACCTTAAACATGCTGTGACCCCATAACCAGCAGTTGCTGCCTCCTGAGAAATGAAGTTTTTGTCCTCCTGAGAAGAGCAGTCCCCTGATACGGGGATACTCATTTAGCAGCATTGGATCACCAGTGGGAGGCACAGTAGGAGCTGAGGATGTAAGAACACTGGGCTAGGCCCTCATAGGCTTGGGAGACCAGGGACAGAACTTGGTGTCTGCTGGCACAAGGGACAATGTGTCTCTCAGGCCTGTTGATTTTTGTCAGTGTCCCTTTGAGGCAGCATTTTGAAGCTTCTGTGTAGTTTTGCAACAGGACCTTAATAGAAAAAACAGAAAGAAAAGTCACCACCTAACAAAGGAGGGAGGGTTCTGCTCTCCATTGCTGAAACTGTTTCCATGAGACTGATGACTTAGATACTTGGTGCAGAGTAACACTGCATTCCGATTGCTGTCAACAAAATTTTTGTTAGGATTAAAAACAGACAGTACAGTCAGTACCTTAATAAGGTATATTTTATTTTTTCATTTTTATTTTTATCTATCAGTTGTGTTTGACCCTAGCTCCACAGAGACTGTTACAAACCTCTTATACTAGTTCCACCATGTTGCAGTCACTATTGGTTTTCTAAACTCTGTTTCGAGTGTTTGCATGTGATGCAATTGAATCCCACTGCATTATGTAGCAGGAATTTATTTTGCCTGCAAACTTAAACTTTGCTTGTTTGTTATGGGAATACCCCAAAATAAAGTTCTACACTGAAGCAGAGAGAAAACCCTGCAAAATGTTCTGCACTCTTGGCTGTGGTGGCCAGCAGACACAGAAAAGGTATGTGGTATATGGGAGGGAGTAGCTCCTAGAGAAAGGCACTTTCTTGGCTCTGGAAGCCTCCTTGCTCCTGCTGTTTATTTAGGTTAGAGGAGATGTCTGCTTCCTGTGAATGTGTGAGGTGCTGAGGGATGCAAACATGTTGTGCCACTGCATGGCCTGTGAGGGCTACTTAAGACAGTGGCAAATCTCAAACAAGCCTCCAGCATCCCTGCAATGACATCAGTTTCTGCACAGTTCATGCACTGCCTGCAATTTCCATATGGGACTGTTAACAGAAATTGCCCTGAACAGGATTTTTCAAGATGGGTAAACAGAAGGGTCCAGCCACAAAACAGATTAGTTTGAACATTGCAAATCATTCTCAGAAGCTGAATGTCAGGAAATATGTGAATTTATTTTCAGTGGGATTTCTCTGTTTCCATGCTGCTTTCCCACAGGAAGTCCAGCTTAGAAATCCAAGACGTCATGCATCTAATGCATGCTTCAGTTTTGTTAAGCTGAATATTTGTGCAGCAATGTAAGCTATGCTGCAGCCTGGATAGGGAAGACCTGGGAAAGCATATATTCAGTTCTTGCCTCACATAACAACTGGCTTGTGAACCTCCACAGACTTGAATCCATTGGTGATCAGAGGTGGTGGCTTGGCACAGTCCAGAGCATGCTTTCCTGGTCTTTCCAAAAGCAGCAGGAGTGCAGAGAGGGAGCAGCAGTGTTCCCACCTCTAAACACAGAGTAGATGTGAAACCCAGGGGATTGGGGAACATTGTATGTGTGTTAAAATCTCTGAAGCAAGGTGAATGAGCCTGGGAATCTGTAGGGGACATGGGAAGCAAATGCATTTCCATTACACTGACACATATGCCTGTCAAGTCACATTATCTGACTGGTTTTGATGTATTGGTGTTGCTGAACCTGTTGACGGCAAGTTTTAGTGCTGGTCCCCTTAATTACTAATGTAGATTATTAGAATCTGTCATTACAAGATAATTTTGACACTTTCTTAACATCTGCAGAACTTGCTTCAGCTTTGGAAATTGAAATGGGGATTTCCTGTGCTGTGGTCCCATGAGCTTGTGCTTTGTCATTCCTAATAGCTTTCTCTGGCAACCCAGATGGCAATGTAGCTAGGGGTTGAATTTCTAGACCTTTTTTGTGTAACTTGTTTTCATAACTAGCCCTGTGTTTGTCCTCTCTTGGTTGCCAATTACCTGGAGCTGGGATATCATTTATTTATTTCTTCTTTTACCTTCTCTCTCAAAGTTGAAGACGATGGGCAGTTTCTCAGCCTATCTACATGGTGGACTTTAGGTAACATCTCTGTAACAACTGAGTTTGATCTATAAGTGTGCTTGGCTAAATGTCTGATCTGCAATACTTGTAATAGTTTAAAAGTCAATAAATACATTTTTAACAGTTGCTCTGTGAAAATGGAATGTGTGCACAACCTGCTGTTCTGTCTTGCTCTTAGGACAAATTTGCTCCAGCCAAACTGTTGAAAACAGTTTTATTTTTATTTTCTCCAAACAATGTTTTCTCCCTCCCTCAGGCAATAAATAAAAAGTTAATTTCTAGAAAAAAAAAAAAGAACAAAACCATACATATGTACATCAGCCACACAGGCATCTTGTGTGTTGGACTGGACTGGAGGGAAGGACAGAGGTAGGGTGGGAAATAAGGCTCCAGGTGGGTTGAAGATGAGGCATTTTCAAGGCTTGGACCAAAAGCTGCAGAAATGTTGCACAGGTGAACAAGACTCAGCACAGGAAAAGGGCTGGTCATGATGTGGGAGAAGCTTGAAAATGCTGGATGAATGACACCTCTGGGCCAGCCTGTCCTCCACCCCACAGCTTCTCTCTTCCATTACAGCCCACCCATGTCCCATCCTGCTCCTTTTGGAAGAGCAGCAGTGGGACTGGTGGAGAGGAAACTGAGCAGAGTAATCAAAAGCAGCCCAGACTGCTGCCCCAACCCCTTCTTTCTCATCTTAAAGCCACAGGAGATTGGACCTAAGTTTTCTAGAAACCAGTGATCCACAGAGGCAAGAAAAGGCATTTCAGACTACATCTCTCCCTCCAAACCACTTCCCAACCACAGAAATTGCTCTCCCCCTGGAATAGGCTCAGCTGGTGACTTGGCAGGTGCCTGCCAGCTCCTGCCTCATCTCCCCAGCCACTGGCAGGGCTGAGGCTGAGTGCAGGCAGCCCTGTGCCACCACTCCTGCTCACCCCAAAGCCCTGCCTGCAGCTCTGCTTGTCCAAAGTGTACCTGGCTCAGGTAAGCAGCACTTGCCATAAACACACAGGTCTCTCTGCAAGGGGGAAGGCTGCTGCACAATAAAACAGGGTATGCTCCTTTGTCAACCTAGATGAGCTGAGGCAGAAACATGGGGAGAAGGGGAGGTGTAAAAAAACAAGACAATAAAATAGGGATGGAAACACGTGAAGACCAGGCACTTGAGGAAACCTAGTATACTATCTTTTTCCTCCCCCAAAGAGCCTGGACAGTGTCAAGGTTTGTGGCTTTTACAACCTCGTGCTTTCAAAACATAACAATAAAAAGCAAACAAACCAAGATGAGGTAAAAAATTTCCCTACGAAAAGGATGGTGAGTCCAGGGTGAATGGCAGTGTCCGGCACTATTGCTTAACATCACAGGGCTCCACGCCCCTGCACGCCTGGCACTACCTGCCCGGCTGGCCTCGGCCCTGAGCTAACAGCTGGGCGACGTGGTGATGGGGCTGTGCAGGTAGGGGAGGCTGCTGGGGGTGGCATGGACACCGACAGACACTGGGAAGCTGAAGACAAACTGCGAGGTGGGGGTGGAGGTGGCCTTGCCCCGCTCCCGCAGTGTCCCCGAGGGGCTGACGGCCTCCACTGCGTATGAAGTGGCTAACACCTGCGACTCAAACTGCAGCAGCTGCCCCATGAAGCTGAAGTTGGGGGAGATGATGCTCCGGCGCTGCTTGACAAACTCAAAGGCCTCCTCTAGCTTGACACGTTTCTTCATCATCAGGTACGCCAAGCAGATGGTGGCTGAGCGGGAGATGCCAGCCTGGCAGTGCACCAGGACCCGGCCACAGCACTCCTTCACTGAGTCTGGAGGGCAACAGGGGTGAGATGTGAGACCCACACCCTGCCACCACAGCCCAGCCCCTCACCCAACCTGCAGGTGGTGGCTGACCTCCCTCCCACCGGTGCCACCAATGGACACAACATCTCTGCACGGGCACTCACCAATGTACTCAATTGCCTCCATGAACCAGGAGCTGATGTCAGCTTTGTGGTTATCCTCCACAGGGATACACTTGTACTGGTAGTGCCCCTCAAAGTGGTTGGGGCAGTCTGAGGAGACGTTCAGCAGGGCTGTGATGCCCAGTGCATCAAGCATGTCCCGCCGGGCTGCGTGGTAGGCGCTGCCAAGGTAGAGGAAGGGAAGGATCTCCACAGGCCCACCCTGTGACAGAAGAAAACAACAGGTTGACCAGGGGACAGTGGGAGGCAGGACACACATCCAGATGGCTTGGAAACATCGAGCTGTGCGGCAACCTGGCACCCGATCCAGGGTCCTCAGAAGAGGGAGCAGAGGCTGCCTTCCTGAGGTGCTAAACCTGTTTCAGCCCTTCCTCTACCTGCCTTTGTCCTATTCAGAAACAGGCAGGTGTGGGTTAACAGGATTTGGGCGTGTCCACTCAGCGGGGCACACAAACACCCTGGGCTTAGGAGGACCACCATGCTTTCCCATGAGAGGAAAGGAAGTAGGGCTTTGCCTTCGTGAGCCCCAGCTAAGGGAGAGCAGAGAGACTCCTGTTGGAGCAGGTTGTAATGCTGGAAGGGCAGTCCAGCTAGCTAAGCACTGGGCTTTTAGACATACCTGGTCATGGAAAGGGGTCCCACAGGAACTGCAGCCCAGATCCAGGGGCTCAGCGCTGGTGGGGGGTGACATATTGCTCAGGGACTTGGTTTTTGCGCAGAATTCAGGGTACTCTGAGGAGAAGCGCTCATAGCCCCCTGCAAGAAGAGAGGCACAAAGTGTTATCCCAGACCGCGTTCACAGGACTGCGGAACGGCACAGCCAGAGATGCCCTTGGCCACTAGATGATGCTACAGCGATGGAGAGTGGTCTCCTGCCCCAGGAGGAGCAGTCAGGCTCTTGGCAGCAAGGGGGAAATCCCTGTGGCCCCACCATTCCCTTGGAGCAAGAGCACCAAGAGCAATGATCTTGGCCACCCAAAGTCTCTGGTCCAGGGTTCGGTTCCCTGCATACTGCCAGCCAAAACTCCAGAATGAGGCCAAGGTTGCTCTCTGAGCATACTCAGACTTAAATGGGAAAAGCTGCTCCGAGGCCAAAGACTATTCAGTTCTCCTCTTCCCTTGACACATCATTTTGTCACAAGACAGGCAGGTCTCCCATTCCCAGCTTGACCCTCCAGCTCAGAGCTCCCAAAACAACAGACCAGGAAAGGCCTGGCTCTGGCTGACCCCACAGCCAAACTGCTCTCCAAGAGAGGAGTCTGCTGCTTCCCAAGGACTCAGGTGCAAGCTGAACATGGAGCAGCTTGTTCATCTGACCTGCTGCCAGGGGAATAAGCAGCACAGGGAATGTCACGGCTTCCTCATGGCCGGTGAAATGAGCAAATCCCACTGAGTTCCCAGGACAGGGAAACTGCAGTGTTGGCCTGCCAATAAACACTTCTGGTGAGATTTCCTTCTCTCATTCAAATCAAGTCAACAACCCTGACATCCTTGAAGGGTCTGACTTTGAGCCTCAAAATCAATGAAAATCATTATTTTACTATCATCATAGGATTCCAGCTAGATCAAGCCCTGACTCCCAGGTTGGTTCCTGAAGACTCAAACCAACTGCAGGACCTATGCCTGCAGATTTTGGCTTAGCAGAGCGTACAGCAGGATACTTCTTACCCAGCCTAAGCTCTGAGACTGCCCTGAACAAGGCTGGATATTCAAAACAATGGAAGCAAGCTTCTCAAGCAGCCCAGGGATCCCTGGGCAGCTAGAGCCCGATACTGCCAGCATCCCAGTGTCCTTTGTGGCTTCCTCCCCCTACAAAAGGAAGGGCTCTAGTACCTTAAAGCAGAACCGTGCAGATCTATCACTGCATTTGCATTGTCCCTCCCACGCAGCCAGGACAGTTTGCAGAAGCTTCATTTCCCTGGCCTGACATCCCTTTACAGTCTTACTGCTTCGATTTGAAAGAGCATCCAAAACCAAAAGTCTTTGTTAGACAAGTTCCAGGGTTCTGGTCTTAAAATCTCTGGATCTACTACATCACACTCCAGTGGTCATCACACCATGAGAGGGAAAAGCTACCCAGGGTGATGGGCAGAAAAATCTTGGAAAGAATGGTTCTTGGAAAGAAAAAGAGACCTATTCAAATGCTTCTCTTCAATGAATTTCATCAGATTCATTGATCCAGCAGCTCCTGGCTGTTCACACCAGCCCTGCCCGGTGCAGGAGCCAGGCAGAGCAGGTGCCTATGGCCAAGCAACCCCCAGGCCGGCTGCTTCACAGGGAACCTGGCAGCAGCCTGACCTGCACAAAACACTTCAGGATCTTCATTGTGACCTGCACCCCACAAATGTGCACTTGGGCATGCACAGCTCTGGGTTAGTGTAGCCCTCATGGAATCAGAACAAGATTATTTCAGTGGCTCTGTGGAACGCAAAAATAAGACTGTAGTGCTGAGACTGAGTCTCTCGGAGCCCATTCCTTAAAAGAGCTCCCATTCCTACCAACCTCCCACGAGAACCACAGAGGCACCAGAAGCTCTTAGCTGACAAAGGCCACCCTTGCAGGAGAGCAGCATTTCCTGCCACATGCGTGGCTCCAGCACCACGCTGGCTCGCGGTGAAGGAGCCTGCTCCTGAGCAAGCCCTTGCTGTGCAGGCACTCCCGCAGCAGCACGTCGTATCGCATCCCTGGAACAGCTCCTGCTGCTTTTACTGTATCTACTACAACCGAAGCGCTAGTTCCTCCATCTATCAAGCCTCTTTATGGATTTGCTACTCTGCATACACATCCTCACCCCTGCTGTAAGTAAGCCAAGGAATAAATTGACTCTCAGGCTGTAAACAAAAAAGAAAAAGCCCCCCAGAGCTCATCCAGGAACCCCAGCTGAGCATCCCCCGCCTCTAAATCATCTCAAGGCAATTCTCAGGACCAGCAGCTCCAAATGTGCACAGCTTCCCATTTTAACACACGGCAGAGGGGGGGAGTCCTGATCCCTGCTGTAGTCGCAAAAGGAGCACAGAGGCGTCCCCGGGGTTTCTGCCCGCTGCAAGGGGACATCGCCGTGACAGCAGGTATTTGACCTGCACAAACACCTCCTGCGCACCACGGGGCCGGGGACGGACTCAAACAAAGCGTGGGGGGATTCCCCCCAACACGCTCACTTCCCTCAGGTCCCGGGCAGGGCCACGGGGCCGGTCGATGCCCCGGAGCCGGCTCAGACCGCCCGGGCACCCACGCTCGGGGCTGATGGCCGCGCTGCGGCGGTGCCGGGACCCCCGCTCCGGGGCGGCGCAGCCCCGGTGCGTGCGGCCCCCAGCGCTCCCGCCGGCTCCCAACTTCTGCGGGACAGCCGCCGCCGGGGGGAGGCAGCGCAGCGCCCGGGGCACGGCGAGCCCGGACCTCGCTCCCGGGCGCGGGCGGCCGTCCGCCGCCGGCTCCCGCCCGGCATTCCCGGTGTCCCCCGCCCGCTCCCGCCGGCGGTACCTGCCAGGAGGCGGATGTCGGCGCGCGCCGTGTCGCGACGGAGCGCGCGCACCACGAGCGCCACGGTGCTGTCCTCGCGCAGGGCCTCGGCGCGCGGGCTGCGCTCGTCGTACACCACGACGGCGGAGTAGAGCCCGGCCCGCAGCCGCGCCCGCACCTCGCCCTCGGCCGGCAGGATCTGCTCCAGGCTCACGGCGCCCTTCGCCCGCCGCCGCACGATCGTGTTGCAGCGCACGTTGAGCGCCCCGCGGATGTGCCCGGCGCTGTGCGCCAGGAAGGGGCGGCAGTCCAGCACCAGGCACCGCGCGGCGCCGCCGGCCCCGGCCTCGTCGCGGCCGACGAGGCGGCGCAGCGCGCTGCCCTCCATCTCGCGCAGCCCCTCGGTGGCCACCATGGCGGGGGGAGCGAGCGCCCGCCGCGCCCCGCGCCCGCCGCCCGCGCCGCTCGCGCACCCCCGCGCGCGCCGCGCGCAGCCTTTACTACCCGGCGGCGGCCGGCGCGCGCCCCCGCCCCGCCCCGCCCCGCCCATTCGCGGCGCGCCGCGGCCGCATGAATGGAGGGGAGGCGGCGCGCGGGCGCGGCGACGTCACCGCCTCCATTCACAAAAAAAAAAAGAAAACCCGTCCGGGTTGTGAATGGGCGAGAGCGGCGGGACGCGCCGCGCCTTTGTCACTGCGGGGCAGCGCCGTGTCACCCCCGCCCGCGCCCCCCGGGACCCGCACGCTGCGGGACACACGCGCGCGTGCACAGGCTGCGGGACACGCGCCCGTCTACACAGACACACAGACACACAGACACACACACAGACATACACACAGACACACACAGAGACACACACACACACACACACAGAGACACACAGAGACACACACACACACAGACACACACACAGACACACACACACACACACACAGAGACACACACACAGAGACACACAGAGACAAACACACACACACAGACATACACACAGACACACACAGACACACACAGACACACACACACACACAGACATACAGAGACACACACAGACACACACACACACACACAAACATACAGACACACACAGAGACACACACACACACACAGACACACACACACACACACAGACACACACAGAGACACACAGAGACACACACACACACAGACACACACACCGACACACACACACACAGACACACACACACACACACACACACTCAGACACACACACACACAGACACACACACACTCAGGCACACGCACACAGCAGGCCGGGCACACGCTGCGCACATTCCTCTTCCTTTGTCTCCTTGCTGCTGTTTCGCTTGGACTGCCGCGGCGGGGGGCACTGAGCAGGGCCCGCTGTCAGCTCTGCAGGGTCCCTCTGGGTCCTTCTGGCTATGTATCTTTCACGGCCACGCTTCCCCTGTCAGAAAACGGCATCTCGTTGGCTGCAGAGCCCTGAAAACACTACAGCACCCTGCCTGATTTCATTCCTCACATAGAGGAATTCAATTTTCCATTAAAAGACTAAGGAGTAAATGCACAGCCCTGAAGTGTCCCAGGAGGGTCTCCCCATAACCACCACCCAAACACCGAGCAATCATTTCACCCCAAAGTCCCCTTTCAGACTGCTTTCAAACAGAAGCAGCATCGCAAACCACAATGCCAGCAACAGTGCTCAGGGCATTTCCTGCACACTGATGCCGGCCAGTCCCAGGTGAGTGTGCTTCAGAGACCTGAAGGTGTTCAGCTATCCAGATGTGGACTTGGATGTGGTGGGTGTAAGGTTAGGGGCCCAATGCTTACTCAAGCTCATCTGCCCTGTCACTGCTTTTCACAGAGGGCAGCGCTTGGAGAGGCAGCTTGGCTTCCCCTCCCCTGCATACTTGGTCGCTGTTTACCCAGGCACGTCAGGGTAACACCTTGCTGTGTGTGCCTGCCTGGGAGGAATCCAGCCTAGCACACACGTGCAGGACCTACAGCTGGTGACACTCCTGCATCCTTTACACTCTGCTCTCTGACCGCTGCTGGATTCTCCCCTCGGCCTGAGTCAGCCCAATCTTTGCACCTGTGGCTTTTGTGTGCCATGCCAATCTTTTGCCAGCCAAGCCAAATCAGATGAGCTGTGGGGGAAACACAGCTGCCATTTGTGTAATAAACCCCCCTCCAGGGTGCATTAGAGCCTGTTGCCTAATACAAGGGTGGAAGGCTAATCGTCCCCCATTCTAACATGCATCAAACACAAGAATAGCAAAACCCTATTTCTGCTGAAGTAAAGCAGACTCTGGGTGGCCAGTGACATACCAAAAACATTCTTTCTTCCTGTAGAGAAAGCTGCCAGAGACAAAAATCTCAAACTGAGAATTTGATTACAAATTAATGGGAAATCATACTCTCGTACCAAGAGTCCTTGAACTCAAGTTGGATCATCAAAGCATCTTAAAAAGTTTTGTGCAAGGCCTGATGTTAAAATATGTTGTTTTCTTTGTTCCTCTTGGGCAGCTCTTGGCCACCAGCACAGGATGAGCTAGCCTGGTGTCTCAAATGCCCTCTGCACTATTCACTCCAGCTTTTACGCTAAAATTGGATAACCAAGGGCACAAAGTGTATGTCCTTGGAGGCAGATCCATCATCCTATTTTTCCCCTTCTCATCCAGTGTGTGACTGGGACAAACCCATCTGAGGTAGGAGAGGAGGGCAGTATTGTCATGGGTGCAGGAAGGGGCATTTGGGCTGACGTTCCTGGATGTTTGCAAGAGCACTGATGAAGGATATTACTTCAGGGCAGAGTGTGGAAGGATGTGTGTGCATGTGCATCTGGTGGAGATTTTCAAGTATTTCCATGTGACTGAACCCTCTCCCTACTCTTCATCCCTTCCTGCTGCCCTATCTAGATGTGGCAGGTTCTTGGCTTCCTGGAAAATAAGCTGCACCCAGTCAGGCTGCTGGGAATCCCACTGTGCACCCACACTAGGCATTGTCACATCTGTGCTCCTGGCTGGTCACCTCTGGAGCTGGCACTCTGCTGGGGCTGGTGGCTCACAGATGTGGAGAAATTGAACCCAAAGGCAAGAGTGCCCAAAATGAACCAAGGCAAGGCCATGACACACCGCTGGAGGAGAAGAAGGATCTCCCTCACTGCAGTTAGCTCAAGAGGAAATTTAATTAACTTTATTTATAGAGGTATTAAGATGAGAGTCACCAAAAATGCTTGCAAAGCAGAAGCCACAAGTCAAAAGAAGCAGCACAGCTACGTGGGCTGGAGGGGCAGGGTGTATGGAAAAGATTGGGGATAGGCGGTGGAGATTGGAGAAGACCACATGGCTCCATGCCTGACTTTGTAAACCCAGAGAAGTGTGAAAGCTAATATTCCTGTCAAAGAGCATCCGTATGGTGCAAACTGAAATATATTCCACTGGAAAACAAACAACCAAAAGAAAAGAGAGAGAGCAAGATACATTCATTTCCTTTGCAGCAGAGTCAAGGAATCATCTTTTATAGGGCCCTGGCCAGAAAAGGCAATTGTTGAAAGGGTTGAAGGGAAATGAATTGTCAAAGGAGGCACATATTTGGATGATTAAATGTCAATATGTACCTTGAATTAAGAAAAAGGAATTTACACCTCATCTCACTGTGGCAGTGAAAACCAAATTAGAGTCAGACTGTAAATTTGCCAGCCAATAGATCCCCATTTGTTGGGCTACCTCAAGGTTTTTTCTGCCCAGAGAAATGCCAAAGCATAAGTTCCCCTGGGTGGGCAATAGTTGCTGTGGGCAGCTCTTAAAATGCTAAGCTCTGCGAGCCCTCTGGACTCCTCCAGGTTTCCTGGCTCTGCTCCCCTGGCTCCTGGCCCCAGTGTGCACTCATGGAGTCCTGATGTGCTGGCTCACAGTGCAGGTCTCAGCTACCTGACAGATGTGCCTGCCTCTGTGCCGCTGGGCAGGAACAGTGGCCAGGACTTTGTTATGCTGAAGTTTTCCCAAGAGCTTGACTCCCTCCATCCTCCTGGTCAGCCAGTGGAGCTATGGATGGACAAAGCACAGAGGTACATCCTCACTACTCTTGGCACGTGGCAGAAGTTGCAGCGTAAAGATACTGCCACCTTTCCTTGGCTGCTGCCAGTGGCTGGCCAAAGGGTTGAGTGGTTTGCCCTGGCATGTGCAGGAAGCCTTTGGCAGAAATGAAAGGCAGGATCAAGGTCTTAGCAACTTGCAAGTCCGCACTTACCGAAAAGCCTTACCCTCCCAGAGTGCCACAGGGGCATGGTTCCCTTCTATCCTCTTGGAGCACTTTACAGTTCTCCTTTCCTGCCATCTCCCTTCCTCACAGCTTTCCAGGATGGGGAATGCACCCTCCTGTCCACAAAGGGAAGTGCAGCAGTGAAAGAGTTAAAAGATTCATGTTAATAAATTCAGGCTGTCTTTCCTCTAGGGCATATTTACATATTAATGGATGGGAATTGTAATGAACCTGTCTAGGGAGGCTAAAGGGGAAATTATGCAAGGTTGGCTGAGAAGGTGGAGGAGGGGAAAATGTTCATTTTCAGTGCTTTCCAACCCCTCAGCTGCAGAAGCATGTGACCAGCCTAGGCCCCAGGGCAGCGCCTTGCCTAGCATGGGACACCCCTGGAGAGAAGGAAGAACCAGAGGGCAGGTAGCTGTTCAGGCCCAAATGCATCCCTCCTGCACTGGCTTCTCATAGCTAAGCTCCATACTGTCCCAGATGTGTCCCAGGGTCACAACAGCATATTTCAGCAAGCATGTCCCAGATCATCACCCCATCCTCCAAGGCAGCCAGAGGAAAAGCAGCTCTTGGTGGGCAGTCACAAGAGCGGCTCAGCCATAACTAGTTTTTCAGCAGACAATCTCTCAGGGCTTTTCGAAAACACTGTGTGTGCTTGGAGCAAGAGGCAAGGGAGCCAAGGAAGGGGATTTGTTCCAGGCTGGGCTGAGGTGCTTCCCTATCCCATCCTTGCTCCTTCACACCAGGCTGCTTGAACCCTGCCACAGTCTTTGTTGCCTCAAGCCACAAAGCTCTCCGCATGCGAACCCAAAAGCCTTTGACAGCACATGAAAAATGCCAGGAGCTTTGCCAGGTCTGCTTTCTCTGCTCTCTACTGAGGCCTTGGTGTGTAATCCCCACTCCAGCCCTACAGATTTTATCTCAAGAAGAACAAATAATCTGTTGCTTTTTCCCTGCAATATCAGATAGAGCCATAAATCACTAGATAGGAGACTCATTTCTGGGCCTCTGATCTGATTTAGATTGGAAGATGGAAAAAGCAGCCTTTATTCCTGAAAGCAAAGGAGCACTTCTTCAGAACATTGATGGGTCCTCCATGTACCTCAATAGCTACAAATGGTTTATGCCCATGCAAATGAGATCAGGGCAGGACCCACTCAAATTAGCAGGATACAAAGTGGCCTGCAGATTTTCTGCTGCAGATTTGGTTTCTCTCCCCACTCTCTCTCTCTCTCTCTCTCTCAACCTCCTGCTTTTTGCCACTGCTTTTATTTCTGCTTGTAAAAGTCAGTGCAGCCCCAGTTACTCTGGGTGAGAAACGTGAGGCCTGATCCAGCATGGTCAGTAATGGGAACAAGATTTTAAGAAGAGCAATGGCTTCTGCTAGGTGAGGGCTGCTCTGCAACAGGCCTAAATTCTGCCTGCAGAAACAGGGAGCCTTCCAAAATCCTGTGCTGTTTCTTTTTGACCTGCCTGGTTTTGGTGGGAAGTGTGAGGGGACACCAGTTGCAGGGTTTGGAGGTTCGCTGCTGGTGGGACTCCTGAAGACTGGACAGTGGGAAAGGGCATGCAGAACTCATACATCCATCACTCCTGCTCTGAAGGACTTAGGAGCCCAATGTTCCCACAGGTGTGGCAGACTTGCCCCTCTATATCACCCCTCCACAACACCAGGACCCAGAGACCAGCTCTGGTTCGGGTCCCGGCAGGTGCAGAGCCAGCCTGGCTGTCCCCTGGGCACAGTCTCTACCAGTGCTTCAGACTGGGGGGTGGGTGGTAGGATCCAGGGTGATTGCTGAATGCTGCTGCAGCCTTGGTGAACCAGGGTAGCCCACACTGGGAAGCTTCTTCCTGATATAAGAATCTGCGCAGACTATGCTTTACATTTTGTCATGATTTTATACAAATGTGGTGCTGTGCCCCTGTCAGACCCCATCAGCATCCTCTTCCAATCCCCTTCCATCTCCTGCTTTTCACAAAAACCCTGAAGCTTTCCCCATTCCAGGTGTCAGGACATACATGGTCTGTGGTCATGTTATTAAAACGAAGGATTATAAAGCAGAGGTGGATAAAACAGGCACATGGGTCTCTTAATCCCAGAATTTTTAGTGCCATGGGGATTAGTCTTACATCTTTGGCTGCAGGATTTGGGGATGCAGCAGAGAGCCAGAGAAGTGAATCTGTGAAAGAAAGTTGATCCCCTCCTCTCAGTTTGCTGTAAGACAAATGCAGTGTAAGGGGTCTGCTTTGAGAACTAGATTGAAGCCGCTAAGGGATGTGGCATTTTAACCTTTAACATAGCCTGTGACATTTTGCCTTTAACACACATTATATCTCTCATGGCTCTGAAGCCAGGGATCACTCCTGAAAACTCTCCAGCCCTGGTGCAATATTTAATCATGGGCACAGAGATCCTAGCAGCTGCCTTCTTTGGGTACATCACTGTTTGCAAGTTGAAAGAGAAATGCCTCGCTTGAATTTCCCAGTGTTTGGTTAAGCATCCGGCCTCAGTGATAGGATTGAAGCTGAGCTTTGAATGACGTTTTTTGCTAGGAAGAAAGGGGCTGGGAAGAGACATTTCTCCCTTGGGCTTAAGATCATAAATAAGGCAGTGTTATGTAAGTGTGACTATAACCTATTTATACATAGTGTCAGACTCATACACTAAGGCTATGAATGACAAATCTCCCACTAATTTTTATGAATGTAGCAGTGGTACCTGTATGAGTTTTGAAACAGCAGTGGAAATACAGGTTGTTCTGTGCCAGCAGTAACTGGGACACCCCTCCAAGTTACACTGAGGGAGGGATGATTTGTGTCTGGTACTTCTTTTACAGACACAAGGGGTGCAATTGGCTTCAAGCAGCTCCCTTGTACCCGTTCCTGATCCCAAGGCCCAAGTGGCAGGCACTAGGGGAACGGAAACCTGCTGCTTTTCCTGGGACAAACTCGGTCTCTTGTCCCTCAAGCAGTGGGCCAGGTGGGAGCTGGGCTCCTCAGAGGCTCTTTCAACAGGACTGTGCCCTCTTGTGAGGCATGGAGATGCTGAGGGTTCATCCAGGTGCCTGGACATGGGAACCAAAAGTGTTGTCTGGCAAGGTCAAACTCACATAAGGAGCACCAACTTGCACAAGCTGTTAACCAGGGAAACACCTTGCTGCAGGACCTGTGCATGCTCTGAGTTTACAGAGCATTAAAAGTAAAAGGATAAATTCCTGGAAGCAAAACACATGGGTGGTTACTAAACACGGGGAGATTGCTGAGCTTGAACTCTTCAGAGGCCAGAAGTGTAGCTGAACTCCTTCTGACACACATTTGTGCTCGTTCTGTGTATCTGTGCCTCACACTGGTGTTGCTCTGTGTAAAGTTGCTGAGCAGAGGGGTTAGAACAAAAGCAGCCTCATGTAGGCCAATGCAGCCTTAGCTCTGTGTCTCTAACTTGGCTGGCATGGCCTGATGCTTGCCTGGGACCAAGACAATGGCAAATGTATATTAAAAAAACCAAAGGAAGATTTATATCCAGAAATCACTCCTGAGGCACAGAGAGTCAATCATCGTAATTGTGACAAGACAAAACCCCAAATCAGCTTCAAGTTTAAAGACAGGCTTTTTCCTTCTCCATTGCCTCCCAGCCTGGGCTCTGCCTTGGGCGCCGTCTCAGCACGCAAACAATCGCACATCCTTCCCACGGGCCCTGTGCCAGCAGCCGTGGACCCCAGGGACCTGAGCATCACAGCCATCCACAGGAGGCTGTGACAAGAGGAGAAAGTCTGAAATCCCTCTGGGGCTTCTTTGTGCCTCCAGTTAATCTCCCTTCTCTGCTCCACAGATGATCTCAGCTCCTGCTGCGACCTGATCACACGAATCTGGCAGGGACACGTGGCCCTGGCTTGTCGTGTCTTTCTGTCCCCTGCCGGAGATGAGGCAGCCATGGGGTCAAGTGTGGATGGCCCAGGGGGTCAGAAGTGACCGCAGCTGCCGTGATTCTTTCCTAGACACCCCCAGCAGAGCCCTGTGACTGATTCACCTCCTGTCTTGGTGCATCAGGCATTGACTCACACCCAAAAACGTCAGATGATTGTGTCCGTGAAGGTCTTCATGGACTTTGTCCCAGGCGTCCCCACTGAACTTTAAAGCTGGGTCCTCTTTGAGAGGTGGAACAGATGGGAGACCTTGGCTGGTGGTGCTCTGTGCCTCCGGAGGAACGTGAAATGAGGCTGGACAACTGTCCCAGCCTCCTTCAATTCGCTTCTCAGTGGTTTCCTGTGCCAGTGTGAGGTCTCTCTTGTTAAAACAAACAAACAAAAAAGGCCTTATCTGAGAAAGGCCTGATCCTGCTGCCTTGGCCTTGGTATTTCCATCAGGGGCAGAGGGAAGCAGCAGAGACCTCGGGCTCTCAGGCTGCTGCCAAACATATGTTCTCAGGGCTGGAATCAGCTTCTGCAGCAGTTGGCATGCTGACAGATAGGCACATGCCACAGCCTTGCTGGCAAGAGTTTATGCCCTTGCCCTTGAAAATCTCTCCCAGAGGCTCACTTCTTCTCTGCTCTGCTTTGCCCAATGTGTTCAATAAAGGGAAAAGAAAACCCCAGCAGAATAGGAAACATTCTGACAGACTACTTGCCAGCCACAACCCACCACTGACCTGGTGACTCTCTGAGCAGCCCCTTCAAAGGGCTTAAGCCACTCCAGGAGTGTTGTCAAGCACCAGCAGCAGAAACAGAGAAAAAGCCCAGTAAAGAGAGTAAGTAGTCCAACAGCAGGAATAGCAAAAACAGTAAAATTGTGTGTTCAATAGTAGATATCCCATCCAGTCAAATAACATGGGGAGCACTCAAATGATGTGGATACTCCAGCAATAATAAAGAGGTGTAAAAAGTCCAGCTGGATCAATGACCTGGCTGCAAGGGCAGCTAACCTGCTTCAGGCAATTTGGAAACAGCATGAACCTGGGCAAGTGAGCCAGTGCTTTCCAGGCAACTATTCCCATCCTGTGCAATGTGCCTGGGGGACTTCCTGAGCCAGCGCTGGGATCTGTGCTCCTAATAACCCCTAATAGGTATTTCCTCCATGAATAGGCCTGGGTGCTTTTTGAACTCATGCAAATGTTCAGCATCCACAGCATCCTGCAGTGAGGAGTTCCACTGCTTCATTATGCCAGAGCCATTTCCTTGGGCTGGCTTTGAACCTGCCACCTCCTTGTTTCATTGCTCCTCTCCATTTCTGTCCTGAAAGAGATGGTCATCTCAAACCCATCTCTTCTCAGCTATGGGAGCAGAAGAAATGGCATCTTGCCACCCTATTTGGGGACATAACAGTATTGCACTGAACTACCTAATAAAATCAAAGTGTAATTCTGCCCAACTGATTGAAAAATATTGCTCTTTTTGCAGGGCAACTTGCTTTGTCACACAAAGGATGCATTGACCTGTTTCAACTCAGCATTTTTAGACTGCTTTTCTCCATCAAGATCTGCCACATAATTGTGTCAGGAGATCATCTTTGAGGCTGAAGTGTAGAGCACCCCACTTTTCTCAGGGGATGAATACTCTTTATGCCGGGGCTCCCCAGGCTGCTGGTTATTCACGCTCTGTCATTCTGGGCTCTGAGCTCCAGCTCAGTGAGCTCATGGGGGGTAACACAACTATCAGAGTTTTGTTTTTGCAGAGTGTGGCATGACATGGGAGCCCATGCACATTTATGCTGCTGTTGCTGTCAGCACATCTCACCAGTGGCTGATAATAAAGGGAGACATGGTCAAACAAGCTGCTCTGAAGGCAAAGATGAATGAAAAGATAGGCTCTAGCAAGCTTTGCATAGGAGGCAAAATAAAAGGGACAAGTCACAAACATACACAAATGGATATGTCAGGTCTGGGGGTTGTTCTCACCTGTTTTCAGCATTGCTGCTGAGAGCCTTCAATACACAGCTCCAGAGACAGGGCCATCTGTTTTGCCACGACAGCTGGCAGCTAGCAGAGGCCACGGTGAATAATCTGCCTCCTCTGGAGTCAAACTTGCTAAGAAAAGCAATTTCAGCCATGTCAGATGAAAGCCACCTGCTGCCCCAGCCAAAGGCACGGCAAGTGTGGGCACCATGGCACCAGGTTCTCCCAGCTTCCCACCACATCTCTCTTGCTGGAACAGAGGAGGTTCCCAGCAACATCTCTTTTCACCTTTGCATTTTAGCAGGGAGAAGCTACAGAAGAATTGTTTGCCCTGGCTGAACTTTCCTTGTTTCTTTGGGGTTTAAAATTTTTCTTTTGAAAAATGTAGGGTTTTCTTCTCCATCTCTCTTCCAGAATCCCTGGTGTGAGCATTGCTCAGTGGTTGAGAGAGTGTGGTGAGTAATGGTACTGGGCATGAGGAAAGATTGACATAGGAAATGAAGCGTGGAGAAGGAAGGGGTGCAGACAGTGCGGCCCCACAGGCTCTCCAAAGGGCAGAGTAATGGTGACAAAGTGCATGAAAGAGGAAGCAAAAGAAAAAATGGGGAACTTCCAGCCCTTCACTGGGCATCCTCTGGGGAAGATATGCAAGACAAAGTCCCCAAAGTGAGTTATGCAGCAATGTGGGGCCAGCTGGTGGCTGTCACAGCTGCCTGCTCCAGTGCTGTGCCACCTCTGGAAGATTTCTAGGGAGACACTGGCCTTGCTATGCCACAAACCTGAAGCCCCCTTTGGCTGGTGTTGATTCCATGTGCCTTGCTGCAAGGGGAGAGGGGTGGTCTGTAATCACAGGGACCCCTGGGTACGGCCCCCTCCTTCCCAATATTTGCTAGGCTTCCTCATGCAGAGAAAGGACCTGGCACCCCTTCTGGGAGACACAGCTCCAGCTGCTGCCTTTGCAGCCTCCTGCAATCCTCTGAGCATCCTTGGGGGTCTCCTGAATAGAGGAAAACCTGGCTGGTGGGCCTGGCCCAGGTCTGAATGCACAGCTTGGAAAGTTATCTGAACTATAATTTAAAATGTTGCCATAAAAAGATGGCCAGATGCGTTTTAAGAGAAGTAGCCTTGAGACAATCCCAATGGAAATAGGGTATTTTGTGAGGAAGGAATGGGCCCATCTGTCAGCACCAGTGATACCACCAGGAAGATTTGAAGATGGTAAACTGAAACAATTTTCTCAGAAGCAATGACCTCAACAAGCTTACCATCACATTAAGGGAACCTCATTAATCAGGAATAGTGCCTGGGGTCTCCTGATGAGGTAAATCTAGAGGTGCAATTGCAACCCATGGCAGTCCATGCAGCCCATTAGCACCATGTCTTGGTTTCAGTTCCACCCAAACTCCTGGGCTGACGCAAGCCCAGGAGAGAAGTGTCATGTAAACCAGAAGAAGAGAGGAAAATTTCCAACACAAAGGTTTTTCAGAGCTGTTCCTTGTGTTTGTTTGGCCTTGTAAAAACTCACTTTTATCTGAAATGAAAATTTTTGAAACTGTGGTCACAGAACTACTTTGCAGAAAAACTTTGAGGGCCACAATGGCATCTCTCCTGCCGACCTCCTGGGCCACAGGAAAACCTGCCTGGCTTCCCTTCCCTGCATTTGGAGAGCAAATTAGCAGGGATATGCTAGTTACTTCCTTGCATGAGGGCTGGCCTCCCTCTTTCTGTGTGCTTGGAACAACCTGTAAAGGCCTCAGGACAAAGCTGAGCTTTCTAATGCACATCAAATCTGTTGTGATAATTTTCATCTTTTCCTCCCTGAGTTACTCATGTCCTTATCAGCTTTGCTGCCCTGTCCTGTTGGTCAGGACATTTCTTATACCACTCATTCTCTTTTGCTGAACTTCCTTGATTGAGGCTGCTGGAAGAAAAACAGCTGTGCCAAAACATTAAGGACTGTGAAGGGCTTGGAAGCACCAGAACCGTGAGGGAAGAGCATCCTTCTCCTCAGCAAAGTGCAACTTGGGCATGCAGCGAGCACTGACATTCACGTGCCCACTGTGGCGGGGTCTCACGGGGAAAGAGACTGGGATGAGCGAGTAGTTTTAATTGTACACACAACTTTTTGCTCCAGTCTCACCAACTGAGTGCTGGTTTGGGGCACACACATGCTTAAGCATTGCTGGCGCCTGTTGCATGGGGAGCAAAGGCACACTTAGCTAGCGTGGATTGGTTTTGCATTAGTCCATTTCCTTTTCCCTGACACAGGAGAAATTTGTCTTGCATTTAGTGTTGTTTCCTACCCACTTGGAAAGGAAGAAGTGGGTGGTGGCCACATCCCCTTCCCTGAAGGCCGTCCCTGGTGCAGGGGGCCCTGGGCTGGAGAGGAGGAGCAGAGGGGGCCCAGTTCCTCATGGCATCCGCTCAAAGCATCTCAGACTCAGCTTTTAACCTGTCATCACACAGGCAAGGGTCAGCTCTGTCTGCCACACACCCTCTTCATCCTCATCTGACTATCACAGCAGCACAGATTGCTCCCCACTGCCCAGTGATGCTGGCTGCAGACCTGCTCCCCCACCACAGCATCTCTTCCTAAGTGTGAAATCCCTGGCAGGCAAAATGTCCTCTTTGTCCCTTTCTCCCCCCGAAGCTATGCCATCCTGCATTGTTCATTGCACAGTGGGAAGTTTTCTGGCGTGACTGCAGGCACCAGCAGGGAGGTTGTGTAGCTGCAGTGGCTGCTGGCCATGAGACACAAAGTCCCAGCAGGGAAGGCTGGCCAGGCTCATGAATGACCGCTGCTTGCTCGATGTAATGAGCAAATATTGTTAACAAGCAGCTGTAATCTCCTGGCTTTGTGTGCTCTCCCCCCTGCTGTTGCATACACAGAGGTGATGTCAGGGTGTCAGGGAAGACATGTCCCTCCTTGACATCCTGTGTGCTTTCTCCCTGGGATCAGCAGAGGTGTTCTCTGGAACTACACCAGCAGTAGTCCCTTTCCACCTTCTCTTGGTGCTGCAGCCTCTGGGCCAGCATGTGATGTTGTGAGGATGCATCTATTTGTGCACAGACACTCAGTCACCCAGCCCAACTCCTCTCACTCAAGTGTGGGGCAGGGTGAAGGGGGCAAACCCTTCGACTCAAACAGATATTCAGCCTTGCTGGCATATTTAAATCCTTCCTCTGAGGGACAGTGCTCTTTGGCATTAAGGACTGACTACAGCATTATCATTTTGTTGACTGAAGAGATGTTAGGATTAGGGGCAGAGGAAAGAAAGGGATGGAAATGTGCTCCATTTCCTAGAGACGGCCGCTTTTTTCTCCTCCCAAATTGCCCAGCCAACCACAAGATGAGTCACTGGTCTCCCGCATTTCCACCTGACCCACTTTTGGCTTGTCAGGGCTGACTGCAGAGCTTTTGTTTCTGGGATGCACATATGCACAGCCATGCAACTGTGATGCTTTGGGCTTCTCCTGCGTGAAATAACCTGGAAGCAGGGAAGCTTTTCAGCCCTGGGCTTCCCTTGAAGGCACAAAATTATGTCTATCCCAGGCCACCAACATCTAGGCTCCGCTAGAAAGGTCCTGGGGGCCTTGCCCGAGCTCTGCAGGGAGCTTTGATCCCGGCAGCTCCAAGCTGAGCCTGGGGGTCCGGCACTGCGAAGCCGTTATCCCATAGTTAGGTTTCCCTCTGGGAAAAGCTGAAAGGAATAAACAGCAGATGGGACAGCTTGTTCTGCTTGCCTGCTAATGGGTTTCAGTAGGCTGTTCCCGATTTTCATGCTCCTGTCTGTGAAAAGGTACTATGATGAGTCAGGACGCTCACACAGCTGCAAATAAAAGCACCTCAGAAGTGCCCAGGTAACGGTGCCCACCAGGTCACTGTTTGCCTCCTGAGTGCTGTGCCTGGCATAGATCTCTTCTTTTCCAAAACCACGAGCAGCACTGTGTCGAACCACAGTTGAATAGGAGAGATGAGAAACACAGATTAGATGCAGAAAGCAGAAATGGCATTCCAGGCACAGGAACAGCCCTGGGCAGCAGTATAAATAGTTAGATGCTTGCTCCATTTCGTGCATGGTGGTGTCACTTTTTTTCCGCCCCCCAAGGGAAGTTTCCAGGGGTGAAATGTCCATCCCAATTGTATTTTCCATGTCCAACTCATTGTACTTCCTCAGCCTTCACATCTTGAAGGATGTTGCAGGGGACTTACCTTGCAACCAGATCACGTCTTGCTTTCACCTCCCTTTGCTGGCTAAAGGGATGGCTTGTTCCTCTGTTCTGAACTATATTTGTGTGCCTGTCTCTCTCTGGCTCCTGGTGCAGAGCCTCTGTGGCTTCTTGAAAGGGCCCCTGTCCGGCCTCTGGTACCTGCAGCCAGTCCCTGGCTTACCTGCCTTTCACCATGCTTTGTTGCAGTGTTTTAGGATCCCAGATTCAGCTAAGTGTCTCAACACCTTTAGCCAATGGCTATGGCCCTCATGGCTCAGCAAAAAAGTCCAAGCCCACCCAGAGGACATGGTGGGATCTCAGGAAAAATGCACTAAGAGAGGCAGCAAAGGGGAAGGTTGTGCTTATTTGGTTGCCAAAGGTACAAGGAATAGTCCTTCTATCTTAGGGCTGCAAAAGCCCCATTGAACTACAGACCTATTCCTCACATGGCAACATCCAGGTTATCCCAGATCCAATTCTAGGTTCATTTGTTCTGAATGGAGGACATTTAATGTTAGACTGAAAAACCTTCCTTAGCTAGCTGCCAACAGCTGAAGGAGGTGCACGTGCATGCACTGTCTGTTGTGTACCCCAAAGATGTTCACAGACCTGCTCCAGCAGGGCAACCATAAAGTGGAACCTTCTTTGACTGCCCCCCACCCCTGGCAAACTCTGAGAGCAATGGAGCCAGCAAAAGAATCATGCTGTTCCTGCCCACAGGCTGTAAAACGTGGGAGAAGGAGCCCACACATCCCAGCCAGCGGCTTCCCAGGCATCTGACCACAGCAAGGGCTGAGGGCTGGGTCCTGATGAAATGGCCTGTTTATGTTTTCAGTGCACATGGCACTAATTACTGGTGTCTGTGCTGTAATCCATGCTCTGCGGGCAAGCCAGAAGGTGAGGCTGGGCACACCTGCCTGGTGTGTGGGACCCAGCCCTGGCAGGGTCTGGCAGGGTGGTGAGGTGCTCGTGCTCTGCATGTGCAAGGCACCTGACCTCTGCCTGGGCCCTGGTCCTGTCCACCATCCTGTGCAGCAAAGCCATGCTGCCCAGCATGAAACCATCCAGAGCCACCCTGAAAGTCTGCCAAGCCCTGTCTCCCAGTTCTGAAAGGATTTGGGATGCCAGGGGTTTGCCTGTGCTGGAAACGTGCTGATCAAGGCAGGGCTGTGGCTAAACCCGTGCTGGAGTTGGCTGCTCCCTGGCTCCCATCTGAAGAGGTGGCTCCCTTGGCCAAGGTACACTCCTCCACAAATGCTTATAATATTTGGCACTGGCTAAGTCCCTGACTCTCTGCGCCAAGATTTTGGGTGTTGTGACAGCTATTTGTTACACCCTGGAAAAGTGGGAGACTGCATTTGTTTGGAAATCAGGGGTTGTTTATTCAACTCTTCCCATGATTGTCCCTGACAAATGAGAAGCTGTTTCATGAGGCTTTTTCTCCTTTTTTTTTTTAATGGGAACTACAACTTCTGACGTGATATTTCTCAAATGTCAGATTTCTCAACCTAGTACCTATGATAAACTGCAGCTACTTGCAGCCTCATAAGCCAAAAAGAACCAGATCCTTTTCATGCCTTTGCCCCCAAGATCAGCTTGTGTTAGGGGTCTATCACATCCTTTCTATTAAGTTTCTTTCCACTCCAGAGCAGGGCACACAGACTGCTGACCACGTTTCCTTCCCAGCCACAGCCTAACACCATGCCAAATTGCTGATGTCCACATCTGGGGAACTCCTTCCCAGGTGACTTGCAAGGATAGAACCCACTCCTTGTTTCAGGATCTGAAAGTACATAGCAAAGTGTTTGCAGGAGGTGCAGACATACCTAGGGTCACTAACATACAAGCCACTGCACTCAGCCAAGTCTGGGAGCATTAATGATTGCCTGGATTTACACTGGCACAGCAGAGCAAAATTTAGGCCTTGATTAAAAAAGAAAGAAATAAAGGAAATCCCACATAAATATTTTAGGTTTCAAAGGAAGATGATGGCTTTTCAGTGGTGAGAAATATAAAACTGTACTGAAAGTCAATTAAGCGAGCAAGTCATATGCTTTTCTCCAGGCTTTAATTTGGGAATCACATAAATTCGCTAAATCTCCCTTTGGAAATGACTTTTAGCTTCACTGTTAAATAACATTACTGGAATTGTAATGAGAAGAAATCAGAGGAATTCACTGATATACGGACCTGACAGAAGAGAATGGGGTTCATCTGAAAATGTGGTCATAATTCTTTGCATTATTTCCTGCTTCCTGCACTTTCCTGTTTCTCTCTTTATACATTAGTGGTCCAGACTGAAACCCTCAGCTCAGCTCAACTCCCTCAGTTGCAGCAGGAGTGGGGTGTCTCCAACAGAGACAAGTCAAAGGGACACCTGTGAGGGGGACTGAGTAAAATTTGGGCTGAAGTCAGCTCCCAGGGCTCTCCTCAGTCCATAGCTGTGGAATAGCCGGCACTTCCTTAGCACAGCCCCCAGACCCTGAAGTGCACCCTGCCTGCCAGTGCCTCAGCTCACTCCACTCACCCCATCCTCGGGATGATGCCTGCAACACCCAGCTATTACTCATTTTTGGCAAGTAATTTAGCAGCCCCTGGTTGCTCGTAGTGCAGCGAACATCCTGTGAGTGCCAGAGGCGAGGGGGAGACCACAGGATGTGAAGAGCAGAGCTTATCAGAAATGCCCCCACAGGAAACACAGTGATGAATATAGAAACCTGATCAAACCACAGCCGGAAATGGGCTGCTGAAGGCTCGGGGAGATGCTGAGCTCTCCTGTGACCTGCCAAATAGCTGTCTGCTTCCTTCCAACAAAATTAAAGGAGGGGTAATGTTATCTGAAGGAGGAAAGTTGAACACACATGGGAAGAAGGTGTCCAGCCCAGCAGAAATGTCTGCATGTGCTTTTGTAGCAGCTTGCTGAATTTTAACCTTCCCTTGTACACAAACCAACTGTGCTTCTTCACCAGTTGCTGGGTCAGGTCCCCAAAATGGGAGGCTATGAGAACATTTCCAGGGCTGGCCCCAGACCCAAGGTGCTGCAGCCCACTCCCACCCATCTCTCACAGCCCATGCAGCCTCCTGAGCTCCTCCACGTGCCTGGGGCAGGACCCACTCATGTTTGGCAGGGATGTTTGGAGCTGGTTCTGCCCCACAGTGGGTGTCAGCTGGTGACCTTCCAAGGCCAGTACCTCAACAGACTCCAACAGGTGCATGAAACACAAGAGTGGCACTGCCTGCAGGAATAACAGCCTTAGCTGGCAGGCTGGAGAGCTCTGCTACTGTGCCCCAGCTCACTGAGTCTCTGCCTGACTTCACAAGTGGGATCTCCATCACAGCACCTTCAGTCCCAGTGGTTGCCACTGAACCAACCCATCTCACTCACCCTGAGAGCCCTGAGGGCTAGAAAGAAAAGGGGAAAGAGGCATCCTGGCAGTCTGGGCTCACAGGAGTCTATAATATGTCACTTAAAATGCCCCCCTCCCTGGAGATAGTCTGTTGATGTTGAAATTCATTTGTGTTAGCGATTTTGAGTGCTGTCCTCTTTCTCCAAAAAGCCCTGGAGCTGGAAAGCTTCTTGAGTTACCTCATGCACTGCTCCTCTCTGGCTCATGCCAGTTCCTAATACTTTCTGCCTCTCCAGTAAAACAAACAGGTTTTGCCTGCAGATCCCAACTTATCCATTGCATGCCACACAAACAGGGTGGCATCCATCTTGCTTGCAGCGTTGTCTCTGCTTCAGCCATGGAGAGCCATGTTGTGAGCCCCCACACTTGTTCACCTGGGCCTAGTAATGAATCAGCTCGTAGGGCAATGGTTAAATGGCACTCAGTACCATACACAGGCACATAATGGTTCAATTAAATCTCCTGAATAGATGTCAAATTACTTCCTTACAGTAGCTGCTAAGCTCAGGCAGTTCAGAGAGTATTTAATACCAGATGCTAATGGGCTATGCTCAAATATAAGCCTGGGTTAATTAAATCGTGCCATATCAATCAAGAACGAATGTAGCCTAGTTGGCATTTCCAGTTTATTGTTAATATGTGACCCCCAATAGACCCAGAATTAATCAGTACAACCAATTATTCCGCCTCTGCCAGTGACACCAGTGCTCACCAGGCCTCCTCATGGCAGGCACATCCCAAACACAGGCTGCCTGGTCAGCAGGTGCTGCCTCTCTGCCCGAGGAAAGCAGAGTGAGACCCTGCAGGGCTCACCCACCTTCAGCCACTGCCAGGCGGGGAGGACCTAGAGCATGCTTTGGAGACTGGCACTTGTGCAGTGGGGAGGGGCTGGAGGGAGCCTGCCTCACCTGGAGGAGCAACAGGGGAGGAGAGCGACCCAGGGAACGCAGCAGAGATGGGTGAAGGCTGTGTTCTGCCAGAGGCTTTGAAGCCACGTGTCTGCAGGCCTTTCCACACGTTTGTTTCCCCATCTGTAATAAAATAAGTAAAATAGCACTTAGTTGCCTCATAGGGTGTGTGAGCTGTACTTAATTGATATGTGCAACCGATTTAAAGGTTCTGGGAACAGGGGAGCATTGAGAGGAGCTAAATGGTGCTCCTGCTCCTGCTGTGTCCTTGTGTACTGCACCCTTCAAAGGGTGAAGCGTGCCATGTACCACTTCCCTTTAGCAGTAACCCACACTTTGAAGCCAGCAGAGACAACCCGCCCTGTCTTGTCTTGAAACACAAGATCCCTTTGTAACCTTGATCATCAACGTGCAAAGGTCTGTCCTGACCCAGGAGACAGGTGAGCTTTTTGAATGCACAAAAACACTGCAATCTAAGTTGTATTTCAAAACAAAGCACCTCAAGGAACCAGAGCAGGGGGTTTGAGAAAGTTGGAAGGAACTTGGGCTTACAGAGTGCTGTTATTCTCTGCTCTGCACTGGTGTCATGAGACAGTACAAATATATTACCATTTCTGGGATGTGGCTTTTAGTTTCCTTTGCATTGATGCACTGGTAATATTACTCAAGAGTAATTAAAAATACAAAATGAGCACTTTTTTTCAGGTGCCGTGGTATTCAGTCTGTTTGCTGTCACTGTCTTGGGCTGCACTCTGAAGAGTATTAGGACACCTTCTTTTCCCATGTGCTCCATGGAAAAGTTTAATTTTCCTTTGATTTTGCCTATTCCTGGTCTCCAGCAGCAGCCCCAAGACCTCCCAGCATAGGTTGTCTAAGCCACCAGAGTTGCTGGCTGCAGGCACAGCTTCACAAGGCATTCCTGGAACACACCAGCACCAGCTCAATCTGCAGCAGAGCAGGTGTGCCTGTGTGACCAGGTAAGATGTGCACAGAAATGTGTGCACAGGGAAACATTTTCGGGGTCCTTGCTGGCACAGCTGTTCCTGCCCAAAGGAAAACACTTGTAGTGACAGACACCACTCCTGGAATAGTCTCAGTGGGATGGTGGGAGAGCTGCTCTGAGGGCTGGATAAAGTAATGACCATAAGAGAATCCTGTAATGAGATAATGGGCCAAATGAACCAGGATTGTATCTGCCAGCTCCTTATGCAGCATGGAGCCACACAGTGCCACATGGCTTCTCATGGAGCAGCTGTGAACCTCATAAGAGACAGAAGAAAGAAAAGAAAGAGAAGGCAACGAACAAAAATAAAATCAGCTGATTCAACTCGGGCCATCCACAGGCAGAGTCAGTCCCTGCCACAGCACTGACTCAAAGATGAGCAAGTGAAGGGACAGGGTCCTGCCAATGTTCTCCCATGCCCAGCCAGTAATCAAACTCAGGCAGGATACTCTTCTTATACATACGCAGGTAATTAACTCAGACCTCTGAAAAAAGTCACTGGAGAATTACTACTCACTTAATTAAAGAATATAAAATGCTTAGCCATGTCTAGAGATGTGCAGGCACTGGTAAAGGCCCTGCAAATAGAGAGCCCTCTCAGTCCTGTGAATTGTTGGTACAGGAGTCAATTAATCTCCAATTTTATGCTTCCTTCCCTTTAAACCCTGTGGTGTGCTACCCCTCTGTACCCTGGGATGGAAAACACAGCATGGGAAGAGATCTCGAGGCAGTACCCAGAAATCAGTGATGGCTGGTACCTCTAGGCTGCTGTTGTCTTCCAGGGCAGCAAAGCACAGGTAGTTTCAGCCCATGTCTCAGGAAACCAGCAAAGCCCCATCAGTGGACATGGGGGACACTGAAGGCCACCTCGCAGGTCATCTCACAGGCAAGATAAAGAGACCCAGCAACTGCCAGCCAGTGACTCATCCTCCTAAGACTGCTCAGATGAATCATCTGATGCAGAGATCTGCTCCTCTGCATCAGCCACAACAGGACTTCAAGCCGTCCTGCTTTGAGACATTGGCTCTTTGGTATTGCCCATCTTATGTGAGACCTTTAGAAAGATCAAGTCTAGATTTACTAAGCATCTGAGGAGTTACTGAAACCTGACCTTTCCCACAGGCCTTCACACCACATTAAGGGTGTTGAGCCCTGGGCTGGGACAGAGGGTTTCTGGTGTTAAAACAGCTTAGCTGAAGGTCTGCCTTTAGCATATCCCAGTTAAGCACCACCACTCTTCAGTGAAAGAGGGCTGCATAATGGATGGGGCCTGGGCTGGAGGTGTCCTCAAGTTACAAGCCACACTGATCTGCCAGGGAAGATGGGCCAGGAAGAGGTGGCTAATTTAGCATCCTTCAGACCAGAAGAAAATTAATTCACTTAACCAACACTTTGCTTTTCATGCAAGCCTTCTTTGAAAGTTTATCATTAAAGCAATAAACTGGCTTCTCTGGCTACAGCTGGGGTATCTCTACCACTGGTCTGTGTTGCTTTGGGTTAGATAACAATATAAATAGCCAGAGTTGGCTGAAATTAGAAGTCCTGGCTTGTTTGAGGGAAGCAGTGTGGTTTGCTGGGTGTTTTCAGGAAAGTCATATCCTGAGTCTTTACCAGACTTTCCCCAGCTGTCCAGGCTCCTGTTCCAACTTCAGAACTGCACAGAGGCTGAGGGTTGTTCTCACATGAGGATTATCTTTTGCCCTGCCCTTAACAAGAAAAAATTTCCAAACACTGGTTTTAGACTTCAGCAGGAGTTAGGCAAGAGCTCAGGAGGGCAGGATTCTCCTTGAGGTGCAAAGTGGGCGCATCAGCCTGGCCAGGGTAAAAGAATTAGAAATTCCCAAACTGAACATCTCTTGCTCTCCCTGCTATAGCTCATCCCATCTGTGGCACTGTTTAGTCAGCACAGCACTCACAAACCTATTGGAAAAACAACTGAGTCATAAAATAGAGAACCTAAAATCCCTAAAACTCAAGGCCACTAAATGCAGTTATCCTTGCACAGCTCTCTCAGGCTTTGGTAAAGGGCCTTGTGCCCATTAGATTTAGCAGGCAGCTAAGATCAGCAATGCCTGTGGAGAAAATAAACAACCTGTTTAGGCATTTAAAATAGGAAAAACCCACCACTCTTCCCACAGCTAATGCTGTTGTTAAACAAAAATATAAATGTTTAAATAGCTATTGTGCAGGTTACCATACAGTGGAACGAGCTGTTTAGAGAAGTAGTGGAGCCTCCCTCACTGAAGATATTCAAGAGCAGTCTGGACACAATTCTGTGCCATGTGCTCTAGGATGACCCTGCTTGAGCAGATGACCTACTGTGGTTCCTTTTAATCTGACCCTTTCTGCCTGTGGTTCTGTGAACATGCAGAGCAGCTGATACATACATAATGCAACCAGTTAGAAAACCTCACAGATGTTTCTTGCCATTTCAGGGCATTAATCACGGAAGATACTAGACACATTCAGCTGTATGAATCCACAAACAGGGCCTGATCCATGAAGGTGTCCACACAAAGCCCCACAAAGCCCATGTGGTCAATGAATCGTCTTCAGTGATATGGTAAAGGCTTCTGAATTGTAAAAATGGATTACAATTTACAACAGTTTTTTGTTGGTTTTTTTTTTTTTTTTTTTTTTAAACCATGCAACAGTTGATAAGATAATGAAAGGGCAGAGGAACTGTGTGGAGAGGAAGCCAGGGACATGGAGGACATCAACGTATTTAATAAAGGCTACCTGTATATGCCAGGCTGCATTAAAAAACTACATTTTTAACTGCATTAAAAAAATACATTTTCCAAAGATAATGGATATTTAGGCTTTTTGAGAAACCTCCTTCTTAGGCAGGTCTTCCCCTTTGCCTGATCCTACTCCTGATGAGAACAGGACAGGGTATTGCAGCAGCTCAGCTGTGCAATTGGCACACAGTGCATTGCAGCCAGTGTCCAGGGGCTGCTTGTAGTTGATGGCACCAATAATGTGTGAAGTTTAGTCTGCAAAAAGAGGATTAATCCATAATCATAATCATTATCCTTATCAATGATTTCAAATCACCTACCACATATCTTTTCAATCTGCCATCAGCAAGCCATGGATGTGACAACTCTGACTCATGTTATAGCTATGGTTATGGAGTCTGCAAGTGCAGTGACCTACGAGGAGTCTCTGTATGGTCCCAGACACATGGCCCAGGAGCAGGGCTTCCTTCAGAAGGGATTGCTCTTAATAACATGTTCCATCAAAATTCAATTTCCTTCATGGCTCAAAGACTGTCTCTTCTAGTACCTATAAATATTCTGGTGATCCTGTCCTTGACAAGCTCATTCCACAAACTGATTGCTGTTGCAAAAGCTGACTTAGGCAGCAAGGCCACAAAAGAAAAAATTTTAGACTCAGAGCTATGCACAGTCTTAGCACTTGACTGAATCACACCCACAATGGTGTCCAGCTCCAAAGCAGTCAAAACCGATCAATTCTCTTAAATTGGCTTTCCCTGCCACATAAAAATTTATCTTGGATGCAGCAGTTCCTTGTTTGTGTGCTTGTGGCTAATCTCTTAAAAGGAGAGTAGGCAGGAGGGCCACAGTAAGGAGCAGGCCTGGGTCTGTGCTCCTTGGCTCACATGTTGATGAGTGGATGGAGCAGGGGTCGGGAGAAGCAAATGACAGCAGCTGACAGCTCCCAAAGTAGGGGAATCTTTGCACAGAGCATAGTTAGAGCATGGACACACTGAACCACAGGATGTTGTGCATGCTAAAAGCTCACACAAGTTCAAAGAGCAATTAGACAAATTCATGACAGAAAAATCCATCGAGGGCTATTAATTGCAAAGACAGAGCCTCCGCTTCAGGAACTCCCTCAGTTGCACACACCTGGAGGCCAGGACAGTATCCTGGGATAGCACAAAAACATGTTAGTCCCATGCTTTTACTTCGTTTTCCAGCCCTTAGTAGAGAGGGGTTGGATGGCCTGAGTAGTGCAGCTCTCATGCCAATTCTGTGGCCGTGAGGTGTTGGCCTGGGAATACCACACACCTACACAGGACTTCCTGCCTGTAAAGAAAAAAGGTAGTGATATTGTTAGACTACAAACAAAATTGCACAGAAAAAAAAAATATAATTCTTGTTTTCTTGGAGCGTATCTGTGAGCTCTATGGAAGTCCCCAGGAGCAAGATCTACTGCTAACGGGAGGAGGCAGAAAGCTATGCCATTTTGGCTCAACTGCCCCTCTGATTTGAAGGTACCACCCCTACCTCATATTGATTTTTTTCTTCCCGGAGGCTAAAACACACATGAATCACTAACAAGCTTGTGGAGTCCATGCATGCTATCATAGCTTGCGTAATTAATCCTGAGCCAATGTGATTTGGTGAATTAATAAAGCTGCTGTTGCTGGGGTGGAAATTCCTGTTACTTGCAGCAGGGCTGGATTTGCTGTTCATCTGCATCTGCACATTTGCAGATGCCTGTGATCACAGCAGCAGGAGTTACATACAGGGGGAAATATGCACAGAGCAGAAGAGAATGGGAAGAAATGCATCATGATCCATGGTTTTAGTGACTCTGCTTTCCAAGAAAGAGGGTTCATCATCACTCCTGCGCAGGAGATCAGGTTTGTCACGAGGAGCTTGGGTGTCCATGCACTACTTCCAGAGCCTCGGAAGAAATCTCCAACACTTTGGTCTTTTGCTCTTTCTAGCTATTCCAGAGTGGTTTTTTACTTAGCATCTTGTCATAATCACTTTTATCTCAGAGATCCTTCTTGAGCGGGGCAGAGAAAACTAGCCTGGATAAAAGGGAATAAGTCTGTAATCCTAGGCAGGAGAGAAGTCCATGTCCTCTCATCTCCCTCCATTATCCAGTAAGTAGATGAGATGCTCAGGTTTCAGCTGAGTTCCAGAACTTGGTTTGATTTCAGAATATTCATCTGTGGAAGCAAGTTGCTCATGCTCCAGACCCTAAGTCTTATGCAAACCCCTCTTCAACAGCTGGCAGTGATTCCTCCAATACCATTGTCCAGGCAAGCTGGCCTGATTTTAAGACACTCTGTTGTTGAATCCAAAAATCTGTCCACATCTGAAGACATCAAGACCCTGCTGACCATCTCCTCCTGGAGGGTAATTTTGTTAATTCCTGCTTGGTAGCTGCTAAGGTGTAAGTCCAGGTCCTGCCAGTGATGTAGCCACATATGAAAGGTCTCAGTAAAATGCTGAGGATCTGGGCTGGAAATGTTGAATTTGATGATACCCGTCTCTCCCCATATGTCTAGGACACTAGGTTAGATGTCTGTAGCTTTTACTGATCTTTTGTTTGCTCTTTTTTGAGAGTCATCAGACAATTGTCCATGCAGCCAGAAAGCGTGTCTGGCACAGGCTGAGCTGCTCTCCCCCCTCCCTGGGTGCAGAGTCCAACTGTACAACATGAGCCATCCCTGCTTTTCACTCCAAGGCAGCCCTTCTGTGTCAAGAAGATGTTGTGTTTTCAGTGAGTGAGCAAGAAAGGAGTCATATAAATACAGTCACACAGCTTCCTTTCCTAACACAGGTTTCACAGACTCCTCGGGCACCATTTGTCAGATATGGTCTGTCCAGTCAAGCAGGAAGGTCTGAGTGTACACAACTCTTTTTCCTTTCTTTTTTTCTTTTCTTCTTCTTCTTTTTTTTTTTTTTTAATACATATTGATTCATTTTACAGTCAAAAGTGAAATCTGGGCCTGAAGTATTGAAAAAACAGCACAGAAATGGAGAGCTTACGAAAAACCAGAGTAGTGAATTTTCTATCAGTGCTAGACTTCACACTGGTATCTGGTAAGTGATAGAAAAACCCCACAATATGTCCTGAGCAGGCTTTTGCTCACCATCAAAGGAAGGAAAAATGTTATTTGTCCTAAACAGAGATGTGGTAAAAATAGAAATCAAATCCTAGGCCATATTTAGCATTTCAATTAAATGACCTCATTTTTAACAAGCATACCTAGATGATTCACATTTTAGAAAAATCAGGCTATATGCAGAGCTGTCAAAATGGGAAAATTTAGCCTGCCCAGATAGAATTGGACGATTAAATGCATGCTGGGATCAGATATTCACTCCATTGACCATGGATTTCACTGTCATTCCTTGCTTCTGCTTTTTCCAGTAGATGTGGACTACAATCTATCTTGTGCTATGACATCTTCATAGCTCCTCTCCCCAAAGTTAAGAGAAAGAAGTTGAAAGGCAGCCCAGCCAGAATTGCGAGATCTAGAAGAAAAGGGACCAGCACATGCTTGAGAGACCAGCTGAGATCAGGGCAAAAACACGAAGTAAGGCAAACACTGACAAGGTAGCAGGAAATAAATATGCTGCAGGAGAGCAAGACAGTCCTGGATTGGGGCCTGGAGGCATGGTGGCATCTCCATCCTTGGGGACCATCCACCATCAGATCTGACCTGGCTGTGAGGGAGTGAGGGAGAGAAGGGCAGAGGGGTCCCCAGACCTCCCTTCCCACCTAAACCCTCTGTAATTTTACAAACCTGTGTACTGCCCCCATCTCCCCCAAAGGCTGGGATTGAATGCACCAGAAAATGAAACCTCAGAAGCAAAGTTTTGGCCCTAAAATTATCACAGAAGTGAGCTGTGGAAACAAAATTATTGTATTAGCAGACTGGCTTAAGCTGCAGTATAAGCCTATCATTCTGTCAGAATTGACAAGTATCTCCTGCAGAGTTAATAGAGCTCTACTGGGTTGCTCCTAATAGTTGTTTATTTTATTTTTCACTGTTCATAATAAACCTCTGTGCATCTGAAAATAGCTCTCTGTAATTACTGTGTGAGTACCTGTACATTATCAGTGTGCACAGATGTGTTTGTGTGTGCTGATGACAACTCAGGTATGTGTAGAGAGTTACTCAGTTTCACTGAAAAATGCATATTTACTAAGAAATCTGAAATGTTCCTGGTTCACAAGAGTTCCACCAAATCCGAAACTGGGCTAGCACATGACTGAAAACCTTGGCAGTCACTGCCAGACACAGGACAGTTGAATAGAAAAATCAAAAATTTAGGGGGGAATAAAGGTTTGCTGTGATTCATACCAAAATCAACTGTCAGAAAAAAATATATTTCCCTTTAACATGAAATATTGCTTTTCTTTTACAGAAAGACTCCACTCATATGCTCTGCCACATTTCTCTTGAGATTTTTATCTCAAATTGCCCTCCTGATAAGATTCAAGATCCTGACATGTAAAATGAGACAAAGAAGATGGATATGGTGGGCTGGTGATTTCCCGCAATAAATCTTGGTGCTACATGAAAGTGTTAAGTAAAATATGGCATGTCTTCTTAATGAAGAAGTTGCTTTTCATTTTGGTTAAGGCATTTCAGTTCATCAAGCACCTGGATAACAGCTGGGTAACATGTGCTCAAATGCAGGGTCCAACTCAAAAGCAGTCGGGGCTGGGATGACCTGAGCAACAACAGATAAATTTGACTTAGAGTTTTGTACAGTTTGGTCTGTGTAGAGAAAACCAATGCTGGGGAAGGAAGATGGGTGAATGTTCACCAGTGGACAACAAACAGGGAGCACGGGTGTTTAACTGAACAGGGACAGCTATTTTTAAAGGGAAGCCTGGCTAAACCCCACACCTTTATTTTTGCCTGGTTGAGTACAGCTGAAAAAGTAGTCATGGACAGATTTGCACCTCATGAATGCCTAGGAGACTACACCAGTGACTGTCCCCATTCTGGGTAAAAGCAAATTAAAAGAAGCCAGGGCCAATTTACTTTAAGATCTTTTCCAAGTCCAGCACTGTCTTTGGATTTTATCTCTAAGCCCACCTTAAAGCTAGACTATGCCCTTAAAGCTAGAGTATCTAATACATAGCCTTAGATGTGCCTCTTTCTTTCCACTGCCTTTTTACAGGTGACTTATCTCTGGAGTGACCATCTATGCTGGGGTGTACTGCCACCTCTTTATTTTATCCAGGGCTGTCAGCTGCAGCATGTTTTCATGTTCTTGAGCTCTTCAAAATGAAGTCCAGAACTGGAAACAATGGTGCCTGCTGAGAAATGTGGGACCAGCTGACTACATTTTTCAATGTGGTCTTCATTGTCATTTTTTCCTCAGAATTAGGAACATGAGGGTAATGTCAAAATGGATGACTTTTTCATGGGATAATTTTATGCATCTCTGAAACACCCTTATGTCTGTCCAAAATATCTCTGGCCTTTGAGCTGTAGCATCAACATTTCCTTCCCACTGGAACTATTCAGGCTTTTTTTTGGAATTGCACGCATGGGATTGAGCATGTGGGTCATGTGTGCTGTCATCTGGTGGTGGGGCAAGTCTGACAATGCCAGGGACATTGTTTCCTGCTTAACAAGTTTCTGTGTGTGCACTAGTGTACCTGTGAGAGAAAAGACAGAAAAGTGATCCTAATTGTGGTGGGGCCAGACACCTTCCACCTCTGTAGCAGGCTGCAGTGTGGGTCACAGGCTGCTGTACAAAAGCTGTCCCTTGCACTGTCTTTTCTCTGGCTGTTGTGTTTTATGCACCACCACTGCCAGATCACATTCTCTAGAGGAAGCAGAGAAATATCAGGTCTGTGCAGGCAGCTCAGCATTCAGGATAGGTAACAGCATCCTTGTTCTGACTAGACTTAGGCAACTGAAAGCCAGAAAAGTAAAAAATAAAGTAAATGCCATCCAAGTCCCTATGATTTGCAGGCAAACACAGTTTGGTGCCACTGTGCTGCTGGCAGGGCAGCACAGAACCCATAATTTAGCCCCTAAACCTTGTCTAAGAAATCAGCAAAAGTGCAGGATGCCCAGCTAAAGGCTCTACAAGGACTGAGTACCTGAAAAGAAAGGATCTTTCTAAACAAAACCAGGAGCATTTGACTAATGTGAGATAACAGGAAGGTTTCTAACTTTTGAAGGATGCAAATGGACAGAAAGAAAATCACTCCATCTGCAGGAGTGGTTCTTCTGTGCCCAGCAAGAAGGCTAAACCCCTGCTTGGTGTGATGTTTCTCTTCCTTCTCACCAAACAGAAGAAGTTGAGATGGTGTCAGTCAATGCTGTGTGCATGTCTTGGGTCTCCTGCACAGCCTGGAAGGGGCTGGCAGAGGAAACCCAGGGTCAGTATCTTGCTTTCTCTCTCTCTCTCTCCCATCCCAGTGCTGAGAAACCTGCCATCTTTTCAGGAAAGCCACTGAATGGAGACGAGGTATTTGAAAGAGACTGCCACGGCAGCACCAAACCCACTGAGATACCAAAGCTGGCTTGTTTTCATGTAGACTAACAGACACACAGGAGCTGACTGATGAGTTTGTAAGCATCTTGGAAATCCTCTTAGAACATGCCTACCAGTCTGGTCTCGTGAAATGCACTTGGCTGGAAGCACCCCCAAGCACTGCCCCACTTCTCATGGTGAACTGCTGCCACTGCCAGAGCACAGATCAGAGCAGCAGCCATGCCCCAGCCCCAGGGATAAGCTGTTGGGGAGGCAAAGTGGAGATGAAATTTCCCCTGACCCATTCATGCTCACTGCGAGTGAGGGGAAACCCAGCCCTTTGCAAGCAGCTCCCCAACAATCCCAGCTTCTCAGATTTCATCCCTTGGTAGTCCAAGGGCTGCACAAAAAGATACAAATATGCAAACAAGTGACATGACCCAGCTCACAGCTGGTACAGCACCTTGCTCTGTCCTGCACTTCCTTGCAGAATTGTGTCGGGTCATTGAAGCACCATTTCTCCTTTGTAAGTCTACAGATTTCTCCTGACCACCTTCTTGTCCTTCAGGAGCCTGGAAATTATCTCCAGGATTAGTTGAGGTGATACTGGCTGGCCTGTAGTTAGCCATATCTTCCTGAGGAAAGGAGCGGCACTTGCTTTCGTCCAGTCTTGAGTAAATGCTCCCACTTACCATGATAGCTGACACACCAAAGGTGGGGGAAGCAGTAGACAGGCCCTGGATGTCATGCTCAGCAGTTCCTCATCTCTTCGCTCGTATTTCCTCAGCCAAATTAATCTAAAAACCAGGGCTACTGAGATCTTACACAGTTTTGACCTCTGACACTGAGGATTTTCTTGCCCTGTGTGCTGCTTTCTCTGGAAAGCAGAGAGGGATGTGGCTTGCCACTCCAAGCTCTGCTGGGACTGGGTTTGCAGCTCATTAGAGCATGGATTTGTCTTTAATTGACCAAGATGCTTAAATTTAAACTCATAGTTAAGGACATTACTGCATCTAGATCTAAAGGAGAGAGAGACATTGCTGCTGTCAATGATCCCACTGCTTCTCCTGGCCACTTCTATAGTCTCTGTTCTGACCCACACACCTGTCTGCCCCTGCACATATGTGTGGCCTGCTCTGCAGAAATAAGAACAGCACTTTAAACCTTTAAGGTAATTATTGGTTTAGCTTCAAAGCATATATACCCTGCCTAAAAGAAGAGTTTTGCACTCACACCCAAAGCAAGAAAAGCCACATGGGGATCTCCGGAAGAGCTGAAGGAAAATCTCTTTAAAAGCCTTGAGTTTTGAGAAGATGAATAAACATAGGAAGTTGGCTGTTTGGCATTCACTCTGGGCCCTCTCTGTGTTTTCTAAGTGCCTACCAGCCCCTGAGGATGGAGCAAAGGCTGATGCGTCTGGAGGGGTTGCTGAAGCAACAAAGCTTTTACTTCTGCAGAGAATTACAAAGCCATGGCCATGGGGAAAACAAACATGGGAAGTCTAAAGAACAGAAAAAAAACCCACAAAATTTGACAAGAAAGCCCCCTTCTATTTTGTATTTTCTATGAGCCATGATCCTATGTATTACTGTTTTTTTAATATAGCCTCTCCGTCCCATTTTTGACATCTTCACATTTCTGATTGACATTGCAATCCTCACTCCTCCTGTCAAACCAAATCAAAGACCAAATCCCAGTCCTACCCCCCAAAATTCCTGGATTGGACAGATACTTTGGCTCTGAAAGCAGATCCATGGGCCACGGAGCTTGGCAGGGGTTGGTGGGTGTCCTCTGCACGCAGGGCAACACGTGAGGAACAACAGGGCCCTGCCAGGGCTGGGCGAGAGGGAAGGCATGTGGCAGAAAGACAGTCTCCGTGACCCATGTGGGTGGATTTGGCTCCTTTCTTTGGAAATGCTATTGACAGAAGCAGACACTCCCTCTGGATGCTCCGAGCCAGGCTACCAAACCACCCTCACATGTGCAATGTGGCTCTCTCTGCTTCTGCCAGCCAGAGGCTCCCATGGGCAATTCTCCAAGTATGGAAGGGACAGGAAGCAAAGGTGGCATTAGGGTCTTCAGTATTGGCTCTAGTCTATGGGGCAGTAACTTCAAAAAACATGGAAAAAGAAGGATTTGGAGCTACTTTTTGCTCCATTCCCCACTGGTGTATGATCTTTAAGGGATTTTGTACCCTCCTGCCAAAGAACTGGGAAGTCTTTGGGAAATATCCCTGCACTACACTGCAGTGTCCAGATGCACAATGTTCAGAGCAGCATCTGGCAGGATGAAGGTCCCTCATGCCCCTCTGATCCCCCAGCTAGGATGTGACCTCACCAGCCAGCAGCACATGTGTTGAAAAGCCCCAGCAATTTCACCCGTGGGAGACAGCAGTGATCACCTGGGACAGGTGAGCGCATCCTTGTGTATTTGCTTTCTTTCTGAAACTAGTCATTAGAGAGGGTGTCACTTGCTTTCAGCTGACAGCAAGCAAGGCGTTGTTACAGGAGTCTTCTTTGCATGTCAGAACTTTCTCACGGTCAGAAGTGCTTCTGGGCATGGGAAGGGTAGAGGAGGGAGTGGTGTTGCCCTCTGAATGTATGTCTCATGCATTGAGGAAACACTCACACAAGCCAGGAGGAGCAGGAACTCTGCTGAGGTGATTGCATCAGGTCTTTTACATCAGGATTGCACCAAACCAGCCATTTCTGTATGTCTTTCTCTATTTTAACTTTCTTGTTTTACAATGAGGCGGGTTTTCCTGCAGATTTTCCAAGCTCTGCTCCCTGCTTAAAGGGCACCTTGTGTTTTGACTTGAATGAGCCTGCCAGACCCCATGGTATCCTGGGAGCTGCTCTGCCTCTAGGTATTTCTGACATTTCAGAGCAATGGGAGCACCTTACAGCTGATCTGGAGAGGGCAACTCTAACTGTATTTGCCTCCACCACATGCAGCTCTCTCACTTAGGGGTACCACAGACTTAGTCCTCCTCCAATAGCTCTTCCTGTTGTTCTGCTGTGAATCCTGACAAGCTGTCTCTCTGTGGAGGCAAATCTTCTTTCCAAATTCTGCTGCATTGCTCCCAGGCTCTCCTCCCACCTTCCTTCAGCACAGCACACCTTTCTGGACAGAATCCACCCAGCATCATCATTATAATATTTGTTGATCCCCAGAATAACACCTGCATGTTCTTTAGCAAGCACTGAATTTAGTTCATGGCTGTTTTGCCCTATGTGTATTTTCACTGAGTCACACACTGCTTGCTGACTCACAGAAAGCATTGAGGTGGAAAGTGGCAAGAATGGTAGGATACAGGCTGGATAGACTCTCTCCCAGTGGGAGGTGGATGAGACTCATCTATTTAGCTTAGAAAGAGACCACACACCTCTACATGCACCCAGACTGAATGAAGGTTTCTGACATTTGAAATTTATAATTTTATAGGCAAACACAAAACAGAATCCGGAGGTTGGACACAGACAATGGACAAATGCAGGCTGAAGGAAGGGGAAAAAGGTACACAATGTATGAAATCTCAGAAGCTGCCCTGCCATTTAATTCTAATTAAATCTTCTTCCTTCCTTGTGTTCTGGTTGAACATTGCTGTTTTGCCAGAGACATGGTTCCTGTGCTCTGAACCACTCCCAGAAGGGATAAGGCACTTGCAGCATTCAGGGTACACCAAGCCTACAGCCCTCCATCCACACAGGCATCACAGCTCTACCAGGAGTGAAGAAAAAAAAAACACCTCTGTCCATTCACACATACAGAATGGACTGGCAGACTTCTTTTGGGTATGTCTGTGGCACTCCAACAGGGACAGACCAGTCTGGTGCTGCTACTGTTCCCATAGTGCTCAGTCTGGGACTTCAGCACTGTAGCATCTCTTGCAAGTTCCTTTCTGACAGGGTTTTGACAAGACAGGACAGCCTCCATCAGAAAGAAGGCTGGAGCCAAGACCAGATAAAGCAGGTGGAGTGTTTTATCAAGCTATTTCATAGTTCCTAGCTCAGCCCTTTTGTATGGTGTGCAGATATTCACTGTGGGTGTGTATTCCAACGTCTCTTGTGCCTGCAGAATATCCATGCAGCTTTAAAAATGTCCTTAATCAAAACATCAGAAGCAAAGCAGATGTAATTTCCCTGGCTAACAGTGTTAGACCCTGAGGCCTCTGCAAAACTAGTGAAGTCCCTACTGCTTTTGGGACGAGTGAGGACCACATAAGTGGCACTGAAGGAGTGACAGCAAACTGTGAGACTTGCTGGCTGCACGTGTGTTTACCTCATTCATTCACATCTCACATGTAGGGAGCTGTGGATTCAATTAGAAAATAATACCCATTTGCAGTTGATTGCCTGAGACATCAGCTTTAATAGCAGCTGGAGAGAGTTAGATGCCTGAATTGGTTCTGAGCTGCACTTCCTAGCTATTATGCTTCTAATTATGGCAAACCTGCTATTTGTCAACAATGTTTTATCAAAGGTGGGGAGACATGTCACTCATCTTTTGGGAGGTGGCTCAGACTTTCTATTAGGTATTACGCAAGATAGAGTCTGCCATATACTTGTTTGCCTTTCAAAGAAGCATCTGAACCTTTCTTTTTGTGGCAATGCGGGTGTGCAGAGAACTGTCAGCTTCTCTTCTGATATGTTTTTCTTCTGATATACAGGGGCTTACACATGATCCAACTGATTTTTCACTCCATCTGGACCAAATCTGTGAGAAGATCTGTTCTAGAAGCCATTAAAATTTTCATTCCAATCAGGTCAGCAGACAGCAGTGAAATGGTCTAGAGCCCAGGACAGAACTTTGCTAATAGGTTTTATGTGTGTAATGAGGGAACAAACAGTACTTCTTGTTCCTGCTGCAGCAGCTCAGCAAGGACTGGTCAGTGGATCTTGGTAGCTTGGTCTGGGGGATGCCCCAAGACTCAGAATTTTCTGGTGGAACTTGATTCAGAAGAGCTGCACTTGTCCATGATATAGGAGTCTGATAGGCACTGCATGGTTTGATGTAGAATGTACAGCAGGTGGCTACAGAGCAATTCCAATGCTCTTAAGCTTGTCTACCAAACAGACCCACCCCAAAACCAACAAAAATCCCTACTCCAGAAAGACATCAAGATGAAGGTTTTGCCAGCGTCCTTGGTCCCTGCAAGGGAGAGAAATTTGATTTGAAATTCCCATGGGTGCCTAGTAAACAGACCACATCCCTGTAGCAGAAAGCAAAACAACAACTAACTCAACACTGCTTTTGCTATCCAATTTACTTCAAATTCCTTCCTGACTCCATATTTGATTTTCTGTTTAACTCTAGTCAAGACACAGCAGCTGGATGCTTGGGAAACTTGCTAGCATCCATAGATGCATCATCATCCTCCACACTTAGCTGTGGTCAATCTCCAATGTTCAAGCAAAGTGTGTTTCACATCTTTCCTTCCAGCTCTGTCTCTGCTGGACTTTTTCCTGAGGAAATCCTAATTATGGCCAGTGCCTCAGACATTGACAAAGCATATCTCTAGACATGAAAACACAATTCCTTTTGGGGTGTCCTTGGTAGTGTATCCATTATTAACTTAATGATGAACAAGCATCTCACTTTTGCAGGAGGATTTGAACAAGTCCATTGGTGATACTAGACTCTTTCAGAAAAAAGAGACCAAAGATCCTCAGGATATTTGGAGCTTCAAAATAGCAGCACTGACATTCCCCAGAAAGCTCTTCCATGGAGAAAAAAAAATGCCTTTCCTGTGAAAATCACAGGAACTAGCTCTGGTCAGGGCAGAGGCATAGTAAACAGCTTTCACCTTCCTGTGACCCTACTGCACATCACTGTAGCCCATGTGCAATATATTTGGGATATATAGTAATCCCACAAAGAGCAGATGACTATAAAACCAGAAAATAGCAAAAGGCATGTAGTTAAACTATAAGCTTAATTGTTAACATGTAGTGAGGTCTCATGGTATTTCCTACAACATCTGAAACCCTGAGGCCTCAGAATCCTGTGGCTCTAGAAAAATCTTAATACTTTACTTAAAACATGTCCAGAAGATAGGTATTTCTTCCCACTTCATTGAAAAACTTGAGTTTGTTCTGAAGGCAATTGTTACCTCTTTTAGATCTGAATTTTTAGGGGACAGTAATACATAAACCATCTTGTTCATCAGCTGGATTTATGAGACTGAGCATACTCTCTCCAGTTTCAAGGATGACTCCAAACTGGGGGAAGCAGCTGACGTTGGCAAGAATGCAGGGCTGTGATCCAGGGGGACTGCAGTGGGCTGGAATACTGTGCCAGAAGGAACCTCACAAAGTTTAATCAAGTCCAGGGCAGACTCCTACACCTGGGATGAAGGGACCTTTTGCACCAGGACAGGCTGGGGACTGGATAACTGGGAAGTAGCTCTGCAGAAAAGGGCCTGAGGGTCCTGACAAACAAGACATTGAATGTGAGTCAGCACTGTGCTTCCACAACGACAAAGCCCAACTGCTCCCTAGTTAACTTTAGCTAAAGCACAGCCAGCAGACCAAGAGAAATTATTATTCCTCTCTGCTTCACACTTACAAAGGTGCATCCGAAATGCTGTGTCAAGATTTGAGCCTCTTGAGTGCAAGAGAAGTTTAAATAAGCTGGAGCAAGTCTGGCAGAGGTCACCAAGATGGTCAGGGTCTGGAGCACATGCCATAGGAGGAGAGAAGCTGAAGAGCTGAGACATTTGTCCTTGTTAAGCATGGAAAAGAATCTGACTCTTTCTTGTAATTCCCCATTCGGCAGAGATGGACAGCAGCTAGATCCCTCTCCTACACACATCTTTCTCTTCTCCAGGCTGAGCATACCCAGCTCCCTCTGCACCTCCTTGAACATTATCTGCTTCTTCTCATCTCTCAGCTGACTTCCCCTGCCCTGATTGTGAGAGCTGCCAGCACTGAGTTTGTGAAAGTCTCCAGGGGGCAAAGAGCTGGAGGCTAGGGTACAAGGGGAAGAGGAACAAATGAGATCACCAAGGAAGGCTGATGGTAGTCTTGCACCAGGGTCCCTTTGCTTTGCAGAAGCTGAGAGTTATGACTAAAAGAGTCAGAGAACCCACACTGCTTCCTCCAGCCCCATCACTGATGTGCACCCACACAAGTTACCTTTCAGAAGACAGTGAGTATTTTTTTCACTGTACTTCAGGCACACCATGAGCTATGAGCAATCATTTGGACTGGAAGGCTGTTCTGCAATCCACTGCCTACTCTGGGGGATTAGAGTACCTAATGAGTCTCCTGCCTCTTCTAATTGTTGTCCCTATACAATTACTGAAAAACCTGCCTCAACATGACCCAATATTCTCTCCCCGCACTTGCTAATTGCCACAGGTCCTTAGTGTTGTGCACGTGGCTGTAGCTACTGGGAAATGTTCCCTTGCTCAGATAAAAATTGTAACACAGGTATTTAAACTGGGTGGCTTTGTTTATTCATTCAGATAGGAAAAAAAAAAAAAAAAAAACAAAAAAAAACCAGCTGAGGGAAGAGCCAGTTAAGCAAACAGCATTAGATGAGCTGAGACACCAATGTTTTGTTTAGGCATATGGGTCTAGAAGACATGCTCCTAGCGAGGGGCCCCAAAGGAAATCAGTCCTAATTAACCTATCTGTGGTCTAAGAAGTGGCCCAATTTGGGATCCTGAGTATGGACTGCCTCCAAGAGAGCAACAAAAGTGTAGGTGTTCAGTGACTCTGAATGAGCCTAAGGGATTGCTGAATCTGCTTGTGGCTGAGAGCATTGGCATAACTGAGAGAAGATGGAATAAGTCCTCAAGGTCCAACATAGGTGCTCCATTCACACGGTACTTCTATTAGGAATTGTTTGCCACAGCTCATTTCCATTCTATTTTTTCTACTGACCCCTCTGCCCAAATTCCTTAGACCTGGCTTGGACCAGTTGCTACCCAAGGCTGAGAAGTGAGAAGCCACCTGAGATATAGCCTCTCTCAGAATCCTCAGATGCTTTTGCAGCTCTAGTGCTGAGTTAGGGGATTGAAACAGGGATGAGGTTCTTTGATTTATCCATATAATTTTACTGAGGACAGTGATGAGAAAGGACAAGGACACTAAATTCTTCATCTACAACAGATTTGCTGCTGGGGTGAACCAAGTCCCTGAAAAGATGGAAGTTTACAGACACCACATCCTACAATGCCTCCTCACCAATAGTTATGCTGGCACCAAGCAGCAACCTTAGACTGCACACCCCTGAAGCCAGGTAGGATGACCCCCCTCTCCTGGACCTGCATCATGAGATTTATGTGAAATTGAATCCATCTCCTGTCTCTTTTGTTTTGTTTTGTTTTAATTTCATTCAAGCTTTCGAAGGAAAAACAGTCAACTCAGGTGTACCACCAGGTACCAAATATGTTTGTAGTGCACCATCCTAGAATCATGCACAGATTCATCTGAAAATTTCTTCTACTCCCCTAATAATCTGGATACCAATCAGATTAGGTAGTACAAGTATGTGCAGGAGCACATATGTTTCAGATACTAAGAGGAAACAACCAAAAGGTGCCTATAAGAGGAATCACTGAATCTCCATCACACATGGATATGAATCTCCCCTCTTTCTACTTCAAAGGATTGGCAACTTTTACACAACAGCCCACAAGCACACAACGTGCTGCACCTTAAAAAGCAGGACAAAAAGTACCCATTTTTGATCTGTATGAGCCATATTGAACACTTCAGTGCACGCTGGCCACCCATGTATCTCAGCAATGATTGTTCAAATTACACCTTGAAGAGAAAGTAGAGCCAGAGAATATGAGTCCTACATTGAACAGGCTGCATCTAAACACAGTAATTAAGGTATTGTGCAACCTTTCTGGTACTTAAGTATCTGTAATAATTATGCACCAGGAAAGTAAGCCCAACACATGTTCACAGTCTTCTCCTAGTATATGGATTGTTTACACGTTCAAGTTCCCATCCGATCTTCTTGATAGGTTAGGAAAAGCAGAAGCTGAATTTGAGGCCACAGATTATGCCATTTAATTCATAGCTTGTGAAAAGGAAACAGGAGGCTGGGTTCAAGATTCAGATATGACTTTCTGTACTTATACATTCCATTAACTATGTACACCAGCATCAACATCTCTTGCTGGTGTTTTAGTCCAAGTCTTGTGCTCTTGTTTCCCAGTGATTGTCACACTTGTATTCTCAAATGAGAAGTCCCAAGGATCTGTCTTGCAGATTCCAAGATCCTACTATGAATCAAGTCTGGAAAAGATGGAAAAGTCTTGCCTTCCTGTGAGAAGACTGACTCATGGAGAAAGCACAGCCAAGAGGATACAGAGACTGACCTTTTATTCAAGATCTACTGTGGGCAAGCAGAAGAGCCATAACTAGCCCAAACCAATTGTGACTGTCAGCTGAAGTCTGCTCAGATAGCTGGTCAGGGTTAACCAAGGAATCCTACAATTGATAGCCAGGAAGCTGACAGCTAGTACAAACAAAATTTCTTCCTTGTTTTAAGCCCATGGTTACTAAGGTCCTCCCATTATCACTTCTCTCTCCTGTTTGTGATTTCAAGCTCTAAGATTTAGCACACAATTTTAATGTGGGAACACATCCAAAAAGATCACTAAAGAAAGATTGCTATATACTGCATCAAAATACAGAAGGCCTTGAATGACAAATACTCCTAATACCCTTATACTGATCTTTGAACATTGTTCTTTCCTTCACACACCAGCCATTTAAATCTAATTTCTTACGAATCTTTTTCCATTTCTTTTTCAAGATTCCTTCATACAGGTGGATTTACGCAATGCTGTGAGCAGGGCAGAAGGCAAACACATAAAACATGGACTGCACTGTTTAAGTAATCAGGAAGACAAGGAATGGGACTTGCTGAATCCCTTATGGCATAATGTCACCAATTTACTGCTTGCAAATTACCTACAAGACTATCTTTTTCTTCAGCCCAGTATCTGCTGGATCTGTGTCTGCCAGTGGACTCTCAACTTCATCTGAGTGCCAGTGCACTTGTTATTGAGCTGTATGATTGGTCACTGAAGTAGTTTCATAATTTCTTCCAGCTCACTTCATAGTAATAAACCACAAATAAGAGCAGTTCCTGCTGAAACAACCTGAGCTTGCCCACAGACCTGAGGTTTTTCAAATAAGACAGCCTCTCCTCGGGGGATACTTGGTAAGTTATGACCAAACCCCTGCAAGCTGAACACTGAGTATTTTGATTTTCCACAGTGGTAATGCCATGAGCCTGAGCTGCAAGATTACACAGGAGCAGGAGGAAACCCTTCCTGGAGAAGTGACCTCTGAAGAGATGGTAAGGAGATGAACCCATGTCATGCCAAAAAATGTGCCTGCTGTTCAGAAGGACACGGCTTTTCTGGGCTAATATTTTGTGTAAGTTTGGGCTTAACTGTGGAGTCTGGAGGTCAAAGGTACACTTATACTTAGCTATCTCTTCAGTCTCTTGGTTATTAAGAAGGAAGGAGAATATGTCCAGATTTTCATATTCTTGTACCATTATTATATATAAAATAGGAAAGGAAGGATTTCATTACGATTTTCTCTGTTCATTGTTGCCATTTACAACATCAATGGCAAGCTGGAGGAAAGGTATTGCAATATTGCATCCATTTGGTGAATTCAAGATCAACTCAATTCCCTGGGATGGCTGCTACCACCCTCTTTGCTTGCTGCATGTTCCATGCTATGTGCTGCCTCGAAAGCAAGATGGATTGGCCACACAAGGAGGATGCAAGGTGTCCCAGACAAATCCAGATAAACTACCAAATTTGGGAATGCCTCATAGAGCCCAACCCACATTCCAGAACTTGTTGAGGTGCTCTCCTCTTGACTCATAGCACAAAGTTGACAAACTACCCACAAAAGGCTCTGAATTCTCTCTGTAATTAATTAACCACAGGAAAACCTCAGAGAAGAGAGAAGGGAGCAATTTAACACAGCTCTCAGGATGACACAGGATGCTGAAATGCTGAAGAGTTAACCTGTTCCTTCTTCTCACCAATCTGCCTCTTAATAAGGTGTCCCAAAGGCCATCCCTCTGAAGGGGAAGGTCCCTACTCCACAGCAGATGGTGATTCTGTGGTTAGTTTTCCAAGTCATAAGAATGGCTTCCTTCCATCCTTAAAGGTTTTATGCTGTAGATGACACAAACAAGCAGCATTACTCAGTGGAAATCTTCCCACTAACTTCCCTGGCAATTGCAAGAGGCCTCATCCTACTGCTGATCTTCCTGAGATGCTACTACTGAGATATGGTCTGTCCCTTTGCTGTTTCAAACACCTCCTGATGTCTTAAGATCCAGATCTAGATAACAACATGTCTTGTGTGCTAGACTCCCTGCTTCCCTGCTTCTCCCTCCTGCCTCCCTCCCACGGCTTTATTCATGATGCTTGTTTGGGACGTAACAGCAGAGCTTCTCTTAAACAATTCATGGGCATCTTTGATCACATGATCCTATTTGGCTGGTATTTCCCCCCAAAATATCTGCTTAGAGGGTTTGAGAATAGTTTAAGTCTGCTGAGTGAAGAGGAAATACTAAAATGAGGGGAATTCCGCCTCTCCCCCTTCATCTTGTCTCTAGTGAGTGAGTCCACCTCATTCTGGGCTTTCATCTGTAACCATCTGTGACATTTAAGAAAAAGCTGAATGAATTCATCATCACAACATGGTGTGCAGCAATGAGCTCATAATTTCCCAGTCATTTACTTAAATTACTACAGAATAAGTGAACTAAACTAAATTACAATGCAGAGAAATGAGAAAAAACCTTGTTGTCTTTGATTTCAATACTCCACCTAAGTGACAAATTTACTACCTCAATATATCTTCTGCTGTGTTCAAGAAACAGGAAGGAGAGCGACATGCATACACTTTAATCACTTATCTAATCAAAGTTTCTGCTACTTTTAGAGTGGGAAGTTTGGGAAAGAAAAAATACATTTTCCCCTCCCAAACTTGTGCTGCTAAAATGGCACTTGGTGTATACTTCCCTCCCGCCCCAGACCATTCTCCTGTCACCCAGGGGTAAGCCTCTTCCCCATGGATGTGTAAGTCATCCTTCAGCATGCTGTCCTGCCATGGTGAGGAAGGCCAGTTCAGCCAGACATCCCCCTGTGCCCTGTGAAACCAGCCTCCAGAAGGAAAGGCACCAGGACAGATGTGGCCGTGCTGTCTGGGCTGTGAACATAAAACTTCTGAGACATGGTTCAGGTGTGGAAATGGTCAACTGCAGCCAACCCACTGCAGAACAAATAGCAGGGTCTTCACCCTGGATGGTTTCTTCTAAATTTCCTGTGTACAGCCCCTGTTTGCAGCACTCTGTTTAGTTCCCATCTCACTCAAGCCACTCCGACTCTTCTGCTGTCCTGACACACAATAGCTGTGTGGACACCCAGCAGGTTTAATATTGGTGGATTATTCCAGACCTTTGCCAATATATTGTTCCAAGCCAACCTAGTCTCAGCTGCCTTTGTAGAATCTACAGACTTCTGCAATTGTGTAGTGCAGCTTAAAGGGCCAAACTAGAAGGGCACATCTGCTTGTTGATTTCCCAGAGCCCTCTGGTGGCAATGAAGGAGAGCCAAGGAAAGCCCTTGCCTCCCTGAAAAACAAGAGGATTTTGGGAGGTGCCCTGCATGAGTTTTGCCATCCTACAATGGCACACCAAGGGCTGAACGCAGAGCTGACCTCAGCAGACACATCTTTGCTTGGCTGGAGCAGAAATATTTACACCACAGGCTGGCTGATGCAAGACCCCAAACAGTCTGTTCTAGGTATGTGTTGCTGCCCCTTTCTTGCTTTGACAGGGAAGATATTCTAGATGATACTGCCAATTTGTTTTCATGGCTTCACACTAGAAAAGGTGAAGCAATACAGTAATTTTGAATGGGTTGGGAGTTTAAAGAGGCTCATAAATTTTAACAGAAATACCTCATCCGCTAAATATGGATTGTTGTCATTTGCAGGTTGACTTAATGTGTCAGCACAGCCAACGAGGACTCAAAGTTTACTTCAGCTAACAAACCTAAACTACATCCCAGATTTTCATCCAGATCCTCTACAGACTGAGATGTGGCATACCATACCTCAGGTGAAAAGCAGATCCCAGGCACTGACATCAGTTCCTGGAGCTGGTACCAGAGTAATATTGTACAGCAGCACGGTGATGTCGCTGAGAGCTTCCAACTGCTCCTGCACCGTGCCTAGGAGCCTCACAGGTCTGGTTCTCGAGGAAGGCATTAATTCATAGCTCTTCACCACCTCAAGACACAGGTCTGCATCCTGCTTTTCTGCAGCTTACACTAAAGTGGCTGTGGGGTTTTTTTAGGGTTTATCACTGCTGTCAAAAGAGGCAAATTCTCCATTGCTAGGCAAATAAAGCAGAAAGCAGTGGATTTACAAGGCACCTTTTGCCCCAAAACGCAAAATGTCGGTGTCACAGGAATTCCTGCTCTGCCTCATTACTATATCTATGTAATGCCAACCAAGAAAAACATCTTTAGCACAGTGGTCCAGAAAAAAAAATGTATGTGATCAAAAAATACCCTCACAGCTGAGGTACCACAAACCTTACATTTTTGTACGCAGAAAATTTTGATCTGCCAGGAAAGGTACAGTGTGCACAAGTGTTATTCTTGCATTAGGTTCTGAAGAAATCTTCATGGCAGGAAGATCAGAATCTTCAGCTGAAGCCAAAGATAAATTCTGTTTGGTCTTGACTCAAAAAGTCTACAGGATGGAGTGTCCTTCAAAGTGTCCTCTACTGGTGGAGTCTTCCTGTGAGTATTTAAATATCTATGCTCTTAAAGATGCAGGTTTGCATTTATTTTTATTGTGCACATGATTTTTAAATAGGATTCTTGTGATTTTATATTGCAGGATTGGAGAGATGTGAAGACATCCTAAGTTTATTTAGATCAACCTCTATAAGCCGAAGAAATCCCATCATGATCTGATCTTGGGAGGAAGGAAATTTTACATTTAATGGATACAAAAGGATAAAGTTTCTGAGCAACATATTACATTCTTCCTCCTGAATGATATTTTCTCTTTCCTTTGCTTCTTCAGAAACACTAGGTAGAAGACAGACAATGATGCTGTTAAAGCATCTCTGAGTCCTGCCTTGTTTTTACAGCAGGATCACACAGACAGCTCACAGTCAGTCTGTGCTCTTCTACAACCCCCACATGTTTTTCTGAAGTACTGCTCAGACAGTTATTTTCCATTCATATAAAGATCATAGCTCACATGTTCACAAGGTTTTTAATTCTGTCCAGCTAGCATGGCATTGGGAATTCAACTTCTGAAGTGCAAAGTTTTCACTTGTCTTTTATCAAACTTTATCTCACTGATTGCAGATTTTCTCTCCAGTTCAAGAGATCATGCTAAAATCATTGCTGCCAAAGTTCTTGTAATTTGGCCCCACAAATTAAATAGCATGCCACTTGCTATTTAATATGTCCAATTTAGTAATATATTAATCCTTGAACATGGATCTCTAAAGCCCTTCCAGTTTGACAGTTGCCAGCAAACTACTGATAACTACTGTTTTTATTTTATTTTTTAAATAAAGACGCATGAGGAAGGCATATCCAGTAAGGAGTGACTTTGAGTTAATCTAATTTAGAGAAAAGGAGTCTGGAGGGTGACCTCATTGCTCTCTACAGCTTCCTGAGGAGAAGTGGAAAGGGAGGTGCTGAGCTCTTTTCCTAGTACCCAGTGACAGGAAATGTGGGAATGGTTCAATGCTGCACCAGGGGAGGTTCAGACTGGATGATAGGAAGTATTTCCTTACCAAGACAGCAGCCAAACAAGAGATGGTCAATGCCCCAAGCCTGTCAGTGGTTAAGAGGCATTTGGACAATGACCTTAACAACATGCTTTAGCTTTTGGTCAGCCCTGAAGCAGTCAGACAGTTGGCCCAGATGATCATTGGAGGTACTTTCAAACTGAACTAGTCTGGTCTGTTCTGTTCTGTTCTGTTCTATTCTATGCTATTCTGTATTTTTAACAATAGTCTAACTTGTGCTATCATTCCCAACTTAATTGTGAGTCTGTCACCTGGGACAGCATCACAACATCTTCTGTCAATGTATATCACACTAATGATGTGCCCTGATTTAAAGGGCACCTGACCTACTACAGAAGAAAGTTTGGTTTAATTTGATATAATCTCCCAAACTATCCACAAATGTATCAACAGCACTGAAATGCCTCCACAGAATTTTGGTTTCATGCAGCATTTGCTGTTGATGGCTTTTGATAGTCAGACTGCTTTTCAGTGAATGCTTTGTTGGAAGCATACTTTGGATTTTGACCATGTCCATTCTACGGGTGCCTTAAATGGTAGGACAGAGCCAGAGAAAAACACATCATGCATTTGGTCACCCACGTGATATCCATTCATTCTCACTCCCCATCTCAGGGGCCACCAACAAGAATGTCCCCACAGAAAGGTGAGCAGCTGTCCTGTACAACATCTGTGGCCACTGCAGGCCAGCAATGACCACAGTGATACTCATCCCAAAATTCTTCAACCTCACATCAAAACCCACCAAGAAAATACGCCTGTAAAAAAAAATGTAAGCTGGTTATTTTCCCATGCTGCACCACTTAAAGGCAAAATGATTTTCCTTTCCTGTAACAGATGGAAATAATTCCTATAGCTTCCATCTGTTACTGAATGATACTGCCCTGATAATGCACAAAACCACTCCAAGACAGAGGCATCGATTGCACTGAGAAGCACTTCTTAGAAAATAAAAATAAAAAATGTTTCCCATTTTTACGATATAATTAGAGCATGAGGGGAAGTGGTTTCTAGCTCTGTTCTGTGAATTAGATTTTTCCATTTTCTGCTAGATTCAGGGAGGCTTGGGAAGCTGTTAGCATGCAGATAACTAAAAGGACAGCAATTCCAAATTGATTCAATATGATGCCTAATTCTCCGAGAAGGAAGAAGCTGCTGAGAGCTTTCCCAGATGTCAAGTTGCCATTTTTCCTGCCCACATATTTTGAAACCCTTATGACAACTGTTTCAGATGTTTGCAATAACAAAGCCAAGGTCAATAATAAATTTAGCCATTGGCTAGTATTAAAGCACTCCAGACTCTCTTCTGAAAATTCCACCTACCTGGTTATACTTTCATTCCTCCTGCCCCAGCTCATGGTGTTACTGAAGTCAATAGAAGGGTTTGCCAGCCAAATCTAGACTTGTTTCTGAGTGGTGACTAGGAGAAGAAAATTCTTTCTGAGAACTTGAGCACAGAAGTCTCCCAGCAGTTTATATATCCACTAATTTTTGGATTTTTTTTTTCACCACCTTCCTTAGAAATGACAAATTGCAGCAAAAATCTTGGAAGTTTTAAATTTGCTTTTTAGCTGAGGAAAGAGAGATCTTTCCCCGCACGGGTCACAAGTCCTGGCAGCAAACCTGCTCCAGTGTGGGTTTCCCACAGTGTCACAGACTCCTTTGGACATCCACCTCTTCCAGCAAGGGGTCTTCCAGGAGCTGCAGGAGGATCTCTGCTCCCTGTGCACCTCCATGGGCTGCAGGGAGACAGCTCCTTCACCATGGTCATCACCAGGGCTGCAGGGGAACCTCAGCTCCAGCACCTGCCCCTCCTTCTGCACTCACCTGGGTGTCAGCAGGGCTGCTCCTCTCACGTATCCTCACTCCTGTCTCTGCTGCTGCTCTGCAGCAGTTTTTTCCCCATTCTTAAATGTGTTATCTCAGAGTGACTACCAGTACCACCGCTGGGCTCAGCCTTGGGCAGCCGTGAGTCCATCCTGGAACTGGCTGGCGTTGGCTCTGCCAGACACAGGGGAAGTTTCTGGCAGCTTCTTACAGAAGTCACCTCTGTAGCCTCCTGTCACTACCAAAACCTGACCTTAAAAAACAAATATGCTTTTTGTGGGCACACCTTTTTTCTTTTGAAAAGATACAAAATATTTTTCCAGTAATTTGCTCTCAATTTTTCCAAAGTGGGGATTTAGCAAGAAGGAATTTAAAAGACAGTTCAACTCTCAGTGATCAAAGGCTGGTCTCATGACCTCCACACTGCATTTGGAGCTCATGGCAGCCTCACAGGATCACATAGCATGTAGGCACCACAGGGACATTCCCTGTTCACTTTTTGCACAGTGTGGGCAAGATCTGATCCACTTTACTTGGGAAACAGTTTCTGAAAGTGTGCCTTCAGTCTCTGCCAGCAGGTACCCAATGCCCCATCTGCTCATGGAGCTCAGTCTATCTTCAGACGCACCACTTTTTCATCACCTGCTCTTTCGTCATTGCCTTTTCCATGAGCAATTTCCAGCCTTTCCAGGGAGCTATTGGGTCTGTTTGCCATCTGTCCTTCTCCTTCCCCTGAGAACACTTGGACAATGTTTCATTTAGTGTTGGGTTTTTTTTTAACTAAGTTGAACATCTTTTGATAATAAATTGCTCTTGGTATCCCTTGGAGCCAGTTACATCTCCTTTGGCGACCTCTTGCTCTTTCTGTGCATTACCATGTTTTAATGTACACTTTTGCCATGTCATTGGTCCACATCTGATGCCAGAACAAGTCATGATCCTGAGTCATGATCCTATTATTCTTCTGGAGAGTGCTTACTACTGCCCAGGATAATTTTTCCCCTTAGCATTACTCTTTTCTCATTTGCATTCTTTTTTCTATGTGTATGTCTCTGTGTGTGTGTGTTCTCCATTTCATTCCTTGATGTTTCACATCTTTACTTCTGGCACTCCCCTTTCTTTTGCCCTTCAAAAACAAAGATAATAAAGCCTTTTACAGCTTTCTAGATAAGATTTTTTTTTTCCTAATTAACTTTTTATTGTTTTTGTTTGATCGAATAAAAAGTATTTGTGTATACTGAACACAGAAAGGAATAAATATGGATAAACTTAAAGACCCATCAAGGTTAAGTTAAGGGAAGAGGTAGAATCTGGGAGTGTTTTCACTTACCTGATTTTTACAGACAAAAATAAAGCAAAGTTCTTCTAATCTGATAAAAAAATAGAATTGGGCAAATATATAATTTCATCTAAGACTGAACTTTGCCTCTCTTTTTTTTTTTTTCCCACATTGGGATTGACAGAATTTTCCAAATTTCCTTTAAAATATTATTTACTTAAAAACCAAACAGACAAACAAAACCCAGCCCACTAACCAACCAACCAACCAACCAACCAACCAACCAAGCAAGCAACTAGCCAACCACCAGCTGAGTTGCTCTCCATGGATGATAGCAGTATAGAAACAGGAAGACTCATGAGATTTCTAAACTCCTCCTCATTCCTGGACTGACCCCTTCTGTTTTCCACTTTCTTTTCTTCAGAGGCCTGCTCCTAGATTATTTTTAATGGAGCTAGTGAGAGCTGTGTGGTTTGAGTCTCTGGGGGCCTCCAGTGTCCATGCTGGCCACTCCTCTGGGCAACCCTCTGGCTGCTGAGAGCTGATATCTCCTCAAACAGCAAGCAAAACTGAAGTGGGCTGGCCAGACAACTCTCCCAGCCCCCTACACCAACACAGCTAAAACTGTTCCCTGGCTATTGCATTTCAGTCGGGAATCCCAATTGTATCTTGCATTTTTTGTTTGGGATTGTGAGAGGGTGGGTTTTTTACAGGGTGAGGGAATACACCCTGTAATTGTGTATTAGTGTTCAAGCACTGAGCTGGCAAACTCCTTCTGGCTCAGGTGAGTGACAGAGAAATTCTGACTCATTTGCAACCAGGAAGGAAGCAGAGTATACTGTGTGCTCAGAATTAGGGACAGCCAGCGAGATTATAGCTGGAAAGGCTGCCTGCTGAGAGCACAGTGTATTTAGAAGCATCTAAAATTATTTGTGTGACTCAGTGCTGTTTTCCTAACACTGGCAGCAGCATGTGGTAACTCTCCCCCTTAGGATGCTCTTTTTATCCTCCTTGGTTTTTAACTTGTGGATGAGGAGGAGGAAGAAAAATGAAGAAGAGAGAGACTTTCTCTGCTGTTTTTCAAAAACAAACAACACTTGGCATTTCTCCAGCAATTCAAGAGGATTTGCAGATGAACTTGGAGGTGTCGGACTTGGACCTAGGTCAGTATCACATAGTATCTGCTATTGTATACAAAAGCAGAATTGTGTGATTATCTCTAAGCTTTTCTGATTGAGCTGAATGGTTTGCTTGTCCTGGAACAAATCCTTTCTTTTCTGCCAAAGACAATTTTACACAGTTAAAACCATGGCAATATGTGGGTGGGCACCCCTATGAATTTCGGAATGTTTAATACATCAATTTGAGGAGCCAGGAGGACCCAACAGTAGCAGCACCAGGAAATGCTATAGGAAGATGCTAAGAACTCTATAACAACTTATTCACCTTCGTATTACAGATGTCTCTGGTGATCCAATACCACCATGTAGTGTTTGATTTTCGTTCCATTTATGCCAATTGCTCAAACACATTCTCCCATCACTCATAACAGTGTGCCTCTTCAGAAAATTACATCTGATGCCATTATGTAGAAAGTGATACCTTTTCTCAGTGCAAGGACTTTGAGGAATCTACCACATGAGCTGTCCCAAGATTTAATCTACTTCCCAGGCAATAAAGCTCAGTACCTCCTGCTTTTCCCTAAACTGCTTCATATCTGGATCCATTCACTACACTTGCCTCTGCCTACTGGATCAGGCAGCACTTGGCAGTCAGGAATACTCTGCAGGTTCCCAGTGGTTGGAGATCATGACTGAGCTACCTCTTTGCCAGCTCATTTGTGCCCAGAGCTTTCTGGGAAGCCTAAAGGAAGGGGAGTTTCATGTCACAGTGCGTCTCTGCAGGTCCAAATGGACCTCACGCTGGGCGGGTGAGTAGGCACAGAAACTGCTGTGCGGTCGTGATGATAACACACCAGTGCCTGAGCCAGCTATTCCCTTCAGTGATTCATTCTTTCCCCTCTTATCTCCTTCCCTAACCAGCTTTGCTGGCAAAATTAGCAGCCTACCTGCTGTATGCTTAGTGCTACTGTTCACAGCACAGAAGAAAATATTAATTCATTATAAATAGAAGCAAATGGACCCACATTAAGCAGAAAGCAGCTTACACTTGTATTACTACATCAAAGTGAATAGCATGCTTTGACTCACTAACAGAGGCCATCACAGAGAAGAGCCTGATAGGCAGAAAAGAGGAAGTCCAAATCTGGATGAGATAGCACCTAGTGACACCAGAAGACATCCCTAAAGCTGTGCAAGTGTCAACCACAGCATGTCTCTTTCTTCCAATCCCCTTGCATGTAGTCATGTAGCTATCTGGAACAGAGCTCCCCCTCATCCATTCAAACCACAGAAAAGCAAATGGGTCCACAGCAAGAGACATCTTATCCTTCCCCCTCTTCACAATCACCTCCACTTGTACTCTGAAAACTAAAACTGCGGAAAACAGAAAATCCAGCTGAGAAAGAACATGGATTAATGTGTGAGTCATGCAGCCGGATACCTTACCTGACTTCCTTTGGATTCTGTTTCTATCTGGGTACTTGCCAACCACCCAGGATCTACTGGTTGAAAGGATCTACTCTCCATTCATAGAAAGGACTCACCCTAGTTCTGAAGATAAATGAGTACTATTTGCCAGCAGGGAAATGAAGTCTGTTCATGTGTTCAACTGACTGCTACACAGTCACATCCAGAACATCTGCACAGAGATCAGTGCACTAGTCAGTTCCTTTTCCAGCTGCCTTTCCGTCATACTGTAGAGGACACAAGGAGTCAACTAAATGCTCTTCTTTAGGAGCAGACATACATTGATGAAACAATTTTTCCACATCCAAAATTTTGCTCCCACCTTTCCTCCTTTCCCTAAATTGCTTTCCCAAAAATTAGGATCCCAACAGAAGTGCATTTCAGCCCACGGAGACAGGCTCCAGACATGATGGATTTTCCTCCTTCTTCATTCAAGGTCAGCTTCAATCCTAAGGCACTGGCTTATTTTTTTCAACAAAGCATTACAAAACCATGGTAATGGGATCGACCTCTGCCTGCAAGCTGCTAATGACTTCCTGGGTGAGCACCCAGGGAATGGATCCGCTCTGGTCCACATGCCGCTGGGGGAATTAATTCACTGGAAGAGCATTACTTAGCTGACTTTCAGCACTTCCATGGGGAAAAAAAAAAGGCTCAGCAATGGCTGGATGAAAACTACAGCTTGCCAGGGGGCTGGCTGTTGTCAGATGTTGTTAAATCTCACAGTGCTGCAGAGCCACGGCATGTCCCCAGCAGACAGGGTGTTTTCGTTCAACAGTTATTTGGGAGCAAAGTGCACCAAGTACCTTAGGCAAGCATTATTATTAACTACGATTATTCATCACTGGTTTTGCTATTACTCTACACCTAAGAGAGGGCACAATGACTCAGATCCCAGAAGGCCAGTGAAGGAATGCACAGACCACAGAGCAAGCATGAGCTCATGTCCCAGGCAGGCACAGCAAGGCAGGTACGGTCCAAAGACCTTGCATGCTGCCTGTAGTCCAGTGCTGACTGCAGAACCCTCCTAAGGCATAAGGCAGGCATGTGAGAGAAGGCTGCATCCTTTATTTCATGCGATGCAGATCAGTGAAGGAAAAGAAAGGGAAAACTCATAAAAGGATCACTTTTACACTAGAATGACTCAAGTGGCTTTGCAGCCATCCAACTGTGCAGGGATTCCCAGGGACCTACCAATAAGATCCAACTTGAATATTTCAAGTCAATAAATATGGGAATTCAGTGCACTTGATTTTCAAGTTTCCTGGTTTATTAACTCAACAGTATGGTCCAGTCCTCAAGAATAGGTCTGTAAGCCAGGTTTCCTGACTTGTCAAGGCCCTGGCTGCATATAAACATAGTCACAACCAACACTTCCATTGAAGCCCAGCCCCTGGATTCTCCTTTCCTATTTAAGTTGTGCTGTGGTGCTGCTCAGCCACAGCTATGCCCATTCCTGGCCACAGACCTGTGGGTCTGGCCTCTCATCTGCAGGATGGCCTCCTAAACTGACCGAGGACGTGTCTTGTCACCAGGAACTTCAGTGATGATCTTCGCTCCTGACTGAACCTGGCCTTCATCGAGGTCTGCCTGGTCTGGGTGCTGCGAGTATGGAACCCGGGTTTAGTTTTGTGAATATGCACAAATGTGTAGCTTTCTCAAAAGAAAAAGGAACAACTTTAGAAAAACCCTCAAGATCACAAACCTGATTCTAATACTGTTCAGCTTTCAGCTTACCAGGTAGTACCTTTCGTCCATGAAGAGGTGGTGGGTTTTTGGGCATTGAGGTTAAGTTTCCCAGGGCTGGCAGATTTCTCCTAGAGCTGAGAGCCCCGTTCATCTTTCCCCCCATCAGTGGAGTCAATATTTACAGCTGATGGATTTTTCAAAAACAGAAAGAAAATAGAAAAGACAAAACCTAGATTGCCATGCCAGTGTGACAGCTCTAAATTTGTAACATTATATTTGCTTATGAACCTTTTCCCTCGTGTCTGATGGATCATCAGATATGCATCCAAACTCAGGGAGCTGATGTAGCTATTTGCAGATGGGCTTCATCTCATCCCAGGATGGATGCATAAGCTGTGCAGATGATTCATTCTCTGCAGGTCTTTACGGTCTTTACAGTCCCATCATAACCTTCAGAAACGGTGCTTTGTCCTAGTCCAGCACCTGCATAAAAGAAGCAAGCACAAAAACAGTAATGCCTCATTGCAACAAATCTCATCAAATTTAGATTTGAGATCTTAACAGCAGGGAGATATAGGTGTGCTAGGTGTACCTTCCTTCTGCCACTCAAAAAGTTGAACAAATCCGATTTTAATGCTAACATAAATGGGAACAAATCCTCACTGCAAGGAAAGAGTTAAATTCCAGTGAAGTCATCCAAAAAGAGGGACCCAGGGTAACTCTTTGAACCATTTTTTTAAAAACCTTCTTTCCCCAAACCTTTCCCTGAGTCTCTTTCTTCATTCCCTTGGAGAACAACAATCTTTTTTCTTGATCAAGGAAATAATAGCAAAAGCAAAGAACTGAAAGAACTGTCTTAAATTGCTTGGGCAGCAGGAGAGGCTGGTTCAATTAATCGCCTTAACTTTGCAGAAACACCTGGCATGCTGTTTACACCCTGGGAGAAGCAGACTTCCATTAGGAAAAGAGTAAAGAAGATGAATGAAAATCAGCAAAGATTCACCTGCCAACTTTGGCAAGCAAAAGATCTTTAGCCCTGTCCTGCTGAAACCACCCTGCAAATGCATCTGCCCACACCGGCTGAAAGTCAGGGTAATACAGCTTTCAGGTGCTTACAGGAGCTTTGATCCCAAGAATGGTGGCAAATGGGGATAATAAAAAGACAAAATATCCTTACTATTATTGCAGAGAGATGATGTACTGCTGTAAAGTGTTTCTGGACTTCATCTAGGTATTTTTCAGCAAGAACACAAGGACCAGAGACAACATGGTGCAAATTGAACTACAGGCTCAAGCCTTCGTGCAAAACCTGGACCTCTGTGAGCTCACTGAAATGCGTAACCAGCATGGCACAGAGGGTTTCAGAGGGATTATTAGAAAGCCTCTGTTGTGACTGAGGCAGGAGAAACTGCATAAGCAGCCAGAGAAGGCACTGAAGAACCAGAGCCATTGCTATGACTTGATTGATATGACCTGACCCCTGGAAAAGAGAAATTTACTTTCTTGGTTGCAGTATTGGCAAAAAAGAGGTTTCAGCTGTTTCCTGACTTCTCCTCCAGGAGACAGGATGCTCTGTCCACCTCAGAACAACACTGCTCATCATCAAATGGAAGGGTAAAACACAGTGCTGCTTCAAAAAGTCAGGCCAGGTTTTCTGGCCTTCCATGTGAGTTGGTATGCACTTGGTACTCAAAAAGGTCAGGTAACAGGCAGGTGAAGACCTTGGCCTCTCTGACTGATAGGAAGCTCCAGGGAAGGTAACTGGCTGGCTCAGAGACCCCTTACAGACCCACAGCATATAAGCTGCCTCTCTTTTTTTGGAACCAGTTGTGAAGCACACATTCCCCCCCAGGCTGTGGATGATACAGCCGTACAGATGCAGCAGGAGTCATTCTCAAACCTCCTAACTGTTTGAAATTCCTCATGCTCAATATTTCCAAGAGGGCAGGGGCAGGGAGGGAGTAGATTAAAAAAAAATAATATTGTAAATAATTTGTTTACCAGTGGAGGGACTTTCTCCCTGCATCTGGCTTTGCTATTATCCTGAGCAGCCCACCAGCACAGAGCAAGCAGAGATGTGTAGCGTGGGTGGGTTGGAAAGGCTTAGCTCATACATCATCCACAGCTCACTGCTGGGACTGAATGGGGCTTGCTGGCTGCAGGAGATTTAATTAAGAGGAGATGTATGTTCCACTGGGGACAGGGCTCTTGCCTTGGCATGCTGTGTTTCTATTGCACACTTTTGACACGGAACATAAATGTTTTTCCTCCTTCCTAACATCAATTCTTATTCCAATAAAACCAATGCCTGACTGGTCCTGTGAGAGCACAAGTCCCAGTGTATTCCCTTAATGTGATGGGGAATCCATCTTGAGACTCTCAGACCCCCTTGTCTCTTTGTTTCTTGACAGGAAGGCTCATGCTGTTCCCCAGAGCCAGCTTCAGGGCAGAGCAGCAGGGGCACAGTGAAGCCTGCTGAGGTGTGGAGCCCTGATGGGAAGCCCAGGAACACCACTTGCTGGGTCACAGCCACTGCCTGAAAGATACCCCTCCAGCAAGCATTTGCTTCCCCGTGTTCCAGTGCACTTCCACACAGGAACATTCATCACATACAGGCAGCAAAGCTGTGCTAAAATTAGAAAGAATAATTTCTGCTAGATTAATAAATTAAGGATGTCTTTTGCAGGACCTTACCCTGTGCATGTTAGGGGGTGTTTTGGCTTCCATTTAGCCATGACATATCAGTCATCTCACCTTGTGCCTTGCCTGACATTTTTCAGCTATTCCTTTTCTGTCTTTCAGACCATTTAGCCACCTTCTTTCATTACTGTTATTGGCTAATTAACAACAATTTCAGTCATCTTTCTTGAAGGGGCAGTTCATGTGCACAGTTGCTTAATCTGGCTTGTGTAAATTAAGATTCAAAGATAAAATGGCTGTTTTGGAGTGCATACAAGGTAGTGACACCCTGAGAGGGCTCTGCTGACACCAAACACTGAGGCCATGGCATACACAGCTGGAGAGCATTAGCAGAGCCCATTCAGAGGTTTGCCTCTCTCAGGGCTTGTTTCTGTTCTTTTTATTGGTGTTAAATTACTTCCAAGCTCCCCTGTGAACTGAGGAGACATCACTTAATTTTAAAATGATAGATTGTTTTGATGCCTCTCACTTCCTCTCTGCTCCCTCCCAAAGGAGCGGAGTGGAAGCCCCAGTGACCACCGCTTTGGAGGCTGGGTTGGCCTCCACATTAAGGTCTACCTTTATGAGAAGCAATCTCTCATTCTCTGAGTGGACAAAGATCTTCCACTGCCTAGAGGTTATTCTCAATGCCATTTTTAATGCAGTCTGTGCTCAGCCAGAGTATAGCAGCCATCAGCTCAAGTTCAAGCACTGTCAGTAACACTTCTTATATAGAGAGTCTGTATCCTGCTCCCCAAAAGGCTGGATCCCAGAAACCTCCTCTTTTACAAAACCTTCAGTGCAAATGGGCTGCCACTTTATTCACCAGGGTGAGGGGGAGTCTTCCCACCTGCTTTCAGCAATCTTCTTCAAGCTCAGTATTGTGAAGTCCATGGACAGACTCAAGTCCTTCCAGATGGGGAATCTTTCTCCCTACCTGATATACAGGAGTAGAGAATTGAACCCCTTCAGGAGATGAGGTATTTGGACTAAAACCTGTGCCTGTGCTGTTCTAAGGTACAACTCCCATCCCCTCCAGGACTGACCTAACAGTAGTAAGTCCCTCTTTCCAGAGTCATCTTCTGGCCAGAAAGTAAAGGATGAACTTTTCTTGTGTTCCCTAAGGTCTTCTCCAAGCTAAGGCTGGGCTCTGGAACTATGTCAGGGACATGCATTTCAGAAGCAGGGCACCAGGGCACCTGAAAAATCTCCACTACTGGAGGCAATCTCAACCCCATCCCAATCCTTTGGGCTCAGTGAACCCAAGCAGTGCTGGATTTCTGCCTCAATCTACTTCCCAGAACTATATACAGCAGAGCTATACAAAGTATAGCCCAACTGGACTCATCTAGTAATGGCAAACATTTTTTGGTATGCACCCCTTGGTACCAGCTTTGACCTCTTTATCTCATTCTTATCAACCACTCTTCCTAAAGCAAAAGCCAAAAATAGACAGTAGCAGTGACTCAGAAAGGGAAAGAAGAGTCATTCTGACTCAAATACCAAGGTGGGCCTCCAGAGGATAGCACATGGGACCCTGCCCCAGCACTTGCAGCTCCCCATGTCTCAGCTGCCAAAGTTCCCTCCCTAGAGACTGCAGCATGCTGGAAATGCTGCTGCTTATCTCTCCAGAGGAGATGATGCTCTGCTGACTCTATAGAGTGACTCAAAGGCATCACCGCTTCAATAGGTCTTGACCACGGGCTGAAATCTGAGTAGCTTTATCTGGGCTGGGAAATAACACAGGCCAAGGTTCCCTCTCTGGCCTGGAGCAGCACGACATAATTTACATTCATACAACTAAACTCTCTTCTCTGTCTATCCATCCAGGGAGTTTGTTGTTGATTCACCTGATTGTTGTTTCACCTGAACTACAGCCAGGCAGTGCTGCAAGCTGGGATAGTCAGAACCAAGACAGAGATGTGGATGGGTTCACAACTAAGCTCACAATCCCGTTCTAATTAGGAAAGCCAAGGTTATAGAACACTTGTATTTAACTTTCCTAAGCTGCTCTAACTCTTGTTAGCACCAATGGCCCTGCTAACAAGCATCTTGTCTTCTGACATCATTCACTGCTCCTCTTTCTGAAGGCACAGATGAATCTTCTCTTTCTCTTTGGAAAGATAAGATAAATTGCAAAAAAATAAGCAAACACATTGCCCTAGAAGGAGAGAGCAGACCTCCACTACCAGTGCCTAGTATTCTCCCTTCCTGTTTTTCTCATGTTCTGTGCATCTTCCCTTTTGTCCAGCAATATAATATCACATGGACTCTGGAGTTTATGAGTTTATGTTAGATGATTGGATAAAATAAAGCAAAGTATGACCAAACATAGAGCTGGACAACCCCAGAGAGTGGTCCTATCCCACATCACTTCCACATTACCAGGAGCAGTAGAATCTATTCCCAGCCTGCTCAACAGATCAGAGATCAGCTTGTGCTGAGTTCTTCCATCAGGGAGGCAGGTTCACCTGCAGCAAGGAAAGCAGGTGCCCAGAGGATGCAACTACATCCTCACCTCTTACAGGAACACAGTTGGTTTCCCTTGCTTTCCTCACCACCCCACAGCAGTGTTAGTTCCTCTGCCTGCTTGTAGAAGGTCAGCAGAGGTCAGTCTGTGGGTGAAGGAGCTGAGGAGTTCTCTGGTTCCATCGATACTCATCTATTTAAATGCCCTTTTTTTTGCAGACTGGAGGCCATGACTGAGGAAGTATCTGCCCCAGACATTACCTCCCTTCAGCAGAAGCCAAGAGAAAATTTCTCCTTTTAATTAGTTACAGAAGTACTGAGACCAGTTTTGTCTCTATGAACACCTATAGTTCCTTCAGCCCCTTCCACTCTGGAATTGCTCTGCCCAAAACATTCACAATCAAGATGCATTTTGCATCCTCCAAAACACTAAGACATCTGTGGTCTGAGCTGAGCAGACTTACCCACTCTCAGATTCTATCTCTATGCTTGATATTTTACAACAGGAAGTTTTGACTCAAAAAAAAATATATATAGCTTTGATCAATACAGCCCCTAGTTAGAGCTAGGAAAGCATGACCCTGAGCTGACTTTCTTCTACCAAATATCACATTCTGCTTCAAAGCAGAAAGAGTCATGAAGATGTCAGAATTTTTTTTAATCCATCATTTTGCCTCACCATGTTCTGAGAAAGAGGCAACTCATTCGAGCTGAATTTTGCAATTACATCAAGCCTGGGCCAGGCAGGCACCAAGGACATTGCTGCTTGAGTGAATAATGTATTCCTAAAGATCAACCCTATCTTTTAAATGGAAATATCAAGCAAGTACCTGTGCCCCTTTCTGCAATCAGACCAGTGTAGCTCTTTCAGGCAAAGAAACCAAACTGCTGCCCAGTTCATTACTCTGTGCTGAACCACAGCCAAAGGCTTTCCTAGCTGGCAGTCTACATCCATGCAGGCAATGTGCAGACACTGTAATTGCTCTCTCATGCATGTTTTTCCTGACTTTTCAGAAGTGAGAAGCATCTAACATATCTCAAAGAGCAAGTCCTCTGATTTACAAAGAATACCTCTCCAGTGCCACTGTTCTTTAATTTAAAAAGCCATTTAGTGTCTGATCACAAAACATGGGTCAATATTTTTAAGGTGCTGCTGAGTAACAACAAAACAACTTGAAATACAGACAGATCCCTTTTCCCAGGAAAACAGAGTGTTTCCAGAAGTTTACTTAATTCAGCAATTTTGGAGCAGTATTCCTGGTCATACCAGTGGTGGATACATGTGCACACAAGTACATTTCTCTGATTTGTTTCTGACCTTGGTTATGCCAGGGTTAATCAAAGTTTGTCCATTGCTGGCCAGGAAGGACTTCAAACTGATGCTGTGGTTACAAGAGTTTCCTCTGAGAACCTTGTCATCGACGTAAGCAGCACACAGCAAAACAAAGCACGTCAACTTTCTGCAGTGCATTTGTCACCCCTTCTTGTGACACCCTAGTTTTGACCATGAGCCAAGCCCTCATCATGGGTGTACTTGACTCTGCAATCTATTCAGATGGACATATACTTGCTTTTGTTACTGTTATTTACAGGTTAACCACAGCTGACCCGTAGCATTTTCCCCTGTGCCCAAAGAACTTTCAGCTTCTGTGGTCTGAAACTGTGACACAAATGTTTGTTGCTAAATGGAAACTAAGCCCATCACACGGCTCTCATTGCGCAAGAGAGCACATCACTCCTTCTCCTTACGCTCCCACTGTACTGGCTTATAATTAGCACAGTCCAACTAATGAAGTGGTGTCTGATTGCAGTCAGGCTTCTGGACACTATTTATGGGTTAGACCACACAACTAATTGCCCTTCCTTCACTCAGTCTGATGTTCAATTCACTTACCCCATGCCATTTCTCATTTCGGCAGACCAACACAAAAGTCATGCATTTGGCATCTCAATCGGATTTTAGAAAGTGAGAGAGAGAGAGAGAGAGAGAGAGAAAGAAATCAAAACTTTTTTCCTATGTGTCTAGGATTTACAGCAACAAGGGCCGTCACCAAGGCATCATGGGAGGGAGAGCTGACAACCCCCGGTAGGTGCCTCTGACAGTCTGGTGTAAGACTTCCTTCAGGATTGTCATTTTACCCACTGAATGTCTTCCCCAGTCATCCTAGGAAATGGCCATCACTCAATCCTGACCCACTGCTAAGGGAACAGACTCCAGGGCAATACACTGGCTAGGGGAAGAACCAACTCCTTGCCCAGTTTATGTCTCTCCCAAGGTTTAGACAGCAGTTGAGCTGGATGGTTGAAGAGCTGCCTGATGGCACTGTTCGGTGTCTCTGACCTTCTCACTTCCTTCTTTACTTGCTTGCCAGGTGGAAGACACTATCAGGAGAGGCAAGGGAAGGTAACTGAAGTGCTGAGCTCCCACAGTAAAGGAGGTCATGCCCATAACTCAGGCAAGCCACTTCCCAACATCTCACATCTCAGGAACATCCCTGAGCCTCATACCATCAGCTCCTCATACCATCCTTTTCTAACTGAAAGATTGAGTTGCCACCTGGAAAAGACTTCCTGAGAAAAGACCTTCTGGGCCACTGGGAAGCACCTGGGGAGAGTGAGGATGCCATTGTTTGTGAAAGTTGTCGTGGCTGAGGCCCTGACATTTCATTCCTCTTCCTGACACAGACTTGACATACATGCAGTGTTGAACCATCATGGACCACCAGCCCAACCTGATACATGCAGAGAGATGCATGTCTCTGCTCATCCCTGAACCTGGCAGAAAATTACACCTGGAAGAACCCAAGGTTTCCCTTGCTTTGGAAAAGCTGCTTAATCCTGTTTTTGTGTGAAAGTCCTTACCAAAGAAAAGGTCTAAAATGAATTAACTTAAAGAAATCAAAGGCTGAAATGTCTTTTATCTCAGGTATCCATAATGCAAGCTGGCACATGTACTTAATGGTTTTTGAATGTATCAGAAAATGAAAAGCCACAGGGCTGATATCATTAAAGACAATAAATCCATCCTAGGAAAGACAACAAATTTAATCTGGTTCTAACATTTCTGATTAGCTTTTCTCCTTATGAACACTTTGATTATTGGAATCTTGCCCTTTTACTCACTGATTATTTAATGCAATTAATACTCATTTCAACTTTGCCATTGAGAGCATATTTTCATTTGCTTTTACAAGCAGAAAGCTGATGTCTGCTCTAATCAAAAGATGCACTCCAGGCATGTGAAATACAATACTACAATGTGCATTACAAGGATCAATGATAAATTACATGAACTCCTTATTCCCAGGAGGGATTTATTACTGAAGTAAAAGGAACAAATGGTTATAGCAAGAGATGGTTTGTTTTCTCTTGCTGATTTATGCAAAAGGTCTGTTCCAGCACTCACTTAGATGAAAGTGTTAAGGAAAGAATACAGTGTCACATGAATTCATCTAGAGAAAAGCTCTGCTGCATATAGATGGAATGCTTACAATGCTGTTTTCATCATTTGGTTCAGTTAGTTGCTTCTACCAGAAAGAAAGAAAAAAAAAAAAAAGTTGCATTGTTAAATGTGGAGGGAAATCAAAGGAACAATCAAAAAATGCCATTAAAAAAAGTATAAAATATGTTTTAAAAGCAAAGAAAATAAAGCATGGATTCAAAGTTACTCTAACAAATTTCTATCTCATCATGACATTTTTCACTTCTTTGTATCATCTTTAAGACCTTTTAATTATCATTCCAATCAAGTTGCAAGAGAAGAGCAAAGTTGTTGTGGTGTGTTTTTCTTTAATTTGATATTTGTTCTGTGTATGTTCAACCCCCCCTCCCTAATCTCCTCCCTTCCCCAGGTGTCAATCTTCCCAAACTCTTCCTTAACCCCCTCCTCTCCAAGTTGTCAATCCTCCCTTTCCCTGCCCCTTTCCCTAGAACATTCCCTGTCATTCCTCCTAGCCCCCTCCCCTGCTTCCAGAGCATTCTCTGTCTATTTGGTGAGGCTCAACACCCTATTGCTTACTTTGTGTTACTCTCCTCCCGTTTCCCCTGATAGGTTTGTGCTATGTTAGTCCTGCCCTAAACTCCTCCCCAGCCCTACCCTCATTGGTTATAGTTCCTACACCCCGCCTCTTGAGTTCCTGTATAAAATCTTTGTTCACCCTCCCCACAGGGTCTTGGGGCTCGCTGAATAAAACCATCCAGTTCATCCCCAAGTCCCGTGTCGCCTCCGTCTGTTCCCCACCACCAACTGGGACTGCAGAGCTTCCCAGGGGGAGCGGCCGCCCGTTCTCTTCCCTCGCCGCCCAGCACGGCACCGCTCGGGGAATCGCGGTGAGAGGAGCTGACTGCGTGTTACAACACAAAGATTCACCATAACCTGGCAAATCATTGCATGATTTCCTCCCCTTGTTGTTGATGCTCTCAGCAGGGCTTGAACAAGAGCAGATAACTTCGGTTAAGGCCTCTACAGCCTTTATTTCCACCATGGACACCCAGAATAAATCCAACATCTCCCTCAGCTGCCTTGCACACATAAGCAATGCTTCAGGGCAGTCCTGGTTGTTGGATGTGTTTGCTGCAGTCCTGCATTTGGACTGCAGCAAACAGGTCAGCTAACACACAATGACCACAAATGCAGCAGGATATTAACATCTTGAAGAGATCACACCTACTTGCAACTTTGACTGGGGAACATCAAAAATCCAATTTTTCTTAGGCTCAACAGAACTGTTGCATGTGGTAGGGAAAATCAGTATATGATTTCTCTTCCATTCCTCCATGAGTCTTCACATGCCTTTCTGAGCTAACCTGTATTTCTGCAGCATACCTTGTCGTTTTCTACATACTGGACTGGACATTCACCTAGGAAGCCATTCCTGGCTCCCTGACATAATTTTGCAGTAATGAACTCTTGCATAGGAAGTCACCTCAGCCCCAGGCTGAGGTCTCTCCTGGAGTAAATTCTACCTTGTCTCTTAGATGGCATCAATCATTCATAGACTTGTCCTGCTCTGAGCATCTGCTTCCCATTCTCTTCCTTAGTTTCCTCCTGATTAATTGATGAAATTGTTAAGTGTGGTTGCCTCGGAAATTACCATTTCCTTAAGCATTTTTGGCCCTCTTTATGGTAGAAAGCAGGAAATCTTCACAGGAACCCTGAAGGGACAGAAAGGTTGAATAGGACTCACCCTTCACCAGGGCAACACAGGCAAACAACACACCAAAATAAATCCTGGCTGTTCCCAGGCTGCCATGGTGTCTAAGGGCAGAGCGCACAAGGAAGGGAAGAACCATGTGCTTTTCCTGTCATATCCAATATCCAAGTGACAAATATGCCATTCTCCAGACAGTTTTCCCTCAAACAAGAGCTACAACAGCTCTCAGACTCCTACCAATGGCATCATATGGGAAGCATGAATGCTGATGCACATTGCACAACCACTGCCTGCCCTCTTTCACTCACGCTGGTCAGCACCTGAAGTCCCTGGCTGCAAGAGCTCAGTGCTCCAGGGCAGCTTGGATGCGATCAGCCCCTGAAACAGGGAAACTGATCACCAGGAGAGATGCAGCACAACAGCATGGAAACTTCTCCAGGAGCCCGTGGCAATGCTTCCTCTTCCAAACAACCCCAGTACCAGCACAGTGATGGTTTGCAAAGAGGAGCCAGGGGCAGAAACAAGGGTGATATTAAAGCCCATCTTCACCTGAAAAGCTGGGAAAGAGGCCTTGAAGAGCTTGAGCCTCAGGTCCTGTGGTGTTTTCTCTCTCTCCAACACTCACACATCATGCTTACTGCAAGGTCCAGGCTCCACCAAGAGAACTCTGAAGCATGAGCCAAATTCTGCTTCCCAGGGTTGCCAGGAGATCTGTTGCATCCAACCTTTGCAAAGGCACCAGGCATGCCTACCCTGTGCTGAAGAATGAACCGGGAGCTTAAGGACATGGTGAGATAACAGACAACATGGGGACTCTACCATAAAACTTGGTTTCTGGGCAAGGTTCATTACAAGAGAGCAATTGAGACAAACACAATGAAGACACCTGTCTTGTGGCAGAACTTCATCACTCCTGAGAAGCCCAGTGAACCAAAGTACCTTTTCTGGATGCATTCTGGCTTCACTCCTGCATGGGACAGGCCAGTGTCAGAAAAACCCCAGACCAGATGTAAGCTAGGGATCCTTTCTACTTTAGCATAAAAAGGAGAAGCTTTCACTCTGTTCATCTCACTGCTATGATTCAAAGCTCTTAGTGACAGTGCTTTTCTGCCATCCTTCCTTTTCAGAACTGTTTGCTGGTCACTGACAAGGGCTCATGATATGCTGTTTTATTAGGCTGACTCTCTCTGCTTTTATTTGGCTGAAAGAAAGAGCAAACAACGTTCTGGCAGCCTAGAGATGCTTATGGTCCCACTAGCTTTCATTCACAGAAGCAGAATAATCATTAAAAATGGGGCTTACTTTCTACTTGACATTAAAAATAATAAATGCTACAACCACTAAAGGCTGATGAGAGATGATAAAAGATAGCAAAATCATTGAATTTTGGTATTAGTCAGCAGATGTAGGAACTCAAAATGTCTCTCAGACATTTTTAGAGGTTCCAGGCCTTGGTCAGAAGCATTTTAGACCCTGGCAGACAACTGGAAACAGTTGTGATTTTGAGTTTGAGCCACGGAATGAGTTACCAACTTTGGAGGTGGAACAAGCAGTCACAAAAGGTTAGATAGTATAGTAAAAGTAGTTACAAAACAGAGGGAAAATTTTTTTAGTATTGTACAGGGGGGTTTTAACACTTGTACAGGGGGGTTTTTACTTTGTACATGGGGGTCAGAAGTTCTAAGATGGAGGAAAGTGAGCTGAACTTGTTCTTCCTCCTTCTTTTCCTTACCTCCATGTTCTTGGTGATGTTGGCACTCACATTGGTTTAGAGTAGAAAAGCACTTTGTAATATAGGTAGTAGGTATTGGGACAAAACTATAAACATGTAATACGTAATATATCTTATAAAAGATAGCAGCAGCCCTGGGCGGGGAGAGAGAAGAAGAAGACAGCAGACAGAGAGGATGTCAGGGTGTGTGTGTGCCTCTACCCAGGCTGCTGACCAAGCAGCCGCAGCCCGAGAAGACAATCTGTTAGATAACTAGCAATAAACTGCCTTGAGACTGAACAGCAAAAGCCTGCGGAGTTTTTCTTTGGAAGCACGGGTTGGAGGAGGCATTTCACCACCTTATGAGACCCCAGAGCAAGGCTGGGGTTCTCACAAGCAGAGATGTTGCAAATCACAGAGTGGGTCAGGTTAGAAGGAATCACAGTGGGTCATGTGGTCCAACCTTCCAGCTCAAGCAGGGCCATCCCAGAGCACATTGCACAGGATTGTGTCCAGAGGGTTCTCCAGTGACGGAGACTCCACATCTCTTGGGCAATGTTTTACTTGCACAGGAAAAAAGTTCTTCCTCATGTTTCAGTGGAAATTCTGTGCATCACTTTCTGCCTGTTGCCTCCTGTCCACTTGCATCACTGAGAAGAGACTGGCTCCATCCTCTTGGATGTCCCTCATCAACTTTTGTTTCTCCAGCAGGCACTCCTTCAACCATAGGAGACCTCTGGATGAGTTCCAGAAGGCACAAACACTGGTAAGTCACATGCCATGGCTGTGTATGGGAGGCAGCTTGTACCAGGGACAAAATCAACTCTCAGGAGCAGCTCAAATCGGTGGAGAGGGGCCTCAGTCCCCTTCCAAGGGAAGTCAATTTAAGTAGGCTGGTGTATGCATAGGGAGTCCTGGCTTGAGATCCAGGAGTTCAAATTTCCAGTTTTGCCACTCACCTTGATAGTCTTGGTCTCCTCTTGCAGTCTCTCCTCTGGCTGCACGATTTTCAGGCTAGGACTGCTTCCCACTCAGCAGATTTACTCCCCATAGCACTCTGAACACCAAGACACCAAACCTGCTGTAAATTGAAAACAAATAGAAAAATACATGCCAGAGCTCCCAGCAGCAGTAAGTGCTCAGCCTAGGAGAGAGAGGCTTGCTGAAGGAAAGAAGAACCTGCCTACTTTATAGGAAGAAATCTGTGAGAATTCTTTAATGAGGATTTCAGGGCAAACAAATTGTTTCCTAGGCAATGGTTAATGACAGCTAATAGGGACCCAAGAAACAACTCACAGCACCTTCTTATTTCCTGTGGCCTGTAATCACAGTGTTCAGCTGTTATTTTCATCCTTCTAAGCAGTATAATGGACAATTGCATTCACATTTCCACCTTTTTTTTGCCAGAGATGTCACCACTCCTGGATTTTTTCTATTAACATAGAAAAGCAAGATTTCTTCCCCCCTGATTGTTTCAGTTCTCAACGAATGTTAAGAGGCAGAATCCAGTTAAAAGTTTATTAGCTAACCTCTCTGGAGAATCAATTTAGCATAGTTCTGCATGATAAAGCTTTACTTCTTTTATTTTTCCTTAAATAAAAAAAGATAGGAAAGAAAGTTGTTTTAAATTTATGAGCTGATGCGACAGTGAGTAATGGTGAATCACTGTTTAATATTTTAGTCAACCATCTGCAAGGTGAGCTGTACTCTCATTTCATATTTCTAGAGCTAAGAAGTCACCTTAAGTTTCATGAATAGAATAGTCTTACATCAACCCCAAAAAGCTGTATTCAGCACCAATCCCAAATTGTCCACCCAGAGATCTCAAACACACAGCCTCAAAACACAGGAGAAAGCAAACACAACTATAAGCTAAAGTGGAAGGGTGAATTACACACTGAATAAAAGAAGCTGCAAAGGTGAAGCTGGCTTTTTTTGTGAGCTCTCAGTGATTCTGCAGGCAGAGTTGGAGGGAACAGCACCTTCCTGGCTGTGCATGGAGCACAGTGATTATCACTATCTTTATGCTGGCTTGAGATGGTCTTTTCTTCTTGTACTTCCAACACGTTCCTAGCACTCCAGAGGCACTAAACCTCAGGCCAGCTTGGGATTTTCCAGCCAGATTCCCATGGGAATGGGGACAACACAAACTTCTCTCTCCAGATATTTCTTCCCCCAGCCCAATGACATAAAGAGAATGTCTCTGTGTCTCAGTGTCACAGCCACCCAGGAGAAAGCAGTGCTTGCAGGGAGGAGGATGCAGTGTTGTCCTGTGCAGAGCAGGTTTGTCAGGAGTCGGGCACCTGCAGGTCCACACAGCCAGGGAACACACACCTTGTGCAGATCCATCGCCTGCCACACCTGCAGGGACAGCACTGGAGCAGAGAAGCTGCGGAGCCAGGTGAATTGCTTCTGCGGGAGGTCTCCCACTGGGAACAACCCAAAGATACCAACATCCCAGGTGCTCCAGGAAAGTTCCCCTGGACCTGCTGTTCCCAAATTTCCCCTTCTTCCTGCTCCCAGTGCTGAAATTCTCATCAGCCTCTGATCTTAGCTGTTTCCATGATAGCATGGTCTCTCCAGACTGGCTACTGAACTGTCTCTCACCCATTGCTCATACCCAGCCAGCTGCTGCCATTGACCAGAGCTGTCTCTCTAGCATGTGCCACCCTCAAAAACAGGCTCTAGGCCCAGCCTCTCAGTCTGTCTTTCTCCAAGGGCATTTTCAAGTTCCTTTCCTTGATTAATGCATGCTAAGACTGACTAATTTCATACCTTCCATTGCTGTAGCTGCTTTACAGTGGGGGAAAAATGCAATTTCCTCTCACTTGTCAAATGCCACGAGTTTGTGAACCATGACAATGTACATTGCTACTGCTGCACACAGCCTTCCCCTCCCCCAGTCTAATGGAATGTGAATAGTGGTTTTGCAATAAATGTGAAGCTATTAAATGACTACAGAGGATCAATGCTACAGAGAAAGGTACCAAGAGCCTCTGTGACCCTGAAGAATCAGAGCTCTCGGTACAGCCTGGGCAGAGCACAACTGCTCCAAAAGAAACTGTGTCTCTTGCCCTGGGGCTGATCTCTATGGATATGGGAAAACCCTCACACTTTTCATTCCTCTTTTACATCTGGAGCAAGATCTCTTATGCCCATTATCTTTACATTATTGCAAATGACAAAGCAACTGACACATCCAGCTCCTTCATAGTGCTTCATACATATGAACAAGTAGTTTAGTCTTAATATTGGTTTGCAGCCCTTTCTACCACAGCACATGCTTCAACCACAATGCAGCAAAATGAGCCGTCAGCATGGAGTCAATGGTCCTTCCTTCTCTCCTTAAAAATAGCCTGCTTCATACTGTGTTATAGATTTTGGAAAGCTTAGGTGAGCTGATTTTGACCAGAAAGATATCTCCCTCAATTTTCATGCCAATGGTTCACCCACCCACCTGGTAAATAAAATAAACAAGCTTTATTTGTTATAGCTATTTCTCATTTTTTATTGGAACTGACCCTACAAGTTGAAGGAGCCTTCTGGCATGCAATGTCTGATCTCTTACAGCACAAGGAGACACCATGTTCAGGTCACCTGCTGGACTTCTCACCTAACTGGTGAGATTTGGCACTGGTCTAGTGCTAAAGAAATTTGTGATATTATGGCAGGATTCATGCCTCGGAGATATGGCACTTAGAAAAGTGTAGATTTATTTTCTGAATCCTCTGGTTCCTCTGTAAAAATGCAAAAAGCTTGTTCATAAGCTTGAAGGACACATCTTGAAGGAGAGTAACAGAACAAAACCAAATATTCAAAGAAGTACTTTCTTTTGTGTTTTCCAGGTCTTCCAAGTGAAGCAAAATGAAGAACAAAAGAGCTTTCCACCCTCTCAACTTTTAAGACATAAAAGCTCTCAAAGCAAGCTCATTTTCCTGTACTTTGAGGTAAGAGAAGCAAAGGAAAGAGTTTGGTAGAGAAAAGGATAATATGTTCTCTATTTCTTTAACATGTAGAGGAAAGGATTTTATGGATTTTTAAAAATGAACATGAAGCTTTGTTACTTTGGTCCATCCCCCAAGCTGTATGTGCCTCGGTGTACACAGGAGCTTCTTCTCAAAGTCCTCTATTGAGCCACCAGTCCTGTATTGATGCCACTCTCCAGGCCTTCACACACTCTGTGGAGCACCATGTGGGTGACAGTGACAACACAATGAAAGAAAGATCCCCATCTTCATACCACAGCAACTCCCTCTTCTCACTGAATCCACTGCAAGGCAGGAGTGAAAAAAAGAAAAAAAGAAAAAAAAGAAAAAAAGAAAAAAAGAAAAAAAAAAAAAGTGAAAGCACTCTCATAATGCTCCAGTTCTGCCAGGAGAGTCCAGCATGTGAGTGGGAAAGACATCCTCTTACCAGCATGTATGGCCATTTTACTTCCCTGCATTTGTCCTAGTCTCTTACTGTTCCCCTTTCTCCACTCATCCATTGTAATGCACAGAGCTGCAAACTGAGCGTCTCGTGTGTATTCATCAGAGCTTCAGAGCAGATGATTCACCTACCCTTCTTTATAATTTTATCTCCCATCAGCTGCAAAGTCAAAGTCTGAATAATGCACCATTGTTGTTTTCAGGAGCGGGCTTGTCACTGTGATAGGAATGACACCAGGAGAAAGGTATGATTTGAATCAAAACAGAGGCTCGGCAGGTAGCATCCTAAAGCTCCGAAACCAGCAGGCTAAAAATAACAACAATGGAATCATGTCTTCTAACAATGGAGAGGAAAATAATAATAATAATAAATACAATAGCAATGGCTGTGGTACTGCGTGGGAAGGTGAGGGTGTATTGTCCATGCTGAGCAGAAAGTAGACAGTGCTGCTGGTTTTACATCCTTTACAACCAATTGTATCTACAGCCAAGCTCTGCCTCCTCCCTGACTCCCCCATGCTGCATCTGGAAGAGCTATCCTGTCTCCAAAAGAAGAGCTTTGAGAGGGGCCCCTGCCCTGAGAGCCAGCAGCTGCTCAGCTGCAGCAGTCAGGGACAGGGACAGAGAGTCCATCTGTGCCAGATCCAGCTCAGGCTCTGCCATGGGTTGTTAATCCCTGAAGGGCATCGGCAGGTGTGCAGAAGAATGGGTTAGCTCCTGTGGCAGGGAACTCTGACATAGTTCTGAGACATGCTCTGGAAACTGAGGTTTTCTGCATGCTTAGCACACACCAGTGGGGTTTACTCTACATCAAAGTGCACTTCTGTCACAGATGGGCAGGACCAGCTCAGGTATCAACAGTCAAGTATCAACACCGCCTTGCATCTCTTTGGAGCTAAGCCGTGCTCCTCCAAGCATCATTGTGCTTTTTGTTTACCTCTGAGCATCTCCCCAGGTTCAATAGTAATATCTTCTGCCAGCTCCAGCAAGTTCTAGGCTGTTCCTTCAAGGTCAGAATCCCCAAAGATGGGCCTTCGGATTTAAGGTTTGTCCCGGTTCATGTCTTTTTGACAATGGTGGTCACTGCCCTGAGATGTCTAGTCCTGCCCACCGTTTTCATTGCATTAATCCTGAAGTTTGTGGGATGCAGGGAGCAGAATCAGTGAAGTAATTTTGCTCTGCATGTACGTATATGTGTGTGTGTAATCAGCTCCCAAACTGGTTTGGCAAAGGGAGATGAAGGCAATCAGGAGGACTTACTCAGGGAAAAAGGAAATCTATGTACTTCAGGCAGCAAGACTCGTCAAATTATTTCCTAAGTTAGAAAGTGGCCCCTCAGCTCCACCTGTAGTTAGAGGAGGAGAAAAGGATGTGTAACAGCTCCCAGGCTGGGCTCTGCCTCATAACCATCCTCCCTGGAGGCAACATATGATAAACATCTTAAAAGAAAGAGGTGGTGTGAATATCCTCCCACAGTGGCAAGAAATCATCCCCTGCTCTGAGTTGTGGTTCTGCACAGGCTGGGTTGATGCATCAGTCCCATTACCATCAGCACAACCATAATCCTCTCTAGTATGTGCCAGCCTTAGTGACTACAAATCCTCAGCAGTTCCTGTAGGCAGCTGCGTCATGCACCCCTTGCTGCTCCGTGGCATGAAAGAGAGAGTAACCTGAAAAACAATGACTCGCTTAACCACCTGGTGTTCTTGGAAAATGCAAGCTTTGAAACACAAATTGGCTGTGAAACAAACATCCCACAAGGACATCCAAGAATTGGCATACTCCTACATGAGGTGCTCAGGAAAATATAACAGTGCATTATCCTGCTCCACACAGCCCAAAATTCATCCCCAAAACCAAACAAATACTGCTCTAATAAAACAATATCTGAAAGCAGTTTTTCTGGTATAGCCTCCAAAATAGTCATCTTCTAACCTCCTGTGTCCATCAGGATCACTTACTACCTTCCTAATGACCAACAGAGCGAAGCAGTCAGGTGTGTGTCTGGTAGACCTGGCCAAGAGAAATCTGAAACAAGACAGGTGAAGTTCCATCCACTGTTGAGACTTTTGCCTGTTCACCACAAATGTGGCATACCCAATAAATCACATCTGCACTTATTTCCTAATGAGAGCTATACTGCAAGGCAAACCAGAGCATAACACAGTATTTACTATATTACTTTCTCCTTAAAAGAATTTCTCCCTTTGCCCTAAAATTCTCAGCAGACTTCCTCTTATTCTTTGTTTGGTAAAGCCAGTATTTACTGCTCAGAACATACTCTGGCTAAAAGCCTCCCTTACACTTCCATCACCAGTTCAAAGCATCTCATAACACCACCATTCCAATGGAGAGCCTATCATCCACTGCTTTCTAAGGTTCCTTTGCCTTCTGGGAGAAGTCTCTGTGGCATGGGAATCCTCTGTAGTGCATGGATCTGTTTCTGTTCTTTTGGCTGATAGATGTGGTGCTGATCACCAGCTGCAGTTCCCCTGCAGCAACTGTCTCCAAAAACTACTGGTTTTGGAAACACAGTCTGCTAGGAGAAAGTAAATGGGTTAATTTTTCTTGAGAAGAGCCCACCAGCAGATGAGGATCTGCCTTAGTTTACTGTCTGCTAACTCACCTCAAGTCCATAGGAAGCTCAGCCAACAGCCAACAAAGACCAGCATGAGTAGCGATTATGTGCAGGGTTTCCAAGCCATGCCACAGAGATAAACAGAGACACCCAGAGATAAATACAGAGCTGGTTTGAAAAGACAAGGATTTTGCGGTTACTGAGTGAGCAGGTCAAAGCACACCCCATCTGTGCTCCATTTTCTGCAGAGAAACTCCAAAACTGTGCTACAAGGTCTTAAACCTTCTCCATCTGCTGCCCTCGGTGGCTGCCCGGACTGCAACAAACGTGTTGCCGCTTCCAGCACCCAGCAGTGATTGATGCTGTGTTAAGAGGACACCAGTGGTTCCGGTCTATTTACATTTCCAAGGAGCTTGGCTGGGTTTTGTGCTGGCGTTTTCTTTTGGTATACCAGCTGTGGGAGACCAAAGGGGACAAAAATTACTGCGATGCTCAAGCAAGGAAATGCTACTGTTGAGAAAACATCCTATTTATGCCACATTTTAAAAGGAGCCCGTCTTTAAGAGTTTTAAAGAGCTGCCACTGGCAACAAATGAGGCTGCTAATTTGGCCTGGCAAGCAGCGTTTGCTAAACACCATTTCAGGTTTTAATTCATCACATGTAGATTTGGAATTGGAATTCTCCTAGCAAAACCATCATCAGTACGTTTTTGCAATTCCAGCTCCCTTTCTTTTCACATCAAGCCTCCCTCTCTCCCTCTGTCTTGCACAGCTGTCAGCTGTCACCAGCCAGGAAGGCAGATGAGCTAGTCACAGCCCTCAGATCTGATCCAATCTCCTGTAAAACAGATGCCCAGGCTCCAGGTCCTCTTTGCTCACCAGCCCCTTATTTCCTACAGAAACTGCATGTGCTGCCTGCCCCCTGCAAAGTGGGGAAGAATAATTGACTTCCTGGGAAGCAGACTAGAGATAAAATGCTTCGCAGATCCGCTCACAAGAGCCTGCTTGTGCCACTTAGATGAGGCAACTACTGTGTATCCTCCCTTTCATCCAAGCTGCCACCAAGCAGTTCCCAGAGGAAGCTCTCCTAATTCCTATCAATTTCACTGCTGTGAGGTTGCTCAGAGAATGATGTTACTGATGCTAGCTTGATTCCAGCTGTGTCAAACTCGTGGCAACTTGTAGGGAAAACCTTGAGGAGTTTGCTCCTTTCTCCAGCACAGATCTCTTCTTTGGGACTGAGTGAGCCCTGCCAAGAGCTATGTGAATAAAATTCTACTTTTTCCCCACACAGCCACCACAACCACAGCTTGGGGGAAGGCTGCAGTGATGCCAGCACTAAAGTTCCCTGTGGAAAGAGTTCTGGTACCAAAGAGGCCCTGTTTGGGCTGACCTCCTACACATCCATCTTGATACTCTGATTGATCCAGTAACTTTCCCTGATCTGCCCATAAGCAAAAAAAAAAACAAAACTCCTTAGCACCTACAAAATAGACATAGTGATGTCATCTGGCTAGGAGCTAGATAAAGGATTCCTGATTCATTCACACAAAAAAGGCCATCCAACATGCCATGCTGCCAGCACCCTGTGTCCAACAGCAGCACGAGTACACCTGCATATACAGATCCTGCAGGGGGACCAGCACAGACCCACCTCCCTGGGACAGAATTTGCATGTTAAAGCAGGCAGTTATATTTACCTTGCACCAGGCTCCTGTCTTTATGTAGAAGAAACCAATTGTGTAACAGGAAAAAAACGGAACCAGCAATCTCTTTTGTTTAATGTTCCTTGTATTTTTAATAGGTATTTATTTACTGGTTTTCATGGCTTGCTACCCTAGAGCACAGGGGATGAACATTACATTGGAGAAACTTCCAAACATCAGACCCCAGCTTTTTATGCAATTGGGCTTTTGAGAATTAAGTGCCAGCCAAGGAGTGGAAGGTGCCTGTGCCAAGGAACCTGAGCCAGTCAAGAGCAGGAGGAGGACAGGTTTCCAAGCCTGCCTTTGCTGATTGGGGCAGGTGGGCTGCTGTTCCCAGGAAAAAGCCTGTCTAGATACAAGAGAAGGAGTCGTGTTTCGAAAACTGCTTTCTGAATGAGTCAGCAGAGCTGTCTCCCAAGGCACTGGAGCCTGCCAGAGGGAAGAACAGATAGTTTTGTTGTTTTTTTTTCCCTTCTGCTGTTGAGGTCGATCGCTCACTACCTTGAAGTACGTCACCAGCCTTGGGAAGCCTTTTTCTGAGTAGAATACTTCTTGACTTTTTTATTTCTGAGGAAGTTTTCCAGCCCGCCTTGCTTCTGTTTTGTCAAAGCCTGTATGTGACAGCAAGGTCTGGAGGAGAAAACAGAGCAGGCTAACATGTTATCCCTGCAGGTCTGGCCTGAAGGTGCTTTTCACTTCCAGGCAGGAAAAGCTGCAGCCATTACAACCCTCTTCATCAGGACACACTGATCTCTCTCCCTTCAGAGACATCCTCTCCTGCTTCCCTCTTCCCTCCTCTATTTCACAGGTATCAGACACCTCTTCTTGCAGAGGGGACCTCACTAGTACACACCTAATGCAATACTGTGTAGCTTGGGTTTAACCTTCAAGTCTGCTGCTTCTATTTCAGACCTGAGGAAGGATAAAAAAATGTGTTCTTTACTGAGTGATACCTATTGCTTTAAGAAGGGTGTGCTCTTTCTTTGCTTGTGTTTTTCCAGTCAAGGTAACTGACGTAGATAAAACGACTTTCAAGGGACACAGTAAATGCTTCAGCATCTCAAGTTAAGAGCACTTTTGGAAGAGATGCTCAAGCCCAAACAGACCCTCCTCTGTGCTATTGCTTCATCCTGGCTATGCAGATTTATGCCCCTCAAAAGGTTGGCATTTCTCATCTGCACCATGGCACAGGGCTCCAAGGGCAAACCTCTCAATCTTAGTCACATTTTGGTCTGTCATTTTACTGATGATTTTGAAACCGTGGCTGTGCCACAGGTGAAAATCCATTTGTGAGTAGCTGGTGCAGAAGATAATGTTCTTGCTCAGGTCAGGGACATGCACGACAGTTTGGCTATGAGATGATCCAAACATGATCCAACCCTCCAGCTGTCAAGATGACAAATGTGAAATGGTCCTAGGGATGAGCTAGAGCTTTCTCAGTCAGCATAGGGAGAGGGCAAGGATCTCCTGTAACACAAATAAACAAGGAACACTGATACTCCATGCATCTGCCAGCTCCAGCTCAAAGCAGGCAGCAACCAGAAGATATTGCATCTCCACCAGTGTACCTATTCTGCCACATGACAAAGTGGATAAGGCTAAAATCTAAAAATCTGGATAAGGCTAAAATCTAAAAATCCTAACATTCACAACATCTAAAGCCATAGACACAATGAGAGATTTTTATATCAATCTTCCCCACCACCTCTACTCCCAGCCCAAACTCAGGTGATAACTAGCCCAAAAAAGCTAGCTACTTCTTTGTCCCCACAAGTCAGCATCTTTATCCCTCTAATTGTTTGATTGATTAGCATAATTAAATTGAACTCACAGTAGTTGCTCCTGACCTACCTCTACTTGGAAGAAGCCTCTTCATGCCTGACCTGGGAATAGCCTTGTGTGCTGGCAAGCCTGTCTGGCCCCTCTCTGATATAGCTGTCAGCCTGGTAAAGGATAGGAGCTCTTCCTACAGACCACGCTCCAGTGGCTTCCTAAAGCAGGGTGCTCAGCTCTTTTTGTAGGCCCAGTGCCATAAATAAGTGTACATCACTAAGGAACAGCTCGATAGTAAAATGGTCAGAACAACAATGTATAAAAATTGGCCTGGCTGCACTTGGCTAGGATCAGCCCCATCAGATGAAGCACAATTAATGCTAATTAGTTGCTGCTGCAGCCAGCTTTCCTACTTCTGTGGGAGTAGGGATTACCACTAAGCTAACAGGACCATCTAAAACCAGCTGTGCCTTGCTCCTGGAAACAAGCTTTACACCTAATTCTTTATAGTCCAGTGCCTTTTTCTGTGATCTTTTTAAAACTAAGCAGGAACACTGTAATTCTTTATTCTGATCTGCATAGCACAAGGCCAGATAGTTTTGGCCATCAAATTCTGCACCAACTTTATTAATTTATGATTGCTTTGGAAAGCCAGCCAGTATCATGGTATTTCCTATAAATGACTATTTTTTCACACAGATCAGTTACTGAGGTGTCAGATATTCTGCAGTATCACTCTCTGACTCTAATCTGTACTCAGACCACCTTGCTTTGGTGTGGAAAAACAGCTGAAAGTGTACTTTTTCCACAATTCCCACTTCCCTGGTTTCAATGCACCTGCAGCAATCAGAAGCCACAGAAGCAATAGATAAAATACTAATATCCAAATTCCATTATAACAGAAAGCTCCTCTCAGCTTTTTCCAAGTTAGCATGCAATGGAAGTTGAGAAACAATGTCATTAAAACCCACAGCTAATGCATCCTCTGGGCCACAGAGGAGGTTCTGGGTACCCTGGTATATCTCTGAGGTTTTTTTGTGGTTTTTGGGTTTTTTTCTAGTTTCTCCTTCCTGGGATAACCTTTCACCCCAGGCTTTGTGCTCTTTGTGTGTTTATCAGCAAAGCACATCCAGATGCCCTTCAAGGGAGAAATGACTCATACCTGACTCACAATCGCTCAAGCAAAGCTGCAACCTTTAGTTCATTTCCTGGGAGAAGCATCTGTTAGATTCATCTTGGAAGATTAAGCATTTCTCACTGTCATTTTACAGATGGAGGCATTTGTGACTGGCTGGGGAAGGGTCAACTGATTCTCTGCAGTGGATGGAAAACAAACTTCTTTGGGCAGCCGAAGCAATGCCCCAAGGACTGTGAAGATGCTCTTTAGCAAGTGCTGCCAGTCTCTTCGCCTTGCAGAAAGAGCTCCAGCTTCAATGCCGACCTGCAGAAGGAATCGCCCTTCCCACACAAGCGTGCAGCGGTGCGGAGCCGGCAGCTGGCACGCTCCCTGCCCACGCTGTCCCTGCTGTCACTGTCTCTCTCACTGCCTGATTCACTGGCACTGGGGAAATGCAAACTGCCCCCTGCCCACACCCCGGACTGCAGCCCCAGCTCCTGAGCAGGGAGGCACCTGCCAATAAACAACAAACACACTGGGAGACCACTGCGAAACCCACCTGGTTTCACAAAGCCAGCAACCCCTCACTACAAAAGGTTTCCCAGCTGTTTCTGCGCAGCCAAGGCCCCTTCATAAGATGACCTTTCATTCCCAGAGGACAAGAAGAAGCAGATCAAATAGATACATCAAACAAGGGCTGTGCTAAAAATCTATTTTTTTCCATCCCCCTTTGAAGAAATCTTAGTTCCCCATTAGGCTAAGTCCTCATATACAAGATTTGCTTCACATAAATTTAGAATTCTAAAAGATATGTATGTATCTTCCCCTATCCCATTATTATTTTTCTTTTTAGAAACAGAGAAAGATGTAGAAATGTCACTTGTGTGTTGCTATTCTTTGGATGCATAAGTCTTAGGATCAGAAGAAAATCACCTGTTCCTCCCCATGAGGATTTAATCACATGGATGTTTACACACAGACATCCCAATAAACCCTGCCACAGTATACTGCTTTCCTCCTTATGCTTCCTAACAGTATGGAAATGCTAATAATAATGTGTAGCCCTTGGTGTGCAAATTCCTCTGCTTACCACTGTCTCCCTTCTTGGCTGAATAATCACAGATAATTCACTTGTCTGGATATGACTCACAGCTACTTTATTTCACACAAAGCAATTTCTAATTGCATGTTGTATGTCTGTGTTATGAAATCCAGCGCTAACTGTTATTACAAAATTAGTGCAGAAAACTGATGGGGAAGGAAAACCACAGTGAGAAACCAAGTAACAGCCTACAGAGGGGCAGGCCAGAACCATGTCAGTTTTCCTCTCTGTAGTACAGGACATTTTCTCAGACAGAGCCAAGAATTTCCTAGTCACTCATACAGTAACTTAACAGGCAGTGATACAACTGGGTCCTTCTTTTATCCTCAGATGGGCTGAAAGCACTTTGGCAGCCAAATACAATAGAGATATGGTCTGGCTCTGCTTGTCCTCATATGTGTGCTCAATAATCCTTGCATCAAAACCAACACAGCCACGTGTGACAGCTGTGAGCTACCAAGCAGGCAGGTCCTGTCCTTTGCCTGGTGTCCCAGTTGTTAATGGCACTTTCAGGAAAACTTTATGCATGTCTTAAAGGTCAGAGAGAACACATTTTGGCTGGAAAAAACCACAGCTGATGCACAACCCTGGCAATTTTTCACATTTCTGGGTAGGGCCAAGTCAAAAACATATGGATGTTCAATTTTGCTCAGCCCCTAGCTCCATCTGCTTAAGAGACCTCCTTCAGAGCACTGCCACTGCCAAGTGCTTCAGACAAAGTTGGGTGAAGCCTGGCAGCAAAAGAGAGAAGGAATAATCCATCCCATGGGCTAAATTTTACTCCCACTTCTAATGCTGTGTCTAGACTTTTATATAAAACAGAATCAGGGAGAAAGATGAACTCCAGAGTCCCCATTATACAAACAACCTAACCATTCTTACACTACAGGTGTGATTTTGGCCCATATCAACAGCACCGTTCCCAATGTTGTGGCTCAAAGGACAGCACCCGCCAGTGACCACCCCCAACACCTTGTGGGCAAGGTCACTTCAGGCTCTGGGACCTGTATGCTCCTCTGACACTGTCCCAACAGGCTGTACATCCTCACAGTTCTACAAACCACATGCTCTCAATTTTGTGCTATGAAAACATTTATTTTGAACGTCAAAACATCCATATTATTGCTTTGAATACTTTGAATTAGAAAAACACTCTTACAAAATCAATACAGACATGTCTTGCTATCTACTGAGGATTATTTTCTTTTCTAAGTATCTACAGTGAGGTGTGGGCAGAATGGTGAGCTCAGGGCAAATCGTCAACCAACCATCTGCGCCCATGGGGACTAGGAAGGATCCAAACTCTGTGAAGAAGAAAGCTGCTAGATGTCATAAGAAAGTGCCCACAGGCAATCAAAGACCATGAAAGAGAAGTAATGCCAAACAAGACTCACCAAGCACGCTGGGGAAGCAGATTCTTAACAGTAAGGGGTGCTTAAACACCTGGAAAAGCTACCACAGCACAAGTGTTTGCCATCACAAGTAACATCTATACAAAGATGAGATGTCTTCTGACAAGGAAATCACAGCTCCACCAGAAGCATTCAGGCACAAAGCAGAAGCCATTGGAAGGGAATCCCTGATCTGGACTATGCAGGTGGCCAGTCTTGAAGAGCTAATGATGCTTTCTGGCTTCAGAGCCAGAGGAAATATTGTGATCTAATCAAGCACAGAAAACCCACATGGGCAAAATCTCAGCTCTGGAAGACTGCCAAGGCTCTGCAGTTGGACTGCAAATGAAGTGCCCAGTCCTTCCCTTACAGCAGTGAAAATGAGAGGAGCCGGTTCTAGGACCCCAGAATAACACAGGTGCTCCGGATAATCAGGATTTGACCTAAAAGCAGTAAATGAAAAAAACAGGATGGCTGTGAGGCAGATTTTATGTACACAAGAAAAGGAAAACATGGGCACAAGGCTGAGTGCTCGCTCATGCCCACAAGGTGACAGCCGTGGTAGAAAACAGGCATTATCTTTCCTCAAGTACTTCTCTGCCTAGCCCCGTGATTCCCTCTGGTTTCATTCATGTAAAACACGAGGCTATGAATGAGAAACGCTGTGAAGCGGAGAGGAGGAGGGGGGAAGAAGGAGAAAGGATTTCACGTTACCACGGCAACCGTCGCCATGGCAACTGTTTAATTAATGAGCTGGTGATGAACCCCAGCAATCTGGTTCCAGTGAAGTCATGCCGTAGTAATTAGCAGCGTTTCATTCATGCTGTCCGGGCAGGGCGGCGCGGAGGAGCGCGGCTCTGGCAGCCGGGCGGAGCGGCAGCCTGCCGGATCAATGGGAGGCGGGCGTGCCTGGGAGCGCGCCCCGAGCCAGCTCCCGGCCACTCGAGCACGGGGACCACATGCCATCCCATCCATCTCACAGTCCCCCGCTGCCGCAGGGCAACCCGCCTGGCCCCGCGCCGCCGACACACGCAGCATCCACAAGCAGCCTGCGGAGCAAGCAGCCGGCACGGCTACTCCCCCTGCTATGCCTTCAGCCTCCAGAAGATGATACTGAAAATAAACAAATAAGCTGGTGATTTGGCTTCTCTGGCTGGAGGATTTATCTTTTCACCCAGCAGACAGCAGTGTAACAGCTGCATGGGTATCCCAAGTGAAAAAAGAGCTCCTGATAAACACAGTGGGGTTTTGACAGGCATATATGTACCAGGGACTCTGAGGAAATAAGGAATATTTCATTCAGAGGGAGGATACATAAAATACCACCTGTGATATACCTAAAGCACAAGACACTACTAAAGGCGAGTGTGAGGTCAGCTAATTCACTTGTTCTCATGAGATGAGAAGATATTCCACGTTGCTGCAAGTCCTGAAACACATCTCACCACTGTCCTGTGGTGTCATCTGCTCCACTAAGATCCTCAAGCTTTGTGGGACATGGACATGACTGACACTGATCATAAGGAGAAGACATCTTACTGTCATATTTGATTGAAAGATGAGGAAGTGTACGAACTTGTGCTGCAAGGCATACCCTATTTTAGCACTTGCTATCAACAAGCCCACTTTGTCCACTTAAGAAAACACAAATTATTCTGTCAAATATTTTCATGGCAACTGAGAGAAATCACAAGGATATTCACCTCATTCACCTAAATCTCAGCCCTCAGGATTAGCTTTGCACCCTGGAGCTGTCACCACAGTAAGAATAACCATGCACAGTAAAGAAACACACAATTTATGAGCACACAGCAATTGTCTGTTGTCTGACACAAAATTATTGGGACAGCGTGCTCTCCAACAAAGGGGACCCAGTGCAGACTGCCTGGGCACTCAATTCAGTCAGATGAAAAAGGGTTAGTTTCTGCCACCCATTTGAGTGGGATCTGTACTCGTTAAGCTGCACCTTCCAATTTCCTCCTGCTTTTTCTCATGCTTTTCCCAACTTTTCCCACCAGTATTTGGGCACTTGAACCAGGAAAAGCCAACATAGCTTTCTGCCAGAAAGGCAAAACTCAGCTATTTCCCTGTGCTTTGTCAGCCATGGAAATCAGTACTAGTGAGCTCCCAGTCTGCATTATTATAGAGAATATCCATTTTTAAAGCCACCTAGAAACACCAGTGCTCACAAGGCAGTTCATGTTGTCTTTCCACCATAAGAACCTGAACTTCCATTGCTGTAACATCATGTCTCCCCTCTGAGTTAGGGACTGGATATGAGAGGGGAGTTATCTCACCTGACTTTAGCAGCCCATGTCAGAACCAGACAAAGTGCTCATCTCCCCACAGTTTTTAGGAGGAATTCAGACCACTAGCTCAGAGATAAAGCACAGTATTGGAGATACCTAGATCTGAACAAAGTAATCATAACATCAAAAGAGGGTTACACTGAGCAATGGATGTAGAAGGAATTGCAATACTTAGGTGGAAATGAAGTGCTACATCCACACTCAGAACCCAAGCTCTCTAGCCAGCATTCTTCTCAACCCACTGACATTTAACTTACCTGCCAACATTCAGCCTCGCTGGACCACTACTACCAAATCTGAGTATGGTGTGTTCAAGACCAGATCTACACCTGAAAACAAGGTGTTCTTCTAGATGATGTCCTGAAAGGTGTGGGCAGAGAAGAGCACTAAAAGTGTCACTACCATGGTGCTTCTCTCCTTTTAATACTGCACACTGCTGGTGCTTATACAAGATTCTGGTTGCAACATTGCTCAAATCCCACAAAATGTAAATTCAGTTTCCTTTAAGCTTCATTTTAAATAAAAGGCTCTAAATAACAAAATCTCAGTTCCTCTGATCCTAATCTGGAACCACTGCCTCAGTCTTTATTTCCCTGGTGAAAAAAATAAAATCAGAAGGAACCTTTCATCTAGCTTTAAGGATCATTCTTTACAACATTTGAAAATGAAGCAAGACAACGGCCTCAAAAATTTCTCTTGAAGAAAGTATTTTTTTTCTTTTGACAGAAAACTCTCTCATCCATGCCAATACTAAAACATCCATGGTAAAGCACTGCTTTGTAGCAAAAGCCACCAAGACCCCTCAAAACCCAGCACATACAAGGTCTGCAATGGAGGGCTGCCATTCCTTCCCTAAAAACCCTTCTATTTATACTCATCTTGGCAGGCTTGAAAGTACCTGCCAGATGGACAGAGATAACTGACATCCCGAAAAGACACTCCACCAGCTGCTGTTAGCAGGGGTTGGGAAGCGTGGGGGCTGGTTAATAAGAAACCACTTACTTCCTCACGGCTGCTAGCTGCCCACTGCCTTCCCGGGGCTTAATGGAATTTGGAGAGAGTGTATTTCAAGTCAGACCATCTGTCAGCACACACATAGATCAGCTCAGCCCAGCACCTTGCCTGCACATCAAGCAGGAGCTTTGTTTCCTCCCAGGAATCTTTGTTGGGGCACTCTCCCTCACCTCTCTGATGCTGGCAGTGATTCCCACAGGGCAGGGCTTGACCATGGGTGGTGCTTGCTGCTGAGCTGGCAGCAGGCAGAGGGCTCCTGGCGTGGCTTCAAGCAAGGGGCAGCTGTGCCCAGCAGAGGTAAGAGGAGGGAACCAGATTTCCCACCACACAGGAGCTGTGAGCCCTCAGAGTGGCAGTTCTGGGTGGAGAAGCCCTGGGGATGGCAGCTGGGTACAAAGCTGAGGGAGCTGGCACAACACAAAACAGAGCAAACTGTGCCCTGGCCTGCACTAGATGAGTGGCCAGCAGAGAAAGAGGAAGTGTTAAAAAATCATGGCAGATCGTACCATTGCAAGAATCAAAAAATTAAAATGCACCTGTATTTGGGAAATTTCTACTATGCTACCGATTTTATGGTCTTCAACACTTCTTAGTTTTGCTAAGCATTTTCCATCAGGCAACACACTGAACAACTGTTCATAAACATCCTGAAAGAAGATCTCTTTTATCAGTTCCATATTCCCTTTGCAATTTTAAAACTAAACTCACCTTTTTTCAACTAAAACAAGGAGTGAGCCTGGCATAATCACAGGGCTCCAGGAACTGGAGGCTTCAAGACCAACTGAAATTTGTGGGAGCCTCCTGAAAAACTCACAGGCATTTCCTAACTAAAATGAGATTGACTGACAGACTAATTTGCAGCTATTTTTGCTCTCCATAAACCCAGACATGGGAGCAAGTCTTCTCTTCTGATGCAGTAACATAGCACTTACCTGTAGCTCCATCACTGCATTCATTTCTGTCTTATTAATACATCTGCCTGCAGAGGAAAAATAAATGGGAACAAACAATTGAGTATTTCTTCTTCTGGGCCACGTTATTTCAGAGATCTGCCTTGCACTAATAAGACACGTACGTGACAAACATTAAAGCTTTTCGGTATCTCTGATCTCATTTAAAACTAGAACAATCTTCAGTACCTGGTGAAATCAGAGGAGCTGGTGTTCGGGTCAGAATACACCCAATGTAATACCTGTTAAAGAGTTCACTGCTCCTTGACAGTTGTAATTTTGCCCAGGAGGGGGAAGGTAATTTTTATTAAAGCATCAGATAGCAGAGCCTTAATCAGCCCTTTTGATTTCCTTTTTTTTTTTTTTCTTTTTTTTTTTTTTTTTCATTTCAATCCCGTTGTGTTAGAAAGAAGTTTGGGACACTCCAGGGCTAAAAGACAATTAACAAAAAATTCTTTTAGATAATTTCACATTTTCCTAGGTCATTCTACCTCTCTGAAGGTGTATTTGAATTAAGAATTTAGCCAGACTAAACCTCTCAGTTGCTGCAAGCCAATGAATCACCACTGCTGACCTCTTGAGAGTAATATTGTTAGAGGCAGGGGCATCAATATCAGATACCTCAGACAGCCCTGTAATTTAACAAAGCTGATGATCATGCTTCAAAATTATTTTTTTCAGTACACTGGGTCCAAAAAACCCCAAAGCCATTCTTTGTCTCTCACCAAATCCTGCCTTGAAAATCAATTGATTTTAAATTCCTTTTATCTGAGAGAGGTCAGGGCTCCATTAAAAACCACACACTGGCACTGATTTGAAGCTTTAGTTTTGGCAACCTTACTACACTGACAAAAGGGGACGTGTGGGGTTAAAACTCATTATTTCCTCGGGGTTTGTTTCACTCACACCTTTGTGGCTTTCCTGCTGTAGTAGCATGACCTTCAAAAGACCTTGCTGCACCCACGTGCTGTCAGAAACCCATTGCCCACGTTCACCCTTTCCATGCCCAGGAAGACACCCTGGAGGTAAAAGTAAAGGGCTCCTCATCCAAAGGTGGCAAGGGATGTCTGGGATGGCGAGAGCTGCCCTGAGCAAGATGCAGCTGCCTGCCTGTCGGGGGGACTGTAGCAATATGCAGGTGAGCACCACCAAGTGAACGATGTTCTGGGGGTAGAAGCCAAAAGAAGGAAATGTGAGAAGGTGAATCCAGCCTCCCAGTGAGGGGTCACATTTAAAGGTGGATCAGCTGCAAGCAGACCCTGCTGCTGAGCAGCGCTGGCTGAGGAAGAACCCTGGGTTTCCAGTTCCTGCTGACAACATTGGCTACTGTTCAAACTCGGTGTGTTTCTGCATTCTGCCTGTGCTTCTCAGCTGCCAGCAGCACACACACTCCTGTACTCTCAGTTCTATTGCCAACACACAGGGCAGAGAGAATCTTCCACTGCAGTGTCAGTCCGGGAAAGATGAAGCCAGAGCTGTAGGTAGTCACTAGGAGTAGGATATAACTATTAAAAGTTGATGGTTCATATAATTTTCACTCATTTTGGTGTGCAATTTGCCGTAAGGGCATAATCTCAAGCGTTCTGGAAAAATAATCTACTCTGCTGCAATTCTTGAAGACCTCTTAATGAAGAGAAACACTTAAAATTAATACTTGGCTACTAGAGGAATTGGCCAGTTCAACAGTTATTACTGTTAACATATTATCTTTTCCACATAACGTTTAATAATGCAGTAAGAGAAGAAAGGGTTGCACAAGCAGCAGTAAATCCTGAAATGTCAAAAGGGAAGTAAGTCCCACCAGTCATCCCAGAGTTGTCCTGGGCTGGGACCGCTGATAGAAGGTAATGCCATGAGACAGTCAAATGCCTTAAGATAAATTTAACCTATTTTTACAACAGTTAAAATCTCACAAGCAATGTTCCTTACTTTGAGAGTTAGTATTTCAAAACAATCCAGCAGAAACACTGGAAAAAGATACTGAGAGATTATATATTAGCCCTGGAAGATATGTTCACTTCACTTGAGGCTGTTTTCCATTCCTTCAAATTCAGGAATTCAAAGTAGAAGGATCTTCAACACGGAAATGTTTGTTCCAGATTTTTTTAGCAGTTGTTAATTTATTTATGGTGGAGTGGTTTAAATTAGTCTGCCTTTTTTTCACTGTCAGTTTGGTGATTTTGGAATATGCTGTTGAATCTTTAAAGGAATATAAATCTATATGTATTCAGTGCACTTAATTTCATCATAGAATACACAAAAGTTTTTTAAATCCTGATTCTAACTATGAAGCAAGAAACATTTCCAAAGTTTTCAGAATAAAATTTGTACCTCAAAATGATCTCTTGGTTTCTGTGACAACACTTGAAGTCATCAAGGAATCCCTCAATATACCTGCACCTCTCCTTTGCAAAAAATGTACTCTGGCAGGTCAAATTTCTTCTTGAGAGTGTGCCTCTCCCAGTTTTCCAGTATATATAAGTTATCAGAAAAGACCACTACTTAAAACTGCTGCTCAAACTGATTTTCTCATTGCCTTTGTAGGAAGGTGTGAACAGGCCCTTTTGTATTTGCACAGACAGGAAGAGGGAAATAAGGACCAAAATAAAACCACATAAACACAGAGATATTCAAGGACAGTGTGTTGAATGGAACTGTCATGGGTGGAACTGCTCTGGACAGTCACGTTGGTTCCCTCCTTTTGGGAGTTTTTTGGACAGAGAGCAGTCTGCACTGAGCAACACCCCAGGTGAGGAGCTAGGGGGCTAAGAGCAGATCCAGTGCCCAGATCCTACAGCCTTCTGCCCACAATCAAGCTCTCAAGTTCCCACAAGCAAAGTCAATGTATTAATCCACAATAGCAAATTAATTGTATGCCTTGGTTCAAATAGAGCTGAGTCTCCTTTATCTACCCCTGAACAGGATTTACACAAAAAGTAATTCTTATGTCAAGCTCATAATTCAGTTAAATTACTTGCTGTATTAAATTGCTGAATACAGTGATTTATAGATTCAGTCTTAATTGTGACTTTATTTTTATCCTTGTCTTGTTCTTCTTTAATTAGTTTCATGAAACTGCAGTAAATTAGCCTAATAATGTGCTTGAAAAGCATATACTTGCACACTTTTTTTGTTTTAGTAAAATCCATAAAGAGCACCTGGGGATGGTCTTTCCCTTCAAGTCATATGAACATCCATTTCTGCCTAATATCTAAAGCCTAAATTCACAGAGCAATTGTAGGACCCTAAACCCCATGTTAATAGAACTCACTCTCATTCATTTATTTCATTATTTATCTGAATGAATCTAAGTCTATTGCAACCTTCCCTGCAAAAGTGCAAAGCCCTCACTGTAGGGCCAGCGAGACCAGCATGAAAAAAATTAGTGCTGCTTCATTCCACACAGGAGCCCTGCTTGTCTGTCAGTTGTGTTGGCATGGGCTGGTTCCCAGGCATCTCACACGAGGCAATGCCAAGGACTATTGCGTGATCTCCACGGCCACAGGCTGCTCTAGGAAAGGTGAGAGCTCTGTGGGGACACAGTCCCAGCACTCATGCCAGAACGAAGTATGAATTTTATAGATGGGCTCGTTATCAGAACAAACCAAAATGCTCAGTCTGCAAGGTCTCTAATCCCCATTATGTAAGAGCCAACCCTTTTTGTCTGTGCTGGACTTCCTGCACTAAATGGGAGTGAATTATGCTAAGCAGCATCCATGACCAGCTTGTCTTCTTTCCACTTTAACACTCATCACCTAAAGGTTCCAGTATGTTTTTCCAGATGTCTTACTGCACTGCACAAGTACTACACACCTTGTTCCTGAATTCCAAAGACTGGGGACCTTCAAAAGGAGTCTGGAACACCAAAACCCTGAAAATATCCTATGTTCCCTTCCTCTTCCACCTGAAAAACACACTTCCTACTCTGCAGGAAGGGGAGAGTGCAAACGTGTCTGTGCAGACAGGAAACCCAGCTCCAAGTGCATCAGAAAGGGATGTTCAGGGAAGAGTGGTGTTCATAGCCATCCTTTATTCTTTGACCGTATCAGCCTCTGATATAGGTTATTTTCTCTGTCCAGAGCAACCAACCTAAATACATTAAAAAAAAAAAAAATGACGGGAGAACAAGTTTCTTAAGGAGTTTCTTTAATGAAAGAGAAATTTATCAAGCACTGTCAGAAGAGTTAAACCATGTAGTTCAAGTTGTATTTTAAGAAAGGAGGGTGATTATTAGCTTTTGTTCCAGATTTTTGTTGTTGTCTAGTGCCTGAAGGAACCTTATGTCAGATGTTCATACCAGAGATAAAAACAGAGGGCCAATGTTCCCTGCTTTTGCTATTAGTTTAACTCTACTGGCATGTGCTGTCTAGGTAAAACCCTATAAGATCTGTCTCTTCTCCCATCCAAAATGAGTCCTTAGCCTTACTCTGTCTGACTGCCCAGCTGAAGAACAATTATTACCAGAATGATCCCCAAATGAGCACTGAACAGGAAACAGGGCTCATTAACTAAGGCAGAAAACTCTCCAAACCTCATTCAAAAGTTTTTTGCTCACTTAGAGCTCTGTCTGGCACCACTGGGACCACCACCAATACAGTCACCCCACCCTGGTGTAGGGAGGATCTCTGTTTAGCAGAAGGGAGTCAGACAAGGGGAAGCTGATCCCAAATATAGGCACAAAATGAGACGCACATTTTTAATAGCTTGAAATTCCCAGGTGGATCTCTGGGTCTCCAATTCAATCGAAGAGAGAAACGGAGAGCTTCTATCCAGGCAGAAGCCTGGGAAAGAGCTGGAGAATAATGTAAATAATTCTTTATCTCTCTTGTTGTTCATATTGTTTATAGCTAAGTTCTATCACTGTTCATCAAGCACTTTGCACGAATGCTGTAGGTTGTTTTCACTTAAAAGAGTGGTGCATTTGAATAAACCGGAGTTTTGCTCTCCGCAGCCTTCTGAGTCAGTCTTCTCATTCCCGTCCTGCCTCAACAGTGACATGATCTAAACACCCTGGGAACCACCACTTGGAGTTTTTGAATCCAGACTGAGCAGCACACACCCTTAGGGAAATGCTGCATAGGGAAATCTCATGATCCAGACCACCGCAGTCCTCTCAGACCTTCTGATCTCTTTCTGTACAGCCCTCACAAAGCACTGTGGCCATTTTTCTTCTTTCAAAAACTGTATTTCTTATCTACATCATATTATCTTGTGATGAGAGAACTCCTGAGGTCCCTGGGCAGTGACCACAACCAGCCCTGGGAACTGGACACAAAGGCTCAGCCAGTCAGGAGTTTTGCCTTGCAGGCAAAATTATACAATGACAATTTAGCCATTTATTGCCATAAGCAAATGGTCATCTCTAGCAACAGAATGATCGTGCCAAATAGAATTTCCAATTTGTGAGCCTTCCCCACAAATGAATCAATTATCAGTTCTAGTTGGGATCATTACACAGCCTTGTTCCCTTCTGCATTGTTTGTTCAGTAATATTGCTGTGTTTTCATTAACTAGCAGTGATTAGAAAAGAAACAACCATAATTCATATTCCAAAAGTCATCCTCCCATGTACCCATTCATTCACCATTCCTAATTAAGTTCATGAAAGATTAATTCCTTAATGGTTATGATTTGTAATGTTAATTAATTAGCTGCTTTTCCATTAAACATTCAAAGGTTTCCAGCATTACATAAATTCCTTAATTAGCCCATGGCGAGTATATAAAAAATAAATAATTCAGTAACTTCTCTCTGTCCCTTAGGCAATTTATCAGCTGCTTGGTCTTCCAGTCCATCTCCTTTCCCACTCCATGCAGAATCCCTTTCCTTCACTGCTGCAAATGCAAATGTACCTGCTTGGCTCATTCATCTTTCTCAGAGGATGACACAAGCAAGGAACAGGCACAGCTGACTGACCTCACTTTCACCCTGGGGAGAAAGTACTTTGACATGAACTTTGCCTCTCTTCAAGTTCCCTAACCTGTGCAGACCTGAAACTGAAAAGCTGCCTAGGATGTGGCTTGGGATGAGCATCCCCAGGATAGCTGAGCTCTGCCTGATGCCAGAAGTGGGACCGATATTTGTGGTATTTATGTTGCAATTGCAGTTAGCCTGGCAGGAGCTCCCTGCAAATTCAGTTTCGTCACAGTTTCCAAGGCAACTTCTTGGGCTCCTGGTTGCGATAGCTTTTGAGGGATGACCACAGGGGGTTTGCAAACTCAGCCTGTCCTCTCTGCCCTGATGGCAGTGACTGGAATTTCCCACAAAGATTACTCTGAGAGGCCTTTCTTCCCCAAACTCTTCTGGAAATACAGCAGAATGTGGGACTTCTCTCCAGCCCTTCTTACCTTGTTCCACGTGGCTTTGCAGCCTCTGCTCAGCATCTGCTCAGACCCAGAACTGGGAGCAAACTAAAAAGTCAGAGTTGTGTTTTTAGGATATATCCATGGCCCCTTGCCAAAGCCACTTTTAAAGGTACCCCTAAACCATGTTCTGCTAACACCACCTTCCCAAAACTTCTCTAACACAGGGCTCTGGAAGAATGTCCATAACCCTGACCACACCAACATGGCAAGCCTGACCCAAAGTAAAATGGCTTTTTAAGAGGTCAGAGCATTATAGCTGAGGAACGGTGTATCCTAGCCTTGGCCTCAGCTCTGCACTTCTCCATACAGCTACTCACAGAAAGAAGGCTTCCCACATGCTGGATGCACCCAGGTGGGCTGCTCCACATGCCAGGTCACTCACTGCCTCTCCTGCAGGCACTGTAACCACAGTCCTCAGGGACAACCTCAGCATTAACCACCAGTTTGCTTCCAGAATCTGGTAGATAAACCTGGTAATGTGCAAGGAAATAATGGGAATCACAGTTAAAACAGGAAGTATCCCATCCTGGACCAACACCACAGGGTGACAAGCCTGCACAATTGCCACTTACCAGCAGGAAAAGCTCCATGCTAAAGTAATAGCAAACACACGACTAGGAGGCCACAGCTTCTTTGTCCTTGACACTTGAAAACTCTGCCATTAGCAATTGTAGTTCATTTCCAAGCCCCCCAGTGGTATTATCCTGTCATTGGTTACTGCCCTACACTTGGCTCCTACAAGAAACTCATCTCCTAGCTCCAAGCCCTCCGCCTGAAACCCAAAGCAAATTTAGATCTGCTGCAAAGAGTGCCCTCTGTGTGATAAACCAAAAAAGAAACTCACTAGTAGATTTTTCTACTATGGTCATTGTCATGGGGTCAGCACCTGCAAGGAAGAGGGTCTCTAAATGTAGGAAAATTGGGATTTGCAGGATCCCACAGTAATGGCAATGTGCCCACAGGGTACTGGGCTTCATTGTATCACATACATCAGAACCACAGCAAGTGTGGAGAGAGCAGAGCTCTCTCATTCAGCAGCCTGACCAGCATATCTTGCAGAGAGAAAAACACAGCAGTAATCTTGTATTCCTCAGAATACTGCCTAGGAAATTCTTCCTAACTAATTACTATCCCATACATTCATCCCTGATCAGAAACAGCAGTGAAAGCCAAAATTAATGGTAAAAACCAATGTTGCAAGTCGCACCCCTCCTTTCTGCTGGAGCTCAGTGAGGTGTAAACCAGTTTTCAGCAAACTGTCATCTCCACGCAGGTGCTTTATATTACAGCAGTACGTGCTGTTTAAATATGAAGTGTTTGGATAATTTCTAGTACAGCTAGCTTACATGGAAGGAAATGTCCCTTAGGACAGCCACATCAGTCTGATGACATTTGTGGTGGCTAGAGAAGCTGACAGGTAGGAAGTTCTCCTGAAACATCATATGCATCTGCCAGGAAGTCTCCACATCATCTGGTGACAGGGACACAAGAGGATTTGAGACAGAGACCACAGCTGAGCCATGTCCCCAGATTACCTCAGCTGACCTTTCAGTTGAGATTTTTCTGCCACTTCAAGTAAACTTTGCCCCTGTTTTTTGCTCCCAGCAGGAGAAGCTGAACAACTCCTGAAGCATCTCTTCTCTGCTTCCTACTGTCATTATTACTTAGTGACTCACTCCTGAGTATGCCCACAACCTGCTCAGCCATTGCTGCTGGAAAGCCCTGCCAAACACAACCCTGCAGTTCAATCAAGATAAATACCACCTGTGCCCTTCCTCCCCCCGAGAACCAGCACAGGCACACTTGTGAGCAGAAGGGATCCCAGCCCTCTCAGATGGGGCTCAGAGTGAGACACGGTACAGACAGAAAAATCTTATGTGAATTAGCAAGGGAAAGAGGGAGAGAGTCAGCTAGGAATGGCCCTTTCAACCTGCTACCAGTCCTTGGTCACAGCTCCTGGAAACCTCTGGGACTGCCAGGCAAGGAACTGAAAGCCTGGGTGAGATCTCACATGGCCCGGACATCCTCATGCCCCCATTCCTGCACAGCCCTGTCACTCCTTCAGTGCTGACAATGGATGCTGAAGCACTGAGCCTGACGGAAGGAGCAGTTTCACACTGAGTTATAGGCATATCCAGCACAGCAAGGAAAAGAAGCAGTTCTGCACTGCTGATGCTGTGAGGATGAGACCACTACATTACATTACATTACCATATTATACAGCTGACAGCGTAAATGGACCATTGAGCTCTTCACCCTAAAAAAATGCTGCAAACAAAACCAGTCATGCAAGCAGGCAAGACAGAGCACTTACTGTGTGCAAGACTGCCACTACATGGTACAAGGACAAGCCTGTAAATTTCTTGAGCCAGAACAGAAGAGGGGAAAACTAACCTCACACCTCCAACTAGCCCTTGCCTCACTAACCAGCTACAGCCAAATTGTGATGTCTCAGCTGGATCAATTACTTTGGTTTCGTTCCTCTTCCAACCTTCCATCCACTCTAAGTCACTAAAATCTCTTATATAAAGAAACCACTTGAATCTTGTAAAATAGAGATTCCTAAGACATGGATGAGATCTGGCCATTTGCACTACAAAAATTTGAATCAAGCAAAATCAGTTTAACAGTGCCCCATAGACCAGAAAAGTCTGGGCTCAGCAGAGCCTGAGAGCACTGACAGACAAGAATGTACCAAGCTTTTGCAGCTCCTAAACTCAACATTGCTCGTGGCATGGAACTAATGCAAATGCATGACACTTCCAATAATGGCTGGGCAGCCTTGGCCTCTCATGTTGAACTACAGAGCAGTTCAGGTAACTGTGGTTCTGCTCTGCAGTAACAGAACTAAAGCACAAATGTAGAAGAAAGAGGGGCAAGAGAAATCACAGCTTTGTGTTGGAGGAGTACTGGCCAAGTCAGGCCATAGAAGGATGACAGGGACATGAAGCTGAGATTTACCTGTCTCCATCTTCCTCGAGACCAGCCCAGAATTTTGGGGATTCCTTACTTTTGAAGGTGTTCCATCCAGCAGAACCATGCAGAATTGATGTCTCCAACAAGTCACAGGCTCTGTCACCCCCTCCTCCTTTTTGCTGTTCTCCTCTCTTGAATGATGGCAGGTTTCTAATAAAAATACAGACCCCAAAGTGGTGGCTGGCAGTGGTTCAGTCAGTGAGACACAATCAGACATGGCAAAGTGGTGCCTCTGTCACTGGCCTTCACAGAGAAGGGACAGCCTTCAGCAGCACTGAGCCTTCGTGGCAGTGGTGCCTGCCATCTTTGCAGCAAACTCATCTCCATTTCCAAGCTGTCATCATCTTCCCTGGTGAATAAAGGTCTTTTTATCCTCCATTTTACCAAGCAATCCATCAGGTGGATAGGCATGAAAGCCTGACTGAGATAAACCAGCCAACTGTGAAATTCTTATCTTCAGTTCATCCTCACTCCTGGAGACCATAAAGTACATTGAGTGGGTTCTTCATTATAAGAATACCTTTCTTTACAGGGTCAGACAGAGCACAGAGTGCCATGAAACATGCTCAGGGCACAGCGCTGCATAAACAGGACACTGGGAAAATGGAGATGTCGAATGTATTCCCCCTTCTCCCTTCCACCTGCCTTCCCTCTGCCCTGTTCACAGCTACTGTCTATCCCTTTCCCCCAGCATGGATCAAGTAAAAGGTCTTCATGCTACAAACCCAGCCCAAGGGCACTGGAAGTTGGACAGAAGCTCTGCTGGAATAGAGATGGGGACTACATTTCTTAAGTGATCACACCACTCACAGAGCTTTTTCCTGGAGGGTGAAGAGGGTGTGAGGCTGTCTCTGAAAGCAGATCTGCATAGAACCTGCCCTGGCTGAAACCACTCTATGATAAATAGGTGGGCATTAAAGAAGATGCCTTTGACTTTTTAAGTGTTTTCTCATATGGAGTTAAGACAAGTATTGCTGGATCAATTCACTTTCAAGCACTGTACTGATGCAGTAGCAGCTTTGCTCCCAGGGACACCCACTGCCCTTTTACAGCTGAAAAAAGTTTCTGCTGACCCTCAGGGCAGCATGTTCCTCTATAGCTGCAAGTCATCTATGGTGTTCGGGTTTAGCCTTAGCACCCAGAAAAAGGTGAGCAGCCTTCTGGGTACATTTCCTTACAACTTAAGCAGTTAGAAGAAGCCTTTGCAGCCTATTTTGAAAGTTTCTTCTCTCTGAGAAAACTTTTGACATAAGAAATGCCCCTGGGACCAACCACCTCCCTCTAAAGGGGTTATGATCCCAGGCAAATCAATAAGACAAAATGTGTCCCCTTCAGCAGGATGGTGGCCCAGCTCTGCCATGAGTCATTTGAGCTAGCACACAGACAGCAGAAGTCAAAGCCAGCACCTGTAAATCTGTCCATGACAGATCAAGTAGACAGATGTGCTTAATTGAGCTGAAAACAACAGCAGGAAGAACTTCTGGGGGAGAGAGAAAAAAGAAAACTATGTTGATTTCTGCCTGTCAGGACACCCTTCAGGAGCTTTCTGAAGGCTCCAGGGACTCCTAAAGCTCTTGTTCAAGCCTGAGCATCACAGCAGTACATATACATCTCTCTGCCATGCAGAAGAGTGCTGCTTTGTGCTGTGACAGTGACTGACAGCATGAGCAGGTCTGGGAATGCCCGGGTACCTCCTGCAGCCCCTTCCCCACTGTCCCACAGCACATGCAGCAGTCCTGTCCCAAAGCACTGCCCACAGGTCAGCAATGCTGCTTAGGGCACAGAACACTGCAGCACCTGCAGCCACCCCCTTCAGTGAACACCCCCACATTACACATGGATGGGAAGCAGCCATGGAAACAAAGTGGGCAGCTGGCCAGCCAGTAAATTAATTTCAAAGATAGGCAGGTGATAGATGGGATTCATGTGGGAAACAGGAGAGGATAAATTGCCCATCTGTGACTGATACAGCAGAGAACAGCACATGATGGAGCAAAATGAATGGGCACAGAGGGTTGAAGGATGGAAGGACTGAGTGGAGTGTAAATAATTGAATCCCTGAGGCCTGGATCCTGTCTTTGGGACTACGTGGGATTGCAAACGTAGGAGCACAACTGAAGGGAATGATTCATGGGCTGTGTGTGACAGATAGGACCCCCAGAGCAATCTCTCAGTGGTGTGGAGGTGGGAATGCCACTTGACAGGATGTTGAGGGAGCATATGAATGAGGAGCTTCCTCCACATCTTTCTATGAACCTTTGAACCCCGACTCTATAGAAACAGTCTGGAGGAGTCTACCAAAATTAGAGGTGATGCCATAGCTCAGCACTGAGGACCTGGTCAGGGAGGCAGCCTGTCGACTGGAACCAATTCCCTACACATAACAAACCCAGATTACACCAAAAGCCTATTGGTCTGCTCAGTGCTGCTGACTTCTTCCCTGCAGGAATCTTTGCCAGGGAGACTAAAATGTTAGAAAAATCAGCTCTTCCCCTTCTGTCCACCTCTGCCCTGCTGCTGGGCAGGTTCAAGTTGGCAGAATCAAATGGTAAACAAGTGCCAAACCATTTCTAGGGTATTTCAGTCTCGCAGGAGGCAGGAGCCTGCCAGTGCCTCAGGAAAGAGGCTTTCAGCAGTGCCACTGTGTCGAAAAGCAGCTCAGAGCATTCTTGATTGTCCTGTGTTATGTTGCTTGGTTTTGGCCCTGCAATTACCCAGGAAAGACAAGCTCCTGTACTTATGGCAGGAGGCCCACATGTACATGGCACAAGTGCAGCCAGGACATGCCCAAGCACTGTGCCCAAGCACCTGTGCCCTTCCAGACCGCCTGCAGCAGCGCAGGCCCATCAGCTGCACTGTCCTGCTGCTACAGCGGGTTTAACATCCTCCCCCAAACAACTGGGCACTGTCAGAGGACATTAATTGTAGGTTATGTGTGACCACAGCCTCTGCTCTCCAAGGGGCCATCAACAATGGCCAAGAGAAAACAGGAGCAAATGCACATCCAGGCTTCCTGTATGTCATCTTCCTGCCTGCAGGAACCTGTTCAAGTGGGAATTTTCATGCTTTTAAGGTCACCTATGCTTTCTTACCTTGCAACTCTATTTTTTTCTTTTTGGTTTCTTCCAAGTCTAAACCTTTAGCATTCACCACAACATGTGGCGAAGAGGATATTTCATGCCACACTGCTGAATCCTAGAGGTAGCAGAAAATCCAGTTCCTTAGTCCCAGTCCTCCTGGTACTTGGACTTCTTCCGGTATCTGTTTTAAGCAGGTGAGGTGATAGATAGCTCTTTTTTTTTTTTGAGATTGTGAACTAATTTTATACTGAGATCTGCTGTCTCATAGCTCATTTCCAACCTGCCATGCCACCTAAACCCTGGGAAGGGTGCAGAAAGGGACCTTTGGGTCTCTACCCCCCTGACACTTGCAACAGGAATGCTGGCAATAGTAGATCAATAAAATTATAATCTTGTCTAGCTGAGTCCTGAAAATTCCCAAATAAGAAGATATCAAAGGCCACAAGTCTTCAGTCTTCAACACATTTTCTTTCCAAGAAACACCAAGAGTATGGGGAAAGTTCAGATTTTCACAAATAGACTCCAATAGACAAATAGACACAAATAGACTTAAAAATGAGTAGCAGGTACATCTCAGAAAGACCTGGCTAGCACTCACTGGAGCAGCAGCAAGGCCATGGAGCACCAGAAGAGTTTGACTGAAGTTCAAATAAATTCTAGCTTCCAAGCACAGAGGGTTATTTCAGTAAGCATAAGGCAGAAACAGACCTTCTCTGTAGGGATGTAACTTCTAATTATGCATTGTTCCCTGCAGCCTATATGCATTATTATCTTCCATGTTTGTTAATCAGCTACCTGATTTTAACAAGAAGTTAACTTCTAGGAGATATGCAAATAATTCTGCAAATTTCCTTTCCAATGACTCAGCATGCATATCAGAAATGTGTTAACAGAATACAAAAGCTATTAAGAAGCTCTCTGCATAATTATCCTCTTCCTTGCCTCCAGTTCTTAATAATTTATGAAAGAAAATTAGTATCTTGTAATACTCAATCTTGCCAGAAGAAAAATTTTATAAGTTATCTTTACTTCTGTTTAAAATCTCATTTCTACAATTTTCCCTTCTCTAAAGACTTGTTTCTAAGATTTTACTTAAATAAGGCAAAATTAAATACTCTCAGTAGAAAAATGTAAGTAAGTGAAACAAAATGCTTTCAGAATTGAGGACAGCAGCACTAGTTTCAAATATGATTGCCACATCGTGAGTCAATAGATCACAATTATTTTACTTTTCCTATTTCATGCAAGATAGAACACATGGATGCGACTGAGTTCATATTACTGTCACAGAAAGGCAGCTGAAGTGATGTTTACCCAAATGGTCCCATTCATGCCATTTATTTGGGATCAAGTGCTACACATTGATGATCATGCAATTGACATAAATATGTTGGAAAATACATCAGTGTAGAGAACATTTTTTAGGGGTTAGCTATTCTCTTAGGAGACCTGATGACAGTACACACCCACTTAGTGTTTGTTGTGCAGGGGTTGTTCAGGAGAAAGAAAGGCGGTCTGGGCTACCAACAGGTGGAACACTGAACTTTTACTTGATGCTCATTGTTTCGGCTTTTTTTCTGAGTAAGAGCTTAGAATTTAACTGTTCAGAGGAACTTGCAAGATTCATAACCTAAGAGATAACTTCTACCCTTGGTTTTGCTTTTTTTACCTTCCCTGTGGTTCTGCTTTCTTCACCTTCAGCTGGCACCTCTCCCTTTGAAAAATCACACCTTCAAGAAACAAGGAAACCCACCCCAGCATAACTCTCTAGTATTTAAGCCCTTACAATCCTTCCCCCCATGATGGCAAATCCAGCACTCATCCCACCAATAACAAGGTAACAGAAAGACACCCTCATCTCAAATGGCTTAACAGGCAAGGCTGGGGCAGAAAGCTGGGAAAGCTAGGGAAGGAGATCACACAGAGAGAAATAACCCTCTACATGCTTCACCAGCCGCAAAATGTTCTGATTAGGCATCTTGCTTAAAACAGCCAAGCCAGAGGCCTTTGCATGAAACATGCCTTGTGTTGTGTAATAATCACAAAGGTGTGCACAGAATGAAAATCTGAAACTGCAGTCAATTTGCAGAGGTTACCCCAAGGAATAAGAACATATTAAGCAGATAATAAAATAATCTCCCTATGATGCCATGTAGATGGGGCACACTGTCAGAAATAAAAAATCCATACTTGAAAGGACTCAGGGGTTGACACACAGACAGGAAATGTGTGTGTGATGCCTGTGTATGTCCACCTGTATGGGACACATCAAAACACTTGACAGGTCTAACCCCAGCTCATACACAGAAGCACAGGCCATTTTACAAGAAGTTCATACCCTAGACTTTGGGAAACTGCATAAAAATATTTGGAGAGCCAGACCCTGTGCAAAGCCAACCTCTGGGCCCTGCAAAGCTAACCAGTCTTATCAATAACCGACATATGAGATACTCTTTGGAAAGCCATGCTGCCAAGACACCCAGCCATAATAGGACTGTGTGCCAAGGCTCTCCAGCCCCCTGTGTTCTCACGCCTTTGGAAGCAGGCAGGCTGCTTTACTGCTGGGACAGTTTTTCTGTTCCTTCTGTCAGCAGCACACTCACAGCTCAGCAGAAGCCATCTCATGTCACTTTATGATGAGATGGGGCTCCTGACCTTAAAAGCCTCACGGCACTGTGCGCGTATTTCCAACCTCCCTGCACTGCCCAAGAAACTGTGCCTTCAAAGCACAACCCTGACGAGCTGAAGCCAAGGAGGGATCGCTGAAATCCCACCCGGCACCCCTTCTATTAACTGCGCTGCCCACTCGCACAGCTCTACGGGGAAGTTTTCCACCCCCGTGAGCGTGGATGGAAAGAGGGAGGTTCCCGCAGCGCTCAGCCTCGTGTCCCCGCCGTGGCACCCCAGCCGCGAGCATCCCCCGCGCCGCCGCGCACGCCGCCCGGTACCGGCGCCGCCCCGCGCCCCCCGTTGGCCCCCGCGCCGCCGCGGCCGTTGCGCCCGAGCCGCCGCCGCCGCCGCCGCCGCTCAGTTGGCGACATGGCCCGGCCGCCGGCGCCCCTGCTGCTGCTGCTGCCCGTCCTCCTCGCCGGTACCGCGCGCACCGCGCCGGGACACCGGCGGTCGGGGAGGGGAGCCGGTGCCGGTGCCGGGGAAGTGGGAGACGGGCTAGTACCGTGCCCCGGCCAGTCCCGTCCCAGGGAAGGGGAAAGCTGAAGCGGTGCCGTGCCGCGGCCAGTCCCGTCCCAGGGAAGGGGAAAGCTGAAGCGGTGCCGTGCCGCGGCTGGCACAGCGGCGCGGCGGCGGAATCTAAGCCGGGGGTGGGCAGCAGCCGTCCGGAGGCAGGGCGGGGAACCGGCAGGGGATGGTGCCGGACGCATCTGCTCGGGGCCGGGACAGCGGCTAAACAAGGGTGCCGGGGTCGGACAGCGGCTGGTCAGGGTGTCCCAGGAGCGGACAGACTGGCCAGGGGTGCGGAGGCGGTCGGTGACAGGCAGGGCTGGTCCCGCGGAGCTCGGGGCATCCGTGCGGAACCCGGCGCCGTTAACGCCGCTCGCTCTCCACAGGGCTCTTCTGGTGTCCCGGAGCCATGGCCAGCTACCCGGTGAGTGCCGCCCGCCCCGTCCTCGGGAGGGACGGCCCCGCTGCCCTCCCTGCCTCCAGCCTGGCCTCCCGCTGCCCCCGGGCCCTTCCCCAGAGCCGCGGGCCCCAGGCCCTGGCTCCGGAGCCCCGGCGCTGAGCGCGGCTCTCTCCCCCAGCAGAGGCGCCCGGGAGGCTGCTGGCTCCGCAGCACCGAGCCCCGGCGATGCCCATCTCTACCATCTCCGTCTGCACTGCCCTTCACGGGGACTCGCTGTCCGTGTGTCCCGCTGATGCTCAGCGGTCGGGAGGGCTGCGCTGTGGGGCACACATATGTCCTGACCACAGCTAAGCCGTGTCAGGCAGTAGGAGCCAAGCCTCAAGTGATAAAATCCCATGAGGGCATGAAAGATAATGTGGCACTTTAAAATGCTGTGCCAACTGCTGTTGGACACCTTTTTCTGTGCACGCCAGGATTCTTCAGAAGCTGAGCAGAAACTTCTTTCAAATGGTGTAACTTTGGTTTCTTTTGTACCTGTCTTACCTAGCCCAACTGCGAGAAGTATGGGAACCATATGTGTCCAAGGGACTACCATCCAGTTTGTGGCACTGATGGAGAGACCTACGGAAACGAGTGTGTGCTCTGCCTTGCTAACAGGTAGTCAGTTCTGTCCTTCCCTTCCCTATATGCAAGCAGAAAATTCACCCTGACATTCCAGATAACTGATAGATAATTTAGTGGTTTTGGATCATTTGCACTGCTGCACTGCAGTTTCAGCAGCGTCCTCTCAGCTGTGAATCTCTTGCAACAGATTTTATCGTGGTACCTGTAAATGGTTTAGATTTAATTCAGTCAGCTGGATGTACCGAATATATGTATTAGCAAATACTGAGCAGGAGTATCTTAGAGGAGGTTGCCTGTCATATTCATACAATGCCATACTATCAATAAATATAATGCCAGACCCTTCCACACTTTCCATCAGAAAGCATGAAAGATGCCACCCAAAATGCAGCTTCACATACAATATATTTATGTTCAAGATCCAATCTCCTGTACTTCTTTTCACAAAGAAGAGTAAGAATGCCAAATGTTAGGAGTAAATATTATTTTGCTGACAAGCTGTCTAAAAATCAAGCAAAAGACTGCCTGATATTTGAGAGAGGGTATTTTATTCTTTAATAATTTAATATTTTTTAAAACAAATTGAAAACACAGAGAATCCATATCTAATGAGCATTATTACTCCCCATTACAATTGACTGGAAACCTCTCAGTACAAACTGAGAGGAGCTGCTGTGAATAGAAATTTGGTGGTGGTAAAAGGCAACGTATATTAATGAAATAAAAGATCTTCTGTTTCCAGCAGAAGGTAAAAGTGAGAGTAGCAAAATAACAGAAACAAAGCTGCAAACAGATAGTTCTCAAGAAAGGGAAGGCTGAAATGAGTTTCTGACTTTGGGGCAGAGGAAAGATTAATTCTGACCAGACAATCTACAAAATTCAAATAACCAAGATAAAAGAAACATAGGCCAAAATAAGGAAAGTGACAAAGGTATCAAAGAACACTTAAGGTAATGTTGTAAAGAAAGTGCTGAAGTGTGTCATGCATATCTGCAGAATTTGGTAGCACTTTCACCAGAGCACACCACAAGTGACAAATTGCAAAGTGACAAATTGCAAAGAGAATTGGTAAACCTACAGTTTAGGAATAAAAAGAAAAGTAATCAAAATTCATACATGGTAGGATCTGTTAAAAGGGAAGAAAAGAGGTTCTGGCATGTTATGTATATAAGCCTACCCATCTTTCCTGCCTCGAGTGATGTTGGAATAAGTTATTAAGTGATTGGCTTTGTACATAGCCAGAGGTAAAGAGGAATGTAAGCAAAACAGATACAGATTTGTCAGAAATAATCTGCTCAAATCCATGAGATTTAGTTTTTTGGCACAATAACTGGCCAAACAGAGTAGGAGGAAATAGAAGTATTGGTGCATGACATTAATAAGGCAGTTTACATTATCTCCACTTGACATTCACATAAGCAGACAAATAGTTATTCAGCTGAAATTGTTAAAGGATGAAGTCACAGAAGTTTGAAATGCTGTGGTTCAAAAGCAGTGATCAGCATTTTACATTTTAAAGAGCTATTATATTTTATATAATAAAAATTGCAAAATGGCATGGATATGGTGATCTATGCAGCATATTATAAAAATTCCCAGGGATATGGAGAAATGGAGTGACATCAGTATAGTAAAAGACAAAAAGAAGTGCTGAGTATTGCCATAGAGAGTGCAAATACATATTGTGGAGATACAGGCAGAAGTTCATCTCATGACCTAAACAGTATCTTTGGTCCTTTCAGAACAGAAGGATGGGCTTTGAGATCCAGACTTTCTAGGATTTCTAGGATGCTTCATTTTTTTTAGGCATGATCCCTCAGTTCCAGATGGATGCATGGCAGATTCCTGAACACAGCATTGCACACAGAACAAAGGGTTCTCCAGTGAAATCTGCTCCTTATTTCAACTCCTTAAGTAATTAGTGATGAGGCTTACATCTTTCTAGTATAAGATGTAAAGTACATGTTTTGTGTGATACATGGGATTAAATCCAATTATACATACAAGATAGAATTTTGTCTTAACCATCTTTTTTTGCTTTCTTCTTACATGCTCAGAAACATGTATTTTGGTCTGAAGGGACACAGGGTGGTCAGATATTCTCCTGATCATTTTTCTTTTATAGTTCAGTAGTTGCCATATTTGGGGGCCTTCTAGTTCAGCCTGGAATTGTTGTTCTAAAGTGTTTGACCTGGCATGAACACAACACGGATAAACATTTTGCTTTATTGGAGGAATTTCAGCTTTCAGTCCAGTCATATGCAATAATCATTCCACCCCAAGGAATCTAAGGTACAGTCTGTCACACTTCTTAGGACGACAGAACAAAGACATTTTTCACCCTATTTAGCAGACTGAATGACTAGTTGCTGAAATAGTGTAATGTGGTGATATAGAAACAGATATAGGGACACATCCAGTACTAAATTACAAAACAGTCACTTCTCAGTTAACTTGGAGTGAATCTAAATTGCTATCTTGCAGGTTTGTTCTAGCCCATACTTAACTCCATGAAGGGACTTCCTGGGGAGAGTTGTGCTTCCTTATGGCCAAGACAGTGCTGTCCATGGGCTCTTCTAGACATGAGGGGCTGTGTGGGCACCTGAGGAGCCCTGTGTGAACTGAGTGCTGCAGAAGGGGTTGCTGCAGTTGATCCATGATAACATGAGATACCTGGAGCAAAGGTGCAGCACAAAGGTGCCCTCCCCATGCTGTCTCTGAAGATAAGTCCCTTTATTGTAAGACCGAAGTTGGTTTTCCTCTTTACTTCTTTTTCCTTTTCAAGTTTAAATTTAATCTATTCTTAAGTGTGTGTTCAAATGCAAATCCCAGGTCTCTTCCACACTCAGCATCCAGTAGCAATGACAACATCTGATCTTAGTTTAAACCTAATCCAACAGTAACACATGCTCTTTGGAAATAGATGCAGCAGCTTGAGGTGTCCCTGCAGGGTTTAGTAAGGACTAAGTAAGGACTGTCTTTCAGCCAGAACCACTCCTTACATCCCTATTGGTGTTTTACATTCCCTGGCCTTGATTTGGCCTTTCATATTCCTGATCTGCTGCACTACCTTCTGGTTAAAAGATCCATGATAAAATTATTACTATTACTAACTAGTACAGTTTAACCCTGCTTTTGGGTAAACATAAGTCTCTTGAATTTCATTAAGAGTAAGGTAACGAACTGATGATCTAGGACAATTTGCATTATAGTACTTTCTTTTGTCTGCAGTTGCCTGGTAAATTGAGATTTGTAAATGGAACACCCCAAAATACTGTATATAGGACTTGCAAAAAAACCAAACCAGTGTTCCTAATCTAAAGGGTACTTGGCTAAGATTTTCTTAAGGAAGATTCCAGCATTCAGAAAAGCACACATTCAAAATTTAGTGAAGCCTCAAATGCCAAGGTGCATCAAGACACACACCCTTCCCACTGAATTTCCATGTGAAAGGGGGAAATATTGCAAGCATTAGAATGGGTTCACTCCTCAGAGACTGCAAAGTTTAACTTGTATTAGTACTTTGTAATGAACATGTTAGTCCTCATGGTGTGATTTGTCATGTGATGTGACAATTCTCAGGTTTGCAGATGGCTTTATCAGGTTTTTATAGGTAACAAAGCCTGTGGTAAGTTACTCACTCTGTGTATGTGATTCATAAATTTTTTACATCATGGTTACTTTGTGATGATGCTTTCAGTAAGTGATGCAATTAATGCATCATTGCATTTAATTGAACACATAGAAAGAAACAAGAGAGTCCACTTTTTAAAATGTGCCTGTAAAATTCAAGTAGTGTTCCTCTTCTAAAATATTTTTCTTCTGTTTGCAGGGAAGAACATACACATGTACAAATTCTCCAAAAGGGACATTGCTGATGTGACAGATGGCCACTTTTCAAGAAAATAAGAGGGTCACAGACAACCCAAATGGAAACATTGCTTTAACTGTACCTTCTGTGTAGCCTGTCTTAATAAACAAATTTGCATATTTAAAGTATGTTTACTGTATTAAAACCAGTGGTTGTAAACATACCCATAGTACAGTTATAACCTGAACCCTGTTATTTTCTGACTAAAGATGGATCATAAGAAGAGGATGTCCTCACTCTATAGCAGAAGATCAGCTGTCCAGAGAAGGGATTGAGTGGGTACCGAGTGCCATTCCCACAGTCCCTCCTGGGATCAGGGAGGCCCCAGCATCTCTGTCAGAGGCAGTGCTCTTGGGCTCTGGGCTGTTCTGAGCCCACAGGTGCTGCTGCCCCTGGAGGGGTTTCCTGTGGCAGCTACCAAACTGGTGATGGCAACCTGACACGTGCCAAGCCTCTGCCCTGGCTCCCTGCCTGCAGGTCCTGCTGGTGGGCAGTGACCTGGGCACCCCCTGCTCTTGCTGCAAGTAAGGGTTGTTTTGGAATGCTGGAGGCGTGGGCAGGGGACTGCCCCCCCAGGTCCCTGTCCCCTCTGGGGCCGTGAGGTCACCAGCCTGACTGGCACCCAAGAACCACTTCCTATGGCAAACATCAAAGCAAAGCTGGAAAGCTCAAGGCTGCTGTGACAGGGTGCACTCCAGAATGGCTCTGGTGGCCCTTCCCACAGGAAGGGTGTGCAGGAACTGGGGTTTGGTCCTTTCCTTGTACTTGTCATGGATATGGGCACATATCTTAGATTTGTTCTTTCTGTTTCACTGAGCAGCTGGTTTTTGCATGCTGATGGAAATTAACTGTGTTTGGGTTGTCCTACAGTGCTTGGTAATACACAGGTGGCTTTTACCTTTGATCTCAGCCAAGCAGCACCTGCTCTACCCCTGGCCCCAGACCATGGCTTTGTCAGCAGTGCAGGCAGAGATGTACAGCACATTTCATGCCTGAGGAACATTCTCAGGTCAGTGACTTTGGGTTTGAAAAACAATAATGTTTACGCCTTACAGTACCTTTGAAGGGTCAAAATTATCCATACCTTTCAGCACATGCCTGCTTTCATTTTCTTTGAGCAAAGATTAATCACTGGAGGGCTGGAAGCAAAAAAAAAAAAAAAAAAAAAACAAAACAAAACAAAAAAACCCTCAGACAGTAGTGTAACCCAGTTATATGTTTATGAAGCTTTATAGCTGAAAAAGATGGTGAACTTCAATAAAATGGGTTTAAAGTTAAAACTGTAAATTACATTTAGGACCATGTTGCAAGCATTATCCAAACACTTATTGAACTCAGACAGTCTTGGTGCTCCCCAGGGAACATGTTTTGGTGCCTAACTGCCCTTTTCCTAACATCCACCCTAAACCTCCCCTGGCACAACTTCACAACATAACTTATAATAATATTAACAGAATAATAGCAGATTCACAGCACATTTCATATGACACTGTAGGTGTCATAGAGGGATGTTGCTGTAATCTTTAGACATCAACAACCTTATGGCAAACATTCCTGTTAGCCCATGACATGTGTGAAATGCTGACAAGGAGTAATGCCAGCTGAATGGCAGACTGTGAATCAAGAAAGGATCTCTTTTCTGTCTGAGCTCAGGTGGTTGAACAATATTTTGATTGATTAGGATTTTATGATATTTTCTAGCTTCACAAGGTCAGCACAGCCCTGATCTCACTGGGAGGAGAATGTGCAGCCATCCATATAGATCAAAGGAAGGTCAGAAGATGTCTTACTGCCTTTTGCTAATGAAATGTGGAGACGAATGGCTTTTTATCTCTGGATGAGTTGCAAAACCAGCTTTTTATTTAACTGATTAAATTCCCAACTCTCCCTCCTTTTTCATTTTAATTTAAAAATTTTAAAGTGGAATTTTAATTTCTTTTAAATTTGCCCAGGAAAAATGCTTTTAAAAGTTCCCTGAACTCCATGTACTGTCACCCAGCAGGCACAGTGTGTTGTCTGGCACAGCTGGGCTCCAGCTCCCAGCTTAGCTGGGGGCAGTTTGGAAGTGCTCAGCCCCTTGCTTCAGGCACCCTTTGGAGGGTATGCAGGCTTTCTCCTCCAGAGGTGTAACTGCTCAGTAACACTGGTATCTAGAGGAAAAGAGAATTCTCTCCTGGGTGGCACAGAACCATGAGCAAGAGCAGAGGGAAAAGCCATGTCTGAATCCTGTGGGAGACAGTGTAGTACAAAGAGCTTGGATTTGTGGATTTCCAGCTTGCTCTCTAGGCGGCAGCATTTGTTTTCTTTTAAAGCTCAGCTCATTTTGTGTTCTCAGTAGGGGGTGTAGGAAAGGCTTTTTATTCATCATTATCGTTCGAATGCATAAACCTTCTGTTAGGAGCTGTTTGTTTTCAACTGTATTATATTATTAGTGTCAGTGATAAACGGTCAATTTCATTTACTTGGCAAAGTTAATTTGCTTTTTCCTGATCATTGAATCCAAGTGTATTTTTGGAGGAGACTCCATGGCACACAATTTGATAGAAACGTTATTCAGATGACTCACAGATGAAGCTGTGGCATTCATTGCTATGTGTAGGATTGCACTGGCTTCTATCTTAGCTTTGTGATTTTCGAGCTGGTCACGTAGCAACTGCTTCATTTTCTAAACTCTAAACATCTATAGAAGCAGAGTAGGTTTCTGGGGAATTCTTAGCTAGATAACCTCAGAGAAAAACCCCAACTATTCTCTGTGAAAGTGCCTCATCTTTACACTGAGTAAAAACTAACCCCTTTTAAGAGCTTCTTCAGTCAGCTGGTGAGAAATTATGCAAGAATCTGGTATATGTTTAATTTTACCTTTTATTTTATTTTTACCTTAATTTTACCTTTTTTTTTTAATCTGGCACCTTCAATTTTACCTTTTAAGCAATTCTGAATATTTCTTCCTGACATTAGAAGTTGACCTAAAACTGCTCTTATATAAGCTAGTCTATTCCAGCTTCCTCAGTGAAAAATCCTACTGTGAAGCACTCTGGAGCAGAGAATAGGGCTGGGACTGAGGTCTTTAGCTTGTCAAGTAATATCTGGTGTCACTGTAGATATTTTGGGATAGTGTAGCAAGCCCCAAACTGCTGCACTGGAAGAGCCTGGGTTTTCTGGAAGTCCTTTCTTATTTGCCAGTCCCCTTCAAATATTTTGGATATCCAGCAATTTGCAGATGTCTGTAAATGGAGACGTGAAGTGAACCCTCTCTTAATTTGAAGAGCATCTGGCAAAGAGGAGTGGCTTCTGTAGGAGGCTTTGGGGCTGTTGTACAGTAGCTATCTCCATGCACACTCTCACCTTCTGGCAAGCTTTGGGAAGCTCCAAGTAGCTTGCTTCTCTCTGAATTTCTAAAAATCAGCTTTGCATTTACATGGGATTCATAGCTTTTCTTTCCCCAAAGTGTTCCTAGGCCTATGGTAGAGGACATAAACACAGCTGGGTGCACAAAGCTGTAGTGAAATGTGAGGTTGTGAATGAGAGGTCACATCAATGATGAAGTTTATCTGCTAAGAATCATAGAACGATGTAGGTTGGAAAAGACCTTTAAGATCCTCAACTGTAAACCTAACATGCCAAGTCCCACTAAGCTGTGTTACCAACTGTAAATCCTGGCAATCAAGCAAAATGCAAATTGTGCCCCTGGTGCTTTCTCTGACTATCAACTTGCTCTCTGCCCAGAGGATGCACTCAACCCCCTTGGCCAGATCATTAATAAAGACATTAAACAGGACTGGCCCTGGGGAACCCCACTAGTGGCCATCCACCAGCTGGATGCATCTCCACTCACAAACACTCTCTGGGTTGTGCCACAGATAGTTTTTTACATAGCAAGCAGTGCACCCATCCATGTCATGATCAGCCAGTTTCTCTAGGGGAATTTAGTGATCTGCAATCATAACCAAAGTTTGGAACTTGACTATCTCTTGAGAACTAGATTGTATTAATGTCAGAATCAAATAGAACAAGGCAATAAGCAAGTCATCTCCATGGATCAGCCAAAATAAGACTTCTTAAAATGGGCACAAGGGTCTGCAAACTAGGACCACCTGTTGCTATGTGACAAAGCCCAAAAAGAGCAAAAACCTGCAACTTCTTACACTCCTACACAGAGAAAGAAGGATATACTTTTAAAAAGTCATCAGAAGAGGAAAAGGAGTTTTTTTAACTCTGAAAAGAAAACTGTTTGGGCTCATGAGGAAGAAAAAAAATTGCTGTCCCCTGACAAGCATTGCATTTAGACTCTGCCATGCACCAGTAAGAAACACATACAAGTGTGCCAGAACAGGGATCTTGAATATATGCAAAATTTTTGTTAAATACCAACAAAAATTTACTTCCCATGAGGAATACCAGAACAGGAACATTTAGAGGTTTTAGGAACAACATTCCTGAAATGTTCACAATTCTGCTGCTCACCATCCTAAGCCACCTGATCTAGAGGGCCCTGCTTGGAGCAGGAGGTTGGACTAGAGATTGGAGAGGTCATTTCCACCTCACTTATTCTGCAGTTTCCAATAGCACAGGCTGGTGCATTTGCAACCAGCACCTGTGCTGCCCAAAGTCAGGTGTTATCAGAACTACCAGAACCACCCCGACAAGTCTGACTACTTATGAGAAAGCACCTCAGTTATCTGGAGTGCTGTGTGTAGGTGCACAGCAGGAAAATGCCTCTGAGCCTTCTGCCTAACTTCCCATCTCTTGCATTCAATTTCCTTGGGTGAAAGCACCATGAAATGTTTAGGGTCAACAGTCTGCCATTGGGGAGTGATAAGAGTACTTTATTCAGAACAGATAAAATACTTTCAGAGCCTCCAGGTCTTCAGAAATGACAGGACTGAAAAACGTCTGGCAGAGACCAGCAGGCTGTGAGAAGATATACACCAGGTGTCTCCTGTGTGTCCCTACTCCCAGGTCACCAACATTTCCAGTGCAACAGCAGGCTGGGCACAGAGAGCAGAGCTGGTCCCTGCTGTATTTTATTTTCCCCATGGCTCATATTTGCCATGGTTGGGCACACAAGTCAGCAAACCCATTTCTATGCACAGAACATGTGAATGCGTAGCGGAGGTTAGAATTAGTATCTTGCTAAAATAATTTAATCTATTAGTATTCTTTTACAATAGCTGGTAAGTGAAGTGCATTTCAAGGGAAGAGGCTCTGGAAACCCCTGACAGTGTTCCAGTGTTCCCTTGCCATGCACACAGGCCTGTGCTGGACAGCAGGAGTAGCTCAGGGGGCACAACTCTCCAGTGGGCTCCCTGAGCTCAGCCCTGCTGTGCCTACCCCACAGAGCAGGGCTTTCTGCAGGCAGGCCAGAGACCTACAGGAGACATGGCCCTGCATAAAGCCCTCCCTGGAAATGATCTTACTAGCCAGGACTAGGCCTAGGATGAGAAACAGCCTTTGAAGAAGGGAGAAAAGCCCACCCAGAGAAGGCAGGCAGGCTGGCTGTATGTAGCACCAGCCAGCCAAGAGATGGGCACATAGACACTTGGAGCAACATAAGAGCAATCTCATGCCAGTGCCAGAAACCTTCCTTCTGCTTCAAACAGCCTCAGATTGGCAGTGAGCCTCCAGAACCTGCCCTCGCCACTGATGGGAACTGGCCCCCAGCCTTGAGTGTCCCCCAAACCACGTCCCTGCATCAGGACAAGGCTAAAAGACATGCTGTGACAGGAGTGTGACTTCCCTAAGCAGTGGTGCAGGTACGGCTTAGTTAGCTCAGGTTTCTGGGGCTGTTTGTGCTTGTTTGAGCCTGCTGGGCTCTCCCATGGGTTGAGGACTCTCCAGCTGCTTGCCTGTGCAGCACTGCACCCTGCTCCCATACTCCTTCCCTGGAAAGCACCCCCATCCAGCCCAAGCACCATACCCTGACAGACATGGCAAGGGCACCCTCCTCCTCCCTGCAGCCTCTCTGCCAGGCACACTAGACACGAACAACCCTCTGACAGTGGAGTGCCAGACCCCCCAGAGCTGGAGCAGGGGGAGATTCCAGGAGCAGGGAGTGTCCCACTGAGGGTGACCCCTCCCTGGAGTGATGAGGCTGTCAGAACGATGAGGAAGGCATCTGTGAGGAAGACTCCTGTGCTCACTCAGCTGTCCCCATGGCTGGCTGTGTAGAGAAGACAATGGGCAGCTAGCAGCCTTTGTCAGTGCCAGCTTCCCAGGAGCCTTCTTTAGCAACTAGGTTGTTAAAGGGAACAAAAATTTTAAAGTTAATTGCTTAGGACCCTTGAAGCCACTCCCTGACACCCAGCAGGTGGAGCAGAGTCTCCATTAGGTTCCTTCCCTGTTCATTGTCACTCTGCGAGTCATTCTAGTTGTCTGCCAGTGTCACAGGGCACCACAGGTGCCACAGGGGCTGTGGTGTGTGTCACACAGAGATGACCCATCCTGCTCACCTCCTGTGGCAATGCCCAGCAGCTGGTGGCACCAGAGGCACCTCTCCACAGGTGCCTGCCCAAACTGGTCCAACAGAAAGCACAGGCTGCCAGCTGCATGGCACTGCTGCCATGAGGTGGGCACAAGGGCCAGCAACCTGTGGCATGGGACAGCACAGGGGAAAACTTGGTCCTTGTCCCTCGTGCTGAGGGCTGAGTAGTCATGGGATGGTCAGCACCTGTGCTCACCCTGCTAGGACCCTTGAAGTTGGTCTTCAGAGTAACACTCCTGGTACAACTGAGAGCCATGCTGGTGGCAGGCCAGTGTTTGAACAGAGCTCATCGCTCCTCTGGGGAGGGATAAAGTCCCTTTATTGACCTTGAAGTATTTGATCACTGAAGTATTTGAGTCAGGACCTCCAAAAGCTCTCTGAGCAACCTCAGCCTAGAGATTCAGAACAGAACAGATTTCAGCAGACATTTTCCAGCCCCCATCTCCCTGACTTGCTCCCTAGAAAGCACACAGCCCTCCGGGTCTGTGTCAGGGCCCTCTCTCCCCTGCACATACGCCTGGCACTCCCAGGGTAGAGAGTGGATCTGCAGCTCCACTCTGTCCTCCCTCCCTGCCTCTCACCAGTGCCGGGCCGTGTTTTCCTGGGCTGGGCACGGCAGCAGCTCCCACGTGTGACGATGCCCTGCTGGCTGCCTCTGCGTGCTGCAGCACGCTCTGCCTACAAGCTATGGCAGCGCTGCTGAAAATCCTCCCGGCAAGGAACTGCACGTATCAACTCCCGGTTTAGTCACTTCAAAACAATCTGGTTAGTAAGAGAGCAGGGAGGAAGACTGTACCCCAGGCAGAGATTGCACATGGAAATACCAATGAGATGACACTGTTCTCTGAGAAGTGCAGGAACAACGGGAGGAATAATAAAACACTGCCATTTCCATCCACACAAATGTATCCCACGGATAAAGTAAAGGCAGGAATCTTATTGGAAGTCACATCTGATTAGTATCTGTCTGGCCTGGATCCCTTCTACTGCTGAGGAGAGACAGGCTGAACCCTGCCCACTAAAACCAAAGGAAAATGCATGAAGGAGAGAGCAAAGAGGCAATTGCTGAGGCCAGGCCAGCAGCCCTGCTCCAGCAGCAGGAGCCACTTGTGCCCTCCTCCTCTTCCCCCTGCCCAGGGCATGGGCTGGGTAAGCACGGTGTGCTGCTGGCTCTTGGGATGCAACCAGTGTTGCTGCTCTCCTAGGGGGAAAATGATCAAAAGAACAATGACTCAGTCGAGTTCTTGTGTGTTGGGACGTCCAACAAAGGCAATTGCCAGCTGCACCCTGAAGAACAACCGATCTCTTGTGCTGTTATGGGGTAATTGGGTTATGGAGGTAGAAGTCTCATCTGCTTAGCTGCAAGAGTTGTCCTGTGAGTCAGTACTGACTAGTTAGAAAACTCTTCTCTAACTGAATGGAAGCCAAAATATTCTGGAAAGCCTTGTTTCCAACCATTTTTTTTTTTTTTATTCGTGGCCAGAGACCCCCAGCGCATCAGGAAAAAAAAACACTGGTAAACAAAACAGAAGATGGCTTTTGAGGTTTTCCTTTGCATTGGGGTGTTCAGAGGGAGAAAGGAAGCTTTTGTGCTCTCTCTGGCACGTGGATTGGGGTGGAGTCTGGGAAGCACATATTTTTTAATTCACATATTCAGAAAAAGGAAAAAAAATCTCTGCTTAATCCCCAGCAAGGGGTGCTGGTGCTAAGCCTCATTTTCAGGAAAGAAAACATGGCAAGATTCAAGTGAGACACATACATGAAAAGGAGGAACAAGTCAGAAAAGCTATGTTATAGCCCATTCTATCCTGATGGCTTGACAAGTTGCTTTGCCCCTCTCCTTTCCATGTTTTTTTCCATTCTGTCTCCGTGCAGTGTTAAAGGGACAACAACTGGGCCAGCATGGGCATGAGCTGTGTGTTGAATGTCCACCCCACCTACCCCCTCAAAAGTGAGTTCAGCCAACATCTTGCCGTGGAGCAATATTGATGATATTCAAGCCTCTGCAAGAGTGGTCCAGAGCAGTGGGGGGCTGAATGCAGGCTGCAGCTGCCAACCCCTCCCTGCAATGCCACAGTATTATGCAAAATTGTCAAATGCACATCACAACAGCTGTACTTCTTCTCAACAGGAAGAAAGTCTCTGCTATGGGCCTGGATGCACCCTTCATTTTGTTTCAATTTACTCTAATTCTGCTGACAAAGGACATCGTATGGGAACAGGATCTCTTCATATCAGGTGAGCCATAAATTCCAGCAGTACTTTGACCCTCTCCCAGGAGGGGAAATGGAGTGTTAAAGATTATAGAAAAGGTCAGAGAAGCATTAACCTGTGCCAGCCAGATGCAAAGAGATTTGTGACATGACTTTCACACTGTCACTGCAGGACTCCGAGCACCTCTGAAACCATTTCAACGGGGTATCACAGCCTGAAACACGTCACTGCCAGTGCTCCCAGTGCAAGCCTGGGCTGGGTTCAGGCTAAGAGAAAAGGGTTTTTCCACATGAAAGGCTTTCTCTCCGTTGACAGTAATAAACAAGGAAAGAGAGGAGCCTATCCTGTTCCTGCAGGCCACGTTACTCACATTTTGCAATGCTCAGGGCATATGCATGGAAGTAAAAAAAAAAACTACAGCATACAAACATAGGAAAATCTTTCTGGACCAGAGTATTTTCCCATCTATCCCGTCACTGAAGCTGGCCAAGAGCAGATGCCAGAGCAGTGCACAGACATGGGGCAGATAAGTAGCAATACCCCTGAGAGCTGCCCTAAGGACATGTCAGTATGCAGTTTGGGACCTCTGCCTGGACTTTCCCACACTGGGGTTGAAATCCGAGGCTGAGTCCTGTTGCAGGGGTCTGCCCCAGCCTCCTTGAATGCACCCAGGTGCCCCCAGCCATGGCTCCTGGAGACATCCCCCAGACACGTCCAATCTGCTTGTGTGCACCCATTGCTAGCCGTGCTCCTGTTGCTTAGCACCAGTGATAAACAGGACATATTCCTTTGGCCAGGTGCCTGCCCAAGGCATGCAGGATCAAGTCTTCCCCCAAAAACCTCTCTGGCAGCCACTGAACAGCACCATTTGGTTTATCAGTCATTGAACCTATCCCCTGATCTTGCTTGATCAATGCCATCCTGCTAGGAAAACTGGCACGGGTCTGCCTGTCCTTTGGCCCAAATTCCTTTGCAATCCCCTTGCCCTGGCCCGTGTTTCCACCAACATTATAAAACCTCTTCAGGACAGTCTTGGCTCACTGCTGAACATATGGCAGGTTTCTTGCCTGGGTTTGTCCAGCCACTTTTCCTCAGTGTCAGGGCTCCCTGCCTCTGGTTCCAGCCAGCTCCACAGCTTTTGCATTCTGTGCCAATTTGAGTTTTGATTTGGCAGATAATCTCAGCCACTGCAAGCCATACTCAATTTTTCATAAGCCCTTTCTTCAGCCTCTCTGATTTTCCAGCATCCCCTTCCAGCTGTCTATAAACTGAGAGATAAATCAGCCCCTCCCCACTGCACTCCACAAGATGCCTCTTTTTAAGCTGCTGTCTAATGCTTCCAGACCACCACACTGAAGACTGCAGGCTCCTTGGCACTTCAATCGAGGAGACGGCTTCGGCAGAGGAGGACGCCCTGCTCTCCTCCCCATCCCCAGCCAGGCTGCGTTCCGAGGCCTGCAGCAGCAGGACAGAGCCAGACCCCGTCCTGCCCTTACACCCAGCCTGGCGGGATCACAGGGCTGACTAAAGTGGCAGCAGACTCAGGAATGTTAAACCCGCACACATCATTTGCAAGACACTAAAGCGAGGTGAGAATCCAGCCGCGCGCAGCGGCGAGCGCTGCCGGGCTCCATCGGCCAAGGCGGGAGCGGGGCTCCTTACAGCGGCGCAGCGGGATGCATCCCGGCCGGGAGGGACGGGCTGGGCTGCAGCTCCGCTGCACGAAGCGCAGTTTCCGCCGCACCCCGCCTGCACCTTTCCTGTACCCCTGCAGGAAGCAGCCCCGGCCGGGACCGCGTCCTGCGCCCCGAGCGCGGCGGACGCGCCCCGGCGGCTGCCGGGCCACCGAGAGCCCGCGGCGCGCACGACCACGCGCGGAGGGAGCCCTGCCAAGGGAGCGGGTGCCAAACCTGAATTACCAGCCCAGAGAGTGCCTGTGGATCCCGGGAGCTCCTGTGATTTGCGGCAGGTTTTTCAGGTCCCCGCCTGTCAAACACACGCAGATACTTAAGCAGTCACCCAAGGACCTGCGGGGTTCTTGTTTTACACTTCTGGTCCCTGCCAGCTCCAGGTAAGCACAGGCCTTGAGCTGGGGGTGCTGGGGTGGGTTTGCAGTTGGGGATGGGGGGATGGAGAGAGGAGCTCTCCTGGGAGTACTGATGTTGAGGAGGGCGAAGCTGCACCCAGCAGGGCAGAAAGGCTCATGCCCGGGGCAGGCAGAAGGGCACCCAGGCAGGAGAGACCCCAGGCAGGGGCCACCACGGGGTCCTGCCTCTGCTGCAGCAGCTACAGTGCTCCCGTTTGCTTTGTTCCCATCCGATATTATCTTCTAAAAGTCTGGACGGGTAGTTTACAGGATGCATGACAGGTGTTTTTTCCTTATTTATGGCAGGGCCCGGTTTATTTTTAAAGCTTCTGTCCCACCTTATCCTGTGCTCCATGCTGGCTGATGTTATCCACAGCCACTGCACAGCAGGAGGATGAGCAAAGCTCAGGACAGGACATGGCTCTGCACCAGAGCAAGGGAGGGTAAGAGGACTCTGCATTGAGAACTGCTATTTCGATCCCTGCAGTGGCAGGAAATATCTGCAAGCTAAAACCAGATGCAGATGCCTCCAGTTGCATCTCTGCCCTGACAGTTGGGAGCACTGGGAAAGGGGTCAAGAAGCCCAGCAGAGGCTATGGAACCCCATCAGCTTGGCAGAAGCTACTGCTGAGAGAGATTTCTAGGGGCTTCGGGTGCAGTAAATCATTAGAAAGCTGCACAGCCAGCCAGCTATTTTGACTACTGTTCAAAAAAGCAAAGCTGAGCAAACAGTGATCATGTCTTTTCTGGAAAAGTGGCAGATTTCTGCCAGGATAGTAAATGCTGACTGCACTAGCAGTGCTGGACAAGGATGCTGGGGAACAGAAAGATGTCCTCTCCCATTTCAGGCCAGAGCTAGGAGTCCTGTTAGTAACCCCAGAGTGTTTTTGGGGAGCTGGGTGCAGCCACAAGACATGGGCAGAGTACTATATATTTATAATAAGATTTTCTCTTGCTGTAACTTGTGTCCATCAGCCATTACCTTTTGTCTGCTCACTCCAAAATCACTGTACCTAAAACCAGGATAGTCAGAGCCAAGTGTGAATTCCCCAGGGGTCTTTAGCTTGACACTTAGGACAGAGCAGGTGTGGTGGTTTCCCTGTGACAGTGCATCTGGCATTGTCATTTCTGCCAGGGTGAATAAACCCCAGTTGAATGACAGCTGCAGCCCCACAGCCCTTCTGAATGGCTAACATTCCTTGCACTGAAAAAGCTTTTTTTTTTTTTTTTTTTTTTTTTCAATGTTGTTAAAAATTTAAGAGGAAAAAAGCAATGAGAAGTGGTGCTTTTCAGCAGCTAAGACAAACAGCTGTGAGTCTCCATATTTCTGCCAGGCTTAAAGAAATGTGAGACAATCACCTTTCCTGTAAAGGGAGAGATGTTGGATGGACAGCCTGAAGCCCAGCTGCATGCCTGGGCTTAAACAAGGCTCCATTTAGTGGGCAGGTGATTAGTGGTCTCGATAGGGCCAGTCCATTTAGGCACTCCTAGTGCCCTCAAGTCATGTCATATACCCCCAAATTTAGCAACCTGAACATGCCAAGTGCTAGAGGCCATGTGCTGCACAGGGGTCACATGGCTCCTGAAAGCCTCTAGGACATAGTGGAGCGATGTGGGGAGACCTGCAAAACCCTCCAGGAGCCCCAGAGTTTTTGCCTTTTCCTGAAACCCATCTCACAACCTTGAGAGGTAAAAAACTACTCCTTCCAGAGCAGGAGTAAAGGGGACACAAAGAAAAACCATCAAGCATCACATCCCACATGCTGGGGCACCCTGAGCTGCCAGCAGGTAGAAGATACTGTGTCCTATGGGGAAATGCCTCAGGAACCTGGAGATAATCAGAAGCAGAAATAGCTGTGCAGGTGAAACATGAAAGGTGAAGCATGTGTTCCCTATGCAAATCCATGCACACACATCAATGCACATTAATGTGGCAGCCTGCAAACAATGATTTACGAGCTGCCAAGGCCTGTTGCTGCTGGTGGCCTGGGCTAGATGCATGATCTGGAGGTGATGAGGATCCCTTTGTGGCTGGGCTTTCTATGGGAAGGGCAGGTGGCTCAGTGGTGTGCTAAAAAAAAGAGAGGCAGGACTTGTGGCCTGAGCTTGGCCTCATCTGCATTTTGACCTCATGGAGAGTCTGGCAGCCACAATGCTGGAAAGTAGCACCTCAAATCCAGGGGACCTCCTTCTACCCCTGCATCTTTTCCAGAGGTCTACAAACATCTAAGGTAGGTGAGCAGCATTCAGCAGACTCCTACTACCTCACATGAATGAGGAACTGAATGATGATGCCCGCTTCCTATATGGATGCTTCTGAACTGAGCCAACCCTAGGAAACCCAGGCAGCTGCAATGTAATACAGACAAGGCCAGCTTGGCTTGCAGTACCTGGGGTTAAAGATGGTTTTTCCTCAGTCCACCCAGGGCTGGTGGGTGATACTGTCTATACTGTCTACCAGCACTCCATCGAGCTCAGAGGTGCTCCAATGTTACACAACCACTGTGTTACAATCATTATTTACCAAGTGACTCAAGCACAGTGGGCTGTTTCACAACCAGCCCTGGTCTATTTATAAGCCCCTACTCAAATGCCAAAGGATTCTTTTATTAGTCAAAGCACTTTCTGCAGAGGAGCTCAGGGGGGATCTTTGTTTTATGAGATCAAGTTCAAAGAAGAGGATCTCTCCAGCCTCTCACTGTGCCTGGCTCTTCACAAGCTGCAAGACAGTTTTGAAGCTGAGCTCTATCCTAGCAGTTCTGTCAGCAAGTGAAAGCCATGGAGCATTCAATACCCCAGGGTACCTAAAGGTGAGTTACCAGTCAACCAAGAAAGCAGTTGGGTTTAAACCTATGCAGTAGGAGTGCAGCATGATGGATGTTGCAGGAGCCAAAGGGAAGGAAAAGCTGGACTGCAGTGTGGAGGCAGGGCAGGTCTGCAGCAGATGGCCCACAGGAGTCACAAGAAGGGCCAAGGGCTCCTGGCAGCACTGGAGAGCCAGCAAAACCAACCAGCCAACAGAGATGGGCCAAGCAACTGGGACAGCAGGAGAGCAGATCAAGAAACGCCACATTTTGCAACCAGCTCCTCCCCTGCCAATACCCCACAGCCTAGTTTCAGAAACACCACAGTGATTCAGCGTCAAGGGACTTGTGCATGCTGTGTGGGGGCAGTGCCTTGTGTTTTAGTTGACTGAATTAGCAAGTTCGACCCCCTACCATGTGAAAGCAAACCTGGAGCCCAGCAGAAGAGAGGTGTGGGATTTATCAAAGAGGCACTTATTTTGATTGTTCTTTTGGGCCAAATCTTCCAGAGATTATGCAAAGCACAAGTGGGACAAGTCTTACTCTGGAGGAAAACATGGGCTTCTTGGTGTTGCCTCTGCTGGGAGCACCTAGGACTGACCACAGTTAGAAGCAGCAAGTGCTTGAGCAACAAACATACACAGGGTACAGGCCATAGGGATTTGAACACTTATACAGCAAAATCCAACCAATCAACTAACCAGTTCAGTGATGCTCAGGAACAATAGGACTAACTGCTAATGCCCACATGTGGTAACATTAAATATTACTTAAAACAATGCAGCTCACCTTCTCATGGCAACCATTGTGTGATGTCTTTCCATACTGCTAAGAGAAGGACCAGGACACTAATCCTGAGGAGGGGAAATAGCGTGGTACCTGGGTCATAGACCATGCTCCCAGAAGATCATGTATACTCTCTTTTACCATTCCTTTGCACAGACTTGCCTGATCACTGGGAAGTAGGGAAAAAAAAAAAATATAACAACCCACTAGGTTAGATGTCAGATATTGTCCCTTCACCCAGAGGATAAATAATGTTTTTCAACTACTGTCTTTAAATTAACCCCCTGAACATAGCCATTGCTGTGACATCACTACTAAGTGACGCCCAGGCCTAAATACGGCTGTAAACAGGAATCGTTCCCATGGGAGTCACGCTGGCTATAAATACAGCACCAGGGGAGTGCTGAGCAGCCTGCAGCTTCCTGCCAGCTGAGGATGGTGAGACAGCTCAGTGCTGGGCATTGCTGGCATGTGGTCGCTGCAGAAAACTGAGACAGGAGTTGCTGGGAGGCTGGTGCTCCCAGCTGAGCTCCCTGGCATGCCTTTGGGGAGTAGAGCCCTGCTGCAGCCAGAGCCCACAGCCGGAGCAGGGATGGGGGGAGGTTGGTGGGGACACGGATGGCAAATCTGGGGCTCAGCAAGTGTGGCCCCGCTGGCCACTCCCAGCTTGAGCAATGACACCAGTCCCTCTCGGCAGTGCCAGGCTCCATAGCCCTGTCCCAGGAGGAGATAGCCATGGAAAAGCCAGTGATTCCCACTGAGGAGCAGCTGGAGATCCTGGAATACCACTTCTGCAAGGTGAATAAGCATCCTGACCCCACCACACTGTGCCTCATCGCTGCTGAGACTGGGCTCTCCGAGGAGCAGACTCTGGTGAGTGCATGCCTCTCATCCTGCCCCTGGCACCAGCCCCACTCCCCCTGCATGCCTCTGTGCCTGTCTCCTGCCTGTCCTGGTCTACCTGCACCCGTCTGTCCCCCCACAGGCTTCCTACAGCAGCCCCTGCCCTTCTCATCTTCCCCCACACCACCTGCACTCCTCTGTGCCCCATGTGCTCCCTCCTTGCACTCCCTGCCCCACTGTGCCCCCTGCACTCTCCTCACTACACCCACAAATCTCCTGTGCACCTCTGCAACCCCCAGAACACCCCTAACTGCACCCACAGAGCTTTAATTCAACACAGCACCTCCTTGTACCCCACATCCTTCCTGTGCTCCACGTGTTTCTGCTCCTGAATGTACAACCCGTGCATGCTGTTCTTCCAAACCCTTTCTGATAGTCTTGGATGCACAAACTACTGCTGGTTTTAAGGTCTGAAGAAACCACTGTAATTTTAAAATCTGTAGAGGATAGATGCAATTCCTGCAGGATGTGCTGTGGGACATGCTCAGGCTGTGCACCCTCCCCCTCAGCGTCGCTAAGCCCCGATGTCAGGCAAGTCTGTCAGCCTCTCCAGGAGACATAGAGGCTCCCAAATACCCCTCCACAGGGACAAGCTGCCGCTGTCTGGGAATTCCACCATGCCCTGGGCTCCAACTGGCTAGCTGCAGGCTACCGTAGGCTTCAGAAGCAAAAGGCTTCTTCCCAGCTCCTTCAGGTGGCAGTGCAGCTCATTGTGATGCAGGTGATTACTAGACCCATAGCAGCATTTAGGGGTACAGAAAAGAAATCCAACTCATCGGAAAGTTAGCAGCAGTTTACAGAGAGCTGCCAAGCTCTCCCTCAGCAAAGCCAAAGGGGTATAAAAGCCAAGCTGGCAGTGTCAGCATTTAGCTGTCCCAGGGAAAGATGCAGGAGCAGCATCCATTGCACAATAGTCCTCAGCTGGAGTGGACTGTGCTTTGGTGACAGGCAGGCATCAATCACTGCTTGTTTGAGGCAGCGACGAGGCAGTACCCATAAAATACCTTTTTCTCCATAGCAATGGCACTGTTCCTTTTTCTTTTTTCCTAAGCAACTTGCAAACACAGGGTATATATACCCAAAGGCATCTCTGTAGATGTCTTAAAATCTTCCCTTTTTCCACTGATCTAGTGTGCTCTGAGAGATTTGGAGATGGAGGTCATATTAGGGACAGGATCAACACTGGGGTGAACTGCAAAGTGCCTGCATTGCGTAGAACACAGGGAATCATTGCCCCTGACATCTGGAGTGTTTTATCATCTATAAATAACAGCCATTTTAATTAAAAATTCAGTAACAATGAGATGCAAAGAGGAGATGTTGGTTTAGGACAGAAAGTGAAACTTTTGAGATGAGGCTAGGCTGTCAATCATATGACTGGATGTGGTCAAAGGCAGTGTGAGACTGAGAGGCACTTCCAGAGAGCACTGTGGTTGTATCATTATGGACCATAACAGCTTCAAAAATAACCATGAACAAATATAGCAACAAAATGAACTGCAACAAAAGGAATCACAGGCACATTGCCAAACAAAAGGCTGAGCTGTGCTTCCGGCACAGGAGTAATATTTCTTTTCTTTCTTTTCTTCTTAGGTAGTGTAGCTTTAACCAGATACATTTTATCTAATATTTTAAATTGTGGCTGCCTTGAAGTGGCATCAGCAGCTCTTGGAATAGGCTTCCAGATGCTAAGTTACAACAGACATAGTGATAAGTTACTGCTAACATGTGCATATTGCCTTAACAGTAAGACAGTTTTTAAACAATTTAAAAAACAGATTTGTTCTTACATTTGTTGAGACCCAATGTGCAATGTACCTCTCATGCCTTCTGAAACAGGTGAGCTTTCGATTCCTGTCAGTTTTGGACATGCAAATGATTGTTTGACTTCTCCAGTCATTTAAACAGACACCATTCAGCTCCTTAGCCAGTCTCTTACTCTGCTCAAAGAAAAACCTGGGCTCACAGCAATAAAAAAAGGACTCACTCATATTGTCAAGGTCTGAAGAAAAACCTGGGCTCACAGCAATAAAAAAAGGACTCACTCATACTGTCAAGGTCTGAAGTGAGCTAGAGAAATTAGTTTGAAAGAGGTGCACGTGTAGGTTACAAGACTGTTTGGTCAGGAGCCACCATCCTGGCTGCCTGTACTGCCTGGGAACAGCACCTTGCTACAACACAGCAGCACCATGAGTTCCCCTCACCTCTTCCCACGTGCTGACATCTGCCCTTTTAGCAAAGTTATTTGGAGGCTTCACTCAGCTCAGTGCACTCAGTCTCTGCTTTGTTCTTTCTCTCCAGAAATGGTTCAAGCAGCGCCTGGCGGAGTGGAGGAAGTCTGAAGGGCTGCCCTCAGAAAGCGGGTCTGTAAGGGACTAGAGGATGCTGCTCCAATCCCCTTGCCTCTTATAAAGGATGGTGAAGCTCTTCAGAGTGGGTTTCCTTGGGGTTCTTCTGCTGCAATAGGTTTTGCAATACTAAGTAATACTCTGCTATTTAACAGAAATATTATTTAATATGTACATAACCAGAAAAAAACCCATTATATATATATATATATATACATGTGTGTATACAACTTTTGATGGCTGATAACCTATCCAGTGATTCCAACCCATTAAAAGCAGCTGCACAAGAAAAGGCAATTTCATGCCCTTGTCTCAGGCTTGTAGAAATTTTGCCATGATATATGTTCAAATATAGAAGGAAGAAATAAAGATTCCTTTTCCTTAAAATCCCCAGAGGCAAAATATGTGTGCTAGCTTTAAGGTGCGGAGAGTAGGGCATCTGGAAAACTAGGTGCGTTGTTCAGGTGACCTGGTTTGGCTTGACATGCCTGAATCAGCTCTGAATACTGGCAAACCAAGTGCCTACACCATAATCAGACCAAGCCAAGCACCCTTGAATGCCTTTTTAACCTTTTGGTTAAAGGTCACCAAAGAGAAAGAACTCATGGGTTTTTTCCCAGTGCAGTAATAAATTGCAACATTTTTTGATGAGAGAAGCTGTGTTATGTCTCTGCTTGTGCAGGATAGGAGGCAGACTCCTTCCTCTGGATGGGCAATATTTCTCCCAGGCAGCCTCAGTGGGCACAATGGGTTTTCCCTTTGCCACAGGGACAGTCATGGGAAGCCTTGGCTCCTAGGGCACCTGTGGGTCCATGCATGGCAGCCCACACAACCCCACACCCCTTAATCCCCAGGGTGGCAGATGCTGGTGGTGCTGGGGTTCCCCCACAGCATGGGGGTTTTAGGGAGAGACCCCAGTCTCCTCCTGGTCATTCTCAAGCCTGAGGAATGCAGTTGCATTGGGGCTCTTGCACGAAGTCCAAACTCTCATCCATCCTGGCACAGGATAATGCCTGGTCTAAAAATAACTAGCACCATTTCACAATGACCTTACCTTGTTCAAAAGGCTTCGAAACTCCTCTTCTTAGTGGATTACTGAATCAATTAATGGATCATCTCATTAATCCCCTTCTGGTTTGTGGTCACCTGCCTCTACTCCTTTGGAAGGAAAATCAGCTTAACAAGGACAAGATTAAAATACATTGGCTCTGAAACTGCCATATGCTTTCATTTGTGGCTTTTGTCCCTTAACACTGAGCATCTCTCTTGCCTCAGTATCTCCAGCCTGTCACCAGTGGTTGGGCAGCCAGTGCAAACACATTGACCTTGTAGGAAGCAGATAAAAGCATTCTTCCTTTATGTCATGCCCTGCACAGACTGTGTTGCTCCCCTGCAACCCAGCTGCCAAACTGACTGACCCACAGACCTGACTGGAGCTCACAATTTGGTCTGCAGACTCTGGCACCAATACTTGCTTTCTGCTTAGCCTTTGCAACTTGCCCTCTCTTTTACACTGAGGGGAACTTTGCTTTTTTGAGTTAGGCTCCAAAAATCCCAGCACAGAACTCTCTTATTTTGCCCAAGGTCACACAACTGAGTATCTGAACCACACAGCTTTAACCCACCTATGTAAGTGGATCTGCCTGTTCTCCAGGCATTTGAGAAAACAGGTCCCAAATCCAAGCCAACTCAACATACATTGTAGCCTTTTGTCTTTCTACTTCTGTCACAAGCACAAAACTTTTGAGTATCAGTAAGAAGACATTCAAATTTTAGCAAAAAAATTTAAACCCAAATTCAGGAGTTATGTTGCATCAACTTACTGCATGCTCTTGGGTTTGGTTTGCCACACTTCCCTGCATGAAAGGACAGTTCCTGTGCTGCCTTCCCCCAGCAGTTGTTTCATTACTTCTTAAACTATTACAACAAAACAATCAAGAGAGAAACTCTAGACATAACCCATCCTAGGAAGAGAGTCTTCCCACATTAAGTTGAATTCCGTAATTTTCCCTGATGACTTTCTAAAGGAATGATTTTATTTTAACTCCCAGAAAGCGTTCCTGCTGAGTGCTGCCTCTGTGCTGTGTTCAAAGAGATCTTCCAGCCACAGCAGAGCCCAGAGAGAGGGATGTTCCAAGGGGTGATGTGGGCAGATGGCAGGAGCATTTCTGACAGAGCTTAGCGCTGAATTGGCCGAGCTAGTTGTTCGAGCCGTGGAGAACAAACTGCCTTCAGAGCAGCCTCCTTCACTTTGAATGCATCTGGGTTGAGTGCAGTCAAGCCCATTCGAGGTCTGGAGGAGAGAAGGTAGGCATGGTCAATCCTGGCTGGAGCAAGGCCAGCTGTCAGCTGCCTGCAAGCTCCCACACGTCCACCTAAGCCTGCCCTTCACTGTCAAGGGTGGACAAAAGGCATCACACCTCCACTGCTGTTGTCAGGAGAGGAGTATCTCTCACAGCCACTATGGCAAGGCATTCCCTCACCCTCTGTGAAACATCCTCCCCAGCACTTCCTGTAGACTGGGCTGAGGTCAGCTGCAACATGCTGGGCAACATGAGTGTATCACACTCTGCCTTTTGCCAGTTGGTTGCTTTTTATAGTTGGAATTAATAACAAGTCCCAGCCAGTAATTCTGCTGGAATAAAAGAGTTCCTGTTCCTTCTCTCTTGAGTCCCCTTCTACCACAAAAGGGCTTTTTAAACCGCAATCCATGTAGCATTAACACATCCAAACATATAAAACCCATGTATTTTGGAAGTGGAAGAGTACTTCCTAATCTTGGCCTAATCTCTCTGGCCAAACACAAATGAACAAGGTGCCATGAGCCACACAGAATGGGCCGGCAGCTGATTGTTTCCCCACGACAGGGAAGCAGTACCTACCTTGCAGTAGGCTGGGCCAGGGCCACAATCCTTTCTGTAGCCATTGCACGCTTGGCAGCCGCTGTCACAGGCCACTCAGGATCCCGTGGAGGCATGAACTTAGCGTGGACTTGTCTGGGCTTCGACAGTTCAATGGTCCGAGGGCTTGCAACTACCTTCTGAGATGACCTGGAAACCTGTGGAAGAATGGGGAGGAAGGTCCTTAGAGATGCTCCTGGCATTCAAGGGTGCTCAACCTGCAACCAATTCAGTGTTACCAAGTTCACAGCCACTGACCACACGTAGATGGGACTGGGTCATGTCCTCAGTTGTTTGGCACCAAGAAAACTGTAGAAGGAGAAACCACTGCCTGGCCAGTCCCACAGCCTGCCCTCCAGCCTCCTATTACTCACAGCCTTTTGTCCAATCCACCCCCAGCACTGGAGATCCCAGTTAGGCACTTGTCCACCTCTCCCTGCTCCCACAAGTGCAGGTTAGGCACAGATCTGCCACTCTCTGGGGATATGTGCTCGGAGTCAGTTCATGCTCTGAATGGAGCACAAGTCCTGCTTTCCAGCTCAGGAAGCAGCTACACCAGCCTCATAGAGAGCAGCACATTCCAGGGCTGACATGAAGAGAGCCACAAGTGACTGAGCACCTGTACCCACTCCTCTGCCAGAAGTCCCATCCATGTAGGGTCCTGGGTGATGCTGCCTTACCGTAGAGATGACAACACCAGGTTTGGTGTGCTTAGAGCAGCAGGTCATCTCCCTGATCAAGGGCTCTGCGAGTTTCTCGACTCGCGCTGATGCCTTGGCCGAAACTGCAAAGCTGGAAACCTGTGTTGGCACCTGCATGGATCCAGAATGGGGAAGGGATGTGCAGACACAGAGCTTGTACAGCAGCCCACAGCGATATGCTCCCTCTCCACAAGGATGAGCATCCCAGCACCCTTCCTCTGCAGACATGATCACTCTTAATTTTCCAGAATCCATTATTTTTCTTTCACCTGAACTATTAAGTAATTTTGGCGCTATAGGGATTCCCCAGCTGTTGCCCACTCAGAGTCAGGAGGGGAGTGCCTGTAATGACTGCCTGTGTAGCCAGGTAAAACTACAGAGAAATTCCTTCCATGTTTTTTATATTAATCTTCCTGGCTGAATCAAGTAACTTTCCTGCTAAGAAGAGACATTCAGATTTTAGGGTAAATTTGCTGCTACAGTTAACTGCATTCCTACAGAAAATGTGATTACTTCTCCAGCAGGAGACTTCTTCCAAAATTTTTCACAGGGTTATGGCTCCCCAGTCCTGCACCAGCCCAGCCTCCCATTTCCCAGCCGCAGAGGCTGCATCCAGAAAACCTAGCCTTTGCCATGGAAATAAGTGTAATCTGAGATTGCTCCAAACCCTTTCACCCCTGCTAAAGCTATCACCCACCTAAAAGGAACAAGCTCAGAAGTATAAATTAGGCTTCTAGTTAAAATACATATAGTATTTGCAATCTCATGCCCCCTCTGTACTCAAATAGGAGCACAGCTGCCCAACTACAAACCTGACTACTCCCTAAGAACTAAACATGCCATTTCCATCAGGTTTCTCCACTTTCCCAGGCTGCTTTATCAGAGGACACAGCCCAGATACCTCCCTTGGCTCTCTTGCTGTACTAGGCTGCTCCAACCTGGCTGTTCTTTGTCTCTCAGCAGGAGATTTGCAAAGACAACATTCTTCTCTGAAAAGGCAGCTTCTTCCAGTGTCATAAACCACAGCAGAACCAGACAGCTTCTCCCCTCTACACACTGGGTACATCCAGGGGTGGGACATGGGCTCTAAAAACTCAGGACAGTTTGCTGCATCCCTGTACCCTCCAAATCTCACTCAACCTCCTCCTCACCTCTCTGGGTGGCACAAAGTCTGGGTGCACCCCCTTTGGCTGGGCAAGCTGCAGTATCCGCTTGGAGGCATTATAGTTCTGTGCAGCCAGGGACACAGGCCACTCGGGGGACTCACGGGATCTGGAAGTAAATAGTCATGGCACTGCCACTCACAGATGTTCTCCAATCTGGCAGCAGCTGGGATGTCTAAGCTTCACATTTGCTGCAGTAGAAAGCAGCTTTATCTTGTGGCCATTTCCAGTGTAGAACTCATCCCATGAGAGAATCTAGAAGTTCTAATCCCAGCAGAGACCCTGCTCTGCATTCTGCCTTTTGTTTACCCATCCTCTGTTCTGCATTTATTACATACCACTGATGCTGAAAAACCCAAGGCTCTACCTATAGCACCCTATAGGCTTTCTCACCTTTGCTCCAGGAAAGCAGGAAGATATTTTTTAGGTTCAGACAACCTCAGCAGCCGTTCAGAAGGGTAGCCAAACTTTGGTAGCAGGGGATTCCCACCGATTACTGGTCTGCAGCTGTACAGAAAGAAGGATTGTGAGGAGCAGCACAGAAGAGCTAGCAAAAGGCAATTGACAGAGAACATGATCCTGGCAGATGGTAACCTAAGTCGGGTTGAAAAGCCATGCCTACTGCACATACAAAATCTGGCACTGGTGCACATAGAAAAGCTATGAACAATTAGGCATTTAGACCTGAGCTTTCCTCACTTTAAATGCTGTTGGCATCTGAAGAGTCCCCTTTTAAGCATTCTCAGTGCACTGCTTTCAAAGTCTAAGCTTTTCCTGGACCATTTAAAGAAGCTGCCCCACAACATCAGGAAGCATTTATGTTGGTCAGCTCTGGTCAGCTCTGCCAATTTATAGACCTTTTTGTTACAGTGGCTTGATAGCACTTTGTGGCCTTGTAGCTTTTTTCATCTTGTTGTCTCCCCTAGTTCATCCAGCCTTGCTCATCCAGTTTTAAAACAAGTATAACTGTTGGAATATGCCTGTCATCACCAGGGAAGAAAGAAGCACAGGTAAGCAGAAAGACAGGAAGTGCTGTCGTATGGACACCTTCAGCAAGAGACAGTAGCTCTCAGGAGGATGAGAGCCTATAACTGGTGATAGTGGCAGAGGGGAGAAAACTACAGACATGCACGTCTTGACATTCCTCCAGGTAGAGGAAAGCCAGGAGTGCAACACAGGTTCACCTCCATTCTCATTGCTAGGACTAATTACAGACTAGCAAACACCATTTTTGCTCCAAAGAGCTTCATCTCCTTCAAAAGAGTTACAAATTACTTGCTTCAAGTAATGCAGCACCACTGTCATTTATACTTTTTACATCAATTTTCATTCCAATTCCGAAACATGATCTAGGTTTTACACCATGCAGTGACAGCAGATGTATAACTCAAGGCAAGAGAGCTGGATTCCTTCCAGCAGCAGAACACTGCAAGATTCTCTATTCCTAATCTTACCTTAAAGATTTAGGTCACACTCCAAAAGGATGCAGGACTTTCCAGGTGCCTGGCTGGGCTGCATCAGCCCCAGTGGGACATGGAACATACTAAGGATAGTTCCTCTCTACTTACAGGTGCAACACACATTCCATCAAGAAATGCATGCATGCACATGATGTTTACTTCAAACCAAAGGAGAGCTGTTGGATGGGTATTTTTGTTACAGCACAGGAACATGCTCTCTTGTGCTTGGATACTGAGATCAAGACAAGCTCCTAGGGCAGCTGATGGGAATCCAGAGCTCTAATCAGGCTTCTGCAACTATGTGTTGCAGAAGTCCTTCTCACAGCTGGGAAGCGGGTATGAGGAGATAAAAGGTCACCAAAATTTAGCACTCCACAGTTCCTCCCCATTTTGGAAGTCAAGTACTCAGGGTGACTATACTCCCATAGTACTTTCTTCCCTGCTTCAGACAGCCCCTGTTCCAAGCACAAAACAGCCGATGGGTTTCAGTGCCATGGAGCTATCTGCAGGGCAGCCTTTTCAGGAGAGGAGATGGCATCTCCCCTTTCCCTGGGAGCCAGTATAGCCCACTAGAGAATATGCTCTGAGCTGTCTCCTTCCCCAGGATGTGCTACCACGTGACTGACCTGCGCCCATAGATGGTAAAATCTTTCTTGGGCTTGCACAGATGCAGTATTCTTGCAGATGGTCGAGCTGTCATAGCACCTGATGAGAGGGTCCATATCGTCTCTTGGTTTCCCCATATAAGCCTAGCATGAACAGCAAGGTTGTCAAATTTTAGAAACAGGCACAAGTGTGAAATGTGTTTGCTGGGGCTATCCTTCCCTGCCTAGGATGGAACACACACATACACACATGTCCTATGGCTCCCCACACCTGCAAAATGCCACTAGCACCCCCTGAGTATTCTCCTTCTGTAGGTCTGAATTTCCCAACACTCTCCTGCTGGTTGTTGTCAACTAAAAAGAAACGATTCTTAAAGTGATAGGTTTTAGTTACCAGTAGATGTGCAGAGAGGGTCATTTAATTACATCTCTGAAACCCCTGGAGGAGTTTCATCATTGCATTTCTTTTGCCTCACCATTCCCACTTAACTATACCACAGGTATGACAGTGAAAATAGTAACAACTTTGCAGTCAGGGTGTGCCATGGAAAGTGGGTGAGGTTTTACAGCAGGTTAGTGGTTACTCTCCTGTGCCCAGGGCAAATATGGAATTGCTCATCTCTCACTGAGAGGCCACGGTGAGAGAGGGTACCGGGGTAGTTGGGACAGAGAACAGCAGGGCAATGGGTTTATGGAGCCTTTTTCAAGACCCATACAGATAATGGAGAAGAGATGTTATCAAGAGACTGTTGCCCTGGCTTGTCAAGCTATAGTTTGATCACATCACACAGACAGCAACTCTGTTCCTAAAGCTGGGCAGTATCCTCCAAGACAGAGCAGCCTGGCTCCCATGGTCCGGTCACACCACACACCATCCTACCCCACAACACCTCAGCTGGACAGCTCAGATCAGATGGGGCAATAAAGGCAAGGTTTGAGTCAAGCCCAGGTTTTTGATTGAGAACTTGAAAGAGCAAATTGAAGGGTTCCCTTCAAGTATGGAACATCTCAGTCTGCTTTTCTAGGGATAGAGGGGAAAGGAATAGCAAGACAATGGCCAAGGGTCTGCTCCAGCTGAGTCCCATCAGTCCCCAGCCCCTGAGCAAGCGCTGTTTGAGCACCTACTTACGTGGGACTGCTGTCTTGGCAAAATAGTGGCTTGGGGTCTGCAAGGATCTCTATCCTGCCAAAATTGCAGAAAAGGACAAACATGCCATTAACCATACAGTTAAACCAACAAAGCATAAAGAAGCTACTGCTGTACTCAAAGCTAAACAAACACTCTCAAAGCTCTGTGCTTTTGCCTCCATTCCCTTGAGAGAACATGTTTAAGGACCTCTCTCTTCAAGTACTTTCCACTCATTTAATCTGGCAAACTCACCAGCCCACAAATTTTTGTGTTTTCTCTTGGACTGCAGAGACACAGATTTGCAATTTTGCCTCCCCTGATCGCTAGGAGAGTGGGAAGGAACTTTTCTGGTCAATAACATACAATGAAACACGTACAGGAAGGATGATCTCCCAGCCTACGGGAGCCCATATGAACAAAAACCTGTTATCACCACATTGTGGTTTACTAAAAGGCACCATGGAGACAGCACCGTGTTTCCACATAGCTTTAGGAGCACATTTTATTTCAGTCCATTTAGCACAGACGTCCTAGATGCTGTATAGACACAGGAACATACATGGTCTCCGCCCTAGGAGAAGCTCTGGAAATGTTTTTACTGAATACACAACAGACCAAAAACTTTAATGAAGATCAGGTATCACTTCTGAGGCCTGAAATCCCAGTGACTTGCAATGTCTGAATTTTATAAGCCTTGGTACAGAAAAGAGAACAAGATAATCCAGTGCCACAAGTGTGTTACACAACTCCTTGATGTCACAGACCAAGCCCATACCCACCCACTGGGGCCACAGGGGCCTACCCACAGCCAGCTGGTGAACAACCACACTGTGCAGGCAGTTGTGGAAGTGCTCCACCATGGGAAAAAATACAGAACGTGGAAGACTGAGGCATTGCTTCTCTGCTCCATGTCACCTGGCAATGCAGCAGCATGGCTCAGAGAAGAGCAAGGACACCAGTAGAGAGAGATACTTGCCAATAGAAAACAATCTGTGCTTTGGGGACACACCTGTGGTTCCTCTGATGGGGCTAAAACTGTTAGTAAGATGCCAAGCCCTGGCAAATGAGTGTCAGAAAGCTCAGCACCACAGAGATCCCTGAAATGGCAGGCTGCTGTTACAGCATCATCACTGCATGAGATGCCTGTCACGCCTAACTTGGGCCACAGCGCTGCAAACACTGCTCCTGCTGAGATCCCACAAGGCAACTGCCTGTAGGACTTTGGCCCCCTGCCACCAGTTCAAGACAGGACACAGTCAGGAAGGCAGACGTAATTTCAGGAGCCAAACCCCAGTTTAAGCTCTTTATTCCCAAGTGGGTCCCCAGAGGGTTTTCCTTGCAAAAGTAAAAGGGGGTGAAGGATTAGCACACAGAGGTCCCCCAAAGCCTATCTGTGTTGCAGAGCTGGCACTATCTCTGCAAGCAGGCTTATTGCTTTTCCTCAGCTGCTGGCACAGATCCAGCACACAGCCACAGCCAAATCTAGCACAACATAGAGCACATGGCCCTAGTGCCCCACACTGCTGTACAAAGCTTGCATCATGATCCAGCCAAGGAATGAGGCACACATACATTCAGATCAGGTCTCTCAACTCAACTTGGCAATCTTTTTTTGTTCTTTTTCCAATTACAAAAAGAAAGATTATATTTATCATGGCAAAAGTTCTAGATAGACGGGCAACCTCACTCAGGATGTACCTTCAGCAGTTTTGCAACTTGAAGGGGTTAAACCACCTCACTGACAGGACAGCCCTTGTGGAGCCTTTGTTGTATGGGCCTGCTCATGCTTCCCAGCAATGCCTTGCTTCAGCCAAACACAGAAACACCCCCTCCACTGCCTGAGCCTTCACAAACTCATTGCTTAAGGGAGATAACTCCTTTTGAGATCAATTCCTTGTAAAGCAAAGAGCCACAGCTTCCGTTTTGAAGGGGCAGGATGGTCGGATGTTTTTCAGAAGCTGAGGTAAGGGCAAAACCGGACATAATTTCCTCTCAAGTGTTTATCACAGCGTCATCCAATACACTGACTCACTGCTTGGTGTAAATCCCCAACTGAGCCCTCTCAAGAGACACGGGGCATTGGCCTGAACACCCAGCCAGGAGGGGAGGGCTTCTTACCTGCTGCGTGGGTGTGCACACATGCAAGGTGTATAAGATGACACTGCAAAGACAAGAACAGGTGAATTTAAAAGCTTGATCACACCTGGAGCCTGGACTGCCGTTCTACAGCATGCAACGGTCACATGGCAGATGAAGTTTGTGCATTTCCTCAGGATAGCTGCTCAGCAGATGTTTGTATTGCTTTTCCCTGGTACCTTCCTCTCCAGTGGTTGCTCCTCACGGGGGCTGCTGGCAGCGTCCAGGGCTGCAGGACAGAGCACCCCCAGCACCTCATCCTCCTCCTGGCACAAGCACCAGTGGTCACCAGCCTGCAGGCTCCCCCCTGACTCTGTGCAGCCACCCGTTATGACTGCCTTCAGCAGCTTCCAGGGGAGGCTTTTAGAGCCTGGGGCAAATGGCAGCCGTGTTAAACTGGGACTGGGTGCCAGTATAAAACAACCGGGGGGTGGGGGATACGGGATGACAGGAAAACCAGCGACGAGGCGACACGTGCAGCCACGTGCCCTGACGGCAGCGATGGCCACGAAACGGGGCCGACATCCCGCAGTCCCCGCCGCGGTGGCCGGGGCCTGCCGGCGCCAGCCAGCCAGCCCCCCGTGCCCGGGAGCCCTCCCTGCCCGGGCCCACCGGGGCCGGGGCTCGGCGGAGGGGCCGCCCCCGCCCGCGAGTCCCGCCATGGCCCGGCCCCACGCACCGTGCGGGCCCCCGGCCGCCGCCATGGCCCGGCCGCCCCGGCCCCACGCACCGTGCGGGCCCCACGCACCGTGCAGGCCCCCGGCCGCCGCCATGGCCCGGCCGCCCCGGCCCCACGCACCGTGCGGGCCCCACGCACCGTGCGGGCCCCACGCACCGTGCGGGCCCCACGCACCGTGCGGGCCCCACGCACCGTGCGGGCCCCACGCACCGTGCGGGCCCCACGCACCGTGCGGGCCCCACGCACCGTGCGGGCCCCACGCACCGTGCGGGCCCCACGCACCGTGCGGGCCCCCGGCCGCCGCCATGGCCCGGCCGCCCCGGCCCGCCCAACGGCTCCGCCCGCCCCGCCCGGCCGCGGCGGGCCCGGGCACGGCCGCTCGGGCCCGGCCTCTGCCCACGGGTGACAAGCACCCCTGTCATGCTGGCCGTCCCAGGGAGGCCTCGGGAGCCTCCCGCACCCCAACATCTTGCTCCCCAACTGGAAGAGAAGAGAGCAGTCCGGACCAGTGGTTAGGGTGGAATTTTCTGCTTTATGCATCTGTTACAAAGGACAAAACTATAGAAGCCTCGTACAATAGATGCAGGTGCAAAACAGGTCCTTTACAGGACAGCTCCTGGGTCATGTCCTTTGAGTATAATTAGGAGGACACTGGGAAAGTGACACTCCTCAGCAGCTTGTCACCTTCCTCACCTACTATGCTAACAGAAACCACTGTCAAGAAACAACAGGGTTTTCACAAGTAAGACTACTTGCTCGAGGACATCTCGGACTAAGCTTAAAATAAGCTGCTCAACCTGATGGACGAGTCTTCCACCTTTGCTGCCAATTTAAATTAAAAGCATCCAGTCACTACCTCTAATTACACCATTTTGGTCTTTTGCCTGTAGGCAAAGAAACAGTTAATATATTACTGCTTTCATTTTCTTGTCCTTACCCACTGAAGAAACAGTAACCAACCCAATTTCCAGAGATTACCAGTTTGCCACTCTCATAACAACTGGGTCCAACACAGCAGCAAGAATTGTCATGTCAAAAACACTAGTTGCAGCACTTTAAATTTCTGACACTGTCAAGAAGGGAGGACTCATTTTTAACAGAACACCACTGTTGGAAGGGTTCTGTAAAATCTGTGAAGTAAACATATTTCACTTTAACCTGAGACATCAAGCCATGTTAAATTCACTAGATGCAACTTTCTTCCATGGAAGTCAGTGCTTGATTCCTACCTGACATGAAATTATCTAACCCATAAGCTATATTTTCCCTTAAATCTGCTGCCTGAGAGACAGACTATTTTTCTCCTACAAATATGCTAAAAATAGACCACTTCTCAAATGTATTTTCAAACCACTATAAATTACGATTTCCTTACCAACTAGATACCACTTTAAGAGGAATTCCACACCCACCAGGAAAGCATATCTGCTCATTTCAGCTGCCACACAAGCAAACTGACCATATACTAACACCTGCTCTCCCTCAGCTGCAGACACCATGTTGTAAGAAAAGAGCTGTCACTGTGTTTCCAAAACCAGCTGCCCTATCAGCTCCTTGGCATCCTTCATGCTGGAGGAGATCTCAGAGCCATCTTCTGCCACATGGGTACCAATCAAGAACATCTTCCTCTGGTCCCCAATATCAGACAGAGCCAGAGCATCGTGAATATCAGTGATGCAATATGCACCTTCGAGGTCCTGTTACACAAAAATAAAACAAGCCTGTTAGTTGCAAGAGGTGGTGGCACCATTCCTACTTTGAGCCACTGCTTTTGTCCAGGGAGGGAAAGAGTCCCAAAGGCTCTGGGGCACCATTCTTATGTACGTTTTATGAGGTCACTTCCCATGTCCTAAAATGCCTTGGGGAAAAGAGTTAATTTCTAACCTAATTTCTTCCTGAAGAAATATGGGTACAGTTTTCTATTTCTATACTAATTCCACTGTTTCTGATATCTAAGACCACCTGCACAAGGCAGACAAAAGCACAGATGGCCCAAGACCCCAGGTGCCCAGCAAAGAGTTACAAGAATAGGGCAAATATACAACAGTCATGCCCTGCTTACCTTCTCAGACACCAGTGTTTCTGATCCATTTGAGTCTGATGAAACCCAAGCCTGAACTTGTGTTCAGGAGTAACATAAATGACTACCAGTAACGGGACTCAGTTACTAGAAATTTAGGAGGTAACAATGTAGAGCAAACTGAGCATACAACCTTGACAGAAAAGAATCTGTGATTAAAACCCTTGGGCCCTTCTGTCATCTGATTGTACCAGAGGCCCAATTCTTTTCCAGGTACAGCACCAATCACTGAGATTTCCACAAAGATCTTAGGGGGAAGCACTGCCTTGTGAGGAAAGCTGCTCTTTCTCTCAGATTTCAGAAGCAGCTTTAGGAGCAACCAACCAGACAGTCTGAAGGCAAACAACAGTGCTTCACGTTTTAGCTGCTAGGTGAAGTGGTACCTCTAGGCAGATACTCAGAACAGAAACCTAACTTCAGATCTAACTGTGGTCTCCCTTGAACCTCCCAAACCTTGCAACTGTACAGCAGTTTCCACCCACAGCTCTGATTGCATCTTCACCAAGCACAGGACCTGCATTTTGCAGATCCAAAACAACCTCAGATTCTTTTGTTTTGTGGTCAACAGGTGTGTCAGAAAGACTCCCAGCCTTATGCCCTCCTTAAAGGCATTAAGCCTCTCTTGAAAGGCTTTGTTGCTGTTTCCAAAGTTGCTGCCAGCCCAAGCTGTGGCAGCAGCAGGGAACTCTTACCTGCTTGTTGGCCAAAACTACCACAGGCAGGGTGGAGTTGTTCTGGATTAGTTGATGAAGCAGCTGTTTTGCCATAGGCAGTCTGGCATGATCAGCCGAGTCCACGACATAGACCAGCAGCAGCACTTTGGGCAAGTACATCTTCCAGTATGAACGCAGAGATTCACTGCCCCCGACTGGAAGAGAAGACAGCAGCACAGAATTCACCAAGTAATTCAAGCAGCACTGCTCCCAGAGGTGCAGACAGCAGGCCCTGGGCCAAAACCACAACATATTTGGATTACCAAAACATCAAAGTATTTTGGCTACTGTACACAAGACTGAAAACAGCTTTATTTTTCCCAGTCATGTCCCATGAAGTATGGGGGGGGGTGGGGGGGGGGGGAAAGTCTTTCCTTTTTAAGCTCTTATCTTGAGAAGATTCTGGGTTCAGTTTCTTCACGGTTGCTTTCTGCCTTGTTGGTTCTTGCTCTCAAGTAAGTAAGGAGAGTAGAAAATGGTTCAGTGTCCATAAACACCAAACGTCCCCATATAGCCTGTCTCCAAATGCCCATCTCATTTTAAGACAAAGAAGGTGTATAATTTCCAAAGGAGAAATTTAGCTCTGCGGTGTGGAGGGCTCTCATTGTATTTGTATGACACTAAGAACTAGCTCAAAACTCCCACAGTTTTGTAAATAACCAGAGGTGCTTAACAAAGAGAGAAAAATCAAATCCCAGCAGACTCTTCAGGCAACCCTTTGGAGTAATCTTTGCACAGCATCCATTTCTCCATTTCTCATGGAGAAATGAGATACAGAGGATCACTGCTGGATACAGAGGAAAGCTGTTCACCTTCAAAACTAGGTCTTAAAACAATTTTCTGGGGAAAGTATTTCAGATTTGTTTTCAGGTCTCTAGGTCTTCTCCAGGCACACTGCAGGACAACTTGCTCAAAGAGTACTGAGGTGCTCAAAAGGCATGTGCAAGCCTCTCAAAAGTAGCAAGTTTTCAAAGCAATATATCTGGGGTTCCCTATCCACAGAAGCTCTTTTCAAAATTGTCTGACTATACAGCCATCTTTTATTGCCCTCTTTGACTGCTTTGTGTCAAAACAATTTTGCTTTCACTTAAGTCAAAAGGGTTCAGTAGTTTCAAGAATATGGAAAGGGAAGTAGCATTTCCCACTACAGCATACCTGCCTCTTCAAGTGGCCCAATGTACCTGCCAGTCTGCCACTGTGGAAAGGAGCCAAAGGGCTGTGACTGACATGTAATGTTTGAGACAGAAGCCCAATTATGTACTGTGATACTGCAGGGCTCAGCACTGCTCCCTTTGTTATGTGTATTCATGCATAGCATAACCCAGGGGTCAGCAACCTCACAGAGAACATTTTTTTCCCCCAAACTTGTAGGAACTCAGCAGAAGCCAGGAGCTGCTAGTACCTGCAGAGGACAAGATACCATCCAGTTATCTGTATGCTGGTACAAAGAAAAAAAACAGTTTTCCACTGTCTAAGCCAGCAAAATAAAACCCCTGCTGTTTGCTGATCACCTCGTACCATGCAATCACAGCATAGGCTGCTAACCCCTGGACTAGGCAATGGTACAGACTGCATAAGTAACCAGATTAGAGAGCCATGCACGGATTTACCTGGCTGAAACTGGCCTGAGACATTGCATTTCCCATGGGTCAGATCGCAGCCATCACATCTCAGGCACTACCAACCTGGACCAGAGAGGGAAGGACGACTCAGAAACAACAGGTTCTGCTGTGGTGTGTGCAGTGCTGGGCCCAGACCATCCCCAGGGAGGAGAAGAGACGCTGTGGGTTTCTCTGGGCTCAGACAGGCAAAGCACATCCCAGTAGGAGACACCCTCTTACATACCAGACAAGGGCCACAGACTACAAGCATCTCTCTAAAGTTGATCTCCCCAAGCCACTGCAGAAACTCCTATGGCAGTAAGACTGGGAATGAAACTCTGTCTAAGTGGCCTTATCCCCACACCACAAAAACTTACCTGGGAACAGCACAACTCCTTTAGACCTGTTAAAGCTACAGAGGCATCTATGGGCTAACTGCCAACTGAGCCAGTTGAGCACTGGTACAGCATAGTGCAAGAAACAGCAGGAAGCAATGAACAGCTCCTGCCCCTACAGAAGGCAGGCATTGATGAGGCTGGATGTCAGCCTCTCTGCATCAGGAAGTGACCTGACCCCAGGGACTCCACCTTTCCCATCAGCTAGCTGCACCTCAAACAGCTGTGATGCACCAAAGGCATCACAGGAGACACCCTCTGCAGGCACAAAGCTAATCAGAGCTAATGACGGTACAGAAATTTTAACAAAATGCTACAGACATTCAAAAGATTGTTTAAATACTATAAAACACCACTTATGAGGCTTTTGAACAGAAAGGGTACAAAGATTTTCTCTTGCCCCTCTCTTCTTTCACTTATTATTTTTTTCTCTGTAGCTCTTGCCCTTTGCCAGGCATGAGCACCAAGGAGAAGCAGTACAACAGCTACAGACCATAACACGGGGCTTATTGGGGAAACCTCTGCTGGTTTCACCCAATCAGGTTTATTACTCATCTCTCTCTGGGAGCAGAATTCCCAGAATGTCAGGGCTGAATGAAAACTGGTTTCTAACACCATTGTGTCTTCTCCTTCAAAGAGGCTGGGTAAGAAAGAAGAATCCCCAAGGAGAAAATAATCACAACTTCACATTATCAAAGCAGGCATGTGGGGACATTGAGCTTTAAAACTATGTGCCTGATCCCTTAGGTACAAGACAGGAACTCATTTAATACGTTCAATACTAAAACAGGTTCACTCACTCTCCAGAAACTCCATCTGGGACTCTTCGGTGTTTACGCAGATGGCATTGAAGCCCTCGGTGGGAGCCATGCTGCGCTTGACGTGGTTAGTTGCCAGGGAGTGCAGAATGCTAGTCTTCCCAGCCCCATCCAGGCCCAGCACCAGGATCTGCTTGCCGCGTCCTTTACCCTGCAAAGCGACGGGCAGCGCAATTAGCCGGGCAGCCGAGGCAAGAGCAAAGCTTAGCAGGGCTGGGGGAAAGAAGGAGGCTGAACAAGGGGCCTGGAGGGCACAGCAAAAGCCCCTTCGCGGTGAAGGGGCTCCCGCGGCACAAGCGCACGGCCGCAGCGACGGGGGATCCCCGGGACACCAGCCGGCCCCGGGCATGGCGGGGCAGCAAAGCGGGGAGAGCCGCCCTGGCCCGGCCACCGCCCCGCCGCGGCCCAGGGCACCGCCGGGGCCGAGGCGGCGGAGGCCCAGGCCGGGCCGGGCGTTGCTGCCACGCCGGGCGGCCCAGCGGGCGTACCCCGACCCCGCGGCCTCGCTCGCCGCCCCGACGCGGCCCCGGTACCTGCTCGGCGGCGGCAGCTGCAGAGCGTGCGGGCAGCGAGACGTCGCTCCGCCAGCGGGCCCAGGCCCGGAGCGCCACGACCGTGCCGCCCGCCAGGGCCAGCGCCGCCCCGCAGAGCGCGGCCGCCCGCAGGCGGGGGTCCATCGCCGCTCCGGCCGCGGGCCGCGGGCAGCGCGCACCCGCACCGCGCACGGAGAGCGCCCCCCGCAGCCAGCCGGGCTCCCAGCGCCAGGCTGGAACACGCCAGTGGCAATGAAAGAGAGCGAGCCTTGCCGCGGGCGGCTCCTCGCTGGCAGCGGGAGCCACGGGCTCCGCGCACCCGCTGCTGCACCCCCCCGCTCCCGCCCCCGCGGGAGCCGTTCCCAGCCTGCCTCTGCCTGCGCGCCCAGCTTCGGCGCAGCGCTCAGGACGCTGTCCAGGTACCCGGGACAGAGCTCCAGCACTGTCACGAGTCAGCCTTTCCATCAGGCCAGGGCTTCTGCTAGGTTTCACCAGAGAAGATGCCTGAAGAACAGAGCTGCGTTCTCCTCCGGTATCTCCCCTCCAAACATGGGATTGCTGCAGGACAGTGGTCGCTTTCCTGTAGTCATCAGCTGCTAAGTGGAGGCATAGCTCCCAGGGAAATAATTTAAAACAATACTTTTTGTTCAGCACTCAGTTGGCAGCAAGTGCCTGCCAGCCATTCATACAACTGGCTTCTTACTCTATGCTCTGTTCCTTTGTCTTTCAGACAACACACTTTCTTTCAGCCCCCTTCTCAGATATTCCCACTGTACAGGCAGGGTAAAAAAAAATTGATTCTGCATAGTAGATTTTTACTGCCAGGAGACTCAGGAGTTGTTTTTCCCTTAAGCTGCAGTAACATGACCCCTAGTCCCTACCTTTTAAGGCCTTTGCTTTAAATTCTTTCAGAGACAGAAGCTTTTGCCTTTGGGCTGACATCTGACAACTCTCTCCAAGGTACCATTTCTACCCACTGACAGTCTGTGTCTGGAAAAATGTTTTGGCTACATTCAGATCAAACCAGAATTTTATCTGTCAGAATTGATAGTAGTTTAGCATGAATAAGTTTTCAGCAGAATGAGATACATAGTCATAATTCTGTATGATTTAGTATGCTGTTTGCTTAGCTTTACTTGCTCAGGATGAGTAGCTGGATTTGCTGAAGCTTCATGCTGCAAACCATGAACTTACACCTCCATAGCTGAAATTAGTTTTCCTAGTAATTTTCCTAGTAGCTGGCATATTACTGTGTTTTGTCTTTAGTACAAGAAAAATATTGATAACACACTGTTGTTTTCATTGTTGAAAAATGTGTTTATCCTAACTCCTGGGCTTCTTTTGCTTCCCATGCTCTACCAGCAAGTAGGTCATCAGAAGATAAGGACACAACAATCAGCAAAGCTGCAACTTCACAAGAACCATCAATAGCCTTCCTGCACAGACACAGAGAAACACCTCAGTAAGGTGTTAAAGATCCAGACCAAAATAACCATTGTGCCAAGAGGCATGTGCAAGCTGAATGCAGGATGTGCACTTATAGTCTCAAAGGTGTCAATTTCTTGAGGATTTCCTGTGTTCTGGGTCCCTCTCCAGAGTCACCAAAGCTTAAGCTGACCTGCTGCTGTACCACTCTTTATTTTCATAAACCCAGCACCTAAGACTTGTAGGAACGTAGGATCAAGGCCAGAGGAGGAAGCGCACGTCAGACAACCACACACATTCTGCTCACCTTTGTTTTGCCAAGCCCTTTAGAATAAGGCAGCTGGCTTGCGGAAAATGGGACACTGAATCTGCTGCCATACACTTCACCATGCTTTCTTCCAACAGACCCGTTATCCCCCTTCTTATCCTGTATTATAAAGCCCAGATGTTGTTTTCTAAAATGCTTTGTGCCTTTGCTCTTTAGTGGTCAATGACTGACTGACATAAAAGACAGTGCCTGCATCATGCATAGATAAATCTGCTAAAGGCCTAAACTGACATATGGAAGAGGAGCATGAAACTGCATTTTAAGAAATTCTTGGTTATCTCATATCTCTTAAATGTCTGGCAACATAGAAACAGATTTCTTCTTATGGGCTATGTTTGACTTTGATGGCAACAACCCAAGTCACAGTGGGGTAAAATGTGAGGAAGTGAACTTGGTGAGCAGACAGATCATGGCATCTATACCAGCCCATCTCCCCCCAGACCACTGACAGGCAGGACAGAGATCCAGATGCCAAGTCTTTCGCCAGCACGCGCTTTTGACCTTTATTCTGCAACCAGCATCACGTATTGAAGGAGGGAGGTTACACATCCTGCTTTTTACCACCCTCCTTTAGCCCCTTTCTTCTTTTTCTGCTGCTGTTTCTTCTTGGTGGCTGGGGCACCCGCAGGTTTTTGGTGCCTGGGAGGGATGACGTTACTTGTAGCCGATACAGCTGCCCCGCTGCCAGGCCGAGGGGAGGTAGGTGGGCTGCTGGCAGTTCTACTGGCATCCCTGCAGGAAGAGAAAGCACAAGAGAAAAAGGCACTGTGTGGGTTCAACAACCACCTGCAAGACGTGGTACTAATGCAGGGAGCTGACAGTGAAAAGCAGCAGCTGCCCCATTAGGTAGCAAGTATTAAGTATGAGAGGGCACTTATGCAAGGAGAGGCTTCAACATACAGAAGGAGCTGGCAGAGGATGGGAGCATGTCTCAAAGGGCAGCAATCATCTTCTAACTGATGTTCACTAGATGGTGTAAGTCACTGACAATGAAAGAAATGCTAACTTTTTAATAGACATGTGACAGCTCATGCAACACACAAGAAGCCTTTCAGGTCCCACTCCTAGGCAATGCAAACCCAGCATCCTTCCTCTCAGATGCTAGGCACCATCTTGCTGTCAGGCTTCATACATAATGGTAATTCTTGATTCCAGCTCAAATCATCAATGTCAGTTTAGAAGGAAGTACAGTGTTTTCTCAAATCATGGCTAATGGTTCTGCAGCTGCCAGAAGCCTTGAAAGCAAATTGCTCAAGAGAAAGCATGCAAAATTCATCTCATTGCCAAAGGAAAAGCACATTTAAAGACTATGAGAATTTAATTTGCACCTTGGCACCTTCAAGCATGCCTATCCTATCACAATGGTTTTCAGGAACCTATAGGGATCTCCAAGGAGAGCAGCTGGTAGCAGGTTCAAGCAGCAAAGTACAATGTCACCCGCAGCTGGTGTGGTGACAGAGCTGCAGCAGAGCAGCAGAAACACAGCCCTCCCAGCTGCCCAGGAGTGAATCCCCCATCAATCCTTGCAAAACAGGTACTTACAGTTCAGAGGAGCCAGTTGTGGTTGAACCCTGAGTCCCCTTGCCAACCTGATCCTTCTTCTTGCCCTTCTTCCGTCCACGGTAGTAGGACCGCTCTCGCATTGGAAGCCACCGCTCAGGGTCGGGAGTCACCTTGGGGTCGTAGTTCTTGGGCAGCTTTCCTGCAGAACATCCAGTGCCAAGAAACGAGATCAGGGTCAACACACTACAGGCATCACCAAAGGACATGCATGGGATGTCAGTAGCCAGGCAGTACAAAGAGACCAGCAACTACATCACTCTATCAGGATGTTACTCCCACTTCTGAGGAAAAGTGCCCCACCAAACAAGCTATCATGAAGATCCAGGTTCCCAGAGACACAGTCCTAGCAAAGGGCTCCAGCTCCTAGGGACCTGGAGGCTGGCTATTTGAAGAAAGGATCTGGAGAGCTCTCTGGAGCTGTGCTGTATCAACAGCTAGGAAATACAACTTACCCTTCTTTTTTTTCTTCTTTTTCTTCACTTCCCCTTGTCTGAAAGGAAAACAAGACATTGTGACATAGCAGACACAAAGCAGACAAGTTAACTAAAAACTAGCTCTGGAAGAAGCTAAACCATTCCCATGTCTCTAAGAATTTGGTCTGCTGCTACATGAAGCTCCTTGCAGTCAAACAACTCCCTGTCCACCAGCCTGCCTTCTACAGCAATGCCTTCACCACACCAAGTGTGGTTCTTGAAGCACCCCAAAGAAGAATGCACCAAAGCTATAGTAATAAAATGAAATAAAAAATATAGCAGCCTGCTTTACCCTTGCTCCTTCTGCTGGTTGTCTCCAGTGAGCTTCCCAGCTTTCTTCCGAACATAGGTTGCTCCATGGGAGTTCTCCAGCACATCAACATCTACTTTCAGTGACATGGTGTCTGAGGAAGGCAAGTGTTTGCTAAGACTGCAAGGGAAGAGTTCAGGGATGCAAACGAACAAGCATAAACACCCATGTTTTTCCAGACAGCAAGAGACAACCTCATCTTAAATAAATTCTGTCCGTTAACGACTCAGACACCAGACAGGCCTACAGAACTATTTCCATCTCTCTCACTAGCTTCTTACACACATTAGGATGAGCTGCTTAATCACCATCTGCCTCATTTTTCCCTCTTTAATACACGGAACAGTTTCCTGTGAAAGCAGCTCAGGTGAAAAAAGCAGTATGTGAACGAGATTTTGGGAAAGCAAGAGCTTCACCATATTGTATCAGTCCTGCATTATTACCACAGATTTAAGATTCCAACAGAAAAGATGCAGGTGCTCTTTTTTGTTTTTTGTTCCACCTTGTCTTACTAATTCTCAAAGACAAGGAGGCCAAAGATAAAAGGGTCCTGAGATATCACAGTAATGAAGCCAATTAGAACTAACGTAGCTCCAGACAACTTGACCTGGATATGTAGCTGTTCCAAAGAGGTTCCTTGCCTTTCTTTGCGTAAGAGTGAGTCTCAAGTTCCCTGCACAGCTGAAAATCCAAGGAAGCAATACCGTGGAAACACCTCTTTCACCACCATTAAAAGGATACACTTTAGCTTTTTCAGGGTCAACAAGGGAATAGGCAGAGATGAGCTGCGCCAGAGTATGCACATCTTTCGGGTTTTGCCTTTTTAGAGAAAAAAAAAAAAATCAGAAAAGGACCAAGTTACCAATGTTACTCATCTCAAAGACTGGTAACACCACACAGTAGTTGCTGCTGCAGCACAGTTGCTATCTATGGGAACAGGCATGTTAGGATGTGGTCTCCTCAAGAGCAGACCACTAAATATCACTGGTGTGGATTAAGGGAGGTGCAGGCAAGTTCACAGTACCATGAAGCAGGCAACAGAAGAGGAAAAACCCAGTAGCAAAGGCAAGTTAACACTCCCCCAATATAAGATCCCATTCAGTGCACAATAGAAACTAAAACCTAGACCATGTTTGTGTAGCACTAGAAAAAAAATGCATTCTAGTCCCCAGAGCAATGTTCACTGCACACAAGAGGATTCTGGGATAAGTCTACCAGGTTTTCAAGTGAACATCAACTACAGATCAAATTAATTATCTCCTCTTCTTACAAAATACAGTCTTGCATTGAAGCCCCTATGCAAAAGCAACTCTAAAGGACAGCTACTAGTCAATCAAAATTGACAGACACTGCCTGGCACCAGACAGCTTGCAGAGGACTCTGGGTGGAGACCTGCTGCTCAGCAACCACCCAACTCACTTCCAGAGCTCCTCCAAGTCGCTGATTGCTTCCTTCTTCCTGCCATGCTTTAGTTTGAAGTTGGCAGCTTCCCTTATCAGTGACAAATGGACAGGAGATTTTGGCTGAAAGACACAGCAGCCAAAATTAGTTCCTTATTATCACAGCATGGAACCCAGCTCTAGCTGGCTTTAATAAACCTGAGGCTTGGCCAAAGAGAACCGAGTTAACATCTGTCATGCAGAAAGTAGACCACCTTTGCACTGTGGGAAGTGAGGCAGAACTGCATGTGACAAGGCAGCTTGCTGCTCCACCATATTTTCCAATCAGGGAGAAGTCCTGATGGCTACATTTAGGCATCCATTGATGCCACCCTCCTAATCTGACAGGAGTTGCTGCTCCCTATTTGTAACACATCTAAAATATTACTGATAAATGCTCACAAAACAGGGGCTCCAAATATCTCCAAATCCCCAACTGGATAACTGTTGTGGCTATGCATCAACATGAAAAGCTGAATTGGACTGGCTAGAAAATCCAGGACAGATTCCTGCACACTAGCTCCTCTGGTCTGACTTGCCTGGTGTTGCTGATACCACTGGATAGCCTGTGTGAAGACTTCAATTGCACTGTCAATATCCTCTTCATGACTGTACATTGTCACCAACGCAGACACCTGCAAACATTCAAGAGCAGTAAACAGTAGATCTTCATGCAAATTGTCTACAGCCAGAGTCTCAGCAGTTAAACAATGGGATTTCCCAAAAACAGTCAGTGTGAGCTTTCTGCTCTGTCCCTAAAGAACAGCTGTGCTAACAGGCAGGATACCCAGGCCACATCTTCCTACCCAAGTCACTCCCGAAGGAACATCCCCAACATCTTTCTCCTATGGTACAAGCTTAAGATTGCATACTAGTTTCATTAGAAAACCTTTTTCATTCACCATTCTCTACCCCAAGAGCTATGAAAAAAGAAATCAGCACTAAAGAGCTTATAAGGATACCATCCATTTGCTGTCATCCCAGTCACAAGTAGAGGTGACTCAGGGTAAGGAGCTGTTATTGTTAACTTGCAATTATTGTCAGTCACACTTACAATTGGAACAGATCCAACTATCAGCCCCTGTTCAAGATGCTCCTGCTGAACATGAGAGCATTTACAACGCCATCAAGCTTTTCTGAATAGCAGGTGTGGATAAGCATGCAGATCAAGGTGATGCTGCAGGGATGGAAAACAGCACTTTCCCCCTAAGGCCTGCTGTCCTAAAGCTGCTGCTAAAACGTCCCAACAGTACCTACCAGCAACCAGCAGCTGCTCCAGTCATGTTATGCAAGTAAATCCAGGCAACATGCAGGACTGAGAGATTACCAGGTAGTGGGAACATAGGCAGAGAGCATCTCTCTGACAGGCAGAGTACTTCTGCCTGTAACTACATTCAGGCTACCTGAAGCAAGTTATAATACCACCTTTGTCCAAGACAAGGAATCCTGCAGACACTCAAGTCAAGTGGCAGCCATGGGGGAGGCAAAAAGGAGCAAGCAGTGCAAAGCTCTCCTACAAGGGAAAAACCTTACACAGTCCAGACGGAGTTTTGCTTACCATACCAGGCTTGTGCTGCAGTTCTTCTATGCTCCTCAGGATCATGCAGGCTTTGGTGACACTGCCTAGGAGACAAGGAAGAACACACTCTGAATGGCATCACAACACCTGATCCCACCAGTGAACTTAGAGCCAAACAGTGGGGATAGAACAATTCCCCTTCTCACAACCTCTCCTCCATTGCAGGAGTTAAGGACAGGCCTCCACACAATGGACCCTTCTGCTCTTGTCACATCCTGCAAGGGTTCAGGAGCAAGCTTTGGCTACCAGGGAGTTTTCTTCAGGCTCAAGTCTGTGCTGCCTGACTGCATACCATAATGGTACCATTATGGAGCCTCACACTGCTCCCAAAATTATCCTGCCCCAGAAGAGATTCAGCATTTCACAGAGACTGCAGGCATTTCTGCCAGCAATCTGTGGAGCCTGTGTATCCAGACATTAGTTATCAGCAACATCCTGCTAAATATATGTATTACCTGATTGAAAGTATCTGCTCTGCACCCCTGTCACAACAGTGACTGCAGCAAAGATTGCCCTGAAGTCTGGTTTTCTTACCCCTTGTACCCTTGTCATGTGCAGACACTTCCCAACAAAGGAGGACACTAGATACCTTGAGCAATTTTTAGCTGGGCCATCGTCAGCTTGATCTCAGCTGCATTGGCAGGGTGCTGGTCTGCAAAGTCCTGAGAGTCAGAAGAAACAACAATTCAACTTGTGTGTGGACACCAGGCTGATGCTTTGGTGAATCATATGTCATGCTCAGTCACAGCAAGCTGGCAAGAGCCAAAGACAGCTTTCCAGCACAGGCAGGTTTCAGCATACAGCAGAGAAGGACCACCAGGTGTGCCCTTTCAGATTTCTGTCCCAGGCCACTCATTCCCTCCAAGAAGGGTATCGCAAACTGCTTGTAAGCAGAGTAGCAAAGCCTACTTCTTATTACCCTAGAAGTCTACTACAGTTTTGTAAGCATAAAAATCATAGGTGTAAGGGAAATATTTCCATTTAAAAGCAGAATTGTTCCATTTAAAAGCAGAATTGTTCAATTGAGTGTGAAGGCTTCCCAGCAGCATTAAACCAAACCAAAATAAGGAGTCACATACCTCTGGAAATTTAAACCAAACAAAACAAACTAAGGGAAAACAGCACAGGAGAACACAACACACAGGTTTAAATGGTGCGTGGCCAACTTTCTCTTAACCTACCTGCAGAAGCCCTACGGCCTTTGCATGCTGCTTCTCACGACACAGCTGGGCTGCCTGGATAAGCACAGGGAGCAGATGCTCGGGGCTCTGGGACTGCAGGCTTGCTGACAGCTTGCGGCACTGATCTGCCTGGAGTGGAAAGAGAGAACACACTTTTCTCAACGTCTGTGAGCACCTTACACAGGGCTAAGAAACCAACAGTATCTAAGAGGTACTAGTAGTTGACTCCCCTGAAATGAGTACAAAGAACCAAGAAGTCCTCTTAGTGGCCCTTCAGACACATATAAGAACCCCCACATCCTTTTTGTCTTCTAGTTATCTCCACACCATCCTCCCTACAGCAATACCCAAGTCACTAAACAGACAGTTGTGCTTTTAGGGATGATTTTATTTTTCTGCTTACTTATGTGCCTAAATCAAGTCACCCTAGCTTCTGAAACAGAACAGCTGCATCTCCATTTTTGCCCAGTCAAACTCCCATGGATTTAATCCATAGCTACTTATTGCAGATCAGTTTCCCCTACCTGGTTAGTGTACATTGCAAGCAAAGCTTTGTTGAATTCAATCGCCTGGAGCTGCTTCTTGGAGAGTTTATGCTCAACACCTTCTGCATTGGTCAGTTTCACCTTTTTCTTTGAATCAAAGACATTTTGGTCCTGCAGAAATCACACACCATGAGAAGATTTCACTACATTCCTTGAAGAAGAAAAGGTCCCTGGGTCCGCAATTTAACTACTGTTTAAGAAAACATCTTTACTGATTATCTCCCTTCTCTCCACAGAAGCAGAGAAGCGAGCTGACTAACCACAGTATAAGTGGCAATGTAATTCTATACCTTGTTAATTGTGATGATATTATTTGCAATGACAGCAAGGAGTCCTACATCTGTTGGCCTGCAGATAAGAAAAGCAGAAAGCGTACTGTTACTGAACAGCAGTCTCTCACAGATGGAAGGCTGAGGATTTGTTTTAAAAAAAAATCCCTTACTTCAACTTGATTATTTGATTGTAGAGCTGTAGAGCATCCTCTGTACGTCCCTGCAGCTGCATGATATAAGCCATCTGACCGTGAATAATAGCCAGTTCAGCCTCAATGTCTTCTTCTGTCACATCCTGAAGGAAAATCAAAGAAAAAAGTAAAAAGCTGCTATCTCACCTCTATTCCAGCTTCCATATTCTGCTGGCAAACATCTGTGAGCATTCCTGGGCAGTATTAGCAGCAAAGTGCCCCAGCTACCACAGGTTAAGGTTGCAGCCACAGCACAAACACAAGCATATCTGAGTTAAACTAGAAGAAAGCTGACCCACTCCAGCTAGAAACTGAAGATTACCTTAACTTGTACGTTCAATCTGCCACTCTGCAACGATTGGCTACAAATTCCCTGTTTGTTGCCACCCACTCAGCACGTTCATAGGTCACAGGGGATAGGTCACAGGGAGGTTTCACACAACCTGAACCCTTCTACTTGCACCAGAACAAGCAACTATGCAAGGAGCACAGCAGCAAACAGCCTGTGGTGCCAGCTGCCCTCCTGCAACAGCCATGATGGCAGCCCCAGCCTCACAAGCTGGCACCAGCAGAGCAGCCCTGGCTCTGGCTCTCTGCACTTTGTGACTGCACCCTCGCTTCCCCTGCAGCAAAGCAAACACTCTCCAGAACAACACCAGGAACTTACAGAGTCTTCTGACAGCGACTGGCGGCACAGCTCTACAAAGAAAAACAAATTGAAAAACACAATTCAGAAGGCTTTTAGGGGAAATAAAGCCAGGCAAGAAGCATGAGGGAACATAGAACCTTTTCATATATCCCTGAAATTTCTGCTGCACTACAAGGGCACAGCAGACTACCAGTCTGATGATGGATGGGACTAAGCATGAGAGAGCAGACTAGGTGATGCAGAAGAACTATCAAAGGCACAGAAGATACTGTCCCTCCCAGACACTCATTTTCTCTTCTGAGCAAACTTCCTTAGACCTAGCTTCTGATTCTTCCCATAGGGATCAGTTGCAACTGCTCACCAGTCTTGTGAGTTAAGCGCTGCAAGCCTGCAATATTCAGCTGGCAACACTCTTTATGGCACAGCAATTATGTTAGTTTACAGTACCCACACTGGTCGCTTCTTTACTTTCTCATACTTCACCAGAATATCACTTGTTTGCTCTCCAAAGGACTACTATCAAAGGACATAGGCTCAAATTACACATGCTTATCAGTTGTATAGGACACTTGTTATTCTTCATCAAAACTGGGACAGAACTGACCTATTTATCTGTAAGAGCAATTAGATCAGACAGAACTAGTCCTTCCTAGTTCTCTCCCCAGATCTTTTTTAAACACACAAAATCCCCCTTTCACCCCATAGAAAAAAATCGTCTTTGCTAAAAAGCTCCTTTACTAGCTTATACCAATTAATTCCATGAAGTATTTTGAACTTTTATAGCATGTATTCAAGTACATATTCATACTAACAAAATCTCATCTCGTGCTTATGAGATTACACTCACATCTATTTCCTGCTTCAAAAAAATGCACAAACTTATTGAATACAAAACAGGGGGCTGTAGGAGAGCCAGGACATGCTGCAAAAGAGTTGCAGAGGAATACTTGTCCAAAAACACCAGCTTCACAACAAATTCTGCTGCTGGTCAGTTTTTAAATTCTCAAAACCTCTTTTCCTCTGATTTCTGTCTACAGAGAGCAAATAACTACTTCTACCACACAAAGCTTCCCTCTCACCTCACCAAGCTTTTACCTTCTGCTTTTTGCAGTTTTTTCATTGCTTCATTCAGCTTTCCTTGCCCAATCAATGCACATGCACTGTTATAACACAGCTCGTAGGTAGCCTCTCGAAGGCCTAAATCCTCCTAGCATGAAAAATAAATATAACATTACATTAGCATAAACACCAACAGATTTAACAGGCAACAGACACAAACCAGAGTCTTCCTGTACATTTAAACTAATCCTTGAAAAATAAATTTAAAGAGCAAATTTAACGGCACATGTATCTGCAAGTAAGTTGCAGCACAAAGGATCTTCCCTCACACTGCACAAAGTCAGAGGCCACTGACAAGGCAGCAAGGAAACTCCAGCCTGAGCCTGGGGACTACGTAGGCTGGTGCAAGAGGGCAACTAAGAACTACTGGTCTAGAGAATTAGAAAGCGGATCCACAGCACTGAACAGAAAGCTGAAAATGCTGTGTGCACCTCTAAAGACAAGGATTTCTAAGCAAATGTGAACATTATAATCTTCACTGTTCATTAACAAAAATATTCCCAAGCATGGCTGGGTGATCAGAGCAACTAGGCTTTAACCCTGGGCAAGAGGGTAATGAGAGAGAAAAGTGCTAGTCACCACAGTGTTCTGCTAATGCAGTTCAGAAAGATCTACTTCCTGCTCTGCTGTAACATCTAAAGTACAAGCTCTCTAGAGATCGAAGGTGAAGTATAATTCATAAATAACAACAGCATTTATTCCTCCATGCATGGAAAACTACTAAGTGATCTTCAACATGCTCAGGAATGTTTATGAGACAGGAACACATTTCTGTTCTGTTCAGTATCCACAATTCCAATACAATTTGCATTCCTTTATTCCTTGACTCTCACTCTTACACCCAAAGACATACATACTCACTTACTGGCACCACCTTCTCCCACGTGCTTTGTGCTGCCACAACAGCAGAGAGGTTGGTTTTTCTCTCCTCTTCATACTCATCCTGGGAGTTGCGGATGAGATCTCTGTACGCAGCCAGACAATCGTCATAACGCTCCAGTCTGTACAACTGAGAAAGGGATTAGCCCTCAGAACAGTATTTTTCTGTGCACGCTGGTAACTACAGCCTCCTTCCTCCCTCCCCATGGACTGGGGGCACCAGAACATCATATGTTTTAAGCTGAACATTACTAACATTTGCATCTATCTTTAAGGGCAAGCTATGTAGACTACACTTGCAAGGACTCAAGCAATGACACCAGATACCTGCACAAAAATGACACAGCTCCTACTCCTAAAACAGCTTCTTTAAAAGCAGCAGTTTACTCAGTTTTGTCCCCAAAACAGCCTTCTTCCAAATTAGATCGCCTCTCTAAGAAAGAAATTAAATGAATGGTCTTTCATGCAGCTGAGAGAAGATAGCCAATTCTTCACAAAACCATTCTGATCAACCAGGAAAAAAAGATGAGGAAAAATTATAACTTCTTTTCCGCATTACTTTTAATGCCTGAGACGTCAGGTCCCACAAACCATTCCTGAACAGGTATCTAATGCAAACAGATGGCTGAACCACAAACAAATCCCATCAGATTCCTTCCTTCCTCAATCAGATGGCTAGTATCAAGCCAGACCCAGGAATGGAACAGAAGTCACAAATGTAGTGCTTTGGTTCTGTGGGAAGGACTTGATGAGACACTGCCTCCAGAAATAGGCAACTGAAGCTTCACAGAAGTTTGAGCAGCTGGAACTGTACCTGTCCTTACCTTCAAGCCAGAGAAGGAAATTCTATCCCCATACTTGCCCTCCCTTTAGAGGAGGGACAAGGAGGCATCCAGCATATGAAACTCCCACCAGGAAGAAAAGCTTGTAATTACCACTTGTCCATAAAGCTCCTTTAGTTTGTCTGTCTGCTGGCTGGCACTCTGAATGGTCTTGAGAGCACTTTCAATACGATTCAGCCTGTATTCACAGTAGGCCTTCTCAAAGGCAATAACATCACTGCAAGGATAAGACAAAGGCTGACAGCAAGCACTGGAGTTTCCATTCAACAGCATGTACTCACATATAACCCCAAAAAAAAAGGTTCCCTTTTAATGGCATTTGCACGCACACTGTATTCCAAATCCTCTCTCCTCCAGGCCGCCTACTAATTATGCTAATCAAATGCTTAAAAGGTAAAACAATAGCAAACTTCATTCCATGGCATTTTCTAAAGGAGAAAGCATTACATTGCAATGAAACATTGTTACAGCAAACTTTAAAGATAATAGACTCGCAGAGAGAGAAGAAGGTATAAAACACAGTCCTGCTTAGAGGCTGATACCAAGACAAAGGTAATGTTAACCGATTTTGAAATATGATTGGAGCAGAACTGCAACAAAAGGATTTGCTTTTGCCAACATAAATTGGCTTCAAAGCAAGCTCACACCAGCAGGGAAGCATTCTCAAAGAAGCAGAGCCTTGAATGCTATGTTCCACCTACCACCCTGAGTTACCACTTAAACCAAAAAAAAAATTAATCAGAAATTCCTTTAGTTCATACCTGGGGCCACTTATTATCAGCTTTACTTTGCCTATTTAAAATGATCTCGATTAAACTGAGTATTAAGGGAGTTTAAAAATTAATGGTATTTAGAATTAAACCAAAGCAGCAGGATAGGAAAACTTCAAGACAGACCAAAAACCACCACTTTCCTTGTTCTGCAGGACATGGACACACAGCAGAGTGAGCTGAAAGAAGTTATGGGAAGAACTCTGAAACCAGTTGAACACCAAAAAACAAACAAACAAACAAACAAAAAAAAACCACACACACACCTTCTCCTCACCATATAATAAAATAATAAGCTAAAAAACTCAAATTAAACTCCTTTTGTCCCAGGAAAGGAGGAATTAGTGAACAGGGTAATCATGTGTTATTCAGATGCAAACAAAAACAAAGGTATGTTTCATCACACTGATAACTTCAACACACCTTTCTGGGAATTTCCTTAACAACAGCATCTAAAACACAAAAATTTTGCTGCCAGCCAGTTCTTGGGCAGTACTTTTCATCCTTGTCATTGCACAAAGACCATCCTTATGAGGAACAAAATTAGAATCTTAAGAACACAAATGAGAAGCTTGACTTGCTCTCAAACACTATTTGTCTCCAGCATGCTGGTTTTGAGAGGATGCACAAAGGGCTTGCACCACCCCAAAAGCTGAGGCAGTTCCTTCAGGCTGGCAAAGCAAAGGACCCCAAGGAGCCATATGATGAGACAGCCAAGCAAAGCCAACAGCTCACTGCCACTTCCCTCCCAGAGAGATCTGTCCCCTTCCCTTGTACCAGCCACAATACCCAGCCACATCTATGAACAGAATCAGCACATGAAGGTGGCTAAAACCTCAGTTAGGGACAATCCCTTCAACAGCAACAGCAAGATGTTGGACTGTCTCAAACTCGACAAGACCCTGTCTCATCCCCACCCATAAATAAATGTGTCACTGAGAAGACCAACCCCAATGTCTCTGAGCATATCCTGGTCTTTATTTTGCTGCCTTATTTTTTCCACTGAAGCTGCAGCAGCTTCTCAGGGACTCAGTAGTTTCATATTTTTGTAGAGCACAGCAGCACACAACTCACCTGGTTAACACTTTAGTGTGGGTATTGATTACACCAAGGGCTTCCTTGAAGTTCCCATTCTGGATAAGACACACTACTTTACACTGAAGCGCTGTCACGTCATCTTTGTTGATCTGCAGTACTGGAGAAGAAACCATTTTCAACTCAATGAACCAACTCAATGATCCAATACAAACCCAGGCTTTGTAAGAGACTCATATTATTAGAGCTGCAAAATCCCATCTTAGAGAGTGGTCACATCAATTTAAAGCATCCTGGCATGGTTTGCTTTTGGCCCAGATCATGAAACAAACCCCAGCAGGATAAAATAATCCAGTATAAATCCTGAACTTACCAGAAGTATGCACTGTGCTAATATGTCTGGAAGAGAGCTGCACCAAAGGACCTGGGCAAACATTTCCTTGGCATGTCACTTCCAGGCAAAGAACACAGTGCCAATGCCCCAGTGCCACGTAAAGGATACTCAGGAAGGAAAACAGCTGGTACAGAAGAACAGTCTGGCTCTTGTCAGGGAGTCACTGTACACTGTAAAACTTTCTGCCAGTGGATGACAGTGAGTGAGAACTAGAAGAGAGGCATGTGTTTTGCTATTTGATTTTTTTTCAGGGATGCCAGCTTTTCCAGGTCAGGAGATGAATCCCTACTGCCTACCAGCAGCACAGACAGAATTTATAACCACAACGTGCCTTATGCTGCAATCCCGTTTTGGATGCCTAGCCACCAAAACAACACATCTCAACAGGAACTCTCCCTTTCTAGCAAGTTGTTGCTCTTGCTCCCAAGTCAGTTAGTCCATTTGCACAACACCACTCCTCCAGTTCCCGGGGGAAAAGCCCTCCTTCCTCCCATGATCAAAACGGAAGGAAAACCCACGAGTAACTCCGAAGGTTTAACGCACAGCGAGGGATGCTTAATGCAACACAAGGACCCGATGGTCACGGTACAGCAGCGGAGCCCGAGCCCCAGCTGCCTCTCTTCCCTCTGCCCCAACACAGTAAGATCCCCGCAGCCCTGCTCCCGGCACGACGCCTACGGGCGGCCCCCACCCGCCACACCGCAGCGACCCTCCACAAGGCCAACGCGCCCGGGCAGAGACCGCAGACCCGCGGGGGGGGGCGGCACTGTCGCCGCACTCACTCTTATTGACGGACTTGAGCGCGCGGGCGAAGTCGCCGTTCTGGCCGCAGCGGTTCACCTCGCTCCACAGCCCCGCCGCCGCCGCCGCCCCCGCGGCCGCCGCCATCTTGGCACCGGGACCAGACACACGTCGCGGGGGCGGCGCTGCGCCGGAAGCGGAAGTGGCGAGCGGGGCCCCGCCCCCGAGCGGCGTTCGTGCCGTTCCGGCAGCCCCGCCCTGCCCGGCGCCGCCCCGGCGCTGTGCGTGTGCCCGGGCCGCGCAGCTTCGCCCTGCTGGGAATGAGCTGTGCCCGGGCCCCGCAGCTTCCCGCCGCTGGGAATGAGCTGTGCCCGGGCCGCACAGCTTCCCGCCGCTGGGAATGAGCTGTGCCCGGGCCCTGCAGCTTCCCGCTGCTGGGAATGAGCTGTGCCCGGGCCGCACAGCTTCCCGCCGCTGGGAATGCCGTGTGCCCGGGCTCCGCAGCTTCCCGCTGCTGGGAATGAGCTGGGCACCGCAGCTTCCCGCCGCTGGGAATGCCGTGTGCCCGGGCCGGCGCGGGTTCTGCGCTGTGGAAGGGGAGCAGCGCTGCAGAAAGGGAGCTGGGGGTCCTGGGCCATGGCATTGAATGTCAGTCATTGTGCCCTGGCAGCCAGGAGGGCCAACCCTGCCCTGGGGACATCAGGCACAGCTGGGCAAGGGAGGGATTGTCCTGCTCTGCTCTGCACTGGGGCGGCCTCACCTCCAGTGCTGGGGGCAGCTCTGGGTGACACAATGAGACACTGAGCTGTCAGAGTGCCCAAAGAACGGTGACGGGCCTTGAGGGGAAGCCATATGAAGAGCGCTGGAGGCTATTTGGTTTGTTCAGCCCTGAGGAGAGAGGGAGACGTTGTGGTCTTGAACAGGCTCAGCAGAGGAAGAGGAGGGGCAAGTACCGACCTCTTCACTCTGGGTGACAAGTGACAGGACTCAAGGAAACTGAATGGAGCTCAGTCAGGGAAGGTCTAGGCTACGTATCAGGAAAAGGTTCTTCTTCCAGAGGATGCTGAGGCACTGAAACAGGCTCCCCAGGGAAGTGTCATGGCACCAAGCCTGACAGAGCTCAAGAACCTTTTGGACAATGTTCTCAGGCCCTGGGTGTGACTCTGGAGATCATCCTGCACAGAGGCTGGAGCTGGACTCAGTCATCCTGATAGGTCTCCTTCAGCCCAACATATTCAATGATTCTACTGATTTAATTTCCTTTCATGAAAAAGCCCTGCAGATGTAGCCCTTATTGCCAAATAACTCCACTCACAATGCTCTGACCAAAGTGAATGCGTGTGTGGAGAGGGAAGGGGTGATTGATCATTCCAAAAGGATTTTTCACCAAGTCCTATTACTTTCTTCTGTTAAAAGACTGGCATCAGTCATCAGTTTTCAAATTTCAGAAATGTCATGATTACAAATATCTGTGTGGTTTTTTTTAAATAAAAAATGCAGTTATAGATATATCAGAGGGTTAAGGTGAACATCACTTTGAATAACACCACCAACATATCAGGATTTGGCTTTCAAACAGAAACTGAAGGAAACACTGCAATGTGAGATATGATCAACAAAGTTGGCTCAGTGCAACTTGGACACTGGACCCTCTCTTTATAAAGCAGTCCCAGGTAAAAAACACAAATACTCACTCTGAAGGACTAGTGAGCAGTCTGGTGTCATCTCTTCCCCTGGAGTAACAACCACATTAAATAAAGGAAAAAGAACAATTAATACTTTAAACAAAATACTCTTTTTATTAGAGTATTTTTGATTAAACATACAGAACTCAAGATTGCTATTTAAAATTTGTATCGCTCAAAGTTTTTCCCTCTAGAAGGATGGTAACACAATCTCAGTGCATATTATATGGAAGGATCATACCTCTCAAGTGTCCCGCTCATGAATCAGAGCAATACTGCATGTACTTGGTGTGCAAGCAAGGAGGGAATGCTGTACTGCAATTAACAAAAAAAAAATGCACCACCAATACATACAGAGTCAGCTTCATGACCGGTGATCCAGAGAGTAGCATCACTTGGCTTCAGGAATGAAGGAGAAAACAGCTCCTGACCATGAAAAAGTAATAGGTAACAGATCATATATGTACAAGTCCTAGTGATTCCTCCTCCATAAGGACTGCAGAGGATTGCAATTTTAGCCACTGGTTTGGAAAATTTTTTGAAGCATCCATTGTACTAGGGGCATGGGCAAAGAAATCTTGCAGAAAAGGGGAAAGAAACGTGATCCTACAGCCGTTGTGCAGCTCCAAATGCCACCATCGCAGTGGCCTGGTGAAGCATTTGCTTACACTTAAAACACATCTGCTCTGGAGCCTTGGCACTTGCTTGTTCCTGTGTTCTACAGCCAGGACATTAACAAAGCAATGTATGGAGGTACCTACACCCCAGCTGCCCCCACCAGCCAGTATCAGTTCCAGGAGCACACCCCATTACTATCAGACTTCATATATTCATATACATTTGTGAACATATATATATATATATATATATATATGAAAACTTCATACTTCATTTGCATCCACGCACAAATATTACAGCCAAGACCTGCAGTTCTCTGCCTTTTCATACTGTTGAGCAAAGCCTAAGCTTTCACACATAGTAAAGTTTCACAGACTTATTTTTCAAGATTTGAAAAATACAATTTAGAAGTAGGTTTGGTCATCACTCAGGTGGTACAGGCAAACCTGGTTAAGCAGTACTCATCAACTGTATTGTGATGGAATGTCCAATGGCAGATTTCTTCAAATGAAAAATCTGGACAATTGAGAGGTATGCAGAAAACTTGTCTTAAATACTTGAAGCTACATGTGCAATCTTACAGAACACAAGCTACAGTTACAGACATAACAGTAAATCTTATTAACCAACAGTGCATAAGAACTTAAAAACAGTCAGTGAAATCAGTTCAGCCAGTGACTTCCAAAAAAGTCGTGCCTCAGCTGCATTGAGGGGGGAAGAAAAAAAAAAGGGGGAGCAGGAAAACTCATTCTTAGGCATTTTTAACACAAGGTTTTAATCTACATTTTAAAAGCTGGTTTATTATATATTTATATATATATGCTATGTATAAAATAAATTAAAAAGGGGGAGGAGCAAATAACTTTGTATATGCTTCAAATTAACACAGACCAGTAGTTCCATAACTGAACATTTTACCATCTTTGTGGTAAAAAGTTGACATAAAAGTTCAAAACCATACAATGCTTATAAATAGAGTTTAAAAGATACATTTTTTTAAAAAAATGGAATTTAAACATCATTTTCACTTCCCCTACACTACACTTCAATTTTGTATGTCAGCATCAATACATTTACAGAGTATTTGAATGTCACATCCACAGAATCAGTAACAAAGCAGGTAAAAGCCAGTGGTGTTAAAATTTAGGACTTTTCTCCCAAATAACTCTACCTGCTCCTCAGCCTTCTCATGAAATGAAGGCTATCAACATTCATCACCCAGTTTGAGGTATGGGCAGAAGAAAATCTGCAACCGGTACTCTCCAACCCACCTTGCCTCTAATAAAATATAGCAACAATCTATTGATCTGGTAATTGGCAATGGTGGTGGACAATCTTTTACTTCCATTCAGCTTGTATATAATTTAATCCTGGTATTAAAAAAAAAAAAAAGAAACATAGTATTAATGCTTAACTTAAAAAACAAACAAACAAAAAAAACCACCAACATGAAAAAACCCACCAAAAACCCCCAACTTTAAATCTATGTTTAAATGTTGTTCCTGGTTTAAAGCTTCACATAAAACATTGGACAGAAGGATGACAGTTTTAAACCAAGAGAGCACCTAAAAATATACCATAGGTAAAAATGAAATCAATCATCCCTCCACTTCATAAAAATGTAGAAACTCTGTCAGCAACAGTAGTACACTCAGAACGAACAATGTCAAAAGGAGCATCTAGAGGCTTGCTATGCTACTTCTCTTTATTGCCCATTCTCTCATTTGTATGGATGGCCACTGCATGACAAGATGCCTGTGGATAGTTCTTTTCACCACTGCTGCCAGCTGAAGTCGTCATTGCTGCCAAAGACCAAGAAAAATCCCAGGATGGTGGCAAAGATGACTGTATTCCCAGTGAGAACGAGTGCACATGCACCCCAGTAAATCTGTGAACAGGGGGAATTCAGTTAGACACATTTGGAGCTGAACACTAACAAGACACTAGGTAACACCTTATTGTCCCATTGTCGACAAAGTTCAGTAACACTGAACCATGATGCAAGACGCAATATCTCATTATTTGCGGTCACACCAAGCAGGCTGGTGTAAATTACTTGACAAATTCACAGCCAGCCAAGCAGCACTGCAAGTTTCTTCTAGCTGTACTCAAAGCATTGGCTAGCAGGCACAACTGGTTTGGTATGCAAAGTAAGGCTAGACAACAGCATCAAACACATCTGCAGCCCAAGCCATGCTGTAAGACTTTTTATAACAGGTATTTAAGATCTTCAAAACGCCAGCAGATATCCCAGTAGCAAAAAAGGAGGTGGATGCTTTCACAGGAGAGTAAATGGATTACTCAGAGGGTGTGAGGCATTCCAACTGCACATTCCATAAGAAAGTGCACTCCATGTTTTTTGACTTGGTAGTGCTTTCTGAAATTCACACAAACAAAGTGAACTTTTAAAGTATTTTAGTGAAAAGCTGTATACTGGGAAATAAGTAATGAGAACTTGGAAGTTTAAGAAAATTATACCAATATCACTTCAAATATAATTTATGGTGAGTATAAAAATGCTTTTTTTTGTTTGTTTATACATGCTGCTTTAGCCCAGCTATTCCACAAATTGTCTTTGAAGTATTCTTTACACTTCTATATTTGGTTACTTCCCTGTAAAGTTTTCACAGTATTTTCTGTCTCATTTTCTCTGCATTGTATTGTTAGGCTTTATTCCATGACCACGTAAAGCAATTGGCAATCACAATGTTCTGCCACACTTCCATTTCTGTATTGATTTTTCTTGCCAAAAAAAAAATCTTATTCTGGTTCCAAAAGTACATAATTATAAGTTATTTAGTGCATGAAAGCTTTACCTTCAATAAACAAACAAACACAAAGAACAAAGTTTTCTGGGAAGAAAAAAAGGCAATCACAGATTGAAATACTACTAACCAGTTCTGCTCTTGCAAACACTATGGGCAGCCCAAATGCTGAGACCACAATGCCTGTTGTAAGGAATATGGCCAGCTCCTTGCAGGCATTACTTGTAGCATCTGTGTCATCTACCAATCTTCTTGCTATGCAGTACGGGATAGGAGAGAGGATGTAAAAAAACAGAACAAACAGTGGCCAGTACTGGCTGAAAAAGAAAAGACAAGAAAAGTTTTAGTTAACTGGGTTTATTTCCTGCTTCTCCTAAAATCAATGCAAGGCATTTTCCCCACCAGCATTCCCATTTAGGAAAGACAGAAAAGCCCAGAGAAGCCAAATCCCTTACCTTGGAATGAACTGACCCTAATCTAACAGACCATGTGCGCGAGTGGTTTCAGCTGACCTCAGCAGCAGCGGAGTTCACCAACAGGATATTAACAAATCAAGATTTCACTAAGCAAGCCTAAATCTAATGCCACCTCACAAGGAGAGCTTAACTCCAAGTTTATCCTGCCAGTTGTACTCAAGAGATATCCTTGGAGCACCCCAGACTAGATTTCTCAGGCACACAAACACAGGTGCACATTGCTTCAATAAAACTTTACTGCATTGTTTGAAGGCAGCTGCATAAGGGTCTCCTTCCCAAGGGTGTCACTAGCACTGGTTTCATAACAAAAGAAAGCTGGCCTAGGAATTCTAGTCATATATGTAGAAACTGCAATTCACAACCAATAACAGGTCTATCAACAGGATACTTGGTATTTATTCAACAGCGAATAAGTAAATTTAAAATCTTTCCTGTATAGGCAGCATTCACTTGCAAAGAGTCAAAGCCGTAAGCCTTATTATCTGAGCACTTGGACTGCTACTTTGTATCTCCTGAAAACCAAGAGATAGGAATCGATGTCAGGAAAGTACAGACGGCAGCTGCAATTACTCGAGATGCTGTACTGCAAGTGTGGGGCACAGCCAAGGATGGCATGACAGTCACCGACAGCCCAGCTACCCCTAGGCAGCCACAGAAAAAGCCAATCCTTCCCCGGATAACCCACACCTGCTGCCCACCTCGGGAGATGCTGCTGTCTGATGGCCAGCCACAGCGGGACACCAGTCCAGACAGTCAGGGCAATGGATCCTTTCACGGTTTGCAGCCAGGTCTAGTGGCTTAACTTTTGCTCCTTTGCTCTTTAGGATTAATTAAATCCTGGATAGTCTATTTTTTTATTCCCACCACGATCTTCTGAATCAAAAGCCAAAAAAGCCCAACCAGCCAAAAAAAAAAAAACCAAAAAAAAAAAAAAAAACAAAACAAAACAAAACAAAAAAAAACCCACCAAAAAAACCACCAAAAAACCCCACAAAAACCAGAAGCCCCTCCTACGCAGAGATAAGTCATCAATCCACCATTATGGAAGCGGGACTCCTCTTAAGTTACAGCCGCAGGAAAAAGTAGAATAGAAAGAGTGCACGGTACTTGTATTGGGGCAGGGCGCATCCGAGCATCAAGAACATCAGTCCGACCGCTCCCCCAAAGGACAGGCTGATCAGCGCTACAACGAGAACAAACCCAAGCCACATGAAGGGGGCAAGGCACCGCGCACAGCACCGACCGCCCCCGCGGACCAGCGCGGGGCTCAGCGCAGCTCCAGCGGAGCTGGGACACTCGGGGTCCCGTGGCGGCTCCCGGCCGCTCCCGCCCGAGGGCCCGGCCGGCCCCTCCCCGCGCGCGCCCGCCGTTCCCGGCCGCGCCGCGCGCACCTTTGATTCCCGCCATGGCGCCGCCCGTCCCGCCAGCCGCGCGGCACCGCAGAGGCGCGCGCCGGAAGCCGGAAATGCCGCGCGGAAGCGGAAGCCGCTTCCGGCACGGGGCAGGGGCGTGCCCCGCCCCTCGCGGGCCGGCCCCGTGGCGCTCATACGTGGCGCGCGCAGGGCCCGCGGCGGCAGCCCCGCCCCCTCGCCGCCCATTGGCCCCACGGCGCGTTGGGGCGGGGCTTCCCCGCGCGTTCCGGCGCGAGCGCCGCCCCGGGCGGACGGCGGCGGCTCCCGGTGCTGCCATGGCCGGCCTCGCTCCGCGCCTGCTCCTCCTGCTCTGCGCCGCCGCGGGGCCCGCGCTGGGCTGGGACCGACCGGGTGAGACCCGCGGGGATAAGGGGGCTCAGCGCGGCCGCAGCCGCCCCTGCGCTCTCCGGGCGCGTTGGCGATTCCTCGCGGCCCGGCACCGCGCCGTGCCGCCGGTTAGCGGCGGCCGGCACGGGGAAAGAAGGGCTTGTGCCGGGGTCCGCGGCAGGAAGGTGTTGGGGTTCGGGCTCCCTCTAAACCGGCTCGTACGGCAGCAGCGATCCGCGCCGCGGTCTGCGGCGGTGTCTGCCTGCGAGGGGTAGCCCAGAGCCGCCTCGGACGGAGACGGGGAACCCTGCCATGTTTCCCTCCGGGCGGCTGGTGCTTCCTAGAGCTTCGACTCGTAAACGTGCAGGCTTACTGCTTCGGCCTCTGTGGCCAGCCTTCTCCTGAGAGGAGGCCCTGGTGGACAAGAGGAGTGCTCCTGCACAAGCTCTGACAAGCAGTAGGAAGTTTTTCTCAGGAAGAGTGATCAAATATTGGAATCGGCTGCCCAGGATGGTGGTGGAGTCACCGTCCCTGAAGGTGTTTAGGGAAAAACTAGACGTGGCACTCTGTGCTGTGGTCTGGTTGACATGATAGGGTTCTTTGATCGAGGTTGGACTCGGTGATCACAGAGGTCTTTCCCAGCGGAATGTGGGGAAGCAGACTGATGTTTTCATCGTTGGGGCAGTGTGTGAGTCTTTGTGCTGCCTGTTTCAGGGAAGGTTCTGCTGCGGGACGTTCAGGCGCTCACTCTCCACCGAGGGCAATACACAACATCCAGGCGGACAGCTTCGATCCCTCAGCTGCAGTGCACAGGAGGCTCTGCGGGGTGTTCCCATGCCCCCGAGGTTGTTCAGTGTTACAACAAAGGATGGGATGGCTATGATGTACAGGTAACTATTTAAAACTTACTAAACTGTTTATGAAATCACTTTCCCTCAAGTTGGTAAATTCTGAAGGAGCAAAGAACAGTGAGCTAGGTTGTCAGTAAGATGCTTTTTGTTAAGATGAACTCTTGTGCTGAAACTTAACCTAAATACTTTTAGGTTTGGATTTTTGAGAACTACTACAGTTACGTGTTTGATCTGTCTTTGAAGGAGCTAATGTAAAAGTATGACCTTGGTTGGTTTTAAATAAAATGGTGCTCAAGTTTATAAAATCAAACTCTTGCAAACTCCAGAGGATACTTTTTAATTATTATTGCTGTGTGAATTTGCATTTTTTATTAGCGTAGAAAGGGCTTCTTAATATTTGATTCACTTCAGCTCTACCTTTTAAAAACTAGATTTCAGACTTGCCTGACTTTCATTTGCACCTTTGGATGTGAGTGCTAGTCAGTAAATTCTTGACTCTCAGCTGTTAAAGATGCTGTTGTCAATAGATAACCAGGAATCAAGGCTGAAAGTAATTGCTAAAACTGATTCAGTATTGTCAAAGAACAGTCAAATATTAATTGGCAGTTGGTACTGCTGTACTGAATTACTAATTTAGAGACAACTACTTTATTATTTCCTCTCCAAAATGCATGTCATGTGCCACTAGAGATCCCTGTGTTTGGATACCTCAAGGGAATGTGAGCCTGGGGATCCACCTGTATTCAACCAGAGAATTCCCAATATAATTGTTAAATGTTGCATATAGATGCCTAATGATGTCTGTCCCAGTTTCTTTTGATTTCTGCACAGACACAAATGGACACAATGGTGCACTGGATCTCCAGCTCATGTGTTATGTTTCTGTAGCTCTGCCATTGAGTTTGCACAGGACAGGCATTTATTATGTAACTGTTGCACAGGGTACAGCACATTTTTAGAAGTATTGCTGTATCTTAGGAAGGGATATTTGAAAAAGTGTCCAGTGAAGAAAAAACTAAATCTTCCAGAGCTGAATTCTTCAGTGTTCTGAAAGATAAGATATTTCTTAAGTTTTAGGATTTAATGTTCATTTAAACATCAAATTCCTACTCCTTTTCAAAATAGGAGCACACGGAGATTTCTTACCTATGGCCTGTAGATGATTTGTTAGCAATTACTGCTTTATTTCAGGGCATGTGTGGGGAAACAGACGGATGTTTTCATCTTTGGGGCAGTATGTTTTACTTTTTACTGTGTTTATTTTTTCAGTGGCAGTGCAAAGCAGACCTGGAAAATGCCTACCGTTTTGGACAAATGGAAGTGAGCTGTGAAGGCTACGATTACCCAGATGATCCTTACATACTGAGAGGCTCCTGTAGTTTGCTGTTCAAGCTAGAGCTGACTGCAGAAGGTGAAAGGAAAATGAAGAACTCTGGAAACTTTGGCTCTAGCTATTACCAGTCAAGGAAAGATTATTCTGATTTTGGTTCTGGAGCAATTGTTGTAATTGTTCTTCTCGTTCTTGCTTTTGGAGTATACAAGTTCTTCCTCAGCAGCCAGCAGTCTCAGCAGAGTTCTGGGGGCAATGATGGCTTCTCTCGGCCCTTCTGGCAGAGTCAGCAGGCACCTCCTCCTCCTGGTTTTAAGTCCACCTTCACAGGTAGGGCTCTGAGCCATTTACAGTATTCAAACGAGTGAGCAGGATTGTCCTGTTTTATCTGTGGTAAGGGAAGGTGGGATAGAGTTAAACCACAGCATTTGCAGGCAACTGCCCAACTGGCTGCAGAGCCTACGGTCAGCTTTGTATTCTAGAAGGTCTTTGTTCAAAAGAGGAAATAAGAGCTTGGCTTTCCACAGGCTGTTGTGAATAATTGTATTTATCCATCTTTCCCAACATCAGGCTTTCAGGGCAGGCTGCCCTTTTGAACCTTTGAAAAACTACCTCCCCATGCTCTGCAAGCATTCTTTTCATCACCTGTGAAATAGCAGGATTGTGACAGGGAGAAAAATTGTCATAGGCAATCTAGAAAAGAGAATGTTCTTACACAGGCAGAAACAAACCCATGCCAAGGGAGCACTCTGAAACTTTACAGAACAGCCTTTCAGCCCTGATTTCATTCACAAAGCAGTTGATGGAGTGAGTATCATGTACCAGTCCTCTGTTTAACAGGGCTCCAGTGTAGTCCTAGCAGCTGAAAGATTTGGTTCCCAGAGCAGAGAACAGTGTCTATGAACAGTTGTTAGAGGGTACAGCATCTGAATCTCATGTGGGGCCTTTCATCTGAAGCTGAAAATTACAAAAGCAGAGACAGGGAAAAGAGGCAATTTTTCTTTTCCCAGAAAACTGGTGACTTCTGTCATATAATAAGTGATCTGCCTTAGGCTGTCATAGTGTCTCAGGGAAATAAACATTACTCATCTGGTGTCTGACTAATTTAACCCTGTAAACATGCAAGCTGCTCACAGCACTGGAACTTAAATTACATTCTTACAAGTTACATAATTTTTTTTCTCTTTTTTTGTTGCTAGAGAAGGGGTTTTGGCAAGAAAATATGTAGCAAGAATTAGGTTTATTAGTTGAAAGTTTATATTTTAATAATGCTTATTAATGCTTTCTCTGAGTTTTGTTCAAATGGCTTGGCCAACAGAGGGTGCAGTATAATTCTTTTGGATTGGGCATGCACAGCAGAAGCTTTCAGCTGTACCTGCACCAGAAAATTAAAGGGAATCTGCTTCTGTTGGCTTTGCAAATTGTTTTGCATGTTTGTGTTGTGTGGGCATCAGTGGCCATATGTGGGCATAGCACTGGCTGTACTGTCATGGTCAGTAGGAGCCCTGGCCATGACACACAGCTCTGTCACACTGGGCACAGGAGAAACAATGAAGGGTTATTTAAATTTTTTTTTTCTGTTCAGTTCCGTGTCAGTTAATTGCCCCAATGCATTTTTCTTTGCAGGAGTCACAAATCTAGCAAGGGCAGGGCCTTGAGAATGTTTTCTTGAGGATTGCTGAAAACTGAGACATTTAAAATACACATTGGGAGCCATATAATGCTTAACTTGTGATGTTTTTAATAAGGCATGTCAATGATTTGTCTTTAGATTTCAGGCAAAGTAAGGAGGAAAACTGAAACGTGCAGCCATAATTGTTAGGCTACTTCATACATTCAGTGTCTGCCTTACATTGTGGGAACAGAGCAAAAGCACATCTCTGAATATGTATGTCCATGTGTTCCAGGAATGTATTAGTCTTTGGAAACCTGGACAGTAATGAAAAGCAATGTTGTTCACATATTGCTGTTAATATTTAATTTACCTCATTTTAAATCCCCTTAACATGCAGAATGTGTCCTGTTGGAACTTGTTTAGCTAGACTATCTTAATTAAATTCTGCTTTCTCTCAGTTCTTTGACATGATTTTTAATGTTTGCTCTAGATATTTAAGAAAAAAATTACTCAGTTTTCTGAGTCAGTGTTCAGTCATGGTGCTTTTGAACAAATGGTTAATCTCCGATTAAGATTGTTTTTGCAGCAAATTAAGTAATTTTTTTGTTGTTCCAAATCAGCATAATTTAATGGTATATCATCCCAATGAGAGTTTATATTTCTCCCCACACATTCAAAATTAAATTCAATATCAAATCCAGTCTAGACTGATACTGATTATTTCATTATTGTTTTATATTCTATGACTTCAAACAACCCATATCAGTCTGAAGGCAGAGTAGGCCCTCTAATTTTTACCTATGTCATCTCTGGCCCACTTGTTCAGGTGGGCATGTTTCAGGGAGACCCTAATGCTAATTCAGTCCTTTTTATACTCCCTTATGTGTTAAGCCCATGGTTGAGCTTATTCTTGCATCCATGATATCTTAGACCAGAAAATTATTCTACTTTGGGTTTGTACTTTTTCTTTCTAAATGGAAAACATTCATTCTGGCTCAGAACCTTATGTTAAGTGAAGGTCACATGGCCAAAAATTAGTGGCTCTCATTTCCCCACAACCTACTTGATATGCTTGCAGTTTCATCAAGGTATTTGTCAAGCTTGGCGACTCAAGTATAATGAAAACTTTGCAATGTGGTTGCAGTTAGCTTGGCTTTTGATAACGAGTTCCAGACTAGGATTACCAGGAACAATACCAGTAATGTTAGTGTTACACTGAGCCACTGTGACTCCAGCTGTGCAGCTGTGCTCAGTGAGATTAGGAGCTCTGTGTCTTTGTGGTTTGCTCACTCTGCAGTGTTACCTACTTGATTTGTGTTCCTCCATCTGCTTCTGGCCTGCTCGGTGACCTTCAGCAGATTATTTTTCTTAGTTTCCTTTTCTATTTTTAATCTAACTTGTCTGTTTATAGATCAGCAGGCAGGGCCTCCTTCCATGTTTTGCAAACTCCAGGGTTGTGAGATGAAGTGGAAGCAGATTTTTAACATAAAACTCTTTATAGTGATGTTGGTTTATATGGGGTGTTCTGCTTTCTGAAATGTGAGGCCTTTCAAGTTAAGCTTGATTGAAAATCTGCTGAAATCAGGAGCAGTTTGTTGTCTAATTTTCCATTATCTTTAACAGGAGAGAATTCTGTTGCAACAACTGGCCTGAGGATTAGTCTGTTACTAACTTATTCTTCCTATTTTCATTTTGTTTAAGATGACAACAGCTTTGGAACTCACTCCCATCATGGAACCAGTTCAGGACCAGGATTTTGGACTGGATTAGGAGCAGGAAGCTTGCTAGGCTACTTGGCAGGCAATCACAGGTAAAATATGCATACTATCAGATTTTAAGCATTTAAGCTTTCAGGGGGTATGCCATATGCTATATTGGCAGTAAGATTTCAGATCTGTATCATTCAAATTATAAAATCCTACATGTCATTCAAATTATAAAATCCTACCACTAGAAGAATTTTGAGCAGCTGTTTGTAGCTCCAGGACTAGAGACATTTCAAACATGTTTCTGAGGAGAATTAGAAAGACTGAGATACTTTATTCTGCTTCCTCTGACCTGGCATGATGGCCTGCAAGTTTAAATTGAGCATTTAAACAATTTATCTGCAGAATGCCTTAAAACACACATAGTCATATTAAGCATATAATCATCTATATATGGATCTCTTGTATCAGTGTCATCTTTCCTAAAATAAGTCTGGATGGCCATATTTTATATAGGCTTTTAGACATTTAGAGTGCATAATTTTTAGATTAACAGTTTAAAGAGAGCAGTTGCTGCTATTTTAGGCTTCAATGGAGAAAATATGAGATTCCTGCAGGGAATCTTCAGAACCTAAGCAGTTTTCTCTATTTATTAAAGGACTTGCCTAAGTATCAAGGCGATTCCTGTAGAAATGTAACAGATTAGAGAGTAAGATATATGGACAAGAGTGTATGCTAACCATCTGCCTTGTAAAGCTGTGGGCTATTTTTAATAACAGAAGCCTTATATTAATTCTGCTAAGAATTTTTCTAATGTATAATGTATAATGTGTTAAAGTTTTTATTGACCTGGTATTTCTTAAGGCTTAAATACATGGCTCTTCTGTTGAGGCATTCTATTTATGTAGTATCTACATATGGTTTGTTCCCTGATTTCTATACACACCCCCATATCAGTAGGACAAATTATTGTTCAAGATTAGAGATCTAAGTGAGTAAATCCAAATACATAAACAAGCTTCCTAACCTGGGCTTCTTTTTGCTTAAAACAGTCTTTGGTCCGCTATTATTTAGTTTGGTTTCTTAGGCTGTTGAAATTATGTGCTGCAAAATGCTGGTGCCAGGAAGTGTGAGAGAGCTGTTTGTACATTTCAACAACAGGAAATTCCATATCCATGGAAGCAAGTAATTTTAAGTGACTGAGTCAAAGACCATGATATGTTAGTGTTACTGATATGACCTTTTCAAAAGAGTTAACAAAAGGATATTTTCTCTTGCCAACTATGGCTGGGATGTAGGTGATGCCAAAATGCATTTAAACTTCAGATTTCAAACGTCTTTCTTGTCAAAATTTCAGAAAGAAAAGTTTCCTCATTTGCAATTGTTTAGAATTCCTTATTTTGAAGCTTAATTTCCTTTTGAAAATCTACATATTATGATATCACAGCACTGGATGTCCTTGCTCTCAGTGTGTTAACTACATTAAATAGGAATATTTCCAGCTTTGAAATAAATGCTTACAGTTCTCCCTTGGAGGTGCAGTTCTCTTGTTTGGAGTGGTATCTTCTTATTTTTTCCAAAAGCCACTAATGAAGCCTTCCTTCTACTGTGTTTCATGCCAGAGCACAGCCACATTCCTCTTATCACAGTATGTGGACAGAAACCACAGCTGTACCTCCTATGCATGGGTACTCAAGGAATTCCATAAAAGGCAGCAGTTCAGGAACAAGAACTGCTACTGGTAAGGCAAAACACCTTTCAATTTCTTGAAGCTCAAGAGACTTTGACCTATCAAAAACATGCAGATGTTAATTACAGTTGAACAAGCATCCTTGTTTTATTTTACCACTTAGTGTAGATGGCATGTAACAATGTCCCTTCCTTCTATTCCCTATGGAAGTAGGGCGTGAAATTCCCCACAGGCCTGTGGTAGGCATGGCACCATCAGCATGTGGCTTGTCTTCACTCGCAAGGTGCATTAGTTTAAGGCTTTCCCTTCTGATGAGCACTACACGTACTCTTCTCGAGCAAACGTGCACAGACATGTTCTCTGTAGAATGCAGGTTGTTTAATCTGCAAGTGCAGAATAATTTCCAGGCCAATCAGCCTTCAGTTGCTTGCTGTTCTGCTTCATGTGAATATGTTTATCTCATCTCTATTGCCACCTTTAGCCTTTTTAGAACTAGAGAGTTCAATGGAAAGGCCATGGTAGAGCTGACTTTTTTTTTTTTTTTCAGGCTTTGGGGGCACAAAGCGAAGATGAAATCCTTACATTATTACGTCAGAGTAATTGAATAAGATCCTGTTGTGTACTTGTACTTCTTTTAATAGTAGTATACTTCAGAAGTGGATATGAGGTATGAAGGATTAGGCAAAGAATTCCTCACTTTCTCTGTGAATTCGCACTGCTGTTTAGGGTAACACAGATGTCATCCACTAAGAGAGCATCCACTATTTCAAAACAGCAGTATCTCCTACAGAAAAAGCTCATCCAAGTCAAGAAGAATGATTTACAGTGACTGTGTATCTGTCTGTACTTAAGGCATTATGGCAATGATATCCTTACTAGATTTTCAAAGCATCGATCTTACTACTGTGTTCTGAGCTTCATTTCATTTGGTCCAGAATTCCTGTTAATTTCTTTCCTCTTTACTGGTAGTCCAGCATCTACCTGATATGTAAAGAGTGCTGTTCTTTGAAACTACTTTTGTTTGCCTTTGCAGAATTAATGTGAACTTTACTGTAAGTGCAGTAAATGTTGGAGTTCTTCCTCAGTGGACAAGAGCAAAACTGTGTATAAAGAGATTAACATTAGTATGTTTGTATCTGTGCTATGTGACCGTTGGAGCAAAAATGTGCAGATTCATGGATTCTTCATGTTATAGAGTTTATCCAAGGTAACTGTACAAACCTGGGGGACTTTGTCTATATGTTATTTGGGGTAAAGAAATAAATCTGGAAATCTGGACCTTTTTCTGGAAAACTGAGGTAATTTAAATTCAGATGATTACAGATGTTTTGCCTGCATTGAAGCCACAGATTTTCCTATTAATGGTGGATGTTGGCAATGCTGTGAAAACTTAAAATGTGAATGGTCTGTCCTGCTAGATCACCTGTCCAGGGCACAGTAAACCAAAGGTGCTCATTGCAAAAGGGAAGTGAATATTCTTAATGCAAAGATGATGGAATCTCTGGGGCACAGCAGGCCTTGATACTAAGCTAAGAAAGGAAATTGGATATCTAACAGGATGTAAACTTCCCCAAATGTGCTTTTTAAAAAAATGAAATGCTGTTGAAGAGTGAGAAGCAGAGAGGCCTTGCTTTGTTCTGATATTTTGGGGCCTCTGTGAAGTGTCATACAGTTGACTTCTCTCCTGGAAGAGGCATTGCTGGATGAAAAGCAGAGAAATTTCTCAGGATTGTGTGGAGAGGGGAAGAGTGAAGAATGCTTGATCACCAGTTCTTCTCCAGACCCCCTTCTAACAGTTTAGACGTGTTTGTGTAGGCACAGCTCACGTATGCTGGCAGCAGCCAGAGAAGCATTGTCTTTCAGCCTTGTGAAAATACTGTGTCTGAAAATACTGTGATACCAGCTATTACAGAGAAAGCAAAGCAATGTTCTGCTGATGTTTGCAGCTCCTCAAGTAGATGAAGTAGGTCTGGTTAGTCTAAGAAAGTGACTTCAGCATGACTCAGGGAAAAGCAACCCATGTCCATTCATGAGTATAGAAGGAATTAGTTAATATGTTAACACCCAAGTTTGGTGTATGACTTAAGCAACCAAAAGAGAGAAAATCAAAAAAGAAAAGAAAAAATATACAAGCAAACCAAACCAGCAAATTCCAGAAATCTTTATGGAGCCAACAGCCAAAAAAAATGCTTCATGAGAAAGTTCTTGTACTAAAAGTATTATCAGTTTCATTTGATACTTTCAAAATTACTTGAGGGTGAAATTGTGCTTTGCTTCTCACAACTACCCGAGAGCTGGGGGAAAATAACTGCATTAATAGTCTGCACTGTGAACCTAAAAAGGGAAGTGACAAAGACCTTACTGATGTCCTCTTAGAAGGTTCTACCTTTTATGAGAAGAAGTTCATGGTAAATCTCTTATCTTTATAACAAAGTGTAGCAGAAGAATATACTTTAAATATGGAGTTCTTACTTATTTCTAAGTGTATTCAGGTTAGGCTTGTCATAGTCAGTATTTGCTTTGTCAACTAACTGCATAACAATGAAATTGGATTTTTTTCTAACTGGGTAGTTGGAAGCTGAAGTTTGCTTTTAAATTACAGTATCGTATAAAATGTTTTAGACAATGTTTTCATTTGTATTTATGTATTTATAGTTTCTGCATTAAATGTGCAAAAATATGATACATAAGTCTACTATAGCTTCTGAATCTGTTTGGATATGTTTGCCCTTCCCTCTTATAAAGGAATGAAATAAGTGAATAAGGAGTGTTTTTGTCTTTAAATCACTATCTTGAGGCCTGCAGGGATGGCATTGTCTGTTTTCTCAGAGTTCTCTGTCTCATCATCTACTTCCTGGGTAAATAACATCATATTTTCCCCACGGATGCAAAGTGCGTAAGCTGTATGTTGTTTCAATAAAATAATACAATACTGGGAATAGTTACTGTATTGATTATGTTTTCAGTAGCAAAATACTGAATCCTATAAGAAATTGAAGGCTTTCTTGTAGATCAGGGCTTGGGATCTGAGTCTGCAGAAAAGCTGTTACGTCAGCATGTTCCTCGTTTTACACAGTGGTGAGCTGAGCCCTTCAAAAGAATTTATGGTCATCACTGCTGTTACTGGTTGTGGAGAGAGCAGAATTCTACACAGGGATAGCCTAAGCTCATGTATTGTCTTCTTACACAGAGGATGTGTCACTGCTGAACAAAGACATGGTCTACACAGAGCATGTAATCTTGGCAGGTGTAAACTGGGGTTAAATGGGAGCCTGCAAATTCTGCTGTCAGTGTTTCCTTCAACAAATGCTGATGCTCCTGAGTAAAAGGAACTCGTGGACCACAGTATAGAGCTCATAGTTCTGAGACTTTGAGCTTCCTTCCTGAGCATCAGATCTGGAAGGTCCTAGTCTCCTTTCTAATCCTGGGCAGGGTTCTGGCAGCGTCTTCACAGCAGCTTCATAGTTGTAAGGCATATGTAAATGCTCAAACCATTAAATGCTGTTGTAGGTAGTTACAATTCTATGTGGTACCTGGGACCAGAACTGCTTGTACTCTGACAAGGCTTACATCCTCACACAAAGCTAAAACTCATTGCAGAAACAAAACTCCTGGTTTTACAGCTGACTTCCCATGAAGCATGTGATGAAAAGAAAAAAAAAAATATGGACAGAGATAGGCTTGATAAGCTTTCTTCATGCTGCTCTGTCTTGTGACTCAGCTGCCAGGTCAGATCTTGGCAAGTTCTGTGGAGTGTCATGCTGTGCACCTTGCTCTTTTCCCTGGGTGCCATGTGCGTTTGACTTAGCACCAAGGCAAGACAGTAGGTGGTTGGTTTGAAAAATAAAATTCTTCTATGGTCATCACTTTACATCATTAAGTTCCAAAAAGGGAATTAAGCCAGGTACTGCGATTTTCAGCACTAGGAGTTGTTGCACAGAGAAATTACTGAAGTAAAGTAGCAAGTAATAACTACCTGCCTGCACAGCTGTCTAAAAGCTGAAAATGCAGCACTTGCACAGACTGTTGTCCACTTAGCACTAATTAAAAGTGATGTATTTTTTCTTCATTACTAAAACAAATTTGTATTTTAATTTTAATATTTTCAGAATCCCTATCAACCAGTGATTGTGGTGGAGAAGTAGCCCAGCTGTCTGTGAACTAAGGTGGATGAGCAAGTACACAAAAACATTAAAATCTCACAGCAATGCAATCTGTACCAGCAGACAATGCTCTTGTGTCCTGTCTATTGAAACATAATGTCAGGTCCTTCGTTCTCCTTTCATACCTCCTGGGGCAGCTCGGGGTTGAGTGCTGTGTGGGAGCAGCTCCTTATCACTCGGCATATTTTGCTGAGGCCTTCCTCTGCAGCCAGTCCTTTTGCTTTCCTAATATTGTGTGTAGCTGCAGTATTCTTCACTTTCTGACACCTCCTTTTCTATTGCAGCTGTGACTTGCCAATGCTAACGAAAATAATCAGCAGACTCAGTTTCTGTGGCCTGTATATCTTATCTCCTGCTGTCTTCCATCTTGTGGTTCCCTCTGTTCTAGCTGGGGGTCAATGTTTATTTAGCAAGGAAAGGCTGAGCAGTTGTAGAAAGTGCATTGAGCTGGGAATGGATGGAGTAGATAGCAATGAAGTCAAGGGAGACAACTGTCAGGCTGTGAATTGACCTATGGGCAGTATGTCTGTGGAAAGACTTTTTTTTTAGCTTTTTGTCAGAAAAGCATTTTTGTCAAAAGTACAGTATGACAGCCGGGGATTTGAGCTGGTGAACTGGCAGCAAAGGAGAAGACCTGAAAACATTCTTTCCATCCTAACTTAGGAATGATTAAGACTTGTAGCACCAGGAAGCTGGCCAAGGATGTGCTAGCTCAGCCACTCCACAGTCATGCCATTGCAGGTCCTGCAGGTAGATGTATGTTTAAAGATACCAGGTACTTCTAAAAATGCCAAGCAGAAGAAAGGTGACTTGGCCCTGCATCCATGTTTCTTTCCTTCTGCAGTGTGACTTAGAATGAACAGAGAAGGCCAAATGTGGAAAGAGCAGCAAGCAACTATGACAAGGGGTAGCAAGTAGGCCAAAGTGAAGCTTGCAGGGGAAGTCTGTGTCCTAGTATGTCCTGCCTGTTCCCTCTTCTCACACAACAGCAGGAAATAGTAGGCAGTTCTAATAGCTGTTGTATCAGGATTATTTTACTGAATTTTCCTGCATCTCTAAAATTAAGTCCTGCAGGCAATTACCAGTAGTATGAATTGACACCTTTTGCTATCAGCGTCATCTGAGCCATTCCATAATTCAGACTTCAAAGTAGCCACTGTGAAATTTGGAGGAGACAAATCACTGCCTGCTTAAAGACCAGAGTCTCTGTAGTACTGCATAAGGATCTTTTCCTCATTTCCTGCATTTGCCTTGACTTCCCTGGCATCAAGACTTATTCAGTCTTTGCTGTGCAACTTTATTTAGATGTCATTGTGCTCTGAGACTTGGCCTTGAGATTACAGCCCTGACATCATTGTTTCTGTAAGCTTTCTTCTCTGTGCCTCCTGTGTCCTTGTAACCAGCATGTGGGGATATCTTTATTGAGGCAGCACTGGAATTACCAACAATCCAGAATACCTTTTGCTGCTGCTGCCTAATGGGAGTTATTCATCTCCCAGTAAGCTCCTGTGGTCATTTTCATGTCATTTGGCAGCTGTAAACATACCACATCTGCTTAAATGGACAGACAACAATTACAGTTGGGGGGGAAAAAAGGGGGAAAAAAAGTGCAATGAATGCAGATAAAATGTTGTGCTGGAACAAGTTTGCAGAGCTAACCTTCACCATGGGATTACTTTATCAACATTCTTCTCCAGGAGTTAGATGAGTACTTTATTGATGTGAATTTTAAAAATGCCTTCAGTGTCTTCTGTACTGCAAGAGTGGAAGACTTAAAACTGTAACAGGTTTGGTGTTCAACAAAGTCAGACCTGTTCAGGGCTCTTTGTAGTTTGACACACAGCTTGCAAAGAATTGGTAGCAGTAAAAAGGGAGGTTAGGTCAGCATAGGAATTTATGTGGCTTTAGCATAAACAAAAACAAACTGATCTGTGCTGTTTCTGTAACCGAGGTAAAAACAAGCTCCAATCAGTCTGAAGCAGCTCAGAAGGTTGTTCCTATCTTTGCTTTGAGCTGAGATCCTGTTCGGCACAAATTGTCATCTGCTGCTGACAACTACTGTCAGCACTGAAGTCCTCTTTCCCTTAGGTAGGCAAACCCTCTGTCCCCATTCTGACTATTAGAAAATCAGCCACCCCCCCTGGGTCATAGTGCAGTGTGACTCTGAGTTGGCAGGCTTGGGTGGTTAATTCTACATTAACAGGTGGAAGGATTTATTTCCTTTTTAACAAGGAGCTGGGGATTAGGCTGTAAGTGAATGTGTATAGAGCTGAAACATGTGCAAATGTAAGTGATGAGAGGAAGACCATACTTGACTCGGGTAATCCAGTTTTACCTAAGATATTAATACATTCCCTTTAGCCCAGCTGATGCAGCTGCTAAAGAGAAGCTAGTGTTTGGGCAGATACTGACTTTTAAATTGCAAAGCTGCTTTGGACATAACTGAGAAACAGACCTTTCTGCAGCAGCTGAGAGAGAGAAACACAGTGTGAACTCTTCAATGTCCAAGAGCATTCAGCCTGAGGAGGCGAGAACAGGAAGTCCCACATAGAAACCAGTGAGTGTTTCTAGCCTGAACCTGCTACCGAGGCATCTGTGCCTCTCCAGTCTTTGTTTGCTTAAGCACCTGAAAGGCCTTATGGAGCCATGAGTGCTACCACTTAGCCTCAGCTTGGCATATTTCCAAGCGAAGAGGCTGTGGGTGAGAGAAGATTGTTTGATGACCTTTGGACAGCATGTCAGGAGAGGCCCAGGAAGACAGCTGAGCTACAGGAATTTGTCATGCCCTGGAATGACAAATAAATTAAAGGCATGGAACAGTCAGCAGCAGAGACCTTTAGAAAGAGATGTAGAATGCCTTGGTGTAGCCAGTCAGCACACTGGAGGGTGTTCTTGTACACAGCAGGCTGGAGCAGCTGCATCCCATGGTCTGCATGTGGCTTATGAAGATTGTATTGGTTCAGGTGCTGGAGCACTGCTGGCCATTCTCTTGCTCTCCCTCCACATGCACGGCCTGACCGTGCATTTTCACAATCTCCCCAGCTCGGAGATGAGTGCACCTTGAAACACTGGCAATCTGGTTTATGAAACTTTGTACCACAGCACATTCTAAAGGCCAAAACTAAAGATGTAAAGGAAAGGATTGGCTGATTTTGCATAAAAACAATACATCAGCTACATAACATCTTGCTGAAAAATACCTAGAACTTGAATTCCAGAAGGAGAAGGTGTTAATGTTAATACCTCCATCAGAGTCAGGGTACTGGGATAGGCAGAGCTTTCCTCCAAGGCAGTATTACAGCTCTTGCATCATTATCTGTGAGGATAAGGATCTACTTATCCTAGGCACAGCCTCCTAGCACAGAAAGGTAATGCCAACTGAACAATGCTTTGCCCATACTGAAAGAGGAAAAGGATGGATCATACTGGGCAGCGTTTCACCTCCAGTAAGACAAAATCCCCTTCCTGCAGGTCCCCTAGACAAAAGGATCAGTCTGCAAGGATGGATGGGAGGTGGGTTTTCTGGTTCCTTTCTTAACTTGCGGGGAGAGGTTTATTAGCTTAAGATGAGCTGCAGATACTTAAAGGAAAAGGGTGAAAAGGGAGACATTAATAATGAGGGGTTGAGGCTTACCTGTGTGTCAAAGGTGAAAGGCAGCTGTTAATGACAGCTTTTGTTTTGCTTGTTCGGGTTTTTTCCTGGCTTCCCGTTAAGAGAAAAAAAAATGGGGACAAGAAGAAAGTAATTTTCTCTGCGTAGAGCACTACATTTTCCATATTTAAAGGAAATGTTAGGCCTTGCTTAACCTGAGCTTTAGCCAGTGTTTTACTGAGTAATGTGACTGCACCAGTGAAACCTCTCTTGAAACTGTGCTGCAACCCCATAACTTTGAGAAGAGAAGGGCAAGGAACACCCATGGGTGCTTTTTTGAGACAATAAGAGGGTGTCCTCTTAAGCTGCATGGTGCAGCTTTTCTAGCAAGGAAAGCCACGGCATGGCCAATGTTGAGCATTTGAAAAAGCCCATACAATTGCAGGGGAGTGCACAGAGAGTGTGCTTGGGAAAATGTTCATACACTTCACTGATTCTTAGGGATTATTTCAGGCTAGTGAAATGATGTTTCTGTTGACTGAACAATTACTGGAGGCTAAGTGGAAAGGTTTATATGTTTATTTAGGCAATGTTTTAAACTTTTGCCCTCAGAAGAGTTGCACTGGTGCAAACAGCAAAGGTTGGAGAACTGGGCTGGAGAGAATGCTGGAAGTTTTTAAAGTCTTTTTTTAGACTTATCACATGATTTAAAGTACCCTTGCTATTCTACAGTCCTGAACCCCTTTTCCAGTCCCTGGTACTGGAAAGGAACAGCTCTTCCAGAGTCAAACTTGGTGGAATATTGCCTGATTGTCAGAAGGCGAGCTGGTGCTTGCAGCAGGTAGGAGAACAGGCAGCGGCTGCTGTTCTGGGAAAGATGAACAAAGACTCTGTGAAGGTGGAAACAGAGGAATAAAGGGCTCAATTAAGAAAGGGATGAACATCCCACATATGTTTGGCTGAGTGACATTTCCAAGCCAGTGGGCATAGGAAGCCTGGTGAGAAGCAGGAGCAAGAGGACTGTGGCTTAAATTCAGAGGCGTTTAGGAAAGTTAGGTGGGATTTCTGAACCTGAGGTGAATAAGACAGACTCTTCCCAGCAGGACTTAATGAGAGCAGACATGCAGCACAGAGTTTGACTTGCTGGGACGTAAGGAGAAATGAAGGGTCAGAACTGTGGTCAGCTGAGCCCCACCACACAGCCATGTGTTCTTTCTAAAGGGGGCCTTCCTCCTCCCTTGCTCTTCCTTTCACCCAGCAATTTGTACATTACATCTTCTCCCCACATAATCCCTGTTGTTAATTAGCCAGTGGTAAAGTGCAGAGAGCTGTTGCTTAAGATGCAGTTGCTCATCCAGGGAACTGCTGTAAAACACCAGGAACACCATTCCCTATCCTGTCATCACCCAAGACAAAAAAATGTGCATGTCCAAATCCAGTTACACCAATGCTCCCATACGAGAAAGGCTTTTAAAAACAGTTTTCTGAGTTGTTGCAGCTGGACGTCTGTTTAGGCTGTGGCACTGTAATTCCAGGCACAATATTACCCTCCCCTTCCAAAGAGTTACTTGGGCAACTTTAGTTTTAGAAGCCAGGAATTGCTGCAGAGGATTAGGTGCTGTGTGCCTAGCCCTGACACCCAGCTGCACAGCTTTCAGCTGCAAACTTGAGGTCACGTTTTCCACAGCACTTAGTACCTAATGCCTCTCCCTTCCATGGACTGAAATCATGTGGTACCAACCACATAAATGGGAACTGTGCAGTCTGATGGCACAAAATTAACCATTCAGAGCATCTTGAAACAAACAGGACTTGACAGGATGTGTTTTGTGCCAGGTTCGTGATTTGAGTCAGATGGCTGTGGTGGATTAGGTCTGGCATTGGTAGCCTGAACACTGGGTTTACTGCTTGGTAAAATCCCAGACACAGCAGTTGGAAACAGTCTTATGTTAGAACCTAAAGATGTTTTTAAAAGGCTGTGTTTAAATAGATACAAATATTAAGCCTGATTGCTTGTAGAGAAATACCCTGTGAGTAAAAAATGGTAACTTTCAGTAAACATCTTTTTGAAGAGTCTTAGCCTTCTTTGCACATGATATTTTGTAGTGTATGAAATAATGCCTTTGCCAAAGTTTGCCCCTTCAGAGTATCAACTGCTGTCCAAGAAGGCAGCAAAGCCATAACAAATGCGATCTATTCTGTATGCTTTTCTGAAAGAGCAAAGAGCAAGTAGTTAAGTGTGGATAGCCTTCTGGAAGTTTGTACTCCCTCAAACTGACCCCTATTACACCCCTCTTAGACAGAAGTGAGAACAAGGCATTTGCACTGGCCTTGTAAGGTGAGACAAACCAGTGCTGGTCACTGACAATGAGCTTTTTGTAGAAATAGTTTTAATGTGTTGTTCTACTGATCCTGTTCACCACAGATGTGGAAATTTTCATGCTGGAAGGAGGGAGGAGGTGCCACACTGGCTATGAGTCAGAGAATTTTACTGACTCTTTAAAAAAAGATAATTATTAGATTCCTCTCATCATGAGACCTGTGTCTACTGAAAGCTGTAGAATGAGCTTGTTCAAAAGGATTAAGGAAAGAATTTCTGAGACATAAGTGATGCTGCATAGAGCTTGAAATTTTGGCCCATTCTGACCTTCAAACATGACATGTTTCCTAAGTAGCAAACAAGGCAAAACAAACCAAATGGAGATCTTTTTTAACCCAGACAGCAATGTTTTTTCTCCATTAGCACCAAAAAAGATTTCTCTCAGAGCACAATACTGCAAAGTGTATATATGTTGTGAGGCTCTGAATAGTGTTTGTATTGTGAAAGCAAGTGCTTATGGGATCTACTCCTGCCAGTGATTTTTTTTAGAACACTGGAACCATAAACACATTTTACAATATTAACATTGGCATACTTGCAGAGTACAAAAGTTGAGAAATCTGGTCAGACTGGTTTTTGAAAGGTGAAAGAGATCTCTGGTGAAATGATAAACATTAAAATACTATTAAGATAACATTAAAAGTGGTGCTTTCAGCAAGCAATCTGGTCACTAGGAAAAAAAAAAAAAAAAAAAAAGAGGAAAACCAGACAGTGCAAAAAACCTGCTTCCAGGCAATGAACCTAAAAGGGCGCTTATGTCAAATCCAGTTGTGAAATTATACACAAAGGAAAGAACCAAAGCTCCCGTAGGAACCTCAAATCATCTAAACTCCTTTAACAATTCTAAATGCAATGCCTTTATTTTTATAACAGATGGATGTTAATATTGAAGTGTGTTTTCTATTAGAAACACAGTTTCAGCTCCCTGCTCTCCAGCTGATGCAGGATGGAAACAATCCATATGACTGTTCATGTCAACTTTCTTGTTTTGGCAGAAGTTTTTATTTATGATTGCATTTTTTGCAGACATTAGAGGCTTTGATGTGGAACATTTCTTTCATGATACATATTCACTGCAGGACTATCTACATTCAAGCTGCTCGAAAGCATCCCGACCACAAAATAATTGGTGTAGCCACTTCCGTGTGCTGTTAAGATTTCTTGGGGTGCACATATGGGATTTTTTTGGAAAGTACTGGAGAACTAACTGCACTTGATTGCTGGCATACCTTAGGAGTAGTGTAACTTGGGTTTTAACCTATAAATCTGATGGAACAGCCCTAGAATTAAGGAGGTTTGGGAATGGGTCAGACTTGACACAGATCTCAGAGGAGCTTTTCACTGGGGAATGCATCCTTTGTGTTTGCCTGGCATAAAGAGAGTGTTGAGCAAAGAAAGCACTGTCTGCAAATAAGGTAAGTTCTGCAGGAAGAGGTGTAGGCAATGGCAATGCCAAAACTACTTACAGAAATTGGAACCCAGCTGAAGTTAGGTTAGATGTTTTGGAGCCAAGTAGTCTGAGCCAGTAGCATCCATGTATTTCATAAAGGCAAAGCTTTGATGTGAGTCTGTCCTCCCATGTGCTCAAGTTCCTCTGCCAGGGTAGCTGCTCAGAACTGTACCTCTGCATTAATACCAGAGCACAGCTGTGGTCCAAGCACCGTGCTCCAAACTCTGTGTGTCCTGAGAGCAGTGAAGAGGGAGGAAAGATACATGGAGTTTGCAAGGATGTGGTGCCTAGGCAAGGGGACCTTGGGTTAAGGTTATAGGACAACCTCTCTCAAATAAATCTGTAGCATAATATATTAAATATATATATATATATATATAAATTCATAGTATAATATATGTATATTACAGAATTTCTCTTCTGGATGATGAAAATGACAGACAGGCAGATATGGAGGCTAAGAAAGGAGCTTGCACTTGGGAAACAGAAATAGCTAAGGTAGGGCCAGGTGGCAAGATTGGCGAGCACACACACCAGATCTCTGCTGCCCAGGCCAGGAAGGCTGTTACTCACAGGAACAGATCAGATACTTTTTAGATTCTGAGTTTCAATATCTAACAAAGTATCTTTACACTCCTTCAACATTTCCCGACGTAGTTTGCATTCTCCAGTTGTTTTCCTACCTAGAAAAAAAATCACATTTGCTTTACCCAGCTTCAGAGACGTTTCTGCTTTGCCAGCTGGGGTGACTGGCCCTGCCTCTTCACCCACTACCAGGTGGTTCAGCACAGCTTGCTTTGAGGTTGGCCAGATGACACAGACAGAGGGGTTTTTGCAGCCTCCCAGTGATATCAGCCCAAGAGGTACTGGCTCCTGCTGAAAGTTTTGAGATTTAGAAATCAGCTCAGCCTGAGGAATTTCAGATCCAAGGAAATTTTTTAGATATTTATGGTGAAGAGCTATGCAAGTGCCCAAGAGAAGAAAGAGCCACTAAGAAATTTGGGCTCCTCATTTAGGATTGGGATTATCACCTAAACAGAACTGGGTGCTGTTATTGAGCTCTGTTACAGCCAGTGAGTGCATGGTTGGGTTCTGCAAAAGCAACTTTTGGGGGTTTTCCCTGGTTTTGGAACAGTAGGACAATCTATGGAGGTTTTGAGTCCTGTGGTTGCATATGGCATTTTATGCTTTGAGAGCAATTTGAGTAGTTTAGTGGCCTAGACCATGTAATGGTGGAGCAGGGTGAATCACAGAATCAGTTAGATTGGAAAAGACCTCTGGGGCCATTGAATCCAACCTTTGACCGAACACCACCACGCTAGCTAGACCATGGCAAGAAGTGCCACATCCAGACTTAAACACCTCCAGAGACGATGATCACCTCCTGGGGCAGCCCATTCCAATGTCCAACCACGTTTTCCGTGACTAATATCTAACTAAACCTCCTCTAGTTCAGCTTAAGCCTCTCCTCTCCTCACTAGTTGCCTGGGGGAAGAGATCGACCCCATCTGGCACAACCTCCTTTCAGTTGCCTGTAGAGTGGTAAGGTCATCCCGAGCCTTCTTTTCACCAGGCTAAACACCCAGTTCCCTCAGCTGCTCCTCATCAGACTTGTGCTCCAAACCCTTCACCAGTTTCGTTGTCCTTCTCTGGGCTCGCCTCGTGAAGGAGATGCCGTGGGCACCGCCTCGAAGCTGGTCAGATCAGCGTTATCATCCCTGAACGGGACAAAGGAACTCACGGCAGCGGGCCGGGCACGGACAAACCCCGCGGCCGCCAGCTCTGCCCCTGGGCCCGAACCCTCTCTTCGGGCGGTGCCCCTTCCCCCCGCACGCCGCCCGCCCGGTGCCCCCGCCGCTGCCGGGTGACCCCGCTGGGCCCGGCCCCTCCTGCCGGGGGCGGGCGGGGCGGCGCCGCCGCTGCGCGCTGTGTGCTGGAATGCGGGGGCGCCTCCGCCCGCCGCCGCCGCCAGCAGCGCCTCCCGCCCGCCGCGCCCCGCCCCGCAGCAGCCGCGCGGCCGGGCGGCCCCGCGCCGCCGGTGGGTGAGTGAGTGCGGCGGGGCCCGGCGGCCCGGGGAGGGGGGGCCGGGAGCCGGGCGAGAGGCGCTGTCCAGGGCTGATCTGCGGCCGGCGGGCGGGCGGGGGCGGCCGGGCGGGCGGGCCGCGGGGCGATCAGCACCACGGCTAAGGAGCCGCGCCGGCCGCGGGGGCGCTCGCCGGGCCGCGCCGCCGCCGGAAGGCGAAGCCGTCGCCGGCCGGGCCGGGCCGGGCCGGGCGCAGTCGCGGGCCCGGGGCCCGGGAGCAGGCCCGGGGCGCCGCTCGCTCCCCCTCCCGCGGACGGGCATCGGGTGGGCGCGGCCGCCGTGACCTTGCCGGTACCGAGGCGCTCCCTCCGCCCCGCGCCCCCGCACCGGCGCCGCTGCCCTGCCCTGCCCGCCGCGGGGGGAGGAGGAAGCCGGGCGTCCCCACCGGCCGGCGGCAGCGGGCGGGCCGGGGGCGGCGCGGGGAGGGCGCTTTGTGTGGGCAGGCAGAAAATGGCCGCATGCCTGTCAGGCAGGGAGGGAGGGAAGGAGGGAGGGTGGCGGGGGCACGGCCCGGCCCGGCTCCCCCGGCGGATGTGCGCCGGGCCGCGGGGAGGTCGCCGCGGGGCCGGGCCGCCCCCCTTTGTTGGCGGCCGTGGGCCCGGCGGGGCCCTCGGGGCGGGCGCGGCCGGACGGGCACGGCGGAGCCCGGCCGCAGCCCTCGCAGGCTGGCCCTGCGCCCCTCCGCTGTCCGGCGGGGCGGGAGCCGCAGGGCCCGGCCCGGGATCACTCACCTGTCCTGAGCCCCGCCTGGCCCTGGGACCCCGCTGTCAGCGCCTCCCACCCGTCCTCCACACGGTGGGATCCTGTGCCATGCCTAGGTACCCCACCGCCCCTTCGGGCGAGGAATGAGACTTCCCCAGGTTCTGCTTCCTGCTGCCCCAGCAGCTCAGCGAAGAGCTTTAGTTTTTTGATGTTCCCTGGAGGGCTGCTTTGACGGTACTCAGCAGAGGAGACTTTTCCACACTCAGGTGCTTACAGGTGTTCCTTCTCTCTTCCGACAGAATTACTGCCATGGCAACTCAAGTGCTGGGACAGTCTGGTGGGAACAGCCTCTTTCCTGGCAGTTCTAATATTGGCATGGCATTGTCCAGTGACATGTATGACTTACAGGACCTTTCTAAAGCTGAGCTGGCAGCTCCTCAGCTTATTATGTTGGCAAATGTGGCCTTGACAGGAGAAGTTAATGGCAATTGCTGTGATTACCTGGTTGGAGAAGAAAGACAAATGGCAGAACTGACAACGGTGGGAGACAGCAACTTCTCAGATAGTGATGGAGAGGGTATGGAAGATACCCAGGCTGCAGAGAGTGACCGTGAGGCACCTGAAAATGTGGAGTTAAGCTCCCTTGAGGTTCCTAGTGTGGAAAGTCAAGGTCCAGCTGCTTGTTCCCCTCCTAAGGCTCCCAGTGCGGACAAAGATGCCTCATTGGAAGCACCGGGTACTCCAGAAAGCACAGAGGACAAGTGTAAGAACTTGAAGAGCAAACCATTTCGTTGTAAGCCTTGCCAGTATGAGGCAGAGTCGGAAGAGGAGTTTGTGCATCATATCAGGGTTCATAGTGCTAAGAAATTCTTTGTAGAAGAAAATGCAGAAAAGCAAGCACAGGTGAAGGAGTCTGATTCCTGCACTGCAGAAGAGGTGGATTTCTCTAAGGGCCCAATCCGTTGTGATCGCTGTGGCTATAACACTAACAGATATGATCACTATCTTGCTCACTTGAAGCATCACAACAAAGCAGGGGAAAATGAGAGAGTCTACAAGTGTACCATATGCACATACACTACTGTCAGTGAATATCACTGGAAAAAACACCTAAGAAATCATTTTCCCAGGAAAGTGTATACCTGTTCAGAGTGCTCCTATTTTTCAGACAGGAAGAACAATTATATTCAACATATTCGAACTCACACAGGTAAGGTTTTAATCTTTTTTTGACTAAGTGCAATGAGACTACTGAATCGATGATAAATGAAGCAAGCAGAGTCTTTTTGCAAAGTTTGTTCTATCTGATAAAGCCGTGTGCTCTCTTCTCTGGTGCTACAAGGTTATAGCTTAGTGGAATTTGCTTTGAGCTCCAGTCTATAGTCCTAGAGGACTGAGGAAATGTCAGGTGCCCAAGAGATGAAGGGCATTCTCTTTAGTAATTTTAAGCCAATTTTTTGAAGAGGAAATGATAAAAAATGACAAAATGACAAAGATTGTCAGAGTCCACAACACCGAAACCTGATGTAGTCTAAAACCAAAACAAACAGGTTGACAAAAGGTGCCTGAATCCCATAGGTAGTTTTGAAAATGTCACCTTTAGACTGAGCTGAAACTTGACTAAGGTGTACTTACAGAGAAGAAAGAGCTGATATATACATGCAGAGGAGTCCTCCAGCATCCACAAAGTCAGAATAAGAGTTGAACAGTGAATTAATTATTTTTAATGCTCAGAGGCTTCATTTTTTCTAGGCCCTGCATCACTGCAGCAGCCAGAAGTAGACACATACTTCTGTTGCCCTATAGGAAGCCTTCCAGGGGGTCTGGCCTGATTTCCTGACTTCTTCTAACCTTGGTTTGTAATTGGATGAGACAGTGTGAGGCCCCTTTTTTCCCTGGTGCATAGCAAGTGGATTCAGAGGACTGCAGTGTTGCTGCCATCCTGTGATCTGGGACCACAGGTGACTTAGGAAATACCTTGCTTTTCATCAGAGAGCCTCGCCACCCTCTCACACGGGGGGGTTCTGACGAACCAGAACTCCATTAGAGGAGGGGTTATCGGAGCCATCTCGCCCCTCCGGGCCATGAGGTACAGTTACTTGGCCTCCTGATCCCTTTTTGTGGAAGTGAGAGGGCAGTTCAGAGCTTCCTTGCTGCTTCTTAGAAGCTTTTATTTCCACTGTGTCAGGGCTTTTCTGTGGAGAGGGCTCACTTGCTAGCCATCTTCTAGCGTGCTCACCTAACTTGGTTCCCCTTTATTGTAGACTCTGCTGGCTGAGCAAAACACTGGGGAATTTCTCCTTCAAAGTCATGTTTTGTCACAGCAGTGGCATGAATGGTTTGGAGGTTTCAGTTCAGTTGTCTGCAGCTGTCTGGAAGGGGTGGGCACCCCAGAGGCCTCAGGGCTGGGCTTGAGCCTAAGTGTGCAGGAGTTTGTGTTTGTCAGATTGCTTTAGTGTCTGCTTTGTTGGGGCTGGTAGGGTCTGCTGGGAATTTTAGTACTTTATTCTTTCCTAAGAATAGCTGCGTGCTGTTGTTCAGTGGATACCATCAATTTCAAACTCAGTCCTGTCTAAATATTTTTTTCTAAACAAGTAAACAAAGTTTATTTTGAGAGGTATTAGGAAAGTGGTGTTGTTTATGGCATGTTTATTTTTTTGTGCGTGTTTTGTAGGAGATAACAGGAGAGAGACCAGGTAAAAATGGGAAAATAGTAGTAGAAAATCTAAATTAATCTTGTGGGGAGCTCATGTAGGTGACATTAAGTCCCCCTTTCTGATTTCTGAAAGTGCTGTTCCTCTGTTGAGTTTTACAGGATCTACCATGAAAGCATGTTTGCTGAGGAAATGCTCTGTTATCACTGCATTTGACCAATTTACTGATGAACCGTGTTAAAATTTAAAAAAATCAAGTGTATCCAGATCCCCTTTTTTCTCCTTTGTTGTGCAGCTGTGCTGTCAGGGTTTCTGCTTCGTTTCATTACTGTAGTTGAGCTGGAATGAATGCTTATGATTTCAGCATGTTTTAGTCTACCCTTGTAGGTGTTTCTTTGCTACTTCATAACTACATAGTTAAGTTCTTTCAGGCAGTTCTTGCTTGATCAAAAACTTCCAAATATGTTAGTAGAATGATGTAGGAATATGCCTTGTTTCCAGTAGCATTTGTTTTGTGGAGGAGGGTGTTAAAGTATTAGAAGAATGAATAAGCTCCTGGCAGGTATATTTTATACACCAGGCTAAAAGTCTCTGCCAATACTAATGTGTAATAAATTGCCTTAAAGAAGACAAACAAAACCAGAATGCACTAAAAGTCCCACCAAACAACCCTCACCAAAAACCCTGAAAATACACCCACAGATATTTTATAATCAAAAGTATTTGCAGTCTGTTTACATACCAGTATTGAATTTAGTAAAAACTGGCTGAATGATGCTAAAATAGCTTTGGATTGTAGTTCTCATTTAAAGCAAAAAAAAATATTTGTTGGGAAAAATAAATGGGATACATCCATATTTTTCTTCCTATTTTATGGGTTCAGAATATTAAAAAAGAAAGTTGGAATTGTTTGTTTCTTTGGTTTCCTGATTGCTAATAGGTTAAATAATTTTGGATAGATACTATTCTTTCTCTCCTGTTTTTTGTTATTCATCAGACTTTTTTTTGTGGGAGAAAATGCTTCTTTGCAGTTGATTTGATTCTGTTGTGTTAGAGCCATACAGTTTTCTGAAACACGGACTGTACAGAGTGGAGTTTCACAGGATAAATGTGCTGCTGCTGCTGCTGCTGGAGAAAGGCAGTCTCAGTTTTCTACTTGTATCCTTGGACTAGTTGATTCAGCTCACTAAAATGGAGTAAAGGAGTAAAAATACTAGTTTCCTCTTTCCCAGCTTGGTTTTCTGCTGGTTAGTGAACTTAGTTGCCTTACTAATGACACATGCAAATATCAGAGCATGTGGCCAGGAGCAGAAGGGGGCTGCATGCATGATTGGGAAAAATACCAATCCTTGGCATGTTTGGGGACCACAGGAAGGCAGGCACAGGCTATCTGCCTGCTTGTTGTTGCTTGCGTTCATGTTGAGAAACAGATGTTCCAGAACCTGCCCTGTGCTGAAGATACATTGCAGCTTGTGGCAGAGCTTGTGGGACAGGCTGCTTTCAAATGCTGGGGACCTTGGGCAGATGGGTGTTTCAAGGACCCTACAGATGGTCATAGGCCTGTCACCTGGGAAGGCTTCATCCGAGAGAGCCTATCTGCTGTCCGGGAGTGGCTGGCTGGAGGTGTTCAGAACAATCTGTTCCTCTGCTGCTTGGGCAGAAAGGACTCTGTGTCAGGGACAGATCTTCCTGGGCTCGTTCGTGCTCATTAGACCTTTTAGACCAAGTTTTGACTTGATTTACCTGCTGATTCTGGAGCTGTACTACGTGCAAGACAGTGAAGCATTATTCTCTTTCTTTTTTCTCTATTTTGCTTGTTAGAAGAAATTTCTAGAAAACTTCATTGAAAAGAATCTGAAGACTTGGATAGCTAACACATCTGCTTCAGTCAGTGACAATGTTCTGCGTGTGTTTTTGGACTGGTTTTGGTTTGGTTTGTGGTTGTTTGGTGTGGTTGGTTTGTTTGTTTGTTTGTTTGTTTTAGATTTTGGTTGTGAGAGGGGAACTTTCTTGCTTGCCACTGTGTTGGAAGTTTGATGGAAGCAGATTTGTTTCAAGCAGATGGGACTTCTAATGGCATTATAAGAAAAGGCTTTATCAAGAGGTTGTTGAGGAATACCTTTGGTGCAGGTAGCTCAGTGTGCATTCTGCAGATCCAGATCAGGTTTTGCTCAGGGTGAGGGCACAGAGAGGCCATGAATTGCCAACCCTGTACCGGTGGTGCCAGCCAGGTGGATGGACACTGAGAGACACAGCAGGAGCCATGAACTGCCAATCTTTTGGATAATAAAGCAGATGAAGACTGGGGAGGCCAGCAAGGTAGATGTACATGGGGAAGCTTAACAATGGGAACAGAAGACTGGGGAGAAAGAGTGAGACTTGTGTGCAGGTAGACTGTGAGGGTATGAAAGTGCAAGGGCTCCACTCTTGGATCCTTTTTGGAAGCAATGGCTCCAGGTGTTTCTGTGTTACTGTGCCATGAGTAAATGGCTTTATGGAATGAGACATCTGAGACTCTGCTATGGGGAACCTGGGATCGAGCCAGTAAGGAAACCTGGTCTGACTGTGTGTGAGTGGGTGTGCAGGAAGTCACAGGGGGTGCCTGTTGGGTCACTGGAGCCACCCACTGTGAAAGGGCTTCAGTCCCAGCAGTGTGGGCTTAGGAGTGTGACTCTTGAGAGTCCCCTCTCAATGGTCAGATGGGGAAATTTATTTAACAAGATGGTCTTAAACTTGTATGCCGATGCCAGTCTGCCTGTTCATTTGCACAGCGTTAAGTGCCTGCTTGAGCTTTGGCTAGATTGGGGCTTATTATGTGTCTTCTGGAGAGGTCTTCTTGATGGCTTGTTTACATATAATGAACCAGCTTGGAAAATTACAATACAAATCCTTTGGATAATAGTATTTTACAGAACAGCCTGTACAATGCATTTAATTCTCAAGTGGCAATAACACATTTTGAATTAGCTGTGGTCATTATACTTAAATCTAATATATTTTGTGGCTATGCCCTATGTAAAAAAAGCCATGAAAGAAAACCTATTTCACATTCCTAATGTTGTAGGTAACTTTACAGATAGGAAATTTCAGGTAATGGGAAGAAGATATGACTGAATATTCCAGGACCTTTGGCCACATATTTTTTAATTGTATGGAGTAATTTAAACCAAAACCATTTCTTTGTACCAAAAGTACCCCTCCCTTGAACATGACTTAATCTTATTGTGTGTATTGCACCAATCTCCTACCTTGTTTTAATTGGAAAGGGAGGGGAATTGTGGTTGTTAGGGTGAATTTACCTTTAAACTGCTGATCTAATCAAGAACGATAGTCTAAATGTTTGATGGAAGGAAGAAATGTGGAATTAATCTGCATTACAAAAGCTGCTTCTACTGCTGTTTTGGCACAGGCCTCACATCACACACTGGCAGATGCAGATCTTTGCTGCTGCAGATAGAGCTGTGCCTCTGAAAGTGAACACATACCCTGTGTGCAGGGTTTCTGTGGATGTCCAGGTCTCTGTGATTTGGAGAGCACCTTGGATGTATGCCTCATATGTAGCAAATTTATCAAAATGCTGTAGTGTAATTCTGACAGTGATTTTAATAAATATTAGGACTGAGTAACTTATTTTTCCTTTTTCAGCTTCATTCCTCTCTTCTCTTGTGGATGTCTACCCAAGACTAAAAGGTGTTTGTAGGGAAGACAGTGTGCTAGGAGTCTGGGGCAAACACCCCAGGTGCTTATCCGGACCTGCCTAGCACGTTCATTATAAAACTGCCTGCCTTTCTTTGGAGCTTGTCTTTACTTGAAAAAGATTTTCAAGTATCATTGTACTGATACAATTTTTAGCTACAATTACAAGCTGACTGTCCTCAGTGGAGATATAATTTATGACAGGTTAGTTTCCATTAGTTCTCCAGAACCAATAACTCTTCAGGCATGGGGTTTTGAGTCTTTGAAATGAATGTTTATGCTACATATAAGCTTTTGCTAGCAGCATAACTTCACTGATCATGCTTTTCCATGCTGCAAGCTATTTTCACTCTGCCAGTAAAACTCTGGAAGCAAAGACCTGCTCTATCTGCACTTGTGTTCTGGTAAATGGAAGTCCATGTAGAATGGATGGTTGTATCCCATCTTAATCCAAATTAAATATGGAGGTTTCAGGTAAGATGTTAAGCAAAGCAAGAACATACCTCGTTTCTTACAGGATATTTTGTGCATCTTCTAAGTGTTGGGAGAAAATGCTGTAGGGAAGTCAGGTCTGGTAGCTTAAGTTGTCTGTCCTCATAATCCTTTGGCTGAGGTTACAGTTGACCCCAGGTGGACATTAGGATGTGCTTCTGTCATATCCTGCCCTTTTACTACCCTCATTCATAAGGCATGACATGTTGCAGTGGTCTGGCTCAGGCATATGCCCCGTGTCTTTGCTGAGAGATAACATGCCCTCAAATACAGTGTGAGGATCTGTGACAGCCTCCCCTGTGTGGCTTGGTAACCAAGTTTGGGAATCTGCTGTGTTTCAGTAACTACTTTTCTGTTTGCTTTTGCAGGGGAGCGACCCTACCAATGTGCGATGTGTCCTTATTCCAGCTCTCAGAAGACCCATTTAACCAGACACATGCGCACCCACTCAGGTTGGTACGGAGTGGCAGCAGTGTGACTGAGGGAAGGGGGGGGGGTCACAGTATCACAGCGTGGCTGCAGTTGGAGGGGACCTCTGGAGATCATCTGGGCCAGATCCTGCCTCCAGAAGGGCCACCTAAAGCAGTCTGCCCATTCTGTGTGAGATGCCATGTTAGCCAGTAAGGCCTGAGCTTTAGCTCCTTTTTTAATGGGGAAAGTTGTCTTGCTGAGGAATGCTAAGTGTCATGAAAAAATTGATAATGGGAATATATCTTAATTTTTTTACTTTTCAAGATCTATTCTGATATTCACAGGGCTGGTCTAGTACTCCTACTAATCTAGAAATAAATACAACATTGTGATGATACAGGAACAAATTCTTGTACACTGTCTGCTGTCGTAGCTGATTTCAAATCAGTGAAGCTGGGAACATTTTGAGTAGCTGAGAATCTCCTCTGTGATGCCTGGGATTGCATCTCATCCAAGGGTTCTGAGGGAGCCCTTAGCTTTTGTCCAGTATGACACAGTGATGTAAATTAGTATCTGCTTATGGCAAGGAGACACAGGAGAAAAAGGAAGCTCAGAGGATGCTCTCAAGTGACTCAGTCTTTGGGCACTAAAAGCCAAATTAGCAATTTTCACTAGCCTTTATTTTTCTTTATTTTCCATTATTGGTTGTGAGCTGTGGTGTTACAAACATTTGCTCTTGTGCTCTTGCAAATCTCTTTTTGAATGAATTAACAGCATTTTTGGGAGTTGTAACACCATAGACACAAGCATAGTTGTCCTTTATGACTCTCATAAGGGAATTCAGATAGACCTGAGCCTGTGCTTTTGATTTGTTTTTTTGTAAAATCTGAATTGACCAGCCCTAGGTGAATTCCTAATGCTGGCCAACAGGAGTTGAAGTCTCCTGAACAGTAATTGTCTCGATTTCAATTGATGAGGTTTTTAATTGAAGCCAGGAGATAGGCAATTTTAATTGTAGTGGAGGGGCGCTTGGGTCCATTAAAAATAGCCACCTTTAAAATGGCATGTCAGTATTTTGGTGTGAGAATTTTGTGAATGGAGTATAATACTTGGTTGAATCATCTCTGGTTTGCAAATGAACCACCACATTTACAAATGGTTTGGTCAATACTGAACCTGGAAACCACTTCACGAATATATTGCTCTGCCCTTGTTCTGTGCAAGGAAGTCTCAACTCCGAAGGAGGTAAGGAGTGGAATCTGCCTGTGACCCCTGCCTCAAAGGTCTCTGAGGGAAGGCATGACTTTTGCTATCAGGAGTCTTGTATTAATAGCTCTTCTAAATTCTATTGTATGTTTTGTTGCATTGCGCAGGCAGCTGCACCCTTTTCTATGGCAATTTCTGGACTCCTGCAGTTGACAGGCTGGCTGTTTAAGGCCCATGGGTGCTGTAGCTTTCTTCCTATGTCAGACAGCAAATGGCAGTGGTTTAGAGCCTAACTCGCAGCTGTTTTTTAGCCATCTTGGTACATATCCTTTTCACTTGAACAATAAAACCCCAGGATTTAGTAGAGACCATGGACACAAACTTCACATGCAGTCTTTGAGTTACCAGGTTGCAGCTGCCTCTGAGCACTCTTTGCACTTAGAACAGCTTGTTCATGTGTATATAAGAGAGGCACTTGTCCTCCCACAGTGCAGTACAGAACTATTTGAAGTGTAGATGATGAAGACTCTATACTTGGAGGAAGGATGAGCAATAAACACATCAAACTTAAACTTGCAGAAAATGTCACCAGGAATTGGGAGGAAAAAAGAAGGAAGTAAAATGGAGAGGGAGGGAATCAAGGTAGCTCTTCTTTAAATAATAAATAGAGTATTTATTGCATGGCTGCAGACAGACATGAGATGACCTAGACTCTTAAACAATTGTTCCCCTGCTTCCTGCCAAGGAAGCAGCACAGCCTTTTCTAGAATTTGTGAGGGTATTGCAGATCTTGTGGTTAACACACGAACAGGCACCACATCTTCCGTGCAGGCTGGCTGGTCTCCTGAGTCATGCCACAGAGCATGCTTGAGTATGGGCAGTGGCTTGCAGGGGTGGGAGAAGCATTATTGTATCATGAGCAGAAGGACTGGAGGGGATTTTCAAGATACTGAAGAAGTAGCATGCATTAATTCTGCAGTTCAGTTTTGAGATGCTGGTTCAGAGCTCAGGAGCATCCCAAATTCCTCAGCTAAATTGGCACATGCACAGATACTCCAAAGTATTTCTGGACTTGAGTTGTTGCACTAGAAGTGTTTTTCCTATTTGCTTTGGTGTGTAAGGGAAAGCTACTTCTGCTGCAGTGGCATGCACTAAGCAGAACATTTCAGGAACACTTCTAAAGAAATCACTACACTAGTATAAATGCAGATTTTAATAGTAACACAATGGCTGTGGACTGCATTTGGTTGGCTTGCCAAGAGTAGCCTGTAGCCAGAGCACTGTGTTTGAGGCACCAAAACAGTGAGCATAACTTTTTCAGAGGTAAAGATCATCTGGGCACCCCTTTCATGTTCTTAGGCTTTTTCTAGCTTCTTTTTCCTTATTTCCCTTTCAATGCAAACATGAAGTATGCTAAATCTGTATAAAGTTGGACTTTTTTGAAACGTTTGTGTGAAACTGCTATTCATCAAATGTTACATTTCCATTTTTCTACAATGCATTCAATGGACCAGTTGGGTATGGATTCCATTTGCTAATATTACTGTAGAGAGATCTCTGCCGGTATGTATGCCTAGCCAGAACCTGTGATGTTGTTACTGCTTGTTTGGTTTTGGATCCCCTTCCTCCCAGCCCTCACTCCTTCTCTCTTTTTTTTTGTATTTTGTTCTTAGTGTCTTGTGAATGTGTTTGTGACTTGTGGATTTCTTATGTTGACTTTGCTTAATTTTAAAGGCGCATGGATAATTTTTTTTATTCTTTTCAAGTTTCATATTTCTATATCTGTATTAGTGGGAAGTGACTGCCCCACAACCACCATGCTTAATAATCACCGTCGTTCCCTTCCATCCTTCCTTTCTTAGGTGAGAAGCCATTCAAATGTGACCAGTGCAGCTACGTGGCCTCAAACCAGCACGAAGTGACTCGTCATGCGAGACAAGTGCACAACGGGCCGAAGCCTCTGATCTGCCCGCACTGTAACTACAAAACCGCTGACCGCAGTAACTTCAAAAAGCACGTTGAGCTCCACATCAACCCGCGCCAGTTTCTCTGCCCTGTTTGTGATTATGCAGCGTCTAAAAAATGTAACCTGCAGTATCACATCAAGTCCAGGCATCCTGATTGTTCTGACATCACAATGGATGTCTCGAAGGTGAAGCTACGGACTAAAAAGAGCGAAGCTGACTTTTCTGAGAGCGGCAATGACAAAGTGGAGAAGGAACCAACAAAAGGGGACTCAGCTGCAAAGAAAACAGAGAAAATTGTGAAGGTGGAGAAAAAAGATAATTCGGCAAAGGAAAAGAAGTCAGTAAGCAATGTTTCTGCAGGCCAGGTGACAACCAGAAGTCGGAAATCAGCTTCAGAAAACAAGGAGGTGGATATTAAAACTGAGAAAAGTACTGAGAAAACATGTAAAACAAAGAAGGTCAAAAGAAAGGCAGAGACTGAAGCAACTTCCTCAAAGCAAGAACCTGCAAATGATACCTCAGTAGTAACAAAAAAGAAAAAGAAAGTGGAAGCTAAACCCAGAGACTTCCAGGAAGCTCAAAAAAGTGATGTTGCACCAGAGGAAGAGCCTAAAAAGCAAAATTGTTGCGTCAAGAAAAACAGAAAAAAGAAAGCTCTGAAAATTAAGCACAGTAAAAAAAGCAGTAAACTTGATCAGGAAAAGACTGAGGAAGAGGAGATGCCAGATGAGTATCCTGTCACAGAAAAAGATGGAGGTGTGAAGCTGGACACTGAGGGCAGTGACGAGAAGGAGCGAGATTCCACTGACACAGTGGCATTAAACAGCAATGGTGATCATACTCTCAGGGAGGAGAGCACTGATCCCAAAGGAAACTGCATCCAAGGTCCAGGGCAGCTTTGTCTGCCAGCTCAGGATGCAAACACAGAATGTGAGGTAAAGGACCAAGAAATGCCTGCAGCAGTAGGAGAGAGTGAAGACACTGGTGGTGCAAAAGAGGAGGAGAGATGGGTGGACAAAGGGGAAGACACTTGCTCTGAGGAATCTTCCCATACAGCATCTTCTGGAAAAAGCTTGGATGTACTCATGGATGTGGCACCAGATCTGGCACCTGAGAAGGAGCCAGAGAAAACTGTGGCAGAAACTGAGACTAACTCAAGCCTGATGGACCTGACCAAGACATGCCTGCCAGCAACAGAGTCAACAGGAGATGCTGTGCCAGCACCTGTGCCTGCAGAAGGGTGTACACAAAGCCCGAAAGTGGCTCTGTCCTTACCTCGGGATAACACAGCTGTGAATGAATCTCAGGAAATGGATGAGGACGAGGGCATCCACAGCCATGAAGGCAGTGACATCAGTGACGACATATCAGAAGGAAGCGATGACTCGGGGTTGAATGGTGCTCGCTCTGTACAAGAGGAAACAAGTCCAAAGATGTCACAAGGAGCTCCAGACACCACGGTGGCCAGGGAGAACTATGTGTGCATTTTTTGTGACCGCTCATTTAAAAAGGAGGGTGAATACAGCAAGCACCTCAACAGGCACTTAGTTAATGTGTATTATCTTGAGAAGGCAGCAAAAGGGCAGGAGTAGAAATAGTTGTGGTTTGGGGAATCTTCTTTTGTAAGATCTTACACAGCTTATGTAAAAATACTGTAGATTTTTTAAAGCACGGTTTGCTTTAGTGTCTGCATTGGTTTCTTTTTTGGTTTAGTTTTTTTTTTTTTTAAGTTGAAAATATTTTTGACAACTTTATGTGTCATGGTGAACTTAATAACTATTGGATCTCTTAATTAGGGTGTATGAGGTTATGTCCTATAAAGTCACTGTAAGCTTCTAGTCTATTAGCTTATGCAGCTCTTTTATAAACTGAGTTTTAGGAACAAGACTGGAGTTAACAATATACAAGTTGGATGTTTATAGAGCCACTGGCATAAGTTGCTTTTTGTTCTAGCAGCCAACTCTCTTTCTCTCCCTTTTTCCCTTTCCCTTTTTTTTATTTTACTTCTTTTAAATGTATCTTGATGTTCAAAGTGTTAAACTACTTGATGGTTTTTCTACCAGGAAGATAGCTTCTATTACATAAAGAGCACTTTGCAAAAGAAATCAAAGTTGGCTAGTGATGAACATAACTGTTTAAGCTAATTACAATTATGAACATACATTTCAGATCCCCTAAGTGGAATGATGAGCCAAAATTTGAGAGCAGTCCTTCCAACTTTTGATTGGAGAACCTCTGTCTTGATTAATATCTTAATCACTGATTTGTAATTGGCTTTGTTGTGGGGGAGCAAGTTTGTTATTTTTTATTTCTGCTTTTTGTTTTTTGATTGTGCTTTAAGGGCTTAAAATGTTGCACTTGTTTTTGATTTTTACCTATGCAGTTTAATCTTCTAGGAATAGTGCTTGTGCAGTATATGTACACTTTATATATGCATGTTTGGTTTTGTATGTGTAAGTTTTTTTTATTTGGAAACATTCAGACTTGTTGCTTACCATGGGATAGTTTTCTGTGATGCTCTTTACTGCAGATTTTTCTTGTTTTCTTGGGGTGTGATTAACTGTGCATGAAGTTGCTGAAATTATGAACTGCTTGGCTGTGTATTTTTGACTGTATTTAGAATTGTAGAGTCCTTGAGCAAAACTATACCAATGCAGTTCCAAAACACTTTTACAGGATTTATTCTGTCATGGAAATGCCCCTTCTAATACTTCAAATACACATGCAGAATAATAAATTCTGATATATAATTTGGGATCACCAGACAGGAAAAGAATCACTCTCAGTGGAAACAGTCTGCAGACTCTGCAAGTCTGGAAATTTTTTTCTTCCACTTCCATTTTCATTTTTGTGGTGGACAGCAGTCAAATGTCATGAGCTTTAAAAAAATAAAATAGTAGTACTGATATAATTTTAACATCTCATACACAAAAGACCCCAACGAGCAAATAAAGATGAATCAACTGGTAAGCAATAAACTGGAATTAAAAATCCTGTAGGAATTTCTGCTCCATATTAATTCAAGTTGCATTTAATAAAACAATCCTGCTTCCATGCAGAGTGAAACATGCAAGTTATCAGATTGTCATCTCAGGTCGACATGTTGTACCAGGAGTTTTTAATTCCAAACAGATTTCATTTCTAGCACACACAAATGCAAGAGAGATTGCATACCTAACTGCTTGTAGCCAACCAGTGGCAAAATGTAAACAAAATCCAAACCAGCAGGGAAGAAGCAAAACCCTCCAGGTCCCATCTGTGCACTCTTCTGACTGTCATTAGCTGCCTTTCCGGTGGGAGCAGCTGGGGACAGCTCCAAAGAAGCAAATTTGGAGGCAGGTGTTACTTGGGGAGTGGAGTTGAACAGCTCAGACAGCATTTGTCAGAGCACTTTATTGCAAGTAACTCTGTGTAAGCTCTGGAATAAACCCCATTCTTCACTGTGTTGTCCCCACAGCATCTTCCCCTCCAAACAAACCCACTGCCGTGAATTAATTGAGAGCAACAATGCTACATTGCTTCTGCTTTTGGGAGAGATTGGTAATAGGAGGCCAAAGATTTGAGAGGGAAGGCATCCCTCATGGCAGAAATAAGTTGTATAATGTATAGTGAGATTTTGTTTGCATAGATAGTGTTCAATCCTTACCTTGGCTGTGACAATCATTGTCAACTCAAGATCAAGTTGCAACTATATTTATGTTAAACATTAAGAAAACAAACCTAGTTGAATTGTTTTCCTAAACTACCAGTTGTAATAGTTTTAGATGTATTTTTTTTTTCATAATAGTGTTTCATTATATATAAATGTTGCCACCATTTGTGAGTGATATGAGCAGATGCTGGGAATTCTAGTACTGTGTAGAGGTTTAAAGCTCCCTTCCTATCCTTGCGAAGAGCCTTTGCCATTTTGTGAGGGACTTCAAGGACTTTAGCTATGTTCAAGTTAACTCATGGACTGGCCTGATAATTTTTTCCTGTTGTTTTTTTAATGAAAACGATGCTGTTAACTGACTTTAATGTCCTCTCTATGAGACAAAAGCAAAGATGGTTCTCTGAAATACTGCACATTTGTGCTGCACATTTCTGTGAAGTGGTCAAGGTTTCAATGCTTGATCTGACAAGAACTCTTCAAAGACAACAGTCGGCTCTTCTTTGGCAGAGTTTCCTACCACAAGACGAGAAACTGAAAATAAATTATTAACATTAAGAAGAAGAAAAGCTGATTTTTTCTATCTGAGACCCATCAACAACATCCTGAACTAGCTAATCTTGGTGCAGAACTGTGTTGGAATTCTTTGCAAGGTTTGGGATTATGTTACAGTAAAAAGGCAAGGATGTAATGCATTATGTTTATCCCAGATGTTAGGCACTGCTAATATGAGTATTTGAGGGGGAGAGTGGGTCACGTAGCCCACCATGTATGGTGGTCTTACATTGCTGTGTCTCCCTATAAAAAAATACCCTTTTTTTTTTCCTTTTGGTCTTTTTCAATATTGTTAAATTATTTTGTGTTGGTTTTGCCAATGCTAGCATGTTTGTGTTTTTTGGCAATAATATCTGTATTTGTGTTCAACCTCCAATACATGGTTGGAAGGATTAGCATGCCGATAATACCCCTACACTGCCAGCCCTTGGTCGAGTCATGTGTTTTGGGCTTTTTCTGTATGAATATATACAGTCAAACCAACTGCCCTGAAAAATGGTCAAGAAATGGCTGGCTAGGCACCTAAAATTCATGGTTTGCAATTGTTGTTTCTGGATTTTGATGATCTAGGCTGGAACTTCAGTCATTTAAAGAAGAATGTTTAACAGCTGACAGGCCAGTTAAGATACAGTAATGTCATTGATTTCAACTGATTTAATGTAGCTGAAAGGTATTAAATTCAAGAGTTTTCTTGAATGTCAGTTGTGTAGATATGTGACATGCATATGATATTAACAGAATCCAAATAGCTAAAGAAATTGTTTTATGTGTACATATATTTTTCCTCCCTCTAAAATTACACTAGCTAACAAACTTTTGTAAGCTGGCATGGAAACATGTTTATGATGTTTAGTTGCACCATGTTTGATGCTTTTACAGTGCAATACTTGTATTCTCTGAATTAAACCAAAGGTAATTTTTTTCATGCTCTGTACTGTAGTGCATGACAGTCTTTTCTGCGTTTGTAATAGATGTAAAACGAGCCAGATCATACTTCCTGTTTTTACCTAAATCATGTATAAGAAGTCTTTTGTTCAAAATGTAGTATAAAGTTAAACTAAATTGCATTATATTAACCTTTACAAGTGTATTTTCCTAAGCATAGTTATGATTAAATAAACTTTATTAAGGAACCTTCATCTTCCAACTTCCACTTATTAATGGCTGTGGAAGCCATTTTTCATTAGAGGCAGGAGCAGTGCCAGTGTCATTGACAGAGCTCCTGAAGACCTCAAGGCAGGCAGGTGGGCCTGGGGGAGTCAGTACAGAGATGCCAGACTTGACTGCAGACAGGGATAGTGGCTTCAGAAATATGTTCTTTTTCCTTTTCAAGGTATTGGTTTTATTTCCCTGCCCACTTTAGTAAGGACAGGGCACAAGGTGGGGGCTGCATGCACATGGATGAGGTTCAAATGCAATGCTGAACCTCTTTGTGATTTGGAAGGATGGGCCCAATGGGCATGAAGGGCAATATTCTTTGCCACCAGAGAAGAAGTGCTTGATGGAAGCTGCGGAATTTAAATTTGAGTTTCAGAGGTAATGCAGGTGGAAATGTGGGTTTGTGAGCTGTGCAGTTGTTACTCAATCAGCAAAGAGCAGGGTGCAGTGCTGCCACAGGACATAGCCTTGGGGGCTGCAGTGTGGCAGGAGCTGGCAGTGCCCAGACAAGGGGCGGGCTTGGCTTGCTCCTCCTGTAGGCTGCATGTGAGCAGTTTATGGTACAGACAGGGAACAGGGTGCCTCAGGACTGGTGCCTGAGCCTGCCCACAGACTGCAAGATGTAAGAGTGTGGCACAGAGGTGGCAGGGGCTGGGTACCTGAGTGCCTCTTCACATGTGCTGAGTTAATGATTTCAAACTGGATCAATAGAGGAGGCCCTGCCCTTTGGACCACCAGCTAGTGCTGCCCCCCACCCCCAGGAAGGTGTTTCTGGGACAAACTGCCTTATCTAGAGAATCCAAATGGGTTGGCAACCTGAGAAATCATTTTCCCTTAAACCTGCAGTCAGGTCATCCTTATCTTAGACTGGTTCCTTGCACCCTGGCAGAGAACCTGCTATTTTTTTCCCAGTAGAAAATCAGGATAAAACCAGCTAGCCTGTAAGCATGCTAAGAACATGCTTTGTGCTAAGTTGTTTTTTTAACAGAGCCAGGTAGCCAAGCACAAGTGCATGGCTCTGCAGTACCTTGCAGGCCAGCAGGAGATCCTGACCACACAGTGAGCTGCCCAAAAGGTGAGTTGGCTTGTGTGAGGGATGGCTTAGCTTCCTGATGGTCTGTATGGGAGAAAGCAAGCTCATGTCTTAACTCAACTGCCTTATTCAGGCTTTGCTAATGCTTTGAAGGAGCTGAAATGCTAGGTTCCTGATTTTGCTTTGGTAGTTGTGTTTTGTTCATTTTTAAAGCTTAACCATGCTGGCATAAATTGCTTTAACACAGTTCTTGTATATAAGTGTATATATATATATAATATACACACTTATGTAGGAAAAGGTAGATCTAAACCAGTAGATCCTCCCGTTGCCCAGATTGTATTTTCAACCTTAGGAAATTGAGCTCTCTGCACGTTCTCCTTGGCTGGGAGCACCAGACCTGCAGCAATGCACCCGGGCTCAAGCCAGGCAGCTGAACCTGTCCCTTGACCCTGGGCCTCAAAGGAGCCTTCTTGGTCTCCTTTAGCCCCGTTCAGGTCAGAGTGCTCAAGCTGCTGTCAGCTGCAGCAGAGGCTGTGCTGCAGCTGAGGGACAGATGAGGTTTATTGCTGGGTTTGTTTCCATCAAAAACAGCCAAAGGAGAGTTACAGCAAAAAGTTGAGTGGAAGGGTAGTGATGGTTCCTTGGTGGAAATGCCAGGGACAGGGATGGTGACAGTACCCCGAGTCATTGCAGAGTGCAGCTATCAGCTCATCTATAGATGTCACTCAGCAAATTAACTCTTCAGGTGAGACCTCTTCAGATAATTTTAATAAAACATTGGACTGTGCAGGTGCTGAATGTCTGGCAACACAATGTTAACCTCAGTTTTAGCACAGTAGCAGGAGAAATGGAGAGCACCTCATTTCTGCTCTCATCCCTTCCATCTTCTCTACCCTCAAATTCAAAAGAAAAAATTAAAATCCCCATGAAGTTGCCAATAGCCTTTAAGTTCATTTTTAGGTGAATAGCTTCCCTGCTCATCATAGCAGAGCTAGAGACATGTTTGTGTTTTTGTTTTTTTTTTTTTTTTTTTTTTTACACTTATCTGCTCTTTCTCTTGCTCTGTTTTAATTCTAGTCTGAATTCTTTGTCACACAATTTTCATTCAAAGGTTTCTATGCCTTTTTTCAAGCATTAGCCAGCAAACCCTGGAAATGCTCTAACAATTCCAGCAAGACTTGCCCCTATTTTACACAACGGTCTATGGAGACAGGCAATGTAATTGAAGTTAAACTAAGGCCTTAGTAACTTACGGGACAGATCCTGAGACTTGTGGCTCCTATTTACCACTTCTGATTAAAAAAGCAACCACCAAACCCTGTATTTTCTTAGCAGTGCTAGTCCCTACAGAGTGTATGCATTCCTGGGCTGCTGCTCCAAGCACCACTCAGGGGCTGGGGGTCTCCTGTTGGTTCCCTGACATAACCTTTAGCTCCAGGCAAGGCTCCTTGCCACAGCATGAGCTTCCAGGGTATGTTTCTTTCCCTGGTGAGGGCTGAACTCCAGTGAAATGCCCCTGGGCTGGCTGGAGCTAAGCAAACCTCTTTCTAGGGGTGGCACCTTACTCTGCACTCCATGGGTGTGGATCAATTCCTGCCTGGGAGCTGAGGGCACGAGCTGACCCCATTTGGAAATGGATGCCTCTTTCTCCAGCTAGCCCTCTTCAGGCAAAGTCCCCTGCTTTGTCCTTGGGTCTCTTCAATGTGATGATCTTCTCTGTCATCTGCCTTTTCTATGGTCTTTAGTGTGTCTCTCACTGCTATTATTACAGTGATGTGGCACTAAAGAGATCACCAAAACTTAGATCACTGCTTACAAAGAAGGAGCACAGAGAAAAGGAAATGTTTTCAAAGTAATCTGGTTTTGACCTCCCATATCTGCCAGTGGATGAAAACGATGGGAAAAGAAATTCCTGGTCAGCCTCAACACTTGGTTTCAACTCTGAGCTTGTCATTCGGTGGCAGTTCTGCAATGTCTTATAAGAAAGAAGATTTTTAAACTACAACTGTCTTCCAACTCCCCTATAAATATATTTTGGCCTGATTTTGATTAATTTTCTTCTAAAGGAAAAAAAACAACAACAGACCAAAAAAAGGGGGCAGAGTCACAAAAACCTTTGGCTGACCAAAACCATCTCCCCCTGAAGATGGACAGCAAGAAAGAAAAGATGTGCCCAAATTTACAGGTGATATCAGTCCTTGGAGGGCCAAGCACTGCAGTTTCCCTTCTGCTTTGTGCCAGTATGGAAGCAGAAGAGCAGGAAGGAAAGGCAAGGGACCACTAAAGGACCTGACTGGGATAAGATGAGGAAACTACAGTGAAATTCACAATGGAGTAACTTGTTGTTACTAAGGTGGGAAATCAAGACAGGTCTTCTCTCAGCTTCTGCCCACCTTCATGGCTGGTGACAGGTACCAGCACCTCTACCCTGGTTTCTTCAATGGAACCAAAGCCCAGTCTCACAGCTGATGAGGAGACTGAGAGCAAAGCTGGTGTCCCCACTGAAGGCCTTTCAAAAGTCCTTCCAACCAGTATAAATTCTCCTTGTTGCCATATAAACAGAGACTGAGAGCTGACAACTTCAGCAGGGAGGAGAGAAAACCTGGGGTTTGCCTATATTTTTTTTTTAACTGAAAACTTTGGATATACAGAAAAATCCATGTGGAAATGTGGTTGACCCTTCCCATTGCATCTTGCTTTCTCCAGTAAGTACCACTCTGTTCTGCCCTGTAAACCCTCTGCAGTTCATTAGATATCCATACAAATGTGATGCAGATGTACGTAGCTCAGTGTTACATGGTGTGCCAGGGGAAAAGCCACTTAAAAATGGTGATGCCAAAGATAGAACTCTAGTCCTTATAGCAGTATTTGTAGTTGAGGTGTTGTTTTTCCCCACTTTTCCTCCCAGAGGTCTCTGGCATCCTGAGCCAGGATTCCCTGGTGCTCGGGGCAGGAGGGAACTGTGCAAGCCCGCAGGCATCACTAGATGGTGCCGCAGACCGCCTCGCAGCCTGAAGCAGCACCAGCTCCCAGCTCCGGTTGAGAACAAGCCCGGCTTATTTTTCTGGAGATGAGAACAAGAAGCAACTGCATTTTTCACAACGTTCCTAGTTAGTGAATTGCTTCTAGGCAAAAATAGCGCCCGAAATATGATCGCGTTTTCAAGCAGCTGTAAAATTTTACACATGGAGAAAACGAGCAGCTTTTAGGAAAGGAATAGCAGCTGCAGCAGAATAGGTATATGACATCTTTATGTGATACTGAACCCATGCTAACCCACTCTGTTACCCCACTGTGAGAAGTCAGAACATGGTGCAGAACACTGATGGTGATGGTTTCTGTGTGTCCCCAGATACTCTGAAAAGGAAATACATCTGGAACTAGGAAGGAACACTTTCACTGAACAGCACTCTTCCAAGAACATCCAGGAAAACAGAGGCTGCCAAAGCTGTGAGACAAATGACAAGTCTGGACTACTATTTTCTTTTTTTTGTCCGCCTTCTAAGGGATATTTCAACCTTTGAGCATTTGTCTGTGACCTGAAGTAGGATCTGAAAATGTTGAAAACCGTTGAAATAACATAATTTCATTGCAATTTCTCCCACTGTAGACTTTAAATAATTACTGTAAAAAATACAATTTGTATTTTTGTTGAAGTTGTTTTCAATTAGGGAATGCTCTGATTAATAATTTCCATCTGGCTCTTGAAGTTAGATTTGTATGTCTTGCTTTCCTTAATCTCTTCCCTTCTGGCCTTTGCTCTCTTCCTTGTGCCTAGTCATTAATGGGTTATTATGCTACAGATCATGAGCTTGCATTTGTATTGTAGTTTTTATAGCCTTCAAAACCACAATGTATATTTATTTCAGAAAGTGAACAGATAAAAGCCTTAGTCAGTAAGTAATTTCTTTACTCCATAATGTACTTACCCCCACAGACAAAGGAAGAAGTTTTCTAGGAGTATGTTGGGACTGGCCAAATGTTTTCACTGGAACACTTTCACACATACAATGTTCTTCAGTTATTCTAAACCCCCACAACTTCAGCACAAACAGAATTTGGACTTCTAGTGAAAATCCAGAAATAATTTTTCATATTTTAAATGTTCTTTTGGTTGAACATTTTTAGAATAAAAAAACAGTCTTAACAATTATTTTACAGATTAGTTGACTTCATCTTCTATTGCTTACCAGCTGTCATCAGAACTGGTAAGCTTAGAAATCTCTTGACTAAGTTTTTAACTAAGTGCAGTTCAAAGTGAGAGAGAGGCAAACAGTGACTATGTTAAGGATTCTGGGGTAGCTCACTGAGCCAACCAGTCCCCAAAATATGAAGGTCATCAAATACCTTTATTACATGAACACTTTAACCATCTGAACTATGTGGCTTGATATGTCATATAAATTAAACTCCAACAGATTTTCCCCTCAGTAGAGGATCCACCAATAGCAATAATTCCAATTGGAATTTCAACTGTATTTGTCCTACTTAGTCATAGTGGAAATGAGTGAGTGAAGAAAAACAAGGAGAAAGGCAGAAGAAGCTCTAGAAATGCTGCACACATTCCAGACTTTTTCTGTGTGTGTTAATTTCCCAGACTTTGGAGTGGGATGACAGTACTCTGGTCAGCTTTGGTTAGGTATTTATGTCAGAGATCTGTTCCCAGAAGGTAACTGTTCCCAAAGGTCACTGAAAAGCAATTTCTGAACAGCTGCTGGATGCCAAAAAGGGAGAACAGGCCTTCCATGAACAGGATGCCCCTGTCACCCTCTGCCCTGGGTAAAATTTTATTTACATACATATGTGCCAGCTGTGGCAATGTCAGTGCCTTGGCAAGTACGAAGTGTGTTTGATTCACAAGAACTTTCTCAGAGCAAAATAACCCACCTCAAAGGTAAAGCTGGAAAGGGGCTGGATGTTCCAGTTAGCAGCTGTACGAGAGAAACAAAGCATTTTGGATTCCCATGCCCATACTCTCCTCCTCCTGAGACATGAAAGTACTCTTCAGGGAGTAAAAAGGGAGGTGAAGTACCTGAGAAATCATTTCTGGGTCAGAACGAGGATATGGTGCTGACACTCATTTTACCCTAAGGAACAAAACAAAGAGTGGTAATTTATTTCAGATCTCAGCCCTTTAGAATGTAGACAGAAAGTGCTCACATATAAAAATCTGCTCCTTGATTGAGATGTTTCATTAACTGTATGAAATGGGACAAGGAAGAAACACTTGGGAAACCAGTGAATTCAAAGAGATTATTTGAAGGTTATGTGGTAAAACGCTTAGTTTCTTCAACTAATTAGGGCTGCTGGGGAATGTGCAGTTTCTAGGTCATATTAAGTGTAAGAAGCTTTCTTCTTTAGCCAATTGAAAAATAAAGCTTGGCTGAACTGTGTTTGCAATGTAGTTTTTTTCCCCCTTGGTTATCTCTCTTCATTTATTCATGCCATATACTCAGCAACCAAATAAAGTGGAGGGGGCAATCAAAACCACACCAGTATATTCAAATCTACAGTTCAAATTTGTGTCCCATCTGGAAGATCCCGCTAGTAATTTTGAGATGTAAAACTTTATATATGGTGCTTAAAATATTCTTCTTCAGCTGCACCTGACGACGGTGGTGGTTGTTGCTGTATTTCCCATGCTCTGAAAATATGAACGTAAAGTGCAAGTGGCCTCATCCTGGGCTATGTTAATCTTGAGAAGCTGATTGTCTTGGTAGAGGTTCTTACTCAATATTTCAAAATGGGAGGGTTTTGTTTATGTTTCTTTTCTCCTGCTGCAGTGATACAGTTGATTGTTCCAGTCTTGGGACAGACTGTAAGCTCAGTTGATCTTGCCATCTCATCATACACAACCATATAGTGCCCCTCTGAGCAACAAATCATCTTCTTCTGAGCTGCTGTCAAGCCTGGCTCAACCATCCACACCTCTCTGCTCCAGTGAGTTCCTCTTTACTTATGTATCAGCGCCATTTTCTGGTTTTTGCAGGCACGGGAAATAGCCTGCAGAAAAAGTCTGAGATGAAAACAGTGAGAAAAACCATTCCATCGCATAAAATGAGGAAACAGTATTTCAGCTGGTTTAGGGTTTTTTTAAGTCTATGAAAAATATCACTGTTCTTACTTTTGTTCCTTAATCAGGAAATGAGCAGGGTTTTTTTATTTTCTGACAGTGGAGTCTTTATCGTCAACTGCTTCTGCAGTTTGGCTATTAATTTCTTTTTCTTGAAGAAATTCAAAGTAAAGCTGGCATTTTCACCTTCTGTTTGTGTTTCATGCTGGATTTTAATAAGCAAATGAAAAGAAATTGCTATTTCATATTGAAATGGAAGTGTAAATTCAGCTGGTAAGCAGGCTTTTTTGCATTACCTAAAAACTTTACCAAAGATTGTCAAAAATGTTACGTCATATTGTATATAACAAAGGTATTTGGGCTTTCAACCATGTTCCAGACTACTTAAGTGGAATCATAAGTCTCTGAGCCACTGATTTCGGTCTCATTCATTAAATTATTGATACAATTTTAAATTCCAAGCCTTTTATTTAAAATTGAGGCTTTCTACTTCTTCAGAAGTACACAATGCTCATTTTTCCCAACATCTGATTTTGCAGGAGCAGTACCCCTACCTCAAATATGTCAGCAATGAAGGATCTATTTCTGCCTATTTCTACAGTTTCTGCAGTGCTGCCTCCTGTGGCCTGGCAGCAGGAGGGAAAGTGTCCTTAGGTACAGCCTGGAATATGATACAGGTTTCCACACTGTCCTCACACACTCTTCCAGAAGCCAATCCCTTTTTTTTGTCAGTGCTGTGTCTTGAGTCATCAGTGCAAGACAAGGCCTGTACTTACAAAGGGCTGCTCGTATTCAGGACCTCTGAGAGCCAACTAACTTGTCAGTGCCACGGAAATCTGGCTAAGATTTAGCTCTGGTTTTCTCTCCAGGAAAAAAACTACACATTGGAAGAAAGGGACAGCCCCCACTATTCTCCTGCCTTTTTCTTTTGTGCCACAATGCATGAAAGACAGTTATTCCTTTCAGACCTTTTCCTTTTTCTAATAAAAAGCCTCATTTCCAAGAAGACTGGAGTGCAAATTACCTTCTCTATTCAATTACAAAATCTGATCACTGCCTTTTCTTTTTTTCACCACTAATAAAAGCTATTGAAGTAAAGCACCCATCTCTCGCTATGGAAAAACAGGCAGAAAGTCACCTTGAGATTAAAATATATACTGCTACACAATTTTCTGGGGAATATAGAGCAGTAATTGCTTAAGACAATGACAACTGAGACTAGAGAGAACATTATATTTTTGTGGAACATTTCCAGGGACAATGGGGGAAATCCTTCACTGATTTAAAGTTCCACAAAATTGCTACTCTGGCTGATGTAAATTATCACGACTTCATTGAGGTCAGTGTCCCAGCTCCTCCAGCTCTCACAATGTGGGACATTTCCCTAAATATGAATGATGATCCAGTCAGTTTAGATGAGTATGACAAGGCAGGTGCATTAGATCAGTAACTGGTGTTCCAGGCTGCCTGCTTGGATATGCCCTTAGGACAACACAGGAATTTGGCACAGCTTCTGGTACCCACTTAACAGGCTGCAAAATAGTCAAGCAAAGATGTGCCACATCTTCAGGTTGTCTTACTACCTGTCATGGCTGAAGTGGCAAATATCAGCTAATTACACCTACACTTTCTGGAAAAAAAGAAAATAGAGAGGGGGATGGGGAGTTTAAGAGCAGTAGGGACTTAAAAAAAGCTTTTCTAGTCTTTATGGTTTTGCTGCCATTCTGTTGTGATCAAAGAATTGGTGAAGCAAAAGCTGGTCCCAGTGCTGTGCTACTAAAGTTTGAAGAAGAAACCCTAAGACCTTGCCCCTATGGGTACAAACTGGAGATTCATGATAATAGAAAGCAGAAGCCAAGAATAGGTTGGGGGTAAAGTGTTACAATCAGATAATATCTGAAAACTCAATAGAGCATCATCAAAGGTCAGGTTGTCTTATATTTTATGTATCTATGGAAACACTTCAAGGGCAGGAAAGCTCAAAGTAAAGGTTGAATGTTTAACCCCTACCTTTAAAACATTCTATAGGTACCTTACAAAAGCAGACAGAAAATACACACTGGTACTTCTTATGTCATATATGAAGGGATTTTTTTGTTTGTTTTTGATTCATATTCACACATTTTTGTAGATGTCTTTAAATATGAGATGCTGCACTGTTTCAGCAATGTGTGTTCTTCACTGTATTTTTATGTGCAGGGAACTGTTAGCTTTCAGACCTTACAGATCAGAAATGGGAATTACTTGGATAATTCTAGCAGTGTTAGCATGGGCAAACCTTTAAAGGGTTCAGCTTGAAGTCTGAGATCAGCCCCATAGATTCAAATCCAGCCCTCAAACATTATCATGCATTAACCTTGTCACATAATGAATGCTAGAATAGTGCTAACAATTTTACATTTCATTCCTCACAATAAATTCAAGCTCCTGAGGGAAGACTGGCCCTGACCACCTCTGTAAGGAAAAGATTCATTTGTAGGTCTTCATTTTTTATTTTGCTGGTTTTAGGCTTTTGTGTAGAGTGAAAGGCAGCTTTGGCCAGCCACACACTGCTCCTGTGTTGTGGGCCCTCACTCTGAGAGGGCCAGCTTCTCACCCAATGTCTTCTAAAAGTCACATTCAAACTCTGGCGTTAACCCTTACAGCAGGGTTGGTGACACCACCTCATCTGCGTTGTGTGTCTGCCCTTTGGAAATAGCTGGCTGATACAATGGTCCTTTTCTTTTGGGGCTTTTATTTGCCAGGATGACTAGCACAGGTGGAAACATTACTGCAGGTTATCCTGACCCTGTGAAGAGGTCTCTTCTAAACTGAGGGTGTGGCAATTTGCTGCTCTTGGGAATGAAAACACCAGCTTCTCCTTGCACCCTTTGTCTTGTCTTTGCCAGTTCAGCTTTCTTTTTCAGGTGTGCGTGCCCAGCCTAGGCTAGAGAGGGCTGTTTTCATTTAGTGTGCAAAGCAGAAACACTTAGAGTGAAAAATACTGGTTCTGGTTCTCTTCTACATCTCCATTGCATTCTCAGCCCTGCAAAATTGTGAGTTGGAGTCAATCATGTTTGCAATGCATTTTCTCTTTTTTCTTCCAACAAAAGAGTTTGTGATCTGCATCACAAAGCAGCTTATTTTGTATGGAAGCTAGAATGGGTTAATTTGTTAATGAGTCTTTCTCTCTCCCTACATTTATTGCTATTTATAGGGATATACCCCATTCTGCTTTCATTCTGACTGTGAAGGTGAAACTGAAGTAAGGGTAGTCGGCCTCTCTTCTGCTGGGAGAGTACATTCATTCCTAAACAAGCAAATGTTGTAGTTGCTTAAAAGTGTATCCTGAGCTTTTTGAAGATTGTCTGCTACATCAGTGATTTGAGGAGCAAGTGGACCAGAGCTGATGTTAGCACATCAAAGAGGCTGCCCCATTTTCACAGTGAAAACTATTTAAAGTTCTGTGTTTAATGGCTTGAGACTCCATAGACCCTGAATTGAATCCTGTTATTCCAGATGTGCATTGTCTCTATAGGAATGCAATTTCACAGTCATCAAACATTTTAAGTTCATCAAGTGCTAATTATAGCAGAGAGCATGACAGCAGAATCTTCAAAGCCCTGTGGACAGAAAAGACTATTGATCATACAATTGATTTTTATCACTTGGTATTGAGTGGCAGGGCTGCCTGCTGTTGTATAATCTGGTTTTTTTTTTTTTTTCTGTTTTTTTTTTTTTTTTTAATTTTCTTTTTTGTTCTTCTACTAGACTAATGAAATAGTCTAGCTTGCCCTGATGCAGGGCATTGTTTGAGTGGCATATCACCTGGGGTATTATACTGCATTACTGCAGCTCTCCAAAATTCCTCTCTGTGTTATTTTCTCTTTTAAAGAACGTGCTGCTTTTCCTAGACCTTTCCCATGGAGCTGTATATCCAGTCATGATGTCTCTGAGACTGAAATGAGCCAGCCTCTAGCTTCTGGTGTACTGATGTCACTTCGGTTCCATCAGCTTGGTGAGTTTCTGGTGTGGGAGGGGAAAGAGAATTTGGCAGCGTTCTGAGACACTCACAGCATTTTTGGTGCTGCTCGTGGAACTTACTGCGTGTGATCTGAGTATTGACTCTCCAGGAGCATCGATCAGTCACTGGATCAAGCTACTTTTTCAATAGAATATAAGCTGAGAAATGGTGTTTGCTCTACTGACTGCCACAGAGCTGTCAGCTTTCTGCCAGGCTCCTGGGGGACAAAAAAATGAACAAGGGGTCCTGCCACTCTTGTAAGCTGCTTCCTCTTGTGACTTGCTATAGCTGATCTCTCCCCTCTTACATTCTTTTCCCCATCCTGTCTCTTTAGCTGCTGCTTGCAATGGAAAGATAAGCACAGATACCTGCAAACCTGCCAGTTGAGGAGTTGCATGCTCACCATGAGTTTTGTTGTTAAGGAGCCACACAGAGCAGGTAACAGGCAACCCCAGAGGATCCATCAGGGGCTGGTGCCAGATACCTGGTGAAATAATTGGAAAGATTTCCACTGACTTCAGTAAGCTCTGGTTCCATTCCTAATTGCACCTCCCGTATTTCTCAGGGATTTGAATCCAGGAAACTGAGTATGCTGTGCCTGTGTACCCACAGCTCCCTCGTGTCCTTTCTGTGCCAGGGCTCTGGGGAAACAGGCTGGATGCCAGCAGCACTTTGGTCTTCTGGGTACATTAGTCATGCACCTCAGGGCCTCAGTTTCCCCACGGACAAAGATATAGATAATGACAACATCTTCTTGGAAAAAAGTGCCTGAGGACTTCTCATTTGTTGTACAGAGGAGCTGGTTGTTTCCATGGTCAGTCTGAGTGCCTGGACAGTGAGAAAGGGAGATGAGCAAGACCTACATGGGTATGTCTGCTTTCAGGGCAGCTACGCTGATGAACCTCTGAATGCCCACCTGTTGTGGCAGCGAGGCTCAGATCTCTGTTGGGGCACAAGCAGTTAAGTTTAGTTAAACTGGCTCCTTGTATTTAGGATGAGATCTATGAAACCTGTCAGGATTGACCAAGTATTGCCACACTGAAATCAAGTGCCAAAAATCAGCTACATTAGGGAGGAATGTAGACTACTGCAGACCTTGTGGACCCGCAGACCATCCTGAATGTACAATCACTCTTTGGTTTAAAGGATGTTTCTGCTAGCTCCTTCTGTCAGTTGTTTTCTTTAAGGATTCAGGAGAAAGAAAGAAAAGAAGAAAGGGCATTTAGGATGCAAGGAGACAAAGCCATGTTAAGTCTCATTTACAGAGATGAATTGGGAACAGGTGCTTCACATAACTGAGGGCCACCATTCTGTGAGAGAGCCCTTGAGAGTCAAGAGAAAGGAATTGCAAAAAGCAACAGTATATTCAGAAAGATAACTATAATCAAGCCCTTTCTATATCTATTAAGGGGAAAAGACAACAGCCACAAATGCAATGGAGACATTAAAATTGACTTTGTAAAAAGCCATTTTTGATATATTTCTTTGTTTCTTTGAAATAATTTCAAACCCAAAAGCAGGAATAATTGAAGCATTTACAGAATATATCAATAATACCTCATTATCCAGCTTTGCTTCAATCCACTGATTTCAATTTTCTTTTGAACAAGCTGCATTTATCAGAGGACTTAGCATATGAATGGGGAGGGGGGAGAAATGTAAAATGCATGCTCTAGATTTACATGTCTTAGGGTGCCAAATAGCCATCAAAACTAATTGTTTCTAAAATGCTTTATAAACCTTATCTTATGTGTTGACCCTAATCAGTGCAATTAATTTCATAATGAATTCTTTCTATACACACCCAATCTTATTATTATCCTTAGTCTAAATTAATAACATCATGATAATAATTAGTAGATATGAAATTGTCTCTTCACTGCTTCTCATAGCATGTGGGCTTGATAGAAAAGAGCAACGAGGATGACAATTAGAGTAAAACATCAGCTGTATTGATTGTTGAGCACCTTAACCCTAGCATCTGCAAAATAGGCTTTATTTAAATCTGAATATCTTTTTATATTCTCCCTCTATTCCTCCTTCTATTTTATTTCAACATTTTCCTTCCTGCAAAAGGCAACATCTCCTGCTCAAAGCTCACAACAAAAGCATTTAAGTAGAATTTTAGAGCCTGATTCAAAGTGTGCTGATGCCAGATTTTAAAGCCAATGAGCAATGGGGAGATTTAGGAGAGTGCCAGCACCTGGAGAACCATCCATATCTTTCTTGAGATTTCAGTCCTCCAGAAACCTCAGGAAAGGTGGACAGCTTTCTATTTTGGACTGTGATTTTATGGCCTTGTTATGACAAATTGATTTGAATAGGATGTTGCTTTCATAGCTCCAGGTCCAATCCTTGCTCTGCCTCACTACTCTGCCTAACCATGGAATGGGATTGTGAGAGGGGAGTGGAATTGCCCATGTTTAGAGGAGCATAAGACAGACATGAAAATCATCTTTAACCCTTAACCTTAATTGCCTTTACTGAATACATCACTGTGTTTCAACCAATTTGTATGTTTCTGGAATAACTCTCCTCCATTCTCTGAAGGCAGAAATCTCTTTCTATGGTCATGGCTGTAAGATGATGGTCCCTGTCAGTCCACAGCTCTACCTTTAGGCCCAGTGCTGGTACGGCCTTAGAATTTCCACCCTCCTTATTCAAAGTCACTTTTCCAGCTTCTGCAATCACAAGAAAATATGGCACTCCTGCACTGACAAATTATTGCCTGAAGCCAACAACTTGAAACGGGACTGAAACAGGACAAGGCAGAAGAAAAATTGCTTTGTAATGTTTTATTCATACACCTGACTGATGATGTATGGGCTACAGCTTTATGATGACTGGAAAAAAAAGAAAGAAATTTGTTGTCTCTTTTGGTTTTTTTTTTTGTTTTGTTTTGTTTTGTTTTGTTTCTTTTGTGTATTTTAATTTTTTTTAATTTTAGTTTTTGTTTTGTTTTGTTTTAAAATTTGTTTTTAAAAATGGTAATGATGGAGACCGTGGTATATGAAGCACAAAAGAAGAGTGTTCTCTGGAACAGAAGGTATTAAGCCACTTGGGTTCTTCAGTGCAAGAAGAAGAGCTCAAACCTTAGCTTCTCATTTTGGAAACTGAAGTTAGAAAAGCACATTCCCTTGATGCCATTTCAAAAAGAGATAGCTAACATTACCCCTGCAAAGGGAGGTATTTTGATGTTTGGCAAAGAAAGCTTATGACAGAATCACATCACTGACAGTTGAGATGAAGGCACAAGTTATCATGGAAATAAAGTCCCTTGTGTGTCTCTTTTTTCCCCCTAAATCAGCTGTGAACAGCTTTTAAACGATCTTTGTATTTTTGAAACTAGCATCTTGAAGAGCTGCCTGTATCACAAAATCTGCAATTCAGTTTGCAGGCTAAAATGTTCAGCAGAAAATGCGGACTTGATATTCAGACAGAGAATGTTTCTTTGTTATTGGCAGTACTAGTGTGAATTCTAGATCATCAAACCAGATTCACAGTGCTGCACATGCAGATAGCAGGGAAGATTCAAAAGCTCTCTGCTGTGCACACAGCAAGGGCATATCTGAGATGTAAGCTTGACCTGCCTGATGCACCTTTCATCCAAGAGGTGTGCAACAGAAACACAGCATAGACCTCAAACTCCAGAGCCCTTGGTACTTTTATAGAGCAAGTGGTCACACAATCCATTTCTGATTCCCATATTTAGTCCTGGTTATTTTTTTCAGTCTGCAAAAATGAAAATAAGATCGTGGGTAGCACAAAATTTACCTCAGGAAGTCTTAAAATACTTCATTTTAAAAACACAAAAAGAAACATTTCCTCAATTCTAGTTCTCATGCCAAGAATATTTGGCAAATCCTACCGAAATGTTGCATTTGTTTTGGAAGAAGAAACAAAGTTAATTTCTGCTGAGTCCACAAACTCCTCTTTAATCTGTGAACAGCAGGTTCTTTGGCCTCCTCACCTCTTCCCTGTGGCACAGCCCAGAGTCCAGACCTCCTGCCTGTGGCCATACTGTGACAGAAGATGGCAGCAAAACCTACCGCGGTACCTGTGCTACTTGTAAGGCCAAATTCATTTCCGTGTATATAATATTCAGCCACCAAATATGTTCCCTCTTGTATTTTTTAATAACTCTGCAGTAATTACTGTGTTGTTTGTACATCTGAATTAGTTTTTCTTATGCCTTTTTTTTTTTTTTTTCTCATCTATCACTTTAGTGCGGAACATAGAGTTCACATAAGTGAAATTAATACAACACAAAGTATTCCTTCTGGTTGCTATTGACTGCTATGTAGCAACCAAAAACCCTTTAGTTCTAATCAATTTTCCTGTCAGGTGAGGTTTGGACATTTTCCAAGGCACATCTTGTATTCTCCAGACAACAGGGACTGATCTCAGCCTCACTTTACCTCACTTACTGGCAATAACTCCAGCTTTGGCTCTACTACTTGACTTTTGTGTATCAACACTGATTTAAGCAGCCTGAAGATCTGGTGCTCTTGGGACACATTATAAAGAACTCATGTCCTGTTAAAATCTCTGAAAATGTAAAACAACACGACACTGGTGGTCACTAAAACCAGTGGGGTCCGCAGAGATGAAACATTTTGGGGAAATAAGCTGTCCATAATCTTGACAGCCGCGGACGTTTGGGGGTGTAATGCTGCTGCACCCATGGAGATGCGGGGCTGCTCGGTGTGCCTGGGGAACGCGTTGTTCCGTGCCGCACTCGGCTGAGCTGCGAATGGAGCAGCTCCTCTCTGAGCCACACATCAGGTCTGCTTTTGGGGTCGTCGCAGCCTGGAGCGCTTCCTAAGGGCCTCCAGACACACAGAACCCCTCGGCAGAGCTGTAGTGGAGCCGAGGGGCTGTGAGCAGAGCGTGTTTCTGCCTCAGTTCCACTAGAGTGCAGCTTTGCCACAGCCAAAGCTGGGAAAAGCAGCTCAGACCTCGCTCGCTGCACCAAATTCTCTCAGCGAGGCTTCATCCCAAACACTGCTGTCTCACCGAGATCAGGATGCAGACCCTGCTACTTGCTTGTGTACAAATCCAAATTAATTTTCAAACAGATCTTATACTTAAGAATAAGAAGTCCTGCTAAAGGACAGACTTTTTTTTTCTAGTCAAATCAGAGATTTTGCTTATACTCTGAAATCCAAGTACAGCACTCTTCTATCGGACTTAGAAAAATGTTTCATGTTTGGCATATGCTTAGTTGTACATATTTGAATTGACTTGCTACATCAGAATATCCTTTAACATAAAATATGGAAGAGGTAGGAAATTTTCTAGAATGGGTAAGATATGGTCAGCTTTTGAGACTGCACTGTACAGTAAATTACGTTTATACTTCAACACAGAAGGCACAGCTAAGTTACTATACTGTGTATCTGTTCAGTGGGCTCAGAGAAAATTCCAAAATTAAATTAAACTTTTGAACTTTCTGCAAAGGAAGAAAACAAGAAATGTTTACATTCTGATACTTTATTAAAGAGATAGTTGCTTTCCAAATATTGAATAATCAAGTAGTGCTTTTGTCATCTGTCAAAAAAAACTTTGCCTTCCCTCCTCCAAACTGTTTCAATAGGAGTATTTTTAGCTGCCTGTTTCACTGAAACCCACTGATATGTGCAGCTCTACTATTTAGATTATATTTATATTTCCTCACTGAAAAATATATTTTATGACCTAGCCTCCTGTGACCTGATTCACACCACAGTGGAAGCTGTAGATTCTCCTTCCCTACCTTATGTACCTGGCCCTCCTGCGTCCTTTTTATGCAGCACTAAATACTCTGACAAGTTCCAGAGAAGCAGGCCGGGCAGACATACTCTGCATAGAAAACTTGTACAGAAAACTTAGCTGGTACACACAACTGAGACAAATTGGCCAGGAAAACAAAGGGGAAAAAATTATAACTTCAACTATTTCTCTCGACTGCAGGAATGAATGACTGGTCAAACCACAAAAGATAAATTTAAATTAACCCTGGTTGATAAGAAGCATTAGTTTATTTAAGGTGAGTCATGAGGTCTCAACTCAATTAATCTAAATCTGTTAGGTTATTTAAATAGCTGTAATAAACACTGAAATAACCAGTGTTTTTCAAGTTAAAAAGAAAAAGCCTGTAACTTTAATAGAAGCTACAAATGTTGTGCCTTTAACTAGCTCTAAAATATCATAGCTTACAAATTCAATGGTTATCAATGGTTATCAATGGTTATGAAAGTGCTTAGGAAAATTGTTTTCAGCTGCTTCTACTGGGGACCATTAGGTTTGTTCTAGTATTAACCATACCTATGAAATAATTTTTTCTACACTTTAAAGAACTGGATATTTTGTGAAAGCATTTGGATTGTCCTCGCTTGCATCATTGCCTTCTGATAGATTGTCTTCAGAGCAGTTTGGCCTGTGGCCTGCCATGCACATGACAATCCAAAATCCTTTTTTGTACCCCCAATCCCTGCCCTTTTAAAGATGTGCTCTGCCACTGAGCCATGCTTTCAAACCAGCTGTCATCTGCAATAACTGATCATGGGATGAACCAAGTTCCCTGTTTCACTGAGAGCAGAGCAGGGCCTAGCTGAGCAGAGCCTGAAATATCCTCAAGCTTCAAAGAACCTTCGACTGGCTCTTAATTATTTAGAAAGCCAGAAACTCTTCCAAAGTATTTCCTACAGCAGGAATGTTGCCTGAGCTGCTCACACAGTGTCAGAGTCCAGAACATCCCTTTGGGTGCTCGAGGACCTTGACAAGAAGTCAAAAACACCTGTGGCTTTGATTTTAGCCCATGGGAGAGGCTGCCAACTCTGTACAAGCCAAAAGGGTTTGAGAAGTGTAATAGGTGAATTGACACAGGGAGGAAAAGTAGAATTTTGGGGTTTTTTAGAATGTAATTCAGGGGTACAAGATAGAGGAATCTGGGTGTGTCTTAGCCTTTTCTCCTTCTTCTTGTCCTCCATGTTTTGGTGTGATGGTGACACTTTTCTATTGGCTTAGGATAGGGACACACTGTCCAACATAGATCTTAGGTATTGGAATGGGAACTGTAACATGACATTTGTAGTTTTGAGTATATAACGAGGGAGCTGCCTGGGACTTGACAGAGACTGCCATGGCTTCTGTACTAGCCAGACCTCGGCAGCTCAGAGAGAAACTATTATAGCTAAGGAAAAATAAAAAACCTTGAAAACTAAAATTCACGCATTCCAGACCTATCCTTTGGCTGCTGGGCTAGGGGAGAAAGGACTCTCACACTGTTGGGGTCTTGCCAGCTGACCCCGACAACAGAGTTATGTTTGCCTCAAGACAGTATCTCTGCTGGTTGTGGCCATTGGACCCCATATCCTCCCAGAAAAACCCAGCCTTAAAAACTGGCAGGTGAGAAAAAGCAGTATGAAGAGAGGAATACCCTGAGGTCTTTGTTCAACAGAATGGATATCTGCCAATTGAAACAGAACACCTGAGAGAAAAATGGCTTCGGTAATAAATAGTAGCTTTTGTTATGCCTTCTAACAATGTTTTGCCCTCACCAAGAAAGGACTTGTGTCTGTGACATTCATGGTACCCCAGACATATTACTGCTGGGTTTAGTTTGTGTACCTAATTAAAGCTGGAATGTCTCATGGCTCACTGCAGCTTTCCATCACATGAGGCCTCTTGACATTATTTATGCAACTGCTAAGTGACACAGAAACACATCCAAGGGAGAAGCAGAGAGGAACAAATGGCTAAAGAAAGGTCAGGGTAATACCACGTGGCTGCTCGGCTGCTTCCTAGGAGTGGAAAGAGAAATTCTGCTCCTTTTGAACCCCTCCTTTTCTGTTCTTTGTTAGCAAAATTAGTTTATGGGTTTTGACATTGAGGGCTTAATTTTCCTTTTATTGCTTTTGAGGGCTACAAATACACACAAAGCAGTAAAGTAGAAATATTAATGTAGATGTTCACGGCTAAAGCTGCCAGCAATTGGCTGTCACACAGACAGCATCATTTCTCTTTGTGCTTTATGTTGCAGACACACTCAGATCAGGTTAAGACACTTAAACCTATTCTGTGTGTTTCAGGAACATCTGTTGGCAAATTGTCATCTGAGAACAAGTGTGCCAACCCCCATCAGAAATGTCTGTAATACGAGCTTGTATCAAGAGCCCAGGCGTGTAGCAGGAGCTCAGTGTTGACTTGAAGCTTGTGGGTTTTTGGCCATGGTATTCCAGCCTCTGAAATCTGGCATGCAGGAAAAGGTCTGCAGTCTGATCAGTGGGACAGAACAGGTTTTGTAAGAGGAGCAATGTAATGGATGAGCAGCTTTGAAGGAAATATAAGGAAATGCTTTCTAATACAACATGCACCTAAACATGCACCTAATCTGTAGAGCTTGTTGCCATTGGATGGTGTGGGTGCTAAGGCTCAAATAGTGACTGAATAAATTCAAGAGAAATAGAAAAATCACTGGAGAGTGCTAATCACATCACTACCTCCCATTCACAGGGCCCTCTGCCGTGGATTAGTGTAAGCTTCAGTGTACCTGGGAAATACTACTTTGATCTTGCTTTGGTGTTATCCTTGTACATCTGCTACTGGCTATCCTCCAAAAAACCTAAAAACAAGTAGAGTTTTTTGCATTATGGAGAGGAATAAATTTCACAGGTGCTTCTTTTGCAGTTAGATCCTTAAAACTACACAAACACTTATGCCATCATTTAACATAATTTTACACACAGTCAGTCAGGAAATTTCCATTTAAACTGCAAAAGTTGACCAGTGGTAGGCCCAGGATGATTTATTTCTTCCAACATAACATACTGCTTCCTTTAAAATCAAGCACATATAAATATGAAATATTTGCTTTTTATCTTGTGAATCCAAAAAATATTGCAATGACACAAGGATTTTCTGATGTGCAGGAAATTCCACCCAAAATATTCTCCCTAGTCTGTAACTGTTTAGCTCTTCAGATCTTTGGCTCTTATGTATGTTGGCACATTTGCTCTAAGTTGATACTGAGCAAAGAAAAACTGTGACAAAAGAGTCTTATTTCTAAGAAGTCTAACAAGAAAATGTAGATCAAGAAAAAAAGTATTCGAAGTGTCTCCAACTAAGGCTAGAAACTAATTAAATGAGATATTGAAGGGCAAAGTGAGACCATAAAAGAAAATGAGGAGAGTGAAGGGAAAGAGTTCAGATGAGGTTAGAGATTTTGGGGAAAAAAAAAAAAAAAAAAAAAGAAACTATGAATTAAAATCATACCATGAAGAAAAGGCCAGTGTCCTTGCTGATATATTTATTGTTCTGTGGGGCAGAGGTGGAGCTATGTTGCACTTCACAGCCCTACATGACCCAGGCTGATTGACAGTCTTTCTTTCAAGCTTCCCAACCACTTAGGTTTTAATTTGGTTCATACTGCCTCTATTCTCTCCTGAGTGTTCATTTCTTCCTATGAAAACAATGCCACATATCCAGCAATGGTATAATAAAAAAGTCTGCATTCAATTTTGTTTCAAAATACCAAGAAATCCAGATTCTGATTATTCATCTGCATTTCTAATCTGCACATTAAGTGCATCTTTTTTAGCAGTGAACTGACTTTGGCATGCATGTTTTCTGCAGGACAAGAAATAGTTTTTAGCTGTTGAGTATGATGTTCCTTGGAGTGTTAGAAAATGCGTACTGTATAAGCCAAATGAAATTTGAAAACATAGTGCTTAGATATTTAAAATTTTTAAGGTATTGTGATCTTTGTTGTGCTGTGTTGTCTTGCAAAGGTTCCAAGCCAGAAGAGGGCTTCATTGGGCTAAAATGTCCTTGATAGAATTCAGTTCCTGAATTGTGTTTAAACTTTAGCAAGAGCTGTGTAAATCTGACACTGGGCCCAGATAAATCTGGTGAGTGAGATCTTTCAAAGGTAGCATTAAGGTCTTACGGAATTGTGCTTCCTGGTATCAGCTGATATCCACCCATTTTTGTTAGAGCTCTAGAATGCAAAGAAAGAAAGAAAAGACTGGATCATGCTCATGGATTGAAATGTTTCTTCTTTTGTTCTGAAACACAAACCTCAGGTTTTGGATACATAGTTAGCCTCTGCCACAATCATCTGAAATTAATCAGGTTTAAGCTAATAGGCACTGTGATACCAAACAGCAGTGCCTTAACATGAAAGTAAAGGAAAATTTTTTCTGGGATTTCCCCATGTCAGTCAACTTTGGTGCAGCCTTTCTTGAATTATGTCAAGAGAATTAACACTGACTTCAGTGGAGCAGACCCCTCCATTAGTGCCCAACAACCCCTGCTGACCTGAGCAATGGCACTCACAACTTGGGCTCCTCCAGCAGGAGTTGCTGGTGCATGTAGCTGTCAGAGACTACATCTCCTAGCCTGACAGTCTAGCTTATTTCTTAGAAAGCAACAGAAGAAGAAAACAGTCCCCAAGTTGTGAATGAAGTTGTATGGCTCACTGGTATCACCAGGATTTGATTGATGATTTAAAACACATGTGCCTGTGTAGAATTTATGGGAGCCAGCCACTTCATACTTCTGAAGAGATAGTGGCACTGTTAGGGCTTCCTATAGCAGAGGATCAGAAATGCTATCCTCTATTGCCTGCCATAGGTGGGTGGTCACTGCAGCCTTTTATCCAGTAGTTTATGAGGCCTTTAAATTATAGCAATACCCAGAAGGAAAGACTGACTGCACAAAATATAGTGGAAATCTAGCAAACCCTTGTCTTGGCGTTGCTGGTAATTCCTTTGACAACAAAGCCATTCATGTTTTGCAGGCAATAAAATCTCATTGTATTCTCTCCCACTTCCTCTTCATCCTTCATGTGCTTGTGAGGAAATGATCCATTTCTCCTACCAAGATGTCCCTCTCCCTCTGTTTTGGGGAAAATGCAGAATTGATTTTTATTTTGTTCCCAGATCTACCATCTTGTTCTCTATAGCATGTGCCTGTTAAGGCTCTTGGCCAAGCTTCTGAAGGACTCCACGATACAAGAGTTCTGTGCACCTGGATGCTTTGCAGTGTGCAGGGGCTGGTTCAGAGCTGCACAGATTGCTGCCATGATCCAAAGTGTCACTGAGGGGTAAAGCACTTGGCAGGGCACAGCACACATGCCTTCTACTCCTTGCTGTAGGGATGAGAGCAGGGCTTGGGAAAGATACTTAATTTTAAACCCATCTGTAAGACAAGTACTTTTGCTGTGAAGAGCATTGACATCTCCTCCTGGAAAGAGCTAGGTATTAGTAGTATTAAATAAGGCTTAAAGCCTTTGGCTCTTTCTTGTTTCTAGTTGCTTGAGCAGTAATATGTTCATCTGATGGGAAACTCACCGGTGGTTTTCTCATATGAAACTTAATATTAAGTTCTCCTAGGTGGATTCATAAAACATTCCTCATAATCCCCATTTATTTCAAGCCATTTTGCAGTTCTGAATAGTACAGTGCCTCATAAAGAACGTTTCCTTTCATTCAAAAACCATTTGCATTTTATTTGTGCCTCAGAGGAAGAACAATCCAAGCTGATTACAATCCACAGACACTGTACGTAATGAAAAATTAATTGCATCAATCTTTTTGCTGTACTGGTCTTAACAACTCATTTTCAGCCGGTCATTTCTCCACCTGCTCACCGAGGCCCGGGCAGCTGAAGCAAGCCCATCTCTGACACTGACTGAATACCAATGAAGCCAAGGTCACCTAAAGCCAGGCGAGTGGGAGAACAGCACCCAGAAAAAGATGTCACTTGTGGACCAGCAGCAATCACTGTGTGATAGAAACTGAATAAGTAACTGGAACACAAATCTTAGTGAAAGCAAATACACCCGTGCAGAAGGAAAGTTGCAAAGGAGAGAAGAAAGGATGTGTTGAAGTGAGAACAACAAACTGAGGTAGTTCTGGCTGCCTCCATCAGAACTGTCACTTGGCAGGCGTTGATGGTGGTTGTAAATCAAGATTTGCATGCTGGCTCCAATGCTAGTGATTTGTTCTGCCAGGTAAAGTGCTCTTGCAGAATACATATTAATCAGGACACGGTTTCTGCTTCCTACAGTCAAAGGTGCTAAAATACAAAGGAAAAGTATCCATTAAAAATCCATACTTTCCAAAGGAAGAAGAAAAAGCAGGGGGTGTGTGGACAGGAATGACACCTGCTGCCTGTCTGCATCAATAACCCTGCAAGGCAGTAATTTTTATCCCCTGCTTGCACAGGGGAAAGTGTTCTTTGGGTGCAATTCAGTGGAAGCCATAGGTAAAGTATTTCATGTGCAGGAAGTATTCTATGTTGAACAGTGAAAAATTACCAGAACTGGCAAAGGAGTGTAATTTCTTTATATTGGTTGAAATTGTTTGAATATTGCAAATTCTCTTATGACTTGATCAGAGCCCTCAGATAGCTGAATTTCAGCCATCTTGTGGAGAGCTTAGTCACCCACTGTCTGAGGAAATGGTTGGTATTATATTTCACCACAGTTTCAGAATTTTTTAGGAAGAGAAGTGTGTACCAGAGTAGACAAGAGAAGGGTCTCAGACAGGTGGGACAAGTATCAGACACAGTGATTACATGGATGGTTAGGAGGAGATATATTGCTAATACAGTATCTAAATATTGATAATACAGTATCTAAAGAACAACTAATCTATTACAGGTTTACAGTCTTTGGCCTTGCAGAAATCACAATTAAAAAGCAGCAAAGCACCTAGAGAGCTCTTTTAGGATTTCAACTCTGCATTTGACCAGCTCTTAGCGCTTTTACTCACAGCCTGGAGATACCACTTTATCCCATTGGCCCATCAGGTTTTTATACCTTTTGCAGGCCAATGTGCACCCAAGTCAATCAAAAGCCTCTCAACTTCCCCACCTCTGGAAGCATTAATTATGTGAACATAATTAATACACACCTGGTGTTCTTTGGACAAATGACATTGCCCCTCAGGGACAGGAAAGGGAGGGTGTGTGCAAGTGTGTGACACACACACACCCAAAAGACCAGAATGTCTTTTGTTTCACTCACATGGTGTCCCATATTTCTTCAGTCAGTTTTTCTATTTCTGCTTAGATGTATGCACATTCTCCAAAGTAAACAAACCTGTGTTTTTGAAGGAAGATATTTTATCTATTTGGGATCCAATGTAACATGTAGGAACTTAAAAAAGAATACAAGACAACATTTAAAAAATACATAGTGGTTCCCCATGTAGCAGAATTTAAATTGAATTTTAAAAATTGATTGTAATCATTACTTTTAATTTTCCTCTAGAAAGTGCTTGCTACAGTTCAATAATAGAGGGAAGAAACAGCTGGTCTGTGCATTTGTGAGTGAGCAGCATTTAATAAGGTAATATGTTCATTTTCTAGGTGTCAGGAATTATGAATTTATGCCAGGTCAAATTAGTGCACATGTTTTCACACAGCACAGTGAGGAGCTCCATAAGCAAGCACAGTGGTGTTTAGAATGCTTGTGAAACATCTACTTCTGGAATAAGAGGAGAGCCTCTGTGTTATGGAGATGTTATGGAGATGCAGCCTTTTAGAACAAAAGTGACAGGTCACATTTAACTCACACCTCAGTATTCCCCCCAAATAACTGAAACCAACACAAAGCTGCTGGCTGTAAAAAATGTTACTGTTGCACAAGCCCCAGGCTCCTATCATTCTCCTATTACAAAGTGCCCCATAGTGTTTCAGTAACATGAATAAAAACTAATTTCCCTTCTTCTGCCAAGATAGCAGTATGATATTGTGTTTGTAGTGTAGATAAAAAACAGACATCAAACTCTATTAAACTTTGGGCTAGACTTTTTTTCTTCTTGCCATAACCGAATAGTAAATATTGACTGAAGTAAGTTTATCAATATTTATTTTGAGGGAAAATAAATCTTCCTGTTTGCAAAAGTATAGAGCCAATTTTGTCAGGGAAAGAGATGACTCAAATGGTAAATTTCCCAATAATAATCTCAGTGGCTTTCAGCAAACAGAGGACATCCACTGGGAAACATTCAAAACTGCCTTCCAGAGGTAACCAGGTGTTAATGCCAGACAGGTGCCCAACAACTTCTGCTTTTAGACACAGTGCCATTTTTAGAGCTGTTCTGTGAACTTCTCCATTTCGAAGGTGATGATGTGCTTGTGCCTGTAGAGAGACAGGAACTGCATGGACTGGAAACCTACTGCCCAACAGGACACAGGAGATGCCTTGGGTGCAGGGTGTGATCCAGTCCTACCTAGAAGATACTTACTTCAAATGCCAAACACAAGAACACAGGCTTGTGAGGGAAAGGGAGAATGGGGAAGGCAGAACTTATGTGGACAGTGATAATAATTTACTTCTCAGCCCAGAGAGATCACAGAGGGACAAAGAGGTGTGAGATAAGACTAGAAATAGCTAGGCAGTCTGCACAACTGTAACTGGGGAGAAAGCAACCAGCCTTATTCAGCTAATGAGATGTGAGTCATTGCTCCTGCCAGCACAGAAGGGAAGGGATGTCCCTCGTCCTGGAGGCACACTGGCAGCAGCATGAACGGAGCAGGCACAGTGGTGGAGGGACACAGTCCTGTGCCATGTGCTCTGGGATGACCCTTCTTGAGCAGGGAGGTTGGAGCAGATGACCCACTGTGGTCCCTTCCATCCTGACCCATTCTGTGATTCTGCCACACGAGCTGGAGCTCTTTGGCCGGGCACACTGCAGTCTGTGAGCAGGAGGTGCAGAAAACTGCACAAGACCCTAATTTCAGCTCTTGTATTCTATTCTTTCCTGCTCAGCTCTGCTCTTTATCTTGTTGCCCATGCACAAAGTCTTTGTGGATCTATACATATCAGGGAAAGGTCTGAGTCAGCCTGAGTTTGCTGTTCCTTGGCCAGAGAAAGTAAGTTGTGGCACTGAACTAGATGCAAGTGGTGCATTGTGCATACTGAGGCTGGACCAGGACTTTGCTATCACTTGTTTTTCAAGGCTCTATACAAGAGTAGAACAGCTTTCCCCATTTCTTCCACCCTCTCACTGGAAAATCACATACTCTCAGGGGTAGAGATTGGCTTCTCCTTTCTCCTTACTCCTCTACCCCTTTCACTGGGAAGGAGAGAAAAGGATTGTCTTGAGACAAATAAATGAAGAGTTCTGCCAACATGATTTAATACTGACTGTATAAAGTGTCAATTATTAAATGTTCCATACCCAGTGATAAGGAAAGGAGGAGATGGATTACCAGTTCAGTGACACACTGGAAAATGTACTTAGCTGATATGAATACCCAAACTGTCAGGTTAGAGATTACTCATTGGATAAGACAGAAGCACCTGGAAAGGTGCAAAACCATAATCCTTCATGAGGCAGGAGAATAATTTGCTTAAAAGTACTTCAACTAATAGTTTTGCCTGATTATAAACTGTGATCCTTGAATTATTTTCTGTTGATCTTCAGGAAAGTATCTGAGTATCAGGAGGATTTGGGGGGCTCCAAAGGCAATGCTGTCAATTGTTTTGTTTTCAGCACGAATAAGTAAGCCCCGATCCCTTGGATATTACTCATTAAAGTATGTGAATCTGGGAGAAATGGTTATACAAGGGCAAGTAATTTCTTAACAATTATTTTGTCTTCAGAATTTTTCTTGACTGCTTATATGAGCATAAGAAGTGAGATGCTTTAATTGTGGAAGCACTGCCAGCTCCTGCAGGGTAAAAAAAAAAAGCCTATCAAAATCCAACCATGGGTCATCATCCTAGATGTTAAGGTGGGCTGGATAGCCATTGTTCCTCATTCTCTGTGTCATCATGAGAATGATGACCATTCTCATGACTCTCAGTCTCTTAGTGCCTGACTGCTTAAAAGCCTGTTTGCATGCACACATCTTGGTACCCGTGAGTTTGTGGCATTAGAGAGCTGATGTGAGTCACTTTCCCTTCCTATAAAGTCTCTTTCTGACCTTTCTCACATTGTTGCTACAATGCTACAACGTTGATTCCTACCTCTTACAGAGGAGTTCGGGCGTGGGGGTGTGTGTGCTGCACAGGTGATGTGAGAGGTCTGCAGCTGTAGCTCAGCTCAGTCTCTCGTGCTAGCACAGTGCGCTGGCTGGAGACATCCTGCTAGGATAAGGCACTGGCTGGAGACATCCTCCTGGCTCCACTGAAAAGGGAGGCTTTGTGTTTTCAGAAATCAGGTCTTGTTCCTTCTGCCTTCTTTCTACAGTGGTTGTTTGGAAGGCAGCTGGGGTGACCTTTTCTCCCTGTGTGCTGTTGAATTACAAGCTCTTGCTTTCCTCATTTTCTCTAGAGTTCTAGCCCAATTTTCCCTCCTAGAAACCACACTGATTTTCCAAAATGCTTCCATTTATCAAACAGTATCCTGAGGTTTTTCCTGAGAAGGCCATCCAAGCCCTGGAATAATACCTCAGACATTCGTGCTCTATTTCTGAAGTAGAAAAAGAAAGCAACATGATCCAGCTTGCTGTCCTCATGCCATTGTTACTCTGCATAAAGACTGAACTGGCAGGATCTGCACATATTACCACCAGAGCGAGGACACAAAGAATAGGTAGAAGAAAAAGCACATTGCAAATTTAGAACTAATATTGTAGTTAAAGAAGTAGCAGCTGAAGGGGAGGACCTTTAAAATTCAATGTTATATATAATGAAATCCAAAGCTAACATTCCATACTGTACAGAAGAGATTCCTTAAGGCTATGTTCTGCCATGGCAGGATTTATCTCTGTAGGTGAATGGAGAGGAAAGACAATTGCCAAGAAGAACAGCCACAAGCGAGTTATTCTCTCTTCCTGTTCTAGCAATGACAAGTGGCAGAAGAAAAATCAATCACCACTCTCCACATTGCTCTTCAGGATTCTCCAGGATTTGAAGCAGTTTTATGCAGGACCTGGAGGAAATGGAAGATTCTTGGAAAGGTGATTCTAACAGCTAAATGTTGTACAGATTTTCCCCAAATGGAGGAACTTGTTAAGGACCCTTGAGTTTGTGGGTATCCAGTTGACAAAGGGCAGCTCTTCTCTTCTCCAGATTTTTTTCTCTTGCCTCTAGGGTTTTGGATTCCTGAGGGCTGTCCTCAGCAGTAAAGAATGAAGCAAAGAAGCCATTCAGTGACTCCACCTTCTCTTATCTTTTGTCACTTGGGCACCACTGAGTTATCTATAGTGTTGTCCAAGTCACTGCCAGGCTTAACCTGTACCAAAGGACAAAAAGAACTTAATAGTGAATGAAAAGATTTTTTTCCCCTATAAAATTGTGAGGATGGTGGTGGGAATGTTGTGAAGAAAAGGCTCTGGGGAATTATTTAATGTCGTGCTTGTAGATCGAGGGCTTTAATAAAATAAAAAAGAGCAAAGAGAAGACTGTGTGCACCCTGATGATGAATGAATATGCCTGCTTGGTACTTCAGGGATGGATTAAGCTGTTGAAAAAGCATTCAACATTGGCTAAAGAACTGTAATATATGTGAAATTCCACAGTTAATGCATCATTAAATAATTTGCTGCAACTGATTTATAGGTGCAATATACTACACTATGTCAAACCGTGCAGGATAATAAATGGTATCACAAAAATATACTATTGAAACTTTTGTTCTAATCAGTCTTTTGAGTTTTAGTAGAACATAGTTCTGCAGAATTGTCCTATTGATCCTGATTGAGAAGCATGTAAAAGTTTCATGCTACATATATTTTAAGACCTTTTCTTAAGCAATCTGGGTTGTGGTCCAGTGAATCAGGCACTGGATTGTGACTTGAGGAACCTACACTCTGGACCTTGCTCTGTCATTGAAACTCTAAGCTGCTGACCTAAGCTTTTCCAGGCTGCCTGCTGTAACACTTTGAGACCTGTGCTCTCTCTTTCCATGGACACAATGTACAGTCCCATCACCCACCTGCATATATTGGACACACAGGGCAGGGAAGGGGGTGATAACCATCAGCCTATGAATCCAACCTTCGAAGGACTTGGGTGACTTACTGCTTCTGGGGAACATCTTACCACGTCCATATTAGTGTTTGAAAAATGAATGCTTGTTCCTTCTCTTCCAAAAGAGAATATTCAGGGAAAAAACAATCCACAAGCCCTACCCTGTTAGTGCTTTTCAGTGTTAAATTCTTTACAGAGGAACTCTTGGTTCACTTTGGATCTTACCCAAAATGCTCTTCCCCTCATTCTTCCACTCTCCACTTTCCAGAATGTGCTTAACCTCAGGGTTGCAGGGTCTTGCAAAGTAAGATTCACAGCCACTCTTACTGAAGGAATAGTCTCACTTGTAGAAAACAATGATTTACTAGGCCAGGTAAGGAGAAGAGTCGTTTGAGCTCTGAAAACTGGTGATGAGACATCCAATTGAAGGAGGTCCTCTCTTCCAGTCCCTATAGGATGGTGTTTGTATTTTGAAATGTCTCTTTTGGGACCAATGTAAAGGACCCTGATGCTTGCTGGTGCATTTAGATGCACTGCTCTAATGGATGAGCTAATTGTAATTAATAATTTATTTGATTAATTTAACCCCTTTAAGTTTTTGTGCTGTTTAGTTTGCAAACAAGATTATCTTTTTCCATCTTTCTAAATTATTAAGTAAGCATTTTATTCAGCTATATTTCAGCCTACAGGAAAGAATTGCTAAGTTTTATTTGAATCTGTTGTTCATACTGTGTGATTGGTCATGCTGTAATTAAGAACTGTATTCTTTCCCATTTTTTTAGAGTCCAGGTTATAACAATGATTTCTAATTACAGAATTACAGAATCACAGAATCACAGAATATGCTGAGTTCAGCTCCTGGCCCTGCACAGAATCATCCCCAAGAGTTACACCGTGGGCCTGAGAGTGCTGTCCAAATGATTCTTGAGCTCTGTCAGGCTTGACACTGTGACCACTTTGCTAGGGAGCTGTTCCAGTGCCCAACCACCACTTTTTCTAATATCAAAACTAAACCTCCCCTGACACAACTTCAGGCCATTCCCTCAGGTCCTGTCACTGGTCCCCACAGAGAAGAGATCAGTGCCTGCCCCTGTTACTCCCCTCACCAGGAATTGTGACTGCAGTGAGGTCTCAGTCTCCTTTCCTCCAGGCTGAGCACACCAAGTGACCTCAGCCACTCACACAGCTTCCCCTCAAGGTCTTTCACCATCTCTGTTGCCCTCCTTGGGTCAGTGTTCAGTAGTTTCAGTGTCTTATATTGAGGCACCCAGGGCTGCCCCCAGCACTCGAGATGAGGCCTCACCAGTGCAGAACAGAGCAGGACAATCCCTCCCTTGCCAAGAGACTTCACCAGGTTCCTTCATCCTTACTGGAGGCTCATTGTCCAGGAGCTCCATGCAATCTCAAGCCCAGACCTTCACTCTTGGTCTGATCAAAGTTCTAAGTGTCTCTGTTTCAGTTCTGCTCCCAGATTGTTGCTGGGTTTCTTGGGTTGACAGTGGGACATGACTTATTACTTTCCCTTACGGTTTCTGGACTGCTGATAGAAGCTGTCACTGCCTCTGTTCTGCCTGGGCTGCCCAGCTCAGACACGTCAGGGCCATGCCCAGTCACTCAGGTCACTGCCCTGCTCATGCTGTTGCCATCCTCAGCTCCCAGCTTACCTTCCCTTGTGAGGTCACTCAAATCTTGCAGCGCTTTGGTAAATGTTTTTACTGGAGTAATCCTGAGGAGAGTGTTTAGTACCAAACACAAGAAAGAATCTCTGCCTTGATTAAAGGAAGAATTAAATTTTCTTTTAGCAGTGATTTTCGCATTTTAGAGAAGAAGGTGGTTCATATTTTGAATGAAACATTAAATTTCTCTAAGTGCCTGACTGCAACAGTGTTTGTAAGCAGTGATATGGGAGAACTATTATGTTTAATAAGTAGGAGATGTCACTAATGTGAATGCAGCTTAAACACTAGAATGAAGAGCTTCTGTGAAAATAAGGAACCTTTTCTCCTGAATAGATTCTTAATACTGGTTAAAACCAGACAGCTTTTGAAGGGCCATTTATTTAAAAATAAGCATTAATGGGGATCATGTTTTAAGGTGGAGATGTAACTCTTTTAACATTTATGTTGCTTAAAAACTTCTTTCTAGAGGTCAAGAAGTCTCACTGTCTAAGAGAAAGATTTTCAAATGCATTTGAGTTACACAGCACCCCCCTCTATGAGACCAGATGCAAAGGATGCTAGGAAAAGATGGTATTCCACTGGGGAAGGGGAGGCAGACATTAAAATGTTAGGTTTGGCCAAACTGAGCATGGCAGTGCCCTTTCCAGAATATATGCTGTATTGAAGTTAATGGGAATGCTGATCTGAATTACAAGAGGACCAGAAGTGCCAGGCACCCTAGTGAATTCTAGAACACACAGGACTATTAGCAGATTTTTATAACATAAGACCAGCTCTCTGCCAGTGCAAATTAGCTTACTCTTGCTGAAATACATGCTCTCAGTTGAAGCAATCAGTTACAGTTATGCTACTTTATGATGTATTCCAACTGAAAATCTGTCCGAGAGTATGTGCTAACCTCTCTAATTGACAGAAAATGTTCCAAGATTAAAAACTGACCTAAACATCACCATCATCTCTTTAATACCAATCTTTACTGTACCATATGCCTGATAAAATACAGCTACTGCAAAATAAGAAAACTGTTGCCGAGATGGAGATGATGTTTCAGGGAGTCACTTTTCTTTTAAGCCCTGTAAATACTCTAACTCTAAGAAAACAGGCACTTGGAAAGGATCTTGGTGAGCTATGGTCCATTGTCAGAAATGCTGCAGCTAATTAGCAGCCAGAGTTTCCAGAGAGAACAAACCCTGACATGATGGAAAGGCTCCTTTCAGAGTCTCAGAGTTTTGATGCTGGCACAGTCACAGATGTAACTTCTACACTAAATTAATCTAAAGAGGGAGCCACAACAAAGGACTTCTAAATGAAATGAATGTTCAGTAGCTCATGCCTGTTTGGCACTTGCTTACTGACCTCTGCTTTTTCAGTTGTAGCATTTTCAGGAGATGTAGTCATGGTGGAAAACAAAATTTTATGGCTCTTCTACGTCTCTAAGTCATTTACTACTATTATGAGTATTCTGTGGGTTGTGTAAGAGTTGATAATTTTCTTTTTCAACATAGAAGAACTTGTGCTTCTGTCATAAAAGTATTTGCACTGAGTTGTACAAGTTTCCTCCACATGTAGTGAGTTACCCCATCAATTCCAAAAAGCTTCTGTATTGTCATCTTCAGGATATCTCCTGTTGGCTCTCAGTGAGTAAAGATTCCAAACCACTGCTGTAGCTGAGAGCCTGAAGAGTCCTTGAGATTCTTCTTTACTTTTAACTGCACACTTTTGATGCTCTTTCCAGAGAACAAGATAAGAAATCATGTAACTTGCAGTGAATCTCAGTGATGAAGCTATCCAGCATGGAATGAATTAGCTGCCACTATCTGAAAATCACTTGTGTGAGGTAAAAGCATTTTAAGTGATGAATTAAATATCATGGCTCTAGTTGTATGAATGAGCAAATAAAAAAAGCATGGCATTGCCACATAGCTTGGTGAATCTTCCAATCTTTCCTGTGTACAGATGTGTCATCTCAAGGAAGGCCTCTTTGCTTTCAGTTTCTAATTTGTATTTCATCCTTGGAAGTGTTATGTGTAGGCACAACAGCCCTCCTCCAGTAAATACTCCTTCCGTATTATCCAAGCTGGATGTGATTCTGACTAATGAAGCAAAAAATCAGCTTCTCATATGTGGGTAGAATGGGCAGAATTGCATCCTTCTCCTGGTACAGTCTACCTCATCAAAGGTGCTTTTGAAGAAACAATTTTTTGTTCTTTCATATTTCAGTTATTTTTTCTTCATCCAGATCAGTCTGGTGGAAATTGGGAATTAATTATTGCTAGCTGTGCTCCCTTATTTCTGCAAATATTGTTACAGTTTGGATTCCATCCCTGCAATTTAAATGAACAATTGGTACTTTACTGACCCCATTTCTTGTAGCTATTTCAGGAATGAGAGTGGTTAGCAAAGACCTTGCTGGCAATAACAGCTGATAGTGCCTGGCAGAATGATTGCCCTGTTTATCCCCTGTCTGTTCTCAAACTGCAACTGTGTTTAAAGGGGAAAGAAGCTTCTTTGAATGTATTCAGGTTGTGCCTGCTTGCCTCAAAGGCTCAAGTGCAGGCATGAGGCTCAGAAAACTTCAGTCCATACGTTTACCTCTGTGATTCTCTGTGGCTCTTCCTTCCCAGGGACTACAGTCACTAGTGTTTCCTTTTGTGCATCAGTGTCTGGGCATCCCTTTGTATGCCACAGGGCCCATGGGGGAACAGGAATGTGCCATGAAACATTCTCCAGAGTGGCTCACTGCACCTCCACAGCATGGGAAGTGTCCTGCTTCCCAAAGGAATTGCTTCTGCAGTGCAAGGCTGCAAACAGCATCACTGCCACACTGGTAGCAGGTCAGAGACTGGGAGCTGAGCCCAGTTCCCAGATTAGCTCTTCCTCTTGTGACTGCTCTCACCAGCTCCTGCCTGCTGTGGGAAACCCAATCAGCCTCCCAGACCTGCTCAGACTCTTAATTTCTGGACTGAGATTTCTATGTGCTGAGTGTAGCCAATTTAGTGGGACATAAAGTTGTGGAAAGCAGCCTCCAAAACACTCTTCTGACTGTGTGATTTCCCCTTGCATTTGAACAAGCATAAGAGATGCAGAAAAACCCCATACATGTATTCAGAAGTTTTGGTTTGAATACTTCTCCCATGAAAGAGGACAGCTATTCCTTTATAGAACAATTTCCAACTGAAGGAAGTAAAATTTAAGTACTCACCCACCTCATAAATATTAATTTGCAGTTAATAAGTATTTTTTTTTTTGTGCTGATAATTTGAAGTTTTGCTACAAATGTATGGCCTGTCAAAGCCTGCATATTAATTGTAAGTAAACGTGACTCCTCATCTTTATAATGAAATAATAGTTTAATCTCAGGACTGCCACTTTTCATTGGGAATGATGAATGACATCTTGGAAATGACACTGACAGCAGTGTCAAACAGCTTATCACAGCTGATACTTCAAAGTGTCTCAGGTTTGGCTAATGGTTGAAACAATAAAATAAGGAGATCAGGAAACTAATGAACAACTCCATTTGTAGTTTTTCCATGCATAAGAATCCAGGCTATTTTATGGAAGAATTAATAATTTGTGTAGTGGTATAATTAAGCAGTTCATTGTGATCCCTGCTTTTGGAATAAAACTATGGGCAGGTTGATATTTTTGATTAGTGTGCACATAAATGCAGTTTTTCTGAAATGCACTTTGAACTGGAGTGATGTTTCAGGAAGATTAACTTTCTACTATTGTTATTAACAGGCAGGTCAGCAAAGGTTCTCACCACACAGTAGGTGTCATTTTAGGAACCATGACTAAATGCAATGGACTTTAAAAAACATGATCCAAAACAGGGAGGATTTTTTTCTTGTTTTTCTCACAGTGGCTCTCATTGCAAGTCCAGCCAAGTATGTCACAGAGCTGCTAGAACTTACTTTCAGCAGAGATATTCTTGAAAATGTGTCCCTATGATATTGGTTGAAGCTGCCTCTCCAAGCTCTCTGGGGACATGTCTACAAAATATACTACAAACAGATGCAAGCCACTCTGTCACTTGCTCCAAACTGATATGAAGCTCTGTGAACAATGTTCACATGGCCCCAAGTGGGCTTCTGCTTCCCAGCTTGCTTGCTCTCCCTCTCATCAAGGCTTGTTATCTCAATACCCTGCTGTCAGCTCTGAGCCCAAGTGTTGGCAAAATATTATGTATAGACATCTACTGCCTAAGAAACAGCCTCCACAGGTCCCTGAGCCCAGAGCTTCCCCAGACTCTCATCTCCGACATCAGACTTCTTGTTTTCCCTGGAGGTGGAATCTTGCAAGTTTCCTGTGCTAGACCAGGGTTTGACTAGCAGAGGCAAAACAGGTCTGCTGTAAACCATTTCCTAGTATTTGCTGAGGTTTTCATGCATGGAAACCTGTGCCTGATCTTCTTAAAAACAAAGAATTTTTTTGTTTAATGAAGCTTGGATTGAAACGATTTTAAAAAGCTATCTGGCATAGTTAGTTTCATCTAATCTGACACTTCCTCAAGTTAAATAAACTTTCCTCCTCTGTGAATGACTGAGGTACTATTGAGAAGAACTAAACAACTTCTGGTCATTGCTAGGACCTGAGAGCCTCTCTAAGCCAAATGGAATCCCCATTTCTGCATGTCTCTGATCACAGACCCACCTCTCATTTGAACTGTGTAAGCTCAAATCACATGCTTCTGTGGCTAAGTTCAGTATTAGAACCAGTTTACAGTGTAGTGCTGAGAGAGGAGCACCAGGGCACTATATATGTATCAGAAATAAAGCTGTCATATACAAATTGTAAGGACAAGAGGAATTGTTTTGACAATAGGATCTGTCAGAAGCTCTCAGATATAAATAGGAGTGTTTCAGGTACGTACTCATTGCACCTAAAAAGCAGCCTATAAAGATCCACTTAGATATCTGTTACTCTTTAACAAAAAGGAAACCACTACTTCATACCAGCTGGGTACCTTGGTAGGCCACCCTTAAATATATAATGCCTGGAGAGCAGAGCCACTGTGCTGGTACTCACTGCCACAGCATGTTGTGTGCTGCTCCTCTCTGCTCAGGGACTGACATCCATCCCTGTCCATCCATCCCTGTAGATGCTTTTGTTGTGCAGAGCAGCTCTGGATTTGTGCAATCAAATTGTTTTAAAATAAACTCTACACACACACACACACACACACACACACACACACACACACACACACACACACACACATATGTATATAAACATCAGTCATTCAATGACATTTCAGTCTAATCTGCCCCAAGGGGTCTATTAACAAGAATTTCATTCACCTTGCCTTCAGGGGTGGGTTGTAACATGAGGTGCAACAGTGCTGCTCTCATTGGAAAAATATCTGCATCCCAGGCTTTGCTGTCTCCATACAAACCTCCTTTCATCCAGTGTACAAGCTGTACATACTGCCTGTTTAAATTAGGAGTGGATGGGCAGTGGGCAGCGCTGCTGGCACTGATAGATCTTAATTGTCCTGACCAGCCTCTCCCAGGACTCTTACCCACTGCCTCTGTCCATGGCTCCTGGAACTCCAGTTCAGCTCAGGACTTGCATCCCATTCCTGGGTCATGCTGTGGGTATACTTTTCTTTGGTCCTGTCTTTGGATTTATCTTCTGCTGCTCCTGTCTTGACCCTCTGAGAGGTCCACAGGACTGATTTGTGACTTTGCCTGCTAGAGAAACCTGCTGCCAGCTCCCTGCTTTGCCTACCCCATTTGGGTGCTGTGGGGCTGCTCCCTGGCTGGTGAGGTTACTGCTCTGCCTGTGCTGTGATCACTACTGACCCTGGCTTTTGTTTCTTTCCAACACCTGGCTTCTCCTGTTAAAAAAGCAACAGCAAGCAGGGCTGGCAAACTGAAGGTGCTAGTTACACATCTCCTGGGCAAGACTGATGCAGGGCACGCAGTGCTGCTCAGAGATCATTATTTTTATGACTGTGGGGTCTGGAGACTTCTGTCACTTCGGTAGCTCCTTGCACGAGGGACAGCCAATGGAGAGTGTCAGGGAATCCCATAAAATTGCCCTGTCTCAAGAGCCAATGTGGATGTTAGGGGTGTGGCGAAGGAAACAAGGGAGTGATTCACCAGTGCTGCAAAGAAAGTGGAACTTCCTGTGGAAAAGGAAGAAATAGAGTTCAGCTTGTCAGGGACCTTGTTCTTTTCCTCAATAATCATGACATTCAGGGTATATGCAAAACTGCACGAGGCACCTTGATAGATTTATCCTATAGTTATCCTATAGGGTTTTTGCTTCACTTCAGTGTTTCCATAGTTAGAAGGTACTAGTGAACTATGTGGGTGACTATAGTGTCAGGATGAGCGCACTGTCACAAAATCAGTAGATATGCAATGGGACAAAACCATAATAGGCAACTATATGAAGAGATACTTAAATATTGAAAAGAAGGGTTGTGCATCTTCAGGATTGAACTCTCTTTTCAGCTTCACTATTTAAAATGCACCTGCTAATGCCCTGCTAATATAATTAGATGTAGGAGAATAGCTATAGGTAACAAACATGATATGGCTTTGGAAATTTCTTTATGTGACTTGTGGATGGAAAATCAGATTAGTTATTCAGCACAAACCTGGCACACATCTGGAAAGGAAAAAGATTGAAGTGACTTTAAGTTTTGCCTGTTTTTTCGCTCCATCTGAACATGATATGAAAGGCTGCTTCTCCATTTTGCTGGCAGAGAAAACAAATGGATTGTCCAAGAGAGCAATTTCCAACACATTAATGGTAAATTGAAAAAAGAATGCATCAAAACAGGAGGCTTCATGTCAAGAACATCAATTCCCTTCATTCCCCATTTGGCCTTGGACAGCCTTTGACTGAAAGCATTGCACTGAAGTGAATGACAAGTGGAGAATGAAGGTGATGCATAAAGGTAGTGTGGGGAAAGAAGGCAACCTCACCAGTAGCCCATGAGTCTTGTTGCTGGGATACAGTGGAGATGGATGGGAGAAGGCAGGAAGAAGTCATCTGCTTGAGGAGGTTGCTTAATAGACAAATGGCTAAAGCAAAGGGACAATCTAGATACCTAATAGGGAAATATAATCAGATTCCCATCAGCTTTTTCTGGACAATAACTCTGGTGTGTGCTCTGGTATAAACCTAATACCCAGTGCTTTACATCTCATTCTTTCAGCCACATTTTCAGAGGTCAGAGTGCCTCCACCAATGTGTCTTAGAGCAGCAGCTGTGCTGCCTTAGGACTTGGATGCTGTAGTGTTTCACAGATTTAAGTAATCGACAATGCTTTAAGGAGAGTAAGGGAGAATTCAGGCTGTGCAAGATCTTTATCTATTGTTTCTTTGGCAGATACACACAGGTCTGAAACTTGGCAGGGTTTATACAAGGAAAAGGAGCCCAGCTCCAAGACCCAGAGCTGATTTTGTTTGCCCAGCCATCCATTGGGATTCTGTAGGAGAGACAGGAATTTAACTCTGAATTTCAAACCTCAGATAAATATTTAATGAACAAGCACCTATTTTTTTTTTTTTTTGTGTTTTTGTCTGCAGGTGGTCAAAACTTCACCAGCTTGATCTTGACTTCAGACCACTGCAAAGCCAAGGCCAGTGGATGAACCCTAGAGAGATGGAGAAAAGCCGTGTGATGGATCTTTTCAATTTCAAGATGAAAGTCAAGACAGGAGGACATGAACATTGTAAAGGAGCATGCTTTTAGCCTGCAGTCTTACCTCCTGTTCTGGTTCCTTCTACTGCCTTTGGCAATTCACTGGTACAAAAGAAAATATTGATTTAGAGATCTGTCATAGCACTGTATCTTCCCTATTAAATACAGTGGGGAAATTGAGAATTCTGAGTATTGAATTTCAGAAAGGAAAAATTCATCAGATACTGCAGCAGACTTTTCCAAGCCATAGAAAGTACTATCAAAACATAAATGTAGTATCAGAGCAGTCATGTAATTTGATTGGTTTCTTCACTACCTTTCCCATGCTCCCACACTACAGTCAGCATTTGAGCTCTTTTGGCTCAGAAGATGCCTGCAGCATGGAAGAATGATGTGCGCTTCCAGCTGTGCCCAGCTGCTCTCCAGCCAGCAAAGTGCTGTGGGGCAGACCCATTTTTTCAGATTTCTACCAGCACTGGTATTGGAGGGTGTTGGCTTTCTGATGATGCGATGTTCAAGCTGTAAGTATTTAATTTCATTTCACAGCAGCCTAGCCAGCCACTTTCCTAACATGGTTAAATGTTTTTGCCTGTTGAGCTCTGGCAGAGTGTTCCATGAGTGCACTCATACCGGGAAAGCTCTTAGAGCAGTTGGCTGGCTCTGTCAGTATCCTGCCAACGAGAACTGGAAAGGCTGCAGTATTTATCTTGCTGATTTGTGGGCATTTCATTTTTCAGATGGGAGCCTTTGGTTGCAAAAATGCCATTGACAAAGCTAAAACAGCTAATGTGAGACTTTCTCAAAGGAGCCTCTTTCCTGAATGTCTCAGGGTATTTTTAAAAATTGGTGCACGTGTGAGTCATAAAATCTCCTTGTATTATACAGATGCCTAAAACAAAGAGGAAAAAGAAAAGCATCTCCAGACTTCAAGAAAAGTTCTTCCTTAGTCTGGAAGGGACTGAGGACTCTGGGTGATCCTTCTACGGTACCATACAAGAAGAAGGAAAAAAATATGCTCCTTAGCCTTGTTTGGAAAATAAGGTGTATAAGAATTTATAGGCATTTCTGGTTTATTTGTAAATCAAATGGTGGGTGATATCTGCATCAAGGATCTTGAGAACATGAGGTGTCTCAGCTGGGATGAGAATTAGACCCAGAGTTTTGAGGAGCCAGGTTCTTGGTGTTGAGCCAAATCCTGCAGCACCAGAGCATGGCTGGGTCGTACTGGATCAGGTTTGCCCTCAGAGGTGGCTTTGTGCAGCTGCAGATCCAGTGCCTTGTTTTTGAACCTTTTTAGAGAAGCAGTGACTCAGCTGGAGCTCTTCCATCTGCTTGTGCCTTGAAATACAGAGGTATGGTTTAACTTTTCCCTAAAGACTAAGAGAAAGCTGCCTCTTTAACTGGCCTAATCTTCCTGTCACTCCTTCAGAAAGCTCAGATTGGGTATTTAGCCCTGCTTTGCAGGATTCAGCAGCAGATAATCACCTGCCTCACATTTGAAAGAAAAATAAAAAAATAATTGTTAGTCATCTGTCATTGTCGACATCTTTTTGTAGAAGACATGAGTAAGGCTACACGAGGCTAAAAAAATATTCTGGGTCTGAAAATGGAAAAAAGCAATCAAGAAGATTATGGCAGGAATTATGTTCTCCTGCAGCATTTATGTTTTGGAAGGTCAGCAGATAAGATGTTGCAGGTAATGTGAAAAGATCACACACAGATCACTTAGTCCTTACTCAAGAGAAATAAATTTAACTCCAAATAGTGTTTTCTCTACAAGCCCCTTCTATGGCAGTAGGGCATGCAAAGGCTGCCTCTCCTGGATCAGTGCTTGGGACACCCTGTTTTCTTCAGTGAGGATCACAAATGCAAACCAGTCACCACCCTTGGGATATCCCTGAGGAGATACACAAATGAGCAAGAGAGTAGCAACCTTCTAGAAAAGCTTCCTGCAGATGACTGAGGTTCACTAAGTCCTGCTGAGGTGCAAACCTTCTCTGTGCTCAGCAGCAAGTGAGGAATGAGAGTAACGAGTGATGTCCAATCTCAACAGAACAGATGGTTCTTGGCTCCCTTGACTGCAAGCCTGTCCCCTTTAGATCAGACCTCCCTGCCTCTCTGCCTTCACCTCTCCAAAGCTGTAATTGAGTGCCTCCAACAACAGGACAGCAGCCTGGGGTCCTCTGGGAAGAATATTTTCCTTAAAAAAACCACAGCACAGCTGGTTTCAAGTGCTGAATACCTAAACCAAATGATTGCAGTAAAAGCCCACTTGGGGCTCATTTCACAGCTTGGTACTGTTGTCCTTAGCTGTGGTGGCCAGATTGTCAGAGGTGCTGGGCACATGCACCAGGGAGTCTTTTTCATTGCCATCATTTTAATTGGGTGCCTTGCAGGCAAATTACTTCACAGGCTGATTAAATTTATGAATAATAATTATTTCATTAAGGTATACTGTACAATTAAGAACTTATCTTCTTATATATTTTTTCCTTTTAATCTAATCACTTCATATAGTATCTACAGAATAAGCCACAATATTTCTCTTTAGGAATGATCAGAGGCAAGCTGAAAACTAAAGCTAGAGAATATTGCAATCCTTCTGTTCCTAGAATTAAACTTGCAAATTTGCAATATTAATTACATATACAGGTGTTGTGCAGCCCTTGTTACATTTGGTATGCTGCCTTAAGAACTGTAGAAATGTAGGTTTTTTTTTTTGGTTTACACCTTTTTCTTCCTAAGGAAGTTGCACATTAAAAATACTTTAAAATGTACACCAGTTTAGACTTATGAGGATGCAGCATATTTGTGCTCACAGTGATTCAAGGTTTTCATACAGGTGTTGAAAGTTTTTTAAGAAGGTGAATAAGACAAGAGAGCCAGCGTGTTTCTTTTTGGTGGGCAAGTGCTCTTGTGTCCTAGGATGGTTCTGAACTCCAAGTTCTGTGGCGCAGAAGCCACAGAAGCCACATGAAGCTCTGCTTGCACAAGCAGATCACTTCAACAAGGCCCTGAGGAAAACATGGATTCTGCTTCTTTGCTGTCAAAATGAAAGACTGAAATGAAGTAATTTCTAGGAAAACTAGCTGACAAAACAGGAACACTTCTGATTTGGAGGGTGGGATAAAGAAATCCACACTGTTGGCCACTTTTTAGCCAAAACACCAGTACAAGGAATACATTTTGCCCCACACTAACATGTCCTTGTTTCTTAAATGGCATTCTTTATGAATCCTCACCTTCAGTCTAACAGCAGGTATATCAGACACTGCCCTATTTGTGACTGCACAGCAGGACTTTGAACCCCCTTACACTTCTCAGAGAGTCGTCGGGCAAGTACTGCAGCATATATCTCCCCCCCCGTTAAAACACCTTCTAGGTGAGAAAAAACCTAAATTGTGCCTAAATTCAGCTGTAACTGATTTTATTTCTAGCCCGTGTTTCAGCTGGGGTTGCAGGTCTGTGCACTAATTTGGATCCTAATAGCCCAAGACTAGTGAATGTGTTCTCTGCATGTCTGCATGAATGAGGTCTGATGTAACACGACAAAATTGAGATTCTCTGTGTCAAGATGTTCACCATCAATGATGAATGGCTGGAGCTGTGCATTAATCTAGGTCTGGTAAAAACAGGCAGAGGGCTATCTATAAAGATTTTTTTCCCAAGGATTGCTATCAATACTATTTATCAACTTAATAGCATGCTATAGGGGGAGGTCTGGTTCAGGCCTCTCTTAACTTCCAGCTCAGTAACGCCCACAGCAGTGGGTGTTGGGGAAGTTGGCATCCTCCCTCCTGTGAGAGAAGCAAAGTGTCAATAATGTACACATAAGTTGGCAATTTCAGTTCAAGCTTCCTGTAAATAAGCCTCAGCCTTCTGCTGTACATCAGGGTGATGAAGAGGCAAATGGTGCAGCTCGATTCCCATGATAGCCATTTCTTTTTCCTTTTGACTTAAAGAAATGTCAGCCCATTCTGACACATTTGAAATATCTGCACCGTGGTCTGAAAGACCTGTTTCAGGACTTGCTAGAAGACATATTTCATGTACCTATTTAGTTTTCTTTTTTTTTATTTATTTTTTTCCTGAGTCTTGGATAAACTGTTTGCTAATGATTTGCTTTAATGTTTCAGACTATATTGTAGAAAACCCTGCTCTTAGTCATATAAAGTAACTGCCAAGTTACAACTCTAATATTAATTAGCAAGGCTATCCAAGTGAGAACAAAATCATAAAGATTCTCTTCCCCAGTTCCCCACTATTATTCCCACATCGCTCAATTCCATCTTTCTTTACCAGAGTTAATTTCTAAAATATACCCAAAAAGCACATTCCAGCCATGTCTGTACATTGAGAAGCTGTTCTCTTTCTCCATTTGTTTTACTGGAATGACTCAGAATAAAGCAATTTATACAGGAAAAACACCACTCAGTATTGCACCTGTTAATATCTTTTTTTCCCCCCACTCATGCCATAGCTGGGGTGTGGGAGATCTTTTCACATAAAGGTATTTCCTGACAGGGAATGCAGAGGCAATGCTGTTGCCTTTCCAGGGTCTCAGATGATGTGTTGCTGACCCTGCCTTGCTCCAGCTTCTGCCTTGGGCCAGGGCAAGTGATGACTGGGTCAGCAGCAAATTTGGGAGCTGCCATAACAGCACCCAGCCATATTCAGAACACCCCACTTCTAGATCAAATCACATGAATTGAATAAGAAAAATGTTTTTCCTCAGCAATCTGACTTTTTCTGAGCTCTTGGTCCCTCCCAAGCTGCCACAGATCCTGAAGGCAGAGGCAGCCTTACCAGCAGAAGGATGTTTTTCTTTCCAGACACTGCTCAAGAAGGTTTCCCAGGGGCAGAGACAGAGCAGGTGAGACACCAGCTAAGAAAGACACAGCACTTTCTCCTCCCATCCCCATGGTTTCAGCTTGAACAGAATCAGTGTTGTACCACAGAAGAGATCTCAGCTATATTACACAAACTTATTTTGAAAATATTTTAACATAATAGCTTTTAATAGCTTTCTCCTACCCGAAAATATGATTTTATTTGTTATTCTCCTTTACTACTAAAGTGTTTTAGACTACTGATCTTTGCTAAATGTATCTAGTCAAGGATGGCTGTGTAGTAACGTCTGGGATGAAAATCCTTGGGAAGACTGAACTGGGAAGATGTCTGCTACCAGCTAGAAAGTCACTTATTGACTATGCTAGGGCCTGAGTTTTTGCTGTATCAGCTTGCAGAGGAGGCTCATACAGAGCTGGGGTGGGAGGGTTGCTATGGTTTTATGCTTGGGCAGCACACTGGGCAGGTCTTCTCAGACATGAACTCAGCTGACCCAGGCACGAACCTAAAGCAGCTGTCCTGCACCATCCCAGGGTAATGGAAAGGAGGAGAGAAGAGAGGAGCCAAGTGCCAGAGAAAGGGCTTGTGAATAACAGTGGCCTCTGTGCAGCCTATGGTCAAGTGAGTCATTGCCCATAAATCTTACCTGGGCCTAAACATTCCCTGCACGTGCCAGAGCAGAGCAGGAGCTTCTCAAACCCACACTCCGAGTGAGAAATTGCCAACCATTTGAGAACAGGTGGAGCAATGCAAAAGGGAACTGGACAAGGCTTACCTGACCTGCAGCAAAGTGAGAGGAAGAGGAGTTGTGCTCCCTGCCACTGCACACAGTGGGTCAGAAACAACAAGGGGTGGAAGGAGCCGAATGCTGAACATCAACATTGTCTGAGGAGTGGCTGTGAGAAGTGACATGAACTCTTGGCAAAGGAATCCAGTAGAGGCAACCTCCAGAAGAGCAGCAGCAGCAACTCTTAAATAGGGGGATTTTTGAAATGCCAGTGCTATTTTTCAGAGTGAAACAGTTTAATGATGCTTAGAATTAGGTCACTGGCTGCCTTGGGAACTGTACCTCAAACTTTGATAACCCTCATTTTGGGAAGTAAGTGTCAATTAGGGCTTATTTAAAGGTGGCTGACCTTTTTAACCTGTACTGCTGTGTGAGAAATGGTCATGATCTATAGAGAATCTTGGGAAATATGCTTTATTTACCCAGAGAAAAAAAATGCAGAGAAATTCTCACTTTGGTTTTCTAAGACTCATGTGCCAACACAAGGCTGAATGCTCCATCCCTGGAAATGTTCAAGGCCAGACTGGATGGGGTCAAGTGGAAGGTGTCCCTGTCCCTGGTAGGGAGGCTGGAGATCTTCAAGGTCCCTTCCAACCTTCTATGATTCTATGATTCTGTGTCTCTCTGATTCTATTCTACTCTATTTGGCCTTCCCATGGCCAGTGCAGGTTGATAAAAACAAAAGCCCTCCTGGCTCTTAAGGTCTGTCACAGTGGAGAGGTAGAGCCAGATAAAGGGAGATCCTAAATCCAAATCCGAGCTAGTAGCCACAGGAATGCTCATCTTGGTTCCCAAGCAAAGGAGTCAGCCATCAGGTTTAGTCAATTCCTCTGCCTATTTCTGGGAAATAATTATTCAATATTGTGCCAAATAATGTGTCCTATTTCTATTCTAATTCTTAGTGAAACTAGTTATTCATTAAAGGAGCGTTTTGTATAAGCAATTTTCACTCTGTCTTCTGAGAAATATCTGTCCTGGTTTCAGCTTCCTAGTAGCTGGTGAAGTGCTGTGTTTTGGATTCAATATGAGACTAATGTAGATAACACACTAATGTTTTAGTCATTGCTCAGTAGTGCTTAACCCAAATCAAGGACATTTCAGATTCCCGTTCTAGCAGTGAGAGTCATTTGGGCTCGAACAGGAAGCACAGTTAGCACAGATGCTGCCTTTGGACTTTGCTGTTCATAACATCCAACCAGGACGGCAGAGACGGCAGCCAGGACAGCTGGACATGGGTGGACCCATCACACTTGGGTCAAGGTCTCTAAAGTCCCGGAGATTTGGACTCCTCAATTTGGAAGAAAAGGATGGGAGACCTCAGCTATCAGTAGCCACAGACCTCTAGTGATCTAGGCCAATATGGAGCGTCATTGTCTACTTTATTCTCTGTATTTGCCTGCCAGAGCTCCCTGAGGCACAGCACAGACCAAGGACCTCCTGCGGGTGCAGCCCCTCCAAACTCTGCCCTTCTCCAGTGCTGCTGGCAGCACCTCCCTCGTGCCGTCCATCCACAGCCGGGCGGGGCGGGCAGGGAATCCCAGCGGGCGATGGGAATTGCCATGCCGAGAGGAGCTTTGCTTTTGCCAGGGCGCTGAGGCGAGCTGGGAGGCAGCCCCGGCGTCTGCAGGCAGCCCAGGAACCAGGGGTGCTGCTAGCGCGGCTTCATTTTCACAGGGACGGCTCTGGATGCTTCCTTGGCTGCAGAGAACTCCCGCGGCGCACACGCGTGCGTGCCCGAGGTGATTTCCTTCTCCGTGCTCAGGTGGGAGGAACACAGCGTTATTTTTCCTAATCTGTATTAATATCAATTCAATTACAGCTGTTTGACACTGCAGACGGAGCAAATCACGAGATCTTATGCAGAACGTATCCACATCATCTGGCTTTAAATACCAAACAGCATAAACCTGCCAGGACTTTCGGTGTTTTAGTTAAACTGTTTGGAGTGAAAGGGCCAGCAGAGAAACTGCTCCAAAATATCCTGCCCAAATGCAATAACATTTAATCTGAAGGGAGCTGGAAAGCCCAAAATTGCTTTCTCCATGCCACAGTTGTCCTTTGCCATCACAGGGACAGAGATACGGGATGCTCTGTGCCCCACAGGGCTGGCCTGTTTTCTGAACTCACTGCTGTGGCAGGGAAATTCCCACTTTCAACCTCCTCAGCTCTCCAGATCTCCTGCCCCTGGTCTCAGTCCAATGTGGGCAAAGCAGTGACCAGTGCCTAAGCAAGAAGTCAGAGGTTTCCGATGTTTATTTACATCACTGGCTCTGTCTCACTGGGTGGTTTCCCATCTCTTTGGCCATGTACATGTTAATCCCAGTGAAAATCAGAACTTGGCACATCCCACATGCTACGAGCCCCTGAAGTTTTCATTGAGCACATATACAGTTACAGGCAAAATCTAAGCCCGAAGATGGAGGAAGGAATTCAAGTCTTTGGCAAGAGGCATTTTTCCACTTGGGAAATGCATGGGACTTTTCAACTTTTCTGGGACATCTCAAGCCTCCTTCCCTAGTGAAAAGAATGCTTTTATGTGAAAACACCCAACCCCCCCAGCAGCCACAAGGCTGGATACCTGCTCTGTGGGGTGGCAAGGCTCCCCTGTCCTCCCACACCTGGAAGCATCACTTGGGGCTCCTGTCATTCCCATGGGCAATATCTGTGGGCAGCAACTGCATATGCTGGCAAAAAGCTATTTTTGAGGCTGTGTTCTTGCCTGTGCTTCTTCTGCCTGCCCCTTTCATGCTCACAACAAAGCCTCTGGTCTTCATTTAAGAGGGCCCAGGAACTTGTGTTACCAGCAATACCAGTAGCACCCCTGTGCTAATAATACTGAACAAGGGGCATTAAACCCATTTTGAGCATTTTCCACTCGAAGCAAAAAGCTTGCAGAAAAATATTCTGAGATACTTTATCTAAATCCATAATCCTGTCTTTCCTAGTGGGTTCTTAGCTGCAGGCACCAACCAGGATGATTTTTTTGGACCTTGTGTTCTTTGCTCTGTGCCATTTGTCTGTTCCTCTTGTCTTTGCCTCTCACTAAATGGCAGATAAGGAAAGCTCTCTGCAGCCACCATTCATGCTGGTAACCCCCAAAGAGGTGGCAGCATCCAGCATTGCTTGCAGGCATTTTCAGATGTGCCCTAAACTGCTGCAGTAGATGGTGCAATGGTACAAGAAGATGGGGTGAATAGGATTGGAAGGCAAAAAGCTCCTGAATATTTTTGCAGGGAAACCTCAGTTTTGCAGGGATTGCTCTGGCACAAATGCAAATGCTGCTAATGCCTCCTCCTTCTCCAGAGCTGACATTTCCTGAGCCGAGCTCTCTTCTTTGACCTCTCTCTGTAAATATTGACATTGCATTCACAAGGATAATAGATTTCTGTCTACACTTACCACAGCTGAATGTTTCCACTGGGACTGTTACTACTTCTTATGGCTGGAAATGCACCTGCACCAGCTGTGAGGCTCAGCAGAGCCCCCCTGCCAGCCCTAATCCTCCAGGCTCTTAACAGACCACCACTGCCTCACCACTGCGAAACCCCGACTCATCTTGAGACAGTGGGAAAGGAATATTCTCCTGACCCTTTCTTTTTATTGGGTAAAGAGAAAAACCCCATGAATTCGACTTTCTTCCTCTTAAATCACTTCTTCTCTCTAAAGCACATGATCCCAGGGCAGGCATCCAGCATGAAAAATGATTTGCCTGTCACACATGACCCGTACAGTCCCCCCAGAATCATCCCACAGTGATGTCTGAGCCTCCTAAGGAAAATTCCTCCCAAGGAAGAATATTCCCAAGGAGAAATATACTGAGGTTCTGGTTTTCCAGTAGCAATCCAGCTATTTCTCCCCAAAATGAGATCATTCCCCATCCCCATCACCCAGGGATGAGCCTCAGCACTTACTCTAATTCTTTGCCTCCAGCAAAACTTCACTGCAAAGCATTGTTTTGCTCTTTCTGATCAGGGTGGTCTCTCTTGCCATGCCAGAGCCCTCCTTTAAAAGCAAAATTATTTGGCGAAGCCTAAAAGCAGCATTCTAAGTCTCTGGTTTCCATAATATGAACATTTGGTAGGCTCTTGGAGGGCAGCTTAAGGCAGGGCTTCAGAGAGGCAGTGCTAACACTGAGCTGTCCACTTGAAAAAGAGTACTCAGGAGCTGGTTTTGCACAAATACCAGTTTTTCCCAGTTACCTCAGCCCCTTTGCTGTCATATTCAGACCTTTGTTTCCCCCCTCTCTCTCCTGAAATGCATCCTGTTGTGATGCAGCCATTGCCTTTCATAGGGTCAGCACAACACCCTCAGGTGAGGTTTGGTGTTCAACACAAACGTGGCCACATGAGTGAGGCAATTTCCCCCCGGCTTTCCCTTGCTCCATGCTCCCTCCCGTGTGGAGGCGGCGTGTTACGGATGTGCCAGAAGCATCCTTTCCTTGCTGCCAGCTCTGGCTCCATACACAGGAATAACCATCCCCCCCCTTTTTTTTTTAGACATCTGGCATGTACTGAGCAGGAAAAATATGGCAAGCTGGAATTTCCTTCACTGGGAGAAGTGCACACTGTTGTTTGGGCCAAACCTAAAGTTTCTCACTTATGATTTTTGCATATGAATGGGAATTCAGGCTTGGTCCCTGGAGGGACCATCATTATATGCATTAACAGACAGCTGGGCTTTATAAAAAGGGGGAAAGCAGAAAAAAATAGATGTTTATTCTGTACTCGGGCAAATTCATATGAGGGGAATCATCTCCCATTCTTGCTGCAGCACATTTTACTCTCTATAGACTCTGAATATATTCACTCATCAAGGCACATTGAGTAGCTGCTTATTAGCACAAGTTTGGTTCCCTTTCTGCATCCCTCAGACATACACACAAATACAAGTCCTCAGTGTGGCCCATCTGGAGTGATTCTGTAGCTTTTTCTTGGGGGGAGCACAAGATTCTGTAGCTTTTCTGGGGGAAACACAAGATCATATTTTTAGAGCATCAAATTTGGTTTGATAAAGGCTTTTGCACTGTTTAGTTTTATTACACATATATTTTATATATTTAAAAATATTTTCTTATATTTTTATAACCTCCCTTCATGCCTCAAAGCTGGGAAATTTGCACTGCCCTGTGGTAAACCTTCTGGTGAGTGTAAAAGGGCTTTGCTGACGGTCAGATTCTAATTAAGGTAATTCAAATCAAATCAAATCACAGGGCTGAGGAAACAAAAAACTCCCATTCTTTCATTTGACTCCTGATTTATCAGCTCCTACAAAGTCACTGCTTCATCAGTGGGATGTTTCTGCAGTGAGCACAGCAACCTTTGTTTTAATCTCTCTTTTAGACAACAAGATCTCACCTCCCCTTGACTAGGTGAATAATACTGAAAAAAGAGTTTACACTGAGATAACAGTGCCATCTTTGGGGACCAGATGCCCATACAATGCCATCACTGATGGAGGCATGTCACCTTGCTGCCTTTTTCCCTTTTTTGCCTGTTTTTGTTTGTCCATTTGCTTTTTAATTTTCTTTTAGCTCATGGGGCATCCAGTGTGGCTGCACAGAAAGCACCACAACCGGGTACTCGCCTTCTCAAGCGAACTCCGTTTCCAAATTTACAGGGATCACTGGGATACTTATCTGGCTTTTTCAAGTCTTATTTTTACACCCAAGCCTGCTTTCCAGTGATCAGGTTTATCTGTTTTGGCTTCCCCTGCCCGTTTTCAGCGGTATTGGGATGTGACTGTGCCCAGACCTCTGCTTGTGAAACCCCAGGGCATTTAAATCCCCTCCATCACAAAAACGTAAATATCGGCCCTTTGAAATAAGCTGAGTTTTTCAAGAGAAAGGTCTGGCTTTAAAGAACTAGGATGTGGTGCCAAGAGGACTCACAGTATCCCTGGCTGGTACCTGCGGGTCTCGGCCACTCGTTACAGGAATGCTTCTGTTCCTGAAGATGCTGAGCTGTTTATCAGCTGCTTATCAATTACAGCCATGAGGATCTCTGGAGCGTGGATGATAAACTAGCAGGAGGCAGGGCTCTTTTCTGCCCTCCTACCCTCTGCAGCCCACGTCTGGATCTGAATGAGCTCTCTTGCCATAATTTATTTCTCCATTAAATTTCTGACCAGGGCCCTGGCTTTGCAGCTATTGCTGTCAGCCTTTTGTCTTTCTGATTATGCTAACAGCAGCACTTGAATGCTAATAGCCTTTCCTGATGAAACAATTACACAAATTTGGGATCCTAGGGAGGGATGGACTGTACACAAAGGCTTTGAACCTGGTGCAGGGGATGAAAATGCAGGGGCCAACGATTCAGGGTTTTTTTGGCTGCTGCATAAAATGGGAGGCAATGAAGCACAGCTTGCAGGGATGGGAGTGGGATGTTTTTTGCAGGACTGATTTCTGTGCCCTGAAGCAACTTTTCATGTTGATTTGGGACACTGCACCTCTAGCACTCCCCTCTCAAGGGACAGCCCAACTTTGCCTCTGCCAGAGACAAGAACCTTTCTCTACACAGAATATTTACAATTATTTTATTTGTTAATTTTATTTGATTGTTTTCCCTGGGATACATGTAGTTTTTACTACAAAAAGATTTTGGCTGTACAGCCCTGTTCTCCAAACTCTGGGTTTCAAAAGGATGAAGTGACCACTGATGCTTCCCTTTCCCCTTGCTGGGCCAAGGGAAGGACTCACATGGGCATGTTCAAGACCTAAAGTCATCCAAACCCAGGTTTTAGCAGCTGCTGAGCAAGGCAGGCCCTGTGGAGTGCTCAGTGTGCACTCAGGTGCTCACAAACTCTGACTGTGAAACCCTGGTTTTCCAGTCCAAAATACTAAAACCCCCCAAAAGAGCCATTGTTTCCAAGCCAAATAAGCATATTCTTTTCCCACCTGGGCACCATGGCTTGACCTTTAGGTCTGTGAGTGGCTTTCAAGCCCAAAAGCAAGCCAGGATGAAAGAAATGCCTGTGGCTCCCCTCTATCTAATTTCTCCTCATTTCTTCCCAAATGCATGTTCTCAGCCACTTTATCCAGTCCATTCAATCTACACTTCTCTGATGGATGGTGACTGCCCAGTGGGATGGAACTTGGGGGAATTTTAGCACTAGTGAGAGCACCCGTTCCTTCTGCAGCCACCCTAGCACTGCCTCCCTCCTCTTCCAGACAGGTCATTAATTCCTCCTGGGACAGGAACACTAATGAAGGGCAAATCCTTTCCAATGCCACACCTTGGTCGCCTCCATCTGTCCCCCCGGTCTGGCTGAAAAAACTCTTTTCTGCCCAATCCAGTCTCACTCCTGACTATTTGCTGCCATTCACCATTTATTAGCCATGCCCTACTTCTTGTCTTAATTAAGAGGTGATCACCCAGCACTTCTGCATGTGTGTGCACATGTAGCCATGCATCTCTCGCTCTATATATATCTCCATACCTACATATATGTCTCCTTCTCCCTCCTCCTCCAATAACTGGGTCCAACCATGAATCTTATGTCATTTGAAAGATATTAGCAAGCCCTGAGGAAGTCCTGAGTCTCACACATTTCATGGAAAGGGGCAATAGGCTGCCACTTTGACAGCATTTTGCCCACCAGATAAGAGAGGCTGCTCCCTATCTTTTATTTTATTTTTTAATGAACATATAATTTCCCTACCTTCCTTTTTTTCTTCCAATGAAATATTTTTACCTTGCATGCCCTTTAGCTCAGCAGCTCCACACACCTTATTTCTTGAAGAGCAAATGATTAAATTTTAGAGCCTGTAGTTTCATGTTTAAATGTCAAGCTTGAAACACAGACCTCAGAACAGAAATCCATAGGATTTCTATTTTCTTGTAATAAATATGGTCTTTACTGGGAGCAAACCAAGAAAACAGCAGGCAGCCTATCTCACAGTTTTTCTGCCTTTTTTTTTTTTCAGCTTGGAAGATTTTTCCTTCAGTTTTTTAGGTAAAAAATGAGCTTTGAGAGAAATAAGTCATCTTCACCAGCACAAATGCACCCGTTGGCCATTTAAGGGGGAGCTTGAAGAGTTCTGGGGTCAAAAAAACCTGGTTAGAGTTCTTAATGGGTTATGAAAGCAGCACAGCAGTGTAAGAAAGTGTCTCCTTTTCTTACACTCAAATTGCTGAATATTACTATAGCTGATGCAATGAGCAACTGAGCTGACCCCAGCTAGAGGTGAGGAAATGAAGGGGTAAGAAAATCACCTACACGGGTGCCTTTTTCTCTTCCATGGCTGGCTCACAGGACTTTATGGGGGGGAAATAATGAGCCATATGTTAATGGGTTGTCAAAGGTCACTGCTGGGGCCTGCAGCCACCAATATCCAGTGGCTCCTAAAGGAATTAATTAAACCAGAGGATCCCACAGGCAGTCATATTATAGAGACAATGGGTGCATTCAGTGAGCATCATACACTTCAGACCTGTTTCTCCAAGGCTTTTTTTCCCTAGAAACCCTATGGGGCATGCAATAACTACAAACACAGCCCGGTCTGCTATCATGGCTGCAACATGAGCAAAGCTTTTTGCTGGCCATCGGGCTGCTCTGTCTCCCTTTTCCTACCCAATCTCAGCCTGATATTGTTTTGATACCTGTCTTCATGTACATGACATTTAAGCTCTGTCAGTGCATGCATTATTAAAACTGCACACTTGGAAGCACACATGCACCTGCTGAAGGAACTGCAACAGGGAATACCACATTTTCAGTACTCATCCCTGCACCAAGTTTTCCAGTGGCATCCTCTTTTTCCAGTGTTACCTCATTCTGAGCTGAATCTCTATGCCCCAGTGCCATTCACTTCCTACACTGACCTATCTCCTGGTGCAATAATTTGTCCTAGCATCTCCGTAAGTCCCACACCACATCCAAGGCATTGTGGATACGGTGATTTCTGTCCTGCCACCCACACATGTTACCAAGCAGAATGACGTGTGCCCTTCTCCAGACCTCCATGTCCCTCCAGGTCCATGTCCCTCCACATACCAGCAAAGATTAATTGTTCTGGGATGAGGTTGTGCTGTTTTGGCTGCTTCTTAATGCACCTGAGGGTGACTTTGAGCAGGCCCTGTTGACTTGAATAAATCTATCTCATTCTTTCATCTCTTCTGCTTGCTGGTCCCCACCTTTTTTTTTTTTTTTTTTCTTTTGTGGAAGTATCCAGTCACAGTTTATGCATTGCATGCTATTTGTGCAGTTCAGCCCATAAAAAATACATGAAGAGTCCCTCGCTCTTTGTCCCCACAGCTTCATAAATCTTGCATTGCTTTCTGCATGGCAGCTCGGCTTCATGGGGTGATGGGGAGCAGCCTCCCCGCTGCTCATGCCCTGGGGCCACAGCATCCCCTGGGGATTCTGGCATTCCAGGCTTGAACCCTTCCAGGTTGCTAGAGGACGGAAGAGGTTCAGAGCCCCCTCATCCCCTTTTTTATATTATTGGATAGGAAAGTAGGTCCAAGTTGCTGTTTAGCTGCCCTGCAACGTCTCCAGCACAGCTGTCATCTTGCCTTGCAGTTTGTTTCAGTTTTACTGAAAACAAGAGTGATGCAGAGAATATTACCCTGAGCACAGCTTGTTAAGCATTCACAAGAGTTGGTGTTTGCGACTTGAGATGCAGCTGTGCATTTGTTCAGGGACCAGACAGAGGCTGTGCAGAAGAACCACCCAAAAACAAGTCAGGCATGTGCTTAAGGACCCATTTTGAAGGTGAAGCACCTTACCTTCCTGTGCAGGTAAATTTACTAGCTGGTATCCATGAAGTGCAAGTTTCTTTTCTCAGTCTGAGCCCAGCAGAGGAAAATAATAGGCAAATAGTGACTTGAAATTTGTTTAAGAGCTGGTCCCAAGCCAATCTGAGCACAAAGGCTCATGGAAATTACCTAATTCTTTAGTTCTCACTTAAGATGGAACATTGTGGAAGGAAAGAGATTTGCAGCCAACTCTGCTCTTTAATGAAAGTTTCCCCATGTTTGTATTTTCCCCTTAGCAGGCTCTCTGCCTCCACGAAGCTACCAAGGATACTGTCAATATGGGCAAGTTAACAGCTCTTCCCTCTGTCCTCAGAGCCCCTCTGATTCCTTACAGTGTCTGCTGCCATCGTGGTCCAGCAGCGGACAACCTCAAGCTGAACAAGAGAACACTGAGTGGGGACTGGCATGTCAATTCAGAGAGATCTTATCCAAGCTGCTGACAACCTCAATTTGCTAACCCAATTGACCTTGTGCTCCCTTTCATATATAAGGCAGAATTCCCCTGTCGTCCCAGCCTGTCATGCCTTTCCTGCCTGTGGTGTGAGTGTACCACTACCCTTCATCTGCCACAGCTTCCTGTCATGTCAGGACACTCAGTATCCATCTCTGCACATCTTCCCTTTGTCCTCTAGCAGTGGACAAAAAGATTGTGGCTGCCCATCACCACCTCCAGTAAGACCTTTCCAGGTCAGTCTTTTCCCCCTTGGCCCTCAGCCTTTCCCACCTATGGCTTTGCTCACCTCTCTTTAAGGCTGGCCCATGCCCCTCTGCAGCAAATGTGGTTGCCCCCAAATCCATGGAGCAGGGGATGTGATGGTGGGTACTCCAGCTGGTCAGGGGTTGGCTGGGGTGCTTCTCAGAAAAATTCAGAAAAAAAAATCACATCTTGGGAGGAAAAAAAAAAATCACAAAAAGGTGGTATTTCTGAGGGATATGTGGTGAGGAACTGATCTGGGGATTTGGCAGGACGTTTGCCCCAGAAACTAGACTAAAAATGTGTATTTTCCTCCCAAAACAGAGAAAAGTGGGAACAGCCTGTAACAAGGGTAGATGCATTCATGTGGGTCTACATGTCTCATTCATCCCAAAAGCGTCTCTTTCCCTCAGGAACCACAAGAGTAGCACCAATTCTGTGTTTATGAGAGAAAAAACACAGAGAATTTATTTCCTTTCCATGGGGCAGAAATCCTAATGCTTTGTGGAAAGTCAAGGGGTCAAGTGTATGTGTGATCCACAACTGGATGTTGCTGTTAGTCAAAGGTTTTTATTTTTATGAAAAAATAGAAAATTTTGCATCTTACACTACAAAAAACAAAACAAAACAAAACAAAAAAAACCCCACCATGTACACAGACAAAATGCACAGAGAGCATCCAAAGAGGGGGGAAAGGGAGGAATAAATACAGCAATGCTACAGTCTCCTATGAGTTAAAACACTGATGCAAGGAGCTGAGACAGATGCTGCAGCTCGGGCAGTGCTGGATGCACCAGCTCGTGCTCTACCTTCTCTAAGGAATTACAATAAAGGACTGGCAACTAAGTGTTAGTCTTAAGAATGCTACTGATGTACTTTACATCTGCCTTAACATGTGATTTGAAGTCCACAGCAGTCCAGGAGTCACAATTTCTTGAGTACTGGAACTTTTGACATTATACTCAACACTGAATAGACAAAAAAAAAAATTGACCTTTATTTTTTATTCTTCTCACTATTAACATATAAGAGGAATAAATAAAATTTTAAACTAATTTTTCTCCCTTTTATATCAGTCTTCCTTTTTAATGCTGAAGTAGTTTTTCCAAGCAGTAGCTACACAATGAAAGGGCATCAGTCTACACAAGCCATTCTTGGGGACACTTCCTTCTCCCAGAATGAAAAACTGTATCCAAAAAAGCCTGTCTACCTTTTGGATCCTTTGAAATACCTCCCTCTCAATTATCAGCAACATATACTGGAAAAAATGGAATCCTTTGGCTCAGCTGCAGCAGTAGTGAGCTGGAAAAGCAAAATGTTTGGACTTACCATGGACAGGAAATCCACCTACAGCCCTTTTGAAGAAGATAAGCAGGCCAGTGTTGCTGTCATCTTGTTCTGCTGCCCCTCAATACATATAATCATGCACAACACACAAAGTTCTTGCAGTTCTTGGACGAGAACTGAAAACCTCCATTGTCTCTGTAATTTGCTCATGGACACAGAAGCTGTAACCTTTGGACCCTACACATTAAAACAATGTTTTATTTTTAGGTTCCAAGACAAAGTCTATTATACAGAGATCTGTAGCAAGAACAGCTCTTGAAATAAATAGAAAAAGTTATTTATTTATTTATTGGAGGAAGTGAAAAGAGGTGCCCTATTTACAAATGCTGTCTGGCTAAAGAACAATTTTGTTTTCCACTGGTTTATAATTTCGAACGTTACTCCAGCATCTGGTAGGTATTCCATCAATACAAATGATGAAAAGAGGATTTTGCTTTTAAAAGCCTAGGAAAAAAAAAAGACCAAGTGCAACTCCTTCCACAGAGCCAACTGGACAGGAATGAGTGGAGATGATGGGCAGAAAGTGCTACATATTTGCTCATAGCATCTCAGTGCCACCAATAGATGCAGGCAAACAAACGATTCCTCCTGATGAAATGAGTTGTTTCTGTCTTCCTACATGTATTTTCCCAAGTGTTCCAGACAGGGAGACACAAATAATCTCAAGACTTTTCAGCTGACAGCTCTAATAATCTTATTTATTATATGACAAATCTCTTTTCCATGCTGAAATTGTTATGTCTTGATACCCTCTTCCTCTTTTGTGGTCTGGTGGCTGCCAAAATGAAACAACGGGATGAGAAATGACACTATCAAGATTTGTTAGACCTCACTGTGGCTCCATTCCCTCCTATTCACCCTGATTCCTGAGGAACTCAGCAGTTGCTTGCAGGGGCAGAGGGGGCCATTTCAGGACAGGCAAATATTGCCTGAAGAAGCCCTGCTGTAAGCCAACAAAGCCCTGCTGCTAAGGAAAAAAACACTCAACCTCTTCTCCTAGGTGCTTCCCTTCTTTTAAAAAAACATTCTGTGTATCAAATCTCATCCAAAGGCTGCGGGGAATGAGAGGAAGATGTTGAAATAGCTTCAGATGCCTTCTGCAAGACATGAAGGACACAGGCCTCCTTTTGGCTGTTTGAGCTCTTTGGGTTTGGTTCTGCAGCACTGGAGATGAAGGGAGCTATAGAAATTCTGTATATTGATGTTATTGCTAAGGAAGTATGCCACAAGATGCTATCCAAACTCTAAGGAAGCAATACATTTACAGAAACAACAAATCCTTGCAATCCACTGAGCTGCTTAAAAATCCTCATCAAAGTCTTCACAAAATAGAAGCCCAACCTAAGAGTACCAAATTAACTGTGCTGTTTAATCCTATCTACAATAAAAAGAGGAGACAACCCCGAAATATTCCTTGGTGTAATTCCCAGGGGATTGGATTGCCCTCAGGTCCCTTTGAAAATGCTAGCCATGGGCTTTAATGGATACACTGAGCCAAGCTACAACCAAGTCCTGATCTGAGCTGTGCCAGCCCCAGACAAATGGCATCTCCTTGTCCTCAGGATCCCACCACTGTGACCAGCTTGGGCTACTCTTCTCTTCCCTCCCCTCTGTGCTCTGTCACAAAGTGGCCAGGTCCACAACAAACCTAGAATGCTGAGAGACATCTTGGGACAGTACAGTTCCAAAAATAATCCCACTCCCACCACTGTGGAGGAAATACTACAAAATCTCCACACTGGATGATCACAGGCTCATTTCCACACTGTGCCCCAGGGCTTAACCCACATAATCAGAAAAGGAACAACAAAATTCCTTCCTTCCAGCTAAAACCACCTTGTGCTTCCTCTCCTGGGCTCTGGGAACAGAGGTGGTGGCTGCAGTGGGTGTTGGCTACTGGGCTAAAGCACCTGTGCAGAGGCAATCCCATGCCATCTTTGGCCAGGAGACAGAAAAATCGATGCCACATTGTTGCTGGAGGCCATCAAGAACCAGATGTTTTACTTCTTCTTCTTCTTCTGGATGTCCTCAACCCATGGTGTAAAGGAAGAGGAGGGCAACATCTTTTATTTAAGCAACTTTCTTCTACCTCATATACATAATCAAAACTCCTGAAGGCTTTATGTATCGATCAAACCAAACTGCAGCAAAAATACAAAGCATAGGGGTTACACAAAAGGGAGACTGAGTAAAAGAGGGAGAAAAGAAGGAATAAACCAAGGAAAGAGCCCCAATCTTGTACCTGATGCGTAGCAAACTGTACAATATATACATCTTCAACATGTATTATCCTCCCCAAAGAGCAAACAAAAAGAACTTGGTAACACAGGAGGAGGAAAACAAAATATACACCCTGTATTGTATTTGCCATGGAGCAAGCGACATGTTTATATGCTAATCTTCTCTATAACTTAATGCTGTGTAACAGCATTTTTTTCTTTTCTTTAAATTTACAAAACAAAATATCTATCGAGAAATAATCTAATCATATTGCTCTTCAATACACTTCTGTAGACAAGTAAGACTCGAAGTTATACTTCAGCAAACTGCAGCTATTGGGAGTCCATGAATGGCCACAAAAATCTGCCATTCAAGTCAGTCCTTGGAAGCATTACCATGTGCTGCTGTAATTCAGGATAAAAAGGTGCTATATGTATATGTACCTCCCATGTACAGACAACACGTGGTGGAAGGCTTGTCATCACCGCTGAAGCTTAACAGACTGGTTAACCTCATGTACAGCAGATTCGTTTCCACGTTCCATGCATCTTACATTGACTTCATGAAAATGAGGACACAAATAGGAAGAAAAGCAAAACTTTAGTCAAACACTGCTTTAGAAATGCTGCAGCAGAGGCCAATTTCCTTCAGTTACAGAAACCACTGAATTTCCCTTTTTATCTTTTCTTTGTTTTTTTTTTTTTAGTCAAAATAAATCTCAGGGCTAGAGTACAAAGTGCAGGACCGACCCACTTGAGGAAGCAACTTTAAAAACCGTGTTACAACGGCACCATCCCATTCACCAACTGGACCTTCATCTCTTGAAGGCTGTTCATTATCTTCTTCTGGTGACCAACAAGTGTCACTCCCAGACGTCTCAAATCCCTGTGGGAGAAAGCAGACGTTGGTTCCATGGACCTCTAAGGCACATGTCGCCGCGCACACCACGCGCCGCATGCGCTGCTGCTGCTGCTGCCAGTGCCTACCTGTCACCACTGGCAGCTCCCAGAGCCAAATATAGTTGGCAGGTTTTAGTATCCCCATTTGTAGATTTTTTTTTTTTCCTTTTTTTTTTTATTTATGACTGACAACACCTCAGAGAGGTGATGTGATTTGAATGAGATCACCTTACTGGCCAAGGAGAAAGGCCAGACAGCAAAGTGTCAGCATCATCTCTGGCCAAGGTTTCTGCTAGGCGTAAAAAGTTCTATTTCCAAGAGAAAAGTCCTATTTCCAAGAGAAAAGCCATGTAAACATGTTGCTGTTTCCTCTTCTCATGGGAAAGGCTGGTATTTGATCTTGGATATGAGCAGTGAAGAGTGAGGTCAATCCGTGCTTTCTTCCTCTTCAGATGAGGGAAAGCCAAAGAAACACAAATGGCAAAAGCTTTGAGCACGGCCACCATCCTGATGACTCCTTAAAGTCAACAAGAATTAGCAAAGCAGCTCCCCCTTGGGTCTTTGCAAATCTTCCCATAAACCACATTTGGTTTTACTTTGGAGAGGTGAATTCTAGATGCCAAGGGCATTTGTGTTGATTCTGCCTACTGGGCTACCACTACAGGAAAGCTGTAAAATAAAACAGTTAATGAAAAATGCAGGACCAGGAGGAAAGATTGTTTGTCATCAACTCCACCCTCCAAAATTCAGGTGTATAGATGAAGGTAATTGCTTTCATGTGATTCACATGAATGGCATTAAGAGACACCTCCAGGGTATACAATTTATCCCATCCAAAGACAGGAGTGGGACAGATAATCTCCTGGAGATAGCACAGAAGAACCTTGGGTTATTAATGACACCTCTAAGCCAGGTAAGGCCATCAGTTATGGCATAGTGTAATTGCAGAGATTTCTTACTGTGTAGAAAAGTGTTAACAAAGAAATTGTAGGAATAAAAGCTCAGCAGAAACATCAAGATAGCTGCATATATGTTTGCAGCCCAAAAACCAGAAGCTGTTAGAGAAGCAGGTTGACTATAAGAGATGTGGTGTTTTGTCTGAGGACTTCCACTGACAGAAAAATATCAGTCCCTCACTTTCTACCTCTCGACTGGAGTGAATTAAGGATGTTTCTAAGTTGTGCCTTATGGTCCTGGTGAATCCCCAAGCTGCTGACACCCTGTGTGCAAGTCTTCTAGGAGAAAGTTCTCCACCAAAAGCCACTGAGATGTGACCTTGAACACACAGCTGCTTTTTGGAAACCACACCAGCAACACCTGAGAGCCCAACCACCACCTGAGACATAATTGCAAACCTGGCCTACAGTTCACAGCAAGGCTGTGTGCTGGACTGGGGGAGAGCATGTGCGAGGAACACCAAAACATTTTCACACGAGCTACCCAGGAAGGTGTGCCTCTCTCAGCAGCTTCACATTCTGGATAGAAACTCCTGTGCAAGTACAACCAATCATCCACACCCACAAATTACACAGATGAATGCTGCTTTGAATAAAAAGCAGTCTTGAGTGAAGCCTAATATATTAACACATAAACTACCCGAAGCCAAAAGCTACATCTGTACTTCTCCAAAGACTGTCATGTTTTCTGCCTTTTGATTTGGAAAATACCAAGTTTTTTGCTTCGGGCTAAACACATAATTTCATTATTGTACCCTTTCTCAGCAATGCTTCTTGATGATGCAAAGAGAAATCGTAACATAAAGGGCACAGAGCAAAGGAGGTCAATGAGACACATCAGCAGTGCTCCTTACCTGGCAGAGAAAAGGTTGCAGCACCTGCAAAAGGCGTCTACCTTCTCAGGGGGACATGCTTTCATTTCTGCCTCCACTGAATTGTGAAACTAGTTCAACAAGCCATCTTAATAATGAAGGAAAATGAAGTAATGCTATTGTTACATGCAATTTATTTTATGTACACAGCACAGTTGGAAGTTCACACCAGAGATCAAAAAAAAAAAAAAAAAAAAGAAAAAAAAAAACCCAAAAACCAAACCAACCCCCAAAACCAACACAGTATAGGACCTGATTTTTAAAAGAGACAACATCCATCTTCCCCCTGCTGAGTCCTGCTCTGCTGGCACCTTTTGAAAAATCAGCTTTTCTTTTTTCGGGTACCTAAAGTGCAAGCTGAGCTCTTTTGAAAATCCAGTACCACGTATTTCACAGATGTATAATTTCTGACACTCTTGCATGTTATGCTGGAATAAAACAGCCTCAAACTTGGAGAAGAGCATACATGTCTTGGCCTTTCACACACACAGCCCCATCAGTCCAATAAATCCCCCACCCAGTTCACTACAGTCTTTTTTTCCCCCATGTAGCATACCCTTAACTGAATATCCTTGACGAGTGTCTCATTGATTTACAAGAGAGAAAGAAGAAAAAAGAGTTTCTGGTTTCAATACATTAACTGCTCACCAGGGATCCAGTCTTTTTTTTTTTTTTTTTTCAATATCAAATCCTCTCAAATATGAAGCCACCAGCCAAAAGCATGGGGGACTCATTAGAGAGGGGAAAAACACTACAGTGGGGTCTTGCACCTGAGCAAAGATGAACCAGAAGACACAACTCCTGAACCAGATGCTTGCCAAGTATAAAAATCAGCAGGTTTACTCAAAAACCACGTTGCACACAGTGAAGACAACAGCAAAACTTTCCAAAACCTGCCTAGACAATGTAGGAGCTTTAATTCCAATGCATCAAGCATGACTTACAGCACGTTGCATGCTCCCATGCATCCAGTGCTGAAGGACTTAAAGCAGTGTAAGGTAGAAGACAATTTTGAACAGAATTGGGTGCACAAACCAGCAGGTTTAGGGACAAAAATTCCCCAACAACTTCTGTGCCGAAGGGCTGCAAAAACAACTGCCTTTAGGCTCCAGTCCAGAGCTGCTTGGCTCATGTTACTGCAGCCAAGTGGAAATTTCACTGGGCTCAGCTCTGCAGAGGAGATGTGTGCAGGCATCCACTGGGGCTTTACAATAAAAATGTGCAGTACGTGCAGGAAAAGGCACAACAGAGACCCGCGGGCACCTGCCTTCAGGATCCAGGCTGCTCCTTGCTGTGGAAGTGACCTGACTGCTGGTGCTGGGTTTTGTGAGCGCCTCTGCAGTAGAGATCCATTCACCCATGTGCTGGGTGGTCTCCCTGCTTCAAAATACTTGGCCTCCCCAGGCATGAGACAACTTTTATTCTTATTTTAGGGAGGAAATTTATCTTTTCAGTTCTTTCATTCATATAGGGCTAGAAATTAAAGCAGGCAGGAATTTGAATCATTTGTCAACAAGGTATAAAAAGGCTTACCTAAGCTGACCAAAAAGCCAAGAAAATAAAGGGTTAAATTGGTGTCAGCTCATCCCAAGCAGCCTCTACACAGCTGCATGCATGCTGCTCTCTTACCCTAGAAGCCCAGCTGCGACATGCCTTGAGAACACAGTATCCCCTTCCCTGTAATAGCCTCCATTTGCAAGGGTTGAATTCACAGTCTCCATATTGTAAGAAATAGATTTAAAACATTTTATTTACAAATAGAACTACGTATACACCATGGATCAGTTTGCCAAACACAGTGTAGACTAGGACTGGATTACCACATAAAATACATCCCCCTCACCAGCTGGTTTAGTCATGCAAGCAAAAGGGCCACAGTCCTGAAAGATCTCCGTGGTCAGCAGCCGTCAGCCTACCACAGGTGTTCTGCATTTCATCTCCCATCCAGGGCAGATCTCACCACTCTTCTGCACGTGGTGGAACTACAGCTGCCCATGCACACTGAGACTACTCATGGAGTTAGTTGTCAGTTTGAATGAGGGGAAACAAGAAGAACCTCAAAGACCTTCAGACGATGCTAAAGAGAGAGGAATCCGCTTGCTAGGGACATTTGCATGAAATGAGGACTTAAAAAATTTTGTTTTAAGAGTTCATCTGCTCTTACTCATAATTCCCATTCTACTTGATTACAAGATGAGAATTTGTTCAGAAGCAGACACAGCATCAAAATTCCAGGACTGAGATTTCAGGCGAAGAATAAGTATCTAGAGCAGGTGAATTCTTAAATCCAGTTCTTCATCCAGTATAACTTTTAATAAATAATTTATTTTATTTTAGAAGAAAAATATATACAATGCAAAGCAACACAACACATATTATTACAAATATTCAGAGCTCTTCATCTAATAACAAACAACAGGGTGTCCTGAGATTCAGTGAGTACAGATCTTTCAAAAGGTGAAAATATGTAGTCCACGTGGTTAATAATTGGTCCAGTCAAGGGTCAGACTGAAACTCATGTCATGGATCTATCTATTCTTGAGTATTGTCCTGGTAAAGTTATTCTTGCAGTGGATTGAAAGAGCTCCAGACACACTCAAAGTCACTAGGTGGTCCACAAGTTTAAAGAGCAGGTCTGGTCCACTGGAAAGGTTCCCTTCAAGTCTGATATCCAGTTGGAAAGAGAGGGTGGAGGGTGAGGCTCCACTTTTCACAAGGTGATTCATCCCTTTGCAAGAATTAGAGCTAAATGTAGAAATCACTCTTTGTTTGAACACATACATTTTCAGGTGTTTGCTTAAGTAGGCAGAGCTTAGGACTTGGGGTGATATCCATTGATCTTAGATTTTTAATCTTTTTCTTCCAGAAAATTGTCACTAATACTGCTCTTTTCTGGAATAAATGCATCAAGCCATCAGTTTGAAAGAATCAGAATGGTAATCAGGATTTTGCTTTTCATGCCAGGGGAAGGAGGTTTAATAAAAATAAAAAATAAAACCTGAACATCAACTACCTTAACCAGGTCCTGTAAAGAAGCCACAAGCTGGGCACCCAAAATTACCAGTCCTGTCAGTGTTATGGCCAACTCTTCCTACAGCACTAGTAGTTTTTTTTCCAGTAGATTTTAGAAATTCTTTACACTTATCATATGTTGTTGTCCTGCTTTTTCTGGCAGCAGTTACCCACCTGATTTCTACATCTGTCTCCTGCACAGTTTGAATTTGGTAAAGATCATTTTGCATGGTATTTGAAGGCAACCTCTTAAATTGTAAAGACTGTTTTACTGATGTCATTTGGGGAAAGCAAGCTACTTTCAGATGTTCAGATCATCTTTTCACCCAATCCCCCCAAGTCCCAGCTCTGGAATATACAGAACAGTTGCCTCTATGAAAAATGACATGTAACATTTAACCTGAATTCTCCTTTGCAGAGTACAAAATGTTTTGTTGCTCTCTTTTACAAGGAGAAAAAAACCCCATGAAAACCTCCAGAAAACTAACCCATCTCAGTATATCAACCTTTAAAGAACTTTGCTTGTTTTGGTATTTATTTTCTGGAGAACCCATGAGAGTCTCAGCTGAGCCCACCAAGAGCCATTTTTCTCCTTTATTTTTTAAGGGCAGTCTGCCAGTTTACATCAGACTGAATCCAGGACTTCAATACATAACACATTTCCTCTTAAGCTGCTATAATGGTTTCTCTTTTTGTAACAGCTGAGAATCTGCTGTCTTTTCTTTTTTTACTGTTTCTGAGAGGGTGAGAAAAGTTTTGATTTGGATGAGTACTTGGTTTTTTGATTAGTCTTCCATAGATTTTCCAAAAATAGACCTGAGTGGGGTCAAGCCTCTTTGCCAAGCCACCTCTGCAATGCAAAAGTGTGTGGACTGACAGAGAAGAACCAAGCAGGCATCTCTGCAGGAATCTGTGTCCACCGGCAGCTGGGGTGGGGAGGGGGAATTAATTTGCTGACATGGATAACTATCTGGAATAAATTTCAACCTTTTTTTCAGCTTCAACTGAAATGGAAGATGAGTGCATGAAATGCCTCCTTCCAACTAAAAAAAAACAAACCCAAAAGTTCCTCCAGGCTGCCAGGCATCAGCTGCTTTGCCCAGAAGAAAGCTGAAGCTGAGCAGCTCAGACATGTTGTCTCCACTGGGACCAGCAGGATGAAGGACATTTGTGTCATTGAGGACATCCTGGGACCTGGTAAGAGGGCCTTCAAGGAGGTTTGCAGTTGGTGAGAGTCAGAGCATCTCTGGCAGCTATAAATTTGAAGACTTTCAAGCCAACTCACCTTTCTGGCTAGAACTGTGCAGGTAATAGGTTTCTTGGCTCATTACCAATCAGAAAAACCATTGAAAAGCACTTTTTGCATCACCTGAAAAGATTTTGGGGGACATTTTTGAAATTTCTGGAATACTAAAGAGTAAACATAGGGAAATAGCTAAATTTAAAGTCAAATTAAGGATCTTCATAATCTGAAATATTGCACTTCAGGAATTTGGAGGTTAGGAATACTTTTGTCAACAGCATGGCATACTAAGACAGTGTAGGAGGGATAGTAAGATTGTTTAAAGTTATACAAGTAGGTAAACTTCTAATTTTCTGTTGAAAACACCCACTAATTTGGGTTTCAAGTTAACATTTTCTGTGACCCAAACAAAAGCATTTTACTTGTGAGCATTTCATGTAGAGGTATTGGAACAGCAAAAAATTGTGAAAAGAAAAAAGCTGAAAGCCAATTTTTCTTCTTTGATATTAATAATTAAGCCAAACAGCGATAAATCTGTGATGGATTTTAGACAACCTGTATTTTCTACCAGAAGTTGCTCTGGTTATCAGATTGGGGTAGTACTGTGAAGGGGAATGCTCCAATGTTTTCCTTTTCTCCTAAATTGCTGCTTCATCCTATCCCCCTTCTTCCCACTCAGCCTCTGGCTAGCTATTTTCTGCTATGTGGACTCTGACCAGCCTGGGGATGGATGCCTTCTTCCTTCATCAATATTTGTAAGTTATCAGTCTAAACTGTGGAGTCCTCAAAAGCCCAAATAACATGACATATAATTGCAGAACAAGGCTGGGAAACAACATGTAAGGGTCTCGGGAGCTGAAAAGAGGATCTAGGTAAGAATCCATGCACCCTGATTTCCCAGAAAGAGAGGTCTTCGTCCCTAGGTCAGGGTTTTCATGTGAATAGCTGAAAAAAGACTGGATGAGTCCAGGTGTAAGGGGCAAATATTGATGGTGTGAGTGGAGCAAATAAAATCAGAGTGAGAGCAGATACGCTCCTGCACTCCCTCCATGTATGTAATGGGAAACTGAACTCCATGGAGATGTCACCGACCTGCATCACACTCCTATGCTCTACGGTGAGCTCCACAGCAAGCACTGTGGCAGACAGGAGGAAATGCTGCAGCTTGTGGGGTGGGGGAATTCTTCTCAGTTTATTCTTAATCCTCAGAAGCAATTCTGTATGTGCAGTGGCAATCTGCATGTGGTCAGAGGAGACACAACCTTCTCCAAAGCAGCAGAGTACAATTCTTCCCATTCTGCCTTAATGCCTGCAGTAAACTAAGCTCGAATTAGCCCAGCTAGAAAGGCAGGCTTTGAGGGGAGTTTGAGACAGCGCAGGCAGCAGCAGGAAAGTACTGACACAATTACACAAGCAAGGCAGGCAATTAAAGGTAGAGCATAGCAAATCAGCAGCCCTGAGGCATTTACCAAGTTATTTGAAGGCTGTTGCCTCAACTGCAGTCACACCCATGTGCAAAAACCACGGGCACATTCAGAAGAAAGGGTCAAGGAAGCCTGTCCTCTAGAGCTACAGGTTGCTGATGATCTTGCACTGGCATCAGCTCTTAGCTATTTCTGTTTTTGCTGAATACCATTTCCACACCTTACTGGGCTTCACTGCTCACTTGGTTATATCCAGATCAGCTGTGAAACCAGCTCATCTGCTGTGAAGCCAGGATGTCTCAGCAGGGACCCATACATTTACTAGTAGGGTAGAGGGTCTATTTTGCTGGTAACCTCAAATAATCAACTGCTATGGTGTCAAGAGGGTGGCCTGGCAATTACAGAAACTCGTGCATTAATTTCTGTGAGCAAAGGAGACAAAATACTGGCTGCCAATGTAGTGACTGTAAATTTTAGTCTTGCCTGCACTTGTTATCAAGAGATGCTGTAAGGGAAACTACTGGCTGCAAAAACAGGATAATGTTTTTCCTTTCTGCAGCCTCATCCTTGCATATTTTTGAATGGTTTGTCTTTCTCCTCCCTCCTCCCCTTGCAATTCCAAGAAATGAGGTGAAAATGATCTGGACACTACTCACTCTAGGGTCACCTGAGCCACTGCATCCATTGAACTGTATCCATTCTCCATGAAGATCTCTGTGTATCGGCCCATTTTGATGGCTTCCAGCCACTCACCCACGGACCTGTAGGCACCACTCCCAACTGGACTGTGCTCTACCAACAGATTTGACACTCTAAAGATAAGCAAAAACAAAGAAGCAAACAGAATCAGTATTGAGATATACATAACATGACTCAAGCTACTTGCATGTTTTTATGGTAAAGATTCTTTTGTTCCCGTTTCAGTGATTGCTGCAGCCTAAATCCTCCAAGCAGACTTGATACACAATATAGCAAACACAGCACTTTACCTGCAACCTCACCCATTCTTGAGTTAGCTCCTGTCATTTCCAGTCCTCACCACAAGCAGAAAGAGGAGGAGAGGAGTGGCATCCATCCCAGTTACCTCTTGGCCACAAGTAGGCTCCCCCAGTCACTCCTAATTCAAAGTCTTTGCTGTGATGACTCCTGCTTTGCTCTGTTCCTCCACCTTTAAAGCTCATAATTAACTTAAGACAGCGCAGAGCCTGGAAGCTGAAAGGCAAATTACATTTCCCAGCAGCGGCCATCAATGGCAGGCAGCTGTTAGCAGTCCAGGGAGCATTAAACAGTCCAGGGGCCGCTCCTGCAGAGTCACGGGAGGGGGTTCAGATGCCAAACGCATCCAACGAGCCTGCAGAGAGCAGCAATGCTCCAGCCACGCTCCAGCCCTGCAAACAGAGGCACACTCCTGCTCCCACAGCCTCACTCCACAGCCTGACACGCCAACTGCTCCCTGCTCAGCTATGCCACGCACGGAAGAAGCAATTCAGGCAAATAATAACCCTTCACCACAGCTGGAGCACTGATACAGTACCTGGCACAAGCAGGGTCCACCACCCCACTAATGATGTGCAGAGAGCAAAGAGGGCTTGTCCAAGGTCAGCCAGGAAAGAAACCAGATCTGCTCCCTGCTTTGTAAAACGGGACACACAGCTAACACAAACCCTGCGTAAAGATTTTTACCCACAGGTAAAAAAAACATTTTCCAGGTCAGCCTCTGATGGTAGCTATTACACTTAAAAGACTTTCAGCTGGAAGGAGAGCTGGGATATTATATTATTATAGCACTTCAGGAATCTTCATATACTTTATGAGCACATTAGTATTATTTGTTTATTTAATAGCAATGCTGAAGGGTCTAATAAAATGTGAATACTTGCAGTACCAAGAACATAATGGCTTCCCATAACATTTTATACACATGAGAAATTCAAAGCTCCTAAGTAATCATAATGAGAAGTGGATTTTCATCACTAATGTCAGGAGGTACCTAGTGATATCATAGCACACGCTGTAATGTATAGAGTGACTTCCTCCCTCATTTGCATTAATGAGAATTTCCATAAAGAACACATTACATATATAAAAAAAAAATCTTTTACAGCTGCTCTATATTGAAATTATGATTCATTTGGAATTACTATGGTCTGGGCACAGCAATCTATGAGAATAGAAACACAGCCCAAAAGCCTGACTGTTCAGGCTGCTTCATCCATATCAAAAATATACACAGCAGCTCTGAAAAGGAGAGGTTTGGAATTGTATGGACCCATTCATGGAATAAAACATCAGCAAAGTGCTTAGCCGCTCAAGGAAATAGTTTCCTGCCTATTTTCCTCATCTGGCATAACAGTTTGGTATAAAAGAGTGCAGGAAACACCATGTAACAGGCCTGGAAAATATCTGTTCTGAGTTGAAAATAAAAGAGAAACCTCACATATTTTATGCTGTCATAAACCTTTTCCTGGAGGTTTGCTGGCACTGACATTACATCTAACTGCTAATAAGAATTTCTTCTTCAGATGGTAAATGGTACATGTAAAATAGCCCAAGAATCCAGATCTAGCTTGTATTTAAAAATTAGCAGACATTTCAGGTTCTTCTCTTTCAGTGCATGAAATGCCATGCACAGGGACATGGCACCAGAGGGATGCCCAGCTGCAGCAGGTGAGATGTACCACATGCAGCTGTGCAAGGCTCACTTGGGAGGTGTGGGGACAAATGACTATAAGATCACAGCAGTACATCTGTTTTGTCCCATACCACCAATCTAACCTAATCTTATCTCTCTCATTCCTGCTTAAAGAAACAACTTATCTTTTTTTTGTCCCTCCTCTCAGGATAAACTTTTCTGAAGGGCCTGTTCCATGATTAATCTGGGGAACTCCACTCCCATCAGTGAAACAGCAACAATACATACATACATATATATATATATATACACACACACAGAGACACGCACATATATATATATATATGTAAACACCTTCTTTATGACCTTGCAAGGGACTGTGTGACTAGCAACACTGATGGCTCAGAAGTAAATGTGTACTTACAGGGAAAATAGAAAAAGCCTCTCCAAGACTATTTAGCTCTTTCTCCCCAAGTGCAGCTTTATTTCTTGATTGTGTTTACCTTACTTGTAGCTGTGTAGCTATTCAGATTCATGTTTAAATACAAACTGTCTGTTCTATTCACTTAATATGGTTTTAGCAAAGGGTTTGTGTACAGTACTTTGGTAACCAGAGACCTCCTCTTGCAACTGCCATGACTCTCATGACTTGTAGTGGTGGCTAGCATGCCTGGGAGTAGCTGTGGAAGGATATACCTGGACATCCATAAGCTTTGCACACCCTAAGAGTTTCCCCAAGAGACACTCTTCGTTTGTATTACCAAGATAAAGTCAACAGGCAGATAATTGGAGCAGTATTTACTATCTAGCAGTATTTACTCGTGCACTCAAATCTTGCCTTCTCTAACCTTGCAGTAGAGCACGGGTAGTTTTGTCACAGACAAAGTACTGCTGAAACTCCTGTTTCTGAAAGACAGACCACGGTAATTTTCTTTGTGGTAGCAGCACTGCATTTGGAGAGAGTGAATTGCTCACTTGGCTGCCAACTGCAACAGAAAAAGTTGATACGATTCAACTCCCCTGGACATAACAAAGCTGAAGGAACATTCCCCCAAGAACACACTCAGGCTAAATAATCAGAGGGAATCCAGCCCTAGGGGTGGGTATTCAGACAAGGAGCTTGCTCTGAGAAATGGCTCTGGGCTGATTCTGTACCTGCTTGACGCATTAACCAACGTCTTCAGGCTGCTGGGGTTACGGATGAGCTTGTCCAACATGCTGACAATTTCGTCAAACTTGGGCCTGCTGTTGCGGTCTTTCTGCCAGCAGTCGAGCATTAGTTGGTAGAGAGCAGCAGGGCAGTCCATGGGACTTGGCAGGCGATAGCCTTCCTCCACGGCTTTAATCACCTACAGGACACAAAACGCAAGGCTTTTCTTCCCCTCATCTTTTTCCCAAATGCAAACTGCCTTTAACGTAGAACTCTAGGATCAGCAATAAGCTCACAAAAAAATCCTGCCACCCCCCAACTCTGCATGTGAGAGGCAAAGTCAGTAAGCCCCTCTATCTTTCATATTTCCTATGTGATTGGTTGAATAACTTTATTTTTAGCCATTGCAGAGTGAATCTAGATAGCCAAGGCACTGCTGCAACCAGGGGGCCATATTGCCTGGTTGCACTTGTTCAAAGCTCAGTTGTGGTCTCTATGTTATATATCAGGAAACTCTGGAGCCTATGCTAAATCCATGAAAAAGAGCCTACGGGGCTTTCTGGCATCTTCTTGGAGTACAGTGATTTTGTTTATTCAGATGTTGGCTTCTTTTTAAATGAAAAGGCATGTGCTAGACCACAAATTTGTATTACAGTAATAAAAGTCTGACTGTATTTCAAAAGAGACTTTGAATGCTAATTGATGGATGGATTCAAGGCAGAGGCAGAACAACCATCTCATATATCATTCAATACTGTCTGAGTCTAGTAGTTTCTTAGTGTGGCCACATTTCTGCCAGGAATTTAAAATGTCAGCCCAAGAGTATGTAAATTAAAACCAGGAGAGTTGTTGCACTGATTTCAAATACAAACCATCTATAGTTTTGTATCTAAAACAAGTGATATGCATGTGTGCTGCCTGTCCTCTTGAAAGACAGAAATTAATAAATGAGGGCAGAATTGAAGAAGGCAACTTGTTTTGCCCAATTTGGGGCAGATCTGTGGCAGGGCTTTAAGCCCAGCAGTTCCCATTTTGAACCATTACAATTTTCAGGAGAATGCAGCTCGTGTTTCAAGCCACAATACTCTGTGTCTGTGCCAAGGGAGTCATGGCAGCCCATCTTCACACCCTCCACTACCAAGATTCCTTAATAAAAAGGTGTTGGAAGCAGTTATTTGCTATGACCACATGAAAACCAAGCATGCTTCACTGTCCACTCCAAAGACTACCTTAAATATCATTCATTCATTCCACAATTTGAAAACATCCTGTGTTGAAAAAGAAGGCTCAGTGATTAGCATGGAAGTTGTTGTCTTGGTCTTTAGTGGCTGGATTAGTAGTACAGGATGAGCTGTGTCAGGCTAGCACTGCATTTCAGAAGACTTCAAAATTCAGCACTGCATGGATTGTTTTTAAATTGTCCTCCATCACAGAGCTTTGTTAAGTGTAAGAGTTGCAGGAATGAGCCAGGCTGACTGAACAGCAGCAGTGGGAACCTCAAACTCTCTGAGGACGTTCATAGCAGAGAAACAGTTAGGTGAGTCTTCACCATCTCCTCCAAAGGTAAAAAGCGTATCAGAAGATCTGGGCCACAACATGTGCAGGCAGCCCTTTTGTGCCCATCTGAGATTTCATCTTTCAGTGGAGCAGTTGCACCACTCTCCACCCAACCTGCACTTGGAAGGCAATCTCTCCTATGGCCTGGCTGTTGCCCCCAGCTCCACCACAGTGTGCTATTTATACTCCCTGTTCTTCACACCATGCTTTTCAGCTGGTCCCTGATTCCAAATTTGCAGCTGCCCTATAAAGAAAAAGCTTCAGTGTGGCACAGCCATGAGAATGTTATTTGCTGGGTCCACGTCTGTATTTATAACAATAATGGGTCATCCTCCAAGTGTAGCAGAAAGAAAATAGTAGCAAGACAGGGAGCAGACCATCTGGCACCAGATCAGAATATCTGAACTATATCTGCAGTGGGGTTATGTGTGCTGGATATTCCTGGCAGTAACAGCACAATCAATAGCGTTAACTCAATTTACAGGATGTCATCCGTCCTGGTGATACAATGTAAATGGAATCAAAATACTGCAAGAAGCTAGGATGCTGAAATATACTCTTGCATCTGAAGGTGCCTTCAGGCATCTAGCAGTAAGAGGAGCAAAAAACCCGAAACAACAAAGACTAAGTCACTTGCAGCCACCACAGTGATTACAAAATAAGAAAATGGGACATTTGCTGCTCCATTCATTGGCATGTACTGCTTTTTAAGACTTTTTAAAAAGGTTTAGAATTTTCACCTAAGCAGGCACTTTTGTCTCTCTTCCTCTTCTGGGCAAGCACGATTCAGTTATGGATGGGGGTGACTGAGCTGGATGTTTAGGAGAGGACAGTTTGTGATAGTCTATTCCAGTAAATCAAAGCAACGCTCAGTGATGTTTCCATAGATTCACCAGTCTAAACACTAAAAATCAACCACCATGATTATTTAGCTTATCAACCTGTGCAACACAGGCCACAATATTCCTTTCAATAATTCCTGCATCACAGCCTTATCTTGTGGTCAAGCCAAAGCATATTTTTAGAGGGCCATCCAGAAACCAGCATGACTTTAAAATGTGATTTGCAGCCTTAAAACCTTTTCTGCCCTGTTGCACTTCACCTCCTTTAAAGCAAGCCATCTGTAACAGGGTGAGAATAATTTTGCCCATCATCAGCTGTGCTTGAAAATGATGTGCTTTAATTACAAGCCATACAACAAGAAGCTCTTGTGCAATAGAGTCCAAAATTTATGTGACCCCTTTTTTCTCTGCACAAAAGCCAGTGCAGTATCTAACACCATGACTCTTCTATCAATACAAGCGGAGGAGGAAAGAAGAGAAGGCCTTCAGGAGCTGAAGGAGGAAGAATTGCATGAGAAATATGCCACAGCACTGAATTAAGTTCCTGTGCCACCACCATCCAGGCACTTACCATCTGCACAAAGGGCAGAGGCAAGTAACAAAGAGGTTACACAAGCAAAGCCTAAGCAGGAAATGATGCTCATGAACATCTCAGTAGTTCTTTGTTTTCTGCTTTCACTCCAGGTAAGTCTGTGCCCCACAGAACGTAGAGGCATTTGGGCTGTTTGGAACAGTTCTGTAAAGTGTGGATGCTCACAGTGTTATGATTCAGACAAGGGACTCCCCTGGCCACAGATCATTACCTCACTGGCACCAGCCTCAATCTTAGCCTGGCATTTACTGAACAACATCTGTGCTATGCCAGTACATCAGCATTAAAGATAGTTACAGTGCTCAGTGTGAACGAAAAAGCTTGGCTCTCAACTGCTGCATTCTCTGCACAGACTGTGGAAGCAAGTCCCTGTATTTGATTAAGATAAATTCCTGTGTAGGTACATGCTGCTTTACTGAACTTCCTGCAAATGTGACAGCCTCAGCAATGCAGGAGCAGTGGGGCATTCATGCCAAACAGTGCATTCAGGTCTCTGGCAAGAAGCACAGCGTGACCATCTCAAAGGTACCACTCATTTCCACACCTGGACTCAAAGTGAGATGAGACAGCAGCTCAACGTGATAGGCAGTAACATCCACTGATGGCAAAGGCACGCTAACAAAACTCAGGGAGAGCAGAATGCTCAACCAGAGCCCTTGCTGCCAGTGAAATTGAAGAAAATTGCTGGAATAGGAACACTGATCAAAAAAGCAGAAAGGATGAATACCAAGTATTGTGACCAGAGGAAACCCATCCAGCAGTAGGATCTCCACAGGTAGCAGGGCTGTCCCGTTGGTGAATCTGACCTCATGACTAGCTGGCATTCTCAGAGACCTTTGCAAATCTTAGTTCTCAGAGATGTGAAATGGAAGGAGGGACCTAGAAAATCTGTCTACTCCAGGCTTAAATTTTTTTAGCCTTAGACAAGGATAGATATTGATGGTGAGCTCAGGGTAGAATGCAGCCCTGCAGCAGGATCAAAAGATCCTTACCCAGGCTGGGACTGGAGCTGCAGACAGGTGGGAGAGAGTATTCCCAGGCATCTCACTGTTTGGAGATGCTTCAAAGGGTGGCCTCGAGGTCAGAGACTCAAGGGGGCACTGGAACTCAGGAGCAAGGGGACACAACCCAAAGGGTACTGTACAAATAAATGAGAGCTTGTGCAAGCATAAACTTACAAGATGTTCACAAATGGAGCAAAACTGTTCTTTTGAGATTAGCAATGCAAGAACAACCAAGGTGTAACTCTGGACTGCTGTCACTAGATCAAATCATCCAGCTTTTCTGCTGGGAAACAAAGCCCTCACCACGACTCTCTTGAGCTTCTGCTTTACGTGGCAGTAGGGGTTTGAACACACAACTGAAATGCTGCCAGTTTATCAGCTCTATCCCCTGGCAGGCCTTTGTCATTAAACAGAGGAGGGACAGGCTCCAGCTCTAACAGCATTAGTGAAGCTCCAGCGGTCTGCTGGGGGGAAGCAGGCTTGCCTCCGTGCAGACACATTTCCCACTGCACACAGCCTGTTCTGGGTTGCTGCAAAAAAAAAGAGCATCAAAGGGAAGGATAATTTCTATCTGGCATGGGGGAGCAAAGCCATTTTTACAGCAGCTCTCTTCCTCTAGCCCCATTCTGCCTCTCTGATAGCAGAATGAGTGCTGAGCCCTCAAAGTCCCATCACGCAGCAGCTCTGGCACGTGCTTACATCTTGGTTTGTCATTTCCCAGTAAGGCCTCTCGCCGTAGGACATCACCTCCCACATCACAATGCCGTAGCTCCAGACGTCGCTAGCAGATGTGAATTTGCGGAAGGCAATCGCTTCAGGCGCTGTCCATCGAATGGGGATCTTCCCTCCCTAAATGGAAAAGAAATGGAGAAAAACCCCAAAAAATAGATTGCAGAGGAGGGCAGAGAACATGTGAAAAAAAGTCAAAATAGCTCTTCTCAGAGCACCAAGGGATGTTATTTTCTCTCTGGAAAGAGACATTGAATTTTAAAGTAAATCTGTTTGACAGCATGGGGCCCCTTTCCACATTATCTCAGCCCATAAGCATTTGTAGGCTGCCTACTAATTGGCTGTCCTGAAGGTTTGTTGTTTGAATGTTGTTAGAATGCTGGGACATGTATAGGATCAACATCTCAATTATATTGCACGGGTTGGTAAGGGAATACAGTTCCTCCATTTCTGAGAGCGAGCGGGGGAGGAACAGACAGTTCTGAAGCTGAGGAAGACTTTGATCTAATGAGGGCTTCATGCAAATTGCTGCGGAAGTAATTCCCTTTCTTTCTTTTTTATTTATTTTTTTTTTAAATGCAGTCCTGGTCCTGCAGAGAAATCTGTGTAGCAGGCACAGAAATCTGTGTTTGCAAAGACCAGCCTGCTTGGCCTCTGCTGTGGGACTCTAAATGATGCCACAGCTGTCAAATGTGCTTTGCTGTTTCCTTTTCTCCTTTCTATCATTTTAGAAATCAAACTTCAGATCAGCTCTGAGAACGGAAAGGGGAGGGAAAGGAGAGTCTGGATTAAGGAATACTTTTCTCATTGGGTTTAAAGAGCTGTCTCTCTTGATTTACACAAAAAAATATTTTGCTGTGAAGTCCCTTCCTCTACATGTTGAGCAAAATATTGGAAGGTCTCCCTGAATGCCCCCTAACAGTGTTTGTTACTGGAAAAAGACAGGATTTGGAATACATTTTCAAAGCAACTTTTTAAAAGTCTGTTCTTCCCATAATTACTTATTCACAAGCTCAGCAGTGCATGCCTTAAGTGAAGGGCCAGATTCTCAGCAGTGCCAATTAGCACCTGGCAGTACATGGGAGCCACAGCAGGGCTGGCCAAGAGCCCTTCAGCCTGCAGGGAAGTGCCAGTCCAGCTGTGCACTGAGTCCCATCACCGGGCCATGACTGACAAAAGCTGAAAGGCCTTTCCAAGATGTCCACAGGAACAAGGAACATGACTCAAGACAGCTCCCACCAGCCACATAACAATACCCTTGGAACAACACAGTAATAAGACATGCCCAAGGAGGCCAATCACTGCCATTAATATTGGAGGCTCTCTCCAAGTGTGTGCTGTTGAAGATGGGTCCTTCCCATCCCTCTCTCCAGTGCCAGTGCCAAGTGTGCAGAGCAGGGGCAGAGCACTGATGTTGGAAAAAAGCTCTTTCTTGGATTGGGAGAAATTACTCTCAGCCAGGTAATGCTGAGGGCAATGTGCATTATTTACAGTGGGCATTCATTACACACTTAACAATGTTTTAAAAGGGTCAAATTGTTCAGAAGACCATGGCTTACATCACAGGATGAGTACTTGAGCAAAACAATTGTTCCTTCTTCCCTTTGGTATTCCCACCAAAGAGGACAGAGTAGAGCTTGGAAGCATGGCAACTTTGCCAAGTTTGCTATTTGACTTGTGTACTCAACTTCATTTATTAAGCTCTGTGTTATTTGGCCATCCCCAGTATAAATTAAAGGCATCTGCAAAATTAATCTGGTGACAATTAACTGTTATCACCTGATCTAACCCTCTTGTGCAGTTTAGAGGCTATGGATTCATAGAAACTCTTTGCTAGAGAGCCTGAACACCGAAACGTGGCGAGAAATACATTTCTCTTGAGCTCAATCAAGTTTGGTATCCCCATAACTGACCCTGGTTGTGTACGCTGCTTCGGGGTCATCTTCCAGGACTCTGGAGAGGCCAAAGTCTGACACCTTGCAGACCAAGTTGCTGTTGATCAGAATATTCCTGGCGGCCAGATCTCTGTGCACGTAACCCATGTCAGACAGGTACTTCATTCCTGAGGCGATGCCTCGTAGCATCCCGACCAGCTGGATGACAGTGAACTGCCCATCATTCTTCTGCAAAAGGAAGGAGACTTTTGATGAGTTGAGAGCCTCTGCACCCTCAGCATTATGTGTGCATGAATAAAAATGCAAAGGTAAGTCTCCCAGGAAGGAAACCAGGAAAATTAATAATTCATTACTCTCATGCTCTGACCATGAAGCTTTGCTAAGTTTCACTGTTTAGATTAAGATCTCTAGAGACAAAGCTAAGGAAATGTAGTTCTTTTAACTTGAGATCAAGGAGCGAGCTGCATCTACTGGTGACTGATAGAGAGACTGTGACTGGAGTGAACACATATATAAGGTGTATAAGGGCATCAGTCTGGGCTGTTTCTCAGTCAGGCAACTGAATGGCACCAAGTTGCATGGAAATCCTACCTTTAGGGGTTCATGAACACCTGAGGGGGTAGGGGCTCTTCCCCATGCTGCCACATTGCATTTCTAACCACTTCCCTCACTCTTGCTCCTCTAGCATTACATTTCATGGAAAACCTCTGACAAGTCTGGTGTTTGCTATTCTGCAGTATGGGTCTGCTCCTGAGCCACACCACATTTTGCAGGCTAAGTTAATACCTTCCACTGCCTTCTAAAATAATGTAATATCCTCCAATTTATTATTGCCTCTTTCTATCACTGCATGCCCCAGGTCCTTCAGGATGCTGTGTAAACGCAAATCAAAGAGACAACTGAGCTACTCCTGCCTCTGGACAGCACCAACACCCAGAAAACATTTTCATTGACAGTAACCATCTACAAAGAACTCAAACCTTAACCAAGTCCCCAGGTCCCCCTGGAAAAAGGATCTAAGTAATACCTTTAAAAATGTATCCAGAGAGCCATTCTCCATGTATTCAGTCACTATCATTACTGGTTTGCCTAAAATAAAAAAGTGCATGAGTTTTGTTAGGAATTTATCTAAAAACTACAAGCAATAAAGAAGTCTTTTAATAGCGTCTCTGCATCTGGATATACAGCCATGCAACAGTAAATCTACACCAAGACACCACTGTCCCAGCAGGATGACAAGAGTTGTTCCCAGAATATATAGAGAAGTAGGGAAATTGAGGAGGAGGGGATGAAAAACTAATACCATATTGTGGGTGGGGTACCAAGCCCCAGACTGTTTAGATGATTATTGAGAAGAATGTTGCAAGCTGAACCTAGGCAGCCTTGTTCTTGTCTCCACCAACAAGCTGAAAGCTTGCAGAGGCCAAACTGGACACAGCAAAGTCTTTGGACCTTCCCTCAAGCTTCAACACCCTGAAGTAACAACAGGAGCCCAACAAGAGCAACAAGGATGATCTGAAGCTTGGGCTTGGTAGCCACCAAAACTCAGACTAGGAAAGAATGGGATTGCATTCCTTGAAATTCAAGTAATTCCATGTGACTACCCTTGTAAACACATTGGAAGTAAGAGAAGGAATATTTACACTGCAGAACAAAAGCTCATTAAGTGTGGAATGAGTGCAAACGGAAATCAAAGTAAAAGTTCTTAACAAAAGACCTGCTGTCCTATTGTTGACAGGAATAATAATGTTTTTCCAAATCTGTTTGATTAATTTTCATGCCCGAGTCATTTTAATGGTAATTATATATAGTTTTTGCTCAGTTTTTAAATTTAATTTCTCGCTAGCTTGCCACAATGGCATAGCAATAATTAATGTGGTGTGCTCCAGTCCTTGTAAATTCAATGAAATCTTATAAGAACATGTAAATTATTTTTTATTTAAATCAATTTCCATTAGCTAGCACAAAGCACAGACAAAAAAGGAGCTGTCAGTTATTTGTAAAGTGCATTATAAATGTCTTTTATAGAAATGATCAACGAGAGCTGCCATGTGTCATAACATGCACATGAAGGTAAATACTAAAAATCAGCATATGTCCTACTCTTTAGATAGATCTTAATCTTCCCATTTTTTATTTCCTTAACTATTTTGCCTAATTTACTGCTTAATTATGTACATAACACAGGTAAATGTGAACTTGTCAATCAAAATACTTATTGCTGTGCAAACATTGCCTTTGCAGCATGAAGGACCTGTGCTGCTTCAATTCTTTTACTCTCACAGCTGTTGCCTAAGCTTGAAACTCGCCCAAAATATTACTTTTGATATGAGAAATGCACTTTGGGACCATGAAAAATATTGCTGAATCCCAAATTAAAGGTGGGCCCCACCTTTAAGGATGACAGCCATCTGTCTATACACAGCATGGACTGAACATAGCAGGGAGCAGAGATCTCAGGGGCCATTGCTGTTGGATGGCAAACATATCAGTGGCTTTACAGGGAAGAAAACTCCAGGGATATTTCAAATGTTAATTTTTTTTTTTGTTGTTGTTGTTTTTAAAAGCGAAACACCCAACTGTAGCATGGAGTCTGTTATCTCTGATACTTCAAGGCAGTGTTGCAGTCTTGTTATGCCACCACCCTGGGGGAACTCCTCCAGACTCCTGCCTTTGGATACCATCAGAGAAAAAACAGTAAGATTTCTGGCACTTACATTTCATTATCTGACTTCTGCAGGTTGGCAGCAATCATAGAATAAATTAACCCCATCTCCAAGAGCATGGAAATAAGGACACAAATAGATAACTTTCAACAAAGCAAATTAAAAGTAAACATCAGCCCTTCCAAAGTGCTGGGCTGATTCTCTGTGTCATCAGGGCTTCCTTCTGCTGACATTACATGGTCATAAAATATATGTGGATGGCACTCATGTCAGTGATGTACACATTTGAACAGTGCAACCAAATGGGATGCAAATGAAAACTGTCACTACCTTTGTAAAGCAGAAAATAGCAAAGGGTTTGTCTGCAAGAGGACAGTGAACATGATTAGCCCAAATTAACTAAGGTGTGCATTTGAACTATACTAGTTAAATACAATGATATTCTCATTAAGAATTAAAAATGGCCTAATTCAATTTAACCTAACTTACTTCCTAAGTAAATTGTGATGCAGCAACGACATTTCACCCTAAAGATCTGATTCTACAAAAGGCCAATGAGTGAGATACTGAAGAGTAAAAGAAGTTAAATACCTAGAGATTCATAGAAGTCCTTTTGGTCCATGTAAAAGAAAAGGAAAAACCTATAAAGATGTTACAGATGTCTGCTGAAAAAAAATTTTGAGTGCAGTAAACAAATATTTACTGAGCTAATGAGAAACTCTGGGTGCCTACTGAATCCAAACTCCAGTTGCTCCAAGTCCAATTTAGAAGCAGATTTCCACAGATTTCAGAACAGACAAACACTTTATATAAAGGTAGCTTGCTGGGGAGGCACATTCTCACTAAAAGTGGAATTTCCAACCATCCCCTGAGGCCCCAGAAGCCAGAAGGACTCAGGCCAATGCCAGTAGCAGCTTTCATGGATGTATAATCATCACTTGCTGCCTGCCCAACATTCCACATCCCTGCAGGGCTAGAAATTTGAGCTCTTACATAGGGTGTCCTTGAGAGATTTTGGTATTTATTAAAATTTTGGGAGAAATCAATTTTGATTATTTTTTCCTTAGAAGTTTCAGGAAATGCAATTTCAAGGAAAAATGCAAGAAAAGGCTGTTGATTACAAAACAGCATTGATTTTGTTGAGATGACAAGGACACACAGCTGGAGCCTCTGTACCTTCTCTACTGCAGCTCTGAAAAAGAAGTGATGTTGGAGACACTTTCTCTGTGGAATGACGAATGGTACTGAGAGCAGCACATGGCCCTGAATGTCACCATCGGAACAGCAGCAGCTAAGCAAGTTCTGACATTGCCAAACATAAAGGTAAGAGGGCAGACAGCCATTCACACCTGTGAGGCTGGTGCTTCTACACTTAAAATACGTCTTAAAGAAGTGGTTATTTATTTTAGAATTTAGAATTAGTTAGCAAAATAATCCTTGATGCCAATAATGTAGATCCTCCAAGGCTCTAAAATGGACGAGTAACAACTCTACACATTCTCCATGGGCTCAGCACAGCACCAACAGCCTTGTGCTGGGCACATTTGGACCTGCTGTCCCTTTCCCTGCCCTTATCTTTAGTGCATACTGTAATTTGGAGAAGAACTGGGCTGGAAAAATTACAGGTTGTTTTGCTAACTGAGCAGTCAGACCTCAGTAACGCTTGTGCTGGGATGCCCTCAATCCCCATATGCCAGCACCATGGGCAACTATTATCAGGGGCATCTCTAGCAGATCTCAGAGGGAGCTTGTTTTAATTGTGGTTTTATACATTCTTGACATCTTCACCTACAGTCCTGTTCTTCTTCCTTGCTTCTGGAAAGGAAAACTGTTTTTGGAGAAATGATGAAAAGTGTATTCAGAACAGGCATCACTTAAGTCTTTCTCCCTTAACCAACTCTTCCAACAGCCAGAGTTCACAGTGAGCAGTCCAGAATAAGTTGTACCTACTTTTTGTGACTACACCTTCCAGGTGGATGATGTTGGGGTGGTCAAACTGCCCCATGATGCTTGCTTCTCCCAAGAAATCTCTTCTCTGTTTCTCTGTGTAGCCCACCTTCAGGGTTTTGATAGCCACTGGAAACTCACGCTTTCCCTGCAGCTTCAGCCTCCCACTGCAGACTTCTCCAAATTCACCTGCAGAAGAAAATGAGGAAGAACTGGATCACACCACATCGAGGGAGCAGAGGAGGTACCTGTATCTACAGGATGCAGCACAGCCTTGGCTGATGAAAAGCACAAAGGGCTGCCCTGCATTCGCAGATATGGACTGCTGAACATTGCAGTGATGACTATCTCAAACAGCTACTGTACCACAAGCCAAATAATTAATAAGCACAAGAAAACTTTGAGTAAAAGTGTAACTTTCCCCAGTTACTTAAAGAGGTATGCTTTATAGTTCACTGGGCTTTTTTTCTCATTTAATAGTTTTGTCTACTATATGAAAGAGTCTGTCATATCCTACACCACTGTCCTCTGTGGATAGCTGTAAAACTCAAACCACTTGCTTCTTAATCTTCCTTTGGTAAGTTACATAGATGGAAAGCTGTCAGCCTTTCACAGTAACATTTACTTTTATACAGTATAAACTCTTTACAATTTTATTACTACCTAAAGTAACCTAAATGGATTTTTTTCTGGTGAACACTAAATTACGTCCAAATCCACAGTTCCAGAGGATAGAAAATACTCCTAAGGTTGGACACAAGTCTAAACAAACAGCTTTATTGGAAACAAAATGGGAACTTCTTCTTCTAACCAAAGAAGTTTAAAGCTTTGGACTTTAGCTTGTACTTTCCTAATGTCACAGGTGATCTCTTATTTTTAATTTTTCATCAAGACTGACAATGTTGGGAGATAAGAAGGCTCAAACGGTAAAGAGAATATGAAACTTAAGTGATGATTTTCCCTTAGCATACATTGAAATAGCTCAGCTGACCATTTGTGACCATTTTCTGGACCATTTCCTGAAATTTTCTGAATTTTCAATTCAGCTCCTGAATTTCAAAATCACAGACAATGACAGGTCCTGTCCCAAGCTTCAGCTGGAACATGCTCACTTTCACTTGCAGGGCACCTAACAGTTCAAATATTTCATGGCCCTTCCCAGATCTCTTGTGTTAAGAAAGCCAATCCTTTCTTGTTGCAAAGGGTCATGAAATGCATCTCCATACCAGCTCCGATAACTCTTTCAATGGTTATGCACGAAGCTTCAATTTCCTTAGCAAACTCGTGGACAGCTTGATTAGGGTCCTCATAGGTGTGGGGGTCAACATAGGTCCTCACTCCAGGCAGCTTAACTGCAAACACAAATTAAGTACATTTAATGGCACATGACATCACGGAAAATGGGCATTACACACTCCTGTCCCCTGCACTCTGCTCTGCTGGAAATTTATTTCTATGGTGAAAATGAGTACCATTCTTGAAAAATTACATTTAATTTATATCTGACATATGTGCAACTTCGGCATATTTAGAAAAGCATTAAGAGTGCTCAGCTGGAATGATGTGCAGCTAAATGTCCCTTTTGGTGCTGAGTTGGTACAGCATCTGGTAGAAGAGAATTCCCTTCTGGAACTAGAGAGGGTACATCAGGAGAAAAGTACGAATAGCAAAGTGTTGCAGGAGTAACTTGCAAAGCAAGCTGGATGGATGGGGGTTGATGGAGAGCTGAAATAAATTATGCCCTACCAGTCGCACATCAGCTAATCAATCGCCCATGTTATTTCAGATGGAGTTACTGAGATTTAAAAGAACTGCATATTTGCAGTACAAACCCTGTGGGTTGTATCAGTATAAATATAATCAATAGTGGGCTTTTTCTCCAGGACTTGAGAGGGGAAAAAGTATTTTCATTATCCATATTATAAGTTTGTTTTGACAATTATTAAGGCTACTCACATGAAGAATTGCTCATCAGTCTAATGAGACAGCTACATTACACTGTGGCTCTTAATTGATTTGCTTCCTGCTGCCTTCATTACATAGCACTAATGGAAATCTGACTTTCACTCACAATGTATTTGCCTTTTCCACCCCAAAAGGCACCTCAACTGTTACCCATTTCCAGATCCCACAGCTCTTGATGAAGGAAGGACTGATAGCAACCATGAGATTTACTTTCTAGCATCACTACAGAGGGGTTTTCTATACAAGGGCATTAACACAACATTTCTGAAAGCTTCCTAGGTGCAGGAAATAGGTGTTATTCCTCACACCTCTGCAGAGGCATCCAAGCTGAAGAGCAGAAGTGGGCTTGGTCCTCACAGTTGCTGGGGTGAAGCAAAGGTTTCGAACAGGTATTTTGGCTAATGCATCCAGACCATAAAAATGTTGCTATGTGCTGAGCAGAAAAAATTAATAACATCTTGGTTCACACAGCAAAGACAGAGGAACAAACCAAAATGGCTCACTAGAATGATCTGGTGCAAACATACAGGTGTGAATAGCTCAGCACATATAAGGACTGATCAAATCTTCAGCTCCCTGTAGGACTTGCAGCAGGGGCAGGTGGGGAACTACTGCACAAACAGTTCTTTTGTGAATTACCAGCAAAAGCAGATTTTTTTTTTTTTTTTTTTTTTCAGAAATCTACCTCTCAGTTGAATTTCTCATTACCACAGAAAGCCAAAACCACATATATACATTTGCTCTTTACTCACTGTGGCCATTATGAAAATGCATCTTTTCTTCTTCTGGATCTTGCTTAGCCTTGCTATAGCCACATCGCCTGGGGAAAAAAAAGTGACAACAGAAGAGTATTTTTGTCTTTGGTAAGACAGAACCCCATTCTTTACTTTGAATCATACAGTGCAAAAAAACCCAGAGCAGTGATGAACCCAACCTCTCTAGCGGCTCTATTGCTGCTGTCCCAGTTTTAGCTCATCAGACTGGTTGCAATTTTCCTAACGGGATTCAGGGCCCATGAATTTTCAATTGGACTAGTGTTTCCAAATCCCACAGATGCTTCTAAAAAACTCCACTCTAACTGACATTTAATGCAGCTATTTTTAAGAAGAAAAGAAAACGGGAACAGGAAGGACAATGGAAGGGAATGGGATGAAACATTAGAATTGTAGAAACAAAATCTCCTGGACTGCAGAGCTTTTGCAGGCACTGTGTTGTATGTCTTGCATGCTCCCTTTCATCCACTGTGCATTTGGACAGAAATTTAAATTATGGTATTTTAGAAAATGGCCTTGTGTAAACATTAACATCTTATATACATGCAAAAAAATGGCTTAAAATGAAGCAAAACCAAACCTGTTGCCTCACTGCCTTCAGGTGCCTCCTACATATTGTTGGCTCTGCACAGTATTTCATGCACATCTCCTGTCTTTCCACAGGGGAGCTGCCATTCATGGAATCTCCTCTGCCCAGCAGAAAAAAGATGGAAGAAGGCAAGCTGCCTGACCTATCCTGCTCCCACATTAGTGCAAGGACAGTTCTGAATACTACCATGGAGTTGCAACTACAGTCGTATGGAAGTTGTATCTCCCGCAGGGAATCTCCTGTTAGTTTTTGGTTGCTCTTCCCTGACTTTTCATTCTTCTCATTGGTTTGCTAGGTGATAGTTTTGTATTAATTGTCTGATTTGGTGGCACTTCTGAGATCTGCTTCACTTAGAAAACCACATGGAAGCCCCAGGACAATTGCAGTGGCAAGAAAAATTGCTAATACACACACACATTTCAAAATACAGGATGACTTATGTAGGATACACATATATATGCCTGTCTTTCCAAGGACCTGATAACACAACTGGATACAGGAACTGGATCATCCTATAGAAAACTGCATGAACATGAGACTGAAGGACACTGCTTGGTAGAACAAAAAACCTGGAGCAGACACCTGCAAGCAAGCCAGCATGCAGTGGAATCACTAGCTGGCACACCTCAAAGAAAGCCTCAGGCCACTAAGAAGCCACTTAAAGCTGAGAAACCTCTCTTCCATTGCTTCCGTGATTTTTGAGCTACGGGCATGTGAGCACTCCAGCATCACTCACAGCAAGGAGAAGCATATGATTAGCAGGAACAAAACTGCAATTAGGAGGAGGCAGTCACAGGCATCTGCATGAAACATGCCCTCAGCATGAAGTCCTATTACAGGGAACTGCTGTCTGCCCAGATGCAAGGGGCCAAGCAGCTTTAGGCTATAGGATTCTGGCACTGGTGAAATGATCACAATTACAGACAAAAGCCTGGACACGATGAGACCCCACCACTGAGCTGGACTCAGCAGACCTGGATGCTGGACAGCTGAGGAGGGGAAAAGCAACATGAACTTCTGGGGTTATTCCAGGGAAGAGGAAGCTTACCTTGGGGGACAAAGGAGACCTGTGCTACAGGGAGAGGAAGTTAAAAAGAGACTGCAAAGGTTGTGCAAGCACAGGGGAACGGATCAAGAAGACAAGGGAAGGTTGGCAGGCAGTCTGGGAATGCAGGCAGGGAGATAAAGAGGTTGCATTTGATAAACAGCCAGGCTATACATGCAAGGCATGATTTCAGCAGCAGCAACCAAGCTGAGACCATAACACTTTGAATGCAAACCCCATAAGAACAGCACTGAGGTGCCCAGAGACATGGCTCAGTTATCTGCATGTTGGTGCTCATTGCCTTGCTCTAAAAGCAACAGCGCCATTTCCTGAGATGGGGTCCTGCATGATTAGTTCAAAACCTTAGCACCAGGTGTACATGGAGACCCTGGGAGTAAAGGTCATTTCAAAGCATATTCTGGTGTTCACAAACCCTTGGGGAGAACGGATTCTTCTTTTTCATCATATGACCTCCCCTTTATCTAAATAGAGAGATGAGTCTCAGTATCAAGTCTCACTTCTGGCAACCCCATTTTCTTCTGCTGCAAGTTGCCAAAGTTACATCAGCTTTCTGCAGAACTCATTTTTCTGGATGGAGGCATGTGACTCAGTTTGCCTTTTACAAATACACAAGTATGTCAATTCATCCTTCTCCAAAAGCATGTATCCAATACTTCTTCTGTTTTGACATTTGGAGCAAATGCCCTTATCTCTTCCTCAGCTTTGGAGCACTTTGCCTGTAATAATGCTCTTCTATAATTACCCTTTCTACAACCTGCATCTCCTGATTCCTTGACCATAAATACAGAGGAGACAGAGAGACACCATCCCCTGCATAGAGTAATCCAAGTACACCTTGCTGCACAACAGTCCATGTTTTACTGCCCAGGGACACACTCCAAGTGCCATCGCAAACCAGTTGGCTGCAGCTGGCCCTTTCTCTCGAGCTGGGAAACACATTCAGCAGCACACCACATTAGCATACAAAATCACACTCTGGGATGCCTGAAGCATCGTTAAAACAAGCCTTGACAAGACACATCAAAGTGAAATGGCAGCTAGTGGACTGTGACTGTCAAGCAACAGTTGGGTGTCACTAATAAAGCTTGCTGCAAAACCTGCTATCACTTGTGCCCTTCACATGCTTTCTCAAAGTACCCAGAGTTTGGCTGACTGGGGCCAAACTGTGCTTCTTCCATTCTTGACCTTCAGATGCTTTAAATAACACACACAAGCAATTTTTTCTCCTTTCTTTCCCAACTAAATTGCATTAAAATAATGTAATTTCGAGTTAACAGTCCAGAGTCACTTTGGGAATCTTGCTGGCAGATCAAAGTATCTAAATATTGCAGCTTTGCAATATATTTTGGGAGAAAAAAAAAAAAAAAGCTCACAATTGCTTGTGAAATAATCCATTTCTGCATGTGTATTTGCTCTTAATATTTATTGGCTAAGCTGTGAGTCAAGAGCTCTGATAGAAGACTCATTCTCTAGTTTATTATCACTGTACAAACCATAGATTTCCTATATCTTTTCTGCATCAAGCAGAGCAAAATCATAAAGATCCTGACACTCGCTTCATCTCCCACTGAGCAGGAGACACTCAGCCAAAGAGTTAACATAATTCAGCAGCACACCTGAATCTCAATTAATTTACTCCTGTTGTGGGTTTGTCCCAGTTTCTCTATGTGGAAAGCAGATGCCTTCCTTGCACAGCTCTGTGTTTTTCAATAAAAGTATCACAGGTAAAAAGAAAAGTGATACTTTAAATATTCTTAAGGCATCATGTCTTATTTAAAAACTACTTGCAGATTGGCAGGCAGCTCGTAAAATATTTATGGAGCAGATTATAAAAGTGAAGTTATAAAATGATCCCTATATAGGTTTATAAAATATAAAATGGACAGGTAGAAAGATGAACAATCCAGCTGGGAAACCAATGCCCACTACCTTGCATGACAGAAGGCAATTCACAGAGAAAAATCTTTCACAAAGCGAGGCAGAAAGGTGATTGCTCTCCCTGGACTGATAGAAATTCTTTTGTTTCTGCCCTGTTTCAGGATACCCTTGCTGAGTTGTGTGTGGCCCTTTGGCCACTTGAGGCATTCCCCTGAAAGCAACAAAATGCCCAAGGGAAAGAATTTTCATCTCCCTAGCTAGGGCCACCATTCTGGTCACAGCCCAGGCAAGACACAGCCAAGGGACTGTGAACCTGGACCTTGGATGTCAAGTCCTAGGTGGTGATGTGAAAAAATCTTGACATACTTTTTTTATAGGCATAGGCCAAAGCATTTCAGCACACAGCCAAGGTATTACTGGAAATGCAGCTGGGGACAGCACTGAGACATCCCTAATGAGGAAAGGGACTTCACCTTCCCAGGTGCAGTCAGTACCATCAAACAGGTTGTGCCCTGAAGCAGCATGCAATCTCTCATCCCAGTCTTAGAGACTTACACATGTATTTAATCTGTCAAATATGAGATAAACTAAGCATATGCACTTCTCTGAAACACAGACAAAACACCTTTTTTTCAGGGGTGAGACCTTCACTCAGAAACATGTCTTTTACAATAAATCAACTTAGAGGAATGCTTCAAACCCATCTCAAGCTGTCACTTTACAGGAGGTTTGCAAGGACTGCAAGGTTATTGTTTACAAGTGGTTAGTGCTTATTTCAGAGTATTTGTTCCAAGATGTTAAAGCAATAAAGCTGCATACGTGTTGCAGTGCAGGATTGTGTTCCATGCAGAGGAACAAACAAACATGGATCTCTCCATCTGGCCAAGATCCTGTTGCCTCATCTCATGTGTGGAGACAATAGCTTTATACTTGATAAACAACACTGATACTGAGAGCCAGAGGCAAAAGACTACCACTAGTGATGTTAGTCTGTGTTCAGCATTTGCCTTTGCTGCTTGCAATCCTAAGGTAAATTCAGTATCAAAAAAACCAGAGAATACTCAAGGGACTGGTGTAAACTGAACAGCTTCTATACTAGAAGTTTCTTTTCATTTTTCTGTTCACTTTCCTCTTGCACAAGATCAAAAGAGCAGTAAAAGGTCTGGCGATGACAAGCAAAGACCTTTAGCTCAGTTCAGGAGATACAGGAGGTGGCTGGCCTGAGAGGAACAGGGCAGATTCCCTTCCAAAGGGCTGCAGGCTCACAATCTTCTCAGCTGCTCTCCCAGCACTGCTGTCCCCCTCTACACTTGTGTGACCCTGTATTTGACCTCTGATTAACTTGGATGCCCTACAAAGGAAGTTTCACAAATCCAGCAGTGGTATTTTTAGCCTTTAGTCCTTCCTTGCCTTTGCACTGAATGACTCCCCACTTTCCTAAACCACCGCCAGAACAATTAAAAATAATTTAAACATGATACCGTTTTCCCCTCTTGCAGGAAGCTCCCTCTGAAGTGATTTCCATAAATCTCTCTGAAGAGCTTGTCGTGCCTTCCCATAGCCAGCCAATGGCATCTGTGCCTTGAAGTCACTTCTCCCATTTCCCCCTCCCAGCCTGCTGCCACCTTAGTCTCCCTGCACCTTAGGAGGAAACCTGCAGAGGGTGTTTTCCAGGTCAGCCAAGTTTTCCTTGTGCATCTCTCTTCTTCATAGCCATCCAGTCCAATCCTGGTCTTCTTGGAGAACTATTTTCTATTGCTGTCATTCTCCAGTTGGGGGGTTGAGGACATTTGGAGCATGACTTACAAGTGAGGCACTGCCTTGTGCACTGGTATCACAGGCATGACAGACAATAAAGTACTGCAAGGTTTTCTTTCACAGCAATCATTGCCAAAACAGTGGTCCACATACCACAGCAACTTTTTACAGGCACACACTTCAAGCTGGGCATCCTTGCTTGCTAAATCTGCTTTTAAGCACTAAAAAGTCACAAAAAATGTTCCACCAGAGAGAAAAACCAAAACTAGAACTCAAACTCCCCCTCTACCAAAATAAATAATACAGCACCAGAGGACCCAAAAATGGTCCACCTTAGTGACTTACCCCACAGCAAGGAACTGTACCATGACCCAGCTACCACCATGCAAAGCCTCAGCATCCCCCAGAAAACACAGCAGAAGATTTCCACACCTCTCACCAGCTATGCTGACAAAATTTCCCAGCTGAACAATGCATGTGGGATGTCTCAGAAATTTTGTGGCCTCAAGCAGCTGTCTGATGGCAATGGTGATTACATGTGTCTCTTAGGAGGCTTAGGAAGGTCTCTGCCCACACAAATATTAGAGTTGATTCTTCTTTGGGAAGCAACTCAACTTGCATCCAGTCAAACCAACAAAAATTAAAATCACCCCTCCTTTGACCAGTTAGAAAAGAGGGGAGAGTACAAGAGAGCAGAAAGTGGTGAGGCAGCTCAGATGGTGGCAGAACAGGACAGCATGCACATGGACACGCACCTCAGGACACCCACAGGGATATGTCCACTGCTGCTGGAGCATATCTGGGGCAAGCAGCACCATGTCATTGCTGTGTATGTCATACGCTGCCATGTATGTCCGTGACATACACTTCATTCCACTGACATGCATCTCACATGCCACCCAATAAATACTCTTCTGCTCCTGCCTACCCCCTGCCTCCTCTGGGGGCACATTTCCTCCCCCCGGCCCCTTTGGATGACCAGAAGCAGGACTCCATGGGTGTCCAGCACACATGGTGTTTTATCAGACACCTGCTGCAGTGTCTGCACTGATCACGGCATAACATAGCAGGCTTTTGCCCCTGAGATCCCTGCTCTTGCTGAAGATACACTCTGCTTCAGGTCACACTATTTCCAGTGGTTGAGATAGACAAGCTGGGTACAGAGATCAGATGAGAAAGTGATTTCCAGGCCAATACAAGAAAGGAAGGGAGAGGCAGACTGTGCACAGAAAACATGGACGGAGGACACGAAGTAGGAGCCAGCACGGGTGGGAACACTGACCATGTTAGGCTTGGATAGGCAACAGCACGCAGAGAAGAAGCCCACCCACAGCCATGATCGCAGCAACTGAAAAGCAAACAAAAAGGCCCAGGATAAGGAATAATCCCACCGCCCTGGCAAGGTGCAAATACATTCACAACATTTCTATATGTATTTTCTTCCTTCTTATTTGCATTTATTAGTTGGACTTGAACACCCTGGGCAGCAAAAATGTCATGGCATATGCCATTGTTGGTGAAACATGCCTTGGGGAGAGAGTCTAGATCCTGGTGCTGTAAAGCAGCTAACCATGTGCTTCCTGTACTGGAGTACCACCATCAGGATTAATGGGGCCACCCATGTGCTTAAACTTAAGCACCTGCCTTGAAGCAGGCAAAGTGACTTTTTTCCACAAGCGTGCATGTGGCACAATTACAGCTGCCTTTAAAAATGGAAAACCAGTGGATGAATACAAGCCCTGCTTTTGCAGATCCTTGTGCGTGTACTCACAGAGCCCTTTCTGTATCTCCTTGTGTCAGTGAAGCTTTACACACGTTAGGTATCTGCAGAAGCAGGACCTTGTGAAAGAATTCAGCCTAAATAAACTCAAAATACGGTGAGCTGAAAGGCACACCGTGCAGCCACAGCTTGCCTTTGAAGGCTGCTCACCCATTACTTTAATCAGACTATGGGTTTGCCCAGAATCAGTTCTCAACCCAATGCTGGCTGCACCTCAGTAATTGCCCTTTATCCTTGTCAGAGAACTCGCACAGCCAATTTTCTGTTACCAAATCTATTAACATAGTTCATCATGGAAAAGTACACAGTGCAGAAAGAAACAACAGGAAGGACTTCAGTGGACTTCAGAGCCAAGTGGTGCAGGTATACTCCAATTAAAGTCAGCTGAAGATCTCTTCATTTCTCTTCAGTCATCACAAGTCATTCTTGAAAAAAATCCTGTGCGTGTCAGATTTTTATACAGTATGACTTACAATGTCTAAATACATTAAAATAGTTTATTTAGACAAAATTAACATTCTCCAACTGCATTGCCTTAAACTATGATGCAAAATAACTTCAGGCATGCAACGATTTACAGAATTATACACTGGATTATGTGCTTACTTAAATTAAAATTGGTGAAGAATGTCTTCTAAGCTCCTTTTGCATCAGCAAAACAACTTGCTAGCATTTTCTAAACAGCAATGCCAATATCTCTAGCTATAATTAACAATATTTTCTATTTTCATAATGTCTCAGCTTGTTCAGTCATACTAATATGGAAGCAGATCAGCCTTCACTAACCCACTCCGTAGATCCAAGTTAACACCAGAGATCCAAAACAAAAGTACACAAAGGAAACCAAAGCACTATGTATCTTGAGTAAATTTTGCCATTTTCTTCCTTTAACTTTGCAGGATTTGAGTGCAGGGAAGTGGTGCATCTCCAGAAGATCAGTCTGGATGTGGCACTTTAGTTTATGTTTCAGCTAGGAGGCCCTTTTCCCCCAGGCATTTTCTAATGGTTGCTGCCACCAAACCTTCCCACACCTCCACACCACTCAGCATACAAAGTTTTCCAAACAACTGTTCAATTAACCTGAAAAGCAATCTCTTCCTTAAAATGAAAAGAGCTCAATGTTTCCTTGAACAAAGAAAACTCTTTATGACCTCATCAGCAACAGGCCTGCTCTGAGACGAAATGAGTTCCCTGCACTGAATCTGGAGCACTTCAGATCTCACTCTCTTTATACAGAGTAAAAAACAAATGTTCAGGTGCAAGAGAAATGTACTTCAGTGTAGCCTTGCTCCTACAAACCCATCAGCTGTGCACTTGTGATCAAAATACTCTGAGGTTTAGCATTAGGGGAAATCTAAAGTGCTTAGAAATAAACAAATCAGGATCAGCAGACAATAAAATTCACTTTCCGGTCCACAGAGCACTTGGATAGGTAAGTGAACTTACTAATTGGTCCGAACAGTCAGGACAAAGGAAGATTTATTACTACTTGTGTTAAAAGGATGGCTTGATCTGGCAGATAAACTTCAAAATATAAAAATCCTGAGGCAAATAAACTGATGTTAAACTCAAGCAAGGTCATCACGCATCTTGTGGCCATCAGATTTGGGTGTCTGATGGCTTCTAGGAGGGGCCCAGGTCTCATCTCCTTTCCTGCAGGGTTTTCTTAGTCTAGAAACTGAGGAGCTCAAAGCAAAAGCCTTCCAGACAAGATCAAATGCTATGGATAAGATTAAAATGCTTTTTAATGAAATACAGCTGGACTTCTCTAGGGTTTTAGATCTTTAGCCAGCAAGCTGACCTATACTGGATAGCAGAGTTGAACGAAGCACTGCATACATCAATTTTATCTGCAAAGTCTCCTCCAGCCTCACTGAATCAACCAGCAAAGTATGAGGAGAGCTAGTGGGGGCTGCTACTGGTCAGGAGCCCCTCTGATCTGCTGCAGGATGACAGATGACATGTTCCCGTAACAGCAAAAGTTATGGAGAAAACTCCTGCAGCGTTAAATCCCCTTGGCTGGGAAAGAACAGGCTCTGAGGCCACACCATCTCCAGAAGCCAAGCTTGCTTGAAACAAGGTGTGACACCTGCTTCTAGCCCTGGCTTCAAGGAAAGGGCTGCAGGTGGGAAAAAAAAAAAAAAAAAAGCAGAGGAGCCTGCAGCCGCAGTGACACCTCCGGGACCTCTGTGGCCTGCTGGCATTGCCCTGCTCCCTGGCCAGCCCAACTCTGCTATCTCAGGCACACAGGGACAGCACTCCTCCTGTTCTAGATAAGGTGACCCCCACAAAGCTTATGTGGTTGGCAAACCCAACTGTCCAGAGCCCAAACTTTAATAAACCTGTGCGAGGAGCACTTATCAACACTCTTGGCATTGCTTCAAACCCTGGGTTTGGTTAATGAAATGTATATATATCATGGGCCCCAGCAACTGTGCCTGCAATTAATGTAATTAATTTACCACAAGTCTGCAGATGACCCAGAGAGCATTTTGAATTAAACTACATTTTTAATAGCTAGATAGAATTCAGAGAGGCTCTGCCATATATAGATGTGGCTTTTAAGAGTTATAAGCTGAAGTCTTGGAATCATGATAAATGGAAGTCTCATTTGTTGCTTTTAATAAGCTGTTCTAATGGGATGTTCTTCAGAGGCTTGCAATTAGAGACTGAAATACTTGAGGGTGCCTGGGAAGATTTTTCTAATCCTTCACACAGCTTTGAGTGATGGTAATGATTGCTTTCTGCATCTCCAGGTCAGGAGGCCAGCGCTACACCTGGCAATTCCTGAGTCAACTTGCTTGCTCTAAACATCAGAGAAGTACCATTACACACTGTGAGCTGCTAGGAATATATTCCCACTTTGTCCCAAAAGATACGAAAGTTTAAGGAGTCACCTGCTCTTCCTGCTGAGCTATCCTAGCTCATATGTTAAAGCTTCTCTCTGCACTCTTTGAGAAAAACTGAGAATGCAGAAGGCCAAGGAGATGACAGCTATGTAGTCACCATGGGGAAGGAAAGCAATGTCTTCAGGGAAAGGAATTGCACTTGGAAAGACTTTTGGCATTATACTTTTCCATGTCTAAGACATAAGAAAGCAGAGATAACATTTTTTCTAGGTAAGAGGCCAAGTGCCACTACATGGTGAAGCCCCAGAAGTCACACTTCTGATTTCAAAGCACGGTGAAACATCCACATATTCAGAAGTGCAGGAGGACAAGAGTCTGTCTTCCTTCATCATTCTCTACCCACTCTACAGTCAAGAGAAGACACAGTAAAATCCCCCTTTCAAAGACTACATACACAAGGGGTGCTCAGCAGGCCTCAAGCTGCTACAAATTCCAGTTTGAAGGGCAGCTCAGTTCCCTTCTCCAAGTGGAAACAGGACTTGCACAATCCATGAAACAAATCACCTGCAAGAAGGCAAGGAGGTTTTGTCACTTACTGCTGCACTAGCTCCCATTTTCCCTGCTCAGACAAAGCTTATGCCGGTTGCTTATCTGTTCTTCACAGTCCTTCTAGCCCACTCCCTTGGCCACTGCCAGAGGAACCCAGGAATAACTTGGAGCTTAGTAACAGATTTGGTTAACTCTCACCTTCTGTCTGGGCCAAGGTCATCCAAAGGCAGATAAGCCTGAGTCCTTAAACCCATCTTGAGACTGCAGAGCACAGACTGCCCTGCGGAGCTCGGCAAGTCTGCACTAAGCCAAAAAGTATTTAGAAGAGAAGAGGAATGAGGTGTTGGAGCAGCCAAATTTGCCAGGCTGATCTTGACAGGATGTTAGAGACGGGTGCTACGAGCAGCAGATTTCCACACAGGCCCTAGGAAGGTCTAACCCTGTGCAGAAGGGTGCACTGGAGCACTCTGCCTTCAGTGAGCAGTACTGTACACCAGCACTGCTCCTCTCTGGGAAAATGAACCAGCAAAGAGGCTGAAAGTAGGATGGAAGTAGTAAAAACCTTGACCCCAACAGAAGCAGGACCCTGCCTGCTCTTGGTGGATGAGAATTTTGATTTGGCAGAGCAGTAGTTTCCTCAACAAAATCCTTCCTCTTGTCAGGTGAATCGTGGGGAATATTTGGCAGTAGGCAGCATAACAAAGTGGCTATAAATCACAGGAGACAATGTCCTGCAGGAAGAAGGAAGAGCAGGCAAGAATGTAGAGATAAAAATCCTTTAAAATGTCCCAACTAACAAAAATTGTGACTCATGCTGGAAAAATTCTCTATGAAAACCATTATCTGTAGACTGTCTCCCATTTCCTACGGAAATATTGAAAAAGCAAACTATTTTAAGCCCTGACACAACTTGGAAAATAGGATGGGGGGAGGCTGTGGAAAAATTCATCCATTTTGACTTTCCACATCACAAAAGGTTGTAAACACTCTCTCAGGACCTGGAATATATACCGCAATCTTTCACCCTCTCTATTCCCTGAAAGTCACTTTTTAACAAGATGCACATATTTGTGTCCAGAAAGTAGTCCTCTGCCACCACAGGCAGGGATATTTAAAAGTCTAAATCAACTAAGGTCAAGGATGGATAGGCTGGTGTAAGGGCCTCTAATTGCCAATACCCAGGTGGCAAGATTTGTCTTTGCTTTGTCTTTCAGAGGCTAGTTCCTTGCCAGAAGGAGACTTTCTACATGTGCATGACACAGGGTGAGGAACAGTTTTTTGCTGCTTCAATTTTTTTTCCCCTAAGTTCTACGAAAAGCTCCCTCTGGTTATTTGGAAGATCACTTGAGATGGAAAGGTCATCCATAATGGATAGTTGGCTATAAATGCAGATGCACAGTTGACTTGGGTGTTTTGAACAGCTTTTGCAAACATGCACAGCATTGACCTAATATCTTCCCCACTTTACTCTGTAAAAGCTCATGTTTTTGTTTAGTGCTATGAAGTTTGAAAGCTTGGGGGACTGGAGGAACCAGTAGTCTCTTAACACTCACCCTAAGACCTTGTCTGTTTTGCAAAGAGGGCTGGGTTTGAAGGACAAAAGAGGGGTACTTCTCTGGAGCAGTTGGTCTCCTCCCCAGCTGAAAATCTGTCTCTTTACCTCAGTTTGCAGGGAGAAAGACTGATGCCACACAACAAAAACCGAGGCACTTTACTGCTCTCTGTGAGAAGGAGTGCAAAGATCTTTGTCACTGGATTGTCTGACACAGACTTTAAAACAAAAGTAATGATTTTAGATTAATACGTACTTCAGTCAGGAACAGTAATGGTAACAGACATCTAATTCACGCATTGCTAGGAAAGCAGAATTTATAGATTTGTTCTATCTGTAAAATGCACCACACTTTTGAGAACACATAATCCTAAAAAAACAGAGGCAGTAACCACTCTGTGTTCTTTAATTAAATACTTGTAGCTGGTTTAATAATAGATTTTCAATCCACTTCTCTTTTTTATGCTGAGACAACCGCAGTCTGATTTAGTGAATCTCTTTGATTTGTAATCCCAATTGTTGTATTATTAATATGTCCTTGATGCAAGGAGCAAGATAACTTAAAAAAGTGATCAGCTATTTGGCTTGGCATTTATGACCTTGGTCAGAGGACATGTTATTTACAGGAAGTTGTCTGGAGCATCTGCAAGTAAATCAGCTCTGAAATGCAGCTTAATTGTTTAGGGCAAAGCACATTTAGTTTCAAATTCCCAGGAATCTCCAGCTTCAGACGCAAAGTGCATTTCCACAGATGGACGCTGACATGTGGAAATGCCACCACAACTACTGTTCAACTGACCTTTGGTTTAGGGCCAGCTGCCAACGGGAAATGCCAAGCTGTTACATATATTCATTCAAAAGAAGCAAGAAAACTACAGAGACTTGAAAGCAAAAAAAACAAAAAAAAAAAAAGGAAAAGGTGTGGTACTGCCTTTGGGAGCCTAGCAAAAAATACAAAGCCTGCAGACTCCTGCAAACTCCTCAGCCTGTGACTGCTGGAAACTCCTCTCAGAGCTGCCAAGAGCAGGATGACATTCACTGCACACTGCAGAACTGCCTGTACTTGCTGCAGCCTGGGACTTGGGAGGATAGGTGCAAAGAGGTCCCATAGAGCATCCTAGGGAGGAATATCCTGAGGCATCCAGAGCCTCTCAGGGACCTGGGAGCACCCTGAAGCCAGCACAAAGTAGTCTATTTGCAAGAGCTGGCCAGGCTACATCCTCAGTCGGGCAGAGCAAGATGGTTTTTCTCCTTCTCATACTCTCTTAAATCAACAGAGAAGACAGAGCCTGGGCTTTGCACAGCTTGCTTGGTGTGACAAGCAGTAGTGATTCCAGCTGGAGTTCAAAATAGCTGTTTTCCTAATAACACATACAGGAAAGAATTAGGAAAGAAAATGCAACCCCCTTGGAACCAGGCACTGGAACAACACAACCACTACAGAGGTTTAATAGGAAAACATCTCCCAGAAACAGGTTAACTGCTTCAGAAAGGGATTATCCCAAGACTTGGAACATGTTTATTGTCCCTGCTGTCACAGCAGGAGAGTTACTCCACAAATTGTCTTGAATCCATATCCAAGGCAAAGCAGCATGAGTAACATATCTCCCTGGCATCTCTGCTTTCTTCCAAACCAGAGCAATTTCTTTGTTTCAATTTGTTTAATTTCAAATTGTCTGTTGTCTTTCTGGATTTTTGGGGTTTATTTTGCTGTTCTCACAAGTCACTCAATGTACTAGATGGACTTTAAAATTCATGGGAAGTCAAATTGGCAGAGAAGTCCTGTGGTTTTGAAGTCAATTTTCTAATAATAGACCAAACCTTAGTGTGGGAGGCTTCTCCACCAACTCCAAATGAAGGACTGTGGTCTTTTCAGTTAGGAGAAGGTTAGAAAAGACAAAAATGGATGAAGAGCTCAGCTCCCTGTGCCCACCCTTCCCAGACATCCAGCATGGCACCATGGAGAATGTCCCAGAAACCTGCAGCTGCCCTGGGGTCCACAGAGGGAAGTGTGAAGACAAGGTAGAAGGATTAAGGTAGCAGTGGAGGCAGCAGTAAAACTAGCCAAAGGAGACAAGGGCTTTCATAAGCATGCCAAGAAATAAAGAGCTAAGAGGAAGCACGTCCTGGAAAGCACATTAGGCAAGAGGACAGAAAGATGTAACTAATGAGAACTGCTGACAAATGGCTCAGGGTTTGCAACTTGCTGAGACTAGAGAGAGTAGCAGTGAAAAGGAGATTTGTAAAAGTACATCTTCCTCTGAGGGGTACTGAGCCTTTGTCAGTGACTGTGGGAAAAGCAGGAGCTGTTGGCAGCCACACAGCTGTGATTCCCCATGGCCAAAGAGGGATATACATTCCTCTACCTGTCACTCACCCCCCTCTTCCTCACAGAGGTGCCAGGTTACATCCACAGCTTCCCTACAGTCACACATGCTTTCTCCTGTTTGCACCAATACAATACATCCAGGCTGGGGGAAGCCAAGGTTCACATCCACCTGCTCTGACTGAAGAGGAATTTCAATAACCTCTAGCCTTTAAGGAGAGACTTGAATCCTGTCTAGAGTGTTCAGAGCCAAGTCTTTTGACTACAGCTTTCCTGTAGGCCCTGGTGTGAATTGCTGTAGCCATTGACTCATCCCCCCACCCTCCTTCTGCTGCTGCATGCTTCTCATGCAGACAGGAGCATTTACTTTTCCATTTTTAAGCCCAACAAGTCACTCAAAGCAGACAACCGGAGCTCAAGCAGCTGAGCTGGAAGAGACTGTCAGTCTCTGACCTTGACTGGAGATGAGTCTGGCAGCACACTTACCTTTCAAGACAGGAAATAACTGTGTCCGTGTCCTTCCACAGATGCCTTATGCCTGGGGACAGAGTTGCTCAGCCTGGCAGGATTCCACTGCTCTGCATTTGCAGACTGATACCTTACCTCCTCTGAGAAATAAGACCCTCAACCAACAAATTCAACGCAGTTCCTCTACATCTATAACATCTCCTGATATTTACAATATCCTGTAATTCACAGCCAACTTGCTAGACCAAAGCTTAGGACAGACCTATATCATAAAAGCAACTGTGGTCTGATGGGTACCTTAGAAGCATAAGTGCTTATTTTGCACTGAAAACAAATTCAGTCTTATCAGTACATGTACTTCACACTGCTTTGTGGAGCACTTCACATTGCTTGTTGTACTTCACATATGCATGAAGGACGTTGCATTGTTTGACTACTGCCACTAAAAAAAAAGGTACTAATATACATGTAGAATTTTAAAAAAGTGCCTTCCACGCTGGCTGCCAAACAACTTTAATATTGCAGTACAAAATTATCCTGATACAAACCAGATTTTGCCCCAGTACCACAATCTCTTGTTCATCAAAAAATTCCATCAACTTCCATTAGAGTTGTCAGAGATGGTATAGTCAAGGCTTTCATCACTTGCCTATGTTTAAGCACATGAGAAGTCAATGGGATGGCTTGAGGCAGAGTGTCTCCCTCTGTGGGGGAAGCTCTCTGTATGATTTACTAATCCTTGGGGAACACATTAGTACTGTACACATGAGAAATGAAATCCAGGTCTGACCAAAATGTGGGGCATTTGGCCATTTCAGTGGCTTTATTCTCATTTTCTTGAAGTTATGTTTTCTCTGTGAGGAAAGTCCATTGCAAGTTCTGAGTACAAACATATGGGGGTGAAGATATTTTACCTGTAATAACATGTTCTGCTTATTTTTAAAGGAATGTGAAAACAGTCCTGTGAGAATCAAATCAAATAATCAGGGCCAGCCTATAGACAGATGAAAATCATTGGGAAGCGAACTACATCTGTGAGAGTGCCTTTGTCATTCCTGCTTGTCCAAACAGATCAATCAGCCCACCCTCGTGCTGTTTTACAGTGCTACCGCTTGACAGCTTTGTTCACATGCTGCTTTTGCCTAAATCACACTAATCAGCTGGTCAGATAAAAGTTATTACAAAAGTTGAAGAAGTATAAATACACAGCTTCTTCTCTTACCTTCCGCTGAGAAGGAAACCGATAACAACAGCCAGCAGAATGACTCCCACTGTTACAGACACAACAATTATAGGAATCTGGCTCTGGTCGCTGGATGCAGCTACTGCTGAGATGAGAAACAGAAAATGGAGATTAGGGTTAAAATGACAGTCAGCACTCATATGAGTTGTTCTAGTGAGGCTGCCAACAAGGTTTCAAGTCTTAACCAGTTCGTTTATTCTTTTACTGTTTGTATTTCCCCCCTTTTGCTGTCTGTTTCTAGTTTGGAAAGGATATGGGTGGAAAGAAACAAAACCACATGCAACTCTAAGCCAAAAACCCAACAAGATTTCATCTCATTGCTGAATTCAGAAACCAAAGCATTGCAGGATGCGGCCTTTGAGTTTGTGAAGTTGAGTTTTTCTCCCTAAATTAGCTGCATTAGAAATCAGAGATAAAAGATGAAAACCCAACAGGCTCTCATTTGGATGAAAACCCAGCAGTCAGAGAGAACATTTATGGAATGTTTTTGCTAACAGACACAAGTAAAATCTACAAGATAAAAAGAATTACCTGCACTTCAAGCAGCTATAAATAATTATAAACTAACTCCTTGTGGCATCTCTATCACATGGCCATAAAGTGCCCTCTGTAAAAAAGGAATTGGCTAAGACACATACAGTGGTTGGTCTTTTTATTGGCCAAAACTTGGGGAAGCAAAACTTTTCCAGTCTGTGCCTTGTAAGGAGCCCTCCTGCCAAAAGGCAGGAGACAGAGCTGGTGATAAAGACACCAGCAGAAAAGTCAGGAGAGCTGATGGAGAACTGAGTTTTGACATGGGTCAAATAAGAGCAGGTGAACAAGTTGCTGTAGGCTGTAAAATGGAAACGCTAATACCACTTGCATATTGTTTATTTGCCTTACCTGGCAGGGAAAGGAGCTCACTTCCCCCCAGGGGTTTGTATGTAGGGCTCCCCAAGCAGAAAGCAAAGTCTCCTCACCTTGCCCTCTTTGCTGCCAGCTTATTTAGCTGCATGTATATAACCACCCCAGGGTACAAACCTCACATCCTCTCTGCAAAACCAGCTCCCTGGCACAGGAACCACTCCTCTGTGGGGGAAAGCCTCATTATAGCTCTTAACCTTGTGCCAGCCCAGGATGAAGCTTCATCCACCCCAGAGAGCAGCAGCAATTGATTGCGTACTGAAGAAGCCTTTAACTAAATGATTGAACTAAAAAAGGGTCCTTAGCACAGGATTAACATTATGAAGGCTATAAAATACTGAATATAGTCCCATATTAATTGTTAAAGGAAAGGAAAGACAGAAAGGTATGGCATTAAACATTGATCTGCACTGGGCTTCACACAGCTCTTCATATGGGAGCTCTCTGGTGCTTAACTGTGAGCAGGGTGGACCTGCTACAGCAGTGTAAGTGATTTCAGAAGGACTGGTCTTGATACATTAAATATTTCATGTTAACTGCTCCAAACCTCTGCCATCTCCCAGAGATTATATTAGCCTCATGAAGTTATAGGGGCTCCTTAAGATGGTGTTTTACTGCTTTCTTGACAAAATAATTAAAAAGAAAAACATTTAAAGGAGAACACTAAGCAGTGATTGGTGGGTTTTTTTGCACAGCTCAAGGGATGGGGAAATGAGATAAATTCCACTATGATCTATGGCAGATGAAAAGCCTGAATCCGTAAGCCAAGCTGGGGCTTGCTGCCATTCAAAGTCAGGGACACTCACACACACCCCTGCATTACTCCTTCTCAGCTTGGTGATATGTTCCTACTCCTGCCCAGCAGAGCAGCTAGATTAGTTCACCAATCCAGCCAAAACCCAGCTCTTGGCAAGGTTAGTTTTTGGGGCTAGATGAGCTTGGTGGCATTTGGAAAGGAGGAAGCAACAAGTGGATACACGCAGCAACACCTTCCACTCAAATAAAAAAAATTTGCTGAAAACTGAAGCCCTGGCTGCTTCATGGTGCTTTGCAGAATTGCAAAAGCAAGGAGAAGTATGTAAAAATTCCCAAAATTTGGAAAAAGAGGGAAGATCAAACCAGCTTATAGCTTTTCTCCATTGCATTTCTCAGTCTGTCGTTGTATAATTCCTCCAGATGTATTAAAGATAACGATAGAAATCTTGCAAATTGGAAACAAAAGCTGTCATTCAGTCCAAAAGACTTGGAAATTGTTTCTTAAGACAGCCACTGAAAGGTTTTCATCTGTGCTTGAATAAAAATCATTTGCTTTGGCTCTAAAAAAAGTTCAGATCTGTACTCTGATGTAGCAGTGAGATTTCGATCTGTGCTTGCTTTCAAAATCTCCAGGACGTGCAGGAAAGAAGTGGGAGTCTGGTCACACTCCTGACACAAATATTGACTTTATATAGGGCTTTGGGGGAAAAAATGCTTTTTATAAGGTTTTAAATGTCAAACAGAGCTGCATTTTGCAAGATACTGAGGTTTACATTGTATTTCAATACTATCAAGTGTTAGAGTATCTGGTTAAGTCTGGCATTAGCCAGAGTTTGAGTCCAACAGATGAGCAAGTCCCATTCCCAAACTGAGGACCATGTGGTAGGTATTCCTCTGACTATGCCAGCAGCTCCTTAATATCAGAGAAGTACCTATTCCTCTGCCTTTAAAATGCCCAGAAAAAGACTGGTATGTGGGTATGACTAAATGACCCACAGAATTTCTAGTTTCAAAATGTGATGTCCTCCAAAAGTCCCAATTAACACAGATACTTACATGATAGGCTTGATGAAAGTGCTATTATTTTTGGACCAGAATCATAGGTAATAGATCAAATGTGCATATATTTCATGTGTTACTCATTAACAGACCAGGACAGTACTACTCAAACAACTCTAAGCTAGAAACTTTCCAACTGAGAAAAACTATAGAGAATAATTTTTTGGCATAACATGATTTGGTTGCTACTTATAGAGCACAATTAATGGTTAATAAAATAAGAAATACATTAAATAGACTGTCCTTACTGCATTATTGTTTGCATTGTGATGCAATTTTCACTGTATTAGCTTAATCACTGGCTCCATAGCTACATTTGCACATGTGAAATGACTCCTTGAAAATCTGTTCTGACTTCAAAGGCAGCATGCACTGAAAAGACAACTCGGCATCTTCTCCTCAAAGATGATGTATTTAAATAAACTGGAGTAACAGTAATCAAAGTATTGATGAATTTAAATTTCCAAGGAAAATACAGAAAACAGTCCCTTCCCACAGGAATGATCAGAGTATTTCCACCATAAAATTCCTCTTCCATGCACACAGCATAAAAATTAATAAATGACAGCTGTACAAACTAATAGAGAGAAGACATATTTTTGGTGGACAAAACTGTATTTGACACCTTGGCAAAATTCTGTATTTGGGGCAAAAAAAATTTCCCCACAGCTGTGCCTAAACACAGAAGAAAGAGCAGCTGAGCCTGTGTGCCTCACCCTGCCATAGAATCAGTTCCAGAATCCAGCCCTGGATTAGTTTCATTAAAAAAAGAAAAAAAGAAAATTTGAAAACCCACAAATGTAACAGGCCAAGAAGAAGTCCTGCACCTGCAGTGCACATTTTTTACCATTTCTGATTTCAAGTCAACCTCCTTTTCTTGAGGCTGTGGCCTTGGCAGCCAACAGAAACAATCTATTAACTTGATAGGAACTTTCCCCAAAAAACACAAATGACACTAATGCTGGTTTCAACTCTTCCCCTTGCAGAGAGGCACAATTTCAGGGCTTTTCCTTCCAGATGTAGGCATTTAAGAGAGCTCAGCATCCTCTGCAGTCAGCCTTTAAGGACAAGGTCCTATCCCCTCTGTCCCTCTTGAGAGGAAAGACTCTCTTACACCAGGCTCCTGTAAATACAGGATTTTTCTAAATGGAATGTCAAGAATTTCTGAAGATCTCCTACCCCACTACGAGGGAGCAAAGGACAACTATGCCAAGTGCAGAGTCACGATGTGCCCGGCGTTTCCGAAGCCAAGGGATGAAGCCAATAGAAGGAAGTGCTCTCTGCAGAGGTATCGATCCCCTGCCTTGTTTCAGGTGAGCGCTGCAGAGACACGGGCTGACAGAAATAAAAGCACTTACACACTGGGCTGGTTTCGAACTCGAACCTCCGGCTGAAGCCCCCGTAGCCGGCAGCTGTCCGGGCTCGGATCTGGAACACGTACGCCGAGCCTGGCTTCAAGCCATCCGCCGTAATCGCCGTCTCTTTGGACTTGATGATGGTGTAGCTCGTCTCCTGGTCCTTTTCCCAAAACCCCCCCAAAAACCACGAAGTTCAAACACACACAGAATGGCTCTCAGAGAAGACAGACTCTTAACAACCCCCAGAGAAACATGACAAAAGATGACTGAAGTATGCATTTTTGAGGATTTCTTCCTCAAAACCCCCTCTCTGAAGGTCCTTTCTGCAACACAAAATGTGAGATCTGATTTTCTCTTTTATAATCAATGATTCTAGGAGGCACACAATCGGCATCTGCAGTAGAAGCAGCTCTCCACTGCTCGGGATGTACATGGCCTGAGGCAATGGAAAGGTTTATCCTACAAAGATCAATCCCAAGGCAAAGGGAAGATAAAACAAGTCCCATCACCTTAAAAAAGGATTTTGATTTACATCAAAACGGCTTCCCAGTAGTGTAAGTAGGCCTAAAAGAGAATAATATATTGCACACTATACAACTTTATGCCTGCATTTCTACAACCACGAATTAGACCTTGGGAAGAGAATAATAAACCAAAATGCCAGGAAAATACCTAATTTTTGCATTGTTCTTCTGAAGCAATGAACTTGAAGAAAAATTGCTGAAATAAATCTTCATCTACATCAGTTTCTAATGTGAAACAGTTCCAGTTCTTTGATTAAAATTTTGTTGAAATGCTAAGTAATTACTCTTAGAATTATTTACTGTAACACATAATCTAGACAAGAGCTCATAAATTTAGGTCTACAAATTTGGAAACTGCTTTTTATTCACTATATCCTCTCAGATCAAAATCATCATGAGTTAAACCAGAGTTTTTAGTAGTTCCTTACCAAGATTTCTGGATAGTTCTTAGAATCTGAGCTCATTTTTCTTTTTCTTAAATTTAATGGCCAAATTCCCATTGACAGCAATATGCCTGGCTAAGGTGCTTGGAATTCTTTGAATGTAAGATTACAAAATTTCTCAATTGAAGCCTGTTCTGGAGAAATGTGTACACACACACACACACACATACATATATATATATGTGTGTGCCCTTTTTTTCTTATTAAGGAGTGATCCCTCTTACAGAAATGCAGTCTGACAAAACTCAGTCTTCCCAAACATTTAATATAAATCGTTCTTGTCCCTTGGAAATGAATGTGAATTTACCCTTATGAAGGGCTGAAAACTGAGAGAATATAAATTATAGTAGCAACAAAGAAAAAGGATTAAGGGCAACATTCCCAGCCTATCTCAACTACTGGTTAAAAAGCAGTAAGTGAATATTAGGTCACATCTTTGCTTGTATGTCAGCCAATTAACTTTTCAATACACTGTTAGCTTCTGCAAACACTTGGACTCTTGAGCTTTTCTATGGAAAATACAAAGCTTCACTCTCAGCCTGAAGAAAATAAATCAAGACAGTATAAATTTGGACTGGCTGATGCTACCTCTCTACAAAGGACTCACTCTTGAAGAACTATTTGCTGAAGCTATTTGAGACTATTTATGGACTACAAATACAATGTTTTAAGTCCCTTCTCCCACCAATTTGTTTGAAAACAAGCTAAGGAATATGAAGAAATACACAGTTTTTTTCACTTTAGTTATCTGCTTTGCCTTTTTCTTGGTTTCTGAAAGGTGTTCTTCCCAAGCCATTCCATGGTAAGGATTCAATGTACCCCAAAAGTCATTATAACAGCCTAATAAAATAATTAATAATGGATTATTTCTAACAACAAAATAACCTGATTCTTGCTGTGCACCTTAATCTTCAGCCCCATTTAAGTCACTCACGTATCTATTTCACAAGCTCCCTCAGCTGCAAAAATAATGTTAATTTTATTTTGATGGAGAAGATTTATGGAATCTTTTCCTCTCTTTGCACGGGCTGCTTGAGCAGGTCCTTCCCATATTTAGAGAAAGACAGAAGGAGTAAGGACCTAATCCTGGTCCATGTTGAGCAATTTCACCTGGATCACAGATAGAGCTAATGGAATATCTTCCTTAAAACACAAATTCAATCCCCCTAAAAAAGTGAATTGCGACTCAGTTTCATTATTTTCCTCTTCTTTTCATGTAGAAAGCCTGAATGTTTCCAAGGAAAAAAGAACACCTTACAATTCCAGCTAATGCAAAAAAATGCTATGCAGTCAAATCCTGAAAACCTGATTTTTGGAAATCTAAGATTTCCAAAGATTTAAGGCTGTATCACTCAAAATACATTACTTTGATAAAGTGCATTTGTAACCATTTTCATTTAAGCAGCATTAATTTTGCAGGAAGATAACAAGTCACCATTTGAAATGAAGACTAGGAGAGGCAAGTTTTGTGGGGAGACTGCTTCCCTTTAAACCAAGAGAAAGAGCTGGAAAACCCAGGCAAGTTTTTAAGCCAAGATACCCTTCTTCATATCAGAGAACATGCAGTCTCTCTCCAGAACCCCCTTCTCCTCTCCTTTCACAGTGGATGGAAAATCAAATGAGAAATTGAAATACCAAAGGCAAGAGATTGCCTGATGTTTCTGGGAGGAGACAGATGCTCAGTCCCCAGCCCCTTCTATTTTTAACAAATGAGCAGGCTCTATCTTAATGTGATAAAGCTGGAGAGGAATCTGACACGCGGATTTAATGTATTTGTTCAAGAGAAGTGGCACACTAATGGAAAACAACACCCTCATTTCAAGTCTTCCTAATCATTTACTGCAAAATCAATCTGACATTGATTTATGCATAAAAATCTCTCCATTCCCTTCCATGACTCAAATAATAATAACTAAAAGAAGAAAACAATAAAGAGAAGGTACTTGGGAAGCTCAGAAATCAGTCCATCACACCTTTTCAAAATATTTGATTTCGTATTCCAGGATGATGCCATTGGGTCGATCTGGCTCCTGCCAGGAAAGGGAGATGCTATTTTTAGTTATCTTCCCTTTTTTCACAGTACTGACTGGAGAAGGTGCTGCAAGACAGGAGAAAAACAGAACAGACAAAAACCATGGTTAGTAAGATGGTCTGTCTCAGCCAAGTCAAACTCATCAGTGCATGCTCAAACACAAGGCAATCCTTAGCTGCTGCAGATCAGTGGAGTCTGTTTTCACCTTGGTGCTATTTGCCCATTTTTAACAACTGGACTTGCACAGATTTGTGGTAGCATGACCACCAAGGCAAAGTAGTAACGTGAAACTACTATCACAGCTTACACATCAACCCCATCTTTTCAAACAATTTTCAAACACATCAAACCCACACCTTCTCTTTTCAAATGTGTCAGGGGTCTACTTTATCAGAATTACATATTGATTATACTTTGCTTTCTTTTGCCTGTTTTCAAGGCATGTATTTTTCAGAAGACCTTAGATTACATAGACTCCTTAACTATTTTTTGTATTTTAAGTTTAAGCCTAGGCATCTTTCAGCCCTTCCTTTCAGAAGCAAGGAATATTACAACCTTTATAATTCAATTGCTCTCCATAAATATCACTGGGGTGTTGCAGGCTCACATAGTGATGCTAATTCCTTGCAAATGGCAAAAGATTTTAATGGCAATCACAGTTTGGAAGTTCTCAGTGTGCTTGGGGAAGCCACAGCATGAGAGCAGCCATACAATCTCTGTTCATTATTTTAAGATGCAGCCCTGAAAGGTTATCTGCCCTTTGCAGCACACATGTGCATCAGAAACAGGCTTGATCCTTTGTATTCAGTCTGATGTCTGCAGAGACTTTTAAAGCTGTGGCTGCTGCCACCCCTACCAGCTCTCCAGCAGAATTTGCTATGGGCAATGCAGCCCTAACACCCCAGGTGTTTCATGCCAGTGATTAGGAAACAGCACTGAGTGAGAAGGAAAGGGGACAGGAGAAACTCAGAATCTCCCATTTGCAGAGCCAAGAGCAGCTTCTCCAGAGATAAAAACAGGCCATGCCTGGATGAGGGACTTGAACTCACCCTCCATACAGACAGGCTCCTGCAAGGATGACAGGGGCCCTGAGGAGACCAATGGAAAAAACTTATGTGGCCATAGGGGGAATGGAATGCAAAGAGCAGCAGCAAACAACCACATTTCATCTTCCAAAATGTGTTAGAAACTACAGAAAACAATTTCTTCTACATGCAGGACTAGCAAATTATCTTAACACTATAAAAAAACCCAACCCATAAAGTAAAAAAAGACAACAAATACATTAATTTTTCCAGGTCTGATTTTAAGCCAAAAAGTAAGGGAAGAGCTCCAGACAACTATTCTTGGACTGAAGGCTAGCAGCAAGGCTTCTCTGTTATAGCAAGTTGCCACATCTCAGTCTTGCTTCAGCCCTAGTTTTTCACACTCCTATTTACTTTCCTCACTTGACTCTTGAAGGCTCCTGAAAGGTGCAGGCTATTTCCATACTATTTTCTGCTGGAGAGCTGGCATTGAGCTGTACAGACAGTGTTTGCTTTTTAACTGTGCATCCACCACTGTGCTCCCAACTGCTCCATTGAGCGGGCAAAAACCACCTTGATTTGAATGATGACCACATTATTTGTGCAGGCCCTGCGTGGTGATCACCAGCAATTTTCCATCTGCAAAAGTCACCCTCTCTGACTAACGTCCTCTACAAGTTTTTGGGCTATGTGAAGGCAAATAACAACCTAAAAACAAACTGCTAATCTGGTAAAGGAATTTCTGTTACTCAGCCCAGGTGCCTAAATATGTACCTGTGCACAGCAAACTGAGTTGTGCATCTGAGATACGAGATCTGTGCACACATGTATGGTCAGATATATTATCTCAGAGAAGATAGAGAGATTAGGGAGCTCCATTAAAATAGAATGAAACCCCTTCTGATGCAAGGGAGCTACATAGTTTTCAGGGGCATTGGATAACAAGCCTTGCTGTGTGGTGATGGTGCCAAGCAAAAGGAGATTGTACAATACTCATTAAACAAATGATAATGATCACTTATCATGAGCCACTCAGACACTACCATGTACAGGGAGGAGCCACCAAAATACTCAAAAAAAGGGACCTTTTCCCTCTGGGACTGATCTCTAATGGCCTCAAATCCCTGCAATGCCTCTCTCATGCTTACAGAGCTGGCAGTAGAGGTCTGGCAGTAGAGCTCTAGCACCATAGAGAACATCAGTGCAATTTTAAACTCCCATTAGCAAAAGTAAACTTGAGAAGAGCAGTGAGGAGAGACCTCAGCTCTCCCTGGTATTGAATGCCTCTCAAAAAGGTGAAAATCATGCAATTCCCAGTATCAAAATCACCTAATAAAATAGTGGATTTTTCATCCACTTTATTGAGGTTTCCTGAAGTGTTTACAGGACTGAGGCTCACAGGTGCATTACAGCCAAGAAAACAATGTAAGTGCTCCCAAACTCTGCTGCAAAACCTTTCCCTAGGAGGTTCAGTGCAGTTCAGCTCTCCTTTATGTGCACCTGCATAGTACAAGACAAAATGCACCGCTAGCCCACCCAAACACATGCATCAAACTTCCTACACCCCTAAATCAGAGCATTGCCTTTAAAAAGCGTGTGCAAAAAGCTTGGCTAGTGAGCGGCTTTGTGGACTTAAATCTCTGGGTATGCAAGTCTCTAAAATGTCCAATTGTGGCTCACAGAATGCTCTGCTCTACCGGGAAACGGATGGAAGATAAGAAAATGAGTAACCCAACTCTCGAAGTGAATTAGGAGTAACCGTATCCTTTTTGAATCTCCTTCAAAAGAAGTGTTAAAGTGTAACCGTGAGATAAAGTCCAATTAAGTAAATTCAATAAATCCCAGCGGTGCTGGCATGATACAGCAACCACTCTGCATCCTCAATGCACAGAGATTATGATGCTCTGAAGTGAAGGAAGGAAGGTATAAGTATTTTAGCGTTTTCTTTGTCAAACAAAATGTAATTCAATCCAGGCAAGTGGACAAAGTCTGCAATCATTCCATCTTAAAAGCCTGCAACTGGATACTATGCTATATGATCTCAGAAAAATAAAAGGATTACTTAAGACTTGCTTTTCAAAGGTCACTGCTTCTTCAAGGGCAGCATCCTCTTAATAGAAAGAAGTCAAACCACAGAGCCCTTCCATTTGGAGTACAACATATAAAAAAATAAATTCACTTAAGAGTCAAGATATATGAAGCTGTAATATCTTATGTTTCTTATGCAAGCAGACAGAAGTCATGTTCAAATCCCTGCCGTGACACAACAAAAGGTGGGTGTACATTGTGAACTGTTCATGTTCTGTACATATGCATTAATTTCTCAGCCATACAGTCAAGATCAAAGAGGGATATTACATCATTTATGCTTATGTTTGCCATTTATGAAAACAGCCATGCATGTGATGAAAGCAAACAGAAGATGTAACAAGGTGTGAAATTGCCAATGTACATTTTTGCTTTCCTGAGACCAAAAATTAATCAGGAAGCAATGAAAACCATAGAAAACTGATTCTTCCTTTTTTTTCCCCTTTTGTTCTGTTCCTAACATTTCTTAAGAAAAGTAAGGGGACATGCCAAATAAATAAATTAAAGTTTCTGCAGAAGACACATCATTAGTCATATCTGAATAACTACAGGAAATTATTTCATGAGGAACAGACTTTTTAGGACATTTACTCCTCTGCAACCTTTGATAATTACATTAGTACTGAATTAGCCATCTAGGCACCAAAGGCCATATTTACAACATACTGTGCTGTGTCCCACTAATATCTAGCATACAATAATGCTTAGTGGAATAAAATGCTAATTATATTTTAAGATAAACTAATGTTATCAGGTGAACAACCACTGTACCAAGACAAAACAAATAATCCAGCTTCTACTTTTCATGGTCTATCTAATGCTCTCTCCAGGCCAATTACTTTTGCCTTGGTATTTTTCACTCTAGCAGAAACAACAGCTAATGGCTCCCCATCTTACTCAGTCCCAAAGCCATGACTTTTATCTGTTATTATATAACCAAACAGTTATGTTATAATTAATGCACTTAATAAAACCAGGTATAATTGAAGAAAATAAAACCTGTATTAGAAGAGTAACCACAATACAAGTAACTCTGGTTTCACTTCAAAAGCCTGGTATATTGTAATTTTTCACTCAGTTTCTAATTTCTTTCTCAGGCCTTTGGTGACTTCAGAGTTTGAAGCAAGACTTGCCTTATTCAGCAAGTCACAATAAATGCATTGTTAAACTGCAGTTGGCTTCAAGCAGTCTCTAAAAAATAAAGTAATTTAAAAAATAAAGCTATTTTAAAAAATAAAGCTACATTAGTTAAAATAGAAACACTGAAAGGGGAAGGAAAAAAGGAAAAAATGCTTTCATTGTATTATCTCTGCATTTCTACATAGGAACTTTCAGGGCAGCTTAACACCAGTGGCTCTTTTAAGGGTACTTTTACTGTGAATATTACACCTGGGTCAGAACTTAGAATTTAAGTCACAACTTGTCTTTTATGCTGCAGTTTTTCATATCCCAAACTCTACTCAAGCTTGTCTGATAATGGATTTCAAAACCCGCTGTCCCTTGAGAACAAAGAGCTGCAAACCATGCTTGGCTAGTTAGGCAAACAGGCTGGGCCCCGAGTTTGCAGGTGCTTGCAAATGTTTTTGAAAACTGAGTCCAGGGAATGAAAGGTCCTTGTAGTAAGTAGCATTAAATGCCATTTCTATTCTATCTGAGATCTTTTGTGGGATTTCAATCCTGCACAGGCCCTAAAGAAGGCAAGGAGGTAAATTCTAGCCCCAGGATTAGATTCAATCCAAAGGCCTTGCCAAGTGGGAGCCAAATTCTAAAACATCGTTCATATATGGAGATAATTTTCTTTTGAATGATTCTTCAAAGCATCTCCTGAGTAGATGGGGACTTCATGTTAGTCTTTTTCACGCATCAAATATCAAAATAAGAGCACAATCTTCAAAACTGCTTTGGCAATGAATAGATAGTATTTCTTTACAACTTCTGCGTTCCAAGATGAACCTCTGAGGTGTCAGGTCTTAGATCTCTTTGCAGTCTGAATGGACATTTTGAATGCCTCTGAAACCTGAGATGCCCTGATCTGTACTTTCAAACAAAACAGGTCAAACAAAAGAGAGAAACCCAAATGAAGCACTCCATGGCCCTGACAGAAGGCAGGGCCCTGTTTTTGTAATAAGAATCCATGACTAACCCAAGCAACCAGATCTATCTCATTTGAAAAGTGGTGACCTTTCAGGTGGCTCCCATCCTGGTTCCTTTAAGATTCAACACAGCTCCTTAAGCTTGACGCCAGGACATGATTTGACATCCAACTAGACACCGACAAGGTGCTCCCAAGACCTTGCTGCCTCCCAGCTGGACAGAAGGCTGGGTTTGTGAAAAGCAAAACCCCATTTGGTGCGTATTGAAGAGCCTGTTCTTTCTTTGACAAAGCTTTCCTCAGATAACTTCTCTCTAGGTTTCTAATCCTTGGACCTACGACACCAGAAAAGTCCCTTTGCTAAAGGCAAAGAGAGCAGTGGGGATGCTGTGGTTTTGTGGACACTATTAACCCAGTGCTTTTAATTACCAGCACTCCCACTCCAGAGAAGTGCTCTTGTGTTGGTAAACACAAACCAGGAAAAACTTACTCATACTCACATTAGAGAAATAACAAAAGTAATCTGCATGCAATTTGCATTAGCACAGGGATGATGGCTCATCTCTTACTTCTGATCTCTGTTACCAGCACAGGAAATCTGTGTGGCTATGCACCAATGTGGTCTAAGGCCTCAAGATTTACTGAGCTCCAATGCTCAGTGTTCTTGCAGTAACTGAAGTGTGTTTAGGGGAAGGAGAGGTGTGTGCACACTAAATTACGTAATTCAAAGCTTTATTTTCTCTGAGTATCTCCTAAAGAAGCTTGCAAGAGAACCAGCAAAGAGAGGAAACCACAGCAACAAGCTAACATCAACTGACCCACCCATAAGGACCTACTGCTTCTTATGGTAAATCTTTAGATGAACACTCAGTGGTATTTTGCTACTCCTGTAAAATGGCATTAAAAGAACAAATAGCAACAAACACCTTGCTGCTTATGAAAAATCACTGCTGAAATCCTTCCTGCAATAATCTGTATTATAAAAATGTGTCTGTAAAGTATTTTGTTATAAAGACCAAGAACTGATTATTGACATATAAATTATGAAAACAAATCCATAGCTTTAAATGTTTGTATGTAGTCTTTTCCTCCTATATCGAAATATGTTGTTAATTGTGAAACAGCAGGACTCAACACATATTCCTCAAAGGACAGTGGATGCAACCACTGAAAGCTTTGCCATTTACAAAACTTTTTCCTATAACAGAATATAGCTGAGACTCACCTACCTAAATGCCCACCTTTGTGGAGGCAACCCAGGAAGGTGTAGCAACATCTCACCTCTGGCACTCCTCTCTCTTTCTGACTGCATGAAAGTTTCCAAAATTCATTGCTTACACCAAAAGCAAGCAAGTAATTTCTAAAAAATCTACCATAAGGAAGTTACGTTGTGTCAGGGCTATCATATGTTAAAACTGCAACAGGATTACAAGCAGAGCCTAAAGACAGCACAAAATCTGGGCACTAAACTACAGAGCCTTTGGGATTAAGACTACTTTGTCATTCCTCATGTGCAACCACCTCACATAGAACCGAGCCAGAATATTTAATGATACCTATCATACATCACTGCCATCTCAAAGAAATACATAACCTTTGGCAAGGCTCTGAAAAGCACATGGTTTCAAAAAATAAATTGGATTCTTGCCATTTGCCTTCTGTTTACAGAGTTGCACAGACACGCTCTCGGCTCCTGCCAATCATGGATGAGAGACGTACTCTTAAAGAATGGAAACTGCCTGCAGATCCACAAAATTTGCAAGCATGAGGCCTAAGGAAAACATGACCAAATATCACAAGAGAAAACTGTAATATTGAGCACACTCATCTCAAAGGAGGGGAAGTATTACCTCCAGCTTGTTCATCAACAAACACATTCAAGTCCTTAGCGGGAATATTGATATAAAACAGTTTTAAGGAATTTTAAGGACTCTGTATGTTGAAGGCTACAAAGAGCACCATGATCTGTAACATCAATCAAGATAATTTTTTTTTCTCTTGAAACCTGGAGGCTTGCAAATGCTCACCTATATTTTTCAGTGTCCAAATTCCCCATCATACAGATACAGGTTGCTTAGAAAAAAATAATTTAAAAAATCGGCCTGACAAGACTGGCCCTGACCATAGCTCATTGTTTGAGAAACTTTTTTTCAATTGCCAGGCCCAACATACATTCATTTGTGTTTACAGTAGCATCAGCCCTGTGTCCTCCACAGCCAGTTCCCATTAAACTGCAATTTATCATGATCCTCACAAGGGAGAGGGAGACATTAGGGCACCACAGGTTGCCTGGGCTCAGGAGCAAGAGGTATCCCTGATGTCCCTAGCAGGTACTTGCACTCAAGGCCAATGTGTATCTGAGACAAATATTTGTTAGAGCAGGGAAGAGAGCATGAAGAAATATATTCCTATAGGGTGGAGAGCCACAGGAATTTCCAATACTTGATTTTGTTTCTCTAGTGCCTCTGGAAATCAAGATAGTAAGTTTTTCTGAAAGCTGGGGAACAGACTGTGGTTAAGACCAGAGCCAGATTTCTTCACACTATAGAAAAGCTGTAATTTCCCTATATTCCATTAGTGGTTTAGTTGTGAAGTCTAAGAATAAATACTATTGACTTACAAGACTCTCATAAATTCACTTCTAGCAAGGTGATAAGGACTGCAGCTCTGATCCACCAAAGCATTTTTTGAAAATGCTTAATTTTAAGTGCATGAGCGCTACCACTACTGTCAGCATTTTGCTGGATTGTAGCCACAGGGCTCAGCATTTTGCCGTAGAATTCTCATTATTGAGTACGTTTATCAGACTAGCTTCCACCACACTAACCAAGGAGTGCCTTCCCTATCTTTAGTAATCTAATATCTGATTTGCATTTAAGCAAAAACTTCCTTTTAAAAACCACATGCCATTAAGCACAAAACAAAGCCAAACCACAGCTACTGAATTAAATGTAAACTGGGCATGTTCCTGCTGCCCACCATCTCACCTTCTTAATTCCTAAATTGGCTCCTTTCTTTGTACAAGACTTGCTGTGTCCTTTTTCTAGCTGTTATCAAACTCTAAACCCAGCAAATTCATAGACCATTTCTAAATTGTGTGGGAAATCTCCTTCTCTGCCAAGCCTGCTACTCTGTATGATACCGCAATCAGTCTTGCTGATGAATTCTAACATTAAAGCCAAATTACTAAACACTCTAGTGAAATTAGGGGCAGGAAAATTAATTCCGTATGTTTCCACTTGAAGAACAGCTACTGAAGAGGTGCATCAGGTCAGAGTGAAGAATAGGCAAAGTCCTTAACTCCTGCTATAGCTTGTTTTGGATTTTCTGTGGTATTTGGTTCCTCTGAATACCATCACTGTTCTTATCTCACCTCTCATTCAGAAATGGGAGAAAAGCATAAGCCCACCACGTGTCACAGAACCCTGTGCTGGTCACAGCTTTGTGGAAGCACAATCCAGACCTCTACCATAAGTGAGTTCCCCAATGAAGACTGGAAGGCTTGAAATAAAATTCTTAAAAACAAATAAAAATATATCAAACAGATAACACTAGATCAACCCCCTATGTCAGTAAAACCTCAAAATTACTAGAGCTGAAATGGAAAGGTTTACGTACCTGTGATTATATAAAACCCTTGGTTTGAGACTGACAGTGTTTTTTCTGGATCAGAACAAATGCTGCTCAGGCTCCTATTGTTTTTAAGGGAAATGGCAGAGAAAAAAAATCTAACAGATCTCATCCTTGCTGCCAGCTTGGATATCCTGCCCAGTCTTTTGGCACTTAAGTGTGACCATGGACAGTGTGAGTCCTAAAATCTCAGGTTCCAAACATTAAGATGAAGCTACTACCAAAGCCAGCACAAATCCAAGTTTTACTACAGGTGCTTGGGAAAATACCTCTTCATACTATCAAGTGAAATTTGTGTACCTTCAGCTTCCTAAAAGGTAACCTTTGCAGTGTGAAACATGGAGCATGCAATGCCCCTTTGGAAGGAAGGAAGAAGATGCAGCTTCACAGATGTTCCGAGTTAGAAGAGACCTTAAAGATCATCTAGTTCCAAGCCTAATGCCATGGGCAGGGATGCTTTCCAATAGACCTAGAGCCTCATCCAGCCTGGTCTTGAGCACTTCTAGGAAGCTCACAATTGCAACTTCTCTGGGCAGCTGGTGCCAGTGCCTCAACACCCTCATCGTAAGAATTTTTTCCTTATATCTAGTCTGAACCTACTCTCTCATAGTCTAAAGGCATTACTCCTTGTCCTATCCTTACAGGCCCTTGTAAAAGTCCCTTTCCAGTTTTCTGGCAGGCTACCTTTGGGCCCTGGATGGTGCTGTAAGGTCTTGCCAGAGGTTTTCTCTTGCTGGCTCTGACATCAAACTGGTAGGAATGGGATGAACTGAGTTTCTTCTCCCCTTCAAGTCAGCAGACTGTGACCTCCCTGTGCCCCCTCCCACACAAACTGCCACGCCAGGCTCTGTTTCCCCTCCTGGTCACTCACAGTTCTCCCTGGGGCTGCTTTTTTTGGTAGTGGTGACTCCTGGCCCCACCAACTCATCAACCTCTCCTGTACAAGCTGCGGGCTTCTAGTGGGTCTTGGAAATCCTCATGGGTGTCCCTGGCTCAGTAAACCTTCCTGTACATCTTGATGCCCTGCTCTGCTACAGAATGCACCTCGTCTGTGCCGTTTGCCTTGGCAAGTCTTCAACCCACAGCTTCCCAGTAGGCAAAGTGATTTATCAGGTCCTTGGGGAGAAGGAGGAAGCACTTGAGGCAGCTACAGACCATGCCCCATTCCGGATGTCAGGAATAAGTGCAATTTTATGGAATCCAAGAGGGAATTGGAGAAAACCTACAACTTAAGAAAGCTATGAACAGAGACTGTTCTGTCCTGGGGAAAAGGAGAATGAAAGATAATATGAAACTCCAAATAAGTAAAAGGCTGCTGTCTCTGGAGCAAGACAAGCACAGTATTAAATTTAGGAATGGCTTTCTAATGACAAAAGTAATGAAGCACTGGAAAGAAAATCACCCAGTGAACCTGTGGCATCTGTGGAAGTTTTAAAGCAGGTTAGATGAGCACATCCTGAGATCCTTCCAGACACAAGGCTCTACACAGATACCTGGCTATCACAAGGCCAGTGATAAAAAAATAAAGAATCTTGAAAGGGAGAGATACAAGAGACATATATTTAGTGCCATTTACTAGCTGGCTTGCTTGTGCTAGGAGACATTATGGAAAAATCTAAATTACTGGAAATGGCTAGTCACACAAAAGGATGGCACAGGGATAAAAGCATCATAAGACCAGAGGAAACAATACTCTGCTTTCTGGCTCTGCCAGAAACACCTAGTATGACCATGGGCAAGTCACTTTATCTTTCTGTGCTGTTACTTGTGCAATGAAGATAATGATAATTCCTTTATCTGTATAGACTTGAGGGGCAGGAACTAACTATTCAGGTGCTGCCAGCACAATCTTTGCTTTGGCCTGCAGGCACTGCTGTAAGGCAAATGAAGAAAAGAAGGAATACCTGCAAGCATTACTCCTGACAGCTGGCTTCTTCTATTTAAATCACAAGCAACTTGGTGATGTCACACTGAGCTCAAACATGGAACACAATCCCTACGTGAATGACAAAGAGGAAAATTGTATGGAAATTTGTGACAAAGGCTTGTTTTCATAATTTAATAACTCTCTCCAACTTCTGTTTCCAAGTGCAGGGACTAGTTCTGTACTTAAAGACAAGCACTGTGCAAAATTGCTTTGCTGAGAGAAAACTGCAGAGATCATGACTGAGCAACACAAGCTCAGGAGGAACATCAACCTTTCGAATGGGATAAATGCAGCTGCATGTGAAAACATGGCTTTTGACTCTCCCACCCTGCACAGGCATCACTTTTCTGCAGGAAGCAAACACAGACTCTTCTGACAAAATACAGCAGGCTTTTTCAGTCCAGTTAAGTTTCTGAAGGTGTTGATAAGGATTTAGAGACAAACTCAAGAATATGCCAGAACGTTTCTAATGTGAAAACCCTATTTAGGGACTATCCAGGGACTCTCTAGTCCCATTTTTCCCCTTAGTGCTGACAGGATATGTCCTAAGCCCTTGTCTACTTGAGTCACCACAGGCTATGGAGGTCAGGGCAGTGCAATGGTAGCAGGAGAACAGCCTGAACATCTAAGGGTGGGATTGCCATCCAGAAGCTAATGGTCTCAACAGAGGTTTTATGTGTTTCATATGGTAGCTGCACATGCACTCTCTAATGTATCCTGAGGCTTTGGTGACTTTGTCTCATCCAGCATTCCCATGACACTGTAGAAAGATGGAGGAAAGACAAGTTTCACTGCATCCAGATTCCTCTCTGGGTTCACAACCACTCTAACGGGATTTGGTTTTGGCAAGTTCTCCTTATAGTGATCACTCGCTTCCCCTCAGCTTTGTGACTGTTAGGAGAGAAAAGGGCATTTTAACATCAGTCACTGTGGGTTCCTCCTTCTGAGGGGTTTCCAGCCTCTCTTCTCCAACTTGGACAGGGAATGACTTGGATAGACCTAAGGAAGTGCCCTAGTCCTTCCAATTCTCTCATCTTCATCTTTATTCAAAAACTTTACTGAGAATTAAAATACATATATGTATGACTTCATAGATGCAATACATTAAACACTTTCCTGTTTGGCATCACCCTGCACATTTGTGAATGTCCTTTGACTAACCTTTATGCTAGAAGTGCTCATTGCATTTAGTGGCTGCAATTGTGCCTTGAAGGCATCTGAAAGTAGTCCAACCAGCAGATGACAGGATGGCATGGATACTAGAGCTTGCTGCACCAACACCAGCTGCTCACAGTCATTTCCCTGTCTCCTTCACAGGACTGTGGTGGTGTTAGCTCCCACTTGCTCTTGGAAAAAAGCAGCTTCCAGCACTACTCAGAACTACCCACCCAGTACAGATGGGAGCTTATGAAGCTTTTCCTTCAGACAATGTTGAGTCATCCACAGGGGTATCATCTCAAGATCAGACATGTACAACAGCTTGCATTAGTCCAGGGATCAGGCTGCTGAGCTTGAAGAGACAGAAATCAAACCATATGGGTTTCCCACTATTCTCTTCCCCAGGTTGTTGCCTATTAGCAGGCTCTCTCTCCCTAAATGTTCCCTGCATAAATGTGAGATTATAACAGTAATGGCATTAAAAATGTGAATGATGAATGCTATGCATCAGGCAGGATGATTAAATAACTATGTGTAGAGATTCTGGGGCATATTAGCTTCTCTGCCTTCTGACATGATAATTGATCATTCCTAATCTATAGCAGAAACAAAATAGAGATTACCTCCTCTCAAACAATTCAGCTTCTATTCTCCTTTGTTCATTCCCCCTGCCCCTCCCTCACACAAGGGGGAAGCCCATTAACTAGCTCTAACTGTTTTTAATTCGATGGTATTGAAAATGGGATCCTAGCAATGCACGTAATTGATCCCATTTCACAGGACTGCCTTCCAAGGAGCAGCAAAGGTGAAGCACTCACATTATCAAGGTCACTGCAGTGAATGCAAGAATAACAAAGACTTGGATTTGCATCAGGATTCAATTACAGTGAAGTATACAAATGTTCCTAGACTGCCCCCCCAAAATGAGAAGTACTCTAAGAGAGCTATACACAGCTAAGCAGAATTAATAAAAAGAACAGCATTTAAAATGGTTTCGTTAAAACCCTATGCAAATACAGTGGACTCACACAGAATGTGTTTTATGTTCATTTAACTTGAATTTGTAAATTTATAGGCAGCAGGTAAAGCAAGATAATTTTAAATCAATATACCTAGATCTTAAGGCCAAAAGAGATAATTTAGCCCTCCCACAAAACACCACTGACTTTTCATCTTCCTTTAAATCAATAACAATTCAATCCTGAGGGCAGATTACCAAACTTCACCACGCAGTGACTTGCTGCTCCATTGTGCCACTTGGTTAAAAGAATAAAACATTTTAAGAGATAACTGAACTTTGTTCTAGAAATTACTACTGAAGAAAAGGATTTGTTTAAAACAAATCAATACAACAGTTACTGTCTGAGAGTATGAAAAACAAAAGAGAAAAGGATATTTTTAAATATAGATATACACACATGCACACTTCCATAAATGACACAGAAAAAAAAAAAAATCAAGAAAATCCTGAAGAAAGGATGTATACTTCAAGTGTAGTTTTTAAAGCTGAATATTCCTTGAACACTGCCAATAAATTTCCAAGCAATTTGGCAACATTTATCAGTTCATAAAAATTACAAAAAGCCCAATTTTACAAGGCCTGCAGATACTGAACTATCACATCTGATCAGTGGCAACTGCCCACATGCATTTTTATGCTCTATAGCACTGCAGTGTACAGAATTCAGCTCTGTGGGTTACCCTCCTATGGGCCTGTTTCTATCAGTGAAGAATGCATCTGAGGAAGAAATACATTTTGCCCAGTGTTATCATCCACTTGAAACTATCACATAGCTAAGAAAACAGAAACAAAAATTCCATCCAGTCATTCAACTGCCAAGCAACTGCTTGCAGAGACTGCTTACTTCATGTGGTATTCAATCACTTCATTTACTGTACTCCAACCAAAATTACTCAAGCCATTAACTTCGTCTTCTTCTGCCAGTCTAACTTCTTTTGCATCACTCTGATAAGAACTTCATATTACTTACTCCATTCTGCAGCTAAATAAAGGGAATGTTGACCACATAGGCACATCTTACCTTGTATCTCAAGAAATACACTGCTATCATCCTTGCAAGGCTTCCAGTGGCTGGTTAGTCTAGTATCTGCTGCATAAATATGGACCACAGGATGCTGCTCATTTTAAAGCTGCTTGAGCTACCTGCATTCTCTTTTGTTTATTCTAAAACCATGGCCTTTAAAGTCTGGATGTGACATTTAAAAGGCCCAGTAAATGCCATATCCTCTCTCAACCATGAATCTTGTCTAACACAGCAGTGTATTATCATCTCAGTAATCTAATTCTTGAGATCATCTCTTTACTAACAAGACCCAAGACGGCCACTATGATAAAGCCCTGGGAACTCAAAAAAATATCTCAGTCAGTGACCCAATAATAAATCTGGTGTTCTCTGCTTCATCTCTTCCTCAGTAAGGCATGTCAAATCATATACTACAACTATATACTGAATGACCTGGGCAAAGGGTTTTGAGAATGTGGGAAGACACTGCATTGATAAAATAGTAAAAATCAGAATGGTGGTACTTTCATGCACAAGATAATCTTGTTTCCTCAATACCCTGGGGAAAAAATAATTGTTAGAGCCAAAATTTCTAGAGCCTAAACAAAAACAGAAGAGCAGCTGTGAAGACATCCAGAGAAAAAAGTGTGGTGATCAAACCTACCTGAGACATCAGGCCCTTCCTTGCATTTGTCTACAATGAGAGGCTACTCACCAACTTCGTCAAAAGTAGCTTCCATACAAGCAAGACAATAATTTGATTCACAATGGGAAGGCAAAATATACCCTCCAAGCATTAATTACCCAAAGAAATTAATGAAACAGAAGACCACTTGGACCTATGTCAGCTGCAGGTTAACACAGAGAATATCTGCCCTTCCATTTTGGAAGGGATCCTATTTATAGTCTTCTACTTCAGTCCTTCATCAGGAAGGATTCGGATGTCCACCCAGATTCAATCCCTAACCCAGTATCCCTGTGTAGAGCTCTAAAAAGCAGTCAAGAAACATGGAGACTAAAGGAAGGACACAAATAAATAAGTTACATGTATGTCTCCACCTTGAATCCAGCAAAGCATAGTGCCACTAGACCCTGGTGACTTTTGGTCTCTTCCTGGCCCTGCTTATGAACTGATGGGTGACCTTGGGAAAAATTACTTCACTCTTTTTTGCAGCCTATAAATTCAAGTGCAGGAGGGACATTCCCACTGCTCACAAAGCACTACAAGGCTTGCAGTTAACATCCCCTGCTGGAGCGTGTACACTCTCATCTTTGGTGGCAGCTTTAGGCCTGTGGTTGGAACAATCTCACTCCTGAGAACTTATTTGCCCATCCCTTCCCAAATATTTAGTTAAAAAGCCCCAAATGATGAGTTTCTAGCTATGATCTTTTACTGAAAATCATCTTCCCTTGGCAAGTTGTTCCTATCTTATTCCTAGACACAACTTCCAGACTTGCTTATTTCTGCAACATGCTGCTTTTACCTATACTTTGTTTGATGGGCTGACAAGGGAACATGTTTAATTCCAAACAACCTTTTTTTTTTTTTTTAATTCAAGATGGCAGAGCCCCATGCCTGTGACGTGTATCTGGGGTTACTTCACAGGCCTTTTCTCAGGGGCTCCCAAGAGTGAAGGTTTCTCTCCTCCAATCCAGGCATGCAGAAATACCCTGCACAACAGAGCACAAATGCAACACTCTGCCCTCCTGGACCTGACCACTTTATTTTTTATTTTTAATGTGTGTAAATAAAACAGGCAGAGGTGAATATTGCAGCCAGCAACAGGTAAACCTCTGGAAATGCACAAATATCAGGAACCCACAATATTATTGCAGCAAGGCTATGGAAACCATCTGGTTCCTCTCCAAGTGTTCTCCTACTACCTGATGTTACAAATGCCTGGATGATTGGAGCATCTCTGACAGGCTCTTAAGTCTCCTAAACTAGATTAATCTACATGCAGCATACAGCAAAGCTACAATACTTCCTAATGGTCTGAAGTGCCAACTTCCATGATAAATATACGCATCCTATGTGCAATTATGCCTGTATCTTAACAGCATGGAGATGGCTGTAAGATACTAATTACCAAATAAGAATTTGGCAATTATACTCCATCATACCTTCCTCCTGACACAGTTACTTTTAAATAAACAAGGATTTGTTTTCAGCATCACCAAAGAAAGAGGAGTTTTCTCCTTTGCTTTGTTGTAGCTTACCAAGTGTGATTATGGAATAAAAGAAGAGAAAAAAAAATTGCATTTGCTGATGTACTGCCACTGCTTCACTGAAGCCATTTCACAGCTGTTTAAGAAACACTGTTAACCCTTTTAGGAATCAAGGGGAGGAACAGTGTTACCTGAAACAAAAGCAACCTCACTAACTAATCCCTTCTATTCTCCAGACAGAATTTCAGTGTTTATCATGAACTGTCTGCAGACTTACCTTTACTGTAATTACCTATACCACAAGATCCAAAGTATGGCCCATTTGTCTAATGCTGATGTTGTTAGAAAAAACCTCTTACCTGCATCATCTGCAGAGATACTGGCAAACAGCTTACTCCACAAGTAAGGAGTACAGAGATGCTTCTTTCTTAGGGATGTAATGAAAGAATTGTGCCAATGCCACTCAGACATGGAGGCACTGTCCTTGCAGTGAAGTCAGTGGCAGAGTCCCTGCTTTACTACACTGCAGAGGGAATTAAGCCAGTGCTGAGCAATTGATATATCTCCCCTTTGTGTGTTACCTCCTGACATAAAAATAAACGGGCATCATGGTCATCTGCATAGAAGCTGGTTAGGTGAGATTATAGCAAAGATAATGCAAACCAATAACATGAGAATCCACAGCAATGTGAAAAGATGTGCTGATGACAGCAATATTTTCCCACTATTCATGCAGCATGGAGACAAATATTGTGATCTGTCTCTGCCTTTTCTGGAGTGCCATTTTATGATACAGTTAATGAATTAGCAAAAAAAAAAAAAAAAAAAAAAAAAAGTAATAGCCCTGTATTGCAGCAATGGTAAATGATCTTTGACTTCCATCTTGGAAGAGGAGTAACAGAGGCCTGTGCTTGACCCCTTTATAGGCATTTTGTTTGCGATGGGGGGAGGTGGAAGGGAACTTGGAGTAAGCATCTAAAAATATAAGTGTACAAATGATGCCATGATGTACGACTATCTTGTTTACCATAATCCTTAGCCACAGATTTATCACTGTGCTCTTAAAACATGCTGTACATCTTTTCATTCATCCTTTCACCCCTACTTTCCCTTCTAATTGGAACTCAGTCTGTGAAATGTAATTAAAGCTCTCATAAATACTGCCAGCAAGTGCACCCTTTTTCATCCAAGTAACTACTAACATTTCGGAGGAGACCTCATCAACCTCTGCTAGAATACAGACTAATGTATCTTCTCAAACACTCCACTCAGGATAGGGAAGTCAATCTTCCCACCTTCCACATAATTAAAGTCATCCACATTATGTACTTTTCCTTCACCACTCCCTCTCCTTCTTTGACACATGTATTGCCCTGTCATCAGCTGCTTTCATTTAATTTATTCTGTTTCTAATCATTGAGCAAAATTTCGAGAAGACCTGGAGCAGTCCTAGGCATCTACTCAGTACCAGGTTTCTTCTATTAGAAGACAGCAATTTCAACTCTCCTTTAAGAGGGATTATTTCCTGCAATCTACAGAGTTTATTCATGCCTGGGAGTGAAAAAAAATACCCTTTTCCATTCACAGTAAATGACTGTGACATTAACAATGAAATTCAATGGTACTTCAAAGACTCCTATGGGCCCTAAAGGTTGTGCAAGGCAGCCTGGGGACTGAATAAAGCCCAGTTAACCCAACAGGTGGCTTCATTTGCTCTGTGAAAAATAGCTGCTGCTTCTCTTGGAGAGGAAAACACTCCTATACTCAGCCAAACGGCAGCTGTAAAATTGTCTGACTTGCGGCATGTCTAAAGTTTTCAAGCACCCTCATGGCAAAGGGAGGAGGTGGCTGCTGTGTGCCAAAGCTTTCCTCCTGCTAGGGCAAAGTGCACACAACTTCCATGGTCCACTGGTTCACGAGCCATGTGCGTGCCTCTTCCCCAGAATCATTATTTCTATGAGACAGAGTAGCTGGAGATGGAGACAGGGAGGCAGGAGACCTGATAGTTCCATACTTCAGATATTTGGATATTCTCCCATCCAACCCCTGGCACAGTCCCTTGGGCACCTGCCTGGGGCTCAGCCATGGGGACCAGGGAGCAGAGGGCTGTGTGACCCCAGAGCCTGGCACAGCCCCTGGCTGGGAGGCAGCACCTCACCAGTCCCTGGCAGATGGGCTCGTGATCGAAGTTAAAAAGTTGAAGAGAGGCAGAGAAACTGGAGGAGCTCCTGAAATCTTTGCTAAAGCGCTCAAGCGCATAAACACAGTGCCAGTGTGTTTAGCAGCTTATTCCTGCTATCACTTGATTTTGTTAAGTGCTTTTTTTGGACCCTCATCAGTGAACAGTTGCCAAGCCACTCAAAATACTATTACTGTCAGAGGCCAAATAAAACTCAACTGTATTTACTGAACAGGTAGCAATTGCTCTCTTGCTAGACACCAAATCAAAACTATCAGGATTTTAGTTACATTTAATCGCCTGGACAGTGGAATTTGTAACAGCTTGGAATGGACGCTGTCACATTATTAACAGCTCCCTTTCTAGAAGACAAAGCACAGTTCACTGAGCAGATGTATTGAAGGCAACACCTTGCACTCAGCTGGACTTGGATCAAAGATTGTCTCTCCTGACAGAAGGTGCAAAAGAGGAAAGGAGGAAATTTTCACTATTGCAAGCAATTAAGACTGGGAGCAAAGGGGCCCCCTGTCACACATTCCCTCAAGCTATTCAGCATGCTTTAGCTCACTAAATGCTTTGGATAAATACACTGCTATCTGATATTTCTATTTCTAATGCTGCAGTGAAACTGAACCCACAATAATACTGAAACCAATTCAGGAAAAGCAACCCCAAACCCAACAGCCCATCTCCAGTGGACTCTGGCCAGCCTCTTTTTTCTGCTCGTAAGTTAGTTTGGCAAACAGGTTAGGAAATGTTTCCAATGCATCTTTGGGCTCCAGCCCTATGGGAAGAGTTCAGCAGGGGCAAGGAGCAGCAAGAAGAGTCCCAGCCCTGGTGTGTGTCCTCTAGCCTGTCACACCATGCCTCCATGCCTCAGTTCCCCCATCAATGAACCAGACACCTGAGAAACCTCCCTGATGAAGGCAATGCATAAAGTTTTAGGCATCGAAATAGCAATTTACTGACATTAGGTATCCCTTCTAATAATGCTCTATCCATCAGGCCTGCATACAAGAAAGCTGAGCCAACTTGCATTAATTTGCATAATGACCATGTATTTAACTCCCCAATTTTGTCCTAAATGAAGAACAGAACACTGTACAAAATGAATTTAAAATAGCAGTTCTCATTCACTGACCAATATCAGAAGATAGAGGAAGAGTTTGAGGCCACAACAGATGCACAATTATTACTAGAGCACAAACAATATTATCAACTGACTACTTTACATGGGATTTGTTTTGCTTTATAGAGATGTTCTGCAGGGATTGCAAATAGCACAAATAGCAAAGCCCTCAGGGCTATTTGACTCTAGCAGAGGACCCCTTGAAGCTTCAACCAATATGTAGCAGAGGGTTTCATGCAACACCTCTGTGGAGGGCACTGGGCATTTTGTCCTTCATGCACACCCAGCTTTGCAAGTTGCTGTCTGCAGTTTTGGAAAAGGTGGAGATGGGTCTGTGCCCTCATGTGCATCCTCACCCAGTCATCCTCCAGTTCCTTTCTATGTCCTTGCAGGGGCTGAGTTGCACCTGGGACAGAGGGATGTACAATAAATTAAATAACCCAGTCACTTCTGCAGTGACAGTCTTCCAGTTTACTGAACTGGGTGAGAGCAGCTGTCTATAGAAACCGTCCTTGCGTGGCCAGGTGTTTAAAGGATCAGACCGTAAGTCTCCAACAAGGACAGCGAACAATTTCATGCCCTCGGTGCCACCCCTCAGGAGAACAAGGCAGAACTATGGAGCTTCAAGGCTTAATGATCCAAAGCAGGAGCCCGTTCTGGGTAAAGTAGAGCTCTGGAGATGACAGGATAATGGTGCAGTTCAGATCAGCCCCCCCATAATAAGCCACACTAATGCTGGACTGTGTGGAAAGCAACTCAGGAAACACAGAAGGATGCAGAAGCACAGTGGGCAATTGTGCTGTGTATTCCTGGGAAGGCAGTAAGCAGTGCTAGTGCCCTCCACTGGCATTTTCTATCTAATTGTCCAAATCTGCTTTTGAGGCATCGTTCTCTCTCTGCAGAGCCCAGGGGCCAGATGCAAAAGGCTCCTTGTACCGCTCTGCACACCCACCATCTCTGGCCAAAACCCACAGGGCAGATTTTGTCAAATGCATGAGAATTTGCTATTTTTTCTATCTATTTCCCCAGAGCAGTGCTCTCTCCAAGGCTTGCCAAAGCACTTAGAGGATCAGTCCAGCGTGGTTGGCCCCTCTGCACAAAGAACAGTGACCAGTCCAGTTTCCTGCATGGCAGCAGAAAAACCCTGACCCAGCACCACCACAGCCACTGGGTGCTCCACATCGATTCGTACAGGGCCTTTTGATCAGAGCTTGTATTCTTAGAAATTGCCAAGCCAAAAAAACCTAGTAAAATAAATAACTAATAACACTTTCCTTCTGGTGATTTCTATTGTACTGATCTAGCTGGAAATCCCATTAGTTACTTGCTTTTTATCAGGACTGCTCCTCCAGGACCAGGAGATGCAGCAAGCATTCAATCACACTGGCAAAAGAGCACATCTGAAGCGTGTTTTAATTAAAACCTTCCAACTCTTGAGCTTTTTGTAGTATTTACATGTAGCTGAACTTTGGCCCAGCTGCTGTGGAAGAAAAATAATTTATTGCTGGGTTGTCTGTCACCTTAGTGCTACTCTTGGCTCTTCAGATAGAGCTCTCCCCTCCCTGTCCCCATGTCCTCTTCACAGTGGGGAAAGAAAGGGCAGTAATCTGGAAAAAAGTACTAGCCAGCTCTACCACTTCTATTCCATTAGCCCTTTTCAAGAAATACAAAAGAAATACATTTTGGAAATCTTTCAAGGAATGAGCAAGGGATTTGCTGTCAAAATATATTGTAATAGCAACCACAACAGAAAACATGGAAAAACACTCCAAGCCTCAATGAAACAACACCTCTCCAATGAGAAGCAATCCAGGGGAGAAAACGTTTCAGCCTGATACTATAAAATACTAACTGGGAACCTGTAATTCATGCACATTGAGAGTGGAGCTCAGTTCTGACACAGCAAAATCCTTCCTGGGTTACAGAAGCCAGTTTACTGTGTGGGTGCAGATACCAGGCACAACAGCAACCAAGGGAAAAAAGTCTGGCCATATGAATAAATAAATATTACAAACTGCTTATTAAAGAAGGGTCATGCTCATGGCAAAAGAAAACAGACAGAAGGAGAAAGGGATCAGAGAACTGCTGGGTGGCCTTGCAGTACAGAGAGTCACTTCTTCAAATGTGGGCCCAGTTAGGCAGCAATGTGGCACAAGGACATGAAGAGTGAAAGGCATCCAAAGTGCCTGAACTTTACCAAGTTGCCAGACACCCACATAAAACAAGGGTGGATAACCTCTGTGTTCTGTCCTGCATGTCCATACATGTACACAAATGCACACACAATCACTAGCTTGGAAGAGACCTTCAAGAGCATCGCGTCCAACCCATGCCCTAAAACCTCAACTAAACCATGGCAACCTTAACTAAACCACTGCACACACGTTGCCACCTTCACACTCATTTGATCAGCATGATGAGTACTTGGGAAAGGAGAAATGCCCTGTGAAGCTGCTATGCCCTGAGCAGTGTTTCTATAGCACAGCTCTCTCAACACACAACTATGGAAATGCAAATTCAAACTCCTCTGTTTCCTCCACTGTTATATTTAACTTTTGAGGGAGATTACTTTAAAGAGATTACTTGGTTTGGTACTGCAGCCAGAGAACAAATGAGGAGTTTATTAAATTCCTGCAAGTCCACTGCTGTTTCTCTAAGAGAAAAATACTGGAAGTATTTTTACATTCTTTTTTGGCTATTTTGGAGTCCTGATGTCTTAAGAGTACTCTTGGAAGTATAATTTATGCAGACTGTTAAAAATGTAAAACTACTTTCAATGTTAAAATCAGAGAAATAACATAGGAGACAATGGAATTACCAGCTTGCAGACTGAGATTAAAGAGCTGAATGCGATTTTATCAGCAGTGAAATTCAAAAACAACATTCATGGGGGGAAAAGAAAAATCTATAAATTGATGTTATCTGGGCAGAGAAACCATTTCAGATGCTTTACTTTTGCTCTCTGCCAGGTACTGTGTTCAACACAATACAAAGAGAACTCCTTGGCCTTGAAGAACGTGTTTTAAGGGGATTAGAATTATATTAGTATAAGATTACTTGGCAATTCTTTAAAAATATGCCAGCAAAATGGGAAATAAGATTTTAAACCAGCTCTATCACTCTTGTAATGTTGCAGAGTGGTGCCAATCCTGCTGGTCACAGCATCTCAATCCAAATATCTGGGCAGCTCTTTGTCCCTCACACCCATCTGCATGGCACCATGTGGGTGCAGTACAAGTATTCATTTTCCCCAGGTATAACCCAGAATTTGCTTTTTGTATCTCATGCCTCACAAGTAGCACACTTTGAAGAAAACTAATTGCTTCATCACAGTCTGTCTCACTGCCACTGGGGGATGGTAAAACCTGCACCCTTCTGCCCAATCCACAATGGTCGTCATCAGCTGAATCTCATAATGAGATCTACAGCATCCGTCTTTTTCTCTTTTTCAGGAGGAGGGAGGATAAAGACAACTACTTCTTACTATTTTTATTTTCATCTATAAATAAGATGTTTTAAATTCACATCAAAATTGAAAGGTCTGTCTGCAGGTGCTGGAAAATGGTTTTTATTTCATCTTTTAATGTCCTTATATATCAACCATGAGGTTGTCTCATCTACTTCCAGAAAAAAAAAAATACTTCTAACTAAAAGTCATATTGTAATTTGGGGATTTTTTTCACATTCCAAAGACTTGTCTCAGTATATAAACATGTATTTCTAATATGTGAAGTATAACAAAAAGACTTATAACTATGAAAAAGTAGCAATTACCGATAGGGGAATGATAAATAAAAGTGTAATGTATTAATCTGATCCATAATTCATTTGGTAGCAGACATCCAGCCATCTGGGCTGGGGTGAACTCATGACTCCGGAATAGGATGCTGGATGAAAATTCTGCATTAAGTATAAAATCAGCCATCACAAAAAAACAACAACAAAAAATTCAAACAACCAACCTTTTGCACAGCACTAGCTTTCAGGTTTTACTTTGCCAGTGGGTTTGCTTTTTGCAACCTGCGACTGCATGAGACCATGCTTCAAAAATATACCAAAATACCTCTTGAAGCTGATTACCAGCATATGCATGGAACTTCACAAGTGAAATTATTCTCTTTCTGGCTGAAACTTCACTGGCAGTTCAACACTAATTTTCACATCTCCCTGGACACGAAGGGTGTTCACAGCCAGCAGAAAGATCCTGCTGCAAGGGGCAGTGCAGGGTGCACTCTGCTTTAAATAGAGACTGTGGTCTTTGAGGTAGTACAGTTTACCTGCACATATTAAAACACCCCTGTGTTCACCCATACTGGTATGGAAGACATTCTTTGCTTTTAAGATAACATTTTTCTAGGTTAAATGCTGCAGTACCGGGTTAATACACTGGAAGCCAGTGCTGCATCTCTAAATGGCTGTGCTTTCCACAGAGATGGGCAATTGCAAACCTTAAAGCCTCTATTTATGCCACTTATAGCTCCTCTCTGGCCAGTGTGAATCTAAAGCAGAGTTTAAACTACCAGACATACCAAATTCACAAAGGATTGCCTGCAGCCCCTAGAATTTTCTCAGAGTCCATAAAGTAATTAGACAAATCCATGCAAGAAAAATTCATTAAGGGCTATAAAACACAGAGAGGTGTTCCTTGGAGGTTGGAGAGTGCTCTAAGGAAGCACTGGGACATGTGTGTTTCCTGCTCTTATCCCTTGTATGGAATCCACAGTGACCACTGCTGGGAAGGTGATGCAGCCCAGTGGATCAAGTAAGGTTACAATGGATGTTTAAAGGCAAGCCCTGCATAACATGCTGGTTGTGGAAAGACAGTTTTCCAGAAGAAAGCATCTGCTTAAGCTTTTGCAGACCCTGGGCCACCAATTCTGGCTGAAAAGTAGAGCTGTAAGATGAGTCTTGCTTCTTTTGTGAGATGATGGAACATGCTGCCTCTACAGGAGCATCCCCTTGAAAATTTTCTCTTAATCCTGAAGAAAATAAGTAAACTGCTCTCTTACCCATGCCAAACCAAACAAATCTATGAAGACTTCAAAGGTAGAAGAATCAGACCCTGAATGTTACAGGACTTGAACCCATCAGCCCCCAAAGGCAATCTCTGAAAATGTGGTTCCCATATCTTGCCCCATTTTCTGATGTCTTCTTCCCAGACTGTGCAGGGTTGCAGTCTCTTGGTTCCAAGAGCATGCAGATACTAATTTAAGATTACAGCAAGCTCTACATTGCAGATTTCCCTTTCCAAATTGCCTTTGTCTGCTTTTCCAAGAATGTACACATCTTGACTGCTATGGAAAACACCTTCTCCCTTGCTCCCTTCCACTCAGCTTCCCAGCCTGCGCAATTAAAGGAAGGACCATGGTTTTCAGCACACTTCCCTGCTCCAAGAGCCTTCTAGCTGCTCCAAGCATCTAGTGGTTTTTGGTCAAGTAAGAACCTAGCCATGCCTCCCAGACACCACTAGAGGTTGCCAGGTCTTGTCTTCCAACACCTTTGCTTAAAAAGCACTGCTGCTCCACAGGATGCAATTTCTATCTCTGGTTTGGCTTCAGGCACACAGACTCCTTGAGGCATTAGACATATTAACTCCTCCTCTGTTAGCAAGCACATCTGTACCCTTCTTCTCCTCCTTGCTCAGAAGGGGAGCAAAAATATCATACAGGTCACAGAAGGGGAACACTGGCTTCTGATTTTTCAAACAGAAAACAGGCAGGAGGTTTATCTAAAAACACACACAGAGAAGGTCTTTAAGTGCAAAGGAGTCAGTGGCATCTGGGATGCCGGCAGGAGAACTGCCCCACTCTCACCCCCCACCTTCAGGACAGTTCTGTGCCTGAAGCCATACCCAGCATGGGACTTGCTGACATCAAAAGCAAAGAAAATTGCTTGGCTGTTTAGGCTGGCTTAAAGTGCATACTCCTGGCAGGTTCTGAGCCTAGAAAGGTTTTAAACATTGCATCTTTCCAGTGTGCTCCTGTGATGATACAACACAGGCAACCATGAATCAAGACTGCTTGCTCCCTATGGACCCATTATGAGACACGTCTCTGACCAGGACGTCATGGTAGGTGCTTTCTGTACACAGGGCAGATAAGATGAAAGACCTCAAGGGAGATGCACATCTCTGTCCAGAGTGACAGCATACCTTAATCATCCAGCTTGCTGAAAGCACTGAGGGGAAAAAAAAAAAAAAAGTCATGCAGTTGTCACTTGAAGAGCAAACTTCAGTATAAGCAGTACACAGAGACTGCTCTCTGGGAACCATTTAAATAGGTGGAGGTTTCAAAAATATGAAAACTTGAGCAAAACTATGAGCAAGGGAAGGATGGCTAACTCGATCCTATCATTACCACTTATGAATTATTCACTGTGCTCCAGCCCACGTGCACAAGGCACACTTTTCAACACACTCTGAGACTGCATTACAGATGGCTCCCTGCCATCTGTGCTGAGAAGTCCCTTGGACACGTATTTTGCAGCAATGCCATAGGGAAAACCATGCTTGGGTCAGCTCCTGTGCCTACAAAGGGAAGAAGGTCCTCTGTCTGCCTGCTGCACCTCTAGGGTAGCCACAATGGAGGCCAGCACAATTTCTATCTCTCACGGCTTGTGGCATTGCTCATCCTTTCTAGACACGTTTTCCAGCAGAAAAACACCAGCGAAATCTCACAGAAACAACAGAGGTTTGCAGATTGCAAGAGGGTTTCAGGAAAACTAGTCCTGTATTTGGAGCCTAAGGCCACTACATCCTGCATGGATCAGCCCCATCCCAAGTATTGCCAGGTCTCCAAGGACTGGAAGAACAGAAGAATGCTGGGGTCACCAATGGAGATTAGCAATCAGCCTCTTGCACACGAAAGTTTACTGTTCCCTCTCTGTATTTCCAAATTTGATTTCACAAATTCAGAGTAAAACTATATCAGTCTGAAAATTCCAGATGGATTGTGTGCCCCAATTCTTTTACTCATTATTTAAATAGAGGAGAAAGGAAGGGAGACAAACTATTTTGGAGCGAACCACTTTTTTCTTTCTTTTTTTTTTCCAGGAAGTAATCCCTTTGAGAGTCTAACCCAGATGTAGTTTCTGCTGCCAAAAACTGCCACCATACCCAGAAGAGGTGGTGCACATGAGGACTCACTGTCTGCACATTCTTTGCAGTTCCGAAATGAGCATGGTCTTCTTGGGATGGACAAAAGCCAAACCAACAAAACAGACCCTGGCATTTCTCTGCATGCTGGGTTACTGAATATGTGCCAGCAGGACTCCAGCAGCCAGACCTATCCCATGGAATGCAATTTTTCAATTTCCTGCAGCCAACAGATCTTGTAGCAGGATTTCTCCTACTGTTCAGTTGGCCTTCTGTCACTGATTCAACTTCATTAACCAGTCTCTGTGAAAATATGATCACCATAAGAAAACCTGTGCAAGGGAAAAGGTGAGACACAAGAGCTGCACCTCTTGGAGTAATTCCAGGGGGAAGATGGGTGGCCTGAGACTCCCTGAAGCCAGATGTGTCCTGCCTGCTCTTACTTGAGAAAGGACTGTTGGAGTGAGTCTTTATATCCAGAATCACTGGGTATGGAGCACTCCATTACTTGCCTCAAAGGACATTTTTTTTTCTGGAGGCACCTTAAAAAACCAGACACTCACTTTCCATGCTCAGCAGTTAGTCTGATTTGCAAAGTCTCTTTTTCCATCTGCTTTATTTCTGGCATGGGCAAACTGATGATGGCCCAGGGGAGTGCTGAAAGAGCACATTACTGGGAAGCCCATTTGATGCTACAGCTCCAGCAGACAGGCCTGGCTCACCTCACAAATGTATGTTGAGACCAGCCAGAGAGACAGTGAAACACAGTCACCAGTGCTTTCTTTATGCTGCAGTTTGGTTGGACCTCCTGTTGAATCAACCATGAGAGCACACAGATGCAATTTCAACACCACATGGTGTATCAAACACCCATGGCTTGATCCACCAGTATCTCCTGTGATTGTGGCTCCACTAAGATAAACAGAAGACTTAACCAGAAGCTACACTTACCCACTTGTCCTTAGCATGAGACACATTTGTCACACGTTTCCCATTTCCTCTAAGAGACCTTCCAATGCAAAGCTGCAAGTGGTAACTGTTCAAGGGGGTTATTCTTGGCCTGATTCACAGAGACACAGCTATGTGGATAAATCCTGCTACAGCTGTGGAGAGTTTGGGACAAAAATCACAAACCAGGACCTTTTCCTCACTGTCTGCACTGATCAGCAAGGTATCATCTCCTCATGCACAGCTACCTTTACTGAGATTTATGTGGATTTAATGCCACACATCAACGAAAATCCAGTAACAGCAATGAAATACCAATGCAAACCCACTAACAGGAAAATGTGCTCCTTCCAACAGCAGTTACTGGCAGCAGCCTTCACAACAGGAAAATAGTAAACAGCATTAGGACCATGACACCCACCGATCTGCACTAAACAGGTGCCTTTAATGGGTGTCATACTGCTGTCCTCTAATATTCCTCCAGCAGATTCCAAGCCACATCTATCAGCAGCATTCCCAGCATGCCTTTATTTTCTCTCCTCAAGAAACATATGAATGATCTGTCCAACACTTCAACAATTCAGTTTAATTACCAGGACAGGTATCTGCACTTCCTTGCTGCTGGCTGCCAAGCCTGTGCACATACACCTGGGTAGCAGGAATGAGATGCAGCCCTCCTCCAGCTAGTGCTTTTCTGTTCCACAATGAGGATCTGCCAATCTACATCCAGCTGTCACACTGAATTGCCCACCAGGTTTCCTGGCTGAACCTTGTCTGGAGAAGGCAGGGGATGGCTCCAGTGATCTGGCAGCACAGTTCTCACAGTCTCAAATGCCACCTGTTAACAGTCTTGGAAGGGCTTCATGGTGGATAAATGCCACTGAGGAGCCCTGAATTAAATGGCATGAAGTAAGCCTGATAGGCAAAGGAAGAGACCCTAAACCACAGAGCATGAGAAACAAGGGAAGGTTAGGTCAGTTTCTGGGGCTTTACAGAAGCTGTGTGATGTGCCTGGTGTGTTGATACACATGGAAGGATATGTAATCATTCTTGCCCCCCATCATACCTCCAAGTGACAGAGGACAATGGCAATTCCATGCCTGTGTCCAAAGTGACAGGTCATTTAAACTTCTGGGCAAAGGAATGGCAGACAGATCAGAGCCCTGGACAAAGGAATAAACCAGTCCACATGATCTCTGTCTGTACAGTGCAACACAGTATGAGTGAAATCCTAGCCCTACCTTGTTGGAGAAGCATAGCATCCCTCATCAGCCTGAGCCCAGTCACTTTAGCATCACAGTGTAGAAGAGGGATTAAATTTTCCCAAGTCACTAAAACAAATTTTCTTAGGGCAGCTGTAAAGTTAGATGTTTTAGCCGTTTTTAATCAAAATGGACTCTTAGAAATTTCCCCTTCCCAACAGGAAAGACAGCCTTTTTTTCTTGGTTTCGTGGACAGATACACCAACATGCAAAGAAGTGGAGATATCTCCAAATAGCTTAAAAGGAAAAAGTCACAAATCCTAAAAATGTGTCCTGCTGAAAGGAAACATACTGAAGACTGCAGTAATTATATCCTATGAGACAAGCACTGCCCACCTCCCACCCCCCATATTTGAAGAGGCCAGAGTCCAGCCCTCCATCCTGGAGACTTCCACCCATTCCAAAGGGAGGTCTGCATTGGGTCTGATTGGCTCAGGCTCCCACCCCAGACATTCCCCCAGGTTGAAGATCCACTTACCTGCCTGGTTTGTGGTTACATTTACAGACACAAACTGCCGGGTTCCGGGGTTCTGGTCGGACACTCCATTCACTGCCTCAATTTCAAAGGTATAGTTTGTATGAGCAAGCAGATCCACCATCATGACAGAGGTGTTTTTCAGGCCGGTTTGCTGGGGGAGGTACCTGACATGACCGCCACATGCCTCACACAGACCCGAGTGTGAGCTGCACTTCTTGCATGCAATATAATAAGACACATCTTTCCTTCCACCAGTATCAGCAGGGGGAATCCATTCCAGAAAGACACTAGTCTCGTTAACATTTGAGATGGCACTCCGAGGAGCAGAGGGGGGTCCTGGTTTGTAAAGTGAGAAAAACACATGGTAAAAACAGTATCATCAGTCATCCTGCTCGCTACTACTCTCTAGGCTGAAAAGAGATGCCCCTTTGCTCATGTGTCAGAAAGTACACGGTGATCATTTGCAACAACACCCGAAGAGCTGGGAAAATGGGGATTTGTTTTGAGCGCCCTCACCTCGCTCAAGAGATCTGTGTTGGGATGCAGTCACCTGCATGGGAGGACAGGACACAGGGCTGGCTCAAACCCAAGAGGAGGAGCACTTCACCTAGGGCATTGCTCTGGTGCTCTCCTTGCTTTTCCTGCAAAGGGATTAACAAGTCTTTGCCCTGTCCAAGTTCCAGTTGGCTTCACCAGAAGTAAGATTGCTTCTCCTCACCCCACTGCCCTTGTACCACTAACCCCTAAGTCCTAAAAAAAGGAGACACACCGGGGTTTTCACACCACTCAACTCAGATGCCAAATCTTTCCTCTGTATGCAGCCGCCTCTTCCTGTCAGCCATTTGGCAGCAGTGAAACCAAAGCTTAGGTATCCAAACCACTCTGAAGTGAGATGCTTGATGCAGCCCAATACGGATGGTGATCTACACGGGCCACTGGAAGCACGGCTGTGTCCAGCCACTTCATGGCAGCCATCCTGGTCCCTGCCAGGCTGTGGCATGGCTGGTTACCCATGCCACACTTGCTTACTTTGCCAAGCCTCCCTGCTCAGGATGCCAGCATAGACTGGCAAGGCTATCCAAGGAGGAGCAGCTGCTGCAGAGGCACCAGAGCACCTGCAAAAAGTGGGCTGCTTCTCTTCATCCTGGTGGGAAAGGCCATGGCTGGGCAAGGAAAGCCCACCTGGAGGCACCTTCAAGACTTGCTTCCTCGCAAAAGGTGGTGCAAGGTTTTTGTTTTGAACAGGCTTGTGTTGCAGATGAAGGGCAAGCTGCAGATACAACCTGAAGACAACGTGAAAGGACAAGCAGAAGTCCCATGCAAGATATCCTTGTGTTAAGTACTCAGGGAATGCTAATGAATGATGAAGAAAGAGGAAATTTATCAAAGCAAGCCAGGGTGGATTTTAGTCACAGCACCACCAGAGACTATACAGCAAAGGCTGGGATTTTTGCGAAGGAAGGCAACACAACACATTCCTCTATGGTTTGAATGAAGTTGTCAAAACCCATGAGCAGTTCCTTGAAAAAGGTCCAACAAGTAGCTTCACTAGCTAGACATCCATATGAATCTTAACAGGCTGACTTAGGCTGTCATCTTCTCATTTTGTTGTGATAACTAAACTCGATTAGTTATTTAAAACAAGCAGTGTTGCAAAAATGAAATCACCTTATAAACCAGAAGCATTCTCCTCCATTTCCTTTTTCTATTTCCCACTCTGAGTCTATAAAATTTGTAACACTGATAAACTGAAACACTAATGATTTTGACTCAAGCTGTTCTGATTCAATGAGAAACTTGCTGCCAGAGGAAATAAATAATCCTGATGGTTTTTTGTTTTTGTTTTGTTCTTGTTTTTCAGCGGAAAAGCAGTTGAAGAAAAAAAGCTAGATTAGTTTAGGAAATGCCAAATTATCTGTTTTTGTTCTGTGATCCCTTCAGATCCCTACGAACTGGGAGCAATCCACTCCCAAGCTGCACCCCAGGGATCCAGCACTATTTAGCTAATGGCACCAACATACAGCCCAAGTCAAGACTATTTTCTGCAGGGTCACACTTGTACTGATATAATGGAAACTATGGAATTCATCAATGGAGCTGTATGGAGTTATATGTACTGCACTTGAGGATTTTTTATATGTTTTTTACTGGTTAAATTGCCCTGTTTTTTCTTCCACTGGATGAATGCCCTTTTGCTGATGCCAGTACTCTAGGAAAAAATAAAGAACTCAGGCACAAGAAACACTTACTGGACAATGTGTCTTTAATGGGGGATAAATTATTACTTTTGTAAAGTCACCAGAGGTTTTTACTTGCTTTGTACAGAAAAGTCAGCTACTCTTCTTGAAGGCTTAAAAACATCAGTTTCAGTGGAAATGCTTTAAAACTGGCTTTTGTAACCTATAAAATTAGTGTGCTGACAGGACCTCAGAGAAAGGTCTTGAGTAGAATCCTGAAGCTGTACCTGAATAAAGCTTGGCTAAACCCCAGCTGGGAGAACAAAAAGGTGTTTTACCTTCAGAGAAGGGGGACTCTAGATCTGCTAAGGTGGTCTGCTTTAATTTCCAAACTCTTGCTGTCAAGGGCACAGATATTAGTCTACTGACTTTTAAAAAGATAGATATAATTTTTGAATTTGCTACTTTAGACCCTCAGATTCACTCCTTTTGCACCACAGTTTTCTGACAAGAGGCAAATACTTTCTGAAAACAAAAATACTGGTGTTTTCCTTAATGGACAGCAAACCTGTTGCTTACTGATCCACAAATATAAAAATATAACCTAAGAGAGAAGTCACTCTCGAGATAGAAATATATATATGTAAGCACTTGAAGTTAACTGTAAACTTTTTCCAAGTAGACTATTACAGTAAATACAATAAAGTCTTCAATTTGTCCCATGTGTCATAATACTGCAAATATTTCCCCAACATGCTCTGAGCAACAATAAGGCTACTTATTAGAGACATGAAGAGAAAAGAAAAAGGGTGGAACTGTTTTGGTTTTAAAGAGATCAGTTTGGTTTTAAAGATGTACAAGGAACTGAAGCTAGGATTACTTAGTTAAGAAGAAATAAAATGCAATTACTTCCTGGAAAGTAATAATAATATTAAGAGAATTATCAAATATCCATCAGGACCAAAATGTTTTATTTTTTGTCTGAGAGCACTAATTATTTCAGACTCTATCACAGCACTATTAGTTTCAAAATTACCAACCATTACTTATAAAACATACTTAAGAAAATGGAAAAATTGAACAAAAATGTATTCCTCCCTCATCCTGTACTTAACTGAGCAAGTGACAGTGATATAGCAGCTACTTTTCTTTAGTGATGCTGGTGGTGGTGGTGGTGGGGAGACTCATGCAGCCTGGAACTGAAAAACACTTGCTTTAAATTAGGAAAATGTGATTTTAGATTTTACAGCTGTACTGAGTGGCAAGGGGACTTTGCAGGTGTAGATGTGAAAATAAACATTGATGTATTCTCTAAAATTAACTGCATTTCTTGTTGAAGGAATCCTATGAATATTATTAACTTCTGTGGCAATAAATAATAAAAACATTAAAAAAAAACCCTTACAGGATTTTCCTACCACTCATGACTCAAGTCTCTCTCACTTGTGTTTTAGTTCATGATAAGCTGTTGCCTTCCAGATATAACTGGACTGGTTTAAAATACCACTGTTGCTACCTACTCTTTACAGCCCCTGCCAAAATCCTCTACCCCTGCTGCTGAGCTGGTGCAGCACATGGAGCCCTCCTCATCACCTTCAGCACAAACAGAGCAGTATTGGGACAAAATCCTACGAAAAGATAAATGGGGAAGGTGAGGGTGACAGAAGCACATGGAGAAGGCTCAGATATTCCACCCCGCTTTTGGGGTGGTAGGCATGAATGCCAGCAGAGGTGCTGCAATGTCCTCAACTGTGGCTCTGGGCTTTGCAGAGGGAAACAGAAGCTGAGCTGTGCCTTGATGGGTATTAAACTTCTCATCTGCCCCGGAAGGACTTGGTACCCTGCCAAGCCATAGCCTAACACAGCTTCAGGCACCACGTCTGGGCTTTAAACTAGATTGCAGTAAGCTCTTAAAACAAAAGTAAAACCCACACTGAAAAAAACCCACCCAAACAGTAAAAGCCAACAAACTCAGACAGTCACCACCAATTAATAAGCACAAAATCCTCAAACAAACATAAAAAGAAAATCCCATGGCATTTGCAGAGTTGGAAATTACAGCCTTCACCTAAAGGGTTTGAACTGCACTAGAAACCTGGGAGAGACAAGCTCTTGAACTTCATTTCTTTTTAACAGGAGTTGTTCACCTAACTTGCTTCTGCCTCTCCGAACCTGCTGATGCTGCTCAGGCCATAGGCATACATAAACATCCTCCTCTGGGATGGCAGCTCCTTCCCTGTGCTAATGCACCAGCAGGACAGGCTGGATGCGTACCCTTCCACTCTGAGAAGGGCAGAAAGCAACACCACTGATGGTGGGCCGGAGGCACAGCGGACACCAGTCTGGCGTAACTCTCTGTACCCTTTGGCTTTGGTTCTGTCTGCACAGAAAAACCTACTTTAAGAGTGTTCCAGAGCTCAGTGTGTTTCCCAATACCATGCTGGACCACGTTTATCTGAGTTTTTTAAGTCAGGCCAAGGGGTAAAATGAACATCAAAAAATGCTGGTATCAGATTTTTCATGCTATAACCCACCCTGGCTATGTCTCCAAAAGACTCTGGCACACCTATTTAATAAACTGGGAAGTGCTTGCCTGACTCACCCCCCAGACCTCTTTGATCTGACAGCACCAGTGACTCCAATGCTGCCTAAGGCTGCCTTCTCCTTCCCTTCAGTACAGCTTCCAAAAGCCATGCTCCTTTGCCTGGTGAAAATCAAAGGCAGAGTTCAAGGGGCCCAATTCTGCTCCAAGTGCCTCCTGCAGGCAAGCAGAGAGCAGCCAAGGGCAATTTCCTTTGAGAGAGTGTGTCTCCAATAGGAACAGACTTTTTTGTTTTCTCTTTTTGAAGTGGAAACTTGGGGAGTTAGGAAGGACATCTGTATTCACTGGGAAAAGCACAAAAACCACTACAATCCCTACATGATGCAAAGAACTTCCCCACAGTATGGAAGTCACCACTGCATTACTGTCCAGTGGTTCTGAGCTTGTATGGAGTCATAAATCTACATTTCCTCCATTGCTTAAGTTTCTTGGAAGTCCCAAACTGCTCCTGCACCAGTAGTGCAATTCCATTTCAGTAGTTTTCAACCACTTCTGCACCACAAAAATTACATTTGGAGCATGACAGTCCTAGCTCAGATTTGTGCTATACTCAGTAGGACTAGCTAGCTGGGACCACGGACATTGTGGTCTTAAGTATCTGAAACATAAACTGAACAAGGGACTTTCAAGGTACAGCTGACAGGACAGCTCATGGATGGCAGAAGAAGGGTAAAATTAGTGATTCTGATTAAGACAACTCCACCCTGGCGTCCCAGTAGCCCAATGTGCCTGTTATACTGCCCACCCCCTACATCCAGGGGATAAGTTCTACATTTTGGAAAAGCAGTTTCCCTCACAGAGTTTTGAGAAGAGTGACCACCACCAGGCAGATTGGAAAGAGGAGGCTCTCTCCCAGCTTGTTTCCTGAAAATGAGCTACAGGGTGACAGCAAGCAGGACCATGGAGATTCCATCCATGCCTACTGCTGGCGAGCACTACCCGTGGTTAACTCCGCGTGCGTGCCCCACGCTGGCACCCACGCACACGGACAGGGATGCCCGATGCCATGCTGCTGGCTGAGTCCACTCAGCAGTGCAGGGGTCAGATGGAGCATCTGCTCATTACAAAAGCTCTTACTGGCTTGGATGCCAGCTTTCAAAGCAAAAAGCATCGGCAAGTCTCTTCTTGTGTAATTGGAAGTACGGTGGACAAAGACAGTGACGTTACAAGTGTGTCAAGACTAGTTCAGACTCCAGTGCAGAGCCTGAAAAAGCACATTAGTTAGTATCATAATGTCTAATCACAGTACAGGAACAGCTTGAAAGGATTAAAAACAACCCTATAAGCACATGCTTACTTGTACAGGCCATTGTAGGTGGGTCTGATTCCTTCCTAAAATAGTGTTCTTCACACAGGCAAGATGTGGATGCTTCATCAAGTGTGTAGCTGTGAGGGGGACATTTGCTGCAGGATGGACTGTGGGGTGAAGCTTTGAAGAACCCAGGTCTGCATACTGTGAAAAGAAGAACCACAGGCTAAGCTCTCCCATCATAAAATTAATCTCTTCACATTTCCTTTAAAAAAAACCCCATATCTTCAGCCATAAAACAGACAAATACTTGCGAGCTATTTAGTTTGCATATTTTAAAACAGTCTATGCCACTAGCAGATAGCGCATACTTAAATATCTGCATGAAAAGAGAATGTGAATTTGCTGATTATTTCTTTCCCCTAGCATCTGCCATTGCTGGATATTTATTTTCCTTGTTGAATGCATTAGAGGAAACATCATCTGGGCTCTGCTTTAAGAAAACATTACTGTGATTTTTTTTTCCGTTCAGTCTTAGGAAAACAGGTAAAATACATTTCATGGTTTTTTGTTTAAGATGTTCTACACCCAGAAATCAATGTCTCAGCAAACAAACAGTAACACAGTAGTGGAGGGGATCTCAAGATCGACATCTTTAAGACATTGTGATAAGGCTACTTCCCTAGGGTCTTTCCCCCTGCAAACCTGTGATGAATTTTAAAGTGCTCCATATGACAGGCTATTCTGGGTATAGTCTGAACCAGGCATGCTAAACATACAAGATATTTCTTCCAGCTCCAATACATATGCATGGCAAGGCACAAGGACTTGATCTGTGAGATACTTTTTTTCTTACAAATCCATGGCTATGGGTAGCTTGAGATTTTTTTTAAGTAATTTGAAATGAATACAGTAATATCTTGTTTCCATCCTCCTGAAACAAGTGCTTTTTCACCTATGCAAAGCTCTCTGCACTTCACCTGTGTGTGCACATTCAGCCAGAAGCAGTGATAGCCACAGTTTGTAAGTGGTTTTTTTAGGAAAAAAACCCAGCTGACTCTCTATTTTACCATTATATACAGAATTACAAATGCACTGTTAGCAAAAGGAGAAAATGTTGATTTTCTGTTTGTCTCAAAGAGCAGAGACATGGAGGCATGTTAAAGCTGCTCTAAAGTGCTGTTACCTTTCTTCCTTCTGAATTGCTTTAAAATATTTCTGCCTAGTATGATATTAATGATGCACAGATCTGCTAGCAGACTTGAAGAAGTTACCTGGAAATCCCAGAGCCTTTCCATCTGCATTCAAACTCTCCCAGTTGTAATTAGCTTGCACAGGAAATGAGTTCACAGTGAAAGCACTAATATTATCCCATCAGGAATGTCTCAGGCAATCACAGCATGTGCTAAAATTCAGCAAGTGATGACAGAATTCATCTTCACTGTAGTTGAAGTATAGGTTTTTACTAGTGATCCCTTTCCTCTGATAGACCAACTAGGACAACTGCTTCTAAAGTTGGCTCTACTTCCTGAAGTACCAGAGAAACTCCCTTGACATCTTCCCTTTTACGTCAATAGTTTCTTCACCAAGGGTGAGACACTTGCAGATCAATTCCCAACTCCCAGAACTGAAAAGTTAGTCTTTGGTGATGAAGATCACTCATGCATCAAATGTGTGATTCAAGAGCAACCAACAGACCTCCCCCAGACCCCACCTCCACAGCCTCGCCTGCACTATGCACCTCTCACAGCAGGCACCACACAGCCCTGAGCAGGTCCCAGGCTCAGCACAGGCTGCCAGGTCACCCCCATGGATCTGCAGCCTCTCCACCCTGCTGTATGGGGTGACCATCACCCTTCTGACCTCCCCAAACCAACACCCTCCCACTCTATTCCACAGCTTCCCTTTCTTCCCACAACATGGGTAGAGAACAACTGCTTGGACTGGAGGGATTTACAGGTATTAAAATCCTGTTTTCCAAATTTTCTCATCATACAACTAGTGTTCCATTCCTAGGCTGTGGTATCCATCTGCAGGGTGCAGTTGTTCTGCTTTCTGCCCAGACACCAGGACTAACAAACAGATCTAGGGATGAATCTGATCTTGATGGCTTTTGGCAGACTTGCCACAAGCTGCCCTCATGCTTAATGGCATATCCCTCAGTTTCCAGCACGTAAGTTCTTTTATTTACTTTACAATCACCTTCAAATGTTGCCCTACCTACAGCAAGGACCATTATACTTTCTCTGGAGGGTCTTTTGGGAGAACAGACCACTAGATAGACCCTCTCTAGCCCACAATTTGTATTTCAAGGCCAAATCAAACACCCTTGCACATGCAGACAACAGAGGTGGAGAAATGAAAGCACTAAAATGTGCAACATGTAATGACAGCGGTGCACATCTATTGTGTACTCAATGTAATTAGCCCTCAAAAAGGGACCTGAATTTATCTCATTATGTTCTATCAAGACAGACAGAAAATCATTACAGCACAAGAGTTTACTGTGCTTCTATTTTCTGCAAAGCAGCAAATGCAAAATAAGTCAGTTTTCCTTGACAGATTTTAAACGAGGTGTAGCTTGTTGATGATGGTACGATACGTGGCTCAGCTCAAAGGGAATGTGTGCTTTTCATGAATAAATATGGAGCCAAGAGATGCACGAGGCAAATAACCCATGTTTTAATGAGAAATGTGAAATAGAACTGAACAAGACTAATTTTTGTATAAACTGCAGGCTCTCATGGGTCAGGTAAGTCCCATTTATATTCAAAAAGTATTAGGAGGAATGCTCAAGAGCATTGTGTTACACTGAAGATTTCAGCATGAGTTCTCAAAACAGGCAGCAGAGCAGCATCTGGTTGGACTGAGGTGAAATATTCCTGTATCAGTTAGACAGGAAGAATTCAGGGACAGGAGATGAGTTATGCAATAAAGGAGTGTATAGAAAGTCAAAATAAATGCACAAAGTGCCACAGTGAATGGTGCTGGTGAATCCACACACAGATACTCTGGGAGGATGGGGATTTTCAGGGTTCCACAGCACAGTCTTCCAGGCTCTCATGACCAGCAGCTCCTGATGGAAGCCATGCTTGCACTACCATGCTCAAGAACAGAAACAGCTGTAGCTGCATGGGTATCTCAGGCATGACTTGTACCTACTATGACACTTCCCTCTGTATCCTTTCCTGTGCTTGCTTTGTACACAACACCAAGGAGAGGACAGCCTGTGAGATGGTTCAAGCAGCAATCATTTAACAGACAGATGCTGTGATGGAATGGACCCTGTTTAGATGAAAACTGACCCAGGAGCACAGTCTTTGATGAGCTGAACAGCCAAAAGCAGCAGCTGGTACGCTGCCCATTTTCTGCCACTGGTGGCAATGTCTCAGACATTTTGCAAATTTGTTTCAGAGCAGAACAGGGCCAAAAACAACTTACCTTGCATGTATCTTGGGTTTTGGTCTCTTATCTTACCATTCCTCTTCTGACAGTCAATCTTACAATCTCTTCATGAAATACACATGGCTTTATTTAAAATTACATGGGTGTCTGGTGTTTAATTCCTAATTAAATCTTATTTTAGTCTTCTTATATTTTTATCTCAGTACTTCCAATTCACCAGCTATTGAAAGGATACACAGAACTAGCACAGTACAGTCATACAGATAATAGCACTATCTCTCTTTTAAAGGGGATAGGAAAGCAGAAGAAATAAGATGAGCTTAAGGCTCCCCATAATCTGCTGCAAGCCAGCTGCAAAGAAATGAAATCAAGTTTGAAGCTGTTGATGAGATCTGCTTCTTTCTTCTTAATAGTAAAACTCTTTAACTGATTAACAGCCAGTGATGTGTGAAAATAGTCTTTAAATTAAATCGGTTGCTGGAAAAAAATATTATTTTTAGAGACAGCAAATATGCCATAAACAACCTGCTAGTGTTAGGTACAAGTGGGATGTGTTTCTGTTAACAGCACATCCATTATTAGCAAATCAATTTCACTCTTTTTATTTTTAATAGCAACCACAAATGTGACACGCACAGAGCATTAACATCTGTGCAGCCTCTTGCTGCACTCTTTAAAGGGGCCAGAGGGACATGCCATGGTGAAGGATGGCAGCAAGAGTATCTTGGGATTGCCATGGCATGAGCTGATCCCTTAAACCGACAGCAATCAAATTAGAAACTGTCTTTGTACCTTGCAGAGGGGAGCCCAAAAGAGCCATGCTGAAAGACATCAGCTCCAGGAAGGAACGTGGGTGGATGGAGGTAGAACCACTGGTCCTCTTACAATGAAAACTGGCCTCTGTGAACAACATGCTGAATGTGCTATACCAGCACTAGAGACAGTGAGCACCAGTGAGGACACAAAGAAAAAGGTGGGAGAACAAGCCATTAACACCAACCAGCTAGGACTACTTGCCAGACTCTTTTCTGCAAGCTTTAACATCAAATGATTTGTGCTGCATCCCTGTAACCATCCCTTTCCTGAGCTTTGGCTGAAGACTGCAGACAATAGGCAGGGCTACTCTCCTCTCCAGCTGCCCCATGCCTTTGCTGCACCCAAGGCAACACAGGCTGGAAGCAGGGACCACATCTGAGACTTTCCCTGCTCACATGATCATGTCAGTAAGACCACCTAACTAACACAGAATCATTAAGGCTGGAAAAGACCTCCAAGATCATTGAGTCCAACCTTTGACTGAACACCACCATGTCAACTAAACCATAGCACCAAATGCCACATTCAGTCATTTCTTGAACACTCCTAGGGATGGTGCTGCCACCACTTCCCTGGGAAGCCTCTCTTAGTGTTTGAAAATCCTTTCAGTGAAGAAATTCTTCCTGATGTCCATCCTGAATCTCACCTGGTGCAGCTTAAAGCTATTTCCTCTCATCCTGTCACCAACTGCCAGGCAGATGATTTTCTTCCTGAAGTACAGCCTTCCCGGACCCTTTTGTTATAAAGGACTGTATCTGAACCAGTGTCCTGAACAGGCCAAAGTCCGCTCTCTGGAACTCCAAGGCAGGTTTTGTAGACCCCTTTCCTTATTTCAGCAAGAATTTAAAACTTTGTCATTCCTTGGTCACAATGTCTTTGACCACCCCATCTCCCACCAGCCCTACTCTCTTCATAAGCAGCAGGTCCAGCTGGGCATTGACCCTGCTAGGCTCACTCGCAGGTGTATCAGGAAGTTAATACTCCATACACTCCAGGAACCTCCTAGACAGCCTCCTCTCCACTGTGCTGAGTTTCTAGCAGACACTGAGGCAGTTAGTGTCCCACAAGAACAAAGGATAAGGTGAAACATCAGCCAACTGCTTGAAGAATACTGGTCTCTTTATCCTATAACTAATATTAATGGGAATTCCAGTTTTGTCCTTGTAGAGAGAGAAACTAGGAAACATGACCCTATAAGCCTTAAAACCCCAGGAGATATAAAAAAGGTCCAACTTATTACTCTCTTCACACTTGTGTGATGCTGGGAGGATAAGCTCGTAGTACTTAAGTGCTTAGGATCAGTAAACTGACCTTTCATATGTCCCAGAACATAAAACTCAAACAGGAATTACACTGTCTCCCTTGCAGAGCACCAAATTAGTCTCCACAGTAATCAGAAACCACAAATGTAACTCATAAGGTAGTACCACTAATCCATAATAAAGCTAAAGGACTAAATCCAACAAAAATTAATGAGAATAAGGATGCCTGCCCTAGATGGAGCACAGGATATCTGACTGAACCTGAGGTTTTCTCCCCAGCCTGGAAAGTGCCCCGGCTTCTGTTTCACATCCTCAGTCCCATCTACTTTTCCAGACTGCCAACTTCTTCAGACAGGGACACACAGCTCAAATTGTTACAACTTTTAAATGTAAGCACAGTGTAAAACTCTCTGCCCCACGGACAGACCCATAGTCCACAATGAGGCAGCTCTCATCTGAAACACAAGCAGGATATGGAGGGATGTGCGTGTGTGTGTGTGTGTGTGTGTGTGTGCGTTTTGTGTTTTCAGCTCTGTAGCTCATCAGATCTGCTTTCATTAGCACATTGCTCTGGTGCAGGAATATGCCTTGAGAGTTGAAGGATCTGAGCAAAAACAAGCTACAAATAAATCAGCCCCTGTTCTCTGGAGCTGCCATGCCTTGAAGTGTTTGCTCTAAGAAGAGGGTGCTGCTGCCTCTTAGATGTGTCCAAAACCTATAAAAGGGTTTAGCGAGGTACAGTCTTTACAATGTGGAATCAATTAAAATGCTGAGAGGCTCCAAGCCTCAGCTTGTGCTCCTGACACGCTCTTTTACTTACAAGAAAAAACAAAACAGAAAACCACCACGGACTGTCTTCGTGTCTCCCAACAAGCATAAACATATGAATGCCAAGCTCTTCTAAAAAGTATTTCAAGAACTACAGCCACCCACCACAGAGCATCCTTCTGCAGAATTTACAAGCAGTCTCCCAAGAGCTAATCCAGCCCTCCCTATAAGCTTTCCTGAACTGCAGGCTGATGCTGAAATTGCTGCCAAAGCTACAAAGCTACAGAAAAATGTGTAAAATGCCCCGATTATATCTCTTCTAGGCTTGGTCTCTTCTATCTGCAATAGTGCTATGTTGTTTCCTGTAGTATGCCTTAGGGATTTGAATGGAATTAAATAAATACCCACTAATAAAACATTGTAATTTGAAGCTGCCGGTTCACTTCAATCCAGCAGAGTTGCCAGCATCTCTCAGGAAGCCCAGAACCCGATGCTGCAGTCCAAGAGCTGCTAAATGTCCTTTTAAACGATGTCCTGGAGCTTGCTGGACAAGTGAGGCATCTACAGGCTCTGCACTATGAAAAGAGAGACTCGGCCTCTAGCTTGGATCTCAACCAATTCATCTATCTCAAATAGGAAATATTCTTTAAAGCTTTTTTTCTTTTGTTCTAAGGAAACATTGTCTTTTGATGCTGTCCTGCCCAACCCCACACTAACTCAGGCTGAATTATTTCCACTCTGCATTGAAATCAGCTCTAGCTCTGAATACAAAAACAACCTTAAAAACTAGAATATAAATAAGTTAGTGCCTTCAGTTCCTTCCTCTGAAATACCACTTTTTTCTATCATGTGGCTCACTAAATTGTCACACAACAATTTATGACATAACCGTAGTTGCTAGAAAACAAAGAATTAACTGGCACTAATGACATTAATATCTTTCTTCTAAATGGTATAAAACTTCATCACATGGCATCACCCTGAAAAATTCATCAAATTCCCAAGTAAACTACATTTTCAAGACATAAAAATACTTAGAACACAACACATTTGAAAATGCTCATGCTTACATTAGTATCTTAATGGGCTATATTTCTGCACATTCTGACTTTGCTCTAAAGAAGGTTTTAAAGCAATCAATGAGGCAAAACCTGATTCAAGCCTAAACTCTCAGCAGTGTGATGGAGGAGCAGGGAAAGAGATTTATCCTGCCATATATGCAAACCCACACTATCATTTGGGTTGATTTCGCAGAAGGAAAGCAAGCTGTGGAAAATAAATGTTCTTAGGGGAAACAGAAGATTTTTCAAAAGCATTTAGCATTGCACAGGCTTGCTCTCTCAGGCTGTGAGAACTGCAGGGCTAGGCAACGGTGCTTTGGTTTTCTGGGGTCTTCCTTTTTGCCAAACTTACCAGTCCAAAAAAAAAAAAACCACCTGAGAGAAACCGGTACATTTCTAGAGAAAGCACTTAAGGTGAAGTGTCATTTCCTAGCAAACCCAAAATCTCTGTGACCAACACCTGCGTGCTTGTGCAAGCATGTACAAGGGCTCCTTCAGCTCTCAGCACAGGCAGCACCTGCAGTCTTCCTTGCTCTCTGGCTACAAGGGACAGGTGCAGGTGGATCTCACTGAACTCCAACTATCTGGCTTACAATAAAAAAAGGAAGTCCACATCCTGTTGCTGCAGCTTTTCTGCATATCATATTTATAAATTATGTATCTTCACAAACCTCTATGTCCATAAAAATCTACCTGTGTATCTTCATTTTGTTCTCTGAGGTGTGGGACAAAGATGCACTTAAATTACTCCTAAATTACTATCTTTGTTTTTTTTAATGAAGACAAACTGAAATAATTTTACTCCCTTAAACAGAGGAAGCCATGCTTTACAATGCTGCACCTAAAGGAAAAATACAATTTAAGACACAGAAAGCAGCAGAGACACATTTGTTTCTGCACGCTCGTAAAACATAACTTAAGATGCCTGGCTCCACACATAATCCAAGAGGCACAGGAATCTATTTTGGGGGTTTCTGCACACAAAGACATGCACCCGGGTTATCCTTTGTTATGCGAATGGCGACTTAAACATTCAGCGAGGGGAGGATTGATGGACAAGGCACAGAACTCCCTCGAGTTTGACAGCAGCATTGACTGAATAGCAATAACAAGCATCGTCCCTAAAGGCAGCTGGGGGGACAGGATCAAACTTGAAAATGATGCAGCCAAAACCCCCCCGTGTCCATCTGTATACACCTATTACAGACAGTAATGCAAAGATCAGTTGGCAAAATCTCATGGAAAATGGGGCTCTTCAAAGCTACACATTTGCTGGCAGAATACTACAATGAAAGGGTTTTAGTCTTATTGTTGAGTCTGCCATAAGGATCTGGAGCCCAACCAGCAAAGAAAGAAACATTCTTTAATTATGTTGTGGTTAGGACAACTGCAAGCCACTGTGGTTAAGAAATAAGATGATTGGGAGGATTTATTTTGATGATTTATACCATGTGTGTTTACTCTACCAACATTTTAAGGTTTTAGCCTGAACTAATAAACTCTACATATGCAGACAGTAAAGAGAATTAAAAATTCTTAAAATGTTTCCCTCCAATTTGCTCTACCTTGCTGAACTTCGTTTGTGTGAACAAAATTTCTCGCTGATATAAAATCAGCCTTTCCTCTGCTGACTATTTGGTCCAAAATAGGCAGCATTCCAGCAATCTACAATGATGCTAGCACCTACTCAAAATGATCCTTTCAAAGCTGGCGTCAAATGTTTAAGGGCTTGTTTGCTTCTAGCTTTATGATCATCTGTCTCAGGAGGTAAATTCGGCAGGATTGGCTGTAGACAATTTGGTTTAAAATTGTTCCTCTGTAATTTATGGCTGAACATATGTCACTCCAGACACATCTATTCAAATTCCATCAGAGGGCGACGGAGATGGATCTTTTATAGCCCTGACCAAAAAAAGATAGGAAGGATTTATCCAGAGCTGACAGAACTAAGTGTGCTAAATGGGTTTATGCACAGAACAATGACTTTGGGGAAATGATGTTTCTTGGTGTGTGGTTTTTGTTGGGGTATTTTGTTGTCATTGCAAATTTAAGGTATAGGTGATGCTAGCCAATTTTGCAGGCAGGCAATTTTGTGGGCAGGCAGCTGAGAGGTGCACAGAAAGAAACATGGACATATGTCTTGGGGAACACCTCCCTTCAGCCATGCCTCCTTCCACAGAAGCTCATGGGCCTTTGCACTGGAGCACATTGGTTGGAGTTACAGAAGGAGGTCCCACTGAGCTAAATTCTGCCCTGATATGCATACTACAAGATGCTCTGGCTTGCTAAAAGGCCACAAATCAAGGAGTGTGTGTACAAGGAAGACATGGCAAATATTAAAACCTTGAGAAATTTAACCAGGAAAGCTGAGCAAGCTCTAAACACACAACCAAGTGCAGAAACATCAAACAGTTATTCTGTCACATGAAGATAGAATGCTTCATCATTTCAGTTTAATTAACCAGACTGATTGGTTAATTAGAACCAGACTTAAAAATACTGAGATTATTTGTTAAGTTGATTAAACTACCCCTTTGGGTCAGATGAACACTGCAACACTTTACAGCTCATCTGCCTTGCCAAGTAACTCCACCAAACAGCTCCTCTTTAAGAACAAGTTCAACAAAAGGCATCCTGAGGCATTGCTGACTCCTCCCATGCCAGCCGGACAATACTGGGAGCTTTTCTTCTGTGTTGCAATCCATCAGACCATTTATTGCAGTACCATCTCTCCTGTTTCTGGAAGAAAGTATGCTCCATGTAGAACATGATCAAACATAAGATAAAACAATGTAACTTGACACTTTAAACCCCATGGTTTTGAAGCCAATCTCAACACTATTTGGGCAGGGAGCCTAATGGCTTTTGGATGCCAGAGTTGGGTCATCCTTGCCATGAACTAGCTAGAACTGCCATGACTCCAGCCCAGTCAGAAAAAACCCGAAAGCCCAGAGGGAAAAAAAAATGCAGTTATATCTCAAGATGATGTTTTATCAGACATATAAATATTGCTTTCCATGTAACATAAACATTATTTTGCATACAAACAGTACTTTTCTAAGACAAAAACATCTATTGGGAGGAGACATCCTGCAAACAGCCTTGTCCATTACCTCTTCTCAAAGGCTTTGTTCTTGCCCCAAAAATGGTGGTTTGACATATGCAACTGTTCCAGAAATTCACACATGAAGCAAAAAGTAAAGTAAAGCAAACACTGCCTTCCCTCTCACTACTGAAGCCTTACCATAATGTCCTTCCTGCCAAATCCATTTCCCATACTCTAAAGTACTAGCCTGAAGCACACTTTGCAGCAGCAATGCTGGCATTCTCACAGGCTTTTTATTTAAGGTTGTGAGCTGCCAAAGCTTGATTTATGGAAATTTAATTATCAAACTATTATAAATGAATACATGTTGCTCACATGTAGCTCACATGGCAGCTATATCAAAGAAATAAGCATTGCCTTTATGAGCTTGTTTGCCCTGGAAACCAAGCACTGCATTCATTTGTAATTTTTGCTGCATCTCTGCACCCTTGCATTGCATCAACTTGGACAGTCTTTCTAAGGCAGCTTGGGGGAAAAAAAAGAAAACCAAACAAAAAAACCAAACCAAACCTTCTGCTTTACAGAAACCATTAATGTTGATTTCTTGAAGGGAAGACTGGAAGACACCAAGAGGAGAGAAAAGGGAGCAGCTGGCATGGGCACAAGGGCACTGCAACCTTGGTTTGGCATACCTATGCCTTGCAAGAAAAAAGAAAAAAGAAGAAAGAAAATAGAAAAAAAGAAAAAAGACCTGCTGGTCTTTTTATGTTTCGTTGACAATCATCCTCAACAGCTTGCCACTCCTCACTGCCAGCTCCAATTCCCCACCTTGTTTCCAAAGGCTTGTCAAGGACTGTGGCATCTATCCTGTGATACCCAGCAGGAAAGGGTGGCACAGGAAGGTGCTGCCTGTCCTCTCAGTAGCCCTGAAATCTAGAGACTGTAGGGTAACATGAAGAATCAGTCTTGTCATGAGGAAGAGAAGGCCCAAAAAAAACCCAAGTGGGAAAAAGAGGTTACTAGACTTTTTGAGAAAAAAGCTCGAAAACAAGAAAACCACCAGCAAAGCCAGCAGAAGGCAAATGTAAAATGTTGAGTATTAATTACTTTATTTGAAGAGGAACACTCTGCATTGAAAGACCAAATAGGAGTTACTGGACTCAAGTATGGACTGATAATATTTTCCTCTCTGTCATCTCTTGGTCTCCCCAGTATTTAGCATCCATTCCATATGGATGTTGGTTTCTTTTCAGATGCACTAGAGAGCTGCCAGAAACTTCTGTGGCTCTGACACTTAGCCCAAATACCATTTACAATTTTTTTTTTCAAATTTGTGCAAGTAAAAATACAAGGTTCATTATTCCATGCAGAAATTCTCTCATCATCCAGCCAAATTTAAAAATAAATAGTTGCAATTAAATGTGTTGCTACATTATTTATGTAGATGCATTCAATTTGCAGAAAGCTGCTATAAAAATACTCCCCTTCAATCCATGGGAAATTTATTGCACTTTTATTGTATATTTTCTTCTCCCTGCTCAAATGTATGTTGCTCCCTGCCTTTTTTTCACCCGTGTTACTTAACACATTATTTTCCAGCCACAGTTTCTCCTATATTTGTCTTGAAAGAATGAGGGATGTAATCTAAATCCAAATGTTTCTTGATTATTTGTGAACAAGGCTGCCAAATGATTACTAGACAGATAATTCCAGTATTTCTCTTGAAATCAAGCACCACTCCTTGTCCCTGCATTTGGCTCTTACAGCTGTTGGGTAAATGATATGCACCAAGGCTGCCCAAGGCTTCTGCGTGCATATTAATTCTGTCAGAAACTCCAGACACTAAAGAATTGCTAATTTAACAACAGACTGTGAAATTATTTTTCTTTCTTTATTAATTGCTGTGCTATTTGAAAGTGACTTCACTGCCCTGACTGTATTTGGCATGAAGAATGGGGGGTATTTCATCCTGTGAGGAAATAACTTAAAGCTTTCTCCCCAGCAGTCTCTATATTCATAACCAAATATAAATATGTGAAACAACAGCTAATAAAACCAGGTTAACTTGCTGCAGGTGTTCCTCTGTCAATTTAGCCAGGTGATATTAGCAAAACCTGACAGGGAAGCACAGTGATGTATTTCATTTGTGCCTTGACATTTTGATTCTGTTTGTTAGAGTGTATGTGCAGGGATCTGGCTTTTTCTCCAAGACCTCTATAGCTGTCAGTCTGTACAAACAGGATTTGACAAGATGTCCATTTAGCAGAATGGGAGGGCAAAGGAAAAATAAAAAAAGAGAGAAACCAGGTATCTGGGTAAAGCTGCACTGCAGTGCAAAAATGGATGCTTTTCACATACAGAGGAACTCAAAAAAAAAAAAAAAAAAAAACAGAGCAGCTTGATATGCAGGTCTGAGACAGTTTGCATCCTTTAATCAATAGCTCCTTCAAGAAAGGTGGCCAAGAATAACATAAATAGATGGCAGAGGAGAAAGAAGACAAGAGACAAGAGCTGGAGAAGGCACAGGATCACTCATCACACACATCACAGAAAGATTTTTGGTGAGCCTTAATTATTTTTTAAAAAGAGAGGTAAAAAAAGGATGCTTTCATTTCCTCAAGAGAAATTAGATTTAAGAATAAATCTAAATAGGAAGCTTTGCTTTCCAAGGCTGCCTTTTTCCAGCCTGAGGAAAGACGCAGAAGGTGATGAAGCTGTCTCTTCCAGGGATAATGTAGGAATTTAGAAGCCTTCAGCTTGTTTCTCCCTGCAAAGAACTTTGGACCAGAAGCAAGCAAATGATTTACAATGAAACAGAGTACAAAATAGCTACAAAGATGAAACAACAGAAAATGAATGAAGCATTAAGCAAGACAGTACTCAGAGTTCAGAGATTTATGGTCACTGGCTGGTGTATAAAGATAAGAAAGGGATTTTTATAGTCTGGGTGATTCCTGCATCTCTGCAAGCATGGTTTAAAAGCAATGCTGAATACACAACTCCAGTTAAAATTCAGGGGAAAAAAAAGTATTAATTAGTGGGACTGTAACCATACCTTACCTTTCAAAATGTACCTCTACAAAGCACCAGCCACAGCAGTGCTGCCTACAGGCTGCATAACCAGGCAAGGGCCTGCCTCTTCCTCCTCCAGAATGCATGACAGCTGCTCCTGCCACATCTACCCCAGGCTGCAGAGAGGCATCTTCCTCTCACCCTGTCCTCTCACGGCCATGCAGCTGAACACACAGTTTTCATGGTCCAGCTCATATGAGCGATCACAGGACGAGTCCAGCACCCAGCCACTCCCCAGCTCACACAGGAGCAGCTGGGTGCTGTCTGATGGACAGGAGAGTTGGGCATCCCATGGCTATGGGAGGGCACACACCATACCACCACACACACAACCACCAGGATCCAACCACAACACCCTCAGCTGGGCCAGACAACTCCAAAGCCACCAAAGCTGATCCTAGACATCAGGCATGTCTGCAAATGACCTGCCATCCCCCAAAAAGGGAAAGTTTAAAATAAGTTTGTGTCAAAAAGAACCCATGACAGACACCCTTGAGCAGTTTTGCACTTTCACAGCACTCCTGTACATCACCTCTGGAACAAGCTGATGAAAGATCTCAGTTGAGCAGAGCCAGTCATGTCCTCCTTACCTTGCTGCTCCAGCGAGGTAGAAAATATGTATTACTGAAGCTGTAAAGTGCTTACAATTATTGCTGCAAACCCAGTAATCTCCACTGATGTAGGTAAATTGCTGATCTCTCTATCACTGTTACTTACAATGCAAAAAACCTTGGGTTTTCTCCGCAGCTTAATAAAACCTGCGGGGAATTGGTGCAAGGCTTTCATTCCTTATAGCCAGCCTTTAATGTAGAAGTCTAGATTTCCTGGAGGGGAACTGAATAGTTTAGGATAATTAGTGATTTACATATAGAGCTGTCAACAAAGATACATGGTATTAAGTTACCATGATGAAGGGTTCCACCTCCTCAGTTGCTACATTGGATTTGATTTTATTTAAAAATTCTGTATTTTAATTCTGCTCACATTCTGCAATTGCTAGTAAAGTGGCCTGAAGCGGACAGCAAGAGGAGAGCACTAAATCGAAGGCTTAAATCACTTCTTCCTCAGTTCCCCCTGGCAGATTTAAAGAGCAACCTGGCACTAATGCTTTCAAATAATATACTGCTGGACCTGACACAGCAGAGAAACTCTGCTTCAAATCACTCAATGGTCCAGATGACCATGCAATTACAATTAACCTCCTGCCCGCTGTGCCTAATGACAAATGATCATGTGAATGATAGACTCAGGAAAAGACCCAGGTATCAAAAAAATTATTTCTGATTCTTACATATTTAAAAAGCCATTTTCAGTTAGGAAAACGCCAAGGGACACTAATTTTAGTTTTGCATCCAAAAGAAATGAATAACCCTTGATAATACACATGCAGGCATAAGCACAGGCTGTCAGCCTTCTCGCAGCAAGAGGGATGCATGGACGTCTCCTTCCGCCAGAGCTCTGTAATCGGAAAAGTACCAATATCCTCCACTGCTATAAATCTCATCCCAGAAGAGAGAGCATGAATTTTGTCCATGCTGGATAAAAAAAGGTAATATAACCTCAAAATAGCATGCAGTATTTTTTGGCACACTTACTCGGCCCATGGGGTTCGCATTACAAGGTCAATAAGTAGGGACTTATCCTGTGTTGTTCCGTCAGGTTTTGTACTTCTCCTGCTTTATGTCCCTCATCTCATACTTAACTCAAGACCTCACTTTACCAGGGAGTAGCCTCCTCTCTCTGGTCATGCAGCATCTTCAGAAGAAAGCAGAGCTATTTTCCAACCTGCTCCCTCTGCAGAACAAGGAAGCACAAAGATCATACCATCCTGGGAGGTGCTGGGGCACCTGTTTCCTTTCCTGTACTTGGCTTTAATGGGGTAAGAATTTTTTTGCTCCAGTTGTGCTCCTGGTCAGATGATCTGTCAGCAGAGCACCTGGAGTGATCACTCCCTCACTTGCTTCAGTGAAGCAAGCTCAATAATTTAAATAATTTTTTAAGGTTTTTGAGAAGTCGCTCATTCTAATTACTGTCCAGACCTGACTGGGCAGAAACCTCCAGCTCAGGAGCAGCAGGGTGTGTGTGTGTGTGTGTGTGCGTGTGTGTGTGTATTACTTATTTTTACATTTATATGTATAGGACATGCTTATGCAAATTCTATCTCCCATTCTTCCTTAATCTGGCATTTTCCACATCTCCCAAGAATGGCAGAAACAATATGGATATGGCCACTCACCATTTGAAAGCATCAAATCACTTGCAGACACTGCCCAGACCTCTTCTGAAGCAAGAGCAAGCCTTTAGGTCCTCTTTGCTCCAGAGTCAAAGGATGCAGCACCCCCAGACAGCGTGGGCCATACCCCCAGCCAAGATAAATGGGCAGCACCATGCTTGGGCAGGCCCCTCCTGCAGAGCCTGTTATGGCAAGTATTTATGAAGTTGTATGCTGAGCTGTTTTATAGCAGCTAATCACAGGCATAACACAATTAGGAGATAAGCCTTGTAATGCAGAACATTATGTATAAGGGTTTCTACATATATTTATAGCACCTGTTTCAGCATGCCTTCAGACAGAGTCTTCTCATGTAAAAGAAATATACTGTACTCTGGCAATTTATTCTGATACTTGATTAGGGAAACATTGCTTCATGAATTCTAAGCCATGACATTTCCACTAATCTTTCCATTTCAACAGCACAGAAAGGAATGTCTTTCATATCTCCATGCTTATCATTTTCAAGCTGAGTATATTATCTGCTTGTCTCTGGATTTACTTGATAGCTTTTAAAAAAAACTAAAACAGACCACCACAGTCTGTGAAACTTATGTGTGGCTTACTTGGAGAGCTGTATGTCATTCCAAAGATGAACAAATGTAGAAACTAGCTCTCATCTTTATTCTAAAGTATGTCAAATAAATAAAAAATTCAGATTGCTATCTGTTATTTCCCTTCAATGAGACTGCTGCTTGAAAGATTACAAACGATGATGGTTTTGCTTTTGCAGAAGGCCACACATTAAACTTCTCCTATTGCCTTGCAGGGATCAGAGTCAATTTGTTGTCAGATTTCCTAAGCTTCTGTGCTCTTCTGCCACACCCCACAATGCAACAGCTACCGGGGCCCTGCACACCAGTCTGCCCCTGAGAGACCTTATCTTGCCATCCTTGCAGCACCCCTCCTTCTGCTCCCCAGCCCCACAGGCATTTTAACACCTAAACAAATAGGCAGGAGCTCCTCAGCTGGAGTATCCAAGTTACAGATTTAATTTTGTGTTGCTTGTCAGGTCCCCCAGCAGCGTGAGCTATTCTTGTGTGCCACAATACCTTGTCCAGTCACAGTTTTACCTGGGACTGCTCTCTAACCATGGAGCATCCTATGGACCTATAACCTAGAACACAACCCATCAGCTCATGAGGGGATAAAACTTGACCTGAAGTTGTGTCCTGGGAGTGCACTGCTGCTCACAGTGCCTGCTCTAGGTTTTTCAAAGGTGCCAAGCTACAGCCAGCACAAAAAAGGGACTTGGAAAGATTCACAGCATTCTGCTTCAGCCTATGAATCCACTCCCAAAACATCATCCCACCTACTAATGTAGAAAGAGCCTCTGTTATCATTAACTGCAACAATCGTGCCTTTTGTTCTGCCATTATACAACCTATAGCAGCCTTTATTATATATTCAGACTCAACCTGTCTTTGGAATTTGCTTTCCCAATAGCTGTCATTCTCCAACACTTGTCAGTTGACTCAGATAACAAAATATTACTCTGATATTCACAGCACAACTTGGAAATTCCCTGCACAAACTACAGGGAATTCTGCCAGTTCTGAGATAAATTAACTGCTTATCAAAGGCAAAACTGACAAGGGTTGTTGGTTTGGTTTTTTTTTTTTTTCCTTTTTGCAAGTTTATTACTTCCCAGCCCTGTAACGCTATTTAGCTTTTCCATGATCCATGCATGAAGACATTTAGATATATCAGCTCGGATTAATAACAACACAATTACAACCACTTAATGTGTTTAAGGGAACAGTCCCAGCTTAATTTCCGGTAGGAGCATGCTCTGCTAGCAAAGCAAAAACCATGAACCTGTGCTCAAACCTTCCTCTGGCTGTTTAGCCAGAAACTTCCCCGCCCACTAGCACCAGGATGAGAGCTTAGTCCCTGATCCCAACTCCTCAAGGCACAGTCCACACGGCTTCTTCCAGGGTTTGACTGCAGCTCTTCCTTTTCTCACACCAAAATCAATACCACCGCAGCTCCTCATGATATTATGCTAAATTCTGGCAGAGTATCCTCATTTTTCCTCATGAAGACAGCCTTCTGGGTCACATTTTGGAGGTTATCTTCTAAAAAGCCCCAAATTGAGCCTGGCAGCAATTGTGTCCCAAGACCCAGCGTTTTCTCAGGACTTAAATGCCAAAGCATTTAGGCTTCCCATACCCCAGGAAAAGAAATTTACTCCAGAGACCTTGTGGGCACAAAGATGCCAAGTCCTCTTACAGCCTGAAGGACATAAGAAAGTGTCCAGCAGGTTACCAAAATCAGCCCTACACGTACAGCAGCCCAGGCTTGTGCTCAGCAGCCTGCCTACAGAGAGGCTGGCACCCCACCACTAAATAACCCATTCCTCTCTATCACACATAGTCCATTATCCTTCCCAGCCAATTTCTCTCTTTCTGGGGTGTGTGTGGGGAAAAGTGTAATGTTTCCAACATGGAACAAAAGGGTGGGCATATTTCAGTGCCGAGCAGAACTGATACTGCCCACACAACCTGGGGTTTGGAAATAATGTATTTATAGAAGTACATTAAGACCAATTTAGAAAAGGTTGATTAGATAAAGTAATGCTCATTCAGGCAAGCCTAAACAATTTTCTTATTTCATTGAATCAGCAATAATGTACTCCTACAAATGCAATAAATATATATCTAATCACCTCCTCCTTCAGTGACTTCTCCCCCTGTTCCTTTCAGTTGGTAGCATTTGGTTTGGGTTGTTTTCAGAAAGGGAAAAAACCCCAGTAACTCATTTATAAAACCTTCCCTTCCCGGTAATTTTATTTTATCTCTGTAGCATAAGGCAATCTAGCAGAAGCAAACATTGTTTACTTGTTAATACCAAGCCAGAACTCTTAAAGAGAGTCGATGAGACCACAGAGGAAAACTATTGTTTTCTTTGTTATTCTGCAGGAAGACCTGGGGTAACATGTCAGACATTGGTGGAGTCTTTTGGGGAAAATACAAATAGTTCCTCTGTTTTCATCCATATGCATGGGAATCGTGCTGGTCTTACAAGCACTGCAAGATTTTGTGTTGCTGCTCCAGCTACGTCTTCTCATACCATAAGAACACCTGCTTTAAAGAAAAAAACCACAGCAATTTCCAATTCAGAAATCAAGGTATTTTTAAAATCCTGTTTTGATTGTGTTACTGGATCTACTGATCATCACAAGGTACATCTCAGGAGATACAGTGCTAACTGCAGACCAGGCTTCTGTGCCTGTGTCCTGGCACCCCACAGCCCCTGGGTGAGCCCCACAACCAGGATCCAACCACTGGCACTCAGATGAGCTGAGAAATTGAGGGGCTGCAGGCAAGTGAGGGTCCTAGCCAGACATATGCATACAAAATTCTTTTGCTTTTGCTGCATGGTGACAACATCTGTTATTAGGACACTGGCTGTTTACCTGTGGGTTTCACGGCTTTCTGTCTTACGAGTGCCTTCAGCTCAACACCACATTTGGACCTCAGACTCCCTCCTAGCCTCTCCCTTCTCTTTTCACTCTCTCCATTATTTGTCTCTAAGAGGAATTAATATTTCTTTAAAGCACCCGGGGGGAAGTACTGTTTTTGTCACCTCCTTTCTATGCAAGCATTTGCTGCTGAGATGTGAGGGCACATATATGCAACAATTGCATGAAACATAGACATGGGGAAATTTCTGCTGCTGAGCAGAATTTTTGCAGCTGTGTTTGTTCCCAAACTAAATTCCCAAGCATACACTCTGTATAAAGTGTCTATCAACCACCAGCACAGAGAATTGATTCATCAAGTATACCCCTTATGTAAAGAGACCTTTTTTTATCCCATGCTACAAATTCAAATTTAATCAAGGATACTGCTTAAGCAGGCTTTTTATTTTCCATACCTAAGTCCAGCAAATTTCTCTGGATCATTTCTGCTTCAGTTAGGCAATGTTACTGGGTTGCTACTACAGCTCATTTCCTCCTAGCCCGAAAATGGCAACATTTGGCCTCTAAAATCAAAAAAGGTTCCAATTTAACAAATACTTAGCATCCTTTGCAAACAATAGCCTACTCCAGCAAGATGCTAGGTAAAAACTTTCAAAGCCAGAACTCAAAAGTCCTGTGTGTACACTCATAAGAGCCCAATCTTCAACAATTTGGTGAGCAATGTACAAATTACTCCCAGTACCACTAACTGTTTTGAAAAGTCCTACACTTAAGAAATGTATGTGGGGTGTTGTCTTGTTCTGTAAGTGCCTAGTCTCTCCTGGGGTCTTAATAAATGCTCTTGGAAAACAGGAATGGTTAATGCCTCACCATTAGCTTCAATGGGATAGAGGCTTTACTCCACAACTCTCACTTATGTGCCTGGATATAGGTTTAGAAACCTAACTTTAATTTGCTTCTCTTGGAAATCTAACTCGAAAAATTCAAAACTACCAACAAGGGATTAATGAGGAAAACAAAATTAGTCAGACTTTTGTAGCTATAGAGCAATACAGACAGCTGAGCGGCTACTTCTAAGAAGTCAGCATGAAAGCCTGGAAGATGATTTTCTGGTTTAAAACTTGCACTATAATTTTGTTTGACTCAGGATGAATTCCGCTCAAAACTGAATTGAAAACAAATGAATATTTATATTCTTTGCCCTACAGCCAACACCCAAAGCAAGGAGTACATTTGCTCAGCTCATCCTGAGGGTGGCATGGATGTAGCTCGAAGACCCCACTTGTATCTCAGCAGCATGGGAAGTAAACATCACATTGCTGTTTAATTTGTCCAGCAATGAGAAGCAGGGAAGTAAACAAAATCCTTCTCATAAGAGAGACACAGTCAGGAAAAGTTCAGCTGGATCCTCCAACTCCAGCCCCAAGAATAATTCTTGTTGAAAACATCTGGATGCATTTTCTTTATATAGTTGTATAATTTTTCTGAACCATCCCTGATAAGTTTTTCTCCACTATGTGCACTTTACGTCCTTAAGGGAATATTCTTTCCTTGATGTTTTCTCCTGGAGCACCATCCCCTCCTGAGCAACAATGCTCAGCATGCCCACCCTCAATGTGCTCAGGACAAAAATCAGCTAAGGTACTAACAGGCAAGCAGCCACTGAAGAGAGCAATGAATCCATAGTGAGAGAGAATGAAAGTAATGATGAAAAGGTGTGAAGCTTTTTCTTGAGCAAGCCAAAGAAACTTTCCACAGAGAAAACTAGGAAAAAAAATTAAGCGTAGAAGAAAAAGAATGTAGGGGCAGGAACTTGCTGGCAGTGCTGTTCTCTAGAACTCTACTGGCCATGTCAGACAAATTAATATATTTCTGCTTACTACCTAGCTTTTTTCCCCTGCTTTTTAAGGATTCTATTATAGTAATAACCCCAGAATACCTTGCAGCACTCGCTCTCACATGCATGCATAGATTAGGTCTAATATAATGCACTTCCCATTACTGAGTGAAGGTGTGAGTGCACCTGCTCCGCATTGCTTCAGGCAGACAATTGCCCTGTCCTAACCCCTTCTGCAGCCAACATGGCAAGCAATTTATCACCATAATCTAACTTCATTCACTTCCCTGCTGAGTGACAGCCATCAAAAGTCTCATTATTGGCATGCTACTAGGTGGAAAGGCAATCACATCACCTAACAAGGTCTTAAAGAGGACAGAAACTTCCCAAATCCCATTACCTAGAGGCCCTCCCTCCCCCAAGATGAAGATTTGAGCATGTTTGTGCCACAGATGTCAAATACATTTCTGACCCTTTTTAATCTTTCACCCTTGCTTCCAGGTGAATGAAGCAGGAGAGTCCTCTTGTAGGTGTATGGACTTGCTTTGTGGAGTTTAAAACCATCAACAGTTGAATTTGCTGGATGTTTTCAAGGCAAATCCACTTACCTGACTAATAAGTAATCCTTCTGGGCAGGGAAAAGTCATGCAGAGATTTATCCTTGGCAACTCCAGCACAGTGGTAGGAGTGTATTTCTCTACAATGCAGGAGGACTGTTTTTGTGTATTTGAGCCTATTACTGGAAGCACAGACAAAACCCTTCCAAAACTACCTATTCCATTAATTTCTGCAAGTGAAATGGCAAGGACACTTGTGTCAATGGAAATCACAAAATAAGATTAATAATGACAACAATGACAATCATCAGTCTGTAACTCAGTGGCTCACATCATCAGGCAACACTACCAAGTCTGGTGAGGCAGCGGCTGCTGCCAGCCACAGCTAAGCACGAGTCATTCTGGGTTCATTGCCTGGTTCTGCTGCAGCCGTGTCAGTCTGAAACACCACCTGCAGACTCCTCCTGACTTCTCCATGGTAGGACTTGGAAGGGCTGTGCTTTGAGACAGGCAGAGGCAACAAACCAAAGCAAACCAATTCAAGCTGTCAGTTTTTGGCCAGCTTCCGTGAGTGCAATGCAGTGAGAAAGGCTGGCTTAGTCCCTTGAGCCTGTGTAGTTCAGCTCCCAGTTTGAAGGTCAATATATGGGACACCTCTGTATCACACTTGCATTGAACAGGGTCCTCCTGAGTAGGTCAGACCTCCTGGCCTTTAGTGTATGCTGCTTTACAGGACAACCCTGCCTCTGAGACAAATTCATTCACCTTTCAGGAGCAAGCACACATCCCTGCATCTCAAGGCAAGCTGAAGTTTGCATGCATCCTGCACATCTTCAAGCATCAGGACTCAAACTTACTGATGATTTCACTTATTATCACAAACCAGAGGCTCTTTTGTTGCTGTTCACATGTGGGAAGATGTGAGCAACTGTCCCCATGAACATGAGAGCAGCAATCCTCTGCCATGGGCTGCAAAAACTGCCAGAAATGTGCATCGTGGTATCTTTGGTATCCAAGGGAGAGCTGCTGAAGCATTTTCATGCAGGGACTATTAAAAAATACTTTTATTTTCTCTCTGCTTTTTTGCCTTTTTTTTTTTTTTTTTTTTTGAGGTTAGAATGGAGTAGTCTGGTGCACTGTGCTGACTTCACAAAGCAAAAGCATCAGTTTCAAACTTGAGGACTCATAATACAGATTTATATTAAGACAGTCCAATGAGCTAGTCCAATGGAAAATAATAATAAAAAAAAAAAAACAACAAAAACACTGTTCTATTTTTTTTCCAGTGTTTGTTTCACCTTCAGGATTCCTTCCTTTGAAAATCAGGACACCTACACAAGTGCCCATGTACATACATATATATATGCACATGTTAAAAAATATGCATCAGATAGCACTCCAATCCCATTCAGGATGCTATTTACATCTTTCTGTATCTCGTTGTGCTGGAAGAGGAGAAGGACTTGTTTCCTGCTTTTTGTTCCTGTCTTTGGTACAACAAGAAACTCAGACTGACTATTTTTCATAATGCAACACTTGGAAAAAAGGATCTGGTTAGTGCAGAAGAACTTTCCATGTGTGGAAAAGGCTGGCATAAATGGTCTCCAACATACCTGTAAAATTGCTAGACTTTTATTAAATAGTTACTAGAACCCATGAGTTTATTTTGCCAACAGGGACAATGGGCATTGGGGGAACTTGGACACACTCCAGTTACTCATCATCTGGATTCTCTTACAACAAAGTAATGTGACGCACCTGTGATTATGGTTGCTAAAAACTTTTCACTGGAAACTATTTTCTTCTAAATGATCTTTCCTCTAAGAATTGCCAGGTAATTAACATGTTTAAATAATTTCTACTTCTCATCCAAAGCTCAGGCATTTTCATTCTGCAAAACGTTATCTTAGTTAAAGTTATAAGAAGAATTTTAAAAGGTTCTAATTCCGTTCAAAAACATTCATGGAAAACACTTAGTAGTTGCTGTAATAATTATGTCCACAGCATTAAGCCTTGCTGCTCATGCATGTACTTCATATACCCTCAAAACACTTCGTTCCATTCTCCCCATACAGCACCATGGATGCCTTTTCAGGTTAATTTACAGCAGCATCTGGGACATTTGGTCAAAATTCCTCTGGAGAACAGATCAGAAGGGAGAATGGGACAAGGGCTGAAACAAAGCCAGATCATAAGAACAGCTCATATGGCATAAATTAACCTTTTTTCTTCACAAAAATCACAACATCTTCCAATAGAATCTGTTACAACTAGCCATCAAATTGCAGCAGATACCAGGGCAAATTAACGATTCTTTGTTTTTGTGCAAGCATACTAATGAAGTTCACTCCCTTTGTTAGCCAAGGTGATCCATACTGAGACTGGTAGATTTTTCTCCCTTAGTCCAGAGAGGTTTCATGCCTGCACTTGGGCCTGCAGAAACAGCCAAGGGAACAGAACGCACCCCAGTACAGAATCCACCAGGTCTTGACCTCAGGACTGAAATCCCCCTCCTCTACCCACAGTACTAGATCCACAGTACCCCTGCAGAGCACAGCTCCACGACACCTGTTTATCAACCAGGTATCCCTATTTAGATCTTCATCTCCTTGCCTAGTTGTAAAAGATTATTCAGGGGTCATGTCTTAAATATATACCAGACAGCTTCACACACATGTACCTAAACACACATCCATCCACAGCCCCAAATGGGTTGGGATTTTTTTTTGCCAGTTTTTTTTGTGAGCTGTTTTCAAGGATATTCAAAGTTCAGCTTCTGCCAATTCGGTTTTTTATCTCCTCTTTTTTTAAAATCAAACTGCATTTCAACTACAGATCATCTCTACAGGAGTCAGTTCTTATTATCAGTGGACTTCTTAATTAATGTTCACCCTGTCTTTTTCTGTTGCTATATTGAATTTGAGTGCATATGGCTTAATAGACACACCAGATGCTGCTTCCCTAGGTTGTTTAGAAGCTAATGCTTCATCATTTGAAGGTTTCTAAAAAAGAAAGGCTCATTATTTAGTAGATTAGCCATCAGTTCAGAAGAGGAGACAACCTGGAGGAACTACCTTGCCTGGCTGGAAACGGAAGTCCAGACCTTAGGAGGGGCTGTGCTGCTGCTTCACTGGAGAAGGAAGTGGGCAGCCTGGGTGCCTTCTTTTTTGCAAAGCCTACTGATAGTGAAATAATGTCTTCTAGAAATAGCATAATTTCCTCCCCACCTTCTCCAGCTAGGTAAGGGCTGAACCTAATGGACTCTTGACTTCTCCCAAGGCTGGAGACTTTTTCTGCTCCAGTCATTTACTTATCGTTTTGCCCTTCCTTATGGTTTAGAAGGTGAACAGAGATATAAAACCACTGCCTTTAACATCTGCCTTGCCACCCCCAGAGATACCAGCAGTCAGCCAGCAGTGACATCTCAGACTCAGGCGTGTGACAGCTGGAATCACAGAGTATGATGATACCTATCCTCAACTCTCCTCCTCCCAACCCAAACAGGTCAGGTAGAAATGTAAGCAATTCTTGCTTTCTATTACTGATAATCCCAGAAACATCTCCCATGTGCCACTTTAAAGGTATGAGGTCACATGTATTCATTTAGGAAGTAGACAGGCAGGAGTCCAAGTATCTCTGGCTGCAAGAAACATGGGTGATGCATTAAATCACGTGAGTGAAAGGCTGAAATTTATAAAATGTTATATAAACCAGAGTTGCATTGGTAAATGTGCAATCTAGGCACCAGAAAAAAGCTTGCAGTACATGCTGGTGGACATGGTTTTAAGTATGCAGTCAGACAACCTACTTGTGAAATGCACTGAAACAACTGCATTTGTAGCATCTTTAGGCTGAGCCAACTCTAAACAATTTTTATGTTTAAGAAGATAAATATGAAGTATCTGACAAGTCTACATACAGTGTTGTCATAGATTATAACTACAACACAGCCTCATTGCAAATACTATTAATAACCTTGTGTACGGTTAAGGGAAAAAAAAAGAAAAAAAAAAGAGGAACAAAAGAACCCAAAAGCCACCCCCCACTCAATCCCATATTGGACCCCAAAAATCCCAGCCATGGCCCAATGCCTTGCCACATTATGGTTGCTGGTAGCAGGATGCTGACACTCCTAATATCAGAAGCTGCTCAGGCTGCTCCCCAAAAGGAGAGAGCTTTTCTCTTTCTCTCTGTGCCTCTTTATAAAGCTTCAGCATGCCGGGAGGAGCTGGTAGGGATGGGCTGCAAAGACACACTGTGGGACTGCTTTATTTTTCTCATTACAAGCAGGTGACATGGCCCCCAGGAGCAGAGGCCCAAGTTCTGCACATGCACAATTTCTCTGTAAAAATCTCCTTTTGGCATGCTGGCAGAAGTTCATAATTATGAATTCATGGTTCACAATTATGGTTCATAATTCTTCCAAATAGAGAGGATAGTGAGACAGGAATCTACAGAAAGAGCTGAATCAGCACTTCCCTTGAGTTTCCTTCATTTCACAAGGAGTCTCCATATGGAGAAAAATCTAAACTTCAGCTTTTTGTTTCCAAATGAGTTTAAACCATACCTCCAGTTTATTTGGAGCAGGTGGTGCAATAAAAATGCTAAAATGAGTTTATGGACAGGATTATATGACTTAGTGCTTCTGGCAAACAAAGACTAGCACACGAACAGTGGAAGTCCTCTCTCCTCTTCAGTCCTCCGCTTTCTAAACTTTCTTGCTCAAACCAGAAGAGAAATACTAACTCATAACCTTTAGGCCAAGCCAGCCATCTCCCAGCCCTTGCTGCCAGGCTCTGCAGCCAAGGCAGAAGCTTGTGCTGGAGCATTTGTTCACTCTCACCCAGCAAGAGAGAGTTTCACTCACCCAAATGCTCATTGCCTGCATGAGGCAGCCCGTGGCACAAGTGGGGTGTCCTTGAAAGATCAGAACTCATTACTCCACATGAGCATGCCAGGCTCCAGTCTCTCTCTAGAGAGTGTTAAATATAAGCTGCTTTAGACTTCAGCTTCTGGAAACATGACATGTTGACAACAACATGAGGAGAGACAAGAAATTTGTGCAAAAATAGCTTATTGCAGACCAGCCAACCCCCAATGCATTTTGCCTCTCCAGGGCTATCACACAGCAATCTTCACTTTTAAAAGGCAAGAGTTAAAACCAGCTAAGAGAAAAGGACACACATAACATTGAGGTTTACAATGGTAGAAATACAGAGGGGAGAAAACATAATGACAAAGTCTTCACAAAACATACACTGGTCCTGAAGAGGTCCCTAGGTGTGCTTCACATAGGCCAGGACAAGCCCTTCAATGGCAGCTTATAAATATACTCTCAAATAGATTAAGGCTTAACATTTCCACCCCCAAGTCAAGAGCAACTGGGGTAATTTCCCAAGCCTCACTAATGCCAGCTGATTAAGAGTCGCAACCTTAACTAACAGCTACCTAGAGCTTGATCCCTGCAGCCTCATTTAGGTGCTCAGAGGACCTCAGCTGCAAAGGTACTACATCAGCCAGGAGGAGCATCATCTCAAGCCTCCTGCGCTCGCAGGAAGGACTACTGCAATCAGAACTTCTGGGCACCTGCCCAACATCCATGGCAATTTCTGCCCAGAACCTTTTAGGGACAGCCCATCAACCACCAGAAATGCTGCAGATTGTCCCAAACTGCCTCCATCCAAGCTCAGGCACGCCCTGGAGCCACAGGAGGTGAGAAATCTCCTCGTGCTGTCCTCAGCTCTCCTTCTGGGCGTGTTTCTCTGAAGGGCTGACATGACCTCTGCAGAGCTCCTGCAGTCCCAGCACAGCCTCCTGCTGCAGCCCCTGGGCTCCCCGCCATCACTGGCGGGTCCGTCACTGCACAGGCGCCTGGGATGTCCCCGTGCGTTTCTGTGTAAGATGGCAAGGGCCACCTCTGCTGCAGAGAGGGAGGTTTGATAACAGAGTTTTACAGGGGGGACTGGAGCCCCAGCTACATCCAGTCCATGGTGTGGAGGTGGACTGGATGCAGCATTCATTGTGCTGGGACTGGAAGGCTGGCTGATGATTTATAGAAGACACGAAGTGACCTTTGGCTCATTTAATATCTGGTTAGATAATAGTCAGCCTTTGATGTACAAACTCATTCAACAGATTATTCCTCCAAGGTGTCTTTCCACCTCTAGTGCAAATCAGCCCAGAGATAATGTCAGAAACTGAACACACACTTCCTTTCAATCTGCTCCTTCAACACTTCCTCATACACATCACCTCAGAGTTCCATCCCAGGGACATGTATGCATAGTGCCTCATGTATTGCATCAGCGAGATATTTTCAGAGAATAAAGCTGTGCACAGGCATAGCTCAGGGGAGGGGTGCATGCACCTGTGCACATGCACAAGAAGCATGTGTGTCCAAGAAGCAAAAGCAGAACAGCACTTGGAACAAGAAAAAATACATCATCTTTTAAGTGCAGCCACCTAATCTTTTCTTTCAGGTCTGTGAGGCACAAGATCACATCGATAACACCATTTTATCAAGTCACCAACCAACACTATGCAGTGTTGTTGCTATTTTTTATTGTCATAGAAAAAAAAAATCTCCTTAATGAAGCTGTTCAGCCTTTGTTTGAAAAGCAAAAGCAGGAGCCGACCTCATCAGTGTTTAAGACTTACAGGGGCTGAGAGGGTTTTCTCGCTGAGCATCAATTCCAGCTCTTTGAACCAATTGCCACAGATTCCAGGAGCTTGCCCACACTACAATTTTCACACTTAGCAACTGTAAAATTGTTAAAGCGATATCTTTCCACACCGTTGCTCTGTTATTAGTGCTTAGTTTGGCATGCCACCTTAGTTACGGGCTTTAAATGCCACTTTCCGGGGTAACCTTGGCCATGAAATCGGAAAATCAGATCATTTTCTGGTCTTTTTTTTTTCTTTTTCTCTGGATAAGATTAGATTTTGCTACGCCTGACTGACAAATCTCATTTGGGATTCCAGAGGAGGCTGAAGCCCTGACCTCCTTAAGAAGTAGGAGGCAAAGATGTCTCAAGCTATGATAAGAAAGAAAGAGCTAATTTCAACACATCACCTAACAGGCAATTAGTAATTAATTTGCACTGAGACACAAACATGCTTGCAAAATATGTTCAGAGAGTGCTTCCCTGTAAAGTCAGGCTGCTTAGTTTTATTTCTCTAAAATGATGCTAAAACATAGGAGTTTTCTTTCTCTGTGTTATCTACGTCTGTTATAATTCTCTCAGGAAAACAGAACTATAGGAGTTAGGGGTTTCTTTAAGTATTTTAACTAAATGCGATGAAGAAGCAGCCCAAAAGTGTTTTTAGGAATTATTTTTTAACCATGTTTAAGTGATTATTTGACCTTTCTGTAGCTACAATCTTTTGACAGCTCATTATGTTCCAAGCATGTTATCTGTGCCAGATGCAGTGTTACTTAAAAAGGATGACAAACTGCATATCAACTATAATGAACAACAGACAAATGTCAAAAAATTTAATTTCTAGTGTTTAGTCATGCTCACATTGAAAGTTAACATCACATTAAATACTATTACAGAATATCATTCAAAATGACAGGGCAAAAGCTCAGCTGCTCCATCAAGTAATACACTTTAAACTGCAGGACTTCAGTGGTTGGTCCACAGAGCTGTAATAAGTGATGATAAGCAGGACCACCCACTGACACCCTGAGACTTACTGCTGATTAACTAGGAATAAAAAACCGTATCAATTCAGCAGAGATGCCCTGTACTAACATTTTCATTCTGGTTATTATCCTTAACATCCCCAAAGAAGAAAAGAAATCACTCAATATGCAGAGGCTGGAAATATTATAGATTAGAAGGATTAAAATACAAGGCACTCTAGAGAGATTGCGATCTTTGCCAGGAATTATTCTGAAAGCACATCTTCAACTAGAAAGGCTGCAGTAAAATTTAAACATCGCCAAGAAGCACAGGCTCACAGGGTTTACCTCCTCTCAGGAAAATGTCCTGGGACTCCATTCAAACTTTAGTGCCAATGCAACCTGAGGAACCACTGGAAAACTTACACATATGGACTTACTTCAGAGCTGTAAGCCCCAAGAAGGCTTCTTCCCTAAGTAGCACTTAGAGCTCTTTGCACTGACTTTCAGAGAAAGCTGTTAAAGACAGGTTTGCAGAGCAGGGGAAGAGGTATGGTCTGTCCCACAGAGCAATTCAGAGAGGGAAGGCTTTTCCAAGCAAGAATTAGCTTGCAATGGGAACCAACCTCCAACCCCACCTTCAAAGCCCCCAAAGCTGACATGCCAATGCCATGATAGCAATGCCTGATCTGTGCCTTTGCAACCTTGCTGACAGTTGGAGGCTGCTAAACTTTTCCACTGGTGCCAATTATCCCCAGGCACTTGAGGCAGGGTAAATGAGGCACACTGACAAGTGACAGTAATTGATTTTTCAGCATGCATTTTTTATATTTAGACAGGGAGTGCCAAGCTAATGAAATGAACTACTAAAGTACAAAAGTGGATTACAGCATGTCAAATAGTCTGTGAAAAGCACCCATCTCAATGTCCTTCAGTCTTTCACTGCCACCCTGCCTTGCAACTGCTGCTTGACTTTGACTTCAGTGGTCTTACCACAGCAGGCACACAGGAAAGAGTTCCTTCAAACACAGCCAAGAGTTCCTTCAAACCCAGTCAATCAGGCCAGGACCAGCCACTGTTGACAAGGTGACCATAAGGAGCCCCAGGGAATAGGGAGCATCAGTTCAGGAAAAACCCTGATAAAACAAAACCTCACAAACACACTACAGATGGACAACAACAAAAAAATGACTTCCTCAGCCATGACCTGCCAATATTAAATGCCAGAAACCAAAGCAGCTGTCAGTAACCCCCTCCAATGTCTTGAGCAACAGTTCTGAATTTAATAAATAAGCTAGTGCTGCTTAAAAAAAACCCTGAAATCCCTTTGTTTTAGTGGTTACTGCACAAAATGTAGACTTGGGGATTAAGGCTTAAGGGCTTCCTGTCAAAAGTCTGTGCAGGTGTCATTAAATGCAGATATGTGAGTAATAATATGGTTTAGTCTTTCTTGTCACTACCAAATCTCCATGAATTTTGTGCTCCAGGATCACATCACAACTCAGAGAGAAGTAGGAACTGGGAGACTTATTTCACATCATCGCTGTCCAGCTCACAAATGCTCTATGCAATGCAAAACCTTAACAATTTACTTCCTTATTTGACACTCACAGCTTTCCCTCAGACAAAAACCAGCCATGCATGCTCCAAGCCCATCCCAATACTGATGTTTAAGCTGGGATACAGCTTGGCTTCCCCACCTATATCACAGACTGGCACCCGTTTGGACAAAATATGAGTTGGTAGTTTCAAATGTACACCTTACACAGAGAACATCCCTTATGGAATATTATTTATGGGCAAGGAATGAGACAGGGCAGTTTGTGAACCTTGTCCAGCCAACACTCCACTCTACCCAGTCTGCAGCAGGAAGCCAAGAGACCTCAGGCATTTTTTCTTAAAAAGGAAAAGGTTTATTTGACTGTCATCCCAGTTAACAAAAAGGATAAAGGAGTTCCATAGTGAAGATAAATGTCAATAAATTTCACCATTCCCAGTTATTCTGCTACTTAAAGGACAATCACATGATTCAGACTCTTTTTCCAGGAAGAAGGATCCTTTCCAAGCCTGGGGCTTATCCTACATCTTTTTGATTTGTCTCCCCCTGACACACTCACCCCACCTGCTTCCCATGTGATTGAATATTAATAGCATGAAATTTCCTATTTAATGTGACAAAGTTCTTTATCTGTTGGCAGTCTTGTATTTTGATCTTCATATCTTCTGCTTATCCTATGTTTTTGTTATGAATAAAATAAAAATTAAAACGAGTAAGGTAATAAAATGAAATGAGATCATATAATGAATATCTTGGGTATTGCACATAGAAGGAAATTAGAAGGAGTTCTATACAGCTGCATTTTTATTCAACAGGATATTAACACACACATGTGTCTTCAAGACCTAAATCAGAGCATCTTTTTATCACTTGCAGTGACACAGGGGAGTTGCAGGAGAAAGAGAATGTGGACAGTGTTGTAAATAAACTGTTTAGCAATGGAAAATATAAACAGGTAATAAATACCAATTTGATAAAGCCCAAGTTTCTGCCTGTTCTCAGATCAGACATGGAAATCAAAGGAATCTTACTCTGGTATGGTGTGATGTTCATTTCAATTGCAATGCAGCAAAAGAAGTGTTGGGAGCAACTCTTACGGCATGGAAAAATACAGTGATTTTGTCACCATGGGGTTTGCTTTTAATCAAGAACTTTGCTCTATTTTTTTTAACGACAAAATTTCTGCTAAGAAAAAAGATTCGGTATTTCTATCATGAGGAGGATGAATTGCAAAGGAGAGATTTGCACAAAGCACTGCTATGTACAAAATGAATTGGTTTGAGCTCATCTTTTCCTCTTAGGCCTAGAAAATGCTACAGTGGAGGAGAAAATTGATTTAAGGTTAAGATGACTCCTCTTTGCTCATAGCTTAACACTATCTTGGAGGACAGAGACATGAGGAAGACCCTGTCCTTCAGGTCCTCCTCCAAACGCAAGTACACTTCCTCCTGGAATCTACTGTGTCCTTTTGCTCTCAAGGGATTCATCACAAGCAGAACTGTATTTCTTCTCCTTTGCTTAATTTTCTTTCTACAGAAACATTCCAAATATTTTTCTTCAACTCTCCCTGCTTCTGTGAGAAATGCCACAACTCAGTCAAGGCTTTATGCTTTCAAAACCAGCCCTCAGAGTTCTTAGTCGTGCAGCAAAGAGGAGAGTCAGTGTTATTAGTCATATTGCTCTCCACCATTAATGTAAATTAATCCAATAGATAATAAAGCTTATTTTCTTATACTAAAGATGTTTGTAAAAATTTTGGAATCTATAAGGCTTAGAAGTGTCTGAATTGTTAAAATCCATCATGCCTGGGGCTTTCAGGGCAAAGAGGTGATCCTCCCCTCAGTTGCAACTTAATAAGAACTTCAGGTTTTGGAAATGAATTACAATACTACTCACCATGGACCCACTATCTTTACCTTCAAAGGGACTCTATAAAAATGAACCAACTAACCTGCACTTAACCTTTTTATCTACTGAACTTTCTTATTTTAAAAGGTAATAAAACTAAACCTATGTGCTGCCTGTAGTACAGCACTGTGTTTTCTTAGCATAATAAACAGCCTATTTTACAAGCTACATAATTTATGTATGTGGTAAACCCAGCAGAGAAAACTTACCATGATTAATAAGTTTAACATTTTTACTTAGGTCACGTAGTCACTTTCCAAAGACATCAATAAAATGTTTTAGAGTTAAATAACAAATCAGTCACTGACAAGATAAATCACTGTAATGGGCAACTACTTTCCAATTACACTTTATTTCTTCAGAAGTCATTTTGGGGAAACAGCATTAATTGCCATTTGGAATTGATAGGGCATTACCACCAGGCAGGGAGAGAGGCATCTCAGTTCAAAACTGTAAATGTCCTGTGTGATGCCAGCATGATACTTAAGTTGAAAATAAATCACAAGCAGCATGAAGATAGCAGGAGTAATGGTTCCCCCACTCCCCATAACAGATGACCTAAATAAATGAGAAACACAGTTCCATAAAAGGTAAAATGCTTCATCTTCTTTTTTTTCCCTTTTTTTTTAACAAGCTATTCTTTAATCCAGTAGCTCAGCTTCAGAATTTCTATGGCACTCACTGACTGTATATATGCAGAGGTATTAGTCACCTGCAATGTGCTTTCTAACTGACGCAGACTTTTTCCAAGGACAGGCAAAAATGCACAAAATATCAATGCTTCCTGGGCAGTTACAGTTAGAAGATGGCCAAAAGGAGCCAAGCATTTACAGAAAAAAACTTCTTATATCAAAATAACCAAAAGAGGAAAAAAAGCCAGGATTGGTAAAGCAGATCTTCAAAAGATATTACAACTACCCACAGTTCTAGAAATTCCCATAATCCTACAATTTAGAGTGACTTGCTATTTAGACAGTACAGGAGAGGGAGCTGTTTTAGGGACAAACCTAAAACAAGATTGAACAATATAAATTTCAAAACACACAAATTTCAAACATATAAGAAATCCCAACATATTAAGGAGAGAAACACAATTAGAGAACCCAAGCTCCTTTGACTGTGCCCCCCAAACAGCACTTCCATTCTCCCATCAGTTTAAGTCAGAGATACCTAACACGGTCTGGTCCTTCTAGAGTATGACAGTGCCACATGGACAAAGTGTGGGAAATAGTGGATAATCTTCTAGGGCTGAAATCCAAGGCCCTTTGTAGACAGTGAGATTAATTTTTTCATTTTGCTCCATCTGCCTACAGACTCCAGAATGCACGGGCACCACAGGCTGGCAATCAGGCTGATGGCCATAGCTCAGGTCAGCACAGCTACCTGCTCCTGCTGTGGTTTATAAACTCTCAAATTCAAGTATCTCAAGAGGATTAGGAAAAAATGGCTTGATTTCCAGTTCAGCTAAGGCTTTATTAACAAGTAATAAAATGCCCAGTTGCAAAAATTTTTTTTTGTCTATTATACCTCTTTTATATTATTGAAGCAAAACAAATTTCTGGACTGCACTAAAATCTGAGAAAGTTTGAATCCCTCCTTTTCCCCGAGTATTGATCTATAATTATTGTAAAATTCAGCATTAAGGACAGATATGAAGCAATAAAATTCAGGTCATTGTGGCTTTCCATAACACAGTTAAGCAGAACTATCAATTCACCAACTGGGCATTGGTCAGCACCTGGAGGTCCCGCTGTAAGCACTCCATGGGGAAGCATTAGCTTGTCAGCACAATCCTGCTGCAACACGAGCAGCCAGCACGGTGGATTGTCCTGCCTGGGCAGCACTGAGGGCATGCTCCACAAACAAGCCAGGCAGTTCTTCAGCAGCAAATCACCCATTTCCAAAGGAGCATCTGTGATCTATCGTCCCAACAGCTGCCCTCGGGTCTCTCCACAGTCTTTCCACAATGCAGTGTTTCCAGAGTGATTTCACAGGCTGTTCATTTTCAATAAATATTAGCCACCCAGGCTGCCCATGCTGCACGTGTTTGTGTGCTCTGCATGGGGAGCACGTGCCTGAGTGCAGGTCAGACCATCTCCTAGGAGCTTCAGCAAATTCCAGGTTTTCGTACTAATTCCAAACCTCCTTTTCCAACAGCTCATCCCCCTTCCCTTCTCGTAACCAATTCTCTCATGGATATAAAGATCCAGGATGCGGCAGAAATGCTCTTGGACTCTCAACTGATGGCTAGCATTAGCAAGGGCAAACAGATGGGTATGCAAAAACCAAGTGCCAAGCACACTATTATGTGCACTATAGCAGTGCTGATGTGCCCCAGATAAATATCTGTGCCATTTAGTATGCTTTACTCCAAAAGATAGTAAAATCTGGCTGGACTGACAAGAAGGTGGAAAGGAAGAAGAAAAAAAAGATTTGCCCAAGGTCAGAAGCACTGCTTCAAATATCCAAGCTTCTACTCTTTGAGCAGAGATGGGTATGTTCACAGGACACTAAAATGCCTTCCCCAGATTTACATCAATCCTGTGCACTTCCTATTTAGCCCTCAGAAATCAGGCTGTGCATCTTCCTAAAAATGCACACTCAACAACATATTCGAGTCATAAGTCTCCAGAACAAGCCTGAACTTTCAGAGGGAGAAGCAATTTTGTCCCCAACACTGCCTTTTGCAAGACTCACTTGAAATTAGTCTTCTCAACGCTTATTTGGGCGCCTGCGTAAGTCACCCAAGTAGAAAAAGTCCTTGTGCTCTCTCAACTTCTACTCACTTTAATACCAAATCTGACTGTCAGGGCAATTGTACAGGAGCTGAAACATGGATATAGGTGTCTCAGAGGAGCTACTGTTTAATATTTTGCCCTGATGGTGATCAGTATTTCTTCTGAATACTCCAGCTACTTCTCTCCAGTTGCTTGTTGCAAAGGCGAGAAAAGATCAGAATTTTTTTCTTTGTCCCACTTAAATTTTCTTTGATAACTAACTGCATTTCAGCATATGGAAACAATGTGTAAGTAACCACAGAAATACATGATGATCTGCCTCCTTCCTCTCCCCTTGCATAATGATTCCCCCTTCCCTAACCAGCCTGGCAGGGAACAAGGTGGCTTAGGCTCCCTTTGGTGAGAAGGGAGAACACCTCCACTTTTACCAAATTTAATGGACAAGATGAGGCTGAGTACCCAGCATAGGCTTCATCAGCTCAGACATCCAAGTGTAGCCAGAGGACCCATGCCCCTGCCCAGTCCCAGTCCATGCTTCCAAAGCACACAGATGATTTAGTATAGACAATATAAACCTCTACCCAGGTATTCAAAGACCTCCCTGCAGCATGGTGAAGTTATCTCCAAAGGCATAATGCACATGCTGAAACAAGCTCTTCAACTCCATGAGCATTACAAAATACTAAGAAGTTTCTAACATCTGGTTTGTGATTTTCAAATTACCCTTAGCTTCCTTTGGGTGCAGAGAGAGGGAACAACCTGGTATAGGTAATTTCTAGCCAGAAAAGAACAAAAGAAAAAAATGCTGAGGTTTTTTGGGCTGAATTGGAAGAGAGGCAAGATTTGCAGAAACTGTGAACTATGTCTTTTAGAGGCCAACATAAGGACCTGAGAACAGTTCCAATTTTCTGATTATGGGGATTCTACTTGCAATAGAAGACTGGTCACATGGAAGAACCCTCCAGCTGGGATCCTGAAAAGCTCTCAAAGGTTTGGGTCCACTGTGATTTCTCTCAAAACATAGAGCATGAAGTTCAAATATATAAACAGATATAAGGCTCCAATTCCTTCTCAAAACACTACAAATTGTTGCACTACATTTTCAGAACAAAGACAGAGGATTATTACACTACACAAAAAAAAAAACAAACCAAAAAAAAAACCCCAACCAACATCCATCCAGGAAGAAACTAATTACAATATGAAAAATAATATAATATCCTGTCATGCTTTGGGCATTGCAATAGAAAATAAGCACACAGGGAAAAGAAGAACATGGTGATATCTGTGCTCTTGAGCCTTATACATAATTTCCCTAAAGCAGGTTATTGGGAAAAGAAAGAGTAGTAGAGCACACTAAGCATGAAAAAAAGAGGTAGAACAAAGGGTATTTCAAGGACATATTTTCTGAACAAAATTCATAGTTGTATTGCTAGCACTGAAGCAATAGAAACAATTTCCACACTAACCTAGAAAAATCATGGGGTTTACACGTGATGAAAACACTGTTTCTATTACTATCAGCAATACTGCAAGAAAGTAGATGTCCTATCTAAACTCAATGATAGCCATAACATTTCTATAAGGCTGTACTCTTATATGCTTAAAAACACTACTGGAGTGAACTAAATCCAGCCATGGGTACTTGAAATGTTTTAACAGGTAAAATTGTGTTCTAGCTTTATTCTTAGGCAGTGAGTTTATTTTATTTGATAAAAGCTGCTTTACAAAACTTTCTTAACTCCTGCCATACCAGCCACTATTTCTCATACTTTTCCCCTAATAGTCCTGAAATTTCAACCAAAAATACCTAAAAGGTAGATTTCTACTGGTTTCTTAAGGTCACTTGAGACCGTCCCACCTCTTGTCCTAAAACTGCCTCCTCAAAATGTACCTCCATTTGGCTTGCAGTCATGGTTCAGCTCCCACACCCTCCCCTTCTCCTCTTTTTGCCCTTTCTTCTGCACCAAAAGGCTCAAAAACCCTGAGAGAGAGCGAGCAAAAGCATGTTGCTGGAATTAGACTAACAGTGTTTTATAAATGTGACTGAATCAGACAGCTAATGCAAAGAAGACTTGATAGATCAGCTTTTGCAGTCACACATAGTAAGGTAACAAATGGATAAGGTGAATGCTAATATCCAGCAACACAACCACCATGCACTTCCAACACACCAACTCCCAAGTCCTTTCACCATAAAACATCAAGTATTGACCTGAAGGAAAAGGCTGGGGACAGTCTCAGATGGTCCTTCCCTTCCAAGGTCCATGTCTGTCCTGCAAGCCCACAGAAAACAAAAAAAAACCAAACCCTCAGGAGCATATCACCTCCTTGGACAGCTCCATCACCACTACATGGAGCTGACTGCTGACAGAGCACCCAAGAGCAAGAGCCATCAGGATGGAATCCCTTCAACTGCATTAAGGAGCAGGCAAAACTGTTAAAACTGTATTTCACTGAACTTGGGTGACAGCTGTCAGGGCTTCAGGAAGTCCTCACAGAAACACAGATCTTAGGACGGTGAAGGTGGGAAGACAAAAACCAGAAGCCATAATTCCCCACAGTTTGCAAGACCAATTTAACACAATTACAGTTTGTTCTTGTGAGCAAAATCAGACAGCACAATGCTGCTCCAAATTAATTCACAGCAGTGCAGGAGCAACTAGGAAAGACCATGGCACAGAAATTGCCAGAAGCATCTGCTGGTTAGTCATGCCCACTTCCACAATCACCCCATTGCTCTGTGCTGCTCGTGCCACAAACAGGGTTCCTCATCATCTTATGGTCCTCCTGTGCATCACTGAGCACTACATGCTTCTCATTCTCCTTCATCCCAGCAGGATGCTTCAGCAAAACCTGCTGGGTTCCTCTTAGAAAGATAATTTACTGTGGAGTATCTCTCTAGGTCACACCACAACCAGCCTCAAGACAATCTTAAGACTGATTTGGGTAGCCTCCAGTATCACTGAGGCATCCAGCATCCTTTGCTGTGAAAGACATGAAGATTTAGGCATTTTAAACACTCTATATAGTAAACTGAATCTGTAAATTAAGGTCATTAAAGTCACAAATTCTTTTAACTGGTATTCTTGCTTAAATAAAGAAAAGTGTTTATAATAAGAAATTCCCATTTTAGGGTGTTCTTTACACGGACATTTGCTGGCCATACCCTGCTGCCTAAAGGTAGGTATTTGTGGCAGCAGGTCTCTGACCACAGACAGCAAGACATAACTTTCCCAGGCCTTTCTGGGAAAGGATGTGAGAAGATCAGAGAAAAGAATGATAAATAATTCTTATCTTAACCTGCTGCACCTGTTGTTGTGAACATACCGAACATGTTACGGAGATTTGTTTACCAAAGGGTGGTTTCTTAATTAGCAAATGGTGATGGTGTTTGGATTGGAGGACCAATTAGATCCAGCTGTATAGCAACTGTCTATAAAAGCAATAAGTTTCTTAATAAGAATAGAATAATAAAGGGATTAATCAGCCTTCTGTGAATCATGGAGTCAATGCTAATTATTACCTGGCCAGGGGCCTGTTGCTGCAACAGGTATTCCATGATTTCACCCATGCCAGTTCAGTACCACATCCAACCACCATCAGTTTTTTCAGGATTTTAAGTAAGTTCTGAATCTATTTAAAGTAAAGAAAATAATTCTCTCAATATCCACTGGATGCTACCACCTTAATTATCATGTTCAGGAAAACACAAAAAGCAGAAACAACCTTAGGTTCATTCACTTTTTGGAGAAAACTTTGCAAACAACTCCCACCAAATAAAAGACTGATGAGAGACAGGGTTTCAAGCTGATGAAGTGCCTGCAGCTCCTCATCAGCTGCAGTGCATCATCATGCAGATGGTGCAGGAGAGACTGTGCTGCAGATCTCTGGAACAATCAGCATCTCCAGGGTTTGGCATAGGTGAGCTTTGAGAATAGGGGTCAGAGACCACCTCTGCTCCAGTATAAAGTCTTAAAGCTGGAATGTTCAATAAGGGAGGAGAGAAAGTGGTCAAACATTTATATATCAGAGCTCAGGGACAGCTGTGAAGAAATCCTACCAGTTGTGTCAGGACTTGCATCTGCTCCAAAGAAAGGCCATACAGGATTGTTATAATTCACACATACTCATCACTCCCTAAAATAATGACATGTTTCATACTATTATTCACAGGAAGCAGAAAACCACTTCTAAGCCAAGGCTAAACCAGTTAAGGCATATATGATACAAATAGGTATACTGACTGCTTGCAGAGTAATGCCAACACTGAAATACATGAAGTGTACCTCAGCACATAAATAATAGTACTACAACTAGGAGGCAGCTTTCAACTTCTCATGAGCAGGTTCTAACCTGGACCGAGTTTGGAGTTTCATACAGACAGCTTTAGTAACTAATATAATAGATATAAAAAACCCTGAAGTTTCCTTCTAGGCACATCATTACACAGGCACAGCCTGTGCTCAGCTTAGAGCTGCATGTCCTCATTTAGAAAATTTCAGTTGCTCCCCATTGTTTTTCAAGCTGAACTTTGTTTCTGCACTTTGGTCATTTGATACTCTCAGTAAAGTAAAGAGAAAAAAATGTGACAGCCTTAAGGTTTCCTACAACTTCTAAGTATTAATTTTACCTACACTGGCCTGGCAATGCCACATTTTCCACTACCACATCTGCTTTAGTTACTCCTTCATGGCTAGCTGCCTGGCCCTGGTAAAAAAATCTCCTATTTTCATGAGGCAGCACTAGCTGACAAAATAATTGACTCTGGGGAGCTGCATAGATACAAAGACCCCTAATGTATTATTAGGTATGATGTCATCTGTGAGGCACAATTTAATGACTATTTATCATGTATGAAACACTTTGTTTGGAAACATGCAGCATAATTTTTCATCTTCAGCCTACTGGACAAGATAAGAACTCGCCAAGTGTATTGATCTTAAATAATTTACTACACCATGGGTAATATCTTAATTTGCTGGGAAAGAGAAGTGACAGAATGGCAGCACCAGGGACTAACGTTTGTTTTTTTTTCCAGAGAATTCATTTAGTCTAGATAAAAGCAGTATGTATTCCCAAAACTCACCTCTATTATTTCAAGTCCTCTCAGAGCCTATTTACATTATACTCTCTGATAGAGACAGCAAGACTGATCTTCAGATGGGTACAGCTGTTTGCCCCTCTGATGAGAAAGACATTAGATGCAAAGCACTGAGACGTTAAAGGTAAATGGCTTTCATTACACTGATCTCACCTCACCTAGTAGAGAATTCAAGTCAGAAAACCTAACCCAGTTATTCCTGGAGCCACCCCCTCAGTTAGAGCATTGAGCAATTGGTATCAGCTGCAAACAGTTTGTTTATATTTTACTGCCACTCTTGACAGGACTCTCGTCTTCATCCTGTTTTGGATTTTACATTAAATGACCCATCTGAATCACAATCTGCATCCCTCTTTTCCTAATTAGGTTTGCAGGCTTTGCATTTGCCAAAGCACAGCTTTAAAATGAAAACAAAAGGCTCAAAATCTCTGAGGCAAATCAGAGAATTCGACAAATAAGTAGGATTTAAAATTCATGATTTTCAAGCAAACTGCACAACTTCTGTATGCATACATCTGCAATACAGTGATGCTGATAACTGCAGGAACCAACAGCACACAGCCAATTCTCTACACATTTCCTCATCTTTCTCTCTTTCCCACACTTCCACATCTATATATGGCCATCACATGGTAATTACGTCTGGTCACTCTTGGCTTCAAAGAACTGTGACTTATCAACTGGAAATGAATACCAACCTCCTAAAACCATACCATTTCACAGACTGCATTCTGTGGAACCACCAACATAAACAGGATAGGTGAGGAAAAGCCTCAAAAGTTGGTAAATCCCAAGGCTTTTTCCAATTTTTTTTTTTTTCACAAACTGAAGGAATATGTAGTCTGAAACTTACCCTTTTCCAAGATGGACAGATATTTAATATGTCTAAGCCCAAGTCTGGAGTCATTTCTCACCAAGCATGTATGTTGCTGCCTCCCTTTTGGCTGCTTGATCCATACACCAACCCTTCCCCAGTCACTATGCCCACCTTCCTCCAGGGAGACTGGGAAAACCCACTGAACTATGTGTTTACTGACCACTTTTGACAAATACTTCTTGTTAATAATTTATCAGGTTTGTTCTACTAAGCACCACGCATACTTTTAGGGATGTGAACATCTTCCCTTCCTGCCAACATCCCTTCGACCAGAAGAAAGATAAAGCCAGAGCATGGGTTAACACAAAAACTGCAAGCTATATGCAACTCAGGCTTATAATATTTTCAGCATGAATTCTTTATGTCCCTAGTTAATAAGGTAGGCTTTCTTGAAACAAATCAGCCTGCATTCCGTTTGTTATGTTCCATGAAAATGAAGAAAAAAAGAAAATTACTGCTTTTAAAAACAGACCAGAAAATTATGGTCAATCAAAGGCTGCAGAGAAGATAAACTAGAAGATATTTTAAATTAATTATATGCTGCACCTAGCAACCTCCTGGTTTTCAACACTTACTCTTGATTCTCCCATGTTATATCTTATTTCACCTCCAGCAGGATCCTGCAATAGTGTATTATTCAAAGCAGTATCATGACTGTTGTTTTCAGTGCACTAGGTGGATCTGGTTATTTTGCAGACTCTTCTTTTTGCACTGACTCACAGTCATAATGGATAGCAACATCTCCCACGGGAGTTTTTCCAAGCCTTGTTAACAAATCAGATAGCCTTCCCTTTCCTTTCCACAAACTTACCAAGAAATAAAGAAAACAGTTTCTACTTCAAGGCTGTTACATCAATTTTATTGCTGTGAAAAGTGAAAAGAAGGTTTGTGTATTTCTTTCAAGGTTAATGTCTCTTGCTGATGACATGAAAGAACTGATTAAAAATAAATTATGCACAGGATATGTTTGATTTCTCTTTAAAAGGTTGGCCTCAGAGACTGACCAGTTACCACTGGAAGGAGAACACCAGTAAGTAAAAAGCTTCTTACGATCTTGCAAGCAACCTGGTAATATTTCCCAAGGCCAGGCACCAACAAAAATAGCTTCCTTCAAAAGGCTGACTTTTTCAAACGTTCAAATGGATACTTCCTCAACTCCAGGAAAAATTACAAGCAATGTCTTCTGTAATGAAGCAGAGGACATGGCATCCAAAAAGGCTCAGACCACACCCACACTCCTCACTCTCACATGTACCTGCAAAAAAGCCCTGAAAAAACAAACTCACATGCTTTATAATATAATCCATCCCTCATGCAACTGAAGCTGTCCCTTTTCTCCATCACCCTCTGAAGCTCATATCATTATGCACCTCCTCCTCAGCAGCTGAAGACTGGAGTTTTCTCCAGTCCCACTCACTCAGCTGCTCATGGGAGTGAGCCCAGATGCCAAGTCCTGCCACTCCACCCATCTGAGCTGCCTGGGATGCTGTTGGAGCAGGAAGGGTGTTACATCTCCTTTCTTCCCGCATACACAGAACAAAACTGCCTGTTGAAAAAAAATTTAAAAAAAAAAAAAAAAGGAAAAAAAAAGAGAAAAGAGAGAAAAGAAAGAAAAAAAAAAGAAAGAAAAAAAAGGGCATTGTTTCCACTTGCAAGGGAATCAATGATCCCAAGGCAAAAGGCAATCTACATCCCAGCACATTAGCTCTTCCTGATGTGAATACCACAGAAAAACTTTAGCACTGGTAGGGGCTCAGAAGTGCATAGGAAGGGCTGTAGTGTGCAGAAAGGGGTTTATTCCACACCCTGGTGCATCAGGGACGAGGGAGAGGGGCACTGGAAACGCTAGGAATGAGTGGGGGGGTTTCAGGAAAAAGCAGAGCTCGGCACAAGGTACCAGAGGGTGAGTGGGAGGGAATGAGAGCAGACATGTACTCGACAATTATAGCTGCATTTCGAGCAGCTCCAGCAAAACGCAGTGGTGTGTGTGACAGCAGAGAGGAGAGCCAGAGGCACTGAGGAAGCCGAGTTTCATTCCACCTCGGATCTCAAGGGGAACAAGGGCAGGAGGCGGACACAGGAAGCCAAGGGAGGTGGTGAAAATGAAGAATCCTATTTTTGTACCTTAAGAGGAGCTATGGGTAATTCACTTCAACATGCACTTGGTGCAGAGCTCTTCACACACCATCTGAGGGAGGAGCTGCATGGTCTCCACTCCTTCATCACCATCCCCAAAGCAGAAAACCTCCCTGAAGCATCATCCCCTCTCTTATGCTCCAGCAGCACCAGAGCACTTTGTAGCCACTCTCCCCTCAGTTCTTTCCTTCCCAGACCAGATTTTTTATAGAGAGGTCACCAGAACCAGCAGAAAACGTGCTGGTTGACAGAGGCCAAGCACCACAAAGCAACAGAACATTTGCCACAGATAATTTATCATAGCTACACAGTGGCACTGCTGAGAGAACGCACACACCGACTTTTGCAGTCTCTGTCTTTTGATTATTAAAAGGGCCAATTAGCACATAAATTGAGCTGTGAATACTGAAAGGGATTTGAAAACAGTAATAATTAAAGAGCAGGACAGTAACTGGGCTCATGAGCTGCCCTTCATCTTCCCTGGCCTGCTTGCCAAGCTGCTCACATATTGATGGAAGAAAAGCAGCAGTGCTCATTAACTGCGCTGTGGTACTCAGGAGCATCCGTGCCCTGCCAGCCCCGTGCTTGCAAGCACACAGGCTCCCTGCCCCTTGCTGAGAGACACAGTATTTATTTGCACTTCTCTAACTTCACACAGCACTGCGTCCCCAAGGAAACTTCTCACCTCCACCCCACAAAACACCTTAGGATCCGCAGGTATTCCCTCATCTCAGCTAGACGGCGGGACCAAACCCTGAAAAGAAAGGGGTGATAATGCCAGGGAGAGGAAAAATGCCAAAACTCAACACCCCACCCAGCTGTGTCAGCCACTGACTAATGAGGAGTATCTAATGGCAAACGATGTTCTCAGTCCTTAAGCTGCTCCCCAAGGAAACTGTCAGCATCTTTTATTTACAGACTGACGACAATCCCTCGGGAGAACACTGCCGACTCCTGCGTGGAGCATGGGAAATGTATATCTTTTTAATCACCGCAGCACTGATTCATCTTCAAGGCTGGCGCAGTTTCCGCTCTTTGTTGCTCTGAAGCGACTGCAGTGATACAGCTCCCCTGTGAATACCACTGCCTCTCAACTACAATATTTACTATTAGGATGGCTAAATACACTCACTGACATGCAGGCAGCTCCATCCTGACTCCAGAGGCAAGATCCCCTAGCTTTCCTATACAAGGAAGCTTAGCAAAGAAGGAAGGAGGAAGATGGACCCACTGTACACTGAGTATAAATGATGACAGGCCCACAGAAGTTGAATGAACGAAGTTTAATTAAGAAGTCACCAAGATTTCCATGCATGTTTCGTATATATAAATTACAACACCCATCAAGCAATGTTCTCCCTTTCTCATTTGAAACCTACCAGTTTGATTACTTGCTATAAAAACTACCTTTGGCTAAAAAGAGGGAAAACTAAAATACCACAGGAAAAACAAACAGATGAAAAGATGAACTTATTTAAGAATAAACATTTGTAATCATGAAAACAATGGCATATTTCTACTCCATCTAGCACTGCGTGACACCTGTATGTGCCAGGCTGAAGCAGCTACAAAGCTCCATCTCCCAGTGCCTTGCAACCAGCAATATCACATTGGGGCATGGATACACCCTTGTTGCCAAGATCAAAAAGCAAGGATATAGCCACGTCCACCAAAACAGGAGCCAAAAACTCACAGGTAAGGCTTAAAAGAGAGTAAGAGTCAAACCCATGAACTCTTTCAGACAGGCTGTAGACACTGGGGTTTTTCTGTGGTACTACAGAAAACACAGGACAATTAATTCCATGTATAGACTTTGCCAAATCAGTTTCCTGGTTACCTCTGGTGTTAACAACTTTTAAAAGTGAGAGTTCCATCAAATTCATGCAGGCAGTAAACAGCTTTGCAATTAGTGTGAGCCAAGTTTCCTTGAAAAGAGGTACATGCTTGAGAGAGACAGAGAAGCCAAGCAGATTTATATCGGCTGTTTTAGCATTAAATCTCTTCAGAGCTTTCAAAAACATTAAATTGAGACCTTATTAAAAACTCGGTATTTTTATTTCACCACATTAATGACACTTACAGTACTAAATTCAATCTGTACTTTCAAACACCACCAACAAACACAGCTCTAGCTAAGTGTAATTAAAGAACTAGTCATCGTTTTGGAGAAAATTTCTGGAGGCACACCAGCAAGCTTGAAAAATGAACGGAACTCACCCTCATATGGGAATTTGAGAAAGTATATTTTATGATATTTTTTCCTTTCTGCGTACAATTAAATATCTTGATAGCATTACATTATAAAACAGTTTAACTGAAGGGATGGAAGGCTCACAGCAGGATTCACTTCTACACACTAATTAATTATCACTTATTGGAGACTTTGCACTTGTATGTTTTGGCTGCAGAAGCTGCTAGTCTGAGAGGTTTTGTCTAAACAGTAGATTGCCAGTTTTGCACTAAGTCAGGAAGAGCTCTTGTTTTCATTTTCACTTGAGCGAAAGAGATCTCTGTGATCTGTTGTCACAGAGGCAACATGCATGGATCCACTTTTGCTCTCTTTTCAAGAGATAATTAAATATGTTGAAACACCATGCATAGTGGCATGCTATTTTAAAGCAAACACTGGAACATGCATTCAGATCTGGTGCTTCAGCAAAAGAGAAAAGGCCACAAATTACCCTTTTTAGTAAGTCAGCAAAGAGCAAAATATTTAATCCAGCCTTGTCCAGAAGAGAAGATACAGATAGCTCAGTAATACCATGCACTTTGTACTGGAATTTCTACATTTTAAAGATCTGTTATTTCTCCAATAGCCTAAGACATAACAAAGTAAATACTCGTATATTGATGATGTTGTCCTGCCTCTCGCTTTCCTAACCTAGTTGAGAATATCCTGTAGACTGTAAGAACATCTAATACAAAATGTAATCAAGTGTTTGACTGAGATACAGTTGAAATCCTGGCCTACATATATGGGGAAAAAAACCCCTCAACTGTGAATGACAAATCACATCACTGAAGCTATTGCTAGGAAAGCAAGTCACTTAAGATCAGCTAAAATACAGAAGACACATGCCTATACTCACTAATGAGAAGGAATAGCAGTCATGTATCTGCAGAGGCATGCAGTTTAGAAAGTACAGTATGAGATTGGGAAGCCTGATTTTCCACTGACTGATACATGATTTTGGCAATTCCTTTCTTTGTTTTGCTCCCCATTACCAAATGAAGGTAATGACATCCCTAAGGTACAACAGATATCTGATCTGGTGACAAAAGCCCTGGAAAGTTCATCTCAGAAAGGCAAGTATACAAGAAGCATAACTGAGACTGACTGCTCAGTCCTTTTTTCTTCATCATCACCCACAAAACTCCTTTGTGTTTGAAGAAGCCATGTGTTAGTGCTACTAACATTTATGTTGTTGCTGTTTTAAAGCCTGGGAAATCCTACATTTCCTTATTGACTTTTATGAAACCCAAACAAGTTATTTACAGCAGGACCTGATACTTTTTCCTTAAGAAATGAAGATTCAAAATATTTCCAAACATGGCCATTTTAAAATCATCTAGGAGATTTTAATTTCTTGCTGCCATTAGAAAATAAACTATCAAAGCAGAGTCCAAAACAAAACAAAACAAATCCAAAAAAAACCACACCGAAAAAAAAAGAAAAAGAAAGGATAAACCTGTGTTTATGGGGTCATTTGGTCATTTTCAGGAAATCACCTAGCACCAGCACCACAACCTTTTTTAACAAGATGTAAAACACATATCAGATATAAATACAAGGGAAAGATACAACAGAGTATGCACAACGCCTGCCAAATGCCACATCAGTAAATTGCTGGGTGTGCCACATCCCAAACCTGCAGCTGCTCAGTGGAACAGACATCCCCTCCTTTGGGCACAGCCTCAGGTACACATGCTGTTTGCTTGTTTAAGGACACCTGAAACAGAGGCAGATTCTCAAGTGGCTGGTTATATCTGTGTGGCTGGAGCAAAGATAATGGCTTTTCCCCTTCCCATGCATACTCCCTGATTTCATCATTCTTTCTTTACTCATGGTGTCAGCTGTGGCAATAAATAGCTTTTCCTTGCCTTCAGCCTCACACACATATAGACCAACTGCTCCTAAAGAGAAATATAACTTTTCTCTGGAAAAAAACTATGGCTTTTACTAAATTCTGGTACAGCCTGAACACCATTCTACTTTTTCCAAGCAGTGCTCATGTCATGTAAAAGGGAGAGGAGGAGATGGAGTGAAACTCTTCTATTATTTATCAGACACATAGTCTAGTGTTTGCCCCCACAAGCTATTTGAGAGATCTATGGATGCAGCATCTGCAGAAGATTTTCTCTCATTAACACTTTTAACTATGATGATTTACAACACAACACTAAATTCACACACTGCTGAATGCTGTGAATTTTTGGGTTTGTTCTCAGAAATTATTTGGAAAATCAGATTCCTTTTTCATTATGTTGTAAGAGTGTGCTACAAAATAGGATCTATACACTGCATATTTATCAAAGCTCATAAGTTATTGATGTGACTCTTAAAAACTAAGCTGATAAAGCCATTCCACTTTCGGTGATTTACATAATTCTACTTTAGGTACATTTTACTTATTATTCTGTTGTCTACAACCAACTTTTAAGGAAATATCGCATGTATTCCTTTTTAACTGTAAACAATCAGAATTGCCCTACAAATGCACTTTTACACAAGAGCAGAGGTCTTGACAAGAATCTCAACTATCTGTTTCAAAGCAGTGGGTAATAATCAGGAGAAAAGAATAATACTCATCATCATCTCTTTACAGTCCTGTGACTCCTCACTTGTTTATATCACAACAGCATCTAAATCAAAGACCACAGATATTTGCTAGTTGTTTGACAGGTAAGTGTAATTTGGGCACTTATCCACCTGCCTGTTCTTGCTAGAAAGCTGTTTCCAAGCTGCCCCAGAAAGCCCCGGACACACCAGGGGTACTCGCTTTCAAAGCATGTGTTCCTTTTCTGCTATCTGACACAAATCAAACACTGTGTTCTGCATTCCACTGTGACAATCGTGCCCTTGGAATTCCCCTCCATGGAGGAGGCAAGCAGAAAAGCAGTCACCTAAGCTGGCTTCTCCTAAAGGGAAAGTCAGGAGGGGAGAACAATGCACATACAAAACAAGAGGGGCAGAAGGGAAGTGAGTCAGGGTTCCGGAAAATATTTACTTGCAGATGTGAACACAAAGGAATCTCAAGCATTCCTTGCCTGTGCAGTGGATTTGTTGCCACAGGCTATTTAAGGTAGAAATTTGCCATATTTATCCTCCAGCCATATCAGTTCAAGTTACTCCCGCGGGGCCCTGACAGCACAACATCACTTTGCAAGACATGCCCAGCTGTGAAAGAAGGCTACCCCATCTTATCTTGGAAAGGAAGTTCATGCCTAAATCCTTTTCAGGACAGTAAGAGAAATGAGAAAAATTGCTAATGATCTTGAAACAAGGATGGAAGAAGCAGGAAGCCTGAGCCACCAATCAAAATTGGTTTGTGGGACCTTTGACAAGTCACCCAGTTTATTATTTCAGTTTCCCCTCCTAATACCTATCCACACACTTTAATAAACACGTGTACAGCTGACACAAGGCTGGAAAACTCTTCCAGAAGACAGCCAGGGTGAAATGTCAGAGCTTGAAAGCCGCAGTGAAACAAGTCCCAGAGATTTTTTAGACTAATATTCTTTCAGTAGGTGTGGTGGCAGAGGGATCACCATGTTTTCCAAGTGCTGCTCTGGAAGCTATGCCAGGCATCTTCAACACAGTAATCTCAGGATATGGGATTGACTCAGACTCCTGAATGCTGGACAAAGAGGGCAGCAGAACCCCAGGGGTGAAAATGAGCAAGGATCAGATGAATCATTTCACTGTGTAACTCCTCCTCCTGCATGACTCTCCTCTAGTGGACACACTACCAGCTGAAGATGAGGTAGTGCACACCTTGCAAGTGAAAACCACAACTTCTGCAAACCTGTCAGCCAGTGCTGACAGCTGCAGCCCACATGGTATCCTGAAGCAAGGCAGGGACCCTGGCACTGCAAAGTAGCCAAGAGCACCTCACCTTTAGCCCTCCTGCTGGAAGGAGCCCTGCTACAAAGAGCCCTCCTATGTCACAAATGTCAGGGTGGGAATCAAGATGCTTGAGATCTGTGCTGGAGCATTGCAAGCAGTCACAGTACCATAGCACAACACAACTTCAGCACTGCATGCCTGCAATGAAATACTGCTGATAATTAGCACTGAAAACACTACTGCTATAAACAACTGCACTGCTTCTGTCTGCAGTACTAGTGCTGCACTGCCTGCACTACTAGTGCTATCCCCAGTCTGGGGCAGGTTGAAGATGGACATTAATAAAATCATCTTGTAGCTCCCATGGTCCTTCAGGCTTATGCCAAAGCATGCCAAGAGTTAAACATTAAAATTATAGTACTTTTGACACCTGAAATATTTTTCAGAATCAGAGCGCCCAGATAATTTATATATCACAAATACGGTTTGGCAGGATTAAATTTGAAAATGATATATCAAGGATTTGTTACTGGAAGGGAAAACATTTGCAGCATACCACAGACCACCAGAAGAAAAGCCCGATTGCTGTGATGAATAATGCATATTGCCTATGGTACTAATTAACCTTGTACTCCAGTAAGGTATTATGGAACAATAAGGCTAATCTGAATGTGGCCTGACACTCTTCCCAGTGACATCTGGAATACAGTCTTTGAAACATGTAAAATTTGAATTGGTTAAACCAGAAGCCATTGCTCAATAAACTTTCAGGAGTATTTTTGCTTCTCCATATCCACAGCCCATGCTGTTTTCATGTACATACACAGTGCAAAACACTGCACGACCAGAAATGTTCTAGCTCGGTTTTCCACGGGCCCTCACCCACCTGCCAGCAGCACACAAGCAATAACATGGTGCCTCCCACTAAATCCCACAATGCACACTCAGTCCTACCACAGAACTGCAGTGCCACTGTTGGGCTGCCTCTGCTTCTTCCCAACCAGAGTGGCAAAATGCTTACAGTAAGCTCAGTGAGAATGAACACTACAACTTTAGGCTGGTGCTTTTATGCTTCCAACCTAAGAGCATATGCCTCCATCTGAAAACATTCATTCTAGTTTGGGCTGGTTTCTCTTTTCTTGTAAAATACTAGTTTTTCTTCTTAGCCCAGAGCTACACATGGTATTAAACACAGATGCCACATTAGAGGCATCGTGCTTTTAGTTGTGTGCACAGTGCCCACAAAGAACAGCAAAATGACTTGCACATACCTAAATGACTGAAGACACAGAAGGAGTCATGCACAGGAATCTTGATAAACACTTTTTGTGTCAGTTTATAGAGTCATAGAATCAAGTTTCCAGACAACACTGGCCACTGTTTTTTACACACCAATGTCTAGTCTAGCATAGTCTTTTATTGGGGAAAAAAGCCAACAAAAAACTAAATCTTACAAGTTACAGTGTACTCATGGGCACTCTATTCCCCCTTCTCCAGGACCCTGTGACTCTGATCAAGATAACCCTGGACCCCTCCTTTCTGCCCCAACGGGGTTGGTGGAGAGCCAGGGAAGCCCACCCTGTCCAAAGTCTATATAGACCCCTGACATTTCCTGTTCGTCCTCTTTTGCCCCGCTCTCCACATGGACACCACAGAATAAAGAGAGCTGAACCAACGTATACTGGGGTAAGAGCCTCTTTTGGAAATCTTTGCCATCTCCTGATATTCCTCCCCTCAAAGCCTTGGATCTCTGGGCTAGCCTGATAATTCAGGGGGCTGAGGGGTGGGGATGTCACTTACAGTAAAAAAAAAAAACAACACCAAAACAAACAACACAGGACAAAAGAAGAGGCCACCAGATCAAACAGTCCCACAATATTTCAGAAGGGCAGGATTTGGCAGGGAGCACTTCCCCCCATCTACCAGTGCACTTAACATGCTACACTTCAGAGCCAGTGCATGACCCAATGCCTTCACCATCAGGATGACAAAACTCGTCAATGCCATTAGCCACGGTCAGAGCTCAGTCAATAACAGACTCGCACAATGATTTCACTGGTCCCCGAGCACCAGATTTCCAGCTGGCTGCCATCCCACACACCCCAGCAAAAACACACCAGGAGATGTCTGACCTGTCTGCTGAGTACTGTGTTACCGATGCATCCAGGAGACAAGAGCCTGAAGACATCAATGATGAGGATGCCAAGTGCAGAGCTCTTGCTCAGTTGAGCACACAGCAGCGCCTTAGGGAAGGCTTCCTATGTTGCACCTTGTCCTGCAGCCAGGCTCAAGGCCTGCTATGCCATTTCAAACTAATTAGAGTGAGAAGCGACTCAAAATTTCTTCCTTACTCTCTTCAGTGGAGAAGAGTGCAGAAAGAGGTGGATGAACTTTATCCTGTGTCCCCCTGAACTACATGAAAAAAAGACAACCACAAAATGCCAGAAACTGATATTTGGGAAATTTGGAGGAGATCAGGATCAGACCACTTGCTGACAAATAGGCCTGAGTTGTACCCATTATCATGAACTAAATTTCTTTCCTATAGGCTGTGTTCTGCTGGCAGTCAGTAGTATGACACTTAATAAAGATCTAAGCCAGGAAATAATTTAGTTAACATATCATAAAGGATTACCATCTCCCTCCCACCAAAATCAATGACAAAATCCCCACTAACTACAAAATGCAAAAGATCACATTGCAATTCATTTCTGCCAGGAAACCTGCAACCAGATGTATCAGTCTGGCAGCACTACCCTGCAGCAAGGTCTCTCAGTGTTATTTCTGCCAGGCTCACTAGTGCAGGCATCCACAGGATGGTTTCTTTCTCTCTCTAGTACTAGCTAGACTCTCAATCTGGACCAAAATGCCTTTGCACATGAATGATCGATTAAGTCTCTCGAGCATAAGCTTGTCTCCACTTCTGCCTGTGTGGGCCCACACTGCCCTGACCCAAGCCATATCTGTAGGCATTACCCTCGTCTAAATTCCCTGCTGATGGCTTTGTTGAAGGATGCTACTGCTGTCACAACACAAGAGCAGATCCTAGCTGCTGTGACACTTCATTTGTCTGGGCAGCAGCAATGCCTAGAAGGATGACTGCCCTGTTTTAGTGGAAGTATGCAAGATAATCAAGGCCAGCTAAGCAAACTAGTTTTGACACATTAAATCATGCTTGAACTGTGAAAGCAAAGAAAAATAATGTAAAAGCTCTTCTAAAAAAAATTACAAATAAATAAATTATATGGGCCAGTCTTGTACCCAGAGAAGAGAGAAAAGCTTTTATCTGAGCCTGACTGAGGACTTAAGGTAGGAAGAGAGGGAAAGATTATTTTGCAAGACAGACACCTGCCTTTTTCTTCATAGGTTTGTAGCATTTCACTTCTATAAAGAGTCTCTTGCTGATCATCTGTTTTGCTTTACTGCTCTGCTTTACTGCTCTGGCAGTAAAAGAGCATCAAGTGCTTGAGTAAAAAGCAGACCCAAAATCAGGTAGAACAAGAAGAGTAAAATCACATCACTTGTCTTCTTACCCCTTACCAGCACACTCATGTGCCTACAAATGCCCTAACATCTGACTTGGTACTGGAGGGTCCCATGATTACTTTTGCTGTAGTACTCTGTGAGCCTTAAGCTATTTTTGACTCAAATTCCCTCTGGAGGTACTTTGCTCTAGACATTGCAGCCTGCAATGACAACACTCAATCTGCATGAGTCAACCATTGCAATGCAGGAAATCCCAGCAGCACAGGGTCACAGGGCATCTGTGGACCTTGGCAATTATATATGGCATCTCCCCATCATCCTGGACTTCTTCATCCCTGCTGTGAATTTCTTCCAGTAATTAACATGCCCAATTGCCTTGGATTTATACTAATAAAACACTGGCTCCTGTCCCAAGATTCCAACATTGCTGTCACTTCTTGAACCTGTGCAGAGCCCCAGCAGTAATGAAGCTCACAGTCCTAGCTCTATTACTGCCTGGGTTGCAAGCTATCTGAGCAGCAGTTTGGAGCTGGGAAGCTGCAGCCCGCAGGTTGCTTCTGCCAAATTACAAATTAGCACATTCCCCATGCTCTGCAGTAATTAAAAACCTTCCTTCCCAGTCAGCTTTCAAAGGCAACACTGTGACCTCGTGACCATTGCAATAGGATGACAGACTGTCCAACTGGTGTAAGCCCTCCAATGCATTATTTGTGGAATTAGTACTGTACCACAGCAACTTCAGCCCACACAGGACTCAGCAATTTCATTTGGGTAGCAACCATCACTTGGAGTTCAACAAAGATCACACTGGCTCCCAAGACAGGTTCACATTATTCGAGTAATAGCAGTCACACACATGCAGAGGGACTGAACAGTCTGCTGGTGCAGGGGATTTTTTTTTGTATATATGCAGAGCATCTGGTAGTCAATAATGCTGATCTTTTGGAGGTGAAATAGACCCTTGGGTAGAGATGGATTCCTCAGCACAGCTGCCACCCTAGGCAGAGACTCTAGGTGATGTGAGAGTCCTGCCCAGAAAATGCACATCCAAGCCAAGTAGTTTTTTGAAAGAAAGAATCTAAATGAGGTACAAATGCAAGCCTTTTGAAATGACAATTTTTGTTCAAATTCCATCTCTAGAGTAATGCTAATTTCATTGTTATTTCCCAACGAATCCACCTGGAGATGAATGATCTTAAGAGGGTTTTAGGTTAGTTTAAGAGCATAAAAGGAGTGCACGAAATCAAGCACAGCACTGACACCCAAAATCCTGGTTCAGGTTCTAGTCTCTGAATGGCACTGAATAACTCGGCCCAAGGCCGTTGTTTGTAAAACTGGGAATAGCGACTCTGACCTACTTTATGAAGTGGGTAGTTAAAGATCCAACAGAAGGAAGCCCTTCACATGACCTGGAAGTGGTTTTAATAGTCTGCATTAACTATTTCTTTCCTCACACTGAAACACTCACTTCTCAAGTGGCAGCATAACTACTCATTAGCTAGTCAAAGCCTACCGTGAGGACTTGGCTCAGGACACCTCTCCAAGTGTCACGGCAAGAATGGATCACATCTAAAGTCAGTACTACCCCCAGTGCCACACTGGTCAGGCAAACCTGTCAGGGAAGCTGAGCCCACCACCACCACTACCACAGCAGGATCCATGAGGACCATGAAGATGCCGATGAAGATGCTCTGCTGATGTGTATCCTCTCCCACCCATCCTGCTTCCAGGAATATAACTGTGGGTGGCATGAGGAGGCATGCAGCAAGGGACAGTCTACTGTGAACTTCCCCAGCCAGGGAGTTTGTCCTGATACTGCCTTTACCTGCAGCTCTTAAAGCCCGAGTTTTCAGGGGAAGGGAAGTCTTGTCATTAAATTGATTGACTGTCATTTACAGTGAGAAGAAAGTTGTCATCTTAAATCCCAGTTATTCAAACTTCAGTTTTATTTTTAAGGACATAAATTTATAAAGACAGGTGTATGAAAGTAATAAGGGACACCCACAAACCTTGAATTGCCTCTTTTGTCTTGGTTTGGGTTTTTTTGTTTTCTCAAATCTGTTTTGTGTATACATTTTGGGGTTTATGTAACACCTACCCCTCTGAGTTTGCTCCAGTATTAAAAACCTCTTAAACACCCTGAGGGAAATAAAAAATGGAAGCTCATCAGAATCATGTTCAATACAATCTTAACCCTGTGTTGCTCATACACACAATTCTGTCTATACTAGATTAACTTTTTCAGAGACAGAAAATGAACAATCTTCCAGCAAAATAAATGGGTATCTCTTTTATCATGAAGGGCAAATTCAACTCCTACGGACATATGTATCACGGTCTCTTTGCTCTTACTTCATTCTGCTGAAGACTTACCTTGTAAAGGATACAAGTTTATTCAGCTAAAGAAATAAAATATAAGCTGTGAATCTGTCCATACAAGGCACAATTGTAGCCTGCTTTTGTGAAGCCTGGATTTCAACCTCAATTTTAACCCAGAACAAGTGAAAATGGTCAAGATGTAAAGCATAGAAAGAGGAATGCTTATTATTGAAATGTGAACACATCATTAACTACTGCTAAGTGTTTCTAAATGAGACATACAAAACTGAAAACCCAAATTATGAGCAAAACAATAGTACCACTTCATTTTAATACCCCATATAAATTAGGTGGAATGAGGGTTCTGACAAATGAGCTCTAGCAGACCCTTGGCATTTCAAGTGGTTGCAGCCACCCTTCTGCTACAGATCACCATCAAGGGAGAGTGCCCCCAGGCCAGGACATCAAGACAAGCACTCCACTGATCACATCAGTCATGGCCAAACTATCCAGTTCTACAGAACCAGCAGCAGCTTTCAGCACTGGGGCAGAGTGGGCAGCTCGGGACAGCTGTATCTTAAATCAAGACAATTAAATGCACTGCATTGCCAACAAGCATTCATGCACTTTGTCCTCAGTGGTTTTCCAGAGTCCTTAATTGTTTCAAAAAACCAAAATTAATAAGTGAGCTGTTTCCAAGCCATTCAAAGTCAAAGCTGGCAATCAAAGGAATCTAACCACACCATGCCAAACACTCTTTTTGTCCTGCAACACCTCTGCCATTCCATAATTTAACAAATTCCCTAATCTACCAATGGATACAGTATCTTCAAGAATGATAAAACCAAACAAAGACACCGCTCAAGTAAATATCATTTAGTTATCTAGGACCAAACTAAAAAGCATACCCTATGATCTGTCCCAAAATACCTTATGGTTAAGAAGCAAACATGACCTTCACAGTTCACACTTCTGAAGCCATTTCCAAACCTTATTTTGTTTGCACTGCTCAATCTATACTTTGTGAAGGGAATAAAGTACTTCTTAACTGTCCTTCTGAAAGGTGACTGCACAGCAGCCAGACTGCAAAGAACAGCAATGTTAAGTTGGTCAAAGCAGCAGCCTAAAAGCATTGCTGCAGAACAAGGAAAAGATCTTCAGTCATTGGGGTTATGAGTATACAAGGTAGTGCAGAAAGTTACAGCTCATTAGTAAAGCATAAAGTACTGCACACAGACGGACACTGTGTCTCCTATTATAAGGAGAGCAAATATACACGCACAAAACAGAGTAATATTTAATCAGTCCTGCTGCAATACAATTTTGATCTGTGCAAAACATTCCCCCGCTCTTGTTAATTATTTCAGCTGCAGAACAAAACATCTAAATATATACATGCACACACCTCTCTACAGAATAAAACCCATTCTCCCTCCAGTGACAACTGCATTTTGCATTCAAGAGACTTTCTTTACATTTGAAAAGAGAATACACACTGTGTGGCCAAAAATTCAGCTATTCTAACACTGGCTGGGTTTGTGACTAATTAAATTAACTAGGTACTTCAGCTCATAATTATATAAACACCTAGCATGCTATATTCCCAGCCAATTTTGATTTTAATCAGAAAAATGCACAAGAAGTATGAATGATGGGCAAAGAACTCCCTGGAGGGGCAACTGTATTTCCAGATTCAGTATTCTCCATATACCAAATATTTCCATCACTGTTCTTGCCATGTAATCACCTCCCAGTAGAACAATTAAAAAGAGAGTTTTTTAAAAGTTTTTTTTTAAACCCTGGACTTTGCTTGCTTTTCACTCCCTTATGAAGATAAAAGCACATATGCTTTATCCACCTGAGTCCCAGCTGGGAAGTCTCCCACAAGACAGGCAGGATTTAGCAGTATGCTGCCTTTCTAGTATAGGAAACAAGAAGGAGAGAGAGAGAGAGAGAGAGGAGGATAGAAAGAGAGAGAGGGAATTTAGCCAACATGAGGCAGAGAGGCAGGCAAGTTGTGGAATGGACTGAAGAAAAGTTGCCCCCCTACTGCAACTATATCAGGTGTAAAACAGAAACACTCTGCTCTGGAGCAAAAGACTAAGTTTCAAAATAAGATTACCTGTGCAGCAGCATGTTTTCATTTCTAGAAATAAGGGGATAGGGAAGGCAATGGCTGACGTCCTGCACTGTGTCACCTGAGAAAACCACACATAATATGCAAATACACAGGGTTTTCTTTATTGTGGTATCAGCTATCTGTTTTATTCACACATCAGGCCTCTGGAATAGCTGCTGTGCAGATTCAGAAACACAGGAGTTGTAAAGCATGGCTCTGCCATTACTATATTTGTAAATCCTCAGGTGTCTCCCAACCCTCCATAGATGGTACCTTCTGCTCCTCACCAGCCAAGGGTCACTAGCTCTGCCTGCTCACTCCTGCAAAGCTGTAAATAAACAATTGCCTCTGAATAAACAATTGCCTCTGAATATCCTTCTAGTGGCTCATCAACGGGATGGCAATCACTGCTCTGGGAAAGTGCCTTCGAACAGTTTGCACTGATTGCTCTGCTTTTGGAGGAAGACGAGTAGCTCTGCTTCAGCCCCAATCAGCCAGCAACAAAATCATCCAGGAACTGATTCAGCAGGTAAACTTCTAAAATACATAAGCTAGATGTCAATTAGTTTTAATTAAGTCCAAAATAAATGACCTGTGAACATAACATTTTTCTGCAGCCCTTATTTTCTGTAAGAAACTCATTTCTCTTGGCAAGAGCTCAGCTGAATCACAACACAAGTAATGAACAATCAGCAAAAACAAATATGGTTTTGTAAATGCATTGAGGTATGTTCAGCAAAGTTGATTAAGGGAAAAATAATCAAACAAACATTAATATTTAGGACAGCAGAAGGGCTTGAACACTCTAGAGGTGTTTAAAAAAAAAATCCAGGTTATTTTTTCTGGCAGCAGCTCCTTTCCAAAAACCACAAATTATATCCCAACCCATCTTTCCTCCAGCCCTCCGTTTCAATGTTCTTCCTCAGAAGACAGCAAGGGTGAGGAAAGATGCCACTGAGTTTTCCTCCATTATTTTGTCCACCTCTAACATCTGAAAGCTTGACTATATCTGCTAGCTAGCTAAAACCAACTGTACTCCTTTTGATGTCTCTTCAAGTGGCAGCATGCACTGATTCTTGGAGAGAGAGTCATGACCTCCTGAACTCATTACTCACCTTTTCACTTTGGCTCTCCTTCTGTGCAGTTTTTCTTTTCTTCCATTTTTTCTTAACTCAAATATTTAATTTAATTGTGCTTCAGCTCTAAAGTCATCTGAAAAAAAGATCAGGCTCTGCAAAATCAATTGCATCTGCAGCCCACTGGACGCCAGCAGGACCTCACCACTGCAAATGTGTTTGGCTCTCATTAGCTTAACAAGTCAACATCCCCTCTCTTCCAGTTGCATGGGATCAACTGTCTTTAAAGGCATAAAAATAACTACTTCTTGCTGCTCACTGAAAACATATTGGGCTGAAGGTGAGGATGAATGCAAGAAGTACCCTTGTCATGGTATTCATTTCCTACACAGACCTCAATGGTGAATGCTGCTATTTACAGAAAGCAACAAAAACTGAAGTTACAATAAAACTCAGCTATGCCAGTGCAGGAAGAAGGAAAGCAGAGATTGGGCAGACAATTTTTTTTGGTCAAACCCCTAAATGCATAAAGGGAGAAATGTCAGTGGCATTACACCAATTTTACAGCATTTTAGGATCTGTCCCTCAGCTTGGTTGAGTATGGCCTGCTAGGGCAGAGACTACCATTAAGAGACTTGAAACTGGCCAAGCAGGCTTGAAAGCAGGCCTTTTCCTCAAGGATTCGTTTAGAAAGCACCAGATGAACTGAGGCAATGCCTATAACCATCACTTTAGTGGTACCAAACCACCACTCTGGAAACCAGCATAGAAATTCACAGAGCAACTGCTTTCATTTTGCTTAGTAACTAGCACAGCAATATATTCTTGTGAATAATGAACCTTAACACTGGTCCTTACAAACATGTCCTAACACAGTCACACTTTACCTCTAGCTGTCCCTAGCAGTTGCTGATAAATGTGCTATGCTGCCAACAGAGGTGTAAAAATCCAAATAGTTTGGGTTTTTTACAGTAACGACTACCTAGCTGCCTATATTAATTGAGAGTGAGCATATTATATAAGGAGATTAGACCATGCCATATTTACAACCTCAGAGTCCCCAGTGAGAGAAATTGCTCAGCTGTTACTGTCAGTGCCTTCTTCAAACAGGAACCCTGCTGACAAGATGATGAATTCAGAACATCATTGCCAATTAATGATTTGTAGGCAGAAGGGATTTCAATAGTTCCCATATGTTTGTGAGGATGACTGGGATTTACATCACCTCTAATAAAAGAGTGTAGTCTCCTCTGTCCAGATGTGACACTAGAGATTGGAAAATGTCATCTTTGCAGTAGAAATTTTAATAAACAAAGCCAGGCTCTTCTGGGTTGAAAATGTTTCCCAAAGCAGGGTCACAAAAAACCTGCTTATTAAGTGAAAGCAAACTGGGAGACCACTTGCAAGATGCACCCAAGTGATTTACAAACCAAAGGTCAGAAGTTATTTAGGTGTTTGTGAAAGCTACATAGCAGAGTGCCAAGATGATCATTATGTCAGCCAGGAGCATGGAGTGCATTTCCTTAGCATCAATCAGACTGAAAAAAAATTCAGTATTTACAAATGCATAGGACCTTTCTTGGTGTTACTCTGTTCAGGGATACAAAGTTTAACTTCACTATCCTAGGAGACAATCTCATCTTTGTGAATGTAGCAGAAACCAAACCAGAAAGCGTTTTACTCACATGGGATATTGACATGAACTCCCATACACGTGGAATACAGACCTCCTGAATTGCCTACGGCGGAATGCCTCCTATCAACAGAGCATCTTGGAGCCAACCAGCAGGGAAAGCTTGGCACAATGACCTGGGTTAAACGCAGGACATCCAAATGGGGCCATCAAACAGCATTTGGCATAGGCACTCAAATCCCATTGATTTGGTGATGGAATTTAGGGCTATCCCACAAAAAAAGAATTAATGATTTTAACACCTCTAGAGCCATAAAGTGATAAAAATCCTGTTGAGGGTGCAGGCTGTAGGTGAGGTAAAGAGCAGATTTTGTGGACGTACCTTAGGAATAGGGCAGGAATAAACCACCACAAAGCATCTTCACACTTCCTAATTATAATCACAGCCCTACCCAACACAATCATAAATTGAGAGGCCACATAATGTCCTCTTCAGAAAAACAAATTAAAAAAAAAAAACAAAACAAATCTACACCCAAAAATGGAAAGCACAGCCTTTAATCACTAAGGTCTTCTGTAAGCACACCCCAGATTGCTATCTCAACACTGCAAACCCTCTAAAGGCAGCCCAGCTTCTTCAATATTAGTCTCAGGTTTCTGGTTTAGATCTACATTTTTTTTTTGGGTTTGGTGAATTGATTAATAGTTTTTTGTTTGTTTTTGTTTTTGGGGTTTTTTTAATAGCGGTTTTTTGTTTGGTTGTTTTTTGGTTGTTTTTTTTTTCTTTTTTGTTTGGTTGGGTTTTTTTGGGTTTTTTGTTTTTTTTTTTATTTTATTTTTGATGATACCTCTAAGTGTGCTTTGAGAAATGTAGCATCAGAGAACAGGACTTGAAGGGTGACTAATAGTCATCCAAAAACTCATCCTTTCCTCCAAAAATTCTAGACCTAGCACCAAACCTGTGTCTTGTCACTTTGTGACATGGTATTTTCTGCCATAATTAAGCAAAACCTTGCTGCTCTATTGACCAACATCCCTCGTCTGTGGCAGTCTGTATTTCCTCAACTTGGGATAATGTTGATCTTAGCTCCCCCACAATACAGTATCAAACATCGAGTCAGTTTCTTCTGCCCTCGTAAGGGGAGAAATATATTTATCAGCACAGGAAAAGCAAAACCAAGACAAATTTTGCTGTATTGACTACATCTGTAGAAAAAGGAGGCTATTCTCATCAAAAATACCACTCCACATGCTGTTTAGTAGAGGTTTCTCCAACGCAAACCTCTCAAACATTACTTTTTCTCTCCATGGCAGCCTTTGAAGAGATTTGAATTATCTTCAGGGTCACTGTGATGTGACCGAGGACTAAAGGATCAAGACCACAGTTTGCTGTGGATATGCACTGATCTATTCTTTGTACTACACTACAAACAATAATCAATGTCTGGAGTGAGGTGAAGAGAAAATGCAACACATATTTCAGCTGAAGTGGAATTCTTCTGCCTTCCCCACAGAATCTATTACTACCTATTATTAAGTGGCTGCAAAGACAAGCCAATTGAGATGGAACTGATAACCAACATATATTAATATTGCAAAGAGCAAACTGTATTGAAATCTTTGTTTACCCTTCTCTTTTACAAGCAAATTAGTTTTAGGCTACCTGTTACGTATTTACAACAGAAGGGAAAATTTTAAAAACAAGTATATAATACAGCAAACCATGAGATTGTACACTCAGAGTACACTGTTGTTCTTTATAAGTATTCTTTTTAAGGTCTTGAGCTTGAAATACCCTAGATCTCTTGCACAAGGCCTCTGATGATTCATGAGACCTATGCTGACCAGCAACCTGGGAACCTCAGCCAGCTACTTGTGGGAAAGCTTCAGCACATATGGAAGCACTTTTATCAGTGGGGCTTTAAGTTTAACTGAACAGCTGAGCAGCTGTGTATTAAATTATTTACCAGAGAGGAAAATCAAGCAACTCACACCACATCAAATACCCAGCCCCCCACAGAATGATAAAGACAGAAAACACACTCCTCCAAATACAAAAACAAAATGCATCTTCTACAGAGAGATTAACTTCAAACATTCCCTGATATAGTCCCGAAAAAAAAACCAAAACCAAACCAGGCTTCTAAGACTCATAAGGAAACCCTGATACTGAGGAAAAAATAACATAAATCTCTAAAGAACAGAAAAGACTACAGTTGCCTCATGGACCCAGTAGTACAGTGCTCCAAAGGTAATAGAAGAATGCCAGATTCTCCTTGTTGGCAGCTCTGTAAGCACCAGGAGCACCTGTACACAGGTGTCAAGTGCCACGACATCAAGCCCAGGCCTCTGTCTTCCTGCTGTAACACTTACTCAAAGAACCTCAGTGGAAGTGAGAACCTGACCCACCACTGTCAACTCAACCAGGCACCAAAAACAGGAAAGAGAAGAAATCCCAGACTGCACATCACCTTGGAAGCTTAGCACAGAGCCCTCCCTTCAAACCCTTACCTTGGCAGGTGTTGTTCTTCTCCTCGTAGCCTGCCTTGCACAAGCACTTCCCGATGGGCACCAGCCATTCCCCTTCTGCACTGCAGTGCATCTTCGGTGCCTCCTCAGTCACCGAGTGGTTGATGCAGACCCCTGACACCTCCAGGAGCTGCGAGGAATCCGCGCCCGTGATGGTGTCAGGGAAGCGGGCCAGGTTGCGGATCACTGATGGGCACTTCTTGTAGTACACGCGCACGGAGACCAGGGCAATGCAGGCACCCACGTCCTGGAAAGCGAGGTAAAATCCCTTCTTTGTCAGGGGCCCAACGTCTCTCACCTCCGTGTTGAGCTTCATCACTCTGTCGCCAAGGTCTAACTCTGTGAAGCTCTCATCAGCAGCAATGGTATCAATCTTGATGTACTGGTTTTCTTTGATGTTCCTCCCATCTTCATCGTCTGACTCAAAGTAATACATGTTAAAAGTCTCCTTGCAGGTCCCAAGTCCTCCTGGAAGGCTGTTACAGTCCCTCAGGGTGAATTTGAGCTCAATGAAGATGCGGGATGCCCCTTCATTAGAGATCCAGCTGGTCAGAAGCCAGTTGTTCTGATTCTGTTCCATTACCTTGCATACTTGGTATGTGTGTATCGGAGCGTAGTTTTCATCCACCTCACCAATTTCTTCCCACTGTATAAAAAGGAAAAGTATTTTTTAAAACAGTCACAACTCTTAGCTTTCCCATCTAAAGAGCATCTTGGGTTTCAGAACTCAGGACTTTCATGAAAAAAGCTTTCTGTACTAGAGGCTTGATACATTCCTGGTAAAGTCAGATAAATGATCTGTTATAAATAGGAAAGGCTGAAAGTTAAAACCCTTTGTTTTAGACAGTTCAAAAGTGGGAAAACATATTGCTGGGTTTGTCCACTACTATTCAGTTAGGAAACAAAACAAAAGCAGATGGGGCCATTTCTGTGAGCTTTTCCAATCCACAGTTCGTCTGTCCCCATGCCCGCAGGCTCCTATCTACCACATCCTCAAATCGTCACCCCACATAATGAAAACCATACTTCTACAGGCTATTCTCCCCCACCAAACAGCATGCCAGAAAATCAGTGGAGTGACACATTAAATAAATGGCCCTTTGCTATCCCCAAGTGCACTAGTCAGTGTAGTTCTTGCTCATGCAAAGAGAAGATTACCTCCAATACAGGTTACCTGCAAATCTTGAGCTGTTTATGTGCTACACAGGTTTTTAATCAAAGCTTCAGGCAACTTTTTGCAGCTTTGTGGGAATTGCAGTAACTGTTTGCGCATTTTATTTTAGCCATGCTCCGAAGGACATCACTGAAGGGCATGCTTTTTCCTGGTGCAGCTCAGAGCCAATAGCATCACAACCATGCCTACCACAGATACAACATTAGCATTTCCTCTCTGCTTTTGACAACCCTACTGTTGCATTAAAGAGATTAGATTAAACATCTAAGTGCAGCAAAAACCCAGGAGAGCCAGTGTTGGTTTCAGTTTTCTTCCCTTCTGGTTTTGACCCACTCATCTGCAGGGGCTTAATTTGCAATGCCTCCTCCATCCTCTGCTCAGCATTGCTGCACACACCTGGTCATAGCTGCAGATGCAGCACAAAGGAAATGCACAGAACATAATTCAAAGGTACTCCTGTTTCAAGCGTCATATCTTCTGATGGCCAAAGGCCCAACTTTTTCTTGGAAATACAGCCTGAGATAAAGTTGAGAGTGTTCTCAGCCCAGATGCCATTACTGCAGAGCTGAAAGAGAACACCCTCAGAGTCAATGAAGTTGTTTTTAAAATGAAATGTTGTTCTTACATTTTAAATTAAAACATCAGCAAGAAGTGACATGAGAACATAACCCAATGGTACAGTCAAAAATGAATTACAAACACCACCATCAGAAAAACATTTCTTCTCCCTAACATGTGATGGGATGTGAAAGTAGGGACTTGCACAGGAAGACATGCCCACTGTGACATGCAGAGTCCATATGCACCACCAGTCTTCCAGGTAAGGAACCTAACCTAAAGGTATTTTTGCCATGGCAAGCAGTACTTTCATTTCTAACCCTTTTCTGTGTCTCTGGGCTTAAACAGGCCACAACTCTACTGCGATTAAGATGTAATTGTTACTGGGTAGCACCACAGAATTGGACAAAGCCATGTTTGCAGTGAGAGCCAGGCAGATCTGCGCAGGATTTATGCCTGACTTTAGGAGAGGCAATGAACAGTTACCAGGAGAGTCACTGAGAAAAGATAAAAGTATGCAACACAAAATAATTCAGCAGCTAGATTTTCTATGTTCCAGTAAATAGGAATGTTTTGAAATATGAAAATAAAAGCAGAAAAACACCATTCTTCAACTAGAATGGTTAATTTAAGTAATAAGTATACTGTACATATATACTTCCAAGTGAATTTGTCTAACATTGTACTAGTTTCAGCTAGGATAGAGTTAACCCTCTTCATAGTAGCTCACATGGGGGTACCTTTGGGATTATGCTAGAAACACTGTTGATGATACAGAGATGTTTCAGTGACTGCTACACAGCACTTAGATGAGTCAAGGCCTTTTCTGCCTCACAGCCCATCCCACCTGCAAGGAAGCTGGGGGTGCACAAGGAGTTGGGAGAGGACATAGCTGATCCACCTGGCCCAAGGAATATTCCAGACCATATGGTGTCTTGCTCAGCACATAAAACTGGGGCAAGAAGAAAGAACTGGGGACAGGAAGAATCATGGCATTTGCTTTTGAAAGTAACCATTGTATGTGAGGAAGCCCTATTTTCATGGGGATAGCTGAACACCTGCATGCCCATGGGAAGGGTGTTTCCAAAGAATTTCTTGGTTTACTTTGCTTGTGTGCATGGCTGTTACTTGACCTATTTTAATGCCTTTACCTCAACCTATGAGTTTTCTCACTTTTACCCTTCTGATTTCTCACTCATTCTCTGCAGGGGAAGTGAATGAGTCACTTGTGTGGCACTTAGTTGCCAGCCAGGGTTAAAGCACAAGAGTCCTTTTTGATGGCCAGTGTGGGGCTGGAAAGGGTTGGAGATAATGACAGGTTTGATTCCAAGGTGTTGGATTGAAGTTATAGCTGTTGGTGTTGTTGAGCTCTTCACTGACTGGCTGCTGGGCTTGCCATGGGGCTCGGTTGCCTCACTGCACACTAAAGCCTGTGCTTTAGTGTGCTTGTCAGTGGCTGCTCCTTGGTTCTGCTGCTTGCTGAACTGCTGACCATCTTACTCTGCCAGGCCTGGCAACATCCTGATGTCAGCAGTGGCAAAGCACCATGCTGGCAAATGCCCAGGCCATCACTGTTGTTTCTGTGATGCCACACTGGATATGCTGGAACTGCAGTGTGAACTCAAGTTGATGGGAATGCAACCTGGGGATTAGTCCACATGGGAAAACAGTCCTAAGCAGCTGTGGATACATTCATGCGGGAACAGTGCATCTCAAAGCATCTGTAGCTGTGGTTATGTCAGTGTTGCAGCAGGTACACCCCTGAAAAGACTGTGGCATGTAGTTAAGGCTCCACTTTGAGCAGGTAAAATCCTAAGGGACTGAAGTCTATGACTAAGTCCAAAAAAGCAGTAGGGGCAAGGAGAGGAGTTCATTGCAACATTACCCTAAGTGGTCTGGTCCATGGATAGAGACTGTAATGAGAATACCACCCTGCTTACCTGGAAATGGCTGAACACCAGCCTTAGCCATGGGAGTGGTAAATTAATTCCTTGGTTCGCTTTGCTTGTGCATGCAGTTTTGACTGTCACTGTATCTTTATCTCAAGTCATGAGTTCTTGTTGCCCTACACCCCCACCATGCAGGAGAATAATCTTCCCACAACTTCTCACTTTTACCCTTCTGATTTGCTCACTCGCTGGTGGGGAGTGAGAGAGGGGCTGTGTGGTGCTTAGCTGATGGATGGGATTAAAGCATGACACTATATAAAGGTGAAGTCCTATTTTTAGGTGATAGTGATTGTCCAGTTGATGAAAAGGGAGAGTAACCTTCCACTTCTCCCAATCCACAGAGAGGTCCCTCCCAAACCAGTCCAGTGGACAGATGAGCACATCCCAATATAGCCCAGGAAAGACATAATGACTTTAACTTTGTTTTTTTCTGGCTGAAGGTCAGAGGATCACTTGAACAACTGCTCACATCAACAAGCATACATGAGTAAATGTTAACTTCTGGCAGGAAGTGGTGCAAAGCATTTCAGGACTGGAAATTGCTTAGACCAGTTTTATCATGTGGAGATGTTTATGAACGGCCACAAGGTACACAGTAAAATGCTGTACACCATCTAAAGAGCATTAACATGGAGTTCTTTCACAGAGTTGACATTTAAATGACTGTGATGTTACAGTACTATCATTAGTGACCTAACTTGAAGGCATGCTGAAAAACATCACTTGACTTTTTTCATACTTGCCAGGTCAATTTTCAAGGACCCAACCGTGATGCTCCCCAGAGTTATGCAGTTAAGCTCATTTCCAGTGCTGCTTCAGGAGTTGTGCTTTTGGGACTGAGTACAAAGTTCATTTGTTGAAAAACTAAGTGCAGTGATTCTAATGGTTGCTTTCATGCACTGAGAGCACTAAACACCATGAGGATAAAGGTCCAAGCATAAATACATCAAATGAACTGTGCTAGAGTCTTATCTCAGCTGCAAGAAATGGCACACTGCTCTAACATCTCAGGCTTCGGGATGTGCTGCACTTTCAGTACTGCTCCCCAGATCAGAGCAAATCCTGCCATCACCACCTGTCATCAAACCTAAAGCAATCATCAGAGCATGAGAAAGGGGAGGTGCTAATGAGCTAAGGCTGCTTATCTCTGTGTAATCCTCAAGGGAAAGTCAACCAGATTTTATCAGAGCAGCCAGTATTGTGCAAAATCTCTGCTGTCATTTAATCTTCTTCTCCCCTATCTGCATGTAGGACTACACCATTTCCTTCTCTTCAGCTGGATCTATCCCCCCCAGAGACTGCAGGCAAGCTGCCACCCTTCTGCTTTTACATCCCTCCACGAGATGGAGATGGCAGCAAGAGCCCCTGCACCTTCTGCCTGGTCCCAGCCTCCTAGTCACTACAGACCTCAAAGCAGTATTTCAGCCAACAAAGAAATACAAAGCCACAGGATGAAATGCAGTGCCTCACAGTTAATGAGAAAGAAATCCCACTACATTAAAGAGACAACATCTAGATGAAAATTACTGGCATGAAAAAACATCAAGTACAACTGAAAAATTGTGTAATGTTATAATTCCTCTCTGCAGCACATATTTTTTGATATATAAATCAACCCCATCTGCAGGATTAAAACAAAAATGCAACCATTAATTTGGTGGTAAATGTTTTCTCTACATCTTTAATAGCCCTAAGAAGGAAAACACAAATGCATTTCAATGGCCTGATGTTAAATCATTTATAGAAGACCTATTTCTGAATCAGAAATTCTCAGCACACTACTGCTGGTGAGTGAAAATGCAGCTCCATCAATAGGAAGCACACATTTCATACAGGCTGTCTGTCTAGAGAAAGGCCAAAGATATCACACATCTAACTAAAGATATAAGAGTTAAAAAAGCATTCAGTGGAGCAGCCTTGGGTTAAATGGACAATTTTAAAACACATTCACCAGCTGTCTGCTACTCAGGCTTGTTTCTAATCTTGGAGATTCCAGGAGTGCAATTTGCTACCACAGCACAGCAAAAGGCTGCTGCCCCAAAACCAAACGCTGACAGCAGGGATGAACATTTCAGAGCTTTTGTTTATTTGGTTTTGAGGGGATGGGGGTGTTGCAGTACTAGTTTTTGTTACTGGTCTTCATTGACTCATTCACTTTTTTTAACATCTACTAAAGGCAGTAGACACACTCCAAGCCTTGTTCCTAGTTCCACACATCCTTGCACTGCTGAAAAAGAAATTAGGCATTTAGCAAAATCCTAGGTATCTTTAGAGGGAAAGGAAGCTTAAGAACATTAAACAAAGGTGTTCCTAAGACTTACCTGAAACCTTCCTGGCAGGACTCCCTCACTCCAAGGGCTGTGAATCTGCCTCTCTTCTCACTACATATTTCACAGGCTCATTGCTACAAGAAGTCTCATCCTCTCCTGTTTAAATTTTTCCATCCCGCCACACAGAGCTCTGCAAAACTAGGAAAGGATTTACGTATTTTACCTTTTATTCTTTTGGAAGAAAGCAAGCCTGGCACGGATCTCTGATCTCAGGCTTTGAATGTGTGAAAGCATCAGAGATACTCTGCATGCTTTGCCCACAGAAAGGCAATTTTACCTCAAATTACTGCTGTCAAGGCCACCACGAGCACATACTGTTGCAGAGGACAGTGTGGCATGGTGTTATGCAATCCCCATGCCAAGTGAAAAGGGGACACCTGACACCCTTCCAGAAGGGCAAACCAGCCTGGTGCTCAGCTCAGTACTATCTATCCTGCCTTTCATCCCGGTAACATTTGGGCAGACTCTGTGATTTCCTTTTATGCAGCTGATGCTAAGACCTGGCTGCCAATCAATAGCCTCCAGCTTAGTTCCCTCACAAATGTTCCCTCCTGCTACTCAACTTTATCTTGCAACCTGCTTCTTCCGTCCCATCACAAAACCCAAAAACTTGTGGGTTTGTTATTTTTTTAGCTACCTGCTGGTTTCCACATGCTACCGTATCACACAGTTAAAGCAAACAAGCAGCAGGCTTTCCTCAGTTTCAGTGACTTCAGTGAGGTCACATAAGGCTATATCTCTAGTGAAAGCCAGGCAGAGCACTACACATCTTTTCTTCTGCACTGCAGAACGTTTTGCAGGTCTGTGCTAGTTGTAAAATAAAGCTGACTTTGTCACTATCTTGCCTATTGCAAAACAGCACTTACAACAGGCCCGTCCCTGTTTCAGATCCTGCCACCAAATATTGCCAGTGTTATCAACAGAAGCTGCAATATGTGGCATTGCTCAGATTTTCTGCTCGGGACCTGAATGATTAAGCAAGAGCCTGATTTTGCTGGAGGTGTTTCAGTCTTCATTAAATGGGTTTTGCTTGCTCCAAGAACAAGAACACAAAAGACATTGCATCCAAAAAGTCATGTTACTTTTAGCTCCCTCTACAGCAATGATTGGCAGGAGCAAGAGTTCCACCTTGAACACTGGCATTGGCAAGAGGTGCATGATAACCTCAATGACCTACTGATCATGGCACAGCCCACCAGCACCTGCACGAGGAGCTTGAGAAGCCTGGTTCTCCCTCACAGCAAGGGACAGTGATCCAAACCCCTCTCAGGCAGCAGGAAAATGCAGTAACCTGGAACAGTGCTGCATGTTTGTTTGCAGCCCTGCTCTTTGCAATGGATGAGCAGTGCAAGGAGCAGAGCAGAGACATCAAAATAGCTTTGTTCAGCTTTTTCCATCAGTACCAGTGCTTAAAACAGTACTCTTAGGCAACATTTTTTAAGCATTTTTACCAGGGTAACTACACAGTTTTAGAACTCAAATTCTGCTTTGGGGCAGGGTGCCTGCTCACTGGGATAGCTCTCCTCCTGCCCCACACCAAGTGGTGGAAGGACACCAACTAGAGCCCCATCCCTTCTTCCAGTAAATCACAAAGTTGAAATACAAATAATCAGGAAACCAAAGCAATTCATATAGTTGGGTCAAGTTAGGAAAGAAGGGGAGGGAACAAAAAAACTTCAGTAAAAGAGAAACCAGTTATTTTGAGAGCCTCACAAATCATGTCTTTACCATCCTTTCTTCTTGAGTTTAAACAAAACAGAGGCCAGATAAATCTATGAAAAAACTGTTCTGGAGTAATACAAACTACTTCTTTCAGCCTCAAACATACTTTAAAATTTCAGCTACCAAGCAACAAAGAAATTATTACTTGTGCAAACTTTTTCAATAGCAACATCCACTTTTATAATGTAAAAGGTGAAGCTATTTTTACACTTTCTCAGCTTGGTTTTTGGGGCTTTGGAGCTCATTTTCAAGTCAGGAGCCATTGTCAAAAAGAAACTGCAGTGAGTTCTATGCAAATAACATTTGGCAAGAGTTTACTAAAACCTTTAAATACCAGAAGCAGTTGCAACTGTCTGGGATTTTGCTATTTCCATACATCTGACAGTGCCCCCACCCGAGGCTCAAGCCTCATTTGGATGGCAATTTTACAACTGAGACATTTATACATACAGATATATATTCCTACTGACAGCAGTTACTAGTCAAGCAAAAAGCATAATGGATAACAGAGGACAGAAAGCATCTGATTAATCTCCCTACTCAGGCGGAAATCTGGCCTAATGAAAGCCGAGTTTCTGAAGAAGGAACTTAACGTTTTCTGGTGGCTTGGCACATTCCCAATTTCTCCAACCAGGAAAATAACATGAAAATAAGAACGCCATGGGCTACTTCTGGGCCACTCTTCTTATTTTACTACTGGATTGCAGTTTCCTGCTGTTTCTTACAATGCCACTCTGGTCACTAAGCTGCACAGTCCGGTTAACACGCAGCTTCAGAATATCCTGAGGTTAATTAGCTGAAGTAAATATGAGTTTCCTCACTCATTACTGGAGCTATCCCAGCAAGAAACTAAGGATCATTTTTCATACACTAAAACATAAGTGGAGGAAGCAAATATAGCAAAGAGGTATGAACTGTAAATTTAAAGCATGATTTTGAGATGTGCCACACCAGACTAGTGAATATTTTTTCTTCATTTCTATATTAGCCAAATATATATTCCCTAGCCCCCGTGTGATACTTACCTAGCAGAAAGCAAACTTAGAAAGTCACTTCCATTACCACCCCCTCCAACCAGCCCCCACTAAAAGGGCAAACTCTCACCTCGGCAGAGTTACAGGAACTGCCAGATGTGCTTCTGAATGACCCCTTGCAATGTGTGGGAAGCAAAAATGCTAAGAGGAGACAAAGGGCCTTGCTTCATGTTAAAGGCTACTCCCCACTGCAGCAAGAGTTAACAAGACTCAATTTCACTTGGTGTCAAGGTTTCACATTTGGCTTTGCACTTTGACAAAGGGCAAGAGAGGGAATAGCAAAGATGGGGAGATAATTGATGTTTCATCTCCACTATAGAAAAAAAACTACACTGAAAACGAGCTGGGTGAATGTTCACAGCAAAACCACACTCCATCCTAACTCCAGTGCTGCCAACTGCACATTTCAATACTCAGAAGAAGCTCATCAGCAGACATCAGCTTTAAAAAAATACAATTTTTAGAACTGAGAGCTTAAGTATTTGGGTGGATACTTCAGTATCTTCCAGTGTTTTGGATATTTTCAATTCCACCCTGGTCAACCTATGTGCAATCAGGACTGCTAGAAATCCTCCTCAGAAATCCTCCTCCTGCATGAAGTAATACCAAGAAAGGTTCTCACACAGTCAAACTGCTCAGAGCTGAGGGAAAACACCAAACAGGAGAGCCCCACCCAGAGACAAAGCACGACTGCTCCTCTCAAGAAGACCTACATTTGAAGACATAATCAGTCACCTAAAGTTACATGGAGAACTTCATAATCATCAACTCCTGTTGTGTAAACATTTGAATTTACTACTTGAACAATTTTTCAATATTCTCTTTTATTTGTAGTATGCATGTAAGGTTTGCTGCCACACCTTTCATTTCTGCAGCAGGCTGTGCAGGAGACTTCTGAGCAAAACTCCCTTTAAGGCTAAAGTGTTGACAATTCCTGGATTGCTCTGCACCACTAACTAGCTGAGAAACAATGCAGATTTCTGGAAAGCTGCGATAGCATCTCTAAACACAAACAGCAATTTGCTACACAAAGTACCACCCAAGAAAACGGGTAAGAAAGAACAATTAAAACCTTAAAAATTATTTTCAGTACATGCTTATGAAGTGTATCATCTGTTCTGAAACCTGCACAGCTCAAGCTGTTGAAAAATGGAGAAACATCAGGACAAAGCCACCCAGACTTCAATCTGCACACCAAGATACATGGGGGGGAAAAAAAAAGAAAATGGGACTGAAGTTTAGCTCAGACTTCGACAATTTGCATGATCAATGAAAGATGTCAGCACCAGAATCCAAATGGAATGAGAACCCAGCTGGGGGCTAGCGGAACTGAAATGAAAAGGAGCACCAGCCCCTCTTCGCATGCCTAATCAGGGACTGCACAGACCCCCTTCCCAGAACAAAGCAATGTGCTATCTGGAAGCCCCTACCTCCCCTCCCACAGGTTTATTTTTTTAGAGGTTTGAAATTCTCTGCACATCTGAATTAAAACATCCGTTTCAAATCACAGTCCAGCAACTGAGGGAAAGACAATGGAGACGAGCGTGAAAGAAGCAATGAAGAAACACAATACCATTAAATCATTTTTCACTGCCTAATGTTACACTCATTGCAGAGCAATTTAACAAAGGCCAGAACAAACAGTATTGACACCACATGGTTTAACACTGGAAGGCTGACAGAGCCAGATTTTCAGAAGGACTCAGAGCAGGACATAAATTTTAGGCTTGTAATAAAATGCTTGGATTTTCAAAGCTTTTGGGATATTATTCACATTACTCATCATCTGATGATACCAAGAGGCTCACAGATCAACTTTGAAAAGCAGGAAGAAAGGAAGTTTTCGTTATTACTTTAATGTTGTCCTAATATTTAAATAAATCAAAATCTACAGGGTGATTGTTTACTACAACTGAAATAACACAATACATTTAGTTTCTTTTTAACACACAGAACAGCAAAAATTTGCAAAAACTAAACAAAATTCTTAATCTTTATCATTGTCATCAGCTTTTTAGAATTTCTTCAAGTGAGTACACATTTAAGTTTCCAGTAAAAGAGAAAAAATACTTGATCTGAAAGTGCATTTAATGAAAACAAAGCAGATTAAACTTCCTGGTTTTCTAGTATTTCAGGAAAGTGATACAATTATCCACGTGCTGCACTGACAAAGCCTAACCTCTCAGGCGTATACCAAATTTGACTAGACTACAGACGGCCCATACACTGTATCAGACCCTCCAGCAAATGCATTATTTTGCCACTGCTTCCTGGTCTCTAATCTACCCAAAGCTTTTCATAGTGATAATATTACATTCATGGCTTAGGCCTTGACAACTGCACCCATAAATCAATTTTAAACCTCACATTAATCATCTTTCTGTAATCAGTGGCTATTCAGCACAAATTTACATCTCATTTCTGTTGGCCAAACAGCCACATTAGAGCTTTGAAGCTTATTCAGGCTTAAATGATTATATTCCCCTAATAAACACTGAAGTCCTCTCAGTCCAGCTGCTGTGAGCTGCATTAATGACATGCCATGGCAGCAGGGGCCATCTGAAGCCAGCCTTGTGTGATGCTACAAACAGCAGCCCCCTTGCCAAACAGATTTTCTGGATTTCCAATACTCTCAGAAGAAATCAGAAGGCTGCTCTGCCTATGCAGACCCTCCTATGGGAACTGGCATGTGCAGCAGACACACACAACATGAAATTTACTGCACTTCCCCTTAATAGCTCCACATGCCACCTTATGAATATGGGGGGCTACAAGTCAAATACCCCAAACCATATTTCCTGATTCCCCACAAGCTGAGCACCTTAGCTTACTTTGGGTTTGGCGACAGTTCTGTTGAATCTGAACCATCTACAAAACCCACTTTTCTCACTTGTCAGACAGCTCTAACTTTGTTCACAGCACCAAACTGTACCTTAGTGTGCTTTTCTTTGATCACCTCAGAATTAGGAATTACATTTTGAATATCTAACTGCAACTTTTCTCCCTGTTTTTTTGGGTGTTTTTTTTGTGTGACAGATTATCACTCAGGATTACAGAAAGCAGCTAAAACATGATCAGTTCAGGGTGGATTTTGCATGTACTTGCCTGCAATCCCTATAGTTAAAAAATCTATTCTGATTGAACGATGAATAATTATTTAATTAAAGAACTTTGGCAGGCCTACATTATTAAACCTGCATAAAAAGCCTGACATTGATTGTATATTCACTTTCGGTTAAGGTCTGAATAAGTATGCTAAGATCTAAAAATGAATGAACAGAATGGGTTTATTATAACTGTTGTTAAGTACTTACCCCACTATAGGTAATAAATTATACATGTGGATGCCTGGTATGCTTATTCCACAACATAATGAAACTTTTAGTTACTTTTTTTTCTATGGGATTTAATTCCCATTGTGTCAGGTTTATGTTACTATTTAAATAAGGCACCAGAATTACACAGGTGTAAATCTGCTGGACAAAGATGAAACCCAGACCTCAATGTTTCTTTTAATCTGGAACTGAAGAAACACAGATGCACTCAATTGTTTGTGATGGACATCCTATATCCTAACCATTGCACAAAGAATACATTTCATACCTGCAACCTCCACACTCTCCTGGTATCTGGCAACCACTGAAGAACCACTTGAACATCAACATGCCATGGCTAGGAAGCAAATACAATCATGTGCTAAATCCTCAGCTGAGATGTCTGCAATGCAAAAATAAATGCTGTTTCGGCAATCAGCTGTGATAATGCAAAGTCTAGGAAAGCTGCTGAAGTTTTTAAAAAAAAAAAACTGAAAAAAATCAAATTCTTTCTTAACCAAGAGGTAAACCATGGCTTAACTTGATGGTAATACTGCAACACATACACAGAGAAAAAAAAATGTTATTAGCTTGCTTTTGCTTAACTAACAAAAGATCCTGTAATTTAAATTGAATGCTTTTGAAGAGAAGGGAAGATAACTTTCTTATTGGGGGGCAGGGCATAATCAACCACAGTGAGAACTTGCCAGGGGAGTCAAACCATCATTCAGAACTTTTAAGAAAGTTTCAGAAGAAAGTATCTGATCAGGTAGGCAAGCCCATAATGAGCCATATATATTTGTCACCTAAGTAAGATGGCTTAAAGCTAGCACCAACATGCCTATGCCATGTGGGAGAGTGGGTACATAAATAATTAAGATTCACATATATTGCCCTCACCAGGTTACAATAAGAGTCTCTTCCACGTCCAAGTCCCTGCAGCACAGAGGTGAAGAACACAGAAATGCTGCACATGCAGTTTCTCAAAGAACAAATTATCAAAAATAGTTTAAATAGAAAATTAATTAATGGGTCTATTGCTACATCTCTGGCTTCTCAGTTAAGCTACAAGCTCTAACTACTGCTACTTTCTATCCAGGATACAGTGGGATTAAGGGAAGGTTAGAAGTTGCAGAGGCAGAGTAGAAAGAGGAAATAAACACATGGACTTCGAAGGGGCCACATTTCCTCATGAGAATACAGATTGCCACCAACCACCCTTCCAGCAGATTTGGGCTAAGGTGGGAGACCGCAGTTTGTAAGCTCCTGGTGGCAATGGACCTGCTGGATTTTGGCCACCTTGAACATTCTGATCTGCCATCCTGCACAGTCCCAGCCTTTGGTGTTTCCTTTCAGTACCTCTTCTCCCCTGCCAGCCCAGCAGGCCAGTCAGAAAGCCACAGGCAAGGGCCTGTAACTTGGACTTGCTTATCAAAGAGACATTCTCACAGTAGGGTCATTTTTGAATGAAACCTTCTCTCAATTTTGTACAGCTTATGGACAGAACTCAGTTAAATTCCAGCAACAGAATTTTACTGCTAGGCAAGATAATTCTTGTCTGGAACCTGACCTTCTGGTAAAAAAAGTTTTACATAATCTTCAGGAGTCCCTGAAATGCACCACTTGGCACAGAAACTACAGATGATTTATCCAGCTTATCCTAGGCCTTGTGCTCACTCTACAAAATGGACTGATTGGCCATTTCACACTAACAGGAAATTACTATCACAGTTTCATCATTATTTAGCAATTAAACCATTAAATCACTCCCCTTTCAATTTTCGTCTTGTCAGCTTCAAAGCCTTTCAGTAAACCTGGATGCATATTTCACAAAGTGTTGAAGTTTGAAAGGAAAAGGATAAGTGAAAGTACTTTGAAAAATAAATTAAAAGTACAGTTCTCTGAGGAAGAGCTAATTAGCATAGGAAACAGCACTTCTACAGGTTATGTGGTTAATTGACATAATTCTTCTTATCAATACACATACTCACTGCAAAGAAGACTGCTGAAGAAATGATACTCTGATGCTGAAATGTTGCCCCCACAGTGCACAACACATGAAGCTTTCTAATAATGTTTGCTCTCATCCATAAATTATTGTGCACAAAGAAACTTAAAACCGTAAGCAGTGAAAGAAATTTTGGACCAAGAAAAGGGATTAGCCATTTAGAGAAAGGACACAACAACCTGTTGTTGCTTCTCAAGAGCTTCCTCTTGCCTTGTGAGCAAGTGACATTGGAGCAGGCCCAAAAGAACTCTACCACTCATACACACAAAAGGGGAATTTTCACATTTGTGTCAACTGGAGCAATCAGACAGGCCACCCAAGCACACAGGTGATTTTGGTCTTCTCTGCTCAGGGATGCAGAGTCCTGAGATGCTGCAAAGTGTGTGGCTTTGCAGGCATACCAGCTTTACTTGCACAGAAGCTGGTGCTGAGCCAGGATTGACTCCTACCTTTCCTAGGGCTTTAAGAGGCTCCAAGGTTGTATCTTCCACTGTAACAGGAACCTGTCTTCCAAACAAAATTGTGTGGGTGCACTCATGTAGTAGCACATCCACCTCCTATGGACTCCCCTTACCACATAACCATCCCACAGGCTCCCTAATGACAGTCTTCAGCACAGCTCGAGCCCCCATTTTAATGTAATAGAGCATCTTGCACTGTTCTGTAAATCCTACCTGCCACAGCAACCAGCTGAGTAGCCACTAAGATTTCGTTTTCACTTTTACCTGGCTTCAATCACAAGGATGATTTTCTTCCCATTTGCCTCACAGAGCAAACAACATACTAATTTACTAATTTACTTCCAGAATTAATTTCAGCAACAATTTACTAATATCACTTTCAGAAAGCAATTTTCTTTTCAAATGGCATCACTTCAGCTAGAATAAATTGCAAAGATCCCATGAGAGTCCACAGCTACTCAAGAGCTCAAAGCCCTACTTTATAGCACAAAAAACCATTAAAAAATTAGGGAAGGCTGGGAGGTAGCTAACTTGCCTGTGACCTCTTTGCCTGAAAAGGGGTGTTGGGAGGTGAAGAGAGAGAGGAGTTGTATGTACCTGTAAAGTTAGCAAGAGGAGGCATGGAAAGATCCATCGACTCAGAACTGAAGTTTGACCAATTTGAGCTAGAAAGATTCATTTGTCTTACATTAAGGACAGATGGTTGCAGGCACAAGCTACAAAGGGATATGGACTTAACACAAGAGGATGACTCACTCAAAGAAATCTCTCTCCAGAAGATGCACTGTGGGCTAAATCAAGGTTACAGACCTGCAGCAAGGACCCCTGAACAAGTTTCTACACCGTATGTGTCACAAGAGATTTAACTACATAATGTTAACAGACCCAGTGGCCTTAAATCCTAGGAAGGTACACCACCATTACCTTCAGCTCACACACTCACAGATCTGCTCTTCTTTTTAAATAGTAAAGACCAGCAAACACTATAATCTTGTGCTTTTTCCCAACCAATTGTTTTACCCCACCAGCACTGAAACTAACTCGCTAACTAACAGAAATAGCATGTTTAGAATGTCAATGATTTGCAATCAACATATTTGAACAGCAGGGTGTTGTCCAAATTTCTCCCTTAATATCATTTTGATTCCTTATGTATTTACTGTAATACAGGAAAAAAACAGTTCTCAGTTTTAAAACTGCAGAGCAAAGAAGGAAGGAAATTTGCCAAGTAATATCTTTGGTCACAGCACTGTGTGTAAAAAAAATGTTCGCACTCTATTTTGTCTCTTTTCTGCTTTATTTTTGAACAAACAAAACAAAGGCTGAAAAAAAGGAAGGGGACAATCTGTTTCTTAAAGGCAGTAATCAAGACTTTACTAACTTAGGTCATTCAAGAAAACACAGGACACCTATGGCATTAGCTCCCATTTTGGATTTTAGTTGCTTGCTTTACCCTTGATGAATGGGGACACTATGGAGTCTTCCAGCAGGGTCAGAAGCACCAGGGAACTAATTTGAAAAAAGCTCCCCTCATACAAAAAAATTCAGTATAGATTTTGGCTTCTGACAAGGACCCTCTGCAACACCTGGAGAGATGCACAGGGACTTCTGCACATCCAGCTTCAGCAAGGTCAGCCTCTGCAAACTGCAGTGCTGAGGAACACCCCAAGTTAGCACTGGAGCAGACAGTCCTGCAAGCAAATAATCACTCCGTAGTGCTTTGCTCAAAAGGGGCAAAGAATAGAGAAGTCCAAAAGGTTTACTTGGGCTATTGGTATCAAACAAAGCAGCTTTGCCAACACCAAGCAAGGGCTGCTTAAGATTCCCTGCTTTCTCTTTCTCCTTCACAGCAAAAGCCTTTTACAAATATTACACAGGCAGCATCATAACCAAATCCCCTGCGGGTTAAAGACATTTGCCAGGTCAATACACTTATGCAGCTCTGAGAAACAGGCTCTGCCAGACTTACTTACTGTGACTCCAAAGGACACAGTAGCTCCTGCCTATCTGTACTTCCTGTCCACACTGAGACCACCCCTCTGACTTAAATACACCAGACTCTGAAGAAGCAGTGTTTTGAAATTGAATACACAGGGCCCAGGAAGCTGAGCTTACAGCCTGAGTAATTGACATGGATATTCAATTATCATTAAAATTAATAAGTAGGACAACAACCAAATCCCTGGATGGGTTTTGATTATCTCAGTCTGGGTATTTATCAGAATTATCTGACACACTGACTCATTGGGCTCTGGCTGACACGCTCAAGTCGCTCCTTAGCCCACTGGAGTTTCCTTTGCACTGGAAGCATCAGGACATCCAATGGCAGGAAGAGACAAGTATCACACAAGAAATGAGATGGGTATCTGAAACTGTACAAAGAGTTTTGATTTGGTCTGAAATCCATTCCCAAGTAAACTATTAATTTTGTTCCTGTTCAGCAGCTGTCCTCTGCCTCGCTATAATTCTGTAGACTGACAGCAGTCACTGCTTTTGCAGGAAAGCACCAACGTCCTTCCAGTCACCTGCTCAACAACATGCCAGTGACCACAACTCATTTATTTTCTGATCATGTGACAAGACTGGTCCAGTGATGGACATAACTAGCAATTCTTTTCTAAAACGTCATCACTTTAAAGTTGATTTTCCTAACACTACAGTGAAAACCAAGGCTTTGCCTAATTACTATATTAATCAATATCAATAAATTTAAGAATGCAAAATTAACTCCAGAATTAGCAGAAATATTAAAAGTATGTGTGTTGCCACTTAAGTTAACTACACAGAAAAATTCAGTTACTCAATCTGTCATCAAAATAAAAAGCAAACAGTAAACCAGACAGAGATTGTGTAATGAAGGAACTTTATCTTACAGGATTATATTTGTGGTTATGACTTTAATGGTGCAGTCTAGAAGGATTTGTGACAAACTGAATAACCTCGCATTATTGTAATGATTTGTAATCACAACACTGGCTACGATTTATGGGCTGACTTTACATTCGCACTGCAATCAACTAAGAAAGTCAGTACATGCCCTACAGTTCTAACCACTTAAAATTATGTCTTGCAAGGAGCCCCAACAGCCCCTCAGTTTGGAGGTTTGAAACCAAGGCAAAGCTCTCAAGTGTATCTTTCAATTTCTGAAGCAAATAAAGCTAAAATAAAACAAACCTCAACACCCCCAAAGCTTCTGAACAGAAAAGCAAAGGTCGTATTTTTGCTGTCCTTTACTGTTGACTGAACTGGGAGCAAGCCACACGGAGCAGAGATCATACAGAGCACAAGTTATTTTGATGAGCCTCAGCTTTAAGTGACAAATTTTAAGAACCTCCAGGCTCCAGCAGGAAACCAGGAGAATAACATCAGTGCTGTAACCTGGAGCCTGCAGGCTGACCCCTGCCCTTGTCCCACCTGCACTCCCCCAGATTAAAACATCAGGTCCCAATAAAAAAAGGCAGCCAACACAGACAGAAAGTGCTAGTTTTTCTGAGCAGCTGGAGGGAAAAAATCCCAAATTCTTAAATCCTCCTTTTCAAAACCAAACAATTTCACCCCCATACTTGGTATCTGCTGAGTACAATTAGGTCTTGGGGTTATCATCCCAGAAGGAATGGCACCTGTGCATCACAGAAAAACTCAAACACCTCAAAAAAATTAATCCTAAAGAGCAGTTTAAATAAATAAATATTTTAAGAAGTCCTGTCATCACCTCCTTTCCCACCCTGCCCTCACTCACCTGTTTTTGATCTAGCTCACAGCCTAAGTGAGGCAGAGGAGGGTCTGACTTGCACTAGAGGAATACCAAGTAGCTCTTTCTCACAACAAAGGCAAAACTGAAAATAGATTAATGATATCTCAAATCATAGCAAGAAATGCTCAGTGCCATCTTCTCCTGATAACTGCATCTTCTGTACCACATTCAATACTGTCAATATCATGGTAAGACTCATTGGGGTTATAGGAATATCTCTGAAGACAAGATCAGGTCCCTTGTCCCAAAATATTCTTGCTGAAGTCAAATGCAAACTTTTGCAGCATGAAAGTTCAGTCCTCCCCCCACTTCAGAGCCAAGTTCTGATCTTTGCAAAAAAACATCCCAAGGAGAGCAATTATCCACAGAAAACACACCTCTTTACATGATTCTGGTTTATCTTAGTGCAGCAAAAGTAACAGATCTACAGGACACTATATGCTTCAATATATAGGTAGCTCATACATATGGAAAACAGTAAGATTCAGGCTTTAGTAATGGGGAACTTCTCTAAAAATTTAAATGCATCTACTTTTTTGACAAGGCTTTTTGAACTTGGTTTTTTTGACTTCTCATTTTGTAAAGTCAAGAATTAAATATAATCAAAGGAGTTGCCTGGCAGTTATTTGAATAATGATGACAAAGAGAAATAAATAAGAATACATAAGCTAAATGCTTATCAAAGCATTTTGGCAGGAACCAAGTATCTAATAATACTTTCCTTCTTGGAAAACAGCAAAGGAAGCAAATAAAGGACTGTGTAGAGGTTTCAGCCTGATCTGACAGATCTAGGCTTTAGAAAGCCACCAGCAATCTTACTCCTTGCCATCATCAGCCTTCTCTGAGTTGTCCCAGGGATGCCCAGCTCAGCAGGCAATTTTTTCTCCTCTTCCATCACACCATGCTGATCCACAGTCCCCACTCTTCCCAGGAGAGCTTGCATCCTTGCCAACTCCAGGGCCCGATCCCGCCTCCTCCCTGCAGCTAACTGGCAACTCATCCATGGATAATTCCTTACTAAGACCACTAAGATCATATAGGTGTAGGTAAGGATCAAAATAACATGCAAGATGTAATTTATTCCTAAATATAAATCACCACTATATCACAGATGTGTCTTCAGTAAATCATCTTGAAAGAGAATCAAGAATCGGTGATGTCCCACTACACATGGAAGAAATAATTGCTCTCTACCCTAAATACTAGCAAGTCCCCTCAGGATCGCAGTCTTTTTTTCAGACTATTTCAGTAGTTTCCCCCCCTGCCCCCCACCCCAAATCCTCTTTCCTGGCAGAGGAAGCAGCAGCCAAACCATGTTCTGCAATTCTTTTCTACTCACTGTTCGTCCCATGGGGTGCAGACAATCAATCACAGCTGCCTGACAGCATACAATATCACAGTGGTATCGCAGAGATGACTGATAGCCAGGTGTCACCACATTCTCCTCAATACTGCTTCATCACTCATGTTGAAGAGCCTAAAGGCTGGACAGAAGGAGCTACCACTTTTCTTTGGAGCAGAGTTAACACAAAAGCCTCCAAAGCATGATTTGCATCCATGTGTGCTGCTCATATTTAACCTCCAATCTGTTTTGCTACAGCATTTTCAGTATTAAACCAACAGACCTCATGGTTACTGTTTTACTTGCACACACTAAATCAGATAGTTCAGTATGCCTTTTCCCTCAAAATGAAGATGCCTAAAGATAAATTAAGACTATTAACCCAAAATATACTGGGACAAGAAGAACTTTGAAATAAAAAGCATTTTCTCTCAACAGCCAAGAACCCAGTCCCACCTTCCATCTTCATATGTGCATGTAGCCCTTCAGCAACTGAAAAACACCCTGTTTTTCTGATCAGGACAAACAAACAGAAAATCCTGAATGACTTCCATTAATAACTTGAAAAATGGATAGAAATTTTTTCTAACAATCCTAGATGTTCAGCTGCTGAACTGTTTCTTAATAGTAGGATAACCACATACCAGGACTTTGCAACAACACAACAATCAATTGAAAGCTCTTCTTTCAGGTTTCCAGATAGATGAAAGGTCTTCAAATTAGCCCTTTAATTTTTATTGTCTTCATTCACTGTGGATACACAAGGCAATGGCTTGCCATGAAGACAAAATACCAGCTTCCATCTTAACACTATTTTTAGGAATTTTGCATTTCAAATGTTCTCCTTCTGGACACACCTACTATGTGTTTATCTTTTTGAAGCTAGCATTCTTCCTATTTTTTTTTTTTTTTGGCTGGCTTTCCTGAATGAGTAACATAAAAAAAAAAAAATCAAAGAGGACTGCATTCTTGTAGTTACAAAAAAAAAAAAAAAAAAAAAAAAGGCCATTAACCTGAGGAAAAATATATGCTGTCAAATGGGGCCAGTGCATTTGAAGTCTAATAAAAGGATTATGCAATTAAGTGATAGGTAATCCACTGATATGATATATTTGGCATATGAACTAGTAAGAAATATACTTCAAAAATTCATAAAATAATAAATTCATAAAATCCTAATACACATTTTAAACACTCTGGGCTGTTGCATATGCATTCTGTAATGGTAATATTTTGTTCTGTATAGTTTCAGATTTTCCATGACAGCACTACATTAATATGTTTAATTGTATGGTTACTAACTGTTGGATACCAATATTTCTGAAATTGGCACAAACGTAACAAAGAAAACAATGGTTTTAGAAGATAAAGCTCTTCAAAGCTCTTTTATCCCCCAATGTAATTCCTAGACACTAGAGGAAAAAAAAGACATTTTAGCATGGAAGGAGATTATTGTTTGCCCAATGAGTCTGTGTGGAGGAACCTAATGCTGACAACAGTATTTACAAAATGATATACTGAAGGATCAACCTTTATTTTTTCCCCTTGTAGAATATATTATTCCAGTAATACAGTTCTAGCCAAGATAAAGATTTGCTTTATTCTTAATCTCACCAGTATTAATTTATTTTACAGTACCTTAGAGTACTCTAGGCATTTTAGATCTCCTTTAATAAGACCTACACCTCGCCAGATGCTGCTTCCAAATAAATGCCGATTTATGTCAACAGCACACAAACCAAAGGGCAGCCAGCTGAGAGGACAGGACAACAAGAGCAGACTCAAATGGAGTGAAAAGATTAGACTTCAGATACAAAAGGAGATATGAGAAAGGACATGAATTAAATGGTAAGGCTATACAATGAGAACTCTTGTCTAGCATGAATAGCTTTAAAAGCAGATACATAATGCAGCTAATATGTTGCAGGTATCATGAGTGGATCTTAAATGCAGGTTGATGCATGAGTAACTAACCTGATTTTAGTCAGGCCAAGATTAAAAAAATAAGACAAAACAAACAAATAATAACAACAACAAAAAAACCCCCAAAAATAGCCCCACCCCCCCACCCAAAAAAAAAAAAAAAAAAAAAAAGGAAAAAAAAGGGGGCACACTAAATTTCAGAGGGAAACAAAAACAGATCTCATCCTCGACAGAGTCAGGACAAACTTTCAGACACAAGGGCTTCAGACTTAGGGCTGCAATAGGTTAGAACAGACCACCTGGTTTGTCCCCTCAGAAGAGATGAACTCAACTTGATCAGAGTAGCAGAGATTTCTGGCCTGCTGTCAGAAACGTCCTGTGACAGAAATCCCACACCTGCCCCACAGACTAACCATTAGAAGTTACACTGCCTCAAATTTAGCCAGAACCACAGTTCAAATAAAACAAATTCTGTTTTTCTTGTCCTACCCACTGCAAGCCTGGATGGAAGCTTTTTCCTTTCCTCTCTGCTGGCTGTGGGGCAGTGCTGTGCTCCACCCAACTCCATCAGCCTTCTCGCACAAGATGCAGAGCTGGTCTCTTTAGATTTGGATTGGTATAATAAAGCTTTGTGAAACAAATGCAGCTCTGTGAGCACCACCAACTCAGCAGGGAAATCCACCAATCTGGACAGTAGTCTGCTGGCCAACTTTACCTCTCATGGCAGTGCCTTACTCCTACTGAACTCCAGCAGCTTCATTCTCACTCTGGGGCTCTCAGAGTTGGGAACATGAAGTGAGCTCTGTTTTAAAACACAGTTTAGTTAAATACTAGGGCCTCATACAATTGCATTATTAACTTCTGGTGTCTTTCCCAACCCCAAGCTCAAGCTCTTTTGTTGGAGTTATGCTATACAAAACAAGTATGCATGATTCTAGCACACTAAGCAGGTAGCAGAACTAAAAGAAGACAAATCATCATGGCCCCAGGGGATGAGTAAAAATGACCACGGACATGAAGTACCAGAGAGTCACAGAGGACAGATATATATTTTTATATACATACACATATATATATACACATACATATATACATATACACACACACACACACACATATATATATACTGCATACTACTTTAATAATTCCCAGTGGGGGAAAAACACCCCATATGTTTCAACTCTTGAGCTCAACATCATCCCACACATGGTTCCTGTAAAATTCCTTAATTCAGCATATAACAGAAAAAACTAAGTACTACTGCTTGGGTTTGGATTATGCAGTTTACTTCAAACCCTTAGACATGCAGTACTGTTTCTCACTAAACCATGCATGTAGAAAAATGTGTACACAGAAACAAAGTAGCCAAATTGTAGGCTTTCAGGGTGCCAGTAACATTTTCTCAGCTACTTGGTTTTACTTACTTCCATCATGCTTCCTGCTAACATTTAAATTGCATTCTTGCATGTTAGCATATGTGTTGGTTTTGGCTGGGATAGAGTTAATTTCCTTCATAGTAGCTGAGCTATGTTTTGGATTTGTGCTGGAAAGAGTGTTGATAAATCAGGGATGTTTTCCTTACTGAGGTTAGAGTCAAGGCCTGTTAAGGCTCTCACCCCACCCTACCAGCCAGAAGGCTGAGGGTGCACAGGGAGCCAGGAGGGGACACAGGCGGGACAGCTGACCCCAGGTGACCCAAGGGACATTCCACACCATATGGAGCATGTAGAGCTGGGCAGAAGGAGGAAGGGAGGGACATTCGGAGCAATGGCATTTGAGTTACCACGTCACAGTTTGTGTGATGGAGCCCTGCTTTCCTGGAGATGACTGAACACCTGCTGGCCCTTGGGAAGTGGGGAAGGAATTCCTTGTTTTGCTTTGCTTGCGTGCGTGGCTTTTGCTTTCCTGATTAAACTGCCTTTATCTCAGCCCATGAGCTTTCCCACTTTTACCCTTCTGATTCTCTCCCCCATCCCACTGGGGAGAGGGGCAGGAGCAGCAGCTGTGTGGAGCTTAGCTGCTGGCTGGGGTTAAACCACAGAGCAGATCCCTCTGAATTCCTTTTCTATGCTGGTCACAGAGGAGCAGCAGCATTTGCAGGAAAAAAAAAACCACAGGCTGCCAAAAGTACTGCCCTGAAAATGCCAATTATAATCATAACTACATGACACAGCTCAATGGTGCCAAGAATCCTCCTTCTCCTTTCACTACCCCCCATCCCTCCCCCTTTATTTTATTTCTATCCCTGAGGGCAAGCACTGCCTCCAATCCAGGATTCCAGCATTAAATCTCTATCTGAACTAGGATTGACTGAGAGCAATAGAATCTATTCCCAAATCCTGATGAGTAATCTAAAATTGCTGTTATTTTTAACTTTAAAGAGGCACCCTAGTGTACCTGTCCTCAAAAAAAAAAAAAAAAAAAAAAAAGCCAGAAATGCTGCTTGGGAAAAAAAAAACCAAAAACAAAACTAACCAAGCCAAACAAATAAACCCCACCCCAAACCAACCAAACAAAAAAATCAACACCACCAATATTCTACATAAATTATAAACAACTTGTAGAATCAGTCTAGCTCAATTTACCAGCTTTCAGTATTTGGCCTTACTAACCCCCCAGAGGAGGGGCAATTGTTTCCTTCTTGCTGTCCACATGCAAGAAATCATTTAGCTCTCTCACTACTCCCTATTAACTGCAGAAAATTAACATCTCCTCAGGACCAGGTTCTTCAGTACATGTTTATTTTCCAGTTTGAACCTAAAGAAACAAAAAGCCATCACATGGAGCTGTGCAATGAGCCACAGCACAGAACCAGTACCCCAAGGACCACAGAGACTTTCCTGTTCTGTGCTACAGGAAGTTCAGAGAAATGAATGTGAAGCAGAGGAGATGGAAGAGAACACTTTATGCAAAAGCAAAGCAGGTGTGCAGCACTCTGATTTGGACAGAAAAAGAGTATTTCTGATCTGTAAATAAAGAAGTTTTAAAGTAACAGTGAAAAGAGGAAGGGTCAAACAAGCAAATCAGCCCTGTAAGAGCCACCGGAACAAAAATCAGACATAATTGCTGAATAAATCAAACTAGCCAAAAAAAGATTTTATTTTAATCAGCAACTTTGTTTCCACTTGACCAGACCAATAAAACTGCACAGCATGGGTTTGCAGGGTGCTCTGTAGCCCCTGCAGCAGCAAGCATGACACAGAATGCATGACAGCCTCCTGCCAAACCAAGGGAGGAAGAGGATGCAATGCAGCCTACAAACACTGCCTGACCTCACCTGACTATTTCTTTCACAGCACCTACTCTTGTTCCTACCAATGTGAGATTCCATATGATAAAAACAGAGCGCAGAGAAGTACAGGCACTTCCTGCAGGTCAGAGCTGTCCAGTGTCACAGCCTCAGCATCACACAAACCTCTGATGTGCCCCTTTGGACAATCCAAAGCAGTGCCCCAGCAATCGGTCCAGAGGTGAAAGATTTTGCAGACCTGCAGTAGAAGTCTTTAATAGAAAACCTGACTGGCTTTATTCATGTGCTTGGAGGGCTTGTTACTGCACAAGAGGGACCAGACTTTCCTGATACAGCCTCTGGTAATTACAATAACCTCCTTCAAGTTAAAACAAACTTAGAGGAGCTGCAAAAAAAAAGTCAAAATTGTCCCTCTGGCATGTAATAACATGATCAATTCTTAACTTGAGTACAGAAAGGATAACATTTTCCATGCTGACCATGCTCTTTTGTCAGGGAGAGTCCCTTTTCAGAGCTTCATGGCCATGAGGATCTCACAGGAACTTTGCTCATGCTTTAACAAATAAAATGCAGGTTTAAAAGCTGACTGCACAACTGCTACAAGCTGCTGAACCCACACAGGGCAGCCAGGAAGCCACAATATTGCAATTTACTTATCCTTCAAGGAAAAGAAGCAGAAATAAGAAAGCCCTTTCTCCTGGTCAATAGGTGGTTCTTCACACCAGGAGGCATTCTTTCAAAGCCCAACTTGGTCATAGCATATTTCATTGTGTTCCCATTCATCCCTCTGTACTCCATATGAAAGAAGAGGGGGATTTTTCTTACCTTCTATGTGCATGGCGAATATGAAGGCCAACCAGGCTGCAAGGATAATGCCACCACCCAAACCAGCACCAAATAAGTGCCACACCATACACAGCACTTCAGAGGGCAGCCTTGACTGAAGTGCTCGTCTCCCTTCCCATAAAACCCACTTCTCACAAATGAGCCAGCACACACTGTTCAGCAGTGGATCAAGGTCTGATCTTGTGGGGACTTAAGCTGCTACTGTGCTTCTTCATTTGATATGACGAGCACAAATCAGATCTACCTTTATTCCTGATCTGTTTCCAGGCTGGAGAGTCAGCCTCCTTCCCATACAATGCTGCTTTCATTTCCCATGTTAGATCACATTTTCCCATTGTGCTCAGCAAAAATGAGGTGAACAAGAGACTAAACAAGTGCAACTGGACCTTTCTGGAATATTAAACATTTTAATATATTTTAATATAACATTTTAAATATTCACTACACAAAAATTAGCACGGCACAGAGTTGTAATAGAAGTTTAGACTATGATACAAAGGATCTGCCAAAAGCAAGTTCATTTGGCTTGCCTTATCCCAATTGTCTTGGTAGGAGCTTTTTGTGGGACTTTGTTTGTTTTACATGTGGAAATCTGTTTTCAAAACCTACCAGTTTGAGTCTCTGTGATATGAAGATAATTACTCCCAAGCACTTTTATACAATACCAAAGACTAAACACTTGCTTTCTTAACAGCAACTGTACCCCACTACAGTCTCCTACTTCTAGCACTTATGGTTTTAAGAAAAGTGTAAGTTCCATTAAGATTATAATAAAAATCAAGTGGAGAAGCAGCAACGCTGGAAGAGAACCAATCTATCTTCAGCTGGAACTGCACCACCATTGAAAAGTGAATGCACTCCACAAGATATTGTTCACAGCAATAGTAAAACACCATGCATCAAAAACCTTACTTCAGAACATGGTTTATACAAACACACTCTGGCGTTCTAAAGTGTGATACATCCTCACATTCTTGCTCCTTTCCTTCATGGGGGACTGTGCAGACAGATACAGGGACCTTGAAAATTTTCCCTGGGAGAACATCCTGAGATAAAAAATCCATATGAGAATGCCCCAGGAGAATTGCCTATATCAGATGTCAATTAAAGCTCCCTCATTTTCCAAATTCAAATCCTGATGCAAGAGTAACTTTATTAAATACTTATATTAGGTAGGTCCTGTAAAAAAACATTAAGTAAGGAGTGTGTAACTGCAGCGTAGCTGATTGCAGTGCATATATAGCAGTTAGAGAAGTAACTCTGGGAAGACCTTTTTTAGTGCTCATAAAATACTTCAAATGTATTAGTAAAAAAAAAAAAAAATGACAGTTGGACTAGCCTGGATTTTTATAATGTCCCATGAAAACAAAGAAGATTAAGATGAGATTTCTGGAAATTTGAAAACCAACTGCCCAACTCACTTTTAAACACAAAGCAGAAGTTAATTAAGGTAAGAAAAATCTCCCTATTGAGTCAGTAACCTTTAATTTGGCATTCCTGAGCGTACTTCGATGTGCTCTTTGGAAACTGAGCTTGTAAATATAGAAATGTTTCCCTAAATAATTAAAAGATACAACTGTGGCTTATACATAGGATAGCTAGTTTTCACTTTACTCATCTACACATACAGACTCAGAAGTATTCTGAACTTTTTTTTTTGTTTCCTGTTTTTTGCTGATGTTCTTTTAGGGGCATTGGGATATACCAGAACTGGGCTTTATAAAATACCAAAAGATGTTCAGAAAAGTGAAAAACCAAATAAAACCATCCTTTAAGAACTGGATACTGGGATCTTTATGGTGAACCATGGCACCAAAATATTGCTCTGCCAGCATATCTGGCACCGGCCATTCTGATGCCCACACAAGCAAGCAGAATAAGTTTTATTCTCAGCTTTAAATCAATAGATTAAAAAAAAAAAAAAAGGTTATAGACTAACCTTAACAGGATTAGATCTTGAAATGAATATAAAATCAGATCCCTGTGTAGCTTTCACATCCCTGCTGTAACCAGTGCCTGTGAACATGCAGCTTGTCCAAGCGAGGCTGTGATTTCCACACAGAATATATGGAGGCCAAACTTTAATTTACTGTCAAATATATATGTATTTTTTACAAGGTTGGCTGAATTTTATATAAACACCATCTATATAACAATCCAACTGGAGTCCAAGACAATTACGCAGTCTGTTTCATCTCAAGACAAACTCTGGAATAACACATTCTTGAGACTTGCTCTGTTGGAGGGCTCAGTCACGCAGCATTTCTAACTTAGGATGTTTTCTCACCTCACACAGTGCTCATGGCTTTCAGGAAGTGACAGGAATACCCAGCATGGTGCAGAAATCAACCTTTCAAGGCTGCACCAAATCTCTGTCACAGTACAGCATTGTGGATGCCCCACACCAAAGACCAAAAGTCACAGCCGAAACTGCTCATGTGATGCAGTCAGGTCAAGCAGATACACTGGAGGGTATTAATGCATGTAAACTCCACCATTTACTTCAAGTATAAAATTAGGAGGCCAGGTCCTTTCAGCTACAGAATCACAAGAATGGGTCAGGTTGGAAAGGCCCACATCTTGTCCCACCTCCCTGCTCAAGCAGAGCTACCCCAGAGCACATGGCACAGGATTGTGTTCAGAGGGTTCTGGAGTATCTTCAGTGAGGGAGACTCCACAACCTCTCTGGGCAGCCTGTTACCCACACAATAACCCATGATCACCCACACAATAACCAAATTCTTCCTCATGTTCACGTGAAGCTTCCTGCACATTAGTTTCTGCACTTTGCCCCTTGTTTTATTGCTTGGCACCACTGAGCAGAATCTGGCTCCATCCTCTTGGCACCCTCCCTTCACTCACAGACATTGTTGTTTCAGTTGTCTCTTCTTGAGGCTGAACAGTTCTTAATATAGGTAATGGTAAGGAACAGAGCCTCTTCCAGGTGCTTAGAACTCAGCTCCTGTTTCGGTGTTATCAGGTTCCAGAACTTTACCATGGATCTGAGATGTATTTGTGAATAGCCTTGTTTATTTAAAGCTAACAGTCATCTTCCAGATCTTGCTTTTCAGAAGGTAACTTCCAAAAAATTGTTTCCCACATTTACCGCAAAGGCTCAAGAAAAAACCCAAGAATTCATAATTTAAGAGAAATTTAAATAACCTCATGGATTTTCTTGGTGAGGAGGGAGGAGTGAGGAGGCTGACTCATGATTATTTTTTTAATACTTATGGCTGGCCCTGCTGCATAAATAAATTAATCCCCTAGCCATACAGCCCCATTTCTTCAGCCACAGCTTGTTGTTTTATTTATTTTTTTTTCCCTCCATTGCCAACAAATCACTCTAGAGGGTTTTTAAACCCAGTAGTCTACTTTCCAAATGGAAACAATTAGTATATTCTGTGAGAGAGAAAGCAAACAACAGCAGAAACTTACCCCATTTTTTGGGTAGGCTATCCATCCTAGATCCCCCATTACTGTACGTGAGTCCAGCAAATTCACTGAAAATAGAAGAAAAAAACTGTTAAAGAAGATGGATAGATTACAAACTTCAGATGTTTCAAGGTATTGATGGCTCTGGTAAACAGGTTGTTTATAAGTAAAGAAAGTTGGATTTCTATAAAGCAAAATAACAATACAATAACTCCTCTAACAATGAGCTCATACAATGAAAACAATTCTATCTATCCATTAGCTTATTCCTTTGAGATCTGCCACAGAAACCAAGTTGCAAATGCACTGAATTTCTGCAAAATCCAGATCCTTCACATTCTTAGGACCTTGATCTCCTGGGGGGAATAAATACACCATGCACACTGTGTGTTTACATGTATACGTAAGACATACAGTATATGGGTACAAATATACACTCAACAACCATCTATGCATGTTTATACACACATTTCTTCTAAGGTGGCATGTATTTTTTGGCATAATCAGGCCCTCAGGACAAAAATGAAACAAGAATTTAATTTCAAAAGTGTTATATGTGCAAGTATTAATCTCATCAGCAATCTATAATTTCCTTCCTCTTCCACATTTTTCTCCAAGTCTTTGACATCTTCACTATAAACTAGGCAAAGGATCTTTTTTCTCCTACACACAAAAATTCATGAATAGTTTTAAGTCACATAAGCAACCAACAATTTACATTAAACAGCAAAAAAAAAAAAAAAAAAAAACAAACAACTATTCCCAAGTTTGTAATGTTTTTTTTTTCCTCTCTTATTACCTGAAACACTGGGTAAAAAGTGAAAAGTGACTTAATCCACACAAACTTAACTAAGAAAAACAGTAGCACCTTCTGGTACTGAGCTTTCAACTCCTGCAACCAGGGCTCTGAATCTCCTAGGCAGAAGATTATCTCCGAATCAACAACTGTCATCCACAATCTCAATTTAGGAGCAACTTTTGTCTATCTTAATAGCACACTTCATCAGATTACATCACTTTTCTAAGTATATTTGTCTGCATAAGACCTCACTTTTCGTACTCATGTCCTTCCTGGAAAGGAAGTGACTTCCCTGTCTTCAATTCCTGACCTCCACCCTGTCTACTCCTTAAAAATCTCACTGGAAGTTTTGGCAACTGGACTTTCAAGACTATCTAGCACATGATTATCGAGACCAAAAAAAGCCTGAAATGGGTGCTGATGTTTTACGCTCTTTCCTTTAGAATTGCAAAGATTGAATTGAATCTTTCAATTGAATTGAAAGATTGCAACAGAAAAAAACCCAAACAGGTTGTATGCAGAAATTTTAAGAAGGCATGTAACATAACTAACCCTCAGGGTTACACCATTTACAGATGCATGGTAAGAAAATCCAGAAGTACTATACGGCAAAGCTTGCTCCTTTAAAATATTAAGGTATATTTAAAAACAAATAAAGGCTATGCCACTGATTTAGTTTAGGAAAAAAACAAAGTTCTCTAAATCAGTCTGGTCTTTATAACTGCACTGCACTGAAGGCTGCCTGCTGTATTCCCTTGTGTACAAAACCAGGTCGAAACACAAAAAGTACAACACAGTTCTTATACTGGGCAAACACTTATCTTAAAAGTGAATTGCCTATCCAGATATTTTCACAATGCATGCAAGTACTAATGCAGAACACCATCACAAGGCAAACCTGTTTTGCCTGGTCAAGTATATTTTTGTTATGTTGAGCAAAAACCACATTTGGCACATTTGGTGGCTCAGGATTTTCATTTCTGGATGGCCTTCTCCTGCCAAAAGCAGAAACAGTTGGAAGCTGTCAATGCTACCACTGCAGGCCATGTGGTGGAAGCAATACTCAGAGACAACACTGGACTATATTCACAGTAAGTAAACATACAATCAGGTGGCTTTCCACTCCAGTCTATGGAAAATAAAAGTACTGCTATCACCTACCACTAGATCACCCAGTTATGCCCAGTCTTTCCCCTTATGAAGTCTCCAGGTAAAATGGTCATTATTTTCTCCTGTTTCAGGTGAAGCCAAGCACTGCCATCCAAGTGCTCGTGAGCTGCACTGTATTTTCTTGGGATAAAAAGAATGACTCCAAAAAATTCTTCAAGACAAGACACACATAAATAACATGTCCTGTATTATACTGTATACTATTTTAAAAAGCAAGGGACAGCAGTGAAGTTGCTAAAATGGCAGGTTTCCTCAAATTCCTTCTATTACAATCACTGTAATTAAACTGTGCAGAACAGTATATTCCTGTCGTTAAGTTGCAATGGATGCAAAACAAGTATTGATCTACATTGTACAACTTAATTAAAAGTTGTCCTGGAGATGCTACTAATGAATGTAATTAGATGCTGTGTTTGATGTCACAAGCTTCTTCATGACACGCTAATTAAGGAAAAAGCAGAAAAAGTGCTTTATTCGAACATCAGATCATAAAAAGAACATGATACAACTAAATATTGTATTATCTTTCTATCAATGACAATTTTTAAATTGCTGTTATTAACTTCCAATTCAAAATAATTTTCTGCATATGAAAAGATAATATAGCCCATTCAACTCTAAGTCAAGTCAGTGGGAATTTTCCAACTAGCGAGTCAGATAGCAGAGATGAATACTAAATTCCTAGCTAGAAAAGACTCAATTCTTCTTGTATCTTCTTGCATTCTGCACAGGGCAAAATAAGTTAGAATATACCTTTTGACAGGCACCACGCAGTAACTCAAAACTCATGTGCCAGGAAGGCAAAACTGACAAGTGACTTGAAGCTGTCCCCGGGTCTGGGCTGCTGTGGAGACCAGAGGGGCTCCCAGCACAGCTGTGAGGGGCTGTAAGGCACAGCAGACACCGAGTGCCCCATAAAGCACCTGCTCAAGGCTTCCAGACTGTAGCAACTGAATCGCTGCACTGCATCGATCTGCTCGGATGAATATATTTAGCCAGTAACCTAAACCACCTCCAAGGACAGAGATGTTTTGCTTTGAGAAGCCCTTAAATTCTATATGTATATAAACACAAATTATCACTTGCTCCATCGAGAACAGGGTGTCTGCATCTTCCCCATCAGCACCCTCCCCAGTCACTTCCAGTATCTGTCCTTCACTTGCATCATTTGCAGATCACTACCCCACCCCAATGCAGCCTCAAAACAGGGCCCCAGCATCCCCCACTCCACGGGAGGGTATCTCCTCCAACAGCAGGTGCAGGAGTTCCCCGTGGCAGTGGTGATATAGATATTTTGGGGATGCTCTCTGAGGCAGCCTTCCCGTCCTGCATAGCCACAGAGGTCACTGGAACACACGCTGGTCCCACTACACGAGCCCAGACAGACTCAGCAGCACCTCTCTTCCCACCACCTTCTAGCCTGGCAGGAACATTCTTTTTGCTGAAATTATTTTTATCAAAAAGAAATGCTATTTGGCCAGGCTGGTGAAGAATCAGTGAGCAAGCAGCAGGTAAAACAGACACCTGGAACAGAGGAATGCAGAAACAGAACCAATTCTTTCCTATTCAACCCATGATTACTGTCAACATGTATTGGCCAGTGGCTGTTTAATAACCAAGTAATCCAAATACTCAGGACACCAAAGGAGGTAATTCAAGAACCACCAGCTACATATGCAAGGCTTCCAAACTTCAAAAGGTCTAGTGCCAGCTTCTGTGTAGCTGGTGACTCCTGGACATGCCCCAGCACTGCATACCCAGGCATAACTCACAGCTGTACTCAGGAGCACTTGGGATACTGCAGAGCTAACCACACTGAAAAAAAAAAAATCTCTTAAGAAATTCCTAGCAATTCTGCCTGGCCCACAATCTTAAAAGGTTCCAAAATAACAGAACTCATTTATTCCCACTTCCTTTCTCATCAGCACCAGCTAGCTTTATCGCAACAAAAAAAGCAAGAAACCTCAGACCCCATAAGCACACACTTAGCACCTGTATCTTTGCCAGAAAACTTGGAAGATAATATATATTATTTTTTGCTCATCTCCACCATCAGTGCATCCATCCCACAAGCCCTAATTATTTCTAATGCTCAGTCAAGGGGAACACAAAACCACACAGATCTATATCATCATTAACTTCCATGCCTTCAGGGTAGGATAAATGATGATTAAGTCTAAAGTCATACCACAGCCCCTTTTTTTTTTTTTTTTAATACAGAATAATAGCCTGGGGAGTTAGCATACACTCTTGTTCTCCAGACAGGCTGGTTACTACAGGTGAGCAATCAAGTTAGAGTAAAAACAGACGTGATCTAAACCTTTGCCCTGAACTCTAGCTGGTGAATTAATAGTGGTTTTTCACTTGGGAATCTCTGTCAGGGAGCCTGGATATAGCTTTTTACTCAAATGTCCTTGTCATGGTCATACAACTGGCACTTAGCAGCTTAAGGGACCATGGCTGGGAGGAAGCACATGAAACTCAACATTGACCTAAATCACACTCCCCAGCACAGCAGAGCTCCCCACCTGGACAGCCACCTAAAACATGTGGCAGCAGCAGCTTGCTCATGAGAAAGCAGGACAGGCCTGTCATGATGGTACAATGCCACCATTGCAGTAGAAGTAGAAGCCACCAATTCATGGACTGTTTTCATCACACCACTGAAGTGAGATGGCTCCTCTGGCTCTGGGCTGGAGCAAGATCATCTGGAGCATCTTTTTTTTCTTCACTCCAATTTCAAGTGGGGAAAAAAACCCAAGCTAAAAATCAAAAATGCCCCACCAACAGTCTAAAACACTGAGTATTTCTGATCCTACCACCTACACATCCTCCTGCCATTTCAGTATCTAAAGATCTTCCAGGAAATCCTTCACTGCATACACCAGGGCGAAGTCTCTGTAGGCATGCAAAACCTGAACTCTTCAGAGTTGCCACGGTCTTTGAGCTAATTCCCAATACATCATACATTTGAATAATCCTGCTCTTCAGTAGCACCATCTGTAAGCTAAGGTTTCCCCACAAGGCATCCTCACCAAAGTATACCCTAACTAAAAGCTCTAGAATAGCCAAAATGGTCAGGATGGCAAAAACTGATGGAATTTATATCATGATAAAGCCATGTGTAAAGCCATAAGAATCTCTTTTTATTTTATCTCACTGAAATATCCCTAAAACAGGAGGGAAAGAAAATATTCTTCGACCCCAAAAACCACCTTCCATCACAAAACAAACAGGAGTAAAGAAACCTTCCTTAAAGTCTGCAAAAATATTTCAAGATATGATTTCCAAAGAAGCACCTTTCTAAACAACTAACACTACCTAAACTTAAATAAAAGTTAATACTTAAATAAAAATATTTTGTTTTTAGCAACTATTCTTTAATAAAATTAAAAATTGAACAGGAATCTGAACGTTATTTTTGGTAGCCTGAAGCTGAAGTCCATTGTGAAAGAAGGTCATGCTCCTACATCCTCCTCCAGGCTCCTGTCCCCCTTTGTATACACACTGCAGGACATGATGTAACTCCAACCTTTTTGTGGGTGGTCAAGGCAGCCCCAGCTCTGACCCAACACTCACAGCCCATGGAAACAACTACATTTAAAGAAACCTCTCACAGGAACACTCACTGACAATTAAGCACAAGGTGAAATGCTCTCCTGGATGGGGGTCAAGGTGCAGGACAAGATGTGACAGCAGCACTTTGCACTTCATCAGAAGGTCTCCTGAATAGCATCACAACTTTCCACCAGGCTTTAAGGCTTTGGGGCCCAGCTGCCAACATCATCATTAACAGAGCTGGTTTCTCCTTACAATGCATACACCCCCATCCTTCCTCCAGTACTTCCAGGGGTCACAGCACGACCAAGAAACATGGACAGCAGAGGAATCTTCCTCATCATCATGAGTCAAAGTTTTTCTGCTTCATAAATCTTCACTGATTTTATTGCAGTTCATTCATTTTCCAACAGTTTTCCCTGTTGTGCCAAGTGTTTCTCTAAAAAGTATATATCCAATGTACTCCAAGAAGTGACAGTCAAAAATTACCCAAGAAAGCAAAAACAAATGAAAAAGCTAACTCTCAAAAGAAATCAAGGTCATCAGGGAGTAGACGCCTTGAATTAATTAGCTACACTGAGTAGGGACAAAACACACAGAGGCAAGAACCTCTGAAATATTTCCATCAGTGGAAAAAAGCTACATCAGAGTGCAAGCTCTAGCAGAACCTATTATTTATAGCCCACTGGAGGAGGAAAGTATACACTACTTAATGAACTTGCAAACTAATATTAACTGCAGATTTATATTTTATTATGTTGGCTTCACTCTGATCCAAGTTATCATGATTCCCTTTTATAGCAGGAGCCAAAATGCTTGAATCTGCATCACAGATTCATAGGTTTTTTAAGGCCAGATGGACAATTGCAATCACAACATCAACTAGAGAATTTAATCCAGTAATTTTTGCATTACATCTGTAATTTGCTTGAACACACTGTTTACAAGGGAATGATATTGCCCTTTGACAAAGTTCTTCAGGTTGGCTGCATTTTGTTTCCCCATGTGCACAGAACCAGCTGTAGCACCAGGGAGAGAGACCCAAAGCTCACTCTGATAACCAAATCCACTAAAACAACCAGAAAACTGCCAATTTTTTCCTTTCAAAAATTTCCAGTCAAAAGAGGAGGCAGTCATTTATTCTTCCTGCCATACATTACTTAAAGGAAGAAAGTGGTTGGATTAGCCTGACATCAAAGTGCCTGGAACTTAAAAACTCCAGTAGTAGTTTGCTTTTCTTTAATGGCAAACACTCAGATTCCCACCAAAATCACCATTTAACTGAAAAAGGTTTATTCACTGTGAAGAAAGCCAGGAAAATGCTTCCATTCTCACTCATAAAATTCACTGGAAACAACACCGTACCAACACAACAGCAGATTTCTGAGCTGGCTGCAGCACCACTTTTTTGGGTAACCATCTGGGCAAGTATCACTTTACCACTAAGAAAGAAAAAGAAGCTTCCACTGAATGCAGCATGCAACCAGCAGCTGCAACCTGACAACCAGCCTGCATGGAGAAACAAAATACCAGCGCTGTTCTGCAGATCAGGGCCTCCAACCACTGTCAAGGCATCTGCTAGCCACTGAAGGAGGCAATTTCTTCAAAACCCTGCTTAAAGCTAGCACCTTATCAAACACACACACAGTCAAGCCCAATGCTGCTACCCCAACACTTTCTCAGTGCAATCAAAACACCTGCTAGCAGGGTTGAGATGAAATCTCACCTTCCTCCCTAAATTAACAAGTAAAAGCAATACAGTCTCTGTGGTCTCTGTTCCTAAAGGGTGTCCTAAAAGACATTGAGATCAATTTCTGTTATGCATATAACTAAACTCAAGAAATTTGGCACAGGTACATCCAGACCTGGCAAGGCTGTCAGCTTTCACCACCAGTGGACTTGCAAGATCTCACTGTCTACTACCAATAAAGCTTTCTTGTTAAAAATAATGACTATTCTGCTGCCACTGAATTCCTTCAAGTAGAAAATAAAAGGAACTGACATAATGCTTAGCAAGCATTTGGGAGAAAAAAATGTTTAGAATGATCTCTTGGCTTTGCAGGGGGGTTGACACTTTATCCCTTCTATTTCTATTGAAGGAAGAGGGTGCAGGTTGCTAGTGGGAACAGCACATGGTCAACACATTTTAGTAAGAAATTGCTTCTGAGTATTAGTAAAGCAAAGATGGATAACCCAAAATGACTGGGGTTTTTTAGAAATGATCTTACAAAAGAAAATATGCAGATAATTTCCCCAAGTAGTTTCCAGTGTTTTGGGACATGAAAAATAATTTAAGAAGTAATACCAGTACACTCAGAAGCATCAAGAAATGCTCATTGCTGATGCTGAATATTTAGTTTTCTCAGGTGTTCCTCTATCCCCTCTGGGAATGACAAAGTTCAGACTGGCTGTTCAGATCTCTTTCTAACATGAAGTGATCCAGGTTAGAGAACCCTGTAGTTAACACCTTAGCAAAACACTTCAACACTGCCCCCTGCACCAAAATGACTCAAAAGCCGGCAAGCCCAGGGTTCTATACTCTGTCCTACAAGTTCAGTACCTACTGCACAGCTACCTAAACCTAGGAAGTCTCAGCTTCTGAGGGTAGTGTTTGTTGTCCATCCCCACAGCACAGTTTGCTGAATCTATGCTCAGGAGCTTGCCAATGGGAAGATAAGGGGCAGGAATCCCCTTTGTTCTTAGGGATGCCAGATGAGCTCACAGGGGTACTCCCAGATCTGTTGTCATAGAATCACCTTCTCCAGGAGGCATCATTCATCCTTCCAGCCAGTGGTCACCTAGGGCAGCTCTACTTGTCACGGTCCTCCCAACACACCTGCTGCAGAACTCAAATGCCAGGGAAGAGGGAGAGATAAGGAGTGCATTTTCCCACCAACACCACTCCCGGTGAAACAGCAGGCACTGAAATGTTCCCATGGCAATTATTCTGGCCCAAAGCATCTTCAGCCCTCTCTGCAAGGCAGAAGCAGGAAAGCTGTGCTCATACACACAGCCCAGGGCAGCTTGCAGCTCCCAGCAACCTTTTCCAAAGCAGGCAATGTGCTCTGCATCCCTGCAAACAGCCACCCACCCATCACCTACCACACCCAGCAGCAGCCAGGTGCTGTGAATCAGAGCTTGCATCTCCTCCTGATTGTCTGCTTTGGACCAGCTTCCTTGCAGGAGACAGGGATAATTGCTTTCCACCTCCAAGAGGATAAGTGCATGAAACCTTCGGAGAGGTTCAGATAATGCACTGACCAAAGAGATAGCAAATACCAAAACTGAGACTATAAGAAATATAATAGGTCAAAGAGACAACTCAGAGGGTAACAAATCCCTAGAGAGAACTACGCAACTGAAGGCCAGCACTCAGGTTTGCCAATACAGCTGGCTGTGAAAGCAAGTGGGGCAGCAAATGCTTTCACCTGTCACCTTAATGTCCAGCTAGTCACAGAGCAGAATGAGGGGCAGGCACAACATGAACACAAAGAACAATCCAGCTCTCAGTTCTGCCTGTGCCAAAAAACAGGTACATCTTAAGAATAAAAGATATTTCCAGAAGAAAAAAAGAATTCTCTACAAGCTTTTTAAATACACATCAATTTTTCTAGCACAGATCAAAGAAACCCAAAGTAGTGAAGAGAAAGTTAAAAAAAAAATGTTCATTCCAATGCAATAATTAACACAGTATTTCTGCAACATTCTCTGAGTAAAGAAAAATACCTAGTTCAAGTCTATCTGGGTTGAAATGAAACCTCATCTCTCAGCAGCACTTACGGTCACTGAGAATGCTGCATTTGTGACAAATTTCAATTCTGTGTTTACATGTTTTACTGTAAGAACAACATTCTTTTTTAAACCTTTTTAATGGACAGTAGTAGGCTGAGTATCTGCTGAAGAGCTGAGTGAGTACTTTTTCCTCCATAAAAGCAAGCACTTAACTAAGAAATTCAGTGCTTCTACAAAGTGACCAATCTGTGTGTGTTTGGGGTTTCTCTCATTTCACCCTTATTCCATATACAGACTTCAGTTTATTCCTGAAGAGGAAGCAAGAATCTTTATGGGCTTTTTTAATTGCAAAAGGAGTTTATTTTGATTATGGGGCAATATCCCTGACATCCCTGAGCAATCTCTAAAGCTCATCTCTACTCAAATATATGCATACTTTCACAGTTACAGGAATGGACCACTAGAAATGTAGCTCCAAGTCAGAAAGACTGGGGGATCTAACAGACCCATGTCTGCTCAGACCCTAAAGTCAACAGGGTCCAAAACCATCACTAAGCTGTGCTAATTCAGCTGGACATTCCCAGGTCAAGGGCTCTGAGCTTGCTCAGCACTGTGTCTGACACTAGTGCTGGACACTAGGATTCCTGCAGAACCAGCATGGGAATCGTTGGAACAATAAAGCATAAAACCAGCAAGAACAGAGTGCAGGGCACCAGGGCATAAGCTGTCCCACCTTTACAACTTCTGCCATATTTTTTGAAATCTTGCTCTTACCTCACCACCTGTACCTCCCTCAAGCCTGCTTCAAAAACCTTTGTATTTTTTAGTGCAAAAAATAAACATTTCACCGTGGGCAAGATTTTGTTTTCTTATTTAACAGAAAGAGAACAGCAGACATGGAACTGGACTGTATACTGGAGATAAAAAGTGAGGCAATGGTGGGAGAGTTAACAGTGGAGGGGGAAGAATCTGTCACACAAGCCAAATAATTTCCCTTCCTTCCATGCTAGCTGCCAGTTAACCCCTCTGTATATTGATGTGCAAATAGCTTCTTTATATATCAAATTATAGCATCACCATTTACCACATTATAAGCAGTCAGTTACTGTTTGAGACAGTTTGACTCTTTTCTACTACTCATCACAATTTTTAAGATGAGCTTCAAAAGGAAACTATCTTGGAGTCAATCTTTGCTATTGTTTATTTCCCCTTTTTAAAACGTGTCATTAGGCAGCAATGCTTTTAGTCATATACTTAAAAGTGCTGAGTTTCAAATGTTGTTTTACTGTCAAAAGGATAGTAGTTCCATTTTAAAGCCATGACTGAGTCATTCTAAACCCCCTGAAAAGCCATAAATCACACATCAGACAGACCCCAAAAAGACCATTAGACATGAGCTGTCCTTCCTCATACCAGTAATTCCACTGCAGTAAATTTAAAAGTTAATGGGACTACTCCAGTGAGTAAAATAAACACATGGCACTGAGGCTATGCTCTGCTCTCATGGAAAGTACACAGGGAACCATTCCAATACACCAAATACAGAACTGGTAACTCCTTAAAGCCTCCTTAAGGCACTGTGAGCACACTGAAATATGTCCAGACTTACCTGTTCTGCATACACAAGGCATATGCATGCCAGCAGCACGCAACACCTACAGAATTACACAAAATGCTGCAGTTGTGTGACTGCATGACATACTATGCCAAGCTACGAAGCACAATCTAATAAGCAGAATGTTCTGATAGTGCGTATTTTTATCTGAAGCATTAGATAATTTTTATACATTGATATGAAAATTAAGACTATTTTCCCACCTGCTATTACTACACAAAAAAAACTTCCTGCAAAAGGCCTCAGTAACTAATTAAAGATAAACATTGTGATATTATAGCTAAATATGCATTTATCTGTGTGCTATGACACAGAAATTATATACCACTATGAGATAACACTTACACACACAAATCAACACACTGTGAACAGGTAGGCTCATTTCAGGCTCTGGCATGAGTAATTTGCAAATTACAACCTTCCTTTATTTTTGCCAGCACCAGACCCACCCCTTTAATTGTACTCATTTATTCATTCATTCAAATAACAAATGATACATTGAGATAAAGCAAGCTTCAAAAAGCCCTGAAACAATTAAGAGGGAAAGGACCAAAGCAGAAATTCATAAAAAATAATAATATCCTTCTAGTCTTAAAACAAATACAACACACTCCAAAGATCCATTTTGTCTTTCTCACCTCTGTCTATTTAAGTCAATGTCACTCTTTCAAACTGCATTTCTTTTGATTTGCTTAACAGTACACTTCATTGTTACACACTGCCTCATCAGCACTTCTGGTGAAAAGCCCTAAAATGAAACATACTTTGTATTTAATTACAATTATGCAAATATCTTGTGGAATTACTTTGTTACAAGCAATCAGATATAACACATTCCATTATTTTAATAATCTGCCCACATGACACTTTTTAAGGTCATCTAAGTGATGACCAAACGTGATCCGCAAACCTCTTCAAATCCACAGGCAATGTGTAACAAATTATATAGTTTAGGGTGAAGAGGGGAGTCTTCAACCAAATCCGTCATTCATTGTGTTTCACATAAATAATTTATACAAGCCACTTCCCAAACCCTAGTACTTACAATAGAAAGATTTAAAACACATGCATTTTTAAACCAAAGGCAGCGCAGGAAGCCCAGTCGCATTTTGCAGGGCTGCCTCTCGGACCCTATGATCATAGGGAGTGCATTTTAAAGCAATAATGCACTTCTGGAATACCTGCACTTCACAAAACTGTGTGATACTTTCAGGGTACCTTTTGGAATCTTTTCATCTGGACTAATTTCTGAATTTTCAACATTACTCAAAGCAAAAAGCATGTATCTGGTTTTAACAATGAACTCTGCTAAAGAGTTAAAAACAATGGCTAAACAACACTTGAAAATGCATGATATTGTATTGAGCCTTCATCTTTCACTATATGTTTTGCTTTTAACACATGAACTGAGTAAAGGTGATTAAAATAAAAATCTGGTTTATTTTGCTATTACAGGAAAGGCTGGAGAAAAATGAATTCATTTTTCCCAATGTGTATCTTTCAATCCATTTTTGGAGATATCTATGAAGGTGACTAGATTTGTGATAGAGGCTGGGCACTCAATACTTCCCCATAAAAATGGCAGGAGCTTCTGCAACTCAGCTGCCCACAGAAAAAGCTACTTCCAGGATAAAGAACTAAAACAATGAATTTACTTATTAACCCCTCTGAATCACAACCTAGATTTTTTTTAAAGCATTTTTCCCTAAGTTCCCTCCACTAGAGGGTAAAATAGAGCATCACATACTGTGAATTGTTAACCACATGTATTTTATCCCATTAAGTCATTGTGGGTTACAGTAAGATTTAGAGAAACGAGAAACATGATGCAGGGGTAAAGAAAAAATTATTTTGAGAATTTGTCATCATCTATGCAACTACTTATATGCCTACACAACACAGGTTATTGGCTAGCTTACCCACGCTGAGTGGGATGAGTGATAATAAATCAAAAATAAACCCAGAAAACCCAATACCACCAACTTTTGAAAACATTATTCACCGGTCTAAGATGGCTACCTCCATCTCAGCAAAGATAAAGTTCCCAAGCAGCCGAAGAATCAACCCCCAGGGGAGACGCTCTCTCATCAGAGCCCAGAAGCAGCCAAGTTGAAGCCCAAAGTGGCGACAAGTGACACTCGCACGCCGGCAGGCAGGAGGGCTTCGGCGCCGAGGCTCCTCCTGCCCTGGGCTCCCCGTACTGCAGGGTGAGCATCCCCAGGCACGGAGCTGCTCCGTGCCAGTGGGCAAAGCGGGCACGCTGCGAGAAGCACTTGTCAAATAACGCTTGTTTCCAAATAAACCTTCTCGCAGCGAAGGACAACACTTACTGAAAAAAAGTTCAGGTCCACAGTCAGACCCCTCCTAGCAGCAGCCTTTGAGCTTTGCATTTACTGAGGAGATGGAAATTAGAGAGCAGCAGTCAGAAAAGTAGCAGCAGAGACACCGTGAAGCAAGCGCTCACGCTGCTCGTCATTACTGTAATATTCCCTTGCAACCTCCCTGTAAAGATGCCACTAAACCCATTTGCCAGGCGGCTTCATTAATCCTTTCCAGTAGTTTCCTATCGTGTAGAAGTCCTATTCTGCAGCTGCCTGTTCGCGCAGAGACACCTCTGTGCTCGGCAAACGGTCCCGTTGACTCAGTCAGTAATATCCAGCTTTTCCGAGAACTGGCAAGGATGACTGACACCGGGCTCGGAGCATCTGCTGGTCTCTCGGCACGGTATCATGGCAGACTGGCTCACACAGGACAGCATGCTTCCTAAAACCAAGGTGAGTAACAGGGAAAGCCCTTCTAAATCAGCCATGCCATCTCAACAGCATTGCTCCCATGGGTGAAATCATCTGAAATTGCTTGGGGGCAGAAGGATTGGGCCCACTGTTATCTAAGCAAGGCAAAGCCAAACCATTTCAATCATCTCCCAATCCAATGCACTTCATGAACATTTGATATCCTTGAACACAGAGGAACAGTATTTCCCCCTTCCTCTGCACTTTTTTATTTTTTTTAAGAAAACTGCAATTCACATTATTCTCGCTCTCGAAAATAAATTACAGCTAGCTGGTTACCTCAGGCCACATCTTTGAAATTCTGGTATGGTTTTCCTTTACCGAGCCCTGCATACCTCCTCCTCCTTCTAAAGGAGTTTCACAAATAATTACGGTGCATCACGACGCCAGCCTGCTTCGAGCCGCTAGCATCCCCTGCAGATGCCGAACTTCTCCACCCATTGCTTTCACATTACAGCCTGACCGCGGATACAAAAATATTAGAAAGCCTCAGGCAGTACCCACACCGCGCACGGAGAAAAAATCCCAGTCCAATTTCAAAGACTGGAAGCATCCTGGTAGACAAGAAGCCTGGACGCGTTTTTGGCCATCGGCCTCACAGAGATCAAAGACATAAAAAACCCGTCCCCAGCGGCCGCGCTCCGCTGCGGGTTACACACCGCCACCGCCGTGGCTTCCTCTCCTTTTCATACGTGTATTTTAAGGCACGAAGTAAGCGCACTGCGGCCAGCGCTTGCAGGGCTCCCCACCGGGAGCCTCCCCTGCCCCGCCGAGCGCCGGCCGGCCCCGCCCGGCCCCGCTCGGTGCGAGCCGCCCCGTCCCAGCGCCGCCACCCTCCCGCACCGATGCACCTGCGCCACTCCCGGGCAAAGCGCAGCAGGCACGCCGTGCGCGCCCGCCCCGCACACATCCATCCCCCCGCAAAACGGGAACACCGGCTGCCAAGCGCGCCCGTGCCAAGGCATCTGTGCACACCCACCCGTGCCAGCCTGCCCGCGGCCACCGCCGCCTCCCTTCGCCGGGAGCCCCCTGCCCCATCGGCAGCGCCGCCCGCATCCCCGCCGCGGCACCCGCCTTCCCGCGGGCAGAGCCCGTCTCCACTTCCCCCGAAATGTCCCAAAATTGAATCCGCCGAGTCTGAAGCCGCGCACCGCCGGGCAGCCACCCTCCCGGGTGGGCGCAGCCCCGACGGCCCGGCCGCCCCGCGTCCGCTCACCCTCGCTGCCGGGGCTGGCCCGCAGGCTCCGGAGCGCGGCGCACAGCAGCAGCGGCAGGAGGCACGTCCGACCGGGAGCCGGCGCCCCGGCGCGGCCGGCCCAGCCGCCGGTGCCCCGCGGCCCCATCCCGCCGCCGCTCAGCGCATGGGGCGGCGGCTCCCCCCCAGCGCTGCCCGCTCGGGCCGGCTCAGGACGGGACGGGGCGGGCTGGCAGCGCGGACCGACTCGCTCCCCTCCGCTCCCGTCCAGCCGCCGACGCGACTGGGGAGGCAGGGGGCGGGGATGGGGAGGTGGCCCCGCGCCGCCGCGGAGACGCCCCCGACGGGGCGGACCCGCCGCCGCCGTGTGCGAGGGACGGCGCCCCACCCGCCTCCCGGAGCCCGGGGAGCAGCGGGGAGCCGCGGGTACCGCGCCCGGGTGTCCGCCCCGAGGGTCATCTCTCGCAGCCCACGATGCCCGTGCGGGGGAGCGGGCGGCAGCGCTGCCCCTGCGAGGCGCCCCTCGAGTCCGCTCAGGCGGCACGGGAACGCCAGATCTCCCCGCAGCAGCCACCGGCCACAGTGCCAAAACCTACACACGCACACCGCAGCCCAGAGCCGGGAGAGCCGCGATCTCACAAGGCTAGCAAGCCTGAGAGGAAGGCTCACCCCTAGCCAGATAAGCAAAAATGACACAAACTCCGTAATGGAGCCGATGGAAAAATGAATTTCAGGTGTATTTTACCCCAAGCCACCACCAGAGCACAGTTTTGAATCCAGCACAGCTAGTTTTAGAGAATCACAGAATGTGCTGAATTGGAAGAGACCCGCAAGGACAATCAAATCCAACTCCTAGCCCTGCTCAGGACCGTTCCAAAAATTACACTACGTACCCAAGAGTATTGTTCAGACACTTCTACACTGAGATGTTTTTTACCTCTCGGAACCCTAGTTGTCACCCAGGCCATCTCTCTAAAACACAAAACAAAACAAAACAAAAAATCTCCCAAAGAAATAATCTCCTAAAATTAATTCTGGAAGGTTTATTCACTCACATTGATTCCTCACTTGAGGAAACTTCTTCCAGATGAGCCAAGAAGACCAAACCCAGCCTTGCAGGTACATAAGCAGCAAGACAAGGTTAACCAGAGCCCTGCTCACCTCATGCTGCCTTCTCTATTTCATCCCTGTTGGTTTATATTATAAAAAGGTTAACCAAAGGTTGAGCAACTGCAAAAGGCTCCCTCTCTCTCCAAGGTGCAATGTTCAGGACTAGGGTTCCAAGCCAGTTGCAATTAAAATATACAATCCCCAAAGCCAATTTGAAGAGAACAAGTAGTTTTCAGCTGGGAAACTTCAGATAAACATAGCTCTCTGCACTGACATTACTCGTCTTTTATTTCTTATTAGCTGGACAGCATGTTTCTCTGTGTCTTTACACCATATATACACCTCTGCTACTTCCATAAACATTGTCCTAAGGTGTTCACATATTATTTTCAAAAGTGTTGGCTCCTGTTGCAAGAGGATTTTCTACCTCAAGCTATTCAACATTTTTACTGCCACCAGGAGGACAAGGCAAGGACTGTTACTTTACATGAGGTACAACAGTAGAGTTGCCAGCCAGATGTAAAATGTGGCATGCATCTCTTCACAGCAACGCCTCAGATCTTCACTACTTGAATACCCTCCTAGTCCAAAGTTTGAAAGGAGGTTTGCTATCACACCACTCTGCCAAATGGCACATAACTGGATCCTCACCCGGAATAAATCACAGCTGAGAATGTCTGACCCCAGCCCTGCATCAGATTAAGGAGGGGAGTAGCACCATGAAGTATAGTAATTTCTAGTGATTTACCATCCGTAAAAGCAATGGTAAGTTTTGCCATCCAGAAATCGGGACAATGCAGGAAAATAAAAAAAAAAAAAGACATCAGAAAAAACACCTTGCTAGTGCAGTAAAAACGATCAGATGACAAAGAACAAGTAAAATGGCAAGCTGGATGGGCACCTTTGCTGGATGAGGGGCAAGGCTGCTGTAGCTAGACAAGTCTCTTAACAGAATCTCATGTCAAATTGCTATGTGCTCCCGATTTTCAATGCTGTTTGACAGTCACTAACTGCTGTTTGGACTGCCAGACTTATAATTTAGAGGCATTTCAGATGATATGTTAGTGACATCTTAATTTTCTAGGAAACACTGAGATGAGTTTCATATGATTCATAAGCTATTTAAGAATAGCCACCATGCTGTAGGTTTCCTTCTAGCTGCCTCTTTTTTTCCTACAGGAAACAAAATCCTAGTCCATGACATTTGTTTTATTCGCCACCCTGCTTGTCACACAGCAAGAGTATCCCACCTTATCTCACTGGACATTATGAAATACTGATAAAAAAAGGAAATGCTTCCTTATAGAGGGGGTATTACCAAATGCGGGGTATTGCAATTTTATGCACCTTATAGTGCATCTGCTGGGAGCTCAGTCTTCTAAAACTCTCCTCCTGGTCTTGCCACTAATCTTATTTGTAATATGCAGCAGGCAACTCCCTCCACCAGACTTTGCCTCATCAGTGCACCCAGCAGGCTCTTAAAGAGAGGACAGGAATTCTAGCAAAGTGCTGCAGCATCCCATGTAGCCTTGATGGGTAATCAGAGAGAAACTGGACAATCACATGGGATCCCTTCCTATTTCCCAGTGAAGAGTGAATCTTCTATTGCTTTGAGCAAATTTACTGTGGAAATCACAAGGGGTTTGTCACCTTGCAAACTATTCAGGAACCTAAACCATTTCAGAATCATGCCACTTCTCCCCATATCTAGCCTATATTTTGTCTTTGTTTCAACTTTTTATCTCTGCATCTCATTAACTTTTTCCTGCCCATTACAAATGTGTATTTTCACCTATGCAAACAGAATTTCCTCTTAATCATCACTCAGTTAAGATCTATATTTTGTCTTTTATATCTTTTTCTCATGAGTCATTCATGTAGAGTGATAGTAATGCTGTTATACTACAAAGTCCCTCCAGTTTTCTAAGCTTCTCCATCATAACATTTTGCTCAGAAGTGTAGTCATACTAGTGCCATAATAAACAACTGTCTCTAAAATGCTTTTCAATATAGTATCTGAAACTGAAATGACAGCTTTGCCCTGTGCAACTTGCCACTTCATATGCAATCTGCTATCAGCTTTACATGTGTTTTAAACTATTTATTAAACCAGACATCTTTGGAGTTAGTTAGTGCATTTCTGGTTATTTCCACTTAGATATGCAGAAGCTCATTATTTCCAAGTTTATTTTCTCTCTTGTGTAGGTAGTTCCCTTCATATAATTTCTGTGTTCTGACTGGCTTCTAATTCTGCATTGCCAATTCATTTCATTAGCGTGCTGTTTATCCTGTCATCAACAGGATACACTTGAAAAATAAATGAGTCTATCCTTCAGATTATTTCAGCAACCAAAAACTGCCAGCCAAATCTATTCCCTATATCATTATCCTTTACTGAAGTGTAAGGGCGAAATACTTATTACATCTCCATATTCAACATGGCCTTTATCTGAGAAAATATTCAATTTCATACTTTAAATGTAAACAGTCCCACTAAAGTCACATCTTCATTGGCTTTAGTTCATTGCAGTAATGGAATAGAAGACCCACTGTAATGCAGCAAACTGTTTAATTGGTTAGGCATATAAGCATCTCCATTTTCCTTTGAAAAGTCCTTTTCTTTCAAGATGACACCTTTAAGGAATACCCTAATGAAATTTAGTAATTTGTTTTTCTTTGTTTTTCCCCACAAACCCTTTGAAACAGAAGAATTACCTTCTGTTCAAAAACTAGATGCATATTAAAATAAAAAGCAATCCAGGAGCAGCTAAGCAGCTTTGCCTAGTAGATATATTTGGATTAGTACCATGACTGCAACTACAATTTGAAGACAAAATGGGTGTTGATCAACTCACACCACAGCAGCCTTTTCAGGCTGCAGAGAGCAATCGCAGAGCCCCAGTGGACAACAGACAAATCAGTGCCAGGAGCCAGCGGGGACAGGAATGTCACAGAGCCAGTGCAGGTGGGCCACCGCTTGGCCAGAGGAACTACGTCCGTGACTGTGCCCCTCGGGCTGCTGGATCTTCGCTCTGCAGTGCGGAGAAAGATGTTCACCAACAAACTCGTAATTTCCATGAAGAAAAATGAACAAGTGGTAAATAAAGCAGTGCCTGTGCAAGTTCACAACCCAGTCACTTGTATGGTCTCAGCACCAATCTCTCTTCTGCCACCCCCACAAGACACAGGAGCTATTGGCAACTGTGCACTAAGGAAAATCTGCTCACTTCATTTACAGCCTGAAATTAGATCCAAACCCGTGAAAATACATGGGAAAAACATGTGAATATTTGTTTCAGTCAGAAAAGGCTTGGAGAAAGCATGACATTTCAGCCTGGCATTTTCTTTTGGAGTGCTTCATCACCAGCCCTCGGTTCTGATAAGAGTCCTTCCAAAAGCCCATGACCTGGCAGCAACTCTCCCCTTTGCAAATGCTGTGTCACTGCTTCCCTCTCATGCCTTACAGTGACCCCCATGGAGCCAGATCCCAGGTGTTAGCAGAGCACTGCAGGCAGAGGAATGTTCCCTGTCCCCGAGGGGACAGTGTATTTACTTCACATGCCAATGTGGATTAGACTGATCAGCAAAATAATCCAGGTCAGATATGGAAGTACGCACTTGTGAGCACCAAGAGGAGCAGACACAGCTGGCACCATTTGCAGCCCACCCTCTACTTAGCAAGTACTGAGGTGTTTCTTTGCATCACACCAAAGGAGAGCATTAAAGGGAACAAATGAAATGGCTTTGCAGAGATTTATGGAGATTTTCTAATGCAGAAAGTGGAGCACAGGAGAAAGTGCAAAGGCTAATTTGATTACACTGTTAGTTCTGTATAAATTTAATAATGGACTTGCTTCCACATTTCTCATCATAACCTATTTACATGCATCCACTAACTGCAGCAGCTCTGCACCTCACACTCCTGAGCCAGTCTTCCCAATCCACCCCTGTGAGGAAGAGGAAGATTACTACACCTGAACAGATAGACAGAGACAAAGGAGATGTTAAAGATTCAGATAAACATTACTGAATTGCTTATGGCTTCTTTAGATCTGGAACATTCTCTAAATACTAATGAAGTTATCTTATTCTTCTATCAGAATAAGAATCAGCAGATATTAAAAGGAACTGGGTTGTCTCCTCAGGACACTCAGTCATGAGCTATAGCAGATACTGCACAAGATTGTGCCAGTGTCTTGGGTGCATTTGCAAGTACCAAAGTGCTCTGTGAAAGTCTAGCCCTTGCATAACTTGCTCAAGGTCACACAGAAGGTGTGTGGCAGACCTGAATCAAGTTGAAAAGATATCAGAGCATCCATTTGCTTTTGATTTTCACTTTTCCTTTTCCAGCATGTCATTTTGGATCAGGATCTATGCTATCAAATGTAGACGTTACTGTAGGGTTCACATTCTGCACTTCACTCATTAAATGCACATTCTTTCAAGGCACAAATATAATAATGGATATGATGAAATTCAGTATATCATTTAATAGTGAACTACATTAATCTCCTGCATACAGTACTGTCCAGAACTCAGTTCCTTTCTGAACTATGTTTCATAAGGTCAGTAATGCCTTCCTTAATTTCTAAGAGCAGGCTGGATGGCTACCCTGAATTTTTTTTTATTATAGGCAGACTAGTTTCATTAGCTTCAGCCACTGCCATGCATTCCACATAGAGGCCAACTATGTCTATTTTCCTCTTGTTTTAGGAAAGCAAATCCTTTTCATCTCACCTCGCTCCTCCAAATAGAACTGTTTGATACTGACTTCTTTATTTCAATCTAACCCAAATGATTTCCAAAATAAATCACATCATTGTCAATCACATATCTCAAATACTTGCAAATGCTTAGCAATTTCAGCTGCCAACACACTAATTTATGTTCTTGGGAGATGCCATCTGAATCACAGCTATCGTCTTTGAGTCCTTTCCATCAGTTAATTGCAACTGTTTGTGAAATGCAGGAGCATATTTATTTTTCTCCTTCCTCTGCAGTGCTCAAGTTGTGCCTTTAGGTAAATCTTCCATTCCAAACTCAGAAATCCTTCACTTGCAAAACTCCAGTGTCTACTCAGAGAACTACTTCAGTAAGTATAAATAATTTTCTGGCATGTGGTCTGCTAAGTAATTTTTGAACAACAGATTATAAAGTGGGATCAATGCCACCTTTCTGGGACAGAGTGTTTAATGAGACAAATTCTGACACAAATTCTGACACAGTGACATACCATGTTTCCTACTGTCACTCTTAGCTTTCAGTGTTTCTTTCCTTATCCCACCCTAGAATCACAAACAAAATACTGCTGAAAAGAGCTAAATTTTTAAAAATGGAAAGAAAAGGAAAGAAATCCAGCCATCAACTTCAGACATGAACTTCTCAAACTGAGGGCTTACCTACCATAAAGGACCAAGTCTTCCAGACAGACTTCTGCTCATAACAAGATAAAGTGTCCACACCAGAAGAGCTGGAGCACTTAATTGGTATTGCAATCAAGCTATAAGACTCAGATGCATTGATAAAAGTTTTGCTTCCAACACAGACACCCTGCATAATCCCAAGGAAGCAATTTCTCAGCTGAGAATAACCCTTTTCTCAATGCTCAGTGACACAGTCTCAAGATGTAATGAATACCCTGTTAAAAGATGTGCTTTAAAGGGTCATTAGACCCGAGGTGAGGCTGAAAGGGATTATCAGCCAGCCTGACTCTTGGACCAGGACTATTCCAGAAGCATTTTTTCACTAATATTTGGTGTCAGCATGGTTTAACAAGCCAGGCACTGATCTCTCCTCTCTGGTGACCAGTGACAAGACACAAGGAAATGGCCTGAAGTTGTGTCAGGGGAGATCTAGGTTAGATGTTAAACAAGCGTTCTTCACCCAGAGGATGGTTGGACATTGGAACACCTCTCCAGAGATGTGGTCACAACACCACACCTAGCAACTCTGTCAGGCACGTGGTGTGATTCTTGTGACTGTCCTCTTCAGGGTATTAAGGAAACTTTCCTGTCTGACTGTTCATGGTATTCTGTCAGTCACACTCTTACTACCAGACATTTTAAATGCTGGGACTGAAGCCCTTTCACAGTGGGTGGCTCCAGTGACCCAACAGGCACCCCCTGTGACTTCCTGCACACCCACTCACACACAGTCAGACCAGGTTTCCTTACTGGCTCGATCCCAGGTTCCCCATAGCAGAGTCTCAGATGTCTCATTCCATAACTCATGGCACAGTAACACAGAAACACCTGGAGCTGGTGCCTCTGAGAAGGACCCTCAGCAATGCAATCCCTGGGTTTTTATACCCCCATGGTCTCTGCTCTTCCTCCTCAGACACCAGCTCCTGCCGTGTCTCCAAGTGCCTGGTCACCTGGCTGAGCCACAGGTCCCTGTGCCCTTTGTTATGCAAAGGGCTGGCACCAGCTCAGGACCTCTTGCCTAGGGCTCCTGCCCACCCTGAGCTCAATCTGTAACTGGCACTGTAGCTTACAAACCAGGCTTTCTCAACCAAAAATATTCTTCAATAAGGGCCAGGAGTTGGACTTGAATTAGTCTTCTGGCCCCTTCCAACTCAGGATATTTTATGATTCTAAACAGCACCCTGACAAGACAAATCCAATGCTTGCTATCACTGGTCTGCCTCTAATACTTCCCTATTCTTCCAAGTGCACCATTCCCTTGCCACACACCCTTTGCCTCCTCTTTCAAAGTGCAACTACCCTTCAAGATAACCATTGTCCATCCCTACTTGTCACTCAGGTCCTCAGAGAAGCCAGCCCTTCTCATGACCTCTGATATCCCTTGCTAGATCAAATTCCAGTAGGACATTGGCTTTTCTCACATCATATCTGCATGCTCAGACAGTGTTTGTATTCCTCACAGATTTCACTGAGGTATTACTGGACAGTACTGAGGTGTAAATACACCATGAATTACAACATGCCTATAAATGAGAATTGGCAGCTTATTCCCCATTATTTCTCTTTTATAGCCACTTCTCTTTGCTCTTTAAACACTACTTCCCTGTCTGTTGTGAGATCTGGGCTGTGGCACCTTTGCTCAATCTCCACTCAGTTTACCCTGCCTGTGCTGTCCCAGACAATTCTGGCTGCCTCCATTTTCTGCCTCTAATTCTGCCCCCAGCTAAACAGAAGAGCAGGTGATTACAATTTCATTCAATCAGGAGGTGAAGGAGATGGGACACATGCACAGCAAGCCGAGAAAGGAGTGGCAATCAGATTACAGCTGTAGCCTAGAGCACAATTCTTCATAATGTGAATTTATAATGGGTCTCTGGTCTAGGGCACATAACAGACATTTTACCCAGAGTGCCATAGTCACCCAAAGACATTTACTTCAGAAAATACTGAGCCTGCTATAAACATTTAAACTTTAATAAAATAATTACAAATGCACTGATTGCATAGCTTCCTTAGACAGTGAAGACTTTAGACATAGGGAAATGAGAAGAAGACAGTATCAGGCCACTTACATAAAGATTTACTGAGAACTCACCTTTGGTGAGGTCAATGCCTTATCCATACCCAAGAACTACTCACTGGGCAAAAGTCATCTCAAAACATATCCCATCTCAGACACGCATTGTCCTTTGTAGTATCAGTGTATTTAAAGAAGTTAAATCAAGAACCAGTATATTCACTTCCATTTTGTATTCACAGTATCCACACCCCTTACACATCTCAATACAACATTAAATTAAAAAAATAACATGATATCTTTGGGAGCTTCTTGCTGTTTCTTCTGAGAAACACTTTGACACTAGCAAACAAGTTGTGTTTAAGTATGACTAGTTAGCTTGTCACATTTCAAGTGACAGATGTGACTTTGTCCACAGAATATAAAGATAAATAAGCATTTACAGGAAAGAGAAGAGTCCAGTCAGGAGGAGATGCAAATCTACCTCTGTGTCATGTTAACGTAAGTAGTTGACAATTTGCATTTCATATTTCTGAACCAACTCAAATAGAATTATTCCAAACAAACATTTCAATACTAAATAAGATTTTCTGTCTTTTGAGGGAAGCGGCAAATCCACAGTCCTTTCTTTCTGGTCAAGTCCCCCTAACTAAATGACAATTATTCAGAAAATAGGAGCATCTAAAAATGACAGGGATTTGCACCAGTCATTATCCCCTGGCCAGCACAAGCATCTGCACAAAGGCTGAGGCTATACTAAAATTCTGTGCACAGTGTAGCAGCTAAACCTCTGTTCTCTTCTGCTTTGTTGCTGGTGGGTGTTGCATATTAATTTCCTCCGTACGAGGCTCTCCCCATTTTGTTTACAGCAAACTCCATCCCATTAACTCTTTTCACAACCACCACCCCAGGAACTGGGCACCTCTGCGTTGGGGGCCTATTCTGTGTCTGAGCTAGCCCCCGGTCCAGGTGGTGGGACATTCACATCGTGTCACATACACTGAGAAGATGCTGCTGCAGGTATGCCCACACCTCCAGGAGAACGGAACAGGCTTAGTTTATTTTTAGATTAGTAGCTACTTTTTCAGTATTTGGGTTTTACCACTCCACAAAGTCTGGAGGCAGAAAAACACACTGAGTGGAACAGGAGAGCTATACCAGCCATAAGATCTCACTTGGGCACTGTTGAACACAGGACAAAAGACCTCTACTTCCTAGGCCACACTTATACATAAATACAGCTCTCTCCATTCTGCAACTGAACTTTTTCCTGATACTGATTCAAGACCTTATATGAACTTCTAAACACAAAAGCCCTTAACATTGCCAAAAAAAATTCATCACCGATTCTTTAATTTCTTTCTCTAGCACCTCTATCTGAATCATCCCTTAGTGCTCTGCTGGAAAAAAAGCCAATGGTGACAAGTACAAAGAAAAAAAAAAATCCAAGACACTCAAAGGAACTGTGTTTACACTAGAAAAGTAGTCAAAGATGTCGAGGTCATTTAACATGGTACTACATCATAACTTGCTGTATTGCATACAACTATTCAGGTTTTACCGAGGTCTCTTCTTTGTCCTGAGACCAAAGCAAGTTGGGCTTTCTGTGGTATTACTACTGATTTGTCTTGGTCTTAGAATATACGTTGCTATAACTAGATAGCTTCAGAATCTATTGGCAAACTGCAGGTCATAGTTATCTTTTATTGTCTCCATTGAGAACAAAGGTTTGTCTTTATGTATATATCCAGCTCCTTGCACAAGAGTCCCTGCTTTCACTTGTTCTCTCCTTATGCTCCTACCTGACTAGGTTATAGCTGGGTTCCACAAATCAATCTTAGTTTAACTGCATTCAGCTAGCAATTCAGTCATGTCATCTCAGTCAAGTTTTATTCACAAAAAACTTCATCTTTCATTCACTACAGAAATCCAATGTTCTGATAGCTATCATATTTCCTGACCTTATATTAGGAAAGCATGTGCTTGCTCACATGCTGAGCAGGGCTGGACTCTTAAGCGAAGGCTTCAAAGCCATTTAGAAAACGGTGTCCTTGAATTGACTCAAGTAGTCTGTTTCTAGAAACTCTGTCCCAGGAGAAAGTCTTATTCAGCTCCTGTTTCCCACCACATATCTCCTTTCAGAAGAAAGCTTTATCACTGCCTCCTCAGCTCCATGCAAGCACTAAGGTAAAGGCAATATGCAGCAGAACAGATGCTGTGGCAGGAGCATGTTTACATGAAGCTGCTGACAGCAGATGCCAGCTTGTAAAATTAGCCAATAAAAATACCAGCATCACTGTTTACAACCACTCTGAGCAAGATGGGCTGCCAGCAAACTGGAAAGCACACTGCACAGATATACCAGGTTGAAGTTACAGAATGTGGAAAAGCATCATCATTTTTAGGCTAGCAGAAATGTGATTCTCCTTGAAGTACAAAGGAGTCAACCACGAGCTGCCAAACAGTTTCAGTCCTTCTCCCTTTTGCATTTACAAAAAAAGTCCTATTTAGTGTTAAAACATCAAAGAACCAGAAACACTGTAAATACAAAAGCACATGTATTGCTAACTATTGAAAGTTTTTGTGTGCTATTGATGCCTTTTCCTGATCTTAAAAATTGAGAGCCACACATGGTTAAGGGATAAGGGGTTTCTACCTCAGTATTTTAATAAGGATCCTTGTGCACCGCTTCAGTAAGGTGGGATGTGCTGCAATGCACCGACACGAAAAATCACGTGTACAGTTTACAGACCTTACAAATTAGCCTATCAAACAAGGATGCCCCAGTGAGAGGTTTGAATGAATAGTGTGATATCCTCCCATCCCGAGGCATTCCCCCCTGAATGGGCAAAATCTCTGGCTGTGTCTAGAGGGCTTTGGTTTCTCAGGATGGCATAGGGCTTTCCGGCCTCCAGCTGTGAGGCCTTTAGGGTTTTTGGTCTCCTGGCCTAACAAAATACTAGGACAATGCTAAGTTATCAGACTTAAGAAATTACAAGTAGGCATGCTAGGAGTACTGAGGGTACATAAAAGGTATATTAAAGAAAAGGCAAAAAACCATCCTGGCATCACTATGACTCTGCTCAAAGCTGAAATTTAGTGACATGTGCACTGCAAATGTGTTATGGACCAGGAAGCTGTTACTTGAACTTAATCCTCCTGTAGTACTCTTTGCTATCACAAATGTAATAAAAAAGGTCCTGATTCTTCTGCAAAATTGTTGTCTGCATCTTCCTCATGAAGACCTGGAGATACTCAGACTGATCCTGTTAGAATTAAAACAGTGCTAAAATTTTTTACCAATTAATTATCATTAATTCTTCTGAGTGACTTAAAATACCATTAAGACTAGAATTTAGACTAAAATTAAGACATTCAAGAAAATTATTAAAATTATGTTTTTAAAAATAACAGTCTTCCAGATAAGGCCTAGTTTTAGAACATTTTTTTTCCTGTCCATTCATTTTCCAACATTGGAAAATATCAACCTTCATTAAAATTTTAATTAATACATTGGCTAATAGTCTTAATTAGAAAACTAGAACTATAAAAGGAAATGTTAAAGTAACTGAGGTATTTCAGAGATTATGTTTGAGAACAAGTTTTGATGGCTTTTACTTTCATTTTAAACAAACGCTCAGTCTTCTGAAAAAAAATTCACTTTATGAATGTTTAATATGTTTTTAATGATTCTGTAAGCCTGTTGGAGATATAGGCAAGAATTTTAAAAAAAGGTAGGTAAAACCACTAGAAGAATTAAACATATTATATATAACCCATCATTAAAAGTAGCTTCTTTTCTTCCATAATCAAAAGCTAATATCAGTTAATAACATAACATACCTTTGGGATGCAGCCATGAAGACACAGTACTAGATGAACCATATGCCTGCAATGCCTTTTCCATAAGAAACAGTCAACAGCTTCAGTCTTCTGCCTTTTGGAGAAATACAAGAGAAATTAAATGAAAGGAATAAAATCAAAGTGCTGAAATCCTGTTGTCAACAGAATTCAAAGACTTGAATTTAAACCAGCACTTTCCTTCTGGACACTGAAAAAGCTCACAAATGCAACCTATTCCAACATTAAATTAAAAAATGGCAACAAATCAACTTCTACTTTACTACTGTCTTGCAAGAATAAGCAAGAGCCTCCAGCATGCACCCAAGCAATAAATAGTGGATATCTATTTTATGGTTTTAAGCAGTAGGGAGACCTTTACAAGAGGTCTGTGATTGGTGGCAATGGTGTTAATAAGCCTTTTGGTTTCTTTTTGTCAACAGAGTAATTGGACTTTCTCCATAAGTAGCTGGTGTTCATGAGTAGCCTGGGGCTTCTCACCTGTGTAGGTGGGCTCTGATACTAGAACATGTTTAAAACATAAAGTGGACAATAATGATTCTCAGTCTTGGGAGCTGAAGAAACTTTTTTTTCATATTCTAGTAAGTAGAGATGCTTTTTTCCTATTCAGTTTATTCTTAAGAAGTAGCGCAGTAGCTTTTTCTTCTTAAGGCCTTATTTATCCTATATATGTGTTTTTCTGATAAATAATAGGCTTTTTTTTTTTTTTCCCTGGGGCATTAGAGACAGAGAGGCTGGCTGCTACAATTAGTTGTTTCAGAAAATTAGTTGTATCAGAAAATTAGTTAAAACTTTGTGTTTTCCTTGGGCAGTCTGATTGTTACCCTAATTGTTAGTGAAGCTTTGCCTGCTAGGTACAGGTTCATCCTCAATGCAGGGAGCTTCTATCCAGACCTGCTAATATATTGATCAAGACTTGTTTCTCTACTTAAGCTATGCAGAACTTAACGCTGAGGAGAATTTTATAGATGTATTGGTACTGGTTCAGGTGCATAAAATGAAGCATATGCAAGAAACCACAGGAAAGAGACTTGGTTCTTGTTGAGTGCAGAAGAAATGTGGTTTGTTGATAATGCTTGATGTGATTAACGTAACTGATGTATATTTTTGCTCCTGTAAATGTCTGGAGATTTGATTCAGACTGTTTATCATATTATGATATGACCTAGGGACTTCATTCATATTCTCTGTTTGTGAGTTGGTGTTTTATAGTAGAACTGAGGAGTCTTAAGATGCATGTGGTCTTACCTATGAGCCTGAAAAGATTGTTTGAATCTTTGAGGGTCTATATATCAAGTTTCACTTTCCTGGGGTTTATTATGTGTAAAGCAGGGGCTGCCACCAGGACTTCATATATGCTCTTTCCTAAATAAAATCTTGGAAAAGGTTTCTCACAGCTACAGTTGCACAGAATTGAACGCCTTTCCTTTTGCTAGTAGTGTGCTATTTTTGTAAACCTGTTCAATAACACTTAACCCTTTCACTTAATTTCATTCTGGTTTTGATCTGTTTATAGCAAGTTCTCCATCTAGATGTGTGCAGAGGCATTTGGCAAAGTCTCTAGTGATTGATTCCTTGCTCCTGTTATGTGGTGTGTGTGATAAGGTGCTTTCTTGCCAGGATCCCTAAGGACTTGTGCTGTGCTAACAGTAACTGGTAAGTGCTTCAAACTGCTGCATGAGTTATATGCTTCTGGATGAGGAGGGTGAGTGATATGTATGTGAGAAGGACAGGGCTCATAATTCCCCAACAGGGAAAACTTTTTCTTAGCCAAATGTGGGGTTTATGAATCTGTTTGTCTCACTGGTGGTAAATAGGATATATGCAGGTTGTAAGATAGGAAGGATGGATTCTTTCTGATTACCTGTACATCTTGATGTTAAATGAGACCAAAGAGCATAGAAAGCAACTGTCATGCACTTCTGAAGAGTTATTGTCTCTTTAACTGTTGAGTCTAGAATTGAAATTAGGGTGAAATTAAGGCCTGCCAAATGGGAAAGTTCTCTGAAACTTGCAAAAGACAAACATGGATCTACCTGAAGGATTTAAAAAGGTAACATAGAGAAGCTACATTGGACATCTTAAAAGTGATTTTTAGTACCTTTGTCTCTGTAATGTGCAGCATCTGAGGAAAGTTTCACTTCACTAGAAGTGCTTGTTCATGCTGTAAAACTCAACACCTTCACAGGTTTAACTTCAAGAAACTGAACTCATGCCTAGGTTTTCCTTTGATAACTTTACTTTCCTTGTTGGTAATGTTTCCATAGTATTTCTTAAATTACTAATTAATACCTGGAAACATTCTCTTTTACAGACGCTACTCTAATGAAAAAAATAATTGATTGAATAGTATTCCTTTAGCACATAGCTGTGATGGCCAGTTGATTTTTATGGTCTCACCATTTTGTATTGGTCCTAGGGCTTTAAGGTTTTTTTTTTCTTCCTCATATTAATGCTGTATCTACTAGTATAAATGTGGTGTGTCAACAGGCAAATAATTATAAAATAAGCATTTAATTCCTGTAGTGTGCTGATAAGGTCTACCTTATGTCTTATTAATCAAAGTAAGAAATACTAATTTGGGAGTTAGTTCATCACATCAGACATGGCACAGACCATGGAAATGCCTCATAACCTGTGAATGTGAAGTCTGAGTTGTGATGTAAACGACCACCTAAGTCAATATCTTCTATTTAGACCTGAGTGTATATAAGGGCAAAGGAGTAGAATTTCCATCTCAAATGTCTATTAAAAAACAAAAACCCATCAGGTGATATTTATCAAGCAAACTCGGTACATCCATTTGCCATATGTGGATGGGAAACTGCATCCTTCAGCTGAAGTCCTGCTCTTCAGTTTAATATGACTGTTTGGCTCTACTTCATCTGCTTTTATGTTATGTTTAACTGTCCTTCAAGGGACCAAAGTGGTGTGACTGCAACTAGGGAGGAAGCAGGTAGTTAAGCAGTAGTGTGATTGAGGTTGTTGTATATGTCCAGGAATGATAGATGTTTTCAACTGCTTTGTGGAAGTGGGATGAATATTTAGGTAGTATTGGCTTCCCTTTTTTATGACTAAGAAGAACAGAAGTCGCTATCGTGGTATCTGTGATATACAGGGTTCTTTTTAAAAGAACTAGCTGCAAGTGTTTTCTCCTGTCAAGTTTCTGATTTTTCTCTTGCTTCTATAGCACTTTGCAGTCTGGCTTCAGGGCAAAATATTCAGCAACTTTCATCTCAGATGGTGAGAATGCTCATGGGTTTTCCCCAAACTACATTCTCCAACTTGAGGGAAATTGCAGTGCCAGTGGTTAACTGTACAATACACTTCTTGGTGAAGTGGAGAGGTTAGTCTTGGCTTAAGAGGTTTGCCTGATGTAAATATTAATTTGGCAAGTCGTTGGACTGACACTCTAATTGTTCAATGGTTGACCCAGATACCCATGCAGTTTTGCAAAATGAAGACTGACTGAAACTGCTTGTAGTGAAATGTATGACTTAAACCAAAGCCAAAATATCTTCTTCTCAGTTTCATTAAATTTACTTCTTTTTTGTCTATTTGGAATTCTAGATATGGTGAGCTAAAAGTTATTTTGAGCTTTACTCACAGCAGGAAGCCTTGATCATGTGTGCTGTGGTAGGCGGTCCAGGGACATCCTGGGTTTATAATTAGAGCAAGTGACTGGCCTTTGGTTTAGCCAGCAGGCAGTTTCAGAGGTGGGAGGTGGCTACAGAGGTGGCTTCTGTGATAAGGGGGCATCAGTTTCCCCCATGTTTGATAGAGCCAATGCCAGGTGGCTCCAAAATGGACCTGCTGCTCTCCAAGGCCGAGCCCATCAGTGCTGGTGAGAGCATCTCTGGGATAACAGAGTTAAGAATTGGGGAAATAGCTGTGCAAGAGCAAATGCAGCCAGAGAGAGCAATGAGAACACGTGAGAGGAACAGCCCTGAAGGCACACAGGTCAATGAAGGAGGGGCAGGAGGTGTTCTGGGCATCGGAGTTGTGCTTCCCCTGCAGCCCATGGGAAGACAGTGGTGAGCCAGCTGTGCCCCTGGATATCCACAGTGGAGCAGGTGGATGCCCAAAGGAGATTGTTACCTCATTGAAAGGCCATGCTGGAGCAGCCTCCTTGGCAGGAGAGTGGAGGTTCCTGTGGCTCTGTGGAGAGAGGATCCCACACTGGAGCTGGTTTACTGTCAGGACTGGTGACCGTCAGAAGAGTCATGCCAAAGCAGCCTGTTCTTGAAGGATTGTATCCCATGGAAGGGACCCATGCAGGGGCAATGGCTTTCGTTGAATGTCATTGTGTGAATGAAGTGCCAGACACAATGTCTTCTTCTACAGTAGCTTCTCTGGTAGTTTGCAAGCAGGTGTTCTACAAAAGCAGTATCTAGAGCATCCAGAAACTTAAAAAAAAGCTTATCAAATGTACTTCTGGCTTGCTGTGCAATTCATTCAGACCTTGGTCATAGAAGGTGAGTTGAGAGCAAGGTCCTAGCTCTTAGCTGGGAGCTGTAGAAGGCATTCAAATCTTGTATGCAAAAAACTACTTTGCAGGAGTACAAGATAAATGTGGTTAGAGTGCAGGCAAGCTGCCAGCAGCCTGCCACAGACTGTTGTGTAACTGCAGGACAGTTATAAATAAAATTAAATCAAATCCTTTGTATGCTTTTTCTCATTCAATGTAGATGTTAATCCCTTAATATCTTAATGCAATGACTCATCAGGTGTTAGGTGGTGTATGTGGGTTATCAAAAAGCATCTTGAGCAACTTTGTTGTTAACTATTCTCACCAAACAAGCAATATTGGTCAACTTTGATTTTACTCCGAGATATCCAGCTATTGTAGCTCATGGAAAAACCTTATGTTGCATTAGTAGTGATCCTGTTTCTCATCTTAAGCATATTGGAAGCATCTATAACATATGATAGAATCAGAACAGATTGTGACCCTCATACCCCCTGATTTGAATTGGATTCTGGCAAAATTCTACTCTATCCAGGGTCTTATAATTGTGTTCTTAGCAATCATGTATGCTAATTATCTATAATCATGCTGTGTAGAAAAAAATTGTGTGCAATATGTAACTTCCCTCAAATGTATGGCTCTCCTACCCACTCAGTAATGTTTCTTTTTTGTTGATGGCTGGAGAGAAGTTGCTGACTTTTCTCCTACTAGTTTATTTCTCTTCTGAAAATGAATTGTAAGATATCTGTGTTTCATTGGAAAGCTACTGAGCTGACAGCTGAAGAAATACAGGAGGATGATGAGAAAGTTTTGTGCCTTGGGCATTTGATAGCTTAATCTATTTGTCCATGAGTGAATAGGTCTGTCTTGTAGGAATTTATCTGTGGAGGCCTGTGTCTTTGGTAGTATATGGAGACAGGATAATTCACCTTTGTTCATTAAATCAGTTTGAGAATGTATTCAAAATAGGTTAGTATGGCATATGCTATCATCTGAGTGGTTTGATTCAGTAGTGGAATAATCATAGAATTGTTAAGGAACAGACCTCTAAAGTAGAGTCCAGCTGTTAACATTAGCACTGCCGAGTCCACCACTAAACCTTGTCCCTAAGTGCCATGCCCATGCTCTTCTGATGAGAGATTGTGTTTCACTGCTTCCCTGGGAAACCTGTTCCAATGCCTGACTGCCCTTTCCTTGAAGAAATTTTCCCTAATATCCAATCTAAATTTTCACTGGTGCAACTTGAGACCATTTCCTCTTGTCCTACCATTTCTTACTGGTGGCAAGAGGCTGACTGCATGTTGATAAAAGCTGCTTTCAGATAGTTGCAGAGAATGGGAAAGTGCCCCCTGAACTTTCTTTTTTTCCAGGCTAAACAGCCCCAGGTCTCTCAGCTGTTCCTTATCAGACCTATGATCCAGACCCTTCCAGGGCTCTGTTGCTCTTCTCTTGATAAGTTCCAGAAGCTCAGTGTCCTTCTTCTTCTGAGACACAGAACTGAACACAGGGTTTGAGGTGCAGCCTCAGCAGTGCTGAAGAACAGGGGGACAATCACTGCCCTGGTCCTGCTGGCCTCACAATTCTTGATCCAGGCCAGGATGCCATTGACCTTCTTGGCCACTGGGGCACACACACTGGCTCATGTTCAGCTGCTGTCGATCAGTAACCCCATGTCCTTTTCTGCTGGGCAGCTTTTCAGCCACTCTGCCCAAGCCTGTGGCAATACCTGGGGTAGTCATGGCCAAAGGCCAGGACCTGGCACTTGGGCTTGTTGAAACTCCCTGCAATTGCAGGACCAAGTTCAAATGTTGTGTCAGATCTTGTGTTTTGCTGGGAATGCTATATGTGTTTATTGGCATTAAAAATCACATGGAAGTAATTGTGGGACAGATGGAGATTGATCATGGCTTGTTTTTTTTTCCTACAGAATATTTGGGAACTACCACAGTTCCTTCTCTGAGAACATAACTTTTATTTTAGACATTTGTCCCCATAAATAAATGTAACTTATCAGTCTCTCATGATGACTTATTCTGTATTTCATCTGGTTGGCAACATTAGAAGCTGAAAGTAAACTGTGATAGCTTTCCTTGCTCATTCTTTTCAGCTATTCAAGATCTAAACACTTCAACAAAACTCTGAAAACAACCCCTTTTAATTAAAAATTTGAGATTTGAAAAAAGAAACAAACCAAATAATTGAGAAAGCATGCACTGCTTTTTCACTAAGATAGTAGTTAAGTCTTCCCAGCCCCTTTCCTTTGGCTAATTTTTACAAATGAAGTTTTCCCAATTATCCAAATACAGCCTAGTTTTTGCTATGAGGTCCAAAGTGTACCAAGATACGAAGAGGACTCTCTCTGGGGCTAGATCCAAATAAGACTGCTGGGAGTACTTTTAATTTGCTGGCCTGGAAACAGGTTCCTCATTTTCTATATTCCTACTGGAGATCTGTGTGTTTGACTCTCATATTGTGGCTGAGGTCGATGGGAGTTATTTTAATTAGACTGTATCATCATATATGCACAGACTAAGTGCTCACTTTTGTGCCTTTAGTCAATCTAGTCTTTTGAAAGCAAACCAGATTGAATCAGTGGCATTTGGATGTGTGGTTTTGATCAGTCTGGAATTTGACTGCCCCAGTTCATCATCCAGTTTCTGGCAGCAATGTTTTTGCCTGTGGTATGTCTTGGCCCTGAAGAGCTATGGGCCTTTTGGCATGGCTGAAGGTTTCACAGGAGGTTACTGAGAGTAGGGGAAGGGTGACCTGATCTTTTCTTTCCATTCCAGGCCCAGAAGCAAAAGGTTTTTTCATGGTCAGCCATTTGACTATAAACTTGGCCACATTAGTTTGACTGGTCAAGCTCTGCTCTGTCCTGGCCAGGATGATCAGTCCTGTTCTTGCTGGCAGGCAACTATTTTAACACCACTTACTTTTACAGAGAGACTCCTTATGTTGGGTCCAGCCTATCTGACAATTTTGAACTAATGTCTGATTTAAAACTATTTTCAGCCTGTAATTACTACAATGAAAATACCAAAGAAATTGATTTCATATATTCCTCACATTATATTACTCTGGATTCCTGTCTAAGTGCCGAGGGGTTAAATATGATTCATGTAATCTACTTTCCCACTAATCATTTATTCAATTACCTATTAGAACTCAGGCAAGAAAGACCAAAAAAGGAAAGGGGAGAGACCAACCTCGAGTATATATTCAATAAAATGCTACAAAAAACAACCAATCATTAATTATCTAATCAGCATTCTGTGAGTCTTTTAGCCATGATCTCATTACTGTAATTAATTGCAAGAATCATTTTGTAAACAGAGCACAATAAAAGTATATGCAACATAACAGCATCCAAATTAAATCTAAATCCCAGAATGAATAACAGAGAAAGCTGGAAGATATTACTAAGAGAGGACGTCATTAAAGGAGATCATATTTCAATGTCAAAATCTGGTGGGCTACTTGTGCTGCAGGAGTAAATCAATAGTGTTGCATTGAAAGGACTGGGCCAGATCCACTTTGGTGCAATTAATCACTACTCCATTAAATCTTGGAGAGGTAGGTGGCTTCTTAGCCGATAAAATTGGGTTTTCTTTTTGTAGCTGTTGTGACTGGCATGTTGGCAAAGCTTCTGTGCTTGGCTAGTTTTTTTGCACAGAATAGGTAAGATTGTTCATGTACCTGAAGGATTCAGGAAATCTGGTCCCCTTTCTTTTAGAAATTGAGAGGTTCTTGAAGGATTTCACATGTCTGATATTTTCCCTTTGGCTAGCTTTCTGTAGTCCTTCACTTCTGATAGTGGTAGCCCTACTCTATTTTTTAAGACTGTTTCTACAATAAATAAAGTATGCAGACAGATCCCACAAACAACTGACAGGCTTACAGCAAAAATATTTTATGATACTTTCAGGATTCTACATTTAATATTCCAGCAGCACAATGTGTCTTTGGCCTTACCAGCCTTTTGGTTGCAGTATTTTGTCATATTTTTCCCCTTTTCATTTAATTTTTCATTATTTTTTCTGAGGATCAATGTCAGAATTCATTTAAAAGCTATAAAGCAATATATATAAAACAATCCCAACAACCATAGGCTTGGTTATGCCATTGATTTCTCTTCTGAGTAGAATTCCCTCCTGTCTGCAGTGGTGAGTTGCTCAAAGATATCAATAGTGTGTATCCCTCTACAGGGAATTTATATTTAAAACATGATACCTTCTAGCCAAAAAGGTCTGTGAGGAATGCATTAATTTTGGGGTAAAAGCTGTATTGTACAAAACCCCCACCAATCCTCCCACCTCCACCCTGGCAGACTCTAAACTTTCCCTGACAGTAGAAATGAGTGTTGTGGCTGTAATGTCAGGGAAACCCCTCATTAATGCTTCCACGTCTCCCTGCTGAGACCTGACAAAGTACTGGGCTGTGGGCCAATCTGAGCTTCTTGGGACGGGGCAGGAGGCAAATATGCCTGATGGCTTTCTGTGTGGAAGTCTCCTTGACTGTTGCTCAAAGCTGCATTTGTTTTATCTGGACAAATTGGCCAAGGTCCAGATTTTGAAGAACTTTAGGACCTTGTCTTGCATTGTACTGTTCCTTGCTAGCAAGTGCTACATGCCTGCCTTGGTGTGGTACCCTGCCAATGTGTGGGTCAGGATGTGATTTGGAAGGTTTGCCGTGATATGGCAATGCATTTATTGAGCACCCCTTAAATCCCCCCTCAAAGAAAATTCTACAGAGGAAATGCAGAATGCCTTGTTAATTCAGTTTTTAATGGTGAATGCCCCATGGATTTCCCTTTGATAATCACAGTTTGCTTCCATGAGCAGGCGAGCAGGTCATACCTTAAGTCTGCAAATTCCTTCAGGTAAAACTGAGCGTTAGCCAGTTCTGTAGATGAGGGGAATAATAAAAAGTGGAACTTTGGCCTCTGCCTGTTTTGCAGGTATATAAATAGCGGAAATACAGCTGAGCTAGAGAACTGCATTTTTTTGTGACAAAGAGAAGATGTTTTAAGTCACTGACTAATTTTGTTTTTAAAGACTTAAATGTCCTTAAAGCATTTTTTGCTTTGGAAGGGTGATTCTGATGTTTTATAGAGTCAGCCTCATGTTTAAATTCATTTGTCCTCAACAATGCACTGCTGCTGCATTTAACAAGTGTATTTTAGTGGTAGGGTTAAAATAAATGCCTTTTTTTCCCCAGTGAAAATAAAAGTGCACCATCTATATGAATTAATAATTTTCAAAGTAATAAATATTATGAACCTATTCTAAGACACACTGGGATAATATTTTTCTGGTTTTAGACCATTAGCCAATTTTTACATATGCTCTGGCATGCTGGCGAGATGCCACAGAGGGGTCTGCATTTTATTCTAGTGCAGCTGTTAGATCAGTTGCATTGCTTGATTGATGCATCACGTCAGCAAGCCCTGGGGAATATGTCCACTTCTCTGGCCAGAGCAAGGATGCCAGGACCCTTCACAGGACACAAACATGGCTCCACCTGTCCTGAGTCCTTGTGAAGGCTGGGCACAAAGGTGTTTGGTTTCCTGTGCTGCGAAAGCTTTGGCATGTGCAGAAGTTCTTCATTCACTTTTGAGTTTTGGCAGACTGGGTGTCCAACTCCTGCTTTGGGTGTTGAGGCACTTGGGATTTTAAAGAGAGGTAATGGCCTTCGTGTAATGGCATCTGTTTATTTGGATTATATAGCATTGAAAGCATTTGTGTTTATATGGACCTTTACTTGTTTGCTGCTTCTGTGCAGTGTCTGAAATTAGATTATTTTTTAAAGTTTAGCTGCTTAGGAAGGTTTGGGAAAATGTTAGCTGTCATAAAATGTAGAGTGTTTTGTATTGGAAATAGATATTACCTTCCAGGTAGCAGTAATAGCTATTTTTCCTCAAAGAATTACATGGTACTTTCAATTTGCTTTAATCCTGACCCTCAAAGAATAGATTTTACCATCTGCATGATAACCAAGTTTGGGAAATAATCTTCTAAAGAAATAGTAGATGCATCGTCTGTCCATGTGGGATTATTAAAGTGGAACAGCTACATGGTATTTTGTCAGTTGTCTCCCATCTTCAATTTGAAACATGGGCAGCTCAGTTTCTCCATTTACAGCTTTGAGAATACTTGAGAAACTAATAAACTGAAATGACAGATACAGAGGGATTACAGGATATCAAGCAGTATTTTCCAAATGGGGTAACAACTGCTATGAAAAAACATTCTTTTGTAATAATGAAAGTTATCTTCTTACATCTTCTGCTTGCTGTTCTGGAATCACCAAAGAGATGAAAATTTCTCTGGCAGCAAAATACTCAGCAAACCTGCTGTGGGAGGTTTACCAGTGGTTACTGCTCTGAATAAATAATATAAATAAGTCCCTCACCATTACACTGAGAAATATCTGATGAAGCACTCTCTGCTGCTTAGGCTGACATGAATCTTTGACTTCTCTGAAACCTCTCTTTTGCTGTATCTCTGTGAAATTAGCGAGGGTGATTCTGGGGGCATCTCACCAGGCTCTGGAGCAGTGATGAAAACCATTGGAATCACTGTCCCAGTTCTTTCAAACCATGGGTCCTTCTGAGGTGTGTGCAAAAACTAGAGAACAGATTTGATGGCTGTGCACAACAGTCCCTTCTAAAGCTTCCACGGGATCTGGGAACACTGCGTCTCTGACTGATGAGGCCTTACTGAAAATAAATAAGTAAGGCCAGGGCTACCTGAACTGAGTTGCTACGAGTCCATGGATCTCAGTGCAAAAGGTGCTGGCAATAGCCCTGCGGCAAGTGTGCAAGAATTAACACCTTAGCAGTTGGCGGATGTACTCTAAATTTATTTGGAGGAAGTACTCTAAATTTACACTAGAAAGTTTTCCCTTGTAGGACACTTAAATCTTTGCTGGGTGTTGCTATACTTAGAATCTCAGGACACGAATACTGTTTTTTTCTTTTTTGATTTGATTTCAATCTAGAAAATCATTATTTGAAGGGAATCTTCAGGCATAAATGTAAGTACTTGCTTAGCAACATTGTATTAATGGCCTTTCTGAACAAAGGTGACCCTGAGTACATGAGTATTTTTCTTTTTCCATTGTGGCTGATTTTATGACTCAGCTAAGGATGAAATTTAACACAGTTTGCATAGAATTGCATAAGTGCATTATAGGGACACTCCATAATATATAAAAAGAAATTAAATTTAACAAGGGCTAATGCTGGATTCTGCACTGGAATGGGGCAAGTCTGGTTGTGTGTAGAGACTGGGGAGTGAGGTGATGGAGAGCAGTACTGTCGTGGGGGTCGTGATCAACAGCAAGCTGAAGATGAGAATTTTCAGGGCAATCATGTTCCTTTATATTTCTCCATTGCCCATGTCACCTGCGCTATAGCCACCCTTCCTCCTGAGGAAGCAGGCAGAAGCAAGAAGGAGATACCCCAACTTGCCAGAGCAAATGGGTTTTGCAGTTTCCTAGGGTTCTAAGGTTTTGGTAGAGTTATTGAGGAACTGAGTGTGGGGGGAGATATCTACCCTGGAAGTGGAGAAGGCCACTGGCATCTTGAGCTGTTGTGACTGCAGGCAAGGAAATGTGGTCAGGTCTTTTCTTGTATCTTGTTCCACATGTTTACACCCCCCTCTCCCTTTCCCGCCCCTGATGGGCAGTGTGAATTGTCCCAGGATAAGAATGCCAGGTGGTAATTGTCCTAAGAACACCAGGTGGGAATTGCAGGAGGAATTTTCTGGATGCTCAGGTAATAAATGGATTGCAGAGATGGGGAAGCTGTGAGGATTGCATTTGACTTTGGTACCCCTCACCCTTCCAAAGGGATAAAACGCTGCTGGAGACTGGGCTAACTGTGCAAACTGGCACAAGGTTACAGCTTCCAGGTGTATTCCCCATGCTGACAGTGATGCCTGCAGGGTACATCCAGAGAGGAGATGGGTAACATCATGAGGATGAGGAACACCCACCTTTGGGTGGGTAAATAAAAGCAAGCTCTGACTTCCATAGTAGCTCCAAAGTACCATAGTAATTCCAAAGTAGCTCCATAGGTGCTCTGTTACTGTGACTTCTGCAGGGCCAAAGACTGCAAACCTGTACATTTCTGATCAAACCTACTTTATAATATAAATCTTTAGGGTATTATATACTGCACTGGAAATACTTAGATACTGTTATTAGCCATAAGTCTTATCATAATCCTCCTCACAGTCAGTGTCATATTCCTTGCACCCTGAGAGCCTTCCCTCTATTTCTCTGCTGTCACTGTGTAAGGGCAGGTGAAGTGAGGCAATACCCCCCTCTCCTACCTGATGGGCCACAGGACTTGTGATAAGGTTTTGAGGAACTTTGCTGTTGAGGTGAAACTTCATGTCATGCTTTCAGAGGCAGCTATCCTGGAGGAGAAAATTCATTGTGACTTGTTTCTGTTGCTGCCCTTAAATTAATTTTTTCAGGGTTACATGTAAGAAATTGGAGAATTGCTGATATTATACTTGTGGCAAATATATTAATTTATATTTTGTGATTTCTGATATTATACTTGTGGCAAATATATTAATTTATATTTTGTGATTTCAATATCTCTCTTCCTTCTTAAACAGTGGCAGCATAAAGTTGAAGCTGTCTTTATCATTCAGCTTTGTTTAATGCACTCCTGCAATAAATCTTTAACAGCATATAATCAATGCATTTATGGTGGCTCCTCAGACACCTTTTATCCATCAGTTTCAGTAGTATGGCACCACCTGTGTTATAAAGCACATGTAATAAACATGTAAATTTCAGCTCTGCTACAATATTTTTTTTTAAGCAATATCCATAGGTTTTTTTATGTATTACAGACCTGAAAATGTTAAATTCAAATATAAGGAAGGGATCTGCTGGGGGTTTTTTTGGGTTTTTTGGGGGTTTTTTGGGTTTGGTTTTTTTTGTTTGTTTTGTTTTTTGTTTTTTGGGTTTTTTTAGGGAAAATTATTTATTACTTGACTCTGAATATCAGATAAGACTAATTTCTGGCACAGGACTTTTTGAAGGTTTTGTATTGCAGAAAATCTTGCAATCCTCAACACCCTCTCCATTCTCTGCAAACATTTAGAACAGCTATTTTCTCCTTCAGATGACAATTTTCATTTCAAGCAAGCTACAAGAGGTCATTTAGCTAATTTATGTGGAGATGAGGGAAGGTTGGTGGCACAGACTTGAGAAATCAGGGAGATATGCAGCAAATAAGACTGCAAAAATAGTTGATGAAGTGCCATTGCTGTCAGCATTTGCAACTGCAGATTAAGGTGTTCACATCCTAATTTAGCCTTGTGCTTGAGGCACACCATTAACCTCCTGACAGCTAGCAAAGTGCATGCACTATGGATCACCTGATCCATTTTTTTCTTCCAAATGTTGACTGTTTAAGTGCTGCAGAAGTGTTAAAACTCTCTGGCCACAGGCTCCTGTTCTAATTTTAAACTAGAGTGATTATATGGAGATATGGAGCTGATGCTATTGAAGGGGACAGCATGTTGTCTCTGAAATACAGAAAACGTTCCCAACTATTGTCACACACATCAACAGTCTTGCTTCTCCTCTCCAAGCTGTGTGTTTCAGCAAATTCCAGAATAATAAAAATTCAGACTATGTTATCTTCTATGAGTAATTCTCCTGCTTATGCAATGTTATTCCAGGAACTGTACTCCGCCAATGCCAACAATTGGCAGAGATTTTTGTTCCAACTCTTCCCCTGCTTTTAAGCAGATTTTAGCTATCACAGTAGATTAGGCTGTGTGGGCTATTTGTTTTTCTGTGACAGTTATGTGTTAAATTTGATATTTGAAAGATAGCTCCTGTTACAAACCCTACATGCATTCATCTTGATATGGGGTGAATAAGAATAGAATGATTTTCTCATGCTGTGCATCAGTCACACAGATTCCCCGAAATGTTTAAGCTATGTCCAAATCCAGCCAATAAATTGCTTTCATAAAAGTTAGCCTAAATCCTTGGATTTCATGGGAAGTCAATGTGAGATCCCAAAATCTTACATTAGTTCAGTAAGGCACTATGGGCAAACAGCAGCTCTGGGCTGTTCTGCATCCAGGTGACCATAGCAGCACCTTCTCTCCTCTTCAGCTTGTTGCAAGTTGATCCCTGAACAGGTGTGTAGTTTAACATGGCCAGAAAAACACTTCCAGTGTTTTTGCTTCCAGGGATTTTCTGTATTAACAGGTTCGCTTCAGTCTGTTCCTGGATTTTCTTGTTTTCTCGTCTAAGATGCAGAGGTTTTCATTATACTTTGATCCTGTCAGTATTTTTCTCGGTGGGAAGAAAATACTGTCTTGAACCTGCTGAAGTTTTTAGCAGACTCCTGCTGTGGAAGAGGTTTTTTGCTGAGGTGCAAACCGGTGCAGATCTGTTAAAGTATAACATTGCTTCCTGCTCTTCTGGCAGCCCTTTTCCCTGTGCTCCAGCATGATACATGTTTGCAAGTGCATAAAACTTTGCACTTCTATGAAGCTTCTGGTTTTTATTTGGGAACTTGCTGTCTCTAAAAGAAAACAAGCTAACAGGTGTATGCTTTGGATTCCTTGATCCTTGATGTTTGAGTAGTGACTAGTGAGTTCCAGGAGGGTGAATGAAAATCAAAGTACCCATGCTGCTGAGTTTTTTTCAGTTTGTGAGTGGTGGTCAGGATGGATGTAGATGCTAAAGGCTTGCTTTAGATTTTGGAGTCCATGAGGGCGTTAAACCACTGCCTTCATGGAATGAGTCACCTCCTAACTGGGTGAGTCACCCAAAACCAGCAAGTGTTTGAGTCAGCCCTCAACTGGGTGCTGACTACTGTAACATGAGGAGATGGCTCCTGCCAGAATATCAGTGCCACAGTTCACAGGCTGAACCACTTAGAACCTGTTTTTTGCAAAGGACATTGGGAGGCTGGATATTTCTCCATGTGAAAGAAGTATAGTTACATGTCAATTCTTGGAACTGTGTACATAAATACATGGAAAAAGAAAAAACTTCCACAGGTTCCACTCTTGGTGAATGACTCAGGAGCTGCTGGCATAACGGAATGACTTTTCCATGACAGGGAACAGTGGGGAATGGTGTTATCGCTGGCTTTCCTATATATTTTCTTTACCATGATCTTCACCTTCAGACATCTGGGCTGTTAAGAATGCTTGAAAAGAGACTGGCAGTCTCTGAGTATGTTTTGGCTCATTCTCAAGCTGTGCTATTCACAGTGCCATTATCCTGAGCCAGGCTAGGGTCATGCCTTACTTTGCAATAAAATATTATTTCTGGTGATCTCTGCACAGAGGTGGCAGCAAGGCAAGATTTTTCTTCCAGTCCATTACAAGACTACAGTGGCCTGATGAAGGACAAAGTCAGTATTCTAATATCACATGTTTGTGTCTCTGCTTTCTGCAGTGGAAGGGTTTTGTGCTCTTAAGAAACATGAAGCTAGAGAGGGGGAATACATCTATTTGAGTGTTCCTTGATATTGAACCATCACTGAAAGCTGCTTTGGATAAAAATGAAAAAATGGCATTGTTATTGCATGAATCCAGAGTGTGAGAGAGTGCTAGCCTTTTGCCATTACAGTGACTTTTGGTTTGAGATGCATATCAGAAAGCCCCAAATTCTCATACTAACTTTAGTGATTGTAATAGATGGGTTATAATGGCTGGGCACAAAGGGTTAGAGTGAATGGAGTAACATCAGGCTGGTGACCGGTCACTAGTCGGGTTCTGCAGGGCTCCATCCTCACCCCAGTTCTTTTCAACACCTTTCATCAATAATGTGGATGCAGTCCCACAGAGAGGGACCTGGGGGTCCTGGTCAATGGTAAGCTGAATATGAATTGTTGTGCCCTGGCAGCCAGGAGGGCCAAACATGTCCTGGGGGTATCAGGCACAGCATCACTGATGCCTTGAGAAGGCTGACCTAAAACAGAGGCTAGGCAGAGTGAAAGAATAAAGTAGGTATTTATTAAAAGGCCTCAACGGATATACTTTGGACAGTGTAGGAGCCCGGCCAGGGCTACACCCAAGATGAACCCAAAATGGTCACAAGATGGACGACCAGTCATGAGGTCTCTCTTTTGTAAGTTTTGGTCCATCTGTATATTGGAGTTAATTGTCCAATTACAGCTTCAGATTATGAAGTCCCATCCTTCTTGTTTTCTCTCTTCAGTCCATGTTGTTTATGCTCTTGAGCCTGAGATTTAGACTGGTTGTCCTTGGTACCAAGCTAGAAAAGGAATTGTTTTCTCTACCTACTCTGTGAAGTATTAAGTATCATACACTTAAAAAGATATGTTCTGAGCTTCATATTAAGTATTAGCTTAATATGAAGCTCAGAACTACACACTAAAGCAACACAGAATCTGAAAAATATAAATGATAAAACTTAAGGCCCCAGCTGGGCAAGGGACGGGATTGTCCCGCTCTGCTCTGCACTGGAGTGGCCTCACCTCCAGTGCTGGAGGCAGTTCCGTGTGCCACAGTATAAAAAGAAATTGAACTGTTAGAGAGTGTCCAAAGGACGGCTGTGAGGATGGTGAAGGGTCTGAAGAAGAAGACTTATGGGTGCTAAAATGTATTATTTAAGAAACCATCTATGCATAGACAACTCATTCTCAGATGGGACAGCATTTCTTATTAAAACTTCATGCACAGCGCCTTTCAGGATGACAACCTCTGCTTAGAAGTAGCAGACATTACTGTGAGTTTTTGCAAACACTTGTTCAGGAGAGTTCCACCTTGCACATTCAAATGTGGAAAACAATACTGCAAGAACAGTTCCAATGTAGTATGACCATGGCTGAGATTGTAGACTAGAAGGAAGATTTCTGTCAGTATTTCTCAATGGATCCTTTCGGAGAAAAAAAAAAAAATATCCCAATTTTTCTACAATGCTCTGACTTTATTATGCTTCTAGCTGCTCTATCACATGGATTTCTGTTCTGGTTTTGTGGAACATGATTAAAGGTGTTTACTGAGGAGGTGGTGTTAGGAATTCTTCAGGCTGTGGTGTGTCAGGTAACAGTTTCTATAGTGGTTTTAAACTACAGTCCAGAATGTTTTTTCTGATCATGTAGGCAAACAGAATCTTAGATTACAACGAGGTAAGTATAAAGAGAATGTTGCTAAGCTTTTGTACAACAGGTCTTGTTAGTTTTCACTTTAGTGATCCTCTCATAAATCCATAAGGCTAATGTGGATGTTCCTGGTCCCCATTAACTTCTCAATGCATCAGTTTCAAGCTAAGAAAAGCCTCTCCACTATTTCTGACACTACTGTATAGTGCTGCTTCTCTCAAGCCTTTATGGTCTTGCATTAAGAGGCAGTGCAGAAAGATGGTTTTTTATAAGGATTTTGTCCAACCTACATGGTACAAAATGCTGCTGTCTCTGTGTATGCCAGTTATGTGTGTATATGTATTTATGTGCAGCTGACCTGAAACATCTCAATGCCAAAAGCCATTCTCATGCCACTTCACAAAATATGCTTGTGTCCTTTCCTTCACTTATCACCACCTTAATGTTTGTTTTAGTATGCCTGAAAGCCCACAACTACAAGTGTTTTTCTCCTTAAATGCCTATGTAGCATTGTTTTACCTATTTGAGCTAATTATTAATTATTTGTTTGAACAACACCCCTGAGTCCTAGATAAGGCAAGGTCCCACTGAGACAAGTACTGTGTAAATACGGAGTCAAAATTGTAAAAAACCCTGCTTTGAAGAGTTCCAATATAAGCTCTATTCCTTTGATCAACAATACACAATAGACTGCTGTGCCAATCTTAGTCACCTCCAAAACTCTCAGGCTTCTAATTTATCCTCCATTTGATCCTGGAAATTGCAGAATGGAGGCCAAGATTGACGAGATGGCTAAGCTGGGAGGAAATAGAGAAGTACAGTGGAAATAAGAGGAAAAAAAAATGATGGAGTAGTTTTTTGTAACTTAGCAATGGTTAAACATTTGAAAAATTACTGAAGATGTGACAGGTACATAGTAATGAATTATATGGTGAATGAAAATAAGGGTGGGATGCTGCCTGTTCTAGCATTAGAGCCACAAGACATTGTAGTAACCTAGTAGGTAAAAGTTAAGGGAGAGTTAAAGGAGATAATAATCTGTCATGCAATGGGTAGTTAAGCTGTTGATGTACTTGCCGCAGGATACTTGAACATGCAGAAAGCTTCTGTGGGCTCAAAGTGTCACTGGACAAATTAATGCAATAAAAAGACATTGCAGGAGATTAAACAGAGATGCTTCCTCTGGCACAGAATTGGGAAAGAAATTTCCAGTGGGCCAGGAAGTAACAACTTTGCTCTCTAGTTTTAACCCCTTATGTTTTCAGATATCCATGCCTGAGCCACTGTCTGCCATGGAACATTAGTCCTTGCTGTGAGAAGGCACATCCTAGTATTATCATTCTGTGCTTTTTTATTTGTCATCATCTTCTTGGGGAAGTCTGGTATGCTAATGTAATGGTAGCCACTAGACTTTATTACTGTCAAATTTGCCAAAATTTTTTGCTTTGTGAAAAAACACTGGCCATTATTGCCCTTTCCTCAATACACATTTGGTAATTTCTGTAAATGAGCCATTGCTCTTGGGCAGCTTGTCATGGCCAAACCCTTAAAATAAATGGGCATGTCCCTACTGTGCCAGTCAGCTGGACCTGATTCCTCAACTATTTCCAAATTCTATCTCCTGTTGACATTGCTAATGCATACTGGTCCAAGGAGGTTTCTCCTGCACTGAATTCAATGTAACTACTTCAGAAAGTCCTATAACAAGGCTGGAAACAAACAAATTAAGCTAAAAAAAGACTAAAAGCAGATGTAGGTATAAATTCTAGTTGTGCATAAACATGCACATAATCTTTGGCAATGGATGGTTTATAGTTTTAAATGGATGATAGATGCATCACAGGCATAGAAGGCCAGAATAAAAGAAGTTTGCATAGATCAAGATGGATTCAAGGCCTCTTTTGGACCCACTGAGATAAAAAAAGGATGCACAGGCATACTTCATTCCCAGGTCAAAAAGCTAGATATTTGGGTGCCTCTGCCAAAGGAGAGACTATCTCAGCTGACACAACAGCCATATGAATTCTCCTTACTGCTGTGCTCCTCTCCTATGAACCTGCCATGCTTGTTCTTGTTTCTAATTTCCATTTATTTTTGACAAGTTATCACTATTTTTGCACAAGGTGCAGATTAGGAGGAGTACATAGAAATCAGATCATAATCTAGAGAAAGATGCAGGAATATAAGTAATACCAACACTTTTCATGAAAGCAATATTAGTACTGTGCACTGGAGAATATTCTGCATACTGAATACCTTTTCTTCTTTGAGACCCAATGGGTAACTTTGATGAGCAACAGTACCTGTAGAGACACTAAAATCATCACAGCTGTCAGTTAGGCCTACGTTAATGTGTCTTGAAAGAGTGATTAATGGGTTTTGACAATATCATTGCATTTCATATTTAATCAGATTATGCATCTGTTAGGAATGGTGCACTCCTAACATCTGTAGTCAGAGCCCCTGATCTGCATCCAGATCATCATTTTGGCAGGAGCATGAAGCATGGTCTATGGTAGACTTTTGATAAGTTAAAGCTATGTGATGTCTAGAGTGCTTTTAAAATTCTGTGTTCAGCTGCACGGCTCCTGTATGTGTGAATGGATGCTCATAGGCTCCTTTCCTGGTGAAAGTCCCCGTATGGCAAAGCATAGAGCCTGAAGAGAAAGTAAATGGAATATTTCACTGAAGGGGAGGGGTGGTGCAATGTAGTGTTAGCACACATATATCAGTATATGTATGCCTAATGCTTGCTTCCCAGCTCTGCTAGGTTCTTCTGTGTGACTTCTCCCAAGCTGGCTGCAGTCCAGTCATAAGGGGTTGCCCTGATTTCCTCTGGACCTTATGTTTATCTCTAATTTGGTTGGTAGTGCTTTTTGATATTGTGAGGCTGTGGAAGAATGGGGGCAACATCAGGTACTACAGTAGTGGGGATTTATTTGGCCTACAGAAATTTAAAGGCTCATGATTTAAAGATGATCATATACCTATTTGAGAAGCTCTAAAATACGTGGGAGTCTCTGCCTGGAAATACATGGGGCTGTCCCAACACTTAGCTTTATTATATTTTAAAATAATGCTGCTTTGAATTCTTTCTGAAAAAAAAAAACAAACTGCCTTGGCTGTCAAAACACTCCTCAATTAGAGAACCTGAGCATAGTATCACAAATACATATGGTCCAAGAATAAAAAAAACTCCGTATAGACCATCTTTCTTTGGTACATACAGTATGAATGACCTCCCCAAATGCTGTCAGAAATGCAGCTCTGGGGTGTCCTGCTATGCTGTGCAGTGACTGTGGGTAAGGTAGTCCTTGTTGGCCCGGAGCAGGCAGGGAAAAGTAGTGGAACTGAATGTGGGACACACAGAAGAGTGCACACAATGGTTTTGGTTTCCCTAGGCACCCAGCAGGAGCACCTAGTGACTGAGCAGCTGCCCTGACAGCAAGCTGGAGATGTCCCAGGGGATTAGCAGTGCTCTGGAGTGAAATAACCTACTGGTATTCACGCAGTGGGCAGCAATCATGATTCTGACCAGCCTCATTCTCTCATCTTTGCAGATATGTCTCAGGGCTTAAAAGCAGGCTATGAAAGTAGACTCCGGGGTGAGTGTGAGCAGGAGCCAAGTGTGAGCCCTCATTGTCAGGGAGACACTGTCTGCCTAGGATCTGTTGGACTGGCACCATTGTTACACAAATGACACTCCTCTGCTGACCTGCAGGGCATACTCCCCTCAGCCCTGAGGATGGGCTTGCAAGGGAGCTGCAACTTTCATGGAGAAAGAACATTTCTAGTTTCACCTCACTCATTTAGTCTTCCTGACAGGGACTTCATGGTATGCAGGGTCTTAAGCAATCTTGCACTTCCTTTGGAAGATGAGGTCCCTGCTTTGACAGACTGAGAATAATTAATTTTCCATTTAAATACCAGCTGTCACCCCAGACTGGCTGCATGACCATCTACATCTGCAGGGCAATTTTCTTTTCAGAAAAACAAGTCATCCTGTTTGCTCTGTGAATCTCTAAAATTGAGAGTTATTGTTTTGTAAATAAACAATAAGTAGTTAAAAGTCATTCTGGTCAACAAATACAAAATAACAGCCTATAATTCCCTTGTTGTAACCACTGTAAAAAGCAGTATTTTATTAGACAGGCTTATGTCATCTCTTGGTATATATTTGCCTTTAGATGTGTCAAAAGGTGTCCAAATATCCATGATCAGATGCTTGGAGATGCTTTGAGGAATAATTATACACTGGTACAACAAAAGAATATCAGTGATTCATAATTTTGTTACATAAGCCATCATTCTCATTACCGGGGTAGGGGACTACAATAGCACAATGTTGTCTCAAAAATGGTCTTAAGGTTTAATTCCATGTTTCAGTACTTTCTTTTGTATTCTGGTAATGCAGCCAACTTGGAACCCTGATGAGGGAGATCCTGTTTTCATCTGATGTGGAAAATCTGCCTGTTTCAGTGAACTGTTAGACTAAACTGAAAAGACACAACAGAAAGGGACTGCTGGAGAAAGAAGCAGGATGAGGCACCTGTTTGAGGGAAACCTGTTCAGGAAAGCATATGAATGCCCATGTCCATACTCCCAAACAAGGAGCCAGGCATGCACTAACAGGAATGGTTTCTTAACTCAAGGCACTTCTCTGGTGGTTTCCCTTGAGGTAGGTGTGGGGGAGGTGTAAATTTTGGGGAGCATAGACTGTTTCCATTTTTGTGGAGTATGCTGTCTTGGGTATATTGAATAAACTGGGGAAAATCTTGAGAACAGAGCTGCACTGCATTTGTCTCTGACTATGGCATTGTTCTAAAGACACCAGGTAAATGTTGGCTTAGTAAATACTGTTGGCTAGGAAACCATTCCCCCTTCCTTGGCATCCTGTTTGCCAACAGGGAAACCTGTCTGTGTGAGCTAGCCTGATTTTTGACAGTTGTGTTCTGGGCCTTAGTGTGGAAATTGTGCCTGGAGGGTTTTCAATATGTCCCTTACAGGCTGTTAGAATGAGGAATGCAGTTGGGTTTCTTTTCCTCGAGCTCCACATTTTACTGTTGAAGAAATTTGACATGCTCCCAACTTTTAAAAAGGGTGGGAAAAAGCATAACCACAAAGGGTTGCTGAACTTAAAAGCCTGAGAGCTAGTAGAAAAACTGGTGCAGGGCTTCATTAGTTGTCCTTCATCCATTAACCTCTGGACTCAGTTTGCCATGGGGCACTACGAAAAGCAAATTTTGTGCCTTAGACACTAAGACCTTTCTGCTTGCCTGCCCTGTAGTCACCCAACACCTCAGAGAATAAATCAGTTCCAGGTTTTCCAAAGCCTCTAGAAATGAAAATTTCCACATCAGTTGCTAGTCTATCAAATTGGGATGTGGTGGGTAGATATTTGACTGAAACTCAGTGTACAGGTGTATGAGTATGTGCCTATGGGAGCTGGATGGTCACAGTCTGTTTCTTAAGCGTGGTGCAGAAGATCATACCTGCAGGGGTATGTTTATGCCTACTGTGAAATGAGCATTTGTCAAGCACCAGGCTTTGGCAGTGCTGGTGCTATTTTGCATACAGCTGACACCAGTTGTAGGCTGTGGGCTGCATTGCTGTGCAGTTTTTTATTTAAGCATCTTGCCTGTGTTTTCCTTGTTGGCCTGCCTCCCTCAGGATTCAGTCTTACATTGCAAGCAGCCTTAAATACTGCAAGATAAAAGCTGTTTGAAGAGTAGCACTTTGCCTGGCAAAGAAATGTTTCGCTGCGCTGCTTAGATCCAGTAACCAAGCTCGAATCTAACTTTATTTCAAAATAGCTCTAGTCTAAGACCTTGAGTGGGTGGTGTACTGTGTTGGCATGAAGATGGGTGTAATAGCATCCCATATGCTTAGAAAGAGCAGTAGATTCCCTGTACCATTGGGAAGGAACTGCTAACATGTCTGTTAGAACAAGGCACTGCCTTCCTTCCTGCAACACCCTACAGTGCTGTTACAGTGATCTACTCAAAATAAATTTATCTTGTTTTCCCCCTTTTTTGGGTTCTGTAAGTCCCCAGAGTTCCATATGTCAAAAGTTTAAAAATGTATCAGTGAAAATAATAGGAGTAACTCCCCAGTGAAACCAGGTGTTTAGTATGGAGCGATATAGTATCAAAGTTTTAGCACTACTGATTTGAGTTTGTGGAGTCACCTACTCGGGAGGCAAGAAAATGTTTTCTGGATATTCTGAACAGCAATTCTGAACAGCATGCTCTAGGGCATCCTGCTTGAGTGAAGAGGTTGGACTAGATGACTTCCAGTGGTCCCTACCAGCCTTAACCACTTTGTGGGTAGTGGCTCTGCACAACTGCTTGTTCAAGAAAATGAAATTATCTTTGTGTATTTAATTTCAGTGGTATTTAGAACTGCCTCACTCAGGCTTTTCAGAAGATTGCAGCCAATATCTGAGATGTGATACTGCTCCACAGCATGTAATTTCTGTGTCTGCAGGGAATTCACCATCCCTTGGGAATTAGATCATCCTTAGAGAACTAGATCTGCAATTTGAAATTTGTGCTTTCTGTGTATAGCCAAATGCATTCAACTCATCTCTCATATTTTGGCTGTATTTTCTGGGCTTTCAGATTTTTTTTTTTTTTTTTAGCAGTGTAGCAGCCTATTTGAAACTAATACTGATATTTAGTAATTAAGATGCTTGAGCTATCTATAGTCCTGCAAAATCCATCAACTACTGTTCTATTTAAAAATAGGTTTTAGCAAAGCATTGGTATTAAGAAGATATAATTCTCAAGTTTGCTGCACTTTGGCATCTTTTGAATTGATTCATCTTCTTTGAGCATTACATATATATGTGTGTGTGTGCTAATGTGTTCATATATATAATGGAATGTCTGCCAGTTGCAAGGAGTACAAGACTCTTGTACTTCATCAGTGAAAACTGATAAACACACCAATGTCCATTATAAAAGCTGAAATTCATAATAACTACAGAAATGCAGAGTTGTTTTCTTTTTCAAGGAAATTTGCCATAAAGTAAGAATTGTGTTCCTTTTATTATGCAGCTACAGTGCTTATCATGCTGGAAAAGTTTGAAAAATAATACAGAATAGATTTGACCTCAGAGAGGATCATGATAAAATAGAGTTGCTTTCAAGAATTCAAATTAGATTTCCAAACTGGTTTGTTTGATTGAGCCAAGATGATCTTGTTGAGAAAGGGGAAAATGGTGGTAGCAAGATAGGCAGACATTTGGCCATTGTATCCTACAGAATATTCTTTTTACTTTCTCCTGCTTTCCCCCCAGTTTTGTTTACTCATTAGCAGACATTTTGTAAGTAAAGTCTTTCTACTGTTTAAACTAGAGAGGGGATTTTTTTTTTTTTTTTGAGAGGAATTAGTCTTTAGGGGTTTTGTCCTTGCTCCCTGAAACTCTTCAGGACACTGAATAGAGGATCTGCAAAGTTTTTGTTTTCTAAATGCTACAGAAGCTGAAAGCTACTTTTCTGGCAAACTAATAATGGAGAGCAAAGGAGACAGCTAACTTGTAGGGATGGAAGGGAAAAGCTTGACATATTCATTGTGAGTGTCTGGCGTGAGACATCAAGGACAGGAACATCTCTCAGACAGAAGGCACTGTTGTGGGCTGAACACTTCCTGTGAAAAGGCATCCTCCAGAGGCCAGCCCATCCCAAATCCTTCCCAGATGAACAAGCAAAACTGGCTGAGCTGGGTTCCTTCAGTCCAATCCTTTGCCTAGGATGAGGGGGAAAAGCTGTCAGTGCTCACAAAGGCAAGATGTTGCTTAAACTGTCCATTTTGCTCACAAGGGTCTGAATCTGTCTTCTGATTCTGACTAGTGGATTTGCTTTTCATTCACAGACATTTAACAAAGCAGATGTATTGTAATAGGGTGAAAAGAAGGAATGGGAGCAAAAGATGAGGAGTGCTAATAGGCCTGAAAATGAATGAAATGTAGCACAAAGAACGACAACTGCAGCAGCTCCTCCTTCAGCAAGAGTTTTCCATCTGTAATTCAGCTTGATATTTTGAGAACCTATTTGGCAGCTGAAAGAGACTTCACCTGGTAACTTTTCATTTTAGAGAAGTTGAAGTGTGGTGGGAGGAGAAGTTTCTTCTAAATCACAAGTATAAATCAATTGGACAAAATGGTTTCTCTTCTTATAAATGGCTAATTTGCAAGGGTAGCTCCTAAATCCTTTCACTGATTGAGGAGGGGGGGATTAGAGAATGCACAGTAGATTAGGTCAGGAGCACCGGTGCTGCCCCAGGAACAAAGATCAATTGGATTTCACTCTTTTAATATTGATACTGTGGGCTACAAATACCTGTGTGATACCCTAAAAGGCAGGGTTTTCCCCTGATGTCTCATTTCATGACCCCTTCTCTCATTCCTTTCAGTTTTGTGTGAATCTTCGTCCACACAAGGGTGGAGGGGTTGAGGCCAGGGCCGCCTGCTTACACGAGTTGTGTGTCCACCCTGTTTAATGTGTCCACAATCCCCAGCCAAGCTGGCTGAGGCTCAGCTCTAGTTGTGTCTTCCTGCCAGGGCTTTGCAGCTGGAAATAAAGCCTGAATTGAAGTTGTCTTGAGGTCAAGTGTAATCTGTTTTCAGCAATTGCTCAACACTGATATCTGCTTCTCACTCAATACTTGGTTGGATTCTTGGTGTCATCTTGACCATCAACTAAGTGAAAAGTAAGTGCTTGAGGAAACCCTTCACTTGATCTATACCCCAAAAACTGTAAGGTCCCTGCTTTGCCAGACATTTGGCTCTTGATTTAGTAGAGACATTTCTGCAAAGCTCAGTGCGTCCACAGTGTGCTTTTAAAATGGGGAGGAGCAAGCATACATCCCTACACTTTCATAGTTGTAAACCAAAATACAAAGCATTGTCACAGCTGTAACAGGCTGGGGTGTTCCTATTCTCAGCTCTCAGCAGTTATAGGGTTGCCACCTAGTCTAGCATCTGATTTTTCAGGCAACTTCTCTTTCTCAAGGAAAGATTTTAAAGCTATTTTAATGTGTTTTCAGTATGTGACCAGGTCAGTTACTACTTTCTGCTTTCATGGAGGAGGGCATAAAGAAAGATCTCTGATCTTGAGTGCCCTGTATGAATAGGAGTAAATCAAGGGCAAACATAGGTGCTATACCAAGGTGAGTTTTTAAAAAACAAACCTCTAACAGTTTAGTCTAAATTATCCAAGACAGATTCTTAGATTTTCCATTACAAACAAATGCTTAATGAAGTCTGATGCTTTTGTTGAATGCAACAGCTGCATGTGACTTTAGGAGTGTCAGCTTCAGACTGGATAAAATCAAGACCCCAGCTAAGTCCTCACTATCTGCAGTGGTAGTCAGCACTGGATGCTTCAGAGGGAGATGTACGCATCATGCAAGCAAGTTGTCCATAAAGAAACTTTTCCTTCTATTTATTAATAGATGTTGATTTCTAAAGTAACTTCATTTACCTAACCTATTCCCAAAGCACTGATAATGTTTTGTATCAAAACAAACTCTGCTATTTTGAATGCTTCTGTGGTATCTTCCACAGGCATCTTATGGCAGAGCTCTGCAGATTAGTAATGGGGAAAGTGTCTTATCAATTCTCCATCTAGGATTTTTCTTTTCACATGGGCCCCGAGACTTATTCACAATTTGAACAATAAATCTCAGAGGAGCTGGTTTAGAGTTATCCTCTCTGTAGCTGTTTCTAAAATATCACATTTTTTTATATAGCTGAAATGCTCACAACAAACATTTCTTCTCTGGTGCATTTTCTTAAATATGTGTTTATCAGGATCTCTGGAGTTTTGTTGATGGGATTTTGTATGAACACTTATTTTAGAATCACATATTCACATTTAAAAACTGTATAATAAAGTCAGAACTTTGGAAACTGCACTCAGTTTAGACTTCAACTTCCAAAGACAGAAGTTAATCTTATATTTCAGAAGCCACACACTCCAGTAACTACACTGTACTGGGGCTGCTATCTTTAATTTACTCCAAATCAAAAGTGCCTGTGGTTCTAGTTTAGCACCTGCCATAGATGAAATTATGGGTATTATAGTTCGTGATCCAGATTGCCAAAACTGAAGGGGCTAAAAATAGCAGAGATAAGTCTTTTAAGCACTTCATTCTTAAGTAAAAGATGTTTTCATTTTTCAGAGGCATAAAGAAAATCTGAGTGCTGCAGGTGAAAATGACCCACAATCCGGACTTGTAATTAAGATATGGGATTTCAGATGCAGTTGCAAAGAGTTCTGAACTTACATTTATTATCAGATTATTCTAGCAGCATTATGCTGGTAGTAACCCTTTAAAAGCCCCAGTGTAGATCCAACACTGAAACACTTGAAGCAGGAGTGCTCACTATCAGCTAACCCTGGCAGAACAGTAGTATTTTCTGTGCTTGTTTAGTGTTCATCTGTTAATCAGAATCTGCTTCTTAGGTGTCTGAAAGCCAAGAATACTCTTTGGAAGCTTCATTGCTGATAAATGAAGTGGATTTTTAATTCTATGCTCCCCAAATTTCAGTGTGTTATGTCTACTCACCAGACAAGCTTATTTAATATTGTGCATTCACTAAATTAATCCTTATTTCTCCTTTAGTGAACACTGATGTGGTTAGAAAAGAAAAAAGGAAACACAGTCATTTTAGCCATGAGGCAGTGTAGATGAGCAAAAAAACCGACTGCTTTTGTATTGTGCAATAAGACACTAATGCTAATGAAAATACTCTGAAATAAGGTGCTGTGCTAAGGAGCTGTACAAAAGAAGCTGGTGGCAGCTGTCAAGACTTCCAGGTGATGCTGTCTACATTTCAGTCCCATAGCCAGACTACAGATTTCTATGTATGTAGCCAAGAGATGTTCTTGTAACAACTGCCTGTTGGTTAATAGACATGTTTAGGAGGATGGATAGATGCATGTGGCAACACAAGGGAGAAATGCATGTAAAGGCCAAAAAGCATTCCTCAACAAGAGGTCTTTGGGGTTTAGTGTGGAGAGGTGAGTAGGAAACCCATTATGAGATTCCTGAATTTGAAAATAGCAGTTAACAGGATAAAGATGGTCAGAGAATGAGTGTCTGTGTTCCCAGAAGCTGAGAAAATAAACACACAGCCTTAACATACCTGAATTAGAGAGATTGAAAATGGATTACAGCAGGGAGAGAAATACTCAGATTTTTCCACCATAACCACTAGGTATATGGAGTGGAGGGTCCTGGGCTTTTGAAAGATCTGATCCAAATGATGTCTGAGATCTGTGAGTATGGAGAGAGACCTGCTCAGAGGTGACCCTGTCCTAACTGTAGCTGTGCCTTTCTCCTGCTGTCCAAAGCACTGAGCAGTGTTAGGAGCATGGCAGTCAGTTTTGTGAGGTGCTGGCAGTGTGTCCCCAGGAGGCTGGGGAACAAGCTGAAACAGTCACAAAGCTGACTTTAGGAAAGACCTTCTTTAGCTCACTGAGCTTGTGTTAACAGCCACAAGTCATGGAGAAAGGGGCCTTGCTTTCAAAAGAGCAGCACCACTCCTCTAGAAGGGTCTTGCAAAAGACTCTGATGCCCAGGTTTTGCTTAGTCTCTGAAAACCTGAAACCCAGCTATTATGTCATATTAACATCTACAGCAGAGCTATTTCAGGCTGGTGCTAACTGCTCCAGGACAGGTCCCCATAGACACTATTCAATAAAAATCTCTTCTGACACCTTACAGCTTTCATTGAAAAGAATTGCAGTGAGTCCAGTCAGCCTAGTCCAAGGCAGAGCAGATGTAACAGACCAGTTAAAAAAATGCACTACTCCTTTATTTTTGTAATGAGTTCACATTTCTGATTGCTAGCACAAATGGGATGCAGCTAATAGTTAATCTGCTGAGGGCATTGCAGGTGCTCTAACAATCACACCCTTCCTTTCTGGAGGCAAAATGCCTAACTGTGCTTGGAGCACTTTCCATTGAAAAAAACCACACTTTAAGAGGAGTGCTGATTACACCCTTCCATGAAAAATTAAATCTACAGATAATGTGCTGTTTGTAACTTGCCAAGAACATTGCTCATAAGCAGTGCAGGAGAATCAATTCCCTCATTAGTAGAAATGAGTATACATCTTTTTATGAATGCTGAGGAATATTACATTATATGAGTTTTTGAAAAAGGTCTTTTGATTGAGGAAGTGATTTGTATGTCTTGTCTGAAAATGTCTTTTCAGTTCTAAGACACATTTTGCAATACATAGGGTTCCAAACATGCTGAGAAAATGAACTTGCTAATATAGATGAAGTTGCTGAATTCAGGCTGATAATATTTTACCAGTAAAGTTAGTATACTTCCACTGAGGAGCCTGCATTTGTAATCCAAAGGTTGTGAAGTGATATTTTTTGAAGTGCTTCTGAACTTACTCTGTGTATTTTTTCAATGCCATTCACATTGCTGCTGAGCTGAAGTTCAAAAGATCAGATTGTAAAATCTTTTAGTGGCTTGAATAGCAATTAAATCCTGCTTAATGTGTCTATTATAAAATGTTAGAGGGAGTGACTATAATTAGTATTTAAAAATATCAGTACTTATCATGCCATCTTGAAAATGAGACAGCAACTTTGTCCAAATCTGGTAGTTATTATGTATTTAATAGCCAAGGAATTTTAAAATTGGCCCAAACCTGTTCTTTCTGAAGCAAGTGGTAAAACTCCAGTTTAGTCAAATAGAAGGAGGATTAGATGGTGACGGCTTGTAAAGATCCATCCATTAACATTCAACTTCAATAGAAATTTTCCATATGTTTTACTTGCAAGACTAGATGACTGTGTTAACTAATTAGAAGTACTGTTCAAATATTTACTATCTGAACATTCAAACAAATGAAAGGATTAATGAGATTCTACTGATTTTTCAGAGTTGTTTTTGTAGAAATAAAATCTATATTTTTCTAACTTAAAAATAAACCTATTAGACCAATCACTATCAAAATCTCAATAATTTTGATATTATTAAAATTCTGAGTATCTATGAAGAAGCTCCCCTCATGCTCAAATATCTGAATACTTGTGGAAGGAACCTCAGGGAGTTAAGTGTAAAGGAATCCTGTGTTTTTACACTAAATCTTCAGTGAGTGCAAACTATCTCCTGAATCTAAGGTTAGCAGCCCTGGTGTTGATTGATGTAAATCGTTCTGGTCCTTACCCTTGTCTGAGTAGGAAACAGGCTCAGTCCCAGGCTGTGGGCAGTGCTCTAGACTTGATGGTTGTGAGGTGGTCTCACGAGTCCTGGCAGGGACTCCTCAGTCTCTCAGCATCTCTCACCTGAAGCAGCTGAGCAGGTACCCACAGTTACAGTACCAAGCTTCTGGGCTGCAGACAATCTGAAAACAAACAAACAAACAAAAGATCAGAACACCACAAACTGAACAACTTGAAAAGTCTGGTGAACTTGAAGCTCTTCTATATTGTGTAATATTGAAATATCATTTGTTCTCCAAACTTAATGCATATGGTATTTGTTGAAATTGATTGTAAATGACATTCTCCCTGAGTGGCAAAAGGACTGAAGGCAGCCAGATGGTTAGCAGAAATATATAGTATATTCACAGACCATGACAATTTGGTTCCATAGCTTTCCTTGTTGGCAACTTAATCAGCTTTTTCAAACTGAGCATCTTGGTCTTAAGGGTCTTTTCCAACCTAAATGATCCTGTGATCTAACTGCACTGAAAAAGAGAGGCAAGTTCCTTAGAAGTAATAGTACAATTCTTGTTTTTATATGTCCTTTCCCTTCCACCTCTCCTGAGTACTACTACTTCTAATAGAATAAGTGGAAAAATATGTAACAATTTAAGTTACTAAATTATAATATATTAAAGTTCCTTCTTTCCATTTGAGAGAGCTGGCTTGTGTCTGCATATAATCTCAAAGTGAAATCATATGTATCAGGAAACTTTTAAAATTAACTGAGGCCAGAAGGCACAATAATTGTCATTTAATCTTACTTTTTTTTTTTTCTCTGGGCTAAGTAATCTACACTCTCCCCAGGATGAGGCACGCTGGCCATTGGCATAATAAAAAAGATCTTCTTGCAAAATGCCTAATTTGACACCATTGAAAGCTATTCTTGAGGTGGGGACGTCTTCTTTAGATGTCTTCTGCATGTCTGAGCAGCTCTATCATGATATAAAGCAGGTGACTACCTGGCCTAAGTTGTTTGAAAACACCAATTCCCAGGCTCTGGATCTGGCTTGCAGCTTTAAATATTTTGATGACACCCTGGGAGGGAGAAAATATAGTATGAACATTAGTTGTAGAGCTCACTGCTATGCCAAATCAATGGGGGTTTTTCTAAATAACTCAGTAAATCATTAATGTGCTGCTGTTAAAAAATCCTCAATAGCAAGATGAGTCCCATTGTGAGATGATGCTTCAAAGAAATAATTTGGAGTGGTTCAGTGCAGACACTTAAATTGATGCCTTTCAACTTTGCAATGTAGGCAAAAAAGAAATTAGGGTTTAGAAAAAATATTATTCAGAATCCTTAAATGATTCAGTCAACTCAGACACCTGCTATGAGTCTTATAAAAAGAGAGAGTGAGTAATGAGTGAACTGTTGTGAAAATCTTGGTATTTTATTGATGAAAATAGGCAAATTCCACAGGAGATGACATTATTGATTAGGCGGACACAAAGCTTCAGGAAATCGGATTTCAGTTCCAGTATCTGCTACAGACTCTGTGTGGTGCTGCTATCACTTCACTCTTATGCTGAGTTTATCTTTTGATCTACAAACCCTGGCTGAAACTGGAGCCACGTCATGCTACACACAACACAAATGCCCTGGAAAAGAGCCTCTTCCTCCAAGACCTTCCTGAGCAATTAAGCTACAAAAAGGTTAAAAAGAAGATAGGGTTGCACAAAGCTGCACAGCAGCAGTATTGAATCCTGAAGCAGCAGTCTCCTGGTGCCCAATTCAAGGCCATTCTGCTGCATCCTAACAAACCCAAGATTTGACCTAAGTTTGCTCATACAAATAGACCACACATCTTTCTTTGCTACTGCAGTGAAACCTTACTTACAGGGGAATCATGCGAAGTAAATGGTCTCTTCAAATACCTTCCAAACAATTTTTCTGTGATCATAGGATAAGGTTTATCTTGGTTTATTTGTTGCAAGCCTTTAGGGGGAAAATGGAATAGAAGACATTTGCTACATTTTTAGTAACAGGCAGTGCTGAAGGGGAGGATAATATCTCTAAAATGGTGTGGCTGTGGAATGGCTGTTAAACTCTTGCTTGACATAAGTAATAGAGTCAAACTTCAGCCGCATCTGCATATACCATTACTTGGACTGATGTGCAAGTATTTGTCCTATCTACTCATTACTTGGAAGTGTCTTGGATATCTATCAGAGTGCTGCAATCAGCCTCCAGATTTTATTTTTATTGAATGATTAGGTGCCAAACTTCTTTCAAGTATTTCAGTTTGTGGTGAAACTCTACTCAATAGCTTATATTATAGTAAAATCAGCCAATAGGACTTGCCCTCCCTGGCATTGTTCTATACAGGCAGTGGAAAAGAGATCTAGCACCTGAATACAGCCAGCAATTAGGGACTGGGACCGGAGTGCTGATGTGCTAAGGGTGTAGCAATCTGAAAGACAGATTCATTGCAGATCTGACTTAGGCATCAATCTTTATCCATCAAAGTATCTAAACTTTGCTGAAGTTATAAGTACATGCAGATGATTTCATGCTACTCCAAAAGATGAACCTAATTACGCTTTCTGCTGCAATCATTGAGATCATCTTTAGAGAGCTCTTCCCATTTGTCCAAATTCAATATCCAGATAGATACAGGGTAAAATATTGCAAACGGTGTGTTTTGCTGATAGTGAATTAGACTGAGTGGTATGTGATAAAATTGTGGTGTGATACATAAAGCACTTGCGTCCCACACTGCATATGAATGCACTGCTTAAATTAATATGGTGAATTTATAATGTGGTGCAGTAGCTGCTGAACAGCACATAAATCTTTTGCTTATGTTCATCTCACACTAGAGTCATGACATGTTGGAATTTAGGCAGAGAAGAGCAAGGGTTACCTGCCAAAATTAGCTATCTTTGCGCCCTGAAAGGAAACAGATCCCCAGCCATGCAGCAAAAGTTATGGCCACTACAGAATGATGCGAGTGTGAGGAGTGACCTGCCAGACAAGGAGCCCAGTTTCAGGGTTTGCTGTGGGACTTGCCTGGTCAATAGACCCCCACCACTCTAGTGTTTGCTGAAGGAACCTGAATGCTGAGGCATTCAGGCTCCAAAACTGGCAATTCCAAACTAAAGAAATATTTTTTATGTGTTAATTGATGGCTTTATCAAAATCATGATTTAAGGTATAGTCCCAAGAAAAATGAAACAATTATTTCAGCTGAAACCCAGCTTCCTATGTGACTCTATCATGGCTGGTGACAGGGGTTTTTTTGTTAAACACTTGAAAACTGCCCCTCTAGTGAGGATCCCTCTCTATCTGGTGCTCAAGGTGGCTATGATGCAGATGAGGTGTCAGGCAATTGAAGGACAATATACTTAAGGACTTAAAATATTCTAGAAGGATTTAGGTCATGGGATATGGGGGTCTTTCGGAGTCTAGCAAGGATCCTCATTGCAAACATTTTGATTTCAGAACATATACATAGGTTATTTGGTCTGCACCGCAGTATATCATACGACCTTAAACCATATGTAGTCCTCCTGTACTGCAAACAGAAATCCCTGGGAAATAGAAACAATTTGTCAGAAAGAGATGTGAGTTGGATCTGAACTTATCTAATGATGTGACACTGCCATTGTCCCAATATTTTGTTGCAGCAGTTAAGCTCCTTCACTGTTAAAAGTGGCACCCTCTTTAATTTAAATTTGCGTCCTTCTTCTCTCAGCCACCGTCTTATTACATCTTTCTCCTGTACTTAAATGTATCTTCAATACCCAGAACTTTATCCACATCAAACTATTTCATTCTCAAGTCAACTTTTGGTATTTGTTTTGGAAATTTAGGCAAAGTATACAAATTAAGCGTACTGATGCAAGATTTTTTCCCTTCATCAAACTGCAAAATTCTGCTTCCTCTATGACTTTTCAGGATCATTTCTGAAATGTAAAAATGGCTACATGTAGTATTTTAGTGGTGGTGTCAGACATCTCCTAGCAATCACTGCTCTTCATTTGCACGGTGCAGAGTTATGCAGAAGCTCTGTGGCAAATAGTTTAAGGCAAAGCATATGTAGAACACATTTTGAGAATCCTTTAAGGGCCCAAAATTGGATCCTTCTACTGGCGAGAGCTCCTAAGTGCTCCCACATAACATCCCTTAAGTAGAAGTACTTGCTTGGAACAGAACTTAGCCCATATGCAAGATCACTTGGTGGGGTGCTGTTGTTGTGACTGAATTACTACAAGGAAAAGCCTTACCCTCTCTAGAAATCCCAATGCACAAATGTACTGCATAGGCTCCAATTTCTTTGCTGAAGTTAAGACAGGAAAAGATAACTTTGCACAGGTTGAGTTTTCCTTTTTCCGTTTTCCTCAGTGAGGTGGGCTGAGTTGTCATTTTGGCTGGTATTTTATACAATGGAGATGCACCAACATGACATCCTAGTGCAGACATCCTTCTTTCAGTAACAAAGTCTTTTGAGCATTCAGGGTCTGCATTGATGCTGGGCAGTTTTCCCAGTGGCTGCCAAAGGATTTAGGAGTGCCAAGCTCACCATTTCTCAGTGGTATTTCTGCTTCTAATTTCCTTCAGTGCTTTTTTCAAAGCTCTGCAGCAACACACTCCCATCATGGCAAAGGAGAAAAGCACTGAAAGCAAGACAGAATTTGCTGTCTTGCCTTTGTACAAAACAAGCACAGAAATTAGAAGTGATTTTTCAGGACAAGGATCTCAAGTAAAAAAAATACTGTCACATTGGGCAATGTGCCTGTTCCTGAAGATACTGTGGGTTTTGAAAAGCTTCTGATTTATCTAGTCTTTTTTGTAAGCCACAGGGGACTACATGACATGCTGCAATTCTGCTTGCTGAGACGGAGGCTTTACCACTCTCTGCTGCTCCTCTCTGCCTAACAGTATCTCTGGGAGCCTGGTTTAGATTGTGCATCAGGACCACAGAATGGGGTCCCTGGGAAGACCCTTTTCAGGGAGAAATTGTGTCCATCTCTGCATCCTTGCAGCAGCATTTCTTAGGTAAACAGTAAGGTCTACAGGTGGTTTTGCACACTTACATCCCTACCTATCCCCTCACACACAGGCAAACGGAGTATTTATCACCACTAAGTTCTTTCAGGCCATTAAGGCAGACTGTGAACACCTCCACCACTCCCAGAGCACTGGGAGCATCCTATTGATGCCATTTCACGGAGTGAACAGCAACTCCAGCAGTCTGAATCCAACCAGCACTGTCTCTTTTGCTGCCAGGGGGAAAAGGACAAATCCTTGAACAAAATGGGCCACTTTAGGGGCATGATATGGTTTCAGTTCAGCTTCTTGATGGGGTAAGAAGCCAGAATAGTTTTGCATGAATCCATGGGAGCAGAATTTGACCTCTGAAGAGGAAGGTTGAATTTATCCCTCATATTCCATTTCTCTCTCTATCAGGTGATCTGTGAATGATGCCCCATGTGTGTTTCACCCGTGTGCTGGGACAGCACTGTGTCATTGCATCGGTTGCCTACGTGTATTTCTTTCCTGACTGCAGATAGGGAATCTCCCCTGGCTTCCCAGACATGTAACACAATCCACCTTCCTCTTATGGCTTGGCTTATCTGTTCAGGCAAAGTGTACACAGAGCATGTTCATTTCTTGTTGTCCAGCTCATCCTTTGCTACTCTCAGAAGTATCTTGGTACTTCATTAGTGAATGGACTCAGTTGAATTCCTTGGAAAGAAATGCACAGATTTTTCTTCTTCACTTATATCATATGCTTTGAAATTCATACCCAGGTGATAGAGAGGAAGGAGTAAACTCAGGTCTTCAGTGAGAGCATTAATGGAGAGCTTTGGCACTAAGTGCTGCAAAGCAAGCTTGCTCATGCTGCCTCCATGCAAGCATACACCTGCAAACCCAGAGCTAACATGCACAGAAAATCAGGTCTATGTGGGGCAGGTAGGTTGGGAAGACAAATTATGGAAGTAATTCTCAGCTATTAAAGTGCACAAGCCAGCATGAGAACTCACTGGCAGATCAGGGAGTGCAATTTGTATGAGTTAATGGTCTAGCAAAAACTTACATTGCAGAAAAAAACTTTGAGGTTCAGGAATGTCTTAGGATGGGTGGTTCAAAGCCAGAGGACATAAAGCTACCTCCTGCAAAGTAGAAACCTGCTGGAAGTTTTGAAAGGTCTTCCATGTAGGAGATGCAAACAGGATTAAACAAATCCATCTATAAATATATGAATATCCAAATGTTTCAAGATTACATGGAGATTGCAAAATACTGTCTGAAACTAGTAGTGGTTGATTCAATGAGGAACTGGCAAGGCCAAAGTAACCACAGAGCTTCTGAGTGTCTTGGAGCATTAATCTTCTCCAAAACAAAAGTAATGCAGTTTATTTCTGCATGCCCCATAACCTACTGGATTAACAGCTTTGCACGAATAAAAACCTGTTGGGAGGGAAGTCCTTTGAAGGCAATACAACTTATTCACAACAAAGGCATCCCTTTGTCTGCCTTGCCCTGAGTGTGGTGTGCAGGGTAAAGCTTGCAATTTGTGTGCATCATCATTGAGCCTGGAAAAGACCTTTAAAATCACTGTGTCTAAACAAATCCAGTGGCACTACTGTAATTTTTCATTTTTTCCAGGACAAGAAAAAAACTTGCTTCTCTTGATATCTTCCAATCCACTTGTACAGCTAGGAGAAATGTAGGATTTTGTCCTCTCCTACATGAAGAGCTCAGAAACCCAGATTTACTTCACTAGAAAGCATTTAATCATGGGACTGTGATCTCATTTGGAGTGGATACAGCAATCCCTCTCTTTCTGCATAAGCATTGCATGGAGTAGCTAAGAGTCAATGGATATCACAGAGGGAGAGAAAGCTTGCATGCCTCTTTTCTCTAGGGAGTGGGACTGTCTGTGAGGAATAGGAGCTGGGATTAGCTATAGGATTTAAATGCAGCCATGTGCTCTTAACCTAAGGACTGCAACCTTCCCCTTAAGCAGATGCTTCTCCTACAGTTACAACCAGCCTGGACTTTTTAGTCATGGTACAATTCACTGCCACTGAGCTGATCAAATTATCACAGTGTCTGGTTTACAATATCACTGATTAAGTCGCAGAGGAGGAAGCTAATTATAGAGGAGCATGCTATTTGCACACAGGGATGGTGTACCAAGCTCTGCAGGAGGCAGATGGAAGTATTTTGAAAAAAAAAAAAAAAGGCAGAAAGGCATACAGCAGCAAAAAAAATTTTTAGGAAATGCTACAGCTCTTCTTTCTCTTGAGGCATTTCTTTTGTATAGCAGAGATGGTCTCAGAAACACTCTCACAATTTGAGGGTACAATTCCAAGATGCTGGTTGAATTTTATTACTGGACATGTGATCATTATGCTACAGACTAGAATAGCTCAAGCTTGCCTTTAATGTCAACCTGTCAGTGTATTCATCACTGAATAAGCATTACATAATTATACTGAATCACAAGATTATAATATAGGAGATTTTTTTGGGCAGGCGAGGGTATTTTAATACAGAGTGATCTAATTAGTATTGATCCTTCTTTCTTTAACATGTTTAAGGGTAAGTGTACTTAGGAGCCAACCACATCATAAAAACAAGGTCTGGAGTCAAATGGAGGAGAGCTGTGGCACAACCACACTATGAGTACTTGCTCAGAAGATTCATTGAAGCAAATGGAACCATAAACTATGTATGGTGCCCTTGAAGTAAAACAAGTTAAATGCAAAACAGTCTAATATTGTACTTACAGCTGACATTTTCTACAATGGCCAAGGGTGCTCTTGCACCCCAACTTTCCAATGGGAAGTACCAGTTTCCAGAATGTGAATCTGCCATTGCCTTACTTTGTCTCTTGTATGATGGCTTATAAGGGACCGTTATAAAGAACTGTTGATACAACAGCTTTTAACCCCATTTGTATGTATGTTAAGGCCAGAGAAAGTTACAGGGCCAGCGAAGGTTAACCTGCTTTATAAATCCTGTGGAATAAAGCTTCTGACTTGTCACCATAAGATTAAAAAAAAAAGGTCTTGACCAGGATTTCATGGAAATGCTGCTTTGACAGCATTTTTTGTGAAAGCTGGCAGAGTTTAGCTCACAAACCATAACATGCTACTTTTCTTAGAGAAGATTAACAGACAAGGGGGGGCTGAAGTAACTTTCCTATAGGACATATATGAATCCCCTGCAATCACATCATTAAACCCCCAATAGGTCAGCAGAAGTGTAGATAGCACAAGTAGAAGGAGGAATCGGATTACTCCATTTTGGCTAGTTCTGGAAGGGCATTTAGCAGACCATTTTCAGTTTGACAGGATCAGTTAGCACAGTAGGATGGGAGGAAGGCCATAATTTCCTCTCTGTGGGAATGACCATTGAGAAATCAGGGTAGGAAAGGTATAAGCATTTACTTTGTGAGGGTGAGCTTTCAAACAGGAGTCATTTGTTTTGTCTCTGCTTATAGAGGACCTAAGTAGCAATCAGCTGGATACTGATATTTTTTTGTCCACAGACTGGTTAGCAATTTTTTGAAGGAAGAATGGGACTAAGCAGAAGGAGATGTGTGAACTATCTCTGTGTGGGTTATCAGTAATACCACACCACATCACCAGTAAAAGCAGTCTGTTGCTGCTTGCAGTACAACACCCTTGCCTGAGATGCTGAAGACAAGACAGAGCGACAGACTGTCAGCACATGTTCACACGGAGGAAAGAACAAACAACTTGAAAAAAAATGTATCTGAGAGAGGTGCAACTTTCCTTCTGCTGGCATAACCTTAGCTTTGTTTGGATTTATGTGCAACTTGGAAATGCCTGGTGGGAGCATCCTGGAGCCAGGGTAGTCTGTAGTCTCCAGTTCTCATAGAGGAACTGTCGTGGAGGTGTCATGGTTTAACCCCAGCCAGAAACAAAGTACTATGCAGATACTTATCCTCTCCCCTGCCCCTCACAGGGGAGGAGAATTAGAACAAAAAAGTAAACTTTGTGGGTTGAGATAATAACTGTTTATTGATCGAAAGACAGCAAAATATAATAACAATGATGATGATGATAATGGTGCTAATAACAGCTTTAAAAGATTCCCTCCAACTCAAACTATTTTATGATTCTCTGAATTGTAATGAAAAAGAGTCAGATAAAATCTGAGAAGAAACAAGTGATGCTTGATAGAGCTGCTCACCACTCATTGACAAATGCCTAGTCAGTCCCAAGCATGGATTGGCACATCCCAACCAATTCACTCCATTTTACAGACTGAACATGATGTTCTGTGGTGTGGAATATCCCTTTGGCCAGTTTGGGTCAGCTGTCCTGACCATGCTCCCATCCCAGCTTCATGAGCAATTCCTTACTGGCAAAGCATGGGAAACTGAGTAACTTATGGGAAGTGTTGCTGAACAACAGCCAAAACATCAGTGTGTTATCAACATTATTCTCATCCTGAATCCAAAACACAGCACTACACCAGCCACTAGGAAGAAAATTAAATCTATCCCAGCTCAAACCATGACAGGAGGGAACATCAGTAGCTGGCATCTAAACATTTGGTACATTGCAGCATGAAGTTTGAAGAGAGAATGAGCCTAACATGTTTTTCTAGCTAAAGGTAATTAATTATGTGGGGAAACCCTGGCATGGAGAATGGCAACACCCTAATGGATTAGTCCTGTCTGTGCCAGAGAGGCATGCACTGGTGCCAATTTGTGGTGATACTCAGAGGTTTGCCTCTGTGAGAGTAGCTGTTCCTCAGGTAGTATCTCTTCTGCTACTGAGGGTCTCACTTGTGTGTTAGAGATGCTTGCAAGTCCTGATAACAGCCCTATGAGCTGTATAATCTCTGGGCTGATGTGTCCAATAGTGCTTCCTTTTGAAGTGACCTGGGGGGCACTGGAAACTGTTAACTGGAGTAAATTTTTTTCCACAATAGCTTGTATGGAGCTATGTTTGGCATTTGTGCTGGAAACAGTGTTGATAGCACAGGGGTAATTTCAATTGTGCTGACTACTACTGAAAGGCTTTTTCTGCCTCTCACCACACCCAGCCAGTGAGGAGGCTGGGGGTGGCAAGAAGCTGGGAGGGGGCACTGCTGGGACAGCTGATCCTATCTGACCCAAGGGATATTCCATACATGGCATCATGCTCAGCACATAAAGCTAGGGAAAGAAGAAGGAACAGCGTACCTTGAGAATGACAGTGTGTGTTTTCCCAAGTAAACTCTACACATGGAGGAGCCTGCTTTCCTGGGGATGGCTGAGCCTGCCCATGGGAAATGGTGGATGAATTCCTTGTGTTGCTTTGCTTGTGTTCACAACTTTTGCTTTACCTGTTTTAGTGTCTGTCTCAACTCATTAATTTTCTCACTTTTACCCTTCTGATTCTTTCCCCCACCCCACTGGTAGAAGAGTGAGTGAGCAGCTGTCTGGGGCTAAGTATTTGGCTGGGATTAACCCATGACACTGAACAAGTGTGTGACTTTGCCACAGGGGTAAGAAAAACATGTCATGTCCAGTTGTGGTGAATTCAGTATTCTAAATAGGTGATCAAATACATACCAATATAAAGCTTTAGTCCTTCAGTACAGTAAGTTGCAAGACACCTGTAACATAAGCTTGAAAATAAGGCATGCTAGATAATTGTGTCCTAGTGTTTACTTTCTGATCTGGTCTAAGGAGGATGTTTAAATGTGGAGGACAAGCCTGCTTAAATGTTCATAAAAGTCTCAGTGTAAAATCCTAATGAGCAATAATCTGTCTCTAATTCCTCTAATGTAGTCTCTGGTCTGAATGATAGCACTTGTATTACTTTCTATGAAACACATTTACCTCCTGCAATTCATTTGACTGTAATTCTTCTGCAGTTTCTATTTGGCTGGTTTTGTTTTATTCTTAATAGTAATTCTATCTAAGCACAGATACATTATTTAAAAAAAAACAAAACCCTAAACATATTTAAATAGTACTGAAATAAGATTCTTCTAGCTGTAGCTATAATAACACCTCTAATGTTTAACAAGCCACAAGAACTGGAAGAATAGAATAATTTATTTGGCTCATAAATGAGCAGAAGTAGTTACATAAAATGAACATATCAGTCTGCTGTTATTCCTATTCCACACAGCTCCCTGTGGCTTATTTCATTTTAAGCTTATTTTTCTCTTTTTGAGGAAAATTAATTCAATAATGATACAGTTTCCTCTGGGTCAGAGAGACCAGGTTAGCCAGAAAGAAATGACTTCTCAGAAACAGAAAGATGATATGCTTCCTGGCTTTCAACCCTCTTACTAGGACAATAAATGGATATAAATTTCAACAAATACAAAATAAGCCCAATTGGAGAGCTACTCCAAGAGGGATTCTGAAATGAGACAAAACCAAATGGGTTTATAGAACTGTAAAACAAAATACTACATTACTTATATCACTTTTCCTGAAGGCGTATAAAGATATTAAAAAGTCATTAGCCATCCTAGCTTAGTCACCTGAGAATCTTTGGGAATAACACTTCAATTCCACTTTCTTAATGACCATGTGATTTGTGAAAGTGGAAAGACAACAGAATTAATTTTTCTGGAGTGGTTCATTGCTGTAAAGATGACAAAGTGTCCCTAGCAACTCTGAGACAAGTGCCTGCTCCAAACACACATTTAAAGGTCAGGCCCTGTGTCAGATCTAGTGATTGTGGCTGATATTCCACTCTAGGACTGCAGAGGTGCTGGCAGCTTCAGCAGGGGTCTCGTTTTGTAGCCAGCAACCTTCCCAGTCATCCTATCACTGACCTCTTCTCATTTTAGGAGGCTGTGCATTGTACCTCCCTAATTTAATGCTCTTCTGGGGAAAGTGTAGCATTTGGGCATGGGTGAAAACCACTGCTAGCTATCTGATGTTGTCCTTGCCTCAACTGAGTGGGCTTATGGCTTACAGCTATGATATTGGTATTGAGTCCATACATAACTCAGCTGCTTTTGACTTGTCTCCGCTGAAGTGCACAGAGCTCTGATCTCTTTCCTTTGTGTGAAACAGTTCTCTACTTGTCTAGGATGATGTAGGGGAAAAAGGAATTTGTTGTTGTATGTTCTACATTTTAGCCCAACTCTCTGTCCTGTTTTGGTGAGGGGAAATAGCAAACTCATGTACAAAGTAATTGCATCCTGTGACTTGTTGACTGGAAGCAAGAGCAATTTTCATAGTTTACTTGCTAGAGTGATTTCCAACTCTTTGAATGAAAGATGAGCTTGTTGAATCGGAGTCTATGTTTCAGGCCTATAAAACATGGTATGTTGAGAGAAGGCTGTGTATATATGACTAAATTTCCTCCAAGGGATTACACAGAGCCCCAGGCTGGAGCTAGCAATACTGTAGGGAAGTGTTTCTTTAGCCAGTGACCAGATGAAAGCTGATCTTCCTACTGGGAGTTAGCACTGCTGGTGCTTTCAGTTCTGGAAATCCTTATGGTAAAGGGGATTGCTGAGAGCAGCCCCTGCTCTGCTTTGTGAGGCCAGAGGTTTGGCCTTTGATCATGTCTCTCGCTTCCCCTCAGCACAGCCTTGCTGAGACTACAGCTTTGCTGTGGCTTCAGCCATTGACATGGTACTAGAGTATCTGTGATATGGACAGCAGGAAGCCAAAGTAATGATAGGACTAGGAAAATAGCTATTAAATCTGAATATAGCCTATCCTCTGCTTAGATCTTATTTGTATTGCTTCTCTCCGTCAGTTTTAAGTCCTCAATAGCCTGTCATTGTTGATAATTATCACAGCTGAGGAATCATTGCTGAATAATAAAATGTCTCTGAAGGAGACTGAGGGGCAACAAATAAGGAGATCTGGTGTTCTGCAAATTATAGATGTCTCTGTGCAGCTTTTCTCTGGGAAAATACCCTGTGCTTGCCTCTTGGCTTTTCCTTCCAGTCCTCCAGGGTGAGGGTGAGGGGACCAGCCCTTGCAAGGGGACATGCTGGGCCTGGGCATTGTGCAGGGTTTTTCCACAGGTGAGGGGCACAGCAGATATCAGTGAAGGGGTGCAGATATCTCCCTGAAGCACAGAGGCTGCTTTCCCTGGCACGGGGCTTACCTGCTCCTGGTTTAGCCAGGCATCGAGCAAACTCCTGCTGGCTACACCAGCTACACAGAGCCAAGTGCCGGGGCAGTGTGAGAAGCAAAAAAAGCATCGACGAGGGGCAAGACCTGCTTGCACGGGGTTTTTTGTGCAAAAAATAAGGAAAATATCCCTCTGTTTCCAACCAAACTCCCAAATATGCCCATGCCACCTGCTGTGAAGAAAAGGATCTCTACTGCAGCTGAAAGCAGCACGCCGGGCTGGTGCAGAGATTCACCTTTGCAGGACCTCGCTGTGTGAGGGCAGCCGGACTGAGGCTTTCTGCTGGCACAGCCAAGATGTGGGGGCTGCCTGTCTGGAGATCTTCTGGCAAAAGGAGGGCTTCTTTTTTCTCCCTGTCATTTCTTAATGGATTTTGGGATGTGTAGGACAACGAGGAGCTGCTCCTCATGCTTAAATTTGCTTGGCATCTCACTTCGGACTTTAAACATTCCAGCAGTACAACTGGTTTATGCTTTTAACTTGGGTGCAGGTATTGTGAGGGTTGTTGTGGGAGATGTTGTGATGTTGTTGGCTATTTTGTGGGGTTTTTTTTGTTTGTTTTCTTTTTTTCCTTTTTTTTTCCCCTAGTAAAACCACATCAAAAGGGTTTATACTGCTATTAAACAGTGGCCATACTTAGGCATTTAGAAGTTCTAGTTCTCTTAGGACTATGGTCTGGCAGCAGTGGGTTGCCCTGGGAATGTGCCAAGATTTCTTGCTCTCTCCAGGTTTCAAAGAATATGTGAGTTAAGTGCCTGAAACTTGTTGGGATGAAACTGGCCCTTAGGACCTCATTCAGAGTCAGGTGTTATTTCACAAGAGTGGCATCAGGCTTGTACTTATTTTGGAATGATTTCAGGATGTGTTTTGATATGGCATCAAGTGATACTTGGTGTCTCCTGCAGGGCTGTGTGAGCTGAGTCTGTCCATTTGATGAGTAGCTAAAGGGAGACACACTACAAGAAACTGCAATAATCAGGTTGCTGGGGATGGGGCAAAATCAATATCTGAAACAGAATTTCAGTATTAGGAAACAAATGTCAGCAAATTCAGGTAATATTCAAGAGATTTAGAATGTACTGGGGGTAGGGAGAGAGGAAATAATGAGAGGCTTTTCCCTCTGTTTAATTTTTTTGGTGTATTTTTATTGTGGGCTTATTGGTTTTGTTGGTTTGTATGTTAGTTGGGTTTTTTTAAAATAGTTTTTAAGTTCTGCAGGTAATCCATAGTGTGGGTTACAGTCCAAATTGATTTTGAAGGCAAGGTTTTATCCAAAAGGTGAATCTGTTGAAAACAAATTGAAATGGACTATTAACTATAAGGGCAATGGGGTGACAGGGTATTGTAACTTCAGATTTGAATGCATTTATATGTAGAAAATTTGATTACATTTCGCCTTTCACTGTTGTATGGAGCTGGGGAAAAGACAGCCCAGCACAACAGCATCAAATGAGATAAAAGTGAAATAAATCTATAGAGTAATAGAAAGCTAGCTGTTGAGAAATGCAGAGATTCAGTAAAGGGCAATATCATAAAGGCCAGCATAGCCTATGGATTCAGAGGAAACTTAAATTTCAAGCAACTTTTTATGCAGCAACAAGCTGAGCTGAGAGGAGGAGGATACCAGACAATAAGGACTTGACTCTGGAGTGCAGCTAAGTTCTAAATCAATTGCATGGCACTTTTGAAATGCCAGTGAATGCTTCCAAGCATTATATTAAAATTTCATGATCAATAATGCTGAAAGTTGCACTACACACAGGCTAAAATAATAGCTGATTATTCACCAGTATATGAATTTAATAAAACGTTGTTCACCAGTGTTAGCTGTGATGCACTGTCCAGGTTATCCTCTTGATTAGAAATTTCCTGTCAAAACAGTCCTTTTTTGTTAGGTGAGCATAGATCAAAGACAGTAGTGCTTGTTCTCTGGTGTATTTACTGCCAGGAATAGGTGGCTGTTTATTCAAAGTTGATCTAGCTGCTAAGGAACATAGCTTTTTTCACTTTCTGTAAACATATTATGGTCTGCATCAAAGGAATGCCTGCAGGCCCAACTGAGTTCAGGACTCTATCATTCCAGTCAGCAGCAGCCCCTGTCCTAAAGACTCACAGTATAAATAGACAGGAGCCAGAGGGCAGGGAGGTGGAAGTAGGTATTTTAAAAGCAGATAGAATTGATTACAAAGACTCCTTTAGTTATCCTTGGAAAACCTAAAGAATTGATTATTAAACCTATTTTCAACACATGGATTTATCTGTCCAAGATGCTTCTTGAAATGGGACTTAATTATCCAGGAACTTCTTTTAAGATTAGCCGGAAGAATTGGATTTTTCTTTTTCATTAAAAACATGACTTTTTTTTAGACTTATAAACTTGCATATAGACAGAAAGTTTGTGTGTTATGATACTGAGTGCTAAGCTACTTAACTTTAGACTTCTAGGTAGTTACAGTCCCTGTATGGTGCTGAAGCTGACATTGTTTACTTGCTACATCAGTGGTTCTTTGTGTTTACCTTGCTACTTCATATTTTTTTCCTACTGTTTATCCAGCATGTGAAAAACATTCAAATTCCTCATCTGACTGAGAGATTTTGAAAGAAATTGTTTCCCAGGACTTGCAAATATTTGGCTGTCTGTAGAATATTTTAGGATGCTTTTACTGGTTTTGTTGAACCTCTTCCACTTCTCATAAATGAACAAGAATTTGGTGGAGCGAAAGTGAGGGCAAGACTGTCTTTCAGAGTGGCAGCTAGGGTGGATGAAACCAGGCGTTTTAGCTGTGCTGCAAGAGCTATTTCTACTTTTTCATATTTCAGGGTTATTTGGGAATTAAATCTAGGATGCAGTGACCCCTCTGCTCAAGGTATTGGTGTCAGAAATGCAGGTATGCTGTTTGATTTGTGGATAATTAAGTCCACATTATGTCATTTAAAATAGCACCATTTCAGGAATAAAGAATGGCAGAATTTTGTCACATCTTCTTCTGCCTAGAGGCATACTATCATTTAATGGTGATGCACTCTCCTGACATACGGGAAAACGGGATTTACATCACTGTTTATTTTTACAAGTTGTTATGCTTAATAAACAAAAAATGAGAGAACAGTCTTCATGGATGTAACACTCACATTCTCTGAGGTATTCTATCTTTATTGATAAGCCAGAGCTTTTGGTAATTCTGCAGCAGCTGGCAGTTCTAGATGGTATTGCCTGGAGGTTGTGGGTACAGGCTTGTCTAATATTGAGTATTACATGATGACGCTGAGTAATGCAATAAAATATTACATATTTTGCATGAGGAAAATCTTCCATTAACTCCAAGTGACTCTGACCATTAGAACCTTTAATTCACTCCTCTAATTAGCTGTTGAAGCCCTTACTTTGATAGGATGTTCACAAGTTCAGTGCGCTGATTCTTTATGCCTTACAATGGCAGAGGCTGCTGTCCAAAACAGTTATTTTGTTGAAGTTTGTGTGTCTTGATATATTCTGGTGTTTCTTATATGGTTGGATATCTGCCCAGGATTTGCTTTGAAGTAAAACATTAAAAAAACAAAATCTGATTTCATTGTATTTGTCAGGGATATGGTAAACCATAAAAATAAAACATATTGTAGGACTACAGTAACTCACAGTAATGGCCCTGAATCCTTCTGTGGGAAACTAGTTGTTAGAAATTAGCAAGAAAATGTGCATTCACAAATAAGCAGTATGTTGCTCATTTATTTGGACAATTGGTCTTTAAATAATTTATGGCAACACTTCATAGTGATCAAGTAGCACAGATACCCCAGAAATATGTCTTGCAAGTGTAAAGAGGGAATGGTAACACACATTTACTACTAAGTCTTTTCCTGGACATCGGCTGAGTCTAGTGGAGAACATTATTCTTTTGGAATATGCAGGATGTTCACCCTGGAGATCCTGATGAGAGATCTATAGATATGTAGATCCAGATGAGAGCTCTATTTCCTCTACAGAGAAAACTAGGGAAGACAGGATGTCCTGCTCTGTGTGGGTCCTGGTCCTACCATTCTCAGGGTTTTCGCTTGGTTAATCCTGCTTTATGTTATTGCAAGCACTGCAAAGGCAGCTGTTTGGATTCATATTATCACCTGAAAGATTGGTTAGGCATTGGAATAAGATGCCCAGGGAGGTGGTGGAGTCACCATCTCTCCAGGTCAAGGAAGTGTTTAAGAGGTGTCTGGATGTGGCACCTGGGGATATGGTTTAGAGGTCATTATGGTGGTGCCGGGTTGATGGTCGGTATGGATGATCCTGAATATCTCTCCCAACCTTGAAGTTTCTGTGATATTTAAAGTTATGTTTAGCTTCTACTGCTAAGTGTAAAATGTATACATTGATGCCCTCAAAGCTTATCTTTTATTTTTAATATAACAGTTTTGAAAACTGTCAAGGAAAGGCAGGTTGGTGCAGCGCTAGAGCATGGAAGATGAGCAGTGATTTCCTCTGCTTCTCTTGAGTTCTCTGAGATGGGGCAGGTGCCAAGATTTTTCTGTGCCACAGCTCACTCAGTGTCATCTTATCTCACCTGATAGGCTGGGAATAATTACAACAGGATGCTATGTGGGTGGATATGCTGTATGTATTTTAGAGTAGTCCAAAAGTTGCTGCTAGGGAGTTTGGCTCTGAAGCTGTTAGAAGCTTTGATATTACAAAGGCAGATTTCATTACCTATGGGAGTCATTGTTCAAAACACTAGTGTTTCATTTCAGAGTTTGTCTGAGCTGACCAAGAGTGGAAAGCAGTCTTGGAAGATTGCTACGCCCAAATAAATGAACTGCTGTGGCAATCTGGCTGTACCTTTCACAGAACAGAAAGTGTGAGAAAGACATTTTAATACAAGTACCTTCTCCCCCTGCCCCTTCTTTGCCAAGTCACCAGAAAAAAAAGTTATTCACAAGTTTGGGTTTCCAAAGCAACAGCCATTCTAGTGATTCAATGACATTTTTTTTCCTATTTTTCTTCAATGAGGTAGAAGAAAGATGCCACTTAGAATCACAGAATGGGTCAGGCTGGAAGGGATCAAGTTGGTCATCTAATCCAATCTCCCTGCTCAAGCAGGGTCATCCTAGAGCAAGTGGCACAGAATTGTGTCCAGATGGTTCTTGAATAGTGAGGGAGACTCCAGAACCTCTCTGGACTATCTGTTCCAGTGTGAACTTCTTCCTGAAAGGAATTCCAGATGTGGTGGTTTTTTTTTTTTTAGTTTTGTCTTTTTGGGGGTTTTTGTTGTTATTTTTGAGGGTTTGGGGTGGGCTTTTGTTTTTGTTGTTTTTTTGGGGGGGTTGTTTGTTTGTTTTGGTTTATTCATTTTTGTTTGTTTATTTTGTTTTGTGGGGTATTTTTGTTTTGTTTTTAATTTAGACTTTTTAAAATTTTATCTTCTGATATCAAGTTTCCACTTAAATAAAAATAGATTTTAAGCCTTCTTATGACACTGTGATAGGATCCAGGAGATATTTGTTCCTTGGAGAAACCCTTGCTGGATCAAAGCATCTCAGCATGGCAGGGCAGAGCAGTACAACAGATGGTTAATGCAGAGAAGTGACACCCAGGGAAAATGCTCCAAGAGACAGAGTTACATGTCCTGTCACTTGTTTGTATACAATAGCATATATTTGCTTATAAATGCAAAAGACTTTAAAGATGCTCTGGAGGATCTGGCTGTCCTCTAGGTAGAGCTGTGATTGAGAGAATGTGGCACAAATGTGCTCTACAGCTCCAGTTTGAATCCTGTTAAAAAAAGGCAGGTGAGGAAATGGGAAATGCCAGGCTATCATAGCTACCTTCAGCTAAATTAGTTGATTTTGCCTTATATTTTTGCCTGATAGCCCCTACCAGCTTGTCCTACCCTGCAGGAAAAAACATTTTTTTTTCTTTTGTGTCTCATTAATGGCTTGTTCATTTGAACAATGGAAATTCAGGTGACTAGAACCTCTACTGTACTAAGTGAATTTGATGTAAATTAGATTTAGTCAAGTTGTTCAGTTTTTTTGTTTGTTGTGGTTTGGTGGTGGGTTTTTTTTGCCTGCTTATTTTTTGTTTTAATAATAGAATCTCTGTGCAGTGAACTAGCTTGAAGTTTTCTGGCTCAAGGGGACTGCAATGTTTTGAGGCATCTTTGCTTGACCAGAACAGAGAACATATGCAATTTCATACAAGACAAGCAGAAAATTTGACAGGTTGTGACATAAGAAATGTTAGCTCCTTCTTTTATCAGCTGGTCCAACTGGAGCACTGCACATCTTCCTTGTTGCCTCTTTGGAGGCATATTCCGTATATGCTAATTCACAGTTGGTCTAATACATGTTTGGTTTTGGGCCATCATTAGTTTGAATTTAATATCTGTTTTCTCCACAGGATGCTCCCCTGGAATTAAGCTAAAGAGGACATTTCATTCTTTTTAGAAGTAATGCTCATCTGAAGTCCTAAGGCCTTTATTCCAGGAGCCTTCCTTTGTAGCTCTTCTTTTAAATAATTTATCCTAAACTGAAGACTGATTCTGAATTACTGCTGTCAGGAAGGATCTTGGTCTCAAACTGACTTTCATTCTCCCCTGCTTATTATTGATTGCCCTGTGACAATTTGTGTGTGACATATATCTAAGCAATCCTAGTCATAAACAGTGCATAGATTATTTATCTGCAAAAATTTGGGCAAAATAAAGTTAATTTTTTCTGTTAGCCACTGTGGTGGGTGTCACTGTAGAGTCAACACTTGCTCAGGGTTTCTGTGCATTGAGATTTGGGAGTCCTTTTTCCTTTTCTTTTTGCTTCCTAGCATGCTAAGAATAGGGACATATCCATGGTAACTGTATGTTATGTCATGGCAAATGTTGAATTTCTATGTGTGTGTCAAACAGTGACAGCTGCATGATACCATTTCTAAGCATTTTCACCTTATGTATGTTGGGCAGGACGAGAAGGTTACTTCATACATTACCAACTTTAAAGTATCTGAGATTCAGCATCCTGCGTTTGTACTTCTCTTCCTGCTTGGCTTTTATCTACAGCTGTGAGGTGCTGGGAAAAAAAGCCTTGCTATTGAACTCTTAGAGCTTGTGAGTCTCTGGAGAGTATAATTAATGTCCTTTGAGACATTTACAAGTCAGGAGAGAAAGAGAGGAGTGTAAATTTAGTCCTACTCTTTATTATTTCTGGACTCAAAAGTCCCGTGTCCTGCTGGTTTTACTCAGAATCAAATGTCACTTGAAAACATCCTGGAATTATTGATAACCTCCAGATTGCTGAACAGGTCTGTGGCAAGTCCTCACTGGATGATCATGTCTGGATGGCATCCCATCATCCCTCAGGGGGATTTGTGAACTATACCCCCACCTTGGTTTTCTCTGAAGAAATAACTTATAAAAGACTTTGTTACGTGTTGATATCAGGGTGTGGAAACGTAAGCACTGGTCAGCCTGTATATTGTCTCAATTTGCACAGGGTCAGGCACTTATTTCTTTGTATGTCTGCTCCAAACCAGCATAGCAGCTGAAATGGTTCCTGCCCTGTGAAAAAATAATTGAATACAAATTTGTTTGTCTTTTGGAACATAGTTGATTGGGTTCATAATCTCATTTTGGGATTGAAAATCTCTTGCTCTGCCAGCCAAATCATACAGGTTAGCAAGGACTACCTGTGGAAACAGCAGAATGCAAATGCAAAGACAATCTCGGAAGCAAGAGCCCTGGTTTATTAGGAGTGCTCCTCCAGAAACTGCCAAATGCAGTTTCAGGGTCTAAAGGGACCCTGATTCTCTTTGGAATGGACACCTCCACAGTGTGGTTCAGCCTCCTGGAGTCAGAAAGAGTTTTCCTTGCTGTTAGGTGATCCTAGGCTGACTGGGATCTCAGCTTGGGCACTTAGCAAGTCTCTTGTAGGGTCACCTGTACTGGACACTGTAGTCGCTGGCTGTGAGCTGAATTCTGAAGTTTTGGTTTTCTGCCATCCCTCAAAACTCCATGGTAGATGAGAAACCCAGACACAATGTTTGAGAAGGTGTTTCAGTTCCTGCTCAACGCCTGGCACAGTTCTTTGTGTTTCTACTTTCTGCAACAGATTTCTTCCAGGCAATTCAAAGAATTGAGGAGCGTGTTGCTTTGTCTTGAAGGGGGGCAATTGCTGCTGAATTTAAAATCTGAAGGGTGCAAATAGTGCTTTTTGTGAGAGGCTCCACTAACAAGACAGCTATGACAAAAAGTATGTTATGACAATTTGTTGTCTTTCGAACTTAAAATATTATTTTAAATACTTTTAAAAACTTATGCTTTAAATTCTTAGTTTTCTCACTGAATGCCTGTTACGGGGCTGGCTCATTTATATCCTCCTACCTGCTAAGGTTTGGTAGACAAAAATAACTAAAGATGGATTTCCTATGAAAATATGAGTATGGCTGTGAATTCTCCTTTGGTTCTGACGGGCTTTTTCTATGGGACATGTGTGTTGGAAATACAATGCCAGTTGGTCCTTCCATTATAGATAATTTTTTTCCTGGTGAAGTACTAGTAGCAGTACAAGTTGATGACCTTCGGCTACTCTCTGTTGCCACTGAGGACACTAAAGGTTTTGGGATATAAGGGAATGTGATAGGCTCTTCTGTGCCAGGGTAATACTGATTAATGTTCAGGGCCAGATATATGGCTCTTCTGACATTTTCAAGGACATTGTATATATAATTTTTAGAATCAGTGCACCTGTTTCCATTCCTATTTACTTGACTGTGGGTCAAGTAAATGGGTCAATTTAGCTAGGACCAGAAATCCTCCAAGTTCAATAACAACACACAAATTTCATTACCCATATTCACTTTTTGTCCCAGACCAGCATTTAAAAAGTAAGCAAGCAGGGAATTTCATTATAATGTAAAATACTGGAATTATTTCTGGACATAATATTGAGACTCTGGGGACAGTATGTTTTTAATTTTTGAAGTACAAGAAGCCTATTTAGGTCATAATTTCATCTGCAATGCTACTTACTCCGTGTAACAGATTTCAAGGAAGACTCGGCTACTTTTTTTAGAGGAGTGTTGTGTGGGTCTCAGATTCAGTCAAAGAAAGAAACTGAGAGTTTCTATCCAGGCAAAAGCCTGGGAAAGTGCTGGGAAAGAATGTAAATAATTCTTTATCTCTCTTGTTTTTCACATTGTTTATAGTTAAGTTCTATCACTGTGCATCAAGCACTCTGCACCAATGGTGGTGGGTTGTTTTCACTTCAGAACCAATTTGGTCCTTGCAGAGCTCTGTATAAAAGAGCAGTGTATTTTGAATAAATAGGAGTTTACTCTCAACAGCCATCTGAATCAGAGCGTCTTCATTCCCGTCCTGCCTCAACAGCAACATGTTGTACTGTACTGTAGAGTGTGTTTGGTATATGGTAGCCCAAACCACATAGGTTCAGAATTTCTTTTTCTGTGTTTCCAGCAATGTTAGTGGATTTACATCTTAGTGTGAACATAGCGTTTACTTGTTTGCATGAAAAATGAATTAATATTTTAGCTTTCAAAGAACAATAACCTATAACCTGTTAATGATTTTTAATACTTTGGTTAAAGGAAAATGAGGAGATAAAGTCATTCACAAGAGTACTTGGCCTGCTGAAATAGGTCAGGTATTACAAACAAATCTCTGAACTGTGATTATGCCATAGAGAACTGCAATGGCAGATCTGAGAGCCAAACTATTGGATTTTCAGGATTCTTTCTGGAAGCACATATGTATAAGGAGATTGTTCTTTGGAAAATCATTGCCACAGATGAGTTACTCAGAGTACGTAATGGTCTGCAGCACCAGAAACTTCCACCTGTGCCCACTGCCCAGTGTTCAGGATGTGACTTACCTGTCTCACAAAGCAAATGGGTGAGACTGCTGATTGCCTGTTAACTTCAGTGCAACACATTATGAGAAGGATGGATGTGGTATTTGATGCTTTTAGTAATAGTAATGCTCTATAGCCTGTGACCTCAAAAGGTTTTAACAACAGCAACTTTCAAAATTATCAAATTAGTTTGGAATGTAGAATCCCCAAGGCACAGACAGATTGCTTTTTTTCTTTTTTTCTTTTTTTTTTCACTGGGGCCAGGACCGTACTCCAGGTATCTGCAAAGGAACAAGTAATAAAAAGAAGCATAAAAGTATTGAAGGGAAGGGAAATCTGATGCCTGCTACTTCCTACTTGTCCTGAGTAATAAAAGCACTACTTTAACCTGCTATAAGAAGACCAAGTGTAAGCTGCTTGAATCTCTTGATGGTTAAGTAAATTATGTGGATGTGTGTGTGTAGATGGGTTATTTAGAATTATATTGTGGATTTAATTTAGACTGATCTTCAAAGGAATATCAACAAATGGTTTCTTTTGCCAAGGGAAATCACCTTTTATTGTCTTTAAATGAGAATGGTAATTAGGAGGAAGTTTGGGTGAAAATTGTTTCTTGGTCTAGCTTGTTACTTCACTATTCACAACATTACCAAAGGGAAATAACCTTGTCCCTATCTAATCTGAACTCATCAACAAGTGCTCAAAAACACATGTGGCTTATTAGTAAAGCCTATAATTAAAAGGAGGAAGGTAAAAACCTTCTAGGACTAGCATGTAATAGGATGGGGATAAAGGGGTTAGCTTTATCCCTTGCTGCCTTTTTACTCTAAAATCCAAATGGATGAGTCCTCACTCAGAAGTGCTGCTCTTCTTGAAAGTGTTTTTTGTCCATGAAGTAGAAGAAAAAATTGAGAACTACAGCCTGAGCAGGCTAAGAAAAATAGTGCTGTGTTCTATGAAGCTGAGAAGCATATAGTGATGAAATACCAAGGTTGCTGTAGCCTTAAGTGGATGTTCATAACCAGTAACATGGAACGGTAAGAGCCAGAATTTAACCTAAAACCTTAAAGTAATAGAATTTGTCAAAAATGTAGCACTTAAATTTTGACAGCATCTGAACACTTAAAGACAGAGTCATCAAATGCCCTTGCATCTCCAAGATGTTTATCTTCCTTTTATACCTTAATAGTGTTGACTCTCATCCTCGCAGTCCTTTTAAGAAAAAACTGCAAATTAATGTATCCCATTTTAGGTGTATGTGATACTTGTGTGCTGAAGTTTTGAAATGGTCCAAGGTGGACTCTGTTGGTAGGACTTTGTGAGATAACGAACCTTTGTCTTCATTTAATATTTATGTTCGTAAACATCTCTTGTCTGTTTTCACAGCAGCATAATACAGATATCTTAAGGAGGAAATGGGGTTTTAATCTTCTGTGTTTTCTAAAATATAATTATTCATAGGAGGGGAGAGGGAGGCAAGGGATATTGTGGGCATTTTAACAGACTTAGCTGTGTTTCTAAGTTGTTTTATCCTGCAAACACAATTCCTTGTTCCTGTCAACTGTGATTCAGTGACTGTTTGAATCATACACAGAGGACAAAAGTGTTTGGGTAGGTGTGGATTTCTACCAGAATGCAGTTTTTGAAACATTAGTGACATTCTTCAAGTGTGCATACTCAGCATAACATATTCATTCTTTTAGCTAATTAAAGCAATTTATTGGGGCATGAATATGCAACAAAGATAACTCTCAAAAGATTTTTCTTTTTTTGTTCTGTCTTGGTTTTGAATGTAGTCTTCTTTTTTTCCCTCATATGCCATTCTAACTACTGGCACATGGTTTTTAGTGTTATAATCTTGTAGCCTGTTTCTTGAATGTCTTTGATTAAAGCTTTGTACTTTTCTGGTGATGGTTATTTCTGTCGGTTTAATGAAAATAATAATGATATTAAAAGAGAGTAACCCCTCCTCTCCAAAATAGCTTTCTCTCTAGCTGATTCTTGTATTTGTTGAAAGAGATGTATTAGGAATTTTAATACACATTGCTTCTAAACCCACATGTATCATAATAGGTGCATTTATAGATAGAAGAAAATTTTGTGAATAGATAATGATGTGGAAATTACAGTGGAGATATCTGAGGGTAATCCATGGGAGTTTTCAACGCTAATAACTGAGCAGGAAGTATAATAATCTCAGGTACATATTAACTATAGTACTTCAATAATTGTGCAATCAAGACATTTAATTGTTAATGGTACATTTTTTTTTTTTTTTGTCTTGCATCACCAGACACTTGACACCCTGGAAAGCACACATAAATATAGAACATGTAAACAGATTTGCTTCATAGAGGCATCTTAATTCAGGTGGAAATTTAGAATAATTTGTATTCTGCTTTTGTTGCTCTTGAAAATTGCTGGAGTACTCTAGATATAAGAATTTTTGTTGCAAGATTGTGAATTGTAGGTGTTGCACTTTTATAATGTCACCCTGTCAGCATGTACCTGATCCAAAGTGGACTGGGAATATTGTTTACAGCTGTTGGACCACATAATGAATGTCTGTAACTTAAGTCTGTGAAGTGATGCCACTTTACACTTGTCTGTCCAGAGTGGGTGCTGTGGTTGCTGAACACTTTTGAGGAAGCAGCAGGCACTGCAGTGGGTCAGGTCCACTGCCAGCAAGAGGCAGAAGACAGTTTAATAATAATACTGTCCACACAGATTGGCCAGCTGGATGCTCCCAAAGCAGGTGGTAGAGTCTTTGTACTTGAAAGAGAAAAAGAGAATGTGAGAATTTTAAATTTGGCACATCATTCCCTAGTAAAAACTTATGCAAATTAGAAACCTCTCATTAAATGCAATCTAGAAGAAGCAGCTTCCCCTTTTATTTGATCAGATTGTGTGGTTTTGATTGAAATAATTTCATTTTGTACTGAGGATTTACCTTTTTATAAATTATGTTTAGTTAACTTAAATGTAATGTGAGATGTCTATCCCCGGTCCCTAGATAACACTGGAATTATACTAGTTACAATTTGACAAATCTGACAAATCCCTGGTAATTGTTATCTTGGTTGAAATCTAATTAATAGTAGCGTAGCATTACAGTCGTACCTCCTCTGTGAAATTTAATAGTCACTTGGTGACTTTCAGACTGTAACTGCCTGGTAGGCACACATGCTGCAGTGGCAGGCTAGGAATGTGCAAATCCCAAACACCCAGCAATCCGCCCTTTACTGTCACCTGCAACACTTCCAAGGAAACTTCTCTTGCACAACGAGGCACTGAAAAGAGCTTTTTTTCCCTTGGGTGAGGGGAAAAAAAAGGGGGCTAATGGAATATCAGTGCACCCTGGGGAAGTACACCTTTATTTTAATTCTCTGCACGTGGCATGTATATAAATTAGAGAGACCTGGTTTATTTTTTCATTTTCTATTTCCAGATCCTCATGAAATATATACTGTTCCATATGTTTGAACCTTCCACTCTCTTTCTGAGCCAAATCACAAACAGAGCTAAATTCAGTAGGAAAATTTAGCTTTAGCTGAACAGTACTAGATACTTATTCTGCCTAAGGAACTTAAGACAACATAGCAGAATAAGCATCTAGTAGTGTTCAGCTGAAGCTAAATTTTCCTACTCTGGGAGTGGAAGGTTCAAGGGATAAAACATGATACAACTATTCAATAAAAGGTCAGAATTTCAATTCTCTCATTCTGAATTCTAAAATTAGTCTGAAACAATGCATGCTGATCATCAAGTTCTCTACCAAAGCAATGGAGTTGACCCAAATTCTTGCAGTATAGGGAAGAAAAAATGAAGATGAGCATTTGGCTGGGGTTTCGGATAACTCACACCATAAGGTCTAGAACAGTCCTAACCTATTTTCAGTGCAGGTGGTTGAAATTTTTGTTTGTAAAGGACTTTCTCAGCCAACCAGACAAATTTCTGTGTGGGGGGTTACATTGCAAGCACAGTGCACAGCAGTCTAGTTAGACTGTAGGAGAGCTCAGCTTTGGAATATGCATCTGTGATCAAAATAGAACCATGATCCACCTAGAAGGATTACTAAGGAAAAAGTAAACAGCAAGAAGGGGCTTTTCTTCTCTAGAATCTGTCCTTGTCTCTGGCTGCTACTGGCTGGAAGTTTAGTTAGTGACTCATTTGATACAGCTGACTGCAAGGAGTAAGCCTGTGGCTTTCTGGATCTGATTCAGACCTGGATGCGCCCTTTGGGGTTCTTTCATTAAGGTAGTGCGGCAGAAAGGAATGCATCATGTGCTATGCAATGAAGTCAAGATCACCTGGGAGCCACGGCAGCAACCACAGCACTGCATAATTGCAATACAATAAATAATACCTGGTAGAAAGTATATGGTCTCCCATGACTGTATTGATAATTTCTCAGCTTATTAGTTGCACATTCAAACTCTAATCACTGCTACACAATATGTTTTTTTTTGCCAGGCCACCTAATACTGAATGCAGTATCAGGAAGGCTGCCTGCTTTTTTGCCTTGTGTGCTAGCATTTTTTGAGGTGATAGAAGTTGATTGGTGACAAGCAACCTCTGTTAATGCAGGTGTAAAGTTGAGTTCTGGGATACTGATAACCAAGGGAAACACTTCAGATAAGCAAGCTTTACATTAGGTAGAAAATGGCATAGCATAATTACTCATGAATACTACCTTTCCCTAAGTAGTTGCATCTGCCCCATTACCAGTTCAGCCCATTTCAGATGTTGGTAGAAGCAGCAGCATCTTTGCAAAAATCTTAGCAAATTAGTTTTCATTTTAGTCCTGATAAACACCAGCCTGAAGTGAAACAACAGGAAGGGAGGAGATGAGAAGTAAATAGTACAACCACTTTGAAAATACCTGGCATTCTTAAAATATAGAAAGCCAAAGAAAACTAGTCACAACCTACAGGCAAACCTAACTTGTCTCTAACACACATCTAGTTTGGAATTTCATCGTGCTTCTGATTGAAGAAAGAAAGACCAATTATCCCAGGAAAACATGGATTGCATTACATATGCATTCACTGCCAAAGGGGGAGAATGTCGATTACTTAACACAAAAGTGCTGAAGCCATTAGTACAGCCTTTTAAGAGTTGAAATAAACATGTGTATTATATGCCTGTAAATCCCAGTGGACAGCACAACTGGTGTCATATTCCACAGTGATCCATTAGCAACATAATGTCATCTAACCACAGGCCACACTAATGGTTTAAATTAGAATGTGTGTGGATTTTTTAATTTATAAAAGACACTGCTGCCTGATTAGAATAACCCTCTTCAGCATAAAGCTGCTGCTCTTGTGATACATCACTTCAAGCAATATCAATGTATGGGAAGGTGTGAAACTAAGCTTTCTGAGTATGCAAGGACTGAGAGTTAAACAAAATCAAATGTGTCCATTAAGTTCTTTATGGCACATAAAAAAGGGCTGAGATGCCTTTAAAAACAAGGGAGACCTAGTGTGAGGCAGGTGACAAAGGATGTACAATGGCAAGTTTGTGCAAATCCATTTTATAGCTGAAGATAATTGCCTCAACTATACAGTGGGCAACAGTGTCCCACTGACAGTAGTGGTGCTAATTGCTTGGGTAGAGAAATTGGCAATTGTCAAGGGTCTGATGCGGAAAAGAATCTGTGTAAAGCAAGACTTTAAAAATCAAAATGATGACCTCAACACAGAAAACAGAGGACGTGTGAAACTGGGGACTGCTGTTCTTCTTTTTCATGATTGCTATAAATGCCTCTGCCAGAGGTATGGAGGCTACTGCTGCGGCTTCAAACCTTTTTGGAGAACACAGCACTTGTACTATACAGCTTCCCACATAATTCCTCTGTGAAAGCATTTCACTAGACAGCTGTGTTACAGTAGGACACTAGTAAATCATTCTCTCCTATGGAGCTGGTGGGCAGACTGCTGGTCTTGATACTGTATGGCTGACTAATAGTACTGAAAGCAGTTCTTGCTTTAAGGTCTTCTATCTGCATAGTACTCTTTCTGTCAGAAAGTGCCTCTGTATTTTCTCTCCTCATCCTCTGTATCACTTATGATCTTGAAAATTCATGCTCATGTTAAGCACGATAAATAACGAGCTGCTTGCAAAACACCTCGTGCATTTGGTTTGGGTTGAAGAGAGGAATAGAAAGAGCTCTCTTCTGATGAGTAGAGGAAGCAGGATGGGGATCTTGTGCTTATAAAATTTACCTGAAATAGTTCTCATTTTTCTTAAACGAGCTGCTAACTTCACCACAGAGTTCCCCTGCCTAGGGTGCTGTAGAGTGCCAGTCAGCTTTGCTCTGATACTTTAGGAGCACTCGTTCTTACTGCAAAGATAATTTGTTCATAATGAGAGAGGTCTCAGTTTAAATGCAGTAGTGCTCTTACCCTGGGCTGGCTGGCCTATTGAAGAGCTTGAGCAGAGCTCACAAATTATTTAGTAGACCACATCCCAAGCTTGCTTTGCTGCTGCCCCAAGAGACACAACTTTTCCTTTCTCAGTACAAACACTGTAGTAGCAGTACCTGTTTTCTAAATGGGTGTTCATGGGCCATTTACTAGAGAAGAACAAACCCGTGCTGTGCTCACACAAATCAAAATTTTTAAGTGCCATACCCCTGAGAGGAGGAAAACTGTAATCCAGTTTGTTGCGTGTAGGTGATGGCAGAGGTTCAGACAGGAGGGCAGGTGGAATTGGGGTGGGAAAGTGGTCTTCTCCAATCTGTATTGGAAAGGAGAGTAAGAAAGCCCTCAGGCAAGTAAAGTATGCAAGTATTTCTGCAGTGAAATAAGCTCTAGGCAGATAAATCCTAACTCCTCACTGCACAGGGTCCCTCTATTGCATTTTGTTCCTCTGAAAGGATTTATGCATTCTGCTGGTTATTCATATGTTTTATGTATATATCTACGCATGTTTTAGTAGGGCCATTCATGGGACTATTTTAATTTCTTACCTATGTTCAGTTAGACTTCCCATATATTACTGTTTATATGTGTCCTTTGGTGAAAGCCAAGCATACCTTTGGAATTTGATCTAATGCCTGTAGCTGAAATACTGGCTTCTCTACAATGAAAGGTGTTACTTCTTTTTAGTCACTTTCTTAAAGCCCAAGCCAACTTTCAGATTGCTTGCCTTTTCCCTGAAAGGAAGCAGAAATGTTCATTTAGTTCTCTTCAGCACAAGGGACAGGTGCTTTCTATGAGAACATAACAAGGATGTTTTAAAAACTACCTGTAGTTGACACCCAGCACTGTGTGATTTCTTTTGGACAAGCTGAGAAGGTTAAATTGCAGCCTTTTGCAGAACTGTGGTACTGTACTGTGACTCCTGGCTGTGGGGCTAACTCTGATTCCTGTCAGGGTTGGCTGGCAGAACTAGAGGAGGCTTCATCAGACTCACGCTGAGCTCAAGTGGTGACACAGTTCTGGCCCTGCCTGCGAGGCTGCTCTGTCAAGTGCTGCTCTGTGTTGTGTTATTTTAGCAGTAGAATAGAATCATGGAATATCCGGAGTGGGAAGGAACCCACAAGGATCATTGAGCCCAAGTCCTGGACCGGACAACCCTAACCAACCTCCAGCATACAGAAGCTGGAAAGAGATACTTTCACAGCCAGCCTTGGATGCTGCACTGGTAGAGGGCATTTCTAATCATGATTCTAAGCCTGCTGTGGCAGCTGCTGTCAGGTGTTGAGCTGCAGGCTTTTGCTGCTGAGGTGTTGCAGCTGCCTTTCTGGTCTACTCCTTCCCTAGGGAACATGTCCCTTTCCATCTAGGAAATGTGCAAAATAAAGCAGGAGATAAAAAAATTAGTTATTCACTAGCATCTCTGACCCTCTTAGGAAGGCTCATCACACTTCACTAGCACCTTGCTTTTGCTGCGGCGGGGGAGATCTGTGACTGCACGGTTTACATTGGCACGCCCAAAGTCCAAGCAGCAGTGGCTGGGTAGAGTTTGTCTAGGCTCAATGAGAAGACGTTGACTGGGTTTGAGCTATGCAGGGAAATGCTGCATTCCCTTTGTGATTTCTGAATGCTGTTTTTTGAAAGCGCTTGCAAAGCCCATTTCATCTGGCTTAAAGCAAATGCCCTGATTTTGCTGTCTTCATCCTTGAAAGCTTCTGTTAGAGTGGTAGGCCTTTCCACGGGGCTTATGTCAATCTCCTTGCTGGTGATCTAGGTTGCAACCTTGGGAACCAGGAATTTTGTTTTTCAAAATGCTGGGAAATGCAAACATGCAAAAGCTCTATTAGCATCTATTGCGAGAGAAAGTGTTAATCTAGCTGAATACAAGTTTGGGTTTCTATTTGATATTGTTGTTTCAGGATTTGGCACATGACTGTGAACAGTCTCATGTAATAGACCTTGTTCTGTGATGCTACCTACCATGTGCACTTTCTGCTTCAGAACCTTACAACCTGCTTGACATTTTCAAAATTACCAAAGGGAGCTGTGCAGGAATTAGACCCCAGTTACTTGAAATGCTTAAAAAAATTGAATAAGGCAGTAGCTCATTCTGAGGTATACCCAGTATATAAGGAACACATCAGAGTTTTCTGTGAGTCTGACATCCCATCTTTAAGTGAAGAATTTTCAAGACTTCACTGAACCTTTTCCTAAAGAGGCTAGATTGCTATTAGTAAAGCAGCTAAACACATTCTTTCTTTCTGGCCTCAGCATATAATCAGTATTCAGTGTTGTTTGGAGTCTTTAACTGAGCCAGAAAATCAGTCTTGCAGTTCTCATTTGCATGAGAATGATAAAGAAATGCATGTTCCTGTTTTTTTCCTTAATTTGACAAAAGTTACAACGGAATTTGCATTTTCCCAGTTAGGGAATTTGTTTTCGCTTGGGTTAAGAAGATAAAATGTCAAAAACTGTGTTCACAAATGGGAATGCAAAATAAAAATTGGCAGCATGGCATCATTTGCTCATCATATTTTTCAATATCAGACATTAATGTGTAATGTAACAGAGGTGAAAATAAAACACTAAAAGTGAACATTTGGTATTGGAACATAGTCGAGATAACACTGATCAATCTTTTTGGTAGTTGTCATGTTTTTGCAGATTGTTTGAATATTCCCTCCTCAGGGGGGAAGCTGATCTACTAGGGAAGTTTGGGATAGCTTGTAACAAGAGCAAATGCCAAGTAGTTTTCTTTTGAGAAATGTTAGTCTGCCATTTCTTCAAGTTCTGATCTTTTCATGGGAGTCATGTTCAAAATGCTTATGTTCCTTTTCCCCACCATGTACAGCTCCAGTGGGAATCCCTGACATGGGATTATTTTAGCTTGGTTATCCACAACTAGAATTCTTCACACATGAAAACAGTGTATAAGAGACAAATTAAGCACAGATTTGGCTTGAAACATCAAAATCAGTCACTGAAGTAAATCTAGAAGGGCAGCAGAATTTTCTTGAAATAGTTTTCTCTTCTTTAAGGGAGTAATCTTTCATCAGATGCCTTCTTTGGCATCTATGGTAGCAGATACTTGAGGTTCTCTGCTTGGGCATGGTAACAGCAAGGAAAAACCAGGACAGGCAGGGGAATTGAGGCTTTGAAACTGCAGTGAGAGCCCAGCGTGGGGTGGGTTTTGAGTGTGAAGCTGATGCGTTTCATTGTGTTTGCTAGAGGCAAAAGGAAAAAGTAAACTTTTGAGAAGCTTGGGAAGCTTCAAAACAAATTTTATTCTCTGGTTTTTATCATAGTGTGGAATGACTCAGAAGTCTTTAGAGACTTCACTTTCTCATCACTGATGAGATCCCCACTAAGCTTTTCAGGGTTGAGTTGCCACAGCTACAGCTGAGCACAATATGAGATCATCGGTGTTATTTTTTTTACCATTGATTTTGATTGACTTGCCTTCAGTAGTGATGTATGGGACTTTCTCTTCCATAGTAGATTCCTTCCAGCGTAAGACTTGGAGAGCCTTCAGTGCCCTCACTGTAGCTTTCACTGGAGTACCAACTTAGCAGAGACCTCTCAGTTTCAAATGACGTGATAGATTGCTATGGTGACAGTTCTGTTGTGCAAAGCTGCCAGCAAGGATGGGTTACATTTAAATGAAATGAATTAAAATAAATGAAACCAGTGCATTGTTTTAGTTTAAAGCTTATTAGTGGTGAAGTAGTTCCTTTTTGAAACCTGATTCTATTGAAAATGGGACAATAGATTCTACAAATTCTACAATTATTTTTTGAGTTTAAGAATTTTATATCTCCTTATGGGGCCCTCTATCATGTTTGTACTTTCTGTTTTGAGCTAAGGTGCAACTTCAGAAGCATCCTGTGAGTCTTGGATCAATTATCAAAATAGTAAATCATCAAAAATGAAATTGTGTTCTTTCATTTCTAAGCTGGAATTTTCCACTTTCAGTTTCTATACATTTGTTTCTCCAGTAAGGATTTCCCTTATCAGGGATCTCCTTATACAGACAGGAGAGACAGTTTCGTACTTCCTTTCTGCTTTTTCCAGACTTTAGCTTATTTATGTGGGCTTTTTTTTCCTAGAATTCTGCTGGTATGGTATGCTCCTTGTATTTCCCTTCTGCTTAAGTAAGGGCACTGGGACTACACAAAGCATTTCAGGTAATTCTCTGGCCACTTCCTCAATCATGCCTTGTATCTCCTGTTTGAAGACCTGGCATTTGGATTATCTGTCTGCCATAACTATGGGAAGTTTTTGTTCCATTTCTGTCTTGTGGTCTTTGGTCATTCCATCCATGGCACTTTATTTTAGGATTTTGTATTCTTTCCCTTTTTTGCAACAAACATATTTTGCCATGCATTTGGTTTGTTTAACAATCCCTACCATTCAAATGAATCATCTTATTCGGAGATCAAATTCATCTATGTAACAGACACATTATTATTAACAAGGCTTCCAGTTTCAGTGCTGCGTGAATCCTACTTGCAAGGATTTAATAATGTTCTGAAGGGAAATGACACATTGTCATTGAACATTTACCACTTGACTTTTTTTTTTCTGTGCTCTACTGCTGCAGTAGTTTCTGGCTTATGAAGTCGCAAAGGTACTTATTTTTCTGCATTGCCATGTAAAGCTAAACCAAATATTCTGGAGTCCTCAATGGCTACAGAAAAATATCAGAAACATAACCTTTTTTACCTTGATTTTTCATACCAGTTTCTACTACATATAAATCAATGTCAAGCTTATCAGCCTAGGCTTTGCCCAGATATCTTCTTGGAATTTCACAGAGAGGTGCAAAACATTTCAGAATACATTAGTAGTACACATTGAGTAAAGGCACTACTAATACATGAATGAAGGACTACTGATATTAATATCTGTCTTTCTCCTTATGAACCTGTATTCTAATCACTCCCATCCCCTGAAGGGCTGCTACAAATAAATAGATAGGACAGAAGGGACTCTACCCCCACCAAAAATAATTAGGAGTAAAAGAGAACTGTAACTGTATGATGAGTACAGTCTGTCATATGTATGCATCTGACATGTTGTCTTGTTTTATTTGGAGGAAAATGACATCAGGTGAGAAAAAGATATCCAAAAGATAATCCTCTTTGGCAGTGGGGCTACCTAGGCTGTCACATATGTAGAGATGACTGAAGCTTTTGCTGTGGTCTTCTCCCAAATCAATTTAGATAAATTTAGACTGAGATTTGGTGAAGGTTGTCAGGAGGACTATGATGTGATGAAGGGAAGAGAGAGACTGCTGAGGGGTGAGGTGTTCCTCAGCTTTCATTAATGACCCAAGAGAGGAAGTAAACAGAACTTGAGCCAGTTTCACAGATGCTGCTCCATTCCGAAAGATTGAGAATGCTTTTTGGAGTACAAAAAACAATGCAGAGGGGAATTAGTGGGATTACCAACAAGGAGAGAAGATGGAATAAAAATGTATAGTCTGGAAGGAAGGAATATAAAAAGCATGCATTTGTCTACAATCGTAGACATTAGAGGAAAATCTTCAGCCACAGGAATGACCAAGGAAATGTCTATCCTCTCGCCAAACTGAAAAGATTGTTGGAGTGAAATATGGCCAGTCATTCTACAGTATTTCTGCTGCTGGTCAGAAGCAGAAGCATACTGTGGACAGTGGAGCAAGTAAAGTGTAAAATGAGCTATTTCCATGAAAAAGGAATTCTTTAATCAGCAGCTCTGTTCTGTGTGGCAGGGGAGTGAGATTGTCTCAGTCTTTATGTGCCTGCACAGGACATTGCTTTCTTGGCACCAGCCATCCGCCCAACAACATCAGTTATGTGAAAACAAATGTCCTGGCCCTGGCTAAAGGCTGGGCTGGCCTCTGCTGGTCCCATGGAGGCCCTGTGAGCAGGGAGTCATAGCAGAAATCTCTGGGGACACACTGATGGCTGGTGATGCTGCTGCTTGAGGTGCAAGGATAAGGTGATGGAGAGATTCAAGGAGGTGTTATGTATAGCTGTAGAACCAGTTCCTCTTATTTGCTTTTGATTTGAGCATCTCTGGATTTTTCCCAATGTCCCCTAGTGTCTTTCTTGGGGGAGATTATGAACAACCTTTTTTCCTTATTTAAGTTTTTTGCTTTCTCCAAGCCTCCTCTTGTTTCTCTCCATTCCCCTATCCCCTTTGCCATGCCTGAAGAGTCCCATTCTAACTGTGAATTCTTTGAATGGAAGCTGTTCTGTTACCTTTGATTGCCTTTTTGCCCTTTTTTATTACTGTAAGAATACTTGGGAATATTTTGAACAGAGACAAATGGAAGATTCTCTCTTAATTACCTCCAAATATTTATTTACTGTTCCCTATCAGTGCAAATTCAGATTGCTGAAAATTGCCTAGATAAAAGATTAGAGCAGAGATGGTCAGTTTCCATATCCTACAAGCTGAGTACCCAAAGGCTCATTTGGCAAAGCGCTGCACAAGAACATGAGAAATGAGGGCAGAGAAGAACTGAGGAGCTGATTGCAAGTGGGTATCCTGCTGCCTCCCAGGGCTTCATCCCTTCCCTTACAATAAGGGAGGGAGGTAATTGCTTTGCAGCAGGCTCTTGAAGCAGCCTTTGGCTGTTGATCTCACAGATGCTCTTGGGTCACTTTTCCTTGCAGATATGGATCGAGATTTCCTGTGCTATGGTGTTGCAGAAGTGGTACTTTACATTTCTGTGATCTGTTGTGCTGGACTGTGTTTTTAAGGGATTTTAAGAGCTGGATTTGGTCTCTGACAGTGTATCTATGACCCAACCTGCCAGATTTGTACTCTGTGTGCTCAGATGCAAGCATGTATGGCATACTAACATACTGCTCCTACATTGCCTAATTTTAAGATTATGGAAAAGCATAAAGTGCTTCAACTAAGACAACTTATTTTTGCTCTGTTTTGCAATCTACTGCAAATATATTTGGCAAACCTACTAATCAATGTTGACTAGTCTGCTGTGGGCTGTCTTATCTGTGTTTGACTATCTTGTCTGTTATGATTTGTTGAATATAATTTTGTTTTGCTATAGCCTAAATCTCAATGAAAATTCTTTACATGTCTCCTCACTCAAAATGGGATTTATTGAGGGTGATAGAAGAACACTTATAATGTGCAGTGTACTGAATGAAAATATGCTCATAGTACTCACACTTGTTTTACCTCTGCTTTGGTAAAAGGTTGCAAAGAGTTTGAATTAAGGAGACAAAACTGATGAAAAGCGAACAGAATGCAGATTATGAAGGGATGAAGTAAATTGTCTTTTGCTTTGCTTTATTTCTTTCAAGACTGAGTATTTTTTCTCTAAGCTGCTCAGTACTTAGGAGGTTGGTTTCTTCTGAACCCTTTCTTTTTGTAAAGAAAACTAGTTCAGCCAAGCTTCTGAGGTTTGAGCCTCAAACAAAACAAAAAAATAGTTTTGCCTGCTCTTGTTTCCAGTCATGTGTCGCTGCTCTCTGGACTGTGAGAAGAAGAGGCTGTGGGCAGAGCAGTGCAGCTGCGCCATCAGGATGCTGCTGGGCAGTGCTGACGAGGAGAAGCTGTGCTACAGTCCTGCCCTGGCCTCAGCCTTCCCTCCCCTGCTGGTGCCTTCCTGCCTCATTTGCTCTCTTATGGTTGTGAGAGCTGACACAGAGACTGTCTCTTGCTAGGTGAGGGTCTTGGAAAATGAAATCTTGAAGTGGAGGTATTGCTGTACAGTAAGGGAAAAAGAGAGTACAGGGGAGCTCTGACATTAATTCCATCTGGCAGCCCTGGGGCTCTGAATTGTTCACGATTTGGCAAGATTTTGTTGGTACTCAGAGGCCACATAATAATGATAATTATGCTTTTCTGGACCTTGTTGATACATTTTCATGCATTTATCATTCTATTCCTTCCCCTCCTCTCTTTTATGGCTACTGCATGACTTAACTTGTTACTCTTAAAAGTCTAGCAATTTTTCAGTATAGGTGGTAAATTGCAAGTGCCCTGTGCATTTGTAAACAATTCAAAATAGTTAAAAAGGGTCTTTAGTTTAAAAGAAGAAACCAAATCAAAACTAAATGAAAATCCCCCCACCCCAATCTCTCCCCAACAATATTCTTGCCATTTTGCTTTAATTTTTTTATATAGCATGACTTCAATTAATCCTAAAACTTCTGTGTAGCTGTCATCTACACAGAAAGCTGGTGGTGTGTGAGATGTGTCAAATAAACAGAAGCGTGCAAAGTGGCCACACTTGGTCTCTCCAAAATCATCATCGTTCTCTCTTGCTGTTACACTGTGCTCAGCTGTGCTGTGTCCTGCAGCAGTGTCCCTTCCCACATTTGTTGAGAGCACCATCCAGTGAGGCTAACTGCTGTAAAAAACACATAGAGAAAATGGCTTATTTTCTGCATAATACAGGAGTTTGGAAAAATCTGCTTCATTTCTTCTTTTTATTAATAAAAGTAGACAAAAAAAAAATCTACTTATCTTCAACTAGGTTAGTCCATGGTAAATGGTCTCCTTCCTTCCTGGAATAATGTTATTAGCTATATTCTCTAGAAGCAGGCTGGTTGTGGCTTCTTGCTCTGCTCTGTACTGTGGCAGCCTCATAGTTTTGGGTGCCACAACATAAGAAAGACACTGAGCTGTCAGAGAGTGTCCAGAGGGGGACAATAAGGATGGAGAAGAGCCTTGAGGGGAAGCTGTGTGAGGAGTGGCTGAGGTCACTTGGTGTGCTCAGCCTGGAGGAGAGGAGACTGAGACCTCACTGCAGTCACAATTCCTGGTGAGGGGAGTAACAGGGGCAGGCACCGATCTCTTCTCTGTGGGGACCAGTGACAGCACCTGAGGGAATGGCCTGAAGTTGTGTCAGGGGAGGTTTAGGCTGGATATCAGGAAAAGGTTCTTCACCCAGAGGGTGGTTGGGCACTGAACAGCTCCCAGGGAAGTGGTCACAGTACCAAGCCTGACAGAGCTCAAGAAGTGTTTGGACAACACTCAGGCACCTGATGTGACTCTTCCAACTCAGCACATTCTCTGACTTAAGAGCCAGGCCTTGTATCTAAAATGCTTTGTATCTATCTCGTAAGATAGGTTAAGAAGGTCAACAACCTGATGAAATGTAAGACAAAACACGTAGAGACTGTGCTTCCATTTCTCAGTCTGTTAAAGTGAAGGAACAGAAGGCTTGCAGCCTAAAGCTTAATTAAACAAGTACATTTTCTGCTAATGTATTTGAGAGAGGAATTGTTTTGTGTAAGTGATAATAAGAGAATTCCCTGTTAGAAAAACAAACCAGAAAACTTAGAGAAAAAAAAATTAAAGAAAAATAGCTGTCAAATTATTCTGAAAGCCACTGGTTACATGTCAGTCAGAGGATCTTGCTGCTCATGGCAACAGCCTTTACTGACACAAGATTAGAAGCTGCTTTTTCAACTGTCATCCAGGAGTGTACAAGTAATTGATTTTTAGGTTCAACTGCCAAACAAAAAACAACAATAATAATAAAAAAATTTCCTTGATTTGATAACATGTATGTCTTCCCCCTCATCCATATGGAAAACCAAAATTATTTTATGTGAATAAAATATTACATTTTGATTATTTTTTTCATAACAGTGAAAAACCAAATTAATAGCTTCTCCTTATAGGTATGTTAATTGGTTTCTGTTTTATTATGGCAAAGATAGGTGGTCTTAAGCATTTCATACTGAATTTGAGTATTTCATAATATTAATTAGCTATACTTTTTCACATAAAGTGTCAAATCTTAAAAGCTGTGTGTGGCTATGTACTGTATCATTCTCAAAAGAGACAACTTGAGCATCTGATAACTTCTGATTATATGGTCATAAGATTCATAAGGGGAAAGACTATGATGTGAAAACTGCCTTTGATATTTGAATCCTCATTTTCCCTTAAAATAATCAAGTAATTGAAGCCTCTAAAATAATGAAACGTAAGTGAAAGTGTACAACTCCCTTTCATCTCATTGTAGGTAGGTCCAAATAATATTTTTTGACAACAGAATGAAATCAAAGGTGGTGTTTGTCTTCAGGAGGTATTGAGATGCCTTTTGGAACCAGCAGGGTGTTAGACCCCCACTCTCTCCAGACTGACACCCAGACTCATGAATCCCTGGGACTGAAGGTGCCATTTCAGTTGCTGATAATTCAGTTCACTAACCACAGTCTTTCCAGTTGTTGGCACTGCAGACCCCCAAATACACACATGAACAGAGAAACAAGAATCCCTTACCCAGAAAAAAAAAAAAAACCCAACAAAAAAAGGAATCCGATAGAAAATAAGACAGATTGTGGCAATCAGGAGCAGGGTGTTGACAGAGAACTGTACAGAGGACTGTACAGAGCACTATTAACCTTAGATTGCTCCCTTTTATTCCCTTATACCTCTCGGTTTTCTCACTATTTCCCTTTCTAAATCATCTAGATACATCTTTTTCCCTGCTTTCAACTCCTGTCATAAACATCCCTTAAGTACTATGTGATCCCCAAATATCAGGATTCTGTAAGACACATAAGTGAGCCCACCATGCTGTTTTATGTGTGTGCAGACCAGCCTTTATCACATAAACTACTGCTGTTATCTTGGCTTATTTTTTTAGTCAGTTCCTGTGTTTAAGGGGGTTATGAAGCCTCAAGGGCCATGTGCATCTCTCTACTGTGAAAGTCTGGATGTTTTTTTGCTCAGTAGGACTGAGCTATGTTTCAAGAAAACCATCTCTGGGACTGTGTTGCCTGAGTTTTTGCTTTCCCTGAGACTCTGGTCTAGGAAAGACCAATATCAAGAGGTGACTGAGTTGGCTGTGGAATAATAGATTGATTAAATATTTTTCCAACACCAAACTGGAATTTTGTTCACTTCTGAGCAAAATATGAATACTTGCCTGAAGTCTGATTTGTTGCTATTGTTAATTTTTAAACTCAGCTGTGTTATTCAGTTCTTAGTTCTCGTGACTTCTGGTTTCTATCAGTTGCAGATGCAAGAAAGCCCTTAGATAAATTTCCTCTGTTCTGACAGATCCATCTTCTAACAGCTTTCCTATACATCTTAGTATGACAGAAACTACATTAAGCTTATTTAATAGTAAAAAGGTTCTGGTACAGAGTTATGATGAAAAGTGGATTCTCAAACATTGTGCTGTTGCTAGAAGAATTTTTATTTTATCCTCTAATAGGACATCAGTCACTCTGTGGTATTGACTGAAGTTAGAGCCAATGGAAAACTGTTCTCTGCATCACACTAGGTCTCCATAAAATAATACTCATGGGGCTCAGCTTCCCTAGTTATTTATGTTTCCGGCAATACTGGAGACAAAAATGAATTTATTTTTGGGGCTACCAAAGTCACCATGCTGTAGGGTAATGGGAGCTGCCGTGGAGTGAATCTGTTGACCTTTCTCTTTTCCAGCCGAATTCTGTGACTGCTGTTGGCTTTCGCTGTCACCAAGCAGGAGGCATAAAACCAAGGCAATAACATGGCCCAGGGTAAAGGGTCTTTCTAGCCTTTTTGGAAAACCCAACTTTCCAGTTGTTATGTTCTTGGAAGTAGCTGTAGATATTCCTTGTCTGTCACAGCACCTCTCTGTGCTCTGGCTGTGCTCCCAGCCTGGGTGGTTGTGGCTGCAGCCTCTGAGTTGCACACAGAGATGAGGTAATTTTCTGCTCCTATGCCATCTGCAAGGAACAAAGACTAGCAAATAGCAAAAAATCAGATGACAGGAAAGAGAGAGGAAAAATTAGCAGCAAATGTTAATCACTGGTGGTAAAACAGTGCTTTAAATTGCTTTTAGATGCATTAGGTTGATTTTTCTCTCAGGTTTGTTTGGTCAGCTTTGGAGGTATATGATTTTCATAACTTTCTAGATGACTTCAGTACATGTCTTGGAATATAAGGGAGAAAGGCCTTTTATCTTCCTATGTTCCTCAGCTGTGAGACTGGTTTCATAGTAGTTAGCTTACCTTTGTCTAAATGAGCCATGTGTGATAGTGCTGAGAGCTCTGTTCTTTTCCCTTGCCACATGGCAGTGTTCACACCTCAGCTGTTCCTTGCCTATACATATTCAGGAGGAAGTTACAAGAGCGAGGAATTTTTTATTAATATAAAAAACTTGTTTTTACTGTCCCTGTGTAAATTTGTACCTTTTTTATATATCTGCAATTTGATTACTTTAATGTAATCACAGGAATCCAAGGGTAGGAGACTTCAGAAAAATGGAAACCATTGTGAGAATCTCAGTCAAATTCCTAATGATTTTTAAAAACATAAGGTGAAAGAGAGGCTGATTTTTTGCTAAATGGACATGTTTCAGTGTGGATTTGACATAGGTGAAGGCAAGACTCACATGTAATGTGTCAATATCTCTCCTAGTGATGGGGATATTATTTAGGGCATGCCTGCAATTTTGGATGCACGTGTTCACTTTTGTAAGTCCGGTAAATTTGTTTGGTACAGTGTGTAATGCCTTTTGTGATAGGTGACAATCTATGACTGAGCCTTTCTGAATAAAAGACAGTTTCTCTGAGGCTCTGGAAGATCTCATCTCCTTGCAAAGAAACTTCAGTAAGTTCCCAAGGTTTTCAACCCAAGTTGCACGGGCTTCTCTTACACCTTGCCCGTCTTTGCTGCCTTTTTTTTTTTTTTTTCAGAATTATTTCTGCTCATCAACTAACACGAATTCACATTGGCTGCTGTTCAGTGCTTATCAAAATGGCTTTGTTCTGTAGAAGCAGCACAGAGGAGAGATTCCAATGCCTTTCCCTCTGAAGAAAAATCTTGTATTGTGTAAACCTTTTCTTTATGTTCTATAGCAAATGGAGCTGTTAAATATATTGAAAGAGGCATAACTGATCACCTGCACAGAAGCTGAAAACTGTTTCATAGACCCTTTCACAAGGCAAAGCTGAGGGCTAATGTATGTAGTGCCATGGGAGCCCCCTGTTGCTAACAGGTATTTTTCAGCAGAGGCTGTCAGCAGAAGATGAGGTCTCGTCTGTCTGCTTTCAGTGTATCTGGAAAGCAGAGCTCCAGGCAGCATGGTGTGGATGTGGAAGGGTACAGCTGCTTCACAATGTGAAGCTTGGTCTGGTGTGTGCAGAATGAACAGAGGAGAAAAAACTCCTGTCTGTGTATATCCCCTTCTTTCCTCCTGAATCTGCCCTGTTCCAACTCCTGCAGTTAAAAATAACATTTTTTCCTTTAATGTCCTGTGAAAACACAGGCCTGGGGAGGGCTGGATGTTTCTTTGCTCAGAGGAATTTTGTTTCTTTGTTTTTTTTAATAAGGAGAAGGATTAGGAATATAGAGCAATAGAGCATTTGGGTCAAGGTAGACGTAGAGGCCACAGACTGTGGGCAGGGACAGGCACACATGTGGCACAGGGCCACTGGGGCTTCTGTTCTCCCTCCGCCTCAAGAGTGGCAAAGGTCCTTGTCTGCTCGAGCACTGAGATGAAGGACAAGCCAAGCAGGCTGTGTTCCCATCTCTGGCACGGCTCCCTAGATGACCTTTAAAGAAGTTCCTTGATGTCTTAGCAGGCAGGCTGCTGGAGACCAGTGAGGCCTCCATATAAACAGAGTATTTCAGCTGTCCTAACAGGGATTTTCCATTAAACGCATTGGATTTGATGCATTGCCCTTCCTTTACTTCTGTCAAATGCTTTCCCCTCTGCTCTAGCTGGGGGCATTATGTTGTTCACAAAAGTACAAACCTTAAGAGCAGTCCTGGGACAATGGCAGGGTTTGTGAATCTGGTGTTTGCCATTTCCTTTGTGGGTAAAGAGGGAAGTGTTATTGAAATCCAAAAGTCTGTTCAGCTTCAGCTGCAGTAGTTCTGACTTGGCCTTCACCTGTAACTTGTTGCTCTACAGGGCTGAAAAGTAAAGTGGTGTCACCTATACAAGGGGGAAATGAAAGCAGTTCAATGACCCATATGAATGTGTCTGCCCTTGGTCTAAGGCTCTGCAACATGGAAAATTCTTGGGGATTGTTTTCAAAAGGGTGGCTTTAAAAAACCTGGGCACTAAATAAGGATTATTAACAGAGGACATCTCTGAAAATGTTGTTCTTGTGGGGTTTTCCATTGTTAGAGCCCTGGAATCAGATAGCTAGTCTTGTGTCCCAATGCTTATTTACAAGGAACTTATGGGAGTTGGATATTCAGTTTGCAACGATTTCTCTTATCTCACCCAATCATCTTATTTCAATTTCTTAGACTGCCTTTAAAATTATATTTCAGGCTCTTGTGCCTCTCCTTTGGCACCCGGGGCTAAATTTGCAAGTTAAAATGTTCCCTGACCTTTGGCTGCCAACATTGGGCAGCTAACTAGCTATTGTGGACTCAATAGCTCAATACCTCAGTCTTCTATTTTTAAGTTTTGAATTCATCCAATATGAGGAAAAAGTATGTCCCTTAGTGTTGGGGTCAGTTTGGTAGAATGATACCACATCATTTGAAATTACTTACCATACCTGGTGGTGAATGGTGTGACTTCAGAGCAGCTCTGCCAGGTTTTTTATTTTACTGGTAAGCATGCTCCTAAATGTTCTAGGGATGAGTTCTCCCACTTTCCCCAACAGCAATAAGGAAAAATGGAAATCAGGAGAGGTCTTTGGCAACTAAGTTACTGTGCCAGCCTGAAAACCCAGCACATTAAATTGGAAAATCTATTAATTCAGTTTTGATTGTATCTTTCTTTCAGACCCAGGACAACATAGTCACAGCAACATAAATAAGTGGATGGACATTGGATCACATAATTTTAAGGGTGTTTCCAAGTGTAGAAGATTTTGTAGATGTTTGATTAATACCTCCAGTTATCATCTCTAATTGAACAGAGACAAGAAAGGCCCCAATAAGCCCAGTGCACTGCTGTGGAGAGGGATGGAGAACTGAAGGGACTGAACCAAATTTAATTTTTTCTTTTGTAAGCGTAGTATATGTTGTTGAAACCTAGAAAAAAAATATGAGTGATTATTGAAATTCTGTTCCTGTAATCTGCTGAGTACTGATGCCTGAGAAGACAGAGGCTGTTTAGCAAATACGCCCTCGCATTGTCATTAGTGTTAAGTAATGGGACTTTAATATATTTTGTTATTTAGATCATAATAGTCTATCAGCTTGATATCAAGTACTCAGCATGAAGTTCTCTGCTTTAGTCCTACCTACTCCTCTTCATTTATTAACAAGTAGAAGCCTGCAACAGTGTAAATACAGTATTTATTGCCAGATAGAAGCTGCTTGCACTCTGTGTCTTTTCAACCATTGATATATTTGGCATGATAACTGTTTGAAGACTTGTTTACATTTAAAAATATGCAAGTTTTAGAAGAAAACGGCATTTTTTTCTACTCAAAAAAGTAGTTTTGATGCAAGCCTGGCACTTTTCCATTTGGAAACTGGATTAAAATTGTAGTTTTCCTCTATTTCATAAGGCACCTCTACCCTGTACTCACACACACACATACAAGTTTTTAAATTTAGAACCAATGTGCCCATTGGAAAAAAAAAAATCTTTTGAAGACCTCCATCTGAAAAGATATTTGTTTTTTTGTAAAGTTTAATCTGCATGCTATGGGAAAATAATTTTTCAAGCGTGTCTCTATGACTTGCTTGTATTTGTAAAGCAGAGGCAAGGCTGGAATTAGAAATCATGTCTGCTAAACCTCAGCTCCGCATTTCTAATGCAGCCAGCACTTCTCCCAAGGTGGGTACTTTTAAAATGATGGCACAATCACTGAAATCTGGGATGTTGCGAAAAAGAAAAACACATCATTTTTGAAAAGACCTTGATAGAACACTGGGGCAGATGGCAGTGGGAGAGAGTTGAAAAGCAGTCCCTTGTGCAAATGAAATACATTCTATTCAGTTCGCTTTGGTTATGGAGCACATTGCGCTGAATTTTATAACACAGTGTTATCGCATAAAAAGTATGTGACTAGATGTCTGTGTTGCTGCAGCTGCCTGCACTTCAAAAAGGCAACAACCTTTGTACCCTCCACCACCCATAGGAGTAGGAAGCCCCTGAAAGGGCCATTATTAGCAGGAAGGTTTGGAGCTAGGGGCACTCAGCCCGTTGGACTGCCAGCTCTTGTGGTCAGCTGTACAACTTGCTTGCGACCTGCAGGTCTCCTTCAGTGCTCCCTAGCTCCTAGTTCTTTGTGCAACCAATTTAGACAGACCTGTCAGTTCAGAGAGAACATTTTAAGAGCTGCTACCACACATTGCCATGGGCAAATCTCAGGCTAGGATATTTCATTCACAGAGGATGCTTTTTAAAAACAAATGGAAACAAAACGGGATCTAAATGTCTTCATACAAAATGTTTGCTTCTGTACAGCTTCAGTGTAAAATCAGATGAGACCACACAGATGAGCACAAAACAAACAAGAAAGAGCCACAGTCGTGGAATCATAGAACCACAGAATTGTTTGGATTGGAAGGGACCTTAAAGATCACCTAGTTCCAACCTCCTGCTACAGACAGGGACACCTTCCAAGTGAACAAACCCCTGAAAGAGTGTGCAGGAGGCAGGTGTAAAAGTACCCAGTCAAAAGCTCAATGACAAGATCTTCCCTGGCATACTGGGCATCACGGCTAAAGATGAGCTGGTGGAAAGTACGGAGTTACCTGGTTTTGTTACACATAAGGCGAAGTGTTTTCTCACTGGTAGCAAGAGTGTGATTATCTCCTAGCCACTAAAGGAGTGGGACTCTCTTGAGATTGAAAGGGGCAACACACAACACACTGCTAATCACTCTTCAGGGTATCTCCTACGGCACACAGACAGAGGAGAATACTTGAAACATGCTTCAAAACCCCACCTGCCTGAGGCTAGCAGAAGTTTTTGATCTTTCTTCCCATTTTGAAATCATTCATTACCAGAGTGAAATGAAAAAAGTCAGTGGTTCACCAAAAAATTAGGTGATTGCTTTACTTTTAGGCAATTTGAGGCAAGTTCTTAAAAGACAAACCCTAGGAGGCAAAGCAGAAAATAGTTTCTACTGTGAAGGAGGCTTATTAAAAATAGAGAACATGTAAAGAAAATTCACTCTCTAAATATCAGCTGTGCATGTCCAAATTGATTTCATTAATCTATCACCTTTTCTCACCTTTCTCTCCCCTCTGATGAGGTCACTTCTAATAAGTTTCCTGCTGCGATCCCAACACTTGGTGAAAAATCTACGGGAAATCCATTCAAGTAGCTGTAGTTTGACATAAAGGCCTTCTATTAATGAAGTGACACCAGAAACATAGCTTTCATCTCCTGCAGGGTCACTGCTATAAGGAAGTACTTATGCTAAAGTCATTCTTTTGTTCAAAAACATGGTCTTGGCTGAGGTGCCAGACCCCTGGGAAATTATATTTCTGTGGAGCTTGAACATAATGAGCAACAAGAAAATCCTACTAGCTCAAAAGCCAGGTTGGTATATTCCTGCTGCACCAACACCCCCAGGTCAGCAGCATTCGGCAGCATCAGTGTGCTCACCTTTGCTGAGATAATTGCTAACCTTGCAGCTCATTCCATGGTGTGGTGAGTTGACCCTGTCTGGACACGAGGTGCTTACCAGAGTCTTACTTTGTGCTGGCTCCTCTCCTCACCAGGACAGGTGAGAAAATAGAAGGAAACACTTGTGGCTTGGGATAAGTACAGGAGGGATCAACTCACCAATAGCTGTCAAAGGAAAATTGGACTTGGGGAAAATTTTATTAACAATCAAATTAGAGTAAGATTATGAGAAATAAAAACTAAATATTAAAACATCTACCTCCCTCACCCTTCCCTTCTTCCCAGGCTCATCTTCACTCTCTTTTACCATATATATTAAATTCCTTACTGCTGCCATTGGCTAAGTGATCAAATTAGAGTGGTACCTGCAACCCAGTTCCCCATTTAAAAAACATGTATCTCACCACTCAGCTTATACCAGCAGCACAATGTGTCTCAGTGATTTTACACTTGCAGAAATCATGTAGCATCACACTGATGTTGAAGCTGAAGTACTGGTGCCACCCACGTTCCTCTGCCGTGTTTCACCTCAGCTCCCCACTATTCCAGTCCTAAGTGCTGAATTCACAACCCCAGGCAGTGTCTCTGGAAAAACCACAGAGCCCTCAGCTGAAAGCAAGGGGAGATGGCTCTTCATTGAATTTTATCTGCAGTGTCAATTGCCATATGATATAGTGGTTTCCCTTTATGGGTGAGGAAAGCTTTCACTATTTGGTGGGCATTCTTGGGCTTTATTGAAAATAAATTGATTGAAATTTGCTAAATACATAAAAAAACAACATTTGGCTCTAAGTACTGGAGATGACCAGAAGTTGCCTGTCAATAGACCGTGCTTGCTTGTTAATGGATGCCTAAGGGGATGAGTGGGAGATGGCTTCTGTGCAAGAGCATCTATGGGTGTAGGCATGTCCTTGCTCTGACCAAGCATGACCATGCCTATGCTTTTTACTGTTCTTAACAGTGTGAAATTTGTATTAAGAGGGACCTGCCTAGCTAAAGAAAAGCTAATCTGCTTTTAGAGGTTATGCTTTTACAAGGTCAACCATTTCTTCTTGCTATGCTTGTTAGAGAGCATGTGCAGATGTGAGTCGAGTTACAGGATCATTTCTAACAAGGAAAGGCTAGAAAAACAAAAATTTAACAATTTTCTCCCCCAAATGCAAAAAGGGAAAAGCACATTATCTGTCCTGATTTGTCATGTGTTTGTTTCTTGCCCCCACTACTATTTTTTCCTAATTAAAAAACAAACAAAAAAGCGATAATAATGCTTAAAGGGACAGAAAGGGGAGGACAAAAAAAGAGTTCTATTTTTCTATCTTTACTCATGGTCTTGCATGGTGTCATACTTACACTCGCTTTGCAGTTTTGTTTGCCCATCCTGGTCCACTCAGTTTTACCCAGGCACGAAGTAGTACTGTATTCAAGTGAATTTTGTGTACTGCATTCAGGTGGGCTTCGAGTTGTTAAAGCCTGTGTAGCAAGCAATAGAAACATTTGCATTTTGTGCTTGGAGCAGTTTAACAGGAGACACAAAAAAGGTGACTCAGTACTACTGATATTCATCTTCATTGTATTGATCTCACATTTTAATGATAGAGGAAACACGTCCACTGGGTGCTAGTTAATTTTCAGCTAATCCTAATGGGAAAGGTTGGAGAGAAAAATGATTTTTAAATACTTAATCTCTTTAGCAATTAGGTGATTTGGGCTTTTAAATAGTATAAAAGGCTGTAATTTACAATTTAAATAGTGTAGTTTGTGGTTGCCCTGAGTCAGGAAAATGAGTTCCATCAAAGATTTAATAGAAGTTGTCAGATGATGGAAAACTTAGTATCTGTATGATTAAAGTGCTCCAAAGTTTGCGTTTTGGCAACTTTATTGTACAAACACCACTAACTGCAGAATCAGGCTGGAGATGGATCATGACAACACTGGTAGAACTGGAATGCTATGCCAAAAAATATGTGCATCTAGGGAAAGGGAAAAAAAGCTGTTTGATTTCTTGCCATTATTAAATGATAGAGAATCAAGCAGCTGGACAGGAAGATAAAATAGAAGAACACTCTTCCTGCAGGACTTTATTAATTCTGTTTTCTTCAACCCTAAACAGAGAAGTTTTGGGCTCATACCAGAACTCTGAGGAGAGCAGTTGTTCGCCTTTCTCCTTATTTCCTGCCTCCACTTTCAGGAGCTCAGTGGTCTCTCTAGATTGGGAGATTCTCATTGGCTCTGCAGCCCCACTAATGGGAAGAAAAACAGCAACGCTCCTCTCTATCTGTGTCAACAGTGGAACAGCTACTCCACAGGCACACAGATTGATAATGCTGGGAGCTGCCGGTGGCATACAGGATAAATGTAGAGAACAGTGGTGTGGTTTCTTTCAGGGCAGTTGACTTCCCAGCAGAAAGCACAACAGTGCTATGACTGCTGGATATTTGATAATGCAGTTTTTGATAAACTGCTGAAAATGCCATACACTTTGATGTTCTGTCTAAAATGTTTGGTGACAAAAATTCTGTAAGGTAAAGGGATGTATTTTAGCTTCTTTCCCCCACTCCTTGTTTATTGAGGAGGAAGTTTTCCACAAAAATAGAAATAGAAGTTATGCTGTGTGGTCTCAGATGTTTCTACAAGCAAATGGTGAAGTGGGGAGGCCAATTTCCTTGAGGAGAGTAAATCAAATTGAGGGTGCTGGGAGCTGTGTGAAGCAGTGCTTTGCAAGGATCTGAGTGACCTGACATTGTTACTGTGGCAAGAGAGATGAGCTTGGAAATGTGAACTCAGAAGGGATATATCAGCTGAAGATCAGCTCTGCTGAGGCTCAACAGTGTAGAATGAGGTCTGCCTGTGATTTGGAGACGTGAATGTTTAGTTTGCTACTCTACCTGTTTTTGTAACAAAGCCAAGATGTGAGTATTTTTACAATAATTTATGTTATGGTATATGAACGAAAGACTTAAATAGGTTGTGAAACAGAGTTAAATGAGGTTACAGTATTTAATTCTGTTTCAATGGAAGGGAGTTTGTACTGATTAAGAAGGCTAGCCAGTGTGAATCTGTTTTCTGTGCAGCTGCTTTGCTATGTCATTTGGAAGTTTTCTGTACCAAGAACTACTGACATATGAGGAGATGATGCATCCTCCCAGTCCTGTGGAGTATGAAATGGCATGTGGTATTTTCATGTGCTCCTGCTGAAAGAGGGAGCAATGAGTCTGCTATGTCTCAGGCAGGCCTGGTGGAACAGGATTAACATGACTGGTGTGTGACTTGGCTCAGCAAAAGGGAGTGAAACTTCTTCAGGCAGCAAGGTAAAACAAATCATTTCAATTGAGAAACTCTTTAATAAAAATGAAACAGCTTTTTTCCCTGAACTCTTTTATTCTGGGAAAAAAAAAAAAAAGCTAATGCTTTCTTGTAAGCACTTCTATTTTCTTTTACACAGAAGAAAAAAGGGATTGAATTACTAGAATTTCCCATTCAATAGAAACGTTGATTTCTGCCTGCCCTCCTTCCCCTGCCACATAAGGCAGAAGATTATTCTGGAAACTGGTAATAAAGGACCAGAAATCGACCACTCAGTTACAGAGAAGAGTGAGACAATGTGTCAATATTGCCATTTAAACATGGATAGTGTCAAAGAGAAGATTTTTTTCAGAGGTCTCCTCCTGCAGTTCCTGGTTAGCCCCTAATGCTGAAATGTATTCCTGCCCCTGTTTGCTGTGCTGTGTCTGAAAACTTCCAACTTTTCATACATATGTGAATTATACCTATCATGACTGCTTACAGTCATGGGTGCTGAGAGCTTTTCAGAAGCCTGGACTAAAAAGGTCCAAAAATCTTAGTTTTGACTTGGGAAAGGAGTTATCAGTGGAGGGGACAAATCGAGGTTAGGGTGAGATAATAGTGAACAGAACGAGTCATGCATGGCAAAGAGCATCACTGGATCAATCTTCCTTTGTCATTGGGCATGATTTACAGAGCTGGGAGCAGGGCTGAGATCTAGAGAAGGCCAGAAATGTACTTGGATCTAGAGCTGCTCCTTCTGCATTATAGAAGAGAGGAAGGATAGTGTGGATAAGAAGCTGATGGATGTGTATATCTTTTAAAGTAATTAATTCAGGAAAAGGCAGAAGGGAATTTGGCCCTAATCTGGTTTGGACATAGCGTGGGGAATATAGCCAGAGGAAAGAATGATGCTTCTCCAAGTCCAAGGGTGCCCCATATAGATGTGGTGGAAACACAATACCCTCTCTGGTGCTGAGTTTGATAGCCCCGAATATTGTACTGGCCTAGGAAATGAGGTTTGTACATTTTTTAGGAGACATGTCAGCTCCTTTACTGTCATGGCCTGTCTTCAGTGTCTGGGCATCCTGAGTACAAGACAGAGAGATGGAGACTGCAGTCAAGGTTTACTTGTTGTCTGCAGTGATGTATTGACTTCCTTATAGGATATTTCAGTGTTTTTTCCTCCCTAGTGCAAATATGAACTCTGAAAGTTGTATGAATATACACCTCTTTTATCTTAGCATTTGTGCAGGCAGTTTCTCCATAGATAAATCAGAGTCTTCTGTTGCTCAGATATCTTAAAGGGTAATATCTTAACACTGCAAGGTAATAACATTCTCCTACTATAATTTCTCTAGCCCATTACTTTGAAGAGTGATTTACACTTGGAGGAATTGAGAGTTGTCCAGCCCATACAGGATGCTGTGGCTAAAGTAGTATATCTATAATGTAGCTCTTTATGGTGGTTTCTCATTAGCTCTGAATGAGGTGGAGGTCAAACCAAGAGAGGTTCAGAACTTGCTTTGAAGATCCTACTTTATATTGTTAATATTCCTGCTTAAAAATATTGAACAAAAATAAAAACTGTTTTAAGCTATCTTGCAAAAATAAATGACAGAATGTGCAACAGCGGTGGCAGTATTGTAGAGGTACCAGATGTACTCAGGTGGTTATTTAGTCCAGTCACCCATTCTGAGCAGGGCTAACAGCACGTTCAGACCAGGTTGCTCAGGACTTTTTTAGCACAAGGGCAGATTCTTGCTTTGAGCAAGCTGTTTCAGTGCTCTGTTATATCTCAAATGAAATCAGAAAATAGCCAAAAGGCAAAATCTATTCCTTGTTTGCCAATTTTGTTGTTTTGTGGTTATGTATTTGTTTCTTTATGTAAACCAGCCCCTGTCCCTATTCTTTTTTTTGTATGTTTTTGTGACTTGAAGGGTGTCAAATCCCCTTATCTATCTTATTTTATTCACATTTTTAAAAACTGAACAGCAGTGGAGGGGAAAAAAAAACATAGGGAGGAAATTTCAGTTTCTTTCTTTTAAGTCATTTTTTATCTGTGCAGAGGATAGAGCAGGACTGGAGATCACCTGCTGTTTCTGACATAATCCTTTGGGATTTGAAGATGTGAGAGTAGAGTTTATTTCTGATCTTTGTTACTTTCAACAGCAAAGACAGCTCTTGGAACTGAAGGACTGAGCCTCAATCCTTGATTGTATTGAAAAAGATGGAGTTTACTGTCTCCCATCAAACCCATTCCTAACAGAAACTGTAGCCCAGCCAGGTTGCTGCTGAGGGTGTGGGCAAGTGTATCTCTAGGAAACTGCTGTGTTGTAGTAGAGTGCTGTAGTATGGTAGCAAAAAATGGACTTCTGAATTGCTAGTTTCCTTCCTCTGAACCAAAATGTCGCTGCCTTGACCACCACCAGAACTGTGCTCAGCCATACCCACCTTCCACTGAATGGGTATTTAAAACCTGGCTGTGCATGGGACAGCTTTTATGCTGCTGCTGGACAAGTGAGGTGTCAGGAGGGAAGGTCATTGGAAGGAATTTTGCCAGGCTCCCAGAGCTGAGCTGCCATAGACTATGCTAACAAAAATAATGAAGAAATTAAAACCAAGCAGTTGCATGCCAGCTTCTTGCACAGAAGGAGATGCAGTGGTAGGCAAACCAGTGTTTGCCAAGTGGGAAAAAAGACACTGACTGGCAGGGAGAAATGTTACTTGATGGTTTGAGGGAATAGCAAGCACAATAAATCCAAACCCTTGCCTATTCATCAGAACAAAACCACATTTAAAATTAATTTGGCATTTTCCAATGATAGGTCTCTTTAAACCTAGTGATAATGCCTGCGATTTTTTCCAGACAACCAGAAGAAGTTTGCCTTTTGCTCTGCTCTTTCTGCAAGATCTATGTGAAGCCTGGTGATGATGGGCAGACTGTTAATGTCAATCATCAGCTCAAGTGTGGCAGCAGTAATCAAAAATGGATGCTTAGGGTAAGGAGGCTAACAAAGCAGTAAGAGCAAATATTGGCAAGTATTAGCAATTATTTGTAAGTACCACTGCTGTCATACAGTGCAATGTGAGTTCCAGCCGGAAGTTTCAAATCCAAAAAGGATTACGTCAGAGAAAGTTTAGAGCTGTGCTGGAGCAAATCATAAAACTGTAATGGAAATGTTGGGTCCCCAGCTGTTCTGGGAACAGCTTGAACCTTCTGATAAGCTGAATTAAGGTGGGATTGGTGTGCCTGGCATCTTAGATTTCTTGAAAAATTCCATCCTAAGAAGTTGCTTTCTGCTTTGCATCAATTTTGCAGGTAGTCTTGGGTGTGTTCTTCCTCTGCTTTCAACAGTAGGAGCTTTGCCACGTGCTCTAAATATATCTCTGCTTTCATTCTGCCAGCTTTGTCAGGTTTGCTTTATATTCTGCAAATGCTGAATTGATTCATTTGGCAGATTTATGGATTTACCTCACACCAGCTGTGATTTAATATGGAAAATAAAGAAGTGGATTTCAAGTGCCACATGTTCTAGTATCTTTGCCAGTAAAAGAATATATGGGGGGACAGAGCAAATCTCAATTTATATCCATTTTTTATTGTCTATCTGCTTAATCAGTGGAGGCCAAAAGTTTTTTTGATTCACCCCAAAGAGACAATCAAAGTTCACAGACTTTAAGTATTGATTTAGTTTACCGGATTCAGAGATACTCCTGGAAACTCTAGTTCAGATCCTCTCATGTATTTAGCACCCAATCCTGGATAACTCCTTTATACATCATTGCTACATTAAAAAAAAAAACATTCTTAAGAACATGAGTTTGCCAGAAATGTTCTAAGGAGTTATAGGGATGTTATTTCACTTTTATAGTAGAAAAATTGAGATTTAAGTTCTAATTTTTCACTTTGGGTGTGAAAATAGTGAGATGTTGAGCATTTCTCTCCTCTGTCTCCTGTACAATTGTGGTTGCACAAGAAAAGAGAAGGCTTGTTCAAGATTTGGAAAAGATCCCTGCAGTGGAGCAGACTGGATTCAGAGCAGCTTTCAGAGTTTCAAATAAGTTTTGAAAACCAGGAACTTCTGAATGTTTTCATGATACTACACAGCATCAATAGCTGCACCTTCAACTTACAGGTCTTTCTAATAAGAAAAGAAAAGATGACCCTAGGTCTGAGAGGTCTTTCTTTGTCAAAATGAAAAAAAAAAAAAAAAAAAGTTGTGGAGGCATGTGGAATATGATGTGTATTTTGAAAGAGTTCCTGGAAAAATATTTGTCTTAGAAATAACTATTCCAACCAGCTATGCATTATATCTAAGGGCAGATCTAGAAATTATTTCAGAAAAGATGTGATGTGTATATCTTGCCCAGGTGTCAGTATACTAATAGAAACCATGCAGATCATGCAAATAATAAAATACACAAATTTGCTCCTGCAAATAACATTTCTGAGTTGCATCAGCAATCCTCATTTCATATGTTGGTTGAAAAGGATGATGACTTTGGAATATTTACATAGTGAGCTATGCTAATTGTCTCTCAGATGTTGTAAGGTCAAATTTGGAGGCTGCAACTTAGACTCTACCATCAAAATGCAAAACAACTAATATTTTTTAAGTGGGAGCTTCCTTGGTTCATCTAAGATAGAGTAAAATAACTACTTTAATTTGCTAGTGCAGTAAGCCTGTTTTACACTGGCCTAAATTAGAATGTCAAATGTGAAACAGTGAAGTGAGGATTAGAGATCTGTATTTCTACATGGAAAGTATACACTGTAGCAAAAAACCACGATGGTTGAATGTAAGGGTGACAGTAAGGGATTGTATCCACACCATGTTTTAATTAGGGAGCATCAAGCCTGAGAAACTCCACTGAATTTTTCAGTTTTGCTGTACTGTATTTCAGCAGAATTTCATCAGCCATGGCTTGTATCTGTAATGTATAATGCTGCTGTAGTAACACCTGCAGTGCTAAGGGGGCTAACATGAAGGGGATATTTACAGTACATATAAGCATTTAAAAGTCCTTTGAATGAGATGTGAGATAGAAGTTCTCACTTGCTGCTATAGGTTCCTGACTGTAGAGGTTATGAAATATTTTCTTCTCCTTCTCCAAATCCCTTCCTGTAGTTTTTCCTTTTGATTTTGGAAAACTCGTTGCTCTTCTGAACCTACCATCTGTCCAGTGGAATCCTCCTGTTTTTGCAAAAAAAGTAATGCAAACTGTTGGGAGTGCTTGAGAACTGTTTAAATACCATTGCTTATAAACAAAAAGGAGTGCAGCTTTCTTTAGCCTCTGATGTTTGGACTCCTTTATGGGTGATGTGAACCTAAAATATTTGTTGACACTCAACAAATGATTGCTCAGAGAAAAGCTCCAAGAGATCTTCCTGAAATCAAAAGGAATGCAGCATTTACGTGGTTATCAGGGAAACATCTCCTGCATATAGCAATAACAAATTTTTGACACCTACACTGGCTTAAATTTTAAGTGCCATGCTGCAGGGGCAGAAATACCTGGAGAGAATTTGCTATTTTGCTTAACTTTTCCATTTTTTTTCCCCACTTTTCCCATGTCTCTGACTGAATGCCATGGACACCCAGTTTGTCAGCTGGGTTCCTTCCAGAGCATAGGATATGAGATGCTTCAATCTTAGTCTTTGCTTGGGCATGGTTACTGGAGAGCATTGGATCCAGGGCATATGACCCTGCTGCTGCTCTGTTTTCTTCTCCTTCTGGTTTCATCTAAGAGCCCTGAACATGTCACCAAGTCCCTCCCTGGTTCCTGCACCTTTTTTGCTCATCAGGCATCCATTTCTTTCTCCTAGAGAACAGACACAGGGCCCTAGAAAACAGTCATCAGGCACAGAGCCTGGGGAGAAAGCTGTGAGGGGGGATTCTGACTAGCAAGACTGGTGCACAGCAAGGAATACTCAGAAAAAGATGGTCTGAGCAGAGACTAATGAGGAAGAGATGAATCTGGGTGTTTGGTGAGTGGCTGTTGTAGAAAAAGGGTAAGAGGGAAGAGGTGCTGAACAAATAGATAAAATTGCCTGAGACCACCTCCTCTTCACTGGATGGAAATGTGGTTATGACAAAGAACCTGTAAGGGAAGCAGCTAATACAATAGAAATGTGGAGAAAAGCGCTTAACTGTGCCAAGTGCCTTCTTCAATCAGGGTCCCACTGCTGCTAAAGTGTAAGACAACTGGATTTATCACTATTTACTATTAATCAATGTCTCTTTACTATTAATCTATCTCTATTTACTAAATCTATTTACTAAATCTATTTACTGAATCCCTCACTCAAAGAAATGTGTAAAGAATAAGCCTAGACTTAAGCAGAACCACGGAGATATTATTTGAGATAGTCACAATCCAAGTCATTAGTTTCTTGTGCAGCTTTGTGGTTGAAGGCCACTCCTGAAACCATCTTATGAATCTGTTCACCTTCCCAGACTTTTGGTTTTGTTTGCACAGTAAACTAAATTAATTTATTAAACAAAGTAGTCATAAGTAGAAGCTAAATTAAAACTGATCTCGGATGATATTCTTCGTGGGCCTGGCCTCCCGAGGCAATGTGCTGTGAAGAAGCTGCCATTTTTCAGATGCACTGGCAGCTTCATGCTTCGCATGACAAAGACCTGCTGTCAGCCACAGCTCCAGCCTGCCTTGTGCCTGGCTAATGGAGCTAATCAGGGTGCAGGGGAGAAGAAAGAGTGGGTGGGTGGGTTGCCTAACAACGAAGGGTAAGTTGCAAGGAGAAGCTTTTTTAGTTTGTTTGTTTGGAGAGATTCTCTACGTTGATCATCGATCTCTGTTTCCTTAAAATCAGGGATAAAACTTCCAGTGACTGCCTGCCCTTCTGATTTTTAGTATGCAGCCCACCTGCACACAGCCCTTTCTTCTGCAGGAGCTGGCTATACAGTCTGTCTTGATTAGATGCTGTAGCTTTGGTATTCTTTCAAATTCTTCTGATACTCATCTTGTCAAATCTGTCAATTCTTTCTTAAAATACTAACAAAACACAAGACAAGGTAACGTGCTAGCCTGGTATTTAAAGCTTTCTTTGTTTTGATTTGCTATTACATCTTATTTTTCTCCCTATGAGGGACACAAAAGAGAAAGAATAGATACCAGATCAACAATCAAATTACAATGCTCGCTTTTCAGCAGTCCATGATTCACTGTAATCAACTGCTGGTGCTCCTGGTGCAGGAAAGGAATTGAGATAACTTGATAAAGCACCTCTGCTGTATTCAGGCTTCATCTGGCCCAAGCTTTTGCTTTGTTAATACTTTGTACTAGGATGTAACCTTCTTGAAAGAGATAATTTGGGGATGAATTCTCATGGCTTCAGTTTTGTCATAGTACTGTAGTTAGTAAAAAAGTATAATCTTTTTTAGTACAGTTGTTCCATTGAGAGGCTTCAAGTTAAGGATTTGTTATTTTTCACTCTTCTTGGGAATAATGTCTAATTTCTCTGACTTTGGGAGAGCATAATTAGCAAAGGAGTAATAGTAAAGAACAGAATTATGGTCTTCCATGTTATTGTTGATTGTGTGAATTTGTAGAGGAGCCCTGGTGAGGTCAAACCATGCACACAGTGTTTGTCCTGACAATGTGTTGTGGTGGTGGGAGTGAAATACAGATGCAAGACTGGCTGAGAAAGCTGCAGTGGCTCTGGGTGCCTGAGTGGTCAGGACTGGTTATATATTTGTTCATGAAAAATGCCTTCTTGGGCCTGAACTTTCTCACAAGGACAAACAGGAGTGAAAGGGCGATAGGACTTTTCCCCAGCAGTTGTGGTAATATAAGGACCCAGTCCTGATGAACCCATATAAACTCCTTTGTTTCTGGACTCTGCACCTCTTTAGGTGGCAGAGGGTTTGTGTTACCTCCTTTCTAGATTCTGTGTTTTATGGAGAGGGAAATGAGGGGCCTTTCCTGGCTTCTCTTCACCTGAATGGGACAGCTGCATCCAAAACTTCCCTTCTGTTTTGTCATCCTTCCTAAGTGTGGGTGATTGCAGGGATGAACTAACAGTGAAAAGCTTGTGGTGGCTTGCTCTGTGGCTGGGAAGTGGAAGAGGTTTTACAGCTGGGATGACATTTCTGTGTTTGTGTGAAAGAAGCAGTGTAGCTTCAAGAGCCCATGAGCCCCAATTATCTTATTTTTTATATACATCATAAATAAAACTTCAAAGCTTTGAAAGTGAGGAAGGGGGATGAAGCACATTCTCCCATTCACTAGAAGCGTTTTTGCCTGCCAGAACCATTTACTAAATCTGCTAAACAGCTTTGTTAAGGTGTTTATCCCACCAAGACAGTTCATAGCTATGGGCATTCAGGGATATAGAAACGAATTCAGGCCATGCCAAGCATACAGGACCATGTTTCTGAGCCTGACACAATATAGTGGCTCATCTGCATAATCCCTCCATCCTGCTTGAGATGGAGAATGGAAAAGCAGTAGATACTGTATGTCAACCCTGACAGCTTTATTATAACTAGGGAGTCTGTTCTTCTGGTCTTGCTACTTCCTTCTTGCCAGCATTCAGTCTGTAGAGAGAGGGCTGCATTGCCCCCTTTGGGGAGTTGGGAAAACCTGGAAAGGTGGCAAGGATGCAGAGATTTCACTTTATACTGTCCCTCACCATGTCTGAAGATGCTGCAGACTGTCACGTTGCAGGTACATTGAAGAGAAAATGTGTGGCTGTGTGGGCTGGCCTGTGTAAGGTAGAGTGCACAGTGGGTGAGCAGAGGAAGGCAGGGAGAGGTTTCCAAACCTGCCAGCTCTTATTTAGGCATGCCCATAAAGTGGCTAGATTTTCAATAGGCTACTGCTCTCAGCAGGAGTTGCTGGGTGCTGAGGCCTTCTGAAAATTTGGCTTCTTGACAGTACGATGCATCACTTAATTGGAAAGATTTCTTTCAGCACCCTGTGAATAATCCATTCTGTTTGAGTGTAAATAATATCGCTAATATTTCCTTTTTGGCTTTTGTGGAATATCATGGGGGTTTTTTTTCCCCAAAAAAAGCAAAGAGAGATTCTATTTATTGAAGTTGGGTGAATAATTTTCAATTAATAATTTATTCAGGGAAATCAAATCTGTTTCTGCTTGCAAAAATCTCCCCTCTTCAATTACTTACTCAAGTGCAGTGCATGTGACAAAAATTTTTACTGGTTCTCTCTTCAACCCCTCACATCTCCCATGCATCCCTTCTCATGGACTTGGGACAAGCTAATTTTGGGAACTTGTTGCTCAAACATGTTGAGTAATGTGGCAGCAGCTTCTTGGACAGGTAATCATGTGCAGCTGTCATGCAGGTATTTAAAATGGTGTTGGTTCTAATAAGCATTTGAGGCAATATGAATCGATTGTTCATGCTTTCTAGAAAGTACCCGGTGACAAACCCTATAAAAGTACTCCTCTGTTGTGCAGTAATGTTGTGTCCACTGGGCAGAGTTTTTATACAATCCCACTGAGAGTTGCTCAGCACCTGAGTGCAGCTGGTAGATCCAGCAGTTGGCTCATTTGTTTTGGAGGCATTTATCTTGGTGCTGTAGTTGGACATCCAAATCAAGGCTTGCGGGTATCCGTATCCACACTATTCCCAGCTTGCTTCATGTCCTTATCCTCAGTTTCTTTGGTTTGGTGTGTGGGTCCTCCACGTAGATTGTAAAGCTTTCACAGCAGGGACTCTCTCATTGTTCTGCCTCCCTAATCTGCAGGAGGCAGAACAATGAGATGGAGTGACTTCTGTGTCCTGCTTCTTGATGGCCTGACAGCAGATGCAGTCCTGGGGACTCCGGGTGCACAATCAGACTAAACAATATTTCCAACTCCTTTAATTTCACTGAGCTACTTAGGGAATAAGGTGCAAGGTGTCTAGTAGCAGAATTAGTTGAAAGACCGAAGTGAGGTGCTTTGTAGAGATAATCCACACCTCCTACTGTAGCTGGCAAAAGGGATATCTCCATCAGAAGCTGACATGAAACTGGCAGACTCACTGAGTGTTCTGGGGCACCCTCCAGCAACCTGATCAGTTGAATAATTTTGGCACCTAACTTAAGAGCATAAAATGAGATGGTGTGAGCATGTGTGTTCAATGTAGTCTCAAGAAAAGTGATTGGAAGTCCATACTAAATTTCTTTCCCAGTCAGTATATTTCTGTGGTATGAAAGCTTTTAAGAGTCATTTGAGTTATGGCTGGGCAAAGACTGAGCTATCTGATACTGATACTCAGGTCCTGTCTGAATTTGTGTGTGATCAGTGCAGTGCTGTCCCAGATTTCAGGGCACCTCTGCAGTTAATGTTGGCACCATGTCTCTAGCACAGATGAAAATTAAATTAGTCAGAGTGTAAAGGCTCCATGGACACCTGGAGAATATCTTAAATTTGTCTAAATTTTTAAACAAAATTTAAGCCTTACAGAAGTTATGTCAAGGTTAATTTGCTCTAGTGTTCTTTTGTCTGCTTGAACCAGTTGCCTGTTCTCATTCATCTCCTCCATCTGTCTTACTGCTAGTAGGAGACAGGGTGCTTTTGAGGATCACTCTCCTCCAGGGGCCATTCCAGGGACTGCAGGAACTGAGAAAGACTCTTAATCTGCATTTACTGCAGCACCCCTGGACCTGCAACATTTTTCTTTAATAGACAAATCTTTGTCAGAGAAACTAAGTAATGAACTTTATGCAAGCATCTTCCATAAATTACTGCTGACTAAATCAATAGCAAGCCTCGCCTGCTGCTCTCAGTTTATTTCCTTCTCTCTCTGCATGAGCAAATACTGACACACCTGCTAACTGCACAAATAGCACAGAGCAGTGCAGGCTGTCCCTAGGATGAGAGCCCCAAGCAGCTTGGGCAGAGTGGCAGTCAATGAGTGAGATCAGCCTAGCAGTGAGAGGAGAGCATGAAAAGGGCCTTCTGGAAGATGCTGGGTTAGATGAGGTGTCTCACCATGGTTTACATACCCATATTTCTCCTTTAAAATTGTTATGAAGGATTTAACTTGAGCAAAGTACTGCTGTATACACAAGGTTGAGAGAACAAATTGCTCTAAGTAAGGCATCCAATGTTGCTCTTGAAATGCCCTCTTGAATTTTGGATTGTGACTGGCAGGTATGAATGTCCATCACATGCTCTGCTGGTTAGCAGAAGTCTTGTGGAGGCTGAAGCAGTGACTTGTGTCTGGCCAAATGACTCTGCCCATCCCCTTAGCCAGACCAGACTCCATGCCTGTGCTCTGAGGCTGCTAATCCTTCCCTAAATTCCAGCAGAATTATGTTAGAGGCTTCTCTAATATGAAAAGTGTTTTGTTTCAGAAGTATTGAAGCCTCTGTAAGAGAGGAATATTGTTGGTTTAAAATCATATTTTACAGGAGATAATTTATGACATGTTATGCCTTTGGGGAAAAAACTGAAAAGGAAAGGAATTCTCCCTATTCCTGAGGGAGAAGGATAATATCTGATAAGTGAAATTAGTCATAAGTTGGGGAAAATGTATGTTAAAACATGAAAGCATGTTCTTATGTTATGAAATAATTTTGTAGGATTTAATTTTTTTTTCCATATCACTCCCTTGCATATTTTCCTGTATAAGGGATTGCTAGTTTATAAAATGTTGTAATCCAATTGCTTGCTATGTCTTTTCAAGATATTTCAAGTAAGTCATAGAGAGAAAGGTGCCTTTCTAAACATTGCATATGCAGAAAGTAAAAAAACACCTAGTCAGAGATACCAAAGCCAACATGGTAAGCTTAAAAATCATGGCAGAAATTTGATTCTAATCAGATAAAATGCTGCTTGTATCCCCCCATAAACTAAGCCCCAAGGGTGCAAACTACATTTTTATGAGATTGTTCCCCAAACACCAGTTTTGTAACTGCATATAATCTAAATGTGCATTTCCATAGACTTTCTGCAGAAATTTGTGTAAGGCTTATTGTATCACATGGATACAATACTAAAAACAACATTTTAGTTAGAAAGTACTCACTGGGCAGCAAAAGAGAAGGGGCCTGTGGGAAATCCTATTTATTTGCATTTGGTGTTTGCATTTCTTGCTGTAAATGTTAAATACATGCCTCCTGTTTCAGATTGCACGAGCCCTTCATTTGGGTTTTCCAGCTCCATCTGTAGTCAACAGAATACAAAAAGAGCAGAGGCAATGCTCTGGCTGTTGTAATAGCTAAATCAATTTTTGTTGTCATTTTTACACACACATTACATAGGTGCATAAAATTAGGTGTCAGGTTCTCTGCCAGCAGTATTTAGTGATAGGTAGTTGTGGAGCTTTGGGGGCTATCAGATATGAGGAAGTTGTCCATGAACAAAATGAACCAACAGCAGGAAACATTCTTGCTGCCCTAGGCAAGAAAATGGCTAGAAGTTGAAAGAGACTCCATTTGTAATTTTTGTTTTAAGTTAAAATCATGGGGGAGCTGCTGTGTGGAGCAGCCCAGGATTGTGACTAATTTAGTGAAAACACCAAATCTGAGTTCCATGAATTAATAACATTGACCAGTATTAGTGTAGTGAATTAGCGCTGAATAATGTGTTGGTACCTGAACCAGCAGAAGGTGAACACAGGTTATTGTCTCTCTGGTCTGGGATATGCACCTGATATGGGCTTTAAAAGAAAGTCAGTGCTTAATTTAAAGCAACAAAGTTCATCACTCTGGTGTGGAAATGAGAGGAGAATGATGACAACATTTACAAGGCATCAAAAACCTGAGAAATTTTTGGCTAACTTTCATAAATTGTCTCGTGGGCACTCTGGATGTACCTGGACTAGACAGAATTTTAAAAAAGTATTTCCAGTATTTTTGAGACCAAAAGACTCAAAGAAATCTTCCCCTCATCTCACAATTAATTTAAATATAATCAGCAAAAAGCCCAAGCCAAAAAATAATTAAGCAAAAGGAGATGGAAATCTCTTGCAGAATTGGTTCTGCCAGAAATATATTTGTTGTAATATCCCACTAGTGGCCAGTAAAGGAAATGGAAAGTGAAAATCATGCCAAGATTGCATATTCACAGCTCTGCCTACTCTTTTCTCAGTGCCCAGAAGCATGAAGGCCTGACACAACACCATTTTTAACATTAAACTAACTCTTGTCATGTGCAAGTGGAAGATGAGCTAGATCTAAGATATATATATCTAGCCCTTCTGCTACAGAAGGTTGGATTCTAATTATCAAACTTGTAGAGCAGGCAGCAAGAAGCCTCTGCTGCTGATAAATGACCATTAGTGTCTTTCTAGTGGTTTAGGTGCCTAGTTGTCCCAAATGAGAACAAATAAAATAGGGAACAAGCCTCTGTGTTACAGTGCTACAGATGCAATGCTCACCTGTTACTTAAGGTGAAAACCAACATGTGATTTTTGGCTTGCCAAGGGCTGAGAAAAGCATCACAAACAGAGGATATTCTGGATAGGTCTGAGATTGTTACAGGACCTGGCACCTCCTCCTGCCATGGTCCATCTGGTATGAGAAGCAAAACCTCTGCAGAGGGAACTCCAGAGTAGTGGTGGTTGAGGTGAGTGGTCCTGCTCACCTGTGGATGAGTCAGGATTTCCTGTAGTAATATCCAAGAGTGAAGTTTGTTTACTCACTGCACCATCAGGCCTCTGAATGAGCTATTACGGTCTATAAGGCAAATATGTATTTATTTAGACAATTTTTTAAAAATTGATTTTTGATCCAGTACGTGGTAAAAGCTCCTAAGGAACCAGCTATGTAAATCCTTCTTTAGCTGCATAAATACTCTTTTTATTCTCTCTGTAGTTAACTTTCATGTGATGATACGGAGGATGAATGATGATTAGCTGGAATCAGTGCTCGGAAAAGAGGGATAACAGGGAAATGGATTCTTCATCACATATTTTGTTATGAGGCTTCAGTAATTAAACTCTTTACAAGCAGGATAATAACCAGTAGCCTTTCCTTCTTATGGTATTTATTCCTGACTCTGCCATTCAGGTTGGCCCAGTCGTATAACCTCCATTTCCTCACCTGTACACCAGGAATAAAAGTATTGACCTTCTTAATAATATCTCTCAGAGATGGAAAGAGAGGAGATGTTCTTTAAGATCTGCATAATTATTGTTAAATTCAAGCTATGAGCAGTTCTCTTGGAGCTGATGGGAATGCCCACATGTGGAGCTAGTTACAGAACGGGGAGCCACTGATGGCTGCAAATTGTGGAAAACTGGCCTTCTGCTGGATCATCAGTCTGCTTCTGGAAAACTGTTTTTGCTTTCCATATGGGCTGGGACTTTCAGCGATGCTTTAGCAAGTTATATGCCTGGGAGTTGGATGCATAACTCTTTCAAGGTTTTTGAAAGTCCTTGCAAGGAAGCAGGGGGTTGCTGTTGGAATTGCAGTCTAAAATTACAAACAAGCGCGTAAAAAAAAAAAAAAAAAAAAGAATAAGATGAAACTGTAGAAGGAATGGGGAAAAATCTTCAGTTATTTTGGAAATGGAAACTTTAATGGAAATTAAAGTGAAAATTCAAAAAAACACTGTAAGTAGGAAAGAAATTCTGGGTTTGCTATTTCAATGTGAGTGCAAACATTTTATCTTAAAATGGACACTTGCAGGGTGGCAGGGCGGGAATCCAAAGTACAAAGCACACGGGAATATTCATGATTCTTTTTTGCTTAGTTGAGTCTGTTTTCAACTCCTATTGGGATGGACTGAAATACCAAAATAAGTAACCTGATTTTTGACACTGCTTTGAGCAGTCTTCATTAAAGAGAATACAAGTGACTGTAGCCACCTAGTTTGGAAAAAACCTCAGCCACTTCTTTTTATTTATGCCACTTGCTTTCTTTTAGTTATGTTAGTAACAGAGAACCATGATTTCTCTTGCTTCTCTTCCAATTTAAGTAGGTAATATCCATATGCAAATTTCCTAGAAAGGTCTCTTGGCAAATACAGGGGGAAAAAAATCTAGGAAAACTTCTTAGCAACAGCTGGGAAGAACATCAAGAAGGAATCTTTCTTTCTCAGCCTTGGAAACGTGTTGGCATTCATATCTCTGCTCAGTGCTCCACTGGAGCTGTGTGCTTATTAGTGCTCTTAGAGTGCAGACAAACTCCACTGATTCAATATATATGCTTGTCCCACATTCTTTGTTCATATTTTAGTCCAAAAGTCTCCACAGGTGCATACTGCACTAATCCAAAGCTCAGAAAAGCTTTTTGGTCCTTGCTGTCATCTTGCATGTCTTGACTTATAGTCTCTTCCCTCAATGCCCCTAAATCCCTCCCTCTTATAAAGGCACTGAGCTGTTTCAGAATGTCTTTGTACTTAATATTGCAAATGTCTGCTACCTGTGTCTGGTCTGGGCAGCAAGGAAGTCCTCTGGCCTGTTTTGGAAACTGCTGCAAACAGTGGCTTGCATTTGCAGGCATGTGATACCCTGTTCTTTATTTGCACTTGACATCAGTGTGGTGCAGGGACATCAAGGGGCTTATCACTAGAATCAGGCTCTAGTGAGGACAACCATGGCAGGACTTTTCCAGCCTGAAATACGAAAGGTGTGTTCCTCTTTTATGCAGAAAATCCCAGGAAGATGGCCCATGTAATTACTGGAAATCAGCAATCTGTCTCCTGTCATTCAATTTAACCCATGTAAACTTGCCATGTGCAATGGATACAATCCGTGGGTGTGATTTCAGAGAAGGAATGGTCCATCTGGTTTATGCAAATGCTGCTTTAAAGGAAGATGACTGACAGCTTTTTCCAGGCACAGAGTGCAGCAGATAGGCTGGAAGCTGGTTACTTACCAGCTTGGATACAAAAGATCTCTGTGTTAAGCATGCTGTCAAAGTAATGGAAGCTGATATCATTAGCAGAAGCAGGCAAGTAGGCAGTGGGAATGTTGTGGCTGAGCAGGTAAGCCAGAGCTCAGCTGTTTGTAATGTGAGGTGACTCACATGGAGGAAAAAAGGCTCACCTCTTCTGGATGGACAGTGATTTTTTGTGGATAGCTCTAATTTGTAAAACCTGCAGAGGCATTTGAAGATGTGCCTTGCAGCAGAAGTGATCCAAAGGGGTCACAAAAATGAGGAGTGATCATCAGTACAGCTGCAGCCTCATTTCCTCTCCTGAAAATGGTGCTTCTGTTCTGATCTAGCTGTTCCGGAATTACATTTCAAAATAATTAAAAGACAATCACACCTGTTTTTCTTATTCAAAGTTCAAAAACATACTGCAAAGTATGTTGTCTTGCATATTTGTCTGCTTAATTTGTACCTAGAGATATTTTCTCTTTATTTTTCTTTCCCTCTTTGAGATTTCAGATTACTGATCTGGAGAAAATGGGCAGTTTGCCTTTACATTGTATGAATAGCAGAATAGGATCCTGTCACTGATGAAAGTACTATATTTATGACTCATTATAATCCATTCATTGCTTCACAGACCCAGAGCCCTCCAGGGAATACCACAAACCCACATAATTTTCCCAAGTGCTCCATTTCACATTTGGATCTTTGGTTTAGCATATGAAAAAGGAAGAAAAAGGCGCAGGAAGGCAGGGAGTCCATGCAAGTGTGCGTGTGCTGGTGCTCAGCAGGGATTGCAGGAATTTCAATTCAGAGCATCCCTGTTGTGCTCCTGATCCTCATTCCTTCTGATGCTGTAACAACCATGAGGAGCAGAGGGGGTGAACTTCATGAGCTGACAGAGGCTATCATGCCTTTAATGGCTGCAGGCTTATTGAGGTAGGCGAGTATTGGCACCACAAACCTTGCTGGAACAGGCTAACAGAGTGGCTTTATGGATCTTTACACATTGGGAAGCCATCCAGAGGGACCTGAACAAGCTCAAGAAACGTGCACCTCCTGGGGTTGAACAGGACCAAGTGCAGCGTGCAGCACCCGGGCCGAGCCCTCGGTACCCACATGGCCTGGGGGATGAATGGATCAGAGCTGCCCTGCTGAGAAGGATGAAAATCTGGACATGATCTGACAGTATGCACTTCCAGCCCAGAAAGCCAATTCTATCCTGGGCTGCACCAAAAGCAGCGTGGCCAGCAGGGTGAGGGAGGGGATTCTGCCCCTCTGGTTTGGTGAGAACCCACTGGAGTGCTGCTTACAGCTCTGGGCTCCCCAACACAAGAATGACATGGACACCTACTGACGGAGTCCAGAAGAGGGCCACATAAATGATCTGAGTGCTGGAGGAAAGGCTGAAAGGGTTTGGGTTATTCAGTCTGGAAAAGAGAATGTTCCAGGAAGACCTTATGGCAGCCTTCCAGTACCTACAGGGAGTATACAAGAAAGCTGTCAAACTTTTTACAAAGCTGTGTAATGACAGGACAAGGGTAGCATTCTTAAACTAAAAGAAGGTAGATTCAGGCTGGAAATCAAGAAGAAATTTTTTACAATGATGGGGAGTGTAAAGCACTGGAACATGTTGCCAAAAGAGGTGGTGGATGCCCCATCCCCGGAAGTGTTCAAGGCCAGGCTGGATGAGGTTCTGAGCAAACTGATTAAATGGAAGGTGTTCCTGCTTACTGCAAGGGGATTGCTTTAGATCATTTTTAAAGATCCCTTCCAACCCAAACCATTCTCTGATCTTGCTGCAGAAAGGAGCTCAAAGTTCTGTGCAGCAAAGCTACAGTGCTACGTTTTCACAGTGCTGCCTGACAGTCCTTGGAATAGCATGAAATTGCAGCTTCTTACTCTGCAGTGCCTAAAAGATTCTATTACCTAATCTGGTGTTACCAAGTAGAATTCCTGGCTAGGAATGTATAGCTCTCAGATAGGTGCTAGCAAAGCTCTATGCAGAGTGTTTTGACCAAGACCAGGTGTTTTGGCTGTGCCTTGCAGGTGGTCTGATTGCCCCCTTAGTGCACAGCTTTCTGATGGCTGTGCTTAGTCCGTGGCTGGTGTGGTGTCTGCATAGTGGTGTTGGGACTGAGTAGTTCAGCTTTAGCTGCAGTGTAGAAGAGGAGGGCGGCTTTGAGGGTCACTTGGGTCTGAAAGTTCTTTTCTGGATTGGTTTTACAGAGTAAATATCTCCCTCTCTCCTTGGCATGGGAAATAGCTGCTGATGCATACTTACCTTGCTCAGGTTCAGAAAGCTCTGCAGTAGTTTGGGGAGGATTTTTTTTTTTATTTGGATGTTATTCTGTGTATTGACATGCCTTTTCATTTGTAGCATGTGCAGTATTTCCAGAGCTGTCTATTTCTTGGTGGAAATCTGACTGATGCCAGTACTACTCTGTCAGTAACCCTCTGAATGCCTTCATCAGAGGGGATGAAATTTTGGATGTTTGCAGTGGGGAGTGTGGTTGCCTCTGTTAGTTCAAGATGCCTTCACTGGGATTGAAGTGTCACCTCTCTCAATGAGGCAGACAAGGAGAACAGAGGTGGCAAGATGCAAGAGGCCAAACTCGGGTCTTTGGGGAGATAAACATAGACTGGAGCAAATGAGTGAGAAGTTCATATTTTTTACTTCAACATACAAAATCTGTTTTTTGACTTTTATAGCATGATTTGCAATCTCATTACCTGGTTTTGTATGAAGTCTGAAGAATCCCTTGTCATTTCTCCTTTGTAAGTTTCACCATTATTGTCCCTGCTTCATGATTCCTCTCCCCTTTTTCCCCTCAAAACTTTGTTTTTTCTAGCCAAGAGGAGACAGTGAGTCACTTCTGATCACTTGGTGGTACCTTTTAATTTTCTGCTGTTGCTTAATGGAGCACTTCAAGGAATATGCTCCATTTTGTTCTTGCGCCACTGTCATGCTGTGTGTAATGGTTAGGGCAAAGAAGAGGAAAACATCATAACTCTTTCTTTCTCTAGGAAGTTCATTGAAAAGTAGCAGAGATTCTGTATCTGCCAGGAATGAAGGTGGTATGGAGTACCTGGGGAGTGCTCTGCTGTCTGGAGTAGAGTGGATCTGCAGCAGGGACTTGAGTCCTGCTTACCCCAGACCCTCACTGAGGTGGGAGCGCCCATAAAACCTGGCAGCTTTTGAGAGCAAAACATCTCTTCAAATGGCAATTCAAACTCAGTGGCTCCACAGGTTTCCCTGGTAAGTCACCTGCTGAGACTTAAAAAAAAAAAAAGTCTTAAAATGATTGATTTGATCTGGGAAAGATTTGATTTAGAGAGCTGTTCAGGAATTCAGGACACTTATGCACTGAGTAAGTATGGATTTAATGGCTTAATTTAAAGCATCCAAGTTTTAAAATGTTAGACTTGAGGTAGTAAAGTTTCGTATGAATAGTAAGAAGTTCTTGAAATCAATCAGGGTCCATCCCTTTGCTCTGCAGGCAGGGTGGTGGGTGCTGGCAGGAAGGCAGGGCTGTCCGTGTGTGCACGCTGCAGATGGTGCTCAGCCATAATCACCGTGGAAAGCGGTGATGATAACAGAACCATGACAGCAGCGCGCTTCTGGCTGGTGCCTTCGACAAGTGCGCTCGTGTGCCGAAATCAGGGATGCCTCTCTGAAATGCTGCTGCCTCTGGGGAATCTCAGCTGCAGTTATACTTATGGCAAATGAGGTGGTTGAATCAAAAATCCCTCATCCTAATATCCTCTGCTTGGCCAGCTTTATGCATTGTGATCACTATATGGGAAAGCTTTTAGACGCGTGCTTAACCAGACATTTTCAGTGAGGGCATGCTAGAGTTCTTTTCAACTCTACAGTTCTCATAAAAGCAAAAGCATGTAGATATGTACTTGTGTGCTTGAGTTTTGTGAGTAGCAGTCTATTCTATTTTAATCCTACTTAAACCGTGAGCAGAAAAGCCTCCAAGCAGCATGACTGCCCAAGTTCTTATGTACGCTTTTGATGCCTCGGTGACTGCAGATGTATTCAGACCTCTTTTTGTTGCATTTGCATTGGCTAGCATAGGTATGTAAGATTTTGGCTAATATAGAACTGCATAATTTAAATTAATGGGGCTTCCTGGGTAGGAGGCATAATATCTAAATATTTTCAAGAAGAATTTTCACAAGTCATATTGAATAATGTCCCTGCTGTGCTGTTCCTCTGCCTTTCAAAGACATGGCTAGAGAAAAAAAAACAAACCTCTGATAAAAAAAAAGAAAAAAAAACCAACCAAAAAAAAAAAAAAGGCCAAAAAAACCCACAAGCCCCCAAAAAACCCCAACCTAATAATCCCCAGTTCCTATTCATCTTAATTGTGCAGTATTTTATTTAAACCCTTTTAACATACTTTTCTTAAGCAAAATGCCAAGACATGATGGATAACTGTTATGCTTTACTGAACAATCCTGAGAAACTAACCTGGAAAATGAGGATATTTGCTTTTTCTTGGGCATCCTCAAAATGATGTGATTTTGTGAGGTGTCAATAGCTAGGGTTTCTCAAAAGAAGCAGTTGTTCAGAACAAATCATAGTCACTGTTTGTCTCCCTGGGTTGTTTCATGACTGTATTAATAGGAGTAGTCATTGTTTCAAACATTATTTATTGCTCTTAAGCACAATCTTAAACTTGTCTATTACCAAAAATTTCTTTCAGAGAAAGACTTTCCTGCATTAAACAAGCTTATATCAGAGGACCAAAATTACCCATTAAATTGTGGTGAGTCCAAAATAATTTGATCCAGCAAAACCATAGAAAAAAAAAATACTTAACTTTTTAAAATATGGGGCTATTTTGGAAATAAAACATGAAGAGCAACCTCAGCAAGAATTGAAAGGTGTCAATACTCAGCAGAGGAGTCCAGCTCCTTGCAGGGCTGAGGTTGTTGGTAGTGCCACTGTGAGAACAGATTTTGAGGGGTCTGCAGGAAGCAGATTGTTTATGTGCTGGTAGTGGCAATGAGTATGGTAGAGAGTTGGTGGGTCCTTCTGATTCTTTATAACTCTGTCCCCAGCAGCTTTTCTGTTGTCTACTAAACCCATCCATATACAGCTTCTTGCTCTTTGAGCAATAACTTGGGTCTCTCACCTCCCTTTCCAGCTGTTTCCAACAACTGCCTGGAAACAGTATTTTTTGAAGTGTCCATCCTTCTGTCAGATGTTATTAAGTAGAATAAAAAGTTTAGAAGTTTTGATGGTGGATTACTAGACCAAAACAAAGAGAGCATGCCTCCAATTTCTTTACAAAATCACAATATCCCCAACTAGAGAAAATTACTGCCTCTTGAAGCAATTTGGTTTTATAAAGACATTGCTGAAGTTTCCCTAAAGCCTAAGCCATCCTTAGAAAATGAGATTCTGTGATGGCATATGCCAGCATGTTTCTGACAAGCTCAACTAACTGACTAGCCTTCTGGAATTATTTATTTAGCCTTTTTCAAATTATTTAGATTTTTAATTAGAATCTTGATGGCATTGAGATTTGGCAACTTGATAGCAGGAGTAACTGCATCTTCTTTAAGGAAACAGCTTTCCAAGTGACATAACCCTGTATGAGGGAGAATGGGGAGGAGGTGGGAACAGCCTTTCCCATGGTATCCCAGAAAGAAAACAGCTTCATGGATTAGGAGCTTAATTAGGACTGAAATCCATAGCAATAAGTGGGGAACAAATATAGTTAATTTGATTAAGCCTCAGAGTGAATGAGTTGCACACTGCATTGATTACTTTAAAGCAAATAACAAAGGCAAGGCCGTTTACTTTATGGCACTATTACTGCAAATGAAATCAGTATCAAGCAGGTTGCTGGGGAGTGTAGCTAAGACAACCTCATAACCTCATCTGCTGATAAATGAATCTTTGGCTAATCAGTAGACTCAGCATGGAGGCTACTCCAGCAGACTGTAAGTGAGTCACAGCAAGGCAGGTACCCTCCTAAACAAGAAGGCTCAGAAATAAACAGGCCTTGGATAGATGGTAAAGGTCAAGCAGTCTCTGTACTTGAAGGAATTCCTCAGAAAAATACAACTACTCTCCCAGGGAGGGCAAGAAGGAATTATATTGATTATGCACAATGCAAAAGAGTGACTTGTAGGGCTTCACAGCAGTATTTACATCAACAGATAGACACCAGAATAACCTGATTAAAATAAAATGCAAGTTTTGCTGCTGACATGAGAAGTGAGAGTTTCATAGCACAGCAGGAGGACTGAGGAGCTCTCGATGGCTCTTCACAACATCAGTTCTCTCCTACCACTCCCCATGGTTCTCTGTAGGACTGGCTGGCTGGAGATATCTGCCATTGCCTCTGCAGATGGTGTTGCCCAGAAGATAAAGATGGGAGGTTCTTCCCCTTCCTCCTCTGCTCCATGTGATACACTGAGTCTGCACATATTGAGTGAGAGAGAAGCCAGCACGATGGTTTGCTCAGTTTGCATTGATCAGTCAGATGCTGTGCATCAGTCTGCGGCAAGAGTGAGGGGAGCACTTCTGCTAAGCTCCTTTTGTTGAGGAGGGTACTTCAGTACCACCACCAAAAGGGTGGTCCTTCACATACCCTGTTGTTTCTTAATTAGCACCAGGCAGATCCTGACTGCACAGCGTTCCCTGAGGAGGTAAAGCACTCTGAAAAGCTTCTGGGTGTGTGCATGTGTGAACCATCCCTGCTGAGATTTCTGCACTAGGTATTAGCACTGGAGAAATAGCTGCCCTCCCACCCACTACAGATAATTTTATTGCTTCTGCATCTCTGAAAGTGGGATAGTCAACTGCTTGAAATTTGGAGACAGAAATTCTTCAAAAGCCCCTGCATCTGTTCTCAGTCCAAGCAAGCACTCTCAAGAGGCCAACTTCCCATAGGCCATCATGCATAATGTGGATGAAACCTCTTGAATTATTGATCTTGCAGAGGCATATAATTGTAGCTTACACAGTGTGTTTACTCTCAGCGCTTTGATTTATCAGATCTTATAATAATGTTCTCACTTTTGGCACTTGTAAAATACAACTGGCTTGCAGTTTAATAAATATTGACTTCTAGCCATTTGCTGCTTTGTGATTATTCCTCCTAAAGAATAAACTGGTTGCTTCCTTCATTCAGATCCACTGCAAATGGTGCAGGATGGGAACACTTTTAATATTACATTTCCCCACCAGGGAAAGACTTGGCTCAGCAGTGACCTTCCCATGCTTGTAAGATCAGGTCACTGTTTCTCAAGATGATGTGCACTTGAAGATATTTATGGTCACCATAAGAGTCAGCAGGCATGTCCCCTCCATAGAGAGAGCCCCTTTTCCCAGCCCTTTTTTATTTGTGTTCATCGCTTTTAACAAATTTAGATATTCCTTGTTGTTCTGATTAAAATGAGGACAATCCCTGTGCTTCACCTGGTAGATTTTGTGTTCAACCCTCTCATCACTGAATTATTGGTGTGTGCAGCACACTGGGCCAGGGCTGCCTGTGGAACTCCTGCCAGAGGGGAGGATAGTGGTTGCTTGCTTAAAGCAAGATATGTCATCCAACCCCATCTTCCAGCAGCTGGAGAGCCATTTTCTGCTACTGCCATACCTATGTTGGTCACATATCTTAAACAGCTTTGGAGATCATTCCCTTTCTCTAACCTGAACTGCTCATTTTCCAGTTTGCATCTATGCAGTTTCTCTCTTATGTGTTATTATAAATCCACATTCCTTCTATGACTGACACTACCCAAACATGGTGGAAGCATGTAGCAGTGACAGTCGTGAAATCTTTACAAGAAATGGCAAATGCTCATCTTTTTGATGTAAAACCAAGAAGATAATGAGTTTTTATCATTTGAGAGGCTCCTGCTGTCCTAGAGGCTTTTTTCTGGGTTGAAGACTCATTGCGTTAGGTGAAATCCAGACTCACAGTGGGAGCTTGTCAGTCAAACTGCTCATAGCTCAACAAACTGCAGGGCAGGGGTGGAAAAAATCAGAGATGATATCCTGGATTCACAGCCTGATTAAATGACCTTCCCTTGGCTCCCACAGCAGGTCCATTGCCGAGCCATACAATGAATCTACTTCTTTTGGTTCAGTCCTGTGTTATGATCCATAAACTCACCTGTCCCCACCTGTCAGCATGGGAGTCAGAATGAAGACTAACAATTTTAGCCAAGCCATCAGAATCCCATATTCTAGGCTGCATTTGCAATGCTGCCAGCACTGAGTTCCCTGGATGTCTTTCTGTTAATTGATAGTAATATCAGTCAGTTCAAGGAAAAAATACTTCCACTGTCTTTTCTGTGGAGAATCCTCTGTTTGGTTGGTAGATGCTGCAAGATGGCTCTTGGAATTTGATTATATTTTTAAATGAGTTTAGTTGAGTTTAATTTATTTAAATAAGATATATACATTAGAAAATATTGAAATTAAAAATTACCTATTGTTTTCTAATTAGATTTATTTTTGTGCTTAATTAATATATTTCCTTTCTCTTTGCTCATTGCTAAAAAGTAGATACATTAATCCCGGAAAATACCAATCTAGATCCCCTTTATTAGGTGAGCTTGCTTTGCACCAGGTGAGGACTTGGCCTATAACCATGTAACCCCCTTTGTGTTAGCAAAGTGCAGCATGTTTCTGTGAGTCTCTACTTCTCAGGAAGGATTTGCCAAGCTCTAACTAGCACGGGTAGCTCAGTCTTGGGGAGGAAACATTTCCCTGCAGGCATTTCTAGCTTTTGCCTGGTCTTCCCCAGCCAGCACCCTGCGATGAGGTGCTCCAGCAGGATGTGTGACAGGAAACCCTGGTGTCACCTCAACCTGTCTTCCAGCTTCCTGTTCAGGCTTCTGGCTGCACACAGAAAAATGATAAGAAAAATGCAATTTACATTTTCTCCTGGTATCCTAATTTTCCTTCCTGAGATCTAATTCTCTCCTGCATCCCCCTGGTTAGTGGAAAGAGGATGCTGAGCAGGTGGGAGGCAGCCTTAGGTGATGTGCTTATATTCCTGTCTCCTGGGGCCCTGCCTAGCTCCAATCTCTCTAGTATGAGAGATACTCCATCAAGCTGGATCTGCCTTGGTTTCAACATACTCTTGGATGATAAAACTGTGACCAGTCCTAAGACTTTTTTTCCTAGTGCATTGTGGCTGTAAATTTTAGAACATAAGTTATGGAAGCAGACAGACGTCAAAAAGAGGGAAATTAATGTCTGAGTGTCACCAATTTGGGAATCCCCCTGCTAGCTGTGAGGCTGGTGTGAGCTCCTGCTATTGGTATAACAGGCCTGATGTGTTCTCTCAGCAAACAGATCTGCACATCTGCTTTATCCACTAGATGGATGACATAAAGCAGTTTCCTTTACAGCAAATACTTTATGCCATCTTTAATCTGAAGTGTGTTTCTGTAGTCTGCCAGAAAACTTCGGTGTGAATTTCTTGTTAGGTCAAATATATGTTTGGAAGCCTTGATCAGTGATGCAGAGAAAGATTTGTCTCTGAGAGAAAGATTGGCACAGACAGGCATAGATATAATTGTATTAGCAGTCCCCTACTTCTCAGCACGTGTGCTCAATGTGTAACTACAGGATAGCTGAGAAACTCGATAGCACAAGGACAGAAAGGATAGTTGGTTTCATTTTCTGTGTCAGTATCTATCATCTGCCTGTCTCCTGTATTTCCACGATGTGATATCCAACCTCTGTAACTGAGATCTTTAGCACCGGCTAATGGATGTGAAAGCTTCAACCCCCAGCTACTTTAACGGGAATTAGTTTTTTTGTTTGTGGTTTTTTTTGGGGTTTTTTTTGGTTTTTTTTTTTTTTAGAATTGTTGCATTTTCCTCTGAAGATTTGCCTCACTGTGTTCATCCACATGGGTGCAATTTCCTTAAGCTCATGCAGCCTTATAGTTTTATATTTTCAACTACTGCCTCAGGAGAATCTCTGAAGGTTAGTTCTGTCACCTCTGGGTCAGTATCGTTTTGCAAATATACCATATCAAATTAGAGTAATCTTTCCATGTGATCATCCCTGTTCATCTGCAAAATAGTAACTTGAACTACAGTGTGTTTCTTCTTTCTTGCTGTAGGATTGTCGCTGACATTTATTTTTCTCGGCCTCAGACTTTTGTAAGAGATACCAATTGCAGATTAGCAGCAAATTTTTTGTTGTATTTTTTTTTTTTAGCAGAGATTTCAGCAAATTCAAGTAGCATTTTGAAGAGATGCAGCATTACATAGGTGACATTATAAACATGAGCAGACTAAGGGAGGGTAGGAGGATAGAAACAGAGGGAAACTGTGGATCAAAAATGTTCATCAGAAGTCATAAAGAATGTCATGGTCTGGGCTGTCCAGACAGCTTCGTCTTGAATTCCTCACTTCCAACTGAGTCACAAAGACTGCATGCTTTCCCTTCTTTCCTTTGGAAAGAGATGTATAGTTCAGAAATTCATTTCACAGAATTGCATATCCTTAATAAAATTCAGCTCTAGTTATGACCCTGTGAGATGATTAGTGAATTAGAGTTCTTAATTAGCATTTTGCATAATTCATGGCAATTACAACATTCTCATGGATATGATTGTCAAGGTGCAGATGTGCAAACATGCAGCTATAATTTTCTCATCTAAATAACTCTTTTGGTGAAACCTCTAATTTTTACAACTCTATTGTGTAAGGGCTATTATTCCTGTTGTTATTTTTAAGGCATGAGAAAATGGATGTGAATCTCACTTCAGCTCCAAGCACTGCAACTAACTGTTTTTCAGAAGCTTTAAAAACTGTCATAAAAGTTTGCTTCTGGGTGTGAATTAGGCATTTGAATTTTCTGAAGGACCTATCCTACCAATTCTAACATCCCACAGGGAATTGTATTGCAGTTTTTCAGTCATAATAATGAAACAAAAGCTAAATCCAGTACGTGCACTAGCCAAGATTTATATGGCTGGATTGTTAATGGATAGAGCTCCCATTCCTTCTTCAGCTGAAAATAGATCTCAAAGTTCTTTGTATTCTGAAGATCCTTTTGTCAGAAATGTATAAAATATTATGTATCTAAGTTTATTAGGACTAGCATTTTGGGCACAGAAAAATCTGGCAGATACATAGAGTGAGTGGCAGCTAAATAGAGGAGGAAGATGGTCACAGCACAGTTAGAATCTCTGAACTTTCCAAAATCCCATCCATCAGAAATTGAAGGCAACTGAAGGCACAGAAATCAGTGAGCCAGATGATCAAAATACAGTTGCACCCAACTCAACACTTCCAGGTACAGCTCGTATTTAAAAAAAAAAAATTACTGAGTTCCAAGTGACAAATTTGAATTTCTACTTCCTTCAATAAGTGCCTACCCAGACAGCATAAAATGTAATTAATTTTATCTTCATAATTATAATCTAATATGTAAATCCATTTATAGTATTCCCTTCTATTAAAGGTACAAATCAAAATTATAATTTCTAAACAAAAGTTGTGAATTTCCTTAAGTGAAAAACATTTGTAATTTCCCACAGGAAATTTTAATCACTTTAGGATGTGTAGTCACAGAGAATGCAGGAGTTTCATGCAGTCAGAATGTGATGGAGGGAAAGTGCAACCCTTACATTCTTATTAGAGACAAATGGCACTCAGAGGGACCTAGACATGTATGTTTGGACACACATCATTTTTAGCAGCTGATACCATCTTCCAGCATCCCCAAAGCAACTGGTTTGCAGCTGCTTACCAGTCCTTTCTAGCTGGAATTAATACCCAGATTAAAAAATCTCTCCTTTCTGGCTCTCCTCTGCCAATTGAACACGAAGGTAAAGTAGTTGCCCTGATCAGTTGGAATTTGATTGCCCCTTTAAGGCTGGACTTTCTTATACTCCATTTATATTTTTCTCCAGAAATTTATGTCTGTGATTTAGGTCCCTGTCTTTTTGTGTTCAAGTTTCACAAAGCACTGCTACCAAAATAAAAAATCAGATCCAAAATAAAGCAATTCCTTGCTTTTTTCCAAGTGAAATGTTGAAGCTTCTTATCTATTTTTACCACCTTCTTTTAATGTCTTTGTTGTTTTGAGCACTCTGATACTGCTTACAGCAGCTTACTCCCTAAATGTCATTCATGCAAATCCTACTTTCAGCAGGTTTATTCCCTTCCTTTCTTTCTCTAATTATTTTCTTAGCCCTAATATGTGGAAATGGGTGCTGTCCACATATTTATCTGTTCGTTAGTTTCTGAGTTGTCAGCATCTCTACCCAATGTACTAATATGAGGCAAGAATTTAATGGATTTTAAGCAGGTATCTTTTAAATTTTTCACTACTACAAATAGCAGTAGGGGAGAAAACCAAACCAATGAAAGCCCCCAGTGAAATTTAGCACTTTATTCCCCAGAGTAAAAGGAAAAGTGAATGGTAACCGTGGAGGAGAGTTAGAGGACACAGGAAGACAGCTTTCCTTCCAGTGAACACGGTGACAGTTTTGCCTCTGGCTAGAAATAAGGAAACATTCAAACAAAACTTCTTTTCTTTATGTCTTTTTTTCTTTTCCCTGACAGTGATACCTTGCTCATGTTAGCCAAAAGCATTTATGAATTAGGTCAAAGGATTTCAGCCAGGGGAGGATAAGGTTGATAAGAATTTTGGAAAATGTTGAGATATTTCAGGTTCTCTTATCTGAATGACATTCTCTTCAGTTCATTTCTAACTTTTCAAGGGAAAAAAGCATATTCTTATATAAAGGAGAAGCTTCTATTTTCAACTAAGTGAACTATTTTGACAAATCAAGAGTATATTGCACTTTCTCCTAAAATGAGGGGAGGGGATCCAGAGAAAGGGGAATTGGTTTCTGTAGAAGACAAATGTTACAGTTTTGGTTTTATCAACCTGAGAACTAATTTTCTCATTTCAGTACTTATTGGAGGAATGGAACAGGCATATATAGCCATGGAAAAAGTATTTGAAGTACTAAATTATGCGGTAATTTGATGCAGTTTCTATCTGTAACCTTGAAAAATCTTATTACAAAGAAGCCATTAAAATTAAATAAATAAGTGGTGGCTTCCAACTACAGTCTGTCACTTGGAATTGATCAGTGATCCACTGGCATGCTGCATTACTGTTCAGTTTCTCTCTGAGCTAAAACACACTGGGGAAAATTTTCAATGTCAAAGGGTACAGTGGAGTATCCAGTTCACAAGCATGGCAAATGGGAGACTGGGAGCTGATATGATCCCTATTGAAATTAAACTCCTTTTTACACAGATTCATCTTCAGTCAGCAGAATAGCTTGGCAAGGTGGTCCTTTGTATGGCCAGATCCTGTGCAATCCTGGCTTTTTCCATAAGAAGGCTCTGGACTGTGCTCCCATCAGTTTGTTCCTCATGGGAATGCTTCTCCCTTGTGGCTTTGTGAGACAGTAGGAATACTGACCACTCCACGTGGCAGTGAAACACATCTCTGAACCCTTTGATTGTGAAAATAAGACCATTCCTTTCCATACTCAAAACACACATATCTGAAGACAGTCTGTGTAACAAATTTTCACCCAATTCTCTCCTCAGCTGGAGTAAGAAGCTATAGCTATAGCACTGTGCTCTACTTTCATTTTGTTTATAGTGCTGCAGAGTTTGCTTCCCTGTGCTGTGAGCATTTGGTTTGCTCTATGTTAGCAGTATTTTGTGGTCAATATCATGTGGCAAAGCTGGCACATGATTTAGCATGTTTCTTTTAGTTTCTTCCACTTGTGGGATGACAGTTTGATGACCTTGGAAGTCCTTCCAGTTTAGCAGTCCCAAAATTTTCGGTTCCTTTCAAAATTGCCAACATATCAAACTCTCTGTGTCAATGTCGGAATCATAGAAATGTTCAGGTTGGAAAAGACTTTTAAGATCAAGTCCAGACGTTAACCTAGCAAAAAGCCAAGAGATCAATCATGAGAGCAAGGACAGAGAGGCTTTTTAACCCAAGTTTCCAACATGTTGGCATCCAGTAGCTGTATGACAGAATCCCTGTCAAACCCTCCCTGCCAGTCCCCCAGAGGTCTTTGCTCAGATGTGTCTCCCTAGAGGCAAAAATAAGGAGGAGGTTGACAGTGATGAAATGCAGGGAGTGTGCATGTATGGAAGAGCTGAATGGCAGAGCAAGATTCATGTCTGCTGTTACGTAGGGTGATGGGGGAGTAAACAAATGGGTAAGGGAGCAGAGCAGGGTGAAGGACAATCTTGAGCACAGATGGGAGCGCAATCAGCAGACACGGCAACAAACCTGCGAGCAGAAGGATTGTGGATTGGAAAAGAAATTATAAGCGGCAGAAACGAGCAAGGAGCTGCAGAGACTTAATTTTATATCTTCCAGGAGCACTTCATAAACAGTGTAAATTTTATTGACCTGTCCACAAATCTTAAAGCATCTCTCAATTTTCATACTGAGATCATCAGGCCTGACCTCTTGAGTAGTACAGACTATTAAATTTTACCCTGTGATTATTGCATCAAGTTTTGTGCTTTTTTGTCCAAGCTCCAGTAGTAAACTTGTTTTCAAAGCCTCCCTTTTTAGAGGCAATGCATTCCATTCATCAGTCCCCTTTGAATCATCTGTGTTGTCTTTCTCTCAGTGGGCTTTGTGCAGGCAAGACAGAGTAAGGCTGGGAGAGTGAAACAAAAGCTGAGTACAGTTTGATTAGTGCAAACCTGTAAATTGCTCAAGTTGGGACCACACTTTGTCAGTAAAACACAAAAATAAAACAGCATCTATATTGTATCACTGTACCATTGCAATGCTTTGAATGGACAAGATCAATTCACTGAGCTTTCCATCTAGTCTTAATTTAATTGATTCCTGTATTCTTTCACTGTAAATAAAGTTGTGTGTGTTTTCTGTAATGTAAAAAAAAATGTTCATGTGAAGTGAAATGAGAGTTATACATCAGCAAGGTTGCAGTATATTCTCAAAATGGTAGGAGGAGAGAGTAGTAAAAGAAGATAAGGAAAAATATATTCTCCATAAGTCTGTCAAAAGGGAGAGCATCTGTGCTTTAAAAATATATAGGAAGCTTCAAAAACTGCTTAAAGTGCAACCAAAGAGAAAAAATGAAAACTCTTTCACAATCCAGTATTTGGACAATAGAGAATCCTTCAAGCTTTAATTAAGAGTTCCGTGTTCAAATTAAATGCCTGACAAATACCTTGAAGGAAAGACAGATGTGGACTCTGAAAGCAGCACACAAAGTTGTTCAGACTTCCAATAATGCAATTATGCTTTTTTACACATAGCAAGCAGACAGTTGCGTGCTAAGGATGTGAATGCCAAACAAGCATATACTTAGTTTTAAGCATCCACAAAGTCCAGCTGAAATTGATGATCTGTACTTTCAAAGAGGATGAAGCAGTATGAACAAGCAGATGTCAACTCTTCTGTGAGCAATCGTTGTATTACTGTCTCCCACAGTCTTGTAACTTGGCTGAAAGAGCCACCTTAGAAAAAGGCTGAGGGGCATGTTCTTCTGCAGCCCGCTGTGAAAGTGGTGCAAGTTCTCCTAAAGTTTGCCAGTAAAACTTGGCCATCTCCTGAACTGTTTCATTCTGTTAAGTCTGTTTGTTGGTTTGGTTGGTTGTTGGTTTGTTTATTTTTTTAAGTCACTGATAAGTTTTATTTATTATATTGAAATTATTATTTAAAATGACTCCATGGTCCCCACATATATTTATATATATGGCTCAATCCTATATCAGCTGTTAAGCTCTAATAGATCTGAATAGTAAGAGCCTTTTTTTTTTTTTTGAAGTGCACCTGCACAATAGGCACTAGAAAGAGAATCCCAGTGTGTATTTGTAATGTGGACATGACCATACGAATCATGAAGTACCATGAAGTGACTTTTCAGTTTGAAGAAGAGTGTATTTGTCAAATCCAGAAGTTTCACTTTTATAGCTTTTTTTTTTCTTTACTGTTTACTGTATTGAAAGATTTACAGCATGAGATCTTCTCCTTTATGCCTTAGTAATAAGTATTTCATTTCACATGTTTCGCTCATGAGCCTTGTTGATCAGTATGTTAGGGTGAACTCTTCCTCCTCCTCCTCTTCTTAGCAATGCACCTCAATGCCCTGACCTGCATTTTTTTTATTTATTTAATGAATCCATGTATCAGACCGTTCTTTCTGTAGAGGGAAGGGGCAAGGAGAGCACTGGTACTAATGGCAGCAGGTTGGCTTAGCAGGAAAGGACAGAAGTGGCTGACCAGGGCTGTATTTTCCACTAGCTGCATTTGCAAGAGGGCTGAACGCTGTCCTCTTTCTGCATGGCTGCTGATGCTTACACCAGAGCTTGTATCCGCAGCAGCCCTTGAGTGCCACTCAGCTTGGCCAGCATGACATCTTTGGGATGTAATTAATTTGACTGAAAGTTTTGACAAATAGAAACACTGAAATTATTTCAGTGTCTCTTCAGAGAGCTCTCATTTTCAAATGTACTGAGAGTCAGGTGAGTACCAATTTAATGAAAGAGCTTGGCAAGGCCAAAAACTGCTTTGATTTAGAGCACAAAGTATCAGTTCCACCCTTCCCACTGAGACACTTGAAGAAACTCAGTGTTCTTTTCTCTGAGTTATTGTGGAAATCTCTCTGAGGTTTGGAAACGAGTGTGTGACTCCAGTATCTTCTGAGGATCTGGGTCACCCTTCTGTGCATTGACCACAGGGTGGTGCAAGACCAGAGCTCTCAGGCACCACTCCTTAAATATTAGTAATGTCATTAAGTACCCGGTGATTGTGTCTAGTGCACAGCGAGTAGTGGCAATACACATTATAATTTGAAACTTATTTCTCAAATACAGCCTTGTACCTGGATGCGTATTTTCTGAGAAATTGAGGTTTTTTTGTAAAACTGTGTGCTGTTTCATGGTGTGGTAAGTGGTTGACCAACTTCACTGACAACTTGAGCAAGAGAACAGGGTTACTGGTGGAACTGTTGGTGCCACTCAGGCAATTGTGTGTATGCAGCTGGCTGGAAGAATGCCCTATCTCTGGTAGGTGTTAGTTATGCTTTTTGCAGGCATAACAGTCCAAGTGCTCTCTAGGTGCTAAAGGTCTGTGCTGCTGTTAATAAAGCAGTTCTCCCTCGATAAGCATTTGATCTGAGCCAAGCACATTGTAGCATGGCTACTTTCAGTTTGCTCAGTAAATCCGTGTTTGCTTTTACATACTACCAGTGAACTATTTACACTGAGAGTATTCACTGTGGGGCTTTCAGGACAGAAAATTCTCCTGAATACACAGCAGACCACTCTTGCTAAATTCCACTGGTCCAGGCTGTAAAACCCATACATCTACTGTAAAAATATATGTTTGATGTGCCAGGTACCCACTGGCATTCAGAAGCCTCCAATGTATTATTATTGTTATTTGCAAGAGAGATGGTGAGCCTAATTATGCTTAATCACGACAACCCAGAAAGATATCAGTGGAGGGGCACATTTTACCCTAAAGTGCTATTTGAACTCTTTGGAAAATGTTGAATTACCCCTACAGCTATTGCCGATTAGCTACTTAATGAAGCATCTGTGACTGCTGGCATGTCCCAGCCATGTCACTGTGATGCTTGAAGGACGATGGAGATTAACTAAAAGATGGATCATGGTGATTTCTTATGTAGCAGCCAATCGAATGCAATAAGGGGCACTTGGAATTGAAACTTGCTTTGGAAAACATTATTTTGCTGTAATATAAACAGTTTTTCTAAGACCTACCCTCTTTGTGTTTTTTCAAAGGTACCTGTTCCAGCCTCAGCAGTATAATTCCTTTACCACACAGAGAGTTTTTATTTGCAGTCACCATTTCTGCCTGTTTTTTCTACTTGCTTCCATACGAACACAGAGCAACAGGACTAGGTGTGTGAATTTAGCTGAACAATAGGTAGAAATTCCATGCAGATGTAAATGTCACATCTTATACATTAAAATAAGTAAATCTATAGCCCTGTAATTCTTTATACGCCACATACAGAAAGGTATTGTTTAGACATATGCACATAGATTATGTATTTAAGATTTTAACTGTGCAAAATCCTTAGTTAATTAAAAAAAAAAATGGAAGGAAAGCAAGCACTCATGGATTTATTTTTGTGATGTATCAGATATTATTTTGCTGTAATTCACAGCAGTGCCCTGCATATTCATTGTAATTTTAGCATTAAATGCTTTCAACATAAAGCTTATTGCACCTGGGAACAGCGGTGTTTAAATCAAGGCAATCTGTCATTTCCAGAAGAGCTGTTCTTGTGTTGAAATGGAGCCTGGCTCATGGAGCAGCTGGACTGCCTGATACAGAGTGAGCTTAAGATTGTGCTGGGCATTCCCCAGGCAGGAGCAAGGGTGTGTTCCCTTCAAACATTGCTATGGATCCCCACTCAGGGGAGAAGGGATTGACGCATTTTCTGCTTTGAGGGTTTCCACTCTGCTAGGTCTTACCATTGGATTAAAGATCCCATTTTGTTCCCAAATGAATGAGAATAGGCAATGAAAAAGATTTCTTGTGATTACCTGGGGCTCATGTTGCTATCAGGAGATCTGCTTTATTTGCTGCACGGCTCCACCTGGTTGAGCAGCAACCCAGCAGTTTCCTGATACGGATATTCTCTAAGCTCCACCGTGAGAACTTTGGGAGTATTGAGTTGGTGAAAACAAACAGGTTTTTTGCTTAGATTAAAAATCAGTCTTCTTCCTTTTGGCTTGTCTTCTGTCTTACTCTGATAATTGTGATATATTGTGCTCATAACACATCAACAACTTAATTTCACATCAAAATTTCCTGCCTTTTACAGCATCTGTACTTCTCTGGAAACAATCAGATGCCATAGCCCTGACTGGATATATTGAGGGTGCTTGCGGGAGGGATTCAGCTGGGCTCAGGCTTTAGAGAGAAACTGAGAGTTTCTCCATCTGTGAGTCACTCTTGAAGCTTGAGAGAGCAGTCAAACATGTTGAGGATGGACAAAGTTGACCAAAGGCTTTGTGAGAAGAACACATCTCATGAGAATCCCACCTGGGACTTGCTCCATCTTGAACAAGGCACGGTTGCTGTATTTTATTTCCCTGTCATGCTCTCAGCTGGACCAGACAGGCTTAGCTTTTGCTTGGAAGAATTCAAGGTAACTGTGGGTGCTTAGGGTAGTCTGTGCTGGCTACTCCTTGTGGGTGCTGCTGGAGTTGAGGGAAGGGCAAAAATGACAGGACCTAGGTTTCTCATTAGGAGTGCACCTGGATGTGTATGATAGCACAGCTGGACATTTATGGATCCCTCAGGGAGAGGCTGGAAGGCAGAGCCTGCTCTGGGTATTTCTGAGCACATTAGATAAATGTGTATTTTTTGAGGAGCATGATCTTATTGCTATAGACAGCACTGGCTGGAGTTGCAGTCAGGTATATATTTTAAGGTACATCTCAAACAGTCTTGCTTTTCATGTGTCTGAGATGTGAAGTTCAAAATTACCTTGCAAAACTGAAGTGTTTCTGTAAAAGAAATAGTCTCTACTGTAAAACAACTGAGTTGTCTTTGTTTCTTAAAATGCCAAAATGCATGTTCAAAGAGGACTTTGCGTGATTTATCATATTTTTGCTCCCGGATACTCATGAAAGATATGCATGATTTCTATGGAGTTGTCACTGAATTATTTCAATTCTAACAGTTATTTTTAACTTTATGTATTGTGAGGGGGGAAAACCCACCCTGAAATGTTAATATTTTTGTTGGTGGTCCTTGACTGCTGGTTAAGACAAGAACATACACTTATTATAAAAACCCAAATATGCCTTTCCTAGCTGAGTCATGATGCTCTCATCTTCCCTATGCTAACCTTCTTTCATGCATTAAACCAACATTGCTCTTCAAGTAGGGTTGAAATCTTTTGTCATAGATCTCTTCATAGTTGGTCACTATGGGTGCAGACTGTGACTGCCTTCTGTCTTTCCTCCTGGCATGAAATAAGGTTGCTCAGGACTGTGTGTTTAGGACCTAAAAAATGTATCCTCATCTAAGGAAGTCTCTAGGTTCAGTTTTTTTTTGAATGATTGCTGGAGAGAGAGAGTTTGGGAAAAGACAAATGAAGTAAGATGAACATAGCAGGAGAGCTAATGCAGGCAATTTTGCCTGAGCTTTGAAACTTCAGTGATGGTTACAGACAATAACGTGTATCCCGGAGCCTGCATGGGGTTCTGCATCTTCATCCAGATGAGAGGGGTGGAGCTGTGGCAGAGCAGATCTCCAGCATCACCATCCTTGATGCTGCCTCTTGAGGAATAGGCACTGTGCCAGGTTTGTGACTGCTGGATCCTCCTCCCAGCTACTTCCTTGCTTGGCCTTGGTCTGTGCTCTCTCTGCCCAGACATCCTTGCTGTGTGAGGAAGAAGCCATGCAGGCAAAGGCCTGGCCAAGCCACTGGACTGGGTGTGAGAGGCCTGAAAGCTGGCTGATACCTGATTTGGCTGAGGCCAGCACTGGCATGGAAAAGGAAGAGCAATTTTTTCTTCTCTTCTCCTGTTCTGTGCACATTGACAAAGACCATACAATGCCTATTGCATTTCTGTATTTTTTTATTTGTACCCTTTGCTATGCAAGCTCACAAGCACACTGACTCCATGTCTTCTCTCAAGTGTTATGGCTCAAGTATTATGAGTTTTTTGGCATTTTCCATTTTCTGAGTGTCAGACAATGAGTACAAAGAGATCCTGACATATCTGTAATTTAGCTGTCTTTTTGTTGCCTCTACCTGTTGCAAAAGGACATTTTGTAAGAAATACAGAAGACTGAGCTATCAAGCAGACCCCACTTCCCCTTCAGACACAACAAAAGATTTGTGTTTAAATCATCCAGGATTCTGAAAATTCAAGTCTAAATCCCCTATGTTGCTGAGTTAACCTGCTTTGATTATTCTCTATGTAGTACTTCTATTGCATTCTTTGCTGTGCCATGGTTATCCTTGACTCGTTTATTCTCTCATTGTATCACTGTCTTGCTGCTTATTTCATTCATAAAAATGAACGAGCATCTTCCCCAGGCCAGTGGGAAGTCAAGATGTCAGTACCTGGAGGTTGTATGGATGCAAACAGCTCTGAATCAATTGACTTCATCCTCACCTGCTCTGTGAGATTTGTCATAAGTAGCTACAGCTTTGTGTAATAGTAATGTGCTTTTATCTACTACAGATTGTTACCAGTGCCCTCACAGGACCCATTTGCTTTTAGAAAGCCATTCTAGGAATATCTCAGTTTTTCTGTTGTTGCAGGTTTTATTTCGCTGTGAAATCACCCCACTCAGGTCACAGCTTTTAATTTCTAAGATATTCACATTTTCAGAGCAGAAAAAGAAATGCTGCTCAGTAACAAGCTGAATTACAAAGGTCTAAAGCCTCTCAAACTGACTAACTGCTACTCAGCAGGTGATTGATGTACAGATACAGCCATATAAACTTAGAGGGTATCCAGTGAAAAATAGCCAGTGATCATAAAAGGGAGAAAACAGGCTGAAATATATTTAAGTTATTTAAATAATAGCAGGAGCTCCTGCCTTAGTTCATTGAGCACTTAAACTTGTGGCTAACTGTAAACACATGAAGTAGTGAGTTACTGTGTCTGAGATACAACTGGGAAGCAGAGCCTACACCACAGCTTGTGTTTCACATGTTTGTGTGAGAAGATAGAGCACTCCTGAGAGCTGCACCTCTGTTGCATCTCCAGGCAGTTCCTCCTCAACAAAGGGGGTTATGCTTAAATTAGATTCTTGGTTTTCAGCTCTTGGCCCAGAACTCCCCAGAAAGTAAACTTTGAGAAGAGGAAGAAAAGAATGTATTTCCCAGCAATTTATTTCAGTCTCAGTGGTTTGGTGGAATATTTGGTCTTGGGCAGCAGGGACCGCAGGGCCTGTGAAGTAATATTGTTAGTACCTGCACATCCATATTAAAAAACCTGTGTCTGTGCCTGCAGATCCCTTTGGGACTCCAGAGCCCACTCGAAATAAGAGCTGAGCTCATGCCTGTGGCCTGTGTTTGCCTGCTGCTGCTGATGTGGAGGTGTTGGCTGAGGCTTCCCCTGTTCCTTCCTATTGCCTTGTGTGAGGAGGTTAAACAAAAGCTCAATAAAACTCTGGGCCAGGAATTTTCACTGTAGGTCAGAGAGACATTTTATTCATAGTAATTTCTTTATTTGTGTCATAAATCCTTCTCCCCTTTGTGTTCCTCAAAGAGATTAAAATTAAGGGCATCACCTCTGCCATCACAACCTACACCCCTGAGGCCAAGGAATGGTTTCACTGTTTCTGTAGGTTTCCTTACCCACCTATGCTTTGATATCTGGTCCTTCTAGTGCATTGACTGTCTTTACCTTTTTAATTTTATGTGCTGCAGCCTTAGTCTGTGGCTACAAATAATGATACCCTTCTCCTGTTTACCTGGTACTTAGTAGCAGACAATGTGTGCACAACAAGGAAGGAGAAAAGTATAATGGACTCAGTAACAACAGTAGAAAGGCAGCAACATGCATAAAGTCTTAATAAATTTTGCTATTGTTTCTCAGAGCATGGCAGAGTCTGGTGCACTCCTTACTATGCCAGCTCTTGGGAGCAGGGGATTTTGAAAGTGTCATGAATTTTTTTAAGGGATCTGTTTATTTTTGTTCAGTTTATTTGTTGATTAATTTATGTAATGATTTAATTTTTTTTTTTTTGCTGGCAAAGCTGCATACCAATTTGTTTCTTCAAGACTTAAAACCAGAAGGTAAATATAAACCAAATTGGATCCTTCTTATTAAAATCTCAAGTAGGTTTTAACCAGTTGTAGAATTTTAGGGGGAGGGGAAGCTTTTAGTGTTCATTTTCAGATGTGTTGGACTCCTCAGAATGAGGGACAGCAGGTTCACATCAACAGAAGAAGATGATATTTATAAAGTATCCTCTCCCTGCATTAATGTTTATGAGATTTTAAGAAATGGGTACAATTCCTAGCAAAACATTTGTTTCTGCAACTACTGACCTAGACTGTCATATTCTTCTGGATGAATTTGAGTTCCTTTCTGTCACAGCACTTTCATCCCTGAAAGGACAGTATGAAAAGTAAAGAGAGAAAGTGACAATGTGCTAAATGTCACAGCTCCTCATGAGTGGTGATTACCCCTGCATGTCACCCTCTTTTTGTCACGCTGCCCAGATGTGCTGGGTGGGTGAAGGGTGTGTAGCCCCACTTTCTCCCTTCTTGTCACATGTCTGTGCTTGTTTCAGACCACTGATCTTCCAAATCTTGTGCAAGTCGAGGCTGTAAGGAGAAAATGCCAGGTCACTGAATATGGGGGCTTTCCATCCCCTTTGTTTCCCTTCATGGCCAAGAAGGGTGAGCAGAATTAGCCTATTTATCCTTTGGGACCTGTTCAACAGTCAGCTGTAGAGGGTTTCAGATCAGACCCATGCTATTCCTGGTCAATCTCAGACTTATACTAGCTCATCCTATCTCAAAATCAGCTTTTCTTCCTTCTCCACTTACTCTTCTCTTGCTGTTTATATAAGGGTTAAGTGCTTCCCTGCCTACCAGACTGTATTTGCTCTGCTGCACATACATTTTTACACATCCCACAATCCTTCCCTGTCTTTTGTTCTCAGGCTGGGAGAGGATGTGGGAATTGTGTCCTCTTTCCTGGTCCCTTGGCCTTTCTTCGCACCTGGTCCCAGTGCAGTGTAACCAGAGGTCTTCACTCCCTTAAATCTGGTACGAGAGGTTAGAGACAGGCTCTGTGCTGAGACAGCAGCACAAGGCCACCTTTGTGTCCCATCTCCTTCCCTTCCTTCCCTGGTGATCCACATCTATGTCCATTTGCCTCCATGCTCCCAGTCTTTCCTAATCTATCTTTCTGTCACAAATGCACTCTCCTATGATATAGCTGTTCTCTGGGTAGCAGTGGTTTTTGTCTAAGCCTACAAAGCCAGCAAGCTCGAGTGAAAGGGCTGATTTTCCATAATAACTTTTAGTGACTCTTGAGTTGTTCTGGCCCCTCACTTCCAGAGGGCCCTTTGTGCAGAGGACGGCGGCTCCCGGGAAGGCTGTCCATGTCCCCTGTCTCATGCTCCAGCGCACCAAGAGCCGTGCCTGGGCGCGCAGCAGCGGCGTGGTACGTGCTCCCGGGACTCCCACACCCTCCCCGCCAGGCCGCCATTCCCAGGGGCCCGGCGCACAGGGATGAGCCAAAGGGCAGAGCCGCTTGGGAACCACCTTTCCTTGCTGTGCTGCCATCTGCTTGGGAAGGTGATTGACAGCCCAAGGGCGAAGGGCCGGGGTCTGTGCTAATTGTCTGAGGCCCTTGCTCAAACATGGCTGGAGAAGGAGTGGGTCCCAAAAGGCAAGGGAAGAATGGGAACCTTTGTGAGGCCTGACATAGTCAATGCTACTTTTGTGAAGATTTAGACTTGCTGAGGTCAGTTTTTAACAACTTGGGATGCTCCAGTCTTTTCCTCTTTCCTTTATCTCTAAAGGCTCCTCTTCCTTCTTTATTTCTGCTTCATCAACAAGCATTGTTTCAGTCAGGCTTGAATCCCCTTTCAGTGGCTTAGCTAAAGAAAAGACATCCCATCCTCCTAAGCAAGACTCTTTTGGGGCCTGCTATTTTTTTTTTTTCCTTTTCTGTCTCCTTGTCTCACACACTGTAAAGAATGCCTCAGTATTCTCAGAGGAATGGGAGCATTTGCATATTAATTTAATTGTGTGTGTTCATGCAAAACTACTCAACTCACAGCAAAGTAGCCACAGTTATTAAAATTAATTTGCAAAGGAAGGGAGCTATTGTTTTTCAAGACAGGCGTTGTCAAAGCATATGTTTTTCTGTGTGCTAAAAACACCTTCCTAGTTGCTTCCTGCCTTTATAGGCACTAGAGCACAGCTGGAGAAACGTAACAAAGTTCTTTGGAGAGAGCGGTATGTAGAGGAAGTTACACAGAGGCAAGACCGAGAGAAAATCCCAGTGTTTTTCAGTTGATCTCAGAGCAGGATCTCCCCTCTATCAAACATCTCTGCCACTTGCTGAAAGGAACAAAACAGCCCCTACTTTACCATCAGAGATCAACCCAGCTCAACTCCAGCAGCGTATTTCCCCATAAAACTGCTTGTAGTGCTCTTGGATATATTTCCATCTGCTTTGGACACATATCTCAAAAGAAACCTGTGTAAAGCTTGGGGCTGGTGTGTTTGCAAGCCCAAGCACTGTCTGTGTGCATATATATACAAGCAAGACAGTAGAACACATCATCCACAGATAGACTTGCCAGGCTATGGCTGCAAAGTCAGCTTGTGCAGCATTTTGTGATCTGCAACAAGAAAATTTTGTCAAGACATCATGGTGCTTTTCATTGGAAATACACTCTTAGACAGGAGAAACCTTGTGTTGTCTCTGTATATACTGGATTATACACACTACCTTTTGGCTTTGCTTTCCCTTTTTTATGCTTTTCAAGATGTAACGTGTACATATTTTTAAGGTCTGTCATGATCAGCTAGAAGTAAATGTATGCTGTTATTCAATATGTGCAAGACTAAATCCTAAATGTTCTCCCATGTATATACTTATTGGCACTTTATAATTATTAATAATATTACAGATTTGGCTACCAGCACACAGATGAGCACACAAAGCAGCAGAAGGTCTTCTGGGAATTTTGACAGTTCCATACATAATCCATGGATGTGACATGACCCATGTCTGGTCTTAAAATGTATTATCAGAACTATCACTGGCACAATATCCAAAGTAATTTAGCTTCAGACCATGCACAGGAGCATAATACGTAGGTGATTTTGCCACATTGCTTTTGCAACATTTGCTCCTGTGTCACTGATAATAAAATTGTCAGAACGACCTTGGAGAGGTAATAACTGCTCATTGATTTGGATGTAAAGTCTCTATAGTGTTTTTCCCACTGTGTGGTATTTGTTAAAGGAAAAAAAATTACAAAACCAAATCTTGCTTCCACAATCTCCTTTAAAAGACATAGATGTAAGGTTTATAGAGATGTAGTTATGTTTATTAACTGCACAGACCTCTAGAACCTCCCAGAGACTTTGAATTTCCTGGTCCTGGGAGAGGGGCACTCAAAAGCTGCATACACAGAAAATTCTGGTTCCTGTGGTATCCTGACAAAAAGCAGGGTGCTGAGCCAGTTTTGATAGAAATTTGTTTACTGGGGTGAGTTAATGAAAACTGTCTTTTCAACTGATCGCTTAGGTTTTAGCAAATATCCAGATCCTTTTTATTGTGTCTGTCTTCCTCTTGAGAGTTAATTTCAGCTGCAAGCTCTGTATGTTTAAAGATAAACCTCCTTAAGTTGTTTGTTGCTCGATACTTTGGAAAATCTATTTACCAATTTATAAATATTAACATTGAGTTAAAAGGGGGATGCAGGACTGCTGGCCTTGCCAGTCAGGGTGTGCATGGCTTGTCCGCAGTCTGGTACACATCATGTCTCTGACAGGCTGGGAAATCTGGTGGATAATCCCAAACAGTGCCCAGACTTAAGGAAGTCATCTCAGCAGTTCTAAACTAGAAGTTTTGATTTCATGCACCATTCCATAGGGTGCAATAATATAGTTTGTGTTCTCTTCAGTAGCAGTTTTTTGGTGGAGAATAAAGTTTTGATCACCTTGGGGGAAGGACTTGGAGGTTTTAAGGGGAAAGGATGGGTAGTAGGAGTAACTGTGATCAGAAGTAACTCTGCTGTGGAACAAGAGCAGACTGAGAGCCCTTGCTGAGAGCAAGACTCAGCATGATGCTATTAGTTCTCATCACTTGATTATGAATTATATGCATCATTCTAACAATTTAGAGTACAGATCAGGATTCTTTGGTTAGCAGGGAAAGCACATCTTGAGCCACACTATTCATGCGTGTAGCTGCTTTATGTTTAGATACTGCTGTGCTTTTTTAAATTGCACATTCAAAGAATATTTTTTTTCAAAGTGGCAAGTTTAAGTTCTGCTTTCACATTCCTGTTACTATAGAAATTATTTGATGAGAATTTTTTTCAGTGAAGTGTGTTCATCTCTAAAAGAAGATGCATGTATATTTTTAATTGATTTGAAAAGGTGGTGGCTTATATTAATTGCTCAGGGGATTTCAACTGAAATTTAGCATTCAAAGGGGCACATGACTCTAGGAACATGTAGAAAATGCTATTTCATATGTACTGACCATACAGGCTTTTTTAACCTCTCACATAAAGTGATGCAAAATATAACTGTTTCTGATTTCCAGTTTGCTGCATACTGCACTCAAGAGTCAGAGTTGGGTTAATTAATTTGAATTAACTACAGGGATCCTTTCCATTGATTTTAGTGGACTGTGGATCATGCTGGTATATCATACAAATTGCTACTTCTTAATTAACCCCTCTACTCTTATCTGATCTCTTCAAGTTACTCACCAGGTGTGCAGGAGTATAGGGCCTGAAACCTTGGTCTTGTGTATCAGTGAATATCATCAAGAGTAGGTTATCCAGCTGGTCCTTCTTCTGTCCTCCAGCAAAATTAGTGCCTGGGGTGGGGTTTTTTATGCTAGTGAAAGACAGACAAGAAACAGAAAACATCTTGCTCTTCTGAAGGAGGTATCTGCCACTCTTCAGACAAACTCCTGATGCAGGAACTTGATTCAGAATTTGTTATCCTTGTCAGGGCAAGTCTGCTACCAGCTTCCACCAAGTTTTCTTTTCTGGTAATTTTTAGCAACCTCTAATGTTTTATGTTTGCCCAGTTAGAATTTAGGGATCCACAATAATGGTGAGCAGGGTTAAGTGCTGTTCCAAAGAGTGCCTGATAAGATTTAAATGATGAAAGGTGGTCATCTTCCACCATGATACAAAGGATGCCTGATTCAGAGGGAAAAAATCTCATAAGTATTTTGGAGGTGAAAATGAAGATGCAGAAGACATTCGCTATGCAAACTTGGTATGCTCTTAATATACATGGTCTGTCTTCACAAGGATGCTTTTTGCTCTGATAAATTCTTTATCCATTTTACCATACCAGAAATATATTGCATGCAAAAGGGCAATAAAATATGGCTATGACATCATATCCCAGGTATTGCCAAAGCTATCCATGCCAGTAAGGCTACTGACTGAAATGTCTGAAGTCCAGTGATTTCTGGAACAAACTTTTTCTAGAATTGCTAAGAAATTTTCGATAATAAGTGTGCCATTCTTTTAGCTGTCACCAGGTTAGATCCTCACAGACATCTTACTTGGATGCATCTTGGGGAACTTGGTGTTTATTGTTTGTCCACCTGTCACTTTCAAGTGGCAGTTGAGCTAAGATGGCACTCTGCAATTTAATTATTTCAATCTTGAAGCACAGATCTACCAAATTAAATTTTGAAAGTGGTAGTTAGGCTCCTAAGCTGCATGGACATGCTGAAAATGCTGCCATTGATATGTCATGATGTCAGCACAGAACTGGCAAAATTCTCCTTAAAATGTAGGCATATGTACTGCAGGCTACTCACTTCCTTATGTCATGGGGGAGTGAGCTAACTCCCCAAGTTAAATGCACAACAATAGTAGGCACAACAGCAAAGATGCTTGCTTGCAGGACAAAAAATCTTAAAAAGTAGATTTAACCTGCTTTGCAATACAGAAGCACAGTAAACTACTGTAGCCATTTATCTGTGTACTTTTTGCATCCATTCTCTTAACACAAATAATGCATTATTGATAACCCCACTTCAGAGAAAAAATTGATGTCATGCTCTTTTGTCAATTTTTTTTTTAAATTAATGGTGGATTTGAGAATGATGTTTTAGAAACTGCTGCATGGTTTCAAAGCCATCTTCTGTGCATTGTTTCTCCATGATCTAAGAGTCACAGAGTGAAATGATCTGTAAGACATCAGACTGGGTGATCACAGGAGTCTCGTCCAGCCCTGAAATAATTTTTATGCATCTTCTTTCAGAGAAAGCGTTATGGAGTCACATCATCCCGCAAGTAAATTGCCATCCCAAGCAGCACAGCAGTCTAGCCCAGCAGAGGAGCTGACCAGGGGGTTATCAGGCTGGCAGAGACCACATTTGCTTCACCTGTCAGTTTTGTGCACAGTGGTGCCTCTTAGTTTCCTGCTGGGAATAAGAGAGTCAAAGGGTAGAACGATAATTGAAGGAGGAACAATGGCATTTCTAATGAGAATACAAATCCCATTATGCCCTAACTGGGCTAACCAGGCTGGGTCACCGTTTATCCAAATACACAGACCCCAAGCAACCGCCAGGTTGGATCAAACCCAAACCCAGCTGGTTTCCAGCGGTGGGCAGAATCAAAAATACCAGTGGAAGGGTTAAGACCTGTGCTGTAAACAGATAACAACAATAATCACATACTCCCATGATCACGTACAGTAAGTTCTGCTGAGCTGTAATTGAACAATTTATTTCCTAGAGCACAACACTGAGTAATGGTTTCAAAGTATTTCCTGATGTTGACGGTAGATTTGGATAGTCTTGGTATGCAGAAAACACATGAAGAAGACTTAACATGATGTACATTCAATACAATTCCACTGACTGGGCAGGTTGCTGTGCAAGAGTAGCATGCCTGGAGTAAATAAAGTGGGAGGGCAAAGAGAGGGCACCATACACCAAGTATTGTATGTTCACAGGAGCTGCTCCTAAAGAGCACAATCTCAAGCAGGAAATGCTCAGTATTGCTGCTTTGCTAGTGACAATGAATAGATATTGTTGGAAGAGACTATACTGCAGATTTCCCATGTATGTACAGGGATACAGGTATGCCTTGCACTACAGATGTTGGATACTGTCTTACAGCTTAAGTGGACGTGTGCCTTAGTGTTTATTCACAAGCTCTTTCATACCACAGTGAAAAGGAAATGCTTTAGCTGCTCAAAATACTATGCTAGTGATTTGAAAGCCAAGAAAATGCTGCTTGGTGAGATGATGCTTTTTCTGCTTTGAAAAGGGGCTCATTTCTTGGAAGAGCAGGGATAAAGTCAGCTCTTCAAGCTTTGAATAGATTATATCCACACACCAGAGGCACAAGGTGGGAAGGGTAGGAAACAAAAATTATTTTTTCTCACCAAACAATGCCGAGGGCTAAAATAAAAATGTAGACCTGTTCTAAGGAAAATATTCACCCAAGAAGTTTGGAAGCATGTCATATGATTAAGAAAAAACCAAATTCCTCTGTAAAAAAGAGTTTTATCACTGTAATGTCTTTCAGACAAGTATAACTTAGTGAATTAGCCTTGATGTGAGGTTGGGATAAAAAGTATTTACCTTAAGTGCCATAAACTTGCATGTGGAGAAGAGATAGTCATGCAATTGGAGATTTCCAGCAGTTTTCTAAATGCAGTATTCGGAAGAACAACATCAGGAAATTCACAGCTCTGATAATTCCCCCATTCAGAAAATGCTCACTTGACTCATACATCCTATCTTACATTGTCTGAAAAAACCCAACATTTTCATCTTGATAGTATTAAAAATGTGGCATCTCTTGAAATGGCAGAAGCACATACAGATTGATCTAATACTGTTTTTGTAACTGAAAAGACAAAATAATATTATATGTGTGCATTTACATAAGGCCATGAAATGTTAAAAAAACAAGATTATTAAAAACTTGAAGAAATGACAGCCAAGGAGAGAGAAGGAAAACTGTTCTGCATGATATTGAGTTCAGGACATACATTTTAGCAGTGTCGTGCTACATGATTCAAGTGCTAAACTAGTAAATGTTAATATAATATTAGGAAATTATAATGATGAATATAGCTGGATACCATCTGGTATTAGCTCAGTTCCCAGGGCATTTAAAATTCTGATTGCACAGTTCTTTGTAGGATTACTGGGTTGGAAAGCTGTAGTGAGGAATGTTGTAATTTGTTTGGTGCAAGGATTACTGAAAAATCAGCCAGTGCTGATTTTTGATGGTAAATACCTTTTTTTTTTTTTAACCCTTCCTTTAAAGAAATAGCATATTTCAGGGAAAGAGTGGGGTTGTTTGTTTGTTTGTTTTGTTTTTTTTTTTTCATTTTTTGTAATCTAAATTGGTCCCAGGAAGCCAGGATGTGTTTACTGTGCTGTACCATCCTCAGACCTTGCATTGCAATGGGTTTTTGTCCCTCAGGGACAGAGCTCACCAGATCCATGGGGGAGAATCAGTATGTGAGAAACACAAACTGCACCTCTCAAACTACTGTTTCTAACTGGACAACTTTTAGTTTTAGAGACAATTTTTCTAATAATAAATTTATTTTATTTTATTTCTAAGAATAAATTTGTATTATTTTATCTTATTTCAAAGAAACTCCTGGAAAACATTGGATGTCTTAGGCCAGTGAGAGAAGAAATAAAATCATACATAGTAGTTTGGTGAATATGAGTAGGCAAAACTTAAGTCAGCTAAATCTTTTAGGTTACAGAAAAATAACAGATGCAGAAGATACTGGGGTTGCAAGAAAAGTATTAGGTTTGCTGTCCACAAAGTCAACAGAAATACATCCAGTGCCTCAGTGCCCCATATATATTATGTCTTATTAAGATAAAATAAAATTTTAAAGCACATCTGCTAGCAATGTAACATTTCAGACAACAAAAGACATATCTGGTAGCTTGAGTGCAATTCTTCATCCTTGAGTTTGTTTTAGAGAATTCCATCTGCAGATGTTGAAATTCTCTGTGAGAACTATTTCTTGTGGTTACAAAACATATGTTTCTCTCCCATCCAATAACTTTCTGTGGTTTTTTTTTGGGGGGGGGATTATCTGATTGTTTATATTTGCCTTATTTTACATGGTTTTTCATTTCCATGCTGGCTCTCTCAAACCATAATCTTTACATCTTTCCTGCTTATTACAGCCATGCACGAATTTACTATGTTATTTTATTATTTTATTTATTTATTCATCATTTTATTTACATATTACTGAGTGAATCAGCTGTGAAATAGAAATTTTGTCCATCCTCAGACCTTTGAGATTCTTTGAGAACTTGTGATTTCACTGTTAATGTCAGGGGTTTTTTACCTTGGTTTCTCAGAAATTGATGCTATGATGAGAACATGTTGTCTATGATGCAGAACAGCTCTCTCTTCTGATAGTGTAAATGGCCACTGGAGTCCCAGCTGCCTTAATTAAGCCAATACATGTGGTTCAGAGGGCTGGCAAATGCTCCCACGATCCTCTTCTCAGCAGTTACCTTCAGACAAAATGAAGGTGCACCTCAGCTTCACATTGTTCTGTTAAAACACAAACCTGGGATTTTTAGAAGCCAGTAGGGAATTGGAGGGTCTTTCTTCTTAGGCACCTCTCTAAATGCATCAGTGGGAGGAGGGCATGAAATTTGGAAGGAGAGACTGAAAAAAATTTGTGAATTTTTTTAAATTAAGTCTTTGCTCTCCATTTATTGCTCCTTGTACACAGAGATTTTCTGCTCTTACCCTTAAAGAACCTTTCATTAGTTCTCTTTGTGTATGCTTTTCAAGAATACACAGCAGAGGAAGAGCAGCCAAGGTGTGGGCATCACAGATGGAGCAAATGTCAAGATATGTTCCTCTGGAAAACATTTATTTGAGTAAAAGGCTCAGGTGATCAGACTGATTGACTTTCTCCAAGCCATTCTTTTAAGATCTCTCTGTTCTATGCCTCTTGCAGGATACAGTCTAACTGTCCCACTGGTTTTCCCTTGCTGTTTATCTCTTTCACCAGTCTGTGGTCAGTCCAGTGCAGGCACTCAGTTGTTTCCTGCCCACCCAGAGCCAGACACCTGCATGTGTGCTGCATCTGTCTGCATGTGTGCTTCTGAATGTGTTATGTGCCAGCAGGTCAGATGCTGAAACACCATAGTTCAAGAAAACTCCTCTCTGGGGTCTCTGCTGGGCCCTCACCACCACCATGACAATCAGACTGACACAGGGTGCAGACAGGTTTTCCTGTACTGACTCCACCTGCAAGGCTCTGCCTGCTCTATCCCCCAGGACAAAAGCACATTGGTCAACTTATCTGTGACAGACACTCAACAGAAAGACTTTCTGGCAGTCTCTTTCACATGCTCTTGCCTGCTATGGCACACATTGCCACGTTTTGTCCTAAACATTCTTCTTCTGTGCTGCGTAGCTTTAGAGACAAGGGGTAGCTCAGCTATTTGATAAATTTCAGCATTTGTTTTAAACCCATTTCACTTAATGCCTAGGGTATTTTTTTCCTGAGACACTGGTTTTCAAGGGCATTTAGGCACTTGTCTGTATTGCTGGTGGTTTTTCTATAACTTTTAGTGGAGCTAAAGTGACTGGGATTTGCTCTCCCTTCCTTCTGTCTCCACTGATCCCTTCTCAATCCTAATACTGTTGCTTTCCTACGGAGAAGTGATAAATGGCCCAGAGTGGAGTTTGATGAGGTCAGATGTTACTGTCGGCTGTAAATCCTTCCTGCTTGTCGGTTCAGCAGCAGTCTCTGGCCTTGGACTTTTATGGGTCTCCCAGTGGAGGAGGGACAGGAGTGGTGCCACTGTCAGCACACCAGAGTGATTTGCAGGAGGGTTGTATTGGAAAGCTTCATGCACTTAGAGAAACTCTCCCAAGCCGCATGAACAGAAAGAAATCTTCTAATCAGCAATTTGTTCCTTATGCAGCACAGGCCTGCCTGCTCCTTGTGGGGCAAAAAGCCAAGCAGTGCCTCAGGATTAAATGATCTCTCACCACAGACAGCTGAGATACAGATGTAGGTGTACAGAGATGCTTTCTGGGATAACTACTGTAGCCATTTATGAATCAGTAATGTGTTTACTTTGGTTGACAGCCAACTACAAGCAAGGTGTGAATATACTTTTTTTTTCTTTTGGTACTAAATGGGATAGCCCAATATATGCTGCAAGCAACAAAGTTTTTGGAGACTATTAGCTTATAACTCTATATCTATATCTAGCTTGTGGCTACATAAAGCTCTGTTCTCTGTGTTTTCTTCGTTGTAAGTGCTAAAAGAAAAAGGCTTGGCACTGTGGGGATGGCAAAGGATGGCTACATGAATTTACTCCCAAGTTCTTGTGCCACTGCTGCATGTAACATAAGAGATAGGAAGAAATTAATGGGCACTTTAAAATGCATCTTTACCTGTGTCCTGAAAAGGCTCAGAGTCAGCCTGAAATTCTGCATGAATTAGAAGATGCGAGTATATGTGGCAAGGGAAAATGCTTCCCTGAAGATCAACAAAATTAGTGTTGCCATTAGCTTGGTATAATCAGTGCCACTCATTCTCCCCAGATATTACTATGATCAAATTTGTCACAAACTTTTAAATGCAGTTAGGCAACACTTGAACAGAAAATGAAGCATATCCATTAGTGGGTAGTGCAGAAATTTATTCTCTGTGCATGTATTTGTTTATAATTAAGAAAAAGAGAAGAAAATATGCCTTTAATTATTTTTTAGTGATAAAAATCAAAACATATCAGATAAAGAATACTTGCTCAGAAACAGCTTTATTCTGAAACTAGCCAATTAAAGAGACCAAATATACAGCACGACAATAGAGGAGCTGCTCAAAATGCAGCATTGCTCTCCATTCCTCATGCATTTTAAAGCTTTGATATTGGTAACACCTTTTGGGTAAGATTAAAACTCTTCTGACTGCTTTCTCTTTTGGTTGTTTTTTTGGGTTTTGGGGGTTTTTTATGGTTTGGGGTTTTTTTTTTGGGGGGGTTGTTTTTTTTTTTGGTGGTGGTGGTGTTTTTGGTGATATCCTTAATATTCAAGGAGGGGAATCATTAGAAGATTGACATCAAAAATGATGTTTGTTTATTGAATTGTTGCAAGGTGTTGATGTTTTTTACCTTCTCTGTCTTGTCTCTTTAAACCTGCAGGATCATACAAAGGAACACGAATAGCAGAATTTGCCTCCAGAACTTTTCATTATTAATGATGCTCTATGACTAAATTGGAAATCTGCTACTGTACCCCAAGGGGGTGATTAATTTAGCAGACTAGGAGTTTTGATTAAAAGGGAATGAAATGTCTGACACATAGTCTATTTATCAGTTATTATGATATTAAAACACTCTAATCATTGTGGTGCCTAAATTAAGGCTTCACAGCCTAAATGTCACTTCATAGTGTTCTTTTAGATCTGTCTGTGTGATATGAGTTTATTATCAGTGGGTGCATGAGAATATAAGTGTATGTAGTGATCTTTGATAAGAACTAAGCAGTCTGGTAAGATCTCTTCTATTTGCTCCTTTCTCATTTAAAGAGGACATGAGAGAAGATTTTATAGATGTGATTTGTACAAGCAATGGATGCAGGACAAGATGAAGTTATCCCTGATGTCCCTAAGGATTATGACACAAACTTTGTAAAACTGGACTAAGCCTAAAGGACACAGAAAAACCTCTAAGGATTTGTAAGGATTTAAGTCTAAACCAGTTCCTTCCAGAAGCCACATGTGCTCTGAGATATCACATTCTCTGAGAGGTGAAATCCATGTCCTTAAATTAAAAGTCCGGGCAGAAATCGGCAGTGATCTACCAAGAATGGTAATCAACAGTCAGTGCTAAGTGTGTCACTGAAGTCATTTGCAGACAAGGAGGAGGTGGGAGCAGTAGATCCTTTATTTCTATGTAAGTGCCCAAGTAATAGCTTCAAGCCACAGTATTGACACACCAGCCTTGCAAGCTCAGACAGGGAGGAGGGAGGGCCAAGGAGCACAGTGTAAGGAAAGACAGTCAAGTACTGGTGGAGGAGTGGTGCTTTGTGTTCATGAAGGCTTGGAACCAAATCACATCCCTAAACTGGCCATGTCAGCAACTCAGGTATAAGTTTTAGGCCTCAATAGGAAAAATGGTACATTAGGACTAAATTATCCATTAATTTGAGAAAACAAACAAAAAAAAAAACACAAAGAAACTGAAATGGCTGAACAGCAGGTAAAACATACTAAAAGCAGGAAAGCATTTTTCATGTAGCAGGGTCTTGACCATGGAGGAAAGTAGATAGGCTCATAAACCCAGGCATTTTATAGAGGAAAATGCAATAAGAAAGGCCAAAACAGTTGAGGAAACTTACAGAAATTGCAAAAAAAAAAAAAAAAAAAAAAAAAAAAAAAAATCCCTAAAGTCCTGTGTCAAACATATGAAGCAGGAAGCTTGCTGGAGTCTGTAAGCTCAGTAAAAAAATAAACTAGCAGAAAGAGTGTTCAGAAAAACTTCTTTCAGATGTCAGGGATTACTGGTAACTATACCATCCCCTAGCTTCAGTTCTGGTACCAGAGGGTAAGCGCCAGTGTAGCACTTTTTTTTTTAAACTGTTTCCTGAGAGAATCCCATAATAAATACATTGATAGAAGCTCAAATAATAACATAATAATAAAAGAATGAATGAGGGCAATAAATATCATTGTGGCAAAAAGCCCAACAGGGTCTTGAGATTAAAAGTCATGATTTACTGATCAGTTGGGTAGCACTGGGGGAGTGAATGTGTGGGCAGGGCAGCACTCCTACCCCTTTCCTCAGGTTAGCCTGGGCACAGATCCAGGAGTTGAGCTTGCTTTGATCTCCAAACTGTCTTGCAGTGCATTGATGTATCTCCCAAACTGAAGACAGGCACAGAAGTGAGTACCTTCCAAAAAAAAAAAAAAAAAAAACCAAGACCCAGAACTGTAAATAATCATCATTTGGAGCTGCCTGGAGATTAGGATGTGTTTTTAAGAGAACCAGGATGTGAAATAGAAGTGGAGTAACTACAGGGGATAAAACCAGACGCTAAGAGACATGTTATCAGAGAAAACAGCATTTTTCAAACAATGCTTTTAAAGACACGAGATATCAAGGGGAACATGCCCTGTGAATTAGTGGCAGATATAGTAAAAGGAATTCTCATCAGTCTGCTTTTAGGATTCATTCTTCCCTTAACTGAAAACGAAAGGACATCTGTGGGAGTAAGAGATCTTAAGCACAGGGTTTGTTTGTAAAGAAAACAAGCAGAAAACTGTCAGAACATAAACACTTCCTGAAAAAAGGGATGGAATCCAAACCCCAGAAAGCGCCCAGCACAAGTGGGAAGGGCAGCGCTTGCCTCCCCTCCGCCGGCGCAGGCTGGCTTGCTGCCCGCTGCTGGAGCTGCTGCAGGTGAGATGTGGGAGAGGCAGCCTGGATGCTCTGCTCCCTCCCTCCTCGTCCCCCGGGCCTCGGCAGCTGTTTGCCGCTGCACCAGAATAACGAGGACATTGCTCTGGATGTGACACTGCCTCAGCTGGGTCTTTAGGAAAGCTCTCTAGAGCTATTCTCCTGAGTCCTGCAATAATCTACAGCCTGAGTAGACAGTGCCGTTTGGCTCAGCATTTTCCTCTCTTTTATTTGCCTGTTGAGGGAAAATACTGCCACTACTTCTGTGGTTTAAAATGATGGAAAGCAGTAACAAGGGGCCAACATTCTCTGTCAGGATAAGAGTGAGGAAAATTATGCAGACAGCAAGTAGCTTTACATCACCTACTCCTATTTAGTTATGCCAAACCCAAATGACATCACTGGACTATGCCCTGCAAAGGATTCCTGGTGTGAATATTGCCAGGTCAGCAGCCAGATCATTGGACAGTGACTCCTATGCTGTCCCACTCCTGTTGGGACAGTTTAATACTCTGTGACTGCTGCTGTTATCCCTGCCCCTCTGCTGGGGTTTGTGTAGAGAGATTTTGTTGGTGATGTCTCAGCTACTGGTCTTGCAGCCTTAATGGTAACTTAAACCACCAGGGATGGTGATGTTGAGCCTCTGACCACAGGAGACCAGGCCTTTTTCCCTGTGCATAGCACAGAAATTTTAAGTGAGCATCTTTGGTCTGTAGCATCCTGGGAATCTGATCAGAGGATTGAGATGGTCCCATTTTTTGATAAAATTAATGCCATTTATCTTGTACAATGAGTTTCCATTCTTTTCAGAGGGATTTTGCACAGAAACCTGAGACAGTGTGTGAGTGAGGCAGAAAAGTGCTCAACCTGATGGAAGCCTGGGGTTAGCCAACACATGGAAATAGAAGGAGTTTCTACATTTCTGTGAGAACACTGAATTTTATGTGATCTTTTTCAATATCTTCAATTCATTGTTCTGGGTGTTGATTTAGTGACCTGGAGCTTTCCAAGGTGGAAATTGTTAGAGAGAAAAAACCTATCCATGAGTTAGTGATAGAAATATTGCTAGCCTTTTATCTGCTTTCCTGCTTTGATTTCTCTAGAGCTTACCTGAGCTGTCTGTCATCCAAAGAACATTTTTATACCTGTGCCAATAAGCAGTGGAGTGCTCATGAAGGGCACAGCACAGTGGCAGTCTGTGAGGGATACAGTGAAAGGCTTTCATTTAACACCACCGTACATGGCAAACCCAATTTTCAGCTGTATGTATCAGCATGGCAAGTCTTCTTGTTCCCAGTCAGCATGCTACAGGGTAATTCAGAATATAGCTTATTGCAGGTTTTGGTTTCTCTTCCAAGATTCATTCCTTTTCATCCCTTTCTGTGCCAAGTATAATAAACAGAACAGGAGCTGAAGGCAATTTGGCTGGGGAAACAACATTCAATAATTTAAAAAAGAAAAACCTAACAACAAAAACCAACCTTGCAGAAAACAAAACAGAACAAAAAGGCTGGTCAGTAAAAGAGGTAGAAAGACACCTTTGCTGACAGAGGAAGGGGGAAAGAAGAAAAAGGAAAAGACACATCTACGCTGTTCCTCCTGCCCTTCTCAACCAGCCTGAATGGAGACTGAATAACAAAGTACAGAGATCTCACCTTTTCTATCCAGACAGGCCAAGCTTTTCTAGTGCTCCCTTATTACTGTCAACCTGTTGAAATCAGAATGGCTGAAAGCAGAGGATTCCTGGATAGCCCTTTTCCCAAGAAGCGAGGACACCAGCTAGGTGGGAGGTTAGAGTACAAGGTGAATGCTCTGGTCTCAAGTGTCTTTATGAAAATTAATATTGGCATTTGGCACTTAATACCTTAAGCAGCCTAGAGAGAACTCTAGAGAGCTGGAACATGTTGGGGGGAAAATGGGAAAAAAGAGCAAGACAATTAAAGAAAGGCACACTGGTTCTGCTTTCTTTGTATGCTTAAATCTTTTGAGTACATAGAACGAGCTCTTAAAATGGTGCAGTTCTATCATCTCCTTCCCTAGTGTTGAGTGTAAAGAATCTCAAATCTGCCGTACTCCTTTTGACATGGGGAGGATCATCACTGGGATTGAATCCAAATGCTAGCTATTACACATGAGCCTAAATGTTAACTATTGCAGATAAGCATTGCTATAACAAATTATCCTGCATCTTCTTATAGTGCTACTCTCATCTGTGCTTTTCTGGGCATTATGAAGTAAGAGAATTACATAGATAAACTGTGGAGCTGATGAACTTTAGCGAGTCCTGTGTTTCCATGTTATATCTGGACTACTGTGGTTTGGTACTACTCCCCAGAAAGGTTTAAATAGTGTTTGGTGCCTGGCTAGGGACCTAGCTTTACTTCCTAATACCTGTTGGCTGTTTCCTGTGGGAATCTGGACAGTGCAGTGGAATCACTCAGAGTGCTGAAGGCTCCTGTTAGGCCAGTTGGTTGTGATAATCTGCTGCCTGTGACCTCATTAAAGCAGCCTGATTGGGGCTGCTAATCACATAAATAAAGAATTAAATCATAGCATTAACCTTCTACAGGGAAACCTGCCCTGGCAACACTGACAGAATTAGATCTATTAATTATTTAGAGGGTCATTTGATAGAAATGTATATAGATGGTAGATTATGAGCACTTGAAGCAATAAGTTAACCACAAATTTTTGCTCTGATAAGAATCTTTTCATATTTTCTTCTTAATGCCCCAAACTAAAAGCTATCTTGCATATTTTTTTACTAGGACTGTATAATCACATACCATTTATTGTATGTGTATCAACTAAAAATACTATGCCCCAACATCAAGGATTTTTGTGCTCCTTTTGGCTCTTGGGGCTCCTTTTTTATTAAAAATTCTTCCTGTGCAAACAGTTTCCATAGCTAAATTCAGGGCAAATTTCACATTTGCTATAATGCTTGGAGCTTCTTTGTGGCCAGGGTGTTCAGAGGACCTGAGGACAGTTCAGAGAACATTTCCTGTCCACTCCTGAACTAAAAGTCAATGTGCAGGAGATCTGTCTCACCAGTGCTGTGGACTAACAGGAAGCTTTCTGCAGGGGTCCTCTACTGTCACCCATGGAGGTGTTAAATTCCATTAAGTGTCTAGCAGATTTTTGCTTCTTTTTCTGAATTTCTTGGGGGGAAAAATGCTATTGAATCAGATGGGGTGATGAGTTCATTGTTTTACTGATTCTACTGGGCTTGCAGGAATGACAATGGTACTAGATAGGCTTGTTTACTGACCAGAATTTGAATGAATATTTGCAGATAACACACAAAAGATTTGGGCATGAGAAGTGGAGGAGGGTGGGGAGACTGGAGGGAAATCTGTCATTATTTATGGAAATATCCAGTATTCATGGAGCCATCTGCTGTGAATGATTCAAGTCTGAGAAGTGTCATAAAATGAGAAAGCATAATGTAGAAAGAAATAAAAAAACTCGACCTGAAAAAAACCTTTAAATTTATATCACTCAGAAACCTGAACCAGGGAATATATAACCTCAGCCCCTCTCATTCTAAAGATGCTTTGTAAATTTTCCTGCCAGATTGAGAGATAAAGATAGATTATATTTCTCAGGTTCCTTTCCTCACCCTTTCTTGGAACAATTAATTCCATTTGTTCATTTCCAGCCCTTTAATTATTGATCACATCCTTTCCTTTTTTTCTTTCTCACTGTTCCGGGCTACAAGGCAAGGGATGATGTTAAAAAAAAAAAAAAAAAAAAAAAAAGGTGTTTAGGAGACTGCTTAAGCCTTGAAGCATTGAGAAGATCTTTATCAAAGCCACAGTTTTCTCTCTGATAGTGAAGCCTCAATTCCATTGTCAGAATTTTATCAATACTAAGAAATTTTATTAAGGGCAGAACCTTCATAGCACTTCTCTGGAGAAAGTCTCAGGCAGAGGATGGTCTGCTTCCCTGTACTGTGCTCTCTCAGTTCAGATCATTAGTTTATTGATTTGCTCATGATGTTTTGTAAAAAGTGAATATAAACAAATAGTGGAGAAACTGAGGCAAAAAAATTAGGAAATTATTTGTACCACTGCACTGAAGGCTTCTGAGAAAATCAGCAATGGACTGTATCTTTCTCAGTCATTTATATTAGAGACCTGGTCCAAGTCCTTGCCTTGGAAACACTTGGGAATCCCTTTGAAACATTTTTTATCTTCCTGCTTCCATGTATTTTGTTTATAGTTAGAGTAGCACATCATGTTACCAACAGATGCTGTTGTGTGGCTGGGTGTGATTGTCTTGCCATATCTCTTTTCATCTTTTCGTATCTCTTGCCATATCTCTTTTCATATCTCTCTTCACCTTATTCTCTGTCTACTCATCACCCTTTCCTGAAAAAAAAGGCTGATGTACCAGAACAATTGCATGTTAGAACAGAAATTTATCTTCAGCCTTATTTCCTCCATGTCACAGTCCAGGACTATGAATTTAAAAACCTCCTTACTATTGTATTGGCTTACTTCTTTACCTTTAATTTACTCAGTCATTTATATTGTGTTGTCTTGACATCCTGCAATGCTCCTGTTTGCTATGCAGGATTGCCTTTCTTCTTCCACTATTCCAACTTCATGCTTTAAAAATCACATCTCCATCCCAGCAAGGCACATAAGGATGTGGTGAAGCATCACAGATTTTAACTGATGTGATTAAATGCATTCTGAGTGCTTGCTCAATGCCTCTTTATTCCTATTTGTACAAACACCTTTCTTCATGAGGAAGCTAACAGAGCAGTAGAACAGATGCACATCCACTGCTTCCTTCTCAACATAGGGATTCCTGTTCTCTCTGTATGGGATTTTTGTGATTTACAGGGGCTAAGGCCCTAACAATGCAATACTAGATAATAATAATAATACTAAAAAAAGATGAAAAGTCACTTTAAGAGATCATCTAGTGTCTTCTTGTTATTCAGGGTGGAAGTAACTCTAACTTTTTCTTGTCCATTTGTCTAGCCTTGAAAAATGAGCCATAGTAGAAGCACGGAGATTATTTTCTGATGTTCAAAACACGTCTAACCTAAATCTCCCTCAGCCATGACTACATGATCTCCTCACTGTGCACAGAGAGAAAGACTCTGAATTTCATTTCTGCCTTTTGCAACCCTGCAGGTTCTGCCATTTCTGCAGACCTTTTACTGTTTTTGAGGAGCTTGTGTTGCATTATAGCCCAACTGTAATGCTCTTACAGGCAGGTTCCACATCTTTGAAGAAAGCTGCCTTAGCTTCTGGTTCAGAAGACAGTGGGTGTTGGAGTTTGTCCCCAGTATCCTCTAGCTCTAGAAACAACACTTTCCTTTTTTGTATATTTGCCAGCCTTCAGTTATGGTTTTTTGACCTATAGCAGAGAAAAAGTGAAAAAAGTGCACCTGGATATGAATTACAATGCTGTGGGGTAGTCACTGTAAGTTTTTGGACAGGTAATTTGTTCCTTTCTTTAATTATACAGGGCTTGTTCCAGCCACGCTCATGCTGAGTAGCACCTCATTCATTCAGCAGCCCCTCAGTAATCAATATGTCTGCAGGGGAAGAAATATTGTGTACCAGGTAAGGGAACTATTGCTTCCCATTGCAGGCCACTCTTTTCTCTCAGCTCTATCAAAAGTTATGTTTAGGCCAGTAATGAAAAAGTGATTGCACGATGACATCTGTGAAGTACACAATCATACTGTCTGCAGTGCACTGGAGAACGGTCCTTTGTTTGCAACACCAAACCCATTGCAAAAAGCAGTATTTGCAGCTAATCACCACAGTGATTTCAATTTGCATTTAGCCATTGTGCTAACAGAGGCAGCTGGAAAGAGGAAAAAAAATCAGCACAAATAAACACAGCCATAAGTACTGACAGTTTTTAGCACCAGAAACTGCTGGAAGTAATGCTGATGCCTCCAACCCAAGAAATCTTTTTAATGTGAAATGATATATATAAGGCCAAAAGAGGAACACATTTTATCTTGTTTGCTTAGACTCCAGAATATATCTCTGAGTCTCTGGATGTAATGATTGCTTAGGCAAGTCAAACACTGTATATCACCTGCTGAGCATCTGATTCATTGACTGGGTGGATTGAAGCCAATTTAACCAGCTGGAATCTGTAATATTGACTTCAGTGGTGTGATACTGATCTATATCACACACAGGATTTGGCCCAGAGACAAAGGGAGGTAGTGTTTCCTTTGGGTGACATCTTTCTGCAAGCCAAGGCAGACAGCATCTGTCTTGCACAACCTGGTTGTCCTAGAAGTGCAGTGTATTGCTCATGGAGTACCACAGAGTTTTATCATTCTGTGGATCTTTCTTAGACAGAGGATGGCAATCAGGGACAACAGCCAATTTCTTCTGGTTCTCTCCTTCTACTTCATAGCTGATGCCATCTTCCAGCAGTTCCGAGACCAATTCTCCAATTGTACTGACTCCCTTTGTGCACATTTCTGCAGGCATGTTTGCTGCTGTATAGCATTATTTTTGGGGAAGGGAGGGGGCTTAACCTGGCTCTAGATTTCCCTTTTTCCCTTTCACTTTGCTGAGGAGACAGACTGAGCATAAGAGCTCTCCTGCTGGGCAGAGAAGCCCAGCATAACCAAGTACAACATGTAGGCATAAATAGCTGCAGAGGACAGGCAAGGCAAGACCTCACTTTGTGAGTGCTGTGACAGCCCTGGTGCTCAGTCTGTGGGCATGAGAGTTATGATACTACAGTGCTGTTGCTCATCTTTATTTTCTAGTTAAGTGACTTCATTTCACTAAATCTCTTCAGCTTTCCATATCTCCATAACTAAGAAACCAGAGGGACAAAAGGCTAAGCAGAATTTATTATTGCTCTTTATTATTATCATATCCTTTGTCTTCTTTTTAAGATTCATGAACCTTCCATTCAATTAATTCATCAGAAGCCTGGAAAAGCTAATTGTGTGTTCATATATTTCCATAGGCACGGGCTCATTCCTGTGCCAGATGTCAATAATACCTGATCCGTGCAAATGGAGCTGGGTTTGTGGCAGCCTGCTGCCCAACCCAATTACTGTTGTAATTCCAGTCCTCCTAAGTAGGAATGGAGTTTGGGTTTGGCATAATTGTAAGGCCAGGGGTGGGCATGGTGAGAGACAGGGATCTCAACTCTGTGTCTCTGTGTCTGTGTCTGAAATTTGAGATGCCAGTATTCCATTCCCAAGGCCTCATATATAGGAAGGCAATACAAGAGGCTGGTTTTTTGCACAAAGAGGGCTCAGAAAAATCTACAGTGTACTTCCCAGCTCTAGCAACTCTTTGAAGAGGCAGAAGGAGCTTAATAACGTAACTGAGGATCACACTGTGTCCCTCTCTGGTTTTCTTTGATTATCCTAACACAATTAGGTTGTCCCTGGGTCAGACAGTGCCAGACTGGCTACTGCACAATTTCACATGCTGGGCTTCCCAGGGCAGCATCAGGACTTTGGTGGCTTGTGGAAGTGATGCTTGTGGATAAGTACATAGGGCCAGGACTGAGGGAAGAGTAGGCTCCTCCGCACGGTTGGGGTGTAGGGAGGCAGAGATCTCTGAAGCTTGCTCTTGGGGAGAGAGGTTTATTCAAAGATTCAGGAATGCCCGAGCCTCGTGCTCTCAGGCGTAGCACGTGGCTGGGCTTAGGAGGACGGGGGAGGGGAGAGAGAAACGGAGGGTTTAGGAGAGGGGAAGCCCCAGGCAGGGAGGGAGTCCTAGAGAGGAGGAGGGAGGAAGTCCAAGAGGGGAGGAGGGAGGAAATCCAAGAGGCTGCATGGCCGCTCAGAGTCCCCTTATCAGGGGCTCCCAGGTGGGCTGGGACAAGGCATGGGCCAATGGGGTTACAGACTCTGTTTTAGGGGCAGGTACAGAGGTGCGGGATGAACCACAATCTTTTGCGGGGTGGGATGGAACAGTCCATTTCACTCCAGGATTCATCCAAGGGTAGAAGTGACATTCGGCTAGCTAAAATAACAATCATATCTGTCTATCCTCTGCAACACAGGACCATGTGCATTGTCACCTCATTGCCTTCTCCAGGCAGGAAAAAATGCTTTTCTCAGGCCTGGATGAAATTTTATGTTTTCCAAAGCAGGTTGCAGCCAAGCACGGCTTGCTTTTATTTTTGTTGTTTCTAGCATTATTAGCACACAGCTTGCTTTCAAAGATAACGATGTGGAAAAACAATAGCATCTTGCCAAACTCCTTCAGTGTACCATTTGCAGGTTGTGCTATTTTATCAGTGTCTTAATATGTACATTGCAATGGTGTGAAAACTCAGTTTTGTGAGCTACAAAGGGAATGAAAATACTGAAGTAAGTCCCTCCCTGACCTGCCAAACAGACCTACATTTTTCTGGCACTTTTCTATCTTTGTGTTGTATTGTAGGGATCTTGTTCATATAAAAAACTACCGCTGCACTCTATTATCAAAGACATATTTGTTAAAACATGCATATAAAAGGATTTGTAATTGAAGAACAGCTTTGATATATTTAATAGGATGTAAAACTGCCATCCCTTTTTAATAGATGTTTTATGTGCATTAGAAGTAATACAATAATGCTCTTCACTGAGCTCTACCCATTAGCAGACTGTTTTTCCCCTTTCTTTTAGTTAATCTTAAAACTTTAATGTAATCTAAACACATTGACATCTATTTTCTTCTCTCCTCTCTGTACTTGGAAGTGCTTTGAACTGAACTTTGTTTCAAATAAGGGCTAGCAACAAACATGGCATCAATATACAGGGACCTGGTGCTGCCCGACAGATGGTCCATAAACCAGCACATCCCCTTGCCTTAGGAATGTTAACAGTAATGGGAGTGTGGCGGCATGTGTGAGCAAGCACGCCTGAGAGCAACCTTGTGAAGAATGAACAGCTATAATGGCATTCTTTTCTATATTCCCATGTCTCAAATGTAATCAAATACCAGAGCAGCAGAAATAGAAAATGACAATCAAAACAAAAATAGCAATAGCTTTAATAGCAGTTTCTGTGTTTCAGTCTCAGAGTGTTTTACAAGGAAGCATTGTTAAATTCAGGAAATAAGGATGTAAGCTGGTAAAAAGAAAGTGTGCTAAATCTGACTGGTGTTTTGGGGTACTTGTGGTTTGGTGTCTCATCTTACAAAGAGCTGTTCTCTATTCCTTTAAGAACTCAGGATCAGGGAATAGCTTTCAAGATGTGATCTAAGTAATCTAAGTTATTTATTCTGGAAAATTACAGATGTGTTACTGAACCATGTTAGAGGAAACCAGGAAAGAGGCCATTTCTCCTAATTTCTGGTCTAGTGCCTCACCAGCACCCAGCAGTACATATTAATCCTGATGGTTGTAACAATATTCACAGAATGCCTGAGATAGTGCTGCTTCATGAACAGATTGAGACCATCAAAAGGAAAGTATCTCTCTCTTGTTTCAGAGGCACTACTATATTGACCAAATTCAAACTGACTGTGCAACTGCACCTCCTGCTTCTCCTAAGAATATCTTTTGGTTCATTTATTCATGTGTCCTTTCAACATGAAGATGTTGTGCTAGCAGGAGCTGGACAACTGTGATCCACAGGTGTAGTCCTTTGCAGAATAAATTTGTATGTGTTCACCCAGTTTTTGTGGCAAGAGCTGAGCACTGACCTGGCACCCAGGTGAGGTGACATATTTGAAGAGATATTTTAGTTACTCTAAGGATGCTGCTGTCATCCAGAACTGTTTGTAGGAGGGAGTTGTAAATCTGTGTCTCTTTGTTTCCTGATGAATTTTTGGAAGAATTGTGGGAACTCAAAATGTCTCTCAGACATTTTTAGAGGTTCCAGGCCTTGGTCAGAAGCATTCTAGACCTGGCAGACAGCTGAAAAACAGCTGTGATTTTGAGTTTGAGCCATGGAATGAATTACCGACTTTGGAGGTGGAACAAGCAGTCACAAAAGGTTAGATAGTATAGTATAAGTAATTACAAAATAGAGGGGAAATTTTTTTAGTATTGTACAGGGGGGTTTTAACACATGTACAGGGGGGTTTTCACTTTGTACATGGGGGTCAGAAGTTCTAAGATGGAGGAAAGTGGGCTGGTCCTGTTCTTCCTCCTTCTTTTTCCTTACCTCCATGTTCTTGGTGATGTCGGCACTCGCAGATTGGTTTAGAGTAGAAAAACACTTGGCAACGTAGGTAGTAGGTATTGGGGAATAATTGTAAACATGTTATATGTAATATATCTTATAAAAGATAGCAGCAGCCCTGGGCGGAGGGAGAGACGAAGAAGACAGCAGATAGAGAGGATGTCAGTGTGTGTGTGTGCCTCTACCCAGGCCGCTGACCAAATAGCACAAAGAATGACAGTCCTTTAGGCTGACAAAGTAAGTGGGATGGCAGAAGTGGCCTGCCATCTCTCAAGTGAGTCAGCCTGAGCATTCTTTATAAGAATAGCCAGATTCCCTGCTTGGGGCTGTAGTTGCCCAGTGTTGCAGCTTCTGCTGCCTCTGTTACTTTCTTCAGCAGTGTTTTTTAACCTGGATCTTCTGGCCTGCACTGGAGCCCACAAATAGCCAGGTCAGCAAGTGGATGCATCCATTAAAACAATGCAGGTATCTGAAAGACCTGTTGTGTATGTAAATATTTAAATGTTAGAATACATTCTGCTAGTATAATTTATGAATGACAGACAGAAAACTCCATTTTATATACAGAAAATGACATATTCTTTTCATAAAGAGAGACAGTGCAAGTCATTCAATTTGCATTTGGATATTGCTATTGTTCAGTAAGTATCATGGGTTTGGGTGCATACTGCAAGAATCATACAAGGAAGTATAAATGTTTTCTGAAACTGGTTCTCTTTTTACAGATGGAAATCCAGCTTCCATCTCAGCCAATATATGAATTCTAAAAAAATAGGTGTATTCATTACGTGTCTGGCTTATGAAAAACACAGTCTTTTTTTTTCCCAATGAAGCTGGTCTGCAATTTGGGGTGATTTAAGGTAGGTTTAAATAGGAATTAAATTTTTAAAAAAGTCAAGGCAGAATTCAGACATATTTTCACTGTTTTCTATGTCAGCAGACTACTTCAGTGAGTACAGTTTAAATACCAAGTCAATTAATTGTCATAAATCCCTCAAGATAAGTTGAGTTTTTTGTTGTGAAGTGCTGATCAGCTACATCAATCAAATGGATGAAATATTTGGGAAATAAACCCCCAAAACAAATCCAAAAATCAGAATGGGATTTAGAACTAGCTGATGGAAGAAAATAAGTACTACAGTCAATGCATCATAAAAATTCTAGTCTGGGTTGTTGGTTGTTTTTCTAATTAAAAAAAAAGCCATACTGGCAGAAGTGGTGCAGTGAAGTCTTGGATAAAGCCCTGCAGTGCAAGTCCTGTGTGAGGCATGAATTCATCTCAGACCTACCCAGACTCTACTATAGAAAATTAAAAGTTATTTACCCATTTCAGTCAGCTTCTGGATTATGCCTTTTCTGATCAAATTACCTCTTACTTTTTTCTTGCAGGATAAAGTCATCAACCTGGAGCACATCACCAAACAGAAAATTAATGACAGTTGTCTGCTGGGTGTAGAATGCTTGTCACTGGGACTAAATCCAGTAGGCCCCATGGATCTCCAGGCCACTGGACACAGGTAAATGATACAGTTCTGCTTTTTGTTCATATTTGGTTCTGTACTCAGGTAGCTAAGTTTTCAAAGCAGCCATCCTCATGAAGGTAAACCTGTCTTCAAGGGTATCAACTGTAAGTCACTACAGGTGACCTCAGCATTTTTATGTTTAAATGTCAGTATATTTGAAGTGGTTCAGTCCTTTTTAAGAGTTAGGATAAATACTCCACAGTATTTTAATTCTAGCTCAAATGTTTAGCTTTTCTCTCTTCTAATTACACAGGAAGTGTAAGGAAACTATTGGGCCAGAATTAAGTATAAATACGCATTCTAATAATCATCTGCCTTCTCTATGTGTAGAGGTCATGAAGAACTGAAAATAGCACTGTGTTATTTTAAATACACTTTAGCAGTTTACTTCAGGAAAAAAAGAACAAGTGGGATTTACTTAAGACAGAGAACTCAGAAAAAAAATAGTTGAAACAAAGCATTCCCAAAAGTGTATATGAACTGCAATGGATCTACAGCAGACTACCTTGATTTTAAAAAGGAACAAATCCTCTATTTTAAGCAACTGCCTATGGCCTACTCCACTACATTACATGCAAAGAGAATACACTGATAGAGCAAGTCATGCTTTATGTGTGCTTCAAATAACAACCAAATGCTACCTGATGGCCAAATAAATAGGGGTGGATTCCTTAAGAGATCTTTCAGTCTGGAAAAAAAAGAGTGTCAATTTACCTTGAAAAGGCATGCATAGAAGCAGAAAAGGCACATGTAGCCTTGTCTGACACACATTCCTTCCAGCTATTCTAAATATTCCCAAAATACAACAGAAAACGTGCTGTATAATTCTGATAATTATTGTTCATAGGAACAATGAAAGCTGCATTTGAAGGTACTAAATTTTCAAGAGGGAAGGGGAAGCTATGGGTTCAATGTCAGTTCTCTGCTGAAGAACGGTGTGTAGCTCTGTGAAGAACCCACAAGTGTTAGCTACACCCACAGAGCAGAGGTATGGCATTTCCAAAATTAGTGCTCCCCTTCATGCAGAATTAGTCTTCTGGGAATTAATTTCTTCCCTCACTCCCTGAAATGTGCAACAAATATATTAACCTTGAAACACCTTTCTGTCTCTCCTAAGCTTCACTGGAAATAAACCCGAGTCCTAGTCCTCGTATGTGAGGCTGAGAAGGTAGTGTTAATGTAGTCTGCTTCCAGAAAGAAATTCCACTGAGCCTCACTGGTGCACAGCCCTGGACACACAGAAACAGAGTGGTCAGTCTCCTCTGAGAAATAACACCAGGTTCAAACTGTCCCTCTTGTGTAAGGTATTAATTACATTTTCTTCTTTTTAATGGTGAAAGTTTATTACTTATTTTCTGTCTTCACAAACCTGTGCTGGTGGAACAGGCACCCTCATGCAGTGTCAGCCATATTAAGATTTCTAGATGTCTCAGTTCCAGTCTGTAGAAAAAAAAAAAAAAATCAAAGCAAAAATATGCAAGAGACTATGAATATAGATATGAGATTAATTGCATGGGGACAAAAAATCCACAGGGCTTCTTCATCCCCACAGATGTCACAGCCTAACAGTGCTCTAACAGACTGGGCCTACCCAGTGCCTCCTCATGCTGCTCTTAAAGGTATTGTCTCAGATTTGGGTCCTCACTTAGGCTGTACAGCTTGCTGGTTAGTACAAGTACATTGGTGCTGGAACTAACTCCTTGAGTTGGTGGTCCCTGAAAGTTACTGTTTTAGGTGTTTTCAGGGTGATGTTGGCAAGGTGACAGAAATTCAGCTTCTCACTCAGGTAGGGAAAAAAAGGTGGCTCTCCTTTGATGCAGCATGTCCTACGAATAAAATAAACCACCTGTTCCTTTTGCAGATCTGTCCATTGGTGCAGAAATCTGCCCCCTCTGTGAGCTATCAAAGAGGCAAGACAGCAGATTGGGTCAGATTTTGGGAAAAATTCAGTTGTTGTTCACATGCACCATGGAAATGGAGGTCTTTAGAAAAGCAGGACATTTATCTGGGTCATTAAACAGAAGCTGTGGGTCACTTACAGGAAATGGGGTGCTGTGGGTAGTGTCTGGAGAGTAATAATGATTGCCAGGTAATGGCATCCAGTCAATTACAGTCTTATGCTGGCATTGTCTAAAATGGAAAACCCAACAGTCTAAAAGACCATAACACTGATTCTGTAGAACATTAAACTATTACTTTATGCTGATGATATCCTACTGTTAATTAAGGACTCGCATGCTTCCCCTCCTGCTTATAATGAATATTGCTCTCTGAGTACAAAGTTATCATTGCACAAAATTAATGGCTCTGAGACTACAGTGATGCAGCTTTCTAGAGTTTGCCCTTCAGCCCTGCTCACCTCATGGAATCATAAGTGGGCACCCAAAAATATAGTACAAGTACTTAGGGGTTGATATTACCAAAGCTTCAGACAATGTAATTAAAAACCATTTGAATCCAATTTTCAAGCAGGCAGGAGAAGATTTGGAGGGATAGCCAGAGCTAAATAAAAGCAAACGTGTGTTATTTGGTTGGCCATCCCATCAGGTTGTTAGAGATAAGAATATTGTGTAAACCAGCACCCTCAGAATTACTGTCATGAAAGTGCTCATGGCAGTATTTCCCACTGGCACCAACAGTTACGTGTGTTGAGTTTACTTTGAGCATAAATGTACATAAATGCCTATAAAAAATTCTAGCAATGAATAATAATTCTATTTCTCACCCACATCTAAAAAAAAATTAAAGACTTACAGTTAGGAGTACTTCACTTACTACTGAAACTCAGCTGTTTCTTTAAAGCATACAGAGGTGGATCACACAAGTGCCACATTCAGCACACAGAATGTGACAAAGCCTAAACTGTACTGCCAAGTTCACATTTACCTGAATCCCAGGCTTCTGATGAAATGAACTGGCAAATTTTCCTTAAAAGACACTGTAGAACTTACCTACAACAACTCCAGTATATTTCAGACAACAGAAATTTCAGGATGTGAGGATGATTTAAATGTGTCACATGAAACGGTCAAAAAGTATTTATAGCTCTTGGGATGGGAAATGTTACTATTCCCCTTAAATGTCATATAATTGGCCCAAATTTATGCACCGAAATCATGCAGATTTTTATGGTTTTTTCATTTCTAAAAGGCATAATTTTGAATGAAAATTGCTGTATGTCTTGGTTTGACAAGACAGGAGTCTGTGAAGGAGGGCAAAAAGCCTCCTGTGCAATGGAGAAGGTAAACCCCCTCCCTCCGAATTACTAGGATTTTTAAATTAAAAGGCTCTCAGGCAAAGATATGGGAATGGGAGTAACAATTCTTTACTAGGAGAAAACTAGATAACAATTTAAAAGGCAAATGCAATCAGTACAAACAAAACTAGTGATAAAGTCCACAACCTGAGGATTCGGGGTGTTGGTAGCAGTCCGGTTGAAATGACAGCTGCTCCTCTTGCAGTGGTTGATGAATTGCAGCTGCAGTGGTGATCTTTAGAAGGGTATAGTTTTCTCTGAAGATCTGGTGGCAGCTGGGCCGGTCTTCCTCTGCGCCGGGGCCGCCTCCAAGCTCCGCCACCGCCACCTCACCGCGCTCCGGCCGCTTCTCTGGGAATCCCACCGAAGGAGCTGCTTCTCTGGGAATCCCGCAAAGAGAGAGCTGCTTCTCTGGGAAATCCTGCAAAGAGAGAGAGCTGCTCTGTCCCCCAAAAGGTACCCCTTTTATCCAATAAAAGAGTGCTTGGCTTCCCCCTCTGGGTGGAGCACCTCACAATGGGATGGTGTTACGTTATCAGCCCTGCATTGAAGCAGTCAATGGCCCATTAACAAACCATTACCTCTTCGGAGCAAACCATTGTTCTTGGAAAAGATAACAAACCTGCCCAACCTCCAACAGATGGCAAATAGAATACAAGCTTATCTTACAACCCAGGACACTGTACTTCAGTTAGGATTGTCTTTTTTTTCTCTTTTTTCTGTTCTTCATACTGTAAACTAATACTGATGTTAAGCAGAGGTTGCATTTCAGTGGTGGCTGGAATATATCTATCTTTCTGAAAAGCTGATTAAATCCTTAGTGATTAAAATAAATATATAATTTTTTTTTTTTTTTGGACTGGCTTGAAAAAGTAAGTAATGACAGACAAACTGATTTGAACACTATCCATGATTTTTTGGCCATTCAACATGTTCTGTGGAATTAATTTTACCTCTGGAGAAAGGCAGACATGATCCATTCCAACAAGTGCACTCAGATTTTTCCAGTGTATTGTGGGATTAGCCAGGTGGGGCCAGATAGCAGAAAGATCTTGCTGGGGAAATGTTTGAAGCAGTTGTGCATGATAGCTGCCTACCAAAACAGAAAGCTCAAATGTGCTAGAGAAAGCAGTGATACATATTTGTGATAAGATGGGGGCTGTAAATAAAAGGTGTCAGTGAAGGAACAGTCTGGACAGCAACAGATACATAGAGAAGCTGCTGCTGCTGCTATGAGAACATGAGCTATGAAGATTCATGGCTATGAAAAGTGCATTATCCTAACAGCTCTATAGCAAACACATGCAGGATAGCGCTGTAAATACTTAAAGCTGGCAAAAAATGTTCAGCAGGTGGAAGTTCCTCTTAAAAATTGCAGCCTGAGAGGTGTGCTTTTCTGCTTCCCAGATACCCACGTTCTCTGAATTCTTAGCAAATTTCTGCATGGGAAATTTTTAGCTTTCTGCACAGGCATTTGAGCTTCACAGAGTGAGTGCGCAGAGTTCAAGTCACAAGAATTTCTAAATTGACAGACACACAATAATCAAAGTTCTCTAAGATGTTAACATTATTTAAAGACTATGGAACAATTTAAACAGCCTCAAGGACATTAATAGTTTCTTCCTGATCCATGTTTCGCTGTAATAAACAAAAGGTCTTCTCATAGATCACTGATTAAAGTAAAGGACAAAAGAAGTGGGAATGAATAGAGACAGCGTAGTGCTAGATTTCCTTCAGAGTTATTTGGGGTGAATTGGTTCAGCTTATTGGTAAGAGGCTGTGCACAAGAACTCTGCTTGTGTTCCTAAACTATTCAAGGTTTTTAAACAAAAAATAACTCTAAGTACTTGCAGAAAAATGTATCAGAAGCTGGCAGATAAAAATCACAGATGAGGGTTAGGTTCAATAAATGCAAACTAAGGCAGGAAGAAAAAAAGTGGTAGCCATGCATGCTCAGTAGTATGCTCCAAATCACTTAGAAAAGAAACACATCAGTTTTGGTCTAAAAAGTTATTAAATTAGAGGAAGGCAAAAAGAACAGAACAGGAGACAACATTGTTGCATAACAATGATGTTGCATAACTCTAATATGTGTCTGCACTCTAAATACCAGCTGCAGTTCTGGTCCTGGTCTCAGCAAGAATCAAAGAATAATGGGAAAGAGTCTGGAGATGGATTATAAGACTAATCAAAGAAATTGGACAGCTTCCTGTCCAGGAGTGATGATAGACTAGGCTTTGGTACTGTAATAAAGAGATGACTGAGGGGTCATGAGGAAAAAAGGGACTGAGGTTTATGAGGAAAAAAGGTCTCAACTGGCAGAGTAAAAGAATAAAATTGTTACTGTTTGGTTTTTCTCAGAATACAAGAACCAGAGGCTACTACGTTTCTTGTCAGCATTCAGATTAGAAAAAAAAAGACCAATATTTTTTACATATGCTGCATATTTGAACCCAAGAACTACTTGTCATAACGCTCTTGAAAATATTCAGCATGTTCTCCAGTACACCATCAATTCACATGGGTGCAAAGTGTAATTGTACAGACTCATACAAGACAACAGCTCAAGCCAAACTAAGCTTCAGCTAATTGAGCTAACTCAGGAGACCTCCAAGATGTGGATCACTAGAGGCTGCAAGGATATTGCTGTACACCTATTCTCTTTGCCTTGGTGTTGCTTACTTGTGTGAAAGGGAGCTCTGGTTTGACCCTAAAAAGCTATTGCCTTGGCAGATGAGGCATTTGGGTGTGTTTAATCAAGCTGAGCCCAAATCCTTCTGCAGCACATATTTCACACTACTGCTCTTGGAGCATTACTTTGTGTTCATGGGGATATCATGACCAGCTAAAAACAATGGCAGAAAATTGCCTAGAGTGGTTCTGTACACCATGAAGGTTGGAAAAATGAAAAGCCAGAAGACAGTAAGAGTAGAAGATAGTAAGTTTAGGGGACAGGAACAGATGGACACGCAAAACTGAAGTTTAAGCCAAATTGTAAGTATAGCAGAGATGAAGTGTTAATCTGGCTGTGAAAGCAACCAGCCTACATAAATTCTGCTGGATACTGACTGAAGACAGAGTCAGGAAAGCGCTTTTGGGAAGAGAAGAAAATCTGGAGCATAGAGTCTGCATTTCTGCTCTGCTAAGGAAATGATGCTGTGAAACATCAGCTAAACTGCTAGAACTGAGCTTAAGTCAGGGTCTAGTTTCTCATCTCAAATAAATCAAGGTGGCAATAGGAAAGAGAGAGAATCAACTATTTGACAATGCTTCACCAAAGTCAATTCACTTTAACACTGCTTTACCTGAATTTTCTAGTGTTACAGAAATCAGTGTAGGTGTATTAAATTTTATCTATCCCAGTCAGCCAGCCTATGTTTTTTTCTTTCACCAAAAAACCCCTGAATCACCACACTGCAAACTGTCTCTGAATAGCCTCATCAGACATTTGAGTTTTCTTTGTGGCTTCAGTTGTTTATGATGCTGACAAGAACTAAAGTTACTAGAGATTGGGCCATAGTGTTTTATTTTAAAATACAGAGGATAGTTTAGGGTGAGTATTTTGGAGTCTTTCCATCACCAGATTTCTGTGTTGGAGCACACAGCAGTATGAAGCTGTGGCCTTTCAGAGACACAAGAGGCCAATGGACCTCTTGGCCCTATTTCTTCAGCTACCTACAAGTTTTCTCACAGGTTTTGGAAGCTAAACTCTTGATCTCTGTTTTTTTTACCTCATCCTCTGTCTTGTTGACTTTAATTGCAAATTCTATGGGGCCTTAGTCTAGGTCTCTAGGTACTATCATACTACAAATTACATATAATAATAATATCATATTTGATCAGCTGTCCTGTAATGGCTTTTTTCTTCTGGGCTTTAAACTTTTTTATTTGATTGCATGATTGCATCCTTGCCCTAATTTCAAAGAAGGAAAAAAATAGATTTTCTCGAGAACAATCCCAGAAGTCCTATCTACAGCTGATCTGCAATTCAATATAATGGGTCTTTTCTTTTCCATGATTTTTTTCCTTTCAGATTTGAATAATATCATTTGTGTGATGTTACTCAATTTCTCTGTTTTAATTTGAAATCCTATTTTTAATCAATTAGGAAAAAATGACCTAATTAAGGAGTAATTTAGGCCAGCAACTTAAACATTGTTTTATAAAGTAGCTGCATTTAATTGGAAATGTGCTCAAATACTGCATTGCATTATCAAGTAATTTGGAAGAAATGGTCAATGGGATCCCCTGACTGCTATTTCAGAAATGATAGTGACAAAGCTGAAGTCCACAGCAGTCTGATGAACTTGGCTTTTACTAATAGCTTTGCTATAAGCCTAAAGGTCCAAGCAACTCTCATTACACAACGCATAAACAGTTGACTTAAAGGAAGGTGACTTCTGGCTCCTGGGAGTCAGCATTGAAGAGTTCTGAATTGACTTGATGGATATAAAGCTCAAGAACCAAGAACACAGAGAGGGGACCCAGCTTGTTCACCCTCCATCACTGGTCAGTGGCAAAGGTAGTAATAGCCCTTGGCTGCAGAGTTCTCCCAACCAGAGAACTAGGCTGTCACTAGGTAATATACATGGCTAATAACATTTCTTAAAAACTCCACAACACTTTTTTCTTTCTTTATTTCCCCTTGGCTGGTAGAGATCCTAGCATCAGGGCTGTTGAACTTTCCCTAAAAATGCCCACATGCCACAAGGGAAGGAAGGTTGTTTAAAAGTTCACTAGCATACTTCAGGAAAGAAATTCAACTTTGACACCCAGAGGATGTGTTACAGGTCACAGCTCTGCGCTGGCTGCCATTAGTGTCAGGATCGCTTATTCCCTTCTCTCTGGACTCGTCTCTCCACTGATGCTCTTCATTGGAGCATCATTACAATGATGGTTTTAGCATCAGAGAGAACTTGTCTGACACTTTCATGCTGTCTACACTGTATTTTGTTCTCATTTACTATTGGTGGTTTTAGCATTGTGTACTTACAGTAGTGCAGTGGAAAAAAGAATTATGACTTTGCTGTGGGCATCAACACACTCTTGATAGGCCACTGGTTTCCAGCTGATCACGTAAGGTTTCTTCACTGTAGAGTGGGTATTGCTAGACAAACTTATCAGCACATTATTTATTCATGCTGGCTCAGAATTTTTCCTCAGATAACAGCTCTCAGGGAAACACTTACAAAGGCCTTCCACACTGACAGAGCCCTTGCCACATGTTATTGCTTCATGACCGGGAACAACAGCATTGTATTCCATTAAAAAAAATACCCAGAGGGTGCTTGCAGGCTCAGATCACTTCAGTTTTATACTAATACTTTTTGTCGTTTAGTTTCATGTCAGGCCATTATTGTTTGAATATTTTGGTTGAAATCTGAGCTACAGAGGCAAGAGAGGTTGTCAAACACTTGGCACCTAAGTGGCTGTAACATCAAGGAAGCTGCAGGAAGCCGCAAAGCTGCTGGTCCAATAGGAGCACATGCCATTTTGTAGTGCTGCAAAGAGGGTACTGGGTGGACAGGAGAAAAATTTGGCATTTGGGAAATTTAGTCCTCAGCTACTGATGCCTTACTTCAGGCAGGGAACAGTCTCATTTGACCAAGCAAAGCATGGAACACAGATGTGTAAAACTCACTGAGGGCAAGATGTACAGCAAGGCTGGTGCTCTGCATATCACCTCTAAAATCAAGTGTGCCTGGATAAAAGAACTCACAGCTTTTGTAATCAAATATTGAGTTCCCCAGGACATATCTGTGAGGAGAGCACTCCTCCTGCACCTTCCTTTAAGTCAATAGTAGCAATACATTATCAGATTGCCTGTTTTCCCAGATACATTAAATCTAGTGTGACAAAGGTGAAAATGTTAGCTGTTTGCAGCCTGACACAGAGTCAGCAAAATCCTGGGCCCTTCAAAAGTATCAGCTTTGATTTTAAATCATGTCATACTTCAGGAGAGAGGATATACAGTCACCTCACCTGGTGGGCTTCTTCAGCAACAGCTTCATTTCAGCCTTCAGGCAGCATAAGCTTGGGAAAAATTAGTGCAGAATAACACTCTTGCTGAGCTGTATTCACTTGAAACCACCACATCAACAGGATCTCTAGACTTTCAAAGGAGTATACTGCAAGACACATCTTTTACACAAATGGGATAAATTTTCCCACCTTCTGGGGATGTTAACTTCCCCCACCTTAATTATTGAGGGAGAAGTTTCTATTCCAGTGTGCACTCATCTATTAAATAACTAAAACTTGACCATCCAAATTCCACCAAAAGAGCTTGTAGGAAAGATAGGGCCTGTTTGAAGTGTAAATTACAAGTATTCAAAGAAAAATATAATCAATATTTGTTTGCCTTCAACCCAAACATATACACACTAAACTGGCCTGACCTACACAGTGTACAAGTCACAGTAAAACCACTAGCAACAGCTATCAGCATGGTGAGACTTCGTAATACAGCTGAGCAGAAGTGTCTAAATTGCACCAAACTGCAGTGGGAAAAGAGGGGGACTTGGATCCTAAAAATAGGATAAATAATGCTGGGTGGTGAGTTTCCCATCCCTCCACTTTTTGGAGAGAGCTGAGAAGCATAAAAAAATGAAGGGGTAATAAGGCAAAATAGGGAAGAAGAACACCATAAACTCCTCTTCCAGCTTTCCTTCTGGAAGAGCTCTTGAATCTGATTTTAAGGACCTCAGCCATGGAAATACCAAGAGCTGCATCAGTGTTAGCTACACAGCATCAGCCTCATTCACACTCATGGCTAATTTAGAATAAGACTGTTAAAGATTAATTGTTTGAATAAGTAGTGTTAACGACTGATAGTGATTAAGCACTAACCATTGGCAGTGTATATTTGCTAATGAGTGTCAATCTAGAAAAGTGCTGTTTTGAAGTTAGAAACCCATTTGATTTATCAGATGTTTAAACACTCCACCACAGCAATTGCTAATTCTCTCACTGAAATACTTATATGATGTGTGGATATTAATTTGTAATAAGTTGCTACATTCCAAATGACCATCAGAAAATTCAGTACAGAAACCCACTGACCTTTAGGAAGAATTTCAAGCCCAAAGCTTTCTGCATCTCATTCAAACACATCAAAACTTGAGCCTTACTGCTGCATTAGCAACCCTGACAACCTTCAGACTTTGTGATAATTTGGTGCATGGATTAAAAATCCAGTCGGATTCCCTCTGCCTAGTGACACAGCCTTAGGACCAGGATTTCTTCCATCAGCTTTAGAAACCAAGGTTTTTTATGAAGAGCATAAAGGGAGACTGCTACCTCAGCAAGTGTGTCCCTAGTGCTGGATAATCCACAGTGGAGACACATAATTCTGTGTTTTGTAGCACACAGAAACTATATCTGACCATCCTGTGCTAAAATAAAGGTTTTCTAACAAAGGACAAATGCAATCAAAATGGCATTATCCCAGTGACTGTCATGGTACAATGGCTGCTGTACATTATCCTGACACAGAATGGGAATAGGCTCATGTGAATCGTCACCAAGAGGATTGGATACCAGTAAAAAAAGGTGTAATAGGAAAAAAATCTTGATGCCAAAGCCAGATAATATATATTATATAAGATTATAATACTTATTATATAAATATCTATTTATGTTTTGTTTGTTTGTAATTGTGGGTTAGTTTGGTTTGTTGATTTTGGTTGGGTTTTTTTTAACTAAGGATAATTAACTACACAACAAAACCATGAGGAGAATAGGAAATTAGAAAAATACAATGACCCTTGATTAATGGAATAGGATAAGCAAGTCAGTTGTCCATTCTGCCCTTGAAATCAATGAGTTGCCACAACTCTCAGCAGATGAGAGAGGTTGTTGGGGTTTTTTTCCTTAAAAGTAAGAGCAATCAGTGCTGATTAATCAGCACCAGACTAGACATTTAAGAGGGTCCACAACTGCAACTGTAAGCACTTACAAATTTCTGTCTTGACTGAAACATAATGATGTTTTACAGAATAAGAACTACGTACTTAGTACACAAAGTCTGATAGTCTGCTTAGTTTTGTTTGCTTTATATCTGGAAGGAAAGGATGATTTTTACATGCCAGCTCTGACTTTCAAAGTTCATTTAAAATCACTTGTTTCTAACTGGAAACATCTAAGTTGGCATCATAGCTGAATTTTCCCTTGTTCAACTGAAAAAAGTTAACACTATCATTTTATTCCTACTTGGAACACAAGAGCTGCTTATGAACTGCACTTAACGTTGAACATTTAGCAATTAAAAATCCCTTGTACAAGCCTAGACCAAAGAGAAAGTACAGGAAGAAATGGGAAGAAAAGCTGCTTTGGTGTTGGAAGTAATCCAGCTTGGCAGATGAGCAGCTTTCCCTCCCATGACAGTGAGGTTCTACTTCTACCTGCCTGCACGAGGACCAGCAGCAGTGATGGGTGCTGATTAGAAAGCCTGAACTGTGCAAGGGGGTGGCATTACAGGTGTCAGGCTGAGTCAGAGAAATGTGCTCTGAATGGCTGGTGCCAGAATGCAATTATTTAAGAGGTAAAAAAACCCAATAGGAAATAAACCCAAATGAAAGAGGATTAGATGGTGGACAAGATTATCCTATAAACAGGCCCTCACTTTTGCTTCCTTTTAATTCAGCTGGGGACCAAGGAAACCCATGTTTCCAGTGCTAATGGGCCTTGTTGAAGGCATTAAGACATTTTATAAAGAATGAGAGGCTGAGGGATTAGGAGTGACGGGAATTCACTGAGCATTCATGAATTAGCATCAAAGGATGTCTGCCTCCATGGGAAGTTAAAAGCAGAGCTAAATGGAGATACCATTGTAGGAGGAAAATGGCACAAATATTTTTTTAGTTAAAAACAATATTGTTATTATGTAAGTACAGCTCATTATACATGGATGTTAATTTCTGTCCTGAACTTCAAGATATAAAGCAGACTGAGAATTTCTATTCACTCTTGCTTATCATGGAAGTACAGGGGATATTAACTTTGGTAAGAGGATTAGTGTATGCTCAGGGTCTGGGTCTAGAGTGGGACTTCATGTCATGATTGCAACCTACATAGCCCATACAAACTCTAAATGCTGCAGCTGTGTGTGCTAAAGAAAGGCAGAAAATCCCAAACCACCTTTATTTCAGGAAAATGGCTAGAAAAAGCAGGCCTGTTAGAAAACAGCTCTGTACTAAGCACAAACAGCTACATAGGAGTAGGGTTGTGTGGCTGAAAAGCCCCATGTCCACCAGATCCAAGTGGCATAGCAGCCTGCTGGGTGAGCAAATGGTGAAAGCAATTTCTGAACCTATGTGTATGTATGTGTTCATTGCAAAAAAATGGCTCGTGCCCCTTCCTATGCAAATGCTCTCTGACTGTGAATATCAGAAATCAAACTGGTCCTTATTGTTACAGCCCAGAAGGAGCAGCAGAATGAGAGAAGAGCTGGAAATAATAAAAAATGTTTCTTTATCTGAAACTTACTATTTTTCTAGCTACTGAGGTTACTCCTGGTCCTTCTGCTTCTGTGCACTGTGGTGATGTAATACCAGTAAGAAATTGAATTCCAAATAAGCCACTCCTCTTACTCCACCCCTATAGGTAAGGGAGGGAGAAAAGAAAAGCCTATGGGTTGAGATAACAATTTACTGAAAGCATAAAGCAATGGAATAGGAAATGAACAATAACAACCACATTATTAATACCAAGAGTATGCAAAACCAGAGAGTGTTTTACTTACAAAGAGGTGTTCACCACCAGGATCAAAAATTGTCGTAGGTTGTGTCCACGTGGCTTCTCCAGACAAGGATCAGATGGTGACTGTTCCTGCACACCACATCCCATGGCCATCAGGAACAAAGGTGAGATGGCAGGGGAGACTCCCATGGTTAATGTTTCTTGCCCCCTACAAAAAACAACAAAAAACAATGACAAACAAACCCCGTGGAAGCTGCATCACCTGAGCTGGGTCACGCTGCTCTCCACTGGGCTCAGCTCTGCTTCCTTCCACTAGATCAGGTTGTTCAGAGCCCCTTTGAGCCTGGCCTTTTCACACTGTGTTCACGGGCACAACTCCTTATTCAAGGTGTGCACGGCAGCTGGAACAGTCGTTAACTCATTAGTCCATATTTCAACAATGTACAACTGTGACAGTTCATATTCTGAGAACAGTGATTGACTTACGATCCTGTCAAACTCCCCACTGTTCTAATGAACAGAAGCTGTAATTTAGCTTAAGGATGGGCAGGGCTCTCCCCAGCCAGGAGCAGAGCAGGCAGCAGCTTCATCCTCAGCAGGCAGCCTGGCTTCTTAGTCACGGATTAAGTGAATCCTGGGCAGGTCTCTCCCCATCTACTTTCAAGGGCAGGAGTGATGTATCCCAGCACATACGTGGCTCTCACTCAGCAGTTTGTGGGGCAACGCCACTGGCCTAGTTGCCCTCACTCTCTGCAGATGAACCCAGGACTTAACTGGTTCTTCCCTCCCTGGGAATGAAGGCACTTTTCAGTGAGAAAACCATCAAAAAGCATCTTCAATTTCACATGTTACACTTGAACTTTCTCAGTTTATTAACTAATATTTAAGTGTTTAATAATCAGCTAATATTTGTAAACTAGTAATTCATTATTGTTTGTATACTTGTAAGTTGATTATTCAACATATACTCAAACTATGATACTTACAATCAAGTGATCACAACAATTTATCTACAACCATCTCAGGAGTCCCCTTGGTGTTGCAGAGAGCAGGAACTGAACTTCCCCCACCCCATGAATATGGCAGAAGTTGGGCAGGATTAGGCAGCATCCTGGCAGTCACCCTCTGCAGGTCTGTCCCCTTGGCCTCAGGGAGCTGTACAGAGCAAGAGTTAGCAATGCCCAGGTGTAAGAAATCAAGAAAGAATGGTAAGGGACACGAAAGGATAAGTTGAGACCTGCTAGTCAAACTGAAGGACAGGAAGGAAATGCACAGGCAGTGGAAGCAGAGTTTCCTGGGAAGGATATAGGAACACTGCCTGATTGTGTAAGGATTGGATCAGGAAGGACAAGGCGGGTTGGAACTGAACTTAGCAAGGGTTGCATCAGTGGTGAGTGAGAGGCTGGACATGAGGCAACAGTGCATGCTTGCAGCTCAAAAAGCCGAAGTGCCCTAGGTTGCATCAAAAGAAGCATGGCCATCAGGTCAAGAGAGGTGATTCTGCCCCTCTACTGTGCTCTGGTGACAAGCAAGTCTAGAGGAGGCTACAGAACTATCAAAGGGCTAGAACATCTCTCTGACAAAAAACAGCTGAGAGTTGGGTTTGCTCCCCCTGGAGAGGAAAAGGCTCCAAGAAGACCTTATTGTGGCCCTTCAATATTTTAGAAAGATTCAGACTAAACATTTTTTACAATAAGGGTAGTGGAATTCCAGCACAGGTTGCCTAGAGAGGTGGTAGGTGTCCCACCCTGGAAACATTCAAGGTCAGGTTCGACAGGGCTCTGAGCAACCGGATCTATTTGAAGATGTCCTGAATGATTGAAGGGAGGGTGGACTAGATGATCTTTAAAAGTCTTTCAGAACACAAAATAGTCTATGGTTCTATTGTTAAAAATCTGATACTGTTCACCAGGAACAAGCAAATGACAAGAGATGAGGGGATGTGAAGGCTACAAAGCTGCCTGAAATAAAGTATTATCGGTGGTTTTGATCAGCAAAATCCATGACACAGAAAAAGAGTGAATAATATGACTAATGAACAGATAAGATTTTGAAACACTCTCTTTAAGGCTGTTTCATGACTGCTCAGTGAAGCAAACTGTTTCAGGGACTCTTTAATGGGAGTAGTCTGTACTGTGGGGAAAAGAACCCACTGTAAATAACAATGCTCAATAACCAACTTATACCTCAATCAGTAACTATATGCTTTATATTACATATATGTATGTCATCCACTCAGCACCAGGTTTGGAAAAAGAAGCCCCCAGGCCAAGCACATATTACAAATACAGAGGAAATACCAGATTATTGATGTTTTTTTTTTTTATTTTTTCTTCTCACCCCTAAGATAAATATGTGAAATATGTGAAAAGAAGCTCCTGGACTACTAGAAAAGGAAGCTGAATAAGATGCATCTATCATGTGCCACATCAGAAAGTAGACAGGGATGCATAGGTAAAAGAACGTTATCATCACACTCTGCATAAGTGTCATAGTCTGTGATGTGGTGAGGTGTTCCAATTCACCTTTAGGCAATCAGAGGGTAGAAATGTCTCCCCTGTTCTGTAGAACACAGCCAAGCATTGGGCTGCCTCTCCAGAACAACGTCTCCTGCAGGTTGGACTCCTGTCTGCCAGCCCTGCAACAGCAGAGATCCAGGTCTAGGCAAAATGAACATCTAACTTATTTCTAGATGCAGGTTTAGTGGAGGGCACACTCAGAGTTACAACTTGACATGTTTGCAGTTGCCTGACTGTGCAGGTTTCCCCTTCTCCTGCAGAAACCAACCAAACAACCACACTTTCCTGTTGAAGAATCCAAGTCAGGATCTGTATTTAACTCTTCTCTCCTGTGCATGTACAAAGGCATTACCTGTTTACTGTGTAATTAGGTAGGTCATCTAACTTTGCTACACCAATTATTTTTGCTTGTTTCTGAGTACCAATTTAAAACTCTTCCTTGATTTTGTTGCATGAGATGTCACAGAAGAAATTTGTCACACTTTGCTCTTTCTGGAGGGGTGCCAGAGCAGCTTCTGGTTTGCATAGGCAACTATCCTACTGGTGTGGGACCTGAATAAGATGTTGAGCTTTGATGACAGGCTGCTGCAAAGAGCACATGACTTGTAGGGTGTCATGGCAGTTTAATTCTCAAAGTTGAGGGGATTTTCTTGTTAGCAAAAGCTGCTTTGTTGTCTGACATGTGAGTTGTATGGACTTGCTGCCAAAGACATGGAGTCATACTCTCAAAAGGGCTTATATATTACCAGTGCAATTTTTTTCTCCTAATGATTTTTGATTTAAGTGCCTAAATTTCATTTTTGGGACAGAGTCAAGGAAGTATTTTGGAACCTGAATTTATAAAGTAGTTCAGCAAAATGATTATCAAAACAACTCATAAATGCTTGCAAATCTGCACCATTGGGACTATTTTGAAGACATGCACCTGTCAACACCCTTGAGTTCTCTTTCATTTTCAAAAATTCAAGAGTTCCTGAGTAAGGAAGGGGTTATTTGAATATAAAGTAAATTTCTAAGTGCTGATTTGTTTTAAATGCAAACTTCTTCTAAAGCAGTAGAATCTGGTGGTGATTTGAAAAGGGGAGGAGGAATGAAGCTTGTTTTTTTCAATAATATGAACATTTTAATGCAAAATAGAAACAAATCTCTTTGAAACAAACCAGTCTGTATTCCTTGCTTCTCTTCCCATGGGTTTTTCATAGGAAAAACCAATGCAGCTAGGCAGGGAGCAATCACCTCCAAGGGCTGGTACTCAAGGAGGCAGATGGCCTCTGAAGCTAGGCAGCATATGACCCTGCCATGTTACTGCCCAGACCAGATCCACAGCAAATAACATCCCTGCAGCTTCCAGACATGTGATACACCCTGATTCCTCATGGGAGTGAAACAGCCTGGCCGGGAACTGACTGGCTGTCTTAGCCAGAGGTCCTGTGGGAGCTTGATCCTCCTACACTGAGCACTTCACCAGCACCACCACACCCAAGCATTTGGGCATGACCTCTGTTCTCTTACTCTGGCCTCAATTTCTCATTACAGAAAGCCATGCCAGCAACAATGCTTCCTCCCTAACCTTTGCATTTTAAGCCTTTGAGTAGTGAGCACACAACTTTCATTTTCTCCTGCTCCATTTCTATAGGCAGATAGGGTGACAGAAAGAAAGTCATCACTATGCACAAGAGAAGGAGATAAAACCAGAAAGAATATGCAGCAACTTTCATTCTCCCCATTTATAAATAATTTTACTTCTCATCAGTCCTTGGTAGCAACGCTGCTCCTCAGTTCGTATTTCTAACTAAGAACTGCAGCACTGCCTGCTCGAGCCCAGAATTGCCAAAAAGGGATCTCCTATCTCTCAAAACCAGGTGAAAGCTCTGTACCTCCCTACTGAACAGAACACGGTGGGGAAGTAGCAGAGGTGTGTCTCTGAGCTGCCTCTGTTTCTAACAATCTGCTTTTAGCCATTGTCAAATGCAGAAGGCTGCCTGTTTACTGCATTTCCAGACCAAGAACAGGCCCTGTCTCCTTAGGAGACAACTCCTTTGTCATGGCATTGCTTTGCTAATGTGCCCGCCACACTGCTGATACCAGCTACCTGTTACTGCAGAGATGTTTAATTACTACTCCTGCTGCAGACTGCAAAAAAGGAAACCATTTATGCCCAAAGGCATGGCTGCTTTTTTTCTGAATACTGGCTGGCTTGCCTTACAGAAGAAGGGTTAAATCTGCATGTCTACATTGAATACTTAGGTTCTCTGCATGCTCCATACACATTTTATATACAGGGCACTCTATGTACTGGGAGATGCCTCAGCAATCTGACACTGATGCACTTCAACAATGACACAGCTGACCTATATAAAATAAATGCACGTTCATGTAATGCACATACAAAGCCAACCGCACAATAGCAATTTTAAATTATCACAGCTTTATAGTGTTTACTTGTTCAATGCTTTTTAAAACATAGTGATGCAATCAGTAGACTTCAGCTTTTGTCTGTTAGTATACAAAGGAGAACATCAAAGATACTAACATAATGTAAGAGTTACATGGATGATCAAAGGGTGCTGACAGTAAAAGCCAGTAAATTTTACTGACAGTAAAAGACAGTAAATTTTCACACACTGATGTGTGTGAAAATTTAAATACAGTTTTACAGTCTTTCTATGAGTCATATGGATAACAAAATAGAAAAAAGAGCCCAACATATGCCTTAGCACACTGCAGGCATTATCAGTCCTCTCTGAGGCCACCTCTGTCATGTACTTTATTTTACAAGAATCAAAACATTACGATAGCTACATGGTACTGAAACTATTGCATAGTTTCCTAACAGCAAACCCCTCCTAACCTTCACATGCTGGAAACCTGCACTTTTGCCAGCACACACCATGTTGGGAATAAAGAGATTCCCTTGGTGGGGCAGCCAACACAGGGGCTCCTTCCTGGCCAAAACAAACTGCTGGGAATGGCAGATGTCTGCACCAGAGTGAGCGACTGACAGAAAGGGCTTTTGATACCCGACAGGGCTGGGCATGCTCTGCTCTCTGGCATCACCACTGTTGCCGGGAATGTTGCTTCAGCATTTCTGCTGTCTAGACATACCATTATTTTGCCTGTGCAAAGCTGCCTGAGCCATCTTCTGCCCATCAATCCCCCAAGAGGTTTCTACCAGACATGCCGGGAAGCTGCCATACACACACTGACAGCACCTTTTGGAGGAAGATGTTTCAGTATAACAGGAGGAAAAAAATAAAATCAGGAGGCTTAAATGACTTATGCAGGGTCCCAAAGGAGCGTGGGGTAAAAGCCGGCTGATTTCCCAGGCAGAAATAAAGGCTGAAGGTAACACAGGAGCCAGGATAAAAGCACAGAGGTGCCAACAAGGTGACAATGCGTTTGCAGTGCTTCTGTGCACAAGGGCTTCCTATGCTGCTCCCTCTTCTGCAGGGCAAGGCCAATTTAGTTTCAAACAGCAAATTTAGATTCAAATACAGCTCTGTTCCTTCCCCCCCCCCCCCCCCCCCGCCTTTGGCATGACAAAGGGGAAAGCTGTTGAGCATGAAGCAGAGCTTCCCATGTTTTGATCCAGCTCTACATCTGTATATTTGATGCTGTTTCTTCTGATTCTTTCTGCCTACCAGGTTTCTTCCTTCAGGAACTGAGGCCGACAAGCCTATTTAATCTTTCATATTGGCACAGTGATAACTTCTTTTTAAATATTTCATATTGTTGTACTGATAAAGAACATAAGACAAAACTTGGCATGACCACAGTCCAGAGGAGAATCTGCTTAAAAATAAAACACTTGGGAGAATGGAAGGAAACAAGTAGCCACGTGGCTGGAAACAAAATTAATTTAAGGTAAGCAGGTCAAGGCTATAATGAAGTGCTTGTAAACAAAGAAAATCCAAACATTTCTACTAATCATTAGCTCCAATTATTTCACTAACACTCCCTCATTAGATGTACTTAGTGGCTTGCAGCTATTCTATTTTCTAAACTCATGTGTTGCCATCCTTTCTGAGATGGCTCCAGAGGGCTGAAATGTAGACAAATGCAAGCATTAATCCAGCAGCCTGGCCAGCCATGGGACAGATGCATTAGGTGGTGGCTGTGGTCCTTTGCAGTGTGTGTGCCACAATGGCAGAGTGGAAGTTGGAGCAATATGCTGCTGGTGCCAAGGACGTGCCCTTGGTTAACACTCCACAGTTATCCAGGTGGGTGCAGACACTTGAAATGGTCCCTCTGGATCCAGAGTGGGCTTAATGGGAACCCAACACGCAAACAGCTGCCCCATGGCAAGGGAGACAGACCATAGCTAGGTTCAAGCAAAACTTTGAATGTACAAACCTATTGCTACAGCTGGTTGCTGCCACCCTGTTCCACAGGGGGATCGCCTATAAACAAAATTCTGGGGCTTGTATTCAGCAACTTTGTTCTCAGCCACTCCATAGCAATGTCCAAGGCTGCAGCCATCCCTTGAACCTTTATGATTTATCTCAGCCCCAGGCCTGAGCGTGCCACCTGCCAGACACAGACGTGGTGCTCTCAACTTGCTGGACTGCCCTTTGCAGGCTCCAGTTCCCATAAGGGGGAGATCTGGGAGCGTAACCCAGAGCACTGCTGGCCCTCAGCCCTGCCTGTCTGCCCTCCTTGATGCTTCCCCCACAGCCCACTGCCTGCCTGCCCTCCTGTATCCTTTCCATACACCACAGGCTTCAAATGCCTCAGCACAGAAAAAGTTTCAAGGTTTAAAAAAAGTCTGGTGGAAATGTTAAAGACCTTGTACTCACTGGCAAAAACCAAATGGGAAGAAAAAGCAACCACTAAGAAATTAATTGAAAAATTATTGGCAGGCCAGGCCAGAGTGTTGCTGCTGCCTTTAATGATAAATGATAATAGGACCAGTCAACACTATACAGCAGGATAATACAAACACACCCTCTAGAGTAAAAGCACAAAATGAGACATACTATTATCATAAATAGATTAATTAACTAGAAAGAGAACATTAAAGAACAAGGGGTTATTAACGTGCAGCCAATAGTCTATTCCAAGCATGAATTTGATGAATACAGGTAGCCAGAAATGTGGCTCACAAACATGGAAGCAGATAGCAGAAAAATGTTTTGGAAACTGCACAGCAATTATCCCCTCCTGTGGCTCCTCGCTCCAGCTGCAGGGGAGCTGATGGCTCTGGAGGCCACAGGGCTCCAGCATTGAGCTGGGAGTTTTCTGTTTGCATGCAGCTGAAGGTCAAAGGCAGAACCTGTCCAAAATATGATGAGACTTTTCCATCTGCCTGCAAAACACAGCTGCCTAGTAGGAAGGCTCACAGTAGGTGCTGAGCAATGACTTAGGATATATAGCAGGAGGTTATTAAAGTTTCAGTAAGAAACACTTTGAAAAATGACTAAATGTCATAGTTTACTCTTATTAAGAGTTTTCCTGGTGAAAATAACTCTGCTTTTCCCAACAGCACTTTGTCAATCGTACATTTTGCATCAAGAAAAATGTTTGCCATTTAGAAATATTGAACAAAACTCCATGTTAGATACAGGAAACAAATATTGGACCTAAATATGGAATTTACTCAAAGTAATCTGGGTCATGTTGTGCCACAGCTGACATGACAGAGATACCTATAAACAACATGTTTTGGGGGGATTACCCTTCCTTTTCCCCCAGTCCCTTACAAACTCATATGGTGCTGTACAGCAGGAAAAGATAAATGTATTTTCTCATGCAGAAAAAAATACAAAAACCATGCGTTTCATTCTCAGATGAAAACAGGATTTTTAGTTCACACCTGACTCCATTTGGAGAATCTCTCAAAATGCAGTTGTTGTACCTGTAATAACTAATCCTCTTTGCACTAGCACTAAAGTGAACTTAAAGTAGGGTTCTGGACCTCCAGAAATATTCACATCTGAGACAGTGAATTTAACCCCAAATCTTTAATTACCAGCACATGTGGAATGAAGGGGAAGGAGTGGTCTAAATACCTGGCCCTGGCAAGGTCTGTGCAAGGTCTCCTGATTTAGGAGGAGTCAGGCCAATGCAGGGTACTCCTGAGGCTCCTGCACAGTCCTACAGAAACCGGGGACTTCATTTTATTAATGAACTCACACTAGCAGATGTGATCTATGTTAATACCTAATGGCATAGTTAAAATGTTGGGATTAATATTAGTATTTGTCCTGGAGTACAGCAGCATTTCTGACAGGCTTTTGGAGATTCCAGTTCTAGTAGTGGAGATAGGGTGGCTTCTTTCCATCATCTTTTCTCACCCTGCACTTCTTGCTAACTGTGGGTAAAGGCTCAGCATGCTTTCATACCAGAACTGGATTCTGCAATGCAGAGACAGAGGAAAAAAATGCTTTATACTTCTCCCAAACATCAGGAAGACAAGATCTTCATACAGCTGACTTATTTGCTAGAACAGATTCAGACCAAAATGAAGTGAAAACATATGATGCTTTAAAAACAGTGTGCTGTCATAGGCTATCATTATTATCACAACAGTTCTAGGGGAAATTGGGACCCTCTTTGCTGACAGACAGCCTGCATGGCCTTTATGGAGAGAGAGAGATGTAGGAAACCCCCTTGCTTTCTAATACAGATGTAACTTGTAACATCAACGGCATAGCTTAAATACCTAGAGACTTTACCACATCCCAGAGAAATACATCACCCAGGCTGTTTTAATCTCATCTTTAATTCTCTTTTTGCCTTCCACAGAATTTATGAAAAGATTGCAGAGATCCACAGTATCTCATCAGATATTTATTTATTCATTTAAAATATTAATATGGGAGAATCCCATTACAATGTTGCCAAGCAGGAAGCACCAGACAGAAGCAGAAAGGTTCTGCAAATTGGTAGATACAGATGCACATAACACCTCCCTAACATCTTTCTGTGTTTTATTTCACCACTTCTTTGAAGCCAGCTGTGGGGAAAGCACCTTCAAGTGCTTTATGCTCTTGCAAGGCAAAAATTGATTTGTACTGATATTTGGAAGGGTTTCTTTGCAAAAGTTTTTGTCTGGCAGGGATGCAGACTGGGACTGAGACATCTGGTTTCATCCTGTTCAGGTTTTGAGGGCTCACCTAGAAAGGCCTCCAAGGGGGAAAGCTTTGCTGAGCATACTGAATAATCTTCCTCTAGCCATCTGACCCTTTCTGTGTCTCTTACTTCAAGAAGAGACAAGGAAAAGTGAGATGTTTCACCAAAGAGTGGATCCTAATCCCAAAGTTTTTCAGAGGATGTTACTCACTAGTTTATATTCTTTGAGCTCTTAAGGCATTTAAATTTGATTTCCCTCAAATGAAAACACTGATTCAGGAGTCTTGCTCAAAACATCACTTGCAAACTTTAGGAAAAGAGTGACGTTGCCTTGCATCTGCCCCTGGAAAGTCCTTTCCTCCCAGTTGTGACATCCATAACCTCTGTTTGTACAAATTCATCCATAGGAACCTGCTGGTTTTGACTCAAGGCCGTTTCCCAGCAGCATGTCTGGCACTGCTTTGCCAACACTCAATACACACCTGCAAACTGGTATTTGCACCTTGCAAATTCCCCTGCAGCAGAAGTAGGCTGGGGATCACTTGTCTGGCTTTTCCCTGTTGTGCCAACAAAGCCGAGACACAATTGTGATGACAGCTCTCAGAAATGCAGCTGGAAAATTCAGGCTCATTTCAGGATCCAACAAAGCATCATGCCCCTCTCCACCCTGGCAGTGAAGAAGGCTACTTATTTTCATAGTTAGCAGGCTCTTTATCCCCAAGAAGATTTGGTGGGATCCTGGTGTGTCAACCAGGGACCTCTCAGACACCTTTGCCTCTGCGTCCCAGCAAAGGCAGAGGTAAGGCTGGTGGCAGGGCCCCTCCGAATAGTTTATCCTTGCAGCAGAGAGAAAGCCAGCAGGTGGGGGAGAAATCTGTGCTTACTCCTTTTAAGCAAGAAACTCTTCACCTAATTCAGCAAGAATGAGAGCAAATGTCTCACTCAGAAGGAGGATAGAAAATGTAGCTCTAAGCAATTAACACAATAGCAAATGTCCCTAGCATTGCCCCATATGGTGTGTAATTTAAATCCTCTATCTTGTTCTCTATAAATGCTGCTGAAATTGATACATGACAATTTTAGAGCCAACTGAAGTTTAATTAATGTAAATTGTCTCAACATCTGAGATTTAAATATATTAAAAAATAATTAGGATCAAATCAAGCATGTTCCACTCATGCTGAGCCATGCAAGGTAAAACTGGGGGAAAAAACAGATAAATTATGACATATACTGTAAGGTAAGTTTTTCCCTGTATTAAAGCAACAATGTCCAGGGGATGATTTTCCTTTCTCTTTGGAGGACATGAGGGGTGTCCCTGAAAGGTGTAACGTCCTTGTGCAAACATGGCTTGCCCAGGGAAATCAATATTAGCCAGGGAAAAATGGAGCTATGAGGGTATCTACATGTGCAACTCAAACACTAGAAAGCCTCTCACATTCTGCCATGCCTACTGTGAGAATATTCCATATAAATGAGCAAACAAAAGAGTTTAGCCAGGGAGATTTACATCCCTGAAATCCACAGCCTATAAAGGAACTGAGAAAGGCAGGAATGGCCCAGGATGCCTCACTTGCTCCCTTAGATGGAATCAGATTATTTGCCTGCAGCATAGCTTTTCCAGGCTCTCTGTTCCCCCTTTTCCTTAAATATTTGTTCAATAAACCCCTGTTGTGAAAGGACACCTCCTTCGGGCTGCAGTCAGCTGCAGGGCTCTTCTGACAGTAGAATATTACTGACCTGAGGTATTTCTGACTCCAAACACCACACCAAAGAGAAAGTAAGCAAGACTGAGAAAGCGGATCTGCTATTACAAGAACGCATCTGCAATTAAAAGAGCACGCTGGAAACTGCATCTGCCTGTCTGGTTATGACATTTCAATTTCAGCCTTTCCTCTGTTTCAGAATGCACATTTGGCACCTATTTTCTAAAACTATACGTATTTATTTCTTAGGCTTTTGAGCATGGATACAGTTCCCTGAAATAAAGATTGCTGTGAATGATTGAGATGTCCCTTAATTACTGGACTGGTCCTCCCACACGTGCTCTAAACTCTGAGCTGATTAGATTTCCAAGGTACAACAATATGGCCTGTAACTCTTGTTTCCAGTAACAATAAATATCATCATAATCAGTTTTCTTTAAGAGTTTGAATTTATGGGAGGAAAAAAATAACAGCAGAGTCAATGTAACCTACAAACAAAACAGTGACTTTGTAATCCCTGTTCAGTTTTCATTCTTCCATACGGCATATTTCTGCATCTCTTATTAATGAAGGTTTTGCTGCTGAAATGTGCTGTATGTGGGGCAGAATGTATTTAATTCAATATGTAATTATTATTATTATTAATGCGACTAAGCTCAGTGCAACCACTTCCCTTATCTCCAAGGTAAAATACGGTTCTCAGGTGAACTTAAATCTGTCTTGCATTAGGATTGCTATTGATTTGAAGAGGGTTTAGTTTGAGTGCATTGTGTTATTCCCAATAGTTAATCAGTGTGTGCTGCAACATTCTCCCTTCACTCTCCAAAGGGGTGCAAGTTCTTAAAACTGAAATACAAAGGAAAATAGTTGTCAGGTTGGATTTTTTGTTTTGGGTTGGTTTGTTTTAACTAAAACACAGTTAAAAGCTTCAGAGGAGCCACCTCCTTTAACAACTAAAATATTTACATGTCCATGAGCAAAAAAAAGGCAGTGCTTCAATTTTTGCCAATATTGACTGAGTTTTTCAAGTCAGCTGCTGCAGTCCTAGAAGATTCAGCTCAAATGCATCTGCTGTATAGAGAGCTATTTAATACCTCAGAATGATTTCTAGACAGATTGTAGGTTTACTGCACGCATGAGCATTATGAATGTACACACATAAAAGCACAAATGCCTGGATGCCCTTTTCTTTCATTAACGACCGGGCTCGTCCTAGCAAATGTAGGTCATTTTGTTCTTCTTGCTTCCCTCACTGTCAAGTTCACACGCAGCCGTTTTCTCAAGCCTCTTCCGTGGCCATTTGCATTTTGCTCCAGTCCCCAGATTTCAGCTGCGAGATATTAACCCTGTCCATCAGCTGCAGGGGAGAACGGTATATTCCCCACTTCAGAATTAATTTAAAAGCATGCATTTTTGACAAGGTAAATAGTCCTGCTTAATATTGGCTAGCAAATACTGACAGTTACTTACAAAGCAGAGGGGAAAAAAAAATGTGGAGCAACTCTCTGTGCAGACAGGGCTGACACTTACACACAAATTCATCATAAATATCGACACTGGCACTCCTGACAGCCATTGGAAACACAGTCTGCCAATAAAAACTTCAGGGTGCTAGTCTTCACTCGAAGAATTTCTTTTCCACAAAAGCATACGTACATATATTAGAGACACCTAAACCCAGCAAAATGCCTATCACACCCTCTATTTCTCTTAAAACGAACACATCACCCACCACTCTGTGTAGTTAGTTTTTATTCCACCTGACACAAGAGAATAAGGCTCAGTTACATGTGGTAAAGACAGATTTTTTTCCTCTTCCTCCTCCTAACCAAAACAAATTCCCAAAGACAAAAGGAAAGCTTCTAGTGCTTGGTATTCTTCCTTCACAACCCATGTATCACACATAATTAGCAAGTTAAACCTACAAATTAGATGTCGTAATTTGGTAATTATGCCACAATCTGGTATTTTTTAACCTGTTTTTGCCCAAATGAGAAGATTCCACATTCTCTTTTGCTATTGCAAACACAGTCCAGTTGTCTGCTGCTACTGCTGATTTTTCATTCTCAAGTGAGAATCTGGAGGGAAGGTGAAAGTACATGAATTTGAAGTTTTTGCTGTTATTGTTCTGCTTCACTTAACACCTACAGCTGAGACTCTCATCAAAAGCTGTATTTATCATGCCCACAAAATACAGCCAGCCTACATTCTACCTCAGACTGCACACGATGCAATTTGAAAACACTTTCTCTAAACTCTTTTTAAAATACAAAATGCAAAGAGGCTTTGCTTACAGCAGGTAGGGGTTAGAAATGTCTAGAAGAAAACCACTTCTTTTATTCTACAGGTGAAACATCCAGATTCTTTTTGTGAAGTGAAATCAGAGTTATATTTACTTAAAACTGTCAGAGTGGAGCTCTAAAATATTTGCTCATGTTAAACACGTAGGGAATGACTCTTAAAAAATACCTCCAGCCTCTCAAATGAGCTTCCCAGAATAAGCATCCTGTTCAGTGAGTTCTTCAGAAAAAAAAAAAAAAAAAAAAAAAAAAAAAAAAAAAAGGAAAAGAAAAAGGTGCAAAGCTATTACAGGCATGGTCCAGAGTTGCAGGAAAAGTACGGCAGCACATACAGCAGCAGATGAGAAGCCCTTTTGGAGAATGTCTCATTTTCCTTGACTTTGTAATCAGTCCTTTGTGAGCACCTCTTGAGCCTCTCCAGTTCCTAATCAATGAGGAATGGATGGAGCAATGGAGAAGTGGGTGCTAGAAGTATTTATAGGGGCTTTTTTTTTTCTACTTAAAAAACTCACCAGATATGCTGGAACAATTATTTAGGGGAAAGGAAAGTAGGATTCTGCCCAAAGCTTTTGTGTGGAAAAAAAATGCGGGGAGCAGGAGAAAGTCTTAAAAATTATGTGCAAATGCCTGGTAACATGGGTAGCCACAGGGTGCCGAACACTCCTGATCTTCAGCTTATTTCCTGCTGCATTTGCTATCGACATCATTGTTATTCCTTGGCCGTGCCTCTGACTGGGGAAAGTACTCAAAGCAGGCACCTCATTTCAAGCACATGAGAATTCCCAAAGGGATTAACCATGCAAAGAAATATTTGGTGGCAGTGCTTGCCCTCCCAGACCCCAAAAGGTGATTCTCACAGTGTCCTGCAGAGCTGCACATTTATTTAAAGAACGGTTTAAAAACGAAATAATTGCCTTTTAATTTCAATCTGACACTGTACCTCTTCCCACAGCACCAGGCTCTGAGCACCTCTCCATTCCTATTCCTGCTTATGCAGTTTGGACTATATAGGAAAGAATTTTAAATACTGATCTTAGTGAGGAAATATTCACTAACCAGTGAACTAAAGTCGCTTTGGATCTATCAATATAATCAACAAACCAATTCATTTTTTGCCTACTTTTTCAAGTACACAACCTGGAAAAATGTGACTGACAGACTGCTGGTTTTACTTAGCGATGCTATTGAAAAATGCTTGTTTATTCCTTTCACGCAGTCTCTAATGGCACAAGTAAATCAAGGTCAGTTTTCCCAAATCATGACATAAAACCCGATAAATAACTGACAGCACTTTCTTTGCAATGTTTTAAATAAGCAATTTCCCAAAAGGTCAGGAACCACTGTAGGAGTAAAAAAAAAAAAAAGAAAAAAAAATCAAATGATAAAGTAAGCTTTAGCCTGATTAAACTGCTTGACAAAATATGTACGGAAAGGTGAAAAAAAGGCTTCAAGGAAACATTCCACTATTTCTTAGTGGACTTTTTTAGTTTCAGGGTAATGAAAATGTGCTGCTGGATGTTATTGTTTTTTTCCTTACACACTTCAGCCTGATATCTTAAGATAGATTTTAATGCCAAATGTTGACTTTATGGAGGAGATTTTGGGAAATAGAAAGCAAACACAGACATAAATAATACTTCTACATTTAGCATGGATCTGGCTTTCCTTTTAAAGCACTCCCTTTTTAATCTCCAGAATTACCTAAAGCTGCAGCAATTGAAATTAGCTGGAACACCTGAATACAAAAACAGACAATATTTGTTGCTTCTTTTAAAATGGTTAACATCAGTCCAGTGGCAACAAAGAGTAAGAGAAATATCCATCCTGAAGTTGGTGTGAAAATGAAAACCAATACAGGAGAGAAGCTGTCATATTTGATTTAAAGATTATAGAAGACTGAGCTACCTGCTGGGGAGCCCACAATAATGAATGGGGAGAGACTTTCAGTAATTTTTCAAAAGCTCCTGAGCAACTGAATAAACTTGACTGAAACTCAGTGGGTCCTGGGACCACAAGGAGCCACCTGCTTGTGAAAAGCTTCCCCTTATCAACTCCCATTTTATTAGCAGCATTTTCCCACATGCTTTGCTGCAGTGCTAACAGCTGTGTAAGGATAAGCTGCTAAAGAACAAATATTTGGCCAAAAAGTCAGTCCCCCTACAAATATATTGCAAAGCTAATAATCTCCCCTTCAGCTAAGTAGCTTCAGCATCTTTGCTGAGAGTATCCCTCTCCCCCCTCCACTGGCTCCCCTACCCTGCAGCTTCCTAAAACACCCCAAGTCTCATCTCCTGAAAACTTCCAGCATTTCTCCTTTAGTAACCTGGTTCAGCATTACCTTGAAATATGCCTCCCCCAGGACGTGGATGCAGATGGCTGCATGGCACAGGGAAACAAGTAGGACAGCCCATTATTATCCAGCCAAGTTCTCTCCACCTGGGATGTAGGACAGTCTCAGCCTGCTTCTGAAATTCCCATAAAGCAGTTGTAAAAACTCTTAACAACTACTAAGTGGCACACAGATCTAATTACATTTTGGGTACAACAGTACTGAAATAGCTCAGAGTATAGTTCCACCAACTTCACAGAATTTTGCCAAGACAATGGTTTTTCTCTTCTTCATGCCCTCTTCACACACTTGGTCCTCCTCACCTCTCTATACACTTCCCATTAAACATGCAACCTGGGTGAGACCAAAAGCTGTGGGGTTTATGCCATGCAGGATCCACATCTTTTCACCTGTATTTTACAGACACTGGGCAAAAAGCCGTATGCTGGTGGGAACTGCTACATGCAGGGACATTTCCAGAAATCTGTGCCACAGTGCAGGGGTGGCCCTGAAGCAACAAAGAGCTTCCCAACTTGTAATTAAGGGCAGCAAGACAGAAGCATTAGCCTTATGAAGAAAAAAACCCAGGAGGTTTCAGCAGGTGCAAAATCTAACATGATTTATTGGGTGTATGTGTACCCATTTGGGAATTTCCCATGGATTTTCAGCTTCAGTAAAAGAGGAAGTTGAATGACCCACAGACCTTCTGCACCTCCCAAGCTGCAGAAGAAAACTGGTGTGTTTATTTGCTGAAGGAACTGAAGGTGGGAGGGTGGGAGCTCAGGAGTTAAAGGAGGAAGATGGGGCTTCCATAGTGTTTGTTCACACGAGGTTTGCGTGTATCAAACCTTCAACAAACACTCCCATGGCTGAGTCAAACTTCCTTGCGGCGATGCGCCCCTCCGCAGAAATTACGGGCAATCTGCTCTCAAGTGCCTTGGAGCAAACCTGCCACGCTCCCTGCTCAGGGGGCAGGTGGGAGGGAAGGGCCCCCCAGCCCCTCATGACTAAAACATGCTCCACTGCCAAACCCGTGGCAGAGGTACCCACTGGAGACGCGGGGTAACGCTGCACTGGGAAGTGCTTTCGCCTGAGGTGGCTTTTGTGGAGGCCATGTTTGCGTGCAAACCTCCACTTACAGCAGCGCGGGGCAGCCGAGCCGATGTTCATACAAGTGTAAACTTACAGCAAAAGGCAGGAACCGCCGGAGACGCCGCAGAGCTCCAGCCAGTCAGCGTGGCAAGCGGCTCATCTTTTATTGAAGGCCTCTCCTCAGAGGAGAGCTAAAAATTCACTTGATGCCATCGGGAAAGTGTCTGTTTTGGCTGCAGAGAATGGTTCCCGATCACGGAAAGATAAAAACATCAAAATAAGCTAATAGGGATATGCCTTGAAATTCAGTCCCAGTGGACATGGGGCCAGGTTTCCTGGGGACACGTCAAGCACGGCTCGGGGCATTGCAGCACGCAGGCGCGCTGCTTCCAGCAAGACAGGCAGAGAGGATATGCTCCTGAAAGAATGTCCAGAAGGGGGAAAAATAAAGAAAGGGAAAAAAAAAAGGAAAAGTTAAAATTTGAAAAAAAGATCCCCTCTCCTCTAATACTCCAGCCAAGCATGGCAAAGTGCAATTGTCAAGCAGGATTAAAGGCTGGACAGGGATGATGCAAAGAGACTGGATTCCTGCAATCTCCCCCAAAACCTCCCCTTGCACTTCTGCTCTCACACAGTTACTCTGCCCTTATAAACTCATTAATGGGCATCTAACATTGGGTTTTAGCCTTCACTGTCTTCTCCTTTTCCTCCTTTCAGACAGCTCAGCTGAGAGGTTGACACCTAAGAAATTTGCGTTTTTGGGGAAACAAAGCTTATGTGTCTGCAGTGATCATGTATTGAGCCCCTGCCCAGTTTTGGTTTACCTTCTCTGTTTTATGCTTCCTACAAGTTTCCTGCAAGCTGGCATTGACAGGAAAAACCTTATCAGTGTCTCTCTACCAAGGGCAAGTTTATTATATATGACAAAACTCACATGAGAAAGACCTGGACTTGGCTAGGCTCCACTAGCTTTGGGGTAAGACTCAGGCAGACACTCTGCAGAGGACCTTCCATCTCACACAATCCTACACAACAGATTTATCTTCTTTTTCATCTCTAACTCTGCTGGCCATTAATGGCTTGAACAGTACAGTGCTTTTTTAATAAGCCACTCTAACTCAAGGGCAAACATCTTGATTATATGTACACAACTGACCTATTTTTAAAGATAATTTCATAAAATATCCTGCCAGAACCAAGTACAAGAGGTTAAGCAAACATACATCACAGCAGTGTGGCTTTCTTAGCTCAGTACTTGCTGTGATCCACCCAAGCTCTCTCCAGCATTTATTGAGCACCCCAGCACTTAATTATTGCGATGTGAAAAATCATATGTCAGTATGATGATACTTTAAAGAGATATCTATGATCACATAGAAGAGTTGGATCAAACAGTCCCAAAGCAGACCTTAGTGAGTGAATCTACCCACTATCTACCCAATGGTACTAATTTTCAAAAGTAAATTGACTGTAATTCTTCATGCCTGTCAATCTGCCTGATTTTATTGGACTCTGCTGGATTTTGAAATAGAAAATCCCTATCTCCTTGCAATGCCTGTACTTTTTATAAAAGGCCTTCTCACAGCAAGCCCTGAAATGAAATGTTTCAAGTTTTTATTCTACTGATTACCCTTTTTCTTTACTAATTAGCCATGTAAAAACAGATTGAAAACATTGAGACTGGCAAAATCACCTATGTCTCTCACTAACATTGCTGCATCAACCAACAGCAGGATTTGAAGCACAACATTTTCTGTTCCCAGTTGCACCAGATTATGTCTGTGCATCCCCCTTTTTTTTTTTTTTTTTCTTTATTATCACAAAAAGATGCACGATGCTGAACAAAGTGCCACTTCCGGTAATGCTCTCCCTCGCAGGTTCCATGGGCTTTCCCGTCTCCTTTCTGATCCTCGGGTGGAAAGTGTTCTCTCTGTCATTATGATTATTTTCCTGGCTTCTAAAGCAGTATAATGTGGCTCAGCCTCTGTGATGCCTGCTGAGCTCTGCCAGCTTACACCAGCTGAGAACTTGGAGCAGATTATCCTAACAGCTCCTATGAAAGCCAGCTATGGACAATGAAAAAAGTATAAATAGAGCTGTTTCTCTCCTCATCCAAAAAGCAGCACTTCCAATCTCAAAACCAGGGTTGATTGTTTCTTCTTTTAAGAAAAAAAAATAAGAAATTATTTTAATTATCTTTTGATGTATGCACACATGGTTATATTTTTCAATATTTTTCTCACAGGAGCTGGGCAAAAATTTGCTTTATGGTAATAAAAGCTCAGGTTCTGCAGGACTTGGAAGTTGCCACGTACCACAACTTAACAAGAAGATCTCCAGAGCCAGCTGCAGGGCTGATGCTTACCAAGAACACAGGAAGGAAAACAATGCCAACACAGCCCACTAGCCAAGAGTCTGGTAGTAAGAAGCCCTGCCAAAACATGCAGTGCCCAAAAGCTTGCAAACCTAGCTTGAGCCAGCAGCAAGGACTCATCTCTTCAGGGGTGGGACTGGATTATGATATTTACTATTTCCTCAGCATGAGATTCTTCCCTTTACTTAATTTAGAAAAAGAAGTTTGTCAGAACTCTCCATCACAGAAAATGAAAGGTTTAAGGTACTGCTGACACCTCCTGGAAAACTTTGAAAAACCTCCTAGGTCACATGAAAATAAAGCAATGCCTCTATCACACTTTTGCCTGCTTTTTTAATCCTTGCTACAGGACTTTTCGTGTAGGTCCGTCAGCCAAGGTTAAAAAAACAAAACTTATAAACAAGACAAAACTGATTATTACTACAGTTAGCAATTTGTTTCAGATCTTGTTCTTCCATGCTACATTCTCTCTGTCTTCTTTAAACAAGAAAAACTTAATTAAAAATGAATTCTTCCATGCTTGTCAAGCTCTCCTCTGCCAAGGCAGCATTTTTCTGATTTCCTCCCAGATGCTGGGGCAGGCAGCTGCTGAGTGCAGGGGATAAAGGAAGAGAAGGAAAACCAAACACCAAGAAGTTGCCTTGCCCCATGGAGCTAGGCTACAGTAAGTATGACCTAAGGCTCCCTTTATATATATATTTTTAATCTTACACATACATACAGATATATATATACACACACAGTCATTTTGTTGTGATCACTCTCTTATTTTCTTTCTAGAAATAAATGCAGCTTGGTTCTTAGCAAAGCGCCCACTCAGGCCATAGCCAGGAATAAGTCCTTTTGAAACATGCAAAAGTGCTCAGTGGACAAATGAAAGCCACCCAAATCCCTGATGCATCCAAGGTGCCATTTTCTGTCAGTCTTTGTTAATTCCCTCATTTTTTTTAACACAATATTGATAGCACCACATATTGAAATCATTATGACATGAGGCCTAAATCCACTCCCCAAATCCAAGAGTAAAACTTAAATAATTTTGTTGAAAACATAACATGCTGATTTTTTCACCCATTTTTTAATTTCAGATTATTTCTTTCCTATTTTTAAAATTATGTCCATAGTTGAGACCTTATCTTGAAGAAGTATGTGTGTTTCAGAGAGGAACTTTGTCAGAAGCACCCACTGTTTAAGAGACATTTCCTGAAATTAGGAAAATATAAAAGCAGATGTAGCATTGATACATGATCCTCGTATGCGAAATGCCCAGCTCCTTTTGAAAAGGTCAAACTAAAAGCTAACCCATATTAAAGAGCCTCCTGCTGAATAGGTATGTGCTGGGTTGTACCCCTGGCTCAGCCAACCAGAGAGAATAGTGTTGCACTTTCTCAAATCAACTCCTCCAGTTTCCCACTTGTCCTTTTAGCTCTCAGCTGCTGCTAAGCCTCCCGAGGCTCAATTCACCCCTTGAGGAGAAAAAATGCTAGCTGGAAATCTCAGAGCAGAGATCAGAGAATGAGATAGGTGACCCCAGATCATTTCATAGCCTTTAGCCAAGATGTGACTCCCTGAGAAAAAGAAAGATCGAGCCCACCAACTGATGCCTTTATCACATAACCAGAAACTCTGCTAAATAGATCCATTTTTAATTTCTGTTTTGCTGATTTTATTTCTTTCACTTGAGAAAAATGTTCTTGTCCTTCTGTGTGAGTGCATACATATTATTTATTTATCACCCTATGAATATCAAGTTGATTCTTGTCCATAATTAAACTCTGCTGCTCTATATCAAATATACCCTGTGTCCCATCACTTCAAATATCTGTCACAGCCCTGCCAAGGCTGGGTTAGCAGCAGTCCTGAAAAAAGGATGTCCCTTTTTGGATCACTGCTTGGGCCCAGGACTGCCACTGCATCTCCTGCTACAGCTGGATTTTCCCTCAAAGCTCCTAACATGCCTTGCTCTCTTGATTTTCTTATAACTACACAGACATGTATTTCAAGAAAGATTTGCACTTCAAAGTTTGCAAAGTTCTATCTTCTTTCCAGAAATCTCAAAGGGGAGTAGCCCACGCCTGGGTCTGAAAAGGTACAGGATAATATTTGTATCACTCAGAAAACAACAGCATCGGGCAACTGACTAAACACTGATATGGGAGGTCTAATAGCAGAATTGGTGGCCTTGAATGAATAACTATTTTATGAGAGGAATTAGTTGGTTTCATTAATGTTATAAACTACTAAAGGGGAAAAGTTGGAGGGGGAGCTCATTAGTGCAACATGACTGTTTTAGAGAAAGGAAAGCAAGAAAAAAGAAAAGGGAAGAACTTTCTTTGTCCCAGTGCATTTGCAGCAGCAGTAGCAGGAATCTGAGCAGGAAATGTGGTTTTGCTTTTTTTGGGTATCCTGTAGGACTGTGTGCTGATCCTGTTCTATTAATATGGTCAGCCAAAGGAAAGGATTGTAGCACCTCTTTGTGCAGGTCCTCACCACATCAGATAGGAACCTGTTCATTCCCTCCTCATCAATGATGATTTACAAGCTCTTGCCCATATGTTATCCCTCAAAAGGAAAAACACAGAATAGAATGGTTTTGGCAGAGTTTGTGCCCAACATTTTGTGGCTTGTGCTATGACACATGATTAGAGTGGATAAGCAGAAAAGCAAAGCAACAGCACCTGTTTATTGTGAGTGAGCTGTCCTCTCCAACTTTTCTATTTATGTCCCAGCATACAACATGGCAGCCCACATGGATTAGAAATTAAACTGTAAGTGAGCCTTTTCCATTTCCTGCCTAAGTAAGGATTAGCATATTTTAAAATGTGCTCAGGGGTTTTGCACTTTCTGTAATGAAACCTGTTCAAACAGATAATTGATATGCAGCCACTAAATAAACACTAAATAAACATCTGACTGGAGGAACAGTGTTCTCGCTCTCTTTTTTTTTTTTCCTAGTAATAAATTATTCTGTTCTTTCTCATAAACATTTCCTACCAGTGATAATTTCTATTGCAGTGGGCAGGCACCACAACAAAGCTGAAGCAGGTAAAAGAGCAGAACAAGCACCTGAGCCCAAGTAAGAAATACTGAAATCCCTGAAGAGCACGGCAGACAGAGTAAAGGTGGTCCAAGCAGCACCTGCTATCCTTTTATAACACTAAAAAATGCCCCAGCCTTTGTCCTTCATACCAGAGCATGGAGGAAAAGTGTTTCTGTCTCTTTATCAAAGGCAGCTCCAGACACATGCCTTACCAACACATTTCCACTCAGGTTCCTTCTTCTGCTCCAAATGCACTGGGACAAGGAAAGTTCTTCCTTTCTCTTTTTTCTTGGTTTTCTTTTTTTTCTTTCTCTAAAATACTCTAAATAAGTTACCCCTCCAACTTTTCATCTTTGGAAGTTTTTAACAGTAAGGGAACCAAATGGTTGTTTAGAGAAACGCAAGCCAAGGACACTCCTCCAGGTGGGTTTTGTAACTCTTATGCTTCCAGTTGGATTAACCCCCTTCAACTGAACAACTTTTGCAGCCCTGCAGCTCACCAGACCCCAATACCCCTCCTGCAAATGTCTTGCGAACACAAGCCCACCCAAACAATGCAGCAGCAATTACCCAAATAACAGTTCTACCAAATAACTCAGGTTGAACCTAATGAGTTTCTGAGTGCTTGAACAAACATGATCTATCACATGGGGAATGGGCCACCTGCTAGAGCACCATGTCCTCTGCTTGGCCCAACTCCAGCAGTAATTAATCTGTCATCTTTCGTTACATTGCTACCAGGCATATAAATATATCAAGTCCCACATCTAACGAAGCAGTGTCACTGCACTGACAGTAGATTTGGCCTGATGGCCTCCAAATACCTGTTTTGATTCAAGGCGCTTTAGCCACCAATCAAAATGGGATGTCCAGACAAGAATAGTTTGAATACAGAAATAAAGCATCTATTCTTCAGGGGTTTTTTTAGATTACAATGTACAGAATCAGATGAATTATACTCTGACCGTAGTTTAGAGTAGAAATAGAAACATTACACATTCAGTTCAAATATAAGTAGCTATAATAGCCACTTTAATAAAAATGAAAAAACTCCAAAATTAAAACCAGGCATCTCTGAAATCCATAAAAGGAGATGAAAAGCATGAACCTTCCTGGGAAAGTCCTAATTTCCCCCTCAGAATGAACCTGCATGCAGCACAACCAGCAAACAAGGCAAGAATTTTTCAGAGCCGGGAAAAGTGTGGCTGTATGTGGAAGCACCAGCCCAGATCATGAATTTGCAGAAGTCAGCTTGGTTAGAGTCAGCACATGCCAGCTGACAGTTATGGCAGGTGTAAAAGCACATATCGCCTTTCAAAATGCAAAGAAGGCTTAATGTAATTTGTGGGAGAGATTTTTTTGTTTTCAATCAGAAAGCATCTGCCATTCTGTCACTAGCACTAATAGCTCTAACTGCCACTGTCACATCATTTAAATGTGTGGCTGTGCTACCTTCATCCCCAGCCTAATGGCATGGGAATCAAAAAAACCCGAGTCTTTCTCTCTGTAGTCCCTGTGCACAATAAACGCTGCGTTCCCTGCATCCAGCAAGGCACACAGGGGAACAAAGCAATTAGCATTGGCGGTGGTGAAGCAGCTTCAGGACCGTACTTTCACACACCACTGGCCAAGCAAACAGCTGCAAACTCACTGGGTTGAAGAGAAGCTGAGCTATAAGAAACCCAAGTGTGGTGCTTTAGGGATTTGTTCCGCACAAGCGGTAACCATGGTGGTCCACAAGGAGCCACCACGCTCTCCTGCAGCACAAGTGAGCACGTTGCAGGCTCACCTCTGCACCAAGTATTCACTTACCAATGCTTGGACTCTTTTTCACCTACTCAAAAAGCCAAACAATTTTCAAAGTAAAGTGGGGTTACATCTTGAAACTCATGGCAGATAACACCCCCGCTAGGACTGGCAACAAAATCCTCTTCCCTAATAAGAATATTTTCTTGTTTAGTATAAGCCCATGCAGCTCTGCTTACTGGACTTATAATACTCAGGGCAAAATAAGTACCAGCCACCAGTGCGCAGCAACAATGCTTTGTCCCTTACATCTTGCTCCAGTCAGCATCCTGAAAAAATGAACTCTGTGTTTTTAACCCAAGGTCAAGTGAGTGTTTAAACAAGGAGATAATTTTGATTTCATACTTCCAACCACTTTTCAATTTTCCTCTTTGGAGAATATGAAGTAAGCACCTGTAGGATTTAGTTAAAAGCAGCAGCTGTGCAGAAGGGGTTAATCCAAGACACAGAGGTTAAAGCCCTGGCTTGCCGACAGATCACACAGAGGCCATTTGGTATGCTGTGCTTTCAATGGTTGCTTAAAGGAAATTACATATAATTAATTCTCAATAGCTACCTTGCCTTATTCTAATTAAATGTCTGAACACTTATTTTAAGATAAGCTTTTCTAGAAATTAACACAAGTTCAGGGTAATTTTTTTTTAGAAGGCAGCAATACCATGTTTATTACTTACGTAAATTTCCTTAATTATACCCTAACTAGGTTATCTTCTTTATTGCATTTCAATCCTTCTAAGAGTCAGTAGCTCTTTAATTAAGTTGAAAGAGTAAGAGGTGTCTTGTTAATTGTAAATTAAATAGATTTGAATAGGCAATAGTTTGCAAATGGGAGATGCACTTTTAAGTGCTATGGAGGAATCACTGGAAGGCTTCAGTGTAGCTTTTGCTTTGCTTAGTTGGCAAAAAGGGAAACATCCAAACTCTCCTAACCTTTGCTCCAAAGAGCTTCCAGCTCACTTCTCAAACAACTTCTCAATGAACATTTTAAGAAAGAATAAAAAGAAAAAATACCCACATCAATGCAAACTATGATGATGCTGTGAGCAGTGTAAGCTCAACTTTGAAATTAAGTTATTAATTTTCTTTCACACAGACTGCCATTGGTTACCAGGCACTGGTAGAACAAACCATGGGCAAAATTTCTTCTCTTTGTGAACAACTTCTTGTGCCTTAAAAAGATGTCAGGGATGCTCTGAATTATGGATGTATTCAAAGATGCACATTCTCACATACTTGTATGATATTGTTGGCATTAGTTCCAGGACCAATGAATCAAATATATTTCCATACGTAGAAATAAATTATCATTAAAAGCTATTACTGTTAATCATTACTGCTAATGTCCCAATATTGCCAGAAAGACAAGCACAACTGTTACTCTGCACTAGAGCAGAGTGTATACTGCGTATGTTTTTTTTTTTCCAAATTGGAAGTCAAATTGATCATCTCTGCCATTAGGAGTTATGGCTCACGGAATTTTATCACTCCTATAATGTGCTGTGAAAATGCAATAAGGGAATAAAACAGAACAGCAACTTACAGTAATTTGTTATGAAACACACCAATATTGAATGTGTCTAGAGTCTATTGATAAACAGATTTATTGCAACAACCAGTGGATATTATGATCACTCTAGTGTTAATCTTTGTATGACCAATTTTCCTCATGTTATATCGGGGAAGCCAGATGCCCATTAATGTAAATGGGAAGTGAAGACAGACCCGTGACCGGTGTAAATCACACACCTCCTCAAATTACCAGACCTACAGACCAACTTATCCACATTCACACACATCCCTTGGAATCTCTTCCGCCACTTCATATCTCAGTGTAATGCAGCAAGAGGGAAGCACCAGCATGAATTGGAAACATCTCAGACTTTGACTGAACGGCATTAAAATTAATGAACACATACGTTAAAATCTCTCAGTTTAAGATATTCCTAAATGTTCTTGCTTGACTTAAAGAAACACTGTGCTTGAGGGGGATAAATCAGCTTAAGAGAGGTAATCCTATTTTTGCATGTCTAGATAAAAACAAACCCATAGCTCAGGAAGCCCAGAGAGCACACACAGTCATGCCTGTGAAGGGCTCATACACCCTCTCAAGGGAGACATAGCCAAGCAGAAGTAGTCAAGAGAAGACAAACACTGTGCACAAATCCATTCCTCAGCATATACAGCATAAGGGATTTTTTCCCCTTGGACACCCATGAAGATGGGGGTGGGGAGAAGCAAAAGTCAGTGTTTTGCAAATTATTTTTGAGATAATTGCATTTTCGCTAGCTCACCATCAGCTACTAGTGAACAATTAGCTTGCATCCCCTTGGGCTACTCTTTATAGAGGTTTTTTTAGTTCATTCATAAGACTTTAGAAATTGAAAACTCAAGTTTCCTCCATAGTATTGCAAGGAGAAGCAACTCAGGAATGACTTTTTAACATTCATAGGGACACAAAAAAATGGGCTACTTGTGGTAGCAACAAACAAGAGTCCGAGATGCCAGATCTTAATACAGCAGGGAATGCAGCATCAGTCCTGTAGAGGAAGGGAATTATTAATAGTTCACAGACATTTGTGTGGCATCAAACAATAAAATTTTCAGGTTGCGAAGCAGCAGTACTGTGGATCATTGATAACAAAAGATCCATATGCAATGACACTGTGCCATCAACACCAATGAACATTGAGGCACTTTTCTGGGACTTCTGGAGGGATAATGCTCACAGCTCTGTATCTCTCTTGTCCCAAGCCTCCCCAAAACCCAAAGGCACTCCCATGGCTGGCATAAGAACACTGGAACAGGCTTCAGTCAGTGCTTATGGATCTGTTTCACCACAGTCTAACCTGGATAATATTTTCCACATCTCCATAAAAGGCAATTTTGCATTTTCTAGCCTTTTTTTTTTTTCCCAGCTACAGTGTTTGAGCTCTTATTCAAGGAGTATTGTGAAAAGGAAAAAGATGACAGCTCTGTTAGACATGTGATTTTCAGGCTGACAGTTTCCCTTTCATTTTAAGGAGCTGAAAAACATTTCAGTGTCAGACAGATTGAGTTTTAACAACATGATAAACAGGCCCATTTGTTGATCTCAGGTCCTCACTATCCATCTTCAATTAACATGGTAAAAAGGTGGCTTGCATCCAATGTCAGACATTTGTATAAGCAACACATGCCCTTGCAGTTGGAATCAATGTTTGCCATTAATAGGCAGGATAATTTATGGTGTGACATTGCCTCACACAATCAGAAGAAATCAGGTACCTTTTGAAAATATTTCTCTCTTTCAAAATCCAAAAGTCTAAGATTTATAGTGAGTAAAGTAATCATGATATTATAAGAGCACAAGAAAAAAATAGTGTTGTTTCACCATGAAAAAGGATTTTAGAGCCAGCACAGAGCACCACAGTGATTCTACTAATGCAGATGTGCCAAGGCCATTTCTGTCCAGGGTCTCTTCATGACAGGCAATCTGATTTAATTTCTTTCCTCTTTCCTAACAAAACTAGGATTGGCTAATCCTGATTTAAAACCTCCTCACAACATGTCAGTTTTTACAGAGCAAGAAAAGACAGACTGAAAAACTAAGTCCATTTCAGAAGAAGGAAAGAAGATAGCTCTAACTGGGAAGATTTCAGGTTTAGCCCAGAGGCAGCCTGTGCAGAAGTTACTTGGGTAGCTGTGTGCAAAACAGACATGCAATGTACCAATGCCAAAATAATGCAATACCATAGAGACTAACATGGCAGATTATTTCTTTTAATTTCACCTATTTAAACAGTTGTCTTATCAAAAAGGACAGTGTTTCTTATCACGGTGAAGTGTTTAATGAGATGAAGTGTGGCTAGTGGGAGCTGAGCTCCCATAACAGTCCAGCCCTTTAGCTCTACTGCACATTGAACCCATTGCTCAATGGAGGACATTTTCTCAGACTTGCATGACTTCCATATAGGCCAAAACAGCAAGGAGAAAAATTAAGCTATTTTCTCATTGGAAAGACGAGAAAATTTTAATGGTACTATTGACTCTGAGATAATAATGGCAACTTACATGATATTTAAGATTAAGGTGCATATTTTATAGTTAAAAGTAAAAATGGACAGTCTTTCCTGATGGAGTCAGCAAACCCTGACATCTTATTTATTTTAAAAGACCTGAGGGCTATTCAGATAATTGGAAAGAATGCAATAATCTACTAACATCTAGCAGCACAGAAGTGAAAAATGCATTGTCTAAATTCAGATTTTTTGGAAAAAAAATAGTTCTCCCTCTAGCAGCTTCTCCCTCTCTAGGCACAGACAATATAGGAAGGGTTTATAGTTAGTAAAATCTGTCCTCTTTTTTGTACAGTAGTGGTGACTTAACAGATATTTTAAAATAAAAATCAAATCCAAATAGTGTTTGGCAAATTCACTTGCCAACTGTCTTATACAGTAAATCAAGTCATATGAATGTTCAAATACCCCTGCTTTTCAATGTATGCAGAAAAAAAAAATATCAGATCAGAATGTTTTGAGCAGAAACCAAGAGGTTCTCATAAAACCAGCACCCCAGTCAGCAGTGTCTAAGCCGATGTCTGCTCTCTTGAATGCCATTTAATTCCAACCCACCAAAGTGAGCCATCCCAGGACCCACGAGGGTGACATCTCCAATTGTCAGGAGTCACCCATCTCCTTCCCATGTATCACTTGGGCACTTTGCACTGCATAAGCCCCTCTTGGAGCTGGTGTGTGTGCCAGGGCTGAGCTGAGCCATGCTCAGGCAGGGAGCCAGGTCATTTCATGGTGGCACCACCAGCAGCACACAGTCACCTCCCCAGGTCCAATTTACTCAGCTCAGCATTACCGCTCTGGAGCAGATGGCCATGACCTCCCAGATACACCTACTGCACAGCCCTACGTAGGCTTGACCCCTCCCACGCTCAAATGAAGAGATTACTGTAGGAACAGAAAGTAGTCCAAGGCTCCATTTAACCCTGCAATCTGTCTCCAGCAGGGACATTGAGCAAATACCCAGAAAACACTAAGAACAGGATAGATATCAGAAGGGGAAAATATCAGAACCTTGTGAAAATTCCTCTGTTGCTCTGTTTTTAACCAACGTGATCTCCTGAACCAGTTCATGTTTCTGGCTATGCAGTGGCCCTCAAGAGTTCTCTTAACACTTGGTCTCTTCTGTACAATGTTCTATACAAAATTCAAGAAAGCCAATAGTGAGCAGACAGGCTGAAGTGAACCTTGGCTTCAGCAGAGCTGAGCACAGACTTACACTGGCTGAGACCCATGTGGATACATAGAAAACACACAAATCACAGAAATGGCACAAATGATCAGTCTACAGTCTGGTTTCCTTGCATCATTAAAAGCTGCATCATCTTCAGAATGTGGGGTAATTTAGATCACACTAAAACATAAATAGAAGTATTAACCCTATTCAAAGCAGCACACTGTCAACAGCATCAAAAACAACACCAAAACAACTAGTTCAAGCTATAGGAAAATTATAAAATTTAATTTCTTTTCATATTTAACTAATAAAGATTTGCAACATGCTTAGAAGTAAAACTAAAGGAATATAAGTTCAGCAAAATGAGGAAATGCTCCTTCCAGTCTACCACTGAACTTCTTTCCAACCAGTTCCTCACTATCCTGACTTTCCACTGCACTAGCTTGTGCAAATAATGCTGTATTGCTTTTCTTTTCCCCTTTTAGTCTTTGCCTGAACTTATCTTTCCATCTGAAGCTATTAATAAAAACGTACTAGGGAAAATCTTGTTTCTACCATATCTTCTACATTTAACATGATCTCAGCTGAACACTTAATCTGAACTGTGGTACCAAGTCATACTGCACCACCATGTAACAAATTCTTAGCAATTTCTTGATTAAAGCAAACAACAAACTGTAGATCATGCAGACAGGACAAACTCTTCAAAGTCATATTGGCTGATAGCATGCATCTAACTCCTAATTTCTCTTGTCCCAGTGGTTTGATCTCACATTCAAAAGTGCAGATTATCATCTTACTCTCACCAAGTTTAGCATCAGCCCCTAGAGTATTAAAGTTAGTTTTGGATAACTCTGTCTTTAAATTAGAAACAAAACCATACCTCGTATTTCCTCTGTGCAGAAGGGAGATAGTACTATTGGTGCCTTTAATTATCTTGAAATAATTAGTCAAAACTCCTTTTTCCAAATATTATATCTTTCAGGAAACTCAGAATTTTAGCTTTACGAAAACATGCCGTGAAGAAATTATTTCATAGCCATCACCAATCCTCCTACTTTAGATACATAAATTCCTTTCTTCTTAGTCCTCCAAGTCTGTCTCCATCACTACTGGAACTGGACCCTGTAGCAGCAGCTGAGAAAGGCCTCCAAAGCATTAAAGGAGTAGCAAACTGCTCTTCCATGTCTTCTCCCTCAGTACACCTACTGCTAAGTCCAGGCTTGTGCTGAGCCTGCTGCTGTCTCTCATTTCTGGCATAGCTGTTAGGTAGAAAGCAGCCTGGCCATGATGCAGTGACGTGTCTGAAGCTTCCCAGCAAAGCTGGCTCCCTGCAAGTCCTTCCTGTTGGAGAAGTCACGGGAGCTGACACCCATAAGGCAGTTTGAAGAGCAGTTGAGGATGTCTGGATTCAGTTCAAGGCAAGAAGAACAAGTGGGAGACAGAAAGAAAGGCTGAACTTGTGCCACAAAGCAAGAGTGCTTATGATCTTATGAAAGTGGGGTATTCACAGCCAGCCTTTGTAACAGCACTGAGGTTCACTTAAACTGTCTCTCCTTCTGAAATTATACCCACAAACCAGGAATAGGTCAAGAACCTCATTGTCCTGGATGAGTGTGTTGCCTCAAGTGAGGAGGAGGCACATCACAAATTAATGAGGCACAAAACAAAGTCAGGGGGAAAGCCTGGGCTCATATACGTCACTTGCTACAATCACATAGGTTATGGGTGAACCTATTCTATCTGAATGCCTCAGATAGAAATAAAGGTGTTTTTCAAACCCTGGAGGTGAAGGAGGGGGACTTTCCAAGTCCTCTATGAAGCTTATTGCACCACTGTGCTAACTTCATATGTAATACAAATTTGCTTCCCCTGTACTTTCCCAGCACACAGATGCAATTTTTAGTTCAATCTTTTAAGGTTGGGTTTTTTTCCCTCCTAAATTGTGGTAGGGATGGCTCTATGCTAAATACAAAGAAAACACAAAAAAAACAGATCAGTAGCTTCTTTTCTTTGACTGGTACCACAAAGCTGCCACATAAAGAAAATCAGTGCAACACCTCCCTTTCCAAACCATCATCCCCTCTATGCAGTGATGTCAGTAATGATGCAACTTATCATTAGCTCCATCTTTCAAGCCCACCTGTCATCTGGTTGCAGGGGCTGCATTGGTGGCATCAGAGTGCCAAGTCACAGCTTTGTGACCAGCAGGGGAAATGCACTCATGTACCCCCTGGCTCCTGTCCTGCCTGCCCACAGCAGCTCTGCATTTTCTGTCTGGGCACCAGTGCTATGGTGAAGGTCAGTGTTTCCCAAGGACAGGGACACCTGTTTCCCCTGACCTGGAGAGGAGTCCCTTCTATGCTCTGTCCCCATAGTGACAGCACAGGATGTGTTCTGTTTCGCATGACACAAACAAGAAAGCAGCATCTATGTGAGCAAGGAGATACAGGGAGCAGCAGAGACTGTGTTAAAACACATGACTGTCTAAGTCTGAGACCAAAATATTTCAATTATATGCCTAGGATTGGGCATTTAAATCAGATTCAAGCAAAACAAAAGCAAAGGAAAAAAATCAAATTAAGGCAAACTGACCATGCAAAAGACATTTACTCTCAGGCCTGCATTTTGCAATTTTTGCAGATATTATTGTTGGAGAGAGTACACTCTTCAGCACAGCACACAGCATAAATATGCACTTGATAAAGTCTAAAAGGCATCAATAAAACTTCATTACCAGTACTTAAACACTAACAGGAGATCGAGTAACTGAAAGTTTAGGGATAAAGTGGCACTCAGCAATGAACTCAATTTTAGCCCTATCATGGGCAGAAGATGTCACACAGCAGTTCTCCCATCTTCCTCTAAAACTTGTACAGGCCTAGTCCAATTATTTTCAAAGCAACAAGTTGTCTTAAATTTGAAGTCCATAAAGTTCCCCTATATATTCTGGTAGGAAACTGTCATGATGATCAATGTCTAGGTTTATTTTTAGCTGAGGAGGAGGGGGCAAAGGGATTGCTGGACTTTGATTTTGTTTTTTCTTTTTAAAAGTAAACCTTGTTTTGAGGATGAATTTTTCCAGTTTCAGCTTCCAGCTCCTGGCTCTTGTTATATGGCTCCTGGCTATCAAAAACCTCTCATATACAGTAGCTTTCCCTCTAGTGACGTGTATATAAAGTAGATACAGCACAATATCATGCTGCCTTTTACTTTTCTCCTACTGGTTTAAATTCCCAGTCCTCCCAGAGCCCCTCACCCAGAGGATTCATGAAGAGCCCAAATGGCTTTAGCAAAGAATCAGAGTTTTCAGTAAAAATGACTGGATAACACCTCCCTCTTTGTCCACCAGGAAAGACACCCTGTTCCAGTGTCTTGTTTCCACTCAATAGATAACATATCATTTGGAGAAGAATCTGGGCCAATGTCCTAGGCCACAATGAGCTATAGGAGACATGATCTAAGGAAGGGATAAAACAGAGGGAAACAAAACATAGCAGTGTAGTGAGGAGGGGAGGCAGATCAAATCCAGGACAGCCTGGGTTTTAGCACAAGCAGACTGGCAGTCTGAATGCTGTATGCCTCAAACACAGGGCTGGTGACTGCTCTGGGATGTAATGAGGGTCACACAATTTAATCTCAGCTGATGTTTAGGCAGCATCTTTGCACAGAACATTATATCAGACCAATACATTACAGTAAAAAAGTTGTTTTGACAAATCGGTATTTTGCAGAGGAAAAACACAACCGTTCTGAAAAGTTTCCCAAACCGCTCTTATCTAAGTATGGATAGCAAAAGCTAGCTGATAAAAAGTTTTACTTTGGCTTTTTTTGTTGTTGTTCAACCAAGCCTGGCAACAAAAAGCCTCTATGGATACTAGCACAAAATCCACACTTTGCCAAAGCAAAAAAATTCTTCTATTTTTGAGAGCAGAAAATAAATTTTTAAAAAATCCTAAAATTATTTACTGCCAAAATAATGCCAATTCTAGGGCCATCTAAGAAGCATGATTGATCAGCCGATGGAGGAGATGCAATGTAGTTTCCAATGATAACCCTTTCCACTATATCTCAAATTCACCTTCTGATGCTTTCTTCTTTTCCATGCCCCGTGTGTAATAGGCAGGCCATTAAACAAGACACATTTGAATTTTGCTTCTTCGCAGCTAGTAATTTTCTGTGAGATGGATTTTGAAAATCTTCTCCACATTCAAAGCCTATTATCATTTTTGGATGTGCCTTAGCACCACTGGACTTTGGTTCCTCACAGAACAAGTCAGAAAGACAGTGATCATTTAAAGATGGTCACAGAGGCCAAACTCAATTTGCAAAAGCAGGGAAGATAATTAAGTCACATTAATTTTTACGGGTGTATGTTAATTCATGGAGATTTTAAATCATCAGTCTGAAAAAGAAAAGGGATAAAGTGATACAAAATTAAAGTACAAGCTCCACTATAGATAAATCAAGGTACAGAACTGGAAGTCATGGTTATTGAGCTATGTTTTCACTTCTGCCCCATGCAGGGTCACTACTGCAAAATGCTTTCTGCACTCCATTTCTAAGCACTGTCCATAAATCCTTTCACCCAGTACCTCTCCTTAGACTAGAAATCTCTCAAAGCAGGAATCACTTTGATGTGTTTATACAGCACTGAGTACAACAGTGCTCTGCCCTCTCCAAACCACAGTGGAACAAACAGTGGTAAAAAACCCAAGGAGGTACTCAGCAGCTCCTCCCCAGAGCATCAACAAACACAAAGGAAAGGATCCTAGGACTGCTCACAAAATCATAATTTCCAGCACAAAGTACTCCTTAAGGGCAGGAAATACTTGGGGGTAGAAGCCTGTGTCCCACTGAACCTTGCCAACCTGGCTGCAAGGGGTTCACACGTACCCAGCTGCAACACAAGGCTGGCCTGGGCACAGCCTGGCTGGCACTCCTGGGGGTGCTCTTACCCAGATGTGGAATAGGGCTCACCACAGTTCAGACACCTTGGTTTTTGGCAGGGAAGGTACTGGTTTTTTCTCCCCTAGAAATGGACACACCACACCTATTCCTGGTGAATCTATGTCCTTTCAGAGCCAAAAATGAGAACGTTCTGAATCAAGTGGTCCTCACCTGAGGACTTTGAAATAGCAAGGAAGGTATCCTCAAGTGCTAGTAGATACAGAGAGGAGATTTTTTTTTTTTTTCCTGAGCTCAGGGAGTGTAAATCCACTTCCTTGACCTCTTTTGGTTCTATCTCCTGTGCCACTATGGGCTTGCCCTCTACTTTCACTGCCTTTTTATTTTTTTTAACAAATCTCATGAGAGCACTAAGCTGATAGAAAGGAATTTTATTAAATCTGGCAACTCGCAGTAGTGTCACAGAGTGAAAAATACCAATCTGCTGAGCATGGAAGTGAGGAAAAGTGTGAGTTGGAGGCAATTACAAAATATTAATCTGACAGCAAAGGCACAACTTTTGGAGGAAAGAACAATATAAGGCAGACAAACAGAAAAAGGTTGAGAAGTGTAACATGAGCTTATCAAAGATCATGTGAGACCTAGGTGGTACCTTCCTCTAAAAAGATACCTCATTTTCTAGATAAAGGGTACACAAGAATGGAGACTATTCAAACTTCAAATGAAGCATTGGTTATAATATCACAGGGGGCATACTCAAAATAGAGAAAATGGGGATTATCAGAGGGACTAAAAGGAGTTATGGAACTAACAAAGAGGTAACAGATTGCACTGGGGAAGGGTGAACCAGTCTGGAAGGTAGATATTGGCCAGAGGATTAATTTTCTTTATTATTTAAATTAATAGCCTCTGTGTGACTTCTGGAGCATACCAATGTGATTTGCTGATGATATGACGTTGGAATGAACTGCCATCCTATGGCTAAGCTGACGCATTTTGCAGCCAAAATTATCTGGAAAAAGGCCCAGGGGATGGAGCTGAGCAGGTTTCTGGGCAGTAATTTGGGATGACTGGTGATAACACCTTCAATGATTTCACTGTGTGAAATGATGGCAGAAAAAGCCTCAGGAGGACAGACAGTTCATAAAATGATTTCAAATCATCTGTCTGAAGGTGCTGTTAGAAAGTCAAACCTGCAGAGGAGACAGTGAGTGATAGACAGGACTCCCATGGGATGGGCACAGTCTAGGAAGCAGGAGGCAGCTCAAATGCCACTGCAATCTCTTGTGGCCAAGACAGAAAAACATGGACTAGGGCTACTTAAATAAGGCTAGTGGCCAGCCCAATTGAGGACAAGAAGCTAAAATAACTTTGCATTTCAAAACAAAAGCTGAGTGGGCACAGAGCTTCTCCTCCTTTCTCAGGAATATTCAAAGGGGACAACTTAAACCAGTGTTAACATAAGCACAGCTAGATCTGTCTCCACTGTAAATAAATTTAGTCTGAAAACACCATAGTTATAAACAGGAGAGGTAGCAGACCCTTGCAGTAGGAATAAATGGGGAGGGAATATATGCAGTTTGGGAAAGCAAAGAATGGATCTTCTTTTTCCTATTGCAGCACCTCATTTTCTTTAAAATATTGGAACCATCAGCATTGCTTCAGATTACTGAAATGCAGTGAAATTGTGACATGATTTTCTCAAAACTTTTTTAGAAACAGAAGTGATTGCCAGTTTAAAACTAATGCTCTTCAAGACAGAGAAATACTTTCTCTTGTATTTAAACTTGGGTATTTAAGCCAAGAAACAGGAAGTATCAGTAAGAAGACACTCCCTCATGATACTACAACTATACAATTCTGGCTGAGGCAACCTGACTAGAAATTAATTACACAACCATTCAAAGAAAAAGAACACACTTCTAATGGGGAAAGACACACAAAAACATCAGTCCTTTGATGCCCTGTCAGTTCTGAGCCACCTGGGAGCCATGCAAAATGCCATCCAAAAGCAAATATGAGAACAAGACTGACAGCTGTACGAGAACTGGAAAACTCAATATGGTGTTAGTCTTATGCAACAGTATAATTTCTGCCCTTTCTAACCCTGTTTTGTTTCACAAGCTATAAAGGAGCACTTGTTTTTTTCCAGGATATAGACACCTGTCTTTGCTGATGCTCCTGCTTTGCTGTAGACACCAGCCTACAGTGTAATATTTTCTTTCAAATGTACTTTAACTGGTACACATCTAAGTGGACTTTCAATAAAATCCTTTCAGCAATCCTTTCCTCTAACTGTGCAAAGAGCTGTTACCCAAAACATACTATTATTTTTCAACTATATTAGCTGATTTAGCAAAAAAGATGATGCTTTGGCTGCCAGCACACTCTGACTCAGAAAGGATGGCCAACAAGACTTTCAGGCTGAAAAAGGTGATCCCTTGGGATAAGCAAATTGAAAAACTCATAAGGTCATCCTGCCAAAGGCGGAGAATATGATTGGAATTTCCTCATTTCTCAATAAAATGCACAACTACTTGATGGAGAAGTTTTGAAGTTCTAATCACCACTTTTATGGCAGTTTGGGTAGGCTTTCATAGCAAAAATTGTTTCTTACATTGCAGAGCATAGAAACTCCTCTAGCACTGTCTGCCTAAACAGAACTTAAAATAAACCAATAACAAGACAGACAGCTAACAACAAAACTTAAGTCTAGTGTTTTGAACTTGATCTCTTGGGAGATGTTTGTTTTGCTTTCCAACTTAGAGGGATAAAACAGTAATAATCCTCCTAGGATATCTAGCACAGCAGAAACTTTGGATGCCAGCATTCATTTCCTGCTTCATCGCAGAGGAGTTGCTTCATTTCTTGTTATTTATGAAATTTCCCCCAGATATTTTGCGAGTTTCCTCATGACCAAGTCTTCAGAGGCGCTGTAAAAATGTTCCAACTCAACAAACCTCCTTCATGAAAAATGGACTTTCAAAATGAGTAAATAAATAAATCCATTGCTATCCAAGAAAATGTCACTTTTGACAGATGGCCAGATTTTCTGTTTATTAATGAAAAAAAAAACCTTCTAAATAAATTATAGGGATTTTTTTGTCTAAAAACATACCACCTACAACAGAAATTTGGGGTTGTTTCCTTTTTATACACTTGAACCTGGATAAAATCAAGAAATGCCAAGAGAAGAAAGGGCAGCAAAGGCTTTCACTCTCTCACCTTTGTGTTTTCAAGCTTAGAAGACGAAAATTAGTTATCATTAATCTGCAATGTTCCAAAATTTCCACCATTAAAAACTAGGAAGGCACAAAATTAAATAATCCCACTTATTACATTGTCCATTTCCCAAGTGTTCAAAAGGCATGTTAAAATGTAAGCAGTAAAATAAAAAATACCTAGGAGTGCCTACTCATTTCAATAATAGCACAGAGAAAAGAAGAGAGGGGGATCAACTCTAAAATGCAAGGAAACAGAAGATAGCACAGGATGTCTGGAGAGAGGGAAGGCTCCAGATTTTACATTTCTCCTTCCATTTACATTTCTCCTTCCTGCAGACACACTCATATGCATTTAAATAAGCTTCTTTTAAGAGTGCAGCAGTAGATGTGGATGTTAGGCTACAGCACAGTCCCCATTTCCTGGCTTAGTTTCAAATCCTGTGACCCAGCATGAAGGTTCATATATGTACTACATTGCTGAATAGAGGGCAGAGCTGCCTAGGAGTGCTAAGTCCCAGGGATGGCTAGGAGAAATCTGCTTTTCTCCATGGTATAGGGGTTAGGATTTTGTGACATGTCATTTCCATTTATGCCATTTCTCAAGGTCAAACCTGCTCAGTCACTCACCAGTTAAACCTGGGATCAATACCAAGAGGTATTTACTGCCTGCCTCAATGCATACATCTGCAGCAGTCAAAGAATGTATTGGAAAATCTGCCTCTCTGAGTTTTTCTTCTTTTCATTAAAAAAAAGGAAATGCATTTCTTTCAAGGATGAAGTCTAGGTATCAGCAACAGCTATTAATATCTACAACTTTATGTAAACATAAACAGCAATGAATACACCCAGTGGTATTTTCAGGACCAGTAGAATTAGCGAACTAGAGAATAAATCCCTATTTTTGTCTTCCACCAATATATCAAGTGTCAGTTCAAGTAAATATTTTCACAGAAAATATATTTTCTAAAAAAAGTTAGCCTGCACTACTTAAGTTTAATATGCAGGTATACATAGATTTAAATTTTGAAACACTTTACTGGTTCAGTTTGGGTGCACAGATTGTTTGCAAGCAGCTGGAGATATTGAATAGCAAAAATAATCAAAGCAAGGCAGATCAGTCAGTGTTCATCACACATGGATTGTCGCCTTATAAATTCACTTATTTGACAGCTGACATGGACTCTTGTCCCCTGCAAAGTGGCAAAGTTTGCTCAGAAAGCCCAGGCTGCTGCCAATGGAATCCTTCAGGCAACCAGGCTGCAAATCACAGAATTGACCTGTGCTCCTCAAAAATAATGAGAAAAAAACCTAGGGAGGGCTTAGTAAGCAAGCAGCCAAAATATTATGTACCTGGCTCCTGGGCTCTGTGTGCAGTGGTGGGATTTAGAAGTGAATGGTTTGACTTTTTGCAAATGTGGTGTTACATTTGCTTACTTCCCCCTCTTTGAGAGAATTCTTGCTACTCAAAGTTTTTGGTGCAGTATGGAAGGGAGACAGAGGCAGATGGAAGGGAGTACATCAAACACAGATGTATGAAATTCTTACTTTCAAAAGAGCTTCACTGCTCTTCTCAGGAGGAATTGCTGGAAGCTGAGTTCTTTTGGAAACTTGGCTCCTAAAGCTACAGTAATATAAAAAAAATAAAAGCAACATATTTTCTCCCATGCTTTAGCCTTATTACCAACTTCATGGGAAATGTATTTTGGCCTCAATGAACTGTTTTTCCTGTCCTCTACCCCAGTTTCTATACTTTCTTCTTGACATCTAAAGATCAGTGACACCAGCAGAAATTTTTCCACTGACAGCAACTTAGGTCTGGATTGGGCTTTCCATTTTCATCTCTCTCTGCTACTTTCTTCCCAAGGAAATACACAGCCTAAAATTTTTTATAAAGTCAGGCATATTAGTTATAAACAAGGAAATTAAGAGATTCCTCCCTACTTTTCTACAAAGAGAAGATTACTTAGATCTCCATCCTCCTGCCTGGAAAAGGTGGTTCACTACCTCTAAAGGGTCTCAGTAGATTGATGAGAAAAAGTCAGGCAAAGTGACTGATCAAAACCTCCCTACCAGTAGTCCTCTGCAGCTGGAGGTTTTCACTGGGACTTTAACTTCTTTCCTGTTCCAAAGCACTCTTAAGAGTTAAATTTCTCTGCCCAAGGTGCAAATTAACACACTGAAACGACTGACTGATGGAATGGAAATGCCAGGTTTATCTACAGAGCCCCAAAGCCTCTTCCCCAATATGTATTTGCAAACTGGCAGCTGCATAAGAGCAGAAGAAGCCCTAAGAAGTGTGTGTGTGATAATCACAGCGTAATCACTGCTGATGAAACTTGATGTTCTTCCATAATCACTGCAATTTTAAGTGGATTGAGTGCTATTTAAGTGACAGGAGTGCTATGATGGATGAAATATATGCTCCCGAAGTTACATCAGCTTCTTTGACATTCGTGGCATGGAATGCTTAGTGGCATTTAATGTTTGTAAATCTTTAGAAATAAGTTAAATATGTTAATTACCACTGGAAAAATCTCTCATGCTGAAGTACTCAATGACTATATTGCAGTTGTCCTTACTGCTATAATTTCCTCTTCTTATCTACTAAGTAAACATGGCATATCAGGTCAGTGATTACACTCAGAATTTGTATTTATTTTCATTTGTTCGTCCTTCTAGGTAACTCAGTGGACTGGCACCCAGCCTGCACTGGCTGCCTTCCCCTCACCCATATTTTGGGTGCCCCAAACTCCTGGCACTGTTGCTGCACTGCATCTCTGCAAGCTGCCACGTGCTCTCACACACGTGGGCTGAACACAGCAGACCCACAGAAAATCTCACCGACCAAGGCACAGGGCGAGCCCAGCACTTCCATTTCCTCTCCCAGGTGCATCAGATCACCTCTGGCTGTCACATGGGACAAGGGTCAGGCACCAAACCCAGCAAAATGGCTGAACTGCTTTAAAAAAAACTGTCTTAAAAAATTGGGATCAAGAATGGGGGACACACCGAGTGTTATCTGTTGGAAGGCTGCAACCTCTCATAGTAAAAACAGGTGACAGAACAAGGCTGGCTAACTGATGTCATCTTATTCCAGCATATGGGCCACAAGGAGGGCTGCTGGAGAGAAATCATCTGCTAGCCATCCTTCAAGGGAAGTGCTCCCCATTTCTGCGCCACTCCCTCAAAAGATTGTATAACCCAAAATGTCTTCCACCCTAGAAATAAAAATCAAATTTCTTCACATGTAACGTAAGATAGTTACTCTGAACCAGGAACAGAAGTTATCAGAACAGGACAAGCGATCAGGGTATGAATTAACCCAGCATGATACTCAATTCTTGGCATCTTGGCAACAATTTAAAAATAATCCAGGTGAAGTTCTGCTAAGAATTGTTGTCAGTGAACAAGAGCAACAGTAGGTCAAGGCAATTGACTTTTTACAACTTAAAAAATCCTGTCTGAAAATTACTTGGGATATTATTTAAGCATTTTAAAAACAGGTAAGATATCAAAATTAAGCAGGACATTTTGTAGATTAAGCCTTCGCAGTCCCACAGTGATTACTTTCCCTCCCCTCATTATTGGCTTCTTTAGAAGGCAAAATTACTTTATTTTATAAGACTGGCACCCCCAGCTCCTTATTTTCAAGTAAAGGCAAAAGAGTTAAGGGTGCATATACATGCCTAGCCTGCAAAAAGCATGGGGTATCTGACTGGCAGGTCAGGATATTAATTCAACTGTTCCATTATTTGACTTTTCATGAAATTATTTTTAACAATAAGGCTCCAAATAGCCCCAAACAGGGTAAGGAAAATCAGGATGGAAAACCAAAATCCATTTTAAGCAGCACACTGGGCACTGACCAGAAACACATCTTGTCAAAGTCAGCTCTCAGCACTGTCACACAAAGTGACCTGAAACTGATGAAATGAGCTAATAGTAAGTTAATGCACTGATTATTTACTCCATTCTCATAACTGTCATCCGTTGTTATTTGCAAATTTCAAGCTGCAATTCACATTTATACAACTTGAGCTTAAAGCCCCACTTGCCAGGAACCTTATTAAATTTAGGCAGACTCCAGCAGACAGAAAAGCCCAGCTACCTGGCCTTAATTGAGAAAGAGGCCTCTGAAACAGGAAAGCAACTAAAAAGCATCCTGGTTTGGCAACAAAAAGTACGTGCTTTAGCTTGAACACAAATCTATTCCCAATTTTAAGCACATGCTCAAATGCTATGCCAAATAAAAGCCTAAAATCCCATCCTGAAAACTCTTAGGCATATTACATTACAGCAGCTTCATTGACATTGAAAAGAATTTGGTAAATTCAGTGTAAAATATTCATGAGGATGTTTTCACCATTGGGTCCTACACAATTCCAGACCAATGAGAGATTTGTAATGCTGATACTGCTTCAGAATATTTCCCCTGTAGGCTGACCCTACTTCCATCACATACAGACTACATTTTATGAGGAAAATACTGGCAGCTTTGATATGAGGAAAAATCCTCTGGGCTATATCATTCCCTGTAATAAAATAAACTCAGATAGAAGTAAAATGGAAACCTGGAACAAGTAATGTAACTGAGCTGCATCACAGAAGCTATTTACAGGCTTGAAATAATCAGATCAATGTGCAAGTCAAAAAAAAATTGCAGTTAAAGGGACAGCTTAGTAAACCAGGTCAAAACAGTATCCAGAGAAGGGTTCCTAAATGAGCTCAGTCCCCATTTTGAAGCTTGTGCATCTTAATACTGGGTTCTTACAGTTCCTGGTGCTCATCATGGTGACAGATTGATGCTGAGCTCCTCTGAAGACCCAAAGAGGTCTGAAATGGCAGTCTACTAATATTTTCCCCTCTGTCCTTTGGGTACAGTATCACCCTGCACTGAAGGCAGAGAGGCAGTCATAATTTGCTTGTGTTGGAGCTAATAGGAATAATAAAGTTCCTCTTGAAGGCTGTCACCACTAATGTGACCCTGTCTCATTTGTGCCTCTAACCCAAATCTATGGACTATTCCATTCGACCTTTCTAAGACTGAAGCAGCAACTTCATTTGCTCCATCCAGCAAGAAATAAACCACCAGCTCAGATATGGACTTAATAACATCAACAGGAATACCAGGTGAATAACCAGTCCTTTGATTATTATTACTTGAACAAACATTACTGATGCCAACATATTTCTGAGACGGAAGTGAGGAAATTGTTCCCACACCTTGTACTGCATAGCAGTTATGTTAAAAATTATAGAAGTACTTTCAAGTACAAGACATAAAAGATCACCATATCTGGTTTTCTCATGGAAAGCTGTATTTTTTGAGAAGAGAAAAAGCACCAGGTATATGGCTTGCAAGATATATTACTTAGGGAAAAAATAAAAAAAAGAAGTTGAGAATACCATAATGTGATGTGTCATTTTCCACAAGGATTTGTCATAACTCCAGTGAAATCAGTGGGGACTTTCACACTGACTTTAAGAGGGATAATATTTCACCCTGAGTTTTCAGAAACTGATCTGATCAGGTTAAAGTTGCAACATATCATTTTCCTATTTATAAGGAGAGGAAAAAAAAAAGAAAAAACCCAAGCAATTCCATTCTCACAGAGCTAACTCACCAGGACAATTTTCTGACTTCAAAGATTTTTCATTTTAATCCTTTTCAGAAATTAATGGCTTCATTTGAGGATATCCAAAAACTTATAAAAGAAGTCTTGGTGCTAGATTCTTAAATGTATGTATTTAAAAGTCACATCACAATTTCTTCTCCCTACCTGTACTTGCTCCAGAGATAGGGTCAAGCATCCAAAAGCAGAAAAAGAGATTATGTAAAACATTTTTCCCCCAAGACAATCTGCAGAAAATGAAAGCTTGAAGAAAATAAGCATCTGCAGAAAATTAAAATGTCAGTGGTTTTCACTGAAAATTTAAAGTTTAAAGCTATTCACTCTGTGAGTTTTTTAGCAATAGCTCTTCCTGTCTCAGACAGCAATGCAGTGGTACCAGTCTGCAACAGGGGAGCAGGAGTCATGGATATTGCTAGTTGGGCTCTCTGTTCTGCTCCAAAGGATATCTCCCATAGAATTTTCATAAGAAAAAAATCAGCAAAATTACAGCATCAGAGAATTTTCTGAGTTGGGAGGGACCCACAATGATCATTGAGTCAAAATCTTAAGTGAATAACCCATGGGGATCAAACACTTGACTTTCATATTATAAACACCATGCTCCAAACAACTGAGATATCATTAATTTACAGATAAAAGGAAGTCTGAAAGGTTGGGTCAGAAACTGATAAAGATGTTAGGAGTAAAGCTGACCAGAGATATATAATGGTGCACATATACTTTGTTAAGGAGATCTGCTATTACCTTTGCTTGCTTGTGATACAGTCAAAGTTCAGAAATGTTACTGCAGCCACAGAGAACATGAAGGGGTGTTCAGTAGCCAGATGTCATGGCACATGGCTCGTAAGTTCCTTGGAAAATCCCACCCAACACAACAACAGCTATAAGCACAGGCCTACAGACACCAAACCTCTAGTGCCCAAATGGGTATTGTGCCTTCCTGACCCAATCACGCTGTGGATTTGCTATCCTTAGACAGGCAGGCCTTTCCTTTCCAGGGCAAAATCTGCTATAATTAATTTCTCAGTTACTGTTTCCTTGGAAATAGTAGAATTTTTTATAAAAGTCAAAGGGATATGAATCTGAACTCTCTAATGAGAAAATGCACAGTAATGTCCATGTCTATGCTTTTTTTGGTCTTATGGTCATAGGGAGCATATTCATACTGTACCATTTTAGGTAAGGTATCATCTTTGTCAAGCACAAAAATGGCTTTGGGCAAAACAGCCACCTTTTCCCAGTTTGGTCTCATTCACAACTGTCAAAAGATCACCATTAGGATAATAAAGTGGAGAAGCCCATAGAAAACCTGTAAATTGTCCCAAGAAATTCACCACAGCATTGGAAGGCAAAAAAAATCTGAGGTGAAAAGGTGCACTGAATTTGGGACAGGAGTGTGATTCTGCCATGGTGGGTTTTTGTTTGTTGGCTGGTTGGTTGTTTTTTTTTTTCCAGAGTAGAAGGAAGACTCTCACTAGGGTAACAGGAGCAGAAATTATTCTTTTCAGAGATGACCAAACTAGCTGACTGTCAGGAAGGGTATATGTTACACATGAAACACAGCACCATGTACCTGCACCCACAGGAAAATCCCTTTTAGGACTAGAAATCTCAGACTTCATCATCCAAGCCACACCATGAACACTTCCCAAACTACTGGATGCATATTCCCTCAACCTGGGCATGCTGAAGCAGCCTCTCATCCTGCAGTTGCAGACCTGCCCCATACATGTTACCACTGCTTGCAGTTTGAGCTTTTTCCAGCATGTCTGGAGAGTGAGCCTGGCTTGTACCATGCACCAGCTGGAGACAAACCTGGGCATTCATTTAGTGAAAAAGCACCATGGCTGCAAATTTCCTTTTGTGGCAGTTAAAAACAGAGGGCTCTTTTGAAGGTTTCATTACAAGATGTGAGGTAGAGCCCCCTGAGCTGGCACTAGTCTTCTAATTAATCAGTGCAAGGATTGTTGAAATTCTGGCAGAAGTCCTTCCTCTGCCTGACTTAATCCTGGAGGTTTTGACTTGAAAATGGAAAAATATCTGAATTCTGTTGGTTCCCCATCCAGTCAAGTGAATATCAAGCCTTTTTTAAAATATATTTTTAAATGCTGCACAGCAAACCATGCACACAGATACACAATGCAATTTCTACCTCAAAACCACACTGGTTTTGAGGCAGAAACTGCAAAACACGGACTGGTTTTCAGGGTAGTGTTTTGGAGCTAAATCCTGTCAAATCAAGAAAGCAGAGAGAGGAAGAAAGCAGAAGAGATGGCTTGTAAAGAAAGCATTTTCTAAGCAGGAAGTCAAGACTCCAGCGCTGGTGTCCTATTGATCAGTCTCCTGCATCTGGACAGCTGATGAAGAGCTCTCTGGAAGCAGCAAAAAAAAATCTCATCCACATGATACTTTAATTTTGCTTTTTCTTTTTTTTCTTCCTTAAGTTTGCTTAATTTTGCTTTTGCTACTTTAAGAAAAGGTTTCTTGAAATCAGCCACTGTTTATATCAAAGTATTTTCTTTCAAATAGGAGGGTTTTTGCTGTTGTTGAAAAAAAAAAAATATTTTTTTTTCAAACCTGGCCCAAATGTTTTCCTTTTCAGGATAAAGCCACGCTAAGGCAAAATTTTCTATCTATCTGCCCATATAACTGCTCTCTGGAATTCAATTTAATTTCTGCTCTCACTTTTAATAACTCTTTAAATAACATAAAAGTTTCTTATTTCAACTGTTCCTCACTTTAGAGACGTATTATTTCCTCCTGGCCATGAGACTGGTTTGTATTTAATATATTGCTACTTTTCAGTTGCCTTTCTGGGCCTCAGGCTTTGGCAAAAATTCAGCTCTGATTAACAACATGCTCTTCACTTGCCCTTGCTATTCACCCCTGGATGTGTCAAATTTTTTGTTTCCACTCTTCACTGTGTTGGGTGTTCTTTATCAATTTATTTTGCATCATCTAACACTGGTCTAAATGCTACAATGCTTTACAAACCTAGAAAGAATTTGGTTTATTTTTCACTGTGGGTTATGCTTCACCCTTTGACATCGTGAAACATGGTGACTGTCATGTGTTTAGCTAGTGTTTTGATGTGGCAGTATTCAACAAAGGCAGAAGATTTTTCCAAGACAAGCCGACATCATATTGGCCGGCTCTCACAATCCTCCAGCAATTCTTGTGAAAATCAGCAGTGGGAATTCTTACCATCTCCAACAAAACATATTTTTACTGGCCTTTCTAAAGGCAGATCCAAGTAATGGCACCATTAGTTCAGGGAGAAAAAAATTCATTGCAGGGAAAGGCCACACCAACTGGGACATGGACACAGCCAGGGAAAATCTAAATTGCTAAAACCAATGTAGTGGCTTTCCTACAGGCATATTTTTTGGGAGAGGAGCAGCTCTCTTTGGACCTTCCTACTTGTATGGTGTGTGCCAGTAGGGAACCACTGCTGCTGCTCATTTTGCTTCTTGGCCAAGCAGAGCCCAGTTTTCAATAAACCCATCTGGCTTCAAGGGACATCAAGAACAAACCTCTTTTTCTTCCTCTTTTTTCTCTCCCCTTTCTCCTTTGCCCATAAATGAAAGAAGGATCAAATGTACAAAATAACAAAGTGGTAAAACAATCACTTCAGGGTTGCAGCCAATCTAATTAATTTTTCATTTAGGCCTGATGTATTAGAGGCCAATCAATCAAGGATTATGTTTACAGAGTTGTAGAAAGAGAGGAGACCAATCCTCATTTGTTGTCTAGGCTGTCCAAATTAGCCAGTTAAATGATCCTGGGGGAGATCATAAAGGATATGAATAGGTCCTTGTAAGTACCTTCCTTTTAATTACAGACCAAACAGTCAACACTTCCGCAGTCCTTGACTTCCTGCCTGAAGGACAGAGCTGTCTTCCTGGAAGCCAGAGGGACAGAGGTGACTTCTACCACCCACTTTTGGGACAGTGCAGTTTCTTCATCTCTGAGAGCATCAGAGTAGCCCATTGGGCTCAGGATACCTATCCAGCAGGAGTACACAGTAGCTGGAGTCCATCAAGTCCACCAGATTCAATGGGCTGCAGTATTTCTTATTTCTAAGGGAGCAGAAAAAGGACTATAAAACTGAAATCCTATTTTCAGGTCCATCTGTATTTCCAAACATTTTAGGGAAATATCATAGTCAAATCTGGTTGAGCAGAATTTACACTTCTGACTCAGAAGCCCTTTTTGAGTGTGACTTAGCAGATCATGCCCACAACAGCCATACAAGTGCTTTGTTACTGCAGTTTCCAGTGCTTGACTTTACAGCTTTAACAGGGGCCTTCTGGCTTATTCCCCCCAGAGTGCATGACCAGTGAGATACCTGTTTTGTCTTTTATAATTTGCTGGGCAGCACAGACAGTGCCCGGCCCTTAGAATATTAATGATCCTTAATAGCAAAGAGTCTATGTAGTGACAACTAAGTAGATAGATGGCTTCAAATGACCTGATAAACACAGGAGAAAGACGAGACGAAGAGTCAGATGATTTGGTCAGTCTGACACGACCTTTTCCTACAATAGTTTGACATGGCAAGTTCCCAAGGATGTTTATAGACCCAAGATGACCAGCACCGAAAAGTCACTTTGTGGCCAAGACCAAGCAGGATGCAGTGCTCCCACAGATACACACTGCTTGAGTAGGGGCGAGACAAGCCAATCCAAAGGCAACTCTTCTGCCTTGCAACGTGAGTGCTGAAACACAGACCTGGTGCCTCTGGGATCCACTTGGCAGGACAGTTGCCAGACACAGTAACCAGAGCTTTCAGCTGCAATTCTTCAGGAGAAAAGCAGTAGTCTTGATGGCTCCAAATATTTCAGACTCTTTATATCGCTATTACAACTTTGAAATTTCAGCAATCTTCTCATAAAAAGTCTCAAATTAGTGGAAATTTTGTTATGATAATGCAACAGTGGCCCAAAAACAGCATTCCTTAAGCTGTCTCATCTGCTGTTGCAATGTACTTGCTTGCTATACAATGTGTTTCCATTTCTGTTAGCTCACAGCAGGCAATGGTTTTATGTATATTTTCAGTATCTCAGGGAACTGAGGGCACAAGAAGCAATAAAATAACAGAAACGGGGAGAGGACAGGGCCCTTTATTTATATGATTGATTTCTGTGTTTGAGAACAGAGTTTGAGTGCGCTCATATTCAGTTTTTTATTTCAAACCCACTGATTGGCCGCATTAAAATCACAAAAAGCAGAAGGCAGCACTAGCACCAGATAACTGCATCCCTATGCCACCAAAACCAGGCACAGATGTATTTCAGATATACTGGCACAGAGTGCCACCCTGTCAGCCAGTCTGTCCCAGCCTTCTTGGACTGGAGCCCTGTCTCTTTTAGCAAGGCAGAGTCTCATCTGAATCAGTTCAGGCTTTTGCAGAGCAGATTTAATGTAGATCAACTCTGGCTTCAGAGGGACTAAAGTTCTTCCAGAAATGTCTGGGTGTCTGATTGCTTTAAGCAACATGTAAAAAAAGAAAACTGCTGAAATTTTCTCAAGTGACCATTTCTATTGTACCCAAATCAGCTTTTCCAACACGGTAATTTTTCTTGCTGTAAAATAGATAATTTAAATTCCTTGAAAATATGGTCAAGTGTAATCATTGAAGTCAAGCTGCCTTGAAAATCCAATACCTACAGACACACCAAAACCATAAAATTCTGAACAATGAAGTTAACAAAGTAGACTTAAACCAGAAAAATCCATTTAAGAACACCCGTACTCACATACTGCAGTGATGTGTGATATTGACATCACACAAAACACACATTTGAATTTTTAAAAAATTGCTTTGGATCAGTGGATTACATGCTCCTGTGTCTTGTGCAACTAGTTATTTTCATGTCTAGTAAATAAAAATCAAATTTAGTCAAAGCCTGCCTGTTGCCCTTTGAGGGGATGTCACCTGGCTTTAACTGATAATTACCCCAGGAAGGCATAAGCAGAACAGCTGTAATTATTGCAGCAGGACAAAGGTAGGTAGGGTTGGAGCCTGAGACCACTCAGAAGGGTAAAAATAACTTTTCTCAAAGGGAGAGTGATGCAGTGGTGGAAAGCATTTACCAAGGGCTTGCCATTTTTGACAGTTTTTCTCTATTTTGGTGATTTAAACTATTTTATTCCTGGACCCTGTGTGATACAAGAGTAGTTGCTGGTGGACTTTAATCGCTATGCAGACATGCACAACACATACCTAAAGCTGCTATTATTTTAACATGAATATTATAATCTGCAGGTAGACATGCCTCTGGTACATATATTTGCAAACCGCAGGGTACCTGTCCTCACAGATCACACCCAGTGAACTCCCAAAGTCTTTAAGCAAGCTAATGGAAGGGAAGCAGTTTTTCCTTGACTCCAAGGCACTAGTCACCAGCAAGACCCCATTGGCAATTAGGTTTCCTTACTGGCCTGTTCTGAGAAATGAGGAATAATTTGATCCTACTCCAGAGGCTGTCATGAGCCCTGGTATGGTTTTCCTCCTCTAAATGCATATGCTGAACCTGATCTACAGACAGGAACAATGGCTCTGTGGCAGATGGGGATGTCTTTTGGGCTTATTGCAGGTGCATCCTCATGAGCATTTGTCCAGCTGGGGAAAAATGTGAATTCATAGATCCTCTGTGCAAGGGGTGTCTGCATAAAACCTTGACAATGAAGAGCTGTAACACAATGCTTTTTGGTTTGGTGCCTGCCCTAAGAGGATCCATGGCAAGATGGGCGGCTATCAGTCCCCAAAGCTATAACTGAAATCCCTGTGGGCTGTAATGAGCAATCCTCTTCCAGTTGCATTACAGCTGTAATGCTATATATGGGATTTAGCCTTTTAATTATAAATCTGGGGTAAAGCTTTAATCCAGTGTTTGTGTTCCTCAAAGGAAACTGGGTTTGAAGTGACAAATTCACATTTGTTGGACTGAGAAAGTTGCTTTAATCCTTGATCATTTATACATTTATAGTATTTTTCTTAATAAGAAAAAGATTGATTAAAATAAAGCAAAAAAAAAAAAAAAAAAGGCAGCTTAGTTGGCAGAGTATTCCCTCCCATTTGTGAAGCTATTGATCAAAAATGCTAAGGTGCCAGTAAAAGTCAATCCAGCCCTTCCTGGCAAGAGCTGTCAGCAGTGTCTTCAAAAAACAATGGTTTCTTATCTTTGCACTTGGGACTATGCAGAGTAGGAACTAAATGTAGTTGTCAAGCTAAGTGCTTCATTCTCTTGCTTTAGTCAGTTCCACATACATTCTCTCTTCTTGAAGAACAGCTGGGTATTTCTCACCAAATTCTTCCAGAAACTACCTATATCCCTTCCTGCCTTCAAGTCAGTTTTTCCAGGGGGGAACACCAGGACAGAAGCAGGTCTAATCTACACTAAATTCTTATTTACTAAGCACTGAAATAATTCGCTGCACAAAACACAGGAACATGTCACCCACTGATCCCGAGAAATTCTGTCTCACTCTCCTGCAAGCTTATTTCAGGCTGGCCTGCAACTCACAAAAGTCTCTTGCTCCTGGGGTGCCAAGACCTGGACTAGACTTGGTGCAAGGAAGCACAGGCAGGAACAGTGCACCAGGCATCCTCAAACATCAGATGGTGCACCACAAAGCCTAAATGTGTCAGTTGTCACGTGAAAGATGGCAAGGGGCTGATGGAAGCGGACCACCCAGAAGATGTGTTTGAACCTATGGGGTTTGACTGACCTCCAATAAAGCTGGCAGAGCACACAAGGTGCCTATTGACACCATGGACCTGCACACGGCTCCTGGCCATCAACAGAAGAGCTGTAAAGTGTCAAGTGAAATTTGAATCTTTCTTCCGAATCCTGCACTTCCCCCTTCCTAGCCCTGGAGCCTCCAGAGGTGGTTTTAAAAAGTTTTAAGATTTTTAGAATTAAGTTTAAGGTATAATCACCAACTCTGAATACTCCAAGGCTCAGAGGAAGTGACTGGCTTTGAGCAATATCATTTATTCTTGAGCCACATCTTAAAGGCATTCCTTGCAGCCAAGAGGCCCAGGAACTTTCTGTTTCTAAGAAAAAAAATTAATGTTAGAGGTTAATTTCTGGAAGAATCTGATTTTTTTTATGTTGGCCACATCAGCATGTCAAGCAGGCATGTTTATCGGAGAGGACAGCTGAATGACATTTCTGACAGAGGACCTTATGCAGCTGCTCACACTTGCCAGGCCAGAGCTCTTTGGTTACGATTTTAAGTAGAAACCTGCAAAACTTTATTTCTTATAACAGCATCTGACACCACAGAAAGCTAAATTGTTTCTGTATGCATTTGTCCACTGTTCTTTCAATGTGACTATTCAATCTTTATGAAATCACAACATGAAGAAGAAAAATACCATAGAGATGAAAGGAAGAAAGAATCCTATTCCACGGTGTGCTAACCCACTTCAATATTCAATATAGAAAAGCAATTGCTGCCCACTCAGAGCAGATGTTCCTTACAGTTCATAAGCACCCATCAAATGTTTGGTCCCCTGTCATACATACACTTCCTTACAGCTTTGATCTCTAACGTTACCCAGGTGAGTAATTCCAGATACTTCTAATGCAACCTATAAACAGGCACCTGTTGTTATTTGAATTAAAACAGCATGTACAGATGCCAGGTAGAGATCAGGGCTCACCTCTACTAAGGTATATATAAGGCATCTTTACACATACCAAAGAAAAAAAAAAGGAATTTCAAGAGCTGTGAGCTACAAGTGTTTGTTCTTTTTTTCTTTCTGTTTCCATAGCAAAATGGACTTATCTCATATGTTACAGACTCATCCTAAACAAGTTCAGAGGACCTCATCTCCAATGAAATAGTCAAGTAAACTAATAGGCACAAAAATACTAAAACTCTGCATAGTGTTTCCCAAAGCACCTGGTTCACACACATCCTGCTGTGCCATCTGAATGTGATTTTCTATTACTAATGGCTATTTGAAGACAAGCCCTGATTTTAATTATACTGGATTTCACACAACATACCTTGGTGCCAGTCACTGTATAGTTCCCAACTGAATGAACCCTCATTTAGTAAGGTAACAAAACAGCTGAGTTTTTGCAACTGTTCAACAGTAGCACTGACCCCAGGGAAGTCCAAAGAATCAGAAGTGCAGCAGCACCAATATCTGTGTCTAAATTAGACCTGAGCTCCCTAGTGGCCAGATGCTATCAGGACTACCAAATTTATCTAGAATTCTCTCCCAGATGATACAAGGCAAGATGAATTCCCTTAATCAAAACAGATGAATTTCACAGACTTGTGTTTTTTAAATTTTTTTAAAAGCAGAACTCCCTGCTCTTATGAATACTGTTCAAAGCTGGCTTTTAAGGGATGAGAATCTGGATGAAGGAAGCACATTTCACTCAGTTCTCCATATGCAACCTGTTACCCAAAGAGATGGATTAAACAGAACATGCATTTCTTTGACAGCTTAGAAGGCTTGGTGAATCCAAGTTCTTTTCCCCTCAATCCCCCCGTCCAATGTCTTCTTGGATGGTCTCCAGAAGAGATATCTTTCTAATTTCCTCATCCATCTTTACAACATGCCTCCCAAACTCCACTGCAACTCCTATCCACCATGTGAATGTCTCGCCCTCCCAGTCCAAAATCCATCCACTCCCAGTTGTCAAACTGATCGTGCCACACACTTAAATGACACAAATTATTTCATCTGTGTTTGGTGGTATCAACATACTATTTTTCTGTCAGATGTCTTAAAGGATATCATAGAAGGACTGTCATTGTAAGACTGTACCTCTTATCCATACCCCATCTAAGAAAGCTTCCCTGCTGCTGGACAGCAAGAAAGTTTCAGAGATAATTAACTATCTGAGGCCATTCATTATTTTAATGAGTCTGCTGAAGAGCACTGTTCCCTGATAAAAAGCACATGGAAGACAGTAGCCCTCATTATCTTCCAAATGGGAACAAACTGAAAAAGGAGGCAAAAATCCTTGCACAAAAACCAGAGAAAAGATGTAGACAGTCTCTGATGTCATGTTTTAATTCTGTGAAGACAGAGGCAAATGGTAATGTTGTCATTTTCCCAGCAATGACAGATGGTGGAGACTCATTTCACTTCAATATTAAAGGTGGCATAGTACCTGAAGCTACAGGCTTTGACAATCTCCATCCATTTGTAAAAGTCACCTTCAAAGAAAAGAAAGAATAAGGAGCACATGGACTCACTGTCAGCAGCAAAATTAATTGCCCTTAGTAAGGCTGACTCCCTCCTCTTTGCTCCTGCTCTGTATTGAAGACACATGTCCAGCTTCCACTCTGAAAGAATGGAATTTTTGCAAAGGGCTGAGAGAATTGCCCTGAGTTAGGCCAGCACAAGCAGCAGCTCTTTAGGGAAAAGGGGCCTAAACCACAGCCAGGCACAACGCAGGGCACAGCAGCAATGCTCATCACCCCCAGCTGCCTAGCAAGGCTCCCACAGAGCTTCTACCCAAAACATAGGGCACGGCAAAACTCTGCCAAAAATAACAAAAGTGCCAGCTGTGGCTGTGTAACATCAGATCCCTTCTGTAAAGAAGAAAAGATGGAGACTGTAAGAAATACATCCTTGGGAAGATACAGAAAGGAAAGAGTCAAGTGAGGAAAAACAAAGATGGGAGAAAACAGCAGCATTAGCAGACTCAAAGAGTTGGAAGAGTGCAAATGGTGACCAGAAGAAAGGCCCCAGAAATCTGTTAACACATAGCATTTAAGTAAGTGGAATCTGTGTAGACCTCTGAAGTTTTTACACCTCTGACCTCCCAATACCATCAAACATCTGGCCAGAAGATTAGAGAGATTACTGAGATACACAAAGCTCAATATGAACGTATATGGATGCAGTATAAGCAGTCTATTAGCAACCAAAATAAATGCAGGCCATCCTGCCCATATGTTCTGTGCTTGTAGAATCTCCTCAACAGCCCTTCTAAGGTGGTCTTAAATGCTTTGGCAGCCAAGAAGGCTCTCTACCAACCTTGCCCAGTGAGCCTCCAGACATCTTATGCTGCATCCTAAACCAGGCAGATGAGACGGAGCCCACAGCAAGGGCTGAAGAAGGCTCTTGTTTGGTTGCAGCTGCAATGAAAGAAATTAATAAGCCAGAATTAATAAGCTCAAATGCCTGTTTTGTTTGCAGCAGATCTACATTGGGACTCAACCCAAGAGAAGCCTCAAAATGGCTGCCAGCATACTCAGGGTAACTGCTGGACTGATTCCTGGCTGGAAGGTTTGCTAAGCAAGAGCAATTCTGAGTGGAATCACAAAAAGAACATGTTACAGAGGTCATGAAAGCACTAAATCCATTATTTCAGTATGTAATAAACATTATCCAAAGCAAAGAGATTATACAGTGTAAGAAGAGCAGAAAATCCTGACGTGCCAAGTTATTTTCAGCTAATCTGCATTAATACGGTAAACCAGCACATTAGCACCTAGGATTAAAGTGGAACCCCAAAGTCAAGCAGTTGGGAATGTTTTGTTCTGACAGCAAAGATGATTGTTTCCAGCATCAGAACAGTAAACAGCCCAGCCTACTGAGGTAGCACCCTGTGCTGCCACGTCTGAAGCAACAAAGCCATCTAAAATGCCTTGGCTGCTCTTCTGAGCTGTATGTTAAGTGAGATAAGCACAGAAAATAATTATATGAGCCATCTAGACAGAGAGGTTTGCAAATAAACTCCTCGGTATTCTTGGCCTCTGTTCTGCATTCTAAAAGTTCTCACAACGTCAGCATGGCTTACCTCTAGCCATGTCTAGCTCCAGCACGTCTCCATTTTGGCAGCCAAAGCAAAGGGAAAAGATGGGGAAGGGACATGATGAAGGTGGATTAGGAATCAGCATAGCGAGGTCCAACCCTGTTTCCATTTCTAACCAACATGAGTCAGGTACTGAAGCGCCAGAGCACTGCAGAGCATCCTCTTGTCAGCTTGCAAGCTGTGCACCAAAGTGCCAACATAGAACAGAAAGAACCCAACACCCCTCCTGCCTCCAAAATTTACCCAATAACACAAGACCTCTGGCAATAACTTCCAGCAAGGAAATGGGCAAATCAACAGCCAAAAATTCCCATGACTACTGACTGTAGATCCAACTCTTCCTCTTATGAAGTCCCACCTGAAACTTAAGCTCTATAAGCAAAAAACAAACAAACAAAAAAAAAATACTGAAAAATTTTTATGCAAACAAGATCTACAAAATATCACAGGTTGGATGAGATTGCTTTGCCTACATAAAACCAGAGAAATTTATCCAATTCATTAATGGTTTCACCATTCAACAGTGCTATTTTGTTTTCACCCCTATTGAGCATTCAGACCACTCAACAACATCAGTATCTTCATCCATGGTCCCTAAGTATACAAAAAACTGAACTTATTCCTGCTTTAAAGACATGAAAAAAAAGCCTATCACAGACATTTTTGCCCTCAGACTCTAGAGATTGCTGCTTGAGAAGTTTATGAATCAGATCTGAGGTTTATAATCACTTTCTGGATTCATCTGTTACCACTTAAGTTTGTACTTTGAGAATGTGTAGATCTCCTTCTGCTCTTTTGGACTCACCTGCTTCTGTGTAAGCTTACAGTATTTATTCTATATGTTGCCTGGAGGGGACACGCATGATGCCAGATCTTATGCTTTTTGCGGGTTATCTGATAGGCACGCAGGAACTTGGGTCAGTAGCCAATAGATTATTTCATGCAGCCTGGTATAAAAAGGAAATACCATTTATATAATGCATTATATTAAGCAGATGTGCCTTTTAATTAACTAAGATATACAGCCTGGCTACATCTCCTCTTCCACATGTGACAATAAATAACTGGTGAAACCAAGTTGGAGGGGAGTTCTGATAAATATGAGGACCACTTCAATGCTCCTGAATCGCATCCTATGTAAAATCTAAAAGCCAGGACATGTGCAAAACTGCAATGTGAAGTCCCCTCTTCACTCCAAAATCACTTGTGGAGATTTCATTCCAGTTAGCAAATGAAGTGCTATTGACTGGGTTGGTTTGAGTTGTTTTGTTCCTGGACTGTGTCAGACATTTCTTACTCACTGAGAATGCTGAAACTTTTCCAAACAGCTGGGAGGATTTTATTATCGTACCTGAAACAAATCTGCTCCTGGCTCTCTACTTGTTTAGACCTCTTTGCACAGGACAGATTGGTATAAAAAAGAAATAAAAAGAAAAACCCCAACAACCCCCAAAAAACAAAACCCACAAATAAAAACAACAAAAAACTCCATCAAAGCTAAAAAGAGAAATTTAAAAACCAAAACAAGCAACCAGTAAAAACTCCTACATGTCTGTGGATGACCCAGTGTGGCATAAGGCATGACACCTTGAGAAAATAAATGGACAGATAAAATAGGCACTGTGTCCTGGCAAAAATCCCATTCTCCTGCAATTAGATAGGACCTCAGTGTCATGAGGAGTTTTTGATGTTGTTTTTCTTCTGTGCTGAAGTAAATGTGTTTGTCTACAGATAGATATAAGATACAGGAACAAGGAGGTCTCTGAATGCGTTCAGCCTAATGATTCACCTGTCTATTAGTCACCTAATTTCACAGCTCATAAACTTTAAAGGTTTCAGTTATGAATGGGCCCAGTAGTTCTGGGGTAAGAAAGTGCTCATCTTCCATAAAGAACAGGAAAATAGGTTTATGTGATACTGCTCTCCGCTGGTTTTCATTCTCAAATGCAGTATGTGTTAGAAGAGGAAACCCCAAGAAATCGCATCAGCCCTAACAGTGCTATCCAAATCAGAAAGATTCCTGCCTTATAATCTTGTTTGCTAAGAGACTTAATGTGTCCATTTTCATACACTCTCATGATTTGTATAAGTTGTATTTTCTTCTAGATAACAGACAAGCGCTGCAGTGTGAGCACCAGACCTAATGTAAAGCTAGATCTTTATGTCACCACTTCCATCATAATAGAAGTTTTTCCTTCACTGGAAAATGGCTCTCTCCTTATTGTTTAGATATCTAGTTACAGGATTTGAGCAGCACATTTACAAGATATGCTGCAAGAGCAGTGAAACTGGAAAAATTAAACCCTAGAATTATTTGTAGACTGTGATCCTTGTCACGGATGAGGCGCCCGTGGCAAAAGGCTTCCTGTAACTGCAGAACAAAAAAAAAAGTCGGAATAAAAACTCATCAAGTTCACTATTCCTATTTCTCATGAGGATTCCAGCTCTTCTCTAATCAGTAGCTTTATGCAAGTAACGACTTAAATAGGAAGAGTTAAAACAAATTTTATTCCAGGAGCGCTTTTTAAACCGTGGTAACAGTTCACTGCTAATTTCCCTGGGCACATGAACAAAATTACTTTGAAAACATAAGAATCAGCTGGCAAATGTCAATGGCACAGTAATGGATACATCCGGAATTTGCCCTATAGGCAGAAATTCACTTGCTGTCACCCCTCAAGCAAAAGCCTGAGTAAGCAGGTGGATTAGTAAGGTAAAGGTCAACATCTGTGTTCTGCTTTGGGATAAACAGGGGAAAAAATGAATGCCCAAATGTCCCCAGACATTTTAGGTGTATTCTTACCTTCAGCCTCATATCAGCTGATGTAACTAAGGCTAATAAATACCTGCCTTTGGTTTGCACGACTTGCCACCGGTCAAAACATGGCTGGGTGCAGAAAACCACTAGAGAAACTTTAGTTCACGAAGGAGAAGGAACAGTCAAACAGAGTCTGTTCTGTTAAAAGTGGGGAAGGGCAAGGGAGAGCTAAAACCTGTGATGGCAAGGGGTAGCCCTGAAAAAGAAGAGTTTGGAGGCTGAAGGAATCTGAGAATCACAAAGAGTGGAGAGAGTATAATTATTTGTTGAATTGATTGAAATAGCAGAGACCTGAAGCATTTAAGAAAACCAAGTAGGAAGCACAAAGGACACGGAACCTCCTACATAGCTCCTACTGTGTTTCCTTTGGACAGGGAACTCAGGCCTGGAGCATTTGACAGAAGAGACACTCAGAAAACAAACCACTATAACCATTAACTTTCATCTTCAAAAAGTATCCTTCCCGTGCTTGAAAGCTTGAAACTAAGAATAACACCCAGCAACAAAAACATCTCAAAAGGCTACCTGGTGCACTGCTGGTGTTTGGTCCTCGTATCTGGGACCTTCAAATGTCTGCTCTTCAGCAAGAGACTGCCTGATTTAGGGTAAATGACAAAAATCAGTGCTCCATGAATGAGCACTATGTCACCTGGTAAGCAAATAGCGGTCACAGATCTCCAGGCTTTTTGATCCCTATCACTTGAGACACTGCAGTGACATTTTTAGAGATGCACCACTGCTGCTTGGAAAGTCAGGCAAATTGAGATTTCTTCTTTCCTTGCAAAATGAACAGTGAATATGCTTTGCTGAGTACTGTTCAGGAAAAGAATAACTGCTATTTAGAGGTTTAGTCAAAATGTAAGCCATCAAAGCAAGCACCTTGATTTTTAAAAACAGCCAACCATTTTGTATGGAAGACAAGTCCAATTTTTCTAAATTAAGCATGTTAGATTGGACTCATAAAGTTCTATTTTTATTTTTGAGAAACATTGGAAATCTGGTGGAAGATATATTTCCAGTCCACCAATAGCTGCTGAGCTCTGCTCATCTTCATAGATGGGCTAAGTCATTTAGCACTGAGATGGAAAACAAATCTTTTCAGAGTTAAGCCCTCAAAGGTTAAAGGAGATGCAACATTTCAGTAATGTCGCAAGTGATTTCTTGAAAACACACGCAAAAATATCAGAATAGATGCCATTTCCAAGAAGAAAATAAACTATAGGAAAAAATGCAAATTGACAAGTGTCATTATTCTTTCCTTGACCAGTCCTTGGTATTTCTCAATTGTCCTCCTCTTCTTTTTTTAAAGGATGTTGCCATAGTGATATTACAGAACCTGCAAGACTGTCCCAGCTATCCATCATCAGAGATTAAAATATATTATGAAATGGGTTTTAATATATTATAAATTATACATACTGCAATACCAAATTCTATTATAAAGCAGGCTTTAAATAACATATTGTGGAACTCGAGTAGCTGTCCTGTGTTCAGGTGGAAGATTGCTTTATAATATAAAGTCTGATTTTTCAGTCTCACTAATAGCCCTGAAAAGAAGTCACCCACTATGAAATTTTATCTACAGGCTTTCGTTCATTCCACTATCCTATCCTTCCAAGCAGTTGAGTCTGGAGAGAGACACAAGGATAGATTCTGTTCCACTGCCTGGGCACCCACTGTCATTGAAGATGCTATAGTGGAGCCAAAACTTTCCTGTGAGGCCAACAGAGACAAGATAGGAGCTATGGAAGAACTTTGCTTTTTTGAAGAGCAGCTGTAGGCCATGAGTGGTGGCCCAGGACAACATTATTCAGTCTAGAGATTTATTTTAGACTGAATTGAGGCAAATAAATGTATTCTACTTTACTCCAGGGAAAGCAAGGTTAGAAAGAAAACAACCAGATTTGCTTTTAAAATGGCCTTGCCACAGCATTTCTGTTTCCCCTGTATTTTGGAGAGACGTGGAGAGGCACCAGGAAAAAGTATGGAATTCCCCCATAATTTTCCTTCCATCCCATACAGCAGTACATTGATTAACTACAAAGCCAGCTTTAGTTTCTGGGCTGGACCTGACAAGAATGAGCTCCTCAATTCCAGATCCCATCCAGAAAACCACCCAATCCTAAAGCACTGGGAATTCCTGCTATGCACTACAAGCAGGAGCACACTACATCCCCCTGAAGACAGTCGGTGTCGCATCGCAGCTGGGAGGGAGCATTCGCTCCTCCAAAGGGGAGGAAGAGCAAGAGGAAGAGCAAACAGCTGGAGCAGCAAAATCCCCTTCCCCAAGTCCCATAGCAGCAGGCTGTGCTTGCAAAGACCTGGGCGTGCACAGCGGCGGCAAATGGCTCGCTGGCCGCGGTTTCTGCACGGGCGGAGCGCAGGGACGCGCGGCTGCGGAGCGCCCCGCTGCCTCACAGCCACAGCCCGGCCGCCCTGCGGGACCACCGCCCGCCCTGCGGGACCACCGCCCGCTGCCTTCCAGGGACACATCCAGCTGCTGCCAGAGCCAGCGCCGCAGGCTAGCACGGAGCGAGTAGTCCAACAAATAGTCATTCCCAGCAAGAAATCGTTTCCTTTCTTAAGCACTGATTTTGATGTCCCTAGCCAGCTTTATACTCACTTTGCATTAATATTTTGAGCTTTAAAATTACTGCTTGCAGGAGGTTGTGTTGTTAAACAGGTGTGAGCCCAGAAAACAGAAACAGGGACCCAACAGTCTTACCAGTTCAGTGCCAGCTCCAGGGTTTTCATTTCCAGCCAACTTTTCTGGGTGCTCCTCAGTGAATGGGTGCTTAGTGGTCAGCCTAACACACATGTGCTTGGTGCTGGGGGATTTATGCCCTTCTTCCACAAACCATGTCAAATGTAGAATTCCTGACTGCGCCTCAGGATTGTGGATTTGAAAGTGGCAAGCAATAAGGACAAGAATGCTAAATGGATCCTGTCAAGCAAGTCACAATCATTATGACCTTGAGACATCAGGAGCTCTGTACTTCACTAGATCCAAGCAAAGACTTCTTTTCCCCAGTATGTACAGATAGCTCGCATGTCTATGGAGCTACACCAAAAGCTCTGCATAAATCTCTGTAGCATTTATTGTCTTTCTGAGCAGCAGACAAGTTGGTTTTTTTCCCCTAACTTGTTACAGGAGGAACACATTTCAATAACCTGGCTTTTATTCAAGCCAACTCAAAAGGTCAGAACCAGTACCCTCAAACAGTGTCCTCATTTTAACAATGAGGTTTTTCCTGCTGATGAGCATCAGACACTGCTGAAACCTCAAAAAATAAACATTATGCTCATAGGTCCCTTAAGTATGGTAAACTATCCATTTATCTTGCAGCTGCCAAGTCCTCTAATTGCTGTTACAGATTCATCACTCTAGATCTAAGCTTTACCAACATTTTCTTGAGATTTAATCACACATCTTGTGCATGTCACACAAGAGCCTAACATTATGTGGACTCATCCTAGAGTATCTTCAGAAATACAGATATTTGATTTGTGTGATGTGCACATTGTTTATGTCCATATCAGAAACCCATCCTAAATAAACTCTGAGCCTGAGGCTTTTATGCTCTTACACAATCCAAAGGTTCAAACAGACAACAGCATCCCATTCCGAAGATCATGAAGAGAGCCAACAGACTCAATCAATTTGCTTGCTTCCTTGCCCAGCCTCATGAGTTAAATCTCATGCTTGCTTCCTTAGACTATGTGGGATTGCACTTCAGCCTTTATTGCCTGAAGAGGTGTAAATAAAAATATAAACTTTAAAGGGGATCAATCTACTTCTGGATAGACAAAATGACAAAAGATTTCTCCCTAATCTGTGTTAAAATTTAACCTATTCACCAGTATCAACAGGATCTAAAGTCTACAAACATTTTCAGCATCTTTCATCTGCTCAAAGTAACAAAAACTGTCTGGTTGACACCCAATTTCAGAAGCAGATTCCTAATTAATACAGTAATTAGCACTTATAGAGTCCTCAAATATGAATGCCAGTTCAGAAGGCCCAAATTTAGGGCTACCTATGATAAGGATCAGACTTCTCTTAGGGTGCTGATTCAGACATCCAAAAATAATGAGTTAACATTGAAAACTCAAGTTTATTCTACCAGTACTATCCACTGCAGGGATAAATCAATCCATAATTTCCCTGGTTCTCTCCAGCTGAACTAAAAATCCCCGTTACACTGAATCAGAAGTCTTCTGAAGCATGAAGAAAAATAAAGACCAAGATGAAACAGCATTTTTGATCAACAAATTTCTCTGACAGAAAAGAAATAAAAACTAACTTGAACCAACACAGATGATATAAACCTTCAGCCAGAAGCACCATCTCTCTGGGGTGTCTGGGATGAGCTACTTGACATATTGGCTTGATCACTATTTCATGCACACTAAATAAATTCACCTGAGTCTAATGATATTTAAGTTAAAGTAAGGACCATTTAAATTGCAAACAAATTCTAGTCAAGTATGAACCTTTGAAAAATCCAAAATGTTTAGTCACAAAAGATAAGTGATGAAACAAGTAGTAATTTATGGAGCTATATAGTTGACAAGTTTTCCAGAAGAATGTTCTGATCATGCTTGAACACTTTGAGACATATGTGAATGAAGCCATGTTTTTTAGAAGACAAGGAGAGAAATCACAGTGGCAAAATCCCCTAAGGATCATCAACATGTGCTGCTTTGGCTTACAGACCTCATCTCATCTGACTGCACAGAGGTGCAGCCTGGGCAGCATGCTTGTGCTGTGCCAGGCTGTGATGATGGCAGGATGCAGCCTCACCACCTCCTGCACATTCATGCTCGCAGGTCAGCTGCAGTCATCTCCCATGCAAGAGACAAACCAGCGAGGCCTTGAACCTTGAGGAACCTGTGAGGAAGCCCAGCAGCAATTGCAGTCACAGTGTACCAGGCTTGCTTCAGGTGGCTTTGCATGTACGGCCAACTGCAGCGTCACTGCTTCGTGTGGCTGGAGAAGGTGCCTAAAGCGTGGCTGCGTGCTCAGAAACACATGGCAGAGTCTGGAGACAAGCGTGAGTGATGTCAAACAATGGTGAGTGGATGCGATAGAGTTCCAAAATACTGATGTGTGGGGGAGAAGAATGTGGCTTACACCAAACTTCCCTGCTTCAGACATGCCTCTGCCCACTGCTCCTTGCTGTACTAAGGATATTAAATGCAGAAGGGCACTTTCACATTTCTAGGTGTTCTTTTTCAGCTTCTTTCATGCAAGCCCTGAGCCCAAAACAGTAGCACAGAGACTGGCACTGCATAATGAGAAAAGAAAACCTGGTAATGACTATGAGAAACTTCTACTCTCACCTTAAGGCTGTCTTGCCTTGCCAAGGAGAGATGAAATAACAGACAGGTAGAGGACAGAGCTTCTTTCTGATTTTTTTTTTATAGTGAAAATTCCCATAATATATTTGGGTACAAGAAAGGGGAGGGAAATAGACTTCCTTTTTTTCTTAGCCGTGATTCTAGAAAGGGTTGAATAATTTTAATCTATAACTTTTCCAAAGGATCAGTTTCAGGCAGAGAGCAAAATCTGAAAATCACAGGACCACAGGAAGCCAGCTCTCAGTTTGAAGTCTCCTGCAATGTCAAACACTAAGATAAATAACACCTCACAGCGCTGCTAAAGTTACTGCAATGATGTGTACCCTTCCTCATTGAGGTCCACTACCTGGGGAAAGCATACTGAAGGTTTCATATCCTTTTCTTTATCTCTTCAGGTGCTGCTGGTACCCACCTACTGCCACTCCTCCACAACAGCATAGAAGAAATTGTGACACAGGTGAGCCCCAAGCCTTGCTGAAAGCCTCTGTGGGCACTGCAAGGCCAGTGAGCTCAAATGGAGCTCAAAACTGTATAAAACAGCACTAGCAGCTACTTTTACATCCTTCAGTTCCAGCTTGCCTCCATGCAAGCAGCAAATATGTTTCACTTGGCTGACCAAACAGAGTCCCTGCAGCCACCCAACAGCACTGGCAGGGAGAAGGCTGTGTGTTTGCAGAGCAGGCACAGTCAGTGGTGCAGAGACTGGCTTCAAGACCCAGACGTAGGAGCAGCACGACTGAAAACATAACTTGCTCTATGCAGTGTTATTTTCTAACCTCTAAACTGCATTACTATGGAAATGAGACTGGCATCTCTGAAAGACTGAAAAATTCCAGGAATTTGTGAGTTGTTAGAATATTTGTCAACCACAGCCATCATGTCCTGTTCCCTTGTGCCAGTGCAGGGAGAAGGAAGGGAAAACCAGGAGTGAAATTGAAGCCAGGAAGAAGGGATGGGTGGGGAGGGAAGGTGTGTTAAGGTTTAATTTTTATTTCTCTGCATCCCACTTTGATTTGATTGGTAATAAATTTAATCAGTTTTCCCCACATCAAGCCTGTTTTGCCCATGGTAGTAGTTGCTGAGCAATCTCTTCCTCAACCTTATCTCAACCCAGGAGCCTTTCAAAATATTTTCTCTTCCCTGTCCAGCTAAAAAGAGGAGTGATAGAGCAGCTTTGTTGGCAGCTGGCATCCAGCCAGGGCCAGCCCACCCACACATGAATTGCCTAACATGTACATTTGCATCTCAAGAATGTCAAATGAGGATTAATACTTTTAAGTCATTTTCTTTCTTAGAAAAAAATATAAGCTTCGACTGTCTTTACATCTGTGGCATGTACTAATCTTTCCAGCACACACAATAATATTTACTAATTACTAACTTTTCACATTCCTATAGAATTTCACTAAAAGCAAAAGTTTTTGTGGGTGAAAATGCCTGAATTCTTAAGTGACTTAAGACAGAATATACAAGATGATCAAGAACATTTTCTTACAAAATTTTTTTCCATACGATTAGTCTGGTTTAATTTGATTTGTTTGGAAAATAGACAGAAAAAGAAAAATCCTAGTGATGTCTAACCAAATAATTAATTTATCTTTTAATTTAAACATTCAAAACTGCACTGAAATTACAGAATTTTAAAAAATGCCACAGAGCTTTAAAGTCAAACCATTCATCTCCTGCTTCTATCAGATCCTTTCACACTGCAGCATTTCATTGTGTAAAGAGAAAAAAAAAAAAAGAACAGAGAAAGAAGTAATCTCATTTAAATTCATATTATTTTTGCTATGGGGGGGTTCAGTGGACGGCAGCTGGGCACTACTGCTATCAGCAGTGGGTAAACATTACAAAGGACAGTCATTGCTTCAACATCTTTATATTCAGGACAGCTAAGGTGTCTAGAAAATTACAGGAAAGGCTCTAAATATATATGCAGAAAAGCCTAGGAGATTTTTCTGGCTCTCAGTTCAGCCCACATGCTCAGGTCTCCCCAGGGACAGAGCAGAGCAAAGGAGAAGGCCACTTTCACAGAGTTCAGCTGGTACTAAAGAAAAGCTAATTTTCTGAGGACTGGCACTTCAGTGATGGAAATGAGCAATTTAAGTTTGTCTTGGAAGAAGAGTAAACAAAATTTTTTACCCATATGGTAACCAAAAAGCAGCTGTAGAAATTTTCCTGATCTCAGACTAATTTTTGGAGAATGCCATGTATTCTCTGGAGGGAGAAAACACGTGTTGATTTCTCTCACTGTTTTTCATCAAAGAAATGAATTTCACTTGCAGTCCTAGCTTATGGTGTGAAAACTGAAACCTCAACCCAGAAGTAGAGCTCATGGAGCACACTCCAAAGCACTTTGCTAATATGTTACTCCCTACACCAAAACTATGTCAGGACTAACATAGTGGGAACCATCTCCTGATTTTCTAGCAACAAAACAAACAAGAGGCAGCCTTAAAGTGCTGACATTGCAGCCTATCTTATAACCAGCCCAAAAGGCACAAAGCATAAATTCCTCTCTATGTAATTTCAAAACATCACTCCTTAAAAAAAGTTCAATTTCTTTATTGAGATCACAGATAATGTAACTATTTACATATGAGAGGCCAACCTCTGTTCAAAAAATTACTCCAACCTCTGTTCAAAAAATAAAGTTTTTGTTCTATCATATGTATTCAGTGAATGACAGCCATGGCAGGAGAATGTGGCCTTTGCAATGTCCCATGATGTCACCATCAGGATTATTGCAAGAGATGTGGAAGAAACATGTACTATTGGCTTTGTAATTCCCAAAGGTAAGGACTAAAGCAGTAGAACAAGCTATTTTCCCAGACCCTGTTAAGCATTCAAATTCCCGGTGTCCCATTGTTTATAGCAAAGAGAATTACAAGAAGAAAAGTGACACAAACACAAATCTGTCCTAGTGACTGTGATTGTCAATGAGCTGGTGAAGGATAGCCCTGAAAATGGATCTATTAAGAGATCACAGAACTAATTCTTTTTGTGATATAATCCTGGCTCTAAGATAGATTAATGTATTAGCATTTCTACTGTATGTCTCTAATGTCACCGTTCTAATTCAATACACAACTAGGGAGATAAATCTCTGAATACATCCTGCATAAATAGCATGCATTGTTATGATTTTCTTAATAAACCATGGAAAATTAACATAGGCATTGATAGCAGCTTCATGTCCTAACTCAAATGCAATTTATTCTTTTGTGGGATGTAATGCTATACAGACAAGTTATGATATTACACTAATTTTTGTAGACAGCCTTGAGACAGTTGACAAACTAGAAATGTAATGTGCTGTCTAATCCTGTCCCTTTCCAGTGTAGCTTTTCAACATGAAATATAGCAGAGCTGACACTGCACCAGCAAAGGACATTTTTAGCTGAAGAAGCAGGGTGGAAGATGGCAATTTGCCTTGAATTGCTGCAGCTGCATGGTGGTGAGTTTGGGAGGTAGGGGACAAGAGCAGAGATTCAAGCTGCTCCCTGCCTCCTGGGGAAATACCGCTCAGGCCCTGACAGCAGGGACAGACAAAGTGACAGGACAGATCATGTTTCTGTTTTATGCACTTACACCAGCTCTTTTCTCCACTCAACCCCTGGTATAGCAGGAAATCACAGCTCGTCCTATTTTTACATGTGAAAGGTAGAGGAATGCTTTTTGCTGATTCTAAAACACAATGCCAAGAAATCTGCTGAGCTCCCAGGCAGGTCTGCCCCATGGCTGGCCATTCCAAAATAGCAGGATTCTGATACAAGAAAACATACCTTGCAGCAGAGGACACTGAAAGTAACAGCCTGGGATTGGGGCCAGCTCATTAACACCCTGCAGCACCATTTTATTTAATCCCACAGTCCTCCCAGTTTGACAGTGCCAGAGAACGAAACAGGAGACATCCTGGTATTACCATAGAAATCCATGGTGCCTTGAACACTGCAGGTAAAACCCACCTCAGCTGCCAAAAAATTACAGTAGATTTGGACAAGGTATCAAGAAGGGAGGAAAAAGAGTTAAGGGAATGAAATTGCTTTTATGCAGAGAGGGTCTTAAAAAGAATAAGACTCCAACATAGAAAATATAATATGTTAAAAGCCTATAACAGTCACAAACAGCATGGCAGAGTGTAGGGAATGACTGCTCATAATTTTCTGATGCAAAACCTCAAGGTTATCAAATGAAATAAAAAAAAAAATTAAGCACAAGAGCAGACGAAAAGAGATACCTTTTCACAAGATGTATGGTTAAGCTGTGCAGCTGAGCCATGGGATACTATAAATGCCAAAATCTTTCTGGGAATTGGAGAAATTAATGAATAGAAAAACCTGTCTCAAGTCAGGAAGGACAGCAATGCTACCTGTGGGTTAGGAAATGCTTCAGCTACAGACCAGCGGAAGGTGAGGAGCTCGTGCCCCACCCAAGCAGCCAGAGTGCAGCAGTTTGACCCAGACAGCCGCTGTGCTCTGGCAAGGGGTGCTCCTCTGCCAGCACACGGGGCAATATTTGACTCCCTGCATATGCCTGAGCCTCAGCTCACATGGAAAATGGACAGCTTGCCTACAGGGCTGGGAAAAGGCACCATCATGCTGTGTGAGATCATTTGCATGTGGAACAGCAAAACTCAGCTCAAGGGCAGTGCTGAGATGTCAGCACATGTGCAGTGTAAATCACAGCACCGAGGATGCCTCCATCCCCCCACCCCCCCCCCCAAAAAAGAGAAACGACAGACCTCCAGCCCTACCTCAAAGAAGATTCACCTATCATTAATAGCACCTTATGGCATTTGCCAATGGGGACTCAGGAGTACAGTAATGGAGGCAGGGAACATATTTTGGGAAAATGCAGCCTTTGCCCTCTAAGCAGAAGGCAGCTATACACATGCTGCTCATTTGGCCTTCTTCAAGGCCAAGCTTGTGTCCCCAGAAAGGGATGGCAGGTCAAGCTCTAGCAAGGACAGGCACCCCAACACCTTTCTGCCCTGTTACCCCTGACCAATCCGAAGAAGAAAGGCACCTCACTGCAGCGCAGCCCCAGACAAGAAGAAAGGCTCAGAGCAGAGCCTGGATTTGTGCAAACCTCATGTTTATACATGAGCATCCATTGCACCCTTTCTGCCTGTAAATTCCCAATCTCAGAAGCTGCAGCACTGGAGGGATTTGTCATTAAGTGTATGGTGCAGGGCCACTGTAATGTTTCAAGACAGCAGTGCTTTCAACATGTTTTCGATCTGCACAGATATGTAGTTCTTTCTACTGCAATAATTGTTGCTTTTACCAAAGAAAAGTGGGCACACAGAAAATACTGAGATCATCCTGGAGAATGCACATCTGCTATCTGCTACCTCTGTCTAATAAAGCAATGAATTTATATGGAAAACCCCACAGCCTTCCTAGAATATCAGTAGGTAGTACTGGAAATAGATCAGGGGTAGCAGCATCTCTGAAGCTATACACTGCAGCATCTCTGAAGCTATACACTGTGTAGAGTACCCAAAAGAAATAAGGAGGAGAAGGGGGGGCAAGAGGAGTGGTACTGATGAACTGCCACTCTTCTGGGATACTGAAGCATGTTATATCACCCAGGTTATTTCACAGCCAGGACATCTAAGACAAAATAGACATTTTTGTGTCTACTTGCTTGATCTTCTGCATATACCAGTGAGCTTAACTTGAAAACCTCAAAGCGATGTATTTTAACAGATGTCAGCCCTCAGCTGTCTGCAGCATATGCATTGAATAGCCCCTTATATGCAATGCTGCTGGCTCTGCTCTGCTGCAACCTCACGACTGCTCTTCTTCAGGATGGAGAGATTCAAATCCAAAAGGTTCACTGCTGAGCACCGTAGAGGTCCTCTCAGTGTGGGACACTGGCAGTGAAGTTGCAGACTGATATTTCCTCTTACCAGATAATGTGAGGAAATGCAGAAAGGATCCCTCTACTACAGCAAACCCGCTGCATTTGGGTAGCACAGATCTGGCTTTGTGGAGCCAAACTCTAGCAACCGCTGGCTGTGAAGCACAGCAGCAAGTCCAGACTTCTCCCTTCCCTGCACAGAGGTGCAATTGCCAAAGAATTAATCTGCACTTGTTATTGCTTTCTTTGACCAAATGCTGTGCAACCATACTGCACAGAATTTAAGTCAGCAGGGAAGGCTTGATCTTTGCCAATACTATGGCAGGTTTGATTTATTCTCAACTATAACACACACTCAGACTGTGGCTTCTGGCAGCTTGCTTTATTTCCAGATCAATGAGAAATCATTGTGGAGAAGCAGAATTGGGGAGTAGATGTCATTTGCCCTTAGGGATGGGAAGCCTAGATTATTCACACACAGACAACTCCCTCGGAGCTGTGTAAAGAGTACAGTGGATGAGTTTCAGGAAAACTTTGTAAACTAATGCAGAAGCTGAGCCTGTTGCAAGGGTTCACTCGGATCTGCCCCTCCTTGAGGATGGTGCAGATAGCACCACACACCTCAGAGTCATACCTGGATGTACAAGTGCAATGAGATAATGATATTTAACTTAAATAATGAAAAGAAGCATTATCATTTGTTTCTTCTGTGCTTCGTCTAGATCCTTTCTGAAAGCATTATCAAGACCTGTGGCTTAAAAGTTTCTTTCAAGGGCCAACAGAGTGCACAGTTCAGTGGAGTTTGTGAAGGTGACTGCAAAGTAGTTGAGGGCTATCCAAGATTGACACTCAGGATTTCTCATGTGGACTGGTTTTAATAATCAGTGTATAATTCATAGCCCCTGGATTTTCCATTGCCCTACAAGCTCCAAATTTTAAAAAAGAAAAAGATATGGTAGCAGACATATAGACAAAAGTAAATCTGCATTTCTGCATTGTGGAACACTCCTGTAATTTCAGTGCTCTATTTGTATTCAGAAGAAAGGATCGAGTGTTGAAGCTCGGAATATTATATGAGCAAAAAGTCTGCAATATTTCATCTGGGGCTGAAATATTTAATCCAACTTTCAAGTGCTTATTTGCCAGAAAGAAAAAAATAAAAAAAGTCATGCAGGAAGAAATATCTAAATAGAAAACATCTCCTAAACTAAACAGCACTTTAAAAAAAAAATAAGATTTTACTTGCTAGAAATCTGTTAAGGAAAGATTTTTCTTTGGACAAATATGTGGAAAAATAAGCTTCTCAGATAGCTTCTTTGAGAATCAATTTTAGATAAACATTATGAAACCACAAGTGGCATGATAAACATGCATGCCATGTTTCTTCACCCTGCTGCAGCTAGAAAACCAAGCAATAAATACTATTTATTTATATTAATAGTATGCTTAGTGAAAGTATTACAATATTTCCTAAGCTTAAAATCATCCATGAATGTATTTTATCATGAGGCTCAGCATTTTTATAGTAATTTACAACTTTAAAAGGGTAAACTCTATAGCTCTCTGTCAACCCAACAACTGAGTAAGTGCAGAATGTTACCACATGAAGCATGATGAAATTTATCGCTGCAGTCATTAGTACATATTGATTTTGTTTATAACAACCCAAGGGGAATACTAAACTGATTACGCCTGTGCTCAGCTCTCTCTCACTCTCTAACAGGACACAGCCATGGCAATGCCAGCTGCCAACCACCAGCACTGCTCCCTTTCCTCTGAGCACAAGGGGTTTGAGATATCAGCATGGCTCCTTTGGTCAGCACATCCTGCTTTGCTCCATTTTGTGGCTACCCCACATCCAGCTTCATTTTGAAGAATTTGCAGTTCTCAGACTGCCTAGGCTGCACAAATACTGACTCGTTATTAGTCAGCACCCGATTAAATTGTATCAACTCCTTGTTAAATCTAGTTTTCCCACTTTGTGTAATTTCACTGTGTTAAAAGCGCCATGTTCATCCTTGAATCAAAGGTACTAACAGAACAACTCATTAAGGAATTCTGTTACAGTTATTTAATTATTTCTACAAAACACAAGTAAAAATACTTTTGCTCGGAAAATATGAAGTGAAATGTGTTTTCTTGGTTTAGTTTTTTTGGTAGAGTAGCATTTTATATGAACATTGATTTCATTTTTAACTCATCAAAAAATGTGTCATTTCATACTTCTGTAGGAAAACTTAGTATGAAATTTGATTTAAAGAATCAGAAAGTTGCATTTCAATATTTAATTGAAAAATATTCAATTATTTTCAATCTGCAATTAGGGCAAAAGATATGCTGAAACAGATTTTCCTCTATTCACAGCATTTTAAACATTAGTGGTACCTCAGAAATTTCCCCTAATTAACAAGAAAAGACTAATACAGTTATTTAATTTCTTTCTTTCTACCATTTTTACTTAAAAGGTAGTTCTTTAATTGAACAGAAAAGCAATTTCAGTATCAATCACAAGTCCAGGGAATGGAGCATTATGGCAAAAAAAAAAAAAAAAAAATAGAAATAAAAGCTGATTTATCATGCAAGAAAGGGAAAAATTATTATGCTTGAGACTGCAGAGCCAGCTTAGAAATCACCTTCCTCCAGCCAAGCTCAGCAGTTGGGAGGCTACAGATGTGCTTCTCAAGCTTTGGAGTCACAATGAAAGTACCTCAAGGTGTGCATTTTGCTTTTTCATCCCCTTGTTGCCAGAAGAACAGTGTTGAGCAGCCCTGCCCACAGATGAATCACTCTGCCAGTGGGGTAAACAATGGACTAAACACTGGAGAGCTGTTGGCTCCAGCTGTCAAAGCAAAAGTCACTAACAATGCCAAACAGTGCAGGCCCAAAGAGGAGAAGGCACCTCCAGAAAGTAAAACTTTTGCATTTGACGTAGTTCTATTCTCCCAGATAAAAGAGCACTTGTTGTGCTTGGTTCTCTCCCTCCATCTGTCCTGACCCATGTGAGTTTGCCATGTGAGACTTGTGTCGCAATTCCCTTTTTTCACCCAGAGAAAACAGCTTATGAAAGTGGCCAACAGTTGCTTGAGATGGATATTTCATGGTGGGTGGTCTTCATGTGAAAAACCACCTCTGCCTCAAACCCCCTCAAGATACTTGTCTTACTCTGCTCCAAGCACTCCTTTTATTTCACCAAGTGCAAAGAGCACATTATTAGTGTTCATTTGTTCACTCTCTCATGCATTCCTACACTGTGGATATTGCAGGAGTTCATTAGAAGTCCACTAGCACAAGAGAACACAGAAAAAAAACCCCAACCAAACCAAAACCACAGCAACTGCAGAATCACTTTTTATAGACTGCCTCTTCCCACTGCTCCTGTGTGCACAGAATTGGTACTCACCACATTTCTCTTGCAGCAGGCATAAGTCACAGCAGCAGCCCAGAATGCTGCCTTTGGGCAGTTTCCCTCTCATGCCCTCACAACTTGCTTATCTTACTACACAGAGCTATTTCTTATGTATTTCTATGGGGGGGTCAGGAACCTCAAGTCACAGGCAGAAACTCATTTTACACAACCTTAGAAAGCTGAAAAGGCTCCCCACTGGCAGACAGTGGCAGCAATTCTGGTCTATTTTTTCCCTTTGCTTTTGGGGTTTCTTTTCCCCTCATTGTGCTGCAGCACACACAAGGACTAGATCCAACAGCTTCTAACAGGAATGGTGCAACAACCACAATACGAGATCTCTGCAGGGATCTAACCTGGCACCCACATACAAGTAATTACATTCCTTTGAATACACCCTCCAGTGAGGATCAGATAGCACAGTAGTGAACTTTCTCCCCCTCATTTTTCACCACAGTTGAGCATTTTCCTGTACACTCCTGGGGAACATCATACAGCAAGGAAACACAGCGCTCAGAGCTGCAGGTACGAGAGGGTAGGCATCAGCTGGTGGAGCAAACAATCATTTTAAGCCCTGCTTTTAAAGTCAGGCTAATCTGTGTTCCCTGCTTCAGACATAGAACTTCTTTTATTAGGGGCGCTCAGGACAGGCCATTTACACTGCAGTGCTTTAGATTAGGGCACACACCTTCCCACAGAGTCCACTTTCCAGAGATTAACCAGCATCCTCAAAGGAATAACAAACATAGCATCACTAGGAAGTTATTTGACTCAGTACTTTGTGACAGGATGTATAGGGCTGCATTGTGCCTCTGCTTGGAAAGAAACCGCCTAAAATCAGGTTATTCATCACTCAGGTGATTTTAATTTTCCATCCATCTTCCCAGATGTATTCCATTTTGTTTTGTTTTGTTGTTGATTGCCTTTTTTTTTTTTTTTTGGTGGTTGCTGTTTTGTTTTCCTTCATTTGTTGTCATTCTTTCCTTACGTGCAGCAGCCAACTGCTGGACATTCAAAATCCCTCATGAAGTCACTAAGTAATGTCACCACTTACTGTTTTCCACCTGCAGTCCCATCATCACTAATTACAGCTCCCATAAATTAGTTCATTGGTGACATCTAAATGAAGCCATTTACAAATTGCAGCAATGCTGAGCAGCCCAGCTCCCTGGTACCAGTAATGACTGCACACAGACTTCATCAGGCAGCACAGGAGGGATGATGTTCTGCATGTGTTGCTCTTACTGTCCAGCCATGACAGTACAGATTTAATTTTCTCTCATCCATATAGGATTTGCCTGTGCTGCTCAATGCAGAGAATGTGTGCTTATACTGCCAGTGCTCCCTGCACTTACAAACCAAGAGAAGAGGAGAAAAGCATCCTGGAATTGGAGAGCTTCAGTTTCTTGAAAAAGCATTTCCTTCTCTGTTCATAAGCACAAAAACTGGGGTTTTACCAGCCTTGCTTACACACAATGCCCCCCCTTTGCAACATCAAAATGCCTCGACGGATTAAAGCACAACTTAGGATAAAAATTGTCATCCTGTGATTAGAAAGAGCAGCAGGCAGAGAAAAACTATTTGTAGCCATCCTGTAAGACTTGCCACAGAAGTGGGTGTCTTTGGGGGCCTCAATCACTGCAGACTTCTTTAAGCAGGCATCAAGATGCAAAAGAGGTTCAAGTTGCCAAATAAATTGTATCCAGACACCCTTCAAAGTACTTCCTTCTATAAGCCACTCAATGAAGTCACTGTATTCCCCAACATTCCTTACATGACACAAGCAAGAGAGGCGCCCACCCTGCACCTTTTTGGGGCAAATATTCTCAGGTCACAACCCAGCCTACTTCTAAGCAACAACAGCCAGTGTCAGCTGCACAGCTTGGGAAACAGAATTAATTACCTGGCATCACAAAGGCCAGTTAATGTTCAGCAGCCATTTGGGGAAGTTTTGCCCCAAGCCACCTGGTGCTCTGTCTAGACTCTGCTGCAGAAATGCAAACTCGCATTGCTGCTGGTGGGGCACCTGGGACCAGGGAGTCCTTGCACTCTGGTTGCAGAAGTCTCCAGTACCATATTCCCAGCCAGCAATTCATGTGAAATGAAACCATGCCTTACACTGCAGGACTGGTAAGCACAAAACAATCCACTACAGTTTTTCTCCTGAAAGCCACTGTTAATTTGATAAGTATTTGCTGCTTTAAACCCACAAAATACAATAATAAGCAGGTAGTCCTTCTGGAAACAACCACACCACCTTCAGTGAAAATGTGGTATAAAGAAAAGAAAATTTTAAAAACCACTAGTTCTGTCATTGATGCTGTTCCAAGAATTTGAAGTAAGGTGCTTTTTGAAAATAACCCTTCCAAGTACATTGATTGTTTCTTGCTTGCAGAAAATCCCAAGTTAGGGCTCCCATTGATTTATGTCACTTTTAAAAACCTAGTTGTCTTGAGTTATTCTACTATATTTCAAGCCAAGCAATTAATTATTGTTTTTTTTTAAAAAAAAACTTTCCAGTGCATGAAAACTTTTTGGTACAACACACAGCATTATAGAAATGAGCCTCTCAGAAAGATACTAAGCAATCACAGGCCAACATATTTCACAGATTGAACTGCTCTGGTATTAGCAGCCTTTGTAGCACATGTGCTCATAATTGCGACACGTCTGGAACATTTTGTCACTTCATTGGTGTTTGGATGTCTAGCACAAAAGATTTGCTGGCAGTCAGTTTGAAAGCACATCCTATTCACCTGTTCCATGAGCACTCTGGCTGTGGAGGTAGCCCAGATAAGAGGGAGTTGTTTGATCACATAGATACAGGAACATCATTCTTTCCTACTCAGTTAAAATTTCATAGAGAAGAATTAAAGGCAATATATTTTAGCAGCTGAAATACTGATGCTTGCATGTGCTGGTAGCCTGGAGGAAACCTGCAGCTCTCTGTAATAGTTTGGCTGCCACTCTCCTCATCACCATCTGCAAAAAATTCCCCTACTAAATATCCCAGTCTGTATCTTTATTTAAATACTACAAGGAGCTTTTTCCACATCTTTAATCTGTGCTTAAATCATCACCAGCAGTACAAAATAGAAGCAGCCTCACCTTGTTCAAAAGCACTCCTTGACCTTTTTTGCCAGGTACATTATTTACAAGATGTCAGATATCAGGACTTGGCCATAAAAGACAGCAGCATACTTAGAGTGGCCCAGACAGGACCAGCACAAAGAAAACAATATTTTTCTGATGAGGTTTCAGTCCAGCCATGCCATATGTGCAGGTTTGCTTGGGATACTGGAACAGTTTTTTGTACTCACTTTGGGGTAAAGCCAAAAGCTACAGTAACCCATGGATGCTGCCAAAAAAGAGGAGGAGTCTACCCACATAGCCTTCCTGGATAAAGGTAGAACTCAGGGCATAGGGAGTTGTACAGCTCCACAGCTGGTATTCACAGGGACTATGGGTACAGGAGAAAATACCTCCTAAAACCTCTGCAGTCTCTTCACATCCACCCCAATTAAGCAATTCCTCATATCTCACATGCCATGGGCAGCTGCCATGGCACTACAGCACAGCTCCAGCTTATTTGCAGAGCCACACCCAATGCCCCACTGAAGGCTGAAGCAAGGGCAAGATGGGCTGCTGTGGCAGCTGCTGCTGCCCCATTTCACACCAAACACAGCAAAACACAGTTTTCCCCACTAACCTATAGCGACAAAGAAGATATAATTCCTTTCCTAATGCAGCCAGCAACTGGTAGACACCCACAAGAAGCACCTGTTTCACTTCAAAGTGGAACATTCAGGTTATTCCTTTACAGCCAAAGAACCAATCCAATATTCTTTTTTCATAGGTCCTCACAGCCTTTTCCCAAGTTCCCACTCTCTGCTTGTTGAACAAGCTCTGCATTACACAGATGGAGCTCACTAGACCTAATTACCCCAAGACCTTTGACATTGATGTAGGTGATTTTATAGCCCTTACCAATATCAAAGCACCTGGGAACCCAAAGCTCACCAAGGCCTAGAATTTCAAACCAGCCCCACATTTAAAATCACAAAGCTTACTTTCTCACAATGGGATCATTTGAGACAAGTGTCAAAAATCTCAGACCCACTAATGCTTCTTCAGACCATGATTTTCATGTTTCTCAGCTAAGTAGCTAAAAAACTCTAGCATTTTCTCATTGTGGGACTTTTTTACTTAAATAAAACCCCAAAACAACAAACCAGCCAACCAAAACAACAAAATACCAAACCAAACCCAACAAACAAAAATAAAAACAACTCCAAACAAATTTTAAAAACCTACCCTGGCTGAATATCTCTGTTAAAAATTCTCAAGGATTCTCTAAAATTTGCCTTTTGTGCTCATATTTTTAAAGCTTCCCTTTGCAGCTACAGTATCTAGAAGCGTGTCTCCTGTTTATTTGCTATTTTGAGTGCTTAATTCCTCTGCAGGGAACCCTGCAGTTGTAGGACTCCAACAGTCTTTCAGAAATCAGCAAGCACCATGACGGTATGAGAATGAGAACTGATAAGACTGCAGATTTGTCATAGCAATAAACAGGTTTTTCCTCTATGGTTGGAATAAAATTCATGAAGTTACACAGGAATGAACTTTATTGCTGTATTTAATTTGCTTATTAAAAATAAGCCTGGACATTTGGTTGTATGTAGATATAGGGGCTGGATATGTCTCTGGGACAGGGTTGCTGTGCTTTTCCATCAATGCTGCATGACCAGTGAGACCTGTCAAGCACAGGACAGCTCTTTCAACAAGAGAACTTCTTCATCTGCCCTGGTTTTGGCTATTACCTCAAGGCTCTCTTAGAGTTCTGATTAATTTCTCAGGTGAATTTTGATTTTGCAGTTTAAATACCTTCACTCGTGGAAGCAGACCCAGAGTGCAGAAGAAAATCTGGTCCAAGACCTCAATCCCTGACTATAAAAGTTCTGTCTTTGTTCCAAGCACTGGCAAACACAACTCTCCACCCAGACACGTCTATGACCTGTGGCAAACATACCCCTTGGCAACTATGCAAATATAAAAGGGCACAACTAATGCACCCTTCCTTCCAATCACACAAAATACATATATATTTGTTTTCTCCTTTGGATTCAGATTTTCATGCTGAGAAGGGTGACAAAAGGACAGACAGGTTTTGAAGAGATGGCTTCCTCTCTGTGAGCAAGGGGAAAGTCTTTTGCAAAGAAGAACTGAAATTCTGGCAGCAAAACTTTGCTTTCAGTTATGCTGAGGTACTTTTCCTTGCCTTTTTTCCCTGAGCTCTTCAGCCAAGATGATGCCACCACTGGGAAAACACAAACTTTCCCAGGTCAAGACTGCGTTGTCAGTGATGCTAACTGTAAGTGATCATTCTCTCTTTACCTTGACTCATGAGCCTATTTTTCATTTCATTTCCCCACCCCCCATCCTTTTGGGGAGAGGAGTGAGTGTCCAGGTGAGTACCTCGCAGCTGGTAAGTGCCAACTTGCCACACTGGCATCAGAATGACAGTGCTGCAGAGAGAGGATTCAGAAGGAGCTGTCTTGTTTTGGAAAACAAAAAACAAAACAAAACAAAACAATTAAAAAAAAGCACCAAAAAACCAAACAAACAAAAAAAAAAAACCAAAAAAACAAATAAAAAAACCACAGAAAAAAACCCAAACAAAAGACAAAACAAAACAAACAAACAAAAATAACCAAACAAAAACCCCAATGCTAGTCTAAGAAAAAGAAAGCCTGTGACTAAATCTGGAGATTCATCCACGAGTTGCAAGCATTTCTCAGGGACATTTATGCTTGGGCCCCACTGCAGCCTTGCTGGGTTTACTTGTAAGGAGGCCAGCCTCCCTTTTCTTTTACATCTGTTTGCTGGGGGTCTGGCATGCTGCCTGGCTTACCACCTCTACTCTAAATTCCAGGACTGCAGAATAAAAATCATTTGCTGTTAGTCAACAAAAGCTGTCTTTTCTCTCTCTCTATTGATTACTCCTGAATAATCAATTGACATTTGGCACAGTCTTATTTATAATAATTCAAGTCAGCAGCAACATAATTTAGAAACTGGCTACCAGGCATGTGTTGGTAATGAATCAAATCCATGGATAATTCAAATTCATAGACTAAAAAATTACATTTAAATAATGTTAAGGTTGTGACAACCTGACAAAATACCACAAATTCAATGTGAAAACTTTTCCTCCCTCTGTGGCTGAGGGGAAAGCCCGGAGAAGACTTGAGAAGGAATTGGCATTTGCTGCCTTCCCCATGATCCTCCACCTTTGAGTTCATACTTAATTGACACCGCCTTTGTGATCATTTGAACTGAATCCCTGGTTCTTCTTCACACACTTCCAGTGGTGTCATTTTATCCCACGGGAGGGAACAGATGCATATTTTTACACAACAGATTGCTTGGCCCAGTACAAAGCCAAGAGAGTGTGCAAACCTCCCCTAGTTTTCTGGATTATGGAACTGTTGCATGGAAGAAGGAGAGACCTGAGCCATCCTGTGCTAGGCACTGAGCTTCCACTAACACCCACCTTTTGTCACAACTCCAGAAACTGCCTTTTTCTCCTTGTTGCACCCTGTAGACAAATTTTACTGTGAATAGAACCTGAATGGAGAGTTGCCCTTAAATCTACAAGAGGAGACACTTGAAAATTACAGGTAACTTCAAGTTGAACAAACTAATGGCTCCTTCAACAGCTGGTCAACTTCCTCATTTTCACATAGGATTAAAAAGCCACAGAAACCCACCCAATTTGGCTGGGCATGCCTGCAGCCAGTCCAAGGACAGGTATTCCTGGGACGCATGCACTGGGGGGGATTTGTGCTTTGTGCAGAATGTGTTATTGGCACATGCGCTTTTACAAGTGCAGTCCACAAACGTATCTTCTGTGAAATAACTGGGTTTCCCTGAGGAATGTTCTCCCAGTAGTCTTCAAAAAGCTATTTCCCCTTGGAGGGTCACAGTTAGAAACTTCAGGCTCAATGCAAATCCTCTCCCCACCATAATGGAACTGACACTGGAATTTCAAACTCACAGCACCATCATCTCCCTACCTGTCCTATTAAGACTGAACTACAGAGATCGACATGTTAAATGAATTATTAGAGAGCTTATGCATTCAGCAGTAGGTTCATAAAGGCAGTCCTTCATGGTAACCTACTTTATATATATAATACCACCAGAAAAAAGAAGCCCAGAGAAAGCTCATTGCTGTGTGCTGGATTGCAAACACTATGGGGTTTGCAGTGGAATTTCAATTATGGGAAAATGCACTATCAAGCCCTCGTTCAAACCCTTAATTACCAGCGCTTAACCACCACATAGTCTTGAAGGAAACTATAATTCACTTTGAAAAGGACCTGGTTTATACCTATAATTAAATTAATCATAATTAATTTGAGCAGCTACTGCTATAACTATTGAAGGAGAGAAATATTAAAGAAATGCACTGTCAGGGATTACTTACACTGTTATGATGAAAAAATAAGAGCTCTGCTCCATGTTTCCATTCAGTTCTGCTTCCAGATGCTTAGCAAAACCCACCAAATTCTTTATCTTCATGTCATTCTTGTTTCTTAATGTGGCCTTTGCTCCAGTCAAAGTCACATCCATATCTTGGACATTTACTTGATAACATTTCTAAGATCTGGCCTTTTCTATTTGCCTGGTGAGTTAATCTTTTGCTGGAGCTATTCCCTATCCCCTACTGCCAGCCCCAAATCCTGCCAAGGGATGATCTTTCCAGACTGTTTTTGAAGCAACATCATTCCCGCTTCAGCACCCTTCAGCTGGAGCCTTAATCTCATGCACAAGAGCCTTCCCTATGCCTGAGGGCCCTTTACCCTCTGCTGTGGCAGAACCTCTTTTCCTGAATGTGGGAAATGGCAATTTCCCTCCACCCATTGCTGCCTTGCTGTTTCTGCTTCAATTTTCTGTGTATTCTTGCCATTCCCTCTGCAGTCTCTGAGCAACACCAGGAAAGGCTAACTGTGAGGAAAACCCAGGCAGAAGGAAGCTCTCAGGGAGCAACAATCAGGGCTCAGGGCATGTAATCAGCAAAAAGAGAGTGGAAAGAAGTCACACTTTCTTCTCTTTCTTTAAGCAAAATGACAGACATACTGAAAGGAAGGGAAGAATTCCCCTACAAACTCTGGGTTATAGTGACAGCATGGTGCATTAATAGATTACGGCATTTTATTGCAGAGTACTCTTAAACAGTAGGAGACTTTTCAAGCACCAGTGTCAATATAATGTAAACTTCTAAGTAATAAACTATTAAAAGAATACGGGGCACATCACATTGCTTGACTTGCACAGTTTGCTCATTGGCTTTTATATATGCCTGCTTTCTAATTTCATTGTCAGAATACATCAACTTGCTTTTATTCCTTCCTTTGACAAGGCTAGCTTTTTTTTTTTCAAAAGGCAACTCCTTTTAAGTGTATGGGTTCATATCCCTCAACAGCTTTCAAACAAATCCAAGCCTTTGGCACTTTTGGTACATCATTGGCCAGCAGAGCTGCCTGCACTCTTTCTTCTTCCTTGTAGCTCTTGCATTGCTTCTCTGGCTTCAGCTGCAGTGTAGTCAAAATCTTTGTTCTCTCATGATTTCTCTCTGCTCTGTGAATGGGCTCTCTTTAAAAACATGTCTGAATTTTTAGCTAGGTTAAAGAAAAGACATTTGGCACTTTAAGACCATATTGCAGAGCAAATCTGAGCAAACTGTTCTTGTTTGAAGATGTGATCACTCATTAATGTAAATTTAAAAATGAGCTGAGATCCTTCACTTGATCAAGGTCTGAATTGCCTTTTCTGAGCTCTCCTGAGAAGTAACTCCAACCTGAAGTCCCTGCCAGAACTCTTCCCCATTTCACTAGTGAAAGGATTATTACAATTGACAGAGAAAATGATAAGCAAAACTCCTCTTGTAATTCAAAGGAGAATTTGTCTCAAATGTCCCATTTGTCCCACTGTCACCATCTTCTTGTTTCCATAACCTTTTGCCCTCTTCAACCACTTATTATGCATATGTTTAAATTCATCTATTTCAACAGTCTTTGTTGAAAAGATTGGGGGTAGTACTTGCATTTTATTCTCCCAAGCCTTTATTCATTTTATTCCTTCTGCTGCGACAATTCTAAATCAAAAACTAGAACACCCTAATTTCAGAACAAGATGGTTTTCAAATTTGTTACAACTCAGAAATGCATTGCTAAAAGTAAATGTTCTATACAAAACTGTTACCCTCCAGAAAACCTTTCTACGCACAAACACAGTGCTAAATCCTACTCAGAAATCTGGAGAAGCACACAAACCAAGTATTTATTTTTGAAAATTATTCTCCTATAATGCTCTTCTGACTGTTTCATGTTGAAACTTCTTTTTCTGTTGCAGTTATTACCACATCTTGAACAGACCCTGCAAGCAAGAGTCTCAAAGTTGATTATGAAAAAAATCCTTTAGGAAGCATATTTGGTCATTTCTACTGGTCCCTCCAAGACTTTTTTCTTCCTGCATGAACATAGCCCAACCTGACTCAAGACACAGCGCAGGAATTCGTAGAAACCAATGAGTGATCAGTGTGGGTAAAGAAAACAAATCTTTCACCATTTATCTGCACTTTTCCCCAAAGGCTTTGAAAGAAAGAGATTCAGTAGGAGGTAATATATCAAGATGAACAACATCAGTTAGCAAGGTGTGAGGTCTGTGACTTCCCGAGGAGCTGTGCACATACAGGTGAGAGATTTCATGCTATCTGACGTGGCCACTGCTGGCAGAAATAAAAAATTTCCTTATAATCTTTCTCAACAGCTCAGCAAGAGAGAGTTGATCTTATGCTGCTGCTTTTAAAGACAAGCCTTTGATAGAAAACAATGCAGACACCAGACAAACTGGTAGAATGACAATCACCTCTCCTAAAGTGAACATTTATCATCACTGTTGAGCAGGTCCACTCTTACCTACTGCTAGGAAGAATGAAGAGAGGTATAAAATGATCACACCTACTGTTGACTGCCAAGGTCCAGAGGCAGCTTGCCCATGGGATGCTGTGTGTGTTTGACACATTTTGTGTTTTGCTTTTAGCCTTGTGTCACACTTCCCGATGACAAGGCAGGGCTCTTTCTCAGCTGGCAGTACCCACAGAACTTTGCATCTCCATCAGGGATGGCTCCCCTGATTTCAGCACAACTGCTCTGCTTCCCACTAGGTGCAGCCTTGGCCTGTCATTACTGGGAATAGTGTCTCATGAGAGATCCTGTGGGGCAAGCACCAAATCCACAAAGGCAGTGGCTGACCTATTCTACAATGTCATTCTGATTTTAAAAGTACTATTAACCTTCCACCTGGAGCTCTCGTTCTGTTAACTTAGAGTATTCATACATACCCTTAAAAGCTGTAATGAGCTGATGGCAGTGATTAATTATCTACAGGAGTTCTGTAATAGATGAATATATATGATATCTCATTTATCAGAGAAAACCACTTCTTTAATCTCCATGATCAATCAAGCAAAAGACACAGGATTTGTTGACAATGCCAGATGCACTTGAGAGCAACTTTAGCTGGTAAGGAGACTGCTGTTTTAAAGAAGTTATTTACTACAAACATGATGTTTCCAGTTCCATTCTGTCCCTGTTCCTAGTCTAAATGCATTCAGTGAGCAGCCTGATTATAATTAGGACATCAAACACTGAATTTAAAGGGTAGGATTTTAGCCACAAGTGGGAGAATTATTTACTTATTCGGCATTTATATGAGGCCTCTAGTGTCCATTCAAAGTTTCAGGTTGTTTTGATGGCTTTTTTAATGTATGTATATACACAAGGCATCACACTAGATCTCCAAAGGGACCAGGGCTCTTATTAGATGGTAGAGAAGTCTGGAGCCTACAAAGAACCTCTGAGTTCAGACTTGTTGAGACACTTGCCAACCACAGCCACGAAAAAAATCAGATTTACATGTTTTCACCCTAAAACTGGACTTGCTATCCCTGCTGGTTTTGACAGGGGTAGAGTTAATTTTCTTCACAGAGGCTAGTATGGGGCTGTGATTTGGACTTGTGCTGAAAACAGTGTAGATAATATGGAGATGGTTTTGCTATTGCTGAGAAGTGTTTGCACAATGTCAAGGCCTTTTCTGCTTCTTGTATAGACAAGAAGCTGGCAAGAAGTCTTGGGGTGCATGGGAAATTGGGAGGAGACACAGCTGGGACAGCTGAACCCAACTGACCCAAGGGATATTGCAGACCATATCTGCAATCACGATCAGTATATAAGGAGGGGGGAAGAAGAAGGAAGTGAGGGACATTTGGAGTGATGGTGTTTGTCTTCCCAAATCACTGTTATATGTGATGGGGCCTGGCTTTCCTGGGGATGGCTGAACATCTGCCTGCCCATGGGAAGCTGTGAAATAATTCCTTCTTTTGTTTTGCGTGCATGTGTGTGTGTGTGTGTGTGTGTTTTGCTTTGCCTATTAAGCCATCATTATCTCAACCCACAAGTTTCCAGAGTTTTACTCTCCTGATTCTCTCCCCAGTCCCTCTGGTGGGGGAGTGAACAACCAGCTGCATTTCACCTATTTGCTGTCTGAGGTTAAACCAAGACAACTGTCAAGATTTGAGTCTTTTGTTACATTCCTTCCTTGGAAACTTGGTGAATAGGGTAACATTTTTTTTTATTCTTTTTATTTTATTAGAAGGTGTTGTTTTCAGTGATACATTTCAAAAGTAAAAATAGCTTTGAAGCATCTATTCTGAAATACCCTATTTATTTTGTTTTTCCAGGTGTGAACTTAGAGTTGATGGAAAGCAAAGGGTTTGTCTTTTGCCAGCTGAGTGAGCTCAGGAATTGAGGTTTCATCTGAATGACTCTTAAAATTTACATTTTATTTTGCTTTCTATCTGTCCATGATGTATGAAACACCCTGGTCTCATCAGTCCATTCCTCCTCTCTCTCCTTTGTCCACTGATGAAATATAGGCAGATTATTTTAAAACAGCAAAACTCCCAGGAAATAAAAAGAAGAAAAGGAGAATCTGCAGTGTGAGGGAGCTGCTATTTGCAAACAGTTTAACTCCTGGCTAATCCAGTGCAACAGGTAAAATGACCAATGAAGGAAAAGGAATGCTCAGCAATTCTCTGTAGAATACATTGTGCTTTGGGTGTTGACAATCCTTACAGAGCCTGAAAACAGCAACAACCTGTATGGTAACCTCAGTGACATCTCCCTTTGTGTCAGCATGGCAGGACACCCTGCTCAGAGTGGCACTGGGGAAGTTTTAACTCCCGCCTTTCTTTGTGACCTTGGAAAGGTTATCTACACCTTTAGCCAATACAGCTCTAAAGTAGAAATTTTTAATTGTACTCAGAGGATTTAATTTTCAGGTGATTTGAGAGAGATTTGGATACCATACTGCCTTAGCTCATACAAAAAAACAGCTCAGATCCAAAAGTAGTCCTGCTAAACAGATTCAGATTGAAAATGGGGTATCTGCCCAAGGAGCTATTTTTTCTGAGTTAGTTATTTTGTCTGAGAGTTTCATTGTTATAGAGAGCTGTTCAACAGGCTGGCTCAAGCTGCCCAGGTGCTTCATCATCACCAGGTCCCTGCACCTCTTTTTGTCCTTCCCATGCCATGTGCTCACCCACACTTGCTCTGTTGTCTCCACCCAGACAGGATGTTTGCTAGACCCTCCTCAAGTCAGTGCTGCTTAGTAAAAGTAAGCATGGAAAATATAGCTACTTTCATGGTGGGTCAGTGAGATAAATTGGGTCGGTGCCAAGTGTGATGGATGCCAGGGCAGGTAAAGAAATTAATGGATAGGAGCTGGGATAGGAAGATCTTCCTGTTGGCAAAACCATCATGACACCAACTCAGTCGTGTCACAGAGGGTGACCCTTGGTCTGCAAACTTCTTCAGTGGGCTTTCTCTTCAAATTTGTTCACACCGGGTGTAACTCCAAGGACCCTGTGGTAAGTCACTCTCAGCTGGGTCTCCACCTGCACAGTCATACAAACAGACCACTCGCAGAGAGGAGGAATGGCTCATGGCAGAAGCAAGGAAGGGGCCAAAATGGATGTGTGTGTTTTGAAACCTCATTAATTCAGGGCATTTTATGATAGTGTAATTAGCACTAGATGCTGAGAGGAGTGGCAAAATACATTTATCTCAACAAAGGTGGATAAAACCTGCAATTCTCACCTGAATTATGGTTTTCAAAACCCTCTCTAAGGAGACAGATGTTATGCCAGACCTCACAATTATAGATTTCATTCTTCTTGAAAATAACAAATATCTAATTAGTTATGCGTACCTCTTGCATAACAAACGATTTTATTGCAGGGAGAAGTTTTGATAATAAACAATTCCTTTGCTCTGAGGCTAACCCTTTGCCCCTCTGGGTGCATTTCCAAATGCACAGTGATCACAAATCACAGCTATGGCAGGGGTAAAGCCAGTGCAAAGCTGTCATTTGTTGAGAATATATCGTATATGAGAATCAGGGAGCACATGCAGAAACTGACACAGAATTTGATTAAAACAGTAAACAAAGCAGGTCCCTAAAGGGATTAGACAAATTCATGGACAACATGTGAAATGGTGTGCTCTCTGAGAATCACAGAAGAACAAGGTCTTCCCAATATGCAGGGATACCACCTTAAATATGCCTAATGAAGGATTTCTATCCTCTTCCCCCATAAACACACACGTGCACAAAGTCATGGCTACCAGCACTTAATGACAGATTTGTTAATTAACAGCATGAGGCAAAGCCAAGGTTGATGTTCTAATAAACAGGTCATTAACTGTGGTAATGACCAATTTGGGAAGATGATTGCTCTTACAAACTGTATTCCATGGCTTATGAAATGCAGCAGTGCAGGTCTGAAATACATCTGGCAGCCAAGACGTTTAACAGAGCAGTTAGTCTGAAGCACTGGCCGCTCCCTGGGAAAGTTATCGTCCTCATTTTTCACCAGACACATCACATCACTGGGAACAAGACTAGATAAATTTCAAGCTACAGCAATTAAAATCCATAAAGATGTAAAAATAAAATAAAAACCAGCTTTGAGACAACTGGCCATCTTTGCCAAGGTTGTTCAGAAAAAGTACTTGGTGTTTGTGACTGCTTTTGTCTTGACTGGCTTTTTGAGACTGCTCTGCTGCCATGTAATTCAGACTTTTCACTCTATTTTTCTATGAGGCCAAGGGATACGCCTGTCCAAGGGACTTGGCTACTCCAAGGAGAGAAGTCTTCATCAGTAGCCTGTGACTGGCAGGGATTTCTTTCTTCCCTGTGGAGGAAGGCAGGGTAGTAATGTATGTAAGGACTGGGATGAATAGCCAAGTTACCTAAAACAGCCACAGGGCAATGGGCGCATTAACCTGATTTCCCACTACACAAAAGAATCCGCAGGATTCAGGAAAACACCCGGAGTTTCAACGGACTGCAAAGCAAGCCCCAAAAGAGACCTATATAAAATGTGTCAAGATCAGTGAACTACAAAAATACTGTGTTTTGAAACAGAAGCAGGCTGAGATCATGTTGCAAATAATTCCTTTGCTTGCAGGACCTGTGACATTTTTTGGTGTTACTGGAATGAGAATCAGAAGCAAAGGAAGCTGACAGTAATGTGTGTCATGAGTCAGAGGATCCATTAGTAGCACTTTGGGGCCTTTTTGGGAATAATTAAACATCCTAAAGAACAGTCACTTAATATCACACCACTTAGTATTTACTAGAGAGTTAGTAACCAGATACCAGCAGGGAAAAATTACTCTTTCTGTAGTTTACCATCAAATGATTAGAAAAAATAATTTCAAAGTTTTGTATGTTAGGAGGTTTGGTGAATAGGAATGGTAGCATGAGTTAGACCCTTGCAAACAGGAGCAGGATGGAAATGGATGGCATTAGGGGAGCAGAGTTCAGGGAGGATACTTCCTTTAGAAAAGACAAAGCACTTGAAAACCTTTTAGGGAATTAGTCCTGACAGTGGATGAAATTAGCCTGGTGTCTAGGGTCTGGACTTGTGACACAGAGATAAGAAGTACATACACACACAGCCTTAAAAATTCTGCAACTAGTAGAGCTGTCTACAGTAATGCTGTTAAAACATGACATTTAAAAGGCTAAAGAAAAGCAAACTTTTCCAAAAGAGATAAAACTGAACTAAAAGGAAATCTGCCTGTGATACACAGAAGTGGCATTTACCTGTGGCATGTGCTTTATACTGAAACTACTGTGCCTTTCCAGTGAGAATATAGGTTCTATATTTTTCTTTTGTCATATTGCCCTCTTGTATTTCAATCTGGCTATCTAGTGCCTTTAAGGTGAAATCTATTTTGGAAGAGGTTACATAAGTAAAATTTAACAGGACGGAAACAAGCCCACCATCAAGCAAGGATCACTCAGTCTCCATGATGGACAGCCATGTAATCATGAGGAATCCCGAGAGCTGTGCCAGAATTCCTCCAGCTCTTGCAGCCTTGCCCTGTTTTTTGAGTGCACAAGGATTGTTTCCTGCTGAATACTCCTATAGGTTCTTAATTCCTGAAAAGGAATGAAAGGACAAATGTAATCACTGATTCAGTCTTCTTACAGAAGCTCTGCATAATGAAAAGCTATACTATACTGTAGAGAGCTATATGGATTTGGACTGGAAGACCAAAAGTACCCAAGAAGATTGTTAGGGTTGCTTTCATACCTTAAAAAAAGACCCAAAAATGCTATATCATTTTAATCAATAAAATTTAAAATATGGACTTCTGACTTTCAGGAAAATCAAACTGATATTGCATCAAAACTGTTTCACTAATATTTTATTTCTTGAAGTTCTTTAAATGGGCTTTAAATGGCATTTTGTCTCTCTACAAATATAACATCACTCTGGAAGCAAAAATATTGATAAATTGACATGCATAAAAATGACAACAGAAGTGTTTTTGTAAACAAACCCCTTTTGTAATTTGTGATACAAAAGAACCTGGGAACCAACATAGATGACGACTAAAGGGACAGAGGCTGACTATATCCATCCATAGATACAGCACTGAAAAGTTACTTTGAGTGCAGATGGGAATTTACCAACACAAGACAAATGACCCCATAAGGTAGAAGAGAATGTTACTGAAAATAAAAGTTAGAGATGACAAAGCACCTGCTATCACCTGATGTAGCAATCAAAGCCAACACATTCCAATTGTCCATCCTAAAAAATGGGCTTTATCACTAAAGAAAGTCTCAATTCATTATTTCTTCATTGATGTTATGTCAAATATGTAGGTCACATAATCAGCCTGCTGTCTTAGAGTGAGAAAAAACTAGAGAACTCGGTTAAGGACACAAAATGAATAAAATTTACAGGGGTGATGGAATGATTTTTAAAAGTCACAATCAAGTAGAAATAAAATTCAGCAAGAAGAAAAAAGTGAACAAGCACTCCCTCTTTTTATTGTTACATTTCTGACTATATAAATTGTCCTAATATTTCAAAGTGACTGGCATGTTTAGGTCTTTTCATCTTAGTGGGCTGAACTTGAGAGACTAATATATAGGCCAAGCCTTTCTACAGTGCCTCAAACTGAGGCTGAGATAGCTGAAGCTGGATATATTCAGAATAAAATAAGAGATGCAGCATTTAACAGAGAAGTGGCTCTCCCTTGGAGAACACCTGCTGAAGGAGATCGTAGCTTCCACTGCTTTTGAGTGGATGGTGGGGGTTTTTGACATATAGACCTTTCCATTCTTACAGCCTTTGATTTTGCTCCACAGGAATCCTTTTTTGTCATTGAACCAGGCAAAGACTAACTGTAGAAGTTTAGCATTATCAAGGCCAGACTAGGACCAGAATTTTCTTGCTCCATAAAAGGCAATGCTGGATGGAATAAGATGAATAGTCCAGTATCTTGTACACCCCACAAAGCTCTTAGCAGTGGCTTATCTCTGTCCATATGGAAATTTATATCGATTTCACTGGGAAGGGATTTAAGTCAACACCATGCATCAGCTCTCATGACTCAAACAATATTTGTTGTCTTTCTTAAAACACTGGCTCCTGCCCTTATGTGATCACAGAGGAATCTCAAATTCAATCAGCACTATGGCTATGCAGAAAAGCTTGCAAAATCAGTGTACTCAAAGGGAAGGGAAGACAGCAGAAAGAGAAAAACACATGATTTAGGGAGCTTTTAACCCTCAGATATGCTCTCTCCTTGCAATCACCATTCCTCCAAGTTACATAAAATAGTGCAGGTCAATTTGGCTAGTCAGGGAAGAGAGACAGGTGAAGAGAGGGAAGGGACATTTGCATTGCTACCTGGCACCTGGACTCCATCTGCAGTACAAAGAAACCTGCAGCCAAATGAAACAGCAGGGAAAAAGGAGTAGGCTTTACACTGGTTTATTTGGAGGAGTAACAAAAAGTGTACTCTAGTTTCCACCCAGACTTGAAAAAGGTACATTTGGCTCAGAAATTGAGTTGAGACTCCCACGGGTAAGCTGTGCAATTCACTCAAAGATATTCTTAGCAAAGATAACAGGGGAAAAGCCAACACTATTAAACACAAGCAGTGAGTACAGACAACAAACAAGAACACACCACAAGGTTGCATCCGTTCTTCAGAAACAGGATACTAGGACAGTGATTTGCAGCTCTGACAGATGCACAATACAGCATTTGGCTCTGAGATTGTATCTGTGGTCATTTGAAGAAACAATTTGATTGCATCTGGGGGAATTGGGATTTTTAAAAAGGGAATTAATCTTCAAAGGATTCAATGACCTTTTCTAACTTCTGAAAAATAAAAGAACTCATATGGATTTTTATATTCAATGTGCATTAGTTGCTCATTCTCTCTGAGGTGATTTGCTTTCATTTTTTTTTTCAGTTTTATTTGCATAAAACGCAGTCTGCATGAAAAGACAAGCCAACAAGCTTTGTATATGTTTATACAGAAGTTTGCTGTAATATTTTTGGTCGATTTGATGGGGTTTTCTTCAGTATTCACAATCTCCCATCATTTCTGTTCCAGAGAAACAATTTATTTTCAAACACAGTTGTACAGAGCCCTCTCGGACACGACCTGTTTCCCAGCCTTCCACTGCTGTTAAAGCCAAATCACATTTATATTTAACAGCTTAATTTTCCAAATTGGTTTTATCAGTGACCCTGTTGGCCCGTGAAGGCAGCGCCGGGGGGAGCTGCGACCTGAGCTGTGTGCCCGGCTGCAATGCTGACCTGCTGGCTGACACAACAGGGCATCCCTCTGCCTTTTTCTCCTCTAAGCAGTAATTCCCTGTGAACAGGAACTACCTTTTGCTGCAGAGCACACAATGGAACTGTTTTGTGCCCGACACAGCAACAAGATGGCCAACAGTGGAGGAAGCTCAAGGCAGAGGTGAGCTAACAATTCCACAGGGGAAAGGCACAAACTACCTGCAAAGGACAGGCTACAACAAGCATCTTGTCTCTGACATGGCTTGTATGACTCTCTCAGCCTGGCAACGCTTTCTCATACAAGCTTTTCTTCTCATACAATGAACCGTAGTTCATTTTCTGCTACTTGGCTGTCTGATATACAGGTTATTTTGCTTTATTACCCTAAGAGTCCCCAGCTGCACTTTCTTTCCAGTCCTGCAGCTTCCTGTCCCAGCCTAGCTCTAGATATGTTAGGAATAGCTCATGATTGTGAATAGGGTTTTTTGTTGTTGTTGTTGTTTTTGGGGTTTTTTTATTTTTTATTTAAGCCAGAAAAGAATAAAGAATTCAGAGATGAAAAAAATAACAAATCCAAATTGTGAAAGGGGGTATTTTTAAAACCTTATCCCATGAGAAACAGGTTGAAGTCTTTTTCATTCATTACAGTGAAGGAAGCTCATATTTTCCTTAAAGAGGTTCAGGATTAAAATACAAATAACTTCTGAAATGGAATTCAAGCAGTAAAGTGTAAACAGTAGGGCAAATGCTCCTTCGTGAAGCAGCAATGGTAGTAGAACAGTATCTGTGGTCTTGTGTACAGATATGGAGAGATGGACCCATTGATGAACTGGTCAGTGGCACACAGAAACCACTCCAGTCACACCAATAAGCATGTGCCTGTGCTCAAAAGAGATATACCCCAACACAGCAATTTAGAGAAGTGCTAATGAGGTCTCAATTTCCAGGTTATGCTTGGATGTCAGTCTTGAATTGACAAAAGCACCACCATAGAAGGAAAATATTTTAATTTCATGTGTGCCAGAATTCTGTCAGTTTTCAGACATCTCTATTTCTCCTCTCACAAACACTCTTAAAATTTGTCCCCTGGGAATATTGTTCAACTGCATAGTGCCAACCAGGAACTAGGAAGAACAAACTGACTGAAAAAACATGCAGACCTTCAAAGGCAGAAGAAAATTATTCTTGCTGGAAAGGAGATTGTGGCACTAAAAAAAAAAAAAAATGTCGCTTATCTGTGTAGAAGTCAGTCTGCCAATCTTTTCTCACCCTGATCAGCAGCTAATTGCAGAAGTGCTGACGATCTCTGTGGCAGTGAGCACTCAAAGATCAATAGTTGCCTCAGTCTGTCAAACCAGTTATTCTATTGCAGACTATGGAATTACTCCTGCCCTTATTCTTCTTTGCAGCTGTAGTTCCAGAGCTGCTAGCACCCCTTTGGGGTGAGACAGAAGCAAAGATGTCTGGCAGCAGGATGAGAATAAAATGTGTGTAAGAACAAAGGTTAGAGGCAAATTATGGGGACTTTGCCTGTACACATGCACAGGCAACATGACCCTACTATATTGTGATCTCAACAAGACAGCTATGAGCCCTAGACATCTGGGATATATAGAGCATAGGGAAGGACAGATAGGAGAAATAGGGAGAGGGGCATTCAGGGAGTGTCAGAAGTCAGGATGGACAGACACGGCAGATGCGCTGGTGGGATGGCAGTAGGACAGACTGCAATAGCATGAATATGCCTGTGACAACATGTGATATATGACATATGACATGTAACATATGACAGGACTGTCTGAGGAGGGTCTATGAGCTGGGACTGCGTTTGCAGTTCTCACATTAAAGGGGATCAGGCAAAACCAGAAGGGTTTGCATTGCTTTGAACAAAATAATCTGCCCAATATACTATACAATTAGAAAGAGTGTTAAAGTTGCAAATGTAGCTGGAATTTTTAATGTAAAGAATCATAACAAACAGCAGTTCTTTTCCCCCAGAAATAGAAACAAAAAGCAAAGGAAAATTGTACAGAAAACTTGTGTTTTCTATAAAAGAAATGTGGACATTTTGGCATATCTTTTTTCAAAGGCATAAAAATATTTTTCTTCACCTCAGAGGCATTCCAAAGCTGACCTGTTTGTCCTTCAGACTGTCCCATCTGCCACTTTAACAGCTTTTTAATATATTCTCTACATAATCAATATTTACATTTCAGTAGCAGCTAGCAGCTTCAACAGACACCACAGGCCCCATAGTGTTAAAGTGAAAGGGAGCTGTTCCTTTCTAGTCAAATAGGAAAGACAGATTGAGGAAAGGGAAATACAAACAGGTAATAGAAATCATTTACATAAGGTGCTTTGTCGGATCAGGCACAAACCTGGGATTAAAGCTGAAGTCCCTAGCTCTGATAGGAAGCTTTCAGGAATCTAAACACAGCTATCCAAAATCAAAGTTTTTCCCAAGGTCAAAGCTTCCTCCAAGTCCACTGAGTTCTTGTTTTTTCTGAGCCCAAATTTAAATTCTTCATTCAGAATGAAAAGGTGGGTACAGTTCAGGTTTATGTCACTGTGTAGTTTTAGGCAGGCCACTAAATTTATCCCTGTCCTTGCCCTCATGGTTAGAAATTACACATGCACAAAAAAACCCCAAAAACCATTACAGGAATGTTGGGAGCCCTAAATCCACTATCAGCCTCCATGAGTGGGAAACACATGACTGGTGGGCTGATATGGACAGAATTGCAATGAACTTCAGACATTCACAGCACCAACAGCTGCAGATGGACTAAAGTCCATCTTCTTTCATAGTCAAGGAAACAAAACCAGCTACTTTTAGGATCTAATTCACCTGAACTATTAAGGCAACTAACTTGAGGTGAGGTCATCTGAGAATAAACAGCAGGATTGATTAGAAAATTATTTGCTAGACTGATGTGTGTGTATGTACATGAGTATATGCCTTCACCCCAGAAACATTTTTTATGATGAATTTCTTTATGTGGATAATTCACAGCAGTCTACAAGGCATCCTTAGACCTCTGGTGGTCTCTGGCCTTGGTGGAGTCATGTAAAGAAGTGCTGAGCTTTCCATCTCTGTTCCATCTTGGCTGCTACTGTAATAAAGCCATTGAAGCCCCCTTCAGGTGTGGGAAAGTCAAAGAAAAGCACTTGTGCACTTTTTGCCAGGTGGGAGATGGTTGAGGTCCGAGCCCAGTTGATTGGTAGATTGAGCAGAGCCTGGATGCTTGATGGAAACACTGAACCAACATTTACTTCTGTCAAGATAAGTTATTAATTGGTTCAATGGCAACAAAAACTTTAAGACACCATGAATCGATACCTTTCTAATTGTTACACTAATTACTGTCTGTCATCATCTTCTGAAGTCCTTTCTGGAGTTCATATTTTATGAAAGTTATCTAGCTGCCTTACTAGAAGCCTGTAGACATATTCTCCATTATTAATGTCACAAGGGAGCAACCCTCCCTTTGATTAAAAGCACTCCTGTAGTTTCAAAGAGAAATTTGTTTTCCATGGGGTTTTTTTTAAGTTTCACAACATGGTGATCTAAAAATGGGGTGGGAGATAAACTATCAGGGTCTGATACCTGCAGATGAAGAAGAAACTGTGCCTTTGTGAATATTGCAGAGGGCAAAGACTCCCAGGGAATATATGTTGCAGAAAGGGTCAGAGGGCAGGTGGACTTTGGCCCAGAGGACCTTCTTCCCTGCAACACCCCACCACAGCATTGAAAGGGAAGTGCAGACCAGCACTCAATATCATTATGTCCTAGTCAAGGTCAGATTACTATGAGGGTTTTGATTAATGCATAAAATGCAATCAAATTAGCTGAGTCGGCACCCGGCTCTGATGTTCATTAAAGAAGCTGCCATGCTCATTAGATGGAAGCAAGCCACCTAAAAGGTCAAAGCTAATTCTGAAAGCCCTGCTAAGACTCAGGGTGCCAAAGCAGGGTGAACCTGGCATGACAAAGAAAGAGACAGATGCCTCAGCACTCGAGCACTTCTGCTGGACTCTGTCACTGCAGTCTTCAGTATGCAGCGCTCGTCAGTGGCATTTATCCCACTGCCAGCCCTTAAAAAAAGATTCTATCCTCACCAGGTGGAGACCTCAGCATCACTGATTTGCTCAAGGATACTTAGGCTATGACTGGGCTCAGAGCTAAACCCAGATAACAAAACACTATAATTTGAAATGCTTGCAAAAGTAAAAAATCCTCATATTCTGGTTGTCCTTCACTTTAAAAACTAGCAGGATATCAGCAGAGCTCCTTTGTTTTTACCTTGACTACACATTACACTCAGGCACAGCTGCAATTATGGACAGAGCAGATCAAGAAATTAGTCAAAACTGCTGTAAGTACTAAACTCACACAGACAGGTGGGAAATCATATTTTGCAGTATTTCCATTAGACATTGATCAGCAGACACCAGGCTTGGAATAATAAACTGTAAGGAACAAATGGATATTGTAAGGTTTTTACTGGAACAAAGGCAAGAAAATGCTAAATTAATGCTGACCTTTGTAAAATAATAAAGCCACAAAACCATATAACAAAGATTATAGCAATAATGTTTAATGGCGACTGAGAACACTTCACCCTGTTTTATTCAAGAGTAAGATATACAGTGACAGTATAGATGAAGAGATTTGCCAGGCTCTCCATATGCACCTGTGTTACCTGTGTCTGAAAGTGATGGAAAATATTGGGTTTTTAGCAAGTATCTACCCTATTCCGATGCAAGTGTCAACATTTTTTAGTATTTTGATCAAAAGGGGCCAGGAACTTCAATCTTTTTTTAAATATCTAAACATCATGTGAGAAAGGAAATTGGATGTGTATCCTAAAAGTAAAAAAAAAAAAGGGAATAACCCAGGCAATGGAAAGACAGATGTGCAGGAATTCATTACTTAAACCATATTTATCTGGTCTATCTGGTGACAGTTTATTCTATGAAAATGAAGTTATGTCAGTTCTGAGTTTATAGAGCCAAATGATACTGTTTGAGAGACACAGATTGAAACAAGAAGTCATTTTGAAGCAGTATATTGAAAAACACCAGGTAAAAAAACTAGAGTCAGAATATTCTGAAGTTACCTGTATTTCAAAATGAAGTTTTTAAATGCCACTGAAATACTTTCCTTTTCCTTTCATCTTATTGTCAGTTCCCAGTGCAAAACAATATGCACTCACATTAACTTCTCCAGCCCTTATATGAAGTTGGGTTAAAACATTTCCACAAGATCACTGCAAATGCAGGAATGTGCTGCAGTCCACAGACTTAAGCCCTAGAAGAAATTTGGCTGTGGCAAAATTAATACAAAGCTGAAACCTTCTCTGTCCTTAATAACATCATTGAGCTCAAACTTTTCCCACTGTATCTACTTTAACAAAACATTAAACAAAGAAATATAGGTTATTAAATAGAAAACTGTCCCTGCTCATTTCTGAGTGGCTAAGGAGGATGGGTTTAATATTAAAGCTTCCAGTTCTTCATACACATTTCTACTGCACCTCCACATGAACATTGCAGGGGGAGGGGGGCCATTGGCCTCATTTTGCTATTAAAATGCTAATAACCTGGAAGTCTTTTTCTGATTCATCCAGTCCTCCCAAGATTGCTTTGCTTAAATTGGAAACATAGCCAAGTAATGTCACCAGCTGAGCCATTCACAAAAAAACAGCTCTGTGGCTCTAGAAGCCTGTCGCTTTACACGGTGACAAGTCACATATCCCTTTCTCCAGAGTAGCTTTGTGTGCATGAATGTGCGTGCCTGCATGCATATATATATTTGATATAAATATATACATATGTATATATATTTCAGAAAAGAGACAGTATCAGGAGGAATAAGATTATAGTTTTATGGGCAAAAATCAGAGTTCTTCCTAGTCTTTGTTCACCATAGCAACTCTCAAACACACTCACAGGCAGAGCAAGGGGAAAAAGAAAAGCTCCTACACAATTTTCAACCAGGCTTTCTCCAACAACAAAAGCAAAGTGTTTATCTTTTAGATGGGAATAAAATACTATTCTGGCAGTTATTGCATATGCACGCATGAACTTGTCAAAGCAAGTACACATTTTCATTCCCCTACCTAGGAATTTAGCACAGCCTATTAAGAAATGCCTGGCTACTTCCAACACAAACATTTCTGTGTCTTATAATAGTTGTCCTGCTAACAGCTTCCTGCTTCCTAACTTCCTAAAACATGGACAGCTTTCTACTTACTTAGCACAGCACTACATGTGCACTCATACATGTACAGAGAGACGTATTATTTACCAATTCATACTTCAGTTTTCCAGCAACACTAAAACTGAGGCAGGAAAGTTTATCTATCATGTTTTACTAACCATGACACATGTTTTGGCAGTACTTTGGCATCAGGATCACACCTTACAAGATACTGTACAAATATATATAGACATATGTAAGTCAATTATACATTTCCAGTCCTTCCTGAAGACCCCAAAGCCTGAGGATATGAGCAATTCCTGCCAAGGTCACATGAAAAAAAAAAATCCACTGGCATCATCAAGCCCAAATTAAGCAAAAAATGTCTGCGGTTTGCAAACAGGTCACTGCAACACAGGGAGGTTAAAGGACCCGCTCCCGGACACACAAAAAGTTGCTTTCTGAGAAGCTTGAACATAAATCTCCCAAGTCTCCCTTGACGTCTTAAATGCGACCTATTTGCCCTCAGACAGGAACATACATACATTGCTCTGTCTGCTACTTTTCTTTGTGTCTCTTTTTTTTCCTTTTTCTAGAGAGAGCACTTCCATTCTCTGAAATATGCTACTAGTATTATAGAAAAAATAATGTAACATTCACCCTCAATCAAAGCCTGATGTCAGAGATATTCTTTTGCAACAGCTACACCTGCAATATTTTGAGTACCTGCATAGCCTAGCTGTAGCTAGGCTATGACAAGTTATAACTCAACTTTGGTAGAAGGGATCCGATTTGCCATAGTTTTCCCCCAGCTTTAAATTGAAATTCCACTGTCTTTTGGATAACAACTGAGTGTGCCAGTCACCAAATAAAGTCATTAAGAAAGGCCACATTGAAATGGCCTTCTTGGACAAAAAAAAAAAAAAAAAAAAAAAAAGTGTAATTTGCATTCCCCCTTATGTCACCTCCTTCCAGCCTGTTTTCTGTGTTTTCTCCTGTGGCCCAAGGAGACTTCAATGGTGAGGATGGAGAGAAAGCAAGGTGACACTGAGTACATCTCATCACTTTAAAAAAAACCAGCTTTTTCTACAACCAGGGAAGTTGAGGTTGTAGGAGAGAGGTAGATCCCTATTTAATGAGCCTCTTGCAACCACAAGAAGAACACTGGTAGCTCAGTGCTGTGAACAGGTTACAAGGGGGCTTTGTAGAGCCAGTACTGCTGAAGTACTACCCTTTTTTATATTGCCTTCTGTGGGCATCTTTGAGCTGCATATCTATCTGTTATTTCTCCCTCACAAACTAAGTGTGCCAGCTTGACAAGCAATGCCAGTCATTCTTACAGACTAGAGAATATTGTCCTGCTGCTGTCCTAGTGCTCAGTAGAGCCTGCATTTGCAGAAGAATGATTGATGACAATAGAAACACATTTTCTTTGGGTTTCAAGGTCACGAGACAAGTCTAGCTGGCATGCAAATAGCTGAAGCCAAAGAAAAACCATTTCTAATTTTTGATGCACACACACTAAGTGATGGTCTCTGCAGCTGCAGTTCTGTGACCATGAGTTCCCAAACTGTGCATGCAGTGGGATCTCAGGCACATCTACCCAAATTGCATTCCCACATTGGGCTGCAGATAGATGCTTAGAGAGAGAATCATCTGATGTTCTCCTCCCCTAGCTGCACACTGCATTTTTAGTTTTCTCTCCTAAAAGAGTGCTTAGAATTTTTAATCCCCCCACTCCCCTATTTTGATTCAACACCATATTAAATTGCCCTGGATTTCACCTCTCGCCCTTTTTGAAAATGCATCTCTGCTCAGTAGAAGGCTGAAAGGGTAAATAAGAGACATGGCCACCATGCCAGGGAAAGCACTGCTGTACTCAATACCCTCACACGTGTCACTTGTTTGCATGTTGTCATTCGTGCTCTTGCTTGTACAGCACGGTGATTGAGCATTTCTTCTAAGTAAATGTGTACATATCCTCTTTACTGAGCCGTACACAGATGCACAAGGTCTTCTTGAGGACGTAAATTCATTTTCCTGTCTTTTTAGCAGTCGCTGATTTCAGTGTCATTAGCTGATCCACACTGAAACTTCCTTGTGCCATTCATTGAGGCAAAGGTCTAGGAAGGTGAAACTAATGTTACTCATTCCCATCCAGACTGAACCAGTTCATTTACTCAAGTCAGACACGTTAAGAACAGTAGTCTACTTCATAGCCAAGATTTTTAGAAAGATGTGGCCGAGGGCTCAGCAAAATCAGCATTGATTTTTCAGCTCGGAACACATCCAGATCTCATGGGGCCAGCATAAAATAAATACAGGAATCAGGCCTAAAAATTGTTAAAGGGAATAGTATGCAGAGGACTGTCAGTCAAAATTAGTTTAGGCAGGTGAGAGGAAATGGGTTAGTAAGGAATAAAAGGCTGAAATAATTAACCTCAGTTAACATAGGTTTATGAGGGCAAATGACCCAATCAAGTTAATGTAATACTAATTTTGGAAAAGTCCAAAGGTTGCTGCCACAAAGATTGCATCCTGCTCTGACTTCTGTGCTTGAGACCATGAGGAACTTCAATCACTGAAGTTTGGAACCAGATGAACAGATTGAATGGATTTAAAAGGAATTGATTGGCAAGTCATGATTTTGGGGAAAATCTCCAACAGACAGCAAGATGCTGCTCGTGGATATACATACTCACTTGCAATTCTTAGATACCCTGAACACAGGAGCAAAGTTTCAATGAGAAACTTCCTCCTGCTTTTTGTCTCCAACCAGGCTGGAGTGTCATCTTGTGCAACTAAACCTGTCAGCTTGAAACATTCAGCTTGCTTTCTCTGCCAAAGAGGTTATAGTAAACTTGAAAACAACTGGAACATCTCCAGACTGCTGCTGTCCCAGCAGACCTCCCTCTGCTATTCATTTCTGACTATTCTTAATAATTTATCTCTATGTCTTTGGTTTGATTAATACTAATTGACTGCCAAAAATGCAGCCAAGTGCCCAGTGCTCTCTGTGTCATCCTTAATGGGAACAGGATGTATAAAGAAAAAATTTGTTTCATTGAGCTCCAGCCATGCCTCTACCTAAAACATCTGTCCCTCACAGTCTGTGCTCCATGGAGTGGGCAGGGTCACTGTACTCAGGATGCCAGGATCAGAGTATGGCAGCTATCAGCAGCCATGCATACCTGCAGACTGAATTCATAGTGAGATGCAATGCTTGTGTGCCTTATTCTCAAGCGTCATGTTGCTTAGCTCCCTCAGTGCTCCCACAGTGACTTGGCCTTTGCCACTGCTTAGTTATTTTCCACAGCTGCCATCCATAAACAGTGATGTGAGGTCTCTAAAATGCCCTGAAGGTTCTGCTTTCGGTCAAATTCAACTGGGCTCAGTTGAAATTGCCATATCTATGAGAAATGCTTTTTTTTTTTTTTTCTGCAAACAGCTGGAACAAGTACAATTGAATTTATATAAGGACTGGGTTTGTTTCTGAGCTGATGACTCATATTCTTGTCTATTTCTGATTAAATAGTATCCTTGTAAGTGGCATACACATTTTTTTTTTGTATTTAATTGTCCTGGCTGAAGGGATTTAATCTATGCACCAATTCAATAAAATGTTATCATCGGCCAGCCACGCGGAATACAATCGGAGTGCCATTGCACGCATGGCTGTGAGACATAGATGTGTACTCTTGCTTTCGGGGGAAAGCATTGAAGATGGGAGTTGTTTTACTCAAAGAGAAAGAAGCAGCTAAAAAAAAATCAAACTGATGCTGCATTCACAGAGCCAGATGTCTTATACGCAAACAAAAGTCACAAGCAGTGAAGGAGCGATCCCAGTACACTGTGATATTTAATTGATGCAAGTTTGATGTTCAAAAAATCAGCGGGCAATTCCCACATATACGTGTTCACCGACAGGAGGAAAAGCAGCTGGGGTGCTAATGGCATTATCCCAATCCTTCTGAAGGCAATGAAAGTTATTTTCAGGCCCATCTCTGGGAATTGCCTCATGTCAAAAAAACAAAGGTTTTGAGGTTCTCAGGGCTGGATCTTTTAGCTGTTTAATTCACACCAGTTGGGCCAGGTATCCAAAAGAGCTCAGCTCTTGCTAATGTAATTCTGACAGGTTTTTTTCAAGTGTCCCTCTATTGGTATGCAACATGCTAAGAGGTGCTGAAGATTTGGCAACAGTTTGTTGTTGAAGCCAGTTAGGTTTAGAAGCTACACCATTACTGATTCCTTGCAGGAAGGGCATTTTCTTGTCTATGGCATCTGTTCAATCCCTGAGTCCCAAATTCCTGAGCAGGATTTGAGCTGACCAGGCTGCTTGTGCTGAGGAATCCCACTGCCCTGCTGATTGCCTGGGGGCACATCAGCATGTCTGCAACATGGGTTGTAAATAATTTGCACACAGCCCATAGAAAAACCTCCCACCACTCATTTCCAATGTTTGTGGGAAACTCTGCAAGCTGATAGAAAGAAGACAGGCCATTGCCTCTGCATGAAAATGAGAGTACATTCCTCCCCAAAACATCTAGTGTCCGAATGAGATCAGATTGTTCAGACTCCCATGTGGAGGGGCTCAGGACTTGTAATTGCAATGCATCAGAAGATAATGGTGAGTTAATATAGAACAATGGTAATGAACAATAAAGGACGCTTTATATAGTTTTATAATCATCATACGGCATCATTATTCCCAAATGCGCACATAAATCTGCCAAAGGAGGCAGCTCTACAGCACAGACACTTTTATATATATTTAAAAAATGGGATAAAAGTCATATCAATCCTTGGCAGAGCTAATTTAGCATCACAAAACATTTTTCATAATACCAGTACCTTTAAACTAGATGCCCACTGCACCATCAGCCTGTGGCAGTTTATTGCAGGCTGAAGACAATGGGACACTGTCCAGACAGGGGCTTTGCAGGCAAGAATAAAGCGCTTCTAGGCAGAAGTAGGGAACCCAAAATTTCCCTCTGTACCATGGAGCCTGCTGAAGAAAGCTAATGGAGGTTCAGACACTGCAGAGATTTTCAGTGTGGTCTGCATAAAGTCCTCATAAATCCACACAACTCTTAAGTAATGCACTATAAACTGGGATGCAGCTCCAGGGGCAAAAGGAGATGATACTGCAGAGGGGCTGGTTCCCATCTAGTGAAGTGCTTGTGATACAATCCAGCACACATAGCAGGACTAACAATCACACGTGTGGAGTAAGTCAGACCTAGAATGTTTTTCCCAGCCCAAGTTTTCAGAAATTACAATACCAGTGCTCAATATCCTAGAACTGAGGGCTTGAGTTTCCCAAATTAGGCTGTGGAGAGGTGGTTGAAAATTTATTTGCCTACTTCAGAAAAACTGGACTTTCAGCTAATCACAGGCTCACCTGCAAAGGTCAGAGATATTTAGGCTTCTGCATGCCTTGGTATTTTACATTTCTGTGTTTCACAGAGACCATAGTATCATCTATATGGAAAGTATTGTATCAATCTTCCCTTGTGCACATCTGAAAGTGAAGGTATGCAGAGCACAAACAGTGTGTACTGACACAAAGCATAGCATCAAACTTGCAAATGTTTCTGTGGATTTTACCCTTCCGAGTTACACCCTTCCTGACTGTCAGTGCAATCACAACCATTAATCAACTTCTGCAGGCTCCCAGCTGAACCCTCATTTTTGACTTTCCAGAGAAGATCCTATTTTTTTCAGGATTATTTGCAAATATTTCTCTGTTGCTTAAACACACAGACTACATCTGACTAAATATTTTCACTCCTTGGTTTGTGACCTAAGACAGAAATCTGAGGCTATTTTAAGCAATGCTTTAATAGATGTATGTATTCTGTGAGCTGAGCAATCTTCAGAAGAGCAACAGAAAAGCAGAACTGGAAGAAACCAAGTCCAGCTTTAAAAATGGAAAACAAAAAACAAAGTCCCTGCTAGTATTGCTGCAGGCAATCCAAAAGGCATGTCTGAGCTGCTTCTAATCATATCAGTCCTACTCCCCAGCAGGAGGTGAGGGAGGAAGCGTGACACTAAACTGACAAACATACCTTTTATTTCACATCAGCCAGACTACCATGCTGAGAGACGTGATTCAGTCTTCTCTTTAGAAAAACTCACTCTGGCCTATTGGGAGCATCATTTTAGCAACCAATCAGTATGATTCCAATTAGAGAGAAGCCAAAACTTGTGACAAGCCCCTCAACAAGGGTTGCATCCCGCATCACAGCCTGCAAACATACCCTCCTCTACCATTACTGTCCCTCCTGGCAATGTATCCCACTCCAAAGCTGCCTGCCCACATGTGCCACTTTGCCAAGCAATGTGTCCTCCACCAGAGAAGGGAAGGATGTGACCTCAGTGTTGCACGGAGCAAAAGGAGACTATGGAGAAGGGTCACAGACCTGTGCACTCCCAAGTCTGCTTACGGTAAGTGGTTATATGCAACTATGAATACATCAAAAATAACTTTAATTTAAAACAGACAAATTTGCAGCGGCTCAGCAAGTAAGAGCATGCACAAGCCAAATGGCCCAAGTCCAGATTAAGAGAGACCACTTGTTGCATTGAGATGTCTGAGCTGCCAATTCCTGCAGCTGGAAAGGACACTTTCCAGGAAGAGACACCTTGCTGTAACTTTTAATCACTGCGTACATGAACTACCTCACTTTTACAAGACAAAAGGGCACTGCACAGAGATGGACTAAATTGACCACTTGATTATTTAATTGCCCTTGTTTAATTGTTACAGTTTAAATCACAGAGGTATTGATTTCTCAGAAAGACCCTCCAGACCTTTCACTGGGTTCTACCGCCAAGTGAACTAATAAGTGTTGAGGAATGAAGTCTGCAATATAAATAATTGAAAGCAACGTATCACCCATGCACTACATTAAAGAAGAATTAGGTAAAACAGGAATATAGCCAGAGCAACACCAGTGAAGAGGACAAGCTGTCAATCCTTGATTTTCCTTGGAGTAAACTTTAGGGGATTTCTTCAATGGCTCAACTCCAAATGTCAGAATCTCACTTTTTGTTCAAAATAAAAATCTCAGTGCTCTGGAAATGAAAAATATAAGATGCCATCAAAATTCAAACACTAATTAAAAAGAAATAAAAAGTATAATAAGCAAAATTAAAATACATCCAAAGACAATTATTCTGAAAAACAAAGATTGCTATGCCAAAGCTATGATTTTTCACTCCATTTCTGAGCAGTTGAGATCAGCAGGGTGAAAACATAATTATAAAGGAAACCCAGTACTTTCCAAGTTCATCACTTGTTCAAGAAGCCAGAGTCCAAACAAATTTAGCAGAATGGATGAGAAGGGGCAAGATTTTGAGAACACAGCAGTGAAATGGTAATAAATCCTTTCTTTGTGTTATTTTTTAAAGCTTCTTAGTACTATTAAAATAACTTTATTTCACCAAAGGACTCAGTGGCAGAATTATTGCATGCCAACCTAAATTACAGCCTGTCAACAGAAGCAAAAGCCTTAAGACAGGAAAAGACATTATTGCAACCTGTGGCAGTGGGAAGTGGCCAAGATGGTTTAATATCAAAAAGTAGGTGGTGCCCTGCACCCTTCTAGTGAAAATCAGTGGGACTGAAGTTTAGTGATCTGCCCAGAAAGCAGCATAAATGTCAACACTTATCAGCACTGTGGTTTCTAATGAATACTGCTAACACCATAGATGGCAGGTCTTCAGCACACTTAGTCCAGCAGAGCTTTGCAGCCTTTGTGAGGGATACAACGGGAAGAGGATTGTGCAAGACCACGGTAAAAGCCTTTAACATTTTACTCATAGAGTTACACACTTTTTGAAAAATACTAATTCTCAGCAGAGAGCCAGTTTGCTTTTAAGGTGCCAGTCCTCCTTAGGGCAAAGCAGTATTTGAAAATATCAAATGAATGGCACCTGAGAGTTTAAAAATAGGGAGAAATATTTTTGAAAACCAAAAGCTTTTGGATTTGCAATTCTTGGGTTTTTCTGAGCTTTCTCATCTCCACATATTGAGACAAGAATCTCCAAATTTTTCTGCTTAATGTGAAAGCAGTATATATTGGAGCATATTTCCTTCAGCAAAACTCATTCTCTGCATAACTGTGTAACATTTCAGGTCTTTGGATCAGCAGACCCACAACTGAGAAGCAAGCAGTGATATTTCTGCAAGGTCACAGACCCATATATTTAATGGAAATGGATGTTATGGTTCCCCAGGTTGCCACACATTTGTGGAGAAAATCACTTTCACCTTGATCTGTACTAACTCTCAGGTGACTTCAAGCAGGAACTAAAAGACCCCTAAATGTTTTGTGGATTAGTGTTTTACCACCTCTGTAAAACAGGTTCCTGTCAGTTTGGCAGGGTGGGGGCTCAAATATAAGTGCAACAAGGAACTGTATCGATACCTTAGACCAAACCAGTCCCTCCTACCTCTGTTACTACTAACCCTGATAGCCCAGAATTTTTACTCATGTCACGGGGAAAATGAATCGGCTTGGGTTCTGTGTTGCTTTCTCCATTTGCACACAGGACAACCACAGTGCTAAGAAGCTGTAATAAGCCCAGCAATTAATCCTTATTTTTTTGTTCTGAGCTAGGTATGCAAGGCAAGAAGGTAGGCAGTGAAGACATAGTGTCCATGATAGGACAAAAATAGGACCAACAGGATAGACCTGTTGTCTAAAGAGAACCATCAGGGGAAGTAGAAATTAGGAGACCTGTTACAGACTTAAGTCTCATGCAAACTTTCAAATTTCAATATATACTCCTCTTACTTTAATTCCTGTTGAAAAGGATGCATTCAGAGCATTTGGAATAATTGTATCAACACAGAAATTCCTTGTAAGTAGCAACTGCTGTTGCAAAGGTTAAAAAATCAGGGTGGCCGGTTATTACTGACATTTAAAACACTATGTATTTTAAAGAGATGTATTTTTACATAGACATTTGAGTGAGGACTAAGTGCAAAATACTCTCAATATACCTGTTCATGAGCTGGCACCTTTCAGCTCTCCTTGCTTCAGGCAGCAAGATGTGAACAAGCAAATCAAACACCTCTTCCACTCATCTTACAGTACTTTTACAGGTGAGAAATGATTGCATCAATGATAATTAGAATCCACTTGTTGTTATTATTATTTTCAATTGCTATAATCAACACAAATCGGAAGCTTTCCTTCCTGGTGCTCCGCCACACTTTGCTAAGGAAACATACAACACACAGCACCTCATGCAGTAGCTCAACAACAAATGCAGTCTGTTAAAGCCCCTGGCACAATGTTCTACTGCTGACCTGCTCACAGACACATACCAGGTACTTAGTGCTAAAGCTGAACAGTGCTTAATAAAACATTGCTGTTTTAGGTGTCTCCACACCTGACTATTTCAAGTGATCCATATATAATCAATGTAAAAAACTTCAAGATCCAGAAGGAGCTATGCTTTTGGTTTCATCTTGGTGATATGAAAAGGAAGCTTGTGACATAAAGAAAACAACCAAGGAAATTACATTCGGGAAGAATAAAAGTTGTTTGAAGCAAAGATTTTTTTGAATTTGAAGCATGAAGAATAAACTGGAAAAGGTGAATTAGGAGAACCTTGACAGATACATGTTTATACACAGATGTGAGGGGCTGCATATGTTTATTCTTGTATTTATTTGCAATTGTTGTCTCCAATGGAAATAAAAGGATGCAGTACAATCCATGAAACTTGAATTGATTTAGCAGAAATTAGATGAAAAAGACTAGAAAACATTAATAGGTACTCATTTAAGACTACAACAAATCCAGCAGATAAAGATTCAATAAGACTCAAAAGACTGCAAATCCTTAACAAAAGGGTGAAAAAATATAGATATGCATTTTATTGATATTCTAATATATTGTATTCTATATCTGTATATTTATAGAGCTGAAATAGAGTTAAATGAGTGCCAAACTTCATTAGGATATTCTATGTAGTAAACCTCAAAAAACTGGATCCTAAAAGATTCTTAACTTCTCTGTCTTTGGAAATTAAATAGTAAATGTAGCAGAAATATTTGAGGCCTGCAACATTCCTCCTGCATCCTTCTCCTCTAGCTCCTGAAAAAAAAGAGGTTTTTTTATGGGACTTCAGCAACAATAGTAATGAAATAAGTAAGAGTCTTCCCAAATAATATCTTTCTCACACTTTGCCACTAAAAGCTATGTGTATCAAAAATAAAGACTCCCAGACAGAGCCATTAGGAAACCCATTTAAATTTTTAAAATCCGATCTTTTGGCACTTCACTGTCCTCACTCAAATTTCATTCATCCATCCATAATTTTAAGACTTGTCCACATAATGTGCCTCACGTATGGACTCTGACAGACTGAGGGACATGCCTGAAAGGGAAGCATCAGTGGTGCAGGTGGTCCTTTGTAGGTAGCGACGGCTGTGTCTTGACTGCTAATTTCAATTTTACAGCTTGCAACTAAATCCCAGAACAGTCCTGTTTTCTTTTCTCTTTAGTAAGAAGGAAAACCACACATGTTACTGCTAGAAGCAAGCCAGGCAGTGCAGAGTGTGCAGCGGGTACCTGGCAGTGAGGCGACTGAGCTAACACATGGGAGACAACTTTTATGCTCTTTTGGAGTGAGTGAGGATTGTGCCAAGCCCTAATGTTCCATACAAAGGAAATGAAATCACCCAACATATTTTACAGCTCAGGGAAAAATGTTGCTTCATTTTTCCTCAAATGAGAAGTTTAGCTCTGTTAACTGGACATTTTTAGATTTATTACCATGTCAAGTCCAAGAGAGCCACCAGTTCAATTCTCAATACAGACAAAACGCTGTTTGGAAGGACAGAGAGAAGTGCACACATTTGAAGTACGCAAGAATTTTTTAAAAATGCATTAACAACTCCACTAGTCTTGAGCCAGTAAGGCACATGAGGAGAATACAATTGTCTTGATAGCTTGAAGGGAGACACTAGATTAGAAAACATCATTCCAGTTTAGAAACCTACATGTAGCCATGCGTAGGAAGGCTAATACATGGAGAAGAGAATAATGCTGCAGCTCCTGCTTCTTGCCTGAGAGCAAGCAAAAGTGTTTGGGTCCTAATGCAATTTGGACTTCTACATGGTGTTTTCAAAGGTTGCTTGGGCTCTATATTTAACAGGATTTAAATCCCCAAGTGCACTGCAATTCCTTAGCTGTGCTATCATCAGTTATGTTCTAAATGCTTCAAGGTCAGAGTCCAATATCAATATCTCCTACTGAGTAGCCTCTTACACCATTTATATGAATTTCACTGTAATCATTCACAGAGTAATATCTAATACCCAAAACTGTATCTTGTTTGCCTCCTCATCCATCTGAAGGGCAAGGAAGAAGAAAAAGAGAGTTTACTACAATCATAGAATCACTAGGGGAAAAATTTATCTCTAATATTGAGTCCAACCATTAACTCAGCACTGCCATGGCCATCACTAAGCCACAGCCCTAAGTGTCATATCTGCATATCTTTTAAATACCTCCAGAGATGGTGATTCTACTGCTTCCCTAGGCAGCCTGTTCCAATGCCTGACCACCATTTCCTTGAAAATTTTTTTTCCTAATATCCAATCTAAACTTACACAGGTGGAACTTGAGGTTATTTCCTCTTATCTTGTAATTTTTTACCTGGGAGAAGATACTGACCCCTACTTGGCTACATCCTCTTTTCAGGTGTTTGTAGAGAGCAATAAGGTCACTCCTTTTTTCTCCAGGCTAAATAACCCCAGCTCCCTCAGCCAATCCTCATAGGACTTGTGCCCAAAATGCTCCACCAGCTCAATGTCTTTCTTGTAGTGAGCAGTCCAGAACTAAACACAGGATTTGAGGTGTGTTCTCACCAGTGCCACGTCCAGGGGGACAATCACTGCCCTGATCCTGCTGGCCCCACACTATTTTTGACACAAGCAAGGATACAGTTGGCCATGGATGCATTACCACACGGGCACACTGCTGGCTCATGTTCAGATGGCAGTCGACCACCACCTCCAAATCCTTTTCCACCAGGCAGCTTTCCAGCCACTATTTCCTTAGCCTGTAGCAATGCCTGGGGTTGTTTTGACCCAAGTGCAGGATGCAGCACTTTGCCTTGTTGAACCTCATACAATTGGTCTCGGCCCATGGATGCAGCCTGTCCAGATCCCTCTGCAGAGCCGTACCAACCTCCAGCAGATCAACACTCCCAACCAACCTGGTGTTGTCTGTGAACTAAGTGCATTCAATCCCCTTGTCCCAGTCATTGATAAAGATTTTAAGCAGGGCTGACCCCAGAAATGAGCCCTGGGGAACCCCACTAGTCATTATCTGCCACCTGGATGTAAATCCATTCCCCAACACCCTCTGGGCTCAGCCACCCAGCCAGTTTTTTTCATCCAGTGAACAATGCACCTTTCCAAGCTGTGATCAGACAGTTTATACAGGAGAATGCTGGGAGAAACAGTGTCATAGGCTTTACTGAAGTCTGGGCAGACAACATTCATAGCTTTTCCCTCATCCACCAAATGGGTGACTTTGCCACAGCAGCAGATCAAGTTGGTCAAGCAGGACCTGCCTTTCCCATGCTGGCTGGACCTGATCCCTTGGGTGTCCTATACATGCTGTGTAATGGCACTCCAGATGTTCTTCTGCGTAATACCAATATATAATGTACTGTCTCTTGAGTGAAGTTGTGTCCCATAATACACTTTTACTATCCTTTATAGTATATCAGTGATTGCTGTCTAATCCCTCTATTACCATAGTAACAATGGATACAGTAGGAAGCTATGCTGTATAAAAAAATGAAGCAATAAGCTGTAGCTGAAAATTAGAATGTGGAGGGCCTGATTTAATGCTTAAGGACACAAAAGGAGGAGTTGCTGTACCATTGAGCAGGAGCAAAGGAGCCAAAAGAACCCTGACCAGAGACCACAAAGGACAATTTCAATCCCACTTACCCAGTGGATCTGCAAGCCAGTTTCTGCCTTAAGAACCAATAATCAGCAGCAAAAGTCTCCAGTGCTTTACAGCCTGGTGATACAAAACCCACAGCAGCTCTTGTGCTAATGCAGAGTATCAATGTGTTCTGTGCTTACTGGGCTGATATTTATTTGTGCATAAACAGATGCCACGTCTGAAATGCTCATGGTGTGGCATTTAATTCAAGAAGCAACAGGAATGACCCTGCTTTTATGAACAGCTGTAAAATCATGCTGGTGTGGGACTCAGGTGCTTTGCACCCCCTGAAGTGTTTTGCAAAAGGCTCAGAGAGCAGATGCTGGGCTGCTAACCAACCCAAAAAGCAAATAACGCCAAGCATGGGGAGTGGGCAAACAAGACTAATGAAACCCTACAAATGTGTTTGATGGTTTCCACAACCAGGGCATCTTTCTGAGTGACAAATAATTCATTTTTTACCAGCTCCTGTTGCCTAAAGATAAGTCTCTCTGTTGTTTTCAGTGAAACCTACATAAACCAAAGTATTTTCAAACAGGAAACAAGATCTGATGGGGCCTGCCCCAGCCTGTGACAGGGACACAGGGGTTAATTATGATTGATGGCATATCACCCTTCATAAAACACCCACCTGCCACATCAGGTGTTTTTACTGTCATTTATGGAGGGATGCTGGAGATGCCAGCAAGAAATGTCTGGGGTCAAGGAGAAAGGGACAGCGGTATGAAATAGCCAATTAAGTTTCCCCTACTTGCCAGGAGGAGGAAATAGAAATAGACATTAGGCAAAAGTCACAGAATGATATTTTTTGTTGTGTTTTCATGCTGTCTGTAGTCCCAACAGCACAGCTCTTACTGAGGAACACCAAGATGAGGAGGTGGCTGCCAGATTAAACTGTATTTCATCATGGATGAAGTTTAGAGGGGTACACAGAGCCACGTGTCTGCTGCAGGCTGCTGAGGAACACATGACTAAAACCACTGCTGCAAAACCATTTCGGACATGATTTTGCCACACAATTAACATTGCTTCTCTAGGGGCTGCATGCTACTCATCTGCTTCCTAATGCATCTTTGTAAGGGAAAATTCTAGGAAGTTCCAGTAAATGGGAATTAGCGTGAAAACACACTTGGGCCCTTTGGATTTTTGTCACTTCTATCCAGTAATGGACATATGTGCCATATGCACACACATGCAGAGAAACACAGATACACTGTGTTCAAGTGTTGGCTTGTTCAAGGTGTAAGAAAGGCCTGGACTTAGTATTTCATAAACCAAAGGAAACAAGATGCAAGCCTCCCATGCTTAAAATAAGCTCACTGCTACATGGTGTGCTTTATCTGTCTTCTTTTGTCTTCTACAGCAGCTTTCATACAGGACACATCAAAGGCACTGACATAACCTGGTGCTGCTGTGCTGGAACCTGGCAAAAATATGAGCAAGAAGTGAGCTGGGAGGAAGGATGAGGTGCTGCTCTCCACTCCACCTATCCATAGTTGTGTAGCACTTCTGAACTGGGTGTGACTTTGCATATGGCAGCTGTAGCCATCGTCTTCTGTGAGTAGCAAAAATGGATCAATGTTAAATGAACTATTGTCCTGCACTTTACCTATTTTATGGGTTAGACCAACCTATTGTATTTTAATGAAAAATCAAGAACATCAAGTTAATAAATTCATAAAGGGAATAGGATCTGCTGAGCCTCGTATTGAACAAGCTGTGTAATTTCATGTGTGGAGTTATTTATCCTCCTGTTAAGGTAATCTTTTTTTTTTTCTTTCTGCTATTTAAACTGATCAGAGCCATTTAAGGGAAGGAACAAGGTAAAAAGGAGGAGTCATAAATTTGTTTGGGGCTGTGAGTTTAGTTCCAGGACAGAAGCAGCTATCAGACAGTCCAGAAAGCTTTTGCACACTATTTTGAAGTTTTTTGCCTGTCATTAAGGATAAACAGAACACAGCTGGAGAGCACCTTTCACTGTCTCCTACATGTCCTCAATTTGAATTAACCAGCTTACCAGCAAATTCCATGTCCAGCAGTATGTGTGTGCAGAGCTGCTAAGGAGGCAGATCTGCGAGTGCCAGATTTGAATGGCATGTGCATTTGCACCTACACAGGGTCCTCAGAGTAGGTAAATCCTCAGACTGTTCACCCAGATGAGAGGGGGTGCTCTGGGGAGAGTCTGATGCCTTCGCTGCAGGGAAACAGGGTGGTGCTGGCTGTGTCCTGTCTCAAAGTGTGGCTTGTCCAACTAACTTTTCAAGACTTTTTATCCTAAGGTTGGAGCTCTGACATTTCTTCAGAGAGAAACAATCAATTTTGAAACAAGGGATAATTTTTAGCAGATCGTCTGTATCTGTGTGTGCGCGTATCTGTATGTGTGTGTGTAAAAATAAACAACTTCTACATTAGTTGCAGAGAAGTGAACAAATTAATTACCTGCTGTTTTCAGCCAGTCATGAATAATTCAAATTCCCCTGTGTCGGTGGATCTAATTAGTAATCATCCAAACTATTCTTAAATTATCTAGTTTGGAGTTACTTGCATAGCAACGACATTCATTTCCGATAGTATTATTAATCCATTTGCCAGTGTGAGATTGCCAGGGCAGAGGCAGTGGGAAGCCATACCATCAGTTAATGTTATTAATGTTTCTTTAACAATTAACCTACCCGGTGTTCAGGGACAAACAGCATATGTCATGTAGAGATATTTTTAAAGCTCTGTGGATATGTGCCATACGTCCCGCTGATTCGGCCACCTTGAAACGCAAGGAGCTGTCATTAGCGAAGGCTTGACCCTGAATGTGCAAATTGCATAGGAGCCAAGAGAAAATATGAAATAATAGAGTTACCAAGATATCTTAGAAACAGCTGAGGTATGACTCACTTCAAAAAGTGACTTTGCAAATGCAAGGCTCAGTGGAGCACTTATCACTGTTTCCCACTTAAGTAATAAAGATTCTGCAATTTGTTTTCCCCAATGCTAATTTTAAGATTCCCAAATGCCCACAAAAGAGGTCCTTTCCTACTTTGCCTATCCTATGAGTCTACAATCAATTATTTTGAAAAGGAAAATTACAGTTTAGTGTACCTCAAAAAAATGGCACAGCTGAGTGGTCAGGAATCTGTATATTTTTATTTAGTATAATTCAGTATATTATGAGTGTATCGTGAGCTGTCCCTGTCCACCAGGTATTCATAGTAAAACACTTGCTCCAGGATTGATCTGTAACTGCGCAAGGGTGAGACCTTTGTTTAAGGCAAATAATCCCACAACTATTGCTGTGGGAGTTTCACATCTTACTTAGAAACATCTGGCCCTGGCGCTTCTTACAGATGAGATACTGAGTTAGAGGAAGCTCAGATCACATGAGAACATGTTCCCAAACTTGATTATTTTTAAAGGGCCCTTTAAACTTACTGATCCAACACTCCCTTCTAACATCCTACTAGAGAGGCAGCACCAGCTTGAAAAAAGGTAACAATTTGTTCCACATAAACAGCATATGGGCCCCTGGGTATCTGATTGTCTCAGCCCAATTCCCTGGACAAAACAATTAAATAGCAGGAGGGCTGTGCCCAGGGCAGCTTCCAGCCCTACCTCTGTCCAGGGTGCAGCACAGGCAGAGAAGGAAGCAGCTCTGACATGCTGGCTGCCACAGCTGCAAATAGAAGCAACTCACTCCTACACATTTAATACTTTCTACATAATGTTAAAGGGACCTAGCTCATTTAGAAACAGAATCTTGCTTTCTCAGTCACTTTGGGGGCTTCACTGGAAACTGATCTTTGCAAGCATAATACATAAAATACTTTTAAATCCACTAAAACCTAATATTCAAAAGACAAAGGAGAATTTAATTTCTACCAGCCCAGGAAAATCAAAGAGACCTGTCATTATTTAGAATTGTTTTCTGATTAGCACAATATGTTGTGCTAGGGCTGGCCATGTGGAAAAGTTCTGGATGATAAAATAGTATGGGAGAGAGCACAACACATTTTTTATTAAATAAAAAAGTAAACACACTGATGCCACCAAAGGAAAAGAATAAAGCTGTAAACATATTTCCCAGACTTCAGCTAACAGCAGGAGTTTACAGTTTTTCTGCAGTGGCCAAGTATAATAAAATTGATCTGTTGACTATATAGATCCATAAAATAGTTTACACAGAGTTATATTATTGCCAGTTGGATCAGAAACAAAATTTTTCTGAAGGAAAGTGGCCTTATAAGCATCCTTTTTCCATTACACATCATGGCAACTGCAGGGTAAATGAGGGCCAGGTTTCCTCAGAATTTGGCACTTTGGGTCATTCTGCATTTAAACAGTTCTCAAGGACCAAGTACAGGAAGATGGGTGAGCTGAAAAGGACTGAAAAATTCTTAGACATTCTTCTCCTCACAGTAAATCCAGGATGTAGCCCTTCCGTGGGCGTTGCACTTGCCCTGGCAGAGGAAATTGGTTTGTAAAGCACTTTGAAGACAAGTATATTTTGTTTTTGTTTTTTTTTTTGTCAGGAGAGGCAATGGGAGATGCTCTCTCCTAATCCCAGGAAGACAAAAGGGCAGAGAACTGCAGGTGGAAACAGTTTAGTCCACCATTAGCACCAGTGTTCAAAGCTAGCAGTGGTGTTTAGCCTCCAAGTCTTTGTCCTCAGTCTGAACCAAATGTATTCAGAACTGTGTCCCTCAGACAAACCCCACCAGGACAGGTTTTCAGCACTGTTACTCCTTGCCATCAATTCAGGTCTACTGTTTGGGACAAATTAATTAACACCCAAAGAGAAATCTTTAAAAAGTCTCACTTTAAAAACTCACTAGCATCCAAACTTTGATTGTATATGGTTCATAATCTTGATCCAGAATCTAGATCTGCAGATGGTAAGCCAAGTGAGTGGGAAATGAAGAAGCTTTTCTTAAAAAATCTCGGTAAAAGGGATGTTGGGCACAGAATAGGAGGGCTACCTTCTCTCAGGACTACAAATCCTTCCCTATAATTGATCCTATCTCCATTGCATATGCAATGTTAAAAGACCTGCAGAAGGCAAATCCAGGACAAGAAACTGAACCCAAAGCTCCAAAATGGCTGGCTAATGCCTTAACCACTGGAGTGGCCAATACATTACTGCACATCTCTTTTCCCCAGCATTAGTCTCAGTGTGACTAAAGAAAATCAGTGTATAAAATATGCAAAAATGTAATTCATTATTTCACAATGCAGTGTACACAGAATCCTCCCCAACGCACCAGCATTTAGTTTGAAATATGCCAAGGTTAATAGCTATAATGTAAAATCGTTATCTGCAGCAGAGTATTAATTAGAGGCCTCATGCACAATGCATTAACAATTTGCATGCAAAGAGCACTGCAGTGGTTCTCTGCAGGAGGCTAGGAGCACATTATAGCCCTCAGAGAGCTGGAAGACTTCAGGGAAAGCCTCACACTGAGCTCTCTTGCAGCCCAGAGCAGGGCTCTACAACAGTGCCAGACACCGCTCTCCTGCCCTTTGCAGTTTTTTTGGTCCTCACTGCATTTCTGGTAAGATAAAATTAATTAATTTTCACTCCCCTAGATGCAGGGGAGCCCTGAAGGCAATAGGGGTGTATCTCAGCATGGGCCACCAACAGGCAGCTTTCTTCCAAATAGTTCCAGACACCTTCCAGAGCTCACTGATATGAAACTGTTTTGGCCTGCAAGTGCTGTATATTTTTTGGAAGAGTGCTATTTTGATACAGAAAAGGTCTGATTTGTTTAATGCTACTATTAACAGTCAGCCAGTTCTAAAGCCTCTCAGGCCAGTAATTCAGCAGAAGCTACATCCACAAGTCTGAGAGAAAGACAAAAGACAAAATTTCTGCCATTTTTGTGAATTTTATAACTTTGGAGGGCGTCACTCTCCCATGCACAATAGTTGAATACTCAGCCTTGCAGGACAGCTCTAGAACAAAGCATCAAAACTCTCACCAGGGACATGAAACTTGTTCAGCTGCAAGAAAGGAGCACATTCCTCCTTGCAAATATTTAGAGAGTGCATGGGTTTCCATCCTTCTCTTTCCTGTACTGATTAACTATAATATCAGATTTTTTTTTTTTTCCCTCATCTGTATCGTTCATGCTGTTGTTCTCTGGAGGCTACTGGTTTGGTTTTTGGAGGCTATTTTCCTTCAAAAGTCAACATAATTAAAAATATTTTTCCAAACAGCTGTTTTCCACATCCAAATAGCAAATATGCTTCTATGCAGCCACAACACACAATTAGATGCATCAAGCAATGTGCACAGATTTTTACAAAGTCTTGGTGAGATCACAAAACCACAAGTAAAGATGCTTGATGAGACTTTGAGAGCTGCCATGCACACTCCCCCCAAGGCAAGCTGATCTTGATTTAAAAGGCTGATACAGACCTTCATCCAGAAGAACATATATGCACCTACAGAAGACCTTTGACCTCATGAACTTTCCATCAGACTGGTAAAGAAACCTGGGAAAGGTGCTTCTTCAGGAGAAAAAAACCTTTCTCTATTTTTCATCCTGGAGAAGAAATTGAGATTCCTTATCTCAGACAGCTTTCATCTGAAAGGAAGAAGGTGCTGTCCTAGCAATTTGCACATATTTTTGCTATCTTTCAGCTAAAATACTACAGCTGAGACAGACTCATGATTTGGCTGCGGTGTATCTGAGTCTTTTATTAGTGTGATGTGTCACCGTGCCAGTAGTTAAGACATCAGTCTTTTTACAAAGACTGTTATCTTGCTGCTGAACTCCAGATATGGCTGTGTGACTTGCAAATTTCTGGGTATAGTCCATGACACAAAATTCCTCTAGAAAATTCCTGTTCTAATCAAGCCTGGATTTGAGACAAAAAGAACAAAGCCATTTTCTTCTGGCATTTTTAGGCTAACTTATGAAAGACCTCACCCATGCTACATCATGTGCCAGGATGTTTGCAAACGGTATTGGCAGAGTTCAATCACTCAAAGGTTTCCACAATGCCAGATGTGAGCTGTCCATGAGTTTTAAGATGGATCTTGATAGCCAGATAAACAGGATTGTGTAACATGGTTGTAAGCAATCAGGGGAGATAAATCACGACCACCCCTCAGCCCTAGTCTCCAGGTAGATTTAAGTTTTTATCAGAGCACTGGGAAGATAACACCAAATGTCAGGTGAATTCTGCTCCTGGCAGGTGCTAAAAGATATTTAATCAAATTCTTTCCCCCTGCTTTTATTCTTGATTAAAGCTCCCTCTTGGGCTCCTTTTGGAGCTCCCTTTCCTCTCCAGCCAAAACCTGCAAGAGAGCAAGTATTGGTGAGGCTTTGGCCAGGGCTCAAATGGCTGCGGGCTGACTCCAGCCTGGGAGGACTGATAAGAAAGCATGAAAACTAAATCTCTATGTGTAGATACTGTCTAGCTCCTCACCTGCTAAGGGATTCCTCTTTGAGGATCATTTTGGTGTTTTAAGGATTTATTTTTCTTTAAATAACAAACATACAGTTGTTCTGTGTTGTTCAAACATACAGTGTTTCAAATTACTCCCATTCACTTTTCTTTCATACTTTTTTCTCTTGTTTCCAGCTTATTTAGGTCAGGGAAAGCATTTGACATGCAGCAAAGCCATCATTCAATGGCCTCATATCCTTGAACCCCATGAAAAGGAAAGTTGTGGCTCAATAACAAAATCCACTCAGTGACAAAACCCTGCCCCTGTCCCTCTTTAGGCCATGACCCCCTGCTGTATGCTTTTTCACCTTGCATTAGTCAGCATTCTCATACTTCAAAGTGGTATCTTTGATCCTCTCAACCTTTTCCTGCCATATACTTCCGTCACCATTCAAAAATGCTGCACAAGATGAAAGGTGTGGAGATGAAAGAGCAGGAGACAGAGCTTGGTCCCTGAGCAAAGGTGGGACGGGACACAGCGGGAAAGCCAGACCACAGCCATGGGTACAGGCATGAGCAGAAAACACAACTTGCTCTCGGCAAGAAGCCGCTTTGTTGCAAGCAGTTTTTAAAGGTGTGGGGAAGGGCTGCAAGAAGCAGAGCTCTGCCAGCTGCTGCTGCCCTGCTCTGACCCAGGGGGTGAATCTGAACAAAGAACAGAGTGCCACAACACACTCACAGCCACAAAGACAGAACCTAAAATCTGCATACCCTTGGGCCCTGATGAAGTCCACAAGTGTCACACAACTCCCACAAACTAAAGGCTTTTGCAAGCACTCACACCATTTCTACAGCCTCTAAAGTAAAATTCCTGCCAAAATTCCTGAAACAGTAACAGGAAAGTTCAAAAAAAAATACAGAGGTCCCTGAAGCACATAAGACTTTTTTAGACAAAAGCTGTCAGTAACAGGAGCCTCAAATGAAGTTTCACATCTAAATAACAGGCCTTCCCTTCCTTTCAACAGCAGTAGTCACTGCTGAGACCTCTGCATAGTTCTGTGAAATCAGGCATCATGATGAATTGCCTGAATATACTCATTTTAATACTAAAAATCTATTCACTATGCCAAATTCTGCTCTCGTTTTTACCAGGGTTACTTGAAATAATGAAGTCACTTCTTTTACCTGGGTAAGTTCAGGATTGTCTGGCAGATCTTTCTGAATAATAGATATTCAAGTATTTCTCAGCATCTCTTTTTTCAGAAACAGGATTTTTCTTTAGCATTTAAGTATACAAAATATAGATTTATTTTTCTTTTAAATGACCTGGGATTTTCTTGCAAATTGTGTTTGTAGTGTCAGGCTTTTGTCTGCACAAAACTATTTTGATAATTCCTTTTGGTCACAGAAGTATTTTGATGACAACAATATTTTGAGATAATCATTTGAATTATGTTGTCAGAAAAAAAAAGCTTTTTCAAAATTTTACCATTTCCTGACAAATTTGGGCAAACTACTTAACTATTTGAAATGCTGCAGCTTGCTTTAAAATACTTTCTCCTCTCCAGTCTCTGCTTAGATGTCTTATTGCATCCCTGACCTAAGATCGCAGCAAAGACAAAACTTTGGATTTTCCCTGCTTCACAAGAAAAAAGAAATGAGATGACAGCAACCCTGGCAAGTCCTGAAGGACAGAACAATTGGATTCAATATTGTGACCCCAATGGCTATTTGAGTCTGTGAATATCTGTGCTGCCAAAACCCATTGCAAAGACATTCCAGATTTACATAATTATTTTGTAGGGGGGAGAGTATTACCTTGGGCTTCTTTTTTTTTTTTTTTTCTATGTGTGGATTCTTACATTAAACATATGAAAAATACCCCAGCACACTCGGGAAGGGCTTGTGAAGCTGAAGAGTTGTGAGAAGAGCCTTTCTTGAAGGAGCTGATCCATAAGAGCAACCCTCTACACTCTGTCCAAGCTTTGTAAAACTACCTGGGTCAGTGATAATTATCATCAAGGTAAATTATATTCCCTGTCATGTCATATCACAATTAACCAAGCAGCCATAATCATCGTCTATCTTGCAAAGCCTCTGAGTAGGCAGTTTGCTATGTGGTGTTGAGAGATAAGATAGATGCCCACACAGCTGTGAGAAATGTCCTATTTCCTTGCTACATACAATCCATTTCAAAGGCAATAAATGCCCAGCAGTGTGTTATTCCGCTCTCTGCCATAACCCTTCTCTTCCTGCCACCTGACTATCACAGGCACTCTGCCTTTCTCCTGGCAGCAGCCTTGTTTATCCACTTGTCCATCATTTCTCCAAGTGTGGGCATGCAGTAGGAGATACAGAATGCCTGTCTGCACTTGGAGAAATCAAGAACCAGCAGGTGTGCCCACTGGGATTAATCAGCAAAAGCAAGAGGTGGCAAAGCAGAAAAGTCTCTGGTGCATAAAAAGCAGACTTAGCACTAGAGCATGCCTCCCTGCTTCAGTGCACCTCCACTTACACCTCCATGAGCCCAAAGTCTCTAAACACACCAGTTTTCCTTCACTGTACCCTCTCTACCTTGGCTGCCATCTGGCTTCTGGAAGTCAGAGCTGCTGACACCAAAATGTTTATGACCAACCTATAGCACAACTCCCACCAACAGCCAGTCAGCCCAGAGTTGTCCTTCCGCTGCTCATAAACAGCCTCAATGAGAGCAAAAATAAAATCTCACAAATGCTAAATTTTATAAATACTTCTGATCATTACTCACTGGCCTCATAAATCTCTCACACATTAGACAGTCAGACTAAGAGGACACAGAAATTTTGCTCTTAGTGCCATAAATCTTTCTCATGTTTCTATGGTTATAATAATAGAAATTTATTGTTGCTTTCATTTCTTCCCATATTCTGTGTAATTAATCTCGATGTGTTGCCATGTACATCAAGAGACAGTACATTTTGTGCCTGCCCATTTCTGTTTTTTTCAACAGCAAGTCCCATCTGAGTTAATATATTGTTTTATATTATATATAACCACTGACCATAACTCAGAACACAACACATTTTCATTTTGTTGCCCCATTATTTTTGCAGTAAGTCGATACAATATGAGGTGAAGCGTGCCTTGCTCAGCACTTATTGATCTGTCTGTTTGCCCATTGCTTACATCAAAACACCACTTGTCAGCTCTGCTCTGTTATGATTATCTTATCACACAGGAAGTGACAGCCTCAAAGACTAAATGCTAGGCAACATCCAAGGTCAGGTGACACCAAAATCCGGCCCAAATTCATTTGAGCAAGGCAAAGATCAGCATCTAGTGCTTCAGGATCAAATCTCCTTTTTATGCAGGACCTCTTCACTGCAATCAGGAAAGGCAACTATTGTAGGTAGGGGAGCACATCACGCAGCTCTTGCAGCACTGAGGCTCGATGTAGGCATGGGGGTAGAGCCACAGTAGCCCAAAATGAGAGGAACCCCATGCACCACAAATGACAAGACAAGCTGTCTTAATTTTTTGGTTGAAAAAGGAATTTGGAGTTTACTCAAAGCATGTCCATCTTCCTATAAGGAATGCTGACCTCATGGGAGATTCCATGAGTGGAGCAGAAATGTTGTGCATTGGTTTGGACTTTCTACTTCCTCAGCAAGATTTTTGCACAGTAGAAAAGCACAACCCTGCTTGTTGAGGACACTTAGATCGTTGTGTGTCAATGCAGCACAACAATAATACTTTGGACCAGGATCAAATGCCCAACATGTCACCTCTCTGCACATTCAGTGAACCAAAATAGTGCATGGTGCTCATCCATCTTGCCTTGGCATCATGTGATGACACATATGAGCAACAAAAATCACTGCCCCCTCTTCCCTGCATGTTTCTTTGTCCCCTGCAGATTTCAACTCACAAGAGCTTTGAAATATACATTTGGCAAGGCAACTTTGCTCTTTAATAACATGCAGCAGGGTAGTGTATGAATAAATTAATATTATTAGATACTTGCTTAAAGGATTGATCACTTTGCCTATGTGAAAAAGAGCTGTGAGAGACAGATGCCAACTGCCAATGTGCTGATGCATTTTGGAGTTTGTGAGCAGCGGGGGGAAAGTAGGGCTTTGAGTGACAGCAGACCTTCTTGAGGATTTGGGTCACGTTTTAAAACTCCAGACAGGAAAGATTAAAATTTATGCTTGGATTACTGATTGACTGAAATAATGTACCCTCCTATCTGGAAAATGACAAAGGCCCAATAGCAACCTCCACTGTACAGCTGTCCTTCTACATGAGGGTCAATGTTTTAAGTGAACAGATTTCCTGTACTTGGGCTTCTGCATAGGAGTGAGCCTCTGCAGAGAGAGAAACTTACTACAAGGTGGTTCAGAGGAAAGAGAACCCAAAGCATCCTCTGACACAGAGGCAATCTAGGGCACTGTGCAATGGCAGTGTGCAGAAAAGGTGAAAACCCCAAGACAGAATGTGTTCATTACTCATTACCAAACTATCATTTGTTTCAATCCCATGTTTTGGAGGCACTAGGCAAGATCAAGAGATGCTGCCAACCACCATAAGCACCCAAGAACCACAACATTGGGATCACAAAGCCCTGCACACTCTACTGAACACCTTCTCTTTTGTTGCCATCTCCTCTCTGTGGAAAACAAATACAGGACTTTCTGGAATGACAGCTAGGGTTGACATGTAATGGCGGGGAACACAAAAAGCTCACCCACCGTGTGGAGCTCCATGCACTGTGTCAGACAGCAATGTGAAGCACATAACTTCTGCTTCTCTCAGTGCAAGGCTGCAAAACAGGTTTAGAGTAACTTGTTGACACTGTACAACGCCAGCACCCAGGAACTCAACAGTTCCCATAAAGACAGACCCAAATTATTTCTTGTAGCATGCTTATAAAGATGAACTGAATAGCATTTCCATGCTCTGTATGGTTTGCCTTATTAGTGTGGGTATTAAATAGTATAATCCAGTACATTACAGCTAAATCTGATGAGGAAACAGCTGACTAGAGCTGACTTGTGTTCCTTAATTTACAAGTGTTTGATTTCCCTTTCATGTGCTGGATTTCTAATTGCAATCTATCCTATCCAAGTTGCAGCCTATATGCCACTCACTGCTGGTTACAGAACAAGGAGAACTCACATCCCTTCCCTCACCTGCTCTGCGGCCTGATCCCACCCTTACAGCAAAGCCCACTTGTACCCTGTATACCACTATGCTTTTCCTTTTGATGCACACAGTTTTCCTACCATTTCTCTCCCTTAAACTTCCCAGCTTCAGATTTTGAGTTTCTCATTTTTGAGAGTTCTTGTTCTCTTATCAGATGGTCTTTGGCTTCAAGGTTCTCAAAAGCTGCCAGCAGCAATCCACTACTGCAATTTGTAGGAAACATGGGAAGCATCCTTTAAACACACTTCACCAGAAAAATGAGGGACTGCTGGCACTATGCTACTTGCATTGCCTGGTGTTTCCATCCCCTGGGACGATGGAAGGGAAAGGTGCTAATGATACAATGTCCATTTTGCAGCTGCAATGTACTTCCAGAGAGACGTAATCTAATTGGTACCATATTACTTTAACAGCAAAATCAGTGATAGGAACATGGACAGTGAAGTGCTCGGTCATTTGAGGAGAGTTCATATGAACTGTGATGGCTGGGCTCATTGCTGTGAGCTCTGAGAAAATTAGATAGAGGTGAGCTAAGAGGAAATCCTGAACTAAACTAAAGCCTGTGTGGATCCCAGAAAAGGCCAATAAATTTTCTCTCTTATTCTTCATCTATTGGGATGTTTTGTTTTTTTTTTTTTCAAAACCTGTAGCTCAGGATCTCTCTGGTCTAAACACTTCACTTTTTGAAGTCCTGGGGAAGTTGGTGTATGGTCTGGGGAGTCTCCACTAAAACAGACCTTATACATAAATCAGTGCAAGGCATGCCAGGGTGCACCAGCCACTCTGGGTCTGCAGATGTCCTTTGGGCGTTTAGCCTTCGGCATCATCTGTGCAATGGCAGCACCTCCAGCCTCCTGGCTCTGATGACACTGAAATGGTCAGAAACCACAGTCCGGCTGACAGAGTGCAGCTGATCCTTCATTTGAATACTCACAAGGGGAAAAAAAAAGTGGGGGGAAAGCTCTTCTATTCACTTTGTTCCTTCTATTATTCTTCTTTGCACATGCTGCGTTTGTTTTTGTCATTAGGTTTCTAGTGTCCCTAATAAGATATTAATGAGATGCTAATTCAACATGCAAATTACAGGAGACTGGCATGGCAAGATTGCTATATTTAGAGCCAGAGCAGGATTTTAATGGCTGTCTTCACCCATCTTGTGCCTTTTGTCAATTGCTTTCTTACTCCAGTGAGTAGTCTCGCATCCCTGAAGTGTCTAGGTGACCTTGGAGGTTAGGAAAGACACAAAAAATCTGGACTGTATTTCCATAGCAGTAATGAGAAAATCTCACTATGTTTCAAAGACACTGTGAAAAGGAAGCCCTCTTCCTTTAAAAAAAAAAAATTAAAAAAAAGACCTTGGAGCAATAGCAAGGGGAAGTGAGAAATGGCATGCTCATTGCCACATTGCAGAGCTCAGGAGTGATGCCAGGATCCAGGTCTGACTCTGTCACACAGCTTGGTCTGGAGGAGTGGAGCAGAGGAGAGGAATCTGTGTATGTCTTGTGGTCCAGCACACACAGCATAGCCTGTCTCATGGCTGAGGCGCAGGCAGGGGTTCTGTTCCTCCATCCATAGACAAAGTGAGAGCTGGCTGCCTTGAGCTCACAGCAAGCAAACTCCTAAAATGAAATGCTCCCTTAAGAAAGCAAGCAAGCTGAGTGCTCAGGTATTGAAGGATACAAAATACTCAGGATGACATCATCCATTCCTACCACCTTTGCATTCCCATGATGTGCATCTCTCCTGATCAGTGTGAAAGAGCACATTCTCATACTGAACTTGAGGACTAGCTCTGCAACTCATACTAGAATTTGAGGCTTCTATTCTGTCACCTAGAAATTGAGAATAAGGATAAAGTCTTCTATTCACAAATGTTGTAGCACCACAGACCACAAGAAGATATTTTTAAACACAGTAGCTTTTAAAGGTACTGAAGCCTGAGAGAAGACCTAGGTAGTAAAAGCAACATGTACTTTCTTGCCAGAAGCTGTTATCAAGTATCTCACTTCAGAGGTTATCATGAGAGGTTTTCCTCTTCAGAAGCTTGATAACCATGTCCCACTGCAGTTTAGGGTCCATTTTCAGAGTGCTGGGACACCCTGTCCTGAAGCAACTGAATTCTGCTTCTGATCATACCAAGGGCCAAGTCCTTCAAACTACCAACTTTGAAATACTTTTAAGAAGAAACTGATTTTTTAAATTATTATTCTTATTACTAAAAGGTACCACCACCAAGCTCACTATCTCATTTGCTGTCACCATGTTATCATGTGCATATCAGATACCCCCAGCTTTATGACAAGTGCACACCCAATCCCTGCCAACAGCCAGTCACATTCACAGAGAGGCTTTTGTGTGCTTCTCAAAAGCTTAAACCATCTTTTTCCCGTCTATATGGACACATGTAAAGGGGCACCCAAAGGGACTGGCATACAAAGTTACCATGTTCACAAAACAGCACTCTCAGGTTGTGGAAACCAGTCACAGCCCCTGAACCATGTGTCTGCTTGGGCAGGCATTGCCTCATTCAGTATTTGCAGCTTCGTGTACCAGGCTTCTGGCTCACAAACAGCATTTTTAGTGTTACTCTATTTTTAGATATTACCCTGAATTTCTGGCTGAACCTTAGCTTGCAGACAGACAGCCCCATGGCTCTGGTGCTTCTTACAGGTTTTGATCATTTGCATCAACTGAGAAACTGGCTCCTATTTTATGGATTTTTTTTTTTTCCCTCTGAATCACAGTCTCCAGACTAAAATGGTACCAAAATCTCTGCAGACTTCTCTCTCCCCCAGTGGTTTCAGCTAGTTTTATTGCTCTGAGGCATCAGGCAGTTTTGTTAATAAGAGTAAATCCTTTTAGCCTCTGGTTAGTGCAGGTTGTGCTGTGATTGACAAGGTAATAAAAGTGTTAATGAGAGAAACTGGCACAGCCAGAGATCAATAGTTGCCAATAAGAAAAACAATTCTGATACTTAATTTTGTAGAATTCCCCCAAAGCAGTTGAAAATACATCACAATCGGTCTATTTTATTGTTTAATAGATGTTCTCTCCCTGGTGGTCTCAGATAGAGATCAAATTAACTGGAGATTGGGTGAAATGGCAAAGAAGAGAGGAGGATTCTTGTTCCTCCCAAGTTTGCAGGACTGTTGGGACATGGAGCTCTAGGGCAAAGCCATTTCTGAAATAAATGTGTTTGGGGCTACCTTTCCCATCCAGATGATTTCCCAAATCACTCCTTTATGCACACTTTTCCTGCAGTACAAATACAGGGGGGAATAGCACACAATGACAGATGCAGTGCCAGTGGTCACATTGAAGTTACAGCCAGAGGATCAACCATAATCAAAATGCTGATTCAACAGTGCTGTCCCAAAGGGCAAAGATACAGCTATGCTGAAGGAGTCAGGGAAAATGCCCTTTGGAAAAGAAACAATTTTAAGATTAGTACCAACCTAGGTTTCTGAGAGTTAATCAGAGTGGAAAAAGCAGATGAAGTGCATACAACTTGTACCATAGATTAACATCAGTGTCTTGCTAACCAGCTCCCATAGACAGCACACCCTGTGTGGCCCTAAATACCCTGTAACATCCTAAATCTCCTCTTACAAATCTGTCTGGTGGCAGATGCATATAAAAGCCTAATCCCATTTCAAGGGCAGCTGTTAAATTTAGGAGAATGTGTGCTGGCAGTAGGAAACACTGCCAAACTGGAAATGCAGTGAGGGGAGGGAACCAATTTCAGGAAGGGTACAGAAGGGCTGTAAGTCAAGTGGAAGAGAAACTGCTCTGCATTTGGGAAAGTATGGAACAGGGGAGAAGGACCAGTCTTTAGCTATACAAAAATGACTGTGAATACATTATCCAGAGGCCGGTTGAATTATGCATGGATGGTAAGACTCTTTGGGCAGCTTAATGACAACAGATTGTGCGGTCCCACTGGTTGTGCACAGGGAGTACCAACAAAGTCAAAGGGAAGGACAAAAAGAGGCCTCTTCACGTGGGCTGTGCTCATGGGGGACACTGCTGTAAAACCCCTTCTCAGGCAGGACAAAGAAACTGTCAGTCCAGTTCTTACAGCAATTATTTATTTTATATATACATTATTATTTGACAAAAAATTTTAATTTCTACCCCTGTATTATGAGGGGTTTGAGGCATTTTGCTGGACCGTGGTACAGAGAGGAGCAGTAGAGGACACTGGTACAGGGCTGACTGAATGCCAAGCCCACCAGTCATAAAAAATTAGTGGCAAAACTTCACTTATCTTGACAAACAGAAGAGCCTGGGCAAAGTTGAAGGCTTTTAGAAATAACTTCACCCTTTTTTTATGTGTAGGAATGATATGCAGGCTCTAATGTAGACTCTTCTAGTATTACATCTTACAGGTGTCTGTGGGCTTTTGGGCAGGCTGGCAAATGCAGATGCTCTCACTTTATAACAGGAAAGTTCTGCACAGTGATAAACCCAGGCTAATTAGGCTACACAGGTATGCAGACAGCAGCATAACAGAGAAGTGCTCTTTCCTGAAAGTTTTGGTGTGAGCTCAAAGGTGCTGTGAGCCACACTCTCACCTGGCAGGAAAGGAGTCATGACTGAATTTTCCAGCATGAGCCCTTGATTTTTTGACTAAAACTACACGGAGCCAACCTGCAGGTCCAGTTGGGCATGCAAGGTCTCCAAATGTAGTCTCTGACAAGGTATGTATGGATTTCTGTGGAGCAAATACAACTATAGTAGAGCCAAAAAGGCTAGGCAGAACCAAATCTGTTCTTCCTTACTCCTCCCATCCCATAGCATAGTTAAACAAATATTTCTGCCTGTAAAGAGAGGGGAATAATTGGAATCAAAGGGCATGAAGAGAGAGATCAGCATGAAAGGATACCCAGATGAAACCAAGGGGTTTGACTTATCCCTTTGGCTTTATCCCCCTTTTCTCATCCTGTCTGTATTAATGTGGTGCTAAAACCTTATTGTCTGACTGCATTATTATTAATGACAACTGGTATCCCAGAGGTCAGGGTGGCACTGCAGCTTGCCATTCACTTTAATTATCGATGCACATCACCAGCTTCAGAAATAAAAAGAGATAAGATGAGGATTATTGAATCCCATCTTATGCTGTGTGTTATCGTACACTCTACATCCTGATCAGTTCCTATCAGCTTTTCTCAGCTCACTGCAGGAGGGGAGGGGAAAATAAAGAAGGTTTTCCTTTTATGTTTTCATAAAATTAAATTTTGCCTACATCTTTACAAGTTTGGCCAAAGCAAATTCTGACTATCACATTAATCGCTACATTTGCCCAGTGATTTGGCTCGTGACCACAATATTTAGGTATTTAGCTCTTTAGATATCCAAATATAAAGGTATTTAGCTCTTCAGAAACACAAATCTTTAGATGTGTCTACATCTAAAGTAGTTGTTGCTGTACTTCAGGACTATCACTGAGACAGATACACAGCTTAGTCTCATTTGGTGGGAATGGATCAGAATAAAGAGAGCTTAAAGATGCAGACAAAATTCACCATTCTCTGATGAAACACACCATTCACTGTCATTTTATCCAGATTCAACACTGAACTAAGCAAGCTGACTCAAAACAGGGGTGGGAATGCTTTTTCATCAACAACAAAAAAATAATATCTCAAGTGTATGAAGTATTTTCCCAGCAGAGTCCTTCCAACCCAAAGAACCATCTCTTACAAAGCATATTCAAAGAGAGAGAATTGCTGGGTGAAAAGAAATTAACAGATTCTCTGCATCTGCAGAGAACTCGTTCCACATATTGGGCCTTCCACTATAATAATAACAATGTATTATTCATGGAAATGTATGCAAAAGCCAAACAAGAGGAGCTATCCATATGCACTAAATACCCACGCTAGTTTTGAAAGGCAGCTCAGAAGGAATGGTAGTCTTTTATCTATCCTGTCATTTACAAGGCAGGTAACCCAGCTCTCAAGTTCCAACAGATTGCACACTCCCAAACGTAACTCATGGTGTCTGTTGTTGATAAAACAAGACCAGAAGAAAGGGGGTTGGAATGAAGCTTCCTGTGAGGAATACTGCCCACACCAGTATATGGCTTTTCCCCATTTTCATGCAAGGCACAGGTAACCTTGTTAGTTTTTTTATACACCTCCAATTACAATCAAGAGGCAGATAGGCCTGCCACATGAGTTAAAGAAAAGGTCTTTCTGAACTGAATCAATGAAATATATATATTTTACATGTATATACATGGCTCAGCTCTGCTCCCTTTCAAAGCATGATGATTACCTCTCACAGATGCAATGACAAGAGGCGCCTTTGGCAATCCCACAGTCCCCTTCTCCTTCTGAGAACTGGCAGAATAAAGGGGAAGAAAAGCCCAGAAGCCTTTTTTAGCCTCCTTATTTTTCTTTGTCACATCATTAAGGGTTCAATGAATCTCCAATTAAATTTCCCTGACTGCTGTCACCATTTTGATTGATAGGTGTCCTTGGATCAACCTCAGTAGGGCATGTTGTTGCACCGAACTCCCCCTTTCCACTCGCCATCCATTATCAGCCCCTTGTCATCATTACCTTCACAAGTCACTTCATTTACCACAGAAACGGTGTCACCAACCGATAGGGGAAATAGAAAAACATTTGTTACAAATAGGGAAAAACATTAATAAATCAGGTTGGGCTTCAGCCTGAAACTCATGGAGAAATAGTTTATCTCCGCTGTGCTTGTTCACCAGTTGCCCTTATAAAAAACTCTAAACACACACACACATAAATACTCATGCTCAGAAGGAAAAATAAACAGGGCAGAGCTGTGTGCAGATAAAGCTAGAACAGGTTTTACAACTTGGGACTTTCTTCATTTTGAATCCCCCAAAAAATATGGGTCCTTGAGTTAACTTCAAAACCCTGATATACTAACAAGATTTAAGCTATAGAGGCTGAGTCTTTGCTACTGACACTATCTGGAGATTTTCTACCAAAACAGTTTTTCATCAGAAAGCAAACACTTTGTCAAAATTAAAACCATTTTTACAAAAAAGTTCATTTATGATGGACTCCTGACTGAAAAAAAAAAAAAAAAACATAAAAAAGCAGGAAGAAAGGGAGCAGGGTATTTTAGGCTTCTAGAAATCTTTTTTTTTTTTTTCACATCATCTGTTTAGAAACCTTTTAATAAAACTGTTTAGAAACCTTTTAATAAAAAAAGCATCATTAAAAATGAAATGTATGAAATAAAATTTTAAATTTGTGAAAAAATAATTCAAATTTAGTTTAAACTTAAATCTGATTTAAAAGTTACATAAAAATTTTCTTCTGACTTTTGCAGCTTTGGGTCAGAATTTGGCTCTATTTAGGAACTCCTCTGAAACTCAGAATACCTGCATAGGGTGGGAGCACCATTCTGTGTTTGCCACCAATGCAAGGAGTTGTACACACAGATTTCAGGTTACATATGAACTGACCTAGCTAGGACAATAGCCAGGTTTTTGTTTCCTGTTTGTTCAGGATCTGGTGGAGTAGGAACCTGTTTGTGACAGACATGCCTATCCCTGCTGTGATTTATCATACAAAAAGGTCTTTATACATTTCACACCAAGGACTGTATCCCCAAGGACTGACACAGAACCACTGCTGCAATCCCTCATCTTTTTTTCTCTGATCACCATGAAAGGATGGGAACACTCCTAGATGCCTGGCAATTGACAACTCAGCAGGGAAGGCCTGCCCTTCAAAAACAAATAAGTAAAACCAGAACAGCCTTACTAAATTATTTGTAAATGAAACCTTACTGCAAGTGTTCTGCAACACACCATCATTCCCATTGCAGCAGCAGCTCCTGGTACGGGAAGCAGCCAGCACACACTGCCCTAAAACCCTTAGGGCTCAAGGAGCCACAGCTGCCTCTCATTTGCATGAGTTTCATCTTTTGCTAGAGGTTTAACACCACAGTAAGAGAACATGTGTGTTCCTGAAACATGCTGGACAGTTTTACCCAAGATCCAGTCCAGTCCTTACCTGTAGTTCCCATGAGCTCCATCTATTCCCAGGAAGACAGCCAACGTCACAACAGGGGAAGACCAGCTTTTCCCTTAGGAAGTGTTTGGAAGACCATCTCAGCAATTAAAAAGCTTCACCACTATTGAAATTAAGAGGATTAATGGTTTTAAACCCCAGGGATCCCTGGTTCATCAATCCACCAGCACACACTTTTTCCTATCTGCTTATAACTAATTTTAGCTGATGCATCCAGGAGCAGTAGGAGAGTGAGTTCACACAGGCCAAGGGTTGCTTGGTGAGCAGAGGCTGCAGGTTTGCAAAGGCCACTCCAGAGCACCACAGCACCTCGCAATTTGCCCTGATTTATTATGCAATTAGCAGTGAGTGCATCTCGGTGCACTGCAAGAGACAGCACCAGCAGAGCTCAGTGTTTAAAGCTGACTCTGTACTCAAACACCTAAATAACTGCTCTGGTTTTCTTCACTGATTTCAATGCAAATTTTGTCTGAAAACGAACTTCTACAGATTCTCAATGCAGAAAATCTCAATCAAAGACCACAAACCACGAACCACGATTTTAAATGGATGACTTTCATGTAGCTTCATCAGACTGAATGCTACAGACACAGAGAAGAAACTTAGTTTACTGTAAAGCCACAGTGCAAATGCTTACTGTGGAATGGAGATGCATAGACAGAGAGCAGAGATGAGGAATTCCTGTGGGAAATCAAGTCATATGGTAGCTATAAAAACCAGACACACATGGAGACGTGGAGAAGGTTTTCAACACGTATGCATTGACCATGATAAACAGTGGGCACACAGGAGCTGCTCTCCATACCCAGACCATGGCACCAGGCGGCAGAAGATGGGGTGAACATAACCTTGCAGAGGTCAATGTGGTTTTAATTGCCCAGTTTTCTCTGTACTTGCTTTTGTGTAGCTAAAATCCTCTGTTTGTGGCAAAACTCTCAACTCTTGGGACCCTCACAAGATGGATCAGAAAAATGAAAAAGTCAGCCATTGCATTTCTACAGAATATTTGTTCCAGTGGCTGCCGCTTTCTTGGTGGAAAAAGTGAGATAGGGCAAGATAATTAATTTGGGGCTTTTTTGGACGGGTATTCTGAGGTTTCTGAGTGTGCCCCAGCTCCCATAGCCTATTGAATGTGCCCTCAAGGCAGCTTCTTTTCCCTTTGTAATTCACAGCAGCATCTCTGTTTTCTGTGCATTATTGAAAGCCTCTAACCCAGCAAATACTTTTTTAGGGTGGAATCACTTGTCTTTGACTAAAAAAACTTCTTCTAGCCCTTACATGGGCAAAACAAAAGCCCAGAGAAAGGAAAAACTTAAGTTAATCCTGGACATGAGTGTACAGAGGTGAATGAGAGTCTTTCACCAATAGGAATGGGATGTAATGCTGCTCTTGCAATCACAGGAGAAACTTCCGCTGCCACAATGTGTCTTTTTCCAGTATTTGTACATTTCTTCCTCTCCTTGCTAGCAAACTGAGAAGATACAGAAATGCCAAACTGCTAAAAGAGCCAGACCAGGTATCAGAGAAATAAAAATGAAATAAAACTGCACATACCTTTTAGTGATGCTGTTTGTAGATGTCCGAATTGCAGTCATAAAACTAGGGAAAAGGCACTGAAGGGATGGGAGAGCTCTCCCCAGCCCTGCAGGCCTTGAGCAAACCCTGGGCTCCCCTTGGGCACTGGGTGCTGCACACATTTTCCTCTTGCTTTGCTCAAGTCACCAGCTTGACCACATGAAGAAGAGTTTACTTAAAACTATACCAAGCAATAACTCAGCCTTTTTAAGAAAAAAAAAAATTAAAAATCAACTATCATTCACAGTCTTAAGACCACATTTGTCAAGAAACATCGGCAAGTTCTTCCCTCCTGCAAAGCCGGGCTGCTACCTCAGGTGAGTCGGCCCCGAGCATCTGCACCTGGGACCCCGGGACACCAGAAACAAGGCCTGGAGGAGAAGCTCGGCTGGAGGACATTTTTAGCCCACAGTAGGTGGGAAGCAGCATGTCTGCACTGCCCTCACACCTCCATTCCTGCGGCTGGGTGCCGGTGGCAGGTGCAGCCTGCGGAGCGGAGTCCCGGGGAGCTCCACCCGCCCTGCGGCAGCCCCTTGGCAGCGCCGCGCGGGAAATGCATCCCAGAAAGGGCAAAGAGCCGAGTGAGGAGTGAGGGGGGAATGTGGAAAACGGCCCCGAAAGCACTGTGAGGAGAGCAAAAAGAGGATGGGTATAAGGTGGTACCCCTGCAGCTGGTGGAGCAGAAGACACATGCCTGAGCTGAGGAGTGTTTCCTGCAGCTGTGACTTATTTAAATCAATCATCATTAAATTATCATTTTTGAGAGATGGAAAACAATTAAAAGATTATTCCTGATGACTAAGCAAGCCTAAGTGCCATGAAAATGAGTTGTTCGGCACCATCACTATCAAAAATGAAGTTCACTTTGGATGTGAAATACGTCTGATGAGCATGATGAAGAAAATGGTGTTAATTTGGGCAAGTGAATAAAATAAGAATTTTCTGACTATCTATCAGCTGTTTAACAGGGTATCTGCTATCAAATTTAGAAGTGCAAAGGGGAGAGAATTCAGAGAGAGGAGGTCTTTTCAAGTTCAGCATAGTTCGGCTTTCCTGGACCTTACTCAGTTCAGCACAGTTCAAATCATGAAGAGAAACCATCAGGAACTACAAAAAAAAGAACTGATTGCAAAGGCCTTCTGAAATTATTTCCCAGTGTTAGATTGAAAGGAGATTTTATATTTTTTCCTCACACACACATCAAAATAAAGCTCAGACAGGAAGATTTTTAAGAGTCTGAAAGCTACAAACAGTGAAGAGGGAATTTGCTATGCCTGCAGCTGGGCTGGAAACTTTTAGTCTAAGTCCTACCACACATTTCAGTGAGCACAGAGCTTTGCTTTAAAGACTTAAGGCAAAAGAACACACACCACAACTCGGTGAGCTGCTTCCAGAGTTAATTTCCTCATTGTTAAAATCTGCCTTTTGTTTTGTAGCCCTCAGCTTCCAGCCTTCAGAGCTCAACACACCCTTGTGTGCTCGACTGAAGAGCTCTTTAGCTAAAGGAAACATGGCTACATTCAGTCTTTGATCAAATCACTTTCTGGTTTTTTCTTTGTCAAAGGGAATGGGCAGAGCTTCTGGGAAGCTCCTACATCTTTCATTGTGAAGTGCAATCATGGAAAATGCAAAGTGTTATTCCAGAAGCATCTTCATAGAGGCTTGATACAGACCTTATCCTCTTAATTTTGCGCTTCTTTTAGAAGACTGTCATTCAGCTGTACCTTCTTTGAGGACTTATAATCACACTAAAAACTGAAGCTGGGCACTCCCCCATATTGGCACAAGAGGCCAGCTATTTCCCAGGTCTGCATCTTACAGAATTCAGGGAACCTCACACACTGATTAGAAGGAGGTTAACACAGACCAAACCATTAAAAATATTAAAATATTTTTGAATATTCAATATACACAACAGTGGGTTTTACTAACTTTAAAGCACTATTTCAATTAGTGTCTGGTTGTTTGGGTTTTTTTCCCATTAACCTAATTCACTACAATTTTCTTTTCAATAATAACTAAAATGAAGGATTCCCCCCAGCTGTTTGTATGAAGGAAGGCACAGACAGGAACAGTTTGATGTCCGTTTCACTGCAATTGTGAGTAAAAATGCAGATAAATTAAAATTATGCATAATTATTATCACCATTAACACCATCTGTCATCACCCAAATGTGCTGGTGGGTATACTGTTTATATTTTTTTCATGTACATACACACACACACAAACCTGGATATAACCACCCCCAGGGAGCAGATTCTTTGGGACAGAGTATCTCTGCTCTGCTACTGGAGCATCACAGTCCCAACTCTCTTGGAGCTGCTGGCTGCTCTTGTAACACACCCACCAGCACTCAGGGGAGAAAACAGATGCAAAGCAACCCATGGCTCCCAGCCCCTCCAGTCATCTAAGGAGGCAGAAGGTCCATAAGTTGAGACCAGATTCAGACTTCCCTTTGTAAGCACAAAAATAATGGTTTAAATATATGATATCCAGCTCCTGAAGGGAAAGACCTCCTGTTTTATTCTGCTCCCATGATGTCCCACAGCTGTGCATTTGAACAAGACTTTTTTTCCCCCATTGTTAAAGAGTCATGACATTTTCTTGATTTAGCACTTGAGGTTTTGTTTGAAAATATGAACCACCTAATTTGTAAATCTTAACCAGCAACATGAGCCATCTGTGCATATTTATAAAGTACACTGGCTGGAGATACGTTAATGATGGAATATAGCACATATGCATATTCCTGCTTGGGATATATTTTTTAAATGCTCTTTTTCTCCAGAGGAGGCAAATGACTAATTGCTTCTGTTGTTTAGGTGCTTGAAGTGGAAAATGGGCATTTCTGCTGTTCTGACACCATTTCCAGGTGTTAAGTCCACACATGTACAATAAACATAAAGTAACCAACAAATGTTCAGACCTTGGCAAAAACTCCCTCTCTGCCCTCTTGCCCTAGGCTAGGACTAATTGCTGCCTGCATGTTTATGTCAAACTGTCCCAGATGTTTTATGATTTACTCTTGTGAAATGAAAATAGATCTGAAAACATGTGAATGAATTCAAGGTTAATCACACTTCTGCTACTGACTCTAACTTCCCTGCTGCACACCTTCATAAAACTGTCCATGTTTTATCCTCATCAAAAAACAAATTCAGGTTCCTAAAGCATTATCTCTTTGGAATTTAAATGACCAAATACTAACCATGATGTTGAAACAATATCATAATATGTTACATTGCCATAAAGTTTCTTGGTCTAGCTCTGCATACTGGAAAAATCAAGACGAAGCCATGGATTTCTTATCACATATGATCCTAATAGCAACCTCAAACCACGAGTACCTCACCCATTTCCCCTGGGCTTGCTCCAAGGCCTCCTGTATCCTGGGAATTCATGCCAAAAACCAATGGGAGCTGTTGATGAGAGAGAGAGATGTGGTCACAGTTCTTGTCTTCATGTGGTGAATCTGGACTCCTTCACTGAGCAATCCCATCACCAGGAAAGAGCATTGCTGACTCTCCTTTCAAACTTCATAACTGTGCTTGAAGAAACTAAAGATGCATTTGACCAGACAGGTAAACAAAAGAATTTTGTGATCCTCCTTCTATTCCATAAATAAATGTATGCATTGAAAAATGACGCATGGTTGGACTGACCCTTTCCAGCTCATTGGCTGCAGGAAAGTATTTTGAAAATTACTTTAATACATATTTACTCAATGGACCAGAATGATTCACTTCAGCACATGAATATGCCTTATTAAAAACTGCTTACACACAGATTACCCAAACCAGTCCTTTTATTCAACTCTCCAAGGCATGTATGAAATACCGTGTTCATTACATGTAAGTCTGGGAAACCATTATTTCACCTGTCTTCTCCTAGAGAAAAGAGAATGCCTTAAAAAGAGCAGAATAAAAATGATTGCAATGAGTGCTTCAGATGTCATGAACTGGTTGGAGAAAGTCTGCCTGTAACTGAAACTGAGCTATGAGCCAGCCTGGGGTGGCAAGTTCTTAGCAGGGCCTGTTGTGACAGGACAAGGGGGAATTGCTTTAAACTGGAGGAAGGTAGATTCAGACTAGATATAAGGAAGAAATATGGATTACTATGAGGACAGTTAAACACTGGAACAGGTTGCCCAGACAGGTCATAGGTGCCCCATGCCTGGGTTAGGCTGGATGGGATTTTGAGCAACCTGATCTAGTTGAAGATGTCCCTGCTCATTGCAGGGAAGTTGGCCTGTAAAGGTCCCTTTCAAATTAAAGCATTCTATGAATCTATGTTTCTTCCCATACTCCATATAAAACTTCCTGCAGAGGATGCAGGCCCCCAGGGTGCAGAGACACTTCTGCAAAATGTTCCAAAACAGGCTCATTTTTCAGTGGGATAAGAAAACCTTTCCATTATCCTCATCCTCTGTGGCAGGTCAGCCCACCCGCTATGTGAGCCTGCATCGCTTGATGGGCTGGGGCCGAGCAGCCTCGGGGAAAAGTGTCTTAATTGCTGGTAATGCAATAGCTCCACTTAGCACCAGCAAAGCAATTCAAAAATGGAATCAAACATTTTCTGGATACACATCCAGGGAGCAGCCGGCTGTGTTGGCATGTTGCTCCATTACTTAACCACTGGGTCATATATCTGTGACTACAGATGGCTTTTACATCCGCACCTCTTAAGCAGCATCTGATACCATGACCGAACGCTGGCCCAAAGGGAGAGACACAGTCATTCTGACCAGAAAGACTTTTTCCTTTAAATTAAACATCATCTCAGGCAAGGCATCAGAAGGTTTTTCTGTGGCCCCATTAGACCCAATGGAAATAGCCTTTCTCAGCTCCAGCATGGGAAGAACTACACATCTGCCTTGCAAAGTCCAGGGATGGGCAAATGAAATTACCCTTCCATCAATCTCTCACCAGCACACCAAGACACCCACACTGCTTCCTATGGAGTACCTTTAGTGTTTCTTAAAAACATTTTTTCTCCAACTCCCCTTCATCTCAGTTTTTTCCTTCCAGGCATCTCTAAGGAATCCACAGCCTCCAGGGGCAGCTGCAAAAACATCACCATGCCAGTATTTGCAGTGTAAATCTGTTGAGCTTAATGCTGACAGAGCTACAGCTGCTTAGCTATATGACTGCACAGGGAAGGCAACACAGAAGACCAGAAAAAAAGTGCTTTGGTCTAACTGAACCAACATACCAGCAAAGTCAATGACAGCACAAAATATGAAAGCAGAATGGTCCTACAAACAGACCCATGGGGCATCAACTCACCAGGTACCAAGGCAAAAGTATTCATGCTATGGAACCTGCTGTAGGCCGGGCACTCTGTGGCCCAGAGAAGAAATGGTGCAGACCATAGACTCATGGTCCCTGGCTCATTGTACATACACAGGCTTTGAAAAATGCCTTGGTGAACACCTGTGGTCTCTCACTCTCATCCTCAACCACAAGCTAAGTGTCCAAATGCCCCAGCTTTATCAGAACTACTTATTTGCTTGAATATTTTTATATAGGGTTATATTGTGAAGAATTGTTTTGTTCAAGGAGAAGAGTGATGGGTGAAAATTGCATAAAGCTCCTCAGAATGTATTTCCTTATTTGTATGTTTCTCATGCAAGGGAAGCCACATATGGTAGCAAATATTTTACAAAATCTATTCCACTTGTAGAATAAAACTCCAAATTATTCCATGCTATTAAAGACCCATGGTATATAAAATGAGATGTGAGCAGTACCACATGACACACTTCAGGTTAACCAAAACAATTTGTTTAACTCAAAATGAACCTTCTCACTCCATGTTTGAGGATAGGCATTTCATATTGCTGAAAGCAATTTCTCCTAGAATTAAAAACTAGGGTATTTATTTTTTATTTCCCAATTTCACCATATTTCCATATGCTACTTCAAAAAATCTGTCCTTTCTTTCATGCAAAACTGCTTCTCGGACAGACTTGGAAATAGAACATCAACCCAAACTGCACTCTTATAGCAAACATAGCACTCATTCCAGCACAGGTGAGACATATGTGAGAAGAATTTTGCTTTCTTCCCATATAAATATTTAACTGGCTCAGACCCAATTTGCCTAAAGGATCAAGCCTTCTCTTCTCATTGATTGCTCTGCTAACTTCTTATTAGTGCTGGAGATCATCTCCATGTCTTTAAAAAGAAAGCTGGAATAACCTTGAAAATGAAGAAATATTTACTAGAGAGAAAGAGGAACGAGGCTTCAATGTTGAGAAGAAAATTAGTTTGAAATCTTAATTTTAAAGCAAGGTGGGAAATGGAGAAGTTCCTGGGGTTCTTAAAAAGTTCCCAACCAAGCACTTTTTTTCTTTTTTTTTTTTTTTTTTGAAGCTATGAAGTGGGCTACCTCCCACTTCACTAACAGGTGCATAAAAAAAAAGGAGAGGTTTAAGAGGATGCAATTTGATTTCAGGGTAAGAAACAGACCAGCAGCTAGCTTTTGAAGATAACTATTGCTGGATGCTACACAAACCTGTCCCTTAAGTAATGCCATGTACTGAGAATGTTGTCCTTTGCATGTCCCTTTCAGTGTTGTGCCCATGGGATTACACAAAATGTATGATTGCTAGCTGAGATTCTTCAAAAACGTGGACAGAATATGGTGTCCCAAACTTGGAAAAATACAAGTGCAGAGAAATTTCCAGAGTCAGCTCTGGTTTGGGATGTTTGTCCAAAACCAAGTCATTTTAGCTCAGCACTGTATGCTGATCCTTCCCCCTGATCCAAGTCAGAGCTGTTACAGTATGCCACTTGAACATGGACTTAGGGGAATATATACTCTCAGCATGAATCCAAGGGCTCAGAGGGGCAGGTAGGATGGACACAACTCCAAACTGCTGCTGGAAACAGGAATTGGCTCCTCACTGCATTCACTTCCATCCTTAAACAGGTGTTTTTCTCCAAGGCATCAACCTTTTTCATCTCACAACCTTGTGGAGATAAAGCTTGGCACTTGGTATATTTCTTTGGTGCTTAAATCTGTCAAAATTCATCATAATTTACAAGAACTGTAGAGGAAAGATAGGGAGACATCTTGTCCCAAAGACCATATTTAGGATTGTTTGGCTCAAAATAACACATTGCTCTTTTCAGCAAATGCTGTGTGCAGGTAGCAAACTCTAAAACAAATAATTTAATTTCTAAAATCTGAAAAAAATCCTTCTGTGATAAGATTAAGAAGCAGGTAAGAAAGCAATTCTTCTGGGAGGAAAAAAAAAAACACAGCTGTGAAATAACCCTTAGGGGCTTTAGAAGGAAGGCTTGATCTTAGGTGATACATGTGGTCCTGCCTGAAGAGATGGTGCTGGATGACTTGTGTGGGGCTCATTCAAAAATTCCTGGTTACCAGCATCCTCAGTGCCTGCAAACATGTGTTGGAGCCAGGTTTTAATCGAGAGCTCAGAAAAAGAGCATGTTTTCCACTGGGGAATTTGGGTGGCATAAATCTGTAGGCTTAACAGGTTTGAGTCTCGAGGGTAGGCATGCTCCCATTGCAAGCGCTTTCCTTACAGCTAGATAAAAGCTTCCCATAAATAAAGCTTTGAAATCTTCCAGGAGAAGTTAGCTATACAAATTTGGGCACATGAAGCTTAGTGTAAGCAATAATTCCACAGATTTTTATTAGAAAGTAGATATATGGGAGCAGCAATACATGATAAATCAACATATTTGCCTCTTTACTGGCTTTTATGATAGGCATTAGCAGTAGTGACTGTCACAGAGATCATAACAGCTTTATTTCCACCATTACTGTAAGACAAAATCAAATCTAAGCAGTTGATATTATTTTTAAGTATAAAATCTTTTCCCTTGCTTTGAAGTGGTGACAAAATCATTCCTGGTAAACATCAAATTCAGGGGGAGGATGGAAGTGGGGAAGAGGGGGGGAGGGAGGGAGGGAGGGAGGAAGGGAGGGAGGGAGGGAGGGAGGGAGGGAGGGAGGGAGGGAGGAAGGAAGGAAGGAAGGAAGGAAGGAAGGAAGGAAGGAAGGAAGGAAGGAAGGAAGGAAGGAAGGAAGGAAGGAAGGAAGGAAGGAAGGAAGGAAGGAAGGAAGGAAGGAAGGAAGGAAGGAAGGAAGGAAGGAAGGAAGGAAGGAAGGAAGGAAGGAAGGAAGGAAGGAAGGAAGGAAGGAAGGAAGGAAGGAAGGAAGGAAGGAAGGAACTCAGTCTCATTTGCATCCTTTTGGTAAGATTTTCTTGGAGCCTTGGAGGCAGCTGACATGACTTGCTCAGTGCATAGCCATCACAGTGTCTCCCTGATAAATTGGGAGGTTTGGAGTTATTGATGGCATCACAGGAACTGCTGACCTCTCCCACAGGGTTCTGGCATGACTTTTGCTGTTGCAATGTGGATATGACCAGCAAAAAAGTGTTTAATCTTTTTCAGTTGTCTCCTTGAATAAATCATCTTATATATAATCTGATTATAATTTAATATAAATACAGAAATTAAATAGATAATTGGTAAATAGGGCTTTAACAGCAAAATTATTATAATACAGGGTAAGAGAGGCTAGACTGTCTTAAAAATTTTTCTCTCTTTCTAGGGTAGGACTTAAAAGACAATTACAGAAATTTTCCACCTAAACCTAGATCTGTAAAAGTCCAGGCACTCAGCTCTGACTGGGAAGTCCCCAGAGCTCTTTACAAGCTTAAGGAAGAGGAGGCTGTTTTGTTGGTATCAAAGTAATGTGGCCTTGCACCCTTCTTTATCTGCTCACTCAACATGTACCATGTAGTGAACAACTTGGTGAGTTGAATGCCAAATGGATGCTTTATTTTGCAGCTGCCCTTTTTGAATTCCCATTGTAGGCAAGACTGGAAGCAGTGTCACGTAACACAATAGCACTACACAAGGTGAAAGGTAATTTTATCCACTGTTTCATCTTCCATGGCCACACTCATCATAATCCCACCTCTTTCAGACTCTCTTGCCTTCCACAAAACAACCCGCGCCTACCCTGGGGAATCATCGGACACATAATTGCAGTCTTCCTCCTTTGTGGTTAGTCCTGCAAAACAGTGCTTGGTCCATATGTTGCTGCTGACACTATAGAAATGATGCTATGGAGTAATTACAGGAGGGGACACTGGGAGGGGGGAGCTTGGCGTGCTGCTCTCCCACGAGGTGCGCAGTTGCGAAGCAACCTGACACATCTGCCAGGGCTGTCTAAGAAACTATTAACCAGTTGCTACCTCCTATGCTCAAGAGCTGCAGGCAATTTTACAGTAATAGTTTCTCGGCTTCTTGCACGCAGGCAACCGCGGTGCCGAGGTACTGACTTAAATATGTATCACGGAATGGCATCCTTAATAGAGGCTTTACAGGAACAAAATGTATGTGGGTAATCCCCAAAGGCTGGGCCAAATGACAGCTTCGTTATTGCTCTGAGGATGCATGGCAGGCTCCGTGGGCCGGGAGCAGGGAGCAGCCATGGGAATGGACAGCTTTGATTCACAGGAATGATTCTGCAGCCCACCTACAAGGACCCAGGGGTACAATCAAAAGCACCTGTGCAGGGAACCCTTAGTGCACCATTATTGCGTGTGTTGGGTTTGCACGGCCAGGTTGGGCAGGGTACAGTAGGAGGATGTGCTACAGGGGTGGCTTCAGTGAGGAGTTGCCAGAAGCTTCCCCCATGTCTGATAGAGTCTGTCCCAGCCAGCTTCAAGACAGAGCCACTGCTGGACAAGGTTTAGCCCATTAGTGGTGACAGTTGCATCTCAGGGATGACAGATTTAAGGGGCAGAAATTACCTCAAGAGCAACTGCAACCAGAGAGTGGAGCCCTGCAGACGTTGCAGCCCATGATGAGGCAGCTGTGTCCCTGAAGCCCATGGCAGGTACATGGATGAGAAGTGATCCCATGAAGGACTCCATGCCTAAGCAGATGGGTGCACAAAGGAGTCTGTGACCCTGTGGAAGCTCATGCTGGAGCAGGCTCCTGGCAGAACCTGTCACTCTGTGGAGAGAGAAGCCTGCGTTGGAGTAGGTTTTCTAGCAGGACTTGTCACTCCACAGGGAGCCCACACTGGAGCAGTCTGTGTCGGAGTAACTGCATTCCATGGAAGTGACCTACACTGGAGCAGTTTGTGAAGAGCTCCAGCCCATGGGAAGACTTGTGCAGACAAAAGATCATGAAAGACTGTCTCCTGTAGGAGAGGCCCCATGCTGGAGCAAGGGAAGAGTGAGAGGATTCCTCCCCCTGAAGAGGAAGGAGCAGCAGAGAGAATGTGATGAACTGACCAAAATCCCATCCCTGCACACAGTTGGAGATAGAAAATTTGGGAGGAAATTTAAGCCCAGGAAGAATAAAAGATGGGGGAAAGTTTTTCAATATTTAGTTTTTATTTTCATTACCCTACTCTGATTTGATTGGTAATGTTAAATTTTTCTCCAAGTTATATTTGTTTTGCCTGTGATGGTAATTACTGAGTGGATCTCTCACTGTCCTCATCTCAACTCATTAGGCTTTTGACATATTTCTTCTTCCCTGTCCAGCTGAGGAGGGGACTGATAGAATGGCTTTGGTAGGCACCTGAATTCCAACTGTAGAGAAGCAGAGGTGAGTTTTTGGGAGCCTGGAGCTCTGGCTTGCAGAAAGGACCACGAGCCAAGTTCTTCCACAAACACAAAAAGAAGGCAGACTTCTATGCAGTAAAGCTGGGCTGAGTATGGAACTCCCCAAAGTGGTCTGACAATGCAGTGAATAATTTGCCTTTTTGTTTTTTTAGTAAGAGTGAAACTGAACATGAAAGCAAAGACAGTTCAGGCATATGAATGTGCAGAATTAGGTTTAAGGCTCATTGCAGGTGAATGAGGTAGGAGATCATGCTGGTAAATGTTGGGAAGCTGATTTAAAACATCTGAAAGCTTAAATGGCACTTAATGCCTCCAGAAAACTACCTGAATCCTCAGAGCAAGGGCAAAGTCTAAATTTGCACGAGATGTATATCCAGTACCCAGAGACATCTCCTCCTGATGCACAGCTTCCCCTTCACAATATTCCCTGCCCAAATGGAGGCCAAAAAAAAAAATAAAAAAAACTCACTAAAGGACTGGGCTCTGGAGGGGATGCATTAGTTGGCATTATTTTCTTAGTCATTGAATTTCAGCGATTCAGAACAAGAAGCAATGCCTCTCTCCACGGCTTTAATGACGTTTGCTGTCAGAGACATGAGCCACAGGAAAGGACAGGGCTGTAACTTTATTTTAAGCCGGATAGGCTGTAGCTAAATCTCCTGAATCCTTTTCAGCTTTGGAAATGGTTTTCCCCTATCTCTGCCTTCTACCTGGTACCTTCACATTGTTTGTGCTAAAAGGGGAATGATACTTTTAATCTCAAAAATGCCTTTGGAGCTCTGGAGTGGATCGTTTTAAAGCCAACAGTGTTTAAAGCACATTAATGAGGGTATTCACCATAAAACAGTTTTATTTCTGTGTGTAACTGATAAACATGAATATGAGAGAATATAAAGGAGAAGAGGTGGGGAAACAGTCCTGCCTGGAAAAGCAAACAAATCACAGGTCCATGGTAAAAAGGATATCAAATTATTATAACACTAAAGCCAGCTGTGAATCTTCTGGTGGAACATATTTTTCTTTTCTTTTTTTTTTTCTCTCCATGGCTTTAAGTTCACAGCTCAGAACTTTGCCTGGTGTTTGGAAAATTATAGGCAGACTACATTGTGAGAATAGCATTATAAGTTTTTTAAAACAAAAATGGTAGCTGATGCTCATCATGCTGGCTTATTCCTGTGCAGACTGGATAGTAAAAAATAGATGAGGGTAGTAGCAAACATGACTGTTGCCTCCTAGCAGGTAGAAAAATTAAAGAAGAAAATTTTAGGACTGTTTAAAAATTAAGATAAAAACAGGTCAGGTTGGTTCTGAGGCCCCAGCCATCTCTTTTTCAAAGCTATCCAGATGAAATAAGGTTTTGATGAGATAGCCACAAAGAGGTGAACTGGGTACCACCTTTGTTTCTTTACATGGAAAAGGCAAAACTTACAATCAACCTCACACAAAAAAAATATACCAAAAATATATACCAAATAAACTTTGAGGGCTTTCAGCCGTACAATGTCCTGGTGTCACTGAACCCAGTGCTCCTTTTGCTGTTTACTGTGATGCGATCCTGAGCTCTCTTGTTACCATTTAACCACGCTTTGGTGTGGTTGACTTCAGAGAATCACTAAAATGTTACAGTGAGGTGCAGAGTGAATTCTTGTCTGTATCCCTCACAAAATATAAAAAGAAAAAGGAAAGATTTTGACAAAGAATAACTATTCTGCATCAGCTCTCCAAACTAAAATGAAAAACAGTTTAAATTCTGGATGTTTGAAGGGGGTGTATTTATCAAAACCATTTATATGGGGAGAAAAAAAATACACAAATAAAAAGAATCATGAACTGTTTCTTCCAGACAAATTCTCATGTTTGATTAAATCTATTTCCGACATGCAAAAGAATGAAATATATCAAGCCTAGGAAATAAATGCGTGACCAACTTTCAAGAGTAATCAGGATTTACAATGACCTTTTATACTAGGCAAGCAATGGCAAGCACTATGATGGATACAGAGAAAATATTACTGAGAAACAAGGAAATTTGCATCCAGGACCAGCAGGAGCAAAAAGGGCACTGAATTGTGCTCGCTTTACACAGAGGTTTACAGTGCCGTGTTATTGCAGACAAATGAAGGGCTTGCATTAAAAATGCATAATTTAATCAAGAGAAAAACTACTAATCAGATTGAAATATGCAGACCTGATATTGGTTTTTTAATATTAGTGTTATTAAATTCTGCTATAGTTTCTCACAAAATCACCCAAATGTAAATTAATATAAGGGGAAACGGTTAACAAAATTACAGGCCCAGATCAAATATTCCTGCTCATTCGCAAGCATCCTGCTGACTTGTGATATTGGGGATGGCATAAAAGGCTTAGTATAAAATACAACATGCACTGATCTAATAGTACTTTTCCCAGCCAGAGCAGCTTGAAGTGCACCCTCATGTAGTTGTTGGCTTGAGTTGAGCGGCAGCAGAGGATTGATGCCAGCATCTCTGCCTTGGCCAAACACAAAACTCCCCCCTACATGTGCCATAGCCCAAGCACGACTACAGGACTGCCAGCTCCACCCAAAGTCAGCCTGTGCTGTGAGGAGCAGGAACTTATTCCCTGGACAAAATCAATATCTAGAATTAAGATCTGCACCAAAAAAACAGGGCTGAACATTCCTCCAATTTAACATATTAAGAAGCACTAAAAGTATCCCCCATTTGTGCATCACATATGATGCAAGAGTCACTGCCACTGCTCAGCATCTGTCAAACCCAAGGCTCTTCTTCCACTGCTGCTAAAGTGCAAGTTTCCAAATCACCCATTTTACAGGAGTGTGAAACAGCTGGGCAGGCAGGTACTGTCACCTGCCAAGGGAAATAGCACCTTGGACTTACATCTAGGAAAATGCCCCAAGCCCCTTCTCTCATTGAACATTTCTGATGTGGCAAACCTCAGCAGAGAGATCTGCTTGTCTTGAAACTCCACTAAGAAACTAGGGGCTCATGTTTTTGTCTACACACCTGCTTTACAGTGCTTCAATCACAGCAAGGCAGTCACCCTGTAACACCATTCTTCAGAAAATGAAGAATTATTAATATTAACTTGGTTTATAAGGGTTGCTCCACTGTTTCAAAGAAAATTACACTTATAATTATGTTCCCCTTGCCAGTTAGAATATAAACACTGTAGAATAGAGATTCTGGAGTTTTTGTTTGCACAGCACCTTGTATCATAAGGTCCTATCTTTCATGAAGATCTGAACACAAAGTGCTCACCAAGCCACTTCCCATCCTTTACCTGCTGTCCTAGTTAATTGGGGAGGCCCCAGCTGACAGGAGGTGAACAAGCAAGACACCCAGATACAAGAAGGGCAAAAAGGAGGATTCCAGGAACAACAGGTCTGTCAGCCTGACCTCAGTGTTGGGGAAGTTTACAGACATCGTCTTGAGCACCATCACACAGCACAGACAGGACAACCAGAGGATCTGGCCCAGCCAGCACAGGGTTATGAAAGGCAGGTCCTGCTTGACCAACATGATCTCCTTTTGTGACCAGGCAGCCTGATTAGTAGATGAGGAAAAAGCTGTGGATGTTGTCTACCTGGACTTCAAGTAAAATTTTGGACACGGCATTCTCCTAGCTGGTCATGGCTTGGATAGGTGTACTGTTTGCTAGGTCAATGATCTTGGAGGTCTTTTTCAAACTTAATGATTCTGTAATTCTATTTTTAAAGAAGCACTGAGTATTTAACATTGATTCCCAGTGACACTTTATTTGACATCCACCTAAGAGAGAAAGAAAAGATGCACAGCAGGAAAACAAGGAAAATTAAACAGCATATGTGACCAGTAATACACAAACTGCTCATTTTGCAAAAAGAACTGTAGACTATTTTAGACTGAAGGCTGATGTGTCAGTCTCACCTCCTACTTATTTTTCAATTGATGTGATACACCGTATGAGTGTTTCTGACACTACTTGCACCAGGGCATAAATAAAGCTAAGCTAGATTCCCTTTTCTTCCTTTTTTCCCTTCATTTTTGCCAGCTGCTACCCCACTTATCTCAGGTCCTGCACAAACATAACACCATAGCATGGCACACACATGGCCATCAGCAGCATCAGATAACGGTCAGGAAGCTGCTCTCGATTCCCTGCTGTGTTACATCAGTGCTAATGAGAAGTAAATAATAGTAATAAATCAGCTTTCTGCAGTTGACAGTAAGGTGTTCAATATTCACTGAAGCCACTGGCAACTCAGGCTGTTTCCAGAGGCCCCTGCCTAGCAAACACCATTTATTCTGGAAGAGCCAGCTACCATATTCTGTGGTATAAACTTCAAAACAGCCCATCCTGCCATACTGGGAAATCCTTTTCAGACAGCAGATGAATGAAGTTGGGGGAGACACCTCATGGGTTACACCCTATCTAATGCAGCATTTGCCTGGCTTGACCTCCCCTCTCTAACCATAGAAAGGCTGCAGCAAAGCCCTTCTGGTTCATAGGCTGGGTCAGGGGCTTGCAGATGCTGATAAATCTTGAGGGGGCCATAAATAAGCATGCCCTAGCTCAAAGGACTGCATTAAGCCATGCCACCACATGATCAGCGCCAACTCGGACAGCCCTCTGAGCTGCAATCCCACCTTACTTTTGCTTCCTACCATAGCAGCCTATTCATGCAAGTATATCCTTCCAAAGGAGAAGCCAAACTCTTTCTAAAATCAGGTTTCCTATAACCCCTAGAGAAATCTCACAGGTTTAGGATGAGTAGTCAAAGCACAGTGCTCGAACCAGGCCCAGCAGTGTGGCATCCAGAGGGGTTCACATGTATGTGCCACCCACAAAGCATCCCTGCCAGGCAGCAACAAAATCCTAAACCATCTTCCAAGCTAATGCCTCAAGCAGTGCCTTTGTCTTACTGTAAACGTTTCTGGCTTTAACCAACACATTAGGCAGCATTAGTCTTAACTTGAGACAGAGAATGTGGGGTAGTTCCTAGGCAAATAAACATTATCCCAGATGGCTTCTTCTGTCTCTGACACAGAGCTGGCAGCACCAGCTCTTGTATTTGAGGGCTTTTGATGTTCTGGACCTCTTAAAAACTTTGTAAGAGACTAGTGTTATTACTTAGGACTGAGATATGACCTGAGGAGTCAGGAGGCAAAGGCACTCTGACAGAATGATGTCACAGTAGGGACAACACCATGTGCCTCAGCTGGAATGGGATGTCATTGGCTTGGTCACTTGTAAGCAAAAACTTTAGGAAGCTCCCCAGTAAAATGTAGTAGCTCAAGATGTCCATTTCCTCAAACTCTTTAAAAAGTCCCAAGCACTTCCATTACTCACTTTTCCATTGCCTTTTTGATGCGCCCTTTACTCCATGGAGGCTGCTACATAGTTAACAGCTAGGAATTGAAAACATGGAAGGAACACATATGAGCAAATCAAGACGCCAATTCTTGAACATTCTGAAGGTTTTGGGAACAAAATGCTGGGAGGAAGACAGCGATTGAACTCCACTTCATTAGAGGGAGAACCATTTCTAAAAGAAGAAATAATCATCAAGATGGAGATACCACTGTTCAGCAACAGGTCTGAAAGGGAATAAAAGATGGGGTTTTCCCTGAAAGCCTTGCAGCAGCCATGTCCTGCGCTTTATTGGCCTCTAGTGGAAAACAGAAGCTATGTCTTGTGATCACAAAACTTCATTTACAGAATACAGACAAATACACCTCTGCCCACACAGAGCTTGAATACATACCCGGTGCAAGAATGCAAGGCATGTAATGAAAAAGGATGACTATTCTGTATCAGGTATGTACACAGTCTCAGTTTTGCTATCATTCAAGGAAGAGATTGAGTTAATTTTTTTTTTTCCTATACATGTTCCCATTCTAGTGTGCTCCTACCTTGTCTGCCACAAAGGAAATAAAATTTCACTTGCAGAGCCACCAAGTTTGTTATATTTGGACTAGAAACGTAATACCACTATATGTGCTCCACTGAAAGTTAACTCTTGCAGCATTCAGACCACAGCAGTTTGGTTGCAAATAACAATCTAAACCAGGATTTCAGTTGCTGTATTCTGTAAACACAAGCTCTCAAAATGAAACTATATGCCTGTATGCAGCAGGCAGTGAGTGCAACAGCAGTCCTGCCTAGATATAAATTTAATGACTCAAAACCCATGGCTCCAGTTTCCATGGATATAAATAAAATGACACCTCTCCTCAACTCTTTAAAAATACAAACAATAATCAAAAAAAGCACTATGCAGGATCACAGGAATAAACCTCTGAGAAGGTGAGTGATGGAAGGCAGAAGGCTCAGCACAGAGCTACTGGATAACAGACAGCAGCAAGACATCTTATTGTGCAGAGCAGAACCCTCAAAATCAGGGCCAGCTGAAAAAGCAAACAGTGCCCCCAAGCAGAACCATGCACATCAGCAATGAGCAGATACCTCCTGAGCAGGGCAGGGGTGCTGGTGCTATCCTCCTCTGACTGAGTATAATCTCTCTGCATCCCTCCAACAACTCCATAAACTTGGCTTGATTTCCTGCCTCCTCCAATGCCTGCCTTCTGGAGCCCAGGGCAATGCAGCAAGATTTGCTCCCTGGGAAAGAGCATCTGTCACAGCAGTCTGGAGATGGTGGAAGGCAGATGGAACCTCCACCCTCCACATGGAGCAGGCTGCTTGGCTGGCCTTCAGCAGAGGTACAGTCCTGCCACTACGTTGTGTCTTCAATCCTCTGCAGATGCTCAGTCCTTGGGAGCCATGGCACACAGGAAAAAGGAGAAGAGCAACAGGCATTCTCAAACATGAGAAAAAAATTCTTCAAAACTTACTTTCAGTGTATTTTGACTGGGTTTTGTGTCCACTTGCTCCTGCACATTAGCAGTTTCTGTGCTTGCCAAGGTTGCAGGGAGCTGCTATTAGAAGTTTGTTTGGAGGCTGAACTACCAAAAAAGGTGCAAACAAACCCCATGCCAAAACAACACAGCATTCATTCATTCAGAGCAAGGTGATGTGAGCATAAAAATTCTGAAAAAAATTTTTTTTGAAAGACACAATCTTCTGACTCATTTGTTTTAGTCAAATTGACTTCATTCTCTTCAGGGAGAGAAGGGAAAAGACCAACATCCAAAAGACACCACTTCAATACATTTTGTGAATTCAGAAATGTTCGCACCCACTACCTTGCGTGCCTGTGCAGAAGAAATGCAACCAGCAGCAGGGAAGCTACCAGGCTATCTTCTGTTTAAGTATCCTTGGCTCAAGTGCCTCTTTTCCTGCAATATTTAGCAGAGTAACCTACAGCATCCTGATTTTAATGACATAAATGTAAAATAATCAAGCACAGGACTTCCAAACCATGAATCCTCATCAGGGCTGGCTAAACTCCCATTTGTAAATCCTACAGATTAGTTCTATTTACTTACATCGTTAAGAAAGAGAAAAAAAAAAGAAAAAAATTAAATACAATCAGCCTGAGCTGGAAATGGGCTTCTCTCTGTCTCTTGCACAGTCTGGGATCTCAGAGCAGTAGAAAGCAGACATGATGGCAGCCGGACTGATAGGTGGCAGAGCTTCACCAGGCTGGGGCAGTGCCTGAAGCAAAGCAAGGCTATTGTAGCACCAGAAAGCTCTCCTCAGTGTGAAGACAGGCAGCCAGGAGAGCTGTCTACACCTCACTCACTTCCATCTTAATTCCTTAGGTTGCAAAACATTTGGCACTGGTTTGATATATAGTCTTTCACTTAAGCATGCATATGGATGACACTCAGCTGAAAACAGAAAAGAAGAAAAAAACGACACTATCCTTAACAGACAAGTTAAATCTGCTTATCTGCAGAGGAATGAAAATCTTTTTTTAGTAACAACTGAATCCCATGAGAAAGCAGTCACAGATGGGTACCAGCAGACCACATACCAGCATGACCAAGTGGCTTCTCACAGGAGAGAAACTGTTTAACTCATGATACTGAAAATACACAAGAGATTCAAATGGTAAAGCTAACACTGAGCTGCTGAAGACATGTAATAAATGTGACATTTAATAATCTCTTCCACCACCACTGATCAACATGAAGCTTCCATTGCTGCTCCCAAGTCCCAAGTACAAACATATGCCTTTATGGCCACCATGTGTCACAGCACAAGTAAACACCCGAGCTCAGAGCTGGCTTGGCAATCCCCAAACAGTGACTGTGGCTTGTGGCACATACCATGCCCAAAACTGGGCTACTGTATGAACACCATCACCTTCGCTTGGTATGAGCCACAGGATATCCCACTCCCTCCTGCTGTGCAGTGGGGAAACATGGATGACTGGGGTAATTTTTAAGACCCGCATTCCGCTTGCTATCCTCCAAGATAAAATATTTAAGTTGAATTCTCTCACATGCAAAAAAAAATTCAGCCTCATCTTCCAATGTGCCCCTATGAACTATGCACCTCACCTGTTTATCCCTTCTTACAGCTCCTCAAACTGTGACCTTCCAGGGACATGACAAACTCCAAACAATACATCCATGTAACAGACAAAGAAGCTCCTTGGTTCCTAAAAGTTTATATTGGGTCGCTGTGCAGGTTTTACCGGAACTGCTCTCCTTCTATGAAGTTATGACTCAGTCTAACTGGCATAGGAAGGGCAAATGTTCTGATTCTTCCAGGTTAGAGCAGGTAAAAGAAAATTTTCTTGACTACCAAAATACAGCACATTATCTATGTGGTTATTGCTGTTTCTGTTTGATGCATAGGTTTGAGCCAATTAATAAGAAAATCTGAGACTGTTCTGAATGAAAGCATCTCCTAAACACTGTAAAGAAGATAAGCAATAACCATTGCTCATGTCAGACCACAAGCAAAAGAACTCTGTCTGAGTGAGTCAGGGTGAGGAGACTCCCAGTCCAGGTACTGCCCTGAAGGGATCCTACAGTGACCTACACTGCGCTCAGGCCAGACCAGATCTGGGCTCTCTGGAACACACCAGCACCACCCTCCACTTCCCAACCTGCACAGCCCAGGAACACAAGCACTGTGGATGGGTGTGGGCTTACCCAGGTGCACAGAAGAGGCCACAGGAGGCTGTGCTGTAGAGTCAGGTTCTCTGCTGCTTCAGTGAATGGGAACTACTGGAAATGAGACAAGGCTTCAAGGAGCACGAGAACTGTAGGTGGAAATAGTGCCCTCCAGCAAGGCTCTTGCCAGCAAAATGCTCACTCCATTGCTCCTGGGGTGTAGGAACTCATCTCGTACAGGGCACCAATTGTTGGTGTCGGTGCTTGGCACCAATCAACGGTGGATGGGAACTGACTGTCACTGTTAGTTTATTACCTCACTGTAAGACTTTCATACCTTCTCTCTCCGAGTTCTCATGGGCAGCTCTCGCAGCACTGACTCCTTTTCTCTTCCGCACAAATGGCTGACTTCTACCTGTCCCCAGCAGCACAGACTGACCCTTCCTGTCCCTAATATGAACACCTGACCCTTGCTCCTCGCAGCAGCACAGCCAACTGACTCCAACTCTCCTCTTGACCAGCTAAACCACCCTTTTACAACACCCATCCTTACTGGACACAGCTGTGACCTATTAAGGGCAGGCCAGTTCCTGCTCTTTGGTAATTAATACACCTGCAACTCCTCAGGGGTGAGATCACCTTCAGCACTATCTCTGTTCCCCTACAATCCATCCTCACACAATTCCCCCTTTTCTTTTAATTACAAAGTTGCAGCATCTTTATAAATACATATTCAAGTAAATTGACATTATGACTCATTTACATATTTCACTTAGGACTAACAGTTATACAAATGTTCAGGCAACACATCATAGTAAGAACATATGTTTCTAAGTTTTGGTTTAGTTTTGCTTTTCACAGTACAGAACATCAACCTAAGGCTTTCTATAAACTAATGTTGTGTTCACTGTCCTCTGCAGGGTCCTTGGCAGAAGACAGTCAACACAGTACAATCCATCCTCCCACACTGGGGCATGGCTAACAGGTGATTATAAACAGAAATTCCAGAACCTTCCAGAAGTGGAAAACTTCTCTTGCTCCCTTCTCTGCAATACTTATGCAACAATACACTATCATTCATAGCATAGTATGCTGCTATTCAAGAGGATTTTTCCTCAACCTTTCACCTCCAAAAATTGTTTTGGTTCCACAATTATTTTAAATACTCATCCAGACTCCCAAGTTTTAAATGCTGGACAGCCCTAGAACACTCACCTTTATCATAGAAAAGAGTGACTTCAGATGAGGCAAAGCTGCTTTAGGAGAAAACAACCAAACCACCACTACCAACAGCCACCCAGCACTATGCATAGGACACTTGAGTGCAATTTGGATATTAAATAATTCCTGGGGAGACCTATTTTTACCACCCACTGTAAAGATTTTTGAGAAAATGAGCTTGTTACTGTGGAATTAATAATAGATCTATGCAGATTGATATTCCCAGGAGATAGAGGGAAAGGGGAAAACATTAAAAACTGATGCTCCTAGCAAATTAAAAACTAATGGACCGTATTTTCCTTGAAGGAATGGGAGGTGTTTGTATTTTATTTCACTATGATTAGGCAAGATTTGTTCTCAGGAAGCACCATCTCCAGCTAAATGGAAACACCTTGAAAATTTTGTAGAAAATGTAGGGCAGAGCATAAGTCATCACGTACCAAATACAAAGACCACTGAATGATCACATGCTGCAGCAGAATGTAGTTCTGATGGTGATTTACTTGAATACCAAATAATTCTGCACCATTCCAACCAGATGTTTCTGTGTAAGTTTGGCAGGAACATCAGGGATTCAAACTACAACCAAAGCCACTGTCAAGTGTTTTTCAAATCTCACCTCCATTTCCATCTGAGGTTCAACAAGGCCAAGTGCTCACAGGTGACCTTCTCTCTCTACAATCACCTGGAAGGAGGCTGTAGCCAGGTGAGGGTTGGTCTCTTCTCCCAGGTAACAGGATGAAAGCAAATGACTTCAGGTAACGTAAGTGGAAGTTTACACTGGATATTAGGAAAAGTTTCTTCACTGAAACAGTTATCAGGCACTAAAACAGGCTGCCCAGGGACGTGGTATCACTGTCCCGGGAAGTTTTTAAAAGTCATGGTACTCAAGGACATGGTTCAGTGATGGACTTGGCAGGGCTGGGTTAGTGGTTGAACTGGACAGTCGTAAAGGTCTTTTCCAACCTTAATGAGTCTATGACTCTATTTTTTGAAAACTATTTTACTTTCAAACTCCCTTTGAATGTTTCAACAACTTCAGAGAAACAGTGAAACATTTCAGTTCCTGACATCTTTGAAGTTACTCAAGGTAACTCACATCTTAATTCATAAATATTTATAAGTCAAACTCATGCAATTACCTGCATTTTCAAAACCACATGGAATGCTAGAAAACTGATTCTAAAATTATTTAAAATCAAAGAAATCAAAACTGATGTGCATTACTTCAAATTTATTGATACAAAAGAAAATTCATAACAAACGATGTCTTTACCATTTACAATGAAGAAAGATCTTTAAGATCAATGAAACAACACGCCCCTAAAACTAAAATGGGGATGTCCGATGAAAATGTTCGGTGTTCTTTAGAACTCCTCTGCATTAGATGATCTTCAGTTTGCAGGTAAAGTTATGGAGAAGAGGCGTCCAACAACACATTTCTTGGTCTTGTTCTAAATTATAGAAAAAAAAACAGCAGTTCAAATTAACACAGTTAAAGATAGGCCTATAACATAATACTGGGGAGTTACAAGACAGTAAAGTGGAACAACTGCAAATTGTACTCACAGCAGCAAGGACATCACAGTATTCACCTACTCCAGTGGCAAATCAATAAAAACATTAGTATCATTTCAATTATGCTCAAAAGAGCACATTAGTCTAATTTAATTTCACTAATAGTGGTCTCTGACAAATGTGTTCATCTCTGCAAAACCTGGAGCTGTCAAAGCCACACCTGGTTGTGGCACTGACACTTGCTCTCTGGGTATTTCAAATATGAAATATATCTTGTGAAGGACCAAGAGGCCTCAGTAGTTAATGTGCATGTGTGTTTCATGTTATTTTTATAAACATCTTGCATGTACTTCAATTCCCTTTAACTTGGATTTACACAAATGGTTCACAATCTCTGGTCTGAAGTTCCAAAGGTCACAAAAAGCTGCTGACAGTAGGGAAAATAACCAGGAACTAAATCGCTTGCTGAGAGAATAATATCTGATGCAATTCCCCACATCAAGTGACAGCTGAGTACTGCTACTACACATGTAGAGTTATATGGGAAAAGCAGACGCTTGATAGCCAGGACTGCGCAAGATACCGAATTTTCAACTGGTTTAAAGCCCATGCACAAAATAAAGACTGCTGTTAAGACTTGCAGGTGAAAATAATATCCAAATACAGTAAAATGTTTTGCGGTGTATGTGCCAAAAAGTGTTAGCTAATTCGCCCAAACTGAGCAGTGGGCTTCACATCAAACCCAGGTATGTGTCTGCCCTAGAGGGACTCCTCAGAGCCAAGATTAGAAAAGCAAGGTTAAAGCTGACACTTGTGACTCTACCTAATATGCACATTTTGTCCTTTAGTGTGGAGAAGGATGGCAGTGGCTGGGGCTCAGGCACTGCCCCACACTCTGGTGGCAATACTGGTGGGCTGCTCTGTGGCATGGAAAAAACTGCTCTCCACTTGAGGGGTACAGAAATAAGGGTCTTCCCAACAAAAGTGTGAACTAAACTTATGGAAGAGCAGCTTCCGTAGGACAAGTTGCAGCTTCAGGATGTCTGAGGTCAGAGGGGACCTCTGGAAGTCATTTGATCCAACACATCTGCACAAGCACAACCACCAAGAGCTGGCTGCCCCAGGTTCAGATAAGCTCTTTCCCCTCACATGAGCTTCTGTTTCCTGACCTCTTCTGTACCTCTTGACCTCTCTGCAGCAACCACAGCAGTAAGAATGAGGATGCTAAGTGTGTACACCAACACTCTGATGTGCTTTGCCAATGCATGCTCCCACACATGGCACTAAGAATGGTAAAACGGAGATGATGGGATATGAACTTTGTGGACAGAACTGTTCCACATGGAAAGGTATGTCACATGTGCTTGGCCAGGTCTCAGCTCCATCTCCAAGAGAAATATATGAAGCTGATCCTAAGGGGCTACCCAACCTTCACAGCTCTTTCAGTCTAGACTCCTTAGACACCGCAGAAACACTAAAAACTAAGATTACTTTCTCCTGGAATTTACCAGAAAAGTCAAGCAGCAAGAGGGTGTGAGAGGGCACATCAGAGATCCACACCCACACATGCAACAGCAAGCACACCTCTGTGCCAAAACCAGCTGGTGCCAGGTGGCACTCCCACTGGCAAGAAGAATGAAGATGTAAGAGCAGGTGAATGCCTGGACTATCCTGCCAATACAAAATCAGGGTATGGCATGGTGCCTAAGTGATGGCAGACATACATCAAGATTGTGCCAAGGCAAAGGAAGTCACCAGCATGCTGAATTTGTGCTCTAAGATGAGCAAAAAGCACGATGCTACAGTGCTGCAGGGTAAGTCTGGCCATGGGGAATGGTGCTAGGATGGATTCTTCCAGCACTGCAGAGCCAGCCTCAGCAGATGGATAAGGTTCAAGGGCAACCAACTAGACCTGAAGCAGTCTCAGCTCTGCTTCTGCAGCCAGGAAAACAGCAGATGATGACAGTAACAAACACCTTGCCAGTGACATCCTAAGCCAACCTTCTTGGGATTAAAACTGCACAAAAGCCCTTCAAAGAACAGAAGCCAAAGAAAGCTTTGCATCACTTCTCTGAGGGTGAAAACTGGAAGCTATGCCAGGCCCTGTACAAAATTTGCAGGAAAGGTAGCAAAGGCACAAGAACACCTCTGAAATAATTCAAACACCTGGAATGAGCTAAAAAATTATTCAATCCTTGCAAGTGGCAAAAAGACAGAAATCTTTAGTAAGGAAAATGCAATCTGTTGTGGTTTGACACAGAAAAATAGTTTTCTTGGAAGGAAGAAGTCAATTTGGATATTGACCAATTGAAGGTGGACACGCCTCTGAGAACACAGAGGGGTTAAAAGCAGAATTCCCAGAACTCATTCTCTTTGGTTCCGGTCAGCGTGCACTGCAGCCTCTTCCCTACAGATGGAAGGGTGGAGAAATCTGGGATGTCTCCGTTCTCCCCCCCGCCCCCAAGACAGTTCGCACTGAGCCATCCCTGGGAGTCAGGACTTTTAACCCTTCCTGAGAAATGAAAGCTTTGTGAATTTTTCCCCTCCTCGGTTTGAAAGAGAGGAAGAGAGACAGCTTGGACCCTGGGATGTTAGAAGGAGAAATTCTAGATGGGAGGGGATGATGGAGTGGCTTTTGGCTGGACTTTTTCCTTGGTAGCCATAGACTGAACCAATCTTCTCCTCCAAGAGAGACTGTATTTTAGGAGGATGACAGTGATCCAAGAGACCTCCTTCAGCTGGGAAAAGACAGAAGTGGAGCGAACAGAGGAAAGTTAGGGGGTTTGTGGTGGTGCCCTCTGTCCTCAAAGAAGAAGAAAAGAAGACCTCTGTTCTTGGACCCTCAGCCCCAGGGGAAAATGGGGGGGGACTGTGGTCCCAAAAAATGAAAAACTGAACTGTTGTTTTTTTCCCCTCTTGGCAGGGCATCCTTGAAAGGAAAAATCCTAAAAGCAGTCTGTCCATCCATGCATTGGTGGTGAGAGCACTGTGCATGGAAAGGAGAAGGGCCACCATGGCAAACTTTTTCTCCGGGCGGTGCCATGTGTGACATGGAAACACAGGATGTGGAGCTGTGTTTCTTGGGGGGTCTGTGGCACAGGAGAGACTCTGTTCCCTCGATGGACTGAGTATCGATTGTCTGGAGGGTGGGAACCTGATTGGGGTCCAGATTGTGTCTCACTGTGGTTTGTTGGAGTTGGGTGGTGGGAGGAGGAATGCTTTGCAAGGTTTTCATTTTGATCTTTGTGTGGGTTTTTTTTTTTCCCTTTCTTTTTTCTTTTATAGTAGTAGCTTAATAAAGTTTTTTTTTCCCTGTTATTAAGCTTGGGCCTGCTTTGCTCTATTCTTGATTGCATTTCACAGCATTCAATCGAGAGATTGCATTTTCATGGGGGCACTGGCATTGTGCCAGTGTCAAACCATGACACAATCCAAATAGGGCAGGAAATTAGTTTAGGCAGCAAGACAAAAAATGAAGGAGCAGATTGAAACTTGAGAGAACAGCTGAGCTGCAACAGCAGTAGGTGAATGCCTCATCCTGCAGCCTGTTCCAAGAGAAGGAAGAAAAAGAGACAAAAGTGAACTTTGGGCAGATACTTCAAGACTTGCATATAAAGACATGGTACATCACACTGGCATAGTATTCACATGGAATTTCATGAAGAAAAAGCAATTATTATCAACATTTGAATAAATACTTGAGGAGACCTCTCCAATGTAATTTCTGCATTAATTCAAGTTCCAGATATGAGGGGGGAGAAAAGGGAACACTTACACAAATCTATAGCCCATGCTAAGTCAAATACATTAAGAGAGGTTTTGTACTTCATTAGCATCACATATCAGAATGGAAATGAGCAAGGAGGGATGAAGGAAATCTGGGGCTGTAGCCTCATCTAAAAGCCTCAGCTCATTAGAGTTTAGTTTTGCTAACTTAAAAAGTTCTTCAGAAGAAAATTTAAAATATTTTCAGTTAAAACAATACTGGCGTTATAGGTTCCTCCTTTTTTTTTTTTCCCAGCAAAACCATAAATATATCATGCAGCATGAATGCAGGACTGTAGGCTGACCCTGGCTGGATGCCAGGTGCCCACCAAAGCCACTCTATCACTTGCCTTGCTCAGCTAGACAGGTGAGAGGAAATATAAGGAAAGGCTCCTGGGCTGAGTTGAGGACAGGGAGATGTCACTCACCCATTACCATCACAAGCTGCAGGGGAATCTCAGCTCCAGTGCCTGGATCTCATCCCTGCTCCTTCTGTACTGACCTGGGTGTGGACAGGGCTGTTTCTCTCACGTATCCTCACTCCTCTCTTCTCTGGCAATTATGACTTCTGCACAGTAACATTTTTTCATTCTTAAATGTTACCACGGAGTAGTTAGCACCAAGTCTGGTGGGCTCAGCCTTGGGCAGCAGCAGGTTGGCACTGGAGCTGTCTGGCACTAGCTCTGTCAGACACAGGGAAGCTGCTACTGGCTTCCCACAGAAGCCATCCTAATAACCACCCCCCACCACTATCAAAACCTGGCCATACAAACCCAATACAAGGTCATAAGCAGCAGAAGCCATTTCATAACAAGATAATGGATTCTGTGAGCTTCAGTGGGGTGAGCAACTGAACAAAATGAAGCTCTTTAAATTCTGATAGTTCAGCCTGTGTAATTTGTCTGAAAGGTTAAACACGATGCTAACATGGACTTGGTATGCCACAAAATGAAGAGGAAAATAAAGCAAACATTTAGTTTGTCTTTAAATCACAGTGGAGCTTTTTCACTATCTAAAATAGTATTCAAGTCTGGAAGCTAAGTTCTAATTTATAGCTGTAGCAACCTCTCTGCTTTACCTGTGAATTACCTTAAAAGTGCATGGTAGAGCTTAGCTCCTCATCAGGCAAATGTCTGCTTCTACTAAGAAAATCAGCCATAAAAAAAGGCAGAAGGGATTTGCTAGATGCAAAAAGGCCTCTGCAATTATCACTTAATTGTCCTTCATGGGCCAGTACCGGGAGTCTCATACTTTCCCCTTAAGGTTGCTCCCTTCTTCAGCACTTTTCTTAACTGTCTACTTAATTAGTCTTCCTTCCTGGGCTTAATTGTGAATTTGTTTTGATTAATTAGCCTCAGAGCTCACTCGGCACTAACTGAAATATAGGAGAAGTGGTCAGTTTCTTCAGTGAATAGGCTAGTCCATCTTAGGGGAGCCCCCTCTTTGTCAGCAATTAAATTTCAAGTCTCGATAGTGTTTGAAAAAAACTTTTTTGTAATTAACTTTCAAATTACCCCCACTGTACTACAACACAAAAGTGTTGCTAACAAAAAGAAAGGGTACAATTCATTAAATTCAGGCCTCTTCTTAGGTCATTAGGTCTTAGGTCATTCTTCAGCTTATTAGCTGAACCTGTAGTTTTAGATAAGATGACATAATGCTCTTAAATGCAAGTGATCAGATCACTACTACAATGTCAAAGGAGCGTGGGTTACCAGCAGAGACATCTGTGTCCTTGTGGCACCAACACCAGAAAACCTTTCCTATATGATCTTTTCAAAGTTATTGAGCTTCATTGAAAATGCTTTGCACAACCTAGACCAGTCAGTCTGCAACACCTTCGAGCACTAACATAGAGCTCTTAATGATGTTTACACCTCTCAGATCACTCCTTTCTCCTCCCTCTTTACAGCACATTGACTCCAGAAGACACCCTCACAGCATTCCCATTCATCTGCCATCTTGATCAATTCTCATTTCAGATACCGAAAACACAAGAAGAGGCATCTTTAAACACATCACAGTAAAACAATTTAATAAACCAAATGAAATAATGTGTGTTAACAGATATCATAACCATTTAATAAACTTCCTAAATATTTGTCAAGAGTACTGGAATTCTTTCGTTTTCAACTTTATAAATCCTTATCTATCAAGCTGAAAAGAGATATTTAGCATCTTATTCTAGACATAAATTTTTTTTTTCTGTAAACACTTTTAGACTTGCATCTCAACAGTCAAGGTGACAAAGTAAACACTTTGTTTCTTCCAGCTCCTTGTTTCACTCACTGTTGCTCTTGTCTCCAAAACAGTACTGCAGAAGGAGCACGAAGTACCTGTGATTTTACAACCCTTTGTGCTGTACCTTTACTTGGGCACAGAAGCTCAAATGAAGCAGATCAGAACATGAGCTTTATGAGTGGGCTTAAAAACACAGAGCAGCTCTGAAGACAAACTGTTCATGTTTATGTTATGTATATGTTTAACGTATTTGTTTCCTAATTCACCACTTAAAGTAAATCCTGTAATACAAACGACATCATACAGTCTATACAGCAGTACAAATACAAGAAATATTCCTTCATGCTCAAATGCCTTATCAACTGTTATGAAATGAGGAAACAGCTCTTTATGTTTATTGCATTCCCCAAATGTTAATTTAAAATAATCTACAGATAACCAATTTAGTTGTGCATTTGCAAAATAGAAGAAGCCGTATATGTGCCTCAACAGTTTGTTTTATTGGTCCTGTTTATTTTGTCTGTAATTACTCAGCTCACAATCTCCTATTTTAGGTTTACAGAGTTGTACAAATATGGATGTGTATACACACTTGACTGTACCGCAATCATTCTTCTGCTAATTTAAGCTTCAAAAAGCTTTGCTTAGTAAAACAGGAACAGCTTTCTAACCAAAGGAAACTACAAAAAGATAGATTTGAAAAAGAACCTACTAATCTGTAATTTTTTTGAAGGGAGCCACAGCCTTCAAAGCTGTGGCTTTTTATTGTGGCATGACTTCTCAGTTAAGCCTCTTAAAAGAAGGCCCTGGATGTTACCATAGTACCTGCTATAGAATACATTAACCGATTAACATAAAGCTGAAATATGTGACTTGGCTTTTGCTTCCAGCTCTCTCAATTATTGCTGATAGAAAGCAATGAATTAAAATACTGAAAAAGGGATATCCACTAGGATATCAGTATGTATCCTCTAGGAACAATAAGTGTATCTCACATTTTGTCTCTTTCAAGACAAAGATCCCAACTTCACTCCACAACAGGTAATACTGGTTAACTAACTACAGCCTAGCTCCCTCCACAAACACCTAGCTAAACCACAGTAGCCAGTGGAAGTAAGATAACTCAGCAGAGCAGAAAACAGGCTGGCAAAAAGAATCACACATATGCAGGAAGAACACTAACTTCTCTCATTTCAAAAAAGGCTTGTTTCTTTGCGATATCCTATTTGGCCTGCTATACACAAAAGTGTAGGAAGCAGGAACCAAAACAAGACCAGGCAGAGGTGAAACATCAGCTGCTATTTCTGACTAGCAACTGATTATTGATTGACACACTGCAGAACTCAGCAGCCATAGGAGTCCTGGCACTCTAAAGATTCTCCTGCACCTCCTCACACTGTATTTAGGCTAATGACACAGCAGCAAATTTTTAACAAGTGCCAAGTTGAAGGAAAAAAATTTGAAATGCAATCCAGACCAACAGTGAATAACCCAGGTCCTGCTGTGCACTAATGATTAAAGAACGATTTTGTACAAGTGGCTGTAACAAGTACAACATCCATGTAACTGAATGAACTTAGCAACGTTCAGTAGTTAAGTCCTACTGTGAATGGTAACTGATTTAAATCTCCTTGCAAGAGAATTCAAATAAATTTATCTCCACCTTTAACACACTGTCCTTCCTGCCTTTCAAAAACCAGACCCTAATGAGTACAGAGGCCAGCAAAGGACTAAGAGCTGTGCTTGAAGCCCCATCTACTGACAAATAATAGAACTGTTGCTAAACTAGAGCAATATTCCAAAGAACATCCCTTGACAAACCTGATATTGCTTCTTAAAAAAAGGAAACCACAAACATATTCAGATGTAGTCCAGCTACAAAATGTTCTCTGCAGACTACAGATTTCTCAAGAAACCAACCAGACAGAGAGCAACAAAACCATCCAGCCTAAAAGGTGACATACTTTACCAAATCAGCCCTTTTCTCCTTGACACTTCCAGCCATAGAATTAAGAAAAAACAAACAGGCATGCTGACCTGAAACCTGCATTTGAACATCTGTACTTTCCAGCCTGTGTCAGAAAAAGGTCTGCACACATTAAATCTGTTTTGGAAAGCATCCTGAAGAACTTACTTCTCTTGACTCAAAAGAAAACCCCCTCACAATCTTGCCGCCAAGATGCAGGGGGCAAAGACACATCAGTGCCTGATAGAACATTGTCATCGCTTCTCATGCCAGCCTACCAAATGAAAACACATCCCTGGCAAGCAGCAGCCTGCTGAGCTCTGCCACAGCATCCACCCACACTCTCCTTTAGCACCACAAGCCCTGTAGTCCATCCACATAAGTTACCTACCCCTTAAGTATCCATCCTTCTGCTACCCAATATGCAGACAGGTAATACAGAAAAGAATCGGCAGGGTATTTTTGTTCAGAACTCCCCAGCCATTAACACAACTGAAAACTTTTCTTGTTCTCATTTTTTAACTGGAAGCAATTTGCTGCTGGGATCAGAGACCATCACATCCATGGCCTGACCACTGGGAGACCTGCTTGGGTTGGAAGCAGAGCCTTAGGTTTAAGGCTAGCCCTGTACTTTTTCCAAGTGGCAAAGTTCCAGATCTCTGTAGGCCCGAGGAGCTAAAAGACTTAAAAACTAAATGTTTTAGTGGGTGGTATCCCCTCAAGCAGTGAGACAGCATGTGTGCCCATCTGGTAGCTGGTATGGCTCCAGCACAGGAAGGGCATTATTTGAATCTTGCTGACCTTGACAAGACCAACTCAAGTCCAAAATTTAGAAAAGCTGCCAACATCATATTTATATCTATTGACTAAATGACGGTTTTCTTTTTTAGCTCTTAAACTGCTTATAAAAGTTGAGGCTGGAAAAAAAAAGGATTTTCTGTGTAGTCTGAACTCTGACAGTAAGTAGTTTGTTTCAAGACAGAACTAAATAGCAATAGGCATCTTCCTGTTTCATTTCAGAGTTACATGTGACTTTGCCATGAATGAAAAGACAGTACACAACTTCTACCAAGTATTTACACTGTCAGTCTATATATGCACTAATCATAGGAACTACTGCTTGAAAGAGAATGACAAAGTATTAGCTCAAATTCTCCAATCCAAAGGATCTTTCAGAGGCACGGTCATCTTGGTGTCCAAGACCTGTCACAGATACTAGAAATTAGCTGACAGCTAATAGCCAATTCCTCTTTCCTACTTTAATGTATACTCTAGATTTAGCATAAAGATCATGGCCAAGACTGGTTACAAGGTTAGTGTTCAATCCTCAAGTCCTTAAGAGTTCACAATTCCATTTCAATTTTCCTTATCTCCTTCTCTTCAAGGATAGCAATGACCAGAGAGAGAAAGCAGCATATGAGAATAGCTGTAGCTTGTCCTTATCTTCAGCCAGAAGGAACCTCGAAGAGCTTGGGAGACAAATGCTATGTATACCATCTGCTGTCTAGACTTGGCTTCTGGAGTATACAGTATAATTACAGCTTTCCCAAAGGTCCTCATTATTATCCAGGAACACAGCAAGCAAATCAAAAGGAGATATTAAAGTAATACATTTGGCAATGACCTATCACTGCTACACAAAATAAAGCTATCAACAATGTTCAGAGCTAATCAGACCCTAGCTTCCACACAAAAGACACAACTGATAAGCTCCTACTTAAGAGCTCCCATTTTCCTATTGAGATTGTAGGCACTAATCATCCTGCTGCCAGACAAGGAAGGGTTGCCTGTCGTTAACACATGAGAAGGCAGCTGGACTCCAGCACAGCAGCCTTGACGCATCCCATCTCCTAGACAACAATTAGACAACAATTACTGAAATGCAAACAGCAGGTTTGTCATTTAAAAACAGAGATTATTCTAAGCAGGTTGTACCAGGCAGTCGTTAAGACTATCTATCAGATGTTAGCTGAGGATGACAACGTTTTTTTAAGTGCTAAGCATCTTTAGAGAGATTAAGCATATTGATACAATTTTGAACAACAAATACACCCAACACATTTTATTCTTGTATCTTTCTGTCACTGGATGGCCCAAGAACAGTAACTGATTCAGAGCAAGGTCCTTCAGTATGTCATTTCAGTTTGAAAGCAAACTACCAACAAGATTCTGATTTTTTTCCCTCAACTCTTCCTATCTTGATTTCAGCTGCTCTGTATTCATTTGTAATGTTAGGGTGGGCCCACTCAAGCATTTTTTTACGTAAAAAGAACTTCAGAACATACAAAGATTTGGCAACTGTATTTAAGCAAACGTCTTTGCAGAAAGTTTTTCACCTGTCTTTGAGTTGTGTGAAGAGAAGAACACTTTCTTCATTCAGAAGATTACGTATGTTATATCTATTTCCTACAAAGAAAAACAGAGTAAGTTTTCCTTAAGATCCACTGGCAATTTTTGAAGTCATCTCCTGTCTTCAGCCAAGTATAGTTTTATTTTATATATTTTAACAGAAGGAATATTAGCTCTTAATCTAGGATGCCACTCTTACAGGCAGGTCAGTGCATTTCAAAGAGATGATAAGGAATACACCTAACATCATTTACTTTCATTTATGTTTAAAAGACTTTTACTGAGAAGAATGTAACAGGCATGAGCTCTCTGCTCTCAAAACCCACAACAGAACTTTAAGGTGACTGAATTTACTTTAATTTATTCCTACAATAAAAACTGCACATGGAAACTTCCCTGCAGATATTCTCTTGAAATTTTCACACTAACATAACCACAAAATAGAATTATCTAATAGGCCTTGAGTACTGGGAATGAACAACATCCTCACATTCATATACAGCCACACGATGAATTACAGGGATCACCTGCCACAAACACTGCACTGCCCATCCAACCATACTAAGACTGGCCATCAGGAAGCAGGGAAGCATGAAGTATAGATCCTTATGGTCATACAAAACCTTCAGCATTTTATATAATCTGCTTTCCCATAAAGCAAATGACAAAATTGTCTCTGCAGACCCACTAAACTTGCAAGATTGTAACACTAAAAAAACAGCTTCAAAGCACCAAGCATTGACTCAGCAATGATTGTTCAGTCAGGGCACTGCTGCAAAGTTAACAGGGAAAAAATGGGCCAATTCCTCATTTTCTGAAGATAAGGCTCTTCACAAGTAAGAAGAGCTGTACAAAAGCCCTCTATAGCTTCATGAACCGCTTACTTTAACACTACTTGAAATCTCCAGACTAGTGTCTTAATCCACTGATGAACAACTTCCCATATGGAATTCATACCACTTTTATATCAGGACAAAATCAGGTATTTAAATTGTCAAGAGAACATATGAAGTTATAACTTATTCAACAAGCTAGTTTGAACCTTCTATATACAAGCACAAAGCACAAAATATGGTGAACTGATCCAAATGGATTTTCATGATTTTACACAGGAAAAAAGCAGCAACAATTATATTAATTACTAGTAACACTAGGCTGTCTCTGATGTTTCCTCAACATTACAGCTAGTGACAGAACCAGAATACCAAGAGCAATTTGCTCTTAGAACTTGGTAGTGTAATCAAAATTTTAAGGCCAACTCACATAAACAAGAAGTATGTGTATCCCTGCATTCAACCAATGTCCAGTGTTGTGTCATATTCCATTCTTCCTCTCCCTGTACTGTCCCATTCTCTGTTCAATCATTCTGTTTGGTTTTGATTCCTAGCATGCTGATTTAGTCTCCTGCACCTCCCAACAAATGGGTTTCAGACACACACACTCACCTGCTGGAACATAGAAGCAGTCCCCTGTAGTCAGGCAGTATGATGTCTCATGTAATGTCACAATAACTTTGCCATGGACAATATGGAAAGCCTTAATGGAAGCCAAAAGGTTCTAAGGTTAGCACCATTCAAGGAAGTTATCCAAGGAAACACTTGCATACACATAACAAAGATAAAAACCCAGATCAGCCAGCAGAGCTGCAATCTCTTTTCCCTATATTGATGAAAAATAAGATGTACAACCCAAAAGGGGGATGTGGTCCGGTTTTATTTTTCTGATATTTCTATCTTGCCTGCAAGATTCACAAAGTAGGAGCACATGGACATACAGATTTACTACAAAGCAAAGCAGGTCAATATGCATGCAAAGAACCTTCACCAAACAATTGGTTAATGTTTATCTTTTTTGGGGGGTGGGGTGGACTTCTCAACTTCTCATGTTATCTCCAACCGCCCCAACACATCTTCTGTTTACAAAGTCCATTTCATAAAAAGTTTTAAAAACCACACTTACTATTGTATCCATGCCAACAAACTGGTGCCCTTTTTCTTTATATGGTTTCACAAACAATATACCAGTTGCAAAAAGAGATGTATTCAAATTTTTTTGTATTTTTATTGCTTCATCTTTGAAGAAGTAACTGCGATTTCTTGCAGTGTTTATACAATCTACAAAAAAAATGTCCAAAAGATTAACATTAATGCTAACACATAATTAGTCTTGTTACATGCTCAGTGCAATACATAGTGTTTCAGTGCAACACCTCCAAAAGACAGACTCAACATTTAGCTGAAAAATTATGTAGGACACTCGGAACTTTCACCAGAAGAGCAATGAGTATTTCAGAACCTCACCTTTTTATGCCCAATGTGGCATGAACATTTTTTTTCTCACAAGTCTATGTAATTCAGGAAGTCCCTTGGTCACATCCATTCAACTCACCTAGATGCACTTCCTTATTTGTTACTGGGTCCAGTACAACGGCTGGCTTAGACACATCAGCTAGACTGTGGTCCAAACTTGCAGGTATCTCTCCTCTATCTGAGGCTACAAATAAACCAAAACAAAACCAAAAAAAGTAATCAATATAGATTTCAAAAGGTTAATAATTTAACCACAACCTTTCCACAATTCTAATGTCTAAAATTACATACTTAAATTTCCTTTAATAAGTCATTAAATAGACTGAATACTTTTCTTTCAAATAAAGAAAAACATCCATAACAATTCTCTGAAAATGTATTTTCCATTGAAATAATTTCTGTATGTTATAAATGAACACACTCTAAATCCTAAGGAATTTCCTAGGGAAATGCCAACTATTTATCCTATGCCATTAACAACAGTATTTACTCAAAACTAAACTCTGTGTTTTGAGAGAAGAGTTTTTCTAGCAACAGATGCTGAGAGAATATGAAATACATGACGAAGCATGAAGAACAGGTGGTTTTGCTCAACTTATCGTTGATAGGCATCAGGGGACTTAAGAGAGAAAGCATTCGAAGATAAGCACATGTCCAATTTTCCTTTTCTCAAGAAATAACATTACAGGAATCTCACTCTAAGTTGTAAATCAGAGATCTATTGCTATAATAAAAAGGTCTTTTTGAGAGAAAGAAATATCCTAAGAATTGATGATAACACAATGCTTTTCAAACAGAAAAGACATGCTTTAGAATGTTCATGGCAGAATAAATATCCCAAAGCTCTCTTGCAGAATTCTCTTAGGCAGACAATTTTAGCTCTACAGTACACAGGAAATTTCTTTAAATACAGACAGAAGAAGCATGCTAAAAGCAAGCTATAGCACTTTGTAGGCACTCATGGCAGCTTAAATGCTCTTACAGCAAGACGATCAGGGGGAGGAAGAAAGTTACTGTTTGAACAGCTTTGTTCCAACATAACCATCTCTCTATAAAAAGAAGCAGCAACAGGTGCAACTCTATAGCTATAAAAACAAAATTTTTATTGTATCAGTAACATTTAAGAATTTGTGCTAGAAATTTTACTTGGCTGACAGGCCTTACATGCATCACTAAGACTCAAGGATATGAGTGAAACACTATCTCTGAGGATGAATGTCTGCCACAGAGTAAATCAATCACTTCTGGAAGACAGTTCAAAGACACTTGAAGCAACCAATAGTTCTTGTAAGATACAGTATGAACAGTCACTATCAGCTCAGGTTCTCATGGGCTGCAAGTGATTTATATTACAATATAAACTGTACTTAGATCAAATATTGATCTATACCAGGGTCCTGTATCCTATCACTGGCCCAAAGCAGGTACTCCTTCCATTCCTCAAAATGCCTTAATAATATACTCAATATAATACATTCAATGGAATACTTTCCACCTCTAACGTGGAGCTCCCACACTTTATTTAGAGCTATTAGCTCTCCCATTAAGTCTCCTGTTAATGTATCTGGTTCTTGCCTTGCAACGACATATTTTTACGCACAATATTCTGGGCGGGAAGCACACAGCAAGAATGGCCACCTTATTTTGCTGAATAACGCAGCTCTCACTGTCTTCCTTCTACACTTTCTAGTTCTTGTGTTTAAAAAAAAACAAGCAGAAAACCCCAACAAGACCATTTACTTCTATTTCCCTTCTCCATGTCACTCATTATTTCAGAGGTGTTTTTAGACCTCTTCCTTAGAGGCCTCCATAGTATTCTCGTCAGGGCTGAGGAAAATTCACTACAGAAGTCCTAGGTTTTTGATGAGCTTTCCCTAAACCTTCTTTAGTCCTACCACTTTCTTTTTGAGGTAAGGAATAAAACTTACACTAAACACATGTAAAATCAGGAATTGGTGCCAACTGTGATTGTTTTCTTCCTTATTTCTCTGATGATTATGTCAGTCCTGATTAGTTTAGTACTAAAACCATATGGCATTTTCCATGTTTGCTAGCACTTGTTTTAATAGTTCTGTAACTTCACAGAGAAACACTTCAGCTTCAAACAAAAGCCCTAGACAGTCTCTGTAAAGAAAAGCTCTTTAGCATTAAAACATCTTCCACAGAGCACAGCAAAAATAATTTGGCTTTTGGACTTTTGACTCTCTTTTCTGAACACTACTTACATATTTATTATATACTAGCCAGAGAATCTCTGTTTGCTTAAACACAGATTTATTGCCCACTTTTAACCATTTTATGCACTGCTCTTAAAGGTCTCTCTTCACCTACCGTGTTGTGGTTTGGTATTTAAACTACAACATCGTGAAGCCTTACTAACACTCTCTGCTGCATTTTTAGATGTGTTACAGGCATCAGCAAAATGGCTACAAGTTTTTATACCTTAACCATGCACACTAGCATCATGATCTGAAAACAAAATGAGTACAGTTTAGTCTCTTCAGTCCCTGCTTTAAAGGCACAACAGCACTTCTGGGTATGTCCAGCATTTCTTCCCTATGCTGAAAAGTGAACAATTTCACTACAACAATGTACAGCATTGCTGTAGATCCAGTAGGAGCAGATTTTTCCTCATCAGATCATTTTAATAAATTATGGTATAAAATTATTTTCACCCAGAGAGAGAATTGAGTGTTATGGGATAAAAATCTTAGAACAGTAGAGCATTTGATTAAAGAGACTTTTAAAAGTATCCAAAGGAAAAAAATCTTCGTTCTTACTTGTTTTATCTGTTTTATGCTTGGCACAATCCTTCCTCTTTTCACACTTCCTGGGACATTCTGCTTCTGGATGCAGTAGTCCACTAATCACAAGCCCTCCTGAAACAAAAGGAAGTTAAACAAAGTCCACTAACTCATAGTAAATCTAAAAGAATGCAAACTTGCACAACCAACCAGCATTTCAATTCAGAATAGACTTCCTTGATGCTGAACTTTTCAGATCACTTCAGAAAGCCAGAAAAAAAACCTTTTCGACATTAAGTACTTTGGAGTGCAATGTAACTTGAGACATTTTGAAAATTTTTTGATCAAATTTCAAAGAACATTTCAGATAGCCATGACATGCAAATAATTTTTTAAGACAAAATATCACTTTTAAGGACACAAAAAAATACTATTTTTGAGTGAACTAATTAATTAGGAAAGGACTAAACTAGGCTGAATTGTCAGTAAAAAAATTCCTGAGAACAAGATCTACTTTCTCACTTAAGGTATTTAACACTGAGACTATAAAATTTTATAGCATCTGCTCTCAAATACAATCCTCACACAAAAAGAAATGCTCTAATAAATGATCCAGTAGATTGTCTCTTTTTCCAGTACCATACACAATCTCTGACATAAAAATCCCACTAATACAGAGAAACATAAAAAACCCACTAGTACAGAGAAACTGTTCTGTTCTTCCTTCAACAGTGAAGGCAAAAGTACTTAACATGCTCTGCTGATATTATTTTCAGCTGACACAGGAGTGTCAGAAAAGAAAACGACATGGAGGGATGACTAAATAACTGGAGACCACAAACAGTCTTTTTGAAACAGTTACCCAATAGTAAGCATCTCAAGGCTTGCACAGCACAAGATCAACTCAGATTTTTCTGCTTTATCAGAAGGAAGCAAATAGGTTTTTTGGAACTAATACCTGAAGGCTCCATAGTATAGTTTATCCGCTCGCCTCTCCAATATTCCAGAGGTCTCAGCCGTATCCTTTTTGTCCGACGAACATTGGGTGTATTGGAAGGCATAACTGATTTGAAGGATGAAGTCATTCACATTAAGTATGAAAGAAAAATTCAGAGACAGAAAATATTAAGTATTCTTTCCTCTTGTTCTGTACCACAAGCAGGTCAGCCCTTCCCAATTGATATTTTTATCACATTGCTATCATAACAAGAAAATAGGATTCAAGTACTACCAAATGCCTTCTTTTACATACATCAGTATTTCACCCTCCTTTTTCTTAAACAATCACCACCTTGACTCAGACATCGGATTTCATTCTATATATCTTGGTGAACCACTGATACACAGACATTAGGAGCTCAAGCTGAAGGACAGCAAACATGTTTCATCTGTGAAGACAGAGTTCTCAACAAAGACTTAAGAATCCTGCCTGAATTTGGGGGATTTCATTAGCAACCATGAAAAGGCACTGCCTCAGTTATGGGAAGGGGATAGTAATAGAAACTGCCTATGTACATCCTCCTATTCCAGATTCAGAAGTCCTGTTTCCAGGGTCCAGAAGAGCAGCACTTTTGTGAAAAGAAACTCCACACATTTTCAGGATTTCTCATATATTTACCTTCAGATGTACTAATCACACAGTCTCAACTTTCAAGTTGTGTAAGCTGCCATATATGAATACCATGTGGTATTTTAGTGTTTGTACGGTGAGTAAAAGCCCTTTAAGATCTCAAAGCAAAATAATCAAAAATATTTAAATGTTAAAAACAGTAAATACAAAACAGTTGCTGAAACAGTTTTTGAAGGTAGACAATTAAAGTGTTGTGCACAAAATAACAACGAAGCCAATAAAAAACACCCACAATGTAAAACAGACAAGCATGTGACTACAACTGACTGCACGCCCATTGTTCCATCCTATGCAGACTCGGACCACCACAGAAGGCAGGTTATTTGCACCCTCAGTTTTACTGCATAGAAGCAATTCAAACTCTTACTGTTCTCACTGAACAGTAAGAGTTTTTCTCCTGACTCAGTTTTTTACGAATGTATTCAGTGCACATTGCTGGGTGTGGAGCTGCAGTGCCAGCCAGAGATTGAGCTCTGCACGGGAGCCTCAGGCATGAGGTCATGAACTGATGCTGAACAACAGCGGGCACAGGGACCTGTGGCCCTGCCTGGTGACCAGACACTCAGGGACACAGCAGGAGCCGAGGACTCGGCTGGAAGGACCAGCAGGACCCTGGACTGTCGAGCACACAGAATGTGAGGGTACAAAAGCCCAGACAGTCCTTTGTTCCAGTTTAAGCTGTTATTCCCTTGCTACACCATGAAATTATTTAAAGGAGCCAGAGGTCTGAGACTGCTATGAGAAACTCATGGTAAAGCCAGCAAGGAAACCTTGTCTGGCCGTGTAGAGAGTCAAATAGGGCACCTGTCAGGGCACTGGAGCCACCCACTGTAAAGGGGTTTAGGTCCCAGGACTTAAAGTCTGTGGTAGAATATGACTGCCAGAGTGGCTCCTGGATGGTCAGATCTGAAAGTTTCCTTAACACAAGACCATGAAAAACAGAAGTGTGGCAGTTAAAAAGATAATTGTTGAACAGAGCAATAAAAAAAGAGAAACACTAGAAGTTTTAAAAATTAACTTTCAAATTAAGAGAAGGGCTGAAGGCATGAAGAAATAACAAACTTTATCTGTAAATACTAATGAACAGATGAATCCTAGGCGATTTTCTTGGTGTTTGTGTCTCCTTCAGCAACATTTACATCTAGTTGAAAATGCATTTGCATTTACACACTTACATTATGATATTTTAAAATATTCTTACCTATTTTATGCCTTGCTATTTCATCCGACAACAGATGTCTTAATTTGTAATTCAAATCTTCGGAACTATCTGAAAAGACATTCAAAATCCCCATCACCAAAGGCATTTATTATTCCTGACTTTTATTCAATATGCGGACTAGAAGCAACCAAAAGTAACACAAACAGAAGTCCCAAGGATAGTGCTTCCACCAACACCTTTTGTTATAAACATATATGAAATCCAGTGTAGATAAACAATAACTAATTATTTTTAAACAGAGTAAACTTTAAAATTACTTGAAAACTATACATTCAAGTAAATACTCCTCAGACCTATCCCTCTTGATAAAGTGAACATTGACAAATCATAAACTATACACATAATTTTATTGATCAAAGTGCAAGGTCATTCAAATTTATATCACTGAAACCTAACTTCAGAAAAACTTTTTTACTAGAACACACACAAAAAACTAGGTTATCTGAAAAAAGCATTACATGGACTAATAACATTCGCACCTGGTTCTGAAACACAAAGGAAAAGACGTTGTATCTCCAGGGTTCATGTTCATTACAACAACATGTGGAACTTGTGCAGTGAAATTTAAAACTGAAACCAAACAAATAGTAATAGCCCTTATAATAACCCTCCCCACACAAAAACCAAACCAAACAACTAACAAAAAACCCTAACACAACAAAGCAAATTAAAAAGAAACTCACAAACAAAAAACCAAATAAAACAAACAAACAACCCCAAAAAAACCAAACAAACACAAAACCAAAGTGTCCTTTGGGGAACAGGCCATGACTCCATCAATGCTGTAATTTGGCTCAGGTTTGCCTGAAGTGACTGCATACAGGACCATCACATGGCAACACAAACTGGTACAAACTGAGCCTGAAAATTTTATTTAAGGTATTTTAGAAAGAATATCTTTATCCTGGTATGCATGATGCCAAAACATGGGGGGCTGTGTTCTCCCAAAGCTAACAATGTAAAGCTGGCATGCTGTACCACACACTTGGATAGAAATTTAACCACAGAAAATAAAATCTCATTTCTTGTTCTGAACAAGCTGAACACAATTCTCCTGAAATTACTGAACTGTCAGTTATAGTTTTTAAGAAGCTTATACATAAAATGCAAGAAAATACAAAGTTCAAACATTACCGGAAGATGTATCATCCTGCTCAGGAGGCTTAGGGCTGCAAGCAAGTTCATCGCCATCTTCTAGAACAGGCCCACTGCAAAGGAAAAAAATACCCCTGCTTGAACATGTCAAAGGAACACTACAGCACTACCAAGAATAGTGAATTTAAGTTTTTTTCAGATCACGTGGGCTGGGTTTTATTTTGCTTTTAAACAAATCAATAACAATTAGACACTGAAGCAAATTAGAAATCACAGGCCAGAAGTTCATTAACTACTCCCCTACTCAGTCATCAGGCAATTAGTGTTCACACCTCCTCTCTAAAGAGGTTTCCTAGACTTTTTATTTTTGATCCATTCCAGAACAGACCACCTCCCTGTCTTTGTGGCATTACCTTACAATTATATACCATAATTATAAAAGTGCTTTAAAGAGTTGTTTTGCACACTCTAAGGAAAGGACAGTAAAATAATATGTAGTCTGTCATGAAATCTCCCCCATAAAATAGCAACAATTTACATACATAACTTCAGATATTCTCTAGCAATCAGGCCACTTGTAACGGAACTTCTACAGCCTTAGAATCAGTACCCTTGACCCTCCTTGCCCCATCTGAGGCTGTGCTTCACTTTTACTGCGCCAGTGAAGTTCAGCTGTTATCCACCTCAACTCCAAAAGGTGCATTTCAATCACCCAGGTTAGCAAATCTACATTGCAAATTTGTCCAACTCAGTCTGCAGTAGATTCCTCTCAGAAATAAAGCCCCCCAACATTTTCAGTACAATGACTGTGTAAGAATTTAATAAATTCACAGACTACCACTCCTGTTTGCTTCGTTATTAAGCTTCCATCTTATGAAAGGGGAAGATACATGTCTATGTACATGCACAAAGAGTATGCATTGTAGATAGACTTCTATCTTTCCTACTTGACATCAATTTTATTAGAGCAGCTGTCATTAGTTCTAGAAGCACTGGTCTTTCTGTTCAAAAATGTGGAAGCAAGCCTCAAACAAAAAAAATCCCCAAAGGCGAGAAGCTTGTTATGACCCCTTATTCATGATAGGAAGAAAAATTGTATTACTTTATTAACTGTATTAGCACAGTATTTAAAGCCCTCAAGCAGGAATCACAACCCTGTTCTACTTAGTGTTTCACCAGTAGGGCGCAGAACACAGCAGCTGTTATCAGCTGCCCAGTCTCAAGGGGTCTCTGCGGGGCAGAAGTAGGATTAAAGTAACGTTTTTCAGACAACTCAGAAAATTACCTTTTCTCAACCTTCCCAGCTACAAAGGAACCCCTAGAAAAGAAAAAAATATTCTTGTTACATTTGGTGTTATGTGAACTTAATAAAAGGAATCTATAGGTCAATAATTTTATGACCTGAACAAAACTATAGAAGTAACATTAAAAAAATTAAAAAGCAATGCAAAGACCAATGATTATAAACCAGATTTTAGACCACTTGAACCTAGTCTTTAGACTAACAAAAATAAATATAGCTGAAGAATTAAATGCTGTATTTTCTAAATTTATTTTTAAAAAGGAACAAACTTGACAATGAAGTTATTCCATGGGTGGTGAGGTTGCGTTAAAGTAGATCTGCTATGCAAGTCTCACAAGAACACTAGCTATAACAAGTTTCCTCATGTAGGAGACACTAAGTAAGGCACCCAGCTTTGAGAAAAGAATGTTGATTAAACTACTTGGTTTCTCTATTAACTCTTCAACCAACCTCAACTACCACATACTTGAACTGGGCCATCACTGCTTAAAAGCTGACAAGATGCATTTAATTATCTACCAAGTTATACACCATATTTGTAAAGAATCACACAAAAAGATTACTGTGGTCCATGCTGTCTGTCACGTTTTCTTTTGTTACTTTTTATTTTCACATCTGGTAATTTCTGTTTTCTCCTTGCCATGTCCTGTACAGAAGAGCTGTCAGAATCTGTTTGAGACTCAGGGCCTTCACGGCTTGAGCGAAGAGCTTTGCTGGTTCTACATGGAATCTTTTTGGGTTTCTTCCCTGAAGACTTGGCAGACCGTTTCTTTCCAGGATTCTTCACACTCTCCACGGGATGCTGGAGTGCTTTTAGAGTTCTGTTATTTGCACCACCAGGTGACTCCGATGTGTGTATTACATTTCTAGGCTTTTCAGACTTAGTCAACTTCTGAATCATGGGAGTCTCTAATTTCTGATGCAAGGGTGTGGTGAACACTTCATTCAGTTCTACAGGCTCTCTTTCAATCTCTTCTTCAGGTTCACTGTCAGAACTCTCCTCTCTTTGCAACTGAGGCTTTTTATTACTACTTTTCTGGACAGATATTTTAAGCTTCTTCCTTGGACTTACTGTCCCTGTCTTAGCTACTTTGACTTTTGGAAGTTTCTGCTTAGCAGTCTGTTTCTTCTTGTCTAACTGCTGAGAAGCTTTAGAAGCCAACTGCAGATTCTTGGAAGACCTGAGAGACTTCTTCAGTGACACGGTCTGCTCTTCCTCATGCCCAGATGACGGCAGAGGCAAATCCTCATTTGGCATGCGTGTTTTACACTGCTCTTCATCAGATGGTTTTGTTTCCAATCCAGGCAATGACCGCATAAGTTCTTCAGCTTCTCGTTTCCAGGATGTGCTCTTTTTCTGGTTTGGAGAGTCTTGTCTAAATGCATCCTTTTTAGTCTTTCCTGTCAATACAGAAAGTATTTGGACATTAATACCTTTTTCCATTAAACCTGAAGATACATGTTGACATCTGAATGCACAAAAAACCCCAAAGAATCAAAATAGGGAAGAAAAAATAAAAAAAAGAGGTATCACAAAAACAGTTTAATCACCACTGACTAAAAGAAGGCTTTAACTAAACTAAGAGTCTACAAAAAACTTTTTGGTGTACTTCAGTATTTCCTATTAAAAAAAAGGGGGCAAAAATGTTACATTCAGTCTGCTTTCCAGTTTTCAGTGTTTCAGGCTACAAAACCCTTCACAAATAATTCCTAAAACTCAACCCCTTTCTGTACAAAGCACATAACTGCCTTTCTATGGTGAGAGGAACAAAAGCTTCTTGGGTATCTACCTTCTGTGACTCTTCATACGAAAAGCCAACATTGCTAATTTAATTTTTAACGTTCTAACAGGGAAGGGAAACCATGTGGCAAAAAAAGTGAAGACACCGTCTCACTACCTCTCTGTCTCACCCAAACCTAACTGCGCAACTGAAAGACTAAAAAAGGAATCCATTGGTATCTATCATCTACTTTATCATAATTTTCTTATAAACTACCAGAAAACAATCCAGTAATGTGACCTGTAAGGAAAAGTCTGAAGAGCTGTTAAATAACTTACCCTTATGAGTACTCTTTAGGCTTTGAGATGCAAGGACATTTTCTTCACTATTAGAGACTGAATCTGATTCTGACATTTCTTTCAAGTCAAAAGCTTCAACATCCAGATGACCCAGTTTCTGTTTAGTAAGTACTTTAGCCTCTGCTTTTCTCTTCTTGGCTTTCTTATTCTTTGTCTTCTCCTTTTCAGAAGGCTGAAGTTTAGAAATTGGAGTTGCAGAGCCATCATTTTTTGATTTTTTGTTCTTAGTGGGTATTGAAATCCAAGAAGTAAAAGATGTGCCACATGATTCATCAATTAAAAATTCACATTCATTTTCTGTATCTATTTCTTGGTATTTCACAGGATGAGGTGATGGTGCTGATCTCAAGGTCGAATATCTAAAGAATGGAGGGGAAAAAAAATTAGTATCATTCAGGGTGGGGGGGAAATTGACTTTCAGTCTTCCAAATCTGGTGGTAACTCACCACACCTAGACACAGTACAGAACATTCCTCAGAAGAATTATTACCAAGTTCATCCATCATACATTCCATATTAAGCCTCCATACAAACCTCTGTCCAAGTGTTCTTGTTGCTACAGCTGCTAAGACAGCTGAAGAGAAAGTCTTCTCTGTCCGGGCAGATGATGCAGTAACACATTCTGTTCCTTGCATAGGAACAACCTGCTCAACTCTCCCAGGCTGAGGTCCTTCCAAATTTTCAACTTCTCCATGACTCTTTGCTGCAGCTGGTGTACTGCACCTATCAAAATGCACTCTACGAATGAGAAACAGCATTCAAATATGTTGCCATAAATCCTGAGTGCACTATAAAGTGAGGATGGACAGAAGCTCCTGCTGACAGCATTTCACTTCCTATGATCAAGTTTCCCTTTGGAAACTTGCTGCAACACAGGTTAGCAGTAGCGCTATCCAGTATAGCAGCAAGTCCCCACAGGCAACATGGAGTCAGCACGTGACTCTTGATCAATGTAAAGGCTGCTCAGCAAAACAAATTCCTAGTTTTGGGAGAATGGGCTTGAGAAAGTGTCAGGTTTCCTAGACTGTAGGTGCACTGTCTTTCCAACCTCATTCCATCAATGGGAGTCAATAGGATCAATGTCAGTCCATCTTTATGATCTACCCCATAGATTCAGTCCTCTAGAAAAGCAGAACTGTGGCTAGGACATTGGCCAGCGCTGCAGTTCAGCTTCAAATCTTCCAACAAGATGATAATCACAACTGAAGCTATTTTACTTTGAATAAAGCATTTGTATATTCAGAGCAAGAGGAACAATGACTGCTCATTTCTGCTTTAACAAATTTTTGTTAACTTTTAAAGTCAACACTGTAAATAGGATTCACTGAAGAAGTCCAGACAATCTGAGAAGCTGATACTTTGGTACACGTTCCTGGAAAGAAGAGTTTAACTTTATTTTGACAGGCTTCCTTCACTTGAGTACTGCACTTATCACCAGAATATTAAATAAAAAATAAAGCTGCCCTTTCTAAACACAGTTAAAGAAACTTTCTACATAACTTGGAATTATTTTTTATGAGTTCACAATCCAAACTCAATTTATCCTGAGGTGGGGGGCACACCTGGAATACGACACCACAACCATATTCAGCTCTACTTACTTAACTGCAGGAGAACTTTTCACTTCCTCCAGAGGAACTGGTGATCCAACAGACCCACGATGATTCTTAGGGTGCAAAGGCATGGCCGGATGCTGGCAGGATGCTTCAATGTCTTTTAAAGTATTTTTTTTTTCACTTTCAGACACAGGAGACTCTGTCCTTTTAGAAGTAGCTACATCATCAGGTGTTGCAAGCTTTAGGTACGATTCACATGACTGTCCTGCCATATATACAGAACAGGTTTCATTCTTTTAATTAAAACCTAACAAAATCCCAAGAATCCATTAAAAACCTTAATTCGGTAAGAGTGCGACCAACCTCTGCTGCTGACTGGTTTTAGCGGTGATTCAGATGAGGGTTCTGTAGACTTACGGGCTCTTTTCACAGAGCTAGCTGACCTTGCCTTGGGCTGTCATAGTTGGTAAAAATGAGATTAAGTGAAATATTTTATAAAGCAACAGTATTTTAACAGGAATATACATTTCTATAGAACATGAATATAATTCATACACTTCCCTTAACTCACACTAATTCAAATCACAGTTCTATTTCACTTAAACACTTCAACTTTATATGGTGTAAAACTTTCTAAAAGTAACTGTAAATTTCAAGCAACAGGTAAAACAGTGTGTAAAGATCTATATGCAGCTTTAACCAAACATCTGACTAATCTCGAGGTAAACTACTTATTATTGTCATTAAAATGAATTAAACTATTTAATTACCATTTATTAAGATAGGCTGAGGTTTAGCAAGAATTGATTTCAGATTATATTCTAACATCAGACTGAATTAAACAAACACCATTATAAGGCTGCACGTTCTAAACCCTACCATTAATGGACTATCCTACTTAAAAGAAAAAAATAAAATCAAAATATTAAAATTAAATATACAGTCTAGATTATTAGCAGCACATTAACAAGGCCTTCACCTTGTTTCCACTCATCAACAAAGTTACAGACATATGAAGTTATTGTACAGATAATTATCAGGACTTAACCAGCTGCTTTTCTACATGAATCCCCTTTAAATTTTACTGCCCATCTGATAGCTAAGAATGTGTCCATATATCTGGCAAAGTGACCACAACCAACTCCAGTGAGGTCCAAGACAGCCATACCCACCACCAGTAAGAAGGCCTGCTTCAGCCTGAGACCGTGAGAAATCTAACTATCCTGGACAAAAAGCTGAAGAAGCTTTCATTAGTAAAAACTCAAGGAAAAAAGCTACTAAATAATAACTTATAGAATATTTACTATTAGAGCACAATAAGCTAAGGAAAAAAAACACATTTTCAACAACTATTATAGATCGTTAAATTATAGCCTACATACTTTTACAGGTGCTCATACAGAACTAAATGCTGCAGAATTTAACTTGTACCCACATGAACCTGTATCCAGTGCTACACTATGACACTGACAGAGCTTACACTTTGTCTTGATTCTGAAGTCCTCTTCTCATCTTTCAAAACAAAGCTTGAGCAATTTGGAGAGTTTGTTGTAAGATCACTGCTACAACCTATGAAGAAAAAAAAACAGTAAATATGGGAATCTTGGAATTGTCCAGGTTTTATTTATTTTAACAAGTTCTAAGGCTCACTAAGATCATGTAAATTCAAACAAGAAAGTAATCAGCTACTTGAGAAAGAGATTATAAGAGAGCTAAGACACAGTTTTAAAAAGCTGAGAAGGGGCTGTTCTTAAAAATCCTGAGAAATACTATTTTTTTTTCCATTTTATCCCTATTTTTTATTTCTATGTACTTACCACTAAATAACACAAGGAAGAAAACAATTTTTTCTTTTAGCAGCAAATCAAGCAAAACACCAAATAAGAGCTTACTTTCAAAACAATCCTGTATGACCTTCAATACGTTTTGACCTGGCTGTAGATCAATCTTATTTCTAGAAAGAAGAGGGAAAAATATTTTCAATCAAAAATGCTAAATGCTTTTATCCCAAATACTAAAGTAGCAAAGCTTTACTTCTAAATATTTTAGGTTATTACTTCTTCTAGTTCAAATTTTAATATATTTTTACCTACAATTTCTATGTATACATATCTGCAAAGAAATTTGTCAAAGTAGGAATTCCAGGAAAAAAAGCCTCACTGCCACAGATTTATAATAAGAACGAAGAATTCTCTCTACATTAAAGAAAACACGCAACTACTGCAACAGCCCTGAGGTAAATGAGCTTTAGGCTGACTAGAGCCTCACTTAAGTAATTTTTAATTTTTTTTTTTAATCATATCTGGAGCTATGTTGCCTGCACAGTGGTGCAGTTGCAGCAGACCTAGAACCAAGCCTGAGGTATCGTATCCATAAGCAAGTGAGCAGCTCAGCTGGTTGGATTATTATTTCAGACCAACAAAATGAAAAGGGCAGAAGTGAGTGATTCACCAGCCAGTGTTGATCAAAACCAAAATAACACACCTATAATGATCATGATATACCTTTAAAAACAGCAAAATGTATACATTTGGTAAGCTCATGAGATGCATGTCCAGAAATTGATTTCAGCAACAAAGTCTTCAGAGACACATGTAAAGAACATCACAGTACTGCAAATCCTCAAACTCATCCCTAACATTTAGCAGCAAGGTCCAAATATGCTGGAACTCTGCCTGGGCTTAATTTCTCTACTCCTTGAAAGGCTACACGTTTGCACAGATAACTGCTTCCCTACTCAGGCAGCCCAGTCAGGGGTCCTACACAGGTGTACAGCTACACCACAATCTGCTGCCTCAGTGAAGAAAAACCTTGGAGCCTTGTGCCCCCACAGAGCTTGCTCCTCTTACCATTAAGAAATACAAGAAATTTGGGAAACATCATACGATCAATTTAACAAGGTACACCAAGTAGTTTTGACATTTAGCTCATAGATAAAGTCAAGGTAAGTTTTCCAGAATCTAAGAATAGGTTGTTTAAAATGCAAATTACCCTCCTCCATGGCAGAACCTTGCTCTGTAGTCTTTTTTTAAACGATTCTGTGAAGAAATAAGAATCCATTTTTAATAAGCATGATAGCACTTGAAAAATAAATAAGCAGATCTCAAGGATTCTAGAGACATTTTGAAGTAGTAGGAGAGTGGGAGTTATTGCAGCACTGTTTTTCTTAGAATGCCACAGTGCCTCTTCATACACTTGAAACCCAAATATAAAACCAGTAACTCAAACAGCAGACAGGACTCCCGCCATTTACCACAATTAAAGCAGTAATAATTCAAGCAGCAACACATTCTCTGTATAATCAAATAAAGCCACTAACCTGGGAACCAGCAATGGTTGTAGAGAATAAAATAGGAATAAAGGGCAAGAAAAATTCAACAGCAAAGCAGAGTGTAGTTCTTCACAAATGTGTCACAAAAATACCTTAAAAATTGTAAATGTTTAGCCGAAAAACAACTATAACCTCTTCCTGATTCGTGTAAATTTAGAGTATATACAACGTGGAGTAATGCAATTATCTAATAATTTGGCACGTTTTCCTGAAGTTTGCCATACTGACAGTACTTGGCACTTCACTGTAATTCCCCGTTAGATATTACTCCTGGTATCAAAAATAATCAAACTCTATATGGATTGATTTCACTGCAATTTTTCAACATCGGTTTAAAGTGGCAGAAGGAAACAGGTGACAGGGAAAACAACTGACCAAAAGACACCACTTCAGAAACTATACAGAAGCACACTCCGCAGTCAATCCAGCACTCGAGCATAAACGTAAACCCCCTTCCCTTCGCAGCAGAGCGAGCAAATGACCTTGCTCACTAAAGAAATTAAATATTCCTGTCAAGGGCCTAAAAGAGCCTTTAACAGTTCATTTATTACTGTGTTCGTGTCGCGCTACACATGAAGAATTTTAAAACTTAAGCGATTCTAGGGTGACGGCTCAAGTGTCCTGCTGTTGATGCGCTCGCCGTCCCGCGGCAGTCGTCTCTCCAGAGGCAGCCCGGGAGGAACGGGGTCTGGCACGGACACGGGTGCGCTGAGGGGAGCGGGGCTCCCGACAGAACAGCCAGCATGCCTGTGCCAACCGCCCGGATCCGGAGCGAGCGCGGGCCGCCAGCTCGAGCCTCGCTCTCCTCAGGGGGAAGACCCGCCCTGCCCCTCCCCTCAGGAGCGAGCCGAGCGCCGCGCCTCCGCGCTACTGCCGAGCTCGGCCGCCGCTCACAACAAACCAGACAGACAGACAGATACAGAGACACAAGCAGACAGACGCAGACACAGAGAGGCAGACTGACGGACAGACAGAGCGGCCGCTCCCGCCCTCTCTCACCAAAGCCTGCGCCATACCAGACCGGGGCCGGAGCGCGCTCCCCGCGCCGCCTTCGAACCTCGCGCACCCTTCCCGCCGGGCAGGCGCGCGCGCGCACGGCCGGCGGCATCCCGGCCACGCCTCCGCGGCCCCGTCCCATTGGTCGGCAGCCGCCGCGCGCCAAGCAGGGAAGGTGATTTAGGCGCGCGCGGTTGTCGCGCCTGCGCACAAGCAGATGCTGCGCCCGTAGCCCCGGCCCCCCCCAACCTCCTGGCCGCCTTTCTCCGAGGGGACGGGCGGGCGATGCTTCCCGTTCTTTTACTTCGCCGGTGGGAAACGCTCAAAATCCTCGGGTTTCCAAACGCTACAAAGCATTCCTTGTCACCACGGCGCGTTGCATTTTTTTCTTTTTACTTGTGGTATAGCTAACAAAAGCTTAAATCCATCTGATCCAGCAGTCTTGGTAACAGTATTGAGACCCTCACACAGAATCCTCACTACTCCTAATATTAAAGAAACATGATGACTAATCAGAGAAGAGTTGATCTGGCTGCTTAATACCGGGTGCGGGGTTTGCAATTTTTTCTTCCCCCCCCTCCCCCCTTCCCGCGCGTTCCCTTACCACACCTCCCGCCTTTCCCTTGCCACGCGGTCTTTTCCCCTCGCCACGCGGTCGGTCCCTGCCCCCCGCCGCTCCCCTCGCTGTCCCCGGGGTTTCCCTGCCCCTGTCCCCTGCCTGCCGTCCCATTGGCCGCGGCTCAGGTTCCCCGCCCCGGCACGGGGTGTAACCGGCGCCGGGCCGGTGCGCGCGGTCTCGGGAACACGTGTCTGCACCCCAGCCCCGTGCCGCCATTTCGTGTGCCCGCGCTGGAACTGAGCCTCGCAGAGCCTCCCGCCGGCGCCCGCCCGGAGCCGGTCTCGCGCAGCAGCAACCGGGCATGCACAAATTAATTAACTTTATCTATTAACAGTGATAGAAATTTAGAGAAAGCTGGTGTACATATGAGCAAATTTCAAGAAGGCATTTGAGCGAGAAGGAGCTGAATTACTGATATAAAACTTAATTCCTGCAAATCAACTGCTCTCTCAAAGAATAACATTCTGACAGAAAGCTTTTTGAAGTGCTCTGTGGAAAGACAGTTCTTCATTGTTGCAGGAAGACAGCAAGCTTCAGCTGCTCCACTGGAATTGTGCATCAAACAGTCCTAGACTAATACAAGTTTTCACTGCCACAAAAAAAAAAAAAAAAAAAAAAAAAAAAAAAAAAAAAAACCACCACTAAACTAACTAAATAAATAAATAAAGCAGTTCTCAGGTCCCAGGTAATACTACAAGCCTCTAGTGTGGTAACACTGACAACATTGAAGATTTGAAGATTGGCAACCCAACATTCGCTTGCCCAGGGCCTTTTTAGTGTGATCGTGCTGGGCACCTGCAGAGATTTTTGATGAAAAGCAGGAGCAGATTGAGAAACGGGCTCTATCAAACACAAATTCACACTGAATCAGTATACTCCACAATCTTCCATATAAATACCTTCACTCTCCATATCAGCAACTCAAAAAGGTTTAAAGCAAGAATAACAGGTTTAATGAGCCACTTGACATGCTGAGTTCTTCTACAGAAAGTCCTCTTGAAGTTACTAGTTCTGAGATTTTACCTAGATTAATTTACATCCAAAAATTTTGAAGGTGTGCTAATAAATATCTAGAGCCATTGTGCATTTTTACTTTTTCCATAATCAACTTTTTAACTAAGCAGAACCTATCCACAGAGCATCCATCCATCCATGACACACACAATAAGAGCAGCATAAAGATACAGCCATATCTGCAATTTCCGGCTGTGATCCCTGCCAGCCTTGACCTGGACTTTTTACAAGGCTCTCAAAGGTGTACATGTTGTGATTAGTAAAAGCCATTGCATTAATTATATCTGACAGTTTACTTTAAACCCTGAGGACAGTTATATGGCATTCTAGAACAGTACTAAGACTTTACTATTTTTAAATGCTGCTTATTTCAAAAGCATAAGCATGACATTAACACCACACTAACGTAAGAGAATATACTTACTCAAAGTTTCATTTGTTTCCCAGCCTCCAGCTGTGAGAGGTGACAGTTTTTCTTGTTGACCTAAACCTTTATGTGATCCTTAGCGCTAATTAGTGACATCATTACATTAAATGTGAAGACATCCCTAAAGCTTAATAAACTATGATTGAGGATAAACAGCTAAGCTGTTAATAGCTTTTGCAACAGCTGCAGGATATAATGTTAAATAACAATCTCTAAAGCTGAAACATATGAGAGGGTATTTCAGTTTGTAAGTTTTTCTTTTAATTTTGCCTTGCTCTACTGTGATGGGGAGAAAAAAAGAACTACAACCTCAAGTACTCAGTGCTTAAATGACTTAAATGATTATGTTTTTGTAACACACCTCTGCCTCACCACAGAAGCAAAACTAGTCCATAATGATTTCCAATTAAGCAGAAATTTTATAATTACACATCCCAATAACTAACCAGTGAGGGTAAAGACCTCACAGTTCAGTGCAGCTCAGACTTGTTCTGAGGACAGGTATACAGCACAACAATTTGCTATAGGGAAATAGTACCAAAAGGAACAGCTGAGGTAAGTTTGCTTTGACAAACATCCATTTGTCTTTTTTTCTGCCTTAAACGTCATCAAGTGCTACAGTGATTTTAATTTGGTGAGGGCAGAAAGGCTCAACCACATTTTCTCTTTGTTGAAGAACAAGTTTTATTGTTGAAAGTGCTAATTTGGCTCTCCAATAGGCTTTCACTTTCCCCATACTGCAGTATTCCACAAAGAACAGTCTTAGTGCAGATAATCAAAAATTCCAGCTCTCTGGACTTCAGGGTGTTTTGACAATTCACACCCCCTCCCTACATCTCCATGTTGAGACTGACACAAGATAGCTGTGCTGACCACAGCACCACTAAGCAGCCACACAAGAAAGCAGTTCCTCTGCTTTTGAGTGGGAGTTTAAGCCGTTCAGATGGATCTTATGTGTAGATGGCAAGAATGAAATTCTTGTTTGAGAATGGTGTAACATGTGAAATGAATTTGAGATGTTCTTAGAACACCAGGAGTATCATAAAATGGTGCTTTTCCTATTTTTTGCACTCTTCCCTAAGAAAATGCAAATTACCTAATTTGCACATGGGGACCATTTCTTAGGTTCACCATTCTTCTTGCTTTCCTCAGAACAAATCTTGCCTTTAAGGTAAGGACTGTACTGGACATTCCATCTCATGGAGTGACCAATCCTCCTTTGAGCAAACAGGCTTGAAGAATACAGGAGCAGAAGAAACAAATCCAGTTTGTCTTCAGTGCAAAGCCACTGATTTTCACCATTTAATTAAGGCTTCACCAAAAAGAAATATAGAGTACCATCTTTAATAGCTAAAAATTAGCACACTCCTTTCAGAACAAATGGTCCATGAGTGACTTTTGTGTCTCTACCATCAATTGTCTTCCTGAACAAAGTAGTATCTCACTGGTGGCCCAGGCAAGTCTTCCTCTCCATCAGTCTCTGGAGCAAATGATACTGTCAAATCCACATACTTCTTATCAGCTGATGGTTTCACAAGCTTTTGCATCCTATAAAGAAATTAAGAGCAGTTCATAAATGTACCAAGAGGATTGACAATGGGAATTCAGGGCCAGACCCAGAAGAATTTCACTGCCAGCAATATGTACTAGCCCAGCATACTACAGACCAAATTAAAACAGAGAATAAACCACTCTGAATTACACACAAAAGCTGTTCCTCCACCTGAGCTTCAGCAAACAGTATTCCATTTTCCTGACAGACACAGCCCATTAAAGTGCCATAGTAGTAAAAAATCCTGATATTCACAAGAAGGCAGCTTCATACCATGGCTTTGACTTCATTACATACCCCACTCATTCAAAAATATTTATACAGCTGTAAGAGAAAACATATAAGCAACATTTTTAGAGATACGCTGTAAATTCTCATTGTAGCAACTCTACAGCTTAGCAGCTCTTCTCTCCCCAGGAGTTTGAAGTAGCTTACTCATACATCTCTCCCTTATAGCTACTGGCAGGCCTTCAAAACAGTACTGAGCAGTGCATCCACTTGCTCCAGCAAAGCCTGTGAACACTACCACACACTTCACAGGAGCTGTAAGGAACAGATTTTGAGCTAAAGTAGTTCAACCCACAGGTGTAAGGCAGGACTAAACTGGGTGAGATCTGGCTGTTATTTTGCAAAGGCCTTCAGTCAAAACTAATGCCCTGCCTTCACATCCTGCCAAACTGCCAGGGTGAAACACCTCAATTTCCTCTCTGTAAGCAGCATAGCAAAGCCTTTGTAATTGTCATAATTCTTAAAAGGGCTAAAGTGATGTAGAATCTCAAGCAATTACTATAATTGAACAGACTTCCAGAAATCTTAAACTGCAAGCAATACATTATTCCTTCAGAGCTAAATTGCTAAATACCAGCATTAGTTTTAAGCCAGTTTCAAAAGGTCCTAGTAGTCTTGTTCTGCTTGAACCATGGTACATTCTTTCCCCCCAAAGAATTACTGCCAGACTTCTTTAGCTTTCTCATTCTGGTATTCAACAGTTAAAGAAGCATTTTGCAAGTCTCCTTTCCTCATCACAGAAGTTAATTCACCTTCTCTTTTTTATTTTCTTTTTTTTCTGTTTGTTTTACAAAAAGTAATAAATTATCTTTTTTTCTTTCAAATGTGTTTTTTCTTTCCAAAGTATTAATGGCTAGAAACCACTTTGAGAGAAAATACTGCTGTCAGACATATGTCCATTTGATACAAGCAATGAACATAATTTGTGTGTGCACTTGCATCCCTGAATCCACTTTCCAGTTATACTTACGTCAACTTTAATCTTTTGATATGGCCTGGCATCACAGGAACATAGAGCATTTTGACTCCTTGTACAACCATAGTTGGTTCAATTCCATATTTCTCCTGGAATTCACAAATTAAAACTTCTTAAAAGACTAGAACAGCTGCCCAAACCAGCAGATACTACTGCTGCAAATACTACAGCTAATTATTCAAATCCATAGGATCCAAACCAGTAAACCTGCTAATGCATAGATGCTGATAGAAAGTTTTAGGATACATTTGAGCCAACTGAATTAACAAGGAATTTGAAAACAAGCTTGGATGCCTTTACTTAGAGACATTCCTGTTAGTTATTACTAAAGCATTAGTTATTACTAAAATTATTATACATTAGTTATTATAATTTTTATTATTATTATACATTAGTTATTACTAAAATTATTCTGGTTTGAGCAGTAACTTGATGGAAATAAACAAGAAAACAAAATACAATTCAACAACCCAAAACAAGAAACTCCTTTCCTCTTGTCTTGTATTAACCCAGGACAGTAGATAACTTACTCTGACAGCATTTATGAAGTCCAACAGAGTAAAATCCTCTTTTCCATAAATTGTCCACCTGTCCCAGATGGTAAATGATATCCCATTTCTGTTTTAAAAAGTGAAAGGTTGTTACTTGAGAATGTGAACTTAGTCATTCCTTTTTGAAGTGTATTGGAGAACTGCCATGTCTTCCTGTTGATGTGCTGTTTAATCTTGAGCAAAAGCCTCTTCCCTCTCTGCTGCCATTTCTCCAGCCCTCTGACTTTGCTAAGCACAGGACACAGTAAGACCCCTAAGTAGACATGGTACCTGACAATGAAGCTACTGAGTTTTCAGACCTACTAAAAAAATAGCTCTTGTTGAACAAGATGCAAAAGGATGTCTAGGATGTTTCCAAAGAACAATGCCACACATCTACCTTCTCTAGATTTTTAAAATCTCACAATTAACAGCTTCCACTGAAAACCAAACTAAGCCTTTAAACCCACTATTTTTTAGAATTAGGATACATGAATATGGACTGCATTTTCCACTCAGGAAATTCTTGGGCAATGCATTATGGGACACCCTTTATTATTACATATATTATTATTTATCCTATTACAATGATCATTTACATTTCTAGCAGTACACAGTAAGTGGATAACAGAGTTTGATACCAAGCATGAAGCCATTTTTCATCTTCCAAGTTTAAACAACAAAAAATACCCTTGAATATCTAGAATGCTTAACTGGAGTATGGCCATGAGCTGTTGTTCCATCATAGCTCTGTTATGTGTGCACATAAGGCCTTAATGTGGATATCTGGATTTAGTAACTATTCAAACTTCACACTTGTTGGAATGGTTCAGCAAGTTTTAAGCATCAATTAGTAGGTTTCCAAACATTGTCCTTCCCTGTCTGTCATTGTCCTTCCTACCTGATTTCTGTTCTTCTTACTTCAGCAGTTTCTGTAAAGACCATTATGGGAATGGCTAGGTTCAGAAAACAGTTCTTGTATGCATCAGCTGGGTAGCCACCCACAACTTTGATGAGTTCCAGTGCAACCTGCAGTAAATTAGAATTTATTTTTTAGGTTTTAGTGCTATTATCAACTCTAATGTAGTTAAGAGACCAGCAACTACCAAGGAAGTTGTTAATAAGATCAGCTTTTGTTCAATCAGCAGAGTAAATAACATGGAAATGCAACCCACTATGCCACATAAATAAATTCTGTTGCAGCCAAGTGAAATACTTAAAACATTCAAAACTGTTCTTAATGTAGTATTCTTCCAAAACTGTTTGGTTCATGCAATCTCCACAAAACATGAGGTTCTGTTGAGATGCATGAACGTGAACTACTACAGAACAGATCCCTTCCACTCTTGGCAGCGGCATTCTGATGGAAGTTAGTACTAATGGCCAAAAACAAACCAAAATGCAGAATTCCAACCCATCTTTCTGTGCTGCAATAAAAAATAAAAGTACCAAAGGCTTACTGTGGTAAGGAAACTTCCCTTATTGACCATTCAGGAGCCACTCCATCAGCCACACTCACACCGCCAAAGACTTTCACTGCTGGGACTGAATCCCCTTCAGTGGGCAGCTTCTCAACCACTGCCTCACTGCTCATGCCACTCTCGCAACCATACAAGGTTTCTTTGCTGGCTGGACCCTGGGTTTTCCTTAGCAGAGTCTCAGACTTTCTGGTTTCTTTAAGTAATTTTATCATGGTGTAGCAACAGAGTAACCACTCAAGCTGGTTGGAGAAGGGGCTCTCAACAAAGGACTACCTGGGCTTTTGAACCCTTAGTCTCTGTGCTCGACAGTTCAGGGTCTTCCAGCTCAGTCGTTGGATCCTGCTGAGTCTCTGTGAGTGTTTGGTCACCAGGCTGGGCCACAGGTCCCCTGCCATTTGTTGTGCAGAGGGTAAGCATCAGTTCAAGACCTCTTGCCTGAGGCTCCCACACAGAGCTCAATCTTCAGCTGGCACTGCAACTCCACACTGAGCTACCTGCACTACATGCATTCCTCAACAACCACAACTAGAATCAAGCATGATCTTTGCTATTGGCACATAAGAAATAAATCCATTTCTTTAAATGAACCTCTGTCAAGGCAGCAGTAATCAATACCCAGACAACAGCAGTTGAAGGCAAGAAACAGTAAGAGAAAGAAATATGCATTTTAAAAATTAATCTCACCAGCCCTGATACTGCAGCAGTAGCTGTCGCAATGGCAGGAATAATCTTTCCAGCAATGCGCTTTGTTTTGAACCGATCTGCTGGTTCGATGTTGTACATCTTGGCTCGCAGGTTTGACGCTGCTGTTATAAAATCTATGTGCCCATTACTATCATCATCTTTCTCAAAGGAAACGGGCTTCATTTGCAAGTCAGCTGCTCATAAAAAAGAAAATATAAAAGAGCAAAAATTATTATTAGCAAATTGAAGGTGTCAAAAACACAATTTAAAGGAACTAGAACCTTAACAAATTAAACATTTCACATCCTGGACCTTGATGCCTCACTTGTTTTCCTATGCTAGGAAATCACCCTCTCAATAGCACTTGCTAAAAGTGAATAATGAAATAAGCATCAACAGAGCTCTGTAATTTTACTTTCCTTGCACCACCAAGAACAGATTTTGAACATTCCTATTGATGTTTTTCATACACTCCACCTCACTACAGCTTCATCCTGAGAGATTTCCCTTTTAAAGCTTAGTTTATCTGCAAAAAAATCAAAATATGGATTCAGTAGCATTGGAATCAGTTTTGGGTTGATACTCCATGGGATGAGTTAGTGATAAGCTAATCTTTCTCCTGTATTCATGGCCTAAAAAAGCTTGCATGTAGTCGTTGCCTAGTTGACCTCTTTGTGTGGCCAGACACAAAATGGGATGCAAGCATCACTTTAAATCCAGAAGATGCTGAGGAAAACTCTTAACAATTTTTACAATTTAGGATCATTTCAGATTGAGAACTCTAAGTAGTGACTGCAGCCTTCTCATGCCTGAATCACTTGCAGTCCATCTGGGATCCAGCCAACACCCTTCCCCTCCTTAAAGAGTTCCATTCCCCGCTGCTGCCTGCTTGCTTGCTGTCATCAGTGCTGTAATTACAAGCAAGTGTAACAGAAAGCCCTAAAACTTCCACAAATCTCAGAAACACAGAATCATAAGGTAATGTCAAGCAACAGGACAGGTATCTGCATGGCATTGCAGAAAGCTTTAGGTATCAGCTCTACTTCATGCAGAATTCCAGAACTGCTTCATCCAAAGACCTGAATGTCACTAGTGGCAAATGTAAATGCAGGATATTACTAAACTATGATGCTGGTTTGCACTACTCACTTTCCAGAGCTTCATTGGATAGTATAGACTTCTCCAGCTGGAAAATAGCATTTCTTTCATCCTCACTGCTGACAGGAATATGATCTGGTTTTCTTGCAGTTTCATCAGTCTGTACAACCTGCAAGTGTGTGCAGTGCTTGAGTATTAAGATACACGAACTTCATACAATGCAGGTGTCAAGTAGATTGAATTTCCTGTCTTCCTTGCAGACTTTCCTCCCCAGCTCAAGACAGACATGGATTTACTGGATCAAGTCCAGCCAAGAGCTTCTAAGTACATTAAAGGACAGGAGCATCTCATACGAGAGGAGAAGCTGAAAGAGCTGTGATGGTTCAGAGTGGAGAAGACAAGGGTCAATGGGATCTTATCAATGTGTACAAGTATTTCATGGGGAGAAGTACAGAGAGCAGAGTGTGCCCAGTGACAGCACAAGGGCACAAACTGAAGCACATAAAATTCCCTAAGAAACATACAAACATACTTGAAAGAAAAAGAAACAAACAAAGCATCCCATAACAATTGTGAGGATGGTTGAACACTGGCAAAGAGAGAGGCTCTGGAGTCTCTATTCTCAGAGATATTCATAACTCCGTGGGTCACAGTCCTTGATGACTTGCTCTAGCAGCCCCTGTTTAAGCAAGAGGATTGAACTAGGTGTTCTTCAGGTGCTCCCTCTAACCTTAACATACTTATTTCCCCAAAACACATTCTAATTTGTGTTTATTTCTCATTAGCATCAGTACACTAGTTGAAGATGTGGGACACTGCTTGTGGAATATCATATTTTTTTCTTTAAATGAAATATCACACTTACTTTGTTTGAAGGTCTAAACTCTGGTACCTTCACAGATGAAATAATCCCCAAAATGGTTTCCTCTGACAAGTCCTGTTATGGTTTTGAAGAAAAACAATTTAAATTCACATAAACTCAAAAAGGCCTCCACAAAAAGACTGTAAATACAATAGGATTGCAATGAGTACTAGACCCAAGAAGTCTCACAGATATTCAGTGATGTTTCAGCAAAACATCATCATTAAAACACCAAGTGACAATTCATTTGCCACAGCAAACCAAGCAGTGTGAAGTACTTAGCACTTGAAAACTGAACAGAAGTGCAAACCTGACTTACAGGACAGTCCAAATAAAAAAAAAAGAAAAAAAAAAAAAAGGGATAAGCAATGCAGAGGCTGTAAGCAGTAAAAAATAAAATCTCCACAGCATGCCTAAGACAATTTTTCAAAAAGCCTTAAAGAGATTTTCTTTCAATTCAGTAGTTATATTGCATCAAAATAATAATTCCCAAGTTCAGTACTTACTGAAAATATCCAATACACAACTCAGTTTTTCTCCAGGTTCAGGATTTAAATAAAGAAAATAAGTGTAAACAGCTGCCAAACATACAGTGCCAAAGAATAGTCTACTGTAAGAATCACTTCAATCATCTCTTGAAAAGAACTGGCAGCTGGACATAGGCCAAAACTGAACACCAAATTCAGTTGGTTAAGGGAACACTGTTACCACCTGGATTACCTTTTCTGTGAAAGGAACAGAGTACACTGTTGCAAAGAGCTTCGCTGTGCTCACGATGAAACCATAGTGCCTGAAGAAAAAAAATAATTATTTTTGGTTGGTTGTTTTTTCTACTTCAGTTGCCCAAAGGTTTGCAATCATGTTCAAGATCTTAAGCAAACATACTGAGAAACAGAATTTCCATCCCTCACTGTATACAGTACAAAATAGCACATTTTGACTCGGAAGTTGTCCCCAAAACTAAGCAAATTTTGATGAGTGGAGAGTTATTTATTGAAAACCATGACACCTGAACTTTTGCAGTCAAGCAAACAATTACAAATGCTCATATGACATCAATATAATATAAAGCTTTATCAGAATTACTTTGATATTTAGCATGATGTCAGTTTTCACTCAAACTAAAAACGGTGATCCAGTTTCTTAAAACAATTGTAGATAGACATCAGATAAAAGCTTTTTAATCCATCAACCACATCCATTTTTAAAATTATCTGTAATACCCAAGCCATCTAGATCAGACCCAAATTGTAATGAACAAGAAAAGCAGTCCCTTCACTAGGTCATTTGGCACAGCCTGTATTTTATAATGTGGACAGTGGGGACAGAGAGGTGTGACAACAGCAACTCGGTAATTCTGCAGCCATCTAAGACATGAAATGAGTTGTTCTAAGTCACTTCACATTAGAAGTTGTCAGAACAGCATCCTCCAATCCCGTATCAGTGAAAGTTAAATTATCTGCAGTGAAAGTATTTGGCAGCTCACCAAATCTGCCACAGGATAAGATTGTGCACTAACAGCTATTAATTCCATTCCGACTTCCAGGGCTATAAAGCCACTGCCTTGCACTTCCTGCTGTAAGGTGGGTTTTATAGGATGCTATACAATGCATCTGGGACAGTATCATACTTACAAAGGATCATTAAATTCAAACTTCACTGGGAAAGGAGGCCTCTTTGGTGATTGCCAAAACAAACCTGGTAGGAAAACAGACTTCAGATGAAATCCTAAGGAACCAGGAGCAGCAACAACATGACATATGCCATGAATTTTCAACAGGCATAAAGAGACATTTGTACTTACTTCCATCTTTTAATCGTGTATCAAGGGGAAATGAATGAAGAAGCTGAAGAGCCTAGAGGAAAAGCCAGAGAGGCTCTAGTAATTTGTCACAGAGATTGACATCACTACACTAAATCAAGCCTGACTAGCTGAAGCAATTTAAAGAGTTCAGAAAATCATCAAACACCTTTGTCAAGACAGACAGCTTAAAGACAAGTACTACTAGACAGAGTGCTTGCCCATTTCATTCACAGAACAGAGATGATAATGTCACCTCATCTATACAGAGCTCAAGCAAGGCATTTAATCCAAGAAGGAAAGCATTCTCCCCCATCTTATTGTCACTTTAGGATTCTTGCATATAGATTCAACTTGGAATGCAGTATTTTCTCAATGCTACCACCAGGGATTCTGTATGCACAGGAATGTTATATTAATTCACAACATGCCAGTCCTATCTCTCCTACAAAATTTTCCTACACACATACTTTAAGAAAAAATATGGACCAGACTGTCAGAATGACTGGCTCTTATTTCAGAAAAATCTTTGACAAATCAGGGTTACGAAGGTGAGTTCAATAACAGGAGTTTAGTGTGGGAAACAAAAACCCACTGCCTAATAAGACATCTAATAATCCTCATACATTGGAAAAAAAAAATGGAAAAATGCCAAGAAAACTGCATGGAGACTACTGAACAGAGTTAAGTGAGTTAATAAACCAGACCTAGAAGTGCTACAGTAGAAAGGGATGCAGCATTTTTAGGTTTCAAATAGAGTTTGTTATTTATGAAGAGATGGAAGTCAGTGTAAAGACTTGGACACCTCATTATTAGAGCCACCAGGTTTTCTAAAATCCTCATCAGTCTACTGCTACCTCATTTATAGGTCTTACCTACCTTATGGCTAAAATACTTTTCAAATTTTACTCGTGCTAGTTCTACACATTGAGTCCAACTTCGGGGTCTTCTACTGAGAGTTTTAATAACATGAAAACAGCCTTCCAAGCTCTCTCCTGATTTTATTCTCTAGATAAAGAAACATGACAATGTTAAAAGACAAGATTCCTTCTAAAGCAGTAAAACAGTAAACACGCTTTTAGTAATCCATAGGCAAGAGGAAACAGGTTCACTTAATGAAATATTATCCTTTATGTGCTCCTCTCCACTGGAGTTTTTTCCCCATTAACTTCCACCAGCCCTTTGGACCACAAGCCATTACAGACTCACAAGAAAAAGACAGTAAACAATTTCAATCTAATTTTTTACTACTTGAACTCACTTCAAACTCAGTCTTACTTTCATTTTTCCCAGCTAGTTACACATCAGTGTGACACACACTAATCACACACTAGCAATGTCTCAGTCTTTCTCGTACTTGTACATCATGTATGGTGCCCATGAGGTGGAGAAACTTTTAATTATGTGGCACACCAGAAACACTGTTCATATGATCAACTAATGTCTTGGCCAAGTAAGTCTTCAGGTTTTCCGAAAAAAGTCAGAAACTAATCCTAATTTCACTGGCCTTAAATAGAAACAAAATCCATAAAGCAGTAGTTTAAACCCTTTATTTTACCCTGGCAACATTCCCTTACCTGTAAAACTTCTTCTGCCGATGGATAGGTTTGCCAGAACTTGTTAAACAATGAAGGCTTGTGAGAAAATGAACTTTCAAACTGTAAAATAAAAAGAACAAATATGCCATTATGCATCAGATGCCCGCCTTTCCACACACACATGGAGTTGTGCTGAATGCCAGAAAGGCAAATCCATTACCTTATCTCTTGCCCACTGTATCGTATGCTCAATAGCAGCTGGAAAAGACTTCAAAGTGCAAAAAGGTATTTCTTCCTCTGGAGGATCCCGCTGTAATTAAAGAGGGTTGCATGTCAATGCAGGCTTATCCAGGTTAATTGCTAATAATAGCACCAAGAACTCGTACACTACATAAGTTAAAACCTCTGCTGTTATAAAATACAAAGTGGCTTTTTCTGCTTAGAAATGTGTTTTATGAACACTAGCTAGTATTGTCAATTCTTCTTTATGAAGAATAGTCTAAACTCAACACTAGAATGCAAAACTGAACTTTGAAACATAAACAACAGGTGAAATTGCCAGCCAGGTTTTCCAAGATGTGCAGCTGGCATTCAGGTACACTTTCAACATGAAACATGTCCTGTCACTCTAGGCCAGAAAGACTTTTTTATAGACCCTAACAAGACAACTAGGATGCTCAAAATCCTGTCTCTGTGTCCACATGGCACTATTTCATGGTATTCTCAACCAGTGAATTTCTCCACAAGAACTTAAAACAGACGGATACTGCAGGTAGTGTCTATCAGCAATAGAGCCTGAAGGTTCATTTTCCCCTTTCCTGTTCAAACAGAACTGTTATGTATGCTTGTAAAGAACTGCTCAAATTTTATTTCCTGTGAGTTTTCTTCAGAAACAAAGGAAGCAATTATTTCCTAATGGTACTGTTCTTCAGCAGCTCAAATAGGCTACTTATTTTAGAATGACACATAAAAATGATCAAAGAATCAGCGGGCATCATGGGACAAGCTAGAGAAGGTGAGCAATGGTCTTGAAAGACTTACATGACTATTGTAGGACTCTGTCAGATGGGGCACAATAACTTCTGTGTGTCCTTTTGTTCCCATAGTTCCAGAGTCTATAAGAGGACGCAGGTTTGCCACACAACGACTGACATGGAAAGACACAGACTATCAGAGTACAGAACAATCTCTACATTCTTGCCTTGCAAACATTACTGGAGTGCAACCAGAGTTGTCACTAGGCACTTTCAGAAGAGTGGAAAGCTTACACCAAACTCAGGAAAAAAATAGATAAAATAAGAACTATTCAGGTTAGATCAGGATACCATACAACTCAGCATGTGTGGATTATGAGCGTTAGAAATTATTTGTGTCAATATCTCTACTTTTAAATGTAAATGCATATTTTTATGCTTTAATAATTCAGCCTTAAAACTGACAGAGTAGTCTCACCCTCATCAGAAGTTAACAGTTGCTCTTGCTTCCCTTCAACACCCTACCTATCAATGTATCTCCTGGCTTCAACATTGTCCAAAGCAGTCACAATCACATCTTGCTTGGTGTAGAATTCATCAGTGTAAGTGTTCTCAGTGGCTGGACAAACTTTATTAATATCTGACTCAATCTTTATGTAAGGATTGATGTTCAGAGTTGCTTCTGCTGCAGTGTAGCTCTTAGGTTTCTGAAAGCATAAATACAGGTATCAGTAATATGCAGATAAAGAACATCAGAAACACAGAAATAGCAACTTCATTTACTGATCAGACAAAATTCACTGACAGAAATGTTAGTATGCAAAACATACAATAAACAACATTTTTAAATCATATACTTCCCTCACTGATAAATATCTTATTAATCTAGTTTTAATTTTTTTTGTTTGTTTTGTTTTATTTATTTAGTTTTATTCAGAGACCACATGGTGGAAGTGCTTCAATAGTTTATCAAGTAACTGAAACTGATGCCAGATGCTGCCACTCTTAAGAATTTCTTCAAAAGAAGGGAGCAGCTATGACTGTCTGAGGATAAACACATTACTAACTCTGACTGTGTCTATGCAGTACAGACATCAAGAACCTGTGAATAATCACGTTACTGCAAGGCATTCCACATAAAACCAATTTCAGAAGCTAAACTGAAATAGAGTTCTTGACCTACCCAACACTTCTAGCCACACCACAGTTATCTAGGGATCAGCACTCAAGCCTGTGGCTTCTAAAAGCTTGCAGGGCTCACTTTCCATCCATCCAAAGTGCAATCTGTTCCCAGATTTGCTATACATAAACAGGAGGCAGAAAATTCAACTGTTGGGTTTTGGGCAGGGGAAACCTTTTTCCGCATTGCTGTCATGATCTAAGCCACCTTTTTTATTTTGTGCTGTGTTTGCAAGTACAGGGATGTTCTCTCTGCTTCTAAGGAATTAACAGCTTCTGTGTTACCCATTTACTGAATGTACATGTTGAGCTTTTTCAAAACTATTTACCAGCTTAGTGAAAACTGAATTATGTCAGAAGACACCAACTTTGGTTAAGTTCCATCAGCAGCAGCACTACTGAGCTCTATGAAGGAGACTTCTGCCAGCAGGGTCTATTTTTTGTTGTTTTATTTTCCCCAAATTTCACTGGCATAGTAGAGCATTTCTGACACAGCAACCCATGGCATGCTCTTATGCAATTCAGTACTCATTCAACTGTCAAATTCGAGAGATTTCATTAATCAAAAACACCAGTACAAATTAAGACTAGACAAGCAATTTTACTTAAATTATACTAGTGATGAGTAGTACTTGGTGATACATCCATACTTAGGATGCCATTGGAGTTCTAGGCACTGTTTTAAAAAAACCCTAGATTTCATTACAGCCTCTAAGTCTTTTCCAGACAGAAGTACAGACACTCACAAGTTCAGCTCTCTGCAGGGACACAGGACAGGGCAACACAATAGTTCAGAAAATTTACTGACTACAAAAGCCTACCTGTATGTGATGAGGTCGAAAAAGAAACTGCCTGTTCAAGTTGGATTTCTCTATCAAATCTGGATCTGTAATTGTAACCTAAGTCAGAAGGGGCAAAAGCAACAGCTGAAGTTACAATTTAAGTGTAACACTGAGCAATGATCTTGATGAAACTTCTATAAACACTTGTCAAAACAAAACACTGCTATAGCATCCACTTTGACCAAAGCTCTGCTTATACCGACTGACTAAATTTTGGTTTAAAATCAAAATACAGCAAGATTGCTCCAAGTGTTTTCTGCTTCTAATTGCACATCCTTCTACACCAAGGCCACTGTATCCTCTGCACAGAGATCAACCTGAAATAAGACTTAGGCTTTTAACAATGTTAGTAGTCTAATTATTTCATTCTTCCCTGTCACACTACTTCCAATGAGAAGTAAGGTTAACAGGTGACTTACCAATCCTTTTTCTTGCCCAGTACCAACACCAAGAAGTGCAAAATTTTTCAGCATTTCACAGCCTATGGCTCCACAGCCAACCTAAAGAACATTACATTTTTAGAATCAGAAATGTAAATGGAAATCACAAAGACAAGTCCCACTGCAAATCCAGACCATTTATTCTGCAGTGGTACATCACAGAGCTGCCCTCATGTATTTTGAGGACAGTAGGCATTAGCAGTACCAACAAAGCACTTGCAAATAGTGTGTCAGTCATACTCACCAAGAAAACATTCAAATCATGGAGCTTCTGGCACAGAGAGTCTCCGATACAAGCCCTCAAGGCATCGTATCTATCTCCCCTATGCAGGCACAGAAGACAAAAACAGAAGACTTCAAGCTGCTGTTTATTATGGTAGTACCACTGATTCCAAACTACACTTTAACATGAACTAAGAAAGTCAGACAGAGTATATAATTCCTATTCATACTGAAATAGGACACACATTCTTAACCCCAAACCTGTCCCTCCAGCAAACAGCACCGAATTAACTTTAAAAGACATCTGTGCCTGCTTGAGACTCAGATGTGAACATAATACATAAGTCAGCAATTTGTAGTTATATTTACCGTGGGAGAAACTCCTCAGAGCCCACCTTCTCTAGAGGTGTTACAATGTCTAAAACATCTATATACAGCTGGAAAAAAAAAAAAAAGACAAAATCCAATAAAAACCTGTGAACAGGTTACTTTAGTTAAAAACTAACTACTTTGTATGAACAACAGAGCCTAGAAATTTAGAAGCACTAGGTTTTTACTGTCACTGGAAAACTACACAGCATCTGGTACCCTAGAGTTCACTTCATAATTTTAATGGACAGGAAAAAGCACTTGGACACAAAGGGGAAAAAGCATTCACTCAAACAGGTGAGCTGCAAGTTTTTGACTTCTGACAGGCATGTTGCCCCTGCATAGGTAACTGAAGATTGACATTTTTTAATCCAACTGTACTCTGACATTTATTCTGAGAGTCTGAAAGCCCTGCTCTTATGTACAGTAGCTTAAACTGATATCTGCATTATATCACACCTTTGCATTCATGCAGTGACAAGACAATGCTATTTTTGCTAGTGTGGAAAAACAATGTGCTACCTGAACCCCAAATACAAAAAATTTTACTAAAACTGGCTGTAATTTTACTGTATACAAAAAAAACAGTAATTTCTAAATATAGTCTCAAGGTTTTTTTGGTTTTTTTTGTTTGTTTGTTTGGGTTTGTTTTTTTTTTTTTTTAGTTCCATGTTGTTGTTCAGAAGTTGTTCAGGTTACTCTGATCATACAGCATTCACACACAACTATCCATTCAGAGAATGTCAAAATAACCATCCATAAACCAAGACAGCCTTACCCACTGCTGCAAGGGAGAAAATTTTCCTGTTACTGCTTTCAGGACTTCCTGGCTAGCAACACCACCCACTGCTGCGGCCAAAGGAGGTAGAAATCCCTGAGCAGTTCTAGACAACCATTTCACCACATCTCCATTCACCTGAGGCTGAAAAGTAAGACACAGGAACAGGTTTCCTCCCTCAGTAAACAAGACAATGTTTGACAGTTTCACAGACCATTCTTCTTCAGTAAAAGACATTATTTCACTCAGTAAAAGATTATTTCACTCTGACTAGCAAAAAAGTTTTCAGACAAGACAGATCTACTGTATACCCTGTATTTGTCACATCCACTAAAATGGATTCACATCATCACAGGATCAACCTTCATGTCAGGTCAACATTCAGTTGAACACATGCTGAAATCCCATTCTGTTTCCTCACATGGCATGAGCCAGCTGATCTACCTAAAGATGGACTCAAAGGCCAGAACAAGGACCAACAAATAAAGCATGACTTTTAGACAAGTAAATAAGCACATTGAAAAGTGAGTCATAATGACAATGATTCCTTACTCACTTTGTTTTCCAGTGTTTCACTTATAGACATGGCTATTTTCAGCATTTCCTCAGCATCTTGAAGGCATCTAGACACCAGGGTAGAAACAATAATGATGACTTAAACATTCCAGAGTTCTTCTAGAAAAACAATCAATGAAAGAAAAAAACAATGGCTACAGTAGGAAGTTTGGAATCTCACATTATCCTTAACAGTGAGCATTCAAGATGTACTTCTAAATGGTAGGGTTAGCTCAAGAACAGGCATATCAGTGGAAAAGTCCATGTGCAAGACATATACTTTTTAAGTAATTTTGTCTCATTTAACTCAAAATTACATACATCAAGAACTACAGCCAAATGAAAAGCTCTGAAAATTAAACCCAGATCATTCATATTTTTTAAATCCATGAACTAAAGATAATTCAGGATCACTGAAAGAACTTTTCCATCTCAGTGCCACAATGTGAAAAAAAATAGAACAGAGAAGGCCTTCCTCCACAAGTATCTCATCTCTACTTGAGACCAGAAAGTGTCATTGCTATACTAGGAAAGCCTTGTTATGCACCCAGACACTCATCAGATAACATTTTAAACCTTTCCATTTTTCTACATGGTATATCAGGTACCAGACAGGGAAGATACCATGCTGCACAGCCACCCAAGAACTACACAAAAAGAAGAGATGTGTCTGATTTAAGGCTTGGCAAACACAGAACTGCTGCTTTACCCAATGTTTGGTCCACGACCAAAGTTCTCCTGGAAGTGGTTCAAGGCAAGCATGGCAACATGGATCTGCAAAGGTGCCTGTTAAGACAAAAACAGCTGTTGATCAGTTACAAACTAGAAAGAAATGAAGTAAACAGAAACAACTATCTGAACTCTTCTGTTACCATTTCTTGTCTTTTAAGTACAACACTCAAAAAAAGTTTTAAAATAATATTACAAAGTGAATTTGAAATACATTTTATTAATGTTTTTTAGAAAGTGTTGTTCAGTAATGCAACGCCATTTACACTTATTCAGCACTCTCTTCAACTAAGTCCAACTGAAGAGTACCCAACAGAATTTAGAACTGGAAAGTGTGGCAATCTTCTTTTAACTAGATATTATAATGCATTGCATTTTGCCAAACATCAATAACAAAGCCCAGCATTAAGGGCAAAAAGTAGAAATTATATTATGCTAAACATGAAGTTACAGATTACAATCCATGTATTTTTACTATTAGAGCACTTGTGCCCAAATCCCCACTTGCTAATTACCTCAGGCTTGCTAAAATCTGCAACAAGGCATAATGGATTTGTTATCTGCTTCTCCAGACGTTCCTGGAAAAACAGAATTCATGACAAACACACTACTTAAGAACACAACGGCCACTGCTACCTGACAAAATACTCTTCCTATAGAGATTAAGAAATAAATATCCTTTCTGACTAGCACTGCCATTGCTCTTTTCATTATTCATACCACACTAGATGCTAAAAATAATTATCTACTGCAAGTTCTGAATGGTCAGAGAAATGTTTCACATCCTAGTGACAAGAATCATCTTTAAATGGGTGTGATGTTTGGGGCTGTCCTGTGCAGAGCCAGGAGCTGGAATCCATGATCCTTGTGAGTCCCTTCCAAACAAAGGACATTCTATAATTCTAGGAAACATGTACATGCTGAACTCTGCTTCCAGTGCTCAGAGCATTATCGCCTGAGAACCCAGCTCTGGCAAGCACACACTTACAAAGTAACACATCTTGGATGTCTTCACTTGCACAGCTATGCCTCCGTGCAGGTAAGGCTCCATCTCTGATGTATCACCAATGCTGAAGGAGTAAGGTGACACCACTGAAAAGAGACGAGAATAAACAGATAATTCAAAGTGTCGTTGGATGCTACAGTTCTGTATACAATGAAGCAAGGATTTGCCACTCCTTTTTTTTAGTGCTGCAATTTTGCAGCGGGCAACCTTGTTTTGGAAGCATAAGCACAGCTGATCCTTCTAACAGGATTAACCCAGAAACTGGCAGAGGGACAAAGTATTAGTTTCACATGATCTGTTATGAAATGAGCTTTTTTAAGTGGCAACAGATTTAACAAGAATTTTGATGACCACAGCTCTTTAACAAAAATGAAATAATGTTTATTTTTCATTAGAATGTGCACAGCAGTGTCCAGTATTAACTGCTCTGAGTAGGATTTTAGCCCTGTGATGAGAACTACAGGTAATCAAAAAAGGCAGCTGGAGCATTTTGTTACATCTTCCCCCTCATACATGAGAAGCATCATTCAGGCAAGGCAAAAAGACAGAAAAGTTGTTTATTCATAGAAAACTAAAAACAAAAGCTAAGCCATGAATAGGAGGAATGAACTGACTGCAGCATCAGTTCTAGCAAAATGTAAGGGCCCAGAGGAAACAGATTCAAGTACATGCTTCAAGAGTACTATTTTTTGTCTCAGACCACAGAACAGTTAAAAACAAACAACCAACCCCCACCCACTTGATTTCTCTTCTGCTCCAAACAAACAGACATTCAGATCCAGGAACTAGAAAATTCCCCAGGCACCAAGTAGAATGCCCTGAGAAATGCATAAAGTAGAACAAAGCAGGGTAGATGTAAATCATGAAAAGAATTTAATTCTTAAAATGTTTTCAATGGATCCCTGTACACTCAAACTGTCACCCCAAAAAGCTACAAGGCAAACAGTGACACACCAAGTGGCATCCAAAACTATGACAGAAGCACAGGCATTATGGGACCCTCCAAATACCAAACCAGTTTCATCAGCAGACGAATGACAGCTCAGAGGCTGCCAACTAGATTCCACAGTTTGAGCTCAGCAATTCCATTGGCTCCTTAAGCAGCAAGATGAGTTCAGGTAGAGTTTACTAAATGCTATCAAAACAACACCAGGAAGACCTTTACACCAAAAAGCAATTTTTGTGTGCAAGCTTACTGGAAATCTGCACAACCCAGCATTCCTCTGACAATGGTAACTAACACTGCAGTGGCTAAATCAGGCCAGAAAATAAATACCTTGCAAATGAGTCAGCAGCAGTTTACCTGTTATTTGGTGTGTGGATCCATTCAAGCACGACATCCCATTAACTTCTCGAAAGGTTAAGAACTGTCCTGTTTCAAGCCTGTGTGGATGACTTTCAAGGCAAGTGACAATACCAGGATTTGACTGAAATAAAAAATGGCAGTCAGGAAGAAGGAGTCTCACATGCAAAGGGGGTCACATTGTATTGCAGGCACATAGCTTTTTGTCTGCTGAAACTCCAGTCTCTAATATTTTTAACACCTCATTTCTGTCACAGCAAGAGAGTTACCTATGACCACTTTTTCAGTCCTACGTCACAAACTTTCTCATTTTCACTGTTTTGAGTTATCAGTATGTTAGCAAACTGCATTTGTTAGTTCTCAGCAGTTAAATCCATTGTTATGTTCGAAAATAGTAGCAGATTTATCCCCTTTTTCCAAACTAAAAATAGTCACCATGTTCAAAGACATTTTCAGAGGCATTGAAAAAAGTAAAGTCTTGTAAATGGTCCTTATTACTCCATGCTTCCTTTCTGTCTGATATCCTTAGAAAGGACATCCAAACTCATTCTTGAAAGTCTTGGAAGCTTAAAAAGCTGGACAGCGTATGGGAGAGACACATCTTCAGCAGGTCACAGACAAGCTTACATTTGCAGGAATCTCAGGCAATACCTCATCCTGTTATGGGATGTGATGCCAACCTGCTATGCACACAGAGACCTCATTGCAGTCTGAACACATCTCCTCAAGACCTTGTGCTGCACCTGAGGCTGCAACCTGGTGGATTTGCAAGCAAGCCTGGCCTGTAAAGTCTCCTCTCATCCCTTCCTGAGACCCCAGTAAAGGAAAGGTTTCAGTTAAGCAGCATAGAACTTAAATACAGTGGACCACATTCTCTGTGGACAATGAACAATGGTAAAGGAGTTGACTGGAGCAAAATTCTGCTCTGATTAAGGGACACAGTGCCACCTTGACCCTGTCTATGGGACAAGAACAGGCACTTGATGGCACTGAGTTTTAATTCTCATCACTTTTACACTTCAGAGTGGAAGAAGATACAAGAAAATTCAAGTATCAGATTATTAAACACAAGGCATATATACAATATATATTCATTCCTTCACTTGGCAGGTAATCAGCAGAAGCCATGAAACTCAGCTATGTACTCCTTACGTAAATAATGAGAACAATCAAGTCATCCACTCCATTTTAAAAGCACCAAGGAACAGGCTACCCAAATCATCATATTATAAGCTTTAATCCAGATCAAAAACAACTTGCTGTACAACCCTTCCTAGATTGGTTATTATTATATCTAGACTGGAGATAGGACAAAAGACTTGCTGCTGGATGAATGAGCTGTCTGGACTTCCAGAGCTGAAAAAAGGACCTAAAGTAATTTCCCTTTATAAAACAATAATATAAGACTAAATGGACAGCCTTACATTCTGCACTGCAAGTACTAGCAATAATATGCCCTTCTCATTGCCTCTGCTTTGGTAGGTTAAAACTAATCTTCATATTTCGTTTCAAAATATGCTGTTCATTTCCTTGATTATTCCAGTAGCCTGCCTGTAAGTAATACAGTTGCTTATAAAAAGGATTGTTTTCATACCTATTTTCACACGTCCTTTTACATCATCTTGTTTCTACATCGACTCATTTCTTCCTCTCACTCTCTCTCCAATCAAAATAGTCATTATTATATGTGCTACATAGTAAGTAACAACCAGGAGGCAAGGGTAAGAACAAAGTAACCAAAGTAACTTTGCTTCTCCTATAGCACCAATTTTAAATTGCTTAGCAGGCTGTTTAAGTGAAGCACTCTGGCACTCTCAAAGAGCCAACAATGAGTCCTTTTAAACAGATTTAAAGCAATACAATGGCCTTTATCCCTTACTTGTGTTATATTTGAAATGAAGATCTCCTTTGGTTCCTCTCCTGTTGTATCCAGCACTTCAAATTCATCACCAAAGTCACAAAACAAACGTGAACATATTCCATACACATCTGCACTGATGAACTACAAGAGAAAGTAAAAATCATCAGTATCCCTAGAACAGCACAAGCCAAATGATGCTTCACACTGCAGCCTGTTGAAGGCCAGCAGGTTTGAGTCTACAGTGGAAACCTGTAGTGTACTTAGGCCACACTACACAGCACAGCACCAACGACAGACCTTGAACCTGCAGGAGCACTTCTGAGCCCATTCACAACACAGGAGTAACATCACTACACAGTGAAATGCTGCCATTTCTACTTGTCTTACACTCAGCCTCAGCATGTCCTTCAGTCTTAGCAGATTCTTTCAGAACCATTTTGAGTTAACAGTGAAAACTATTTCTTTAACATGATTGCTTTTTAATTAAGGACCAAGCTGTGGTTACCTGTGCTGGTATCCATATAATACCAGTAGCAGCAGCAGTGTATTCCCAGAACTCCTGCTGCTCCATCTGCATTGAATTATATACCTCATAACCAGCTTTCTCCATTTTTGGAAAGAACACCCTGGAGGTCCAGAATGCCCACTGTACAGATTATTAATGTATTGCATTTTTTCTATTACCTTAATAGGTGGCTGCTGAGCATGACAGAAGTCATTAATCTTCTTCTGCAGCAACAGACTTACTTCAGTCAATATGACACACTGTGAACAAGAACAGAAATACTTCTAAGACACTGAAAGTAATCAGTATCTTCCAGCCATGGGAAAACTTATTATCTAGAGTAAGTTACTTAAGTGTCCTGACTTCTTATCCTCCACACTTAAGAGAAAGCAGTCTTGAGGAAGTTTTCTCATTAAAGCAGATTGGTTACCATCTCTGGAAACAAAATGAGTAGGATCAGGAACAGCTAATTCTCAGGTTTTTGTTTGTTTAGGGTTTTTTTAACTGCAGCTGTGGAGCTCAAAACCCAATTAGAATATTTAACATCTCAGCAAAAATGTAGATTTTGAATTTTAGGATTAAAGCTAGCAAACAAACAAAAATAATACTCATTAGTGCACACCAAGAAGTCTGCAGAGGCTTCCAGTATTTGTGGTCATAAATGCAGACACAGAATTTCTACAAACATTCCTTTAATGCCTAGAACAGCACTGAGTTCCAAGGCACATGCACTGCAAGCCATTCAGTTACACATGGCCTGCTGTAACTGGGACATCCAGAAACTTGGTGTGCTTGTATGTCAGCCACACAGTAAAGGTTCCCCACTCAGACTGAGCCATGCACACAGGCAAGAGACAGCTGACTGAACAACTGCAAGTGCACTCACTCCACCATAGAGGCACTTATATTTCATCACATACATACATGAATGATCTAAATATATAGCCTGAGCTTCTGCCACCTGGAATACAGCACACAGAATATATATAAAACATCTCTGCAAGCTGCAAAGAAAAGTCACAGTTTCACCTTCAAAGAAAAAAAAAATTCTTTTTGAATACAGTGACCCCACTTAACTATTTATTGTCATAGCAAATTCTATAGTAAGTGTACTAAGAAAGTGGTGGGAACACAAACCCACTGTTTCAGTCTTGGAAAAAAAAACAAGCACAACACTTCACCAGTCTAAATACAAGACCCACTGTTTTATTTACACTATCTCAAAATATACTTCAAAGCTCTTCATTCTATTTACTTACAAAAAAATTCCAAGTTGTATGCTCTGAAGAAAATATATGAATACACATACAACTACTTTAAGAGTGACATACCTGGTAGTGCTTTAGGAAAGACAGATCTGTGGTTTCATCCAGTGGCACAGTCGATGCTGCTACATGGACATATGGATTGAGTTCTGCAATACGAGGAAGTGTAGCCTCAGCCCTGAAAGAAAAGCAATTTTCAATTCTTTACATATCTACAAAATTCTATTCTCAATACAGAATTTCATACTACATATGCTCTACAAGAGACCCTCACAATGTCTCCTGGCAACAACCAGTAACTCATTTACTAACACTTCAATTCCCAGCAGGTCTGAGGAAAACTGCTGCGTCCAATATCCCACAGGATTGTCTGCTGTCATGGCTGTTATCTAGTCTTGTACAGGTGGCTGAAAAAGCCCAAAGAAGAAATGTATGCTGGCCCCCACTATTTAACTTGCATAACAAAAAGCAACACTTGTGACTCAGAACATCAGTCCCAAGTCTTGACTTCTAATAACTACCTGGGTACTGTACTCACAACTAGCAACTCCAGAGAAAGGGTTTAACATGTATTTGATATGTACTACCAGCTCTTGCACAACAAACTGCTATTTTTGATGCTGATGAGGCTGTCAGGTTCAGTCCTCTCTCACTCCAAAGACTTCACTAACCTGTTCCTTTGACTGGTAACATCCTCTTCATGGATGAAGAAGTTGATGCCCAAATCCCATTTTGTGCAGTGCTTGGTGTCATGAACTGTAAGAGCCTAAGAAAATTTGTCAAAAAGCACTTGCTGGAAGAAATATACAAGGTCACAACACCCAAAAGGATGGAATAAGCCCTATAAAATGTTGGAGGACTAACACTGCAGAAGATTTAGTTGTAGTACATACAAGGACAAGCTCTTCCAACCTCTTTCCCAAGAAAACTCTTACTGTTTGAGAGAGCAAAACACTTCTGCAATATGCACTTCATTCAGCATTTTCCTCCCAGTTTGCAGTGATACCAGACAGCATTTAAATATCAAGGATGATTTTTGCCAGACTGTGATACAGGGGCAATTGTGATCTGAAAATTAATGGACAACTCATTTGATTTTTTTTTTTTTTCCTATGGGAAAGAAGAATTTTAAATGGCTTCTTGCTAATAAAATTAATCCCAGCAGGAAAAAAGCAGTTATTGGATTAAAACACCCAACTAATGTCTACACAAAAGGATTCTAATGGATGACAAAATAAGATAATATATTTTGAATAGTTTGGCCTTCAAGTTTGGACCACTCCATTTAAGAGAAGCCATTTTGTACAAAAGGATTCAGCATCTAATCATCAGCTAGCCTAAAATATTTTATGAGCTATTTCAGAGAATAGTGGACATTAACATGAGATTCTGACGGTACCACTAGAACATCCAGATTATTGAAAAATTTTACCCCTAGGTTCTCAAATATTTTGCAACCCTTCTACTAAGAAACAGATTCAGAAATTTTAGATTAATTAGCTAGCAGTGTTTTGCCTTTTTCTTGTGCTTACCCAAGAATACCAACAACAGAACTGTTTTACATACCTTTACCCCAGCCAAAATGATGTTTTTAGCTGAAAAAACAAGAATAAAGCAAAAACAAAGAGAGATTATTGCAGGTTACTTGCAAAGCAAAGTAACATAAGCAAGGTTAAAAAGACTCTCTGCATTGGTCATTTGTCAGCTGTCCATCCCACAATTGTGATTACAGAGATAGTAATGAAAATAAACTGCAAAACCCCATGACTGTGTTCTGGCATCTGGTGCAGAGAACCACTAGAGGCAACTGAAAGAGTAATACCCCAAGCACAAAACAGCCAAAACATGTGTTGCTCATGAGGAGTAAGGGAAATTGCTAAGGAGTGTCTTGTATCAGGGCAGTTAATGCATATTCACCAAATAGTCCTGTTCTCCAACACATCCTCCCATTCCATAAATGGGAAATATTTGGGCTATAGCTAGTCCTATGATACATTCATTGATACTGATGCCTGAAGGAGTAAATTGGATTACCTCCCCTAAACCTTCACCCAGCACACAAGATTTGGGTAAAGCAATCTGGCTCATGGAAGCAAATTTTCAAGTAAAATTTGAAATGTTGTTCTAGTAAAATGAGAACTTAAGTCCAGGATCTTTCCTGCATCTGCAATGTTAGCAATATGCATCATGCACACATAAATTCACTCAGACAGTTCAGACATGCTTATTATATTTAAATTTAAAGTTTATAAGTATTCTGGGACAGTATGTTTACACACACTTGTGTCTTTTTAAGTAAATGTAACCTAACTTACCAATCTCCACCCCAAGGCCACCTATACCACTCAGGAACACATGGGACTGAGCCATCTTCTGCATTGCTGTGTCTCCAAGAACATACCTCTGGCGACTACAGCAAAGACAAATTCAGATCAAAACAAGATACAAAGTCAAAAGCATATTAAAGCAAGTAAAGAGTTCCCAGTTGTTAAAAAAACTTTTAAAAATTGAAATGTTTATCAATCAAACATAAGATTTGCACTCATAATGCAGACAGTAAAATGCATTTAATCAGACCTTGTCAGTGCCAGGTTTTAGAGAAGATAAATAAAGTCATAATTTTAAATCACTGCAAAACTTCTTCAGGATAAGCAAAGTTTTTAGAATTAACTACTGAAGACACAAGCATACAAAAGAATTTGTTATCAGAAAGCTTCAAAACAGAGGGTGACACAGCTTTTGTAGTCAGATCCTGAAATCTAGGAGAGTTCTAACAGCCAACTGTACAATTAAACTTTTACCATTCTAAACATCACCTTTTTCATCAAGGAAAAGAACAATTTTCATGAGGCTACTGCCAAAAAGTAAAAAAGTGACACAACACCAGAAGTATTGCACTGAATTAAAAAAAAGCCTTATTTGTTCTGCATACAAGCATTTTTTAAATTTTTATTTTTTTTTTATATACAAAGAAGCTTTTCATCCTACCACGCTTTTACAGGGATATCGTTTGTCCCAATACAGACTTTCTGAACAATTACCATGCCAAGTGATCTCAAGACATTCCCAGCTAACAAATTAAAACAAAACTAAACCAAAAGAATTTTTTTTTTTTTTTAGCTACAAAAACCACTCAAATCCAACAGCCTGAGGTCTGGAAGGTAACAGAGATATTGATGATTAGGACCAAGAAGCCCAGCAAAGGCTGAGGGATGAATGAAATTGTAACATTACTACATGTAAATATAAGTGATCCTGAAAAGTCAGAAGCAATGCTTAAAAATCAGACAATCTTACCTATACAAAGCATCATCAATTTCCATAGAGTCTGCTGCCATGATTCAATGTGATTTGTTTACACTAGAAGGGTTACAAAAAGAAATGAGCTAGTTATGTCCAATGCAATTTCATAGCTGGCACGCCCTCCCTGCCCCACTCAGTTCTTCATTAAAGGAACTGAAAAATAAAAAAGTGATGCTACACAGGAATAACTTTGAACATTAAGAAGCCTGTGGAACATCACAGTGCCTGGGTAAGGAAAATACACAGCCAGAAGACAAAACCCCGCCAATCTTCAATAACTGCATTCAAAATACAAACACATTAATTTCCTCACTGAAGAAATGCAAGACTTACTTATTGTATTTGCCACAGTTAAATTTACTGAAAGAGCAACTTCATTCTATATTAAGAGCTCCAAGCTGATCAACCTGCATCTATCTGATCAGTGGGTTTTTTTTGAAAAGAAGATAGAAGATCACTGAATGGCTAGAAATAGGCATTTATGTTGCATTATTTCTATGTTAATTGAAAACCTTTAAGAAACAAGTATTTCAGTTAACTGAAGAAACCAACACCCAAAGATCTGAATTACTGCAACATTTAATTAAAACATGCAGTTACACAGTTTGATAGAATTATAAGAAAAAATGTAATTTATGCTGTTAAGTCCTTCGGCCATTAACAACGATGTTTTCATTGTTAAATTGGTGATAACTAAGCACCAGGATTAAGAACAAGCTGCCCCTGGGCACCTTGTTTCTTTCTTATGCACATTGGGAACTGGTGCTTCCTGAACCTGGCAGGTGACTGCCACCAAACACAGGATGACCAAAATAGACCCTGTGTGTACTTTTATAGTAGTGATTGGAACTGATGTTCTGGGTCACATATCTTATTTCAGCTTTCTACAAACTGCCTTGGAAACGACACATAGCTGACAAACCTCTCTCCTGAGACTGAAAAGTAAGGGCCCAGACATATTAAAGACATTTTTTTTGAGAGCACAGATATACCCTAAGACAGTTTTCAAACCTGCCCAAAATCTAACTCCTATTTACTGTTCAGTTGATTTTGGTAAACATTTTAACCTTTCTGAAGTATGGTACCTCGAGTCTGTCACAATGTGGAGACTGCAACATTCTGACCCAAAATTTGTCCTTTTGGTTTTTAAAAAGTGCTAAAATAGCACAGCAAGGGACAGAGTTACATTGGATACAAGCCACAAAGTTCTTCCACCATGTGGATATTAAGTCCTGCATTTCAGTGAGCACTCAAGGCATGAGGCAGCTCCACCAAGTCCACATCACCAGCCACTTCAGAGCAGCTCCCATGCCCTTGACACCACAAGGGCTGAAGACAAGCAATGACCATTTAACCAGAGCCAGATCTCAAGCCAGAATGCAACACACCATACCTTACAGTCACAGGCTTCAGTTCCTGCTTAAATAAGGGCCTTCATTTCAGCCACTGCCTGAGACACAAGACCGGAGGTCCCCTTCAAAGCAAGCCATCTAGACCAGAGCTGCCCTGTCCTCCACCATCAGCCTCCACAAACAGCACTGGCACTCTGGGACTACACCACAAAAAAGGACTGCGGTACTAAGATGGGGAAGGTGATCCACCTCTGGATAAAAACGCTCAGCTTATACTGTTGTGGTTGCTGACAGTCATCTCAATCTCTACGCCCTCCCAAACAGACTTCTGTAAACAACTAGAACGTGTGATCAACTGGAAAGAGAAACTCAGCCACCTGTTTCACACAGACTCATTTGACAGTGGTTCTTTCAATATACTTTTTAATTCCCCATTTTCCTCCTGCAGACATAGTTACAGCACTGAGATGCTGCCGGTGCACCCACCAGGTAAAGGAAAATACCTCTTTTCACAAGGAGGATTTAATGACATTATGGTCAAGCGACTGTAGGACAAACTTGGTTAATGTATTTCTGCATCCAAGTTATTTCTCACTTTTGTTCCACCAGCACTGAATCTGTTTCAAAGAAATGCATGTAGAAAAGTCATTCTAGCATTACGTCCTAGTTCTTACCAGAGGCTCAACATTTACACAGCTGTCTGTTTCCTTTTAAAAGCCAACACTATCAGTTTTAATGTCAGCCTTGTATTTAACTGTTTAAATCAAGTTCTTAATTTTTTTAAGCCTCAGCTGCATGCATGACATAACCCAGGGACAAACCAAGAAGCTACATGTTACCGGGAAGGACTGAGATGTTCTGAAGAGTAGCAAATGCGCAGGAGCTGTAGCGGTGTGCTGGTTTCACAGTGTTCTTACCTCCGAGCCAGCGCAGGCTGAAGCAGTGTTAACTCCTCGCTGTTCAGCACGCTGGGATGGCACGGAGGCCTGGGCTCATCCCACCTGCCCGGAGCTTCCAGCGGCTGATCCCAATCGATGCAGGCTCCCTGTTCAATCAGCGGGAGAGAGAGAGAGGAGGCTCAAACCCAGTTCCTGCCCAGCCGAGCTAATGCGGGAACACCGACCCCGGGGATCTGCAGCGGGGAGCCCGCACAGAGCCCACGGGCTGCCTCGGCAGCACCGCGCCCGCAGCAGAGCCCGGCGGCGCAGCCCCCGCCCGCCGCTGCCGGGGCGCTGCGCACCGCTGGGCACCGCCGGGCACCGCCGGGCACCGCCGCCCGCCCCGGACACCCCGGACGCCCCGGCCCCGCCGCCGCCCGCTCTCCTCACCCGCGGCGGCCTTGGCGTGGCGCTCACAGGCCCGAGCGCGGCGGGCGGCGGCGGGGGAAGAGGCAGGAAAGGGGTGGGAAGCGGCGGCGCCGGTGCCGCGGCGCTTCCCCGCCTGCGCCGACGTGCGGGGCCGGCGGGGCCGCGCCGCCCTCAGGAGGCGGGTCCGCCGCGCCCGGCAGCGGAAGGGGCTGCGCAGCGCCGCCCGGCCGCGGCCGCTTGAGCCGTTGGAATCCTCGCCATTTTCTGCCCGGAAAGCAGCACGCCGTGCCGTTTAAAGTAATAAAATTAATAAATCCTCCTTAGGTTCGAGTATGACCAGTTTAGACGATGAAGAGCGCTTCCGGGCCCTGCTCCTGCGGTACCTGCCTGTGTGTCTCGCAGGAGAGCGCCAGCAGGATGTCACCGACCGCACAAACAGGCAGAACTTCATTGAAGCGGTCTCGGGGGCCAACAAAATACTAGTTCGTAGCCAAGGCCGCAGAGAAGGTTTGACAAAGAGTTATCAAAAGCAAAGTACGGCCCATGCCGGGGTGGTATACAGGCTTGTGGAAACATTTCCTCTTGTTTTGGTGGTGATTAAGCAGGAGAGAGCAAGTCAAGCAGGAGAGAGACAGCCGCCGCGCTGCCTCCGCCACCAGCTCCACGCCACCCCACTAAAACCAGCATCGCTTCCCATCAGTATTTTCTCTCCCATTTCCCAGACTCTTGATTAAGGTCCCAACAGAGCCCACCTTCCCATCAGCCAGCCTATTATCCCTTCACCTTGATCCCTTTTGTTACTCCGATCACTTAGCGTAGATGAGACGAGTTTAAATCATTCTCGATACCGAGTTTAAATCATTCTCGATACCGTTAGCACATCTTGTCTAGAATGGAAGGGATTCAAGCACTCAAAAGTGTCCATGTATACAGTGAATGTAGAATAGTCATCTTGTATTTTAAAATATTTTTAAGTTTAAAAACCCCCAACCACACCAACCATCTGCATCCTATGGTACACAAGAAAAAAAAAATCCAAACAGGTAAGCTTTTTGTCTATCTTAATTGGAGTTTGGGGAACTTGTAAGAGCAAGAAGACCCAAGTTCTGTGCTCTTTGTGAGCATCCAGTGCATTATTTTGGCGTTTCTTTTAACAGAATTCTAGCAACCCTCAAGATTTACGCCTCAATCCAAGAGCGCATACCACCTTTATGTTTAATTACTAACAAATATTAAGAGCAGCTGCACAACATTGTGCTCTTTCAAACGTGGCCTGTGCTTTGGCAGGATTACGATGAAGGTTCTTGTCTGCTACAATGCTGTTTCCACAAACAGAAATAATTGGAGAAGATGTGGGCAAATTTCAGAGAACCACTAGAGGACACTAGAAGTCTGCAATGCCGAATTCAGAGACGGGATAATGGGAGAAAACCGTTCTGGATGTCGACTGCAACCCTTACCAGTAAAGAAATTGATGCTAAGGCTGGTATTTGCTTTGTAGCTTTTTCACCTAATACATAAAAATCAGAACATGGAATAATTACTTTCATTATTTCAACACAGTCATTTCAAAGAGCAGTGCATGTATCTAATGCACGGAATTAACAGGAGTCCCAGTGACCAAGGTGGGGAGGGGGGAAATGAAAAAGAGTTTAAGGACACCAAAAAAAGTCAGTTTTGGTTTTGTCACTTGCATTGTTTTTTGTCTTGTCTGTTATTTTTACCCTTATATTTGTGGTTTCTTTCCTTAAAAATTAACTTTTTTTTTTCTAATCTCAAGGTTAACCTAATCATTCTTATTTTCAAGCACTTTACCCGTCAAAAGTATTATGAAAAATAATAATAATTAAAAGAATCTGCTACCTACCATCTTTGTGTCCTAGTCATTACATTTTTCAAGACCCAGTCCACTTCGATACAGTCATCTCACATTAAGTAGATTTTGCATAGTCACAGCAAATACTGACAAGCCTTTTGCCTAAGTGGAGAAACAGCAACATCCAATTAATTCTCACTTAACCCTTGAACAGTAACCAGGCAAACACTAACAATTGTTGAAACCATGAATGTGGGCCTTCTAAGATAAAATACTACTAAGAAATTGACAGATTCTGTTTACCCCAGAAGCCAAAGAAACAAATTCACAAATGCATCAATTAGCAGGTGCACCCAGGAACTCTATAGTCTGATGGTACCAAATCAAAAAACATACAGACTTTCCCTAAACTTTGTAAGACTGCAAAATTTGAAGCATCTGGAGTCATTTGACTTCCCCCCGCCCCCCATAGTCTTCTTCTTAAAAACTACATATAACATTAAAATCTTAATAAATTTGGTTAAATAAATTAATTTTAAAGGAAATCCCAGCTCCATATTAGCATCACGTTGGAGTCAGCTATAACTTTTGAGGTAGGAAGAAAAGCTGTCAGTTTACAGATTTGCTGAAGCAATAAGTGAGATGAGGCTGTGGCCAGGAGAACATAACCACCTCCATATTTGAGTCTATTCATGTCCCAAATCTCTGCAACTTTACTTATGTGCAGATGCATTCTGCATCCAGATACTGAATACATCTTTAGAGCCAGTGTTTTCAAATGGAGCTGTAAATCTCCTTTCTATCTCCTGAGAAAATTCAAGCCACTTGGGTATTTTTAGTCTTTACTTTCCTGGTTTACAGGTGCAATTTAACATGATTAGTGGGACTTCATAGTGGAGATTTGTACACATACATTTGTTTCCCTAATTGATTTAGTTAATAAGCAAATTAGCAGACAAAACTCTTGTAGATTTTTCCCTAAAAATGTGTTATTTGAAAATACTAAGGCAAACACAGTTCAGTTTAGCACACAGGCCAGTCCAGAGTTACCATAAATCCACATCAGCATCTTTCAATGAGTTTCCAAACATCCTTCCATAGGCTATGGCTTGCCGTTAGCTCTTGCAAGAGCAAGGTGCTGACTGGCAAGGCTTTGTCTCCTCTTTTTGGCAACCCATGCCATGTAGGAGTGTTTTGATGGCATATTTAAAAGGACTGCAGCTTCCCAGCAGGATAGGCGGAAGGAACTTGCTACTTAAAGGTGCTCTAGCAAGTGACACCTTCCTAGAAACCATGTTAATAATGTTGATAAATCCAGCTAAACAATGTTGATAAATCCAGATAAACAAGGGCACCTTATCAAGGGCACCTAAGCTGATTTCACACTGAGATGTTTATGAATGTATTTCCAAAAGCAAGAGCCAGTTTTTCCATGCCTGTGAATCTGCAGCACAGGCTGCAAGTTGCCAGATAAACATTCATTGGGTTAAATAATGTCTTTTGGCTCTCAGCTCATCTAATTTGTTAACAGGAATAGCAGATACAGAATGGGATTTTCTACAAGCTTTACTTACATAAGAAATCCTGATGACAGATTGATGTCATTCAAGCAGACCTCCTCATGTGATTAGGCCTTATGCAATCAGCCTCTTCTTTCTTTCCTACTCCGGCTCCAAGCTGAAAATTAGCATTGGGAAAGCCCCAGACAACTCAATTGGAATAACCAGAGGTTTGGAACACATTTTTTGATGCTTTAAATCTACCTGGGAAATCTCAGGAAAAATGGTACCAGCTGCATAGAGTTTCCCATAGCAAATTTGCAGGGATGCAAGGACACGCATGTTTTTTCCAAGGGCAGAAGCAAGGTGGTAAATTCTTGAATTCAGATCCATTCTCAAATATGCATAGTACTGTCTTAACTGAAATTGACCTCTGAGTGTTTTAGAAAAGTGTCTTACCTTGTCTTCACTGAAACACCTGTAAAGTTCAACCACTGTTAATAACAAAACGATTCCTAGGACAGGGAATGGATAGAACTACAGAAAGCTGTAGTTTTAGAATAGTTTTAAATAAAATAAGGAATATTTATAAGGAAAATAAGGAAGATTAGTCTATTTTGCATCATATTCAAACTTTAGCTTATTATTATGCAAAGAAGAAGGTCAGAAAAAATCAATTGTTTTTAAATACATTTAATGTTATGAAACATATTGCCTTTATTTTGTTTAAATCCTTGCTAAATCTTAACATCAAGAATAATAAAAGGCTTTTAAAAACCTTTTCTTTAATCACACAGTAGCCTCGCTGTTTTACTCTAAGGCAGAAAACAGAGTCATCATAAATAAAACACTGACATGGAATACAAGACAAACCTAGGCCAGACAGTTTACTAAAAAGTTTATGAAAAGTGCATCTGGCTGGCTCAGGATTCCCTGAGTAAGGTAGACATTCTCCCACACACCTCTTGGCTATTTAGCCACTCATGAGAAAATCTGAAATAAAGGCTGCCTTTCTAATTTTAAAGGTATTGCATTTACATGTCACTTGCTGTGTGAGGTAGGAACCAGTTTCTAGGGGCTGTATCTGGGCCTCACCTCCTTATTGTTGCCCCTGCATTTGCTATGCAAAAAGATTAACGTGCAAAACAAAGCCTTAGCTGTCTATGAAAATGAACTACTGTTTATTTTCAATCACAATTCATCAACGGATTGTAAAGGATACTTCTTATTATTTTCATCCTCAAAGCAATAAGAGGTACAAAAAACTAGATGCAACTTTCCCCCCACACCCCCCCTCAAATTATGCCTTTGATAGAAGGGGACTTAAGCACTAGAAGAAAACAGTGGGTTCAGGTTATCTAATTCAAAGCTCCATGAAGTTTCTGTTTTGTAACTGAACCCTGCCTGCAGTAAATTCTTAATTGAAAAATAGCAGCAACTCAAAAGTGCATAAATTACAAACTTCATCAATAAATTAAGGAAATGGATTTGCTGCATCTAACTATCCCCCTAACTGTCCCAAGATCCTTTTCTTTTTACAATGACATGGAAAATCAGAATAAAGGTACTATTATGTTGAAATTAAAACTAATCTAAAATCTTCAGTAGATTTCTTTCTGAGATAAGGCAACTTGTCTTTCACCAAAATTCAAAAGATACACAGAATGACTGGAAGTAGCCCAATAATAAGACAACCCCTCCTACACCACCAAGCCTTAAACATAGGTTTTTCCATTCATAAGTAGACTTGTAATTCAGGGTGTGAGTTTTCAAGAAATGCCAAACATCTCATTCCCAGGGATGCTGATTATTGGAGGCTTGCACAGTAGGAAGGCTGAGGAGAGATCCAGTCCTAAGCAGTGGGGGAGGCAGGATGCTTCAGCAGCATTTTCAGCTGTAGTAGGTGCAGCTGTGGGATTTGCAGTTTCATTCATATCTCATACAGACTCGTGTGAGTCCTGCATTCAGAGCCTAAGCAGTCCAGTGGCCATTTGAAGGCTACAGGTGACATTTTGGATCCCCACGTTGAAGGCCTTGGCTCTAAAGGACCCCCTTCCACCAGCAATCCATGAGAGGTTGTGCACAGAGATGGGAAAAGTGCTTAATCAATGTGTAAGAATTGGATTTACTCTGAAGTTCTTATTGGGACTGTTCTTTAATATGAAATCACTCTTCATCCTCATAAGACATCCATATTCAGGATCATATTCATTCATGGCAGAGATTAATCCATCAGTGAAGTATCAGTAATTGCTTGCTTTGCAGTGAGATGGTTTCTGCTGGCTGGCATGCCTATGGAAAAGCATGCTGTTTCTTGATCAAAAAAGGTAGTTCCCAGTTCTACTGTGGCAAATATATTTTTTTTCCTTTACAACAAATTTAAGTGCCATATTTATATCTAATGAGATTGTTCATGGGGGCACACAAAAAAAAAAAAAACAGTTTGGGTAAAGCTTGTGTTTCTGCATCTGAAGCATACTGTGTGTTGAACAAAGTAGATCTAGAAGACAAGTACAGAGGTAGCAGCACAATGTTGTGATGAAGCATTTCCACAATAGGAACTTCAAGCAACTTGAACTTCACAGAATCCACAAAAACATTCCTGTTTAAAATGTGATTTGCAATAAGGACATCAAGCTTTTCTCTTTCCACTTCTAACCTACTACGAGCACAGAAATCCTACTTTTCTTTAGCCAGGACCTAACCTCAGTCCTGCTGATCCACTTCTAGTTACCAAGGAGCAAGGTGACCATCCAGGTTCTCAGCTGGAGTCAGTGCAGATTATAGTCCCTAACAAGAATAATCATCAAGGGTCCACTTTGCTAGAAACACAAGCGTGACAGCATTTGCTTCATTGGAGGAGGAAGATTCAGCTGCAGACCTTGCCCATGGCTGAAGAAAAAATTTTTTTTTCTTTTTTTTTTCCCCTGGAAAATGTTTGCACGTATGAAGCAGGTAAATAGGTAGCTTTTAAACTTAATTTTAATGATGTCGGTTCGTAATTTCTGGTAAGGGAGAAAGTTTCACAGCTCAAAGATGAGGCAGACAATTTCATACATTTAGCATGAATTCAGAAGGAGTTAGGGTCTCTTGACAGCAAAGGTAGCACTTGCTGTAGACCAAGGTTGCTTCAACCAAAATTACATAGGGATATATATACTAAAAAAAATAGCCTTTCAGAATTACAGACAAATATGAGTTACATGTAGCCTATGTAGTAAAATCCATTCTTTACTTTAGAATTAGATGCCTGTTTTTGTGGTAATCCAGTCACGGAAATAAGTCACTCGTGTGTAAACTCCAGGTTTATTTGGCTTGCCACATTCATCTCCCCAGCTCACTATTCCCACGAGGTACCACATCAGTCTAGAGTCTGGAGTAACAAGTGGTCCCCCAGAGTCCCCCTAGAAAAAGAGGAGGGGGAAAAATATTCAATTGATCAGAAGAGAAAATGCAATTCTCTCCACAGACAGGAGGGTCTATCCTATAAGAGAAGCTAACAAACATTATTTTAAGAGCAGCCATTTGTGAAGAATCCAGGCTGTTTCTGAAACTTGAGTCAGAAGTCTGAGGCATTTTCCTTTTTGTCAGGGGACCTCCTGACCTCTGTTTTGGTAAAAAAACTAACAAAAAGTTTCTGTTCTGTTTTGTGATACACTACTTCCCACCTGCCTTGTCTTCTTCCTTGTACAGAGTATGGAAACACCAGTTTAGGCAGCAATCTAAGAGAACATGAACCTTTTTTTTTTAACAGGTTTTATAGTAATTGCTATTCGTAAAATAAATAATTTCAGTCACTTTCAGCAATAATATTTAAAAAGGAGATTAGAGCTCCTTTTTGCTTGGAGCTTTCATCAAGAACTTGGTCTTCTAGTTAGATGATATCTCCTTAAAGTATTATCCACTTTCCAAGGCTCAATTTGATACTGTTAAGAGTACGACATGGTAATAATAGTTAAACTGGAACCTTACAGGCTGAAAGGCAATCCTCACACAACAGACCAAATTCCCCAACTTTCACCAAAATTATTTACTGAAATAAACAGCAGTTGCACCCTTCTGCTTAGGTCGTTTCCGTGCTGAGCCAGGAACAGAGGAATGAGCTTCCCAGGCTTACTCTGCAGGGACTTTGTCTTTGGGCAAAAATCTGTAGGACTGGGATTGAGGGAAGAGTCTGTATTAAATCAGCACTTTAAGAGTACAATCTTTAAAATAGCATCAATAGAAATTATGTTTTTAAAAGTTATCACTATGGAAATATTTTTGTTTGTACATAAGCATTTCCTTGCAATATTTGCAAACCTTCAGCATGCATGTTTCCTTCCCATTCTTTTACGCCTACCTTTCTTATAGTTATCTTTGTTTCAGACAGTTTTCTTTTCACTGAGCCAAGTCTCTTATCAAAGTTCACATTGTAACAGATCTGTTATGATATGATCCAGTCCAGAATGTAATTTCAGTGAGAAACAGTGTATTTTTTTTGGTAACTTAACATTCTTAACCTTCTTTCTTCTCATCTCTACAGATGTCTGGTATTAGCTACTTAAGACATTTAATTTTTAGCTCATAATTAGTATAAGAGCATTTAGTGCTAAATGATGTGTAATAAATGCTATTTCACTTTACACCTAAATTACTGTTTGAATGGAGTCTATTCAAAGGACTAATACACTGTATATTAAGATTTGGTCAACCAGATGCTGCAGTCAGCATTAAAATAGTTTTTCTTTCTAATTTTCAGCTACAATTACCTGACAAGCATCTACTCCTCCTTCCAAGTATCCTGCACACAACATCCTGGGTGTTATGTCCCCATCATACACTTCTTCTCTGTTGCACGTTTCTGAGTCAATAAGTTTCACTGTTGCCTCCTGAAGAGTATTTGGGGCTGGACCTGAGAGAAAATACGATTTGGGTATTTATCAACATAATTACTTTGCAGTAGTTAATATACAGGAAGAATGTTTAATGTCCTCTTATTGAGGACCAGCTTGACTTGGTTTAATGTGGAGATTTTGCTTGTTGATCTGCCTAGGTCAGGCTCTTAAGGAGAATGTACACAGAATCACAGACTCACTTAGGAACTGTACCATTTAGACTGAAGTAATGATCACATGGTACACAGCACGTTAAGTGTAAAGCTATACATTTAACACATGTTCCATAAGACAAATTCCATATTCCATGGAACACAAATTACCTAGCAATTTGAGCAAATGGTACAAAATGAAGACATATTTATTCCATTGCTAAATCTGCTCTTAGTGTGGCCTGGTAAGAGTGTGAGCTTGGGTAATCCACAGCTCACTATGCACATTTACCTGAAAGCTCACAGAGTTATCTGTAACTTCTGATGAGTGCTGGCAAAATAGTTTTTTAGGTTCTATGTAAACATGTACATGGCTGGACTACCTGTCTTAGGAATTTACAATATGAAATGGAAAGGCTGGGAAAACAGAAGAGTCATTTTTTTTTTTTTTTTTTTTTTGCTCCAGTGGACTGTAGTTCTGTCTTTACCCACTCTAGTTTTAAAACAAGAAACTGATGCCTACAACTAAACAAACCTATTGCAAACATTAGGCTTTGCTGTCATATCACATGTGGCTACAGAAGTTGTATCAGTTCACTCGGAGCTGCTGTTTATGGACCATACAGGTCACGGGGCAGACTCAGGACTCACCATCATTGGTGAGAGCTCCCCAGCCTGTGATGACAGCATAAATATTGTAGGGAAAGGTTTGAGATGGCTCTGGCAGACAGACACGGTGTACGCTGCTCGTGAACTCAACTCGTTTGGAGAGCTGCACAAGCGCAATGTCATAGTCGTGTTCTGGGTAGAGGTAATTCTCATGGATAATAATTCTCTTCACTGATCGCTTCAAGCTTGGTGGCTTCAAAAGAGCTCCAAAAGTAGCAGTCCACTTCTCAGGGTGAGTCATGCTGAAAAAGGTAAGAGTGCTGTAAGTATTTTGCTGTAAATATGTGTTTGGGACTTTAAATTTGCAGAGTATCTTTCCTGTAAAACTTCTTGAAGTCAGCTCCCTGTTAGACAGTTGTGGCATCCATCACTTTCCATAACACTACTGTGGGCTGCTGCTAGAAGAGGGCACTCCTGCATTCCCTCCTCAGCCATGGTCTTGTACTCCTCCCCTGCTCCTTGTCCCTGATCTAACCTTTGTGTGGCTATAGGGTGTCATCAAATCCAAAAGCTCTTCTGCTGTAAACTCTTCATTTCTGTTGCTCTTTTTGCACATTGATAATCTGTTCCATCTTAAAATACCTTGCAGCTTCACAACTGCCATGCTTTAAACAAAAAACCCTGAACAGAGGTGCAGAACGTGGGATGGTAGCTGCTGCAGTGGCAGCAACCCCATTGTAACACGAAGGCATATGTTTAAGAAATGTAAATGTAACAGGAAACAAATACTCCACCATTTTACTCACCTTACCTTTTCTGCACTTTTTTGGTCAGTATGCCAAGTGACTATTGATTTTCACTCATAAAATTGCCAATTCTGCTCCTGAGGGTCAGTCTTTAGTTTCTCATTGAAACATCCAGCTGATGGGCCTACTTAACTTTGCCTTTTCTCTTCCAAAATTGCTTGTCGGAGAAAGAGTCAGGGGTATGGTGCAAACCTGGAAAGCCACACAGCTTGATAGAGAAGGGGAACATTCTGCTGCAGCTTCTAAGATAGGAACTTACTCTCTGAAGCAGTGAGCTGCAGACACCAGCCATGTGTTGCTGATGAGTGTTGCACCACAGCGATGGATGTTATTGTACTGCAAACTGGCCTGCCAGGGCCAATCCCCAGTCTCTGCAGAAGACAATCCCCCAGCGATTCGCAGCGATGAGGATTTTGCCATTGACTTGACTGATCTATTCTGCCGTAACCCACAGACTGTCAGGAAGGACAAAGAGAGCATTAGCTATTCTTCTGTTTCATAAATCCTGCAAATGGCTGTGGGAAACATATGTAAAATTACACACCACCTATGTTCTGTAAAAATGTATTGACATCAACAAGAAAACATACCTTCAACCAGCCCCTCAAATCAGAGCTCCTCATGCACTACCCATGTGTTAGAAGCCTGAATGAACAACTGACTATCATGAAAAGCCATGATGGTCAAACATTCAGGCTTAGCTGTGTGAGCAGCCTGACTCGGGAATCAAAACCTTCACCACACACCCAAGACAATTCCCAAATAGAGGCATTGCCAACTTTAGTGTCTCAGGTAATTTCTCATTAGGATAAAATATTAACAAGGCAAAACCTAGAATGGGAATGATCCAAGTTGTGGGGTTTTACCATGCATGCATGCAGATTACATCAGCAAGGTGTCACCTGGTAACTGATCACTGCAGTCTGCAAGTGGACCTGGAGAGGCACTTCATGCAAAGAGCATCACACTACTCCAACCAGAGATGACAAAAGGCATGGATACCTCCAGCATGGTATTCATCCATAACACAAAATAAGCATTTTTATCCAAACCCAGAGAGAAGTTGAAATATCCAGAGTTTCAGTTATTAAACTCAGGATATTAATGAGCAGCAGAAGCTCCTGCATAGCTTTAGAAACTTCCTCCATGAACAGACCTACTTCAGCCGTCTTCTCCCATCCAAAAAGCATCAAATCCATCCTACCTGGACCAAGACCCACTAGTTTTCATCCAGGTCCCAATCTCAGCTATATATTAGGCAAGTTGACACACAGGACTATCCCAATTCATTGAAAAAGAGACAGAGATGAGAATTATTTGCATAGTGACCACACAATCCAAACCATTGTTGCACTGCTCATCTCCCAGACAGTGACCCAGGAGGGGGCCAAAACAGAACTTGGTAATTCATCACTGAGGAGCTTCCAGACCCAGGGCCCTTGAAGTCCTCAGAAGTGAAAAACTGGAGCCACAGAGAGTGTTATCTCATCCCTTCCCTGCTAGGATCTGCACATTACGTTAATCGTACTTCATGGTCAAAAGCAGTGGGAATACACCAGCAGACTGAAAGCTGTTCTTAAATTTAGAAGAAGAAAGAAAAGTTACACCACACTGAGGAGTTCATGGACGCAGTGTAAAGTCTGCCCTCTTCTGATATTTAAAACCAAAATGAAGGAAATCAGTGAAATCTAAATCTACCTGTCCAGAAGATTTGTATAAAAGGCAAACTTCAGAATATACCATAGTTCATAAGACTGTGTGAACTACCGTTTTTACCTCCTGAAAGCTCTTTATAATCTTCAGTAACTGGTCCTAAATCTGCACAATCCTGCCAACCACCTGAGCAGTCAATGTTCAAAACACAGGGAATAAACTCCGTTTTATCAGTGCCCCAGAACACCAGCACCTACATCAGACCTAAAAAGTGATGTAATTTAATATTCTGTTGTTTGACAGCTTATTGCTAAGGAACTGACCAAACCTTCTCAGAGTTAAAAGAAAAACAACTTGTAAGCAAAGATAGCTTTTATGACTATTTTATCTCCAAGCAAGCTGACTTCTTTCTCTGAAAACTTAAAAAAGCATCTCTAAAATAAGGTATCTCTATTTAATCCCTACAGCAATGCATTGAGAACACCAGTCATATTTCCATATATTTCCATGAGGAACAATTTTGTGCTGTCAGCCATTCCAAATTCCAGAACATTTTGGTTATAATTACAGGCTGATGTAACTTTTATGCATTTCCTTGTGGTACCTCTCTCCTTTCAATGGGTGCTAAAGAAAATTACAAAGTCCCGATTTCTGAGAGTACAAGGTCACATTCATTAGACAGAAGGAGGAGAAAAGGCTTTAACGGCCAGGAAAAGTGCTCAGGGACTCTTAATGTTAATTTAAGAAGTTGGAGGTGAGATTTCTGATGTTTAAAAAAAGCCTCACTTACTGTCATTGAAAATGGCTTCTGCTCTTATTGGATCCACATCTGAAACAAAGAAACAAACAAACAGTCAGGGTAAAGCCAGGCCAGCACAGACAAGGTTCCTCATCCTCATGGTCATCCTCCTTCAGCTATTTGAGTACAGGGCACACAGGAGGCATGGCTGAGGGAGCTGCTAGAGAAACCAGGGTAGCTCATATGTGTTCATGTTCATGTGCTAGCTCTTGTCCTCCTCTGCAGTCAGAGTTGTCTGAGGACCAGAGACTCATCCAGCCCATCCTGCTGGCCCCCGGTGTTTCTGGAGGGGAGTACAGACAAAACAACTCTTATATTACTCAGGATCTACAATTTTGTTGGGGAGAAATCTTTATGGTGGAAAATTTTGAAGCTCCTCCTTTTTGCAAAAAACAAACAAACAAACAAACAAACAAAAAACCAACTGTTCACCTATTACATCCAAGAGAGGACTGGAGGAGATCTAGTACTCTGTACCCTCTTCAAGATCAGAAGGACTCACTTTACTGCAGCAATGGAAGCTTACAATAGCAGTGGCTCACTCTCCTTTCTCCTATCTTATTGGTACACTAATAATACTAAAATAGATTGTTCATAGCAATTTATTGCATGATAGCATGATAGCATATTGCATGATAGCATATTGCATGATAGCAATGCATTCCTCTCCTTTAAGATGCATGTTGTATGTTTACTGAAAATATGGCATGCATGTGCTGACAATAACAAGCATTGGCTAAGGTTTAAATCTATCCCTTTTCTTCCAGAATGCTGTTTTTCACTGGAGCCACCACTGTAGTTCCCAGCATTTGAAACTATTTTAAAAATAATACTATTTAAAAAAAAAAATCACATTTTCAATACAGTTTTTAAAATATATAGTGATTCTATACTAGTGTCAACAACTTTATATTTTGTGTCTGGATAGACTTTTTCAGCAGATTCCTATCCTTATCCAATTCCTTCATTTCTCTTTGCTGCCACACAGAATATTATCCTGGCTTTAAGCCAAACCCACCCCAAGTCAGGAGGAGTCTCTTTTGAATGCAAAGGGCTCTGGCTTACACTTGTCACCTGTTGGGTTTATATCACAAGTGTTTTGCTTGCAGGCTTGACACTCCCTCAGATATGCTGGGTGAATTGTCTTTTTGCAATCCACCAGTACCAGACCTGTGCTCACTCATTTCTTAATGTGGCAGTAAGCAGATTATGATAGAAAAAGGGAAACAAGCAGAACTCCAGCACACGTACAGCTTGTCTGCAGGGAATGTTACAGACCAAAGGCAGTGCCAGGGCTGCCTGGCATGTGTGTGTGTAACCACTGCTTTATTTTTATAAGAATGGGAGATGGGTTAAAATTGGACATTTATATAGCAACACAGTCTATTTGCTATAGAAGGAACTTAAGTCTTATTCACTATGAACAGGAACTGTTCACATTATGAAGATAATTACATTTCACTGGTGGGCAAGACACAACTTCCAAGGTCCTCCTTCAAATAAAAATGTTCATTTGTACTTTCTCAATTCATATGAGAAAAGGAAGAAAACACTAAAAGTACATGTACTTTTACATTTCAGTAACACTAGTTGTATTCTGTGAATTTCCATGGATAATATGGTTGGTTGTCTCCTAGAATCCTTACATCAAAATGGAATAATACTACAGAGCAAAAGCTAGGTCAGCAGAGGGATTCAGCAGTGGTGTAAACATGACTGTTTGCTAAACTGTACTAAGAATTTGGCCACTTCCCCTGTATATTTATATTGGCTAGAAGTGCTTTGAAAAATCTGGCCCTACTTGTTTCTTTCAAATATGATGAGCACCCAGTGTTTTCCTAGAAATTCATACAGCCTTCAGACCTAGTTCATCATTTGAGTCATACCAATACTTTATATCTGGAAACTGGTAAGAAACCAACAAACATAACTCACAATGAAAGAGGACATTGCCTTTAAGTGCAATACTGACAACAATGTTTTATTGCTTTTCTTTGGGTGGAGAGACATTTACCTCATAATTCGTAATTATAAAGCCTGCAGCCAATAATCATCATTTACATTATGTTGCAAAGCTCATCGAGGAGACAAAAGGAGCAACCAGCTTGTTCAAGTGCAGTGCCGGAAGCAATTCAATTGGCATGTTCCCACTGCATCAAGTTTTGCTGTGAGTCACAGGTGCTCTGTATGTATCTCTGTTTGCCTTTGTATGAGGCACCTAGAAAAAAGTACAAACCTCACATGGGCAAATTTTACCCATTGCTTCCAGCTGGATCAACTTCTGTGTAATTGGAGAAACGAGCCTTCCACACACACAGTGCCAGTCCGTACAGCTTTGAAAGTCAGTGTATCTTACAATATATCCCTACTCTGCAACTGCTCCACTCTCTCCTACCCATCCACTGCTGAAGGTAAAAGGCCAGTGATACTCTGTTAGTAAATTCAGGGCTGTATTCACTAGGGTAGGGTACCAAATGCAGAGCATATGCATGTGTTTGGAAAACTGAAGTAACTGACCCTATTTTCAGATAAGCTGAGCCCACAGTAGATCAAAAGCAAGGAGCACTTTGGGTTACATGATACCACTGAAAATCAGGTTGCTTACTGGTTTACCATGCTAGGGGGGCTTGCCTTCATTTGTTAGCATCTTCACATTTTGGCCTGTTGAAGAGCACAGATGTTCATGTTGTGCCAGCCAACATGTTGCAAGCCCTGCCTTGAAGCAGTCACTCGTAAGGCACAAGAGAAAATTTCTCTGCCCTGCTCATTTACTAGTTGCCCTAGTTGCTTGCACTATCAAGAAAAAGCATCAATTAATAACAATTAAAGTGTCAGATCTTGTCCCAACTGCATATGGCTGCAAAAGTAGTTGTTTGTGCCACATTTAGGAAAACTGTTCAAGATTCTACTGTAAACAAGTTCAACTTGAACCTGCATTGAATACCTGTAAAACAGAGCTTGCTAATGAATTTAAGCTTGCTTAACTTTAATGATAAAATGAATGTTTAAATTAAAATGGCAGCAAACTATTGAAATGCAGCTTAGGGATTCCATTTCTCAGAAGAGGGGTCTGTTCTCCAACTGGGCAAACAATTTTGTTAGTATAATTATTTTATATATGTATTAAACAAAATAACTCTAAAACACACCTAAATTCTTAATTTCTGACTAACTTGCACTTATTATTTAAGGCTAATATATTATCAGTAAAGACCTTTTTTACTCCTCAACATATGTGTTTGAGCAAACTTGGAAGGAAATGCTCATAGTTAAGTGCAGAGAGAACGGGATATCTTATCTGTGAGGGGTTCAGAGGTTCCTATGGAAAAATGTACTCACTTTGCTACATCTCTAAATAATGTCAGTTTTCCACAGAGTTCAGTGTTTATGTTAAAAGGAAAAGATCAGACAGAACTCAATGAAGTAAGAGTATCAAACATTATATTGACATAGTGCAAGCAAGGCATTCAAATTAATTTTTGGGGATATTATTTTCAGCATAGAAAGGGCCAGAGATGGCTGCAAAATTAAAGATGATAAATCCTTTAAAAATCTGATGCAGTTTTACCCAATTACATAATTTTTCACAGATGTTGATTCATAAAAGAAACTTGATTTTTTAAATATAGGTTTCTACACCTACTGATTTTCCAGATGTGAAAACAAATCTTCTAGTCTCAAAACCAAACCGGCTGTTCCATCCTCTACTCTATCAACTTCCTCCATCTTGCTGGTCTAAGATGTTTTTTCACACAGAGAAGCCAAGGTAGAGATTATCTTAAAAGGGATATGAATGGAGGAAATGATTGTAAACAAAAATAAGAAAGAGTATGTGCTTCAATACTTATAACACATTCTTGGAAATGCATTTGAAGCACACCTTTGGGGAATGCACCAGGGATCAGAGAAAGCATTTTTCCCACTGTCCTTCACCATATTTTAATAACAACTTTCTTGAATGGAATAAGAATTACAAAATTCTCAGCTATGTCAGAAACAGGAGCCTCACCCAGAGTTATGTAGGGAAACAACTGCACATGCAGACAGACAAAAAGAGGATCACTGGTGAGTTTCAGTAGGTCACCAAGCTGGGCAGATGAGAGGAATGTCACAGAGTGCATGTCCTGCAGTGTAGACAGAGGTGGGGATAATAGCTCTGCTCTAATGCTCTTTAATTATGGTAAAGACCACAATGGTCTCAAGTACTAGAGGAAGTGGGAATAAGAGCAGTGAGCAGCAGATTCAGTCATGTTCCAAAAACTGTACCTTAAAGGAACTACAGGAATTTCCTGAAAGATGGAAAAACATGAGCTTTGGGTTTAGCAGGAAAGGCATGTTCTTTTTTGTTACATAGTTAATACATCCTAAAATATTTCTCCACTAACTTCCAATATTCTCTCTGCTAGCAACAGGAATTACCTCTCCAGATTCATGCACCTTTGTAGAAGTAGCAAAACATGGCTTAGATACAGGTGATGCAATTCTCATTCCTTCAACAGAGTAGAGTAACCTGATAGAGACATGACAACAGCTTTGTGCCTCTAATTGTCCCTGTCACCCAGCTGTTCCCTCCCTGCTGATGTTCACTGCACCTGTCCTCACATCTGTGGCTCCCTCCACTGTCCCCATCAGCATCTTAACCCTGACCATGAGGCAGACATAGGTCCATACCTCACAGCTCCATCTGGTTGTCCCGAGGAGGGATCTGCTATGTACCAGTCCTGTAGCAGGTATCCAAACAGATGCAATTTTTAGCACTGCTTTTCTTCCTGACCTACACTCATGCCTGAGCAGAAATCAATGTCTCTTACTACAGTAAAGGCAGCCCAGATTGCTCTCAACCTCTGCAGACAAGGCAGGGAAAAACCAAGGTCTGAGTGAGAAAATCAATTAAATTAATGTATCTGGGTCATGAGAAGAGAGGTCAAGATGACTTTCTGCTTAATGCCTTTATCACAAGCATATCCTTGCAAAATATTTATTTTAAAATACATTTCAGTCCCTCCCATTTCAATCATTCTCTCTAGACTCTTACTGAAATGTACCACCTTGTGCCAAACTAGTGACCTCAAAGTGAAGAAATATCAGATCTCCACTGTTTCCCAATGTACAGATGCATGTTCAGTTCCACTCCCCAGAGATGCTGTTGTGGCTGATAAAGTGCAAATAATCCAGACTGCTCCATACATTATTTGACATGGAACATTCCTCATCAACCCTGTCAGACACTCATCTGCATGACTCCCACAGAAGACTTGATAAAGAATTAAGAATCTGTCTGCCAGGTTCTGTACTTGGTAGTTGTTAGGAGCTTTAGCAAGCCCCAGATGCCAGATGAATAGGAACAATAACAGTTGGCTTGTTGATCAAAACCAATTCATGACTCATTATTCGTGGTCAAAACCTTTGGCTGTGCAACAGATGGGAATACTTCCTACTCAGTTTGAACAGTGCCAGTGATCTTGCAACCAGCTTCTTTCTGACATCAGAAGTACAATCCCAAAAATACATTTTGGGATACTTCCAACCTACCTGACAAAGGGAAATAGTCTGGCAAGCTCCTCTACACTTTACTTAATACGGATCCAGACTGTCAGGTGACTCTACCTCTAACCAAGAAACCCTCAGGAAAATAAATCAGCCTTGTAGAAGAACTCTTTGTTGCCAGAACTATACAAAAGGAAAACTGCAACATCTTCTTTCAGTGCCAATGGAAGAGCAAGTCCTAACATGGGTGTTTCCAAGGCATCTGACACTTTGATATCTCACTTTGATTGCCTTTGCACTGCTCTTCAGGGAAGGTAGGAATTAGTTTGCTTAATTCTTCACAGAAGACTTGGCTTCTAGTGGGGTTTGTACACAAGTGCAAAGAATTCTATCAGTTCTTATTCTCTATCAAAATCAGAGGGAACGTATGGATGTAAACCATCCTTGACCAGAGGACTCTGTTGTCTAGCTAAATAAGAAAGTAGGAATTTCAGTAATAATGCATTTGAAGGTACCCTGACAAAAATGTATTTTTGCAGTTCTATGTAAAGAACATCCACAGTTTAGTGGCAGAAAAAACAGAGACAGTATTATGTTGTTTTCCTTGAAGTTTTGCACATTTTCTATTTTCTCACGTATGTATGATCAAGGTTCTTTTAGAAAAAAAAGAACTAAGAAAATATTGTCAGTGTAGATTGTATCCCCTTTTTATTCCAATCCTCAGGAATGCAGAGGCAAAGAAAGTTCTACACCTGGTCTGGCAGACTCCTTAGTGTTGCAGCGCTGCTGTGAACTACAGCTTGAAGGTTCCAAGTGTAGCACCCAGTTTGGAGGAGTTTGTTGGACTGATTCTGAAGGCAAATACTTGTGAGTGAAGCACAGGTTGAGACATGGTGTTGAACAACAAGGTGATTATTTCAGGGGAGGAAGACTCCCCCTAGCATGTGATATAAATAAGTGCCTGACCTGGATTTGTTCAACTAGTGAACTATGCTTAGCTAAACTGAACTATATCATGGCCCCCTAAATTAGAATCTTTTGATAAGGTGGTTACAAAGAACAGGTTAATGATTTTTTACAAGCCATTATGAAAATGACATTCAGAAAATGCCTTAGGATAAATAAGGATTGCAGTTGGCAAAAAGATACAATGAAGCAAGATTTAGAAAGGTGGCTGCAGAGCATGGAAAAAATCTAGGGCTTCTTAAGTTCCCATGGTTTAAATTCTAATAGTGGACAAGATATTTCAGGAGGGGAGAGAAAATTAGAAAATGCAAAACGTAGATTCTTCTCTGGACCTTTAGGATCTGTTGAAAATTGTCATTTCTCCCTGGTGTGAGGAATAAGTTTTATGAATTGAGACCAGTGCCTCCTCTAAAAGCACAGGAGCTCTCCATTCTATACATTTCTCCTGAGTGAGTCCACCTGAGATGGCAACACCATTCAGGAGCTGGTCTAAGCTTCATATCACTGCTGAAATCCTACTAGTAAAGAAAGATCAGAACATTTTTTTGGACAGCCTTTTATTGTTGTCTCTTAGAAATGCCAAGGTATTGTTTATGTTCCTTTGTGTCACTCCTAGCACTTGCACAATGCTAGCCCTGTAACGAGCAGCTGACCTGTGCAGCCAGTGTTTTATGGTTAGGCTGGGAGAGCCAAGAAAAGCAACACAAAGTTTGTCACACAACTTTGATAAAGTAATAGAGATGCCATCTCTTAGTGAGACTATTTAATGAAAACATTGCCATTCAATTGCATTAGCCAATTTTTTAATTAGCTATTAGTGCACTACTGTAACATTCCTGGTGCAGTTCAAGGTCAACTAAAAGAGTTTTGACTTGCTTCCCACATTTACCAGACTGAATAAAAGCAGCTTGACTTGATAAAATCACAGTCATTTTCTAACAATATTTTTTGCACTCTTTCCAATGTAAATTCCTTTATGTAAAGTATCAAATTAAACTGAAGATTCAAAATTCACTAACTCATCACCCAACTGTAAACAAAAACAAATCCTTTTTAATCTCTCCGGTGCCCACACAGTATTTTTATCAGGGAGAATTTACATGTGCACTTTGTTGAACAGGAACTACTGGCATATAAACAACACTGCAGGGAAATGGTGATTACTTGCCCAGAGGGATGTCACCTATAATCCTAAGCCATTCCAAAGGGGAAGGCTGGTTGGCCCATCAAGAAACAATGGGAGTGTGACAGCTCATATTTGAGTTTCATTGCATTACCACAATGCAAATACATGCCCAGTGCAAGCACCAAGTTGCTTCTGCTCATTTCTGAGTGGGAGGAAGTCTGGATCCATCCAGCATGGAATCTGGCCCAGGTTTCCTGTTCTCTAAAAAAAGCTAGCTGTCTAACCTCTGCAGATTTCTGCTGGTTCAAGCACTGTGGTGTGGAATAGCAAGCAGCAAGCACCCACCCTATTACTGTACTGTCACTCCTGCACTTAGGAGTAAGCATTTCTGCAAAAACAAATGGAGCAAGTATCTGTCCCTAGCTGTCAACCAGCAACTCATCCTTGAAAATCTGACACAGAGAAAAATTGCTGACTATATATAACTGAAGCCAAGACAGAGACAAGATTCTAAGCCTGCACAAATATTCTGTAGCAGAACCAAAGTGTAGAAGGTAAATGCAGATAGCCTTCATATCCTGCAGATTCACGTCTGCTTTGTGAAGAAGGGGATAAAATCCCTAGCTGAGAAGTCATGTAGATAAGAATGTTATGCCTTTCTTTCCCTTTCCTCTGGGGAATTTGGAAGGATTTTGATCCTCCCACCAAATATTATTTTTTCAATGCATTGGTTCTTTCCCCTTGTCATCAAAATATACTTCCTGTACTTTCAGGCTCCATGCCAGTAATACAAACTTGGTACTGCAGTTTGGAGTAAGGCTGAGGCTGTACTGAAAAACCACAAATTAACTGCTCTCAGTTATCTGTATTTAAGATATTTTTTTTTAATTTACGGGGGTTTGCCGCTGATTTTGGTCTAACTTAAGAAGCATGAAAGACTGTCATTCAGACACAGTAACATCAAAAGCTATCATCAAAAGGGAAAAAAACAAGTCCCATCAATTAGAAAATGGAAAAAAAAAAAAAAACTTTAAAAATAAATGTAATATACTTACTTGAGATGGTAGAAGATTGGACATTTATTCGCAGAGGCCCTGTGTATTTTTCCAGGCCCCTCTGTAAGATCCTTCCAACTCTTTCCCTCAATGCTTCTTTAGAATCCGTAGAGGAGAACCAGAATGTGAGCAAAGCCTCTGCCATCACGCCATCAGTATCTGGGCTACAAACCAATGAAAGAGTCTCATTACCTTCAGCCCACTTCTGCATTTCTTAGCTTTTATCTTAACTTCTCTAGCAATGGCAATGTAACATAAAAGATTAGATAAATTTTCAAACATCTGTGAGAAGGAATTTCCAAAAAAAATCCAAGAACGCTGAATGGTCAAATGCTGAATGGTCAAATGGTCAAAAAATCCAAGAATGCTGAAAGATCGATAGGCTAGAAGGTGACATGATGCTTTCTGTGAACAAATGGCCAGACCAATTTTATAACAGAGTCTGAAAAGCAGTTGCTGACTACACACCTCAGACAGAAGAGAGGAAGGAATGAACTGATTTGGTTGCAATGAAAAGCTGGATAAACAGCACCTCAGAAACATGAGGTAGATGATTAATGGTATGTACACAGACCTTTCAACAACGTTGTCCATACACAGAATAACAATTTACAATCATCATCAAAAAGGTTCTTGGACCTTTTTGGGAGATGGGGAGAGAACACACAACCTAATTCCACCACAGCAACCTCTTGGAGCGTGTTCCTAATAACTTCATGTTGTGCAACAATAAATGAAACTTGGTGGCATACCCACAGTCAAAGAGATGGATCACAAAAGGGGCATTTAACACCTCAATCAAAGTGCAAGCAGCACACACATTGAGACACACAATTCCACAGTTTTAATGTAAGATCAGAGGAAAGAAAAGGAAGAAAAGTCTTGTAACAGGTTGAATTCACCTGGTAGTTGTATTTCTTTTTCCTTAAAGCATCAGATACTGCAAGAGATGGAATGATAGACTACAAACATCAAACTGACTAATCTGGCATTGTAAATCTTGCTCTGTACTTGCATGTCTTATCCCTGGTCATCACAAAGGGAAGGTAAGAGCTTGCACCAGAAACCTTCTCTCTTGTGCCTACTCCCACCAGAACCAAGAAGCAATGAGACAAAAGCCACAACAGATGAAACCACAGTTACTTCATTCAGGGGGAGAACTAAAAGCACGTGGCTCTTTCTTTAGAAAGGAAAGGAAAAGAGAAGATATCCTTATCATATCTCACTATAATAGAAATTGGTAATTACATAAAGGAAAAATAGAAGACAGCTTATACAGAAATCAGGCTTTAATCTTTGAAATGAACATGTACCAAACTGAAACAGACATTCCTGATATCACCAGTGAAGGGAAAGAAAAGGCCATATGCTTTAAGCACACCAAGGCATGCCAAGTGGTTCGTAGGTGAGCAGAAGGATATACTCCTTGCCTCAAGGATCTCATAACTGAGACTGAGAAGTCATTTGTGAACTTTTCATCAGATTGTTTTTTCCATTTGTTCCAACTCCAGCGTGATTGCCACTTCATTTATTTTCCAGATATTATCTGATCCAGCTGTGGGTGTTGCTCTGAATTTCTGAGGTGTTCCCTCACCTCTCCCCCCACTCCTCTTCCTGTGCTATGCCACACTGGAATTACCATATCAACTCTTGCAAGCAAACCACACCTCTCGAAACCCTCAGGTAAGTACTGCCCACCTTGATTCACTTATTATATAGCAGAGATCCAGAGCCAAGGACACCTAGCCAAGATTAGTATTGTCTTCCTCAGTGAGCAGTGGGCATTATTATTAATGCATTGCTTATACTGAGCCAAAAGATATGTACAGTCCTTCCCAAGCAAATTCACAAGCATGACCCTGCTCAAAAGAACTTTCTGTCTGAGCCCTTGAATAGGCATAAAGAGTGTATATCTGAAAAAGCAAACAAGCTTTGGCGGATGCAAATCTTGCATCCAACACAGCAAGTGTCACAAGTACCTCAGTCTGTCCTTGGGAAAAAGAAGTAATGAAAAATACGACTTATCCTTACATATTGGCCTCCAAGATCCCTAAATCACCCTGCCCATGCTTGCAACACTCTAGTCAGTATCAAAATATATCCTTAAAGCTACATTCCAATAACAACTTGTGTGTAACTAGGGATTAAGCTAAGGTAGAGGAAGAGGCAAGATGTCACAAACCATGTAAGAACAAAGAGGAGCACATTCACAAGGATTAGATCTTTAGATCTTGCAGCTTTAGTCTATGATTATGAAGACATTCAAATTTTATTTTCAAAATGTTTGGCACTGTTACTCAGGAACAAGATCTTAGTAGTCCAACAGACAGTTATATGAAAAGTTCACTTTCAGCACTTAACAGTGGTTTAAAAAATCAAATTAAACATTATGTGTTATTGGCAGTTGAACAGAGAGTAAGAGAGGAAAAAAAGCTCCACATTGCTCAGTGATAATCTCAACTATGGGTCTGACCCCTTCATCTCAAAAAAGCAGGAAGAGCAGACCTGAGGGATGTATGGAACAGGGTAATAAAAAACAGTTTGAAATCCAAAGAATGCTGAATAGACTGGGATTCTCAACTGAAAAAAAAAAAGAAAAGAAAAAAAGAGTGGACCTTATTGAATACAAGAGAGAAAAGGGATGGGAGTGTTCAGTATCAGTAATTGCATGGAGAGGAGGGGTAGTGATCAACTTTCCATAATCTCTTTCAGCACAAGAGCTAGGGGTCATTGAATGATCCAAAGAAGGTGGTTCTTCACAAGTATCTCCTTTCTAAAGGACCGAGGTACATGGATTTCAGGAGTCCAGGGGACAATAGACAAGCCTTGGGAAATAACACCACCAAGGGCTGCTAAACAAACCACAACCACTTCAAGAACTCCCAAGTGGTAAATACCTGGAGGCAGGGAGCATACCAAGAAGCAGTTATCACAGGTCTGTTGTGTTGCTGCTCTTCCCTGGGCACCTATGCCCGTTCTTACAGCCACAGTGATAAGTGAGAATTTCTGAGCCCGCACAGCCTGGCTTTCCTCGAAAAGCCCAGTGCAATAGCAATGCTAGAAATAACATCTGCATTACAGTGTAAGAAATAGGTTTGAAAATCCCTTTTGGTTTTAGATAGCTTTAGTTATCTCTGCTTTAATAACTAAAGCTTGCTCAGGATCTGAACAAAACTTGTTGGAATTTGGAGTGACTTGAAAGATCTCTTTTGCATTAAGATCCAAAGGAGAGCAAGGTTCAGAACCTCAGTTAGGTACTATGCTCTGTTTTACACAAAATACACTTTACTGAATCAGATCTAGCTGGGCTTGGTGTACATTTAATTTTATCTCAGCTGCGTGCATTTATTATAATCTCACATACCTCACTCTGATTAAGCGTGAACGGATGTATTTTTTCCTTAAAATGGAATTGTAAAATGTCTTGTCGATCTGTTGAAAAAAGAAAAATATAAGATAACAACAAAAAAGGAGGGAAGCAGACATATTGCTGGAAGGAACATTCAGAAAACAGCATTCAGTTACAAACTCATGGCTTACAAAGCCAAGAAACCTAATGCAGCCCAGCCTCTAGATAATATTTGTCACAGACCTTTTCTAACCATTTCCCCCTCAACCTAAGGTACATCATAAAAAAGCAAGCTCATTTTTCTGAATGTCCTATGGTTACATCAGTGTGCCACTGCAGTGCTGTCTTGTCCGCTCTCAGGCATAAGGAAAACATAAAAATCCTTGGAACACACTGCTGCACTCTTCTAAAGCACAGCTTCCTAAAGACTGCCCACAGAATGGATCCAGCAAGCTGTGCTCTGCAGTGCACTCAGCCTCTCTGGTAGGGGCCCTTTCTGGCACAGCATTTACTCTTGGTCTTATAGAAATCTATAGCAAAACCAAGTTTCAAATTATAATTTGATTATCATGTTCCCCTATAAACCTTGTGGTTTTCCACATTCTTGGACAATCGTCAAGCAATTCTCATCAGAAACTGGAAATCTAGGACTCCTAAGGAATCAATCTCCAAATAACATCTTTACCCGTTCCTGCTCAACTACGTCCTGTCAAGATGTCATCTCAAGGTTGCATGATCAGTGTGAGACAGCTCAGTGTGATATAACATGGCATGAAATTCTGCCAGGAATGGCTCAGGATCACTGAAGGATTGAGAAATAGCAGAGTCACTGGTGAGTTATGCAGCAACTCCTCCTACCAACAAGACCCAGTAAATTGAACATATCCTGTAAACATCAAATGCATTACCGGAAAAAACTGCACAGAAATGCTTTACAACATCATATAAGCTGTCTTTTTTTTCCTTTTTTTAGTTTTTAGCCCTTAAAGGCAGTCTACTTTAGCCAAATCTCAAGATGTTCTCTTTTCCAAAGGAAAGGAAAAAATAGTGGTTCTCAAACTATTAATATGTTGAAATATGCCAGATACAGAAACAAGCATGTAAGCATGAAATCTGGGGGTGATTCCTCCCAAGGAACACAAACCCCCTCTTTTCCAGCCTTGGCTGTCACAGATGAAGCTTCATGGCCTTACACAGGGATATTGAAGCAGAATAACTTTAAAATGAAAACTGCACAATGGTTAATTTAAGGTGATTTTAAGTATGCATTAGTAAGGAATAAAAGAAACATTTTTAATGGTCATGCATTTAGCTGATGTTTAACCTTGTTACTGGCAGTTACCTGCAATTAGTTTGGCATTTGGAACAAACGAAATTCTATGGAAAAAGACAACTCAACTGCAATGAGCTGCTGTAGATATGCAGAATACATTTAATCCTCTCACTTTGCAGATTGCCAGCTGCTGCCACTGCATTTTATGATGCATTCAGTTAAAAAGAGTTTTATTTCATATAACTGCATCGTGTTCCACCAAAACCTCCCCTCATTATTGGAAGCAGTTGCCTTTAGACAAAAAAGGGAGTTTTTTGCTTTGGGTTTTTTTTTTGGTTTTTGTTTGTTTGTTTGTTTGTTTTTGTTTTTTTTAATGATAACATTTGCTTATCATTTCTGTCACAGTGATTGTGCAAGCAGAAGCATGTGGCTGAGCAGCACTGCCAGCTTCGTGGCATGCAGTGGCATGTGCTATCTTCGGCTCCACTGCCTTTGAGAACTTTTGAGATCTTTGGGACAGGGACTACTTTGAGGAGTGCTTTGCAATCAAAAGAGAGTCTTGAGCTGGGCTGAGATTCACCTCAAGCTGCTGCATTGCTAACAAGTACAGTGAAAGCAGAGTGACTTTCAATTTGGGAATGAAGAGGGCAGGAATTCACAATCCCTTGCAAGAGAGGCTTGAGTCGATTTGACATTCCTAAATCCTTTACCTCCTCCTGACAGTTGGGTTTTCACGATCCTTTACTGTCTGAGATGTTAAGTGTTTTTGCTACGCTTTCCACCTCCCCTTCTGCAGCAGATACAGGAGTCCTTACTTCTATTACCCATTCTCTCGTGTATCTTTGTTACAGCCTAAGCAGCTTGTGTGATTGTGGTTTTTTGTACTCCCAACATGTTCAGCTTTCTCCTTTTCTCCTCAGCATGGACCATTTCCAAGCTGTTCCATACAGTCTGATTAGGAACACCATGTGCTGCAGCATAGACAAAGACTTCCAGTGGTGTCTCACAAAACTTTTCTTAGTGCTTTTAACAAAAAGAATCTATGGAATGCAAACACAACTAAAATATCAGCAACAGACACTGTTTTCAGAACATTCAATGCAGAAGGCATGTTAGTTATTTTCATGAGGAGAACAGGAAGCATATGATTTAAAATTATACCAAATCTGTGTTACTTCCATTCTGTTTCACACTTTCATATTTGAATGAGAAAGTAGACACTGTTTCCATTACACACTGTCACTAACTTTCCCACCCTTAAGAGTTTCCTTAGCACTACATCACCCACAGACAAAAAAATAACTGAAGGGTGGCTTTGTTTTCAGTGAACCTTGCAGGGCCTTTAACACCTTCAAATATGAGCTAATTTTTTTTTACTTTTGCAATCTACTGTGTCTTATCATGAAAGAAGCACTAGCCAAACCTCTGCACTGTGGCCTAACACTCATCTGCTGATGTATTCATTTGGCAAATATGACCCAAATATCTTCTATCCTTCAACTACGTTTTTAGTAACCTGAATTATTAAAAGTAATCTTTATATTCATACAGAGTTTGTATAAGAGAAGAGTATGTAGGAAGATGCCATCAAATAAAAACTTTCAGAGATTAATATTTTGCCTTATATTTTTACAGTTCTTTTTTTGGTGAAGCCTTTCACATACCAAACAGAAAACATTTCTCTCCAGCCTGCTAATAGCTTTCTTTTCAGCTTGAGTCACAACTGTTGCAGCAAAAGCAATTAGGACTTTGTCCACTGATTAGGTGTGACCTGGTCCTGCTTGGGAGAAGCTTTTAAACTAATTTAAAATGTTTTGCTTTGATTACAACCCCTCAACAGTGACACTGTCATGACCATATCCCTTAAATTCACCACTGTTTAAGTGCATCTCACTGTTTTTCCTGGCCCTCGTCTAGCAACAGCTCAACTGTGACAGCTGTCGCTGCAGGCAAGGTCTATGAACATTCTGAACCAAGTGCCAAGTCCTGCTCCTTTCAAGTGAGAAGCATTTTCCTGACAGTGTTTATTTAGAAAATTTCATTTCTAATTTCCTCAGTTTAATTTCATATTCTCTATACTTTTTACTACACTTCTCTCTATGCAGAACAATTTTCGTAGACAAACTGACTTCACTCCTGAGTGCTGATCCATCCAATACAGTAAGTAATAGTGGCTAGCAACAAAGATGAAGAGGGCAAAACATTCTCACCTGTACAAACCCAGACAAAAAGGAAATTCTTCCTTGTTCCTTGTAGCCAGAAGTTACTTTATACTTTGATGAACAAGACTTCTTTTCCTATTCTATCTCTAAAAACTCCAGATCTCATCATCGTACTCTTTTTGTGTTGTACCATGCCCAACCTTCTAAAGCCCATGAGCAACCTACTGAAATCTTTCTGATTTCAGAGTCACACAATATGTCCTTCCTCCCTGGGATCCAAAAAAACCACCCAAGCTCTGGAAATAGGTCATGACAGGGATCCCATTATTCCAGGGTAGTATGGAGCTGACATGAGCTGGCCTTGCCCAGATGTGTGGCTGGGTCTGGAAGTGACCCAGCAAGGCTAGCTGTGTCAAGCCCTTTCTTTCTCCCACCACACACTGCTCTGCCACCACACACTGGGTCACAAGGTTTATTAAAAATTTATCTTAAATCCAGTTTGACAGAACTCTCCTCATGAATATTTGCTGAATCCACCGAGTTATTTGCGTGGGCTGTTCCAAAGCATTCAGTAGCTTGGGAGCACAAAGCCTCTTGTTGCTCAATATTATTGCTTTTTTGCCTGCTGCCAGTTTAGTCCTTCCACAGCTATCCTCATACTATATTCTCCTTCTTACCTCCATAGCCACTTAGGATGTAAAGCCTATTATTAGTGATTTTTGGAGCTTTTTGACCATAAATAGGAATTGCGACATACCACTTGATTCAGTGACTCTCCCTAGTTTACAGCTCAACATGCTGAGACCCCTAGAGCTGACAGTAATACAAATCCATTAGCAGCTCCTTTTAGAACCTGACATTTTTACTGCCCTGATTTCAGCTCAGGGGTTGAGAGAGGACACAAAGAGAAAGACTGACAGGGCCAGCAAAAAAAAAGAATGTGGCACTGTTCCAAACCATGATGTGGACATCACACTGTCCTTGGAAACTGACATTCCAATTATTACCACAGTGCTACAGCCACAGTCCTTGCCCGAGGAGAAGAAAACAGACCTGAAGGAGAGCAAGTACAATGATCCCCTTGCCTCCAGCAAACCAGAGGATCAGAACTCTTCCCATCAGAAGCCACGCACACAAGGACAGCAGGTCTCACAGCAGCAAGAGCTGTGTGATCCCAAACAGCAGCAAATGGCATCACAAACTCCTCACAGAGTTGAAGCTAACAGGGCTGCTAGAGCTGAGGGGTGAGTAAGCACTGCCTGACTGCACTGAAATAAGGAGCTCAGCTGGATGGTTCCCGGAGGCCACATCTGCAAAAGAGGAATAATTGTCCTTGTACGGTAGTTCCTAATAAGATTGGTCTTTCGGATAAAAGAAATTAAGAAGACTAATACGTGGGATAACGTCAGGATTTAAAGTACCATGCTTATGCTTGGTGCAACTAATTTCAAAGGCATGTAATGACATGAGTGTTTCATTATAGTTATGTGTATTAGTGACAGCTGGAATTAAGGTCACCTAGGTATTCTCATTCCTACTCCCTGCTTTCAATTATCCATAATTAGCTGCCTAAAACTTTCACACTGCTATTAAAATTTTGTCCACTTGGTGGGGGGGGGTGGTTTCCAGCTTTTGGAGAGAAAATCAGGTTTGGTGAGAAAAGCATCTGTGCCAATTCCAGAGAAGGGATTTGTGGTTGGGGCTTTTCTTCTCCTAAAATAACATGCTTTCCCCAGGAAAATTACTACGTGTATTCTGGGGCTTTTTAAAAGAATACTTAGAGGTAAAGAACTGAAATACAAGAGCAAATACCTCTTATGAAAATAACAGTTTTGTGAAATCTAAGGAAGATCGTTGGTTATCTATTCAGCTTACAAGTGCCCAAATGCCACCAACCACACAACAGTATTGAATCTAGATTCCCTCTTTGGAGCAACACCAGGATCTAAGCAGCCACTCTCTTGGCCAGCCAGATTTTGATCACTGGTTTGCATCTTGAATCATTTCATTGATATAATTACTTGCAAACAATGCAGTAATTCTGGATTGTGAGTCTATAATTAAGATAAGGTTCTACCCTTAATCACACACACTATCAATAGCTGTGCATTGCTTCGTTTTGAATTCCTTTTTCCACCTCAGGCTCACATCCATTCTCCTTGTGCACAATTTAGAGCTTTTCATGATGCACAGTGAATCAATACTAAAGTTACTTTTTTTATTGGGGGTGAAGTGTCTTATGATTTTTCTGGATTTGTACATACATATTACAACTTCTGCTTTGATAAACCAAGAAAAAAATGAAAAAGAAAAATCAACTCGCATGCTTTTTACTTGAGAAAATGGTATTGTGTTAATAAGTCAAAGAATGAAAGAACTTGAAGAATCACTGAATTTACATGGGGAAAAAAGTTGGATATTAGGCATATTTTTGATAACTAACTATTTAATCTTGAAAATTAATTAAATTTAGGTAGAGTTCACTGAAAGTTTGAGCTCTTAGAGGTGATGAAAAGTACTAAGCCATAGGCCCATGTATTCACACCAGCATTTAGAAGTGTTTTAGATTTTCTTTGTTATTTAGTGTCCTGTGCTAGTTGTTCCTGTTTCCATGTGACCATGTGAAACACAAAAAACTGGAAACAAAATTAAAAAGCAAGAAAGCAGGCCAGTTTTTAAATCTATGCAGTATATACCTGGTCTTTTTCTTCTTTTAATTTCAATAGGAACTTATAAAAACAGCATCACAGATGAGATGCAGGTGTTTTCTGTGAGTTATTTCCTCTCTCCGAGTACAGCATTTCACCTATCTCTTTAAGGCCACACCTGTATATACACATACTGACAGTCAAGTATGCTGTCAACCCCTAATTCCAGAGATAAACATGTTTCCAGGCTGTCATCTTGGCCACTGATCCTTTGCTGTTTCCCCCTTGGCTGAATTACCATGGAAAATCCTTTCTGCTTTGTTTCTAGCCCCAGCTACCCGTAGAGGGCACCCCAATTGTACCACGTTAGTCCAACGACAATGCTTCCTATTTGTGAGAATCATTCCCTTAAAACTAAGCTTATAAAGTGGAAGTTGTCAAATCCCCTAAATTTATCTGGTACTTTTCTTCTCAAAATGCTCCTTAAATAACTCTTTTTACATAGATAAAGATTTTTTTCTGATTTTACAATATTGTTTTTTAGGAGAAAAAAAAAAGAGGCTATTTTTTTAGAAGTCTCTGAAAAGCTAAATTTAAAAAGCTTAGTTATTCTGGCTTTTGTTTTATAGATGCCTTTGTAAATCAAATTGCCTTTAGCGATTAACAAGAAAATATTTTATTAAAGTTCTACTCTTTTTACCTCATATTGGTCCTATGTAATTACTTGAGGGAGCACATATAAAGCCTAGGAATGCTTTAGTTTAAATAGAGACTTAGGTTTTAGATTTTGGGATCTACACTACCAAATCTCTTTTGAAATTTATTACAGCCAAAACATTCTTACTCAGTTTGGTCAGGGTGCTGAAAAACTCTGAAAAGTCCTTGGAAAGATCTGAGTGCTGCAGATATAATTTCTGATTTGGGTAATTTATATTAAATTTTATTTTGTTTTAGGGGCTAAGAGGGGAAAATAAGTGGGGGGTTTTGCACACACAGCAAATGAAGCTACATTGTACTTGTAGATACCTGCACTTTTCCATTTGCTGTAAAAATGAGAATCATGTTGGACTGCCTTGAACTTCAGCATACTCCCTTTTCTCAGGACATGTTTACTTATCATCTCTAAAATGATCCTTACAGTCTGGTCTCCCAGAACAAATATTCTTTAGGAGTGTTTCAATAACCTGCTGCCTTGGGGATCTGCTCCTACTGAATTAACCTCCCGACCTAAGGATCATAAGGCACTGATGGAGCAAGCCACAGACTTTTGAGCTTTATCTAAGCACCCACATGGAAGGTGTGACAAACACACCTCATGCAGTTTCACCTGGCTTTGCAACTATGTGCTCTGAAGGGATTTGTGTTGCCCCACCCTCTCTCTCCCAAATACACACACTTCTGCTCCCCAGGAAGACTTGAGTCATGTGTGACCCTAAAAGGCCAAGTGCTGTAAAACAGCAGCCTCATCTGCTAACTCACTGGTATTCTTGCTGTTTTCAGAGACGCTTCCTTGGAGTTCAGCTCAGATGGAAACCCTAATCAGAATTTTGACTGACCCTTTGGCCCTGTATATGTGACAGTAATCTATTCACAATTTATAGGATACAAGATACTTCCCAATATTGGGATGATGCAAGCTTATCCCTGGGTATAAAGCAGAGAGACTTTCAGTTACAAACATCCTGTTGAAGGCTAACCCTTCCACCAAACAGGGTTATCAGGTGTCAGAGATTGGGGGAAGGATGAGCATGACACCTGCTTGCTCCTCTGTTTCTTCTCCACTCAATTCATAGTGAGAGATGTATCTTAATAACCTCTAAAATCATCATCTGCCAAGGGAGAAAACTGCCTCCTTCCTCACCAGTTCCAGTAGAGGGAATCAGCAGTGAGCCCTTCAACCTGCCGAGAACAGGCACCATTATCAGAACTGTTGTGCAGCGTTTTCCTGTGGAATCTCAAGTGCTTCTGCAATACCCAGTAGAGACATTAAATCAAACCCACACTAATTCAGCTCTATCAGATAGGACAAACTTCAAGAGCTGTATTAATTAAAAACTTTCCCCCAACAATTGTTTGTTAAGGACATGAATGTTCTCTTGTCACTTGAAGTAGCTGAAGCAAGACATTTGTTTCCAAAGCAGATGTCCTGGCACACAATGCTGAGTTCTGAGGTGAAAATTACTTCATGAAATTCCATTAATTCAATAGAAATATTTGGATAGGCAGTAGTTTCCTAGGGGAAGTGTCCAGGTATTGTTTTAATATAATCCCCAACTCCTCTGCCTAGAGCCAGCCAGTCAGTTCTATGCTGGTTTCCAATGGTGGAAGGACAAGGGGGTAGTCCAGGTGCCTTCTGGATTATGAGACAAAAGGGGAAACCCATGTCAGTCCATTCCATGGCTCAAGGCACTCCAGGAGGGAAAATAAACACCTCAACTCTCCCCAGCCACCCAACCAGCTAAGGAGGGAGCTGTGCTACACTCATACCTGAGGAACATCCATCCACCCAGCTCACAGCCATACTTACCAGCACATGGGAGCAGGAGTGGGTAGGGAATGACAGGACAAAGCCCCAGAAGCTGGGAAGGATATAGTGTCCAGCACAAAATTCCACAGGGACAAATGGACTCGGACAGGGAGAAGCAGCCACACAGCAGGGCTGGGAACAGCTCTGGCCAGAGAAGGAGACAGGGAGATATCCAGGTGCCTGAGAAAGGAGAAGGGTTGCATAGGCTCTCCTCAAAGAGGGGACAGTCCACCTACTTCTAGAAGGAAGTATCTGAACTCTATTGTAATGGAAAAAAACAAAAAACCAAAAACCATCAGGTACATTTAAAAACCTCTGATAAAGGCTGATGTTTGTTTCTGTTGAGCAACCAGCCATGTACTGAAGGGATCACCTACTACTTGATATCCACCTCTCTCTCACAGCTAAAAACTTCAGCAGAGATAACTTCCACTGAGATTGATGTACTCATTTCAAGATCTCCTGACTGCACATCCCCTTTCCTTGGGGTCAAAGATGACTTTCTACACAAGACACAGCACCCCTCCACCCTCCTTCCTGCACACAGGGCAGTCACTGCAGCTGCCCAGAGCAGGCAACTGGGATCATCCCAGTCACCCAGGTCTATCTGATTGTCACAGTTCCCTCTGCTCTTTGGCAGGCCAGAGAGGCTGAAGAAGCAAAGCTTAAAGCAGGGCCTTGGAAATCTCTCCTAGGATACTGTTAGTAAGAGGGTAGTTAGTGTCTCCAAGGCATTCTTGGGAAATCCAAAAGAATTAATACATTTTGTGGGAGAAGAAAAAGAAATCCAAGTCTGGTGAAGGAGTTGGAGAAAAACAGTGCGTAAAAGTTGTGCAGATGTGCCACACAATAAGTGAACCCACTAGAAAATAGAGGCTCCTTGGAGAAGGAGCCATAAGGCTGTGACTGTGCCCTTGTTACCTAGTGTAAGAAGAGACACAGAGCATTTTAGCATAGAGCATTTTAGCTTGGCAAGGGTTGAGGGACTGGTCCAACTAGAAAAGCGAGGAGGCTCTGGTGAGCTGGAATCTCTCTTTCCCTAGTGGCATTCAGTGAAGTCTGATTTTTCAAGAGAGCACAAAGGAAACACACACAGACACTCACAGGAAGCCAGTCAAGGAGCAAGGACCTTTCATCATCTGTTCCTCAGTCCCCCCAGCTCCACCCCAGAAGACGTTTTCCAGACTTTCCAGTCAGCCCTGAGATGTTGACTGGTGCACCAGCTTCATCAGCTCTCTGGCATGATCTGGCTGCATTCCCTCCCACCTTCAATGAGATAAGAGTCAGGAATGTTGTTCACACAATGGGTGTTACAATTCAAATCTGGAAACTAAAGCAAACATTGGGCATTTGCTTCAGATCCCAAGGAATTCACAATATGACTTCCATATGGAACCAAAAACATTTTTATTGGTGAAACACCAGCTCTGAAATGAGCTATTTTCCAGGTCTTACTGGAGACAAATGAAGGAGGGCCTCATCAGGAAGGAGTCAAAGAAGGGAACACTTGGCAGGGAGTTGCACTAACTCAGGTAATTTGAATGCTTCTGATTATCAGAGATGATTCACTTCTGTTCACTTTGCACCAAGTATTGAGAAAGACATTGCATTTATCTGCATTGACTCACTCTTTCACAACATGAGCTTAAGGTATTGTTACTACTGTGACAATGGGAAGGCTTGGACATCCAAAACCAGCCAGGGAAAGACTGCAAAGGGATTTGGTAAATCCAGTCAAATTAGAAAATGTGATAAAAAACTCAAGTCTCTCCTCCTCTATCACAGAGTTGCTGTGAAGATGCTGAGAATAAAAATGGAAATGTTTTGAGAAAGCTGTCTGTCAAGATATCAAGAGGATATGTGTGTCTGGAAAGATTTCTTTGATTTTTATCACCACAAGATGAGTTTTGCGATTATAAAATCAGACTTACAATGAACACATTGTTTAATTACTGTATGGAGTTGCTTTCAATAAGGTAACACAATTCTCAATCTCATACATCCCTGTTAAATAGAACACCTGGAGCTAAAACCACAAAAAGTCAAACTTATGGCAGGGACCATTTATATAAGCAAAGAATTCATAAAATTTCAGAGAGGAACATAGAATTTAATGGCTGAATTAAAGACAGCTCTTAAGAAAAGTTACAGGAATGAAAGAAGGACAGCACAGTTCTGTGTATGTTTGTTATGGTGTTATCAGGTACAATTAACATGCCCTGATATAATGGTTCTCACTGCTCAACCTGCACTGGTATTTACTGTCACTACTGTCAGAATGCTCAACACCCAGACAGGAGATGGGGTTTCTAAAGCATTGGCTTCCATTCAAGCATCTAAATTGATAGCCATGCTCAGAGGAAAGCTGATTGCATTGGACCCTGTCTGAAAGAACTCCTTAGCTAAAATCAGTGTTTCTTTGCCAAAGGAGGCACATTTTTTTAAGAAAAATGAAGAAGAAATGAAGTAGGAGGAAGGGATACAACTGTACTCAATGAAGTGTTATTCCTCATACCCCTTCTCAGTCCTTGCCTTCATTTCCCCTCAGTAATACACAGTGCCTTCTTGGTCAGGGAGAACATTCCCTCTCCAAGGTCCTACATCACAAGGTGAAAAGCCTGCAATTATTAGGCAATAGCTGTAAAGTAGTAGCACCTAAGCAAACACAGCTCCTGTAAAACTCTACACATACCAGAGGTATGCACCAGAGGTACATCCTGGGAAATCTGGTATGGGTTCCAGAAGACAAAGAGGGCAGAAAGATAACAGATGCATATAGAGCAGAGGATGACTAAGATCACTGAAGCCCTCAGCAGTGGAGCTGTGAAGAGATGCCAGCACTGCCAAGTCCCTACACAGCACCCTACTTCTCCAGAGCAATGGCCAGCACAGCTCACATCTTGTTGTAGACTAGTGGCATTGTCCTAAATTAAATGATAGTGGGGGGCAAAGTGTTGTCCTATTAACTGGGTACCTGTGCATGGTTGCCAAACAGGAGGTAAGAGATATGCATCAGATTCTGATGAATGAAACACAAAAAGATACAAGCACAATCACATGCTTATTGTGGTATAGAGTTGAACTCTGTAATTAGCATCTCTGGGGTAGTGTCTCAAAGAGAAAACAAGAAAGGAAATTGCAATGTGTCTATTTATTTCCATAGCTACTGTATGACTGAGAGCCACTCAGCAACCTCTACTATTTGTAGGAGGGTTTCCCAACAAAACATACCAAAGATGCAGGAAAAGGGCTTGTGTGTTGTTTTCTCAACACACAGTAAACAGCCCAACAGAGAGTAGAGTTCCCCGCCCTGTAAAGGAGAGGGTGTAAAAGAATGCTTTCCTTAGAGACAGTGGGACATAAATCACAAAGCCAGGCTCAGGGCATGGAAAGAGAACACACACAAATGATGCTATTAGATCAGCTGATTAGAGCCTCTTGCTAAAAACTCCAAGGTTGTGGGTTCAATCACTGTATGGGCATTTCACTTTAGAGCTGGAGTTGATGGTCCTTGTGAGACCCTTTCAGCTGAGAGCACTCTGTGATCCTATGATCAGTGATATAGGAGGAAGATGATATTACTTTAAATATCTGCTTCCCCACTGCAGAGATAGAGAGAAGAACAGGCTAGAAGATGCTCAGTGGCAAGAGCCTGGTCTGCCAGGTATGATCATGCCTCTCCTGCTATCCATTTCCCAGGTCTGCCCACCGGGGGACTGAGGGTACAGCAGACCCTGTGGGCTGAATGTGCTGTCCAGAGTAATGACTCTTGTATTATCACACAGTCCTTAATGGAAAGGCACAATGATCCAAACTTACCAGTCTCTCAACCCTCTCGCTCAGGTCTCTAAACCTTCCTGAGGATTGTCTGGAAAATTCATTATTGTACCGGATGTTGGTGATTTTTACATTGGCACTGTAATAGAACAGCTTCTGATCTGTAAGGGAAAGAAGAGGAACAGGCAATACTCAAAGTACCAAGATGAATGAACTTTAGAGAAACACCTGGCACTGACTGATATCCTGACATCTAGGGAGTAGACAAGCCTTCACCTGTATCCAACCCATTCAAATATTGCTTCCAAAAGCTAGGAGCAATCACTTGATTCAGTTAGGTGATCTAACCCAAGTTCTCCCAGCAGTGACATTTCTGGCCAGCCAACAGCACTTGGGGCTCACACAGAATCACAAGCTGCACCTTGCTGCTTAGTTACCTTTCTTCCTGGCCTGTGCACTCAACACCAAGCCCTGGCAGGAAGCTGCTAGTGATCAGGGAAAGGGAACAGAGAAACACCCCACAGAGACATGCAGAAAGCTCTGTTTGCCACTCATGTAAGGGAGACCAGACACTTGTGTGTTGACTTCATCCTGGAAGTAGATCATGAGAAAAATGTGAAAAGAGTGTAAGTAAATGAAAACCAACAGAAACCACAGCCCTAAATCACCCTGCACCACAGGAGTGTTCCTAGGAGATCTGCAAAGATGCTAAATGAGGAAGGAAAGAGAGCTCTAGGGAAACCAGTGTTTTTTCCTCAAATAATCTTTAGACAGACTGGTGAAAACTCATAGAGTCATCTGGCACAACAGACACAGAGGAAATTCACTAAGCATAGGAATAGTGACACATAATGCAAAACTTACCATATGCCAGAAAATAAACTAGGAGACCAATGGTGATAGCTGCTGCCACTGCTGTTCCAATAACAATTACTGCGATTTTCCAGGGCTCAAGTTGTCTTATTTTGATGGCTGACTGATGAATTCTGGCGAAAAATAAGAACAAAGTGAGATTTATTAAGAGATCCTTTTCTATTTAAGGCCCCCATCTCTGCCCTAAAAAATTAATCTAAAGTTTTCTCCCTCAACATTATTTGATTCTTCCCAGCAATACTAATTGATTTCTCACCCAACACCCTTAAAAATTAAACCATGACACAAGGCTATTTTGAAATATCTGTTGGGGTGTGCTAGAAGTCAAAGAACACAGACAGGTTTGACGGTTTTAGGTATTATTAGGGTCAAATCAAGTAGAAGTCTTACTAAGATTCTCAAGTGACTCCCAACTAGAAATTTACAAGACCAAAATAATTTTTCAGCTAGATGAAGCTTCACATAGGAATGTATACAGCTTTCAATTGGTTAAGCAAATCAGTTATCAGACACACTGGCACCTTTGCTCCCAAAGCTGCTTTGTGCAGTAAAATTGGTAAAAATCACCCCATGCTTTTTATAGTATATATCTATACATTATTGCAGTTGCTCAGACCATTTCAGACTTCAAAACAGAGCTGAACAAAAAAGAGAAAGGTATTTCAGAGGGCCAGCCTGTGTGTCCTGTCTTATTCAGACTGAATCTAAACACAAAGGCAAGTACTGCTTCAAGCAGTATTTGCTGAAGTCATAGAATGACAGGGAAGGGCAGAGACGTGAGTAGGAACCTCACCAGATGCTTCTCTCTGCTGTGCTCTTAATTATGTGGGCACTAATCAAAATTAACACATAGAAAAACAATGGACAGTCAGTATTATTAAAAAAAAAAAAAAACTCCCTGAAAAAAGAGTTAGTTACAACAACTTCTGTCTTTGTCTATAAATTCAAAGACTCCTTAAGAATGTTAAAACCATTTTTGTATTATCAGCTATTACAAAACACAGAACAAGAAGCCACTGTTTTTGGTAAAGAGTCCTTCATTCTGTTTCAGATACCTCACTCATGCAGACATGCACACCTGCAGGTGAAGGTACAGCCCACCTCAGAAAAGCAGCTGCAGGGATCCTCTCCCCAGGGTGTGAGGCACCTCAGCAAGTTCCCACATATAAAGTACACACAGCTCACTCCCAGAGCACACACCTCATGAGCCAGAAGTTAAAATACATTGAAATAAGTTGAAATAATTGCAAGTTACCCGTGCAGCTGGTGCAGGAAAGGTACAGCAAGCAACAATGCATGGCTCATAAATAGCAAAGCAGATCCTGATATTTCATTCTAATTCCAGTGATATGCTTTACAATTACAATCCTATTACTTTGGCTTGGAAAACAACTGACTCAGGCCAAATATCATGATATGTGATTGAATGAAAATGGGAGTAATAATTTGTCACTTGGATCTGTTCTGACTTGCTCTGCATGTGCTATTCAGTGTTTCCTTCCCTCCTGCTATCCTGTATAGCAGCCATTAACCTCTCATCAAGTTTGCGTCAAAACTCATTTGTGACTCCATAGCAAAATAAAACCTCAAAAATGCTAGACAAACAAAAATCAACCAACCAACCAACCAACCAAAAAGACCCCCAAAAAGCGAAGACTGAAATTGAATAGTCTTGTTAAGAGTTCCGAGATGAGTGCCTCCAAAATTATTTCTGAGACTACTGTATGAAAATTGCCTTAAAACTTTGACTGGAGAAATGAAAAATACGGAAGTATAAATAGTCAGGACTTTACTTCACTAACAAGAATATTTCTAAGTTGTAGCTTTTAGGTGAAATCATAAAGTCACCGGTGAGTTCAACATGCATTTGTTGTTTTATGGTTTGTTGGGATTTTTTTCCCCTCACTCCAGGTAATAGTCTTTTTGCATGGCCTAAATGCTTTGCAAATGTGTCTGCTATGTTTGAAATGAAACTGAGTTACAAGAAAAGCCAACAAAACAAACACAAAAATGCATTTAACTTAACCCACTCTTGTAATATTGTATATATACTCTCATTTAAAAAGTAGTTGTCTTGATTAGGCTGCACAGAAGGAAAACACTTGAAAAGTCTTTCAGGTCTAATGATCCTGGCATAGCCTCAAACCAAAATACTGGGTTGGAGAAGTCCATTTGAAAGGCTGAATGTCACCTCTGCACATCAGTAGGGTGAGCCTGAAGAAATTACTGCCTATCATATCAGTGAAACAGCACATTCAGACCAGAAGTAACATGGCTGGGACACAGTTAAATAGAGTACTATAAATCTGAAACCTTTTCAGCATTCTCTTGTATATAGTGTAAAACTTTTTGTAACTTTTATTCATTATTTCTTCTATTTCAAGTTCTATGTTTTCATTAACAAACAGAAGCCCCAGTCCACAACAGTTACTCACACATGTAATTCTACTCACACACATGACTTTCACCTTATTCATGAAACCTGTTTGAGAACATCATTTCAAAGAGGTGCAGAGGGCTTTCAGCAGCAGCCCCTAAACTGAATTTCCTCAAACAAGAAACTGTTGGATAAATTCATATTATAAAGTTACTTAGCAGGGGGAAGAGGTGTTGTTTGGGACTTGGATGTCTTTTTTCTTGATTTATCTTAAACTTTCCTGCTTCCTTTCATATATAAACAAGAAACAGCTGTTAAATTTTATCTTCCACTCCTAGTTTCTTTTAAAAATGAAAACTTGTTTTAAAAACAAAAGGTATTTCTGAGCAAAATATCCTTAGTTAGGCTGTACCATCTAGATAAACATCTTGAATAGACATGCTGCAGACTAAGAGGATTTCTAATCCAGGTTTTCCAAGATATTTGTGAGACAAACCCACAAAGATTATTGAACTGATAATTTTTTATTCTGATTAACTTTGAACTTTATTACTGCTTTGCTGTACCTTCTAAAGTTCATTCCCCAAAGATTAATGATTTTATCTGACATGTCCCACTGTGTAAACTTGAACAGCACTTACAGGGATTCAGTACACACAAGAGAAATAACTATGCCAGAACTGAAACAACTGACATCCATGTAATGACCTATCAGGGCTTGAGCACTCTGGAGGGAGCTGATAAAAGCTCAACCCTGTGAATTTATTTTTCTCAGACTGAGTCAAGCAGTCTTCGCTTACTCCATGGGAGCTATGTGCTCAAAGTGAGGGAACAGGGACTGAAAGGCACACTAAGATTAAAAACACTCCAGAGGGGAAAGTCACTGAAGTCCTCCAGAGGAGAAGTGGAAATTTTGTGCCTGAAGCAAATACCTGAAGATGAAAGCTCCCCACTGACCTCCAAGGGCTTTCTGACAAGGTCCCTTCTGCTTGCAGTTTCAGTGGCCCATCCCTCTTCCCCAGGAACTCTGCTTTCTCCCAGGACACCATGCCTGTGCAGCAAACAAGGACTGGATTTCATCTGTTGACAGAAGACTACCATGTCTCAGATTAAGATTTTTCCAGTGAGGAAGAGGAGTGAAATATTTGCTGGCAAAGAGAAACAACAAAAACTGCCATAGAATTGTTTACACTGACATAACGATTTTACTTCTTGTCCTCTCCCTGTTTCCTAGTAATTCCCTACATTGTCTCTGCTTTCTCAACTGAAATTCAGCTGACATTTTCCCAGAAATACCCACTGAGACCTTTCCTGAATGTGGTATGTGATTTGGAGCCCTGCATTCCATACTTGGGTTCCTTCACATCATACACAAAGAAGCCTTTCAGGAACATTTTCCTCAATAAGAAGCTCACACCAATGAAGCAGAGCCAGAGGGATCTCTCCTGTTATGCATTATAAAAAGCATAAGAAGGACACAGTTAATTGTGTCTGACTTTTAGTAACAGAAGAGTAACAAAAGAAAAATGTTAGTCTCAAAGGAAAATTAAAAATATTGCCTAATATCCTAACTTGGGTTTTTAAGGATGTTTAATAAATAAATTATAAACATTGCATTAAATAAATCATAAATGCATTTGCCTCTTAGTTTATAGAAGAAATTAGTATCTTTTACCTACTGAAATTTAGATTCACTTCTTGCAAAGAAGCAGAATCAAAACTGCCATCTAGGAGTCAAGCTGTCTGCCTCAGAGGAAAAGCCTCCAAGGTTTTCCTCACCAGGGCTGGAAGCACGCTCAGACACCAGTGGAGGACCTCCATTATGTGCAGTGAGCTTTGTGTCAGAGGCAGTGTCCAGCTAAGTCAGCATGCATCAGGAAAGAGAGCACAGGCTCTGCTTTGGCACCCACCCACTGCCAGTGGCTGCTCAAGAAAGGTGCTGACAGGACAGGCTGATGAAAAGCCAAACCCAAAACAGTCACCTAGAGATGATCTCTTGTGGGCTATTACACAGCTTCTGCTTCTAGTCCTTCGAATAAGAAAGGCATGCTTAGATTGACAACATTTCACCACTGTTTTAGGACACGTATAGTACCTATCTCTTAAGGCGCTTTGAGAAAACAAAAAAAGATGAAAATCACTATAGCAGTAGTTGTGACATTACATTACAATGTAATGCAATATAACAAATACATAAACAGTCGGACAGTGATGTGCTACAATTTGTTTACTGAAATAAATCTCTTTTCTGGTACATGAAAGCTATACTTACCATCACTCCTGAGGAGTTCTGCAAATCTGATACAGCTCTTCTGCTGGTGTGCATCTGTGACAGCTTATATCAATTCAGACTGACCCAAAGCATCCACCTTCTTCTATAGTTTAAATGCTTATAGTTCTGGACAATAATACATATTTCTGTGCTTTATACTTTATGTCCTGGTTTTGACTGGGATACAGCTAATTTTCTTCTTAGTAGCTGGTACAGAGCCATGTTTTTGGCTTAGTGTGAGAATAACGTGGGTAATACAGTGATGATGTAGTTGTGGCTCAGTAGCACTCACTGTCAGTCGAGGACTTCTCAGTTTTCCACACTCAGGCAGTGAGTAGATGTGAAAGGAGCTGAGATGGAGCATGGCCAGGACAGCTGACCTGAACTGGCTACAGGAATATTCCATACCACAGAGCATCATAGTCAGTACACAAATGGGGGGAAAGTTGGCAGGAAGGGGCCATTCCCTGCTGTAGCATGGGCTGGGCATTGGTCAGTGGGTAAGCAATTGTATTGTACATCAGTTATCTCTCTTGGTTTTTGTTGTTTTGGGTTTTTTTTTGGGTTTTTTTGCTGCTTCTATAATAATAATAATAATAATAATAATAATAATAATAATAATAATAATAAACATTATTAGATTGCTCTTATCTCAACCTATTGGCTTTTACCTTTTTTTCCCTAAATATCCTCCCCATCCCACTGGGATGAGGAATAATGTGTGTGGGGTGTAGGTGACTGCATGGCACTTCGCTGCTATTTGAGGTTAAACCACAATATATATAATAAATAGTTGCTGGGCTGGGTAGATAAACAGTGAAATGCTGTAATCTAGCAATGTGTTTTCACTGAACAGAGATGGACAAATTTCTTTGGAAATTTGGAAAAATGCTGCTGAAATTAGAGAAAACTCTCTAGATAGGTCATTCAGCTGATATGGAAACCTCAGACAACTCTCCAGTGGCGGAGAAATTGAATAATTTCTGGATTCAATTCTGTATAAAATCTGTCCTCCTGTTATCTCCAAATCTGTCCACAGACTACATGAAGCTTTCAGATTGTCTTGAATCAGAAGCATGTCAAGTTAAGCCATTCTAAGCTTTGTGTTAGCTTGGCTTCTTTTAAAAGGAGAATCTGCATTTAATTAAAAAACACAAACATGGAAGGAGTATGTGGTGGAAGCAGAATGCCTTGATTTGTAAAGCTTATGCTGATCCAAAATGCCCAATCATAAAACTGCATGGGAAAAAAACAATAAAGGGAAAGACTCCTGAAACACCTTCTAAAAGGAACAGGAGAGGCCATAAAAACTGCTAGAATTACACTGGGGCTTTCTCAGGGAATGAAGATTACAAGATTTTAAGGCTCAAGAGGAGGTCTTGTCTCATTCTAGTTTACTTGTCCTAAATGGCTGGAAACTGAGGGAAATCATCAAGGAAACATCAGTGGTTCCAATTCCATATGAGTCAAATCAGGCGTGGTGTGTACCAGAAGCAAAAGTATTTTACTAGGGTTTCCTGAATTCAGGATCTGCTCTGGGACAAACTGAGCAGGATAGGTCTCTCTTCAGCACCATGCAGGAACCACATCTGCCTCCTGCAATAATCAAGGTGAACTCCCACTAATGCCAGTGGCACATGAGTGTCCTTGCACCAGGGCTGGGATCTATTTCCTGCTACACCTCAGCAGTCTGTAATTTGCATTAATTTTGCCCACCTACTGCATGACAAATTGGTGCAAGTGGCACTGCATTTCCACCTGCATATTCACTTTTAGACTGCCAGATACAACACCAGCTACTCTGTACCTCACCCTGCCAGGGCATGAGATCTCCACAAGGAAGCTGCAGAGAGGACACTGCTCCTGCTTGCCAGAGCGCAGGACACAGCACAACAGCGGGACCAGACCAGCAAGGCTGTCTACTCCACCCAGTTTTCCTCAGCAGCTTTGCTTCCTGAAGGATTTTACAGAGCACACGTTTCTACTTAGCTTGAAATGCTTTGAAAAGAGGCATTTTGAACCTGGGTAAAGCTTAGTGAAACTCCACTCTTACAAGGGACTAAGGCAGAGGAGGACAAGCTCAAACAGCAAAGCTTACAGCTCCACACTCAGATCCACATCCCTGCCCAGCAAAGAGCTCTGGACATCTAACAGGTCACACAGGGACTTTGACTAAGACTAGGCAGTTTTCATCCCTCCCCAACATGTAAATATCCAACACAGATTTCCCCTAATGTACTTTAGATTTTATAATAATTTAAACAACCATGCAAACAATTAAATCCTTCCCTAAGTAGGAAGCAACCAAACTGTACTTAGAGATTATTTAACTACCCTCTAGCACACTGTCATTAAAATTATTTACACCACTGCTGATATGACAAGGACTTGGCAAGTAGATTTACATCTAACTAGGAAAAAAAAAAAAAGGGTTTTTCAATTCTGTTAGGTAGAGAAGTCTCTTTTAGTTTTCTCTCTTTATGTAACAAACTGGTAATCACAACTGATGAAGATTTGTTCTTTACCTGACAGTTAAAACAGCCTATCTTTTAAGTTACGGATATTAAACAGGGCAGAAAATCTCTGAGTATTGAGCAGGGTACTACTAAGCAGCACAGAGCCCAAAGATGAACTTCATTGCCTCCTGGCAAAGTCAGGACTATTGACTAAAATGATATAGTTTCCACAAAATGAGAACAGCACTTCAGTGGGCACAAAGAATAAGTTTTGTCCATCCAGAAGCAATGTTTCTATTTCAGCATGCCCTGAAATGATTTTAAAACCCCAACTGTTAAAAATACTGAGGATGGAAAAAATAAGTAGTATCTTGCAATCATCCACAGCCATTTGCCCAAAGCAATACAGAGAGAAGATTAATGTTGTAATCTTTAACAATCACACACAAAAATTCAACCAAATCATTAGAATGTTAAAAAATAATTCAATTTCTTTTGAATTTTGTCCCCGAGGTCATACTTTTAATGATGAGACATGCCAAGAAAACAAAAAACAAACTCACGGCAAACTGAGCATCCCCCTATTGCCACATGAATCCAGAATCCAGTGAGTTAAACAGAAATTACAAATTCCAAGACATTTCCTGTACATCTAGAACCCAATCTCTGTTCTGATCCAATAGACAATAGTAGAGTGTTGCACCTTATTTGTGTAAAAATACTCTGAACTTTCCAGTGATGTCTGAAATATTGTTATGGTAAAACAAAACTAAGGATATCCAGCATCTCTGACTGCATGAAATACTTTCTGATGCAAACCATCTACTCATTACTCCCTAGAAATTATGGCTTCTTCATTAAAATACAAGAGTTAAACCCAGAATGATGAACATCAATAGTGTTCCCCTTATGTAGTTGTGCTGACATCACTTATTTAACCAGGATTTTTTGCAGGATCTGGGGGAAATATTGCAACTACACCTGACCAAACACTATGTTTTTCAAAAATCACATTACTAACACTTGATTTTGACACAAAAGAGCTTCTTGGTTTCTGCATTGCTGCAATAAAAACCCTGCTGCAGGCAGATTATGATCAGAAGGAAGAAAAGATAAGTGTCAACCCGACATCATCTTTCTAAACAGACAGCAAATCATTGTACCTCTGGCTGTACTAGAGAAGGATTTCTCACTCCAGCCACATTACTCTTTTCATCCAGACCACAACCTCCAAAACCACCCTTTCATCCTGCAATTTCCTCTTCAGCTTTCTCTCTGTTTATCATCCCTTTTCAGGCTGCAAACAGATCCATGATGTACCCCAGGTCTAAAAGGATGAAAAAGGCATAGAGAGAGCACTGAGCACCAAAAGTAAAGAAAAACAGATTTCTTCTCTGGATCTATGTCCTTGAAGCCCTAAAGCTTTCCCATAGACAGTACCTTTACCACCATTCCTCCAAATTAAACTTGCCAGGTTCAAGCATGCCACCTACTTTTGAAGATCCCATGGCAGGTCCCGGTAGGCCTGGTAGCCTTTCTGCCCACCAATGAAGGCTTGACTAAAGTCTGGACTGCGCAGAGAATGGTGCTGGAAAACGCAGGAGTCGCATTGACTGGTGTGACGGGAAGGGAGAGCTGTTGAATGAAGATCCTTCATTGAGGCACGGTTGGCGCAACACCCAGCACCCTGTGGGTTATTGCAAAATGAGGGAACGAACTTCAGAATAAAAACAAACAGAGGTAAGCATGGAGTTGATAAGGAGACTGCAGCCTTCCGATCAGCTCCGCATCAAAGAGCTCCCCAGGCAGAGATGGAGTGAGCAGATAAACCGGCCCGAGTGAGAAGACTTGTTCTTCGCTACAGCGAAACAGGAAGTGCGTGAGATTTCCCTTTTCCAGCACTCCCTTTCTGTCCAGCTTTATCCCTACAGCAGGCCTTGCCTCGAGTGGCTGCACCTTCTACCACATGCTCAATGTAAAACCCACAGCGGAGAGGCACCACACTGTCCACAACACTAAGTCTGTTGTCTCCTGAGAGAGCCAACACAAAAACAAATATGGACGTAAATGGCTTGGTCAGCCAAGCCTGATCTACCTTTGGTGCTCACTCATCCACAGCTGTCCTGGACTCCCTTGGCATCAGGGACAAGACAACTATAAGTATCCAGCCTCCTAATTACATGTTAGTCATTTAATGGTTGGCATAACCCCGCCTGTGGAAAATGCTTACTCTGGGAAAAGGGCCACCAATCTCCTTGGAATTCCCTTCTCCCAGCACAAACATTAGAGCCATCTGGAAAGGGGGGGAAATGGAGATTCACTAGTGAGAAAATATGCATTTACACCAAAAATCAAAAATCACAAACCAAAAAGTAAAATTACAAGAAAGCAAATCTGTTTTCAGCTGTTTGATGCACTTGCATTTGTGCCAGAAAGCTTGAAGCATTTTATTTTCCCATGAAGTCTCAAGATTCATTTATTTCTGTTGGAACATTCACTCTCTTTCAGAAACAACCAAAAGGGAGGGGAGGAAAAAGAAAAGACAAGAGGAAAATTTGAGGAAAATTTTACCAAAATATACCAAGTCATTTTCCATCTTTCCCCAAAGTTATCCATTCACAGGCATTTCAATGCAATTGTAGGAGCATCTGGGCAGGCCATTTTGAGGACAGTGGGAAAAGCTGATCACTGCTGAACAGCATCTGCTGTTGTCTTTTTGATGTCTTCATTTGCTTTGATCAAATCAATTGGGATTTTTGGTTTCTCTGAGCTCCCTGTGGAAAAGGCATTGTCACAATTGCCTGCCTTACCTGAGACTTTACTGACTGAGTACACAGGTCAGTGTGTACTAATATCCTCCCTGGGCTGTACCTTCCATTCCCCACCGCCTACCCTGTTATTTTCTTTTTCAAAATTAGTAAAACTCAGAAAAGATTGTGCACAAAGCATTCCCTGCTCCACCCAGAAACCCACACATCGCCACAGGAACTCAAGCACTTGATGGAGTGATGGAGATTGATTACAAACCAATTAAATGCAGTAGTCAAGAAAATACCTTAGAATTCTTTGCTGGGTTTTTTTCCTCCTTTTTTTTTCCAATTTTCTGTTTGTTTGTTTTTGTTGTTTTGTGGGTTTTTTTTCTTTTTTATGCTGGGAAAAAGTGGCCCTTGAAGTGCTTACCCTATGAGATGCAAAGAATTCTCCCTAATGTGTGCAGAAATTCAGTGGCAAACTCTGACCACCTGGATCAGGTAAAAAACTTATTACAAGAGAAGTAGGTTTTAGCAAACAGCTAGATTTTGAGACATCATTTATCTGAAATCTTGAGCCTTAAAACAAGAATGAAAAACATTCATTAGAATTGCAAAGGTTCTCAAGAAATGTCACAGAAAAGGAACAGATGAATGAACTTCTGGTAACTTTCAGATCACACTAGGACAGACTATTCCTATTGTTACTGCACAGTATGAATAATAAAGATATTCCTAAAAAATTATTTCATTTTCTTACAATCAAGAATACTTTGCAACCTGCCTAATAAAACATTAAGTAGGTTGCCTTTGTTTGTAAATTAATTACACATTAGAATGAACTGCCCTGCAAAACAATGTGAAATAAGGAAATACACTTGCTTCTTTCACATGATGCAAAATTAATTGACACATACCTTTGCCCCAGGAACAATGGTACAGACAGACAAAGAAAAGACAATAATTAACAAATAATTTTCCTCACAATAAATTATCAAGTTGCAAAGTGCTTGGTATTAGGGTGTCATTCAGTAAGCAAGGCAATTAGTAACCTTTTTTGGTTAATACTAGGGAAGCAGTACGGAAACTAGCTATCAAAGCGTGGGGTGGAAATCCAAGAATGTGGGTGCACAGGATTTTGCGAATGAAAGTGTAAAAAGATGTAATGAGCATTCTCTGTTTAACCCTGCAAAGTCAGCCCAGCCGGTCAGACAGACTGCTTGCCTAAGGACGGTAATGACAGACTGCCTGGGTCTGTGTCTGCACACTGGCAGCCTCGCGGGCTCCAGAGACAAAGAACACCTTTAGAGAAGGCCACTGGCCAGTCCTGTAGCAATAATAGCTTCGGAATTTACAAACAAAGATGTTTTGCATAACTGTCTACCAGTTACTCAAGCCAGGCCATGAATTTCAGAGCAAAGACAGCAATCAATCATTACTTTTAAACTGAGAAGTGAGTGCTCCTGTCAGTGATGTTTAACAGAAGTGAGAGAAGCTCTGTTGAACAGCCTGAATGCTAAACAACCTGAATTAATTAGAGCTGCTCTGAGCAGGGGGTTTGACAAGATGACCTCTGTACATCCCTCCCAGTCTAAATTAGTCTGTGATTCTCTGTGAGCATCTGACAAGACCAAACCGGTACACTGCAAGGAAATGCTTCCCTTGGACAAGCTCACTCCTTTTTCCATCAGCACACCAGGACAGCTCAGTTATAGCTTCAGGCTGCCTCCTCCTGAAGAAAATAAAAATAGCTTGCATTTGGCCTACAAAAATCAGCAGAAGCTCTAAATGAGCTGCATTTCATTATACTTTTTCATTTCAGCTGTGGGCATGCTACACAACTTTACTCTTTTGGCCGAAAAAGGTCACCAGTTTATTATCCCATGCTTTCCTATGCTACCAGAAATGCCAGCCATGGCTTTTAATAACTGATGGCAGTTAAAAATTGATAAGTCAAAAAACAAAAGCAGAAAATCCATTTTAAAAAATAGACTTATTCTCCAGAGCCAATGTGAGGTCTGGGAGAGGAACCTTTTTCTTGAGCCTTTAAAAGTCACCTGGGGCAAGATTTTATTGCATGCCTATGTGGCTTTGAGGTAGTGAACACGTGGAGATTCTGGGATGCTACAGCAATGGCCTCAAGCTCTGAAGTATGCTAGATCCTGCCCTGGCTGCTTTCCAAGCAGTCCCTCTTTCCAGGCCCTTGTAACAGAAACTGCTACGCCCGTCTGAGTTGCAGCCAGGGAGGCCAGCCCAGAATACCAGCAACGCCCTTCAACAACAGAAGTCCCCCAGTGCCAGAGTCATTAAAAACAAATTCATAGCCCATCGTCCTGTTTGAGGCAAAAAGGTGGCACACGTGTGCCTGCCCTCTGCAGCTGCTCAGGCAGAGCTGCTGCTTGGTGCAGTGAAACAGGACAACCTGCATTTTCTTCTGTCAGGCTAACAAGCCACTCTACATCCAGTGTGCGAATCCTCCTCTCCCTGTTAAGGCACACAGCATCTCCAAAGATACAGGAAGTCTTCACATGACTAAGCTTATAAAGAAACAGACCACTTTAAAATACAAAAAATCTTTTACATGCACGGCTCTAATTGAACAAAGGAAGAGCAGCATTGTTTCACACATCTGAAGTGCTAGAGGGACTTACTGGGAGAACTTAGAGCTCTGCGGATGGCAGCACACACAAAACAAGGCTTTTCCTACATCTCTACATTCCCAGAAAATAAGTAACTTGGATTTGATCTCATATTATTGGTCAGCTGCTGGGTTGCCTGGTAGAAGCCAAACAGTCTGAGATGCTTTCTGCCACAGATATTGCCTGTTTCAGTTTACTCTGCAGCAGCATGTAAGATCCTACACGGCATTCTTGTCAGTGGGCACCTGATTTATCATACACTGCATTAGCCTTCAAGGCTTCATAGACTAAGCTTGACATAATGAAAATCATGTTCAAGACCTCCATCCTGCAGCTGTTTTGACTCTAGCTGTACTTTTAGCCACAGTTTAGGAGATCAGTCCCTCTGATAGAAAAATGGAATACCAAATGAGGGTCCCACTTGGTTCACTGCCTCCCTGTGAGACCTTCTGGCTGAGCTCTCTCTCGGGTAACTTGCTTCCTACTTAGGTGGCACAGAATGGATTGTTTTCCTTTCCATACCCTGCTGTTTCCATTGATTATTCAAAGGCAACAGTGCCAGCCAAGTCTGGGACAACAGCACTGTTATGGCATCTAAGGGTCAAGCGAAAAGGTCCTGGTGTCAGGCTTCTTTAGGTTGGCTACCAGAGCACTTGGCTGTCACAGCTGAGCGGGACAGTCAGTTCACCTGAGAGAGTGCCCACCCCTTAGCCATGGCCATGTGCCTTTCTTTCCCTGAAGTTGCTAAGGCACTTGGAGAGAACAGAATCACAGAGCAGCTGAGGCAGAAAGGGAACTCTGGAGATCACCCAGCCCAAAACCTCTGCTCAAAACAAGCATAGCTGGATGAAGGTGCTGAGGATCATGTCCAATTGTGTTTTGAGTATCTCCAAGGATGGAGACTCCGTAACTTCTCCTGACAATCTGGTTCAAAGTTCCAATACCCTTCACAGCAAATAAGTTTTTTCTTACATTTTCATCATGCTCTAGCATAGGAGACATAATTTCCTAGCACAGTCCCTCCATCTGGTCTGTCCACTGAAGAAGGAATGTTGCTATCAACAGCCCCCTTTGGTATGCAGGTCATCTGCTGGCCTGGAGAACAGAGCCAGACTGTCTGAGTCACAGCTCCAAAGGCTGCAGCTGATCCCAAGAGCCTGGTGAAGGTCAGAGATGTGTGACAATTGCTCCTTGTTTGTACTGATTTGAAAAGAGCAATCTGTGATTAAAACAGGCTCTGGATACCAGGCTGATGGCAAGTCCTTCCACAAGTAAGAGACAGCCAGGTGGCACAACTGGAAGGTGGAAAGCACAGACACAGAAGGGACAAACATCACATAGAAAGCACAACTCTGGTTTACTACAGGGAGGAAGGAATTCATTAGCTAATCAAGTGAATTGGAGATATGCCATGTATTTCTCAGACCTATGCATGTTTATATAAAAGAAAGAGTTGCATTTTTTGGGTGACAAGTTCCTCAAAGCTTTTTCTTTTTCTTAATCAAAACAATTTTTTTTGCGCCTGAGAAAAAGCCACAAACAATGAACGGCAAACAAAATGTTCTTCAAAGGAAGTGTGATTTAAGAAAGGGTTTAATTAGAAATAAAATTAAAGATAAAGAAGATTAACTGCCATTTATTCTTTTTGTTTCTAAAGTATTCTAACCAGATGAGTTTTGAAAAGTTTTCTTTGCAGCAGTAATAGATCAGACACCAGCCATCTGAAATACTGACAGCTTTGTTTTATAGAAGGATGCTGTTTAGCCACACATACAAAAGATCATAAGAATTATTCTTCTCTTCAGTTCTTCACTTCAAACCCTTTGACAGAAACTCCACCCACATAGCCAAATACAACCACACCAGCTGAGCATATCTTTGGGTCATGGCACAGTTACCATGGCCACAGTTAAGTCAATGCTCATAAATGCTTTATGTGTTACATACACAACACAGGCTCTGTCAGAAAATCAGCACAAAACTGTTTTCTAAGCCATAATTTTTTTTTTAATTATGTCCTTTAAGAAGTCTGTCTCTAACACTCCCTTTCTTGCACTGAACCCAGTAAAATGTGACAAGAGGGTTACTCTCAAGCAAATGGCCCCCTTCCCATCTATAGCAAACATGGCATGTTCTGTAATACTGCAATAAGGCTGTTGCTTTAAAACTCTTTTTTTTATCCTCTTAAATAACCTCAAATTCCAAGTTCATCCTTCTGGCTGTTAGCTGTTATAGACTGGGATTGATGAACTCCAGCATGTAGCCCCTTTCCAGCTCAGATTACAGTACAATTTGTACCAAGTTTCCCATTATGACAGGAAACGGACAAGAAGATATCTATCAGTGCCTTCAATCTACAAGAATCATCAGGGAGATGTCACTATGGGAGACCAAAGCTTACCACTGAAAATCTTGCTATCATTATCCTGTCAAACTCTCAAAATTACTGTTGCTCTGCTATCTTGTTTGCAAAAAGGCTGACAAGCTCAGAAAACTGACCCAAAATGCCAAAAATACCTGACCATGTGCCTTCCCACTCTACTCTTTCACAGGACAAAGCTCTGGCTTTATTGCTGCAGATAAGCAGACAAAACCTGCTCAGCCCTTGCTCTCACAGCCACAGCCTACTGCATTTAACACACTTAGAGGGGAGAGAGGGATACCAAGCTTTTTGATGGGAAAAGCCTGACACGTCGTGCTGCAGATGCCTGTGCTTGAAGGCTTCAGCTTTAAGCAGCTGCAGCCTCCCCAGATTTTGCAAGCTGTGTAACATCTGTGCATCTTCACGACAGCAAGAACACAGTGCCTTGTCATCCAGCTCCTCTCTAGTGAGTTGAAGCGGAGCACCACCAGGTGCCAAGGTCATAAGGCTCTTGTACAATACGATTCACCCTCTAGTGGATGACACAGGACCTGTTTACCTGCATAAATTTGGGTAACCACTGGCCAGGTGGGTAAATTCTGTCCTAGTCTAGATGACATTTTGCTCATCTAACAGCTTCTAACAATCACAAAAACCAGATTATAAAAGCCAGCACGTAAATCCAACATATAGAATCAGTGTAATGTTCTAAAACAAAGGAGTCTCCAACTGACAGTTGAGTTGCTTACTGTGATGCAGGAAATTAGTAAGTACATGAAACAGAAGATAAATTTAGCAAATTTTATTAAATGTACATATAAATTACATTCCTGTGTGTCATGCATGATTGTATTGTTAGATACATCCCATTCTGCCTTGAGTGAAGATGTTAATTACTCTAAAAGCACAAATGAGAGAAACTGCACCTTGTAGCTTCAAAAATTGGTGAAAATGCAGCTTAAAAAAATACAAGTCTGCTGGATCACCTAAACCAAATAAAAAGTTTTGGCTTCAGGTTTTCTTAATTTCCCTCATGAAAAGCCAGACAAGGTTGACATCAGTGTAGTTTTGCCACAGGTAAGGGATTAAAACCCATCATCTCCAGTACCACACCAATGCTCCCTTGGATGAAGTCTGTTCTTTCAAATGCTCTTTTTGACAGTCACCATTTGTACAGCTTTGCATCACCAAGAGGCCTCAGAGCATGTGAACTATATTGCTTCCAGAAGAAACAGGAACCAAAATTTCCAGAAGCTATATGGAGAATCGCCACAAGGTTTTCCAAAATAAAGCCTTCCAAAGCATACATCAAGTAGATGCCAGGTCCTTTTCATCCCCACTCCTCCTGGCTGCATTGTGCTGGCAACTCAGCAATAAGGGAGATCAAGTACTGCATCTCTACAAGGAGACACTCAGAAATGGCAGTTCCTTAAGAAATGAGTTGAGTTTTTTTTTGCACCACTTTGGAGAATGAGATTTACTCCAGCCCTTGAGACTGAGCTAAATGCTTAAGGTTTTCTGATATAGTACCCAAAAGAAGCAAATTGGAAAGTTCACAGAGTCAAAAGGATTTTTTTTTTTTTTTATATCTACTTATCTATTTTGGGAAATCAGTGAGAAAGTTGGTATTTGCAATCCTAAAAAGTTAAATGGGCAAGCTACAATGAAATCCAGCAGATGGAGAGTCCATTATGTCCTTTGAAAACCCAAACCTAAAGTGCTTTGAAAACTGAAAATCCATAGTATTTTGTAATGATACCTATGAAGAAAAGTATAAAATTTCCTTTACTATCCTGGCAAGACAAGTACTACAACCAAGAAAAAAATTTCATATATATTTGTCATAAATCAGTTTTAAGCTTCCTCTAACAAGCAATATATGTCAAAGACATGTTCAGCTGAAGAGGCCAAAATGAAATTTGTTGGGCTCAGACCTATGGAACCAGTCCGACAGTGTTTATTCCCTATGTAGAAATTAAACCACCAAGTTTGCTTCTGAAGCTCACAACATTCCACAAGAAAAGTTTCTGGAGGGGGAAAAGAAAATCAAGTGCCAGGTATACACAAGTACAGAACACACAACAGCTGCAGACCTGTGGGCTTCTAACTATTCCAGTACTTCCAGTGAGGCTCTAGAAAACTGTTCTCTGGACTGACAAACAGATCACAGGACATGTAATCAGAATACTTCTGTTATCACTGCTCTGGAGAGATCACTGTTGTATTTGGGCAGCACTGGCAGCAAGCTGCAGAGTTCAGAGGGGATCCCTGAAATGCCATTGACTTTGCCAGCTGACTGGTGCTCAACTTGAGCAACACTCTGACCCTAAGACTATAACCACTGAGGACCTGTTTCCCCCAGCCCTTCTAACTAGGAGCATACTGAAAGCCTGCTGTTTGTCTTTTCTAGTCTAGCAGATGGTTCTTTCTTGCTTGCCATGCTGGACCAGCTCTGAATCTTGGCAGTGTGGCTAGTATCTCCTCTCCTGAGTTCTTTCTCTTCTGACCACAGAGGGAGAAAAGAGCAGCTGAGTGGTTCATTATCCAGCAATTAAGTCCACAGCACTTGGTGCTGTTAGGATCAGGATCCACATGAAGTTGAAAAGCTTGCTGACACACCAATGAGAGCATCTCGCCTAAGAATAGGTGTGTTCTGCTGCTGGGTTGTAGATAGCATTGGATATTTATCTGGCTGACAGAAACATGGGCTCCTGAAAACATGAAGCCAGAGAGAATATGAGGTTTGTGTGGCTGAGATCAAATGAGTCAGTTACAGTCTGGCAATGCAACACAGGCAATTCTTACTTCCTGTAAGAAGAGAGAGCTCTGTACATAAGATTTCTGGGTCTGTCAGAAGTTCTGTCCTGCTCTGAAGGACAGGGACATTTCCACTAATGCAAAAGCTTTTTTTTTTTTTTTTTACAGGATACAGCTAAAGATGCACATATAAAACTATGAAGACTTGAGAATAGCATTCACAAGAATAAGAAGTTTGAGGAGGTTTTTTTGATGAAGGTCATACTAAGATTGTTTCAATCATCCATCCTGCACAAAAGGCAAAGGACTTTTATTGAGAAAAATACAGTCTGGAAAGATGAAAATGGAAATTAATTCAGCCAAATATTGTGCTATGACAACAAACTGGTATAAACATAAAGTGGTTTTTAGTCTTAAGTCCAGTAATCGTTCCCCTGGCAAATGCTGTGGTAGAGACTGTTTATATGAAGCGATGAGTAGGCATACGTTTACTTGTTCAAAGAAGGTGGACACAAGCTGGTGTTTTCCACTACTTTCCTTCTCAGGCAAGAAAAGGTTCTCCATTCACTTAATTAGTCCAATGCGATATTAGGAACCAGGATTTCTCTAAGCCATTTTCCATTCTTCATTATAGTGCACTCCCTGGAATGAAGCAGGAGAAAGCTCTCAGAGGTACAGCAGCCTTGGAGTCAGGGCCTGGATGTCACTTTTCTATGGATAGATAGGGCCTTGTGAGCACACAGCAAATGGATGGGCCAGGTTTCAGATGTAGCTTGTCTTGGATGCTGGTAGATGATTGTTTGGGCGCAAACACTTTGCTTGGGTATAAAAGCTGGAGCCAAGGCATGTGGCCATGAAGAAAAAAGGGTCAATATATTGCATATAGAGGAAGGAAGTTGTCCCTCTGACAGACTACTTCCTGAACAAACAAATGTCACATGGATCAAGTCCGTTCCTTCCGTTCCTGTCTGTCTGTAGGCCAAACCAATTTTAAGTCCTAGACTGCTCCAAGCTTACAGGTACTTTATACATGACCACAAGCTAAGCCAGCAGCTGCTTAGAGGATGACCACAGAGCAGGATGTGTCAGAGGAATAGCTGTACACAACCCACAAAACTTAACCTGCTCCAGGTTTCAGATGCCCGTTTTGGAGCGGATCCAATTTCGATAGTAAGTCACTCGTGTGTATACTCCTGGTTTATTTCGCTTGCCACATTCATCTCCCCAGCTCACTATTCCCACAAGATACCAGATTCCTCTGGAATTTGCTTGCACCAGCGGCCCACCGGAGTCACCCTAAGGAGAAAAATGTCAACAGACAGAAAAAAAGTAAATGGCCATGAACTCAAATTCTTCTGTTGCAATTGGCAGGTATTTTTCTGTAGACCTCAGTTACAATTCAAGTTTCACACAAGACAGAGGTTCACAGCCTATGTCTAATTCACACACTCACATCTGCATTCTCTCACTTGTGCATTGTATATAAACTTTGTGCAAACTGAAGTGCAGACTCCAGCACGTGAGCCTTGAAGCTCTTCATTTGTATCTATCAAGTTCTTGAAACTCATAAGATTGCCCAAAGTACATTTTATTTCTAGAAAACATCACCTTCCACCCCACCTATTTCCTTTTCACTACTACCAATAAGGAGACTTACCTGGCAGGCATCCACCTGCCCCTCCAAGTATCCAGCACACAACATTCCAGCTGTTATAGCTCCACCGTACACTTGTTTTCTATTACAAACCTCAGTATTTATAATTCTCACTTCTGCTTGTCGAAGCTGATTAACACTATAGCCTAGAAGGAAAAGTGGCATTAGAATTTGCAGACAGGGTAAGCAACATAAAAAACTCAATGATTAGGAGTAGCCAAATTTTCCTGCCACTTTTCTACCATCACAGGCAATTTAGGGCACTAACCAGAAAATGTCTCGGGATTAAGAAAGTCAATCCTCCCCACTGCCAAAGTACTTCACTTGTTCCCAAACATAACTCCTATTGATCATTCATCATCACCAGATGCTCTTTAGCATAATGGACAAATGGATTTTTGTACATATTTCAGCGCTGCATTCAGCTGTAGGCTACATGGTATGTCCTTGCTATCATTGAAAAGACCCATTTGGTTAACTGCAGCATAGCTTTGGGCAATCACTACACATCCCAAGGGTCTCCCATGAAACACAACCTATACAAGTCAGTAGCTCTCACAAGCAGATTTATAGTCCCATCCTCTCTAACCTAAATGACACAGACTAATTTGAAAGAAGCTCGCTCAAGTCACTGGATGAGGCCTCACTTATGACCAAAGTGAGAAAAACTGATGAAAATTGTCATGGTGCATCTACAAAAAATCTGAATAGCAAAAGAACTCATGTCAGAACTAAACCCAGAGGGACTGGAGAACCAAATGTATTCAATCAGTGCTGTGTGTACAGCAACTAAGAAAAACTGCTCTTAAATCCTGTAAGACTAACCTTCAGGACCTTCCCCCCATTTCCAATCCACTCACCAGACCAGAAAAAAAAGCAGCCAACTAAGTCCAAAGGTATCTCACTGGGACATGTGCCTATTAAGCATCAAGTCTAAGGAACTCAAAATAAACAAAAAACCCCATAAAACTAACATCAGTCTTCTCAGGCACGCATGTGACAGGGCACAGGGAGGCAAGAGACACACACCATCATTCTCCAAAGCTCCCCAGCCAGTGACAAAACAGGAAGTGTTGTCTCGGAAAACGTGAGATGCTTCGGGAAGGCAGACACTGTGCACATCACTTGTGAACTCAATAGGAGAGGCGAGTTCCACAACAGCCACATCATATTCATGATCAAGGAGAACGTCACCGTATCCCTCGTGAACAATAATTCTCCGGACAAATTTTTTCTGTTTTGGAGGTCTCAGCAGAATTCCAAAGCTGGCAGTCCACCTTCGAGGATCTCTTACTCTGTAAGATGTTTGAGGTTATGCCAGAGCCACACAAAACAACATACCTAAGGGAGCTTATGTCTCTATTTAACATCAAAAAGCAGTGTGACCAGGCTTGCCAAAGGGGAAGAGTAAAATTTCATTATCTTTCAGCAGATACAGATATTAGAGGGTCACAAAAAGTCAGAGCAACCAAGAATCCTAAGGCCTGTAGGATCAGAGAGGTGCTGATGACCTACCCTCTGAAGCAATGGGCTGCAGTCACCAGCCAGGTGTTACTGATGATTGATGCCCCACAGCGATGGGTCCCATCGAGCTGAATGCTCGCCTGCCACGGCCATTCTCCGTCCCGTGCACGCTGCCCATCAGTTATTCTTTCCACTCCTGTGAAGGAGAATGCCTGTCTTCGTATTCCACAGCCTGTCAGAGAAAAGGCAGCTCTGCTTTAGCTGATTGAAGGCCCTCATGGCTGCAGGCACAGGTGTAACAAGGCAGGAGTCTCCATCAAGAGACAGCCTTCACCTAAAGTAGGGAAGCCAAGTGCCACGGTCACAAGCGTCTCAGGATGCATGCAGGGTAAGCAAAGAATTTTGGTAGAGGAGTCATTATTTTTTCATTAAGCCAGTTTTCAGATACACAAGCCCATATGAATTCCCATGGGACCTGAAGGCTGTGTATCTGGACACTGAAAGAAAAGGGATTTTGTCAGGTCACCTTCAGATTAGCCTTGGCAGCAACAACAAAAAAATAGTTTCCTCTTCCCAGCAATTTACTTACAGCCACTGTGCCAACAATCAGGTATTACCCAGCTGAACAAAGTTAGATTCAAACCAGTTAATTCTCAGAGGCCATTTGAAGATGGAAAGCTAACGTGCAAAGTCTTCAAGAGAATGCAGTGTACTGAGGGAGTGCTCTGGGAAGGTACTTAATGCTGTCTCCCAGCTTCCAGAAGAGCTCTAAGACCTCAAGGGGGAGCACAACAGGAGGACTGAGAACTTGCCACTCTCCAGGGCCATGCCACTGCCTTGCCCTAAGTGTGGACACCTCTTCTCCCTTTCCCACCCTCTGGCTTTTCCTTAAAGTTTAGGTCAAATCTGACAGACATCTATTGCCAAACCTTTCTACAGGGAGGAGGGGGGCAGAGGGAAAATGGTTTTTGAAGGATTCCAGCAAGAATCATGGCCCACAGCAAAACTGCAGTCCTCCTGCAAACTTGCTAACAGCAACTCACTACATGCCCCTACTTCCAACAACCAACATTAAAGCAAGTGCTTCCCACCACCAAGCCATAATGCTTGATTCTACAAGTGTAGCAAGTCAGCAAGACTGCAAGAAAATGAGCTGAAGTCTCCCCTGGCTCATGCACTGTCTACTGTTCTAATATCTGCAACAAATTCTATTTTCAACTTGTATCATGAAAGTATAAGGATTTTGTAAGTACAGAACCTCCAGCACTATTTCCCTGGACCTTTATTATAAAGCATTTATACTTACAGTTGTTCAAAAGGTTATCTCCCTTTTCCTTGTTCAACTCTGGAATGAGAAGCAAAGACCACAGTAAGTTTATCTCATATGCTATGTGATCCAGCCCAGACTCCCTCTCTGTACCCAGAAAACACAAATTAAGTGGCTTGCATTGCTGCCTGGAGTGACAGTACAAGAAGTAGTAATTTGCTTTGTTGGAGAAGTTCATCTAAGCCTCTGTTCCTCAGGATCCTAAGCCACAGGATGCACTTTTCTTGCCTTAGCTGAGAGCTAACAAAAGCAGCAGATGACTGCAAGTAGGTCCAAGTTATAACTACATGTACAATGTGCACAGCCACCAGCAAATGCCTACAGGCCTTTGTTCATGTTTAGTGTGGCAAGGTGGTCAGATAAGTCTTCACAAGTCCTCAGGGCTGGGATTGTCTGAAGGTAAACTGCAACATTTCTAATTTCTTTCCTACAAAAACCCCTCTGTCAGCATCAGATAGAAATCCACAACTGATTCATGAGAGAGAATTACTGCCCAGTGATCCTCAGGATCCTGATAGACACTTGCTGCAGAAATCTGTCTAATGACAAAGGAAATGGCAGAAGATAGAAAAGGAAACCACCTCAGCTCTGCTTTTTTTAATAACTTGAGAGCTCTGCATTTCAGTGCCTGGTTATAAAGGTTCTTATTCAATTTACTGTATGTCTTAAAGTTGTTTGTGAACCCCAGATCACAAAGTTGGTCCTTTTTTTTATGAATTGAGGGGGACTATCTCATTCAACACAACTAGGTCACACTGGGAAAGCCTCTGATGCATGGAGAAAAGCTCACACTGTCTTAATTCTTTCCATGCTCTGTCTTCCAACTTCCCAGGCTGTCAGCCTAACAGACAATTTTGAGAAGGCAAAAAAAGAAAACAAGAATAGCCCATATTTCCATACTAAGGTGTGGCAGGCACATTCTTCTCTCACTCAGGATTTTTCATAGAGAAGTACAGAGGAAAGAAAGAGAAAACAATTTCTATTTCTGCTCCTTTTTTTTCTCATGTGGAATGTGTTTGGAGAATTGTCTGCCTGGAGGATTGCTTGATTGGATTCTGGTGAGGATTGTTTGAGCCTGATGGCCAATCCAATCCACCTGTATCTGGACTCTCGCAAGAGGGTCACGAGTCTTGAGTTAGTTAGATATGGTAGTTAGAAAAAGTAGGTATGTAATTTTAGTATATCCTTTAAATAGTATATTAATGTATTATAGTATAGTTATAATAAATAAATCATTCAGCCTTCTGAACTGGAGTCAGACATCATCATTTCTTCCCAACGGGTTCACCTGCATTTACAATACTAAGGTGAAACTCATGAAGCTGAGAACAGCAAAGTGTGAGGAACAAATTCCAAATTCCAAGCTGAAAACACAAACGTAAGGCACTTGCCTGTGAGTCTAATGGTAGACTGGTCAACATTCAGGTCCATCGAGGTTGCTTTCAGCCTTCTGAGTAACACACGGTTGACTTGACCCCAGGTCGTTGCTTCACTGTCAGCAGAGGGAAATTTAAATACCAGAACAACAGATGCAAGCACTCCAACAGGATCTGGGCTACAAACCAACAAAAACAAATGGTGTCGTTCTCTTTGCCTACTAATGCTCCTGGTTCTGCTTTTTACTGCCTGCCTTCTTTATATGAGAACAGGTCTGGTCTGCACAGATGTCCAGAACAAATGGCATGGCTGTGCTCAAGTAAACAAAGATGATGACATGTCAGCAGGGAGCAAAAGCTTCTTGCTATGACAGTGATCAGAGGGAATTTTCTGTGAACAGTTACGGAAAGGGTAATCAATCTGCAGAAGTATAGGGCCAAACCTCTCTTCCTTGCTGACCTCTAAGGGTAACTGAATCCTCAGTGTTGTGAGCACTAGAGGACAGCAAAAACCAGACAAGGTTAGTCTTAGTCAACCTCCTGGAGTAACCCAAGCAACCAGGAATGCTCTGTATCGTCATGAAGTAGGAAGAAAAGGTATTTAGCACATCCCTGCTTATTCCTGGCCTTCACATTACTTACCTTAGACTGACCACGTGGGACTTGATGTATCTTTTACTTAGAAAGGACCCCCTGAATACTTCAGATATCTGTTAAAAGAAAAGAGTGTGTTAAAATACACCTGCAGTAAGTACATGCTTTGACAATATAACAGTCTCATAGCCTCTGAAACACATGAAAATGCCGTCATATCTTCACCTCTACACCAAAGCTGCCACTAAATTTCCATCAGGGACTGCAGATCCAAAATAAACAGCTGAGTTGGCTGATTTCACTATCCATTCTGGTCTGTGCTTGCCAGTTCCACACAGGGCTGTGGAGCAGACAGCACCTGTGCTTACCATCTGCATGTGCACAGTCAGCTATGCATCTTTAACCCACAACAGCAAGGTGTGTAAGGTAAGGCCAGCCATGTAGGGATGAGGCACAATCACCTCTGACTATTTTCAATTACACATTTGCAGAACTCTTCAGCATAGGTCAGGTGTAAGCAGAGAAGCTTTTAGTTTACCACGGTTTCAATATCTTCACTTAGGTTCCTGAATTCATCTGTAGTTTGCCTTTCATACTGAGGATTATACTTGACATTGGTGATTAGGAAAGATGCATTGTAATATCTGTCTTGATCTACAGAGGAGAAAAAGAAGGAAATGTAGCTGATCATCTTTAGTACAATTCAAAGATGCACAATATCTCACAGAACATGGCACAAGCAAGGCTCCCTGGCCCTGGCAATGATCCTGTCAACAGGGAAATTACAGCTTTAGCAGTACTTTGGTAAAAGGGGGACCATCCTGTTGCTCCATGGACCATCTAGGGGCTCATTTTTTCTTTGACAACCATCTCAAGGAGCTCCAAATTACACCCACTACATTTCCCTAGGGTCCATCTTCTCGGTGTCCTAAGGTGAGCATAGCACGAGACAAAGGAGCCCTTCCAACTCAGCCACATCCCCTCCTCCCCAGCTGTACTCTGGCACATTCCTGCCCCTCAGAGAAGCATGTGGGGAAGAGCTGTTTGCATCTGTTCAGTGTTAATTTTAAAATCTGATTCTTGGGTGTGTGGAAGAGAGGGGCCCTGTAACACAGAGCTGGCAAAAAGCAATGCTGAGCTGCAGTTCTGCCACTGCTCCTTCTGGTGTCCTAGTGCAAGCCACAGCCTCATTGACTCTTGGTGAGCTGAGATGGCCACATGATTAATTCCATTCCAGCAGGAAAGCATTTCAAAAAACTCACACTGCTATCTCAAAGACTGGGAATGAAGTTACTCAACTTCATTCATGAGGCAAGTGACTGGGAATGTAATTAATTGTCTTCAAGTCATGAGCCAAGATGGCTGGACTTGGTGATGTTAAAGATCTTTTCCAACTTTAATAGTTCTATGACCTGCTACTGAAACTGGGTTCTTGGCAACCAGAACTGAGTCCTGACCTCTGAAAACCTAAAGCTCTGCCCTCTCTCTTTCTGGAATATTCTCAGTTAAAGGAGCCAGGTTGAGTTTCTGCAAAAACCCCATTCAAGACTAAGCTTACTATGCATCCTCTGGCTTATACAGAAGACTGTTCTCATTTTGTCAGTCAGTGGAGACACTGGATACCAGTGGAAACACCAGGGCAAGAAACAAAAGGAGGGTTAAAACTGAAATCCCTGCTTCAAATAAAGTACTTCAAATATTCTTACAGGTCTTCAGATCAATCTAGTTCTCAAATAGCATTTACAAAGTTCTCATGTGAGTTTTATACCAGGGGCAAATTGCATGCCTAAATCATCAGGCAGGACCACAGTAGCAAGTGAAACACAACAGATTCTTGAAAGCTTGTCGCAACAAAATAGCAGGGCACTTACCGTGGCACAAAAGAAACGTAATCAAGCCAATGATGAGGGCTAAGCCTACTATCACTGCCACAACAATGACTGCGATCTTCCATGGCTCTAAGCGCCTTATTGCTCTGTCCATCTGGGTCACTGCCTGTATTGAAGAAAACAACATGGAGAAATTCAACTCTAGTACAAAGACAATAGTTCATCCAGAAGCATATCTGGCACAGCTTAGCTCAGCTGAAAAACTCCACAGAATGAGTGAGGCAGGTTGGGAAGGACCTCTGGACTCCAAGGGCCTGACAGTTTAAACTAAGTCCCATTAAAGTAGGTTGCTCCAGACCTTGTCCAGTCAAGATTTTAGCATCTCCAAGGAGAAAGATAACTCAGCCTCCCAAGATCTCTGGTCCAGTCAATGCCCATCCTCATGGCAAAAGCTTTTCCTTTATATTTAGTCAGAATTTCCTGTGTTCTAACTTGCCTCGGTTGCCTCACATACACCCAAAGAAAAAGTGCAGGAACTGCTAGTAGAGACAATTTTACTTCAAGAAATATTACATAGATTTCAGATGCAGCTGACTGCCCACACAGGCACTTAAACTGAACATAAATTTAATAATTCACGACTGACAAAATAACCTTTGCCCCAAGGATATTCCAGGCAACCAGAGATGCACTTAGGTAGTTATTGTATTTGGTTATATTTAGTTGGTATGAGTCGTAACATTTATTGGTTCCTTTATTTAGGTTTGGTTTATTGAGGGTTTGGGGCTCCAAAGCCACACGTATACTGAACACGACCACATCCTGTCTCTTCCCAGACACTTATAGAGAAAGAGGTACTTGTGTGTAAATGTGACATGGCAACAAGATCCAGTGTGCCATGAAAGCCACACTCTCTGAAAGCCACAAGGAGACCAGTAAAATGATTGAGAACTTGACTCACACATGGACAGAGGCACAAAGAGATTTTCCTCCACTTATGTCCTCCAGTGCAGCATTAAGCAACAGAACATTAGGAAAACTGCATTTTTGTGCACGCCCTCAGTAGCTTTATTGTAGGGTGATGCAAAACCTGATGCACAATTATTAGAGATCCCAAATAATTCCACAGCACACCATGTGGTAATTGCCACGCCACATACTGAGTCTCTGCACCATGGTCTGCATTAGTACATGCTGTCAGAAAAACACCTGAGATAATCTCTCAGATATCCTGGACAGACTAATGGCAGCAGCCAGCCCTCAGGAGGAGAACTGACTGGTGACTTACACCCCTGATCCATGCTTGTATTGCTGTGAACCAGACATGCTTAACAGTTTTCCACTTTTCAGACGTATGGCACAGCCATCTCTGAGAAAAATCTGAGAAGATGCAGTCAGGAAGAGGAAGAAAAGAAGGCAGAGAGAATAAGTGTTTGCAGGTTTTGTGACTACAAGGTGGAAAAGAAGAAATCATAGTGAAAGCAGAGCAGGTTAACAGCAGAGGCTCCATCTCAGGAAATTAGTTGAATGGGCAGATAAGCAATAAAGGTAAGAGTCTGGTGCACAAATCCAAGACAGCAAAAGGCAGTGAAGTGGTGAGAAGAAGGATGGTGTTATATCCTCTGCTCTGATGGGGAGAAAACCAAGTAAACCCACAAGCAAGAAATGTCAAGAAAAACAAACAGAGAAAAACAAACAAATAAACAAACAAAAAACCAAAAAAAGCACCCCAACCCCATGCCCCCCGCCAAAAAAAAAGAACAAAAAAAAAAATAAAAAAACAACAAAGAAAAAAAAACCACAAGACAACAAGAAGATAGCACTACAGAAAAAGGAGATAAGAGATCTGCAGGCACCAAGGGTTTATTCAGCAAGAGACAAGGAAGAAAATCTTGGTTTTGGCTAGTGGGAGGGGGCAAATTTTTTGCCCATTCAAAGAGGTAGCATATAGGAAAGAAAATGTTAAAATAGAGGAGATTCAGCCAGCATCACAGCTGCAGGTAGTCACAAGCAGCAGCTTAGTGTTACCAAAACATACAGGACAGGTGACCAAGATCAAGTCTTCTGCTTCAGAGTCATGTGCTATGGAGAGAGCCAGTACCTCTCCTGCTGCTGCTCCTACTTTACTGGGGTGAGTTCTGCTCTTGCAATGCACAGTCCAAATTTTTCCCCACCTGACTGCTCAATTTCCTGATGTCAAGGCTGTAGGGCAGCTGATAGGAGTCTGAAAACCCAGGCTGGTCGAGATAACTCCTTTGCAAACTATGAGTTGCAATAAGCACATTAACACCCACTAGAACTCAACTGGCTCCACTGGGGCCTTGACTTCTCACCATCTAGACTGTATACACTGTCCATCAGCTCTGAGGGTTTAGTAGAAAAAGAGATTCAGATAAAAACCTAAAACCAGTGAACTGTTCTGCCTCAGTTTTGTCAATACACTGTAGATTTCCATGGAGCACTCCCATACCAATCTCACAGCATTTCCCAGTCCTAGGGAATGGCAACATACCTCATAGGCAGTCAGTTATTACCCTTGAGGGCAAGACTCTTGGCTAAACAGAACAGCCCACTATGGCAACATGCCTCTGACCCTCCTCAGTAGCCACATCTCATGCTTGAAAGAGCGAGCTTTTGCATCTCACTTTGCTCTCCTCACTGGAGAGCTTTTGTTTCCAGCCTGAGCCCCTCCCATCCATCTCAATTAGACTGGCTCCCTGTCTAACCATCCCCACTCCAAAGGCTTCCACCTGAATGGCAATTGAAGGCAATCCCTCCACTGCTCTTGGCACATAGAGCACACAGCACAGCCCTGGCAGTGTAAGGCTGACTTTGCAGATATTGAGGCAACTGTGCTCTTAGATCGTAACCACTGCATTTTGTGAACTGAATCCAGACAGATTTCCACAAAACATGGCCTTATGCCAAAGCTACAAAGTTTAAGATTAAAAAACCTGAGCATCTCCTTGCCTGTGGGACTCATGCTCTCACAAGCAGCACTGTCTTTCCAGCCATCTGTCTCTATTTCCTTTTTGTGCAAATACCAGCTACAGTCACAAACACACTCCCTTCTCCTCCAATATTTCAGAGGTGCTTGTTCTCCACAAGTCACACAGACTTGTAAAGGGAAACAGAAACATTAGGAAGTGCTGTAGTGTTGAGGGAAATGGAAATATGGGAGATAAGGAATAAAACCCTATGCCACTTCTGATACTGATTTAACTTAACACTTTTTTAAGGAAGAAGTTTAAAGCATTCATATCATAGAGTCATAGAATGATTTGTGTTGGAATGGACTCTTAAAAATCATCTAGTTCCAACACCCTTGCCATAGGCAGGAATGCTTTGCATTTGACCAGGTTGCTCAGAGCCCCACCAATGGGGCCCCACCATGGCCCCAGTGTGGCCATGAACATTTCTAGCCAAGGATGGAGCATTCACAACTTTTCTGGGAAACCTGTTCAAGTGCTCACCACCTTCACAGTAAAGAATTTCTTCACAGTATCTCCCATGAGTCTCCTCTTCTCCAGGCTGAACAGCCACAATTCTCTCAAGTCTGTCTTCACAAGAGAGCTGTTCCGGACCTCTGATTATCTTCACAACCCTCCTCTGGCCTTGCTCCAAAAGGTCCATGTCCTTCCTATGTTCTGCTTATCCAGAGCTGGATGAGTACTCCAGCACTCAGCAAGAGCAGAGAAGAATCCCCTCCCTCAAACTGCTGGCCACAGTTCTTTTGATGCAGCCCAGCTCACAGTAGTCTTTCTAGGTTGTGAGTGCACATTGCTGAGTCATGTTGAGCTTTTCATCCACCAACACCCACGAGGTGTCAACCAACATCCAAATACAAGTAATTAATTTGTATATAGGATATACAAATTAAAGTGGAAATATCTCTTCAAAACTGAAACACTTCCATCCCTTTAGCAGGATGTTTTTGACTTCCATCTTGCTAAGTAACAGAATGGGGTGGGAAAAGCCTTTTATAATGGCAGCACCAAGATTCATCAACTCCCACAGTGTACAGTTACCAGTATCCTTCAACTGTAATGTCTGTGTGTGGGACCCAGCTCAGTAGCCTCCACTCCATGTTTTGCAGTTTGTTTTTTTTTTTTTTTTTTTTTCCTATTTTATCTCACAGCTAGGCATGCCTAGCTCTGCTGAGACAGAGGCTAGGATATTGAGAGACAGTTCAGGTTATATCCAGTCAATGCTTTCATTATGCATACACATTACACCTCCAATCAGCTCTTCACTCCCCTAGCCTTTTGTGCTATGGTGCCACAGAGGGCAGGACTACCAGAATAACCACCTTGACAGGGATTCCTGTGCTTGGGACATCCTACTCCATAGTTATATAATTTAGTGGCAGGTGGATCCCCCTGTTTAGGAATTAGATATGGTCTTCTCTGCACTCTAGTAACCAAGCAAATTCTGCTCCACCCAGCGATACACAGTGGTGAGAGAAACACTGATTCTCTGCAGAGTTGATGAAAGCCTTTCCACCATGGATACAACCTTTCTTTCTTCTGTAGCAAAGAGACATTGCTTAATAGACAAGCATTCTCCTGAGAAGATCCCGAATACCACGGCTATCTGGTGTTTTGCACAGCCTCACGTTTCTTGTTTCCTTATATCACAGGCTTTGACTTTTTTTACTGCCCAAACTCCAGTAAGTTGCAAATTAACTCTTAGCAGGGCCAACAGGAATTCAGGTAACACCAATGCATTCACCCTCTAGCATGAGTGAGATAACTCAAATTCCACAGGAGCAAACCCTTACAAGAGATCAGACCCAGACATCATCAGGAGATCTCAAAGGCCAAGTCCTCTCTGCTTTAAAACCACCAACTTGTGGTCTATATCTGGCGGCTTTCAGTCTGCATTGAATTAGCGAGAAGTTTCAAGCCCAAGATCCTACAGTTCAGTACAGACCTGCTTATCTTGGCAATACTATCGTGAGTATTAAACATCCTCTAGCAATCCGTGTTCTCATTTAAAATATGCGTCATTCCCAAGGGGCCCAAGATAATCCATGAAGACAGCAGCATCTCTAAAGTTCATATCACAGCTAATTGGGGTTGGAAAGAGCAAACTGTTAAATCTCCTAGCTTACACACCTTGGCTCTGAAACAAAGAATGTGATCACTAAAAAGTTATTCTGTACTGAAAAAAAAAAAATCAAAAATAATTATTTTGAAAATAGATATATTTTAATATAATTAAGTATTTAAAATGCACTAAAGTTGTGTTTATAAAGAGATATATTAAATCAAACCTCGATACAAGATATTTTAATAAGTGAAATACAGCAAGAAATAAAGCAACATTAATAGTTATCGACATATTATGAAGAAGAGTTATACCAAAATTTTACAGAGCTAAAATTGGTCTTCCTTGTGAATCCAATGAAAAAGCACATAGGATTTCAGATTGGACTTCTGATCAGCACCAAATGAATTCTTCACCTTTGAATTTGGAACATTTACCCAAAAGTGAAAGACAAGCAGAATACATAGGTGACAAGCTGGTTTTCCTCTTATCCTGTAACCAAAATTCCTAAAAGGTTACTATATTCATTCACAGTGCAAGTGATGCAAGTTCAGCTCCCACTTCTGCCTCACAGGATTTGATTCACTATATTGAGATTATTCATTTCTTCTGGTTGAGTTACTGCTTGTTATCAAAAGCTTCATCAAGAGCAATACCAGAAAACTGATCAGACAAGAAAAGAAAGCGCAAATTATCATGTGGCCCTAGTCACCCAATTTCTGGATGAGCAGGGAACAGCTACCCTGTTCTGCTTTACAGATTTCCCCTTGATATTTTTTGACTTCTTAAACCAAGACCTCATAGCATCCCAAACTAGATTTCCTTTTAGATTAGTCCAAACCATGTTTTCTTGTACCAGCTCTTTACTGAAAGTGTTTTGCCACATTCCACATAGAAAAAAACATGCAACTTCTTCTGTATGATCTGCTGCTGTCTTCCTAGAATATATTTATTATTATACTTTTTTTATTATTATACTCCTGCCAACTGATGATCCAGTATTCTCAGAATAGCTAGTGGCAGAGTTTGGGTGGCACATCTGATGGGGAGGGTCTCTCCACATTTATACTCATGACCAGTTTTCCCAGCCAATGGATTCAGGTGTATGCCTACAATCATTCTTCCTAGAATTAGGACCCTTCACAAGACAACTGAACAGACTAATCTGCTGGCCTGGTGAGCATGATTTAAAAATCCAGACTAGGTCCCTGGAGCCATCTACCTTGGCAGGGTGGTTGGGGATGGCAGCAAATGGGATACATCTGGCTTACTCTAGGAGGCCTATAGAAAAAGCACAGGGCCTCAAAGCAAGACTTGCTAATTTCACTCCCACTTTTACCACAAACAACCACACCAACCTGGCACTTCTCCTGTGCCCTTGTGGCATACTCAGGACACGTACTTCTAAAAGAATGGGACAACAACCTCAGCTGCTTTGAGAACTGAAACAGAAGAAGCTGGTGCCTGCCTAAGTACTGCCAGACCCTTGTTTGGATGAGGTCAGTTACCTACCAGTCTCAATTACTCAATATTTGATATCTCCTAAAACATTCTGATACAATGAAAGACTTCCAAACATTGAAGGTATCTGCTGAGAGAAATGAAGTGTGCGTTTTTCTATGCGTCATACTAAATCAGCTTGATCTCCCCACACCCTTGAACAGCCCACAAAAACAGTAGGTGCTGCATGCCACCTCTCTGCAGATAAAGCATCAGTAATGTATTTGCCACTTACTAATTGAGCTCCTCCCCTTAACCATCCAATTTTACCAAGGTCTTGCTGCTTCCCCAGACCACACTTCAGCTGGGTAAAGACAAACACTCCAAACCCAGCTCTTGTCATTTGCTTCAAGATTCAAGGACAGCATTCAGTCTTTGGGACGTCTTAACTCAGAGCTTCCCAGCAACTATATCCATGATGCCAAAATGCTGCTCATATAGGCTTTCCTGGTAATCCAATCACCTCTGCAATCAGCACAAAAGGTTTGCTATTCCATACTCTCTCATCCATTTTGCACACGACTGTTTGGAAGTTTTGAGCTCTTTATTCATTGGGATAGAGGTAGCCTCCTGTACCAGTACAACAGTCTGGGGATGTAACTGTAATGCCAAGGACTGAGGTATTCTTTTATCACTTATTTATCTTCCTAGAGCTGACTGCCACAGCAAACCTCTTGAGACTCTCATGTTCTGAAAATAGTTTTAGCAGAAGTAGGAGGACTACTCACTACATAAAGACTTACAATTTGCATGAACACTGAGAGACCATATCAGTGTAAAGAAAATTTTAAGTACATGGCCACTGACTGCAATCAGTTTAGGATAAATCTCTGTAACTTTAACATCATCTTTACCTCTCGGATTTCCCTTTCCAGCTGTGTTGGTCATAGACATGTATCTGTTAGTTTGGCAGTCACCGATTATAGCAGTAGATCTCTGCTTTCCAGCCCTCAAAAAGAGCTCTGCCTGCCTTTCTTTGTCCTTCTTCGATTTCTTGAAATCTGCTTTAAAAGCAAGACACCACACAAGCAGTTACAGTCTCTGTGGGTTTTCAGTTTAATTTTCACTCCAATACAGGGTGAGCAAAATGGTCAGGTGCCAGATTTGGTGTGTTTCCAAGCTGATTCTGCACATATTAACACTTCACTGGCTGCATATAAAGTCTATTAAAATAATCAAAAGCATAAGAAGCTCCTTTACCAACTGTAGTCCACTTGTCCTCTCCTCTAGCAGTTGTGCCTACAACACATTCTAACTGCACTAGCATGAATGGTAGGTCAGTCAGCACACTGTGAAATGACTCTCACCTGCCCACCACATAGGCCACCTTGATTTGCCATTCTGTGCTGTAGATGAGCTGGAAATTCTCAGAAAACATGTATTTTGGGTGAGGAGAAAGGCTGAAATATCAGAAGGATTACTGATGCATGAAGGGCAGATCAAAACAGAAGCAAGCTCAGAACTAGTGTCATTCTCCCCACACCCTCAGTCAAAGCTCAAACTGCCCTATAAAACTACACATGATGCAGCCATGCTGCCCAAAACACCAAGAAGCAAGCTAGAAGCTTGTGGCACTCACCTCTGCCTACGACTGAGAGGTCAGCAAGAAGCTCTGCTCTCTGGGAGATCCACCGTCCCGAGCACCACAACACACTGTGCAGCATCTCAGCATAGACTTGAGGCTTTATCTCCTGAATTAAGAAAGAAAGGAGTCATAGGCAAGTCAGAACAAACAAGTCCAGCAAGTCTCAGTGACAGAGGCTTACCCAGTAGCATGATTCCTCCCCTAAAACAATAACAATACACTTCTTTCATCACACCTTTCATCCAGGAATCCCGAAGCCTTTTCAGAGCATTAGTTACACCCTGCAACACCCCAAATCAGAAGAGCCATGAAAATTTTGCAAGGACGCAGAGTTTATTTCCTTCTTTGGTATAATTAAGAACAAATCAGAAATCGTGGGAAAGACCAATGCAGAAAATTTGCATGTTCAGGAGACAATGTTCAGTCCTAGGCTAGGTATGGAGCTGACAAACCGATGCAGAATCAAAGGTATGTGCCTCTTAACTCCCTTGAACTTCCTTGAAATTGGTCATTTAGCCAGAAAAGAATCCACCCTCATAACAACAGCTAAATTCAATTTTTTCATTTTTCTTTAACTCTTTAGATGATAATTTTAATTGTGGTCACCTAGCTACACATAGATTTCTGTCCTGAAAAAATTCTGCTGTGTCATAAATGTTTGTGATATAAATATTTTCAGGTTGTAAATAAGAAGTTCTACTTGTGCTAGTGACAGCAAGTTAGCTGGCGAACAATTCACAAGCTCAAACTCTAACCTAAAGTAGTATTTCTGAACCTTTGATTTTAAGTTTTCTCAGTACCACTAAACTTACTAGAAGATGTATGTGACCACATAGCCTGACACACAGATTTGTTTCAGAAGGATAATAAAGAAGACAGACCTCACAACGAGATACACGAGTGGCACACATTTTCTTCTGTCTACTGCAATAAACTTTCTAACCTCTAGGGACTCTTTCCCTCCACCTTAATGACCTCCATTTGACCCCTCTGCAACTCAGGGATCACCAGCTTAGTAACACGCTGATGCAAATACATCTTACATGGCTGGAGCTCTTCCTGCCACCTTACATCAAGTCCATTGCCAAGTAACAGGAAGACTGCCTTTGGAGAATGTCAGCTTCTTTTGAATGAAGCATAAGCTAAAGATAAACCTCAGCTTCTTGTAATTTGGATTCAATGTCTCAGCATAATTTGTTACAAAAGATGACAAATACTGTTGTTAATGACACATTTGATGTAATTACTTCTCAATTCTTTGACTGGAAGCTGCATTGCCATCCCATATAGGAACACCTGAGTCAGTCCAGATGTGCAAGCGAAATGCAGTCAGAAGCCTAGCTAGAGGGTGACAATTTCCAGGGTAAAGTATCAAGTGTCACATGATTACATGACCTGTGCATAGGTGATGCAAAGACATTAATTCCAGGTATCCCATGATCCTCAGACATAAGAGTTCTGCCTCGTGACTTGATTGTGCCATAAGTGGAAGAATGTACAACACAGAGCCTTCATGGCAATCCTTGTAGCGTCTCACCTGCAGGGAAAAAAAAAACTATTGCTGCTTAAAGAAAGAGGTTAAACTGAGGATGCTTTTTTAGGGCACTGAAAAGCTCCTCCAGGCTTGATTTCATTGCAGGAATGCACTAAACTGCTAAATAATGTGAAAATCCTGGTCAATAGTCCCCTCGCTATACAAGGTGCCTGAGTTTCTTCTTTTACTGGCAGTAATTCCTTGCATCAAAAAGCTCATATGAGAAAAAGGGACAGACAACAGCCACAAGCGGTTCCCATTCAGCCACAAGCGGTTCCCATTGCAGGTACCAAACAGGTTTGGCACCTGATTCCAGAGATTCTTCTTATGTGCCCTTTTGTGCTACACTGCAACACTTTAAAACACTGGGGAGCTTCTAGAACGGATTAAAAACCCAGCAAAGGATGAACAAATTTCTGCTTAAAGTGAGAGGGAAACAGGACCTGCACTTCACATCAGGAAGACTACACAGAATCCACAAACTGATGAGTAGAAAGCAGACTGGTGCACACAGGAAACAAGGTATCCTGTTCTAAATCCCTCAGTAGACACTGCAACCTCAAGCAAAGAATGTGATAGAAATTACACAAAAATAACATAGTAAAAAAAGTCTGATATGAAAGACGTAGGGACTGAGCGCAAAAACCATGGTTTCCATGTTCCATAGGATTCTCCAACATATTGATGGCAGACCCAGAATGCTTACCCTAAAAAAGGACTTGGACACTGCATGTATAAAGGAAACATGGTGGCAGGAAAGCAATGGAATGTGGAAATCCCAGGAACTATCATTCCAATTTTAATTACTCTGAAGTAAAATGTGAAACCTTTTACATTGATCATTTAGATAATACTGGATTTCTGGAGGTTGTAAATAACTATTTCAGTAACAGGCAGCTAGGAAATCCACAAAATTGGAAGCAACTCCTGATTCAGTCCTGACCAGTTTAAACAATTGTTTTATCATCTTTCTGTCTGAACTATATCAGCATCACATTCAGCATTTCTAAAGACACTCAAAACCAGATCAACTACTGATATGCTGAATTTCAAAGACAGAAATTATATAAAATTATAAAAACCACCTAAAAGAGAAACTTTAAAGTGCATGTTTTCTGGAGACAGACCATTTCAAGAAATAATGTTAGTCTTAGAGCAAATGTATCCTGCCTGGTATAGGAAAATAAAAAAGCCTTGAGGAAGACTAAAGCCAAACATAATGGCATCTAAAAAACCAACAAACTCATTTGGAATAAGTAAATAAAATAAATAAATTATAATGCTTTTTCTGAAGCCAGCTCACTATCATAGGAATCACTGCTATATTCATAAATTGTCTGGAAAAAAGAAATACTGAGATTATAATAATACAATAACTATCCAATTATCACAGTAGAGAGAAAAACTACAGCATGCTGCAGAAACATAATTTTGAGATATCATGTAATAAAACAACAGATGAACTTTGGAATTAAAAAGTACGAAGTGACACATATTAAAAAATCTCCAGTCCTAACCATATTCCCTAGGTGTCTGGAGTTAAAGTATTATTTCTTTCAGAAATAAGAAATAAGACTGAGGCAGTTTCTTATCAGAATACCAACTCAGAAGCACTCAAAAAAAAAAAAAAAAAAAAAAAGGAAACCAAAAAAGAATGCTAGAAACTACTTGCAAAGAGAACAGAAAAGCAAAAGGAAATATTAACATATATATATATATATAAACAGTTTCTACTCATCCTGCAATATTCAGGATGCAGGCATAATATATGTTAATATATATTAACATATATTATGCCTGCATCCTGAATATTGCATTAAATTCTGGCCCACTTGCCCACCTCAAAACTTATACAGAGGAGCAGTAAAAGCAGAATAGCTGGTCAAAGGAACAAAGCAGTTTCTATGTATGGGATGCCCAAATAGACAGGTTTCTACCACCTGGCAAAGGTATAGAAATGGACAGGGGTCTAGAGAGTACCATGTGGAGTAGTGAAAGTGATCAGGAAACCACTGCTCACAGTTTTGTCTCATACAATTACTAGGGGACTTCAAACAAGAGTGGCCAATTTAAAATAGGCACAAGAAAATTCTGACATATAAAAAAGAGCTCAGGTATGTGACTTTGCTTCAGCATACATAAAGTGTCAACTATTTTGCACATTCGAATGGAATAATCAGTTTTCTGGAAGAAAATGACACATAGAGCTCTTAACGTGATGATTTGGCTTTGAGATCCAAGAATTTCCTGACTCATATAACTGAAAGTTTAAAAAACACAGTCAACAAGGACCATAATCTGACTGCTGTATCTCATATTCTCTAGGTGCCTTCCATTGATTACTCCACAAGAATCTAGTTAATTTAGCTGCCAGGCATTCCTTCGTAACAATAACAAAGTATTATTAATCCTTTGATAGAACAACCAACAGACTGGAATCGATGTTTTCCCCATCTGTGTTCTGAGCAAAATGTGGTCTGACCCACCTGCCTTGACTAGGAGCCACAGGAGGGACATATTGGTGTCTTTTCTTTTAGACAGCTGAGGAACCATGGCACACTTCAATTGGAAGGGTCCTACAGGGATCATTTAGCCTGACTGCCAGAAAGCTACAGGCACAGAAAGCTCTCAGCACCTGACAGTGCATTAGGCTCCAGGTACAGACAGGCTTGTGCTCTGCAGCAACAGGCATTCCTGGCTACAGGTTGCTCTCTTTGTGTGGTCTGCACCTGATGACACATCAGACTCCAGAAAGGGGCTGTGGCCACTCTGAGAGAGCTTAAAAAAAAAGCACCTGCACATGACCAAAATTTGCCATTTGTTCTTGAAATTAATTTCAGATATACGGTATTATTTTCTTAGATCCTCCCAAAATTTGTCAGGTGAGTTACGGTATACAGCAGGCGCTTACCTGACGTCAAGGCAGAAAGTTACTTTTTCTTTCACATGAGGACACTGAGAAAACTGTCTTTACTAAGACACCTGCCAAGGAAATAAAATCCTCTTTATTCATAAGAATTCTAAGTTAACATTAAAATAGAAAAACTCCTGAAAGAATACTTGTGTTCCTGCCTGACAAATTCCTTTTCCTTCAAGAAAAAGTCAACACAGCTACAACTCTTGAGGCACACACCTCACCACACCTTTGTAGCCACAAGTTTAGAGAGTTCAGTCCTTGCACAGAACACTGCAACAAGTTGTAGTCTACAGGCACAGCTGGGAAAGAAAGAAAGGCTGCCTACGGGATGGGAAAACTGAAATGGAAAAGGTAAGATCTGTATAATTAATGTCACAAAAAACATTGCAATGCAGATCTCTTTGTTACCCATTACAAATGCAAGTCCAAATTCCATAGTTTATGGTTTTCCTCATGGTTGCACTCAAGTATCTTAGTTGCACAAAAGCATATTAGCAATATTTCAAATATTAAGCAAAAATATATATTTTTAAATAATTATTTTAAAAACTTCAGGAAAGGTATATTCAAACTTCTGTGTGAGTTAAAAAAGGGTATGCACCCGTTACAAATTGGCTTGTCCCTTAGTTTGAGTGCACTTTCACAAAAGGGAATATTCTTTATCAGGCCCACACAAAAAATAACTACTAAACCTTTCCTTTCTCAATTTATTGAGGGAATATCTTTCATTATGAAACTTTAGGAAACAAAAGAAGTTTTCAATACATAAGGATCTTCACTCACATTTTGCTTTTTCACTTAGTCGCACCACGATAGCTGAGGCTGTCATCAGGTTGTGATTGATTACCAAGGCCAGAGGACTTGCTGCCAAGTTTTTTTTTTTATTAATAGTCTGTTTAATTCAAGTCAAAATATGCTTGGAACTTGAAGCCTTCAATCCACCTTGGGAATCTGCTCTAGCCTGAATCCTGGTCTACCTGATATGTCCAAACCAGATCACCTTGCTGATGTCAAGTCCCTCTGAACATGGAATCTACATAGCCCTCAAGCACAGTAACTGCAGGAACTGAAGCTGGAAGAAATTCAACACAAGGCTAGACTTCAAAAAAAAAAAAAAAAATTAGTGGTGTCTGAGCAGGAACACCCTATGGTAGTAAGGCATATAGGTCACTTAACTCTGTTTCGGTTGTTACAGAGAAAGAAGGAAATCCATGAAGGGACAGACATTACTAATTCCAGAGTAGGTTCACAGCTTTATCTTAAACACCAAAGTTTCTTACAGGGTTTGGACAGAGCTTGGAATTTCCCCATAAACAGCTCACTATCCTGTCTCATTTACAAATGCTTTGATACATTTAGTGTCACCTTTAGTGTCACCTAAATAATCCCACATCCTATGACTTCATTCGCTATCCTTGCATAAATGATACAGTAAGCAAGCCATAAGCAAACAAAGGTAACTGCTGTTTCAGCCTTTGAAAAGGCACTTGATAACTTCCTCCTTTTAGAACAGTGCTTTGACTTGTCCCTAGCAAAACAGTAACAGGATAGCTTGCTTTGCTACAAATTGTATCAGCACAAGCTACAAAATAGCCAGGATTCTGCTCGGCAGCAACCAGCGCCAGCAGCTTGTGTAGAAGCTGGGTATTACAGCACAGCTTATAGCACAACCAAACTTAAATATTCAGCTGTCCTTTTTTACTGCTATAGCATGAACTTAATTGAACTCACGTATTGCAAAGCTAGTGGATACAGAAGTAATTTTTACGTCTGTGAACCTTCACTTTTTTTTCCATTTGTTCTGTTTCCTTTGTGCCCTTAAGAGCAAACCGTACGGTTTCATCCAAGGCTCTGAGTCAGGCAGCATTTAATCAGTCTCTCATTTAGGATAATCCTAAAAAAAACTCTCCTCCTTATTAAATTACTGTGTAGAAATTTTTCTGTTTGGAGCCTCCTGCTGCCTTGTCAATCTCTTCCCTAATTGAGAATGAACATTATTCAGAACTGCCCTGACTTGCAGAATGCTGAAGAATTGTCTTAAACACTAATCCATTAACAAGATCCTGCTCTACAAATGTGTCACAAGAATTGCTTCAGCAACCCTTGTGACTCCTCCCCAACATGTTTGCCAGGACAGCTCTCGTTTTCTTCCATAAGCATTGTTGAGACATGGACATACCCACAGTCCATACCATCACCATAGTATTTAACCTCTCCTTGGGCAGTCCATGAAACACAGAGAAGCAAGAACAATCAGCTGTTGCTGTAATGAATTACCTGGGTAGGACTTTGTGCAACAACAGAAACTGATAGGCTCAGTTGGATGACTCAAATCATCTTCAGATGATTTCATCTTCACCCAGCACAGAGCTGTGCTAATACCCACTAGCTGAAGATTTCTTCCCATTACTTCAGGGATGACTATTCATGTACAGGCAGTAACACATGCTTGGAGACTAAATTGCAAGTCTTGTTAAAGGCAAAATAAAAAGGGGGAGAAGAACAGGGCTATTAACAAAAATATCTCTCCCAAGAATTTGGTTTTGGATTTACACACATCTCTAAGGGATGAAAGATTACTCCGAAGAGCAAAGTAATTTGGTATTTGTGTATTCTGTTTAACATAACTGCTTTACAAAGCTAGTGTTAAGAAGATATATTTAATTAACTTATTCCTATTGTGAACGATGAAATTAACAACCTGTTCATGAAAGGACAAAAATATTTTCAGGTTGTCATTAGTCTGTATGAAGAAGACACAAGGAAATGGAAGTGGGTATGATCTTGAGCAAAGTTCTAGTTTCTAAATCAGGAAAGGGAAAGTAGTGGTGAGATTCTCACCAGTAACATGAGACTCGAATATGCTGGAAATTAAACCTTGAAGCACTTCCTTATGTAGGCTGAGGCTGCTACAAATTACAAAGAACTATACCCAGCTAAACAAAGCGGGGGAAAAAATCTCAGCAATTTATATTCTTCTCATCCATCCAGAAAAGAGCAAGGAAAATTAAAGTCTACAGCAACAAATAAAGAAATACCAATGTTAGAACTCCTGGACAGCAAAAAGGAACAGCTCTTCAGTATTAACCAATGGATCCTTCAGTCTCATAGATTCAGAAACCTTCCTACCACACTGAAGGCCAAGTCACAGTCCCACTACAGAGACACCAGATCAGGGAACACAGGGCAAAGATACCATACAAGTAAGTACCAACACATGAGTCACACACCCCCATGACCTGTTGCATTTCATTGCTCCAGTCCATGCTGTGCAGAGGTGCACTAGACCATGCCCAGCAAGAACAGTATTGCCCTGGCTGCATACAGCTGCCTGTGCCTCCAGCTCCAGTACTCAGAGAAGGTTTATTCTGGCAGACTGATCCAAATTCCTTCCCACTCTCAAAGTGTCCCAGCAGCAATGACAAGCAGCAAATACAGATGACTTCTCTAGTAAGCCTAGAACTTTGTCACCTGCAAGAAATAAAAGGTACAGACCATGCTTTGAGTACCCTGTAACACTCAGCACCAAAGAGAGTGCACACAGCAGTGGGAGAATCTTTCTACAATCAGCAACCTTCCACTGCAAACACCAAGCATCTTTGCTTCAAGATTTTTACTAGCTGGAGCACAGCATTATTTAGGGTTACATTCCCCACCCCCCACCCCACATTCTTTTAGCTATAAGAGGACAGCCTCCTCTTATATCTACTTACTAGCACCCTGGTGCTACTAGTGCACATTCACACTAAAGCAGGAGACATACATCTGGAATACTTAGCTGTAACAGGGCTGAAATAAAAACACAGCAACATCTTTGTGCTGAGCACGTCATGATCTCACATGAGCACACGTGATCTCCTTGCAGCAAGGCAGAGTTCTCAGGATGCTTTATCCTTCCTGCCTGCTCAAACTGGGTGGGCCAGACCTTGGTTTGGGTTGCTAAAAAAAGAGAATGCTAGTGCAGGGAGCTCAGCTCACAAAGCATTTGGGTGGGGACATGGAATTAAACAGTGCTGGTGCCAGCTGTGTTTTTCAGGCTGTGTCTGCATACTACAAATAGACTGTATATCCCTTTCTTGGGGAGAAATGAGGCTCTTGGACTTAAGTGGAAGAAGCCTCCATCTCACTCAATCTCTCAGCTATGCAGACACTGCCAGGCAGCATCTCTTCAGGGAGCCAGGGCAGCATGCTCCAGCACACAGCAAGTACAAGGAGAGAAGTCTGGGCAGTGAAAAGCCAGTTCCTGCCCTGTTCTGAAAGGGACAAGTCAGCAAGATGGAGAAGAGCATCTCATTGGTACTCCTGAATGGTAGCTCATCCTTAAGTAGTCAGCACCATCTCTAAACCTTTTTTCCCCACATTCTCTGGACTTGAGGGGAAGAAGCAGAGGAAAAGAACCATTTGGAAGGGAACAGAAATGGATAGAAACATGATGTTTAAAGAAAATTGACCACATTATTTCTAATCATGCAAACGATCTTTTACCACACAGCTGATAGTTTGAAGCCACAGGTCAGGAAGAAACCACTCCATATATGAGCTGTCTCAGTTCATCCAGCAGTTTTCATTGCTGAGCCACAGAGAGAAGTGCTCCAAACTTTGCCAAAGTAACAATGGTGCTACTCAGGTGAGGAAAACATGCACAAAGGGTGACTTTTCACCCTTCATTTGTTCACTGCCTTTCTAAAATGGTGGCTTCCCTGTAGGATGGCACACAGAGCAAGAGAATTATGCTGCGAGGTGAGCTCAGGCCAGCACACGGCCTCCCAGTCAGCTGGTCAACAGCAATATCTGTGAAACTCTGTTTTAACACTCAGAGTCTCACGGTGAACATAAAGGATTTGTCAGAGCCAGTGCATAATATTCATTAAAAATTAGTCTTGCGCTCAAGATGGAAATACTAGAAAAAATGCTTTGCATGAACAAGTGTTGCAAGACAGTTCTAGCCAAGAGCTTTCATAACTGTGCGGCTTAGTTGCTAATATTAGCTAAGCTGCTAATAAATAACAGGAAATATTTTTCCTTCCACACTGTAAAGACAGCCAATATTGTTACAATTTAAAGTCATGTAAATGCCCTCTGTGCTTGATCCAAAGCTCATTCAACACAGCTGTTAGCACTAGCAGAATGCAATAGTCTAGAAGTTCACAAAATTTTTAATTTGGGAAGGCAGCCTTGCTCACACTGACACAGTCCACAAAACAAATGCTTTGCAATGATGGCAACGCCACAAGAGCTTGGCAGTTGACTTTGTACAGACTAGCGCTCATCCATTGTAAACAGTATTTTAGCTCAAATACTCCTGAAATTCCCCAGGCCAAACCCTTGTAAAGCACTTGGCAGCCCTAAATCCTATGCTGGAGATGATGAGCATGTATTCAACATATTCAGCCATCCATGGCATTCCCATGAGTCAGCAAAATCTGGACTGTCAAGAAAGAAAAGAACTCAACACAAAAATTACAACTTTTCAAAGTTGTTATCCTTTACCAAAAATATCTGTAACTGAAATTGTTTTTTCCACCAGAAAGACCAGAATGAGTGCTAATACATTTGAAAATGAGAACAAACTGCCAATATATTCATCTGCAGAGAGAGAGAGATGCTCTCTTACTATTACCTGTGCTTCAAACAACTGACACACTTGTGGGTAAAACTACTAGCAGCTGACATTCACAAGCACCAGTTCCCCACTCTCTTAGCCTAGTAGTAAGGCGCTGCTGGACTGACTCTTCTGCCTCTTTCTTCAAGACCAAAGGAGCCAACAGCAGGCAGCTCTGTGCCTATGCTGACATCTCTGTCATACACAGGCTCCAACTGCTGCTCAGGAAAGGTAAGGGTCTGACCAAGTCCTGTGTGCCAGACCCAAGAGGATATTTAATATACCCCAAGGTGTCTTAGTGTTAGAACCAATATGATGACAATTGTATCAAATCCTAGGGGGACACTGCTCTTAACATTGTTCTTTCCAGGGCCAGAAATCTCCATTACACTGGCAGTATAACACACTTCAAGTATTCTCTCTGCAAGTTCAGCGCTGATGGAGGAAAGTCAATTCCTAGATATAACCAGATCAGAAAGTGCTGTTTACACTGTAAATAATCCAGCATTTTTACACTGAGAATAACCTGTGGGAGACACTGCTAAATCATTCATACTTAATTTTGCACCAAAACCAAAAGCTTGTGCCTGGTAGGCAAATAAGTAGAAATTTCTAATTATCCAACCAAATAGCTCCAAATATTTTTGAAAGAAACAGCAAGTTCTACATCTTTGAGAGCCCTGTGTTTGAAGACACAAGTTTGCCTTCCAAAGCCACATATTTAACCCACCATGCTGGCAGTTAGGATCACAAAGCACAAGTTTTGTGAGGTGGTCCTGCAAAGAGCTGAGCCTGAGGAGAGATGCCTCCTATCAGCCAAGTCACTGCAGGGTGACCCAAACTGCAGGGTGCAGGGTGACCCAAACTTACTTCCATCTGATTTACAAGATGTTAAGCTAATATAATGCTGTGATGGGATAGAAACAACCATGGAGTCAACATGACTCAGCTGAGTTGGACCAAGATGAACAAAAGCAATCCAAAGGTCACCCCTTTTTCCGGCGTCCCTATCCATCCTTCCTGGAGCACTGGGGTGCGGCACCTTTACAGCATTATTTGTACTTAACTATTATCTCCTTCCCCTCTCCTGACAGAAAATACACCTAAAAAAAATTAGAAGAAAATACAAGAAACCTGTTAACCATGAATACTTCTTCCCCCTCTGCCTCCCCTTCACATCCTGTATCATTGTGGTCACCCTCATGAATAGCCCCAGGACTAGTTTACTTAATTTGTATGTAACCTCTCCTAATTGATGTTGGAAAGAGGTGGAGCTGCTGCTGTAACAGCAACAAGCAGTCTGTCACTAGCCACAAGATGCAAGATAAAAACCTAACAAGCAAAATTCTCCCACACACTCTACCCAGGCCAGAGTCTAAATATAATCAGTTTGAAGAAATCTAAGCTTGTGTTATTCTGCTCCAAGTGTAATGTTTGCCAATAACAAGGAAAACTTAATTGTGTGAGGAGTGAAGACTCATTTGTATCATTTAAGCTACTAGGTCTTCATTAGACATTCCTAACTGTTAAGTAAAGCAGCTTGCTGTGTTCTAACCATTATTCGTGACTGGAATAGCATATGCTGCACTGATCTGTATCTCAGATTAAGGTCTCCATCTTTCCATTGTGAAAACGAGTCTTCCTTGACCTTCTCCCTAGCTCCACTTCTAGTGACAACTGCACTATTTTCCTCTGTAAACTGCAGGTCTTAACATGACACCTTATTTACGAGCTACATTCAGATGCACTTCTGGGATGGAGAGGACTAGCTCCTACTGCCTGAACAAACACCTAAGGCAGGGGTTAAGGAAAAGTCTGCTGAAAGTGAAATGGTGCATCAAAATATGAAAGGTGCTTCGCTAGGACCTAAATTCTGACCACTTAAAGTTTTAGGTGGTCAGAATTTAGGTCCTAGTGAAGCACCTTTCAAGTCCTATACAGAAAAGAAAACCAGAATCAGTTTGCTGCTTGGAACGGCATGTTACTAAGGCATGCTACATACCTACACATATTTAATAAAAAAGGGTGGTTATTTCTCTTCAGTTCTTCATTCTCTTTCAAGAAAGAGAAGCCAAACAATGAAAATCCACCATGGACAAGTAGTTACTTGGCTCCAGCTGGGAAAATATCAGCACTTACATCATATAGCATATGAACTGGTCTTTGACTGGAAGTGGCTCTGGCTGTGTCTCTTCTCAGGACTCCTGTGTACTAGTGCTGAACACCTGGAACAGGGAGATGATCTGTCTAGAGTTTTCTACTGCAGATAGCTAGGCAATTAATATTCAGATACATCCTGACAATAAACTAAGGCTTTTAAAGCTATTGATTTTTAGACACATCTAATTGGTGCTCCACTAACGTGCCCCAGTATCACTGTCTGTCTATATGTCACTGCCATACTGAGTTCAGCTGGTCAGACTTCCTCCAGAATGCAGTTGATCCAATTCAATGCTACCTGCAGGATGTCTGCCACACATCCGGTCCTCTGAGTGACAGCAGTGTGGGTGTGTTAGACCTATTCTTAGTGCCTCCCATCAGCTCTTGACAACTAAATGGATTAAACACCTGTAAGAAATATGAAGGCTGTTTCAGGTGACAATACTGGAAGCCTGGGCCAAGTCTATCCTCTCATGACAAAAAAGGCTTTAGAAACAAGGGGGGAAAAGAGAAACCACAGAGCAGAGGAAAGGAGTCAATTAAGATGCCCTTCAAAAAGCTGGTGATAGCTCCAAAGGAAGATGGGAAAATAGCAAACTCTGGTTCTAAAATGCCAACATAAAGTATCATGGAAAGATTCAATGAACAGTTTGGTCAAAACAAACTGACTGATAAATTTTGGCATGTTAGGTAGAAAGTCTTTAGGACCAACAGACTATCGGACTGTTAAAGGAGTACCAACAGAAGTTGCATTCAAAACAAAAAACCAAAAAATTAAGGAAAAAAGTTAAGGAAGCAAAACCAAAAAGTTAAGGAAAAGCAAAAAGTTAAGGAAATTCTTCACACCAGCCTGGTGAGGTCTGTACTCTGGAGTCCTTCTTTAGAAGTAGTTTATCTTCTGTGTTCAACAGAACAGAATTTATTCATTCTTTTATTAGCATTTGCTAAGGTGAGGTAATTTCAACCAAACATTCAAAAATAACTTTTATAGAGTGAAGCATGAGAAAGGTGAGAACAGAAGCTCCCCATACTGAAGATGTGTGACAGCAGCTATAACATTAAAACTTAAGCTGGTTCTCAAGATGCTACTTCCCTACACAAAAGGTAGCTAGCAAATCAGAGACTATCAGCACATGACAATAAACACAAGAACAGAAACTGAACAAGCATCAAAATTTCTTTCATATTCTTAGCTAAGCATCAAGAGGGAATGAACTGATAACCCAAGGGCTGAAACTGCTCAGCAGTTTGCCTAGCAAGGTGGGAAGCAACCAAACATGCCTCCAAAACAGAAGAGGACCATGGGGTGTGATAGTTTTAATCACTATATTTTATGATACCTCTGCAAACATTTCTAAGCACCTATAGCCAGAACAAACCTCAGCCTTTCTCAAACAAAAAAAAGGGAGTACCTCTTTCTAATTTTCACTGCTTAAGACAACATGACACACAGGCAGAGATATCACACTACAGAGGAGACATGACTTAACCACCTGCAGGGCCAGGTTTAAGTTCCAGCACTTGTAAAATTATCAAACAATGCAAATGCTACAGGCGTTTAGTGAAATTAAAAGCAATGAATTTACAGTGGGTTTTCACACATTATCCAATTAGCACCTTGCTGCAAGATATGAATGTGACAAACAGCTGTGTAATATTTATGAAAAGTATAAAGCAGTTGACTATCCACCTTCAAATAACAGGGCAGTCTAGGCTGACATCACTATTACCTGTGTGTGACTGGAGGGAATTTGTCTCCAGCTGTGGCAACGCTGCACAAGCCCTCACTTAGCACATATCAAAGCAATCAGCAAATGGGTCATAAAAACAAGGATCTCCCAAGGACATAACCTTCTGCACAACTGACTTTGGCCTCTAAGACATAACCTACTGCATTCATTAAAGCAGGATCACTGTGAGGTACAATTGTTCTGGCCCCATTTACTCTTAGAGGATTATATTACTAAGCTGTGGAGTAAAAGAGAAAGAACATGCAATAAGCACATCCTTACAGTATCTCCCATGGCTGATGACCTGATCCTCAGATTATATTCACTACTAGGATTTCCATTTTTTTTTTGAATTACAAGTGAAATAGCAGATCTGATTTTGTATCTGTATCAGACTGGTATCAGACCCAGAAAAAATACCAAAGCCTGGTTTCTTATGGAGAAAAAAAGTCTTCTGCCACCACATTTCCTCTCTACTTAGCCTCAATAGTTCGATGCCGTCACATGAAAGGGAGGTGATATTTATGCCTGCACTGATGAAAGGCTGGTGCTTGAACTCAGGGCTCCTAGATAACAAGGGAACTCTTAGGGGTAAGGTGATCAGTGACACAGCCAACAACACTAACCAAAAGCCAATCAAAGATTCATACAAATCCAAGTTGCTTGGCCTTGCTGCAACAGCAGATATCTTGAAAAGTGGCACAAAAGCTGACCTTGGCTCCATGAGCAGTGCTGCCAATCCAGACAGGCAGACAGCAGGAGCTAGGACAGACATGGAGCTATTGCTTAATGCCTAAAAAGCCTCTGATCCTAGAAAACAGCAAAAAGTCCCTAGACTGTTAATCTGCTAATAGTGCCTAGGTTCTCACTCAAGAAAGCCACGTCCTACTCTCCCACGCAATAGCAGATGGGAAAGCCATCACAATGCACCATTCCTTGCCAGCAGGTAGTAAAAAGAGCAGAGTCTGTGCAGCCCAGGCCAGCTGGGGCTGCCAAGCAGCCTCCCTGTACACAACCATATGTAGTAGCTCTCACCTCCTAAGTTGACCTCCCTAGCTGCATGTGTCAAGTCATCTCTGGAGTGTCATGCTTTGCAGAAATTTTAAAAACTTTTCAACTTAAAAAGAAAAAAATTACTACAAGCTAAAATTAACTTTTTAAGCAGGAAAAGCTAAGTGCCTATGCAAAATTAAACAAAAAAAAATCCAAAACATGTATAGGCAGGTCTCTCCTAAGAGACCTGTCCTCTTTGGCAGGTTTGATTCTGGTCATTCTGGTGCATTTATGGATTGCAGCAAACACTATACAATCCCTCCCCCAGGGAAGTTGCTCTTTCTCTTACAAGAGGCATGGTCACCTGCTCCCAACTCCATAACATCCACCCATCAGGTACAGCCTCCCAGGACTCTGGCATCCCTTTTGCCTCTTACCAGTCAAGCAGAGATTATATCCTAGACATTAGGTTCCATGACCTTGTAGTGTTGCCTTCTTTCTTTTGAGAAAAGCAGACTTCACGTTGTTTGGGTTGCCTTGATACTGCCCACATTTCCATGCACAATCTAACTTCATCCATTTAAGAGTTTTTAATTGACTGACCAAATTAAAACACCCAGATGTGATGTGATCTGCTTCATAACAAAGGAACTGAAACCTGTCCCTGTCATAAGCACTGTAAGGTGGCTGTGCCACAGAATAGGGCCCACACATTTTGCCACAGCAAAAGGGCAGCTAAGAACCAAGGGCTCCACAAAATCTAGGAAAGTCTCTTCTGAAGAGGGACAGCTGTCATACAGCCTTCCAAGATGAGGAGATAACAATAATAAGGAACCAAATCTGAAGGTTCTTGGCTTCCTCAGTGTCATAGCCACCTTGTCAGACCTAAGACTAGAAGATGTTTACTGAGGTTAAACAAAATATCCTGTGGCCACATCTCAAAATTACAGCCATGACGAGCAGAATAAATGGAATTGATTAATTTGAAGTAACTCAGAAATTGAAAATTTTCAAATTATTTTACCCTATAGAACAGCTTGGAAAAAAAGTCAGTTTAAGTACAATTAAAAAAAAATATAGAAGTATAGAAGCTTTAAAACTGAAATAATATGGCATTGTCAGAATGACCTTGAAGGGGGAAAAGACCTCAAACCACCAAATATTTTTGTTCCCATAGAAAAGTTATTTTTGCTCCCAAAGCAAAGTAATATTTTGGCTGCTCTTTGGATTGTCAAGTTCTTATCTAATATATCCACTTTGAAGCAACTATAATACCCAAGGAAGCCATAATTAAGATAATTAACCTACCATACACATGTAATTATGATTTCTACTTCAATACTTGTAAGAATTACTAACATGTTGCTACATGATACAAATTTAAAAAGAACTTCAAAGAAGCAGTTAATATGTTATAAAATAAAACAGGAGGCAATTAAAACTGTCCAACTGACTGCAGAGAATACTACCACAGGAGAGTATACTTGGTGTGTGGTTGGGATGAATTTTTTTCATAGCAGCCCATAAGGTACTGTGGTTTGGATTTGTAATCAAAATAGTATTGATAATACACCAATATTTCAGCTATTTCTGAACAGTGCTTGCACAGCAAAAAGACCTTCTATTGTTCCCATTCTACTTTTCCACTCCCTGCCAGCAAGTAGGCTAAAAAGTAGGCAGAAGATTGTGAGGGGTCACTGACAGGACAGCTGACTCAAATTGATTAAAGGAATACTTCATCACATATAATCTTATCACATATTGTTTGGCAAAAAAATCTGAGAGTCATATTTTCCAGAGTAATTGTTGCTTGGAGACTGGCTGGGCACCCCACTTCTTGTGGAAGGTGGCAAGTTACTGCCTTTGTGTCACTTGATGTCCACACACATACACACTGTCCTTCATTTAAATCACCTTCATCTTGACCCAAGAGTTTTTCTTGCATTTGCTCTTCTGATTCTACCCCTCTTCTTGCCAGATGGACCTGAGCCATCAGCTGATTTAATTGCTAGCCAGGGTCAGCTCCCTTCAGAATCCCAAAAGACAGAGTTACTCCTTACAAACCAAGGAACGAAAAGTCATGCAGATCAGATTTAAGGAAATTTAGGATAACCTGGGATTCTGGGAAAAAAAAAAAAAAAAAAAAAACAAACTACAGGTGAATTGAAAATTTATTGTAATAGCTAGGGATTTCAGGAGTATTAAAAAAAAAAAAAAAAGTAGATTTTTCAATACATCAGAAGCCAGCTGGTTGAACAGGTTCTAAACTACTAGGACAAAGATAAGGCAGATAAAGTCAGTACAGTGATATTACATATTTCTGCATCTGCTTTCACTTTAGGAGATGTGGAACAGAAAATCCTGAGGCTTGTGTTACCTCTTTTCAGAAAAATACAAAGTACTTCTCGGGGTGAAAAAAAAAGATACAGCAGTCAAAGTACAAAGCCCTACAAATAGGCTCAAAATGAAACATTAAATCCCATGTCAGAAAAAAGCAGATGAGTAAGCCAACGGTGCTGACAAATTCAAAGCCACCCCACAGATTAAATTAGACCCATGTATTTATGACTCATCTGAATAATTGCCGAGCAAGCTGTGTCTGAAAAAACATCTCAGCATGGGAGAATTTCTACACCTGGGTCACAGAAGGTAAGCTGTACTCAGTTGCCTTGCTTTGCAGCAGAACTCGTTGGTGCCTTGCAGAGAAATCCAAGTGGTAAAAGAGAAGTAGAAAGGAAACAGAACAAATGAAAGTTCAGAGTACAGCTGTGATGAGCTGCAGAAGCAGATTAGTACAATAACAACAGATAGAGAACCAAGGCTGAGGAGAAAAGGATAAATCACATTCCATATGTATCAACACAGAGCTGTAGTGAGATGTTTGGTGAGTAGATGCTCCCAGAAAAAAAATCTGAAAGGTCACGTTAAGTTTGTAAGCTTTTCTGGACTGAACAACTGTTGCCATCATCTCAAATCTATTGCATTTCATTACCTGCTCTCACAATAACTCCTCTCTGAGGCAAATCTGTGAAAGCACAGGAGTTGCCTAAGGCCCCTCCTGCTACCTCTGGCACATGTGCTCTCTCCCTGACAATCACCGTGTTTCATCAAGACTTATCAAGCCCCACAGGAAGCCTTGCACCTGTGGCACCTCAGCTTCCAGCAGCAGGACTCAGTCATTAAGGATTAGTTCACATACATGAACCAGCCAAAGCACTGTACCACAACACTCAGTGTACAAAGAGAGGGGTCACATAGTACCCGAATTTTAAATAGTGAGGGGTTTCTTGGGGGAAAGTGTGGGAGGCATATGCATAACTGGAGGAGACTTAAAGGCTCCAGATGCACAGAAGCCCTTCAGGACATAATTGAAAATTTTAGAGAAACATATGTTCAGGCTGAGGAGTATCATCTCAAATAAGAAACATTTCTTGAATCCAGTTCATGGACAATTTCCTGAGAAAGATGTACAATTCTTTGAGCTTCAACTTTTTCAGTGCTACATTGAAACCTACTACATGAGATCATGGCTTCAAACGCATGCAATCTTGTCAATACTGATTCTGATCACTGATTCAGAGTCTAATCATTTCCTTCTAACATTTCACCTCTTATCACTTGTCTACTGCAGACAAGACACTTCCTGGTAATTTACTTTCATTTCTTTAACATTTACAGTGACACAAAGCACTAAAGTATGAATTCTACTTCTAAAACTTAAAGACAATAGAACACCCACTCTTATGGTATCTGAGCTCTCAATAACTGTTCAACCTGTTCTTCTACACTTCAGTTACAGATATTCTAAAGCTTCTGTAGGTAAACAAAGAGCCAGAGCACTTGAACTCTAGTTGATAATTTGTGAGTTGGAAGAGGAATCAGAAGACCCAGCAATATCCTTTGAGCCCTAGCTTCTATTGTAGAATTGTATTGTAACAGTAGCCTCTACTGTTGATCTACGAAATCCCATAGTTTTGTTATCTGACTCATGATTCTAAGTATCCAATGAGGGTAACATAGGTCAACAATCAAACAATCTGATAAACAATCAAACTCACAGAGAAACAATTAGAAAACATAAGATAATTGAAGCAGGATATAGAATCAGCAAGTCTAAACTCCAATCCTGTGAAGCATGAGTATTCCAGCAGCCTCAGAAACAGAAAAGCATTGTGGCTTAAAAATAGGGTGTGATACCAGATAACAGCAGTGATTCAGCTGGAAGACAATGAGAGTACAAAAGCAAGAGACAAGCCAAAACCTGCACTGTAATGACAACACACAGTCACAGCCTTAACATCTCCTTCAGTGCTGGAATGAGAGGTTAAGAACAGGGCAATCTGTTTCATGAGTACAAATAATAGGAAAAACTACAGCCATCACAAAAGCAAAACCCATCACAAACACAAATGGCTATTACCAGCTTATCTCCTGACAGCGATGCACGCTGCAGCCATCTGCAACCAAACACAGTAAAGCCACTTTGAAAAGCAGCACAGCTTTTGCAATTTGAACCAAGACATTTAGTCACAACCAAGAGTCTGACTATAAAGATTGCAGATGCAAAAGCGAACAATATTGGGAGCAAATGAATTTCATTCCACAGTAAAATATATGTCTCGACTTGACCATCTACATGCTTATATGTGGAGAATGAGACAGTAATTCCTCATGCAATTGGTAACGTCTATTTACACACTGTCCTTTTTTTAAGTGAAGAAACATAACAATTGGTCCCATTGATGCAGTTTCATTGTTCTAGGGTCAAGAGATGGATACATACAAAACCTCTACCCAAAACCAGATATGCATGCCAAAGAAGCATTTCTATAATTATGAGGTGCATAGCATTTTTTTTCTTAGATGCTTCCTGCCTTTTGATTCCTCTTAGATATTGCTTCTAATAGAGTAAAACCTCTGAGCAACTGCTACTCTGAACCTGATCTCCCAAAGACAGACCATTAATGCAGTCTGTGTCTCCCAGCAAACTCAACAGGCTTTGAAATTTTAAGAGCTGGAGGAAGGGGTGGGGAGCAGAGTAGGAAAAGAGGCTACTACCCCTATTAAGAACACCATTTATGGTCACATCTTGTCAGACACCAGAAACTCTGCTAAAGACATACAGGTAATTGGGTTTTAATTTTGTTTAAGATTCCCAAAGAATCACTTATTAATAGAAAACTCCCTACAAACTCACCAAATACAAGTTTTCTTCTTTCTCTAAAGATGACTTCCCAGAAATATTATCCCAATGATTACACTCAGTCTTTTATCAGACCTTCAACCCTGAACAGCTGTCTGCAGAGGGAAACACAGCAGAAGATGTTCAAAACTGTCAACACATTGAAGCCTTGCTGTGCTTGGCTATGAGAGTGAAAGTTCGAAAAGGTGACCTTTACAGTCTGGTACCTAAACAGCACATGGCACTGTCTCTCTTCAATTCTTTCTTAAAAGTCTGTAGTATCAGAAACTGAAACCCTCCACATTTCTTCCTCAGGACAGAATAGAGAAAAATACACTGGCACAAGACAGAGAAACCTGATGTGTTCTCTCCATGATGTTATTGAAAGTTATTTGTCCATTTTGTATAGTTTTAAAATATGCTGCTGCCCATGGGTGTGAATACTGTGTGCAGAGCCCTGGACACTATTTTTGTTACCCAAAGAATTCCTTGGTTTGCATCAGGGTGCTATTCATCTATTTCAGGATAAGTTAAGGTAGGGCTATCTAGCTAATGATAGGGTCTACTATAGTACCACGTAGACACCTGGTCTTGTCAAGCTTGTTCTTTAAACCCCTGTCTAATTGGGCTAGACAGTTTGTACCACACAGTAATTGTTCATACACTTCCAGTGAGGTGACAGCTAAGAAGAGAGCTGTACTTTCCGCAACTATAAATCACAGCAGAGGGGAGTGAGTAGAGATTACCAAATACACACCCCATCCCTTCAGTGCAGGAGAGCATGTAAACTGAGCTCCAGGTATGATACATTCCAGCCTTACAACAAGTACAGGGCTCACTGCCAATAAAGAGTAACTGCAAAAGGATTTAGTAAGGACCATAAGGCCATGATTAATTTCAGGTGTTAGGATCTTGTGGTTCCTGTAAGTCTCAGACAGCTCTCATAGTTCTGTAAAGGCCCACCCAGCTGAACTCAGCAAATGCAAATGTCAAAAACAGATCTGAGAAACACATCTCAGGGATGACCTTAATTGCAACTTTACAGCCTCTCGTTTCCAGGGAGGCAGACAAGGAGCAAAAATTTACCACTTGAAATATCACCTGAACAAATCCCACGCACCACCTCCACACAAGGACCAACTATGCCAAACAGCACTTTCATGACAGCAATTTCAAGGGGATCCTGCATTTCTTTTCCTCCAGCCATAACCACTGTGGACCTCTTTACTGCAGCAAAGAAAATAAAATAGTTAATATTGATCTGGAATCAAAATGTGCACCAAACACAAAATGCTGCTACCTCCTGATTCAGTAGGGGACTGACCTAGAAAACCCACTAAGCTGAACAGGGTTGCATCTGGACTGAGCCCATCTAAACACTACTCAAGGCTGCCAAAAGAGGACAGTTTCCTTTTCTCTGTGTTCACCCTGCCTCTTGAATAGCTTGAAAAGCTTTTTCAACTCGTGTTCTGGAAAGTCATCCATGAAAGAAAAACAAAACTTTTATTTCAGGTAAGCAATTTAAATCAGGTCAGTGATGACTGTGAGACTGTGGAGGCAGCACAACTGAAAGCAAGGAGCAGGCAAGATAGAAGAGAAGGTCACCATATCCTGCAGCAGAAAATACAGACCACCTCAGCTGTATCATTTAACCATACTTCATGGGATTTGAAAAGGGAAAGGACAAAGAAACAGTCTGGTCTCTAAAGCAGAAGTGCCCCAAGAAGGAAAAATTGCAGTGTTGAATATGAAATGCAGATTCTTCATGTCCCCCCACAAAACCAAAATCAAAGGGACCAATAAACTCAGCCTTGTCCTAACTTGCTTGTCACTGAAGTGACTATTCTACTCTTCAGCGGGTCTGTCTGACAAGGGTCAGTCTGTCTCACAACATTCACTTCCAAAAAGCATTTATCAGGTTTTATTTATCTATTCATAAAATGCCCACCCTCCTCAAAACCCAGTGAAAACAAACAGATTAACACTAACACTACCAGCATAAGACTCACACCACCTGATGGTAGAGGGGGAGGAGGAAAAAGCCTGACCAGGGAAAAAAACAGGCAACCAACATAAACAGGAAAAACTACAGGAAAATCAATCAAATCCATATATTGTGGGAAACAGGGAAAAATCTTGTTGGCTTCCAAGAACTTAAGTTTCCCTTTCCCCCCTCCCCACTCCAACTTAATTTACTAATTAAAAATAATTTTTTGAGTAATCCTTATTGGGAGTTTCCTGTTTACACAGCAGTTACTCCATGATCAAATAAACTCCCTGGCCTGAAGTACGTGACCTTGACACACACTCAGTCCAGCATACAGCAGTTACCTTGTAAACAGGAAGCTGCCAGTGCACCAAGGCACAGGAACAAGAAGCACACAGGAGTTATACTTCTCCACTAGCACCTCCTGCAGCTTATTTCAAGTGCAAATCAGGAATTAAATCAAATAATATGTCATGAATACCTATGCCAACAAGTGTTTGCCAGCACTCTCTGAAGCTTTCTTGAAAAATCACAACTTACTTTTAACTGTAAACATCTTCCATAGGCTGACATAGCCAAAAGACTTGCAGGCATCCCAGAATGGCTATTGAAAGGCATTTAGGCATAAATGAATAAGAGCAAAGCAGAGAAAATTTTTATTGTAACCTGCATCTTACTGTTTTGGGGTTATAGGCTGCTGAGAAGCATTAGTGCTCATACATTCTAGAAAGTATCAGGCTTTACGGGAATCACACACATGGCAACATCAGTCAAATATATGGGTGTATCAATGGAGACTTAAATACCAGGCTGCAGCTACATGGATGGCTCCCTGCTAAACTGCATCACAAGAGTCTGTCTATTGATAAGAGCAGGAGCAGTAACAAGGCTCATCCTCTGATCTGGAACACAAATTCCAAAATTTGCACTTTAATTTGAGACAAACTGATCTACTTTACAAAAGTGATAGTCCCACCTCACCTTGGGTCTCCACAGTTCTAAGTTATATAGACCACAACAGGCCTACAAAAAATAATTTCCAAAAATACATGTCAAGCAATTAACAACCATTCCAACTCAGCTCCATGATAGATAGCAGAAGGCCTGGACATAAACGCAAGCCCAAGTTTGTTTCTTATATGGAACACGGATATTCTCAATTACCCTAGTCACTTCTTAGCAGTGGCCCATCTAAGTAGACAGTCTTCAGAGAATGTCTGTCAGCAGTTACCTGCACAAAAAAGGACAAATGGGCTAATATTAATATGTTATAAAGACATTTCATAGGGAGAATTTCCAAGCAGCTGTAGTCATCTGGTTTTGAAAGGCATTTGGCAGACACTGAGGGAATTCTTCAACATTCCTTTAAAACAGGCTAGGGCAAATCAATTAGCTCTCCCTTTAAATAACTGTATCTATCAAACCTCTGACACAGCCAGATCTAAAAGGGAACTCACTACCAAGTTTAGCACCATTTTCCCCCTCTTTTCCAGAGCAATTTGCTATATTGTAATCTACACAGGAAGTCACAGCTATCAGCTGCTTGCTGCAGTAAGTTTTCTCTTACCCTAAAATTCTTGAACAAAAGCCCATCAATTTAAAAAACCATAAAAATGGTTAAGACTGAAAGGGACCTTTGGAGATGGTTTAGTCTATACAGACTAACATTACATCCTTGAAAAAAGCATCAGCAGCTATGCTCACTTGCAGATACCCACCACCACTAACAATATAGTACAGTAAAGGTGCTGGACTCATGCTACCAATATTTGAACTTTGTCCCATGTGAAAGGCATGAAACCCACCAAAAAGTCCAAAGGGCTTTAAAGTACAGTATTCTCCAAAGCTGTCTTGCTGCACCTACAGATTCAAAGGGAAATACAAAAACTGACACCAGCAGCAGCCCAGTGGAAGAGACCTTCCATTTAACTCGTGCTGACAGCACCATCTAGTGCATTACATGCAAACAGACCTTTTTCCATAGGTAGCAAAACAGGAAGTAAACACCACACAGTAATTTCTAGTAAAATTAGAAAATGCAGGTATTGCTTATAAATAACACATGTTAAATAAACTTGTTGTGTGAATACCAGACACTGAAAGGTCACTCCACAAGCACCTTACCCAAGTGATGATTGATGTGATCAGAACAGACACACAAGAATTGCTTCAGTGTTTGGCTACAGAATCAGAAGCTAAGTGCCAGTAAAACTACTAGTGTCAAGTTCTACCTATCTGACACTCCAGAGAACAGATAAATGGGATAAATGTTGAATGAGTTCAAGTTGTAGCACTACAGTAGTAATCACCTTTCATCAAATCAAGAAGCCAATACAAAGTTGAAGAATAGGAACCTTTATTTCATTCTGCAAAACTTCACAATCGCCTCATAATTTTTACCTCATCACATAATTCCATCTTTCATCATCTCTCTCTGCAGAAATACTTCAGCTCTTCAGGGCATGCTTTCAGACCTTGCTTGCACAGCTTTGAAGTGAGACAGACATACCAAATAGTGTTACAGAGAGCCTTTTGCACTCCAGCCCCCTCCACTGGAAAGGAAAAGTGCTGCCTTAAGCTAGCCAACAGGCGCTGTGCTGATCAGTCATTTCTACCAACTTGTCCACTCTGGGAGCACAGGCAAACACAGTGAATATCAGAGCAAAGATTCCTGGAACTGCATTGTTTTGGAGGGGGGAGTTCAAGGTATTTAGTTGACTGGCTGCACCTATCAGGCTAGTCTAGCAAATATCTGCAGCCTTACAACAAAAATTATTCCATAGTCACCTTGCATTGCCTCTACTCACCTTGCTATGCCTCTACTCCAGTAAAAGAAAAAAAAAAGGAAAAAAAAAAGGCAGGTAGAGCTTTTATAACAGCATGTCAGGTAATAAGATATAAGCATATAAATTACCATAGTGGACAAAACAAGAATTACTTTATAATTGCAAATTACACATGGCCCTAAATATAGAATCATGAAATCATTAAGGTTGGAAAAGACCTCCAAGATCATCAATCCCAATCTTTGACCAATTACCACCACATCAGCTGTGGGAGTAAGTGCCATGTCCAGTTGTTTCCTGAATGCCTCCAAGGGTGGTGACTGTACCACCTCCCTGGGCAGCTCATTCCACTGCTTAACTAACCTTCCTGAGAAAAATTCTTCCTAATATGCAGCCTGAACCTCCCCTGGCACAGCATGAGGCCATTTCCTCCCATGCTGCTGATACTTACCTGGAGAGGAGGCCAACCCCCACCACACAACAACCTTATTTCACATAGCTGTAGAGGGCAACAAGATCTCCCTTGAATTTCCTGTTCTTTTGGGTAAGCCATGGGCTGCCAGCTTCTCCAGGAGAATGCTGTGGGACACAGAACCAAAAGCTTAACTGAAGTCCATATAGACACATCCACAGCCTTTCCCTCATCCAATGGGCAGGTCACCTGGTCAAAAAGGAGATCAGGTTAGTCAAGAAGTTTAGTTAGCCTTTCCTAAACCCATGCTGTGGCCTGATCCCCTGGTTGTATTGTACATACTGATAAACTAGCAAATGCAACTTAATGCCCAACCTTCTTCATAAGCTGCCCGAAAGGGCAACTAAGATGAGGTGGTAAAATTTCCACCTACATTACAGTAGAAAAGATTTATGCTCTAAATTGAAATTAATTTTAAAAGCAATGTGGATAAAGCACACTTGTTTCATATTTTGCAGAATAGTTTGGGTTGGAAGTGACCTTTAAGGTCATCCAGTTCCAAGCCCTCTATCACAGGCAGGGATACCTTCCACTCGATCAGCTTGGTCAGGGCTCCATCTAACCCGCCCTCGAACGCTTCCAGGGATGGGGCACACACAGCTTCTCTGGGCAGCCTGTGCCAGTGCCTCACCAATCCCACCATAAAAAAATTCTTCCTGATATATAATCTAAACCTCACTACTCACTTTCATTTTGAAGGCATTCCCTCTCGTCCTCAACCTACACATCCTTGTAAGAAGTCTCTCACCATCTTACTTGTAGACTTTCTTCAAGTACTAGGAGACTACAATTAAGTCACCCCAAAGTCTTCCCTAGGCTGAACAATCCCAATTCTTTCAGCCTTCCCTCATAGGAGAGGTGCTCCAGCCCCCTCATCAGCTTGGCAACCCTCCTCTGAACTGGCCTGATTGCCAGAAGAAAGGAAAAAACAATGAAAAGAGGGGAGGAAAAGGTAAAAGACAAGAGAAAACCAGGGAACAGCAACATCAGTCAAATACACCCAGCACCAGGGGTTAAGTAAGTACTGCCAAACTTTGCCGCACTCAAGACTCTCAGAAAGGGCTCCAACACCACACACAGCTGTCACAAGAGCTCGGGAGCTCCCCGCAGTTCCGAGAGAGGAGAAACCTCCTCCTCTCGCTACGCCCCTGTGCCAAACACAGCGCGGAACCGCCAGGGCCTGGCATGGCGGCTGCGGCCTCAGCGCCCCGCGCGGCGCATGCGCCGCCGCCCGCGGCGCGCTCTGACGCGGGGAGCGTAAACAAAGCGGCGCCCTGTGGGAAGAGGGAAGCGCTACGTGCAGGGAGAGACAGCCTCCATCTTAGGCGCTCGTCGCGGCGGCGGGATGGCGACGGATGGCCGGGAGGAGAAGGGTATGTGGCGGCAGAGAGGGGGGCAAGCGTTAGGCCCCAGGGAGGGGGGAAGGCTCAGGCGGAGACCCGATCCCCGACTGAGCTTTGCCCCCCCTCCCCGGGGCCACCTTGGGAGCTGGTGCTGGGCCTTCAGCCCGGAGACGTCCGTCTCCTCCCGGGAGCGGAGGGGCGGCGGGGTCTGGAGTGACCCTCCCAGGGTGATTGATTTTTTTTCTTTTTTTTTTTTTCTCTTTTTTTTTTTTTTTTTTTTTTTTTTTTTTTTTTTGCGGAAGGGTTCCCTGTGTTTTGTTGGGGGGCAGGAGGTAGTAGGGCCCCTCATGCTTTAGTGTCCCGGGCTCGGGGCAAGGTGACTCGAGCAGCAGGAAGAGGGAGAAGTTCGTGGGCCGTAAGTTTTATTTACATCATCGACAGCGAGTTACTGCAGGCTGTGTTTTCGCAAAAACACAATTTTATTTTTATGTTTTTATTGCGCTTTTTGTTTCTGCTTAGATCGCCAGGCCGTTTTGGTTTGGGGTTTTTTTGCACGGTTTTCTGTGGGGGGATATAGTTACTTTAGTAAGCAGAAGCTGGTGTTGGAATCTTACTTTGCCCGTTGTTGCTCGGCTTTTTGCAGTCAGTTCTGAATTATGGGCACTGTGGGTAAATAAATTTGAGTTAGAGGAATCGGACGATTTCAGAGTCATTACTCTGGAATAATAATAATAATCTAGGGTAATTATTGTCGAATAATAGAATCACAGCTCTTACAACTGACTGCCGCTGTCCATGGAAGCTGAAGTGATCCGCATGTTATCTGTGAGATTGTATTAGTCGGTCCTCACAAAATAGCCTTTTTAAGAAGCAAAACCAAAGTTAGGTGTAGCAGATTGTCATTTGGTCGTTAGTGCAGAGAGTTGTGAAGTTATAAAGGGCAAAGACATGGAAAAATCCCAGTACATTTTGTTAGAACTGATAAATAAAATTTTTGGTGGTGCTTGATCCTTAATGGTATTATTGTAAGACTGGTAAATTGGGATATGATCCGGTTGTGTCGAAATACATCTGATCGCCCACTGTGGATGAGCAGTGAGTTTGGAATGTTTGCTGTTGTCATCTATAAATTTCTATTCATATAAATATTTATCCACTTTGCTTTAATTTTTTTTGTTTGTTTGTTAATCACTGCCAGTAGTCAAGTTATATTTTTCATTTGTTTTTAATCATTTTTCATGTGAAAGGGGTTATTTTTGACTAAATAACATGTGTTGATGTGCATTTGCAGCAGAACTGATTTCTGCTCTAAGTGCTCCCATTGGAAGAGAAATGCTGTTTCACCACTTTAAAAAGCAGAAATGCGGCTTGCACACCTGTTTAGTATGAAATCACAGGGTCTTATTTCTTTTGTGTGCCAAATCAGATTTTGGGTTGGACCCTTCCAATAGTTTTAATTCTCCTGGCCAGCAGAGGAAATGGCCTCCCAGGCTACCTTCGTGCTATTTTGGGTGAGTTAAATTTGTTCATGGAAGGATCCCACAAACGACAAGCGGCAGGTGAGCCCTGTTGGGAGTATCTGTCACAGAAAGCACTCATTTGGTCCCTCCCTCTACAGTGGTGATAGACCATAAAATACCTGTCCTCTGGCATTTTTCTGTTTCTGCTTTTGTGTTTTTCCTGATACTTCTCTGAGATAACTTAGTGACAGTGGTGGTTCAGTGAGAGGAATCGTCTTGTGCAAGTCAGTCAAGCAGCATATCCAGTGTGAGACAGGAAGCAGGCTGCTAAATAAATCTGGAGATGTGTTTCTAAACAAATCAGGTCAATGTGCCTACACAAGGGGATGGAGAGACTCATCCTGCTCCTGTCTCCTGCACTCTTTTTAAGGTTCCAGCTGCAAATGAGGCCCATTTAACCTGAAAGGGATTTAGGAGAGAGTTTGTATCAGACTTGCATTTTCTGTTGAATTTTCCTTCTCATTTACTTCTGAATGAGCTGATACAGGAGTCTTTTAGCACCTTGCAATGCTGCTGCAGTAGGTAAATTAAATGTAGCGTACTCAAGTATGCTGTTGTCTCACCAAGAGGGAAACAAATTTAAGGTTCAATACATGTGATTTGAGATGGATGATATGTTTAGTTTTCTAATCTCAGTGCACCTCTTTTTCATTAGTGTCCAGCAAAAAACCCTAGCTCTAGACTTACCAAGCTTCCTGTGGGCAAACAGAATTCAAGCCAGGAAATTGCATCCCATGTTTGGTAGTTGCACAGCCATGAATCTGACTCAAGAATATTTGCTGTGGATGTTTATCTACAAACATAAAGGGATATCCCCAAAACAATTGTGATGCAAGTTTGTGTTGCATTTAAATGCCTGCTAACTGTAAACTGCCAGGGAAATGTTTGATCTGCTTCTCTCTGCACCATCTCCTTTGCATTAGAGACACCAACTAAACAGTCCAGGGATCACTTCTGCATTCTCTTAGAACTGAAAATGTGGAGAAATTCCAGCAGGAAAGTTAGTGCACGTTCTGATTTCAGATTTGCTAGTATATAGTAGAGAGACAATTATTATAGTGTTTTTTACATATATATATATATATATATGTAACATGGATTATGTGTGGGTTTTTTTTTTTTAATATCAAGCTGTACATTTTATTTTGTGTCTCAGCTCAATATTTTAAGATAGACAAGCTGCCAAACTCTGGAGGAGTTAATTTGCTGCATTAGCTCAGTTTCATGCAGTACAGTAATCCTTACCTGCATCTGCTATGGATATTGTAAACCAGCTGAATCCTTGGGGGTTGCTCTGGTTTCTTTTTCTTGAGCACAGAAAATGCAGTCAATCACAAAGTGGAAAGAACTAAGAATTTTGGAGACATTCCAAAATTAATACCTTTTTTATTTTTCCCTTTGCATGTTTAGGCTTAGTTCACTCTTTTTAAAGTGCTTGGAATATAGATCTGCTGCCTTAAAGCTTGTGACTCCTTCTACTAGAATCACCATATATCCCTTTCGGTTTCAGGCAAAGTAAAACAGAAATAGTAACATATTGTTAAAGTTTGTGAGCAGGTATGGTTATTTACTGCTTCTGGCGTGAATTTTCTTTAGCACTTGCCCTTTTGATCAAGTTGTGGGTTTTTTTTCAGAACAGCTCAGAGTTAATGATGCAGCAGATGAGTACTGCTTTCCCCGTTGTTTTTTTTTTTTTCTACTTGTAAATGAACCATAAAACCCACCATTCTAACATAGCAATGACAACAGAAATAGTGGAAGAGAGATAATTTAGCATGCAGGCTTGAGAAGTTTGCAGAGATAAGGGTCCCTCCTCTTCACTAACGGCACTCAGACTATCTCCTGGTCTCCCTTTTACTAAAATATTATACAGGCTTTTATGTTCAGCTTTCATTTGTAGGTCAACTTTCCTGCAAAGCTTTTGTGACATGAGGAGCCAACTTGGACCTTGTTTAGAGGTCTAAATGCATCTCGTGATATATTTTAATTCTTTGCTCTGCCTGATCCTTCCAAATGAAAGTGTAGAAATACATCCAGAAGATGTTAATTTTTGCTTTGTTGCAGATCTGTAGTCCTGAAGGAAATGTTTGGGTTTGTAAATTTTATTTCTGTAGTTAACATATCCAGACTTTTTATGGTTGGTTTTGACTTTTTTTGTGTGTTTTCAGATGGTGAACTGAATGTTCTGGATGACATTTTAACTGATGCTCCTGACCAGGATGATGAACTGTATAACCCCGACAGTGAGCAAGACAAAAGTGAGAAAAAGGGTATGTGACTTTGGTAGTGGATGTTCTGCAGGAACATAAGTGGTAAAAATGTCTTATTTCAGTTAGTCTTTGAAGTAGGGGATTTTATAACTTGATTCAAGGAGTGAATGAGTTCCAAAAGTCTTTATTTCATGGACATGTTCTTTTCCGCCTGACCCTCCAAGCAAACAGTCAAATCCATTTCCTTTTGTCTCAAGAGCAGTTGCTGAGTCTGGCTTGTTCTCAATTCATTTGCTATTAGAAAATGACTCCTTTTTGTCTCAGTGAAGTGAGATTAAAGTGCAGCAAGAGGGTTGCAAAGTCCGATTCCAGTTCTTGATTTGGCTTTAGGCCAATCCCATAAGCATTTAATTTAGCATTTTTATGTATAAAATCTGAGAAACATGTACTTCTAGTGAAGTAAAATGCATGTTTTAGAACATGAGCTGTTCCTAAGAAGCAGTTGTGAGTGTTGCTGCAAAGCCTGCAACTGGAAGATGTTCCTTATGACTGCGGCACGGTAATTACCTAAAATAGAGGAAGGAGAACCCTCTGTACAGTTTTTGTTTTGATATTGGGAAATAATACTGAACTTGATATTTCTTTCTATTTAAGGATCAAAAAGAAAAACTGACAGGATGGAAAATGCTGAAAGCAAGAGGCAAAAACCTTCTGTGCATTCCTCGAGGCAGATGATGCCAAAGCCTCCCAGTTCATCAGTTAGCAATAACAAGAGAATAGTGAGTATGAAAGGAAAGCTGATGTCAGACTACAAGACCGAGGAGTATCAGAGATCTGACAGAAACAAGCGCCCAGATGGTGATCGGAAGATGCGAATGTCAAGCAGTTCCAGGGAACCTTATAAAGGACAACCAGAAAAATCTTACATGAGGAAGAGGGATATTGACAGAAGGGCAAAGTCTTCTACACCGGACGGTTCAGAGGTATTAAGTATTCTTGCTGCCTTATAAATAAGCAATTTTATGAGACTTTTGTAAGGCACGTTCTCTTAGGACTGTGTGTGCATCCTGACAATGTTATATGACTGCTGATTCACTTTTTCTTTAAACATCAGAGAATCAGGCATGATGTGGATAGAAGACCAAGCAGATCTAGCCATTCTTCTAAAGAAGAGGTGAATTCTGAGGAGTATTGTTCAGATCATGAGACTGGCAGCAGTGGTTCCTCTGAACAAGGCAACACAGAGAATGAGGAGGAAGGAATGGAAGAAGAGGAAGATGATGAAGGGGAGGAGGATGAAGAGGTGGAAGAAGATGGGGAGGAAGATGAAGAAGAGTATGAGCAGGATGAGAGGGATCAGAAGGAAGGAAATGACTATGACACACGGAGTGAAGCCAGTGATTCTGATTCTGAATCTGCCTCTTTCACAGATGGGTCGGTCAGATCTGGGTCTGGTTCAGATGCATCAGGTAGGCAGCATCTTGCATGCTAATGTGAAATACCTTGCCACTGAAAGATTGACTACTTTGAAAAATAACCACTTCCTGTCTGTGTCAAAAGTAAGCTGTGGTAGCATAAGTCAGGAAGATGTTAATTATGAAATACCATAGGCAAGTTAAAAATGTACTAAAGTGGAAAGTGGTAAAACAAAATTGTGGATATCCAAATTACTGTGTTGAAGATTCATTGTATTCTTGACTGCTTTGGCCTTGCTGTTCAGTGCTTTAAAACACTAAAATTAGTATTTTCTTGGGTATCTAATGGCTTAGTTTTCTCCATGATTAATTTTAATTTAGTGTTGAGCTGTTTGGTATCCATCTAGATGAGTGACCAAGGTAGACTGATGTAGTAAAACACTATGTCCTTGGGGAAGGATAGGTGAATCTTAAATAGTGGCTGTGTTCAGCATAGGAAATCTAAACCTAAGATGAAATTATTTGTTATTCGGGCAAATTTAGAATGAAATAAATGTTTTAAACAGGAACTAGAAACAATTCGTTTGTATTTGTATATTGTAACTGGTCCAAACTTGCAGATGTGAAGTGCTGATGACGTAAATGCTTTTGGGTTTGGCTATTCGTTGTTTGTTTTTTCTAGGAAAGCAGCTTGCAATCCTGTTAAGATTCCTATTGTGTATCTTCCTTGTCTGAAGTCTCCATAGGTGGTCATCCTGCTTAATATGCTGCCTTTTTTAGCTCAGCTCTGCTGTATGGAATTAGAGACAGCAAGGTGTAACCTTAAGACAAGTGAAGCTGTAATAACTGTGCTAAAAAACTCTGTGGTATAATGTAACACTTTCTTAAGCGTGGAAATAATTGTCTGTGTGCCATAGTGTTTTGTTTTCCTATCTTTTACTGTTTTTGAGCTCTGAGCAAATGAGCTCATATCACTATCGCTACACAGTTTGTGCTAGATGTTGCACATTTGGGTGAAGGCTGGAAAGAGTGCTAACCCACCATTACTAAAAATATAATAAATTCTGTCTCATTGCACAGATGTACTAGATTTGTGCCATTCATCTTCCTTTTGTGAATGAAAAGCTTGAGTAACTAGCATTTGCTTCTTCTGTGCATGATAGCTTTGTGGCAACAACCACAATTTTAATGTGCAAGCCGAATGGTAACTTCACTTTTACTGATGCTGTTTTCCTGTCTCATTACTTTTTAATCTCAACTTTGCCTGTGTTTAAAGTATGGCTTTTATTTTTTATGGTTTCTTTTAGATGAGAAAAAGAAGGAGAGGAAGAGAGCTAGAGGTATCTCTCCAATTGTTTTTGACAGAAGTGGGAGTTCTGCATCAGAATCATATGCAGGTATTCTTCCCTTTCATTGCTTGTCATTGTGACTTGCATCAAATCCTAATGTGTAATCTAAAATAAATGTAACTGGCTGTAGAGATTTATAGAGTATGTAGCTTCGTATAATTTGGTATTGACTTCTGGCATGTTGTGTGTGGATACCTTCGGGGGGAAGTAGGATTTCTTGTTACTTTAATGCTATTCTGTTGCTTAAGTGGAAATTTCACCTTTTTTATTTTTTTAAAACTTGGAAGATGATGATTCAGTGACTAGTTTTCTGAGTAGGAAATTGTTAAAATATTATTTAAAAAAAATAAACCCAAATCAAACGACCCAAAACTGAAACAAAAAAAAAAACAAAACAAAACACTCGTGCACATTGAATAGTATTTTTTTGTGTGTGTGGGTGCGCGCCAGAAAGCATAATTTGTCATGAATGAAAATTGTATGGGACAAGGCTGTAGAAATTGTATATTATCTCTATTAAGGCTCAATCTGAACAAATGTACTTTGGCTAAACACAGGTTCAGAAAAGAAGCATGAGAAATTATCATCTTCCGTTCGTGCTGTCCAAAAAGGTATCATTTAAATTTGAATTTTTAATGCATGCCCCATAGCAAGCCATTGTCTCTGTTGATTAAATTACCTATAAGTAGTGATGTTCTGATATAAATCAATTTGAGCACGTCATTATTCTGAGCATGATAATTGAATCTTGAGCTACTTTTGCATGTTTTGAGAGCAATATGCAAAAAGTTCAGTCACTGTGCTCTTTGTAGAGGCAGCAAATTTAAAAAGGAAGTGCTAAAAGCTGCAAAGAGGAAGAGCATTCACCATTCTCTGTTGAACAGTTTGTGCTTGTTACGAGTGTTACCCATCATTTATGAAAAGATCTTTAAGCAAGGAAATAAGTCCTACGTATCGGAACATCACTGAATCATGCTGATTTTATTTTACTTTTTTCTTTACTTGGATATCTGAGTTTTAGTTTTGGTTTGGTTTCCCCTGGCATTTTGTGCTCTGCAGCTTTGACTTTAAGTTGGGTGGTTGACTGTGTTAATACATAGATAGGAAATGGGAGGGATGCTGTGTATTCTGAAGGAAGCAAACAACTATCTGTACTCAAAGCAACATGTTTGGTAAGTATTTACAGTTCAGCTTATTTGATACTTTGTTTTCTTTTCAGACCAAACAAGCAAACTTAAATACATTCTCCAAGATGCAAGATTCTTTCTCATCAAGAGTAATAACCATGAAAATGTATCACTTGCTAAGGCAAAGGTATGTTGTATTTTCTTCAAACTGATCTCTGTCCATTTCCAGACATACCCACCTTAGTTTGGGGGAGTGTGTAGTTGGATGTGTTATTTTCTTTGTCGCTTGGATCTTGGTAAATGCAGCAACAAAAGCTACTGCACCTTGGTAACCTAGAAAGGGTCCTAGACCACTGGCCATTTATGTTGCCAAGAATAGGTTTAAAAGAGGCTTTAGGGGCTGTTTGATAACATCCTAAGCCAACCTCTGTTGGGAATGCTGGGGTGGTATTTTCTCCCATCCATCAGTACTTGTGTTCCTATTGCTATACTCTGAGATGGTTCAGGAGGGTGTTTGGCTTTTTTCTCATGCTACATGAGTAATTTTGGTCAGGTGACTCAGGATCTGAAGCTTACTGTGGAAATGTATGCCTGGCAGTGCTGGTGTGAGTGAGTTCTTTGGGAGGGATGCCAGAGGACCAACCAGTTTTCAGCTGTTGAAGAATTTGTGCTAGGTGTCCATTGCACCACTTCCATGGTTTTGTATTGGCATGTGTTCTTTGGAACGGGTCATAGAGAAAATACTTGATTTGCTGTTACACTATACATAGAGTAGGTGATTCTGTTAATGAAGATTTTCTAAATCAGGATGGAAATGGCATCAAAATGATGAAACAAATCTCAGAGTCCTGGGCATGTTTGGTTCTCACCCCTCCTTTTAGCTTTGAAGGTACAGCGAGCACCATTCTGGCTGGTGTTTGCTTTAGCTTTATAAAGGAGTCTATCCTCTTTTGTGCTTTGTCCACGACTATGAAGCTGCAGCAGTATCCTTGTTCCTGAAGTTATTAAAGTGGATGTTTGTCTTTCAGTGTAGAGGCATCAGTGCTTTGATGTTGGACTTCAATGAAACTCACTTTTGTGGTGCCAGTGTAATAGGTTGTTCAGTTCACAGCAGGGCTTTACAAGCAGCCAAAAGCCATGCAATCTGACTGAAAGCTAGCAAAACCCCCAAATAGTTCTCTGGTGGCTATAATGAATTACCAGAATCAGACAAACATTGATCTGAGTTCAGAGTAGGGCGTAAATACTTACCTTCACTAAAAAAGTGCAAAGGAAGGAACATTAACTTTTGGTATGTGAATCATATTCTGAGGCTGAAGTTTGTTTACCCAGAAAATGGACGGAGGAGTAATTCAGTAAATTATTATTCTATTAGCTCAGCTCAGCTGCAGGTTGCGTTTTATTGTGCATGGCTGCAAAACTTCTGGTGAAGTAGAAAAGATACTATGTAGTAGTAGATGTGTCAAGCTAAACAAAGTGATTTGAGTTGTCTTGCCAGTTTAAAGCGTTAATTTGGTGTCTTTCATGTTGCTGACATTTCACTGAAAGAATTTTAAAGCCTGCAAACTGTCCTCAGCAATCCGCATACTATACTCAAGTCTACGTGCCCGCCTTTTAGTATTTTTCTGTTGGTTTTTCGTAATTCCTGTGTGTTATATAATACATAAATTCCTTAAGTCACTTGAAACATATTTGAAAATTTCATCCTTATTATTTTTAAGTTAGCTGCCCATCATTACAATTACAATGGAAGTCTTATAGATGGTCTAAATGCATCTTCAGTGTTTATAAGAAATGAAAAGCCAGTGTTTTAAAAGTTTTAGTACAAGGCAGGCTAAAATATTTCTTGAAGGAAATTAATTTGGCAATACATTTTTCTTTCTATTTTCTTCTATTCAAGTGCAATATTTTGGTCTTGTTTTCTTCATCTATGTTATATATTTATGTTAGCTAAATAATTTGAGATTAACTGCTATGTTTTGGTGATGGTGTGGGTGTTTTTCTGTTTTAGGGAGTATGGTCAACCCTTCCAGTGAATGAAAAGAAGCTTAATGCTGCATTTAGATCAGCAAGGAGTGTTATTTTGATATTTTCTGTAAGAGAGAGTGGCAAATTCCAAGGTAAGGAAAAGTGAATGATTATCAAGGTGAGTGAAAGTGAGTTTTATATGCAATAGCCTTTCTGTTGTATCTTTGTTACAATTCATACAAAATCCTTTAGGGTTTGCAAGATTATCTTCAGAGTCCCATCATGGAGGATCACCTATACATTGGGTGCTGCCTGCAGGAATGAATGCAAAAATGTTGGGAGGTGTCTTTAAAATTGACTGGATTTGCAGGTAAACAATTGTGCATTATGTTGCTGTTAGTAACAAGGCATTACAGTATAATTTCTGTGTGATGCTCAAGTGTCAACAGCATACTTCTGAAACTTGATTCAACCAGAGATCTATCCTCACTGCTCACTTGAACAGACAGCTGTGGATAAAAAAGAAAAAAAATTCATATAAGGACAAATCTGTTTTGATCTAACTGAACAAAGAAAATACTACTGTTCTGAAGCAACATATAAGCTAGTACAAGTGTTGTGTAATGTACAGGTTGTGAGCAGCATGTTCTTACAGAAAAGATTTTAAATCTCTGTTATGGAAAAAGTTACAGAAGTCCTGTGAAACATGTTGTGCAAGTACTTTGGACTGCCAGAAAGACTGAATAGAGGAAAAACGAGACTTTGAATTAGAGAAATCTGTGTTGGAATGGTCCTCTTGAAGCTACTGACTGCCACCTCCAGCTCAAAGCATTTCTAGCTTCTTAGTTAGGTCAGTGCTCAGGGATTTATTTCAGAGTGTGCCAAGAGCTACCACACTGGTCAATGTATTCAGATGGTGAGATAATAAACAAGCACAATCTCAATATTGCCCAAAGATCAAAATATTCTCTTTTAAAGGAGGACCTGTCATAGTACGAACTATATTAGTTACTACTGGAATAAGTCAAAGTGAAATCTTCAGTTACTAATACGTAGAACATAAGAATATGTTCAGAGACCTGGCAGTACAAAGAATAACGGATTCTTTTATAAGTAATTTCCTGCTGTATACATTTTTAATTATTTTCTTAATTAAAAAAAAAAACTGAGGCAAAACTATAAATGGTGCCACTTGCATATTTAGGCGGGAATTGCCATTCACTAAATCTGCTCACCTGACCAATCCTTGGAACGAACATAAGCCAGTAAAGATTGGACGTGATGGACAGGTTTGTTAATTCTTTTTTTCTTATAACTGACATCCTCTAATGCTTTCTTCCAGCTTTGAATGTGCAGGAGATTAGGACGTTTATAGCAGTTACTTGGAGTAGAGTGCTGTGGCAAAGGCATTTTGCTTCTTTCTAATGCTGTTGTGGAAAAAGCAAAAGGAAACAATACAGTGCCAATTCTGTTGTCATCTTTATGATAAAGAGTGTTTGCTTAAAACTGTCTGATACTCTGAATTTGAAATGTGATGTGCCTTGCATTGTATAGTGTGCAATCCGTATAGCATCAGGCTTTAAGCAAAAGGTCTGATGTTTCCAGTTGTGCTTTGCATTACTTTTTTTTTATGTACTGTATTGCTTAAGGCATAGACTCCCATTATAGACTATATGCTAAGCAGATTTTAAGTGGGGCTGGCTCTTTGTCTTGTCAGACATACCAGAGTGCAGGTATGTTGCTGCTGTCATCATGTACCCAAGCTGTGAGTAAAATAACAGGTTCTGCTTTTTTAAGACAAGGTGGGAGGTAATCTCCATACTGTATGGAAAATGTCAACTCTGTGTTGCATTGGTTTTGCCCACAGATGTGTTTACTTTGTGGTGTAGCAGGAGAAAAACAATAGTTTTGGTCTTGTTTTTAGTTTAGTATGAACTTAAAAAAATAGTATTTCAATTAACTTAGCTACTGCTAAATGGCAAGGATTTTGGGGTTTTTTTTTGTTTTGTTTACAATAGACTTATGATCTGGATGTGGGTTTCAGCTTTTTTCATCAAATTATTGTACTGCTGTGGTCTGGACAGGCATTGCCTGATGCTTGCTTTCCCTGCTTTTCAAGTCTGCTTATTTCCTGAAGTGGTTGTCATTTATCCATTTATATTTGCTCAACTGTCAATGGATATCTCTTCTGAGGACACATACACTGCAAATCTGCCTTTACAACATCATTTGGGAAGGTGTTCTGCAGGCCTTCAGTCACCAGTTTGAAGAAGCGCTTTTTTGCATTGTTTTGCACTTGACTCCTGCTAGATTTATTTGATGACCCAAGTTCTTGTACTGGAAGAGAGAGTCAGCAAGTTCATGTCTGTTCCTTTCTCCTCCAGACAACTTGTGGTGTCTGAAGGTCCCATTATCTCCATCTTGTTCCCCATATCCCACCTATTTCACTTTTAATCTGGGCTGGAGAGACCTGACCTTCCCAGTCATTGCATGTAGGAATTGTTACACTCATTCAGTTGTTCTTGGTGCCCTGCTTTGACATTTTCCGTTTCTATTGTCCTCAAATTTTTTGAGATGCAGGGGCGCAACTGTACCCAGTATTTAAGGTGTGGGTGGAACATGAACTTTCAGTGACTTTTGTATTCCGTGTTCCTTTCCTAATAACCCTGAGCACACAATCTGTTTGTTTTGACTGCGGTCAGACCTTGAGTTGGTATTTTCATGGACCTGTCTACCATACAATGAAGAACTCGTACTGAGTGGTGGTAGTCAACTTCTTCAGGCCATGGCTTTATATACAAAGCTGGGATGGATTTTTTTTCCTACGTGTGTCACTTTTCTTTCTGTAATAGGTAATCATTTTCTTTGTGATGAAAAACAGTCTTCTGATTTTATAGCAAAACAGTGATGTCCAGTATGTCTCATGGGAGGATATGGTTACCCAAAGTGTTGGACTATTTTATGAAAATTCTAAGTAGTACCTAAAGAGTGAAAGGTAATGTAAGTGAATTTTGCTGTCTGTAGTGATACTGAAATCTCTTTGAGAAGTGTCCTTTTTTTTGGTGTTTTTTTTGTTTGTTTGTTTTTTTCTTAATTGTAAGTTGTCAGTATTTTTGGGGAGAGTTTCCTTTCTTCAGTTTATAAACCACTACTGAACTTCTAACTAATTCTAGGAAATTGAGCCGGAATGTGGAACCCAACTTTGTCTTCTCTTCCCTCCTGATGAAAGTATTGACTTGTATCAAGTCATTCATAAAATGAGGCACAAGAGAAGAATGCACTCACAGCCCCGATCAAGAGGACGCCCATCCCGTCGAGACCCCGTACGGGACGTGGGAAGGTTAGAAACGTTCTTTGGACTGATAATAGGCACATGTGTCAGAATAACGTGATGGAGGAATGTGATTCGTCAAAGCTTTCCCTGCGATAAAGAAGAGAGAAAATCCTCAAATCAAGCTGCATGGACAAGTTTGTGGCTTCATTGAGGATTTCACATGGTTCCCCGGTCTGTCATTTTTCAAGAGGAAAATGGGGATCTTTGCTTTTGCAGAAAAAAGCTCTTAAAGTTCTGTCTCTAGTTTAGACTAGATGATTTATTGAGTTAATGCAACTTGTAATGCTAGCTGTAGGTAAGCTTGGCTTGATTATGAGCAGGCTAGGTGGAGAGGAGGAAATATTTATATGCCAAAAGTGTGTTAATATCTTGTAAAAGCCTTTTCTTTCAGGTGTGTCTCTGGATAAGCCTTATCAAATATGGGACTTTTATAAGGATCACTTAGAATTTTGCAGAAGATGCCGCCTCATTTTGAGGATAAAATATTTAAGTTATTTTGATATTCAAGAGGAGCATTATTGGGACTGTTTCAAATTGTGTCACCGTGATGTGTTAACCCTATTGCCAAATATTCTCTAACATGTAACCACTGAATTCACACATCTTGCTGAGCTTCTGAAAACAGTAGGTTCTTTCCAAAAGGGATCAAGTGGCCCTTGGAGACCCGGCAACAAACCAAAAAGAATGGCTGTTGCTGTGTCTGTATATACAACCTTTCCAGATGCTGGCAGTACCTGTGGACTTAAAAGTATTTTTAGAGGATCGACATGGTTATTGATCACTGCTTTATGAACTTAACATCATTTTCCAGAAAAAAGGGGGTATAACTTGTTACAGAATTGGAGAAGTCTTTGCAAAGAACTGATACTAGCCCTTCTGCCAAACACCTTTTCCCCGTGGTAGCCACTTTGCATACAGACTGATGGTATGGTTTGGGCTGAAACCTTTGGTTAAGTTTCCTTTTTGTGGAAACATCCTGTGGTAGGTACAGAGCCCCAACAGGAGTCCCCATTTCCTTGAGCTTAAAAAAAAAGGACACTGTGACAAGTAGGTAGGAGGAAACCTGGCAGCGCCCCCCCTATTTTTGGCTTTAAAGGACTGAACACCAAGATGGCTTTTGGAGTTAAGCTAAGAGGTTTCCAGTGCAATAAAGTATATACAAGTGAAGGTTTTGCAATGGACTGCAAACTATACATATAACACCACCACACCTTCTCAAGCCTGCCAGGGCCTCCATTTATGTATGTGGCTTACAGCTTAAAGTCAGTAGTTGGACTACTATATGAACTGTTTCTATCATATTTTATACCGGTCGTAAATGCACTCTCAAAACTACAAGAAAGCGGTATGTTTATTCTTTACACCAGCTTTTATTTTCTTTGATCTGAATTTGCTGTAGATACAATTGCTTTGGTTTTTGGGCTTTTTGCTCATACTAAAGAATCTGCTTCCATTTTAAAAAGTTTAGTAACTGGGTATGGTGGGCTTTAATGACTCAAGTTGGGGAAGGGAGGGAGAAGTCAGTATTTATTACTCAACTGGCAAGTTGCACAGTAATTAAGCAATATAAGAAAGTGTTACCGTCTTGTCAAAAGAAATGACACTGTTGGGGAGGGGGAGGGGGGGAGAAGGGAATGGTTTTGTAGCTGCTTTGTGTTTAGAAACACTGTTACATTAGCACTGGAGTCTCTCAGTACAGTATTGTTTATGTACCTTGGAGCAAAATAAGCAGCCAGTTGTCAGCTCTTTTTTGAGCCTAACAGCAACTGGAATGTAACTTTTTAAGGAAGAACAGAGTTCTTAATATCTCTTCTGTCAAAGAGCTGTTTTTATAGAAAAGAGCCCTAATTATTTTAATTAATAGGAAGCTTGAGCATTATTAAATTGTAAAATGCACCAGTGCATTGCTAGTAAGTTGCTTAGAACATAAATTATTAGAGACAATATAATTGGCCCATTCAATTAGGAGAGTCACAGTTAAAGTTGCAATTTCACAAAGCATGCAGAGTTTTGTTTATAAATGTTGTGGAAGTAGACCTTTTCTAGAATTCTTTACCCTATAGCTATCAAATGCAGTAGTCTTCATACCCTCTGTCTGCAATGTTCTGTGAAATTCTCTGTTGTCCAATAGGTGTTTCAAAATTTTATGTGGAAAGTGTAATGTTAATGCCTAAGTTTGAGTTGGGTTTAGACAAATCTGTTACTTTTTGTTTGGGATGAAGATACAGTTCAGTAGAGTTCCTTCCTTAACTACCAAAATTCCTGTAGACAAAAAGTAACAGTGGAGTGTATGTAATTGAGCTATTTCTGATTCTTTCAGTTGAGATTTAAAGCTGTAGAGTATTTTGAAGCAAATAGAGTTGAGAATGATTACATTGATATCCTGGGCAGCTCAGACTATTCCTGTGAGGTATTCTGCTGTGACAAATGCTCCAAACAACCTTGTTTAATCTTTGATATCTAATTTGTGTAGGCGTCGACCAGAAGATTATGATATTCATAACAGCAGAAAGAAACCAAGGATTGACTATCCCCCTGAGTTTCACCAAAGACCAGGTTAATATCTTACTATGAAGATTTGTGTGCACCAATTCGCAAGTGTTTTCTCTTTTAGCATAACCCTGTTAATTCAAAAGCAAAATACTGGTATGTCTTGGATATAAAAATGTAACTTGTTCCAAGTGCTGCCCACTGTTTTAACCCATCTCTTGAAGAAGTCAGTGACGCTGTTTCACTGGTTTGAGAGCTCAGTTAACCTAGGCTGAGCCCTTTCTAAGAGCCTTGAATTCTGTACATTATTGTGAATAGTCTCAAGTGCTGTGTTAATGTGGGCACAGAATTAGATCTGACCAACTTGTCAAGATGCTAATCATCAAATGAAAATGTTTGAGAAATTTCCACCTGGGAATGTCAGTTGAGACTGCATGGCAAGTAGCCTTTGTGTGGAGCTGATGCTAGACATTCAAGGGAATGTTTTCACAGAGCTTTTTTTCAAGCTTGACATGAGTTGGGGAGGAGGATGTTGCACTGCTTTTTATGAGAGGATCTAATGATGAAGGGAAATTTGTTGTTCCTAGAAAGAAATGTTTGCAGTGGTACTGCAGCAACAGCACTGCTCGTGGTGCAGCTTTCTTTTTTTTCCTTCAGAAAGCAACTATTAAGAAATTGTCACTTTTAGTCTACCAAATTGTGCTTCCCATCTCTTAAAAAAGCGCATTCTGCTATTTCAGTGGTACATTTCTAAACCTGTTCAGAACATACCTGTATCTGTCCAGCTTGTCTGCAAAACTGCATTCTTTCATGCAAAAAGTGTTGTTGCTGCTCTGCATCTTTCTAAGACCACTGTTTAAAAAAACAGAACAAGATTTTTCAAAAATAATGAAGGTCAGAAGCACTATTTTATTTTAGTACAAACATGTGTGATGTTTTGCACCATTCTGCTGAGCTCTTAAAAGGGTTTTACTGAAGCTGTAAGAATTCTGTGCCCTGTGGGGCTTTTCCAGATACTTTTTAGTTTGTTTTTAATTTCCTGTGTAGCGCTGTGTCCAAAACATTAGGAAATGTGCTTTAAGGGTTGCCCAGATGAATTTGTTCTACTGATTGTACAGTTAGGAAGTAGTAATAACCACATGCTAAATGCCTGAAGACAGCACTCTTCAAATTCATGTGCACTCAAAATTCAGTTGACTAAATTTCAAATCTTTATTTGCAGTTTCCCTCTTGCATATTTGTTTGTACTGTTTAACTTAAAGGTTTATTGATGTCACTTTTTTGTTATTGCATTATACTACTTGTCTGCATTGTCTATTAGAAGCTGTAAGTTCTCAAGAGTTATTTTGAAAGTGAGGGCAATGGCAGGTAGACATAATTTTGTAGCAGGCACAAAATGAAAGTATACTTTCTAATGAATATAGTTTTTAAGATTGTTCACTTGAGATGGTAAATTGAATTAATACTGCTTGATGTTTGAACAGGGTATATAAAGGATCCCAGATATCCCGAAGTAGACAGGTAAGGTGTGTTCATGTTATTCATTTTATGTCCTGGTAACTTGTCTGCACGGATAAGTTGGATTTAGTTCTACAAATTTTTATTCCCAACAGACGATTTTCAGGAGTTCGACGAGATGTATTTTTAAATGGGGTAAGTTGTTGCATGCAAATTTTTGGGCAACTTTATATTCAGCTTTCTGCACTTCCAAAGAACACTCAACACAAATTTTAATATTTCTGTCTTTCATTTTAGTCCTACAATGATTACGTGAGGGAGTTCCACAACATGGGACCACCACCACCATGGCAAGGAATGGTTTGTGTCTTGTTGAATTGATTTTTCTTCTTAGCATACAGCTTCTTTTTGTTTCCCACAAAAGGAGCCTGGCATATGCAGTGTGCTCTCAACTCTTTGCTTTTCCTAAAATGTATTTTTGCTGTAACAGTCTAAAAATTTTAGGGGAAAAATATTGATAAGTATTACTTTCAACAGTAGTCTGGCATTCTTAGGGAGCTCTGAAGAAATAGCAGAACCCTCCTCTAGCCTAGATGGAAGGGTGTGATGACATTCTGTATCCTGCTAAATGTTCATGGTAATTGGCTCTCAAACAGCAAATGCATCAATCAGCTGAACTTGTTGAAGCAGCTCATGGAATGGGCTGCTGGGCTCTAGTGTTGGGCAGTGGCTTGCTTTTGGCTATGGCAATGAAGCATGCAGGAAGCTAGCAAAATGTGCTGCACAACCTAATTAAAATAAGTCTTCCTGTATTACAGCCTCTATTGAAATGCACTTTTTTTCCCAGTAAGATTAGCAGATACATGAGTGTACATATTTACAACTATGTAGACAGTTCACTTGTAAAAGTTGTGGCGTTTATGTCAGGAGAAGTAGTTATAGCGAGGTTATTTTGGTTATATTTAGTAAGTCTGGCCTGATTTTGCACAACTATAATGAGTCTTTTGGTTCTTGTTAGTACTGGCAATCAGCAAAAAGCAGTGCCAGATCTAGAGATGCTCTGATAGCCTCTCATGTTTTGTCAGCTGAAACACAGCTCCTTACAACTGAAGGAAGTAAACAAGATTGTCAGATTGGAGGGAAAACAGTTTTTTAAACTGTTAAGCCTCCAAAAAATCCCTTTTTTTCCCTCCTCCCCTCTTCTGCATGTAGTCCAAGTAGTTGTCCTAGAATCCAGTGCTTCCATTTACTTTCTTTGTAACAAAAATGCAAGCCAAGATGTTTTGGTACTATGGCAACGGAAGACCATGCTGATGGAAGAAATTGAAGAAATCAGCCAGAATAGGTCTTGTTTAAAAACAAAAAAGGCTTAGCATTATGTCAAATAATTTGTCTTGCAAATTATTTGTTTTTTAATTTAGAATAGAAATATATTCATAAGGAATGAGAATGATTTGTTGCTATAAGAGTTCACTGGTTTGGACAGAGTTGGCATTCTGAATGCAAAGGTTTAAAAACCCCAAAACCAAAACTGCCACATTTAAGTAGCAGAAGTTTTATGTACAGTGTCATATTGAGCCAGATGTGGAAGGAAGGGATATTGGACTGTGGGGAGGGTGTTGACTAGACTTCTCCAGGCAATGGTAGGCAAGGGAGTAAAGCATGCCAGCTTAATGGAAAGTAGTCTGCTGTTCAGTTAGGAGGCTGTGATCAGATTTATTTAGATGCTGTGTTTTCCATCTGAATGATGCACTCCTTGCGTGCATTCATTTGCTTCAACAAACTTCCTGTAACTTTCTTGTAGCCACCATATCCAGGTATGGAGCAACCACCACACCACCCTTACTATCAGCACCATGCACCTCCACCTCAAGCTCACCCTCCATACTCAGGACATCATCCTGTACCCCATGAAGCAAGATACAGAGACAAACGAGTAGTAAGTGTCCACACAGACAGAGGGGATGCAAGTCTGCAGGCTGGAGTAGGAATCTGGGGTCCAAGGGTAGCCTAGCTTGGGATTTGTTGGCCATGAAAAACAGCATGTTTATGACCTGCATTAGAGTTCCTTGGAAAGATCAGTTGTTTAGACTGACAACACACTTCCAGCAAATTTGATTTCTCTCCCTGGTGAAAAATTCTCACCCTCTTAAACTGAGGTGTATGCTTAAATAAGCTTCCGGTCTGTCCACCTCTGAACATTTTCATGCTGAAGCCCGGTTTGAATAAAGACGGGCCTGTAACTTTGCTTGTGCACATTGACAACAAATTACTTTATTAGCAGAATTTTGTGTTTTAAAACCAGAAAACAGGGCGGATTATTAAATTTCTGTTAGCTGCCTTGAAAGGCTCCTTAGTTTTCAGGTCTCTTGCTGGTGTCTGTTTGAGCCCCAGATTCTGCACATGTATGGTGGACAGTTTGTTTGGTTGGGTTTGCCTTTTTTTAAATACTGGGATTTCTGAAGGGTTACAGCCAGTCTTATCTATAAGGGAGGGAATTCTGATCTGGGAAAAAAATAGCAGAGCTGTCCTTCCATCACAGCACGACTATGACATGAGAGTAGACGACTTCCTTCGCCGCACACAAGCTGTTGTCAGCGGTCGGAGAAGCCGGCCCCGGGAGAGGGACCGAGAGCGGGAGCGCGACCGGCCTCGAGATAATCGGAGAGACAGAGAACGTGACAGAGGCCGTGATCGGGAAAGGGAGAGAGAGAGGATTTGCGACCGGGACAGAGACAGAGGTGAAAGAGGTAGATACCGAAGATAATCTATCTGGAACAGTGCTCACTTGAAAGAAAAAAAGCTTGTATTTTTTGTGTGTTTACAAGTAGTACATTTTATTTTCAGCTGTCTACTTAAAGTTCGTTGTGTAGAAGAATTTATAATGACCCTCTCTATTCCAAGCATGCAGTGAACTGTGAACTGGAAAAACTCAAATAGGCCAAAAATAAAATACACAAAGCTGACACTTAACTTCATGTTTCTATTGGAACAAAGTTGGAAGCAGCTAAGAATGTAGATATTGATTAATTCTCAATAAATGTTCTACTTAGTGACTTCATTCTAGGTTTTTGAATACTGATGGATAACTGCCTTTTTTTTTTTCTTTTTTTTTTTTTTGCTTTGATGTTTTCTTCCTGTAGTTTCATATGGTTCGATGGGAGAATGCTGCTATCAAGTATGCAAATACTGAAGTATGATCTCTTTTTCTTTTTTTTTGACGGTATGGCAGTGTTGTAGCAGCCTTTCCCCCCCCTCCCCCTTTCCCCCCCCCATTTTTTAACCCTATCTGTGAAGTCAAGTGGTTTTTTTTTTTTTCAGTCTTCATTAAGAAAAGCAATATTAAGAAGACACAATTGATACCTAATTTTTAGCCTTTTTTAAAAATCTTCCCATGTTCAGTAATATTTTGATCATTTCTCTTGTCTGGTCTCTTTCCAAAATGTACACATTGCTTGGAATGTTCACAACCTGCGTGCGTGGAACCAGAAAATATTGCTGTATTCTACATTGCTACCATTTTTTTTTTATAAAAATAAATTGGTAACTATTGAAATGTTTAAAACTCAATGTTGGGTTTCTTGGTTTTCTAAGCTTGACAGCTTTATTAGAATCCAGCAGTTCTAGGAAAAGATCTGTGTTCAGAAGTAGTTCAAATGATCTTTGTGGTAAGCAAAGTTGATAATGAAGCCTGAATTTAGGACAAGGACTGTTGATAGGAAAGGTAATTGCATTTCTGTTTCCATAGTGAAGTAGCCAATAACTCCTGCAGCTCAACAGAGTTATTCAGGCCCTACGTGTTCAACTTAATCATATGATCTTCAAACTGTTGAGAAGCTGTCCTCAGCCACAACATACCTGTCTCAGGAATGTATTAGTCCTGCAAGATCCACAGTCTGCACATACATTCTTTTTAGTGATCACTTGTTACTTCTCTTAAATAAGAAATATTTTACCTAAATGCCAATGGTAAAACTGTGAGGGAAAAAAAATTAAAACTTGTAGTGAAAGTTCTTCAGTTTATCCAGCAATTTCCAACTTTCCAAAACTCGTAAGAGTAGCACTGCTTTGGTGGACTTCTTTATAAACTTCCTGCAATGTCTTCTCACGTAAAAAATCCAGATGGTGCTTTAAACACCTCCAGCTCCACCCTGCTGGGTGCTGCAGCTATTTTTATAAAAGGCAGTATAGGACTGGCCACTGTGTGGCATTTGTGGAAATGTGTTTTTTTGATCTGGCAATAATTCGTGCTATGCTTATTTTAATCTACAGTCACAGTAAACATCTACATGTATTAAACAAAAAGTTAGACCTCCATTGTACAAATATGTTTGGATTCTTTAAGTAGTACTAGAGGCTGAATATGTGTTTGGGTTCCTCAACAGAGTTTATTGTGCACAGAGAGGTAATACCTGCTAGCTGAAGGATTAGATCAGTCTGTCAGATTTAGAATACATTCTGCATCTGATCGGAGAAATGCATCACAGACCACCCTCATACTTTGATATCTTCTTCTGAATTATATACAGACTCTAAATGAAGAGGGGGTTTTGGTTTTGTTTGAACTTTTTTGTTTGGGTTGGTTGTTGGTTTGTTTTACTTTTTAAATTCAGTACTAGATAAGCCAAATTACTCTGAGTAGGTTAGAGAAATGAAACATATCCTTACAGGGACTGTGGAGCATTTTGTCCAGCTTTTCCCATCTATTCTGTTTCCAGTGTCCTTTGTTAGCCCTGTTTGACCAGTACCTGTGCAGCATGCTGGGAGGCTTGCTGGCCTTCTGGCATCTGAACTGACATCTCAGCAACTAGGTGATGGGCTCATGGTGATCCAACTTGGTGGAGCTGTGCCTAGGGCCCCACTCAGCTCCCTGAACAGCTACAGCAACCCCTTTCTGATCTGGGGCCTTAGTGTCACACAGTTCCCCTTTCAATGTGAAAATTCCTGGTTATGATCCCATCATGACAACAGGAACATTTACAGTATACTAAACATTGACAGAAACAGTATACCAAAAATTGACCTGAGAGCCTTCTTGTAACCCCTGTATAGTTTATACATGTGGTATGAAGAAGTTTAAGCAGATGCTTAAACATGACAATGCTAATAAAAAAAAGTTGATGTGGCATAAGGAATTTTATTATCTAAACAAATAATGTTTTGTTTGAAAACAGAGTTTTTTAAAATATCAGTTAAAACTTGAGTAAGCTGGCAGAGCAGTGAAATTACCTTACCTGGAACAGGAGGCCTGGACTAGCAGCATTTTATAGGCATCTTTAACACCCTAAGAGGTACTACATTTACTGCCACTCTTATCTGACCCAAGTGCAGCACTATTTTCTCTCCAGTTTTTCAGGCAAGGCAAGTGGCTATTGTACCATTCCCACATTGTGGGAACCCAGAGCTTCCCTCTGGCTGCCCTGGAAGGCCTGGGATGCTGGCAGGGGTTCAGGAACTCCCCTGTATAGAGCCCCGAGAGACACTGTCTCTGATCTCTGTCCATGGAGAAGAGTTTTCACTCTTAGAGGATGAATTACAAGCTCTGAGTATTTGATATAAGTAATAATTAAGTGTGGCACGGGTGCAAAAGTAAAATTTTAAATTTCTAGATTAGGGGTTCAAAGGGGACAAGATGGAGGAAATTGGGGTATGTCTCGTCCTTTTTCTCCTTCTTCATGCCCTCCATGTTTCACTGTAGTGTTGGCATTTATCTGTTGGTTTAGGCTGGGGACACACTGTTCAACGTAGGTGACATATATTGGCACATTATTGTAAATATAGCACACGTAGTTTCTGGTATATAATGTTTGTGACATCCCACTGAGGAGCAGAGCCCCACATGCTGCCGTGCAGGACAGACCTGTGGCAGGGCAGCAGAACATGTTAGAGATAAGTAAGAATAAACAACCTTAAAACCAGCACAGACGAATTATGGCTTCTTCTTTGGCAACGGGGCAGAAATACAGTTTTTACAATCTTGGAATCATCAATACCTCAGATTCTGACACTCCATGGAATATTACTTCTTTGCAAGTTCCCTCTCCAGAGGTTTTCCATGCAATTAGCATGGTTCAGAGGCATTTGCGAGTTAAGATGGTCAAGTTCTTGAGAGAAGTGGTTTTTACACCCTTGCAATGTTGCAGTTAAAATGATGCAACAGTAGGAATTCCTAACTGAATGGGAAAGAGAAATGGTTCCCAGGAAAGTAATGTTTATGGTGGTTTTAGGATTCTCATTTCCCCTCAGCCCCCAAGTAGTCACTGCATTTGCAACTTGCAGCTCCCAGTTTTCATGATAGTGGCCCTTCATATGGGTGCTTTTTAGGAGCCCATGATCTTGGATTCTCTGTCCAGTCTGGAGAGAATTTTTCTGACATGAGAGGAGGCGTTTTGGTTGTGAATCAGTCATCAAGTCTGCATAACACTAGAGGAGAGTGTAGCAGCCTGAACTGCTGCAAGTAAGGTCCAGGGTAAAGAAACAGAAAGGGCTTTGTGTGGTATCCACAGATGTTTAATTCAGCCGCACGGTGAGATGTTCAGAGTTCCCCCAGCACACACAGGTCTCAGCTCTCTCCACCCTGTCCAGAGGGGTCTTGGAGCAGTACAAAGATATGGGCCAATCGGGGAATAGGGAGGGAGTGGCTCAGGGACATAGGAACAGGGGAAGGGGCCAATGGGGTTTTAACAGCTTTGAGGGAAGCTTCTTGTGTCTCCTTAACTTAGGGGATGCCCCCCAGGGTCCTCACAGGAGAGGACAGAGTTAGGATAAGGAGCCTAGTTGTAGATCCACAGGGCAAGGCTGAATTTATGAAATACACCAAAATATTTGAGATATTTGAAACCTAGAGCAACAATTACCATGGCAAGGACCATGTGTGATCAGCTAACATGGTCCCAGGGGATTAAGCAACTATAATTCAATTTTATTTAGACCAGAAGGAATTTACTGCTAAGCAAGCAGCTCTGCCCCACAGCAGCTTTGTTGTGGTGCATTCATGGTATGCCCAGCTTAAAGCATATCCCAATAACTTGTTCACCAAAGAATGTGCATAAATGCCTTATTGAATCAGCCTAGGAGAAGAAAAGTGCTGATGGGAACAAGGTGTCTATTCTTTCTTCCTCTTTGCAATCCATCCACATCTTCTACAGCAACATAGGCAGCACTTGAAAAGTATGAAGATAATTGTGGCTGTACAGGTGAACAGGAATGCCAGAACATCCAGGGAGTGGTACTGGTACCAGGTGAGATGGTGAGCAGCTGGTCTTAAGTGCTTTGCACCTTTGTGACGCATGACAAATTCAATCCAGAAGACAGCTCTGTCTAGAGGCTTAACAGGCTGGTCATGTTGTATCTTGGATAACTTTAGAGCATTTTCCTTATAGCTGGGGAAAAAAAAGAATAAACCAAAGAGAATTTTCACTTATTTCTGAAATAAACTATTTATCACTTGGCGGTCCTCTTGAGGAAGGTAGACAGCCCTGCTTTTACTTTCATCAATCTTATTTAAATATATTTGAAACTGGTCCAGTTTATTCCTGTATGCATAAAATTGGGTTAAGAACAGTAATAGACAAAGCCAATATTTTTCAAAAAAAAGTTTTTCAAAATTATTCCTGATACTCCTTTAAAAAAAACAACATGTAAGCATTTTCAGCATTTCTATTCCAGTATAATAGAGTGTGATGATTTAGGCTGGGATAGAGTTAACATAGTATCTGCTGTGGGCTATTTTTGTGCTGGAAGCAGTGTTGATACAATAGGGATGTTTTCCTTACTGCTGAGCTTATACTGAGTCAAGGCCTTTTCTGTCTCTCGCATCACCCCACCAGCAGGGAGGCTTGGGGCTGCACAAGGAACTGGGAGGGAGCACAGCAAGGAAAGCTGATCCCAACTGACCTAAGGGGATTCCAGACACCAGATGGTGTCATCGTCATGTACCAGCTGCTATCCAGGTTCTTACAGGTTGTTACCTCCACCATGGCTGACTCCCTCTGATACTAAGTATGTCCATCAGTGCTGGTCCATTTTCTTCAGGAATTTGCAGGTTCTTACTTGAAGTAACACCTGTCCTTCACAGTGGATGGGAGTTGCTGCTAAAGATGGGAGTACTTCTGCATTTTTCCAATCCCTTTGTCTGTGATCTTATCCTTAGCAAGGGATCCCAGCTGCTGGGGTTCCTTCTCCTCCAAGTCCTGACTGAGAGGTACAGTAACCTAAGAATACTGCTAAGTCAGGGATAGGAGAAAAAAACTCTTACGACTACAGGCTAAGACCTAGTAAAACTAGAATTAGGTCCTCCAGAGGATTTACACTAGCAGAGAACTCTCAAAAGCTCCTCTGAACTTTGCGAGAACTAGTTTTCTCGAAGCACTCATAAAATGTGGTATAAGGAAAACCAAATTACTGATCTCTTCTTTTTGAGAAATGCTGATTCTCAGAAAAGAATTATGCTTTTCATCTGAAATCCAAACTTCAGCTTTGCATTTTCCATTCCCAGAAAATCCAGCAGAATTTCTCACATGAGCAGGATTTTAATAACCTCAGCCTGTAAGTTAGGAACAAAACTCACGTGGAATTGTAAATGACTGTTTTCAGTGCATCAACCAGATCCTGTGTCTTCATTGTGTTGAAATCCACCTGAACTGCAGCTCCTTTTGCTACCATGTGAACAAGGTTGTCATGCTGGTCAGCAAACATGGGAATTCCAACCATTGGGATCCCGTGGTAGATGGCTTCATAGAGCCCATTGGTCCCACCGTGTGTAATAAAGGCCTTTGTCAAGGGATGGCCTGGAACAGAGGAGGAGAGGGGAGTGTTACAGCAGCTATGGCAGATTGCATTCACTGGGCTGTGAACACAGCATAGAGGGGCCAGTGACTGCTAGAGAAGGGAACAGCCCTGACCTCTGGATCAGGAGCAGAGCTTGCATGCATAGCTTTCACGCAGTCATAATTACTTTAACGCAACCTGTGAATTGGCACATCCCTCCAGACTACCCCGCAGTTACTTCAGCCCTTCTGCTATTGTACAGTTGTAGTTTTCACACGGTATCAGGGTCAGAACAGCCCCATGCTTCAGCTTTGCTTAGGTCAAGCATTTTGAAGAATGAGTCTTGGAGATGAACTGCAAAGGCCAAATCCAACTCCAGAGTACATCTCTACTTTGATATTTACTTCTGCCTACGGGTGCTTTCGAGCCCTTCAGACAACTGCCACCAAGCTCTGTAAGTCAGAGCCTTTTAGGAAACAAAGGCTCCCAAGAGCAAAGCTCTACAGCTTAAGCCGTGAAACTAAGTGTGTCCACAAGCGTTACACGGTTCCGGCCAGAACTAACCATTCTACTGGAAAAACAAAAGGAAACTGTTTTTCTAAGTGCAATCCATCCCAAATAGAATCAGTCTTACCAAGCAGGTCATTTTGTGGTATCCAGTCAAAAATCCTGGTGTTGGAGCCCAGAGTTTCTGGTTTTTTCCCTTTGTATCGCCAGAGGACCTTGACCAAAGGAAGAATAAGATCAACATGGTGCATGTAATGTGCCTTTCTGTACTATTCCATGTAATTTAGAGCTTTATCTCAAACCCATAGAGTTTTTCACCAAATTTAGATCGCTTTGGCTGAAGTTGAACTCTTTGATTGGTTATTATGTGCTAATTATAAAAAATGCATGGAGAGATTTTTGTATTTTGCCCTGTAGACACACCTCCATGTCATTTGGTTCAGAGGAGATGAAGCACCAGAACTCCCCATGAAGAAACTCAGCAGTGTGTCTCTCTGAGAGAGCCCAGCTTCCTGGCTGTATCACATCCAGCAGGGATGCAGGTAAAGAACAGGCCACTCCAAACATAAAAGGAAGTGAAAAAAACAAGGCAACTTGTTTGAGGCTTAAAAAGAAATTCACCTTTTGAGGAAGCTGGCTGAGGGCTTTGGCAATCACATTACTTTTTTCATCACTTAGGCTGTGGACCATTGACCCAAGAGTGAATACAATGACACCATGTTCCCCTGAGCTCTGAACAAATTCTTCCATTTCCTAGGAGAGGCAGAAAACATATCAAGGGTAATTACACATTGCAGATTACACAGATTCCTGTGAATAGAGAGCATAACCTTTTCAGCTTATTAAGGAAATGATAGCGGTGTGAGCACCTCCTGACAGAAGGGCTTGACAAAGACAGACCTGGCCATGTGGAAAATAGTTTCTCTAAAACGAGGAGTAGGACAAGTTGAGACAGGTGACAGATGCTTTGTCTTTTTGAAAGCAAGTTTCAAGATACATTTCAAGCCACAAGGATAAATCCTAGCATTATCATGAGCAGGCCATACATACTCTGTGACACTCTCCTTAGCATAGTCATGGTTCTGGATTTTACTGGAACAAGTACTTTGTATTGCATAACTCTGATGAAACCTGAGAGGGTGTTTCAGCATCCTGATCACAGATTCACCAAGTTGTTGCTGTCACTTTGCTAGTCAGACAGTTCTCATTTCTTATAATGCACCACATTGCTCAAAACGTTTTCTACCAATCAGACCAATAGGTTTTCCTGTTCCTTTTATTAGTTAGTATCATGTGAACTGGAGCAGTTACATACATTTTCCCTAAGTTCAACCCATGCTACAGGGAAGTGGGAAGACAGAAGCTTTCTTTTAGTAGACCACTTGCACTGAAGATGGCCTATATCACTCATCTATTTCTGCAAATTTTGGCCCCATTTTACCTAGAGAATTTGTCTTGTCACAGTGCCTTCTGGCATCAGGTATTTCAATGTTATCATGGGCTGCAAGTCTGTGTCTTAGAATTGAATATTACATGTAAGTACCCTGAAGTAGCACCTATTTTTTCCTAAAACAGACACTGCATTACCCCATGCTGACATCAGCTATCCTCTTTTAAGACAGCAGACTGAAAACAGCCCTCAGTTTGGACAAATATGGATGGATGCTAAATAGTTCCTTGCTCCCCAGCAGCACCAGAGAATCTGATTTAAGAATGTGCTTTCTCAGGACAGGGCTTGTGTGATTATCAGGGAAAGAAACAGTCTTTGTAACAAACCAGCCAAGAGAAAAACTAGGTTGGGATACCTTTGGCAATGGCTTTGCAGGCTGGCAATGAAGTCCTCCAACAAACTCAAAGTTGGGCAGGAAAGGGCGTGGAAATTCGAAATCCCAGTACGTTCTGATTAACCAAATCTCTGCTTTCCCCATCGTCTCACACAGGGTTGTGGGCCTTCCTGTGGACAAGGTACAAGAGGTTTACAACATGCACGGGAGTGACCTTGTTTGCTCTGGATTGTGAAACAGGAGCCTTACCTTTGTCTTTTAGCACTCCCTATCAGTGTAGTTTATCAAACCATGCATAAAATGAAAACGTCAACAAATCTGGATCTATTCCTTGCCCTGTCCTGTGCTCAGCTTTAGCAGGTGGCCATGAGCACAAGGTACAATCCTTAAAAGGATTTTGAACCTTCATGACTACTTTAGAGAAATACAAGCAAGAAGCATTTAGTATCTGATATAGAAGTGTAATTCTTGTAGTGCTAAATTATTACCTGAGCTTGTAGTAAAAACACAGAGAACACCTGGGAAAGAGAGCAATCACAGAAAATTTAATTCCAAATAAAAAAATGAATTAATCATAAAGTGATGATGACCTGTCAGGGAGGAGAAAAGTTTTTAAACAAAGTTCTGTAGCATTTTTCAAATGGTGACTCATTTAGCAGCTGCTCAGACAACAAAAAAACACAGGTACAGACATCTCTAGTATTCTTGAGGACTGGGTCAGCTAATTCTGACACACATTGGGAAAAATTGGCCAACTCCATAGATACTTTTAATGTCATTTTATGCAAAATCAAATATTTCTAGAAATCCATCTGGAAAAAAAAATCTAATGGTAATCTGATGGTTTATAGTTTACCATTTGGAAAATATTTATTCTTAGGTATATATTACAAGTTTTCTTTGAAGTATTTTCTCCACAGAATGAAACAGGGAAGTAAAAGTGTTAGAAGTATTGATAAATAGTTTTCCAAAACCAGCCTAATGCAAGCAGGAATCAAGCTAAATAAGCAGCAAGATAAGAATTATCTGTAGGGCATCTCCTTACACTACTTGATCAGTATAATAATCTACACCAATAATTTCTTCTTTATATTTAAATTAAAGAGCAATGAATCAGTTACAAAGTTGCTGAAGTGAAAAGTAGAGTGATATAAAGGTGTAATTAGATCTTTATGTGGTATTAAAAAATTAAATCCAGTGAAGAGGGACTAGTTTTCAGAGCACAAAGGCATTATTTGCAAATGCAGGAAAAAATTGGACAGCAACAGAAGAAATGCCTTTGTGTTTGCTGTTCACTTGTTATCTGCCTAAACTTAGATACCCTGGAGAAGATTCAAAGTCCTTTGAACTAAAAGGAACTCTGTTAAATGTTGAATCATGCCTGAGTTGTACTATGTTGGGGCAAAATTTACAGCTATGTATGTAGTTTAAGGAGACTATTTCAAACTCTGAATGGTGGATGAAAGGGAAAGGTGACAGCATTTATTGTTGAGAATCTGAACTCAAATTCAGCATCTTGCACTATGCAGAGTTTCAAGATACTTCAGGATTGCCACCTCCGCTGGCCTTTGAGAACACATTTTGAGACAACAGCATGGTGGTCCCAAAAGCATTCAGAAGGCACAGCCTATGCAAGAAGAGAAACCACTCAACAGCTGCCTTACCTAAGACATTACTGTAGTACCCATCCCATTCATCTCTCCAAAACTTCATGAAAAATAAATCCGTGAAAATGTAAAAGAGGAAGTTCTATAGTCTTTCCATAAAGGACATATGGTGTGTCAGCCCCATTGTGCTAGCAGGCACATAGGAAGGTGGGGACGGGAGCCCACCGCACAGCCGCTCTACCACATTCCCATCAGAGAAGCGGAAGCTGTAGACAAAAGGGATCTCTAGGATTTCTGCTACAAGCTCTCCACCTACAGACACGGGGTCAGTGATCAGAACATCAAACTTGGCCCGCTGCAGCTTTGCTATCAGGTGAGAATTCATCACCAAGGTGTCACAGGTCTGCTTTAACATATTGGTAAAGTCCTCCAGTTGCTCTTTCATTGTCCACATTATCTCCCAGGGGAAGAGATTAGAGGCTTCATTCGTCCAGAAATTAAGGAAGTCTTCCATGGCAGCATCCAGGGTCTCCTGGCTAAAGGGGACTTGCAGGACCTCAAAAGTGAAAGGGGAGGAGGTGTCCTGGTAGTTGATGAGCAGATTGCTTGAGGGCACCAGCACAGTCACTTCATGACCCCGGAGAACAAGCTCTTGCAGAAGCACTTTCACATTGATCCAGTGACTGGCATCGGTGGGCCAGACCACCACCCTCCCACAAAAAACGGTGCTGCAGCAGCATGTGTAGGCCCAGAGCAGCCAGGGGAACTTTGGCCCCAACATCTCAGCATTCCACGTACAACTCTGGTCTGACTGAACTGGGAGCAGTTCATGCCTTCACTGTGCAAATATCTTAGAGTCAACCAATTAAAAGTGGCATTTGTCTGGTGAGTAGACTGGCAAACGTGACAAGATTGGCGAACGTGACAAGAGGGAATGTTGTAACACAAAACAACACTCGTGGGAGGGCTGGACAAGCAGCAATTCCCAATCTGGAGTGTCCTGCAGAGCCACAGCTGATCTCAAAATCACGGCAGCTCCTATCTGCTCACCACAAAGTGCATTTTGCAGCATGTGAATACTAGAAGACTTTTCCCTGTGTTGTGGTTTAATCTTGGTAGTCAGCTAGCCTCTGAATCTTCCACAGTAGGAGGAGAAAAGGAAGGGCAAAAGTTAGAAAATTCATGGATAGAGACTGAGATGACTTAAAAGAAAAAAAAAAAAAAAAAGAAAAGAGCAAGAAAAACAAGTGCTGCAAAAAGAACAGTTTCTTACTACCAGCCAATGCCCTGAGAAAGAGCGGCCCTGACAAATTTCTCCCCAGTATCTTTTATCTTGCTGAGCACAAAATCATATGGGCTGGGGTATCCCTTGGGTGAGTTGGGGTCAGCTGTCCCAGTTGTGTCCCCTCCCAACTTCTTGTGCATCTCCTGCCCCCTCGCTGAGGTGAGGTGAGGTGGGCTGAGAGGCAGAAAAGGTCTTGACATTCTGTAAGCACTTCTTAGCAGTAATTAAAACATCCCTGTGTTATCAAAGCTTTTCAGCACAAACCCATCATGCAGCCCATGCAAGCTAACAAAACAAGTATTGCCCATGAAGTCTTAAATGCCAAAGCCTGCAGTTTTCTTAATAAAAAAAGATACCACAAGGTCGAAATAGCTCTGAGGCTTACACAACAGACACCAAACCTTGCTTCAGCCAGCACAAGATTTTCTAGTCTCTGTCATCGTAACATGATAAGCAACACAAACACACAGCTAGGTACTCTAAGAGTAGGATACCTTAACAACTTAGCTCTCTCAGCAGAATTACACCTTACTAGTGAAATATAAATAAAAACACTTTAAAGTCTCATATTGAAATATCCATTTTATCTCCCCACTAGCAATGCATATGTTTGGCCTGTTTCTTTTAAGCATCACCTAGAGCAAAAATGGGGAAGCAATTATACAACTATTTTTTTTTAATTAAAAACCACTTACAAATAAATGTAACTGTAATTTAATAGCTTTTTAGACACTTTCAGAAAAGCAAATAACCATGTCTCTGCAGAGGGCCTTTTATCACTGTGAATTAAAAGACTTTAAAGGTCCAGAGGAAGATATTGTCTCTAATTTTGAGACAAGGTAGCAAGAAGCCTGCTATGTGAGAAAAAGTACTAGTGTTTGGGTATATAGTATTTTACTGGTCTTAGTGTTTGTCATGATTCATCTATTAATATGACTAATGATCCCTGTTTCAAGTGCTTTAGCACTGTTTTACATATCCTGAAAGTACTTGTACAGTCTTTGTTCTACCCCTGTAGCAGGTCAGGATTAACAGGCAGTGTTTGTACTTGCCTGATTTGATGCAGGAATTTTGAAAGAAGGAGAGTGAATTTGGGGCTGTCTTGCTCCTGATTTGTGCCTTTATCTCTCATCTCTGGGTATTTACTCTTGTGTGCATAGCAGATGTAATTTCTGGAAAGAGAGCAGCCTTACCTAAAACTTCACTGTAGTATTGATCCCAGCTTGTCCAGAGAACATAATGAAACATGAAATCATGCAGAGCGTAGCCGAGGATGTTTTTTAGCCTTTGCCAGAAGGTCATCCTATCTGTTAGACTGGTTAGGGTGGTTGGTACGTAGGAAGGAGGTGCTGGGAGTGTTCCACAGATCCGCTCCACCGTGTTGCCCATGGAGAACCGGAATGTATACACAAAGGGGATACCCAGCTTCTCAGCAACCAGCTCCCCACTGGGAAACAGTGGGTCTGCCAAAAGGACATCGAAGGCAGATGCCCTCAGTCTTTCCATCAGGGCCTCATTCTTCACAACTCCATCACAAATTATTTTGGTTATATTCTTCATCTGCAATACCATTTGAGCTATCTCGTAAGTACTTTTCCAGATAGGTAGTTTTCTGTCCTCATTAAAAAAAAAGTAAAACATTTTATCCATAAAGTCAGACATCTCCTTTTTGGTGATTGGCACCTCAATCACCTCAAACTGGAAGGGTGAGAGCTGGGTGGGATTGACGATGAGGAAGCACGAAGGCAGCAGCACAGTCACCTCGTGGCCCCGAGCCACGAGCTCCTGTAGTATGTGCTCCATGTTCAGCCAGTGGCTGTTATCAGCTGGCCAGACCAACACCTTCTCCCCGGACCCCCAGCCCAACACAGCCAGCAGCAACAGCACTGCCACCTCCTTCCCTGCCATAGCCTGCCCTGTGTGGCAATGCCCCCGTGGCCTCCCTTCACTGGGAGCAGTGGCACTCGTGAACTGGGCTGGGCGTGCATGACACTGCCTTGATCCCGAAGGCAGGGAGCCAAAGGTAGGCGGTGTGAAATCCTGTACTGGATAATAGTATGTTTAATATCATGTTTTCCTAGGGCACAAAAGAAGTGACTGGCACCAGCTGACACCCTCTGGTAGTAAACAGCTTGCTGAAGCTGGAAGATGAGATTCCTCTGGAGCACAAGAGAGAGCCATCAGCCCTGGGGGGCTCAGTCCAGCAAGGATTGTATCCTGTTGGCTATCCCATCCCTCCTGCCCATCTAACTACAGGTTCTGTATTACTTGTTTGGTAGAAGAGGTACTTTTTCATTCTTCTGGCTCTTGCAAAAGTGTTCACTGACTGTGTGGACAACTTTTTGCTTTTATAAACTCACTAAGCATTCCTTTAGAGCACACTTAAAGTGTTGATCCAGGGCTGCAGCCCAAGAGGTACATCTCGAGATTGCTCAAATGTAGCAAATCTCAAATTTTCTACACAGCAAATTACTCCAGTATCAGAGTAAGACCGTCCTCATGTGAACTTGCCTCTTGCAGAACACTGTGGGAGACCAAGAGGGGATAGTGCAGGCTTCCTGCCTGCCACTAGGAGCCAGTTATGCACTATAAGTTAAACCAGAAAATCCATTAAATAGTTTAATTTATAGGGTCCCTCCAGATGTGCAGTTAAGAAATACAGTAAGTTCTTTTTTTCTGTACTAAAAATCATTATTACAGGGTTTCTGCCTAGTGCTGTTGCACAATGGTTTCCTAATGTTGTCATCCAAGGCTTTTGGTATGGTTTCCATGCTGCCTAGACACCCTTTCTGGGACAAAAAATGTGGGTCATGGAAACAGCTGGGCTGTGAGGAGAAAAACTGAGATACCTCATGTACTACTGTACACATGACACCAGCTTGGTGTATGTGCGGAGTCTTGCATCATCCAGGTATTTGCAGGCAATTGAACCCTGAGAGATTTGCAAGAGGTCTTTTTGAAGAGCTCAATGGGAAACTAGTAGAAATGATATGTGATTAATAATAAACATATTTTTCTACTTGATCACTCAAAACAGAAGAAAAGCCTGCAGAGACAGGTTTGTTGTTTTCAGTTTGCTTTGTGGGTAGGAGGGTATGTTCTAAATAAAACTTGTTTTGTGCTGAGAGAATTGGTTTTATATGACCAGTGACATAAGTAAAGTCTCTATTACAAAGCCATAATGCACTTAAAATATTGCTACTGAGGGTAGCAAGGCTGGCTTGTAATTCACTAGCTCTCCCCTCCTTGTTATGGTCCTCTGGATGAGGAAAATGCCTCTGTTCTTGGCTGCTTTCTGTACAAGTAGTCACCCTTGCTGAGCACCCTGTATGGTGTAGAAGTCGTATCAAACTCCACACTACAATTATGACAAAAGTCAAATGCATCAATTGGGATGACCCTGATCCTGTCTCTATGCACTGGCATGGCAGCACAGCACCCTGACTGCTTGTGGGTCAGCGCCTTTTTAGGGACATAATCACAAACTCTTGCTGACCTCTCTCTTGACTTTGCGACCCTGGTGGGTTCCTAGTTCTGCAGGTCATAAGGACAGACTGTATAACAAGAAGTGAAGTATCAGAAGGCTTACCTAAGACCTTGCTGTAGTAGTTATCCCAATGTCCCCAGTAGCTCTGGAAAACGTAATCTTGCAGGTGGTAAGACACAAAGTTTTTTACTCTTTCCCCAAAAGACATGTGGTCAGTGAGCTCAGACAGGGCTGCAGGCGTGTAGGATGGTGGGGCTGGGATCTTGCCACAGTGCCTTTCCAGAGTGAAGGCTGGGGAGAAACGTAGTGAGTAGACAAAGGGAATGTCCAGCTTGAGAGCCAGGAGTTCCCCACAGGGGGTCACAGCATCTGACAGCAGCAGGTCAAAGCCAGACCCCTGCAGACGAGCCATCAGCTCTTGGTTGGTCAGCACCGCATCACACATCATCTTGTTCATCTTCTGCCAGCCTACAGACAGTCTTCCCAACTCCTTGTAAAACTGCCAGAAGGTCAAGATGGTTGGCCTGTTGTTGAGCCATAGATCCACTATGTCGTTAAGCAAGGTCTCAGGTAAATCTTTGTCAAAGGGCACATTATAGATCTCAAACTTCTCCGTAGTCTTAGGCCTGGGTTCAATGAAGAGAGTAGTGTTGGGTACCAGGATGGTAAAGCTGTGCCCACGGCGGATGAGCTCCTGTACCATTACATTCATGTTCATCCAGTGGCTGCCTTCTGTTGGCCAAACCAGTATCTTCCCACAGAAGACAGGCCCTAGAAGAGCAACCTGAAAAATAAGCAGCTGGAGGTATTTCTTTGAGCTGGTTGTTTTCATGGCCATGGCGGAGTCAATGGCTAGATAGTCTGGGAATTTTCCCTTCCAGATGGGAGTTCTGCACCTCTGTGTTGTGTTTGATGGCTCCTTACTAGCCCTCTTAGCAGAAGTGAGACTTTGCTGTTGCACAGGTAGTGCCTTTATAACCTGTGTTTTGTCTGAGCTCTGAAAAAAAAAAGATTTAAAAATATGTTTGGTGATTCATTTTTCCCTTTCTGCCTTCTACCCTGTTAGTGTCCCACTGAGGGAATTCTATTCTTCTGTTAGGAGGATAACAGCAATCCTCCCTCCTGTCAAAGGAGCTAGTCCTCTGGATGCCAGCCCTGAGACTCAAACAAATCCCTTGCATTTTTTCCATGAACTAGCAATGCCAGAGTCAGGCCAAGGAATAAGAGGCCACAGGGCTGACTTGGAAGTGTCATCCTTCTTCACAGTGAGATGCTAAAAGTGCTGGTATTTCTTATGCTGAGAGAAGTCAACAAATCCTTGCTTTGGTTGATGATAATACCAATAATAACATGCAATTTGTTCTAATAGGTCACCAGTAGCTTCCAGCTGCTCCCAGACAACAATGGACAGTGAGTCCATTGCTACTACCTGTGACAGACACATCACTGCCAACCTGGTCATGTTGTGGGCTCGGTTCAGGCGTCTAAACATGGGGCTGGGCCTCTTCTGGGTCCTAAAGGTGCTAAAGAGCAAAACCTACATCATCTGGGATGGCTCTCACTTGGAAAGCTGTTCCTTTAATATAAACACCATGCCTGGAAGCAGTTCTTTAACCACCTGGAGCCAAAATGACAACTAAACTAGTGATACACTTGATCCAACACAATTTGGGGAACAAATGCCATGCAGCAAAAAACTCTTACCTAGCAGAGTCTTCAGAGGTACATTGTGCTCTGAGTTGCAAGGTGCAATATGCTACACCTGTTTGCTGCTTTTCCTTGCTGCTCCTCTTGTCTGTGCCTGGGCTGCTCCAGCAGGATTGGTTATCAGGCAGAAGGAGCTTAAGTAAGTTACACTCTGAAGTGGACTTTTCAAAAGGGGGAAGTAATAAAATACAACAAGGCATGTATTCTGTACTTATTCATTGCTTTGTTATGCTCTGAGAATTTAATGGTTGAGATGGTATTTCTATTGCCAGGATATAGTACAATGTTATTACAGAGCCAGGTTCTTAGGAAGACTGTATGCTAGAGATAAGAAATATCATGTCTGATTGCTAAAAATACTTTCTACTTTAAAACAAAATATTTTCTTTTCCTCCCTTTAGGGTCCCAGGTGGCAAAACAAAATTGTTACATAGTAGATATGTATATAAACTGTCAACAGGAACAAAAAGTGAATCTTGTGGTTTGTTTGCAGAGGTTTTCAAAAGTTGTGCTGTCTGTGGGAGTTTCCAAAAGTTGGTATGTTACCTGTGTTGGTTCTGTGGCCCTTGATTCTGGAGATCTAGGCAAGTGTTTAATAACCTGAAAATATAGGAATCTAAAGGTGCATTTCAATGATTTTTAACTATTGTACATAATATTGAACATGGATTTTTCTAAACCCTCAGAATCCAGGACTATTATACCAGCATGTTTCAACCACAATTTGGCCTTACAGACAGTAATTTCACTACAGTCTCTCCACAGACCTTTCTACCCAGAGTAAGATTTTTTTTTTTAGCCTAATTTAGCTTATTTTATGAAGTCCTATAAGAAACTAATAGATTTTCCAGCAACTATTGAACATGTTCATATGAGCTAGAGGAGATCATAAAACCATAGAATATCCTGAGCTGGAAGAGACCCACAAGGATCATTGAGGTCCAACTCCTGCCCCTGCACAGGACAGCCCCAAGAATCACACCATGTGCCTGAGAACACTGTTCAAATGCTTCTTGAACTCCCTCAGGCTTGGTGCTGTGACCATTCCCTGGATAAAAGCATAGATGGGAACTTGTTTTTTGTTTCCAACCCCTTAGTATCAAATTTCTGCACAGCAAATGAGAGCAATTGCTAGGGAAACCAAAGAGTTAAAATTGTCTTGTTTCCATGGCCAGCTCTAAAAATGATACTCAGATTACTCAGAGAAGATAAGCATTTTGAGAGGATTAAAGTACAAAATCCAGCACATGAGAGAGAAGTGGAGCAGAAGAAAGTAGATGGTGTTAAGTGCCTGTATTTCAACCATCTAACATTACTAACAGAAGTGCTGCAGACAGTGATGCAACCTCCAGTCTTGGAGCTTTTCAAGGCTAAGGCCCTCATGCAGAAGTTAGGCAATGCATACTAATGTTTTCCACACATGGGTCTCTTCACCATTGTTCTGGCTGGCTGGGGGTTGCAGTGTGCATAGCACTTTGATATCTAGGAAACCTCGAAGCCAGCCAGCACCTTAGAAATTCAGGGCCAGGGTGGAAAAGAAGATTTATTGCCCTGAAGAAGTACCAAATGACTCTGTGCTTCCCCTTTCACTTAATGCAATGAAGCAGCAGCTGGTCTGAAAGCAGACTTAAAAGTCTTGACTAGCTTTTTTTTTTTCTTTTTGTGAGGGGGTGGGGGTGTTGGCAAGGAGAAGGGAGTATACTACATTGGGAAAATTTCAAAATTGGCTCATCCCTACATGCAGAGGTGACAGGATTGAGCAATTCTGCAAAGTCACATGTGTATGTGCTCAGTAAAAGCACACGTGTTTTGTAATCCCCGGGGTATAGGGAAACTCCAGCAAAAGTTAATGAGATGAAATAGTTTCACCATTACCATCTCTCTTGAATAAATGGTATCTTTTTACCTCTGCACTGTTACTGCAGGATGAAAAAAATGGGCTGGGTTAATAGCGTTGCACTTGGATTTTTTAAATTCGGTTTAGGATTCTACAAACTCTCTTCACTGCTGCAGTAATGCTGCAAAAGCACCTTGGTAGGTAAACAACAGCAATCAGGGTGGCTGGCACAGGAGCCATTTCCACTCTGCAAAGCCAAAATATTAAGGAAATGAAAGAAGGTTCAGGCCAAGCTTGGTGTGCCTGCTAGGAATCTCTATTGTTGGTGGAAGAATAGGTGCTACACCCTGTCCTTGTCAGTGAGGAGCAGCAGCAGACTTGCCCAAGCTCCCTGCAGATGTGGCACACTCCCATCTTGCCAGCATCTGTCCAACCTTCCAGGGAAAGCTGCGTGCTATGGTGATGGGCAAATCTACAAATCCCATGTATATGGACATGATGGGACTCATCTAATGCCTCACCAGCCCAAAAAAGGAGGAATTGCTCTCTCCACTCCACCTTTTCATGAATGTTTGCTGTTCATGCTTCCGTGGCAAGCCTTTCCCCATGCCTTTCCCAGTCATCCTTCCAATCATTTGTTTTAGTGGGAGAGTTTGCTGCTGGGGCAGGGAGGAGCTAGGCAAAGACCGGGCAGGTGACAATGGCCAGGGCAGCCTGATCACCAGGCGTCATTCCTGCCCAAGGAGCAGCAGTGATAGCACCAGAGGGCACCGCGACCATCACTGCACCCACTGCTGGGGACAGGGGTCCCAACTGCGGGGACAGGAGCACACTCAGAGCCCCAGCAAGGGCAGGGGTGCCAACAGCGCACCAGCATCACCCAGAGCAAGCACCTCCTCCCTTGCCTCAGCGCCCCTGGGGAGCAGGGAACTGGATTCCAGGGGTTATTGCAGGAGACCACAGAGCAGGGGAAGGTTTAGGGGTGATGATTGCACTCCAGAGTACCCCAAACCCACCACCCTGGACCCCCCCTCACCTAAGACCTGCTGCTCTGCGCTGGGAGAGTGACGCCGGGACGGTGACACCAGGAGGGTGACAATGGGAGGGTGACAGCAGCAGTTTTTAAGGGCAGAGAGAGGGAGGCAAGGGCAGTAATGTTTACCAATGCTGTGGCCGCTGCAGGGAGGGAGGAGCGAATGCAGGGAGAAAGTGGCTACCACTGACCTGCAGGCAGGGCCACGGAAGACAACTCCAGTCCCACCAGTACTGCTCTTCCCCACAGGTACCAGGCTGTGTGAAGGTGGGGAGGAACCCAACAACTACCCCACATGCAGTTTTGCCAAAACATTCTGCAATCCCATGAGCTGCTGCTGGCAATCCCCCCACCACAGCAGCTGAGGGGTGACACCTGCTTCTCCCCAGCCCAAGAAGAGGACAGCAGCCCCAGGGGGACAACTGGGTTGGGATCAGCAGAGGCTCAGGACAGTGAGCACCCCATGGCAGTGTCAGGAAGCACATTTTATTTCTCTCCAGCAGTTCCAGGGGAAAGGAAGGAATGGCAGCAGTGCCATAACAGCACAGGGCGGATTTGGGGGGTGTCTGGTGGTGTCCCCTCAGATCTGAGTGCGGAAGCACAGGTCGGTGCCTGACATCTTCTGCGCATAGTCCTGGTCAAAGCGCTCGTTCTGGGCCACGGTGAAGTGGTTCTTCCAGTCTCCGGTGGTGCCTGTGGCCGGGCCAGATGGGGCTCAGCAGGGCCGGGGCAGACAGTGCGCCAGGCCCCCCGCAGCCGCTCACCTTTGCGCATGAAGGGCGACACGCTGTGGTCCATGAGGTCAGAGGGCACCTTGGTGTAGTTGGTGGCAGGGTTGTCCCGCATGGCTTCAAAGGACGTGTGTCGGGTGATGGTGTCCAGCGCCGCCTCCGACAGCTTCTGCCCCAGGAACTGGGCCACCTTGGCAATCTCCCGGCGGAGGTCCTGTGTGACACAGGCCAACACTCACCCTTCCTGCCACGCCCAGACCCCACACCACCATCCACCCTGCCCCATCACCTCCTTCAAGTCCTCATAGAAGAGGTAGAGAATGGGGTGATCCTTCCTGCGCTCCCAGTAGCCCTTGACATGGTCGTACCAGGAACCATACGCCACTGCATGAGGAGAGCAGCCAGTAGGTGACAGTCCTTTGCAGGATCCCCTGCATGCACCCAGGGGTGCCCTGTCCCACCTCTGCCAGCCATGAACTCCTCCAGATACTGGGCCCATGTCCCAGGGTGCGGCAGCAACTTGTTCATCAAATCAAAGTGGTAGTAGGAGACAGCCACGTCCTTGGCGTTGCGCCCCACATAGATCATCTGCAGATGGGCCACGGAGGTATGAGGGGCAACCCCAGGACACCCAATATTGAGGACGCTCCAGCTCTTAGAACTACCATGAATATTAAAGATGCTGGAGGGAGCAGTGGGGAGTGCTGTCGCAGAGGAATAGGCTGTTGAAATTCCCTCTAGGGCAGGGACAAGGGTTGGGTGTTACCTTGCAATGGTTTACCCAGAAGGATTTGGGCAGGATATGTGCTGGCAGGTGTGTCTTCACCACACGGGGTGAGGGCATGGTGGCCAGCAGGTCTGTTCCTGGGGGATTCCAAAGCACTTCCTCAGTGGGTCCTTGGCAAAGACCCTTGGAACTCAGACCATGTGGGGTACCCCTGCACATCACTACCTGCTGCCATCTTCCCAGGGGCAGAGAACTCCAGCATGGGCACTCTCTTGCTGATAATGTCCCGTTTGCACTTCTCAGGATTTCCGCCTTGCAGGATCATATCCACAATCTCGCTGACCCAGGTGGTGCCTGGGGAAATGAACTCATAAAGGGGAGCAGCCAGAGCAGCACCAGATGTCTTAGAGCTTACAGTCCCTCAGACTTCAAATAGATACCATGGGGGAAAAGGAAAATCCTACACAACTCTGTCCTGACAGCCCCTAAATGTGCTGCATACTCCCAGGCAGTGGGTCTCAGATGAACAGCCTTGCCCACCCAGTACCAGTACATCTGGTTGCCTTGGGGATGCTCACCAGATTTGGGGTAGGTGACCACCACGATGTCCTCGGGTTGGCTCTGGAAGGTGTCAACCCGTTCCCAGTTGTGAGCAAAAGCATTGACCATGGGGATGCCGTGCACTGTGAGCCAGGGCTGCCGCAGATAGGGGTCCGGATTGGCCATCTGCTGGGGACAGGGACATATGGCAGGGCTGGCTGATGAGGCCCCTCCCCACCCTCTCAGGGTGGCCACCAGCCAGGGCAGCCTGGTCACCTGGCACTGTGCCTGCTCAGGGAGTGGCAGTGATAGCACTGGAGCATAGACCAGAGGTCACCGCGGCCATCGCTGCACCCACCGCTGGGAATAGGGGTCCCAGCTATGGGGACAGGAGCACACCCAGAGCCCCAGCAAGGACAGGGGTGCCCACAGCATGCCAGCATCACCCAGACCTAGGGGACTAGACTAGAATAGCACCTCTTCCCTTGCCTCAGCACCCCTGGAGTGCAGGGAACTGGGTCCCTGGGGATACTGCAGGAGACCACAGGTCAGGGGAAGGTTTAGGGGTGCAGATTGCACACAAACCCAAAATGCCCCAAACCCACCTCCCTAGACCCTGCAGCATGCAGCTCTGTGCAGCTGAGCATGGGCAGAGCACCCACAGGGCACCCCGGGATACCTGTCTCACCTAAGAGCTGCTGCTCTGTACCACGAGAGTGACGCCGGGACAGTGACACCAGGAGGGTGACAGCAGAGGACAGGGAGATCCAGGACGTCGCAGCAGAAATTGCGGGAAGGAGAAGGAAACAGTTACGGCACTGAGGGCAGTAATGTTTGCCAGCCCAGCAGCTGCAGGGAGGGAGGAGCGTGTGCAGGGAGAAACCAGCAGCCACTGACCTGCAGGCAGGGCCACAGAGGAAATCTCAGCCCAGCCCCACAGGTCCCAGGCCATATCCTGCTGTGTGAAGGGAGGGAGGACACCTCTCACTGCCCACACCCACCCAAAATGTTCCCCATACACAGATTTGCCAAAACATTCTGCAATCCCATGAGCTGCTGCTGGCAATCCCCCCACCACAGCAGCTGAGGGGTGACACCTACTTCTCCCCAGCCCAAGAAGAGGACAGCAGCCCCAGGGGGACAACTGGGTTGGGATCAGCAGAGGCTCAGGACAGTGAGCACCCCATGGCAGTGTCAGGAAGCACATTTTATTTCTCTCCAGCAGTTCCAGGGGAAAGGAAGGAATGGCAGCAGTGCCATAACAGCACAGGGTGGATTTGGGGGGTGTCTGGCGGTGTCCCCTCAGATCTGAGTGCGGAAGCTCAGGTCAGTGCCTGACATCTTCTGCGCATAGTCCTGGTCAAAGCGCTCGTTCTGGGCCACGGTGAAGTGGTTCTTCCAGTCTCCAGTGGTGCCTGTGGCCGGGCCAGATGGGGCTCAGCAGGGCCGGGGCAGACAGTGCACCAGGCCCCCCGCAGCCGCTCACCTTTGCGCATGAAGGGCGACACGCTGTGGTCCATGAGGTCAGAGGGCACCTTGGTGTAGTTGGTGGCAGGGTTGTCCCGCATGGCTTCAAAGGACGTGTGTCGGGTGATGGTGTCCAGCGCCGCCTCCGACAGCTTCTGCCCCAGGAACTGGGCCACCTTGGCAATCTCCCGGCGGAGGTCCTGTGTGACACAGGCCAACACTCACCCTTCCTGCCACGCCCAGACCCCACACCACCATCCACCCTGCCCCATCACCTCCTTCAAGTCCTCATAGAAGAGGTAGAGAATGGGGTGATCCTTCCTGCGCTCCCAGTAGCCCTTGACATGGTCGTACCAGGAACCATACGCCACTGCATGAGGAGAGCAGCCAGTAGGTGACAGTCCTTTGCAGGATCCCCTGCATGCACCCAGGGGTGCCCTGTCCCACCTCTGCCAGCCATGAACTCCTCCAGATACTGGGCCCATGTCCCGGGGTGTGGATGGAACTTGTTCATCAAATCAAAGTGGTAGTAGGAGACAGCCACGTCCTTGGCGTTGCGCCCCACATAGATCATCTGCAGAAAGCTCGTTGGCATGTAGGGACTTGCAAGGTCCCAGCGAGGCAGGGAGCCCCTTATGTCTGCTGGAATCCTCTAAGTATGTTCATTCCAGCCTGTTACCTTGCAGCGGTTTTCCCAGAAGGATTTGGGCAAGATGTGAGCTGGGATGTGGGTCTTGATGATGCGAGGGGATGGCATGACCTCCAGCTGCTCTGTGCCTGTAAGGATTTCTCCCAGAAGTGATCCCACTGTAGTGCCCTCCCATGCAAAACCAAACCTGTCCCCTTCCAGTACCTACTGCCACCCATCACCCTCTGCCCCACCGCTACCTGCTGGTAACTTCCCAGGGGCAGCACACTCCATCATGGGCACCCGGTTCACAATGTCATCCTGCTTGCATTTTTCTGGGTCTCCGCCTTTCAGGACCATGTCCACGATCTCACTGACCCAGGTGGTGCCTGGTGGGGAGAGGTTGGTTGTCCAGCTGATGCAATTCCCCCTGGAGACCCATCTCAGGCACCAGAGGGTCACCATCTACCAGCGTTGCCTTTTGGCACACCCCTGGTCCCAGCCCAGGTACCTGCAGCATGGGCTCCCTTCCTGAGCATGGCCCTTCTTTGGTGCCTGGGGATGCTCACCAGATTTGGGGTAGGTGACCACCACGATGTCCTCAGGGCGGGTCTGGAAACTGTCAACCCGTTCCCAGTTGAGGGCGAAGGCATTGACCATGGGGATGCCATGCACGGTGCGCCAAGGCTGCCGCAGATAGGTGTTCGAATCGGCCATCCTGCTGGGGACAGGGACATGTGGCAAGGCTGGCTGGCAGCAAGGAGCATCATGGGGCCATCTCCTTCCCTAGGGGCTCCAAAATCCTTGCTGAGCTCAGCTGCCCTAGCCATAGGAAGGAAACCATGCCCTGCTTGCTGGCATTGCAGGAGGTGGCACCTGTTTTCTGTGGGCATTTTGGGGCCCAGATGGTGGTGCAGGGAGAGTGGAAGGGCATGGCCAGCTCTGGGGGGCTCAGGTCGGACAGGCAGTGGGCAGCTGCCCATACCAAGCTGGCAGTGCTGTTCCTGGGTGTAAAAACTCTCAAGGGCATTCCTGGTTGGAGCTGCAGGCTGCTTTCTCTTGCTTTTTCCTCCCCATCTCCCTGTCGTACAGCAGCCTTGCTTTCAGGGGGCTTGAATGAGGGTTTGACAGAGACAGGAACGAGGAGCAGAACTCACAGGACTCTCTCTCTCCCTAGGAAGCCTTTCTACCCACGGCAGAGATAGAAACGCTGGACGTGCCAGCGGCAAAACCCCCACGCTGTGATTTTTGGAGAGAGGCTTGGTGTCTTGCTTCCATCTCCCGGGGGCTTGCGGGGACACGGAGCCCCCGCATCCACCCCCGCAGGTCCCCGCTTATGAGGCCAGGGTACCCCGAAATGGCCGCGGCCACAGCCCCCCGGTTACTTGCCTCTTTTCCGGGCGCTCTGGCAGGGAGGGGGCAAAGCTTGGTCCGCCGCTTACGGGGCGGGATTTATTAATTTCCTTCCCCTGCACGGAAGATGGAGGCGCAGCGAGGCGGGGGACACCGCTGGGACAGGAGCCTGGAGGACCCGGTCCCGGTGCTGCGGTGGGAGGAGAGCAGGGAAGGGGCGAGCGGGGATGAGAACGGTCCCCAAATGCCTGTGAGGAGCTGTCCGTGCTCAGCGCCCCTCGGGACGGCGGAAACCACAGCTTCCCCTCCGCCCGCTGAAGTAAACACAGGGAGGAAATCCCAACCCACATCCCGGGACATTGAACATCACCCTGTCCTGGTCCAAGAGTCACCTGCGTGGACGTCCCCAGCTCCTCACACCGACGTGGGGCTTGCGAGTGGGATGTGGGGTTCAGGCTTTGGTCATACCCCTACTCCACTCAAATACAGGTCCAAAGTTTGCAGGGTTGCAAAGCAAAAGTGCTCCTGCGAAAAGCGTTTAAAGGTGCTGATGGTGGGAAAATGTTCTTCCTTACCTTAGCTGGGAGGGAGTGCAAAGGGCAGGAGAGATGGCAGCTGGGCAGGGTCAGCAGCTCAGCTGTTGGCAGCCTTGATAAAAACGTCCCTGATTCGTCTCCAGGGCCAAGTTCCTGCTGAGATGAGGCATGCCAGGGCAGGTGTTCAGGTGTTTCACTGTCCATGTGCCAGCAAAATTTGCTGCGTGTGCAAACAGGGCAGGCAAAGCCAGGAGCTGGGGAAACACTTCTTTCAATGGAAGGCATCTCCACTGGAGATGGCATCATGGCATTTAAATGAATGTGTGCAAACGATTTATTTCTGTGAGGCAGGTCCCCTCATAGCACTGCTGCTCTTTAGCAGTTGGATCTGGGCTGCATCTCTTTTGGGATAGAACAACCCCACAAGGCTGTCTTGCCAAGAATCTGCAATCTTGGAAACTGAAGAACCGGCCAGAAATGGGGCTTAAATGGGGAACCTGGGGCTTCAAAGCACACCTTTGCACCCAGTGGGACAGGGACTGGTATGCTCCAGGCATCCCAGAGCAAGGGCAAGGTGCAGACAGGTTACAGGCTGAAAGGTGTGTTCTTTGTCCAGCAAGGACAGTGATGTTGCTGACCCTGGCCACATACCAGCAGGGAGCTGTTTCCCTTCACCTTTGTTCCAAAAACTATGGGCTGCCAAGCTCCAGCTGGGCCAAGGAGAGCCCACCCTCTCTGTCAAGAAACTTGGCACAACCCAGCGGCATGAAAGCTCTTGTGCACGCAAGGGCTGTGTCAGCACTGGATTTACTGGTGCTCTGGGGATTTTCCACTAGTCATCGATCTTTGTCCCTCCCGGCACCTTGGTAGGCTGGGGCAGCCCAAGTTGACAAGGGCCAGTGGTGATTTCTGGGAAGGTGCCCACTCGCAGGGATGCCTGACCATCACTAACTAAAAATCCACTGTGTGCCCACCCTCTCTCCTGATGACCATGAAGGTGTTCCTGGACACTGCCTAGAGTTCCGGGGGTTCAGGCCCCACCCTCATTTTCCCTGCAGGCAATGACTCAACTTCCATTTATCACAATTTATTGCAGGGGGAAAAGTGAATTAGTGCAAACATCTCCATCTGGATCCATCCTCCCCACTGGGAGAGCAAGAAGCACAGTCCTCCTGGAAAGGGAGATGAGTCCCTCACAGTTCCATCTGGAAGCAGAGGTCAGAGCCTGCCATGAGCTCCTGGTAGTGCTGGTCAAAGCGCTCATTCTGGGCCACAGTGAAGTGGTTCTTCCAGTCTCCAGAGATCCCTGGAAGCAAGAAAATAACTGGGTAAATCCTCACACACATGATATATTTGCAGCCACAGATGGGGGCTGAAATACAATCCAGGGACATCCCTCCCAAATCCTCCACCACTGGGCAAACCCCCACCTTTTCGGAGGAAGGGGGAGATGCTGTGATCCATCAAGGTGGGGAGCATGGTCTCATAGTTGGCAGCAGGGTTCTTCTTCATCTCTTGGAAGGAGGTGTGGTGCAGGATGCTCTCCACTGTTCTCTCTGACAACTCTTTACCCAGGAACTGCAAGATCTTCTGCACCTCCTGCCGTGGGTCCTGCAGGGTGACTGATATGAGCAGGCTGCCAAAAAAGTGGGAAAGTGGGGGGGGGGGGGGGGGCAACCAGGGTTCCTTCCCCTCCATCCCACCCTCACCTTCTTCATGTCCTCATAGAAGAGGTAGAGTATCTTCTTCTCCCACTTCTTCTCCCACCATCCACGCACGTGGTCATACCAGGATCCGTAGGGCACTGTGGGATATGGTCAAGGGATTAGCTGAAAAGAGGGGTAGCGGGGGATGTCCTTCCCACTGGCATGGCAGGGTGGGCATGCTGTGGCTCAGCTCACACCTTTGCCAGCCATGAAGTTCTCCAAGAACTCAGCCTTTGTGCCAGGGTCGTGGTGTATCTTGGCCATCTGGTGGAAGTAGTAGTACGAGATGACAACATCCTTGGGGTTGCGGGCCATGTAGATAATCTGGAGAGAGCCAAGGATGTGTTTGGGAGGTACAGAGTAGTGCCTCCTCCCCACCAACCCAGATGGGGAGACAGGGAGCACCTGCCATGTTACCTTGCAGTCCTTCTCCCAGAAGGAGGTTGGGAGGAGCTGGACCGGGAGATGGGTCTTTACCAGCCGCGGGGATGGGGTGTTCTCCAGCTGATCAACACCTGTGGCACAGGGGACTTAGATGTTTGAGCCCCAGCACCCGCACCCTCATGCTGGCTCAGTTCCCTCTCTACCCAAGCCAGGCAGCCAGGCTGGGGAAGCTCACCACACAGACTCTTGGAGACCTTCAACTCCAAGAAGGGCACACGGTTGTAGATGGCATCCCGTTGGCACTTCTCCACATCGCCATTGTGGTAGATCATGTCCATGATCTCACTCAGCCACGTTGTGCCTGCCACAGAGGGACAGCATTGCAGAGGCTGGTGTCACCCCATGCCCCTGGCACCCTTCCCCAGGACCACTCACCTGATTTGGGGTAAGTGGAGATGAGCAGGTCATCTGGACGTGCTTGGAAAGCCTTCACCTGAGGCCAGCCCTCGATGAAGCTCTTGTAGAGGGGAATGCCATGAAGGCTTCCCAGCTCCTGCCTGATTGCATCTTCCTGCTCCATGGCTGACAGTGGGTCTACACAGCACTGGCTGTCTTCCCTGCTGGTAGCCTTCACAACCTCTGAACTGGCTGGCACCTGTGCCAGGACTGTGCCTGGAGTAGTACTGGATCCTGTGCCAAGACTGTGCCTGGGGCAGTGCCCCATCAGGCGAAGTCCAGCCCAAATCACATGTGACAGAGGTATTGCCAGAGCCACGGGAGTGTGCCCTGATCCCTGGTAGGATACTTTGGTAATGTGGATGCTGGCTATGCACCAAGCCCAAGCCATGAGGGGCTGGGAATGGAGCCCAGCATCACCTCTCCTCCCACATGGCTGAACTTCTCCCCCAGCTATAGCCCCTTTAATGAGTGCCACGGGGTTGTGGAGGTACAGAGACAGCTCTTCCACCCAGGGCCCCCATTGCAGGCAGCCATACCTCTCAGGATTCCATGTGCTCTGGTGGCCACGAGCCCTGGCACCTCCACCCTCCTGCCACACCCAAGCTGTAAAGGTTAGTGAGAGATGGCTCAGCTACGGAGCACAGCTATGGACCTGGCTGAGGGTGCTCCTAGCAAGGGTAGCCCCCCTCTCTGCCCTCCTGAGTGCTCCTTTGATGCCTCTTGTAGGAAAGGGATGAATAAGCTGATCTGCTCCATCCTGGATGATCTGATCCAGCAGGTTGTGCAGTACAGGAACCCACCATGATGGAGCAGGTGCTGCTTTTGCTCCAGGAGATCGAGGAGAAGCAGAAGCCAAGTGGTGCCTGGCCCAGGCAGATGGGGTCTCTGGGAAAGAAGGCACCAGTGTGGGACAGAGCATCTGGACCATCTGCAGAAATACAGACTCACTACTCTGACCTTCTGTATCCAATGAGGAAGATGGAAGAGAGTAAACGTGTCTGTTACCCTGACAAAAAAATACATGCAACATTTTCATCTGATGATGAGGAAATAACATAATGATCTTTACTTAAAATTGAAATACAGATGATGGACAGGGTCGGCAAACTGCTACCAAAACGGTGCTATATATGGTGGCCAAAGTTCCAGGAAAAGTCTGGCAGACTTACATGGGATGGAAACATACAGGGCAATCCCCAAAACAGAAAACTGGGAAAAGATGATTCTTTATCTCCTTCAACTTCCCCTGAATCTGCTAGGCCTCATGGTGGAGAGGACAATCACACACAAGTAACTATCCCATTTGATCCAATTCAGGTGGCTTATTTGCAAGAGAATTTTGGCCATAAACTAGGTGATACTGAAATCCAGCAACTGGAATCCTATCAGTGCAGATACAATAATGGCTCATACATTCAGATTCCAGCTGACTCTCATCAACAATTAATTGCTAACACCATTGAAATGCTCCAGGATAACATCTCTTTGGCTCTTGGTTGTATTCAAGCCAGTTGTGGGTGACAGCTGCCATCACATGGGAAGGTGAAGACAGTGCTCCCTTCCCCTTAAGGGTGGGATGCCACAGTGGGCTGCAATGCCCCCACAGCTCCAGCACACAGTGAGATCCCCCGACACGGCCAGAAACCTATCATGGCTGAAGCCCCGTGCCCAGCACCCCTCCTCAAGTGCTCCAGCTTTACAAGTGCAGTTACAAGGGAAAGCACTTTGGGGTCTGGACCTGTGACAGGTGGATTTATGGGGATGGCTATTAGCTCTCCCATTATGCTGTTTGGGGGATAAATGGATCAAAACCCTGCTCTTAGCTGGCTCATTGCTCTTTATTCCTGAACTATGTTTCTCATCCATCCCAGTGGGGCTTGGTGACCATCTCAGATCCCTCCCTTGTTTCTCATCCCTCAAAAATATCTGGGGGTGGTAGGCAGGAATGCTATCTGTAGCTCAGCGGGATGCTTTGATAACCAGCTCTCGGTCCACTGCCCGGAGGAAACGTTCATTGAGAAAAAGGATCTGCCCATGGGGCAGGACACGGTCCAGGAGGCCATCAGCGGCATCTGGACGGAGCAGGACATCGGCGCCGGGGCCAAGGAGGCGCAGGGAGAGGAGCAGGCGGGGAGCCAGGCGCCGCAGGGTGATCTCAGCCAACGACAGATTCTCCTGGGGTTCACAAACCAAGGCGAAGGCAAGGGCCAGCACTGATAACCAGACTACTGTCACCCGCTCAGGGAATGGGTCTCCAGGGGGCATCTGGAAAAGACCCCCTGGAGCATCTTGGAGTGACATCGGCTCATCGGGTAGCTGGGGAAGTTGTGGGGAGGACGGGCGCCCCAAGGATGACTGAAGCAGTTGACACTGGGAGGCCACTTGCCTGGAAGAGAAACGGGGGACCCTCGTATTAAGGACCCCCACCTCATCCCGGGACAGTGTTGGGGGAACAGTGTCCCAGGATCCCCAGAAAGGGAGGATCCCATGAATGGGGGAGTGGGGGGCATGGTCCTGGGGTTCTCGCCGAGCCCTGTCCCCCGAAAGGGGGGCTGCCACAGGCTCTCCTCAGGAATGGAAGGTGTCCCACAGTCAAGAGGTGTCCCAGCCCTGGGGCCAGGCAAAGCCCAAGAGCCCGCCCATCAAACAAAGGGCGTATCACGGCTGCGGGGATCCCAGGGACACGGACGGCACACGGTGGCGGTGTCGCACCGCGCCCAGCCACCCCGGAAGGAGATTCCCGCGGGGGGGATGTCCCGGCGTACCTGGCCACGGCCAGCGGCTGCTGCTTGCGGCGGAGGCGCTGCGGGGCCGCGGGGCCGGTGCCGGCGGGTCCCGAAGGAGCGCGCGGACAGCACGCGGCAGGGGGCGGGGCCACCGGCGCCAGCGGCGCCAGGCGCGCACCGTGGCGGCCCCGCGCGCCGGAAGCGGCGGCGCCGCCTCGGACGGGTGCGGGCCGCGCGTCGCGATTGGCCAAGGCTGGCGGGCAGCGAGAGCTGATTGGCGGGCGGAGGGCGGTGGGCGGGGAAAGGGCGCGGGGCTCGGCCGAGGCGGGGGCGCTGCCCCGCCGCGTCCCCCCGGGAGCCATGGCCTTGTCGCTGCTCCTGCTGCTGCTCCCGTCCCGGGATGGCTGCGTGCGAGATGGGCTGGACACGCCTGGGGGAGGACGTGTGGCCCCCGATGGCTCAGGGTGATATGGCCAGGGCCAGCATGGAAAGGTGCTTGTCTGGAGTGGGGCATACGGAGAAGTGTGACTGGCACAGGGGACATGGAAGCGCCTGTGGCCAGAAGGCCGTGGAGTGGGACATGTTTGGGTGGAGACGTGAGACTCTTCCATGAGACCTTTCCAGCCATGGAAAACTTGTTTTCTGCCTCAAGTGATTTCAGCGGTAAAAATGTTTTTTGACAAATTCCTTATGGCTGTGGCTGGTTAATCCATGGGTTGAAGGTGGGGGTGGGAGGGTGTTTCTGCCATGTTCGGGGCATGTTTGGGAATGTGATATCCCAGCTATGGTGTCATATTCAAACTACTGTGTCCTTATTTCAGCTATAATGTTACATTCAAACTACAGTGTCCTTATTCTAGCTCCGGTATCCATGCCAGGCATGATGTCCGAAAGGAATAAGACAAATGTGTCTTTAGAAACAGACCTCAATCTGCTTGTAGATAGAGCTAGGAACTTACAGATAGGGAAGTAACAGAAGAAACTATTAGTTCTAAAAAATGTTACTAATCAACACGGAATGTTGCTTAGCCAAGGCCATGTTAAATTCCTGAACCTAGAGAAAAGGAACAAAGACTTAATACCTTTACTTCTTTATTTTACATAACAAAAGGGGCCTGCGTATCAGAGGGGGGCATAGAGGAGGCAATTTGGGAAGTCTGTACCTTCCAAGTAACTCAGCCATCGGGAATGAGGAAGAGGGTGATGCGGCCAGGAACTTAGGACAAAAAGGGGGCTGAGTCCCCCAACAATCTGGGAGACCCGATGGGAAATTGCCATGGGCCTCTCCCTTTATTCAAATAAAGCCACGCGACTCCTCTGTCCCTCTTTTGGACACAAGCCTCTGACATCGTGGATTCACGTTCCTAACGGCGTCCCTCGCGGAGCTGTCTCCCAGGAGTGGGTGTGCAGCGTTGTCCTCTCGCAGCCTTGCTGCAGCGCACGGCCAGAGCCGCGGCTCGCTGCCCGCGGCCGGCGCGTCCCGCTGCCGCCGCCGGGGCTGCGCTGCTGCGCCGCGCCCGCCAGGCGGCGCCCGGCGCGGGGCAGTGCGCGGCGCGGGCGCGGAGCCTCTGAGGGGCCGCGCCTGCGGAGGAGCTGCGCGGAGCTGGCGGCTGCCGCTCCTTCGGGATTCCAGCTCGGGACAGGCTCTCTTTAGTTTCTGCTGCACCTCATTTGCAGCTCCAGGTGGTTTGTTTCTGTCCCCAGTTTGTCTCAGGTTCAGCTCATAGTATTTGTTCGTGCCTCCAGCATGTTTTAGGCTCCAATTTGGTTCACTTTCCCCAGCTTCTTTCCGGCTTCAGCTTATTTGCAGCTCCCGTTTGTTTCCGTGTTTGGTTGTGGCTCCAGTTCATTTCTGCTCCGGCTCGTTACTGCTTGTGCTTTTTCAAATGATCTTGGTTTTTGACAGGGCCACAAATCAATCACTATCGTAACTTAAATATGAAAAGACATAATTGTACGTTGTCTAAAGATGGACTAAACTTCTTGGACCAATGCAACTGGACCTTCAGCCTCCAGTGGGATTCCCCACAGGTGCCCCAGTACTGGATCCCACTGTCAGGAAAATCCACAAACGACAGAAGTTTATGTCGATACAGGAGAGACAGAGGAGTCCTGCAACTTTATTTGAATAAAGGGAGAGAGGCCCGCACACAAGCTCGCGGGGATTTCTCGCTCAAGGTTTCGGAGGGCACAGCATCCGTCCTCAACTCCCAGCTGCAGGTTGCCCTCTTCCTTTCTCCATTGGCTGAGGTACTCGGAAGGTACAGCCTTCCCAAACTGCCTACTACATATTCCCCCTTGTACCTACCATTTTTCCCCAAAGTTGAGAAATTGAGGTTTGTACAGACCCACTTGTTTGTTTCAGGAGCTAAGCTGTCTGGTCTCTGCAACAAACCTGCTGCCCAAAGTTAGTACAGACATTAAGACCCGTTTCAAATATGTTAATACCAGTACTGTCACTCATCAAATTGTAAAGACATTAGCTTTCCTCTTACCACCTTGATGAATAATGGGAGTGAAGTTCCAAACAAGGTAAAGAACAAAGTGGTTAAGCAATGAAAGCAACAGTCACAGGAATGTGGAAGAGAGAAAATTTATGACCTAAGTTCTTGAACGGGGAAAACACAGAAAGATAACACCCTTCTAGTCCAGAATGTGTAATGATGAACTAAAAAAATCCCCAGTTTTGACTGGTTCTGTACTGTGAACTTGCCCTAGGGATGAACTTTTGCTCCTTATAATAGTAAAAACCACACCCCAGCTCAGGCATCTCCCCCTACAAAAAGACCACCATGCGCCAGTAACAACTTAAGCCAAGTAGTAACTTAAGTAAGACTTAATAGCCCAAGATTGTGCCTCGGGGTGCTGCCTCTGGGATTTACCACCCAGCACCTGTTTCTGTGCAGAACAGTAAATCAAATTATATGGTTAGAGAAATCTCATTTTTTACACTGACAGTTTGGTTGAGTATCTGATCCTGTGAGTTAACCTAGAGAAGCTCTCACCCTTTTCACCACACTGTTAATTCTCTCAGTGATTTTGATACAGGGAGATGATCCAATAAATGTTTGCACATTATTCTAGCAGGGAAGATACATTTTCCTTGAAAATAGAGCCCTGCAGTCTCAGACTGTGTTCAGTGGCTGTTGCTATATCAAATTATTTTTCCTTCTTGTCATTACCACCCATTCTTACCTGCTACAAGATAACTGCTGCCCCCTCCAGCAATATCAGGGACCTATAGGGCAAGTCAGTTCAGCTATAGGTAATTTCAAAGTAGTTTATGCTGTGGTGACTTCATTGGTTTTGTTCTTTAAGCATTATATGCTAGCCTTATGCAGAATCCAGTACATAAAGGGGCTACAAGACAGCTGAAGAGGGGCTTTGGATAAAGGCATGGAGTGATAGGACAAGGGGAATGGCTTCAAACTGACAGAAGGCAGGTGATAGATTATATATCAGGAAAAAAATTCTTCCCTGTGAAGGTGTTGAGGCACTGGAACATCCCTGGAAGTGTTCAAGGCCAAGCTGGGTGGTGTAGTGGCCCTGTCCATTGCAGGGGGGTTGGAACTAGATGATATTTGAGGTGCCTTCCAACCCAAGTCATTCTATAATGCTGAGATACAAACAGGTCTGCTTCTGTCTTTTGGGGGCTGGGCTTGTGCAGTTGTGTTTTCCTTCTCTTATACCCAAACTAGAAGTTTTCCTTCCGTCTGAAATAAAAAAAGCAGAAACAGTAGGCTGAAGCAAAATTAAACAGAAAGAGAGGAGTTAATCACTCCCTCTATTTAGAACAGGATGAGGATTTAAAAAAGCCCCTAATGAACAAGAACAAAACAAACAAATGAACAGCCAAACTCCAAAGCACGGAAGGATATTTTGGTACTAACCTTGCTGGTGCAGCTGCTAACATAAATGTTTTCTGACACAAGTGCAACTGTTAAGCCATGAAGGCTTGTATACTCAGAGCAAGGCTAGGGTGGTGATTACTTTTGGCTGCACTGATTTCAGGTGGGTTTTACAATTCTGCTTTGCTTCTGAAAAAAATCAGAAATGCCTTCATGAAGTCTGGCAGAGAGCTGATGGCATTGGAGTGGTTGGAACTGGAGAAATCCAGAAAAACCTGAGCTTCCTAGTGCTGCAAGGCTTAGTTTGGCAAGTGAAAGGAAATTCAGTTGCATTCTCACAGTCCAGCCTCTTGATCAGGGAAAAGAATGCTCAGTGGTGTCTCTGAAGCCACCTCTCACTAAACAAATAAGCAGCTCCAAGGAGAAGCTCTTGACTCAATATAGTTCCACTATTTACTGAGGAAAGTGGTCTTATCTGCCTTTTAAGGAGAAAACTGCTTTATGACAATAGAAATACTCTTAGGTCATCAGCCTGTACCCTGAAGCAGCCTTTCTTGCATTCTCTTTCCTCCTCACTGTTTGGTTTCTTGGGTTATTTTTAATTTACAGTTACTGTCACATTTACAGTGGAGATGTGTGAAGCAGGTTGAATAAGCTGCCTCCCTGAAAATGAGCACATTTACACTGTCCTGTTTGACTTCTTGATGAAAATCATATCTGTGATTTTCTATCTGTCTGTTGTTTTCTTGGAGAACCTTCCCCTCTGCTGGCAGCACTGATGGTGAGGACCAGGACCGGTATGGCCAGGTGGGAGTGTCTTGTGAGCCTGTCGTGTCCCAAGTGTCACCTGCTGCACATGTGAGCAGGAGCTCGTGCCAGTTCTTCTCAAAAATATGGCACTTTCATGTGTATTCATGGACTTCTTTTCCCCTGTTCCTGGTAGATGATTTACATCATGAGGCTGCTCTCCAGTAGGAGATTTAAATGTTGTGTGAAGGACAACATTTTGAAGGATCATTTAGCCTTTGAATTGTGTTTATCATTATGGCTTTCAGGCTGAGTATCTTATACATGAGTGACAGAGCCCCAAAGCCCTGATTTGGCTTCCCACATGCCCCATTTAGGTTTTGCTATTTTTGGCTACTCCCATCTCTATTTCTCCACAAAACCAGCTCCCACCTACCACTCCCATTAAAAAAATGCAAACAATAGAACAGGATCTCTACTACAGTTTTCCTCCAAGTTACCTGCTTGGGGGTCCCTCTGCCATTACTGCAGTCTTTGTCTTCACCAAATTTGAACTGTAAATATACTATTTACAGCTGGAATAGCATCTGCAAAATCACTTCCAGCCAGGTGTCAGTAATATGGCTTTGATTCAGACTTTGGGAACAGCATATGACTGATTACAAGGATTTCCAGCTTCTAGATCTTTAAAGAAATGACTATTAATACAGAATAGTGACTATTAATACCTCTCGACATGCTTATATCATTTCCCTCTGTTAAAATAGCTGGTGCTTTAAAGGGTACCTTTGGGATACAGCATTATAAATCTCCTCTTACAACCAATGTTACGAGGAAATACAACTCTGCAAAACTGTATCAGTACTGTGAAACTTGTTTGCTGAGCACCCTTCCACCTTGTCAACACACTGTGTCTCCAGGCATGGAAAGAGAGACCACTTTGTCACCATGGCATATGGCAGAGCACATCATGTTCTCCTAAGTAAATGCCATAGCAAAGCCATTCCTATTCCTGAGAAGCCAAAGCAGCATGGACATGCTGCTGCACGCATTCTGCTGATGGAGTCTCATGTGTCATGTCCCAGGAAGCTCTTCCCTCTCTATACTTGCCATCTCCATGGCTTGAGGACAACCCAAGACCCTTCTGCTGCTGAGCTGAAAAATCTCTGCCATCAGGGAGGTACTCATAAATCATTGCTCAAGTCAGATCATCTCCCCTAAAAACTTTTTTTTTTAATCAATAAAGTAATTTGTTTAAACCAAATCCATGCTGATTTGGAACAGCAGCTTCATGTTTCCTTCTAGAACGAAGTTAACATTTTTAATAGGGAAAGTATTATGTAATCAGAGAAACAAAATAGAAATAAGAAGACTTAACACCAACTGCTGGTCACTGCATGCTCCTGGCTTCTGCTGCAGACAATGCATTTCTGGGACCATGATCTGCTCTCTTGTTTCCTTGAGGTCCTTGAGGAGCAATTTGTCTCCCTGCCTACAGGTACTCCCCCTGCTCCAAGCTTCTTTGAAGCTCCTCCTGCTGAAATTGCATGGGGACTTCACTGGAGTGGGGCTCCAGTCAGCTGTGTCTCTGGCAATTTTAAGGCAAGCCATATTCAGCGGGAAGCTTGGGACAGACTGCTTGATCCCAGCATGGGTGCAAGATGGAGGAAGGTTGACCAGTGCAGCAAGTACTGTTCTGACAGTCTTACTTCATGACAGCTGCTGTTGTGCTGTCCCATTTCATCTAAATAATTGTGTGCTCTCTGTGTGCTCCTTGGGAAGCTTCAGTATTGCACTTGCTGGCTTGTCTACTATCTCCTTTGTTATTTTATTTGTTGGAAGCCAAGCAGTCATACTGTTAAGCTGAAGATGCTCCCAGCACTTTTCTTCCAACATTTGGGTTCCTAGAAGTCCAGTCTTTCTCCTGCAAGATGGCTAATTGATTTGACCCCATTAATTTGATTTAATATGTAGTCCCACTTCACTCTAGCACGGGTCCTGCCATGTCTGTGTCCTTTGAATTTCCACATTACTGCCTCCATAAGCCTCTGCCTCCCACCTACTGTGCTAAATTCTAGCATGCTTGTTCCTTAGACTCCCAGGATTTGTGCAGAAGGACATGAACAATCCCACTTTAATTTTCTTTGCTTTAATTTTCTTTCAATAGCAATATTTCCCAAGAGTTTGTCCAGAAAGTCCCTGCCACTTCTGGCCAGTCAGACACCCTGCTCTGGTGTTGCACTTAATACGTGGCTGTCAGCTTCCTCATGTCACCAAAAGCACTGCCAACCAATCTCCTGATCCCCACGAGTTTATCCAGATAAGATAGTTGTTTTCAAGGTCTTTAGTCCTCATTTCTACTTTCTCATTTGTCACCTTCCCAAATGACAGGAGAGCTTTCAATTTTCCAGTGAAATCTCTGTTGTAAATGTAAATCCATGAGCACAAAGCAAGGCAGTGTGGGTGTTAATACCTTGCCAGCATGCACTGGACAAGAGCCAGTATCCTGGGCAGGAGCAGGGATGCCCCTTCTCCCCATCAGCTTCATCCTGTCAGATGAGGATGTCCCATGCCAGGCTTGCCGCGTGGGCAGGTGCATCAGCAAGATGTGTCATAGCAGGAGCTGTCTAGGATGCTGGCTAGCCAAATCGCCTTTCTTCGAACCAGCTGCACTCCTTGTGCTCCCTTGACTTGCTGGGAGGCTGACTTTGATGGACGGGAGCACTCCGAAATTCCCACTCCTGCCTCAAAAGCAGAGTCGAAAGTCCTCTCTGTCTTTCTTTGGTAAAATGAGGCAGGCTGGGCTTTTAATCATCAAAGTTTTCCTGTTTGGAAGGAGGAGGAGCCATCTAGTCATGGGTTCATTGATTCCCTGCCCAGCAAGAATGTTTGCTTGAGCACAGCTAAGCCGCACCTCTGATGACTAACAGGCAGCGCTCTCTCTCTTTGATATACTATCAGCTGGGTTTATCAGAGTATCAACACAACCTCCCCACTCCAGGCCTCGCCTTTTCTGGCCAGCTCTCTTTGCAGAGCGGGCAGGGGCTGCATGAGAGCTGAGCTCACCTCTTATTCCAAGGAATCTTAACAGCAGGTTTTAAGATACTTATTTACTTTTTTTGGTCTGTGCAGGAAGTCTGAGCTAAAAAAAAAAAAAAAACAACCAACCAAAAAAAAAAAAAAAAAAAAAAAAAACACAAACGGAAAGAGACAGAAGTATAATTGTTCTGGCACGCCTGCATTCCTACTCCAGTCTCAGACGGGCAGGCACTCTTTCTTGTCGGAGCCAGAAAGAGGATCTGATCCCTGAAGATTATCGCCACGAACGTGCGTAAGTGAAACCTGCAGCCATGCTGAAACAGATATTATCAGACATGTACATCGATCCGGAGCTGCTGGCTGAACTCAGCGAGGAGCAGAAGCAGATCCTTTTCTTCAAGATGAGGCAGGAACAGATCAGACGGTGGGAGGAAAGAGAAGCTGCTGCAGAAAATATTTCAGCAAAGAAGCCACTGCCAAGAAAAGGTAAGTTTCTACCTCCTGGCTGCTTCACCCTCTGGCACGTATCTGGCCTAATCAACTCCTTCCTAGAAATAGGAAGTAATGTATTAATTAATTTGATTAATTTCTTCTCCAAGGGACAATACATAGGCTTATTTTCAAACATAAATAAATCCACCTGCAATGGGGTAGTTTTGGCCAGGTACACAATGGTTTTTACTCCCTGGCCCAGACATTCTGTCCTTGACCAAATTGCTCAACTGCTCTAGCTGGGAAGACAGGGCTTATTTGCCGCCAGGAGATGCATCTCATTAAGTTTCCCACTAACTGGTGCCTCAGAATCTGTCTTTAACACAATTATGAATTTGAATATCTGTCCTGAGGCACTAGATCTGATGGGCAGTTCGCACTGAAATTTTAGATCTGAAGTTCCCTGGCCAGGATTATACAGCATGCCAGCTACTAGGAAGATAGCTCTCTTCTTCCAGGTCTCCCTCACATGGTCTATTTGTAGCTACCTCACCCTCACATAGTTTGGGGAGGACAGTGGTCAGGAATTAAATCAAGAAAAGAAACAGTGGTGATTCTTCCCCTTTGCTCCCAGTCTCAGAAATGCCTCCTTCACTGACCTGGCTCAAGGAGTATGAAAAAATTGGCAAGTATGGGCTACATTCAAGTTGAGCTTTCTTCATGTAGAGTTGCTTTTGGGGATCTCTGTCACCAACAGCAGCTGGTAGGGCTCAGCAAGTGCAACATAGCCCCTGAAAAGAGCTACCCAACCAACAGCATTTGCCAAAGAGCTGCTTCTTTTGCAGCCAACAGGAAATCAGTGACATGGAAACTCGGCGCTGACAATGAAGTGTGGGTCTGGGTGATGGGCGAGCATCCTTCAGATAAACCCTATGCGGCCATCTGTGAAGAGATCCAGGCACAAAGAACAAAGCGCCTAGTGAGAGAGCAAGGCCAGGAGGGCAGGTAAGCATCCTTCAGCTGAAGGACTCGGTGGGCACACATGGACGAGAAGGCTTTTGTCTAGGGACACATGAGTTGGAGTCTTCTCTGTAGGGGCTGTGGCTAGCACTGTCATGCTAGCCTTGCTGGCAAAAGGCACAGGCAAAGGCTGGTTTTCTGAGAGGACACACAATGCTGGCAGAGAGCAGCTGCAGACTGAGCCTCCTGTGACATGACTGCTGCGTGGGACCCTCTGCTGCAGACCACAGGAAATGCTGATGCTGTCACTGCAGCAGGTGATGGGCTCTGATCGCACTGATTCACCGGCAGGTGCTTGGGTACATCCAGACAACAGTTACTCACCACAAGTCATTAATTTAATTACTCACCTACCTGATCTAGAGACATAACTGCCTATGCACATGTGGCTTCATTGCAGCTCTGCTCTGCTCACATGCAGCCTCCTCACAAGATGCTTAGACATCAGAAGGTGACTCCCTCCTAAGTCCTCTCTCTCGCATTTCAGAGAGACTGACTCTTCTGCAACATGGACTCTACACCCAGAGCCAGGACTTCTGGCTGAGACAGATCTTCATGGGAATAAAAAGAACGCTGTGGAGAAAAAGAAGGAGCAAGGGGGAAGAATGGCTGATATTGATACAACAGGAAAAAGCCAGGAGCTCACAAAGGTAGTTTTCCATTTTCCCGTAACTATAAGAAACATGGTCTAGGAAGTGAAGCAAATTTTGAGGTCTAGGAAGTGAAGCAAATCCTTGTTGCTGTAAATACAAACCTGAAGGAAAAAGCCATGTATCTGTTGAAGCTTTTCTTCTACAGAAGAGAAGAAGCCATGTTTTACATCCTTCCTTAAGACTCAGAAGGTCCATGTGCTGTTCTCAGCTGGGATAGATCTGCTCTGCACAAATGGATAAACTACTCTGAATTCCTTTGCTTTCATTCTCTGTGGGTAAAGCAAGGGGTGCAGTACTTTCCCTTCTGCATCATGGCTGGTTTGAATGGCTTTTGGGGCAAGACCAGGGAGGCTATCCTAGGATTTTTAAATGGAACATCACAGCCCTCAGCCAAATAATTTACTTTTATAAAAGATCAAATGAAGATAGTTTTACCAGCATCATCTGACATGCATATTTTAGGTGGTTCTTGGGGTTTTTTGTCTTCTAATACAGAAAACAGTTTATGATATTGATAGCACAGGACAACTCCAAATGCAGTAATATAGTGTCTGTGTTTCTGTGGTGTTTCATTACAGAAATTTTTTTTCCAGCAATAAATACATTTGTGCTTTTTTAACTGTCTACAAAAAAACATTTGCAGAGAAAGCAAAAAAAAAAAGAGTTAAATTAACTACCCATGCAACTACAATTGAACAAAAGGAACAGGACATCCTGCCAATTTAATGGGAGAAGTTCTATCTCATTCTGCAGTTTTCATTCAGCCTTGAATAAACTTGTATGAGTGAATATTCTTTTATCATACTGCCACTCCATACTTCAGTATAGAAGTATGATAACAGAAGGTTGGGTTTTGGCAAAATGCTCTCCTACTGCTACCAAAATAGTGAATGGAATTTGGAGTGACTGTCTCCTTTATCAAAAGCCTCTGAGTCACATGGGTTTTTCTCTGCACTGTTTGCTGAAGTTGAGCAACTATGTGGGAGGTTCTTGTTTTTCAAAGGAACTTATTAGTCAAAACTGACCAAAAAAAATCAAAACAAATCAAAAACAACCCCCAAAAAGCAAACAAGCCACCACCAAAAATCTAACCCCCTTTAAAAGTCTTGCATATGGAAATAGATGGAGGTCATATATTTTCCTTTGTTTTCTGTTATTTTATTATTAGTAAATTTTCCCAGGTTTCTGGGGGTTTTGCTGTTAGAAGGAGGACTCCAGACTGAAGTTCCCTGTTGTGTTTTATAGGCCTGGAGAGAGGCCTTTTCCCACCTCCTGCATTAAAATGCTTTCTCTGAGATCTAGTTCCCATTTAACCTGAAAGATCCAGGTATCTTGGATTCAGGTATCCAGGTATGCTGCAGGGAATAGGGCTGATCTACAAAAAAATACTGCTCCACAGACATTTGAAGTTCCTAGTTTCCTGTTGAGGAGAGGGAAATTGTAAAGCCATGCTCATATTAAATATTAGCCAAGTAGGTGATGGAGCTAAAAGGAAGTGTGACCTTGGTAAGCAGAATAATACAGTTAACTCATCACTTGTACTGTGGGAGGCAGTCGGGGTATGATGGGGAGGTGGGTGGGTGTTTACTGAAAGCCGAACCTAACAGTTCGTCTGCAGAGGCAACTCTCAGCTGGGGACTGCTGGCAGGGCAGCTGGGCTGGTTTTCAGGGAAGAGAAAACATGAAATATCCAGCCAGTTGGATTAGTTTGTCAAGTAGGAGTTTGCAGCAACCCAGCCACAGCTGCAAACGTGCACAGGCAGGTAAAGCTGTAGACAGCAGGTTCTGCAAGGGATTACTTTAGAGGAAGGGAAGAAAGGGACTGCTCCCTGGGAGCACTTGTGAGCATTCCTTAGCAAATCTAAGCATGCTTATGGCTATCCTGACACTCCTGAGTTCTCCTGTGGCATGTTTGGCCAAATATGATGGGAAAACCCCTGCAATGTTTGTCAGAGCTGGCAAAATTTGTTAACAAATGTCACATTTGTTAACAAGTCAGCTTTTGCCTTAAACACCTATTGCACCAAAATAAAAAGAGGAATTGTCCTAACATTACATTTGTTTCTCACCACTCTTTTGCTCTGCTCAGAGGGGAACCAGAAGTGTTCACCAGATGCTGGCAGATTGCCATGTGAGGAAGCAAATTTTTCAACAGGTAAGTGGCAACCCATGGTGCCTATTGAGTGGGGTCAGTGCTTTATCTTAGAGTCCCAGTCAGAGCCTCATATGAGCCAAGAATGTTCTCACCTTTTGGACCAGTTTTATCCAGTATTGCCATGCTCCTCATGTATGGTGTGATGATTTGGAGATGACACAAAGCAGGCCAGGTTGGCAGATTGGGGAGTAGCACAGGGAGATGCTCCTGATGACTTTTACTGGGCTGTTTTCCCTTCCTGCCTGAGTTGTTACCTGCAGTAAAGACAGAGGGTCTCCATGTTGTTGAAATTGGAGGGATTCACTGTAAAGAAGGGTGTTCCCAGTATTTCAAGGCTAGCTAAAAAGCAGGGCTAAAGCTTGCTTGAGACAAAGCTGAACATACTGTTTTTTTAATAGATGAAGGAAGCACAGAGGAAAAATTCAGAAGAGATCACAGCCCCCCAGAAGTCAATACCACAGGACCACTCCAGCACAGAGAGCCAGAGAACACTGCAGAAATTGGATGAGAATGAGCCTGAATGGCAAGAATTCTGTAAGATCTTAAAATTACCTTTTCATACAAGGCTTGAGAAATCCTAGGGCTGTGTGGGGTCATCTCAACCCTTCCCCTGCCATACTAGAACTGAATAACAGGTCAGAGGGTGGAGAGTATTGCCAAGAAATACAGCACTGTATTATCATAAATATTTCTGAGTCCACTCAGCATCGAGAATAGAGCTGGGCAGGGAAATGGAAAACTTTCCCAACTGACACTATTTAAAACAAGCAACAAATAGGAACCACATGAGTATAGCCAGTACAATTAATTTTAAACTAGAAGCTGGCCTTCTAGTTTATGAAGTTCCAATATGAGACTTGCAGCAGTATCCATCACTGCTGCCAAATGCTTCCTGAAGGAGAACCTGATGCACTTTTCTTCCCAGTTCCTCCCCTGCTGCTCAGTAGATGGCAATGCTGTACCACCAGTTGTTTCCACTTCAGTCTAGGGGGTTTTCTGACTGACAAAAAAAACGCTGATGGGAGAGCTGGTTACTCGTTCAGACTCCAGGGAGAGATGGACCTAGACAATCAAGTCAATTTTACAGGAAATAAACCCAAACAAAAATACAGTCAAGTTCTCCACTTTCCATAATAGTTTCAGCAAGGATCCTTCTCACCCTCCAAAATTGATAAGCACGATCAAATCCTTCAAATGATTGATCTGGAGTAATTTCAGCAGCTTCAACTCCAGCAGCTTCAAGCCCTGCCCCCCCACCTCCCCCGATCAGTTTACATGAAAGGCACTACAGAAATCCATGTCTGAACCAGAAGTCAGCATCTGAAAGAAAACCAAAAAGTCTCTAAGTACAAAAGGACCTGGTACCAAGAAAAAACATACAGATTTTAAATCTTGTCCCAGAAAAAAACCTGGTTTTTATTCTTTTAAAAAATAATGTGCCATAATGTGCCACTTAACACATGGGAGAGACGTGGCAAATGGTCTCACAACTGAGTGACTCTTTCAGCTTGTGAAATGGGTTATTCTTACATTTCAACAAGCAGGAAGATGGCCGAAGGGTAGCAAGTTTTAAACTTGCTGCTTGTTCACTCCTGTAGGACTCCTTTTTTGTTCCAGTGCAGAAATCCAAGGCAGCAGATGAGAAGAGACGCTCCCTTGCACGGCAAGCCAGAGATGACTACAGGAGGCTTTCACTGCAAGGCATCCACAGAGGGAAGCAGGCAGATATTTCCAAGGGTGCCACAGCAGGAGATCGGCGACCACTTCAATATCCACCTCTCCCCCCCAAGCCTAAACTTCTACCTCCTGCAATGGCAAATGGGAGAGCAATTAGGTAAGGAAGCCCCTGTGCACAGTGGAAAGGAGAAGGGATGAGATTCTTTTGCTCTAGCATGGGATGGTTGAGAAGGGAATGGTTATCTCTCCTCCTTGTGTGGAAGAGACACCCAGCAGGGAGAAATACAGAGCCTAGGCTATATTCCAGCCTAGGGTGTCATGAGGCCTTCAGGTGTTCTTTTCTGGAGGGTAACAGGTTTAGTTAGTCACATGTCCTAAGCCTGGAGCACACAGAGCCCCTATGGTGCCAGATGTCTGCTGAAAACCATATTCCATACAGCTGAACGGGTGTAAGCTGCCTGTTTAGGGCTGGTCTTAAAATCCTAAGCAAAATTTACGTCCTGCACAGGGACTCAAAACCTGTCTTTTGAATCTGATGTACAAACCAGAGGTCTTTTCTAACAGGAAAGAGGGAGTCCAGAGGACAGTCTCTAATTCCACAGAAGAAAGTATCATCAAATGGTTCAAAGAGGAGCAATTCCCTCTCCGAGCTGGCTATCTGAAAACCACAGACACAATAGCACCTTGGTTCCATGGTGAGTCCTGGGAATTTCCACCCCAACCCAAGTGTTTAAGGAGTTTTTTCTGCTAACATGGCTGCTAACATGGGCTGGGCTTGGCAGTAGAGCTCCTATACTGGAATCAACATACAACAAGTGGAATAGCATTCTCTCTCATAACACAGCAACAGCCCTTTCAAGCTCTCCACATTTGTTGTTCGTCATTGCCAAGTGTGGCACAGTTAACAAAGAGCTGTTGGCCATGGCCTGTTACTAGAAATGGCAGAACTCTTCTTGGGCTACTGGGCAAGAAAAGAGTGAAAGGGTTGGAAGTGCCATGTACTGGTTTTAGAGCATATTTCTTGTGAGAACTGTTCTGTCCAGTCCTGCACAAATGCTTTTCTCCCTTCAGTTTTGTGTTTTGGTTTTGAACAGGTATCCTAACCTCTAAGAAAGCAGAAGAGCTTCTGATTAAAACACTACCAGGGAGTTTTCTGATCCGAGTCAGTGAGAAAATCAAAGGCTATGTGCTCTCCTATCGGTCTGTGGAAGGATGTAAACATTTCCTCATTGATGCCTCCAGTGATTCCTACAGCTTCCTTGGAGTGGACCAGCTGCAACATTCAACGCTGGCTGACCTTGTAGACTATCACAAGGTGAACATCTAGTAATACATTCATTAACTGCTTAATTGCTTCAGGGCACTTCAAAATAAGACTAGATTCAGTTATTTTGAAGCAGGTAACTAGACCCGTTGTAACTGCTGCTGGGTATGCTGTGTGCTATCCAGAAGGGTATGTCAGTCTGACTGGTACAGCCCAGGCAACCTAATAGATCTCAGATATCTTAGATTTGATTCACTCACCCTCAAGAACACAGAACACCTTGCATGCTGGGCCCAAGTTACTTACAAGCTACTTAGTAGCTTGATGAGAGGTGACAGCATACTCATGCAAACTCCTTTCTTTTGTATTCTCTCCATGGTTGAGGGGCACTGGCAAGTTGGGTAAACACAAAATCCTGCTTACCTTCAGCTTCATCATGAAAGACAGCAATGTATATTTATAATCTCAAAGCAGACAAGGGGTGGCACTGAGCAAAGGTAAAAATAGAAGGGAAGGAGGAAGGTTGGCAGGTTCTTCCAACAATAACAGTGGTGTTTACCAGCGCTGACTGCAGTTGCATGGGTTTCAAAGAGAGCCAGATGGACTGTTCATTCATTTACTGTAAGATCTGCCCAGGGACAGGTCTATAATTTTTTTTCATAAGTTCATTTAAAATCCCCATTTCTTTTAAATAAGTGCATAGCTTAATACAGACATGGCTTAACAAAACTGGACATGAGAGCAATAGCTATACTCATTTGCTCTATGGAACTTTACCTGGACTGCCTGAGCTTCCTGCATGATTTTCACAGTTCAGGCTGAAAGTATTAAAAGCAGGAGTTATACAGTTCTTTGTACCAGAGTCAAAGGATTTAAAGCTTTGCTGTGCATATATACATCAAATATAGAGCCAAGCCTACAGTCTGCAAAGAATCAGGCAGCACCCCTACACTGCAGCACATGTGGGCAGATGAACCCATTCTGCCAAAGTGCCCCACTGGCACCCACCAGGTGACCATGAAAGAAGGCAAGTTCCCACCATTCATCTGTTGCTAGGATGGAGAATGAGATTGGTCTGTACTTAGAACAGGACTTGCCTGTTCTAAGCAGAGGGTGTGTACTCTCTCCAGAATCCACCTGTGTCCCTCCACAAACACAGCCAGAAGCACAGTTCACAAGCCCTGGTCATTCTTTACCTGCATGCTGCACAGTCCTGGCTCTAGCACTTTCTATGCAGGGCACCACTCCATGTCAGAGAAGCTGTAGTTTCCTCAGGGATGAACACAGCTCTTTCCTAGAACTGCCAGAGTTGCGTCACTGAGTTATGGCACAGAGCACAGACATGGTTTTATGAAGACAGAGAGCAGAGGGCCCTTCCCTGAGTTCTCCAGGAAACTGAGTTGTATCACACAGTGGTAGGAGCACATCCACGCCATAACAGAGGCAGGAAGACTGCTGTCCACCTTGTGAAGTTGTGACAGGCAGGGTATGTTTGAAAACTGTGTTTGATCATATTCTATATTAACAGGACGAACCCATCACTTCCTTGGGGAAGGAGCTGTTGGTTTACCCATGTGGCCAAGAGGACCAAGAGCCAGATTACATCTCTCTCTTTGAGTAAACCTCCCCATCTCGTTGGGCCAGACTTGTACTTACAAAGAACTTGGAACTAGAGCTGCTGATACTTACCTGAAAACATACGTGCCTCTTTTTGTATCCTTCACAACAAAGCATTAGGAGGATAGGTACTGTTGTGTGCTACAGGATGCATCAGCCCAGCAAGCTGCAAAGCACCTGAATACATCCCAGAAGATGGAGAGAATGAGCTGATGAAGTAATTAGTTGATCAGGGAGATACTGCTGTGGATTTTCAGTGGGTTTTTGTAGGTTTCCTGGGGGGCTTCTGTATTCAAGCTGCCTTTTGTTCCTGAATGCAAGGTTCTCTGGGAAATAGATTAGTACCTACAGTTGAATAAGATTATACCTTCCTGAACACATAAAACAACTTGGAGAGGTGAATCGATCTTGATATGTAATTTGCATAATGTGAAGCTTAATTCTATAAAATTCTGTGTTCTTGGAAGGAAGGATGTTCAGCCAAACATCCAAGCAAACCCTGAGTGCCTTTCAGTGGAAGGTGCTCTCTGTGACAAGATATTAGCACACATGAAGAGTGCATTTTTTAAACTCCTCTAGCCTCTGAATATAGATCCTCACTCTTTTAACCTGTATTTAACTCCCACACAGGCCTTTCTGCATTGAGAGGGATTATCCTGTTTGAAAAGGAAAGGAGATGGGACAGAGTCATTTGTGTGAATGACCACATGCACAGAGCCTAAAAATGTAAGAAGGAACACCTATATCAGTATTAATACAGTTTACAGAAGAGTTTTTGCCAGTAAAGAATGCTGTTTTCCAAAATGGAGCTATTTATTGCAAGTTGTATCCTGATTACTGAGATGCATCTGGTGTAAACTTCATCACAGAACTTGTTTTTTCAACATAATGTTCTTTTCTTATCTGTTACAATGCTCTTTAAATACATCATTCAGAAGACTGGGGGAGAGCTTAGACAGAATCACATAACAAATTAGTCTTCATCCAGGTTCCCTAATGTTGTTGCACACGACAACCCTCTGCAGCTGAGGGTTGTGATGTGAATCTGCAAACATAATTTTTTAGAGGCACAATCCTCAAATAGTGAACAGGAGTCGGTCTTGATTCAGTTGTTTACCTGTTTTTTCCTGTTCTCTTTTTTCTGTTAGATCAGGGCTATTCAGCTTGAAGAAGCAGTCAAAACTTTCAGTCTTACATTAATCTGGGTTTGTCAGAATATAGATTTAAAGAAATTGTTATCATCTGGTCTTAAAATTTGCAACTATGCTGGCAGGTGGTTTCCATTCCAGGAAGGAGGGGATAACTGCACTCTAGTTACAGCAAGTGTCACTTGCTAGAAATAAAACCCTAATGTAAACTGAGATTCTGAATGTAAAGACACTCTGCCACTGCAAATGACTTAATGAGCTTCTTGAGCAACATATCTCATATATCAAAGAGATAATTTCAATATAATCTGCATCAATCATGAGAAAGGGTGTTAGATTATTTATGGGGGGGGAACATCCCTCCTTCCCTCTTTATGAACTGTTTCTTTTAAAAATATGGTCAAAATGAGAGGTCCTTCAGAAAAACACATGTTTTCACATGAAGAATGTGCCATAGCTGATATCTTGCTGGAGACAAATCGTGAAGTGATTTGCAGACCTATGGACTGGTAAAGAAAGAGGACAAGTATGCTCTAAAAAGGCATTTTGAGACTCAGGGTGCTAACTTGCAAAATAAGATGCAGGCCAATCTGGCATGGACATAGCAGGACATAATCAATTTTAGCTCTAACATCTTTAATAAAACTCCTCAGGCTTTGACCTGCTAACAAGTGAACTAGTAGATTCACTGCCTTATATTAAACTACTTATTTGCAAATATTGTCTCAGTTCAGCCCAGGGAAAACCACTATCCATGTTCATATCATCCCACATGTTTGAGTCATGCCTTAGTTTTTCAAAGACCCACTTTTTTGCTGCGAGGCAAGAAATATGAACATTTAGATTACTGCACTGACTGCAAAGGCAACTACCTTGTTAGAACAGACCCCCTTAAAACTGGTTCTTCCATTGCTCCAAAATCCAGCTACCCTGGAAGTCTGTGGAGCAAGGATGTCTTGCAGCAGTTGAGAATCAAGAGTGATGACATACCTTTGGAAGTTTCTCTGTAGAATCTTTCCTTCTTCAAGGGATGCTGTGCAAGGATTACAAGAGAAGTCCATTTGCCAATTGCTTGCTGGAGAGATTATGAATCCTGGATGAGCATGGCAATTTGTTTTGCTCAATGCCTTTAGCCAGAGTATGCTGCAGTCATCAAAAAGTAAAGCAAGGAGTCCCCAGATGGCCTCCCCACCTGCACAGGGCCATATCTAGTCCCTCCTCAACCAAGATCCAATCAGTTGTCATTCTGAGAAAGATCACAAGCTGATTTGGGGACAAGGAAGGTAGACACCTTCATAACAAAATCTGTTGTTCTGTTGGCTGCTCTCTTTGGATTTCACCTTTTGCTAACTGGGCTGGAAGACCTGTTAGAGCTCCACTTGGCTGACAGAAATATAAGTAACAGCAATATTTCCCTTTTTCATGCTGCTCTTCACCTCTCCTGTCAGTGTAGTCTCCATCTCTAAGAGAGCCCTGACAGATCTCTGCTGTGATTAGATTACCCTGCACATCACTGATGTGGGCAATGACTGTGGGCTGGATTTCTTCATCACTGATACCATCTCAGCTCTTGCCAAACTGGCTTCTGCAGCCAAGGAACAGAAACTGCATGTACAGTATTATTCCTGGCAAGGGGAACAGCATATCTGTAGAAAATGACATACATGAAAATCACAAAGGTGCTATTTAAAAACATAAGTTGTGAAACTCTGACAGGATCTCGATGACATGCTTGCAAAGTAATGAAGTGCTGAATTTACAAGTGCCCAGTGCTTAGAACTGGAGACTAATAGAGGTTTGAAGGGACCTCTGGAGATCATCTGGTCTAGTTCTGCTCTACAAGTGTGTCTTAGTGAAGACTGAATAAAAACAGCATGGCAGTAGTTGAGGCTTGATAAATGTCATGATTACAAAACTTCCACAGTGTACAACACCCAGTTTCAAATTCAGGTTTAAGTGAGACTGCAGGAAAACTTTGCCCTTGGAGCAGCTGCGTTACCACACATTGATATGCACTCAACAAGCCATGCCTGTCTCCTTCTATTGCATAATGTTTGTAAAGTTACTTCATCAATACAAAGCACTTTATAAATAATCACATGTTCTGGGAACAAAGGGGTTCTTTGGAGGATCTACTTGAGTGATTGCTGCAGTTTCTATGGTAAGTGATGTATTTTGGGGTTGAAGTTTTAAAGTATACAAAGTTTCTATTCTTTTTGTACTTTTGCAGTGTTTTGGACACTTGGTGATTTGCAAGGCAAGTGCAGTGTGGATTCTTTGCACCAGGAAAAGTCAAACACATATAAACCTGTCCAAGGAAAAGGTATTTACAGCAGCATGGCTTCTGTCTGCAGAACCTGCATGCAGTGCTTTCCAAAGAGGTTCATAGCGCTCTTCCTACTGCACAGCTGCACAACAAAGAGTAGTTCATTCATTGTTCAGTGCTACCTTTCTTCCCCCCAGCTTTTACAAGCCAAAAACCAAATTAGAATTTGGTTCAGACTGCCTTGAATTAATCTGAATGCAAAAAACAGACTGCTCAGAGAAACAGCATTTAGGAAAGCAAATGGAATTTACAAACCTGTGCAGTTTTTGTTGGCTAATATATATTAAAATGGTAAATAGCAGTCAGCATTAAAAGAAAATGCTTTATAAGAGCAGTGACTCAGACTTTGAACAGTTTTAGGCAATTGCAATAAAAACTATTAAGAAGATGACTAATGTTTACAATTAGTATCTATAATTATCATAAGAGAATGTGCAGGGTACAGTAGTCCATCACAAAAATTTATTTTGTTAATTACAGAGAGTTTTCTATATCCTGGGTAAGACTATGTATTTGGTTTAGAATAAATACTTTGGTATAAAGTCAGAAAATGTTCATCACTGTTGGTATCTGACATTTGGAGTTTAAAGCCTCCTGCTAAATCACTACTGCAAGTTGATATGTATTTCTTTTTCTTCAGTATGATAAGGCCTCTGCCTTCCAGTGCCCAGGTATTGTAGAAAAATCACTTATCTATTCCAGTTCCCATCCACAGGAACACAGATCTGCAGAGCATTTTCCAAGCATTGGAAGTTTATACTATTTCCTACTAAGGCTAGAAGTAGAAAACCTGAAGTATGGCAAAATAATTCTCAAGCCAAATGAATTTCATTTAAAAACAAATCTTGAAATACATACAGCATTCTAAAGCAGAAATACACAATGTGATTCACATGATACAGATGTGGCTCATTGCTTTTGGTTCACCGTCCACAGAGGAGAACAAACAGTACCCTCCAGCATTTTTCAACCATCACACTTGACCAGTGAGTTTTTCTCTTTCTTAAGTTTAGAAAGCACTTTCTGAGAAACCTCTTTCTCTGGATTAACTGGGAACGGCCTGTTAATGCACTGCTGCTGTTCCACCATCCCAGCCCCTTAAAGGAAAAGTATTTTTGGTCACTCTGGCTTTACCATGGTTAACAATCAGATGTCCTTCTCAGAGCAGAGTCTCTGTACTTATTCAAAAATAGCCCTTTTTGGATATGTCAAGTTAGATGTAGAAAATAACTCCTAATTATTGGCCCATCAAAAGGTCAATCCTTTAAATAACTGTACACATCTTACAAACATTTCAAAGGAAAAGCACATCCATTTCTTAGTGTGAATACCACACTGGTCACATAATAACATATAATGTTCATTGTCTCTGTGATGTGACCTTGAATCTCATCAAGTGTTCAAGTTTTCCCAGAAGCAAGTGCTGAATAGTCAGGATAGTGGGATACTTAAAAACCCCATTAGAATAAAAACAAAAGTACAGAGGACAGCCATTTTCCCTCTTCTTTCGCTGCCATCCTTCTGGAATCTCCATCCTCTCTGTCTTATCCCAACTTTCTGGTTAAAAGCTCTTTTCCAAAACACCCTGAAGTCCAGTTCAGAGGCTTTCAACCTCTTTTTCTGGATTCATGTCTTCTTACTGCTCAATTTCTGTCTATGCAGGTGTGTCTCAATCTCTTGCTTGAAAACAAGCATCCCAAGCTGGCCATGAGAACCCTCATTCATGGCCTTGGACTGCATGCACATTTTGTACTGCTCTGGAGTCAGCTCGTCCAGACACTGCTTTTCATGCCACAGATGGAAGAGACCCCTGACAGGTGTTCGGATCACCATGAGGTTGCTGTGGAGGTACTTGCGGTACAGATGCACATCTTCACCACCCCAGCCTTTAATATCCAGGTCAAAGCCACCTGGCACAAAAAAAAAAAAAAAAACAAAAAAAAAATCAAAACTAGAAATCTGTTAGCAAACTCAATGCTATTAATTGCACTGCAGCTGTTTTCTGACTCCAGTCAGCCCTTTAAAACACACACACTTTCTGTGAACATTAAGCTGCCCATCTTCAAATATTTCACTATCTTTATTTGTATTTTATTTGTAAGCAGTGTTTAGATTCTGGTAATTCTGTTGCACCTAGAAAAAGCTTGAACATCTAACTACAGCAATGCTGCAAATTAGTGACACAGACATATTAGCAAAGGAAAGGGAGGCTGATCATAATTTCATATGTTTTAGCAAAAAGGCAGGTGTATTGGAGTGTATTTTTCTTACCTATGTTGATAAAATCAGATCTGTACTGGCAAGTCATCCCAAAACCAAAGTCTCTCCAAAATCCAGTTTCTTTTTTAATAATCTGCATGGAGGGAAAGGAATATTTACATTTACATATTTACATATTTACAAAGCAGAAATGCTTTCAGAGTGAGCATTCTGACCTGAATGTGGTCAGAAATAGGAGTAACTGCCCTTATATTCTTCCCCATGTGAATCCACAGCTGGTCCTGAACCTGTTTTTGTAGAGACTCTTTGGATGTATCTGCCCCCTCTCAAACAGCTGTTTGTGTGTTCTTAGCTATCATGATAACCCCCTGATCCAGAACAATCAGGTTTTGCTCCACTCCTGCTGTAGTAGACCAAGTAGAACAATATCACACCTCTGGAGATTATTTCTTTGCAGGCAAAGCATCCTCCAAAATTGTTAGTTTCTGTAGGATTCACACCTGATGTAAGAAACATATTGGTAAGCCAGGGAAGCCAGACTCTGCTGTCAGAGCAGATGGTGGCATCTGCATTGTGGACCACAAGAGCTCTAGAAGAAAACAGTGGTTCTAATCTGATCACACAATCGACAGCTTTTTGATTATGTTGATTTTGAGAAACAAGAATAATTTTCTGTTACAGAACTGTTATAGCCACCTAAAATGGAACTCCAGAAATGCTGGGTGATAGATATAAGTCCCATAAAAGCCTTTGTAAAAATGAATGGTCTGCCTTCCTGAGACGGACAATGAAAACATTATATATTACAGGTAGAATATCAGAGCACTGAGAAACCATGGCTATAATTTTGGATATCTGAAAAGCAAATATCCAAGTACAGATCTCTAAGGTCATAATTCATGCATGTGAGTGACCTAACCCAATGTGGTGAGACATCCAAGAGCTTCAAGGGACTGGGATAGGAATTTAAATCCTCTGAGCATGTCAACAGTACTTCACAGTCTTAAACACTTGGTTAGAAACCTATCCCTTAGCAGCTGCTTTGGAAAATTTTGACTTAGTTGCGACAGAATTTCAGAAGATGAGGAAAGAGAAAATTTCCATTTCTGGATTTACAAATCCCAGTATTTCCTTAATGAAGAAATGCTCTTCCAAAATTTTCTCTCCTGATTTATTGTTCGTGCCTCCCCTTTTTGTTCATAACTCTTGTCACTTCAAAGGCATTTTTAAACTTTTATTTTACTGCTCACATTGCTAGACATTTCATTTCTCCTTTCCTTGAAAAAGCCAATTAAAAGGAAATAAGATTGTATCTGTCAGGCCTACACTGTAACAAGCAGTCTCCATCACGATGCCCTTACAGCAAGCTACTCATGTGCATTAGCATTATTATTTCCCATTAGGGCAAGTGGCTGCTGCACAAATCAAATTCTATCTAAGATTTCTGAAGGCTTTTTTTTTGTCCTCAGCAGCCCAAGTTCCAGGAGAGAGAGCTAACACTGTCTTATTTTATTGGCATAGATCTGGCCTTATGCCTGGCAACTAATTTGGGCTGAAAATGTAAAAATATACATAAAAATGTGATTGGCTGTACTTCTTTAAATCAAGAAGCTTTTCTGATTCACATTTTATGATTCAAATATTAGCTATAAATATTTTCACAATCCAGACAATGTACTTTGTGGAATTTACGCTAGCCTGAAAGCTAAACTATTTTATTCCCTAAGCACAATTCTTACAAGCTTGAGGATCCCTGACAGGCTCAGAGCATAGAGAGAAGAGCTTATGTGAATCCCATGGTATGATCAGAACAAGTTTCTTTTGAGAAAAAAACAGTACAAGGAATTTTCTAGACTCTTCAGTAAAAGGTTTTCTGGCTGTAGGTCTCATAACACAGAGAGCAGTATACAAAAAATTACTTTAAAATATTTTAAAATGACTTTTCAAACTCTCATTCTTCATTTTTATAGAGGAACTGTACAAGGTGGGGGCAGTGATGACAGAAGACTGGATTCAGACCACAGGTGATCTTTTTCAATTGTCCCTGGGCTCACACCACCCCTGATTCATACCTACCCAGAACAACAATAGAAACTGGGATGCTCTGGGGACAGTGTCCAGCCTGGGACAGGATGAGCCCTAGTAAGTGCAGTGCCTGGCAGTAAGAGAGGCAGATGTGGCAGGTTGGGACCTGGCCCAAAGGAACTGAATGAAGCTGCATAGTTCACTTATGTTTCAATTTGAAAATTCAGCCATTTAGCAGCACTAGTGGGCAGAGAAATGTGACCCACTGACTCTGGAGGGAAGCAAGACTCCCTTCTGTCAGGCCTTTAGGTTCAACAACAGTGCAACACCAGAGCACAAGAGAATGGAGAACAGTGTCTGCAGCAATGCCAAGTAATGGCTTGTTCACTGAGATTCATGTGAACCTCTCATCTGTGTGCTCTTTCTTCCTCACAACAACTCCCTCCTCATTCAGGAGACTCATACATGTCTTAATCATATGCCTTATGGAAATGTTTTTAAAAATACTGCTCTGTTCTCACATAAAAAATAAGCAGGTGAGATGACAATCGGTGGAGTTGCACTGTGTTGTATCAGTGCCAGAATAAAGTGACAGCTCCAAGCATGTGATTTGACTCAGGCACTTCAGAAACACAGTCTGCTCACAGGCAGCTCAATAATGAACTGTGGGAAGGGAAAGGCCACTGTAAGGTGTTCAAGTAAGTGGGGAATAACTGTGACAGCCCCTGAAATTATCTTTTTACTGACTGATCTGAGGACAGCTCTGCTTTTTACAAATGTCATGTCTTCAAATGCAAATAGTATTCAGTGATAGGAAAAAATCAGAGCAAGTCAAGGGCTGTCACCCCAAGATAGCACACTATGAAGGAACTGTTCACTAGTTAGGAAATTCCTTCTATCAGAGGAGCAGACATTTTTAAAATTCTTAGTTTCCATGTAAGAACTTTAAAAATATTTAAAATAAATGATATCAATGTACATCCCAGTGAAATACACTGCAGAACTCACAGAGTGTTGCAGTTAATTTTGTCTGTATGGTGGTCACTGTGCACAAGAAATAGGGAAATGCTTTCCAAGAGCACATGTACCTTTAAAACATGCTTTGTTCAAATAAAAGGAGGCATTCAGAGAAGCATGTACTTACCAGCTGCTGTTCTAAAGATGGTATGGAGTCATGGTGACCATAAATTATACTGGGGTTATACTGGCTGAAGAGAACAGGATAAAATACCTTCTTCCCTGGAAATGACAATGGGTTATTTTTTTAAAAAAGGTGTATAAAATACATTTGTCTCTAACAAGGTACAGTCCAGGCCTGACCAAATCCAGACAAAGTCACACAAGTTTTCCACTAAGCCTATGTTCTTTCCATGAGAATGTGAACTTGAGGATGCAATTAATAAAAAGATCCTGTTCCAGAAAGCAGAGGTGCTGAAGGCAAGAGCTTTTATCACAGTAGGAGCAGGAACTGTTACAACTGATTTACAGTAGCTTCATTACCAATTCAAAGGCAAGAATACTCTGGTGCAGGATTTTACATAATAGGTGGAACCTGTTGAAAGACAATGCATTCATGAGGAGCAGTACCTGGCTGTGTGTTCAATCTACAGGAGTTCAAGAATTCGGCTGTGAAGTATATGTCCACATCGCAAAAAAAGAGAACAACATTGTTTCCTTTCCAAAATCGAGCACCAACATCTAATCCTTTGCCCCTGGAAAACTCTTCATTCAACTGGATGAAGGTAAAGTTCTTGAAGTTGGCTGACCTAGAAGGAAAATATTTAGTAGCTTACCTTGTCCATCCAACTCTTAATACAAGTTGGGGGTGGGAACCCCATATAAAAGAATTAATGTAGAAATCTGTAGTATCACAGTTCTGAGAGCAGCTGGAGGGAAGAGATGTCCTCTTTGACTCTTGAAGAGATTTCCTATCTATGTTCAGTGCTTGACCTGTGTACTCCTAGCATTCCTGTCACAGACTTTCTTTGGGCAGATCTCACAAAAATCCCAACAAGGTTTAGATTAACAAAAATATATTCAGTATACAAATTTCAATTACCTGTGGTTACTTTACTGTATCTATACAAGGGTCTTCCTACACAGAGAAAACAAGCAAAATGCTGCAGTGCCATATGATCTTGACAAACACAGATCTGTAACCAAATGCAACAGAGCAGAACTGACCAAAAGTATCCAGTTCCTTTGTGCTCTACTGAAATTGTCTTCCACCTGCCTTTGGAAGTCAGCTTTCACTCCTAACAGTCAAAGCCACTTTCAAAGAACTAAAGAGTTACCAGTGTGTGTGGGAGGAGGAAAAAAGAGGGAAAAAAAAGCAGTTGCACTGAGGTAAATTGAGTTAAAATCTGCTCTGCAGTTCTAAAGACCACTCTATGGGACTCTCTGGGTAACACCATTTTTATTTGATACAAAAAGAAAGTTATTTTCTGCAATCCATTTTAGAACTTTTTGGCACAACTGTGAGTTTTGAGTTATCAATTCTCCACTTCACATAGGATAGCTGTATATGAACAGCACAAAGCAGATGTTCAGGTACTTACTTAGAGGTATTTTCAAGTATTGATTTGACTTCATTCATTTGTTCCTTTCCAAAGTAAACTACAGTGAGGTGAATTCTTCCATCCTGCTGAATTCCCATTTCCCTGGAGAAAAGAGACAGATTTGTGACTTGTCACAGAAGTTAGCTTCCTTCAATAACCTACAGCAGCTGAGGAAGGCAGAATAGGGTGAACCTCAGAGGCATTTCTGGGGACATGATTCACTGACAGGCATTCTTGTCATGACAATGTGGCTCACTTTCTCCCCTAGAAGAGACAGAAGTCTGTCTTTCAGGCAGATTAGGTACCAGCTCTCTAAGCAGCATTTGTTGTATTAATAGGACACTGTTAAAAGAGGCCATCCAGCCTCAGGAAGAATGATCAGGCAAGCAATAACTTCAGCACTCAGAAGAATATGAGAAGGAGGATGTTTATAATACCCTACCTCATAACCTTGAGTTTTTGCAACAGATATTCCAGAGTTCAGATCTTTGGCATTTATTAAAACCTAAGTATTAAGCAGACATCAAACACGTAGCTCAAGGGTAAGACCAATCTGAACAAATGCTAGAACTGTGCCTCACTTGCACTAAGTTTTGTTAGTAAGAGTTCATCTATAATCAGCAGAGAGATCAGCATGACCAGAGGGCAATTTCTTCCTAAAACAAGATAATCAGAATACTAATCAGAAGGCTAATTTAGACAAGGAGCCTATTTTTAGATGGTTGTAATTAGACAAAACATCTCATTGTAAGAGCAAGAATCTCTGATAATACAGTCTTTTCTGGGCAGCTATTTAAAGTTACATCTCAGTTAAGTTCTCTCTCTGAACATCATGTTTGTGCTGAAAAAATAATAGTTTAAGAGTAACTATGCTGAAAGCTTAAATACATTGCCTTTTGTTGCCTTGATATTTTATCTAATGGAGCCTAGCAAAGCGTCTGGGTGCACCAGTTCTCCTTTTCCTCAGAAATGCTCCTTTGCAACTACTGCATGACACTCTCAAGTTGCCACAATTGTATGTGCCCAACAGGCAGATTGCGACTCTTAAGTCAGGTACGTGTGCATCAGAAACCCTGATATAATTTCTGATATAATCAGAAACCCTGGAATATAATTGCTTTTACTGCTACTCACAATGCATTAAGCAACCAAATGCCTTTCAGTCTGTAATCTTGAAAATCACTTAGTGGCACAATGAACTGTTATGTAAAACTAGCAACGAGTGAGGTTTTGATAACTCTTTTAATTGCATCTTACTTTCCAACAAAGAAAAAGTAAAGGCAGCATTGAAGGAAACTCACCTGAAATTCTGCATGAATTGCTGAAATTTGCTGGCTCTCTTGGCCAATGGCACAATGACATTAATAAGTGTGTCAGCCATATTGACATTTTCATTTTTCACTTTCATTACAGGACCAAAAGGCCGGAATAAAACAATCTTCTTGAACTGATGTTTTGCATCTCCTTTGAAAGTCAGCTCATACAATGTGCCTTTATTTTTTTCTGTGCGGTAGATCCCTGAATGAAAACAAAAATGAAGAGATTTTTGTATTAAACTTGGGCTCCTTGGGGGAAAGAAAGGGGAAAGTCTTAAGTTGCTATATCTAAGTTGGAAATGCAGCAGAGGCAATGAGATATTTACTTTTAAACCAATACACAGTCCACTACCTTTTGGAGGAGGCCATCACTGTAGCAGGGACCCAGTCCTGGGAGGCAGGAGCTGTGTGATATTCTTGCAGGCACATTCCAAGGCTTGGCTGAGTTACAAACCTCTGAAGATAACCAACTGCTCACTCTCAGTAAACCCAGCAGACGTACTGTCCTTATTTTTCAGACTGCTCCAATTGCACACTGCAGACACACATGGTAATGGGATGCAGAGGGACTGCAAAGGCAGTCTGCCTCTCTGCAACAGGAGGGATTAGGCCATCTCCCAAAAAGGCAATTTCATGATGAGCACTGGGAGGTTCTCTGGAAAGTCCCCTGATAAAACTATGCAAACAGGCCTCAGCCATCAACTTCACTCACTGCCAGTCAGGACAAAACTCTCCTGTTACTCAACTCTCAAGAGACTGCTATTTTCTTTATGAATGCCTATATTCTTGGTCAAGCAATGGTCTGCAAGGATAACACTACAGTTTGTCAGAGGCTAGACCAGGATACATAATTCCTACAATCATGTGTTTATTTCCTATATGGAAGAAACTTTTAACATACTTGATGGGTGAAATTGGTCTGGTTCATGCTGAGAGCCAGCATGAACTATAAAAGCCTTGATCATGACCCACTGAAATACTATAAAATCCTAAATGAGATCAAGTTGGCAAAAAGGCTATAGATTTTAGTCACCCTAAATGATACTTCAGTCCCTAGAGTGTACACCAAAATGAAGCTTTTTCACTGGCAAATCCATTAGGTTTAAGAAAGAAAAATTAATGCTAATTCTAACTTGTCATTAAGCCACTGTAAACATCTTAACAACTTAATCAGTACAAGAGTATAATTGCAATGCCTTCCATCTCCTGCAGAAGTTAAAGAGACAAGCACAAATGTCTTGAAAAAAAATTCCTCCTCTTAACTTGTTTTTATTTTTTTTTCCCTCTCCATCTGGCTATGAAATATAGCTTCTTCTGGTTATGAAAAACAAGACCAAAATAAGGCTTGCTTTTTTTAAAATTTTGGTTATTCCTGATGTGTAACATGGTTGGGCATCTCACCCATAGACTGTCAGCTCTGTCTGTATTTCTTGTGAAGGTCTGGGTCAAAGTTTTCTTCAAAGAGCAAAGTGATATAATCTCTTCATCTTGTATTGCAGCTTTTACATTGGTATAATCAAAAGACTAATGAGGTGTGATTTTATCTGGAGAGAGTTCTGTGGACTGTCTTATCTTCACTATCATTCTCCAAGTGTTTTATTCTTAATGAACACTTCAGCTGGTTAATAATATATGCAGAGTTACTGATCTGTTATTCATGTAATGTTTTATTTTTAATATAAACTGATTCAAAAAATGCTCCAATCCTCCTTCTAGCATAGCAAATTAATCTAGGGAGATGGCAGCTCCATAATTCTTTTGCTGCTAATCTTTCAAAATTGTGCCCTTGACTCCCCCTAGCTTTTTTTCATAAAGTCTGCCCAAGGTGCAGACCATGAACTACATCTGTTACTGAACTGGAGCTCATCTGAATAGTGGCCTAAGAGCCCCTTGATTTACTCCTCCTGGTGCCAGAAAATAGAAATCTGGGCCTTTGAACTCTGCTCATCCATTTATTCTTACAGAAAGACTTCTCATGATCTGACTGCATTGTTGAATGCACTCATTTGCTCAGGCAGTTTTTGAACAGAGGTTTTACCTAAGATGTTTGTATTTGAAAGGTTAAGGCAACCTTTTGACATTCAGCTAAATAAAATTCTAAATTAAATCTGATTTGCATTCCCTTTAGAGATAAATTGATAGGACTGTTTCACATGCTTGCCATAGTGAACTTACATTTTTTAAATTAAAAAAGTCATCAATTAAATTTAAAAAATCTAATAATATCTACCACACAATATCTCAGCTTTTGCTTTTACGTTCTCTTCTATCTATCCTAGCAAAGAAAGAATGACCCCACAAATTTCACTTCCCTGGAGAGATGTAGTACCCAAAAAAGGAAATCTTACAAAATAAGAAGCACCTTAAAGAGGAATGCAAGTTTGTGATCTGAATGGGGTCCCTCGGTCCCTCTTAGGGCTATACACACAGAGGCTGCTTCTAACTGTAGTTTTGTTTTTGTTTAATACTTCTACTGTGGCTGAAAACAAGTAGCTTAGGTGGAGACATTTGTGCAAAATGGTAACCCAAGAATTTATAATCCTAACCTCTTATACTGAAAAGAACTGTATGCAAGTTTAATGCCTCTAATTATATATGGCTATTCTTCATGCATATTTAAACTATTTGTTTTCCATTTTAAGAAATGTTCTTTCCTTTTAAAGTATCTTCTTTTTAGAAGCAGAGAACAAAGTGATTTGCCCAAGGCCAGGCAGTGATCCTTGGAAATGAGTCTGAATGTCTTGAGTCACTCTGGCGACTCACCCAGCAGAACATCCTGCCTTTTACAAATTTTTTTCCGTTTCCAAAGGCTCTACTTTATTTGTGCCACCAGGCCAGTCTACGTGATTCAGGAAGATGTGTCAACCAGCCTCAATTCCAAGATACGAACTGTGAGGGGACGAAAAAAATAGTCTCAAAAAAGTAAACAAAAAAATCTTTCTTTAAAAGATTGCTTCTGAAATGAAAGCCTTGGAAAGGCTAGATATTAAATATGGATAAAAGAAGGTTAATTGTTCATCTATTGCTTCCATTACAGCAGATATGTTTCAGAATATGTACCATTCCTTTCAGAGGCAGAGGGAAAAGTCAAAGCTTTTGAAAACCTAATGTAAAAAAGTAAACATGAGCTCTATGTCAGCAGATAGAATGGCCCTAAGATGAAGGAAAAGAACAAGTGAGAAGCAAAAATTGCCTGGGCTGAAGAACTGATGAAAAAGCATTAAGTCTCCAGTCTTCAGAGCAGTAATTCCCAGGGCTCTCTAAGGAAATGGAAAATACCTGATGTCTATTCAGCAGGGCAGGCAAACAAATGCCACCTATGTTGATCTACATGAAAAGTGTAACTAGCAAATAGCCATGTGTTCTTAACAAAATGCTGTTTACTGGGTGACAATTCTAGCCTCAGTTCCACAGAACACAGGCTTCACGTCTCCTAGTATCTCTAGAAATACTCCCTGGACTCATGCTCATTAGTTCCCTTCTGTTAGCTGATGTAGGAGCCACTATGAGGATTTATCAGAATTTGCTGTCCTCATTTTAACTCAGTACTACAGTCGTGTTCCCACTTCACATGCAGTAAAATACAGCATCTTAACTTTTGATGAAAAGTGTCATTCCTTTCTCCCAATAAACTTCCATGGCAAAATTCCAGCAGATAGATCGCTACCAGTAGCTGCCCATTTGATGAAGCAAAGCTACTCCTTTTTCATTTGCCTCTGAGACCTTGATTAAAATTCCAGTCACTAGACAGCCACATACTTCAAGTAGGAAAACTTTTGATCCAGCATATTTGAAGGTGTTATGGAAGGGCATTTCTTTAAAATCCAGGGATTTTCTGGAACTGTTCATATTACGAAAGAATATCATCAAGCAGTGATTCCATTCACTTGTGGAACACACTACTGAGGCTTGTCAGAGTCTCCAAATTATTATCTTCATCTGAGAAAATGAATGACTTCCAGATTTATTTGGCACTGCTGCTATTTACATAAATTAATGACCAGACCTGTTATCCTGCTTTCTGAGCAACTGGCTTTTACTGGAAACAGAGCAGTCCTTTGCCTGCTTATAATACAGAGAAATTTCTGTGTTTTTTCCCATGCTGTTTCTTACTGACACCCCTTGGCAGAAAGCTACTGAACTTGGTTCCTAAGTGGGAGGAATAAGGGAGAGAGATGAACATTATAGCAGCTGAACAGCCCCAGTGCCTCTGTCAAGAGAGAAGCTAAGCAGAGCAGCAGCCAGATGGATACATCTCAAGCTCCAGGGAGAAGGTGTGGCTATCTTGGTTTTGATTAAGGGGGGGAAATGGAAAATTCCACTACGTGTCAGCTATTGCTCCGAAAGGAGAACCGAGAATCCTATCCAAATTTCATGTAACAGCAAATCTGCTGAGAAGGAGTTTAACTCAGATGTAAGGTACTAGGGTCATAGTCTAATTTCCACACACAGGTTATTCTGTCTAGAAAGTGCAGAGAATGCAACACTAATTTTAAGATACCCCAGCCCCAGAAAACATTTCTCCTTAAATGCAAGTGTTTGAAGAACCATTATTCTTGCAAAGACAAGAATAAATGCACAAAATTAAAAAAAAAGAAGAGATACAGATCCCAACTGAGTTTATTGCCCTATACCACCATCCTGCCTAGCAATGAACTAGTACTGAAAAAGTGATAGCAGGTGCCAGGATCCACAAGAAGAGAAAAATCCACACAGGAGGCCAAATAAACAAGACTTCTTTGCACAATCTATGTTCTAACTAGACTCAGGATCAGCAACACACATGAGGAAAGCTGGTCTCAAAGGCATCTCTAAGAAGAGCAGAAACAAGGACACAGATCCTACATACTGATAGCAGCAGTTCAGATTTTAAATCCTGTCTCTGACCCTGATTACCTGATTTTCATTTCAGCACATCTCTCCACCTGATCAACCTTAAGATGAGAGCGGTAGCCCCGCATTTAACATAAGAGAGGCACACAGCTTTTATGTGTTGTTATTGCTAAAGCAGCTGGAAAACACTTAGAGGGTTAGTGCTATTACTTCCAGTGCAAATCTGGGCACTCCCAGAAATCTCCAGCTGCCCATGGCAGTTCCAGAAAATGAAAACAGCTGGCTTGGTGGCTGCGTTAATGAACTCATGGTTGCTGTGTTGCTGGACTTATATTAAGTTGCCAGAAGCTGACATAGAATCTAACTTATTACTCACTTACTGTGTAGGCAGTAGCACCTGCAGAGCACTGTTTCCAAAACAAGTTCAGAGTCCAAACTATACTTGAAATGCATAACTGGAACAGATAATTCAGTCCTCCCTACACATACTGAAGTTACACAGAGAAAGGGATTTGTCCTTTGATTGGCAGTTTTTGCCATTCTTGGGAGAATTAAGTCAGGGGAAAAGAGAGTGATGAGAGGTCACAGAGACATCCAAAGGGATTTGGCAGGGAAATTTTCTGCCATCTCTTTGTTTCCAGCCCCAATACATGGATCACTGCATTTGCAAACAAATCAGTCTGCACTGATGAGTGAGAATTAGAATTTGTTCCCTTGCACCTACAGAAGCAAGGACCCTACAGGTCCCTGCAGGGGAGGACTCAAGAAAGACTCCTTGAGCTCAGACTAAGCTGTACACGGGCCTCCAGTTTCTTGAGCTCCAAGTCACGTGAAAGGCTTCCTCCCTCTGGAGTATTTCACCATGGTATAAGAAAGCCAGCAAGACCATAGTGCATGAAGAACCTCCACAGAGCCAGCACTAGTGTGCATCTCTTCCCCACTTCTTTCTGCACTCATTCCCCAAGAACAGGCTCACAGCTTAATTGATATTAAGCAATGTGTGTCAGGAAACATCTCCTTTCTCCTCACCCTCTCACATGGAAGAGTGTCCAGATCCAGGCTCACAGTGCTGCCTGTGACCAGGTGGTGCCAAACAGTCATATGTGCTTGTTCAGCACCTATAAAAACTGTAGAAACATATTTTGAAAAGATAAACTAAACAGCAGACACAAAGGAGGAGAATGGCAGCATGGATTTGAACTGCAGTTGCCAGTGTTAACTCTGGAAATAGATCTGGGATTGCAGCCTGGTCAGTCACTCCTTGCTTTGTCAATTTTGAGGCAAGCGCATGACTAGAGAGCTGTGAGAACACATTGGTTTCACCACAGGAGACTGACGGGCTTTGTTGTCACTGTTGTCACTGAAAGTCCTGTTCCCCAGCAAAGCTGCCATTTTGCAAATGTGCCTGAGACAGCATCTCTAGGCCCACAGCACTAACACCATCCCAGACATCTGTGCTCTGACACAGTTACCATCTCCCTCAGCAGCTCAGTCACACCAGAACTCCACCCCAGCACTGCCAACCTGCTCTCTGCATACGAACCTTCAACAAAGTCGGAGGCTGTGTATACACGGGGTTTTGCTTTGCTGACCCCATCTGGCTTGTTCAAGCTCCCCACTGCTAACTCGATCACCTCTATCAACTCATCTCGTTTGTCCTTCCTTACAGGCTTCTCCTCTGGGTGCCGTGTCAGCCCTGTCTCCAGCTGGTAAACCTTCTGCAGGGTGAAGCTCTCAAAGGGCACTGCTGCGTACTCTGTGGACAGCTTAACACCGCTGTGCACCTCTGCTTTGTCTACTTGGGAACGGAGGAAAGCCAACAGGTTGGCCTGGGCCTTCTCTGGCTTGCTGTGGTCAAGGTGAATGTCCAAGGGGTCTGGGTACTGGTTCTGCATGTTCTTAAGCTGCTCGGTCCTGCCCTGGAGCTCAGCCTTCAACTGAGCAATTTGTTTCTTCAAGCTGGTGATGTAATTGCGGTGTTGCTCTTCTCGCTCTTGCAGAATGGCTTCATATCCCTCCTTCACAGTTGGACTGTGCACCCTGGGCAAGGCAAGCTGCTGGTTGTCACCCTTGGGTGTGCAAGCCAACATATAAACAATAGACATTGAGCAACAGGCCACCACCAGCAGGCCTACAACTCGGGGAAGAAATAGAATAAATCCTCGTCGAAGCATCATATCTCAAAAAACCAGAGTTTAACCCCACACATACAACAGTTCTTATATCCATGCAGTGCCACAGAGGCCTCTGGTCTTGGAGTACTCTTACACAGATGCATGTATGTGCAGGAACTGGTTTTTCAGCTCTCTTGAAATGTGTACTCTGCCTCTACGTGGAGCTCTCTCTGGTATATACCCAGCAGGACCAAAAGATAAGTTGTGAAGCAGACAGGACACGTCCTGATCCTCATGGCAACACCTGTGTTGTTGCATTATGATCAGATGGTGGCTGATGGAGCCTGAGGACCTGAAAGATAAATTACAAAGACAGACAAGTTAGAATTTGGTCATTCAGTCCAGACTATTTAGTGTGTTCTAATTTACCTTGTTTCTCAGCTGCTCTAGTAGATCTCAAAGCTGTGAAGTGCTTGGGCTAAGAGTCTAAAGGTGCCAAGATCCTTATGTGGAAAATCCCATATGCATCCTTTTCATTGTTAATAACATGGCTTGGCCCATTGCCAATGGAAAACTAGTCCAGGCCTCAAAGACTCCCATGCTTCAGAATAACTTGGAAGAGTCTAGTGATCAGATGCTAAAGTGCTTAGTTCATCCAAGCAGTGATGGCCCTTCAGGTGTTCTCAAACCTTGGAGTGTTCATTCAAGTTTTGAAAGGAAGGAACTCAGTCACAGAGCTACCATATACATTTTACCTTCCAGGCAGATTTTTTCAAAAACACCAGGTGACAAATATAGTCCATTCAAACATATGAAGCCTGACCTGGAATAGAAAACTGATAACCAGAAAACTAAAAACTGTTATCAAGGTCAATTACTGCAACTATCATTATTTGACATATCCTACCAGATGCTCCCATAAAAAAGCAAATAATGAGGAAGAAGACAATTTCTAGGAACACTCAGATCAATTTTACCCAAACTCAGCAGAAGCTTTGTTGCAATTTTGAAACTCTCATCATTGCACACTATTTTAATATTTCAAGACCCTCTTCTGTTTCCCATAACATTATGAAAATCTGTGCAAAAATGTACAGTATGACCATGTTTTCTAGTCTGCCTAGAACTATCGACCACAGAGAAGGTGGAACTGGTAACATTATGATTTTTAATAAAACTTCTTCAGGTATATATAGAAAAGAAAAAAAAAAGATTATTAGAGTTGAATATTGATCTAGCTATAAGATACATTAAAACAGTTATGCTGAGAACACAAAGAGATTTTCAAAATCCCTTGGGTTTGGCCCAAATCTGTGCTGGTGCAAGGAACTTCATCATTTACTCAGCTGACTGCACACTTAGGTATCAAGGCTGAGAAACATCCTAGATTACACATTGTTAGACATAAACACAATCAAATTAACCCCTTGATGCTCTCCCCTTGGATGCATGCATGACATCATTACACTCTTGACAGAGAGAGGCACAGTCCTTTTAGGCATACATCCTTGCTGGCACACTGTTAAACAAAAGCAGTTTGACTAAGAATAAGACTTTCAGAGTTATTGTCAGTTATTTCTAGTCTTGAATCAAAGTCTTATGTAGGACTTTTTATAAATTGTTCTGTGGCTTCCCCCCTCCCGCACCCCCCAACCCCATCTTGATTGACTATTACTCCATATGCAGCAGTTACACACAGATATTTCTGATGTTTGGACTGTTATTATTTTATCAGTTTGCAAAGCTTCTGGGAAAAAACCCAACTTCAAGCAGGAATTGAGGGGGCTAGAATGAGCCATAAAAATAGTACTGTATTTTTTTCAAAGCAAGGCTAAATTACTTTTATAGCATTTATAGGATTCTCCATGCTGAAAATGCTGAAAATGTCAGCATTTTCAAAGGAAGAATTGCTGATTTTCAAGAAGATATTCAAGCAGCAGGAGAAAAAGACAGGATGAAGTTGGCACCCTTACCTTTTTGATGTGATCTTCTCTTTGGAACATCTTAGTCTGCTACAGCTTCTTCTCAGCTTGCCAAAATCATTGCCTGTTTATCTCCCTTCTCATTCCTTTCCCAGAAAATGTGTGTACTATGAAAAGTACTGTCAGCCTCAGAACACCTCTTCATTGCTTTCACATTTGTCAGCTGCCTACATCTTCAGTCTGTCTCTTGTGTGGTGAAAGGCTGTAGTGGAGACACTTCCTATGGATGCACTAAAAACGTTGGCCTCCTGCAATGTAAAGGAGCTTGTCAAAGCAGGGAAAATTAATCTGGACATTTCTAACTGTACAACAGATCTGGCTAGAAGACTCTAAGAAGGTAGTGTGCAGGGAGACAGGGTCAGGAAGTGGTGAGATGTAGTACATAAAACACTGCTGTGCTTGTATGCTTCCCGTCACACAATTAGTCCTTTGACTGAATTGGCAGAAGCTGAACATCAGTGAAAGGATTAGTTGTACTAACATGGTATAAACTGAAATTACATCTCAATGGCTTAGATAAACACACTATTTAATTTCTATAAGCAGCAACAGATTTGAATTTTGGTCAAAGGCCTCTTCAAATGTTGACCTTAGAATATATATCTATCTTCACTAAAATATAGTATCTCTCTTCAATGTACTATCTCTTTTCTATATATTTTTCTGGTTTGAAATCTCTGCCATCAAAGATGCATCTTTATAAACATTTCAGAAGAGCAAATTAGCAGACCTACTTTTTCCTTTGAAACATCATTTTCATAGTAAGGAATTGAGACCATGAGGACTTTAACCTTTTTCACAGAGATTTTACTGTCATGACTGGAGATATCATGACAAGAAACTTGCATTGCTTGCACTCTGGATCTGTCTTATTAAATTGTACTGGTAGCTTCAGCGGCATTGCCCTGCTTTGACTGACATTTAAATATACAGCTGTTACTGTACTACTATCTCATGGGCATGCTTGTGAAAGCAGTCCCAATCCAGGTCAGTGCCAAAAAAAGCAGATTACTTTAAATCAACACCAAAGGTGGTCACAGCTAAGGCATGTCTGCTGCATAGGCAAGTACCAGAAAGCCAGGGATGGTAACTCCTCCTAACAACCATTCTGTTGATTTCACCAGACCAACACAGTTTCACACCAACTGAGATGAAGAGAAGACAAACTGAAATGTCAGGTTTTTTCCTAGGAACTGACAAAAACGCCTCTGTATTTCACAGCAGCCAGCTGCATCAAGTAGTATTAGTCTCTTTGCAAGCAGAAGCTGTAACAAATACACAGTGATTAGTCTGGTGACTGAGGAAAATGACATTAATTCTTAAAAAAGCCATCCCTTGCAAAAACATCTTCAACCTCAGTTCAACCTGTTAGCCCAGCCAGAGGTCAGCCCTGCTCACAGAGGTGCTTTTCACTTGCTTTCAAGGAGCCTGGGCCTAAAATGTTCTAAACACAGAAACAGATTCTGTCATCACTCTAAGCACTCTGTAAACATTTCTGCACAGTGGAGGGTGTTGCACCCAATCACAGGAAGTAGCAAAAAATGGAAAGTTGGTTGGTTAAAAAATTTCAGATGGTATGCACCCATCACTGTTACTCACCAACATCTGAATTTTTATTGGACTGTAGAGATGCAGGAAATTCATCTCTGCACAGAAATGACAATGTATTTCAAGTCTGAATTTTTGAGTCTCAAAAAACACACAAAGAATCTGTTCAGGAGAAAGGGACTCAAACCAAAGTATCTCTGTATGTGCATCTCCCCTCTGAGCTTCACATTTTCTGCACTCCTCATGTTGAGGACAGAAATTAATGGCAAAAGCGCAGTCATATTTGCAGAGGCAGTGATCTCTCAGCACAAATGACATGAGCAATGCCTGATAATTCCATGTTTTTAAGTACTTTCTGCCACAGCTTCTTATTGTAGGTGTAACTCAGACTGGCAACTCCCATTTTAGCTCACAAAACTTTGAAATTCCTTTTATTTTCTTTTTTTTATTTCAGTAGAGGCAGTAAGTGGCAGAAGCTGCAATTAGGTTTTGTGTAGGTGTTTGAAACATCTTCATTGAATAGCAGCACATGTCACTGTGAGATTTCACTAGAATCATAATAATCTCTGAAATGAGCTGTGGGGAGGAGGAAACAGATGTTCCACCCAGACTTTAAGTGCCTTACAAAAATAGAGAAAGACATTCTGCAGCCACTTGTAATTTGCCTTGAACGTCTTAATTACAAGGACTGTGCATAGCACTGCAGACAAATTAGTCTGCTTTAAATGTTAGGCAGAAGATTTTTCCCCTTAGCTTCTCAACAAAAATCCAAGACCCTCAGCACAACAGGACATGTCACAGGGATTAAAATTTAGTCTCACATAGCAATTTACATACTTTATACAAAAATTAATTCTATTTCTCCTTATGGCCAGATCATGATTTCTCAACTACTTCTCAGCACAGTTCATCTGTCCAGGGCTGAATTAAGCAGAAGGCTGAATAAAGAAAAAAGTCTGTCTGATAAACTGACTGGGTGCACCTTCTTAGCCTTCTTGTATTGCCTCCTGTAAAAAATTTCCCCGCTCCCTCTTAACAAACCACTCAAAGTCTTAACGTCTGGTTTCCAGTCTTCAGTCCAAATAAAGGATTAGTTAGAAATAGTATCCAGAATGAAAATGCTAAATGCTAATAGTTGAAGACAGTAGACAACTTGCTGTAAAATTCTTGATTTCCTAATCTTTGATTCCAGAGTCATCTTCAACAGAAAATCTTACTTACATTGTCACACGTTCTCTCAGAAATTCTCAACATCTAACCCTGCCCACAGAAGGACAATTACACTATTCCCATCTGTAAATAACAATTACAGTCTGATCATCTTGCAAATAGGTTACAACAACTGTTAGAAGCTGACTTGCAAAGAAGAAACCCTCAAAACTTTAGCAGTCCTGGAAATACTATATTTTTGTCTTGAAATGGAACTGAGAAGTAGCTGCTTCATTCAAGAAGCAGCTTACATTTAAGATACTGCTATAGACTTCTCACTCTGGAAGCTGCAAAACCAATGCAGAATTCCTAACTTTTGCCTTTGATAGTGTCTGGACCCCATTTCTGCTGATTAGATTGGGCTCCTCATATAAGGGTGAAGCAGTAACTTTACCTGCTGTGCCACTTTAGCTGAATTCTGAGGTCCACATGTACATGTGTACCTCCACTTACATGTGGTCTCACTGCTTATGAAGGGAACCTTCCCAAAGACAGTCCAGAACAGAAATCAAGATTTCTCTGAAAGCCTTCTGCTGTCATATGCAGTAAACATGCCAGAGTTGTTTCAGCTTTTACAGTGGCCATTATTACTGTTACAGTAGACATCCAGTAATAATCATTTATTCTACAGTATCATTGTTTCTGTTTTAGATAAAGCACTCAAAAGGAGTATTGTGGTCCCTTGGTCCTCCCAGTGCATACCTATTCTGTGTGTGGGTTTATCAATGTGTATGCACACAAAAGAGTGAAAAAACAGTTGCTTTCCTTCCTCCACTGTTAATAAAACTAGTTTCAAATTAAAAAAAAAAAGAGAGGTTAAACAGTAATTAATTTCTAAGTACATCTGAAAAGAACCAGTGTAACACCTAAAATTATCTCCACATACCAATAACATTTTTTTTCTGATAAAAACCCCATTACTTCAAGTAACTGCAACAACTCTCCTGAAACTACTTTCTCTGCCCCAGAACAATGTTATCTGTGCAAGACTTGGCAGTTTTCCAGAGCTCAATAACCAGCCATTGCAAGGGTCTGTATTAGGAATGCTATTTTTTGTATGAGGTATTCAGACTGCCACTTTACAACCAAAACACACCACCCTTCTCTGCTAAACACACTGATCTATGGATGTGTAACCTGCACATCCTCAGTGCAACTATTAGCTGGGAGTACTAAAGGGCACTTCCAAAAGCCTTCACAGGATTTCCCTGCAAGTTTCCACCACTCTGTTCCTCCTCCAGTAATGACATGACAGATCCATGCCTTGTCAGGCTCCAAAGAGAAGATGCAGAGAAGAGATGACAAACTTGCAATGCTGATGCAGAGGTGCTATGACCCACAAGACCATCGCCATGCTACTGGCAAGGGAAAAAAAAAAAAAAAAAGACAAGGTTTTTCTCTGAAGATCCATTTCTTATTATAAGGCTGTGGCCTGAAGTTTTAGGAATCCAGTTACTCCAAAAAAGTTTTGAACTTTCCTAAAATGGAGACAAGAAATATGCTTTGGAGTTGAGCTGGAATTCAGCCTGGTGTTTTAAGGGCAAATTAGCAAACTATCATAGTTTCCAGAACTAAAAATTGATGGTAGGGCTGGACAGCTGAGATGTCCAACTTATCTAGAAGATCAGCATCTTCTGAACATGACTGTCACTTTAATTTCATTTAGGTGAGTACCATCTCTGTTTTGTAGATGTGTAAAAGAGGAGCATTTTTCTCCAATCACATGATGCTGCAAGAGCGCTGTACAACATCTAATATAGCAGCATGCTAAGAACAGGTTTTTTTGTAGGAAGTTACCTAACAAAACAAGGACAAGCTACAGCTAGGGAACAGCTACTCTAATTTACTTCATTTTATGATCTAATTCAACAATTTCTCTGCAGAACTTCCAGAGAGACTAACTCAGCTTTTACTAATCTCATCTACACAAATCAGCTAACACCAGTCTATACCAGCTTCTGAAATAGCTTAGAATCAGAGTAATAAGGATAAAACACAAAATCCTTTAGTATTTCCTGATTAAAACAAATAATGGGATACATTTTGCATATCCATTTAATTCTGGACTTGGGAAAAAATGCTGTTATTTCACTTTGAAATGTTTACACATGCACCCTAGTGATTTACACAAGCAAAAGAAAACTGATTGCCATCACAGGAATGAACAGTCATTCCTTTAAAGAATGATGATGTCCACAGCTTTATGAAAGTAACTCAGGTCAGCAGCAGCAAGGCCTGAAAAATTGAAGAGATCTACACCTATGTGGGGACACTCTGTGAATGCTTGTTGGTTTGGACACGTCTTCATGACTGTTACTTAAAACATATTCTTGTACAAAGTTTATATTAATGTCACTTTATGTGAGGGACCCCTAGGATTCTGCCAGATGTACATCACACAGTACCACAGCCAGACTTTCAGTGACATCTGAAGCCCAGTGTATGCACACCTGTGATGTAGGCCATGATTCAGGGAAGGTTTAGCACCTATCTAAGTAAGCAAGAGCATCATTCATCTGTGCATGGCTAAGTTGTGCTCAGAAACAGGAAAGCCTTGCTAGGTGAGCTGCAGGCTGGAAAGCAGTTTGTGTCTCTTCTAGTATTTAACTAGGATTTCTTTAGTCAAGGCTATAAAACCTTTCATATGTTTAGCTGCCAGTTCAGCCCTTCAGCTATAAGTGCACAGTGCAGTGAAAGCCCCCTGATTTGAGAAAAGCTGTGAGGTGATAAAATACACTAACAGTGACTGGAGGTATCTATCCCATCAAGGTCCCTGTAAGATAGCAATAGAGTTTTAAGATGTTTGAATGATCCAGCCTGACTTGGAGATTATGTCTTCCTCTCCTTGCCAAAAATCCAGCAACTAGAATGCTCTGTACCAAGCTAGATGTGGACTTGAACTTCATTAACTCCAGCAGAGTTGGCAGGGGAAGAGGTTTCCTCCCTCATGAGTCCAGCTTGTGGGAACTGAGAAGAGACATCTGGCTCCCACAAGTCTAATGTTATATTCTTATAGCAATGCAGAGCCCTAAATTTTGAGCTCCTTGTACTTAAAATGAAATTTTCTGGGTAGTGTGGTATCAATACAGAGCTTTAAATAAAATAATTAAGAGCAAAGGAGGCAACAGAAAAAAACATTTTGAAAGTCAAAGTGTTAAGGATTAGATAGGTTATCTAGGCTGAGCAAGAATTAGCAGGATAGGAACTAATTTTGCTGACCAAAATTACTTTTCATCTGTGGTTTACATTACAGGAGAAAATCAAGTTTCAGACTACAAACTGATAATCAGGAAGCCAGAAAACAACTGCAACCTGGTTCAGTATTAGAGAAGCTACCCAGGTTCCACACAGAATACCAATACATGCAGCATTAACAGCTCTCACAGCTTGTGCACCAACCCCCAAGCTCCACTGATCTGCATCTCCCTGTCAGTCTGGTCTGCACTGGACAGGAAGAGGCCAGGGCCCTGATTCAGCCCCCATTTCCTTCCTGCTCCAGGTTAGTGCTTACTCGGAAACAACACGCCACAAGGTCTCGTTTCATTCATCACCACTGTTTGGATACGTGGTTTTGGTCAAAGGCCCAGCATTTCTTGATACACCAGGAAACCTTCTCCTAGCAATTCTTTGAAAAGCACAAGCTCTTTCAGTTATTTCAGTATAACAGTTTTTCTCTTTCCAGAAAAAGCTTCCAAATATTTTCCATTTTTTTATTTGGGGCTCACATAATACTTGAATTTTGCTGACTTAACCTCCATCATTAAACTAGGTAATTTTTTACTATGGGAACTTGAAAAGATAAATCACAGCAAAGTGTCTGCAGAAAAGATCTAGGCAGAGATTAAAAGAAAGGAAGGCTTTTTTATATTTAGTATTATACAGTCTTCTATCCACTTGACAATGAATTCTTCCTCCAGAAAGGAATTTTAAAAAACCCAAACCCGGGGACAACCAAAAATTAAAGAACTATCTTGAAAACCACAGCTGTCTACAAACTTTCATTCAGGTCAATTGATTTCAACAGAATGAAGATGTTTATCATTGTATGATATTTTATCACTTATATAGATTTATTTTTAAATAAATTATTTCAATAGGCTGAGAATGACTACTATGTTTTAACTTAACAAATCACAGGGCTTCAAATTTTTGTCAGCTTTTGTATCTTTGAAGGTGTCAGAATGCACACAGGTCCACAGAAAACTGCTTTTGGTCAAACAGCCATAAGAAAAAATATTCTTTGAATTTTATGAAAAATGTCTTCACATTTCTATATCCTTTAGTTAAGTAAACCAAGCCACATTTTCAAGTGTTAATGAGATACCTGCTCATAGTCACGTTGGTTAAGTTTTCATCTCTGATCTTCAAATCATATTGAAAATTGAATCTCTTTGAATTTCTTCATAAGATGCCTCAATTCAAACAAGCAGTCTGATATTCTATTTTACAGCTCTCTGATATACCAAATTACAGCCATGAACATAATTTCTCATTGGTCCTTAAGAAATTTCAGTTCCCTCATTGACTGCATTGGTATCTGGGATTAAAACTCTAGTTTATTAAGGAGATTTTAATTGCAGTTATTGCATATTGTCAATAGCTCTTAAACCTAGTCATTCAGCTAGGAACACATTAAATGTTAACAGTTCACACAGGGGCATCCTGGTTCTCTAAGAGAGACCTGATTGACGACGTAAGTAAAGCCTGTTTCCCTTACCAACAAGAGCTTTATTTTTTCCCCCTTTTGTTAAACAGGTGAAGTACACCCTGCAGTTGGCTCAGCATTTCCTGAAAAGTTCCAAAGAGCCTATCCCTTGAAAGAACATCAGGCTTCAATCAAAAGCAAAACCACTTCATGTGAAGTTATGAAATAATGCACACAATATGATCTTACTCTGTAACATTTTTCCTCATTGTACCACGAAAGTATCTGACTTGGTTTGATGTCACTTTGTATCAAAGTTGATGCAAACAATTTTTTTTTTTAAGGATAGTTATTTTTTTTTTTTAAGAAAACAGTTTTCTGCTTATTTTTGTTCCTTAAGTGTAATGTTTTTCAGAATACAGGAATAGGGAAAAAAGTGTAATCTCATAGCCTACCAGGATACTTGAAGAAAAGAAATTTCCTTATGAGATGAAGCTTCATGCTACTGAATCTTTGTTTCTCTCCACATGGAAACGTATCTGCAAATGACAGCATTATTTTTATTTTAACGAAGATTGGCTAGGATATGTGCTGGCACAGCTATGTAAGCTAATGAAACAAAAAGAATAAATTGCTGCTGTGCCTTTAGAGTTTTCTCCCTTTCCCTCCTTTTAATATTCCACAGTTCTCTGTGGAATATTAAAATCATACCATTTTCAGCACAAACTTGTGGCAACTTAACTCAGTTTAATTCCCTACATCTCCCCTACTTTCTTTCCCTCTGTTGTTCTGTTATCACAGAATAAGGGTTCAACAAGGGCTATTAGAAACAGCAGTGAAAAGTCTCACTACAAATAGTTTGTTAGTGCCTAAAAGTAAAATCATTCTCCTATGGATGTAAAAGCATCTCCTTTTTCCACTGCAGTCAAAATAACAGGCAGAGATTTCCAGGACTGGCATCTTAAGGACAAATGTCAAGAGAATTTAACAGTCTTTTGTCTAAAAGAGGAAGGAAAGTAACTGTTGTTGGAACATGTTAGTTTTTAAACAGCAGCTGAAAGTTCCTACAGGAAAGAATGAATAATGAGCAAATGGTATCAGCATGTGGATAAAAAGCAAGTCATACCTGCTTTAAACAAAATTCACATAGAGGGAGAATATTTAAGCACTATGTTAGTGCACAGACAGGGGATTTTGGTGGCTTAATTCTCTCCTGTGGCATGTACCCTTGACAACAAACTGCATTGAAAGCATGACAAAAACTCATTGAAACTGAAGAAGCTGTAGGAAATCTCTATGTTCTTAAAGGAAAATATAGATAAGATAGAGCAGATGACATCAGCCACCTGTGTAATGGTTTACATTGCATCTCTTAGAGGATACCAAGTAAGGTGAAATAAGATCTTGTATAGCAAAGAAATATTTTTAATGCTTGTGATTTTGAAGATCAATCTATTCCCTGAGTATAAAATTGTGATTTTGATGATCAATTTATTCCCTAAGCATAAGTTTGTTTGCAGATATATGTCTCTTTTGCACAAGAAACAATTCTTCTGTTTGGGAAATGTTACTTTCTTTCATTACTCTCTGGATTTTTACCCTGATTTTGACTTCCATTGCTTTAAAATTGGTATTTTCCCATCTCCTTGTTAGAGAAGTTGCATGCTATTACATGTTTAGGTACTGCTTTTAGCTACTTCTGAAAGAGGACAACCAATTTCAATAGCTACTCTTCTCTCTTCTTGATCAGTACTTCACTTGATTCTATTAAGTTGTAGTCAAAAAGGACAAAGAAAAGTATATTATATGTAAATAACTGGAAAGTTCAAAGAACATGATTATCTTGCCAACAATCACAGGCAGAACTCTCCCTTTTTTACTGTAAGAAATATGCTGCTGAGAGATCTCATTTATTACGTTATCTAAGGTCAGGCTCCTGCACTTAACTCCTGAATTGTCTTCTGGACTCCCATCTACCCACATTCCTGATGGGAACCCAGAGAATTTACCTGGCTAACTTAATCACCTGAAGAGCCATCATCACACAATGCCAATTAACTTATTTTACAAAATTACAGTGTGTTCATTACTACAGAAAACCACAACTCAACTAAGGTAGCATGCTAGGGAGTAGAAACCCTCCTGATAGCTTTTACAACTGACTTGCCCCCTGTAAGACTAATCCAGTATCCTACTGTTTATACAGTTTATTTATAACTTCAGTTACTTTTACAGGATTACAAGACTTCAGCCAACCTGTACAGTGCAATAGTTCAGTGTATCTCTGACAAGTTCAACACACCCAAGATGCACTCAGCACAAAAGGGAAAGAATATAATGAAAATCAGATGTTCTTGGCCTCCCCTTTAGTTTTATACACCTACTTCTGCTTTATTTCAGATATTCTACCTAAAAAGATACAGTTGACTCAAAGTATAAAAAGATGCAAGAACCAGGCACCAGTCTGAGTTAACAAGCTGCTTGCCAGCTGAGAAGTCATGCACACATCCATTATTATAAGCCTAAACATAGCAAGCCTTTGAGAAACTCTTAGAATAGCAAAATGTGGCATATTGATATAAAAGTAATTTGTGGATGAAAGAAAAAAGATAGTAAGAAGCTATTTCAAACAGATGGTTAAAGAAATAAAGCAATTTAATCCCAACTTCCAGAGGAAAATATTGCCATAATTATCAGTGATGTTAGAGTCAACTGCTCTATGTGGGGTCTTGCTGCATTCTCTTCAGAATGTCCAGGCTCCCAAGCAGTGGAGTCTACTCCAGATAAAAGCTACACAATTTCCTATCACTCCTTGCACGCTCTCTAGGTGCATTGCCTACCTATTTTCTATCTCTCCACAGCAAACCTTCCCAGAACAATTGTGTTCCTTACTGTTCAACACTTTGCACAGTAGAAGTCAGGTCCAGTTGGGCTCTCAATGAATCTGTATGACAGCAAGGCATCAAATACCAGATGGTGACCCATAGCTTCTTCTTTCTCCCTTACAGATGTGCAGGCCACTTCAGAGACCCTGGCAGAACCAACTTGGCTGGTGTACTGCAATAATGCATTAGTGCTGGCAATCAGCCTGGAAACCTTAAATATTGTACAAACTGTGACTCCAGCCCAGAGGAAAAACGGTAAGAAAATGGTAAATACCTTGAAATTAGAACTCTGTAATCTCATCTAGCCTTTAAAATCAGGAGTCTAAAACTAAATACTGTGCAGATATTGCAGCTACACAGTGATGTTCCTCATTTGTTGGCAGATAGGGAATTTCACATGAGTGTGCCACACAGGAGCACTAGGAGGAATTTGAAGAGCAAATGTGAGGTAAATATCCCTGCCGTGATCTCACAGCCTCATTTTTCACCTCCTTCTTTTAAGAAAGGCACACCCTCAGGATGACTGTTTTGATGTATGCACCATTTGCTGGGTGGAGGCTCTACACAATCCTTCTTGACTTCCAGAAGAGATGCCCCATGAAGTTCACTCCCTCCATGCACATTCTCCATTATGAGCAGAAAACTGCAGTTTAAGAAGTGCAGCTACACATAAAACCCCCAGGCAGTTGTAGGATGGGCCTTCTATATCCATTAGCACAGGCAGAAAAAGATTCCCAGCCTGAAGAGAGACAAGAGGAGCAGCTGGGAGTGGCTTCCTCAGATGCTGCACATGGAAGTCCCTCTAGATATGGGTCCCTGATGTCAGCCAAAAGCAAAACTAAAGATAACTAGATATAATGGGTGGGAAGACTTTTTTTTAAGGCAGCCTCCTTTTCCAGTGTAGCTCAATCTAACCTTTCTCTGAGTACCCACTGCACTAGAGGCTCATGCAACAGAGCATTTGTTAGCAGCATATTTTATGGCCCACAAAGAAATAAAGTTCAACTGCTCAGGCTCCAAAGCACTGGCAAAACACAGTCATCCTTCAGTTCAAACCCACACTTTGACACAACACTGCAAGATGCAGGCTATTCTCATTAGACAGGTCAGTTCTCAGGCATGGTCCACTTCGGTCTGCAAAGCTGACCAGAAAAAAAATCACAAAATTATGAGAAAATGCTTCCACCACACCTGCAGAAGACAGCCCAGTTGTACAGTTTAAATACTTTCTACACCAGAAGCACACAATTTTGAAGAGCCCAGCACGTCCATTTCCTGGTGTAATAAACACCTGATCAATCTCAGCTGGAAACACTGCATCCATGCCTGGGAGCACTGAGGAGGCTTTCTAAAGGACACACTGGTTTTTTCACCAGGGTAGCAATGAGGTATCTAGATAAGGTTTCTCACACAACTAAAACAGTGCACAGACTACTTGAAAGGAGATGCTAAAAGGAGATAGTTCACTGTTAAAGTAGAGCTCAACTTTGCATTTTATTAGAGAGATATGGACACGTAACCAAAAAAAAAAAAAATCTTACTAAAAGGTTCTTACTGGGATGGTCACTATATTTTTTCCTTTGAAAAAAAAGGAAGTTCTACAAGGAGTTAAGGTAAAGATAACATGATACTAGAAAAGGAACATACGTAATGTGTAGTACTAGTTCTACAGTAACCAAAAACCATCAAGACATACTAACCTGTGCCATAGACAAAATACTCTGTATTCAAGGGAACATAAAATCAGGAACACTGACACAACACTTTATTAATACTTGTCAGATAACATGAGGAAGTCACACTATTGACTTCAGTAACTACTGAGAAATCAAACGAGAAAGAATTTACAATTGTAATATCCTACTAAAAGCAAATCAGCTGTAGTGATGAAAAAAAACATTTTCACACACCTGATTTTATGCATCCTTGGTAGATTTCAAAGGTGCAGACACAACATGAACATTATTTTTAAAGCCTCATAGCTGGATGCATTTAGTTAACTTTTGCTACTTTCCCCCGTATAAGCGGGAATGTTCTCAACAATTTTCCCTTTTATTCTAGAATACCATTGTGATTTGGGATCAGGACACTTTGGTTTTGTCTTATTTCCCAGATTGCTTAGCAGAAAAAAAATGCAAAGAGTATCTATGGTATCTATGTATCACCTAAATGGAATATCTAAATTATTACCAAGGTCATAAAGATTCATTGAGGAAGTTTTAATTTCATTTTTAAAGGGAAAAAAAAATATTTTCAAGGCATAGAACAGTATTATCTACTGAATATAAATCAGTACGGATTCTTTGTAAAGCATTTTGTCAGTCCAAAACATCAGTTCAGCAGTAGTAACTGAATGCACATTGCAAGTAGACAATCTGACCAGAGCCATTACTTAGACCAGTCCATGCCCTGACTTCATTGAAAATTACAGTAATATTTCTTTTAGTCCTTAGTTCATCAATTCAATATCAAAATGTCAAATACCTTTGATTAGCTCAGCACATACACTGTGATTGAATATCTGAAAGGAGCTTCAGAGGTGCTTTGCACCTTCGTGTGATGTGCACAGGGTCACTAAAGAACAGAAACACAAACCTTAAAATTCATTACCCAGCTGATGCCATTTAAACTCAGCAATCAGCTTACAAACCGTGTATGCAAGACAGGAGAACACTTGCCAAGGTGACATTTATAGTCTAGGTAAACAAGCAGCACAGTAGATTTCCTAATGCATCAGGCTGTTTGCAGGCTCTGATTGCTGATGCTTAATGCTCAGACCACATTTATGCAAAGAAGCCATATGGTTGTGAAAACAAGAACCACTCTGCCTAAACTTGAAACCTTCAGCCTAGGAATCAGAAAGGACTGGGTTAAATTATGGATTGTACTGTCCTCAGGCATTCCTCCAGTCTCTTCCATCAGTGATGTTCCCCCCCTCACACAGCCCCCTGAATATCAGGCTAGCCCAGAGGTCCGAGGCTGTGAGGGGAGGAATATCAGGAGATGGCAAAGATTTCCAAAAGAGGCTCTTACCCCAATATACATTGGTTCAGCTCTCTTTATTCTGTGGTGTCCATGTGGAGAGCAGGGCAAAAGAGGACGAACAGGAAATGTCAGGGGTCTATACAGACTTTGGACAGGGTGGACTTCCCTGGCTCTCTGCTAACCCCGTTGGGGCAGAAAGGAGGGGTCCAGGTTTATCTTGATCAGAGTCACAGGGTCCCAGGGACAGGGGAAATAGAGTGCCCATGAGCTCACTGTAACACATCAGCATTAATATACCCTTATTGGAGCACAGGACTCACTTTGCTTTGCTAAAGGAGTGGAAAAAAATGTTTGGAACAAAGAAGTGAGGAGTAAACAAATGGAGACAAAAGATGAGGGAATTTGTGCAGCCACTTAGAATTACTATGTTGCTAAAATACCCTTGTAATGTGAGGAAATTGCCTGTGAGTAGGTTTGCAGCTACAAAGAGCTACAAAACCTCAACGTGGTTTGAAGTGGTTTTGCTGAAAGGAAGCAGCTGTAGCAGCTGGCCTGGATTCTGAACTGTGTTTGGGAAAAAAACCCCAACAAAACAACAAAACTCCCCACATGTTCAAGGCATACGTATCTGCAGAGAACATCAGGAAAGCCTTAGAGAGCTCAACAAGGCCTGGAGGAGAAGCACACCTCTTCCAAGGAAGGAGTGATGAGTGCACAGGGACCCTCGCTCAATTTGCTCTCCTATTTTCTCTGTGCAGCCTCTACCAGCTTTTGATCTTCCCAAAGGTAGACTGGGTTAGAAAGCTCTTAATACTCTTCTTTCTACCAAGTATATTTATCTGAGCGAGTCCAATAGGCCTGAATCCAGCTACAACAAACTTTCTGGGCACCTCTGACTGTTATGAAATGTAGTGACTCAGCCAAGCTACATCAAAAAGAGAACATATTTTATTTGTTTACTGGAACTTATAAAACAGGGCAGGAAAAAAGGAGTCAGAAAGGACACATCCCCACATATCTTCATCTTAGAAAGTTTAGTGCTTCTCTCTGACCACAGGAAGGAATTTCTATGTGGCTTTCTGCCTCCCCATACACTTTTTTGACTGCCTCCCTCCCCAGGCCCATAGCTCTGCATCTCAGACAATCCTAGTCACCTGTGTCATGATGCAGTTGAATCAGAGGTATCAGTGCTTATTTACAACCAGCATTTCCCCACTTATGTTCCCATTGCCATGGTAAGCAGTAACAGAGCCTGAAATATAAGGTCAAAACATAGCCTAGATATCTCCCACAAACCATATGGAATAATCATTTTCTGAGGAAATTTCTGGCAAAAATTTGCGCTTGCTCTCTGACCAAAAGCACACCTCAGCTCAGCACTCTGGACTCCAAACCGAGCTCCTGAGACAGAGACCAATAAACATCTCTAAAAAGCTTGCACCCAGATTCCTCTGCAGAAACTGAAGAGGATCTTGCCAGTTCCTTATAGGTTATCAGTCTAACTTCTGTGATCTCTGTCAGCCTGTGTTTCCTTCTACCATGTGGAAGCTCAGGGCCATGGCACATATCTACACTGCTTGCCAAGCACCCCAACATCACTTCATAGGAACTGATTCTTGTTTTCCATCTTTCAGAAGCTTTTCAGCCTATCCTTGCACAAATAATGTATGATAATATAGGTTCTGAATATATCTGTGAAGACTGAATATATCTGAATATATTTATGAAGACAAACCAGACCTCTTCCCCAGTTACTATTCCACTGAAAATCCAATATCGGTCTGCATGTCTTGGATTGCTCAGAGATAAGCAGTTAACATCACAATACAGTTATGTAAACTGTATCAAACTAATCAGACATCAAGACAGAGGAAAAAATAGGAGAAATCAAATGAACTCTGGAAAGAGACATCAAGTTCAGGCTGCCAGCACTGCACATAGTGAAATACCTGAGGAAAGTTGAAAATTATTGTGGTAAGTACATCACAATTTAGGCCAGCCTAAGAGGGAGGCTGTCCACTTAGTGAAAACCTGGACCAAAGCAGATATTCAGCATAAGGGACTGTGTTCTGGAGAGAGGTATGAGGACACAAAGTATGAAGCACCAAAAAGGCAGAAACATAATAACAACATACAGTTGCTGTCTTGTCTCAGCAGGAGTCAAAATTCAATTACTGGGACCGACCAGAGTTCAGTATAAATTGATATTTCTGTGCATTAAATAGGATTATTCAATAGATGGGAACACAGAGGTGCAGTATTGACAATGTGTCAATATATCAGAGTGGTGATACTGCAGCCCAGTTTGGTATCCTAGGATTGATGAATAATACACTGGAAAAGACAGAAACTTTTAATTTCTGTGTTACCTCCTGTATCACCTCAGCCTTCTTGGGATTAATTTTAAAACAGCTATTTCAGAACTTGTTAAATCAAAAGCACCTCCATGTCAGTTTTAGCTTGGGAGGCTGTCAAAAATCCAATTCTAGCTGCAGTTTATGTGGAATCAAATGCAGACTCAGGCCTTAATTTTGGCATAGGTATCACAACACAAAGACATCAGCTGTTTTTTCTTCTGTGAATTGCAACAGATCTCTATTGATAAGTTTTCATGTCATAGTTGCTTTCTGATCTGAAAAACAACAGTGCAATTTAGAAATTCTTCTCCTCTACCTTGATGCAGTCTTGAGAAATTCAAGGAAATTCATTTTAATCTGGATCACCAGCAAGATGAAAGAGGATAAAAAATTAAAAAGAGATCAAAATTAAGAAAAATATGTAATATCAAAGCCAAGAAATAGGTATAGCTGAATGGAAATTGCCCTGTGCAATATAAAAAGTGTTGGTAACACTTTTTTGGCTTGGCTTTGTTGTTTCAGTCCTAAGAGATCTGAAATGTTTGCCTTGAACTGCTACTGATCATACACATCAGTTTGATGAGAAAGACCAAAAGTTTAATAGGAAGTGTGTATCATAAGCTGAGGACCAACAGCTCAGAAGTTGTATCCTACAGGAGGCAAAAGTACACTACAGCCTTCACCTAGGGAAATAAGTCCTCTCTTGAAGAAAGCCCATGGAGTAAAAACAAAAGAACACTGTAAGAAAGAGCAAAAGCTCTCAGTGCATTGAGGTGATTAGCGTGCAGTACATCAGAACTTTCCAAACACTATTGTACTTTCTAGGTTACCGCATGCAGGTTCCAGTATCTTTCCAAAGGCAAAAGAGTCTGGAAACTGGTCTGGAAGATAGTCCTGATCAATTCCTAGATGTCAGATCTAGGATCTCAAGGTGAAAGATCAGAATTCACCTCTATATCAGAATATCACCTCTGGAAGGTGGGAAGGTGGGAGTTTGTCTCTCTCCACGAGTACGTTATCATAGATATTAATTGGAAAATATTTACTTCAGATAGGAGGGGGAAAACGTGCCCAGACTGAAGATGCCCATGGCAGCTGCAGTGAGGAAACCAAGAAACTAAAGAAGTCTAGACCAATGTAAAAGCTTTTAACATGCCACTGTGAAGGTTCAAGAATCAGTTAGACAGACTTCTTTAAGAGCCAAATGATTTTATCACCAATAACCTTAATGATGGTCTGTACTCAGCTGGGAGGAATTGGATAAAATTTGATTCTAATTATTTGAATCCATAGATTTTTTCAATCTCTATTTTTTTTTTGAAAGACAATATAAAAGTGAAAATACAGCTCCTAAAAGAAACAGCAGAAAAGTTTTACTGAGCAATCATATAATCATAGAATACCAGATTGAAAGGGTATTTAGGACAGTTTTGCAGTGGCACTCCCAAAGCAATTTTCATCTCACCTGTGCCATTCTTCTATTATGAAATCATGCCCACAAGCTTGTAATCCAGCCCAGGGACTCCAAAGAAAAATGTTGTTGTCACCTGTACCTGACGTTTGTCTAAATAACAGTCACCAGCATCAAGAAATTGACACAGCACAACTGTTTTTGACACCAGCTCTTGGTGATCTGCCTCACTCATACTTTCTGTCTTTCCTTGGTTGCTCTGGAAAAGAGCTTACCCTTCCCTTGGACTCCCTTTGATAGCAAGGGACATCCATTTAGCTCTTCCCAATGGAAGAAAATCCTCATAGATCTAAGGTACCTGTGACAGCCAAGGCTTACCTATTCCCTCTGGTTGTACAAGCACATTAATCAGCCCAGATGAAAATTATAATGGATGCAAGGACTTCCAGATGACTTTTCCCCCAAATCTCTCCTTTGCTGCTTTATGAAAGTTGAAATATTTATGTGGGGATGTACCAATATCAAATTTCCATGTAAGATTTTGTAACTATAGGTTGGAACTTCAGAAGGAAACTAAAGAAATATACTTTATCTGCTCTGTGAGTACCAGCACTTCTGTAAAACAAATGCAGCAGTGATGAAGGATCTCACAGGACGCAACATCTTTGAAACTCAGTCTCATGCAGTATAAATACAATCCCCTGATTCACCCATCCTCTTTTCTACCTCCTCTGACTACATTTGAATCATGCATATGAGAAAAAACATCAGGACAGTACCGTTAGCTGCACTACAAGTCGGAGAAGCACAAATGGCATGGAAGGTCTAAGCCTTTTAATAATGATGCTGTTCTCCGCTGCAGATCACCTGGCACGCACAGTTCAGCTCTCTGACAAAATAATGCAGTCACTCCCTGATTAAATTACTCCTGGAGTGGAAAAGACATTGAGCAGCCTGCCTGTTTCAATTGGCTGTGTGGTGACTGAGCTCCATGAATATGGAAATAATTAGAAATCCTAGACCATTATAGAGGAGGACGAGGCATATGTGACCCACATAAAGGGCATGCTGAAGTTGCATGAAAGTGAAATCACAGTGTAATATTAAACAAGTGAAAAATCCTTGAAATCAGTGATGGAGGTTAGAAAACAAATGAAGATTACTTCAGTAAAATGCCAGAGGGTTCCAACAGAGATACAAAGCCTTTTCAAATGCATTTTACAGGCTTCTTTCTCCTAGGAAAGAGGTAAAATTGAGATTTTATTTTAAATTATAATTCATAACTCTAATCCACACCTTTGTGTCTCTTGCTCCTGATGTTTAATAGATTTACAAGATTACTAAGTAGTTGCCAGACAAGTTTTTTCACTTGGGCTCTGAAGCTTTGACCTTAGTAGTAGTTAATAGACCAAAAGATTCTAATCTGAGTATGGACAAGTACCCTAGGAAAACCAAAAAGCTTTACCAGCAGATGAGCCCGTTTTCAACTCAAGCAGAGGAACTGCAAATAAAGTAAGAAAATTATGGCCCTGAGTTTACTGGAAAAATTCTGTCACATACATCTGTAAAATCTCTAAAAAAAGCTTACGTTTTCCTTGGACATGGCTCACTTGCCCACCTGTGCTAACCAGGAAGAACCAGCACTCCAGTATAAGAGGTGCTTTGGTGAAATGGATGTGCTCTGCTTCCCACATACTCCTGCAGCGGGCGTGCACAGCACATCCACATGCCCCATATAGCTCTGTTTCTCCTGCCACTCCATGGAATTGCTGGCAAAGAAGGTATGTAACAGCAACCTTCGTCAGCTTCTTCCACCTGGCTGTCATAGCAAAAGGCAAATCCAACAGCAAGGAAAAAAATGAAGTCTAAACCACACTGGACAAATGCAAGCATTCACAGACATTTAATTCTAAACTTTTTTTGTCCCCATCTGAAAACTAAGGCCACCAATTCATAACAATACTTTTAAGGGGTTCTGAGATGTGCCCTCAAAACAGATTTGCATTACCTTACATTTGCAAAGATCTAGTTTCTTAGTGTAGTTAGTTCCGAAGGATTTTAGAGTGAAGCTTTATTTTCCTTTCTCTAATGCTAAGAAATTTTCCTTTCATTCCTTTAACATTATGTAAGTGCTTTTCATTTCCTGAACAATTTTCAGAGAAAGCTGCTATATTTTTGGATAGCTTACTAATTCATAAATTTATATACATGGTTCAATTAAGCATCAGAAAACTTCTCCACTGACTTTTATCTCATAAATCACCTTACACTATCCTGCAAATTGAAAGATCAGTGGCATGTTTTCTATCCCTGTGGCTCAAACAAATCTCTGTATCAATTTTTAAGTTAGCAACCACTACTTTCACAGTAAGTTCATTAATCTAAAATATTTCTGTTTAAATTTGCTAGGATTAGAGGTAACGTTATGATGTGTTACATATTCAGACAGTTTTTTTACTTAATAGTAGAATGATGAGAAAAAAGCGGTGCAGGTAACATGATTCACAATACACACCACTTTATATTTTGCTAATAACTTTTTACAAGTTTTCCTAACATTTATTTAAAATCTCTTCCCTGAAATCAAGAGACTACACTTTCTCACAAATAAAATAATACAAAGTGTACAAAGGGTGTTTCAGAACTGTTACTTCTATTTTCAGACTATTCTAACTAAAGAGGAGTGCTTTTCTAAAATACTGGCTCCACATTAAAAGCACACATGGCAAAGACTATTTGATGTAAAGCTCCTCCTTTCAAAATCAATACACCTCAAAGTTTCCCTCTGTGAAGAAAGTCGGTATGTATGTGGTCATTGTAAATGCTAATGAAAATATCAGTTGTAGGACACATGAATGCAAAGAACGCAAATATAGACATACTCTGGTCTGGACAAGTTGAAATCTAATTGTCCTGTTAGGGGTTGTGTGACTGGCTACAAAAGCTAAAAAATAAAAATAAACCAAATGCACCCTTCAAAACTGGAAGCCACTTAGTTCACTGAGTGATTACCATTGATCCCTGGCACATGTAGCTCTGTCTAACTCTGTTATGATCATGCCCAGAACTTTTATAACTACCTTCTATTAAATCAATTCATAGGGGAAAGTGCTGGAAAAAAATCTTAAAATTATACAAGCATTAAAATCCAACTTTTAAGACTGAAACATTCTGCGCTCCCAGATGTAGCTGAAGTACCACCTTGGTAGCAGGAATGGCAGCACAGGTGACATAACATCTCCTTAACCTGTACCATTCACATCCCAGCAAAAGATGTGAATGCAACACAAACCACTGACTGTCAGTACTGGTCTGGGTAACATGAAACTCTTTGAAGCTCTCTACCTTGGTGCATGTGCCTGGGAAGCCTTTGGATAGCCAATCACTCATGTGGTTTGAACATTTTGGCCTGTAATTTTTTGTTAAGCCAATTTCCAAAAGAAATTATCTCTTAGTAAACCAGTTGGAGTTACAGATTGTTCAGCTGGTTTGAAAACTAAGTGATTCTAATTTCTAAATGTGGGTACACAATAAAAGATAATCTAGTAGGAAAAACTCTGTCCTTAAATACAGGACATATAGGTCCCCCTTTTGGTTCTGCCACTGGCCCACTGGCAAGATTCCGTGTGAGTCTTTTCACCATACACAAAACAAGAACAATAAGAGAATTGCCTCAAAATCTGAGCAAAATTATAAGCAGATGATTAATAGATATATTGGGCTGCAGACTTTTGGCTTTGAAAATCTTGATCCAGTTTCTTATCCTGGAAAGGAAGCTTGGATTATTCAATTTAAGAACTGTCAACTATTTATAGCCGGAGCTATAAAAAAAAATTCTTTTAAGAAATAGCAAGCCAGAAACCTCTTGCTGCCTCAACCATCTCCCGTCGAAACAATTCCCAGGGGTATCTACATACCGTTCTAAGGTTGCTGGAGTGCATATTGTTCCATGTCTTCTTGCCAGTAAATTGCCAAACCACTGTTAGACACACAATAGAGAGGAAAAATGAAAAAAGAGTTCTGGGAATTTAACTTCAGTAAGTTTCTATCACTGTTCTGTTACTTTAGGAAGATGATGCTCATGTCCAACTGACCAAATAACATTTCTCTGTTATCAAAGCAATGCAGCATGATCTAGTGGAAGGTGTACTTGCCTATGGCAGGGGGATTGGAACTAGATGATCTTTAAACAATGACCTCATGTGCAATGTACTAATGTAACAATGTGCTATGTACTCTTAAGAACATTCACATTGGCATGAAACTGGGCTAGCATAGTACAGTTTAGCCTAAAACACATAAACCTGTTGATGATGAACCTGAAAACAGAATCCAGAACTGTAAACTAATCTAAAACTGAGTTACCTTAACAAAACAAAACAATCAAAAATCCACATGGCTCTCTGCTATCTTCTGACAACTTTCTGTCTCCATGTCAGAAGAAAGACAGAGCTCTGCACAACATTGAATGTGTTAATTTACTCATTGAGAATACAGCTCACCATGAAGACATTTTTTCTGAAAATTAAGTCCCAAAGGGAGCTGAAGACATTTACTCCTATTTTGACTAACCAGTCGAGTATAAGAATATAACACATACACTAGTGAAGGTGTCTGTCAGTCTCTAACAAGGAAACCATTAAGGACAATGATGACATCTTATCTGGGTAGACACAAATTAAACAACTGGGGATGAAAGATTAACACTTCACTGTCCGAAAACTTTTGTAGCGTAACTGAATAAAAAATGAGAGTTTCTTCAAGAATCAGAAAATGACCTGAGGTATGTTGGTGCGGACAAAGATGTGATGTGACAGAGCTTTCTCTCACCAGAGGGTAACTAACTGATGGAGGCTTGTGAGCAGGCTTTCTCCTGTAGATATGACCTGAAAGGTAAGCTGCATGCAAACAAAAAAAATTTGTCAGAAAAGGGTCAAGTCAGCAGGACAAGGCGAAAGAAAATAGAAGCTAGGTGTAAATAGATTGAGCATTTTTGCCTTATGTTTTTTGTCTATATATTTCATAATTGTTTCTAAGTGCATTGCTGATTTTAACTGTTACAAACAAAAGTTCATAGTGCATTTCCTTGTAACCTGTCTTGACTTGTGCATAGTTTAGACTAATTAGCCTTTCCTTGGCAAGACACAGACCAGGTCACAAGGGTATGAAAACAAGCACCCAGTTAACAGGAACCCAGCCTGGGGCATGGAAGGAGAAATACAGCAAGCCATGAGCTCTGCTAAATTGACTAGGTAGAAGGCTGACTCCCCAAACATCAGGGAAAAAAAACCATCTTCCAGTAACTCTTGGAAAGCAAGAAGGATGGAATCCAGTAAGATATTGCATCAACTCCAAAGATCCCAAAGAACACACCAAGCCACCCACATCACTTACCCTCTTTCCCCATTCATGTTTTCTGGCAATGTCCATAGAAATGTCAACACATCATGGTGGAATTCTAATAAGATTGTATTTGAAAAGCAGTACTGGCTACCTCACAAACCAGAAATCAGAAGGGAAAGAGGGGAACCCAATACACCCTATGCCAGTGATGGTGAATCAGAGATTCTAACTTATTTTTTCAGAAAAAGGTTCAGAAAACCTGTTATATAAACACTATATTAGTTTATTATACTGCTAATTTTAAGTTTTTTTAAGGAACATTCAACTTGAGATAACTTTAAGAATTGGGAATAAGGGAAGTTTTTTTTTTGAGAGCAGAAAACAGGTTGCAGACATAAAGTGTGTATTTGCACTGTGACAGGATATGGATTCATATCTCCAAAAAATAAGATGACAAAAAATAGTAAGATTTGGTGTAATGTTGATTAAAAAAAGTTAAGCCTCAATGGGTTTTAAAACATCTTAGAATTAATTTACTCATTTGAGTATTGTAAGTGCTTATAGTGGTAAATACCTTTGTTCTATAAAATGAAAAATAGTTTACTGCAACTTTGTAACTCTGCCCTCTATCATTCCTTACCCCATCCCAAGTAAAAAACAAAAACAAAAACAAAAACAAAAACAACCACAAAAAAAAAACCCCAAAAACCAAAAAACAAACAAACAAACAAACAAAAAACAAAACAAACAAAAAAAAACTTCTGGACAAACTGTTAAAGGATACTTCTGAATGGAGCTATCACTAGGTGGAATTCAAACAGTAAACAGCTTCAGAGATGTGAGGAGCCAAACAAGATAGATTTAAAACACTTTGGTGAATCAAAAGTGCAGTACAGCATGTCTCCCTTAAAAGATGCAGACTCCCCTTGTAAGAGATGCCCCAAGTATTCAGATGGATTGATTTAAATAATGAGAAAACTATAGAAAACATGAGCAAAAATCTTGACTTATAAAAACTGTAACCTTGATACAGAAAAGAAAAAATAACATCCCTTGAATGGCAAGCTCTTAAATTGCTTGAAAAGAAATATGAACAAGAAATAGTATTTTCTAATTCCCCATGCACTAATCATAGCCCACCAATATTGGTTTCCCACACAAATCTATTTTCAATGCAGTTGCATTGGGCAATGTTGCAGTGACACCTTTCAGCTATTCTGATGCACATAAATAATGATTCAACCTTTTAAAGCTATATACTTCCTGTAAGAAGCAACATTAAGTAGACAAGGAAGTAAACAGCTTGATATGAATAACTATTTTATTTGGACTGCTCTTAAAAAAGAATACACAAAAAGTACATTGTATATGTTTGAAAACAAGTCTATTCCAGTTAAACATTACCATAAAAGTCATCCTCTTACAAGGAAAGTGATTCACAGTGGAAACAATTTGAAACTCAGTTTTACAAAGTTTGCATAAGAATTGCCCACCCAGGGCAAGAAATCCACTCACTCCCACACAATGTGATAAGCATAGAGGAAAAAACCAAAGCAATTACAAAAAATGATCTTTCATTGACCCAGAGAATACAAGCTCATAGGAACATACAGATATGTAGTAGATATTGTTGAAATAAAAATAGAGGATTTTAAGTCTCACATAGACAAGGAACAGTTTTATGACAAGTATAAACAAATTTTATCAATAAGAAAAACAAATAGCAACAGGATAATCTTAGTAACTATAAAGAAAATAAATACTGCATCTACTTCATATTCTAACTTCAGAGACAAGAATAAAAAATTGCCTTACCTCAAATACAGCTTGAAGAGAGACATTAACAATATGCCTACATCCTTTCTTAGTTCCCTTGATAGCAAGCTAAGAAGAAATACAAAATAGCAAATAACTACCTTTCCTTCAGACAGCATGTGCCCAGGAATAACACACTTCCTAATAAAGTGTGCAGAAAAGAAATAAAAAAGAAATTAAATATTAAAACTCAAAAATATAATCCTTTCAAAATAAAAAGATAAGAACTTTATACATTTGAAATTCACAGTATGATTTATTGAATTTTATGGGAGTAGACATTCAGGAATTAGATAATATAGACTTAACTGATATTACCTCATTCTCACTAAAATATTCAGTACATTTGTCTACAAAAGAACAACTGTAAATTCATCTACACAGAACTCGGACACTGGAGATGTAAAAAGATTCCTATTCCAGTAGTAGGCACACATGGACTCACACGATACAACCTTATTAACTTGCTTTTTCCTCCAAAACGACAGTGCTTACTAAAGCAACACTCAAATGTTAAATGCTTTGGTCAAGAGTTCAGTCACTGACCTGCAGTGAAAGCCTTATGTTCAGCTCCAACATTTTCTAACAGCAAACAAGGAAAAAAAATGGTTTCATGGAATGAACTGTTAAAAAAGAAAATCCTCACATAAGCTTTCCCCGAGGGGGAAGAAATATCCACAAGCTTTAAATTGGCCAGGCGGATTTAAGAGGAAGCAAAAAAAAAAAAAAAAAAAAAAAAGGCAGCTCTTTCTATTGCGTCAAAGAGCCCACTGTGCAATAGGAACAGTGAACAGAGTTGTTAAACTGGCAAGCTTTTGCTTAAGACAGCTTTTCAATATGCTCTCAGCATCGTCTCCCAGGGCTGGCTGGAGACAGTCCCACTTCTCTTATATGGGCTCTACTCCTTCAAGAGGCAATCGCTCTTAAGGACAGTTTCTATAAACATGCTGTTCTTCTGGCTTGGCTGCACATGACGAGGGCAATTGCACACGTATACATACCTGCATTCAGGGAGCAGACCTGCATGCACTTGGGGGAAATGAAGGCACACTCAAACCAGCCGTCGTTACCTTGGCTTAAGAGCAGGATGCTATTGATGACTGACTGCTTGCTCAAACTCCCTTCCCCACTTAAACCGTTCAGAGTGCTGTTGGAAAGCAATCCTGAAAGGCGCAGTACTTAGAGAGGAAACCTCTAATGCAATTCCATTGGGACGCTGTAGTCCCAGCAGTGCTCTCTGATTAAAGGAAATCAGTAGTCACATGCTGCTGCCTAGCTTTGTGTGTAGTGCAGAGAGCTCAGAGAGCCACCAGAGACTGCAGCTACATGAGTGAACTGTCCCTCCCAGGAATGATGTCTCCATCACTGAGGGCATCTTTAGAGGCTGACCCTGCGTACATAAGGTGAACAGATTAAGGACACTGAGCAACCTGGTAAAGCCACACTCATCACCACATACAGGAAACTGCCACACAGATCTCTGCAGGTGAGGACAGCTCCCTCCATTCCTTTTACAAGCCATGGAGACCTAGCAAAGGTTTTCAGAGCACAGTTCAACCTAGTCCAACCTGCATCTGGTCCGCTGAGCTGCCTTCGGGGCTTCACTGCCTACAAGGGAACCCATGATGGCTTTCCCAAAAAGAGGTTGCAGACAGCAACATTTTTAGAGATGTGTGCCACTCCAAATGACAAGGCGATGAATGCCTGCAACATGTGTGCAGAAAGAACTTGCAAGGAAGAATGGCATGGGTAAGGGACAAGAATAGAAAAGGGAAAATACAAACTGTGGAATGCACTTTTCAATGTGACTGCAGAATTAAAAGTGGGGACAAACATATGCAGTTGGTTAATTTAGAATTTCTCTTCTATTTATATATCTTTCGGAGTTGCCACAGGGATATAATGAGCCTGAATATGTAGGAAGGCAGCAGAAGGAAATGAAGTATATGCAGGAGTTAATTTCTCTCTATTTGTGTTCTTTCTCTACTTAGTGAACGTCTATATGGAAAAATTACTGATTTAACAGCTTCTCTTGAAATCCTTCCAGGTGAAAATGAATTTCTCTCCTGAAAAGTGTTTCCATAAATGACAGACTAAGTTTCTGCAAAAAAGTACCTTCTACTTAGTAGTGAAATACAGCATTTTCTAAGCTTTTAGCCCTGTAAATTTAATGCAATTTAAGATCCTATTTGTGAACTAAGCAGTGTGCTGCTTTATTGTGTTCTCACACCACCAGACAACTCACTGTGTCCAAAGCCCCAGCTGGAGTGTCACTGGAGTCATATGGGCATAGATTTGGCCACATGAGAGTAGAGTGATTAATAATTCTGTCTGTGCTGTGTGGAAGATAATTACAATCTTGTTTGGTTCCCCAGATCTAAAAGCTAGGCAGGTATTCTAACACATCTCACAATAATAATACCTGCTCTTAAGATTACCAAAATGTTTCCCCCTACAAATCCAGACTCCCCACCACTCATCAATGTCAAACTGTAGGCTGAAAGCAATTGGTAATACTCATTCTTTTCTTGAAATTGATTTTTTGTTTATTTTAATATAATAAAAGTAGATTAATTTGTACATTGAGCAGGTGGTTGGACCAGATGATGTCCTGATGTCCCTTTCAACCTAAATTATTTTGATTCTGTGAAAATGAGGTCAATTATTAAAAGCTGCCTTAGGCTATTACAGAAATTAAGTGGACTGTAGCCAACTTCAGTGTTTTGAAGCCGTAATTTGGATTCAACTGTCAACTGCAGTTTCAGAGTCAAAGATCTCCATTATGTCACTTTGGGAGAAGCTACCAAATCTGCTGAAACATAAACCATAAGCATTTGTAATGATATTGCCATCTATGAGGTCATTAATGGATATCACCTTATGCAGAGGGCTGTATTGGTTCCCACACATTCCTTGCTGTTCCACTCTTGGGTTCCCAATCTCCTTTTTTCCCCCCTTCTTATCTAGCACCCAGTCATCCAATCTCAATTTAGTGTCCTTCAGCTGCAACAGACAAAGAAGACACTGAGAATTCCGAGTGACTGAAAGCCCAGACAACTCATGTCAGCTGTAGAAATTCCTCTGTCGAAGCAAAGGACAGAATTGATGAAAAAAATCTACAAAATAACAAAACCTTTTGCATGATCCCTAGTTTTTCTGTAGACTCCACCACACTGCTAGCTCAACACAGATTGTCTTCTCCAAGGCCTCACTCAGATGTTAAGAAGATGACCCATTTCAAATCTTTTCAGTATTATGCTAAGCTTTAGCTTCCTTGTTACCATGCTAGACATCAACTCCTGCTCCCTAGGCCTAAGGAGTGGCTATCAATTCAAGCCCTCACCACTTAGCACAGCAGTTATCCCAACCTTTGCACTGCCACATCATAGACCACTTTATCCCATACCTAAAACCCAACCTATGCACCCTTAGGGCTTGTTGTAAATACTTCGGTCCAATGTAAGTTACAGCAGCCTACGGCACTGAGCCAGGAAATCCAACACAGAACAACTGCTGTCTGCTGGGATTATACTGATCCAGAAATGTGGAAGGTGGAGAATGATATTCAGAGCCCTTTGCTGCTGCCAAGTGCCAACCTAACACCTTTCAAACACTCTCCTGGCCCATGCAGACTCACTTGTGATGCAGAAGCAAATTGAAGCACTACCACCAAGGTCTAAAATATGGCCTTTGCACACATGTTTTATCTGTCCCTGTGCTGCATCAGCTACACTGCCTGAATTATCTCTGTTACTCACAGGCCTTCCTCGAGAAATGGGACATTCTTCCCAGGGAAAAATCATCCTTCACCACTGCCTTGAGGTCAGTGCTGCCTCTTTCCTGCTATAGAAGGTCACAAAGCCTCTTCCTGAAAAACAAGGCTCATGTAGGCATTTCAGCTGAGTCCTGTATTCCTGCAGGAAGGAGGCTGAGTGCACTTCCAATTGTCTGGCTAAAACATTGAGATTCAGCATGTCCTGCACTGTGGAAATCCAAACAGCACAATCTGGGCAAGAACTCAGGAAGGCCACTGTAAGTGGTGAGGAAGCTTCAGACCCTGACAGGTGTAGCCCAACCCCACCACCACCTACATGCACGGCTCCTGGAATGGGAGATGAGCATGCAGTGCCATTGGCACATCAGTAGTTCAAGTTTAGTACATTAGTGGCTCTAAACTGTTGGCCTGGCTGAAAACCAAGTTCATGTTCCAAGTCTGATCCTGCTGCTCGTCTTGTGTCTATATGAGGATCACAGAGCAAACAGTTTTACCTCCTAAGTTCAGGGGTCAGGCAGCCTTAATGTAAATCCTTTCTTAGGTTTAAACTCTTACAAGCCCCAACCACCTTTGTCTATGTCCCCTTCAGACTTCTTCTCTTCTGTGAAGTTATGCTGTTTGTACCACACAAAACTGGACTCTCAACTTCTCCTTGCCTGGAAGGGCTGAGTGGACTGGCAAACACATGGAGCATTCAGAATGCAGAAGCAAGGATTCAACAAATCTCCACAAGAGACAGCAGTACTTCATTTGGAAAAAAACAAAACAAAAACACAAACCAGATTATTTACAGTTTGAAAAGAAATTGAAAAAACTAATCCAGAGTCCAGAGGACACACAGGCAAACACACAAGAAAAAAAAAAATAAAAGGGTGTCACACTATGACACGAAATAACTCATAGAAGCAGGCTAGATGTAAAAGGAAAGAAAAAAAGAAGAAAAAGCAAACTTTATTTTCTGACTCCAGTGTATATACAATGGCAAAACTGACAGTGGATTGGAGGGTGAAAACTACCACCTCTCCAACCACACTGGTCAAACTAATAGTCAATCAATTCTCTCCACCCACAAAAAAGAAGGCAAACAATCATTATTTACATGAACATGTGTGAGAAAATTCAGGTGAAATATGTAAATATCAGAAGGCATTGAAACTTTTAGAAGAACTTTAAAACTCTCAACAGAACAGGTTGACAAAAAGGGTGTGTCCAATTCATTGGAAGTATTCCCCCTTGTCTAGTGGATTAAATACAGCAACATTTTGCTTTTAGGACACCTTGTGAAATTGGTTCAAAAACTGCCATCTCCCTTGCCTAGCTGATATCTTAGGGGTAATTCAGCACCAGCAATTTTTCAGGGCACTCCTCACACATCAACTCATTTTCAGAAATAACTTTTGGTAATCCCCTGACCATCCATTTTACTCTTGCAACATCCTGATTCTGGCCTCACAAGCAGCATATGGGGAGCCCCAAGTAGCCCATCAACTCTTACTGGGCAGCTTCAGAAGAGACAAAATACAGAACTTTATTACCATATTCAGTCCCACAATTCAAAACTATGAAATTATTATTATTCAATCAAATTTGGCTGTATACATCTGCACAGGCACATGGGGAAGAGCTCTGGGTAGACCTACGCACCAGCCAGTGATTAAGATTGCTGCACTTGCAGGGATTGCCAGGCTGGGAAGCCTTTTTTAGGAACCTGTGCCATCCTACAGCAGTTTGTAGTTTGATAGAAAGAGCAGAAGAAGAGGAGGAGACACCTGTTTCATGAGGGACTGACTTTCTGCTGAGCCTTTGTCGTCTCTCTGAATGGCCACGGTCACCTCAGCAGGAAAGCAAGACCCTTACCTTTTACCTGTAAGAGAGGTTACAAGTCTGTTAAAACTATTTGCTGAAGGGATTATTGCACTGACTCTTAGATGTGTAGATTTATGGATTTGATGAGTGGAAGTTCCCAAGTACAAAGTCTGTAAAGTCTTGTTGCAACATCAGAAAGGAAGAGACTACTTGAAAGGAGCAAAGAAGAAAGTGACAAGGAAAGAAACTAAGAATTCCTGCTAAGTAACATTAAGGGTTATGCTTGTAATCAAGCGTCCTAACATTAAAATCTAATTATAAGAAGCAAGACTCTGTTCCAAGCTGCTGAAAGGTGGATGCAGTCTTTGGTGAAAGATCCTGCTTTTCATTCGCATTTGCCTGTGGTGACTGTAAGAACTTTAGAGAAGCGCTAGCCCGGGCAGCAGTGCACTGGACTTTCACAGCGGCTTTGGCCTGCAGCAACAGCAGCCTTAGGAAGGCGGCGCCCGGCGGAGGGCCGCTCCCGAGGGGCTCTCCCGGCCCGTTCCCGCTCCCGCTCCCGTTCCCGTTCCCGTTCCCGCTCCCGCTCCCGTTCCCGCTTCCGTTCCCGTTCCCGTTCCCGTTCCCGCTCCCGCTCCCGCTCCCGCCCGCCGAGGGCGCCGTCCGCCGCCAGCCTGGGCGGAAGCCGCGGCTCGCCCGGCTCGGGGAGCGCCGTGGCGCATGCGCGCCGCCCGGCGGCCGGGGCGGAGCGCCGGGTGCAAGATGTCGGCGCAGGGGGACTGTGAGTTCCTGGTGAAGCGGGCCCGGGAGCTGGTGCCGGGGGACTTGTGGGCGGCCAAGGCCTGGCTCATCACGGCGCGGAGCCTCTACCCCGCCGACTTCAACATCCAAGTGAGCGCCGCCGCTGCCGCACTCGCTCGGTACCGGGGCCCCGCGCGGCCTCTCTGCGGCCGGTTGTGATTGACAGGCAGCTCGGCCAATGGGAGCGGGGAGGGGCGGGGCCGCCGGGTGCCGCGGTGGTGCGCGGTTAAAAAGCAAAAGAAAATCCTTTGCTGCTGCTGCTGCTGGTTAAAGTGCCTCTCCTCATTGGGGCTTTTGCGGCAGCCCGGGGCTTTGCATTGCATTTGACCGGGTTCAAGTCCTGGGCAAAGAGATCTTTGAATTCCAAGTTTTTAGTTCGTGCAGAAATTAAGGTAGCATATTCACAGAGCCATGGAACGTTCAGGGCTGGTTTAAAGATCATGTAATCCAACCCCGCTTCCGTGGGAAGGGACACCTACCACTAGACTGGGTTGCTCCAAGCTCCATCCAACCTGGGCTTGAACACTTCCAGAGATGGGGCACACATGGCTTCTCTGGACAGCCTGTTCCTGTGTCTCACCACTCTCACCCTAGAGAATTTCTTCATGATATATTATCTAAAGTTCCCTCTCTCAGTTTGTACCCATTACTGCAGTTGATGTCACTTGTCCTACCACTTCTTGATGAAGAGTCCTTCTCTGACTTCTCTGTTGGCCTTCTTTAGATACTAGAAGATCATTAGTGTTAATAATACAAAATACATTGTCAAGCAGAATTTTATGCTTAAATTAATGTGTGATTAAATATTCTAAATGCACCTTCTAATTTCTCCAGCAAATGTTGCAGTCCTTTAGTTTTCTTTTATGCAGACTGCTGTGGCAAATTGAGGGGAGTTTTTTAGAGTGGAGGGACTAATGTGATTGATAAATGTATTTGGGAAAGCTGATGTTCTGTTCTTGCATCCTGCAGTATGAGATGTACACTATCGAGAGGAATGCTGAAAGGACAGCATCTGCAGGCAGGCTGCTCTACGATATGTAAGTAATCAGAGCTGGAACTATATCTTTATTCCAGGCGCTCCATTCATGGAATCAATTTGGGAAAGACCTCTGTGGTGATTGAGTCCAGACTATGGCTAAACACCACCTTGTCAACCAGACCATGGCAGCAGGTGCCACATCCAGTCTTTCCTTAAGCACCTTGGGGAGGATGACTCCCCCCCCCCTCCCTGGGCAGCCTACTCCATTCTAATTACCCTTTCTGTGAAGAAATTCCTGCTAATGTCTAACCTAAACCTTCCCTGGTGCATCTTAAGGCTGTGTCCTCTTGTCCTGTCACTGGTTGCTTTGGAGAAGAGACTGACCCCCACCTGTCTACACCTCCTTTCAGGGACTTGTAGAGAGTGATAATGTCACTCTTGTGACTTCTTTTCTCCAGGCTAAACAAACGCAGCTCCCTCAGCCACTCCTCACAGGACTTGTGCTCCAGACCCTTCACCAGCTGCACTGCCCTTCTGTGGACAGAAAAATGTCAGGATTTCCAAAAATATAAACGTAGAGTTTTTTAAAGTCTGTGTGGATAAATTAAGCACAAAAGGTCTAATTAATTTACAATAAATTGTAAAAAGGAAGGTTTCATTTTCAATTTTGCCCAAACACATACTTTTATGAGAAGGTTTTGTCTTTGAGACAGATTTTGAGATCATTGTACATTCCTTACCTTAAACTTTGTTACAGGTTTGTGAATTTTCCAGACCAACCTGCTGTGTGGAGGGAGATCAGCGTTATTACATCAGCATTAAGGAATGACTCCCAGGACAAGCAGACACAGTTTTTAAGAGGTAAGGATTCTATCTTGAAGTAATCGAAGGATAAACCCTCTGATTATTTATCTAGTTTAGCAAGTAAATGTCAGGTTTTCTAACTTTGCCTGTGGACTGCAGGGCTTGTTTTTTTCCCCTCAGTTCAGTTGTACAGACTTCATTTGGTGTGTTAGGCTTAGGAAAACAAAGGGACATGACAAGCTGATTCTCATTGCTTTGTCTCTGATATGGGTAGGCTTACTCTGCCAAAACAAGAAGCACATAGAAGAGCAATTGAATAAGAAATAAGTGTAATGGGACTTAAAAATCATTGTCCCACAGATTGCAGAGAACAGTGTACGATTCTGAAAATGGGCTGAATTCTTGTTGATGTAGTGAGGGATATAAAAATGAATAGTGTTCAGAAGGGCTTGGCTGCTGGCAACCACAGGCAGTTTTGAAAACAGGATTTACACCTGACAAACTATAATCTGCTGTTTGAATACATGCTCCAGAAGCTCTAAGAATATTCCAGTTAAGAAAACATTTGATTTTTCATGGGGTGTATTTATTTTTTAGAGTGAAAACATAAAACATACAGGGAGAATATGTGAGTTTCTTTTTAGTGTCTCACTGGATGTTTAAATTGAAAAAAACCTACATTTTAGTAATGAAAGTATTAATTGTAGAAATAGAATGTAAGTAAAAAAATAAATTAACAATTTTGAGAAATCATATTGAAATGTCAAATACAGAAGTATTAGGATTTTGAATATTCCACTTATTAGCAGTCTTACTTGTCAAGTTCCTTACACTGAAATAAACACTATTACAGAGAAATATTTATTTGGTTTTCTCTTTTTTCAGGTATGTGTATTAAAAAGGAAATACCTTTTTGTTCAGCATAGCAAGGGTGATGTTGATGGTCTTTTATGCTTTGTCAGTCATCTTTACAATTCAGACACAACAAGTTAAATGTTTTCTTTTTTTTAAGGATTATTTGAGACCCTTCCTGGTCGGGTCCAGTGTGAAATGCTCCTGAAGGCAACAGAGCAGTGCTTTAACACATTAGAAAGGGCAGAAATGCTCCTTCTACTTCTGCGGCGTTTCCCAGAGACTGTGGTGCAACATGGGGTAAGAGGAGGGAAACTCACAGTAATTATTCAGGATATTGGCACTTAATTTTTTGAGTTTCTGCTGAAATGTATTTCCTTTGCCTTAATGAGAAGGTGAGTCTTTTTACTCATGTTTAATTGCAGCTAGTAGTTCAGAGTGCTGAATCTTGAGCTTACTACCAGGAAGGGATTGGGCAGAATACACATGGAAGCAAATAAAACAATAGTTTGTTTTGTAAATGAAAGAGTATCAGTCATATATCACTTTCACCTGTCTGTGCATGTCTTTACTGAAACAGTTCATGCACAGTTTTTCCATTGGTCCTGTTTTGCTATCTTCTGACATTGCTTTTCACCTGCTGTTGAGTGTGGATAGTTTAATTATATGTTTGGAGACTTGCACATGCTGTTGCCATAGAATTGTAACTGAATTACTGTTCAACCCCATTGAATTTAGTTTAAAAAGTTTCTAAAACCATTGGTCCAGTGTTTGATTGTCACCTCTGCTCACACAGGTAGGCCTTGGAGAAACATTATTAGATGCTGAAAGTATTGAAGACCAAGAATCTCCAGTGAATTGTTTTAGAAAATTATTTGGTAAGAAAATACTAATGTTCTTGTTTTCCTATGCAATGTTCTGAGGTCAGTAAATTTCTTTTATGATACTGGGATTAGAAAACTGCTTTAGTCAGAAGAGGCTTAGGCCATGTTAATCCAGGCTGGCCATATGGTACAAATTGGTCCTAGGGCCATTCATGTGAGGTTCTTTCTGGTGTATGGTCACTCAGAAATGAAGGCTCCCATTGCTGATTGAGAAACATTACGTAGGAAAAATAGAACAAAAAATCCCGCAAACCTAAAGGATTTTTCTGTATACTTTCTGTTTTAGTTTGTGATGTTCTTCCTCTGATAATTAACAACCCTGATGTACGACTTCCTGCCAGTTTGTTATATAAATATCTGAATAAAGCAGCAGAATTTTATATTAACTACGTAACTAGATCTACACAGACAGAAAGTCAATATCAAGGTAAGAATATCTTTACAAAATCAAGTTTTCTTAGAATGTCTCTTAATATCACTGATGTCCATAAATAAAAAATGCATTATTTTTATGTAATGTATCCCACAGACAACATTTAGTAGTATTTAGTGTTTCCTAGTTCTTTGATTCCAAAATACCAAAATGGTGCTTCAACTACTTAGTCATGATGCTTCAGCATATGAGAGGTGGGACAAAATGTCCAAAATGTCCTTATCCAGCCTATCAGCTCTCTTGTACAAAGAGGCAGAAATGCCTGCTGCTCCCTATTAGCCTTCTGTGTAAAGAACGGTTATCCTGAAAGCACAAACAGAATTTTTACATGTCTTCTTGAAAATGAATTAATTTGTTTGATTTCTTTATGAAGAGAAAAATGTGCTGGTGGTTTTCTAGGTTCACAAGATTCCTCTGATATTATGTCTCCGAGCAAGCGCAGCTCTCAGAAATATGTAATAGATGGTCTCACAGAGAAATCATCCCAGATTACAGATCCTTGGGAGAGGCTGTTTAAAATATTGTCCGTGGTGGGAATGAGGTGTGAGTGGCAAATGGATAAGGGAAGAAGGTAAGAAAGCTCTACTTTGCTGGGTATTTCCCCTCATGGAGAATTTGGCTTTTTGATTCTTAGTAAGAACAATTCCCACTGAAGAGCAAGTTTAACACAAGAAGTGTAAGTTCACAGCAGCTTTTCTTTCAAGACTGTACAATGTAAAGCAAAAATGGTGCTCTGGAGATCACTTTCAAATTAGTCTCTAAAATCAACTTTTGATCATGAAATCATGCATAAGCTCTCTAGTGCTGTGGGGTAACCTTCTCTATGTGCCACAGTAAAGAGAAACATGGTAAATGTTTTGTGAAATTTCACTAGCATGTATTTCCAGCCTCCACTGACTTGATCCTGGGGGATATCCTCAGCAGAAACATTGAGATTTTCATATTCATTATATATTCTTTTCTTTAGTTGCAGACTCTCTTTAACTTCCTGAATTCTTGCTATCTCTCTTCTCCTCAGAAGTTACGGTGACATTCTGCATCGAATGAAAGATCTCTGCAGATACATCAGTAACTTTGATAGTGAAGCCCACATTAAATACAAGAATCAAGTTGTGTATTCCACAATGTTGGTCTTCTTCAAAAATGCTTTTCAGTATGTCAGCAACATCCAGCCATCACTCTTTCAAGGTTAGTTTTCTATGTTTCAACTTCTGTAATGAGCCCTTCATGATTTCATTGCTAATATTATGAAGATATTTTCTTATTAGTCTTTTGAACATGTCATCTCACAAAGCAACATTTACATGTTGTTATAACTTGTTATAATTCTCCCAAGCCATTAATCTTACCAACAGTCGTTCATAACAAATGTGTATTGGACAGACCAAAGATCAATCTAGTTTAACATTTCAGCCTTGGCCAGTAGTAGTTGGTTGTCTAGCAAGGAGAAAAGTAACATACCAGATGTTATAGGAAACATCCTTAGGGTTAATTCCTACTCTTCCATGAGCATCATGTTTGTTTCATTTCTCCTCTGATTTTGTTTCTTTGAAGCTGACATTTTCCTGCTTTCCTTCAGTCAAAATAAGTGAAGATAGCATTGTATTGGGAACACACAAACTTGTAATTAAGTAAATAAAAGCTGAATAGGGAAAGCTTTCCTGACATTCATAAGCTTCCAACTTGTCTTTCTTTATATAGTTTAAGCATAATCTTTGAGGAATGTTTTGCACATGACTCCTAATTTGTAATTATTTGGGAAATGGAATGTTTAACATATGTGTGTTACCTGTGCGTTTTCCTACCCACTTGCATCTGCATTGAGGACATACTAGATTGCTTGGAGCACCTTGGATTGCTTTTTTTGGGATTGATTGGACTTTCCAGGGGTGACCCAGAAGCTGAGGAAAGTTTTTTTAAGCTCCATTTTGTTTTAGAACTTACTGAAGTAAACAGCATCACAAAGAGGAAATTTCAGCTCTTAATGATGTGATAGAAAATTCCTTGCAACAATAAAACAATTGTCACCATAGGTAATTAGTACTTATTAATACTACAATTATTGGTTCATGTTAAAATTACAGTTTTAATTCTGTGTGTTGTGAACATAAGTTTCATTACATTTTTCTGTATGGAGCAAATGGTGATTTGAGTAAGGAAGTAGTCAGTACGAATGATGGGTTTGGTTGATGATTACAGTGTGTTGGGTGATCAGTTGATCAGTGTCAGTAGATAGCTAAGCTCAGAGGACAAATGACTTGGTCACTGGTATGCAAAGAACATAGAGTCACTTTAACAAGTACAAGAACTAATTAACTAATGGATTGAGTTTTTTGTTCTGTCCAGAAGAAAGAAGGGTTATGCTGGGCAGGAGGATATTTCAGGTGTGCATGTAGTTTTAGCTGCTTGCTTCCAAGTTAAAGAAGAAAGGAAATAAAGAACTAGTGAAAATGTTGTTTTTTAAGTTGTACAATTGAGTATTTCAAAGCTAACATTTTCTGACTGAACCACCAGAAAAAGAATGTAGACTGAGATCAGAGAGTGCAGTTCCTTTGGTGCAACTTTTCTGATACCCTCTGTCATTTTCTGATACCAGGAGCTTATTTCCAAGACATCTTTTACTCATTTCTGCTTTAGCATTGAAATCCAGTGGTATTCAGTGCCTTTCATATCTTTTCTGTCATTACAGTTTTTCCTCCTTCTCTCTGGAGATCTTACTGTAGAAATGTAGAATCCTACATATTTTGGAACCATGGTTGTAGAGAAAAACGCTGTCTCCTCATCTGTGAGGATTAGATCTGTGACTCTTATGTGCATGGATTTGCAAGAGGCCTCTTGAGGGAAAACTTTTCAGTGCATTTCTCTTACATAATTTGTATCTACTTTGCTGGAGACTTGAGAAATGAATGAGGCAATTCACACCTCTCATAACTTTGAGGCTGCCTCCAGGCTTGGCAGGAGTTGCTGTTTGGGCTTATGCTTTTTGGGGTTTATTTATAACACTCTCTGCTAGAAAACAATTAAAAACTCTGTAAGCTTTGATTCTAGAGCTCAGACAGAAGAACACAACACTACTCTTTGTATGTCTGTGTAAATTTCGGTATGGTAAGAGGTCTGCAGCCCCAATCAAGTGTGACAGTGGATTTTCTTTTGTTTTAGGACTGGAGGTTTTGGAATAAAGACTGCAGTGCACTTCTGGTGCTGGGAGGAGAACACTTGTTTGGAAAGCAAAGCACTAGCTGGCATTAATTTAATTCAGTATGAGTAAAAGAAAAACCCAATTTTTTTTCTTCTTAGATATTAGAACTAGGTAGCTTTTGAGGTTCTAGTGGTGAAACTCTTCCAGCATCCCAGTTGTGGTACTTTGCATCCATGAGAAACAGATATGAATCTTCTGCATTATGTCTTAGCTCTATTTTCAGTTTTCGCACATGAGATTCTGACATAGTGGAATACATGATGGTACAGGAGAGGTGATTGCAATATGCTGTAGGTGCAATTTCAGTGGTGGTATTTATCAACCTGGTTATTCTGGTTGTATTTATTGTATTTGTTATTTACTGTATTTGTTAGGTAGAGCAAATTGGTTGTTTCTTCTGACAGGAGCTTCTGTTGTAGTGAACTCCTTGCACATCACTTTTGACTAGATAGGAAAAGCTTAATAGAAGTTTTTTTTTCTGTCAAGAGATGAAATGAATCATCTCCTAAACTCCCAGATTAGTTCTTTGCAGTTATGAATGAGACCTTAGCTTCATATATTTCTGCAAATAGAAGAAATGCACAAACTGAAAATACTTGTTTGCAGTACTGTCTTACCTGACAGAGATTTCAGAAGAACACAGATTAAAGGATTCCTTTTCCCTTTATATTTCTCTTTTACTGAGCTTTGCACATCTATATGCAGCTTGATTTTGCAGAGGAAAAAAATGGTTTTGGAAGGAAAACTTGTCTCACTAGGGATCACATATCAATGTTTGAGATTAAGAAGTATTGTTCCTATTTTATGTCTAATGAAACTTAAGCACTGGAGTGTGAAATAATAGGTACCAGATCCCGCTGAATATTCTGTGGCAACAGTGAAAGTAGAAATTGTTTTCTGTGTTTCAAAATGAGGCTTTTCTATTTTTTAGGAGTGAAGATGAGCTCTGGCAGTCTACTAAAGGTTTAATTCTGTTTACTAAAATCGGTGGGGGCAAAGCTGACACTGGGTGATCCTACTGGGGAAATCTTGTCATAAAATACACAAACTTCTTTGTGGGGTCTGTGCCTGTCAGCATATTGCTTTGGTTTCTCATGAGAAATATTTTGAGAGTATTGTTGTGCTTTGCCATATTTGTGGCTGTTAACTTCAGAGTCATTTGTGCTTCAGAGTTCATCTTTTGAATAATTGTACTTATTTAAACCAAATAATGCTCGATCAGAGAACACCTGCTACCTGAGTATATCTTGTGACTGCTCCAGAAGAAAGGGATTCAGAAATACTCTGAAGCTCTCAATCAGACTCTGATGATGTCTGGTAAATGCACTCTGACCTTCACTATATGGATGTGTGGAGGAAACCTTAGCTTTACCAGCATAGTTTAAGCAAATTAAGACTTAATTTAGGATTGTTTTCTGTAGCTTTATAGTAATTACTTGTGAAGGGAAAAAAAAAAAAAACAGCTTGCTGTAGGCATAAGACCGTTCAGATCAGTTTAGGGCAATTGTGAATTAATTTATCTTTAAATCCAGGTCCAAATGCTCCAAACCAAACTCCACTGGTTCTTCTCGAGGATGTACCCAACATCTATGGTGATACAGATATCGACCGTAACAAACACATACACAAAAAGAGGAAACTTGCTGAAGGAAGAGAAAAAACAATGGTAATTCTGTAAACTTTTTAATTCATAACAAGAATAGCATTGCTACTGGGATTTAGACAACAGTGGTTTTGACATAGATGTAAAAGACATATTTTTAGAGCTACCATGAATTATCTGTTTATGACCACAATTTTCAAGCATTTTTTCCTAAGGCCAGCAAGAATGAAACCAGTTTTGCAGCAGTTGCTGCAGACACATGTACTGCTGTGAATGCTTTAACATGAAGGAGCTCAGCAGAGGCTCTTAGAAAGGTACCTATAGCAGTCAGATATTCTACAAGTAAACTTCCAAAGTAATTGACTTTTCATGATAGTATATCTACTGCTTTAATGATAGAAAATCACTACTTTATAGAATTTCTCTCCTATAAAGAGAACACAAGGATTTCCTTTGCTTTCTGCCACTGTAGGCTTAAATAGAGTTATAAAGTGTGAAGTGTGTATGTACTTCAACAGATAATCTGGCTGAAGCTCGGTGGTATGCCATGTTTAACAGAATAAGTTGATTTGGGATACTGATCATCACACTGTGCCACTGAGTTCTTGGTAGCAAAGCAGATGGATCTAACCTTAATACAAGCTAAGTGAAAAATCACTTAAAGCCACTTAAACTAGGACCGTGGTACCTCTATACATAATTGTTTTCTTGTGTTCAGTGGAACTGCTATGACTTTAGAGTCCTCTGAAGTTAAGAAGTTCATCTTTGTGTTTATACTAACTTCTAAGCAGAGCTCAGATGACGAGGATCCTTCTGGGAAGGCAAGAAGTCGCCATATTACAGTAAATAAGGCTGATCTTGCAAACTCCATTGAAGTATTAGAGAGTTTCAAACTGGCAAGAGAGAGCTGGGAGCTGCTTTATTCTCTGGAATCACTTGACAAAGGTAAGGTAACTGCATTTAGAACTGCATTTAAAACAAAATAATTGCATCTTTATTGCTCTGCTTAGAAATCACTTCTTTATTGTTAAAATTGAATTTCTGCCATTATGAATCCTTAAAATTGAAATGGCTTTGGGTCCTGAGTACTTCTGATAGAAGTTCCAGTAAGAATCTTTATCAGTTGTTGCTTTTCTGAATATTTTGTTCTTGTAATGCATTTCATTCTTGATGCATCTTTGCTTATTCACCCCTACTTCTCTTGGAGCAGTTGGTCAGTAGTAGGGCTGATAGTGCTCAGTGAGGATGTTCTGCTAATGGCTGCTTTAGTTCATGATTAAGAACATGTGTTTTTACTGTGTCTCCCTTTCTGAGAATAATGGGTGTGATAATTTTGAAAAAAAATTATCTTCTAAAAAGCAGGTGAACAGGACCACCAGCTGCTTTTAGGTTTGTTGGACACATGAAGAGAAGTGTAATCAAAAAATGTGTATAGAAAGAGAGTATCCTATGTGTGAAGGATTTCATCCTTTTATTGTTTTGGTATCATTTTTTCCGTTCTTAAATTCAGCTTATATATATATTATTGATGTTTAACCCAAAGCTGTGAAATGTTTCATATTCTCCTTTGCTTTTTCTTCTCTAATCATGTAACACAGAGTTCACCAGAATTTGTTTGTCATGGAAGACAGAAACTTGGCTTTGGTTAAGAATCTTTCTTACGGACATGATCATCTACCAGGTAAAAAAAAACTATTGTATAAACTAGGAAAAACACCACCATTATGTTATATTTCCTTCTAGTGAATAGCAAGTTACTTCTTTCTTGTAAATAGTAATTCTCATTAGCCAGCTTGACTGCTTATAGTATCTACTGGTTTTATGCCTTTATCCCTTTCCGGGGATAGAACTCCACTGTTTGTACCACAAGCTTGGTGCCCTGCTTTGAATGGTTCTGTCCCAGTAGCTGTTGAGTCCAGCTAATTTTGGCATGTGTAAAAACATCTATATTGGTGTTTTGACAGTGTATGTATACATAGTGTTGTGAAAGATAAATGCATTTTATTAGTCTATGAGTGCATTATATTGGAACACAATCAAGAGAGAAGAATTTTCAAACAGTGAAAGGTTTTAACATATGTCAGTTAACATCTGTACTTCTCCACAAAAATTAGGCTGGCTATGCTCATTCCGATACCATCTACAGAAGAAAGTTTGTTCTTTATTTTTTCTTTGTGAGTCTTTTATTTTTGCTCTACTTGTGCCTGAACAAGGGCTACTTCAAACTTTTATAGTCTATATAAAGTAATGATTAATTCAAGAATATAATTATTTGATTCAGTCACAAATATGATTTTGTTAACTGGCTTTTTCAAGCAGAGTTTTGTTTGTCTTCTGACTGCCTTGTAAATGATTGACCCACACACAGTCTTGTACACAACTCATCAATGGAGATTATTAGTTTAGGTTAAAAATTTGAAGGCTTGTTACTTGGACACACTCCATTTTGAAAGCTTCCTGTATGAGAATTTTTACTCTCTCTCTACCTATTTTATAGAAAAGACCCTAACATGTTGTTTTTATTATTCTTTTTCAAAGGGACAATACAAAAAAGCAATTAGCAGCCTACATCACTTAGCAGCTCTTCAGGGCTCTCATTCTCCCCAGCAAATTACAGGACAAGGATCTTTAGAAAATCAGAGAGCACTAATCCAGTTAGCATCGTGCCACTTTGCCCTTGGAGAATACCGGGTACGTACAGCATTGCACACCCTGGGCCTTCATCAGCTGGCCCTGTGGTTCCCATTTCTCTTTTTCCTTAGAATATTCCTGTGAGCCTGCTTTCAGCAGGATATCAAACATAAGCCAGGGTCTACTGAAAGATCTGTGCTTTACTGGGAGAATTATACTCTGTGCCACATTAACTGACCGTCCATTAGCAGCTCTTTATATATGTGTATAGTCTTTTTGATAGTGAAGATTTGGGAGGTTAGTTAAGTTTTTTCATGGCTACATGTGTTTGACTTGTCTGTAAATGTAGGCTTAATTTGAATTCCTTAGCTTTACTGAATTAGTTCCTTAGATTGAGGGGGATTTCTTTTAGATACTGGCTTCATGTGGCAGACGAAATAAAAAGCAAAGGAACTTCTGTGATCATCTTACGATAGAGTTAGTTATTAGCTGATGATATAAGAGACACCAGAACAATATTGTCTGGCCTGACCTCTGAACTTGCTCTAGTTTTACAATAGATATTTTATGTTTTTAGTATTGCAGGAGTGCATGGTGGTCTGAGGTCAGTCAGAGTCAGCACTGACAATAAAGGCTCTGTCTCTTAGGGTCTAACATCATCCTAGTACTGCTGGACAAGTGTTTTTGTTCCTTTCACTGTAATACTTTTTCAGTGGAAACATGATCATATATTCCCACAAACTCCTTGCTAGGAAATAGCATTGAAAATCCATTGAAATTCTGTCATGCTGTCAGATTGCTATTTTCCTTTCTATTTTTACCATGAACAGAATAAGTTTTACAAAACTATTTTAAGAATTCATTTAAAAACTTAATTCTTCAAAACAAAATAATTTTTGATTGCAGTTATATCGGTCTTACCCTCTTGAAATGAAGAATGTCAATACAATTTTTTCACTATTAAAATGATGTATGTAGGTTCTCAGAGGTTATTTAGTGACAGCTAAATCTTTTTACTTAGCCAGGCTGTACTGTATATTAAGTAAACTCAAGTTCTAGCAAAGAATTTTGTGATTGTTTTGTCCTTCTGTGGTGTCTGAAATTTTTTATCATTATTAACATATATGAATATTTAAGAACTGTAATTTAAATTTAGCATTATAATGTCCCTTCTTTTACAGCAAACGTGTGAAAAAGTGCTTGACCTCATGTGCTGTATTTTACTTCCAATACAAGAAGGAAGTAAAGTACAAGAGGAGCAACCTAAAGTCAAGTCAAAATTCAGGAAAGGTATGGAGTTGCTATTACCCTAAACTCAGTGTTAGCTGAATTTTAGTTAATGTGTTCTGGTTGAGTATATAATTATTCTCATTTTGTAGTATGAAAAGGGAGGAAGTTTTTTATTCCCTGTTGGTTTTGTATTGAGGTTTTCTTGCTTGTACCTTTTAAAGTATATTGGTGGCAAAGTCCTACCAGGAGAAAAGAGAAGTGAAGAAGAAAAATTTAAATGTTTCACTTCACATTCTGCATCAGTCATAATTTACATTTAAAGCTTTCCTCCCTGCCTGGGATGTGGTAATTTTGGACTTGTTTTGCTCCATCTCAATTTCTTTCAACCTACCTGTTGTGAGACCCCTAAAGAACTGCTCTGTTGCAGGGTCTGATTTGAAGCTTTGGCCATGTACCAGTAGAGCTATCATGCCTTACTGCCTTCATCTGTTGTTAGCTTGTTTCAAGGTAAGATAGCTCCAAGGTAATTGGAACTTCCTTGTCGTTAAGGCCTAGTTTATGTATCCTGAAACTGCATGGCTGTGTCCCAGGGCTGTGTCTCAGTCCTTCTTACCTAAATGGGTTAGGGGAGGGTCTTCATTTGGAGAGGGGAGTGGAGTTTTGATGGAGGAGGGTTTGTTTTCATTTTTTTTTCTCTATTTGTTTTGGTTTTGAGCAGAGAAGACAGAACAGATCTCAAAATTTTTGTCTCTGTTCAGACTTCTCTTACAAGTCAGTGGAGAGGATTTGGTATTTTAGCTGGAAATTTCCAACCTACTTTAAAAATGTATTTCATTCTGCTTTAATATATACTTTTAAAAAACTTCTGTATTTGCACAGGTCTAGGTGAGATAAATCCTATGTGTTTTTGAAAGCAACATATATTTCCTGATTGTCTGAATGTAATTTTTCTCCCTGAAGCTTAGAGCTTTCACAGACAACAGAGATGATATGGCACTGGGCCACGTAGTTGTTCTGCTTCAGCATGAGTGGCCGAGGGGTGAGAACTTGTTCCTGAAAGCCATCAACAAAATCTGCCAGCAAGGAAACTTCCAGTATGAGAATTTTTTCAACTATGTCACAAGTATCCTTTCTCTAACCAAGAATGTCTTTCACATCTTGTGCTGTGGTGTTGAAAAAGGTGTTAGTTTCCACAGTAGCTCTCTCTCTGAAATATATTCTGTATTAATTTTCATTCCAAGAAAACCTCTTGTAGTAGGCTCAGTACACAATGGACTGTAAATATGCCTCCTGTGCCCTGGCACTTGAGAGTACCCTTAAGTACACTGCCATTGCATTTCCATTCAGGAAAACCACAGGAGCTCAGGCTCCTCATGTGAGTGATAGCAATCTTTTCATTAAGAAATACAGGGCATTATGTACAAGGCTGCTAACAAAAAAGATAAGGTGGCACCTGTGCTGCAGAGCTGAATGATTTTGGCTCTTGTTTGTGAAATGCTTTCTGTGGGTAACATGTTTGGGTTGAGTAAGATAATGAGCTATGTCAAAGATCATACAAAGCACATCTGATTTATCTATTCAGATATCTACATAAATTTTGATCATCATACACACAAATGGACAGTTTCATGTTTAACCTAAATAGACATCCAGCCATGGGCCTCAGGAAGCAAGGGGGGGTCTAACTCCTATCTGAGACAACTAAATAAACTGTGGTGTTAAAGGAAAGAGCCCACACAAAACAAGCAGCTAAATAAGAGATCAAAATAGAAAACTAAAAAGGGTGATAATGTGCCACCGTGGTGGCACCTGCTTCAGATGTAGCCTCAGTTTGCACTGCTTTCATAATCTGGAGTACAGGAAAAGGAAGTGAAACCCAGGGAATTTTGCGATCAGCCTTCTTTACCTCTGACTACATATGAAGAAAAAAAGAAAGGAAACTAACGGATGTGTTCTTCACTTATAAAAGCCATTTCTCATCCATTTGTGGAGGATTAGGAATACATGCTGTGATCTTCTCTATCACTTTTAATAATGAGGTACTTCAATAGCTTTTCAGTTTGACTCAGCTATGTGGCTTCAGATGTGAGGCATAAGAAAGAATGTTCTCAATCATTGTTTCCCTACTCAAATCTTTAACGTTTTCTTCAGATATTGATATGTTGGAGGAATTTGCTTATTTAAGAACACAGGAAGGAGGGAAAATTCATCTGGAACTGCTGCCAAATCAAGCAATGTTGATCAAGTAAGGATAAAAAAGCATTTACTGTTTTCTTTGGCAAAAAAAAAAAGGGAGTATATTCTGGTTGTCTTTGCTTTCATGTTATCTTCTGGATACTTTGTCATGTCTTTGAGCTTAAATTTAAGGAGTTCAAACAAGGCCATGAGTTTCTTTTTCTGACTCCTGCTGATCTATGTATTCTTTTGGGGGGGCTCTTCAGCTTTAATTCCTGCTTTTACAGGACTTTATTTCTGAGTGTGGCGTTTGCTTTAGAGTGATTGATATTGAAGTGATTAGTTGTGCTCTTTCAAGTAGACACTTGCACTTTGCAGGAATTCTTCAAATAATTAGGCATGAGTGCAAGGTGTTGTTACTAATTTTGCTGAAGAGTAATGCTGAGCAAAAAGCACGATTTTGCTTATTTTTGCAAACAAAATCCATGAAAGTCCACTGAATGATGAAAAACTTAAGTAAAAATATAAATTAAATTATATTCCAGCTACACTCCAGTAACCTGTTAGAATCAGCAGGTCATCTTATTCTGCTTAGTTTATTACAAGATGCTGAAGTAAATTAATAATTTGGATTAACTTCCTGGGTGTTCTTACTTGTTCAGTCTTGATTCAAAACAATCTGCTGCAGGGTTTTAGTGGCATAATGTTTTGGAGTATCTTGGTTGTTTATGAGAACTTGTAGTATTTTGCTTCCTAAAAGGGGGATTGCTTAAAGTTTGTTGACTACTTAGGGTCAGTGTATGCTTGCTATTCACTAACCAGAAATGGGCTGAAATTTTCAAAATGGGAGTCTAACATGAGACAACAGGATCCAGATTTTAACAAGTAAATAGATTTTCCAGAGATCTAGGTGATCAACACAAAAATGAGATACTAGTTGTAATTAAAGGAAAAGTAGAAATTCAAATGCTTAATTATGTGACGGAGAATTTTCTCTTTTAAGCTCTAGATTTTCAAACTTTTACCCTTGCCATATCTCACTGCTTGTAACCAGCTGTATGAAAACAAGCTTCAGGACTTGCTGCACCACACAGGGTGTTAAGTAATAAGCTTTGCCAGCAAGAGGGCTTAGCACTGAAGACTCCATCTGGTAACTTTTACCTGTTGTCTCCATTTCATTGCAGTAGTTCAGTGCTGTTTCTCTTGGCTCCGTTTGACTGGCGTGGCCACAGTTACTTTCTGTTCTGACCCCCCCAGTCAGGAAGGAGGTAGGGAGAAGTGTTGCTAGCAGGACAGAATCCCTCTTTGACCTTCTTTTGATCAGTGATGTTTCCTCAATGACGGAAGGGCTTGTAGAAGTCCATTTCTTTGTGCTCACTGGGCCAAAACAGTCAAATATCCTGTCCAGCTGGAAAAGCTGTGCACAGCATCTTTCATGTGGCTGTGTAGGGCTGGAAGCACTTCACCAGAGAGCTGAAGGAAGGGACAGTTGAGGGCATAAGCCACTGGTTGGAGATGATGTCTATTCCCCTGGTACCGCAGGTATTTTTTCAGCTGGGCTGGTGTGAAGCCCAGGGCTGGTGTCACCCACCAGTGCTGACCTGGTTAGCTCACAGCCTCCTCTAGCTGGGGTTTTTGGTAAAGTGTGCCAGTGTAGCCCTGTTTCCTGGGACAATGGTTGGTAGGTTCAGTATCTGCAGACTGCTTACATCTTTCAAAACTATCACCAGTTCTGGTTGGGTGAGCTGCTGCACCATCCTCCCATGAATTAGCAGGGACAGCTCAGATGCTGTTGATTCATGCTGACAAAGACTCTGAGTTCAACACAACAAGCCAAAGATAAAGCAGTTGTTCCTTTGTCTGATCTTTTCTGTGCATAAATGTAGTAATCCTGCATCTTAATGGATGGGAAATGTATTGCAGATACTATGTATCTTTTACAAGGACTGCTTTTTGTTTGATGATTTACAGGGTATTTTCTCCCCAGGTGAATTCCTCATTCTTCTTCCAGTACTTTTTTCTAAGTACTTTATACTTCATAGGAAATTATATTCATTTTTCTGAACTCCGTAAAGCAAACTGCAGTGTGCTTTTACAAAAGATGAAGTAAGATCTTGGTAGTCTGCAGACTTATAATTAGGTTCTGCAAAATATTTCCCTTTGCTTGCATCCACTGTGGTAATGAGATGGTCCATGGTTTTGATTTTAACTGGTAATACAGCCAGCTCATTCTGTTTGTGGTGGTAACAAGATTTGTTTTATGAGCTTTGAATCCAGCACCATTGAGTGCTTTTAAACTCCCTTCTAGAAAAGCCAAGTTTAACAGTTTTCTGATATTCATATCAGTAGGGGCAGTTTAGTTAGTGAGGCTAAAGAGGAGAAGAGCACTATGCATGAAATTGCTGCTTAATATCTTGCTCCTCTTTTTGATAAATCTTACTCTAATTAATCTCATTGTAGCCTCCCTAATGGCCTAAAACTTGATCCGAAAGCTGTGTCCTTATTTTTACTCATATTCCCATCACATCTCTCCTTGGTGTCAGAAGTGAAACAAAGTATCTTGAAAGTGTAATTTTTACTCTGTGAACATGTGTATGCTTAGTTCTGACTGCAGATCTTGCAAATAGAAATGAAGACACAATTGCACAGAATTGCTTTTGCAAACATCTGCCACTCTGGGACCAATAACATCTTGCTGGTCCTTTGTATTTTCTGTTTCCCCTGTTCGTTTTTGCAAATGCTGGACTTACTCATGCCAAGAACTCTCGAAAAATTATCTCATTTGATGGAATAATTGTTTTAGCTATTTTATTTCAGGTTATTGTAGCTGTATTAGAGCTGTATTTGACTTTTATAAGCTTCGTATTTATCAATAAACCATAGCTGCTAAGCCAAATGCCCACCTGTGAGATCTGTAGGTAGGCACCTAACTCAGAATTACAGGAATCTAACTGCGAGTTTTGCTTCTCTGCTCCCTTCATAGCATCAGTGGGGGTGCACTCAATACTCAGGTGCCTATTAAGATTTAGGTGACATTATAAGAGACTTAGATTAAGAAGCTAAATCTCTCTCCTATATACCAAATTTCTCCTTTCTCTTCTCCTTAAGTGGGGTATTGCTCTAGACTGAATCTCTAAGGTTCTTGTATCTTGTTCTAGATAGTACATAGAGATAAAAATTTCATTTCCTGAAGAAGACAAACTGTCTTTCAGCTGAGACAGCTTTTGGTGGTTAGTTCCTGTGACCCTGGTCATAAATAGGAGCTTGCTCTGAGCAGGCATTTGTGCTCTGGCATTGTACCATGCTCTAAGAGCTGATTTTATATGCAGTTAGAATTTGTAAAGGTGGAAGAGTCCATCTGTGGGCTAATGAAAAGATACTTGGCCAACCTTTGACAAATACTGCCATGTACTCAACCTGGCCGATACCCGCTGTGCATGCACTCAGCTTGGGCTCAGCAGTCAATCCTTTAGCTCCAAGGTGTGGGCTCTCCCACTTTGCTGACATGCTCTTGCCAGTATTGGAGGGAAGCTGTGGTATCTGCAGTGCTCCTCTGATTAAATCTTTTCTGACTGACATGCTTCCTTGGAAGAGCTGTGACAGTTCATCGTAGTACAACTGTGTATTGGTTTTGCACCTGCTGCTGTCCTTTCTCCTGGTGTAACTGTCCAAAAATATGTGTATATATTTAGACCACAAATGTAGAACAGCCTTGCAGTGAAATCTGGGGATATTTGCATGTTTGATGCTGTTAAGAGTCCTGCACCCCTTTGGCTGCTCGGTGGTCATACTGCTGTGTGAGCTCACCCTAGTTTTGTTACTCCTTTTTTGGAGAGTTGTTTTGCACCAGAGGGGGAGTTGGTGTGTGGGTGTTTGAATGCTGCTATTTGCTGTTTTTTAAAGGACCTCTAGCCCTCCCATGGGGTTACTGCAGCAGGAATTCATACCTGTGCTACAGCCCAGCATACAGACTGCTGACAGGTACCAAGTGGAAAAACCCTGCTCATAGTGTGCTGTGTTTTGTCAACATGTTTTACTGCCCATGGTTTTCAGCAATTTGTTACTCAATATTTATCTTTTTTTTTAATTTCTTCATTTGTGCCTACATTGCCTGGCAAACCATGTTGTTCTATAATGACATTTATTTTTCTTTTTCCCATAAGTTGCCAGTATCTGTGTCCTGTCAATTTAGTAATCACTATTGAATTTAAACAATAATGTAGAAATCCTCAAAAGTTTTACTGTTGTTCCATCATATATTAGCAAGAGCATAACCCTTATTTTCAAGATACTGGTTCCTGGATCCATTTGCAGAAACTTTTCTTCATTTAGTTTGTTCTGAATTCTGTTTTGTGTTTTCCAGCTGTAATAGAACTCTCATCTTCTAAAGTGCTGCTGGCTTGCTCAGTAGCTGTAGGTTGCATATTCTTCTTCAGGCTGTAACTGACCATAGCACTCAGCTGCCAGCAATGCTTAAGACAATAAAGACTGAAAACAGGACTTATCCCATAGCCTCTGAATATTTTCAGTGCAGGTTTGCTTTACTTAGCATAGCTCACCAAGAAATTGCCCAGTAGGCTTTGCCTTTTTCATGTGTTGCAAAGGTCTCTACTGTTTGGCAGAGAAGTCTCTTGTCAAATGCTGGACTTCTTTATTTACACAAAAGTTGTGTGGTATTGTTGGTGAATGTAATTCTGTTTCCCTTCCTTGTTCCCAGCATCTCTGGATGGGCACAGATGCCCTCACCCTTTATTTTTTATTTTCTTTCTGTCTTTCAGTGGGCTTGCTGGGTTCAGACCAGCTCTTCCCTTCTTACCCATGACTCAGGACTCATCTCAGCATTAGCATTATGCTTTTCTCTCTAAATTAATTTATGCTGGTTCCTTCAGTCGTGTTAAGGTTCTCGTTTCAGGGCATGTCTTTTTCTCTCCTTCCCAAGCAGGGCTTGCAGGTAGCTGTTACAAAGTCTTGATCTTACTTACCCAATTCTGGACCAGTGCAAGTAAAGTGCTTTGGTGCTGCAGAACATTGTTTTAAGGACAAGATTTAGGTGTTGAGGCCAGTGTAAGGACAAAGAACTGTTCATAAAAATGGCCTTTAACAGGCCAATATCCCATAAGTTTCCCCCAGCCAGCACTGCTTTACCTTGCTCAGTAGCTGGACCTTTGTTCTGTTTCAAAATAAGTCCTGAACTTGTGCTCAGAATAAATGTAACCCCTTGCCTGATGTCTAGTATCTTTATAAGAGGTGGCTTCTGCTGATGCAGCCTGGCTTGATTTGGGTTTTGTGCTCACTGTGCCCTCCACTAGTCACAGCATTATCAGTGTGATTATAAAGCATTATAAAGCTCCTTCCTGCACTTTGATATTGGTAGAAGATGCCCTCTGCTCTTTATGGTGGCACCTGTGCTCCACCTTGAACTTGAAAGCAAGTTCACCTTTTATCTTTCACTCTTCTTTCAACCCCAACCATATATAGAGGTGATTACAGGGAAGAAGTGGCCTGGGCAGCAAAAGCAGAGAGGGAAAAAAAAAAATCCTTTCCCTAAGCAAAGAGAACTCTCTGCTTACTGGGTTAAGAGAATGGATTTTCCTGTTATTCAGAAGATTGACATTATTTCCCCCTTCAGCAGTCACAGTCAAAGCAGTGAGAACATATATTTTTTTGCAGCTTCTAACTGTTGAAAGACTTGTAACCTATTAAACATGATTTTTAAAAAATAGCATAGCACAGGCTCTTTGACTCTCATTAAATAAACTCAGATATGGACCATAAATATATAGTAAGTGGCACACAGTACCTTTTAAAAGACTGTCGTTCACAAGATAATCATGATTTGATTTTGTCTGTCTCTCTCTCCTTCATGGCTTAAGGCACCACACAGTTACCCGGGGTATAACTAAAGGAGTGAAGGAAGATTTCCGCCTGGCCATGGAGCGCCAGGTCTCACGCTGTGGGGAAAATCTCATGGTGGTCTTGCATAGGTTCTGCATTAATGAGAAAATACTGCTGCTGCAGACTCTTGCTTGAATGGACTGGATCCTGATGCAGTGTCTTTTATGGAGAGAAGGGAAGGCTCTTGGCATGAACAAGCAGCATAGCAGTGGAAAGTCTCTTGTTCAGAGGGTCAAGAAGTTCCCTGTAAGTTACAGGTTCTGCATTGCTTGATACCTTATGTGAGTAGATCAAACTTTATAAATAAAATGTTGTTTAAGAAGTTTTTGTAATATTCTATTTGTTTTTGGGTTTTTTTTCCATAGCATTATACTAAGGTGTGTGTCATAGTTTTTCCATCTTTACACATACACAGAGAACATAGCAAGGTATTTCAGGTTTTTTATTAGCACTAGTTTGGAAATCACAGCATGAGTGAATTTCCAAAAACTGTTATCTTACATTGAATTGGTCTGTTAGGTCTTCCTTGTCAGCAGAATTCTATCTGTATTGCTGGTTTTCAGATTCAGGGTCCGTAAGTAAATTCATGTAGAAAGAGGATTGTTTTGATTTAAATTTGGCAATACCTAAGTGATTATGCAAAGTCAGTAAGAAATAGCCTTTCTGCACTCCTAGAGTGTACCACATGAAACTCAGACCTCATCCATGCAAGAGGTGTGTTACACAAAGACCCAGAACATGCACAGGTGGGCTGCTAAAACTGCAGGAGCAGCCTGCTGATTAGTAAGCCAACTGAAGACATTTTAGGCTTCAGCAGGATCCTAAACCTAAGGGTTTAGTCAAAGAAATGGGAAAAATACAATGAAGCATGAACAGCTGAGAGCACCATCAGGCTGTGACACAGAGGTGCCCCTGAGCTTTCCCAGATAGTCACTGGCCAAGTTAAATGTGTGCCAGTAGCCAGAGGGGTCAGGCATACAAGAGATGCCAAGGGTATATACAAACCTGAGACCACCTGAGTTAGGGGGTTCTGTGTCACATGCAGGGACCGTTACTTTTTGGTAACCCCTTGCAGTCACCATTCCCCATCCCTTGCAGTTCCTTTCATGAACACCATCAGGGTGTTGTAGGCTGCCCAGCTGTTAGGGCATGTTCAGCTTCTCTATATGAAGGAGGGAAATCAGTAAAATATTTACAAAAGATGGAAAACAGAGAGCAACTGTAATAGACTGGTAAGTTGTTAAATAGGAAAATACTGTCCCTTAAGTCACATAAAAGTCTTGATAATGACTTCCATGGCACTGTAAACATGAACTAGCATCCCTTTTTAGTAATATAGCCTGAGTGGCTATATTTCAGGCTAATCCACCATATTTCAGGCTAATCCACTTGCCTCATCAGAATCTAGGCCTGCTAGACCTTGACCATTTCTATCAGATTTTCCAGAATATCCTTCTCCTATAAAGTATATATGATATTATGACCCAAAGAGTTGTTGCAGTGAGGTTTTGAATCAGATGCTCTGCGTGGGATTGGCTGTCTTGCATTTTCCACTTAAAAGGGAAGTAGTTTGCAAACACTTGGTGTCCAATGTATACCAGGATTGAGTTCATTCCTGAAAGGAAGCACAGGTTATACCATCTGAAAGAGCAGGTATGGGCTTGCTTCAGAGCAAGCAGGCAGAGGTGTGCCAGGCTTATAAAAGAGAGCAGCACCAAGACAACAGCAGTTAATGTCATTTGCCCAAAGATGCTACACACTGTTTTCAAATACAGTCTGAGGGGTTCTCTCCTCCAAAACATTTATTAAAAGAAATACAAATAACCTCTGTGCTAAATTGAAAATACAACCAAATCAGTATGCTGCAATTATATTGATAAGGAGAATAATAACAGTTACTGTTTTCAGGGTGGACGAGTGCCAAGCGATCTGGTCAGATCTGCTGCCTTTACAAACAAATGCTGACTGCCCTTCAAAGCTCTGGGGTTTCTGGTAGGAGGTATGATACCCTGCTGTCACCCTGCCTATTTTCCTTCCCAAACAACAGGGACCAAAGCTGCTGAAAGGTCCCTTCTGCTGTGGCTTTGCATTCTCTACTTATGTTTGTTGTGTGCCCAGTGTGGTTAAAACCACAGTGGGATACTTTGGGAAGCACGCTTATCTAAATTCACAGAGACACAACCTACACAGCTGCCCACATCTTCAGAAGTGGTATTACTCTGTTGACAGGCCTTTGAGTTTCCCATTAGGTTACACAAGTCTCAGCAGTCCCTTCCAAAACCAACTTTGAACAGCTGTGGTATTTTGCTTGGTACTAGGCAGCTGTTCACTGGGACCTTGACTTGATACCAAACTCAGAACAGTCATTAGGCAATAGCAGCTTTTAGCCCTCATTTAAATAACTGATTGTCCCTCTCTCCTAAATATCTGGTCTCAAATGTCCCAGTTCTATGCAGAGGTTCTGCTCAATAATTCTAGAATCCTTCAGGTTACCTCAGTCTAAGTCCCTATTTTCTTACAGACAATGGAAGTACAGAAAACAAAAGGATAGTATCAGTGCAGAAAGAATCATAAGGAATATGTCTCCTGATGTGTTTTACTGACCTGGGTATAAAAATGGAGCACCTGACCACCATTTCTTGACATCCACAAGGTAATATATCAGCAATAAGAGGATGAAGGCAAAGCAGCTCATGGTTGTCACATATGATATTGACCTACAAACATTTTCAGTAGAAAGTAATATTTAGAATACTATGTGATACAGATCTCAATGTACAAAAGGTAAAACATTCTCTGAGCTAAAATAGTACTTTAACAAAATCATACAAATGTTCTATCTCTTTGCTTACCATAAGTTCTTGTTTATGGGAATAAAGCCTTCTTCTTTAGAACATTTTGTCAAGATAGCAGAAATAACTCCCTGAAACGGAAAGTCGGTAAAGTTTATATAACCACTGCAACATGTTTCAGAAATATTTGCATTGCATTAAAATACATGTCTTTTAAAGAGCTACGTAACTATCAGACTTACCATTACTATGCCCCATATGATGAACCGACTCATAATTTGTTTGGGCTGGTCTTTGTAGAACAAAGTAATTTTTCCTGCCTTATAAAAATATAAAAAAAAAAAAATTAATGCCCATTAATGTAACCACATTTCAAGAGCCAGATATATTTTCCACCAGCTACCTGTGCTAAGGCAGAGACCATGATTGGGATTTCTATCAGCCAAGTGGCTCAAAGGCTCAAAATGGGGACTCTTTGTAAGGAATGGACACACAAGGGGAAAATACATAAATACAACCCAATCAGCAGTAGAGGTACACCTTTTCTCCCTTTCTTACTATGTTAACTGAGGAAGGGGACAAGCATCTTTATTAGGTCAACAAAAGTTGCGCTCCCTCTCCCTCAGTAAGGAGTGCATGAAGGAACAACATCATAACCAGCTTCTCCAGAACCAAGAGCTTCTCCGCAGCACCCCTGACCTGCCCAGAGCACATGTTTCTTTTCATACACCACTAAGCAATGTGTCCTGATAATTCACTCCTCAGTGTCACACTTCTGTTCCAAGCTCTGCCTCACAGATATTCCCAATCAATTTTTACCCAGTGCTACATGTGGTAACATTCCTTTCCCAGCACAAGAGTTCCAGTTTTGTTCACAGCTGCTGCACTGTCAGAAAAGCCAGCAGTGCATCAAAGCTGCATCAAAAAGTGCCATACTTTAAATAGTTGTGAGCTGTGAGCTTTTGGTGTTGGTAACACCAGTGTGAAGCCCTGCTTCTCTCTTGTCAGGGAAGGTGAGCACACAGCACCTGTGCAAGATGGTTATCAGTGCATGACAAGCAGAAAATCAGCAAGGGGGAGAAAGTACAGCTGCAACTTTTGAAACCATTACAATGAAGCTGTGAAGTTTGTGTGTCCAACAAACTCTTGTTTTCCAACATATAGAGCCAGCCTACTACCAGCATAAACCAACCTTGAAATACCAGGTGGCTATTTCGCAAGCTTCTTGTGTCCATCCCTTACAAAATCTGAGGAGAAGTTTCAGTATATCTAATGCAAACTACTGCTATGTTAGCTTCCACTTTTCTGGCACTCACCTCAGGCTAAGTTATATGGAAAGCATTGCTTTGAAAAAGGTTTTGTTAGAACCAGTCTCAGCCTTAAGTAAAGAAACCCAGTTGCCTCCTCACTTCCAAGTTTGCTTCAAATCTTCCCATTATAGCATGCAGCCAGAAAGAAAAAGAGGTACCTGCAGTCCCAAAAATGCCATAACAATGCTATTTATGGTCCCCAGGATCCCTTCAGGATCATATGGCATTGTTGATTGGTAAGTCACCTTAGAGAGAAAACAGCTGTTACAGAGCACCCAAGCAAACTCCTTTCTTTTAAATCCCCCTGCACATATAATTCCCAAGCCACTCCTGACATACTTCAAACCAAAAACTACTTACGCCTGAAGAGGGATGCTGATACATATGCTTTTCTCCAAGAATCAAACGGTCAATGTAACCAGCTGCTCCTCCAGTGCAGTTGGGATACTTTCCAAAGTCCCCAATGCCCCCAGGACCAAGATAGCCCCTAGGACAGATGCAGAGAGGTTGTAGTGCAAAGTGTTGTTACACTCCAGCTGCACAGCAACTGGCCCACTGACCTAGCACACTAAATGCTCCGTGTTTTCCCAGGCTAGAGGCACACATTGATGGCATTGCAGTGATCATATATTGCTGCACACAGACCTCAGGGAGATTTTAATCCTCTTCTTTAAATAGAAAGGGAAAATGACATCACCTGTGTAACACCTGGTACTTTAATACCAAAGTAAAGCAAGTTTTTTCACATGATGAATGCTTCTTTTAACCCTGCTGGCCTGAAAGCTCTTCCCTTCATTCTTTACCTATGGCTAATGAAATCTACCTTCTACTCAGTAGAAAAGAACCAACCTCATACCTCACATTAAGTTGACCAAGTGCACGGTCTTACCTAGGACAGTCTGGCACTGGTAACAAGAAGGTCAGGCAAAGCCAAATTGTTTCTAACACCAGAATAAAAATCCACTGTGGCCAGTAGGGGAGAATATCCTGCAGAGCAAGGAATCGTCCTTCCTGCATGAGATGGAGGGAGAGGGTGTTAGCTGGCAAGTAAAAACCATGCCCTTGGGGACAACCTGTACTTCCTGGCAGGCAGTTTTGTACCCCAGATACAAGAGGGAGATGTCATTACAAAACTGGGTTCTACCAACAGACCTTTCATTTTCACAAGCAATTTCCAGACACTTAGTTACTTGGGGCAGGAGGCGGGGGAACAAACCAAAACAAAAGCCCTTAATGTTTTTTAACTTGGAAAATGTCAAAAGGAATTTTGACTCATGTGTAGAACAAAAGCCTTCTGGGAAAACAGCCTCTAGAAAGGCCAAAACCCAGTATTACTTTTCCTTGTGAAAAATCCTTGCCAAAATTTACAAAATGCAGACTACAGGATTCAGCATAGAGATGCCTGTCCCTGGGCTTCCTTGGCAGTGGAAAAGTCATCAAAAGTGTCTTGGAATGCCTATTTTCAAGCACTATCTGAATGGATTGTTGAAATCCTCAAATATAGTAAAGCCACATGTGACAAAACGCAGACTGTGACACTGAAGGGTGCACATACCCAACACTGAACCCTGCCAGGTCACACTGCACTACACATCAAGTAAGATGTTACATGTTTTCTTGTTGTTTCTCATGTGGTTTTTTTTGCCCAAACAAGAGCAAAGGCTCCCAAACCCTGCTCCAGTATCAATTCAGTTGTCATCTCCCCACATAACTCACCCAAGTCCCACTATCAGCTCTTGTGAATAGAAGTTCAAGAGCAGCAACCACCAGGTATGTGAATCCCAGCCTCTGGAGCACCCCTGGAATACGCAGATTATCCCAGGACACTGGAAGACATGCAAGCAGTGTGGAAGAGGAGCAGACACAGGCTCTGCTGTAAATACAAAAGTGACCCTTCTTCAGAGAGAGCTGAGATCACTGCACCTGCGGATACAAGGGACACCTCCACTCTGCCATCCCAATTTTCTATACATCAAAATCCTGGGAAAGTCACTAAGACAAAAAACAGTGGTTGGCACAGAGTCTAACAGCGAGAATTGCATCAGTGCAGAATCGAACATCACTCCACAAGATACCATCCAACTGTTAACACAGTTTTTGCAACAGCCCAGCCAAGGAAGCAGGAACAAGTTACAGAAATGCAAAAAAGAGAGCAAGTTCCACTCACAAGGTCCAAGGCAGTAATTGGGATTCACAACTATGATTCCTAGCAGGATTAGCACAAAACTCCTCCAGATGATTTTTCTAAGCACCTTCCACTTGGAACTTCCCCACCTCAGTATGGAGCCCAGTGCCAATGCTATTGATGTCCCCATGATGAACACAAACCTGGAGAATGGAGCAGACAGGAAATGGAGCTGACAGATGTCTCATAACATGTATGAGTAACAGCAAACACTAAAGCTGGCAGAGTGGCCTGCATTGGCCCAACAGAGGTGCATGCACTGAGTGAAACCGGGTGATTTTATTTCCTCTCAGTGCTAGGAATTTCCAGGCTACTGAACTTGCACTATGGGACACTTCTACCTTTTTCAGTGGTCAGTTGAGGTAGGGTTGTAATTGCAGTCTGCTCTTTTCCCAGCAATTCATATGCTACCAAAAAATTCCATTACCCAAAATTAAATTAGCATTTTCAGATCAGTCAAGCACCAGCTTCAAATCTGTAATTCAAATTCAGAACTGACCCTCTCCTCTGGAATAGGTTCACAGTTCCAAGTCCAGCTCCCTACTCCAACAGAAAACCACTGGTGTAGAGAAAAAGCTGGTGTAGAGAAGCATGTTAGGGGAAGATGGAATAATTGCTTCCCCATAAGACCATTCTTTGGTTATAGAAATATTAGCTTAATCCAAAATTTACTTGGCTCTTTTATTTATGGATACACACCAGTCCAGCTTCAAATCTTGCCAGACTGGCAGCTTTTAACACAGTAGCATGCCGCTGAACTTCTCAGGGATACTGCACTTCTACTTGCAGTGTAGCCCTGGGCCTTGTGTGTGGGAAGAAGGAGAATATGGGGCACCAAAACCACTTAGCTCTTCTACTGGTTCATAAAGGTTATGTTGCTATTTGTAGGGACAACTGTATTAACTGTTTAACACAAATTCATCCCTCCAAATACATTTCCCCATGAAGGCAAGGTGCACAGAAAATTCCACTTGCAATGTTTAATATAAAGAATCACTTGATAAAAAACTATTCTTCAGGAAAACTTACCATGGAAACACCAGATCTGCCACTGTTAATCCTACAGAGAAATACAAAGGAGCATGTTATTTACCTTGAACCCTCCTGAAATTTAACAATATTACTGATTTTCTAGAGGAATTGCAGGCTGCTAGCAATTATTCATGTCTCAAAATCTAAAACATGTTATAAACAAAACCTACAAAGAGCTCATCATCTTGCTTCACTGCATTTGCCACTCCTCAAGAATAGGGTCAGAACTGATTGCTATGCCTTGGGAAAAATTTCAGGTATGGGATCCTTGCTATTTTCCACAAGGGCATTACAATGCTTGACTTCATCCCCATCGCTTACCAATCAAGGCATTATGCTTTTATGGCACTGAGTTGTAAAGCAAGCACTCAGCTTGACTGTGGTCATTAAGCAATACAGGAAAGTTAAAGATGCGACCCTGTATCACAAAAGAAAAGGTTACACACAGACTGTGATGTGAAACCATCCTGTCACTGCATGAGGAGGAGGACCATACTCTGCTTTGCCCATTTAGCCAACAGGCAGATTCCCTGCTGAGGCAAACCAGCACAGCATCCCAGCCTTCAGCTGAGCAACAGCTGGCTGCAGCAGCTGCAACACCAGCCATTTCTGGACACTGCTGCAGTTAAAACACAGAGCAACTGTCTCAATTGTACTTTACCATTCCAGCTCTCATGTTTGAAGAACCAGTATTTCCCTCCTCCATAGTTAACAAACACCATAATTACAAGAGAGAGCCTAAAAAGACAACAAAACCACAAAGTATTATATGTCAATGAAATATTTGCATATTTATGAACACAAAGTTAATGATTACTACTCCCACTAATACATTTCTAACTCTGAGATTTGATTTATTTTATTTTTAATGTAAGATTTCCAAGGTTTCCAGCTTTACCAACCAGTAAGCCACGTTTCAAAAATCATGGGTGGTGGTGAACCAAAGCAAGCTCCTTTGCATAGCATTTTCACACTGAACACATTGTTCTTTTGCACCCTCTGCCACAACTTTGACGTTTCCTCAAATTAGATCAATTACAAAATATTTTGGAAAATCTGATAATTAAAATCTTGATCTTGATTTCCTTTCCAAGTAAAAGAGACCAGCTTGAACTATCCATCTGCTATATATTGCCATGCACTGTCAAATCGCCACTGGGAAAATCTCATTCCCCTTGGAAGAGCTGCTTTTGAGCAAGCTCTTGGCTCACCCTCGGAAGGTGTCAAGGGAACGCAGCCGCTGCCGAGAGCCCGCGCTCCAGGACTGCGGGGTAGGATCACAGTTAATGGAGTCTGTGTTCGGGGATCCGAGCTCCTTCGGGAACAAACCAGACACATGAAGAGCAAGTCAGCAGCTGCACCAGCTGACTTGACAACAAAGGATAGTGAACTGCAAACTTTCACACACACTCTGTCTCTATTCTCCCTGTCTTCCTTTTGGCTACTTCTAACCTCTTCCTGGCTTCACCACATTGCAATAATGCTTGCAGGTGCTCCTGACTCTACCTTTGACCAGGTAGAAACAAGAATGCAGTGAAATCAGCCTGTGCTTGAGACTCATTAAAGCCGGGTCCCCTCCAAATCAGCCAGAGACCTGCCAACACTCTGAGAACTGCTTTACAACAGAGCTGAGCAGATCCAGTTGCTAACTCTCAAACAGGACCCCCAACCTATCAGCACTTGTCTGACACCACAGAGAGACTGTTTCAAGATTGCTGTAGAGCTTTCTTCTAAGTCTTTTGATTCTAGACCTCTTAGATATGAAGCCCAGACTGTGATCTGTGATAAACTATCTATATTCTAGTACAAAATGAGGATCCCGTAGAAATGCTGGTTCTTGGGGTGCCGGAGAAATTCTGACTTCATTTTTTTGCTAAATTCCTGCCGTACTGGAAGCAGCAATGAAGGCTGCTATTTCTAACACTGACTGTGTTAGAAGGGGACAGTATTTTCACCAACACATTTGCTTCAAGGGAATTAAAGAGGGCATAAAGCTGTATGTTCAAAACTTGCAAGAGTTTTACAGGGAATCCACTACACTTGCATGGAAACCCAGTCTAGCACTCTCCATTGACATAAAATTGCCTATCTGACATCAATACAAGATTTGCTAAGGGGAGCCCACATAAGGGGAAGATGAATAGTAATAAACAAGTCCCCAGATGTCCAGATAGTGTGTTTCTCAGAGATGCAAACACTACAGAATGTAAACTAAAGATACTGTGGTCACTCACGGAGTTAATCATACGATCAGTTGCTCTGGGATTCAGTTTCTTGTAAACCCAGTTTCTGACTGGATCAATTCTGAAAATGAGTGTAACAGTTTAAAACACAAACCAAAGCCAAAAGTACTTTATAGTTAATTTCACCATAATAGAAGCTATTTAGCAGAATGAAACAGAAGTCTTGACAGTTCCTATTTACAGCTCACATAGGTAATACTGAGATTCAGCCAGCACTTAGGATCCCAGTTAAGTCCAGCTGTGGAAATACACTGACACAAGCTCATGTTTGGGGGTTTTATTCTCGGGTTGCTTACAGGCAAGCATGACTTACATCATTCAATAAAGGGTAGAAAGTTGTATTTGTTACATGCACTTTGGTCCCACTGCCTTGGATTACTGATCTAGAGCTAGACAAGGAACATCAGGGTGCAGCAGGGTGTGTGTGAGCTTACAGTGGAACATCCGCTGCTCTGCACACAAACTACCAAGGCTGCAAGATATCCCTCAAGTGAAATCACATTACTCTGTGTTTCTTGCCACATGTGCCACAATGTACACATGGCATCTGATAACAGGATCTGATCTGCAAGCAGGGCTACAAGTGGGAGTCCCAAAGTATTACCACACTGAGATGTGTGGTCTTAAATTGGTACATGAAAGGAGGAAGTTCACTTACTTCATTAAAAGGCGCCCAGTAATCAGGATAGCAAGGATCCCCATGTAAACCAGGAAAGCAAAGAGAATAGCTACATGAAAAGAACACAACTCTATAAATGATCTAACAAAACCATTCAGCAACCTGGGTTTGACCAAGTGTGACACAAACATGACACAAAGCCCAACTCACTGATCATCATCCCACCTTCTCCATGCAATATACATCCCAAAGGAAAATAAAAACCCACAGCAAAACCCCCAAACTACCCAACACAAAAGCAAGTTAGTTTCAAAGTGTAGCTCAGTGATACCTCGTCTCAGCATAAAAAGAGCAAAATAAAACCGCATTGCATCACAAGACACTAGTGAGAGAAGAGCTGATGTGCTGTGATATGTTCTGAAGAAGGAAGCAGAAATTTAAAAATAGCCTGAACATGAAGGAGATAGAGAAAAGAGCAATACACCTAGTTAGCAAGCATGGAGAATTTTTCTTTACGGTTAAGAAGCTGGAAGAACTGAAGAATAATGTAATGGAAAAGAACAAATATAGACAAGAGTTTGAAACAGTCCTGGATAAGAGATGAGCAAAAAAGAAAGTCAGGTTCTAAATTAAAAGTGCAACAACAAGCAAAAATCCAAACAAACACTGTGAATTGTTTCCCATTTTGTGAGAGAAGATAGAGGGAAGAAGAGGGAGGATTCTGTGTATATACAAAAACATGCAGGGAAACAGGAAGTAATATTTCCTTCCAGACACATACCCACTGATTTTTCTGTACTAATGCCTGTTGCAATACTGTTGTAGGCAGACAGAATATCATGTGAAGAGGCCTGATCCTGGTCAGGACCTCAGGATGGGTGTATAAAACTTAAGGAGGTAAGGATATCAAGAAAGAAGAGGAGCAAGCCCATGACAACTCTTCAGCACAGCATGAGTAGCTATACAGGCTTCTTAGGAAGCTGATTCTGCTGGGAGACATGAGTTGTAGAATGAAAGGGAAAAAGAGAGCTCTACATACGGAGGTAGCTGTTGATAGGGCCTTCATTGATGATTAAGTCACAAGAAACAGTTTGGGTGGTTGTACTTAGGGTCTTTACCACAAGGGAATAATTGCCAAACTCTCCAAAATGATACTGAATCCTGCAAATGATAAAGGAAATAAAACTTGATGAGCCATCCCCAGTACATGCAGGTACCACTGCGGCACTTAGGGGAGCTGTCAACCTGAATGCTTTAGGAAAGGCAAGCCAAAAACTTGGACCAACACTGTGATCTAACATGGAACTTGCCTCTTCCAAGCATTTCCCTCCCCTAGCCCAGCACCAATTCTTTACCACACATGCACTGCCATCATTTGTCTTCTTGAACTAGAGACTCCCTGCAAGAGAAACCAGGTGCTTGCACATGCTGCCTCAGTGAAGACCATTTTTGCTCCTGCTTGCACCTAGATCCTTTCAGCATAATTCCAAAGTACACCACTGTTACAGCAGTGGGATGAAGACTGAGCTCTAGGTCTAAACAGTTGGGAAAAAGGAGGAGATGAGCAGGCAATGAAGAGGCACATGGCTCCAAGGGGAAAAAAAAATAAAACAAACAAACAAAAAAAAAAACCCAACAACAAACCAAACCAACACAAATACAGGATAGAGCTATCCATGGGGCTGGGCCACCTACTTGCAGAGATCTCTGTCACCCACAGAGCTGTTGAGCAGCAGGGTGAGTGGATGCTGCGTATCAACCATTACCGACACCGTGCCCGGTTTTCTCAGGCTCTCGTTGCTTGGTGGGACAAACGCCAGGAACTGATACAAGCACTGTGGAAGAAGAGGGTGAAGGGAGCACATTAGTGCCAAAGGAGAGTGAAAGGGAGTTCTGCCTTGCCTGGTGGCAAAGACAAGGAAAGATGCCACGGGGCTGGAGCATCTCCAGCTGCGGGAATTTCCTGCATGCTGCTCGAACGTAAAACCGAAGCGAAGCGACCTGACAAGCCACGGGGAGACGCCGGAGAAGCCGAGCAGCCCCGCCGCTGGCCGGGCTGTCAGAAGCGAAGGCCAGGGGCGACCCCCGCCCGGCACAGCCCCTCACCTGGTGGCAGGAGCCGGAGCGGGCGGCGAGGTTCAGGCCCGGGGCGGGCAGCTCGTTGCGGACGAGCAGCAGCGCCTGGTCCATCCGCCCCGAGCGCCGCCGCGCCGCCGCCGCCGCGCCGCGGGGCCCGGGCGCGCCCTGCCCGTCGGGCTGCGAGAGGCCGGGCGCCATCAGCAGCGCGCCCAGCGCCGCCGCCACCGCGGCCGCCAGCCCCGCCGCCGCCGCCATCGCGCCGCGCTCCGCCCCGGGGCGGGACCGCCGCCGCCCCGCGCGGCCGCGCTTCCCGGTGCTTTCCGGGGCCGGGCGTCCCTGCCCGCGCCGCCCGCAGCTCGGGCCCGCCCGCGCGGAAACGCGGCGCGATGCGCAGCGCGGCCAGCGTCGAGCTTGCGGCCGCCTTTAACGCGTCCCGCTGCCACGCGTGGCCTCTCGTCGTAGGCTGCAGGCTCCGGACCGCGGTGCCCGCGGGACGGCTGGGCAGCCGGCACTGAAAAAGCCGTACAGGCGTTCCTTCCCGGGCTGGGAAAAGGGTCCTGCTTAGCCTCCGTCTTCCACGGAGGATGCGGGTGGCACGGCCATGGAAAAGAAACCGCATTTCGTTAGGAGGGAGTTTCTTCCCAGAGAGGTGTCATCCATCTCGCTGGCGTTACTGCTTGCGGCCGTCCTACTCCTTAATGCCCTTCTCTACCTGTATCTCAACACGTTTTCCAGCTCTCTGGGACGTGTCGAAACTGACTCTGGCCTCTGTCCTTTTGGGCATTTCAAATTCGGAGCGGTGAAGAATTGTTCCCCGTGGCTTTCCTGCGATGCCATAAATAGGGAAGTCAGGAAGCTCAAGTGTGTTGGTGAAGGTGCTGTGAAAAAGGTGAGTTTGGATTTCCTGTTTTCTGTCCTCTGGATAAAGAGCTTTCACAGTTTGCTAGCATTAATTAGCCAGCACTACTGTTATGATTATCCTCTCGGCAGCTAATTACTGCAGGCATCTGGGACCATACGGCTACTGATAAGGTGAACACAACAGGTACGAGAGCAAGACCTGGGCCACCTCTCTGATACCCAACAACATCCAGCTACACAAGCAAAATCATGGATTGGTACAATCATGGCAGAGTAAGACTGGCTGTTTGGGTGATATAAAATAGCTTAATTAATATGCATTGTCCATTCCAAAGAAAACTTAGGGAATCATGATATAACTGTGGCATCAGAAAGGGCTTGCTGTGACAGGTACATGGCTCTACCTAAAGCTGACGGCCTGGTGACTGTAATTTGCAGTTATGACTAATCAGTCACAGGAAGAGGTCAGCAGCAGCTGGTAGCAGTTCATAGAAGAGGGCTCTCCACGTATCTTATGTGTTTCTTGTGTGTTCTCAGGTCTTCCTTTCTGAGTGGAAGGAAAAGAAAGTGGTCCTTTCACAGCTCACCAGCTCAGAGCTGAAGGAGGACTTTCTCCATGGACTGAAGATGCTGAAAGCCCTTCAGAGCAAACATGTTGTCCGGCTGCTTGGCTACTGTGAGCAGCAGTTCACGATCCTCACTGAGTACCATCCTCTTGGTTCACTGAGAAGCCTGAATGAAACTCTCCACGTTCCCAAGTACAAGGGCATGAACACCTGGCATCGCAGGCTGATGCTTGCTATAGACTACGTGAGTGTCATTCGGTACCTGCACAGCAGCCCCCTGGGCACCTTAGTGATGTGTGACTCAAATGACCTGGACAAGGTTCTCTCCCAGTATCTCCTGACAAGTGACTTTCACGTTCTGGTGAATGATTTGGACGCTTTGCCTCTTGTGAACAGGAGTGCTGGCAGGCTGGTGAAGTGTGGTCACAGGGAGCTCCGGGGTGAGTTTGTAGCTCCTGAGCAGCGTTGGCCCTATGGAGAAGATGTGCCCTTTGAAGATGACCTCATGCCTCCCTATGATGAGAAAACGGACATCTGGAAAATCCCAGATGTCTCCAATTTTTTCTTGGGCCACGTTGAAGGAAGTGACATTGTACGACTGCATCTGTTTGACATCCATGCAGCGTGTAAGAAGAAGGACCCGGCAGAACGGCCCTCTGCCCAAGAGGTCTTAGACACCTACAGGAAAGTTTTAACTCTGCTTATTCGGGAGGCAGCCATGCCTGGTACTAGAGAAATGTTATAGTGAATCACAAGGCAAACAACATACTGATGTTTTAAGTTGATGTCCTTCCTATTTATGTAGCTTGCCTGATGGGCAAAATCTCTGTCCCCAAAACTGAGAAGAACAGCTGAATTTGTAACTCTTGATTAAAAGAAAAAAAATCCCCCCAATCCAACTGCTGTGCAAGCTTTCCATTGGCATGTTTAATCAACCATTGGAAGAGGAGGAGGGAGAGAAAGGAAGTTGTATGGGTACAGGGGAAATTTGTTCCTTAAGAAATGATAAATTTTCTTTTGCAATATTTACACAAAAAGTATCTTAAAAATTACAGAAAAAACAGATTAAAAAATATTGATCTACCTTAACTTGTTGGTGGAGACTGGGAAGCAGAGACCATGGCACGCCCCCCACAAGCTTTGTGCTGGTTGCTGTGGTTTTGGCCTATGTTGTATCCACAAAGCTGTGGCTGTGGCCTATGTTGTATCACCTACTTTCCCATGTAGTAAAAGCAGCAGTCACTCAGAAGGGAGTACCCCATTTTACTTCAGATGTTGGTGAGCTCCAGTGCCAGAGCTGCAGTGGCAATCTCTCCCTGCTGGCTGGGGCATAGGTTGTTTTTGGAGCCATATGCCCTGTATCCCACACCAGCAAGTGTGTGGCCACTTTTGGAAGCAAGAAGGTCATGCAGATTCTGAAGAGTCTGCTTGTAGACACAGGTTCTTGGTTTTCAAGCCTTTGTCCTGTGGTATTCTCAGATGGGCTCTCTAGAGATGAAGCTGTCGAGTGCAAGTCTCTTGCTCCTCTGTAATCCACAGAAATGCTGAACACTTTGGAAGAGAGCTGAAGTGTGTCTCTTTTTTTTTCTCATTCACTTATGCTGGTTTAGTATCTTCATAATTTGCTGGAAAGGACGATAACAAGGAGCTGAAAGAGAATGTGACTTTCACAGAAATGAGCATTAAACACAAGCTTTGGAAAAGAAAATTCCTGTATTCAGAGCATACAAAGTTCACTAAGGATAGAGGAAGGCTGCTAAAAAGTAGCCTTGTTTGGTGTATTAGGAAAAAGCTTGAGGTAACCTACATGGATGTAACAGCCTGGTACCAACAGCTGGAGAGGAAGAACAATGATGCCTTAATCCAGCAGTAGGCTGTGTTTGGTGGGACTGGGATCCAGGATGTAGTTCTCTTGGTGAAAAAACAGGAATAATATGAATGAGAATCATAGACTCTACCATTGTCCACCTGAGGACTTTCTGTGCTGTGGACTAAATCTTTGAAAGGCCTAAGAGACAACTTCCATGTTGTGACCTGAGAGGTGATTTGTAAGCAGAGAAGTGCATTGTCCTTTTTGAAGAGTTTGGGTCTGTTCTTTTCTGTGCTGCTATTCCTCTTCACATAAACCAGCCATGTTCTGACTGCATTGAGATTGTGCAGTCATTTCATATGTATAATGTTCAAATCCCGGTATCAGAATTTTATTATAAATGGGAAAAATTTCCTGCAAATTAGTAAATTCATTCCTGCTATCACACAATGCCACCAGGAGCCCTTTAAAAGTTGTTGATTATGCCTTTCCTTTCCCCCTGGACAGTCTGTTTTCTTAAATTAGATTTTTGCCATTTTTCACTTGTCCATTCCTTCCTTGCAGCTTTCCTACTCAGGTTGTCAGGAGACAAAGCTCAGAAATCAAGTTCTCCAAAAGAGAGCAGTGACTGTGGATGCTTCAGGTTTGTTTTGGACTTTGACTCAAAACACCTAAAAGAAGCATGGGGGAAAGAAATGCTCTTTGTAAATGCATCATTCAGCCCATGACCTCTTGACTTGTCCTTATTAGGGTGAGAGTTCTACAATTCCAGTACAAATACAGCATGTGCAGCAGTTGGAAAAGTTTGTTGTTACACCTCCTTGAAGCCAGGGATAAGGCTTTAAAGGGCCAAGAGTCAAATCTTCTGCATGTTTCCTGCACAATAACTTGCTACCTTTTGTTAGCCATCATGTACACTTGAAAGGGAAATCATCATCTGATGGCTGTAAATAACAATTCCATGAAGGGTTTTTAAGAGTGTAGCAAGGACAGACAAGAACCTGACAAACATCTCATGCTGGTCTCTCTTGGTTAAGACAAGTTTCTACTGGGATTCATGCCCTGTTGTGTACTCTTGCACCTTGCAAACAGCCATATTAATTTCACAGAGTGAAAAAAATCCACCAAAAAAAAAATTCTGGGGTGGAATAATTGTCTTGCCATGGAGATGATTCCCTGTTCCTGGATTAAATAGTTACTTTTTTTTTTAAGAAAATGTGTCTCCCTAAACATTCACCCTGAGCAGTAGCTTCTCCATGTCTCTTTCCCATTCCCTCTCCTTCAGTTTGTGTGTTGTCCAGCGTTGTATTTCAGCAGGAACAAATCAGATTTGTTCTGAATACAAAATTATGGAGCTGCAGTTTCTTTTTTGGGATGTTGTTTCTGTCTGTGAGGAAACACTAGATGGCAGCAGGAAGGTCAGTTTAGAGTTAGTTATTAGCAGCTGCCTGTGAAGCCCAGACATAGTCAGAATGTGGCCTTGAAGCCAGTATTTTCTTAACAGACTTCCCTAAACCCCATAAAGATTTCATTGTGTTTGCTTTAGTGAGTCTAACGGAACGAGACAGATAGGTATAGGGTCTGATCTATTAACCATACATGCCAATTCCCCCTTAACTTGATTATGGTCTTCGTGTACGTTACTGTCCGTTTCTATCTCAACTTGGTGAGACCAAAACCAAGGTCGCATGGCACCTCCTTCCAGTCTTTCTGTAAAATCAGATGTTTGTACTCTATGCATCTGTCTATTCTTCCCTGCAATCTCAAGATTGCATTTATCCAGTCCTTGCCACATTTCCAGCTTTTTTTCCCTTAAAGGGAAAAGGCAAGGCATCACAGAGAAGGGAAAAATAGGCAGGACAGCCCTACATACAGTGGTGTCCCCTCTTTCCAGTTCTCCTTTCTGGGCATTTCAGTCTTTACCAGTCACAGCTTTTGATAAACATTCAGGGACTTTGCTGCCTCAGTACAAGGGGCTCTTGTCTATCTAGTGGCAAACATCAAAGGATGAAGGGCAGGAAGAGGCCTGTTCACAGCTGGGGGCCTGTAAGAGCCAGCCAGCTCTAAACCAGTGGCCATGACCTCCCCTGCTAAGACCACTGCCTAACCTCAACAACAGCTGTTGGTTCTTATCTCAAGCTCAGATCAAGTGCTTCACATTCCCTGTCCTTTCCCACAAAAGATGCTTCTCTGGGGATGGTCACTGCTGTGTTTCTTACTGTATTACTGTTCTTCCATCCTGAAAGTCCAGTCAAAGAAACTGCACAAAAATGCAGGTCACACAAGGAGAAGGACAGTGACTGATGCTTATCTCCTTCAGAAAACTTTGGAGGACGTTACCCAAACCACCCTAGGTAGTCAGTGCCAAGGCAGATATGATCCCAGACATTCCAGGGCTTTTGTTTACTGTCTTTATTAAGATGAAAGCCCTGGGTCTGGCCCCTTTTCAAGGGTCAGGGCAACCCTTTTGCTGAGGTTAGTGTAACCACCTTACCCTTCTCTTTTGGGCAACGCCTCCTCTGCCATCCCTGCAGCAGTCCCACAGCGTATTTCACCCACTCCCACCACCCAGCTGCTAGACAAAGAATCAAAGCAGAAGCTGTCTCCTAGACTCAAGAAATAGCACCTGGCTTCCAGACTGAACTCTGTTGGGACACTGCTGTGCTAGCAGTGGAGGAGAGCAGGACACTTAGGGCATGCTAGCTGAGCCTGCTGACAGTCTGGCTGTGGGTGTCAGCTGTGTCAGGGCCCACTGCTGGTATGGTGCACTCTATCCTTGGCCCAATGCCGTTGCCAAAACAAATTCCCAGTGGATTTCCCATTAAAGTTTAAGCTTTTGCCAGGCAGGTTTGTACCACAGGTTATAGAATGGAAACTCAGAGGTCTCTTTCTCAGAGCAGAGTCCCAGATTCAGTTCAAATCCACTGCTCCTTTCATTTTCTCCTGAGAACCATCCAGAGAATAGCACTGTCAAGGTTATGCTGTTTTCCTTTCCAAACTGCCTGCTGGCTGCATGCTTCTGGGAGGTCAAGTCTGATGGAGCATTTCCCATTTTGTGCTATGGATTTCAAAATACATCCTGAACGCACTCCTATAACACCAAATGCTGTAGGGGTGAGCAGCCTATATGTAGGCAACTCATCTGTATGTTTGACACTATCAGATATGAAAAGCAGTGCATGGATATCTGTGCCAGCTGTTGTTTAGGTCTGGGTATAGATACAGAGGAAATAAAATGGATAAAATGTATTTAAGCAAGCATTTGTTTCAGTTTTTTTTTTTCCTTTTTGAAGGATATGTTGAAAAATCTGTGTTACTCTGTATTTAATAGAGTGGTAACTTTTAAATGTATCAGATGTTGAGAGCACCACACAAAGTTTTTGAAATTCTGTCACAAGCTCTAAAATAATATTTTCCTTTCCACATAAACAAAACATCTGATCATTATCTTTGTGAAACAGAGGCACTGTTGTTTGCCAAATATAATTTGTGAGCTATTTGGCAGAATATGCAACTGTAAGCTGATTCTATCATTATGACTGTAACGTCTTACCAACAGTCAAGAAACCCTGGGAACAAGAAAAAAAGTGGTTTTCAAGTTCTTCTAGCATGATATAATGTGTATATTTGTAGAGTCCAACCAAATAAATTATATGGTACTTTTAAAAAAGGAAAAGGATTTTGTGGTTTTCTTTTAATCGAGGCACTGTATACTTGAGATGACCACATGGTTTCCAATAATTGTCAGTCTCTGTTCAGAAGTCTATAATCCAGTATTTATCAGGGTTAAGTGGTGAATATATTTACATTACAGTAATATTTATGTATCAGCAATTTTTGATTCTGTTTATCTCCGGGTAACTCAAAATGCATTTAAAAATATGTACTTATATATAGACACACACACACACACACATATTCTTTGGCCATAATTTTTAAAGACCAAGCATTCACATTTTGGATATACAGTAACTGGATTTTCAAAACTGATAATATTCAGTAGCTCTCAGTCAAATTTCTAGTAGCTGCTGGATGCTAATGACTTTTGGAAAAATGAATTCTTTCCCTATAGAGCTGGAAGACCCTTTTCAGTAATTCTCTTGATCAATCTATGAGACTGAAGTGAGTATTTTTATCAAGTACTCTCTGGATTTCTTTGTGGAATGAACAAAGTCTCCATAAAAGTTGGGATTTTTAAGTGTTTGTCTCCCTAAGAGCTCATTCCTGGTATGGAGGGAGAGTGGGGTGTTGTGTCTAACTCAAACTGACACCTCCCAGGCTTATTTGCCTGTAATGTTTAAAATCTGGCCACTAAGCTTGGGTCTCCATCAACTATGTTGAGTTTATGCCAGTGCCATATATTATCGTTACATATTGGTAGTTTGGTGCCTACAGGCTTTGGACATGGGCCAGGATCCTGTAGGTCAGATGCTATAAAGGCACAGCACAAAATGACAGTCTTTTCCCTACGTGCAGCTTTTGTACAAGAAAATATAAAACAACATCTGTCCTCAGGTATGAACAGCATACAACAGTATTGGTCATCCCATCCTGCCTCATCCAAGCCATAAATAAATATGCCACCTAACCTACATGGACAGGTAACAATTTCTCACACAAAATTGCAACTGCAAGGACTGACTATGCTCTGACTGAATTCAAGAGCAGCAGCTTGCATTCCCACTTCTGAATGTGCTTTAGGAGCCCAAGACTGAAACAAAAGCCCAAGCTCTAAAAAGAAATAACAGTGTATCAGACAAGCTAACCTGTAGGCCTAAGAGTCAGACAACTTTGCTGTTTGGGCCAGATTCTTCAAGGAAGTCATGCAGAAGGCCTGCACCCCCAGAACTTCTATTTCTACAGTCAAATAGGGGGAAGATCACCCCTTTTCCTCAGGTTTGCAAGGCTGTCACACTCAGGGCAGCACCAGATGTTGTGCTCCTCAGTCCAACCCTGTCCTATCCACTGATTCACATTTACTAAATTCAGAGGGGTATGTGGAAGCAGAAAATCCATCTCTGCCTGTCTTGTAAGTTGGGCAGGTGGATAATCAAAGTCTGAAATCAAGCATTTAATTAAATCAAATGAACTGGGCAATGCTGAGTGAGGCAGTCTGTTTCTGTGTGCTGGAGGCTGCAGAGAAGATGCCAGGACCTGAGGTCATGCTTTGTGGATACAGGCCTTGGTTTTCTCTGCATGGGAGGCTGTGTGCAGAGTCCTGGGGTGTCCAGTCCCTTCCTGGCTTGTCCAGAGCGAGCTGTGGGGTTAGTACAAAAAGTGCCTTTAGTTACAGTTTAAATAGAGCTTCTCTCCTCCCCATCCAAGGGAGCCTGATCTCAGCTGAGGTCCAGAGACAGTAATGTACTATGTATGCACTGAAGTTACTTACATTTGTTCTTTCCACTTTTCTTCAAAGATGTGTGGTGCTTTCTTGTCAGGCTTGTTAGCAGAGAAGTTCAACATATAAAAAAGGCAAACAAAAATCCTCAACTTCACAAGAAACTGCTTAAAATCCCTCTGAAACCGTGCTTAATTAAATGTCTTTTGTCATGTTGCATAAGTGACTTGTTTTTTTAATCTCTCTTAGTGGTTTCCACAGTTCTGTGCATGGGTGCCATCCCAATTTAATGACCTAGAATTATGTCTAACTGCTGTTCTATCCTCCTTTCCCACACCGTGTGGGGCAAGGAACTTTTCTCATGACACCACTGCCTTAGGTTTTTATTTTTTATATTGTCATTTTCGCTCATATTCTTTTATGTCCTGATCTAAGGCCTCTTAAAATAAATCTGTTCCATACCATGGAAAGAGAAAGACTTGGAACATCTTGCAGTGAGAACACAGCTCCCCAAAGGATAGAGTTTCCTCAGGCTGATTACACATCTGCAAAGCAAGTGTCATCCAAATGAGGTGTCTAGACTCTTTGCACTCAGTAAGGGATCAGAGCATTTCCCAGGCACAGGAGGTGTGATTTTGAATTTGACACAGGTTAGATAAGTCACACCCTAAAAATACTTGGGGTTTCCCCCCTTTATTGTCTTATAAAGGGTGAAGATGGATAACCATAACACAAGCACATACCTCAAATACATGCTAAGCAGAGGGACATGGACCATATAATTGATATCCAGATTGTAACACTTCTAGTATCTGAAGGAAGATATAGTAAAAGGAAGTACTGGGGGCAGAGGTGGATAGAAAGAAGCCGAAGGCCCTAGCGAAAAGCACACCTAACCTCCCATGTAGCTCAAACATTCCACATCAGGCATTAGGGGAAAAGTGTGCGTATGTGAGTGTGAGCAGTCTAATTTTACCCACATCTCATTAAGCAGTTCAGAAAACTTTTCAAGGTTCTGAGCTGAAACACTTGCTCTGCCAAAGCATAATCCTACAATTGTGCTTTTTGGCATCAGGAGCATATGGACCATCAATTAACCTATGTTATTCCAGCACCTGAATATCCAGCAACTCCCATTTTGGAAAAAAAAAAAAAAAAAAAAAAAAATGCAAAGTCTTTCAGAAAGTGCTCTTTCTATTTTGACAAATTTAAACCATCACATTTAGTTTCTATGTGAAAAGCGAGAGCTCATGACAATCTGAACCTTTTTTTTTTTTTGACACCACGCACTGCAAAACTGAATTCTACATAATTCCAGTGCTGCTGCATAAGCACCAGCCCAGGCAGATGACTCCTCGCCTGCCGGGCTCCTAGAGCTGCTGAATTGACACTTCTCCTGGCCCCAAACCCATCTGTGCCTTTCCCTCGGACGCTGGCACTGCAAAACCAAAGGACCTGTTGTATCTCCAGTGCCCCTGGGACAGAAGTGGCCCCCTCCACATGTCCTCTCCCCAAGGGTCCGGTAGCTGGAGGGGAAGTGAAAGTGTGGGAAGGCACCCAGAGCCTCATGTATAGTCCAGAAAAATCGGATTTGTTACCTAGCATGCGACAAGGCAGTAATTAAATACCTGAAAGAGACAGTGCTTATTCTCTCTAGAGCTCCCTGAAAGGAGCTTGTAGCCGGGGGACAAGTGACAGGACAAGAGGATGTGGCGGTCTTAAGTTGCGCCAGCACAGGTGTAGGTTGGACTTTAGGAGGAACTCCTTCACAGAAAGGGTGACAAGACACTGGAATGGCTGCCCCGGGAGCGGGTGGAGCCACCTTCCCCGAGGTGTTTAAGGAAAGGCTGGATGTGGCACTTGGTGCCGAGGTCTGGTTGGCAAGGAGGTGTTCGGTCACAGGTTGGACTCGATGGTCTCAGCCCTCTTTTCCAACCTCACCGATTCTGTGATTCTATGATTTCAGAGTAGCACAAGCCCAGCTGCTGGGTGGCGTCCCACAAACGCGGCGGGCCGACTATCAGATTTTTTCCCCGTGTATACGTTTTGGCATTAATGTTCCCGGCACATTATTTTAGTTTATTGTAAGCGCTAATCACGACGCCCGGCGCCCCGCGGCCCCCCGCCATGGCGCCCGCCCCGCGCTGACGTCACTTCCCGCGGCGGCGGGGCCGCCCCTGCGGCCGCGCTCCCCATGGCGGCGGCGGCCGGCGCTGCCGGGGCGGGCGGCGGCGCCTCGGCGGCGCTGGGCGACGGCGGCGCCATCGACTACTCGGTGCACGAGGCGTGGAACGAGGCCACCAACGTGTACCTGCTGGTGGTGCTGGCCAGCCTCGCCCTCCTCGTCTACGCGCGGCGGTGAGCGGGGGCGGGGCGGGGCGGGGCGGGGCGGGGGCTCCCGCGGGCGGCAGCGCTCACCGGCGTGCCCCTCGTCTGGCAGGAACAAGAGGAGGATCCTGCGCATCTTCACCCTGCCCCCGGCCGCCGAGACCCCGCCCGAGCCCAACTTCTACGACAGCGTGAAGAAGATCCGCCTGCGGCAGCAGCTGGAGATGTACTCCATCGGTAAGTGGGAGGGAGAACGGGGATCCGCGGGCCTGCGGCTGCTGGGGCCGCCTCAAGGGGCGGCTGGAGCCTTGTGCAGCGGAACGCCCCGGCCCCGTGGGGAGCAGCGGCTCTGCAGCGGCCGCGGGATGTTGCGGGAGGAAGCACGGAGCGAGGGAGCGCCTGTGCAATTATCCTAAAGCAAGTGTCAAAACCAATCCCATGTTGCACTCTGAAAGGACCAGGAAGGTCTGGATGTTGTGGAAACGTGGATTTGTAAAAGTTGAGAGGAGTGTGTAATCATGAGTAAGGCAACCACAGAAATTGAAAATAAATTAGAATTTTACTGAACCAACAAGTGTTGCTGCTCCGATACCAATGCTGAGGGTGAGGATGGAGGCAGAAAAGAGCCCCATGCCCAGGGGGCATAATATCATAATATGGAATATCACATAATATTCCAGCAGTCCAATTCAGAGAAACACAGCTTTGCCTCACATCTGCCCTACTTGCATGCCTGGAGGAAATACGGCAAAAAAAACCCCAAACAACAACCTTAGTGATCTGAAACCACCTTTTAAATGCAAAGACTTGATGTAAAGATTCTTACACCAGGCCATTGCATTCTGTAGGAAGAAAATTGGATGGTCTTCCTACAGTGGAATTCCTCCTGGCATTTGCATGCGGTGGTACATTGTTTGTACCACTGCACGCAACTCTTTGATCTCCCTTTGCTTTGCTAACCAGATTAATTTTGAAGTCAATGTAATTGTTAGCTTGTGGCTTGTGCATTGTGGAGGAGATGAGAAATGCGGACATCAGCCTTGTGACTATTGAGCCGATCAGGTCATCGGTAATAGAACTTCTGAAGCCATAGCCTTTAATTTTATTTATTTTTATTTTAATAAAAGGACCTGAATGGAATCATAATCTCTGCCATTGATTCACTGACATTTTGCTATGACTATACTGTTCAGCACTTATAAAGCCATAGGTGAAAGGTGAAGTTCTACATGGTGACTGAAACTTCCCCTTGTGTGGCTGAAATTAGGTTCTCTGATGCTACGTCTGTTTCTTGATTGTTGTCATAGTTACATGAATATATATATAAAAACATATATGTGTACATATATATAGATGTATGTAATAAATAATATAATAATAGTAATAATAATATAAAATAAATTGTGCAATCAGTGTTGATTGGTGTTTCTTTTTTTCAGCAAGGAAGTATGAACAGCAGCAGCAGCAGCAGCCACCAAAACAGGCTGAAAGCGTACAGCTCTCAGTGGAATGAAGCCCACAGTTCTGTAGGAACGCAGGACATATATCCAGTGCCAATTTTAACAGTCAGTGTGGAGCTGTTTTCAATGCTTTTTTAATTGACACCTAGCTGAAGGCAAGGGGGAAAGGGAGGGGACTGTCCCTAGAAGTTTGTTTTTAGTAGCTTTTCTCTGAGCCCTCATGAGGTGAAGTGGGTGCCCACTGGAACGTTCAACATGGAGGTACTCAGCACAGGGATAAACGTGCTCAGAGGAACCTGAGGGTAGGGAACTGCAGTCTTAACAATGTCTGAAATTATTTCTCTCTGCTAGCACCTTGGAAATCAGCTACCTTGTCTGGCAACAGCACCCTAGAGAAAGCGAGGCAGTACTTACCTGCCTGGAAAGTCTTGTGTTCCTTGATGATGAGTTGTTGAATTTGCTGAATACAGTCAGTAAGTGTGAATGAAGGCACTGTGGCCATACTGCCTGGTGAAGAAGAAGAAGCTTTGAGAGCCCAGTGTCACTGGTGGTAGTGCGGAAAAGTGCTTCTCTCTGTTTATTTGGGAGTTGTGTATGCAATACTGTGAACCTTTCCTGGAGACACTTTGAGAAGTACACAGTGAACTACAGGTCTAGAAGACACTTCAAGCCACTACTCTAATGTTAGTAACAAAGGTGGTTAGTTTCATTTAGTCAAATTGCTGTAAAGAATGGGTCTGTCTGTAAAAATCAGTATAAGCAGGTCATAGCTTGTCCAGAAGAGACTTCACACTGTATTTACTTTTTCTTTCTAGGTAAATCTCAAAAGGATTCTGCAGAAATTACTTTTTAATAAAAGCATCTAATCATGAAAATTATTTGAAGATGTATCGTGCTGTAATTCCTAAGGCTACACAACTTGAATTGGCCAAGGGATGAACAACCAGCACAGTGCTAGGAGTTTATGTCCAGAGGTTTTCACCTATTCTGCGCTGAAATCTATTAAGTCCTGAAGTAGTGGTGAGCACCACTGCGGTTATATTTGGATATTAAGAAACTTGGCTTTGAGCACCAAATTGTACTATATTGAAATGAGCTGTACTTCAGTGTCTATAGGGTCTGTAAAACGTGACCTGGCCCGAACTGACAGTGGCAGAAGGCTCCGTGGTTTTGCGCCATGGAAAGGCTCCTTTGGGTGAAGGGTGGCCCCCTGTGACAGCTTCTTCCCTGTAAGGAACCGCGGAAAACAGCGGGGTCACGCCGAGGGCTGGCGGCCACGGGGAGCGGGGAGGGCGCGGAGCCCCGGGGCCGCCGGCGCCGCGTCCTTCCCGCGTTACTCTGCCCGTGTGATGGCCCCGCTCCGCAGCGCGTCCCCGTCACTCGGCGGGGCTTACGAGGCACAGAGATCCACGCCCGGCTGGGCGCGGGGGAAACCCCCGGAGCGCATCCCCCTCCACCTCCCGGAAACGGCGCCGTTTCCCCTTGGCGCGACCTCACTTCCTCCCGCGCTTCCGTCTCCGGGACGCGCCGGCTCCCACTGCTGCTGCTGCCGCCGCCGCCGCCGCTCGGAGGCCGGAGGCGCCCGCCGGGCGGTGAGTGGGGCCGCGCCGCCCGAGCCGCCGCCGCCCCCGCGCCCCGTCCGCGCCGAGGGGAGGGATGGGGCGCCTCGCCGGGGGCCGTGGCGAGGCGGGAAGGGGCGCCCGAGGAGAAAGCACGGCCAGGGGCGGGAAGGGGTGTCTGGGTCCGGCTCCGTTCCCGCGGGAGTGCTTCGTGCCGCCGCTGGGCCGGAACGGACGTCCTCCGCGGGAGCGCTCCGCTCCGTCCCCGCGGGAGCGCTCCCCGCCAGTCCCGTGCCCGGGTTCGCGCCGCGGGCGCCGCAGCGATGTCCCGGCACGGGGGCTCGTGGCTGTCCGGACAGCTGAGCCCTCCTTCCTTCCCACCGGCCCTGCCCACCCGGCCGGCCGGGCAGGGAGCGGAGCCTTTCCAGTGGCGCATCTCCGCCGGCGCCGCTGCCCGCCGCAGCCGCCCGGTGCGGCTCCGCTCGCTTCAGCGGAGCAGTGTGGCAGAGATGAGCCCGCGCCGTGCCGCTTACCCAGCACAGCGTCTTTCGGGCTGCAGATAACAATTGCACGGTTTGCCTCTCAGCTCAGCTAAAAGCACCGTGAAGGGCTTACAGATCTGGAGCAGCGTGCAGCTTCGTTTGTATTCATGGACCTGGGGCGGTGGCAGGAGCATCTCAAACTTACTTGTCCAAAACAAAAAGCTTGTAAGGAGAAGTATCAAAAGGAAAAAGTTTACTAGGGCCCGTGGCTTTTGCATGTGCTAGGTTGTTCGAAGTATGTTGCCTGACCCATGAGCGAAGGATAGGTCGTGGTTTGTTTTCCGGGCAAGTGCAGCCACGGGAGTTCTGTCCCAGTGAAACGATACCCTGTTCTGGAGGGGGATTTATGTTTTCAGCTGTACAGTACAAGTATGTGTTGGGACAGAAAGTGTAGTCAGCTTTTGAAATTTTAGCTCAAATATCTGCACTGATTTTTACCTCTTAATTCATGGTTCTGAAAACAAACTCAGAGAGACAACAGTTTTTTGTTGGTTTTTTTTTTTTTTTTGCATCCATTTTTGGTAGTCAGGCATATAGGTATGCACAGGAGCAGTTTCTTAAACTCTCGTGGAACTTAATTAATGCAGAACTTTGGATGTGTTGGATGGGGAAAGTTTATGACCTAACAAAAATTGGGCCAAAGTTATCTTCAGTTACATTTATTTTTGAGAATGCTGTACAGAGGGAACTGTTTCTAGCTTACCCAATACTGTTTAAAAAGCTATTATGATGTGTAGATTTAGTGGTGTCTGATCACATGAAACATGTGAGGGAAGGCTTTCTAAGCATTAAAACTTTACATCTGTAAGATATTGCAGAAAGTCATTAACAAGTTGCTCTCAGTTATAACTCCAAAGTTTTTGAGGATCTGACTACTCTGTTGTCTTCATGTGAGCTGCCAAATGTCAGATCTTTGTAAATGCAGTCTTCAGATGGCATTACAACCATGTCTCTATAATCTTATGTGAAGACTATAATCTTCTGTTAAGTGCTGGAAAAGTAATCTCTCTCCTTGTAACCCAAAATGTGGCTGGCAAGGTTTTTTACTCAGCACTATGCAGAAGATCAAAGGTTTTTTGATAGAGCTGTATAAATTCTGTTACAAGGCTCAAGAGGGTCTTAAATATTTAAGCTATGAGTACATCTGTGTTTAAAGAAGATGTCATAAACTCTGAGGGCCTTGTAGTGAAAATATCCTCCCCTGTGCCACAAGCATTTTGAGTTTTGGCCCAGTGTTACATGCCCGGATAGTGTGAACTGATACGTGCAATCTGAGCCCAGATGAGAACGTATCCTGCAGTAGCTGCCATGATGACTTATAGGCAGCCACAGGGTGTAGGAGTTGCAGCAGAGTGATGCTTGAGTGGTCCTCGACTTGCTCTCAAACTTCCCTTCCAAACTGCCTGACACATTGAGAAGATGCAGAGAGGAAGCCTTTGCTGTGCCACTAGTACTGATGATGCAGGTAGAAGCTCTGAGAATGAGGAGAAGATCCCAGTGCTTTTGTCTGAGAACAGTTGGCAGGAAAGCTTCTTCAGTGCAATGCAAAATTATTAATTGAGATTATTCTAACCAATGATGGATCTTTCTGTAAATTATGTTTTGCATATATGATTAAGCAGCATTGGACAAAAGCCTGGTGACAGCACAGGGCTCTGGAATGTTTCCCTGTTGCCTGGGCAGTTTATTCATGTTAGCTTACTTCCGTGAGCTTTAATCGCTCCTTTTAAAGTCCTCCTGAACTCAGGAGTGCCGATGCTATTGAGCAAGCTGAAATTATACACGCTGCAGGGAGAAAGGTGGGGATGTTGCAACTCCACATCCCTTTCAGAGGAATTGGAAAGATTTTGTCCCAGCCCTAATTTCTGCATTAAAGAAATTGAAATTTGTCATTGTGTGCCTTCTTCAACAGGGAAGCAGCACATTAGAAAATGTGTTATTAAATCTGTGATGTCTTTGGCCTGTTATGCCTAAAGAGCAACAGCAATTGGAGGAGGTTTGCTGACAAAGTGGAGTCTTCAGTCATGGTTGCTTATGCTCCAGATCAGAAGTAGTCATCAAAAGGCGTTCCCTTTCCCCTCCAAACACTTGAACTGTGTTTTAGTCATGGTAAGGAACCTGAGTGTTGTTTATTAACGTAGTCACTCAAACAAAAAGCAGCACCCGGTCTTGTCCTTGAGAGAGAGCTGCTACTGAAGAGCAAAAGGTTTCAGTGCCTCAGGCCCTTGAGAATGGAGGTAAGATCCTTCACTTTTCAGCCCTGCATCTGTTGTGGCATAAGAGTTAAGGGCTGCAATCCATTTTTTTGTAGTCTAACAAGTTTCACCAGAAGTTGGCATTGCCTGGGTCGAGGGGACTCCCTGCTGGCTGAGGGAGAGATACGGAGGATGACCAGAGGTACTGACTGCTGGCAGAGCAGCCCAGAGCCAGCACAGGTGTCTCAAGAGAAGTCTGACATCAGGGAGTGGAAATCAGTGCTACTTCTTCTGTAACAGAAGGCAAGAAGAGAGGAAAAAAAAAAAAGACACACGTACTGTTAGGAGCAAAAGGCTCATGATTTTTTTAGGCAGAAAATTACTTTTTTTCTCAAGTCTCTGATAAAAAATGGCTGATAAAACTTTGCAATGCTCAGCTGTCTTTGTGAAATCTGTGTTTGCAGTGAAAAGACTAAGAACCTTTTTAAGAATGAAGGTGCATTGCCTTATTTTTGAAAGGAATGTCTAAGCTTTGGGTGTTACTTTAATAAAAATAATTCCTGATCTTTTTATGGAATATCTAAACTCTGGGCGTTACTTTAATAAAAATAATTTCAAACTCCAAGATTAACAGAATTGCTAAAAGGAATTAGTTCTCAATATGAAAAACAATAAACTAACTTTGGAATTTCTGAACCAAGCCCTCAAAGGCAATTTGTGGCAAAACTCCAGGAAAAAAAAATCTCATTTTTACAAAATAACTGTATATCTTCTTTCTCAATTATACCTAGACACTGCTTCAAAAAGTGATTCTCTCCTTGCAGATGCCTAGGAATTAGGTGTTCTAAGAGAATTTGGTTTTATTTTAATCTAACAGTAAAATGAATATTGATCTTGAAAAGGAGCTGTTGAAATTTGGGGTTTACTGAATCTGTAGTCCGAGAAAATACTTGGTATTTGCATATCTGATGAAGAACTTAGATCCCGAGTCTGTGAAGGAGTAGTGCCCTTCAGTTTCTGCCAGGCTGTCAGACTTGCTGGAATAGGTTTTGGACATCCATGGTGTATAAAATGTGCATATGGATCTACAGTTTGCTCCTGAGAAAGACCATGGTTTTGATAAGATAATAGGAGCATTTGTAATTTTCGTAATGGAGTAGAACAGGTATTTTGAAAAGACTCAGCCAACAGGAGGGCTGTATTACTTTCCAAAATATCCTCTGGATCATCTTGGAAACATGGTTTGTAATGTGCTCTTGACTGACAGCGAAGGGTGCGAGGCGTGAATGCCTGAGCAGGGAAGATGTATGTGGGTTGTGCAATGGGAGACTCCATGTGATGTCGTTATTTATGGTGCTTCTCTCAGATGTCTTTCTGGGACTCAAACAGCTGCTGTGAACTTTACCCAGCACTGAGCACTAGGGATGTTTGAGCAACTATTTTGCTGTTGCTTGGATCATGGTGATAAGCAGTACAGAGCCAGGTTCTGTGACACTGGTTGAAAGAACAGAGCAGAACTTGTGCTGGTTGATGAAAACCTTGCAGGGGGAAAATAAGATTATCATCTTTCATAGCTTTGGTTGGTGGACATCAGGGAGTGATAGTTGAAGGCAGCCCATTTCTTTCTGCTGTAATATGGATGGAAGGGTGGACAGACAGAAGAGGAAAAGTTGCATTTTCTTTTCAGGAAAAGGTCTGAAGGATAGAGGCAAAGGTGCAGGTTTTTCACTCTTACCTCTTTTCTTCAAGACTGTTGTTAAAAGGCAGCAATCATTGTTTGCAGGAACTTTTCCTTGATTTAGTAAAGAGCTGTGGGTTGTCATGTATTTTGATATGTGGCAGTGCTGTTGTTAAACAGATCTAAATCTACAGTCAGATAAGGCTTGGAATAATTGTTGTTTTTAGCTCAGCTAAATAAATGGGTTCACATGATCTGTAAGTGGCCAGCAGGTTTTTTCTTAGGCAAAGTATGTACTGCTTGTATTGTACATTTATTTAAAGCTAATTTTATCACAACAGATTGAGAATTCTAGCAACCAAAAATACCTTAGTTGAGTCTGTTAAAAAAGTCTTCTTACCCAAATTCATCTTCTGTGTGGGACAACCAGAAAATATCACTTCTTTTTGACTTCTTAGTCAGTAATGACCCTGAAGTGGTGAAAGCATTGCACTCTGCCTCTGAGATTACTTTTGCCACCACTGATGGGAGAATTGTTCTGTATCATTATTGTCTTCCCTTTCAACCTCAGCGCATTCTGGAATGCCGAAGGCAAACCACTCGCTGGCTGGTCAGAGGTCCTGGCAGTGCTGGAATGGCAGTGCTTGGAGCCTTGTGGCTTGGACCACTCTTTCAGCATTGCCTAAGAGCATTGTACAAGTACCCAGCTCAGTATATTGTCTTTACACATGTGAGCCAGAGGAACAGGAAAGCGTTTATGGCCTTTTGGAAAGAAAGCGTCGAAATCCTTGCTCTGAAACAGAGTTTCTAAGACCACTATAACTGTTAAACAACACAGAGAGGTCCTTGAGAAATATGTGAAAAGACAATTTTACTGCTATTATGAGACCTGTTACTTTTTTGACTAATTAGCCTCTGATACTCAAATAGAGAAAAAAGTTGCATGTGTTTGGATTATTTAATGAGGTAGCTGTTGACGAAGTGGGGCCTTTTGCCAGTTCTGTTAATGCTATTTTTTGATCATTAAAGAATTTCATTTGTTTCTGATCCGTAAGCTGGAACAGGATTTTTCCTCTCACCCTCTTGGTTGCCTGAAGGTTGTTCCAAAGAGAGATGAAATGGTATAATTTTCATTTTGGTTGAGGCAAAGAAGTATTCTCTTACCATAACTCACCAGTTCCAAGCCCGTAATCACAACATTTGTGGTAAAACACTGATGACTGTGTGGTATTTCTCACAGATGCTGTAAAAACTCTGTCATCTCCTTGGGAGGCCATCTTCCCATGAGATACCAGCCTTTCTCTCTTTCTTTCCTGAAGACTTGGACTGAGAACCTATGGCCTGGAGTCCAAAGCTTTAGCTTCAAAGGGTTGGAGAAGAAAATGCAGCCCAAATAATGACTGAAAGCAGGTCTGTGTTTCGGGGATACAAGAGGATCCAGAAAGCCAAGTGTACTTTTAGAGTCTCCCTTTCTTGTCTGCTGCTTGCATATATATATATATATTTTTTTTTTTTTTCCCCACCAAGCTTTTGTTGAATGAAGGTGTGGCTTTATACCTTGATGAGCATTGTATGAGCAGAAACAGCAGAGAGCACTGGAACTTTAATAAGTACTTGACACAATAATCATGATGAATGTGCCATGAGCCATTAAAGAACAAAAGTAGCAACATAGGCTAAAGTTATTGCACAGGGGAACCTGCAGCCCCACAAGAACGTCAGCCAAGAGCAAAATGGGATTGGTTTTGCATGATTGGGGCCTGTTGTTCTTTATTCAGGTATGGAGATGAGAGGGCAGTTCTTTGGTCAGAAAAGTTCCTATACAGCCCTCTGTTCTAAGTAAATTTATCAGAATCTTGAGGGGGGGTTCAAAGTGTCCAACAGAACAAAACATCTTGCTTATAAGGGTGGCAGCCCTGGAGTGGAAAACATGAAAGTGATCTTGCAAGATCTAGAAGAAGGTAGGGCCTGCTGAAATCTTGGTGCAACTGCCAACTTTCCTGCAGATCCCAGAATTGTAGCTTAAATGTTGCTAGATATCTGATAGAAGTTGCTCAGTAGTTTCCTTGAAGATCCTCAGATTGTGTCCTGTCACAGGGCATAGTGTGGCATGGAAATTTATGGTGCAAGGCAGGCTGGAGTCTTGGAAGGGGAACAGAGGTGGTTAATGGTAATGCTAGTTCCCATAGTGCAAGAACAAAGGAATATTTAAATGACATTAGGCACAAATACACCACACAATATTACCGAGAGCAAAAGTTTATTCGGATTCCAAGCAGACTTGGACATTTATATATATAATTACAATGTCCAGAGTTGCTGTAAATAGGATTAAATAAATTAAGCACATAAACCTTCATGCTAATTGATGAGGTCAGGAAGGAATTTCCCTTTTGGGGGAATTACATCACTGTTCACTACCTGAGCTGCTTTACCTTCTGAAGCATCTGGTCCTTATCACAGGAGGTAGGATTCTCAAACAAATGGACCAGCAGTTTGACCTGTCGTGCCAGTGTTTAGCTTACCCTGCCTGGGCAGGATCTTGTTGAAAGGGTTTGAAAAGCATATTTTTTTTAGGGTTTTCTGAGGCCACCTATGCTGCAGTGTATGTCTGCTTTTCCAGGACAGCTGGAGTCCAAGTGCCTTTAATGAATCCTGATAATTGCCACATGTGAGCAGCAGCCCACATAGAAATGGAAGATGTGATGGGCTCATGAAGCATTGCTCCATCGATCCAAAGGTAGCCCTTTGAGCTACCACAGCTATCCACAGCTGCTCTGTGAGCAGCTGAACTAGTGAAGATAAGACTTTCCTGCAGCTTTCTTGGTTTTGGTGGCATTGCAGTACCTTCACAATTTTCCTTCTTTTTCTTCATTACACAGCAGTGCTGTTAGCATCCCTGATTCTCCCAACAGCACAGCGCCTGAGTGGCTTCTCCCTGCCTCATAGTTAGTTCTTGGGTATATTTTATCAAAACATGTTGTCTCCCTGATATTTGAGAACCATACCTGTTGTTCCTGTCTTGGTTGCTTACTTTGCAGTTCTGCTGTAGGAATTGAACACCTCTGAAATCTCCTAGCTTTTGCCTGAGATGAAGTTGAAATTTGCCTTATAATTTACATTTCCATGCATGGAACAATCTGTGTGGTTGTATAACCATTGTTTCTTTGGGAAATAAGGAACACTTTCAGTCTTTCAAGCAAGTTACTGAAGAATATTTTTTCTCTCAAAGCAGTGAGGCAAATGAAGAGTTACACCAAGTAATTGAGGCATGTGTACTTTTAAAACATGCACTGTTTAATCTTTTTAAGATTTTCCCCAAGGTACAAGGGGAAGGCTTCCTTGCCAAAATACTGTAATTGAGTTAACATACTGGGTGGTTTCTGTGTTTTGTTACTGAGCTACAAAGCTTCAGAACTTCTGTTACTGAACTTCTGCTGGTGTTAGAAGGAAGGAAGATCAAAGTTAGAAGTACCAGCCTGCCAGTAAATTGTCTCTTCAAAAGAAAACTGAAAATTCCTAGGTTATTTCAGGTGGCAGCCAGCATTAGATGTTTTTGACAACTATTAACCTTTTCCTGCAGTTTTCTTTCTGCATGCAACAGTGAGCAGCCTGGATGTCTTGTAGTCTGTATGCTGTGTAAGCTGATTGTAGACAACAGATTAACAAGTGAAGATGTCAATAATAGATTGAATTACTTGTTCTCAGTTAATTTCTGCTGCTCAGAGGGAATATGGAGTTATAATAACTATGGACCATTAAAATTATGGTTTCTGTTTCTTGTATACAGTGATCATCATGATAAAAGATTAAGAATCACTGTGGTGTAAAATAATTGGATGGTATATATATTATAAAATATTTCTGGATGTTCTGACAGCTAGACATTTGTGGTTTCCTCAGCTTTAGTTCTTTTGAAAGCTTTTAAGTTCTTGAAATCTGTGATAGTTACCTTTCCTGAGTAGGCAGTAGCATGTCTCAGTAACAGGCATGATTATTGAGGCACAAGCTTTCGGGACTGTTTTCCTTCTAAACACTTTTGAAGGTAAGGACTTAATCAAGAGTTCAGAATTGGAGGAATATGTATTTTTCTTTGCCATGTAATCTCAGCACAGCAAATACATTTCTGTCCAGTTATGTAAAAGCTCTTTTTTTCTGCAATACCCAGAGCACTCTCAGGGCTTCTTGCTTTGACTGTCTAAGGCTCAGTTATCTTCTCAACTGTGATGTGCAAGAAGCAAAGCCAAAACTTTGTGCTCTGGTGGTACTCTGTCCCTACAGCTGTCCCTTGTTTCTGCTGTAAGAAAGCTGAAATGTGTCCCGTTTCACAGGGAGCAATTGGGGAAGGACTATGCTGTCTTTCTGATTCATTTGTATGGAGCATGCTGCTGTCAAGTGCTTTAGCAGAATAAGGGAGGATTTTAGATGAGATGTGGAATTCTGAGAAGTTTAGATGGTAGCTGATAAGATTAGGGTCTGCTCTTCTTCTGGTACAAAGCGGTTTTGATGCTTATGTTTATTTAAAGGTGGCCTTAACCCTAAAAGGGAGAGATAAAATTGCTTTCATGCTTCTGTTTCACTGAGAGCTGGCTGGCAGAATGGTTTTGGTGCCTGCTTATCTGCTCTGATGGCTTCATGGCTGGGGAGGCTGCAGAAAGAATTCTCCTGTACCCCCTCATTCAGCATCCAGGCAAGCAGATGGTTTAAGCTGCGTCTTTGGACACAAGGTGGTTGTGTCTCTTGTTTTGCAGATGAGCCATCCCTTTGCTGTTTTGTTGTTAGACTCTAAACAGTGCTGCTTTTGGCTTTGGGCCTGCTTGACCCCAAGTTTTGGATGGCAGAAACAGATAGGTGAGTGCCCTCCACCCCAGTGCCAAATTTTATGATGGGTTGAAAATACTTTAGGCCTTTGTTGCCTTGTAGTTAAGCTGCTGTAATGCAGAGAAAGCTTTGTCTTCTCTTGCACCTGATAAGTGTACAAAACCACAAACTGTGTGCTGTGGAAGTTGTGTAGGTTAGGGAGCAATGGGAAAGTAGAGGAGAGGCTTACTTACATCTTTGTTTTTTGTCTAACTTGTGGGCTAGAGCTCTACTTGGACAAATGAGTCCTGAGTAAAGATAAGTGGCATTGTTTTCAGTAGCGGGTAAGTCAACAGATGGGTCAGCAGTTTCTTTTAGTTGAGCTGGCTGCCGCAGACTAGTTCTGCAAGCTTGGCACCCGGTCATATTTTCCATAGTATGTAAAGCTAGCTGGTACAGGATTTCTCCTGCTCATCGTGTCAAGATCAGAGATGCAGATTGGGAGATTGCATTGGTTACCTCGTTTTTGGCACACGATGTTTGCATTTGTAAGCTTTGCACTCGTGAAAGGAACTCTGATTTCCTAAAAGGAACTTGAATGAAAGTTGGGATTTTATTAAAGACACAGAGGCATATTATTATTCATCTTTCATTGCTTCATCCCTGTGATGTTTCCTGTTTTGCTTCTTGAGATACAGGTGTCATGATGAGGAGCTTCTCAGAAACAGAAGTGGATGATGAGTGGAGATGAAGAAATCATACATTTAAGAAGTTGGCTCAAGTTTCCGTTACAGGCATGGAAAGTTTCTGAGACCAAGCCATGCGAGAAGAACATGAGTAAAGAAGAGGGAGATGTAGACCCAGACTTTCTAGAAGGGATTGCAGGATTTGAGAGGACGCTGCACAAACGTCACGTAGTTTTCTTGCTTATTCATTTACCTGCACCCCTGAACTGTAATACTTTGTTTGCATGTCTGTTTGGAAGTTGAAAAATCCCCTCACATCTGTGTCTTTAATATAATCATGGCTTCAAGCTTGTTTTAGGAAGAGCAGAACATCGCTGTAGTTTTTATTTGTGGATGAGATAGCTGCTGCTTTGTACTTGAAATCAATTTGGGGCTTTTGTTTTTTGAAACATACATTGAATATGGAAAAGCTCAGATCATTACAAAGTAGGAAGTTAGGGGTTTTGCTTGCATGCAATAAACACCCTTTGTATAGAAAGTATGACGACAGGTGCATAGGTAAAAGAAAAAAATAGTGCTATCCCTCTAATTTGAGTAACCTTATAATGTATTGTTCTTATGGTGTCCTTAGACAGATGCCAGAATCAAATATTAATCAATTTTATCTTTTCTATCTGACTGTTGGTTAGAAAAATGTTCTAGGTAAGATTTCTTGGCAGGGTTGTGGAGTTACAAGTGCAGATTACTTAGCATTGAGTTAGGAGAGAGCTTTTTGGAGAGATAGTTTTTTGAACATCTTGGCTGCACCGTGAAGTATCTCAAAGGAAATACTGGCCATGCAGTCCAACAACTTAATGATGCTGTGAACAGATTTGATTGTAGTAAGTCTCTGATACAAAGTTATTAAGACTTTGGTGTATATGTATTTAAAAATTTAAAAGTAAATGTGTTTTCCTGTATTGAAAAGTATTGCTGGTAGTGGCAGGCAAAGAACATCTTTATTTTTCTTATGAACTCCTATCTGGTGTCTTATCCTTAATAAAAGACTATAGTTATTTTTGTATACTGACTGAATATTTGGCCTTTAAGAGTATATAATTAGATAGAAGAGTAAAAGCAGTTGTTAAAGGACTATTTTTTAAAATTAAAATAGTTTGAAATCATATAATTTTAGTTTCTTCCGAATAGATGTGATTAGTGTGTTGGAAATAGTTTTACAGTGGATATAAAGGGAACAGTTGAGAGACAGTGGCCGAGAATGTGTCCAGCTATTTTTGTAGTTATATTTTTCCAGTTACATTTTTTCAGTCTCTTTACTTAGATATTTCCATATACTTGAGCTGCTACATCACAATGGGATACAAAAGCTACTTGCACTTTATGATATTTACATTTTAAAATAGGTTTTATTGTACTAATTGATAAGTAAATTGCAATGACTGTGAGAAAATCCTAGCCTATTTTATTACTTTGATAGAAATTTGAATATGGGTTAGTATTGTCTGTATAATTTAAGAATGTTTTCATGGATTTTTAGCTGCTGAAACTGAAATCAATAAACTTTTAGCTACTGTTGTTGACTGGAACAAGTAAATCTGCACATTTGTTTTCTTCATGTTACCTGTACCTCTGTGTTCACCTAGTGTTTCTCCCAGCATTACTCCTTTCATGGTGTTTGCCCGTGAGGCACACTCAGTGTGGGTTCCTGCATGTTCTTGTGGAAGACTTTATTGATGGAGAACTGTGCATTCGAGTTTCTGCAATTAATCTGTTTTCTGAATGAAACCTAGAGAATCTCAGTCAAAATAGAATCCTGGGATTAGAGTAGCCAGAGGATGAGTTTGCAATTTTTTTCCAATTTTAAATAGATTTTTCAGTAATGGATGATAGTGTTTGCAAGTAGATATAGAATGGTCTTCTGCACCCCTGAATTTCACATATGATTAGTGCACCAATGTATCCCAGACAGAAAGTATATTAGTGAACAATACAGTCCAGGTTCTGGATTACTTTAGAGAATGGAAAATACTTTTTGCTTAACTGAGGAATTTTTAAACTGAAAAGGATTGTTTTTCTTGTAAAACCATAGTACTATGGATTTGAAAGCAACAAACTTGTAATATAGCCCAAATTTATTGTAATCTATTTAGTTATTAGTATTAAATTAAGTGATTAAGATATTGTCATGTCTGCTGCAGTTTTAAAGAAAAAATAAAATTGTGAAAGATATCCGGTTAAAGGCTTGGAGACAGTGTTGATTGAAATATTAAGCTCGTTTTGGGAGTAATGTATTCTACTGTTTCAGAGCAACTCTTTTCCTCACCTAATTTTATTAATTTGATTTAATTAAAGATCTGCTTAATTCAAAGTGGAGAAACTGATTGATAGTTGAAGAAATGGCATAATTAATTTTTCCCTTTTTAATTTATGTGTAGAAGAGATGGAAGAGGAAATGATTTATGTGACTTCTGAAGGTCTTGGTGACAAGAAACCATTTTTTTATTAATTATAGATTCCTTGATTACTTCCTTGAAGGAAAAAATACTTTATAGTCTTTTTGCCTGTGTATTCAGGGTTCTTTGTTTATATGATTATCTATTGCTCATTTGTTTTATGGATAACAGTGGGTAAATTTTCCTTATCAGGATGACAGTGATTCCAGGTCTCGCAAGAAATATGCTTTGCATGTTCTGTATTTCAGAAGAATCTTGACATGGTGTGATTGTCGTGTGTGGCTGCCATAGACTAAATTTTATTTGGTTGTGGGGGTTATTTTCTCATTTTCTGTTTGATCTTTCAGCTAATTCTGGAATTTGCACCCTTCCTTGGAGTGATGTGGCTCTTCTCACAGTGCTTGAGTGGAGCAGAGAGGCCTGTCAGTGCTGGGCCACTCCCATTTTTTGTTGGTCATTTTCTGCAAGGAAGATGCAGTCTAGAGAAGCCCCAGCTTGAGCCGTGGTGGCCATAGCAGGATCCTGGCATGACTAGCTCTGGTTCTCACACCAAGGCAGGGAAGAGGGGAGGGTTCCTCATGGAATCCCCTTTGCTATTCCTGACCTCTCAGCAGCACCCATTCTATCTTTTCTCCTCTGGGCAGCCATCGGGCTTCTGAAGTGCATCACTGTCATCATTGTGGCTTAGCTAGGAGTGCCTTCTCCTGAGGATGAGGCACAGCAGCCACTGGCCCTGTTTGCTGGTGCCAAGTACTTAAATACAGTCTGCTGCCTAATAACTTCCTCTTCCCTACAGCCTGTGTGTCAAGAAGAGAAATCTTAGTTGTTCAAGCTCTTTCAGAAGATGAATACAGTCTATGTGTCCTCTTATCTTGCCCAAACATTTAGGAAGACTCTTTGCACTCCACCTGGACATTGGCACTGGACTACTGGGTTTGCTCCCTGGCCTTCCATGAGAGATAAAGCCTAACTTTTCTCGACCTGCTTCATATGACCACACACCCTTAGTAAGTCCTCTTGGAGGTGTTTGCTAAGCCAGGAACCCTGTGGGACACTCTTTGGCACATTGCATTGACAGTGATTTAATCTGTAACCCAGATTAAATGACAAGTCTTTTGGCCACTTCTTTGCTTCAGTAGTATTGTCAACCTATGGTGAAGCTACCAGGATGTTAATGCTGCCCGGTATGTGGAACTCAAGGTATTTGCTTCACCATCATGCTCCTCATGCCTCTAGCAGCAAAGACTGCAGGAGACAGACGTCGATATTACATGGACTCAAGAACAGATATCAGCAGCTATTGGGCTTTGAGGGGGCAACAGGCCTATTAACTGGCAGATGCCATGCTTTGCATGGTCACCAGGCAGCATAAGATTGGCTCCAATTCCTCTGAAAGGAAGCCAAGGTCACAGCTTTGCTGTTTCCCCCTTTATTACTGCAATTCTCATAGGGAAAAAAAAAACAAAAAAAACCACCATCAAAATTTTCATTGTCAGAGTGTACTGGCCTCATCTACTTCCATTTATCCCCATAACCCTGGTTGACACCTCTATGGTAGACACCTCTGTGAGTGTCATCCCTTCTCTGTTTGGTTATACCCCTGGTCCTTTCCTCCTTTTTCCATTCAGTTAGATAATTTCAGGAGTGCTTGGTCTTCTGTCCTGTGGGCCATACCGATTTTGGAGGATGGCAGTGAGAGCCAGCCGGTGTGGTTTGGCATGTTGATAGCTACTCACTCATTCCAGCTCTGTTTGAAGAGAGGGGGTTGCTGGACTCAAGGGAGCTCCAGCCATCTCTTCTGGCTCAAACAGAAGGTTCCACAGTGGTTGTTCTCTGAAACCCAAAGTGAAATGGAAATGGCAGGCAATCTGGGGCTGGACGTGTCAGGTTTCCTTTATCTGAAAAATTTGCACTGTTGACTTTTGGCAACCACACTCTGGCTTTTCACCAAGTGCATCTTTGCATAAGCCTCTGAATTTGCAAAATGCATATTTTTGGATTGCCACAGGAGTGTTTCATGGGCAATTTTTATGTTCTGTGTAAAGTCGGTATGGGTCCGTTAGTATGTCAGGATAATGCTCCTTGAGTTGTGAACAGTAGCCAGGGCTTTTATAGTACTGTGCCCATGTTGATAGGTTCTTTTTGGATATGGGTCTGGGGAGGGCAAGATCAAGCTCACGGTGACTCTGAACATCAGGTCACACTTTTCCTTGGTCTTAGCATGGTCATGGGTGTGCCCTGGTCTCTGGTCAGTCAGCTGGAGTCACAGGTGATCCAAGTCCAGTTCCCATTCCAGCGTTAACTGGGGCAGTGCTTGAATCAGCGCTGGCCAAAGCCTTGCCCCTTCAGAATTGCTTTGCTGCCTTTGAACTCCTCCTGGCTTGACATGGGCTTGTGCTGTGGTAGGGGTTGGAGTCAGCATGGCTCTCCCAGGCCACACAGCACCCGGAGCCTGTGTCATCCTCTTCTGTGCCAGCCTTGGCCTCCAGCAATTCCACTTGTGGGTTCCTCCCTTTCATTTCCCAGGGCTGGCTCACTCAGTAGACAAGTGTGATCTCAAGCAGAGTCACATGCTGTAACATGGCAGCTCTCCATGTATGCCTGTGCAAGCACAGCTAAATCACCTCGACCACTGGGAATGGAAGTCCCCTGACTGGGGTGGGATGTCCTCTTTGAGAGGCCACAAGCTTGCTGGAAAAAAAAATGTTTGGATGACTGGGTGACAGAGTTCAGAGCCATCAAGAAAGCCCATCCAAGGGATTTGATTCCTTAGAGTAGAGGAGTTGCTCCATCCCTGAATGCTAAATGACTTCTTAATTTTTATGTCTACTGTATTAAACTTTCCAAAGAGTCCCTGAGATGGTTTTCTTGCAGTGAAACATGGATGCATCTCTTTTGGACATTATCCTGATAGATAACAGAATGTTTCGGAAATTGCTATCCAATATGCAAAAGCAAGTGTGCTTTCATTGGCTCTTTTAAACTGTGTTTCAGCTCTCTGCAGAGCAGATGCTCAGAGTTTTGTTGGTATTCATTGAGCATAATAGAACTACCAGAGCTCCAAGAAGAGGTGCTGTGTTTGGTAGAGCAGGTTTGGTTAAAGCTCCGTTAGTCTGAAGGACCTCAGGGCTGATTTCTAGGTAATGATTGGCTTCAAGGCTCCCATGGTGGAGATGGTCATGGAGGCCTTCAGTACGAGAAAGAAGAGGGCTGGAGATTTCTTCGAGGTGCAATGGGCTGCCATGTGCCACCCATTTTCATGCCTCCTAATTAATTTTATTTTCTTTGTTTATACACTGAAAGGGATTAAGGGTTCCCAGGCAGGGTCAGGGTCCCCAGGTGCTTATGGCTCCCAGTTTTAGAGTACCAGTAGGTATGCGAGAGCCCAGAAGCTCCTGTAGCTGGTCACTAACCTTGCAGCTTTTGGGTGTTTTTGTTGTATTTCTGTTCCTGAGTAAATGCATTTTACAGGCATCCAGGTTCCAATTCTTATGGGTTTTTATGTTAGAAAATTCTACTCATCCTCCATTATTTTCTACTCAAAATGTATGTGTTTTAAAATATGAATAATAATTTACATATGTAGCCTTCCAACCTGAATGGCAAAAAAGGCCAGTTACATTTGATATAAAAGTTACCCTTAGTTGCAAAATTAACTTTGTTTTAGTGGTCAATGGGAGATGAGAACCTGGGCATTTTTCAGAAAATAGCTAATGCAGAAATGGCAAACAAAGGGGGTTTAAAATTAAATATTTAAATTGGCTTGTCCTATTACATTATTTAAACCTGAATGTAAATCTGCCTGACATGAGTTTGTTGAATAAAACAAGAATCTATCAATTGTGGATTTACCAAAATAAATTACAATTAAAACAAAATTATGATATCTGATCGAGATTGTAATTTATAATTTCTACAAGTATTTGATTTGATGGGAACCAAACTGGTGCTGCCATTTCCAAAAACCAATCCTTGCAATTTATTCTGTGGTCTTATAAATTTTCCTTTGCTTGCTTCTTTAGTGGTGTCCCAAATTATAACTTTTTCTAATGGTCAACCTATCTTGGCTTGAATTTTCCCATGCCTGAAGTCCACAATGCTGATGTAGCAGAACAAAAGCTTTGAAGATATTTCCTTTTCTCTGTGCTGTTTATTATATCCTTTGCTTTGCGTGTAGACCGAGCTCTGAAGCTTAGGTCAACAAGAAACCACCGTTGTGGCCAGGCTGGCTCGTGGGAAGCAGCACTCAAATGGTTCCAGTTTGCAGCTCTCCTGGGTCTGAGATGCTTCCCACAGGTCAGGCCAGCAGCTTCTGAGGTTTGAAATTGAAATAGATACCTCTCAAATGACATGTCCCCTCGGCAGTGTTTTTACCTGCACGCTGGTGGTGGTTGCTCTAGGCTGGGGGAATGGGCCATCCTAATTCTCTGCAGGAAAAGTAGGATGGATTTAATGCTTACTGGGGCTGTTCGGGTTGGAGGCAGACATCAGCTATAAAGAGAACATGGAATAATATTTTGCAATTTCTTTTCTCTTTTTTTTTTTTACTTTATAAAGTTAAACAAGTGCTACAAGAAGTTTCTGTGCTTATTTATTCACTTCCTTAAAACTTTGGAATCCAGATCTATAAATACAAGCTGACTTAATGTTTACGATTATGGTTGCTCTCACTTGAATTGATTGATGCTACTTGTTAGAAAAAAAAAGTAAAAAAAGGTATTAAGATATATAATCTGCAGGAAAACATTAACATGCTTGATAAAATATGTTGCTTTTGTCCATAAGAGAAAACCACTGTGAAAGTCTTAGCCTCTCAGTTTTCTAAAAACTGGAAGCCTGTTTGCCAGCTATTACAGAAGCAAAAGGAAAGACATCACAACCAGATTTGAGAGATGTAGCTTTTCATAAAGGTAGCAGCTGTATTGCAGACTTAATTGTAGTTGGGTATAGACCTTAAAAATAATCATGGCCCAATAGGTATAATTTTTTTTGTGGGAGGATTTTAATGTCATTTATTCATTGCAGATTTCTAGTTGGAATTTTGACCTAATTATATTTAGAAGGTGATGTAGGCTTGCTACTCCATGTGAGTTTTCTTAAGAAATGTAAAACACTTTCAGTTTTATCAAATAAGCCCTGCAGCTGAATTTAACCAATTCAGAAAATTTTTGACTTCTTGATAAGAAATATCCTTTATTCAAGCTTGAAAAAATAGGAAAGGAGCATGTTTCGAAGTCTGTGTTTACAAATCTGAATTGATTTAGTTTTTCTCAAATGTTCAAAATGTGGGAAACTTACAGATTTAATTATATTAAGTTGTAATAGCATTACACACATTTTAGTGACTCAGAATGGAGTAAAACCTATCAGATAAATTCATAAACCATAAATGTGTCCAAGTAAATTTTTGTTAGTCAGATTTTTAACTGTGACAATGCAGTTTTGATTTTAATTCCTTTTTGCTGAATATGATAGCTTAACTGCATGATATTGTCTTAAAGCAATTATTTTATATAAAGCTAAGGCGGGTACTTTTAGGCAAACATTAGTTTTGCCTTGACTTATGTGCAAAAATGTTTCCCACTTAAAGGAAAGCGGTTGAAAGAATCTGGATTGGGTAATTTAGGCTGAACTGTTGAAAGTGAAGTTGTTTGCTTAGGCATCGATCCAGTCAAAACTTGTGCACATCTTTAACTTTCTGCAGTCTGTGTAGCCTGTGGGACCTCTACTGACATGAATAAAGTAGCAAGCGTGCAAGCAACATTATTCCCAAATTGGATGTACATACCCTACTGTCACATGCACTCGAATTAAAAGTGCATTTAAGTGTGCTTGCAAATAGAAGATTTGAGACTCCTCAGAGATTACCTGATCTCACCAAAACACCCATCTGACAGTCAAAAATGAGATTTCCTTTCTTGTCTATGCCTATGCCTGGGGGTGGGGAGGGGGGAAGGGAACGTTTTGTTGCTTTTAATACGAGCTTCATTGGATTGGTTTGTCTCTCTGGTGCAGCCGTGACGCAGTGTTGTGTTTTATCAGTGCCCACCCCCAGCAGAATTCTTTGCTTAAGAGGAGGCAGATTTTCACCTACTGAATAAGAATCTGGACTCGCATTGATGCTTCTCAGTGTTGTCTTATGTGCTCTCCTGTGCCGGAGTGAATTGTATCCCCGGACTGCCTGGTGTAAGTTACAGCCCTCTTTCTACCCTCTGAAAGTTTGCATGTTCAGATGTGACTGTGCTGAATGATAGGATGTCTATTTTAGACTTCAACCTGTATTTCTGATAAGGAGGGGAGGTTGCTAGAAGAACTTAGCTCATTTTTCTCCTGGAAAAACTTTTAAATACTGGGTGAGTTTTAAAGACTTCTCTGCATGGCTTTCTTTTATAAAACATGTTTTTTGTAAGCATGAACACTAGTTTTCTCTGAATGGATCTTGAAAATCTCTAGTATTGAGTCTTAAAAACAACTTGCCTGTTAGCAAGACTTTGTTCAGTCACTGAAGGATCAAATTGTCCTTTAGTTAGAGAAAAATATATCAGCAAGTGCATGAGAATTTGTTGATACTTCACCTTTCTTACTTATTTGTAGAATTGCTTAAAATGACTTCTATCTGTGTTTTTAGTGAATGTTTTCAGCAGCAAAATCTCATGCTAGATATTTTATATCCATTTGTGACCTTTCAGTGGTGGAAACAGAAGGTTGATAGGGACTAGGAAAAGGAAGCATCCTCTGGAAGTTTTGGGAGCTGACAGTGACAGTCCCTCTCTGCAATGTTAAACTGGACGGGAATCCTTGGAAAGCTATCAACTTCAGTCTTGTTTCCATATGAAGTAGTAGCATGAAGTATGCTTAAACACATTGTGAATGTGTTAAAATAGGAACTGATTGATACAAAACCTGCTTCTGCTGATGTGGTAATTGATTTTTTTTTTTTAATAGTAAGTTCAGAGTGCTTTTTGTGTACTGGAGCATTGAACTTGCATAATGTTTGGCCTTGTGACAAGTCCTGTGCATGTAATTTAGAGCCATATAGGGATGTTCTCAGTCTTGAACCACTTGATTCAATACCACCTTTCATATCATGAATGTAGCATTAGTAATTTAAAGTAAATAATTTGTGAGCCTTGTGGCCTGAGCATGAACTGGAAATGATAAGGACTATTGATAAGAGTGATGTTAGTAGCTCTGGTTATAAACCAGGCTTGGTTTCTATGCAGTGCTGCGTTCAGTACCCGCAGACTGGAATGCCGGATCTGGCCTGAGTTTATACACATAGGTGGGAACCTGGCAGAGCAGTTTTATATAAAAAGCAACAGACAGAAGTAGTGAGGATATGGACTAAGCTCCCAGAAGCTGCTGTCTGGTAAGCATTTTAGACAGACTTTTCCGCCACTGGAAACTAGAAGTGAACCTGCCTGTCAGTACAAATCCAGTGTTGCTGTCAATCATTAAACATCTACTGTTTTCAGCACGGCAGAGGAAAAGAAATTGTCCTTCCTTGTCTGCCTTGCCATAATGCAAGGCGGAGTAGTCATAAAAATTATTTTGGGAAATGCTACACTAGCTGCTATTCTTTGATTTTTGTTCATACTTGGGCAACAACAAATCGGTTAAAACTGGGATGTTGCAGAATCTCTGTCCCATCCAGAGCAGAATAAAATTTTCAGCTGCAGCATGGGGCAACTTCTGAGAGTATGAGAGCTGCATGCAGCATGATTTATATATGGTATGAGCTGCATACCTTTCAGTGCTTCACAAGTGCTGTAGGTTCTTCCCTAACTTCGGGTGAAGAGAAGATTGAAGGACTTTTATGGGATCTCTGTTCCTTCATGTCACATAGATGGGTTGCTGAAGGGTAATGCACTCTGATTACTTCCTTAGAATTTGAACTTAGTACTGAGCTTTTATTTATCCATTCATTCCTGCTGTTAGATACTTCTCTGTTCTCTTTAGCAGCAGTTTGTTTAGCAAAACCAAAAATCCCTAAACCCTGGCATCTCTGATTTTCAAATTTAGTATTATTTTTTTCATTAAAAATTGTCTAGGCTTAGTAGTGTACCATGAATAGCTTCCAGGAGACCTGTCTTAGTAAATGTCCATATATAAACATGTCCTAAAGTGATCTCATGCTTACCATGAAATCCTAACTTTTTCCTGAGGATTCACTTGTCATTGTGCATGAATCGAGATGCTTTTTTACCTAGATTTTGTTCTCATCTCTCCCTTAGGGAAAAAATAGCACTCTGTGTTGACAGAGTTATAACAAGCTGTTTAGTGAACAACGAAATGCAGTCTGAGGGGGGTGTCTGGATCATCTGCCAGTGAGGCAGAGGGACGTGCTGAGCATTTCCAAATATCAGATTTTTCTCGCTGAGGTGCAAGTTTCTAATTCCACTTAAAAGGCTTCAACCCGAACCTTGTAAGTATGGTACACTGTCTGTGGACCATAAGAAAACTCTGTTAGCTAAAAAAACTTGCCTTAATGCAGAATTAGCTTCTTCCAGCTTGAAATGACATCTCTATGCGTTTCTATCCAGCCATCAGAGATGCACGCTCCAGCTTCAGGTCCTGCAGCTCCTGGTCCTAACACAATTCCTCTGCCCTGCTAATGGCCAAGTGTGAGTTTGCAGCATGGCAGAACAAGTTGGGCTGGTTCAGGACGAGTTAGCCAAAGCCTAAATAGGAAAATGTACTTTTCCATCCAGAGTCTGCTGTGGTAGCACAACACACCTGAGTGCAGAGGAGGTATCAGTCGCAGAGGTAACTGGGAAGATCTCCCAGCATCCAGCAGGTCAGGTGGAGTTGCATAGAGGCACGTTGATGAAATATAAGTGAGAACAGGAGAGACACAGGCTGGTGACTTCCAGGTGTCACACATGGAGCAGATCACCTGCTATTCCCTCCTGCATAGTGTTTTTTCCAGTTTCTTTTTCATCCCAGTAACAGCATGAAACACCACAGGCTCTTGGGTTACATTAGGTGATATGGGGCATAGTTCAGCGTGTCTGAGCATGCCAAATGTATTTTGGGCCCTAGAAAGAAGCATGCTACAAGATTTAGTCTGTATTTAGTCACTGGCCTGCTTTGCAGGATATTTTGCATTTCTGAAAACTTTCTCAGCAGAGATGTGCCTTTTTTTTTTTTTTTTTTTTTTTTTTTTTTTTTTTTTTTTGGTAAGCATTTAAAATCCCTTACTGTTTTTAAGGTTGAAAGTAGTAACACCTAGCCATTCGAAGGCAGCCTACATATTAATTTTTAAAAATGTGTTTATTCCTTTTTTCCTTTTGATTTCCATTTGTTAAAGACACAGCTTGGCTGCTGCTGTGCTGTTGCTTGTGCCAACACAGAGGACATCAAGTTTAGCCTCTCAAGTTTTGGAGAAAGCTCTATTTTGAACCATCGCCTTGCATAAAATGACAGGAGGGATGACTTCTTACTTAAAACATCCTTTTCTCCTGAGGCCATATATTCTATTTTACAGGGAGGGAGTTTATGTAGCTGCCTCTCTGAGCCCTTTGCCAAAAGCCCTGCTGACAGTCTCCTGGAGACTCTTTGGCCTTCGTGAGGCAATTTAGGAGCACACATATGCATGCTTGAAGTCTTAATTTCTTTGGGACCATCTGGAGGAGTTCACCCCACCCTCTCCCAGGGAAGCTAATAAAGGCAACCTTGTGACTTAGTGGTTTATTTTGGACACTGCAAGAACTCGCTGTGGCTGGAGGAGCCAGATTTGGCAAACATTGTCCCATGAATTCTGGTGGGGGAATGACACAATCACCCTGCTCTTTCCTTCAGTCCCAGGATTTGGGTCACCATAGTAAGTTGATAGGTTGGTTGATAAGTGAAGAAAAGACAGATTTCTATTGGGAATAAGGGTGTGCTTTTATCTAGCTGGTCCAAAGAAATGGGTCTTGTATAATCACAGTCTGGATGCATGCATGGACCTCAGTCACTTTGCCCATTTTCAGGAACAGAAACTGGGGCACTGAGGCTAACTTGGCAAAGGTACTGTGGAAATGCATGCAGGATGAAGAATTTAATCATTAATCTCCAGGATCAAGGAAGGACCCTAGTCCAGTACTTCATCTCCTAGCAAAAATCTGACATGCATAATAGAATTTTTTTAACAAATGCTTTTAGTGGGGTTTTGTCTTCATTCACAGGCAAACAAGTGCTAAATATAATTGTTTCTTCCAAATATCATTAGCCTTTTCTGTTTCTGTCAAGTCCTTTTCCACTCAATGGGCTGAGTGCTCATGAATTATAAAAAAGCAACAAGTCTACAAACAGAAAACATGCTTTGGTGCTTCATTTTCTCATGTTATCTCATAGTATAAAAATCCTTATACAAATGTTTTTAGCCATTTAGACCTTCTGAAATGTTATTTTAGAATATTTTAGAGTGTAAGGCATTCAAAGATTGATGTCTGCTCCATGTCTGGAAAAGACTGAAGCAACAGTTGTTCAGCCAGTTTGGAGCCTGCTGAAAAAAAGAGGGGCATCTTTTTTTTTGCTGGATATATGTCTGTAGAGAAAGCATCAATCCTTGACATCAGTTTTAGAGTGTTCTAGGAAACACTTATGGATGGATGTTTTATTTTCCTCTTGGTCGTTTTCAAGGATCCAGCATCTCAGGAGTATGCAAAATCTCTTTTAATTTTTAAATTTTGCTATTATTTCAGGGGTTTCAGAGACCCTTCCTCCTTGCTACTGCAGGACCCAAATTGCATTTGGGCCATTGAAAGAAATTAAGCATGATCTTGAAAATGTGCATGTGGGAATATTGTATGAAATTGAAGTGACTGTGTGGAAATAGAGAGTGAACAGGAGGTGGGCTCAGGGCTTTAATATGACATCTCCTGTTCTCTAGAACTAGAAGAGGTGGAGTTGGCTGATGCATATTTGCTGCTAAATGTTAGTTTGACCCCTTGCCACAGGACCACAGGATGTCTTTGTGGTGGCCAGTAACAGAAGAGAATTGGCCCTTGGAGGAGGCAGGTGGTTTGGGAAAATGTGCTTCTAGCTTTTGACCATCTTCATGTCACTGTGGGCCTTATCACACTATTCAACAGTCTTTTGGATGATGAAGGTTTTATTTTTTAAACTCCCTTTCTCTGTGTCCATTTTTTGCTTTGAAAGAGCTTACTCTTTTATCAGACTAAGAAAGATGTAATTCAAAAGGCAGCCATAAAACTGAAACTGTCAAAATAAGTACTCAAAGATATCTGTGGCAATAGTTTAAATCTAATAACTGTTAGTAATTGGTAACTATCTATAGGAAAAAACAGAGTTCAGTGTTTTCATGGCACCTTTTTCATAGACTTCTCTAAACCAGTAGAGCTACATGGAAATACTGAAATTATTATGCTGTTTCAGAGACCGAAAAGCTGTAAGGAAGTTGTATTCTTACTGCATGGGATGTGATAACAACAGATGAATATTAATGTTCTTCAGAGTATTTTCAATGGTATTTCTTAGACATGCATATAAATAATTTTTCAAAGGAGCATATCCATGGCTGCAGCTAATAAAATGTTGAGAGCTCTGCTGAGGTCAGTGGAGCTAGGTGTTCTATATCAGCTGGCAGTCAGGCTGTGTGGTATGGTTCATGTACTCTGTATGTCTTCTGTTCACTGGGTGCAAAAAGCCAAGAGGAATCCTCCTGCTGGAAAGAGGGCTTATTGCTGTGTTTGGTAAATTCCACACGAACAAGATTCTCAAATTTTCTAAATCCTTTTATATTGCTCAAAAGATTTTCTCAGTCAGTGATATTGCAAGAAACATATTGCTTTGGAGGTGACCTAATTTGAATCTTTTCTGAATTGCTTTATGATTAGAGCAGTCACATGCTGAGGTAGGACCCCATTAGTGGGTTTAAATCATCTGTTTACTTCTGAAAACACGCATTGTTATGAGCTCTGCTGAGTATTCGCCCTTTTTTTTTTTCAATTTTATTTTCTTTTTTCTTTTTTTTTTCCTCTGTTGCAGGACAGAACATCGCAGTCCTACCAGTTTGGAAGCAAAATATGGAATGTGTTTCACTGCTGACCGAAGGCAGCCAAATGAACAGTATTTATAGTAGTTCGAAAATCAGCAGTTAGCAGTTTCTTCACATTCTAGCACTACCCAGCACTTTCCAGAGAGAACTCATTGTTTACAAGAAATCTGCTTTCCAAATCCGTTGCGGTGCCCTCCAGCCTTGACTATTAACTATTTGCAAAGGGGAAGCAAATCTGCAGTTTGGGGAAAGATGGCAATGGATGAGTACCTGTGGATGGTCATTGTGGGTTTTATCATTGCTTTTATTTTAGCTTTTTCTGTCGGTGCGAATGATGTTGCAAATTCTTTCGGAACAGCCGTGGGCTCTGGTGTTGTTACTTTACGCCAGGCTTGCATTTTGGCTTCAGTTTTTGAAACCACTGGCTCAGTATTACTGGGAGCAAAAGTAGGAGAAACAATTCGGAAAGGTATCATTGATGTTAACCTGTACAACAACACTGTCCCACTGCTGATGGCAGGAGAAGTGAGTGCAATGGTTGGTAAGTAACACTTTCCTATTCCAAGTAATGTTTGTTCTGTATTTGTCACCCTGTTAATTGTGAGCATTGTTAATTAAGCCTTCCCATCTTCTTGACCTGCACATCTGTTTTTGTGTGAATGCAGGGTTTTAAAGTTTCCTATGTTTTTTTAAAATGCTTCTAATAATTTACATTTTTCAATGGTTCAGCCACTTAACTAACAGATGAAAAGAAATAGTTAACACAATGGATCCTATATATGTACAAGATACTGAAAAAAAATATTTTTCAGATTTTTGTGATGGTAAATGGAAAATATAAAAGTATAGTATTTGTGTCTGCACAGAAGATCCTACAGAATCAACAGTTTGCAATAAACGTGTGTGAGAAGGAATAGTTTTTTTAAAAAGTTACAGAAAATCCAAACACTTTTGTGTAAACTGATTGCCTGGCTGAGTGATTGCAATTAGTCCTACACGTCACCCTTGCCCACCCCACGGCAAAACTAAGAGAGCAGTAAAGATAATCAGACATTTAAGGTCTTTTTAGTTCTTCTGACCCAAACGACAGCAGGGCAGCCCTTAGAGTCTGCCCCCTTGCTTGTGTTTGTAGTTAACTAAATCTCTGTGCAGAACAAACAGCATATTCTGAGGTAAGTAACATTAAGCCACAGTATTTACTCTTTGTTTATGTGCAAGAGGCTTTGTGAGCTTTTAGAGAGCTCCCTCCGGGAGCAAACCTGCTTTTAAAGGGCAGAGGCAGCAGGGAGGAAACCCCTTATCTATGGGAGAGGCAGCCCCGGCAAGGGGCCAGCCCTCCCACCTCAGTCCGGCAGCTTGGTGATTTACACAAGCATCGCAGCATCCTCTGCTTGAGAGGGATGTTCCACTTAAAGATTTTCTTCCTTAAACCTACTTAAACCTGACCTAAATATTATTTGCACCTTCCATCCCTTCTAACCTCCTCACACTTTTTATGCAAGACTGCACAGGAGTTAGGTGAGTCTGTGCAGAGATTTACTACCTGGGGTTATTTTCCTGTTTCCTTTGGGAAAATGGAAAATTGAGTGCCTTTAAAGAAAAAATTATTTTTATGGCTCGAAATGGACACTGAGTGACAATTTCTGGAGCTGTCAGAGGTGGCTTTGTGTGTCTGAGAGTGTGAAGGTAGTTCCCTTGGTTCTTTGGCTGCTCCTGAGCCTCCTGAAGATTGGCCACCTTTCCTTGCCTAAGGGGAAGAGGGGTTGGTTACCAAGAAATCACTGGGACAGCAGCCACTTCCACTTTCCTCCACTCCCCACCCCATCAGTTCCTCTTTCCTGATAGCTTGCAGGGTCAGCTGTAGGTATTTCCTCTTTCCCTCAAGGTGTAGGGTGGCTTTTTAGCAGCCTCCCACTTGCATCTGTTATCCTTGTGCTTGCTGAGATGGCTCTGTCTCTTCCCATGAGTGCAAGTGACCTGTGTGCTCTTGGGTCCCTTTGAAGGAAGGGTTTTCTTTTCTGGATCTATTTCTGGTATCTTGATCCTGGCAGGGCAAAGTTTTAAGTCTCAGATACCCCCTGCAGGGGCAACTGGCCAGAAGCTCAAAGAAAACAACTTATTTGCATGTGTATTTACATAAGTCTGTGTGAACTTGACCAGTTACATTCCCTTCCTCCAGTAGGGGCATTAAGAAGAAATTCCACATTATAAGTCTCAGAGTTAATCACAAGTTACAAAATGCAGATTTCCATTTTTTTTTCCCTCAAATCAATCTCCAGCTTTTATCTGGATGTATGATATTTTTTCTGTGTTTTCTCTGGACCTTCTTGGGTGTTTTCTTTTCTTTTTCTGTTTTCGCTCTGCATTTTCCCCCACCCTGTTCGCTCATGCCTCATGATTATGTTTTTGCAAATGGGTTTAGCTTCTGAATTTCAATGAGGCTTAAATGAGTCAACAGTCTGGGAGAGACCAAAAGTCACTGTATCCTCTTTCCAGATGTTGGTGGAATATCCTTTGATGCTTGCAGCAAACAGCAGATGTAATTTTCAGGTCAACCTTTTTCTCCTAAGAGAAAAGGAAGCGGGAAGTAATGGGATTAAAATTTTAATATGTATCATTTTGTAGTAATTTGGAGCACATTATAATGTTGTTTATTAGGCAGATGAGAAGTTAAGGATTGCTGCTCTTGGGGGTAAATTGTAGTACTTGCCCAGCATCAACTAATTGTCAGGTTATTGTCAGGACTTGCCTGTGTGTTGTTCTAGAGGTTCTGGTGCGAGCTGAAGCCAGCAGCTGATGTGGCTGAGGAAGTGCCACCAACAGAGGGGACATCCCAGCCAGGATTAGCAGAGCCAAGTACTAATCTATCCTGCAGGAGACCGTGGTGTTTGTTGGGGGCTCACAGCTGGCATGGAGCACCAGAGCCTCAGGAGAATGGATGGGGAGCCCTCGGCAGCAGGGGAGCGTGAAACGCGCCCTGGCCAAGCGCCGGTGCAGCAGCTCCTGGTCAGGGCAGTCTGCAGCCAGCCCCTGTCTTTGGGGATGTTGACCGAGAGGAAAGGGTGTGGGCCACGGTGTCCACGGGCATGAAGGGTCTGAATTTGGGACTCTGTGACCTGGCCTAGTGAGCTTCCTGCTTCCTAAGTTAGTTTTGCAAAGGTAAAAGTTGAGAACAAGCATTTTATGTTAAAGAGGATTTAAAGCTTTGATGTAGGTAGTTAAAGCACTGCAAGTCCCAGAGTAAAGTCCTCCTCTGGCTTCCTTTGTATTTTCTTCTGTTTCTTAACATGCTTCCTTAAACTTCTTTAGATTATGCTTTGTCCTTCTCAGACCATCCACTGATCCTTCACCACCTGTTTCCTTCTGGACTGTTTGTTTTCAGTTGAGCAATCTGGTCTAGTAGAAGGTGTCCCTGCCCATGGCACAGGGTTTGGAATTAGATGATTTTTAAGGTCCCTTCCAACACAAACCATTCTGTGATTCTATGAAGTTAAATAAACAAAAAATAGTTCCATACTTCCTCTATTTCCCCCGACAATAAACCCAGTCCTCACTAGACATTTGAAGTGCAGCTGTGGCCTGGTTGCATTTCCCCTGCTTTTTGTACTGAGTATTTTGCAATTACGTATCTATGGGTAGCTTAACTTTTTATTTGACATCTTTCAGATGTAACCATCTGATTTCTCCTTCTCCTCACTTCCATTTCCTCGTCTCTAAGTTCATGTCAAAGGTTTCAAAGTGTTTTTATTTTTATTTTAGTCTAGGGGAAAAGAAGCCAAAGGATTAAAGAGCAGGTGTTCCTTGATTGATCTAGAATTTCCACTAGCAAGAGAAGTAACAGTTGTTTTGGGATAGTATGCCAGGAGAGATCAGTTTTACAAACTGATTTCCAAATGCAGCCAGATAATGATACCAGCAAATCACCGTTTGCAGATGGTTCTGTTTCAAGACCTTCAAACCATCTTCTTATGTTGGAACTGAGGATGGAGGCTGAAACTTTGGATAGTCTGCCAGCATATGTTCAGTGACCTTGCTGTATCACCTGTATGTGCTGCAGATCTGTTAAGGGAGGTGGCATGAGCTGGAAAATTCAGGATCTCTTATGGCATTTTGATTGCTGCCACTGGTAACTCAATATATGAAGATTTAGTCTTAAGGCCATGAAGTATTACAATGAAGAAGAGATCTTTGTAAAAATTCTCTAGTATTAGGGGAGGCTCACAGAAAGCTTGTGCAACTCTCAAAGGTATTTTGGTGTCCTGAGGTTAGTGCCACTGCAAGAGGAGCAGGGATCTTGTGTCTTTGCAAAGTGAAAAGGAGTCAGAGCATGGAGCTGCATTCACAAGGGCTTGGTGGCCAACTCTTGTGATTTAACTCCTGAAAGCGGTGCTTGGGGTACTTTTTTTTTCCCCTGCACTCTTGGCAGCCTCCTTCCTGGATGTCTGGTTGAAATGCCAGATGTTGCATCTACTTTACAGACCATTACCCACTGCCCCTTAGTTAGTATGGGGAACTTATTTCCTTATGCCAGAGTATCCTTGGCTTCTTCATGACTAACATAAGTCTTTTCAGCAGTCTTGAATTTCTCCTTGAATCCTTCTTCAATTTCTCTGCAACAATGAGCTGCAGATAAAGGCGGTGAGAGAGTCCTTATTCTTTCCTCAGTCCATTTTTCCTATAGAGGACTGGATGGCTGTGTAGCACTGAGATGAAGCAAAAAAATATCTCTCTCCCACAATTTTAACCTTTCTCTAGTAGTATCCAATTTTAGGAGCATGGGTAGTTCACTAGTGAAATGGTGAATGCCTCCTCACGCTGATCACCTGGAGGATTCCAGAGTCAGCTATCAAGAATGAGGTTTTCTAAGCTTGATGTGCACTGGGAGCAGTTTGTGTACTTACTCAGATAGGCTGGAAATACTGAAAGCAGAACTGTCATGAATTGTAGGACACCATTAGTCATAAACAGTCATAAGTTAGATGTAGCATTCAAAGCTGCTATTAAACTGTCTTAGTATCTGCTTTTAGAGACAGAACAGGAACAAAACCCTCTTTAGAAGATCTCTCTTATGCATGAGAAGTGTAGGCAGCACTTGTAAAAGAATGTGGGCACATGGCAAAGAATTTTCTGTGTTACATTATTGTTGTTGTTGTTTATACCGTATGGTTCATTTGTTTCTAGGTTCTGCTGTTTGGCAGCTAATTGCATCATTCTTGAAACTCCCAATATCAGGGACCCATTGCATTGTAGGTGCTACGATTGGATTTTCTCTGGTGGCAATTGGTACACAGGGTGTCCAGTGGATGCAGCTTGTCAAGATTGGTAAGTGCTGTCTCCTTTAATGTATGAGGGTATGTGAAATAGCGTGTGCTGCCTGCAAAAAACATTCCCAGAGATCTGCTTTGTGCTGATAGCACTCCCTCATTAATTTATTTTCCACCCCAGTCGTGTCATTCAGAAAATGCACTGGTGCCATGTTAATTAAGGGCTGCATTGTGTCTCCAGTGGAGAAAGGGGTAAGACAGAAGTTGTACTTGCCCAGTGGGAAGCAGGTAAGCTTCCCCAGGTAAGCTGGGGACACACTGTCCCTCAAGAAACATGCTTCAAGGTGACATTCCTCCTCTTCTAATTTTCCTTGTGGCAGCTCATACTACCCTGTTCTTGCTCTCAACAATATGAATGCTGTCATGTGAATGCCCACAGTCATCATGTTTCTCCACCCACCACCTTCAGGGCACACAGCACATTTAACTCACAGCCTCCCATTGCCAAGAACAGTGGCACATCCAAGCAGGGACATGGTGGAGTGTTTTGTTATTGTTTTGGAAGCCTTTGGAACTCAAGGTGCAGCCTAAAGTCTCTATTAAAAGGATTTTATGCTGCAGGCATGGTAATATATTAGAACTTTAGCAATGCATGTAATTTTTAAAATTCTGTCAATAGTAAAAGAGTTTTCAGTGACAGCAGAATCCATCTGTTAACCGTGCTGCAAACAATAAATCACTGTGGATGAGATTTCCAGAGTGCTGCCCTAATCTGGTTTTACTGAAATCAGTGGGAGCTTTGCCACCTACTAAATCAGTTAAATCAGTCCTGGACACTTGCAGTGCTGGCCTGCAAAAAATGTACACAAATCATATATTACAGTTGATGCTTCTGTGGCATTTTGGAACTTGAGACTGTTACCCTGGGAGCAGCATGTCATCCTGCTAGATACAATTGCTTTCCACTTGCTTGCAACATTCCTGGTCATGATGATTAGGAAATTACAGCACTTTCTTGGACTACTCTTGATTCAAACTACAAGAAACTTTCCTGATGAGTTTGATTGCTAAACTTGCAAAATTAGCAGGAAATGCTTTTGCTGTTGTTTCTAATGGTGCTTAACATTACTGTGACTTCATGAGTGTTGGTGGATGTTGAGCTGCACCAGTTGTAAATAAACATACAGAACATTCATTCCAATTGTACAAGAACTGTTTTAAATTTATTGTTCATTAACAATGTACTTAACTATTATGCAAGAATTCTGTTTATTTCAAGTTTCTTTCTTTCTTCAACACAGTTGCCTCTTGGTTTATTTCCCCACTGTTATCTGGCTTGATGTCTGGAATCCTATTTGTGCTGATCAGATTCTTCATTTTAAACAAGGTAAAGAAATCTCACTATTGTAATGAGTGCTTAGTATGAAGATTGTGTTTTAGCCTCCCATTTGAGTGCTGGCATTTCCACAGTTGAAAGTTCATGACTTCTTTTTGGAAACGAGACCAGTCATTTTTTTAAATAGCCATTTGAGTTATACTTGCTCTTAGCAGTTCTGAAAGCTCACAGTGAATAATTTGACTCAAGTATTTGAGGCTTAGAAGGTGCTATGTGATAATTAATATTGTATATTATATTTGGTCAGAGGATGGTACATTGAGGCTGTTTCTGTATTAGTACAAGTTTGCTGGCATTGACTTAGCCTCACAATTGCTGTTCTGACTGTAATTTAAACAGAACAGTCCTTCCTTGGAGATACTCTAATTGGTATTTTAAAGTCATGAAATTTTAAGCCTTGGTTTTCCAGCACATCAGATGTTAGAAGATGGGCATCTGCCTATTTCATAGATTCTCAAGAAACCTGAATCAATGTGTTTTAGTGACCTGAGGTAACATCGGTCCATGTATCTCCAGTGCAAAAGATTACTTGCCTGCCACCCAGCATGGTCTGGAAACCTGAACTGCCTTTTCCATTTCTCTCACACCATTCAACTTGCTAAAATGGGGAGGTGAAGTGCATGACAGTGACCTAAAATAAGGGACACTATATTAGCAGTTATACAACGAACTTAAATAGATGAGGGATTAATTCTTTTGATATAAATAGCACCACCTGTAACCTCAGCTTCATCATTCTTTATTTCTGCTCTAAATAAATGTCAGTGATAAAAACAATGATAGATTTGATCAGATTCAGCTTTGAATAAAAAATAACTGAAGTTGCAAGAAAGGTAAGGAAAGGTTCCACTATTGTATTTAAAGCCTAGCAACTTAAGAAATTAGCCATCAAAATCATGTGAACAGTGGTATTAAGGCCGCATATTTAAGCATTCAAGACGCAGAAAAATTCAAGTTAAGGAAATTCCCTCCTAATTGCCATCTGTGCCATTCACAAAGCAGTAAGATCTGTAGAGGTTCTGACATAAGTGGGTAGTGACTTGTGTGCATGCATTAAAAAAGAGCAGCTTTCTAGCTTGTGAGTCTGTGGCCTGTTATAGGGCTCCATGCCCTTGTTGGAGATGTCTGTGAATAGCAGCTGGCCCAGCTGCAAATGCAGCCCATCTGCATCCTGCTTGGGCACTGGGCATAGCACAGGGTGACCACAGCCTTTTCTCAGCTCCCTTTTATAGCTGATGGCGGCGAGAAATGAAACCACATTAGCCAGCCCTCAGCTTTGCCAGGCTCTTTGAAAACAAATGGAGCCCCTCAAAAGGCCAAAGCAGTCCCTCACAAAGGCTTTGTCCGTGGCTCACACGGTGAGTTTCCGCTGCACCCTCAGCTGAGTCTTTCCTTGTGAGTGCCAAGAGCACGAGAGCGCAGTGGGCAGCAGACACAGTGCTGGGCTAAACATTGTCTACTCACTTTGGGTGTGTCACCTGCTTAATACAGCCAGACACTTGGGATTTCAGAGATTTCTGTTAGCTGGTAGGAAGTGCCAGGCTGTCTCAGTCGAAAGAGAGAGCTTAGGAATATGGTTTTGAGATGGATGCTTTGCACTGCTGCTTGTAGCACTGGTCCAAAACAGCAAAGCTCTCTCCTGCTTGGCACCCTTCAGTCATGCTAAGTTAAAGGGACTCTTCATCTTGGACATAAAATAAGTGAGAAAACACCTGCAGAAAGAAGCCTGCCCTCAGGTCACTCAGCAGCTGACTGGAAAGTATAATATAAGTCCCTGGTTCCCACTGACAGTGTCAAGCTCCCCCAGAGTGCTGGTACTTGCCAGGACCAGCATTGTGAACTTGGGTGTAACCAAGCAGGCCATCCTTTCCTCAACATCCAAAAGCTCAATCTGCCTGGTACTGACTCAGGAGCATGTGTTTTCCTCATGGAGGTTCATGCTGGCATGAAAAATCTGGTGTGACATCCAGCTAACATTTCCTTTTTTTCATGGTTTCTCTGCAGGAAGACCCTGTGCCCAATGGCCTTCGCGCACTCCCAGTGTTTTATGCTGCTACCATAGCTATTAATGTGTTTTCCATCATGTACACTGGGGCACCAGGTGAGTGAGCTGGGGAGGCACGGGAGGGAGGCTTCCTACAGTGTGTAGGGATGCTCTGCCAGTGTCACCCAGACACCACAGGGTTATCTCTTGTGTTAGGAATTAACGAGGGCAAGAGTAAATCATTCACCTCCCCACGTGCCTCTGTTTGTGCGTGTGTTTTTGTGACAACGTCCTGATCACTCTGGTTAGTGGAGAAGAGCACAGCTACAAAAAAAAATACCTCTTTAGAGGAAGGGAAGCTACTGAGATGCAGCTTTGGCTTTGTAATTGTGAGCATGTGTTGAGCTCTCAAAGTACTCTAGGTTTGTGCATCAAGGAGTGAAGGTTCAGAGGAGGGTGGGAGAGGAGGTTCTGTTTGCTCTCAGTGTAATACCTTCACTCTACTGACATCAGCAGAGTTGCTTTTCTGGCAACTCTGGCTCCAAGACTATTATTTAAATTTACTTCCTTATTTCCCTTTAATGATAAGAATCCCCAAACCTGTTTCTTCATTGAATGCATCTTCGTTCTTTGCTGTTCTGTTTTGATTGCAACTCAGGAGAAGGAAAAGAAGTTGAAGGACTTTATTTATATTTTTCTATATTTGTATATTTTATGTGCACTTACATGTTTGTGTTTATTTATATGTATATTTATATCTGAATTTTTATTTTTATATTAGTTGAATTTTTATACAGTTGTGTTTATGTTTGTATATTTATATTCTCACATTTTATATTTATGTATTTGCATTTATATTTGTATAGTTTACTGAAGTAGTGTATATTTAGGCACACACTTCTAGCAAAAGAGTTCAGAACAAAGATGTTCAGTGATCTCAACTACTTTGTTGAAGACTCTAGTCATTAAATGTTATCTTTAAGTTAGATTATTGCCCAAGAGCTATGAATGAAGGGACAATTGAAGATAGACTTCTGAACATGGCTCTGAATTAAGAAAGCAGGCTTAGAAAGTGACCTCTTTGATTGGAAATATTTCTCTAAAATTCAACACACTAGATGTACTAGATAATTGCAGTTGGTAGACCCTACTCCATAGCATAACATTACTGGAATTCATAAAAACTTGAGAAATTCCCAATTTGAAGGTAATATTGCTATTCCTCTTAAGACTGATTGGCTATGTATCCAAGATGTTTAACAGTAAATCAGCTGTTTAACTCACATTTTTCCTCATTAGTTGTACTGCAGAAGTAGGTCAGGCACTCTGCAGTGACTCATTAAGCAAAATAAATGAAATAAGAATTTTAATGTTCCCTCTGTTTCAGCTTAGCAGTCTCTAAAATGTGTGAATAAAAAGATGGGACTCCATTTTTGATACTGGGAAAAAGCATATTTACTCTCCAAGGCCTCTGTTCTGTCACCATTTACTCACAAGGATGAATAAATCATGTAGGTTTCAAGATAGGCAATGTATATATGGGTTTGAAATTCAGAGTCCAATCTCTTTCTTCATTGATTGTTTCATTGAACAAGTGCAAGGAACTGTGTTGGGGAAATAATTACAGAAACACGAGTTGTTGATGTCGCTGTGCATTGCAGGACGAAGCCTCAGCTGCATTAAGCTCATATTGCAAGCAAATAAGGGCTTAGAGCAAGCTAAGCATCAGGCTTTATGGACCAGAGCAAAGGTCAGGTAAACACTTAACCCTAATGGGCAACCTGGTTTAATGTGCATTCATTTATAAAAGCACTGCAAACTTGTTTTAGCAGCCCTGATGTGGGGCTTTTACCCTCGGCTCTTTGGGAAATAACGTCACAGTGGGGCAGCAGGAAACTGGAAGACTAAACCTGCCAATGTTTCCTTGTCAGCTATACCTTTAAATACTGCAGTAACTGGTGATGTGTTAAAAGTCATCAGCTCCTTCATGTTGGCTTTGAATACACTGTGAACACTGGCTTTTCTGAAATAGACTGCTCTTCCACTGCCTGGGATAATTAAGTCATGTTAATTAATGGCTTGCTTTGGTTTTATTTCTTTGTCTTTACAGTACTGGGACTGATACTGCCAATGTGGGCCATTGCTTTAATATCAGTTGGTGTGTCCTTAGTATTTGCTGTCTTAGTCTGGATTTTTGTGTGTCCCTGGATGAAGAGAAAAATAGAAAGTAAGTATTATTTGATGAAACGCAAGGGACATAAAATCATGGAATATTACATTTCAGAGGCAGAAGCGCCCTTGAGAGGTCACTTAGTCCCGTCCCCATCCATGGGCAGGATATGCCTAAACTATTCCTTACGTATTTGTGTAATTTGTTCTGAAAGAGCTGCAGTGGTAGTAATTGAAAACCTTGTTAGGCAAGCCATTGCAGTGCTAAGTTCTGAAGTCTAGCAGAAACAGGAAAATAAAACCTGGAATATAACCTACTTTCTTTTTTTATTAAGAAAAAGTTAGAGAAAAAACCTGTCAGAATGATCATCTTTAAGTGACTGTTTAGCTTTACAGTAAATTGGGCTGATCACAGTTTTAGTTGCTTTGCTACTCTCAACAAATGCAGAGAAAAGTTTCAGGTTTCATTAATAGATGAACAGCTTGGTGTTTTTCTTCAGTTACCTACTTTGGTGAATTTTATTGGAAGAAGCATAGATGTTCTAGAATTTTCACACATGAACATAGTAGAGTGTGTAAATAAATAGGGTGTGTATGAAACAAAGCTTGGTTATCGTGGTCAAGTTAAACCATGCTGTTGATGCAAACAGTGGAAACTTAAGTAACAAGAGCTATAAGTTTGGTTTAAAATTACAGTACTATTCTTTCCTTAGGCCAGTTAAAGAAAGATGCTGCACTGTCAAGGATATCAGATGAAAGTCTTGATAAAATTCAGGATGAAGAAACACCAGTCTTCAAAGAGCTTCCTGGTGCCAAAGCATCTGATGAGAGCACTATTCCCCTTACTGGCTCAGTAACAGAAGCTGCTGGGGCATCAGATAATATTGCAAATGGAAACCATCCACGTGTCCCCTATGGTAAGGAGCTAACACAACATAGTGGGTTTGTTCTCTTCCTGTTTCAATGAGGTTTCTTAACTGCAAGAAGGTCTCTGCAGTAAATAGTAAATAGGGGTTTGGAATTTCCATCTCTAATCCCTTTTCAGTGCTTGTTTGGAAAGATGCTCATTTACAAGTGACATTTTCTGGAGAGGACGTAAAATCAATTACATTTTGTTTGGCTGTATTTCAGTTTTAGAAACAGCTGAAAAAAAAATGACTTGCCTTTTTTTGTTTCTTTACTTTGTATTCTTAATGGTGTTTCCATCCTATCAAGCAGTGGAAAAATACAGAGCACACAGATTGCTGATGTATGAAGGTTAAATTCAGCATAAAGATGATTAGCATACTACAACAGGAGATGAAAAGATTTGGACTTTGGTTGATAAATGTATGACCATTTGGAGCGTATCCACTAGAAAAATCTCACACATTGTTTTCTGCACATATATTTGTAAGAAGTAGACTTGTGCATAAAGCTCTTTCTGTTCTGCCATGTGGTAGGAACACCCCCTTCCACTTAGCGGTCTGCTGACTTTGATATTGCTTTGCTAACATCTACAAAGCCCTGTAATTTGGTTAATAAATGCCTAATATATTCAACTGATTCTTATAAAATCAAATAAGTCATGACATGGAGCCCTTAGAGTGTGTGCTTCTAGTTTAAAAATAGCTAAACCCAATTCTGAATGTTGCACAGTGAAAGTCCAGGAAGTCAGGAAATGAAAGTTTCTTCAGAAACATTACCTGTGATACATTTTTATGTGTGTCCTGCAGTGTATGCTAACATTAAATGTATACAGTGGAAATATAAATCAACGTGTTTGTAGAGCTAGTATATAGAAAATGTTGCAATAGCTAAGGAAATACTTCTGCAGAACATGAATTTTTAAATTTTTTTAAAAATTATTTTTAAAAGCTATATAAATATTTCTTAAATTAGTATTAATTAAATGTCTCTTAAACAGATAACTTCCAGTATGAAATTGCAGTAAACCACATTTCAGAAATCCTAATTATTCCTATTCAACATAGACAAAAGCTCAGAAGAAGTAGAGCTTGCTTTACAAGAAAGGAATTTTATGGAAATTTATATTTTCAAAGAACTGAGGATTTAACCATTAAGTATCACATTCAAATACCTTATCCCAAGTGACTTGCTGCAGGTCATACAGCATGTCTGGGGAGACTCAGCACTGGAACAAAGCTCTTTTTTCACAGAAGGTGGGAGACTTTATTTTGCAGTGAAGCGAATCTTGGCTTATTCACTGCATGTAGTGCAAATTGATCTTCTTTGTCCTGTGTTCTCAGATGCTGGCCATTTTATTGTCTTGTATTGGAGGAAGGGGATTTTTGAATTGCATTTTGTGTAAACAAAACCTCTAAATCTCTGCCTTTTTAGGAAGGGCATTTTCGGTGACGCACACCTCGGTGAAATCACCTGTTTCCAATGGCACCTTCAGCTTCGATGGCCACGTGAGGAGCGATGGCCACGTTTACCACACTGTGCACAAGGACTCAGGTTTATACAAAGACTTGCTCCACAAAATACACCTGGACAGGGCCAACGATGAGAGGCCCACTGCAGAAAACAACTACAAACTCTTAAGGCGCAACAACAGCTACACCTGTTACACTGCTGCTATTTGTGGCATGCCCGTGCATTCCTCCTTTAAGGCAGCGGATACATCTACTCCAGAAGACAGTGAGAAGTTGGTGGGAGACACTGTTTCCTACTCCAAGAAGCGAGTGCGCTACGACAGCTACTCCAGCTATTGCAACGCAGTGGCGGAGGCAGAGATTGAGGCAGAGGAAGGTGGGGTGGAAATGAAGTTGGCCTCTGAACTCGCGGATCCTAACCGGCCCCCCGTTGATCCTGTGGAAGAGGATAAGGAAGAGAAAGACACCTCTCAGGTCCATCTACTTTTCCACTTCCTCCAGATCTTAACAGCCTGCTTTGGATCCTTTGCCCATGGAGGCAATGATGTCAGGTAAGAGGATGAGATCTCACAAACCAGCAGTTTTACAGTTCAAGAACATGGAGCAAGGTTTACCAGCTTTGCTGGTTGGAAAGCACATTCATTTCTGCAGGTAGATGATCATCAGGGCTGTGTATCATCAGTATCCTTGGTGCTTTACAGGAATTGCACTGCTTAGTCTAGTCTATGGTTTCTTTTCTTCTCAAGGATAAAATCTCTTTTATTTGCTGCTAAATAACTGTGAAGTAATTAGTTTAATTTACATTTAATTTTGGCAATCTCGGAGGCATTAAGACTCCACCCAACACACCAACCACTCTAAAGGCAAACAGGACAACCCCAGCCCTGCAGAACTTGAAGCCTATATTTACTGTGAAGTCAGAAACTTTCAGTAGATGAGAGGTTTTAGACTACTTTTGCCATTAAATGAATTTCATTTCTTGTCACACAGCACTTCACCATCTTGGTGGCATGTGGCTGAAGAGCACTTTGGGTGGGTTTGCTGTGCCACTGGGAACATTGTGTATTTTTCCTTTAGGATTTGGCTGGTCTGCCTCTTCCCTAGACCTGGAACAATCCATTTGGTATTTAACAGATGCTTTTTCCAGTATAGAAGGTCTCCTGAGAAATTCTCTCAAGTGGCTTGTTGGAGCAGCTGTCCTTATTTGGGTTGTGTCTGGGGCTGTACTGAGTCCTCTTCCTTCTGGACCCTTGCCGTGTCATCCATGCCCTGATGGTATTGGTTTCAATGTTTTCAGCAGGACTTTACAGCATTCATCATTTTCATCCTCCTTTCAGTCCTTAGCCTTCTGGGCAAACCCTTCCCACTCTACAAGGACAACACTTACTGCTTCTTGCTCTTGTCAGCCTCCTAATTTAACTCGTAACTCATCATGAAAACACTTACAAACATGTTTCTTTGCTCCCTGTCCATCACGCATCCTGGGAATTCAGACCAGAGCTTTCTGAAGAGCATTTTGTACTTCCTTGGTATCCACAGGGATCTGGATCTGGGAAGGAGTCCAGAGGCCCCTCATCCTCTGGATCAGAGGGCAGTGGTGTAGCTTTCTTTCCTCTCAGATGGTCTCTGTTGTTAAAGACCTTTGCTCTGAGCATACTGGCCAAGAACAAAGACCCATGGGAGTCAATATCCAAGCTCTGCAAGTGGCCAGAAGTGAGTGCTGAAGGGAACACAGGGATAAGGACAAGGATTGCTGATATTTCTTGTAATGTATCCTGGGAATTACCAGGGTATATGCAGAAAGTTCGCAGCCTACCTCAGCAGGTGTCACAGATCCTTTATTCCCTGCAGGTGATGCTTATGCATACTCCTCAAGCACTCACATGTTCATGCAAGCATCACTTGCATGGTATGTAGGAGGAAAGGGTAGTCGATGTTGTTAGAAGTGATCCGTGAGGATGCAGTTAGTTCAGAAATCAGATTTGGTGTTGACAGGAGTTCAGACTCTGTGCTGCATGTGTTGTTGCATCTTACAGCCTAATTCCCTTAGAATTTTGCTTTTGGACTAGCTTGTTACTGTAGCAATATCCTTTCCTAAAAACTCATATGCTTTTAGTGTTTTTCAGATCCCTAGTTCTGTTGGTGAGCTTATCAAATTTGCCAGGAGACATGTTTTTATTACATCCTGTTTATTCCAAAACCTCTTCTTAAGCTGAAGTCATATAATTGCAAAACTAAAGAACAAATTGGCTTCATTTTGTCAAAGCTGGTAAAAAAGAAAAAGCAGGGAGGTGCTCATGGGTCTAGGACTGGATAGGAACCAATCCTTGCAATTGTACTGAGTTCCAGCTAAACAATAAAATTAAAGACCCCTTCATATACCTAAAAGATTTATTAGATAAAATTCTCTGGGAATGCAGATATCTCTCCTGTGGATCATATAGCAGAGATGTTTTGTCAGTCTTTGTCTAGCTGGGCAAAAGATGTCTTGGCTCTGCCACATGTTGCATGAAGATCTGCAGAGCTCAAAAGGCAGTGCACTGTTTAAAAAATTATGCAGTAGAACCAAGTGAGTAGCACAGCTTTCTGTTCACATTTGTGTAAGAAAGTAATCCCTGCCAGTCCATCTTCCACTGATGACTGCTATCTTTTGTCTCCCTCCTTTGTACACTTTCTTCTGCTCATTTTAGGTGCTGCTGTCAAGCTGTTTCTCTAATGTTTTTCCTCAGCCTGGAATTCTGTTAAAATCCTGCTTTCCCTTGCATTTGGTTTTAAGCTCCTCACTCATGTATTTAGGATAGCACCTCCATTGTCTGCATCTTTTTTCTTTGGACTTGACTGCAACATTTTCTTTCCATATCCTGGAACTTACTCTTGTGCCACATTTTCTATTTATTTTCCATCAGCCTATTTGTTGGTATTCCTTGAAGGGACAGGAGCAGGTAAGAGGAGCAAAGAGAGAAAATAAAAAGCCAATATGAAACTTAAAAACTGCAAGTGATTGCAAAGTAAATGATTGAACTGTTCTAGAGCATATTTAAGCATAGGACATACAGTACAGACAGAACCGTGATGTGGCTCAGAAAAACTTCATGGATAAGAAGTGTCCCATGTGGTTTGGACAGCACTTTGGTGGACAGAAGATCATATGGAGATCTCTTTTGTTTCACTGTCCAGGATTTACCCAGAGACCTGGAAGAGTTAAATCAGGATTTTTCCCTCAACTGCAGAACTAATTCTTAACTAACTCGTGGGGTAATTAGACCCCAGTTTTTTCTGAGATGATGCTCTTTAGCTTCATAACAAAATCAGCCATCTTTGCTGTAGGAGCTGGTGTTTGTAGCCATCAGAGCTCATGTTCAAGCTGACATCAGCAAGGATGTTGGCTGGGGCAGCTGTGTGTTAAAAGGAGAGGGAGTGATGGTAGCTCCTTTTTTGGGTGACTGTTTTGTTCAGACCATTCTCTCCTGCTCCTGCCTCCAAGCTTATGTGCACTGTGTCAAGGGTGCTGGAGCCCTTCCAGGGCTGGGACCAGCTGAACCAGGCCAAGAGCCTTGTGACACCACCATGCACATGGACTGAATGAAATCTAAAGAATTTAAAATCCCAACTAAATGTGTTGGGACAGAACCACTGAAAAAATGTTGTTGTTGAACTTAATTAGTGGCGCCAAGTGAGCAGGTCCCACTGGCTCAGCACCCGAGCACAAAGGGAGTGCGTCAGGTCAGTGCAAGGGCAATGGGAGAATAAAAAGGGCAGGGTGGAAAAAAGACCTGGGCCAGGAGCGTGACACAAGGAGAGCTGCCAGCTTCTAAATGCTTGTTCAGAGCCAGCTTTCCAGAGAGGCCAGGAGGCTGGGCTTTGTTGGCCAGCAGGGATTATATGCACCTATGATTGAGTTGGACTGAGCTCATTTTTGTGTAGATATAGGCTGATTCAGCAGGAATTGTCATCTGGAGCTTCACTGCTGCAGCCACAGCAGCCTACCTGTGTAACAACAAAATAGCAGAACAGTTGCTGAAGCTGTAGGGTTTATACTGTGGTTTAAAGTCTGGAAGCATGTCTGATTACCTAGTTCTCAAAAACAAAGGCAGATGGGCATGCTGTTTTAGACATGGCTGTAAAGGATTGCTAACCCCAAAAAGAGCAATGAAACTTAAAAAATGCAGGTGATTGCAAGGTAAATGATTGACCTGTTTTAGAGTATATTTAAGCATGAGGTACAGTACAGACTGAACTGTGATGCAGCTCAGAAAAACTTCATGGATCAGAAATGCCCCATATGGTTTGGACAGCACTATGGTGGGCAGAAGATCATGTGGAGATCTCTCTTGTTTCATTGTCCAGGATTTACCCACAGATCTGGAAGAGTTAAAGCAGTATTTTTCACTCACTGCAGAACTAATTCTTAACTAACTCACGGGGTAGTTTAGACGCCAGTTTCTTCTGAGATGGTGCTTTTTAGCATTATAATGAAATCAGCCATCTTTGCTGTAGGAGCTGATGTTTGTAGCCATCAGGGCTCCCTGTTCAGCAGGGATGCTGGCTGGAGCAGCTGTGTGTTAAAAGGAGCAGGGAGTCATGTTTTCTCTGGTCCCCAGCACAGCAGTGGCTGTGGCTGCTGTGCTACTGGGCTGGCAATGAGAAAGCTATGAGCAAACAATGTGTTTGCCCCACAGTCCTATCCTAGCAAGTGGGAAGATGCTTTTGTTGATTGCTCAAGCAATCTCTGGAACTTGTTATTCCTTGAATTCTTGCAATCAAAGCAGGATGACCCACAGAGAGATGCTGTAGCTCAGTGTGAGTTTTGCTGATTAAAATATGCTGTTTATGCTGTGAGGAAAGCCTGATCCTTGTACTTCTACACACCTGTCCATGCATGTGTTCAGTCATTTCTCACACAGATTCCTTCTCCTAAATGGGCAGCCTCTTCTGTCCCTTACTCTCCTCCTTCTCTGCCTCAGGCCATCACTTCTGCTGTCACAGGAGAACCCCTGGCAGTCTTGGAAGAAGCTGTGTGCCTTGGCTTGTGTGAGCAGCAGCTACCTGGGCCCATGGCCTCGGGCCATGTGGGAGGGTTGATTTAGTGCCCTGACGGTGGCAGGAGGCGTGATGCTGCAGCTGAGCAGGGTGACCAGGGACCTGCCACCACCCGTGTGCGTCTGTGCATGCCAAGGGACAGGCAGTGCTGATGTTTGGCTGGTAGATGCTGTAGGGAGGAGAAACCTGCCTGCAGTAGTTTCACAGGATCTCAGTTTTCCTGAGCTCCTGCTGCATAAATTGTTGGAGTGTGTCTGCTCTAATTAAATTTCCGGTGGAGGACTTCAGGACTCCCCTTGCGTATTCATGCTTAGGTATTAGGAAAAAGGGGACATTGGACTTAGAGTCTGCAGGTAATGTCATATAGATTTATGGCACAAGTTTGAGAGAATACCTGTCATTATCCAAACAATATAGGCTACATTACTGACAGCAGGATTTAAAACCATTTCATAACTATAGTAAAAACATTTGATATTTTTAATATATTTCTACACATTCTTTCAGTGGTTTTGGGGAAGCTAACTGCTACTAGATAGGGAATTAATTTCTAAGCAAAACAATTTGAGAAACTAGGAAATGTGTGCTTGCCCAAAATACATGAAGAAGAGCTTTCTCCTCTCACCTTCATACAGATTCACTGGAGTTTTAGGTCAGAGGACACAAACAGCAGTAGGATTCACCTTTCCCCCTCTTCCTAAAGTAAAGACAACAGGATTAAAGGAAGGAAGGGCCAGAACATTGCCAGTATCTCACTGCACATGGAGAGCTTAGTGGGATTCAGCCCCTTGGCTAAATAAGGAGTCTAAAGGAGCTATAGTAAGGCTGGATTACAAAACAGGTATTTCTTATTTCCTCCCTGAGAGCTGCAGTCAAGATCACTTAGAATATTTAGGAAGCTAATCTGTCTGTTATATTTAGTGGGGGAAGCTTGATTGCTGATTTCTTCCATTTTAATAACTGTCCATCCTACAAGTCCAGCCTGTGCCCCAAGTAGATGTGAATCTTCATTTCTGTCCTTAATTGTGCATGTGCAGGACATTTTTGTAGTGCCATGCAGGCAAGTTAGAGAAGAGCAGCAAGAAATGAGGTCTCCAGTGGGCATGGGAATCCCTTCCCATCCCTCTGTGAGCAGGGCTCATGGCTGGGCTTGCCAGAGGAAAAGCTGATGCTGGTGGGCACGGACCCAACCCTCCAGGACCCAGGGAGGTGGGGTTTTAGGGCCAGTATTTGCAGGACACAGAGATGAGCTGCAGGAATAAAAGCATGTCCCCCCTGACTCATTAACACACCCAAAGCTTGCACTTCACAGGGCACGGCTCTGACACACTTTTATTGTGCTGTGGTAGATGCACTATTTCAAGACTGCCCAGTTTTTGAAGTAGGCTAAAACTCTTCTGATTATCTGATATCCTTGGAGAATAGAGCATGTTTTTTTCCTGTTGCTATGTACAGGAGTATCTTTCTTTCATTCTTTCACTCAGCTTTCACTCTAGCTGGGTGTTGGCTCAAGGCATAACTGCAGCCTATTTGGAAATATTTTCCCAGTAGAAGGTTTGTTTGTGAAATCCTGGTTTGGGAAATAGTCAAATGGCTGGACATTTTGTAATTATACTTGTAATATTGGACACCTCATACAGATTTCTCAGGTGGCTGTTTTGCTTGTCATTCAGCTTTAGTTTGTGATAATGTACATTTCAAGATTCTTTCACTCACCTAGAAAAAGTGGCTAAAAAGCAGTGTCCTTTTTCAGGCAGCAGAGAACCTAAGCATGGTCATCAAGGAGTCTATACATTATTCACAAAGCATATTCAGAGTGTAGTTTTCAAATACAGTTAGATTTTCTTTTTGGGCACCTCACTACTCCCCTCAAAAAACAGCAAGGAAATAGCAATATTGCTACTTCATAACATGTTATGACAAGTTTGATGGGGTTTGGCCATAGAGCATTCAGCTGATGGCTGAGCTATTGGGAAAAGGCCCCTTACTTTTTACTAAAAAAAAAAAAAAACAAATAAAAAAAACCAAAACTGTTGGTCCTTATTCCTCCAGAGAAGGTCTTGGACTTGTGACCAAAAGGTACCTAAAAATTTCTGCTTGTGTGTGTATGTGTGTGCATGGGAAACTGTCATTTCTGAGCTTGCCTCATGATAGCTGAATGTGGGGTGGTTATTTTTGTTGGTAATACTATCTGTCTCACAGGGGAGAGGAGAAGCCAGCTCTATTTATAGTTCAGATTCACTGTCAAATGCTATCTTTCACAAGGGTTTTATAAATGCTGTGTGACAGATTCTAAATTGGCACAAGCGAGCAGAAAAAGAAGAACTGTGCCAATTCACGTTAATCGAGAGCGCTGGCAAAACCATCACAAGGGCCAGGCAGCACCCCGGACCCACGGAGCAGCCCTTCAGTGAGCCACCTCAGAGCACTCTGCCAGTGCAACTACTGCTGTGGGTGGCACCCACACTGCACCTCCAGGAAAGCAAACAGCCCCTGTGCAGCACCCCAGCTGCAAAGCCCTGTGCCCTGGGGAGCTGGGGGAGCCCAGCAGAGATGGGGAAAAGGGCTGGATGTGGAGAATACACTCTGCAGCAGGCAGACTCAGGAGATGGGCTTCTTATGCCATAACATTTTATAAACTCATCCTAAACTTAACTCCTATTGGCCACCCCCTTGTGCTCAGTGGGAAAATGTGTATTAGGTGTGCAAAATTAAAGTAATACCATGACAGGAGCAGCTTATTTTCTGTTTTAAAACCAATAGCTTGATAATACAGCAGATTTTCTGAAGCACTTCAGTTTCATAGGAACCTGAGGGCAGTTTTATATGTAGATAGATGTGGATGGGGGTTCAGACCCCTGTGTGACCATCTCAGGCTTTTTTCTTCTCTAAACTACCATGGATAAGATGTGGAGCTCCACCACACAGGAGAATTAGTTAAGTAGAAACCTTTGTGGGAGAGTAAGAGAAAATAGTTTCTTGAAAATAGACTTGTGAAATGAGTGTTAGCCAAATGCACGGAAGATCTGAGGTCTGCTTTCCTGCTAGTCATGTCTTGAATCAAAGCTAGACCCAGTGGGAAATATTCTGAAAGCCACATCCCAGTCTAGCCAGCATCCTTGTGGTTCATCTGGTTAGTCACTCAGCTGTAGGAGACATCTGTTAAGCAAACTCTTATCTAACACTGCAGAAGATCCTAGTCTTTGCAGTGCTTGAAGTCAGACCCCTTTGCTGCGAGCTTTTGGCAGTTTCATGGTGGGACAGGCCTAGCAGCTTCTTCTAAAGCTGTTTTCCATTGGCATAGGGAGCATTGATACCACAAGCCCCTTGGACTGCACCTCCTGAACAAGTGTAGAAGCTGAAGGAGCCCCTTGGAAAGCTGTTGTGATGCTTAGATTCAAGCCACTGTTGTTGCTGTTTGTAGCCACTTGCAGATATTCAGGCTGGGACATGGCACTATTCCTAAGAGCTGAACATTTAAGTCACATTGAACATGATTTACTGGGAGAGGAAAAATGTCCCTCTGGTATATATAAACAGTGATGCAGACACCCACTAAGGAAAATGAGGTTAGTTTTTACCTTTTTACCTTTCCAAGCCTGTCATCAGCACATCCACTGCTGTTTGGCTTTCTTTTCTTACAGGGAGGGATCAGAAATGCTGCCTCTGTGGGCAGCAGTGTTATCTCTTCTGATCTATTGGACAGAATCAGACACTCAGATTCTTTGGGGCTGAGCATAAGTTGGCAGAGTTTTGGCTTGTCTTCCCTTGCCACAAATAAGAGCCTTTTCCTCAAGGGTTAAGCTTTGTTGATTCAGGTGTAGTATTTGCAAATAATGAAAACTATGTTTTGGTATGGAAGAGCATAGTTTGCTGCTGCAGTTTTGGAAACCTTTTCTGCCTTTTCATTTACATTGGGATTGACAAATATGTATACATAATCTCTTTAGAACAGTCAGGAATCAATACCTGAGCTCACTCCAGATGTAGCTGTTATTTTCAACAGGGAAGTTTTTTTCCATGTCATACAGCACTATAAAAAGGGATGATCAGTTTTGCCCTTACTAATCTGATCAATGTATTATTTGCCTTTATCCATCCTTCAGCATCCATCAGTTTATTCGTGTACCTTTGCACATTGAATTAGCTTTCTTTTTCTGTGTCCAAGAAGGCATTTAAATGTGCAAGTAATTTAATCCATACCTGAAAACACTGGAAAAGCAGTTTCAGGTTGATTTCAAAATATTAGAAATGCTTCAGTCAATAAACTCTTCTTCCATTGAAGTAAAATAATTCTTGCATTTAAGCCCTAAGGACTTTTCACATACTGTCATTCCAAAACTGAACAAATTGAATGCTTACTTGGGCACAGTATCAGACCAGAATTCTAAAGTGTTTTAGCTAGTGGAAATGACTCTTTATTTAGAGCATTTAGTTCTTCATTGTACTACTCAGCATCTTCAAACCCAATGGATCTTATTATTCATGTTAGCTCACTAATTTATTTTCAGGATCTTTCTCAAAATCCTTAACAATTAGTAATTCTTTTTTATAGCAAAGGGCATTTTTAACTATTTTTGTTTCCCTCGCAGCTTGAATGTTGCTGTGTGTGTTTATGAGGGAAAAGTGTTTCTTTATTCCTTTGCTTCAGGATCACTTCTCAGAGTTCAGAGCTCAATTTCTCAGGGGCCAGACGAAAGCAGGAGGGTCTCGTGTTGCTGAGATGAGCCAGCTTTGCACTGCTGCTGACCCTTGTCTCTTGGCAATCACCACTCAGCCCCTGGCACCTCATATCTGGTAAAGACAGGATTCAAGGAGATTATTAACTGGCATATACAGTGGCCTGATTTGCACAACATTTGACATTAAAACTGGCCCTTACTCCATCTGTGCTTTGGAGTGGAAACAGGAACTAATTTTAGCAGGTCCTGGCTCCAGGGTGAGCATGGCTGTCAGTCCTGCCTGTGGTGCTCACTGTGACCTGCTTTCCTATTGGTTTAAAAAGAGGGGAGCTTCCCTGACAGTTTTCCGATTTTTGGAATGACATTGGTCGGTTTGTTCTGCTCTTCTCATGATTATTTAGGCATAACTATAGCACTGCTTCACTAATTACACTTTTTGGGTGGTGAATAAATATTGCTCAGCAAGGCAAGCAGCTACTTGGTTTATTAAAAGATCTGAAAACAAAAGGGATGTTGAAATTCTTATCTGCTTTTTAGTATTTAGGCCTCCAAAGTAATTGGATACTGGCTTTCAACTTTTCTTCTAGCTAGAAGTTTCTGTCTAGAAACTTGATGCTTTTTTAGAATAAACAGAGTCAGAAGTCTGACTCCAGACACCAGTATCAGATGACCTGCGTTACGAGTGGGGACTTCAGTGTTGCTGACTTCCAATGTTTTTCCAGATAGTAGCAGCAAAAAGGGCTTACACCAGCTCTGTGTCACAAAGGCTCCTCTCTGATCCAGTCCAACTCACTCTGCAACACCCTTGAAGATGACTAAGTCACCTTCCCAGCTGCACTCAGATATTGTGAATGGTACAGGCTGTCAAACTAGATAATATTTCTATATTCTTGTCTGTGATGGTAATTTTGCTCATTATTTTCTCCTCTTTGACAAAAAGAGCTGATTTGATAGTTGAATTTTAAAAATGCACACCTGCTGAATTGGTAAATTTTGAGATAGTTTCAGTGTAGTACTGAGAATACCGACTTTTGTCACAGAACAGACATAACAAGGTACTATTGACTCTGACATTTCAGGAAACTGTTTGTAAAAGAGAAATTCATTTCAGTCCTTGCTCTAGTTATCAGTGAAGAAGTGACAACCGAAAAAGCGACATGATAAGAGTTGCCTGCTGCACCCTTTCCAAGTGAGAAAGGGTGAAAGGTACTAGATCCTGTAGGATCAAGTTGGAGTAGTGATACACACATGATGAAGAAAAATCATGCAGAAAATAAGAGACTTCTTTCAAGGCCACTCTCTGCATTTTTGTGACTCAGGTGGCACGTTTCTGTTTCTCCAGCAATGCCATCGGTCCCCTCGTCGCACTCTGGCTTATCTACGAGCAAGGTGCTGTAATGCAGGAAGCATCAACTCCCATCTGGCTGCTGTTCTATGGAGGTGTTGGGATCTGTGTGGGCCTCTGGGTCTGGGGAAGAAGAGTTATCCAGACTATGGGTAAAGACCTCACTCCAATCACACCATCGAGGTAGGTCCACAGGTGTCATTGTGGTTGTGTGAACTTTGTGTGTGAGGCAATCTGAGAAATTGCTGCTCCAGTATTTGGTTTGTAATGCAGTTTGCTGGATTTGCTGTGATTTGATTTTAATGATAACCTGGCTTTGATGTCTCTGTCTTTCTAAAAAAAAGTGAAAGAAATAAGTGAAAAAGGAGAAAAAGAAAGCATAAGAAAAAGAAGGAGAGAGAGGAAAAAAGATAACCCTGTAATACTGAATGTGTTTACGGCATAGAGGTCTGCAGGAACAGACAGCAGTACCTAATTAGCATGGTAGAAGGTGCATTTGCCAATGGCGAGATTACAGTGGCTTTCCCAGTGTGCTTGAGACCATTAAACTCATATGTATTCATTACAGTAATTTTTGTCTTTAATGCATACTCGACCTCTGCTGGTGCTTAACTGAATTACTAATTAGGCACGATTCACCACAGCATAGAGTAGTGAAGGTCTCTGACGCAATGAGCCGTGCAGACGGGGTACTGCAGATGACTGTGCTGTTCCCATTATTCAAGAACTTTCTTGTTCTCTTAACTTACTCACATGACAAAAATCACTTGGAGATAAAACAGTCGAAAGAAGAAACGGGTAAGACTTTGGCACGCTGCATGGTATCAGTCCGAGCTGATGCAAAGAGTGATTGTGAAGTGTTTTCTTATGCTTCCCGCAGTGGATTCACTATTGAGTTGGCTTCGGCGTTCACAGTTGTGGTAGCTTCCAATGTTGGACTTCCTGTCAGTACTACACACTGCAAGGTATGCCTTTGCCCAGCGACTGCAGTCAAGGCAGTCTGGACTATTCATCTTAAAATTGTGCTGCTCGAGCCAGGGATAATGGCACGGTGAGGGGAAAACAGCCGCTGACAGAGGATGGTTAGGTAGGGGTGCATCAGCACATCTTGGTCACGCCAGCAACGTGGGAAAGTAATCAGGCTTCCAGAAAATGCATTGGAGTTGTCACAGTAAAGTCACTGGAATTGGCCACAGAATAAACTCCATAGTTGCTGGTGAAGAAAAATAGTGCTTACAAAAGCCTGACCTCAATTTAAAAACAAATGATTGTGAGGAAGAGCCTGGTTTCCTCTGAGAGTGCCATTTGAACTTGGTCGGGTAACATTTCTCCCTTGTTCAGAGGCTGCGCACCATTCATCATTTATATTTGACTTTCTTGATAAGTGCATGGCATGGGATTTCCTGCATATAACTCTTTTACTACAGGTTTTCCATCTGTCTTTTTTTTTTTTTTTATTTCTTCACAGTGGATTTTGCATTGAAGTAATGTGTGCGCTAACGGTACTTGTAGCCTCAAATGTGGGTATTCCAATAAGCTCCACCCATTGCAAGGTATTGGAGTTTGCAGTGATACTATCAGTAAATCACATCACTAGGACAAACCATAACAAAATCTGGGAGATACAGACTGTTGCAGATTGCCTTCACTGTGCCTTGCCCTGCAAACTGTGACCACAAAATAACGGGGCCCGCTTTCAAAGGCAGTACAGCCAAGCAAAGTCAGCATTATGACTAATTGCACAAAAGTCTGGACTGTCTTTCACCCTTACATGGTTGTATTGAACTAATATAGACATATTACAATAACATAGGTTTGTAGTCTGTGTGAACCCAGTTAAGTGTATTTTAAAACCACCTGTATGAAAAACACTGCTACATTATTAAGCTAATATTTTAATGTCTCTCTTCTTTTAAACCAACTTGTCCTCACTTTTGTGCATTGTAATACAGAATCTGGCCCTTGTAATTAGTCCTTTGAACAAGGTACATTGCTTTCTTTTTTTTTTTAAAGACCACTTTATAGTACATTTATAGGCTGAGTAATGAGCACAGTTTAATTGTGTCATGAAGACATATAGCTTGTAGAAATTAGGGAGCATGTGGACATTTACACTTCTGGAAGAACGAATAGGAATTTGGAATTTTGTTCCCTTCTCAGGACAAATAGCCCATCTTTTTTCCTTTGTTACTCTCAAGCTCTTGGACACGCAGAGCTGTTTGTTTCTTTCACCCTCTGGCAGGATGTAGGGAAGCCCCTCCAAAATCATAGACCCCAGAATGGCAGTCCCTCCATGTCACTGCATGCCACCAAGACCAAGCCCTAAAAAAAGACAGTCCTTGTAGGATTCACTGCTGCACCCTGGGGACCTTGGAGCCCCAGGCTGGGGCTGGGACAGGCAGGTTTCTGGGGATAACTGCTCCATGGCATGGCAGGCAGACTGGCAAGAAGCCTGGCAGCCTTGCCAGTGACATTGACCTGCTTTCCAGTAAAAGAGTCAATGAAATCCACACATCCTACAAAATGTCCAAAGTTGGTTCAATTGGCCTTTTTCTAGTGCAAACCACTTCTTCAGAAAGCCTTCCTCTATTGCAAAATCATTTATTTCTTCTACCCTGGTGCTCTTTGAGAAGCGGCCAAGACTGAGCCGCTCTGAAAGGCTGTTCAGATTTCCTGGCATTGACAGAACTCTGGTTCCTCTGAATCAAGCAGGGAGGGGAAAAATAATAACAATGTTATCCACTTCTAAAAATGCTAGCCTGAAACCACCTCCCTTTAGGCTGACTAGTATATCAAATGCATGATGAAGAATTTGCCAGGAAGAATAATACAGCTTTGATTATCCCAGTTGCGTGCCTGAAACACTTCTAGCCAACTGTTGTAAAAGAGAAAACATACTTTGGTCCAAACAAATAGACTGAATTTAAAAAGAAAATGTCTTGGAAGCCAGAAGCTAATGAGAGGGGTATTCATTCACTCAATGCAGCTAAAAGCTTGGTCTTTTCTAACTGCAGAGCAAAATAGTTCTTTTTTAAAAAAGAACTTCTATAAAAGCAGCTAATGTGGTTAGTCTGTGTCTGCTCCCTGTAGCTTGCTGTATCTCATTAGATGGATCATTCTTAATGGGAAGATCCACTTTGCAATAGGATTAGACTATTCCAGGGATGTCATGTTATTATAACTGTCTCTGTGTTTCAGCAAAATGATATCCTTACTTGAAAGATCCTAAGTGAGCAGCACAAGATAATGCAAACACTTGTAACTGATGTATTCTTGTATTCCTTGTTTTCTTTGAGGGCCCAGGGAAGAAATAAAAGAACTGTTAAATTTATCATTTGCTCCATGTGAAAATGCCTTGCTGAAAGTGCTGTCAATCACTGAGTCAAAAATGCCTTCTTAAAAATCAGCAGAAAAATTATTTTGCCTTAGAAATACAAAAGAAAACAGGTTTGAGGTGAGCCTAATCTTGAGCCTCCAGCATCAAGGATTGGGAATTATTCTTCTCAGTATTTGCTCCACTGCAAAATAGCATTTGCTTGAGTGGAGGCCCTACTGGAGGGGTGTCAGTCAACTGAATGTGCAGCAGCTGGATAAATATGGCAAATAAGGAGCAGCATGAAACAGATGAGGTGAAGGGAAACCTTTTTGAGGGGAAACAGTAGACTGTAATGAAAAATGAAGACCAAGTATGAAGCTCTAAGCAGCAGTTTTCAGATCTTGCAGCAGATGTGGAAGCAAACTAGAAGTTGGTAGCAGGAATAAAAGCATTTAGCTTCTGGGGAAGGTTTGTCAAGCCCTCTCAAGATCATGACCTGCCTTTGGTCCTAAATCATAGCTTTTGGTCTACATGAGGTGGTCACTGCCTGATGTGCCTGTCCTACATCTATGGCCAAGCAGCTCTTTCACTCTCAATGCCTGCTGAGATCCTGAACTGCACTGTCTTTGCAATAGATCCAAGGAGGGGAGGAAAGACCCTTGAAAGCCTCGAAGTCAAGAGGGTTTGTAGGAAAGACCTTATCTTTTGAGCCTCCAAAGGAATTTGTGGGTCTGGATGCAGTAGTCACATTGCTCTGGCTGCACCAGTTCAACCTCCTCTGGGATTTAGCACTGAAAAGCCAGTGTGGTGTGAATGCATATCTTCCCTTTCTGCTGCCCAGGTGGGCACATGATAATTTTGAGTCTTAGAGTGCCTGTTATTTGTTCTCAGACTGGAGATTTAGAAATAAGCATTTTTTAGCTGTAACAGAGTGTGTTCATGTACAGATAAATTTAGAGTGCAGCAGTTAAATGCTTTTCCTCTGCAAAAGTGACTTTGCTGAGGTCATTCTGTCAGCTCCATTCTGCCATTATGATTTTGCGGTTTTGAAAAATATTCTCCATTGCTATGATTGAATTATCATGTTCTGTGTTCTTATTATACAGCATTGCACAGGAACAAGAGAGTCAAAAGCATTTCTGTAATGCTTTAAGCAGAGCATACTGAAGGCAAACTGCACTGGTTTCAAACCAATCTCAAAGTAGATACCATCTGAAATTCTACAGAAGGTGTAGTGTGCCTACACCCAAGTATTAGCTACTCTCCTAACCTCTAGTCCATCCAAAATCACTATTAATAAACTAAACTTTAATAATATTTAAAACAGATTGCCAATGCCATCATTGCTGATACCATTTAAATTTCAGGAAGGACTCGGAGATTAGCATACGTACACTGCAGGCTTGCTCAATAAGTAATGCTTCTTGTTGCAAGCATGACAGACAGATGCTGAGGACGCACAAAATGTAAAGCTGAGCCTAACAGCTGAGCTGCTGAAAACCCAAATGCTGTTTCCTCGGGTTAATGCTTTGATGTAGTCACAAGTGTTGGGTCCCTCTTCACCTAGATATGCCTCCACCTCCTAAATACACTTATGCCTCCTAATTGCAGAACAGCATATTGTTCACTCTAGGAGTATTCAGATGAAATATTATCAAACAGATTTCCTTACTGGGTCAAACTTTTCAACAGAGGACTTAGTGGTCATAGAATATCAAGTTTAGTTTTCCCTTCTTCTGTTAGGGTCTTCCACAAGTAACTCTTCTCCAAAAAAATGAATGTTAAACAGTAGCTAAACAGGTGTTAGCAAAACATGCAGATTTGATATCCCCTTGCTATCTTTCCCTGATTCCCTGTATTCCTGGCACGTATAATTTTCCTGGCTCTGCGCAAGGGGAGCAGCCCATCTTTTGATCTATAGGCAGGGACAGATACTCCCATTAAGAAAATAAGCAGGGAGGCAGGGATGGCACTTCAGGGAGCACCTGCCCAGCTGTGTCTTGGAGTTTCCTTACCTTCAAAACAGGATATTTCATCCACATTTCTTGCTGCTTTACCATGCACTTTGAATAGACTTACACTGTTTTGCTAACAGCATGGAAAGCACTTCCAGGGCAGAAAGAAAACGTAGTCTTTCTGATATTTTTGTGTCATTTTTCATTGAAAATGTTTTTCTCAGTCCAGTTTCTTTTCTTAAAAACTGGTATGCTGGGTTTATTCCTGAGCTTATGAACTGAAAATACCTTTGAAGGAAGAAAAGGTTGCAGCATTGGCCATAACACAGTGTGTTTTTGTCTACAAAACCACTGACCTACCCAGCTGCCCTGGTAGTAGTGTCTTTGAAAGATATCTTGGTGTTTTATCCATTCCCCACCATCCTCTTGGTATGTGAACAGCTAGTGTACCCGGTAATATAGTCTGGTGCCTTTGTCTGCAGGACAAGATTTTCGTCCTGGATGCTTTGCTTGGCTAGCTGTTCCAGAAGAATTTGTTTCCCTCACAGGGCTCAGATTGATGGGTTTGATGTACTGGGTCTAAGCCTGCACTGCCTTTCTGCCCCCTGCCAAGTCACCATCACTGCCACAGAGTGGGCTCAGCTACTTTTAGCTTGCCACTGCCATCCTGTTTGTAGCCTGCAGTATTGGAATATGGATGTGAGGTTTTGAATCAGCACTGTATGCTGGGCTGGGAGCTGCACAGAGAGGCTCAGCAGGGGCTGGGTGAACAGGCAGGGCATCCCAAGCCAGCAAGAGGACAGGCAGATGGGACAGGAACTAGCTGTCTTGGCCTGCCCCATGTGATGCTCTCCTGCAGAACCTCAAAAACAGCTTTCCTGGTGTTTTCCTGATTTAAACTGCAATCAGGCCAGAGCCATTGGACACTTGTTCTCTCCCCTGTGGACTGAGCCAGGTGGAGGGCTGCCTCAGTTGCCCTGAAGGCTCATGTAGGAATTAGCAGGGAAGAGAAAAACTCACCAACATATTTTATTGCCTTTGGCAGACGCCAAGACCCATGAAAAATAGGACAACATTGAAAAACAAAGGTTTAAGTACCCTGAAAGTTTCACCTTCCTGTCACCACACCAGAACAGTGCCATTGTCATCCTCAGGGGCTTCTTTATCTCAGAGCATCACTTGGTATCAGCTGACTGGCATTGGTGTGGCCCTGGGCATGTTGCAGGTGCTCAGACCTACCCCTCACACCTTGTCTCCCTCTCTCTTCCCCACGCTCCCAAGGTTGGCTCCGTGGTGGCCGTCGGCTGGATCCGCTCCAAGAAAGCCGTCGACTGGCGCCTCTTCCGCAACATCTTCCTGGCCTGGTTTGTGACTGTGCCGGTGGCCGGCTTGTTCAGCGCCGGCGTGATGGCACTGCTGATGTACGGGATCCTGCCTTACATTTGAGGAGCTTCCTCTGCTGGGAAAAGGGGAAATGGCCGAGCTACTACCGATGGGAGAAGCGTTCCCGTGAAAGAAGCAGTCGGAGAGGATCCATCTTCCATACCTAACTTCTTATCTACTGTACATAACAATGTGTCATATTGGTGACATGGTGATGTGGTGCCATTTCTTATATATTAAAGAAATATATATGCATATAGTAGGTAACAATACCTAAGTTATATCATCAGTGGGGTGAAAATAATTGCCTAGAACTTAATATTTAGTAAAATTTGTACATAGTGTATCATTTTGGTGGCTATTTTTTAATCTTTTGAAGAAGAGTATGGATTAGGAAATGTTTCTTGTCCATTTGATATAAGAAGAAGCGAGGTACAGGACTGCGTAATACATGACTTTTTTAAAGCTATTAAGATACTGGAACAAAATAAAATGTGCAGAAGTGCTTTTCATAAAATAACTTTGTTCATATCATATTGATTTTCGTGTATCATAGCGTGATGGTTATGGCTGTGTAAATACTTATGAACAGTAACTTTTAAATGGTGCATTTCCCTTATATATTTTGGATAAGAAAGTTTAGGAAGTACCAAAGAAGCAGGGGAATAGCTTGCCGTTACTATGTTGTTGTCTCCACGTGTGTTGTGTTTCCCCACCTCTGATTCAACGTTTCACCAAGCTCCGGCCAGTGAGGCTGGGATAGTACTGTTCATGTCTTAATGTAACTTAAAAAAAAAAAAGCGCACACAAAAAATTAGTTCTTGTACTTAGTAGGCATCCCCTGGCTCTCCACATTAGCTGACAGTAGACTGACTTCATTTTGTGGTTTGATACTTGAGTATCTCACCTTCTACCTTTCCCCTTCAAGTCTCAGCTCCTGGTTGCCCTGCTCTGGATTCCTGCGGGAGGACGGACCATCAGCCTCCCTCCCTCCTCTCCATGCAGACACAAGCACACTCTCAGGTACAGGAGCGGGGCCGTGGAGCGCACGGCACCCCCGCGTACGGAAGCGAAGGGCAGCAGCGGGCGGGAGAGGGCTCAGCCCTCGCTGTGTGCTTGGAGGTAATGGGCACCCACAGGAGTGTGATCCATGCAGGGGAGGACGTGAGCAGGTGCTGCCTCCCCCCTGGCAAGTCTCACAGCCAGCCAGCCTCCCGCTGTGCCGCCTACAGCAAGGAGGGGACGGGAGCCTGGCCCTGTGTGGATGGAGGTTGAATGGTAATCAGCATTTGGGATGAGATTTTTTTCATGGCAGCTCAGGGGAAAATGGCTAGCTACATCCCCTGGATGCCTTTGGAAAGCACATTTGAATGAAGGTTACTGATTTATGCATGGGAGGCAAAGGGCAAGGGGTGCCCAGAGGAGGTTGGGAATCTGTTACTGTTTAAATGCTGCTAAAATTTTGATAAAATGTTCTTGGTACTCCATTGTGATTTTTCCATTGGTCATTCATACCAAATTTATAATAAAAATATAAACAGCCCCTATAACTGCCTCTTGCGTTTTTGGAGTGTTATTCGGCTGTAACGGGAAGGCTCCCCAGGCAATTAAAGCCTACTCCTTGGCATCTGCCGCCCTTTGTCCTTTGTCTGCTGTGGTCAGTGGGATCAAACCATGCTCTGTTGGCGCTGACAAAACCTCCCTTTTCTTCCTGCTGTCCTGGCAGCCCCAGTGTCCAGCCTCACTCTGCCCAGGCTTGGTCACAGGCGTCTCTCCGTCGAGCTTTGGGAGCTCGTGGGCTGCTTCAGCTGCATTCCCTGGGCATTCGCTGCCTCCAAGTGCCTCCCTCACTCTGGCTCTCTTTCTGGGGCTCTGGAAGCATCCCTATTGCCATGGCACCGTGGTGCTCAGTTTCCAACCCCTCTGAAACACTAGAGCTGTGGTATAAATAGTGCTGGCAAATGGGTGGGACTGGTGGGCAGCAGCTGAATGACCAGAGCAGTCGATAAATGCACAGAGACAATTTGGGACTTGTGGAAAAGAGTGGAAGAGCTCACCTTATCTTAGCACTTGCATAAATAAATGCCTGCCCAGTGGCCCAGCAGCTTCCCACCTTGTTTTATCTACAGAGACAAACCAGAGTTCTCTCACTCCAGCAGCAGGGACAAAGGCAGCATGCAGAGGGCTGTGCCAGCTCTGGGGGTATGTGATAATCCCCCAGCACACACAGCTGGGTGTCTGTCAACACACACATATATAAATAAAACTGCTGTGAGGGAATTGGCTGGCAAGGAAGCATCTCCAAAATATTCCTGCCCCAGCTACAATAACCTTCAATGTGGAGGGAGATGGAAAATCCAAAGCAACTTTCTTCACACCACAGAGGTGTCCTTTGCCACCCCAGAGAAGAAGAATCTGTTCAACTGGTGAAACATGGTCAAATATGGGCACAGTTACAACTCCATTTGCTCAGGCAGCAATCAAAATAGGTCTATTTTCAGCTGAAGAGATGGTGGGTTGGGGGGGTTTGCATTTTTTCAGCAGCATCAGAGCTCAGTGGGGCTGGAGAGCTGAGCTTGTTTAGCCAAGGCCTGTTTAACAAGCAGATGCTGATAGACCTCGACAGAGACATGGGATCTTGGTGCCCTGCAGGGCTGCCCTGTCCCCTGACAGCTCTTCCCACCGTGGTTCACATCAGGGCTGCAGCCCTCCCGGCAGGACACAGGACAGCTTGGGTGGCATCAGACAGACCTTGCTGTGTGCTGGAGAGAAGTGTGCACAGGCTGCTGGGGCTGCAGGAAAACTGAACACAAAAAACAGATCAGGAGTCAGGAGAGACAGAAGGCTGATAGAAATATTTTTTCCAAGTAGAAACTCTTTTAGCTGATGAAATGCAACCTGAATTTCAGAAACCAAAGTGTCTACTGGCCCTCATAGACCAGTGGTAAATCCTTGTCTCAAAGCAGCCTGAGGAGAGCCAGCTGGCAGAGTGAAGGTGCTAATAGACTAATTACCCTCATCAACCTCTCCTCCTACCTCCAGCTTTCACCCCACTACCAGATTTTATGGTTTGCCCTGGGAGCTGCTTTGCCTTTGCATGTCTGATGGTCACTGGGATGCTGCTGGGACATGTTATGGCCACTAGCTCTGCTTGTGCTGCTCGGCAAAGTGCTTTGTGGTGGTGAAGATGCTGTGGTATGGTGACCTGTGCATCCTGGTCTGTTGTCCCCAGCAGAACAGCTGTTTTGCCAGCTCCCTGCTGGTGGTCTCCCACCTCCAAGGTGAGTGTCCTGTGTGCTCATGACTGCTCTGACTGGCTGAGCACCCCTTGGAGCAGGAGCTCTGCCCATGCCACAGGCACTGAGGTTTGTTCTGGAGCTTGTGGGCAATGTGTGGTGAGAAAGGCTGGGAAATGCAGTGGGGAGGTGCATGGGGCAGGACAAAGCAAAGGGGCCTTTTGCTTGTGGTAGAGAGACACCTGGGCTGCTTTGTGAGATATCCCATCCCAGGCCTGGGGACCTAGATGCTCCTGGACTGCAAGATTATGCTGATGGACAGATCCACAGTTTTGGAGGGCAGAAGAGTGTTTGCATTAGTGTCCCGTGCTTTTGCTTCTCTAGAGAAGGTAGATAATGGGGAAAGTGGTTTGTTCTGGTTTTGGGTTTCTTTTTTTAAAGTTTAAGGACACCTGGTTTTGTGTTCCTCCTTCTGTGGCACTTGCTTTAGTGACACTGATGATTGGTTTGATGGAGCTTTGACTCCACCTGCTGGGTATCGCAAAGAAGTCTGAACTGGAGTAAGATTTTTATTGCCAATGTGAAGCTTTGTGAGCCTCCTTTTTCTAAGCAGTAAAGCAGAACAGAAAAGGATTATATGTAACAAAAATGTGGACTGTGCTCTTTCTAGGTGAAAATTGTAAATACCAAATACTTAGTTATTTGTAATTTAGTTATTATAAATAACTAAATATTGCACACTCAGTTTAATTTCCAGTATCCTAGGTTCTAGGAGAAAAAGGCATTACTGTTGCACTGAATTTAATTACATTTTCATACCGATTGATATGAGAAGATTTTTCTTGCAAAAGTAACTAATGTGTCACTTGAGTTCTTAAAACTAGGCTCTTTTTTTAAAGCATTCACTGGCCTTCTGCAGTGGTGCTATTTTAGCACTGTATTGATGAGCAAACACTTTGTCCAGGGGTAGCACTGGTCTGAAAGATTTTATAAGCATATTACACAACTTATTCAAGTAATTGCAGTTTTCAAGAGGGTATTATTTTTCCAAAGTGAAATAGTATTTTTAACTTGTACAAATATGCGGTGCTGTTACCAGCTTTCAGGTGCAGAGGTTTTTTTGTGTGAGAAGGTGAATGCAAATAACAAAAGCTTGTTTCCTTCCTTGACTGCAGCCAGCTTCAAAACAAAGTCAGAGCCTGGAAACCAAGCACAAACAATGTCTGGGTTTCGTGGCTCCTTGCATCTGCCCCAGCTGACACTAAACATCCAACTTCAGAAAGATGACTTCTTATCTGATAAACCCTAAATTCAAGGATGTGACATGTGCTATTGCAGTGCAAATATTTACTATAGATTATTATTCATTGCTGTGCTTCAGGAAGAGAAAAAGGAGTGGCAGGTGTCCAGCTGATGGCCAGTCCTCCTCATTGCCCTGTTGCAGTCAGCCCCTGGATGGATCTTTCCACATGATGGCACAGTGCATGCCAGCACCTTTGCTGTGAGCAGCTCATGCAGCTTACACAATTCAAGTTGCTGCTGAAGAGCTTGTTTCTAGACTCTCACTGTAAGGACAGCTGGGGTTCTCTGCCTCTGAAAGCTAACTTCATTCACCAACTAGGGATACTCCACCAGTCCATATCCTTCCCCTGGCAGGAAGGAAGAAGTTGCTTGTACCTGCAGATCAAGTTGCCAGTGACAGGGAAAGGTGAGGAGGGTGTAGTACACTGCTCTTATGTAAAATAGGAAGATGGTTCTAAGTGGAAAAAGACTAAAGCATTTTTGGATGATACTAAAACTGCTTTCTGACTGTGAGAGGATTTCTGATCTTTTTTGCTGAAGGGGAAAAATATAGGAAGGTTAATCAGAAAATGTTACCTTGCTATCTTGATGTACTTTGTAATAGATGTTCTTTTCTTGATCTTGCAAGATAATGTTGAGAATCCTCTTAATTCCTATGGAAAATGGGCACACCTGGAACTGCTGAAGGTTTCTGGTCTGAATAATTTTCTATATTGCCTGATTTTTCCACTCATTCTTGCTTCTCATGGAATCCTGATGATCTCTGCAATGGAAATTGCATGCGACATGTCTTTCACACTCATGAGGCTTATCAAGGTAAAGCTGACAATTCCTCTCTTCTCAGTCTCTGACTGCATGAAGTCTTGGCTGCTTTCTGACAGCTGACTGCTTCTGTTTCCCGTGAGAACAGAGATGCTTTGTTGCACTGATAAAGTGCCTGTCAGTGCTGGGGTCAAGTGCTGCTCAAAATACACGCAAATACAAACCAATGTGGACCTGGCACAAGAAATTATGAAAGGGAACTTGAGGCTAGACCCAAGGACCATGAAGAGCTTGTTCACTTTATGGGGACAATGTCACAAATTCAGTTCTACGGACAAGCTTTGGATGGTATACAAAGGTGAATGCACCTGGATTTTTTGGGTCACAGCCATGTGCTGCTTTTGCTGCTTTCCAAAGTTTTAGATTTTTTTTTTTCTAAGCACGTAGAACAATTTGGATGCAGAAATCTGTGGCCTGAATCTTTGAGACAACAGTTCAAGTGCTACGTTATGTAAAGGTCGGCTAAGAACCTTTTTATATATTTTGGTTAAGGCTTCTAAGCACTGCAGAAAGAGGTTAAAAGGCTTTATCAACTTGCAGGCTGTTCTCTTCCATAAAACACTGTCCTAGTCCTATCACAAATAATGTTCATTAATGCAGTTTCCCTTCCTTTAATGAAGGCTGGAGTAAATGCTTTTAGATATCTTTAGAAGAAAATCTCCTGGAATCATATTTTTTTGTCAGATGTATTATGGCAAAGACTTCTTGTTTGCTTCAGCCTTTCATTCTGGATGGTTTATACCAAATAAAGATATTTCCTTTGTTACTGAAAATTACTCCAGATACCCTTTGCAAAGGAGTGTACAGAGACAAAATTTTCTAATTTGGAAGAATCAGTAACAAATATGAGGAGTTTGCAGATGGTGTTGATAAAAAGCACAAGTACCAGGATAAACAGAAAGGATAGAAATAAATGAGGTGGGAAGGGCATACTTACAATACCAAAATAGCCTTCGGAGATCAAGAGGTTGTGGCTGAGACAAACAAATAATGGCAGAAACACAAGCTGCTGATAGAAAACCAGAAAAGGAATATTGGTACAGAGATGCTGATGGACTTTCTCAAAATTCACCAGCTTTAAGGGGCCTCTGTTAGAGTATATTCAACTGGCAATCTGTTGGTTTTATTCTCATGCCAGTATTGGCTCTAGGGCAGAGGTGGCCACTGACTTTTCAAATGGGGAGCATAGAAAGATAGTCACAGAGCAAATTGAGCAGTCTTTCTCCTGCCCTCATTATCTTCCAAGCCACCAGGGTGCTCGCTCTTATTCTGCTCAGCCAGTTTCAGAAGCAGTACTCAAGGACTAAATTTCCACTTAATTTAATTGAGAAAATGGCTGTAGGGCTTTTCTGCTATCATTGTTTATCAGCTATTTTTCCTGAAGCTCTAATTATCACAGGCGATGCCATTCAGTGGGTAATGGAGGAAGTCAGGACAGGAAATGCTTCAAAACCTCTCTCATCCTACCCACAACACTTATTTGAGAGGCTCTCACTCGGAGATGTTGAAGTTCAGATACAGCTTGTTTACATCCTCCACTAAGGTTCTGCATATAAAGAGCTAATAAATATTACAGTACATTTTTCACGAAGTCATAAAATCCATCAGACCAGCAAGTTGTTCTGCCTGTGGTCTGTAACCATCTGCAGCTTATGCTGATGTATTGATAACCCTCCAGTTGTACCTAGCAAATGTGATAACTTAGATGACCTTTAAGGGCCCTTCCAAATAAAAATATTTTATGATAACACTTTGCATCCTTTTATGGCCCACTGGAGTTTGTTTATTTGATATGTAGTTGGGTCATAATTATATTACTTGGAGGACAGAAATTAATTTCCATTTACAGTTTAGTAAGAAATGTGATTCACACATTCACAATCTGCTACAAACCTTCTGATAGAAAAAAATAGAGAGCAAAGGAAATTTGTCATTCTTGGGAAGCAAGTCTAGGTAAGGCAATGGCAAGTTTCTTACCAAATTAACTTAACCCCCCCCCAAAAAAAAAAAAAAATTATCCAGGTAAAATATGTGATAAAATTTGCAAAATACAGGGCTTGTTTTGTATAATTATTTTTAATGCTCTGCTTATTTTACTCAGTACTTCAATGTTGGATGCTTTAATCAATTAAACAGGTATATTCAAGATGCAGAAGAAACTAAGTGGAACAACTTTAGGCAGGATATGCTGGTTGATTTGTGCTGCCTTCAGCCTGTGGTGTGCTAATGCAAGTGTGCCATCAGTGGTACAGAACGAAAGAACTTGACAAAGAGCTGAGCCTCCAGTTCAAATCTATTAAATAGAGGAGACCAAGTGTCCCCTAAAATGCCACCTTTTTATCCATCAAAAACGAGTCACAACTATTGATGTGATACCATAACACTAAGTGGGAAAGAGCTCTATGGCTGAGCTTACTGGGGCTCTAGCTACAGGGACAGATGTCTATGGATTCAGCAGGCTTTGAGGCCCTTAGGCTCATATAAAAGTTCAGCCATTCTAGAGTGTGCCAAAGACTCATTACCGTGGAGAGAGGTGTGTGTATCCCACCTGACAGAACCAAGCAGCTCCCTAATGAGCCTTCTGAGGAGCAGCAGGACCTGTTCCTGCAGATGATACTGATTTAAATGCAGCTCAATTCAACCCAGAAGGGAAACTGAGCCGTCACTGGGACATGCATGGTTGGTGGAAACCTGTACACATCTATGGGGACACCAGGAGATCCTCCATCTCCCCCTTGCATTGCTTCCAGCCATGCCAGAGCAGATAAATTTGGCTAAGAAATGTCAGACTAGGGTCAGGGATAGAAAAGGATACAGCCAGGCTGTGCCAGTTGGGCTGGAGTTTGCTGCTAATGCAGTTGTGTCAAATAAGGGCCATCAAAGCTGAAGGCTGTGATGGAAGCAGGAATCCCAGTGACAGAGCAGCAGCAGGATGGGTACTACCTCTCTTCACTGCCTTAAAAGTGATGAAGCTGGTTTAGATGAGGTTTTTATTGAATTTACCTTTTCCTTTCATCCGCCCTCAGGCAACTAGTAAGGCTTTTCCAAACTGGCTAGGTTTAGGGCTTAGAAACAGTAAGTTGTGCTTTTTCAGGGGGCTTGAAAAACAGAAGTAGTCCTGTGTTTCACAAATTTGAAACCAGACTCATCTGGGGCTGTTTAAGGTTTTGAGAACTGATATCAAGTATTGTGTTTTACTTCTTGAAAAACTGTCCTGAAGCTCTGCATTGTTGGGGTTTGGAAATTGGCTCATTTAGGCAGTTTTAGAATTACCAAATTGGAGACCAAGTTTTGCACTGTTGAGCTTGGAAACAGACACTGTCATGTGTTTTTTGGGGACTTGGAACTAGATTAATTTGGCCAACTTGGGGGCCAAAAAACTGAGGCTAAATCCTGTGGTTTGAGAAATGGGGATTAACTGGAGCTGCTTTGAGGCTTGAAATGAGGCTCATTTGGTCAAATCTGGGGCTTGTAACAGAGGAGACCAAGTCTGCTGCTGTGCTCAGAAACATAGATGGAGTCCAGTGCTGGGATACAGCTGGTGAGAGCCTGGTGCTGGTAGTGCCAAGCTTTTGGGTTTGATCCCTGTATGGTCCACTCACTTCAGAGTTGGACTTCATGAGCCCTTCCAACTCGGAATATTCTGTGATTCTCCTTTGGGGTTTGGAACCAGGATAGTGCTGCTGCTCCCTGGCTGGCAGCAGAGTGCTGACCCTGCATCTCGGGGCTCAGCCCTGAGGCTCCCTGGCTGATCCTGGGGAGGTCTGGGGGCAAAAGGCAGTTCCCAAGTGTCCACACAGCCCAGTGCCAGTGCTGTTCCAATGGCTGGAGGAGTGGGGGGGTCAGGGCATGCAGATCTGAATCCTGGCAGCTGCCACCTTCCCTAAGTTTTTTGTCATAATCATCATCGTCATCTCCCCATCCTGGACCATGCGGTGCTGCACTGGGGAGACGAAACCATGTGGGAGGAAGGAGCCTGGTTATAGGAGGGGTAGCTGGCCAAAAATATCCTGATGGCCCCAAAATATCCCAGAAGGCTATTACACTGTTAAGAAGAGCAGTTGGATGAGGAGGTCAGCTGGACAATTTCCTGGAATGTGGTGCTTCAGGGACTCCCATACATTGCTCTGATTCCCTGCTGGTGTTCATGAGGCAGTGGTGGTGGTGATGATAAATTCTTGTGTGTGTCATCCTTCCCTGCAGCACCAGGGTACCTCACAGACAGGTCACTGAGCAACAGATCCCTGCCAGAAAGTGTATTTCATTAAAAAAATCTGCCCTTATGGAATTTGGGCTGAGACAAATATCTTGTTCTTTATGCCTAGGATTTTTATGAACAATTTTAATGAGGCAAAGATTTTTCAATAGAACAGGAATTGTCTTTACACCTTTTCTAGTTAGTAAATGGCAAACACAAAGAAATAAGTATTCTCTTACAAATGGCTTGGCAACACGTCTCATTTCAAAAGAGCCATAGAAATGCAGATGTGAGGATGTGTTTGATTTTTTTGTCCTGCCTGATTCACTTTGAAGACAAAAAGAAATCCTGCCTGCCATACTCGGTTGTCTTCTGTAGCATTCGCTGGGGGGCAGTAGTGACGGCAGATGTGACTAACGAAGCTGGTGTCAATTAGTTTCACCTTTATATAAACAAATGGTCCACTTAGGTTAAGCCCTCAAGCTCCTGGAAAGCTCTGTGCTGTTTCCATCGCGGCATCTGCACTCTCCTGAGATGGTGGCACAGCTCAGCACACAGGGCTGCAGCCACAGTAGTGATGGATGTTTAAAAACGCACTTTGGTGGGACAGAGGAGCCCCTGCTGTATTTCAACTGGTAGTGAACATCACTTGTTTCTTCAGTCGGTTATGGCAGACTTCGTTTTACTTCATGTCATACCCTCCAGCACCGTTCCTTCATTTATCTCAGTCACATCCCTCAGGCTGATATTCGAGGGTGTGTAGCTTTACATAAGCATCCTAGGCTTTACCTAACTACCTACTAAGTGCATCTTGGAATTCAAGCTTGTTTTTTTGAGCAAGAACTGTGTCTTTCAATGAGGCTCCCACATAAAAGATAATGACTTATCCATTCGTGTGCTTAAACACTTAAATATAATTTCTAGGTGTTCCCACTGGATTACCTGAAACATGGGAAGTTCTTTCTGTGATCATGAGATCAAGTGCTGTTGGATGCTTGGGAGCACTTTCCTGCAGAGCTCTTGGCATTCTGCTGGCAGCTGCCCAAGCAGGCCCAGTAGGTTCAGCAGCTGGGTGGCAATTTTCTAGTGGGATTGTTGGGGAAAATACACACCAACTGAAAAATATGTTTTCCTCACTAGAACTGAGACCAATAATTTGTTACTGAACTGAATTCACACTGGTCACTGATGTTTTCCCACATTCTGAAATGACTGTCTGAAGCGTGGGCCTCTAGCAAAAGTGGGAATGGGAAACCAACACGGGGAAGTGTGAAACTGGACCTCTGCAGGGCCATGCTCTGTTCATCTCTGCTTCCAGATACAACCATTCCATACCTCCCCAAGAAAATCACTGTTTTCAACCTTTTTTTCATTTCTTACAACAGGATTTTGCAGCATCAGATGTATAGAAATTTGCAGGTACTCATGGAAAACAATAACCTATGCTGCCTTTGTGGTAGTAAACTCTGTCCCATGGGAGATCCCTGATCCTATGTTGGTATCTGATAATGTATCAGATTAGTTACTGGGATGTAAATTTCTTAAATGGCATTTTTTCCCTGCGTTTTCTTCAGGCACAGAGAAGGTATGTACATGCTTTTAAAGAGAACATATGTGTTTTAACCACAGCCACCAACAGGCTCGGAGTTCAGGTCTGCATAACTGTATGTTTCCAGGGAACTTCACACTTTGAAGAGCATACCGTAGTAATGGAAAACTATCATATGCAGGTTGCAGCAGCATAAACTTGCTGGTCTTGCAATGTCATCCCACATTACAATAGCTTTGATGTTTCCTTAAGTGATGTTCCCTTTTATTTATGCCCTTCTTCCTTTTACCTTTACAAACCAGGAGACAGTCACCTTCAACAGAGGAAAGGAGAAATTAATCCAAGTTATATGAAAAATTTAGCCAGAGTTGTAATCTTTGGGCTACCCCTTTTTTAAAGCTGATTTCAGCTCCATGTTCCCCTAAGCCTGTATTTTTTGGCTCACTAGATGAAGATCGAGCAATGCCACTTGCGGATCAACGCTTTATGGGCTGCGTTTGAGTCACTCTGTCCAACAGCAGCAGGTGCAGCAATCCTGGAGCTGATGGCAGTTGTGGTTTTCCTGCTGGTTTTCCTGGCTTGGTTAGCCTGGAGTCAGGAGCCAGAGCTGCAAATGCTCCTTGGGAGGCTGTGCCTGCCCAAGCATCCACACTGCTGAGGCAGGAAGTGCTGTAGCTTTTGGGCAATTTCTGTTCAGCTGGAAAGGGAAGTGCTGCTCACACCAGTGGCCACGAGATTATCAATTTTTGTGGTCACAAGTAATTAAACCCAGTCCAACCCAGGTTGCTGGGGGCATATTGCTACAATGTATGGTTTATTGAGCAAACCAAATGCAATAACTGAAGAATTTGGCAATAACAGAAGAACCTAACCTAAGGTAGCTCCTTTCTTTCTTCTGCTGCAATGGTCTAACACAGACCATTATCAGCTGGGTTGTTCAGTAGGAAATAATATCACTTCTGCCTCCAATCTGGAGACATCAGATACTTGGAAACAGAACAGTATGAAGCAAATATAATCTGTGTTATCTCAGACATGAATCTTTCAGTTAAACCAGGCACAGTCGGAGCAGACAAGGTTAGATCATCTCTGTGACTCCTACACTGCTACATGCTCACAATCAAAACAGGAAATGAGCAAAAAGACAGTCTCTACAGAGAACTTGAAAGGGGTCCCTTGCACTAATGTTTCTGGAAGAGGGCGAGTGAAATAACTCAGCTTTTATTTGTAGCTGTACCAGAGAACTGGAAGAAATTTGCTTCAGCGGCAGAGTCTGGTCTTCTACTCTTGCAGAAAACCATCCCATAGTAACTCTTTTGGAAACATCCAAGCTTTATCCTAAAAGTTCTTTCCAGTTCTTGTTGTCACTGTTGTAAATCTTTCAGAGTCTTACTCAAATGAGGATTTTGCCTAATATGTGGACTAAAGTTACTAACAGTTTTTACCTAACTACCCTGCAGCCAGCATTACCCTTTCACTTATGCTTTGCCCCATGCTTTTCATTTTAAATTTACAAACAAGCCACCTTCCATTAAGATTTTAATGAAAATGTTTGAAAATTTCTGTACCACACTATATTAAAAATAAGATTAAAAAAAAAAAAAGTCTGTGCAATACTATGGTTCATTACATGTCTAATAAAAATATGTCCAAAACATCCTAGGATTATTTTTTTTCTGATAGCCGTATCTTATTCTTGGCTCCTGTTCATCCAGTGTGCAACTGAAGCTCCAGCTATCCTCTGTCCCTCCCTTTCAAGAGATGAGATCTTAGTGCTAAGAATGAATTCAGAGCTGTATCATCTTGCACATCATAGTATGGTAAATTCTCCCTTTTTTTATAACTCCAGGCCTTAATGTTGAGGCATTTTGCATAATCCTTCCTATTGCTTTTGTCTCTTACACGCCTAATTCTTGTGCTGCCATCACTATATGATGGCAAATATGAACAAGGTAGGTGTACAAGACTGCAGTGTGAAGAGTTCTCTTGTAAAACTTACTCTGGTCCGACAGCTTTTCTTCATTTCCTCAACTCAGTTGAAGTTTGATTACTCTTTTCTTCCTGTATTGTATAAATACATTACTGATTTAGAGATTGGCTACGTCTGCTGCATCAGTCCTGGCTCTGAAATCGGTTATTAAAAGTATACAACTCTAAGAAATAAATTCACGGGGCTTTTTTTCTGAAGTTCTGTGCAGAGGGGTAAGTTTTCTGGTATGGAAATAGGCAGCTTAAGTAAATAAATTTAGAAAAGTGTAGCAGTTTCCTGCTAACTCTAAGGACTCTGAGCTTCAGGTGCTCCATTCAACCATTTCACTTTCAAAAGGCAAAATAGGAAACCCAAGCAAAAGTTACAAATATGCTTAACTTCCTGGAAAAGCCAAATACAGGAAAAGGTTTAAAACTATTTTTATTTAATTTTTTAAAGGAGAAGGTTCACCTATGAAAATATCAAAGGCTTAAGAAAAACTGAGTTTGCTGAAGATAAACTCAAAAGAGGCAGATAAAGAATTTAAATTCTTTTTTCCCTCTCTGCACAAGTTAATGCTACTGCAGAACTTTGTTCCTGCTTTGCCCTTACCCACAAAGAAGCAGGAAGTCCCACTCAAGAGCAGAAATAACATGCTAAAGCAGAAACATGCTTTAGCATGTTAAGAGTCCAAAAGTATTCAAAAAAAGCTTTGCAGTAGTTAATTTTTGGAGACAATAGGGATTGAAATTATGCAGAGAGGGCACTATAAAGGACTGCTACAAAAGTTTCTCAGCCACAGGACATATTTGCAGCTTGGCTCACACATGTCCAAGCTATACATTGCTGGGAAGAGCTGGAGATCTCTAGAATGATCAAACACAAACCAAATAAAAGCTCAATTTAATTAAACCGCCAAGAGCTCTTCAGGCTGTCTGAAACTCAGGAGTCAGTCCAGTCCTAGGCAGTTGCCTACAGCTGATTCTGTTCTAAGCTGGCACCTATGCACCTGCTGGCTTCCTGATGCTGATGCCTTTGAGTGCTGAACACCCCTCTGTGTGACCCTTAAGGGAATTTGGAAGTTCCTTCCCATCTTCATGTGAGCCTTAGTTTTGTGTCTGAGATACACTTTTCAAGACCAGCATGTTATGTGACTGATGAAGAGAGAAGTGCAGAACCCCCTGCTTACTGTGGGGCTGGGGACCAGGCTGGGAGCCAGGGAAGTGCCAGGCACAGCTCAAGGAAGGAGGCCCCTGCACAGATGCTTAAGATGAAAGACCTATGTTTCAAGACACGATATTCTATGTAAAATAAGGTACTATGTGCAGTATGTGAAGATGTTTTAAACCGGATTTTGTAGCATCAAACTTCTAAATAACACAGTAGTTTAATTTATGTATGTATTACTAGTAGCAGAATAGGAAGAGGACATTCCTGAAAGAAACAAATCAAACATTTAATATTTTTTTTACTGTGACAGCTCATTATCCAGCCAGGAAGGTAATAGATATTACACATCTGTAAACTGCAATGCTAGAATGGTTTTACAAATTTCTGCTGTTTGTAAAGTCATTGAAGTAGGAAGAGATAACAAAGATAATCATCCCAATGTAAGGCACTATTAACTGTGAAATTTTTCCATGGAATGCTTCAGTGCTTTTTTACAGTAATGATGGCATGGACCCTTGTACCTGTATACATTTTTCATGCAGTAAAATCTATTTCTTTTCTTTGCGATAAAGTGCTTTTGAATTCAGCAAGTAAAAAATGTTGATTCAGCAACACACAGAGGACACCCACACACATTCAGCTGGCATGGTATCTGCTGAAATGCAGCCACCACAAGGAAACAGGCTGTGGCATGGCTCTTCAGGCAACTGCTAGGACATATGGAAACCCCAGGATATCCTGGGAGGTGAAATGGGAAGACTCATATTTAGACTCTCTGTGTTTTCATTTAACAAAAGAATAGTTCAAATATCACTTCTTTATTTCAGAAATAAAGTATTCTATGTATTTCTTATAGAAAGCCCCCAAGGGGAAAATCAGAAACCAACTCTCAGTTTGTTTTTAAAGCTCAAAGCCTGTTCTATTTTAGTCCATGCAAATATGCACTTGGCAGAGGATTCCACCTAAACCATCAGTCAGAAATCTAGGCAAATGCTTTACAATCCCAGAAAGAGCCAGAATTATCCTTGCCCATGGAAGGCAGGGCAGCATGTGCCTGCCCTGTTGAAGGTCACTGGAGATGCAGGTGACTTCTGTCACAAACCACGTTATCCCTCAGACCAGTGCTGCCACGAAACATGGATGGATGATGGATTTCTTCCTAGGGTGCCAAAAAGCCGGGATGCAGATTTGCTTCAAACCTGCCACAGAATGAGCCTTGCTGGAGACATCTTGGGCCCCAGGCTGACACAGGGCAACACAAGGATGTTTTTCTGGGCAGGGCTAGAAATCCCCTGTCAACAGCAGTATCTAACAAGCTTTCAGCTCATTATGAATGACGATGGATGGATTAAAAGCATAGTGCAAAAATGTCAAGATGGAGAATGTTAGAGCTCAGAAGATAAAAATTAACTCTAATATTCATTGACTACAAACATGGAAAAAACCCAAACACCAGGAATGCAGGAAATAAATCATTAACAGTGCTGAAAGTTAAGGGAATAAAAGATTCAACTACTTCCACTATTTTGTGGGAAGCTCAAAAAAACCCTTTGCATTTTATCAGATCCCATGACAGTTAAACATCTTATTTCTGGCACACATCTTCATGATGTTGTGTTACAGGGAAGGTTACTGAATGTTGAAAAATCCCTTTGAATCTTCACAGTGATTTTGCAGCTTTCAGCTCTCTGAAAAAGTCCCCAGGGCTGAATTAAAGTTGGAATGGAAGGCACATCTCCCACACCCCAGCACAATTCTTTGCCCTGCTCTAACTGCTCTTGTCCTCTTAGTCTTCTTTAATAATTCATCCAGAACTGCCTCTCTGCAAAATCACTGTGAAGATTCAAAGGGAGTTTTCAGCAGCAGGCCCCAGTAAGCTCAGTCACAAACCTGCTTTTAAATGCTACTCATCAAAACAAGTAAAAAGAAATAACATTTGATACAGGAGGAGCAGAGATTACTCTGAATTAGATAGATTCTGAGCTTCCCCAGGAGAACTCTGAAGCACTTAGGAAGCAAAAATCAGGCTGCACTACTTCTAAACAGGAAGCAAGTGCCTTGTAAATGGGAATTGCTAAACCTTTCTATTTTTCTTTCTCCTCTAGCATCTGTATTACACAGGAATTTGGAGGGGGAAAAGAAAGGTGGCAATCAAGAAAGAAGTTTCAGAAAAGGTAGGAGAGGGGTAACATCAAAAAGGATCTGTGCTACCAGTCTCAGAACTTAAGTGGAGGACATTAAAATGCACTGAATTTTTTTTTTTTTTTTTTTTTGTAACAAAGGAAGAATAGAGCATTAATGGCAGAATGGTTACTCATGAAGACCTCAGTTCTGTTTTATAGGATCTTTAGCTCAGTTTCTAAAGTTCTTTGGAAAACATGGTCATTACAACACATGGCTTAGTCTCCTGGAAATTGGAGCCAAGCCACTGGTGCACAAGAAAATTAGATTAATCTCAAGTCTTAACTGTACTTTAACCCCCCTCCCCTGCAGCTGGTAAAGCTCAGTGACAAGATAGGCACGTCTTAACAATGAGGCTCAAAACACTAAATTGTCCAACAGTCCCACCACCACTGAGGTATATCCAAAGCAAGAAACAGAGGCTCCTCAAAGCATGTTTGGTTTAAAAAAAAAAAAAAAAAAAAAGAAAAAAGGTAAGCTAATTTCATTATAACAATAAAAAAATAGATATTCTGAAGGAAAGGTAAAAAAATACAGCAATTTGTATGTAAGTGTTGAATACCCTGTTAACTAAGAGCCAAATTAAACTATATTGCTAATGGAGCTCAGCCAAATACTGTCTTATCTCTCTAATCAGAAGCTGAATGAAAAAACTAGGAAGCAAAATGAAAAAAAATTACTCAAACCCTTGCATGCCTTTAGTTCTCTTATCTACAAAGCATCAAAAGTAGATCCAAAACTTGCTAATTATTTTCCCCTTTCTGCAACAGGAAGATCAAGAGAGGCATGGAAATGTTTGTTCCCTCAGTAAAACTGCATCATGCTTTTCCTAACCCTGTTAGGATGAGGACATGACTGTGGGATGCTCAACAGTATTTCCACTTTTAGCAGGAAGCAAAGGACAGTAATGAGGGTGCCCAGCTCTGTGGAGTCTGTTCAGCAGCACAGAAGAAGCTCAGAGAAACACCTGAGGAAATCAGGTACTTGGCTAATGTGAACCCTCATTCAGCACCTAACGATGCATAAATACAGAAAGCGACAGCAAAGGAAATGTCAAAAACCTGCTTGAAGGCTTTGTAACACCAGCCAGGTGGCATTGAAGACACATCAGTCTGGCTCTGTGACCTGTCATTCCATATTCACAGGCTACCTTCAGCCCCACCAGTCACAGCTATTGACAGAGGAGTGGCCTTCAAGAATTTTGGACTGTTATTACCAGCTTTTAGAAAGGACATGAATGAAAAGATGGTTTAAAACAATAAGCAGGCAAAATATTCAACGTGAAGATTGAATAAGCCAAAGCACTGACTCAAATTTCATTCAAGTCAAGAAGAGACTTCCTGTTATAGACCAGGATTTTGGCTGACAAAGAATTTTCCTTAGTAATTCACTTCCTTGCTATGGACTTCTTGCACCTAGGAGGTATGCTCCAGCTAGCTTGAGGAAGATTGCTACAATAAAAACCAGACAACTTGTGAACTAGGACAGAAGAATGGTCACTTTCTACCACTCATTCTGGTCGGCATGCAAATCTATGTACCTCATAAATTCATCCCCCATACATCAGTTAGCATCTTTTTCCTCTGAAAGGAAGCCCTCAGCAGTGTGCCAGAAACTAATTTGGCTCCCTTCTAACAGATATTAATTAAAACCTCATCCAAATGAGGACTGGAAGATGAGCCCTTTCCCCTTGTAATGTTTTAAAATGCAATTAAGAGTAAATGGTACAACTGAAAGGATGCCTAGACAAATAGTGATGGGTTCCAGAAGCAGAACCATTTGCCACAAGCAACATTCATTCAGAACACAAGGTAATGGTACCAGGAAAAGCCAAGAAAGAATGAGGCTTAATTAAATTTCATTAAAAGAACATAAAATCTTGACAGCACTCTGTAACAGCTCTGTCTCAAACACTGCCTGATCGAATCCCTTGGACTGTGGTACAACAGTCCCTTCCATGCCACTTGGGCTCCAGGTATTTCAACAGTACTGGAAGCCTGAGGCTGCAGAGAGCAGCTCCTGTCACCAGAAGGGCTTTAACCCAGTCACACCCCTCCTGACACTTGAGGGGGAAAAAGAGGGTGTGTAGTTCTCAATAAATTGGGAAAAATATATATTATCACAGCAACTTCACTTTCCTACTACTTAGAAAATACATATATAGGCTGGGGGGGGAGGGGGGGGGGGCGATAAAGACTAGTGACAACTGCACACAAGACACAAATATTATCTGGATAGGACAAGACCAGAATTTGAAAAGACCAGAAGCTTGCATGCAAGTTAAAACTTGCTATTATTAGTCCAATTCCCCTTTCCCATTCCCTTTGATTCCTCTGTGAAAAACGGAGCTGGTGAAAGCTCAGTTTTCTTCAGAGTGAGATTCCTTCAGTAGAAGGAAAACTAATAATTTTATATGCATTCGGAGAGATTCCTGGAAGCAACCAAGGATTTAAAGGAAGCTACTTAAGTCCACCTGCCTGTTTAAGCCTGAAACAACCCTAAGCCACGTGCTGCTTGACCTGTCTATTCTCAAAATCCTGCTGCCAGCCTCCCAACAGCTCCTTACCCTCCACACTTGCAATGTGCTCTTTGGTGATTGCAAACCAGAGTTTGGTAACCATCATCTAAACCAGCAGATAAGCACTGTAAAAAAGAACAGATTGACCAGCATACGCATCTTTTTAAAAAATCTTCTATTTTCCCCCTCTGGTGCTAAGCAGGCACACAGTAAAACAAACAAAATACCAATCTGAAAATAGATTTTCTGTCTAGGTGGCTTTAAATAAGACTGAATGATGAAAAAGCCTAAACCCTTGGCTGAACAGAGAAAGACTGTTCAACATGAACACCCCTAGAGAAGGAAATACCAGAGTTAAAGGAGGAATGGACAAAGCAGATAAAGCTGTCATTTCTGGCAGAGAGGAGAGGCTAAGAAGTTTCTAAACCCCAGAGCAAAGCCCAGGATGGAAAGAATCAGAGTCAAAGCCAGGTTGTTCTGAATTTGCATGCACTCTATAAAAGGCCTGACAAAGTTACTTTAACTGAAAAAAAATCGGAAGGCTTTAATTTATTCAGGAATGAACCTTATTTCTTTTGTGCACATTCAGTAAGAGTTCAAAAGACCAAAATTCAACTTTGATACTTTAAAAAAACATTAACTCCTTAAATCACTGGGCATCCTGAGCAACATAGATACATTGAAGAGTCTGCTGGATATGACAGAATGAACACCTTTCTGACCTGCAGAAGCAAACCAAAACAACAGCTTGAAGTAGATTTGTTTTGAACCACGTGATGTTCTATGTGTATCTAAAAAAATCCAACTGATAACACCCAAACCTTTCTGTGGCACAGCAATTGTCACTTCAAAGGATTTTTCACACTCCTGACCACATCTGGTTCCCTTCAGAGGCTGCTCTGAATACAAAACAGACACACTGTGAAAGAAAACCTACTTTACACCATAACGTTGCCCTTATTTGTTGACATCTAGATCTACTATTTATTTTCTTTTAGTTTAGCATAACTTGATGCATACAACCATAGAGACCTGATGCAGTTTATTCAGCTCTTGTACTGCAGTTTTTCCTCCATCAGCTGAGCTAACTGATTTCAGTGGATATCTAAACACTGCCCTATTTTATCTGGGCCTAGCATGACATTTTGAAAGGACCCAAGTAACTTGAACAAAGCACCACAAAGAATTCACAGATCTCACTGATGGAAATACTTTTTATTAGAAAGAGTAACAAAGTGCTTCCCATAGGATTCATTCAATACAGAGTTTTTTAAGAAGTGAGATTTTTCCTTTATATATGGACAGTTTTGATGTGATGATGTTTCAGTGCAAACAGAGTTCTCCAAGATTCTCCTGCAGAGCTCTTCTGTACACACTACTGCAACCATTTATGCATCTGGCAGTCGTGAAGCAGCACTGAAGAGTCCATCCCTTAAAAAATGGAGGTTATGTAAAGCGTTTGCAATGTCACACTGACCAACAGGAATTATATTGTTTGTTGTTAAACACAGATTTAAGGGACATAATTCTTTCATACAGTCCTACACACAGGTGCTTTTAGTTCTATCAATAATAATAATAACAGCATAAATAACAATTTTTACTATATAGACAACAGTGAAATTGCCTTTTTTTTCTTTTTAAAAATTAACCTCCTGCCTTTTTAACTAGGGACATCTTTTGAACATTTGGTGCTTCCTTTGCCTTCCTACTATGTCTGGATGGAATAAAAAAACACAAACAAGGACTGTTCACCTATTTCCCCCTCACTTTTGGCACACATTAATGATCAGTTTTCTTTGGACACATATATTCATCATTTCACCCCATTCCACTTTCCACTCTTTATGTCTGATTCTATCCCAGTTCCCCTTTTTCCTTAGCTCCTCCTGCCTTTCCTGCAAATGAGAAGGAGATAGTACAGCAATAGCACAAAACTAGGACAGACATTTCAGTACAAACTGTTATACACAAGGGAATGTATGAAACCAAACAGGAGAGGAGAATTGACCATGCAATGCATTCCTCTTTTTTCATTTTCAGCTAACCTTACACCACTAGCACTGTTTTTTCAGGTTAAAAACGCGAAACTTCTAAAAAGGACCATTAGTTACCCTTAAGAGAAACCACTTAAGGCATTCACTAAACCCAGTACCAGCCCCAAAGCTACCCTTACCTTTCCCCAGAGTACATGTACACAAACATGAACATCGAACAAACAACTGAACTGAATTCACAAGTGCAACAGTCACAGTTCTGCTCATGCTGAAAGGTCACATGTATATAAACGAAGCTGTTGGTCACACCCGTGGCTCACTGTTCCCCCTTCCTTATGTACAGAGCACAATCACCACTTCAAGAAAATACCACATGCTATCTCACAGCACAGCACCTTTACACAACAGAACTACTGCAACAAGGGTATCACAGAAACACTTCTTCCTATGGGATGAAGGGAATTAAATGAGATCCTCTGTACAGTAACTGGATTGTGGGAAGAAAGAAAGGATGTTTTTAAACTTTTAACAACAGGATGCTTTTGTAATACAACCCTTATACAGGAGGAGAATACACATAACCCCATCATTCTATTTATACAAATCTGCAAAGATGTAAACAGATGTTCTCCTTATAGGGGACTTGAAACAAACCCAAAGCTTACCCCTAGGCACTTTTGAGTACAGAGCTCCTGGCTCTGAGCTCAGCCTCTACCTGCTGTCCAAGGTTTCCTTGCCACCAGCAGAACTATTTAACCAGTGCCAATCAACACAGGCTGCCATCTAGCTACACAGCTGGGCCTCAGTCCCAGTGCCCTGCAGTCCTGCTGGTCCAGCAGAGCCTCCTGAATCCACACGCAGAGTCATCTGAAGATCCAGAGAGGTGACCTGTCTCCTCAGAAGGATACTACCTGCTCATTAGAAAAGCACAGAGACGCATCAAGAGATGGCATTTCAATACAAAATAATCTAGAGGAGCAGGACTTTCATGTTCACTGCCCTAAATAACAATTATTTCCCTAAAAGGAAAGTCTGTAAGAAATGGGGCCAGCAGTCCTGGAAACAGAGCCTAACAGACAAAATGATCCATGCAAAAAGATGGACTTGAGAATCCAGCTGCAGGAATGGGACTATAGGGAACCCTCCCTTAACTTTAAAAGTCTTTGAATAAGACAGCATCTTCAACTAATTTATTGTTGTAAAAACATTTAGGAAAAAAGTCACTGCAAAAGGTTAAATAATTTTCTGTAAATTTCACATCTCCTATTACATCTCTTTAAGCAAATACGTAATTTCACTCTACCACAGATGAAATCAATTCTGCAATTAAGTTTCTTTCTAAGAGTAATGTACAACAAATATTAAATTGTTAGCCCATTCAGCAGTAGTAGTAAAGTATAAGTAGTAAAGATTCTGTCCCATTTTTCTGTTTCTTTTCAGGAGAAGAAGAGAACTTGGAAATACCCAGAACACCCTGGGGTGGTTACTGGGGAGCTGAGTGAATTTTATCCTGAATCTATAGAACCTATTCCCTAGGCTGTGTGGCCCATGACATATACCTGTAGGTGGGTATTTTTGCTGCCTAGTATGGAAAGGAACCAGGTAAGACCACTAAATAAAATAACCACCTGGTTTCAACTCCATTCTTGCCTTGCATGAGGAAACAGGTCCAGTTTGCTTAGGTGCACGAAGCTTTAGCTTGTGTGGGCCCACACTGCAGCAAATGTGGGAAGCACTGAGAGATCTGGTCTGCTGACTGCTTGTTCAGCCACTTGTCACACCACCCAGAGGAAGCAGACAACATTCACATTGTCTGGAATGGCAAGTGTCCAACACTGCAGCTGGAACTACCTACAAACTCCATGAATTATCCAAATATTTATCTTAAGAAGGAGGGCTGGGGGAAAGAGCAAGTACAAAAAATAAAGAAAGAAAAATAGCAGCAGGAGCTGAGTATATTTCCAAAAAAACAAGGCAGTGCTACACCAGACTGCTTGGCCAATGCAGACTGCAATTTTTCTTGAACAACAGCTGAAGTCCTGTGTGATGTCACTAACATTAGTATAAAGACATTTCACTGGCACAGCTTGTTTCCTGGGGGAAGAGCTTACTATAAACTACACTACCCCAAGTTGCTTTTGTGTCTGGAAATTGTACTCATCTTACAAATGCGGGTTTGGTACCAAACCTCCCTTATGCAGATTTAGCTTTTCAGCAAAACACAAACAAATTATGCAAATTCAGGGAACAAACAGCACATGAGCCCTCCCAGCAGTGAAACAGAGCACTCATAGCACGTGTTCTCTTAAAACCAGACATGAAATTTTCACTATACAAAGCAAGAACATGGGGAGAGGGGAGTGGAAAATGAAAAGCCACTCCTTTGGCTAAGGCCCCAAGAGCACAGAAAACGGTACATTTCACACCATTATATTACAAACATCTCCTTTCTTCCCCCTAAAAGATGTAGCAGGGCAGTGCTGATTTGGTTTAAAATGTAATTTTAGTCCTCATTGGAAGTTCAGCAATTTGAAGCATTGCAGCTTTTGATATACAACCCATTTACTTAAACACATAAATCCACTGACATAGTGACAGTGTAGAAATACATAATCCAAATAGTATCTATAAAATTTTACTGTTGTACATAAATAATGACAAGGCACAGAACAGCCACCAGTCCAAGAGCTTGTAGGCCAAGAAACCAGAGCATAACCCAGAAGAATATAATTATCACGGGTTCTACTATCCGTTCTCCAAAGTACATCCTTGTGAAGCCTATTCTGATAAGGCTTTTGTTTAGTTCTCCAAACAGAGTCCCCATCTTCTTATAGTCATCTATCACAGGTTCCGTGGTGTGGTTCCTTTGTTCTTGGTGGACCTGCAGACAGAAGACAAAAAGAGGAAATATGTTGTACAATTTTATTACTGTGATTCTGAACAAGTCTCTCATCTGTTTCTATCTGAATGCATAAAACTAAGGTACACATGCAATAAATCTACTCCTTAAATCAAAAGATTGAAAATGCTACATAACTTGTGACCTTGGTACAATGCTACGGATGTAACTTGTTCAAACCTGGGACATCTGAAGTGGTGCTACAAATACATGACAGCCTCCCTCCCCTCCAGATGCCACTCTAGAGGTGTAAAGCTCTCCTGCAGCTCATACATCTTACCTGTCTGTGCAACGTGCCTGTGGTTGTCAGGGCAACCACCACAGAATGAGATGTTTCTCATTTCAGGGAGGAGATTTGGCTGAACTATTTCCAGAACATCTCCAGAACTACAAGAATGATATCAAACTATTAAAGATGGACTATGAAATATTGTGTACTGAAGGCCAGGTAAATGAAGGGCTGCTAATCACTACTGAAAGAAGGGCACTGCATCTGACTAGTAAAGTGACAAACATCTATCCCAATGTTGGTTTAAGAAGCCATGCAAGTCCAGCAAAGGAAGACAGACCCAAGGACTGCACAGACACAAAGTGGTGGCATAAAAACCAAAAGGGAAGGAGAAACAAGTTCTGGACCTTTTGTGAAATAAAAACTGGCAGAGCAAATGCACAGGAAGGCAGAGATCCATCTTTAAATGAAGATGACACAGGTAAATATCATTGCAGAAAACAGGAATGTATCACCATATAAACTGCAACTAGATTAGAGCTTGAGATCCCATCTCTCTGCCCGGTGTCCAGAGATTCTTTGCACAAAGCCCTATTGCCGTGTGTTTGGGTATGACAGGGCAAACATGCTTTCAAGATGATGAACATGAGTCTTCTAATGCTTCCATTAGGCAGCAGTGAAAACACATACAGCAGGTACTCATAAATAATTCAGCTGACTGATCAATAGGTCGTACAAATTGCCCAAAAGCTCTGTGTGCAATTAGTCTACTCCCAGATTGAAAGCAAACATGCTCCATCTTCAAGGATGAATGCTATTCTGCATCCCTTGTTCCATGGCATGGTCTTGGTAGAGAAACAGAAATTCCCTTTCACATCAGAACCAGGCTCTCCATTAGAGAGCAAATAATAAAGTGAATTACCATTCTTACAGAAAAACATACAGCAAACACCAATGGAAGCTAATATTGTTTTTCTAAGTCAGACTTTAGGCCACCATGCAGAATTTGCTGGCTGAATGCTCTGGGTAAAGCCCTACAGCTGCTGCTGAAAAGAAAACCCCAACAGTCCCTCAGCTGAAAGTACCAGGACTTTTTTTTCTTTTTAAAATTTACTTACTCATTAAGAGCCTGGTTTAAGCTTCAGTACTGAGTCCCATAAAGGGAGAGGTGAAGGAAGCCTAAATAGTAATGTGTTCATAACTAATTCATAACTAACATTCTGTTCACTCCTTCTGTGGTTCTACAGAACATCCTGATCAGGGAGAACTGCAGTACAGACACTTGCCTCTTTTCAGCTCACTTCGTAAGCCCAGGTTATTTTCTCCCCCTTACTGGATTTCCTTCAGCAAATTGGTTTTAACTGTGCTTTATTTTATTCAATTAAATTCAAAGAAACATTGACTCATTGATAATCCAAATGTTTCAAGATCAGTCTGTTCTGGAAAAACAGAGCCTCTTGTGAACCCCTGTAAACTCAGTGGGGCTGGGAATACAGTGGAACTCCAATTCCTCCATTCTCAAAGAGCACAGGGAGACAAACAGACTCTTAGCTTAAGAGTATACTCACACAACAGCTGGTATACTGATCACAACAACTAGAGGAAAAGTGAAGGGATGTGGTGGGAAGGGAAAATAAATTTATTTGCTTCCTGCATGCAGAGATCAGAGGGAGTACATGACAGATGATGGTGGAGAAGATCAGAGCACAGCTCACATCAAGCCGTGCAGAGATCACTTCTGAGAGAACAGCTGAGAAATCACTAAATTTTTTAGCCATGGCCAGGGCAACCAGGAGGGGGGAAAAACATGCACATCACTTCTTTACCCCAGGCTTCTCAGTGGTACTCAGCAAGGTCCTGGAAGCCTTCACACAGAGCAAGTGAGGCTGCCAGGAGGCTGCCAGCGGGCACAGGTCTGCAGGTCCTCTGCAGCTCCCACTGGGCCAAGCAGGATTAACCACACCTTCTGCCAACAGTGCCTTTCCTGGTACGAGGCAGAGGACATACAACTGCACTGGCTGCCCTGCTTGCTTTGATAAGCTAACAGCAAGAAGTTGCACACCCTCTCTTAAGCAAAGTTGACATAGTAAATTCCATCTCACTTAGGCTGTCAGGTATTTTTTATTTTTTCACTACCCCTCCCTCACCTTCTCAAACAAGGATAGATTCATGGATTCCAAAGGAATTACACACAGGGAGCTGCCAGGCACAGAGATTGACAAGTGTATGTTTAACTATAAAACAAGTGTCAAGTTATTTTTCCAAATATTTTTCAATAGCTTACAAAACCATTCAAAATGATCAAGGAAATTCTCAATACTCCAAAGTCTGTTTCAGTTAATTCAGGATAAGCATATCTAGCTTCAGGCAACTCAGCAATAAGCAAGTGAAGCTGAGAACAGATGATCAGTCATGAAACACTGATGGCATATTTTTGTTTACTATTGCATAATATTTCACATGCTGGACAAATGCATTTCTTCAGAGGTGTAGCTAAAACAGAATTAGGGCAAATGCTAGTAAAGTTACAATACTCCAAATTGCTAAGGAGTAATAAATAAGCTTTAACACTGCAGCTAGAATTTCTTGTTTCTCTCACTAACCTTCAGGGCAACAGTAAAATGGCATGCAGCCGCATATATGTACCATAGCTCTCAAATCATAACCTCAGAACCAATTTTTTTTTTCTTTTGGCCAAAAAATACTTTCCTAAACAATTTTAGAATTTGGCCATCTTCAGTGAACACACAGTTCCCAGCTGACTCTTTAATTTTTACTGAACTATTTTCATAGGGCTATTTTCATACTAATCTTGCTGAATCAGCCTGAAGCTAGACAGACACTACCATAACAGACAAAATGTGGACAGAGAAATGCACCCATTCTGATCAGCTGCACCCCCTTGCCTCTACAAAACCAGAGCTTCCTCATGTAAAAGCAGAAGTTTCTGTTTCAAAGTTGCTATTTTAAAATTCAACAGCCCAGCCTAGGCTTCATGACTTTTAAGAATCGATTGTGTATCAGGAGGGAGCAGAGGGAATTTCTTGATCTGCCCTAGCCCCAGAGAAATCATGCTTTCCAGGCTTTTCCCCGCTGCTCTTCTCATAATTAACAGGTGCCATGCAGGGGGAACTCCCAGACTTCATCTGCTACAGCTCAGGAGGGAATGTAAGAAAGGACCACCTCATCTTCACTCATTTGTTTGCCTTTCCTCACTCTTTAAAACACAGGACTTATGAAGAAATTCAGAAGGACTGGGGAACAGCAGTGCAGCCAGAGATCTAGATGGATACAGATTAATATATGCCCAAAATAATTCCTGAAAAGAACAGCAGCATTGCCTCCCAGACAAGAATTCTCTTCCCCCCTTCCTCCAACTGGCTGAAAGGCACTCACCAAATATACACATATGGTATTATTCCTGAAGGAGAAATGAGAACAAGGCTTTCCTAAGCGAAGTCTAAACCAGAATGTATTGAAATGCTGATTGCATTTGTTTCCTAACCTAATGTTTCTTATCAAATTACTGTAATGAATTACTTCTTATTGTAATTTAAATTAGTTTTAGATCAATATAATTTTATTTTAGACTTACTGGGATGACTTAGTCTGAATTCTGAATCTATACTGTCAGCTTGAAACTATTGCCCCTTGTCCTATCCCCACATGCCCCTGTAAATAGTCCCTCTCCTATTCTCTCCTTTTAGGCACTGCAAGGTGCTATAATGGCTCCCTGGAGCCTTCTCTTCTCCAGGCTGAACAGCCCCAACTCTCTCAGCCTGTATGCATGTCTGAGCACCTTCATGACCCTCTACTGGACTCATTCCAGCAGGTCCATGCTCTTCCTGTGCTGGGAGCTCCAGTGCTTGCAGCACTCTATAGTCAATTTTGTATTTGGTTTCTAACTTTTTATTTTAAATTATTTAAAGCGAAAACCAGAGTTATCATACAGAACAGAAAGGGAAGCACCTGATCTGCTCCACTGCTCAGCATGCACAAAGGCCTTCACAAACCCATTGGTATCTGCAGGTTCCACCAACCACTCAATTTCCTCTGGTCTTTTCAGATGTTTGATATTTTAAAATTTCCCTCCCTATTTAAAATGGCAGATTTTCATCAGCAAAGCCACGGTCTGCTGTCTCCCACTGTTTACTGGCAGAAAGTCAGAACTTGAAGATCCAAACTCTAAAAACCTTTTATACTGAAACCTGGAACTAAATTTTCCCCTCTGTTAAGGTCAAATAGCTTAGGGGCTTTGATGTTTCAAGGAGAACCATGACAGGCCCTCACAGATGTGATGCAGGACACCATAAAATCACCTTTTTTCAGAATGAAACCCTACAAGGAGGTCACAGAGGAGCTACTAAGTGCCAAGTTCTGTCTGCTTCCAGAACAGCTGATGCTCCTACATCCCTGAAGTGCTTCTGGAAGAAAATCCTACATGTAACCGAATCTTTTCCTTGACTAGCTTTAAAAGAACAAAGAAGGTAAAGTCCTACTCATCCTGCTGAACCCAACTAACGTCTGACTGTGGCTTTTCCAGTTGTGCTTGTCATCAACACAACACACAAAATTCCCTGTGCTCCGACCACTAACTACCCCTGCTTATGGCAAACTTCCACACATTCACTGAAACTCACTGCTTCCCAAACTCGGGAAAACACATGGTATGTCACGAGTACAGGCTGCTCCACACCAGCCTGACAGGACAACCTTTTTCTTGCTTACTCCTTTCCTATCAAAGGGTGCTTTGACCAGGCAGTGAAACATGAGATCCCATCAGAACATCCATCCCCCGGAAAGAAGCCATCTTTGCAGTGAGTCACATGCTATTCCCTGGGAGAGAAGGATAAAGTTAGCACTGAACTTTTCTCAATGGCCCAAGACTGATCCCTGTCTGTATCTCCAATGTGTAATATAGCCAGTTTATGGTCTTTTCCCCTCAAATTGCTGAAAGCACACCACTCCTCCTCCTGACCATTTGCAGATCACACCAAGAAAGTCTACCAAGCCCTTGGAGAATGCAGAACACAAATGGATCCAAGAGGGACACAAAACAACCCTACACACTTGGGAAGTTATTTTCATGTGTGTAATCAAAAAGAGCATGGGAGCACATGAACAGCTCTAAAGTAACCACAAGTTTCAGTTCTGTAACCTCACTCCTCCTGTGGCTGTGTGGAGAACAGGTATAGTTAAGGTTTTCCAGGCATTAGATCTGCTGAAGCAGCAGCCTGAGCCACAGTTTTCCACACTTAGCCTAAGAATCTTGAGGTGGCGTGTTTAGTTTGGGATTTTTGAGTGTGTGTGGAAAAAAAACCCCAAGTAACTGACTTGAGTGAAATAATTGGATAAAGTTCAAGAGCCTTTGTTTTGTGGGAGGAGAGAATAGATGAACACAAGGAACCTGCTCCTCATGAAGATCCAGGATGTTAAAAAAAAATCCCTTGAACCATTCTGAAGGTGCAAGGCTCATTAAAGCAAACCAAGTAGCATTCTTCTATTTGGTCATGACTAATGAACAGAAGAAACCTCAAGTCTTCTCTTGCTCAATTTGAAAAATTCCCACCACAGATTTAACAACAGCACCAGACTGAGTACAAGTCTGTAATTGCCTCTTTTCTTGCATCTACTGCCTGAAAGGACATTAAACAAACACTGAACTCCAACAATGGGAAAAAAAGCCAATGAATTGGAAAAATAGCTACACTCCATTTAAAAGCTTATGATTTTACAGCCAAAAAAGTGCTGCTAGGCAAAGAAGGCAATGAGAGAGGACACAAAAAGTATACTCAATGTTCACCTCTATCACAGAGTATCAGTGTCTCCAAAGTGTTTGACATGCCCCAGATCACAATTCATCATACGTACAGTTATAAAAGAAAGAAAAAGAATGGCATATTTAATTGAATAATTTCCGCATTATATATAAAAGAAATCACTTTTCAGTTCCATAGCAAGCATGTGTTTAATGACATCTAAATGAGACATCAGAAAACCCCTGGAATAAAGAATGCAGGGATGACTTCTGAATGAGGTATTAAAAAAACCCCAACCGTCTAATAAAGAAATGCAGGGATAGCACGTTTACACACCCATCTGAACATTTCTTTTTTTTTTCCAAGTAAGAAGTTTTCCCTGCAGTATTTAACTGCTCACTACCTATTTTACTCCAGTCGTGGTTATTTTTACTCCTAGGAACAGGTGGTGTGTCTGCTGTCTGAAGCCCACAGACACCTAAATGTCAAAAAAGGCAGTGAGGTATAACTTTAAGAACAAGCTTACTCTCAAAAACATAGGATTATTTTTCAGTAAGCTGGGAATGTTAATGTTCAGAAGAGAGTGCCTCAGAGTAATCTTTTTTAGAAGATGCAAACTGAAACTACTTCAGGACCACTCATAAGAAAAAAAAAAAAAGAGAAGAAAGTGAGCAGATGACAGAGACCAGGATGGAAGAAACCACAAGTTCCCTCCCCGCTAGAATAAGAGACCAACTTATCTGGGTGCAGACAGGGACACACCAGCCAACACACAGCGACAAATATTTAATAGTTGGGTAGCCAGCCATGGAAGCCCTGAGGGAAGGAACGATCCAGTCTCGCCGGTACTCAGCCATCCACGGAACCCAGTGTATTGCCACAGCCAGGCTCTGGAGGTCTGCAGCCAACAGAATCCCAGCTGGTGCCTCCTCTCAGTGCAAAGCACAGCCTCAGCCCATTGCAGGGCACCAGCACAAGCCTGCTGATGCTCTGGCCAGGTGGGCACTGCTTTTCTGCCTCCTACTCCTCCACATGGGCACAACAGTTTCATTACTAGTAACACCTGGCACCTGATCAGGAGCTCACCCCGCTTTCTTGTACTTAAAACATATCTTACACTTAATTAAAAGAAAAGTGAAATTTGCCAAGGGCAAATGAATCTTTGGCAATGCTTCTTATTTTCTTCCTCTTTACTACAGGAAGAGACAGGTCTCCCTTTCACCTTTTGCTAGCATAAAATGAACAATCAGTATCTAACCTTGTAAATGCAAGCAGTAAAAAGATCTTGATATTGAGCCAACAGACTATAAAGATAACAAAATTAATTTCAACTGTCTGGAGAGGGAAAAAAAACAACAGCCAAGCGCATTCATTTCTCTAGGCTAATTTTTATCTGATATTTAACTATGAAAAGATCAATAGATTTGGAAATGAAAAAAAATAATACCTCAATCCCAGATGAAAAACAAGACATAAAAAACTAAGCTTAACTTCTTCCTCTGGGAAAAAGAAGTAAATGCAAGAAAACTAGAAAAATCCGTAATATCAAAGGTACTTTATAGCAGCTACCAATGAAAGTGACATATTTAGAGGAAGTTTAAACAGAAGATTGCAAACCAAAGACTGGGTTAACATTTATTTTACAGCAGGAATCTAGAAATCATTTATAAAATTGAGGCAAGACGTTTCTATAGAAACAAGCAACAACATAAGAAAAGCAACAGCGCCAGATTCCCTTCAGTCAGCTTTTACAGCAACTCAAGTTTAAAATCAACAGTTGCTTCAACAAACTCTGAAATACCAGGAGAAGTTTTGTGTTAAAGAGATGAAAAGGCTTTTCCAGATACTTTAGCTTGTTATGGATGGAACAGAGATAGCTTCAAAAAGAACAGAAGCTTCCCTTGATAAACACAAGAAATGTCCCATAATTTCACGAGTAAATTTCCCACTAATACAGCACCAGATGAGAAAGTGTGAAAGACAGGAAAGGAACCTGGCACCGGAGGGTCCATGGGAAAGAAAACCTGCCTGCCCCATGTCAAGATCTATGGCCTCTCTCTCCCATTTTAGGATGCTGTTTACACTCCCTCTTATGCTCCTGCTGTTCCTGTAACTTGATCCCATCTGTACTGCAATTTTACACAGAGACTAAATCAAATGCAGTCTTTAATCCACTTTTTCATTACACCTGCAACATTTAATTTCCATTTGATTTAATTTATCAGGGCCCCCTACTAAAACTGATCAGCTTGACTCAGCAAAAAGGTTTGTAATCCCCGTACATTCAGCATGGTATCAAATGCACTGGCTTGCTGAAAAACAACAGCTGTTAATTTTTGCCTTTTAAAGAGAGGATATTTCTATTTGCTTCTATCTCCAGAATACCTTTTTCTTTAAGAAAATGGGATCTTCCCATCATTCAAACAGAGCATATTATCCTACCTATCGTAGGTGCTACAGGTATATTTGAAGAGTTGGTTTTTTTTTTCCTGCAAATTCTGTTAAGCCCCAGAAAACTTAACAATGCTTTTAAGAAAGTTATTAACATCTATTATTTTATAGTTATGAACCTCTGCAACAGAATGAATTTATCTATAGAACAAATTTGGGATTAAGTCCTCCTTGTCAAGTATGACTACTTTCGGAAACAAATTCCAACAATTGTGAGCCAGGGAAACCTACAATTTTCAGATTATCTCAGTGTGGAATAAATTAGAAATAGGTTTCCAGCCTTAGGCATTGCAAATTCCACATATACAAGTGTACTTTGAAACATTTTTCATCATTACTGACTTATTACTGAAATTATACCATTCATTATCAGCAACACAGCACACAGCCACCCAACAGTCTAATGAAGATTTTACACAAGGCATAGCACAGGTCTGTTGATATTCTCTAGTTCTGTTTCTGCTCATCCTCCCCATTTCTAGAGAAATACTAGTGATACTGTAAAGTTATTCAAAAAGTTCAGGGCTTGAATTTAGTTAAGACACCCATACCTCCTCAACAAAATTATCAATTCTCAATGCCCTTTTGGAAGAGCACCTCTAAATCTGAAGTCATCTATTAGAAAATAAAATACTCAACTTATAGCCATAAAACACTGTAGTAGTAATAATAATAATAATAATAATAATAATAATAATAATAATAATTATTATTATTATTATTATTAAACATCCCAAAGGCTTACAAACTTAGGTTAATGAAAAGGTGATAGTCTATGCTAAAAATCTACCTGCAAATACACATATCACATATTAACTCTACACTTAAACGTTTTCTAGAAGCCTTGGTTTCACACTTAAACAGCACTGTGGATTCTGTGTATCCCAAACCAGCGTGGAGATCCTGGCTTCACTGAAGCAACTAGGAATTTTCTTATTGCTTTCAACTTTGATTACAAGGAACTAAACCCCATTCTTGCCCAGACAGGGAACTGCCCACAGCTCTCAGTACAGAAGGCAACCACAGTGCCACAGCTGTCAGGAGCTCCAGTGTGACACACAGCATGGCTTCAAAGTCCCTCAAGACAGACAGGGGGTTTGCATCCTGCTAATACCACCTCATGTCCTGCTGTGGGCATGTGCAGGATGCAGGCGATACAAACACAGGACTTCTGCATCAACTTTTATTAATACACACCTCATGCTTTTCTATTCTTATTTAACAGTTTAATTTATAGGTGTTGATGAGATTAGAATGCAGTAATGTGACAGAGGCTAGCCTATTTTAGGAAGTGGGTTAGAGAAGGAGGTCCGAGGTCCTTATCTCTAGTGATACTGAAAATACAGGACAATTTATGTGTCTGATTAATAACTATCAACAATTAGGAAAAAAATGTTATCTTGAGGGGCAAAGCAACAACCTCCTCCTCCCATGGCTTCAGGAGTAGATGAATCTTTGGGTGCTTTCACTTACTACTTCTGAACCCCAGCACTGCAATACAGGAGAGGTGGAAGAAACTACCCAGGTCCTGCAGTGCTTTGAAGACTAAAATAGGTGTAATTACCTTTGCATGCAAACTTACAAAGGATACAAATCAAATTATCATCCAATTCAGTTTGTAAATCTAATGACAGAAGTAGGTAATTCTACAGCTGATTGCAATAACGAATTTCAAAGACAATGTATAACATACATATCCTTCCACTCTTTCAAAAATGTACCTGTCAATAATTTCATTAAACATGCCTGTGCTGGCACAATAACAAACTTCAATAAAAAATTAAAGCCAGAGGGTATGGTATTAGATATATTTATTTCCAACTGAATACTCTTTCTTAAAAGAGGGTGTACTCATTATTACTTAGGTTCTGCTTGTCAAGAAGGTACTCTTTTCATTTTCTGTTACAAGGTATGATCTTACACAAACTGTGTTTATTTTTCAGGAAATGGGAAAAACCAAATCATACCCAGGTTTGAAGCCTCGGAGTCCTAAAAGTCCCTCTCAAAAAAGGCCAAAGGATTTTCTCTCATGCAGGCTTTACTTCACACCAGATGAGAGCAATAAGAATTTATACCAAGAGCACAGCAGATTTTGCCCCCTTTCTTTTGCATGGCACATATGACTAAGGTGGTGCACACGTTCATAGCTCAAGAGAGAACACGGAACAGGAAAACACAGGCTGAGGACCAGAGTCTGTGCTGGCAGAGCAAATACCCTCAGCAAACACAGCGACAGCGCCGGGCCTCCACCAGAGACTCCAGTAAGGACCCAGCCTGGAAACAGGATCCCTGCCGGCTGGAAAGGCAGAGGTCAGCAACAATTCTTCCATAAGAGCAAAAAAGGGCGGGGAAAACTGATTATTTTGAGAGAAAACTGAACACACTCAAGAAAGCAAAAAAGGTACTGAGTGTGACAAAGTTTGGTGACACAGGAGCCCCTCCAAATCAAGATACAAGTTTGTTCTTCTCTTGAACAAGATAATGTGGGACTTTCTGTCAGAGTTTGCAGCAAGTGCAGGTACCACCAACTCTCGTGTCCTTATGTCTTCCCTACACATAAAAATAAAATAATACTGAATCATACTGCTTATTTATCCAATTATTATATTATTTTCCCAGCTAACTGCACCTCTGTGTGCAGAAAAACTACTCTATGCTATGACATTGAAACATCCAATAAATAGGAAGGATTTTCTCCTTCTTCCTTGTGGCATATTTAAAATCTCTGCTATCCAGTTGTTACACCCTAACTTGTCAGAAAGGGCCAGGATCCCTACCTGTGCTTGAGAAAGTGGGAAGAGAATTTGACAGCCAAGTGTGGCTGTGGCCACCCAAGCAGTACCTTTATCAGTTTCATTTGAGCATGTGTTTAGGCACCACTGGAAGGCAGCTCTTCAGCCTGCACCATCCCCTGAAACCACAACACACCCGTCGCTAAGAAGCAGCTGTAAACTGCAGGGGAAAGCTCCTTGGCAAGGAATTACAACTAGTTTGAGCACAGTAATGCATGAGATGATCTGATGCAACTTTTGAACCTCTCCTTCCAGGGAGAACAGTAACCAGAATCAGCAAATATTCCTTACTTGTCTCCTGGCACATCCTGCAGGAGGGCTTATGGACACAGAAAGAACTCTGAGCCCCCCTTGGTGCACTTGTCCTGTCCTTACCCTACATTCGGGCATGTGCTCTGCTCTGCCCCATTTTTCTAGAGAAAGGGGCAAGCAGATGTGCTGACTTACGTAAATGTGGCGTAAATGTGGCTAAGTGGGTTCTCAAGTACCAGAATCTTTCAGAGTGGCCCGCTTCTAGATGTCATGTCAGGCAAGTACTACCAGACACTTTCCAATATTAAATTATTTCAGCTGTTACATGGTTAAGTTCAGAGCATCTTAAAAGAATTTTCAATCAAAATTATTGATACAATCAAAACCATCCTGAAATTACATAGGGATGCGCTCCCGGCAGCTCTGTTTGTCTCTGTGCAATCATGAGTGCTAGTACATTTCAGAGCTGATCACTGCATTCTACTATTGTGTACGAAAAAGGTTGTGTTCTTTTTTTCCTGTAAATCAAACATCAATAAAGGTGCATTAAGAGCACTGCCTTTGTCTAAACAGCGGGATGATGCTGTCTGCAAAACAAAAGAGTGCCTGGAAAGGCAGTTTACAGCTAACAATAGGGAAACGGCTCCTAAGCAAAAAGCCCACTTCCATGCCATAAAAATATAAATACTGAAGCAGACAAAAAAAAAAAAAAAAAAAAAAAAAAAAAAAAAAGAGTTGGTGTTTTCCTCCAATTACAGTACATTACGTTTCCTAAGTAATACAGAGACCAAAAGCTTAAAATACTCAAGTGAACGAACGCAAGAGCTGAACTACTGGGGGGGATTCCGGGGATGGCAAGAACAGCCCGGCTATTTCCAGCGAGATACCCATGTGGATGCCATGCCGGGACTACCCTTGTCCATCTGCTCCCATTTTCGCCCAGGCGGACTAAGCGTCCCGGAGGGAAGAGCGCGGGTCAGGCGGGCCCACTGGCGGGACACTCCAGCACCACGCGTGGGCAGCCCCACGCAGGTTGCATAAGCCCCGCCGCAATGGAGCGTTACCGGGGGCGGCTCACGGGTGGGCTGCACCGGGAATGCCACGGCAGGGAATCAAAAGCGTCTCCGCTCCTCTGCCGCTGCCGCGGCCCGCCCTCCCCGACCCCCGCCGGGCGGGCACCCACCTGCTCCTCCGGGCGCCGCCGGTGCCGGGCGGCCGCCGCGCCCGCCTCCCGCTCGCAGTCCCCGGGCGGCGCTGGCGGCGGGAGCCGCGCCGCCGAGCCCATGGCTGCTCCGCGCCCCGCGGCACCGAGCGCTGCCCGCGCTCCGCCGGCCGGGGCGGGACGGGGCCGTCACGGGGTCCGGGCAGCGGCGGCACGGAGGGAGGAACGGAGGGAGGGCGGCGCCGCCGGAGCGGGGGGCGGCCCCTGGCCGCGGCCCCGCGGCGGGGATGGGGGCCCGGGGCGGGGAGCTGCTGCTGCCGGCTCCCGCCTCGGGCTGGGCCGGCCCTCGCCGCTCGTTGGAGCGAAAAACAAACCAAGCTCCCGATTTCTAAAGCTTTTGTTAAAAGCAGGAAGTGCCAGGTGTGAATAAAGCGTTAATTTTAGCACCGCTCCTCGTTGGCGTGTCCCTGGGGAGGGACGGCTGCCTCTTGGCAGTGTGAGATGTGGCATTCTCTGTCCCTCCCTCGGGAAGGAGGAGACACTGGCCTCGCTCTTCCGAAGCTGCTTGGATCGTGTCTTCTGTTCTTTAAAAGGAACTAATAAACACCAGGAAGAAGAGAACGCAACAGCAGTCCCCGAAGATAAGACTTGGTGTATGGACAATGCCAGGGAAGGTTTAGATTGGATTTTAGCAAGGAATTCTTCACTGTAAGGGTGGTCGAGCATTGGAACAGGCTGCCCTGGTGAAATCATCATCCCTGGAGGTATTAAAAGATGTGTAGATGTGGCACTTGGGAACACGGTTCAGTGGTGAACTTGGCACTGCTGGGTTAACAGGCTCAGTGATCTAAAGGTCTTTTCCAAGGGATTCTCTGAGTCGGTGCTAATCAAGTGCCTCTGCACAGGGTGTGCCTGGCTCCCGCTTTGAGCTCCACTGTCCCCACCACTGTCCCTCTGCAGAGAGCCCTCACTCCCACCCGCCCTGCACGCCTTATCCATGTTGTCTATCCACAGGAAGGACAGAGTCTGAAAATGAAGCTGGATTTGAATGTGTGGGATTCCCAAGCTGTGGTGGGACCGCCATGGTCATCCTTATGCATCTTTCCTCCCCATCCAGTTCATGCACTGTTGGTAGCAGGTCTGCTTGGCTCAGTTTTCATTCCATAAACAATTAATGGAGGTTCTAACAGGTTGTTTAACAGCAGGATTCGGTGGAAATCATGCATCTGGTTTAATATTATATGGTTTTCTGGTGGCTAGGTGTGGATCCCACTGTCATTTGGAGCAAATTCTACCTGCTGTTTGCTTTTCCTGTCATTACTGTTGGGCAGCAAACAGCAGTAGCTGTTTGTAGCACACCTAAAACCATCACAAAAATCAGTGTGCTGTGGCATAGTCACACCTTCAGGCTACAAGCAAGCGTTCTTCATAAGTGGGGGACAATACACAAGTCACTGTACTTGCCAGGCCCCTCAGTTTGGCTGCAGGGGCTGAAGGCCAGCATGGGGACAGCTGGGACTGGGCACTGGGGGAGGGGGCCACTGCTCTGCCCACCCTGCTCGGCTGTGGCTCCTCATCCTGATGGAACAACTGGCCCAATCTGCTTCCCAAGGTGTAGGGTGGCCAAAAGCAGTTTGCCTTGAAGGCCTGACTAACTGCTTGCCTAGAGTTCTCACCCATTTGTTTGTTAGTATTTTTTTCTTAGGAACGGGGAGAGGCTTGAAGAAATATAACACTGTTTGTAAACTATTGACTAGTGACCATAAACTATTGCAGTCCTGATGGCATGCAAAATTAATGGACACAAGAAAAAATCCTATGGACTTTACCACCAGGCACTATGGTGATACATCTCTTTGCACAATATGACTGCTCATCAGCAGTGTAGTAAAACATCCCTGAGGTTCGCTGCTCTGTGGGCCATTTGTGAAGAAATGAAGTGTCATACATAGTACTAACATTCTGTAAAAGCCCTCTAGAAAAAAAAGTCTTAATTTAAGTGTAGATTAGGTTTCTATTCCAGTGCGATTATTAGTACACTTACATCCATAAACCTTTGCTGTGTTGTGGATCACAAAAATGTTCATTAAAATTTTTTTAGGAAAAGTCTATGCTGAGACCACCACTGTTCTTCTCAGTACATCCTCTGACCCCACTGCCTCCTGGGGACTGGTGACCATCCTGCCAGGAGTAGTAAAGCATGTTGGCTGGCTTAGTGCTGTTCTTTCTTCCTTACATATCTGCAGTCCCTCTAGTTTAGTGTTATCTCCCTGTAGACAAAGATTCTTCCCTTAATTCTGCAGTGAAGGAAAGTTTGTCATATTTCTTAAAAAGCCACACTCCTTCCTACTGCAGCTGGCAGCCTTTGACTGCTTCTTCACATTGAGCAACTCCCTGGCACTCCGCGTGTGAAGGCACCTCTGGATAACAGATCCAGTGCTCAGAGAAAGAACAGGGACTCAGAAGCCTTCACTGAGATCTCTTAGGATGCATTCACCATTGTAACCTGTGCAACTTCACTAACATCAAAGAAACCTGATCCCCTTCATAGGAAATGTTCACATGGCAACCTTTAGCTCTTCTCATGGTGAACTTTCTGAGGCTTCATGTGCTCTGTGCACCGGTGCCTGGCTCTGTGAATGTAGCTGAGCTGCTGCAAACTGCTCTGTTTTTCCTTTGTTTTACTGAAATTTGGATTATTCCCTGACATTTGGAAGTGTCTGGTAGCTTCATAAAGATCTAATCACAAGCTGAAGGATCTGTCACCAGAAGAGATCCTCACAACTTACCAGCTCTCCTTTCAACTCTCAGGATCTCTGTCTGAGGGAAGTTCCCCACCCCTCAAAGCCTTCTGGACATGCCTGATCTTCTTCTGATGGTGCCTTCTCCCAGTAGCAATACTTTCAGAAAATGTAGGGATAAATCTCAGTGTAACTTAAGTGATAGGCAAAAAAGCAATGTGCCAAAAAAAAAAAAAAAAAAAAAACAAACCCCAAAAAACAAACAAACAAACAAACAAAAAACCCACAAAAAAACCCCCCAAAAAAACCAACCAACCAAACAAAAAAAACCCCAGAGATGATGCAAGCTAAAGGACAGATTCTGCAAAATAATTGTTTTGCATAGGGCAATTTCTAGTTGATTTGTAAATATGTGTACAGACAAAATTATCTCCCAAGGAATAAAAAGAGCTCACCTTGCATAACTCTGTTATTTGGGGGTCACTAAGGAGAGTCAGAACCTCATGCTAAAAATCTGTAATTAAAGGGGTTTTGTGAAAAGCAGGTGCTTGCAGCTGGAAGAAGACTGAATGCTGCAGCTTTGCTGAGAGACAGGACAGGCTGAGCCCTCTGGCCTTGCTGAAACACCGCTCCAGGCTGCAAAACACAGACACAGCTGCAATGAGTGGGACTAAACTCCCTCTATTTAGTTCTGACCATAGCCAGTAGTAGGTGGTGGGGAGAAGGTAACAGATGCTGCAGTGATACTTCTTGAGATTATTCTTGTGGCTTCCAGTAGTCTGAGGTTCAGAGACTTCCTGATCCCGGGTGCAGAGTTGGGCGATGAGAGCAGTATTTTAAAGGCAGAGAGGAAGGAAGGAGTGCAACCACACGGATCACATGCAGCTGAGTCACACGGAGTGCTTCTATTGGTCTTGTCACCCAGGGATATGTATCCCATTCACCCTGCACTTTTGTTTTCATGCCCATGGCATTCAGTCATGTCTTCTTAGGCTGCTGCCATGGCCAGGGCAGTGAGCCCCCTCTCTAAGGACATGAGCTGCTCCTGCCCTCAGGACTTGCCCATCCCAGCTACCTGCCTAAGGGCACGAAGGCAAAGCTGAAGCCTGCCAGAGTGCAGTCTGTGGTTTGACGATACGACAAAACCAGGTTTTGGCTGTTTAAGTCCAGATTGAAAAAGACATTGCTGTGTAGGACACAGACTCTTTCAAACAGGTCAAACATTTTTTGATGGGTTAGCACTGTGTATAAAGGTTGTATACCAGAGCAGGCACTGTGTGTCCTCTCTCCCACCTGGTAGAAAGCTGGCATGAACAGCCATCATTAGCATAAAATCAGGCACCATCAACCAGCCAATTCAACAGACACACATATGTGTGCCTGTATCTGCTCCAGACCAAACCTTTGGAGTTATTCCCAACACAAAACTCATCCTTGTGGAGACTCAGAAGGGGCTAGATATAGAAGGAATTAGATAAAGTGCATGTCCAGAGTTCTCACCTCCTTGCTATCTGCCACTTCCTATCAGTGTCAACTCAACTAACTTCCTTTAATAAGTATGTGATTAAGAACTTCAGAAAAAAACAAAACAAAAATGCAAAACTTTCCCCGCCCTATATATACATCCAACAGATGTAACTGACTTCAGTATGAGATTCACTCAGATTGCTGACTGCACAGTTTAATCCAAATCTTTTCAATCTTCAGAGTTCATCTAAATATTAAAAAGCTTGGAAAAAACAGAGGTTCTTTAAAGCTCAGTTAATGGAAACTTTTGTCATAACTGGTAAAAGGTCAATGTGGTTTTATACAGTATAATGGATTTACTGATGAATGGAACATTTCAAACTCTCTGATGGGTTTTTTCTACTTTATATTCCAGATGTTAATATAAGTAAATTCTCTAAACTCTCAGACAATTTGTCCAGTATGACCATGCAGCTTATGATGGTCATTGCAGCTCTTACATGGATTTTTGAAGTAAAGCTGTTAAATTTTGTAATTTCCTTAGATCCTTCAAGCATATTAAGAAATACAAGAAAGGGCTTTTCCAGCACCGGATAAAGTGAACTGGAAGAAATTGGAATTCAAAACATGAAAATATATTAAAGGATACTGAATAAAAATGAAATGAAACAATTAATTTGGTTCCTTTTTCTTCCATGTATAATGACAAAAGGACACTGAAGATCACTTTGCATTAGCAATATCTTTCTCCAACAGTTGATATATATCATGAAATCTCATTTAAGGGTCAAAGCAAAATATACATGGGCTCATATACAGGGGCTCAGAAAGGCAGAGGAAAAACAGTAATGGAGAAGTTCTATTACCAAAGGTCACCTGGAGCACTCCTAGGCATTGCAGGGTGATTTTCTGTAGTACTTTTCGTAATGCATTTTCCAGTGTAACTTTTTAAAAATGTTTCAGGTAAATTCTGCCATTTCCCTTGGATATTATTTCGCAGTATAAAAAAGTCTGACAAAAGGCATTTTCCTGGCTATCAAGTCCAAAAATTTCCCTTTTATTTCATTCTGTTTTTAGGTGAGGTTAATTTATCATCCTTGATGAGAGGGTGATTTTCTGCATAGACTGCTTGAATGATTAATATTTACCATCATCCTATTAGAATAAGTAGGCTTTCAAATCTAAATTTTAAAACTTAAATTTGCTTACTTACAATTGCTCTGATCTTTTGTAATTTATTACCATTCATCTTGGCTACCACCTCAGAAGTGAGTTTTGATTTTCTTATCTTGCTATGAGCCTTTTATAAGCATTTACTCCACTGCAGTATAAGCTCAGAGCAGGCAAAAATATTTTGAAAATGTATAGACAGTCCAAATTCACAGGAGGGTATTTTTTTATTACTTCAGGATGTGGGAAATATGGGTCCAGTTTGCTGCTTGCTGCCATGCACAAGGCTCCTGTGCTTCCAGCAGTTTTCCACAGGAATAGAGACCTTTTCATTTTGCAGTCCTTTTTTTTGCTGTGTTGCATAGCAATAAGACTTTTCTCTCAGTTCATCTGAAAGTTGAAATAAATCTGACACAGTACTAATAGGATGCTTTATCTTCACAGTGCCACCACACCAGTGTCACAAGTCCCTCTCCCTGCCTCTCCCTTCCTCATCCACCCCGGTGGCCCATTGCCTTCCCACAGCTGTAGGTGCATGCAGGACCCTGTTGTGGGCCTGGAGAGAAACATATTGGCCAAGTATGACAAAGAGCTTGTGATCATTCCTAGCTCCTTCTCACAAACAGTTTTGTTGCCACTAAGCCAGGATGGAGCTTTGAGTCACAGGAACAGAAACAAATGGCTCGAGGGATGAGAAAGAGAAGGGAGAGAAAAACTCTTAATAAGGTACTGGTGCTTAACATTCCACGCTCTGAATCTATGACCTCATCCCCAATATTTAATTATGCTTGCTCTCTCCTCCACTGAGAATCTTCTTTACATGAAAAAAAGCCCTTTTTTGTTTTGTTTTAAGGACAAGGATATTCAGCCAGTGGGTACTTTAATAAATATGGACTCATAAAGCAAAATTTGTTAGGCTAAAATAAACCCTTAGCTTTCTTTAATGTGCTGTCATTTGTCCAAGTGCAAGTAAGGACAGGCTGCTGTTTGGGGAGTTTGTGTGTGTATGTGGGTTAAGTCTCATGTGTACAGATGAATTAGAGTTTTGAGCAATTCTGAGCATATAAAACTAAACTGCAGAAAGAAACAAGGGATATGTGCCAGCAGAAGAGGCCCTTTGGTTAAAACTAGGAAAGATCATGTTAATTCCTGATTAAAATCCCAAGAACCCAGCAACCACAAGTGATTGTGGCAGCATGATTTTCTCAAAGAAATATCAATGAATATATATGTGCACGATAAGGAAGAGGGATGGCTTTACTCAAAGTATTCACTGAGAAGGCTTTCTGGCACCCCAGAGTGGGCAGATGAACAGACATAGGGAGAAAGACCGGCAGAAAAATGTTTTGTTTTTAGCCTGGCAATAGAGACAGCATTTTATTTTCTGACAATAGAAGCCTGTGAGAACGTTCCATGTGTGTGTGCATGTGTGCAAGACTCAAGCTGGGTCTGAGGAGTCAGGGCTATGCTTGGTGGTGACTTGAGTTTATGTGGCCCCAGTTTCATTTGCTGTAATTAATTTAATGTGACTACAAATCAGACAAGGTTCATTCAAGAGAGTTATTAGAGATTCAGAAAGGCCTAAGTGATTTGGTTTAAACTCGATTTTTTTTTTAAACAAAGCTTGATTATTTGAAGCTGTCATGTATTCTTGTGCTTCAGGGAAGGGAATAATAAATTTTTATCTTGGACTAATTTAAGGCTTTCCATAAAATCATGTGAATAATTCACAATGGATAATTTATTTTATTAATTTTACCTCTCCTCTTTGCTAATTGTCCCCAAGCAGAGCAAATTTTTCTCAAAAGTATTTGTTATTAAAATTTATTTGGAAAGTCTTTCCTTTAAATAAAGTTATGGATCTGCAGTAAATTCATGACTAGATCTCTGTGAATACTTGACAGTCATCCCCTGAGACAGGAAGGTAGAGCTGGATATGTTTTCCTGGCTATGGTCCCTTGTTTACTGAATATCCAGTCCCTGGGGCCCCTCTCAAAGTACTTTGGGGTTCTCTTCTGACTTGTGCAAGGTGAGGAGAAAGCTAAGGTGATAAATACCACATCTGCTACACTTGAAGATGTAGCTGGGAAGTGAACTGCATCCCAGTTGCACCACTGACTGGATAAAATGTTCATTAGGAAAAATAAAGACTGAGCCCATTGGCTGTTTCTGAGATGTTTGCCAAAATATTTGCCTTGCTTAACATTGTCATATCCTTGAAGAGGGGATGCAAGAGTCAAGAACTTAGTCAAAGAATGTTTAGACAACTAAGATTGCAGATAATGCAACATCAGGCTTTTTAAAAGTATCCTGAGATGTTTGTGAAAGTGCCAGGGAACACCTACTGGTACCTTTGGTCACCTAAATAACATTTGAATATGATTAAAATTAATATTAACCATCATCCTTTGGATTTTTTCTGCTTTTTTTTTCAAGCCCTAACTACCTACATTTCACTATGACTGAACCAGGACCTTCTTAAGGACTAAATTATAACACTTAGCTCCTGGACAAGAAGAAATTATTACAGATCAAGTCTTTAATAATTTAAGCTACAGAGAGCAATAAAATCTGATCTTTCTCTATTGGATTAAAAAACAACACAAAACAATGCAACAGAGACCTGCTGTGATGACAGGCTAAACTTCAACTAAGAGGCAAAACTTAATTACACTGCCCCAGCCTGGGTTCAGAGTAAACTAAAGGCTACTATATTATTAACTCCTCTGTGCTTTGGTAAGAAAAAGGGAGATTACAAAATGGAAGCATCTGGCACCCCTCAGAACTTAATTAAAGAAATGCAAAGAACCTACTATTGCTATTACAATTTCTCTTTGGGGCAACAAAAGATAAATGTAGGAAGTAGGAAAGGAGAAACTATGAAAAACTAAGGAACCCGCCCCAAACAAATACTGAATAACTGAGTTTTTCATGGCTGTCAAGCCTTCTGTTCTTTATCTCCTGAGCAAATTGGTCTAAATATTATATACTAAGATACTTAAAATACTGAATGAGTTCTGCTTTGAAATTACTACTATTTTTTAAACTTTTTTTTTCTTTTCACATTAGTGTTGGAGAGTGAGTGTAAAATATTATTATGGGCCTACATTAAAGCAACAGCTGTTAAGTCTTTAAAGCTGCTCAGGGATCGTGATTTGGCTTCAGTGAATGCATAGTTGACTTATTGCCTAATTATGGAGAGCTGGTGTACTTAATAAAAATACCTAACTGAAGTATTTAGCCTTTAAAATACCATTTTTCCCATATCAGATTATTTTTGTACTTTTTGTTCAGGGAGGCATCCAAACAGAACAGAGCAAATTTATTGTTCTCAAAGAAGTGCAAATCTCTTCCGGTGCTGCATGACTGTTAAGAAAAGAAAAGAAAATGGCTAATTCCAAAGGGAAAAACAATGGAAAAGCAAAGTTGCTAAAAGCTTTTCTAAAAGCTGATTCATGTTCTTGTTTGTCTTGTGTCCTCATGCCTTCCTTTTTAATTAATATAACTGCAAGTCTATAACTTTAAAAAATATTAGAATATAATAGTACTGGAGTAAAGTGATTTTATATATTTTTAATGGGGTTTTCACTCTGGACAGTTATCCTGGAACATTCATATTAGGACAGGTTAATCCAGACCAATCTCATGGAGACCAGCCCATCAGACCAGCTCTGCTCACCTAACAGATGCTAAAATAACCATTCAATTTAGACAGACTTGAGGCAGTGATTCTAAGAGAGAGATGCTCATTAAATTAAGACACCTAGTAAAAAAAAGAGGAAAAGTGTTGAACCCATGTCTGGTTTGAATTCAAAGGTTTTTTTAAAGTATGTGATGACCTTCCTTGGACAAATTTAGCATCCTGAAGCCTTTACTCCTAAGCACAGTTTCAGTAGGACCCAAACGGCAGCTTTCAGGATGAAATGTGCTGCTGGTGCTCCACGTGGCTGCAGCAATAGCAGTCAGGGGTGCTAGGAAACAGCACTTTGAGAAGTGTGTTTGGAGTGTGTTTGTTAGAGAGGAGAACAGGCACTAAAAGCTACATAGGTCACACAAGGCTGATGTGACATTGCCTTTGACACTGATCATTTGAAATGTGCTACTTTACATGCAGGAACCTCAACCTGAACTCACTGACTGAAATTCTCAGTCAACTTCTTCACTATCATATAAGTGAGGGTGTGATCAAGCAAAAGAATAATGAGAACTTGTGTTGCTCCAAAGCAGCAAAGCCTGATTATGTATAGCAAAAATTCCTTTATTATTTAGAGAGAAAATGTCAGAAATTTTAAGAAAATTTAAGTTCTGCTAAACTGTTCCTAAGAATATAATCTAGAAAAGCTTCTGATCTTTAACATTTGGAAATGCAAGTTCTGTGATATTAAACTAAACCTCATTCAAATAAACGTATTTGTGGAAATCAATGCCTTTCCTGCTTATTTTCTTCATTTTGAGTTTCTCATCAATTTATATGATCATTAGTTTTTCAATTAGAATTTCCTATCCTTCCTGTCTGATTGGCTTTTTTTTTCTTTTTATGCCATATGAGATATTTTGTAACTTAATTAACTTTATATAGAGGCACTTCTGCAAACCACAGTATAAAACTTTGAGGTTGTGTGCTAAGAAGCTGCACTGAATTTGGCTATGGTCATCATTGTTTTGTGCAATTGTTTAGTAATTGCTATGGCATATGTGTGAATCTGTAAAACCACTGAATTCTTTAAAATATCAATCAAATAGTGCTTATCACTATAAGAAATGCTTTGCTGATCAAGGCAGACAAAATTATAGATATTATGAAACTTAGTGGTGTATTGTGCTTACAGATGCACAATACTGATTACATCTCTAGTCTTGTAAATAATGTATGTAATCTTGAATTTTGCTTTTAGTTCGTGCCTTGTCATGGAAAAATACATTGTCTTTTGCAGCTTCAGGACTGGAGTTGGAACCAAGTGATCTCTTTTCTCTGAAGGGAGATCTGAAAGAAGAATATATATGCCTGGAAATAGATGTCAAAAAACTGGTCTCTGATTCCTTAGTATTGTGGTTCCTCTGAGGTTCTGGGTCAAGATTTAGCACTGAGTGGCATTAGGAGTAGTCTCAAAGCATGAAGAGGACTGCCTGCTTCTCATCACCTTAAAATGTTTCTGTATGCCCATGCCTCATCCTCATTCTCTTGTAACCTCTGCTCCTTTTCCTCCTTTCTCAGTAGGAACATATTCTCATCCCTGGCATTCTTTCTTTTTCACGGTTCAGAAATTGGTGTTTTGCAGTTAATCAGACCCCTGTTCAGGAACCAAGTTCTTTAGCATATCAGAAATAACAGGCTGAAAAATGGGGTGGGGGGCGGTGTGGAAAAGTGAATGGCCTAGTTTTGGTTACCATGGCAACAATGATAAAGTATAGTCTTAGTCTCAATTTTATTGTTCCTGTAGTACTTTTTTGGAATTTATTTGGTAGAGGCAAGAAATTTTCCCCTCTAATCTCTTTTGTAAAGCTCTCTAATACTAATTCTGGGTTGAGGGAGAAGTAGTAGGGTGGAGCTAGCAAGAAGGGCGGTATGAAGGGAGGCAGAGATGATAGCAAAGAGAAGGTTAGAAATTGTTCCTTTGTGGAAAGATTTGACATAAGAAGTTCCTCTGAGATGTATAATGAAGATCTGTGGAGAGGCCCTCAAACACTTTCAGTGTGGCTGGATAATTAGAATAATACAACTCCATTGTGAGGTTCCAAGGCATTGCAGGTGGAGCAGATTTTAAGAGAAGTACCCTGCCTCTGTGGGTGAGTGCCAGTTTTCATTTTAGTATTTGTATTTAACAACTCAGCTGAAACTCATAATGAGAACTCTAGCAAAATGTTTCAGATCAGAAATAGCAACAGCATGGTCCCAGGATGTTTCTGAGAGTTACTAGACCTGCTTGTTTCTATGATTGCAAACTAATTGAGCCTATTGTTTCCAGTTCAGTGTCTGCTTCTAGTGATGGTTTGGGGTCAGGTAGATTCCTCCTTCATGGTGTAGATTAGCACACAATTATGCTTCCTAGAACAGCCAATTTTGGCAAATTCCCTGGAAAGAGTTTTCCTTAACAGTAACAACTGTGACTTTTAAGTGAGTTTCATGCATTGACAGGATGAAGCCTTTTGTTCTTTCTGAGAAAGAGAGCTAGATACCTCGTATGCTGTTTTCTTGTAAGTGCTCTTACAATCATTACTCATGCTTTTTTGAGTTCCCTTACAAGCTTTTCAGCAGAACAAAACTAGGCAGGGTTGAAAATGTTTAATAGTTGTATATGTGTTGCACTAAGGAGACAGAAAGTTTTTAACAAAGAGTAATGAGTATACTGAGGTTTCTGAAAAACCTGGAAAGTAGATGGACTAGAAAACCACAAATGGTTCTAAATGACCCTTGATGGAAAATGAACAGAAATATAAGGGCAAAAAATTGATTTGCTGGTCAGGAAATAAAAGCTCTTCTCTAGCTCCATGTCATCAACACAGTATTCCTTAATTACCAACACAGTGTCACAGACCTGTCCTAGCGCAAAGGCCTTGGCAACTCTTCTCTATGATCTCACTGTCTTGCTTCTGGGAAAGTCATTTCTGTGGAAAGCAAGGAAAGAGCTGAGAGGGTCTTGTGGAAAGAACTGAAGTTGTCTGTCCAGGGCTGTATTGGCTGGGGCTTCTGCTGTGCACTGGCTGCTGACACATGAGATTGATTTATTTCACTGGGTTTCCTCATTTATGCTATACGGATATCTTCACTTTATACCAATTCCTCAATTTAACTCTCAGCTGGTATGGTGGAGAAGGTACATCAAGCAATGTGTGTGTTGAGTTAAAACAGCACAAAAATAAAGGTTTACGAATTCTGTGCTTGGGTGTTTTACATCATTGCAGGAAGCTCAGGCAGGGTGAATTTTCCTGCCTTTTTGGCTTATTCATTGTCCAAAACTCTGAGTTTGTGCCACTCAGTGGCTGTCACCTTTTCCATTTCCCTTCTCTATTGAATTACATACAAATCACTCACCATCACTCATGTATCTCGTCTAACAAACAGAGAGAAGAAAAACAGTCTATCCTGCAACACTGCAAAGAAGTTTTTTCCCTAATACTTCCATTTATTTGAGGCCAGGTCACTTTCCTTTTAAGTCAATGACAGAAATTCCACTCCCTAGGTTAAGGTCAAAATGATCTCCCTGGAAGAGAACTAGGTAGATTACATTTCCACAAACACAGAGATCCTTGCTCAATAATACCTTACAGCTCATATAATCATTATCTGAAGTTTATTTTTGCCTTCACGTGATTTTTAAACATAGAAGCCAGATGCCCAAGTGCCACCTCGTGGACAAAATGACTTTTTCTCCTGTCCTTGTCTAACCTTGTGTGCTAAAATTCCTCTTCCAGCAAGACCTGAGTTACAGAAGCCTCTAGGGAAGAGATCTAAATCAAGCAATTAATATGATCTCTATAATTAAATTTATCTCTAAATATCTAGCTCTACATATAGATACATTGGGTTAAAAAAACCCCGAAAACCACAACCAGACATAGTCAATGTGCACATCTATAGCTTCTTGTCCATGATAACTCCTGCCTTCACAGAGAGCTGACAGTAGCAGGAGCAGCTTCTGTGGCAGGCACACGAATGCCAAGAATTAAAAGCCATGTAGTGCAAACAGCTGGAAACTCATTTTCCTGATGAGGAATCCTTTCCTCCAACTAGCTGTTGTCACTGTCGGCTGCAGAAGTAGTTTTTACTACTATTGTTTTCCTCTAGGCTTCTGCAAGAGCCTGAGTTTTTGCTAAGTTGTATATTCCTGCTAAGATCCGTGGCATGGAGTTTGGAGGAAATGGGAAAACCTGGGACTCCTGAAGGATTTACTTGTTCTAGCTTAAAACACTAATGGGCTTCATTTTCGCAACGCTGTTATTGTGTGGAAAATTAATAATATAATAAATAATATAATATTATAATATAATATAATATAATATAATATAATATAATATAATATAATATAATATAATATAATATAATATAATATAATATAATAAACATAACATTTTAAAACTGATGAAAATAGTATTAAATACACTACTCTTATGTACCTATCCATACATAAAATGTAGTGGACTTTCACTGTGACTCATTTAGACCTTAGCCACTAGGCGGTAGTATAAGATTAAGTCATGCAGCAATATCTGGTAGTTTTGTTTTCATTTTGCAGGAAACTCCCGGCACCATAGAAAATACCGTAAAACACTCCTCCATTTATCAAATCAGCAAATCAGCACGACACTGAACAAAACTATGGCTCACAAGATTCACTTAACTATGGATCAAATGCATTATTTGAAGTTGATTGACCACCAGGACAATAGGTACACATCACATCTTCCCCCATGTTTTTCCCTCACCTTATCAGTTTGTGATGAGTAAGGTTCACCAAATACAGTTTAGTCATTGAAGAATCTTATTAGAATAAAAAACTACAATATAATCAAATTCTTCACACTGTGCTGTGAATCTTGCACTGGAACTGAACTAGGTGATCTAATTATAGGAGAAGTTCCTTTTCAGGGAATCACAGAATGGCCGAGATTGAAAGACACCTCTGGAGGTCATCTAGTCCATACCTGATCAAGCAGCACCATGTCCAGCTTGGTTCTTAGAATCTCCAAGGATGGAGACTCCTCAACACCTCTGGGCAACTTATGCCATTTTCTGACAACCTTGGAGTAAAAAGAAGCTTCCTTGTGCTTAGATTTTGTGGTGGCTTTTTTTTGGTGGTGGTGTTTTTTTTTTTTTTTTTTTTTTTTTTTTTTTTTTTTTTTTAAATCTGTGCCTATTGCCCCTTGTTCTGTCAGCAAGCATGACTGAAAAGAGCCTGGCTCTTTCTTTATTCCCTCTTTTTAGGTGTTAATATACATCAAAACAATTTAATTTCAATTTTGCGAGTGTTTCAGATGAATATGGAAATTTCAATCTGGGTCTAACATGACAAATTAATTTTATAGGGTTAGAACGATAAAAAGGGAGACTCCATGACCCCAGGGTACAATACTGAGTGCATTTGGGGAAGCTACAAGATGTAATGAATAAGTCATCCTGTTTTGCTGCATCTGCTGTGTTTGACTTCAGCAGCTCATATGATAAGGAGGTTGGTTGAATGCCTTCACTGGCTGCCAAGGTGAATTTGGGTAAGCAACAAAGAGAAAAGAGATGCAGCATTTTAGCTGCTTTTCCCACAAATGAAACAGTCCAATCTTTCTGCAATACTACCTGGGAGCCCTGAATTCAAGTTTTATTGACATCCTCATCTAATGTTCTTTTGTTCTACCAGTTAGATATAGGTCCTGCTAAAATACCTTGGGGTATTGTTTATTGTAGGGCTGTACTGCAATCTCCTCTTAATTTTATTTTTAATGATGGAGATAATCAGGAAGAAAGCCTTTTTGTAGATTTTCATAATTTAAAACTTTTTGTCTGGTGAGAAGAGGAATGCAGTACATTACTAGGAAGACTAAAAAACTTTCCTCAATTTATTGCTATTTTGCTAACTTTCCCTTGAAGTATATTTTAATTTTTTAAAGAGTTGCCAATATCCTTATTAACGTACATTTTGTACAGGGCTGTTTGGATCCACATTACTGCAAAGTGAATTTTAGACCAAGACTGGAAATAAGCCATGAAGTCCAAAGTAAAACAGTAAGGTGTTTTAATCTCAGGGTTTGTTTTTAGCCTATTACACGGAAAGGAGCCAAAAGCTACACAAGATTGTGGCCTCTCCCTTTTTGAAGAATAATTCTATGAATGTTCTCATTTAGCTGGAGTTCTGCCCTTTAAATACAAACAAATTCATGAAAGTTGATGCTCTTTAATTCTGAAGTCAATATATTGGTATGCATAACCTAGTGACCATAAAAACTGTAATTATATTCCAACTAAACCTATCTCAGTCTTACACAACCTTTCCCACAGATACTGATTTCTACTAGCTTATTTTCAACCTAAATTTGAACCATCCTTGATCAGTGTTTGCCAAACCAACCAGGGCTCTGTACATTTCTTATTTTTGCACAATGTTTTTCAATTATCGGACCTGATCTCTCAAGGAAAATGGAAAGACTCCCAGCACCTCTAATAGTTCAGGATGAGGTCATACACACTAATATGTGACTTTTTTTCATCTCTTTCATCCATTTTAATCTGATGCAAGTCATGAGTCCTCAAGACCCATTTACTTTTTCTTTTCTCTTATTTTTGGAGGAGCTTCATGCCATGTAGTGTCTTGAACTATAACATGAACATGGATACTGTAGGGGAGGGGGAGTCTCACAAAAACAACAAAAAAACCCCAACAAAAATCCCCCAAAAACCCACAAACTGTCCTTAGTTTTTTCTCATGAAGAAATTTCAGTTTGAATAGGTCGTGGTATGAACAACAAATATTGCAGATGTTGCAGTTCTTTGTGCTCTGTTATAGTATAGCTATTTCCTAGGTCTGTAGGTATTGATATATTACATAAAAATGCTTGTGGTTCTTTCCATAAAATAATAACATTAAACCCTTGCATCTTAATATATTACCTTGAAAACTCGAAGAGTCAATAGTTATTTTGGGAGGCTATCCAAAGGTTAACCAGATAAATTTAAAATTATGGTCATAAATAATCTAAACAATGACCAGCCGTAGAAACAGATGGTGCTTCTGGAAGGGCCCAAACCATTTCCACCCTTAATTCAATGTAAACCTCCTGTTTGGAGCTCTGGAGCAGAGGACCTTTGTGCCTGCCTTTAAATCCTTAATTTCTTTGAAGGTGAGATTTGTGACACAATGTGTGAAGCTTCTTTAATCAGAAACAATGCAAAGCCCCTGTTTGCATGATTGACAGATGAACTGAGACAGCTCTCCCGAAATCAGAGAGAATGATCATGGAGTTACACAAATTAGAGCTGAACATAACACACCCATTCATGCCTAGTTTTCCGCTGCCATTTGCTTATCATTTGTAGCGCAGATCAGTTCCTGTTATGGGATTATGAATTGTTAGTTAAACTTGTTATTATGGATTACTCCATGTCTGAAAATGATCAGTTTTGGTACCCACCTCTGATATTTCTGTAGTTTTGGGGATTTTTTGAATACAGCTTTATTTACTTCAGTTACTGGATTTGGCAGAATCAGATGCTTTGTGCTTGAAAGATATGAAGTAACTGAGGTGAATACTCTGAAACACTAACCTGAGCAAAATAACTCAAATAACAGGGGCTGTGTTTTTAGACAGCATGAAGGTTACCTGAATGATGATGAACCCACTAAAGGAGCAGTGGTGGTGAGTTCCAGCAGACCTATTCCCAGCTTTAGCGATTTTTTCCTACCAGTTCCTGCCAGGGGAAAAAAGAATAAAAAAAAAAAAAGTGGGTGTAGGTTTAATGCTAGGATGTGTTCACTAGGCAGGTTGTTGCCAAAAACCCTCTTTATGGAACAAAAAAATCATTACATCATAATAATTTAAAAGAATTATGTGAAATAAGTGCAGAATATGCTCACTCCGTGTAATTTATTAGTTCCTGTTCTTCATCAATCTTTCAGTCTCTTCTGCAACAGCTTATTTTTTACTTCCATGGTACTGAGGTATCCCATTCCAAAAGGAGGTAAAGGTATCCAAAGTGGGAAAAAAAAAGTCTGAGAATTTATGAACTAGATACATGGAGACATAAAACACCATTAAAATCCAAATAAATGGTACAATTATTACAACTCTGGGGCAGCATGAGTTAAAAGCATTTTCTCCTCTTTACAAAATACCCTAGACAGAAAATTCAAGAGTCAGTTGCATAAACCTACTTTTGCTCTAAAGTGGTTGGTTGTGGTTGTCTTTTTGTCTCAGTCAAGAGCCAGAAAACAGCTGTATTTATTTGATTTCAGGATATTTATAACTATTGATAAAACATGCAAGTCACTGGGTGGAGATATTTAATACAGAATAATTCCTAATGAGTCACTGGAAAGGAGAAAAAAAAATAATTTTTTTTTAACTTCTTATAGAGTCAAGGCAGCATAGCAACATTTGCAGTTCCAGAGACTAGATGATGTAGCTGTGGAGTTTAAGGTCTGTCTCTTGAAAGAGTTGAAAATAACTATCTTCCAGGATAAAGGAGTTAATATGTTTTACAGAACATAGGAAGGGGAGATGAACAGAGAAAGAGAGAAAGAAAGCATATGTGGAGGAAATAAATCTGTCTAGACCCTGGAGTACTCAGGAGAAGTTAAGTTTTAAAAGCTTGCATAAGAGTAGCTTCCAAATATTTGTGTCAAAAGCTTCTGTCACTAATGCATCTGAACTTTAAAACAATACTAAATAAATATACCTTCACAATTGTTTGAAAGAGAAAGAACTGAGCTACAGGGCCAGTGAAAGCTTTCCATTGAAAGATTTGCATTTCCCTTCAAGTAGGCTTATACAATTACAGTCATGGATGTGAAAGTGCTTCCTGTTCACAGCAAGAGCAGTGGGAGATTTGAGTAGCCCCCAGCTTGTGCCTGGTCCTGCTTCTCTTGGGGGGCAGCTGAGAGTCAGAAATGGGACCCAGCATTGTGTACATGGAAAGCAGTGTGTCCCTCAAGGCTGGGGCTACTGAGTGATATTTCTGTACCCCACACAAGCTTACCAGTTTGTATTGGCCAATATTATCCATCACTGTTGTGGTCCTTGTCACTTAAGTCACTTAAGTCACTGTTCATTATTATCTTCTTATAAGTGAGCAGTGCAGAATTACATTCCAGCATACAGCATGAAATACTTGCTGGCCCTCTGAAGCAACATCTCTAGATGAAAACTGGACTGATCTGATGGCTGTGGGGACAGTGAGCTCCTCTGAGAATTGAATGAGGTGGATTTTCTCTACAAGAATTATTAACTCCCAAACGCTTCAGGGCAAAATGCGATTACTGTGTCTTACTGCACATCTCAGAGCTTAACGGAGCATTTGGTGTTCAGAGGATGAGTAATTTCTGTCACAGGAGTGATTTTCCTGAGGGCTCTCTAAATTGACGTGAGCTTTCCTAGGCAGTCTGAGTGCTATTGCTTAGTTTGCCTTAGAGCCTCATGCAATAGTGCCTTATCTTGAGTTGTTCTCCTGTATACCACTGAAATAGAAGTATTTCCTAACAATGTACTGGCAAGTCAGAATGATTCAGAGCATTGGTGGCATCCTGAGGGAGGGCCAGGCACTCCAGCACCTTCTCTGTCTATATTCTGAGAGCTGGTACTGAGAGAGTGCATGGTCTGCTTTGCCTGACTTGCCTCCAAAGAGTCTGCCAGTTCTCTTATTCTTTGCGCTTCTCTCATTCCTGATGGTGAACTCAGCACTGTTGATTCAGAGAAGTGAATCTCAGTTACTGATGATTTTGCAAGGCTATTTATACATAGACATGTTTATACATAAACATATCACAGGATCACAGAATGGTTAAGTTTGGAAGGGTCTACAGTTGTAGTCACCTCGTCTAACCACCCAGCTCAAGCAGGGCCATCCCAGAGCACATGGCACAGGATTGTGTCCAGAGGGTTCTTGACTATCTCCAGGGAGGGAGACTCCACAACCTCTCTTGGCAACCTGTGCCAGGGCTCAGTCACCTGCACAAAAAATAAGTTCTTCCTCATGTTCAGGTGGAACTTTCTGTGCATCAGTTTCTGCCCATTGCCTCTTCTCCCATTGCTCAGCACCACTGAGAAGAGCCTGAATCAATCTCCTTGTCACCTCCACTTTAGATATTTATACACACTCTTGTGGATGAACAAGCCCAGCTTCCTCAGCCTTTCTGGAGGAAAGAGATGTTCCAGTCCCCTCATAATTTTTGTTGCTCTCCGCTGCATGTGCTCCAGGAGCTCCATGTCCCTCTTGTGCTGAGCAGCCCACAACTGGACACAGCACTCCAGATGTGCCTCCCCAGGGCTGAGCAGAGGGGCAGGATCACATCCCTCAACCTGCTGGCAATGCTCTTCCCAGTGCACCCCAGGATACCACTGGCCTTACTGGCCTCATATACATAGTAGAAATATAGATTGATATCTGTTTCTACAGTGACCAAAGGAAAAGGAGAAGGAATAGGAAGGAGAAATAATGAAAGAAACAGAAATATTAAAAAAAAAAAAAAAGATGAAAGATCAGATTCTAGATTACCAAAGTCAACTCTAACTTGACAGTGAAGACTTGGCAACAGCAGGAAACATCAGGCTTTTGTTTCATTGTATCAGTTCCAAGATTATAAACAGCACATTTTCCTAGATATTCTTCCAATATGAGATAAGCCTGAGAAACAGGCCAGTATGAACAGTGTTTAGGTTTCCTGTGCAGGAAGAGGCTGTGTGCATACTTTAAACCTTACCTTTTCACTATGCACTATCTAAACAGATACATCTTAAGAGACTTTTCAATGTCAGGACATCCCTCCTGCATCTTCTTTCCTGGTAGTATTATTGAAAATATTGACTTGTTATTGCTATTTCCACACAAGATGTGGAAATTACCGCTCTTTTCATTAAAATTGAAAAAAAATCAAGACCAAGCAGGGAGGGTTTTTGTTCTGCCAAGTAGGAGAGCTTAAAATGTGTTAAGCAGACTTGTTTGCAAAAGATTTTTATTCCAGCTTTAAGAAGTAGTTTTAGTAATTTTTTCACAAACCCTTTTGCCAGCACTCTCATAAACAATCTAATATATTAATCCTAATTTCTGACAAATGATGAGCATAGGGCTATCTCAAAAGTATTTTGATTTCTCCTCCTCATAAAAAACAAGAAGTGCACAATATGATCCAGGTGTTAAATTAGCATGAGCATTTGCAGATGCAACCAGTACAGCCATCTCAAAGTAATCTTTTTGTAAAAAAAAAAAATGAAAAGAAATATCCAGTTGAAAATTAGACCAGAAAAGAATTTTCTTCTCGTGTACCTTCATTAATTCTCTGGAATTACATTGAAACGAACAAGTTCAGCCAAATCATCATACAATTAGAACAAAAATCATACTTCCCACACTTCTGCTGGTGTCAGAATTACAGCTGGAACAACTACTGCATGAGATGATTTTTAAGTTCCATGAAAGCTGTGCTTACTGATTCAACACTATATTTTAAGTTTACAAATCCAGTGTCAGAAATCAATAATGTTCTTATAGTAATCTAGGGAAAAGCCTTTTCTAAACCTAATGTACATTGTATTTATTCCTAAAAATCTCATCAGCTAATCCCTTAGAAATAAACTCTTGTGCTATAGATGTCACGTATTTTCCTGTCTGTGCTTTCAATTTAAATGAATGCTTCCTTTTTTGAATTCTCTCACAGAGTATCTTTTACCTCTCTGCAGCCAACGAAAAATAGTTAAGTTTCCAGGAAGATGGAAGATTCCTATGCAGAGTTTATGAAGAAAAGTATGGATGCATACATTGCACACCTTCGCCTGTGTACATGTTGCACACAGGTAATGTAATTTGTCAACAGCCCTACACTGGGCAGCCAGTCTGCTACAGAGGGTCCAGTTGTGTGTGATGTTCATAAACATCCATACCAAAAATTAATCTGTCATGGATTCTGCTCGTAGAGTTCAACAAAGTTTGGATTTGTTCTTTCAAGATTTGATATGTAATCTCAATTAAAAAAAAACAGACATATCTTCTTTATTACCCTGTTCCTAAGAAAAGAGTGGGTAAGAATTAACTCTAGTATTATTTTAACCCAATTCACTGATGGTATCTCTTTTATAGCCATAAACTGTATATTGCAAACACTTGTTCACTTATTTTTTGTGCTGTAAATTTCTGCAATCAACTGCTACAAGGGACCTATTTTTGTCCTAATGCAACTACATCTCGGCCACCTGTTATTTCATGCAACAGTCTGGGACAATTAAAATTGTACAACTAAGACAAAGAGCAGGTTTACAGACAGATTTATTTCCACAAAAATCATCTGAAGGTATTTTGAAAATTTGTATGTTCACATACACAATGGACAGTCATCAAAACCTTTTAATTTTTGGACTCTGTAATGAAACTCCTACCAATCCTTAGGGATGATGCCATTTGCACACCTCACCAAGCATTAACTGACCCTCCAGCTGGCCTCTGGTAGTGCAAGCAGTTATCCTGGCTGTGAAGCTACTGTGGCTCTCAGAAAGGCAAATCTGCCACAAGATACTAGATGATTTTTCCACCAAGGCTGGCATTTTTCACTAGCAAATCATAAATAATCAATGTCCCACAGAAAAGTAGAAAATCCCATTAGACTAATATGGGGTAGAAATAGAAGAACATACCAGGCTGCTGATGAAATTCAGCTACCTTTTTAAGAATGAAAAACTCCATGATTACAGGCAATTGAACTGTCAATTCTTGGAAATGTTAAGTTATACAGCTTAGCCAATGTATTCTTCCCTGGAGAACAATCTCACTGGGGTTTTCTCAAAAATGGCGCAGATAGCCTACCATTCCCTTTGCCACCTGTCAAATGTGGGAGTGAGTTCAGATTCAGTGCTAAAACTTTCTTCTTTGATTAATGGTCATTTAAATCCAGAATATTGGTTTGAGCACATCTTGAAATGGACAGGTTAGCTGCACAAGCATTGTTGTCACACAACACTGATGAAGAGTCATGGGTGCAGTAACTGTTGAGTAATGGGTTCCACAGAGCTGCTCTGTTGTGCACCATCAGCTGGGAGACCCTGCCTTTCAAAATGAGTTTGCATCACTGATACAAAACCCTACAGAAATCAGGGGGAATTGAAGATTTTGTGCAGCAAATTGTGTTCTTCATTGTTTGACAGTAAAAGGGCACTTAGCTCTAATAATTTTCCTAATGGTGTATCTTGCCAGTTGTAGCATGTTTCAAAATTAAACTGTTCTGAGTGTTTGCCAAAATTAAAAACTATGACATCACTCACTTTCAAAAGAGAGAAGTGAAAATTTGCTTGCAGTAAAAGTCCAGACAATTACAATGCACATTCCAGATAGAATCACAACATTAGCATTGCTTCTTTGTGCTAGCTCAGGAGCCCATTTTTTAAAATAAGTTATGGATCCATCAGTTCTGAATGTTGTTCCATTCTTAAATTCCTCTCTATCAGGCAGCTTAGAAGCCTGAATGCTCGCACTTCAGATTTGGCCAAAAATAATGAAAATGCAACAGATAAAATAAAGCTGAGTGATGTATTTGAGTAAAAAAGGGCCTCATATAAAATGAGGTTAGCTTGGCTTATATTATACTCAGAGCATAAGTGAACATGCTAAACTTTTTTAGTTGTTCTTTATGCATGCTCTTCTTTATATAATATGAAAGGCATTTATGATATATATTGCCATTTCAAGTATTCTTGCCAGGCATTTTCTGAGTCTTTTCATAAATCTAAAGGAACTACATAACAGTTCAGCACATTTAATAAATATACTTTATATGGAAATAATTTTTTTGGAGAGTAATAAGTTACATTTGATCTTAGAAAGTTCTGCTTTAGCTTTACAAAAGCAAGTTAATCATAATCTGATTTAATACCTTATGCTAATGATAACTTAAATACAAATGCAAGCATAAATTAGATGCACTGATAGTCCCTCACTGCACTTTAAAGGCTGCAGATAAATCTGGAATGCACTCAGAGAATCCTTTAGTGAGAACAGAGAAATATTAAAAAACATCTGAATTTGTAACAGTGCTGCCATGGGACACAGACTATGAAATGATTTAGACAAAGAAATGAAACATAGCAGTGGAGTAGGGGAAAAAGAAGTACACTCATTTCAATTCTCAGCTTACAGCAGATCTCTTGTGCTGACTTTGGTGAAATGTTTATGCCACAGAATTCCCAGGAAATTAAGTTCACCCGGTTTGCAGTGGGTGAGATAGCTCAGCTGTAAAGAGAGAGCCTGGCAGGGTGAGCAGCTGTGGCAAAGTCTCACATCATGCTGGCTGTCTTCTCTTCAGTGCCCCATGCATCAATAGCAGTGCAGGGAATGATTTTCCAGCATTGCTCCTCCCACAGCAAGACTGAAGCTCTCACCCTGTGACTGCTGTGACCCTGGAGCCACCTCGTTCTAGGATGCTTTCTGAAGGGGATCATTCCCAAAATGGGACAAAAGCTCCGAAATGGCAGCAGAAGGAGCAAAACTGCATAGTCTAGATTGACTGTTGCTAGGAAAGGATGAAAGAAGATGGAAACAACAAAGACTTGTAGTTGTCCTCTTCTTTATCAATTAATGCAATCTAGTTATTATTTACTTGATGGGCCCAAGCATCCTGGGCATTTTAACAAAGATGTGCCACATTCTTATGTCTTCATTTAATCTGTTGCACTTTATTTTTAAGTGTCATACTCAAGTATAACTGTATGTTTTGCCTTCTGCCTTCTTGCATTCCTAGAGGTTGATTAAGTAGGTTATAATCCTTTAGAAGATGTCTACTCAAGGCTTAGTAATGCCACAATGTCTTGCTTTTTTATGTACTCAGGCAAGATGGAGGATTCCTAATATTTCTTTTCTAACTCTGAACAAAAAGTACTAAGTGCTTTTTCTGGATGAGTCTTCATCCCAACACTTTTCTTCCAGACCTTTTGTGAAAATCTCATTACAAGAGGATATTGGACATTCATCTAGCCTTAACTTTGTGAACTTGATGATGGGAAGTGAGGGCTTACAGTATGCACCACTGCAAAACATCCTGTTTTGTGGGTTTGATACAATTTAATTAATCAACTCTCCTGGTTAGAAATTATGCAAATTCTATAGGTGTGAGAACTCTGGGTTTGGTTTGGGGTTTTGTGTGGTGGTAAAGTTTTTCCTCTAACTTGTGTTTTTAAGGAAAAATTGTGCAGCTTTTTCTTGTTTGGTCTTAAGATGATTTATTGCTAGTTATTTAATAGATTAGGTTCTTGGGTTGTGGCCCTTTGGTTAGTGGCTTAGGCAGAGAGGCACACACTCCTGACACCCTGAATGTCTGGTGTCTTCTTCTTCTCTCTCCTCGCCTAGGGCTGCTGCTATTTTTTATAAGATATATTACGTATAACATGTTTACAATTATTCCCCAATACCTACTACCTACGTTGCCAAGTGTTTTTCTATTTTAAACTAATCTGTGAGTGCCAACATCACCAAGAACATGGAGGTAAGGAAGAAGAAAGAAGAAGGATGGGTTTAGCCCACTTTCCTCTATCTTAGAACTTCTGACCCCCATGTACAAAGTAAAAACCCCCCGTACATGCACTAAAACCCCCCTGTACACTACCAAAAAATTTTTCCCTCTACTTTGTGACTGCATTTACTATACTATCTAGCATTTTGTGACTGCTTGTTCTACCTTTAAAGTTGGTAATTCATTCCATGGTTCAAACTCGAAATCACAGCTAAATCTAGCTGCCTGCCGGGGTCCAGACTGCATCTGTCCACGGCCTGGAACCTCTAAAAATGTCTGAGAGACATTTTGAGTTCCCACATATAGGTTATGCAGAATATACAAGTTCTCTAGGGATTTGTATCCTACTGCAAATAGAAAATTACACTGCCCGATTTTTTACAAAGACCTCCCACCAGATGTCCCCCTTTCCCCACCTAAATGATAACAAAGACTCGAACTGTCATTTAAACCCATCTGTAGTGATTCAGTTCTTCATTAAGCTATATATCCTGCAAAATTAATTATCATACCTGTATTTTGACTCAAATAGCAACTGCTTTTATGCAGGATGCCATAATAGCATCAGCCTGTAGGAAGAGCACATAACCTCAAAATGCGCTTTATACCTAGAGCACCTGGGCTAGGCAGAACAGATCTCACAGTGTTTTAGAAATGATGGGATTCTTCAGGTGCCTGCTTTTCAGCACTGGCAATTGCACACAACCTCACTGGGATTGATTTTAGTCAATTTTTAGGGAATTTAAAGAAATATAAAAGCTGTATTTGAGTCTTTTGACCTGCTAATTAGGATGTTTTGACACAACAAAGACAAAATATTCCAGAGGCTTCAAAAAGAAACAACATGCAAATGAAATGGGTATTGTCATGAGGAGGAAATTTTAGAAATGCCCTTTTAATAACATGCTTGCTGGCATGATGGTCAATAGTCATGATGGTGCACAAAACAGACTGAAAAATTTTGGTTGCACTTCTCAGCCAGGTTTAATTTCAACCGTGGCTACAACAATCAAAATCACTCTTTCAGATATAGCCATCTCTTCTTCTCTGCATACACCTGTTTCCATTCATTCTGACAGTTTAGCACTTAATGGGGAAAGGGCAGCAGGGCCTGACCATAAGATCATGCTTACATTCCACAGAGTCCGAGATGAACAGGAGAAATGAATCCATGACACATACTTAATAATGAACACAGAATAATGGGACATTTTTGGTGCTTGAGTTCTAGACATTGACAATGAAATGTGCACTCTCATAAGCAGAAGCGTACTTATTTGATATCTTGCCAACTAAACTGTGAGGAAAGATGCAGAGAATTTATTCTCTGGTGCTGTTAATCACAGTGTGATCCAAATCAAGTACCTCAGTATCAAATGGGGTAAATTGCTTCAAGGTTGTTGAAGCCCACAATGAACCCAGCCAGTTTTTAGACATGTTTGGGGAATAGTATGTGCAAACTACAGATTTTAGATCAATCAGTTTTTCCTATTTTCCTATAAGCTGAAACCTCTGCTTACCAGGTGGGATCAGAACTGTAAATTCCATCCCCCAATCCCTCCTCACTCCCTAAAAAATCCCTAAACACCAAAGCTACCCAACGAACATACAAAAAAGGCACCCTCAAAAACCCTACTGCAAAAAATAGGGATCATGAAGACAAGTATCTTTGCTTTGTATCTCAGCCACTTATGTAAATAGCAGAATTAAGAATATTTCTTTATTTCCTAAAATATTTTCTTTATTTATGAGATTTTTAGACTCTCCTTGTACATTCCTTAACACTGAGGAGGTCTGAACCTGATAAATGCATGGGATGATTCAAGGGCTAGTAATAACAAACAGTGGGCACAGCTTGACTGACATAATCTATTTACAGACTAAAGGCGTAAGGAGCAATATTGCAGGGTGTTTATCTGCCAAATCAATGGCCAATGGTACTGGGCAGAGACAGTATTTTACAGGCTTAACCTCATAGTTCCCTTCTCACTTTCTTCATGTCATGTAAATTCAAAAGGCTACAGGAGGAATAAAAAGGGGAAACCTGGTTCATGAAAGGATTTACTTTAGCTATCAAAAAAAAAACCCCAAAACAAAAACAACCAAATAAAACAAAACAAAACAAACAAACAAAAAAAATTCCCAAACCTCCACTGCAATTGAAAGAGATTTTTCAAATATTCTAAGATAGACAAATACTGTGTTGTAGCTCTAATGATCATGATATGAGCTTATGATCTGTATAAAACAAGCCATAATTACTGTGAATATCCTACTAGATTTTGCAATGAGGAAAAGAAGGTATTTTCATGCTTTCCAGGTTTGGGATAAATATAATTGATTTATGATTAACATAACAGATCTAGGCTTATCCTCCAAATAAATTGTGCTTCACAGAGAAATGAGGATGAAGGCATTTTCCTCATTTCTATTGAAACAGTATTTCAAGGCAGAATAAGTAAGAGCAATGCTGATGAGGACTCCTGCTAGACGAACATGTGACATCATTCATGCTAGATTGAAGTTCATCTGTTGTATGGTAGGAGAAGGATGAATGAGAGGTCAAAAATCTAAATAATAATGTGAATAAGGTTTCTTAAATGACACAGTTTGGAAAGTAACATGCTTGGGAGAAACTTCCTGTCAGTTTAGTACAAATTAATTAAGAAACAATGATAGCTGGATATTTCTTGGGAACTAATGGGACTATTAACTATGGATTAATAGTCCAAGTTTGTGCCCTAGGCCACCAGTTCTTGGCAGCTTCTCATGCCATTGAAATATTTCAGACCAAGGCTTTCGTAGTTGAGGTTAAAAAAAAGGAGTGCAAATATATTCTAAATTTTTGAAAGCTCTATCAATAATGCTGCAATACTTATCCTGAAAGGGATGTGGATCTGATGCTGAGAAAATATCAAGACTCACCAATTCCCATCAATCCCCCTGGAACTCTGCTCCTCAAGCAGCTAATAAAAGTTCTGGCAAGCCTCACTGAACCCCAACCTCAGTTTCATGACTTTGGCAGACCAATTTGGATAATAACACAAAAGATTAACTACACTTTCAGGTATTTCAGGCATACTCAGCCTTCATGAACACCACAATCAAATCACTGTAGTGGGTCAAATGTGCACTCATCTCCAGAAACTCTTGTGTTACATGCAACCTTTGCCATTAAAGGTGTCTTGCATGACCAAGTGAAATCGTATTGCTTCAGACAAGGTAAACAAAATGTTTCAGTGACTTGGTGACTGCTGGAAAAGGCCATTCCCCTCATTAAACCTGGTGGCTTACATTTTAAACATCTCTCTAGAGCACTGAATACTTTTGCAACATCTCCTGCCTTGTTCAGCAACAAGGATGACTCCTTGCAGGAGTAAGATGGAGAAAAAAAAAATAAAAATCTGTGAATCCACTGTTAGAGAAGCATGAATCTGATTCTGGCCATCTGATGTGACAGGATGAAACAAGTAGATAGCTGTCATTTCTACATCCATCTGAGCCCTTAGTTTCTGCAAAGGTTGGACACATCATCTGCAGCAGGATAACCACTCCATGTCTGTATGTCTGCCTCACGTGCCAGCCAGCTACAGAGCTCCCCTGTGTACAGGGGTGTCCAAATTCCAGACAGTAGCTAAACCCTGACTAAACTGCCAGTCTGACTCTCACTGCCATTGATGACAATGGCTACAGCTCATTTCTTTGAGACTTCCTCTGAAGCTTCCCTGCTCTCCTCCCACCCCAGGTTGGTTCCTGGCAGTACATAGAAATCAGCAATTTCACAAGCCTGTTTTAAACACTATTCCTTATATATAAATCCTCTCGTTAGCTTTGCTAAAACACATGGCACTCAAGTGCTTTCTAAAAAGCTATCAATGGATGCTGCGCTTAAAGGGCAAATGTAAAAAGGAACAAACTGAACACATATATCACATACATTTAAGGGCTGCGACATTAAACAGCAGAAGCTTAATCTTTGGAATTTTTCAGTAAAAATAACTGGTCCTGCTTATTCAACTCAAAAAAAATATCTTCCACATTCTTACATGAAATCTTTTCTACCTACTTCTTTGTGGAAGAAAACTTCTCAACTTTCCACACTATCATCTTCGCTATTTTCTTAAGCACATGTGACCTATTAAGAAAAGTTATTCCAGAGTATTAATCTGTTTTAAAAACAAGGAGATACAAGACAATGTGAGGGAACATTCTGCTTTCTTGAAAAAATAAGAATAATTTGATACAATTAATCTTGTCCACAGTTGTTGCTTTTATTAAGAATGACCTAGATTATTCAAGTTTGAACAAAATAATCAAGTTGGTAGCAACAAAGCAACTATGTAGAGGTGGCAGCCTGCTCTGTGTGCTCCTTATCTCCAGAAGGATTGAAATTATAGCCATTGAATAAGGATAAGAACCATATATAATGCACTTTACTGAACTTTGATCATTCCATGTATTTCAGATGTCTCTAGACAAAGCTTGCACAATGTTTAAAGAGTGTGAAGTATGGTTTGAAAAGTCCACAGTATTTATTAAGTGTTGAGACACTCTCTAAGCCAGTGTGCAATGAGATAGAGAAAGTCCTTCAGAAGATTTTTTCTTGTGTTCAATTTTAAGAGCAGAGAAGGCACATTAAAATACATGTGATTATTTCAACATTTCTAGTTAGCACTGTTGCCACACAGAATAACAGATACTATGAGCTGCAAGCTACAGCCAGCCAACTGCATGTACTCTGCACTTTGCAGCCCCTCTTTTTATTAGTTAATAAGATATGTAGACCTCAACTCCTGCAAGTGGGTCTGCTGAAGATCAGTGGTGTTACTCTGCCAGATTGAGCTGAGTCTGTTTGTGCTTGCAGAGACATTCCAAAATGCTTCTTTACCTTTTTAGATGTCATGGAATTTTCTGAGCAAAGGAGATGTGTCCCTTCAGTTGGCAGCTCAGTTGGAGCATTGCTGCTCCAAACACCAGCAACAGCCAACCTCAAATGAGCATGGAGAGCACCAAGGGAACTGACTTTCGTGGAGACCTCTCTCATCACGTAGTACCAGTGTGAAGAATGACAGCTGTACTCCCAGCTGAAGTGAGCTTCATGCAACTGTGAGCTCTGAAGAATTGGGTATTTCATTATGAAGTGAGCATCTATTAGAAAAACTTGGTAGAAGAAAGAATAAAAAATATAAAAATGAAATTGGTCAGATTTGGGTTTCCATTCTGCTTCCATGCTTAATATAAGGTAAAGAGCAATGCTATGGTGTCCAGCTTAATAAGTGCATTGACATGCAAAGCCTGTATAAGATGAATGTGTTAGATATAGAAGGGTGAATATTCCTTAATGCTTCTGCTGATACTCTGAGATTTTGCTCTGGGAAAGAAGGTGTGCAGTATTAAAAAAAACAAGCTATAACTTTTAGCTTGTAATAGGCCTGTGAATTTTAACATCAGTGGGTGTTATGCTTTGCTTTTCTATTCATACCCCTGAAAAAGCTCTTTGCTATTCAAAATATTGTGTCCTGGTTAAGCATAAATGATAGATTTAGTACTTACTCCTCATTTTTTTAAAAACAAAATTCAGTTTTATCCCTTATTATTAGAAAGTGTGGTCAGGAATCTGAGGAAGAACTGGGTACCAAGGAACTGAATTAGAATTAGAATTCTATGCCTATGAATTCTTTCCTCTTCTATCTCTGCCTTTAGGGAAATCTTTACTTTATTTTCCCTATGCATAAAAGCTGACATATCTGCCAATTTTAATTAGATGGAGTACAACGCCTCCAGGATTCTAAGTGCCAAGCATTATTATAATCTGTGACCTTCAACTAATGAAGGAGTGTCCTGCTTTCACATAAAGCATGTCAGGTATTAGGCTGCAATACCATAATACCATTTGAGTGCTCTGTCCTTTAGCCACAAGCCACATATTGGTAAAAAACGCTGTTTGTTGGTAAATCCTTGTTCACACCTGCACAACACTATTGAAGTTTGTAAAGACAGTGTTTGGTGCAAGTCAAGCATGTAATGCATGTTGTGATTTTATGTTCAGTTTATGCAGAATCAAAGCCTTTAACAAGAAACTCTGTGACAGATTTCAAAGCAAGGGAGTATGATAACCTCTACCTTAGCATATCTCAAATTACAAGATCAAATGCAGATTTGGACATGTTGGAAGAGAAGTTCAGCTCTGAGGGTGAAAGCCAAAAGAATTTAAATAATGTGATTTGATATGGCCTTGGGACCTCTTGCAATTTCCATGGAGAGCTACTCATTCTTCTTTATTTCTATCACTTTTTCATAGTTGAAAGATTTTTTTTCTTTCTCCCCTTAAGCTTAGAATGTGGTAAAAAAGTTGTGGGAGCACTTAAATCAGTGTATAAATCCCCATGAGAAAGAGTCCATCATACATTTTGCATATCTCAGGGGTTCAAGGACAGTGGGCAGAATCTGATCTGTTTTACAATAATTTAAACTCTGACTAATTAGAGTGCACTCACCAGTGTTCCTCCAGATGCCAGTTAGACTAACAGAGAGAAGAGTGTGGCTCAGAAATGAAAAATAAACCAGAAGATCTGTGTCTTTCACTGCTGATGCTGTAACTTGTGACAGAAACCTTCTCTGAGGCAGTGGTGCACTGGTGTTCCAACCATGCTGAATTAATTTACTTTGGCAGTTACTTGATTGTTCCACTGTCTATTTATTTGAAATGGAAACCAAGTCATGTTGCCTGCTCCTTCTCCCAGCATATGATTACACAATACATCTTCCAATTTTTGCAATCAATCACTTTCAGTACTATTTTCCCATTCTGCTCCATGTTACCTGGCTTTTGTAGAAGTTTCCATCTGAAAATAAGTGTAAAGGAAAAACTTGAAAATAAGAGACAGTATCTGCATTTGCAAAGTGTGAAGAATGTCTAAGTTGTTCCATGCATTTGCTCGGTCATTTACTGACAGCTGATTTGGAACATATGCTTCTCAGACACTCAGTGTCCTTCTCAATTTTGGGTAAAAGAACCAGAGATTTTAGTGTCAGATAAGCTAGCCTTGTTTCTCAAAAAGTCAGGACCTGTCATCATTATAGACATCTGTTAGCTAGGCACAACTCTGTAACGTAGTTGTTCAATATCAGAGACAGATCAGACAAATGTTTGGTATTTTCCAGATTCTACTCAATTTTTTCTATAGTCATATCAGGCAAAACCACTAAAATAATGTAGATAAGTGAGAACTCACATCTAATGAATTGCATGCAATACTTATTAAAATGGATTTCAAATGGAAAGGAAATGTAATAAAAGAATACTTTGATTTTTATAAAGGTAACTTAATCTAATTAAAATATGTTCTCCCTTTTTTAAGTTCCCAAAGCTCCCACATATTAGTGGATAGAACATCCTCAGATGAGTTATTTTATCATACTTTAAAGATGTACAAACTGAGGTATGTAGTGTCCAAGATCAACAAGAAGGCCAGTGGAAGAACAATTTATAAAGTCTAAGAACTAGGAATAAAACTGAATAAGGGCCATATTTGAAACAAAAAAAGTTCTCAGGTAGAGAAACAGGTGGCCACTGACTTAATTCATTTAAGGAAGGGCACAAATTCTGTCAGCAATTGGACTTGGACTAGTGCTTCATCCTTCTCCAGAAAAGCTGCAGGAAAGCTACCTAATTGATCAATTCATCCCTCAGGAAAAGAGCTTCTGTCACCAAGAGTCTCTCATTCTCATTGGGATGGGATTCCCTCTCCTCTCCAAGAAACCACACTTCTATGTTTCCTGTACACCTTGTGTCTCTCCCCTCCATCCATGCTGACTTTTTGGTCCTTTCTTTGCACAATATCTGCCAGTATCCCTTCCTTGTCACCTTCACTTTGTGCTTCTTTGTTGTCTGGACTCCAGTCACTGATTCAGGCTACTCTTACTGTCTCCTCCTTCTCAACCTGTTTCATTTGGTAGCAGGGAAACTGACCCTGTGTTCATCATCATTAGCCTTTCCCACATTTTTCTTAATTCCTCTATACCTCTATTCATTTTGCTGATAGAGAACTGATGCCTTGAGGGAGGGCCTCTGTCTGATTTCAAGGTATTTGGGCACTGCCATTGTGTGCAGGCATTATTCAAAGCCTCAGGCAGGGGTGATGGAGGGTTCTTGCATCACTCACCTCTGTAGTAGCCACAGAGAGTCTGGTCTCACAGCTAGAGCCTGGTCTCTGACTGCAGAGCTGTCAAACCTTCACAAGCATTGCAATCACAAATTACTGAAGAGCTGTTTCTTTCCGAAGCTGGGCCCATATCCAACACCTCTCTTTTTTGACATTTAAAATCACAGGGATTGCACATGCACACCTATTCCAGCTGTGGGTGTAAAAGGCACTTCAGACAAAACAAGTGAGATCATTTTTTCTGGAGAAGACTACAAATCCTACAGATTTGAATGGAGCAACCTGACAGACAGCTGACACATGCAGAAGGCTCGTCAGGCTTTGGAGAAAAGATTTGCAGTTTTGTTGTCTAACTTCCTAAAAATGAAGGGACAGGACCTGGGGAAATGTAACTTGGGACAGTGTTGTTGCAACAGTGAGAGCTGAATTATCACACTTCCCAGAGGAGTCAGTTTTATGTCTCACTGCAATGTTAAAACTTATTTCAGTGTCTGAGTGAGTCAAATGAATAAAATGAGAACTTTAAATGGAAAATTAACCAACCAAGGGAGGATATATTTAAAAACCATGTTTGTTGTTAATTTTTTTTATACTTGTCATCAGGGAAGACTGCCACAACTGCAGGGCATGTACATCTCCACCCACTGACATGCTTACCTGGAAGTGAAAAAGCAAGGGGTGAAACCTCCATGGAACTGGCATCTAAATTACACCTTATTAAACAGAAAGGTAACATTTGGAGCATATGAGCTGGGACTTGCTTTTTTCAGCATCTGAACATTCATTCCTAAAACTGGTTCTCTCGTTATTGTGTCAAGATGAGAAATTTCCAGCCAGGTGGCTGACAGTTAGACAAAGAGTTCTGTTCAGTAATAAAACAGTCATTCGAGTATTCTCCAGTTTTCCCTCCAGCATTTGCACACAGTATATGAGCTGTGCTTGGGCCTGATACACTCTTTCTCTTATCTAGGGTTTGATAATTTTTGCTAGGCAAGTGGAGAGATGTTTCAACTAGCACTGGAGTATGTGAATGAAAGTTAGTGGGTCAATAATATTTTGCTTCTCAGGAAGGATGGTGACATGTTCAGTTTATCCATCTGATTCATTTGTTTATCATTCAATTTAATGAAAGGAGTGTAGCCCATACAGGTGCCTAGAAAGGTGTGGTGCAGCTTGAATAGTTTGCACTCAGTGTTTACTTGGATGACAACTGCCAAACAGTCAATCCATAAAGATGCAAAGTGATTCCTTTTTCCTGTCACTCCCTCTTATCCCCAGCTCTCTAGTGACTCTAAAATTACACCACTAATACTCAGCCTAGAGTACCACTAATACTCAGTCCTAAACTGACTAGAAACCAGCTAGAGCAAATAATCACATTGTAGTAACCAGGAATTAAAAATTGCAACCTTTTTAGCTTCTGCAGTGATCTGTCCTCATCAGTCATGTATACGGACAAAAGTGTGGCCACAAGACTCTGGTTCAGACATGCAGATCATAGACACTGAAAGCAAAACAATTCACTGGAAAAACCTTTGTATCTCATGTGTTTTGGATTTCATTGCTTTTGGTGATTCTTACTCCACTGAAGATGTAGTTTTGTATAAAAGGATTGCCAAGTGACACAGTAAGAAGATAGGCAGCCCACCAGCAAGACATTAGATACCAAAATGCCACCTTATAATGAGGTCACGTTCTTCTGAGAAATGTGAATATGATGCTTTAGCAAGCACTCTCAGATTATAACACTACCCAATGACCTTTCTTGCTCTATACCACTTCTGTCTAAAAAAAAAATCTGGTATTTGTTGTGTAAGAATTACTGGTAATGGCACAGACATTTGCACATATAATTTGAAATGGAAAAAGGAAGGAATTACTCACTGGTGCTTTTAAAACCTGTATTTATATTTGCAACCCTATCAGCTCAGGTAGCAAGTAACACAACTCTCCCTGAGTATCTGCAGGGGAATACTTATCTGTAGTTGACGATCACAGGACTGGGAATGCCAACACTTACTTTCTCAAATGCCAGAAACCTTTAACTGTCAGCAAAGCTAATAAAATAAATCATACATGTATACTGAAGGAGTGGTATGTAAGGGAGAAATGGATACAGTGATTTGAGTTCATACTGGTAGCAATGGTAAATCTGAATGGATAACTAATAGGATTTGTGAAAACATTTCTAAAGTAATCTTTGTTACGCTCATTCCCGAGTTTACAAGACCATCTAGGCAAGAAGAAAAATAGGCACTCAATAAATGGTGTAGAAGAGATGGGAAAATACCTTGACACAATGCTGGAGAAATTTTGGTGCTGCATTTAACCAAAGTCAAGCCAGAGCTGCATCTGAAATGAAAAATTGTCAAATTACTACATCTGGCAAAATTGGAAACTACATAACCAGCAGCTGGGAGAAGACCAACAAACAGTGACAATTCCAGGAGAACAAAGACATTTGTTAGGCACTAATGGGACTGCTATAATTTAACAGGCAGCAATAAAAGTTCAGACAAAAGGTACAAAAGCCCAGGAGAAGGTGCAGTTGATCAAGTATTACAGTACAATAGCCACCAAAATGTCTTGTGCAAGTTCACGTGACAGTGTACAGAGGACAACCTACAATGATTTAACACTAATGATCCTAAAGAATCCAAAGCATTTAAAGAAGCCCTAGACAATCACAAAGCAAAAAGTTATGGAAGTAAATGAAAGAATCTAAGACAGAAACAGAATGGTAAATTTTCCTTGAGAGCAATACACCAAGTAATGGGATGTATCAAGGATTTAATTTGATGAATTTAGTAAGGATTTGATTTTCATTCCTATGAACACAAAAAATCCTAGAGCCTGCTTTGATGACCAGTTAAATATTAGATGAGTAAACACAATCATACAGACATCTGGTAAGAAATTTTAAAGTACTCAGTAATGGTTTAAACCTTCTGTAACCATTGCTGATCTTTGACAAAAATAAAACAAGCCAGCTCTGAGGACTTTTAAACTGGCATCAATCACACACACAGTTACTGACACCCCCTCCAAACCTCATCCATAAAATAGTTGGTACAAAATTAGAGACTATTTACGACCAAGCTGAAGAATAAGAAGCTAGTTATATATTTTCATATCTTGCAGTAAAAAAAATCTACAGTTATTTATATACTTAAATTGCTCTCCAAAATAATAGTTAGTGGAAGATAAATTACAGCATCACTGACAACACACTTCATACCTTTTTCATGTACATTTATTGCATATTTTAGGAATTAAATGCTTCCAGGATATTTAAATGTTTTTCCACATTGGGATATAGCATAAAAATTTTTATGGGCATAAACCATAGCTTTCATGTGAAATTAATTCATTCATGAAATTTAGGTATGGTTTATTACTGCAGCTGAAATGTCTTCCTAAAGGAAAATTAATATATTAAATATTTTTACATAGAATAGTCTCCATAAACCAGAATTGTTTGAAATAAGCCTGATCCTACAGAGATGTGAAGGAGATGCTATTTTTAACCTGAGAAGCAAATCATAGCTTCCAGTGCTTGACTTTCCAAATCCCTTTTAAGTTTCTCCTTTAGTTTCAGACTGTTCTGTTTACTAGATCTTTTCCTCGAGTTAGCCTGTATTCTATATATTTGCTGGGTTTGTGACATGACTTTTTGATCTTTCTTAATTCCAGTCCAAAACCAGCAAGGCATTCTGGCAATCCGAAAATGAATTTAAATGATCCATGCCTTCATTTATAAGAGTATTGTAAATCAATATTTATGCCTTGTTAAAACAAGACACTTAAATAAATGCATAATTTAATCACATCCCTATTTCCTGAAATATAAACTCTCAACTATGTGGAGAGGATCTGTTTTTCCAAGTGGCTTTTACCTGTTTCTTTTCTTACTTCAAAATTTACACAGGTACTGGAAAATATTCACAAAGGTGTTCAAGACATGGACTTCACAGGGCAATCCACAGAGTGACAGCACAGTGCTGCTCTGGGCACCTTGGAGAGAGAAGCTGAGTGCATTTGCACAGCTCCAAAAAGCCATGAGGGGAGATTGGTGCAGATGATGAAAAATTCCCGGGCTGTGGATCCTCAGCAAAGCCCTGTGCCTGAATTTAGCTGGATGCAGAAGTACCTGGGTTTGTCTCCACTGCCCGTGTATTGTCAATGTTGAGTTACAAGCCCATTTCCTCTCTGCAGTATCAGCTCATGGATTTCCTTTTATGTTTGTGATGCCTTGCTAGGGAGCACCTGTCTGTGCTGCTTTCCTCATTTCCTTTAAAATGAGATTAATAGATAGCAGCCTGCCTCTGAGGCGCTCGGCAGGACGGTCTCCTTTGTACAATGCTTAGATCTTGTAAAAGCCTGATTTAATGCTGTCAGACCCAACAGAACCTATTCCTGTTACCATTTGGGGTGTCTTGGAACATATGACAGAAAAAGTCCTGCTCTCAGCCCCACCAGGGCTATAGCTGAACTCCTCTGCTTACTGTAGTGGAACAGCTCTGCATTTAGACCCACTAGTTAAGAGCAGGAAAAGACAATATTGGTTTGTTGCCTGAAACTCCACAGTTTCTATTTAGAAAATGCATAGGACTGTGATCTGGCCAAATGTTTCCTTAAGAAAAATCTGATACTCCAGGTTTCCAAAATTTGACAAAAACCACAACAATTTTCATTGTGATAAAGCACACCAGATCTACTAAACAGTAGTCATGCCCAATTTTTGCTACCTTCCACCAGAGAGGCCTTAAGAAGTCTGTATCTGATCTAATACAGTATTTGGAGAATATAATATGCTGGCAAAGAAGAAATTTTATGCTAAGATTGATGCCAGACTATCAAACATTTAGATAATTCATAATTATAAAAGTATACAACAGTACATAAGTGTATGATACTGAAGTATAACGTATACTGAAGTATAAGTCATGAAAAGCACAATAGTTTTGAAAATATGTTGTCTACTATTAAGAAAAAGAATGATCCTACACAATTTCAGAGACCTTTTTTCTACAAACATTAAAAAAGAAATTCTGGAAGAATTGCCAAGTTTACAAATATGCACACACATTCCACATATGGATATACTTTAGTAATCATCTTTACAAACCTTTTAGGCTACACATGGCTCTAATAAATAACCCATTCACAAACAATATATTATCATCTAAAAAAAAAAAGAAAGAAAAAAACCCCAAACCCTTTTCATATAGAGCCCAACAGTTCCAGTGTTCACTTTCAACCCCCAGCTCCATGATCAATCATTACGTCAGTGCTCATTTTTCATGGTTTGGTGTTGAACAGCAAATGGAAAATGACTGAAAAAATTAATATTGTCTCTAACAATGAGCAAAGCTCAAGAAAGAGCTCACAAATGACACAATCGAGGACAGTCTGCCCTCTGTAAGTTGCAAATGTAATAAAATCTGAATGTTTGTTCTACTTTCTTTTTGAACAGAGTTCATATGGACCAAACTGCATAACAGGAAGGCTCCCATGTCAGTCCCTTTATGTAAATAGTAAACAGCTGCAGTTAAATGTTTTACCCCTTGAAGGAGTAAAACTTACTAGCTCAAGGTTAAGGGCCTTGCAGAAGGTTAGCCCAGCTACTGCAGAGCTGTGAAACATCATCCTTTGGCTATCTGCTGACACACATGCAGGGGCTGAGTTATGTCATATGGGCAATGCAAACTTCACCACTTAGAAGACAACAAGTTGTGTTCCCCAACCACCAAAATTACTGGGACAGTGACAGCTTCTGAGTGGTAAGACCCTTTCTCAGCCTTGATTCCATGAGTTATCTTCACTCCTGAGTCTCACTGAAATCCTAAATGTATGTTCCTTGTGTCTGTGCGAGCCAGGCTAAGACCTTTTCAGGATGCTGTGTTTCATGCAGGGGTGGAGGCAAGGCAGGAGGAGTAGCAGGAAGATCCAGAAGAACACATGGCCAAATAGCTTAAGGTGTTCTCTGCCTGTGTGTGAGATCCTGTGTATCACTCCATGCACAGGCAGGTCTTGTAACCTGGGAAATACAGTAATACTTATGGCAGCTGAATAATTATGTCTTTCTGGAAGCTATTTTGGAAACTTGGGTGCCCTTATGGGAGTAACTGACAAAGCCTTTCCCGACTGTAGATGTGGGGCTGAAGCAAAAGACAGTGTGGGGCTGGGGCAGAAGGAGGGGAGGGCCATGGGACAGCAAGTGCTGAGGACCAGTTGTCTGAGCTGGGAGGTAAAAGCATGATCGTGGCTGTGCTGTCTGCATTTCCCCCACTGTGGTGGGGAAAAAGTGATAACTCATTCCCCCACCTTTCTCCATTTCAATCTGTGCCTGATTTGTCTAGCCAAAGAGCAGTATATCATATTCATTTGTGGCCTGTCTTAATACTCCTTCTTCTACTAAATCACACATTAAAATAATAGGAAGGCCTAATCTGGCACATCTTTATTCCTCAATGTTATTTTTATTTTATATTTAATGAGGATTCAAATCTGACTTCTCAGATTTGTCAGAGTTAACAAGAATATGCACCCTTTCCTTGTCATGTAGGACTCAAACTTCTCATCTTAGTCTAAACATGCCCAATTTTTGTTTTCTTCTAGTACCAACACATCAGACAACTAGCCTAGCCCAAGATATGGAAGATGTATTTTCCTTGGCAAAGAAATAATTTTGAGCCTGATTGATGCCAGACCCTAGGGAGTACTGGTTATTTCTCTTTTTGGTGGTATGCAAAAATCTTTCATCAAAATTAAGGCCCAGGGCATTTAAATCCTGATATTTTTTAGCTGAATATGATCATGATTATATTTCTGGCACACTGAGCAGCTTTTGTCACAAAAATAAAATGTTTGTGTAGCTCTATTTTCAGTCTGTATCATCATTGTTTATCCAGTGCCTAACAACAGAGTACACTGCCTATGAAAATCAGTATGCTCAAGGTACAGAGATCATTTTGGATTTCTACAGCTTGTTGCAAACTGCTCCACCAGTCATTGCACATACAAATGCTTCTTGTTTGATTGATGAAATATACCTCCAAGTGCAAAAAACAGGTAATGCAATGAAAACAATTAATTAATAAGATCCTAAAAAAGTCATCTTCCCATAGGTCTTCCTATCTCAGAGCAGATTACACAATGCTATTTCCCAAACAAAAGAGAAAGTAAAAAGGAGTCTTGAGCTGCTGAGGTTTCAGTTGCCCTGGACTAACACCATCCTTATGTCCCTCTTCTAAGGACATCTTAGGTTTAGACTGGAGTCCTGAGTGCTGCAGTGGAACACAACAAAAATAGTGTCTAATCCAAACTGACTTTTTGAAAGTGAATCAAAGCACAAAGGACGAGTTTTTGTTAATGGCTGAGTGGTACCAAACACTTGTGTAAGTTCAACAGGAATGACAAAGGAACTCCCTACTGGCAGCACTCACAGCAGGTTCTCCTTTTCCTCCACAAGAAGTGGTGCTCTGGTCTCAAGTTCTGACTTTTGTAAGTGGCATTGCATTAACTGTAGCTGTAGCTATAACTGTAGGTAGTCTCTTACTACTGGTCCCATGAGAAACAGCCCCAGCAAACCCAGCAGCACCGAGCCCTGCAGCACTTAACTGGAATGTGGTTAGGAAGGAGCGGGACCCTCTGCCTGTTGTGTGCCGTGCCTGAGCTCACCGCAGTTTGGAGCCGTGGGATAACGCGCTCCCCGCAGCCAACAGCAGCGAGCAGGTGGGCAGCCACATGTCACACCAGTCTGCACTTCCAAGTGACCTTCACCAGCAGGCCCCTGCACAACATATTGCATTAATCCTTTCTGGAGGTCACAAAACCAGGGCTAAGTGGGCTGCGGTACAGATCCAAGAGAAACACTTGCAAATGCCTAGCCAGATGCAGATGGAAAAATGTGCTTTTCATGTAGCCAGTTCAGACGGCTGAAAAATTTATTAGTGCATCACATGCTATTTTTCAAAACGATGCCACTTTGAAGGAAATAATATATTTCAAATTATAAGCACGTCCTGCTAACAAAGTGGACCACAAATGCCAAAGCAGACAAACCATTGTGTGTTCCCCAACTCCACACCAAGTGACTTTGATTACATCACTGCCAATGGAGAGCTCAGAGAGAAACGAGCCCATCTCAGGAACAAAATAATTACTGCTGGTTACTTCAAGCACAACTTGGTGTGCTCAAATGTTGATCCAAAGGCCTTGACCCTCCCTGCGGTGCCCCCAGAACCTTCAGCCAGCCTCTCAGTAACAGGCCATCAAAGGCTGCATAGTGGATTAATTCCAGTGGCTCTTCTGGAGCTGAGCAAAGCTGACAAATGAAATACAGTTTGCCTGTCTCAGTGTGGGTATTGTTTTCTGCACTGTAATGCAGCACAGGTGTTGCAGGCCAGGAGGAGACGCACTGGCAGAAGTGTGATAAGGGAACTTGTGAAGGAAAGCATGCCATGAAAACTTGGGGAGAGGAGGTGAGGCAAAGGACCCCCTTGGCCCCTGAGGGTGCTGCTGGGCCCTTGGCATTCCCCCAAGACAGCATATCTCTAGGTACCATATGGTTTGAGGATGAACTTCCTGTGCTTCTAAGGGGTGGAAGAGAAGGAGGAAGTGCCTACGCATGGAGAGAATAATTGCTTCCCTCTTCTGCTTCTTCTCCCCCTGTGCCCCGGGCATCAACTTTACACTGCCATAAGAACGAGGTGAGGTCTGATCTGTAAGGAGGCATTTGTAGATAAAACTTTGGCTGAAATGCATGGGAGAGCAGAGGGCAAATAAGAAGACAGGATAGCACCCTAGAAGCACATGGTGTATCTTACAACTACAGCCTTGTTGGCATTGGATGGAAAAATGGAGAGTGAATTCATAGGGCCCCAGATCATCAGAATCAGGTTTATTCTGGTTTCAAGAAGCATCTGTCCTTTGTTTGCACCACACTGGTTTTGTAGTTATGAAAGAATCTCTGCTTTTGTGGCTGTACAAGCAATGACAGATTTGTTACTATCCACAGCCCAGCCCAGCCTGCCTTATCATACAGCTTTTACTGCACAGAACTGTCTCAGGAAATCTGTCAGTCCTCACCAAAAAATATTACAGTACATGATGAACATCATTTGCTATTGAAGTGCAATGTGAAAAATGGAGGCAATTTTGTTCCTATGCATTACATTTCCAAGAATATAAGAATCTGTGCTATTTTTATTAAGTTAATTAGAATTCAATTCAATTTTCACTAGCCAGGGTAGGGCACTGAGTCAAAAATAAGAAAAGAAAAGAAAGGAAAGAGGAAAGGGCCTAAAGTCTGTGAAAGAGCTGATCTATGGAAACTCCACCTAGAGGCAGATTTTCACACACATCAGTCAAAATAAGCAGCACAATATAGGCTCAGCTGAGGCAGTGGCATGGTAAAAAAGCCACTCAGTACATGCACAGGTTGATACATTGCTCCCTACCCTCATTATACCCACAGTCTGCACATTACATGTGTGACTCCAGACAATATTTTTTCATTAACAATCTGGATATGGTTACTCAGAGAGCTTTAGCCATGTCCTAATGAAAAACAAAGAAACCCCGCTGGTGGTCAAAAGTAAACTGGTTCTCAGGAAATTAGAAATTATATGCAGTAGTGTCTGTGTCACATGCTTGTCCAGCCAACTTCTCTGAAGAAAATGCTTATTGACAAGCACAGGTGTAGTTCTCTCTAGTTCTCTCTCTGATTGTCTTTTTTTTTTTTTTTTTTTTTTTTTTTTTTTTCCAGGGCCAGAATCACACTCGGAAGGCTGTCCCCTTATTCTAGGATAAACATCTGTATTTAAAGATAATTAATTAATTTATTTCTTTCAGGAGGTAACCTGAAACACAGAATGACAATTTAAAAATCCTACCTCAATTAATACATTCAATCAAATTACCTTAAACTTAAAACTAATAAAAATATCCTTATTATATATAAAAAAGGTTATATCATTTTACATAATTTGATACAGAATTAGCTATTCAGTCTCAAGGTTTGAACGCATATTTTCACAAAAGTTGCAGTAGGATATCTCTGCTATTTTGCTGCGCTTGCAGTGTCAACGGAGGTGAACTTTCTGGGTCACATATTTAAAGCTGTTCAAATCCTTAATTTCAATGAAACCAACCTTTAAGAAGCTGCCAACTTCTTTATGAATTAAGGCAGAAAAAAGAGAAAGAAGGAAGGAAAGAGAGGAAGGAAGGAAGGAAGGAAGGAAGGAAGGAAGGAAGGAAGGGAAGGGAAGGGAAGGGAAGGGAAGGGAAGGGAAGCGGAGGGGAGGGGAGGGGAGGGGAGGAGAGGAGAGGAAAGGAAAGGAGAGGAAAGGAAAGGAAAGGAAAGGAAAGGAAAGGAAAGGAAAGGAAAGGAAAGGAAAGGAAAGGAAAGGAAAGGAAAGGAAAGGAAAGGAAAGGAAAGGAAAGGAAAGGAAAGGAAAGGAAAGGAAAGGAAAGGAAAGGAAAGGAAAGGAAAGGAAAGGAAAGGAAAGGAAAGGAAAGGAAAGGAAAGGAAAGGAAAAAAGAGAAGAAAAGAGAAAGAAAAGAGAAAAGAGAAAAGAGAAAAGAGAAAAGAGAAAAGAGAAAAAAGAGAAAAGAGAAAAGAGAAAAGAGAAAAGAAGCTGATTTGAGGTGTTTAAATTAAAACATGTCAGTACAGACTATAGGATCATTCCCTTCTTTTCATCTGCTCTGTTTCAGTGTTCTACCCGGGATGACAACCTCCACTCTTCCTCCAAGTAGGATTATCCAGCTTTCCCCAGGGTATTGTGTTGCACTCACACCATTTGTCTCCCTTTCCAGTTAAAAAGCTCAGCTGGGAATTTACATTAACAAAGGGGTGGTCCCATGCATTCTGTGTGGTGAACTTAATTATAATGTCCCAGTTAGTCTTTGTTTTGCTTTTACATTGATGCAAGTCAGAGTATTTCTTTGATGCCCCACCAGAGTCAGTCAAGAGTAAGAGAAGTGAATCTCTTTATCTATACATGGTAAAACTCAGGTTTAGTATCACATCAGGAAAACCAGACTCAGAGGAAAGTCAGTGCAGTAAATCCATACCACATTTTGAATTTTTGTTTTGATTTTCCTTTTTATTTTTTCCTTTTATTTCAGTTCCTCTAGGAGCCATACCAAGCCCCTTCCATTGCCACCTATGGAACTTACTGCAGAAATCAAAGCAAACCTATGGCTCAAAAGAACAATTGTAACGTGAAGGGCATTTTCCAATATATCCCAATTAAAGCATAAGTGAACTGCTAAGTTCCAAACTGATTTAAGGAAATCCTCTTCCTAACTGGTTTTCTAAATATTTAATTGTTAAGCATTTTAGGGCAAGGAAGCGTTTCTAAGCAAGCATACACATAAATTTTATGCATAAGAAATAAAAAGAACGGACACTGTCACATCCTGATAAAATACAGCTGATTTCTATATTGATTTGCTATAAATTTTCCTTCCTCCTCTCTTTTTTGGTCCTCCTGTTTTCCTAAGTATTTGGAAGACTGAACATAAAGGATTTTAATAGAATCATTAGGTATGTCCCAGATTCACTGTATTACTGGCAAAACCCATATTGAAAAGGACTTTGAAAAATAACTTATTTCCAGTGGATTCAGCTTTCCAAATTCCAAATGTTCACATCTCTATTTACTGTTACTTTAAATAGCTGCATTTCTGTGGATGGCTGATGAGCTTCCCAGATGGAATATAAAGCTTTATGTAGCTCTTGAGGTTCTCCTTTTGCTCTTTATGAAGAATAAAGGAAGAAAAATAGCTTTCAACTGGTAGGATTTTATGAAAAATAACTGTTCAGAAAATGGAAACATTTTCAGATAAAATGACCAGCTGAAAAATGTTGGCTGTAAAATATTTGGCTTGCTTCAATATAAGATTTTAACTAAAGATCAGATTATTTCTCTGCACAAAGGAAAGTTAGCAGCATGACAGTACCTGATGCATTAAATGAGTGCATAGTGCACTCTGTTGTTTCATTGCTTTTTCTCTAAATCACTTAAAGCACAGCTGCTGCATGCCAAAGAGTTGTGAAGAACATGTTCTGCCCTTGCAATCATATTATTTTCATTCTAAAACAGCAAGTGAAATAAAAAAAAAAGGTAATGTTTCTTCTCTATTCAGACAGCTTTTCATTGAAGAACCTGAAAAATAATTTTTCATTGCAGCTTTGGCTACAATCCAAGCATTGAAACCAATGGAAACAGAAGTCCGGTTTGTGATTCCATCCCCTGTTATAAGGGTCTTCCTTTTACAAACTGATTTTTTGGGTACATTTTATTTGGAGAGTTCTAAAGATTTCCTGAAATTCTTGGAAAAATAGAAGTGAGAAGTAAAGAACTGAATAAAGATGGTGTTTGTCTTTTAGTTCAGAGAGAGCAACTAAGCAAGAAAGATGTCATCTGGCTAAAAGATGTTTTTAAGTGTCATGGTTAAAGGGCTTGCTCAAAAGACCACTGAAATGAAAAAAAAAAACCAAACAAACCCAAACAAACCTCAGTGTCTTTCATGCATTTTGAAGCAGGACATAAGCATGAGGAAAAAAAACACTAGAGTTTCAGACTAATCTTCTGTTCACTTTTGGGATTAAACTCTGCTCCATATGAGACTGCTAAGGTCCATAATAAATAGTTTGAGGCTACCACAGAGATGGAAAAGCAAGGGAGATTAGGGGCACTCATTTTTATTTCATCTGTTCATAGCATAGCCTGCAAGAAAACAACAGAAAGGGGGAACAACTTTGTATTTATTATTATGGCTGAGCGGCATGTAATAAATTATGGAAGAAAAAAAGGCTAAGGGATAATTGACTGAAAAAACAAATGTCAGTTAAAGTAAACACAGCAGTTTCCACTGAACCTATTTGTAAAAATGTCAAAGGAGTTGAGTTGTTTTCCTTCACAATATTTGTGCTGGTATAAAGGGACTGTGGTTTAATTAAATTTCCCCACAGAGACTAGGTATTCCACTAGATGTCACTTTGAGACTTTGCTAAGATGAAGGACAGCATCCTGATGAACGGATGCAGCATCCCTCCCCCCCAGCTCTGCAAAGATCTGGGAGCTGTCTTGCAGCAGGAGCCCCAGGTAGGATGTAACCCTGGGGTGAATTAAGCACAATGAGACTTCTTGCAATGCATGACCACCTGCCAGGAGAGCTGCCATCATGCCACATGTGTACCAGCAAAGATTATCCAACCACTAAAATATTTTGTACTGCTCTCAAGGGAAGGAGTGAGGAGACCACTGTCTTTGGCAACAATCCATCCTGTCCTCCTTGCAGTGACAGTGAGAACAGGGTCAGGCTTGGTTGGAAAGGGGATGGCTTTTGGGTAGCTCCCCTGGGCTTCCACAGGAGATATGATGGATCTAAGCAAAGTACTGATCCAGAAACTGCCCCAAACATCTCTCATCCCTCACCAACAGGAATCAGATACTAGTCCTGATGTAGTTATGTCTTCCCAGATACCTTACATGCAAGAGAAAGCAAATTAAAACCATTGCCAAAACAAAGGGAGTAAATGCCCTGAATCTAGTTTTGGAGCTGCTCTATTCTTTTGGCAACCAACCATTAATCTAACACACCAAACGAAGGATGTCAAGATTCCTCTAAATATCATATGCAGAATATTGAATAACAATAGGGAAATAAAAATATAGAATGCTTGTTCTTTCAAAGATTGGTGAAAAGTGAATGACATGTCTCTGCTGCCTGTAAGGCAATAAAAGAGTTACCACAGTGGCAGAACCCTGCCTTTTTAGCCCAGTCTAAAGAGGCTTAATATTAATCAAAAAAAGTGAGAGCAAACCTAGACAAAATCCACTTCATACTCTCTAACAATGCTGGAACACAGATGTCTCTGCATGGAGTAGGACATTTTGTTTGCACCTACACTCAGCTGTGATAATCACATAGAATAGGCTGCTGGGACAAAAAGATCCAGGAAATGTTTAAAAAAAAAAAAAAGGCAAAAAGCACAAAGAAATATGTCTGTACATGAAATACGCTCTACCACATCTACTGCCAAGGGTGCCTGCCCAAAGCTCCAGCAAGCTGCATATTGTTTGTGCTGTCAACAAGCAGCAGCTTTTGTACCTATGCACGTTTGTTTACTAAATATATGAAAACAATGGAGCTCAATTAAAAGTAGATTAGCCACACATGTACCAAAGGAATGTGTACTTAACTGACTGTGGTGAATCTGGCTCCTGTTCAATCCCCTGGAGAGGTTGCTCTGGCATGTCTGCTGAGGCCTCATTGGTCTCCCGTCTAGGCACAGCGGTGGTTATGGCTCCTCGGGAATATATTAAATGGATTGTATAATAACCATTGGGCAGATGTTGGAAGAGCAGAAGTTTGCTGCAAAGGCGCAGATGGGGCAGCAGATTATTCTGGGAAGGCAACCATGAGTTGATGGGTTCATTTCCATTATTGCTTGGCAACGCACGGCGTGCGTCACCAGGCAGGCTGGAAAACCCCCTTCAAGGAACCAAAGTGAATGCTTGCACAGGGAGAACATTTATGCAGGAGTACTGTCAACTCTGCGAGCCTATGGGAAGAATGGCTGTGGAAGTTTCTACTTATGAACTTATTAATGAGAAAAAGAGAGCGTGCAAGCAGGCTATGAAAGCATATCTGAAAAATTATAGCATTAAGTACATTTCCTGCCAAAGTCTCCAGGTCCTCGCTAACTGAGTCTTTCAAAATAATAATCTGAGTTGGAGCTGTGTTCAATCCGGTCCCTTTGATCTAAGCAATTCCTTCAGTCAAAATATTTTAAATTAAAAATTTTCAAAGAAATTCAAGCTTTATGCTGATTTAGGTCAAAATTTTTTTGTAGTTAGGTAGGTAATTGATATAGGATTAGCAACTACTAGTTTGAGAAAAACAAAAGTCACTTCAGTGATTTTTTTTCCAATTCTCTTGCAAAGGCCTCAGAGAAATAATATCCAACTTTATTTTTTTTTAAATTCAAACCAATGGAAGAATGGTTTTAGGTTTATTTTACTCACCAAACCTATGCCTTCTATTACTTAGACATTTATGATTAAGACGATAATTTCAGTGACAAGCTGATATAAATTTACTGAAATTGTATATGAATTAGATAATCATCTCACAAAAAGGATTTGGCTTTTTTTTCTATACAAAGAAAGCCATTTTTTGAGGAGATGAAAACATGTGAAAACTTTATCAGCCATAATTAATTGTTTTGTTGCTACTGCTGCAGAACACAGCTTCAGAAATAATCATGAAGCCACAGATTTCATGGCACTGCAGAAGTATTTCTCGTATGTGACAGATGGTTTGTTGAGGAACCCACCCCAGTTTTTGACAATAAAATTACAACACATATCTGCAATGCTATATTTGAAGCACTCTGCAAAGAATTAAGTAATCATTTTATTAAGCCTACCAAAACGGTTTTTGTTTGTCCACCCAATTAATGCAGATGAGTCAAGGAGATGATGGGGGATACTCCCCAAAAGAACAATTCAATGTTTGTTAGATGAATAATCAGAAACTCATACTCGTATTGTCCTTTTCTAATGACAAAAATTAATTCTTTTTTCTTATTAAGGTAACTAAACTAGACTCTAATATTCTAACTTAATGTCCATAAACTCCAATAATTATCCATTTTTTTTCCTAAGTAAAGCTAATATCATTAACTAATGTCGTCAACTTTGGTAAAAGTCCTGTAAGCTCTAAATAGAAAGAAAAGTTTTTTAAAAAACAGCCCCACAAACCTTACATTTCAAAGAAATGCTCAGTTATCCATTCAATATAGTTACAGAACTACTTTCATTTTCTAAAATTCAATTGTTTTGCTAAGTGTTTCTATAATACAGCAAGAAAATGATGCAGAGGAAATCCAGGCTCCATGTAAATCAGTGGAAAGTTACAGGCTTCAGTGGAGCCAGGATTTTACCATACTAGGAATGACATCTCTAGGCATGTATTAAATTTCCATACAGATTGTTGGGTCCACATCCTGTACCTTGTATAGTGCTTACTTTCCTACAAACATTCAGTTTGTTTGGCATTTGGCACAAAGAGTAGATGGAGTGTTTTGGGGCGTGGGGAGTGAGGGAAATACAGCACATTTGTTTCATAAGATATACAAGCATGTTCCTATTTTCAGATTAGAAATAGTCCCAATAATTTGATAGGACTGGCTTTGTATGGAGAGAGATGATTAAATTAGAACCTTTATTAAATGGAGTAAAAGGCTTCTTTGTGCATGAACACTTTCAGAGAAGCAGCATGTATCTTTTGTGTTATATTTTGTGTTCTCAGTTACCTAAGTCTGATGGGTGCAGAAAGTGACAACTTATAGAAAAGAAGGATGTTTCATGTATAACTACACACACACAGAGAAGGACATCACATACATCTATTTAACATGGAACCACACAGTACTTCAGAATAACAATGATCTGACCAAGTCTGACCAGCAGGATTAATGAAAAATAAATATGAAGACAATAGACAGTATTTTAAAATGTAAACATATTGATATTTGACACACTAATATATTCAGTTTAGTTTATAGTTCTAGAAATTATTATATTATCCACTACCAAATATCCTGTTAAGTAAACAGAGATCCCTTTTCCAGGCTCTGGAAGCAAACTATATTCCAAAGTATTTTCAGATTAAAAAATCAAATAATTTCACTGGTTTATTCAGGCACTGCCACTGGGAGGAAACACACCCATCAGACAATAGAATTATACTCTCCTGAATATCCAAGGAACACCTCCTGTACTCCTGCAATCATGTTAAATTGTATCCTTCATTCTCACACTGGACATGTACCCTCTCCAAGACTTCTAGATATTTCATCATTTGTATGTTAACATTTCTGGGTGCTGCCTCTCTCACTTAATTCATTTTTGTTTAGCCACATACACATTTTAAAAATTGATTTGACTTGATTTGTGCACTTTCGGATCTGTTTGCTGACAGAAAGACATTCTTGTGGTGGCAATGCAGTTTCAGTCTAATTTAGATACAGGTAAATGTACTCCTGTCATGCATCCACTTTGCCATTGACCCACCAGAATTAATTTGTTAGACTCTTGGTTCAATTCCAATGATTTTCTTTCAGCTTAATATATCTGAGAAGTGGTTATATGAGACCATTACATAGGTTTAATTGCTTAAAATGAATGTAAACTGCAAAATGCTAACAGGTTTCCGAAAGCTTTGGCTGAGCTATGATTGTTGCATTTTTCTTTTTTAGCACACGGAATGATGCCTGAAGATGGAGCTGTTTACATACTTCTGGAGGAAAAGAGGGAACATATCTAGTTGCAACACAAACTTAACTGAAACAGACACTGTAGTTACTTTTATTATGTATAAATCTATCTGCTGCTTTGGTAAACACTGTAATAATTTAGAAAGTATGAGTATACAAACTGCATGTTTTCCATAAGTACTTATAAAATGTTTTATTCCAGAATTGAAGAAGTCAATGAAACATTAAATGAATGCTGACAAGAAGCTTGATTTTTACCAATTTAATATTTATGTACTATTTCTAATATGTCTCAAGTCTTCAGCTGGAGTTCTTTATTTTTCCATATTTTATGCCTGTGTATGGTCATACTGATTAGATTTTGCCATCATGTCATATTCATAGCTGACCTCTTTCCATTAATCATGCCAGAAAAGCTGTTATGTGTAGCTGCAGATGTCAATCTTTTCTTGCCTTCTGCAAATCCAAGTTTATCCCCATGAGAGGGGATTTTCAAAGCTGGTTCAATGTAGCCAGAAAGCCATATACTTGTATAGGATTTCTTTTTCTCAGCATGGCCACAGGTACAACATCTACACCCTTTTTTTTTTTTTTTTTTTTTGTGGATTTCCATAATCCGTCAGTGTGCAAAAATGGCTCACACTCTCAAGATAAGCAGTATACAAATACTGGAAGAATCAGGGCTAATTAATTATGAAAGCTGTTCAAATACACAAATAAACATGATATATGCACATTCAGCATAGTCTCCAGTATGGTCTACAGTATCTGCAAGAGCACCTATGTCTTCCTAGAAATATGAAAGGTTTGCTCAGGTTCCTGTGTTAGCTGCACTGATAGGCATTCATGTGGCTCTCAGCTTCCTTCCAACAGCATGTGCAGTGTAAGCATTGCCTGAAGGTGCTCAGTCCATTACTTACTTGAAATGGATTATCTACCTGGATTACCTACCAAGCTGATGTACAATTACTATTACTTTTTGTGCAGTTAGACAAAGTTTTTGCTTTGCAATAAACGGTACCATTCTCAGACAAGTGCATACTACTTTTTTTTTTTTTCAGTTGTACTAGTTCAATAAAGATATTTTAATCAAGCTTCAGTGCTGTCACAAAAAAAAAAAAAATCTTACCTGCTTATATTCATATAACAAGCTGTCAGCTTATTTTTTATCAAACTTTTAAAGACCACTACATAAATAATTCAAAATACCATCTAAATTTTCTCTAAATACCAGACTTAAATCCTGAAGCTTCATCAAGTCTCAAAACAAAAACAAAAGAACAAATGCCTCAGGTGGTCTTTACTGGTTATTTAGGATAACTAATATCAAATATACCTGCCAATACTTTTAATTTTGGACCACAAAAATTGCTTCTATTTTTGCACACAGGACTAAGAAGGTCCGGCGGTTATTGCCAACATTTGGAATAGCCATTGGTTATAAAAGGTTAATTTGGTCAAAGTGTTGTCAGCAACCACAAAGATTCTGAATTTGGCTCCATGCAAAGCCACACAGTTGACATTTACAAGATGTTTTAAACTGTACTTTTGGCCTTTCTGACACTGGCATTTCTGGCCAATATCCTTCACGACAAAATCTGCCAGCAGTTCCCTACTCTGATTTAATTTGCCAGCACCAAGGTGAATAACAATAGAGTACAGTTACAGGAATGACTGCTGAATGAAAGACAATTCATTGCTTAGGGTCTGCTGGAAAAGCCAGTGAGTACAGGGATCAGAGAACTGCTACCACGCACTGCAGCGGCTCTGCCAGCAGCCTCCTGGCTTTCTGTGGTGCCCCATCAGTGCACAGGGCTAAGGCAGAGTCCTGCAGCCTACACTGTGGGAATCCATTGTCAAACAGCTGGAAGATGCAGAACGCAGCAGGAAGATCAGTGTCTGAAAGGAAACGTTCTGCTTCATCTGCTTCCCTGTCATGCTCAGCGTGCTCCAGGAGGTTTAAAAGCCTTAGCTTCACCTTTGGGTGGAGGCAGTGAGTAATTTCTCTGCATGTTCTAACATGTCTTGCAGATTTTTCCTCATCTTCTCACCAGTGAGGTAGTTTGCTCTGATTCATTCAGCAAACAAGTGAATCAGTGGTTATTTGGATTCATTGAAGAGCAATCTACTAATTTCTCATCTTTCAATCTGCTCATCATACTGAATCTTGTCATTACATCAGCAATCCACTGTGCTAGTGTGAACTTTTTTTTTTTCTTATTTCAAAACAGTCCTGAAAAATCTCATTTGTTCCATCATATAATTTTTGTAATTCTACAAGACCTCTTCAATTAGTGATATCCTTAGATCTGAATAACTGTTGTCCTTAGGAGATTAGGGTGGGGAGAGAGAAAAGTGAAAAGGAAGAAATAACTGTTCACACCATACTGCAAAACTAAGTAATTGAAAATATCTCCATAGATTTAATTGGTCATATGTTCAAAAAAACCTGTAAGATTTTCTAGTAATTATATAGAGAAGATAAATGCTATTGAACTAAGAATGTCTGACCAGCTGTTTATTTTGACTGTATGTGATTCCCCATCTCAGACTTTGTGAATATTTATCAGACAAACATTAAGATATACAATTTGTGCAACACTCTCAGCTACTGACAGCTTGCTTGGGTGTAATTGATTGCAGGCTGAACTGTGTGCTATAAGCTAAAGGTGAGTCTTCTAATAGGGTCAAAGTTAATGACATTATCACAAGCAAAGATTGCTGTTAGTCAGAAGAACTACTAAAGAACATGGTGTGGTGTCCCCCAACATCCCTAAAAAACCTATATTCATATTTGTAATGTATAATGGCCACTGGTAACTTTTTAACTTAGCTTCTTTTTTTTTTTTTTTTTTAAGCATCTTTCTTTTTAACTTTGCATTTTTTTTTTTTTAAGCAAACAACAGATAGTTTCAGTGGCCTCATGTGCATGAAAATTCACTAGAAACAGCAATAAAACAACTGCCAATGTCATCTGGAGTTCTTTAAATAGATGTCATATTGTACAAACTTCTTCCTTGTGAGATTTACGTCCACACATAAGTTTCTAACAGAAGTATCTTTGGAAAAATGTTTGGATCCATAGTTCAAACCCAAGACCCTGTATGTGACCTGATTCAGTTCTATTAGTAGTAAGGATGAAGATTACATTACCTAGACAATTATGTTATATTTTAATCCATTGCTCACAGATTCCCCAGGTTTATGGCAGGTGACAGTCATTGCTGGATTTTGTCTGAAAAAATGTGATTCCAGACTTACAAAGATGCCTACTTACTTCACTGTATGTAGAACCATACCTGTTGTTACACCTCTAGGAAAGCTTTTACTTGGTGGAAAACAGGCTATTTGGCATGTGTTTTATAGTATCAGAAAATGAAGAGTTTTTATCCTACAATTATGAGTTTTCAATTTAAAACTTTTAATTAATCTTATCTAGAAATGGATATTGAGGCTCTATATATGAATGAAAGTAAGCCAGCAAAATGTGGATACCAGTTTGTTACTCCTTTTTTTCCCAGAAAAATCTTTGTTTAAGGAAAGTTCTTTAATCAGAATCCCATTGAGCAACAGTTTTGGGGTAATTTACTCTGTCTGATGAACGTCTCTCTTGTAACCAAAGCTGAAATCTCATCATTCTTTATATTTTTCAGCATTCATTAAGACAAATTTTATGCCTTTTCAATTTTTAAATACATAGGAGAAAGAAACTTTGTGGACATCATGCATTTAACTACAATTCAAATGTAAATACAATATTGTTCACGTTCTGGCCCACGAAGTACTGCAGTACAGTGAGTAACATGTCTTAATCTTTAAACAGAATGCTGTTAATATAACTCATGAAGAAGTCTATTCTTTGTAGACTTAAATGTTGTGGTTTTAAAGACAGATATAATTGGCACTTGCCAGAATGTAGTTTGAAGTCAAAATTATTTCAGCTACTTTGGTAACAAGTCTGCCTAGTTTTTTCTTCCCCACCTAAGTGGTGTGCTACAGAAAGTGGGATTTTCTCACAGTGTCCTCTCACTGTGACAGTACTCAGAAGTTTCAGGCAAAGAATCAGTATTTGGTTGTCTCTCTCAATGCCTTTCCAAAGCTCTTCCATCCATATATTTGACCTGCCCCTCCTACAATTCCAGATAAACTCCTTCCTTTATTGTCTTAACAGACTCTCCATAGACCCTCTAACCTCTTTCTTCTCTCCATTTGTTACTGGACTAACTTCTTTCTAATTTTCCATGCACACGTGGGGCCAGCTGAGAGAACTGAACATAGCAGTCAATATTGGTGCAATAGTCCCTCTTTTTTCCTTGAGTTTTCACCAACATCCAGTGAAGCTGTCTGGTGCAGCTCCCACAGACTTGGAGCTGAATGACATTTAATGGAATGCAATAAAGAAAGAATTTTGATTTTGCTTGCACTGTCACACTGAGGTTGGTGCTAGGCCCATGGTTGAATCACAGCAGGAAAACTCCAGTGACCAGATCTTTAGAAGAGCACACAGGCTTGTCATTCTTTTTGCTGTGGAGATGACAATAAGCATTAAAAATCCAATAATAGAGGAATGAAGAAGTCTTTCCTCTGTGGGCATAGTCTTGCCCACTGCCTATCAAAACCTAATGATAGGTATTTCATCTGGGCTGCTTTGGAGAGTTGCCTCACCACCTATTACTACAGTTAGTAGCTTAGCTATATAAATTCATATTTAACTGCATTGGGAAATAAAATATTCTATTGAGTTATTACTACACACTTTGCACATGAAATACATTTGACTGTTTCTCTCCATACTATAAATTTTTTGTAACTCTTCAGGAGATAAGATTGTTTCATAAAGACTATAACTGAAAAGTTATGTTGCTTGCAAAAATTTGGTTGTTATGAACCATATATTTAATTTCAGACTTTATGAATATAGGATTACTACACTAATTATTCTTTTCTGCTCCCCATCTGATAAAACAAATACATGCTTTGTAAAAATGGGTTTCATGTGAGGATGTGTGAATCTTATCCTGAAAAAACAGTTAAGTTGTGTATTTAGGTAGAAGGCTTACTTTTAAAAGGGCTGTTGAGTGATCAAAATAAGATTTAGCTTTCAAGAAAAAAATTGCACCCACTTTTCTGATTTCTTAAAAGTGATCACAACTTCTAAGAGTCAACAAAGTTATACCTCCTTTATTTTATACAAATATACCCATGAAACTGCAAGATCAATTTTGCCAGTTTAAATCCACCAACTGCCAACACACTGTTCTTTTAGCTACTTTGCAATTATTCTATATCAGAGAGTCCTACGTTACATGCATATGTATTTATTTTTCAATGTTTTTTCCAGTAGTAACAATAAGGGAGAGAATTCAAAGAGCTTTTAAGTGCTATTTCTTTATATAAGCCCAGGAAAAAAGACATATTTTGAGAGTATTGGTTGCAAAATAAAGTGATCAAAATGACTGCTTATGGCATCTATTCACTTGTATACAAATTGTGCTCCAGTCTCCAGTCCTTACTCCCATAGTCACACAGATATTTTCAAATTGTACTTTGCTCACAGCAGGTTTGGAAGGACACAGTATTTCTGGTCTCCCTATTGTGTGATCCACTGATGATCAGACAAAAATCAGAGTGAATGTTCTGAATGTATATTCAGACTCACAATGCAACTGGAAGGATGCCAATTTTTATACACTGCATACTTGATGTTCCTGTCAAAGCTTAGGAGCACATTGTAAGGGCTGCAATTTTGAGATGGTCTCTACATAGCCTCTGATCTTATATTTTCTTAACTTTATATTTTATTAACTTTAAGTTCTGGAAGAAGAAAAGAGTACAACAAATAAGTTGTGAATCTCAGTTACATCCTATGTGCAATATCCAAGCTGAGGTTTAAATTTTACTGATGAAAATATTTATTTCTGTCTTTTTACATGATAGCAAGTGTAAGTAGAGCTTGCTCCAAAGAGGGATCAGATAGACATTTCCTAGGCAACATTTCAGTGACATGCTGCAGCCAAAAGTACAGCAGGTACAAATAGGAAGTAACTTTATATTTATGAAGAGTACATGCAGCTGAGCAGCTATTTTGATACAGATACAGGGATCTGTCTAGAACTGTGCATTGATCAACATTTCAGGACCTGGGAAAGGTAGGAATAGAATAAAAAATAAAGGACACAATTAGTTTTTTTAAAGTAAGTACTCTTCTTTCCTTTAATAACAGTAGCAGGATTTTTCCTATTATTCATACAGCAGATATTTTTCTGGCAGTGCATTTTCATACATGAAGTCTTGCAAACAGTATATAAATAGAGAAAAAAAGACAACCAACTCCCTGCCAACAGTGCTACATAACAAAAAGGCTCTTTACCTTCAACAGTAAGTCTAAGCCTTAACCAGTAAAAGTTAGAGAACGCAGGAAAATGGCAGAACATCAACTATAAATTTATATAACCCGTATAACTTTTCTCTTAAGCTTTATTTCTAATACTTCATTAGACTTAGCTAACATTTTCAGGTTGGAGTTTTGTTGCAGCTTTTCCTCTCTTTCCTATTCCTAACATAGCAGCTATTCTGAAGTGGGGCAAAAAGGTTATACCATCCACAGGCAGTCACATACATCTGTGGTTCAGACTATAGAGGACAACATTTAAATTTATCAAGAAGACCACATCTAAGATGCCCAATCTCAACACATTTGTTTTTCAGCAAACAGGGATTCTAGAACCAAGCTTCTATGAACCAAGAACCAAGTTTCTTTTGAAAAATTGTGAACTTGTCCCAGCAAGGCAGGAGGGGGCAGATTTAATCTTACTTGTTTGCAGCTTTGATGATAAGGTAATTGTTAGGAAATCAGACTTAGCAACACAATGAGATGAGATGCTAATGAACATTACTATATTAATTTCCAGTATGTAAAAAAGTTATAAAGAAATGCCTGCCCTTCTGAATAGTGAATATTGATTCTTTACAGAAAGCATGTACAGATGTCAATTGGGACTTTTCCGCTGTTTAGATATGAAAAAACGATTGACATAGGAATAGCCTGGAGGTAAGGAAGAAAATTTTCAGGTGCAACCACCATAAACCCTGTAACTAAACATTTTAATCAGCTGAATAGTAAAGAAATCAAGTATTTTTCTCTGATGAAAAAGGACAACTCTATACCATGAAAGTATTGTTACTTTGCATATCAGAATTTTGGTGGCCAGGCTGATGATCTCTGAGAATATGGCCCTCTCTTAGGCTAAAGAGTGGCAAGCAGAAAACCCAGTTTCTAATGAGAATTTGCCATGCTGCTGCTAGATCTGTGATTCATAGCCCAGTTAAACACTTCATCCCTGTGTTCTTGTTAGTGTGGCCTCATGCTTTACCAGTGAAAATGAACTTTACCTCTTCCACAATATTCTTTCCACAGATGGTCAACTGTGAAATAAAAGATGTACTGCTGAGACAATGCTTCTCTTGTAAAAAGAACTGAGTCCAAAGATGACATAGTTAATACAAATAATATTTAAAAACCAAACCAAACTTAAAATATCTCCTTTGTAAATAAAAAAAATAGAAAGACATGTTGCTATGTTACTATGATTAAATCTGTAATATGAAAAAAAAAAAAAGTAAAGAAAATTTCACTTCCAAATCCTATTCCATTCAGGTTCTTCTTCCATTCCTATTTATATAGTTCTTGAGAATGTTTTGTACCTGAGATCAAGATATCATTGACCTTCAAGGAACCCTAGGAAGATTTCTTGCAGTGTTCAGAGTCAGGTCACAATTTGCTTACTGTGCTATTTGTGGTCCTCATGTCCAGACAAATAAGTTTTTGATCCATTTTCCCAAGACCTTTCTTTGCAAGAGATGTGGATATCCTAAACTCTATGCCTGTCTTCTGCCATCTGAGCCATCTGCGTACGGCAGAAGAGAGAAGATGAGAAGGAAAGCCCAATATTAGAGGTGAAAGAGATTAAAATGCAAATAAATGAGAGCACATTTTAAGACTGCCATGGTAGTTTGTATTTGACATAAAGGCTGCATGGCAGGTTTTCCCCTGTTACTGTGACAGGTCACCATTTCTAATCTCAGGGTCATGTCCAAGTTCTCTCTTTCATAATTGCTTGGGCTGACATCTATTTTGACCTTTCTTTTTTTATTCTGGCCTTCCTGAATGAGAGAAGTCACAGAACCATAAAGAGGCAAAAGTTCCATAAAGTGCCATAGCGATTATGAAATGGCACTACTATCCCTCTGGCCTTTGGTATAAATGTTTATATAATGTGTCATGATATTTTAACCCTTGAAGGGTGCTGAAGTACAGATATTTGCCCTGTTGTGGTACAATCTGAGAGTGCTATTTGTTTGTGATGTACTATGAAATATATACTTAACTATAGTCTCCTTATTTTTAATAAGGAATGAAAGTAGTTATAACTATTATAATTTCATACAGTTATTCCTTTTGCTGTTCTGAACAGTCTCAATACCTGTCTTGACAATAAACTGCCCCATTTTTTTTTTTACTCAGTTTTCTGTTTAGAAGCATTAGATCTGCATCTCTCTGTGAAACATGTCTGAAGCCAGAAGCTGTAGAAGCATTGACCAAAATGTATAACAAAAAATTGAATCTCAGCTAGGACAACTATGATGCATAAGCTCTTCTTTTTGATTACTAGCTACACAGTGTTGCCTACTTTCTTTTTCGCATTGTATTGTGATAAAACTCAAATGTCAAGCTGATGACAAGTGACTCAAAAGGGACTGTGAGTCCTTTGGTAAGGAATCTCTAGAAAATTAGTGCTTAGCAAAAATATTGTCACATACATCTATCCTGTAATTTGGAAATTATGTTTAACTTAGTATATTACTATATACTCTGTATATTACTATATTAGTATATTACTATATACTCTGTAAGTCATTGATTGCTACTGGTAATAGTCATTGGAAAATATAAACACGTTAAGACACCTAATGCACAAATTCTTAGAATAAGAGAGTCATAGAATGGTTTGAGTTGAAAGGGATCTTAAATATCATCTCATTTCAACCTCCCTGTCATGGGAAATTTGCTGAAAGCTCTATCCAGCCTGGCCATGATCACTTCCTGGGATGGGGTATCCGCAACTTCTCTGGGCAACCTGTTCCAGCATCTCACCACTCTCACAGTTAAAAATTTCTTCCTAACATATTTTATCCATTACAGGGCTACCTGAATTCTGGAACCCCTTTTTTACTATGTGCTTTGTTATTAATACTATTCTCTTTCAAAATGACCTTTGCTAGTGATGTAGCTTTTATAATTTTCATCCAAATTTTGACTCAATTTTGATCCATTTTGTATTCATCTTTTTAATGCCACAAAGGGCCAAGGGTTTGATCAGCTAAGTACTACAGAGCAGGAGGAGGAGGAAGAAATTTTCTCCATTAGAGGGTAGAGCACAAACCCAGGGCAGGGCTGTGGCCATCTGATGATTATGAGAATATGGTGAAGGGCTGTTCATATGCCAGTGCTGCTGATAAAGTAGACATTATGGTGTGACCACAACACCATCATTGGGAAGGGAGCTCCAAGTGAAACGGAGGCAATGCAGTAGGGTAGTCAAGGAGGAAATCTGTATATGCTCTCACCTAGCTCAACAAAGAGGAAGGATTTTCAGCACTGCCTCTTTTATGCAGCTTCTCATACTGCAGATGTGTAAAGTTGAGCAAGATGAGTTTGGGCATTACAGAAGTAGCCGAGCACTTGAAGAACTCTCTATGTTCAATTTAGAGATGCATTTAGCTTCTCAGAGCTTTCAACAGAGCCCATTTCACTCTGGTATTCATTTATTTCATCTCTCCTTTGCTCTCTCTCTCTTTCTCTCTAATACCATATACTAGTAGTAAATAGCATTATTATAACCCAGAAAGATAATTTTCTATCATAGACAACTTTAAATACAGCAAAACCAATACAGAATCAAAGGTTTTACAATAGTTGAGTCATCCAGGAAATGTATACTAAGTCTTATATTGCCCAGCAGGCAAATAATGTCCTTTTTAATAACTGTAGTGCTGAGTCAGTCATCCCAAATGATAAACTAAGATGATTTTCTGCTCAAAACCCTCTTTTACCAGTATGGTATTTCTCAGACCAAGAATAGGAGTTCTTGGGAGGTATAGCTGCTGAAATGAAGTCTGTGAGATCTGCATGTACATCAGATGCTGATAAAACATAAACTGATGTAGTTCTCCTATAACAAAGGCAGCCCTAATATTCTGCAGCCAGGAACATGCCTGCCCCAGATCTGGTAATATCCTTGACTGCCCATGTAGCAAACACCCCTCTCTGTGCTGAAAGCCAGCAGAGTGGCATCTTCTTTCCTAGTGAATACGTAAACTTGCCTTAATTATTTTCTTTAATCCTATAAGTAAACAAGTAAATAGTCAAAATCTTTGAATTGTTTTTTACTAGTTCTCAGCTTTACTCTGGAAGACTTCAGTGTTTTGATACCACACCAGTGTAGCCAGCATAGTGCACAGATCATTATGCAAACCCCCTTGCATATAAAATTTTATTAGCTTTTAGTAACACTGTATGTAGAAGCCAAGTGATTTTTTTTTTTCCTAATAAATGTACTTTTGAAATATGCTGGAATAATGATTTGTATTGTTGTTTAATGTCCTAGCCATAATTTCCACTCAGGAAAATATGACAAGGATCACATAAAGGGTGCTGGAAATGCAGGATTTTTAAACAATATAACCCCCAAACTTCTGCCAAATAACAGAGCAAGATCTTTAAAATCAGTTGGTTTGTCTTGGAACTATAAAGCAGAAATACAACTTTATTGTTTCATTACAATGTTATTTCACATAATATTCTCTAAGGTAAAATAGAACTTGGAATGGAAATAAAACACTTAAAAAAGGTGAGATACTAAGCATCTAACCTCTATTTCACTGTAAAATCTTGCCTTCCCCAAGAGATCAATCTTAACTGTCCAAATTGATTCAAAGATGATAGAATAATTCTTATGTTACAATGATTTTCACAGTTCAGTTACATTTTATCAAATATATCTTTTTTTATTCGTTCTAGGCATGTAATTAAGCACCATTAGGTACTTTTTAGCCATTTGATTAAGTCATCCTTAAGTTAGTATTGAAAATAAGATGAATTGCTTTCCATGATTAAAATGTCAGACCCTGACAAGCTCTGGGAATAGACTTCCTGAACGTACATTGCTCCTCTGTGAGGTCATAAGAAACAATGTAAGGACATTAGTGGAGTTTCCATACAAACGTAGCAGGACTTTAAGATTACAAGGCATACCCACTATTTTTATAGACTATACGATACTTTTCACAGGGCAGCTGCATCCTGAAAATTACTTGCAAATAGTCCTCGCTTGCATAAATAGCTCAGCTGGGCTTTTCTGTAACAAAGACACAGAAGTCCTTACCCAGGCCACAAACCCCACTGATCCACACAAGTGGTATTCTGCTAGGGTGAGACCATAGACTTGGAAAGGAAAAAAAACCCATATGTTTGAAAGATGAGTAGGTTTCAGTACAAAGAGTTCAAATCTAACCAAACTTTGCAGTATAGAAATAAGCACAGCTGGTTTTACACTCTGTACCTCTGGTTAATGTTTAAAAGAAATGAGTGCTGAAAATACGAAGAAAAAGTAATCTTGAGAGTCTCTTGGAGCTCTGTCACTGTGAACTTTATTCTTTCTCTTCCTCCCAGCCTACATATTAAAAAAGGAATTTCATATCTGTATGGCATGTCATTCAGTGACAGGTTTTATAGAATTTGGTGAGGGCAAAAGGCTGGTTGAAGCCATTTTTTAATATTTTATAGGCATTCTTTGACTAGAAATAGTAATCCCTAAAGATGATGGATAGAAAAAAAAAAATCCCAATTTAGTCTCTCTTGCAAGGTTAGCTTTGGTGATTAGCTCTACATATTGGGCAGCAGGTTCACCCATGTAGCATAAAGCTGTGTGTATATTTTCCCTTCCACTGGGATTCATAACAAGCCTGGTGGGCAATTACAGCTTTTGTGGGGTAGATTGCATGTTTTTGTCCTCTCTAAAATGAATCCTCTAAAACTGAGGCTCTCTATTTTTATTTTTTTTTAATCTCCAGGAGATTGCAGGAGAACTTGTTGGTTTCTGTGGAGCACAAAAGGAACTGTGGGAAAGTGGTGAAGGACTTTCATCAGACAAAAGGATAATCCTGTTTTCTGCAGTAAAGCAGGTGGCTGCCAGCTGAAGTATGTGCAGCATTTGTACTCTTAATTTTTATTGCATCTAGCCAGCTAGCTAACTCAAGTGGGGACTCCATGATATTTATGTGAATTAAGTGCCTGCATCTCAACTCTCCACTTCACCTGACTGATGAGCATCCAGGAGAATGAGCACTCATATCATCTGTACTGTTCCTGAAAAGGAAGTAAGCACTTGTACTCTGGGGGATCATATTGACATGATTGCAAGCAAGTAATCCCAGACGAAACACAGTCAGGAGAAGAGACATAGTTCAACAAGCCACTGAGCATTTCTTAATGAATGAGGTATTCAATTCTAATGGAAGAAAACAATGCCTGAAGCTGAAATCATATTAAAATGATAAGAAATTATTATGAGATCTGTCCATAAACAGCAGGATATCATGCTTTTATTGACATAGGTATCCACAACTTTAACAAATGTAGAAGTCACAGGGAGAAGATAATTGAGCTCATCAAGATCTGTGTCTTCATACATTCTCACTCTGCAGGACCTTAAAAACCTACTGTGCCAACCCACTCACCAGGAAGTAGTTATACAAATTGTATAGACCAAGGAAGTTGAGGCCCTATCTTGACTTATGGAAACAAAAGTTTCCATAGCTGTTGAGAATCTGTACAACCTTACTTCAGCTCTCCTGTGGCCATACAATATGGTATTAGTCTTAGTCTCAGTGTTGCCGTTGAATAGCTCTAGGCATTGTTATTGTGAATGTCATTCTTGATCTGATATGTATTATGAATGATTTATTTCCTCATACTCCTACCCATACTGTATCCAGCTGTATCACAAATATTGACCTGTCATTGAAAAGAGAGGTGAATGGAAGGTAACAATATTCATTCATGTGCTTATCCAGAGTTTGAGACACTGGCTCTTGGTTTTACAGTGTACTAGAATTGTTTTCTCTCTTTTACAGTCAGGTCCAGCTTGGAATTCAGATACCCTCGTCCATACGCACTATTTTTACAAGTTAAACCTCAATTTTCTCTGCTTTATTTCTAGTCAGTGAATGAAAAAGTAGAAAAACCTGCCTGCAAAATGACTTTCCTATCACATTTACTCAGAAGAATGCATGGAAGATGCAAAAATAAAGGTAATTTGTTCAAGGAAGAACTTCCGTATAATAATTATAATAATTCAGTGTAATTAATATTTAATTTCTAAAATAAAAGAACCAAAGATTCATTCTAAATCACTTTTATTCTACCAATTTCTTCCTTCCCTGAGGTAGTTTCATATTTTCAATGGACCAACAAAGCCAAGTGCCTCTTTCCCTGCTCTCTAATTGTCTAGCTGCTTTTTCTGTCAATGTTTCTGTGGATTGCCACATAGATAGAATTTTAGACCCTCTGTCCAGACCCAGTTCTAGACTGGGTTAACAAATGCTGGACTGGGTTGGGAGCCCCATTTTGCTTATGCTTGCAGAACACAGAAGAATGGAGAAATATTGGAATCTGGAGCTCCATTCTGGTCCATGGACAATGACATTGAACTATTGTACTGACTGGAGAAAGCCCAGTAAGATGTAAAAAGCACCGAGTCCATGGAGTTATGGATGTTGCTCTCCCATGTCCTTCCACAGGTTATGAAATGTATGCAGGCCTGCACTCCTCTATTTAGAGACCCTCAGCCCTTGCCTCAGTTTTTTTTTTTTTTTTTTTTTTTTTTGAGCCCAAATTACTGCAAAAGACCTCAGAATTATGTGGGGTCATGGCTGTTTACTTATCTTCAACATGGCCTTAAGATACAAATATTTTGTAATAAAAAACAGCTGGAATCACCTATAAATAATAAGATCCAAAAATGTAAAGCTGTCTATACTCTCATGCGCTGCTTTTCTGATAATGCTGAAGTAAATGAGATATCCACAATTGCTATAAGTGGACAATAACTCCAGGCAGTCAACTTCAATTTACAATGAAAGTTAAAAAGAAACTAGATAGGTGATAAGGAAGTCTACTGTGCTCCTGACAAGTATTATATCTGAGATACCATCATTGTGGACAGCCTGGTTCAATTCAAGTCAGTTTCTTTTATTTACCCATGTCATACATAAAATGAGAAAGAAGTGGTTTTGCCACTGGTTTTTGTTGAAATTTTCCTCTTTGAAAAGAATGTAAGCAATCATCTCAAGGTGCATTTCCTTTAATCTTTCTATCCATACAGAACTCTCTGCAGTCAAAATGTTTAATTATTTTTATGACTGTTTTGCTTAATTTAAGATATTGTAAACTATTAGGAATATTTTCAAAAAAGTATCATATAACTATAATTGTCAGCACCATGATGTTGTGTGCTAAATTTTAATACAATGCCAATGATTGCAGAAACATGTGAAATACAACTAATGCAGTGAATTGGGATGTACAATTAACTGTAAATATAACCTTTATTATTGTGTTATGGCCTGTTCTCTTGAGTTTTCTGACAGAAGATTACAATAATTAAAGATGCAGAATAACTAATTTTTATTAAAAGTTATTCTCTTTACATCTCTGAAATAATGGTATCTTCATATTTTTTCTGTATTGCATCTATTTATTCACTCAGTCATTTCTATCAGTGTAGATTACTGCAAGCATAGTCATAAAATGAAATCATTTTTACAGGGCAGAATTTCAGACCTTTTTCTCCCCCACAGGTGACTGAAGAATTGGCTCTGCAGGTATGTCAGGCTGAAACTACACATCTGTGAGCACAGAAGTACAACATTTAATACCAGATATCAGAATTTGGAATTCAAAGTACAACTGAGGAAGAAAACCTAAATCCAGCTACTTAAATCACTTGAATATACGAATCTCACATTTAAAAGAATTTAATCTAAGAAGAATGTTTGTAAATGAATGGTTCCTATTAACATCTAAAATAAATGAGCATTATCTCACAAAACCAGTCAGACACTATGAATCTCTGCAAGAAAACTATGCAATGGAAAGGTTTTTCTTTTTTCATTTTCTTCTTTCCCCACACAAAACCAAATAAAAAAACCCCACTCACTTAAGAAGCGATTGTCTGCAGACCTTTGAAGCCAAGGAGGGTGACAGCAAGGGCAAGAGGCTTATTTCAAGGGTCACATTTCATTTGCATAAGCAAGTAACCATAGGGCACTGTGGAATGTCTGTAAATGGATTTCATTACAGAAATTCAGCTTAAAGGGACTATAAATAATCCTCTGACAAACAATGTATATTGCTTCAAGTTCTTCTGTAATAAAAATATTTTAGTAACACAACAATCCGTGAAAGCAGGAAATGAAACAGGAGGAGCTGCACATCTTCCCGTTTTCTCTCTCAGGGCAACATTATATTGTAATATGTTTTAGAGGAAAAAAATGTGATATTCATATTATTTTAGCAAAGTAATCCTACAAAAACAAGGTTATATAATTCCATATGTCTGAGACAGGGTGGCTAAACAAATAACCAGATCTTTACGAGCTCTTCTCCCCTGGAGATCATCTGTCCAGCAGGACAGGTGTGCAGGCTTCATGGTATTCTGCCCAGAGGAACATCTCAAAATATATTAGAGTGTGTAAATCTTCTTGGATGAATTTCAGTGGAGAAGCCATTTAAAGTACACATTTTAATGGGTTGACCTTTTTTGCCCATATGAAGGAGCAATGACAGTCTAAGACCCCAGCTCAGCCAAAGCATTTCAGCAACTCCCCAGTTTGGTGCACATTTAGCTGCTGTTTCCTTAAATAGGACTTAGCTATACAGGCAAAAGCTTTTCTAAGTGAAAAGAGATCTACTCCAACATTAATAGTGAATATTATATGATTTGATGCATTAGTCCCCAGCACTGCAGCGTGTTCAAGGCTAGGTGCAGCTAGGTGGACACCAGACCACTCAGCAAATTTCACTATAAGCTCTGAACTTCTGTGAGGGCCAGAAAGTTACTGGAACTTGTGCAGTTTTTGTATAGAAATACAACCACTCACTGCAGTATCCCCTTAAAAAGACTTGGCTTGCCATCTTCAGAGTGGAATTTGGGGTTTTATCACAACTTCATCCCCCTTGGGGTACTAGCAAGGAACAGCCCTATTCTGAAGGGTGTGGAAGCTGCCCTCTGCAGGGTAGTCAGCTCTGTGGAAGAATTTTATCAGTCTAGTAGAAAAGGTCTCACCAAATAGTCTGCCTCTATTCTTTCTAATAATATACTTGTAAAGAAAAAAAATGTAGAGATACTTCTGCAAAAGGAAGGAAGAAGCAGGCCTTTGAAGCAGTAACTTAATTTGTGTTGATGTTAATTTTTGGTTTAGATTGTTTACCTTTCTAATAACTATAACTGTTTTCACACTGGCATTACTGTTTTCTCTGGAATAGATGTGCTCGCAGTGAAAAATCCAATTGAATCAGAGCATGTAACGAGAAAATGTAATCCATCGTTATTAAAAAAGGCAGCTTACCTTTATCTGGGTGTTAAATAGTACAAATCCATGAGAGTCAGTGAATGTTTTGAAGTAAAAACGAAGGGCATTATGAAGGCTGAAGTGGATTTGTCACTGAATTATGTGTATTACCTCGGAAATGGCCTAATATATGGTTAGGGAAACTATGTATGTAGCAGTGGGAGAAGAGAAAATAAGCCCATTTATTCATTTTGCACATTTACAGATATAGTGGATGATGTTTTAAATATTAGGCTATTTTATGGAAAATTTTAATATGAAAAGGAATATTGTCCCTGAAAAGAAATCAGGACAGTTTCACTGTTTATACCTGCATGCTGCTTCTGACTATCTGTGTATCAGGAAACGTGCACCAATTTGCTGCATGTGAACTTAGGCAGCACGGGCACGGGCACGGGCACAGAATGCCAAGCTTGTCAAGACACACCCAGTCTTCAGCTTCCCTGACAAGCTGATCAAATCGCTTAACCATCTTCTGCTTCTCTGTCTTTAAGGAGGTCGTATTTCTCCTTAAAGAGGAGAAAAATATTTCTCCCCTTTAAGAAATATTTCAAGGACTGCCCACCACAAGAAAGCCACAGGGATGCTTCATGACTTTTAGCACATTGTGCACTTGTCATTCGGAAAAAAAACAGTTGCTGTCTCAGAGGAATTCACTTTATCTCCACAAATAAAAATCTAGCATATTCTAGTTAGAGGTATTAGAAGAGTGTGAAGCACTTAGTACAAATTTCTGAAAACAAAGCAAAAGGCTTCAGTGGAAGATTTATTTAGAGGGGCCTCAAGTTACATGGCTTGAATGCTTATGATGCATGGGATTGCTCTGGAATAGGGTTCGGCTTGAATTCAGAGTTGATGCAAAACTGGAGCTGGAGTTCAAGTAGAGTGAGGCACTGTTTGTAAACTTCCCCAGTTTTGAATGAAATAGGAGAAATTTACACAGAAGTCCTTTAATTCTAGGTACAATTTTCAGAAATGTTTGCTTACCTGATCTACAGGTTCAAAGCAAAAGTTTGCAAAGAAGTAAATCTGACAAATGTTTGGTCCCATGGAAGGTACAGAAGCATGACAAAACATGTGTTAATCCACAGTCTTCTAATGCCACACAAATGCAATGAATGCCTGCCAGAATGAACTGCTGAAAAAAGCCAAACTTTAACCTAGTTTCCTTCTTCATATATTGAAGGTCCTAAACTATTATCTCTTCAGAGTAGTTGGCAAAGTATTGGTAAACTTGCTGAGATGCCTGTGAACTTTTCTTGTCATTATTCAGGAACAGCTCTTACGTCTTTTTTCCCCCCAGTGACCTCAAACAAAGTAGCCTCACTCAAAATATTTCATGGATGCAGAGAAATATGTATTATTTGGTTTTACTACATGCTAAGGATTATAATCCATGGTGACATGAGGAAAGGCTGCTTCCTCTAAATCACTGAATAGCTGGGCTGACTGGTAAGGTATGAATTTACAGAGATAAACATTCAAAGAAAACAGGTCATGTGTTTCAGTTGTTACCCAGTCAAACACTAGAAACAGCTTTAATAACTGCAAGATTGGATGAAATTTAGGTCTCCTCGATCCTGAAAGAGTAAAAAACCACTGAATTTTACCTATTTTGGGGAAGAAGGATATGCTTAGGACTGAGTGGAAAAAGGTCTTTCTATTGGAGGAAACTACAATTCTCAGTTTTATATACAACATTATATATATATATATATACACACACACACACACATATATATGTATATGTATATGTATATATATATATATATATATATATATATATACACATACATACACACACATATATATTTTTTTTCTGACCCTGGTCCTAGTAGTGATAGAGACAGGATAAAGAGACACAGAAATAAATTCACTATAAGTTGTGGAATGGTTTTGCATTGACTAGAATGAATTGTAATTAAAAGAGGAAAATTTCTATTGCAGCTTATATATTCTAAAACTAATCTCTGTAATTGGTCTAAAAAAATATACTCATAGTGACATGGTTCCCACCCAAAATATTTTTTTTCACATAGAGTTCTAATGCTTTTAGTCATTTAACCAGTGAAGAAAATAACAAAATCACATCTTTTTTTTTTTATGCCAAGTTTCAAACACACTAAATGAACATTTAGATTGTCTTTAAATTATATCAGCTTTTTCAATATATAATAGATGTCTGTAGCCAGCTCTAAGGAAATACAGATGCCAATATTTCTGTGGCAAAGTGTCGTTTTGCTCTCTAAAACCAAGTACAACATTGCATCCTTGGGATGTGTTCATTGGGATGGTATATAGGGAAAAATATATTTGACTCAAAATTAAGTGACAGAATAATCTCACAGAAGAGAAAGGTAATGAACATAATCATGACAGGTTGGTACTGCTGGATATTTTTAAGATCTTCTAAGGATGTCAAAAGACAACTGACACATGGTCTTGTTAGACTTGGCAGTGCATTTGATGCACCATGATAGCTCATTTATTCTCACTTTTTCAAGGATCATTTTTAATTACTGAGTGTTTGTGAATCATAGGAGGGGGGGAGTGTACATGGTACATGCATCTGGAAAGGAAGTAGAGTAAATAAAACTGTTTCTGAGGGGAGATGGCAGCAGTGATGCTGAGAATCTCTGATTTAGAGAACAGGGAACATGAAGAAGTGGTGTGGAGTGAATGCAAAGAAATGGTTTTGTTGAAACACGATCAGCTCATGGACCATTTAGAAAAACAGGCAAACAGTGGTCAATTGTTCACAATGAATTATTCACCCTGTTCTATTGGAACACAACGATCCCAGAATGCAAAATTAGGAATTAATCAGGATGCAGTCTCTCACTCCTCCTGTTTGGCATTGCCATTGACCTTCTTGTTAGAGAAGATGTAGATGGATACAACACAGAAATATCAAAGCTTAAGCACAACACCAAAATATTTAGATTTTAGCTGGCAACATACCTCCTATAAGTAATAACCTTCAGCAAACCAATGACCAAAAATCTCTGTGATATTTAAAGAAATAAAGAGTTCATCATTAATTATAAAGAAAACAAACTCAACAAAGTTAGCAATCCTTCTTCCAGGAATATTGTAGAGGTATTAATCCACTGGAGATAAGTAAACCAATTTGCATTCTTATTAGTGGAAAAATCTGAGAGAATAACTAGAAAATTATGTAATGAATCTGCAAGGTGAACATCATTAGAGAGTTTAACAACTATCTAAGATCAAAATTATCTAGGAAAAAGGTAGAATTTTCTAATATAGAAATAAAAGCAAATCATCTGCCACAACAGCCTTTGTCTGGCTAAACAGACTCTTCTCTGAGCAGGATGCACAACAGGGAATCCAGCAGGACTTGACAATGTACATGGTGTGCTAAGTACAGGCACAGGACACACAGACTGGCAGAGTGTTTTTCATGCCCCAGGCAATGCTGGTTGTCCCAGAAGTATCCAGCACCAGATGCCAGGAACACAACACTCTTCCTTCATGTAACTCTGGTAGAAACTATACCAGGTACACAAGATGATGCTTTCCAGATATGCCAGCCTCTTCTGCCCAGACTGAACTCTTCTGTACTCCAAAGCTTGTGCTTATTATTTTAAAGGCCTTTAGTGCTTATTAATTTTAGAGGCCTAAAGTGCTTATTATTTTAAAATATCAGTTTTTCAAGAAGCTGCAAATGCTTGATTTTTTTTTATTTTTAGGAATAAAAAGTACTCAATACTTTGATTATTTCTGTAAGAAACATTACTATTAATTGCCAGAAGGAACTCCTGTACTTGCAGCTTTGTCTTCAAAGATGACATAGATGCCTATTCATATTTTGACTTTAAGAAAAATAAACACATTTCTATTTGTGTATTTACTGAGTATTCTTTAGAAGGATAAGGTTTGCCTGCATAAATCCTGATTAGCTGAAAATTTTGATGTTGTTTTAGACAGGAATGTCACTGATATTTTACAGTAATGTTAACAGTAAAGTTTCTCACCTGAGTGGGATCTATAAGCACACATTTGAAGTAAGCCAGATTTAATGTCAAGATGCCTCTGCTTACCTCTGCTACTTGGGCTCTGAAGTAAAGAAATGTTTTTAATTCTGGTCTTCAAAAATAAACTAGTAATGTGTAAGTCAATTTGTTTCTTTTCTGATTTCCAATTACTCAAAAGCTCTTTCATAAGGTATTGCACAAAAGAAAAGGGTAAAAAAACATTCTCCAAATAAACATGTGAGAACTCAATAGATAAACATATTTGTACAAACAGGAAATAGGCACCCAGAAAGTATAAAACAGTCAGTCTTCCAGGCTCCACTATGACACATCTTGCCCAAATCTCACTTTCCCTAAATTGTACTCCCATGTCAAGCCAGCTCTCAGAGTAGAAAGGGGCAAAGTTGCTCACCTCTGCTAATCTTCACTTCTCATGGCTGGGCTGTTCTGCCAGATTCTGTTTGCATAAGTGGCTTCAGATACAGATTCAGCAGAGGGCTTGCTCGGTTGTGAGAGTATAGTTACATACTCCCAGTTACTCCTGGATTTGGAAAGCAAATAAGCTTTACTCTTTCCTGCTGCCTGCTTGCCCATGTGTCTTTGTGGAGTCAGGTTTTCTGCTTTACAATCGGACTCCTGCTGGGTTCTATAATTGAGCTTCCAGATAAAATAATCTAGAGTGAATAATTGCTTGGAGAGCATTCTTAATCTTCATTTTAGTGTTGTATCTTAAGACCACTTTTTCCTTTTCAGTTTCTGTGATCAGGGCAAATTTCCTGACATTAGCTCAGATGTTGTTCTACTGACATATATCTAGCATACACGAGCAGCAATTATCATTACACATTATCACTTATAATAATACCTTACTTAGAAGCTTAATTTCTAATTTGAGGGTGTAATAGGTAAAAAATGTTCTATTTAGAACTAATTTTTTCCTTTGTCTCCAATAGATGAAAAAGGATTTTATGTAGTTGAATCATTATCCTACACATTGAACAGCATCTATTCACAGCAACTTAGGTGCTGAACCCAAGACCACCATTTTTTCCTCTCTGTGTTTGACCATTCTACAGTTGCTTAAATCTAAAAAGCTAACATTCATTTAATCACTCAGCAATTCTAAGAGTATTTTGATATTATATATTCAAAGGAAAGCCACATTATGTCCTTAAACCAGTAAAAAACTTCCTAAGTCAACATAATTTTGTCTGCAATAGCCTTCTCCTAGTAAACATCTTTCACATATCTACTATAGTCCATAACAACAATAAAGTAAAAACTAGCAGGAAAATATGCAATGCAACATTGTAAAAAAAATCCCAAACAAAAAGGTAAAATTTCCAGCCAGTAGAATTTGCTATGCTTATACTACTTGATGCAGAAAGGGAAGCATAAAGTCAAATGCACAAAGACATTGAATTGGATTACTTTCATTGGAATTTAATTATCAATTAACAGTTTAAGAAACTTGTATTAGCTATTGACCTCAATCTTCTGTCTGTGCATACTATAAAGGAAGTCAGAAAACAAACCTCATAATACTGCAGTTACCAATTTTATGACAGGGGTGCCTATAATGCATTCTTTCTATTTGTAAGGTGTGAACCTGTTTCGTGTAAGATTTTCCATGTAAGCCTATCTGCTGTGGAGACATCTATTAAAGGACTCATAGGTAATAAATTAAACCTGACTTCAAAGACAACCCATCCTCAGACAAATTAGGCTACAGATATAGAAAACAGCAGGAGCACTCATTAATCTGTTGAAGGCCACCTTCTGAAATGTACTGTCGTTTCTAAGTTCAATGGTCATTTCAAGATTAATTGTTCATAATTTTACGATTTGTCTTTGTAAATGATACACAATTAGGTGATAAAATATTGCATATCAGAATCAGTTTTCTTTTATTCTAGTCTTCCTAGCAAGTCAATTGCTTTAATTCAAAATATATACAGTGTTACTCTGAAGTCGAGGTTTAACTTGAACAAATTATTTTTCACAGAGGTCCGCAAAATCAAGTTTCTTGTGAAATGTTGTTTGTTTTAAATTAATTACTTTATAGATTTATAGTATTGCTTTTTCTGTAATTTGCACCATAGAGTGCTATAAAGGAGGAAAGAGCACAATAATTCCAATTGTATACTAATCCTTAGCAGAGGATGAAGAACTGGCATAATATTTTGAAAGATGTCTTTGTCCAACCTCCAAAATTCTGTTTCAAGCTGAAGAAAATACAAATGATAGAATTATGTTAAAGATGAAGCTGTAGGTTTACTGGCAGAGATAAATTACCACCTTATGTTAAACCATAATTTTTCCCCAAACAGTTGAATAAAACAGAGCAACCCTCATCTGCAAAAAACTATTAAAAAAAAAATTACTGTATTTCAGCTTCAAACCTTTAAAGGAATTTATCCTCCTTTCTTTTTTCTAAATGTAGGTCAGTTTCTAAAACAAAGCCTTGCTTTTACAGGACATATAAATCCAAAGATTTCATAAAAATATAGCCCTGGAGAAAACTGAGAGACCATTTGTTTATGTACGATGCATAAGAAAGAGAAGACATTTGGCAAGAAATCCAGATCTCCCTACAAGCCTGGGAAGGATCATCTGGGAAGGAGCACTGAAGTGTCAGGCATACCTCACTCAAGGCATGTAAGTTGTGTCTTATGAAATGGTTACTCACCCATGACTGCCTAATGTGGGATATGGACTCATGATCATCTTCACTTCCCAAGTTGATAAATGCCTGGGGAAATCTCAGTTATGTCAGCTGACTGGGAAAGGCTGTGACGACTCACATCACAGAAACAGAAAAGGTAAGAACCAGCACTGGAAGGTGTTCTTCCTCTCATCTGTAATTGTAAAATGGGTCAGGTGCATGACCTTTGGAAGAGTTTTTTAATATTTATAAATATAACTTCATTATATTAAATATGCAAATATATAATATACAATATATCATGATACTCATATTTCTGAATTCTGTTGTTCATCAGGATATAAGTTTTGTACACATTTTGGCAAAGCTTTGTTATTTTAGAATTTATTTCTAAATTGACTTTCACGGCCTGTTGGTAGCTTGGGCAAAAAGAGCTAAATTGAAAGCAGCAATAAACAGACCTCCACTGCTGAATTTTTTATTTTATAGGTGATGTTATTTGCAAAAACATAGACTGCTTGTTGATCCACCAAGTGAAAAATACGAAGGATAGCTAAGTCTCCCTCAATTTTAGGATTTCACAGTGTTCAGTGGTGGAATGGCAGAATGATGATGATTTGGGCTGTAGATCATGTTGCCTCCATTCTTCTTACTCCCAGTGTTTATATTAGAAAAACAGAGCTACAAGCTTGAGGCAGTACCAATGCTGGCATATTTGTTTAGTTGATCCAAAGATGATAATACAATATTAAAAAGACCTACCTCAGCCCATCATATTTAAAACAAAAGGGATTGAAATTTTCATTTGCTCTCCTAAGTCATGTCAGTGAAAATACAAATAGGCCTAAAAAAACTACTGTGAATGAAATACTTAGCACATGAATAAGTATTTTTGTAACCTTGACTTAATTGAGTTTGTTATTTAAACAGGTACATTAAAAAACCCCTACCAACTTCAACACTTTTAAAGAGACAATTTAATTAAAATATCAACAAACTCTACATACCTAACTGTCCATGCAAAATTTATTGAAATATTTGTTTTAAGCAAATCAAATATTACTCTATTACTGAATCTTTTCATTTCTCCTCCCTTAAAATCTGAGTTGTATTAAACATATCATGAAAGACAGAAAGACAAAAGAACATAATAAAGATATGTCACTTCCCAGGCTCATGAGTGTGTGTGTGTGGGTACTCCTGCTTGTCTTTGCTTGGCCAAATGTTTTCCATACAGTTTTTAAGTCATAAGTGAAAGCTGGGTAAGTAGAATTATTAGAAAAATGAGAAAAAAGATACACAGTGTACACTACTGAAAAAAATGGGAAAGAAAATACTGTGTCCCAGTGCCCTTTTCCCTGGAAACCCTGGGGTCCCCCTCATTCCCACATACCTGGTAATTTTTAAAAAAAATAATATTTTAGGTAAATTACAACAGGACTCACAGTAAGTGAATTTATACTTCTGGTATGGCCCAAAGACCTTGATGGCCTAAAAAGTGCTTCCTTTCCAATTCCATTTGATATTTTTGATGTGTTGTATTTATTGCCAAAAAAAAAACCCACTCCAGAGATCGGCAGCTCTATAAAACTTGCCATACATCTGTTGGATTTTTGTTTATGTATTGAAATGTAATTGGGCAACTGGAGAAAAGTGGATTTGTGAGGTGTTATTTTCCTAAAGATTACATTTAATATTGTTGGTGTACCCTCCATAATTTAGTTGATTAATAATATTTGATCTGAACCCAAATTATGACTTCCCACATATATGACATAACTAATGAACTGTGAAAGGAAAGCTGTTCAGATGGTCACCAATAACCAATGCTTAGTTAATCCTTTAAATAAACTGGAGCTCACAATGTGTCCCTTTGAAGTCATAAATAATGTATATTTTTCTTTTGACTTTTAATAAGCCAGTGGAGTTCATCTCACAGTCTCCAAACACATATATTTTATTATGGGCCTCTGCAGTTTACTTTAATTAGTGTGTCTGAGTGCTTTGGGAGACTTAGCCCTACTGAAAACAAACAGAGTCTTACCATCTATAAAACATTAGCTCCCTTTGGTTTATCCTGATACAGCCGAGGCTCAGTGAGAAACACATGGTGTAAGTAAACACTCATAATTGCATTAGAATTCCCGGGTGTATTGGTAATTCAAACCCTGTTTCATGATATTGTTAGAGCAGTTAGAGCAGGTTTACCAATCTTCTTGCCTTCTGGGATTTCATGAAATTCCATTTGGAGAGAATTTTAAGTGACAAATCTAATAGAAACAGCAACAGACAAAATAAGCCACGGAGGCTCTGAAAAGGAAGCGCACAGCTAAAAAACCCCTTGATGTAAGTGTGTTTTGTCATGTCTCTGAAATTTCTCATTCCTCTAAGCTCCTTGTTGAGGTGTTAATTTTTGTGTAGGATGGGCATGCCTGCATTTTCTCCCACTTCTCCCTGCAGAACTTTTGGTCCAGTGTGGCAATCAGCCTGCTATTCCGATATCTCAGCTAATTCTCCCCAGAATGATACAGTCTGTTCCAAAATGAAACATACAAACCAAAATAAACACTATAGTTGAGTGATAAAAGGTACAGTTTCTTAAAAAAAGGAAGAAATTGTTGAAGGTTTTCCATTGTAAGGACTATTTAAGTAATTAAAAATCCTTCTGTGCCTATAATTTTCAATTCATTTTTCTCCAAAAGAAATAAGGCATCCCCATGAAACAGATTGAATGAAAATAGAAGCAGGCTGTTTTGACTATAGAAAAAAAATCAGAGCTATTAGATTTAAATCAAACATTATTCAAGTTAATGCTGGTAACAAAATTACACCGTACTTAGACCATTACCTCAAGCCCCAAATGAACTATTTCTGTATCTTCTACACTTTTAATGCAATAATTTTAAAGAATGAAATGTTCACTTCCTTCGTGTCACTTCCATAATATTGATGTAAACATAATGTGACTACTTAAACAGCAGAACTATAAATTCAGCATAAAATGAATTGCATGGAGTTTTACTGATTGTCTGAAAAATATATTTTAAAGGTATAGCATTCCAATATTTCTACAACAAAACTCTCATAATATAAAAGGTCTCTGCTAAGCTAAGAATTTTTTCAGTAGCTGATTTATGACGGTAGCTATGGAAGAGAAGAAACTTCTATGTTTAAGAAAAAAAAATTATCATCTAATTTTCAAAAGAAATTCAATGTTAGAAATATATAACTTCCTATAAAGTATTCAATCATTGTCAAAATGCAATATCTACCACAAACAAGTATTACCTGATATTTTTGTTGCAGACTTACTCAAGAAATACAGAAAAAAATATTTTATTAAAGTGATAAACTGATTCTGATAAATAAATTATTATGATAAATAAAAGAAAAGACATTTTATTCTGCTGTTTGACCCTTGGGATCCCCTTGAATAATTTGTATTTTTCTACTTGTACAAACTGGTCCATATATTTCCTGACACTTAGTTTACCACTGGCTTTGTGGGGTATTGTTTGTTCCTTTGGTTTGCATCTTCTATTTCTGCTCCTATGCAACACACCTCTTAAACCTGTTAAGACATTTCAAAATGCAATGATATTCCTTAAAGGATGTTTATAGATCCGTTCCACTTTTATGTTTTGTGTGATCAGTGCAAACTGAGCAGTGCCAATACGCCCCGAGCTACGCGCACTGCAGAGTGCAGAGACTGGGGCTGGGGCTGGGCTCCGGCAGCGTCCCAGCAGGACCACGAGCTGGGACTGGGGTGACCTGCAAAGCACACAGCTGGCACCCCAGGCTGCCTCACAGCCACCTCTTGCCCACCTGCACTGCAGAGCAGTTTCAGAGGTTTTAAGCTGAAGGCATAATTGAGAGTTTGCTGCTCATTCTACCCCAACAAATGCTGAGCCCCTTGCTAGGTGAAGCCTCCATGTGCAGAGCAGGAGCTTGGAGGATTTACAGTGGCAGTTTGATGGTGACGTTTTGCTCGCCCTGCAACTCTGTCAATAGAGAAACACGTGCAAGGGGGTCTTTCAGCCCTGTCTCTGTGTCTGGAAAATCAGAGTTGAAAATCGTCAGTAAACATGCCTAAACAACAATCTTTGCTGTGGAGAATTGGGCCACTTGGCCCAAAACCTATACTAGTTTTGCACAGGTATTGAAATAAGCGACTAGGGCTGGATAAATCAGCTTGTTCTTGAACATCAATTAAACTTACATAAATACACAACCTCTGATGCTGAGACTCTAGCAAAGCTACGATACTAATAACGTTTGTTGAAGCTATAATTCCAAACCCCTCTGCATGGAATATTTCTTTCTCATTATATTAATCTACAGAAGTTATGTTGAAATTAAAAAAGGACAAACCAAATCCTATTTTGTCAAAACACACCATATTTATAATATTAAATAATGGAAGCTATAAGTAAATATATACAGTGTTGATAAAATCGAATTATCAGTCAGAGCATAATTGGGGTTTATTTAAACTCTGACTGACTCCATTCATCTGTTATTCCAGTGGATATATAAAGATAAATTATTTCCTTGGAAATTGAGACACAATCTTTTTTTTAAAAGATATTTTTCTTATCAGGTTTTCATTAGACAAGGCAGCCTGCTTTATATGTTTGTATAATTTAAGTAGGCTCTTGGTCTGTTTGTTAATACATCATGTTTATTTAAAACTCCTGAAGGAAGTTATTAATCTGTCAAAACTTTAAAGATTTGCAGTTGATAAATAAATGAACATTGCTAAATAATTCTTTGTGTTGTCTACAAAACACAAAACAGGTCTTACTGTTCTTCTCTAGAAGCTGAAGCCTGGATTGCTTTGAAATTACTCAATGTTTGCCTACACTACACAGCTGCCAAAGCCTGCACTGGCTGATAAGTACACCCACTGTCTTATGCAAGGTGCCTTTCTGACCAGAAAGGTTGATCAGGAATCAAAAATGGGCTTTAATCCAACTTTCAATTTCATATTGCAAGAGGTGCCATATACAAGAGAAAAAGAAAAGCACAATCAAAAGCTGAATTTCTAATCCCCCTGCCTATGGCTTAGAATGTGAGCCAAAAGAAATATTGTCTTAACAGGTACATTTCCCCTGAGGGGGAGCACACCCCCGACCACCTAGCTGGTGAAAGAAGAGATATTTGGGCATATCAATGGCCAGAAGTGGCTTCTGACCGAAGAGGATGGAATGGGTGGGTGGCAAACCTGGGCTCTGTTTACTGACAGTGGGTGCTCCAGTTTGGTGGCAAATCCGAGGGTTATGTTTCAGCCCATCTCCACAGCCGAGTCACCTTCTGGCCATGAGAAAATCTGAGTGTAACTGGCACCTGTCTAAAGAGGCATTTGAAAGTGATCGAGGGCCTACATGAACTGCTAACCACTAATTAGACTAATTAACATTAAGAGTGGAAAACAGCTACAGCAACAACACTAATGATTTTATGTGGTGAGGACTGAATCTATTTAAATGATCTGTTGATAAGTCTAAAACTATTTAATAGATCTATTTAATACTTAGGAAGAACAGGCTTAAAAATATTTTCTCCAGTTCACTAAGGAATTCCTCTGTCCCTGCAAACATTTTACCCACCAGCAGTAATACAGACATGATAGGTGAAAGATTTTACTTCCTTTTAGCACAAATAACTTTTTTTTTAAATCTGGTTCAGCTACAGGATAAAACTGCAAATGTTTCTAATTTGTCTAGATTAACACACATACCATACCTCTCAATTTAACAGAGCTCAATTTTCTTATGTAACCTCCAGTAGAAACAGACTAAGAACAAATTTTATAATCAGACTTTGGTGCAGTTTTCAGAACACCTTCTCATGGCAGAAACTGTGAGAATTATCAGGTCTTCTAGACATTACAGTATGGATCCTTGTGAATAGACATATTTACTATCAAGCCAGAAATAGGCAATTAAAAGAAATTCTGTCAGGTGTAGGTGGTATTTCCAGATTCCTCAAGTTTTTCTTGTGACATCTATCTTTTTTAGAACCCTATCTCAACATGAGGGAATCTCAGCTTCCACTTTAAAATGCAAGTTACTACACTCTGACTTCAGACAAATGTTTAAAAAATTAAAACCTGAAAGGTTCCTAAATTACCTTGGTCACCCTTACAGAAATCCTAATACTACCTGGATGCACACAATTCAGGTACAAAATGTAGGAATATCATATAGCTTTTGTAAAATCCACTGTTTTTTATATGATAGTTTCTTTTCCAAAGTATCTGTAAATAGACTGCCAGTTTTTAAAGCTTCCTCATTCAATGATGATTACTAGTGTAATCTGTACAACAGAACCTCATGTTGTAATAAAGTAACATCTACCTTTACTAAACAGGTCTGTACTTGACCAGTTGTGGTTGCTTTCATTTCACAACTTAATTTTCATACACCACACACACACATCTCAATTTGTTAGCCATAACTCTGACACAGAAACTGTGAAAATTGTTTAACAGCCCAGAAAGAGGCAGAAAACACATCAGGCAGCAAGAAAGAATTCATTCTTATAGTTTCCCTCCATGCATTTCTCCCTTTTTGTATGGTCCTGGCCTTGGCCCTTACACCTGCTCTATGAGATTTGCTAACTTTCTGAGGAAAGTAACAGTTTCTCTCCAAAATTCCCAAGAAATAACAGTTAAATCCCAGCATTAAAATATTTTCTCTATTCTTAATTCTAGGGAAGCATGTGCATGTGAACTCAGAAGCGGAGTCATTTTAGAATAAGAGCATTCTTCACTAAAACTGTTGTGGAATTGGTCAGCAGTGAGACTGAGGAATGTGAGGTAATACTCAGCCTAGACTGTGAATTTACTGGGGTAGAAAGAACTCTGTTATTTGATCTCAAAGCCACATTTTGCCATTGTATAAATAAATAATACAGGACTGCAGGGTCAAAGGAGTATGGTCTCTGCACATAACACAAAACCCGAAACTCAGTTAGTTCAACTGTGGTTCATCTGTGCTTGGTAGTGTCTAAACTCAAAAATTTCAGGAGAAGTGCAGTTCCCAGAGTCTTTGAATCCATTCCAAATCAAACAATCCAGATGACTGTAAAATATTGCCGTTTTTCTAATGATGCACATCATGCAGGTTACATTTTGGTAGTACCCTATTAAAACAAATATCAAGTGAGTGAATTAAAGCAGAATCCATTTTCTTTTCTTTCCATCTGATAAAAGATGACTGCTCATATCATGCTTTCCAGTTTAAGGAAAACATGGTATGTTTTCCTTAAAACATATGCTTCCCATGCCATTTCAAACTACCTTAAGATTTTCTTGATTTCAGTTATATTGCATTGACACGTCAGTAAACAGGCATTTTCCTGAATGTTCACGGCTGTAATTGACTGCATGTTCATATTTACATATGAATCCTTTTTTTGCACTTCCTGCCTAAAATGGAAGTTTCCTCTCAATTGTATCTACACACATCTACTGTACTCAAACATGCAAAGAACCATAACTCTATTAAGCTGACAAACTAAATTTAACCAGTTCTTATTGAATTGTTTCATTAGACATAACCACATTCCTAGATAAGAAAGGCCACTGCTTTGGCCTGGTTAAAGGAGGGGTGTATTTCAGCTATTTTATCCTGACAATGCTTTCAGGCCAGAGAAACATGACAGTTCTTTCCAAATGAAGGCTTCCAAATGGTATGTAGGGAGCATATAAGTACTTCCCCAAGTCAAGATTTTATTGATTTAGACAACAGACATTGGAAAATATGCTTCAGTCTATATTCTGAAAGACTGCTTCTGAAACTTACAAAAATGACTTCAACCTTATCAACAGGAAATGTAAATTAATAGCATACTTTATAATTCTGGATAACAGAATTCTGGGTTCAAATAGCAACACAATTAAAATACATGGGAATTTTATCCCTCATTTTCCTAAGACAGGAATGTGAATTTCCCTTGCAAAATAAAAACATAAAAAAATCCATATCAGGAAGAGGGTCTTGAGGTAATTTATAAACATGAATATAACCTCTTAACTTTCACCTGGGACATTTTTCCACATTTTATAGATGGGAGCATGTAGGGAAGATAAAGACCTGGTACAAAATAGCATTTTGACAACACAAGGAAGTGTTAAGTGAAAATCAAGTAAACAGGATCAAAATCTTTATGAGCTGCTGGTTAATTGGCACAGCTTCTTAATTTTTAACCTGTAATTTCTGAAAGGCTCTTTTGTAAAAGACATTTCAACAGAATGTAGTATTGTCTATTCCTTCACAAAAATAAGTTTAATAGGTACACCCCTTGTCTAATGTTTAGACAATCTAGGATCAGTTCTCACCACTGATAGAATCAACTCTCCTTTCTCTCTAGGTCGGTTTGCTGCCTGCTCAGTGTATCTGTACCTGTGCCCCACTCAGGGCACCATTCTTGTTCTGGGGCCCAACCCAGGGTTCTGAATTCAGCTTCTGCTACCAAACATGGAATACTCTGCATAAAACTTGCCCTAAGGTTTCACAGCCAGATAATGACGAGGCAAGAACTACAGACCCCATTTCCTTGTCAAACAGCCTGATTTCCAATGATTTGATCTCTGAAGGCTCTTTTGCTCTGTCTTTGCTAGGTTTCAATGCCTACAATTATCTCATCCCAGAAATCTATCTGGAATTATTCTAGAGGCTTCAGCATTAATACAGTATTCATTATGATTTTTCCTTAAGACACTTGATTATGTCACACTGGAATTGGTATAAAAAAATGAAGAGAATTTGATAACATTTGTAACACAAATGGGAAAAAATTTTCTTCTTCCTTTTTTTTGAACAGTAAGTAGTCCTGATGGAGCTTGGGTAACAACTTGACTGCTATAAAAATTAAATTTAAAGGTAACTGGGGATATGCTCCTGAAGCACTAACTGCAGTGAAATCAGACCTATGTCTACATGACTGGATACACTGGATTTCTCATATATAATTTCTGACTTCAGTAGGAATGTTTGGTCTTCTGTTGCTAATTTACTAAATAAAATCCTCTACAAGTTGCTGGCAGAATTTCAAATCCTTAAAGTTGACCCTGTAGCAGCCTGTAGTACCTTGCAATAAAGAGCAGACTTATGATTTTAAAGGCAAATAATTCCACCAAAGAGAAGGAGTTGGAATTTGTTCTGGGCTTGAAATCTGTGGACACTATTTCAATTTTTTTTTTTTTTTTTTTTTTTGAGAGTAGCATATTGTGAAAATACCTCAGGGCATGATCTCTATCTCCCATTTTTTTTTCTGATTTACAACAGCAATAAGGGCAGCAGTCCTGTAATATTAATAGAATTGTTCAGATAATTACTTGGATAATAAAAGGGATGATTTATCCTCTGTTCACTCTGGACATCCCTGTCATTAGGCTGCTAAGACTTTGAGGTCCTTCTCTATGGTGAAGAAAATGTTAAAAATGGAAGGAAAAAGAAGGGGCATGTTCAGTGCAAATGGGCAACTCTGAGACTTAGGACATTAGTGAACTGATGAGTTCTTATGAGTCTGACATGTGGACATCTTCAGCAACATCCACATTCCTATAGTTCAGGCAGCAGAAGGGAGAGTGCTCAGCTCACTGTGGTGCTTCTTCTTAGGCTGTCAAGGAAAATGGCTTTTGGCTGGAGGGCTGGAATTTATGCTGAGGTGCTGCAACACACATGGCTTGTCTGGGTTGGAGGTTGCCACAGAAGGTGAAAAATAGGGGCAAGAATTCCTGCCTCATTCCTCAGATCACCAGGTGAATGAACAAATCACTGATGCTGTCTGTAGGTAGGTTTTATTATATATTCACTATAAAGACAAGTAAAAGTGGGATAAAATATTTCTTTCTGCTCTTCACAAGGCAATAAAGAAATGATGGTAATTCCAAAAATCTTTTCTTCTTCAACCTTTTCTAAAATGTGTATTTCTTAAGGCATGTCCTTAAGGATAAAATCAGGGATGATAGAAAATAAATACTAGGAGAGTATAGCTCAGTATGTCCTTCAGTCTATCAGCCTATACACTACAGCCAGCTAGAGCTTCTAGACAAAACAGAAGGTAGGCATCCTCTAGATCCAGGAATGGAGTGGAGTCTGATGGAGTTAGGGAGCTGAGTGAAAAACAGCCGAGTGAATAAACACGACGGATGGCATAGAAGCAAAAATCATAATAGAGAGGTCTTTGAATTTTATTCTTTTTCATTTGTGTGAGGCTGGTTTACTGAAGTCAAATTTTTCAACTGAAGTATCAGAAGCAGCCTTGACATCTAAACATCAGTGATGTTCATATCATTTTTCTAATTAATATTGGCAGGTATTTTGAACCTGTATACATTTCAATGACAGTTGATATGTCATTAAAGGCAGGCAGAAAATAGAAATGTTCACAAAAAGAGAGAAATTACACTTAAAAATTATATCAGTGTTTCTAGGAAAATTTTTCTCTCCTTTGGTTATTTTCATGCCTAGGAGAAGCTGTCAGTAACCCAAACTGAGAAAAATATTGCAAGTTAAATGCAATTTTTTTTGTTTTGAAAACTCAGAAAAGATTCAGTCTGAAGTGCTTTATTTAATGTAGATTAGAGGTATTTTAACTCCTATTTGCTTTGAAGAAGCAGTAATATCTTCATTAAGGTAAAATATTTCTAGTATTAAAAGCCTTTAGTTGAAAGAAAAGAGGAAAGATTTAGTAAGCAGAAAGCTTTAAACCTTTTGAGATTTCATGCACTCTCCAGTAAGATGAAAGCAACATTTTTAAGTCTTAGGTTCACTTAGAAACATTTTGAGGTGTGCTGTTACCACATCTCATCAGCTTTTTGCACTTCAGAGCTATTTCAAATCTTATTGTGGTATGTTTAGCAATACACTTAAAAGATTACCACTTAATCTAGTTAAGTAAGTTTGACTTCAATCAAGTGTCTATTTGTCCATCCAGCTGCTTACTGCTTTTTTTTCTTTGGCAAAGAAAGGAAATGAAAATCTTTGGGAAAAAAGGGGACAACAAAGTCTGATCGTATTCAGGTTTTCTTGCAGCTGTGAATTTTTCTAGACAGACCTTTTAGCAGATGGATTATTGCCATTAATTCCAGTGGGAGCAAGGCTGTTTCCGCAATGGCTTAATTTCTATGGCTGACTTTATTATAAATGAAAAATGTTTCTGGCTTTGAAAAACCAAAGTGAAAGAAAAGTTTGCCCCCAAGTTCAAAGGCTGCTTAATGGGATCTCACATGTCACATTTCCAGTTACTGTGGGGATGAAGAGAGGAGGTAGAGATGCACTTTCAGAAGGGGATGGGTACCTGTAGGTACAGCACCTCACTGTGACAGAGGAGTAGCCACCCCCCTGTACATCTGTCTTCTCTCTTGCCTTTCAGAATATAACTCTACAGAGTCCTGATCTCAAACATATCAGTTGTTGTTTGAAAATCATGGATAGGTACAGAACCATCCCAGATGTGTATCCAAGCCACAGCCAGCCAGGGTCAGAACTCCAGATTCTCCAGTTGCTCCTGGAGTTTGCTTGATATCCCACTCCTTCAGCTTCACAGCACTGCACTTGCAGAGACAGAGCCCTAATGAAAGCCAGGGAAAAAAAAAAAAAAAAAAAAAAAAAAAAAAAAAAAGGAGACTAGAGAAAGAGGCAAAATGTTCTAGATGATGGAAGTAAGGCCTTATGGACTGCATTAATGCTAGTATATCTTAAATTTTCACATTTTCTTGAGTCATTAATTTCCTAGGTTTATTGCAGAAAAAAAGATAAGTAAAACTTGAAAAGTTTTACTTTCTATTCCTACCATAACTCTAGTCTGTATGGTAGGAATAGAAACAGCCACTAAAATTTCTACTGGTTGTCTCTGAAGACAGAGTAGTAAGCACAGCTTCTGTTGGTTATAGAATGGTTATAGAATGGTTGATTCAAAGTCCACTAAATATAATGTCTCCAGAGATGTCTAAAGTTTTTTTTTGCAAGCACTCAACTTTCAACCTTCATTATTTATAATACAGAATGGTGATGGATAAATTTCAATTCTTTTAAAATTTAAAACTTTTAAAAATCTTTCTAACCTTCAGTAGATTTCACCAGAATATCAGCAGAGATAATAGAACCTAATTTCACCCTTATGCTCAGTTTCTATAATTTGAGATACCAGATGTATTAAAAGAGACACAAAGAAAAGAATGGCAAAGTTTTTGTAACCACAAAAATTGTATGCTTACTCTTTTCTTAAAGCACTGCTAAAGCAGTGGACAACAGGAGTTTTCTGCTTGCTTACTTTTAAAACTGGGAGATATTAAATTGCTTAGCACAGGACAGTAATATTTTATAGTTGGAGAAACAGGCAAGGTGACTGCAAACTCATTCAGTCAGCTCAAAAATGGAAATAGATTCAAAGTTTATTAGATCTCCAGCAGCTCTGACCACTAGAAATTGCTAGTAGTTCACACTGAGGAAATGTGTAATACATGGCAGCTCAGAATTTAAAGTGCGGTTTCTGCAGGGGAGAGGTACCTGGCCTTGAAAGTCTGATGATGCAAGAAATGGCAAAGGATGTTTAGAATGGAAATTCTTATGCTACTGCTGCTTATTCCCTCTCAATGCATAAAGGTATGTCTTCAAATAGTTCAACATAATTAAGTTGTTATACTGCTATTATAAACAGTAACATTTCATTTGCATTGATAATTACCTGCATGTATGTACAAGGTGTGATTCCTGCAAAACCTACTAATTGTGCTTGGTTTAGACAGCAACAACAGCAAAAGACTGCCCGAAGGAAAATACTGAGCTCAAAATTATTTTACTTAAGCGGAATTGACCTGGTTTCAGCTGGGAGAGAGTTAATGTTCTTCTCAGTAGCTGGTGCATTGCCGGGCTTTAGATTTAGTGTGAGAAAAATATTGGTAACACCCTGATGTTTTAATGGTTGCTAAGCAGTGCTCCCTCTAAGTCAATTGAGACTTCTCAGTTTCCCATGCTCTGCCAGTGAGGAGTGCACACGAAGCTAGGAGGCAACATGGCCAGGACAGCTGGTTGAACTGGCCAAAGGGCTAGTCCATGCCATAGAGCATCATTCTCCATATACAAATGAGGGGGAGTTGGCCAGAATGTGCTAATTTATGCTGGGGCATGGGAGGGGCATTGGTCAGTGGATGGCAAGCAGATGTATGGTGCATAACTTCTTGGCTTTTATTCCTCTCTCTCTCTCTCCTTTTCATCACTTCCAATACCTGTGATAGGAATCTGTGAAGATGTTCAAAGGTGCATTTTCTACCATAAAATCCCACCCAGTAGTGAAGAAAATGGAAGAAGCAGGAGGGAAGTAAAAATAGGGCCATGGCATGAAATGGAAGACTTGTAATAGCAAAGCAATGACCCTAAAATATCTTCTGTCATCTATATGCTAAACATTTGGATTGCATTTTGAGTTAACAAATTCTTGGAAGGCTCTACCCAACTGTAAAAATAAGCACCACAAATAAGCACTGCTAGCACCAAGTTAGTCCATTTAAATAGGCATGGAAATGAGACTATTTCAGCAGGTAGATAAATATTGTAAATATTTATGCTTGTAAGAATAATAATGAAAAAACCCACAGAAATCAACTACAGAGACATTTCATGCATCCATGCATACGTGTGTTTTCATCTGTAATCTATAGCAGATGTTAATAGCCAAAAATGTATTGGATCTTAATTGTCACTACTATCCTTATTCTAGATCTCAAATAATATAGGAGGGCAGAATTTCCTGGTTGACAGCAGATTGTAGGAGAGCACTGCTGACTGAAATTGCTACCTTCCTAGAAGCAGGTTTTATTAACAATAATAGAAATACTGAACTAAAGATGTCCCTCTGATGCCTTCTAAGAGGAATTCAGAGTCCTAACTTTTGACTCTGCATAGGGCTATAGAAAACAGCCATCATACAACCCCTCAGTTTGGTTTTTCCCTGTTGGATACCATGTTGAACATGAGTAAGCCCAAAGTGATCTCAGTCAAGCAACTTTTCGTTTTGGAGTGCAAGGCAGACTTTTTTTTTTTTTTTACCCTGAGAGCTGGACTTGGCTTAAGAGATGAGAATTTTTAAGAGAACTTGCTCACTTAAAATAACATATTCTGTTAACTTCAGTTCTTAAACTTCAGTTCTAACTTCATATGAGCTTTGGCAGTAAGTACAGACAGTCTGTGTTGTACTGAATAGCACATCCTGTTCTCTTCACTGAGATATCTGACATGTCTGGACTCCTATGTCAAAAGCTACTGTAATGGTGTCAAAAGAATTCAGGACACTTTCTGACTTTTTGTGGGAGATGGAAATGAGAGAAAATAATTGAACTCTTCCAGTATAGACTATGTGTGACTGAAATCTGGGAAATAGCTGGATAGGTCTTATAGCTATAAATACTGAAAAAAATTATTTGATCTTTTCATTATTAAGCAAAATATCCATCCATTTTCAGTATCCAGATGCTGAACTTCGTCTCTTAAAAAATCTTTAAGACATTACAAAAGCCACAGGAAGAATCACATGGAAGAGAAACTTAAAGAAGAAATATGTGAAAAGAGAGTCAGCATTAGAATAATAAAAAAGTGAAAATGGAAATTTAAAAGAACTGACAATTGCACTGATGCTGCTATAATATGTGATATTCATATGGAAGATTAAAAGAACAGATGGCAGGGAGAATGCATACAAATTAGATTTTTTTTTTTAAGCAAATTCAATAGACACGTACTTGTGCCTCTAGAAATGATTGACTTTTTTCCTCATCCTCTACCACTGAGAAGGATACTGGTAATTGTCTTCTCTATTTAGCAGAGCTATCAGTATTAGAGACAGGCCTAAACTGATTGAGATCATGATCTAGTTTTCAAGTATTCTATTCTTGAACTATGATTGGCAGGGGCATTTTTCTATTCAGTGATGTATGGAGTTTATGAACATGGGCAAAGTGTGAAAATTAAATCTGGGTTTAGACTTCGACGGTAGTGTTTGGGAAGTGAATAGGGGGTGTACATTTGTAGTTTGGTCCAGACTCCTCTACTCAATATATATATATATATATATATATATATATATATATATATATATTGAAATACATCATCTAACAATATAAAACACTTCATAAATTATATATCTTGACTATTTTTTTAAATTGGAGAAATGTAGGTGCTACATGAAGAAGGGACAGAGGGATCCTAGTATAACAGCTGTCCCTCCAAGTAATGGACTATATAAGTCATAAATATTTTCATGGGCATCTAATGAACTGATCAATACATGGCATAGGACAACCTGAAGTGACAGGGGACATCTGGTCTGCTTTGCTTAATTAATTCTGGTGCAGAAAAAATTACCTAAAAATATACCATCTAACGCAACAGTCCTAACCTCCTGCTTCTTCCTTGTCTTCCCATCTAGAAAAAAAAAAAAAAAAAAAAGACAAACACCCAAAACCCATATCTTAAAAGAAAACAAAATAAACCTTGTGATTAAGCTACTGCAATGAAAATTTGCACTGGTTTTTCCATTCTGTAAACATTTGATGGAAGCATCTTGCTATTATCTAAAACCAGCTGACTCATAGAAATGGGGAAATAAAAGCAAGATGACAGTGAAAGGTCCTGCAGGCATCTGTTAGAGATATTTCTGCTACATACACCAGCACTAGCTGATTCCTTGTGAAGGGTTGATTGCTCATGTTTCCAGTGGCTTAGGAAGATGTTAACCTCTTTTTTAAAGACCTGCACTTTTGCTAGCCAACATTAAAAAAAAAATACAGATTAGACATGCTAGGAGGGAGCCACCTTACCATATTTGGAAAGCATTTATTTCCTGGAGCAGCTGAGAACAGATGAGTGACACTCAAGGGCTAAAACAATATTTTCCAGATATAATTAAGTTCGGAGAACATTGTGAATTACATTTTAACATTTATCTGTCCTGCACTCTCCTGATGGAGCTGTGCTGCTAGTCTCTTTTTCAGTAAGAACCAGTGTTGTTCATCTGTATGTGCTAAAAGGAGGGTAAGGAAGTGGGGAGGTGCATTGCCTTAATTCCTGTGAAGACCACGAGAGGTCACTCCAGCTATCTAGACCATAATATCTCACAGCATTTTAAAGGATTTGCTAGAAAGAACTGCCTATTCCTCTCTGGGAAAATTACCTTTTCCAAACAGTTTCCATCACCTGAATGCATTTCAAAGGTTATTTACATTTGATTCATAAAATAAAGAATCTTAAGGAAGGGTTTGTATGTTTTAAATATTTTACTGATCCAAAAATCAAATGAAGGACTGTACAAATAGGAAATATTTGGATTTGAATTCTAACACAGACAAAGGCAAGCATCATGTCTTCAGACCTAAGATCTCCCTTCCTACTTCTCTTGCTCCTCACTACCCTTTACTGCTTTGGAAAAGAGGTTTGAGAAGAAAGAGGCTGGCAAACACAATGCTTTGCTGTTCCCTTTGTCGTTCCAAGCAGGATAAGAGTTGGTGGCTCTATGAACAGGCTCTAGTGATTCATGCCAATTAGAAGTTTGTCCCAACAGGGAGTCAACAGACAGTGTTTCAGGTTTTATGTCTTTGAGGTGCCTGAACAGTACAAAGCCACCAAATCCTTTTAAGACACCCCTCTAAGAGCAAAGACACAATTATTAAATTATATTCTAACAAATCCCAAAGCTATGCTACTGTTCAAAATCACATCTGGGGATGCTTAGAGCTCAATTTTTGTCTTAACTTCTATTTGTTGAAACATCACTTTGATCACTTACCAGTTATACTGTGAATCTGCTGCATTGAAAAGATAGCAAAGTCCTGGGCTCATGGGCCTCTGTTTGTTCTGTGAAGCCTTCTGTACACACAGTCAATGTGCCACACAGCTTGCTTAGAAAAGCTCTAACTCCAACTTCCAGTTAGTCTTTTAGACTTAGAGCTTTCCTTGGTACCGTCATCACATCTACCTGATGAGATTTGCAGTGCAGTCGTTCTCTTACACTGAGATCTTTGGCCAGCAATTAGTATGACAGTGGAATAACATAGATTCATTGAGCTTCCCACCAACAGGAACAGCACTGACCCCTGGTTATCTGCAAAGCATAATTTTTCTAATTTCTGATAGAGCAGACCGTCAGATCTGTTTGATAATACACACAAGCCTGAAAGAAAGATTTCACATGAAGTTCTCATTACAGTTTCAGGTAAGCTGTAGAAAAAGTGAAATCCCTAGCTAAAAAAAGCACATGTTAGATACAAGTCGGCTGTGGTGCAAGACACTGAAACCCACTACAAAATCTTTGTTTAGTTCTCCCTGTGAACCATGACTGAATTCTTCAGTCAGCATGTTTTTCCTGATAATTATACCATGCTTGCTGCTCACCTATAGTTCTGCATCAAGCCTGATATTAATTTGAAATTTTTAAAAATAAAAATGAAGTAAAAGATTTCTTTTGTGAGAGAAAATGCCTCCAAGAAAAAAAAAAAGTACAATGCAAAGAATAAGATAATGAGCTTGTACCTTAGATAAAAAAAAAGGATAAAAAAGGATTCCTAGATTTTGAAAACAACCAGAACTAGAACACTTTTCCAGGCTTCTTTCTATGTAATATATCTGGGAGAAAAATAACTTAATTCTAACTACAATAATACAGAGTCATCCATGAATAAGCACCTCATAGAAAGACAGGTTTAGGTTGTTTTTTCTGCAGGTAGAATTGCTCTCACTCTCCAGTGTTAGCAAACAATTTGGCAAATAATGCACAACCAAACACTAATGAGCAAATGACAATATGAGAAACTACTGAAGTTTTATTTGATAGAAATATTTCATTCAATAAACCAGTATTTGCCATTGTTGTATGATTATACAATAGCAACCAGAGGTGAATAATTAAGTTTGGGTTTTTTTCATGAAATTGATAAGTACAACTTCTTTTAAGTGATACTCTTAAGTAATTTTTTCTTTGCAATTAGTTGTAATGCCTGAAGAACATTTAGTACTGTAAAATGAAACGAATGAATGTGGACTAAAACTCCCTGTATCATATGAACTCTATATATCAAGGAGACAGCTGATGAATAACTCTGATATAGTGCATATGGCAGACATGGCAACCACTCAACCCTCCAGCAGTAGGTGAACCTCAGAACGTTTGAAAGTTTTGTTTTGATCATCTTCCAGAAAATGAAATTATTATCCCAATACAGCCCAACCTCTTGGAGTCTATAAATCAAATATGTTATGAACAGATTTTCTTGTAAGACTTTTGACACTTCCTGGTTTCAGACAAGTTGAAAATACCATGAGAAGAGTCTTAGACCTAGCATGTTCTAATTTTTATTTTACTGGAAATTACTCATTTACCAACACACTAGATTTAACAATTTTCATCTCATGTTTTCCAGGGATGCAAAGAATTCAAACAGGCTTTGACTACTGAGATTTCATTCGGCTGTGGGATTAAAGTCCTGTGCAGTTCAGATTTTTTTTGGAATCAAGGGAGCTCACAAGCCTGTACTGTATAATGGAAACTTTAAAAACAAATTGCCAAGAGAAATTGCTGATAATATCTATCTTTGCAGCAAAAATTGTACATATCTTTTCTTACATTTTGCTCATAAGCAGTCAAGTTTTTTCTTAATTTTTGTCTAAAACCTTCTGTGCTGGATCATAATCCTGGGAGATATAAGTACCAGACCCATCACTTCTTCCTTCCCACCCTCCTTATCCTTATCCCAAGAAGTACTGTGGTTTGTCATTCTCAAACTACAATGGTTACATTCTACCTAATTTCTTTCTGAATTTCCATAGGCTGCTCACTCACCTACTATTTTTCTGCTCCAGAGAAAAAGGAACTCTTTTCCCTTTGTGTTTGTGCCCAAGATCCAGAGAGCTTGTGTGAATGCAAGGGGAACTGCCACATCTACATCAGCTGAGTTACAATTAGCTGCAATCCTCCTATTTAGGTTTTCTACTTCTTTCCCAAACACTGTCCAGACAAAAATCCTTGCTAACTGATGTATGTATGGCTGCGTATCAATGAGGAAAAGGTGTCTTACAGAGACAACCTATTTTGTTGAGAAAGCACCAACTTAGTGTGGCTATTAAGCAAAGATGACTTGCAGTTGCTAACAGTATCTGCAAAGATATTGCTGGGTTGACTGCATATAAGAAAATTACTTTCACTAAGCCCAAAGAATGACTGCAGGATTTTATTCTAGTACAGCAGATATCTACATCTTCTGTGGGTACTCTTCAAAGGCAATGATCAGCCTTATTCTGTATTTCAGAAGATGTATAAATAGCCTTGGAAAAATCTTGTGCTAATTTTGCTATTTCCTTAAAATGTCAGGTTCAGGCAGCTCTCAGCATTGCTGCTCACATCTCAACTGAACGGTAAAAGTTAAGCTTCTCAAGGCGTGCACAGCTGTAATCCAGCCTCTGGTTTCTAGGGATCAAAGGTCAGCACATTAATCTATTTGGGATAATTCATAGAACCTCTTTGGAGAAAAGAAAAACATTAACATAAAAATAAGCCACGTTTCCTGAAAATGAATCAGAACACTTTATGATATAAACCAGTATCCCAATGACTACCCAAAGCAATTAGTTTAGTGTGTTCAGGTTCAGACTTACTATACTCCATTTCACTCTGGGTATTGCAGGTCTTCTGTTAAAATAATTTTTTTGGAATAAGTAGTTTTTGCCCTGATTATGAAGTCAATTGCTCTGAAAAGTAGGAAAAAAACCTAAAGAAATGTTTCTGAACAGCTGTGTTATGAAAATAATTGAACCATCTCCCAAATCATCATAAACAGCAACAAAATATTTTATAATAATAAAAATATATATGAATATTTGCTGTCATTTGAAAATGATTGAAATTAGTTTGCAGGAAGCACAAGAGGTTTTTAACAAATGCTTTTCAATGTAGGTGTTAGTAAAGCATTACAGAAGTTTGCAGAGTCCAGCCTCAAATGTCTAGAATTTAAAGCCAACCTAATTTATATCATTTCCATCAAAGGGAGATTATTCTTGGACAGTATTTTTGCCTAGCCCCACTTCACTGAGGTTTAATTATTGGTTATGTTCTAAATACTGTTTCTCGCTACCCTTGCCTAACAGATACAGGTAACTGTTTTAATGTGCAGTGATCAGATTTCAAGTTTACAGAACAAGAGCTGCCAAAAATAATACAAAGAAATAACCTATATGATTCTATGAGAGTGTGGAGGATTTTTAATTTTAAGATGGTGAGGTTTTGCTCATGGCAATTCTCTGCTACCCCATGTGCATTTCACGTCCTAACAGAGACATGGAACTGATTTAGATGTGAAGTTCATTGTTAAGCTTGGGATTACTGTCAAATTAATTCAGTTATTGCTCATAATGTTAATTGCAGTGATGTAAAGAGCAGAATTGACAGAAAAAGCAAAAAGAGGAAGCATGTGCATGTGCTTGCATGTGTGTATTTGTATCTGTTCATGCACATTTAGGGGACTTTTTAACCTGTCCAGGTTTGTTTTCTAAGGTTGTGAAAGACATGTGATAGCTGTCGGACACATACTATCCCCCCAAAAAAAGATTATAAATGGCCAAAATGATATATTCTTCTCTCTTGTTCTTGTCAAAATTATCTAAGAATTCCAGAATCCAAATCTGGATGAGACAAAAGACCTGAATTGACACAGGCACAACTGAACAGGCACATGGCAGGAAGCCTAAAATATTTTGGAGGTTTTGTGGGTGAATGTTTCCTTCTGAATTAAGAGTTGTGGAGAAAAAAAAAAAGGAAGCAACTCTGCTTTAAAACCATAAATCATTGTGATTGTAGTGATGGGAATAAGCCCATTGCAAAGAGCTGATGACCCAGGGAAGATATTTTTCATAAAAGTAAATAAAAGAAGTGCAATTCACATATTTCCAAATCTAACTAGAAGTGAACTAGTGAGGAACTGTACAAGTCCTAAGGAACATCAGGTTGTTTGCATCTATCACAGATTTTGTGGAAATGTTCCACATGCACAAAGTAATTTATTTAGGGACTTGATTAGTGTGGATTCATTGTCTCTAAGGTCCTTGGCTGTGCTGTGTTTTTACTGCTATGGAGAAGGACTGCTGAGAAAGCATATTCCAGAAAAGATTCCTTCTGCTGTGTAGCACCTTCCACAGGGGATCCACTAAGTCAATGAGAATTTTGCATGGCACAGCATCATTAAATACGAGGATTAATTCAGTTGCCTCACTATGAACTTGGTACAACTATCAGGAGAAATAAATAGTGACGATGACAGAATGATCTTTTCTGAATCCCTGTACTGTCATGCAATATGGATAAATAATGAGAAATAAGTTCTTGGCAAATGCTAAGTTTGGCTCCTGAGAGCTTAGACATAATGGTAATATGATATTCAAAGAGTGTAGTGCTCAGTCAATTAGACGAATAGCCTGTTTTTGCTTGTCGTTGTCCAATAAATTTGAGAACAAATGACATTATAGAAACCCAATTATTTCTGCAAACTAGGTACTGAGACCTGGCAGATGACCGAGTGATATTAAATGATCTTACACAGACATGGTAGTTTGACTGGAGAAGCTTTTTGATTGCAATGCAGTGTTAAACAAGGCAAGAAATGCCTCATGTAGCTACAGAACTAATCCAAAACCTTGTTTTCTTGTTTTTTTTTTCTCCTGAAAAGCTCAGCTACTTATTAGCCTTAAATCAGACTTGCCAAAATGCAGAAACCTGTTGGCCTTTTCTGCCTAGACTATGTGCTGTATAGAATTCCTGTTCTGCTGCCCTAAAGAAAGCACACAAATAAGCTTTAACTAATAATGTTTGATCAATACACTTATATGAGCATGATCTCCTTGGACTGCCAGCTGCCCTATGGCCACAAAGGGCAAGACAATATAAAAAACCAAAATTGACTTGTGCTAATTCCATATTAATTAAGCTTCTCTTGACCTGTCTTGTGTATTCTTAAGGAAACAATTGAAGATCTTTGCATGCAGAGCAGCAAGCATGCTCTTTTGGGATAATTTCAATAATCTGACTATATCAGGAAGATTCATGCCCTGAATTCATGCCCTTAATCAAGATGCAGCATGTTAGGGCAATATAGAGAGGGTGAATAATGCTATTATTCATTTCTGCATGAAAGCCAATATTATAGCTTAGTACAAGGCAAAGGGTACAAATTTATATGTGCTCAACTACAAGCCTTGTTTTCTTCTACTGTACAGAATATGATCCCTATTTCTCTATATTCTATAATAACTTTTTGGTCTTGAAATATTTTCCACAGTTATTCACACATATATTATTGTAATAAATGTAAACTGAGAATCCAGCTATCAATAGGCCAATCTCTTAAAAGTTTGTTTATGGCTGAGGTAAACACATCAGCAAATATAAGTTTGTCAGCTTGTATGTTGCCCAAACACCATCAGCTAATGCCTCCACCTGAAGTAAGGTAGTGGCCAGTTATAGTGATTGATTTGGGCCATTAGCTCCAAATCAAAGTCAGTTTCAGTTCATTCATCTTTCTAGAACCTCAGCAAAAAATGTTATTTGAAAATAAACACTGGCTCTTTGTCTCTTCTTTCAAAAGAGCAGCAGGGAGCTGATCAACATGTCACTAAGCATGTCTCCATTTCTGCTGCTGCAGCAGCAGTCTCCTGGAAACTGTTGCTGAATTTAGGTATTTTGTCTATGTACAGTCCCGAGGTGCAGGTCTGGAGGAGGAGAGACTGCATTTCTTTCCAGCAGGACTGAAAAAAGGGTTCCTCATAAAGTCTGATAAATGAAAAAAGCAGACTTTGATACTTAATCCCTCAGTCCAGCTGACCAACATTTTTGACCTCAAGACGAGGAAATGGAAGGAAAAGGTGTTTTTTAACTTTTGTAAACTCTGGGGCATCAAAGCAATAACTGCCAGCAAAATAAAGCACCTGGGGGATAATTCTAATCTGTAGCAACTGAACCCTGATCCTGTTTTGGGTACTGAACACACAGGGATTCACAGGACAGCATAGCCATAGTCCTATCCAGACCTGATTTAGAGCAGAAATAAAGGTGACCTGGAATAGAAGTGTCTCTTGAGGATGGCTCTAACAAAGGATAGGTTTATAAAGAGTTGGTAAAAAGTGAGTTAGCTACTGGAGGCTGTCCAGAGGCCTGGCCTCAATGCAATTAATTCAGAGCAGAATTTCTGTCTGCCAAATCTGTGTTTGCAATGATAGACTTGTAGCAGCGAGTATTTGTAGGTGCCCGAGTCAAGGATTAATTCTAGGTACAAGATTTAACATTTGTTAATGACTTACATTCTTTGTACCACATTGTAGGGAAGCTGAATGACAAGAGAGATCCAAACCTAACTTTAATGGTGCAGAAGTTCACTGACCTCTCAGTGCAGAGTTGTGCCATTTGCTGAGGTCAGGCTTCTTTCTAAAATACGTTTTGTGATGTTTCAGACATTCTTCTTTTTGCTCAATTATCTTTTAATTTAGAAAATTATATTCTCAGGAAAGATTCTCTTCTGCTGCAAGCACCTGAAGATCAGCCCATTTTTGATTTTTTTAGGGTTATTTTGCTATAGTTCTTCATGTTATGATCTCACAAGCTTGACTAAAAGTCTCCAGTCAAAAACCACGCAAATCAATACTGTAGTTGGGTATTCAGATGTGGGGGCCTACAACAGCCATTTCTCCTCTAATAATATGTCCTTAGAGCTGGTTCTCCATAACTTGCTTCACTTTGGCTGCCCTCCCCCAGCTCTGACCTGACCAGAAGCAGGGGGGCCTTTGAGACAGAGTGGGTTATTTGAGGACTCCTCCAGAAATTCACTGCTAAGTGAGGGCAGTTTACGATTGGGGAAGTATAGCAATTATTTTAAATAAATATTTTTTAATGGGATCTTGCTACCACAGAGTCTTTTCCTCTTTGCCTATCTTCATTAATAGCAATTGAAAATTTTCAGCTTTTTATTTTTTGACTGTGAATACTCTTAAATCCAAACAAGCTAATTACTAGTAACTTCTGATGTAAGGAGCTCAACAAATGTGTTGGAGAAACCACCCAAACTTGGGCTTAGCTTCATTGTTCAGGCATTAGAAAAAGACACTATTTCCTTGTGCAATTTGTTGGATAAATACATATTGTGAATTGCAATCAATATTTCTCTTTAACTTTTATGGGACTGATAATTGTTAGCAGGAGGCTTACAAGGAAAACTTCAATGATCTGGCTTATCCTCCTGGGCTAGAGACTGGCTTGCCTCAGCAAGAAGGTGCAGAGAGGCCTCCTCCTGCCTTTTGTTGGGAAAAGGGAGGATTTAGTACAAATTGAGAAGTCACCTCATACAGAGTGTCAAAAGTGACCTCATTGTAGCTGGTGAGCTGGTGCAGCCAGATGAAATCTGATGGACCCTGCCATACTTTTGCTGGGTCAGATTTCTCACCTTTGTTATTTGAGCTTCTTTCTGAGAGCCTGAGCTGCCTAAAGGAGTAACACGACATTCCCTTTCTTTGCCCTTTAATCCAATCACAAGGGCCTTGCTTTCTCACAGAGGGCTGGAATACACACTAAGGTTAGCTGAACAGCTGTGAAAGTGAGGTGAAGATTAAGACCTTGACTCTGATCATACATTTCAATATGAATGAAGCCAATGAAAGGGAGATTATCTTTCTTGCAACTTTTCAAATTTCTTATCTATGAGGCATCACTGTTTACACAAAGCTCGATGCAGTTGACAAATCTTTGCCCTGCCAGGTGCAGAAACTTTTGGTCTTCATCTTAAAAATACATTTGGAGAGAGTAGGAAGGAAGGAAGAGGAGAAAACAGTGAGGGAGAGAAAGTCAGTTTTGATGGTAGCAGATGGGAACATGTCAAGTAAGAAATGCAGAAGTATTCTGGTTGTGGTCTGGCACTTCAAAGCAAGATGAAGAGGCATTTCAAAGAGGATATACATTATTATTTGATTAAGATTCAGCTTCCTGGATGAAATGTGCATGCAATTATTAGCATGATGATAGTAGGTTTCATAAAGGAAAGTTTATTGTCTCTGTTATTGGTTCTTATTAGTGATGGGTTCAGCCTCCTATCCTGTGTATGAACTCCTACTCTTTTTCAAAATTTGCATATATGGATGGGGTGTCCAAAACTGGTTGTATCCTTTCAGTTTTGAATACAAATTAGCATCTCATGGGAGGTCTAACCCCAGATTTAGGGGGTGTGGAGAAGTTGTCCTCAGACAATACTTACACAGTGCCTTCTTTGCATGTCTTACTGATGGATTTCTTTCTTCCTGACCTATTAGGATCAAAATCTTATAAGGGTGATGACACACTGGAGCAGGTTAGCCAGAGAAGGGATGGGTGCTTAATCCCTGGAAATATTCAAGGTCAGTCTGGATGGGGCTCTGAGCAACCTGATCAAGTTGAAGATGTCCCTGCTCATTACAGAGGAGCTGGACTAGATGACTGTTAAAGGCCCCTTCCAACAAAAAACATTTTATGATGCTATGAAACTCAACAAGCATTCAAATATAGCACTTTGCTTTCTCACACTGTTACCAAAAGGTCCAGGAGGAAGTTTTACTGTCCATATAAACCAGGTGGATTCTACATGACTTTCTGTGGAGCTCATCAATAGCTTGCCTTTGAAGTTTGCCATGGACTTTTCACTGATTTTACCCAGCTAAACAGATATATTTCCAATCAGATTAGAGAAGGAACTTTTAGAATTCAAAGTGTGAACATAGGAGTGCATTTTGCCACAGTTCAGCTTGCAAATTATGTTGAAAGAACATAATTCTTAAAAGATGACATGTTGTCACATCCTGCTCCCAGTGAAAAAAAATCAGAGGAATTTAGTGGAAAGGCTTTTGCAAATTCAGACTTGAGGCCAAAAGCAGAGACAATCCAGTTTCTACACATTTTATGTGTGCATGCCCCCAAAAGACTTTGAAGAAAATTATGACAAGTGTGAGACACAACATAGAAGTTCTCGGTTTGAACTTCAATCAGCAGTCAGTTCTGCCCAGAGCCATTCCCTTAGCAGTGGTCAAGACCACAAACTGTGAGTCACAGAGAAGTCTCTGCCATAGAAAACTTCTTCATAACCTCTGCAAGTTAATTATGCCTAAAATATAATTTTCTCTCTTTTTTTCTATGTCTTTTAAATATGTTTGCTATTGAAAACAGAAGTAGTTTGAAATGCAAGTAATTATTCCCTTTCCCCCCCAGCCTTTCTGTCTTATGGGAGGGTTTCATGGACTCATTTCAGTCTTGAATTAAAAAAAAAAGAATCTTTACTGGCTCTAAATTTGCTGCCTTCTGCTTCTAGAGAAGCTCCTTTACTCTGATATAATGAAAAATGATTGGAAAAGTTTCTCATATTTACAGAGGTTACTGTTTTCAACAAGTCATAGTAAACATACTTTCTACTCTTATCTAAAAAGCAAGACTACAAATTTAAGCAGCCCAAATCAAAAGATACTCTGTTCTTGTGTAGGAGCCAATGAAACTCCATGAAATAGACAACTCTTTTTTTCCCCCAGAATAGTTGAAGTATTTTGGAAAGCATCTTTAAAGTGACTCTATTCAGATCTGCCTTTTTAATCACACTATCTACATGAATGCATATTTGTGTCCATATGGAGCCTAGAATTACAATTTCTGGCATGATACTCTTATGTTTTGTATCTTGATGTGATTATCCCTTATTTTCAGTTAGACAAGATTTCCCCAGTTTTTCTGTGTTTTGCTTTTGCTCCTTAAGGTCAGCTGTTGCAACTTTTAAGACTGGTGCTATAGATTGGGCAGGTTTTTGATGAGTGAAAGAGGCCACTGGAGTTTGATGGAAGTCATAAAAGGCTTATGCTTGAGAGATCCCTTGCTGGCTCTGCACCTGTCTGGTCTCTGGCCTGGAGTTCTTTGGATTCTCTGAAATATGAGTATTTTAAATGTCTACTAAGTGAACATTTAAATTCACTGATTTCTATTCAGTTTTCAATAACCAAGTGGTGTTAGAAAAAAGACATTGAATGGGCATTCTTGGGCATTGGGCTGGGAAAGAGGAAACCTGTTTTTAAAAACTGGATTTATATAATCTGGAAATTCAGAATGAAAGAATTAGAATATGAAGCCTACTGGAAGCTGGACAGAACAAGACTAATACTAAAGGAATTAATTTTCTTAAAATGCATGTGCATTATGTCAACTCAGAGGGGAAAAAATCACTCAGCTGCTTGACTCAAAATAGCTGGATGTGAAACCAGTGGTGCCATCCACTCCTTGATCTCACTGACAGATTTACAGCTTTCTGCAGAGTTGCTGCTGTCTGTGATGAAAATGGCAGGTGCACTCTGCTACAAAAAAGCATTTCTGTCTCAAAATTCATCTCCATGCACATGTGTGACTAAGAGAAGCTAGAGGTCACAAGGAGACAGTTCAGTGTTTAGAGTGACTTACAAAGAAATGTTGCTATCTTCCCAAGGACAATCTCCTTGCTATCCCACAGCTGTAACTCAGGGTAGGGAGACTAACTGATTCAATGGCAGCTGAAATACATTAAAAAGTAGTAATTAGTGGACAAATAAACAGTATGCACAAAACTGAGATAAAATATCTCAGTTTTAAGGAAGATTTTGTTTATAAGCCTACTAAAATATTATACAGAAAAATTCACTGGAAACAATGAAAAAACTTTGAAATGTATTAATTGGGGCCAAGTCATCACCCAAGTTCTAGATAACCCTAAAGGCTTTCAAGTGCTATAAATCTGAACTTGGATTTAAGTGATATTAACTGAAGACATCCCTTCATTTTTATGTAGATAATTACTGTATGCCAGTATGTATCTCACAAACTAGACAACATTCAGTCCTACTTGTTCTGAAATATTTGACTTGGCTATGACTCTTTTGCAGCTGAATTTCAGCTTGAGCCAACTGAAAAATACCTTGTCCTCCTCCCAGACTGACTTTGCATCCAGTTTGTAATTTCACTGAAGTAGAAAGACTGAATTTGGAGCGAATTAGTTTGAGATTGCTCTATTATGCTTTTATGTCAAAATAAACCCCTCTCAAAATTCCTCACTCAGGTTCTTCTGAAGAGAGACTGAAGTCTTATATACCAAATTTAGGACTATATCTGGGTTTTAAATACCCACCATTTGAAATACAGGTAGAAAGTCCACTGGAAAGGTTGAGTGAATCAACTGGCTTTATTTCTATCTACCCAAAAATTATCCAAAGACTGGTGAATATAATTCCAATGAAATCTTGAGGCCATTTTTGTAGCATAACAATTCACTGGGAGCAGAATGCAATCACTGATGATATTGTTTTTTTGAAAAGGTAATATAAGAACAGAAAATGACAGAAAATGACAGAAAATGGTAATAACATTTGTGTACAAATTCCCCAGTGCACAGTGTCAGCAATCTTGCTGAGGATCCAGAAATTCCAGGATAATATAATCAAGCCATGTAGTCCTGTTGTTACCTAGCTAGCATCTCTTGCCCAAAAGGGTAAAAGTATAAAACCAGAGGTAAATTCCCAGTGTAAACCTGAGGTCTAATCTTACTCTATCTGATAGCAGTTTTATTTTACTATTTTCAGTAAAGTTTTTCTACAAGTAAATTCAGAAGGACACCTCTTGATTTTCAGTTTGTCATTACATTACCCTCTGTGGTTTAACATAAAAGATACAGTTGACTTGTGCATGTTTTCAATACCCATGTAGAGTTCTGTTATTGGAAGGAGAAGCCTGCCTGTGTTTGTATTGCTTCTCTTTTTTTTTGTCTACTCACAGGCCTTCCAAACACCCACTGCTGCAGTGAAAACAGTGTCAGCAGCATGTGCATGGCTCAAACTAAGTGCTCACAGGCTGCAGAAAGAAGGAAATTTGCTGTGCTGTACACTCATTTTCTGTTTGGCTTTGTCCTCTGTAACTGGGGCAATAATTTCCTTCCTGAAGCTCTGTCCTCCATTTATAATTACCTTTCATATGAGCTGGCTGCCTTTGCTGGCAGCGGGGCTGTAGGTACCCCTATGGAGGGGTGAGCCATTGCCAGCTGCCCAAATGGCTGAGGCTTGCCCTGTGACTCCATCGCTCTCTGTCAGTGACGGCTGTGCTGAAGTATGAACCCCCAGAGCACCCCCTTTTCCTGACATGAGGGAAGCATGCAGCCCACTTAAACCATGGAGCCCTGTCATAACTGGCAATGTGGGAAAGAAGCGACTGACTGTGAGACACAAAGCTGTAAAACAGTCTGGCTGGTGGTGCCACCAAGCTGACTCCATTTTTTACAGAAAACTTTATTTGTTTCTTCATTTCTCTAAGCTAAGGAAAGAGGAGTTGCTTTACTTAATATAAATATTTCTTTAGTAGTTACCAACAAAAAAATACAAATTCACATTTGAAAAATCTACATGAAAAATGTGATGTTTCTCATTATACCATTGCCAAAATATGGAAAGTGAAGAAATTAAGAGAAACAGGGAAACTGCTTGCTTAAAAGGAATGCAATCATCAAGCTTAGATGCAATCATCAAGAAGGTGACTTTGATATTCTCTACCCATCCTCTAGTATAATTTATTTCCAGGAAAAACAAAAGAGCAGATTTCATGAAAAAAACTGATTCCAGAAATGAGACTATGCCTCACATTTTCTCTAAGACATTTTTGTTATAAACCAGAGACAAATGCTTTTTACACCTTTCCCCTTAAAAATAGATCTATTCATACCACACATCTTTCTGCCATGTGTCAGACCTTTTCTTTCCATCTGCAGCTGCCTAAGAAAGATCGCACTGACCTAGGCAGTAAACTTTCTGTTAGTAGTTCCACAGCAATTTCCATGCAATACATAGAGTGTGTTGATAATTTTCAGCCTGTTTTGATTTCTAAATCTCCTTAAAAATCTGATGCTAAGTTTAGAACAATCAGACATTTCCAAGTATGATCATGATAAGTACAAATATTTTGCAGATGGTATAGTGTTATGTGTGCAAGGAGAAAGGCAACTCTGTTCAGCTAAGCAACAGGTTTTCCAAACACAATCAAGATATTCATAGGCAACATCTGAACTTTTTATAGCCAAAGGAAGTCAGGAATTGACTTCCAAACCTAATTTTGGACAACTTCAAACTGGGTTTTTTACTATTTTACAAATAAACAACTACAAATTGAACACAGAGAGAGGTGCACATTTTCACTGATCACTCTGAACTGGTAATTTCAAACTCTACCTGTAGGCCTCACAAATGAAAAATAGGCCTTTTTAAAAATATGAATTTTAAAAGAAAGTAATAAAGAATAAGTGTGTGCCCATGGGAAAACCCCTTTCCTGAAGAGTTCTCCATCAAGAACACTCCTGTGTGTTGCCTCCTCTTAGTTCTGAGTCAGGTTAGGGCTGAACTACCCACTCTTCCAAGATGCCCATAGGGCATGAGCTAACAGGATGTTTATTCTCTTGCCACATCTGCTCACAAGCCGCTAACCTCATGCATGTACAAATAATGAAAATAAGATTAATAGATTTCAAGCCCAGAAGTGACCATTATTATCATTTTGGCCTAACCTTGACTTCTAGTAAAGGTCACAGAGTTTTACAGAGTTATATTACAGAGTTTTGTGCCAAAAATATGGCATTTGCACTGCACTGAATTTTGCATCAAGATGGAAAATTTTGCTTAATTGTTTATGCTGTTCTAAACTAGGTGAAAAATGGAAACAGGAACTGATCAGTGAAAAAAAATCTACCAGAGCCTGCTACCAGAGTCTATTGGGATTATATGGAAAGGTGAGTACTCAAAGCAAAGGCTACAATGACAACGGAAAATGGATCTCAGCAGGATCTTAGAAGAGAAACTACAGAAGCAGTTCCTCTCAAAGGCCAGGGTAATGCTAGAAAACAGTGTCTGATTCACTAAAGGAATGACGGAATTCCTGCTAGCATCAATAGTTGAGGACACCATTTTTATAACATGTATATATATACCAAGTAAGCATAAGGATTAATATCTAAGAAGGTTAAGAATAAGTTATTTTTTCTTGGGTTTTTTTTTTTTTTTTTTTCTAAGAGCAGACTTAAGGATAAAGATTGTGATCATAGAACACATGTAATATCATGTGCTTGACAGGCACAGTAAATGCTGATTGATTTAGCAGAAGATGTATTAAGCAGAATTATGTAGTAAAGTTGATAAAACATACTTTGAATCCTTTACCAAATAATATTTCACCAACCTGTCTTCTTCAGGGAAAAAATGTTCATTTTTGGGTAGTTTTCTATCTGCAATTAGGAAGGTCTACTGTGAGAGCTTTTGCTAGGGTGCACTTGAAAATTAAGGGTTCAGTAATGTCCTGAGGAGGCTACTTTTGTGAGTAACAGTGAACAGACCTATGCTGGATCTTGATCCAAACCCACAAAATCTTCTAGTACTATAAAGTACAGGTCTCTATGCTTAAGACTGTCGAATTCTGATTTGCTTTTTCCTTTCGTTAGCTTTTGCAATAGTCACTAATTCAGTGGTTCATATTGAAGATACAATTTTGGAAAAAAACAGAAAATCACTAAGTCTGAATAACCTTACCTGATTAAAAAATACACAACCTATTTCAAGAGCACTGGATATAGCAGAAAGTTGTATGATGCCAGTAAACAGGAAATAAGAAGAAGGATGTGGACAGCCAGAGAAAATTCAAGTCTCAAGGGGCCAATACATAAACATAATGAAGTGCTTGTGGCAATTTGGCATTTCTTTAGCTTTGGGGAATAGAGGGTCAGGGGTCTAATTGTGCTGCAGAGAGGAAAATGTTTGCAATGTGGGGATGTGTTAGAAACTGTTTTAGGATTTGGAGCTGGAAATTAGTTAAAAAGAAAGAGAACCAAACAGGTTAAGCACCAAGGTAATGAACTGCATTGTTTATGAAAGGCTGAGTCAAACAGACAGCCACTTCAATAAACATCAAATGTCCAAGATACAGAAATGTGAATATGCTGTTTAGGCAGAATCCTGAATTGAGATTAGGTAGGTCTGTACTCTTAGGTATGCAACCAGCTCCAAAACCACCCTATTTGCTTTTAGCATGGGGAATCTGCCTTGAGTCTTTTGTTTTGGGAAGTGTGCATCACCCAGTTGTTTTCTGACCTTATAGAGACACTTGCCTTGAATTGCTTATTTCTGTACACACAGTCTTGTTCAGCAGTTCCTGTACCCAAACCCAATTCCCTCAACGCACATCCCTGTTACATGTGGTAGCACACATTCAAAGAGGTCCTGAAGAATATGCATACAATGGTCTGCAGAAAATCTTAACTGAAAGCATACATAAATTTAGAGATGGAATGGAATGAAGAAGGGGGTACCTTAGCAAACTATTCCAAGAACAGAGAAATGTTGTCTATACTACAATTATTGCTGTTATCTACTGGCCAATGATCCTTCGTATCCACTGGAGAGAAGTGCATAGGGATAGTTGCTTCTCCAGAGAATTTCTTAAAAATGTTTCTCAAGAACTGCTCAGGTTGATGGAAAATGCTGTTCTCACCTTCCTCTGTCCCTGTTGGAAGTTACCTGTGCTGTAGGATTGCATAATGGGAAAACTGCCATCTTTAAATCCATTCTGGCCAATGGCTATGCCCAGAAGTTAAAAAAGCAGTCTCAGTTTTTGTTGGTTTATCGTTGACATGTCAAGAAAAGAATAATCATTCTTAAATCTTTTGTAAAGAGGGAGTATTAGAGCTGGAAGAAGCAGTTTGGCTAATCTGGAGACCTTCCTCTAATCAGTCCAAACCCACATTCCCATTTCCAGAGAGATCTGATATAATTCTTTTAGACTGGGAATGTTAAAAATATGGTTAATGTCAAGAACAGAAGCCTTCCTTTCATTTTTTTAGTAGGTGTATCAAATTTGATAGATGTCAAAAGTCAGAATAAGTTTCTGAAATATGCAACTAGAATTCCTGCTTTTTATACCTTGATCCTGTTCCCAAGAAAAAATCAAGAAGAGTTTTGCTGCTGACCTCTGCATGAAGAGAGCAGGGCCTTCAAATTGCATAGCAAAATATTCTTTATTCCTTTCTGTTTTAATGTCTATATAGATGTAGGCTGGAGTAGGATGAAAGTGTCAGTTTTTACATTTAAGGATTTGTGCTTTATGAGCCTTGATATGTTAATGCTTCCTCTGGGGCTATTCTGGATGAGTGCATTGCACAGGTGGCCCACTGCAATTTATAGACACAATAATTGAACAAGAGAAATAAGAGACAAGAGTGTTTTCAGCACATGGGATGCAGCTGGTTCAACTACTTTAGCAGGAGGCATAACTTTTGTATGACAGAGTCCTTTTCTAAAACATAGCAAAGAGGACTTTTTTCATGGAGACCCATGTGCTGCTTTTTGCACTTACCCAGCTTGCTTCACATACCAGAGCATGCTCTGAGAGTTACTTTGTCATGCCCTTAAATGAGCAATTTAGTCCACTATAATTTATACTGCTAAAGAACTCTTAAAACAAACATCTGTTAAACCAGAAGTTGACTTGAGAAATGCATAACTCTTACGAGCTGGACAGTCCCATACCAAGGACCATTAAATTGAGCAAAGTGATAACATAATGCAAAAAAGCAAAACAACTAGTACAGTTACTATTAAGTAAAGCTAAGCACAAGATAGCATTTTGATCACTCTCTTATTAACCTTGACTTTCGAAGTTGCAAACTGAATATCTTGACATATGACAGAAGCTTTCCTTAAGAAAATAGAAGATGCTTATCTACAGCCATTTGTCTTTCTGAAATCTAAAATTATGAATAAACTAACTACTGCTAGTGTTACAGACAGAACCTGCTAATAAAAATTCTAAACTAAGGAAGGATATGGAGCAAATACAGGAAGGATTTAGGTTTCTGTCCTTTTTAAAGAAGAAAATTAAATATATCTCAAATTTCCTGTAGATTTAAAAAAATGAAAAAGGTGATTTTATTCTATTAAACAGTAACAATTGAAAGATGAAAATCAAGTCTTGATTTTCTAATAGCACGTGTACTGATACTACAAGATTTGTGGTATCTTTGAATACCGGCTTGAGGATGGATGAAACAGTTTCTAGCACTTATGTGATTGAATATTTTTAAAATTTAGTAGTAAATCTAACATGAAAGTATGCTGCCTTCAACAAATATTCCAGTAGTCAGTGTCCTTTATTATATCTTCATGTATCTCAGATAAAATTTCTGTTTGGAATGTTTTGGAAAAGAAACCTTAATTACCATAACTCATTGCTTATACACAAAATTTCTTTCTGTTTAAAAGTTATTTAAAAGCCATAGTTAGTCAATTAGTTACATTTCATTCACTGATTCTCTCTCTTAAAAAAAAAATAATTCATTAATACCCAAACATTTTTTGTTCCCTTTCTACACATTCTGCAACAGCACAATTTTAAAGTTTTCTACACACATACTGGAGACATTGCTCAGCACACATGGAATGAGTCCTTGAGTTATTGACTCTGGTGTACTTCTGGATTTAGGCAATGTAAATAACCATCGGTGTAACCCACATTCTTATCCCATCTGAAAATTACTGCCAAGTTTCGCAGCCCTAATTTGGTCAATTTTAATTATTAGAATACCTGCAGGAGGTAAAATTTCTTCTGTTTGACCACAGTTTACATAAACATGATGGAGGGAGGAACCCTGATATATGTTTTTGGTGTTGAGAAAGCGCTTACATGTATACATAAAAATTATCATTAAAATATACATTTATCACGCAATCTTCACTTTCATCCACAAAAAGCATTCTGCATACCAAGGCCAAAATAACACTGACAAAGTTGGGAAATTTGCACACACTCCACCCCTCATCTCTTCACCACAATACAACCAAATTTCCACATTATTATTATTTAAAACAGATTTAATACATAAACACCATTACCAAAGTCTACATACTTAATCATCTTAATGAGCTGGGACTACAGACAAGGAACTGAGTTTGGACGGAAAAAAGTATGAATAACTTCAAAGCAAATTTTTTTTAATAAAAAAGAAGAATTTGTAAAAGGCATGTTAAAAATTTCTACAAGATGTATTTATAATTTTTGTCAGGATTCCTTCCTTCTCCCATTTACTCCTCTACAGCAGTTGTTCTATTCTTCCACTGTCAGAAAATAATGGAAAATGAGGGCCATAGATACCTGATAATCTAGATTATCAACATTTGATATTGATAATCTGATATTGATAATCTAGAATATCAATACCCTGATAATATAGAGAGCTCTATTCTATCCTATCAGGATTTTGATTTTGTGATTTTCAATTTAACAAAAAAGTAAAAGTAATGAAGCAAATGAAGTAATTGAACAATGGAAACTATGCTTAGTTTTCCAAAAGGCTCTACTAATGTGATGGAGATTTGGTAAAGGTCTGTTATCAAAATAGGAAGTTAAGCAGCACAAGAATGCCCAAGAAAGAAGGAGGATGTCACATTACTGATGTTCTACAAATTTCCAAATAATTAAATTGCTTTTGAGACCACAGTTTGACAGGGTACTCAAGCAGACATCTACTGTTAAGCTCACAGCATAAATGACACCTGCTTTAACATCTTGCTGTCTCCTATACAAGCCTCACTAGGCACATCATCCTTGGCAGTTACAAGTAAAAATCACAAGTTTCCAGTCTGTCTCTGGAGTTTACATGCTGTTCTTATTTCACAGGAACAGTCTTTGCTGCGCTATCCCAACTGGGCAGTAAATGCTCCAGCTATCCTTGGGAGCTGCCTGCACAGCCAGCACCATGATTTAATTTTCAGCAGTTTCAACATCTACCTTTTCTAACCAGAAGTAAGAGACACCTATTTCTATTTCCGAGGGCACATTAAGTAGAAAAAGAAAATGCCTGCTTCTTCACTCATTGTCAATAACTCATTTTAATTTTATTATGTGTTTTAGATATAGGCTGAAAATTTTGTACTTTGTAGTTTTTCTACAAGGCTGCAAGCATAGGAATTATACTGAGACTTCAACTCATACCATGCTTAAACCCACAAAATTTAATTTCTGTTATGTATTTATTACAATCAGAACTAAAACCACCCTCACCAGAAATTGTGATGACATAATTATATTGTCATATATCCAAGCATATCTGAGTTTGAGTTCTGTACTCAGCCATAAACTTAGGCCAATGCATGCCTCTAGGTCTAAACTCTCCTAATTCTAAAAATAGATTCCTCACATTTTTCCATGTATTGCAACAAATTTACAATCCAGCTAAATGTTGTTTATAGAAGAGAGATGAAGAAAATAAATTGCTCCATCTCCACGCATTCTTCTTACTCGGCCTGAAAGCAAACAATTCTGCTTTGCTCATTGATTACCAAAATAGTTTCTTGATGACTTGTTAATTTGATAGGTCAGGCAATTTATTAGGTGTTTCCTGTGTTTCCAGCTACAGTCTGCATTGCAAGGAAACAAGTAGTGTCTGTGGCATGGAAGATGAGTCTGTGTCTGATGAGAGCCATGTGTACCAAAGTCCCATTTTTCATAAGTGCTGTCATTTTACAGATGTATGACCCTCTTCTCCTGGTTACAGAGGAGGGGGGCTGGGGGAAGATAATGTACAGGGTTCAGCAGAGAAACCCTTGTAGGCAGAAACACAAATCATGTCATGCAAACCAGAACAGGCTACAGGAACATCACATCTCTTTGCAGAAGACAATAACAGATAGGACAGAGAAAGATGGAGTCTAAGATGATTAGGAAAACAGGAATAGTTAATGGATAACAGCAACGTGGCGCCAAGCAGTTCATTCCATGTCATAAAGATATGAGGCAACACAAACAGAGAGCAGGTAAAAGGTCTTTGAAATTCATCCAATCAATGCAGATGCAGATTTGTGTTCCCAGTATATTTGACAGAGAATAATACAGACTGTGGAGAAATTAATGTATTTCAAATTAAGTCTTTTGTTTTTTTAGAATCTCCTATTCTCAGCATGCAATATATCATTTCCAATTTGAAATTACAATTTTGGTTTTGTTACTTTTTTAAAACATCTCTTCTCTGTAAATTCTAATAACTTTCTTTTTCCTTCAAACCCAGGGTTAACATATATTTTAGGAAGATCATTTCTCTTTTACATCAGACCAGTAAGCTAGAGAAACACTCTGAAACACATGGCAGTAATTCCACCCTACTCCTCACCTCCTGTGGAGGTCCCTACTGTACTACTATTGCTGCAGAATTTGACTGGTCCCAATGCACACTGAAGGCATAGAGGGATCAGTGCTGCTAAGCCCCTGACCAAGAAGGCATACATATATGTTGCATACATATATAGAGCAAATTGAGGTATCATAATATCTCTGAAAATTTAGAATTAGTAGGGAACACAGATCAACCTCTAATTCTACTCTGCTTCATTTGAGGCACCTATTTGTGTTTTCTGTTTTACTATGAAATTACTCATCAGCCCTCAAATTCTGGTCAGCAATTTGTGGCAGCCCAGTTTTGCAGTACTTGGCACATGTGTCAAAGAGTAATAATCCTGGAAGAGCACTGAGAAGTTAATTTGCAGTGATAAAACTGTTGAGACATCAGGGTGCAGCATGCTTATACACAAAAAGGGCTTGAGACTAGGCTATAGCTGATGTAGCTTAGGTGTCTGAAGGAAAAAAAATCTCCCTGACATCCTCATTGTTCAGAAGCCTGGATCCCTGGCATGCATAAAATTACCAAGTACATTGTGGATTTCATACAACCATCAGGTTCTCAATAGAAAGCAATAAAAAATGAAGTGAGGGTATGTCAGCATGTTTCAAATGAACCAGAATTTGTTTGAGAAACCAGTTAAAGAACTTCAGGTCTTTCTTTTCACATAAACACTCCTTGTAAGAAAGGTAGTAGTGTGTAGCTGCTGTAAAGTGACCAACAGTAAGTGGATGTAAGTAACAGAAAGCTATTAGTATTGGATAACTTTCCAGATCTAAATGACAGAAAATACAGGAACACAGCCAACAGGCACTTCAGCAACGTGCTTGTTTTTCACTAAATCATCTACTTTGGTTGCAAGTGTTTATCCTTACTCAGGCAAAGATTTCATTGACTTCAGTGGAAATTCTGACTGTATGAGGAATGTAGAATTTTTTTCCTCCTGTAAACAGAGGTTCTCTGGAATTGCAGCCTGCACATAATAAACTTCTGAAACAATTCAGACCCATCATTCTCTTTCACTGTGAACAGAACTTCAATATATCTCAGTTAACAATAAACATAGGCTCTCCTCCCAGTCCTATTGAAATCTATGGCAAAACTCCCAGTGACTTCAATAGGAGCTGTAGCAGACCCTGAGGCTTTCAAAGACCAGACATGCAATGCTTTAGCATTCTGCCTCCTTTAGCTACAGGTCAAGCCTTTGGCTTTGTAAAATAAGGAGAAAAAGAATGTACTTGCTGCCTGGTTGATGAAAAATAAAAAAAGTAAACCAGCACTAAAAGGCATTTATAATAAAAGGTGCTAAATGGAGAGCACAAACCTCATATCACACAAAATCAATTTTATATACTCATCCTATAATAAAATGTGGTCAATATAATGCTTTCCCACATCTTCCAAATCCCTAAACGACAGTTAATTATCATCATTTACCCCAATCAATTACACATAACAACATATAAATAGATCAAAATAAGTTACATCTAACATATTATAAAATAAAGAATGTTAATTATTGCAGAGGTAAGACTGGAATTAAACAGAGAATGATGTGTTTTCTAGATAACAAAGTTAGGAAAACAGGACTAAATCTCTGTATGCCATGATTACCTCACATTTGATAACACTGTCCAAGATGCTGTTGTTTATTCTTTCGATAAATGTCCTAATCAATAGATACATGAAGACAAAATAAGAGCAATCAAGAAGGGTGTATTTGCCTCTCTATTGGAACATATATATTGAGGACAAATAGAATTCTCATCAGCAAAACCTCCTTTGAGTCTAATTTGCAGTTCTGATTTATAGCTTTTAGAACCATCATCAGGGATATGGCAAATATTCAAGCATTTGCTTAGCTAAAAGATAAAGGGCTGTAAAGGCAGCTGAGATACGACACAGAAAACAAGGTTTAGGATACTATGCTCAAAACTGTAGGTCACCTTTCTTCAAGATCAAAAAGAAGCAGCATATCCCTGTTGCCCAAAAATTTTTTGGAGAAATAGTCTCTTAAAAAGTATAGTTGCTCTTGTTTTTTTTTGTCATTGATAGCAGGTAGAGAAAGTCCTAAAAAAATCAGAGCTTTATGCCATTACTCCATTAAAAAAACTGTATGAATACTTAAAGATAGTTGTATTTCTAAAGGTTTATTGGAGTAGTTTTAACATCTGAATCAGCATCAAGCTTTCCCTGTACTAGGATCTATAAAAATATATAGGCTCTGGCAGGATGGAAATAGCCAAATGCTTTTGATTTGCAGGGTCTTTCAAAACCAGGGTCTTTTCATATTTCCCCTGATAGGAATACCACTACAGTCTAGTTTACCCCTACCTATAACACTTGATTTAACTGTCTGATGAATATGCTATAATCCAGAACAGTAAAATTATCTCAGTTTAGAAAACACAAAACACTCCCAACTAAATTTTCTCTCCCCTAATGCCACCTAAAAAAGCCCTGAGGATTTAAAACATAATAAAAATAATTTCAGTGGCCTGATCTGTAATCCTGTCTTTCCAGACAGTTCAGGACAGCTGAGGAGGGCAGAAACTGTAAAAAGGGACTATGAAGCTGGAGTAAAGGACAATAGAGAACTTTTCATAGCGGATTGCCACCATCAAATCCATGAAAATAAACTACAATCTAAGTCTCTTTTTCACTTTGACAAACTACCTACTAAGCAGAAATAAGTATGTAAAGAAAAGTTCAGCTCTGCTTAAGTCAGGGAGTTGCTCATCACTCCAGTGAGGATTTCACCTTTTACATCTAACAGAATTTGTCTTTTTCAGTGCAGGCAGCTGAGGGGGATGGTGTGCATATTTTCTATCAGCTATGAGTGCAGGGCTTTTCCTGCCCATTAAGAAAACAGCTTCTGAAGATCAGACCCAAACATTCATTTTCTGTTCAGTATTCCTGGAATGCTCTTCTGCTTCCTTATGCTTGTTAACTATTTACACCTCGCAGTATTCTCTCTGTAAAGTGGTGTTAAAATCTCTCTCTCACGTGGCTTTGATGACAATATTTATGCTGATCTTTGAAAGACTAGAATGAAAGTTAGTGCCTGGTTTTGTTCCCACTGTTCAGAAAAGCCTGTACAAAGCTGATACTTTGCATTAGGGATCTTTCTGATGGACAAGGAATGAAACTGGTGAATAGAACTACTGATGTTAGATCAAAAGAGACCCTCTATTCACCCTATTTCTCTCATTTATTTTTTGGCATTATCTTTTTCCTTCCTATCTCTCTGAGGCCCAAGGCATCAAAATTTACATCTTCTTTGTGTTCTATCCTCAAGAAGGAAAGGAAAGGGAGTAGGAGGGGAAAGTAAGAGAGATAAAAGGAAGAAACAGTTCTAGATGTCAAGCAGTGTAACCAATTCCTTAATGTTAGTCTGTGCTTTTGAATATCGTATAATTTATAAACTGGAAACACATTCTGCTTTGATTTTCAAACAGCAGCTGAAGTTGCATGCCTGTTCTAAGCCTTTTAAGGGATAAGGAAACTGATGGAGATAAAAAATATTCACTTGTAATTCTTATATGATCCTGGTAGTGTTCCAGATTTCCATGGCAGGTGGTGTGGAAGGGATTTGAAAAGTGGTGGAAAGAAAGGATGAAAGACATTTTGAAGAACGCTTCACTTCTGTGAAAATGGATCCAAATTCTCTGCTTAATCACTAGAGTTACACAATTACCTCTTGCTCTTTAAAAGCTTTGTAGTTTAATGGTGACATTAAGCAGAATAGCTGTTGTCAGGTATGCAAAATCACAAGACAAGATTTTCTGCATTTCCTCACAATTTCCATTTTGTGAAGTTCTGCTGTACTAAAGGGCCATATTTTTAATTCATTTGTGACAAAAGAGTGTGATATAACTTGCCTTAAGTTTCTGTAGCACTCAAGGTAAGCTTTGCATTATAGCCCCAGATTCATTGCATTAAGTGAAGAAAGACTGCTCAGGAAACTATATGCCACTGACAGCAGGCTGAAAACACATCCATCTGAATGAGAAATTCAGCCAGATATTAAAGGAGGCCAGTGGCTACTAAGATGATAAGCCTCTCTGTTTGCAAGTACACCAGAACAGAAGGCCTGAGCATGGCTTTACATGCAAGACGTGAAATAGTTCTGTCCAAGCTCTCAGCAGAGCAGCAGCGTAGGAGACAGGCAGTACAGGCATACTGTACAAGCTCAGCCCTTGAATTCTACAGTGATAAGGCAGACTCCCAGGATTAACAGCCCTGTCAAGGGTAAGTCTCTGAAGTGCTTATTTGTTTAGAAGAACCACCTCATTCATCATTAAGGAGTGATAGAAATGGAAGTCCTCTGACACAGTATCTGAAGTCTACCTGGATGTATGTTTTCTCAGTATCATGGAAAGAAGAAGATAAAATATTGCTATCTGGTTTTAAAAACAGTATTAAAATGAAATACATTACTTGTGTTTATAATGTCTGGTTTCTAAGATGATTGTTTTATTTATTTTCATGGAAATATTGCAAGCCATTTGAAAGTACCTACTTTCCATTATGAGCAGAAATACACCCGTATGAACACAATGTGAAGAACAGCAGTAAAACTTAAATTTGCATCCCCCCTTCAAAAAGAAACAGGTTATATTTTGACTTTCTATGAAGTTTAAAAAATGTTCCTGATAATAAGTAATGACACTTGTCTGATAAAATTATGACGTTTATTTTTTTAAGTTTCATTTATTATAAAGAATTAATTCAACTAAAAATTTGTGATATGAAAATACTGGACTACTCATATGAAGATTTTTACTATAGGGAGTTATTCTGTGAATGGTCCTAGACTGCAATTTTGGAACCTCAGATCCAGGGTCTTATTCATAGCCCATTTTCCTCTGTATCTTTCTGAAAATTACAGTCAGGAGAAAGAGTCTAATAAAAACATATTATAGGAGCTGTGAATGACTTATAAATACCTTTCTTGAAGACCAGAAGACTGAAATAAGGATGGTAAGAAGTAACAGAGGGTGAAGAATACAAAACACTACAATAAATTCTGGGAAGCTATTCCTCACTGTGTTGGTGGTCTTGTAGGTATTGGACCTAATTAGATGTTAAGAATTAAAGATATCTTGTTCTGTCATTTTGACAATGTGTGTACTGAAGCAGACTAGACCAACACTTGTTTTACCATTAAGAGACATATATAACTGGTTTTTTTTTCCAATTTAGAAAACTTGTCATTTACTGGAAGTGCAAGCATAAGTTTGCTACAGTGTTGTAACTAGGAAATACTGATTTTCATAAATTCATAAATTCATTGAAAGGTTAGAGACTATTTCATTCCAAACCCCACTGCCATGGGCAGTGACACCTCCTCTAGACCAGGCTGCTCAATTTTGTTATCAGTCCCATGTTTCCTAGGCTGTTATACTCTGTTAAATTTATTAGGAGAAGAAAACCAACAAACCAAACAAACATTTTTATTCAGTGTTTCATTAATTTTCTCACTCTTTTTTTTTTTCTGTGGAAGAAACCTGTATCGGGTATAAAGAAATCTATTTTAAATAATTGTTCAGGGTATTGCACATTTCTAATCCATACATGAGAAATCTGTTAATGGAGAATTTCACATATTTCAGTGAGAGGAAAGAATTATGCAGAATCACTGTCTTCAACACAGTAACGCTGTGACCAGAAATACTAAATCCTGCCAATAATTTGGCATCAGCTGACACTGACACCATTTTTAAAATTAGTAATATATGTTGTGCATGATGCAGTGCAAATCACTGTACATTAGAAATCATAGATTTCTACTATCATTCTGATTTTGTGTTATTCAGAAAACATCCGATTACCTTTGACTATTCAAGAACTGCTCCCTTGGAAAGCACTAATTAAGATACTGAAGAGTCTCATCTAATATTTATACTTCTGGTGTTGCACTAGATCATTTTGCAGTGCATGAACAGCGTCATGAAGAAGGAATTAGAAGCAGTATAGCTCTGAGCCTCAGATAATCCTTCACTGATTAGTGAGATTCGCATCATCACCTATTCTGAATGCACTCCTCTCAGGATGTTGATAAAGCCCTTCAGTATCACAATATGGACTTCCAAGCACAGCTACGGCTTTTCTACCCAATCAAAGTGAAACCCTCAGTTCACCTGGTTAAGCTAGCTAATCCTAAATCGGCTTTTAGATTGTCACTTAACAACTCTGAGGCACTCCAGAAGGATCCCGCACAAATCCTGTGGTAAATGAGGCCTAGGCTGAGTGAAAATGAACAAACAAAAAGCTTTAAAAATGGACAGCAAATTCTTTATCTAAGGCATATTTTTATTTCTTTAGAGTGAGAATTAAGATGTCAGGAGTAGGACAGTTCTGTTAAATTGGTCTTCAAACGATGATGTATGCCTGCTTAGATTTCCAATGATGACATTTGAGTACATATTAAACAGCAAACCGATGCAAATAATGTGCAGAGGGTTTGGTGCTTTGCAATTTTTGAATATGTGGGCTATGACTAATCATGCAAAATTATAGGTTTCATAAAGAAATTGAAAAGTTCTGTAGTTCAGACATATTTTTTGGCTTTGAAAAGGTCTGAACAATTTGAATTTTTTGATGAACTCCCCAACATGATATAATCATCTTCTGATGACATTTTTAGCAAAAGTTACACTGCTATGTTAATGTCTGTACCTTTCAGAAAACTATGCTGCCATCTAAGTCCTGCTTACTACAGACATAGTGGCAAAAACCTTTCTTGCATCTGGAAGAAAATGCTGTCCCTTGTAGGCAGGGACCATGTGTAGGCTGGCAGCAGTGTGTCTGTAGCTGCTGACGGGCAGTCGGAATGCAGGATAATGCTCGCATCTGTTACTAGAGTTGGGTAATAGACACTGCCCAAGTATGTTTGCATTTAGGCTTCTTAGGTTTCATAAGCTATACTGCAGAATTATTTCATTGAATACACTGCAATTTGCTAGCTCATACTGGAATTTGTAGTAAGGTAATAATACAGGGAATATGCTCTGAAATGATTTTAGAATTACGTGACAGATGGAATTTGAACTTGCAACAAAGAATTACACAAGTTTTAAAGATCTCCCTCTTGCAGTGAAATGAGGGAGCAAGATTACCAGCACTACTTGACAAGTGAAGGCATTCAGAGGAAAATCTATCAGTGGCAGAAAATAAAGGTCTTGCCATCTGAAGCAGATCACTCAAGCACCAATGCCAGATTAAATAGAAAAAAACACACATAGAACTAAGTTTATTATCTTTCATAGTGAATTGTTTAGAAATAATAAATAGGATACACAAGCACTATACCATGGTAGTTTATTTTGTCTTGTGGGAAGTTTTAACAGTTTCTGGGATTAAACGGCTTTTCCCTTCTGTGAAGGGTCTGATGTAAACTCTTGTACTGAGGCTTAAAGTCTTAAGGTTGTTAGAAGTTTCCATCAGTCAGTCTGTATGTCAATGGATAAAAAGTTGGTTGCTGATCTGACCTGTTCATCGCTCTCTGGAATGATGCCATCAAACTGCAGATACATGTGGCAATGCTGGGGGAGAAAGAGGGAGTGGGAGAACATGGTTATTTAGTGGGAAAACTGGGTTCCTCTCTGCATTAAATTTGGGACACTGAGGCAAAGTCACAGAAATCTGCAATTTAATTTTGTGTGTGTGCATGCTTATTTTGCAATTGAAGCCCTTATTTTACAATTTCCTAAGAATTACATATATTTCCCTTTGTAACAGAGGAAATAAAATTTTAATTTCTGAGACAGGTTGAAACAGCCTGTGTTGTTTAACATGATAGCACTATGAGTCTGCTGAACAATATATGATTGCAGAGCTACACATCAATTTACCAAAAGCTAAAAAAATGTCTGTGAAAACTATGGTAGATATAAGTTATTTTTAAGTTATTTAATGTCCATTTACCTGAATGTATTTTTCAAATCTATTTTAAATGGATCTCCTAGAATTTCTGAAAGCTGAAAAAACTTCTCACTTAAATCCAGCATATTAGCTTTTTTTTTGTAAACATGCTATGAATTTATTTCCATGGATGCATTAACCATCTTTTACACAGAGATTGCTTAAAGTAATAATTTTAGCTGCTTTTAGCTACTTTTTTAGATGTTTAAATGACATCCAGCATTTTCTACCGCCAATTGTGCTTTTCTTTCTCAATCTTTAGATCCAGTTGTATTAATTAATTAATAGTTGTAAATACTAGAACAATTCAGAATTAAATTCTGAAATACAATATTTAGGCAACATAATTTTTTTTCCCAGTAATGAGATTCTTGCCTCAAGAACCTAGCAGGGAGGAATTTGGAGTTTGTCTGCATTTTGGCAAACTTGGATTCCCGCCTCCAGAAATTCCCTTAATTCAGTTGTCAGCAGAGAGTATCTGTAGCAGGATTTAAACTAAAAATTGAAAGGAAATCTATTCTGTATGAGAAACAGTGGCTATTACAGGCCAGACCCTGAGACTGTGTTTAGTGGCCAGGCATTAAGTTAAGGTATGTGTAGGTAGGTAGTTGAATGATCCACAGAACACAGCTGGTCTTTGCATACCAGTCCTGCTCTGCAAATTTAAAGGAACATGAAAGCACTGCTAACTTACATGTTTTGGAATACTGGAACCATAATTAGAGGAGGCTGAAAGCATTTCTGATTTATGTATTAAAAAGATGTGTCTGGAAAAGAATAAAACAAAAACTATGGTATATGTTCTGAAAGAGAGGCAGCTTTGCTTAATTAAGGGAAAAAATTCAGCAGACTCTAAAGGCATTTTCACAGCAGCCATATACCTTGAGGGCTGTGTTAACATGCCTAACAAAGGACTAATTAATAGCATCCAGCTCACCAGATTTCAGGTGACCACACTGGAGATGGGAGTCCCAGCAGACCACCGACTTTTTCTTTATAGTCTGTAAAGAGTTATAGACAATTATCCCTCTGATCTATTTCAACAGCTGTTTCAGACTGAGTAGCCTGCACTGCACTTTGCTCTGAGCACACAGACTGCCAGCAGCAACCAGGTGAGATGTACACACCTGAGCATGGTCAGACAAGTCCTACTCTGTGAATGCAATATTTGCCTTCCAGATGAGAATGGACAGTAAGTCCAAAGAGAAATATGTTGTTTATTGAGGTTTGTGAAAGTACCCTTCTGTGCCATATAGGAAGCTATGTCCAGCTCCACAGCTACACTACCTGGTCTATTTTGTAGGCCATGGAACTTACAGCTCATCTACTTCCAATTCCAGTTTTAGTACAAGTGAAAAACTGCCTAGTGCATGGGTTTTTGAAAATAGCATTTGGAGGTCAGCTATAACTATCTGGCATATAGCAGGCAGGTCACATGCCACAAGTTGATGATGAAGGTGCTCAGGTCAGGGGTGCGTCTTGTCGCACCCTCTTTGTAGTTGACCAAAACAAGCCAATAAAAGTTAACTAGGTTAATTTTTATAGCTCTATTAGCTGAATGCAGAGTTTATCATTCAGGAGAAAGGTAGTATCATGATAGATGGAAACCAAACATTAAACCCAGACAGCACAAACAGAAGCCAAGCATAGGTCAATGGACAATCAAATCAGGCAACAACAATGGTTTAGGAGTGACTGGGGGCATAGTTCAACACACAGGACAAACTCATTGGTTTGCAGAAAATAGAATACCCTTTTGGATTTTACTGATTATTATTTTGCTTTTCAGAAGAAAGAGTTGAGTCTTTTGAAACATGTCAACAATTCACTCCTTGTTGTATTTTCCAGAGGGAGGTGAAGAACTCCTATCACCTTTGTGGTAGGTCACTCTGTGATCATCATTATCTGACAGAGTAGAATAATTCTGTTACACAATGGTGTAGGTCATAATCCTCCCTGTCAAGAATCTACTGCAGACAAAATGGGTCAATATACAGAGTAGAACAAATCAGCAGAAAAATTGGGCCCAAACCATGTCACAGAAAGTGGTTATAAACCAAGGCATGCTTATGTCTGATGAGATAGATGTTCTTGGCATTGATTTGTTGGAAGATTTCCCTGTGTGTCAGTATTCAACCAAGCACTTTTGAATAGTGCTAGGAATTTATATCCTGGGGATGCCATCTTTTACACAAAATAAAATCAATGTCTCAGCTAGTCAAATTTTTTTATTGCTTGTTCCAAAATAAAATTTCTTTAGCTCCAGTCTTCATCAGCTTCCAGATCCTGTAATAACTCATTTCTCCCTGCAGTTTCACTTAAGACCTCAAAACTACATTATGGTCCAGTCACACTGTGTATGAAAAAGTGATTACAAACTATCACTGTTCTTGCAGCACTGCATTGCTGTTTAGTATCACTGAATCTGCATGGATTTGTATTTTGTGATAAATTCACAAAGAAAGGAACATACTACACAATAATATGGCTCCTAGCAGTATGTTCCTGTACAACATCCATTTACAAATCATGTTAAAAAAGATCTTTTGATTTCATTCATCTGATTTTAAATGTTCCATACTTATGAACAGATCAAGTTTGAATGCCTTGAACGCATCAAGGCATGGGCTGGAAACAGCTTATTTAAAGGGAAAAAAAGGAAGAATATTACTATTGTAATATACTAGTGAATGAAAATAAAACCCCAACAGGACTGTAACCTAGAACTGCTAAACTAAAAGGAGCACACATTTATGAAGTCTAAAGAGACACTTGCAGGAATGAAGGAAATGTATTGTCTTTTAACTTGAAAAGAAAGGAAGAGAAGGGAAAGGCTTATCTGTATACAGCAAGCTGCTCCCGAACAGGTGAGAGAGAGAAACTTAGTGATATTGCTGCCTGCTATTCCAGATGCATTTGACAATTGTATAGTGTCCATCTTACGCGAGCTTGTGCATGCCTATATCTATTTATTTGCACTGTACATGGTCAGTTGTTTTGAGAAAAAAGTTGCTTAAAAGTTGAAGATATGCCCACAGTGAGTGTGGCAGAAAATAAATAGTGGGTTTTTTTTAATACTGTTGTATGATTATCTAAACTAGAATGTGCTATAAATTTAATTCCAAGCTCCTAATTTCTAGAAAATCTCAAATCAAATTTTGTTGTGAATTTGTTTGGAATGTAGTGTGCCTAGATTTGTGCCATCTGCAGTCTGTCAGCAATCCAGAGATATCAGAAATAAGACATCTCATTTAACATAAACTGTATTCCAGGTGATACTGGCTTTTCTGGAAAGCTGATTTAGCTGTTACTAAATCTGTGAGGAATTTTGGTGTCTTGTGATACCAAGTTTGCATTCTGTAATGGAGAGAATCTTAGGCATTCAAAATCCATGCAACTTTCATCCCTTTGTATTTGCATTGGAAAAAAAAAAAAAGTAGCATATACTGTGCAGTTTTCATGTAAAGAGACTTTTGAGCAAAATACAGATGCCCACACAGATTAACAGACACTGCTTCCTTTTTGTCTCTCAAGCCCACCCCTAACAGCAGCCTCCCTGAATAATTTTACCCATGCAAACAGGACTGGCTCAGAGACCCAAATCTCATTCCCTGTCCAGCTCTTTCCCTGCTGTTTCATCATGCTCCTCATGACTACCAGTAAGAATTCTACTGGTGGAAGACATAGGTAGTTCTCATTCGGAAGTAATAAACCTAATTCTAACCACTCTAATAATACACTAAGAGACACTAAATAAAAGAACTCACAGAAAATGAACCCCAAATTGCCAAAAGCCCCAAACCCAAACAAAGTAAATCCTTATATGTTTCTATATCAGTTAACTTTTACTTGCTTTAAACTCCATCTATTGTAACTATTCTCTGTTTTTTCTAAGATGCACCTCTCTGGTCATTATAGGGAAGTGACCCTATCACAGCAAAGAACTGCAAGAAGTGGAGCTGGTGAAGGAAATAACCTTAAATAAGATCAAAAATATTTCACTGCAGGGATGCAGAATTCTATTTACATCACTGGAATTCTAGAAGGCTGAAGTTTTTCAAAGGCACTACCATATGCTAGAGAACAGAATACACTTGTGGGCATTTAAAAGAAAGTCAGGAATTTGCCTTTGGAAAATTTTCACATGTTTGTGGAAACTCATAAGCTACCCCATCATTTTCAGGCATCTGTGATTTTCTTCCCCCAACCCCTCCCTCTTTTTTTTTTTTTTAGTTGTTGTAACATATGGAACTGTCACTTCAAAAAATGCCCTTGCATTACTATGAAAAGCATGTTTCATTTCTCTAATCCTCCATGGCAGTCAGAAAGAAAATATATTTTAAAACTTACTGTGTTTTTGGTTTATTTAAAGGGACATGCTGAGCTTCCTGTAGTGCTTTAAACCTGAAGCCTCCTCACCAATAAAATAAAAATGGCTGGTAAGCATTGCTTTTGGGTTCCAACAGTTCCCATGTCTGGTGCTTAAAACTCAGCTAACCTCATGATTGAAAGAACAAAGAGTAAGGTTAGCTGTCAAGGCTTTGAGATTGAAATGTCAGTATCAAAAGTTTAGGAATAAGTGTGGCAACAAAAAAAAAATCTGTTCTGCAATTCCAGAATATTTTATGGTATAGGGCAGAACTAGCCTTTCTCTGACTCATCATGTTGGGTATGCTTGAGCAATTTACCATATAGTCATACTACAGAGTTTTGATATGAAATATGAAGGGAGAAAAACTTTCCAGGTGGAAGATATTACTGATGCCAATATGTATTACAAACACTAGAAAAATGTCCAATTTATCAAATAATATTTTAAACCAGTATTACTTTACAAAATTATTTTCTTTGGGTTCATTACAGAGCTCTGAAGAGCTTCATATTTTTAGTTTGCACAAAACCCAAGCATGTTTCCAGAAATCACATCAAATCTCAAGGCACACAGAACCTGCTAACATTATGTATGTTATAAATATACCTAAAATAAAGGAACTACTAGTGATATTTCTTCAAAGTGCCTCCAGCTGCTTCAGAATTTTCAGATGAAAATACCAACTACCTGCCATGTAAACACACATATATTGGAAAAAATCAGTGCCCTACCATAGCTCTTTTCCACTTGCAGGACATCCCTTAGGGAGATACAGCTAAGCTATTCTAAAGTCTCAGACTGCAAATGTTATTTGAATGCAGACAATTTGCCTTATTTTCCTTCTCACATGCTGCTTAACCACATCATTAGCAAGACAACACACAGATAGCCATTAAAAGCACAACACATTAAAAAAATTGGTAAATAAAAATAATCTTCACAGAGACTTTGTGAACTCCTTCCATAGTTTTACACACTGGCATTGAAACACATCTGTCTGAAAAAAATTAAGTACCCTTATTTTTAGTCCTTTGAAGGTTTCAAACTGGAACTCTGAGTAACTTACAGTGAAATGTACAAATAATTTCAGTGAAATTAATGGGCACAACAAGGTTGAACATGTGCAGTATTATTTGAAGACACTTCTAAGTCACTATCTCATAATGACTCATCTCCATTATACCAAGAGAAATGCTATTGCTAGTACAGTTTTGAAAGCACCTACAAGAATTCATTTTTTCTATTCAGGCTTCACATGTATAGCTTAGTCTTTGAACACACTGGGATGTTTACATAGCTGCACACATAATATACTGAGACAAGGAAAATACTCACTTTTCTTCCTTGTCTTTCAGGTATTTTCAGTGGTTTCTTTGTGTTTGTTCTTCTATTTGAATTTTGCAATCCTAATTGTCAAAACCAGCTGAAGAGTAAACAGATGCTTTGTGGTGTCAAAATGAAAAAAGGCAGATAAACAATAAATTGCATATAATACAAGCTTCTTTTGCATTTCTTCCTTTAAACAAAATAAACCAAATAAATTCAGAGTGACATCTTTTCTCAGAAAAAAGGAAACAACGAGAAAAAAATGTGCAACATTAAATATTATTTTCACTGGCTAAGAAGCTATATACCTATTCAGTATCTTTGATACATACTCAAAATCCTTTGTCAGGATTTTGTCAGTGTTTTTTTGCTCAGTGTCTGTTCAAGTTACCCGAATATTTTCAGTCAACAGCTGTTGAAAATAACATCCGAATGGCTCCCATCTCTGTCACTGCAGTCCATTCTGTGGACATTATATGTCCAGCTGCTCCTGGGTCTCTGCACATGAAAATCGTTATCACTTAGATCATGCACTTTCATCCTGCTTCTCTCTAGATGGCAGCATTTGCCTTAAGGAATTCCCTCTAGATAAGCTTGTCTCATACAAGAATAACAATAAAGGCTCAAGAAATAATAGTGCCAGGAATCAGAAATTCTTAGCCATAACTTTTGGTTCAATTTTCACACTTTACACTGGTTTGGGTTTGTTTCTGTCCAGTTTTTTTGTTTGTTTTTGTTGGTTGTTGTTTCTCTTTCTTCATAACCTTTACATTGATAACTGAAGCAGGCAATGAGATTCAGTTAAGAGACATAATCTACATTGCCAGTGTGCAATAATCACTGCATAATCAACCTGGGACCCACTGTTCAAGAAGGACGTTGTGGTACTCGAATATATCCAGAGGAGAGGAACAAAGCTGGAGGAAGGGCTAGAATGTATGTCCTGTGGAGGAGCAACTAAGGATTTTGGGTTTGTCTAATTTGGAGAAAAATAGGCTGAGGTGTGACCTCATTGCTTTCTGCAGCTTCCTGAGGAGGGGGAGTGGAGAGGAAGTTACTGAACTCTTCTTCCTGGGATCCAGTGACAGGACACATAGGAATGGGTCAAAACAGCACCAGGGGAACTTTACACTGGACTTTAGGAACCATTTCCTTGCTGAGAAATTGGTGAAATACTGAAAGAGGCTTCCTAGAGAGGTGGTTAAAGCCCCAAACCTGTCAGTGTTTAAAAGAAATTTGGGCAATGCCCCTAATAGTCAGCCCAGATGTGGGAAGGCAACTGGACTTGTAGGTCCCTTTTGACTAAAAATATCCCATTCCATTCCATTCCATTCCATTCCATTCCATTCCATTCCATTCCATTCCATTCCATTCCATTCCATTCCATCATATTTCTTCTCTCTCTATTCCAGTATCCCACTTATTCCTGGTGCTTGCTCCTTATTGCAAACAGCTATATATTTTCACAGTTCTTACTGTAGTCTTATTCATCCTTAAAGTAATTAATTACTAAGTCCCTTATTTTTACAAAATTTACACTGAAAACTGCATAATTTTTTATCTGTAAGAGAATGCAGATGTGATATCTCTAGCCTCCATTAAATTAAATAAATGAGAATTACACAAAATGGGAAAAATCTAATTTACGATTAGTGCATTTTTTTTCAACTAAATGCTTTTAATAAAAAAGGACATGTATTTTATTAGGTGAATACAACATGTGTTCTTTTTACCCTTCAAGCAGGTCACAGCTGCATTATACATCTCTCTAGTAAATTTGTCTCTCTGTAGCCCTCTCTGAAAAGATACACTGCAGTCGTAATTAATCTTCTTCTTTAGTGCATCACTACATGTACTCACAGTAGGAAAAGCATGCTTTCAGATGTGCTAATTTTTTAGTAGACATAAATAAGTCATTCCTTGTTTACCACCTATTACCATGTGCAGTAATTTTAACAACCTGCCCATTTTCCTAACTTTTCCATCAGTCAGGCTTTCACTTCCAGTTCTGTCTGTACTCTGAACCTCACATAATCTAGAGACTTTTTCTTTAAATGAACCCCAGCTTCATTTTTCTCATGCTGCCTTCCCTCCTTCCCCCAGGTTGCACTTGCCCCTTATTCCCCTAAAACTTCCTGACTAAAGCTGAGCTTGTGGATCTTTGGCTGTCAGAGCCATAGCGTTTCCCTGGACAAGATGTGTCTGCTTGAATATACACCTGAAAAGGCTACAATGTAAGGGGAGATGTTGGCATTTCACTACTTTCTATTAGCAACTGAGAAAAGGAAGACGATATTAAAATTTTAAGAAACCCCAAACCTAAATAAAGAGTACAAACGGGCCAAGTGTTAACTCATCTAACAAAAAATGTTAAAGCATAAAAATTTAATGCTGTAGCAGTTTGATCCAGACCTCCTATTTTATCTGCTTATCTCAGCCTCATCTGATGAATGCCTAGCCATACAAGAATTTATTTTCCTATCTTTGAGGAGAAACTTCTGTAATTATTTTTAAAAATAGTGTTGTGGATATGTGGTGGCCAAATGCCTATTGATCATGTGGAAAGATACATTCTTCTTCTGACTTCAAAGGCCACAGTGCTGTCCAAGGAACTAAAACTGGCAGCCAAAATACCAGGGAAGAAATAGATAGGGGTAAGGACAGAAATATTGTATCTCAGAGAGCAGAAAAGAAACTATCATCTTCAAACTCTCCATTTAAATTACACCAAAGGTACAAAGTTACTGCAAGGTGCCAGACTTTCTGGAATATCTTTTGAAGATAATAAGAACTATTTGAATAAATAGGCTATAAATATACTTGACAAAAGCATCTATAAAGTTACAAAAGCAGCAGTTCTTTCTAAGGTTGATAGAAATGCAGAGGTCATGTTTAATTTAATAACAGGCAATCCATGGACATTAAAACAAATGGCATACTTCAGATATGTATTCAAAGAGGGCAGAAAAAGTCATCATATTGAAATCAGATGCCATGTGCATCACACATAATTTCTTCCTGTACTGTGCTCCTACCCTGTCCTGTTTTTTCCAGCTTTAGAAAGCTGTTTCTGTTTCTTGTCCCTCAGTTGATATGATCCAGTTAAATACAAGCTTTGGAGACACTTGCATGAAACAGCAGTGATTACTTGATTTCTCAGCATATAAATCTAACTACAAAACTTAACTACGTAGGACTCTGTTATGAGATAACTTTTCCTATACAACATTCTTGCCTCAGCTGCTATCTGCTCTGAACCCGCATTAACAGAATACTGTCAAAGCTGATCTCTATAGAACATATTAAACAACTGTTTTCCCAGAACAAACTAATATAGCAACAAAAAAATATTAGACAGAGCTTTTCAGTAAGCAGCTTCAATGTAAGTTCCACTTCAAGCAGCTTTTAATTTCCAAAAAATTAAGGCTACAAATAGCTTTGTATCTGTTTGATGCAGCCTGTTTAGAGAGGAAGCTCTACTTAACTTCCCAGTCTACAGCTATTTCCAGGTTTTGGCTTTATCTTTGACTGGTAAATCTCCTCAGTCTGAGCTGAGAGTAGTACCAGAGTGTTTCATATTCATGCCTTGAGTTTATGTCACCAAAAAGGAACCCCAAAAGCTGATGGGAGGACAGAAGCTACACAGGCTCTGTGCCCTTCTGAGGGCACAGCCATGTACATGCACAAACGCCTATAATAAATATCTGGAGTCCTCTCTTCACATGTTTAATTGCTGAAACCCTACCCTGATGCATGTCAGAAAAGACCTTCAGCAGGAACTCTGATAAAGGCCTTACATATTAGTGAGATTATGTTACTGCACACACAGTTTTTATTCCTTTCCTGTTTTACCAAGTAAAATGTGGCATTTTTGAACAGCTACCACCTATTACTGGATGGAAACGTTGGGACAAAATGTTGGGGCATAGTTGCCAATTTGGCACCAGTTTACTATAGTATCAGAGGGAATACATATTATACCTGCAGATGGGTACTAGATTTTAAGGTCTTTAAATTTTGTGGTTTTGTTACTGGAAAACAGTAAGAATATTAGTCAAACTGATTCACATATACAATGGGTGTCTTACTAAGATGTGAATTACCTGACCTGCTACACATAAAATGCTCTATTTCAAAGTCATTACAATCAGAGAATCAGTCAATGTCTTGCTTACTAAATTGATTTTTTTGAAAACCTGAAGAGGATGTTTTGCATTGATTCATAATTTTGCCTGGCATTTCTTCCAAAAGCTCCAATTACATTTATTGCAACATTGTGAGAACTTTTTTAGATTAATATGTATTTACTGTTCAATACTATCCTTATAATTTACAGATATGCAAAACAGATGATGTTTGTTTGCAGCTGAATAATATGTATATGCATGTACATAATAATAATAATGTACATGCATATCCATAAAGAGAAAGGCATGAAAGAAAAACTCCAAGTAATATATTTGCTCTTGTGCTGTTCAAATGCAATAGCCACCTATCCTCTGGAATATTTGATGCTGCACTAGAGTTGAAGACAGAGAATGGAACTTGCAAAGTAGCCACCTTATAAGTGATCTTAAAATCTGCATTTGTTTGTGCAACTTGATACGCAGGATTCCAGTTAACAGACAAGGCTCTGTGTCACAGGCAGATGCAAGTTTAACACTCTGTGATCTTTACCAGATGCTCTGAACTGGCTCTGGTCTTGGACCTGTGACAGTTTTGCCTATCCACTTTCATATGTCACCAGCCTCTGCTAGCAATTAAGGGATTGTCTTTCCTTGCAAATGTATGATTTTTACATACTCTTTAGGTGCCTGACCTTGACAAATCAAGAACTGATTACACCACTGTACTCCCACTGGCCAAAAAGGAACTGATGTGAATAAGTATATGTGAAATGGCTATTTGGCTCTCAGGCTATTTAGTTTTATGATATTTAATTTAGGTATTACATGCATCTATTTTTTTCATTTTGTTTAAAGAATAATATGGAAAAAAAAAAATTCCTTGGCCTTAAGAGAATGCAAACACAGAGCTGGGTTGTTTCCTATCTGATACTTTTCTTTATCACTAACAAATACTTCTGGATTCTTCTGTAGATTTCCATTAAAATACTTATAGCAACACACTTATATGTGTTTCTTAAAGCTAAAGAGGTTTTCTTCTTCTCCCCTCCCTACTTTTATTTTTAAATTAAATAAAAATTATGCAATAATAATAATAATAAATAATAATAATAAAAATTATTAAAAAAGAAAACGTACCGCTTTTTAGCAGACCCCTTTCTTCTTTGAAAAAATGCTTTCAACACAGGGAATTTAGTGTGGAAAAAGTGGAACATATGACCACATAATAACAAGAGCTTACTAATAAGTGTAGTGATCAAGTGATACTGAAATAATGGAAGTGGAATAAGAATTTAGACAGATAAGTACTGAAGTCATGCCCCATATCTTCCATGGACACTTAGAGAGTACAAATACCAAGAAGGCAGAAGAGTCTGTTTATAGGACCCTGAAGTTTTAAAACAAATCTTGGGATTGTCTGGTGTATGCCATAATAATTTCCGTATACTGAATCTCTTGAGTTTTTAAAACTGCATTTTGATAGTTTGATCCAAGAGTTATTCAGAGTAAGTTGAGAACTCTGAAGCTTTGCAAAAGACTATAGCTTTTTCTGACAGAAAAAAATATAAGGTACAGACCCACTTGGCTCAATTCATTGTCTCCTGACGCCCTCCCCCTCTTTTCTGAAGCACTTCTTGCTCATCTTTGCCCTGGCACATTGCACTGCAGACTGATCTATGAAGATAACATGCTTTTTATCCATTAATAGCCTATGCCAGAAATACTTCAGCTCTTCCTGGAGCTAAGATACAAAGCTGTCAAGACAATGGCCTGGCTGCTCATTTGCTCCCAAGACAGTAGATTTTACCAGCATTCCCAAATGCAGCAGCTGCACAGCTCTAGAATGGCATTGGCCTTGTCAGTTTCTCATCTCCATCACACAGTATTTCAACTATGGCTCCAGGTGGATCAGCCTGCTTCTGAAAGGGTTGCCAGGAATGTTGTGGTATAATTTTGCACAGCAGACAGTAGAACCAACAAAACCATAAAAGACTATACCATCCCGATCCCCAAAATTGTGACACAAAGTTGTTTACAGATGATGTATAAAGAGAGGGTTGATTCTCCATAAGGGAAGACAACTCCAATTCCTTTACCCATAAATATTGAGACAAGGAGTCCTGCATTGTCTCTATCCCAGCAATCCCTTGGGCTTTGTGGGCAACAGGAAGATTGATGTGCTCCTTACTGTCCAACATGAGCAAGTGATTCAGAAGGTCAGCTTTGCAAGTTCTGACACGGTTCTAGAGGTCTCCCTGACACACATACCAATTCCAAAGATCCACAGTGCCTACAAGCAATTGAGAAGAATCACCTACTCTAGCAGTAAAAATGTACAGAAATCAACAGCAAACTGAAATGAGTCATGGTTTGTTCAGCTGAGTTACTATTTTAAGTTTCAGGGTTTTAATGAAAATATAAATGCATTTTACAGGATCTTAGGCCAACCCCTTCTGGTGATCACATAGTAAGCTGCTTGAGGGAATATGGACTTACCAGGAGTATGATTTAATGGAGAAGGTCAGAAAAGCTTATGCCTGACAGACTTTACACCTGCAAAATAGTGGTTCCAAATATCCAGCAGTGTGGAAAAACTGAGCTTTAAAAAAGATAAATGATCTTTTCTGTATAGAGCTATTTTCTTGCACAGGTATCTAGAAGTTGTGGAGTTACCTCTAAGAGGTAATAAATATGTCAACAGAGAAGCTCTCTGATCACTCCCTACTCCTGTGCTGGTCTTCATCCTTTTTTATTTATCCCTTTCCTTGTATCTACATTTCTCTGTTACATGTTCCACCAGGAAATAGCAGACTTTTGGGTGCACTGACACATCTTCAAACAAATGCCCATTCACAAGGGGAAAACATCACCCTTGCTTTTTACTCAAAGCGATGAGAAATTGTTTTCCTGATGGGTATTCTAAATCTGGCCTCTATAGGCATGAATATTATTAAAAATCACTCTAGCAAGAGCCTTATTAAGGAATATAAAAGCTATTACTACATACTTTGATCATTCTTCCTGGGCAAGAAGGGGAAAATATTGTGTCCATGCCTTGACAATTTCTGAATAGTTTTGCAATGCAGAGGAGGGGAGTATAATGAAAGACCTTGTCACTTCATAAAAACATGATGAAGGATAAAAATACGGGTTCTTATTTCCCCATCCATGTCAAGCAGGAATGTTTTTCTACTTTTCCAGTCTTACTGTATCTTCAGCATGTAGCTGTGGTGTCTGTGAGAAGCCTTTATGATATAAGATATGCAAAGTCTCTTGTATGAATTGAAGTTTTGAGCCAAAGCTAAGATGGTGCCTGAGCAAGAAAATTTGATTTATACTAGGAGAGGGATGAAATTAAGGTGAGAAAGGGCCACTAGAGTGCAACAGCTCATGGAGCAACCAGAAAACAAGGCTATTTTTCCATTATATTTTCAAAGTCAAGTAGTTAGTTGCAACTGACTGAATGTTTCCAGGCAGAAAGAGTGCTTGCACTGGTCATTTAATGTTTGAAAATTCTTTTACTTCTATTGCTATTTATATTTTTATCAAGACACTGCCTTAAGGAAAGGAAAAGGGGGTTTCACTGTGTTGGACAATGTGCAAACAGAGAAAATAAGCAAACATTTTCCTGATAGTTTTAGAAGTTAAAAAAAAAAAAAAAAAATTCTGGTTTAGGGTCAAATTCTCTGCCTACACAAACCCTCCACTTTGCAGATAGAGGATACAATAGAACTAGTCATCTTCTGTTTACAGGTTGAGATAATAATTAACAAACACATTAAGCAATATTCTATATGACATCACTAAAATCATCCATATAAGCAAGGCAGCAAAAGGGCATGCCAAATCATACTTTTTGTGATTTTTCTCACATCATGACTTCATAATGGAAAAAAAGTTGAATTTAAGGACAGGAACCAGTAGAGGAGTTAACTCAGACCAACATTGGGATGCAAAGCTGTTAAAAGCAAGGCAAAATGCCACATCTCATCTCCATCTGGAGTCAGCCTCAGTCACTAACACAGAGCTAACCTCTGAAGTACATTCTGGTACTTTGGGCCTCTTTCAATAAATCTCAGGAGAACAATTCAGGAAGGGAAGTTTTTCCACTACACTGGACTTCTGATAAATGGATGTGACGGAAACCTAAATTGCATAAATTAGTGTCTTTAAATGGCCCCTTCACGGTTTCTCAGTAGCAGGTAAAAATAGAGGTTTATATTTCTCTTGTAATCAATTTCACTTTAGAGCAAAACAGCAAAGTGTTTGTGACAGGTGCTTACTGAAAGAGGCTGAATATATACTGTGAAGTGTAGATGAATCTTACCCCCCCTACTCCCCAAAGTTAACAGGAACTCAGGGAGACTGAACAAGCCCATAAATCAGATTCAGTTTTTGAGGCAGTGTGTGCTCTTTGATTTTCTACTGTGAACAATAATAAATCTGTTGTTTTCCCTCTTTTCCATATCTGCTTGTATCAGTAGGTAGGAGGCAAGATGGAGTACTTCTAGCCCCATTGTATCAGCAAGATACTCCAAACAAAGCATTTCTTGGGCATTTTTAGATATACAGCTGCTCATGTAGTGTGATAATCCCTGAGAAACGTCTGAAGTCACTCACTGCTGCTCTGAAATGGGATATGAAGTATGAAAGTATGGAAAAAAGGAAGTGAGAGTCAGAGAATGAAAGGAATTTGACACATTCTGCCATGTTTCCATGAAGAACACAATGATCACATATTAAATATTGCAATGGCTGTTAAATGAAATGCTGTCAAGTATCTCTCCACTGCTTTTAGAGCAGACATGAGATTGGTTTAAAACATTTTAGACACTTCCGCAATATCCTATGAAGGAAGAATATTTCCACATTTTCACTTTATTACTATGAATTGCTGGAAAGAGAACCTCTGCTTTATGCACACTAAATGAGTAAACACTTAAGAGTCTGGAAAAATATTGCTTCTGGGAAATGGCCATTGTGGGACTACCAGCAGACAGGGTGAGGTGGCTGGTAAATATAGAAATGACCAGCAATAAACATCCATTGTCCTACCTAAATACTGGCTGCTGTTCTGATGAGAAACGATCTTCAGTCAGATAAATTTCATGTTTTTACAAGACCTGCTGCCACAGATACAATTTAAGTCTATACTAGAAAGATCAATGCTGATTATTTAATCTAAAACAACATATGGATATCATATTCTACACTTTAAGATTTGTTTCCCTCAAAGTATCTGTTGTCATAACAGTTTGCAATTTTGTCTCACCTTGATTATTAGAGAGCTTTTAAAATCAGGCAGACATCTTTGGTTACCCAATTATACTGTCATGATATTAATAGAATAGTTGCACAGAGACACTAATAGGTGGGGAAATAGAAACAAATAATAAATCCATTCTTCTTATTATATTTATGCTTTTTAATCTGACAGTAGGCATGTCCAAATCATAAAAGATTTCCATCAACACCAGATTAGTAATGAAAATATTCCACATTCAATTCCCACGGTACATGTGGATACAGTTTGCTTTAGACATCTAAATCACATCAAATCAAATACAGTTTCTTTATATTTCAAAAATTCAGCCTCTGAATTTTAGTTTCACAGACTTTAATAATGCTAAGATCCAATGTACATAAAATCATGTCTATTTCATCTTTGAGTTTCTTTTTGAAATTCCTGCTAATTGAAGAACTCTTTGCACACTTTTTTATTCCTGTAAATAAGAAAACTTATTGCATTTTTCTCCTTGGAAGTACCATTCCTCAATGTAAATGAATCTGTGTATAGCAACCTTTTAAGGCTACGTGGCAGATTGCAGAGTTAGTTAACATGTATGCTTTCAGTAGTACCTTCCAAGAATAAGTTTTAATGACACAATGGCTACTACACCATGGCATTTATAACAGCTCTTTTTTTGAGAGTGTGTTTGTGTGTGCACATGTATTAATTTTTCATCTTGGTACTCAATGTACAATTAATGATATGTTTGTATTTTACATATACTAAAAAAAGCTTTTTAGTGTGTGTGCATAAGCACATGCCTACCAATCAATCTACAAGTATGTTCCTCTAAAGGACAGGTATATGAATGTGAGGGATGGTCTGGATAAAACTTATCTCTAATCATTGCACAATATGTATTCTATTATCACTGTATCACAGACAATATCTTATCTTCCAGTCTGCATTTGCTGACTATATCTGTTGCCATTTTGAACTTTCCTTATAGCTACTATTTCTCTTTATAGAGTTTATCTATAATGTGTTGGATTCCTTCATCTTCCTAATCAATTTAGAAAGGTTTACTCATACCCTCTGTGAAACCTCATTGCTCCCCTTTGCCTTTGACCTGCCCAGTATGTACTATTCCCAGTATTATTTAATGGAACTTCAAAACATGCCAAAAAACGGGGTTGGAAAAAAAATTAACTTAATAAAAAACATGCTCAATGATTCAAAAAATAAAACATTACTTGGAACTTTACTTGGAAAAGAAATAATTTTAAATAATAAATAATTAAGAAAAAAGGGCCCTCTCCACGCCCCTGCCCCCAAATACAAGTCTGCCAGAAAGAGAATCTTATCAGTATGGAATATATTGCTCAGAGCTTTATGGCTATATGGACATGATTTTAAGAAGCTCAGTGTACTTAAAACTCTGATAAATGTTCAATAGCACAGCACAAGTTTGACACATAAAATAAATAGAAATATAATTGTGAATTGTCTGTTCTCCTCTTCTCCACCCTTAAATTGTGAAACATCCTTATATTCCATTTGCTTGAGCCACTGTAAGCTGATGGAAGCCAACACCTGCTATTGACAGAACAGTTGGTATTAACAACATGACAAAATCTCTTTGGGGATTGGAAGATAAAAAAAACATTGAGAGATGAAGTAAAGAAAGTTGAGGTACTTAAGAAAGTAAAAGAAGAAGAAAATCTATGATGGAAAAAATATAGCACAAGGTTTTTCCTTCCTTGTTGGAAGAAGAATGTATTTGTGTTAAAATTTCAGAGGGAAAGCATTTATCACTTTTTTTTTAAAATTACAAAACAGGTGGCAGACAGTGCAAAATAAACAAAACTGTTTATAGCTATAGATTGGGAATATATTGCAATTTCTAGATAGGGACAGCTAACACTTTAGTAGTACTTTTCCAGACAATATACATGTTTTTAGTACAAGATTTAAATTTTTCATTAACCAATATATTCATTATAGCCTACACATACTGTAAAGTATAAAACATTACATGAATCTAAAGCATCTTTTACATATTTATATACAATTAATGCCATGTAAATATGTTTCAAACTCAGTATTGGGATAATATTGACACCCAGCTATTTGTATGTCTCTGTTCAATGAATATTTTGACAGTTCTATTTCCCTGGAAGTTTGGTATGAATTTTTACATTTTTTCTCTTAGCAGAAGTGAAACTGCTTTTCCAACCCATGAAAAGCACTTCCATTTCTCACAGAGTATGTTTTCCTCTTTTATAGAATCAGAGTAGCAAGCCTGTAGTCCACAGGCCACATCTGGTTTGCAAGCAGTGCAGTCGTGACATTTGTGCTGAGACAAGAACATGAGATCAGCAAAGAGCAGCAGGAGAGCAGACAGTTTGTCACTGGTAGGAGGAAATGAGACAGCAGACTCTGCTGTCACTGGGTCAGACTGGGGCTTGGCCAAACTCCCAGCTGATGTGGTGAATGTGAAAGGGGCTCTGGGGCACCCATCACCATTTGCCATACTTCTAAACTGCATATTCAGTCAAAAAGAGCTCAGCCATATGCAGATTTCACATGCGGCTTGTAAGGTCAGACAAGCAAATCACCTCTGTTTTGCAAGGTTAGTGCAGTTACTGTAGAGACACATAGGGCTGGAAGGAAAGGTCACTTCCCTGTCAGTAATTGCACAACAGAAGTCTGAATTAGATTACAGAGAATAACAACCAGCATGTACCCCAGCATGTCCAGTCCTGAGACAGAGAAAACATTTCAAACCACACACTTGATATTTGAACCATGCTCTGGTGAATGAACAGCACACACACCTTCCAGGAACAAGCCATTCTTGAATAACTTTAAGATGGGTTTCCTCTGAAATTTTTCAAATCAAAGGCACTCTATTCCCAAAATGGAGGATCTAATTCTCTTGCCATCTACTCTGCAATAATTTAGGAAGATGTTATTGTACTCCCTATTATCTGCTCTGAATCCATAAATGAATAACAAAGACACTAGGTATTTGCTCCAGCACAAGGCTCACTTAAGTAGCATAGCATTAGCAAGACAGCTCTGTACCTAAAATTCAGGTCAGAGTAGGGCCAGAGAGAAGGTGTGTTTAAAGAACCAGTTTAGTTAATGCTTGTCCACAAAACAACCTTCACAGCGAGAAACAAAACCAAAAGATAGAACTGCAATTAACCTTCATTAGTTTATGTCAGAGATTAGAAGAATTTCCTCATTGTTTTGGAATCAGGAAAGAGGGCTTGTAAAGGTGGAATGCAGTCCTGCTTATGGCCTCAGCTTTGATACATCATGTACAAATTAATGGCAGAAGATATCCTTTTCCCCTCCAAGTCAGATTTTTGTTGTCAATCCCATCTCATTTTGTTCATGAAACGGAGACCACGCTAGGATGCAGTTCAGTCTTTGGATTTGTTCCAACTCTAGCAGATGCTGCAAATTTGCACAGAAACAATCTAAAACTTGGATTGTGTTCAGATTCTTTGGTATCCTTACAAATCTATCCAGATTCACCAACTCACACTGGTAGGACTCATTTTCATCTCCAATCTTAGCAGTATCTACATCATAAGCTTCACAATAGCATGATGTCCTAGTGATCAGTTCAGGAACATCTATTCCCCACCTTAAGTGTCCCTACTTGAGAGATCATTCCCCCCATGCAGCTCCAGAACCAGGTGGTCTGTTTCACCTTGTTCCCTGACCTTGGCAATTTTATCTGACTATTCATTTATTTTGGAATGAGACTATGATAAATTATTATTCAGTATTGTAATTGAATGTATTTCAGTAGTGCTATGGATCAGCATTATAGCAGAGTAAATATAGATGATAGAAAAAATCCACTTTAGAGGATCTAAAAGTAGGGTATCTCTCTCACAATCACCAACAATTTTTGTAACAATAAAAAAAGTAAATTAGTTATTGTTAAGCTGCAGTCAGCCTCTTCTGATGTGGTATTTTAGAGTAAGAAAAATGTTACTACTTTATGACCACTGGCAATTCCCAGATACATGAATGCAGCCTGTGTGTGTATGTAACATCATATGATTTTAAAACTAAATATTGGACAGATGAGACATATGGTCACAATATTCTTAGTTTATTAATAGGTTGAGACTATCCAAATTTCAAAGGCCTGAATCAAGAATACTGTCTATCATTCCCCAATTCCCATCAGCTTCTTTTAAAAGTGGAGAGGAAAGCCACTATGCTTTGATGTGGGAGCTTGCAAAATAGCAGCCTGTCCCACCATTTCACCAAATACTCTCCAGTATCAAAATGGCAGGGTAACTCACCCAACTTAATTCTATCTGCAGTTCCTCTGGCTTGTAAATACTGTATTTTTCAGTTTGGTGTTACAAGTAAACTGTAAACAGCTCAAATGAAGAATTAAGCTCAGGTTTTTACTTTCTATTATCAGAGGAGAAATTAATTAACTTCTGTCATAAAAATCTATCTAACAGATACTGTGGACTTGAAACACAAGGAGAGGAATGGCAAAAGAAAACAAAAAAAGAAGACATTTGCTTTAAGCATTAAGCATTAGGTAAGGCTGTGTATAAGGGGATTCAATACTTTCTCCTTTTGTATAATACAGCCAAATTCATAAAGCAGCAAATCTAAACATAAATTTATTCCCAGACATAACATTAATATCCACCCCTAAGAGACAGGTAGGTCCCTATATAAAGAACAATTGTAGTGCTTCTGCTTGATAAAGAATCTCTGCTACACTAATTAAAAATTGAAAAAAAAAGTGGAAAATAGGATCACAGGAAAACAATAAAAATGAAAGAAATGGAGATTAAACTGGCAATAAAATCTTCTAGTGAAATTCCTGGAAAGTGGTTCCAGCTGAGTACTGAGTAAAACCAGTGCAAAGTCCCAAGAAGCCAAACAGTAAGTAATATTGCAGAATAATTAAATAAGCTTCAGAGATTCTTTTGCCAAAAACAGTCAGGATGTTTGATCTCAGCTTGACTAGAATAAGTAGCTAGGAAAAAAATGACTGTTTGCTGCAGGAATTGTAGTACTATGTCTCACCAGTAAAGCTAACAACTTCATCAGAAAATCCCCTTTAACTTAGTTTTTAAATGATGCTGCATTAATTAGGGGAATACCTAGTTTTTAGACACAGGTAAATAAACTCTCTATTTCAAGATCAGATGTCCATACTTTAGAACTGATTAATAGCAAATAGTATGAGACTAGCAGAGTTGTATTTTTTTCTTTCACATTTACATACAATGGATCTATAAATTTTCCTACCAATATTTTCAATCTAAAATGTCCTAAATATTGAAGAGAGAGACAATCCCACAAGAAGGGGATTCAACTCTGAATTCTGGTTGTAAAACTTTTTGTCAAGATGTTTTTGACAATTATAAAACAAACACTTTAGCTAGAAAGAGAGGGAGACACTGCAATAATTAATTGTGATAAATGATGATAGATTAATTAAAGAAAAGAATTTTTAAATAGTTTTTTTTTTAAAAAGGATGTTTGCTGTTTTGCTTTTACATCTTACCTCAGGAAAAAACAACATTATAGCAATATTATCAAATTATCATCCAGCCCTAGTATCAAGCTTAGTTACCACTTTTCTTTTGCCTAGATCCCCAACTGATGGCTTGCCACAAGTTCACTTTGAACTTGCACTACATTTCCTTCCCTATTTCCTCTTTTATATCAACTCCTTTTTTTGCCTCCATCATAGATCTAACAATAGGGAAGTGTTTCTGGATCCCTCATTCCATTTCCAAGGATAATTTAAAAAAAATAGCACTTTGAATAACTGGTACTTTACATTATGTATTAATAAATAAATTACCATAAAATGAGTGTGAACTTGCAGAGGATGTATATTTTGCTTAACAACGTTTGCACATAAGTTTGTTCACCAGCAAATGTCAAGTAATTTTTTAAACTTTGCCAGCTAACTTTCTAACAGGACCATCCTTTATTTTGCCTGCTCAGAAGAGCATATTTTACCACCTGTAATGTCATCTATGTAAGTGACTGGCAGATATGGAAATAACCTTTGAGAGAGTATTTCTCTTCCTTCAGAAGCTTAAGACCTGGATTAAACCATGACGGTGGGACTGAGATGCTCACTCATGATTTATATAAGTTTTAGTCACTTGATATATATGAATATTAATACCTGTAGGAAATACTCTGATAACTATGACTGCATTTTTGTTTTAAGGGCTTACATATATGTAAAGGGATATGGATCTTGTCTTATGGAGTTCTATGTCCTGAAAGTTTCTATTCACTTTGAGCAGAGGTTATAAAACAATAATAGGACTTTAGTACTCTGACAAAATTAGGATGGGACATGGTTTTTGCATCAACAAGAGAAAAAACTATTAATAAATATATAATGTTCTCTTTTTAATTATTACATTTTTGCAGAGCTTTGGAAAGAGAATCTGCTTACATATTTTCCTTTTAACATTTTCTATGTTATGTATTTTTGCTGTTTAATAAAAAGAAATCAGATGCATGTGCCATGTGCTCTAGGATAACCTTGCTTGAGCAGGGAGGTTGCACAAGATGGGGTTGCACCACAGTAGCCCATTTGAATCTGACCCATTCTGTCATTCTGTGAAGTGTGTGAGTTCTCATGTTAACCTCTGATTAATAATTTCCTCTATTTTCTTAGTAATTTCCCCATTGCTGCTATATCAAGAAGACCACAAAAAGCATGAGGCTACAAGCACAGCACTTTCAAAGAGGCCTGTGTTCAAGAAGTAATCTCTGAGTTTAGGATTAGTTAATTTCATATTGGGAATTATTTCTTCACCAAAAGTGTTGTTTAACACTGGAACAGGCTGCCCAGGGAAGTCACAGTCATCAACCCTGGAGGTATTTAAAAGATGTGTGGATGTAGCCCTTGGGGTCATGGTTTAGTGGTGAGCTTGGCAGTGCTGGGTTAACAGCTGGACTTCATGTCTGGACTTTTTTTCAAGCAAAGGGATTCTGTGATTCTGTGAATAATTAGTGTTGTTTTCTTCAGGCAGTGAACAGGGTGCTATTGTGCAACCCCTTGAAGTTGAAATCTTCAAGAACTCCTTGAAGATCTAAGTTTATGTTTCCTGAGTACTGCCATACAGGAAACTGATTAACATGGTTTGGAGTTTTTGGATTGTATACAATACAAAAAGCAATCACTGTTTTGTAAGCAATCACTGAACCCTTCTATTTTGGATGCAAAATCTCTACAAAAATGAGGAACTTCCAGAAGTTGCAGGTCTGATCATGTAGTGACTATTTCTTTTCAAGGGGATGAGTTCTATTTGTAGTTACACTGCAGAATCTTTGTGCTTCTGGGTTTTCTCTAGAGGTTTTGGTAAAACATTAGGATGTGGTAACTTGAACTTGGTTTTCCCTCTTCCTAAAGAGGTCTGAATCTCTATTATCAAGACACTGCTGTAATGAGCATGCAATATTTCATTTAGAGAGAAGTACACCTGAGATGAGCTCAGTTGGCCAGAGCATGGTACTGATAACACCATGGTAGTGAGTTTCCTTACAGAGGATTCACTTTAGATATGGACTCAATGATCCTTGTGAATTCCTTCCAATCCAGAATATTCTGTGAGTCTATATGAAAGGCTGAAAATTATTTGAGTCTGTTAATAACCACACGTGTCAAAAATTCTTTGTAGTGCTAGGTTTCATTAAGTATATTTCATCAGGATACAGCAGCAACTGCAGACTTGCTGCTATTATCACTTACCACTTACTCCACAGTAACAGCCCAAGGAATAGATTCCAACGGGAATGACTTCCATCTTTGCATTCAGAGGTGCTGGTCATCTAGTCCTCAAAACAACATCCTCCCTTCCCCTCCCAGATCAAAGCAAAGCAAACCTGGGAACATTGAAAATTAGAAATTTATCACAGTAGTATGTTCCTTATGTCTTATTTGCTACAGTCTGAAGAAAATTCTGTTTGTACTCCTGGTAGAAGGGACAAGAAGAACAAAAGGTATGCAAAAAACAACTTCATGTCTAAATAAAGTAGGAGAGAAAAAGTGACGGCAACATCTCTGCTGTTATCTTTCCATATTGCAGAATGAGAATCAGATTTAAAAGAGGGTGCAAGTTTCTCTGGAGTCATAGGACAGAGCCAAGGATGTCTAAAAAAATAAGGAATTATAAATGAAGGTAGAGATCAGTGAAAGAGTCAAGGATTTCTGAAAAAGTTCAGAGAAGCTTGGCTTCTTCCTGTTTTAAGATTTTTGCCTCTGTCCTTTGAGATGCATCTGTTCTTTTGTCCCTAGACTTCCATTCCATTCTTCTCCTTTCTACCTTATAAACCTCAAGAGGATCCATAGTCCCTAACCTGTCCCAGTGAGTTACCTGACCTGATATATGCCCTGATCTTAAAGTGCGATGTGACGGATGAGGTGTATGCCTCTGAGCTGCCACCCCCTCTGGTAGCCTACTTCATTCACAACCTGACACTTGGTGTCTCCATGGGGTTCCCAAGAACTAACAAGATCTGAAAACGGTAGCCTGTGCAGAGGAGATTGTTAGCCTCTCCGAGATGTGGGGAAAGATTTCAGCAAAACAGAGAATTAAAGAGGACTACTGGAAGTCACAGAGAGGCAGGAAAGTATTTATCTGAGATTTAATGAACCCAGAAATTGTTTGCATTTTTCTCAGTACAGTGAAGACTGGAGGAGTTTTGAAAATAATTATTTAATCCATATTAAACAAAAAGAACTATTTAAAAAAAAGTATGAGGGTAAGGAGCATAGTCTGAATGAAGTGGAAAGAAAATAATGGCACATAGAAAAAGGTAAACTTGTAAAGGTTTGGATAAATTTGTATGTTTAAGATAAGCATCCTGTTTGGGGCACCCATTCTGAATTAGATCTTTCAATCTTTTGAGTTTTGGCTGTCGCAAATGTTTACCTCACCATGAAGCGTGCAGAAAAAGAGAGGAGGAGAGAGAGAAAGAGACCAATTTATTAATCTGAATTCTTTGAAGGACAAATTAATTGCACTGTGACACTTCTCTATAAACTAATATTGACTTAAAGGACAGCAGGAAGAGATGAAGACAATGAGTCCCTGTAGCACTTTCATGTCACAGAAGCCCATTAAGCACACATATACTGAAGCAATAAGTTAGTTTGGAAAAAAGAAATCTAAATCCTATAGGTGAGCGAGCATTTGAAATGGTTCTACCCTTTATGAATACCCACAGGAAAACGGCTTTGGAGATAATCCTCTATTTTTTTTTTTTTTTAAATACATGTTTTACACTCCTTTAACTGCAAAAGGTTTTAGGAAAATCCCATTTATAAAACTGTATACATTCCCTTTACACAGGGTTCTGTATGCCAGGCTGTTTTTACTAGAGTGTAACTGAGTGCAGCTTCCCTAGGACTCTCACAAAAACAAGATGGGTGTTCTCTCTAGGACCATCTCCAGGAAGAAAATTTTATATACAATGTTCATTTCTCATGAGTGGAAAATAGTAACTTAAAAACTGATCAAAGTCTCTGTTCTCTGTAGACAAGAATAATGAAATATTTTAGGAGGAAATACAAATAATATAAATCTGTATGCCTTTGAACCACTCTCTGATTTATTAACTAAAGCAATGGCTTCTCAGCACCATAATTTAGAAATCACTTCCACACTCCAGAGACTCTTAGCATTTTCACCTCATGGTCTTTTGCATTAAAAAACTAAAAATTGCATTAAATTTCTAATAAGCTCTTACACCTGCAAATGCGCTCATTAGGAGATTTTTTATTTAAAAATAAAAAAACCCCAACAAACAAACAAAAACCCCAACCAAATCCCAAACAGCAAACTTTGGAAAGCGAAACCTTGTGTGATTATGTGATCTCACTTTGCATAGTCTGGATTTGAGTGTATCTGCAAAAAGTTTTATGATTAGATTTGTCAGTAACACTTCATTGAAGCCATTAAACACAAACATGTCTGCCAGTGCATTTATTTGACAGCTTTCAGTGAGCTTGCTAGAAGCATTCTGCCTTTCCCTCACAGTTAAAAAGAAAGGAAATTGCAGTAATAGGATATTACAAGAAGATTTTTTAATAGGAGGTTAGAGAAATAAATGCAAAGGGGAGTTCAGCTGTCATAGAACTAAATATCTCCTATTTCAACCATCTAATCAAAAAGATACAAATGTAGAAGATACTTACAAAAATCATATGGTTATGTTACTCAAACTTACAGGTGTCAGGCACCATAAAATAGACCAAGTAAATAAAAGCTGTTATATCCTGTGTGAATGCAGAAGGATGAGAGCTGGATCCAGAAGCTCTCCTTCCTGTCCACTATCAAATCATTTTCCACTTCTATATCTTACCATGTAATAACTACAGGTTCTTTGCTTTGGAGAAGGAGAGAAGCTGCAATTAAGATACAGGAAGTGTCACAATAGTTTCAAACACTTTGTGCACCCCAGTGCAGTCATATCTTAGAGATCAGTGTTGCCTGTGCCCTTGGAGCTCTGCAAACAAATGCTACAACATAGAGCATGAGATAAATGCCTCTTACAAACCACTCTCAGAAAAGAATAAATAGGCAAATGAAAAGAACCTCAGTGCAGAAAAGATATTAATAACAGGAGAAAGAAGGGTGAAGAAAGAGAAGGGGGATGGGGGAAGTAGGAGGAAACAGCAATATCTGCCTAATGATCGAGACATCTACTAGAAAAGTCAAACATTCCTGAAATTCAAAGATAAATGATTTCTATGCTGTGCACCAGGTTTTGGTGGCGGTCTCCCTAGCTATTTGTTAATTCAAATTCTTCTGCTTCATCATTTGTTCCTATTCATCTCACTACTATTTGTGTCATCATTAATATATCTGACAGATTTTTGCCAACCTGAAGTTATTCTCCAAGGTGGTTGGTAGGTGGTTGAGGTAATGACCATCCATATATTTTCATATAAGCTAATTTAATGTCCTCTTAAAGTACTTTGAATTCCACTCCAAAATTTTTATTAATGAAGTAATTACTTGTGACTACTGCTGCCAGTAAAAGGCAGTAATAGTCATTTTATAATGTCTGTACTGTATGGTACCTCTGCAACTGAGTCCATCCTTACAGGACACCTCCATACACATATGCTTAATAAACTAATTATAACTACTGTAAATTGATGAAAAATTTTTAATGCATTTTAATGTATACATAGAAACATATGTATCAGATAGAGATATTGACTGCTAATTTCAAGTTATTCCACAATATAGAAACTAAGTACAGTATGTACAAACTATATGACATAGAGGAAACAGAAAATTAGATTCGATTTTATACATCCCTAGAATCCTTCAAATTATGTAAATAAACACTCTTCTATAAATCTCCTTATGAATCTGATGGAGAAATAAATTTGTGATACATGTTTTCTACAAAACACCACACTTGGGGTATTCTTAGGATCAGAGTGGTACTGATGTGACCCTCCTGTCCATCAGCTACCTGGATAGTACAGTGGCACCACCCTATAAGCTACTGTGAGTGAGACACTGCATATTTTCTGCTGGAATTGTTCCTTTCAAAAATAGAGTTAAAACATGGCTGTGGACTGTGCTGCAGTGACTGGGTCAGACTGAGACCCAAACACTGAAGATACCACACTATCACTGCCAACATTTTGCAAGTGAGTCATGTACCAGCATCCCAGAAAGGCTTTCAGTGACAATGGCAAAATGACCTCTGAGACTAAGCCACTCTCTGCTGGGAGGGCTATAAAATGTATTTTTCTTCACAGCCCTTTGAGGTGAGGCTGTTCAGAAGCTGGCTGTTTTACAGCTTTCTGAGAGACCCTGTCCCTGCCTATTGTACAAGAAAGCTGATGCCTTGCACTCAGGTAAAGCGAACTTGAGCCTTTGCTTATGACTGTTTCTGCACTTAGCCCTGAATAAGGGACTTCACTTTGCAATCACAAGCTTTTCTCTCTGAGAATCAAACATCAATTCAACTTGGAGTGAAGCAAAATGGAAGTTTGATTTGCATCCCTTATTTTACACCCTCCCCTCCCACCTGATTACAGTCGAGAGAGTACTGAAATGGTCTGGCATAAGTAAAGACAAATGTTTTATAGTGAATCAACCATGTAGCTCATTAAAACAATTGGGTTAGAAGACATTGAACTAATGTATAATCCATGAATTTTTAAGCTACACTGATCCTTTCTCCTCCATGTAATTGCAAAACAGCACTGTACTGCTGGCACTAAATGCAGGGGTGATTGTACCTCAACATTTCAATATGTTGATTAATGTTGCTATAAAGATACACTAACAAACTGCAGAATCATTTTATCTCCAATTTTTTGCTAACTTAGCACATCAACAAACCAATACTTGTAGACAAAGACATGCTATTTTGTGATGAAATGTTCTTAGACATTGTCTGCTAAATCCCTATAATTAGCATGGCCCCTGGTGAATGTCACTGAGTATTTGATGAAACAGGGCATGAACTCTGCAGCAACACCCAGGGGGGTCGGTAATGCTATCCAGAATGACTCTTGGAATTTTTAACTACTAGATAGGTTCTCCTTATCTAGGAAACTCAGGGGAGAAAGGCATTTGTCCGGTCTAATGACCCCTGTTAGCAGATTTATGCCACCTCCCTCTATACAAACTGCCTTCTCTTTCCTCCTTTTTGATATTTAATTTGAGAGTAACTATACTAAGAGATAAAGTTATAAAGGATGCAATAAGGGATATTAGAAGGCATATAGCATGAAAATGTTAAAGAAAGAAAGCAGCCAAGTTCTTAATTCCATTCTGCTTATGCCATTGCTTTTACATTTTAAAAGAACACAACAGCAAAAAGTTTTTTGGGTAACAAAAACAAAAGACTGCATGAATGCAGCAGGTAATGTCAAGGCTCCTAGTAGAAATAAAATTTATTATTAAAAGACATCCTGCCCTAGGGAAAATAATACTTTCACTACTGTGAAGGACCACTGTTCTTAACTGTAGAGATGTATCCACAAAACTGAAAGGTGCTGGTAAACAATTTTCTGAATGCTAAATACTTTACAAAGTGCACAAAATTCCTTTTTCTTATAGGTTTTGGTTGTCTGCTGTTTACTAAAATTTACCTGAGACTGAGTCAAAAATCTGCTGCAAAACAGTAGCTGTACTCTGAACCAGTTCTTATGCCTCAGGTGAGTGTGCTAGCAGACATAGTTTTAGCTATTGAGACAGTCTGATTTTGAGAGAAACTCTCTTGATAAAATTTCCATTTTGTCTGGCACATTTATCTTAACTTTCTTTTTTCCACCATTCCACATTTTGTAGCCATAAGGATTTAATGGTAGCATCAATCTTGCTTTAGAAAACATCATTCATTTTCTGTATTTCAAATGCTGATAATTTTTAGATGAAGAATTACCTCAGAATGCTCTTGAGTTGCATAAAAACAAATTGTAATATTAACAGCATTTTTTTCCTGAAAAAAAGCCCATACATAATGGATTTAGCTTTGTAAAACTATACAATTTTTGAAAATCCACCTCTCTCATACTACAAAGGATTGTCGATGGAATGAAAAAGAAACCAAGTTTTTTCTTTTCCTAATTTTATGTCCTTTCCTAATTTTATGTCCTAAACTGTGCTTGATATCAAAATGATGGAATGAGCTGTAGCTCGGGTTAGGGGGCAGGGGAGAGGCTGTCTATTGTATAAAGGACTAACTCCTTGATTAAATGTAGACTCAAAACAAATAACCTCTGTGCGTGTGTTAACTAGTCTAATTAATCTTCATGTTAGATTAACTTGATAAAATGTTGACCTAATTTGGGATTAAAAGATTACAAGTAACATTTTCAGCTGAAAGCTGTAACATGCCTCATGTCAACACAGTAATGACAGAATTAACCCTTCAAGCCCTCTCAAACCTGTGCACTGGATGTCACTGCTTAAGTAGGGTTTGGGTGACCTGTACATGTAGGAAGACTGCTATATGTATAAAAAGGCTAATACTGAAACACTGATCTCTCTCAGTACCTCCCAGACCTGCATATACTGAGAAATATCACAAAGCTAAGGGAAAAAGTAGAGATGCATTATCCATGCCCCCTTACAACTTGCAAACTTCTGTAAACTAAGTATATACTGTGTGTTTATGTTTAGAGGCAGAGATTAGAAGGAAGAACATTATGGATTCAGTATCAGGAAGAAAATAAAGATGAGAATGTTTGGGAAATATGTGAGATTTAACACTTAAAATTCAAAGGAAAAATCAAACCCAGAAAAGAACTCCCAGTTGTAGCCCAGAGGAGCCTTGCAGCATCAATTTGTCTGTGAACAACGGAGAGCTCTTTCCTGTAACATGTTGTGATGTGATATTTCTAGATTGTATTCTAAAGGTTTTTCTCTGACCTGAGCTGGAAAAAAATTGTGACCTAATGAAAAGTATTTTGATGATCACGTTTCACTTTTCAAAGAATATAGTGAAAGGAGAACAAGGAAGGAGAGAGACAAGAACGCTCTCACTTCTGTAATAAGTTGTTCTTTTAGCTCATGCTATTTTTGTCTCTCTACAATTTCATATCTGCTCTTTTTAGAGATAAAACTGTGCTATCTCTCACTTACCACCTAGGAAAGCACTGGAGTCTCAAAGATGAGCTCTTTTCAGCTTGCACCATCCTTAGGGCTGTGGTTTTTCCCTGAACTGGAACTCAGGACTTGTGCTGGCATCAAATACACACATAATGCTCTTCCACTTCCTCTATGGCTCTCAGCACTAGTTCTGAGACTGCACAGCTCTGAGGTGAGATGTTGAGGGAGTGTCTTTGGCTTTTGCTGGGGAAGGCAGATTAAAAATAAATTTATAAGAAATGGAGTGCAAGACCATAGCACATTCGCTTAAAACTCATCTCTCAGCAGGCCACAGAACCTAACAGGGAGAGCACAGGAGGGAACACTTTGCACTGCTTCACGTGTGAGTGCACAGCTCACCAGAAAATAACTCAGAAAAAAACTGCATCCAGTCAACAATCCTTGAAATACCAGCACAGAGCCTGCATTGCTAGAAAAAACAGAATATTTGATCACTCTATTTATGATATGCGAGTAGAAATAAAAAGAGCCTTTGCATGCAACCTGTACCACAACAGAATAGGACTATAATTGTAGTTCTTATGACTAAGAATTGCCTAAAGGGACATCCTGGTAGCTAGCAGGAGACTGTGTTACAGACAATGTTAACTAAATGCTGGGAGATGTCCTTCTTTTGAGGTGAGGTTTGGAACCAACAATGAATTTAAACCTCACAAAATCAAGGATAAATATTGCAGCATAAAATGTGATACACAACTTATCAGCTAAAGGAGAACAGGTGTTTTACTTAGTCCTTGCATCGTTACAGCAGAGCATATTGTGGTCATATTTTTCAGTAACTTAGAAGGGGGTTTTTGTGTGTAAACCTAAAAAATAAGTAATGCAGACTTTTGTTTCCCTAGAAGAGGAAGATATATGCAATAGTTTTATGGATTTATTTCCATTTAAACTGTATACTCCTTGATAATTTATTATTTCAGTTATTTCTATGTCTTATTGTCTAACTTTTCCTATATGAAAAGGGAATGGGATATTAAAGCTTTCCTAAAGCTGCTATTAGTAATGTCCAAAGATGAGCTATCTGAAGTTTTTTATTGTACTCTGTCATTTCCCATAAATTCACAACAAAAGAAGAAATTACTAATCCAGGTTTGGTCAGACAATTTGGACCAAAGTGGATAGGCTTAAGAGCTGAGTAACAGAATTAACAGCATTTCTCTTGTCTGGATTCTCATGGAATGATGATTTGCAGCCATGGCAAAATCTAATGTGATTCCCATCAGTTCTGAGAAGTTTTATGTAAGCCTGGAATAGACCTGTCTTCAGGAAGAACAAACTGTAGAAACATGCAGCTCCTGGTGACCATCACTTAGGTAGTATTCTTTACTGATTAATTTAAAATACACTGCAAAATACTGTGCTGGTGAAAATTATGTTTTTTCTCAGTAAACTGCTACTAAAGTCTTGACTGTCATTCACCATTAAGTGTTGCTTTATATTACTGTGAGCAGCTGCTAATGAAATTCTTCTAGAATTTTTATATATATATATATATATATATATATATATATGTACATATTTCTGCAGTTTTCTTTGATATTTGGTCCTAATTAATCTGCACATTTGAGAAGTTTTCACTCTAGTTCAGCAGTAAATGAAATAACCTGATGACAACTATAGATTATAGAGAGGTTTGTAAGCTATTTTTAAAACATGCAACATGACAAATGTCAAAGGCATAATCACTAGTTCAAATACTTCAGAATGTGAATATGGATATTGTGAGTGTCCACAGAAACAGAATAATAAACAAGTGAATTATCTTAGCTCTTTTGTATATGAACAAAGTTGACAATATGCCTTATTGAAAAAAATTGAACTTGCAGCACTTATCTTGGTGGAAAAGGAGGCAAGAAATTCAAGTGCCTCATTGTGGACAACTGGTCAAAAAGCAAACCATTTACAATTTTTTTTCCTTTTAAACCCATTCTTTGCCACTCTAGCACTCTTCTCCAGACACTTTGATCTTTAAGGTAAAACAAACAAAATTACACTGCCATCCCAATCTTAAAGTTTGGTCATTTCAAAATAGTTATAAAGCATTTGCAGAAGCCTTCTTGATGAACAGGCATAACTAGAACAAAGGTTTGTAATGTCACTAACACTTTCGTCTAGTAAAAGTTTATAGATGGAAACACAATATGACTACTCTTGAGGAGTCTGATTAGTCATAAACCCTGACAATTATGTAAAATTAAATGATTTAAATTTTATCCAGAATAAAAATACTAAAGCATACTTTTAAATCTCTAAAACTTCTATGTAATACTATTTTCAAGGGCAAAGAGAAACCCAGAGAGATCACATGGATTCTACAAGACTTTTATCCATTCAGAATAAAATGCAGCAACAGTGCTTCCAGGACCAAATCCAGCCACCCTTAGCCAGAAAAGCAATGAAGCACATGCTAAAAGAAAATTTAAAGGGTTGAATTTTGACATGCAATATGGCCAAATTAATCCAGCCTGAATTCTGCTCTGTGCTGTTCTTTCCTATTAAGGAAGCAGTTCTAAAGACCTGGAGAGTCAGCCAACAGCATATAGAAAGTGGAGGGACTCAGCATGATTTTGCATAAACATTTTACTCTATAGAGGTATTTTTACCACTTGCTTACTCAGACTCCCAGCTAGCCAGCTAATACTTGGAAAGCATTATATGGAAGATAAATACCCTGAGATTATTTTACTGATAGGCTGATGTACCTATACACACACACTTATGTAACATCTAATATTAAAACAGCCATACTGTGTTACGTTGTCCACTATTTTAAACTGAGGGGATAAGACTGCAGCATGGGAGCCAATGAAGTTCCTTCTTTCCCATTCCTTCAGCCAAGAGTCTCCAGAAATTTTCTAGAAACGGTTTGTTGTGAACCCAAAAATATTCCTCTATTTTTCCCTTAAACAAGGCTGCTACCAGCACACTGTAAATTATATTTTAACTTATAAAAAAAAACCAAAACAAAACAATTGTATTCATTTTAATCAGAACAACGTTCTATGAAATTTACATGTTATAATTTAATGGAAATGCTGTGATGTCATGCATGCAGATGACCTCACTGCAGCAAGGGAAAATACAATATTACTTTTAGCCAAAGCTGATTTAATAACAAAAAAGCAAATTCTACAGTGATAAGTAAAAGTCAGTTCATCATATGCTTTTTTCTACCTACTTTTCAATAATTAAATAAATGAAAGAGCTAATAAGACTGCTATAATATATAGAATATATTTGAACAAAATATAACTTATCTGGAAATGCTAGCATCAAAATCTTTCTTACATCACTAATTAGGAGACAGAAACTTGATGTATATTTCATATGCTCATTGTAAATGAACCTGACTTCATATTTGATATCCTGAATAGCCAGAAAATCTTCATGCAGATATAAATAGACTAAGGTAAATTCACAGACCATTCTTTCTAAACCAAGTGCATGATACTACATTTGGATAATCCATCAGCAGAATTAAAAAATCATATGAATAAAAGTTATTTTGGTGCAATATCAGTATTCTAGTATGAATACATTTATGAATTTTTTTATTCTGTTAACACCTCAGCAAGGACATAATCCAAACAGTTGTAACTGGTGAACCACTTTTTCTTGTATCAAGGATAACATAAAATGCTTTTGGCATTTTAGTAAAAATTAAAGACACTGCAAAAAACCTGCACAACTAACTAAGGGTAAATCTGCAATACTTTTTTACAGTCTTTCCCTAATTCTATTTGGTCCTTAAATGCTTATTTGCTAGCTTTACTTTGGAGTCTTCTTTTCTTAATTGTAAAAGAGGAATTGCAGAAGACCCTATCCCCCCTCCAAGTAACCTTCTGAAATTCAAATCTGACTGAAGTTCATTGACAACTATTACATTGCCAAAGGAGTAATTTTTAACAAACTAAGTGTCATTTGCAAGGACAAACATTACTTTAATAAAAAATTCTATACAGTGGGGAAAAAAATTGGGTTTTGTTGTTTGGTTTGTCTTAAAAATGTTTTCCTCTCCTTTAAAATAATAGGTATATAAAATATTTGAGCAGTAAAAGAATGGAATAACCAGATGAAGAAAAGCGGGTAATCTACTGTGTTAGTAATATCGGTAATTCAATTTTTTTAATGGGGGGAAAAATGGAATGCTGCTTCAAATATTTCAGAGTAAATTATGATCACAGTAAGGAAACCATAGCATAGGAAAAATATGTAAATTATATTCAAATTTATCCTTCAGCACAAAAAGACAGAGAAAAAACATGCCCTCTCCCCACCCCCAATATTCCACATTAAGCAATTACAAGTGCTATGATTTCTAGATAATTTTTTCTTTGGTTTTTACTATACTATTGTAATTTTATATTTATTGTGTGATCTGTCACAAAGAAGAACAGATATAGAACAGTGGCAAAATCACATTAAAAAGACTGTCTTGGGATAACAAAGAGAAAAGTTAATGGACATAGAATTACAAATTATTAATGATTTTTTTTGTCATTTCTTGAAAAATGAAAGCTATGCACGCTGTCTCTTTCCCCAAACAGATTGCATTTTATTCCTCTGCAGTTTGTCCATCAGGCTTCACTCTGACAACATAATCCAAAACTAATCCAGAGCATTCAGTTTTCCTTGTTGGCTCTCATGCACACTGCTTAGACAAATCCTGCTACCTGTCAGCCCTCCTGTGTGTGCCAAACAGGCTGCCAGGTTAACCCCTGGGGAAGCCGAGAGACCTGCTGACTTAACCCCTGCTTCCCTTCAAATAATCCACTGTAAATACATAGGACGTTAACAGGCTAACTGTTCTAATCAGGGCTGGATCCCTTAAAATCTGTTTCATACACAACCCTTAAGAACTAGGGATCTAAGCATCACTGCTGGAAGAGGAAAGGATTGCTTCCAATAATACAAGCACTAAATAAGCAGATGGATAGAACACACTGAAAGGTTTTAATCTCCTAAAGGAGTTAGAGGAAATATAGACATCACTTCAATTGCCCACCTCATTGCTTAAAATTTTTGCTAATTGACAGAACAAGATCAGAAAAAAATAGTACAATGAAAGCAAGTCTAATTTAGTTACAATTCAACTTCATGACGGTAAACTTTATACCCAGTGCTTTTACCTCTTTTCATAAATATTAGTTTCATGAAAACTAGCTTTTTTCTGTGGAGATCCACACTGAATGTAATATAAGTCACTAGCTAAAAGAGATTTTCATAAATAGCATACTTTACAAATAATGACATTTTAAATGACTTAACTTTCTGAAGACATAAAATTATTTCCCAGCAGCACTTAAAAAAAAATAATTTCTAATGCTTTAAGCCTGAAATAGAGAAAAATCTGAGTTACAAATCTTTTCAAGATACTCACTCTGTACTCAAAAAACCCAAATAAACCAACGCCTTCTCCTCATTGGAATTCAAGGCACATCACTCTATCTCCTGCTGCAGCATCAACAATCCACAGCAGAAAATAACTTGCGTAAGCACGGCATACCGAGGAACACTTAAAAGCCACACTAAGCTCAGCCACATGAGAAATGTAATAAAACATCGCACAGCTCATTTAATGTTTGGAAGGCATGATGTCCAGGTTAATATCTGAAGTGGGGGAAGGTAGAGTAAGCCATGGGGAGGGCTCCTGAACTCTGCCACAAACAACTGGGAAGGTCCATTGTGCCTTCTGATAAGAACATTTATTTTGCCTCAATTAAATTTCAGGCATTCTCTTGAGAGGAAGAAGGGAAAATTGTTCTTCCCTCCTACGCACTTACACACATTCACATTTATGCTTTACATATACATGCAAAGCACACATCTCAGTCTCAGGAGTCCTGGGAAATGTTTAAATGGTTTTAATCATTCTTAGAAGTGTTATGCTTGTGGCAGCTAATAAATAGATCTTATAAATGTTACAGATTCCAGAGATGTTTAAAATACTCTTGCTGCTTTTAAACGCAGAGATACTTTTAAAATCCCACTCTTTCTACATGTGTTACTCATTCTAATGCTTTTCCTACTTTTTATATACAGAAGTGCTAATTCTTAATAAGCATTAAAATTTGCCCTTATTGCAATTTCTAGATCCCTGAAAGCCCATACCTAAGCAATACAGAAACAAATACTTGGCAAAAAAAAAAGTTAGTTACTTCTAAAATAAATTGTTATGAAAAAATAACTAAAGCAAATGTTTTTTCACTATGTTTCCCCCCCCCCCCCCCCCCCCCCCCCCCGCCAAGGTCTTCTCAAAACAACAGTTATTTTGCTGTCAATAAAGTTCATTAAGGTCTCAGGCAGCAGTTTGTCTTTGGGGAGTTGATAACTTTGTTAGGGAGAAGGCAGTAGTTTAAATCCTATATCTTATCTCTCCATCACATAATTTTTGCTAAAAGTCAGAACTTTAAATTTTTCCCTATAAAAGCATTTTCCCATATAATTTATTCATTTATAGTCAAAATAAAGTTATAAAAGTGAGATTGTGAATGGATTTTAGAAAATTAGCCTATATACAACAATAATTTTTGGTTTTGTTTTGATAAAACCCTGACTCTGCAAGTACATAATGAAGCTCACATTAACTTTTCTATGACCAAGATTTTGCTCATTGTCTAGAAGATGTAAATCCTTCTGGCAATTAATGGAAACACAACAGAGTTGTATATATAACAGCATGTGCTTGTGCTTACTATTTTGTCTGCACAAATTACAGGATGTAAAATACTGATGTAAAATATATTTGACACAGTTCCATAACTGTGGAACACAGATTTCTGTGTTATATCCATAGGATCTCCTGTAAGACATTGTTTCCTCCTAAAAATAATTTAAATTAATTGACATTTAGCAAGTGTTCTTAGGCTCTGTTAAATGCCCACTACATCGGAACTTTCAGAGAACAGCAGTCAGATAGCTTTTGTTAGTCAAAATACAGTGCCACAGGACTTAGAGAGCTGCCTCAAGAATTTTATTCATGATTGCCAAATAGCATTCAGTCATCAGAAACACTGAGCAAATGTGTTTAAAAAGAACCATACCTCAGCCACCTAGAAAATGCCTGCTTTTAAGCTGAAACACCTCTCTGCTTTTGTATGTACTGTTTTGAATTAGGTTCATAATAGCAAGCACTGTTTGAAAAAGGTCTGTTAGAAAGCTACTAAGTTTATTCTATGGAGAGGTTCATTAGGCACAATTTAAAGGTCTGTCATTGCCCTCAGAAATGGAGTTTTAGTGAGTTTGATGATCCAAATATACACGGTTCAGTGGTCAACATTACAACTGTTTAAAATGCAGTGACTAATCTGTAACTTATCAATATATTACAAACCAACGTTGACAATGCCAGGTTCTTTGTTGATAATTTTTCCTTATATAACACCAGCTGGAAAATGTTTCCCTATTATTGATCATGCCACTTATCAGCTATACACAACATATTTCTTTGTACTTGGTACAAAATCTAAACAGTGTGGACTTGGTTCATTAACCTTTTGATATTGGGCAAAAGGGGGAGTAAGACAGGGAGAGGAGAAGCACTAAAAGTAATTTCATTGTTATTTGGATTTTCATTTTGGTGAAGACATTTGAAGGGGAAAAGGGCACAAACTTTACAGGATTGAAACAGCACTTAGAGCCTGGTCTGAAATCTGTAAAAGTAACTGGAAGACCTTCTGCTGATTTAATTTTCACTGGTTCAAGTACTGAAAAAAAGGTATGTTTCAAAAGCTTAAAAATAAGAAACACCCCTATCTTAGAGTAATTTCCCTGAACACAGATTGGAAGGAGAGCTCAACAAGGAGCTGGCAACAAAATTGGTAGAAAGCAGACAGAATGTGTCTTATAGCGTGAAAATCAAAAGAGAAATTCTGCACCAAATCTCAGTACAGGTATTCAGAAACTATGAACTGAGTAATACTTTAGGACACTTAGAGACCTACCAAAAATTCAGTCCTCAGTACATATTCAGATATAGTCCCCAGTACATTTTTAATATAATTTATCCAGTGCAGAGTCAGACTGAAATTTACGTTTAAGTATATTTGTTAGACGAATCTGATAGGACTCAACATAAAAATATGTATACATCAGCAAGTAAACTGATAAGAAAAAGAAGCTAATGTTGAAGAATCAAGCATAACACTAACACTTTTCAGTTCAAGCTTTTTATGTAGGAGGCAGCTCATAATGATCTGACCCCCTCCAATCTCTTTGTCATTCCTCATCTCCTGCTTAGCCACTCCCAGTAACTTGAGCTCTTCATCCCAGTATGAACCAGTGCTCAGACATGTCTTCTTATCCTGAAATTTCTAATGATTTCACAAGAGGAAGAAAAACAGTGATTTGCATTAAACATTTTTATGTGTGGAGAATCTGTATGGCAGAAAAGCCACAGTTTCAAAGAAAAGGAAAAGCAACACGACTGACTTGTAAAGTTTAATCTAAAACCTGAAGCATTTCTACTGTCAGTGCCATCTCCCTGGCTGCTCTGTAAACTAAACAAAAGACCAGGACAATCATGGCCTATAACTAGGAATAATTCTAGAATTAAGGGCCATAATAGCATTTTGTCTTTTCAGAATTAAGTCTGATATTTAGGTTTCTGTATACTAATTGTCTAGTCCTTATTCTAGCAAACTCCCAATGCTTTCACCTCTGTCTCATCAGAGATATTTATTGTAGGCACAGTTACAGGTTTCTCAGTTACTATGGCAAGGTAGATTGACTAGTTACTGTGGGGAAGACACAGAAAACATTTTCCTTGTTCCCTTTTCTTTTATTGCGTCATACTTGCATAGAGCTTAAGAATCATCAGAGCCTGCTCCCTCAGGTACATTACAGTGCAATGCAGTACATGAGTACAAAAATGTGGAAAACTACTCCAAAACCAAATCATCTTTCAGACCACCAATAGCTAACCTCACTGTTACTTACCCCAAGGCCTTCTGCCTTCTCCACTACAAACTTTTTGATTGCTACCTCCTTCTTTTTGACTGTGCTACAAGTTATAATCACACATGTTTTAAGGTCAGGCTTAACGGCAAGTAAATAAATTTACTGCATCCAGCATTTATTGTTTTCTTCCCTAATCTAGCTACTAATCCAACTTTTTCCATTAATATGACTTGCATAAATAATATATTCAGAGCAAGTTAGCATTCTAGTTAGAGGTTACTTACAATTTAAGGAAATGCTTATTATTTTATTAACTCCCTCAACACATATACTAGCCATGTTCTCTAAACTTATTTTGATCAAGATTTCAAAGATTGAAGTGAAAAAGTTAGTTACATCAAATGATATACTTCATGAGAACCTCAAAGAGGGTACTTAATAGGCAGATAATGGCTATTATTATCATTATTTAAATTATTTTATATTTTATGTAAACCCAACCCCCGCCCCCCCTTTTTTTTTTCTATTGTGCTACTTTGAAATTATGTTATAGATCTATACACATTCTTGGAAATATGACTCTCCACATTTTTCAAGCGGCTAAATTTGAATTACTTAGAAACTAATAAGAAATACTTTCCTGGCGTCTTGTTTTTTTTCTGGGACAGAGTTGATTTTATTCCTAGTATCTGTGGCAGTGTTGGTTTAGGGTATGAGATTAATGTTGATAAAATGCTGATATTTTAGTTGTTGCTCAGTCAGTGGGTGGTGAGTAACTATATTGAACATTACTTACGTTTCTTGGGTTATCCTCTTTCCCCACCCTTTTTAATCAGAATTATCATTATAAATTATTATACTTTTTTCCAGTAATTAAACTCTTTGTATCTGAACCCATAAGTTTTACCCATTTTTTCCAATTCTCTTCTCTGTGCTATGGAGAGAGTGAGTGGCTGTGTGGAGCTGAGCTGCTGGTTGGGGTTCTACCTTGACAATGGGTATTGAAATATAATACATATATTTAATTGCATTGCTTTGTAAAGGTAGCAAACATTTAAATCAAATTAAAAATTTACTTTATTTCTACCCACAAAGGATGAACAGTCTATCTACCATGCTATTATGCAGTGTACTGAAAAATCATGGTAGCATGGGCTACTTCCCTTGCTTAGTTCAAACCCCCTTCTGAAAATATGGCTTTACCTTTGCTTCCTGCTGTTTCCTAGTTTCATCTAGATTTTAAAACAAAGGAAGAATATTAAATCTTAATGTAACATTCAAGACTTGTAACATGCCCAAGGAAGAAAATTGGTTTTTCTTTTGTCTATCATCTCTTTCTTTCCATGGGTCCTTTTTCTCTTCATCTTGCAAGGAAAATAATAAACATTAAAAAAAAAAAAAAAAAAAAGAAGAAGGAAAAAAAAATAGTGCTAAAAGACAATAATGAATACCATTGTTCCTGGAAGCCAAAGGAAACTGGATTACAAGAAAAGCAACTGTAACTTTAAAGCACTAAAACTGGCCTGTATAGCTGCTGCAAGTCCTCTCTGTCATGCCTTTCAATTGTGAAATGTCCTTTCCACCCTTTCTGGCAATCTCAACCATTGATGACACAAAGCTTCTCTTGTCACAACTTGTTCCTTCCAGAATTGGAAAGCAATCCACTCTACAATGACACGTGGACAATGTTTGGCAACCCATCTTTCTGCTCTAAGCAATATATCCATTCTCATGCCCTTCACCCTTCTTGCCTCAGTTTGCCCTCGCCATTCATGGAGGCAGCTTGGCAGCTGCAGAAACTGGAGTGTCAAATTCTGTAGTGAAGTATTCCAGGACTGGAAAATTGGTGTTAATGTTGACCTATGGATTTGGCTAATTAAAGCAATATATATTAGATATTAATATCACTGGCAGTTCTTAGTCAGCTCTCTGGACACTAATTAGATGGTTAGAATTCCACCATATGCAATCAGTGGAAAACATTTGTAGCTCATCAGCAAAGCTTCATTAAAGAAATGAAAAATACTATCAGCATTGTCAGCTACAGTCTTTTCCTGTATTTTTCAAATAGAAAAACTCTATGTTTTCTGGTTCACAATAGGCTTACACTAGCTTAACTCATAAAAGCTAAACCTGCCCTTTTCTATTTGAAAAAGCCAATTCAAAAAATTAGTATGAACTAAAATTCCTGTTGCATTTTTCTTTGAACTCCTCTGCGTGCTTAATTCTGCAGGTGAGTTTTCATTTTATGTTCTCCAGTCTCAAGTTAATTAATAGTTGGCTTAAAAATGTTCTAGACTAAAGGCAGTGAGACATGCAAATATTTATCTCCATTCTGAAGAAATTGCTTCTCTTATATTAGTCAATTATATTGGACTGGGGTTGCTTTTGTGGGGTTTTTTTTGTGTTTTTCTTTTCTTTCTTCTTTTTTTTTTTCAAAGCAAAAAGTAAATGTTTCACAATAATTGTAAAAAAATATTTATATAGGGAGATTTCTAATGTAAGGGTGTAAGTGGAAAAGAAGAAGAAATGGAATCATTGATTTTAATATGTAAAATATCCTAGGCACTCCAGTGAAAACTAATTTCAGAGAGTTTTAAGGGTATAAGAAACCATAGGATCTGTCATAACAAGTGGAAATGGAATAGAGTAAATCACTGCATGCTGTTACATATATTGTAACACTGCAACTTCAGCTGAGTTCTCAGACTTACAGTGATAAGCGAAAACAGTGTGGTTACTAGGTCATACTCCTATAGGTTGTATATAAAACCCAATCCAGAAGGCCAAATTCAAATTTTACCAACTATGAAGCTGGGTTATATATTTCGTGGGCTGATACAAAATCTGTTTGCCATTCATGCTCTGTGTAAATGCCAAGGTAGTTATCAAGCACAGTCTCCATTTTCACAGAAGCAATGTTTCCATATTCTTTTGGCAAGCATTGTACAGGCAAAGTGTCACTGCAGCAGGTCTGAACTAGATGTGTTGTACTGTATTTGTGTACATCAGAAGTGAAACTTAATTTGTCTTTACATCAAGGGCCAAATGTTTTAAAGCTTCTAAATTAAAACTGCATACTGCCTGCCATGCACGACTCAAAGTGGTAACCACTTCACTTCTTGCTGTATGCTCTGACTAGTGTTCATGTGGATTATATTTTAATATTAGGCTGGGAGCTTAATTATAAAGGATTATTAGCAGATCATGGGAGTATTGCAGTGAGATAGGGTCATGCAGAGTAGAATATTAAAAGCTGCTGTCTAATTTTTGACCACTTTCTCCGTATCATTTTTGAATGATCGTGCAAATAGAGCTACTCACAAAACTGTTCAAAGCATTTTCTTCTTCTGCCTTCCTCTCAGAGGTCTATTGATGGATCTCCTGAAGCAATCTGATTGTTTTGCTGGTAGGCTTTTTGGGACAAGGGACCATGTGTTTCCTTCATGCTTTTGCATCCTGCTAAACATACCCCTGGAGTTAGACAGATAATAATGTACTTTGTATGTGGAAGTTCTGTGGCAGTAAAGGCACTTTGGATGATAGGAGATAACATGTGTGAGGGACATTGGAGTCAAGATAAAAAATGCATGTATAGAAAGTCAATCTGAAAATAGGTCATAATAAAATTGCAGTAGAGTGTAGGTCTAGTAAAGGCAGTTAAGCTTTATTTGATAGGAGCGATCAGAATGCAAGCAACACTATTTTTCTATTGCGAGGGACGCAATGTGGTTTTAAAATAGCACTTATGTTGGCTTTTGTCACATTAACTGTGGGAACTCTGGTGGAAATACATTTAGGTACTTGAAGACCATAAGTTCAGAGATAAGCTTGGCTGATACTGTGAACAGCTTGCCTGAGAGGTAAATTGCATGCAGAAACTAAACATGACAGCCAAAGATAAAACACTTATTATGATTAATACCAGAAGATGTAACAGGCTTTACTTACTGCAGCCCCAGGAAACCTCACTTTTACCAGATAATGTTTACAACTCCAATTGCACTCAGGGCAACCACATGCTTTTTTAGTAGATGGTCTCTTATCTGTGAAACTTTTCACTCATGTGAATTTCAACTTCTGCATTATTCATGTGAATGTTTTAGGAGATTTACAAGTCTGTAAGACTTTGTACACCTACTGAAAAGCTAAAAGAGTCTGACAGCAAGACAATTTTTAAAGAATGTTGTAGATGAGGAATGTGACAGTGTTCCTGTGAGCAGTTTATACTGTGGAGATTGCTAAATGAACATTAGCTTATGTAAAAGGTGGCAAGTAAGGTTCACTTCCATATGTATATTGTCCCATAAATACCTGCACAAATGACACTGTATTCATCTCCTATATGACAAATGAAAAGTAATATTTAATTTTAATGCAATAAAAAATAGAAAATATCAGAATAAAATATTTTCATCATTATTTTAGCATCTCTTTTAGTTCTCTTTAAGTCATTCTAATTTAGATTTTTAGTTACATTTCTGAAATTTATTTTGCTTTGGTAAACAAGAACAAATCCTGGGGTGGAAACATTTTAATGCCACTTCTTTCAGCTAATCAAAAGAACCAAATTATTTTCTACTTTAAATTTTGTTCCATAACCTGATAATAATCAGTACCTATACTAGAGGACTATGATGCCAATATAAAACAGTAGAACACCACAAGGGAGATTTTCTTCAAATATAGCTTTAAATGTGGCAGATGAAAACAGAAAGTTTATATTTGCTTTTCTTTTTATACAGAATGAGTAACAGACAATGTATAAAACATTGGAAAGGAATATAAAAGCAACAGACAACCCATATGGAACATGAGTAGAGGAAAGCACTTTCTATAGCATTTGAAGTATTTTGAGTTACTTGGCCTAGTTTAAAGTACGAATTCATAGTGGCTGTTAGAAAAAGGATTTAGTTTCCTAATGGCTGTATATTGGAGCAGAATGGTATTCTGATAATGATAAAAATAATTTATATAAAGTTCTGAGAGGACTATTGAACTTTTTAATCGTGTTTTTACAAAATTATTTGCCTACCAAATCATAGGATACCTATATATAGCCCAAGAAGAATATTACACCCTCTTACACATACGCACACACACAGACAGAGGATGTACAGTTGAAAGAGGAAGCAGCAAGGAACACATGCCCTCCTAAAAATGCTCCCAGAGCCAGGAATCTGCTCTCATGCAGCCAGGAAGACAGACTGACAGTGATGATGAGACATCAGCAACTCAAGGAAAGCAGCCACAGGCCTTTCTGTGTGGCAAATGGAAGCAGAAAGCAGATTGATAAGAGTGGAGCTGTCACCCTGGGACTGCTCTCAATCAACATAAGCAGTGCTTGAAAAACCACGGGCAGCTGGATGACTGGGGGCTGGAGACGTCACCCCTCCACGCCTTCATCCCTCCAGCCCCCTGTGACCCCACACTGTCTGCAGGGCATCCTGCAAGTGGAGCTTGCCTGTGACCTGGGTCAGACAGGGCTGATGTCCCCGTGTCACTCCCAGGCCCTTGAGAGTGAGCAGGGGAGCTGTTTTAGCAGATTTGAGTATAGCAAAGCTGCATGTGAACTGATGTCTTTCCTACCAGTCTCCAATGGCCTGTGTGACACACTGAAGAGAGTCTAATAATAGTTGATTTTTTTTTGCTTCTCTGCCTAAAAGAGGCAATAAAAAGGAAATTAATCTAAGCTTGACTTAAAAGAAATTGTCAACTTATTAAGAAAAAGCAGTGGAATTTATTTGATTCCACAATGACAGGAGAACTATTTCTCCTTTTCTTCTGTTTGGGACTGTCAAGGTTAAGCTCTTTTTCAGAAAGCTAAAGCACCCTAAACAATGGTATAATTCTGAAACCACAAGCATAGTCACACAGATGAATAGTTCAAAACTTTCCAACAAATGCAACCTAATTTTATTACAGTTTTCATTCCACAGACTCCTGTGTGGTCCCAAACTGCTCCCTCTCTTATGTTTGTTTTCTGGTCAGTGAAATCCTGCATGAAACAAAATTTGACTTGGTTCCTGATCTCTTATGGTACTGTGCATGTGTGCTCAGTAGAGAAAAATCTCATGAGACAAACTCCAACATTGTAATAGAACCAACAACACACTATCTCCAGAGAATATATCACTTGTAGAATAGGACTTTATTTATCAACTTAGAGATTTGATTAAATTTCAAAATCAAGCTATTCTATATGGGTTAAATAATTTTGAACTTGTATCAGCCATATGTATACACAGTCCTCAAATTTTTATTTGCAAAAAATCAGCAATAAATAATAAAATCCAAAGCAATGAGTCAAGAACTCCACACATTTTTTTCCTTGATGTCTTTCCAAATTTTTTATTTTTAGTATCTTTTAACAAGTTCTAGTCATTTGTGACTATAGCTAATAAACAACCCTGTGCTCTATACGTTTATCTACTAACTTCAGCAAAATTTTCAGTGGGGAGGGTTCCTTAGTATGATGCTAAAGTTCTGGTCAAACTGGGCCATAAGAGTCACTAGTTAAAGAGTCAGCAGCATGACAGCCAAAGCATTAACTGGTATCCGAGATCTCAACCTCAAATGCCAGCTCTGTATATCTAACCTAGAGAACCTGAGCATCATTCCTTGCTTTCTCTTGAATGCTGTTCCATGCAATGGGCAAAATTTCTTGGAAATCATTCAGAATGTGTCAGGTTCTTCATGAAATAAAATGGTGTAAAGTTTATACAAAACATTTCTCCCCAAACAGAAACAACATAGTATATAATTTCCTGGAAATAACTAAACTCCAAGATTTTTTTCCTTAATTAAATTAAGCATTAAATCAATGCAGGAGATTTATTTTCCTGTTTGTATTTTTTATTAATTAAATCTGCACCATCTGCCTCTGTTTATCTGTTTCACAATCCTTTCATCTAGCATTGTATGTTTATATTTTAAATGCATATTAGCTTTTATGATTGATTTTTTTTAACTGCAGAATGGTGGCTGCAAAGGCAGTTGGCCTGAAAGGATCACTGAAAGCAACAAAATAGCAGCACAGGAAGCACTGAAGCACAGAAAAATAAGAGAAAAAAATAATCTTACAGAATTGGTAATTGAAATAATGCTTCCTTAACAAGAAGTCATTTAAACACAGCAGCATAACACGGAGAGACCTCCTCTACATGAGCAAGGATGTGGGATTAGTTTCTATATACTCACATTAATAATTCAGAATACAAACAGAAAAATTTCAGATCTGTCAATCTAAAGCATAAAGCACTCTTTTTAATAAAATAGTCAGCTTCCCACCAAATGGATATTAAATGGTTCTGTATCCTGTATTAGAATGCAAGTTACAAAAAAAGCATGTGTGTGTATATTATTTACTCATGGACTTGGGTTCTCATCATCTGATATTAATTTAGTCTTTATTTCTAGAATTTTTCTCTCTTAGAACAAAAACCTCAACAGATTTTCTGAAATTGCATATTGCATCTCTAAGTACTTGGATTGTTATACAGAGTCCTTAAGATGAGACTAATTTATCACATTGAATTTCAGGTGGTACCATTTTTCCTAAACAACTGAAGCACTGTTTGCTGCAATTAATGGAGACAGACTCATAATATTCTTTCAGCATGAAAAATATAAGGAGTGTAATAACTTTTAATGTTGAATGGCTGAATAATAAAACTTTCTGTTCTGATTTATTTCATGGACAGTCATAAATTGTGATTTTTCACATAGTTTTGAACTACAATAATTGATAGAGTTCATCTATCAGAAGTTATCTCTTGCAAACACATTTCTTGAGAATTTTTGGGCTGTTCTGGTAACATATTTTTAATGATGATATACATAGAAATGAGACACATGATAAGAATTTAAATAATTATGATTCAATGTCAGACAATAAAGAAACAGTATTTTAATCTTGTTATATAGAGGATACAAACAATTTCTGTAGGTAGTTATTGATTTAAATGTAATAGGCAAAGAAAAAGCCAAGAGGAACAGGAGAATTATCTCTCAAGCAGTACTGATTGGCAGAAGATATACAAAACCCCGTACGTTTTCCTCTTTTTATACAACTCAGTGAAATTTACCTTTTATAATATTTAATTTAGAGGAGACTAAGGCATTTTAGGTTTTTTTTTTTAATAACTGGAAAGGTAAGAATGGTGAGCATGTGTAACAATATAACTACCTATGCACCATGAGGCTGACCCTTTCTCAAGCAATCCTCTCCAGGCCAATTCCAACTGCAAGTACCAAGCTGCAGGTGACATTTAATAATAGAAAGAATCACACAGAACGAGCTTCTAGAGAGGCATCACCTGTTTTTCTGTAAAACCGTTTTGGAGGAAAATTCCACTGTGCAAAGGCCATCCAGTGGGCAATGATCTGACTGAGCAGTTCTCACATCATTGCACATTAGCAGTAGAAAAATGACCTTGGTATGTAACAAAGCCAAGTCCCCACACGGATTTGGAGAAAGAGGAAGGTTTAAGCACCGTACTCTGGCTCCTTATCAAGTTTAAATCTTTACCAGACAAGCTTTCAGTGGAAATCCAAATCCACAGGTTCTGAAGGATCACCATTTCTCCTAAATTCCCCTCAGAAAGCTTGAGACAGGTCTAATTTCACTAAACAAGTGCAAGGTATCCTTTCAGCGTGCTGCTTCCATGTGTCCTGAGCTGTGATGTGCATACCACAGCCGCTCTCGCACCCTGCGCGAAAGCGTCCCGCAGGTGCAGCTATGGGCCTGATGTTCAGCAGGTCGGCCAACAAAATTCCTTCCTCCCCTTGACACACGGGAGGTTTGAATGCGTACCTTTCATTAGCTCAGTTCAGCAGTCCCTTCTGAACTGTCTAATTCTAAGCACAAAGAAAAGCCAAAGCTTCATAGCTTCATACTTCCAAATCTCTGTCACTGGCCCACAAATAATCTTAAACTCTGTTTATGTCTTCCTGGGTAAATAAATATGTAGGTTTTGTTTCTACCCCATGACCAGATGTATTCTTTCTTAAATGTGGAGTCATTCTAATTTAGGGTCTAATCCCATAAAAATGTGCCACACTGCCTTTTAGGCCTTGCAAAGCTTTTTTATTTATTTTCATTGTAAGAACCATAAGCCTGTCAAAAGCTTTTCAAAAGAATGCTCTGGCTCACTAGCCAGAAGTTATTTATCAAACCTGAAAAGGACAGTCCTGAAGCTGTATTTTTTTTAACCTACTTGTTAAATCTGAAAAAAATATATTAAGATTTCTTATTTTAGAAGATAAGAATCAGTTCCTTCTTCTTCAGTTGTACTTAAGAAGTTCCACTGATTCTGGTGGGAGATCTGTAGAAGAATATATATGGGACATATATATTTTATATTGCACAATACAATAATCTTCTGCTAAAACCTATTATTCACTGACTTTGGATGCCTACTAAATCTCCATTTTTATCACAGGCAGGAATAAACTGATATAAAACATAGACCTCAAAACTCTCCAGATTTAGGCCAGAAAAAACTGCATATATGTTTGAATCAGATATTTTGTGACTTGAGAAGGAACTATTAATAAAAAGAAAAAAATACCAGTTATGCATGGATTAATATCTTTATTCAGTATTTCACCTTCAGCTTAAGTACATAAACCAGAAAAAGAAATATGAAAATACTAATAATCTAGCTAAATAATCAAAATAATAATTAAAACTAAAGTTTTGATTTACAGATGTCCAGGCCCTAGCTGATGACAGAGGAACTCCAGGGAACTTAGAATGTGGTTCTACTTCCTCTCCTAGACATGAAACCTCCTCATATGGTTTTGAGATAAGCTGACGTGTTTGTTCAGCATGGAGAGAATTGGAACTTTACTGATTTCTGTGAGAAATTAAAAAGCCAAAAGAATCTTATTGTCCACAAAATTCAAGCATAAATTAGACCTTACACATTTACTTGGATGAAAACCTGAGGGTGCTGTTTGACAAGAAGCTCAACCTCCCCTGGCAATGGCCCAGGAAGCCAAATGTGTCCTCGTCTGCATCCAGAGCAGAGTGGGCAGCAGGGCGAGGGCTCCTCCTCTACTCTCATGAGATGTAATGACCTCTCATGAGATGTAAAACCTATAATGCTGTGTCCAGCTGATCTTTAAGGACCCTTCCAACCCAATCCATTCTGTAATTCTATGATACAGCCCCAAATTAGTAGATGAACACATGGGCACGCCAATTGTTGAACATGGTAGGCAAACACTGGGTTCACTGCAGGTCAGCTTTCTGTACAAACACAGAACCCAGCACATCCAGGACTCTGGAGAACAATCCTGCTTGGTAACCTACAGGTTTAAGAACTGGAATTCAGAATTCACCCACAAGCACACAGGGGATGCACAGTTACTGCAACATGTCTGACATGGCACTTGTGCACTGAGAATTGATCGTGGGGGTCTGCAGGACTGCATTGTAGGTCACTGTGGCCTCCTGTCTCAAAGGAGAGCTGCTTCCAAGACAAGTAGGTATTTCTAAATTATTTCTAGGATTATTAAAGCATGCTCTCCATACCAGATGTGAGCTTTGCAGTGGCAGCTGAACTCTGCAAGTCTACTGGAGTGCATTAGAAGAGTGGGAAGCTCTATGACCACAGGAGGAATGTGGGGCTTGCCCATTCCTGCTCAGTTTCAAACAGCACTTCTGTGAGTGTTTAGGAGACAGAGACATTTAACTGTACATTTCTCTCTCTCCTCCCTTTACCCTCCCCCTCATCTTTATTATAGTAAAGTGTTCCATGCGTTCACCACAGTATTTCCTTTAACAAAATTCTTCCTTCTAACTCAGAACCATGCACAACCTGGCACTTGGGGAAAATTTGCAGCTACTTTACCATATGCATCATGTCTAAAAATAAATCTGTGAGCTTTTTCAGTACAAAGATAAAAAGGTCATCCTTCCTCTGCACAGGATTTTGTTCATATTTGAAAAAGAACTGCTGTGAAATACGACTTTGTTAAATCTGTTGTGAAATGTCCATAAATGTAAAAGATCAACTTATTCAGACCTGCCAATTTATTTTATCTTACTGGCAACCAATTTTCTTATAATGCAATTGAGATCTGACTGAAATAAGTGATATTGCTTTTAACAAGGTGATGCAAAACCTTTCTCTTTTATTCCTAAGTGTTTATATTACAACTTGTTCTTTTAAGTGAATGAATTTATTTCTGGGCATAGGTTTTTTTTTATTTCACAATTTACATATCTATTAAAATGCCACATATGGAAGTAGTAACAGTATCTTTGTGTAGACTTCTCATTTTTGCTGATTTTACTCTGAGAGTCTGGCTAGCTTCACAAATAATCCAGATAAGGCAAATTGCTCATGTCATGTGAACTATCTCACAGAAACAAGTTCTGCCAATGGCTTTAGTGTATCTGTGCCACTAAACAGAATAATACTTGAAATTTATTATTTAAATTAAAATACACTATTAAAAAATCCAGTCAATAAAGAATAAAAAATTAATTATCAAGTTTCAGTTTGGGCTGAAAAAAATTGTGCTGGAGGTAGCTCATATATCAAATTCAGAGAAGTAGCCTGACATTATCTGTATGGACTGATTAAATTAGCTTGTAAACAAACATCAAGATATTTTCTGCATGTTAAAAAAGCATTGCATCATGGGGTACTTTAAAAATTATTTAGGAAGGTTGCTTCTTTTAATTCCTTTCAAAACCAAGCATTTCTAAATAAAAGCTACATGGGCTCTTGAATGAATTATGTCCTTTGTCAAACATTTCACTGCCAGGTCACAGCCCCCCATGAATCAAACAGGTTTGGTGAAATCTGTAAATGAGTATTTCACTCTCATCTGAGAGAGAGACTGCTTTGGGATGGGGGAGGTTTATTATTAAAATATGGCTTTTAGGCTACAAGATGCAGCCAGTCTAAATGACTTGTGCTTTGAAGGTGGAAACTGTGAATGACAACAGTAATGACAAGGAGTATCATGCAAAGACTAAAAAGCAGTTGAATGAAATCCTACCAGGAGTCTGATTCTACACGGCTTCACATCATCTTCTAGTCACAGACATCCTTACAAAGCCAGTATGAAATTTAGACAGGTTGTTACCCTTATTTTACACTAGTCTCTCATACTGAAGGGTGGACAAACAGCTCAGATTTATATTTGCATTTGTTTTGACCTTCTTCACATTTGAATGATACTTATACTATCATATAGATACATGGTTTTCATATGTAAGAATGCTATACATATATACACAAGATCTAAATGTATATGTTTTAAATATGTATTTAGCTACACACATATATTTCCCTTCTTTACTGCTGCAAACTGAAACACTAGGAAATCTTTTTTATACAAATAAATGAAGAGCAACTTGAGTAACTAGCTTTAGTCTGTGTCTACTGGATAATTTTTGATGTTTGCTTTCAGTTTTAAGCCATGCTTGCATATTATTACTGGTGACAGTAAAGCACACAATTGTAGGTAATGCTCTAATCTCATGGCCAACTCCAGTAATCTTGCCTGTGAAGGGCTTCTGAATGAAATTGTTTTACCACTGAGATGTATGTGAAATACAGTAGTTGTATATACATGGCAAAAATCATAGAAGCATAACCTAGGTAAAGTAAAAGGTAAACAGTCAATGGTATGCAAATCTTTGCTAGATCCTCCCTCCAATTCATAGGCAAAAATAGTTTGTTGCTGCAAAAAGCTTGTTCTCTAAGTCTTTGCTTCCATGGGGAACTCCCTCTGCAGGAATTCAGTGTGACTTTCCCATGTTGTCAGCAACACATACATATATCCTGTTTAGGCATCTCTCCACAGCACTTTTATACTCTGTTTTGAAAGTGGGATAATCCCTCCATCCTGGAACTAATTTCATTATTATGTAAGCATGTGGGAAACTAACATACCATAGCCAACACTTCGTTCATTCACAGTTCACCGAACTTGTAGTAACATCCCTATGTGTAGAAAAACTGTAATACCATGGAATAAGACATAGGAAAGACTTTCTATTCTAACTTAATTCCTTTTTTTCTGTACTAACCTAAAGGCTTCAGGCCCATTAGTTTAACATGTTTTACTCACACAATCTCCATGCTTTTTGTTAGCTGAAAAATTAGAAGACTCCAATACAAGAAGAAAACCTTATTTTGTCTTTTTTTTAACTTGAAGTTCTCTATAAGATTCAAGATTTAACAGGACTTAGAGGAGGATTTTTGACCACAGCCCAGTGATCTTAATGATCTTAATGATCTTAATCCAAATTAGAATAGTAATTGAAATGACACCATGAATACCATGCCATTGCTCCAATATATAATAGTCTTGCAGTAAACCAAGGTAATTAAAAATGAGAACAGTACTATTAAATACTTGGCCAACAGTCAAAAGTTTCAGCATAGTTTAACTAAACAAACGTAATTAGTTTTATGTAAAAATAAACCTTATGAGAACTTTAAGTAGCCCAAATCCAATTTTTAATCTGTACAAGAATCTTTCCTTCATCCCTAAAGTGACTTATTTTCTCCCAATACCAGCAAGACTTTAGACAAACACACAGACAGACAAGAGAGAAGCAAAGACCCAATCCATGAAACTGTTTTATGAGAAGAGTCCTGCTGATATTGGAGGGTTGCAACGTGCATAACATCAGTAAGCTCCTGCAAGCACCTGGGCAGATACCAGATGTCAGGATGCCACCCCACAGCCACTGCCATGGCTGTGCTAAGAGGAGCTCCTTCCAGCACAGCTCATCTTGCACCTCTGTTTGTCATGAATCGAAGCTGAATTGATGATGTGCTAACCCAGCATCTGGCCATGAGGAAGTCTTTCCCCTTCTTGCCTCCAAAGGAACCAGGGAATGTTTGCAGGTGCAAAGTTGGCTGCAGGAGGAGCTTTCTAAGATGGGAGGAATATGGACCATCTTTCACCCCAAATCCTGACTATACAAGGCTTCAATAACTGCTTTAACTTGTGCAGAAGGTCAGCTGGACGCAGGATAACTTAATGAACTGGAAAAATACCATTAATGAGTCCTCACATCCATGTGGAATGAATTCAGCCTCAATTGAAGGTATGTGGGTGCAGAAGGGCAAAAGAGATCTTGCCAATGAGAATAAACACAATGCAAATGGAGTCACTTCTTATGTTTTTCTTCCTTCCCTTATTAATGTAATAAATAATCATATTAATACCAATAGTTCAAAGTACAAAACAGTACAACATGTTTCAAAAAAGCTAAATGAAACTATTAGGCATTTCTTATTTATTGATAAGGAATAAGCTTGATAGTTGCTGATATAAAGCAGCAGTCCAGGACTGACATTAACCAGCAGAGACTGTGATGTCAATGCTATAAATCATACATGGGAGTCTTGTGTTATTCAACATCCCACAAACTCGAGCACTGGCCATTTTTTTAAGCAATAAAGGGTAAGTAGGTTACTTATTGTGTTACAGCACTCAGGCTCCAGCTAGTAAACACTTAAAAGTGTACAGATGGATATTGGAATCTCTGAATCAATTTGTAACTTCTGAACTGAAATTATAGAACCAAGCCTAAAAAGCCATGTAGGTTGACAGAGATTTTGAAAATTAAAATGGAAGAGGTACCATTATATTGATTTTATATGTGAAGAAGAAATGCCATTAAAAGTCATAGTTGGATTCCAAAGATATAACTGTAACATGTAGCTCATATAATATTTTTAGAGGAACTACAGGTAACCAACACCTAAACAGCTATATGATACTCAAAACTATGTTCTACTTCACCACATTCAAAGTGCTTTTACTGATAAGAGAAATTCAGAGTAACAAAACAATCCTCCAAACCAAGCAAAACAACAAACAAAACACCTTTTCCTCTCAAGCAGTGTTTCATAACATTTTTTAAATGGAGGTAATTGATGAATGTCATTTTAAGTTCCCAGGCTGCTCAGGGGAAGGAATAAGTAAAAGAGAAAGTAAGTTAGAAAGTTCCCTTTCAATGGAGAAAAGACAAAATCCAGAGCAAATCAGCTCTGATCTCTTCTCTTCATTATCTTTGTTACTGTGAAAGGAAAGCAAAAGGAGGAATGTGGCTACTGAGGGATTGGGCAAAAGATGCTCCAGTCTGGTGACATGAGCAAGAGTTAAAAACCACTGCAACTCCATTGCAGCCATTTCTTGTTTCAGTTTCATACAAAATTTAATGTCAGTATTCAATCTAAAACTGGCATTCAGCAAAGACTCAGTCTTCCCAAACTGACTTAACTGTATGCATGAAATCCAGGATTCCAGTGCCTTCATCATATCCAGGCACGTGCATGTGCAGGAAGTGGATGTGCAATAGTAGCAAATTAAAATGATGCATCTGTGGTGTGTCAGAGCATGTCCTTGAAAAGAGGTCAAAAGGAGATCTTGTAGAAAGGGGGGTGGCCTGCAGAGGAGTAGCATGCTGCAAGGATGTCATCTGAGGCTGTCTTTAAAAAGCCAACAAAGCATCCTTCCTGTAGACAATCCTCACAGCACTTGCTCACAGTTATTGCTAACTGCATATTGTATTCGTGGACTATAACCACGTAATAAAAAGGAAATTTCCCCCTGAAAGCAGAAATCTTGCCAAGTGCTCCAGAAGCTTCTCACATTGGCTTTTCTTGCTTAAGCTGCTTTTACTTTTTTTTTTACTGCAAGTCTTGTGAAATCCTATTCCTTCACATGTTGACAGAATGATGATACTATTCTTATCCAAATGATACATCTAATGACTGATTGAGCTAATATTGCTTTTCAAACCATACAGATCCATTCTTCTAGGGCTATTGTGTTGTAAACCCATTGATTCAGGTTTCAAATATCTTGCCAATAGTTGCTTTTAATTCACATTCAACAGTCTAATTATGTTGTTAATAATTTATAATTGAAGAATATCTAAAGCAATGGCTTCTAAAAAACCCCAACTACTGACACCTTGAATGAAAATGGGGACATACTGAAGTTTCCATTTTGGGACGTACCAAATGCAACATTGATTTTGTGTCAGGAAAACAGGTATGACTACTCTCTTGGGAAATGTTCACAGGAACAGGTCCTTATTTTACCATATTGTGTTCTTTTGGGACACACTGATCTGGCTGGAAGTGACCTTGCAGATCTACTTCTCTAATTAAGACCAATTCTACAAAAGTTGACTGCATAGCCTGCAATACTCACATGCTTGTTAGGGTTTCAGTGGAATTATGGTGTGAAGCTTATTATTTCCCTTCTCAGAACCTCATGTTGCTGTTATTTCTATTGTTTCAGGGTGTAACTCAAAATTTCCAGCATCCTTTCTCAAAACATGTTTTTTAGCCACAGGTCTTTCTTTAGTGAGACCTTATTACAGACAGTGCTTTTCATGCCAATGTTACTTTGTGAAATTCAGTCATATGGGTCCCACATTAAGTCCTTTACATTACATCCAGCTATAAGACCTCTTATTTTTCAGCTACTCTAACTGATAAATGAGAGAGATTTACTTTAGCAATTGCTCATTCCCTTTAGATATAGCAGCTTTACATTGTTTTACTCTGCTGGCACTTCTGTACTGGGTTTTCTCAAAACAAGACGTTGTACCTGCTTGCAAGTTCCAGCCAAGGACTGTGAGCAGGATTTTGGTGCTCAGTTCTTTCCAATCCTCAGTGCTACATGTGCGTGCACACACACACACACACACACACACACACACACACTTATACTCTTTTATCCTTTCCTTATCTCTCTCTCAGCTTTAGCTCATAATCCCCACTTCAGGCCACTTCCCCAAGTCTCTCAGGAAAACATGCTATTGCAGGTCTGGCTTCATTCCTGCCTTCTTCCTCTGTAGCAAAAAGCTTCTCCTTGACAGTCCTTTTCATCATACCAGTACAGAGCCCAGTGTTCCTGTTTTCCACGATACAAACTCCTATTTTTTCATTTGATTTAGTAACAGTAATTTTTGCTGTAAGACTCTTCAGCTTTATTATTTTAGTCAACTAGCAATGTTACCTTTTTTTAACTCTTAGTAGACTTCAGTATTTGATAAAATTTCTCATGAGTTCTCAGCTGCTCTCCTCCTTCCATGACACTTTTACACTTGCCACAGCTTAAACTGACACATTCAAAGAGACAACGTATTGCAAGTTCTTGCAGCAAAAAAAAAAAAAAAAATCCCACCAACCCCATTAATTATAACAGACCAGCTCAGAAAACAAAAAGAGGGGTTAGGTTTAGACACATTACTTAATTACTCCAAAATAATTTTGCCCTAAGTCCTAATACGACTATTCCTTCACAATGTTACTTACTGGATTCACAAGAGATCTAGTCTGTAGATGCTTGTCACACTACAGGAAAGTAGAAATAGAGTTATGAACTTTTTGGAGGCAACTGCAGTCATCTATTGCTGTCACTATGATCATATAGTCCATTCAGGTTATGCACAGGTCATTTCCTGGGCAGTCATACCTCATGTTCTCTACCTGTGAAAATACTCTTTGTGTTTGCAGCCTTTTCAGCCCCAAATCAGATTACAGCAGAAGCGTTCTGCAGAGCACAGACAAAGCCTTTTCTCATCAAACACTGCTTTTCAATGTCAAAGTCCACAATGGAATGATATTAGGTTGCACCTCTACTTCTATCTGATGGTCTGGGTTGCCAGGAGTATTTGTGTCTGCCAGCCAGGGTTCTGCAGAAATTTTTGAACCTGAGGTCCCTGCACTGCATGTATCAGTCATGCAATTGTCTTCTGCTATCCTTCCAACAACTAACAAAATCCAGTGACTTGTTTCACACGGCACAGCATCCTTACACAAGTCAAGTCCTGTAAATTCAAACCTGTAAACTGGATCAACTTGAAACCAGATGAATAGCATAGCCCACAGACAGCTTGGTTAAAGCTAAGTAAGGAGCAAAACCACCTATTTGAAGGGTATAATTAAACACATGCATAATGAAAAAACACGTGCACAGACTCACTTAAAATCAAAGATATATATATATATATATATATATACATACACACACACACATGAATCTCAATACCTCATAGATGGCTAATTCTCAGATCCAAAAGGCACCTATTCTCCTCATGAAATTCAGACTTTATGTTCAGAGAGAAATCCTCATTCATCATCTGCAACATTTTTATCCCACTATGGGTGTAAGGCAATATAACTCTATGCCCTAACCAAGAGATGAAGTGAAGCAAAGCTGTGCTATTGGCTATGATCCATGTTTCCCATAAGAGGAGGAGTGTTTTGATATGTATAAAAACAGGCTGCTCAAGACTCTAAGATAAGACTTTTGTACATTTATTTGGGTGCAAATATATAAACAAGTGTTCACAGAATTTATACTATATAGTCTGAAAATGCAAAGGAATATTGTTCATTGATAAGAGATGTAATTTTGCATACTTTTTGCGTTACTTTGCTTTAAAGAAACTTTATAAAAATACAGAATAGACTCTGAAAATAAACAATTACTCTGAAGAGCTTTTACAGCATAGTGAACTAAGTTGTTTTTGTGCTGCAGTAACATAGCAATAGTATTGCAAAGTCAAGGATACAGTAAGATTCACTAAGATATATAATAAATTAAATTATTCACAAGAAAAGGAAAATCTGGCAAGTAAAACTAGTTTTGCCTTGAGTGTACCAACCAATCCAGTGTGCATCATATGAAGTTATGCTTTTTGAAAATGTTCTCAAAAATAGGAGAGTGCAGAGGATAAATTTAGGAACACAGCAGACTTCTAAGTTGCTGCTGAGAGTTTAAGTTATTATTTAAAATAAATACTTCCAGCTATTATGTTTCATGAGAAAAACTACTTAAAGTCTTATAGAACAATACCACATATGTCAATGAGTGCTAACCTAGAGTAAAAATATAATGACTTTAAAAGTTGGGTTCCTAAGCATTTACTCATAACTAAAGCTTGTAATGAAAGAACATCACATTATGCAAATTGACTCTGAATGAAGCAAAGACACAACAATGCTGCTTAACATTGTATGGTTTAATAACATGGGAGAGGTTTGGGTGTAGATATCATTTTTATGAATCAGTATTTACTTTTCTAAGCCGCCAAAGACACTGGACTAAAGCATTTGACATAGGAAGATGTGAGATCAGTACACTTAATTTCAGTTAAAATCTTTTGTTGTTGTCAAACCATACATTTGTGCAGACTTCAGCATGCAGAAAGAGCAGTATTCAGTCCTACTGATGAGTTATAAGAACAGTAGTGATGGTTCAAGGTTTCCCAGTATTCAAGTCTGTTTTCATGCTCTTAATTCACAATATGTGTGCAAAGCACAGAACCAATTGTATTACAGTCTCTACAAATGAAACAGGGGCCATGGTCCCTACCCTGAAGTCTTGTAGAGCAGATATAGAAGCAAGGAAAAAAAGAAGGTGAGTGATCAGCAGCAGAGGTGACTATTGACCTCCTCCAGGTTAACTATGTAGGTGTGTGACAGAGAAAGAAATGGAGCTGCCACCAAGGCTTCAAAGGAACAGTTGTGTGGCCACATTCCTCTTTTGAAGTGATCATCTGTGTCATATCCCCCACACCAAGCAGCACTGCTTTCCTCTGTAACCTATTCAGCACATTAGCAGCACAACAGCCAACAGACCTTCCCAAAATAAACACAGCTTTGTCAGCAGCTGTTTTGGCAGCCATTCACACTGGGCATTCGGATGGGCAGTTGCTTTCTTACAGTGTCTCTTCCAGGCAGGTTCTCAAAACCCATCTTAGTCCTTTTGCACCCCAAAGGATTCAGCCAATTTCAGTTTTCTGCTCTAGACATGGCACAGGAATTATTAACATTTCTCCTTCATTTTTGACAGGAGGCACAAATAATGTGAGTTTGCTCTCTGGTCTGCCTTGGTTAATGAATACATCTGCTATTTTATTCATCTGTATTTTGCATGTAATTATTACACAACTCCCAGGAACTGAAACAGACCCATTTAAAAATACTATATGGAAAAGTTCTATTACTGAAGGTAGTAATGAATCATGACATTTGGGAAAGGAAGAACAGCCACCCAACCACATAAGTTAAATTTAGACTGATCATTTCTATGATACAATCAGAGAGCTTTTTAGGATTGCTTTGAAGACCTGTCGAGGTAGAAGTGACAGTAACAAGAGGGCATAAGGAAAAGTCAGTCTAAAGTGTTTAGGACACAATAAGCTCTGTGAATATAACAGCTTCCTGTATGAAAAAAGGTTAATTGAGATCATTGTTTTGTCTGGTGATTATTATTAGAATAGTGCTTCCTGCAAGAAAATATACATAGACAGAGTTGTAAAAGCAGCAATAGATAAAGCAGAGTGCTCACAACTTAGCAACAGCTTTGAAACTATTGTCAATAAAACTACAGTTTGAAATAGGGCCAAGTGATAGGTACGTGATAATACTGCACAATTGAAGCAGCACTTCAGTATCTAATCTTGGGATTAGAGCAGATCTGGAGGTTCACACTATTGAAACCATGTCAAGGCTGAACTTAGAGCTCTCCTTGGCAGATATAAATAACAGCTACATATTATTGGAGGCAAACTTTGATATACTTTACCAAAAAAATGCCTGTCTTAAAACCATGGAAGCTTTCTTTTTCATCCCCCTCAAAAAACAAAACAAAGCAAAACAAAACAAAACAAAAAAAAAAAAAAAAAAAAAAAAAAGAGAACATTCTCAGCTGCAGTAGATGCTGAGGCATCTGTTTTTCACTATCACTGTGTTCATATGAATGTTTCTAAGGATCTAGCTCCTTGATATTATGGTCTTGAACTTAAGTTCAGTTGAGCAAAAGACCTGGCTACAAACCAGCCTTTTACCACACCCAAGGTCTTCATATGCATGAGATGGTCATCATAGCTTCCCCTGTGGACATATGATATAGTAACTATCCAAATGAAATATTTAGCATACACCTTCAGAAGTCACACAATTCTTCAGTGGTAAAAGTTTTTTTTTTCTCTTCAATTCATTAAAAATAAAATGTGCATACACACACACATATATACAAAGAGGAAAGATCCAAAAACAGGATTGGTTTGGAAATCAGGAAAGGGAAATAGAAAAGTCAAAGAGGACAAAGAAACTTGGAAAAAAAGGGGAAATGCCATATTGGAAAGTAATCTTTTAAACACAGTTTTTCAAGCTGTGCTTAGAAGCTGTCCAAGACACAGCCTAGAATATCTGTTGTACTAATGTTTCCTTGTCATATTTGGTTAATATCATGCATGTGATACTCCAAGAGCAGCTACTGCTGTTTGTTTTTCAACAGCTACATGGACCATATTTTTGGCAGAAATTGTTTATAATTTTTTGTTCCTTTTATTACTGTGTTTGCATAGAAATTTCAAAGTGAAAATTATTGCCATAAAACATGACTCCTTTTTTTTTTTTTTTTAGCCTGACTGACAGATGCATCTGTTTGAGCAAGAAGAAAACTCAACTCTATTAAACCAGTAATCCTTCCATATGACATTGTCACACAGCACAGATGTCCTTTCATAGGATTTCTGTCAAGGGGACAGCTTGCCATTCCACACTGACAGGTAGGGCTGGGATGATCTGTAAAGAGATCAGCGATTACTTAAAGATGCCTTTCATCAAATTTAATGCAATCTTTATGCAATTCACTGTGGAGCAAAATTAATTATTGGCCTACAATAATTGCTTCCATTTATACATACCTAAATGCTACCAAATTTTAGGAATGTGAGAACTTCCTAAATGGACACAGAGCACTTGCCATTTACTCTTCAGCGTCTCCCTAGGACTTCAAGTGGGATTTTCTGCCTTGTTGGAGGCAGAGTATCTAGGAAATCTTACTTAAGATGGAAAGATATGCAAAATAGTCACAAATACTTTACTTTTTAAAAATCATTCTTAATATAATTTCCCTATGCTTAATATACAAGATACACAGTGTTGCATTTTAAGGCAATGGTTTTATTAGCTTGCATGTGCCTTGTGTAATTCACCTGCAGATTCACCACCCACAAATCTTTTTTATGCTGAAATCAAAAATCTGTATGGAACAGAGCATGAATTGTGGTTTCTGTAGGAAAAATGCAATTTGAAATTATAGTCAAGAAGCCACAGTAATGCATGCAGTTGACAAGCAGGCAAAAAACACTGCAGCACAAAGAAATTATTTGGGGATGCTTCCCGGGTGCACTTGAATCAAAACTGGCTATAGCAGTGTAGAAGCATGGAGATTTTTGACAGTCAAAAATGTGTGCTTTTTCAAAGCATGAGGTCCCTTAGAAATTTTTCTCTTCTTTTGGAAAAGCTCCTTAAATAAAGGACAGCACATTTCTTTATTCTATACAAGAAAATCTCCAGGCTAATAGAGAAACAATCAGACTTTTACTTCTCTGTCCTTTGGTGTAAGGGGAGAAAGCATTAAAAAGACATATTCATTTAATTTGCCACAAATTAAATCCAGATTTAAAGCTTTTATCCAGCCCACTACTGTTTGGTTGCTTTGGAGGGAAGTTACAGCAGTGCCAGGTCCTGGGAAGAACTTCAACATGTGTTGGCAATCTTGCAAACTGAATTTAGAGTCCCTCAGATTCAATACTGGTATATTTATTAAGAGCAAGTCTTGCCTGAAGCTCTTTATAGGGGCTTATAGTAAGCTACTGGCACTCTCTTCTAGAGTGAGTTTCCTGGTTTTTATCCCTGAGGATGTTTGGAGCAATGCTAATCCCCTTCCTCGGACATCCCACTGAGATACAAGTCACTTTATTAACACCTAGTAATGTTGACCATGGCTTCCAACAGGGCCATGCAAATTGGTTCCTGGAATCTCCTGCATAGCCTTTCATTTAGAATTGCTGCTGGCTGGAGAGAAAAAGTAAAACCAAAATGAGAGTAAAATAGGATTTCCTACAGATGGCATTTTTGTACATGACTTGTGTTCCCACAAATTTCATGAGGACAGGGCAAAGTGTAAGCTAAATAGACTTCTCCCCTTTTGTTTACTCTGTAAACAAGGTATATTGTACAGGTAATCTATCTTAATCTAATATTGTACAGGTAATGCATTTTAAAGAATGGAAGTGACCCTGCCAGGATTCTGTAACAGCGATTTATGATCAAATTCCCAAGTAGTATGAAACTATCTCTATTGAGATAAATATTAGAATAAAAATATCAATTGAGTTTCACCAATTTCTACAACATGGATATCTGTGGTCTTCACTACTAGCTTTACAGGCTCTATGGCAATACAAGCCCTGTATGGGCATATATATACATTTAAAGACTTTTACGAAGAGGAAGCAGCATGCAGCAGCAAGCACTCTTTCATTTCTTTCATTCAGTTTTAATCACCACATCTTTCTACACTGGGGAATCCTGTAACCTCCTGGGCACACCAGAAGGATGGGCTCAAGTTCCAGTTCTGCATTTGGAGCAGACTGACTTCATGTTTCTCAGCTTTTGAGATGTCCCCTTTATTGAACAGGACTCAAAAGATACTTGTCTGCTTCAGGGATCTAAAACTCCAGAGAAAACACTGGCTCTTCCAGTTTTCCAAGTTTGTAGGCAGCAAAAGCATCAGTCAAGTTCACAGCTTTCCTTCCTCTGTTCTCTTTTTGGTTTGGAAAGAAAATGTATTTTCACTCTCTTACCACAGCAGTCAGACTACGGATTAAGTGTAATGCTGCCATGGTGCAATTCCCCCACTGAGGAATAACTAATTGAAATGAAAGGGAAGAAGAAAAGAATTTTTAGGTAGTAGCATGGAAAAAACAACCTCAACCTCCTTTACTCAATGTCTCTTCACTTAAATACTGATTGCCACTTTATCCATCAACAAGGCAGTAGACCAGTAGAGCCAGTTTTTGTATCAGATACAAAATCAGAAAGGAACAGTGACTGCAATTCAGAAAAGCTTCCTATTGGCCTTGGGTGTATTTCAGTTTAAGAATCAAGTGAAGTAGTTCCCAGTTTATCAAATACTAAGCCTCATAAACATTTTAGTATTAAGGCTCATAACCATTTTTAACCATTCTGCAACACCTTAATTTTTTAACAGGTTGTGATGAGCTTGATGAAAGAGAAGTTTTAAAGAACTAAACCAAAAGCCAACAAAAACCACTCAACACATTCCTGTTTGGCTCAAACAGTGAATGCACTCTCAGATGACCCCTTGACATTTTCCAGCCATTGCAGAAAGGGCTGTCCCCTCTCTGGAAATAATCTAAACACTGATCCTCCTAACTGTCAGAAAATAACCAGAGATTAGGAAAAAAATCTTTTTCTCATCAACAACCATCTCTTAAAAATGCCAACATACAGCTGAACCAAGGTTGAACATAGTAACAAACAAATAGTTGTGCAAAGTAACACCCACAAAAGCAAAAATAGACTGGCTATTATATGGTTATAGGAAAGTGTCTACAAAAGTGGTAGGATTGTAAAAATCAGATTGCCTTGTTAGGTGCATCTTTTACCAAAGTGGCAGTGAAAATCTGAGATCTAGATTTATTGTCCAAGTGGGCAGGGAAAAGCTTATCACCTTTACATCAGTTTAGTATAAATATATTGCATCATAGGATTTAAAGGCAACATAAGTACAGACTTAGCATTAAGCACAGGCAGAGATAAGCAAACAGCTCTGGTGTTAAAGATAGCAATTGCAAAAAGGCACTTGTGCACAGGGAAGACTGAATTCAGAAAACAGTTGACCTAAAAAAGTACATCATCTAAAACGTTGGGACAGGAAAGACCACAAACTGCAGGAAAGACTGAAGTGGGACAAGCTTATAGTAATAATTATATTGGTGTCTAAGCTGTTTACAGAGAATGGGTATCACTAACAGAGAATGAGTATCTCTTAACAGAGATACTGGATTTACAAAAGTCAGAAAGCTAAGAACTGGGAATATTCCTGCTTTGGTTTTATTGCTTCCTCCCCTGCCACACCCAACACCCACCAAGCAGGACTAATGCTCATGCTTGATATCACCTTCATTATTCAATCTCCCATTCAAGAAAAGCATGGATTCAACCTCAAAGAGATCTAAAAAAAGAAAAAACTTAAGAATATGTCCATTTAATAATTTTTACAACTTTCTGTAACTCAGCAATATTTGTAGAAACCTCTGTCAAAATTTTTTAAGAGTAAGACACACATCTGTCACATCTAGGTCAAGCTCCTATACATGAAACTGCATTTAAAACCAAAAAATATCAGGGAAAGTTGTGAGGAACCTTTTGTACAACTGTGGGGATAAGATTTTGAAAAAAGAGAATTTACATTATGGCTGGGTATTCTGGGCATTATTTTAAATAGGATGTTGTGTACAGATGGAAGACACTTCACTTGCAGTTTCTCAAAGACAGGAGGAGGCAATTATGAAGTACAAGAGAGAATCAGGTCTAACTGTGTATTGCTAAACCTTTTCTAAGTTAATGCAATGCTATTAAGTAGTGAATGTTTCTCAGTTTTCTGGGAACAGGGGAATTTCTGAGCCACTGCTCTTATAGAAAAAGCTTTATTTTTTTAATGCTTATGAAAGGACATTCACTCCACTGAACATTCATCCTTGGTTTTCAGTTATCAGTCATCACTGAGCTTAGAAGAAAAAAAACAACTTGTGGGTCTAAAAAAATTTGCTTTATAGGTGAGGAGAAATGAAAAATGCACTAGAGTACAAAAATGTGCAACAAATTACTGGAGATTTCTTTAGAATGAAATGAGAAAGGGGAAGGAAACATAAAATTAGCTCTTTTACCACTAACAGAATATTTGTTGCATACAGAAACAAAATATTGTATATATAGGTATGATCAGAGTTCCTTATTCTAAGAAATCCATAAGTGATTTAAAGTTATGCTTTTCTACCTTAGCTGCTAAGACTTTTTTTAACTGTGAAATATCAGGAAGGTGAAGTGCCCTACACTTCTCTCACCCTAATTGTTTTGTGCTTAAAAAAAAAAAATCTTAAAAATAAAGAGAGTCTTAATTTATTCATAAGAGAACCTGAGCTGCAAATTTTAATGGTGCCCTAGCTCAAAAATAGGATATATTTTTTTTCTAAAGAATGCATAAAATAGTAAGATGTCAAAAGATGTTAGGAAGGAAAATCCAATATTGCAAGAAAAAGGCTGGGTTAATAAACAAAAAATAAAACAGAGACGGTATATGAAACATCCACACATTTTGTCAAAACAGAAGGGGTTGGAAAAAATACTAATTGCTTAAACATAGACTTAAATTAGAAATAATCAAATGCTAAAGATGAATCAAGCTTTACTTCTCACCTGACACTGTATGACATTGTATCCTCTTTTCTCATAATTAGAGTAATTTTAAGAAGAGGTGTCACTTGAAAGTTGAAGTGTTATCAGTTGGTCTGGGAAACATCTGTTTAAAGGAATTGCTCTGCCTCTAAATTTTTGTCTGTTGCTGTCATCAGTTGTAGTCTTATATCTCATATCCAAGAATTACAAGCCAGAATTATTGAAGCTTGCATGAAAAGAAGATGGGAAAGTGTCCACTATGCAATTAATCTTTTGGTTTTTTTAGGAGTGTTTAGATGTGAAAGTTTACAGAGAAGTACTGCTGAAAATATCAACATATATTCTAAATTACAAAAAAGGTAAAAGTGTGGAGGATCAAAAGTTTCCAGAAGAGAGAGTTGGGCACAATGACCTTTCACCTTGAAACAGCAGTGCAAGTCTACTTCACTTAAAGGACTAGAGACAAAGTTTTGAAGCCTTTTCTGTAGCTCCCTTGGATATCAGTTCTGACACCTACCCCCACCTTACCAGGACCTCAGCTGATTATAGCTCACAACAAGCCTCGTATGGAGAAAGGAACAGCAGAAAGCCTCCTCTCCAGGGCAAGATGCAACATTTGCAAGTCAGTGTGCGAAAACTCATAAATTGCACGAGAACTGCTTCATAAATAATCTGGTACTTCTGAAGACCTGTATCGCCTCTGATAAATGCCGAACTCCCTGTTATAAATATATCCAGTGGATTCACAGATCTTTATTTCAGGACTCTCTACCATATTTCCACTGCCTGTTTGAGCCCCTTTATGAATTTCACATGTGTAGCTTGCTGTAAACCAACTACTTATCTGTATATTTTTGGAAGCCACTTAAAATAGCCTCAGAAAAGTTATTAATCACTGATTAAAAGCATTTAACTTTAAAACTCAGAATTTACTTATGGTAAGATCCATGAAAAGCGAATGCTTTTCAACCATGAGAATAGCATTTGGCAGGCCTTACCTATTTGTAGACCAGAGAAAAGAAATTCATTTATGTCCCTATAGCACTTCATATTTTCAGTCTTCTGCAAACATTACTAATTAATCCTCATCTACTCTTGCCAAATACGCTATTGTATTAAGATTTGACCTAACATAACCTTAAATGTTAAACAAAGCAACAGTCTACAGAAATTATAAAGAAAAATTATTGGAGCAAGGAACTGGGAAGTGTTCAACCCATTGTTTAATGAACATTTAATAATTTTCAAGATAATAGCTAAACTGATCACTGATGGGAGTACTAGGGCACTGCAGCTACACCAGAGGTAAGGCTGGTTCACTAAATAGTATTTCTTTTCTGTGAGGAACTCTGCAGCATGCTGTTTCTACAAAGATGAATTTGATTTAGTGACAATGGTCTCTTTGTTAGTGTTTACAGGTTTAAAGGATTATTGAGCCTTTCAGATTTCAAAGCAACAAAAGATCCTAGAGGATTTTATTTTAAACTCCTGTTTATTTGCTAAAACATGAGTTAATGCAATTTTTGGATATGAAATAAACAGTGTTGAGTACTCTATTGCTAAAGTAGCATAATCTGAAAAGTGGGGTTTAACAATGGAAACACTAGGATTAATCTTTGTCTCTCCTGTTCAACTTGTCTTTGAGAAGCAGAACATGAATCACCTGTGATCTTTAAGACAGACATTCTCTTGTACTCTACAGCATACTAATTGTGTGAATACTCTATTTTGCTGAATACTAAGGAAGAAAATAGTATAGACAAGACTCAAAATAAGTACAAACATGAGTTTAAGCAAATTATTTCTATAATTTTCATCTTGTTGAAAACAAAATATAGAATATACCTAAGAGATACAGACAATAGCTAAAATACGGCTACATAACTACAAATTCAATACACATAGTAATTTAGAATTATCTCATTTAGTGTCAACATGTTAAAAAATGACAAGAGAAACATAAATACATCTTTATTTTTTCCCAAAGAGTTTAATGATGTAAACAGGAATTGAGCTATAATATCCTGTCAATATTTCAAAGTTCTGTGTTCATACATCATCAAATTCATGACCCAATAATTAGCAATAACTGTTTTCTTTCCTGAGAGATTACTTTGAAAGTTTTTCTATAATATGTTAGCAGGGGGAAAAAAATTCTGAAAATATTTGGAATATGTATGGATTTATTGAAATTAAACCACTACATATTATAATTAAATCCACAGATTTAGCAATTTTTCAAAGCTAGATTTATTTTTTTGATGGGTGATTTTTGCTTTCTTTTTTAAATTATAGCACAGCCAAGGAGGATAACAATTAACTCCTCTACACCTGCTGTGCTATGTGTGCACCTTTGTATCAGCATGAGTCATACAGAAACTCCTCCTGAGTAGCAATATGCCTCTGTTTTCCAGTGTAACAGATAACAGAGTAATAAAAATTAAAGTAACAACTACAGCAAATAGTGCAACTGGCACTATTAAGAGAAAGGTATACTCTGATAACAGAATTGTTGATACGAGGGCAAGGGCAGTGGCTTTATGGCAGTGTAGGGAGTTGAACATGGATGAGCCAGATGAACTTTACACAAGCTGATGCCATTAATAAAAATCGTTCCTTGAGTTTTGCAACAATAGTGTAATGGGATCAATGGTTTCAAGATATATAACTTCAGAAAATTATTATTGATCTTGGTTATCAACTTCCACCCAGTTTGTTTAATGCTACTGCTTTAAATAATACCTTTGTCTATAGAGACAATATGGTTGAGTTTCTGATAGACATAATTTCCCTTTTATTCCATGTAATTCTTCAAAAGATGCCTTTAGGCTCAAGTAGAACACAGACTAGGACTGACGCATCATGCGAGACACTCCTCCTAAAAAGATCCTCCAACTCTAAGTCATGCTGGCTTTTATTGTTTCAGCTACAAAAAGACCACCCTCACTTTCACAGATTTCTCTATGTATTTTGTTTTCTGTGGATGATTTCTCTTCTATGTAAAAATTCTTTTCTTTGAAGAGGCTTGTTGCTTGCAAAATCTATAGAAGGAGAACCAATAAAACAGAAGTCACAGACAGAAATCTTGAGTGGTCAACTGCCCTTAAATAAGGGCATGCATGTTATGCATACTTGAAACAGATGTTCTATCTGTGCACATCTGGATTTGTGTTGAGTGTCTTCTTTTGCCTGCTTTCAACTACAGATAAGAGCCAGGCTAACAATCAAGAGAAGTTCACAAACTCTGTGCTCCTGATTCATCTGCATGTAGTCATGACATCATTACTACACTTAATTAGCACTATTTACGAGTGACTAGTGTTATTTACTAATTACTATTATGTATTAAATGCACTGGGAGCCTAAATCTGGAACAAATATAGAGGGCTAATCTCACCTAAAGATGGTGTGGATCAATGAGGCAGGGAAACAAAGACCAAGGTGAAAATAATGTGTTAGCTGGTTTATAGTGTTATGCAATAAGAATTGTTATAAGACATTCAAGTTCCTAGTATTAGAATAATAGAATCTTGGAATATCCTGATTTGGAAGAATATTCAAGGATCACCAAAGTTCAATTCCTGGCCTAACACAAAACCAAGAATCACATCACATGCCTGAGAGCATTGTCCAAATGTTTCTTGAACTCTGGCAGGCTGGTACTGTGATGGTCTCAGCTCTTCTCCTTCCCATTCCTTATATAACTGTAACTCAAATGTAAAATTTTTAAATATGCCAAAGGGTCATTGACATCCCAGCATAACTGGAATCATGAAAGAAAGCAGTGAGAAAGCTGTCACAGGATGCAGTACACCAAAGCTAGTGGAGATGAAATAAGGCTAACCAAGAAAGAAGATCAGGTTGGAGAAAAACATAGTGTATGCTGAAATAAAATCAACAAGAAGAGAGTGCTAGGATTTAGAGGAAGTGCAGGAGTATAATCGGCAGACAGGAAAGATGTCTGGAATTTTTCTTTTGCATTATTATTTTAAATATCAATCTAAAAGGATATTGTGCAGTGGCTCATGTGTTTGTAATTCATTGTCTACTCCTTGTGTTTTAACATGAGGGTTCAGGAATCAGTCTCCTGCACTTCCTTCATGACCCTGTCTGCATCATTGGGCACACCACTTGACATGCCTTCATTTCCTTATGAAACATACATTACAAGGGCAGTATGCAGGATTTGGATTTAGGACTAATGATTCAGATTTCAGAACCAATAAGTACTAAACACGCAACCAGAATGTTCAAGGTTTCTTCAAAGCATCCATTTATCATCTGAGCTGAACTCCATCAAGAAACAGAGGAAAAAGACCCTGGACTAACCAGGAAGCTGCTGACGGGTCTCTTTGCGCAGGGGCGTCTGTGCTCTTTTCCCGTTCAAGAGAGTGTGTCACCACTTTTCCACTAGGCCATCTTCAGGAAAAAAGATTGTGCTCCATATGCAGTTAAGAAGACAGTATTCTAAAATTTCTATAATTCTTCATGATTATTCCAGTATGCACGGACCCATTACAAGCATTTGATATGCAGCGGCATTTCTAAAAAATGTAAATGTCCTCTAAAAAGTTGGAAATTCAGTGGCTTTAGAACTGATTTAGAACTGCCACTGTGCAGTCTCTCTTCAGGTACCACTAAAATATTAACATTGTTCAGCTATTTAGTCAATAATCTTATAGTGAACCATATTATCCATTATGCATTTTGTAAATCACTACTGATATTCACTGATGATCAATCAATATGATCATCAGTAGTGATCATCAATGCTCACACTGTTCATAATCCCCTGCCTCTCAAAATTTTAAACATTAAAAAGGACATGAAATTTAGAACATAATTCTAGGTTTCTTAACACAAGAGACTGTATTGCAGCTCATAATGATCCAGGAAATCACTAGACGAAAATCAGCATCAGGGAAATGTGGTTTTGAGGATACATAAAACAGATGACCAGCCATGACCAACAGATGTTGCTCTGTAAATCCATATGGGTGGCAGTGGGTGAAAACCAACAGCTGAATCTTTATTGGCACTGCAGCAGAACTAGCTGGATTTATGGCCGAGTAAAGATGGGTGCAGAAGCACTTCTAAGGCAGAGATGCTGTTGGGCAGCTCCTTTTGTGAAAAGTCCCACATCAGGAAGCTTCATCTGTTCCAGGATTCCTACTGCCCTGCATTGTGGGAGCTTAGACATTAGAGGTACCATTCACACACTCTCTGTCACCTGAGTTTTATACCATGTTGGATGAAACAAGTTTTAAAACTTTTAGTCAACCTGCTGCATAATGTCAGTTGTGCTCTGAAAGGAACAGGAAAAATTCTAGGCACAGCAAATCAAAGAGAAGTTATCTAAATTTCTGGAGGAGAGGAAGAAACATATAGCATGCTCCAGCTCTTTTAAAGGTGATCACATTGCATTGTACAGGTAGTGTACAGTGAAATGAAACCTGCTGATACTAAGACTGAGCTGGAACTTGACACAGGACACAAAAGCACATAGCTGTGCTTCAGGACTGGATTAATTTGACACTTACATTTAGATATGTGTAAAGCATTTGAGACATGTTTTTAAGAGTGTGTTCATGAATGAAATGTGGTTGTGGAAATGAAGATTTAAAAGTCCATCCATCCATCACAATTTTTGGGTCACCTAAAATAAAAAATGGCTATCGGACTGCTAGCTATGAAGCCTTGTGAGGTGCTTCTTTCCCAAAATGGAATTACTTGTATCAGTTCAATGCAATATTTTTCCACAAGCACATTGGGCTTACCATATTCTTTGTAAGTTGAAAATTTTTGCAAAACATCTTTTGGACTACTTAAAAAATACAAATGTCCAACCCTGTAATCAAATCTTCAAACCCTTAAATTTAAACTCTATATGAGCTTAGTTTCTGTTTCCATACTCTCTTAACAGATCGTTCTAAATCTGAAAAGATTACACTGCATCCCTTTGGTGATGCTCTCTAAAGGAATGTTCTTTTCCTGTCCTCTCCACCAAGCCTCAAAAAAGAGGGAATTATATATGTACACACGCATATGTATATAAACATATATCTCAATAAGCATTTATAGCTGTGACAAATTTATTCTTACTGTCAATTTAATACATCTGTTTTCCATTTGAATTTGATATAGAGCCTGATGTTTTCTATTAGATCACATAAACAAGTGTTTGATTTAAAACAGGATTATTTTTCTTCACAGAGATTGAGGGAAGCAATAAACACCACTCTTTCTGGGAATACAAATGAGGTGGTAATTCCATTAAATATAATGATTTAAATAACAAAAGAATTAATTAAACAATTTAAAAAGCTTGTCCACAGGTCTGTTCTGTCTACTGGTCTCCTGGACAGAAATTGTTCTTGCATGACTGACTTTTTTAGTGGATTACACCAAAATGAGACGTATTTCATTTTTCCAAGTGTGCATGCTTGGAAAGATCAATCAGTTTGCTGTCATTAGCAGCACTGATGTGAAGCCCAAAGCAGGGTAGGCTCTTCACCACTCTATTGGATGTTCCCTTTCTAGACTTTCTAACTGCTTCTTAGAAAGACAAAAAAAGGGCACTTTCCTTTTCTCTAAACTCATATTTTTACTTTTGTAAAAGAAGACAACTGCAAGTCTGCAGATGTTGTTTTAAAATAAAACCTTAAAGGATTTGAGTGAGAACATGTCATCTGACAGGAAGGAATTAGGGCCATAATCAAATTTTAATGGGAACAAAACCACCCTCAAAGGAGTAGTACATTCCTAAACCAAAATAACCTCGTCTCAGAGAGGGGTAATTCATTTGTAAAGCATACCTTTACAAAAAGGGAAAGCAAATATAGATTTTGGCTGACAGACACCTTGTTATTCTGTCCAAAAAGCTGACCCATGTGGGAGGACTGGGCTGTTACTGAGTGCTACCATAGCATCCAGTACTCGAAAAGCACCTAAGGTACCTTGCCTTATTGAACATCATAAAGCTGGAGCCATGGCCCACAGACCCAGCCTGTCCAGATCCCTCTGATTACCCTTCCTACCCTTCAGCAGGTCAACGCTCCCAACCAGCTTAGTGCCATCTGCAAACTCAGTGAGGGTGCACTTGATCCCCTCATCCAGATGGCCAATAAAGACATTAAACACAACTGGCTCCAACAGCGAGCCCTGGAGAACCCCATGAGTGACTGGCCACTAACTAACTCCATTCGCCATCTCTGGGCCTTGCCCATCCAGCCACTTTTTTACCCAACCAACAGTGCAGGCATCCAAGCCACGAGCAGCCAGTTTCTTCAGGAAAATGCTGTGGGAAACTGTCAGAGCCTTGACTACTGTCCAGGTGGACACATGAAGACTTTCCCTCATCCACCAAACAACTGACATCTTGCCATAGAAGCAGATCAGGTTGGTCAAGCAGGTCTTTTATGAATCCATGAGGCACAGGCCTGCTCCCCTGGTGGTCCTGCATCTGCCATGTGATGGCACTCAGGATGATCTGTTCCTTCCCCAGAACTGACATCAAACTGACAGACCTGTCATTTCCCAGATTGTCCAGGCAGCCCTTCTTCAGTATCACATTTGCTAACCTTTCTTGGTAATTAGGCTCTACATAATTAAACTGAGCTTCACATACATTCAACCCAGACAATAAATCACTTGTAATATACAATGAAGGAATTGAACTAAAATTCTGCCTATTAGGAAGAATGCTTTGACATCACCTGTACCAGGAATAGATCTGCTGAGCTGCAGTGATTTACAGAAGCACTACTGTTGATGGGAGACTATCTGTGATTCAGAAACAGAAAGGGTAATATGGAATAAAAATATACAAAGTATGAATATGCTAGAACAATGGCAAAATTCAAAAGGAGAAAATATTATCTATTTGTTTTTTAGTACATCCCAGTTTAATATCAGTATCTGAAGAATTGTGGCTTCCATTAGAGTATCTGGCAAGAAAGAAAGGCACAAATGAGATTTGCAATCTGGTGTTCTCATTTTTCCCTGTCAACATTGAAGAGATTATGCAAAGCCATAAAAATAATGTTAGAATCTAAGCAATTTATAGCAACTTGCAAAGTCACTTGTCTGACCTTGTCCTAGAAAATTACGAGTCAAATGGCAAATGAGCTAAAATAAGAGTCAAAAAATCTTGAAATCCAAAATAAACCAGAAATTTTGTTGCCCTGTGTAGATACAAAATAGAGAGGTTTTTGTGACTCTACAAAGCATCTTTGGACGGATGAAGTAGTTTATGTTTACAGAAGAAGTGGTGAGCAACAACATGTACACTGATCCAGTTTGCACTGCAGCAGGCATGAGGACAGATATTTTGCAATCAAAATGAAAGAGAGGGATTCTGAGAATTTCACAGCTTACAGGCCTCAGCATTCTGGCTGTGAATCCACCCCTTGACACTGGGGCCCAAGTAGCCATTTGCCAGGAAAGTCAGGGGAGAGTTCTCATCAGTTCTCAGATCCAAGAGAAAAAATATAAGGGCTTGCAAACTGTGGTATGTATTCTGCAGTGCTTACAAAACGTGTATGAATAGCATTTTCTTCTAGAGAAAAACTCAAATTAATAAGAGTATAATAGCATCTAAGACCTTGTCTAATGTTTTGTAGGGGGTTTTTGGTTTTTCTGGAGCTTCATATTTTCACACCTAGGATTCAGATTATGATGTTTCCTGAGGTAGCAGATAAGATATAGAAATACAAACCTTCACTCAATACATGACACTGGACTTTTAGTCACATATGAAGTAATGCAAATACTTCAGCTTAAATGATTAAGTACTATTTCTTATTTTTTAGGGGTAGTTTAGCTTGATAAAATTTAATCTCAGCTCAATAAATTATATTCAGTATATTTATTAAATAGAATGTTTTCCAAAGCTAAACTAGTGGAAAAAAAAATTAGATGGGATTTCTGTTTGTGGGAAAAGGTAGTATAGCATATGAAATGTACCCAAAACAAATGGCAGCACTTTGGAACTTTTATTTGGGAGTACCAGAACATTTTTACACACTCAGCTAGGACAAAAACATCTTTTCAGAACTGTGCTGATTTTAAGTCCCATGAGACCAGCTCGTGTGGGTACATTTTGCCTTGCCTTCTAAGGGTATATTCAGTACAGAATCACAGAATATGCTGAGCTGGAAGGGACCCACAAGGATTATTGGGTCCAGCTACTGCCCCTGCACAAGACAAATCCAAGAGTCACTATGTGCCCAAGAGCATTCTCCAAATGCTTCTTGAAGTCTCTCAGCCTTGGTGATGTGACCACTTTTCCCTGGGGAGCCTGTTCCAGTCCCCAGCCAACCTGTGGGTGAAAAACCTTTTTCTAATATCCAGCCTAAACCTCCCTGTCACAACTTCAGGCCATTCCCTCAGGTCCTGTCACTGGTCATCACAGACAAGAAATCCGTGCCTGCCCCTGTTCTTCTCCTCATGAGGAAGTTGTGACTGCAGTGAGGTCTCCCCTCAGTCTCCTCTCCCCCAGGCTGAGCACACCAAGTTACTTTAACCACGCCTCATACGGCTTCCTCTCAAGGCTCCTCTCCACCACCTTCACTGCCCTCCTTTGGATGCTCGCTAATAGTTTAATATCTTTCATGTATTGTGGTGACCAAAACTGCACACAACAAAACAGGCTTGGCTTGGCTGCAATTCTGTTGTTTCTGGAATCATGAGAGAGATGAAGAGAAGATGAGTAAATATGACTTAGAACAACCTTATATGGGTTTCTTGTGCCATACTGTGATCAGAACTCCTACCCCAGGAGTTTTTCTGATGTATCATTTAGTATTTCCTGAAAACTATAGAGCTGGTGGGTATTGAGAAAATCATGCCTTTATTTATAATATTTTATATGGACTCTTAGAGGGTTGATGCAGAATAAAATCAAGGTTGCATGGATTCAAGCAAAGACAGTTTGCCTTGGTGAATCATTTCTACTAGTGATATTACAGGACAGAAAAGCAACTGAACCCTTAAAACCAACAGTTAGCAAAATAAAATACTGGTTTACTTATGAGTTTGTTATTTTCACTGTGGAATATGCTTTGAGAGAAATATACATATTCATTCTTTGTAGAGGAAAACACATCAAGTCACATATTTGCTGACTACAATTTTTGAGAAAACTACAGTGTTGCAGCATGAAACAGAACTTTGCACATTCCCAGTGCATATATGTCAGAAACATCAATACAAGTAATTGTTTTGTTATCCTCAAAGAATAACTATGAATACATTTACATTATACATAATTTATACACATATTAATACAAAGCTAGCAAGACAAGACATGAAATGAGACATACAACCATCAGGTCAGTAGCTGGAAAAACTAATTTCCATGTTACCCTTGAGCTAGGACACTGGCATTTTATATACTTGTTCTTTATGTTCAGATGAGACAGATGTGCAAATTGTAAAGCTTACTGATAAGGAAATGAAAATAATATACCATGATGAGATGTATTTATTAAGTCATCATCAATGCATTCTCTGTATGGCAGATGACCAGAAAAATGTTAATTTTAACATTGGAGATGTTACATGGTACATTGTGCATAGAGTTGCACCAATATGTCATCAAATAGCAAAGAAATGTTAGCACCAAAACATTGACTTACGTGCACTTCAAATTTATAGGAAATTTACAAAGGAAAAAAAATCTCACTCATTAAGATGACGTATGAAGTTCATATGCTTCTAGTGCGAACTTGTATAATTTATGTTCTAATGTATGTGCCTTAAGAACTATGCCATTGTTGTTGAAATAGACAAATTTTGTAAATAACTTTTTCATAGACTCATAGATCATTAAAGTTGGAAAATACCTCCAAGATCAGTGAGTTCAGTAATTAACCCAGAACTGCCAAGTCCACCACTAAGCCAGGTTTCCAAGCACCCTATCTACAAGTCCTTTGAAAAATTTCAAGGATGGCCATGGCACTGACTCCCTGGGCAGCCTGCTCCAATGCTTGACAACTGTGAAGAAATTTTCCCTACTATCCAATCTAAATGTCTACAACTAATGGCAAACCTCAAGGCCATTTCTTCTTGTCCTACTGCTTTTTCCTTGTGAGAAGAGATGACCCCATCTCGCTCTCACTACAACTTCCATTCAGGTTCTTTTGAACAGATGCATCTCTTCACAGAACTTCATACACACTTTTTGCGATAAACCAGAAGCATTTTACCAGCAAGTTTATCAAATGAATGAATTACTGACAGCTGTCATATTCACACAAAGTGAAGTGGCTATTACAAAAAAAATAAAAAACAAACCAAAACCAAAATAAAAACCAACCAACAAAAAAACACACCAAAAAACCACCAGGAAATAAAGAGCACTGAGCACCATAAAGTACACCTAAAGCATAGTAGAAATTTACCAAACAAAAAGGAATTAACTGCAAGGAAATACATACCCAAAACCCAATTTGTTTTACTTCTCTCTTTTGAGATATGAAAGTGCATTATTAATTCACAGGCTTTTATATATTTTCGGTCTCCTCAGTGTGTCCATAGACAGAAGTGAGTTGATTGACAAAGCTTCAGAAATTAAATCATATAGCTGAGAAATTTCGGGATTTGTAATTTTATTTAGTATTTCCACCAATAAGTCTGCAATTGTTGTATAAATGAATATTTAAACCTCCTCATAAATCTGGTCTGCATAAAGGGTATTTTTTTTTAAATCACTTCAAGCTATAAAGTCTACCGCTTTAGTGAAAACAATATGCATTTAACTAGTCCTGCAGCTCTGACATTAAGGCTGTATTTTGTTTCTGCTTGTTCATCAGGAACAGAATTGGTCACCAGGGATGTGATCTTTCAAACTTGCTTAAAGTCAAACACACAAAGAGTTACACTAGCTTCAGTGAAACTACTCATATCCCAAAAGCTACATATGCACAAATTGCTATCATCTTACAAATGTGCAAAATCAACACAGGATCTTTGTGTGGGTTTGTTCCCAGCTGATGACTGGCTTTCAATGAAGGAGACAAGCATGGTACATTAGATTCATGTAGCATGGCTGTAGCACATCTGAGGGCTGAGCTAGAATTGGATCAGATGCTATTATACAAAATACAGAAATCTATTTCTTAGATCTCTACAGGACCCATGACTGTGCGGTATAGGGATAGACAGAGAGTGACTGCCTCATTACATGGTAGAGTTGAGAGCTGACAGCTGCTGTGACCTGCTGGGTGCTAATACAGCACAACAACAAGTTCAGGCAGGTTAATTCCCAGACCTGTTGAAGGAACAGGTCCTTGCATTAAATAAGACTCAGAATGGACCATCAGCTCAGTTGGGGAATCAGCATTCCTTAGATAATTTGTATTACTCAATAAAAAGTACAAATTATGACATACAAAGATTAACGAGATGAGATGCCTTAAATCAATCAACAGTCAGGCAAGTTTTGAAGCAAAACCAGACAAATGACTGATGGAAAAGAAAGATGAGCAGACAATTTTGGACTCCTACAACAAATTTCTACAACTAAATCCATCAGAGGGAAAAGAGGTAGAAGGGATTAGAACACCACCAAATTAAGCTAGTGACATTAAAAAAAAATAAGGATATTGAACAGATCTGCCTCCAACAGATGCCAGTTGCATCATTACACAATTTCTCTGATGTAATTACAGTTTTAGGACAGACATAGAAGGAAAAAATCTGACATTTGATGCAAGGAGGATTTAGAGTCACAGGACTTAAATTGACCTGAGGCTGAAAACAAAAAACACAAAAGACTAACAAGAGCCTATATAAAATAACGACAGCAGGAACGGGATAGAAATAAATCTCCCACCAACAATAACACAAAAGAGAAATAAAAGACAGATTTCAAGACTGGCTCACTCAGGCCACAGTGAAATAGCAGTAAAGGCAGTGTGCTAGTAACCTCTGATCCTGGCAAATCCTGTGCTCACACAGCAATGAAAATTGTTAAATGGAAAGATGTAGTAAGACTTGTGGAGCTTGGTGGAAGAATGCACCTGCCTGCAAGGAACGGCCTGGAGGTTGATCTGCACAGACACCGTTCTCTGCATAAATAACAAGCTCACCTGTACGCACAGAAAAATTCTCCTATGTTTCTGTCCAAACAGGTACTAAATGCAGGTACAAGTGTAGGAAAGGAATCTCACCATACTCTGGAACCTAACTCTTTTATGACCTTTGAGACCCCCGTGTTTTTCACCCTGATTAACAGAGAGGCAATACTGGTGGTTGGATATTTCATTACCATTATGTATTCATGGGAGAAGCAGTAGTATTCCCAGCTTAGAAAATTTTTATACTTTAACTATTTCCCCTACAGCAAGACTAAGTCAAGTCCTTTCAAAAGTTCTAGAGGGGGAAAGGTGAAGACCAAACTAATAGTTGTGTTATTTGTTAGAAACACATGGGACACTGTGTAAGAAACTTGCTGTTTTCAGGTGTCTAACACTATACAGAACATGTATTATGAGTCATCTCAAAATAAATACATTCGGATGAGTATACAGATTGATGAGTCATTCTGCAGTAGAAAAGCTTTATCAACCAATACCTGACTAGTCTCAGCTTAAGTGTTTTTTGAACATCACGGTCTTTTTAACATCACACTGTATTTTTTTAATGAACTAGAATTTAAAAATTAAGGCTGCTCCAACATATCTTTAAAGACTGACACTCTGAGATGTTTTCATACCAGATCTACCTCTCCAGTTTGCATTAGCACTGTTTGTCACATTCAATCAGATGCTTACAAAAATCATCCAAAGGTGAAGCCACCAGTGCATCCCATGGTGAGGATCCCGTGCAATATAACACTGGTGGCAGACATTCAATAATTCTGCAAATGATGCTGACAGGAGACAGATATCTAAAAGACAGGATTTTATGTATTAATACACATAGGGTAATATTTTCTCAGCACATGACAATAAAAATATATAATCTGTATCCATAATAAATGCTTACTTAGACTATGACACATTCAAAGCACAGAATCAATTAGGTTGGACAAGGCCTCTGAGATCATTGAGTCCAACCCATGACTGAAACAGCACCTTGTCAACCAGACCACGGCACCGAGTGCCACATCCAGTCTTTCCCTAAACACCACCAGGGACGGTGGGTGACTCCACCAGCTCCCGGGGCAGCCCGTTCCTGATTGCGGACCTGTTTCGAAAGGCCGTTTGAACCGAGGGCGCCGTGATGCGCAGGAGCCCCGGGGCGCGGTGCCGCCGCCGCGTGTCCGGCACAGCAGCACCGCCCGGCGCCCGGCCGGCTCCATCCCTCCGCCAGCGCCGCCGCCGCGCTCCTCCAGCCCGAGTTACGCCATGCAGGGGCGACCTCTGCTGTTCCTTTTGTTTCCAGGACTGCGAAAGCGGGGAAAACCCCAACTAAACAAGCCAAACTGAACCACCCCTTTCCTTCTGTGGAGGAGGAAGACGGGAAAGAGGCTTTCGGCATTCTTACAGTGTGTCGCCAATTATCTTCCCTGCTCCTCTGTGCCAGCTTAGTGTGTTGGCCTCAATATGACACCTCTGAATACGAGATCATTATTTGAGACAAATATATGGTATTTGTTACATAGCAGATGTCTTATTTGGACTGTGAAAACAAAAGAAATAAAATCTCTTGTCTATGCCGACGACAGTTAAAGAACTTCAGTAAAAATACCAGTTAGTTAATATTCCACATAAGCTGGTAATTTCAAATCATGTCTTATTTTCACAGGTTTTACTAGGAATGACATTTGGGCAGCTTGATGCAAGAAAGAGTTTTCACAAGCAGTGCTAATTGTGAAGCCTCTCTGGTTGTTCCCTCAATACCTCCAGAACTTGCAGTACAAAGAAGCCACATTTGACACTGAAAGAATGTAACAAATTCTGCTCTATTCTTTAGTAACCGAAAAAATCAACAGCAGCACAGCAGTAGCACTCCCCATCCCCCAGAATAACCAAAGCTTTCTCCTTATTTCTGTTTAAAGGTGTTTTGTTGGCCATCTAAAGCAGCCTTTTAATTTTTTTGTCTTTCTTTGCTATTTTTATTTAAATTTTAGCTAAATTGTGTAGGAAATATTTGCCTACAAAAACACAAACCTAGAATCTTTTTAACTCTAGTGCATATAGAAAATTATCTAAAGGTAACTCTATACATTCATTGTAAGAGGTACAAAACACTAAAAACCACCAGGTAATAATGTAAAGACAGGATCAGGACTTCCTTTTTTCATTTAAAAGGTTAAGGTCTTTGCACTTTCAACAAACTTCTTTTACTGGCCACCAATGAAAATTAAACAAAAGAAAAAGAAAAGAAAAAAGGAGAAAAACAATCTATCAATTTTCAACATATCTTGAAAACTTGCTTTTGAACTTCTACTTTAAGCAAAAAGTATTAATTTCCCCTTTAAATATAAAGCTTTTCCAAAAGCCAGAGTAGAAAAAACATAATTGCTGTGCTATCATTGAAAACTACAGTTATATAGAAACTTGACTTTGTTTCATTAAAAAATCACCTGGTTTTCAAAGCCCAAAAGAAAAAAAGGACACCACCATAAGCGTTTATATTGACAAGAATGTTCCTAAACGCCTTATCAGGGTGATTTAATTTTCCATGTGTCTGCTGGATTTGCTTTGCATGAAGATCTGGACACATACAAGAATGTGTGTGTTTTCTTTTTCTGCCATACTACTAAGAAAGTAACTCAGGATCACAGAGCAGCCTTTTGCTGCAACTAATCCCTCCGGATCTGGCCGAGCCTTTCAGGCTGTGCTTCCTGTCTCAACCCGCCTATGCCTTCTGAAAGCAGAGTGAAAAAACCCAAAAATTTGGCAAACAGCCATTAAAAAAAATACCAAAACATTTGCTATGTAGATCGAACTTCAAAGAATGCCTTAACCGATGCCTCCCCCACAAAAAAAAAAAAAAAAAAAAAAAAAAAGAACAGTGCAGAATCCTAGTTATTCCTTGGTTCATCACATGTTGTCAAGGTTTTTCCTAGGGTACGATTTGAACTCTTAGTAGTGGGAGACCCCAGTCTCTGTACAGCATTAGGAAGAAATGGCAGGGTTTGCATCATCAGTATTAAAACAACTTCACTGAGGCAAGGTTAATGACCTGATTATTTTTCCATATGAGCAAGAGTTGATTTAGAAATCCAGAAAATAAACCAAAAAATCTATTTTTTATCTCTTAGTTAAAATTATCAGTAAGTTATTTAAAAATATCATTCTTCTCAGTATTTAAATACAGTAGTAGCTTTTAAGAACATAATTAATAACAGACCAAAATCTAGAACCAGACTGACCACCTCTTACACAGTGAAGAATCTCATGTTTGCAAATTTCAACTGATTGATATAATCTCTATATATGGGCAGCACAGTAAGGAAGGATGTGTGAACCTATATCTCTTTCTTGGCCCCTATTTTAACTTCAGGCTGTTATATGCAAATATAAATGACAAATGCAAGGTCTTCAAAGCATTCAACAGACCTCTATAAGGCACCTGCTGTGTTTAGGTTAGTAGGCCTTACATGGAAGTGATCAAATGACTGTCACTTGGTGAGCTCTCCTGTGAGGCACCTTCTTATGATGGAGAGGCCAGAAGGTCTCTCTCTCTCCCTCTGAATTTGTGGTCTGCTCACTCACACTGATCAGACCAGCCTTGTCACAGCATGGCTAACTTCCCACCCCACAGTAAAAGCAATAAAGAAAGCTCAGTGCCTCAGAAGTCACCAATGTCCATGTCATGTCAATGATAGCTTTTCCAACAGAACTCCTATTATTAGCCTGCTCCCTTCTCCCAGTTATAAAAAGAGAGCACAACAGTAAGGAATTGACCAGACCTTACATTTCCATTCATAGTAACTTGTACATTCTCCTTTTATATCAATATACGGTGTGTCAACAATACAGGAGTTATTGTTCTTTGTTTGTTTGGGGGTGATATTGTTGTTATGGATGGGGTTGGTTTTGTTTGTTTTGGGTATTTGTTAATCTGGTTGTGTGTGCATTTGTCCAAGACACACTTCTGCTTCCTAAATGGGGCAGAACATTCTGTTTAGTTCCCAGAGCAGTATGGATCTTCCTTCATTATTCTTTAGAAAAAAAATAGACACATTTTCCTGACTTTTTTGTTTTTTATTATAGAAAGAAAAAACAATTATTCTTGCCATGTTCTGAAGTTTTTTAAGCTTACAGAAGTGTTTCTAGATAGAATGGCTTTTATCTTGATTACATTTTCTGAATAACAAAGAACAAGCAATAGCACTATAGGTAATGCAAGAAGGCAGCAGAAAAAGCCAGGCTGGTGAATATGAGAAAATTGTGTCAGTATTCCTTCCTCACAACACAGGAAATACTTATTGTCCATACCACTTTTCATCATGGGCATTGAAGCAGGATTAGAAGAGTGCTTAACAGATTATTTAACCTTCACTGAAAGAGATACAGCAACCAAGAAAGTTCCCACTCTGTCATTACCCATGCCCTCCAAACCATCTCCCTCCCGTGGTATGAAATATAACTAGGCGTTTTTTCCTTCCCAGTGATTTACTGCTCTGCAGATAAATTTAATCCTCCCCACAGTCTCCCACATATTTTTTTTGCAAAAAACTTGGACCCAGGAAAGACTTCTTAAAAGGAATATAGATTTGTTATTATAAAGGAAGGCAATGGCCCTGTTGCCCCTTAAACTGTGTTCAGAGGGGTGGAAGTTCACTACACATTGCATCAGCACATATTGCTCTGTATGTCTCTTGTAGGTTTAAGATTAAAATATTCCTTGGCAAAACAAGGATAATGGCAAAGATAGTGGCAAAACTAATGACAGTGGCAAAGAATTGTGATACACACATATTCTGTCATTTCACATGATATTCACAAACGGGTTTTATACTAGAATCTTTAATGTAAGGTTTCATCTCTAATGAAACAATGGTATTTCTTGCTTCACCTTTAAAGGAAATGAGACTTCTCAATACTGTGGAAGTTTTTTTTTTTTCTCTGATGAAAAAGGAATGGACTATTTCCTACAATTGCCAAAGGACTGAGGTCTGCCAAGGAGGTTAATTTTGCTTGCATCATCTTACAGGAATGATCCACCAAGGTATATACTGGCCAGCACAGCATCTGGAAACTTCGCAGCTGAAATTGAATGCCAGAGCTCACTGAGGCAAAATATAAGAAAGCTATTTACAGTGACACATATGATCACAAAGATCAGAGCACAGATTTGGAACAGAAGAAAATTCAACCCTCAACTTTTGTTATGTTTGCCAGTATCTGGTTTAGTACAATTATTCACTTAAAAAGGCTTTTTAAAATTCATTTCAAGAATGAAGATAATGGCCTCAAGTATTTAATTACTAAGGCAGACTAAAGGGAAAGAAAAAAACTCCTTAAACCACATCTTAAAAAAAAAAAAAAAAGCCAACCCACAAAACCTTTTCAAATATGCTCTTAAACTGTCCCAGAATTCTTTTTACTGATGTTTTATATCCTTTCTCTGGAAATTCTCCTTCTGTTTCTCCAGAATATGTACAATACAAATTCTAGACAGAAACCAAGTAATACACACCTACACAAATGTATACACAAGTTAATTACTAGATACTTTAATACTTATATATTCTGTGCCATGGGAAGTGCACATTCTGTGTACTTATACAGATGGATAGATAATTCACCAGTTGAGTGGAAAGTATTAAAGAGGAAAATTATGTCTTGAAATATGACTGGGTGATTATCTTTAGACTCTGAAAGATCCACTGAAGGGGGAATCATCTGCTTCACTAGGTAAACTCCTGGAATAAACACTGGATATACAGGATTCATCTCCAACCTAGCAAATCATTGCAGTGTAGGCCATTGTGTGGATTATGAACATGCATTAAATTAAATATTGTTATGGAGTTTTTCTCCCACCTTAGGATGCACCCAACACTTTCCTCCTTCCTGTCTGACAATATGTTGCCATGCTATAAAAACCCTAATGCCCATTTCAACGATTAGCTGTACATCAGCATTACTACTTCAAATCCACAAGTTTCACATGAAGCATTAAATGGGATGAATATTGATCTGCTAAAGAGGATTTATTTATTTCTAGCTCTATCCAAAGATCAACTATTAGCAGCTTTTGGTGGATCTGTTGAGCTCTCACAGCACAAAGCTACTGCATACATGACACCGGACTTGACATTTCAGTTCTGGAAGAAAACCAAACAGTAAATTCACTGCAATAATCCTAGATAAATGAGATGATCACTGGAAAAGCTGAGATAGTTAAGTGGTCTATCAGAAAAGTCCAAAGGATGATATTGAATTGTTGCAACATAATAACCTCTCTCATGACAACATGGCAGAAGATCACCATATCAGATGCCAATATTTTCACCTTCAAAAAGCATCATTATTTCAGATTATCTTGGAATACTTCACAATTATGTTCTGAGCCGAAAATTTCATACTCAGCATAATAATCAAATACATATCAATATCACAGTATTTACCCATGCATTCCTTTTTTTGTCCTGTTCAGTCAATAACATACTAATAACTGTATAATGCATTCAAAAAACACATATCTGTTTCAACCCTCCCAGCACAGGTAGGAGTTAGTGCTGCCCTCAAAATGTTCTTTTGACTCTCTGTCAGTGGGGATCATTTTTTACTCTTTGGCACTGACAAAGGAGGAAAACATACCAATGGGTGGATGAGGACTGCAGGCAGATTAGAAAAGAACTGGTGAGCTGCCTTGCCTTTTATACTCAGAAGGCAAGGGCATAAGAGGATGCTTTGACAAGGAGTGTTTGAAACGCCAATGTAAGAAGCCATGAAATTTTTGCTGTGTCACTTACACATGAAGCTGAAAAAGTCAGTCAAAATATTGCTTCAGTGCTACGATTTCATCAAGACATATTTCAGTAGCTAATAACATCATTCTAGTCGTTGGTTAAATGTTTCACTTTTATTTATCTCATTTCTGTGCAGAAACTTTCTCTTATGAGAGTATTACTTTAAAGAACACATGGAGAAGAAACAGAAACAATGGCATACAGTGAGAATATTTGCTGCTATTAAAGATTGCCTAATTTTTGTCTTCTCATACGACCACAGTTCTAAAAAAAACTCCTTCCAAAAAAACATTAGGAAAAAAACCTGTGCAGCATGTTACCGCGACCAGATCTGAAAACCAATGCTTTGTTTTGTTTACTTGAAATCTGTGAATTCCTAAATGTCCTTGCCATAAGTAGCACTGAGTTTAATTAGGTTTTTGTCTGTAGAACAGCATCTGCTTCACCAAGGATAGAGAACCTTGGGTCAGTTCCAACTGTCAATGAAAGAGGAGCAAGATGTATTTCAAAATTAGCCCTGTATTTAGACAAACTTAATATGTTTTGTTATTTGTTTTCTTAAAAATATATCTTCCATTTCATCTGTATAAAAAATAAGACGGGCTTCTGGAGACAGCATTTATATGTTCAAATACACTTCAAATGCAGAAGCTTGCATTATTTATAAAATCTCTTAGATGCAACAACTCGAAAGAAGTTTAAAAAGGTAATCTGAAATCTTTCCTGGGTAATCTCTGCTTGGTTAAATATCTTTAATGGTATATCATTACTACAGAGCCCCCCAAAAAATTTCTCTTCCAACAGCCTATTTCATTCTTTTGGAAAAAGAAAACAAAATGAAACAATATAACCATAAGCAAATAGTGTTCAGAGAGTCAGTTCGATGTTGCCTGAAGCTTTCAGGCTATTTGTCTCTGGAACACATGATATGCTACCAAATTCATATCCTGAGAAGTAAGAATCTTTTTCCTGTCATTCACATTCTCATAACATGGCTCTCTATAAACTACCTTCTAGGAACAATGTCTACATTTGCAACATAATTTGGTAGAAACTTAAATTAAGTCACTAATTCTTTCAATATTTTCCGCTACTAAATTAATTTAAAATAACAGAATGTAATAAAAGGAAAACTTACATTTAAAAATCATGCCTATTAATATTTCTGTAGTTTGTTGGGAGTATCTGTCAGAAGGAAATAATATAATGACTATTTGCTTAACTTTGATGTAGCACATAATGCTTTTACCTAACAATAATTCCTTTCTTCACTAATACTTCATAACACTTATCAGTCTGAAAAAGGTTGCACTGCTTATGGTTTGAATATAACTGCAAAATTTCAGGCATGGTAGGTAAAACTCTGTATTCTATCTTTTATCCCGACAGCGTCCTTTTGGCATCCCTATGGTAATTTCTGCCTCTGCAACTTGCTGTACAATTTAATTTAAAAAGGCATAAGCTCTTTCTTCTTCCTGCCCTTCCTCCCAAACCTTTGCACTGAATTCCCAAACTGCTGAAAAATGCTCACATTTTAAAATTATTTTATTGTGAGTTTTAAATTAACCTTTTTATTTTCCCCTTCTGTCCCCCTAGGTTTACTTGCTCATTCTTAGATCACATTTAATCTACATGAAGACAATGAAAAACAAAGATGCTATAAAACAATACTTGGTGTTGAAACAGAGACACTAGTCATCCTTGGAATAATCACCAACAGAGCTATGACCAAAGCCCAAACTCTTCTGCAGAGCTTGCACCAAGTCATGTGAGAAAGAACCTCAGTGTGAAATTTATAACAGTGAAACTTCTTCAGGCAGCAGAATCTCTCAAATTCGCCATATTAACATGGAAATCACAGATCCTTTTGCAAGTCATATTTCCACACAACAGAGCATTTTCTCTTTTGCTACCAAACAACAATTTATGTGCTAATTAGGCATTTTGTGAAATGTCAGTCTGTCCCATCCCATCTTCCCACCCCTCAAATACTCAGGTCTCAAAGAATGGTCATAATCCAAACAGCACTATATGATGAACTCTGTGAAATACATACACCACGTGAAATACAGATGAGGATTTTTTTCATGTATTGTGCTACAAATCAAAAATTCTAACACTGCCTAACAAAACTCCTAGCTGCATAAAAAGATGCAATAAACCTCTCTAACAGTAGCTGATTTGTATGCAACATTGACCATAAGGGTAACTCTTCAGTAAACCTGAATCTCATATATAATGCATAGCAGTTAATAAATCATAGTAAAATCAGGTGGCTTAAAGCCAACAATACCCAACTAGTAATGGAAAGGAGGGAAAGATTTATAGAGAAACAGACTCTGTCTGGATTTTGCTTTAAAGAGGCTCACACAGTGCAGTGAGAAGATCTTGCTGTGGTTTTCAAGTGGACACAACTGTGTCATGCTGACTCACTTCGTCCTTCCCCCAACATTGCTTCTCACTTACCGCAGGTAATGCCCCTTCTCCAGAATCATCATCTTTGACCTTCCACTGGATTTTTTTTGTCTATCAGCTCCACAGCGTCTCAGCTGAAAAGGAGAACAAAAACATCCCACACTAGATTTCAAACTTAAGAAGCCAGTTTTGGGAGGTTCTTTTCAAGTATTCTTCTTTAAGCCTCAAAAAGCCATGCTATGAAGTATTAAAAGTATCAGACATTTCCCAGATCCAAAATCCAGCTGCATAGAAGGGAGAAAACATACTTCAGTGTTTAGGATGGGAAGAATGTTTTTTTGCATTAAATATCAAGTGTAAAACTGTTAGCTCTCTTCTCATTGGAGATCCAGGGGAGCAGGATATTAGAGACTATTGCTGCTGCAGAGATCTGAGAAAATTCTTTTCTTGTTTTTTTAGAGCTTGCCCATGGTGACCAGAGGCACTTAGCCAGGCAAAAGCATTAGTGCACAGTTAAGGTGCAGCACCTTCACATTAAGCATGCTTGCAGCTTCATCAGAAGATAGTGTGATATCAACTACAAACATGTAAAAACTGTCACAATACACTTATTTCTTAGGAACTACATTCTGAAGGCATAGATAACTAATGCTGAAGTTCTTCAGTTCTCAGCTACCTTTATTTATGTCATACGCTCTAACTAAGGGGAAAACATTTCCCTTTTTTTGTTTGGTTATGCTGTTTATGTTTGCCATTGTTGGGACCATCCTAGTTGGAAAACTGCAGCAAAATTTCCAAATCAAATTAAAACCAAACCCCTGCTTCTCCGCACTTAAAAGCAAATTACAAAACGTCTACTTATGCCAGGTTTTTAAAGCCGATTTTGTATTAAAAATACCCGAGTGTCAGACTGATACCGCATCACCAAAAGCTTTCTAAAATTAAAAGCCCCTCGCAGCGTGTCAATCCAACGCGCAAATAAACCACGGCCACGCTGCCAAAACCAAAGCAGTTTAGAAGAACCTCGCACAGGGGGAGAGCCTTTCCCCTTCCCCTTGCCGGGTGCGCTGCCGGAGCCCAGCGAGGGGGGAGCGAGCGCTGCCCGCGAGGGACGCGGGGCGCGGTGCCGCTTTCCCGGCCGGGAGTGCCTCGGGGCGCGGCCCCGCTGCCGGAGGAGCCCGGGCGGCCGCGGGGTGAAGCGGGGGAAGGAGCCCGGGAGCATCGGCCGCTGCCCGGGCACCGCGCTCGGCCGCGGCCCGGCGGCGATCGGCCCGGCGCATTCCCGGCCCGGGCACGAGGTGGCAGCAGCCGCTTGCGGAACGGCGGCAGCGGGCACCGGCAGCGGGCACAGCCCCGGGCTCCGCTCCCGCCCGGGCATCTCGGCGCCGGCCTGCGCGGCTGCCGCACCGCCCTGCTGAGCCGGGGTACGCGGGGCAACCGCAGGATTAAGAGAAAAAATTACAGCCCCACCCCCAGCGAGACACGGACTGGAGACAAAATCACCGCAGCGAAACTGACAGAAATGACGTGAAATCTACCATTTCAGACGCAGATAAATATTTAAGTATCACCTACTGCCAGGGAAGAGAATGGGATTTTCTCCACTGACCTCAGTAGCAGTAGGGTTGAGTGCAAAGAAATAGGGCCATATGTTTTTCATAGATATCTTGTTTTTGACAAAAAAAAAATATTCTTTTCTTTACATGACAAATTATTTTCTTGCAACTAATTTTCAGTATCAAACAGCAGCAATGAAGACCTTCAAAATGATCCAGTCTCAACAATATTTATTTAGTGATGATCATGATGATAGTAATAAACAAATAAGAGTTCTTACCAAGTAATTCAAGTTTGTTCACTGTTTGTGTGCAGTTTGGTCTAGTTCATTTTGCAGATTTTTTGTGACGTAAAGCAAGACGACTAGCACAAATAGTTACCAGCCCAGAGTTTTCCATCTCTGTTGTGCTTTAAAAAGGTAGGGAGATAATTCATGTGCCTTTAAATGAAACTGTCTTGCAAACAAACATTTGTTGCAAGCCCTATAATTGGTGAGCTATCATGCAAGCAAAGGGTTCTCACCCTGTCCTTCCAGAGGCATGGCAGGGTCCTGGCCTGAGCAGTAATCGAGCCCATGACCCCACTGCAGCTCTCCCAGCACCACCCTCTGCAAAAACAGCTGCAGGCAGAACCCACTAATTTTTATGCCTTTGCTTCAGAGTATTGCCCATCCAGGGGACAATCACAATCCCATCTTGTGCAGGTACAACTCACACAGCTACTGTTGGAAGGCAGCACAAGCAAGAAGGGATCCACCTGGAAAGCAGCACCCACTCACTGCCACAGTGAGGAATGCACACTGCTGGAAGGTGCAGCGATTTCCCTGCTTCATCCAACTGGGAACAACACGGCCCAGAGGATGTAGAGGTGCAGAGTATGCTGATGAATGAAAGCACACTGTTCTTATATGCACAACAACTGATGACAAATAATATTGCAAAGCTTTTTCACGTATCAATGCAAGCACTGGATTATGCTTTTCGGGCAAGAAATGTAAACTTTACTCCACATTGTCTTTACAAGTAGCCAAGAAAGTGTTATTCCAGAATTCATAGTTAGACTTGGTAATATTTTGCAAGGAACGGTCTGCTGGCAGGCTCCGAGGATGTACAGTCTGCACAGTGTCTCAGTCTGTGGTATGACTGTAGCTCTTAGCCAGAATATTCCACTGTCAATCAATCCTAAACAGAAAAAGGCACTGCTCTGGCTATTAAATAAAAACAAGAACTTGTACAAATTAAGAAGTTCAGAAGAAAAAATGAAAGCAAAAATGTAAAAAATCCTCAAGTTAATAAAGAAATAAATTATTGGAGAAAAAGTGTAAATAATAAATTTTTCTTTCCCAACACGATCCCTAAAACTAGAACAGAAAACAGCAAAAATTCTTTACTCTTTTGACCAGCTAACTAATATTTTTTGATCAACTTACACTCTCCTTTTGCCCTGATCCCTCAGCTTCTTCTGCAAGAGATTTCATGCAAGTATTCCATGTTCAGGAAGAGTCCTAATGATACTACATGGGTTCAGCCTGTCTGCAGTGCATTTAATTGCTGTTTAATTCCCATTTTTCACTAATAGATGAGACTCTGAGCAGGTGAGGGCCCCCAAAATCTGTATTTGCTTCTTTTTTTTTTTAATAAATCCTTAATAGACGATGCATAGAGTGTCAAGCAGAACCAAAAGGTGCAACTAGAAAATAGGACATTAAGCTTTCTTATCAACTGCCATTTGGTAATGCTTTGTAATATGTGCTCTTTGAAATACTGGTACAAACTCAGCAAAAGATGATGTAAGATTAAATAAAGAGGGTCAGAAGTTTGGGGAGAAGTACTGAACAGTAGCAGAGGAGCACAGCAGCTGTTACACAGCACACAGCAACACCACAGAATAGTTTATGACAGGAAGTGAAGGAAATTCCACAATCCACCTGAAGCTACAGTGGGAATTATATAGGCAAAATATAGTTATTAAAATTGGAATGCAACAAAGACTTCAGGGGCTAATAATGCTTTTCTTGCAAGAGATAGCAAAAAAATCCCCAAGCATCTTCATTGACCACAAACTGCAAGACCACAGCTTTACATCTCAATTGAAAGACACGACTTTTTCCATGATAAATTGCTACAAGAACGTGATCTTTCTGGTATGTGCTTTCCTGGCTAGCAGGCTCCATTTCCTTCCAAAAACTGCAAAAAGAGTTAGTGATTTTGGGATTAAAAAAAAAGTAATCTCTCTAATATATATCTCTCTATAAATATACATTCCTTTATATATGTATATACACACCAACATATATATATATGTAGATAGTGTATATTAAAAAAAAAATCCTCTTTAAAGCTACTGCCAGTGTTTAAAAAATAATTGGCCAGTCTCAATGGTCTCAATGAAATGCTATTTGGCAGTCACAATATGAATATATTTACTGTATATTGCGTCTGTTAAATTTATGTTAAAATTTTATTATTTCTTGCCTAGAAATTGAATTAATTTTACAGCCCAAATAATCACTTCAATGAGCACTTAAAATACCTCACAGAAAAATTAAAGTACACAGAGCATGTAGTGTATTTTATGTCTGCATCTATAAAACACATACATGCCATGCACAAATATTTAAGTATATAAATGTGCAGATTCTGAAAGTACATATGCATTAGGACCATAAATACTCCCAGAAGTGGAACACACACGTTTATGCAGTGTGTATTTGTTTATACAAGTATGACTAGAGTACATAAATGTAGATAAGCCTCATGTGTATTATACATCGAAGGTGCTTTACTGTGATATAAAAGATTCTTTTATGATTAAATTTGAGATGCATGTGTTTCAAGGAAAACTACATGGAAAATAGCTGTCTAGCTCATCTCAGGACTGAACAGATAATGGGTGCTACTCCAGTTTGTCAAATCCCTTTTACAGCCACTGTATCTACTAGAGAAAAATAATTATTTTGCAGATGTTTATTTAAAACCAAACTTGTTCTTGTATTTTGCTGCACTGAAAGATACCAATCTCTTGCAGAGATATAAATCAGCAGTAAAGCAGCATTGATTGCCATAACACCTTACCACATTAAGAAGAAACATGCAATGGTAGGCACACAGTCATCTTTAAAAATGGCAATTCTTCTGAATGCATTCTGGTATCAATAACATTGGGTGGCTTAGAAACTTCAATAAAATTGTACTCATGGTAAGACCTGCTAAAGCAGCAGAAATATTTTTTCTTTTCTTTAAATGTAGCATAGTAAATACTGAGTATTTTATAAAATAATTATACATATATATATAAACCCCCAACCACTATATTGTCCTTCATTACTTGAAAATATTAATTTCCCTTGCTTTATTCAGTGCTTTGAGTAAGATCCACTCCTAATGCAATTAATGCTGAACAAATAGATGCAACATTTAAGACTGACTTTGGAACCTTAGTGACTTTCTTTTATTGTCAAGGGGAATTTTTGAGATGCACATTGAGTAAATAAGTAAATAATGGGACATCCTCATCGTATCCTTCCTCCTCATAAGCTTCTTGCCTTAATTTTTTTTTGACTATCGCACTAAGTCTGGAGCATAATTTGGCAGTACACACAAATGGAGCGACGAGAGTCTCTCAGATTCCGGTATCCCCAGCTGTTGGCTGTGCCAGACCAGCCAGGTACACACACACCCCAGGCTGTGCCCTCCTGTGCAGGCTGGCCAGGCTAGAGCCCAGTTCTGCCTGGCACTTGTGACCACAGTAGCTTGTTGCAGCTCAGGCTGGGGGAGCTCACGCTCACACCATCCGTGCCGCTCATCTCATCAGGAGAGCTGCTACCAGAAGGTGCAATTACAGGCTTGTCTACAGACACACAGGAGAGTTTTAGCCACAGGGAGTCTCTGTGGGACTCTACCCTCTAGGTACAATTACTGAATTTGCCTCACCAATGCACAGTTAGGTGCACACTAGAAATCTGGATGTTATGAGCGTGGATATGTTCTCAGAGTTTTGGAAGTGTGCCCATTATACTGACTTCCCACTGCTCTTGTGCCCAAACTGTGGCAATGCTTTTTGTTGTCATTTTAAGATAATAATTCTTTTGATGCCTGCAGAAAGAGGCATAAATAACTAGGGTCCAGTTTCATTCCCCAAATTATTTGTTCTTACAGCCTGTTGGAAATTTAGCAAGCATTATTTGTAACTATGAACCAGGAATATAAAGATTTACATGACCTTGGCATTCACACCACAATTATCTATAAATTCTGGCTCGAGTCATGATTATTTATCATCTTTTTGAAGTGTAAGCATAGACAGACTTTCACAAGGCTAAGCAGAAAACCATCCACAACTTAAAATTGCCTTAAGCAATATTTGCAGTACAGAAGATCTGATCCTCTGATCCTAGGGAGGGCTATTCCCAAAATAATCTTATGGAAACACATAGGAGAGCAGACTCAAATGAATATTATTCACACAAGGACAGAATTTGAGATTGGGTCCTAGTTTGTAATTTATTATTTTAGACTGCAATTCACAAAATACTTGATTTCTTCGTTATTGAGCTTTACAGACTTTAAAATCCTTCGATGTCCTGTTTTATATTTCATTTCTAATTCTTTGCTTCTGCTATTTTGCCCTTCCCATACCAGTCATTCCTGTTTTCCTTACCTACACATTTTTGCATAGCTCGAGCTGAGTTGGGATGTTTACAGATGGCAGGTATAGGCGTGGGGGGATGAGCCCACACAAGAAGCAACTTGTTGATTCAAACAGCAAGTGAGCAAACAGTTAGCAGATTTGGACTGCTCATCACAGAGTGAGGGCCTGGACAAGATGACAGCAGCAGTCTGCTTGAAAGCAGGTTGGGACCATTACTGGTAATTACAGTTAATCAGCAACAATTGTCTTGACCAAGATACAGATCAACATTGAGCACTAACCTAACAGGACCTAATGAGTGTAATGGAGGATGAAGACAGCCTGATTAAACTTGCAAGGCACTGAATGACCTGAGCAGATGAGGCATTATAATTCCTAGACACACTCTCTCTCTCTCTCCCCTTCTCCTTCCAGTCCCCAGTGCAGATGAAAATGAGTCCTACAGCTATGTGGTGCTACAGACTCTGTCACAATATGCTCACAGTGGTGGTTAATGGAATTAAACCTTGCACTCTGGTATGACTGGATATATTTATATGCTTTATTTTTTTTTAAGTAACTAATATTATGCTATATAGTGATTTCTTAAAACTCATCAATAATGTTGTTCAGCAGCCAATGGTTATTGCAATACCCAGACAAATTTTAAAGCATTTTGGAGATGTAAGGAATATGGATGCATTTAAACATAATGGAAAGAGATTCATGCTTTTCTATATCCTTGCTGGTAGTACTCTTTCCACTAGAGCCTAAACTGATCAGGCTCTAGAAGGAAGAAGAGCCTTCTTCCTCATGAAACTTGTGTGGAAACAAACAATTTTAATCCTTAAGATCCTTGTTAAGTATATAGTATTATCATAAAATATAATTTTTTTGTCATTTTTGCAGGCAAGTAGTTCTATGTAAATTCTGATCTGAAAAGTTTCTGATTAAACAAAATCTGATAAAAAATTTAAGAAATTTATTTTGGCATTTATATTAAAAAAATCTGCAATAACCGTATATTTTACAAATTTTACATTTAAAAAGATATTGCTTCTCACAGTATATGCTTCAAAACAAGTAATAGTAGCCTTTCAATAAAAACAAGCCATAAAAATATTTTTCTATTGATTCTTCAGTGTTAAGAAAGTGAATGTGCAAAAGAATGAATTACAATTCTCTAGACTTTTCCAAAATGTAAGCACAGATGTATAGGTTACTTACTGAAACACAGTCTTATCAATACCCCTTCTACTTCAAAGGAAGAATAATTTGGCCAAAACTAGAAGAAAAGCTAGTCTGACACAAGCCATCAAAACATCTAAAAGCCAGTCAGCATTGGTACACCTGTGTTTTGTCAGGCCATAATGACACGTTTCTCAGCCTAGTCCTATTTTCACATATGCTTCACACTGCACCTATAGATGCTTTACAAGAATTGTGTAGCCAGTTTCACCAGGAATGAATAAGTACAAGCAAATTCTTATTTAGCAGAGCATCTCTGCTGAGTGTCACTTTGTTTTATGTTTTGGGATATTTTTTTTTGTGTCTGATCCTGATATAATTTTTTTTTGAGCTGAAATGACATAATTATAAATGAACATAAATACTATTACCTGTTCTGCACTAAATGCATAGCCTGATGCAGCCCAGTCTTTCCCTGCTCTGCCTCTTTCTCAGTCATTAACCTCCCATTTTCCTATTCAAATCCTGCCCAGTCTCCTAGCCAGCCTGCTGTCGAGCTCTGCTTGGCTATTTGCTCTAGCAAGACATTCAAGAAAGTTACAGAATCAGGAGATGCTACAGCTTCCCTATCCTACACCACAGCAAAAATCCCAAACAAGGTAAAAGAAAGGGGAATTCTCACACTGGCCATTTTGTTCAGAGTGGGGACTCTACTGGGGTAGTACATTTCAAGGTGCTAGGGTAAAAGGAGGACTTAAAAAAGAAAAAGTTGGAGAACTCCATTAGACTCCAAAGCCCATCCTGCAGCTCCTATTTCATTGTGTTAATCCTACTGAATGACCTACATTCCCCTACAAACCCCTCAAGACCAGGAAATCATGCTATGTCTTATTTTCTGAATAAAATAAGCCAGGTTCATTCTCACAACATTGCATTGTGCTGATGCTTCAGCTACACATGAGTCTGCCAGAGAAATTCTTCTCATCAAAAGGGACAAACTGACTTAGGAGAATCACACACACACACACAAGCCTACAACCACTCTCCTCTGCATGATACAGTCAAGAGCAACTCTCCTGTTATCCAGAGTTCAGCAGCATCAGGGTCATAATGGAATTCTGGTACCATTACTGGCTTGTGTCCTTGTGTGTGAGGATTGGCTTATCACAAGTGTTGTTAGGAGCCACTCTGCTCCTTTGGGCACTCTCTCTAGAAAAGGTGCTGCAAAGAACCACAGATACACTCAGGTTTCTCTGTTGATATATCATGCTGAATGAGTGAAGGGTAAGAAAAAGCAGTACCAGGGAGGAATGGAGTTTTCCCTGAGCAGCCAAAAATCTCAATTTGAGCACCAGTTCAGGCCAGCTGTGCACCTCATCTACATTTACCTTTTGGGCAGACTGGACAGAGTTAAAGATTGGGCAATTTTTAAACAAATTTCAGAACAAAATAAAATCTATTAAGGCTTTGGGTTAAAGATGAACATCAATCTGAGGTTTAGTTTTTTTCACCTAAACATCTCTGCAAGAAATATGGGTAATACCTACTATATGTTAACTCTAAAAAATAGGACCTTTGACCAACGTAGAGAGGCAAAACATTATTTAAGCAGTTTGGAAAACATCTACAATTATGTAAGATTGTTGTTAAGTGGTCCAAGATATTAATGAAGTCTGCTAGAGGTACCTAAAACCCCAGTATGCATATAAGGCATCCCATCCTTTCAGCTTTATTTTATGAATACAAACAAAATCAAAGCAAAATAAAAACAATAAAAACCCCTGACCAACAAAAATGGCCACAAAACCAAAAAATTTAAATGATCTAGAAAATATCAGTCTTTTACACTTTCCTAGGAAAGCAATAAAAGCAACTGAAGTGTGCCTAGATTCAATCCAGAAGTCACTTTTTAAGTACAGGATTTGTTCTGGAAATGTATTTCTTTTTAAATATAATGTAAAAGATGGAAAGGTGACTGCTTTGTTGCTGCCAAGGTTTCCCCTCCTACTTGGTCATTGTCTCTCAAACCTTTTTAGTTCATTTTTAACTAGGACATAATTTCATGCTTTACTAGACTGAAAAACCCTTTTATTTTCCAGACCTCTTCTTCACATGAAGACATTTAACACTGTAATTCAATGATATGTGTTTCTTTCTATAAATTAGAGTTCCTTAATTGCCTCACCACAGCACATTCTCTCCCTTTGTCCCTAATTCATTTTTATGTCCTTTTTGTCCTCTCCAATTTCCAGCACATTTTCAAATCTGTTGACATCAAAACAGACTAAACAGCATCAGTATCACTTAACGTTTAGAGACTGCTAAATTGTTAACCAGAGATGACCTAACCTTGCCTCATAATTTACATACAAAATTTAAATATTGTAAGACTAAGATCCAGAGAAAGGAAGGTTTTGCACTAGAAATTATAATGAAGGGAGGATACACTGCCAATAATTCTTTCTCTGTCTGTGAATTGAGCTAATTTGATACCAGTCATGTTCAGTACGAAAAACATGGGGTTTAAGAAACAAGAAAATTTACTTAAGATGTATCTCATAAGTCAAACATTTTTGAGGATTTAAAGAAGCCCATTTACTATTGTCAACCTATTATTGCAAAATACTACACACAACTGTGATTCCTATCTCTGTGCAGAACATGAAGGAGAGTAGATTTAGATTTGATATTAGGAAAAATTTCTCAACTGTGTAGATAGTAAGGCACTGAACAGATTGCCCAGAGCTGTTTTGGATGCCTCATGCCCTGCAAGTGTTTAAGGCCAGTTTGGATGGAGCTCTCAGTAGCCTGGTCTAGTGTCCCTGTCCATGGCAGGGAGTAGGAGCTAGATCTTTAAGGTCCTTTCCAAACCCAACCATTCTATGGTAATATGCTCCCTGACATCCACAGGAGTGAAGAGTTCTTCCTGACCTTGTGGATTCTGTGCATCTCACTGGTTTGAGCAGCATTCTTTCCTGTGCTTAAATCAGAGATCATTCTGAAGCAACTACAAAAGTTTTGGATACCCTGCAAACCAGTCTAAAGAAAACCTTTAGCCCTTACAAAGACCTTATAAGGCCTTATACCCAAGCATTGACAGGGTGGGAGCAGTATCAGTCATGTTCACTATTAAATGTTCTAATGGTTTTTACACTTTTTCAATCTGGAATTTAATTATTTTCAACGTCACCTTGATTGAAATTGTACCAGTACAAGATTATTTCAGTACAATCATCCCTGACTCACATAATGAAAAAGAACATAAGCATTCACAGGACCGAATCAGTTTACCTACACCAGTTTTACATAATATGCTTGTGAGGATTGCTTGAAAGAGTGGAGCTCCTCCTCAATATATAACATATTTACAGAATTGGAGATGCCTTGTTTGAACTTTATTCCAGAGCATCTAGTATAGGCTAGCATGAAAGTAAGACAAATTTAGTAGATCTTATTTCAGTTACTAAGCAAATTAATTCATGAATCTTGCTATTTGCTTATGTGCAGTTTATTCCCAGTCTAGTTCTTCGGTTTGTGCTCTTCTGTTTGTGCAGGAAAAAAAAAAAAGGTTTGTATCTCTTGACAGTTTATCAAATATGCCTGTCTTGCACTTCAATGCTTCTTTTTATCCAATTTTTACTAGAATGACACATTTTCTGAATGATGAAGAGGTTCATCATTCCCTCCCTTTTACATGAGGAAAGTGAACTACAAACCCTGTCTGTACATATCCAAACACATTCCACACTTTTGAAGGTAAAAGCAATTGTTAGATGTTGCTTGAATAATATACAATTTTTAATGAACAAGACACTTGCACTTTTACTGAATCCTACAAAAACTAAATTGGAACCAAGCAAACAAAAAACCAGGGGCTCAGTCATGTGAAAATTGAATGTAACAGGAGCAACAGGAAAAAAAAAAAAAAAAGAAAATCTATAAATGCAACCCCAGAAGCACCCCTGGTCTCAAGTTCCAAGAGAAATGCGATGAAAATATGAGTACTAATGGACTGGTGAGCTAGAAGGACACCTGTCTTTTTCAAATTTCTTGGCTTGCCATGTAAAGGACCAAAGAATGCATATACCAACTGAATGTTTCTTTTTCAGATTTTCCTTTTAAATGAGATATCTCAGAATCTGCTTTTAAAAAGTAATTGACGAAGTCTGTTGCCTCTGCTTACATAAATATTGGTGTAATAGTCCTCGATTCACTGCATCTGGAAATGATGAAATCAGTTGGTTTTTAAGCCTGATAGCAAATCATCATGATGCATTTGTATGAATACATACAAAATTCATTTGTGTTTTGCCCTTCCATGATGAATGTTTCACTTGAACAGGAGGAATAACTGATAATACAGCATATTTGGCCTAGCCAAGATTCTCAAGATGAACTGCAACAACAGTTTCCAAGGGAGAGAGCAGGACAAACTATGCTTAATTTTAGGTGCAAGTGCATCTGAAACAAACTTCCAAAAATGGGGATTTTTTTTTTTCCAGATTGGATAAGAACTTGAATCTTGGTCAAACCTCTTTTAACCTGAATATTTGGGCAGAAGTCATGATTCAGAGAGACTCCTGTAGGAGCCTAATCACATTGTGATTCAGAGAAGGATCAAAACCACTGAGCTGGTTGCCTTCCCCCATGAAAAAAGTACAAGAGAAGAAATTAAGACTATACTTTGATATAAAAAGTCATAGAATCATTTAGGTTGGAAGAGACCTCAAAGATAAGGTCTCCTCTGAGCCTCCTTTTCTTCAAGGTGTAGAAGCCCAGCTCCCCTGCTGCTCTAAATTTTTTACACTAAACTTCCTTGGCCATGATTCATCTTAAAACTTACCTGATTCATCTTCACCTTATCAAGGTAAATATAATCTGAGGCATAGAAACAGTAATTTTATTCACTGCTAAGTCTTACAGTGATTATAAATTCCAGTTTGGACTAGGAAAAAAAAATCCATTTGTCCAAGTAACTTACTCCATTATTATAAGAAACATTTTTTTATTCAAAGGCTGAAGAATTACTATATATAGATACAGTTTAAGTAGGCTCTATTAATTTTGGTCTTAAGCAAACACATTTTTGGTCACTATTTCTCTTTTGCAAATGGAAACCATCTGTCATATTTTTCTTTTTCAGATGCTAGAAAAAAGTTTCTTAGTGGTTGCTTTTTCTTACACTTGAGTTTAAAAAAAGCTGATGATTTTTTTTTTTTTTTTTTTTTTTTTTGTTTAAACAATACCAGTATTTCCTGAATGTAATTTTATGGGCATACTTTTATTTTAGAAGTTCCTGACAAAGAGTCAGTTGGAAATAACTGAATCAATTATAGTGTGTTCATACTTGTCTAATACCCCATTAGTTCAGAAATAACTAACTCTAATCCCCAAAAAAGGGAAAGTGCTGAATTTTCTTTGTTTTATTTGAACTCTCCTTACAATTATAAAGGCAAGCCTATTGGCTCAGAGATTTGTGTTGCCATGTGCCAGTACTGGGATGCCTGGTAATCAGTTTACTTCCTGCCACAGCCAGCCTCTGATTCTTCCAGGAAACGTTAAATATTTTAGTGTGGTTGCATCCCCTGTCCCCTGTTGCCATTTAAATCATCCTACATTCTCTCTAGCCTGCTCTGGGATGCTGTGCAGTACACTATATTTCTGACTTTAGTATGAGGGCTCTGTGTGTATAATTTTTCAGCTGCTTCAGTTCGTTTGTGTGGAGGTAGACAGGGTCCAGTTGCCAACACTCACATCTGAAATAAAGAATATTCTTGGTCTCATTCTACTTGTTTGTTCTGTCTGGTACATTCTGCCTGTGAACTCTGTTACAACTACATTTTACAGGGTCCTCTCCTAGCAAAGTTTCCGTTGATATATTATTATTATATGGCCATTTATATAGACCCAACTGTGTTATTTCCATTTTATTGCAAGGACATAAAAGCTGGAAATTTACCAAAAGTACAGAAAGGAGACTAAGAGCCTTTGAAAGAAAATGCCTTAGGGAAATACTGGGTATTAAATGAAGTTGATTTATAGCTGTTGCCAGAATCCGTCAAAGCTTGAGGATTCCCAAATACAAAGTTACCCAGAAGAAAAGGTAGAAATACTTATGTTAGCAGTACCAGCCATAATTGTTAGATGTGCTGTTGAATCATTGCCGTGTACATGATGGCATGATCAGTGAGATGGTCCCAGCCAGAATGTTCCCTCCACCCTGGTCCCACACAGTTCTTAAAGAGGAAGAACTAATTAAAAATAGGAACCTGGAGGTTGCACAAACAAAAAAGCCCTTGTAGTACACCACAGAATAAGATCTGTTTGCCTAGGAAGGCTTCAGATTTGTAATATCAGAACCGACAACAGTATTAGACATGTAGGAAAATGAGAACATACAAAACTAGCATTCCTTTCCAGAAATCTCTCTCATTCATACTGAGTCCTGACTCTATTTGCCCATTAGGGGTTGGCTTGTCTAGGTTACACCCATGAAAACAGGTAACAGCAGCTGACCAGTAACAACAAATCACTTGTAAACTCTTTCTCCACATCAATACTGTTCATCCCTAGAAGTGTTCAAAGCCAGGTTAGATGCAGCTTTGAACAACCTGATCTAATAGAGGATGTCCATGGCAGTAGGGTTAGAATTAGATGGTCTTTAATATCCCTTCCAACTCACACCATTCTGTGATTCTATAACTGCAAGATAACATGGCTTAGATTTTAGTAATTCATATGATCTTCCTGTCACAGGAGGAGTAGAGCAACTGCATGGAGAAATGTCCACAGTAGAGTAGGGAAGCATCTATAAATGTATTGTGCCTCAAACTCTCAATCTGCACATCAATCATTTAGGAGAAAAAAAATAGAGACATACATATATCTATATCTTCTGATAACCACTAAGTCATGTCTCCCCACATTTTCACATTACTTTCTCAGCTACTTCTCTCATTCTTGCTTTTAACAGTCATTATTACTTTCCTTTCTCCATACCCAGCTCCTCTTTCATTTATGCTGTTTGGAGACTGGCTTTCAGAGACATATCCTTTGAAGACTTCAGTTGCCCATTTAAGGCAAGGAATGAACTCTTGCTCCTATTAAGTATTTCATTCACTGATAGGCATTGATGTTCTGTCCTTCTGAAAGAACTCTCTACATGTCTCAAGCCTCTGGGCAATGCTTTAATGCACATAAATTAAGGAAAACAAATGGTAGAGATCAACATCACAGAGGCCAAATTAATAAAATAGAGCTTAATGACTTCAAATTGGACACAGTCTCAACACTTAAGTTCTCAGAATAAGAGAATTTTCTCACAGATTAGAAGACTAATAGTTATTTGGAAATTGTCTTTTCAAAGAGCTTGGCTGTGTTATGCAGTGCTCCAAATCATGCTAAACACTGTATGTCTAGGACAGAGTCAGCAGCACATGGGACTTGCTAGTAATTGAAAACAGGTTCTGAAGCAATGATTATCACACAGTGAAACTACAGTACCCCACATGTTGCATAGAGCCAGCCAGTAACCCTAGCCATTTTCTTTTCATCTGAGAGAATAGAACCATGCACTGGATAATTTTTTTTTTTTTTTTCCAGTCAAGCAGTAAATACACTGTGAACTTCATTTTCAAACTGTGCTGATATCTCCTGGATTTACTAATCAAATATCAACTCTGCACTAAAACAAGGCACATGATTACAATTCCAAGACAGTAAGTCAAAAGACTATTATGCAACTGCAAGCTTCCTAAAAAAGCTTCCATCTACTTTAGCCTAGTGTCAGGTTATCAGAGATTCACTGATTCTGAGAAAGAAGTGTGAGTTGTATACCTGGATTTCACAAAACACTGCATTAGGTTTCTGAAAACAGTTAAAATTCCTATCCAAATTAATTTACACACATTTTCACTTAAACACTCCTGAAGATTCCTTTAAGCATAATTCATCTCAAGATTACTGCAAGAGAATCAGCCAACTACAAGTTCTTTCCTGGATTTGGAAGGAAGCTGCAGCTAAAAGTGTTCGGTAAGGCACCGAGAAATTTGCACACCCCTTACCAAAAGAACCAAGTTAAGACACCCTTTAAAGATCCAGTTTCCCTTTCCAGTAGAGGAGTACAATTCAGGGAAGATAACCAAAAAGTTACCTCAGTGGATGCCTGGGTATTGTGCTTCCAGATATTTCCTCTCTCACATTAGGCAACTCACAAAGCAGAGCTCTATAAAAACAGGGTTGCAGGATCCAAGATCACTGTCTTTGTTTATTTCCAGGTTTAAGTCATTGCCTACTGAATAGAAAATGTTCTTTCCCTTCTCAGCTCTACAGATTTCCCCGAATGTTTGCTGTTCATTTCTATTGCTACTGCTAGGCGGTATTTCAAAGGCTGAGCAGGGCCATAGTTAACCTCTTTGTAATGTTATTGCCACCCATGGCTGGCATAGAAATAAGAAAACAGCATGGATGATACAGAAAGTCTGAACTCCCTTTCAAATCACTGTCGTGGCTTTGCAGAGTGAGCAGGATTAAAGGGTAGTAAGAATTGATTTTCTCACAGGAGTCAGGTATAGCTATCTACACAGCAATCAGGTTTCTGGAACAAGAGAACATAATTTGTAGAATGACTTGATTTTTCAGGCCAGGACTTCACCTGATATATGTCTGTGGTTTTTTTGTCATTGTCTAGTGAACAAAGAAGATGGCAACTGAAAGTTGGAAGTCTGATGTATGAGACAGTTTCACAGACAATTATTGAAGTGATCTTTTGGTATTTGAATGGAACATTACATTAATAATTTCCATATGTCTGTGTGTGTTTACAGTTGCAATCCTAAAATTTTGATAATGTGAATTTAAATTCTGTATTACTAAAATTTATAAAGCAGAATAAACTTGATAACTAAATTTCTTAAGTATTAGAATCATAATACATCTTCATTGAAGATGTTTCAAATAAGAGCTTTTTACATCTCTTGTAGTTTTGTAAAGGTGCAGTTCATTTTATTTCTAAAATCTGAACTTCTTAAAACACTTTAAAATTTCTATTCTGAGCTTCTCAAAAGACATTTTTAGGTAGTGTTCCACTATTGATGAAATGCAAATTGTCTTCTGGAGGATTTCCATTAGTTAATAGCTTTCTCTGCTTATTACCTGTAAGTCATTGGTTTTGCTGGAGTGACTTTAAAGGCAAATACACTTGCACAACTGGATCCTCCCATAAACTTATTTTTGTCAGCTGTTTTGAATTTTGTGATGACCTAAGATAATGTGTTCAGCCTCTCAGCTCTCCGTGGTTATTTTTTTAGCTACAAAGCCAAACAATTGTCAATGACTTCTGTTGCATAAACTTGCCAAGCCAAGATCTAGAGCATTTAATGAAACAGAAAAAAGTAGTTTCAGACTATTAAAATGGTCCAGGTGCCTTTCATGATTTTATAGCCAACTTTTTCCTATTTAAAAAAGTCTTTCAAATTTTTCCTTTGCATGGTCTTTTTCACTGAAAAAAAAAATAAAAATAGAAGGAAACTTGGAACTGAAATTATTTGGGGAAAGAAAAAGGTTTAAATAAGCAAAGTCAATGATCTAAAAAATAGATTCACATTCTCTTGGCTGCAAAAGCATCTTTAAAAACCTCTGATGTTATTGAAATGCTAATGGATAAAAAATTTCACTGGAAAGTATAGTTTTTTCATCTTGACAGTAGCTACTCAAGATGAGTAAGTCTGGACCCGCTTCCATGATTTACACTGACAGAAGGCAGTGGAAGAGTTAATAACATCTTCTTTTCTCTTCACCTTGTAAAATAAGGAAACAACAGGACACTGGAGAGATTAGAAACTAGATCCCAGGATTTAACAATCTTAAAAAGAAAAGTTCCATCCCTGAAGTGCTGCAGCTTCCCAAGCTCTGAAAAAGAGATACCTATGATGTGCAAAGAAAGTACAATTTACCATATAAAATACACACTCTAGTGAAAATAGTTCACTGAATGGGTGAGTCCAAGCTGAAGCCTCATTTTTTTGTGGCTTAGATGTGCATCACTTGAATGCACACATGATTTTACACATTCCTGCTGCATTGGTGTAGTGCTGTGTGTGCTAAAGAACTTTAGCATTTGTGGGATAACAATCAATGAAATAGAGAGTATCATAACTTCTGTTCAGTTTAATGGGAAAAGCATCACTTTTTTCTGACAAAACCTGAAGTTATAAAAGCAGGCATAAGAACAAGTATATCACTTCAAGTTGCAGATACATTGCTATTGGGAGAACTCTCAGGTTCATTTTCCTTCTGCTGTCAGCAGAGGTTTTTAAATAAGGATAGTTTTGATTATGCTTTATTAAGCTCTTATTAAGGAATTGGTCAAGCAAATTGTTAATCTGGATTCAAACCACAGCTCTATCACAGAAATCCTTTGAGTGCCTGGGCAAAACACTAAACTTTGCTAGGCTCTGGTTTGTAAAATAAGAATAACAAGTCTTCATTATCCAACATTTTGCACATCTTCTGTGCCTACATTGCAAGCTTTGTGGAGAAAGACTGCCTTCCTATAGTGCCTGGCACAGTGGGGTCTGGATAACTTATGTTTATGCATATGGAAATTCTTAGAGGCTCTGTCTACTGACAGAGTACTGCCTCAAACACAAGCCCTGGGTAAGTCATATCTCCCCTTTGACAGTCTCACAAATCCTTGTGATACACATTATTCACACTAGCACTGTTTCTGATGTACCCAGTTCTCATGGGAACTACCTCTGAATGTCATATTTACAGACTTGCACTAAAGTATATTGAAATAGGTATGAAGCCCAGGGAGTTAAATGCTGCAGTAGGTTAATGCGTTAACCTTTCACATCTGGAGAGCTGAGGTGAAACCCTGGTTCTGTTGAAGTCCACAGCAAAGTCTCACTGATGTCAGCAAAGCCAGACACTGACAGTAGAAGTTCAGACACTGCTCCAGTCACGAATAAAATAGTTCTTTATCAGCAGCCAAGTGTCCAGCAAGCACCCACACGCGTTGCACTAAACTACCAAAGGGCCTGACACATCACAGTAATTTGGCATGGCAACATCTTCCCAAGAGCTGGAATAGCAGAAAGGGCAAGACATTGTGACATGAGATGCTGTGAAAGTTCTTTGAGAAGCCTTTTACTTGTCCCTTACCAATACTCTCAAGTATTATGCTTCTGCCTTTGCACAGACAACCCATACACATATATCCCATAACCTTTCCAGCACACCCAGATCCAAGTATGCTGGCTGCCTGAATTAGAAAAGAATTTTATCTAGACAGCAGGAAACAAATTCCTTACTATGATTTCCTTTGAGTTATTTGATCAAGAATTTTAAAACAAATTTAATGTTAACTGAAGAATTTAAAACTGCCATATGTTTATCGTAGCAAAGTGTGCATCACTTCTTTCTCTAAAGCTTGAAGTAACCTATAGAGAACAGTAGAAGAAATACTCATGATTTTTTGTATTTTAAAAAGTTGTGACCCCATTCTGTCCAATATTGAGAATCTGCATCAAAATTAATACACTTTACCTCTGTGACCACTCAGTATGATTTCTATAGCAATTCCTGAGTCAAAACTATTTTAAGAAAATATACCCTAAGAAACATCAAACTCAGGACATCAACTTCCAAAAGAAAGTAATCTCTCCAATAACTTCCTCCTGACAGATATTCACTAACCCAGACAACATATTTCTTCCCTGTACATGGTTAAGTCTAACACAGTGTGAAAAGATTTGTCTTCTCATAAAATTTAGGAAGAAAACTTATCTACATTTAGGATTTTTTCTCTGGGAATCCTAAGGTTCAAAGGAATTATTGCAAATAAAAGGTTAAAAACGTATTATGTTTATTCATATTTAAACAGAAATGTAAAACTGTTTGGTAAAGTATTTTGCAGAATACTGTTTTCAACAGCCATTTAGTTATTTGAACAATAATTTATTGAAAAGCACTTTCTGTCCCACACTAGATTTGATATTAAATTTCTGTCATTTTAATCTGGTAGCAAACTGACATATTGCTGGGACATTGCTCACAAAGAACCCTGCTAGTATGGGTTCTCTAGCCTTCAATATGTCAAAGGCTGTGACAGAGTAGTTGATGTATACCAGGCAAGAATCATCCTCCCTGCAGACCTTCTGCCTGGTGCCCATGAGGGTAATGATCACCCAGTGTATTAACAGCTCCTTACTTTCACATGAATGAGAAATGTGACTAAAAACCTCATCCAGAGCTGTATCCAACACTTGGCCTTCAAGAATGAAAGCAAGGAACAGAAATCACAGGTAGCAATGAAATGCAAACCAGGTACAGAACTGCTGCCACCAGTCACACAAGGGCAGTGATGGCATCTACAGTCAGGTGCAGCAGCTGTAATACCTAAAGGAAGCTGATTAACAGTCATTATTAATTGCCCCCAGATACAGTTTCTGAAGCTGCATAGACCCATTTCTCACTGTAAAATTAATGAGGTTATTATTATTATTCCTGCCTTTCTAAAAGTGTGATTCCCAGGCTCTCAGTGGAACTTTACCCTAAGGAATGTGTTTTTGACAGGAATATTAAAAATTTTAACCTCTTTTTACTTCTCCAGCCAAGGAGACAAGGCCTATCTATTTTATGGCCATATAATTTCTTATATTCATTTTGAGGGCAGTGCAATTAATTGTGGCAGAATCACAGAACCTACTAGCAGGAGGACCATGGTAAGCCTTAACACCAACATAAACATGTAAGTGTTTTGGGTTTTTATTGACTGAACTCTTCCTGCCTTGATTTAAAAGATTTAAAATCTGAAGCTTTCACCAGTTTTTTTGGGGAAAGCATTTGCAACCTGATGGAAATTACATCAATTATCTAAATACGTCATAGGATATTAGAATATTTGGGGAAGAAACAGAACCACAAAAACCACAGAGATTTTTGTTGTAGCCAAGTACTTAAAGTCTGCAAACCATCTGTGCAGCTACTTTTTCAAAGAATGTGAGTCTCAGAGGTATAACCTGGCTCATGTGAAAAAAACACATCTAGCATGTTATTAAACTGAATTTTCCTCTCTGTTAACGTAATTCAATAGCATGTAACAAGGACATGCATTTAAACAGTTCTCATTTCTCATTGCAGCTTGCCTCTCTGTTGACATGCCTGTAACACTACAACTAGTGTGTTAGGCATTGTGGAAAGAACACTCTTAGTGACATAAAAATATATATCTGTAAAATGGTTCCTAAACCCAGAGCATTAAGTTTGCATAACTGAATTTTGGGCATCTAAACCAATTTTACTCTTACAGCTTGTCTAAACCTAAAATAGCACAGTACTATATTCCTGCGTACTTTATACTCTGTCTGGTTTGTTCTTGATAGCTCACCCTCCCTACAAACACAGGAGCCAGTAGGAGGAACTACAGTTTCTTGGATCTTGAAAAATTATTTTGAAAGCATTCTGTGGCTTGAAAATCTCCGTGTTGAGCTGATGAATCATTTAAAACTGTTGGCACTTAGAGCTGTTACTATTTTGGCTAGAGCCATCTGCTGATATGCACCACATACAGGTGTGTATCTATACACATCTACACCCACAAAGGAAATGAAATTAACTATTTATCAAAGGCAATGTGAAATCATATTTGCAGACTGATTGCCAGAGCTCATACATATTTTGAACCAAACTCCTGAATCCAGCAGTCTTTTTCTGATAGCTTTGTCTCATCTGGACTCAGATGTGAACTGCTGGCCCAAGACAGACACAGAGACATTGCTGAACATACTAGACTAGCAATTAAACAGACTGGGACACTGAACTTACACATGGAGTTTCCTGACCTCATATGAAGTGATTTTTACAGTCAAACACATTCATACATTCAGGAGTTTCACACAGCATTGGAAAGGATGACGATTCTATATCTGCTAGTATAGGGGGTAAACGCAGGGCTTCAAGCTAAATTAGTCACTGCTATCTTAATATATCATGTAGACGTAAAAATAAAAAATTGAAAAGCAGCATGTAAACCTCTGGAAAAATTAAGTTTATTTCTACATCATGTTTTCTACTGCATCAGGATATACTGCTTTTAGCACTGATGAATTGAACAGTCTGTCAATAAGTGCTGGTAGAAGCACGGGCCCTGGAGGGAAGTTGTTCCAGTTCCCAGCTGGGTACAGCAGGGGGAACAAGTTTCTGTCTGAATGGAGACTCAAGCTTCCCAGGTGTTTGCTGTTCACTGATCAGAGCAGAAGGGATTTTCAGAGCCTGTTGTGAGAGCCCTTCATCAAGCTGTTGACAACACTTCTGGTGGCATTCCAGAAAGGTGGCCTGCAGAAGTAGAAATCCGGTCCCCACTGCACAGACACTCAACACACAGGCACTGATGTGCTACCAGCAGCCAGGCTGAGCTCCCACATGACAATGGCAGAGTTCTACTGAGTGTAAATACAACACAAGACCTCTGATGCCAGAGTATTAAAACCTAATTACCATAAACCAAAGTAAATATTCTAATGTGGACAGCAATCAGTTGTTCATAACTGATAACACTCCTTCCATCAGCTAAATCCCATCTGTTCAACATTATAGACCAGCTACAGCACTGTGATTAATATTTATGATAGAGACTAACTTTTCCAAAGGTTATGTCTCCAAACAGAATCTGAGCATTTCAAACATTTTTCTTTCTGAATGCCTGAAGAAAGCATCAGTAATGAAAGGTCTGGTCCTGCCACCACTGAAATCCATAGCCAGAGCTATCCAACATTTCAACAGAGGGGACGACATGAGGTTTTTTGACTAAGCAGAAAAAAATCCAAAACCCCAACACATAACACCTGGCAAAAAACATCTGAACATAAGGATCTTTATAGCTGACAGTCAAAATGTAATTCTGTCTTTTAAAAAATTTTATATACAAAATTGGCCAATTAAATTTAAAACGTATGAAATTTTGAACATTAGAGAAATATGTTGCCATTCTCAGTGAAATAGTTTTAAAAAAATAGATTTGAAAAATGCTCATAAGTTTTGAAAGTCAACAGAAACCAGTGTAGATTCCTTTGTCTTCCCATTCAGATTACTGTATTTCATTCATTACTTCAATTCTACACTTAGCAAAATTTACAGGTTTGGAAACACCTGCTTTAATTTACTGTGTTTTTAAGTACAGGAAACTAAACAATTTGTCAAGCATAGTATCCTAACAGGTTTTGCCAAGTTCAGATACAAGAGTGTATCTATCAATGATACATTTTCCCAGACCAGAGGGTGAATTGCATTTTCCTATAGCCACTTTTGAGATTAACCGCTTGTACTATAGAAAGAAACACTGGCTCCTTTCTGGAATTGTTCCTTTATTCTCTGATTTAATTATAGTATTGCCCAGGAAACATCATCATCCTCATCCTTCAAAGTTGCACTCATGTCTGCACATGGAGGTGCATGATTGATATTCTTCTACATAAGACATGCTGGGAGAATGAGACCAGAAAAAGACAACCTATCATTCTGGAAATTAATATTCCCTTTACAACCACAAATAAGCTGTCCAGAAGAACAAGTTAACTTTTGCTACACTAACTAGCAATAACATAATATAGAATTACCTTTTCATGTAGCACAAAATGCATGTACATGCCATGGTTTAATTGTAGCTCACACAACATTACAAAAATGTACATAGATCAAATTCTGAGGTATTGTTTGCATTGTTTCCATGCCTTTAGAACCACATACTAGTTAAAACCTGTTTCCTGAAAGTTACTAGATATACAGCTATATAATATATGAAATATGAAAGAAAAAATAATGAAAATTAATATATTATTCTTTTGAAGCCAGGCAAAAGGGTCTATTATTTTTAGACAGCAATATTAGTGTCTAACTTTATTTCAGCTGGAGGACTGAGTTATGGTACTTTATCTGCACCTTTACATTATTTACATACCTTTACATTATTTCTTGGAAAAGAGGTTAATGCTTACAGGGAGCTTTTGATTCAGTGAACAATAGTAGAGTAGCTAACAGCAAAATGAGTGCTTTGCTGGTTTCACCCAGCAGGACTGCCTCCAGAGTCCCCATAGCATCTGTACAGAAGAGCTCTGGCAGTTGCACACTGGGCAGCTCCGCAGCCCAATGCTCCTGGGTAATGTCCGGGGTAGCACACAATTCTAGCATAGCACCTTAAAGAAAGGAGTACTTATACTGAAGATTTTATGTGAGGACGTTACTGGATTGCAGCATACTCAAACCACTTCAAACACATTGAGGAATGACCAAAATCCAAGGAGTACTTAAATTTTCCCTGATTGTCAGCAGGACATGCAGGTGTGGAGCTGTTGCTCACTGCAGTAGCTGCTTGTCCAGCCACTCCCAAGTGCCTCCTTTGTAGGCTTAGACACACCACACCTTCAGAAAGCTGAAGGTGACACAACTTGTTCATGTATGAGGACAGGAAACTCATGTCACTCCTTTGTGAGAGGGTTGCTGTGAAACACCTTTGAACCGGAATCACCTTTCCTGCTAAATGCAAGGGCAAAGGAAATTGGGCATCACACCACAGAACAATCAGGCAGCAGGAGCTGTATCAGATTTACCAGCACTGGGTACAGTGCAGCTGGGTTTGAACTCCAGGTCCCTGCAAGGCCACTTCTCTGCCCACCTGGGGCGTTTCCTGAGCAGCTCCCACACACTCCCGTGCTCAGGGCAACAATGTCAAGGAAGGGCTCTGGGAAATGCTGTGGCTGCTCACTGGGTTTGTTTTCCCAGAACAGTCTCCTCTTCAAAAGCCTCTCTGATTCAGTTCTGCATCCCAGTTTGTAAAACAAGGCACAAGGATGTGATTGAGTGTCCATGGAGTTCAAGGAACAGAAACCAGATACCAAAAAATGAAGCAAATTACTTAATAAAGGAAAATGTTGACTCTTCCCTTTTTTCTTTGATTTTTTTTTTAAGGTTCAATTCTACAAAGAAAATTTTCAAAATGCCCTATTTAAATTAGAACCACATAACCTCTTTGAATATTTTTGAAACATGTTTCGCCCTAGCATCTAGAAAGACACCTCAGAAGGGAAAAATTTCAAATGCTACAGACAAGGCTGGTCATGGAAGAAGTTAAATAGCCTTGTTTCTGGTTTGTGGATGAGTGGTCTTCTCCAAATTTTCTCTAAAGAGACTGATAGACAAGGAGTGCTCCTTTTCTGAGCTAGAATTGGCATTGACAAAATTTGTGTAATTAGGACAACATTTGTGTAAAATTTACAAAATTATATTGAACAAATAATAAAATTTAATAAAGAAACAAGTTACAGGTTTATTTATTCTTTCATCCTTCTCAGACAGTAAGATCACTTTTGATTTAATATTTTTTATTAACTAGGAGCTAAATACTTTCCATGTATTTCTGCAGGTATGTCATAATTCATAACAACTTCACACAACTGGGGGTATAGCAAGTGTATCGTGCACAGAACTATTATTTATATTCCCATATCAGGAGGGTGCCCATTCAATCAGTAGCTAATCTTCCTGTAAAGGCATGTTTTTCATGAACAGGAAAACAGTTTAAAGGTTATGGTGAGCATTTCACATTCCTAAAATATCTCCTGACCCACACAGAAAATATTTTTTTTAAATTTACATTATTAATAGTAGATTATATCCAGGATAGTGTATTTGCAATTATGTATTTTCTAAACTAATTAGAAGAACACCTCAAATATTACATCTATTGATTTCCTCCAATTTGACAAAAGAAGTTTACAGATATAACGTGACATACACATCTGTCTAACCTGCAGAATGATCTTTAATGACTGGAAATACATCACGTCATTTTAGGAAATTTAAAACACTCAGTGACAACAGTCTACATGACTGTCCTGTGATATGATTTGGGAGAGTTACCTAAAATGGGCAATGTATCACTTTTGCCCCAGTATCATGACTGCCACGTTCTTGATTAATATAAACAAGTGACATTCTCAAATGTTCTCCACACCATAAAGCCATCCATAGCCAGCTGGGTGATGTTAAATAAGAACTAATCATAAACATGTGCTTAGTGTGCATAAATGTTGCTTTTATTCCAGATTTTCCTAAAAGAAAATATACTGTCAAGCTACATACACATATTTTAGTCATCCTTTTTTTTTTTTCTCTTTAACCACACAGCTCCATTAATATACTTCAATCTATAGAGGAACATATTATTTGATCTGACAGAAAGACTAACAAGCATGCTATGTTTGAGTTTTGGTTTCCCTTTTCTAGCACTTAAAGAGGTCAAATCCCTTGTATCAATCTGTCCAGGTTGACAACACCTTTTTTGTTGCTGCCAGTCCTCCTGTGGCATTGCACTCCGGGGGAGGAACAGTTCACTGCCTACACCCCCCACACACTTCTCCAGCACCACTGAAAGTGCTCAGTGATTTTCCAAACCCAGCTTAGGAGTGAAATCTGATGGAACGTATTACATTGGATACAAATGCCCAATTGCCTTAATTTGTCTTTAAGTGTTACCCTTTCCTATTGCAGACTACACCAGGTTCAGCAGCCTTGGGCTGCTGTAAATCCTGCAGCTTCACAGCGACCGCATCTCCAGGTGCATCAGCCCAGCTGCAAACACATCAGAGACCATACTGGCATAAATCCTATGGGGTTTGACTCTCTTATCTAATTTTTCATGCCTCTTCTTTAATTTACGAAGCAGAGAGGAAATCTTGCTTAAATCTAAGTGTGTGCCCCAAGTGCCATGAGCTACCTTCTGGAGTCACCCTATAGGAAAGGAGCATCAGTGCCTGAAAGGTGACATCCCTGTACCAAGTCTGTAGAATTGTAAAACTCCCTATTACCCAGAGAGGGGTTGGCTGAAGTCGACAGTGCAGTTCAGGTGTAACTGCAGTGGTAACAGTACAGAGATGGGCTTCTCATCAGTTAATTTTATGCCTCCAAAATTCACATTGAGAAGTTTTTATTAAATTTTAACCCTTTCAGAAGCTTCAGTTTTTCCTCCTTTAAAACCAAAGTTAGTAAGCAAAAGTGAAGTCTAAGCTTTGCCATCACCATTGACCATTTCTCTTACAAAACACGAAAATGTAGTAAAGAGGAAAAGACATCTTTAAGAAGATCCTGTCCAAGCAATTGTCACTTAGCTGAGCTGCAAGTCCCCATCAGTGTTACACAGTATCTCACAATAGTTTAGAAAGATAAAAAACATTTTTATTCAGATGATTTGCTGATCTACAAACTCAAGTGATATTCATATTATCATCAAAGACCAGGTTGGGGAGAGAGAGTCCTAAAGAAATGGGATACTTGCTAAAATTTCACCAAGGTAAACTCTTGGCCATTAATTTAGAGCAGGTGTGGTCTACTACCTATCTTTCACCACAACTGATTTCTAGAAATGAACTTTAATTTCTGTGTTCTGCTTTCAGGGCAAACCTGTCCTTCTTTCCCCAGAAAAAGCCCAGGAAGGAAGACAGTCTGACAGTGAAGGAAAATGTGGCGAGACTGGAGAGAAAAAGCATTTAATGCATCTGAATGGTAGGCTGGTAGTTTCAGAGCGTGATTAGAGGATCCATAGCAGCTTTTACAGACTTTACTGCTTTTGTCTTTGTTCTTCTTTACTCAGACCTGGTAACTTTGCTTGAGATTAGTAATTAATACTGATCCTGGTTCACAAAGGTTTTGTGCCATGTACATGAGGAAGAGCCTAGGGATTTTCCATGTGTGTCTGTCTCACCTCTGCAGGCAGAGCAGTGGTGTGACAGACTGGGTGTCCCTGACAGCCACTTCATGCTCTCACGGGGTCTCTTCCTAACACTGCTCTTTCTCTTTAGAGAGAGGTCACCTTAGCCCCAGGAAACAGGGCTCTGGGCTGATGCAACACAGGTGTCATTCTCACATGTATGGAAACAATAATAATTATACAAAGTGGAAATCTTTCCTGATACAGAAGATTATTTTAATTTACTAGTAACTTGCGCTGAATGCAAAATTTTGCTGGGAGGAGGATATAAAATATCACTATAGGACTTCAAGACTAGTCAGGATTCTGAATCACTAAGACCTGCTTCTGCCTATTGATGGCACACAATAAAAGCTCAAACCAAAGAGCTATTGAGGATATACCACAGGCTTTGCCAGCTTTAGGTTTGGGACTTCTAGAAGGAAGCTTGCTTATAGTACAAAAAGACAGCAAATCTACTACTCCTTTGAAATTTGATGATATCAACTTTCTTTAAAGAGCATAAGCCACACTTTTAAAGCAAGTGCTCTGTCTGAATTACTTAGGAAACTCATTCAACAAGCTTTCTAAAATCAGCCTGTTGACAGGAATTTTATATGTGCAACAAAAAAATGTTTCTGATGTACTAGATATCATCCAAATGTCAATTTCTAGTAAAAAATTATATAAAAATGACAATCTCAAGTCAACAACTTTCAAGGAGGACATCAAGGGCCAAATACCGATCCCCTGAAAACACAGCAATTCTCCCACAGATATCAACAGGACTAGAATCTGGCCTCTACAAAATTTATTTCACACTTGCAACAGCTCAGGAACTTTATCTATATTCAGTGAGACAGCACTGTGAATACTCTTCAGTACCACAGTTTGCATGAAATCATCAGCCAAAATTAACTAACAAGACTGTGAAAGAAAGTGAACATGTGTCCAGCTGCTTACTCTTTCCATTTGAACTTTACTTGGTGCATTCTCTTCAGTCAAATCAATTAATCAAGCACTGTAATTTGAACTGCAGGAAAATGTATGGGGAGAATTTATACACAGGGTGCCTGTTATCAGAAAGGGCCATTCACGAAACAAGTCTTGCTGAACCCATCTCTGTGTAATTCTTAGAAACCAGGGTGTGCGATGATGATTGAGTAAACATCTGTGACTCAGTGTCTAAAGCATGGTTATGACAGCCTCTGGGAGAAGTGTTACTAACCACGCTGCCTCAAGTATTTTCCTGGCCAAAAGATCACATGCCGAGTCAAACACCATGGGAAAAATTAATGATTCTTCATGCTTCCGCAGCTTTTCCTTCGCAGTCCCATCCCACTGGAGCTTGTACACAATTGTTGCAGTTATCTTTACTGGCAGTTTTAAAAGCCCACATGAGATAACCCAAGTGCAGCAGTGCTGCAGAGGTGCAGCACACAGCACATCCACGTTTCACATGTTGCTTGTAGGAGCTGCGGGGGTTTGTCACTGTGCCAGTAACATCTGCCCACTCTTGACACAGGCTCAGCACCACTTCAGGGTAAAGAAAACTGTGTATCCTTCTCTAGAGGCCAATTACCAGGTGAGAACAGTCAAATCACATATTGTCTTAATCACTTCTGCCCTTTTGCCCTGACATATGTTCTACTGCCCTGGGTGTTTACAGGGGAGCATGGGGCTTCCTCTGCTGCTAGCAACATCTGCACAGGTATGTCTGTGCTGAAAAGATAGAATTCTCCCATTTCAAAAGTATCCACAGCAGACACCTTTGCAGCCTGTACCACTGAGAAAATTATCTCAATTTGACCCAATTCAAACATAAGCTAAAGGGAAAACACACCATTTAAGGCTAACTCATTAGATGCTACAGGTAAGAACATTTAAGAATTCATGAAGACCAAGTTTTTAAGTGAATTAAAGTGCATCTCAAGATAAATATGTAATGAGGATGCTTAAGTATAATCTGTAATTTTATTTAAAATATCATAATAGATGTTTTACAAACAGACTACAGCAGAAGTATTTTTGCCTCTTAGATGTTACACATGCAGGTCGGAATATTGTATGCAGCAACACCAATACACCATCTGTTGCTTTAGAGAAGGCAGATATGGCAGTGACAGTGTCCATGGTTGTTGTCCCAGAAGCAGCAGTGAATCTGAAGATTGCTTACAGCCATACAGCTCTAAGTATGACTTTTCAAGCACTGGGCTCACAAACTGAAGTAAAGTCAACACAATCTTTCCCTTTGCAAAAAACAAAGTGCTGTTTCTCACCAATTCTTCTGGCAAACTCTGCTGTAAGCATTTCACATGGAAGGGCTGAGCCTGCATTCTCTGAGCTTGGCAGTGAGCAACACAATCTAAAACTTGCAATCACAGAAATAAATGCAGAGGTAGGGGGGGTGACATCTATATATCTGCAGTCATTACAGACTTCAATTAAGGATTTAATTCATCTTGTCAGCTGAGGAAAGTCAACTGTTACATAATAGCCTGGTTTCCCTCAAATTTGTCCTCTACATCTTCAGAGACTCCCATTTAGCTTTGTCCCCAATGCCCCTTCCCTTTCAAAAGCTGCAACTGTCAAGTGGGCAGACAACATGCATGTTGTGATTTGGGCAGGTGTCTTTTTTGTAGTGCTTTTTTGCCTTTCACAACCAGTACAATGTGATGGTCTTTTTGTGATTCCCCTTGGATATTTGCCTATAACATAACTACCCAGTATGGTCTGACATGTGTTTACATGCCAGTCTTTACACAGGAGAGTGAGACTGAGACAGTACAAGCTTCCCTGGAAGGACAGAGAGAGGAAAATATCCCAATAAAAGTGCAATGCCCAAGAGCATTTGCACCCTATTTTTTAATACAAGCAGCAGCATGCACAGTTTATGAAAAGGTGAGACAACTGTGGTCATTCCTCAAGCTGTCATTTGAACATTTGTATTAAGACTGCCCTTTCATTGTGTGGAAAGAGGCTTTTAGCTGGTTATTCAGATAATGTTCAACTCATGGCTCTGCTGCAAATGGATTGTTGCAACTCTTTGCAGCGCTCAGATGATGTAAAGCAGCTGCAAGCCTGACTTACTTGAGTGTTAAAACTGAGTTTATGGCCAGGCTGCATTACCAGAACTAAGCTGCTGGAATTTAGAGCAAATCTTTCTCTTTTCCTTTTCAGTGTTGCCCAATTGTTTCTTGACTTACTACCATTATCCGCTAAATAGTCCTATCCCTTTTCTATACCTGATTTTTAAAAAAATTAAACATATTCTTTCCCCTCTCCCCTTGTTTTTCAGACAGCTCTTATTTACTCATTTTGGGAAACAAGTCTTCTCAAATGACTTAATAATAGTTGAGTAAAGGACTACTTATTTCTCAAACCTTGGTAGGGAACAGTATTCATGCTTGTGTAGGTAAAGAGCTTTTAATTTTTAACAAGCAAAGTGAGATATATTTTTAGCACATGACGATACCCTAATATGTACTTAAATATATATTCTGCTGTTCACTAGAGCAGCAGGATTCCTCTCAGCACCTATTAGAGGGTTTTTTGGAAATTAAGGCATATTTTTGGCTTTCTTTTTACCTAAGCTATTTTTGCTTCCTTAAGTCACAGGTGAAAAGGACCTGTTTCTTCTTTTGAAGTTTCAAGTTATGCAGGAATCTACTGGCCATGCATAACCACAGGAGAGTGAATGGTTAATTAGCTTCGCGTCAGCTTTGAATAGACAATGTTTAAACTGTCTCTAACATCAATAAGATGATTGCCATGAGGATGATTAGCAGCACACCACAGCAGAAAGCTTTCATCATTCCTGTTGACCTAGTTCTTCATTTTCGTGAACTGTCATCAAAACCTACAGTGAATACAGAATGACTAAGTATTGCCATTTCCACCAACAGTACAATTTGTTCTCTGCTTTGCTGTGTGCTCAATGGAGAGGAGAAAGCTTACTTATTTTGAGAGAAAAACAGATCAAAACCACAAAGTCCTCAATTACGGACCATAAAGGTGGCAGCAGTGCAAGACATCCCAAACTGTTACTCGAAAATGCCTTTGATTGCTCTCTCCTGCAAGGAAACTTGTAGAGTTGAAAGGTTATTTGAGATTTCCCTAGTCAGCCTCTGACATGCACACCTGGCACCCTGAAAGCAGCTGGTACTTTGCTGTTGACCAGGAGATTCCAGGGTTTTGCCAGTAAATCTGCTGTACCTATCAAAGTCACCCTACAGTGACTTAGGACTTTGAAAAATAAATTAAATTCTCCACTTGCAACAGGCTGAGGTTAAGAGTATCTACCTAGACCAAAAACTAATTGCCACCAGTGACCTAACCCAAGTAACCTCTAAAAAGATAAAAAGAATTTTTTCCCATACTGAAACCAGTTAAAAGAGACTAATACTGTATAGAGGTAAACATTTGGAAAAATAATTCAACTTTTCAGAGCTGAAAAAGTCCATTTTTCTCAAAATTGACAACCCTTTCCTCCCCCTCAGTACAGATTCAGATTATTTTCTAGAGTGCAAATCAGAGGTACCACCTAAATTATAAGTTGTAGACACAGATAACACCTTGTACTGCCATTGCAAAATGCACAGCCAGCATTACCAAAATGCTGCAGGTAAGTGACCAGAAACATAACTAACTATAAGTCTGGTTTTTGGGAAGAGCACATATATACACACCTGATGTCATATCAGAAACTTTTATTTGCTGCTAAGGCCCAAATCTATACCACTTGGCTCAGCATTCACTGCTAATTTTAAGCTGGAGTGAAATAAAAATAGCAGCTACCTAATAATTAACTGTGCAGTTAATTTCATGGTAGAGTATTTTAATGGAAGTATTTAAAATACTAATATCAGTGGGAAGGGATGTTTCACCAGAGTTCTTACTTTCTGTTCTTGCCTGTGTGATCAACTATGTAATGTTGAAGATGTTTTCTACCCAAGGGTTTAGATAATTAAGCATGTGAAATAATAGCAAAAGCCTCAGCAAAAAGTAAACTCCAGCACTTCATCTTGAGAACTTGGGCATGAAAGCCCTACTGGTAAACCACCAATTGCTATTGCTGTGGTGGAGAAGTATTGGAAGCATTTAGGGCAGGAGCTGTTATGCCTTTGGTGTGCAAAACCATCCATCTGCAGAAGCTGCTAGGTTTTATATCTTTCCATGCTAGTCAATTCTGGCATGTCAAGCAGATGAGGCCTGGACCTCTTCTCTCTACCAAGTTAACTATGAATATTTTGTGCATCAAAAAAAAAAAAAAAAAAAAAAAAAAAAAAAAAGGCTCTCATGGCAGCCAACCTAATCAAGAAATTATATTGATACTATCAAAATTCCTTAAAACCATGTGCAAAATTACAAAATGTCCCAAACTGATAGAAATGCAAATTTCAAGATATAAACAGCACCTTATTCAGTGGCTGAAAGACCCCTGAATACACATGAATGATTTAGTTGTTTTCTGTTTTTGATCTGGCTTCCCTAGTGAGGTTAGAGGATGTTGAAGCCTGTTACTCCTCACAGCTTTCAATTTACTGGTACATTACCTTCCAGTGATACTATTTTGGAACAGCCCCTTTACCTGCTTGTTTAGTTCACCTACACCCTCCCACCTTACTAACCCTTCTCCTCAAAAAGCACGGAGTGCAAAACAAGTTTCAGTGATATGAATTTACATATTTTAGTAGCATCAGAAGGACAAGTACCATGTTTGCAGAGTAACATTATCTTCCTCCCTAGCATCAGTTTGAAAAACCTGGTGCATTTTTCTGGTGTTTAGTGTTGCAAAATCTACTTGCACAGTCTACAAAAGAAAAATAGACTATAAGAGAAAAAAAGTGAGTAAAGATTGCACTGAAAATTACATGTGAGGCTCTGTTGAAACTAGACAATAATAAGGTAACTTTGAAAAAGGGCAGTGGATAGGACAGTTTCAGCATCTGAAAAGTTTAATAAGCTGCCTAGCCCCACTTCTGCTGTTGGTTACACTGGTGTATATGGGGGATCAGTGCTTTGAACATCCCAGAGCTAACTCCAGATTTATTCCAGGTGCAATAGAGAGCAGGATGCAACACAACAAATATGTGGAAAGGAAAAGATATTGCCTTTCTTATCCAGTGTCATTTCAAAGTTTATACTTTAGACTCCATGGAAGACTAAGAATCACAGTCCTTGCTTTAGGATCGCAATAGTTGACTTCAGTTACACTGCAAATAAAGAGCCTTGAACAGCAAATCTCTTCATAATCAATGGCTTTGGTATATGCCCAACCAGTACCTCCTGACACCCTCTTATGTTCAACTGTAATTTTTCCAACAGGTCTCTTCCCCCTCTCAATGCTCCAGGCTGGTGATAATGCAGAAATGTCATTAAGTGCCCACCACACAGCCCATTGCCACCTCCAAAACCCAGCCCTAGTCTCAGCATCTTTCAGCAAAGTCAGGCAGCCCCATGTAGCTTTAAAATTGAAACAAGATTGTAGGTACTGGTAAAATTACCATGTACAGAGGTTAAATTCAGGGAGAAACTTCCCAGTCACAGGTGTAGAGAGCCTCCACACTTTGCATCAAATGTAACCAATACCACTTTTTCTGCACTACTCACACTGACCTTCTGAGAATGCTAAGGTACCCTCTGAAATTGGACTGAGGGGTGCACAAACAGATAATCAGGTTTTTTTTTCCTGTGGAAATTCAGTGCAGGAAGGGGTGTTTTTTTCTGAGGCTAGAACCACAGAAATACACAAAAGAGATCTCAATGATGTAAGGTGGCAGATAACATTTTCTCTGCATGCCTTTCCTTCCTTACTGGAGTTCCTAGTAATACTTCCAAAAACCTTTCTTCTACGCAACAAGGTTAGACATGGGCAGAAAATTAGCATTGAAATGATGCTAAGAAACCAATATTTCTGTACAGATGTGCAAATACCATTATGAACATAAATTAAGCATGGATTCATTTCAGTGAATTAATTATTTTCTGATTTCCTCACGTGTTTGGAAAACACTAAACAGGGAATCATGGCACAACCAATGACCTTAGACAAGCAGTTGAAAGTGTAAAAGTTGGATGAGTAAATAGCTGTTTTCTGTAGATAGAAGTTAGTTATACAATTATGTGCAAGAAAAAACAATGACTGCTTCAAAGGACCAAAACCACCCTTAAAAAGACCACACAAGGATTGGGAAAAATACTCTGTTTACTAATAACTTGCTCTTATTATACACATCTGATAAAAAACTAGTTAGCTAGCACTAACATTTATAACAATAAAATTTACAAGAATTCATTCACATTGTAAATGTAGATGCACATAGCTGTAGGTGGTCAATATGCATTTACTCACACAAGGATTTTGTGCCTTCATCACTTCCATGGGTATCTAAAAGACATCTGTATGCTGATGATTATCTGCAGCTAACAGAATCCCAAAGTTTTAGGGACCAAACAATCAACCAGCCAATCTTAGTTGTGGTTTTCTGTGTCAAGACTTTTTACTTGAAAACTTAACTTTGTGTTGTGCTGGTAAATGTCTTTAAAAAAGGAGAAAAGAATGATAATTTTATCAATATGCTATTAAAAGGGAAAGAACTGTAACAGACTAACCCACCCATTACTTTATGGTTCCTTTATAATGGGAGCCTGTTTTATCTCAGCACAGCTTTGGTACCCTGTTTGTAATTAAGGGGACAGCTCTGTGGGGTTCACATAACCATACCAAGAAAACAAGTATCTGATAAATATCAGTATGCCATTATTTGGCTCATTTAAGGTTACTGATCAGCTCCACCTTTTTTTAAAAGATTATTAACAACATTTACTTTTTTACTATTTTTTTCAGATTTTGACTAATTTGACAAGAAAGTCTGTCAATGTTGTCCCCTGCATTACAAGGAAAAAAAAAAAAGGACTTTAACCTGAATGGATTTTCAGAGCCCAACACTACCACAAACTTTGCCCTATAAACACAAACCATTGCTGCTCTGAGGGTATGTCTAACCCTCTCTAGGGTTTCACAGGTTTCAAAGAAATGAAATATATAGGGAGGCACAGGAGTGGGAAAGAAGGAAATGGTACCTTGGCTCCTGTCTATTTTGGCCCAGGAGATGTGACCTGCACTGGTTGGTGAAAAAACCCTTGCTCTTAATTTCTAGTTTTACTACAAGCCATAAAAGCCTAATTTTCAGTAGGTTTACTCTCCATGTCCCATCCAAAATATTATGTGTGAGATTTAAACAGTTGGGGAAAATTTTTGTCTATTATACATGACAAACAAGCTGGCTCAGCTGTCAAAATATTTTGTTTCGTTGAAAAGGATTAGTGTACAAAAATATTATTAGACCGAGTTAGAGGATGGGGAGGAATATTACAAAGACCATTGATAGTGATATTGAAATGGGGAAATATGTAATTATGAATCAAAAAATGCATCTAGAATTGCCCTCTTTGCAAGAAGTTTAGGAAATACAGCAAGAGATAGAAAAGGATATAGGAAAGGTATGCACATAGTTATAGCTGCATTTCACATACACTGATGTTTTCAGTGATGTGAAAGTGCACAGCTGCTTCAGGAGTCTTTTCCTATTAAGCATTTAGGGATAGATAGGATAAAAAAACCCCAGTGTATCATATACAGTAGTTTTTCTTTGTTTTCCTCTTCACACTTGATTAAAAAAAATCTGCTTTTAGATGGAAGTTTCTGAGCACAGAGATCTGGTTTGAATGCTCTGAGGACTTTACTGCAATGCTCCACAATTTTTTAGGTATATTTTCACTCATTTGTCACCTAGTCTCTTAACATTAAAACCCCCTCAACAACAACAACAACAACAAAAAAAAAAAAAAAAAAAAAAATCCCAGCAACATGGGATTTTCAAAGATTTATCTCCAGTTAGCATTTGTGTGATACAATTTAGATTTCTATTTATATAATATATAAATAATATATATAATACTGCATGAGGTTTTCCAAGTATACTTTCAATGAATTAAAAGAAGCTTCTGTGGTAAAGTATAAGCCCTGTGTGAAACACAGGCAGGTCACCTGAAACACAGGAAAGCTCAAGCTGTAATAAAAAGGTCCATTAAGATCAGCTAATAATACACTGAGGTATTGAGTAATACATCAAGTCATAAGAAGAATAAACACAGATTAAGCATAGCCTTTAAGCCTAATGACATCATGCCTCAAATTATAACACAGATAAACAAACACCAGAGCTCAATCATGGACTACTTTATCATTGCTTAAACTGTAATAAACAAAATATTCCTTGTGTGGAACAAGGCAGACCACAGGGATTCCAGGCATAGCCTTGTAGATGTCCCAACAAAAAAGTTATATTTTACATAAGCCATCATTCTATTTCTTGTTTGTTTGCTTTTTGTTGGGTTTTAACCTTTCCTAAATATTTTTATATTGATGTAGGAGACTTGAGCCATATACAACCAATCAAGAAACAGAACACTGACAATAATCCCATGCTATGCTTTATTCCCTGAATAGGAACCCAGATAGCTTTCAATGCTTTAAAGGCATGCCAATGATATTAAAATCATTGAGTGTATTCAAAAACTCGGTTCCCTTCAGTATTAAGTCTTTTGGCTGTGTGTGAAGCCATTACAAAGAAACATGAGGGAGGGATTGAGCAGTTCTGCCCTTGATGTCAAAGCAAGGACCCTTATCTAAGAGTTCCCACAATAATGTTCACTTAAGAAAAGTGTTTCCTCCTCTGTAAAGCCTGCAAGGCAGCAGCCATCTCACATAACAAACATCACTATAGGCCAGATTGATGAAAAAACTCAGTATGATACATCCATAAGAGAGGAGCAGAGGCCACTGGTACCCTTTCAGCTGAACTAATCCAATGGTAAAGAATTAATCTGGGCCAGTGCAAGCTTCTGCCCAAGTTAAAGTGAGCCAACAGATCCAAAACTGACTGAACAGTAAGACCTAAAGATAAAATTAAGAAAGGTAGCAAAAGGCAGCCGTGCCCAGTTAATAGTTATATCTTTTCAGAGCTGCCAGCTGAACTCCGGGAAGTCAAGATTTGTAAGCACAATCTCAGTGAGTAATGTTACACTAATATGGTGCAGCATCTAAAGGATGTTTCCTCATCTATTAATTTCCATGTCAATCAGAAATATTTATTGTATTGGCCCAGGTGACTGCTGAGGAAAGCACATTTTCAATCACTGTGAATTGGTTCTTAAGGGTCTTTTGCACAAAGATTTAAGAATCAGTTTTTTGCACAAGCTCTCTTTAAAGTTAATTTCCATCTAGCTTCTCAGATTTGGTGAGCACTGGGAGTCAGCTTGCTTTGCCAGGCAGGGAAAGTCATATTTATTCAATTTTTCTTCCATGAACTTCTAATGAACATTATCCCTGCAAGTGTCTCTAAACCTGTTTTCTTTCCAATCCTCCCCCTTTGCCCTAGTGATAATAAAACCTTCAGCAAGACTACCCATGGATGAATCCACTTTATTTTACTAGCCCATGCTCTCCTTCCAGCTGACAGTCCATACTTTCTTTATACTAGTAGAGGAAGGGGCTGCCTTATCCTGCTACCAATGAACCCTAAAGAAATTACCAAAAGAGCAGATGAAGCCCAGAAGACATCACAGTTTTGTTTCAGATGAGAACCGAGACCAATATATGACACTTTAGATTTGTTTGTATTACACATGAACGCATGTGACGTTCCTGTGAGCTGCTGCTGTGAACTTCTCCTGTCTTATCACAGGGAAATTACATAAATTAGAAAAGTGAAATAGTTTGCTGATGGAACTGCTGAAAGAACAAAGGGCCCTGAATGTTTTTTCTCCTCTGATTTTAGCAATGGTTTAGAACATCCCCAGGATGTAAAGAATTAACTAGATGTCACAAATATTAGACATGTTGCATAGGCCACAGTGTGGTTAAAGACAACAGGATTTAAAAAACCCTCCAAAACATAATATGAGATTTTAGACATAGAAGGGCTTTGCTACCCAAGCAGCTCCTTATCTTCCCATAATTAAATGTTAATATGATACTTAGACAAACATTTTATGAAAGAAAACAAAAACGCTTTACCCATTCTCCAACTAGCAGTTGTTTCTGGACACTTAAGTTCTGTGTTTGGCTTTGGAAAGTTACCTGTGTAAGTAAAACAGCATTTTTTGAATGATGAAGATACAAATAGAAATAGTTATAGGAGAAAACTCTTCTTGGAGTTCCAGATCAACAATTCGGGCAGTTAAGCAGCATTTGGACTCCTATCTTGTGAGCTTGGCTTTTAATTACTTAGCTAATAAGAAACACACGCAGGATATTCAAGTTCCTTTAATGAACACAAGGTCATCATCCCTGATTCTTCAGAAAAATGTGTAGAGAACTTTTCCTTTTTAAATGAATGGTATTAATTTTTATATTAAGGAAAAATCATCAACACCTGCTATAAGTTTTATAATACATATGTAGCCTTTATTCATAGTAGAAAAATACTTTTGTAGCATTATAGAACATTTTTGTCTCCTGTGTGTGTACACACATACCAAAAGACTGTAAAGAACTGCTGCTGCTTTTCCAGCTCTGCTGTACACTGGTTGAGGAGTCTCATTGGAAAAGACCCTCTCTCTTGGTGTCTATGGTGTCAGATTGACAGAGGTCTATGAAATAGCATTGATAATTTGCAAACCTGCTTTAAAAACCAGATTCCGCTTAATACACATTATTCCATGTTTGACTACCAAAGTGTTTGCTTTTTATCTATATGCAATAATCAGCCAACAATACCAAAGAGAAAAGCAGATATTTTTGCAAAATTTCATAATCTCTAACTAAATATATATAAAGTAAGACATCCAGGAATACATCCAGGCATTGAACCAAGGTGGATTTTGCTGCAGTGGTCCCTTGGGTTGCTCCAGATACTCTTTCCCTCTTGAGTTACCCAAACATAAGTGGATTACCACATACCCTCTTTGCTTCCAGAGGACTGTGACAACCTTACTGCATTTAAATGGTGATATATGTATTTACACATATACATACTCTTTTACTCTGTCAAGATATGAACACTTGAATAACTTCAGCACCCAATGCATCCTTTAACACTAAGTTTGATAATTACAACCCCCTATTTGCCATGGGTTAAAAAAATCCCAAACCACTCTAGATTTACCATGGGTAAGAAAAAACATCTCCTAGTAGGTGCTTTAAATCTGCTGCTTAGTTTTATTTTTAGTAGTACACCCTAGTTCATTGCATTACAGGCAACACCACTGCTTTTGATCTAATCCCCCTCACAATCAATAACTGTCTTGGCTTCTGTGAACAGCCTTCGCAATTTGTATCTTTTAAACGAAAAAAATTAAAATTAGCTAAGCCTCTTCAGAAACTGTCCCGTCTGTCTCATCTTCATTGCTTTCTTTCCCATTTCATGAAAGTATTTTCCAATTGGCTCTATGACAACTTGTCTTCCTTCATTGTTTTTTGGGGTTTCTTTGTGGTTTTTTTTTCCCTCCCCTTCCAGTGGCTGGATGACAAGGTCCCCTCCCACTCTTCAGTAATTAGAACAGTGCTTATATGACTTAGGATCAGTAAACTTGTCCCAGTCCAGGCCTGAAGGCAGGTGACCCCTGATCCTGTCTCCTTGCCCCAGCAAGGCTGGTGTTTCTATTTGCCTTCCATGAAAAAGAACTCAAGTGTTGGGGCTGGAGACCCAGGGATGATCTCCAGCCTGGGTCACTGGGAGATTCACCTGCCAGTACAGTCTGTAGCAGCCTCCATTGCTGGCAGTTCCCAAAAACCCTGTGGGACTCGTAGTTCATTGTCTTCCTCCTCAGAAAGAGCAATGCTGACTAACATACCACATTTCAAAGTGTTCATAACTTTCCTTATTATAATCATGCCAGATTCTTTTTGCAGCCAGTTATACTTAAACACCTGCCACCCTGTGGGCAGTGCCTGAACCCTTCTCAATAGGCTGTGCTCACCACCCTCCCATCCCCTGCTTGCAAGGCCAGCCTGAAGCCACTCCGTACAGCTCAAAAAGTTTGTGCAGAGTCCCTTTAAACTCAGGGTAAGTTCTGTCTGGCCTGTCAATTTGTAGCACCCATTTCACAGATTTGATCAAAAACATCTTTTTCTCGAACTTTGACTTGATGTGTACCCTCATGTATTCCCAAAGCCACATGGCTTCTTTGCCAGAGCATAACAAAGTGCCTCCAGATCATGTGGTACTTGCTGACAGTTCATCAACTTGGCTGTAAACACCTTTCATTGTGGCCCTCACCATCCTAAATGCTTTTTTTCCTCTTCAGTTATTCACCAGGCTTAGAAAATTCTGCAGTTCTCTGTGTCATTGACTTTGAGTAATTTATTACGACCAACACTCAGTAACTTGTTTTTTGATCTTGACCTATTAGACTGCAGGATAATATTTTAATTGTATCTAATTAAATCTATTTTTCTCTTTTAGATATCCCTACTACAGTTTAAGGAACGTCTTTTCACCTGTAACAGATTCCTATGAGGATAGTGCAATTACTGTTCCTAATTATCCTGGATTAAAATATTTAAAATAATTTTCTGATTGATACCAGAAATGCTTATACTTTTAAGCAGAATCTCCACCACACAAAGATCTATTGAATCAAGATGTAGATCACTGGTGAGGACTGATAGAGAAATTAGTGTATCTGCAGCTTTAAATGGGATAAAATACTGTTCTATGTGGACCAAAATTCTTTAAAATTATACAGTTTGGTTGTTTTTTGTTTTGTTTTTTTTTTTTTTTTTTTATGAAAAAGTGGCCTAATTATTGACCTCCCTGCCTTGACAGAGCAAGACAATACATTTTTCTAAGTTTAACTGTAAAAGCCCAATGATGTGTAAAATGAGCCTTGAGTAAGATTATTAGATACTATCAGCTTTTCAAAGCGAGTGTGTGACAAGATCTGATAATGCGTTGAGGATCAATGCATCTGTCCTTCTTGCATCTCTGCTCTCCTGGAGAGAAAGCAACTGTCAGACCTAGTGAAGAGATCACAGTTGCTGAGCAACAGTAACAACACAAATATGCTCCTGGCATTGGCTTGGCAGCAGAAAAAAAAATAATCTGTTGAAATAATAATCACTGATAGAAGAGAGAAGGAGCCACATCACACAAACTTAACACTGAAATATTAGCTGCACTTTCTATGAGAAATCCTGCTACAAATACAGTTATCACATGGCAAAGTGTACTCAGAGAGCAAATATCACTGATATGAAAAAACATGGACTAAAGTGTGAGAATAAATGAGGAGAGATTAATTTGAGTTCTGTGAAAGTTATCCACAGAAATTACTACATTATCTAGAAATTATAACATGACCCAATAAAATGCCAGAAAAAAAAAAAATCTTCTAGTAAGTGGATTTGATGTTTTAAATAACCCATAAAAAGATAATAATTTGTATTAGATTACGTAAGGCTTTTTCCTAAAGGATCATTTGCCACTTTGAGTTAAGCACAGTAGATTTAATTTAATCAAGCCACGGGAGGTGGAAACCCTCCGGACTAATAGCTAATTCACATTATTTGTCATCTTGATTTCAGGCAATTGCTTGCCATTTTGTAATTTGTGAATTGCAGGCTGATGAACATGAGCCTCCCAGAGCTTTCCTCTGTGTTGCTTAAATTCAGAAAGTGGAACTTACTGGACAAATCTCCATATGCAAATCAAGAGGGCAAAAATTAAGTGATCCAATGTAACAAAGGAACAAAATGAAATTTATTTCAGTATTATTTGTTTGTCTGTCCTTAACTGCTAAAGCTGAAATGGTTTATTTCAAAAATGAAATCAAGCTCATGGATATTTTTCCATTTCTTTATGTACTTTCACTTCCTGCTTTTTTTCCTTCCCCTTGAAAGGGCTATTTCAACAAGAGCAAGTAAATGTCTATAATTGCACATGAAAATGTTAATATAACAGTTTACACAGTTCAACAGCTTCAAAGATGTTTCAGTGAATGAATTTGTCTAAAAAGATACTTAGAGGCAGGAGGCAAAAACCCAACAAATTGCTACTTCATTGGAAAAATTTTGTAGTGAAACCTTAAATGCAGAAACAAAAAAATAAAGGGGAAGGGAAAAAATAAATCAAAGTGTCATCATCTACCTAATTCAAACCATTTAGGCACTCTGTGCCTAAGCCAAGGATTACCAGTGATACAATCTCCTTCAGTATGCTGTGCCTAAAGAAAGCATCCCTCTTATTAAAAAGAAAAGAAAATGTTTAAAGCCGAATAATTCAGGCTTGCATAAATCTTTAATAGGAGCTACCCTTCCAGGATTGGCTGCACTTTCTTTTCTCTGCCCAAGGGAAACACAATATGCCTTAGAAAAGAATAATAGTAACTCCATCTTGTGTGTTATATGATATCTTCCAGTAATCCAGAGGATTTTGCCTTTGTCTGTCATAAACAAAAGGCCACCCATACATAATGCGTCCAGGCTCTTTCAGGCTCCTCACCTTAGCAGGTGACACTCAGGAGATGGATGGGGAATACTTAGCCCACCAGTTGCTGCAGGCAACTTCACTCTCATGGCAATTTAGAAATGGATAAAGCGACCCAAGAGAAAAGCACAGATTCTCCCTGTGTAAGAACAAAGCATTAGTTTCACCCTGCAGTTGTCCTGATTTTCCAGAGATCTTTTAAAAAGTTATGCTACTGGTCTAAATAGGCATGATTTCATGATGTTGTTTTATCTTGAGTGGGTTTTTTGTTTTTTTTTTTTTTTTTCTACTGATAAAGAAAATTTGGTTTTAAAAAATGTTCCTTGCTACAAATCATCTGTAAAAACTAGAGAATGAAAGAATATTTAGATGGAAGTTTAAAGCCTCAAGATTGGCACTTAACATTTAACCCCTAGCAACATATAATAAAAGCCTATTCTCTTACTGCAAAGAAAATACCTGAGATGCTCAACAAACTATCCTAACAGTCCATTCAGGAATGTAGCAAGAAATGTCGTGAAATCTAACAAAGCATCAGTGTCCAAAATAAGCAGAACAATAAAGAAAGAGGGGGCTATATTTTTTGAATGGGTGAGGATGGCAACAGGAGGAACAGAGCAGCCCCTAGATGTGTCACCCTGCTGGAGTTTGGCCAGGAACCATCTTTGCAAACCCAAGGTTTTTCAGCCAGGAAACCAAAGTGCTCCTTGGGAAACAGGGAGTTTCAGTAGTGCTAGGGCAGGCGTGGTCTGCTGGCAGAGCACAGGGGCAAGCAGGGGCACTGTTTCTGCAATGGACAGGACCTGCTAGGCAAGGATGCTCTCAGACAAGTCTCCACACTACAGGGGCATGGGTGGCCAGATTATAGAATAAAGGAGTTCCTGAGAATATTTTAAATCAATTTGTGTACATATACTAAGTAGTAATTGGTGTGAAATGAGGCTTCATGGGTCTTTGTTGATTAGCATTGAATGGCCTGTTAAATTTTTAGTGATGGGCACTGGCTATCAGATGGCAGCTACAGAAATTGAGGCCTGTCACCCTCAGCAGCTTCAGGGCAAGTACAAACGGGCATTAATTGGTTTTTCAGGCCAATGACAAGATAAAGGTTTAGCACAAGTAGTGCTTATAACCTGCGACAATAAATAATTTTGCTACTTGACTGAGGGTGGATGGATTCTGTCTCATTTGACAAAAACATGAAGAAAAGTGATATCATACTGCAAACTCCAAAGGCTACCATAAGCTAAGTTACTAACAGCTTCTAATATTTCTGGGAGAAAATGAGTATCAGAATCCAGTTTTGTTTAGTTTAAAAGTATTAATAATGCCACTAAACCCACACCACTAACAAGCTTGGATTGGACTACGTATAGCTCACATATTGCTCATAGAATTATATTTAAGCATATACTCTTCCCACAGCATACAAATTTCTCCTGTATCCTGATCTACTATAAAGACATACTTCATGCAAACATCTCTCAGGATAGAAAAGAGGAACAAAAATCCCAGGTATTTAGCATGTCAAAATGCTCAGTGCTACTGTAAGGATACTTATAAAAGCATCACCACCCTACAGCCACAGGCAGCAAGTGTGCAGTGAAGTCTGTCCTGCTGCACCAACCCATTTCCCCCATATTCTGCCCATACCCTTACACTGCAGCCTCTGCCAAACATCATGCTCCTGCCCTTACTCAGACTTCTGCACTAAAAAGTATCTGGCACACCCTGAGCTGCAGCTGGTGGAGGGAATACAGTGAGGCAATGGTATGTGTGCAAATGCAGTTACAGAGCTGACTTTGTTCCATGGCAGTCCTTGAGCTTTAATGTAATCAAAATTGTGCCAGCAGCCTTACTGGGCAAATATGTTACTGAGTGAGTTCTATGAAACAGACACCCAGAGCTGACCTTTACATCAGCTCCAAGGTGAGTGTCCAAGGAGCCAGCTTTGTATTGTTGCATACAGGAGGTTTATGCTGAACACAGAGATTTCAGGAGCATAAATAGGGCCACAATGGCTACCTGCCTATGAGAATTCCCAAGAAGATGTGGAATTCACAGCTATCAGCATCCTCTTCTGCCTGATATACTGCACTAGGTTTCTAGTCCATTATAGTCCTATTAGGCACCAGTGTGACTAGATTAGTCACACTGAAATATTGCACTATTCAATACTTACTTTTCCAAAAGAAAGTACAAATGTAAATTGATTTGATGTTCATAATGCTTGGAATACCAAGTTCTGCATGGTTTGGGCTAATTCTATGAAAGAATTGAAGTATCACAGAATTAACTATGGCCTATTACTACTTGTTTAATGCCCATGTTCTTCATCCTCAAGAAGGGCCCATAACTCAAGTCAGGCTTATAGAATATCTAAACAATCCCTGTGCCATGTATTGCTTCTTTAAAGAATTGGTTTCGATACCAGCAATGAAGTGATTGCACTGGGTGGTACTGGCAGCTCTTGCAGGGAACCAAATACATTTCTGTGCCAAAGGCAGAGTTAGCACTACTAAATCAGCAGGAACATTTGCAGAACTTGACCTGTCCTCCTACTCTCTTCTTTTCCTTCCCAAGTCACATGATGGGGCACTACTTTGGATAAGAGGAACCCACTTGTGAGCTAATTAAAAGTATAAAAGTCCTGTAAGTGGTTTCACATGAATCAAGAAAGTGAGCAGTCTCCAAAGTACCTGCCTTTTATGATTACACAGCTCAGGATTAATCTCAAAGTCAGCTGAGTTCTATATCAGAGAGCACAATTTTATTAGAATGTGAAAAGCAGTTCCTTAGAATAAAAAAAAAAAAAAATCTTACCCCTTGGGTAGAAGAAACCTCAGAATCAATTAACCTGCAGTTTTCTATACTTGAACAATACTAACCCAACTCTGTCAGAAATCTTTCAGTTGCCCAACCCTCTGATCTGTTCTTCTGAATTGCCCAAGTCCATGCCCTGATAATCCAACCCAATGTAACCAAAGACTGACACTGCCTTGTGAGCAGACCTGCTGCCCTGTTTGCTGTGTGCTGTTTGGCAGCTAACTCTTCACCTAAGACACACACTATTGCTTTTGTTCCCTGATCGATTGACTGAACCTTTTATAAACAGGAGTAGGGAACTCAAGATTGTCTTGCAAAGGTTCATGGCATGAACTCTTGCATACATCCAGGAATGTGCCACTCCACACAGACTTTCTTGCAAACACAAACACATAAATGCTTACAGAAAATGTTACTGAGGTGAGTTCATCACTTGCTATTTTTCTGCACTATTTGCCTTGTTCTTGTATCAACTCCCATTTGTCACAAGAAACCTAGGAGGCACTGCAAGCATTTCAAGGCCAACATGCACAGTGCTGGTTATGTATCAGGACAGCCACAGACATTACCAGAATACAGCATTTTTCTTACTTTTATAAAACCATTGTGGTATTTATCAAGAAAGCAAATATAGTTCATCACATATTAAAAAGGATTCTAAGATCAAAAATAATAAGGCTGTTTATGATGCTTACTGTTCTTTTTTTCACCCTTCTCCATTAATTCCCAAGTTTCACTGATGGCTTGTCCTAGATTTCAGGGATCAGCAAGTTTAGCCTAGGCACATTACCAGGTGCAGGGTGTGAACTCCTTCATGAAGAAGCTAAGATTTTCCTTATTGTGATATAGTTACCTAGCAGCCAGACTAGGATAGTAGACCCCACTACACCTAAAGCAGCATTACTACCCCGCTGTAAATATTCTCACCCTCTTCTTGTGCTGTGTTTTGTGGTTCAGCCCTCTCAAAGCCATGCCATAAGGACAGTGACCTTCCTTAGGAAGCTGTTTTAGGAGGGTCAGTTGTCTTTCTCCTGGCACGGAAAGAAGTTACAGTATGGGACTGCAGTACATGTCAGCATCCTCTTTCTTCATGAGAAGCATTTTTTTCATGGAACTGAAAAAATTCTGTTTTGATTCATGTCAGGATCCTCACACACCTCTGGTTCCTCAGCAAATTTACCATCACTTAAACACCACACAACACTGTTTTCCATGTTTCTCCACTGCAAGGACCAATTCCTTTACACAGTTTATCTGCATCCACAAACATTATCAGAATTTACCCTCCTATTTTAAGAAACAATTATTCTTTTGATATTTAGCATCTTAGAAATTCCCATTTTGCTAACACTGGGAAAAAAAACCAAGACAAAATATTGGCCATTCAAGCTAAAACCAAAGCCAAATCCATTCTGAATCAGTCAATGTTTTATTTACTGAGCAAGAGAAACTGTTTAATAAGAAAACAATTTCTTTAATCTATTTGCAAAACTCAGATAATCCATGACAGTCAGATATCTCAATAAAATTTAAGCCAGTCATTTTGAAACCACGTAGAGGCAACATATGTATGAGATGTTGTTAAACACTTTGGTTTATCACATGTGATGAAAGTTTTACTTGCCATTAATCATTTTATGTGCCTAAGTACCACTTTCCATTATCCACTCGGTACTTCTCAAAATTTCAGTACTCAAACCTGTCTATGGACTTTTTTTTCAGTTCTTTTTTATCCAATAATATTAGATGTTCCTTTACTCCACCCAAGGGTAGGTCCCATTCCAGAAGAATATTCTCGTTGCTGTAAAACCGCAGTTTTTAATTTCTGTGTCAACAGTGTTTATTTTAAAGCTTACACCACTATTTCTAGCACTCTGTTGCCTGTGATCTAGTTAGGCACAATTACTCTATAAAAACCTTTAAAAGCTTTTCTTAGCTACATATTGCTTCTACACCCAGCACCAGCATGCCTGTAACAGAATTGTCTGAGTAACAGGAATTGTCCTCGCCCTCTTTGTAACACCACAGAATTGTGTACTCAATTAAGTTGGAAAAGACATTTGATCGCAGAGTCCAACCTGTGACCAAAAACCACCTTGTCAACCATACCATGACATCAAATGCCACATCCAGTCTTTCCTTAAACACCTTGGGAAAGGTGACCACTAAATCCCTGTCTAACCATCCTTTCTGTGAAATTCCTCTTTAATATCCAACCTGAACCTTCCCTGGTACAGCCTGAGGCCATTTCCTTTCTTCTTTTATTTGCATTTCTTTCCAGAGCCCTAGGGTAGTTGGAGTCTGTCCTCTACACAGCCCTGCAATTCCTGCTGCACACCTGAACTGAAGGTAGTCTGTCAGTTTTGCTGCAGCTTGGGTTTGCCAGCAGGCTTGCAATGTCCAGCAACAATTATTTCCCTGGTAGCTCAGCTATAATTTTATGGTCTCTCTAGTCTGCCAGAGTTTATTTTTTGGTGTAGATCAGACCAGGATATTTCAAAAGAAAGAACAGACTGGGAACAGAACTGGGATTAGGATCCTATGGAACTTCTAATAAGGTCAGCAAATTTTTGATTCCTTAGGGGATGAAATAATTTTCATCCTAGCTGAAACCAAAATATTATGTCCTTCACATTTTTAGATTTTTTTTTTAATATCAAGTGCAGAATTTTTCACATTCCTCTTGCTATTTAATCTTTAAATTTCTTCTACTTAACCATAAAATTGTTTCATAACAAGAAATTCCACTACTTGCTATGCTTTTTTACTCCCGCTCCTTTAGCAGATGCTAACCCATAGACACACTAAATCACGTGGGGACACCAGCAGAAAACTTGGAGTTTGGATCCAGGGAAGAGATTTAACTATTGATTTGTCACACAACTTTTTGTAGGCTTTCCCTTACCTCTGTACCCTTTTCTAATTGACCTCTCAAGAAGCTGCAAATACCCATGTTCAACACACAGCCAAAACACCAGAGTGTTGTGCATCAGCTGACACAAATGAGGCAAACTTGTCTCCAAACTTTTAAAAGGTTTAGTTCCCCACAAAAAACCTTGAGTTGCTATTCTGAATGTAACACAAAACCAGGAGAGGCTGTATGTAGAGCACAAGCAATGTTTGTTTGCCTTGGATGAAAGAGCTAATGCTACAGTATTATCCCTTGCAAAGTGTTTTTCAACATACTTTTTTCCCATCTATAAATCTTCCATAAATCATTGCTGTGATTCATTATACACCTATTAGTTATTTATAACAATAAATTCACAGATTAACATGAGCAGTTTTGGGGCTATGAAATATTAAAACCATTTAACAGTTGTATGGCACAAGGAATAAGAGTGCGCTTGTTTGTCCCATAATTGAAAATTAAATGAGGAAATTACAAGCCTGAGAGCGAGCAACACTCCAAATTTTATGTTTTGGGAATCATTTCAACAAATAATTTTGCACCCCAGATAGATGCAAACAAGCCCCATGCTCAGAAGTTAATGCCTGCATTGAGAAACTGGATACTTTTTAGATGTTCATAACACTTGGTTGTACTGAATGCTTCCAAGGTTTTCTATATTTAATAAGAAGGCTAAAAAATTGTTTTCCTGGACTGCAAGGACCAGGCTGATATTCAACAGGAACCACTACAGACACTACCATGTGCAGCAAGAAGCAGAGTTACAAGTGGAGCAATCCAAAGCCCAGAGAGTACCTGTGATAGCAGGAAACACACTGGGTAAGGCAGCACCAATTTGGCAGCTCCCCTGGGGCAGAGCCACAATAAGAGCTGGGTTCGAGCACTTTGCCAGAAGAAACTCACCCCACAGCAGAGGAAGTGTTTGGGGCAGGCTACAGGGAAGCACTCCTGGGGTGGGGGAGTAGTTCTTGCTGAAACAAAAGCCAAGCAGAAACACTGTAGCTGGGCCAGAAAGCACCTCTCTGCAGAGGAAAAACCCAGACCAGGTACAGGGACACCAGGATACATTTCTCACCACAGCCTCCCCTGTCTTCTGAGAACAAGACTCCAAAGACACTCACCAGCAGCTGCAGCCCTCCTGGCTGGGTCAGGCATATTCCCACAGACTTCACACCATTCAGGACTTGGCACATCCACTCAGAATTCAGTTAACTCCTTTTTACATTGCATCCCCTTCATAGAGGATTCTTTATAAGCACCTTCAAGTTTTAAATCCCACCACAGAAGCATTTTCCAGGGAAGCAGCATCTCCAGCCACCCTGAAGCAGCAGAAGTCATTTTAAAGAGGCAACCACCCCCTCTCCTTCCCCCACAGGGCAGCTGCCCTAATGCAATAGACAGCAGCTGCCACCAGGAAGTCTGATTGCATAAACCAGTCCCTCTTTACTTGTTCTTTAAAAGGCTTCAGGTGATGCTTCAGGTAAGCCTTATGCTCTTAATGAACTGCAATTCCGATCAGTGTTTGCTGTTTTGGGTTAGCTGGTGCTAGTCAGCACTAAGCAAAGAGAAAACACAATGGTAATGAAGTAACAGTTGGAAGAATTCTGACTGTTGGAAAAAATTCCCTTTGCTTACAGCAGGGAAAAAACTCTTCTGGATTTTTGGTCAGTTTTTTTTCCTGCTTTATATAATTCATACACCTCTATGCCAAGTTAGTACTGCTGTTTTGGATGTGATCAGCCCAGAACCATGTCAGCACAGTGGTGATGCTCCCATACTCTCCCACACATGCTAATCGAGAGAAAAAGCCTGTTTCCAGACTGTGCATCCTCTGGAACCCATCTTCACTTTCAGCCTGCAGCCAAGAACCCAGCTGGAAAAAATTCTAGCCTCAACACCAGGACAAGGAAAAATGTGTTTCTAAATGCACCTCTGAGGCACAGACTCAAGTCATCTACAAAGCCAACAGGCGTTTCCCCAGATGATACTTTTCATATGCTACCTTCAGGTTAAAACCATAACACCACTACAGCCTGGCCTTGACTGGAGCTCTCCAGCTCAGCCAGACAAGCAGCGGGCAACCTTTCAACTACATGGTTTCACATTGCCAAATGCAGTACTAAGGCTGGGAACTCAAAGACACCAGGGCAGACTCTGGTCATACCAGGCGTAGACTTGTATTTTGTCTGACTTCAGCTGGAGTTATTCCACTCTTTACACAGGAGGAAATGGAAACCAACACCATTGACTCTATCCTTTTACAGCATCATATTTATTGAGGTTGAATGTAAATAGGGTATTCTGCCCTATTGACTTTAGGAACTAGTTTTCCTGGGGCTATTCAGCTCTAGCTATAGAACTACCATTCTCCCTTTTGTCTCTTTTTAGGGAAGTGGTCAAACTTTACTATGATTACCCTTAAATATTCAGCATGAAGGGCTTCCACAGAGCTCATTGTAGTCCTCATGGCAGGCACAGGAATCACATCCCCCTCCAAAAGTCCTCAGCAGCTTTTGTCAGGAGCAGCTAGGGATCATCCATCTGTCATTAAAGTGTTAATTCGATTCATTAACATAGAAAATATTCAACATTTCCCACTTTGGAGGAGATGGGCTGTGCTGTCCTTTTAATAGAACTCTGCTGGAAATCAAACACAATTTTTATTCAGGGGAATGATTACTGTGTCTTGTTTAATTCTTGCCTAACAAATGTCAGCACTAATGTATTACAGATTATTCAGTCAATTTGATGGTTCCAGGTGAAAGAAAGGAACACAAATCTCTTCTTTTAGTGTAAAAAGGGTCAGCTGGATGACTTCCACTGCAGGAGCCGAGATGAGGCTTGACATGAATCAATCAAGCAGGCTCAATTTTACAGTTATAGTGCCTAATGCCTAAACATGAGCGTATGGGTGAAAATTAGCACCCGATTATGAGCATACATGATCTTCCCTTGGAAGACAATAATATTGGCATTAAGCTTCTCAAGAGGGAAGATGCTGCTGGTTTTTAATATGTCTTAAATTATGTCAGGAAAAACACTGGAACATCACACAAAAGCCACAGTCAGTGTATATTGCTATCTCATAGAGCTGGAGATCTTTACAACAATATTGACACAGGAGCAGGCAAGCAAATGTCAGCCAATATAACATATGAAATACTTAACGTAACCAATTTTCAGCTGTCAATCAGCAGGGAATAATGACTGATGCAAGGAATCAATACACCACAATTGAATTCCAGCTCACAAACTTGTTTCGTTCTGCGCTATAAAAGACTGTCAAATGTCACACCCCAAGAGATGCAACAGGATTCCAAAGATTTATTTATTTCAAGCTCTGAAGTCTATTAGCAATAGTGCTCCTTGTGCTATTGGAAAAAGAGCTTTGATGACATTAAATTTTCAGAAATGACAACTCATTGTATCAGCAGACAATTAGTTATCATTGTATCATATTTCAAAAACCTTTCACCATTTTACTACTAAGTGATTGCACATAATTATGGTCAACCAAATTATTGTGACTTTAAAGCTGCAAATATTTGATTGCAGTATAGTATATTAACTGAATATTTTTTAATGAGTTGTTTTACACCTTTGATAAAAAATAGCGTGAAAAGAAAGCTCACTCTATCCGTGGCTCTATTTCACTCAGGCAGCTTAAATGTTTAAATTAGGAGATAATTTTCTCTCAGCTGAATTAATAAGATTTACTATAGAAATTTAGAGCCTGTATATTATCCTGCACTGTTGGGGTTTAAAAAAAAAGATTTAGTAAATACTATGGAAAAAAAATTAATTTTCATACTCCACAGTATTGTAGTCTGACAAGGCAATGGAAATATCAAAAGAGAAAACTGAAAGGATGCAAAGGTGAAACCTGCAAGAGTCATAATAGCCAAAAAGTATATACTGTTTTATATAAAAGCACATGGAATAGACCCAACATTGAAAATGAAAAATTAAATCCATATAGAAGGCTGATTGTCAAATATCTGAAACATTAAAATATGCTTGTTCCATAACATAACCTGGTTTTGGTAAGAGATTACCCATCCACTGTTTCATTCCTGACTTCTTGTACCTTTCCATTTTTTCTTTTCTGCATTCCTGGAAAATGGCATGGCAGTAGTCCCTTACTCTCTCATTAGCACAGCTGAAGCTGGGGAGGCTCTGTGCAAGACTGGGTACCCTCCTGCATTTGGACAGTGGAATCTGCTCCATAGTAATTATAAAACTGTTAAAATTAGCATATTTTCTTTACCTGAAGCTAAATGATAATTAAAATCTGACAGTACAATGCATGCAGAAGATAAACATTACTGTATTTTCTCTCCAATACATGGATATATAATAATTCATTTAAGACAGAGAAGCTCATGCTGTTGAACGTGCTTATTAAAAACAGCAAGGAAGGTCAGGGGCAGTGCTTGCTGTATCCTTCATTTGCTCTTCACTGAAAATGATATAACTGAACTGCAAAAGTTGAGATTGAAAAGCCGCTAGCGTGTTGTCTAATTTCAGCCACAGAAGCTGCTGTGCACTCCATGACTTTATGAGGGAATAAGATTACAGGTCACAAGAGCTTCTTTATTTCCCACCTGTAGCTTCTAACAACATTTTATTAAGGATTTTCCCATCTTCTCTCTCTGACCTACAGGGGACAAAATTCTAACAGCTGTTACAGGACCTGTACTGAAGTGGCATTAGCACAGATTAGCAGTTCTGGAAAGTAGTATCATTTTATCAGGACTCTATTTATGACTGCTAACTAATTTTTTATGGCGCTTCTAAGATAAACACAGCATATCATTATGTAAACAGGAAAAAAGGCATTTAATACACTTAAACACTTAATGCATCGTGCTTGTCTTAATGCATCTTGCTGTGTAAAATCACGCTAAGCTGCTGTTTGAAGTTTTAGTACTCATTTACAAAACAAACACTTGAGTAACCCATGCACTCATCTATATATATTTACACATATATATGTGCATATATATATAAAAATATATTACTTTTCCATGTATAGCATATGGAGGATCCTGACTTGCTATTAATCAAGGGAGTCTATGTTTACTAATACACCCAAGCAGGGGTAGACCTTCTGCCAAAGGTTAAGATAGATTAATACAGGTCCAGTGCTCAGCCTTTCCTTTACCTCTTCAGTACAGGATTAGGACCTTTTAGTATATTGCAGAAACAATAATCTTTTTTATTGAGGTTACTTATTATGCTAGATTTTTTAATTCATGCAGATGCAACAGAGAGAAAGAGAGAGAGAAGAAGAAGAAGAAGAAGGTATGAAGAACAAAAAAGAAAAGCTACATGACAATATTATAAAATTCTAAAATTATTCTCTATGAATTATCTAAAAAGAGCTTATATTTTGAACTCTGTATCTTCAAGTAAACACAAAGTACATGTCAATTATGTCTACAATTGAGCTTTTCAGCATCTACTGTATGTGCATTCGAGATGGAAAACCCAAACAGCTTTCTAAAAGTTCATATTAGGCATCTGGAAGACTGCGATAGATTATTTCTTGACATCATCCTTCTAAATGCAGCTGCTAGGCTAATCAAGTTATATTATTATTGCACTAGAGAATTAAGAAACTCAAGTTCAGAGTAATATCAGAAGCCAGACCAAGATACTACGTATGCATTGCAACATTCAATGGGTCTGCTTTACTCTCCCCGGAGACATATTTTTAGCTGATATGAAAATAAAATATTGTTAGATTTCACATTATTGGGACTGATAAAGGACTGGGAGGGAAAGTAGATGTGTTCAAACGAGGTTGCAAGGCTGCTGCACAGTACAGTGAGAGTTTTTAGCATGCCACAATAATCATAGCTGAGTTCAGATTTTCAGGTCTTACTTGAGTATCTGAGAAGGACACATAAATTTCTAAAAATTTCACACCTACCATAATGAGATGTTTTGAAAATCTGCACATAAAAATAAGTCATATTATAGCAATAGTTCTGTACTTCTGACAATCTGGCTGTGTGTGTAATTGTACTCAGCCTTTCAGTAATATGAGGGATACAGCCAGAGAGATATGACCAATAATAAAACTTTTACCACAATAAAATTTTTAACACAATTAAACTTTAATTAAAAATCTGTGATAAGAAGTGATGTGAGACACCTGTTCAGCTCATTGCTCTGTGAATTGCCCCAGAGCAGAGATGCCAAACTTTTGAAAGATATTTCCCATCAAGAGCATCTGTATGCTGGCAGACACTGCAGCCAGTTGTGCTCACTCCTTTGGACAGGCTTCTCCACATCTGCCAGTCGTCAGACTGCTACTGATAAATAATGTCTGGGCTGGACATGCCTTTTACTTAGAGTTGCTCAGCCTGACACCTGTATTTTTGATATTGAATCCCCTCAAAAGTAAATTTGTGGTCAAATTTTTGATTACAGGACTTCGTCAGAAGTAAAAATAGCTGTTTTGTTGTTGTAATGCTGATCTTGGCTTTCCTCCTGGATTCCCATCATTATTTTGAACCTTTTATCTGTTTAAATAAAGGCTCCCATTCTCTGCTGAGGAGTGGAAATTGTATTCCTTTGACATGACTGCTGGGAACCTTGCCTGTATTTTCCTTTAGATCTTTCTGAGAACATGACAGAAATGGCTACAGCATTTTTCTGTCTGTCAGTGACAGGGGTCAGGTGGTATCAGAAGAAAACAGCAGAAATATCCTTCCCTGTGTGAGCCATGGGAAGAAGGCAATGGCCCAGGCACCATTTGGGAGGATGAGAGAGTGACTTGTGCTTTAAGTAGAATTGACAAATTATGAACCTGCATGGTTTATTCTCAAATCCTTTCTTATGAAAACCCAGCTCAAGCTATGACTGCTACAGGAAGCTCAGACTGGCTTAGGACAAGCTCCCAAAGTGTGAGGTACAAACTGGAGCCTGGGCACAGCCTCTGACCTGGGAGGCAAACACCAGCATAGTGTTTGCATGGTCTCTCAGGCTGCCCAAAGTTTGTTTTCAGCAATTGCTTCTATTGCTGTTGCTGCTGTTGTACTTTTCCTGAGATGCAACATAGTCCCTTTGACAACAAAACTGGTTTTGTTGTTGTAGTAGTGATTTATGGAAAATAAATTTACAGAAGTACACAGTGACATACTATTATCCTGGAAACTGACCAGATGAAATTGTACCCAGTCTACCAGAAACCCTTGGCAACCATCCCCTTCTTGCTCTGAAGTCATTAAACCATTTCAAACATGTTGAAGTAGAAAAGTCTCTTGCAAAATATAGGAAAACTGCTCATGCTATTTGCTGATCTTCTGTAACTTCTGATTTTTGCATTCAGAATCTGCTTTTACTAAGCAAAGTAACATAATATAAGCCAAGGCATCTGTCCACAGCTCTAGGTTTTAAATTATTACATGGCTTTTGTGGGCTTTCAAATTCTTATTGCTGTTTATTTTATATGTCAATAAGTATTTCTGGCTGTATCTGCTGAATGGAGAGCATAGAAGTACAAGAAATAGGAACAGGACCAGCTTCCTACATTTAGTTAAGAAAATAATAAAAATGGACATATTTAAGGTTAGAAATTAAGACTTCTGTAGTATTTTCTCATGTTAAGAATTTTCTGACACATCAGCAGCAGCAATTTATGATGAGGTTAGCAAATTAGCACAGATGTTTAGTGTTGTAAACTAGTAATTATGTCTGCAAATTTGGGTCAAATCATGGGCCTAATTCAGAGTCATTTATGCAAAGATACCTCCCAATGTAGTCATTGTATAAGCAGTATGGGATTAAGCCAATATGCTGTCCTGTAGCTAGTTAGCAATTCCTTTAGATATTTTTTCTGTATAGGTATATTTCTTAACACACACACAATTGAAAAAACTCCAGAGATGTCCAGACTGCATTGTGCAAATGAAGAACATTTTTTTTTCCTGAGAACTGTTGAAGGGCTTGCTGCTGTGGTTTTCCTTTTTATTATTTGATTGGTATCTGAGATTTCTATAGCATTGACCTTTAGTTGAAAAAAGAAACTGTAACAGTAGTTAAAAATAAAAATTCCCTGTAATAAAGCACTTTTTCAAAGCTTTGAGTAATAAAAAATGCACAGTTTTAGTGCCAGTTCCAGAACAGCTACCAAAGGACTGCACCATCAATTGTAAATAAAGATCATTCAGTTAAAAAAAAAAAATCATAAATTAGTGCAGTCAGTCCTTTCCCTAATTTCAGACATTATAGCCATAAACAATTTGTAAGTCTAGTTATTCATGTTAAGTACTCAGAAGACAATCCCAATCATCTTCTTGTTGTGTATTTTTCTTTAACAGTTTTGATATAAGGTTTTGATATAAGGTTTTACATCCTTAAAGGATGGCCAGCTTGCTAAAATGCCCAGCTATTTTATAAAGTGTAATATCCGTAAAACCATCTTAATCTACAGCAATGTGTGGTAACCATTTCATCCTCCTGAATGACTGTAGCTCCTAATATAGGTGAACAGCAAATATCATCTCTTTTGCAGGAATTAACTATGGGAAATTTTCTGATCTTCAGTCCATTTTTTAGAATGTTTTATTTTCTTTGCATGATGGGGAATGCTTTTAAACATGCTTATCCTTTAATTATAAAAATAGAAATCCGTTCCTTTAATGCCTATTGAGCAAGAATTATCCCAAAAATGATACAGAAAATTATTCTCTGTACAGATCCAACACGTTATACACAGGTATATTTGCATCCAAGGCAAAAAGATGACATCAAAACATTCCTTTCCTCGTTTATCAATTTACAGAGTTATGCTGTAAATGGATTCCTAGCTTCATTCATGATCTTAGGCCATTTGTGAAAATTACTTGAAAAGTTCCAGTGAAATACTGGTATTTTCCAAATGGACTTAGAAGACATATACACAGCTTTAAAAGTCACAGTTTATGCTCTCTCCACTGAACTTGTCTTAGTGTGCATACTGATAACCTTCTGCTGCAATACTGATGTGTACAATAATAGATCCAGATTTATCCTATAGTTCCAATCACTAAAGTTAGGGAAAGAACACTGGTTGACTGTCAGTGGTGGGAGATAGGAACTGCAGTCTAAAGCACCTAAAAATTTCCTTGCCAGACCTGCCTATACCCAGCTATTCCTCCCAGCCAGCACAAGCTGATGGAGGCCATTTGTCCTTCATTTCCCTGCCTAGTGATTGAGAAAGCAAAGCCAAAACAAAGGCAGTACAGGTTATTGCTGGTTTATTCCACCTGATGGTGGGAATAATTCATCTGTTGGCTGAGCAGAAAGTTTCTGCAAACTGTACAGCTCCATGTACATGAAAGATGACCTGTGGGCATAAAAGTCCTAAGTTCCTCAAGTTATCCTCCAGTGATAAAAAGTAAATAAGAGATTTGCTGTTCTATCCAGCAGCATAATTTTTTGTACAAGAGCACGTCTTCTTTTGTGAAGCCAAAACCATGTGCATATACTCCATTTTACAAACCAAATAAATAGCAAGGCAGATTCTTTTAAACAGTATCAAGAGCTAAAGATCACTTTCCATTTTATCAGTGTCAAATACTGAACTAAGTAGAGGGTCTTGAGCCCAATGAAGACTCGAGAGTTAATTGACACAATGGAATCTGTGTCTTTGTGCATTACTTAATTTCAGATACGATGCTATGTCCAGGACACTGTCAAGATCATGGCAGGGAAACTTTAGAGTAGAGAAGACATTCCTCCTGCCTGTGAAGCAAAACCTAAGAAATAATAATAATATTTAATTCTGAGTTTGTTTCACTATGAATCATTATTACTCCTATATTCTGTCTTATAAGTGAAAGGTGAAAAAAACATTTGAGAAAGATGCAGCTCCATTTTTTTTGTTTTGTCAGTAGGCAAGAAAAAGTCTCTAAAACCTTAAGAAGCTACACTGTAATTTAATGTGTAAGATGAAGAAGGAATGTGTTTTCAAGGTCTAGTTAAACCAGGACTCCAACAAACTGATTCTGATGATCCCATGGTTGAGATAGCATATTTAGAGAAAAAGCAAAGGTGTTCTTCTCTCCAGCTATCATCAACCTCCTTCTGTTCTCATGCTGGCTTTGCTCTTCTCTGGCAGAAACACACCATTAGCCGACAGAGAGCATCAGAGGTTGATCAATTATCTTACTTGTGTAAAAGAATATTTTATATTTTCTTCAGTCTGGGTCTCATCTATCAAATAATAATTTTTATGTGTTGGCCCTGGCACTGAGTCATGGACCTCCAGGCTATGTAATGAGACCATGAAGTCTGTAGTATTCCAGCTTTTCCCCTTCTTAAAATAAATACATGAAATTCTAAAGAAAAAAATTTAATATCGTTTTATCTTCTCTACTTGGTTTCATAAACATACATGACATGCAACCTGGGACTTTCAGGTAAGTTTTTAAGCTACTGCCTGAATTTTTCAGATGTGACTCAGTCATAGGTATATTCCCTTGATTACACCTTTCCTTATTGTTCTGATTACTTTTAAATACCTTTATACTAAATAGAAACTGCTCTTTAATAGCTGTTAAAACCAGTCTGCATCTACTGAAAAAAATCATAGTTTTCACAGTATTCATAGTATTCACTAGTTATGCAAACACAATAAAATATCCAAACAGTTTTTTGATAATTGGCATGGATCAGATATTTATTTATCTAAGAACAGGATAGGTTTTCAGTCCTTAATTTTAAAATTATTCACCTCAAAGCAATGAAAAATACTTTTCTTGGATCAGAAATTCTATTTGCTTTCAGATTATTATTTAGAGTCTAAGCCTTAAAACCATGTCAGATTTTTCTTATCTAATAAAGGTCTCTTACATTTTTATTCATACACCATGCATTGACTCATAACCACTAAGTAAACAGCTTTTTCCCTTCCCTTTTTGGCTCAAGATTTCCTGGGCAATGTTGCCTTTCCGTTCTTATTGCATTTCCATGGCACACTTAATATCCAACAAGATTTCTGATGATAATATTTTTTAAGGGCTGTCTACTTGGCTCTTTAAAAACATGTAGGGGCCCATAAGGACCTATTCTGGCAAATCAGCTCTCTGATACCTTCCAGGTTATCACATCCCTGAGCCATGGTCACAGTGGGACTATGCCTGCTACACCAAGCAGCCAGCACTCCTGGGAGCCAGGGAGGACCACTGAAAGCCGTGTGGTTATTATTAGGAGGGAAGGAAAAAAATACCAGGATTTGGTTTGGCAAAGCTTCCTGAAAGTCATAATGATTCAATTTTAAAGCAGTTTATTGAGATTTTAAATTTGATAGCATTTAAAATTGCATACAATGTATCGATATTTTATAGGTATGTTAACATTTTTATATGTGCAAACATTTATACTGAGAGAGGAAAGTAGAGGATAACTATAGTAATGTAAGGCAGAACAGACACCATCATGTACTTAGCTTTACACCTATGAATTTTGCAGTTAAGTCACATAAAAGGAAAACAAGCTTTTCTAGATCAGTTCTCACTATTACCAAAAAAAAAAAAACCAAACAAAAAACCAAAAAAGCCACCAAAACAACAGGAAAACAGACCAATCACAAATGTTCAGGTGCAAAGCATGCTAGAGAGAAAAAGTAAAGCTTCATGCACTTTATAATCTATGTATCAAACATTTACCCTAGATAACCAGTGCAAAGACATTGCAATTTGCACCAATTAAATAACAAAGACTACACAAAAATACCTAAAGGGTAAATCTTGTCTTCCTCAAAATAATTCCCTAAATGTATATTTGTTGCTGTCTAGGATTAAAAGACAATACATGGACAACAAGGGGAAAAAGAATATTACATTTCCTGTGGAAAAGGATGGGTAGTACAGTGTGAAAGTCCTGTCAGCTACTGTTACCTGGGACAATCACTTCACAGTTTTTTTTCTTCATCTCTGTGTTGGAATGATATGGCATTTACCTATACCAGGGGAGCTCCTGCCCCACTGTTTCCAAAAATAGCTATCTCAATAAGACATTTCTGGTTTAAGCCATTTTCCTTCTCCAGCGGTTTCCCCAAGGCTAAGGAGATAATATCATCAGCCAGTATGTCATGACAGGTTTTTAATTTGCACAGAGGTACAGGCAGGTAACAGGCAGCCTGCCAGCAGGGCTGCACAGCCAATCCTGTTCAAAGAGAAAGAGAGAAAACCCTTGTGTTTAAACAGGGAGATGCAAACCAATGTGGCAGCAGAAGATGCCCAATATTTTGAGGACCCCCAGAGCAGCAAAGAGCAGCAGACCCAACCCCTGGGCTGCAGTGAAGCAGGACAGGATGAGCACCACCACTGTCCTCCCTGGTATGGCCATGGCCTGTGCTTATTTGGAAATGCCTGTACATGTTTAGGCAGCACCCTGGCTGGACTTTGCATATTTTGATTCAAGAACCATGACATATGGAAGATTTTCCAGCTGAGATGTGCCTATGTATTCTGCTTATGCTGCAGCTATCTGTGGGAGAAATTTTAAATTTGCATTGAAATCTATAAGTTTTGTTAAGCCAAAACAATGTGTTTGAATAGCAACCACATTTGGATAATGTTAGATATATTAAATATACTTCAATATTCGTACTTTAAAATATTCTGTGTTTCTTTTAATTTTAAGCCTCAAGCCTGGAAGTCTTCTGCCTTTAAAAGTGCTTTCTTTCTTTCTGCTATGTAATGACCATCATTGGTGTATTCCCATTAAAAACGTGCATGTTTCAGTAACAATTTTCTAATAATTTCTCATTGTAAGGTTAAATTAACACTTAAAAACATTGTTTGGTGCTTTTTTTCCCTTCTAAACACCAAAAATTGAACTATAATTGTAGATTGAATGTGAAGAATTGATCTCACTACATAAAATGAAACACAATTCAGTAGCTAACATTTTCTTAACAACAATATTCCTTTCATTGGAAATACTGTTTTTATTTTTGAAGAAGAAAACTGATACTATTTTTACTTAGAGTAAATTATTACCGTATAGCTACAAATTGTTAAATAAAAGCTTTTATTTTACTTTGCCTGGAACATACTTTTACAGGAATATACTACAAATCTTTATGCAAATACTAAACCTCTGCAACTGATGCTTGATTTAATGCTTAGAAACACAAATGACAAAATGGACTAAGATCCAGATAACTCAAGCTATCCCCTGAAAGACACCATTTGTACTTCCTCTGTGGGGAGCCCTCTGTGGGGTACTCCTTAGCTCCTTCCCATTCAGCTTAGTAGTGGGCAAGGAAGTGCTTTCTCCTTTGTCTGCACATTCATTGATGAATAAGAAGCCCCTGAAATAAACTTTACCTATTATTTCTCAGCAAAGAGATTAAGGCTCAATTCAATCAGAACTTGTGAACCAAAATTCCCAAACAGGATAACATTAAAAAAAAAAAATTAAAAAAAAATTAAAAAAAAAAAGAAATAGTGTATTCTTCAAAATAGTACTTGGTATCACAAAGAAGTTAAGTATCTGTTCAGGCTCATTTTAGGGATTTGGCATTGAGGAGCTGCCCCATAGTACTGATTCTACTGGAAATAATCCCAGCATGAAGCTGTGAAGTGTTACACATTACAGTTCAATAAATAAATTAATTAGGTTTTGCCTTCACAGTACTTTTTAGTTTTTCTCTTTTAAATAATTTTATGTGAGCCTTTCATATGACCCAGAACACTTCATATTCTTCTTTGCCTCACTTTTTGGAAAGCATTTGTCTCCTTCCTTTTGCCTTCATATTGTGTTATTTCTGACCTCTTGCTCATCTTTTATTACTCTCCAGTTCCTAGCTCTATTATTCAAGCTGATATTGCAGCTGTGATTTCTATTTTTTTCTTTGCCCTTTTTGGCTTTGCCAGGCATTTCATTAGTGGACTCATGGGGAGCATTTATACTGTCTCTCTGCCATGATAGAGTTCAGTGGGATTTACTAAAACTGTTTCTTTGGATATATCTGCTTCCAGTTACGATTAGAAACTCCTTTCCACTGAAGCATATCGAGATCAAATTCAGATCTTGTGAAAGCATGTACGAGCACAGGGAGCACAGAAGCCATCAGCCAAAGTGCAGCTTCTTACACCACATCTTGATTTGGACCATTGTACATCAGTAAAAAATTTCCTCAAGTAATTACATTTTAAGTCCAAATGAAGTTTCTGGAAGTCATCCTGCAGGAGAAAGCTCACATGCCTAGAGAATAACTTGTGAGATCAGACCTCAGATATTGCAAACTAGCAGTGGAGTGCCACAATTGGTTCAAATAACTCACAGATGGAGTTTTATTTAGGGCTTTTCAGGTCAATGTATTTATTTTTCCAAAAGAAAGCTAAACACAGAGACATTTCTTTGTTGTAGAAAGATGTGATAGCTAAAATATTGGTACATTCATCCCTTTTTTTTTGTCTCGTGCCACGTAGGTTCCTGGTTCAGTTTTCCCCTCTTGCACCTCTGCTGCTCCCATGTACCTTTATAACTTTCCTACTGCCTTTTGTTTCTTCTCCCCCAACCCCTTTGTTGCCTTTTAAGCTTACTGAAAATAATGAACTCTCCTGACCTTCAACCTTTCTAATGTCTCTGCTTATTTCTGTGAGTTAGTTTTGGCTGTTAGGTTATGTTATAATGTTCCAGCAGAGATATTCTTTTTGTGATGACAGTAAATAAGATACACACAGACTTTTCTGTTTATTTTTTCAGCTGTTCATTTATAGTAAATTTTAATAAAAACTGTGAAACAATTTTGTTCCATGGGGGAGGCTTGACACAAAAGTAGAACAATAATGTGCCAAAAATGCCTTGTTATGATCTTTCAGATGGGTACTGTCACTAGGAGGGGTCTGCACTTCAGTCAGTACGAACATGATAAAGTAGGAACAGTACAGCTGCAAACTCCCTTTGGATAATGCTACAAAACATATGGAAAACGTTTCCTGACTTATGAAAAATAATACTGGGCAGAATATAGCAAAGGGACTGGGTCAAAAGGTTGCATAAAGCGTCAGTGCAAACCTTAAGTGCAATCTTGTAGTCATAAATTCCCTACTAATGAAATGTATATGCAATTCTTACAGCCCCTCTGTGTTTGAAAAATCTATAGTGTTAATAAAGTGACATAGTTAGAAATCTATACAGGACCTTATTTATTCATTATTTATTTTAAGAGATGGCCCTGAATCTAAACATTCCCTTTGGGAAAGTTTGGTTTGTGATTTAGGTTCAAAACCATACTTTTCTGGCTGGGACCCACTCCTAATTCTGCTTGGTTTACACACCAATGTGCTACCTTGTTTAATTCATCTTGCACAAAGCTGGACATCGAGCTGGCAGCCCTGCAAGCTGGGCCACCAGCCAGGCCCCTTCTTCCTGTGAACAGGGGCTGGAGCCATTGCATCCCTGTCTGGAGCTGTCTGAATGCCCAGGAGAGGTCTCTGCCTTCCCCACCTGCTCAAGAGTAGTACTGGGAAAGGGTTTAGGGTGGTGTGAGGTTCCCTGTGCTCTTTCTCCCTTGGCTCTGACGGAGGGAAAGCCTAGGCTCAGATGGAGTTTAATAGAATGTTGGCTCCCCCACTGCAGCTGCTACTGGCTCTATCCTACAGAGGTGTCTGGGGTTTCCACCCTCTCCAAAGGGGTCAAGTGGAACCAAAACAGAAAATCACCTTGCAGATGCAGAGGAGCACACAAGTGCCTGGACCAGAGGGTGTGACTCCCGGACAAAAAAATTAAAATAGCAGAGGCTGGGAGGAGCCAAGCAGCAGGAGCCCAATCACATGCTCGGTGAGCCCAACCCAAATCTCCTGGGTGGCTGCGCAGCCCCCACCTCTGCCACTATCTACAGGATCCATCCCCTCAACACTCACCAGCAAAATAGTGAGAAAACAGGTCTGTGTGAGGCATGGCAGGAAATGCTTCTGAAGTCAAAAAGAACCCATTTCAAGCTGCAGAAGGACTAGCCCTTTTTAATGATTATGATTGAGTATCTCTTACTTGGGGTAAGTGCCATGAGGCATGGGATGTAAGCGCTTCTCTGTACTCTAAATTGATTCTTGTCATTTTTTCTGTGGTTTTTACTTGTTTTATAATTGCTCACTTGATCCTACAAAAAATAAAGTAGCGCAATCAATGAAATAAGTAGACCATGGGAGCAATGAATATCCACGTGATTAAGGGTTTCAAGCTTAGGTCCTAAATAACCATAACTGCCACTCTACTATCTACAGAGTTAGAGAAGAGAGAAAGGTGAAGAGAGTTGTTGTTATTGTGAATTTATGACAAGAAGTTTGTCAAGAAGCTTGTCCTTACACAGGAGCAACTATACTCATCCTTTCAGGTAGCAATAATTAAATTCCAATAACTTAATTAAAAAAATAAAATGCTGGTGGGTAAGTAAATGTCCACAGAATGAAGATTCACAAAAAAGGTCAACTTTTGCCCAGAGAGCACAAGTTTTTGGGACAAATGCTGGAGTAGGAAGACAACTCCAAACAGACAACTGAAACTGATCATAAAAGGGTTTTAAAATCATGGGGATTTAGGGTTAAAAGGAAAAATAAGTTTAGTAGGCCCTGGAAAAATAAACACCCTAAGGACATGAAGAACTTGTACTTGCTAGAACTGCACCTGTGTACCTAGTACAGGATAAATTATATAATTGTTAGATGTGATGATTGTTTAGTAATTAAATATAATTATTTAATCATAAGAGTACTCATGAGAAACTGTGGTCAGGGACCTAAGAAAGATCACAAGAAACTCATGTCAATGTATACAATAGAACAATATAATTATAATAATTAATATGTAAGTTATATGATGATAGAATATAAAATACATTCAGCTCGAAAGCCATGTCGGACTCAGATTTGGATCTGGACCCCTGATTCCCAGAGCTCTTAATAAAAGCACCTGCATATAATCATATCCTGTAATTATGTGTGTTCTGGAATGCTAACAAAACTTCCAGTCTCAGACTTCTGCTCTGGATTATCCTCTGTGAACAGCAGAGGTACTAGGATTAATATATTATTGAGGCTGTTTGTTTTACACACATGACAACATGCTGTCAGGGTCCTGATATGCAGTTGTCTAGGTAAGAGACAGTGAGGAATAGTGCATTATATAGATGATGTGCTGTTTAAAAATAATGCTAAGGGGTCACTTTAAATTGCCCACACCCACCTCTTGTTACTTATGGGCACATTCTTCCTAGTCTTATTTCAATTTATCAAATTTATTGTAAGTGCCCTGTGGATGTGTGGAAAAGAAGTATGACAAAGAAAGAAAGGGAGATTGGATATTATCCTCTCAGTCAATTTTTTCAGGGTGATGATTAACAAAAGAAAAAAAAATGCATTTTCCCTTAAAGGAAAAAAATAATATTTTTCCCTTTTTCATAATTCACTGTTAAAAACATTCCTTCTTTACAGCTTTATAAATATGGCCCTTAATGAAGAATACTTTTTGCTGAAACTGGAAAAATGCAGTAATGTTAAGTTTTAAGATAAGTTATTAGCAAAATTAACCAAAGCTCCAGGAAGGCTTGTAGCAAAAGGACAATGAAATGAAGTGAGGTAATTTGCCTGGAAAAGGGTAAGAAACACCACTTTCTTTGCTTATTTGGTGGCCTTTTAATCTGATGGACTGTCTTGTCTAAAAAGACAAGGAAATTAGGTGAGTTTCACTTGAATTTCTAATTTCACATGCTCAGATGCAGAAGCCTCTACCTATCTGTGCCAGCTGTGGGGACAGCGTAGCCAACATAGCTCTGGAACAGAAAGTGTCAGGGCCACTCACCTTCCTCCAGAGAGATCACTTCTCCACAGCACTTGAATAACCAGTTAGTTCACAAGCCTGTGGCAGAAAAAGAAATAAAAAATCCTCTCAGAGAATGAGATGCTAAATGAAAATATTGTAAACAAATTTGGCCAACATGCTAAGGACAGGCTCAGAATAATTTCTTATTGCTAAAACAGACATGGAAACAAAAAGGGTAAGTTCATTAACATTTTCATAAATACTTCATAGAACCATAGAATGGCTTGGGTTGAAAGGGACTTTAAAGATCAGCTTGTTCCAACCCCCCTGCCATAGCCAGGGACACCTACCAGCAGGTCAAGTTGTTCAAAGCCCCATCCAGCCTGGCCTTGACCACTTCCAGGGATGGGGTATTCACAGCTTCTCTCTGCAACATGTTCCAGTGTCTCACTACCCTCACCGGGAAGAATTTCTTCCTAACATCTAATTTAAATCTCTTATATTTTAAGTTAAAATTCTTTCCCCTTTGTGTCCTACCACAACCTTTCCTAGTAAAAATTCATTGTCTGTCTATTTTATAAGATCCCATTAAGTACTAAAAGGGCTTATTTGCATAATCCTTGCAGACAAAAATGCAGCAGAGGAGCACATCAGACAATCACACCACTTGTTCATGTGGCTGTGGCCGTATGGACACGCCCTGTGACACACTAAGGGCTCTTGACCATCATGAAATGGAAGGGTCTCTCCAAGAGCAGCTGGTGAAGGACGGAAGCAGAGTGCATGGAATATGGCCACTCTTAGTCGCCGAGCAGCTGTTAGTCTGTTTTCAACACTGATGTGGCACGTGCTGGATGTAATGACAGCCTACTCAGTGATACCTGGGCTCCAGAATATTTGGAAAAGGACCAGCTGCTCACTCCAGCACCCAAGTCCTTTGAGTCAGCTCACTTCTGTTAGGAATATGACCCTCACTGCAAGTTATTTGATCTGATTGGCATGCAGGTGCAAGACGGACACAATGGCAATTGTTTAGCCATTGCTAGGAAATTTTAAGAATCCTAGAAAATCTTCCAGAAGAAACCAGGTGTGTTAAGATACTAGTAGGAAGAATAAATTGTCTTTGTTTCAGCAGGGAAACAAGTGGATAAGATAATCTTTGTCACTTAAGGGTGGATTTATGGACATCTTATGTTCATAAACCAGGATGCTGAAATCCTGTGCCATATTGATATGAGAAATAAATAAGGCATTGTGTCTCAATTTCAAATCCAAGAGCTCCATATCACACAGGAGAATCAGACCTTAGGCATGTCAAAATAGAAGATAAGGAAGTAAAGAGCAGGAAGCAAAGAGAGGGTGCATATTATACTACTCTAAGAGAGGGGGATACTCTCTTTGCCATCTCTGCTGGACCACACTAAAATCTGAATGCAACTAAAAAGCCCATGTAGGAACAATATCTATTAGCTTAATTTTTTTTCCTACATACTATTTCCAGACTTTCAAAAACCAGGACAGTATGAAGCAGCAGGCCTGCTGCTATGTTGGCATGCTCTCTGCAAGACCTCTTGACCTGGCATAAAGGCAAAGGACAATAACTGGGAAGCTGATTTCATCAGATAGCCTGGGACCAGAACATGGATAACCAAAATCAACAAATTTCAGCAGTAAAGCTGCAGGTGAAGTGTTGACCATATGTCTCTAAGGGGCAAAGGTATTCCCTGCTGTTCAAGGACTCGGGCGACTAACACCTTACCTCACTTTCTTTTCCCCCAGTTATTTCCAGTCCTTTATTTCTCCAGATAGTGATTTCATGGCTAACATGGAATATATTAATTAGATTCTTGCAGCCTGTAGTTCAGTTAAGGAAGCAGAGAAAACCAGAGGCAGCAGCTGTTAGAAGTCAAGCTTATTTTCCTTAATATCCTAAGAGCAGACTGGCTCTTACCGGGGCAGCAGCATGGTCTCCTACAGTTACAGAGCGCTTGGAGAGCACCGGAGTTCAAAAGCATTCTGCAAGGTCCTGGTGTTAGGGTGAGGATATTTGAGTCCTTGACTCCAGTCTTTATCCTTTTACAGGACCAAGGATTTCAAAGCTTCCAATAGCAATTAAAAATAGCAACTAAAAGCATTCTTTAGGTGTTTCATGTTGTCCTTTTTCTTTGTCTGTTATACACCTGCCATGGAAAATTTTGGATATGAAAGTGCAGCAAGTTTTGACAAATGATTTCTTGTTTGATTAGCGTTATGTATGGTTGACATACAATATAAGATGGAAGTCAACAGATTGCTCATGGGATGTCCTCAGACTGCTTGTAACTGCCTGCTCTTTGTCTTGCGAGTTCGTATCTGAAAGCTCTCAGATTACAGATCCCAGAACAACGCTTGCATTTCAAATATAGGTGTGTATTCCTCTTTGACATCTGTCCTTATTGTGCTAAATCATAAGGTATTCCTCTTCTATTTAAAACGATTCCAAGAGCTTATGACAAAAATAATTTTTAAAATTGTACAGTAGAAGCTGGATGTATTTTCATTTTCACAAAAAATTGTTATTGTGAATCATATATAAGTTATACCTTAATTTGCAGATCAGAGTCCTACTCCACTCTTTTTGTACTCGTAGAAATTTTATAAATATATAAACACACACATTATATATATTTTTTTATAACTATAAAATGGTGATTTTGTCATCCATACACTCTTCAAAAAGCAATGTGGGGAGGGATGCCAGTCTCTTAGTGCTTCTGCATTATGATCTACTGACCCTGAAAATAGGGTCAGAAGGAGGTCTCACTGCTAACTGGAAAACTAATCAATATAATTCTACCAAAGGGCTAGTATACACCAAGTAATATAGTCCCCTCCCCCTCTGCAAAAGTCTGTGCCTCATTGTAGAGAATATAAACATCATGTTTTGATGCTCATGGAAAATAAAAAAATACCAAGCAAAACTAAAGGCTTATGATTTGTGAGGCTGGGGATATCACCAAGTCATATTGTGGTTCTCAAATGTTAGTTCTGAGCAGTTTGATTGGTTCTGTTCTATAGTTTGGGCTTCATTCATTACTAAGAAATGTAGAATTATGCCTCCTTTTCTTCTACACTTAAAAAGTAGAGAAAAATATCAACTGATGAGGAAAAGATTATTTTCTTCCTCTGTCCCTTCCCTCTCCCCTGCTGCCCCCCAATATTGCAGTTACACAGTGAGAAAAATAAGCTGATCTTATGCTATGTTAAGAGTCATACTCACAGGGCCTGTGCAGCCTGCAGGGATGCCATCATACAGCAGGGCTGCATTTGATTCCGATCAGGTACTTTTACTGAGAAAGAGAGCAAGACAAAGGGTAAAAGGTCACTGGTGACTAATTTTCTGAAAACCAGCGGCTTGTGTAAGTAATAGAACATTTATTGTATTTCTCTGTCATCCCAGCAATGAGCTAGAAAATCCATAAGAATTCCCAGCACTAGCCTTTATTAAAGTATAGCCCTGGATTAGTTTAATGTCCAATTTAAAGTCACTGCCCTCACCTACTTTACTTACTTTTCTTAAATAGAGCTATTTTCCCCCAGTAATCTCCCAATGTAAGTTGCCAAGAATATTTTTTCCTTTAATAAGAAGTAGGGTTTCATTTATTTTGTGTATGTATGTGTGTATGTGTATGTTGAGGAAAGAGGACTGGAGTGCAGCATTCTTCCTACTTTATTTTCCCCACACTGAAATATTAAAGCATAATAAGAACAGGGCAAATACTGCAAAATCCAAGCACAGCCTTCCAAAAAGCAACAGCACAGGAGGTATTAACGCCTTTTACAATGTTTGCACCCTTTCCTTTTGCTCTGTGCAAACATTCATACTGTTTCAAAATATGATTTTTCTGAAAGGAAGTTCACAAAGCTCACCTTTGTTGCAGATGAGACAGAAATTGTTAACGTAAATTCCTCAGGTCCATACCTAAGCTACAGGTCTAAGACTAATCAGCTTGAAAAGAAAGAAAAAATGCCCCTCTCCAACAGGAATCAGAAAAGTGCTTGTGATCACTGCACTCCTTGTCTGTAATGATTTGACTGAAGAGCCCGAGTGGCTTGATAGAGCTGGAGATGGCAGTCAGTGTTTTCAGTCCATTTACTTGAGAGCTATAAACACTGTTATTGGACCTCCAGTGAGATTCTTTATATATTAGCCTTACAGAATGTCCCCTAGACTAAAACAATGAAACATAGATGCTATTCTGTGTTGGGTGAGTGCTCACCTTAGAGGGTTTTGCTCAGATTGCACTACATATATGCCTAGATGACCTTCCTGATGCATCACCTGAATCACACGTACCCTGCAGAATGTACTCCTCTAGCATGGTATCCAGGTGAGTACACCTCAGCACGTGCTGCCTGTTCAGTACAGGCCACCCAACCCCTTGGAAACAAGCCCAAATCCCTCTTGTGCCTCTAGCAGTGACTGCTCTGTGAGCAATCCTCAGCTGCTTGGTGAGAGCTGCTGCACGGAGAAAAGCTTCTCCCATATCAAACCTACTGTGGGTCTGGAAATGCCTCTCCTTCCACTGGCAACACTGCCAGTTTTGATTTGCCTGTGTGCTCCAGAACCTTGAAGGGAAGTGGAAGGCAAGAGCCTACCTGAGTACTCCTGGCTCTCCAGGCTGCACTCCTGTTTTAGGCTTAGGCAGTTTTCTTCATCCATGGCCAAGCTCTGGTTTTTGGTCTTTTCTGCTATGTAGAGGCCAGTCTATAGCAGTTTTCATGTACCTGATAAAAAAAAAAAAAAAAGGGAAAATTTTCTTCAGATAATTTAAATTCCTGGTCCAAATTCCCTGGCATGACCAGCTCATGATTCATGCTTATGATATCACAGCCATTTATCACAGGAGGAGAAGACAAGACTCTAATATTAAAATTTTACCATATGGACAAAGTAAATCAGATAGTATTAATGTTTTACATTTATTAACTATAACAACTGTACACTTTGAAATATATAATAAGCATTATATTCTAAGTTCACAGATTCTGAATTCCATGGTTTCTTTTTTTAGGCAGCAAGCCACTGAAATTGCACTTCCATACTAGCCAATTACATGATGGATATATGATTGCATATGCTTTAAATCAACATGGGCAATACTTTTAAAAATAAAATTCACAGCTCTTTAACTACTAATTTCTGTCATTTGTTTACTTATAGGGAAAAATGTGTTTGAACCTTGTTAATGCTAAAAATACCACAAGAGATCTAACATAGAGAGAGGCATACAACTGCATAGTCAATATGATGCCAACAATACTGCTGTGCCCTAGAGTGGTTCTCAACTAAACAAAAGATGCAGGAACAGCAGAAATTTTTAAATTATAGTAAATTATCAATTTTCAGAAGTGCCACAGCATAGAAACTACTTTTATTTTTACCAGAGGAAATCCCACCAGATAACACACAATTAAAGAGATAATCCACTCTAGCACCAGCAGAATCCAATTGTTTGTTTGGGGCAAGACTTAGAGAAATTAAACCTTCCAATGTGGTTATTTCAGAAAGCAAGAAAATTTTGTTCCTGCCTATGTCTGACACTGTATACAGATCACAAAATACAATTACTTTGCACCTAATTTTGATCATGGAAACTTCCAGTTCAAGAGACAGTGCAGTAGTTACTTTCTGTCCTACCCCCTTCAAATCCGTGCTGCTCAAAGAACAGGCAAGGTGGAGAATGTGTCCAGGTGCTAAATGGAAGTAAAATTTACAGAGGCCGAACCCCAGGAGACCTTACCAGCTGGTTACAATTACTAGGGTTCAAAACCTGAGTTAAAAGAAATAAGATGGTAGATGGAACTGCACAGGAGGCAACAATAAACTAATATGGTTTTGAAAGGAGACAGAAAACTAAGTAGAAATGGGAGTATTCGAGTACTGGATATAATCTGGGGCATATTAAGTGGAAGAAATAAATCAAGCAATAGCTCTGAGCACATGGTATAGAGCTATGTTTTTCTTTAAAATTTGTGAAATGATAGCAATTTTTTGACAGAGTTTTTAAGAATCAGCTGGACACATATTGGAGATGAAGAGGTAAATCTGCAAACCTACACCACTGAAAATCTGGAAAGCCTGACAACAACATAAGGGCTGAGTTTAAGCAACTTCAGACTGACACAATACATCTAGAGATTACTAAGGCATTAGGTATGACAGTTCCAGTTAAATGTTAAATGGAAACAAACAGTACTTTTTCATGGAAAATGTGTTGGTGAAAAATGACAAATAATGTTAAAAAAATTAAATAGGTAGGAAGATAGCATCTGCAAAAAATCATGTTTTAAATATGCCCAAGTGTGAACAGTGTGTAGAGTACCAGTTGAGTTTCTATGAAATTAGAGAAAAAAACAAGCACACAATTAAAGCTAAGAAGGGAAAACACCCTTTAGTACATCATAGCATTGTGATGGACAATGGCTTTATTCACAGAGCTTGTACTTCATTTTTATGCTTCCAGCCAAGTAAAGCAACTTGCAAGATCTTAAAAAATAAAACTAAAATCCTGAGCCTATTAAACTACTAACACAGCAAAACAGTGATGTCATGGGATGGGGAAGACTGGAAAAAAGGTGCATTTTTCAATGTAAATATTTTGCATTTGAAAATGTTGAAACATTTTTTTAATCATGTAAAGAGAGTTCTTTATTAAATTTTTGATCAAAGCATGTAGAAGAAAGAGCTAATAATTTAAGAGCTCGGGCATGACTTTTGGGAAGGTATTAACCCAAATTTCTCTCTGCTGGTGAAGAACAGTGGATAAATAATTCTTTGACTAGAAAAGATAGACTGATCATATAATCTAGTGATTTGGGCACTTATCTGGAATGGGACAAAGAAGACTTGATCCCATATCTCATACAACCCATTTATCTCCAAGGAGTTCTTTAGCCACTAAATTATTGATTTTACTGAATTAACCTGCACATATTGAATTAACCTTACACGTATATTCATTTGCTGTCTTAAGCCCCTGCCATCATACCCACAAACAGGATATTTTTTAAAGTTTCCATTTTTTTTTGTGAGGAAAAATATATCCAATTTGGTTCAAAATAACATAAAAACTTTTAAATGAAAGTAGAAACATTACAGGAATAGACAGGAGTTATTATGCATGGATTTTTTTTCTCAAGTTTTTATAGAAGCAAGAGGTCACCAAGAAGATCATGAGGCCCCTTATGGCTGATGACAAGACTAATTTGTTGACAGAAGATTTAGCATTACTTAAGAATTATATGAATTCTTTTTATCAAAGGGAAAAATGGCTGATAGATACCAGAAACAGATTTATTTCCCTAAGGAGGAAGAAGAAATACTAAAGGAAATCAATATCAGATCAGAACAGGTGATTGAGAAATTTGAATGTTCTAGTTGCAGGGAAAAAAAAGAAGTTTTCTAGGGTGCTTTTTTTTTTTCTTTCAAAAAGGCTATGAATGTGGTATAAATATTTATCATTTGAAAAATGGAGAATCACGACCAAAGAAAGTCAGAAAGAGTCAAACTAATTGGTTTACATCAGAAGGTTTTCCAGATAAATGATTTTTCAAAACTGTTTGTTAAGACAAACTTGATAGGAGAGTACATTTTTCACTTTTTCATTCAGTTCATCCTATTTTAAAGAAAATAAACCAGGATGTGAAGGTGGGAGGTTTTCACAGTAAAAAAGTTCTTGGTCTTGGCTTGTGATCTACCAAACACCAGACATTGTTAGCTAAGGAAGAAGCAGGAAAAATCCTCACCTCTGATAGCAGAGGTATTCTTATCCTCAGAGCTGATTTGTGGGGTTTTGCTGCATTTGGAAAACAAGCTCATATATTTTAAGAATTTTCCTGCTTGAGTTCCTTCCTTTTAACAATGTCTTTCAAAGTAATCACAGACTCTGTGTACACAGAGCAGGGGGGAGGCAGATATTATTGCAGAAAACACAGAAGAAAAATAAGCTTCTTAAACTTCTTCTGAAGTAACCACTAAGGTTAAGTATATTTGTCCTCCAAAAAAGTGGAGCATGACTGGTAGCTCTGCCAGTTATGTCTGGTTACAGCAGGACAGGACTGCCTGAAAAGGGCTAAGCATTTCAAAACCACCACTGTTTAATGTGCCTCTTCTTATGAGTATTCAGTGTAAGATAAATTGGTCACAAGTTTTGAGCACTCACATCCTACAATAATTCCTCAGAGCTCAATATTACTTAGAGAGAGCCACCAGAAGCTGCCCTTTAAAAAGATGACATTTTGATATAGTTTTTGACAAGGAAGCTGGACCCAAGATGGATGACCAGTCACGAGTTTTTACACTTTTATAAGTTTTGGTTCATTTACATATTGGGGTCAATTATCAAATTACATCTTCAGGTTATGAAGTCCCATTGCCCCGGTTTGCTCTCTTCAATTCGTTGTTTGTACTTTTTGGGCCCAAAGCTGCAATGATGTCCTTGATTCTCAGGCTGGAAAAGGATTGTTTTGTCTAACTAAGCTGTGAAGAAAACTTACTAACACCTTATATGAGGTTGAGAGTTACACACTAAGGCAGTACAAAATCTGAAAAATAAGAAAGCTAAAACTTAAGACATGATTATCATAGCCTAGGAAATACCCACAGACTTGAGTAAAGAGGCACTTGAGCATTGGTTGTTCCTGGGCTGCAGACAACCGTCTTGTGATGGTGCTGCTCCAATTACCTAGACTAAGGGATCAGCTGGAACATGGAGTGGATCTTTTCCTCTCCACCTATTCACTTTCCATGGAAACAAGGGAGGGATAGTCATCTGAGCCTTGTCTAAGCAGGGAGGTGGAGGCTGGTCAGGGGGCACATCTGGAATGAGATGTCCCTCAGAGGTCCCAGGGTACAGCCTCAGAAAGAGGCAGTGTCGAAGAGGAAATGCCAGAGCACATCGATCAGACAAAGTACAGCTTTGTTTCCTGATGCATGCTGCTTTGTAGATTTATAACTTCACAAACAATCCTAATAAAAACAGGAATTATTTCTACACTGAGCAGTTCCCCAGCACAAATAAGAAAATGGGAGTCAAGATTAGTTACCTAATACCAGCTGGTGTTTCTTCAGTCATTTGGGGAAAACTGAAGAAGAAATATGTAGCCTTCAAGTACAACTACAATAATCTATGGTCTCATTATAATGAGCTGTCAGAGAAAGATGGAGAGTATCAAGGTGAACTTCTTTAAATGTTTCAAATAAATTTGGCTTTATTGAGCACTGAGCCCTACCTTAAGATTAAGAAAATGAACTGAGGAGTAATAATTGTGGAATATTATAGAAATAGCAATTCACTGAGAGATTAATATATTGTATATAAAGGCACAATTTACCATTTGAAATTTTTGTAGGAGAACAGCAAAAGAGATAATGAAGATTTCAATAAAGCTACAATGAGGTTGAAAATACTTGCCAAGCTTTCAATAAAGCTTCAGCGAGGTTGACTTCTTCAATTTGAGCTCAGAAGGGTTTGAAGGCAGAGAGAAACACCAAGCCTACTGAATCAGAGACACTTGAGAACCAAAGGCACAAGACTGCATATTTAAAGGCAGCTCTGCTTGCAGGCTATAGTGGAAATGGTGTCAGGCAGCCACTCTTCCATCACAACACAAATAATCTTTCCAAGATGCAAAAATTATTTAAGGCAGCAGATGAGACCTCAGAGGCCTGTCAGCAGGCCTACCTCTCACACACAGAGATAATGTCTCTATTCATCTCAAGTATGTACTGATACTTAAAAAGAAACCTTCCTCTGACTCCAGCTGCTCCTACTAATTTGAGATTGCATGTTTCTCTGTACTTTTCATGCAGTAACTAAACGACAGTCACACAAATCGTGGATAAATGCTCTCTCATATCAGCTTACTAATTAACAATCAGTGCTGTAAGATTTTCCTCAGCTCGTGATTCATCTTTGATTCCAAGTTGGTTGAAACCCCACAAATAATTTGAGTCTTCATATTTTTTGTCTGTAGAGGTTTTTTGAAGATGGCTACAAGCAAATGACCAGCGCTCACTATTTCTTGTCTATTTCAAACTCCGTAATATTAATATAACAACAATTTGGGCTTTCCATAAAATTGAGAAAAAAAGGAAAAAATTAAACATCTTCTGGGAAAATCCTGCCTGTGAAATAAAATACCAAAACTTCACATGCTCACTAAGAGTATGTACTCCTTGCAGAGGATCCAAGGACACCAGAAGAAGGCGTCCTTGGAAATCCATGGAAAACTAAGAATAACCTGGCTCTCAGATGTTGTGATGAACATTGATGAACTTCCTGATTTGTCTTGGGAGGACTCCTTATCCCCTGTATATAAACACCAAAATGAGACAAGTGTGCTAAGATAGGAAAATTACTTAAAATCTGTTGTTTAATTTGTTAATTTGCTATGCAGTTTATAGATTGCAATAAAGTTGCTCCATCATAATCCCATTGTATACTTTGCTTCCTTCCTACAAAATTCATTAGTATTCATGAATGGCTAAGAGCCACCTCTGACAAGCATTTCCTACACTTTTAATGCTAACATAAGAGTTAATACTGATGGAAACTGGTAGTAGAAGTTCTTGAAACAATGTCCATGTCAAATTTTCTAACCAGAAAGCCATTAATAGCTTTTTAATCTACATTTCTGCTTATTGTCTAAACTGAATTTACCTTCTGTCAGGCTGTAGCTCAACCTTGTTCATAGAGGTTTCAAATTTGAAAAAATAACCAGAAGTATTGCTAGGCACCTGGGTGATGGTGTTCATCAGAGTGGATCAGAATGAGTGGGTGCCTCACTCTAGTAATCTCTTAGATATTTTCCTTTTTTGTTTTCTTAATACACCAAAAATTTCAATGTTGTCATTATTCCTGTCACAGCTTCGTGCTACAATCCCTTGTGATACCTCTTTGCTTGGCTGTCACAGGTGGGTGCAGTAGCACACCAATAGATAACCAGAGCAGATACAGCAGAAACCTGAAACTGGACATAAGGAAGGAGCTCTGAGAGAGCAACCAGCAGCAGGAGGGGATGTCTGTCCATCCTTCCCATAGCTATGTGCCTGCAGCTGCATGCACCAGTTGGAATGATGGTGTGTTCTAGCTCACATTTCTAACAGCCTGCATATATCTGTGGCAAATTATAAAAAGAAAAGGAAAAAAAAAAGAGAAATGCTTGAGTATGAAGACAGTTAACTATTTAATAATCTTACGAGGACCATAAATAATATCTAGTTTTGCTTCTGGAATATTGTTTTGAATCTGACCTTCAGTCCGTCTGTCTACAACACTTTGTTTTCTTCCACTGCTAGACCAAGTTGGCCCTGTACTTCTGGGTCAGGGAACTAAAAGCATGGACTGCAGATATTCCTGGCAGCTCTTTCCAGCAGGACACCTTTAGAGAGTCCAGAAGACATGCAAAGAGCCTACTTGAGGTTCAGTGTACTGCCAGGTGCTGAGCCTGGGAAAGAGTTGGCTCAGCTGGAATGGGGCTTCCTCTCATGGGACAGACATTTGAAAGACACTTTCACACAAACACAGCTGTTCCTTTCAAGCAGCTCAAATCCAAAAACTCCATCTTTCACCTTCAAGTGATACCTTGTCCACTTGTCCAAAATGATGAATGGGTCTGTGGATAATACACCCAGTTCTCTTGAGTTTCTGGCATCGCCACAAAAGACACAGGATTGCTTTTGTTAGTTAACTCTTTTTCATGATGCTCACTTCCTCAAGGTGCCACTCAGCTGTTAACATTGTGTACAGCTACATTTTGTGGTAGGAGAGCTTTCTAGTTTTCAATGTTCCATATATACCGTTGGGAAACAACAGTAAAGAAGGTATTTACAAGGTATGTGTCTCATAACAGCTTTCAGAAAATGCACCACTGAATTCATGCCTTGCTATGCTTTGCCATGCTCAGACTGAGGAGCAGAAGAGGCTCATTACAACAGAAAGATTTGTGGGCTTTTAGGGCAGCCATTCTTCCTCTCCCTTCCTGTAAGATGACGGTCACACTGGCTGTCCTGTTTTGTAAGACTTTTTGAGAGAAATAGGTAAGGGAGGCATTGGGAAAGAGGTATATTTTCATTTTAAGTGGCACACTATGAAATAAGTCCAGTGCTTGAGCAAGCAGGAGGAGTTGGGTTTATTTTCCTTCCTTCCCCACTTCACTGCTGCCAACTGAAACAAAAGCAAGAGAAGGGGGAAGGTTAAATGCTGAGAAAGTTTGCACACACCCAATTTTGGAAAGCATCCATTCCTTGCAACTTCTGCATCACACCCTCAGGATAAACCCTCTTGGCTGGGTATAAACAAGGTGCCCTCTGGAAACCCAGGGTGTGGCTCTGGTGCAGGGATGGCTACAGCCCTGTGGGAGGCACCGGGAGCCAAGTGCTGTGTGTGAAAGCTGGCTCCTGTGACATGAAAGCAAACACCTGCTATTCATATGCTTGACATCAAACATTGATTTCTCAACCTCTCTGCCACCCAAAAACTCTCTTTCCTACACTGAAATAAAACAGTGGTGGAAATCAGGGGCTGCAAAGTGTTTTGTAAAGACTGAAGACCTGTCTTGTCCTTATTTTTTGGATATGAAGCACAGATTTCCTGCTCATCTCCTGCCTTACTAGCAGTATTTTTCCCAGCACAGAAAACTGTGAGGCACTGTGAAGAGCTGTTTTATTTAATCTTTCTTCAACTTAATGCTCTGTTTACTTTTTATTGGTAGTGGGTTTTTTTGTTGTATGTGCTCAGGCCAGAAGAGCATGGCTGCTGAACATGCAATTCCCCCATACACTAAGGGGGATCAGTAGCAGCACTCTCAGTATTAGACCCTGGAGCTTAGTGAGATGATTTTGTTTACAGGGGCACCTTATCCTATGCACCAGAAGAGCAGTGGGAAAACTTGCAGTCCCAAATCCAGTCAGCATGTTTGGTGAAGAGGGGAGCATGCAAACAGCAGTGTGACTCATTTTTCTGGACAGTACAAGCCACATACACTAAACTTGCTCTGTGTTTGTTCTTGCCACAGTCCACAGGCATCACACCCTCTGCTCCCCAGGAGTTTGGTGGGTGCAGTGTTTTCACTACTTTGAAAAATGTGTATACTAGGGACAAAGCGAAAACTACAGCCAGTGGGATCATAAGGAAGCTGGGATGGAGAGCCCAATCACCTTCTGGACGTATGGATGTTACCATGAAAGTCTTCATAACCCTGGGTATCTTCTGGATTTGGCTCAGTCCCTGAGTGAGGGGAAGATTTGGGATGTTCTCCTCTGAAAGGAAATGTTTATCCCCAGTTGAAATACATAAATTACTTTGTAGGTACAAAACCCTCAAGGGTGCATCTCAGATTCATATGATTTTTTTTCATCTGCTTCTCAGATTTGCAATAGCTGATAGGTGTGTAAAATCCCAAGAAGATAGAAACTCCATCGAGAATCCCAATGTGCAGATGCCACAAAGCAAAAATTATCTCTGTTGATATAACCATTAACTCATACTTAGAATTTCCCCCTGCAGATTTAGCTTTTTCTTCTCCCTCACCCCCTGCACCCCTGGCTCCCATATGTTTGTGGAGATTACACCTATTTTTAATTAATTCAGGACAGTTTTGATAACTCTCCTCACAAGAACGTGGAGGATGTGAAGTGCCACGCTTTCTGAAAAATTGACGCGTAACTGCAGCTTCTTAATCCAAAGGCCCTAAAAGAGAAAAATAAAACCAAAATTGAAGTGGTCTGTGAGGCTGATAGAAAGAAACTGCCTCATCTAAATTTTATTTCCTTCCACAAAAATATTTGAAATCTAAATTAATATTTATGCAGAAATACACTTAGAATAAATTAATTTCAAGTTATGAAAATTATGTTCTACTACTTCAGTGAGCAAAATGTAAATAACAAAGCTGAACTCCTTCCATTAAAAATAGAAATACCTATCTTTTACTGGTCTCATTCTGGCTGATTTGGTTCAGAGAGATTAACACATCTTAATGAGCAGGCAGCAACAAATATAGACCTTTCAAACTTTTTCCTTGATTGTTAAGTGAAAGAAGAACATCTTGCCACTATAGCCCAACTATTTTGAAATGTACTGTTGGTAGGCCAGTCCCTGGGTAAGGAGGGGCATTTCAAAATGACACTTGGTAGCTGCTTCTTCAGCCCTTCTCTCATGTCACCACACGGTCCAGCCCTGCGCCCCAGCACAGAGGCAGCCCCGTGAACTCCTGGCCATGGGAGCCAACTCCATCACAAAGGGACTCTCCTGACGATGTGTTTTCACAGCATGGAACCCATTTCACACTGCCCCTCTCCTTCAGGTTTCCATCCCCTTGGGCCTAAGTAACACTCCTGTGGCACTGACTTCAATAAGTAACTTTTTATTGTGTCTAATCATGTGCAAATGTGTTAAAATTGGTAGTTTTTAGCAAACAGTTATGGAACATATTACCGTAAGGCATTTGTTCATGGCGTGACAATGATTGGCTCCATGCCACTTAAATGTTTTATTTAATAATGTGGGAATTTCAGTGTGTTTTCCTTTCATTATTTTTAACTTGAAAACAGAAACAGAAAGCCCCTTCTTTAAAGTTAAAACTTTACCGCCTAGAGTCTGTCAAAAGCAATATAAGCATCTGGATTTTAAAAAGGGAGTTTTGCAGGATGTTAATTTAATATACTGGCATATTTCATGCATACTTTTTATATTTTGTATGCTTGGAGCTATCTCTAGAGTGACCACCCAGGAACAACAGACTTTTCAAAATTCAAGACTTACGAGCAAAAGATGATGTTCATGTAACAGTGCACATTTCAGGTAATATCTGCCAATCCTGGAAAACAAATGCTATGCATAATATTTCAGCTGTTTCATGTAATGCATTTATATAAGCCATCATGTAAAATAAAAGGGTTTACATTACCAACAATCTAACCTTTATCTCCCAGAGGGTTACACTTCAGAAACAATTCCACTGTTAATAAGTAAGGTATGAATAGGGACATCTCCAATCTCACATCAGTAACAACTTTTCAAGGTAACATCTCAAGCCCACACTTTATTGGCAAAGATTCCACATTACATTGTATGTCGTGTGAGGGGAATTAATAACCAAGTATGGACCACTGTTCTAAATTGGGAATGCCATTGGAATAAGGAAAAACATACATATGTCTTTCCCTAGTTTCCTGAAGATCTTCTGTTGAGGTCTTTTGCAGCACCTCCTTAACCAGAATAAAGAGCTCTCCGTTGCTTAATGTGAGTACTGGTTGCTGGCTGGCTTATGCACATCAGGAACAAACACACTTTTTGAGAAAAATAGTCTAAAAATTCAGTATGCTCAGCACGAAGCAGTTCTGTTTGTGCAAGCCATTTGCTACTGTATTTTCATGAATCAAGTTTGGAATTAAAAAAGAAAAAAATTTTCTTCAGTGGAACTCATTCATTTCAGAACTTGATTTTTGAATCTTTTACATATGTACATATATAATTCTACTTTTATTTTTTAACAATTTCTCTGTCTTCAACTGTTCTGTGAGCTTTCTTTGGGTAACTGTGCTGAAGCTCCCATATCATACAATTAAACAATTCTCCTCTTGACTGTGCTGTAAGAGACATTTAAAGAGAAAAACAAGCATATGTTGACACTTTAAGATCAATACCAGTGATAAATACATAAGACTATCCCAACACACAAATTATGAGAACAGGACAGATGGAAAACCAAACAGCAGAAAAAGTGGCATATTTAGCAGATGCAGACAGACATAGAGGGAGATATGAAGGGTTACATTTCACCAATCATCACATCATCATTTTTTTCTTAATCTTTTTTTGAACCCTACTGTAATGGTCTTGCTGTAGTTATCCAAGAATTCAGTGTCCTCTGTTCACTATATCACATTTTATTTTGTTTCCTTCTACAATCATCTTAACCTTTTTCTTCCAAAATGACAAGCTGTAATTCTTCAATTCAAAACCCCTGTTATTGAAAGAGCAAAGGAAAAAGCAGCATTAGGAAGAAAAACCTGGGGCTGCTGCCTATTCTACAGGTTTACCAGTTCTTTTACCTGAAGAAGTTATGCCAGCTCCACTATGACAGTTTCTGGAATAAAGTAACTTTCAAACTTTCAGCCCTAAAAGCATTAGCTGGAGAGCTGGAGAAACTGGGAGTATTTTGGAAGCTGAAGAATCAGGAAGTGGAAGGGTTACTTGATTTTTACATTTTTGTTTTATGTCTTAAACCCAATTTGAACTCAGGCACTGGGATTCATCCCACTTGAAATAACACAGTTGAAATAATTGCGCTTACTCAGAGCTGCTACGGGCACTGATGGACACAATTTAAACTACCTGATGACTGTGGTGGGCAGATTACCAGGGAGAGGACCATTCACTCTACTGGTGTCAGAGTGACTTTTTGACCTTTTGTGTAGCACCTGAACAGCCTCGGTTATGTCCTGCTAAATCTGCCTGTAACAGTTGATGAATAGAATAATTTTAAATTAGTTACAATCACCACCAACACATTTATGTATTGGAAAAAAATAGAGAAGAAAACCTCCCTGCAATTTTTCAATGTTTTAGAGTTGGTTGTCATACCCTAAAGACAATTTTCTTCAATATATTGCTTTTAAAAAAAATCTTATAAAATAAATATTGGCAGCAAAATGCTGAAGTTTAGGCATCCAGTCTCTCTAAGCAAATGCTGCATTAACAAGCTGCCAGGAGCCCAACAGCTGCATTTGATTTTCATAAAAAGGAGCAGATTGCTTCAGCTGCCCCCCGCAGGAAGGTGAGGCCCAGGGTGTATCCTGGCAGGCACAGCTCCTGCTGTCCCAGCTATCCCACGCACAAGACAGAGCAATCTTACATAATGTCCCACAGTCTACCAAGCCCCTCTAAAGTGGAGTGGGAATTTCTCATTTCCCACACATCCGACTAACTAGGGAGTGAGGCTGTGAGACAAATAAGGGCACTTAGCCACTTCCTAATCCATCCATACTCCATGGATACAATTAGATAGGATGAAATGTAATAATTGACTAACAACAGTCTTTTTTTATGCACTCTGTGAAGAAAGATTTCCCTAGATATTAATAGCTCATCTAGGTATCACTTTCAAAAGTCTACCTAGGCTGCTCTGGAGGGCAAAATTTGAGGCAAGAACTGCAGTGCACATCTTTAAGAGGATTTCTTTTTCACCCAAGTCTACAAAATATTATTTATGATTCCATGACTGCTACCAGTTGCTGATGATATCACACTTGGCTTTTTTACATCTTTTCTGCCACCTGATTTCCAAGAAATCCTACACTGCAGCAAAAGGCAGGAAGATGTCAGAAAGCATGTGCTATGACTTATCATACGCCAAACCTGCTGAGAGCACAGACACTATGTAATGCCTGATAGAGTGCTTTTGCATTGGGAAATTAACAGCTTTTCCTTTGTCAGTAGTGCTAAATGAATTGGAAGATCACTGTGCTACAGCTTCTCAGTCAGGAGAGCTGTCAGCAGCTCTGCAATGGCCATCTGGGGAAAACAAACGCTTGGCCCAAAGTGAGATGACGTAACAGATGAGGAGCACTGGCAGGGACATGGTGGATTATATTAAAAACCTATTTTATTTGTTAGCTAACTGTAGATGACAGCATTGGAGTGCACAATAAAATGCATTTATGATGCTCTGTAAATCCCTCGGGTTCACCACACTTGTCTACATTGTGAGCTCATTTATTGGCCAGGAATGAAACAGAAGTCAGTTGTGTTTCATTCAAGATTAAAATTGTTAGTTATCTATATCTCAAATAGTAGCTGCTGCATAGTGCAGAAGTCTGTCAAGTGTATTTTGCCTTTTTTTGGCATGCATATTTTCACATAAATTTCCATGCACGTTTTTTGTAGGAGAACATAAGTGTTTTCCTGATTGCACCATAAGATAATGTTCAATATGTATTATTTTAGTTCTACACGGCAAAAGTGAAAACCCAAACAGCAATGGCAAATGCCAAAACTCATGTGTCTGCTACTTCTGTTTTATGAAGAACAGAACATTCTTTGTGCTTGGCAAGATTTAATCACATTAATAACAAATTAATCTTATTAAAAATAATATTATCATTCCTACAGAATGATGATCAGTTCATGGCTATTTCATAAGCATGCAAAGGTTATCTAGTTGCTTTTCTTTTGCATACACTGTTAGGTCTTCTCTTATCCATAGCAATAGAATGCATGAGATACAGATCCCGCTTGGTGGCTGAAAAAGAATGACTCTTTAGTTCAGTAACCTGACTTACATCAGATTAATGGAGATCAGGAGCTGGCTGAAACAACAAAAAAAATTTCAGTTTTGCCCAAACATACAGCACATCCACAGTATTGATTCGGATGCAGTGAATCAGCAGACCAAAGTGATTGCATCCCTTTCTCAACATGACACTGAGAAGTCTACATGGTTTTGGCCCAACGAGAGCCTCTTCTAACTGCAGAGATTGAAAAAGAAAAGGAGACAAATCCATGATTCTACTTGTATCTTCACTATTTTAAAAACACTCAAAAATGGACAAGTACTACAGAGAGTACTTACTGTGTTCAGTGTTGGCCCATGCTTTGTGATGTGAAAGTCTGCACTGAAGGACCTCAGCCAATACACTTTTGTCCTGAAATTTACGATATATGTGCCCCATAATGAATTGTAAATGTTGAACTGCAGCAAGATAGAAAGTATAATCTGCATTAGTAATCAAGCTTACATGTACTCTTAGAAAGAAGGAAAGTATCTTGAATAGATATCAGAGGATCATCTCTGTCAACCAGGACTTCAACAGGAACACAGATTCAATTGAGAGTTGAACAGTATGGCACATTCTGAAAATTAAATGTCATTGATTAAAGACATTTATTTATTATGTGTGAGCTTGTTTCTGGACTTGATTTTTTTTTTGGGTGGTGGGAGCTACTGAAAAACATACATTTGCATAGCTCTATTTGCTTGCTCTATTTGTTCAAAGTTACCATAGTTTCAAGCACCTTCCTTTACAGAATGGCAAAACGCAGGTAAAAATTAGGAAATGCGTTACAAACAACGTTTTCATAGCTCCCAGTAGTAAATAATTCCTCTCTCCCTACACAGCAGGCAATTTTCTGTAATTTCAGAGAATGCAGGAGAGTTTAATGCTCTGGTCTGGAACCCAGATTGGCAGGGTTTTGCTGCCAGTACAAAACTGACCTTAAACCAATCATTTCTTCCTCTCCCTTTACAGGCCCATTCTCGTCCCTTTGCTTGTAACTTCTTGACCATTTATGGTGCTTTAATCATTCATGAACAGCTGTCAGTTTGCCTGCATTCCTTCCCTTCCATCATTGGGATCAGTTGAGGTTTTGTTTCTAATCACAACCTAATTGGCTGTTTAAAATGCATAATCCTCTACAGAAGATTACTGTAGCAGAGGCTTCCAGGAAATGCTCTTGCAGTATTGAAGGTCTTTGGCATGAAAGCTTGGGGCTTTCTAGCCAATTGCTCCCACCACATCAACAGAGATATTTGGAAGAAAGCACAGGCAGCTTCCAAAAGTCTTCTACAGTATGACATTTCCTCTGGAAAGCAGTGGTGGCCTAAGCCTGAGGTATAGGTTTGCACTGATGCTTCGGAGGAGGTGTTGCAATATAACAACAAACTGGATTAATACATGTAATAAATTATTGAACTTCATTCTAAACCATTCACAATATGTGTAGTTTAAATAACTTTATCAAAAATACATATAAAGTGAGAATTTACGAGAAACTGCATGTCTACCATCAGTGCTTTTCTTACCCAATGACTGAAAGATATGATACCAAAATCTACTAAAGTTCTTAATCAATGAAGAGGAAGAGAAAAGGTGAGGAGAAAAGAGAGAAAGAGAATTACAAAAGAATTAACATTCCTAACCTGCTAAAGACCCAATAGCCACTGTTGGAAAAGGGATATCTTCTATAATAACCACATTTATTATGCATTACTAGTAAAATCCTGACAGGTTTATCAAGTCATTATATAGAAACCCTACCACTAGTGCATGCTCACATACCAAAAGCCCACAATCTAAAATTACATGTTTGGGCATTCATTGGATAAGAATATTCCAGGGGGGAAGATGGGTGAAAAAAAGAGAAGAGGTAAAAAAAAGGAATCTCCTAATAACATAAGAAGAATCGGGCATATCTGCAATTCTTGACAACTGTATTATTTCCATCGTCATTATCTCGACTTTACTGCATAAGCTCCCTGAAAATACATTGAAAACGGCTACCTCACAATCCCCTGATCTTATGAAGTGATGAGAACATTATGGAACACAGCAAATTTAAACACAAGTCAGTTTAAAATTTAACTGAAATAATGCAAGTTTTTGAACTGACTTCTGTGGAGCTGGGTGTTCTGATGGTCCAGAAACAGCATGGGTGGAAAATGAGGGTGTGTTTTTGGAGGAAAGGTTATGATGACACTTAAGAGTGACATCTGGTTTACCCAAGAATAAGTGCCAATAAACACCTTCAGATGGAGAATTGATCACAGGCCACAGCAATCACGCTGGAGACACGTGAAATTTATTGTAGGCCTCCCTGTTATTTACCTCACTAGAAGAAGCACAGTGCTAAAAAGCAAGAACAAACAAACAAACCAACCCACCAGCTCATGAGGATGTCAAACAAACTGAAGCAGGAGATGAAGGCAGCGAGACCTCATTCAGCATCTCGACACAGCTGGTGTGGTGGAGACACTGGTCCAGGCTCACAGCTCACATCTCTGATTCTGTGTGTCCAAGTCAGTGGAGGCCTGGGAATATTATCTCCCATCTTTTGATGCTTATTTATTAGATTTGTACTGGAACAGCAAAGAACAAAGGCAAAGCAAACCAGGTCTCTTGCAAAGTATACTAATCAAGTGTGGTTGGATGATATTTCCAGGTCTCAGAATTCAGCTTAGGTGGGTCCTTGATTAATTTCCTTGCTGAATTTGGCCAAAGCCTTCCTTGGTGGTGTGCTCATCAGCAGGAGCTCATACTGCAGCTACAAGTAAGAAATTGCACGGATGTGCTCTAAAAATGAAGTTCCTAGTGGAGAAGTTGAACAAACAGACCTGAAACAGAGTCATCAGTGCTTCTCAGGGAGTATTTAAGCAGTGGCAAAAGCAAGGATATTTTTTGATACTGGCTCTATTATAAACAAAGGAAAAGTTTTAGAACAGTAAAAAAAAGTGGACAAATGTCCTGGTTTCAGCTGGGATAGAATTTATTTTCTCCTTAATATCTGGTACACTACTGTGGCTTGTATTTAGGATGAGAATAATGTTGATAACACACTGATGTTTTAGTTGTTGCTGAGCAGTGGTTACAATAAATCAATAACTTTTCAGCTTCTCATACATCCCTGCCAGTTGGGGGTGCACAAGAATTTGGGAGGAGATACAGCCAAGACAGCTGACCCACCTGACCCAAGGGACATTCCATACCATACAGCACCATGCTGAACAATCAAACTGTGGGGAGTTAGCTGAGATGTGCCAGTTGCTGCTCGGGGACAGGCTGGCAATCAGTCAGCAGGTGGTGACCAATTGCATTGTGAATCACTTGTTTTGGATATTCTTTAATAATTATTATATTTTTCCCTTCCTTTTCCATCCCATTAAGCTGTTTTTTACGTCAATACATGAGTTTTACCTCCAAAACGGAGGTATCAGACTTGTCACTCAAAAATTCCCAACTTTTCTGTGCTTCAAAAAAAGAAGTTTGCACTGCAGCATGTCTGGTTTTTCTAGAGTTAGAACAAATCTATGGTTTATCATGACACTCTGCATTCATCTTAACAATGTCACCTGAACCAGCGTGGCCAGAGAGCTCATGAAAGCATTTTCCTAAAGAAATCTGGACAAGGTGGAAAAGAAATTTAATGCACATAAGTTTTTTAAAAAACAAAGCATTTGCTGCATGCTAGGACAGAGATCTTTGATTTGATTTGATTTTGTATTGAAATATTATCCACAAGGAGCATTCAGACATTGAGCCTTGATAGATAGTCACAATAACTCTAATAAAGCAGCTGGTGTTGAGACTACCAAAGTTTACATATCAATTTATGACAGTGTGATGTTTCAGTATAGTATTGCTTAGTGGCAATTAGTTTTATTTGGAGTGATTAGGTGTTCAGTTACTTACAGAGGCCCAGGGTGTTAGCAACAATACAGAGTTTGCTTGCAAATTTCTGCTTTGGAAAGCCTTTGAGTATTACAGATATTTCTTGCAATCCAAAATACAAAGAAAAAAAAACATGGAAGCAATGCTTGCAATAAAAATTGTCCAACAGACTAGAATTAATGAAATAAGGCCAAGTTATCTAAAAACAAATTACCTAAATGTCAGTCCTCTGCCAATTTAGAAAGAGGAATTAGTTTCAGCAGAGCTGCAGCACTGGCATACCTCCACCTGAAAAGCATTTCTGGAGCACATGCAGAGAGAAGGTCAGCTACAGGTAGACAAACATAAGGTCATCCTTCTTCTCCTGTGCATAGAATCCTATCCTGACATCCTGATCCGTTGGGAGGAAAATCACATGCTCATTCAGATAAGGCTCTGTTTGTGCAAATAGACCAAAGCTCTGAGCTTGCAGGGACTGCACAAATCCAATGGGGTCTCTGCTAATGCAGTGGATCCTGACCACCACTCCAGGGTGGATCCTACCCAAAAACCCCTCAGCATAACAGCAGCACCATTACAATAATGCTGCCAGTTGTAGAAAGAGGGGTGCACATTCTCCTGTGGAGAATTCTAAATCTCATATACAACCCGGTTCCCAAAGAGGGGGGGTGTTTTAACCATGCCATGAATAAAATCTTAAATATCAATTTGCTCAGGTGCCAGTGATACTGAAAGAAATGTGAATATAAGCTGTCAAAATTTTAACATCCCATATTGTGAGAACCCCGGCCTTGCTCTGGGGCCTCATGTGGTGGTGAAATTCCTCCTCCAACCCGTGCTTCCAAAGAAAAACTCCGCAGGCTTAGCTGTTCGGTCTCAAGGCAGTTTATTGCTAGTTATCTAACAGATTATGTTCTTGGACTGCGGCTATTTGATCAGTGGCCTGGGTAGAGGCACACACACACCCTGACATCCTCTCTATCTGCTGTCTTCTTCGTCTCTCCCTCCGCCCAGGGCTGCTGCTATCTTTTATAAGATATATTACGTATAACATGTTCACAATTATTCCCCAATACCTACTACCTATGTTGCCAAGTGTTTTTCTACTCTAAACCAATCTGTGAGTGCCAACATCACCAAGAACATGGAGGTAAGGAAGAAGAAGGAGGAAGAACAGGATCAGCCCACTTTCCTCCATCTTAGAACTTCTGACCCCCATGGACAAAGTGAAAACCCCCCTCTACATGTGTTAAAACCCCCCTGTACAATACTAAAAAAATTTCCCCTCTACTTTGTAACTACTTATACTATACTATCTAACCTTTTGTGATTGCTTGTTCCACCTCCAAAGTCGGTAATTCATTCCATGGCTCAAACTCAAAATCACAGCTGTTTTTCAGTTGTCTGCCAGGGTCTAGAATGCTTCAGACCAAGGCCTGGAACCTCTAAAAAATGTCTGAGAGACATTTTGAGTTCCCACACCATATGACTATGAGATACTTTACCAGCAACACACATCCATTTTGATGGATCTGCATCTGCCTCTGGAGCAGAGACCCTTCCCTTAGTTAAACAAGGCATGAATCAATAAGATTAACATGGTGCTACTCTAGTAATATTAGCCCTTGCATGCCACTCATGGACAGTATACAGCATGTGATATACTCCAGTTCTCTGCATGTTAATTCCAGCTCACAGTTTAATTAGTCCATGCATAATATATTTAAAAGACATCTATTTCTGATGTATTTGCTTTTGTGTTGGGGTTTTAATTCTTTAATAATTTTTCCCATCTCTGTTCTGGGCATGAGAAAACTATTTTGGCCCTAGCAAAGGCACAACAGCCTTCATAAATCCCTTGCCAGTGATGAGAAACAAGAGTGCCATGGTCTTCTGCCTTATATCCCCTTCTCCTCAAACCACTTTCTGAAGTTTCAGCCAGTCTGTCTTGTGTGACTACACATAGACACTGATTCCTAGTGATTTTGGCTATTTCTTTTCCTCATTTTAAAGTCAAAAGTGTTTTCAACACAATCTTTGTACCCCTGAAGAGTGGTTGATGAATTTCCTGTGAAAATAAGACCTAGTGCGTTATACAGAAAATTGTAAGCAGTGACACTGAAGCTTTAAAATGTTTTACAGAGAATATTTTCAAGAAGCAATCTGTGAAGTACTCAGAATGAGCCACAAAATACTCACAGATATAAGAAATAATATTTTACGGATCTCCCTTCTATAATTAATATAATTTTTCTTGTATAAGACATGGTCTCCTGACTCTGTAGTAATTAGGATTAAGATTTTTTATTATTCAAATTACTATTATTTGGTCTTAGAAATAAGAAGCTGTTTAAAGTAATAATATTTTAATTACTTACCCATAAACAGATCTGTAATACTGTGAAATATTTGTAATAATGCTTCTAATAATTAAGGAATTTCTGACTAAATTAAAGTCACCAAGACAGAATCCATTAAGTACAATCAAAGACATAAAGAAAACAAAAATCTGAAGAGTCTGAGAGCATGACATCAAAAAGAGAGGTATATCCATATAATTATTCAACACCAAATGTTAATCCAATGAATAAAAGCACTAAGGGTTTAGAGTAATTTGGCTAGCACACAAAAATCACTTTGCTACGATAATCACACACTCAGAGTAATTGTGCACCTGATTCTACAATAAACTCACAGCTTAAAACATTAAGCAGAGGGTTAAGACACTGGTACTAAAGGTGATAGGACACAATTATATGTTCACTGTGTTTTAGAAAGGTTTTTTTTAAACATCAATGCTAACTTGATCTACAGCAATCCAAGAGTCAGACTGACCATGTTCATTGGATACACACTCTTTTTTCCCTTAATACTACAATTAGCATACACATTGTACTTGATGGGGCTATAGGGGAAGAAAGAAACAGAACAAATAATTGATGCAATATATACATACCTTGGGCTCATTTAGTTTCTTTAATATTAATTTAAGTTAGTCAATCACTACTTTTCTGCATTTTTGTGGTCACTGGTGCTGTTTCTCAGTGTTGTTCTTAACACAACCTATGTCTTGTAAAGGTCTGTGGAAAAAACAAGCCATCTAGATTTCTGGAGATGTTCTGTCTCTCCTCACAATAATAAGTTGCCTCTGAGGACACACTTTAAATCACGTATCTCTAATTATAAACCGTAGCTTTGCTGTTTCCAGATCCTTCCATATTGCCTTTGTTCCAAACAAGTGCCACCTGTTTCCAATAGCAAAATACCTTATTAGTCAATTGCTATCAATTAACCTTCAGAAACCACACACTGCATTACAAAAGGATTATGAATGTAGATCAGATCACAGTCCATCACAGGGAGGGAATTAGGTGTATACATAATCAAAGTCCATTACGCCATATACTGTGTGTAAATTATCACAGCAGGGCATCATCAGTGTTTCCACTATATCTCAAAAACCCTTGGTGCATACTAATAGTCAGAGCTTCTCTTGCAATGAAGGGGCCTAGAAGTAGTTAGCAGTCTGAGTAAGACCCCTGGCATTAGAATTTCAAAGAATTTTATTCTCCTGTCTTTTATCTACAATTCATATCAAAACAAATGCGTTTCTTGTGCCCAAAGAGAAATATTCTTCCCCACACACAAAAGTCTAATCTGTTAATGAAAATTATTTACATTAACACAAAGAATTATGAACCTGAGGTCACAGAGCTATTTTGCTACAGAAATTAACCCAAATTTCCACTACATATTAAGCATGAAGAATCCTTAGCTTTTCCTCCTTAATTCCTGTGTTTTCTTTATTTTCAAATGCCACATCTTCTTTTTGTTCTTGGGTCTGGCAAATCAACAAATAGGCCTGAGTTGGTTGTCCATTCTAATTCCAGTGCCATAACAATCCCACAGCAGCAGTGGCGTCAGCTGACAATTAAAAACATAACAACTTACTGTTGAGAACTGGCAAGGGATGTACCCTGTGATCCGACACTCCTTCATTTCTAAAATGCTGCCTCGGCTCTTAAGCTTCATGATCCCTGTTAACACCAATACAAATTGAGAAGCTGAACTCAGATGTAATGATTGCAAGCTCTTAGAGATCACAGCCCTGCTACCAGACACCAAACTGAATGGACTGCAGAAACAAGTCATAGCAAAAATGTTATTAACTGTTCCCAATAGTCACTGCTTTGAGATACAGATTAACCCAAATGCGTTCTCTCCATCTGAACCTCTGTGGAAAAACAACATGCATGTGAAAAATCATCTTTTTTCTGCAGCTCAAGATTTTGGTGTCATCCATTGTATTCCTTGCTCCTGACATTACCATGTTTCCTCAGCTATTTGCAGTGTAGGTTGATCTAAAGAAAAGTGAAAATCAAATGTGGTACCTTAAAGTAATAGGTTTTCTGTACTGTAGCAGGTTTTTTTTAAATCAACAGGTTTTCTGTACAAATGAAATTTCTGTTTAAAGTCTATTCCAGACTCCTGGAAGCCAGGGACACAGGGCACGGAAGCCACTGTGGCCTATGTTTTGAGGCAATACCAGCTGTTATATGAGAGTTGCTCTTGTAAAGAGTCATGACCAAGGGTACTTATCTAATATGAACAAACCTCAGGATTATGAGTTGGGCATCTTAGAGTGGAAATGTGGCTACTTTCTCACATGTAGTTTCATCTCTTCATCTTCAAAAGCAAACTCAAACTGCATAATTGGACCTGATCCTGACAGAATTAAGGCTAATACATTTTTTCCATCCCACCACACACATGTGGCTTCTGCACTTGTAATGTATGCGTAAGTGTGCAAGTGTATGGAGAAAAATGAACCTCATTATCATAGCTACCATGCTGACTAAAAGCCCACATGAACCTGCAGAAGGAAAAATTCAGCAAGAGGAAAACATTATTTCTTAAGGTTCAGTTTAATTTAATTGAGGCATTTTTTGTTTCTGAAGAGAAAAGCAAAAATGTAGTTTGAAGACCTAATATATTAATGCCTTTTGTATGATTAAGTGGAGTTAATACAGTATTCTCTATTTAATCTTACTTCTTGCTGTCTTTCTGGTATAGCACAAATGAGAAATTGAAATTTTTGTGAAATAGCCATGTGCTGAAATTGTAGCACCATTTAACTGATAGTAGAGTTCTAAGTTGCATAATTTTCTGCTCTCTTTTCCTACAAGGTTTTTAATGTCTCTTCCTAACAGGAGCTGGACAAATAAGATTAAAGAAATGCAGTGACCACTCAGACTGGATTTTGGCTCACACTTTCAAACCACTCGGTATAGGGAAAACACCCCAAAACATATTTTTCTTCTGGTATTTTTCAGCCTTGTTATTTCACCCTGGGCACCTCCTTCTCTATTCTGGTCCTTCCCATGAGTGGCTGAATGGAGGCTGGTGCTTGCAGTTCCTGACACACTACATCCCAGTTGCAGAGTTTTCTCATGGCAGTGCTGAACACACTTGTGGCAGTAAATGTGCTGCAGAGGTGCACGACTGGAAACAAAACTGTGGGTGCAGGGAACAAAACACACATTGTGGAGGCTGCTGTTCAACAGAGTTATTTCCCATGCACCAGCTGATGTCCCTGTGATCTGTAGACAATGTCCACCAAGAAGCAGCAGGAAGATGTCCTTGCTGTTGAAGTTAAAGATAAAATTCTCCCCCATACTGAGGATGGGAATCACTTCAAGACTAGGAATCCAGGTGTACTTAATTAGACTGTCATGTGCCATTTGCCAACTGGCTAAACCATTTTTCCAGATCTTCATTCCCAATTCACACCACTGTAAATTAAGGAAGAGCTATGTACTCAGCCACTTGGTTAAAAGCCAGCCATAGCAGACCTACAGAAACAGATAGTAATAATGAAACAAGTGATGTACGTAAAACTAACTCAAATGTCAGGTAGTGATGTGTGTTATGCAATGTATACACAGCTAGCTTTCAGCCTGCAAAGATATTGTGCAGAAAACCTTTCTTCCAAAATCCCAGGATTTGATGCAATTCCCATTGTCTTCACACATGAGTACTTTGGCATTTACATCTCAAAAGTGTGAATGACAACAGAACATATACTGGGGCCTGTCAAATAATCCTGATAGAAGCTCTAAAGATAAATCAGCAAATACAAAATGCTCTAGCACATCATTCAGCCATACAGACATTAGAACTTTATTCCAGTATTAAAACCATTAACTTACTTTGGACATACTCTTTTCTATAACCTGTCCCTATTAAATTATTTCACTAGTCCCTTGCTCAGAGCATTCATCTCTCTATTACTCATAATTATTTCAATGTGCTCCCTTTTTGCCCTTTTCTTTCCACTAAGACAGCTATAATTATGAAGCTGTTTCTTGCCCTGCACATCCTTGCATCAGCAAGAGCAGTGGACCTCCATCAGGCTATGTTGTTAATCTTACCCATAATGACAGAACTTGTAATATATGGAATCAAATCTATTTTACAGCTCATTTTACAGCTCCAGGGTTAGTTGTAACAGTGACAGCTCCTGTGAGATGAGATTAATAGATCTTTTACAAAACATGTAGAGCATTTGATCTGATAAGATTTTCTAGTAGTTTTAATGTTCTCCACGTCTTGATTTTTTTTTTTTTTGTAACTACTATATTCCAGACAGAGGTGAAAAAAAAGGTTAGTTTTTATACTGATGCCTGAAAAAAAATTCCCCGCACTATCCTTTTTTAATATTTTTGTCTATTTTTTTAACTACGCAGAGGCTTCAAGAGTCATTATGAAGGTTTCTGTTTTAATTCTTTTTAAGTCTGGTCTACAACATTAAATGCCTTTTATAGATTTCCTGACAGCTTAATGACTTAGACTTGTAAAATTTTTTTTCTTTATTAGTGATGATGAAAAAACCTCAATAGCACTGCTTCTAACAGAGCAACAAAAAAGCTCACCCCCCCTAAATGGGATTGGACATAAGGAATTTTGTAAGTCTGAATTTAATATGCTTGTTTTCAGTGGCAGGCAGCTTTAGGAACTAATTACACATAACTTAAGTACATTGAAATTGCCACTATGACTTTCGTTTATGGGGTGTGATACGAATAAAAGACCAGCCTGGATTTTTGAGCAGAATCATTCTAGGCAGCAGATCTGAATCTCTTTGAACTCTGGAGGATTTAGATGTAGGCTGACATTTGTGGCTTTGGTACCTCTCCACAAGATTTCACAGACCCTGAATATCAAACCAAATTCCCTCAGAAACTGGAGTTGCTCTGATCTACTTCATGGAGGCAGTAAGTGAGTTAGGTTCAACAAGTGGTTTACTGAAGTTCAGTGGAGGATTTTAAAATTAGAAATCATCAGCCTAGATGTAAAAAAAAAAAAAAAAAAAAAAAGTTTATGGTTGCACAAGCAGGAAAGCCTGTGGTTTACAGAGGGCAGAGTGCATGCAAGCATTACAAGCTGGTGTGAGAAAACTCATTTTAGATATCATGTACTTTCTTTTACTGCAATCCTTCTGTGAGACTTTTTTGTATTTCATAATCTGAACTAACAAGATCCAGAGACTCTTAGCTTTTCCAGAACTTTTCATAGCTGTTGTATTTGAAAACATGACTGTTAGTGCACTGATACAAGCAATCCTTTTGATTCTGTTTCCTAGGACTATTCTCTTAATCAGCATAATAATATTATCAGATTGACTATTATTCATCCCGTGAAAATCCTATTGATTTCACTAGGGTAGTGTAAGACTTTGAACATTTACAGATGCTGGATTATACTCCTGGCAGCTTCTTATGGATCTCTTGCATCCTGCTCTAGTTTCCACCCTCGAGGGAGCTTTCCTTAGTAGACCCACGTTCTCCATAATGGTTTCACCCAGTGGTCTTTGCTCTACCCATTAGAGCCCAGGGATCCTTTGGGACAGGCATGAGGCCAAAAGGCAATCAAAGGTCGTTCTAACATCTTTTACTGGAAATTGTGCCTTGTTATGTTGAAGAGTCAATTAGCTGTCAGATATGCAATTAAAGCAACCTATGTTGTGTCTCATTAAATCAGATATGAAACAAAGAATAAATTATTTAATTTTTTTTAAGACAAAGGTTATCCTGGTCTCAGAAATACCTGAGCAGCTTCCATGAATGAAATTTATCCTGGAGCTATTTAGGATAATATTTCCAAAATATTACGTGTCCTTTGATTCATTAACTTAAATAAGTGCTGAGCGGCTGAATCCTTGTGTACTGCTTAGAAATTTGGGATAACAGGAAACAAAGATCTCTATGAAAATATAGAATTGCATGTATTTTAATTGCTCTACTAGCACTTTTTCATCAAGGCAGTACTGGAACACAGGAATAAAATAGGTAATCCCTAAGAGTAGTGAAGGACAACGTCTTGTACAAGTGCAGCATAAGCAGTTAGCAGAAACAGTCAAAGCTGTTCAGCTGTCAGCACATCTGACTAATGGCTTGAAGATGGAAACTGGTATGGGAATAAGACATATAAGAAATTCAGAATTTTCACAAATTTTATAGGATCTTGAACAAAATATTTGAATCCTTCTTGAAGACAGTTCTATACTTCTGGGATACTACTTATTTGAAACAGCTTGTTTCCACTGACTTCAGTCTCCAGCAGATGTAAGACTTAGTAAAGAAGCAGTTATGAAGAACTGGGAATACTGTCAGAGGATATGGAAGAAACATAATACTATAAACTATAATTTAAGGTAAAAAATAATAAGAAAAAATAATATTGAAAAGATGGATCTGTACTATAATTCCCTCTTTCTTTTGGTTATAAAAAAAGTGGTAGTGGGAAGACACCTGGAAGTCTCTTGAGCCTCCCAGATACTTCAAGCAGTATCTGGTTAATAGCTTGATATGCCCCAGGTGGCTGATAAGGACTGAAAACAAATAACATAGTAACAGCAAGTAATTAAACATGGCTAACTGTGCTTGTTTGCTCCCTTTTTTTATTGTGGATGTCTATTTTAAAACCTTTTCACCACATTAGTTGTAAATGTTCACATATTCTAGAGCCAGGAAATCTTCCAGGGCTGAAAGGGTCCAAGCAGCCACAGAAGTGTCAATGAGACTGGAGATTTTCAAGTTTTCCTTTGACGCATATTTGGGCATTAATGAAAATCTGTCATAGAAGGCAACTTCTCAAGATGGAAACATAAGCCACAGTCATGGATCTGGGAACGAGCCATAGTTTATGGAGTATGGCCACATGAGGTTTGAGCACCACATCCCTCTTCTGTGAGGTGGCCATGAAATAACTCCCTTATCCTTATCCTCAGATGTAAGGTTGTCATCTGGCCCTCAGGGATTAATTTAGCTCCTGCTGTGCTCAGAGGGGCACATGGCTGTTTGTGATGTGCTCATTTAATGCCATGAATTAGGATTTATCTCACATGTACCTTGCAGTTCCTCAATGCTTCCAGGGAAGATGCAGCAGTAGGATGCAAAACCTGTTGCTATTTTCCCACCAGAGGATATACAAAAGACACTTGGGATTATCTCACCCATTGGAAGACGCAGAAATGCTACTTTTGGAGGCTTTTTGCTGCACTGACAGGAATCCTCAATCTGACAGTCTCATTAAGAGAGCTGTAAATACATGATATAATAATCTGGCATTTCTGTGGGTAACTCAAGTCTCACTGCTGTTACAATGGACTTTGTTACCTGCTGATGGTTTGCACTGCAAGTGCCATGTAAAACAGTGCTTGGGTCATTTGGATCAACACTTTTCTCCACTTTTAGCTTAAACCACCCTATTGAACAAAATGTTTATGATAGGCACCTGGGCAAGTAACATTTATCAATTTATGGTAAATCTGTGGAGAATCACACCAAAGGTGAATACAGTCCTTTGGTGACCTGTTAGCAGGATGGGCTAAATCAAATACATGGGTCCCCTGCAGACAGGGATCAATGTCAGAGCTTTCTAACATGCCCTGTGCATGTGGCCACAGCAGTTTCCTGGGATCCCTGTTTTGAGGAGCAAGACAGGAGATTTTAGGTCTTGAAATGAATGCAGGAAAATAGGAAAAATGGTGTGGGAGTACGTATTATTTCAAACCATTGCAGGACCTGTTTGTTAAGTACTGTGCTGACAATCTCATGGGCAGAGATATGGGCTGTGAAGCTGCTCAAGGTCAAGGTATTATCTAGGGGATTGAGAAAACATGGTGTAACACAAGTGCTCCCAAGCCCCAGGTGCAACTCAGATTGATTTCTTTATTTTAAATAATAAGCATAGTTAACTTTTTATATGAGGGGATTCTGGTTAATACTGTTGTTGGAGGTAAACATTGGAATTTCATTAAAGACAATTGCAGGACAAAACTTTTCCTCCCAAGCTGAATAGGACCAGTAAAGAGTGAAAATATTCATCTTACACTTCCATGCTTGCTTGTGAACAGTGGAAGCTGTTTTTGCCCCTCCAGCCCAAATGTGCAGCTACCCATCTACACTGAGGTTTTCTAAGAGTCATAGGAAGGTTAAAACTGTGTGAAACCCCTCAGCATACCCCTTGTATCCTTTCCAAAATGTGTTTCACCTCTCTATGTTTCCAGTCATACTGAAATCAAACAACTCTTTAGCTCCATTAGAAAGACAAATTCAGTGAGAAATCCAGCTCAGTTTTAAGGCTGGGGATTTAGTCAGACATTAAGATGAGCTTAATTCAATTTATACTGCATGTAATTTAGCTATAATATTTCTTCCTCTTTTTATCTCATTTTTATATGATGTCACGAAAAATGTACAAGACACCTAGGCTGACTCTAATGATGTACTCCTCTTGTCTGCAGCTTCTGCTAGTATGGAGTCTCTCACAAGCTGTTACTCTGTTTAACATGTGAATGAGTTTCTTGTGTACTCTTGGTATGTCATTATGTTATTTACAACCTTGTACAACTTGGGTTTCTTAAATCAAAATATCTTAATAAACTGTGCAGCTGTCTCTGTATAACCTCAGCATAATCTTCAGATTAGGAGAGAAATAAAAAATCAGGAAGCAAACTGTCCCTAATTTGCTAAAAGTGGGTCTTTCACTAAGATTGTAACTTTTAATTAGGCAAGAAATAAATATATGAGACTTGGACAGACTATAAAACTGTGATTACTTTTTAAAATACTGCTAACAAGCAAATTAGCTGCAGCAGAAAATAGCAGCAGATCAATAGGAACAGTAAAACTAAAAAGATTTTGCTGATCGCATATGTCTTTGGATGCAAACTGTAAAAGAGGTCCCTGCAGGCTTCCCAATGATAACCTACAAAAGAATGAGACACAAAGGGTATTGAGCTCAAAGATGCTTCAATTTCCCTAGGTAGTGAGCGCTCGTCCTATCAAACCACCTATTAGTCACAAACTCATACAACCAAGACGCTCAGGCCTCTTGAGATCTCCTGTCATCTTGAAAAAGGTAATACCAATGAGAGGCACTAGTTCCTCTTGAAGCATGTTCAGTTTATTGTTTTTCAATGTCTCAAGCAATTTATGATGGTGATGCTGCCAAGACGTATAAATAAGTTTGCACAGCCACTCTTTAGCAAAGATCCGGAAGATCATTGCAAATTAGTTAACTCAGAGAATCAAAACAATAAGTGGGCAGAAATATTTTAAAGCTATTGGCTGACTTACCATAGCGATGGCTTATTTATAAATGTTAAGCATGATTTTTTAAAAAAGAATTATAACTTTGCTGCCTCCAACTTTGCTACAGAACACTTTTAGTTCTTTCTGAAAATGCTGTATAATGCAGCTATGTGTTCTAAAAATATCCATTCCTCAATGCTTAATACCAATGTTTGTATTTGAAAAGTGGAAAAGGTTGTTTTGAGATACCTGAAAGTAGGTTTTCTATTTTTCTTTTACTCACTATACACTGTACCCAAAATAATGCCAACAGAGAAAATACTTGTTTAGCTATCCAATGCAGTTAATATTTTTTCAAAAGCTATGTTTGCATCTTTGCATAAGTATACAATTTAGGCTTTATACAAACCACAACAACAGGTTTCTCTTTGAGTAAGTTAAGTACACACAACACAAAATACCCTCTGTCAATATGTTTGCTTATCAGGAAAGTAATAAACAGGCTTAGGAAATCTTTCAGATAGGATATTAACTGCAATTAAGACTGAATTAGTTATATGGTTTACTGTCAGAAACTTCACAAACAGCATCATCATTTTAGAGTGTTGTACTGGCCATGTTTTGCAGTCTTCATGTTATTCTCTACAGGCTGAAAGGAAGGAATAAGGCAGATACTCATTAAAAAATAATATTTCTACTACTCTAATTAATCTCATTTATTTTTTAATTTAAAACCCTCCTGCTTATTATTAGGCTATTAATTAGTCAGAATATGTTTTAAGTGGCTTTTCTACCAGTTGTCTTTCCTTGTACAATGTACAAGGAAGATATGAACATATCATCAATTAAAAGCCCAATCAGCATTTAGAACTCCTTTTAATTACCTTATTTGAGTTGTCTGTTGTGTTCCAGAATGTGAAAAAATACTAAATGCTTTCAAGATCACCAAATACATTCAAATACATGTGATTTCCTGTAAACAGCTTTAAGACAATTCATCATTCCAGTACTGGAACCTGGGCAAATGGGAATGCTGTAGGAAAAAAAAAAGTAGTGCATGGTCATATATTTAAAGATATAATACTTCTGGTAGCACAACAGTAAAACTTAATTCTGCCATTTGTTACATATTGAGCACTTGTTTTTGCAAACAAAACAGAGCTTATATGTATTTGCATGTTTCTGTGGTTTAAAACCACTGAGGAAACACGGTACAGTAGGGCAGCTGCAGGAAAGAGTAATATTTAGAAGAGAGATACCCTGTACAAAGCTGCCCACTTGGACAGGTCAAGAAATTACTTGAGTTGATTGAACTCCTCTTCTTACTCTGGGTAAGGCTCCTATCCTGTGCAGAACTTATGTGGACAAGATGGGGCTGTTCCTGATGGGACCAACTCCGCCCCCACGCTACCAGCCAGGTGGTGGTGGAGCAGCATCCCCAGCAAGAGATGCTGCAGGGCCAGCTGGCCCAGCAGGCAGGCTGTGGAGTAAAACTCAGGACACTGCTCTAGGGGTGACTCCCCTAGTGTCCACAGACACCAAGGACCAGAGGAGAGCACTTAAAGCATGGTCAGACATCACAGAGCCTGTTAAAATCCACAGTGAAGGGAGAGGTAGATGAAATAAAAGAGTGCAAAATGTCCTGCGGATATGAAAAATGCTGACTGGGTCTCAGTCAGTGGGGCAGATAATAATTGTGATTCAGAGCTTGGTATTGCCTCCATGGCAATATTCAAGGTATGCTTCAATTCATTTTTAATATAAATATCTGTGTTACGCTGTGTGCCTGTGGTTTCATATTCCCAAGAGTGAGACTGGGGAAGAAATACCTGTAAAGGTGACTACAGGGCTTAATTTTTAAGTCCCTAAAGCCTGGGAGCTTTAGGCATGGGCTTGAGCCATATGTTTTATTTATTTTAGGAAGGGTCCTCTAGACATATTATTGAACCAGCCTTGGTTACTGTTATTGATATCTGACATAAGGTTATACTTAATCATCAACATTTAGTACCACTACTATGAGGAATCTGAAAAATTCAGTCTGACCAGCCAATCTACCATTACGGGAAATCCTTTCCAGACCCCAACAGGCAACTGCATAAATAAAGCACACAGCAAAATATCAAAGAAATGAATAAGCTGTCATATAAACAAGCTAGCAAAAAACCACTAGCATGTAAAGCAGGAGAACAGAGATCTTTGGCATAAGAATGAGACATGTGAATCAGGACAGCAAATGCTCTTTCTTACAAGAAATCTGATAATGGAGGGGCAGGCAGAGCATGTGAATTGGAGGCTCTGACTCCCTCTTTGTAGTCACACAGTAGAAACAATAAGCAATACCTGTTAAAAACAATAAAGCAGCAAATATGTGGTTGTAGTATAGGACTTGGAAGTGGTGGGAGAATAGATAATCCCCTTTTCTTGCCCATAATTTTGTGGAGGGAGTTTTTGACTATTTCTGTCTTAGAGCCATGCACTGACCATTCAGCAAGCAGATTTTTGTTTTTCAGAGTTATTTAGGTGTGAATTTCAAGAGCTGGCAAACAGTACCATGGACTTATATGTTCTGAGGTATATTTTCCAGTGCAGTGAGGGAGATTTCATGGAAAACCTTTATGCTCTATAGCCAGATGATTCTACTTTTTCAGCCCTTCAGGGCTGACAATCACACACATCTTTTTAAACATGGAGAGAGCTGAACAGGGAAGTGACCAGTTCACCCAGTACTGCAACTCTACACCACTTGTGACAATTATTCTTTGTTTCTGTTATACTAGATTCACATTTCCAAATTTTAAAAGTCAAGGAATTTTACATTGCTGGAGAGCAAGTTATCCTCATCTCAGGTGAAACCCCTCAGCATACCCCTTGAAAGAGAATAACCTAAAAGTGTGAAATTGAGTCATGTCCATGCTGTTACTTCAGAAAAGCACTTAGTCCAGTAAGCTCAGACCAGCCTGGAATGTACTCACCTCAACCATATAGGTTCCAAATAAGCACTTTTCCTATATCTGTATTAAATATCACTTCTCTTACAGCTTCAGTGTTGTTTAATCTGCTTTCCAGGTGAGACTCAAAGGACATTTCAGGTTTTCTGAGGGTATGAGAGAAATAAAAATTGTGAAGATCATGTACACCACAGTCACACTAAAAAAAAATAAAAATTAACAGACCATTAACAGAGGTTTTAATCCCAATGTAATCATCAATCATCTCCTTTTCCCACAAGCTGAGTCATTAATTACTATGTATTTTCATGAGGATCTTGTATCTTAGGCATGTATGTAACTGTAAAGACAGGAGGTTTTTGTCTTAGTTTTTCACCACTAATATTTATACATTTTTATTATTACAGGAAAAAAAGAATCCACAAAATGTCTAAAGAAACCCACAGTGAAGTATTTTCTAAGAAATTAGTGGGAAAATCTGTCAATGGAAAGTTATTGTGCCACTGAATGTGGTTTTAAAAATAAAAGAAACTACCAGATTTATGTTATTGCTCATGTGTACTTTATTTTTCTTCCAAAAGGAAATTAACTCCTTTAAGGAATAAGTTTTACAAGAGAAATTTGTTTTCTTCTCACACAGAAAAATGTTTTATTTGGGAATAAAAAATGAGGTATTTGAACTGGTGTGATGGATCACACTACACCACACTATTATACCACCACTATACCACACTATCTGACTCACTATACCACACTCATTACAATTGAACTCGAATCACTGCAAAAAGGGGGAAATATCTGTTTAAATGCACGGCTCCTGCATGATGACCTCCTTGTTTTATTTCCAGCAGAAGCCAGTGGCAAGAGCTATATAGCATTGCAGAGAGATGGAGAACAAAAGTTGTCTTCTTCATTCTGCCATCAAGTTTTATCTTCTGCTTCACTAGACACCTCTAATTCAAATTCCCAAATACCAAGCTGATTTCCAAATAATAGTGAAGAGCCTAAATGAGCTTCAAAAGTACATTCTGAGTATTTAATTTTCATTCTTGCCTCATTTGAAATTTCTAAACTCAGTTCCAGACCATTTTGTGCAAAGATAGGGTGAAAACAGGTTGATGAAGTTGTTGATGAGTTAGTTATGGAGAAGAGGGATTCAGGAGGAAATGAATAGAAGTTGTACAGATAGAAATGAAAAGGTAGAAATGTGGGGACAAGAACAAATATTGATAAAATAATAACTTTTTGAAGCATTTAATTAGTTTTGTTATTATTCTTTTTTATTTCATCACTGATAAAATAGGGAAGACAGTACTCTCTCTACCCATGTCAGGATCAGTTCTTGTGGCTGTGGTAGACTACAACCACCTATATCTATTGACCTGTTTAACCATCCCAGTTGGAAGCCATAGAATATTACAATTACAGAAGCAAACTGAGAGCATCACAGAAATGACTAATTTTGATTTGAGCCACTTAGCACAGGCCCCTGCAGTATGTACCTCAGCCACCCACAAGAATCAGAAGAGCAAGGATTTCAGTATCACCTGCTCACACAACCTTCCTGCTTTGCAATTGATTAATATCCTTGCAGAGTAATGAACAAGGTCAGGTAAGTGATTTTCTACACATGTTGTAAACCTTGTGCATTGCAACTGTACTCAGCAAATGTCACCAATTGTGCAGCTTTCGATTCAGTTGATCCTGAGCAATTCTCCTGACCTTCTAGTTTTTGTGGCACCTCTGCACCTGGTTCTTTTTTTATCACTTCATTTTTTCTTTTGGTTGTCCTCTTTGGCAGGAGCCTTTTCATCCCTTTTCTCCACTTTCTGTGGAGAGCCTGGATAGGGCAATCCTTGAATTTCCTCTATTTTGCACTTTTACTTGGGTGTTGGAAACACTTGACTGGAAGAACTTGCCTTTTGTTCTCTGTACAGCAACTAGTCAGACAAGTTCCTGACCTATAAGTCCTCTCTGATTCATGATGGTACTTAAAATAAACAACAAGAAACAGTAATAATAATAGGAACAACAATAATAGAAGAACCTAACAAGGCTTTAGGTATTTAATACTAAGCACACTTCATTGCAGTTTTCTGGGATATGATATAAAAACTCACTAGCAATGCCAAGAAAGTGGTGTGTGGGTGTGTGTGTGGTGGAAACAAAGCCAAATGAAATAAAATATAATGTCTTAAAATGATATTTTATACCTTCTTTTTAGAATAAGTCGGTCACAAAAGAAAAAAGCCTCAAAAACCCCCCACATTCCCCCTGCTCCTGAGTCCAAACAAACAAGCAAGAACTAAAAGCAAAAGAAACAGTCATAGGAAATGAGAGGAAGAAATGCAGATGACACACAGCATGTCAGACAGAACAATAATACAAAGCCAGGAAATTGTTGTCCTCTAGTGATGACTTTGGCCCACAGTCATGCTTATCCCATCTCCCAATATCATTTGGATGGTTAACTGTGATGCATGCTATAGTGTTACTTTTTATATTTATATTTCTTCATTTTTATACGATTTCCACTTTGCAAATCTTTAGGAAAACACATTTTACAGCAATTGCTTCTTTAAGGTGGATGCTGCTCAGTGAAGGGCTAGCTCACTTTTATTGCCTTTCATCTCCTCATCTCTGACATCAATGAGAAATAACCATCTGTGTAACTACAAAATACATCTGTGAGAAAAAAAAAATCTATGCCTGAAAATAATATTACACTCCTAAGCAACATCCCCTTAAGCAAGGAAGTTGGTGATGCAGACATCTCTCTGTACCTCTTCTCACACAAGAGGGACAGAGAAAGATGAGAACCTGGCTTTGAATGCTTAACTTGTATAAGGCTCTTCTGGCTTTTGCTGGCACCTTTATCCCTGGTGCTTACCTTGCAGCTTTTTTGTCCCTTGCATCTGTCCATCGGAGCAGATGATAAGAGATTTTTCATGACCAAGTCTTGTGGAATTTGTACTCATATCTGAATGCATGCATTTTGAAGCTCTGGCAATTTGTTCCTCTGTTGAGTTTTTGGCAATCTTGTCTGTAATTTAAAAGAAAAAAAAATGAGAAAGAGGAAAAGCAAGCTAGGAAAAGATTAAAATAATAAATAATAAAAAAATTCAGGCTCACTAACAAATTTCTGGAATGACTTCTTGGCTTTAGGCTTAAAATTGGGATGTTTCACAGTAGCATTAATATGGCATACAAAAGCAAACCCAAACAATTCAAAGGACATTAATACTTGATGTACATACACACATTTAAGGAACAGCAGGAATTTTGGACTAAATAAGAGCAGAAATAAGGAGAGACAGCTGGGAGAGGTGAACAGGAAGGGTTGAAATTTTGTGTCAACAAATGATAAAGTACAGTTTTATAAGCCTACTTACTTTATTCTCTATTCAAATAAAAGAAGCATTTTGCTACTGTCAGTAATGTTTATGCACTGACTAAAGCTAAAAACACACTGGCTGTGTGAAGTTTAGTTTTTTATTCAGCAGAGCCTCTTTAAAATATATATGAAAAAAAATATATATGAAAAACTTCTCAAAGTTAAGTTTCTTTTTAAAAATAAATATAAGAAGCTAATCTTGAAACTTTTCTACACATGAGTAGTCATCTCAGGTTAGTAACAACCATCCAGGTATTTCAAAGCACTGCACATGAATTAATTTATAAATGGGAATATTTACACAAGTCCAGCAAAAAAGGGTTTACAGGATCAGGTCCTAATTTTTATCCATCATATTGAAATGGATTTAAAACTAAATACCTTCAAAAGCCTGAGGTAAAATACTGTACATATACTTATGAGTTAATCAGGCTGTAGAAAGAACAGAAGTCAAGCCTAAGAAACCAACAGTAATTTCACTGTCTGTTTATAAGCTTGGAGTTTAGCATCCATATGTCTTACAAATGTTCAACATTTTCCAGCTTTTACTTGCTTCAAAATACACTTTAAAATAAAATACACAGCTGTATGTGTACAAATACATGTGTGTAAGTTAGGCATAAAAAAGAAGGTATTTCTATACAAGGTGAAGAAATGTATATAATTTCATTGACATCACAAGCCACAGATTAGAGCATAATAACATTATAAGGTAAAACATAAAAGTTACGTAGAGACATATTTTTAAAATAGACAATGATGACAGCCATTCTGAGCGCTCTTCTTTACTAAGGAAAGTGTATATCTTCCTTTATGGCTTCTTGTGCCAACAGTTTTTGAGCAGAAGTTAAAATTAGTGATTCACTCTGCCTAAGAAGATTGGTGGCTTTTGTATTACATCCTACAGAGGGGTCCAAGACACACACATGGAACTGTATCTAAAAGCCATCATAGTAACCCAGAATTGTTCCATGACTTTATTTCCATGAATTACACCCCTTCTTTGTTGCAGTTCCCAATAGTCCAGTTCTTTTAGAAAACCTTTCCTCTTTTGCAATGAAGTAATGCACACAAAGAAACTTTTTCATGGACTGAGTATGTATATTTGTAAGCTTTATTACAAGCACCATGAATCTTGGGAACTTTGGCTAGAGCACTAGGAAAGGTAACTTTGTGCTAGGGAAAAAAATCCCTAAAGCCCTTCATGATCCCAAGGCTGAGGGAGTATATGTCATGGAGCCAAGCTGGCAAACAAATGACTGGAGATGGCTCTAACTTGGGGCTGTCAACACAGTAGCAAGAAGAACCTTCCAATAGGAACATTAAATCATATTGAAGCTGTATTGCAAATGGCATTTTAAAAGCACCAAGGAGAGGAAAAACAATCACTGTTGATGCAAGATGGTAAACAGCACCATTAATGACAAGCATTTCACTAAAAATTTGGTCTACATTTAGAACAAGATTTTCTTATACTTGCACTTTAAATCAATGTTCACAAATGAACACAAGCAATATTAGCCCAGGTTTTGTCCCAACTATTAAACAGAACCAGTACAGACTAAAACAAATTTGTCATGTTGGGAATGAATGCTAATTTCCAAAAAGCATTCTGATGTGCAGCTACAGCCCTACAATAATCAATCATCAATTGGTCATAGAAAGAGAGTATTCTTATAAGAATATTCTATTCTTATACAAAGATCTTCATTTAAAACATGTGCACTGTTCTCAAGAGATAAGAGATGAAGGTTTCTTCCAATGAATAAAGCAATAGTTTCCATGGAATCAACGCATTTAAATCCAGGAAAATACAAAACAGGAAAATACAAAGCAAGAGAAAAATACCAAAATATGTAGATTGAAGCAGCACTGGTAGGATTCCTATTCTTCTATTTCTTACTTCATTTTAAAAATGCAGCATCCTAACTTTTCTAATTTAGGAAAGGAAAATGGATATTATAATCCATACCAAAATATTCTTGAAGAATTTAGAACTTAATATTCCCTTCCAAAATGACAGGAAATATGGTATTGATCCAAATTTTGTCAGTGGAAACCGATCCAATAAAATGTGTACCCTTTCAGAGTAAGCAGAGGGCTATTTTAAGCCATGGAAAAAACCCTGAATTATGTTAGATGATTGATAGTAATATAATTTAAGGTAAAGGTTAAGTATCTAAATGAAATACATAAAATCCTCAGAATAAGTTCAAAATCAAAGTACAAAAATGGTTTGAATCTGAGAATTTTTTTATATTCAAATCCATAACTCTTCAGCTCCCTGATAATAATGTTAAATCCCCTGGAAAATGAAGGGGATGGAAGGAGAAAAAACTCCAACATTTCTGCTGTTTATTTTTGAAACATAGGCATTTTCTTTCCCTTAAGTGAGCTTACAACCACCCTGGCACCTATTCTGCACCACTAAATAACAACTGGATGCTCATGCTTGTGGAAAGCTGGGTGAGGGAAGCAATTTAAAATTTATTTTCATAGTGGAAAATAGGTTTTGCCAAAATAGTTTCAGTTTATGAAAGGAGAGAACAGCTGTATTTGGTTTATAATAAATCTTTCACAAATCAGTAAAAGCAAATAGACAGCACAACTGTAAACCATAAAAGTGGAAAATATTAGACAACAGAGAGTGAAATTGTTAAACTTTCCCACAGATGCTGTTGGTAAAATGCCTCTGCAGAATTTGTACACGAAATGTGCATGAAAATCAAACCTGAAGGCAAGAGGCATTGGAATGAGGCAGAATTACTTATTAGAGGGATATCCTATTAAGGTGGCTGTTCTGGGCATCGAGTAAGGTGTCTCCAGCAGCTTCCTGCTCCTATTACTGAATGTTAGTGCAGAATAATTACTTGCTTGCCAAAAATGAGAGGACATTGACCCTGCAGATTTATTGAATTCGTGCTGCTTGCCTTCGGGCCATGTCGGGGGTTATTCAATTTTGCCTGAGGAGGACAATCTATTATGAGAGATGAGTCAAGAAGGCCCCATTCCCTGATTGCCCCCCAAAACCATTATCGCAGTGTGGAGGGGGCACGAGCAGCGAGTGGACGGCCGAGGCAGCGCCGATGCCGGTTACCGGGGGACCAGATGCAATTTGCATCGTGAGCAGCGCGCAGCCCTGGGCAATCAGCCGGGCCCGGCCGGCGGCCGCACGGGCGCCGCGCCGCTAATTGCTTCTGCTTGGCGTGCCAGCCTTCCCCGCGCGAGCAGGAGGCACAGCGCTTCGTCTGCACCTGGGGGAATATTTTTATATCGACAAAGTTGTCCCCAAAGGGAAAACCCAGTATTCAAGGTGCAGTGCATTTTTACACCTCTGATGCTGCCTCTTTTTACTGTGCTAATTGTTTGGTGTTGATGCTTTCCAGCAAATTTATGAGACAGAGTCAAGTCACAGCTTCATTTAAAATAAGCGGACCTATAAAACCAACAAAAAGGTTTTATAGGTGGAGTTAAAAACCAAAACAACCAATACAAACGAAACCCCAGTGGATTCATTTTTGTTGGAAGAGAAATATGTGATCATTTGCAACAAGCTTGCCACAATATCAGTGGGAATCTTTCCAGTGGATTTTAATCACTTTCAATCAGGCAACTTTTTTCACATGAAGGTCCTGTTCTTAAAAGATTTTACAAGCTCCCCAGCTTTGAAAGGAGGAGTGCTGTATTACACACCTGAACACAGTTGCTAAACTTATGAAACTATTGGACATGCAAAACAAATCAATGTTTTCCTGTTCTCAAAGAATATACTCTTCCCAATGTTACCTGCTGCAGGTTAAATTGATTTGAATCCTGACTCAATGTCAAATGAAGCCACTAGAAGTGTTCTGTGACTCATTTAAAGATGTTTGGTTTAATTTGAACCACATTAAACTCTTTGCTTATGAAAAAATAGAAGTTTAGCACAGAAATGCATGTGAAAATATAGGTGTCAGCACAGAAAAATGAAATTGTTTCCTCAGTTCTGTTAATTACCCTCCTGTCCCTTACACCCTATTTTCCAATATTTTTTGTAGTTTGGAATTTTCCTAATATCTATGAAAACCTGAAATATTTTTCTCTAGGTTTGAAAATTAGTTAAAAGCTAGGGCTGATAAGCTTACAAGATTAAAGTGAAATATGCCTTTTAGCATATCCTAGTAACCATAAAAACCCTCCCTTTCTAATGTTATGCTGTCCATCTTAGCATAAATGATCACATTTATAAAGAGAACAAAAAATTCTACTGTTATCTATCAATGGACAACCAAATGAAAGAACAAGGCAAAGTGAGTACAAATATAAACTAATTTAATCTGCCATGATGACTGCTCTGTCACTGGTCTGCAGGGATGGTTTGAGGGCACAGTGTGTATCTACATACAAGTTACGAAATTGATTCCTCTTGAAACCTCACCTTGGTTTACATGAGGGCAAGCAAAGGAAGATGAAGACATTGTGTTAATCTTGTTTGCAGTGAATAAGAGCGGTCCATATTTAAGGGCTTGGTTTAAGACCTCTAGGTGCATTCAGACTGATAAAGTGTGTCCTTTCCTCATGAAAACTCAATCCTACAATTAACTGCTTTCTTTAAATTAAAAAAGAATTAAAAATTTAAACTGTTCATAGTAATTTTCCATTCACATATTCCTTTCCTGAAGCAAAACAGAGTAGCATCAGAGTAACTATGAGATATTGAGTGTCACTTGGGCTACCTGGGGTATCCCTTTCACCCAATTATTGCAGAAGAGCTCCAACCTCCAATCCATCGTGGGTCACCAGCCTCACATCGATTGCTCCGGTTGGGATATCTAGAATGGCACTTGGCCACTTGATTTGCATCATACAGAAATATTACAGAACTGTAATGAAGTATTATATAATATTAAGAAAACACTGAAAAGCATTCAAAACTTGTTCTGAAGAAAATCTTTCTCAATTTACTCCCCATCTTTTCTGGAGTGAACATTCCTCTAACACCAGACAGCTTCAAAGCATTGGGACAGTATCTGCCTGAACTGAGGCACCTCTGGCCAACTTTCTCCTTGTGACATTTTCCATGTGTCCCAAAGTGGAATATATCCCACACAATGCATGATGAAAAATTCCTGAGAACCATATTACTATAATGAGATAACAATTATAACAACACTTTGCATTCTCAATTGCTTATTCAGTTGAAAGTTAAGTCCCAAAGTGCATGCGTGAAAGAACTGCATTATTAAAGACTCCATTTTAATATTTACTAAGATCTTAGTGGATGACTTGGCAACCACTGTAACATTTCTTTTTACTGTAAGGGTTTTCCAGGGCTTTGTGCTCTTTGAGCAGGATTGGAGAAAGCTCTGAATGGATTTTCGTTGTTTTATTTTCAGACATGCTAATGAAAGAAATTTCTCTGTGTAGTGTCATACAGACAGCCAAAGGTTTCTTCTGCCATGCTGAGCTTTGGGGTACCTTTTCCACAGAGGAAGATACATACAGCTAAGGGTAATTCTTTTACCCCAAATCACACCCAGAAAAGAAAGAAGCAACTGGCTATTGCACCTTGCAGATAATTGCTAACAGCAGTGGAATCTGTATCAGCAGTATCGTGACAGCTGATACTCTTCCTTGTCAGCAGGGGAGAGCTACACAACAGGTAACTTTCCTGACATCCAGGTCTTCCATGTTTGGCCTCTTTAGGACTGCTGGGACAGCAAGACATATTACCTGAGGAGAGGCATGGTGCTAAAATGGCTCTGCATTTTTCCAGCATAAAGATTACCTTTCTAGCATATTTAGCATGACCTTCTAGTGTTAAATAGTAAACCCCAAGTCTTTTGTATAGTGTCTATACACATACACCATCTATCCACCCTTTCCGCAGAGAACACACCTATACACATCTCCAAACTGGGTTGGCATCATTCTGATCTTTGTATGATGATACCAGAAGGGTTTTTTTTCTCCAGATAAAATACATTTCTAATGATTCATTCTCCACTGCAGGCCTGCCTCATCCACTCTAGAGAGACCAAAAAGCTTCAGCAAAACCTCAGTTTTGTCCCATTACTAAATATGCAGCTTTTCTTGCAGAAGTGCTAACAGATAGGTGGTGTAGCAAAACATTTTCATGGCCTCAGTAATTTCACTGTAGATGCCAGTATTTTTCAGATGATAGTCACAGTCCATGGCCCCTGGGGAATGTACTCTAGCCCAAGATGGATGTGCACAACCTGCAGAAAAGAAAAACTGCAGGATGGTCACATACCTTTAGAAGGGCTGTTTACCAGCAATATATAGCTGTTTATGGCCAGAAAGACAAAGCTTTAATGAATCAGAAAGTGTTCCCACTTCTTAAATCTCTGACATAGCTATTTTAGAAGTAAGTGCACCAGATAGAATTCTGTTCTTTTCCTGGCATATTTTGCTTTCTTTCCTACTAGGTGAACAATCTTAGCAACATCCCCAACACCTCATATCAAAAAATTAGTATTTTGTAATATTTCCTTTGTGAGAGAGTCAAATAAACCAGAAATTATAGGATTTAAAACAGAGACACATGACTCAACTATGCTTTTTAGTCAAAAGTTTCTCACTAAAGTTTTGTAAGACTAAAGACAGTAGGATTTGGCTGAGGAGGTGATGATGCTGAGCTCCGTCCCATAATGCAGACACTCAGCCCTCCACATTCTCCTGTGGCAAAAATGGCTCTTTATGCATTTTACATAAGATAAAGTTACTCTTCTGAGAAGATTGGCTCTTTATTTTCAAAAGCCACCCCCTTCCTACCATTCCAAGTGACTGGAACTCAATCAGCACCTCATCTGGAAGGATTGACTTGAGACATTGATTCTTGAGGTGCTGGATTAAGGCAGCAAGAGCAAGGCATATTGATCCCATTTGTAGCTTTTTCTCTCAGCTTTTACACTATAGAAATAATTTTTACATTTTTCAACTCCTTTTCTCTATCTACCCTTTTCCAGAAATAATTTTAGATTTGCAGATATAAAAATGTATCTTAGAGCATTTCAAGGAGCTGACCAACTTAAAATGGAGTAGAATTTGATAATTCAGTGAATTTCACTAATTGCATCTAATGCTTCAGTTTTATTTGTGATTTCATATTAAAAAAGGTTTTTTAAAAGCTTATTTTGGAAATAAGCTCTCTTAGACCATAAATATACTCTATTAAGTAAATTACTGTTTAGAAACTCTTGTTTAGAGGGTTGCCTATCTAATGAAGTGCAACAAATCCAAACAAGCTGTGGTATTTTGCTTCAGAAATAATTGCCATACTTTACCCTTTAAACTATGTTAAAGCTCTAAAAAGGAACTTTTCTTTCTGACTCCAAGTTATAAAGATAGCTTTTTTTGTACCAGTTCACAAGAACAAGTTAACAGAAAGGCAATGGGCCCCATAAATGAAAAATACCTGGGAGCAATGATCAGCAGCACAGAACCAGCAAAGCATCATTCTTCACTGTTCCTGTGCTAGGGGAAATTTGGCAAAAATAAAGGAGAGATTTTCTTCCCAGCCATCCCTGCGTGCCAGTGCAATCCTTGGGAGCCATCATCAGCCATACATTCAAGTAAAGCATAAATATGTTAAACCTGTCTCTGTAACAAATAAGGTCTGGCACTGCAAATGTCACTTCTGGTCATGGACCATAATTCTGAGCTCAGCAGTATTCACATACCTCCATTTGGGGCAGCAGCAGTAAAAACAGAAAGGTGTCTGGTTTCCACACGATATTTTCTGGCATAGATGAATTTTGTTCTGCATTGGAGGATTAGGATTAGAGTAGAAACATAAAATAACTTCAGGACTTCTTTTCCAGCATGGGTTCTTCTTATTAGAATCACATGGGGACAGAAACAGAGCATAAAAATAGTAAATCTGTTATTATTTCAGTAATATTTATTATTCATACACAGGATATATTGTGAGAAGAATTCTGGACATGTATCAGTAAAGTTATATTAATAAATAAATCACTCTCCACTTGGTTTCCCAGATATAAGAATTGCTTAAGTAAATAACAAACGAAAATATCAGCTTTTGACTACTTGCAGTATTCCAAACAGCACACCAAAACGTGAGGTAGGGTGAAGTCCTTTTTAGGACAGGATTGCTAAGGTTTGGACACATAGGAGACATGTAGCTAGAAAAGAAGGCCATCAAACTACCAGATTGAAAAGAAAACTTAAAGAAAAGTTAATTTATGACAATAGGTAAATAAAGGTAGGAAAGACCGGAGCTTATCAGGAAGAACATTGTCTCCTAGGTTTAGACATAGCTTTGATGAGAGGACCTTGGCTAGTCAGAGATGGGTGGGGTGAATAGAATTGACTGACAGGTTGCTGTTGGAAAGTTACACCTGACTTGCTTATAATGACTGAAACAGGAGGCAGTGGCAAGAGGAAATAAAAGTTATAAATCTTTGAATGAGAGGTGAGGACATAACAAGAGGAAATGGTAAAAAGATTGGCCAAGGTACCAGCTTGAGTAGAAGAAAACAGATTCAGGGTAATGAAGTAGAGGTGACAGCTTGCTTAAATAAAATTGTCATTCAAAACATAGAAATAAAGACAAAAATAAGGTCCTCTGAGCGTGAATATGCACTTCTGGTGGACTGCAACCATAAACATTGTAATAGAAAAATCAGCTCAGCACACGTGATTTGAAACAGAAAAACCAATTTCAGTACATCAGGGAGCAAATCTTTTGCGCTCTTTTCCTCTCCTTAATTAGCTTCTTTGACAGTATTTTCCCTCTGTCCATAGTGATTCTCTGATGTTTTCTCCCAAAAGTTTTCTCTGGGCTCTTCCACCACCACTGAAATGTATAAAATAACTGTAGAGCCAATTCATATCCCAGAACTAGATGTCCAGCCTCAATTCCCCAAGGAAATATCAATTTCTAGCACATTGCTCACTTGGCAGGTTAGGACCTTGCACTGCAACCCAGTGAATCTCTGGAGGACACAACTGACTTTTCTTTCTTAGAAGTATAGGAGAAAATAAGAATGTTACTTTGTGCTGTTTACAAGATAAAAACTGAAGACCTTCTTCTGTGGATTCCCATGTGAGGTATCTGAAAGCACAAAGTACCCTGGTGAAATGTCAGGCTGTGCACACTGACTGCTGTGTTCAGACTTTTCATGTTTTGATCAAGCCTGAAACAAGTGTCACAACTCCCAGTGGCCTCCAATTACCGGACAGCCACAGATGAACTTGTAAGAACAAACACTAATCCTAGGACAAAGAGAGATCTTATATAACTATTCCTAGGGAATTTGAGCCAAGTATTTTAAATGTGTGTTAAACCAGGACCTAGCAGGACAGTGGCTCACAACCTGCACATCAACAATGGGAAAATGTGATGTGGCAGGTGGGTCATTTCTGTTATTTGTGCCATTTGCAGATGCTGTAACACTTGCAGGCTGCTACTTTCAAAATAACTGTATAAATGGGGGCAGGAAGGACATCCAGTCTAGCAAATGCTGTCTCCTACATCCTCCCTCAAGCTCAACACATCTAAGAACAATGAAGAGGGTTCACCTCCCTTTTCTGCCACCAGGAGTTCTCGGGGGTTCATGCTGCATGTTGGGTTATAGTCCCTCTGCAGCCCCTACATCTCCAGCCCTGGGAGCCTGGACCAGAGGAAAGCTCTTCACAGCACTACCACTGCCAAAGCAGCCACTAAAGCAGGAGACAGCTCCTACCTCACATTCTTCTCCCAGAGCCTAATATATTTTTTCATTTTGAATGTATATGCTAAAAGCTTTCAACCTCGTGCTACTGTACAGACACTAAATACAATTGCCATATCTGACTATTACCTTTGAATGGAGTCAAATTATTCTACCAAATTATTTTGTTTCTCTCACTTTTGTCAAGAGGCCATACAAATTCTCACCATCAGAAACATTCTTCTGTTCAGGTTCAACATTCTTCTGACTGTTTCTCAGAGGACCTTTAAGGAAAAAATAAATAAATTAAAAACTCTGTATTGTGATCTAGCAGCTATTTTTCTCTTTTATTATGGGTACACTAGCCCCCTTGCTCAGTTGTTTTTTGTCTAATGTTCATATAAGTGTATGCGTGTGTGTGCTGGCTTATAAAGCATCAGGCTAACATTTGGCATTGGAACAGTGTAGCAGAAATTAATAGCTCCAGCTTGCAGGTAACGTTTGTATTAACTACTGATCTATTGAACTGTTATATTTAGAAGGATCATTTAAAAGAACATCTCATAGACTATTGAATTTGAAGCTGTTCCAGCTACTCTGTGGGGCTTTTTTCCCTTTCTTTTCTCTTCCCTGCAGTGAATTCTCCAAGGCAAATGGTGTAAAATATTTTGCTGGAGGGGATACTTTACTTTCAAGATTTATTCCTTTGCACCACAAATACATCAAGGAAAGAAAAAATCAAAGACAATAGCAAAAACGTTGAAGGACCTGGAAAGTTTATCTTCAATCTCATTGTGAGAGTTTGACAGTCAAGCAGTGATTGTTTGTTTTGTCATGAAGGGAGGTTTTATGATACGCAGCTATGATCAAACTGAGATAACTCTCACTATTTTATTTTAATATTTGTTTTTCCTTTGATGCAATGTCAAGGGAAGAATTGCCCTTCCTACTTGGACATCTGCTGCAGAGGAACTGCCTGTTAATTATCTTGACAGATACAACTTGCAAGTTTATTTTGATGAGCTGTTATCGATAAAATATAAAATATATCAAAGTGTTATGTGTACAAGCCTCCTTGGCATGCTAATAGCATGTATTTGGAGATGCTTGGTCTCTGCTTTTCTCCTATCAGTTGTTTGTATGCTGAACTAACACTTGGCTCTTATTTGCAATATGATGGTCAGATCATCATGCACACACCCTATTACCATCTGCATTTCTTTGAGGGGAGAAATATGCATTAGACTACTTAATACCTTGCGATATCCAAACCTGAGGGAATGTTTTATTGGTCATTTCACCTTGAGCATTTCTTCCTTTTTGCTCCCTTCCTAAAGCATCTTTTGTGACTTTTTAGCCTTATCAAGTGTTGATAGTGAAAACAAAAAAAATGTATCTTATTATTAAAGAGATTCTTGCCAGGAGGTAAAAGAAATATGTGTTCCTATGAGATTTGCTTACATATTCTGTGGATTGTAGGTAGTATAGCTTTACATTTATTGAAATTGTCTTTTCCCCCTGAGTTCTAAGAAAATATGCCTAAAGCTATTATCGCATCTATCGACTCTGTGGGATTTAATGGACGTGGCTTCTGCTCCCAGGTGGTTGGAAAATGACCTCTATGAAGCAAAGTTCAAGCAGAGTGAAAGCTCTGAGGCTGAGATTAGAGACCTGTCAGTTGCCTGGTAGGATAAAAGTGTAAAATTATATGTGACGCTCAGTTCAGTCACATCAAACAGCTCAGAAATGTTTACTGAATGAACTACACAGTTGCTAATTACACTTTCCCCTTAAGTATTCACATTATCATGGGCAAAAAACACCCAGAGAATCTGGAAAGGGAAAGCTGCTAATAAGTATGCAACAATTATACCAGGCATGGTTTTGCACCTTAATTTTCCTACAGTGATTATTTATAGTGAAGAGGCAAATTTGGCCAGTCATTACATACAGTATCTCTGGTCTTGATCTTCTGGAAAAAAAAAATGAAGAGAAATTTTAGATCAAAGTATGGCAAAAGAAGCACAATGATGAGCAATAAAATAAACACAGCTTCCTCAAAACATGGTACAAAACATTGCTTTAACCCAGTGACCCTTAGTGACCTGGCTATTCAGGGTGGTCAAATATATAATGTCAAATGATTACAGCAGCAACTAAAACCTGATGAATCAAAGTGCATTGAAATTATTCTTCCACTTCTTTCTGGAGGAAATGCATTAACCTTGCAAACTGTGTTCTCTGGGTGTTTGTTTGGTTTTTTTTTTTTCAATTATTGCAACTTCCTTATATTAAAAATTGCTTTTCTCTTGATACTTGCTAATTCCAAATTTTGTAACAGTGCATAAGACTACAGGTGAAAGACTCTCCTTCCATAAGTAAGGACTCTTTAACTATCACCCACAAAGACTTCTGATTGTGAATGGGACCCAGAAAGCAAAAGCACGTGGGCCCAGGGATGTCTGAGCTTTGTAGGGCAGTTGTTGTAGGCTGGCCTGAGACACTTCAGGTGAGAAGGGAAGACAAGGCCAGGGTGGGCTTTGCTGCTGGTGTTCACATGCTAGAAGAAAAGTGCCACCTCATCCACTTACAAGCCATTGTAAGCCCATTGAAACACCACGGTCATTAGTACATCCACAGAGCTAGAATCCTTGGATATTACATTTCCAGAGGCAGGCAGGTAGTGAAGGATTCAAACATGGGGCTGTAAGAAAGAGAGGGAAGTGCTCAAGCTCCTGCTATCTGTGTGCTCTCAGTGGTCAGTTTATGGATCTTGTTGGGTTTTTTCCTTCTTTCTTTCTATGAAAATGCATTTTACACATTAGAAATACCATTTTTTCCTTCTCAGTAATTTTTTTGTAGTCATAGTCTATAGTAAGGAAAGGAAGAATTTATTTGTTTGAAGGAATAACTACAGCAAATACAAAATTATACATAATAAAACTCAGACTTATGGTAAAGTGCTGAGTCATTCTAGAATTTTTTGCCATCTGAATATTTTGCTGTCTACTCAAAGTATAGTTTAGTTAAACTATATTACATTAGCAAGTTTAGACAACAAATTATTTCACATAGAGATATTTGCTGTAACAGTTATTGTAAATGTAGCTTTAGCTCTGTATTTGAATTTAATAGATATAATTTTTTTACTCTGATTAATTTTCACAGATAACAATTAGCTTTTTCCTGATCTTTTTTAATTCCACATTCTTTAACATAATATAAAAGACCAATTAACAAATTAATAACAATAATCTTCTACAATATATTCAATAACTCTCTCCTAAAAGAAAAGTATTTTTTCTTTCTACTTTTGTATGATCTCTAAAACATGTGCTTAATTAAAATTGATCTCTCTTACTTGAAATCTTTACTGAGTGACTTACTGAAACATGGCCTCAAACACAGTTATTTGAAATTACATTAGCAGGAGATCTAAGCAATAATGTGTAATTGCTGTTACATAGTGTCACTTACTGTTACTGTCTCAAGTATTTTAATCATGAAGAAGTATACATGGTTTTCAGCTGGTTTTTACAGACTTCTAGATTAAACCATGTACTTGGCCCAGTGATCAGAAGGTGGGACAATTTAGTTACATTTTTAAAGGAGGAGGATTTCATTTCTCAATATGGATATTCTGGAGTGATGGGCGTCTGGTGCTAAGTTCTGGGGTCCAGCTCACCCTTAGAGGTCACAAGGGGCACATCCCACAGTGTTTTCCCTGTTAGCTGAATTAGCCACACCATGAACTCTAAAGAATTAACCTAAGATAGAAGGGTATTCTGCTTTTTAAGTATGTATGTTTAAAGCTCTGTAATAACTCTTAGTGAAATACATGAAAAAAAAAATAGTTCCTTAATTTCTTCCTGTGTCTGATTCTAAATAGGCAGTAGTATCACTGATTCATTACCTTCTCTAATCTCTTCTGGAATGCCTATTTTATGCTTGGTCAACTACCAAACTTTACAGATTTCTCTGTTTCATTGTCAGAGGTGTTACTTCTATCAAGAAAATACAGAAATGCATGCCAGAGAAAACTGTACTGCTGCCAAAACACGTTAAGAACATAAACACATTGTCCAAGACATTCAAAGTAGCTCAGAAAAACTGGCTTATGTAGAGAAACAAATGCAAATATGTGGAAATAAAAGGACCACCTCTTCTGCAGAGCTTTGCCAGAAGGAGGAAGTCCCACATCACTGCCCTTCTCCAATTGATTGGCTGCACTCTCTCCAGGTATTTTGAAGGTAGATGCCTGAAAGACAGTTTGACATGAGAAATGCAGGTCAGATCATTTAGCAGCCATCCCCAAGAGCAGAGACAAATACACACGCTGGACTGGCTGATGCATGAAAAATACCCCAAGTCTCTCACACATACCATCTCTTAGAAATGGTTTCATTTTAACACTAAACCTGATCAAATTTTGAATGCCTGGGATCAAAATAGACTGGACAATTGCTTTGGTAAAAAGGCTTGTAAATCTTGATGAAAGAAAGCACTTTTTTGAAACTGTGCACATATTCCATCACTAGAATTTAAAATCTATAAGGAAAGAAGACCTTTTGGAGAAGGAGATTCCATTCAAACTTTGCTCTTTATGGACAATTTGCACAGCTGTCCCGGGGCAGAGTTTACAGAGTCCTGAATCTCTTTATAGCTCTCCTATTCTTGATAACAAAGAAAATAATAATCCCCCATAGTCTATTATTTGGAAATTATTATCCAAATCTTTACCTCCAGTCTTCTTGTGTTCTCCCTTTCAGCTATTCTGAGGGTATTAGCATAAGTGGTGAAAAACAGCTCTGAGGGGTCCTGCTAATCTCAGGGCAATGGCAAGTGGATGGGATGCCAAGGGAGTTCCACAGTGATGGATCCCAAAGTAAGCAATGACTAGAAATTCTTGTTTGGTGCACATTTTCTGTGGCAGGGTTGCTGGTGTATTATCAGACAACATGATCTGAGGCAGATATAGTAAGGATTGGATCCCAAGAATACAAGTCTACCTTTTGGTTCTTGGAATTTTTCCTACATGACTGATAATTCCTGTCCTCTGCAATAACTGTTACAAAAAAGACATTCTCAAACAAAGGGGAGGTAATTTTAGAAGATGGAAAGTAGTTTGAAAAGAAGGTCCTTACACATGTGCTATTAGAGTTGAGGAATATCAAGTGTAGACTGCCTCCCATTTGTGCTGGAATGAAGCATAGGCTCTACCCCTGGTTCTCACTGGGAAGCTGTGACTGGCTAATTGACAACCTGAGAATGAATCTTCCAAAATATTTCCTTTATATGGAACATAGTGTCAAATATCACATGATGAAAACAAAGAGATAAAAAAGCATTCCCTTTGCAGATGCTCAGTCTTAACTCTCCCCACCCAGTAGCACCATATACCCCCACTTCCTGGCCCAGACAGAGCCTTGATGGCCAAAAAAACCTGTGATTTGCAATGCCCCCTCCTGCCTCCTCTGTCTCTTTTTTTTTTCTTTAAAAAATCATATCTGATATTCTTTCTCACTTTGGAAAATATTTTTTTTCTTTGAAATTCACCTTTAATATAATCCTCATTCTTTTCCTTTTCCTGTACTTCTGGATGAACCTGTGGATTGCTTACACCATCAGAAGAGAAGGCACAGCAACCTCACTGCTTTCCTCACCATGATTGGTTTGAGAGAGTCCTCTAGGCAATTTAAGGCTTCCTCCCTGCCACAATAAACCACTTTATAGTGCTCTTATCTGATCCAAGTTGAACTGCAGGGCACATTTCAGTAGCAGCTTCATTCACTTTCTCCCTTCCCTCAAGTTGAAAACAGAAGGACATTAGTTGCTGTATAATGTGACGTCCATGTCTTGTTTCTCCTATTATCTAGACTAAGTAAATCATAACAACAGCAATATAGCTGCACGCTGATTTAAATGAAGAAATATGGTTTGATGTTAAAACAATTCCTCTCATTTATATATAGCAAAGCCATGCACAAAGTCTTTTGTCAATGACATCCCAAATCAAGATGTGCAATCTTGAGAAATTGTTTGATTAACTTCTGCCTTGTAAAACATCTTCCTGTGGCAAGTGCTTAAGCCTCTAAGAGCTGCCAAGTTCAAGCCAGTGTGGCTCATGCTATAAGTCTTCCTGCAGCCCTTTGGGCCACTCTGTAACGAGAGCTACCATTTTGCAGTCACTGTCACTTCGCATATCCACTCTCTAAAGCTCTGTTTGTTGTTTCATTCTGTTCTATGTCTCCCTTAGGAACTTCTTCATTTTAATATAAATAGAGCGCTTCATCATGCAGTGCCAAAGACTCATGGAAGGTATAACTCTCAATATTACTGAAAATGATGCATACAGATGAATTTGGCCAGCAGATCGCAAACAAAGGGCCTTAAAGGAAAAGGGAAAAACTTCCTAATCCAACAGTATGGAGGGTAAAATGCTGAAAATAATAAAGGAAAGGGGAAATGACCTCCTCTGCTAACCATTGGTTTGATAATAATTCACAAACATCACTGGAAGCAGATAGTTAAAGCTTTTTGCCATATGGCACAAATGCATCATGCAAAATGTATATTTTTAATGTTGATTTCTAATTGGATTTTTTGTTAAACATGGAAATTAATTTTCCTTCTGAATCAGGAGGATTCTAAAAACTCAAACCATAATTATAAATAAAAAATTCTTATTTGTTTTAGAAAACTGTGCTTTACAAAAAACATCAATTTTAGAAATTTTAATAGTTGGGTTTTAATGTTTAAAATTTTATATTATTTTCAATTTTTTCTTTTTCTCATCCACACTTTTATATTATATGATCAAGGATTTGCTAATATGATATGACCTACTAGCATTAAAATGGAAAACTTAGGATAGGATAGTAGGATTAAGAATACCCAGGCAGATCGATGCATGAACCTTGATGTAATATATGTTCAGAAAACGCAAAATGAAAAGGCAAATTTTAACACTTTCATAGTAACAGCAAAATAAAATAACAACAACAACAACAATAATAATAATAATAATATCTAGACTGTCACTTATATTATCTGGTAGCTGAAATATGTTACATTCTGGTCATCTAATAATTGTAACACTTGCAATATTTCAGAAGAGGTGAATGAAGTCAGAGATCAATATAGTTCTGCAAATTCTACCTCTCACATATTGGTGTATAAACCCAGTACCACTGGCAGATTGGAGCTGATCCCATTCTGTAGAAAGCAACACAAGGGGATCAAATAATGTTTGGGTTTTGCCCATGCAATAATTTCTAATGACTTCATTACATTTTAACCACCTTGCCCACAAGCCTCTGGCTTTAGCCTCTTGGACAATTTAACTGTTTCTATTATATCCATATGGAAATGCTTTGTGGATCATATCAGCTCATGCTTGCATATTTAACATGGTTGTTCCAGTTTAATAGCTAACTGCACAACAGTTCTTAGAATTTCTCTTCCCTTTTGTGCCCTCTACAGTGAACACTAAGGTTCTCTCTTATTTTTACTGTACTTTTTCAAGGGCTACGTGTGCAGAAACATCCCAGTCATTTGGAATTGCTAATATCCAGTTACAAATTCACAAGTGGCAAATACGCAACCATGAAATTCAGTAGTTACAAAGCAGAACATTTGTACATTGTAAATTCCTGTGCATTTCTTAAGTTGCATGATGGGGAGCAGCAGGTGACATTATCCAGTTTTATGTGCACTTTACCTTTCTCTAACACCCCTCTCTCTCCCTTCCCGCCTGTGGATGCTGCTGAAGTATAGAGTTTCATTCATTCACTTTAATGCTGAAACCCATCATGTTAAAAAAACCCTCCCCAGAGACTGGAATAGGACCAAAACTGTTCCAGACTCTTATCTGAATAGGTATATTTGTATGGTTTATATGTCCTCATTTCCTTTGTCAGTCTTGACACAGGCTGCCCAGAGAGGTGGTGGAATCACCATCCATGGGGATATTTGGAAGATGTGTAAGTACAGCACTTGGGGGCATGGTTTAGTGATGGTCTTGGCACTGCTGGGCTAATGGCTGGGATCGGCAGACTTAAAGGTCTTTTCCAACCTAAATTATTTTACAATTCTGTATAGCTATGTAGACAAGGGTAAGCACAGAGGCAGGATGGAGAGTGCATTACAGTGTTTAATGGGTATGTGGTACTTACCCTTTCTGCCATCTACCCTTTCTCCCCCTCACCACAGAACAAAGAACCTCAAAGGATATGCAAACTTCAGTGGGGCAAAGAATGGTTATTATACCTTTTTTTAGAAATCAAAAATTCAGTATGGAGCCACCCGGTCAGCTTAGCATCTCCCACTTTGCTGCCCAGTAACAGATTGCTGGCCAGGTTTCATTTTTGCAGCTTCTCCTGCCATATAGGAACATTTATCAAAACTTTCAAACTAAACACTAGGGTTAGAACCACTCAATTCCCCGGTAGTGGTGGTAAGGAGAGGTTTTCATGTGTTGATGCCAACCCAATGAGTAAGTTACTTCATGATGAGGAGTGCAATGTGGAAGCCTTCCTACCTACAAATCTACTTTAACACTGAGGCTGCAGGATTGTGATCTATTCCTCTTTTGCTCAGAAAAGCTGCACATGGAAGGCTCAGACCAGGACCAGCCCCCTGAGCCTCAAGAGTAGCATATAGATGACAGAGACCCATGGCCAGGCACCTCCCTCCCAGGGGAACACGTCCAACAAAGATTATTTTCTTTTGCAGAACTCAGCATTGGCAAACAACCTGTGGAAAACTGTGGAGCAGGATGGACCAATATGAAAGTCACTTCTATGCATTGTGGAACTGCTCTTAGACATGTGTGAGGGCTTTTGCTATGGAAGTAACTCATCTGGTATATAAGTCTTATGTTCTTTTCATGTAGCTGCAAATTCCACTTTTTTTTTAACCAACAAATTAAATAAATGTTAGAGAAAATGTATTATAAGGGGTGCTTATCAGGGAAATGACAAATCTTGCAAAACAGACTTGCACAGAAAAGAAGAATGAGGTGACTATCTAATGTCTTTTTATACATTTTTTAACATAATTATCTGCTCCCAAGTTGCATTTAAAAATCTGTGTAATCTATATACATCTCTAACTGCAATCATAGAAAATATTACTTGAGATCTGTAAGATGCCCTTTCACTAGACCAAAACATAGAGCTATGTGATTATTATTTTCAAATATACAATGTTCTGCTTCAAAATTGGCCCAGCATATCTTCAGCCACACTACTTGCAAAAATACTGCTTGGTGAATAAAGGGGGATAGAGTTTCTCTCATGTTTATGAAAGACAGTGGAACATAAGCAAACGTTGGTATTCAATCATCTTCTACCATAATACATACTTTTCAATGAGAGGGAGCAGCAGACACAAGCATATTTACTCAGAAGGCGAATAAACTAGTAGAAATTTCAAAATAATTGTGGTCAAATTCTGTTGTCACAGTGCAAATCAATTGGTGGCCAAACTTAGTTTCAGGTGTCTGAATAAAAGTCTTTTCTCATTACATTTTTGGTGTATAAATAATACGTGGTATTTTTGTGAGGAAACAGTTGTGTCATTGACACTATCACTCTATTTGTGCCTGGAAGTCTTTGCCTCACCTGTGTCAAAACATCATAATCTTACAGCTGGTAATTGCAGCAGAGTGGCGCCTTGAGTTATTTTTGTGGTCAGCATGAGATGGCATGTGACATTTTATGTTATAGAAGCCCTCAAAGAGGCCTTTCTATCATAAAGATTTTAATGCAGAAAGAGAAGAGAGTGGAATCTCCCAGTATCTCTTTGACTTTTAATGTTCTTGATCATTGTGTAAAATTAAGGTGATTTGTTTATTTGTCAAATTCATTACTTCGATGATAATATACGATGGTGTAACACATTATCTAGCTAATACTTTTAAGGCAGCTTGTCAAAATAAGTGCATATTACTTCAGTTCCAACTATGCTGGATTTTTGCCCACTCAGAAACTGAGCAAATAAGAGCAAGCTTTTAACATGATGAGTCACCAGTCCTATTAAAACCTTACCCTTTAGAGAACATATTAGGTGATATCCAGGAACGCATATTAAGTAACCCTCTCATGGACATTGGCAAAATTTTTTGTGTGTAGGAGCCACATAAGGACTCTGGGGTTTGGTTTGCTCTGTTTTCAAAATGCCAACAGATCAGATGTGATTTGAGAAACAGAAACAACTGTATTCGTTAAATGAGCATTTTTTAATCTCTACCAATTTCTTAGTAGCCTACAAATAAGCTTATGCTGTTTCAGCTGAGAATATATATCAGGTTTCCTGGAAACCATCCCACTAGGGCATGACTATAGCTCCAATATAAGCAGTGAAGCACTTAAAAGGGGGCTAATTAGCTATTTGCTGTACTTGACAGATAAAAGATGTATTCAAGCACACAGAAAAGACTGCAAATATAGATATCCCTGATTATGTTATTGTCCAACATTTTAATTAATTTCTTAGACCACCTTTGTGCAATGTAAAAAGGTTTTGAAAGATATGACAGTAACAAGACTGTGGTGTTTCTTTAACTAATCACCATCACTGCAGGGTGCTGGAAATTTTAAATCACGTTTTATATGCTCAGTTCACTGAAAAAATTACTTTTAGTTCTATTGGCCCTAATTTTTGCTTTATTTGCAGAGCAGCAATGAGAAAGGTGTGATTTGATTCAACTATTTTGCTGCCTAGAAGCCATTTTGGCATGTAAATCATCTGCACAGGAGACAGACTGGCTGGTAGCTACAAATAGGGGCAGATGATAAGACCTATGGTGTTCATCAGCAACTCTTTCACCGGGTGAGGAAGTAATGCAGCTTCTCTGAGACTTATTTAGCTACCCATGAAATTAGGAAATCATATTTATCTGTCACTTGTGAGCATTGTGTAGTTTTCCACGCCAACAACTCTCAAGCTCTTGGAAATCCTGACATGGAATTTCCTCACAATATATTTTTGCTTCTAATTTTAGCCTAAACCAAATGCAAAGTAGCCTACAGTGTGAGGCTATTAGCCAGGCAAATAAATGCATTAAACAAACACTCTGAAACAAAAACATTTTGGCCCAGGGTTTAGATTCCAGCAGGAGTTAGTGCTCCTTCCTGGTTTCCTGATACAGTTTCACAGGTTCACAATGATACACTTTATCACAATGATACACTTATAGCCACCTTGGCTATAAGTCATTCAGGTGTGCTGCCATCCATGTCGCAGGAAGGAGGATTTTGGCCCATGCCACATAAAAATAGGGGTGTATGTGGGTAAGCAGATAGGCACCATCAGTGTAAATAGCAGTTCAGAAACCAGCAGCATTTTAAGCTTTGTTAATAGCAAGGAGCCAGGTACATTAAAGTAGCAGACAATTTGTTTGATAAGCAATTGATATTTGACAGGCCAGTGACAGCCATGTTGTCAGGAGATCACAGCTCCTGCCTCAGTATGTGACTTTAAAAACTTCACTAGGGGAAAAATTACAGTCAGGCAAGCAGCAGCAAGGCATAGCCTAAGGCACTATCTGCCAATAACTAAGTCCTAGGGAAAACTGATTTGTGGCTTCTGATCACATGAACCTATAGCCTTCACTATTGACTAATTGTGGTTCATCTGGATGTAGATCTATCTTGGCTAACAAGAAAGCACTAGAGGTCTTCATTTAGCCATTGAGCTGAGTCTCTGGAGACGTGTGTGCAGCTGTCTTTACCTTCTTACCAATCAACACATCAAAAGCTGCAGAATATATTTCCACTTCCAGAAATGCAAACTGCAAGTGAGATAAAGTTGACAAACTAGACTGGAAAAGAGTGACTGATTATGACTCTCCTCCGAATACAAAAGATAAATCATTTATGACCGTGCAGAACTTTGCTATCTATATAAATTCAGAACAGATATGATGGAATCAATTTATCAGCTGGACAGCCACATCATTTTAATGTAACTGTAAAGGATTAAAACAATTTTAGATGTCTTTTTTTTCCTACAAAGCATCATCCTAGGGAGAACACAGGCAGACAAGGTGAATGCATATTCCTTTGCAGAAAGTGGCTATTGATTGATGCTGTTTTGATTTATCTTAGTGAAAATAGTATAGTAAAAAATAATCTACTTGGTGCCATGAAAATCAGCTGTTAATTACTATGCAGAGCATTCTACCCAGTCCAAACATTATGCTAAAATTGGAAAAAAATTACAAAAAATACCATGGATGTATTTGAAGGTAAAGCTACAGAAGAGATGAGCATTTTTGGCTTGAATCACTTTCTTGGCTTCTGTTCTACTTAACAATTCATTCAATTGCAGGTTATACCCGCAGACACAGATCACCACCACTGAAGGGGCTGAGCTCCCTCTCAGAGTTTAAAAGTCCAAACAACTTTAAGACTCAAATATAGTTTAAGTTCAGATTCAAGTCACATTTCATTTAATAGGAAAACAATTTGCTTCAGGCCCAAACGACCAGGATGTTGTGGTGTCTGCTAATCAAGGCAGGACCAGCCAGTGTGGACCTGACTCAGTCTTGTGCTGCTTTTTCTTTTTTCTACTGTCTCAGTAAGTTGGGAGACAAGTTTTTCTTGTAATATTTATGTTTCCTCCCAGTACAGAAGAATGGGAGCCAAAAAGGTAACAAAAACCTTTGCAGGATTTCAGTAATGTCCATGTGTCATCTTGACTTCAACAGGGAAATGAATATTTTTGCCATACAACAATCAGCATAACTAAATTGGGATTCACAGTCTGGCACAGAAGAGCAAATTAATCGCATAAAATTAAAACAAATATAAAAATCCCTTTAGAATGTCTATCCTTAGGGTAACTTAGCCCATTTTTAGTTATAGTAGTGAATACAGGTTACTAGACTACATATATTGACCAAGTTGAAAGAGGATTATAAAACTAGATAAGCAGTCGGGTACTAGGAATTACTAGGAATTTAGGGCAAGAAACAATTTAAATTTAAGATCTGTTCTTCAGGGAAAATAGTGTATGTAGTTAAAGCAGAGGAAGCTTATGAGTCTGTTTTCAAAGTTCTTAGCATCTAACAACAAATTTCTGCATCTGTCAAGGTGTATCTATTGCTGGTTGTTGTTAGTACTACCAATTTTGGCTTAGCATATGGATCAATTTTTTTTCTTGTTAAATATTTATATCTATATATCACATTTCTTTTTGTTGGACTTCCACTGTGAAGCTTTCACCCAATAGACTTATGATAAATGACAAAAAAAAAACTCTTAAAGGGAGGGCAAGCAGTTCAGCCTGTTCCCAAAACTGCCACATCCTTGTTGTTATAAAGCCCTCTTTACACGTTGCTCATAATTTTGCAAAATTAACTCCCAAGGATAACATTTTCCACATTGACGTAGTTACTCTGGAAAACATCTCTACATCTTGCCTCTTGTTTTTGAAAGACAGAAATGCCTCTATACTCCAAGCAGGGATGGCTTGTTACCACTTACTCAAAAATGCCTTCAGTTGGCCAAATTGGAAAACTTTGTGAGGAAAAAAAAAAATCACTACTTCAACTACTTCAGAACAGTTTTAGTAAAAATAGCTTCCACTTTTAAGAATTCTTTTTTAGCATGAACACTCTGAAGATTTTACCTTATTAATTTCATTCTGACCCCTACAAAAGACAGGATGGGCACAAACTTACGGAAAGAGTGACCTGGAAGCATTTCTAAAATTTTCTCTCAAAAGTCTGCTTCTTTTCAGGGTTGTTGCCAGGTCCTGTAGCTAGGACCAAGGCATTACCAGCATTTCTCACACTCCTTATTAGTGCTCCCACAAGTCTGGTAGGTATTTAAGCAGAGGAAAAATGAAATGTGCACCTTATAGAGAAAGGGATAGGAGCAGGATAGATGAGATTTAATGTGAAATTTGGAGCTAAATGTTTTTCCTCAGAAAACACTAGTTTAGCAAGCTTGTAACTTCCCTCCAGAAATTAGTTTCCTTCAGAAAACTCTGACCATAGACTTCCTTACTCCAGTTCCCCACTCCTCCACCCCCCCATATCTTACAGTTTTTAATAACACAAATTCAGTTTTTAATAACACAAATATGTCCTATTTTCTCAAATATCTCTCACTCAGTGTACAGGACTAACCACCTCTGGACAAGGATCCAAACTTTAAAAACAGCTGTAGTTGCTTCATCCATTACAAAAGTTACCAAATCTGCAATAAAAGAAGATGACCACCACAGAATATGACAACTGACCTTGTCTAATTGTCAGAACAGTTCACACTTGTGAATTAGCATCTTCAGAAGTATCCATCTCTAAAAGAACCCCTTTCACAGGCAGGCACGAGCCAGGCATTGCTACCTAGGCACCTGAACATGAGCTGAAGGTGCTGGTCTGCAGAATACCTCTCTCCTGGGACATTTTATGCATTTTAAATACATAGCATATATTCTGAAGAAAGGGAAAAAAGTAAAGCAAGTGCTGAATGAGGAGGCACAAGACTTCTTTAACCTAAATAAAAAGTTGTTTTCATAGGAGGAAGAGCTGATGATAGGACTATTTACTTACAAAGAAGTACACACAAAACAAGGATACAAGTTATTGTGTTTTGTTATCTTAACCCCTCTGATGTGTCTTGGAAATTGTTGTGCAAACTGGATGGCTGCTTTATGAACAAATTGCTTTTCTTCCCATTTGGCATTTGGGCTCTCCAACTTTCTGGAGGGATTGCACTGAATCATTCTGATATTCTGTGACAATTTAAAAGGAAATGAAAGAAATACTTGGCACATCATATTTTTTTTAATACTTCTGCAGCAATTTTAAAATTGGTTGGCCATTTCTCCTCCTAAGAGTTGTGCATTTTGAAGTTACCAGAGAAGTAATTTCCACAATAAAGACATAAATCTATCTATACAATATAAGCCAAAATATATGTATTTTTATATCTATTGCAGGACTCAAATTCCAGAGACCTAGAACATAAATAAAGAATATGAAAAATATAGAAAGTAAAGGACAGATAATTTTGCCATGATTTATAAAAGAAATTGTGCAGTTTTAGTAAAAAGATTTTGGCAAGGGAGAGTCTTCAGAATAAGAAGATGCAGCAGCAGGCTAGCAGATGCCAGTGTCTGACTGGGAAGATAGATCTAGTGAGGACTGGGGAGATTTTGGAAGTTTAATGCAGGTCAGATCTCCTCTACCTTTCCCAAAGAGTGTTTAGGAGACTGAAAATACTTGTAAATAATCTCTGCCAGGAATACAGAAGCCAATTACAAGCCTAAATCCTTGCTGGCACAGTTTATCCTTAGCTAACAGGTACAACTGTGGTTAAAAATGGCAGCTTGATATTCAGTTCCATTTCTCCCAAGCTCATGTCATCCTTTTTCAGGAAGCCAAGTCAACAAGGCTTGAAGTACTTCAGAAATTCCCCTTTCACATGCTGAGGAAGACACAAGATCAGTATTTGATAATAGATGCCACGTGAAATAACTAGGGCATGGAAGGTGTTTTATATGCAGACCCATGTTCTCAACAACTTTCTCTTTTCTTTTTCTATCTCAAGAATGCAGCTAAACAATTCTCCCCATATTTTATTAATTTTTAGAAATTTATTAATAAGGAGATAACTCCAGAACTTTCAGCACAGTAGACTAGCCATAACAGAAGAATAATTACTCTAAATGTGCCATAACTTATAAAACCCGAAGGTGTTATCTCATGAATTGTCTCCGGAGAATGAGTGACCCCTACCTACAACAGCTCCACACAAAAGCCCATTAAGAGGGATTGGCCCAAAGCTCTGTAGTAGGACATTCCTTGTGCCTTTGTGGTCACAGGGACCAGGGGCCACAGGTTCACCCACTTCCATCTGCAAAACACACTGCCACCACTTCTCAACCAGCCTCATGAAATTCAGAGCCTTCAGAAAAAGAAGCACAGGATCTATTTATTTGACCACTGCCACTAACATTCCCACTCTGTTTAAAATATGTTGGGAGATTTAAAGAGACCACTACTAAGTACTGCGACCAAAGAAATTAATTTGAGGACTGGAATAAGTGTCCTCAAAATCACACTCAGCATGTGTGTATTGGCTGCCTCATTTTTATGCACTTATCCCCTTTTTCTTGACTCTGTTTACCAAGAGACATTTTATTATTTTATTCCCCCACAGGTACAGTTTTCCAATTATTTTCTGCCTTGCAGATTAAATACCATATAAGAACATAAAAAGACCCCACCTAGTCTGGTGAAGGAGATGTGTCTTACACTTTGCTAACATTATAGCCAGATTTCACGGTCATGGGAAAACAAAATACCCCAAATGGAGCAGTTATTAATTCAATAAATCCAGCTGCTTTCAGTGCTCTGGGCAAAAGGCAAAGTTAAAAGCAGCTGCTTGTTGACGACATGTGCGACCTGACCAGGGGAAGGTAGCTGTTTTAGCACATCATCCACCACTTTGAAGGCTGACTGCACTCAATTTCTTAGACAATCTACACACCATTTTCAGTTCTGTACCTCCATAATTTATCACAACAATACCTCAAGCATACAGATTGGAGGGGGGGCAGGGTGGGGGATGAAAGCAATTTACAGTATAAAGATGAAAGAAGCTGGATGGCTCAAGAAGACCTAGTATGTAAATCATATCCACCACTTAAAGGAATGTAGCCATAATATTCTGGAATTAATTTTTCCAGCATTCCTATATAGGTCACACAAAGGTAAATGTAGTTTCCTCCTCCCCCTACCACTATATCTGGAGTTGTTTATCAATATGTTAAAGAGGAAATTGATTCTACCTCCCTTTATCTACAAGGACAATAAGAAACTTATGTATAAAAACTTTTGATATAAACAACAGCAATCAGTAAAAAATTAGTGGACAATCTGTCTCTATATCTTCCCTTCAGATTTTTAGGCACATCTTTCAAATATTACTCTTCATGATACTCCCAGTCTTGCTGGGAAAAGAAAATAGTCTTTTTCCAGAAACAGTCTGGATAACATACAGTGTATCCCAGATATATCTCACCAATCCTAGCTAACTTCAAAAACGCAAAAGTTATGTACAGCCTTCATAACATTTCTACAGTGTGATTTTAATATCATTATTTTAAACTTGACTTCAGAGGTCTACATTTTCAGAAGGTTTTCTAAATTATAATTGCTAAATAAGTTTGATTCATCAAAGGTATGTTCTCTGATGGGAAAAAATATTTTTTTACAAGACTATGTGCAGATACAACTTTGCTTTTTTATTGATAGTTTGGTAGCAATCTTTTGCACACAAGGATTTATTTCTGTATTCAGCAAGTGCATCATGTATCCCCAGGAGAACCAAAAGTGTGTGTGCTAATCTCTTTACACAATTTTACCTCTTCTTTCAATGATCAATGGCATTTATTTGAGAAAACTCTGAATTTACCTACATTTACTGTGTGCTTCTTATCCCTCTAACTGCAATATGATTCTCAGTCTCTTTCCCCTGGGATCTACTTTTAAAGGTACAAGCATGTTAACAGTTTCAAACAGCTGCTATGGAAAAAAATCATCATGAATGTTTCCTTCTTCCTCCTCAATTGTGGACTTAAATCTCAAAATACACAGAGGCTGAGCTGCAAGAAGCAGTTGTAGTTACAGGATTAACTCCAGACACCTCCTGTACTAGCAGGCTCGAAGTTGGGGCTTATATGAGTGGAAAGGTGATACAAGAGATATTCATCTCTTGCTTTTCACACTGGTGGGTCCTGACATTTTGGGTCAAGCAAACTTTTAATGAATGGGAAAACTATTTCAAGCTATATTTAAGTATTTCTAAATATATTCTGTGTTTTTTCTCTCCTTCCATGGAGACTTCAGACAACCAGTTTTAAAGACAATAGGTTTCTGACAAGATCACAAACTTAAGACTACATTTCAGTAAATATGTAATACATTCTTAATGTGTGGTTTCACACACAAAAGGTAACCCATTCCCATACAGTGGAAACAGAGGATAACATATTAGCTTTTGAATGGATAATCCCTCAAACCATGCTTCAGCCCTAATCATGAGATAACCTTCTGTGTGCACAATGTGCATATCCCACTGAAAGTCTAAACATCATACTTCTAATGCCATCCTTCATGTGGGCATGTGTGCAGACCTCATTGCTCCCTACCTAATGCACTTTGGACACAAGCTATTCAATTGAACATAACTATTGCCTTCTTTTAGTAAAATACATAAAACATGGTTTCAATACTCTGGCCCCTAGATGAAATCACCCACTCCCAGTTTGACTCCACTCCACCACAAAAATTGGCTTAAAATTTAATTTTCCCCTTTTTTTCCCATCTACTTTTGATATGTCACTTTGAATCTCCAGATTTCTTTGGATTCTCATGTGGTGAATCCCCCCTGACAAGCTTGCTAGTAGTTAACTCTCAGACGTCAGGCTACCCGTAACAAAACATGTATTATGTATTATGGGGACTGACCCATCACACCCCATTTCACTGACACTCCACTGGGATGCACAGTGGGTTGTGAGAACCCCAGGCTTGGTCTGGGGTCTTGTGTGGTGGTAAAGTCTCTCCTCCAACCTGTGCTTCCAAAGAAAGACTCTGCAGCCTCTTGCTGTTCAGTCTCAAGGCAGTTTATTGCGAGTTATCTAACAGATTGTCTTCTCTGGCTACTGCGGTTTGGTCAGCAGCCCAAGCAGAGACACACACACACACAGACACCCTGACTGTCTGGTGTCTTCTTCTCTCCCCCACCCAGGGCTGCTGCTATATTTTATATGATATATTATGTATAATATGTTTTACAGTTTTTTTCCCAATACCTACTACCTATATTACCAAGTGCTTTTCTACTCTAAACTAATCTGTGAGTGGCAGCATCACCAAGAACATGGAGGTAAGGAAAAAGAAGGAGGAAGAACAGGATCAGCCCACTTTCCTCCATGTTAGAACTTCTGACCCCCATGTACAAAGTAAAACCCCCCCTGTACAATACTAAAAATTTTTCCCCTCTGTTTTGTAATTACTTATACTATACTATCTAACCCTTTGTGACTGCTTGTTCCACCTTCAAAATTGGTAACTCATTCCATGGCTCAAACTCAAAATCACAGCTGTTTTTCAGCTGTCTGCCAGGGTCTAGAATGCTTCTGACCAAGGCCTGGAACATCTAAAAATGTCTGAGTGGGTGAATCACCAAATCTAAGGCTGACAATATCACAGACAAGCATTTGCCATCTTGCCTGGCTAAACGATTTTGGCCAGTGAAAGCAAACTGAACAGGGAGTATTTCACAGTTCTTGTCTAAACAATAAAATCTGTCCAGACAGTATTTCTGGCTTTCTATAAATCCCAGACAGTGCAATGTGCCTCTTCAGCCTTTGCAAATAATCAAGTGTAAATGGTTTTAAAAGGACTTCTGTTAAAAAGCAGTTGATCACAACTTTTAATACTGAAAAATATGATGGCATCTCTTGGATATCCACACTAAATGGCAAAGATCATTCCATACAATAAATAATCCTGTGCTATTGAGTGATTAAGTCAATTTCATTATTCATAGAATAGTGGATGAATTGATATGAATAAAAATGAAACTGTGCCCCCAGTACTGAGCTTCCACATGTGCATAACTTAGAATTTTACTAATAAAACCACAAAAAATTAACAAAATTTTTGCAAATATTTATATTTTCTTGCTATATGTAACTATTTTTTTAATTACTTTATTTATAGAGAAAAATACAGAAAATAAAGTCTCACCTGATTCATAGGACCATATTATAGCCTTAGCTTGAGCATGGAGGGGGATAGGGAATATTTTCAGCTGCTTTCCTTACAATAGAAGGCAACATTCCATTGTCCATCTCCCACACTGTCTGGGTAGACTGACTGGGTGGATCAGGGTACCTGGGGTACAGGCAGAAGGAAAAAGAGGAGCCGTCATCGGTGCTGTCACAAGGAGCCTAAAGGACAGCTGGTCAAAACTGATACACATCTTAGATTTAGAGCACCTACACTAAATTTGCAACCTCTCTGTTCAGGTATGAATGGCCTCCCACAGCACTTGGGACAGTCATCTCTGAAGAAGGGAGGAGCTGGCTGTTCATGTGAAATGAATTTGTTCAATACCAAGGCCAACACAGTTCAGGAGCTTGGAATTAATCTGTGCTAGCAGTATCTGTGTCTGCAGGGTTTCCTGACTCTGCACAAATCCTGACTTTGCCCCTGGCATTTCAGATACATGAAAATACCTGCTTAGGAAGACAGCAACAAACACACGACACCTCTTGTATTGTACAGTGCCACCTTGCCTGCCTGAGTGCCAAGGGGAACGTAAAGCTGCTCATCAGCTCTTTCAACATGTCAAAGTTTCAAACATGGGGAAAGACAATCAAGGGTGGAGAGAGTAGTAACAATGCTTGTGGCAGTCATTGGAGTAGGATGCAAAGGTTTATGGCACTGTCAAAGAGCTGAAGCCAAGAAGATGGTACTCTACTTAATTTCACTTTGCTCACTGAAGTGGTGTGAACCTGCTTCTCCCTTTCACAGATGTACAAAAGTAGAAGAGGGGAAAAAAGGGTTTGGGGTTGCCTGTTGGTTCCTCAGGATACAAGGGTGCTTAGACAGCATGAACTTCCATTGTAGTGCTGCAGGAGCCAGGAGGAGATGGTGGACACTGTCCCCAGACAGTGGTCAAGCCCAGGAGAGGGGATGAGGGACATCTCACAAGCTGTCCTGGGAGGTTGGTTCACCAGTGTTCCAGACTTTCTAACTTCTTTAGGTGCAGACAGTATGAAAACATGCACATTGTTAACTCTTGTACCAATCCTTTAGAAGCTCTTCTGCTGAAATACTTCGGAAGGTAGGGAAATTCATTTCTTCTTCTTATGAAGAGTTTGTACTCATTTCAGATAAGTTTATTTTCTCATGTGGTGATCGCAACCACCTATTTTCCATATTATTGGACTTAGCTTTTTTCCAATTTCATGATCCTGTGTTTTGAATGCTTTTGTTCTCAATCTGGAAAGAGTGGCAGAAAAGTTTGCTGCTTGACAACTTCTGAAGTTTTTATTTCGCAATTCACAGAAAAGATATGTGTATCATTTGTATTACAATTATTGCCCAATAATCACCAGATTAATGTTATATTTCTGCTGTCATAGGACAGATGTCAAAATTTAAAGATGGGAAAACAACAAGGAGCAAGAAAAACCAAACCACAGTTATTTGTGCACTTTAAAATCCTCCATTTGCAGTAGATTTTGTAATACAAATTTTTCCATCCAAGTTCACAGGAAGGAACGCCTTTTTAGGCAACTTTATAAAATGTCGTCTATTCCTTGTCTATAATCTGGAATACAATTTTAGCTCAAATGCACCTATTTATCACTGCAATATGTTTTTTTATTTCTAATTATTCCTCTTCTTACAAATACAATCAAATGTCTGAAAGACAGTTTTGTTCTTCTATTGCATCAGCTGTTGTTGTACAAGGAGAAGGAAGGAAACTGTGGCACTTATGCAGTCTCACTTTCAAGGGATAGATCGTTCTAGGGATGAGAAAAGAAAATCATGACTGCATTTTTTGCCATATGTGGTACTAACATGAAAAATTGTCTGCTTTTTCTACAGCTGGCTGAACGCTGTGGGGGATCCCCAGCAGATACAGATTAGTGAATGCATTTGTACTTTATTGTTACTGACAAATAACTCCCACTAGCTCACAAGAGTTGATGGGCAGTGTCACAGTAAATGACAAGGCTTGACTCCTCTTTATCATCAGTTTATATTTGGTCATTTTTCCTGTGTGAATTCTAAAAATAATATTTCCAAGTGTTTAAAATATGTTTAAGCTGATATATTGAATACCCCTGAAGACTTACTCTATAATAGCTTTCTTTAGAATGATACACTAACTCCTTCCCCTCCCACACACCATTTTCCCTTTTCTTTTACATAACAAATTTCTTTAAAAAAATAGAGTGTGAGACAGAAAGCTTATATTTCAGGGAAGAATGGCGTGAGGGGCCAGGGAGGCCGCATAATTGGGTGTGATGTGTCAGTTTCTCCAGTGACCGTCGGGACTATTCTGTCATCACTTCCGCAGCGCGAAAGCGAGAGGACTGCACAAATCCCCACGTCTCCCGTGACTTAACCAAACACTGGAGTCTCTAAGAGAAAGTTAGTCAGGAGGTGTGCAGGTGTTTTATACATTAGCAAAGAAAGCAAGAGATGGGAGGGATTGAAGAGAAAGACAAAGGATGAGATAGTGTGAACCAGCATATTCATACAGGTTATGTAAGAATAGCAAATTGTAGCAAATTGCACCCCTAAAAATAAAATAAGTAAAGATAAAGTAAAACTAACAGTCTAAAAGTTACCCCAGCTAGAGGCAAATATACCTTATTTTACAGCTGTGGGCTACTCTGCAAACACAGCTTTTTCATTATTTCTCTAGCTGCTCTCTTTTCCCTAAAGTCAAAACAGAAAAAACAAACAATACGTCACACTTCACCTACCTTCTGAGCAATTTCTGAGTGGGCAGATAAACACAGTAGGTAGTTAAGAGACACTGCAGCTGTAGCTTTTTCTCCCTGAACCTTCCAAAGAATTATCCTGTCAGTCACAATGAGCAGAATTCATTGCCCCTACTTTAGGTGCTAAAATTACAGACCTTCAGATAGGAGCTGGTCATCTCTTTATATTCAAATTAAAGAAATAGGCAGATGTCCAGGATAGTTAATCTGACAAATTTTAGGTATCAGTCTCAAAAGAAGAAATACACCCTAAGAGTGTAATTTGATTTCGACATATTCAGAAGAGCGTAGGCTCATTGTTGAGATGCAGACATCTGTACACGCAGTGCATTATAGTCACGGCACATTGACTCAGTGGCTCCTTGTATGAGAAAATGATGCATCTACATTTAAAGAAGCAAGCAAAGGAATATCCTAGTTTGTTTCTTTCTGTTTTAACAAATTCACATTTAAACTATGCCTAGTTTTGTGGAAGAAAACTATTATATATTGTACTTTGGTTTTGCTACACTCCTCTGCACTTATACTATGTTCAGTTAACCAAGAATCCTCACTAAAAGCTAGGGTCAGGATCCTCCCCCTTTTTGGTTCTGGACCCCTAAAGGTCCAGAATGTAAATTTAAGTGGCAGAAAATCAAATTATATTCACTGCATGCCTACTGGAACTCGATTACCTAGATTTTCTCACATAAATGTTTCTTTGTCATTGGAAACAGTCCCATATCAGAATGAGTGACATTAATTGATACAATACCAACTTTATTTCAGGCATACAACATGTGTTTCAACCTGTATCAAATCATGGACCAGAAATGACTTTTTGCCTTTTTCTACCTAGACAATTTCTTAATTGGATAGTAAATTAGGTGCAGACTAAGAGGAAGAGTTTATACTTGGCCCCTGTGAGTTTATCAACAAAGCAAATCTCCCCTATGTTATGTTTCACTGCTTTCTTTCACCAGTGAAGTTGGCACTGCAGAAGTTCACTTCTACAGGACAAGCTGTTTTAGAGCCCTTGGATCTGAAACAAGAAATGTGATTTCTAGCACCTGATGCTGCCATGATTTATATATTCACATTATATATTCACATGCAGTGAATTCCACAGATTTCCAGAACATTAGGAATGTACAAAAATTAGGGATATGTTACTACCTTTGAGGTGTTTAAACCATGATATAAACTTCAACTCTGTGGACTGACACTATATTTCACAGTGATCTAGGAACAGGATTTCAGGCCACCATCTACTATTTTGAGTCTCATCTCTCATACACAAACTGCACAGTAAAAAGAGCCCAGAAGGACTTACAGATTGATGTCTATGCAATACTGTAACCTGTGACAAATCAAGGCCCAGTGTAAATTAAAAAAAAAAATAAAATAAGAAGGAAGGAAAAAAAGAGAGGAAAAGGAAATAAAAAAGGGAAATAAGAAGGAAAAGAAGAGCAATAGAAAGTCATAGAAAGAAAATAGAAATGTATTGTTACTATTTTAGATCTTTGAAATAAGAAGAAATTTGTAAATTGAAAGAGTAGAGTGTGTGTACAGTGCCACATCTCAGACCTGTTTCAAGGAAGAGTAAGCTCTATTTTTTTAAAACCTCCCATCTTTAAGCTGGGGAAGAAAAACATACCCAAGAGGTTATCTGAAAATGAGACTCCTAATAAATATATCATATGTAAATTATTTCAGATACTACTAGAAATAACCTGAAATAGCACTTGAAGTTCCAAACTAAAGCAAGCCTGAATGCCCTAATTTGAAGCAAGCAGATAAATTTAGTTTACAATATTTTTCTGCATATTTTTTATTATTAGGATGGGATTCAGGAATGCATAAACAATTTTGGAGTAGTAGTCCTTTGATCAGAGCTAGAAAGCCTGAGAAAACTTACAAGACAGCTTATTCTTAATAGATGAACTTCATCTTCTTTGGAGCAAACAGCATCCAGACACCACTAGGCACATGAGAAATACTGAAATGAACACAGCCTTGTATCTTGCACTATTTGAAAGACTTGCATTAGAAGAGCATGCAAAAACAGAAACAGATTTTCTTTCTACTCTCTCTTTGCATTATATATTACATTATTACTGCCAGACGTGAGACCTGTGGAATTTGCAAAAAGCTTTCTTTATGGGCATGACAATGAATAGGATGAGCTCCAGAAATACTATGCCGTTGGGTATGTGTTCTGGGACAGGTGTCCCAACCAAAGAAAATTTCTTATTTGACTTTGACTTTGCTAGTCCAAAATGTACATTAATCACCTGACAGGGTCGCGGCAGAGATCATAAGATTTGTTAGTTCAAATATCAGACATTTAGTTCAAACATTTCACATACAATAGGACATAAAATTATTCGTTTCATATTATAAAAATGACCGTAAGTGTCCCATTTGGCTTGCAAGTCTGCAGCCACAATGGAATTGACAGGTAAAAAAAAAACCCTAACACAAAAAATGCCTTGAAACACATCATACGTGGGAGATTTTCTATTTGAGAGGGAACTCATGCAAATGTAGGGAACAGAAATCCTTTTTTTCAAATGCCATAACTATTGATTTCACTACAAAATGCCCTTGAATAATTTCTTTTAGAACAGGAAACATTTATTCACTTAGCAATTTTATACTTGCAAATTCTACAATATAATTTCCTTTTGTTTCTGTTTTTAACAAGAGGGAAGCCTGCTTGACTCAAGCATTCATGGTCATCTTTTGTTCAGCAGCAAAGCTCTCTGTGTGAAGGGATTGTGAAGAAGGCAGAAACTATAATTCATCAGTACTAATACAGAGCAACAAAAGAGAGCAAACTACAGAACAAAGTTATCTGTGTTTAATTTCACCAAATTTCTACTGTGGATATATGTTTGTGTCTATTACATGTAATTTCAGTCATTTTGCCATTTAGAGCATAAAAGGTTTTATCTTCAGTAACAGTACTTTTAGAACTGTTAAAACTGTTAACTGTCCATTTTAAAAAGATATCCATATGTGTACACTAGAAAGTGTCAATGTTGTTACCCCTCTTGTTTAAACTAGGGTAATTCAGATTTCATTAAACTAATATAGGAAATATTTACAATATTTACAAAAAAACTTCTTGGAGCAATGGACTTTTGCTAAACACACTTTTCTAAAAACCCACCTCAGTAATGAGAATTGAATGAATAATCTTTGAAGGCTGATTCCTAGTAATACAGGAGTGGAGAAACAGTAATCAAAAGATGCAGTTAAATAAATAATTTGATATTACTTTTTGTTTCATAACAAAGACTATTGAATTGCAGATAAAGAAGATACTTATGATAGAGAGCTTCAGGGACAACTCAGTGCTATTCAACATCCTTACTGAGATACTGATTTCCAATTTTGAGGCATCAAATTCCCACATATTTTATTATTCTTGCTAAAAGCATCAGCCAAACAAAATGGCAACCAAACTGACATTCTACTCCCAACTCAAGCCAAATGTAAGGTCTGATCCTCTAACTTAGAAGCCAGCCGTTATCTTTCCAAAGATCTTGGGCAGAAGTAAAAGTTTATCTGAGCAAGATGAGCACTGACTGCAAAGTAAAGCTGCATACAGCTTGTCCAACCTGTTAATCAAATGTGTCTGTGCTCAGTTAGAGCAGAAGTAGAAACAGTTGTCTGGGCCAGGTAAATTGGATGGAAATACATTAATTTAATAAAATACATTTTTTAATAAGGGGATCCATGCCAGTAATTTTTAAAGCAATCTTCTTCAGAATACGATAAAAGGCCATGTAATTAAAATAACAAATTTTTAAACAGGAAAATGGATTAAAAATAATTTGAAATGGAGGACATTTGTTAGTGGACATCTACAGGATTCTGTGCAGTTCAACTGCCTCATAAATGACTTTCAAAAAGGATTTTGGCACCACAAAAATGAATCATTTGGTCACAGAAATATTTCATTATTACAAGATTGGGAAAGAAAAATTTACTTTCAATGAATATAAAATAAAACATAGACAGGAAATGCAATTCAAAAAATATCACAATGGATTATAATGTCAAGTTTAAGGAAGGCAACTATGGGCACATAATGGACAGTAAGTACCAGCTCAATGTGTAGCAAAAGAAAAAAATACAGGTAAACTATTAAGATTTTTTTTGTGTAAATAACAGAGTCATTGACGTAGCAACCATTTATTTAAGACTGGATGCTGTTCATAAAAATATAGAAAATCTTCAAAAAATACAAAGAGGTGTACTGAAGATGACAAGGAATGAACAAAAATACATGTGCCATTCTCTAGACAGGTAAATTGACTAGATTTGGGGCCCTTCAGCACTGTAAAATCATGGTACAAGAAAATTTGTTCCCTCTTTATGTTCTCAAGTAATAACTGTCTCACAACAGAGAACTAGGGAATATCAGCTTACATTATTAGGTGATCCATTTAAAATAAGCACTTTACCAGGAATTTTTTTTTTTCAAATAATCAGTGATTACATTAGTTATTTTACCTAAATCATTGCTGCATCAGGCCACAAGTGTAAATAGAATCAAATGCAACTGGCCAAATTTAATGAAATTTAGTGAAGAACACTAAAATACAATGATGTGGCAAAGCCTATGAAAAGAAATCTCTAAAGACTAAATCGTTAGAAGATAGAAAATATTCTCTACTGGACATTTTCTTATACTAATTTACTGGCTATTGTCAGAAACAGGCTAATGGACAAAATGTACTTCTCATGTAATTCAAAACAATCATTTATACCCTCTGCCAAAACACCAAGAAAAATCAGTTTATTTTTGTCTAGTGGGATGGAAGAATAAAATACTAGAAACACTGATAAAACCAGCTATATTTTCTAGAAATAAATATATTTTATGCATTTCCACAATTCTTGTTAAAAAAAACTTCCATTTCTTGCAAGTTACGAAATTTGAAGTATGCTCAATGACAATTCCCTGAATTTTCAATTTGCTTTGAACTAGTCTTGAACACAAGTAAAATTTCTCTTTCTCTGAAACTGAAAAGCTCTCTTGGGTTACAAGAATAGATTAGCTGTGACTAATCTGCACTGGTTTCATGGCTGTCCTTTTTCTTTCTTAATTGTCCATGGTCAGTAAATTACTAAGCTGCCTCAGAAAGAGCAGTATTCTAATATTTCTTTCTGTATTATTTTATAATATTTCATAAAGTTTTGGAACACTAATATAACTGGTTGATGCAAGTTAAACATGCAAGTAAGTAGATAAAATTTTAACTCAATAAAAGAATTGTTTTACTTTTGAACTATGTTTTCTGGTACACTAATGGAAGTTACAGAAGATCATAATTTTAGCTTAAAACCCCACTAATCCTGGGAAATTAGAGAAATCAGCCAAGGCTTTTTCCTCTGACGTATGGCTTCCAGACCTCAGAGAGGCTGAACAAGGAAACAATCTGTTCCCCGTGTAGCAAAAGTCAGCCTGATTCATCAGAAACTCTTTTCCTATTCCCTGAGCTTCCTGGGATCATCACTACTCAAAAAAACTGACAGGGTTTGGTCATCATTCAACACTGAAGCTGCTTAAAAGTGATAAATGTCACAGTTTTACCAGCTACTTCAATTTCCTCAGAGTAAAGCCTTCTATCTTCTGCAACTATTTGCAACTTGATGTTTAAATTATTTCATTACTTCTCTTTTGATAGATCTAGTTATATTACCACCTTTTTGATAATTACTATTAGTTTCTATGATCCCTAATACTTAAGCAATTTCAAGCTACTTAAAGAACCCAAAGTTACAGTTGACTGTGGTCTTTGACACTACAAATACTTTCACAGGACTTTCTCTTTTTTTTCAACACACGAAATGTTGTCCCATTTTGTTTCACTTACTTTTTAATTTTCTAAAACTTTCAAGTTTTTTTACTGGTGGTATTATTTTTCTTATACATCAGTAGTGACATTTCTGTGACTTAGACAGTCAACTGTCTACTCGTCTACTTGTAAAGTACAGAAGAGGCTGGGAGTGCTCAACTCTAAATTCCGTCATTTCATTTTTGTCCTAACTCATCTTTTCCACTAAGGAAGACTGCACTACCCACCTATGTCCAGATGTTGCTTTCTCTGCAATTCCTATCCTGAAGGGACATTTTGCCTTATTAGCCAGTTTTTCCATGTTAATATTTTCAGAGTCAGAATTTGCATTAGCAATTCTACATTTAGTTCTTATTGCCCTTTATACTATGGGAATTTCTCTTACATTCCTCTTTCTCTAACTTAAGACTGACTATGTTACATGAGACCAATGGTCCCTTCAGTATCAATCACTAAAAGCCTTTGCTGAAAGGTGTGAGGAAATTGTGCTATACACCCTCGTAATGAGTTATCAAGTGGGGAAGTTTCTTACTCCCCTACTTTAATTAAAGTTTGACTTATATTCTAAAGCTTGAAAACTTAAATCCCTGCCCTAAAATCTTTTCTGACATAAGTCTGAAATTTTTTCTTAGTGACATACACTTCATGAAACATTATTTTAAAGGCAAGGAGTTTAGGATGCAGGAGAATGCAAGTTATACAGACACAAATCCATAGACTATAATTTAGCTTTATAAATAACTTAATCTTACATGTGATGCTCTAAATTAATAATTTTAACATTAGGAACAAAACTTAGGAATGTTATACCTCTTGCAGAATTTACTTTTAAAACATAGACAAACATAAACATTACCTAAACCGCCTTTGAAGAAAAAGTAATACAATTATAAAGAGAGAGTTAATTGTAGAAAGGTTTAAAACCAGGAACAAGTCTTATTGAAACACACTTTATTAAAAGTCCAGAAATGAGCTTCAAATAATTTTAATTATTCATAGAGAAGATTCTAGCTTAAGTGTGTATTAAAGTACTTCCCTCTTATTAGCTTTTGCATTCCATTAATTACTTTATAAACTATTTCCTTACCTTAGTCATGCATCAAGAAATCCTGATTCCAGTTTTCCAGTAAGGATGAGGGAGATCTACATAAATGTATAAGTATTCAGAATAAATACATGCAATTTATTACAAAAATTGAATAATAAGAAAAATCTCTCTTTAGCTTATTTTCCATTTGTACAGTAACAATGAGAAAGACTGGACCATGCAATTAAATTATCTGCTGACACCAAATATTTCCTGTACTGTTTTTGAATAAACAGCTTGTCTCTCACCCTCTTCTCTTCCTCTTTCAGCAGTGTTATTCCCAATTAGTAACCACTGAGATTCAAGAGTCTATATATTTACAGGTAGTTCCCACACATACTGTCTTTTGAGGTGTCACCATTATGTCTATATCGATAAATAGGGAAATCTGAAGCATCAAATACTTTCTGCTTCCAGTAATGTGCTATTACGTGCATGGGCCCTTTTTAATGCTTCTTTTCCTGCATTCAGAGTGAATTTGTTTTGATTTTGTCTTGTTAATTAATAATGGATTTCTGAAAACTGTGCAACTTCAGAGAGAAAAACATCTGCAAACCTTATCTTTACATAGACTATATTATGTTTTTCCTTTTCTAATAATTAGTAACCGTACACAATCATTATATAAATGAAAATAGAGTAAACATCTTTCGCTTTTAGAGTTTTTATTGGCCAATTTTTATAACTGTGTAACTGTACCATTGTACACTACCATACTACATGTAGATGCATAGAATGTTTCAATTAATTAATTCACTGAATTAAGTTTAACAGCACAGAGAAGTGATCATTGAGCAAATCACTCTGCATAGTTACCATCTATTTTTCCATGAAACGCAGGGTAAAGCATGTTAATGTAAAGTACAGATATTGCAGGACAGTGTAGTATTACACTGTGCAGGGAGAGCCTGCAGTCTGCAGCAGCATGAAACCGTGCACAAGTGCTTACAGCTGCAGTGACATGGTGCTAAGCATGTTTTAAGACTAGTCCCAGTCGAGCGGCATCTTATCCAACCAGAAACAATCCCACAATCCAGCCCTTTTTAAGTGATCATCCTTGTATCATAACAGATTTAGGTTGCAGCTACTTTGGATTATGGTTAATCTAACCTTTATCCATTCACATCTTCACCTGAAACTTACAAGGACCAAGAGTCAATTGCCAGGGCATAATTCACAATGACACTGATCTCTCCTTCCTCACTCTAATTATCTGGATTAAGAATAACACTTTTGAGTAATTATTTTCACATTGGATAAACATTAAGCTTTCCTGGATTTATCTGAGCTTTTTCTTAACATGAAATAGATCCGAGCAGGCTTATAAGAACATAACTGACAGCAGTGACAGCTTAATCAAGGAAACCCTAAACAACTAAAACAATAGGAAATGTTTGTTTCACTTTGTTTTGAATAATCAAGAGCCAGTAACTTGATAACCCACTAGCAAACTATCTACTCATAGACCAAAGAAAAAGCAATATCCAGGCAGATCAATTACAGTGACTCGTACTGTCTTAATAAACATGCAAAATTTTCCCTGATGCAGTTCCAGCTCAAAAGCAAACATGACTTTTTACCAGTGGCAAAAAATATACAAGACTACAAAGCTGCTGATTTACACAAGGTATCATGGGATGAGAAAGAAAAAAACATATTACCAGTCTGCTAAATTTATAATTAAAATGAATCAGTTACCAGCTGTATCACTTCAGATGACAATTTCTGAAGAGACTGCATTGTCCATCTCAAGCTACACAGACTCCCCAAAATTGATATCACAAGCAGGCTAGAAAAATCTTCCAACCTTGTCTTTGAAACTACCTACGATCATATACAATTACTCACTAAAATCACATCACAGAACCCAATTGCACTTTGGCTTTGCAGATCCACAGATAACCTCTTAAAGAGCAAACTCCCTTACTGTGTCGACCCCTGACCTCGAGCTCTTTTTCCAATCTCCAGTAGCACCACATGTTTCTTTCCCAGAGTGAGCCAGGACTTGGAGTTGCAAGGTTTCAGAGCGGCAGCAAGTGTTCCAGCTATCATAACTTTGAGGTTAAGGGAGCACGCTGCTAATATCTCATTCACAAACTTTAATGCATTCCTTATATTACTACTTAATTTTGTTTGAACATTATTTATGAAGGACTTTTCTGTAAGTATTTTTCCATTTGTGGGAGGCTTTTAATAATTCATAAGTAATAATTTTATTTGGCTCTTAAAAGGCTTTAAAATATTATGCCTCAATTGAATACTTTAGCAGCCACTGAAAGGTGAATTACAAAGAAAAGTATTTACATCTTAATTTTAGGAATAATTTTAGAAGTTGATCAAATAAGGGGCACAGACAATGTTGTTTAATAACTTGACTTTCCTAGGGCTCCACAATAGCAATTAGACCACTGTGATTTTCTCTTCTCATGCTTAGCAACAATAAAGAGTAAAACTAGGCTTTTATTGTGGTTTATGATTTCTATGATTTCTTCATCATGCCAAGGGTAGAACAGGAGTTATGGAAGAGCATTTTGAGTTGGCTTTCAAAACACAGAGGACAGAAAACCACAATTCTGGACATTTAGCTGTGGCTGAGCCAAAACCATAAGAGTTCTATCAGGTGGAACCTCTTGCTGTGCATGTGCAAAATCCTGCTTATCTGGAATTACATTCTGGATGTGCACATATATTTTATCTCAATGAGATATGAACAGCATCCATGAATATTGACATATATTCACCTGCATGTTACTGACAACATACTGTGATGACAGGCTATTATTCTTGCACTTTTGATCCCTTACCCCTCCCAGACAGAGACAGCCTTTTTTATTTCCTTTGAGTGCTGGGTCTTTCAAAGTGTTCTTTCATCTGCTTTTAATGGATACTGGAAAATGGTCTGCAATAATTCCTAAGAGAGCAAAAGGGACCTGAAGACTTTTAAATGATCTAGGAACTGAAAACCTTGGAGATACTTCTTGGTGTGACAATAGCACTACTTCCTAAACTGTATTGTGTGATATCTTTAAAATTGAAAACCCTGAGACCTTTCAGAAAATAGTTGAGATTGGAAGGAATCTCTGGAGATTGTATTGTCGAACCATTCAGACATGATACAGAGAATTTCTGGGTGTATTTAATGCACATTTTTATCTGGAAAACACTAATTAATATGTTTTCTTTTTATTTAAAACCTATTCAAAACAGTCCACCTCTTCAAAAATCTAAGGTTTCCAGAAAATGGTAATAGCTTCTACAAAACTCCTAGATTTTTACTTTAAGCACCACTCCAGCCATCCTGTGTGAATGATGACTTTGAAACCTTTTGCTTTCACACTTTTTTTTTCTTCCAATAGATGCTACTACATTGTTAAGCAGATGTGCTCCTCATACTTTAATTTACGTCTACTGTAAAATCACCCAAAAGCATTCACCTACTGAAACTAATATATTCATCAGTGAGTATGCTTCTTAAATTTGCTCTTAGCATGAAGCAAAATGTAGATATGCTGAAAACAGACTAAAACAATCTTGAAAACTGGTGAAACACTCTAAAAATTAGTTAGGAAAAATATAAGGTAGGTATCAATAACTACACAAATGGAGGATGAGAAATAACTAGTTAGGGGTGCTTTTAATGTGGACCAATTTCAGAGTGTTCAAGAAGAAAGAAGAAGCACTATCAACAGTACAACAAGGAATTTAGGAAAATCTGGACTAATTTTTTTAGGAAGAGAAATAGATTATAGGTCTTGAAATAGCTGAAGACCTTATTCTTCTCGGAGTCTTTGTTGGATGAATGAGGTAGCTAAAATTACTTAAAGAGATTATATGTTGGAAAATATAAGGACAGGGGAAAATTGCAGTAGGCTGTTTTGAGGAATAAAGCATCTCCCACACCAGTGATCATGGGGAATAGATCGGACAGAAGTCCATCAAGAACACCACCATTACAGAGGACTCTTCTGTGGATTAGAAAGGGAGTACATGACAGCTGCTTTTAGCCCTATATTCCAAGACTACAGTGTTAGGTGAATTCCAGGAGAAATTGAGTGTGTCCTGGTTTTGGCTGGGATAGAGAGAATTTTCTTCAGAGTATTTGATACAAGGCTATGCTTTGGACTTGTACTGGAAGCAATGTTGATAATACAGAGATGTTTTTGTTACTGCTGAACTCATCATCTTGACAGAGTCAAGGTCTTTTCTGCCTCTCGCCCCACCTCACCAGTGATGAGTCTGGGAGTGAACAGGATGAGAGGGACACAGCCAGAGAAGCTGACCCAAAATGACCCAAGGGATATCTCAGACCATGTGGTCAGCACTTAAAGCTGGGGAATAAGGAAAGAGGAGACATTCAGAGTGATGACATCAGTCTTCCCAAGCCACCATTACATGTGATGGAGCCCTGCTTTCCTGGAGGTGGCTGAACACCTGCCTGCCCATGGGAAGCACTGATGGAATTGCTTGTTTTGCTTAGCTTTCTTTTGGCTTTGGTCTAGCTGTTAAACTGTCCTTATCTGAACCCATGAGTTTTCTCATTTTTGCCCTTACCATTCCTTCCTCCATCCCATCAGTGGGGAACGAATGAGGGATTGTGTGGTGCTTACCTGCTAGCTGAGGTTAAACCACAACAGAATGAAACATCAAATATCCTTCTTGGCCCGGTAAAAAAGTGGTTTTGATTAAAATATTTTTTTCTCAATAGAAAATTAATTGATGACTGGGTATTTTTCCATAGATCATGTCTGCCTTCTCCATAGCACATTGAAGACTATGATTTTTACTGGATTTATAATAATCCACTGCAATTTCTAATTAAAATATTTTCCCTGGTTTTGTTTCCATGCTATACTCCCTAACTTGGTTTTCTACCTCAGCACTTTCCCAGTGTAGACCAATCTTTTTCACGTATTAACATAAAGAACATAATTTATAATGAAGACGCTTCATACATACCTTGTTTAAAGACATGTGTTATTTGTCCACACAATAACACAGTCTAATTCAAATGTATTCATTCAGACATTATATGGAAAACTGAATCAAAACTGAGTTTTGGCTAAACAAGACCAGGTGTGGGACTACTGACTTTCCCCAAAGATGTCAAAACATAAACCACTCAATTTATGATCAAATCAATAGTGCATGTGTTAAGGAAATGCTTAATTTTTTGTCTTGTATTTATAGAACTAGTCTGTATTTTATGCAGGGCAACCATTATTCTCTCCTGCCCCTTCTTTCACATTGATTTTTTACTGGAAAAATGAAGGCTTTTCTGACTATTTCCCCTCAGATATTAGGAAACTAAGAAGAACTAAGCTAGAAGGAATGCACAGCTTTGCCAGTGGTACCTTCATGATTTCGTAGAGGAGGAAACTTTTAAAATTTTTACAAGTACAAAGGGTGTGCTTTTATTGTTTTTGGAAAGAGCGCAATTTGATTTTTAAGTATTCCTCTGTGTAAATTAGGAATAAATTTATGAGCAGATGCATGGATCCATTCAGCAACTCCTGAAAATATCAGTGCTGAACTCTAACAGGAAACCCCATTTAAACAGATAAAAGGGCTGAGTGGTTGCATTCTTTTACCCCTTGGACAGGCTTAGTGCTTCTCTTATTATTATTTTGTTATTCCAGTGATACAAAATTTTCTAGCAAAGAAGTACTCTGAAGACAGACCCTGACAACAATCCAGAACATATTATGTTAGCTGACAAAAGGAAACGTTTTTCTATACTTGTGAGGAAGCTGGGCAAACTGATTCAGATGTAAGAAGAAGTGCGCTCAAGTTAAACATTCTTTGATGATCATATCTGCCTTCAGGGAACCATTGAAAATGTGGCTACCAGGCTTCCACCAGAGGAAATTGATGAGATCTCAGAGAGGATGGCGGCATGGACCTTTTTTAGTTGAACCACCATGATCCCCACTCTGTCCAAGTGCTCTAGAGAGTGGTTTTATTGAGGGGACTGGGTAGGAGCTTTATAATAAACATTGTCTGTGGGAATGTTTGCCTGAAACAGAAGGCAAACACCCAAAAATACTTGCTTTAACTAGGAAGCACTTGTGTCCCACAACCTGAGCACTGAAAATTAAATTGCTACAAAGCATTTCTTCAAATTCAATGGCAAATGGCAATGGCAAATTCAAGACTGGCTGTCGTGGAACAGCATCTCATTTCTTTCATGTAAGTTCTCATCTCTTTAGTTCACTCTAAAAAGCCCACATAACTCTGACAGAAATAAAAGACAGACCACCCTCAAAACAAAACCTTACAAAGCCCTTTCTGGAGACTGTTTTTTGAGGACAGATGCTACTTAGGAGCTTAATGTCTCAGGTACTAAAATAATACTTCCCACTAGAGGAAACAATATAGTACTGTTGTCAGAGAGGTAATAAAATATTTGATTATACAAAACAGCAATCTTGTCTTTCTGCAGGAACAATGAATAATCAAGTCCCAGTCTGCAGGCAACTTCCGGAATACAGTCCTATTTTAGTTCCAATCTTGATAAAAGACATTCAATTATTTTTTATTTAGGGAAAACTAAGCCTTCCTTGACACTTGCAGAGGATAAATAACAAGACAGAATAAATTTTGGGGGTTTTTTGTTTGTTTTATTGATTTTGCTGGAGAATGGTGTTATTGCAATATATTTACCCTGATACAATATTGGCTTTAGAAGTAATGATAAATAATCATCCATGTAAGACACATCATTATTTTTCTATCATTTATACTTTGACAAAATATATGCCTTTTTGGTGAGGTTCAGCCATGACACATCTGGATAGTCCAAAATTTCAGAACAAGATGCAAGAAATAATAAGTGAATTAGCATGAACCAGGATAGAAGAAATTTTCTCATCAGAGTAGCAGCAAAGCAGGGATAGGGATCCAAACCCAGTCACATGCAGGTCACAGTCAAATTTGAGCCATAGGTAATAGCACTGCCATATTTCTGAGAAGCACTGAACAGAACATCCCACCAGAAATATTTTTTATCAAATCTACTGGTTTTAATATATTAACGTATATAGGCACAATGGTTAACATTCTTTTTCAATTAAAATACCATATATAGCAACTATAAAAAGAATAAATTCAGCTTCTACTTAGAAATGTCAGTTGCTTATTCTTTCACATCATCAGCAAGTCACCCACAGGTGCAGAGAGCTCTGGCTTTCCAGGCACGAGGATTTCATATGCTAGATTTAAAATGACATATAGTAATGCAGAAATGAAAATTAAGTGTCATGTATTCCTTCATATAAAAAGAAACACCTATAACTAAGGGGAGGACAGCATTTTTGGGGTGGTGGTGGTGTTTCATTTTGTTTCAAGTCTTTTGTATTTCAGCTGCTATAGACTACTACACTTAGTAGTCTACAAACAAAATGTTCTCCTTTCAAATTTAACCCAGCATCCTCAAGTTTAACATATGCTTCACAACATATGCTGATTCAGAAACATTTTTTTTCATATACATGCTTTACATTCAGAAAGCATTTTGAAAAATGTTTCTTGCTGCTCAAGAACCCTCATGCTTTCGGTTGCCATTGTTTTATACCAACAAAACCTTGTCAATCTCATTCTCTGCCTCAGGAAGTTGTAAAACTGTGATCTTATTTCAGATATTAGGAATTCCAAATTGAAAATTAATCACCTTGGACTTTTAAGAAGTTGCAGCTATCATGAAAATAAATTTGAAATCAACCTTTTTTCATGTCCACCTGCCATTTTTATAAAAGTCAAAACCATATGTGCTTCCTCTTTGAAGTCTGTTTTTGCCCTCTAATGATAGCCTTCACATTCCACTGTATTGTTCTGTTAGCTATAACTTTCCATCAGCCAACAGGGGGCAAGGGGGGAGAAGAAAAAAAAAAAAAGAAAAAAATCAACAGCAGCATGACAAATGCTTGTGCAGATGTCTGATGTTGATGTGATAAATGACTATAGTCTATGAAGTTACAAGTACAAAATAATGTCAACAAGTTGCAATGATAAAACAGCCCATGAAATATTTCAATATATGTTCAACAGTCAGGGCAATTTCTGGTTTGAATTACCGATCAATTTTTTACTGGGTTGAAATTATTTTTCTTACAGAGGAACCATTGTTTATGTGGTTGGGTTTTTTTCAAATTTCTGTCACAGTCTTCACATGGGTAATTCTGATTAATGTGCTCTGATTCCCTTATTTTCTCAAGGCTTCACATTTTATTAGGAAAATAAAAGCATTCACAGCACTTAAGAGTCCAAGCTCTAGGCTGGGCAGAATGAAGCTGTCAGTGCTGCAGAACTTGCAGTAACTCACCTTTGAAGAGCATCAGAAGCACAGAGGTTTGCTGCTCTGTTGGTGCCCATTTGCGAAAAGCACAAAATGTAGAGTTGAGTCATGTGGAACATGGGATGATTTTGGTCTCTGTCAAGACTTAAACCAAATTATAAGTTTCTGATTTTTCTGTAAGAAAAATAAAAGTTCATTGGGTTTTTTTTATAATTAAAGCAGAATGGCAGGAAAATTGAATAACTAGTTGCTTTCATTTGTCATTCCCAAACTGCCAACAGGGCACTGAAATCTAGCACACCTTATCCTTCATTACAATCTAGTAATTCAAACATGCAAACAGGATGAGGGGGGAAAAAAGTAAAAAATTAAAATAAAAAATGACTGAGACAAAGACAAACAATTCATCATGTGGCTGGATACAAAATCAGGCATGCATGAAAGAATCATATGGCACTTTAATTGAGAAAACACATTTTTCTCAAATACAAATTTTAAGTTGCTTTAGTCAAACCTAGGTCTATGCACAACTGGTTTAAACCACAGAGAATTACTTTTAACTGAGAGCTTTGCGCCATTTTAAACCAAGTCTACTAAATTGACTTACTTTTGTTCAACAAAACAGGTGCGTGGCAATTTGCAGGTAAGCCTTCAACTCAATGAAGTTTGTAACTTCTAAGTTTTACCCCCAACAGTGGCATAAATGATCTGGATTAATCTGGAGTGTAACTAACCATAATGACAAAACAAGAAAATATGGAGAGTTTCCTTCTGAGTAAATGAGAAAGCAAGGTTCACTCTGATGGATTTTTTAACCAATGTCATCCATTAAACTTTTCTAACTAATAAAAATAAAAAGAATAAAAACACATATGAGATAAGAATGGAAACCCATTGAAGTTTAATTCAGACTTTGGATAATCTTAGACAATTATTTTATACATGAAAGATGCCTCCTTACGCTTTTAATGAAGGTTTAGAAAAGACTGGTTTTTACAGTTCACAGTGTGTGCCTACTCTGTCAGCCTCATAGAAACTATTTTTCATATTAGTCTGGAAATCATAAAGGAAGGAGGTGCAGTTTTGACAATATCCTCCTTCAAAGCCTGTGCTCATAGAGTATCTGTGCCCACTGTACTTCTATGAAGACCAATTTGCACCCTGAACTGATTCCTATTTAGAAATTAAATAGGAATCAATACTTTTTCACCTCCTCAGTCCTGCATTTATTTTTACCATAAGGGAAAAACTGTATGGCTGGCCTGAGGCTGGCTTTGACTGGGATGCAATCACATCACAAAGAGCATGGTCATTTCATCCCAAAACAGGAAAAAAACAAGGCAAAGAAAGAGCAGACTGAGAAATTCCTGTTCCAAACCTCCAAAGAAAAAACTGCATGTATAATCTACACCTGTTTTGTCCAAGCTGAACTCATGCTGAAAATAGCTGTTGACCAATATTCACTGTGTGTGACCAATTTTCACTCTTCTTCTATTTAAAACTCCAGAAAAGTTTCTCAGTGAGTGTACAGACCTGCTTCTGGTTATATGTGAAAATTAGTCAATTGTTTTCAGCTCATAACAGCATCCTTTTCTTAGTCATAATTTATTCCTTCACTGTTTTCCATAAAAATATATGATACTAGTCATAAGTAAAATCTCTACTGGAAATAAGATATTATTGAAAAAAAAATCTGTCACAATTTTTACAAATCCCTTTTCACTATTCTATTATTTATAAACCATGAAAAACATGTAATAAAAACTAAAAAAAACCACCCAAACCAACAACAAAAATCCCCTAATAACCAACAACCAAAAAACCCCCTTGAAGCCAAAAAAGAACAGCAACAACAACAACCAAAATAACAGGTCAAAATGTTCTCTACTGTGGCCGCTTTCCTGGTCAACACATTGGCAATCAGCAAAGACGCAGTTTGCTTGGCATTTGGTTGCATGGGCAGTATGTTTCTACTGCTTCAGAAAGGGACAATAATCTCATGATGGCACCAATAATTTCACACATCAGAGCTCCTTTCTAATTAAGTTGAGGACTTTGTTAGACCACAAACCAACAATTTTTTATATGGGGAGAAATGAGTTAAAAGCATTTTCTGAGTCACAGAGGTAGGAAAAATAAAGCCACTGTGGATATTTCTGCAAGCAAAGACAGAGAAGACTGCCCATCATTGTCTAATTCTCTGTGCTGCCATGGGAGCAGCAGCCACTGCCTGGCTGTTGAGCTAAGCAAGCAGGATTGTATTTGCATGCTGCATCTGCGTGATGCCGTGGCTCTCCTGGGTCTGGAAAGAAAGCTGTAGAATTTGGCACCACAGGAATGAACTGTGTTTTAGCTGGAAAGCAAACACGAGTATTTCTCAAGGAGAGATGCAGCCAGGACTTGCTCTCATTTCTATCACTACTGTAAGCCTTCCAGATCACCGACAAATTTCTTGAAGGAGCCCCAGCCATTACTAGTGAATAAGGTCTTCCCAACTGCTGTCTGAGTACCTCTGAGCTTTGTCCAAGTCCTCCCAGTAGTAAATCTCACAAGGAGGCACAGTGGCCAAGAGAACTAATACAATCCTTTAATGCAAAAGCAGAGAAATAGCATATAGGAAGTAGGGGTAATGAGCTGATATAACCCTCTGCATATAGCATTAGTGAGACCATAAGTAGTACACTGGGAGCTCCCTGAAAGGCTCAAATGAGAGCCACAAAGTGATTCAACATCTTGAAAATACTGTCTTATAATAAGAGACTGAAGAAATTCAACCCGTTTAGTTCAACACAGGCAAATCCAAGTGGTGACTGACCACAGACTCCAGGTCACAACATAAGGAAGACATTTGTGATAGCATGGAGCTCTGCAGTATATCTTAAAGAGAGGTAGACAGAATGACAGCTGATATTAGAAAGACTTAGACCAAGTTCCTTTTCTATAATTTAACTGGAAAAACAAATATCAGGCTCTCAAAAATGCATATGAAGTTTTGTTCTCTGGCTTGTGTAATGATATTAGGGATAGATGATCAGATTGGATTCCTCTGACACAAAAAATAAATAACCCTGTGAGCTATATGATCACAGGACAGTAGTACTACCATGGTAGTATCTCCCCACATGTCACCATTCAATAAAAGGCTGTGATTTAAACATTCCTAAAAATTGCCCAACTGCTTTACATGTGTCTGTAACTTCTCATTGTCCTGATAGTACCACTTAGAATCCCTTTTTTGCTTTCTCAGACCTAGATCCAAACATTCAGCCATTTTACCACAACTTTTAGAGGGAAAGTCACAAAAAGCTATCCAGGAAAAAACCCTTTTGAAGAGGATTATTTCTCTTGAGATCATTCTTGTATAGAAGTTGAAAGGCTGAATTTCAGGGGAACAAAATGGGACTTAAATGCTACCAGAATAAAATATTAAATTGCACTTTAAGAAACAAAGACCTATTTTAAAGTCAAAACACAAAGAGAATAGTTTACCTTTCTAAGGGAACATGCTAATTTCAATTACACGTTCATTAATATTAATAAAATATCTGCACAACATAAGTAAATGCAGCAATTTATAGACATTATTATAAAACAAGCTTCATCCTCAGAAAACCTATTATTCCAGGATCAAGATCCATGTATAGGAGTGTTTATATAATCATATATCATATATTGGTCAAAACAGTAAAAACTCAACAGAAACAGAAAGATAAGAATTCTGACAACAAGCAGTAACATGAAAATATTCTTGGGAGACAGGAAAGTTTACTGAAAAAAATATGTTGAGAACTGTTTCCTAGGAATCATTCAAAATAACTCTCAGTATGACACTCATCCCAATGAGAAGTCAATACTCCAACATGATGTGCTCTTTAAGTTACAAAACAAATGAGAAGTGTTGGGAAAGTTTGTAAGTGACCAGAGGAGAAAAAGAAAAGCAAAGTTAAAAAAAAAAAAAAAAAAAGAAACCAGTGGTAACTTCAGAAACTGTGAAAGGCAATAAGGCAATTCTGGAAGAGACAGATGAGTGGTCAAAGATGCCTAAGAAACATAGACTAATTACATGGCTCTCACCACCACATGTGATATCACTCAGTGCAGCACAAGCTCTTGGAAACAATAATCAACACATTTTCCAAGGGGCTTCAAGAAAAAGTAGCAAATCCAACTTCTGACTTTTTTGATGATTTATGTTAATACACTGCAATATTTTTTTTCTATGTACAGTCTATGGAACAACTGAAATTTAAACAAATGTTTCCCATAGAATATCCAGCATATCAAAGTGGCAACAAATTAATTTCACGAGATGTTTCTGTTGCTTTTATTAGAAAGCCTAATTTTCATATCCTGAGCTGGAAGTCATGAACATTTCTAGAACATGCTGACAGTAATTCACTGTGTCATGAGGACATGGGTATGCTCCTCAGAATGGATTTGTTGACTTCCAAAGTTTAGTGCTGAAGTTTTTCCTTTGTTTTACTCAATATTATTTCCTTTTGTTTTAAGTGAGAGCCAACTTTTTATTTCAAATTGCTCTTTTTCAAATGCCTGATTAATTATACAAGTTGTACATTTATGCATTACATATGTTTATTGCATAACTAAAATATAATAATTAAAATATAATACAACTACAGTCTGGAAAACTGCCACATTTGGCTTGGTCCACATTTTTCAAATCTAGTCCCAGGCAGTACTTTTCCCCAAAGGTGAATAAATGATATGCAAACATCCCAAAGGACAATCTTGGAAGAGAAGTGCACATGAACCATTCCCAGAAAGAAATAGAAATAGGAATAGGAAGAGTGATGCATTTCAAAGATGCACCATATACATGTAGCAGAGGGGAAAAAAGATGCTTCACGACTGCCACCTTTGTTCAGCAAGAAATGTAAATTAAATTAAATGCAGCTAGATACACTCTTCACTGTCCATGGATTTGGTTCCCTGCCCAACTGCTTTAGTACATTGCCATTGCAAGCGTTTATTTGGGAGCTGAAGTCATAAATCACACTGTGAAGCTGTTTCCTCTCTCCTTGCACACACCTGCAGAGAAAATGTGCCAAGGGGCAGAATTAGGCATGCTCTCAGAACTGCAGGCAATACACCAACCCGAGAAGCAGCCTGGGATGGGCTGCCATCATTTAAAGCAGCCAGCAGCCTTTTTGACCTGCAGAGCAGCTGAGAATCTAGAGGATGTGAAGATGGCACAAGTTTTCTAGAGGCAGCCCCAGGAGAGCCCCGCTCAAGCAGCTGCTGGAGGCCCCAGCTGTGTGCAGCAAGTGCTCGCCAGCGCCTTACCGAGCAGGGCTAGGACTGAGGTACAGGCGCTGGGGAATGGCTCAAACAGAGTGAGCTGCACTTGCAAAGGGTGAGAGGGAGATATGGGGATTTGTCACACCTGCCTTAAAGGTCTGACCTGCATGTGCCACTGCCCTACAAATGATTCCAGTGCTGCTGATTTGAACAAAACAGAACGACCAATGTTTCTACTTTTTTATTAATTTATCCTAGTTTTGATGACTTTGCCCTAGACTCCTCCTGAGGGATTCCTGTTTTGAGAAACATTGCTCTAGATTTTAGCTGTTTTAAATAAGGCTATTTGTAATGCAGGTGGACAGTCTGTTCATCATAATGTAATAATAATACATTATATCCATTTTACTAAACCCACCATGTCAGCCCCAGATTGAATATGCAATGTTTGTCTCCTACCTCACTAGCTATATAAAAAATGTACATTATCTGTCACACTATCTCAAAATGTCTGTTTTATCTGTGAAGTGTTTGACAAAGCACATGTTACAAATGCTTATTCGCAGTGAGTTATACGCAAAACTATTGTACACACTGTTATAGAAATGTAATGTAGTAAGGAACTGACATCCAGTGTTCAGCCATCATCATTCTGTATTACAAGACATAAAGGAGCACTGGAATCAAGACCTGTTTTATTCCTCCTCCCCATCAGCTACCACCATGCTCACACCTTCAAGGTGCTTTTGTAGCATAAAACCACCCCTGGTAGTCCACCCCATCTTAGTAAGTTTTGCTTCCATTTATTACATCTGACTTTTAAGTCTCCTCTTTGGAACATCAGTAACATCAGTACCAAAAGTAACACCAGTACCTTTTGGTACTGATGTTACCAACAGGAATGCAGTATGACCTGATTCGTAGTATTTTTTTTCTTCCTTAGTTATCAGAGCTCAGTTTAAATCAAGAAAACATCAAGCATAGCTTTAAAGACTAGACAAGATCCAACATATAATTATTTATCTTAAAATTCCACTGTGGGGTATCCAGAAGATAAAGTGAACTGGATTAACTCCCTGTGTTGGTATACCTGGAACCTTAAAATGCAATTTAAAACATGTATGCCACCCTGCTAAAGACTTCCAAAGCATGCTAAAAATCCAAAATTCCTCAGGTTGGAGTCCCAGCTATTAAGGGCAAAGCTCCTTTTGGCTTTAATTACTATCAGAATCTATTTCAAATGCCTGTGTTAAATTATAAAATAACCCAGTTCAGATCCCCATAAAGTCATCATTAGTAGATCTACCCAAATTAAATTATATTGTTTTCCATTAATTCTTCCACAACAGCTTGTAACGTGTAAAAAAAGAAAATAGACGTACCCACAATTTCTTATGTACTTAATATCCAAGCTACAGTTTCCATAATTTCCACTTCCCCTTTGACTGCTCAGCATCATTTAAACCAACATCAGAGATTGATGTTACTTCTGTCCCAGTGAAATTACCAATCCTGCATTTTATCTAAGGTTACTCTATTGAAATACTTGACATTTCTTTGCTTTGAATGTCTGACAAAAATCACTACTCAAGGTGATGTGGCTGTACAAACATATTTAGCTGAGGTTTAAGCTGTCACTGAGGTGGGACAAGGCTTCATTCCATATAACACACAGAATTTATGACATAAATGTGGCCTCAGGGATTTCTTTCATGATTCAACAAGTCTCCTTTCAGTAGCAGCAGAAAATGCAAACAGGTATTATCGTTCTAGAGGTGCTTTCTTGACATTTCCTTTCTGCATCTTGCCATGTAGCCACACCTCAACATGCTGAGCACAGTTCAGCAAAGTCCATCAAAGCCAAGTTGCAAATACTCTGGAGAAACTATAAACAATACCATTGTCTTTAGAAAGCATTCAGAGAAAAAAAGACAAGAAGCAGTTGACGCTTGACACATGGACTAAGCCTAACAGTGTTTTGAAATTGCTATTTCCTGCTTTATAATCCACTAACTTCTTATTGCTAGTTTTCAATCCAGTATCATGCCCAGACTGTTTCTTTGTTACCTCTAACCAGGCTTTGGGAAAAATCTAAAACTCATCTTCACATGTTTCTACAACTTTTTGCAAATTTCTAAGCCAAATTATATAAATAGCACAGTGTTTTTGCTCTTTGGAGTTCAGACTTTTTGTGTCCTTCAAATAAATCTTTAGTCCTACAGCAAGTAAGAAATGTGTTACAGGCGGCTAATTTATAGCATGAAATAGGACAACTGGCTCCTTGTAAAACAGACTTGAAACAAGAACTTGAAACTACCCTTAGACATATCTTGAAGGGATTTTGTACAGATGCATACTGAGTATTATTTACATAGTACTAGATATTGTCATTGTACATATTAAAGAACATTAAACTGTAACAGAGAGCCACTAAAGAACATAAATGATCTGGGGCTACTGAGCCTCAAAAGCTGGGTGTGTGAAAATTTTAACAAGTGAAAAGCAGCACAACAATAAAAAAAATCCCCAAGCACATGACAGCTTACTGAGCAAACATACCTGGGAAATAAGTTATATTAAGTCAAATCAATTCAAGGGCATTGCCTAGTCCACTTGCTTTATTATCAGAGTAAAGATGTTCTGCTCTGTCACAGCCAAAAACTCTTGGGTACGTACTGAAATAAAGTATTTAATGAAGTATCACCTCAGTGAGTTTTAACTGCATGACTACGGTATGGCAGATGTTTCCACACCCTCCTCAATTATGACTTCTTCATACTACATATACCTATAAAAAGAAAATAGGGATTTGGTACTTGTTTGAAAAGAATCCACAATTCAAGTTTAAAAAACAGAGGAAGATAATAACAAGTAGCATTTGCAAAATGGAGCATATCAGCCTACTCTGAAAGACTTTCTGCAGCTTAATTTATTGAGAATGTCAGTAGGATTGACTGGAAACTGTAAGCATGAACAGAAGACTTGGAAACAGCAGTTTCTGCAGCTGACAATACCCAAGGGAAAATATAATGCCTGAAAACAGCTTTTGAGCATAGCCTGAAAATAAGGCATGTTGTTTTAATTAAAAGCATTTAATCAATGGAAAAAAATCCTTAGTGTCATAAAAGCTTTCAAAAAAATTAATATTTGGCAAATGTGCATCAAATGAGTAGCTGATCATGTCCCTTTGTATATTAACTATATTTAAGAAAAATACTTTTGATTTATCTATAGGATAAATAACTCTAGGAATAAATTTGATTTTGTTGCAAGCACTGCAAGATAGTCATCAGAAACAAAATGCTAATTATTTGGATATCAACTGCCAGTGTTCCAACAACTGAGTTATTTTTAAAGTATTTAATATAATCAAACTTCTAAAAGTCAGTACTGTTCACAACAGGAATCAAAATTTTCCCTATTTACCAACTAAACAGAATACTACTGCTAATCTAGTTTTATTTCTGGAGATATACCTTAGCTCAGAACATCATAATATTATTCTTGATACTTGATACCAAAAAAGCATTACACATATAAATTTTGCTGGAACTATCTGAGATATAAAGCTTTATCCAACACAGCGATGGAAAAATTGAACGTGGTATAAATTAAGTATGAATTCTGAAACACTTTTAAAATAGGCTTACCATGAAATTTTAAAAAAATGCTTTCTTTTGAGATGACCCCTTCATGTTATTTGTAGTTTCTTCAAATAATTGTAGGTTTTTTCCTGCCATTATCAACATATTCCTATTGCACAGAGAGACTTGGTAAGAGAGCCCTCCCACAGCTAACACAAATCCCACAAATATCTTTGGTATCAGCCAAACACTGGGTGGCCTAATGGATAAAAATACCCATTCAAAATTTCAAAACAAGCTCAACTGGGTGCATCTTACACAAGTTGTAAGTGTAGTTGTGGCTATGGACGGGAGCACAGCTTTGACTGTGGGGAGTACAGGGATGTCCACAGGTACCTTCAAACAGCCTCCACCACCAGCAGCCACCATCACTGTCATGGTTTTAAACTGCAGCTTTTTATGACCTACACAGCTTCCAGCAATGCACCATTCAGCAGTGTTTTCAGCCTACATGAGAATGCAGCTGAGAATCTTAAAGTGTATGTTAAATTTACAACCATGTAAATGTATTAATTTCAGCTTCTAACTAAATATGCCAAATCTGTCACCTGATGTGCAAACAAAATAGGAAGAATAAAAGAACTACAACACATTGTGAAGGAAAGATAAGATGATTTTAACTTCTTATTCATAATTCTCCCTGCAGTTCATACACTTTCAGGATGGGTGTGTGATGTGGCCTGTGTGATGTGAGTTGGGAAGACTTCTGCCTTTCAGAATTCCAGAAGTGACAGGGGATGGAACAAGCTGTCTCAGGACACACACAGTCCCAGTGGATTTTCTGACAGGCTAACATTTGATAGAGGAGGGAGAAAGGGGTTGGGGTTGGGTCAGCAGAAGATAAGCTGTTATTTTATTTAGTTATTCTGGGGTCTTTAGCTCTGCAGGAACAGGAAAGCTTGTCTGGCAACTATTCAGACACTTCGCTGCAGCCAAAACATTAGCAGCAGTTGAACAATTTTTATTTCATACTTTTCCTAGCTAGCTGACACAGGAAAGAGAAGCAGCAGTTGAAAACCAATGGATAGTGGCTGGATGACATCACTCTTGGATCAATCTCAAGAGTAAGGTTTTCCAGTGTGATAAAGCAAACACATCACTGGATAAACATCTGACCACAAGTAATTCTTAATGGTCATAGTTAAACCAGCAGGGAGGGATCAACAATTTTAGAAAAATCAATGGTTGGAAATTATGGTTGGAAACATATTAAAAACACCAACAACACAACACAAAAAACACCAACACAGATGGACACCACTGATCCATATATACTGGGAAGCCTAATGAAACAGAAAATTTACAGGAAAGAGAAAAGATTAATATACTTAAGGACTTATGGCTGACAAACCAAGAGTGCTTCTTTCCTGAAAGGAAAATTCAGCTCCTAAGCTTCATTAGTAAAAACATCCCAGCTTAAAAAAAATTATAAAAATCACACCCCAAATTCAAAGTAGCATTTAATCTTTGATTAAACTTTAAACAGATATTGAGATTCAAAGACCCATATTTTTTAGAAAAAGAGAACAAACTCAGTAATTATGGGTAATGAAAAGAATGATTTAAAAAATGCCCCTGGTCTAAGTATCTGAAGAGTAAAGCTGTAAAAGTTTCAGAACCTGGTAGGGAAAAATCAGATCGAACATTTGATAATAGTAAAAACAAACTATCCAAACATGTGGTTTTGGGGAATTACAAATTTTTGGGCATTTTTCAGGCCAGGCTAAACACCCATCTGTTATGGAGTGCTTAGGGATAATGAAGTTAATTCGGTTGTAATCCCAGGAAACAAACTATGAAATCTGTCAGGCACCTTTCACGATGAATTCTTCTATGAAATACTTCACACATTATTTACATGGCAGGAAAAGGGAATAACTTGGGAGTATTCTAAATGGAAAGGAGCACAAGTGCAGACCACAGACAATATTGGTTCTTCTTTATGAAGACTAAGTAGTTTATTGTCCCCCTGTGATGTTTCCAAAAAAGGGGAAAATTGCAAGTTAATAGGAAAGCAAGCAAATTGAAGTACTATAAGAAGCACTAAGGCAGCAGGCCAATAATTTTGGCATCAATATAGAGCATGTAACATTAAGCAGCAAGTGATCAAACATTCTGTGCAGTCAGACTTTGATGTTGGACGGTGGATAGGCACCCAAGTCATCTCATATTGCCTCATTGCATTTCCTTTAGAGCATTCCCCATCCTTAGCACATCCTATTCCCTGAACCAGGGGCTACTTCTTCCCTGCGCTCTCCTTAGCAGGGTTTTGCCACCCTCTCTCCCTCTCCTGAGATGTCTTCCCCCATTTTACCTTATTTGAAGGATGGTGACCATCCTGACAGGTGAATGAATATTCCCCAAGTCTCACAACTCTACTCAAATGGTCTCTTATCAGGGTGCCCCTGAGCAGTGAGGACTCATAATTCATTTGAATGGGAAACAGTTGGGGGCTCGCCACACTTCATCCTGCGAGACTGTTGACACTGTTAGCAGCTGTCAGTGTCACTCTCGCTCTTACCAACTGGGAGCATATCAAAATGTTACACGCACATTCAGCAGTGTAGTCTTTCCTATTTCAGTTTAATGGGAATTAAGAATACACATCAAGGGGAAAATACACTCCACAGTTGCTAAATAATTTATACTTTTTCTTAAACTTACTTGTTATAGGGAAAAAAGGCGACTTTAAATTCAAGGAACTCCATTAAAATCAGTTAATACCAGTAATGGCATTTTTTAACTATACAAATCTTTGTTTCACAGCAGGGAAATTAAAATCATTGTAGTACACTCTTAGTTTGGGGAAATGCAAAACCTTACTGAAATTACTTGTTAATCCAGAAAAATGAGATTGGCAATCTCTATCCAATTCCCACAGTTCACATTCCAAAAGTGTGAAAACTTTGCTGGAAGATTTTGGAAGCCAAGATTAGAATTTCCATGAACTCTACATACAACCATAAACAAATGGAGAAACACTGAGATACTAGATTGCTACTTGCTGAAAGGTATGGCTGCATGTCCTGAAAATAAAGTGAGAGCTTTGATCTTAGACTAAACTGGCATTTTCATGACACATTCACATAAGCACATCACTTGAAAATAAAAGTACATGGGACATCACCTACTACCCATTTAGTTTATTTCATTATCAAGGGGTAGCAGCCGCAACTTCTGTCTTGACTGCAGTTTTTGTTTCACACTTTGAAAATAAAGATGCAGCTCCATTTCTGAAATATTTTGTACAAAAAAAGGAGTAAGGATAAGTAAGTTATACCAGTTGTGTCATTACTTCACTGTTTACACTTACATACGTGATAGTGACATGCAAAACTGTTTCATCGATGGATCATCCAGGCTCTGGGTTGACACTTAGCTCTGGAGTATTTAGATACTGTGATTTAAGATGTCACCACTGGCAGCTGTCACCCACCTCTAAACTTAGCATCAGCAGGAATAATTTTGTGCCAGACCTTCAGCCGCTACAATTCACAGCTTGACATATTTTCTAAACCACCTTCATTGCTTAGTCAATGCTTCTCTGTTCCAAACTTATGCACCCACCTGTGAATTGTGGCAGCTGAAGATCTGGAGTCCATTTATTCTTGCTGCCTTTGCAATGGGGGAGCAGCCTTTGGTTCAGGAGTGAACAGAGGGCTTCTGGTGACAGCATCCCAATGTCTCAGCTCTAGGACTATCATTGAGTGCTTTAGGAAGAGCATTACCAGCAGGATGAAGGACATGATCCTGCCCCTCTACTCAGCCCTGGTGAAGCATATCTAGAGTGCTGTGTCCAGCTCCTCAACACCAGAGAGACATGGAGTTCCTGGAGCAGGTCCAACAGAGGGCTATGAGGATGACTTGAGGACTGGAGCACCTCAGTTATGAGGATAGTCTGAGGGATCTGGGCCTCTTCAGCCTAGAGAAGAAACAAGTGATAGTGGGCTACATCATCTATCTGAAGAGGATGGAGTCAGGCTATGCTTGATGGTGTTGAGCAATAGGACAAGAGGAGAGGGCAGAAAGTGATGCACAGGAAAATCTAACTGAACATAAAGAAGAATTTCCTTACTGTGTTGCTATAGCACCAGAATAGATTGCCCAGAGGAATTGTGGAGTCTCCCTCACTGCAGGTATTTTCAAGAACTGTCTGGACAAATCTTGCTTCATGCTTGAGCAGGGAGGTTGCACCAGGTGACACACTGGTCCCTTTCAACCTGAGCAGTTGTGTGATGTCGTAGCTACCATATTGCTCTTGGGGTGCAGTCAGCATGCACTCATGTGTGCTCCAACCAGTCAGTTTAACAGTGCTGCAGGAGCAGCTCCCTCCATAGTGCTGGCATGGCTAACAGATTCTCTTTTGGGATAGAACATATTGCAAATGGTATTCTAAACCATGAGCTCTCTCCAACTGGTCTCCTTTAGTGGATCTCAACAGTCTCATTCATTTGCAATGCTTAACACCTAAATTGAAATAAAATTATTTACCATGGAGCAGTGGTTGATTTAAAAAATCACTGGGAAAGATGAGATTTGCCATAAAATATGCACTCTGACAGCTTGCAAGAATTGTTTCTGATAACACACATACAGACACACAGAGTCAAAAAATAATCTTTCATATCCCAAAGAAATTAAATTTTGTTGCGCTCCTTTTTCTATCTCCAAATAATAGTTCTTCCTTCACTCCTGTTCTCTGCTCCTCTTTTTCTTCATTGAAATTAAAAGAGCAGAAAAGCAAAAATAAGGAAAGCAGTTAAGCTCTATTAGCTCTGAATTGCTTGGCTAGGAATGGTTTGAGATGGTAAAAAAAAAAAAAAAAGAAGAAAATTATACTGGGAAGGTCTTCTAGTCCTTGGACTACAGCTTGTGAGAAGTAAAAATGTACTTCACAAGCAGCTTTCTGCCAGATAGTCACCCAGCTGAAAAGGAGCTAGGAATTGCTCTGGTTTTGGTTACCTGCACAGCTCTGACACAGCTGGTACAAATACTATCCCAGAACGCTCCTCTCCTAATCATGACCTCAAGCTTGTGTCCACACCACCCCTTCCTGGATGTTGCTACCTCTCACTGTGAAGGCTGTGGCTTCCCACCAGGGCTGGTTAAGTAGAGAGTTTCCCAGAAAGCGGGCACAAAACCAATAAAGCAATTAGTGACCAATTAAGTTCATTAACACTGTTTACCTACAGGAGAAAGGCAAGCCTTAAATAATTAGCAGAAAGTTTATTTTTTAAGAGTAAAAAAGCCTTTTGAAAACACCTTCTGAGTGACAATGTTTGTTTATAGACAGCCATCAAGGCATTACATTTTTCCACCCTCTCCTAACTTATTTCAGATGTTGAGAGAGCAACCGGTCATTCAAAACATAATATGCTTGATTCAAGCAAGGGAACAATTTTTTTTTGCAGTAGCAGTTGTTTAGTGCTGGGATTTTGAACACTGTTCATGAGCTGATTTTAGGTAATGATGATTACAACTGCAATCCTGCTGAGATTTACAAATAATCAGCACCTCAGCAACAGATTATTAACTTTCTGTTCAGCTCCCCAAATCGAACATGAGGACAAAGATTTCCCAGCCTTTAAAAGTGTCTTGTCAGTGTACTAGAAGTTTGCATACATTTTATTATATCTTTCTACTAACTTGGCTTTACTGAGGAAAAATTCCTCTTCACAGAACAGAACTCAGAGACAAATGTAAAACTGCAAATATAAAACTATCTTGTGTGTAGCTGTATATTGCCATGTAAATATTTTTTATCTTTTGCACTTAGGATGGGAGAGGACAGGAGAACAAAACAGGTCTCTCAGACTTTTCTGTCTCAGCTTTAAACACAGAAAACACGAAGAGAACTGTGTGGCTCTTTCAGCTAGAAAAATGTATGGATTTTTGCTGTACTCACATGAAAGAGATAAGCACCATGAACATGGATAGGACTAAAACCATTAACCTAACCAATTCTGAATGGAATCTGATTAATTAGAAAAGTTGTTAATATTTACACACTTCAAGAATTTCTTTTTTTCTCTACAAATTTGAAGCATAGCATCTTTATGCTTCTGTTAAAAACCTTTCTTTTCTTTCCTAGTGTATTGAAATGTTATCTTCTAGAAGGTCTTCCCTCTGCATCCATTACCCTTCAAACAATCCCTTAAATACATCAAGCATGACTAAAGAACCCTCAGACTTGAAAACCCATGTAACAGATAATTCTTTCAAAATGTGACCAGCAAATGCTCTTGTATAACAAGAAATGAAACTGACTGAACACAGACTTCATTTAGATCTACAGTCAGAGCATTATGGAGCAGGACAAATCTGATCTCTGCCTCACATCAGTCCAACAGCACATGTACTGTGCTTATGACTTTGAGGAGGTGTAACAATGAAAATTGATTTCATGTCCATATATCTTCATATGTAGATGATTTGCCAGCAGCTGATATGTGATACCAGAACTACAGACTGTTTGTCCTCCGTAGCTTGCTTGGCCTTCTATTTGTTTAAATTATTTACAAAAATCAGATAATCGTGAAAACTGGTTTTCATAATTGCCGACCTGACCTACCTTTTAAGTATGTAAGATCTATAAGATGCACATGTTAAGGGGATAAAAACAGAGACTTCAATTTCATAGATGAAACATAAGAAGCAGTTCTAAAAAGTAAGAGAACTAGCATATCAGTCTCTCAGCCCAAGAATGAAGACTACGTTTCTAGTGTGCTTTTATGGGAAGTAATCATATAAATAATTATCCTGTATCTAATAAAAGCACTTTGACTAATTTTGATGAAGCTGAACCTTTTTTCTTTCTTGACTTTTCAACATGGAGGATATTTTTCTATGTTTATTTTTGCTTTCAAATATATTTTTAAATATATTTTGCTGATGGAAGGAATTATTAGACATTTTGATAAGTTTATTTAAATAGCTTAATCTTTTATCTTACATCTTTGAAATGATAAATTAAGCCTTTTGTAAAGAAGGATTCATATTCATTCTTAGCATCCCTGGAAATTTAAGGATATTATTTAGATAAAAGATGCTTCCCTAATTTACTTCAAGAATATATAGATATAACAAAAAACTTTTAAAAATATCAGATATTTGGGACTTTTTAGAACAAAAGACCATGTTCTTCCTCCTTTTGAATATGTCTTCCTAGAATATCCACATGCTTAAAGAACATACAAAAAATCCTGGAACATTAGACTTTTAAATATTTTGAATTAAGAAGCATTTTACACAATAATGATAAAAAGACAGCACTCATTGGTCTTGTTATATTAATTTCTGTAAAATTATAAAACCAGACAGGGTCAGGGGTAGAATAATAGTAAAAAAAGTTCTTGTCTGATGTATGTTCTTTTTTCTTAGTTGTTTGGTTTGGCTTTCAGTGGTAGGGCTGCAAGAATTTTTCTGCATGGTCCGCTTGACCAAGAAGGCCCAAAATTCTGATGTTTTATAGCCACTGCCTTCATTCATTGACTGTTTGCACTAAAAATATTTGTGAGCCAGCAGCTTGAATGGTTCTCATCTATTATTCTTGTTCAGTCTTTCATTGAGCTCAGTGTATCAGAAATCATCAATGTTTCCCATCGATGTTTATCTCTACCATTCATTTTGACAATACTTTTGATTGAATATTGCATCTCTCCTTAGTAATAGGGAAAAAGAGACATCAAGGTCAGTCTTAGAAGGCAGCTATGTATATCCTAGGATTATAATTGCTCAATTTGTGATATTAAAGAGATTCCAGACCCTAAAGGTCATGGATATCTGCCACATCTGTGTGGGCACATCACAAGTAGCTTTACACCAATTCTGCTCTATAGCCATGCAAAACCAGAGCAGAGCATGAGTCAACCACCTGGCTGCTCAAGCACTTTTGTGGATACACTATAAAATTCACCTTTTATATACACAGGAATCAAGTATCACACCACCTTACACTGGAACTACAAGAACAAGAGTAGTGTTTTTACCTGTAGCATTTAAAACCATTTTCAAAGTTACACTTTGAAATGCAAGGGATGTTAAGAAAATGGATATTCTTATTGACTTGATTCATTTCATCTTGAAGTGTGGAGCTGGCCATAGTGGAATTGTTAGGAATAGCACTTTCTGAAGAAATAGATCTAAAATAGAGAGAAGACCATAGTATAAGAAAAGATGAGGCTTGACCTGCTGTTTCTAAAATCCAGATGAGTTTCACTGCAAAGTCAATTACAATAGCAGAAGGCAAGGGTCTTTTAGGAAAAGCCACCTGAAAAGGAGAAATTAAGTACTTTGTTCATGTAATTTTGTGCACACAAACTTCAATAATAAACAGTAGTGTTATTTTTCTTCATTGTTTTTTCCTGTATCATAACTGCATCTCTAAAAATATTTCACCAGAGAGTATGTGATCTACTAACTTTTTTCAACCAGTGTGGCATTTCTGTAAACTTTAGAAAGCTCCCAAAATGGCATCATTTTAACTATTAATATTGTGAGAGCAATGCAGTACAAACCTTAATCAGGGCTCCTACTCACATTGAAATACATCCCTATTTAGTGACCATCCCGTTTAAGGAAAGTTTTCCTGAACCGTCACTTAATGTAAACCAAATGTTCTCTGCAACTCCTTCCTCCTGCTGAAGCATTTTGACCCTTAGGCACCATATTAACACCTCTAATTGTAACTGACAGGGCAATTTCCTGGTTGCCATTGTGCGAGACAAGCAGCGAACACTAGCCACAAGCAATTTATGACCTTTGACTATCATATTAACTCTTTTAATTGTAACTGACAGGGCAGTTAGGCCAAAAAGTGTCCCAGCAAAGCACTCCAGGCAGTTGTGAATGTCCCACTAAAGCCAAGGAAGAAGTATCCACTCATTGATGCAGAGGGATTGATATGGACAAAGAAGGGGCAATACCTGATGCTGGGCAATCCTCAAACTCCCTGTAATCATCACTGGTTATGTTTTGCTTCAATTTGCCCTAACATTCTCTGCTAAAAGCCAAAACTACTTTTACTGAATGCATGGAATTTAGTTTTAACTTTTGAAGAAAGTTTCTGAAAATGTTCTCAGTATTTCTATTCCTAATGAAATTATTTTTAATGTCAACAAAAAAAGACAGTTCCTTAGTATTTTATGTTTGAAAATGTAAATGTTCTTACATTGTTTAAATAAAAACAACTTTCTAGAGTTTTGGAAAGCACATAAAGTTAATGTACCTCTGATGAACAGCCACTGAAATGTGCTCCAACATGAGATGAAATAAGCAAGAGGTTATCTCAAGTGGAAGAGGGGGGAGTGCTGCAGATGACTCATATCCACTTTTGGTAAACTGGCCTCTAGAGGGTGAAATATTGTACTCACAAACACTTTAGCAGGTCTGATAGTATCCAGCAGCAGGTGAGGGCACCAACTGGATGCTAAAAAGATTCTCTCTTATTTGTTACTTATGTTTGAGTCCTACATGCATAAATACTGATGATTATATTTTTTGATCTGCCCTATGAATGGGTTATACTCAGATAAGGTAAAAATACTGGCTACTTTCTTATTGCAATCTATCAATGCTTTTTTTTTCCAAGGAAGAAAAACCCCAATGAAATTGAAATTGAAAAGAAAATCACAGAATCTATTTTGAGTTTTATATATCATGTCAAACAACTTTTGTTAAATTCCAAGCACTTCCTAGCTGTGCAAGATTTCCCTTCTCAATGTGAGAAAAGGGAGAAATCCACATTAAATCTAGAAAAACTGAATAGCCTGTGTTACCAAACACAGAAAGTCAGAACACTGAGGTGCTGTAAGAGATCCTAGTCCATGAATGCATTTTCAAATGCCTCTTTTGACAGCAAACCCAGCTTGCCCCCTACATTCATCATCTTGTTCACAGAGCAGCCCTACAAACAACATGTCAGCTTAACTGAGAATGAAATTACACCTTATAGACAACATAATACCTTGCAGACTCCAGAACAGGAAGATCTTCCTCCCCTTCTTATTTTCAGCTACCCTTCCTTCTTCAGGCTTGACCTGACCCTTTCCATGTGCCAACAGGAGCATGTCTCTGCTGAGCCAATTCAGCCCACTTTCCCCTGCAAAAGCACACAGACACTTTTTGGTGGGTTTACTTTTCTGCCAGCTTAGTGACTGCAATCAGCTCATGTTCCTCTGAGAGAGGGAGGGTTACATGGCAATCAGACAGGAGACAAGGGAAGAAGGGATACAAGCTCTCCTTTTTAGAGACGCTGCAACACATTTAGGGCTAGTTAAGATCAAAGTATAATGTGCAACATCATCCTGAAAGTTAGGCAGAGCAATGCCAAGGAAAGACATATATAGCACTGCATCCTTAGTTAGGGTGTCTCATTCTTATTGCTAATAGGCTTTATATGGTATCTTAACATTGACATAAATGTCATTAAGTAACTTTTTAAAATATTTTTAAAGTATCCAAGCAACAAAGGACTCTGTCTCATTTTTAGACTGCCTTATAATGATCTCCACTGTAACATACAATCATTCTGTGATTCCTTCTAAGGGGTCTTCAGTGTCCTTGAACAGGTTTACCCTCTCAGAAGTGCTCACAAATGAATGGATTTGTTCTCTTTCAAATCTCTTGACAGATTTTCTCTGTCTCCTGCAAACCTTCAGTTTAATGTTTCTTCTAGATATCTGTTCAGATTTGAGGTACACTGTTTTATTTTAAAAACCATTTCATGTACATAACTTCATTAATACTATTAAATAAGACAGAAAATCTTTTAGAAACATCACAAAAGAGAAAACATTTATTAGGGCTGCTTCTTCTTGGCATTACCAGTTACATTAAATTCTGACTGTTGGCATTCAGGTGCTTCCACCTTGCAGGTATTCTCACATGTAAAGATAAAGGAGATAGTTGCATATGAGCTTTGAGCACGTAGACCATTGAGCTTTAAGAAGCAAATTTTTTCACTGGTGCAACTTCTCAACAGTGGTTATCATTGAGGAAAAGGAAAAATTTCACATCTCCTACTTATGCACTAAATATGACCAGGGTTCTCAGCCATGCAGCATAAAAATTAGCAATAAATGTAGAGAAGACCAAAAAGGAATTTTATATATACATATATATAAAATAAAAATTACAAACATAAAAGAATTTGAGGGGAGGCTTGCCCCAAATATTTGCCTGCTACTGAAAGGTTTTCTGTGATAGGAGAAAACAAATAAAAAGGAAGCCCTCATCATTAATAACATTTTCTAAAGCATTCTTATCAGTAAAACTAATATGCTCCAACCTCCCTTGCTTTAAATGGTTTAAACGGAGTTCTCTCTTAACACAAACTGCATTCTAAAAAAGCCATCAAAAATACCCCATTATGTCCTTCTATCAGTAGCACAACAATCAAATTAGAAAATCTGAAAGTGAGAAAGAAATATAAACTGAGATGAAAATCACCTCTCATTCCTTCTTAGTCAAATCATCTGCTTTGCTTCTTGTATTTAGATACATAAGTCTGTAAATAGACTCCTAATTTTCTGATTGCTAGATGTATGTGATAGTAATTTAATTAAGAATTTAATAGCACCTTTTTTTTAAATTGTTTTTAGGAACGCAAACCCAATTGAAACCCCTAATGTCAGGCAAATCTTTGTCTTTGCATTATTGCATGAGAGAATATAAACAAACTCTTACACACAACTCTTTGACTGGGACATAACTCTAAATTGCTACCTGCTTAATAAACCTCTATGGAGGTCCTAAGCTGTTTCAGATGAGAGTAGATGTTTGATCAGATGCAGGAAGGTTATTTTAAGTGTGCATGCAACTATCTTGTCTGGTCTTTCAACAGCTAGATACTTCTACAAAGACCCACGGGACTAGGGGAATTCTACTTTAGTGGACTTTGCAAGGGTCCTGGAGGACTTGCTGAGAATGCTAAATAAACAAGGTCTCCCATTCCACCCAGCACAAAGAGCTAACAAGCCCGTGCCCCCCTCCTTGTCCTCCGGCAGGCTGTACCTCCCACCAGCAGCCCACACTCATCAATACACAGGAGCAGCAGATATCACACACCAGATCCTGCTGGGATGAGCAAACACCAATCAACAGCCCCATTAACCTCCAGAGGACGGCATCGTTTGTTTACAGTAAATACGAGAGCACTGCCAGCCCAGCGATGAACAGGAAATGCTGGGGAGGCTTTTCCCCCTTCTGTTTCAGGAGCATTTGGAAGTTTCGGGTTTGTGTGCAGGCCAGTCCTGGGTATTGCTTTCTTCCTTTTAAAAAGAAAACAACCTGATGAAAACTAAGTTGTTAAAAATTAACAGTAATTTAAATTTGGTTGGGGTTTTTTTGTTCAAGAACCTTCAATCAGAATGACTACATTTTTAAAAGCAACTGTTGACAAACAACATATATAGCATTTTTCATGGGATTATCAAGGAAGAGTGCTAACCATCATTAACTAAGCATTATCCAGCTCTATGCAGATGTTTGTTATTGTTCTCCAGCCCTTCAATACTTTGCTCTAACATGTACGAACTGGAATCACCAAGTTTTGCATCCAGGACAGGCAGACTGTGGAAGGGATTTGGGTGAATACTACAGTTTATAGAAAAGAATGAGATGTTGGGAGAGGTTTAGGGAGAAGATCCAGAAACTCTGAAATCCATCCTGTATGTTATTACCACCTGAGTGGCACACTAGAGTGAGTCCCCCTCACTTGGACACTCAGGGGGAAAGATTGTTTCCTCCTCTGCATATCCTTTGCATACAGCCTACTGACTACTCCATTTGGAGACTGGATGTGCTTCTGACCCATTGTTAACAAAGATAATATCATTTATTATTCACACATATCTGCAGTCAGAAGACATACACTGCAATTAGCTGATCTCATTCTTTGCTCAAGTAACATGTGACTTGGACACTAGTCCAAATGTTTCTCTTTTTTGCTTGGAACCAGTGATTGAATGGAAATTAAAGTCTTAGTAGCCTCGCAGAAATCAGCTTGAGCTTGATTTCAGGGGAAGAGTTGTTTCTTATCTTGTGAGGCTGACGTGAGCTGAAAAACTAGTTAAAGGATGATTACTTAACCAATCTCTAGGGTGGTTAAGTACTTGGCAAAAGGAAAGGGGAAACTATTAGATCGGGCAACGGAAAAGTATCTGTACTTTTTATTAGTTATTTTTTCAAAATAAAGAACCAGAAAATTATTTGTGCAAAATGCCCATCATATGTGGCATTTAAATTATTAATACATTAATACATTTTTCTACATGACTCAGTGAAGTTTCTATACAGGATAGGCATCAATTTCTTCTAAAATCCCTAGAAGTTTTGAATCCACTGCTAAGCATGTTTGTAACACTTCAGATGGACCCCACTCATCACCTCAGAAATGAGGGGAAGTCTGTTATGACAGTTAACCAAAAAACAAACTACATGTCAGCAGCTACATGACCACAGCATTCCAGTGTTGAATATAACTGAACAAAAGCATTCAAATTTCAAAACGAATTTTCAGAATGTTTCAATGTTGTGGTATATATTTACCTCTATAGCCCATGGCTACTGGGTACTTTTCCAAGTAACATTTATAATGCATTCAAATTCACGTATGTTTGAGTCCACCAACAGAAGTATTTGTAAGACACAGTGTACGATGATAAGTAGACAAAAGTTACATTTTACCATGTAGAAACAAGGTTGAAAGAGGTTCTCAGTGGTTACACCTCTTCATCCACCCTTCCATTAACTTAATTAAGCTAACCCATAGGTTTTCAAGCCTGGGCGACCTAGAGAACTTGATCTGAAAAGAAAAATAAAGGGTTTAATCACTAGGACAGGTTTTCCAAGTTGTCATGGCTCTAGTGTTTATAACCTGCACACTTACATAAACCCAAATTTCCATTACTTGCCTGAGAGTCTCAGATCAATATTATAGATAAAGGTAAAGCTTAAGGTAAACGATTACCCTATAAGATGATGGGAATAGTAATTTTAGTGAACATCAAACACATTTGGATACAGTAAGCTTGCACAGACATAATAAATTCATCAGCTATTTCTGCTGATTGATCTGTATTCCAGTTTAATTAGCCATGAAAGAGTCAATTTTTTTTTTCTGAAGCCTTTCCTCCCCCTCTTTTTTGTTACAGATCACTGCCACAAAGGATAATCCCCAGCTGTCAAGTTAAGGAAATTTAAAAGGTAGGTTCTAAAAAAAAATCGTTACCAGTCATGAATTAATTTTCATATATATTTTCATATACATTTTCAGTTATACTTATTTCCCAATGACTTTGGTTGGAAAAATCACACCTGAAAATAAAGTGATGCCCTTAAACTATTGTTTTAAAATAGGTTTTTAAATACTTTGAAAGCAGAGTAGCTTGATATATTGGAAATAACGATGTAGGAGGCCAGAAGTTCTGTGGAGTAGCACAAAACCTAAAATGTTGCTGTTGGTTAACTTTCAGCAAACATCTTTAACCAGTGCTAAATCAGCACTGCAGAACTGTCTAGCATAAGAAAGAACAAATCTATTTCATAGAAAGGATACTTCTTCATTCCTGAAAAATAAATAAATTTAAAAAACAGTGCCACAAATGCAATCAGAAAATTGATAGAGTATCCATGTTTGTTTTAACTTGACACTACAAAAGAAGAGGCGAGGAACAATAGTGAGGTCCAGCTGTTGTTTTTCTTGAAGAAGTCCCAGCTCCTCATGCAGAGAAACTACACTTGAGATGAGCTGGCTGAGACAAATGTTCTGTCTACACTTTAAATGGCAGCTGGTTATTAAATGACTCCCAATAGGATGAACACTTGCTATTGACAATAAGGTAATATAAGGACCATGCAGTGCAATCAGGATGGGAATGTGAATGAAAAATCTTTAATCTGAAATTACAGCTGTCAGGGCTATATTATAAAACATGAAAGTTGCATCTGCACTTAGAATTAATGTGTCCCAAAAGCCAAGTTTCTCATAAAGGGCATCTTGCAGATACATCTTTTATAAATAGACTACTGGTCTTCCGTAAATCAAACCGAACCATAGCCTATACTAAGGAATTAAAAGGGTCACCTCTTCTGGGGTTGGTATTTGTTGAACAGTATTTGGTAAAAATGAACATTGATTTACAAAGTCCAACAGATACTGGTAGTAGTATTACTTTATAATGATATTCACTGACTCCAATGTGTCAAACAAATTACTTCAGTTCTTTTATCATCAGCCTCTGTGTGTAAAAGCATGTTTTCAAAGTAAGGAAGCATTTTCAAAGGAATCGCTATTTAGCAATCTGAGTTAACACAGTGCTGAACAAACAAATATAGTACTTTTTATTTCATATGGTTCAGCTAAATGGTTCCCTGAGTTCCCTGCACAGGCATACGAAGCCTAGTTTGATGGAGCCAGTTTAATATCAGACATTTGGCAAAATTGGTTACCTGCTCTATTCCATGGGCCCATAGCTCACAAGGGTCCCTCCAGTTCATTTCCTATGAAACAACAGACCTGTCTCCATAGGCTGAATCTTTGCATACATTTTGTTACAGCTCATCTTGTGATCAAGAACAAGTCATATTTCTGTATTTAGTGGTAATGTGTCTTGAACATCTCAGGAAGACGGCAAGAAAAAATCCCCAAAAAGTCAGTGTCACAGTGTCTTTAATAACTCATCAGGAAAAAACCCACCTTTGATACTAGTCCAGTGTATACAGTAAGAGGTGTTGGAATTTCACAAAGGTGAATGGCTCCTGCTACCAAAACTTTTAAAACTAATAATCTTAATGGTACAGATTATGAAAAATATGCACATTACTACAGTCTTTGTAAGAGTGAATTATTGAACAAAATCCAGTAACAAAAATGGGCCTAAGAGTGGAATTCCAGTATTCATTACTTCTTAATTGGGGTTTGGGCAATGTTTGGTGGAAAATGAGTGGTCACAAGTTTTCTGGTCCCTTTGCTCTCATTAAACAATTCTTATACACTCAAGTCTAAACATGTGACTCAACTTCCTTTTAAGAGCCAATTTATTATCATTTAAGTTCTTACTGGATTCTTATGCCCCACCCAAAGTGCTGTCAAGGTACAAGAGCTAAATCTCCAGCATTGAATCTGTCTCTTTGCCCTGAAAGCAGCCGGTGTGCCGCATGCCAGTTAACAGACTGTTGGGGAGTTGAAATTAAACCAAACAAAACAAAGCAAAAGAGCATTTAATTGATGATAAATTAAAAATCACTAATAAAATTAAAATCAGTTGTACATGCTATGATGTACATTTACCAAAGAAATTAACTAACCTTGCATAAATATTTTTTTGTACTCAGATACAAAGTAATGTTATCTTTCCTTAATAGGAGTACAGTGGATACTTCAATACCAAGTGATGAACTTTTAGAATGGAATTGTAAAAATCAGCTGCCTGATTGCAAACCAAGAGGTCTGCAATTTCTGTTATATAAAACTAAAACTCGGGTTCTATAATCCCAAAGATGATGATTAACAGGAAGATATAATTAAAACACTTTTAGAATAGCATATTGAAATAGTGTTCTCTGCCGCCTGATTAATTAGAGTAGCCATACCATTCTCAAATTAACTCTAAATTCAATTAAAAGCTTCCCCTTCACCTCACAGCATTCAGAAGGTTACTTAGATGTTTTCTGTCATCATCCAGAAATCCCTAACCTTTAGAATGTGGTAAACAAATTTATGGGAAAGGGCCCTGAAAAATAGGCAACTGAAGGCTCAAAAATACATTTTTCAGAAGCTTCTTTTCTTGTACTTTTTTACAGCTATACTGTCTTTTTCCTCACATTCCAAATTATTTTATAGTGCCTCTCAACTTTGTTAAATTCATCACATTTCACTCTTGAAGTATGTCAGAGCAGGGTGTTGAGTTCCCCTAAGGTATCAGCTGAAAAGGCCATTAGCATCTGTGCTGCAGGCACATATAATAGTTTTCATTTGTCTAACATTTCTCAGATAACTGTCCCTGAGAGTTATCAAATACAAGAGTAAGTCAGCCTAGAATAATGTGAAAAAACATCTGTGAATATACCTTTTAAGGAAGAAATCATATTTGATAAAGAATTTAAGTTGCCTTAAGGAAACAATTTCAGGCTTATGAAATTGAGAGATCAATGAAGAAGGAAAAAGAATATGTTTAAGGGTTCCAACAAAACAAATGAAGATACTAAGCTCTCAGTAAAGTCAGTAAATTAAACAATCCTTCTAAAAACAGGTAAAACATTTCAGTGTAAATTCATTGTTCAGTCAGTTCCACATGAAAAGGGGCTGAGAAACTGACAAAGATACTAATTCATTATCAAATCTCTGGGTATGAATTTATTCAAGGACAGGTGGCCCTAAGCATCTGTACTTACTGTAAAAAAAAGAAAATCCACAAAATCAAAGATGAAAAGCTGCAGAGGCACATGTGCATTTGAGTTTTGTTACCTGGCCCATTTATTTGTCTTATCTATCTGGGAGGTCTTGTCTTTTAAAGATTTTAAGCTCTTAAGAGTGGAAGCCATCATTAGCTTATATGTTTGCTTAGTGTCTAGCATAGGAGAGTAAGACTGGCTGACAGCTCTAGGCCACAAATACAATTAGGATTTAAATAAAGAGTCAATTTGGGTTTGTAACGAGACTCGTCAAAGGGCTCTGCAGCAGTCATGCATCTATAACAGATAGGGAAGCAAAGACAGATTCTTTCATACTTTCTGAACAGCTTAGTAATTATTTTCAATGGGAAAGAGATAAAAACAACTACAATAGAAAAGGCCTTAAGACAGATAAAAGAAATAAAAGATCAAAAAAAATTTTGAAGCCCTGTGTACGAATACAATTTTTTCACCTGGCTCATTTGATTCCCAAGCACAGCAGTATTCAGCATGGTCAGAAATCCATGAACCAGTTAAATAAAAAAGGTAGCACCATTTCCTTGAAAGGACCATCCATTCTAACTTAAAATTTTAAATCTTATACATATGCAAAAACCCAACCCCAAATAACTAAAACCTACAGGCTGTAGCTTCATGTATCTCCATTAAAGCAGAATTATTGTACCAGATTATGGAGTCCAGCCTTGCACCACATATGCCCTTTTTGAGGCTCACTTGAGAGTGCTGCTTTAGGCCGCTGGGTCATGTTTTCAAGGCTTCGTGCCATCGGTCCATTTAGATGATGACAAAGCTTTGTTCTACCAACATTTTAAGTGCTGTGTTTATCTTCCAAGAACATTGAAGCACAAAGGCTATTATGTAACTAATTCCTACATTTCTCCACAGTAGTCTATGTATGGGAGCACTTCCAGCCAGGAGAATTGATCCCACATGCATTTAAGATGTCAGGCAAACCTTATTTAGTATCCAGTCACACTTGAATATTCTCTATTCCACTTGAAGCAAAACTGCAGACAATCTTTTTGCTCTCTGCAACAAATGGTACCACTATTGAAATATCAAAGTGCTCTTTGTATCTGAGACATAGCTTCTCTGGACACCATGTTTCCTACTGAAACAACTGGTCACATTTTTTGCTTAATCGCAAAGCAAGGGTCAGAAGTCCCACAGTGGGAAATGTGCCAGGCAAATGAATTACACAGAAAATGCAAACAAGTTCTTCCCTGTCTTTACCTAAAGGCTGGCTGTTTCTATTAGGACATGTTTCGGCCAATCTCTGACTTGAAGAAGAGAAAAAGAACAGAAGAGAGGCACGAGAAAGGGCTGGATGTCCCAGGAACGAGCACAGCATTGTATCAATCATTGCACAAAAAATCCAGATAATTTCTAAATTAATTAGTTTGAAAAAAATAAATTCCTTGTGAACTGAGAGGTGCATCCTCAAAATGAGATCTGGCTCTGAAGTAAAGCATATGGATGCAACGGAATACATTTTGCCATGGTAAGTCTGGACTTGGAAGATGACCCTCCAGACAGAAAATATATTATTCCTTGCCTTTCTCATGTTATCCTTTTTGGCCAGGGAAAGAAAATCATATTTAAGTAATATTGCAAAATTCTGGCAAGAAGTACTTCCTAAAGGAATAGATTTTCAGCTTTAAAGAGTTTCTATTATTATTCAAGGTGAACATTTTTGAAATTACTTTTCCAACATTTCCTTAATCTTAAGACTAAATAAATCAAAAGCTAAAACTTTTAGCAAACCTGGCAAACCTGCAGTTCCTAAATCTGATAGCCTGTCCCCAGCATCTTCTTTTTCTTTCTTGACCACAAGGCAACCAGAATGAGAGGCTGCAGCTGGCTTCTGTGCAAAGGCACTTCCCAGAGCCTGACAACTCTGGGGCTGTTCAGCACCTTCAGAGAACCACAGCCACACAATTTTTTCGTGTAAATCAGATTCCCAGAGTGTTCACCACAGGATTCCCTGGCTCAAATCACTGTCAAGGGAAAAATGAAAGCAGTTGTTGCACTTGCAGAGGTGTCCAGATGGGGTGGTATAGTGGCACCTCAGTAGACACATTTTAGAAAGAGAAGCAGGATTCCATTTCTCCCCTCTTACATCCCCCACTGTTCAAGAAGCTCACATGGAAGCACAGGAAGAGCAGCTGCCAGGGCAGAGTAAGAGAGAGAAGATGCCACCATGATTTTGTTTCAAAGATTTCAAATATGACCTTTCCGATTAAAAGGGTTCCTTCCTGGACTTATATTTATAAACAAAGTTGTGCAGCCCTGCCTGGTGCACTAACTGTATTTTCCACACAGGCATATATTGCATTTAGAAAGTAATTGTTCTGGATATCTCTTTCCGGGAAAAGTATACCAAAAATCTTAAATACATTAAATGTCATCTTACTCTGAAGCAAGTTAATCTTGTGAAGTTACTTTTCTTGTTAACTAGCTACTGTACTGAACTAAATTACCAAGGAAATCAATTACAATCTAATCAATACAATCAAATTTGTATTACAATTCATACTTTAAATAAAAAATATTCTCAATGGAGCTTCAGCTTATTTTTTAAAAAGGGCTGACACAGCATTGTGTCTTTTATTTGAAAGCTATCTTTTCCTATTAATTTGCTTTGAATAAACAAACAAAAAATGATGAAAATCAAAAGCAAGTTCTTGCTCATGCCTCTCCCACACATTTTCAGCTGTGTGCGCAAGCAGTTAAAACATGCAAATGCAGTTTGGAGGAAATTCGACATCTCTATTATAGATGAAAGGTAAACAAAAGCAGATGAAGGATTAGTGCAATTCCAAATTTAAGATATTGCTCTCAGTGACTTATAATAAAATGGTGTTGCATACGGTGGCATGTTTTAGATGACATTTCAATTGTACAAGCAATTTGCATTCTATCTGACATTAAATAACGTTCTCATTATTATGAATTCTGGCAGCATCCCCGTCTCCATAGCATAAAGATATGAACTACGAGGCACATCTTAATGAAGGGAGTAAGTTTTCCTGTCAATCTGAAATGCAAGACAAGGCTGTACCTGGGCTAAACCTCTGGTAACATTATTGTGAGTTGCCCACTTCTGACATAGTACAAATCTTCAGCTAAAGCATTCTTCTTATTAAATAAAGATCTATAACTGAACACATGTATCTGTAATATCACTACAATCCAAAGAAAATTAAAAGACAGATTATGTCCAGGATATTACATGCACCACCACAGAGCACTGTGAGAATCTGGTATGATCCTGTTGCTAAGATACCTGGCTAATGCCACGGAAACAAGCCCTTCGTACTAATCTAGCACAATCCATGCATGCTTCCACATATTTTGGCAGGGGAAAGTAGGAGTCCACTGACAATGGCTTGGGATATTGCTAGCCAGTGCTCCTGAATTTATACATTTTTTATCTCTTGCTGGTAAGCTTCAGCAATCTGAGCGAAATAAGAAATGTAACACTCTGTTAATGGCATTTGGTTGCTTTATGCCATTTAAAACAAGTAAGATTACTTTTTATCCTCCTACATAGTCAATAAAAGTTGCTTAAAAAGGTAATTATTTAAGTGCTTTTGGTTGCAAAATTGCAGTGGCCCCAAAAATGACTGTTCTTAATCTTTGTGATTTATACTGTAATATGCACATAAATGACTATCTGCATTTGCTGTCTCCATTGCTGTCTTCAAGGAGACTCAAACAGTTTCCTCGGGTGCATACTGAATAAGCAATCGGACAAAGTGGAATTATTTTAACACAAATAACTCACAAGTCTCTACTATTTAAATCTGCTTTGAGACTCTTAGCCCATGAATAGCTCTTTGCCCACTAGACTGAAAAAAGAGTGAGGAAAAGGGAAAGGGGAAAATAACACCAAAAACCAAAAACACCTAGTCATTCCATGATGTGTGTAAAAATCTTACATGAAAGAAAATTGCTTCATCAAGCAGCCTGGCTAGACTGCAAACTTATGGCCAACCAACCTAATTGTTTTACGTTTTTGTTTTTTTTTTTAATATAAAAGAGGCATGTCTTCACTGATGAAAAAGTGCACTAATAAATTTTCCTAGTGTAAATTCAACAAGAATTTAAAAAAAGAGAATATAATCACACTCTCCATCTTTTTTGCAATACAATAATCACACTCCCAATCTTTTTTGCAATACAATCTCCCCTAAGAATCAGTGACAGTAGCTCTGCTGAGCTCAAATTATGATAACAATAACTTTTGCAGATGTTCATAGCTGTCAAGTATTATTCACTAAAATGTCAGATGTGATAAAAAGTAAAAACAGAAGAATTCCTCTGTAGTAATCAGCTGAAGTTAAGAAGGCAGAGGACATACATTAATCTCTAACTATAAAATATTATACTGTAGAGGAATAATGGAAATACTATAATGAAACAAGCACACAATTGTGCATGCCTATGTGTATATTAATACATGAAAGATATTTATTTTTCCACCCTACATCCACTTCCAAGTCATTAACATAAAGAATTTCTTTTTAATTAAGCATATTTTTTGTCTGAAAGGAACACATGCACTTCAGATTGCAGCACCTAGAAATCGCTATTTTTATTCACTTTAAAATTACTGTTTGTTTTGTTTCACTTTCTCAGTTTTATTCCATTCCACAGACTCCAAAGGCCATTTTTCAAGCTGTAAAAGGACCTTAAATGATTCCAGCACCATTTGCAGGGTTATGACGATTGCACATCATGTCATACTCTTTACTACTATTGGAAAAAAACCACTAAATTTTCTGAGGCCATACGAGATGCAAAAAACCCAAAGTGTAGACAAACGGCCGTTCCTTTATTCATAATTATTTTTATTTTTTGGAGTCTTTTGGGACTTTTTTGTAGTAAAACTATTTCTGAATAACTACCTTAGGGCAGCATACAAGGGTAACTGTATTATAAAACAGGAGCTTGTTCATGACAAAGAAGAAATAAATCAATAACAGGTGCAAGTATCTCAGAAACTGTTACTTCAACATAAATTGTCCCTGTAAGAAGGACAGAAAAATGTTTTTACAAACCTTTTACTTTTTTCAATTCTCACTGGAATCCAAGTCAGAAGAGAAAATGGCTGTTTGCTTAGAATAAAGTGTCTGAGCTATCTATGTGAACCTGACTGTAATGGCAAAGGATGGTGTGGATCAATATCCATCTTCTTCATTCCTGAAGTAATAACTTTCAATAGGAAAATCTATTTACTTTTACTTACCTTTATTTTATTTCATTTTGCTTTAAAGAAGTCCATTCCAGAGGGAGGGTTTAGGTTGCAAACAGCAGTTAACAAACTGATGATTTAACTAAGGACTATAGGCCAGCAATCACGTTATCATTCTCTATAGCCATTGGTCAGGGTTAAGAAGAAACACATTTACTTGGAAAATTTATTTATTATATAAGGAATCAGTATTATGAGCCATTTAAGGCATACAACCTCCCCATGTATAGCCCATATTGGAAAGGTCAATAAGAACCAAAGGGTAATTTGTCTAATCCTTATTTACAACGTGCCCAGAACTGGCCAAGCTTCTCTCTTGCAGAAGCAAATGCTCCCAAAAATTACATGCCCCCAAATGGCTGCCTCTGAGCCCCATACCCATGACAGCCAATCTGACCTCGAGCATCAGCACAGCCTTTTCCTAGGAGCTGCTGGCCACCAAAGCCAGCTCGGATCCTTATTCAAGGGAAAGTCTGCTGTGTGCAATTTGGCAGTGGGAAATTGCTTTTTCTCCATTAAAATGCAGGGATGAAACATTCAGATCTCCTGGACAAACTTCTCAGATCCAAATATTTTTTAAAAAACCAAATGAAGCAAGGGTGAGAGGGATAGGGGAAGAAGGACAAAGCAAACTTTTGTATTTTCCACTTGAATGAATTGGCTCTCAAAAAATTTGCATTCTCGAGATAAATCATAAGCCTCATATGACTTTTCATGTTATAGTGCTTTTATCAGTCTAAACAGTATATTTATCTACCTTTTCAACTCTGTCAGCAACAAAACAAAAATTTATGGCAGCACTTTTGGTATAACCCAGTATTTTTTATTATTAGGGGTGTTTATTTTAACAATGCTCTAAAATGCTGCATCAGATAGCACAGCATCTTTCTAGTAAACACTGTTTTCAAGCTTCATTCATTATCTAGAGCACAGTGAAAGGCTTGCTCATTTTAAATTCAGTTGAGAAGCTGAAGCTCATTAGAAATTTAAAATATTTAAAAGTACATTTGTGTTTTCTGCAGTCACTGCTTTCCCTCCCTACTCGTAAAATCACCTAATCCGAAATTAAATCAAGACTGTGATTTGCCCCTTGCTTAATATTAAGCAACCATCTGTCTTTTCTTAATATAAATTTTTGTGACTGTGGTAGCAACAGCATCCCTTACTGTTCACAGACATGTCAATATTGAAGTCCAAATAAAAGAGGCTGCAAGAGAGACTAGAAAGACAACATATTATTCACACTGCGAATTTTATTAATAATAATTGCTAATTAATCTTAACTGAAGAAGCAGTGTAAAACCCCATGTCTGAATTCCAGGTTCTTACATAAATCTCAAAGCACTCAGAGTGTGTTTTTGTAACTAAGAAAGAGATCACCACATTAAAGCCCTGCTTATATCAACTGCAAGATGGGAAATAGATTAGAGACTCTACTCTCTTTAGAATTTGAAGGGAAACATATACTAATGTAGATGTAACCTGGAAAGACAATTAATTGCAAATTAATATTTGCAGAATACTAAGGATAAGCAATATTTCATTGTCACTAATGTCTGCATATTTATTGGAAAGTAGATTGTGTGCGTGTGTGTGCAATGAATAAATGAACCCCAACTGTACAATTTTCCATGTAGGTTATACAAGTAGAATCTTCACTTTTACATCTTTATTTTCACTGCTATCAGGATAGTAGAAAACAAAATGCAATCACATACAGAAGTATTAGTGCATATATCGCTTCAAGACAGAAGTCAACTATTGAAGCTAAACGGAAGCCACAATAAATCTGAAGAAAAGCCATTGACAATTTTATAAAAAATAAAGAATAGTTTCAGTTGTTAAAAGGCACCTAGGGATTAGAAAAAATATTCAGGGTCTTAAAGGTTTTAGAAGGTTGGTGGGTTTGGGTCTTGAAAACAGTAATTTTTATTCATTGGTTTTTACCTGCAAGAAATTTTGTCATGAAATTTCATCCACCATTTTATATTTCCTTATATTGAGCTGAAACTCAAAATAAATTGAAACTAGGCAGAGACATCAGAAATTAATTAAGGTTATTGCAGGAAAATCACAATATGTAATCAATGTTTCTGATCTTAAGTAGTCCAGGTAAAGAATTAGTGCTACTGTACAGAAGGAGCTGTGTTACAGTAAAACACAGATGAAATATCTACTAGGGTAAGTAGTGAGTTAGAGGCTTTAGACATAATTATGCTATATATAATTTAAAGCTCAACTTCAAAGCAAGTAAGTGCTATTAATTATCCTCTGCCCAACACAGCTCTTAAAATGTCAAATTAAAAAAGACTATTGGTAATTGTATAAGTTATGGCAAACTAGCTCCCTCCAGCAGTGACAGGAGACAGCAGGAAAAAGCAAGCAAGATATACCTTTCCTCTCTGATATTTACAGCTACTTATTCTTCATGCAGATCAAGAAAGCAATAATGCTTGTACTGAATTTCCTCAGCCCTCTTTCAGGGACTGCTGCTGCACATGATCCCTCTGCGAATACCAGCTGCTAGATCAGGCTTTTTTTGGAACTTCACCAGACACTGCTGACCTGCCTTTTCCTTGCCACATCACCGGGACATTGGTACCTGTGTGCAGGGGAAGCAGAGCAGGCGCCAGCGGCATCTGCAGCAGGAGGGGGCAGGTACAGGCAGGCAGCCTGGCCCCTGCTCCAAACACGCAGCTGAACTGTTCCCAGCTCAGCTCCATTGCCAGGGTAAGGGATTTAATTTGCTCCTGTGCCTCAGTTTCTTAACTTCCTGACTCAGTTTCTCTTCTGCAGGTGGTCAGAGCAGGATGCACAGCAGGAAGAGCACCACACAGCTCCGTTTCCTCACGGCTCGGGAGCTTTACTGAAGTCCCTCTGCACAGTGAGAGTTTGCCAAATCTCAGTGCCCTGGGTAAAGGGCTAAATATAATAGGAAAATATAAACATATGGGTTACTGCACAGGAAGATTTACTTCTATAAGCATTAGCCTAAAATGGAAATACTTGCATATAATTTAATTTCAAAGGAGAGGAAAAGAAAAAGGGAAGCTGGAAATTGCATGTTTAACCTGGGCATTTTTTTTTCCTTTCTGAGGCCTGTGTTCAAAATTTAGCTTGCATGCAAAGTGAAAAGATTTAAAGGCTTGACCATATACGTATAAAATCAACATCAAATTTGTAACCTCAGGTTGTGGGGAAAACATTGTCATAACAGAAGAAATAACGTGCTGGGCAGGAAGGCTGTGCAACCTGCCAGAAATACACATTATATTCATCCTGGCTCTTAGCCATTGCTCACTCATAACCTCTATAATTCACAAAAATTATATATTAAAAGCACGTAATGAATGTTGAGTTATTTTGAGTTGAGTTACAAACTTAATAGGCAGTTGTCATCATGCCAGATTACTAAAGAGCTAGCAGATCCTTATCCGAGAACGAATCTTTTAAGACACGGTTTCTGAATAAAGCTGACATGTACAGTAACTTGTGGATATCCTCCCAATTCAGATCAATTGGGTCTTTTGTGCATTAATATTCTTCTTTAAGAATACTGTCCTGGGAAATAAGATCATTTGGTGTAACTTTTGTTTGATTTCAGGGGGAGGTTGCTACCTAAAGATCTTTAAGAATCTGGCCCTTAGGCACTTTTGAAATTGAGAATTAGACGTTCCAATGTTGGATTAATGCCTAAATACCTTTAAAAGTGTGAGCTTTGGAAAATCCCTTTGGGTGCCTATCAGCACCTGTAGGCATCTGGATACCTCTAAAAATTGCCCCAAATGCTGCTTTAATAGCTCACACACTGCAAGAGGGGCTGACACCCCTTTTCTTTCTTACACAATCCCACAGGTGACTGCTTTCCACCTCAGTGGCTGCTGCAGGTGTTGGACCGAGCACAGCACTACAGCACTAAGCCCTCTCACACGCACAGTCGGATGCGAAGCTGCCGCCAAGGCGTGAGGAAGGGGCAAAGCAGCGAATCTCAAATGTCACAGGCTGCACAGCTGAGTGGGCCCTGGCCTTTAATAATGGCAGGCGAGGAAGGAATGCCTCTCAGACTCATAGCTCTTGCCCAGGCTTCCTTTGACATGGCACAGATCCATTTTTTTACCTTATAACTAAAGGTGCCTGTAACAGCTCAGTTCCACCAAAATGCAGCCTTCAAGCATCACCCACCCCAGCCTGCCTATCCTGCAGTGTTTGCTTAGAGGGAGCACTTTACCAAAGCAATCATGAATCCTCGCTTGCAGTTATAAGCCTTTTTAAGGGAAAACCAGAGATGCAGAAAGTCCACAGTCAATGAAGTCAGAAGCAGTTAGGGGACAACACATAAATAGCTTCTCAGCAACCTCATAATTCAGTTAATTGCTACTTGCAGTAGCTCCTGCAAACAAAGTCCAAGCAGCGGTCTTGGAGGATCAAGAGTAAAGATGTCCTAAGAAAGCAAAAAACATGTGTAGCTGTATAAATGGTTGCAGGATCTGGCCCTGTAAACAGCACAGACCACTTCCTGCCTGGTTGCCATTTGTGCCAACCTTCTGCTTATACAGAGGTTGTCATGTGCCACTCAGCCCCCTTTACTGAAGCCTCATCTGGCCCTGAAAACAAATATTCATTATCAGTTCCCACTGCTTTAACTTTGATAAATATTTCCAATGCAGATGTTAACAGCTAGCAAAAAACCCACATGTGAGGATTTTAATACCTGACAGGTCATAGAAGGTGCCAAATGACCATGTCTGTCTGCTGATCCCAAACATGGCACTCCTCAGCATACACAAAAGCAGAGGCTGGACATATGTGAGCATTAGTCTGGTTTAGGTGTATTTTCAAAATCTCTACTTCCAATGCAAGTCCCTTACAATTTCTCATGCTGCTTTCTTTATTCATAACTCTTTGGCATTAAAACTGCTGAAAGTTTTGGAACAATGAGTTGAGCAAGAGATGAAGAGAAAGTGAATGGTACAAGGGCTGTTACATTACCCTGTGCTTCTCACATAAAGGAACTCTGAACATGTTGTCAGACACTGCACTCTTTTTGAAGCAGTTTCACACATGCATTTTTAATCAGGATTATATTTCACACACATCTATCATCACTTGCAAGTACAGCTAGTCCTCCTTCTTGAAAACATATCTGTTCTCTGTGTTAGCCATCAACTAGCTTTTTCCTTGTATAGATCTACTGTTTAGTGACCCGCTAAATGGTATTTGATGCATTAGGAAAAAACCCAGCTCCTTAGGATCAACACTGAAAATGGCTGCACAACTCCCTTAATACAAGACATTTTCTAAAATCATCTTTATTGCCACACAAATAGTCTTGGTTACTTAGCTTAAATTATTCACTTAAATAAAAATATGATGGATTATCTTGCCTGAAATCATGTCGGAACTCCTTTGAAAGCTATATATGGTTTTACTGAGCCTATCAATTTTGTAATGTACTGCTTTTATTCACTCCTATGACTGCTCCCTACATGGAATTGAAAAAATGCAAAATGCTTGCTCTTTTGTACCAGGAGACACAGAAGGGATCCCCAGGTACCTGATGCCAATGAACTAAAAGTCAGTGGTGAGCAAATTTATAAACCCTTGCAAAGGTTTAAACCCTTCCTGTTCTCTTTAAAATGGAGAGAATTTACCTGACAAACAAAGATGTCAATGACAGAAATCCTTAAATTTTAAGTAAACTAACCAGGACCTGAAGACTAGTAAATTTACAGTAATGTTTACATTTGAGGTTTTTCAGAGTTAGTTCCTTGTACAATTATATTCTGCCATTTTTTGGAAACAGCCCAAAAAAATAAACACTCACTACTCAGAAAGGCCGCATGCTCAAATTTCTCCAGACTAATGTACTTATTTCTATTTTAATGTAGTCATGACTAATCCCTTTTATGAAATGTGTAAAAATTTCAGACAGAGCTGATGATACAAAATTAAGGAAAAAAAAACCCAGTCGTTCTCACTTATTGTCCACTCAGTAGGGGAAAAAGGTTAAAACAATAATCTCAAATTCCTCATGAAAAAGGAATACAGTAAGCATAAAATTGCTGGAGTTCTACAGAAATTAAGTGGGATTTTGTAGAAATTAGTACAAAAAAAGGTAGCATTTACCATGTAATCATATACTTTCTATAGGCTCCTCACAACTATCATATGGCATATAGCAAGGCTAAAATTTTGTTCTAAAAGATGATTTCAAGTTCCCATAGAATATAATAACTTTTCAAAGAAATGTTTTATGTAAAGAATATAATTTATCATATGAAGTGAAAGTGAACCTAGAAAGTTTTAGTATTTCTAAAAGTATTTTAGAAATACTAAAAAGAAGTATTAGAAAGTATTTAGAAAGTATTTTAGTAAGTATTTTAGTAAAAATTATTTAGAAATTATTTTAGTATTTAACAATTTTTTTTTTCTTTCTTAATGTTCTCATTTTCCCTTTCACCAATAAAGCCATTTTAGCAGAAGAAACTTTTATAATTTCTTGAATAGTTTTGGCAAGGTTTTTATGTTTGCTTTCATTTTTACTGTAGTACCGTGATAACATCATGTAAAAGATGCTTTAAACATTAAAATGCTGTTCCACTAGAGCACAGCATACTTCAGATTATTAAAACTTGGATCTTAAAATAGATGCAACCTAGAGAGGATGTCATGGAAGGGTTTCAATGAAAACATCACTTCACCATGTAAAAATGTGCTGCAGCAAAGCCCTTTCAAAAAAACTCACTTGGCTGGGAACTGCTGTATATCGACATATGCCCTGAAAAATACATACCAGCACCAATTGCACAGGGGCATTGTTCACATGAAGTAACTATATCTATATGTTGTCAAGCAACTGGTAGTAAAAGAACTGAGTAAAAGGCATTTGAAATATGAGATGACTGAAAATACCACAGCTGATTTTTTTATATTCTCTGACGGTTGAGAACAAAAAGACTTTCAGACAAAGAATTTAGACTCTATACCACGGTGTTTGACTTGCAAAATGTAATGTAAAATATTGCCAAATGTCTGACAGAACAAAAAATACATTGTAAAAGAAATGTTTTCTAGAAGTATAAATACAGCTCTTTTGGAGGGAACCTCTTGTTCTGATGGAGTGACAGGATTTTTGATTATACTGTATCTTATCATGAGCTTAATCACAACCTCTTTATGAAACTCTCTAGAACCACAGACCCCTCACAGGAAAAAGCAGAAATAATATTATTCCAGCATTATCTCTTTTTCTAACAGACAAATAAGAAACTTCAAAATGGCAGGGTTTTAAGAATATTGAATACTATGTAAAGACAGGTTTTTCTGAGCACTTCACTTATAATACCTAGATTAAAATATCTTTAGAGCTTGTCTGAATTCTGCTATTACAATTAACATCATTATTCATGAGTGTCTCTAAAATTTTTCCTCTTCAATGATTTAAATCTCTGCTCTGCTCTTTCCCTCTCTGAGGCTGAAACTCAGAAAGGAAAGGTCTCACTCCTTCTCTGCATTCAACAGTAACTTACAGTGACTAAGGGAGAGGACTCTGCAAGGGAGGTGGGGTGATGCTCAGGGTGAGACCTTTGAGGCTCCCTGGGTATGGGCAGCTCCCAGAGGAGGGCTGTCAGCCTGTGCCCAGCACCAGCTTGAATGGGTAACTCCTCTGATTGTGAGCAACAGCTCAGGCAAGGACACAGAAGGATGGAAGGCTACGCAAAGAGATGGGAGAAAAGAGCCTGCACAAAATCTTTTTCAGAAATGGTAGTGGAAGAGAGACTGGGAAAATTTACAATACTTACCCAGGTACTTTAGCCCTGGAAGGAAATTGCCTGTGTAGATCTTCAGTGGTAAGCCTAATGGGTTTCAGATTTAAGGCAAAAGGAATAAATTTGGCTGGCAGCTCTGCCAAGTTATAGCCAAAAGGAGACATGAAACATAATACTCTTTCATCAGAAATGCAACTTTTTTTCCAAACTCTCATGGTCTTTTCCACTGGCCTTATCAAACAGAAACTCAAAGTATTTTAAGGGCAGGGGCAGGAAGAGGAATACTTAATGTGCACCAAACTTAATTCTCCCCAGACTGGGAAAAGGGTATCACAGTATTTGGCAAGGGCTGTGTATAGGACAGCATCTTGCCACAGTTCAGCTGGCACCCAAAATCCTGATTTAGGATTTTAAAGTTACAGATTTGCTGTTTCAAGCACTTCTTAGCTTCACTCTACCTGTTCTGGTACTGAAGTACTGAAAACTGACTGCCTAGCAGCACGAAGAGTATATAAATAAGGTTTTAATAATATCTATTTTGTTTTATTTTATTTTAACAAAATCAAAACCAGATTTTACTTAACCCTTTCTAAACTGGGGTATGCAATCAAGAGAGGGGTGGAAGATCTATTGACAAGATAGGCAACATTAAGTAAAAAACTTACTGCTCCTGCAGTGGATGATGTACAAAATGCAGAAAGAGCTTAATACAGCTTATTGTTTGAAGGTGGATATTGTTAAACAATAGCAAGGAATTATCATATTTCACATGGAGTTAATGTGTCCTGAATAGTAAGGAAAATCTAAAAGATTCTAGAAAAGAATGAATAGGCAAGGAATTTTTCAACGCTGTTACAAAACAATGACCAATTAATGCCATAAAAGACATCTTTCCTGAGGAGGAAGAACCTATTTCATCAAGAACTTGGTGTTTTTCAGAAAGAACAGGGGAAAGAGGCAGAAAGAGTCCTTGTGTGTGAAGGATAGCAAAGTGATTAAAATGGAGAGGAATAACTGGCACTGAAAGGCCACAGCAGCAATAGTCACTGTGAATGGGTAAAGACTGCTAGGGAAATTCCACGGGTGACAAACAGTGGTCACTTCACACGGCATGTAACAGCTTGGACAACCCAACTCATCTGGTTTTCTTCAGTCTCCACTGGGCAAGTGGATATGGCTCAGTAAAAATTTCCTTACCAGATGGTCTGGTTAGATTTGAGATGTCACTCAATGATCAGATTTACCAAGAAAAATATGTGACGACAAGTTACAAAAGAGAAATGGACAAAAAGCTGGGATGAAGGCCTTATCAGTTTTATTCTTCCCCTCCCTTCCCACACAAATTCCTTTTGGCCCTGTCTCCCGCAGCTATTGGAGTTTAAGTTAATGATGAAGTGGTTTGTCAGTACAGAAACAACCAAGTTGAAATACATGCTGAGACTGAAAGAAACATTTATCCTGCTGAGGGAACTGAAACCTCTGTTTGGATAAAGTGTGGAGCCATGTTTGCCTCTCTGTTTTCCTAGAAAGCACATGAGTTTACAACTTCTCTGTCTATGCCCCTAAGAATTGCCTCAAGTCCTCTCCATTTGTACAAGGCTGTCTCATGTATTTGCAAAGGATGTTCTCCATGAAGTAAAGAGGTGAGAATATCCATCAGTCCAGAATGAACCAAATTAATTAAAGGGGGGTAAGAGATAGAATTCCCACAGCATTTCTTTTGTTGTACAGTCAGTTCAGACCATAACTACTCATCCTAAGCAAGACATTTAAAAGAACAAGAGAGTTTTAGCAGCACATCAGTGGCCTTTTTCTCTACCACTTCATTTTTCAGTCAGAGTAGTGTCTCAAGAAAAACAGCATAGCTTGTTTAAAATACTGCATTTTTTTCATCACTGTTGAACCAACACTCCTGAGAAAGACCATGAAATTTGTGGCTGGAGCTCCTCTCCTTTGGTTAGCCATTTCTTGGTAGACTAAAAGCACTGATGATGAGTTCCAGATGTGTTAACTACTATGCTTTACTGATGAAGTTATTTTTCATTATCTTACTCTTTATTTCCACTGATAATGATACATGGGGACTGAAGTATAAAAAAAAAAGGAAACAAGAAAACAGATATATTATTTTAAATAATATATTTTCAGGACAAGACTAAATCTAACCCTGTATCTACTATCTTGACCAAGAGACATTAACGTGTGAAAAACTTGATATTTATCAAGTCTCAGTGAAAAAATAGAAAACTGAGATATGCACAATTTTGGAATATAGGAATGTTATATCTTGTTTAAGAGCTGCATTATCCACATGAAGGAGAGATTTATGAGCATAGTCATTGTCATAGTACTTAAGTGTTGCACTCTGTCGCCCCACAGTACTTCTGCTATAGAGTTTCTATGGTACTTTTTGAGGGAAGAAAAGGAATAGGTAAATAAACTCTGTATTCACCCATTTTTTGAGGGAAGAAAAGGAATAGGTAAATAAACTCTGTATTCAGCCAGATGTCATACAGAGGTATAACATTGCACATCATCCTGCTCTACTCACTGCTCTACTACATGAACTCCATCTCTGCTGGAACCACAAAATCACCTCTGAGCTTTTCTCTGTCTCAGAGATAAATGGAGGCAGACACACAACCCTAGTACAAAGACCTCAGCACGTTCCCATATAGCCTAAATGTACTAGCCTAGTGCTACTCAAATAATTTTCTTTTCTAGTGGTAAAAAAAAAATCTAAAAATTACTTTGAAAACTCAAATAAAAAAGAAATAATTCTTGAGGAAATTGTATCTTCAGGTATCACACAAACTTCAAGGAAGGGGAAGAAATGCTGTTGAAATTATCTTTACAATGCAAACAACTGTATTGAGATATGATATGAAATCCGTGTTGAAGCTTATAGATGTTTTGTCTTTGCTTTCAGCTGTGGGGTTCATCCTGTGTATGGCTTTGTTCTGCACTTAGAAGAATAGTGAAATATGATCACATGATATAAATTATTAATTACAGTCAACACAGAGTGCTGTGATGCACACCCATACGCATAATACTTATGGACACATCTCAACAGGTTTGGAGGACAGGTTCTAGGAGAAAATGCCAAGACAGCAAATGATTATGAGAACACTTCAGAATTTTCTTTGTAAAACAGTGCTAGTTTCTTCCATCAGAACAGATTATAAGCTTCCCTCATACCAATTTAGTCAGGAATACCAGAACAATTACAGCCCAGTGCATTATATTTATACCTTGCTGTTCTCACTGACAATGAAGCATATGCAGTATTCTAGCTCAGGGTAATACTTACTGCTAGGCTTCATTCACACTTGAATTTGCTTCCGTATGCTTGTGTTTCTTTATTTTGATTTTGTGTCTCCCACCAGCTCAGTTTAAATAGCTGTAGTAGAGAAAGAGACCAGGGAAGATGGAATAAGTATTTGGAAGGAAAAACAATTAGGAAACATTAGATAGACAATCTGTAACACACTCTGGATAACTTCTAAAATGATCAGAGGCCAAGAGGTCATTAAAGCAAAGTGCTATAATAGACACTAGTTCTGTTCTCGCTCTTTCCTTGGCACACACTTACAGCCATCATCAGAGACAGACCCTGAGGTAAGGTAGATATTCTTGAGAGAGCATTTATTGAGTCACTCTTGTGATATCTTGCAATATTCTTTTATATCAGCATGCAAAATTTAATTGTCTGCTCCAATCCACTCAAGATCTCAGAAGAAAAAAATATGTGTTTCTATACCAATACTTTACTAATTTTAAGAGGGAGGAAAATAACCAATTAAAAAAAAAAATCACACACCTTATTTTGGAGTTCATATTTAATGGGCACATCTTTATTTTTGCATCTGGGTCTCATCTTTAGTTTGAGAAACTAGAACAATGGAAAAGAGCAAAGTTCTGAAACACTATGAGGTGAACATGCAAAAGCTAAAACATTCAGAAAAGTTTTTTTTTTAAGTAGATCGCCTTTGTTATTCTGAAAATTTCTCTCTCACCATCGTAATAAAGAAAATATTTTTAAAATCAAATATATTTTAGATCCATTGTCTGCAGTGAGCATAATGATTTAATAGCTTATAATTTTTTTAATCTCTCCAAAGATTTAATAGAATATGTAAAGTGCTCTAATAATTCTGGCAGGAAGCAACTCCCATATTCATATAAGAAAATATACACATAGGATTCCTCTGCTTCTGTAGAATTACTTACACAGCATCTTCTGATGTTCATTAAACTGCTCAGAAGGCATCCTTTCTGCTCCTACCATTGCACCTCCTGGTAAGTTAACTGAGGTGCAAATATATCAGGTTTGTTGCAAGTAATAAAACAAAGCTAATCAGGAAACAAACCTAATCAGTAAAACAGCAGTTGTACCATAAGGAAGAGCAGATGAAGTTGATTTGTGTCGGATTTTTAACGCATAGGGAACAGAACAATTACTATCATAACCTGCTTCTTATGCTATAAAGATGCTTTTCTCTTTAAAATACTACATCATTTAAAGAAGAGAGGAAAACTTATTATGCAACTAACCTCTGGGATTATTTATTAACTTCCCTTCAATACCTTTGCTTCCTTTTGCTTATATTCCAAATTCTTAACCACCTTTTATGTAATGATTTTTTAAATAGCACCATATTTCTAAACAAGATGCTACAATTTCTGTGGTTTACTCAGAGATTGAGAGTAACAAATTTCAAAGTTTGAAACAAAGAAAGAAACAGAAGAAGAGTAAGATCCATTTGCTGCAGCACTGGAAACATGCAGCCTATCAATACTAATATGTGCTACCGTTAGAAATATATGCCTTGCTCAGTTGTACTTTCCCACTTCACAGCAGTAAAGCCTGACCTCTCTTGATTAACATCAGAGATTTGGGGGTTTAAGACTTGCTTCTTTTACCCATAAAAAAGATGTATACACTGGAAAAAATATAAAACAAACCCAAAACAATTCTCATTTCCTGGTGTTGTATCTCAGGTATTTGCCTTGGATGCATAATCAAGCTAATTTACTGATGTCTCTTCCCAGTCACTGTAACGTAACATACAGAAGGAAGGACGTGGGAGACCAGAATTTGTATTTCTAAACCAAAACATCCTAAATTTACCAAGGATATAGCTGAGTGACTCACAGGCCTTTCACTGAATCCCAGAATCAACAAGGCTGCCATTTGCAGCCCTGGAATACTTTTGTCATTGTAATATTTGAGATGCCCATGCCAAAGTGTTACACTGATACAAACATGCAAGGTCATTGATGCAAGCTATGAAGGATAAATTCCACAGAGTAGGATCTCACAGCATCTCTGGCATCAACCACTGGTACTGTTATCTTTTCCCTGCTTTCCTCTTCCAAATTCAGGCAACCCATAGACTTGCTCTTCAAAATCCAAGAATAAATTGCTGCTGTTTCACTTCACCTTGCACTCCCTTGCATCTAAATTCATGAAAAAGGTAACAATAGTCATCCAACATCATTCTGTACTTAGCTTTCATGGAACCTCTCCCTTCAAGTGTGTTTCTTCCTCACAACGTGCCAATAAACAGATATTCTATTAGGAAACATATGTGGCTTCTGTACAAACTGTGCCTTGGTGCCTTCTGCAGTGGAGAGCCAGGTTCTCTCTGCTGGCAGAAGGACAATCATATTTCTGTTATCATCTTGAATTAGGCTTAGTTTTCAGACACTTAAAAAATTGCACAAGATTTAGTTCTGCTAGGTTTTTTTATTAAACTAAGCCTCAAGAAGTTTTCACTTTGTTGCTAACAAAAGCATATTTTAATCAAGCTCTAGACAAAGCAGTCAGCAAATGCATTTATTATTAAAACAAACTTCTTTAAAAATTCAAATCTTGACTTATTAAAAAAAATAATAAAGACTTTTATGTAGTTTAGTATGCAAGAGTTAGATTGCTTGACCTCTCTTTTAATGACTTAATTAGCTGTACTAAAGCCCAGCTGGGCCTCTGCTGACAACATAGCTAGATATTTCAATCAGGCAGTGTTATGGAGAATAAGTAATAAATGCTACCTTGTCGCCATACAGTCCCAAACTAGAGTGCATGCTGGTAATGCTAAATTTGATCAGTATGCCTCATATTTCAATTAGTCGTGGTCTGAATCACTAAAACTGTGTAATGTGTATGAATTCCTGATATCAGATACAGAGCTACAGGCTCCCACAGTTAGAACCCATTGAGTTTGCTTTTATTAGCAGCCAATTAATGGCCAAAATCTGCATTGCTTTTAAAATTTATAACCTCTATTCCAGCTGCATCCATGGCTCCTAGTATACTGTATACAATCAGATCCATATCGCTGTCTCAAGTCAAACAGCTGCAAACTGTATTCTGTCTGCAGAACTGCAAAATCCTTCTATACAGAAGCTTTTTTTTAACCTCTTAGAAGTTCTTTTCAAAGCCCAGCAGCACCAGTCACTTTGCGACAATGAGCGATTTAATACAGAAAGAAAGAAATCTACACCAAGGTAACCTCTTGGGATGTGCTAGGTTTTCAAACGAATGAAACCCTATCACTTTGGCACAGCACAAGGGCAAGCAAAGCCACTTCTCCTGACCAAGGCTAAGAAAACATAAACATATAAAACCCAACCCTCATTGAAAATTAACCCATAGAAGTCTGGAGACTCATTAAAAAATCCTGCCAATGCAGAGATTAATATTTTAAAGTCACTTTCACAAATTAGTAACACTGGAAATTGTAATATGGAGCCTAGTGATCCTTAAGAGATTACTGCAGAGAAAGAGGCTCATGCCTGCTTCCCCTCAAATGGTTTAATGAATACTTGAAGATTTCTAGACATTATTTTTAGGAACAAGTTTCTATTTCTGTCACTTGATATGCCAGGAAATTTTGATGTGATCCAATTCAGACATAAAGCATAGTAACTTTATGTCCTGGTAATGTCATGTCATAAAGCCATATGATAAAGGCATATCTGACATCTGAAATTGTGCTATTATTTTGTAAAAGTAATTTACCATATGTAAAAATGTGCAGGCCTAGAATATTTTTGGACATCCGATCTTCCAGTGTTATCTGAGACAAACACTGAATGTTTCTGTTTTTTCCCCTGTCTAAGCCACTAACCAGGAAAAGAGGGTAGAAGGAAAACAAGAAAAACAAGAAAAAGGCTGCATTATTTAATGCTGAAAGTGAACAACAGACAAAAAGTATTCACCTGCTTAAGTGCCTTGATTTTATACATGGGAGTGTGAAAAACTCTTCTCCAAAAGTAATACGCAGCAATAAAAATGTTGTGCTTGGATAATACAAACTGCTGTCATGGCTATTTAAAAGACAATAAAATCCTATTTTACAAAATTCAAACACTAATAACCAGCATTCTTTCTAACTGCTTAAATACTGCAGTAAGTCTCCTAATGCCACTGTGAAATCACAAGCTAGTACTTCAAAGGTGTTCTATCTGTTACAAATTTAATCTTCGCTGGTATGTCACAACTTATTTCATCCTCTCAGAACCTTTGAGATGCAGCATAGTGGCATTTTTGTTGTCCTAGGCAACCTGAACCAAATTGTTAAATACCTGTTTGGTGCCCCCAAAATGATCATAATAATATTGCTTACAGGATTTACATTACACTTATTCTGCTCCTTTTAGTTAAGAAAGGAATCAAATTGTTTGATTCTTACCAATGCAGAGGAAATATGCTGGAAACATTTTAAAATGCTTTTAAAGAATTTTTTTTTTTTAATTCTTATGGAATACAGTAATCACACCGTAGGATGTTTATTCTGTAGTTCACTCAGCTCCCGGGAAAGCTAGAAGAGGCGAGTGGAATGTATGAGACAATCAAAGGGATCCTATAGGTGTAAAACTGGTGCAAAAAGGGTAAGAGTTACACCCGGCCATAATGGGGGATGGTTCTCCCTACATTACATGCATTATTGCGAATAAGCACATACGTGACACACATTTCTAGGCACCTTTTTGTTTTCCTCCTGAGAATGCACAATTTATATTTCTGGATTACTAATTTGAAATTATAGTAGAAAAACAAAATAATAAAAGCATGCAAACAAATTAGATTGGTATTTCATGTGATTGGTTTAATTATTTTACCTATCTCTTCATATTACAGCTTTCTGAAAATCTGGACAAAATAGGTAGTTGGACTTGAAAGAAGCTGTTTTATTTCAAATACAGTGAAACAATTCATAGATTTCTCCCAAAATATGCAGAACCTCCTCTCATTGTGTACAGACACATGAGGAAGGATGTTCCTAAGCAAGTAAGATTTTTACTTAGAAATTATCTACTTCAAAAGTTAAAGACAGGTGCTGCTTACTGAAATGTGAATTCTCAAAAAGAAAACCTCCCTCCAAAGAAACTAAAAAAAAAAAAAAAACCACCCCAAACCAAAACTACTCCACAGATGTTAGCACAGGAGTTTATCAAGTCTAGGAAGGATAAATATACATGTTTGAGACTACTTAGCTGTAACCAACAGGGATCCCTTTGACTTTTGAATTTTTACACATATTTTAGATACAATCAGGGAGGAAAAAAGATCCAGCACTCAAGAACATCAAGTGGATTTGTGACTCTCTCTGGAGGACTCTGGGCCCTTACAAACATATGAATGGATTATGCTGATTTTATACATATTTAATCATCATAATCCACATGTTTTTATGTATAATCTGCAATCCATATTACAAATGGGAGAATTTTATCCACATCATAACACTTCCGTGCTATAAACAACAAAATATTTCATTTAGCAAATAAGGTCAATAAAATTAAGGAGAAAAAAAATTACTTAATTTTGCATTTACTTTATTCTTTCCGAATTCCAGATAGAATGAACAAAAAATTGAAGTGAAAATTGCCTTTATGTTTATGGGTTGAGGCAAGGAAAATACTATTGCCGGTTTGCTTACAGTATGTTGGTCTTTGAAGTACTATATATGTATTTAATAAAATTAAACTCCTATTTCTAAACCTTTGAAATATGTTTCATTATGTAGATGATCACACTCAATTATCTACTTGTTTGGACCCTAATTATTAAGGCTGCTATTTACAACAGGCTTATAAGGCTTTATATGGCTGCTATTTTCAGAATCAACAATTGCTGTTTTCCTACTTGTTTGTATATAGTAAGTGAACTTCTAAATAGCTCATTACAGGTTGCACAATAATACATATGTTACAAACAAAACACCACCAAAAGAAAAGACTGAAATAAAGGGATCGTGCATAAGAGTATGTGTAGGTAAAGCATAAAAAATTGAGCCAATAGACACAAGGCTGGAGGCAAAATACAGATGTGCATAAGATACTGCTGAAAACCTAAAAGCAGGGCACCAAATACACTCTGCTGCCTTAACATACAAAGGGACCTGAGCGAGACTAAGGAGTCCCCACACACTTTCTCACAGGAAATGCAAAAGAAACTTTTATAAACTTAATATTAGAAAACTAATTTGACAACAGAAAATGGAGGAGGAGAAGGGAACGCCCACATGAAATATCTATTATTTAGATATTATCTGATGGGCAGTAGGTAGTATGCACATTCATTAGGGATGTCCACGTGCGACTCGTGCCTAGCTTGACTTTGTTCTGACATTCATGAATTATGCAGCCATTTCTAACACAGAGAAATGAGAGTGAATTATGCTGCCCACTATCACATATTATCTCTCTGGATACACACTCTTTAACACTCAGGTTTAAACATGTTTATGTGCTGCTGTGACCACCCAAACACAAACTCGCTGTGGGATTTTCATTCTCATGTATGCTGTGTATACACACAAATGAGCTCACACATGCAAATGAACTAATCACAAAGACAAATGCTTGCAAATAAGAAATACACAAAAATATAAAGGAATGAGAAATCTCCTTGAAAATCTGTAAACCTGGAAAACCAGTTCAGTTTAGATGTCATCTATAACAAGATAACAGCAACTCCTTTAATGCAAAATTGTTCCTGATGGGCTGTGTGACCATTAAAACTTTATTTTTCTGCCACCAAGATTCAAACCTCACAGATATTTTTTCTTTCCCTTTTACATCTTAACAGCACCTAGTCTTTCCTAGCACAGCCATGGATACTTTCTTATGCATGTTGTTATATCTTCTCTTACAAGTCTGACTCTATTATCACTTTGCAAGTGACTTTTTAATTACTGTTACTTCTAAGATGAGATTTGGAATTTAAAAACATGCACACATGGGGTTAGGCTGGTCTTTGATTATTAAAACCTTAAGGTTCATAGACTACAAGGGTCAGATGGGACCACAAGGATCCTCTGAGGATTGCAGGGCTGGAATCTGCAGTTGCTACTCAGACAGAGATCCCACGGAGTCACAGTACAATCCTCCTCGGGCAGGCAAGCAAGGCCCATAAATTCTTGGAAGGAACTTAAAAATGGAAATTTCTCAATCTACATAGCTTCTGATAGGTCTTGTCCATTAAAATGCAATTTTAGTATGCATTATGGATAATTACTTTTTATTTGCCATACAATAGGGATTCTTGGTGTTTAAATTATTCCCAGAATGAATAGAATTGTGCTTTTTGAAGTAATCCTTTGTAATAAAACAGAATGCATTTTGTCAGATAGCTGGGTTTTTATCTGTGCTGTAATAAAGGTACTTAAAAATGTAGCCTCAGGCAACTGAAGCAGGATTTCAGTTCTTGAGGAAAACCAAAGTAAAATAAAAATTTTCCCACACTGCACAATCTAGTCATTAATTTTACTGGAGGCAGCCAGACATGCATGCCAATGTTTTCACTAAGTAAATGTGTGGTTTAACCATTAGATTCTGTGCAACTGGAGTTAACTGCTACCAAATATTTGATTTTTAATTTTGAGGTTTTATGTCAGACTGAAATAGAGTATAATTTCATTCCTTTTAAACCTATTATGATGAAGATACAATACAATAATAAATATTTTCCTTAATTTTGACACACATGCAATCAAATATATATAAATTCACATTAAAATTTTCACCGTTTATGCGTGCTTAAGGAAACAGAAAAGGCTTCTTAACAGCAGCTTGTTGGATTCTATAGAAGAACATATGTTTACCATGCTAGAAAGTAAAACAGAAACCATATTCAAAATTTTGTATTTTTCCTCTAAGGAGTAATTATTATAATATATGTGTGTATTTTGAATGACCAGATGAGAATAATAAAGTACTTAGTAACAAAAAGTGCAGCTTATGCAAACACTCAGTAAAATGTGTACATAAACACACAGATCTAAAAGTCTCCTAACTTCTGCTACATATAGACATTCTGTTATGAAACAGAAATTTTTCAGCAGATGTCTTGTTTGGTGTAGATTCTCTGACAGTCAAAGCCCACCAGATGAAAAACCAGAAACAAGCAGAAATTCCAACTCTGTGGAAATAAGCAAAACTAGGAATCTATTTAGTAACAAAGTGTAAGGATTTGATAACTCCCTGGTATGCTATACATGAAAAGTTTTCACTCAACTGAGGTCAAGAAAAATATCAAATTAAAAATTTTAAGCATATAGTGCAGATGCAATGGGTTTACCATTGATGCAGACATTTTTGATAGATGTACATTATCTCCAAATAAATGTTTCCTAAGCACCAAATATTTCATATTGAGACTAATTTGAGATAAACACAACAACTTATTATTACACAGCATTTTCACTTACATCATAAATGAGGTGTGACCAGCAGAAGGCAGTGTTACAATAAATATATATGCAACTGCTCATTTACAAGCCAGTTTGATATTGAGATTTAGAGTTTTCCTAACTTTTCACAATACATCTCCAGTTTTCCCTAGGCACTTCATACCAAAACCATCTTCTCAATGTAAATAACTTTAGAAACATATTTAAAATACGTCAGAAACCATTTCTTTCACACTGCATTGCTTTTTCTTTACAAGTTAGCCTCCTTAACTTTTTTTACATTGCATCTTTAGCTTTATAAGTTCATCAGAGAATTGTGTTCATACTTACCATTTCAATACAGCATTATGCTGAGCTGTCCCCTCATGAAACAGGACTCACACTGTTGAAAAGATGGGCATTGCCTCCTCAGCAGTTTAGCTTACATAATTCAGACCAAAAAAAAGCTCCTATCATCATTTCTTATTAACCTTTAGTGGTTTGCTCAACATCTGATAGAACAGTATCTGGTACATTCTTAGTGGAACTCCTGTAGGTATAATGGAACATACCTTTAATTAAATTTCCATCAAACATTTAAGTTTAGCATGTTTTAGTATACAAAATCTGTTGGATACCTCCCCAAGTTTACAAAATCTGTGTTAAAGGAACCAGCATTGCAAAAAAAATGTTACAGCATATGTTTGGATTTTTGTATTTCAAAGTCCTGACTACTTTATCTGAATTACAGATTTAGAGCTTTGTTATGTGTGATAGTTATGATAATATGATCACTAAAGGCACGGAGACAGGGAGACTCAAATCCCTTTGAAAATCCCTTTCTCCATTTCCTACAGCTGCTGCTGGAGTTTAATATCTGATAGAATGATGAAAAAGAACAGGCCAAACTCCAGTTTTAATAAAAATTTTAACAGGTCTACATATAGTTATGAAAAATGTTATTTGCAATGCCAATCTTTAATAAAATTTTCTTAAACCAAAGAAAATTCCCTATGGGGAATCTGTTATGAATGTGTTTTTCATATGTACTATTTAAGGCTGTTTAAAGGTTATGAAAGTGACTGGTAAAATAAGTTCTATCACAGCACAACAAAATCCTACGCGCAGTCTCGTTTTTGCATTTAATCAAATAGGTAAGCTAGTCCTTCAATTTTCCATGTTTGCTCTAAAATAAGTATTTTCAGCTTGCATTAAAACTTTTCTCTGAGTGAACACTAATAATTCCTAGCTTGTACATCAGCTGCAAAGAGAGGTCATCTTGGCTCAAATTTACCTCCCTTCCAAGAACATATTGATTTTGAATCCTCCTTTCAGCTAGAATCCTTACAATTCACACATCCTCTAACAAAATATTCCCTGTCATAGCCACTTTGGTGCATGTTTTAACAGTATTTGAATAATTACACTGAAATAAAGGTAAAGGTAAAACACTTGCAAAATCCAGATTCCAAATTCTGTGTGCTGCATGATTCACTGTGTCTTAAATTAGCGCACAGTGAAATGTTGTAACTGTACTATATCCTAATTTCTTGGAGTAATATTATTGAACCAAATTTTCTACCTGTAACTTATGCCTCTAATTAAATAGATTTTTTTCTGGATGACTGAAAGTTTATATCCACTACAAATTGTTATTAGTCCATAAAGTATCTATATAATATCAAAAATTACAAATTCCCACTACCAAATATATTGATTACCAGCAAGAAATTATATTGCAAACCTTTTAAACCATCATTGCTAATGTGCATATTTAGGGCAACTGCAAAAATGCCTGTATTTACTATAACAACTTCCTGTTCCTAAATCTTTATTTTTCTTTCCTAAATTCTCACTTGCATCTCTGTGGTCATATTAGAGCATGATGTGTGTACAATATTGACTTCCTTAAACAGGTACTAGTTGGTGCAAAGCAGTTTATTTTACAAACAAATGTCAGTCATCGTATATCCATGGAAGACAGAATATGCATGTTGCATAAAGAATAATTTTTCTAACTCTAGGCTAACAGAAGTAAGGAGGGAGGGGAAAATCACAAAAACACATTCATGAAGTTCAGTCTCCTCCACCTTAAAATTCCAAGTGCAGACTCCATTCACAGAAGTTGGTCTGTGCCCATCTGTCTATGAGAACACATGTTTTTTTACAGATGATGTGAAATGACTGAAGCCAATTTTGAACTTTATGCAGTGTTGTAAAGCTTTATCTAATCAATGAAAACAGAATTTCCATGCAATGGAGATAGAGTAAAAAATGCCATTACTATAAATATGACTAGCAATTTAAAAGAATAAATGGCAATTAATATAACTAAATAATGTTATTTTATATAATCAATAATTTTTAAAAATGTAGTATCAGCCTCTTTATTTTAAGTTTTTGTTGAGGTTCATATTTCCTGTGACATTAAGCAGGGGATTTGGAAAATTTTGGAGGAATCAAGGTAACAAGAATGTTTAAAAGAATAATTTATTGCTGTGACCATTTTGTCCTCTGATTTCTGTTTTGGGATTATAGTGGATTATCTCTGTCTAAAACCTATTTTTCATATCCCTGTGGAAATCAATTGACAAGTTCACAAGCAGGAAAGCAAAATGAAGAGATCTAATCAACATCTAAATTCAAATTTTCATGCTGTGGTAACTTTGAACATTAATTTTATAAAATATTAGGTGCCTCCTCAAATACAAAGCCTCCAGGTGAAATTTAAACTAGCTTGAAACAAAAATATATTATTAAAATTAAACACTAAGAAAATTTTCAGTACTTATGCAGATTACATTTGTCAGTGTTTTATTTCTGATGTCACTTTTCAAAAAATCCCATTATGATTCTTAAGAAAGCCATTAATTTCAAAGAGAGTTGTAGCAATAACATCAAATTTTTTTGAGTAGTTAGAGTTTGTGTGCCAAAATGAAGTTACTTTAACAGAAATAAATCAAACATTTACCAAATTGGATAAACACAAAAACAACAATTTTAGTAATAAATTTCCATTGGGACACAATTTTTCGAATTTAAATTTAAAAAATCTTTTCTTCAAATCTTTTTTACTAATATCTTATCACTAGAAATTAACAACAAAAACATTAATGCATAAGAATCAATTTAATACAGGAAAACACCACTTTTAAAATAATAATAATTTTTCAAACATATTAAAATCATTATTGCTTTGCAGTGGATTTAGTTTACCTTCTAATATTAAAAAAAATATTAGCCAGCTCAAGTATTTTCATTCTCAAAACTGTTTTAGCATATTTCAGTCTTTCTAGGTATGATATTGCATGACATCCACAAATAAAAGACCCCTGTCATTAAGCTCCCAAATGAGTATAAAATCTTCATCATATTAATAAATGGTTTTTATTGTAACAAGATTACATGAAGCGATCAAAGAAGATAAATACTTTTAAAGCATATATTTTTTACATAATAATTAGTGGGTTTTAGTCATAATTATCTCACCTTTTCATTAAAATAATTTAGAAGTTGTTTGGTGTTTCTACAAACCCACTTTTTGATCAGCTATGCATTTTTGTGAGAATATATTAAAATCCTGGTGTTTGAATTTATTAGTTTCCAAAAGAATAAAAAAATAGTTATCATTATTTCTTCCTATTTCTTCGTAAAAGTTTATTAATATAAATTTTTCTCTCCTGTTTCTGCAGATTAATAAAGTTAAGATCTTGTGGAAAGCTTTGGTAACAGTCTGATAATCCACAATTGTCCCTTTTATTATTAGGAAACCGGATTTATGAATGCAAAAATTATATCCAATTTCTTGTTCCCAAACTGCTGGTATTTAAAAGTTTCCATAGTAACTACAAAGCATAATAGCAGTCCCCATGTAACTCTCCAATAATAGCTCTAAAAAACATCCCTGATATTTAAATGCTTAATATGTTAGAACAACTTTCTTAAACAGTAGAATGAATTACTCAGTTCTCAGGCATTGATATTTTAAGTCCCGGTGGCTCTGCAAAGCAAAACCCTAGTTTGCATCTGAACACAGACACGGTTCTGTGTCCTCTAACAAATGGGACAAGCTCACAAGAATGCTTTTTAAAGCACAATGAAAATATTTAAGCTGCTTTAATAGAATTGCCATTCTTACTTCTATTAGAGAACAATGTTAAAGACCTCTTTGTTTTGTTGCTTTCTATATTATCTTCCTTATATACTAAAGAACACAGAGATACTATCTTTTTCTTGATTTTTCTTATCTTTAAGAGCTCAGAAACATGAAATGCTGATTATTTCCTAATGAAAGCATAACTACAAAACATATTACCATTTTTAAGTAATGTTTTAAGGTATTTCACCCAAATGCAACATAAAACAGGGAAGAAAAAGAAGCAGGAACTAATAATGTCATCGGGCCATTTTTGGTCCAGTGACATAATTTAATGTTTAAACATTTTATACACATTCATTTTTTAAAAATCTAAAAGAAAAATTATTTTTCTAGTAATTTTTTGATTCACCTTCACTGCAGTTACCAGATACCTTTTCAGTAGAGATTTTTGGTTGATTCTGTTTCACCCTGCAGACTCATCAGTTTATTTTTCTTATGGTATTCAAATCCAGAGCATTGCATTTGTGATTCAACACATGGAATAAAATTACATCTTTTGACAGTAAAGTGTGCAGGACAGACCTACAAACACATAAATTTATGTCCAGTTGTAAGCAATCCTGTATAATTTCTTACATTTGCTTTGGTTTACTTGCATGAGGAAATCTACTCATTTAACCATTTACAGAACTGAGTACAAGGAATGCATCATTTGCTTCATATAGCTAAATATATATGTGACAATTTCGCAGGTCACTGCAGCATATATATTTCTGCAATGGTCCACAAAGTTTACGATCCCTTTGAAAACTAATGCCAGGGTCTCGTGAGCACTTACTGGTGTCCATAATCACACTCATGTGAGTACTGCTAGACTGTTCTCAAGAGTAAAGTCACTGAAACACATAAGTGTTTGCAGGTTCAGGACCTAAAATTGTTAATACCATACAAGTCCTGTACAAATGCTGTGTTAAGGCGCCATCCTGAAAACACTTACTCCTGAAGTATGCAGCAGCTGTGCTTATTTCTGGGGCTAACCCCTTTGAAATGAAGAGCAGTAAGCAGTAAAGTCACTACTAAATATTTAAACGACTGTACTCTGAAATGTGTTCCCTCATCCTTTCAGACAGGGAGACAAGGGGAAGGTTAGAGTTCGAAGAACTTAGTCTCTCATGTTTCCTCAGTGATGGAAAGCAGTCTGAAGCCACAGATTATCCTGAACAAATGTTCTAGTGGTGTCCAAGTCTAGCTCTAGCAAACAAAGAGTTGGAAACTATTACAAAAGCAACACCTCCCAAACTCTCATATTTTTGAGGAAATAATTCTCTAATGTACCTAAGATTCAAAGTATCCCTAAACTGCTGATAATTACCAGATTCTTAGGGATTATTAATTAAGAGAAACATTTTTACAGAATCGTCACATAAAACCCCAAGACTCAGATGGGTAAGGCATATAAAAGTTGCACTTGGGAAAGGGTAATGAAAATCCATTCATTTTATGTTTGTCCGTGCCTGCCATGGCAACCTAAACCAGACTACAAGTGAAGCTACAGTGGCGGCACAGCAGTGACTGTGGTGCCCTGGGCAGCTGTGCCTCTCCTGGGCACCCACAGCCGCCTCGCTCAACTTTCCCTGGAGTTCAGCAGCCGCGTCTCCTCCACTGCCACAATTTGTCACTCCTGCCTGAGGACGCTGTCTCACAACCATGGCCGTGAGAATAACACTGCCTGGTGGCACAGACTGTGGACTTAGTGGAATACTTCTGTTTGACACCCTTTACCAAAGCAGACATTTCTGTTTATTTGCCCTGTTTGGTTCTCATTGTGAGCTTTATCTTGGCTCAGAGATCAAATGCAAGCCTGCAGAGCTAGTGAGTACAGACCAGAATTAAAACAAGATGCCCGCACAGCGTTTGCCCGTGACACAGTTCACCTTACTAAATATTTTATCAAGATATGGTTTAAGAAACTGAAAACATGAGTGCTTCTTTCAATGTTGCTTTATAGCATCCAGTTTTCTGACTTATTCTCTATGTGCATGAGCTTATGAAAAGCTTAAACACGTCCATAGCAGCTGCACCAGGGCTACATTATAGGCACCTAAAATACTAAAATTCTAAAATTATTTGCTGGCCAGTAGCAGGCTTCATGTTGCACAGGACCAGAGAGACACTGCATTTTCACTCTTGATACAAGAGAAATTCTGTATAGAAACAACATTGCTACTTGGCCAAAGTATTTAAACTCAGAATTACACTGTCTTTCAGTTTTGAAAACAGATTAAAAAAAATAGATCTATAGATTTTTAAAATATATTTTTTATATACACACACATTTCTGACATGTTCTGGTATTTTGGAATTGAGAAAACAATTCCAAAAAACTGTCTTGTAAGAAAGATACAGTAATAATGATCTTAGTGTATCATTATTAAGAAAAGTAGCACTGCTCCACTTCTAGGAACATTTTTCTTTATAAGAAGTAGCAAAGTCTCAAGTTCACCAAAAGTGTAAATCTGAATCCTTATGACATCTTTGTGACTCCAGTAGATTTATTTCACCTTCTTCATAGAGTTGGTGTTTGGGGGATTTTTTATGTCTGTGTTTTGGATTGCTAAGCAATACAGCATTGCTTCTCATTTTAAAATAGAGATTCTTCAAATTTTGCTAACATCTGAATGAAAATCACACTACTAAAGCAGTGCCTACAAAAAGCCTTGAATTTTCAGCAAAGGCACAGAAACATGCACGATGTAAGGGAGGCTCTGTATGTGTATGCAATTTCATGACTGTGCCATTATTGGCTATAATTTATTTGCATACAGATATATTTTTCCCATAAAACTCATCTTGAGCTGTATTGCTTCTCTTTGTATTTCGGGATGTTACTTTATACTATGTCAAATTTTTTTCCTTTCCTTCATTTGGCACCAAGTCAAACAGAAATATGTCCACAACTGTGGGATATCTTTGAAGAACAAATTCTTAAAAAATAGTGGTTTCCCAAATGGATATAATTCCAAATGTTAGAAGACTATCCCTGGCGTACTTCAGCTAAAATTAAAAGCATTGATTAATATAGTCTGTTGTTATTTGAATGGTAAAATTTCAAAACACACCCTTTTTATAGTCTCACACATTTAACACAGACTTGAGCTTCCTAATACGCAAGCACAGATGACCAGGATTTTTATTTTGAAGCACCAAGTACCCTATTTATTTTCCTCTGAAAGTGACTATGCTACTATTGTTTTGGATCATAGCAATGATAACTTCAATATGGGAGTTCTGAAGCTTTCTACAAACCCGAGTGGAGTGCCGCAGCAATGGAAGACTACAGGTATCACTGTTGAGGGAAGCATTTGAACATATCATGTGTGAACACAGTTCCTTTTATAGATAGGGATAGGATCAGTTTTGTTCTGATTTGGTTTGGCACTCAAACTCTCCAGTTGAGAGCTGGGTTTTATATTTCCATATGAATACATGTGGCACCAGATAATGTAAGGTTGCTCCAAGTTTTTGTTTCCAAGTGCATGGGCCTACAACAATAGAACATCAGAAATACTTGCTGCTCCACCCCACAGAGGTGATCAGAAAGAAGGAGTGAGAGAGCGCCCAGATTGACACAGCTTTGCAATCTCCTGTACTTGAGGTACATTATTACATTAATACAGCAATGTTTAAGGATTACACTTGGCATAGCACAGCCAACATCACAATGTACAGCCACCAAACATGTCCATCTCAACAAGTCCCATGGCTCTGGCTTCCACAGGCCCTCCCTCTGACTGACACTGCAAAAACATTTCAGGTACAGAGACAATCCCTTCTGCAGGCTCCTCCAGGAAGCTTTCTTTCTAGTTCCTCCCACCAGTGACATCTAAAGCCATACAGGGATCCTCTTTGGACTTTTAAATTCTCCCTTACTTAGATTTTCACAGCATAAAATGTGCCATATTATTTGCACCATTGTGAATGAAAGTAGCTGAGTTTTTTCTTTTTTTTCCTTGTCTGATTGTTTTTTTCTCCCTGTCCCAAACCAATAAAAAAATAGAGATAGATGCAGGACTCCATTTACTTCCATCCAGTCTAAACTGTTGAAAAAAACCCACTTGGTGCTTGCAACACCCCAGGGACCACTGCTAAAGCAGAGTGGGCTGTGTGTGGGTTCCCCTTGGCTGCCATGCCTTCACCCCTGGAGGCAGATGTCCTGTTGGGTTGCTTGCACTTCATACACAGCAGCTTGGCGAGCAGCCGAGTATGATATATTGGTATATTAACTAACTGCTATACTTTAAAGAATAAGCAGGCATAAAGTAACAAGGATTTAAAGCACTAGTAAAAAGTGACTTAAAGAAGGATTTGCACATTCAGCGGCAGACCATTTTTTACAATTATACCAGTCCAAAAACTTCATGTTCCTTCTCTATAAACCTTGTTTATAGTGCAGAGCCATCAAGTTACAATGCTACTGCTTCTAAACAGTAGCACTTCTAATTAAAACTACTTTTCTTTTTTCTCAGATGCTGTAGTCCTACAGTAAAATATCTGTGCATAAAAGCCAAGTTAAACTGTAGTAATTTTGTCTGCTTAAAAAAAATCTTTACTGAGAACAGAAAATAGCTTTTTTTTTTCTATAGTGTTTGCACTTGAAGAGACTGAACATGAACGATGCCCCAAGGAAGAACTTCATTAAAATACATCTAAATATCAACTTTTTAAATATTAGTATTTTTTTAATACAGAGGGGTGGATAAGAAGGGGATCAAACCACCAAAACGGGAAACTCAATTTCGTGCTTAAAGATTTGGAGGGAGGGGGAGAACTCACTTTATATTCATATCTTACTCGTATGCTTTTTCTTCCTGCTCCCTGCTTCTTTCTACTTCTGAAGTAAACCACTTTTTGCTGACAAGTCAAAACATTTCTGTTCAAAGCTCGGTTGTGGGTCTTAGGGAAGATTTTGCATCTGAACAGCAGTTCATTCCACTCCATTTTATAAAGGGAGTATCCCACACTTCAGAGACTATGACTCATTGTGCCACTGCAGCTGTGACTCTGAGACTAGATTATTATTTTTTTTACCATATATGCAAAAACATTGTTTCTTAGGACCATGTGCTAGTCTTTATTTATTGGTATGATCTAAGTATTTCCAGAAAATCCCATCTGCTGCTTAGGAGTTTGGAGAGGGGGACCTTTCTCATACATGTTCCCCCTTCCCTCTTAGCACAAACTCTCCTAAACCTTCCAACTATTAGGAATGACAAAGGAAGAAATTTCTGCTAGATAAAATGAATCTTGAAGATACTTTTCATGCCAGAACAAATTTCCCTCTTCTAGCATCAGTATCATCCCTGTTCAACATTTTAGGTCCATTACTAAACTCTTAACCCTTTGTTAGCACAAATCCAAGAATGAAATTGGAAATGAGATGTGCAGATTCAATTATAAATGAAAATATTTTAAACAAGAGACAATATAAGGACGTGAGAATCTTCACGGTACAGACTAAGCCTTTCTGTTTAAGGCTTCCCACGTGATTTCCAGAGTTTCAGTTCATACCATACCATAAGTTAATTCACCTTTCCAATAAAGGATGGAATATTTCACATAAAGCATGAAGAAGAAAAAAAGAAAAAAAAAAACAAAAACAAACAAACAAAACTCAACAAACAACCAAAAATGTAAAGAGACACATGCATCAAAATGCTTGAAATTAGTAGCATCCTTGGTAAGTCCCAGAATAACTGCCAGTTAGGCACTATATTACTTATCAGTTTTTTGGGGGGTGTATTTGGGGAGGTCTTTTGTTTGTTTTGCAAGCTTTTGTGTGCATTTTTAACTGTTTATTTGTTGTTTTTTTTCTTTTAAGACACAACTAGATTATTCTACGTGTTGGACAGCTGAAAGGGTTATTTGTACTGTTATGCCAAACACAACTGTCCTCTCCTTTGCAAAGAGGAATTCTAGAAGTCATTTTTGACACAAAGACTAGAATTCTAGAACTCAATTTGCCACAAAGTTTCCAAAATAATTTTCAAATGCTATATTGTGGCTTTAATCTAAAGTTGGTCTTTGAAATCTAAATTGACAGTTAAGTCACAGAAGGATTTACAAGAAAGAAACAGAGAAAATAAAAATGCTAACATGCACTAACATAAAATGTAATTAGCTATGCATGGGTACATCAACTCGGATAATGAACGCCAAAACTAGAAACAACAACAGAGTTAAAAACCAATACTTTCCATATGCTTATATTGTACCATAAGATTATTGGACTTTTTCAGGGAAGCAAGCAATAAAAATCAATTCAATACATCAGCAATCAGAAAAATTATCATATAATTTATTCTCTATGGTAATATAAATTATTGTCTATTGTAATAGAAAACTGAATTGCAATGTAAATTAACATAAGTTATGGCTTAATTTATATTAAATATATCAATGAGAACAAAAATATTTACAATACAGCTTACTGTAACAGTTTATTCTCATGCAACTTTAATACTAGATTTTTTAGAATATTATTAAAAATAATTGTATGTCCTGGTTTTATTATTCCATTTATCTGTTTCATTTATTATAAACTTCAGATTAATTTTGATGAGGTTTTGCTTTGTTTTGGGTTTTTCTTTGTTTTGGTTTTTTTGAATGATGAATGAATGAGAAGAGGAAATTATTCTCCACTACAGAGTATCATATGTCAAATATTACAGCAACATATCAGTTTTGCAATTCGCATTTCAGAAGACTCGCAGACTGAGCTAAGAAAGAGACAAGAGTTACAGAAATATTTGTCTCCATATGGCAGAGTCTGATTTCTTGCACTAACATTAAAAATCGGCCTCTGCTCAAAGTTTATGCAGCAGCAACGTAAATCCCGCAGGCGTACGAGGCGCACGGCCCCTTTCCCAGACCTCTGTGAGTGGCACGGACACCCTGCAGAGCCGCTGGGTCAGCACACGATTGCCCGTGCCGCTGAACCCCTGCGTGGGGCAGCCAGGCAGGGCAGCTCTCCACCAGCACAGGCAGGGTCCGGCTGCAGCACCGCCGCCGAGGGGGAGCAAGAAAGGCAAGGCGGGGATGTGTGCACATGGACCCACCAGTTCAATTATTGCATGCCCTTGTATACTCCAAATCATTTAATGGCACTGTATAAAGCCAAGTTACGTCAACAAGAACTAGCTAGCTTGAGTGTTCTTTATTTACACAGATTCTGATCCAAAGTTATCTTTAACCTTGAGAAACCCCCAATACAAATAGTATATTCCATTTTTTAAAATATCCTTTCCACAAACTGAAACACTTTCTTTACACTTGATTCAATAATTCAATAATTTTTGCTGTGTACTATCCAATGCTCTTATATTAATAGAGTAATTTAAATGCTACAGTATTGGCATATACCAAAGGAAAGGCTGATGTTTTGGTAGCAGAACTTCAATTTTTACTACTGAAATATGAAAAGAATCAGCATCTTAAGCATATCAGCCAGCAGTTCCTTAATCACATCACTTGACCATTTGTTACACCAGTTTAGTCCCACCAGTGGCCCACTCAAGCTATAAAAGTGCAGAATTTAGAAATTAAGAAGCCCATCAAAAGGTATATTTCCAAATGAAAAGGCTTAAGATGAGCCTTCTGAATCAATATTTAACTATCTAAAATAAAAGCGTCTACATTTCCAGTATGTTATTTGCAGAAGGGCTGAACACTGCTGAGCCCCTTCTCTGAGAGACACAGTTCAGCACCTTTAAAGAAACAGGATGAACTTAATTAGGTCTGAGAGGTGAATTTAAAACCCTAAGATTTAAAATCATGAAAGCATGTCTTTTCCATACAATACACCTAGAAATGTGGGAGGGAGAGATGGGAAGGAGTGGTGCAGAGAGGACAACAAAGGAAAGGAAAAAAACACCCTAAGTCCCAGTTGAATAATTTAAAGAAATTAAGTACATTAGATATTACAGCACATAATTTGGAATCTTTTTTTAGAGATAAATTATTTCATTTACCAATTTCCTGTCCCTGTACTGAATGTTCATCTGAGGTTATTACACCACATTTTATAAATATGTGAAAAGAAAATCTATGAACAGCTGAATCTACTTGCAAAAAAACCTGAAAATCATGTTCCCATTTTCCAGTCTTTGTTTTCTTAAGTCTTATAATGTGCCTTCACAGAATTAAGTGAGGTATAAAGATAGAGATTAATATTGCTAAACTTGGAAATTTTATAATAAAATGAAGACCTATATTCTTCCATCCGAGTAAATTTGAATAGTTTTCACTCTTTTTAGTGGAGCATGTTGCTTCTAATTGCACAGATAACATGCCTGGTTTGTAGTCTATATTCAGAAGAACAATTTCACTTGATCTTCAAAAGATAACATCAGAATTAATTTCTAATAATGTTGGGTATTCTTCTCAAAGGCAGCAATGTAAAAAAAATTCATTTCTGAGCTATAATTTTTTTCATTTTCAGGTTATTCCTCATGAAAAGAAAATTGATAAAATACACTGTTTTCTTTTCTTTTCTTAATCTCTCCTCCCACGTCTCATTTTTCCTTTGTTCTCTATTTTCCTCATATTCACCCTACCAAAATATAGGAAAAGACTGTCTCTAGTCAAATATTCTCAGCACTGCCATTACATATCATGTATGTACTACTTAATTTACAAAATTTTTATGAACTCTTCCTTTCCTAAGCGGATGTATGAAAAAATACTTTAGTAGCTTCTAAGAAAAGTTAGAAAATTGTCTTCAACTGACAGAATTAGGTTTTAGATTCTGAAACGAGACTAATCATTCCTTAAAAGTGCATCTTTTTTTGCCTTTCTTCTCTTCTTCCCCCCCTCCCTCCCAATATATGTACTGTAAAAGCAGTTAATTTCACAAAAGTCTGACCTTAGTAAAAACCCTTCCACGTTTGTCACATTTTTCTTAGTAGAAGCTTTCATTTATACAATATGCAAAAGTGAATTTGATTTTAAATAAAGAAATAAAGCTACTTCTTTTTTATTAATAGTTCAATCAACTTTTTTCTGGATAAGAAGAAATTTTTTGACCAAGTAACGTATAATCCTGCACGTACACAAAGAGTTAAAAGATCTTTTTGTCTGGCATAAATTAATAATTTCACGTCTCACACATTAAAAATGGCAATAACAAATGCCTTTAATACTACCACTTTCTAAAGTCACAACCACAAAGAATCAAAGAATGCTGGATATGTACAAGTACATAGCATTTATAAATCATCAAAAGGCAAACATGTTAATTGCAACTTCCTCTATCACCGAAGTCTGTCTCACTTACCTGTCTATTTACTATAAACACCAAAGAAGTACCAGCAGGAAAAGAATAGTCCAACAAATAAAACACAGGAAGAAAGGGCCACTTCTAATTTTAAAATAAGCTAAACAATATTAAGAAGTTCCAAAGAGGTGCCAAGCAACTAGTAGTTGCAGACAATATGAAGGCTACTTTCAAAATCAAAATATAATCTTGGAGAAGCAATAACAGAAGACAACAGCTTGCACTCACAATCAAACTCCCCAAGTTTCTTACTTAGTAAGAATTTCTAGGAGATAGACACAAAAGTGTCTTAAGAACTGAATAAAGTAAATACCACATGATTTAAATAAGAAACATATCTCAAAGCATATCGTTAATAAGCATTTATTATGTGCTTAGAAAGAGTGTTTACATATAAACTTTGATGTATACTCTATATCTCTCCATCAGTACATAAAAATTAACTGTTCACTTTGAGAACAGAAGCATTTCATTGATATGAATTACGTTATTCTGCACAATGTGAAAGCATAGATTGAAACTGGCTTTCATAACAAAATTGGTTTTTTGAAACTCAAAAATGTAAATTTTTCTGTAATTATAGTTGAACATTCTGCTAAAAGAATGTTCTGTTTATAAGGTCTCTGCTTTTGTGCTGTTGCATTTCTTCCATTAAATTCACTAGATTTCCTGTATTTCATATTCTTTACATCTAGAGCCTCATGACTCTTGGAACCCCAAATATGTACAGTACTGTAATTACCAAATTACTACATTTTATGCTGCAATACAAAAAAAAGTTCGACAAATATTTTATCAAAAAATAGAACTGTAAATCAAGTGTACATTTTTCACAACTAGTGTAGGACTCAAATATTTTTCAGAACTTCATTTCTACTGAATAAACATTTTGAAAGTGCTTCGAATTTCTATTCAAAATTCTCACTAAGGATTTTGAAAGGTTTTATTTTATTTGCTTTATTTAATACAAATATCATCAAAAGTGAGCAAGAAAGAAAAACAAGGTTCCATTGCTGGACCTTAGTGGCTTTCATGCCTCTGAAATTATATGCAATAGAGTCAGATTCTGAAAATCTTATCACAAATCTTGCCACTCTCTTAACTTCACAAGTTTTTTGTGTTCTTTCTCTGCTTGACCTCCAACATGACCATTAATACTTCATGTTATTCCTCACCTGCCTAGCTTCTTTCTTATTGTTTTTCATTCAGCTTCTGGGTATGGAAAATTATTCCCTCTTCTATGTTTTTGACCTACCTGTAGGTGGTACCCCAAAATGTTTCTTCCTACATATAAATGGAGCAGTCAATATTCAACAAGGTACATTATTTTGGGGAAAGTTTATGTATCTGGTCTGCTAGAGATGTGATGTTGGTATAACTCCTTTGAGATTTGGGGAACCCATGAAAATGGAAAACAAAGCAACCAACCCCAAAAACAAAAGAAACACATAATCAAACAAACCAACCAATATACTCCATATTATTCCACCCCACACTAAGTATTTGGACATCTTTGGACACATTTTGATTTTCAGAAAAGTTTTCTCATTTACTTTGGTGTTTTGTCTGATCAACTTGTGAACTACACTTCTCACTTTAAGAACAGGATACACAAAGACTTGGCTTCATTCACTTCAGGTCAAAAGTCATCCATAACAATTTTGAAATATCCAGTTAAAATAGGTACTCATTTCAAGGAGTATTTTGCATTCAGTTTGACAGAATTCCTAAAGCCTCCACAGTTTTCCTTGCTTTGTTTGCTATATACAGGAAATATGCTACTGAGTCATGGCACAGTGACATACATAATTAGAAGCCCACACATATTACAGCTCATAAGCTATTTGAATTACTTTTGGATCTATACTGGAAAGACAGAGAAACTATGTAGAGCAGTTGCCTGTGTGGTGCTATATTCCAACATACCAAAATATTTCAAATAGATCCCACCAACCTGCAGTCAATTATACTCATGGGCTGTAAAGTCACATATACTCACATTTAAGAACAAAATCATTAAATCCAGAGCTACCAGTGTTCCTGTTCAACAGACTCAAAACACTAAGTGGTCACCTTTCAGAGGCTTCACACCCTGGCTCCAGCATGTGGTTTTGCATGATATGAGATAGAAGTAGTCATTTTTTACATTTTTGTTAAGTCACAGAGTTAGATATAGAAGTTGCTATTTGAAGATTAGCAGTAACAGCTTTTTTTCCTTTTTTTCCCCTTTTTAACAAGACACCTAACAATTTGTGCCCTGAATAAAGGCGTTTTTTATGTTATAACTGTTAAAATAATAATTCTAATAAATTATAGAAGATATTATTTCAATTATTCTTTATTTCTGTAAAACCCATTTCTTGTTGTACAAATGAAAGTCCAAAGCTGTCTGTGAGATGTCTTGCAAACGGTTCTATAATTCAAGACCAACCCATTTTACTTATTCATGAAATCTGGTGGCACATCTGTTTACCACAAGAGAATGTCCAAAGGTGTTGAAAAACATATTTTATTATCACAATACAGAGGAATACTAGCCTTCAAGTAAAAAGATATCTATCTTCCTGCTTTCTCCTTTAAACTGAGACTGAAACATGGACATATACAGGCATACATTATTAGCTGGACCAGGTAGGAGGAAGTAATGGAAGGAACAAGAAAGAAATGCAGCTTTGCAAACAGCCGTGGTCACAGAAAGGATTGCTGTTCTTTGTTTTCCCTGTCTTTCTGTCTTTGCTCCCAATCCTCTCATTTCACCCTTTTGCAATCAATGTGACAGTGACTCCACAAATTAATTCAACTCAACTGCCCTACTTTATAATTGATTTTGTCAGACTTTTTTTTTTTTACCAAGTTGGTGATTTCAAGTGGCTTGAATGAATATCTAATTTGACACAGGAAATAAACAAAAACCACAAACAACAATAAAGTGGAAAAAAAAGTGTGTGACAGCATGGAGAGATTGTAAGAAACAAAGAACCAGGACTTCAAAGCAAAGCAGCGCTTCAACATGCTCATCATTTGATATAAATCTGAATATTGGGCTGCCTGATACCAAGACAAAAGAAGGTACATAGGAAAGAGAAATCATAGCAGGCTATGACTGGAGATTCTAGATACCAAACATCTCTCAAAATTTCTATACTTATTTGTGTTGAAGTGTGAGGTCAAACACCATTTGCACAAAGTCTTTCCTACGGTGATAGAAAAGCTGGGGGTTGGCAAGGCTATCACCACAACCAAACAAGTGTGCAGAGACACCCCTAGATCTGTTTTGGCAACATGAATTACATGAGTGCTGGAGGACCTAAGGACTGCTAGAGAAAGCAGATACAAAGTGCCAGCTCAAGTACTCATGCTCCCAGGAACATGCAGATGCCCTCAGGAGAGCAAAGAATGGACGAAAACATCCCAGGAGATCACAGTGCCTCATTTGAGTTATCCCCATTGCCACGGATCACCCTCCCTACTGAGCAACCATATCATAAGGCTGGATGCTTCTCAGAATTGAGCCCTCTGTCGGAAGATATTCTGTTACATGACTTTTTGGCTCATTACCATGATAAAGTTCCCTGCTCAGGCTGGCTTCAGTACTAGTCAGTTGCTACAGCTCAGAGGAAAAAATATACAGTACAGTTTAAAAATCTTTCTAAAATATCGCTAACAAATAAAGAGCTTGCACACATTTACATTAATGAGTAGGTTTTTTCCCTTGTTGTAATTACCTCTTTCATTACAAATGGGAGGAAAACCCAGATTCTGCATCTGTTTTCCCATTATATAAATAGTATGTAAATTAATTACCATCTTCCCAAATGTGTAGTTCTACTGGAGAATTTCTGAGATTGAAGTAGAAAGATCTTTAGAGGAAAGCATAATTAGATCTAACACCAATTCATATTTTTTTACTAAATGATGTCATATAAATTATTCTAGAGTTTTTCATGGGAACCACTTGATTTTCATCTGTCTTTACAATTATATTTAATAACAAGACTTACTATTGCTAGTGTGCTTGTTTATGCTGCACAATGACAAACAGGACTACATTACAGCAAACCCATTTCTGAAAGTTGAGTGTCTCACTCTCCTATCAATATAAATGAAAGATAATTAAACACAACTAATCAATTATGAACTCTAACTACTTCTATGAAACACTGAAAAATTTATAAAGGAAACAAGACAGAAGGAAACACCTCCTAAGAAACTGTTACAGTGATACATCAGCCCATGCCATGCTTTTTAAACTGCACAAGGGATGAAAACATGCACTTTGGCAAGAAGAAGGGAATTGCTTACCATGTGCATTCTGCCATCTATTTTTGCCCAGTGAGGGCAGAGTGCCCATCCCTGCAGGAGTCGGGTCATATCACCTCCTGAATATTTCTTGGGGCAGGACTTACCACAATAGAGTCTGCTGTTCTTATTAAAAATAACTTTCAATATGAGAGCTACAACAGCAATTAAAAGACCTGTTTCCACATCGCCTCTCTCCTTTAAGCTCCTACCCAGGTGTATTATACCTAACATCTGCAGACCTACAGTCCAGATCCCCTAAGCCTTGCAAATCCACAACAGGTGGAAACAAGATTTCCAAGACAATTCCTGTTCCCAAGACTGCCCCCCTAAATACTACAGAGCATCATTAAAGCCTACTTACAAACAAAATTGCTTGACTCATGAAAGAACTGGATCAGAATAGAGCAGGGAAGAGATGCACACTTCAGTGCTCTACCTCAAGACTCAACAGCAGCTGCTGAGGTTTTTGCAAGCTGTGAGCAACTGACAATAGCAACTACATCCTCTATCCAAACAGATTACCTGATTTATACTAGGTTGTTTGTGGAAAGCCTGCTTTACATTAGACAATTCCAAAGCCAATGCCTAAACTGTGATAGCACAATGAGAACAAGCACTCTCTTTCCCTTGTAGAGGAGGGAAAGAATGGGAAGGCAAGGCAGCAATGGATGGAATAGGAACCAAGTCCACAGCCTCCTCCTACCCCCAGAATGCATGTGATTACCTGAGAAACTGAAGTATCTCTGGGAGAAACGGTAGCTCCCGGAAATCAGGCACAATTCCAAGCAAGCATGACTTGCACACCCAAGGGCAAGGAAGACAGTCTTCAAGAAACTGCTAATAACTTTCATGCTATTACAGTGTTAAGGGTAGCAGTTATTAGCCATTTTAAAAGGCAGAATTGTTCAGGATTTAAATACATTTCAGAAAATATCCAATTAGGTCAATGACCTGTGTAAACAGCCATTTAAATATTCCCATTTAAAAAAAAAATAGCATTACTTAAAGTATTTTTATTAGCTGGAACATCACATTGCCTAGTTAAGAAAAAGCATGTGAGCCACTATGATCACAGGCACTGACAGTGAAATGCAATAGCTACAGCAATTACTATGGCACTGGATTTCCTTTTCTAAATTCAAATTAAAACAATGAAATAATAAAGGTAAAAAATATTTTGTTCAAGGTCATCTCCATATATCAAGTATATTTGTCAAAGTATTTACTAGGAAGTTTGAAATTTAAGATATTTTGCTTCAAATCTCTTAAATTCTCTATCATGTACTTAACTGAAAGAAATGCAAAGGCTCAGTGAGGCTTCATGATAAGAACTAAGCTCTATGTAATGAGCAATTATGACCATTAACATTAAAATACAGGCCACATCTTTCAATAACAACCACCCAGAACTTTCATCCTTGTCATGTGCATATCCCCAGTCACCAACTGGGCAATGCTGCACTGGAGGTGGGACGGCATTTTTGCAAATTTTGCAGCAAGAAGAGATCCCTAGGCATATGCACTGACCACAACTGCATTGATGGTACTCCATAAGCACTGACCATAACTGCATTGATGGTACTCCTACCATACCACTGCCTGGTGCTTCCTTAGCTGAAAACACTTCTCTAAAAAATCAATCACTATGTAATTGCAATGTAATCGTTTTAACCTTACTAGCCCTTTTTTGTACCTCCTGGATAGATTTGTTGAGATTTACAATTGCAATATAATTGTTTGTCAAAACAATGAAAACCACATGAAAACCAGGACAGAGAGTTATGTCCAGGAGTAAAAACTAGCAGCAAATAATTCCTTATTCAAATTTACCATTACACTATCCAGCTCTTCTTTTATCTTGAGCACTTCCCAGAATAGACATCCTGACATTCTGGTCTCACCCTGAATATAATAAATATTATCTGTCATGAGGCTATAAGTCTCAGAGACATATTACTCAGTCAGTTGCCAAATTATATCAGTTTCAGGATAGATCCACCTTTCCTGGAAAGTTCTGTTATTCAAAGCCCAAGCTACCACTTCCACTGATACCTTGTCATCAAAACTCTAATCAAGTTCATTGAATGTAATATGTTTGATGGCAGCATGAAGCAAATTTTCTCCTAAAGCACTTGTTCAATTTTGTTTCATTGAACAGGCTGGAGAAACATTTCCAGTGACCAGTTTATTCAATAAAGACTGTCACTTTAACATTATTTTCCTTAATGTGATACCAGAAAAAAAGCTATCTGTAACCAGCTGTAATTATCACATACTTATTCTCCATATTCTCTCATCTTAGCCACCTGTTCAAAAACATTTGCTGTTTATGTACTATTTCTGCTACTTATCTGGATGACCAAGTCTGTGGTTGTGAAAGCTGCTTCTAGACATAACAACCTTGAAAGTATGAATATCCAGAGGTACAACTTGTAATGAGAAAAGCCAACATTTTACAAAAAAACCCTATTCATGACTCTCCTCTTGATCATCTGCAGTTTTTATGATACTTGCTTTCTGTAAATACCTTCTAAAACAAAATCTCATTCAGAAACATTTTTAAACTGGTATTTTAAAATTTTTACAAGGTAGGGGGGTTGAAATAAAGCAAATTTTATTAATTTTGGTTCATTTAATCACTTCTAATATGATGCTGATGCTACTTTAATTCTTCTCTTGGTATGGCTTTGTATTTTATTACTCCCCACCTAAGGGCTTTTTCCAACATATATCTGTCACTTTCATTGCAATTGCCATTTAACTAAAAGACATTACAAAAACATAGGCTATAAGCCAATAAAAAAGTTAATAGCACAAATAAAACTACTTAAATAGATAATTTAGGCTAAATTATTATCATTTTAGAAAAATATTCGTTTAAAAAGTAAGCAAAGAAGGCAACAGAACAACATTATGATGTAAGTTGTAGCCAACATCTGCTGTGAGCTGTTTCTTAAAACAGATAGTCAAGTATTGTAAAAACTATGGATATTGTCAAAATGAATAAGTACTTAGATTTGACCAAAAAAAAAAAAAAATGGGGGGGGGAGGTGGGATGCATTTTGTTTGGTTTGGGTTTTTTCCCCATCTATTTACATTTGCCAAGACAGACTTCATGACACTTGAAATTATCTGCAATTAAACATTACATAAAACTGGATTTTATTACTAGTCTGTGGAAAAAAGCTGAAATTCCCAGAGAGGCTGTAAGTTTTCAACAGCTTCATCTGAGAGCAGAGAAGTAGTCATAACCATTTCTCCAACAGATTGGGCGAGAGCTGCCAAAACCCCAAAGGAAAAACCTTTTGTTTATATCAGCCCCCACTCAGCACGTGGAAAATACAGCTGCAGAGCTGGTTCTCCTGGTCCTCCAGTTTCACACCCTTGTGGACAAAACCAGCCAATTTAAGTTTGTGCAGTCACCACTGTGACACACAGCAGCTTAATGAAGCAGTTACAACAGATCTGGGACTTGCAGGGGAAAAAGGCTGGGCCTCTAGCAAGGGGAAACTGGAGACTCAGGCACTGGCAAGTCCTCGGAAAGCCTCCTGCCTTCATTTCCTAAAAACACCATTCAAAATCCAGCCTTTCAGTACGACCCAAAAATACTTAAAAACTTAATATATATGTGCATTTGGTAAATTAGGCTAATCTTGGAAAAAAGCTCAGACATGTCACTCCTGTGGCTGGCTACCCAATGCCATCTGCATGAGGACCACTCTACAGTGGCAATTCTATTTTCCATGGAAGCAAATCCCCAACACCTGTTTGAAGTATGGCAGAGAGATCTGTGGCAACTGCGGCTGTGGTAGAGAAGAGGAGCTGGCCTTGGTGGCCTGACTGGGCCACCATCTGTTTGGCTCCAGGCATCAAACTCCAACTAAGAGCATATGCATATGGCTCCCTCCATGAGCAGCCACCAGGCTGAGGCACTGGGGGAGCAAGGGCTTGGCATCTGCTAGTCCCTGACAAAAATCAAGATGCCCTCAAGTCATCTTCCTCGCTCTCCCTGAACAGCCAAACTTGCCAACATGGCAGTAGAGAGGAAAGCAGGGAAAATACTTCAATACTCGGCACCTATTAAAGCCACAGTATCCCACCAGGACAATTAAAAAAAAAAAAAAAAAAAAGAAGAAAAAAAGTCATTCTTAGGAGGTCAGAACTCTTTCATACATGAAGCTACAATCACTCAGTTTTAAGCAATCCTACAGGACACCACTTACAGCAATTTTTTTTTTTTAAACTGTTTCAATCTGCTCTGAGCATTTGCTCCATGTCATCAGTTTTTCACTGTCACTGACCTGCCCAAGAGCCAGGCAACCCTGAAGGAAACAGCCATGATGCTGCAATTCCTATGAGCAGTTTTACTTATGCCTACCTTACCACTGATACCTCACTGGAACATGTACACTTGCAAAACCAGCACAGAAAAATTCTAACCCTCACTCTACCTCATCACTCTCCTCTGCTTCCCCTAACAGCAAGAGGGAATGAGGACAGGAAAGAATCCATTACATCCATTAACTGCAGGAATTTCCATTCTTCCCCACTCAAAATACAAGCACAATTACTGTTGTCAGAAAGGCCATCCTCTCTTCACCTCACCCTCACTTCAACAGCCCTGATAGCACACATCCCCTCTTTTAGCAGCAGGGATCTTGGAATGGGAACAACAGTGGAGCCAGCAAAGAAATAGCAGGCCAAGCAGCATGTCTATACCCTGGGCTTAGCCTGAGCCTCTGATCACCTGCTGGTTACCGGGCTCCTTCAGATGGGCTGCTGCTGCTGCATTTTTGGCAGGTGAAATATGCCACTGCCACACCAAATGATAGGCTCCTTTGCACAGTGCAAAGGGCAGACATTGCAGAACAATCATTGCCATTGCTGATGGAATTTCTTATAACCCAACCTGAATAACATGAGCTTAATAAAACAAAGTCAGAAATGTCTGTTATCCTGTTATCCTCCTAATTGTAAAGAGAATCAACTATAATATAAACCTGAAACTCTGGTGTATGTGGTCATCAGGCTTTGCATGTGGGGTGCAGCATGTCATATGAAGAGACTCGCTTCCAGTATGAGTCTCTTCCTAGCAGTTGCCACAGGAACTCACACACATCTGAGACCTATTAGAAAAAAATTCAGCCTGAGTTTATAAACCCTAATAATCTCTGAACTGATTTAATATCTTTAGTAGTAGGCTTTCCTGTATTGCTTTTACCTTTTGGAGGTCAAGTTTTAGCTCTTAAGAGGTCAGAACTGTTGCACACATGAACCTACAGTCACTCACAATTTCATTGTTTTATTTCAGTTCTAGATTTACTCCCCTGGCTTTTACTAGCAGACATATGAGGCTGTGAGTGTGATGTGCCACAGCTTCTATCCTGCTGTCTCAGCACCTATACATCAGAATGTCATCACCCTTGGTGCTGCTAACACATGCCTATTTGTAAGCCTCATGGGTGGCAATAGGATCTTTCTGCTGAAGGTTTCATCCCACATAGAATATTCATTTCTCTGCCAGTGTTCAGTGTGATTTGGTAACAGCTCCTCTACCAGTAGCATTTTTTCATATTTTTATTTTTTTTATAATATTTAATCAAGTGTAGGTGTTTGATAGGAGATCTCTAGTCAATTGCATAGATATATCCAAATGTAAAAAATGTCTTCTCCATGACTATTAGTACAAATATCAAACTTTTAGAGCATTGGCCCTTTAGCAATGCCACTGTCTCTTTTGATCATCATAGACACACCAATTTTTCATTTAGTCTCTAAGACAGATGCTTGAGAGAATGAATAATCATTCTCTGTTTTGAATCCTAGGATATCTAGAGGCATCCTAGGCTTTGTTTTTTTTTTTTTCAAAAGTTTCAGAAGCAAAGCTATAATGCATTGTGTACTTTGAATACGGTGCAATTTAATTTATGAGGCTAATATAAAGAACAGTTGCTGCAGATGTAATGACTTCTCAGTGCTATTACCTGAATGCAATTTTCCATCTCTGAGGCATTATTTTGTTTGTGACACTATATCACACCAAGTGAGTTGCTTTCCTGCTCTTTGATTTGTTTCTTTTTTTCTCTTGCATAAAGCTTACAAAGTCTTGTTGTTGGATTCTTGGCACTAAATTTGCTTTTTGATTGCAAATTATTGTTTTGCTATTATAGTCCAAGTGAAAGATAATTTTATTGTTATCCATTGTCTACCCATTCTCCAGTCTCACTGAGGAACTCAATTTCTCATATCCCATTTCATTTGTTCTCTGCTAGTTTCATTACAATGATTTTCTCCCCAAGCTTCTCAGGAGTCATTTGAAAAATTTCCCACAGAGGCTGCTCTGGTTCCATTCTTCATTTACTTGAGTAAGCTTGCATATCTTAACAACACTTGAAAAAGTTAACATACACTTTTTTTATCCTTCTCCTTTGAGATCTTGCATATTTCACCCTTTTTTCTCTAAAATACCACAGATTAATTCCTTATTTAAGGATCATCACAAAGGTTTGCACAACAGAACAATCTTCTGAACTGTTTCTTGATTACACTTGAATAAGATATATCTTTCCATGGTCAACCTCCTTAATCACTGATTTTGCATATCCTCAAAACTGACTCCTTTTCACCTCATACTCAGGGGAAGAACAAATCAACCAAACAGGGTAAAAAAAAAATACCTTCAATACATCCTCACTTAAGCAAGCACTCTTCATGAGGAGAATTCCACACAGTACCACCCCTAGCCCTTCTTCCCACCACACCCCCAAAACTTACAGAAAACTCACAGGCAAAGAGCCATCAGATTCCTCCCAAGACCAGCACAGGAAGCTGGGGGCAAAGGGGAGACTGATGCACAGAGGAAATAAAACTCAGAACACTCTACTTCTTCTAAGATTATTTAGAGATTTCTTTTTTGCTTTGAAATTAGCTGCAAGTTGCACAGATTTCATCCTTCTTGTCCCATTAGACACCTGATCCCTGGCCACCACCAGCACCAACAACTTGTCTTTACTTTTAACCTACTTATTGCCTTTACAATTCACAGAGCTTTGAAGACCTCTGAAAGGGTACAGTACTAATGCAGCATTCAAAAATAATCTGTATCTTAATGTACAGAAGCATGAGAGGCAGCTCATTATAGGCAAGTTGTTAAATTATAATGTTCACTGAGGGTGGGTGTCTTTTGTCTCAGGCAGTTGGACTAGACTATTATTTTATGTCTCTTCCAGCTGAAATATTCTATCCTGATTTTATTATTCAGATAAGAGCTACTCACCACTATTAGCAGCTGACACTGCATGTGTGTCAGACAGAAGACACGAACCGTTAGTCCCTTTTCAATAGAGAGCAAGAACTGTGTTGTCTGAAAGGGAGGAAGTTTCATAAGCTCTGCATTTCTGCATAGGCTCCCATGATGTTGGTGTCTGATCTTTTGAACAAACTCAATGTGGGGAAAACCTGAAAGGCCAAAACAGACACACTATGAGTAATTTTCGTGGTTTCTCAAGATATCTCTTCATCTTTCACAATGAAGATAGGGAAAGTGGCAAAATACCACAGACAGAGACACTGTGCAGTAGGTGGTACACATAGCACATATATAACAGAATGGTGCCTAATAAAAGAGCTCTTTCAAGTCCTAGAGCTTTACTATACAGTATTAATAGCAACACAAGGTGAATATCTATAAAATATATTATTACTTCTGGGCTTAGGAATACAGTGCCACTTGGTTTCTTCTAGGTTTTTTACTTGCTTTGGAGACATAACATCACTTAGTCTGAGGAAGGAGATCCTTAAGAGAGGGTGTTTAGATAAAGGAAACTCATCAGTTTACAATCACTTATTCCTCCAGCATTTTCTCCTTCAGGCCATAACATTCTTTAGCAGCATTCCTTCCCTCACCTTCACCTTGTCCCCAGATAATTAATTTTTTATCTTAGGCCTTAAAACAATCAGATCCCATGTGTGTCTTCCCCGAAACCCATGCTCTGCTAGAAGTATCAGGAGTATGTCTATTTTATAAGGGAAAATTTTCCACAGAATAGCTTCTCATCTTACCTCAGCATCAGAAGACAACTAGAACACACAACTTAGGAACAGAGACAAGTCAAGTGGTGTGACTGCCTTCCAGCTCCCTTACCCTACATTGCACGTGAAAAAAACCAACCCATTCTTCCATAGCCACCAGTCTCTAAAGGAACTGATTTCCTAGGCAAACAAAGGCAAAATTCAGTCTCCACATTCCCAATTAACAAAAAATTCAGGAAATTTTACCTGTTTTCTGGATTGATTTGTCTCGTGTGACTTTGATCACTCCCAATTGATATGAGCACTGAGGCTGAATTTCACTTGAGGAAAGTCTTGGAGACTAAGCTCTGCACTCTCAGAGTAAACAGTCCTTGACCACTTGCACAATGTGTGGTGTTTTTGCCTTGGTTGAAAATGCTTTTTCAAGATTCCTTTCCAACAAAAGCTGTAATTTTTTTTTTTTTTCATAAACTATAAAGAAGTGGCTCTCTAAACTGTAGTAATTTACTAGACTTGGCAATGCAAGTAGGAAAGCATCTTCAACCAGGAGGAGGTTAGGTGTTATAAATATTTTCTGATCATCTCTGCTTCATATATTAGCTTTTTGCTAAAAGCTCCTCACTCAACACAGAAGTATGTGCACCATCAGCAAGTTCAATACCTCAGAGAAAACAAAGCATTCAAATACAATTTCCAATAACTGATTTTACATGCTCCTATTTTACATTTTCAAAACGTGAAGGATCATAAAGTAGGATGAGTTTGCTTTTGGTCACATTAGCTTCCACATGAACTTCAATAATAAATTATTGCCTGATTCATTTTGTGAAGGAGCCCTTGCCATAAGGGAGATCACAGCAATCTTGCTTTACCTCTCGATTTTCTAATAACCATATGGAGAGAAGATGTAACACCACTTCCCCTCACTGTCAGAGTAGCACTTACAAAGTTGTCAAAACTTAAAATGGAGCACCTCAAAGGTTTGCCTCACTCACCATCCAAAAAGTGCTTAAGTCCAGGTCTTGGCCAGCTAGGTAGCTCCTCAACACCAGGATGACCTCCTTGACATGCTCCAAAACATTCAACAAATTTCTCTCACGAGAGGCTCTTCCCATACCTCTTCCTGACTGCAGCAAACCAAGTCTCAAGAACTGCTACAGGGTCCTGTGTGCATCCTGGATCTCAACAAGCTTCTCTACCCATCTGTATCATCTCCCCACCCCACTCATCAGAAACTGCTCCCAACCTTGTCTCCTTCACCTACTCATTTTTGAAGGGGCCACCTCTAGGCACACATTGTGCTTTCTTTGGACTCAGTGGCTGTTAGAAAGAGCTTGCCCTCATAGTGATAATGAAATGGGCTATGAGGACTCGGTATTTTACACATAGTAAGCTTTTCTGTCTTAGCAAAGCAAAGAAAAAATGTGGAATTTTAAAATATTAAACTAAAGGGAGAACTATTTATCCCTGCACTTAGAGTAAAATCAACAATGTGTCATGCATGACTTCCCCATTGGACTGCTTTAAGCTGTTTCTGAAACCTGGCAAACTTTATACAGACATAGTAGACTGCAAAACCACTGCAGGATTGGGCCAAAGTCTGCCTGCAAGTTTCCTTCAAAACAAGGCTGAAGCTCTAAAACTAAGCCTTCTGGATAGAAGCTGAAAAGATATGCCAAAATAAAGCTTTTAAATATATATATATATATAAATGCTATTACTTATTAACACTAAAACAATCTCCAATACACTAGGTAAGTATCTTGATAATCTTTGCAAATGAGACTTCAATATTATCTGGAGATTTAAACATAGGGTTTGAATTCAAGGAAGAATTTTGCTTAACCTTACATGGTTACAAGTACCTCAGTAAACTCATTGTTCCTGATTTTTATCAGATGCAGCATTAACAGAGCCACAGTCACTCACAACTGAAACATGTAGGAAGATGAAAACCATTTAAAAATACACTAAGCCAAGGTATTCTACTGCAATAAGAAAAAGCAATGTCATAACATGCAATTCCCAAAGGTTTGCCTTCTTCCAGCTGAGAACTGACTTCAAAAACTTTGGAGTCAAAAAATTTTTGAGCATGACACTGACCCTTCATGGAAACAGAAGGCAGTCCCCTAGGAAAAGCCTGATTTTTGCATACATTTTCCCTAGGCCTGTTCATGACCTAACCCTTGTCCTGGGTACGCCTGATGTCACAGTTGGCCAGGTGCACTGCAACCTCTGTGGACAATATGGAGAAGACCCTAAAGTGCCATCAAATAGCCTAGTTGCTATTTGCAACCTGCAGAAGCATTTGGGAAAATCCAAATGTTGCAGTGTTGAGCAATGGCTCATATCTATGCCTTTCTTTCATGCATTATTATGACTTTTACTTGGAAAATAGAAAAACCTTGCAAATATTCTGACTGGAAGAAAACTTAAGAAAAACTATTCACCTTCTTCTCTGCACAATTCTCTGGCCTCCAGGAGAGATGGGGCTGAACCTGTCACTGTGGCTTCATGTGGAGACCATTTCTTTGTTCAGTTCACGGCATTTACTCTCACATTTAGGTCTAACACCCACCAAACAAAACTCAAAATCCAGTGTTTGCACACTGAAGCTGGGTCCCTGAAAGAATCACAGTGGAGAAGAACATCTTTGCAGGACCATGAGATGCTGCACCCCGTTCTCCCACTGAGGGCTCCAGAGCAAAGTTCATGTCCTCCTACATAGAGTGTTCATATATAAGGAAAAATATTTTCATGACAAATTTCAGATTTTAGTCAGAAGTTTTCTGAAGGAAAGGGAAGGCACTTATAAAGCCCTTGTCTGTGAAGCTTGAGCTGTGCTATGTATGCACATGCACACACACAGGGGAGCATATGTAGTAGCTGCAGGATCTTAAATGTGATTTTCTCATGCTTTTACATGCTGTCCACTTAAATCTGAGCACTGGTCTTAGATTCACTCCAAACACTGGTACATATGTCCCTTATGTGCCAATTTTTTAAAGAATAAATTATGACTTAAGGCTGTTCAGTGAGTAATAAAAGGAACATGTTTTTTTCATTTATGCAGGTGCAACTTGTTTAACAGCATAGTGCTTAAGTCTAAGTAAAAGCATGAAATGTCACTTCAACAAAGTCTTCAACACTTTTCAGTCATGACTTCAAATTACTACTGAAAGGTAAACCTCGTTTTACCACCGTGTTACAAAAAAAAGGAATAAAAGATTTTTAAAAACTCATTTACTCAAAACAAAGGAAAAATACATTCCATTTTTAAAAGTGTCACTTAAAAATTTAACCAGATGCCATTTTCAATAATATAATCATACACAGGAGCTTCCAGGCCTGGCAGTTATTTAGACAGCTGTCAATCAAAATGTCTCACAGCTACCCTACCGTGTCAGCCATCAGCTAACCCACACTTTCCCAGGGACGTCTTAGCATGGCATCTTTGTTCTGTTTTCAGATAAACAGATCCAATTTCTCAACAAACAGACTGCTACAGTCCTTTTGATAACAATGTAATAATTCAAAACAAATGATTCTAGGCTTTGATGATAGCACTTTTATGGGTCATGAAGAAATCCTCCCACCAACATCTGTTTGATTTTATCTACTTGAACTTTATCCTCCAGTTGAAGATTTATAAGCTGAAATCATCCCAGCCTATTAAAGTCAGGCTAATGTTAAAGCACTAACACAGAGAATGAAAGTGCATTTTGCAGTCATCCACCTTTTGAAATCCTGCCGTGAGGGAGATATCAAAAGTTTGAGAGATGTATGTTTAAATATGCTAGAAGTCTGCATTCTACACAGAGCCCTGGGTGACTGAGAGATTAAGGAACCTAACTGTTGCCCTACTGTGGAGGCAAGTTATATACAGAACTATTATTTAGAAAGACAACATGAAAAATACAGATGTTGTTTACATTGAAAGACTGTTTTCTTAGCAAAAACCATTATGGGTGATGAAAATTCACTCCAGATTTGTTCTCCCCCGCCTTCTTAATTTCTGCATACACTGTAAATAAAAAGCATGACAGCAGACTTCTTAGAGCCACTTGTTACTTGTTAACTAGATGGCACAATTTAGTCAGGATGCTTTTTAATTTAAAATTAAAGGGAAAAAAATAAAAAGAAAGGCTTTCCATGAGGAGTCTGATAAAACATGCCAAGAGAAAAAGTATTGCACATTGCTACCTGAAAACAGCTTTCTGTGAAAGCCAGCAAAATAAATTATTATCAGTGTTGTCTCAGTTGCAGAAATTTTCCAAGAAAACAATTACTCTTCCTACGAGTGCTGACATTTCTACAAACAGTGGTAATTTAGCACTGTTTTCTGGAACATTCTTTTGGAATAGATTTGTTCAGTGTATTCCAGATGACACTTTTTAAACCTAAAAATACAGTTCCAATTATGGTCTGTAGCATAGTGTAATGCATAAATACATAAATGCACACAATTAGTTATTAGATGCTGCAAGAGGAAAAAAATATCTACTGCTATCCCTCATGTAGCATCACTTGGAAAAGAAACATGACCATGTTAGTGTTTGGTGGTGTGTGCCTTAAGAAGTTTTACCTAGTGTCTTTAAATATATTTCTGTTTACACACCCCTACATGACAGACCCTCTTTATATGAAGGAACTCCAATTTACTTTACACAAGCCAAAGGTATTTTACTACAGTAGGAAGAGATAGCCCTATAGATTAGAGGATGTCCTTATCACTGCTAATGTATACAGTACCACTGAAAATTGCACTGACTCAGTTCTAAAGAAACCACTTGGCCACTTTTCCACCAGTCTGAAGTAGCAAGATATGCATACACTGAACTGCACTCTCTGCAAAGCAAATCTGCTTAAGTGCTAAGTTCTTAGAAGCTCCAACACAAAGTTTACTGAGCCATAGTGAAAAGAGTAAGGTAGATGTTGGAACAACATTTTAAAGGAGGTAACCCTGCGAGGAGCCAGGCACACCTCAGGAGAAGTTGCTTCATTTTGTATGGCCAGCATGTCCCAGGAAGAGATCGTGGCTATACTCTCAGGATGGGAGTAGCCAAGCTTGCTGCAAGAGCCTTTGATTTCTCAGATATGTCCCATCCCAGCCCCTTAGTCTTCCCCAGGTCCTGAGAGGCAGCTAAACTGCTGCTGCCAGAGGGGAGATGCACACTGCATCCTTGCCACCCAAGGGAGAGGCTCCCTTCTACTGCTGGAGTAAGCAGTGGAGAGGTGATGCTCTGCCCACTCCAGGGATTTCTCCCAGCAGTTATTTTTGTGAACTGGCAGACATTCCCTTTCTGAACAGGCAACAGTCTGAGTTTTGCACTGGTTTTTTGGGGGAATTTTGCAGGGGGAGGGGAGAGGGCAAGAGAGAGGCAGACAGATTGTTCTTTTTCTTACAGGAGGAACAGCTCAGACAGGCACTCTTGAAGCTCAAGTGGCAACATAAAGGAGCATAACAAGAGGGAGACTGAAAATCCTGCATACCTTCCCCTTGACTGTCTGTTGTATGACATTTACCAGATGAGTATATGTAAAGTACCCTGTAATTAAGTTCATCTGATCATAATAACTTCTAGGAAACTTCAAAAACTATGTCAAAACTCAGAAGCCAGAATAATTTGTATTTATTCTAAGTAGATGAGCATGTTGCTCGAGCATAAATTACACTTTTATTTAGCATAAATCAAATTAAATTATTTGGTAGGGTTGTGGAACTGCACTTCACATATTGACCTGCCCTTTGCTTTACTAACTGTTTGGAGACCCTTCCCATTTTCAACTCACAGCACATGCCCATCTCCCTGACCTGCCCCTGCTCCTGCAGCACCAACCAGACCCACAGCCTGAGAGAGGAAGAAATTTGAAGTTGAAAGCCCTGCAGGACATAATGACATGTGAAAATACCAAACTCCATTTGAACTTGAGCTCTCCTCAGGCATTTCATAGCTCCTGTCTCATGAAGGAACCAAACTCTGCAAACACATCATGGCCACATCTTTGCCATATCACTTCTGTACAGGATGACTGCTGCAGTGTTAATGAGACACCCCCCCTGCCCTATAGTCAGGGTGAAAGAAAAATAAGTTTATCAAGGGGAATATATTTAGATACCAGTTTCTCCGCAAAGCAGTATGTCCAAAAACAGCAAACTCTAAAAGCTGTACACTAATCTCAGAGAGGACTAAAATTAAAAAAGCAAACAAATAAAAACCCCCAACAAAAACAACAAAAATCAAACAAAAAAACTCCCAAACAAGCAAACAAAAAATCCCAACAAAAAAAAAAAATTTAAAAAGTATCTGACAATACTTATTTGACAATTATTTAAATTATATTTGTTTCCGTCTTCTTTCTTTAAACCTGTATAACTGCTAACTTATTGCTAAATACAAAAATATTTTAAAAGTCTTTGAGAATAAATGCTGCTGTGGAAGAAGAACTACAGCCTGCATACCACACACCAAGCTGAATTCATCTTGTTTGGCCAACTAGCCTGAGTTAAACACCCGTGAACAAAACAGATTTATTCATCTCCATTTTCTCCCTTTATGAAACTGATTTTCTGAATAAATACCATGTGTTTCCTGAAAAACAACATAATCATAGTTTAATTCTGGAATAAGTTTGTAGCAATTCAACTTCCAAACACCACAATTTTAGCAAATGGGAGCGCTAAAGGCTTGAGACTACAGGTGTTACCCTCAAGAAGCATGTGCAGGTGTAGGAAGGAGCAGCAGCACCAGCAGCTGTACTCCAAGAGAGAGGAGCTCTCATCTTTGAGAATGTGTCTCCCCTCAGCCAACTTGATGTGCAAATGTCTCTCTCACTCTCCTGTATCTGTAAAACAGAGATTGTGAAGTTTTCCCTCTCAACAGGCCAACCCAAAATCTGTAGACTGATCATCAAGGCTGGATACTGCTAACAGGCAGTGTGAAAGATGAATAAATGCTTCATTTATTTTTATATTTTGTAATTGAAATACAGCGTGCCTTGGGAAGCACAGTTTCCCAATAAGCATAAAAATACCATTAATATGTTCAGATTGTCATATCCAAAATATGAAACTGAATCTATCATCAGCTGTGCTAGCAATGTATTTTCTGCCAAGTTGCCACGGGTTACAGAAATGCATGATGACAGCAATAAATAACTTTAATGACTGCTGATAATATCATGAAAAGAGCTCTGTGATACACTGACATCATTTAGAGGTTTACTAGACATTATTAAGTGTTGTATCATGCCTCAGCTTGTCAGCTAATCATAGCAAATTGCTTGTGTATACACATATTTTTCTCCATCTGCATGTATATGTAAAACTAAATATTTTAAACTATTTATACATAATTGATTCAACTTATTTTCACTTGAACTAACCTAAGTAGAGTATGCCAGTTACACAACTGCCATGTAACTGGACGTATTTTTGGATTCTGTACAAATAAAATACCTTTTCAAACAAAACTGATTACTATCCTCATAACCTCTCAAGCAGTGGTGTGATCTAGCACTACACACTGGAGCCTATTTGACACATGAATTTGCCATTCTTTAGTGCTTTTTTTATTTCACCTTCCTGGAAGTCTTTTGGTATGACTATCACAGCAAATAAGCCTTTCTGGAAACACCAAAAGTAGAGTGGCAAGGTATTTTCACAAACACCTGCAGTAAGAAGAATTTTATAATGAAATTACATTCAAATCAAATAAAACAGGGGTCAGATGACCTCAATGTTTCTGCTAAAGTTAGAAAATATTGAATACTTTACATTATGTCTTGATGTGTCTTCCTCCCACCACTCTGGGACTACTGTTACAACAAAAAAAAAGAAAAAACTTTCAGTTACTATTGCTAACACCATATAGTCCTGAAACACAGACATTACCAAAACAAATTTAAACAGTACATATTCTTTTCATAATTTTTCATTTCCTTAAGGAAGAAAATACTTCTGCTTTTTTGCATTTAAAACATCCCTTAAAGAAGGGGAAGATCACTATTTGCAGATGTAATAGCCTCATATTCACAATCCACATTAAATGTATCCTTAAATGGCAAAAAAAAAATTTAAAACCATGTTTTAAATCATGTACACCTGTCAAAAATAAAAATATGACAAGATCCCTTTAAGAAGTGACATTTAGCAATACCTATTGACATGGAAGGACTTTGGGAAGATGACATAAAAGGCTTGCAGATGCACAACAGATCAAGCACTTACATCTGCTTCTGCAGCTCACATGTCACCCTTTTCCATCCACCATATGATTTGCACATCAACATGATTACACCAAGCTGGGTTGTACATCATAAAATGCACTTGCCTGTCAAAAAGGTACCACTTCTTTCTCCTCCTTAAGCAATCATTCCCTGTGAGTTATATATCCCACAGCATTTAGGTACAAGCAAAGGGTTTATTTCCTAGCTACCTCCAGTTATGAAGTGATACTATGATCAAGATTTATATGTTACAGGCATAATTTTAGGTATGATTATTAACTGTATTTAGTTTTAGGGACAAGATTTGTCACCTGTGAAAACTAATAAAATATAATGTAATTAATAACCATTCAGGTCCTAACCTAAATATAGTGGCACAGCATGCTGCATTCACTTTTTTACTCTTTCTTTTTTAACCCTTTAAATGTCCTAAAGAAGTATGGGCTAAAAACTTTATTAAAGTTCTAGAAATTTTTTTTTTTATTGTATTGTATGCAAGTCGTTGCACTCACATAGCAAAAAATCAAATGCCCCAAAGAGGCCTAGCTTAGTTCCTAAAACATCCCCAAAATAACATGGTTTATTATAGAGTCATCAGTGGTCCTAAAAAAAGTTAAAGAAAGAAAGAAGAGAAAAAAATCATTATGGCTGATTATGTTGTCTCAATAACAAGTATCTATTAAAAGAACCTGAACTTCCATGCTGTTTCTGATAAACCTTCAGTACATGACGAAAGGATTTACAGCTACCAAGATTATGAGGTGGCAGGAGTCAGATCCATTTCTGCACCTCTTCTCAAGGGTCACTTAATGTAGAGGAAGGAAAACTTGTGGGGCCTCACTTGGCACTTCTCAGGCTAAGAAGCTGCAACTGAACTCAAACAAAACCAAGTTAATTAGTGAGTAGCATCCCTACTAGGAAGTCTAAATGAGCCTTTCTTAGCAGCGAGCCTTTTGCTTCCCTCAGGATAAAGTGCTTGTGGAGTCATAAAATGCCTCCAATTCTCAAACAAGACCATAACCTCCTAAATGTCATCTCTGCCCTTCTTCCTTCAAAGGGCTCTGAATTTGTGTGTGCAGCAGCAACACAGAAATTGGTTCATGTTGGCAAACAGCATGACAACTGCAACACAAACCCAAGAGGGGAAAATAAACAGCCCTTCAGTCATCCCAATCATTGGAGCCATGCAGGCATTTAACATGCTGCAGGTTCCTCCGGTCCTGGAGAACATAAATTAGTGCAATAAGTGATACAATTAATGAATTTCAGCAGTCAGATACAAGCACGAGTAATGTATCCAGGAATAAATCAGGCAGTTGTTAAACGACAAAGCCCCGTTGCTTTGGGCTATCCTGAATTCCTAGGCTCTCCTTGGATCCACTCATGAAACAAAATAACTTTCCAGGCAAAAAAACATCCTGTAAACATACAGGAATGAAATTTCCTCTCAGACTCCTTTCATTCAATGCACCTGTTTCCCAGACCTACCTTGCCCCCCAAATGTCTCCTATTTCTAGGACCAGAGAGACTAATTTTCTCCCTGTCTGTCTTCATGCAATGTCTCCCAACTCTAGCTTCTGTTCAAGAAGGAAAGAATTTGTCTATCTGAACACCTGATCCTGAGTGTCTGCATTTTCAGGCATCATATCTCCCTTCCAAAGGCTGAATGAAGTCTCTTCCAAAATCTATTTCAGTAATTTGGGATGAGTGAAGTCATCTGTGCCATACAAGCCAAGCTAGGTGATTCCATCAAGAGTGCAAAAAGCTCCAAATATTATAATACATAAAGAAAAAAAGGCCTATAAATAATCTGTAAATCATATCATTTTGGTAACTTTTTATCTACAGCTTCATTTTCTAAAGCAATGAATTTTAAGACCAGTTCTTTCCAATATGCATATCTGCCCTGCAGATAAATATTTGCTCTGTTTAGCAGTTGAGTGCTTGGCCCAGCTTGTAAAGGGTGAAAAAAAATTACCAAAGCAACAAAATCAGATTACAGCTATTTTAAAAGGGTGCACTAGCAATTGTAGGTCAGAAACCCCTTTTTGAAAAAGGAATGAATTCAAGACAATGTTTTGGAAATGGATTACTCTCCTGCCAATTTTATGTCAAAGTTATAACACTTTGGGTAAGAACCCAAAACATTAGGAGTGACTTATCAAATCTTGAACATGAACAATCTGGCTTCCTTTGTTTTAAAATTTAGAGCTTTGGTAAAAACAGAATTGTGAATTATCAGCATAGATTTTACACCACTTTAAGACAAGCTGGTATAGTTAAAAGAATCCAAGTCCATTTGTGCTCAGCCTTAACAGAATTTCCCTAAAATGACATATTTTTCCTTTCCTGTCAGGTGTGCTAGCCAACCAGAGAACAGGCTAAAGCAAAGTATAAATATCTGACACAAGAAGGATGCTGCTGTGATACAACATACATGTATTTTAAATACTTCAATCAGCCCAGATTTTACAGAATCTTTTACAGAATTTTACAGAAAATCCTGCTCCCTGTAAACTCAGTCAGTAAGGAGACTAGAGATAGAATATTTATAAAGTGTCAAACCACTAAAATCTATCACAAACTGACCCAAAGGAAGTGGTCTGAAGCTTTGTATCCAGTTAAATCAAAATCCCTGATACACCCTGATTTCCCCTCTGGATTGAAAGGCAGAGAATTACAGCTCTTTTCTGTTTCTTTTACCCCATTGCACCCATGGAAAAGTGTCAGCCAGTGGCTGCCCTGCCTGAGGCGATGGTGGGTCATGGAGAGTCCACAGAAGCATCTCTTCACTCAGAGCCACAAGGGACAAGGTGTGCTGGGTCCATGGACAGGCAGCTCTTGAGGGGCTTTTTGAGAGCCTCCCTCTGGGGCACACAGCATGTAAAGAGGTGAAAGTTATCCATATGCTTTGCACCACATGGGAGGAGAGCTGCTCGCTGCTGGACCCTGAAAAGCAATCAGGAGGCTTTCTCAGGGCAAAGGGCAGAGGGGTTACCTGAGGATGGTGTGTACACGAGCTTTCTACTGCACTGGTACAGATTCCAGACCTAAATATAGGTCCTGGCCATTGCCAGCTTAGTTCAGTAACTTGAACCCCGAGGGGCAGCTCTTGTGGCCAGCACCCTTCCTGCTGCTCGCTGGCATGTGTTAAACAGCTACTCACACACAGGTCCTGCTGCTGGGACTCCCAGCTCAGCACCCTCCTGACAGCGGGTGACGCTCTCACAGCACCTTCCTGCAGCCACCATGAGCCGGTGAGCTGGAGCAGAGGCTGCCTTGCACAGCAGCTTTTTCCCTCAGGAACACATCTCACTCAGCAGGAATATTGCAGAACAATCTTCAGGCTGCTTGGACCTCAAAAAGACAGAATCACAAATCCACATCACCATGGACACAGCAATCCCTACTCCACGCTTCAAAAATTGCCCTGAAACTTGCTATGGAAAATCCAAATTTTACAAAAATCTCAGTGAAAACTGGATTCTCACTGTTAGGTGGAGGTCAGAAGTCTGGAGAAGAATTAAAGCTGTCAAGAGCAAAATAGCACACAGCAAAATTTTGCCTTCATGTTCTAAGGAGATATTCACAAAGCATGAACAATGGAAGAAATTAAAGTGTGAGAACACAGTGAAAAATAATCAAGTAGTTCCAGACACTGAAGTGCCATAAGCAGAGGCTCTCAGCAAGGACTGAAGACAACTCTGATTTTTAGTAAGTAGATAGGCTCCAGAACAGACTAACCTTTGAAATGCATAATATATATGGAAGAATCTTAAGAAGACCAAGCTGAGTTCTTCCACATTCTTCGTATGCAGCTCTGCACCATTCCCTTTTTGACTCTTGACATTTTGGGTGATGGCAGTCTTGAGTATTAACTGGTCTTCAGCTAGGGGTTCTCCCAGCTCTGTTGCAAAACATTCTCTTAACACATGATTTCCTCCTAGCCATAAAGCTACCCCATAGATACTCCCCAGCAGTCTAACACTCCCTCTCCAAAACCAAAGTAACACAAGAAAACCACCACTCTCCAAATTACCACCAAATCTCTCTGGAGTGATCTGATTTTTAGCGTGTCACTAAAATGATACACAAAATTGAGGTAAAGATTATAAAATTTAAATATTCCAACACTACAGACTTGTTGTCCATATTGAGTAGTGTATATGGCATATAAAAGTGCATCCAAATTAACATTTCATAACAATCAGCAACATACATAAAGGGATGTGAGAAAGATAAGAAAATCAATGTGGTGAATTGAATTCATATATGTGTTTTATCTTTAAAAAGGAAACATGTTTCCTTTAACTATATGTGTTTTCTTTAAAAAGGAAAGACACCTTTATACTATAGGCCTTGATATCTTTGAAGAATTACTCCCAGTTCTGCCTTAGGAAGGATACCAAGGAAGCATATTATTCTGTGTAGATTAATTGCTTGTCTACATATTTTCCTTAAGATTCTGGAGCTCTTGGATTATGTTTTGTAAATCAGTTAGCTTCCTAGCCAGAGATTAAGGTAAATTCTGCTAAGGACTAAAAGTTGACTTAGAGCATTAAGAAGGATTAATGTTTAGCTGTGGTGAAGCTGAAGTACTAGGTTAGCATGTTTACGCAGTGCTGTAGATCACAATTAATCCAAAATTAGTATAAAAGATCAACAGCAACCGCTCTCACATGCCAGCTTGGCTTAGTCCTAAAATCAAGACTTACTTTGGGGGCAATCTGTGTGCAAAGTTGCCGTGCATGTGCCCTAATAGGTTTAAAGCTTTCAGAGGAATCCATGAATTTTAAATCTTTAGCTTCTTTGCCCTCTGCTTTGAGAAAATAAATGTAGAAGTCAGTACTTGAGATGCTTCTGCTTTCTGTGTCACAGATCTGTCAGAATAGATTGGTGATAGCAATGAAAAAAAGCAAATACAATTTCCTGCCTTATAAAGAAGAGGTTTTTAAAATATGTGTTTTCATTCATCATTAGAGATTAATAAAAATAACAGGGTTTTTCTGGCAGGAAATGCTCATTTTGTATAACAAAATAGATAGAAGTACACATGATGTCCAGATATAGACACAGGCAAATATTTTGAAAAATATATCTCCCAATTCTGTTACCATAGAAAGCATATAGTAATATATCTAAAAACATAGCTGGAAGATGATCTTAAGTGACATGTAGCAACATCCTTTAAGAGAGAGAGGTGAGGGAGTGGGGTCCTCTCTACTTCAAAGTCAGTTTAAACAACGATATCTAGCTCTCTCCAAAATTGACAACTCCTCTATGATCTCCAGAACAGGAGCCATGTTGCAACATGCAACCCAGCTCAGACTGCTGCTGCATCCTGGCTTGAGCCCAGCACAGCTGGCACAGTCCAGCCCTGTGCTCTTACAGACCTGCTCTCTTCAGCCTCAGAAAAGGAGGGCTGGGAAGGCCAGCAAGGGAGTCTGGAAGGCAGCCCATGGCTCCAGCACACGGGCTACCACACCTTGGAGAGCACTCAGCAGAGAACAGCGTGTGCTGTTGGGGGCTTAAAGGTGGTATGCGTAAGGAGGCTGCTCTGGAGACAGACATCATTGGACAGGGTGGTCCTACCATTATGGAGCCCACATGTCCAGCAGCAGGGGATTAACTGCCCTTAAACCAGAAAGCAGGTACCAAACTAAGGGATTTGTCTGACCTGCAACATGCGAAATTAAACAGGTGAAAGTAAAAGCAAGGCCATTGTGTAGAACAGAAGCCCCATCTTATGAGTCAGACTATAAGCGCCTTGAGTTCTTTGCAGGAGGACCCACTTGTGGGAGTCTGGAGTCTTTTTGTGGTTTATTTATTTCTTTTTGGGCAGAGCCTTTTCATTCTCATCCAGAAATACATGTTTTTGCTTACATTAGTACAATCAGCACTAATTCCAAAATTCATGGCTGAACTTGGTTACTAATTAATGATCTTTAAATCTTTTATTTCTATACTAATGAAAAACCAGAATCATGGATTCTGAGCATCACTTTCATAACACTGAAATACATTGAAACCAAAGGAATAGTGCAATGTTATATCAGGAAAGACATACCATACACATCCAACAGTACAGAAGATGCTGAAACCAAACCAAATCAGTTGAGAAATTTCAGTCGAGTTTCTCAGTGCATTTCACAGCTACAACAAACATTCTTGCTGGAGTGTGCCCAGCAGTGAGGGCTATTTGCAGGGCTGTTTGCTAAGCAATTTTTTCAATTACTGAGTACCAAACTTACAAGACAATTCATTGCTTCCACTGGAAGAACACAGAGAGTACTGAGAGATGGTAACATCTGTGCCTATATCCAGCTAACCACATTCAAGCTGTGATGGTGATGACATTTGTGAGACTTGATTAAACTTTTCTTTAATCCCATTCTTTATTTTAGAAACACACATGCGAACAATTTCATATGCAAGTCTGAAAGGAAACTCTAAGCTGAAGGTGGCCTCATGCAAGAAAGTTGAAAATTCCCTTTCTGAGGTCTATCTCCAAGAGACACACAGGACTTCCTGTTTATGGGACTGTTCATGCCCATAAGCTACGTGTTAAGAAAGAAAAAAAAGTGTGGGGTGTAAACATAACCCAGACAAATTCACTAAAAATACAGATCAGCTCACTATGGGATTGTGCTGGATTCTTCTCTTTGATTCTTGCAGGGTTTTCTTTACTAAAACACCCATCATCTACCCTGAGGAGATCTTGACCCACCACACTAAATCAGGCCTTCTTCAGATTTTCCCTTGCAAACTTGTGGGGAGACTGTGGTAGGTGATTTTCATATGATGACCTCATTCTTCTGTGCTACCTTCAGCCTCAAACAAACAGGAGAAGTGTCCAAATACACTTACGCACCAAGCACAAGTTAGGAAAAAAAATTTAAGAATTCCTTCTTTTAACCAGGAAAATTCAGCTCAGGTATACCACCTAGTTTTCAAAGAGCTCCTGCTTTACCCAATTATACAGCTGGGCAAATGAGACAAGCAGAGGTCAGGACATGTGCCTAAGGTCACACAGAGACAGGAGTTTGGAGTACCGGTATCCCTGGCTCACAAGCCCTTATGCCATGAACAACACTGCCTGCTTATGGTGTCCTCAGTTTCAGTAGCTACTGGTTTCCTGAGCCAAAGTAGGTTACATCAACTGGCCTGCAAAGCCTTGTAAAGCTCTTACAGAGGCCACAAGCAAAATAAAACGCACAAGTTTTTTTTTTCAGGAAGCAATGCCATCTTTGCCAAAGGTGCTTCCTTTGGCAGACAAAATGAGGCAGATCTGCACGCATTTACCAACTCTGCTCTGTATGGTCCTAATACTTCGAAGCACTGAGTTCATATTTTTTGATTTTGCAGATTAAGTAAAAAAAAACCACACCTGCGATTAAGTGGACCCATCTTGATATTAACTAGCCTGCATCTTTGAAGAGCACATTTTTTCTTCATAATAAAAGACAACCCTCATGTGAAAATATTAAGTCTTCATTTCAAATGTTTTTCACTGGTTTTATTACCCTTTAGCAGAGCTACACATCCCAATCAAAAGAGAACTACTGTTTTGTTGTTAAAAAGTAAACATGCTTTTCTACAGATCAAAGCCATAGTGGCAGAACACACAGTGGAACATGCCAGCTCAGAAAGAAAGGGTTACTAACCCCTGCTTTCAAGTATGAATGATTGATATGCAAATATGGTTTATGGTAATGCTTGTGAATATCTGCTTTTCTGGCAGCCCAGAGCTCCCGCATGCATTACTCTCACAGATCAGGGCTGTGTGAGGAGGCTTTGGGGGCACATGTGCACATTCAGAGACCCAGTTTGCTGTGGAAGCCTTCCAGAAAGCCAATAGCTGCTTGCACCATAAAATTGAACATATATTTTAAACTTCTCAGAATCAACAGAAGCAAATAGTATATCAAATGCCTCTGGTCCTGTGCAGCAAGGGTACTGCCAAACCCCAAGTATTCAGGATAAATCATGAGTGGGAACCTCAGATCGTGAAAGAGACCTTTAAAGAAATCACAAGGTAGGAGCATAACTTGGTCTCTTTTACAGTAGCTTTTGAAGGCCTAGTTTAGAAAAGATTAATTAACTCACATTTTAGCTGGGTTTTTTCCTGAAATACTAAGCTCTGGTACATGCCTATTGTACACAATTAAAGCTGTGACTCAACCCTTGCTACTTGTCTCCAAGAGCTAGGCTTTTTCTGAAAAAAATCCCAAATCCTATGAAACTGCTTAAATTTTCAATAAAACAGTGAACTAGCAGCAGAGAGGCACTGAAGAACATAGAACTCTCCTGAAGCCTGCAATAAAACTTCTCCAGCCAGTCAAAATGTGTTAAAGAACTCCACTTCTCCCAATAAGAAAGCACACAAACTCTAATTTCCAAAGAATTTACCTCCTCCAGGAAGTGCTCTGCAAAACAGCAGAGCAAACCCAACTGTTTCCCATTAGGCAACTGTGTGCCACAGCTTTTCTGCACACACACCCAGAGCTGTAACTCATTGCTAGCATTTCTGTGCACATAAATTCAGACAAAATTGAAAGGTTGGGGAAAAAAAGGCAAATCAAAAGCCACAAAAACTTAAAAAGAGTTACAGTACCTGCAAGCTCCAAGACAGCACTCACGATGTAGGCTTCTCTAAGGCAGAGAGCCCAGCACACTGCTCTATCTGGACCAGCTGCAGACCTGGACCCAATATCCACATTTAAAGAGACAGAGGAATGAAAGTAAAACCCATCGGCTTTTATGCAGGTTGTTGTACAAGAAACCACTTTCTTTTTTTTTTTTTTAATGAACTGTTTTTAAAGAGAATCCACCAATAAAGTGTCACACTTGTGCACCTTGGTTTCTCCTTAACCAACTGCAAGACAGCAAAAATGTAGCAAAACACACAGATATCACAAGTCCTAATGGCTTGAACATGTGTTTGGAGCAAATGTAAATATTCCACTCTCTCAATGAGCAAAGCTCTTAAGTGTAGGCTTAATTTTATCTCTCCTCAATAAATCATTTTTAAGCAATTACCTAAATATAAGCCCACAATGTACTCCCATAAATACTAATAGGACTTAAACATGTGATTAAAATAAAACATGTACTTATGTGCTTTGCTGAACCTGTCCAGGGGACCCTACGATTGTGTGAGTGGTAAAACCTCTCAGACAGATTGCTTACAGGACCCTGGACATGCCATTCCTAGAACAAGCCAAGAAGCACCAGAGGATCTGAGCCATTAGGGGTAGAGAGACTTGTGGCAGTAGGAAATTATACCTTCCACTTTTTCTACTGCAACAAAGTCACAGACAGATGCCATAGAGTGAGCCTACAGAAAGCCAGCAGATTTGCTGCGGTCAAGCAGGTATTTCTGCAGGCAGCCTTAGCTGAGGCTAATGCACGTACAGGGAAGCAGCACTGAGAAACTCACGGAGGGTTCTCAGCCACAGCTGATAACTTGCCCAATGCTCCTCTAATTTAGGCCACAGAGAGTGACCTGTGGAAGCTGGAGCTTGTCCACAACTCCCCTTTCTTACCACTGCCACTGCTTGACCCTGCCCTCACCTTGAGAGCCCACCAGGGACCAGGAAATGTGAGAGGAGGTCAGAGGCTACCCTGAGCTGGACATCAGTGGTTCCAGTACAGAAGGAAGGCATCTTTGAATCTCACTGCTCAACTCTGTATGCAGCGCTATTTTAACTGGCAATAAATTCAATTTTCCCACTTCAAGCCTGTTTTGCTCATGATGGTAATTGAGTGACCTTCTAGTCTTACCTAACCCATGAGATTTTCTATCTTTTTTTCTAAACTGTGACACTGAGAAAGAGACTTAGAGCAGCTGGGTGGGCATCCAGCAGCCAGCCAAGGGCAACCTACCACTGAGTAAGAGATCCCAAAATGTCACACTGGTCCACTTTGGTCTGAATCATCTTTTTTTTCTGCAAGCAAGATGAAAGGAGTGATTCATACATACCTAAATATACAGAGGCATAACCTATATAATGAATATACAGCATTAATGTCAAAGAGCATAATAAAATTACTTCAATTCTATTCACTGTTAAATAACCCAGGATTATATGATGACTTTTTATGAACGAAAATATTTCCTTTATTTAAAAAATAGAGATTATCAAAGAATGAGAAAGACAAAATTGGGAACTAAAAGCATATGGAATTAAAAAAAGCAAAACTACTAGTTATACATTAACTTCAGATGCCTTCCCCCAAAATATTATTTTTAGGTTAATTTTTCAAAGCTGCTCATTTCACAAAGAGGCACAGCTATGACTAAGCTGTACTATACCATACTCAAAGATGTAATTGCCTCTGTGATACATATGCATATCCAGCCTAGTTCTCCTGGAATGCAGCTGTGTTAACACACAGATGTATGGGATTATAAGATTACTGAGATTAGGTGCTTTTGCAGAAGACCAATTCGGCAGCCCTAATTGCAGTAATAGAGATCCTAAATCAAAGTATCTAGTATTTTGAGTGAGTCCCACTATCATGGACACACTCATACAAGCTGTTCCATGACTGTGGGTCCCAGTGCCCACTTCAGCCTCACAGATGTGATCAGCAGTAAAAGATATTCTAGAAAATACACATTTACAGTTAAAAGCTTCTTCATCACTTGCTAATTTTATCAGTCTGTCAGAAAGAGTCAGAGCAGAAATAAGAGATACAAAGACATTCTCCTGAACTCTGCAGCACAAACCTCGTGTACTGATGGAATGACTGCTGGGTTGCCTGAACACAGCATTGTGGGCCCACAGCTGCTACTTAACAGGTTTACCTCACATTTACATGATTGTTTCATATTTAATATTCAGCAAGTGTAAATTTGCACATCATGTTCTGTGTTTCTAAGTATACATATTTACAAACACACCATAATAAAATTAGGAAGTCAGTCTTCAAAGATCCTTGAAATTTTTGTGCTGTTTGAATTTTTCTGACCAACCTCTTATTAGCAGACAAATTAAACACATTTATACCACTGCATTTTAAGTGGCTGATTTAATTACGGTGTAACATTCTTCAGAAAGTCCACTCTTTTCTGTTGAAGTACTGCTAAGTAAAATATTTTAGTATAAGAAATATAAGTTTTAATATCAATTTCTTAAGAAATACATAACTTTTTTATCATTAAAACAAGAGTATCAATAACTCCATCACCTCAGAATGCCTTTCATAGATCAAAAAAAAAGAAAACTAGCCACAGGGTTGTTTTTAAATGCCCTAAGAGTTGTATAGAACACAGATTTCCATTACAAAACTGTTAAAATATACCTTTGGCAAAAGATCAGAGCACTAGACAACATGGGCCAAATCAGGGCACATACAGCCTTGAAGCAACCAAGAACCTTAGTGACCTTGAGAACCTTGTGGGAATCACTGGTGAGAAACATCCCCAATGGCTTCCCAAAACACAGATGCAGTCAGAGCTGGGAACTACTTGAGTAAAAATGGATTCAAGGGGCAAGTCACAGTCAGTACACTCAGGAAGCAGTGACTCCTGGCCATCACTGGGCTTTGATGGACAAACTTCAGCATCCAGCTCGTGGAAAAAAGAAATACAGCACAGCAGCACCCTCATTTGTGCACTGAATTACTATATCACAGATTTTCTAGTTACTAAAAAAAAGCAAACTAAATGAAAACAGAGGAAAACTGCGCAGTGCATCTGTTCCAAGGCAGATTCTTTCCTCCCAGGGAGAAGGCCAAATTAAAAGGTTAATAACAGAATTACTATGCCTCTCCAGTGGGTAGGTTTTAGAACAGAGAGGAGGCTTTGAGATTTTGGCTCAGCTGCTCACAGAGAGTTGGAAGCCACAGCCAGCTGACAGAGAGCAGGAAGAAGTGGGCACTGGATGCTCTTTTATAAGGGGGACCTCAGATGAAGAAATCCTACACTCAGATGAAGGGACCCCAGTGCTAAAAGATAAAGAACATAACAGCCACGGGCTGCCCATCCAACTACATAAATCCCAGCCTTTCTCTCCCATGTTCATCCTTGCCTCCAGACCTCATGTCTATAGCACCTCCCCATCTAACCCCACAGCATAATGAATATCTAAATGGAAGTTCTTCAAAAATCCTACTACCCCCAGCTTTCCTGGGGTAGCTTATTTCCAGTTCCAGTTTTGGCCAATGTCTTTTGCATATGCAGATCCTCAAAACCACAGGCGAACTTTGTGAGACTGAGCAATAGACACCGTATTTGGGAAAAGAGCCCCTGTCTATGCTGATCCAAAAGATATTTGTCACCAATGACCAGTAAGAATCAGTCTTTTTCCATTCAAAAAAAATCATACCTCTATATACCCTTTGCAGCATAAGTGCTACTGGTTGAATCCATGGGGTTCAAGGCACCAGCCTGGCCTTGAGAACAAGCCAAACAAAAGACCTAGCACTTCTCAAAACAAATGTTTTTCCAGTCTAAAAATTGCTTCTCCATATTTTTTTGAGAACATGGTTGGTTTCACTCTGTTTCCTGCTGAATAACCTGTGATTTCACCAGCAATTTAAAATGTGCAAAATGCTTGGCTTTCCTGTTGACATAACTCACAGACTGAGTAATGCAGAGGAAAACAGCCTCAGTCCACAAGTTGTTTGGCATCTGAAACTTACATTGATTTTTGGTTTGACACGTGCAGTTTTCCTAATACAAGCAGAAATTCAGCCTGATGTTGTACAATTGATCTCTTATTAAACATTTACCTCAGTACATCAGCATTTTTATTTTAGTTGCCAAAATGCATATTTTCTGAAGATCTTCACCATATTAGTGACCATTTAACTGTGTTTACCAGTGAGTCTTCCAAGATGAGGGAAGCCAACAATCTTGAATTAGGACTGTCGAAATGAGATCATACCACACATTAATTTACTGCATACGGCTGCTCTGCAAAGTTTGCCATGAAGCATTTTTGGGGATTTCCCTGCCAAATCATCTCTGTAAAATTCTATTGCTGTGTATAATGTGTGCTTTCTCATGTATTTGCTAAATTTTGCAAATAACTTTAAGAAGAAATTCTTCTTATGGCTAGTTTGTCCCTCAGTTTTAAGATTTGGCCTCACTCATCATGGTGAAAAGAGGAGGTGCAATGAGAAAAAATATGTCAGACAAGGCTGACAGAGAAAAGCCATCATCAGTAATGTTACACTGGAGTAAAGCTGCACATAAATCAGGGGTGCCCTTGAGTATCTTGAAGTTTTCTAAAATGGATCACTAGTATCTTGTCTTGTACCACAACTGGCAACATGTAGAGAAAAAATTCCACTAAAAATCTGAAGTCTACAGTATTGTAGCAAGTATTCATTCAAGAGAAGTGATTTTGTAAAGCAGCCAATAAGCAGATATATTTTGACACAGATGATGACTATTCTAGTACTCAGTAAGCTAATGAAACAAATAAAATTAAATAATTCCAATTTTATATCAGGTGCCAAATAGAGTTGTATGTGCATATATGAGGAGATGCATAAGAGCACTTGAGTGCTTCTTTGGCCATGAAGTGCTTAAATCAGAAGGCATCAAGTGACAAAATAAATACCCAGTCCAGCATTGTAAGTCTGAATTGTTTGGGTTCCTTGAAGAACAGAAAAAAAATCTCTAACCCAAGAAGCCAATACTAGATGAACATCCAGGTCACCAGGACAGATTCACTGTGCCAGTCTTTCTTTCTTCCAAGAAAACAATGGTTAATCCTAAACCACAGACAGACATTGCTAGGAATTGTACCTTTTTGTAACATGCAAGACTAGATTGCGTGCATTGATATAGAGAAATAAAAACAAGACTTCCTGCTCTTCTTCTTCTATCTCATAACTACGCTCCATGGAAGTTTTTCTAAACTTATTGCTGAAAAAAAACTCAATATATAGGTTTCTGTAAAAAACATGTTTTTCATTCTTAAAATATTTTTACTTGAAAAGAATAAAAATATAGTTTTAATACACATATATTCTATTAAATTAATTGGGTTAATAGAGATGTGGAAAATTTATAGCAGTAGAATTAATTATTCTGACTCTGGCATGGGGCTGGAAATAATGTAAGATTAGATTATTGTTTACTTGAAATTCTTATAGAAAAGAACGTGAAAATGTCTATGTAAAAGTCTTGCAATGTCATCATGTGCATAATCTGGGAATATTTTTCTTAACAGAATTTCAATTATTCATACTATTCTCAGAGCAAACTGTCACATGTGGATCCTGCTCATCTGTCAGGGCATTTGTACAAAACCATTTTTTAAGGTAAAATTTTTTAGACAGTAGACTTGAAAAATTGGTTGCAGTCTTTAGCAAACAGTGCATTAAAATTCCTTCAATTATGTTCTTATCAGCTTAAAAAGAACCAAAGAAAACTGATATGAAAACAAGGAGACATTGTGTTATGAATGAAGGCTGGTAAATTGGCTCCTTTTCAGAAAAAGCTGAAAACCATCACTTTAAGTTGTGGCGAGCAGCACAACAGAACCTGCTCTAATCACATACAGATGATCGGAATTTGTCTAATGTTTTATGGTGAATCGTTGATGAGGCCTGCAGAAGGAAAATTTGTAGAAATAAAATCACCTTGACAGTAAAGCACTAGGGTCAAAAAGCAAAGTAAAGTCAGTGTTCTTAGCTTTAATAAAAACAGTATGATCTGTCATCAACCCAGCATTTTTACACTCTTGGACAATGCACTCTGGGAGCTCCTGCTGGGTTTCATTTGATTTTCTTGAAAACCAACAAAGGACAGCTTATGGTTGGTAATTCATTATGACAGCAGAGGAGTTATAAAAATACACATGTTTAGATCCCTGTAAACAAACAGCCCACACTCCAGTTTCCCACACAGAAACTATTAGCTAGCCTAGGTAAAACATACCTATAAGCTATAAAGTACATCTGTTAGCTTGGAGGTTTTTTTTATGTTTGAGCTGTTTGTTTTTAAGGGGAGGTTTGTGCCTTTTTATTTTTTTTAACTGTGAACCTGAAAGTACAGATGTCTAAAATTTATTATTGTAGTTTCTTGAAATTAATCTGCCTTCTCTTCTGCAACAGTATTCAAGGCACATTTGGGGGAAGAAGCTTGACAAAGTGCAAAGAGGTATTGTTAAATACCTGCAGGGATTGTACATACATTGCATCACTGTCTAAATACTGATTGGGCAAGATCACAAGGCAAAACAAATAGCAAGGTAATTGAAAACATCTATGAACTAGATGATCACAGAAGTGGGGTGATAGGCAAAAGGATATACAATTCACTCCTCATTGCCTGATTTTACACTAATGTTAGTGCTATAAGAATGAAAAACAGGCAGGAAAATAAGAGAAAAAAGAAAAATAAAGAGAACACTTGAATTTTGAGCTTCATGGGCAAAAGGGATAGTTCAGAGAAACAAACCTTCACTTCCAACAGCCATTCTGGAAAATCTGGACAAAAATACCTTAAAATATGTAACTTTACTTAAACATTTCCATTGATAAAGCTGCAATCACCGACAAAAATTTGAAAATATAGTATAAAAAGGTCTCTTTAAGCATAGTTTTTTTAAGAAAATAAAAACAAGTACCTGGATGGATTCATGTGAGCACACTATCTCCAGTTCAGCACTAATATGTAAATCACAGATGTGTATAAACATATAGAGGGGCAGAGTGGCATAAAGCATTTTGAAGAAGCCCAACCTGTGGCTAGCTGATCCACATCAGCAAGAATTCCTATGGTAGAAACAGCACTACTGACCAAGCACAACATAACAGATGTCTCTGGCTTAATTGGTGGTACCAAAACAATAGAGAGTATAATTTAGCCAGAAGATCTATATACCCCTGTTATTTAATTAGTGGGATATAACCCATGTTGCTAGCCCACTGAAGTGTTAGCAAGCCCAGATTTAGAGGAAAATAAAAAAAAAAAAAAAAAAAAAAGAGAGGAGAAAAAACACAACCCCCCTCACCCCAAAAAAAACTTTAGGAGACAACTACATCACCAGAGAGTGGGGTCTTTTATGAGGACAGCTGCTGTACTTGGGTACCTACTTTGGGACTCTGCTGTGTAACACAGGTAGTACAGCTGGTCAGCACATGCATGCACACATGTACACAGAGACTTACCAGCTTTCACAGACAATTAATTATTCCATCTGTTTTCATTTTTGTTCTGCTATGCCCACCTGGTTGATGTGTTCTCTGAAATCAGGTGATTTCTAAAGGTTACTCTGGTCAGCTGTCCAAAGGCACCTAGATGTTGGTCAGCTGGAATGCTGCATGACCAATATGACTCTCAATACTGTAATAAACTTTCCTTTATTTATCTTCATGACTTTTCTCCATATTCAAGAATAATCACTGTTACATTTCCACAGAGGGAGGAAGGAGCTCTTACCAGCCATCCATGGTTCAAGGAGCCACTCTGCACACTGCTGTCAGCAGCTGTCTCCTCTTGACTGAAATTTGAGGGAAAGGTGGTGTTGCCCTTGCAGATTGGATAGAGCCTGCTTATGTCAGAGCCCACTGAGTGTCCCTGCACAACTGAGGACTGGGTTTCTTTCACCCAAGCATAGCCTGCACTACTGGCTTTGCTGTCAAAGTGCATTCCTGGATAGGTGCAAACACTTGGGCAGTTTAAGGTCGCTCAGTGGCCCACCAAGTTGCCAGGGGGTCTGTAAGCACGCAGGGTCCAGCAGCCACTCTGCAAGGGTTGCAGAGACATGGTGTTTAATTCAAGAGCGCAATTCCAGCTCTCACTTGAGATACTGCTGGGCTTTTCTCCTGAGATATTTCAGTTCCTATATCACTTAGGGTCTGCAATGCTGACCTGAGTAGTATCTAAGTTCACTTAAATATCTGTGATGGACTAAGGAGATGAAACAATTTCCTGTGTCCCAGCAAGCATTTTACTAGCCCTTTCCTTCAGAAAAGCCCACATGCAGCACCTAATATTGTTATGAATCTTACGTATATTTTTGAAATTTGTTCTCTATAATGAAATGGTAAAAACTCAATGCACAACAGACATTAAAGAGAAGATCTAGCTTCACTGGAAAAAATAAAGAAAAGCCAACCATCTCAAGGGGGATGAAGGTTAGTAGTGAAAAGGTGCAAAACTAATTGACTTTTTTATATAAATTATATTTGTCCCCAGGAAAGACATTCTTCTTCATCAAGTTCCCATCATTTACATGGGAACTTCCATTCTGCACTTCTTTCTGCTTTTGGAGAAGCAAAACTAAACGATGGAGTTTTTTTCCCAAAATGCACTGAATGCAGGCAAATGTGACTTCTATTAGAAGCATCTTGTGCAGCAGTCTGGATTCATCCACTTGTGTCTGCTTCTGGCTTTTTATTCTATTCTTCTGAATACAGAGAACAGTTATTTTACCCTGACCCAAATTTCTGTCTAAACTTCAGTTTCCACTCTAGCTTCTGGAAATTTAATTTGCAAGTTCACATGTTCTTATCTTAAACATCTGAAGCATCGCAGCTTTCAAAAATAGGAACCAGCAAGACGAAATAATATATTTTCTGGCATAATATCTACCACCAAATCCTCTTCTTCCCAGCCAATAAACAAAACATATATCATTAGTTGAACACCAAAAGAGTATCTCGGTACTCTCAAATGCAGGTTGTACCTGCCCCATCACTTACAATTTCACATTTTGTTGTGCCTTGTCAGGCACATGTTTAGCACAAATTTGCATCAAACTTGAAGACAACTGCATGAAAGACAGAGTTTACATTATTTTTTCTCCTCTTAAGCCTCAACATCCTTGAAAAACTACGAAGTCCCTTTATTGGGACTTCTGCTTCCATAACAACAGTAGAATGGGCCCTTGGGGAAAAGCAAAGCAACAACTCAGCTCGTTTCAGATCTGTGCTATTTTACTGAGCTGGCAAAAGTCTCATGTGCAAGCATAACAGCCCTGAGAACTACAGTAACACTTAGCAATATCCCAGCCCAATGGAAATCCATGGGAGCCTTGCCATCAGCTTAAACAGAACCAGAATCTCACTCACTACTTATATATGAAAGAGTAAAAGATAAGGGAAAACAATTTAAATCATCTCTCAAATAGGAATTCTTGCTTTTCTTTCCATCCTCCTGGAAGGAAAACTGATTATGCTTTTTAGCTGTCAGAAAAAAAATCCAGGGTAATTCATAAGGTATTACATTAACACATATAAAACAAAATGAAAACCAGCTTCAGACTATGACCTTTCACTCCAGCAAAAGCTGAAGCAAGTGTATTGCATACCAAATTAATACACATTCTACTAGGGAAATAAATTCAAAACAGGGAGTCACAGTCTCCTCACTCTGTGGACCTCAAAGAAGACATCAATTCTGGATAGGAATCAGACCATAAATTGAAAGCACCAACATACAACACTGATATTTTTAAATCTTTAAGGAAAACAAAAAAAAAAAAAATCAAACACACCAAAACAAAACCCATGGTATTCCAGTAATGTAAAATAGGGAAAAGGGATTTTTAAAATATACCTTGTATCACTGCAGTATTGTCTGAAATGTTGGAATTAAGCCCAGGATTTTATTTTCAGATCCCTGAATCTTGATGTTATATTATCATCAGGCAGCAAGGCTAGAAATCCAGCTTGCCTAAGTGCATTTGTATACAAATAGTTAAACAATAAGTCTTTAAGAGACATGGTCTGGTAAATGGAATGGAAGTTACTGTAAGTAATGGTGATATTGTCTGTAAAAAAAAATCTAGTCGAATGCCATGACAATTAAAATTAAATCCCCACAACCTTAAGAGTAAAATAAATTTGGCTTATGCAAAACTCTAATGAGAGAGATTCTTAATTCTTAAATGAGCAAACAATGCAGAAAGGATCAATTTTGTAAGCTCAGTATACTGTATAATACCATATAAACAGAGGAAATATATTTACTATAGCAGAGACATTCTGCTGTAGCTCTTCAAAAGCAGATATTTAAAGTTTACTTTCACATGGGTTTTCACTTTTTGACCTGCTCTTGACCTGGGTAATACTTGCAGACCAGTGAGTTTAAGAAGGCCTGGGATCTATTAAAAGAGTAGTAGCTTGACTTTTACTGACTAGCACGCTGATGCTTTAAAGTAAATGTTATGGTTTGTCACAGGAACCAATTTGGTTACCGTTTGTTCTTCCTGCCCCTGCCTGCTGATATTTTTTCAAGTGTTTTTCATTCTTTAAATTCTATAAAGAAACCTGCATGCTGTTATTTTAAACTTCTGTATCTTTCTTTTGAGTAGTTCATATTTAAACAGTGGGCAGTATACCCAAAGTTTAACCCCAGTGCCTTTTAGTAGGACTTGAACTCCACATGCACTATCACTATGGTCCCCTTTTCTGGGCACTCAGTTATCATGGTGAAAGATCCCAATTACCTGATTTTTAAAGGCATAGATGGCTGTAATTCTTCTTTCCCTAAAGTAATCATAAGCATGCAGTACACTGTGTATTTAAGTATTGTATACTATCTTCATCACCTGTTTAAATTTGCACTTCATTTATTATTGTTTTATTGTCTTAACATCACTGGTTCCTTTCCAGCTTTATGCAATGTGTAGGATTTTGTTAGATATATCAAAACATTGGGAAACTCCAAGAAGTTTGACTGAACACCCTGACCCATCCCCTAATTTTCCAAGGGACAATTTTGTAATACCTATGTTCAATTCATTGGCTTAAAATAGTTCTATTTTGTGCAATATGACAAAAAAAGGTGCAAAATTTCTTTTGTCCCCCTTGAAATTACAAAACCATAAAATCTCAAGTCTGTGAGGAAAGGCCAGAGCTGAGTCCCTAGCTAGCAATGTGCTTGAGAAGTCCTGCATTTTTATTATAGGAGAGGTACATATGAAAACAAGAATGAATCAGCTCTCAGCAGACATTAGCAGATATTTGACATATACACAGCAGAGACTGAAGCACAATTTGGGTTGAGCCTTATCCTTTCCTGCAAAGCATTAGGTTCAAAAGGGCAGTAGTTGTGTAAATCCTCTAACGTATATATTTTTCAATATCACATTTTTATTTGCCTCAAAACAAAGGGCTTGTGTACCAGCAATGACTTATGTCCCAAAATGATATCAACTGGGTAAGTTTATGTTCACAAAACTAATCACTCCTGTTCTCCCAGGTCAATGCAGAAGGGGATGGAACACAGCAGAGAAGCTGCCTCTCTTCCTATGGCAGGTTTATTGGCTTGATTCTTCCATTAATTATGTCTGATATTATATAAAGGGGATTTTCTGTGACTCTCCTCCAATATTGTGAAGTCTGTCAAATAAAAGAAATCTCTAGGCTTTTGAAGTGGCCTGTATTGCACCTTTAAATTCCAAGAAATCCTAACTTGAGACAGTTTGGTTGAGGCAGAGCTGTTGACTGACTAGAGACCTTTAAAATTTCAGTTAAGAAAACATTAGCAACTATGGACAGGATTGATGAATGTTTCAAATGACAGCCTGCAAAACCTTCAGAAATTAGATGGGGTGCAAACAAACATGCAGAAATTAAGCTGCTAAGTAAAAAGATGCAATTTTTTCTTATTTCTCCTAATTGTTTCTTCTTCCTTATGCAAGTTCTAAAACTGTCATGCTTACACCTAGAATTTTAATATCTTGTCTTCCTTTCTAATAATCCTTCTAGAATCAAAGATGGCTCCTTTGCCTCTTTTGTCAATTTGTTACTTACTGATTAAATCTACAGAAAAATTATAAAAGAACATTTAAAATCCCTGAAACTGTCTTTTACTATAAAATGCATTTGGAGGCGTTACCATTAAAACAGACTTTAATTTGAGTAGCAACTCTTGAAAGGCAATTAAAACAAAGGGAACATTTTGGTAAATAATTTAAGAGGGATTTTCCTGCATCTGTCCCCCTCACCCTTATTAACAGTAAGCACCCTACCTTCACATAGCAGCAGCATGTTTTACTTAAAAGGTGCTACAGGGTGCTGCCACAGTAACTTTACTGTGCAGTGAAACATTTACTGAACCTGAGACAGGCTAAGCAGCACTCCACTATATAAATCACCTGGCCTTGGTTTTGTTCAAGCAATGTTATTAATGGGAATGTGACTCACTGAAGAAGTAGATACTGTGATACTTCAAAGAAATCCCACCCATCCCATTCTGTGTTTTTTCTGGGATGTAAGATAACATTACTGCCTTTGGTGTCCTGTTTAAGTCTGATTAAGGAGTGAAACTAAGCTACATTTGTGTAAAGCATTTCCTATTGCACTCAATTTGTGCAAGTTTACTTGCACAAATGAAAGTTCAGTGATTTCAGACAATGCTAAAGTTCATTAGATTTAGTTGGCTACTAAATGAAAAGCAAAACAGGGAAAAAAAAAAATCACACCCCTTCAATGCTTCCTATTGAAGAGCAAATATCTGGAATATTTACATTTTCTCTTCAGCTTTAGTTTAACATGCAGATAGTTGATTCAGGTTAATGGTTTGCAAAAATTACTGTACAAAGAACAAGCATTTCTTTATGTTTAAAAATATTTTTTTCAATTTTTCATATTTTTCTTTTTAATAAAAAAAAGATGAAAATTATTTATGAGAGTTTCCATTTTTTACCAGCTGCAGAATCATTACCCTTTAGCTTCTCAATTTATAACCAAGAAACCGAACTGCTACCATTCATAGCTCCAGCAGACTGCTGTAGTCACCAGAAGAAGGCTACCTTTAATTCGATGAAAAGAAGATTTATCTGAACAACTGCCTTCAAGATTTTAGAAACAATTAGTGGAAAGGTTAAAAATATCAGTATTGTAGAAGCAATAAGATGTTTAAAAGATATAAGACTCTTTCATGGCTAGAAAAGGCATTAGAACTGGTGTCTTACTGATGGCTACCCCAACCCCTTGTATTTCCTATTATAATGGTGATTGAACACATTAAAGGATTGATGATAGATAAATTGAGTCAACCTTGGTTTCTAGGATTTACTTAGACACATAAGAGTCAAACTCAGAGCTTAAAAATGTTAATGGAGTGACCAATTTGTTAACAAATATCAGATAGGATTTTGCAGTTGTGAGGACAGAATACTAGAAAAAGAACACCTTATTTTCAGTAAATCAACACACCAGAGAAGAATCAACACACAGCAGAGAAGAAAGATAAAAGAGTCATAACAATTAATTAATTTAAATTTTTCATCAACAAGTTTAAGTAGGTGTTTTTCCTAATGAAATTAGGGAGTGTTGGAGAAAGAAGGATAGGCTTAGTTAGTATATTTTAAAATTAATACAAGTCACAACATTTGGCTTTGAATCCAAATGTGCATTCAAGCTTTTGAGACTTTGCTAGTGTTAGCATCTGGGGTTTGAGTTCAGGACACTTTAAGGCTAGAAATCAGACAAAATCTGTTGATCCAGTATAAGCGTTCTAGTTCTACAACGGGAGAAGCAAAACTGTGCAGGAAAATTAAAAATTTACCCAAACTTTAATCCAGACTAAAGGCAGGTGGGAATCCTGGAGAGACTGAGCACCTTTCACCACTGTTTCCCATCTTAATCTGGAATTCAAAGTAAATACAGCAAGTTTGACCCCAAAAAGTTTTGCAGCTAATGTTGAAAGCACAGTTCATTTTTTTTAAAACCCTTGCAATCTAACAAGAAGGCTTTTATCCCAGAACAGGCAGCTCAACTGTGTGGATCAGAAAGCCTCTTTTCCTAACTCTGTGGAAAGAGCTGAGAAATTTGTCCCTTATTTCAGAATAACCAAACTTCAGACCAAATTTCTGATGCCTAAAACATAGGCAGATACCTTGATATCAAGTAATAGATTGCATAGCAGGATTGAGAATTGCAAAAGTATCATTAAACTTTTTTCACAAGATTGGGGAGAAACTTTTTAAATGGCAGAAAGGCTTAGCTCACATTTCCTTTCCTTCACCTGAAGTCAGTTTAACTCCCATTTTCTTAATTTCTGAATGGACATTTTACCAGATTCCAAACTGTGCTAAAGCTCAAGGTATGGGATTTATTCAAGTGTTTCTCAACACACAAAACTACATTATCCAAGACTTCTTCTACACAAAGATCTTCTCTTGTCTACTCTGGAGAAGACAAAGCCTCAAAGGGAGTGTTACAGCAAGGCTGGTTATTAAACCAGAGTGAATCTCACAAGCAACCTTGTTTAGAGGGGATGAATGGGGAAGAATGACAAGCAGGAAATTAAAGCAGAAGAACTACCCACCACCATTTAAAATGAAGCCAGAAAACGGGAAATTTAAAGGATTTGAAAATAAAATGGGCTTCCTGGATCAAAGCGTTGCAAAAGGAATACAGAATTTTTAACCTTTAGGTAGCCAGTTCAAAATCCAGCAGAGGTCAGAAGGGATGAAAGGTTATCATCCTTTAATGATTTTCACAAACTTAATTAAAGACTCCATCAAACTTTTTATGTTCAAGTGCACAACCCTAACTTCCACTGGAGACAATAGCAAAACTCATATTGACTCAGAAAGGAGCCAGCATGTATCCATAAATAGACATCAGGTTGATGACCGGAGATAAGCTTATTTAAAAAAAAAAAAAAAAAAAAAGAACAGTGAATACACTCCAGATGTAAGGAGGTTTGGGGATCTAGACATGCATTTCATGATTTTAGTTGCAATTTAATGAACAGCCTTGCTGAGAAGAAAAATAAACAAGCCAAAAGGAGGTAAGGCCCAAACTAAAGAAAAGCAAATAATTGGACTGTCCACAGGAGGATGAGCATCATGAGAGAGAGAAAAAAATCCTAGGCTGTTTGGTATAAATTTGTACTGGATCTCTACTGATGAGCATTTCTCTCCCCTTTCAAAAAAAAAACAAAAAAAAATAAAATAAAAAAGCCAACATGTCATGATCGATGGTGTCACAGGCAGAAGCAAAAGACCTTGTCATACAGATGTGGTTTTCAGTTTTAAATCATGTTTCAGCTTGGAAATGCAAATCTAGTAAGGAAATGCCATGGCAGTATGTTGATTCAGTAAGAAACACAGAGAGCATTGAGCCTTGGATGAGCCATAACTCTTTCGGAAAGAAATTTGTGTTCATTTACACATTTTTGTCACAAATACACAAAACCTGCAATGTGTAAGTCCCCATCTCGTTTGGCTGACAAAGATTTTGCACCTAAACTCATTATACTGTAAAGGCTATGTTATGTCATGAGATCCTGATGAACAGATTTTTGCAACCTCCTGGGACCCTAAAATTTACTACTCAGGTTTCTCTAATTGTGAGAAGTTATCATGGGCTAAACTTAGAATAGGTAAAACCAAGGAGGAAGAACCAAAGTATGTGACATATTCAAGAGAAAAGTGAGGAACTCGGGAACCAAAATCTCTCTTGAAAAATCCTCTTTCAAGGTATTAATAGTTCTATTTGTTGTTGGAATTGCTTGAAAGCCTCATCTAAGTGGTGCCACAGCAAAGAAGAAGGTGTAAAAGAGGAATAAGGATAAGAATTGAGAATCTAGCTTTTAAAAAACATAATATTCAGCTTACTACCCAATACTACACCTCTTCCCCTTGCGTTTCCCAGTGTTGTTAAATGACAAATGTCATACTTCGAAACTCTTATCACTGACTTAAATTGAAGTAGAGATATTCCTAGAGGCTCACAAAACTAAGAGCTGCTCACAGACCTGTAACACTTCTTCAACAGTTTTGTATAAAGCCAGCATTTTCTTGATTACAAACTTGAATGTTCAAGATAAAACCATCCTCTACTGGTATACGCTCAGGATTTATTCTCCAGAGAAATCCTGAACATCCTGAAATTTATCCAAAATAGAAAGGAAAACACACTGAAAATAATTTCCCAGCAACTTTAAAGTTAAAATCTTCAAAGCATTTTTTTCTACACTTTCATTTTCAAATCTGAGGTTATAATACCAAAATGCTGAAATTAAGCTGAACTTTCCATTTTAATAACCATGGTTACAGATTTGTGTGTTTGGTGCTTTTTCCCTGAAAATTTCTGAGGGGATGAGCACATTTTTTGGTTGAAAACAACTCTTTGTTAAACACCATACATCAATGGAAAAATATTTCACCAAAGAATTGCACCAATCTCACACAACCAGCTGTTCTTTCACAGACAGGAAAGAAAAAAAAAAAACTAAAATGCTTTGTTGGTAGGAACCTTGAAAATATGAAAACGTAAACTAAAATATCTTTCTAATTATTTATTGATGTTAGAAACTAAAGTGTATGTTGTCATTTATATGCTTCACTGTTTACAGTACTTGTCTTTCCTGAGCATCTGAAGACCTCTTGAGAAACCAGTGGGGGAAAACCAGAAAACAGGGCTTCATTCCCAGCATTCCTTTAAGTTTTGTGCAGCAGATAAGAGACCTATTTGTGGAAAATCTCATTAAAATCACTAATTTTCAATAGTTTTCTATGGAAGCAACAGCTGATAGTGACATAAGGCATCTGACATGACATTTGCATCACACTGTGGGCTTCAGCCACACAGATGAAGGTTTTCCAAGTTGAATGCTCTCAGAACTTGTTGCATCTGTATAACCTCTATGTAACTTGGGGTGCTGCTCACCCCACTCAGCCCAGTAACCAATCGTCCAGTAGTGAGTGAATGGAAGAACCCACAGAAATTTCTCAGATAAGACCCTATAACTTCTCTATCTGGAGAACCCCTGAAGCTTCCTGCCTCTGTTTCCCTTAAAAAGCAGAGAATAACAGCAACTGCTTCAAAGCCATCAATGCATAGCTTAGTACCAAAAAAATAATAAAGCACTGTAGAGACAAAAAGCTTTATGTTTTTCAATGCAGAGGAGTTCTGAATGGTCACCGTGGTTTGGTACTTCTTCATAGATAAGTCTCTCTTCTGTTGTCTTTCTGACCAGTCAAGTTAGGTCATTTATCAAACTAATTGCTTTAAAGACAGACATTCTTAGGCAATCTGTTCCCTCTCCCTATTTCCCATTACAGTCACTGAAAGTTATGTATGCAGATGAAAATGATAACAGACCTCTTGTGCTCTCAGAATATTCCTTTTTTAAACAAACACTGGAAACTCCAACAGCAAACATGGTTCAGTCCAGTCCGATCTGACAGTTCTTGGAGTAAGAAAATACAATAGCAGGACTAGTTGTCAAGCGACTCCAGTCCATTGTTTACCCAAAAAGTTTGAAAGCTGATTAAACAGTCAGCTTAAGGTCTGGAAGCACATTCAGCAATAGCACCTGTGTGCCAACTGAAGACAAACATTGCCACCAACACTAGATCCTGCAAACAGTCCCCACCTTCTCTCTGCTACTGAGAGATAAAAGTTCATGAGACACTATGTAGCATGAAAAAATGCTGGACTTACACAATATGCAATTCACACCAAACTACCTGAAGAAAGTTAAGTAGAAATACACAAATGCAAGATTGCAACTGATGTGTGTAATGCATTCAACTGCAGGATAGCCAGCATTTGGGCTTTTAGAAAGTACTCTCTGTCCTCCTCCTCAGCCTACACTTTTCATTGTGAAAGGGAGTGGACATGATAATTGTCACCAACCCTGGAACCCATCTGGTTTGTTCTCAGGTGTTGCAAAGCATCACTCTGTCTTCGTAGACAGCCTTGACAGGGCATTTGCAGACTCTTGGTCCCTTGGGACACACATCTACCATCCCTTACCGAGAGACCACGTCTTCATTCAGAGCAGACAGAGCAGCCTTCTGCAGTTCCATTGCTCCATTGGAACAGGATGAAGCGAACAGGGCTGGTGGCTTTCAAAGGGGGATTACAAAAGCTTTGAGTAAAGCTTTTGTATTATACCTATTTTACCATATAGTAAGATCTTCCTTCTGCTTTCCCCGTTTTTTATGGCCTGTTATTCCTTACAAACAAGGAAACAAGTGATGAAGTCTTTGAAAGAGATAATTGCCAAGCATGCTGGATGACCATCTCTGCTCTAGGGCTCATTTATGGACATGACCAAAACAAGTCAGACTTAAACTGCCTAAATGTGAGATCATAGCACTGCCTTGATCACAAACAAAATACAAAAAGGGACACTAGGTGTCATGATATTATGACTAAAGTGTTCTAGTGCTATATTAATAAATAGCAGTAGATGAATGAGTGCATTACCTCAGAAGCTAAAACATTTGTCAGGATGCATAAATCTAAACAAAAGTTTCACCTGAAGGTATAAAAGAATGAGTGCTTTTTCAATTCATTCCAAAAGTTCCAAATATATTTCCAGCAAAATGAAAATGAAATGGTATACCATATTTAAAACAAAACAAAACAAAAAAAAACAACCAATCAAAAAAACAGAACAAAACCAAACAAAACCCTACAACCAAACACAAAACCTCATCTAATTATTCCAATCACAGATTTTGGAAATTGGTACCATTCAACACAATTCCACACTTTGCCTATATTTTATTACATTTGTGTAATAGTTTGTAGGAACTAAAATGAGACAGTCCCCTTTAGTATTCTAAGCTTTAAGTTGATGCTCAGTGATGTCAGTGGAAGGAATTCAGTTGATTTCCATGACCCTTGAGACAGTACAGAGATATCCATATGCATGAGTATGTTGTAAAATAAACCCTTAAGAACTTGCATACTGTTAGAAAGACTTACCTGGGGGTCAGAGAATGCTATGAAGTGAAATTATCAGTGCCATTCTATAATTATTGTAAGTAAATAGCTGGAAATAAAGGTCAACTGGTGAAAAAAATTTGTTTTTCAACAAGATCTAGAGGTTCTTTAGAATTTCATAATTAAGCTAGAAAGGCATCTAAGAAAAAAATCCAACAATCTCATGCTTTCATAGTGTTTTTTCCTATGCTGCATGCAATTGAATTCACTCCAGTTCCTGTATGAACACAATCTTTTTGTTGGCAAGTCCCTATTGGTTTCCCAAGACCAGGATTGAAGGCACTTGAGACAGTAGCTCATGTTCTGACTCAGGTGTTTATTATTTCTTATCTATGTTTCAGTCTCACTACCATGAGTTTGGCAGCTTTTCCATTAGTAAAGCACAAAATGGCTAACTCTTGTTAAAAGGTCTTTTAAAACAAAACTATCCAATTAAGAAATGACACCTAGATTAATTTCCCTTTTAACTCAATAACTGCTCCCCCGAAGTCCTCAATGCAGACTTTTCTGTCCAGTCACAAAACATCACCCAAACCCATGAAGAAGGAAAAGAGCAACCTGTCTCCACCCTAAAGCCTCCATCTTGCTTCATATTTATTTCTATATTCTAAAATCCCAAATTAAGTTTTCCACCCTATGATATTGCACACTTTTAACCAAGTACATATCCATAATCCCAGTGCTATTAATAAATTTTAAAAGCCTGGTCCACAGCCTCAGGTCAAATGCAGTGTTCTCTTGTGGGTCTGTGCCTTTAAGCACAGAAAGTTTAAAATTCTCAGCCCCCAGGATTCCAACAAGTCCCCTTTCCAATAACCAAATTATAATATCATTAAGCAGCACATCAAACAATCTGATTACTGTGAGCTCACTCCCATCTCCTTTGATAAATCCCCCTACATTATACTTTTCAGACACTGAACTATTTGGTCATTTTGAGGTATTTATATGAGCACTGATGATGTGACTAAGTAGCTGACAGCTTACTTGTGTTAAACTGCAGCTCAGCTTTGAGTCTGCTGGTGCAGACACCGTTCTGCTCCAAACATTCAAGGAAACTGCAGGAGTCATTTAAACACTGACATACTTTCAGTGAGAAGTGTCAGTATTGCCTCATCTATATTTCCTTTCTTCATCACACGTGTGTTTGCCTCAGTGTTCTTTTCCTGCTGTGCCACTTAAGTTCTGCACTGAAACTTCAATCTGCCTTACAAGACAGCTCCTATTGTTCTTTATTACTGTGGCTATTGCCATAAAAGAAAATAAAGTGTTTCTGTAGATATATCAGCAACAAAAACAGAGATCTTAAGAACCTCCATCCTTTACTGGATTAGGAGTGACAAAGCCTGAGAAAAAGGCTGAGGTACTACATGTCTTATTTCCCTCAGTCTTTAATAATAACTAACACTTGTTCTGTGGGTACCCAGCCCCCTGAGCTGGAAGACACAGAGCAGAATGAAGACCCCATAGTCCAAAGGAGGAAAGGTCAGAAACCTGATACACATCTTAGACACACTCAAGCCTATGGAGCTGATAGGATCCACCCAAGGGTGCTGAGGGACCTGGTGGAAATTCCCACCAAATTGCTTCCTATCTTTAGCAGCAGTCTTGTCTAGAAAGGGGGAAGATACAGAAGTTGTTTACATGAACTTTACTAAAGCCTTTGTCACAGATTCCCACAGCATTCTCCTGGAGAAACTGGATGCTCACGGCTTGGTTGGGTGCATTGTTCACTGGGTGAAAAAAATGGCTGGGTGGCAGGGTCCAGGGGGCGTTAGTGAATGGATTTACATCTAGCTGACATATATTGACTAGTGGGGTTCCCCAGGGCTCAGTATTGGAGTCAGCCCCGTTTAAAATATTTATTAATGATCAGGACAAGGGGATCGAGTACACCACCAGTCAGTTGGCAAATGACACTCATTTGGATGAGTGTTGATCTGCTGGAGGGTAGGAAAGCTCTGCAAAGGGACCTGGACAGATTGCATCCATCTTCCAAAGCCATTTGGATGAGGTTCAACAAGGTGAAGGGTTAAACAAGGGTCCTGTCCTGTTTTACAACAGTTCTGTACAACAAACACTTCAGGCTTGAGGCAGAGTGGCTGGAAAACTGACCTGCAAAAAAATATCTGGGAGTGCTGGCGGACAGCAGCTGAGCATGAGCAGCATTTTCCCCAGTGGCCAAGACCACCAATAGCATCCTGGCCTGTATCAGAAACAGGGTGTCCAGCAGGACCAGGGCAGTGATTAGCCTCCCTGTACATGGCACTGGTGAGGCCACACTTCAAGTGCTGCATCCAGTTCTGGGCCCTTCACTGCAAGAAGGACATTAAGGAGCAGGATCGCACCCAGAGAAGGGCAATGGAGATAGCCTCTCGAGCCCAAGTCTTATGAGGAGCATCTGAGGCAGCTAGGGTTGTTTAGCCTGGACAAAAGGAGGTTCAGCGAAGAGCTTATCACTCTCTACTGCTACCTGAAAGGAATTTTCAGTGAGGTTTTGTCCCTTCAACAAGCAATAGGACAAGAGGAAACAGCCCCAAGCTGCACTAGGGCAAGTTTAGGTTGGATATTAGAAAAAAATTCTTCACATTAAGCAGAGTCATTAAACATTAGAACAGTCTGCATGAGGAAGTTTCAGAGTCACCATTCCTGCAGTTGCTTAAGAGAAACGTAGCAGTGGAACTTAAGGACATGGTTTAATGGTGGACTTGTCAGTCCTGGGTTATTGATTCAACAATCTAAAAGTCTTTTCCTACTTAAACATTTCTGTGATTCTTTTGGTTATTTTATCTCACCTATTTCATCCTCTGAGACATGCAGATTAACTTTTACCTGTAAAGCAGGATTTTTTTTTTGTTAATTACATATAAGAACTCCAGCACAGTTATAAATGAATGCTTTTGGGGGAATTTCTAACCTTACAACCTTAACCTGGTCCTTATAAACACTTGGGATACAATTCTAAAATATATTCCTTTAAGTTCTTTCACACAGGACCAGACATGTCACAAGGGCATTCTTAAATATTTATAAGATATTCCAAAGAGATAAAAAAAGAAAAAACTGAGACCATCCCAAATGTTCCCATGCATGTTTGAGTCTACTAAAAATTCTTAAGATTCTCCCAGAAAACAGTGTTCTACAAATGCAGGGTCATGTTCTTTGGCCTCTGCATTGCCCCAAGCATATTTACCATTATTATAAGACCTGTCATTCATCTCTTTAGATCTCTGACAGAAAAAAAATGTTTAGCTGTTTTATCTAGTTAGACAATATCTTGATGCAGAAACAAGCACTCCCAAGCCTGTGTGTCAGCCACAGAACATCTGTGCTTTTGTGCTGGTGATTTTGTGACACTTTTAATACACAAAGAAAAATTTCTTCCAACTTTTTCAGCAGATGTTTTACATGCACTTTAAAAATATAGTGAATGTGACATCCTTAATGTCTCCAGTGCTAAAGAAAATCTGTGCACAGCATGTAATGTGTGAGTTTGTGGGTTTTAAGTTGGGTAACTTTGGTAGGGGAGACTTTTTTGGAGTAGTTTTGTGTTAGGAATGAGAGATTTATTGGATTTTTTGTTTAGTTTTTGTTTATTGTTATTTCATTAAAACTTTAGTATACTGTTTGTACTAGATTTTGTGTGTAGGGAAAACAGTATAAAAATGGTTAATATTTTGTTATAAATATTATCAAGTTTAATTAAAAATTAAGTTGGATAATTAAGAAGTGATACTTAAATTATATTTTTAACTTAATAATTGACTTTTTAAGATTTCTAATGTGGATTTTTTATTTAATTATAAGATACTATTTAAACTTAAGAAGAAGGAAGTAAAATTAATTTGAGATAACACTTTATATTTTTTGAACTTATTTATATAACGTATTAAAAATCTTAAAATTTAAATTTTTTACTTATGTGACATTAAACTACTCTTTATAATTTATTTTATAGTTTTGTGGTTTTTAATTTATTTTGAAGTTTAGAAATCTTTCTTTATTAATGAGGATTAAAGTTAGTGTTTTTTGGCAGGGGGGTAAGGACACCTTAGAGAAGACAGAGAAATATTCTCAGTAATGGAACAATATATTCATTGTACCTACAATTTTTCAGTATTCCAAAATTTATGAGGGAATCAGAAGTTGTACAAAAAATAACCTTTTTTTCCGTGAGGCTGTAACTGCTTCAGTTTTGCATGACTTAAGGCAATGATTTTTTTGGTGGGTTTTCTAAACTCCTGCAATATAAATAACCAATACAATGATGCAGTATATGTATCAAAATACTAGTCATGTCCAAGGCCAGACTTTCTTTCTCCAGACATACATCAATTAGTTTGGTTACTTGGCTGGATGCTCAGTTTCTCTAGTGAAACATACAGGAACCCCAGCTATGTTTTTCAAAGAAAATTTAATTAATTTAGTCTCAAAGTCCACTCATAATTCTTAAAATTTGCACATATTCTTATAAGTACAAAGAAAGCATTCAAGCCTATAAGAGAACCTCAACTCAAAACAATTGGTGTTTTATTTCTTTTGGGCTTTTAATCCTGAGGCCATTAGCTTGCCATGAGCTCTGACAACATAAAGCGGACTTGTGAAACTGTAGATCATTCCCTGAATAAGTCAGAGTGAAAAATCTTTTCCTGAAGGTTGAAGGAGACAGAAAATATGAAGACACCTCTTTTTGTCACCCATCTTATCACCAAGACAGCTCTGCCCATACTTCAAGACCACAAGGTAGGAAAATCACCACCTTCAACTTTCCTAACTATCCATTGGATCTTAACACCAAAATAATAAGAGCAGCAAAATATAAGGAGGTTAATCCAGGGATGTAAAAGAAATTATGTTCATTTATTCATTTAACTGGAAGTAACTTCGTGGCCACTAGGACAAGCTGGATCATTCTCTGGGATTTAGTCATGAACAATAATGGGGTATTGCCCATGGTGACTCCTTATCCCAAATTCAGCTACAGAACTTCCGTCAGCTTCTTCCCATAGCCACCTTTAAGTGTTGCAAACCCACCCTCAGGGCAGTAGAAAAGACACTTGGTAATTTTGCAGCCTATGTGGCCAAAACCCACCATGCAACTCCACATATTCACATCCATCTTCCTGGAATTTAAGTATTTCTGCAGCAGAAAGATGAATAAGGAGAGGAGGTCTATCATTTTTTTTGTTATTGTTTAAAGGCTTGAGAGGATAAGAAGACATCAGCTCTGAGATTATGGGACCCTAAGGCATGGTGGGAGAGAGAAGGGTGCTTGTTTAGTTCTATCAGGAAGGAGACGTATCAGATACAATTTAAAAACATAAAAGCAAGATCATCACCAGAAGAAAACTTTCAAGTATTAAAGGACTGAAATAGATGATGTGATCTTCACCAGATTTCAAGAGGCGAGGTGCAAATCAGGCAAAGCTAGGCAACAGCAACAAGTCTGCAACAGAAAATTGATACATATTACAGATTCAGTAAAAAAATGAGAGATGAAGACAAACAGAACATGAAATTTGAAAGCAAAGAAGACACAAGTTAAATTGTCTTCCAAATTAACTGTGAGTTAAACTGTGACACTTTAAGGCATATACAAGAATAAATTTTACCCCACAGATTCTTCTTTTTAAAATTATCCACTTCTGAAAAGATTGTAAAAGATTTATCCTTTTGTGTGTAAGTCACTGTGTGCCTACTGATCCACAAATAACGGGAAAGGGGGATCCACTCACCTCCCGTGAGCAAGCAGAGCCACATTAATGGAGCAGAGAGAAGGAGGACATGCCATTGCATCTCAGCTAAGCTGTTATGTAATAGCTGGAATGATGCAAGATCAGGCTTGGAAGTGGGAGCTGGGCTTCCTATTCCCCATCCTGAGAGATGCAGAGCATTGCAGAGGTATCTGGTGAATCTCCAGGGATAAGGTTCGAGTCTTGTCACTACAAATCACCCTCCGCCAAGCAATTTGTGCAGCAGCTTATAACAGCAGTTAAACAAAGGAGTCATGGGGCCATCCTCCGGACTGAGGGCAAGGCAGTTGCTACTGGGGAGAGGAGACTGGGAGATAAAGGCAAAGCAAACATGCCAAAGTTAATAGGGCAGAAAAGGCTCAACCTCCCTCTGATCCTGGCTGCGTGGCAGGAAAAGGCAGAGCGTAGGCTATGAATGGATAAATACGTGAGGGCATCTGCACGAACCAGTCACACTGAAATCTGTCATCTTCCTTCAGTGCTTGCCTGAACAGGTGGAGTTTTCAGCTGCTCTCTGAAGACAGGATACTTGCATTCAGGCCCTCAGACTTTGCAGGAACAACTTTCTACAGACTTAATAAAGCAAATGCAAATAGATTTACATGGGGAAAGCTATATTTATAACATGAATGGAAACTATGTCAGGTCAGGTTGCTTTCTATTTTCATTATGTAATTACCATTAGTATTATGCAAGAAGAGACTTTTGTCTTAAGGTTTTTAAAATAAAATATTGGAGGCTGCTAAACATCATGGAAAAATTGAAAATGTGATGTTTTGAAGAATGTTTGTCTGTTGTTTCTGGATATTCCCTAATCCCTCTAGGTATTTTCCAAAGTGCACAACACAGTTGCAGAGCATTTGGAAGAGGCTTTCCAGAGTCTGCTAACTGAGAATCAAGTTGTAATTCAAAAAAATAAAGGTTATGCCTGAGGCATTTTTACTTCAATAAACAGAAAGTCTTTATATGTCATTCCAGATGCTTTCCTGTCTTTTTGCTCTTTTCCTTCCCTAAAAGACTGGGGACAGAGAAATGTCTCATTCCTGGCAATCAGACAGTTCTTCCAAAAAAATTTCGTAGTACAGTCTATGATTCACCAGGCATACTTGGATAAAGCCAAACATCTACATACTCAGAATGGTATTTTGCAGAGTATGTGAAGATTAATACAACTTTCCTAATGTGGTTAGTGAGCCCAGTTAAGACAATGACCTACAGACCAAGCCAAATGAATCCTTGAAAAAATCCCAGCATCCTGGGTGGCCTGCTGCAACCTGTGCCATTCACACAGTGCCAATTGCTGTGCTATCAGGACCCCAGCCAGATTTAAATTGCCCTCAGTGCCACTTCTGATTGCAGTTCAGACATAGGTGGTATCCATATAAGAAATAAACCCCATAACACTCCCTGTACCATCTATACAGACACAGGGGAATGCAGGATGCACTAGATGGACCTCTAGGAGCTGTGGAACCCTTGGTTGCCATCAGCCCTGAAGCAAAGATACAGTAAGCACTGCAGCAAAGACTAAGTGAAGGAGAGACTCAGGGAAAGGGGGAGAGTCATATTTATTCCTGTAGATTCTCCATAAAGGTGCAGTTTCTGCATATAGGTAGGGAGCATTGGGAACACCTCCATGCATCCTCCCAAAGCAAAATTACTTGCAGAGCTGTAGACAAGAGGTTTTCTGTGATCACCAGGTGTCAGATACTAGAAGGAAGAACACAGGGGTCTTAGAGTGAGAAGGTATCTTTTTTTAACCCTTGAGCTTCCAGGATTTACTTGTTTTTGCAAAAGCAGAGATGACACTAAGACTGATGGAGTGAAATAAACTTGAGGTTTAAAGCAGTGGTTTCACACTATGAAGAGGTTATGAATGAAATGTGAGGATTCCTGGCCTAAGCAACAAGTATACACTTTTCACTAAATAGTGGACCAGGATGGAAGGCAGTTGATAACCAAGGAGTTGCAAAGAACTACTCTTCATCTGAATATAAATAGCTGAAACTGGTGAAACTGGGAGGCTTGGAGTCTAGGGGGTTTTCCCACTGATAATAGGAGGCAATGGGAAAGGTAGCCAACCTTTTTTTTTTTTTTTTTTTTGCTAGGGAGGTTTAGCAGGTTCAATTCCTGCCGAATTTATTACCATGGCATATTAAGGTTGCTCATTTCCTTCAGGAAAAGGAAAATTTCTAGGTACATTTCTTAAAGTTTCTAAGAACTGAGTAAGGGATACAATTTCAAAATTCTTAAGAAATGTCAGGAATTTTGGCAGTCTTTTAGACCTTGATCCAATAAATTAGACAACAACAATGAGCATTCCTCTTTCCCACTGTTATTTTTGAAAGTGTTTTAAAATAAGGATGAGAAACTCCAAAAATCAGAACAAAAATTCTAATCTTGTTTCAAGACTTTACATGAACTTTCACTTTTAATGTTAATATTGAATTGCTCACTTTCTAATATAATCTTGATTCAACCACTTCATTTCTACTTTTTATTTCTACAAAGTGTAGAAATATCACATACAAAATTAGTTAAATGGTGATGCAAGATGTGGAAACAGGAGATAAAACATTTTGAAATCTCAAAACGTTTTCCATCAAATTTTGTTGCAAAAGACAAGTTTTGATACAAAAACACATTTTGGTTTTGCTGTTGCATATCATGCAATAAACCTGGCATGTTGTGATAAACATAAGAAACAAACATAATAAACAAGAAAACAGTAGTCACTTATTTAAATTACACATTGGAATATAATGTTTATTTAAAAGCAGAAACAACTGAAAGTATTACATGAACTTTTAGCCAAAATTATCCCTTCCCTTAAGGAACAAGAGTCCACAAATGGGTTATAATACATAAATTTCTTTTGAGTTGCATTTTAGTTATCTACTGATCAAAGCATTTTCTGTGGGTCCACTGTCCAAAAACCACTAGTGCATTAAATTGTTCCAGGGATGGATTTGGTACCAGTTGAAGAAACCCAGGGAACTTCTAAGGCTAGGACAACACCTTTCTCAACAAACATTACTTTAAGTTATTTACCTTAGTAATGCTTTGATCTGAGGCAAAGTCTATAATAGTTTTCATTTGGATTCCAATGATATAATATAATATTCATCACTTTGAAAATTTTACATCGCTCCTGTAAACACATGACAAAAGCAATCACAAAGGAGTGTAATTTTCTAAGGGTTCTAGCCCCCCACATTTGATTTCTTGTCTACAACACAGGGACACAGCCTTTATTTTTAGCAAGAGGCTGTTATTTAACATGAAAATAAGATTCAGAAACTGAAAATAATCTGAGTATATACATAAAATTCTAAATATCAGTCCCTGACTACATGAGTATGTTATTAACAATGACTTCCACCGATGCTGTGAGACAGAGACACTTTAACCCCACAATACCAGTCTCTGCAGGTAAACTGGTAGAAGATACTTTCAAAGCAAAAAAACTTTCTTCTCCTTTATAAATGAATCTATTGATTTTAAGAGCACTAAAACATCAGGCCCCAGCATGCAAAGTGTTATTTGCAAAGATTTCAGTCGGCATTGCACTTTAGAAGGGCCTTATAGGATAAAAAGCAAAAAAGAAAATTCCTTCACAGAACAAACAAATATGCCTAATGCTTTTTCTGCACTGAAACATAGTTTTTATCCTAATTTAATTAACATGTTACCTTGGGGCAACACAGCCATTCAGAAAAAGGTACAAGGAAATTAAAAGGGCAACAGAGCAATCTTACCAAGTATTTCTCTAAAGGGAAAACATTAAGGACATGAAGGGACTTTGACAAAAATTTATCCTTTAAGGAAAGATAAAAGAAATCATTCAAGCTGGCTAAATACTTTTTTCTTTCATAGGATAACTAAAAATGAGACAAAATATTAAGACAATCATAAGTCATTTTATCACATGAAGAATGGTTTACTAGCAAAGTCAAAAATATCATATATTGAATATTATTATTTATATATATATAAAATATATACAGATGCTTTTATTTTTGCTATGTAGAGGTTATTTCTAGGAGAGAGGAGAAGAAAATTTTCATCAGCATGCATGAGCTGTACTTTCCTTTATGGCCTAACTTGAGCATTTTGCTTTGTATCTCATGACACAGCACTGCCAAGCCTGCATTGCTTGTTTCCTGCTGTTAAAACACCAGTGCCGATGCACTTCCCAGCACCTTTGCTTCTGGGCAGTCTCAAACTCAGACCAGGGCTTTGAATCCCCAGACGTGGAAGTGTCCTGACCCAGGGATTAGCTTGGGGCCACCATGAAGAGATGAAATATAGACATGGATGGCTTCTCAGAGCCCATCAGTAGCATTAATCTGTTTGTCTGGCTATTTATCCTCATTTGGGTTGGCCAACAAAACATCAAGACTAAGCAAACATAGAAATGCCGTTGTTACTCATCCAGCACCAGTTGCTACTGCCCTGTTCCCACTGCACCGAAATCGAGGATATTTGGCTTAACTAGCAGCATGGGCTGTAATGAAAAGCAGATGTAGACGCTGCCACCTTTTGGTGATAGCCAATTGGATTATTACACATTCCCCAAATTCACTGTTGTTGCACCTGTATCTGTCCTAAAGTGGTTCTGGCACACACAGAATCTTCAGCTCCTGACCATCCTGAAAGGCAGACAGATCTTGTCTTCTAAGAAATACTTTAAAAATAGAGATTTTTTTTTTTTTTTAAATTGCAGTTTATCTAAAGTCATCTTGCTGTGTCAAGCCACTACTACATACAATGCTTTTAATTTTGTTCTGACAAAGAGAAAGGCTACAGCACAAGCCCACCCCAACAATTTATGTCAAGGCCTTGGCATGAAGGGAAATTAAATTCGTCAATCCTTAGACCTCTGAGCATTAATGGCAACTTCTAAGAACAATCTTGGTGTGATTTTTTTCCTAGAAGTCTGTCCACTGCATCACAAAAGGAAAGAACAGAAATACCTGGGTAGCAGAAAGATGCTGGGGAGGAGCATTTCCACCTTAGCAAAGAGGAAGGGTCCCCACCATCCACACCAAACAGTGGGAGCCAGGCAGGGCAGCAGAGTTCACAGCAGGCAGCTTTCAACATGCACAGCCTGGCTAAAGGGAGGTTCATGGAAAATCTCTGCCAGGCTGCCAGCACTCCACTCAGGACCCTCCCAGAACCCCAGCATTCCAGAAGCTGTGCACCACCAGGCACCTTGCTCCTGTTTGTTGCATTTGGGACATCAACCTGGACTGGAAGAACATCGGCACCTGAGCCACCATGGGATGTCATATAGCAGCTCCTGAAGAGCACTGGCGCTCAGCACTCAGAAGGTTGACAGAGAAAAGGGAGGAGGGAGGGAAAGGGGGAAGGTGTTGTGCCAGCACTCAGAGCAGCAACACGCTGTCTAAAAGGCTATCAACTTCCCTGATGGGTATCCAGTGTCCTGTTGTCAACAGCATGCAACAAAAAGGAGCGTGCTGCTCGATTCCAGGGCAGCAGCAAAGTGCCCTCTGCCACACATGCCCTCAAGGCCCTGACAGGTAATTCAACCTTTGCTGAGCATGTCCCTTGGGCACCCTCTGCTCCTCACTGCCTGGACTGTGGCCGGCACACCAGTCCTTCTTCCATGGGATTTCCCTTCCTGAGAAGCAGCAAATGTGGTGCTGGGTGAGCCAAGGGGAGCTGTCATTCAGCCACAACAACCAGTTAAACAAAAAAATCAAATGCCCAAAATTTTTCAAAAGCTAAAATTGACCTAAAACATTAAATCAAGTAGGTTATTCTTTCCAGGCAAATAGAAACCTATGCATCTTTCTGAAAATGTTTTGCTTGTACACAGCATTTATTCCCTTTTTTTTTCCAGTTATATGGGCACAACAAAGTGAACCCTCATTTACCAAGGGAGGAAATAATCTGAATAACAGACAGAGAAACATACAGATAGCGGCTGTTCCAGCTGGGTTACCAGGCTATTAGCACAGTGCCTCTAGCTGTCACAACACATCACCCTTTGCTCCCCGATTGTTAATACTTTGTCTCAGTTTCCAAGCTGTCTTTGCTAACAAACAACTTTGTCCCAAAGCTTTGAACTTAATCATTACATTTGTAAGTGGTGATAGACTATGTCACCACTACCCTGACTGTCCAACAACAACCTTGTTGAACACTGAAATGTATTCCTGCCAGCACTCAAAAGTTCAGAAATGGAGGAACAGTTAAGGATTTTGTATTTTGATCTTTGCACACCATAAGGATGATGACCGATTAGTACTATAAGATGTAACCTCACAGAGGACTGAGGTCCAGTTTTCCTTTGAAGACATACTGCCATTTTTTGTGTGATGGGGTGATAGAAAACACCAAAGTTCCCACAGATCAATCTAAATGTGGCCCATGGACAAATAAACAAAAGTGATATAATTTGGTGAGGGTTTACATTTATTAAAGTAAGTTCTCACACAATACAACTTCTCTCAAGAGTTTTACATTTAGGCTACAGCTAAAGGCTTTCTTTAGCTTTAAGTGAAAAACTGATTTATTTGAACAATAGAGCTGAATTTCCACTTTGAAAAAGAGGTTTTTGAGGCTGTAACTACAGTTACACAGCCATATATGATTGCACTTTTTTTAAACTTCATATTTCTTCATTATGCTGGTGAATTAATTCCACTGAGAGGACATTAAGTTTACAATAAAGTCAGGGTTGCTGCTTGGAGCTAGTTTGCCTAAGTATAATAGGTAAGTTGTTTTGCTCTAAAGAAAAGAAATACACTTAGGTGTGTGGTTTTTTTAAATATCAGAGGCATCTCTTGACTTTGTGAGTCTAACATGAATCCCACACACCCTGTAAAGATTATTTTTTTAATATTTTATAGGTTTTTATGCATTAGCATCCATGGCTTTATCATACAGGGATGCATGCACCTTTCTGCTCCATGCATCTCTACCTGTGTTTGTTTGCTATCTATTAAAGAAAACTAGGCAGTGGAAGGATTTAAGCAGTAAAAGCCTTCATCTTTCTTCAGTCTCTATCCATGCTTTTTTCTACCCTCCACAGTCTTAGATCCCCTACTGGAGAGTTTATGGTTACCCAAGAGTGAGTGTCATAAAAACAAATTGGCATCTGTGTAGCATCTGGAAATATGGTTGTGGCAAAACTGAGCAGTAACTCCCTACAAACTACCTTAGCATAGCAATTACAATCATTACTTAACTCATGCAAAAAGGTGTTTTAAGTGCTAATAAAAAAGCCCTCAAACCAAACAAACAACAACACCAACTAAACAAACAAAAATAAACTAAAGAAACCCCAAACCTCCTGTTTTTCTAACCAATAGCAGATGGAACCAAGGCAACAGAAACCATATAAGTAGCTTCTCCCCAGCATACTGCCATCATACGGAAAGAAGCAAGAGGCTGGAGAACTGAGTGAGAGAGATTTGACACCCACTGGGCCGGGAGCAGCACAGAGCACCTCTCTGTCAGCAGTGGGTGCCACTCTAACCTGCTAACACCAGCCCAGTTATACTTAGATATTGGTTTGTGACATTCATCTGGTACAAATACAACTGAACTTTGCTTCTACTCTGGTCTTTTGTGCCCACCTTCATCATACCTAACTCATCCATCCATACTGGCACACTAGATCCAAAAGATGGCTTAGTCACCTCTTGCACTGAATCCCTTTTCCCAAAATTATCTGAATCTCACCAGTTATAAAGGTTTACACATGAAGCTGATGAGGTGAATTGAAGCTGCAGCAAGCCAGAGCCCCTTCCCAGCAAGCAAGTTGGTCAATTCCATCATGTGCTGCTATAGCTTTCCTCACTTAGTGCTTTGGTTCTGTTGGAAAATGTGCTGGAAGCTCAACACTGGCAAATACTTAGTGCTAGTAGCAGTGGAATTAATTTTACCTTATGAACTGATATTAAGTTTAATTACATTGCCTACTTAGACCATTCAGTCACTCGCATCACCTGTACACTGACTACTACTCCTGAAAATCTGACTGCATAAGTGAATGCCCTCAAGAAGCTGAAGAGGTCCAGATTTTCAGTTTGGGGGTCTATCTTCATCCTGACAGGAAAGACACCTTTCTGCTCCAGTAGACAAGCAAGAAGACTCTATGGAGCTCACACCCTGAGTTCGTCCAGGAACAATCTTGTTCATGTGGGAAAGACTACTGGAAATTGTTCTTTGAAGTCTTTGTAATATTCCTGCTGCATCAAATCCTCTGATGATGGGAAGTAGTATAAGGCCACTGACATTCAAGGTTTACCCCTGGCAGGCTTATTGCTTTTGTAAAGTTTTTTTCAAGGTATAGTTCCAGCTGCAATAAGATGATTCACAGACACTGGCCAATATCCTCTTAAAAACAGAGGGGCTACTATAACATTACATTAACGGCCTTTTTTGTTATTTTTTCCCTTAGAAAATACTGAGCTGAATTTAAACACACTGTTTTAGCATAAAAAAGTTACAATTCATAAAAGAATATCTGACTTTATAAACCTACTCAAAGCCTTTTACTGAAGAGGGAATTCTTGGTTTCTGTGAAATTGATAGATTTAATGAATATATTCCTGTTATAATACGACATCTCATTTTTCTTTCTCATAAATACTTGTCAGGTTTATGATTTTTCACTCATTGGCCAGGAATTGTGTTGCACAAGCTCAGATTGTGGGTGCTCATACCAAGTTTAATTTCACTCACAAGTAGAGTTGACAAAAGATCACAGTCACTAAGCCCTGGAATTACCCTAGATATTGCCCTCTGTGCTCTGCAAATGAAATCCTACAGAAGACCCTTTGGAAAAGAAGAACATGATGGTTAACTCTCAGAAATCCATTTTGCACAGGGCAGTGTCAGTACACAGAGAAGCACTGAATGACAGGCAGATCTGCCAGTTCCTGGATGAGCAAAGTCAGATGCTTAGCTTTACACTCTCGCTGTCTGCCTGTCTCAGGCTGCTCCTTTCCCACTTTCCCTTGTTTCTCTCTCACGCCCTTGATTAACTACCAGGTCAGATAAGAAATTAAGAACAGTGAAATCAGAACCAGACCGCACCTGTCCCCAGCACAGCCAGAACAGAACTGAAATAAAGCACTTACGAAATTGCTGTGATCATAACCTTCAAAACACTAAACTCCCCCAGCTGTCTGCTCTCACAGATCAGGCACTAGAGTGGAGAGTTGGGCAAGAAAGCCAAGCAAGCTATTTCTAATGAAATGCTGTCACTTTGGGAAAGGCTAAAGCAGTCCACAGAGTGAAGATCTGTTTTTAGCAACAAAGCTTCTGAAAATAGACATGACACTACTATTTAGTTCATCAGGTTACGACTTGGTAATAGAGGGATCACTTTACTCCTATCTTGATGCTGTAAGGGAAAAAGATTACTGCTGTTATGAACGAAGCACTAGTTATCTATTACAGCAGCAATTGTCATGGTGAGTGCTTATTGTAGTGGAACATGCTATTCTTGCAAGTTATAGAGAATATTTCAGTCTAAGGATTCAGCTGTGTGAGTTGCATTGCTGGTCCTGGTCCTAAATGCATATGTAGGCATAATTATGCATGTGTGCCTATATAAGACCTCTCAGTTCTATACAGTCAAAGCTAAAATCTTTTTGCTAGCCATACGTTTCAGGAACAGCTTTGTTTATCTGATGAGTACAGGTAGCTCTGAACCTTACCAGATTTTTGACCAAAGAGATCCTGACAACAGAAAAAGCATCATTGGTGCTTCAGGGAAACCATATTCAGAAAAGGTTACTCTTTAAACCCAAAGAGGTTCAGGAGAATGGCAGTCTGTCTATAATCCAGGGCAGGAAACCAAGTTTACAGCTCTTGCAGTAGGCTCAAGGCAATAAATTAGAACTCCAGCTCTACTTAGTGCAACAGAGAACATCAGAACATCTCAGAATGAAAAACAAAAAAAGGTAGTAATTTGAATCCAACATATCTAGCACTATAAAATTGTGAATTGAGTAACAAACAGTAATTGTAATTGTGAATTGAGTAACAGCAGACAACGTGAGTAACAAACTTAACCTCCTGGGTTGAGGTGTCTTTTATCAAAAAAGTTCAGGATCCAAAGGCCAACATTTTTTTCTGCAGTATAACTATGCTTTCTTCTGTGGAACAGGCAGGAATCAACTACACACACACTTTTTAAACTTAATATCAGTTCATAAGGCAAAATTAATTCCTCTGCTACTAGCACTAAGTATTTGCCAGTGTTGAGCTTCCAGCACATTTTCCAACAGAACCAAAGCACTAAGTGAGGAAAGCTATAGCAGCACAAGACAACGTGGCAGCAGTCCCCTTCGTCAATCCCCCATGCGCCACGCACTAACACAGAAGCAAGCCCATACAACAAGAACAAAAAAAAAAAAAATAATGTCTTCCATCCAGTACTCCAGGTTTCCCAAATTCAAATTGTTTTCATAAGTCTGAATATTTGCTGCTTCGTAATTAAAGGAAGTTACAAAACGCTCCTCCTAGTTTAAGGGAAATACTGACAGATGTGCAACTAATGCTACACTTCAAAGCAAGAACATAATGCAAACTTGTCTGTTCTAAAAGAAAAAAATAAAAATGACATTTCACTAGGTAGCAGTCTGGTTTTGGTTTGTCTGGTTTACAACCATAATGTAACCTCTTTGCTTATTAAGTTGTCAGAGGAACACAGATTAGCACATAGATTAACAAGGAAAACATACCTTTCTAAAAGAATTATCCATTTCAATTAATTACTGAAGCATGAGTGAAGTCACAGGACATCTACAAAGAATTTTCACATACTCTCTTTTGGGTATATGTACAGTTACATGTATTAACAGAACTCACTTGAAGATCACCACTGCTTTGGCTCTTCTTCCAAGTAAAAAGTACTAACGTATAAAGTTCTTTCCAAGTTCCCACAAAGAACAACAGGGAATCCTCAATGGGAAAACAAAAATAACTATAGAGATTTGAAAGAGCAGAACAGAATTGCACAGTTAGATCCAGCTCGGGTATTTAGTGCTGCTGCTCACAGCTTGAACAGAAATTAAGACATAGATGCATGTACAGGTAGTTACTAAGCAGATTGTTTGCTCCTGCTTGTAGGCAATGGTTATGGTACTCTATTTACACAGGTCCTTCATTAGTCTAGACTGCATATTACACCCTGTATCACTATCCCCTGTATCAATAGACCTTCCATTAGAAAGCCATTGTTAAGGAAGAAAAAGTACGATACTGTAATGCCTCAGCCGTGATGCAAAGACCTAGCTCAGGATTGAGTAAATTACTATCTCCGACCAAAATCAGGATGACATGCCACTATTCCACTGTTAGTCTCTTGGGTTGTAAGCCACCCTGCAAAAATGAGGCATTTAAAATAAATTTGTGGCTACTGAAATATTTCACAAACAGATTCTTGAAACATCCTATTGCAACATATGTCCATGGCACCAAAACCAGAGACTATATCCAGCTGTTAACTGCATAAACCTCTACCACGAAGCTGAGTGCTTCATATGCCTCCAAGCAGAGGACAGAGTGCATGCAAGCATTACAGCTGGCAGGGATACTAAAGCAGACTGCTCACCACCACCCTCCAGGAAAAAACCTGAAAGAACCTACAGAACAAAGCATCTGTGTTATAATTCATGTTTCTTTCCAGTCCAGATCAAAAATAAAAAGGAGAGTGAGACAAAAATGTTAGGTACACTTTTCATGATAAGGGGAGCACTTTGCTCCTAAGATCATTCACTCCATATTAGACTTTCCATTCTTATCCCTATATGAGGGCACTTTGAGAAAAAACATTTTAGTGTAAATAATTTTTTATTTCACAATGACTTTTCATCAAGAACAGCAGCAGAATGATTAGGGGATGCACATAAAATTGTATTTTAAATTTTGGCTTTGAACAATAGAATTAAAATGCACATAATTCAAATTTTAAGAAACTGTGTGCACTATAAGATTAGTCATTATGTTTATCAGTGTTCCTGTGGTGGGATGGTATTGCTTAAAATTAAATAAGCTAAGCATTCAGAAGCCATAATACTCTGATGGCTTATCTTCAGGTTAGGAATATATTGCAGATTCTCTGTCATTTTAAAACAAACAATAGATTTAAAAACAGAAGGCTACACAATTCCTTACAGGTAATGCACAATTATATCTAGAAAAGTGAATTCCATTTTACAAGGCAATAGCATAGAGTAACACCTGCAAAACAGCTCATTTTGAATAAGGTCATTCAGATAATCACTCATACCAAAACTGAATAAAATATAGACAAAAAAAAAATTCATATCTGACCAGCTTTTTGCACCTTGTAATTTACTTGCCTTTGACTACTTCTACAGGACAAAACTTAATATATGCTTAGATCTTCGTAGGACTATGGCTGAAACCAGCTCTATAATTGTTTCTTCTCTCACTTAAGTTTATGCTTACGGCATAAGCTATGACCATTAAATTTCTAAAAAGTATTTCTTATTACTCTAGTTGTGTACAGAACTGCATGTTTCTCTGAATCTGTCAAGTGAATTTTTAAACATCTCCATAACTTGAGTGCCAGTACTGTTAACCATGAAATCTGTTTTGAATTTGAAATAGGGGGGAGGAAGAATATGACAGGAGGGAGAGATAAATCCTTTATTTTTCTTTATCTTTTATGAATTTTATTACTTCAGTCAAAAAATGTGACTGAAGCAATAAAACGTTACTGTTGCTCAGTGTAATGGTATGTGTTTGAAATACAACCCATTTGCTCTTCATTCGCTTCATCAGAGTTTTGGCAACTGCTAAAGGCTTCAAGTATGTGTGTAGAATATTCCTTATGCTATCACATCCATATTATTTCTCCACTTACCATTTCTTACCGAGCTATTTTTAACAGTTGCCCACTTATCAGTTTTCTATTTATGGCTATGTGCTTTCCTCTGTCTAAAAACATTTAATGAGATTTGTTTATGAAACTTGTTTGCAATGTTTTGAATGCTGGCAGCAGCTACAAGAGGGAGATCAGAAACCATAGGTGCAGCTCCTCTTCCAAATCCCTATTCTGACTACAGACTGGTGATTCACTGCCAACTCACATGAAATATGGTCAACTATACAATCCCAGCAATTATACAGATGACAGGATACAGCCTGAGTTTATATCATGACATTGCTCCATTGACCCTCTCTCTCCGATGCTAAGGATGCCACCTCCAGGAATCATGGAAAGCAATAGGAACGCTAGGGAAGCAATGTACTCCAGGTTCAGATGGGTATTTGGGGAGCTCCAAAAGGCAATGTGGCAAGCTGATACTTAGCTGTCTTGTTTATCCCTTATTCTGGCTCCCTCATATTTATCTAGCTGTTTATGGACACCTAAAAGCTACAAAAGCTGTTTTCTTTGGCTCTCAACTACAGTCTATAAAATACTGCTCAGTAAGGGGATCATGTTTGTGTCTTTTAATACTTAGCCAGGTGCTTTTCAGAGTTGGCAGCAGCGTCTTTACTGATAAATTTGACTGCATTTTATGTCTTTTCCTTTTACAATTACAATGCAGACTGCTGTTCAGCTATTTCTCCCTCTAAATCATGCATGAGCTTGGTGAAAGTAATTCAAAGACTTTCCCACAAGCAGTATGCCCTACCAACTAAAAGCAAATGAACAAAAAAGCAGGGAGTATAGAAATTCCCATCTAACTAAAATTAGTTTGGATTTTCTTTCCTAACTTCTTAGGTACCTAAAGGGCATAAATTATATTTTGCAAAAACTTAAAACCCCTACGTTTCTAAAACCAGCAGAACAAGACCAGTACTGGGAACACTGCAAAGTGGTCCTACAAGAATATATTTAGGTGCAACAATTAGTATTGTATTGCAAACTTTCTGGCACATTTTGACTCCTACTGCACCATTTTAGTAGTGATCTAATTAATTATTTTAAATTTCTTTTCCTTAGAAGACCAAGACATAGGAAGTTGGCTTTGGAAAATTGCTAAGAACAACAGGGGATGAACCTCTGTCACAATGTTCCACAAAGGACCAGGACTTTCATTCTGGCCAATATCAGTAATTCTTTATATCAGGTTCCCTGCTCACTGACAAAATTCAGTGATGATCACATCTTCCCTCCCTCCCATCCCATTTCTATCTCATGAAACTGCACATTTCACTTATAGTGACTTACGATAAATGAGTTACCAAAATTTTCTTGTATGTTTTCAGTTTCCCCTCCTGGTACATACGAAGAGCTCAGTGGATATTTGTGATATGTGACAGCTGTCAAGAAGAGCCATGCTCCTGGAATGCAGCACAGAATGCCATCCACAGCACAAGGATCATCTCTTCACATAGCCAGGAAGGGTACACAGACCTTGGCTCAGTTCAGTGAGAGGTGACACAACAGGTTATCTATTTGCCAGAGTCACCTAGGAACACTTGTGTCCTGTGACAAGGTCTCAGGAGGTCATTCATTCTGTTTCAGAGAAGCATAATAGAACACTGGTGCCTGGGAACCACTATAAAGGCATTTCAAATAATTTCTGAAAATCTTAGAAGAAGACATTGGGGTTTGGGTCTTCCAAGAATTGCCTGGGTTTTCTACAAACTTTAGCATGAATCTAAGGTATATCAGGGGTAAGCAACTGAATTATTGACAAAAACTGAATAAATTCACAAGGGTGGTGCCTAAGGCCAAATAGAAAAAAAAATAAGCTTTGCTTAAAAACAGCAGAAATGTGGAAACACTTCCATTTAGCTTACAGTACATAAGTGACATGCAGTTTTTATTCACCTGAACAGCACCTCATTTCACATAACATGTATGGCATTCAGAAGTACCTCTGTGGCACTGAGTAAAATCTCTGGTGTGGGATATTTATGTAAATGACAACTTATGTTCAAGACATGACAAACCTCATAGGAAATACAAAAACAACTGATTTTGCAAAAATGTTCACAGTATTTCTTTTCCATAGCAACCTGTTCCACAAACTCTTCTGAAATGGAAAAAAAAAAGAAAACATCATAAGAAGTACTCAAATTCACTGGTCATCTCCGTCATAGTTAAGAAATTTTCTCTAGAACAAAGCAGAACACAGATCACTAAAACCAGTATTTTGGGGAAAGAATGCTTTGCATGACAAGACCAGAATGCTCTGCATGTTCATAGCTATAAAGGGGTAGATAAAAATGGCAAAATAGGTAATTTCTATGACATGTATACATGGGCACTATCCCTTGTTGACCTTGGCAATATTTCAGAGGGAAGCTTTCAAGGATTAACTGTTCAATCAATCAGATTTTATGACATACACCAACTGGCTTCACAAATGCACTTGCAATCAAATTGCAGGAATAACAACAAAAAAGGTTTAATCTATTGTTAGCTCTTACACCAGAACACACAGAGAAAAGTTGCACGCTTTGGCAGAAACAACATGCATGTTTCAGAAACTCCTCACCTTCCTCAGTCTGTATCAAGGGTAGAGCACAGCTCCTGCCTAAGTGTTTGGGGAATCTTTATACAAGAAAGTGCCTTTCTGCTCCTCACTCTCAGTACACTCAGCTAATGAGTGTTCTTGCTGCCAGTGAAGAAAATCCTTCCCAAGTGCATATCAATGCCAATTGCTCCCTTTGAGCACAGTAGAAGGCTACACACATGCAAAAATTAGAGACAGAGAGAAGATGCAGCCTGAAAGAAACTTTGTGTGCAGAGCAGAATCTTATTATTAGAATAATCAAATTGCACCAATGAGCCCTAGTCAGGGCTGCATGACCCTGAAGATTGTTGTTGTACTCACAGTCACGCTATAAAAAGACAGTACTGCCCCCAAAGACCTTAAAACTGAAAGATTGTAGCAAACAGGTACAGATAAGCCAATAATACCCCAAAACCAAATAATGATGGTTAGGAGACAGATGGAAATACAAAGTGAAGGACACGATCTTCTAACAAGCTCTTGTGCAAGTATGTTTAGCAGGAAGAAGGGAGAAAATCAATTATCAACTCTGCTCTACAATACATCCTGGTGAGAACAGAGCTGCCATGACTCAAGAAGGTGTGCTCTATTTCACATGTATAAGAAATACAATTGATTCCAGGTGATGCTAGTTTACCTCAGATTAAGCAAATTGGTAAGTGCTTTATTGAGTGAAAACCAACCCCCATATATTTCATTGTAAAATATTTGTGTGGAATCAGGACAAACAAATGATAGTCTACTCAAAGGCAGAGAATCCCACAGGAAGCCTCAACAAACCCAGATATCCAGTGAGGTAAGAGCTACGCAGTATCACATCTCAGGTACTTCCGACGCCCTTTTTTCTGCAAAATAAAATGGGGCTAACAAATTATTTAAGGGGTAGAAGGGAGACATTTTGTGGGAAAAAAAGAAAAGGTAAGGGTGAAGATAGGATGCTCCAACCTCAGATTTTTTTCACCATTGTCATCTTCTAGATCAAAGGGTAGATCAGGGTATTGACTGGGAAAAAAATATTCCTACTATTCTAATTGAGTCACACCAGGATAAGCAACTAATCTAACATATAAAAAAAAGAATAAAATATCCTTTCAATATATTAACATAAGCAAATTAGCCAAATTATTTTTCTTTAAAATATTAATAATCTTTGTTTTAACTTTGTATCAAATATCCTGATTAAAATAGATTGGCCAAATTTGATACCCTTGTTTGATTTGCTTACTTTCACTGTAGCTAGCACAGCCAAGAATCTGGGTAGAAAACTTTGACATGAGCAGCAGTGATCATTAACAGCCCATAACTTGCCCTGAAAGACAGCTGTGAAGTTACTTTGGACTGAAAATTTATTTAGATTAACAGCTTTGCCCCATATTCACCAGAAATAAGTCTTGAGGATACTCCTACAGCCTTTACAGATATAGTTTTCTGTGGGGATTTCCAGAGGTCTGAGTAGAGGAAGACAGGGACCTTTGGACCAAAGCAGTACCCTCTTCTCTGTAGCACTGAGAATATTAGGCACACTCAAACTCTGCCATAGTAAAACCAAAAGGAACTTTGTTCATGTGTTACCTATATATTTTTATGTCTATGGTTGATATGGTCATATCAATTACAGTAATTGTAAACCCAAAAGGAAGAGATACTAAGGTTTATATGATTATACTGCACAAGAAATTTTTTAATTGAAAATTTAATTAAAGAATGTGTGTTATTTGCAGGTGGAAGGCCCATAGAATAAATCAGGCTGGAAGCAGATGCTAACTCCAGATATGGCTTGCAAGATAGAATTTAAAAAAAAAAAAAAAAAAAAAAGAAAATTCAGATATGCAGTGATGCTACAAAACCTTTGATATCCAGGATTAAATAAGAAAATTACCTCTTTCTCACAGAGATAAAATTAATAAGCACTCCTTATTTCTTTTTATTAGAGCAATCTTTTACTTATGCTCTGCAGTTGTTGCACAGAGAAGTAGTAGAAATGTAGTCTGTGCTCCAAGATGCTTGCAGCTTGGACTTAGATAAAACTTAGGTGAAGTCCTTAAAAAACTCTGAAGCAGGCATTTTTTTAGGAAAGAGCAATTAAGAGAGCCAGGAACAAAGTTCAAATATATACGTACACACACAAAGGTACATGTGTGCCCCTTTTTCTCACCTCAGTGTATCTCCCAAGCAAAAAGTGACTTACTGTTGAGTGATTTGATCAAAGTTGTTCTGCATAATTGTATTTAAAAAGGTTAATGGGATAAGTTCATTCTTCTTGTGATTCTATTTACTTTCCAGTCTCTACTGTCCAGACACTTGGAAATGGGAAAATAACTAAAAAGAGAAGAAAGATCAAGACTATTTCAAGCATACTCTTTGGCAAAAAGTCTAGATCAAACCGATAAGACTGCAGACTGCAGTGCATACTCCATCACAGTCTTCAAGAAGTGATATAACCACACTGTACTTCCAAAAATAATACATAAAATTAGACTCTAGATAACAACCCAATTTTGTTAGAGTTTGGATAGTTTAATCAAAAATGAAAACTACTGCCTTGTCTTCCCACTGTGCTTTTCCTGTCACCTTACCAGGTCTAAAGCCTTTGTTACTGAAGAGTACATATTTTTTAAATTCCCTCTATTATTCAATATAAAGAACTGTGGGATGCTGTAGTGCTGCTGACAAATTCCCTCGCTAGGGTAAATAATTCATTTCTCTAGGAAAATGCAGACACCTTTTCTTGTGGCTCTTCTTTGCATCATCTCACACACACACCTATTATCTGCTTAACCACCACTACCAGAGCCCAAGTGTTTCAAAAGCAATCATTTTGCTCAATCACCCTTAGACTTTTCCTTATATACATGAAGAAAAGAGGTATAAAAGCTAGTTAACATGCTATGAGAGAAGGAATAAAAATTATTTCCTGACCCCAGGCTTTCTTGAAGCCTCTTTTTACCCAGAAGGTATTTTGGAAAGAGAATGAACTGTAGATTATAAGCATAGCAGTTCAGAAAAGGAAGGAAAGGAGAGAAAAAGCTTGTACCTAAGTAGCAATCCAGCCAGAGCTTGTATTAAAGCCTAAGAGGTCTGTGTCTCAGCAGCCCTGTGGTTTTAAGGAAGAGCTCTAATACCTGCTTGCAAAGTGCACCTGATTTGGCTCTACCTGCTGAGATGCCCATGCACAATGACAGCCATTGCTCCATTTGCTTCAGTGGAAGACATCTGAAGACTTTGGCAGACTGGCTGGAAGGTGTAAGTGCCAAAATTAAATCCCTTGATGGAGCTTTGATTAGCTCACTTTGTTATGAAAAAAATAAGTCATATCACATTTTTAGCACATTGAAATGACATTAAGGTTGTACAGTCAGGCATTCAAAGATGCAGGAAAATATCAGATTTAAAGATTTTATGTGAAAATTAAATTAGTCTCATAAGACATTGTAAAAATAACCTTATTCTAAGGTGTAATTTTTCATTATCATTTAGTTCTCTCTCCTTTCCCTGAGATCAAATGCTACCTGCCAGATTTCAAGTGTAAAAGCATAGACTAAGATTTTTTTCCCCCTACCCCTCCAAGTGAAGCAAGATGCAGGACATTTTCCCTTTGTAATATGAAAATTTGTAATATGAAAAAAAAAGTAATTTTCTGTCAGCTTATTCTAAGAAGTACACCAATATAAGCCTGGCTGAAATCCCTCTCCTCCCCACCTCTCCTGAATGAAGACACCCATCTGGAAAATCTCAGCTGAAACTGTTTAAGCTTTGGCAGCATTAGCACAGACAGTTAAAAACACAACCTTCTGGCTGAAAGCGTTAAGCAATCTTAAGCATAGGAAGTGTTAGCAGCCCTGTCCATCAGACATAAATACAAACAGAAGAATGAGATCACAATATTCAGAAGTTTTTAGAGTGGGAAGGAGATCCACTGCCAGAGCTGTGTGAGGAATATGTTTAATGCCTCTTCCAGCCAATGCAACGGCATCCTTCAGTAACAGGATTAACAATAGATATTTGCACATTTTCCTACAACATCTCTGCCAAAACAACTTAGCTCTGACCTCCCAAACCTTTTGTCATACCCTCAATCACACCATGCCCAGCTCCAGGAAGGCATAAAATATTATTTTTTCTCTATAAATGCTGAAGAAAAGTTTGTAGCAAAATTTTTCTTCTGCTTACGTATGTGGTTTACATTCCCACTGGAAGACTGTGTTAGCAGTATGTCCCCAAGATCCTCTTCTCTCTTCCTTTCACCCATTTACTGTTTAGCTGAATCTTATTCCACATCAGGTACTGCTTTGCACTAAAAGACAACTACAGTAGTCATCTCTCTTCTGATCAATAAAAGCACATCCCTTCTATGTGTTCAAAAACTACACTCAGCTAATTTGGTCACAAGTTACTTAACCAGCTGCAAGAACCACCAGGGAAATTCACTGCGTTATGCAGTGCAATTAATGGCCCCTTCTGCCCTCCAGAACCATCAACCTCAGAATCTCTATAATGAACAAACTATCCAGATTAGTTCTGAGGTTAGTGTTACTCAATTAAGATGTATAAGAATATCAATATTAATAGGTGGTTTGGTTTTTCAGTTGGTTTTTTGATTTTGTTTTTATTTTTTTCTTCCTTGTTTCAAGAGAGGGAGCAGTGCTATTTTAAAAGCATTGATTCTAGGTGAATGGTAGAAATGTAATTGTAACATTCATTCACTGATCATAGAAACAGGATGCACACACAAGGTTTATGTGAAGCAACACCGTGAGGTAAAGCCATGTTCTTCCTTGCTCCCAGTCTTCATTGCTGGTGTTTCCCAGGCTACGAAGCAGACTACTACCATCCTTCTCTAAAATCTGTGTAATTTACAATCATGCCCCACTTCAACATTATTATTAATGTAGCTGATCCAGTCTGAGGACAGTTTTACAGACTTAAGTTCATTTCAAAACACTTGTTGCCATGGGACATTCCTGCTGATTCCATCAGGGCAGTTCAAGTTCATGGCCTACATAACCTCCTTGACTGCCTGTGTCCCGGGTCTGTGAGCCATATCACCTGACTCAGGACATCAGCAGAGGCCCATGAAATCATCCCCCTGCCAGGATAAACACCTCCCAACAGCCTCTGTGATGTTTCATATAAGCACTTCTAAGTGGCCACAAGGTCATTTGGTTGAAGAGGGAAATGTTTGGTTTGTGTTAGCTAAAATTAGTCCACGGGTGCAAAGTATTTTTACTTTGCTGTTAGAAGTTTGAGAGTAGCTGGATGTTCTAAATGGAAAAATTATTACTATAACAAGGATATATCTTCCTTTCAAAAGTGCTGTGTCCTCCATGTGGCACTGAGCTCTCAGTTATCTTAGAGTGGGGTTTTAAACACAGCAGGAGAAAGGCTTCAGGTTTGGAATTTTTTCTTTTGTGTAATTTAATGTATGTATTTTAACAAGCTGCTGCATCGAGTTCTTTAAATATCATGTATATAAAAGCTAATGGAGCAAAGAGCTCTTGAAAAAAATATTAATTAACAAAAATTTATGTATTCCATACTTTTTCTATTTTTCCCCAACACTTATTTGTTAACTTCCTTGAAAAAAGCAATTATATAATAAAGTGTATGCAGAAGTGGGGGAAATAAATGTGGTTACCATGTAACAGAAATAAGTGGCAAGCATTTATTTTCTTTTTTGTGGTATGATGGTGTCACTTACTTTGCCATCTGCAACCAGCTTAAAATCAGGGTTTCCATAAAATAACAACCCACAAGGACACCACACAGGCTGTTGCATTGGAGAGTCACTTTCTAGGCACATGTGTTCACAAGTCCTTGAGCTGGTTTAGGCCCCAGCAGCTTTTCTCTCACTGGCCTCCTGATAGAAAGCAAAACATGCAAGTGGGGCTCTCAGTAGAATGGCACTAATGATCTTATTATACTCTTGTATATTTGACTACAGGTTGATATGAAATTAAAATCTCAGACCTTCAACAATCCATTCCCTATATGTACAATTATCAAGGACACAGAACAGTGCGCTGCAAGCAAAGTTAGAAATTTAGAATAATAATTTCTTGTTATTTTGCCCATCAAAAAGCCAGAACATAGATGGGCAGCCAGGTTTCTCTTCCTGCAGCCCACCCTTTGAATTGTGCCTTCTCTGTTTTGTGCAACCAGTTCTCTCAGCCTCAACAAGTCCTGATCTCTTCACTTTCCTGCTTAGCTTGCTGGGAACACACAGCAAATCAACAATTTTTGTGTGTTCTTCCTTCAGATGTAGCTGATTTCCTCAGAGTTCAGTTCCAAGGCACTCCCATCCAAACAGGAAGGTACAAAGAGTAAATGGCAATCTACAAGAGCTATTTAACCCTATTCTGTCAAATATCTAGGGATTGCACTGATGATACTGCAGCATCATAGTTGTCAGCAGGTATTGATAACAGGCTTGTGGACAGATTCCCTACATTATGACAGACTCATGACAGATTTTGCACATGGGAAACAAGGTATGTTTTTGGTTTTACTTACTGAAACATGAAGTTAAACATTCAGTTAATGTGCAACACTAGTTACTTCATTTCTCTTAATTTCATTATTTTCTCTTAGAGATATGTTATTTCAATAATTCTGTCCAGGATAATACAGCATTTGGAATCAGGGGTACTGAACTTTTGAAAGCTAGAAAACCACTTTATTATGAGACCAAGAGATGAAGAAAACCACTATTTGAGAGACTGACATTTTTACTCTGACACATTAGTGCACTATGTTGGCTTTGACATAATTTGAAGTCTTGGTGCATTATGTAACATCAGAAATTAATGACTTCCTATTTAAATACTTCCTATGACTTTCTATTAACTCCACTTCACTTCAGAAATGGTTTCATTAAACAGACAGATGCCTGACTTTTCTCTAATTCACCAAACCACACACTGACTTCAACAATAACAACGAAATCAAGCCAAGTCAATCTATTATTCAGTCCATTTCAGGAATTTGCTTGACCTCTAAAGCATATAACAAATACCCAAGCAGCAAGAGCTCTGAGGGAAGAAAATGCATGCCTCAGTTTTTCAATTTAAGCAGAGCAGTGTGCCTCAAAGTAAAAGCTACTGCAACAATGACATGATTCCAGCATTACATCAGTAGCACCAGTTTCTACAGCATAGAAAAATCAACAGACTACCCTTAGCAGCCAAGCTGCTTCCCCAGGTTTCTTCTTGGAATAAATCTCAACTCCCAAATGGAAAAGTTAAAGGTGCGGTCTTCCTTACACAATCAACACAGAATTTGGCAAGACTTGGGAGGCCCTAAAGGGTTAATTACACATCTGCTTTTGTTGGCATTTTTAAATTCTAATTAGAAAAATGAAAAGCTATAAACTAGATTACAACCATGGCCCATCAACTATTAATATTTTTGTTCATTTGTCATGCAAAACAAGGATTTCCATTTACTAGTTTATTTTTAGTATTGCTTGCTCATAAGCAGCTTTGTATCAGCATCTATCAGTTTTGAACTTGAAAAAAGTTACACCACAGACTGCATTTACACTTTGCAGCTGGTCTAGGTATAACATTTTTATATCACTTGAAAGGATATATTTTCATGAATCTTTACATTCTATCAGATGCACAAAAAACAGAAGAATTGTGCATTTTTAATTTTTTTTAAAGAAGAAATGTGTTAGGATCTTCTCCTGTATCAGAGTTATTCTTAGAAAAAAATTAAAAGCCATAAAAGGGGAAAGGGAAAAATTATAAAAAAATATTGAGGTATGAATGCTGCTTTCATAATCTTTCAGGTTGCTAGATGGAGCTATAAGGGAAAGCTTGATACAGGTTCTTAAATGCCAGCCTGAAGGAAAACAAATCTGTGGGGGGAGATGAACTTGACTTTTCAAGTTTGTCAAAGCTGATCTTAAAATATTGTGCATACTGGGGATGATCTCCAACAGAGCAGAATCCTCAGAATGCACCCAGGGTGAGTGACCACAAACTTCCTTTTTCCACTCTGAGAACGTATTAATAGTCAAAAATTATAATTGAAAATTTTAATAGAAATACACATCTGAATGCTGAAGGAAAACAAATTGAATTGAGGGCAAAGACATTTTTTTCAAGAAAATTGGTAGCGAACCAATAGTACAGTCATCTCTTGGCATCTTCCCACACAGACTAGATAACTTTTCTTACACTAAATTAGACAACCTGAAAAGCTATGGATATCACTCAATATTCATAGAGTGAAGGGTTAAAACATAAGCACCTATAACAGGTCAGAACCCAAGGAACCTCATAACTGCCTCTTTTAAACTTCCCAGTCTTTGAATAACCTCATCAAGCTCAAAGAATTAAATAAGAAAAAGTTAAGGGCAATTTCTCCTCTACAAAACTATAAAAATGACATTCATTTCTCTTTTTATTTAAATTATTTTATCCACACAATATAAATAAGTCTGGTCCATAGCATCTAGTCATAAATCAACTTCCTCCAGGTATGGAACTAAAAACTGAGAAGTAACCTCCACACCAAATGAAAGACAAAAAAGTCATCTTCTCTTTTAGAATTTTTTATTGCTATTTTTTATGATCTAGTCTTATTATAGCAATGTTCTTTGTACATTTTTTCCTGAGTCAGAAGGTTTAATAAATGTTATATGTTGTCAAACTATAGGTACACAGTGTGAATAAACTGCAGTGAATGTAACCTTTCTCTTCTAACCCATGTTGCCAAATCACTTTCTAGGGTTTCACTGAATGGGTGAGAAATGCACAAACTGCCACCAAGTAATGTGACAATTGGACCTTCCAGTTTAGAATACAGCAGAGACTCAAACATATGAAAGAAGCTATAGCAGCCAGTTAAAATAATCTATTGATGTTAACTAACACTTTAAAACATTTCATCTGAGAATACAGCTCATTTCAGCTGTGGACATGCTTTGGTTCAGAAGCTGGTTTCTAAAGTAACAAAGCAAATATGTGAGCTAACAGAAGAAATTATAAAATATGTCTAATTGAATTCCTCATTGCTGAAACAAAATAATTTTAATCACGCTGATATTTATGTTCATATCCACTTTTGTATCTTCTGAATCTAGGCTTTTTATGTTAAATGCCAGTTGTCAGCCACAGAAAGCTCATCACATTATGAAAACATTTTTTTAAAAATTAGTATCTAATCAGAACCAAACACTGCTATAATATCTCTGTAGAACAAAATAATACTAAAGGGCCCTGTCAAAACATGCATGAAATTGCCATTCACATCTATTAGGACTCAGAATACAGCAAAAGAGCAGGATGTGGCCTCACAAAAACTGCTTCAGAGTGGTTTGCAAAAAACATACCAGTTTACAGGCAAGTCCTTCATCTCAGACAGAACCCCCACAGGTCAGCAGGATAGCTTAGTCTATAAACGGGCTTCAGGAGACAGATTTTTATGTGAATAAAAGGCAGATTAAAAGAGATGCTGTTTTGAACTTTCATTTATTTAGATTAATTTATGCAATGAGAAGTGCTTTCCTTAAAAATCTGTGAAAGATTATAGTATACGGCTGTGTCTCCTTTTCTTGTACTTCATATTTATTAAATGCAGAGTAATATGAAGCTAACCATAGCCTTTCCCTTAAAGCTAAAAAAATCTGGATATTCTCTCTATCAGCAAATAAAGATAAGAGCAGCATGCTGAAAATGCCAATTTTACTGCATATTTCAAGAGGGTGATAACACACATTTAATGGCAAATTCTCTTTTCTCTACCCAAAAATCTATAACTTAACCATGCTCTTTTCTTTGAAAAAGCCTGGAATTTTCTGAAAATATCAATTACAAACTCATCTTGGTATCATTACAAATTTATGACATCTCAAGAGCACAAATAATTCGTAAATATGGCATGGTGGGAAATAAGTAAATATGCAACTATTTATGGTGGGAAAGCCTTTAGAAAATTTTACTTCTGCAAATACACCTGAAAATGCTGAAAACTAATTGAAGAATATGAAACAAGAGTGTTTTTATACCTATGCAAACATTCACATTCAACCAAGAATTCCACTTGAAGAGATGAAGCCTACAACGGCTGAATACATGACATTTACAAATAAAAGCAGCTGGCTATGAGGAGTCTCTTAAAACTAATCAATTTTCCAATACATTTTATTATGGTTGTCAAAAATCCAATGATGCAGGTTAGTAGCGTGGAGCTATAAAAAGCCCCACTCACCATGCCAGCTGCATAATCCTTGCTTGTTTGAAAGTCTGACAGTTTCCCTTGATTAAAATAAGGATACTTCATTACGAGTATTAAGCATTGCTTTATGAGTTATGTAAAGTTTATGCGTTTTCATTTAGGCTTTAGAATTTTAACCACATTGTCTCACTTATGCATAATCCATCAACCCAGGTGACAAATATTCTTCTATATTTACACACTAGGAATATACAAGGAGCATAGTGTATTAGCAGCTGAAACTACAAACGCCACTGTCAATCAAACTGGCTAGCATAGGACCATATTTCTTGTCACCAAGAGGCTTAAAGCAAAGAATCTGTGCCTAATTCTCTTAAACCTTGCAGGTCAAAAGGTTTTAAAATTATTTTTGACACCATTTCTTTGCTTTGTCAACAGGCCTGAGCACTTTTTAACATGTAAAGGATATCAAAAAGCTGCTCATCGTAACAGTCTGCATTAGCAATTTATGGATTTAAAGTCTAGAGTGCACAGTAATTCCACTGGTACAACAGCAGGCTGCTCTGGAGTGAGAAGATGGAGATGTGGCTGTAGGACTAGCATTTATTAATGCAGAAGCTCCAAACCAATCAGTTGTGCTCCAGGCAAACAGCTCTTGCTGAGCCAAAGCCACTGCACAGCCTAAAGCTGTGCCACACCGCAGAACAAGCGCCCCATTGTCAGCACAAGCTGCCACAGGGATACCTTTCCTGCCCAGAGGTTTTATACCTGTTTCCAGGTCTTGCTTTGCCCACACACTCTCAAACACAAAAATAAGGCATCTAAATGGCAGCAGTGATGTCCTTCTTATTTGTTGAAGTACTCTGCACAGAGATGATAACCACCATCCTTGAAAAATCAGGGCTTTTAAAAATTTTCAGACACAGTTTCAAACAGTTTGAACTTTTCTTACTAAAAATGCTGTTCTGCAGTAAGCCCAAACCCCAGCTCAAGTTCTGGGCCCATCCTGACAGGTCAGCAGAAGGAAATAATTCCTTCTCAGTGGAGTTTACAGAAATTCTGAAAAACTGAATTTTTGGAAAACAAGCCCCCCCACACAAACTGCTGGCTGCAGCTCTGGGGACAGTAGCCATCATTTCCACTCTCTCTCCAGAAGTTTCAAGACACAGTCCCTGTGAACTAGCAAGGAGCAGAGAAGACACACCATGGAGCAGGCAGCACAGCACTTCCCAGAGAGCCAAGGGCTCACAGAAGCAGACACTGACCCACCACCTAGAAATTACTACACAAACCACTTCCCAGTTTGTCCTATAAAAGCAAGGCTTCTGCATCTTACCGGCAGAGTGAAAAGTTCTCTGGCTGAAAACAAAGAGAGCAGGCTGACCTGAGAGGATGTAAGCAATGAAAACACTGACATGGTGAAGAGAAATAGGACAAATGTCAAGTAACAGCAGGGAAAGCTCGAATTTGGTCACACAAAGATTTGAAGAGGAAAAAAGGACAACAGAATAATACAAAGGAAAAAAGTAAAATAGATTAATGTGAAATAAAAAAATACAAGATATAAAGAAGGGAGAACAGATTAAGAATAAAGAAAAGTGCATTGTACTTTTGTACAGTGTACATTGTACACTGAAGAGATAGTCAGGACTAGAGTTCACTGGCCCAACATTACATTCAAACATCAGATTAAAAACAAGCAGTGAAGGAAGCTTAAAAATTCTGGAATAATAATGCCCACTGACCATGTCCAGAGGTACTTATGGGATCACAGAATAATTTAGATTTACAAAGATCTTTAAGATTCTTGAGTCCAACTGTTAGCCCACCACTGCCAGGTCTACAAATAAACCATGTCCCTAAGTGCTACCTCTACACATCTTTTGAACACCTCCAGGGAAGGTGACGCCACCACCTCCCCATGCAGTGTGTTCCAATGTTTGATAATCCTGTGAAGAAATCTTTCCTAATACCCTGTCTAAACTTTCCTAGGCACAATTTGAGACCATTTTCTCTCATCCTGTGCCTTGTCATACAGGAGAAGAGACCAACCCCCTACCTCACTACAACCTCCTTTTTAGCTAGTTAAACAGAGTCAGGTCTCCCATGTCTCCTTTTCCTCCAGGATAAACACCCGCAATTCACACAGCCACTGCTCACAGGACTTGTGCTCCAGATCCTTCACCAATTCCATTGCCTTTCTCTGGATTTGCTCCAGCACCTCAATGTCTTTCCTGTAGTGAGGGGCCCAGAACTGGGCACAGCACTCAAGGTGCAGCCTCACCAGTGCCACATAGACAGGACAACCCTTCCTAGTTCGTTGGCTACACTATTCCTGTTACAAGTCAGGATGCCATTTTCCTTCTTGGCAATCCCCAAAATTTGTCAAGAGGGCTTCCCCTCTGTCAGGAAACAGGTATTTGAGATCCTGCAACACTAGGCTTTACCAAAGTATGAACACTGTAAGAAAATCAGGTTCTTGGACAGAACAAAGATTATGTCTCTGTGCCAGTGAAATTGGTGGTGCTTTGAGTGTGGTAAAGGAGTCAGAAATGATGAGAACAGGTGCTGGTGTCCCTTCACCTTTGCTTTACTGCAGACTTATCATTGCCAAAGACTACATTCCTCCACTATTTTCAAAAGGCTGTACAATATTAACATACAATTGTCCCCAAGCTTTCCCAAATGTTAAGCTTAAAAAAATTATTATTTACAGCCACAACAATTATATGCAGCCTGGAAGACCCCAGCCTTTCTGGAGTGGGTTACCTCCACATTCTTTCCCAGCCTTAGAAGAGTTAATTCTCCTGTCTGCCAAACTGCTTAATTCAGACACTGAAGCAGAGAGGAGGAGGGGGAGGGAGGAGAAAACAGAGGGAGTGTAGCAACAGGACAACTCTATGCAGCCTAAGGCCTGAATTTTGGCCTAAGGCCCAATGCTGGTAAATACCAGTGGCTTCAACTATACTAGATGAAATATTATCATAAGGCTATGTCCGTGTTCCTCCCTACACTGTATGTGTGCACTATGTCTGGTTTTTATTTTGATTAAGAGCAAGGACACTGCATTCAACAACCCAAACTGACACTCACAATTAAAACTGTTTATTTCACGACAGCATATGCACTGGGACATGAATATCAAGTCTATTTAGATAAAAAATTTTATGAACCAAACTGAAGGAGAGACAATAAGCTATGGAACGCTTACACACAAGGATCATGGCTCAGCCTTCCTTAACTTCATCCTGTTGGAGCCTCGTGCCAGGACAACAGATTCTTTTCCTGCACTGTTTTACTATGCAATTCAGAAAGCAGCACAGCCACAAGCTTCTCATTTCTCTGAAGACAGAGATGGACACAAACCTCACCCTGAGGTCTGACCTTTGTAGGGGTTGCAACTTGTCTGTCAGAATAGGATAAGTGATAGATAACAACCCATCATAAGGGCAAGGGGAAGAAGAGGAGGAATAAAATATATCTTCCATACTGAAAGCAAGAGAGATGAAAGGCAGAGATAAAGGATTCCCATCAAGAAACAAGGTGAAAGAGATACACATATCTTGGAAGCAGAGACTGCAAAGTTTGTGAAAAACAGGAGAAAAGGAGATCCTCAGTGAGAACAGAAACAGACCAGAGGAAAAACAGCAGTCACACGATGAACCCATTCTAACTTCAAAAAAAGGAAGTATTAGGAATTTGCACTGTTACTGGAGAACCCAAAAAAATTCAGATGTTTACAAGGTAAGAAAGTAATCACTCTTGGTGGTGGATTACAAAACATAGTTCAACTCAAATAACTTCTGAGCAATTTGAAGTTCCTACTCTTCTTCCTTCTAATTCTTGTTTTCTTTACTATCTTTCTCTTTCTATCCCCAGACCAATTACATGTTCTGTTTTTTATAAAAGCAAAGATCAGTTTGTAGAAAAAGAATTATCTCCCTTTCAGTGAAATTTCCAAGGCCTTCACAACCCTTACTTTTCTTTCTTTCCCCATTAACTGCCAGTTGCATTGTGCTCCTTTCATGCGTATTAGGTGGCATTACAGATGATTCTGTTTTAGTGTAATGAAAGTGTAAGCTTTTCTGCTGATTTATAGCTGAATAACACTTATATTGCTTACAATGCTATGGTTTTATATGTGACATAGAACTTCTCATGGTTCCTCAGATGTCTCTTAAAAAAAGTGGAGTACAGTTTCCATATTGAACAAAAGGGTAATGCTAATTGATAAAAGAATACAGCACAAGCAGTCACGTAAGAGAAAATTCAGGGAATTTCCAAGAAACTGGAAAGCAGAAGAACATTGGTAAAGTGATGCCCTAACTCAGCCTCAGAGAGAAATTACAAGTTCCTTCCTTTTGTAGGCGTGCTATGAATTGAATGCATGTCACACTCAGTTGCTCACTTTATCTGGTGCCTTCCAAAATTTCTCTTACTAGGGACATCTGACTGCTTTGAACTCTTTCTGTTAAAATAGTTGGAGCCTAAAGTGCAAAATTCTTTGGAAATGTTTCCCTTTGTTGAGAAAGGTACTAAAAAGTCATACCTGCAAGAAAAACAAGCTACAAATTGGCAACATCAAGTTTCAGTAATAATCCCTTTCCATTCTCTAACTAATTCTGTCTTAATTCTCAGAAGTTTTGCTTGTCTGAGTTTGAGATGTTTCAGATATGGATCATGCAGAAGAAACTCCCAAACACAGAAGATCCAAAGGTACTAGGCAAGGCAGCAAGGCTGTCAGACTTGTTAGGACAGATTCAATATTGATTCAGTGTGTACTCTGAGGAGGGCCCAAGAGCAGGCTTTCATCCAAACCTATTGAATCGTGGTTTAATTTCACGTTTAGGCTGAGGTTTGGACATGTTAATATTTTTTTGGGAGTGATTCATCCAAAACTTTAAGTTATCCAGGAAAAAATGTGGGATTAAATTAATCCTAGATGTTAGTATTTAAAAAGGAAAAACCATGTTTAATATGATCTGAATGGCAGTAGAAATGTGAAGCCACAGAAAAATGATACATCTATGGAACAATAGCATAAATTACTAAGATCAGCACATCTTAAATAACAAACCATATTCAGAAACAATCTCTAGGAGAGGTATCCTATACTGAGGAGAATTGGCTAAGAAAGTAATCTTTCCAGGACCAGGACTAAGCAGCAGTAAGGGATGCATCACCAGTCATGAACCAAATTATCCCCACTAATCCAGCTGAGTACTCCATAACAGCTGCTTTTGGTTGCACATGCAGTACAAGCAGGCGTGGAAACCCAATTCCATTTCACTCCTCTACACCCAACCCCCAGTAACCCACAGCAAAAAAACTGCTGCACTTTCTTGCCAAGACCAAAGACTCCGGGATTTTAATCTGGGAGGGAGGGAAGAAGAAGAAACAAACTGAAGTCTGCAGCTGGTTTGGGTCTCGGGTGGGGAAAAAAATAGAGAAGTCATAAACTATTGCATTCTTCAAGAGAAGATGGGCTCAGGAGTTTGGAAAGAAATTTCTGATTGCATTGAAAAGATTAAAATAGCGATAACAAAATAAGTTTCAGAAATGGAAAAGTGTCTGGAAAAGAAGTCTCCATATCTGGATATCTAATCTGCTTTACTTCAGCTGTCTAACCAAATGGTGATTCTGCACGGTGGGTTCCTATTAGAAATATCATATGGAAAGATCAGGTGCCAAAATATTTATTTCCACAGTGAAAGGCACATTAGGTGCTAACACAATCATCAGTTTTCTTGATGTTTACATTGTGAATATTTAAGCTGTGGTAAAGTCTTAAATGATCATTTTTGTTATGAAAAGAAATGACAGGACATTTGTATTTTGAAAGCATCTGAGTTTATCAGATTATGATTTTTAGCATATTTGTGGTCTTTCCCTAAAGCATATTGTTTGTGTTTGCCTGTGCAGCTCAAGTGTTCCTATCCTGTTAGCCAAGGCGTGTATGGAAGAAAGCACTTTTATTTTCTAACCGGCCTATGCTGCTGTATACCGTGGGCCTCACTAGCCAGCAAAGATCCAAAAGTCACAGGACTCCAAGCTGAGAAACTGCACTTCTCCTGACCACAGCAATGACAGAAGGAAGTCTTGAAATCCACCTTGCAGGAGTTTAAAACCACAGAGATCTCTCTCCCCGTAAGTTTGCTTGAACACTTACTTCAATTAACTTCAATTTTCAGTGCTTTAAAGATACTTAGAGTTAGGAAAAAAAAATCCAGAAGAGCCCTTTTCTGCTCATACAAGAACTTGCGCAAAGCATTTGAGGACTCAGCGAGGCAATGCAGCAGAGCAAAACATGCAATAAAGAGTTCTAAGAAACCCTAAAGCACAAAGCCAACATCATCTTTTCCTTCACGTGCTGTCCCTTCAACCAACTGCCTGAAATGAGAGATTGACACTCAAACTCAAAATCCTGGTCCCATATGAGACTAAGAAAGCTGCGGTCATATTGTCATCATGTATGCACATCTGAGGGAAGGAGGGTCACCCAATACAGTGAACCAAACATCAATACTCCTGTGCAACTTGCCTCCAGTCCCTCTTCCTCTAAACATGATATACCACTGTGATATAGGATTTTTTTCAGAAAGTCTGCTAAGCACTACATGCCGACAATGCACAGGGACAGAGCCCAGCTGCTGCACAGGCTTCTTGCAGAGGAATGCACCTCCATGAACATTTGTGTGCACACCAAACATGTCTTAAAAGCAAAGGGGTAAAAACCAAATCAAGCCCCTTCTTCCAACCTGGCAAGTCACCCATTCAACAGGTGATTCTCGGATTCAATTCCTTCTTTGGACTTCTCTCCATTGGCCCCAAATCTTACATATTTCTAGCCTACTGTTGTAATTGTTTTGTTCCCCACTGCAGACACACATCAAGAGAAACTTCCCAACAGACCCCAGAGTGCCCAATATATCAGGTCTCCCTGATATACATAGTAACCAAGTAACAAGTAACACCTAGTAAACTAGTATACCTAGTGCCTAGCACCTTATACCTAGTAAGAGAGAGGCAAGACATAAATGAAACCCCACAGTGACAGGAATCTGGTTTTCTGTTCCCTTGAAAAATCAAGTTGCTTCTCTCCTCTGTAATTCAGCCAGTGTTGCATTGTATTCTCTCAAATGATCAACTACTTTCTTCCAATTTAACTTTGGCTTCTCCTTCACCCATCTATTTAAAGATATCTATATGAAAATATAATTTCCAAGTGCACTATTTGTTTTAACCGAAGTTCCATTTGTCCTGTTTCTTCCTCACTTAGATACCCAGTATTTAGAATTCACAGTGGATTTACTACTTACACACAATCCCTCTATTTTTCAAAAATATTGCAAAATCAGAGGGTATATATACAAAGCTGATGAGAATGAATGATTGAATACAGGGGGAGGACTTTCCATAAGGTTGGAAGCTGAAGCAGTTGGACATATTTCAGACAAGAAGCAAATAAAGGCAGCACAAAGGAAAACATTATGGAGTGAGCTATGTAAAGGATGGTCACAACAGCTATTTTTCCTTATATAAATTCAAAACAAAGAGGCTTATTCAAACTTGTGAGCTCCTGGAAAATTCTAAAAATCACTCAACTGAAACACCATCATGCAGTATACCACTAGACCAAGGAATTATTCAAACAAAATAAGGTAGCTGGATATACAGGTGGATATAGTGTTAGTACTGACAACTAATTTCAGAAACTTATTAAATCACATCCCATAAGGTTTAAGACAAATTCCAGGAAAAAACTTGATGAAACTAAGTTTTCCGCAATCTGTCTCAAAGTTCTTGCCAAAAACGGTAATTGACTATCCTAAACTAAAAAACCCAATTATTTTGGTAACAGAGAACAAAAAACAAGGCAGGACAGAAAAAAGTTTTGCTTCGAATCATAATACTATCGAGTCTTCATTTTTCTTGTATATCTCTGCTAATGAAGGCATTTTGTCCATTGCATGTCATCAAATGGAAACAACTTCATGAATGAATGACACTTTAAAGAACTTCACAGACTATGAAAGAGTTGAAGAGGAAAAAGCAAGCCAAATTCCTGTATAAGAAATACATCCCTCTCACCTGTGATGAGGTGAACAGTATGGCTGGTGAAGCTGAAGATTTTGGTAGTATGGCTCTTCATATCATAGGCTTGTTGAAGAGATTATATGAATGGAAAATCCCATTTCTCGTGGATCATTTGTTGGAAACTGGCTGAAGAATGTAAATGTTGCATGGCACAGAAGAAAAGAAAATGCAGTAGGGATAAAATAAAATATGGAGGAAGAATTAAGCAAAGCAGAGTCCTCAGTCCTTGAAACTGAGGAAACTGTACAATAACCTAAGAGAAAGGAAAGATCTAGGCAGAAATTACAACTGAAAATTGGAAATCCCAGAGACATAATTAACAAATTAGTTTGTTTGTAAAGACAACGAGTTTGCCAATTCAAAAAGAGTTGGTGGGTTGAGAGAAAGAAGGGGGGAAAGGTAGGTTTTTCTGGTTGAAACCAAAGGATTAAAAATACTGCATAAAGATCTGGTATGCAGATTATTTTATAAATTTGGTGGAAGTTTAAGTAGGTGCAGGAAAGAGTAAGAAAAACATTTTAAAGACTGGAGAAAATTCTCAGACCATAAAGGTTATATCTGTTTAATTTATGAAACCAGATTATGCTGGCATCTTATAAAAAGTATGAAATCCTAAAAGATTTCTTTGAACCAATGCTAAAAGTTATAAATAGTACCTTGCAAGTAAAGCTAGCAAATGCAGATAAAATAAAATAGTATTGTTTTGGTTTTTGAATAGTGAAGCTGATTAACCTTGGTAGCAACTAAAATAGAAATGGAAAAGCTTTGATTGTTTCAAATCAAGACTGTTTTGGGAAGATAAGTTTCAAATAAAAACAAGCAGAGGGGATCAATGCCTGTGCATTTTTTAAATCAGGTTTCTTTTGTCCTGACAAATACAGGCAGTTAGATCAAATCATAATCTCTCCTGGCCCTTAGTCCTCTGCATCTTGTGCTTGTGGTTCTGGTTGCATGTCCCATAAGACTCCAAAACATATTCCATTTAGTCATACTTACACTAAGACTAATCCACATTTTGTTATACTTTCTCCTCCCTTGCAACTGGCAGATGACATTACCATTTTCCACTTTCCACTCAAACATCAGTTTACCCTTTGTATGCAGCTCTTTATTGTGTAAAGAACACTACCACATGTTTTTCATCTTCTCCCTCTGTAAACAAAGATGTTAGCACACTTACACCATCCTGCACCTATCCTCTGCTTGTACATGGTTCAAACAGAAATTAATAACACTATTAGGAACCTAACCTAGATCCAGCTTTTGACATAACTCTACGCAGAAGCATAAGATCAGGAGTGCCTTAAATCATCTTAGCAAACACTCAACACTGAGGCAAAACTAAGTGTACGTAAATTGTTCTGTTTAAACCACTGTTAAGACTTACAAAGAGAAAGGACCTCAGACCCTGCCAGGTTACCTAGTAAAGAACAGAATTAAATTACTGTTGATCACTAACTGGTGTAAACGAACACTAAATCAGTAGGCCAAGGAAATCCCCTAACTACATTAAAAGGTCTGATACAGCAATGACCAAGAAGCCTGCCATCCCAATAGATTCAGTCCCAGAGACAACAGCAGCATAAGTTGTTGCTGTAAATCTTGGTAGTAACTCTGTTGTGATTTGTTCCCCCACTAAGCAAACAATGAGGATGATGAGCAATATGAGCAATAAACATCTCACCCACAAGTCTATCAGCATCCTTCAAGGCTGATATGCATTCAAGCTAGGACTGAATTTCAAGTACTGTGCATTAAAATATGCTATTAACAGAGTGACCTCATCATTTCCATTCTCCAGTTTTGCACCTTAATTTCCTCTGTAAAACAGCCAGGCTCCAACATTGTTTAATAGGGTGTGTCATGTCAGTAAGCTGCTCTGATGCTCAGCAGCACCTGAGAGAAGGCCAGCTATTCTTATCCATTTATTAGACTTAAGAGGCAAGATCATGCTATTCAAATAACAGCTATACCACAAGAGTTACTTTTGAACCTCAGAGAGGGAGTTTCACCCAGATCCATACTATAATACTATATTGTTGCATAGTGCCTCTTCTCCTCATTCTAACTCACCCTGTCAGCCAACACATCGTCTGCACACGATGTTTTCAACTGCTTTAATTTGTGCCCCCACAATGAATTAGAAATGCAAATCTGAATGCTCTTGTTCCTAATTATCCTGTCAGCACCAGCAGACAAAGAATTATGGATTTAGGTGCTCAGATTTATGCCACACTTAAATACAGCAAAATTGAGTGAGTTGAATGAAACACCTTAGGAGAGCAGCAAGTACCAAGCTATGGAAAGTACAACCAGAACCACAAATTGATAAAAGGCAGCAGAACAGCAGCCTCCAGCATGTGCCAATAAGGATATAGAAGTGTCCTTCATGGGATTTACAATGTATATATTAAGAAGTTAGAATGATTTAATAAAATTGCTGTACTGACAACCTTAAAGCTAACTACATGTGTCTTGACATCATATATGGTGTGGGAGGATACTGCCACAGAGAGGTGCATTCTAGACAACTCATGCCCATGTTTTGAATAAGATAAGATTTATTTTTACTTTTGTAGTCTTACTAGGGAATAAATAACAAAATAAAACATGTCACATTTTATTTATTTTTTTGGCCTTTCCAGCCAAGCTGTTCTCAGTCTGCAAACATTTAACATTTTCAGCATCAGTGCTTTACCACAGAAGACATCTGAGGGTTATGCTCTTCCCTTAACTCTAATAAATTATATAACTCAAAGGTTGATCAAAGCACTCTCTCAACTCAAGCAAAGTAATGAAAGAAAAGTTTAAATTAGAATCATTTAAATATCCTCAGCATTGAAAATGTGGGTAGGCATGGCAGAGAGAGAAGGGAGTTGGGGTTTGTTGCAGATTTCTTTTTTTTTTTTAATTTTTAAACAGACATAATCAAATCTCTTTTAAAGTTGCAATTAATTCCTAGCTGGGAAAGGGAAAAACACATATGGAATTCAATTCCTCTTTGAAAATCATGTGTTTGCATTCCTCCTATATGATGATTTTTACCACACCAGAAACTTCCTAATTAATTGCAACCTACTTCACTATACTGAAACAGATGTAAATAAGATTTTTTTCTGGTCACTATAATCAGCCTCACTACACATGTACATAAAGGAGAGCACTACTGGCTTTGTGCACCTACAGACTAAATTGCACTACACCACAGGCTGGGGATGAATGGATCAAGAGCAGTCCTGCCAGCTTGAAGGCTCTGATGGAGGAGAGGCTGTACAGGGCCCAGCAATGTAAACTTGCAGCACAGAAAGCCAAACCTGCCCAACAGGTCAAGGGAAGTAATCCTGCCCTTCTGCTCCACTCTGGTGAGACCCCACCTGCAGGGCTGCATCCAGCTCTGGAGTACCCAGCACAGGAAGGACATCGACCTGTTGGAGCACCCCTTCTATGAAGGAAGACTGGGGGCATTTGGTTTGTTGAGCCCGGAAAAGAAAGTCTTCCAGTACCAGCAGGGAGTCTACCAGAAAGATTTTACAAGGGGGTGTAGTGACAGGACAAGGGGGAATGGATTCAAACTGACAATTCAGATTAGAGGAAGAAATTCTTAACCGTGAGGGTAGCGAGGCACTAGAACAGGTTTCCCAGAGAAGTTGTGAATGCCATCCCTGTAAATGTCCAATAGCATGTTGGACTCTAAGCAATGTGGTCTAGCAGAATATGTCCCTGTCCATAACAGAGGGCCTGGAACCAGATTATTTTAAGGTACCTTCCAACCCAAACCATTCTGTGATTCTATGATCTCCTGCAAAATATCAACAGCTGGTTTTTCCCATTGAATAAAGCAGCAAAGTAAATTTCCATAACATTTCATTCATTCCTACTCTCACTCTACTCTAAGGAAAGTCAATGCTCAGACAGAGCTCTTTAAACAGTCAACCTGAAGCAAATCTGACTTGTAACAGAGTGTGGATCTAAGGGATGAAATATAAAACGTGACTTGAAAAAGTCCCCCCTCGACATATTTTGCTTCAGAGTCAGGGGGATATTTTCAGAACCTGAGCATTTGGGAAAATCTGCCAAATTACTGAGCTTGGTTTTAAGTACAAAAAGGCTGGCAGAATCACAGGAGAGCTTAAATTATTGGAGAACTTAAAAGTGAAAAAAGCTAAAGCAGTAAAACCCAATGAAAACAAAATATTGGAGACTGAAACATGCCCAGGAGAGGCAAACATGGCCTAACGCCAATCAACATCAGCTTGAAAGATGGTACTTATTAAGAAGAGAGCTTCATACTCAAGAGACTGTTTTGGAGTAAGCCATGGAATCAGGAAGCAGGTAGCTCAGATGATAGGTATTACCAGTGGAATACTCACAATAGGTGTGCTAACAAAGCTTCCTGAAAATATTAAAAGACTAAAGAGAAATATGCTCTACTCTGTCCAGCTCTGTTATGGCATCTGATTTTTTATTTAGAAATCAGCAGCTGCAAACTAATCCGTTGTCCCAACAGGACTTCCTTTGGGGTTGAAGGCTGAAGGTCTCCATAACGAAGAAGAGCTGGTGTTTTAAATCTAAGAAGCACTACTTCACTGGGGTAATACCTTTAGCTTATACAGTACCATAAAAAGTAAACTACGCTTCCAATATCATAGACATTTTTGCAAAGCAACCCCAAAAGGAAAGAAACCTCCTACTACACAGCCTACAACACCTCTGAAATGATCATTATTATGTTAGGAAAATTCAGTCAAAATTACTTGTATGAATATCCAATTTTTGATCCGTTCAGCACTGAATAAGGATTTAGGAAACTTGCACTCAACTTTTGTTTATAGCAGAGAATTCCTGGGACCTTGCAAACATCACATTTTTTGGGCATCTTTGCTCATACAAAAATATGGGAAATAATTCTTCCCCACTCTGCTAAATCTATAACACTGCAGCTGCACAAGTCACTGACACAGCATGTCATGCTTGGTCATTTCAGGCTCCATGGTAACCAATAAAACTTGTTTTAACATTCATTGTTTAAGAAAATTCTAGCCTTTTGAACATTCTTTATATGTCTGTCCTACAGTGGCTCAATAGTTTGCAGGGGAATGTCTCCATGGGTTTTGCATGGGCAGGACTACAGATCAAGAGAAGAGACCTCCTCTCATAACATCAAAACCACTTCACCAGACAAGCTTTTCCTACTTCTCTCCGCAAAACTATTTTTGTTTCATCATATGCAAGGGATGCATGAGAACACAAACAAACTAAAACTCCTTTTGAGAATAAAACCATTAAATGCTGGGAAGTAATTTTTTCAGTTTAATATCTTGCCTTGGCCTTTTCCCAGTCCTTATCTCATTGATTATCTTCAGGACTCTTTAGGGCTCCCACAGTACCTTAGAAGTCTCACTCAAGATTTCTCCTTCTCACAATGCAATCTGCTCTCACTTTCAACTGCCAGCACATCTCATTCCTCATCCTCTGTGTCAGGGGCTGTATGAACCTCACAGCAGTGTCTTCAAAAAAAAAAACAACAAAAAAACCCCCACACCATATTTAAGAATATCCAACTGTTTCACATCTGTACTCAGCCAGATTGAAATGTGTTCTGAGTAAGTGGTGGAAACAGGTCAGTGTAACTACTTGGCAACAAAAACAGATATGGCAGTGTCCCACATTTTATTTCAAAAGCTAGCACATAGCCTCTGTAATGGAGAAAAAAACCAAATCATCACAAAGGGCAAGGTGATTTCCTCCAGATAGACATTGAGCAAGCCTGTTTTGATGTTCAGCCCTAGAAACCTTTCATTATCCCCAGAGATAGGATATCATTTATTTGATGATCAAAAGGTCAAATATGCTTTAATTTCTTCAGGTGACATTAAAACTAATGTCCTTTCATTAGCATTTTGAGCTGCTGTTGCTAAAGTCAAGCATCTTAACAGCATAACTGTGCTCCTGTCTTCCCCACCTCTTTTCTCCTAGGATGCCCCAAAAAATTACATCAAGAAAAGTTCTCTGTGATTAACTTGTACTTAGAAGTAACCTAACTTATATTTCACACAAATAAGAAGACAAATTATTTTTCACACATAAACCCCATTTAGCTTGTTTAAGCACTCAGGACAGAGAAAAAAAAACAGATAGAGACGTTTTGCTTTTGGAAGCAGCCTTAACAATGTATAACTTCATGCAAGTAGGGGGATATGGTTTCAATTCTAACCTGGATCAGACTCTAAATATTCTGACATGTATCAGGCAGAATTGCCAAAACATATTCTTCCTTTTCAAAACATTCCATTGGCTCTAGCCTCATTAGGTGGTTTAAATACTATTTCATTTTTAAAAATTAAAAATTCAATGTTAAAAGGTTACACTGAAATTAAAAAAATGTATGTGGAACCATGGTACTTTATTTATTCCACTTTTGCACTTTTTGGAGTACCATAGTGTTAGCTATAGATTAAATTTAGGCATTGCTCAAATGAATAGCCTTTCCATTAACTAGGTCCATTTCTACCCATTATTCTGGAACGACTAAAATTAAAACCATGGTTTCTCTCTTATTTGACACATTAAGCATCTTGCTACAAGCACAACTATGAGAAACACTTCAAGAACCACAGCTGGCCCTGCTTCAGAGTAGGATTGAGATCCTATTTTCAGAGATCCTTTTCAACCTAGGTTGCTCTACAACATCCTTAAATGTCTTTTTCCACTGATTTTTCAAATTAATTTCTCAAGCAGTTTCTTGGTTGCACTAACAAGTAGATTAGATTATATCACAGAGAGTTGCTGCTGGTCACATAAATTGCTCATTCCGTGTCACCATGGTATCTCACTGTCCCATTTTACCTGTCCATTTGGTTACTGAAGAAAGAAATACAAATGTTATTTTTAAAAAAAGGCGTATCATGTCTATAATTCCGTTAAACAAAGGTGTTAGAATGTTCTGGGGTAATAATACAACATAAGTGTCATCATAACCACAGCTTCCTCCACTTTCCTGTAATAATTTTTTAGATTTACTAATTTCACATTTGCCTTTTATGCAGACCTAAAAAGGAAAAACATCCTTAAGGTCAATACCACCATGAATCCATCACATTGCTAATCTCCTACATGTCTCTCCCACATGAAGGCACAATCAGCAGAGTCCTGTCCTCAATATCTAGTTATTCCACAATCTCACTATTAAATCCTAGTGTTTGCAATTTACCTCAATTAGAGCAACTATACCACACTGAAGTGATTTAGACAAAGATGTAGCTAAAAGAGCACAGGTTAATAGAAACAAAAAAGAAATCAAAAACAAATAAACTTTTCAGGGCAGATTAACCTACTCACACATCTTCAGGTAAATTGTTCATATAACTACATGCCACTCATGCCCCAATTGTAACACTTCTTACATGATGCTCTGAAGAAGCCACCACACCTCACAGTCTGGATTTTTTTTTATTTTAAGAAAATCAGGGTAAATAGTTTACTAATTAGCTTTTACTCTGAATTCCTAGAAGATTTTGTATAAAATGTTATGCACATGATATTAGTAAATAGCCCAAAAAACACTAAGCAGCAAAGTGACAAAATAGCCTATCTACTTCAAAGCAAGCTTTGCATTCATTATAATGATATTCAGATAACTATATTCAGAAAGGTCTGGAGGCACTTGTAGAACATTCACCCAAACATCAGCTGAACAGTGAGAGCATGAGCTGAATTTGACAAATTATTAGAAAATTACTAGGAAACAAACAGAAGACTCTGGTATGTGCTCAAGGTACAGTTGCTGAGAAAGCAGGCAGGGTATATTTAATATTTATACTGTTACTTATGATTCTGCCTATCTGCAGCTCAATGGGCTCAGAAACATCACAGAGGCACAAATGTGGCTTTCATCTAGGCAACAATGCCCATCCTTAAGTCCCTGAAGAGTTCAATTACTAGCAGAATATAATACTTCTCTCACTTATTTTAGCCAAGCCGTATTGCAAATTGTAATGATGACCTTGATAAGCAGAAAAAGTTGTTTCCTTCTTTTCCTATAGCCCAACACCATCTAACTAATCCACAGTTACATAATATTCAGTCACAACTGAAGTCACAGAGCTATGTTGAGAGATAAATGCAAAGGTAGTAAATTAACAGATTGAAAGTTGTGACAAAACAACCCATCAAAATTTCACCCTTTGCATAGCAACACAGGTTTAAAAATAAGAAAATAAGATACAAAGAAAAATTCTTAGCTTTATTATACTTTAAATGGCTACTATGTGAGCTAAAAAAAAAAAACAGAGTAGTATAGGCTGGGAGAACCAATTCATCTAGTTAAATGACACCAAGGTATGCCATTCATACAGCTAATGAGGATTAGCATGCTGATGATAGTCTAAAGATAGCATTGTTAAATAAGCCAAATACATCTCAGGAATCAAGCCTAATATATAATGTCAATCTATGTCCATCAATTAAGATGACACAGAGTGCTAAAAATATACAAATCTGTAACAACCATTAGTCCTCTGAACACAGTCCAGCTCACTAAACGTACGGACTATGCACACAGGCTAATATAGAGGGGGTCTCTAAAGTCCAATAGTGTTTGTAGAGAGCAGTGCTTGGTTAGCATAATCTGTCTGGAGCACAATATCTATTCATTATGTGTATCTTTAAGGCACCTTGATCTACTAAACAGCTATTTAACTTAACTTAGAATTCATAATGGCAAAAAAATTTAAACATTATCTACCCTCTAAATCAGCTTTTCACAAGAAAAAAAATCTGGGAAACTAAATTAACAAGCCTCTCATGAGAAGTCATTTGCAACAGGACATTTCCTACAAGGAAACACATCCTGAGCTGCACAAGCAGTGCAAGTTCAGCAACCTTGAACTGCACATGACCAAAATGGTCTATAAGGGATGCAACCTGATGATCTCCCTATCAAAGATGTAGGAGACTGAGTCAAAGGAAATTAGGGGAGAGGAAAATCAAGAAAAACAACTCCAAAAAGAGCACTCCACATACACCTACTAGTTCAATACTTCCTAAAAGATTTTGTTTTCGGTCATTATATATGCAGTAGTGGGGAGGAGAGGAAATGAATGCAACACATAATTAGTGTTCATAGAAGTCTGACTGACTTCGTTTGTTGGTAATGAGAGTACCATGAAGAGCCAATAGTAAAGATGGAAGCACACTGTTAAAAAAACTCCCTCGTAGCTATTACTGGTACTGTTCTTCCTTCCAAAACCCAACAAAGTGACCAATTCTAGTGAGAACAACATAAGAGAGACATAAAGCCAAGAGACACAGCTGAGTAGGAATACCTGGTGTGCTTCCGCTGCTGGCATGGGAGAAATTTCCTTCTGGTTTCCATGAACCACAATGCTGCGACAACCTTGACAACAGCTCAAAAGGGACTACAAATTGGTATTCTCCAGATCCTTTTACACCTTGCAACGTCTGAGTGCAGATGTCAAGTGTGTCTCTAGCCTATCCACAAAAACTTTGTTCTGCCATCCTTCCTTGTAGAATAGAAGCCTCTAACAACTGTGCGCTCAAGAAATAAGCAAAAGGCTAAACATCCAGATATATTTTTTTTTCTTCTTTTCTAGCCTCGTAAGCACTGCTCCAAAGAAATTGCTTCTTAAAAAATAATGTGTTTCAAAAAAAACTTATCTAGAATTTCAGCTAAACTATTTATCTACCATCTCTATCTGGTCACACACTCATTTTTATCACTTTGGGATCAGATAATAGAGCATTCACCACGGAAAAAGCAGCATGTTGATCCTCATTCATAAGAAAATGAAGAACATAGCTGTACATAAACCTACCAAGATTTATGGTGAGTTACAGTTCTAAATTCATATTCTGGACATCTATTGAGTATTTTGCTCCTCTTCTGCTTTTTGTGAGCATTCTTCCTAATTTTCAGACTGTTTCTCTAACATATCATTGGTTAAGATTTAAGTTTACCTAGGGCTCACAAATATACCATGTCTTACAATCTCTTATTATCAAGACAACAAAAGAGAAGCAAAAACCTGACCTTTGTGGTTTCAGCCATCTGTGGAGCCGACACTTAAGTGTACTGATACAAACATGAGAAAGTAAGAGCAGCTAGACCAAATCAAATAAGGGCCTAGCAAGAGTAATAGGGAGGTGCATGACCAAGTAAAAAAGATGTAATTTTAAAAAAAGTTTGAAGAGAGCAACCTTTGCCCACATTTACCAGTGCCTTCAGTGTTTTCAGAAGTACACAACATTTTTCATTCTAGCCACTACATCCAATAGCTACCCAAGTTCCTAACTTTTATTGATGCATCCAATCTCTCTCAAAGCATCCCTTGCATAATCCCATGACACAGAAATCCACAATTAAGTCATGTGCTGTCTTGCAGGACTGATCCTTCCTGTTACCATTTCAGCCTGTTACCCCATAATTCTACATTTATCTGCTGTGAAAATTTCATGGTCAAAACCAAATGCTTTACTGTTAAATTACATTTTTGGAAAAAAAATAGTGATTGCAAACACAAGGTATAGACTTGCCTTTATACAGCTGTACTCCAAAATCATTGAGATGCTTTTAAAAAGTTATTTTTACATTTACAGAGCAAAACTAAGAACAGTTCTGGAAAATCCAAATAGATCCAATGCTTCATGAATTGAAGTGATAAACGGCAGATACCATACTGTGCATCCAATTAGTGAAACTATTTGCTATGACAAGTACATATCCCACACATTCAGATTATGCTGTCATGCATATTTCCTTGCACACAACCGAAAAGGGAAATCTTGACCACCTGATTTCCCTGTAATCCAAAAGCAGCATTTCTCAAGAAACCATTACCCCAACACCCTCCTCTCAAAAAAAAAAAAAAAACCTCTACATTTATAGTCTGTAAAAGCTCTAAAGAACAAGGTACATTACTCCATGTGTGTTTTATAAATACTCTGATATTCAAAAAGCAAGAAGCAAGCAGACACCTTACAATGAAGGGGATGTCACCTGCAGTTTGACATTTCTTTGGAAAGAAGTCTTTGCATCTGCTTTTTCCTGCAGGAAGTTGTTGGGTTTTTTATTTATTGTGCACAAGTATTTAAATACATATCAATGCAACTCTGTAGCAGGGATCATGTTTGATATTTAAAAATGGAAGTCTAAAAATAAACCAAGATGATATAACCACAGGTTCTGGAGGCAAGTACATGATTAAATAACTTCTCTTCATCTGAGAGTTTTCTTCCTGATAGGAAAGAATGAGACTGCACACATTCTCATTTCAGTTAATTCCTTAGATCCTGCTCACTTTTTCTTATATAAGATATAAATGGTATAGCTACCCCACTTGCTAATTTCAGATTCGCTCACTAATGCTCAGTGGAAAGATCTGTGGAGAGCACTTAATGCTTCTGTATCTGTATGTAGTGAGTGGTAGGACCTGAACCCCCATAGGAATCAAGATTCTATTTGGAAAGCCAGAATATCCATTGCCTCAAGCCAGCTGGAAAAAGGTTGAGGAAAAATGGATAATACTTTCAGAAGTAGAATTTTTAATTCTTAGAAAGGCTATTTTGAAATTAACAAGTTATAAGGTTTGATTTTTAGTGTTTGAAAATTGAGTAGGCTACATTAAGAGAAAGACTTCGGCTTGGAAAAATTCAGTAATTTTCCACAATGTGCAGGTCTGAGAATCTACACATGACAGAAAAAAATTCAAAAGGTGCTAGAGATGTGAGAAAACACCAAAACCAAAAAAAAAACCTTAGCTCCTTTTGGATACAACTTAATGTCTAGTAAACAAGCATAGAGAAATCTCTAATACTGATTGTAAAGGTAAAGATGCCATTTTGCAGCTATGAAGAGATGGAGTATACACACAGTTCTGTAAGACCATTTAATTATGTAGATACATACTACTTTATTAAGTAAAAAGGGAAAAAAGTGAAGATTTGAGGCTATACCATAAGGCTCATGAAACAGCACATTAGAGAAAATATGGTCAAAACACAGAAATAAAGTGCTTTCTGAACATTTGCTGCAAATGTGTATCAGATTTAAAACCAGCAATCCGTTCCTGCTCCTTCGTGGTGTATAGCTTTGCTGTGGACTGCTGAGTAGCTGTCATGCTATGCAGCCTGGCTGCTTTCCAGTCCTGGGTGAAACAATCCCCATAGTATTTGCATGAAAGAAATGATGGGTTCCTTTGATGTGAATGATCTTGAGCGAATAAAAGGTGGGTTTGGGTTTTTCTGGCCTTCTTTTAAGCATTCTTAGTCGATGCCCCTTGCTCACAAGTAAAAACCTGTGCCAGGTGTCCTAGAAAGTCATGTCAAAAGATTCACTCTGAAGCCCCATGTAGAAAATATCTATTCCTCACATTTTATAACTAACCTTCACAGAAGGGATTGCCCTCAGCTTTTTCAATAGCTGTTTTTTCTTATATTCAGGAATTGTCATCTGCAGGTATGCTGTGAAAAAGACAATTTCTTTGATAGAACACAAGTGGTTTTTATCTAAATGCATTTGTTGGTTTAACTTTACAGCTTTATACAGTTTCTGCAAATAATTTCAGATAATTACTTAAATGTTATTTCATATGAAAGTCATTACTACTAAAATCTACAGTATCCCACCAGCAAGAAAAAGAAAAAAAAGAAATGGGCAAAGTTGCAAGCACAGCTCTTCTATTGTTTCTGACTCAAGCAGGGTTGCAAATGCTGGAGACTGTTGGCATTTTGAACTGTCTGGAGACTCCTCTAGATTTCTACAATTACATGCTAAGGCTCTTGGTGTTCCACAGATACCACAGCTGATTTACTAAAAAAAAATAAAAATGCATTTCTCAATAATAAGTGTTTGCTCCATGCCTTACTGAAAACAGGAAATCCATACACCCCATGGCTGCATAGTCAAGTGTGCAGAGCCACACAGTCACAGTGAGTTTATATCAGGTATAAATTTTACACCCTAAACAATATATCAGAGAAGGTATGATGCCTGATAAGTCCCAAGTATTCTCTGGTCTACTCAAGTCCATCTCTACTCTGAAGTTTACTTGTCTGTAACAAAAGTCCAATAGCATTAGCAGCTTATAGAAATAGAGGAATAGTATGTCTACCAGGAAAAGCAAGTCTACATTAAAACAGAATTCAAAGCAATAATCTAGGAAATCATTAACCTGACTAGGAAGAATTCCCACCCTTTCAGTATATGTCCCCCACTAATTTACTCCTGGCTGTAAGTGATGCTAGCAAACCCACACAGAAGTTTTTGAAAACCAAGGACCTTGAATGAATTACATGAAGAAATAATTTGGTAGTAAATCAGAAAATCAGTAAAGATTCTTAGTACCTGCACAAGGCCCTTGGCCTTCATCACTGAGGTGGGAGGTAATGTCAGCCTCATGCCTTTCATGCTGCCGAATGATTATACCAGTCTCTTTGTATCCTGACACCATTAGAATGACTTTGGGACTTCCAAGACTTGCTCCATAACAAGTTTTAGTGTGCTTTTGTCCTCCTCACCCTTGGTTGTCTTTTCACTAGCTTGTTTTCTGCCCTCCCACTTTTTTGTCCCACGTCCATCTGCATCCAAGCTGTGTCAAGATTTGCACCACACCACTTGCCCAAGTGGAAGGAATACCAACAGCAGCAGCTTGTTGAAAGCTTGCACTGCTTCTGTGCAGAGACCAAGCAGTCACAAAGTAATGCAACCTTTGGGGAAGGTCTGGATTGTCATCATTATGCCTAAGGTACTTTCCTAATTATTTTGCAGTGAGGCTGAAAAATAACCAATGCAACTACGATGTTATTTGATGTTATTCTGGCAACAACTAGAAAGCAAGCATGAACCCAATGTATTAGAAAAAATCCAGAAAAGGTGTTTCTCCCAGTTTCGGGGCATGTGATTATTTTATAAGATATGAAAAAATACATTAGTTCCTATTATTTTCACAGAAGTTTAGATCCAAACCCAGAAAAATATTTTGTCTAAGAACAAAGCATTATTTCAGTAAAATTAGTCTTCTGGTAGATACAGTAATTTCTTAAGACACAAAAATAAAACATTTGAACATAGATCTAATATTTGATATCCTACAGTGATTGGAAAAATACAGGATAGAAAGCAGTCTGAATACTTTTTTTATAGTTTATAACTGTAAATGTTGCAAATACTAAAGCTTCATATAAGCATGAAAACTCCCATCAAAGATAACAAGCTTTTCTTCAGGGCAACCACTAAAACTGAGGAAACTTTTATCTCCCAGCTTTGTGACCAACACAAATATCCATCTCTTCAACTGGATCTACAGAGAAAACAGCACTGGTTATTCAGGCACTGTAACAATTTTGGACTCTTCAGATTTTAACAAGCTCATTTTAATACAGGTTAAATCAACTGAGTTACTTTTAACTGCTAGAAAATTATGAATGGGATACCCAAGCAGAGCTTGCCTCAATTAATCTTCTTCTCAAACAACTTCAAATTTAACCAGGATACACTTTTGTTTAAACAAGACACAGACACATTTCTGGGATAGCTTAAGCATTCTCCATTACTTAACCTTTATGTTTTCAAATACTAGTAGTAGTATAAAAAGACTTAATATACTGCGAACACTTTACAAAAACTTAACAGCCCCAGTGTATCTTTGCTCTTCCTTACTCCAAATAGAAAAGGCAGAAGGTCATTGGAAAGTTTTTTTGGGGCTGTCTTTTTGATTTTTTTTTCCCCACCATTTTAAATATATTTACATAGCTTTACACTAGTACTCTTAGTCAGTTTTCTACAGTATTGTTACTAATACTCAGACACAAATGAATTTCCAGTGTAGAAAAATGACTACATACAAGTGTATTTTTGAAGCAAGCAAATAGGGGGGGGAAAAATGGTTTTCCACACTTATTCCTTCACATTGCTTACCTACATTACTCTTCTGAGATGCTACTGGAGACACAGAAGTGTTCTGTTGTATGAAACTTACATTCAACCATTCTCAAAACTCCACAATTTTCCCCTCCAAATCCCTTTCTAAGCTCTCCTGTACCAAAACCTTAGCCAAAAAAAAAAAAAATTCACCTCAACTTTGAGGCTACTGGAAGCTGGAAGTACAAATTTTACATTGGTGTTCACTGTGGTCATTCACTGTATTTTCCTTGCAACCATTTTTTAAACCACATCCATGAAGCATCTTGTGTAATAGAATCTGAAGCTTCATAAAGTGCCATGACTGTGATGAAAAATATTTAACAAATGCCATTGTAACCAGTAAGAAAGAATTCTGAAATAAGCTGGACTAGGGGTAGAAATCAGCCAGACACTTCCACAAGAGGGCTGAAGGATTTCATGCACCAAGACTGCACTGTAAGTACCATTTCAGTGCTGAAATCATCAAAAAGGTTTATTCTAATAAGCTTGGTTTTAATGGTACCAAGTTATACCCTGGTCTTGAAATTATTAAATTCAGCCCATTTTAATACTTTATACAATGTATTCAATTTAATTGCCGGATAAAGAATGTGATCTTTAATTATGTACAGAGATAGCTTGGGTTTAACAAAACAGTGTAATCCAGAAACTGAAAATGGTAGGTGACCTGTAGCATTTACATTTTCAATAATCATGGTCAAGTTTTCTTTGTGTAGAGCTCTAGGATAAACTCAAGAGATGATTACTGTAATTAAGGAATTTACAGATCTCTTTCTTCAGAGACAATCTATTTGGCAGAGATTTGCAGTCTCTTGAATGAACTCCCTCCAATCCTCTGATGTCACTATCTTGCACTCATTAAGTTTCCGACTAGCATGCACATGCAGCTGATACTGGTGTCAGTCAAAGCCTTATCTCAGTCAGTGGCATCTGACTTCTCAAAGTACATGAGGGCATTTCCAGTCCCAGGGGAGGAGGCAGACTCCAGCAAGAACCAACCCACCAGATGCTCTAACATTACACTGGAGTCAACTGTTCCAGTTACAATCCCAGCTACATCCAGAATCATACTAAGTAATATCTTTGATAACAGAGGAGAAGAATCCAGACTTACACAGATCTAAGTGAAATCAGACTATTGCTTGTCATCAAAAAGGTTCCATCACTCCAGTTAGAGTCTGTGATTTATATGACACTACCAGATATATCTGTGATATCACAGACATGGAAAAGCAGGTTATGAACTCCTAGGAATGTTGGGTTAGAGACGGCACACAAAATTGCTTTATAAAACACCTTCCATACCACATACAACTAAATCTAAGCTTTTACCTGGGAATAAGAACATCTATCACATGCCATAGACTTGGAAGCAATCTAAAAATATAGCACACTTATCAATCTATGACTGTTCCAAACAAGTATTAAAAATTTATGTTTTAGCTGTAATATAGTATCCAAGTCTAAAATAAAATTATGTACTGATTAAACCAATGCTCACTAGAGAAGTTCACAAAATCAATGGAAGTTTGCAAATCAGTGGTTTGGGGTGCCCAATTTGAAATACTCAAGAAACTATTTTGAGAAGATGGGTGTGGGGGAGGTGCTGAGCCTCTCAGATTATATACAGTCAGTAGTTAGGTATCACCATACTTAGACTACTCTCAGTAAGAAAACATGGGGATAGTAGCTACTTTCTTCATTATTTAGTTTGCAAACCACAATGTGGTGTGCAATACATTTGAGAAGACTGATTCAAGAGGAAATGGGACATTCAATTAAGTTAGAAGAATTTATCTGATTTTATCACCATTCATGCAGTTTATTGCCACAAGTTAAAAAAAAAAAAAACCTAAACACTACTATCCAAAGGCAAATCAAATCTGGACACAAATAAGAATATTTAGAGGAGTTAGAGTCACCAACCTAAAGAGACTGCTGGAAAGGATAAAAGCTCCAGCTTCAGTTTTAGCTCAATTTCTCATTATAAGGGATTAGAATGAAATTTTCATAGAAGCCTCTAATTCCTATGGGGTCTACCATCTTCATCTCAAGCATCTGGTATGGTCATCAGAGAAATGGTAGTACATTAGACAGACCATAAGCACACTCCAATATGGCAATTACTACATGTTTTCTTCTGCTTGATAAAAAGTTAAACAGTCCATCTGATGCCACTGTCAAAATGCAATCTTGAACAAAGCACCAAGTAAACACTTCTTTATGGACAAAAATAAAAGACCAAATATGCCCACTAGCAATTTAAAGTCAATTCCAGAGATGCAAGATTACCTGCTTAGACCACAGTCTATCCCACCAAACACTTTGAGTGTTCTTTTGAAAAGCTTCCATGTGAAGTATTTCTTTAAATTGCAGAAAAAACAGGTATTATCACTGGGCTATATAGTTGGGTTGGGAAAAGCCAGAGTTCACAGTTTAATTTTTTCAGATCAATGTGGGCATCTCAGTAGGATTTTGCTTCTCAGTGAGGAAGGGCAAAAGAACAGATTGTCTTCTAAAGAGCTTTTCTGCTCCTTTTGGAGCAAGTGGTACAGCAACCATCCCTCAGAATCAAGAAAAAGGACAAAGAATATTTATATCTTTAAGTTACTAGGAATATATTACACTTAAACTCTCTATTAATCAAATACAGAAAAAGAGGGGAAGAAACTTATTTCTCACTGCTTTATCCAAAATCATCACTTCTAGTGATATGCTAGTAAAGCAAAAAATACTATTCACATGCCCTCTTTAATTTCCTTTCAGACCTGCACAACTGTGTAGGGATTACATATTTTATTACCTCTTCTATCATTTTTATATAATTTAGCAAAACTACAAGAGAGGTCAACTACATTGTTCTTAGAATTTAAGCTTAAATTCCTGCTCAGACCCTGAGAAATACAGCCCAACATCCTGTATCAATCCTCAGCAAATTCTCTTGAATGCAGATACTGAAGCCTGCCAATCACAGCAGACACACGATGCCAGTGATGGATCTTCTCTATAACTTTGTCAGGTAAAAAGAATATCACACATAAAATTGGTTTATTGTTATTACTATTTCAATAATGTAGTATCACATGTTAGCATCAGTTTACAAAAGGAAATTAAAGAGAAAGCTGCTACATATATATGTATATCATTGTATATCATTCCTGACTGTACTTAGAGATTGAAGTTAAATCACACTGAAAAAAGAAAGAATGGGGTAAAATCTTATCAGTTGTCTTGGACAAGAAAACATGAGAGCCTTTTCTAGCTCCTTTTCCCTTAAGAACATGCTAAACACCATGAAAAATGTATTGGCATGAAGAGCAATGTGAAGATGCTATTTGCCAAGCAGATGAACTAACATTAATTGCTTAAACAGTACAAGCCAGTACCTATAAATGTGAAAAAGACTCTCTGGCTTTTGATACATGTGAAATAGGGACAGTCATGCAAAAAAACACATTTGTAAAGATTCTTTAATATTTCAAATCCATAAGAAGCAAAAGCAAAAACAACAAAAGTGAAATGCAGTCTTTCAGAGCATCTTATGTAATCAGAGCTTAGAGAATGGGACTCTACAATGAGAGCTCTAAAATAATCACTTCAGTTTTATGCCTTCACTCCCCAGCCTTGGCATGAAAATTATACTTGCCCATCCTTAGGAAATTATTTGGAATCTACAGGTAAGAGGTGACTTTGAAATGCTGTTCTACAAGAATAGCCTTATTAGGTATAATACTTACAGAATTAATAAAAGACGTTATTTTCCTCTCACTTGGTTAATGACTGGTTTTCCCTGATTTCTTTTCTACCTATTCAGTGACCAATAATAAGAAAAAAAGTCTTGTTCTCCTGGCTCTTGCCTCTGATCTTCTCCAGATATGCAGAGTTCAGTGCTTAGCAGAAGGAGACCTCAGCAGTAGGATGAAGTCAGCATCCTACTAAAGCAGAACTAAAAGCAGAAACTTCCCCAACCCTGAACACACTCAAAAAGCATATTCTGTGCTGTTAATATACTGCATTTTAGAAGGTGATAACTCTGGTGGTAACAAAGATACTTTAGAAAAAGTTTCCTATTTAGTTTTACTCTAAACAAAATAGGCAGGTAAGCTTGAAGACAATATAGGGCTATGAAAAGCTGAGGAAGGCCTGAAGCATATTTAGGATAATATAAAGCTAAAAATACACTGGATATTTGCTTAGTCTTCCATACAACAAATTAATTTGTACATCTGACTAAAGTACTCTTAGAGGAAAAATCAAAAAAAGCATCTGGAGAAATTAGAAAGACATTCCTACACTGCAAAAAGCATTCAGCTCTGAGAAGAAGAGCTGGGAGAAACTAAATATGGATAGCCTTTAGGAAAATACAGTGGAGCTGGAAGGAATGATTAGTTCCATTTCTTTAAGAAAGAATTCAGCTTTCTAACATATGGGGAGAAATAGCTTGTGTCAGGAGAGGAAAAAGAGCAGAAATCAGAGCTTCAGTCAATAGTCTGGTTCTTGATCTAAGGCTACCTTTTACGTGCATATTCTGTGGTAATCACCTAAAACTTTAATGTTACATTAGACTTGACAAACCTAAAATGTAATTTATGGTTTTTTTATCTAGGATGATCCACAGGAATGAAATTGATGGCTAACACCATTATTTTTTATATCCATGAAATACTTAAACTGAAAGTAGTGAAAAGGGAGATTTTGTACCCACTAAGCTGACGGAACTCTTGCTGAGAAATGTGAAATTATGTAAATTTAGACTTTAAAGCAACAGAGGAACTTTCGTCTGTGCACGCACAATTATGAATAAGAGGTCACTCAGTGGGGTAAGCTAAGCTTCACAGCAAACAGCTTATTTAAGAACCATGCATGAGTATAATAAAAACTTGAGGTAAGTTATCAACAGCTACAGTAGTGGTACAAATTTGTGACTTATAGAACTATGGATAATTTTAGCTGGTTTAAACAGAAATAAGTTGCTATGTTTCCTGGACTCAGATGAGAAAGGAAATAGCAGCACAACCTGGACAAACCAAGTCCATGTCCTAGAACACCTGGAAAAACCACTGTTTTTCAGGTCAAACACAGGCATAAACATAGCACACATTTAATTAAGATATTTATCTATCTCCATATTTAGTCAGTTATACTCAGAGTTTTAATTAATGTCTCTATTTTTTCATTTTTAATCACATTTTTCTGATGAGCAACACATGCAGCTTCAGGCCCATGCATATTGAAATTGCTTTTTATTAAACATCTGCTCACAAAATGAGTTAGAGGACAGTGAAATTCCACTAATTCTAGTTACGAAATCTGGCAAACTAGAATAAGCAAAAAGTAAAATAACAAAACCAAAAAAACACAGTAGTTCAAAGTTCATTAAAAAAATTTACATTCTTCACATACTTAGATTTTTGAAGCATAGCTTTGCATTTTATTAATATTTATTATTAAAATAAACCACATAATCATTCACTGACCATGTCCATGATCATGCACTATGAAAAGATCAGTGGGTATTAATTTCCAGGGGAATTCCTCAAGAAATTTAGAATTAATATTTACATGACATGCCAATTTCACATCTACCCACATGCATTTGAGATCACTGAGTCTGGTTCCCATTTTGCAAAGAAACTTCTTTTGTACTGCACTAGATCACACTTCAGGCTCAGAGGCTTTACTCCCAACAGGGTAAATGTCTAGAATCACCACTTATTTTTTTTTAAGAATTCACAGATTTTATTCTTATAATTATAGATTTTATGTTCATCTAAAGATGAAAGCACAGTATCTTAAGGGTTCTGAAATAACTAGTTCTCATTACTTTCAAACAGTGTTGGTAGCATATTGACCTTTACAAGTGCCTTGAAATCACAGAATTTTACTGTATTTAAATTGCTACTAAAGATGCATTACATTTGCAAGGAATCCCAGACTTCATGCTGAAGAGTAAAAATAACATGATATCCAATAGAGAAATGCTGCCCTTAAGAGTGCACTGTGCATCACAATACTGGAGCACAGTGCAGGATTTATTCATCCAAGTGATTAAGCACGAGTGTGTTTGAGCCAAATGTACAATACATTAAAAAAAAAAAAGACATGTCCAATGATTCAATTTTTTTCAAAAGCTCCAAGCTGTCACTTCACTAAAAAAGGTAAATTCATCTCTGCTAAAGAGATTATTCTGGCAACCTACCCAAAGAGGTAAAAAAAAAATGCTTCTTACGTTCTTAATCTAACCATCACATTTAAAAATATTTTTAGCAAACATACAGTGGATAAATTTTCCAAATCACATCATACAGTGTCTTTCTAGAATTTCACAATATATATTGTGAAATATACATATATATTTCACAATATATAGTTGTTCCTTAAAGTCGTGATCTTCTTTTTGCCGCAGCAATAACAACCAGACATGCAGTATTAGGACATTAGGAAGATGGGAAGACAAAAGCTAAATTCACTTGCACCACTGGTCATCATGTCTTACAAGTCAGTCTGCATCATGGTATGTGCACTAGTAACACCTTTATCCAATGGTAGTTAAATCTGATGGAACTTTGTGATTAATGCCCCAATTCATAAAGTAGATTAAGTATTTGAGATACCTAATATAATGTTTCAGGAATATATACAACAAACTAGCTCAATAAAACAAATTAACCAGAGTATTTCTCAGTGCTGTAGCTGCATTCATTTGGAGAATTCCATTGCCAGTTAAACATTTCCAAAAAGCTTCCCAACTAGAGAACATAAAATAACAGATTTATTGCTGTTATCAAAGCCCCAGCAGGTAGACAGGCTGCAGAAACAGGAATTAAATCAGAAGTCTTTAAGCCTTATTGCTACCATTGGAGCCTGCCAATGAGTAGGGTGGCTTTCTTGCTTGCTTTTCTCCAGACTCCTGCCTTTCATCAGCACTTTGCAGCATCACACATCTCCTACGAGCTCTGCCCCGACTTGAAGTAATCTGCAGTTATCTGACAGACCAGAGTCAGGCCCTATCCTTTCGGAATGGCTAGATTTTACCAGTACTGTACCTTCCAGTATGTAAAATGAGTCAAGCTTGTTTCCTGCTAGGCAATACATTATCTCCAAACATATAAAGTGATTTAACACAGGAAATACCGGCACACAGAGGCAGATCCCCTGTGCTATCCACATGCACAACAGCATGTTTGCTGCGGAAATGACACTTCAGTGCATTGAGATGGTTACATTTGTTTTGATTTTGCCAAACTGCAATCACATCCTCAATTCAGTGAAACTTTATCCACTGCATACAAATCTGTATTTCCCCTTGTGATTGGATCGATACCTAAGCTTTTATGAACACTTTTACTAAGACTAAACTAATTTTTGGTTGGGCAACATGCTTAAAAATTACAAGACTGTAAATTGACCCCAGCAGCCTGTCTTTAATTCCAGTGGCTGAAAAACTGACCCTCAGTGATCATATACACAATCCAGAAAAGTTGCCAAATTTGTTTCATTGGCATGGATATACCTATATGCAAGTTCCAATCGTACTTCTGGTAATACACACATACTATGATGCTATCATAGAGAATTGACCACAGGTTTTTTTAATATTGTCATAAGGGACATTAAGATGTCATTTCTGTATCTTACATCAGGCATAGTATAAACCATGCTTTGATCATTCTCAATAGGCAATTACTTATTTTCAGTGTTCTCCAAGAGCAGACCAGAGTCTCCCAACAAGATATTGCAACATTTCAATTATTTTTTTCAAGAGAATGTCACCAAAAACTAATAATAGTCCATCTTCCTGAAGTTCAAGTCCATTACTACTTCTCCTACTCACCAGAGAGATAAAAATGTTATACTGGTTCTAGAGCAGGCTCGCAGACTATTATGTCACCACTTCTGATACTGCCTTCATCAGTTTAAAGATCAAAGTCCATTCATCCTGTCTCATTCTCCTAGCATCAAAGATGCTTAAGTGATTTTACTTCATTTCTCTGCAACCAGTTCAGACCCAATTACCCTTATGATGGGACAACTAGCTGGATCGGGGGAGAGCAGTGAATATTGTCTATGTGAAGTTCCACAAAGGCTCTTCATACTATTTCCCATTATATTCTCATAGGCAAACCCAAAATCTGCAGGCTAGAAAAGCCAACAGTGAGGTGGACTGAGAACTGGCCAAATAGCAGAGCTCTAGGTTTTTATCAGCTTAACAGCCTAGTTGAAGGCCTGTAACTAGTGGTGTCCCTCAAGGGTTGATACTGGATCCAGTATTGCTTAGCTTATGCATCAACTTGGATGAAGGGATAAGAGTGCCTCCTCTGCAAATCTGCTGAGAATACAAAACTGAGAGGAGTGGCCAACATCCCAGAGAGCTGCACAGAGTTTCAGAAGGATCTCATGCACTGGAGGGTTGGGCAGAGCAGAACCCTCTGAAACTCGGCAAAGGCAGGTTCAGAGTCCTACAAGGATGGACAGATGGAAGGATGGATGGAAGGACCTAAAGCACCACTAGAGGGTGGGGGCCAGCCTGCTGAAAAGCAGTCCTGCTGAGAAGAACCTGGAGGACAACAAGCTGTAAATGAGCCAGCAGTGTCCTTCTGGCTACAAAGGCTGATGGTATCCTGATGTGCATTATGAAGAGCTCTGCCAGCAGATTAAGAGAGGTTATCTTGTTTTTCTATTCAGCCCTGGTGAAGCCACATCTAGAGTGCTGTGTTCAGGTCTGGGGTCTTCAGTACAGACATACCTGGAGCTCCTGGAGCAAGACCCAAAGAGAGCTACAAAGAGGGAAAAGGGACAGAAGCACCTCACTTATGGGGAAAGACAGAGAGCTTGGCCTGTTCAGCCTCACAAAAACACAATTGAGAGGGAGCCTCATTACTTTCTATAAGTATCCAGAAAGAGGGTACCAAGGGCAGCAAGTCAGGTGGTTCTTTTCAAGAGGCACTGGGCAGAAACCAATGCACAGAAAGTTCACTTGAGTACGAGGAAGAACTTTGCTGCGAAGGTGACTGAACGCTTAAATTGCCCAGGGAGGTTGAGGAGTTTCCTTCCCTGGAGATATTGAAAAGCCACCTAGAGGCAATCCTAAGCAACATGCTCTAGGGAACCCTGCTTGAGTAGGGAGGTTGGACTAAACCATCTCCAGTGGTTCTTTCCAACCTCCCTGTTCTGTGAAGTCTTTCTTGAAATATAATGCTCAAAATGGGACATAGCATTCCAGCTGAAAGCTCACAATGGCAAGAGGAAAATAAATGTCCTTCCTGTTACAGTTCTGTTCAAGTCTTTTTCTATAAAAGAACACTAAGTCGTTTCTCTTGTGACTTGGCATTGGATCTTTCTCCGCAGAACCTCTGCTTATTCCATTGCTTCTCATCCATATTTATGCAAGCAATTACTACCCCAAATAATCATTCAACCTTCCTTAATTTCAACCTATACTTTTCAGATCACTTCACTTCAAATTTACCAAAATTATTTTGAATTCTGATCCCACCCTCAAACAATTGCAGCTCACACCAGTTTGCTTCATTGCAGCATTTAATAAAAAGCCAAGCAATGAAACAGCAATGAAATCCTCAAACAGAATCAGGCTCCAAATAGACCTGCTTGGTACACCCTTTTATTTTCAGTACAAATAGCTCTTCTGTGGTACAATTGCCCAAGTAGTTGGAAGCCTACCTTACAACAAGTTCACCTAGACAACAAGTCTTAAATTTATTACAAAAGTGTTGCATAAGACTATTTTAAAAGCTTTTCTGAATCCAGGATACATAAGAATTTATTGCCTTGCTTCTATCCACCTATATTTTGCCCTGTCATAGAAAGAGGTTATATCAGATATAATTTGATCTTGAGCTATTTCTGGCTGCTCTTCGTCTTCTATTTCCTAGATATTTCCAAACTGTACTTTAATTTGTTACAGAATTTTGCCAGAGATTAAAACCTCTCTGGCTAGTCTAAAAGGTGCCCTGCTTCTTTGCTCTCACCAACCCCTCACTCTTTTAAAAGATAAGCAAGCACTGTCCTTTTCCTCAGTTTTTTTAGTACCTTGTTCACTCTCCACAAATTCTAGAGTAACTTGAATAACTGAATAAATCACTATGGTCAAGGACAGATTCAAATGACATGGGAAAAATCCAAGAGTTACTTTCCTCTCCATGCTTTTTTCAGGGGTATTAACTGCACTAGCCAGAAGCATGCAACTGTCCCATTAAGTAACAATGGATATGAAAGAGTTAAAAATTCAGCCTTCTCAGCATCCATCCTTAGAGGCACAAGACTAACTTTGTGTACTATATCCCAGAATTTTGCTCTCTTGAACAGAAGGTAGAACAATTCCTTTTAACCAGCAAAATGGAGGAAGAAATCCTTCAAGCTTTCAGACCAGATTGATCACTCAAGAGACACAACTATCTTGGGTAAAATGTCCAGACTCAAGGTTGCTTTCTGAATTGATGCTTTTGAGGTTTTCTCATACCAATCATTAGTCACTACCATTTATTAGCTTGCAGATAAACTGAAATACATCCTGGGAAAGAGAGAAAAATATTCTCCCAGGACCTTGGTTATTGATTTTATTTATTAACTAAACTTAAGCTAAGGCAAAATTAATAACATTCTACATGTATAGCAGAAACTTGGAGGAGAGACTGTGTGAAAGCAGGCCTCTCCCATTTGTATACCTCTGAAGAGGTCAGCTTCAATCCTAGGCCTCACAAATTCAGGACCATAAAGATGAGTGAGCATTAAACACCAGCAGACAGAAGCAAGGCACGAACCAGGTTGTTTGGAGGCATACCAAAGGACTCCACCAGCACAGCCCTCAGAAATGACCCCTGCCACACTGATTCTTAGACCCTAAGCAAACAGGCATGCACGAAGACATTGAATTTCTCATGTCTGACAGATGGGAAATTTGGAGCTGACTAAACACATGCCCAACCCCATATTCTTAGCCCAGATAGCACTTCATTGACCCCTGGCTGATGGAAATGCCAGAAGAGTATCATCTGAATGTGACCCTTTAATGTAGTCCATGTGTGAAACCCTTAAGAAACAGTTCTCTTTCCAGTGGAGGCCAGGAAACAAATGAAAAACGTTCACTGAAGTCAAGGGATTTACATTGGCATAAATCTGACACACAGAAAAATTAGGGATCCAAACTCCATCTTCCAAACTGAGGCCAAAAGGATCCCAGAGAAAGATCCTCTACAGCAGTTTCCATATCCATAGACACACTGTTCTGCTCAAAAACATAAGATAGCTAGTGCCATATTCTGTAACACTAAAGACTACAAAATATTGTCCCAAAATAAAAAAAGACTCCCTTGAAAAGTTTCTTTTTTATCTAGACCCAAAGGCCTTTGCAAGTTAATTAAGTTTACTAAAAGGGCCTAGGGGCATAAAGTACTGAAATTGTATTGAAGTTCAATAGGAAACTGGCCACTAAATCTTATTTTAAAAATCCTAGCGTCAACTAATTATTTGTAAAGAGTGGCTCTTCAGAAACATTTGCTTCTCTAAATACGTATTCCAAATATGTATGATCCTTGCCTAAACAAATTTGTATTTCCTTCAGCACAAACATATTTTTACACCAATATTTATAGATTGCACCACTGTGATTTGTTAACAAATAAAGCCCATTTTCTGTGCACACAAATTACTTAACATTAAAATAAATTCTACCTTCCTTCTTGGTTATGGAAGGGCACAGTCTTATTGACATCTTTATTTTGCAAAAATGCTCTGAGAGATGTATTTGGCAAATAATATTGCTCTTGCAGATCTCACTGCTTCAGAAACATGACTTCTCTGAGGAAACACTAGATCTTGTAACAGAAATATCTTTAAATCTTTTAGATAGCCAGTCCACAGGGAAAGGTTTAAGAAAGGATCAAAGCTTGTCCTTTCAGCTTGAATTATTCCATTACAGCTGAATGTGACATAATTACAAAAGATGTTGGATGTGGAATCTCATCAGGATTATCTGACACTCATCTTTGTTGAAAAAGTCTCCCCAGCTGTTGCTCTGATAGCACAAATGTGACAGGAGTGCAGAACACAAAAGTAGTTGCAAGTGACTGCTGCTTTGGGGCTGGTTTAGGTGCCACACAGCACACTGGGACTTTTCAGCCACCTCAAATATTGAGGATGTTTAGGACTGCCTTGCAGGTGAGAGGGAATACTAAATACTCTATTGAATTTCTAAATAAGAAAATTTGTTTGAAGCAGCCCATAGACCAATATGGACTCTATGCTCTGTAGCTGACAGACAAAAAATTCATCTTCTTTCTTATGCAACATCAGCAGAATGCAGTGAGATTCAACATAACTCATTCCTTTTTCCCCTCTTTTAAAAGCTTGCTGTACTGCCTGAGCTTGTTTTCACCGAGATCAAAACACAGTGCTGCTTACAACATGTAAGATAAAGCACATCCTTTTTACAATCTCCATTTCTCTCTTGACACATTCTAAACTGGTACATACAAACTCAAATAGGAAGGAACACATTTCCTATAGTGCTACTATATTTGTATGTATGTATATTTTCTTTTAGTCTGTGGAAGGAGCTCAGTTGTAAACTATAACATCAAATCTTGAATAATTACCCATTCCAGAGGATTTGGTAGCTGTAAAAATACTTTTCTTTCCTTCCTTGTCATGGATTACATTTCCTTCATACATTATTAATGAAGTTAAACTACTAGTAACATGCCAAATGTGCTGCATAGGAGATTTGTGCCTAATCCAGCACAAAACAGGCCCAGTCACATAATGATAGAAAAAAAAGAACAAATGTCAACAGTTTCACACTGGGACTAGATTAAGCGGACCATACTTACTGATTCCTTACACAGGGATTATCTCACTTTTAGTGCTATGAGAAGACAAGCCACACTTCTCCTATATTATTAACACAGAACTGCACCTCAAAAAGAAACACCAGAGTCCCCAAACTGGCTTACAGACACACACAGAAATTGTTATTTATTAAACATCACAAACTCTTTTGAATAACAGATGTAAAACCAAGATGTTAATAATAATAAATATCAAAAAATGTCCTCCTCCTGCTTTAGATCTCAGTCCAGCTTTCAATGGAATTTGTGCATTACCCTTAAGAGGTTATTAATTAGATTCCAACTGAATCCCAATTAAATTAAAATAGCTAGTGTTTGTGGTCTTTACCTTCTTACCATGGAAGACATTCTTTGGTTTAGGATTCAGATGCCAACAGCTAACATGTGTTAATCTGATAAATAAAGTCCTCACTGAAGGCAACCAAACTGTACTAAACCCTTAAGCAATTACAGGAATACACACATTTGGCACAAAACTGTCTGATGAGTAAGCAATAATAAAGTCCAAACAGAACTAGAACTTGTGGGCTTTAATCTCCTATCTAAAAGGTATATTCACCAAAGTCCGTAGGGCACAGGCAGATGTTTACTGAGATAAAGTGAGCATGGTTTTGCAAGATGAAGAATATTGCCCTTAAGATGCTTACTGCTGTATCAGGATCCCTGAATCCATGACAAAGACTGCAAAGCCAGTGAAAAATTGCTTGGTCATTTCAGATTTGTTAAAAATGTTCAAGGAGTAGCTGTCCCGGCAGACTGGGAGAGATCAGGTGTCATCTGTCTACACCACTCTTCACTTTATGCTGGATCAGGTATCGTCTGTGCTACTGCAGCTGGCATTGGGCTGGTAACAACAGCACAGCTTGTGCCGCGCCTGGCTCAACACAGCACAACTGAGTGCACACACTGATCCAGCCCTAATTAGTATTAGCAGATATCTGGCAGGAAGGATTGTTAAATCACAGACTAATTCTGCAGCTCCAAGTTGTTCTTTACAGGTAAACAAGCATTAAAGTGTTCTGTCTTCCAACTTTAGCCCAGCCCAGTTAGAGCTACCTAGTCTCTGGAAATCACCTTTGTCAAAAGTCAAAATACTATATGCATGTTGTGTGTGTTTTACAATTCCAGGCATTTCAGAAACCTAGACAGGAACCTACAAATGGCTCAGTGACAGCACAAGGACAAGTTATTCCCAACAAAGCCATGCTTTAAGCCAGTTTCAACAGCACTTGTGGATAGACATCCTGTAATTGACCTGCCATCCAGTCTGTTCAGGGTCCCACAAAATGAGCTGGAATATACACAGCAAATAATTAAAATCAAATGAGAATTTATTCCACACATTGTATATTCATTCTGGCCACTCTTTCCCACAAGCAGGGGGAAATCAAGTGAGCAAAAAGAAGGTAGAGTTTATCTTGTGCAAGCTCCAAAATATTAGTAAGTTCAAATAATTATATAGCCACTAGCACATAAAAACTAATTTGCTCACTAAAAGCCTGTGTTTATATTCCCGTATGGAGATCATGAATCACTGCAGTCATGAGAACCCATGCTCTTAGTTTCTTAGGGCTTTCCACTAAAACCCGTGAAGAAAACAGAATGTTGTGTCCACCATATAACCTTCCTGCAGTTCTTCTGCACATACACAAACAACTTCCATGGCAGGAATAGAGTGGGAAATACTAAAGGCAGAATAGGAAGAAAATAACCAAAGTGTATGTTCAGGAGAGATGACTGGGATGTATCAATCTCTTTTTTTATAAAGAAATAATCCACTGACTGCTAGAAAATGCAGCAGACACTATCTCCATGGAGCCCCTCCACTCCATACCAGGCTTAACATTTGTTCCTCTCATAGCTCTCCAGACTGTGTAACTCTGTGGAGCTGTTCTGATGGAGCTTTCTGCAAATACCCCGTGAAATGCAGTTTCTCACTGCAGAAGGGGGCCCATGAGGAAAATACTAGTCAGCATCAAATTCTTTCCACAGTCTATGGGCATTTATTAATTCAGCCCTTTTTCTCCTGAGCCCAAGGCCTCAGATTACCCTAAGCTCTGTTTGGACCCCACAGACAGCAAGAAATTATGTTTCTAAAGAGACTGACTATGAAGGTCAGGGAATATCCCAGCATAAAAGTTTCCGGCTTTGCAAATCTCATCACGCTGTGTGTGTTGTCTAAATAGGATATTAAGAAATAAAAATTCAAGTTCATGTGACTTTTCTGGCACACTTTCAGTTACTAAAATATTCATTTTTGACCCTAAGAAATGTGTCAAGTATGAACTGTTGGGGTTCAAACCAATATAACACCACAAATTGCATGCTCAGCTTCAGTGAATACTAATTGCAGCCCACGGTTTACCGAGTTTCAAAGTAGTTACCAAGTCAGAAGATAGTCATTACATTTCATTCTGTGAGAAGAGTACATCCCAAATGAGGTGTCTTTAAAGACAAGAAACAGGACAACTTGCACTGACAGCATTTATCCTTTGTACTATGCAAAGCTCTCCTGATTCATCACCTATTCATCTGCCACAGCCACATTGCTGGCTTACATCTGTTTGCATCTTAAATCACAGCCCTACTGAAAACTCTCACCAGTTTTGTGCCCTTTGTAAAACACAAGTACCATTCCAAAATGGCCTACCAGATGATCTAGGAACTACTGAAGGATTAGAGTACAAAAAAATTCCACAATTATTTTTTCTGTCTTAATTGTGATTTCCATAACTCTGGTTATTTCTTTTCATCTGTTACATTTAATATTTTTTTTTATTTGTTTAAGGAACTTTGATCAGAAAGGCCTGAAAGTACATTTTTAATGCAGAGACAGTTTCTAATATTACTCCATTCTGGAGGGGAACAGCTGAAGCTCAGAACACTAGCCTTATTAATACCTTTTTTTGAACCCTAGCTTTCTCCTCTATATACTTAGGCCTGCCCCAGGCATCATGCAAAAATCTTGTAAGCACACACCTGTCAGTCATCAAGAACATGTCAATCACAATCTGCAGCAAAGGTAGAAATTTATGAGTAAAACAATTTTTATCTGCTAATAAGGAAAAAACCTAGATGGCTCCTTACTGGAATGGGCCAAGGTTGCCAACAGATGTACCGAAGAACATCATCTAAGCTTTAGAGGCTGGTAGGATTTCACTATCATTCAGTTTCATCATTAATTTTGGCACATATAACGAGGTTTTTGACAACTTAAAGACTAAAAAATACATATACATATGTACCTAGGGATTTGCAAATATATTTCCCTAAGAAGAAAAATAGGGAACACACAATCCTAAACCAGAGTCCTTAATATTATAAGCCCATAAGGGGTTTCTGAAGATACAGCCTATACTTTTATGTCGCAGAGTTACAATGCCTTGACCCAAGAACTTTCCTGAAGAATTATCTCACTGTGCCATGTACTTGAACCATTCTCTTCTACAGCTACTCCAGAAGAAAGAGCTGCATCATTTTATTCAGTTCTGTCCATACCCCTGAGATACAAACAACAGAAGCAGTCTCCACATTTTCCCCAGAGACAGCAAGCGAGCCCACATGTACAATTAGACCAGGAACAGTGAAAATTTTTTTCTTGAAGGATTGCTAACAGCTCCATGATAGAAAGAGCCCCGCGAGCCTCACAGAATAGTCTTCATTTGTGCTCCAGGTAGCATTTCCATATTAAAAAAAAAAAAAAAAAAAAAAAAAAAACAACACAGAAGGCTTGCAAAATTGGAGACCTGCAACAAAAGAACCTCTACTTGTTGATGTGTCATTTATGCTATACACAGCAAAATAAATTAATCCAATGAATGTTTTACAAGTGTCATGTTAGTATTCTGTAAAGGGTATTTCTCTATTGGAAAACCCTGATACTTAAAATGGATTCAGTAGGACTAATAAATTGGTCCAGTAGGTGCTAATCAATAACATAAATGAATAACCAATGAAAAACTGCCACTAGTATACCAAAAGGGAAATCATCCAAGAATGAAATCAGTGCAATAGTACAAGTGTATTGTATCCTTCAACAAATACATGTAAAGCATACTGGATAGAGACCAATTCCTAGTACAAAACTATATGCACTTTAGACAGCCTCAAAATACTTGATTTTATAAGGAATTTTTTATAGGATAGATTTTTTTTTTTCTAATTGTAAGCACTGATATGTTGAATTCAAAGATGTACATATGCTGTGTTTGTGTACCGGCTACTTTGTTTAAATTTTGTAGGGTTCTGCCCCCCCACACACGTTTAATTATTCTTGCAGACAGCTTTTTGACAGAGCTCTGAACCCTAGAGGAAAATCCCTGGAGATTTACATGAAAAAAGCTGGCGTTCCCTCTTATTTGCCTATTGAACACACGCACAGTGACAGATTGTTTGGATGGGCAAAGCCTGTCCTGTTTTCACATCTGAAACATCTGTCCAAGAGCCTCAGACAGTCTGCATGCATTCACAAAACTGACTTGCTCAGGTTTATAATACTCATTTCACAGTCCTTACAGCGCTGTCCACAGCTCCTGCAAGAGCTGAACTTGATTTTTGCCACTCAAAATTCCCTCTCAGGCACAAACCACTAATCTCCCAAGTTCACTTGGCTTCATTTGTTTAAGACTTTTGGAAAAAACCCACAGAGTACCCGGCACAAATTTTTATATTTAAAATTAAACCAAACACAAATCTATATATTAAATGCCTGAAATTATTGGAATTACTTCCTTTGATGACAGGGGAAGCTGAACTACATCTTTCATTTTCCAACAGAGACAAATGAACTAACACCTCCTAGGATTATTTTTGTCCTTTGTATAAAACCTTTCCTTCACCACCACAAAATGACCACTGGCTCTTCTGGCCAATCTTGCTCCACAACCTATCATCTAAAAGAAAGCTGCCATAAAGGTAGCAGCAGGAATTTTGACTCAAGATAGGCAATACTGATGCTGGATATTTAGATTATAATCAAAAGACAGATCAAAAATGCCTAAGACGGCCAGAAAAAATTACATCTTGCAATGGATGTGTACATCAATATTTGAAAGTTTTATCTTCCATGAAGCCTGAATGGCTACTTTTTGCTAACACTAGGGCAATAAAATCCATATTCAGTAAACTTGATCTTCCACAGCACCACAAAAACCATATCACTGCTCAACTTGGACAATGTTCAAACCTCAGATGATCTTTTCAGAGAAGTACCTTTACTGTTCATTCAGCAACTGGCATCACCTCTCTGCACTGGTGATCTAAAGGCTTCTCTGCCTTATATTAACACATTTCTTTTTAAGTCCTATATTCCTTTGGATCAGATAGGTGTGATAGATTATCTAAAAATCAGGAATAATAAAAGATAAAACAATAGAAACCAATTAACACTTTAAACATCAGAACTAGGTACACCAAGGAGTTGATATAAAGGCTCCCCATTCTAACCCTCTTTTAGATTATTTCTCACTTGTCCCCAACACAAAATTATGTGGCAAAATCCCCACTGGAAAGAGTTTGGCCTCAACTCTAAGCTGTATTTTTACTGTGCCGCCTCAGAGGAGAAAAGCTGAAGCAGCAGCAGCTTTATATCACCTTCACATTTTCCCTCCTTTATCCCTGGGCTAGTCCCATGCACAATAGCTCACACCTGGCTTCATATGGACTAAGAGTCCACTTCTGGCAGTCAGGAGTTTTCAGCATATGGAAATGTTACAGCCTACTCACTTTTGCTCAAGAAAGGGTGCTTACACTGAACAGGAAAGCAGAAGCCTTTTCAGGCAGCAGAAGTGCCATCCTGGTGACCTTCTGTCAACAGAGGAGTCTTTCAGCCATGAGTTAAGCCAACATTACAGCTACTTCACGCTACCTGGTAGCTGAGCTGAAGACCTCTCTGCCCACCTTGTCTGCAGTCTAGGAAAACAAAAAAAAGGGAGAAAGAGGAAAAAAAAGGAACAATAAAAATAAACAGGAGGCTTTTGACAGGCAGCACAAACAGAGCATGTTTTGTCAGTAACGCCATGTAAATCTAGCAATAGATATGTTGACAGATGTAATAATGTACAGCAGAAGCACAAATGTGTCTAACCCTCCCACAGGTATCCAGCAAGCTTTTCCTACTCAGATCTGCAACAACTGGACACATGTGGCAGGTGCAGGAGGTTTAAAGAATGCTCCTGCATCCCTGCTGCTCACAGTGGTTTGCTGGCTTTATTTCAGGCATTTAGCAGACTCTGTGAGCCCTTCTAGGCTTGGAATTGTTAACTGCCAGCCTGCACACAAGAAGATGCTCATTAGAGTTGAACTAAGAGAACATCAGCACTCCATGTTTTTTAAATTCTGTTCTTTCCCAGGAATAAAATTTAAAGCACTTTTTTGAAAACATTGACTATTAATGGCTTCAACACAAAACATCTATAACATACTCACAGGACACTTGAAACATTGCATAAAATTTTCCAAGTCAATAAGAGGCAAAGTATTACACAGGCTTAAAAAGGTATTCTATTCGATACTCCCCTTCAATTCAACTCATGATTTGGGATAGTTTTTTTTTTTTTCAATCAGCAGTAGAGAAACTGCCCCCATTCCCATCAAAGATTATTGTTAGAGCTCCCGTGTCAACTGCTATTTTAATAAAGATTGATTTGTGACAAAGTATGCAATAAAGAATGTCAGTACATTAAATAACAAAAATAGTTAGGATATTGTAATCTGTATACACCTGCCAGACTAATACCTATCAATCTGCTACTAAACTTGCAGATGATATCCAAATATGCATACTATTTCTAGCCAGCTTTTGTAATTTTTAATAAAATCCCTCCACATTCAAGAAATTTCAACCTGTTCTTAAACAAATAGGTATTTATTATTTTATGCAGATATTAGATTCGAATGTTATGTAAATTTTGAAGGCAAAAATCAATAGTTTATTTGAACTGACATTCTTAGCGACTCATATGGCATTATAAAACAGAACCCAGTAGTGGTGGCTTTTTAAATATCCATTATACCAATGTTCATTGTAGAATTCCTGTTCCTTCCAGGAAAAACATGCAGAGTCTTGTTTCTTTTTAGCAAATCTTGGACTCTAATTCAAGTTCTTTTGATCAAACATATACTGTATCTCAAAAAACTGCAGTAGCAAATTTCATCAATTTCAATTCTGGCCTTCCATAAACCTTTGAAGACTTCAGTGGCTTAGGTCTATTCAGAAATATTTTCAGATGTTATTAAAAAATATATCAATGTTATGGTTTGCAGAATGACTTCCTGCATTTATTTAGAAATGCTTAAATAAGTGGTAAGTGGTCATCAGTTTGTATCCTGATGATGCAATAAAATAAAGGAAATAAAATAATTCACTGTTGAGTCAAACAGTGTCTCCAATACCTCCAGGACAACAGGTCTATAATATCCCCATTATTCATCATTTGAGCCTACAAGAGATAGATAACAGACCATGAACTCAAACATCTGGACAATCCAACACATACCTTTCTTGGGATCCCCTTATAAATATGGTTCACATTCTGGGTTTTTAGCAGAGTAAGTCAGACATAACATTACCACCACCACTCTGCTTCCATTTTTACTAATTAACATGACTTCATAAAGTTGATGAATGAAGCCCATCCATTATTTGAGATGTGCGCTATGCTATCCATGTGCCTCTCTGGATATATATTTTTCTGTAGTAACTAACCATGCATAAATTCTTCAAAGAGCACTCATATATCCAACTGCAATTTTGATTGTGCTTCTGCCACCTTTCCCATCAGTTTTATTTGACACTTGCTGTTCAGGTTTCAGCTTCACCTGATCTGCAGTTTTACCCAGGTAATTCCACCCACCAAAAAAAAAAAAAATGGAGGGGAAAGCAGGTGTGAAACAATTCATCAGCTAAATAGTCAACATAAATTATTTACATCTGAAACATATTAAACTGGTAAAGTCAAAGGATAACGAACTCCAAGATTTGAGCAGGCTTAAACTACAATGTGCATGTAGGAAATAATTAAATATACAAATTTTAGCCTCTAAATAAACTGATTTTTATGAACTTGATACAGTAAGTATTACAAGGTCAATAACATTTTGATTGTTAAAATGGAGAAAAAATTAACAAGGGAGTTTTTAGATGCAGCATAAACACCACCCATTAAGAGTCACCAATTTACTCCCTCTTTTCTACTCACATACTTACCTCCCACAGACAGTTAAGTGACTCCTTCAGCCACTGCTTATTTGCCTTGCTGGGAAAAGTAGCAATACAACCAACTCTCCTTACAATTTCTCCCTAATTTGTTAAGTGATTGATCACCAACAAGAATTATGGCAATGTTCGTCTCTTCAGTGGATTATGTTATCACTACAATAATTTACACTGCTAAATTTATGTGTGGTTCAACTCACACTTCACTTAAAAATTCAGCTAATGAGAGTTTTCCCCTCAATACTCCTTGCTGTAACAGCAACCAGTTTCAGATCACAGGAAATCTCTGCAACCAATATTTAACTCTACAGTAGCCTTAATGATTGAGGTTTTTAACCCACCTATATCATCCCAACTTCCCAATGAAAGAGAAGTGAAAATAAAGTGACATTTGGACATGTATTGATCCCCCATATCATTACCCCTGGCAAGTCCTCCACAGGACATACACAGACTGAACTTTGCACAGAAAAGTAAGGTTCATGCAATGACACCTGTTAGTTAAGTCTGTACTAAGAGCATCTGTCTGAAAATAGATACAGAACATCCTACCACAACCAGAAACATTTGGGCCTACATCTAGTGCACAGTCTGTGTCACACTTTGTGGTGGTACAACCACAGCCACCCTGCCTTGGTGATACTGATTCTCTGAGCTACTTAAGACACTGATTCCTGACACTCCTTGAGGATGCAGTCCAATTAGATCATTTAGCTGATTCAGTCACATTACTGAGCTCATGCTCAGAGGTCTGTGGCAGGCAACATGCTCTCCATTCTATATCACTTACAGCAACCAAAAGGAATCATTTCAACATCTTTTCTGCAAAAGACATTGTCCACATTATAGAGAAAACAGATTATCCTTCAGAAATAGGACATCTAGTACTGATTGAAGTCAAACTTGAAAAGAAAAAACTTTTTACTAATCTACATGACAGAATTTGGGTCACTACAAGACATCCAAGCAACATAGAATTGACCCCTGAAAGCCAGCGTGACATTCTGACAGTGATGCATTGCTGTTCCTTATGTCAAGGGAGTGCACATCAGCAGCTGGCTGATGCAGGAATTGGACACACATCCTTTTGCTGGAATACAACCTCTTTACAGGCCTTGCCTTCATTCCAGCATGTCAGGAGAATTTCTTCCACTGCACCCGAACATATTGCAAGTGTTTTGCCTGTTCGATGAAACAGCAACTCTTCATTTGTTTCTTCTCAGAGTGCAAGATGCAACCCCAGGGAATCTTCCTTGTGCATCAAGCATTTATATATGAAAATGTAATTTAAGGCAACTACTTAAATAATAAACAAAGCGACAAGACTCTCTGTTAATAGATATGGTTTAGAAAAAGCTGTCCTAACCTTATGGGACACTTTCCACTTCAAATATGCAGAATCAAGATTCCATGTAGAATTCCTTCATAAATTTATTTTGATACATTTAAAATACATAGTATATGACAGCTCTATTATGAGAATGAAAAAAGCACTTAAAAGTATTGTTGAATATTGGAATGTAAATCTCAGAGCTCCTTATCTTATGAAGTAAGTCTTTTTGTGGGCATAAAACACAGTTCAAGTATTTCCTAGAAAACGGATGACAAATCCAAGTGTAATCTTCAGACAAAGTTATTTCAGATGCCTAATGCCTGTAAAATTATAACTGTGCCTGGTCCTAAATTTGATGGCCTTTCAACATATCCATTATAAAAACAGTTTTCAGGGTCTTATAATTCAATAATAAAAATTTAATTCAGGATGCATCTTGGCATAACAGTGTTTAGACCAGAATATACAAGCAAATGCCTACAGGTAGAGGAGGTCACACTTTCCTCTAGGCATAGGGTCCAGCCTATCTCCCTAAAAATATGATATTTTCACTTACAAAATTCATAGTCATATAATACACACACATGGGATTAGTTTCAAGAGAATAGCAAGCAACCTGCACTTTTACCTACCTGCCCTGTAAATCTGCACTGGGCAATGGAAGAACAAAAGCCATTGCTTCCTACAGTAGTGAAAGGCTTGTAGAAACTGAAATAGTATTTTAGCAGAGTAAAAATAAAAATGAGCTTTAAAAAAAATCTCTACAAAAAAACCCTAAAACCTAAGAGACGTTTGCCTGATATGTAATACTACTTTAAAATTAAAATAAGAACCACTTAGCTACTGTACTAAATTCCCCAAATTACTATTTTTTAAACTTGATATATAAAAGAATAAGAAGACAGGCCACCCTGATGAGGCCTTCCTGCTGGGCTTGGGCAAAGGAATAATGTAAATTGAGAAGCCAGATCTGATCCTAAAAACTCTTTTCAACAACATGAGATTCTGGCAAGAGCAAAGGGAGAGGCTGGTTGGTTATTTTAGCCAATGCACATGTGCTACTGCCTGCAGCTCACAGCTGCTGAATTAGGAAGTGGGAGCAAAAAGACACATGGGCAGGCATCTTTAAGCAGAAAAAGATACAAGCAGCAACGTTTGGACTCATATTTCAAATGCACCAATGTCCAGAAGCTCTACAATCACAGCAACAGGCACCACTTTTCTTTCATTGTGCCCAGACACAAATTAAACAGCAGAGAAGTGTTTGCCCACTCCACAGTATGGCACCCTAAGAGACTGCCAACTAGATTAGGATTAGAGTTTCACTGGCTCTGAAAGTCTAGGAGGAAGAACAGCAGCTGTGGTTGAGAAGAACATGGGTACACAAAAAACAGTCAGTCATTCTCATTCCTGCTCTATTGTATGTTTTAATAACAGTGAAAAGCCAGAGATTGGACCCATGGTATAGCAGAGAGAATGCTAATCTTTCCCACATCCCACCATTCAGGGTTTACAACGTAACCGAAGAGACAAAATGCACGCAAAGTGTAACCAAAAAAAATCCACAAAGAGAAGAAATAGCAGGGATAATTATAAATACCCACATGTAATCTGACTAGAGGAACAACTCAAGTAACAACCAAATCATATTAAAATCAGCAGGAGACCAGGAGGAGAAGGGAGGTCTCAGCTCAAGTATTTGGTGGTGTTTAACTTTTGCCAGTTTCAAGTGCCCTTTTACAGACATCCATCTTTCCTTTTACAACAGCCCATTTCTATTATTTTTGTGGTTCCAAAGAGGAGCATGGGGTCTGCCAAGAAGATTCCTGCTCATTACTATGTGCCAAACACAAGTCATAAACCAAATTATCTTTTTCCACTGTTTCTGGAGCTGTGCTCTAAACAGCAACACTCCCCCAACTATAATGCACACATACCTCAACAACAATCATGTATGACATGAGTTCTCTGTCCTTCTGCCTCTGCCAGGAGACTTCCATGACCTGAGATGTACTTGGTACATTGCCAGGTGGCTCATCTCCTACTCTTTTATTTGTAGCTAGCAAAGGTATTCTAATAGAATGTACAGACTCTTTACTATTCACAGTTGGCATTTAGATCTCTGCCTTGATGAGCTGTGTATCAACAGCCAGGCACTGACTCCCCAGAGAGCCCAAGCCTTTTTCAGAAGTCAGCATGTTATGACAAAAGAGAAAAAAACCAAGAATCTCTGCTTGAAATGGCAACTCTAAATTTTGCTATTCAGAACTAGATGAAAAATCCAAGTCAAAACAGTGACTGAATTACATACAGTCAAGTGATGACACAGGCCCGGGTTTTCCTATGGTAGGTTGTTTGGGGTTTTTTTGGGAGGTGGGATGTGTGTTAATTTTTAGTAATGTAATCAAAATGCCTATTTTGAGGCATTGAGAACCACTTAAAACTTAGTGGGCAGTCAAGATTCCTTTCATTTCTGTAGATAGCTGTTCAAGTTCTGCTTTCCCTCTTCTTCTCCCAGGTCCTTTTCATCATCACATTATTATGCTGTATCAGTTAACATAAATAATGCCACAGCAGCTAAGTCTCCAGTAATTTACCATATATCTCACTAATGAGAAAATTAAGATAAGCTAACATATTTTACTAAGAACAAATTTAAGATACCATCTCAGTTGTTTTATATACTTAAATGCACATTTTACATGAAAAAGCCTATCCCAGTGCTGTACAAGTATCCTCCACCAGACCCATGCGCCTACAGGACCTGTAGTAATTGTGTACTGCATTTAGTCAAGCATGAAGACAGGCTTATGTGCTTGACCATTTGTCTTTTTTATCCTATCCCAACTCAGACACCTGACTGGCAGGAAAGGCACATTTATTTGGGAGAAACAACATACCACCACTGCATATAATCAAGTCTAATGAGCAGCTCCTTGCTTCTCTATACTGTTCTTTAGCAGCTGCATTTTTTTAATGTGTGAGGTTCCTTCTTTAATTGAAAAGTGTCTCTCTGTTGCAAAAGCTACAGTCTATAATCTCGACATTTCTTAAAGTATCCTCTACACTTTCCCCATTAACTGACCACATTTAATCAATAATCAATTTACAATTTTTTCCCCCCATACAAGCACAGATACTTAACTTGTACACTGTAGCAGCTGAATAAAACATAGGAACATAGTGAATCTAAAGAGTCTTATATTCCATGAATCTTCAGAAATGCAAGTAAAGTCATGACAGGCCATGCTCAAAGACCACACAACCTAAATACAGATTTATCCTTTGTATGATTAAATACAGCAGTACTTATAAATGCAGCATCCTGAAAATACAAGGAAGTGAGATAAAAGAAAACACAAAAGCACAGAAAAATGTTAGTAAGTCACAAAGAGCATGGGGTTCAAGTAGAATAAGCACCAGCAACAAACTAACCACAGAAATATGGTACCCATAGAGGAATCATTGCATCACCTTCATGTTAAATACCAAACCTGTACATGAAAAGACATGCACTCCCACCAAAAGCAGCCTAAGAAAGGCTCTGTAATAACAAACTATTCAGGTTCACTCCACTTTGAGCAGCAAAAGAATTGCTGTTACTCTAAAAACGTTCATGCTTTACTTAAAAATAAGATACACATTCTTCTGTGGTACAGAACAATAAACCACTTGTTTTCAAGTTTCAAATTATCAATGTCTGAAGAAAGAAATAGCCTTAAAAATCACTAGGGATAAAGATGCTCAGGACAGAACAAGTGATGGCCTCACTGATCAAGAAGAGCCTCAAGATGTTCTGTGACAGGAAGCAGAGAAGTCAAAATATCAAGAGTTATCCAAAGCTCTCCATTCCATGCTTTGCAAACTACAAACAATAAGAGTTTTATTACAAATACTTAGACATTCTTTCCGTGTATTTTCACTTGAGAATCTGCTGCATTCACAGCTAATTCCACCATTACTCTTTATGTGTTTTTTTGTCAAAAGATGTCAGTCATTTTCTGGTTAAATCTGCTCTAGTCAAAGCATTTCCAACATGTACCAATCACTTGCTTTTGAGTGTACACATGTGCATATATATATACACATTTCCATCTTTTTATGTTGTACCTGGTGCCCGATAGGAATACTGCACTTGGAAACAAGTATTTATATCACGGTGCCTACTAAACTAAAACTTGATAACTGGTTTTACATAGCATTTAGATAAGTTATAATAAAATCAAGCATTCAATTTTGCATGCAAGTCCAAAGAAAAATTTTAAGAACTCAAATTCAAGGTATCTAAGTTCCAAAGAAACTTGAGGGGATTAAGTAAGCCATTACAATCAGCAAAATTGGACTATTTCTGGAAACTTTCCTCTTTATCCAAAAGCAACAGTTTGGTAGAAGGTGTTTTTAATATAGTCAGTGCATATTCTCTTAACTTATTAAGATATGTATTCACAGATTTAGAACACCAATGATGAAACTATTTAGGTCTGAATGCAGAGGTAACAAGATCTTAAATGCTGCAGTTCAGACAAATTTGTAGTATTTTCTATGAGAAAAAAAAAAAATCAAAATTCAAACCCAAAACCATTTTTCAAGTAAAGCCACAATAATTTTTTTTTAAATACTCCCAGTATTGTTGGCTGCAGAATCTCCCCTGGCCAGAAGGCAGACTAAAAGCAAACCAGAAAAGTCAATTATAGATATGCCTGCTATGATACAGGATTAAAGGGACTGCACTCTTTTGTTGAGAATTACCTAGAGTAGCATGCAGCCTCATTTTACTTTTGGCTTGAGTACCTCTACTAGCCAGCACTGCAAACCCCTTCTTTTCATTCAGCAATCTTAACACATTTTAAGCAGATGTATTGTCAAATGTATTACATGCCAATCTGTTTATCATTAAAATGAAAAATCAATATGTCCAATTCATGCGTAAACAGGAGTTGAATGTTCAAGCTGTCATTGAAGATGACATATAATTATTGAATATGAATTGTACTTGGCAAATTATTATTTCCTGAAAAGAACAACAGACAGTAGCAAGGAATTTTTCACAGCAAGTCAGTATAGTGCCACTTATAGCCAGGGAATTAATTTTATGAATGCAGAAAGATACCTACGCAGCCAAAAGAAGCAATGAGAAAACAATCACTGTTAAATTTAATCATTATGTATGTTTAGATGATGAGAGAACATGTAGCTTTATGTTACTGGGCTGAGTCCAGACTTTTATTCAAAACAGAAGTACTGAAAATAAGAACTTGAAAAATACTATGAGGTTGCAGTTCCGGACCATTAATTTTTCAGTCAAATCAAACTATCATTTAATTGAATCCTGATGCTAAAACTTGGATTCTACATGAAAAATTCGAAACTAAAGCACATAGAATAATTTGTTATGTTGAGCCATTCAGCCCAATATGTCTAGAAAAAAAAAAAAGACAAACTCAAAATAACATTAGTCTACTCTCTGTGATGACACAGAACTAATAACAAAAGGAAACTAAGCTTTGTCCTGGCCAAGAAACTAAGTCCTTAACTACCTGTACTCTCTAGCAGAAGCTCAATTTTAAAACAAACTTGTAAAATGACAGAAAATACTCAGCAGGAATCCAATATCCATCAGTATGTTACTTCACACACCCACCCCTCCCACAAAAAAAAAAAAAAAAGACAACACTTCACAGGCAACTAGCAATTTTAGGAATCCTCTTTGAGCCTGGCAAAAGCGCTTGCCTTTCAGGAGGAGTAAAACAACTTCCACACAGAAAACTATATCTAAAACAGTGTCCAATCAAATATTTAAACACTATGGAGGTGGAGAAAGGGGCCACTTCAGTGGCATACTTTTAATTATACACCAAAAGAGAGTTTCAATTCAGAAAAGGAAACAGGAGTTCTTCCTCTGGTTTTGAATTGCAATTTACAGAAACATCCAAATCTGACTTTTTTTTTTTTTTTTTTGGGGGGGGAGGGGACTTAAATTAACATTTTGTTCCCTCTTAAACGTCACAATTCTTGATCTCTTTCACTACCGAGTCACTAGTTAGCACCAGCTGCATAACGAAAGAAAAAAAGGCCCTCTACATCATTCAGCTAACCAGCTGTGAACTTTTTCAGACAGACAAGGACATGCTGAAAGTATATGGCAGCCTTCAGCTGGGGAGCAGAAAGTATCCTAGTTCTGCTGAACAGTTGACAGCTTCTATTTGCACGTGAACCAGAGCATCTCAGTCTTAAAATAGTCTTGGTACACCAGAAACCATCTAAGATTTCAAACAACAATGATAGAGAACTCGGTATGCTGCCAGGTCATAATCATTAGCAGAAACCCAAAATTCCATTTATCTTTTCTAATAGCAATCCTATGGACAAGGATAAAAGGTAGAGTGCGTGTTGGGGAGGAGGGGTGAAGAACACAGGGGGAAAAAAGTTCTAATTACAGTTAAATCATTTGTGTTCTTCACCAGTTACAGGGTTCACAGCTGCAGACTACCAAAAACATGTGGTATTTCTATTTGGCAGATAGGAGAAAATATTAGACTCTTACTTCAACACCTTCCCATATAACAATCAGCTAGGATAAACTAAAAGTAGCATCTTATAATTAGATGATCAGGAAGAGTAATTTTTACAACAATTTCACTCCACAGTATCTTTATTTCATTGAAACTAATAAGAATGCCAAGCATTTAGCACATCTATTGCACCAGACATATCAGAAGTTAAGCACCTGAGCACTAATTTTGCCACTTCTAAACCTACTCTTATTAGGTTTTCCTCCCTCATCTCAGGTCAGACTTTTTACAAAACTAAAGGATACGTTCTGACATCTACATTACAAGTACATTTAACAAACCCTCAAAGATGCAGCATCCTCCTGATATTCAACTGGTATTCCAGCCTACACACAAAAAAAAATATCTTTCAAACAGTGCATGTTGAATTAGTACAACCAGTTTCTTCCATTCAGCAGAAACACAGACATACTTTAATCTCAAAAAAACATTTTTACATAACTGAAACAAAAGCTTTTGCATAATATGACAGTTCAATGATGTAGAAATCAAATAATCTTTTAAATACTAACCTGCTAATACTAGGTTCCCTAAGACATTAAAATTCAATTTTACTTGATAAAAAAACAGCATCTCTCCTGTTACTGCTAAAACTGGGACTGTCTAACCTTTAATAAGGGAACAGCAAAGAGTTTGATATATTTAAGATAGTAATAAAATAAGAAAGATAAAACTAACTAATTTTTCCTGTTACTTACTTATAAAAGTAGGGCACAATTCTCTTGTCTACACATTTACATATATTCAATATATTAACACTATTAAGTCAGAAATGTAGCAAGCTGAACACACTCAATACATTATCAAAGAAACTGGCAACAAAGCCAGAAAGGAGGAGGAAACAAAAGGAAACTTAATTTGCTTTCCTTTCATAGGAGGGAAAAAAAAAAAAAAAAAAAAAAAAAAGGGTTGTACCAATGAGCAGAAACAGACATCCAAACACTCTGAGTCCCCACCTTCCCTTGAAAACCTTATGCCAGGTAAAGAACTAAGGAAAGGATAGCTCAAACCAGGAAACACAATATCTCAGATACACAGAGAAATTGCCAAATCTAGGACCAAAAATACAGGTGAGACTATAGAAAAGCAGAAGTTTTATGCTTACTCAAAGTATTTGCTAGTAAGAGTCCATACGCTTTTATCAACCATAGCAGCCACAGTTAAAATCCTCTTGACTGTAGGTCAGACTAGTCCACTCCTTGGGCATATGTGCACTTCCTAACTTCTCTGCTGTTAAATTAGCCAGTCAGAAAATAGCATTTCACCAGCAAGGATAGGCTGGTTTTCTCCAGTTTGTACAATGCAGTTTCTAGAAGACAAAACTAACTCGACCACCCACAAAATGAAGCCACCCGAGAAACAGAGAATTTAGGTAAAACATCAGCTCTGTGGATTTAAGGTATCCACAACATACCTTCTTGACCCAAGCTACTTAGCTTTAAAGCTTTTTCCAGGTATGACCCCAAACCCCAGTTCTGTTCATTATCAGGATTTAGAAGTTTGAGTAACTAAACATTACCTCAGTGGAAGAGAAAAAATTTCCAGCAAACATCCATCAAAATACATCAAAAGATCCAGGAGTATCAGATTTTTCTGGGAAATATATATACACACTTACAGTTACCTTCAGGACAGGAAAGGAGAGGCATGTGTTGTATAAGGAAAGTGGATGGAATTGCTGAAACCAATTCTTCCTTCACAATAAACTCTTGAGAAAGAGCAAAAATTCTCTAAATCTTTAGCTCCCCAAGTCAAAGAGGCCTTCAACCCCACCAAAAATAATCCTCCCAGAGCTGGTATTTAAAGTGCCAACACCTGACTGGAGTTAACAGGTGTTAGCAGTTATGGAAATGGTGCTGTTGATTGCTACTCTGTGTTTTCCCCGCACTGCCTGTCCTACGACCAATATTTTTGGTTGCTTATAACAATGCTAAATTTTAAATGGGAAGGCAGCATTTTCTGTGTGGAAGCATCATTCTAGGAAAAAAGTCACCCTTTGATAAGCCTGTAACCTATTAAAAGAAGAGAAAGATAATTTTCTTTTCTGTCTTAAAAATATAGATGTTAGAAAAAAAGTCACTTTTTCAGTAATGTGTAGCATATGGGGAAAGGTATGGTTCTGCATTAGAGTGAGTTTTCTGTATCACTAGGAAAATGAGTAAAGCTGAATTCTAATCCTTGTATAAATTGTATGTAAACATTTCCAGAATGGAAACCTGGGTTAAATGTGCAACACCAAAATCTGGAAAGCTGATATAGGGGAGAGAGAGAGAGAGACCAGAGAAACAAGGAAAAAGTCTTTTAAAAGTGGGTTGGTCCTCTGGCAGAGTGATGGAATGGGAAGATCACAATCAGCTCTGAAGTTCATCCTTCCAAGGATGATCCTTCCAGGAACAGAAAAAGCATCCTTCAGGAACGCCTAAAGGGACGCCTTCCTTTGGTATTATCGTATCACCTGCAAATACACAATTACTTATTGCCTGTACCACAGCTCAGCAGGCATGACAAACAGGCCAAAAGTGAAGCGTGTTGTGTTTCATTGTGCTTCAGCAGATTAGGAAAACCCACAGACCGGTTTTCTGAAGAAACAGACTGTCATTTGACACCGTCTGGGTAGCCGCAGCCTCCACTCTGTGTGAACTGACACTGACTTGCCTTTCCAGGTACCAGGCAGGGACAGAGTTTGACAGGCATTGACGCTGCTGCCCATCATGCCCATTTCTGTGCCCACTGTGAATCTTCAGCCTGCCCTGGCACTACAAAAATCCTTACCTGCTTGTTCACAGGAACATTTCTGCCATAGCAGCAGCTGCAACTTCTGCTTAAGTATCTGGAAATCTTTTTCTTTTCACCCCCCTCTTTGTGAAGTGCCAAGAAGGAGACCAGCTGTTCAGTACTGCATTGCTGATTTCTTTGGAAAAGCTTAGAGGAGCAACAAGTGGGCTGCTTTTCTTTCCTGCTGGAGAAGAGGAGCCTTTATAACTGGAAGGGGGGAAAGGGAAAAGAAAAAAAAATTAGCTAAGGACATTTCTCTGGTGCCTTGCCCTGTGTGAACTCAAAAATCTTAAAATCTTTGTGCTCACCATATTTTGAGCCTTTCTCTGCCATCTTGCAGCTCTCAGAGCTGCAGAGGCAGTGTCTCTCTCTATCACTCACGGGGCTGGCTACACATGAGGTAAAGCCCATATTTCAGGCATCTCATCTTTTTGCAGAGGAGTGCAGTCTGCTACTGAGCACACTCAGAAGAGATCTTATCATGCCTTTTAAAAAGACTTTTCTTCCAAACCAAGCAAAGGGGGAGTGGCCAATGTCATCTATATTCTTGCCATGTTTTATAGCTCAAACATCAGATCGCTCATTCTGTAACGCAGTTTATAAAGTGTGTTTGGAGGGAATGAAAACAAAGCAAAAAAATTTGGCTTTTTTTTTTTTTTACTGCTTGCAGATCAAAAAGCTTACATGCCATACTTTCACCACAAAGCAAATGTTTGTGCTAAGTAAACTCCCAACAATTGAGATTATAATGAAAGCACTAACAGCAATTTTTGTTGACCTACAGCTCACTTATAATCACAGGTATATTCAGTAGCTTTTAAAATCTGAGAAGACAGAAATAACTTCCAGGCTTTTCTTATAATGCAGTGTTTTCTGAGCCTTTCTGCTTTAATTTGGGCTTTCCTTTCATGGGAAGATAATTGCCACAAAGTTTTCATGGCCCCTTGTGTTCCCAGTGCTCTAAGGCAAAAAGAAAAATCAGTTAAAGACAAATAGGCTGTGTGAAAATGTTTGGTCTCAGAAATCAGGAGGGAAAACAATAACCAAAATGTGCTATAGCTACTTAGTAGCAGGCAGAGACAGATAAATCAGCTGCAGAAAGATCTCCTTCAGTCTCCACCAGTCTGCCAAATTTAAAAGGTCTCTTTCTTTTCTCCCTAAAGGTTATATGGGGAATACATTCTTTTAAATAGTATGATGTGAAAAAGAGAAAGGCAAGCATGATCCTCATCCCCAGAAACAGTGGCATGGTAAACCCTGCCCAGGATGGTAAAGGCTTGCAAATTAAGGCCAGTAGAGAGTAGACAGAAAAAAATGTGAGATAAGCAGGTGTGTAAAGAGTTCAGTCATGAAATTATTGGCTGTAGATACCACAAGCAACTCCACAAACATGTTCCATGAGGAGCATCCCCAGTTAGAGTCAAAGGTGAAGGAATGATCCAGCTGAATGGAGAACTGGTTTATGTGGCATGATCTCCTCAGGAGATTCTCTCGACAGCGGATTCTTTCACTCACCAGTGAAAGCAGCTGGGAAGATGCCTCTCACTGCACCAAGCTGCCTCTGTGTTCAGCAGGGTGGTACAACCCTGGCAGAACCAGAAGACACACTGCTCTCCTGGTAAGCAAGATTCCTGAAAGCAGAGAAGAGTGAGGGAGAAACCTGCTAGCAAGCTCTCCTCTTCTGCTTTCTTGTCTTCTTCATTCCCAAAATCAAAATTAATACCAAGAACATTTTCCCTTTTCTTGTCAAGTTTGACCTCAAAGTCAGTGTTTTTTCTACCTGGGGAATACTAAGACACTCCTACAGTGTACCTATAAACTTATCTTTTAGCTTAGGTCTTGGACTTTATGTGTTTTTTTAACCTGATAATATTTCCAACTCTATTCTTTATTTTATTATACCCACATTCTTCTTCCAAACACTTTTCAGTAAGCTGTGCAAACATGCCTAAAAATATGGCTTTTCATGATTGCCACTATGTCATCAAGAGCCTTTTTACCTAACCTGCCACATCAGGCTAGCCATAAATTTGAATAACAGATCACATCATAAATTCCATCAAAACAAATATTTTTCTGAAAGCATTCAACATCTTCACTGATGGAGGTGGTCAGAATAGCTCCATATAAAATTAGGGAAAGGGACAATAAAAATAAAATAGAGAAGTAGCCCTCAGCTGGTGAAGAAAATTTAGCACTAGGTCTCCAAGTTAAATACTTTTTAAATGCAGTGTCTAATATGGAGCCAGCACTTGGACACAGTATATTACAGTGAGTAAGAGAGCTTGGCCACACTCCCAGATGGAGAACAACCCACCAGGTGCTGCCACCTTTGCCCTTCCTTAAGTGATTTTCCCAAATGCCACTTAATACTTTAACCTTCCTAAATCGTGGAGAGTTCCCAAAGGCTGGGGCACAGCCTGACCAGCAGCCGCCCTGGGTTGGTGGGGGTGTGGTGGGGGTGCTGCTGAGGGCTGGCACAGGGGCAGCAAGTCCTGCCCAGTGGGTCAGGAGCATCAGGGCTGGAGCCTTCCCTCACAGCGACAGGGCTTCCCAGGCTGTCCCGGTTAAACAGCTGGGCTGATGCTCGGCTCCGTTTCCCTTGCTTTCAGACAGCTCCTCAGGCACTGAAGCCTGTCTTGAATCTGGCCACATCCCATCACCTCATGCCATAGAGGAAGGCAATGGCAGGTGTCCTTTCCAACACAAGAGCGAGGTCTCCCCACTCTGGAAGGGATTTTTCCCTCCTTTTCCTCACTCCACTGCCAGCAGGGATGGGGGTCTGTGATCCCCTGCACCCCTGGGTGGGTTTGTACATGTGCCAGCCATGGGTGGGGAGGCAGAGCGGTGGCTGCAGTGAGGCTGCTGAGCAGTGCCCCTCAGGCCTCTCACAGCCAGGCAGCGCAAGGGGTCCTGCCACCCACCCAAACCTGACTGTACATCCCGAAAACTCATATCAGAACTTCAAAGCACACACAACACCCCTTTCCAAATATTCTTACTGAGAAGAACCATCAGCCAGGACAGAGGATGCCCTCTGTGGCCTTCCATGGTGAGGGGGCAATTGCGCTGAGGGACTGAGGGTGTGGGGCACCCGCACCAGGGCAGGGACCGCCCAGAGAAGGCAGAAAGGAGACAGAAAGGTTTGCTGTGAGGAATGATGCGACATCAGACACAGACAGTATTTTCAGTGTGCATCTACCTTTTCAGCCACGTGTAGCTCAGCAAAGATAGCAAGACCCAGGAATGGATCGATTGCACATCATCACACTGAATGATCACGAAATCATGTGTGAGAGGAGAGCAAAGTCCAAGTAATGCACATTTACTTCATGTGCTTCAATAAGCTTAATCACAACTGTGTTATGCCCAAAGGAGGAAAGAGTATTGTTTGGTAACAAAACCACAATATAAAGATAATTTAGGGTCATTCTGCCATCATTTCTCCCCCTTCTCCTTCAGAAACACTCAAAGGCCACAGCCAAAGATCACACATTTTAAGCAGAGCATTTTGCAGCTTGAGAGATGGACTGGCAGCAACAAAGGCAAGTGAGACACAGGAGAAGCAGTCGCTTGATGAACGTGACAGAGGCTCCCTGAAGAGGCTGAGCACAAACGCTGCCAGAACTCGTGGCATGAGGGATGGGTCCCTCCGTGCTGCAACAGACAGGAGGTGTGACACCTTGCCTGCTTTCCAGATGAAAGTGGCAGGGAGACCGTGACACTCCAACACTGGCAGCACTGTTGTAGTGTAGTACCTGTTTTTTGAAAAATGTGACATCCTCTTCAGCCTACACCTGCAGCACTTACCAGAAGATCTAATTTTACCAAGTATGGATGAAAATAAATTAAGCAACTACACAGAGATTTTGGGTTTCCATAACCTTTGGAAAATATTTTCAAAGCAACATAGAGAGTTGTGTCAAAAAAAAATCCAAGTGGCACCTCTTCTAGGGTTTTTCTACTAAACTCCCAAATCTTTCAAATTTGAATCCAGCTCCTGTAAAATAACAAGGAGTGGTTTCATTCATTCCCTATGCTACAACATGACGCTGCTGAGAAGGAAGTTCAATGGCAGTATTGCAAAGTGTCAGGCACATAGCGAGAAGACAGACATGTTAAATACACTGTACTGGTTGCAGGATGTGAGCAAGGCTATGAGCTGAAAATTTCTGTCACAAATGACTGAAGCCATATAAAGAGGCTTGAAAATGAATGCTAGGCTGTCGAATTTCTACTGATGGGTGGCGCCATCCTATGAACCAGAATTTTGAGGAGCTGAGGCTCAACAGAGAGTATAAGATTGAGGTATAATTACACAGTCCTGGTTGCCATACCCGAGCAGGTGACCCACTGGAAATGGGAAAGGGGGGACAGACACAGCAAACAGGGATGTCATCAGCCTTATTTGATGGGCAGATGTGACCTGGTGGGACTGGCATTTCCTTGGAAAGGACAATGCCCCTTCAAAGCTAACAAGGGTACAAAATGCTAAATAACAGCCTGCTGGGCTTTCACAGCCTGGGTCCAGGCACTGCTGTGAGGTGGACAGAATCAGATGCCAAAATAGCTGCTAATCCAAGCCCTCAGCTTTCTGATACTAAAATAAAGAACAACCACATATGGGAGGGGTGGAGAGGAGGGGGAATAAAACAAGAAAAGGGGGTGGGAGAAAATGATGTATATAAAGGATGGGTTTTGCTTTGTCCTGCAGAAACAGCAGCCAGAGTAGGAAGAAGGAATGTGCATGTGTGTCTATACCATGTGGGAAGAAGGCAGTGTATTTCTCTTCAGCCAAGAGCATGCTGTCATCTGTCAGCATTGTACGCCTGTGTACAAGCAACACCAAACACTATTTGCCTCACAGTGCCTTCGACAATATGTTTTTTGTGTTGATTTCCTCATCTGAATTTTCCTTTTTTTCTCCCATGCTCGGAGTGTATACATCCAGTTTTGATGACACTCTTAACAGCTGGCTGCAGACAAGTCGCAGGCTTGCATGTCTGGCTGAGTGTAACACACACATATGCACACACACAAGCACACACACACACACACACACACACCCCTTGTCTTGACCTCTCTCCCCTTCTCTTCTGAGATCCGCTGCATTTGAAGTGTTTTCTTTAGCAACTCCCTTCACAGGCTCACCTCCCTGGCCCACGGAGGGCTGATCCCCAGACCTGCTTTCGGTCTGGGAGAAAGAAAGGGGGCTTCGGGGGGGTGCGCGCCTCGGCAGCCGGGAGGAAGAGCGGTTTCACTCCGCTGGCCCCTCCGCAGCGCACCGCGGCTGCTCCGCGCCCGCGGGCTCGCTGGGTCGCTGCGCCGGTGGACCGAGAGCTCCGGCCTGCGGGGAACAGAGGCTGGGGCGGGAGGGGATGGGGTCATCTGGGTGCAGGACTGCGGCTACAGCGGTGGGAGCAGGAGGGAGACACGGAGAGTTTATGAGTGGTTAAAAAAGTTCGGATAAGCAAACTCTGGCGCTGTCAAATATCCCCCCTCCGCCCCCCGCCTCTCTTCTCCTCCTCCCCCCCTTTTTTCCCTTTTTTTTCTTTTCTTTTTTTTTTTTTTTTTTTTTTTAATAATTTTAAGGCAGTTGATGTGGTAATTAAGAATTTGGTGAGAGTCTGGGCAGGTCACCTCGTTTCTCAGATCAGAGCCCCATCAGAAATTCTTTCAAGTGTCCTTCTGCGTCGCCAAAGATGACAACAGCAAATCAATAAGTGCTTGAAATGAAAGGGGTTGCTGGCTAGCCCCCGAGGCTACAGATTTTCGTACCGCCGGTCTTTTTTTTTTTTTTTTCTTGTTTCTTTCTTTTTTTTTTCTTTTTTTCATTTTTTTTTTTTCCTGAACTTCTCGCATTCCTTTGCACTGCCTCTCCCAGGAAGAGCTACCTTTTTATGCCTAGTTTCATGACGAAGGTAAGTGCCGTGTTAGCATCTCTTTGGCGGGACGGGCCTCGCCAGCTGTGATTGCTCTTCCCTGCTTCTAGCAGACGGTCGCTGCCGGGAAGATGCGAGCCGAGAGCGGCTCCGGCCGAGGGCATCCGCACCCGCCCGGGAAGCGGCGACTGCAGGCTCGGAGCACAGAGGCAGATATTTGCGCTTCTTCTTCTTTTTACTTAATTATTAAAAAAAAAATAAAAAAGATAAGGAGAGAAAGAGAGAAAGCGTAAATAAATATATGTAATTTTTTAAGAATAATAGAAGAGGGGTAAGGGATCAAAGCAAAGGAAAATAAATATGGGAATCACTGCATATATTGCTCTGTGTTAGCAGAGGTTGCTTCGCTCCGGTTCGCATCGTCATCCCTGCCTCTAATGTAACCCGATTTAACAATCTTCCTAACGAACGACGTCCTCGGGACGTTTTAATTAGGCAATTCATTAGTAAGTCAATACAGACATTTATATTTTCTTTCAGATCAAGTGGTTAAGCGCTAATTTCGAAATAATTATAAAACACTAGAATTCGCGAGGCGTAATAATTTTAATTTATATGCAAATCAATGGGTCCATTTGAAATGCTTAATTTTTTAACAATTACTGTATTGTAGCATCGGAACGAACAGCCTGAATGAGCAATTTGAAACCAGATCTGGACAGGAAGAAAATATTCGAGCAGCCCAACAAATCAATAATGTTTGAGTGTGTTAAACATAGCCAGCTATAGGTATTTACATACTCGTTTGCTGACAGATAAGGAGCTCAGAGAGGTGGGAGGAGAGGCCGGGGGGAGACGGGAGGGTTTGCTTGCGAGGGCTGAGATCATAATCCGGGAATGAAGAAAGTAAATGCTCGTGAATTGCCCCATCGCGCACTTCGGAGGATAACTCCCTTTTCCGCCGGTCCCCAGCGCTGGCGGCCTGCGCCAGACGCTGTGGGCTGCCCGAAATACAGCTGGGCTCTGCGCTCAGGCACCGCTGCAAACGCTTTGAGGTTTTTTATGTTAGTTAGTCGGCTTGGTATTTTGAGTTTGGTTTTTTTTTGTTTTTATTTTGGGGGGGGGAGGCTTTTTTTTTTTTTTTCTGTATCTTCCTTTCCTCCCTCGTCCCTGGGCGGCGGGAAAGCTGATCAGACTCTCCTTTGCCTCATCCACTCTGTGACCCGGAATCACCCAGGGAAAAGCCCCACGGCACCCGCCGCAGTCGGGAGCACGGCTGGTGCGCCGGGTGCCTTGCAAACGGATAGTCGCCATACGTTTTAAGAAAACAGCTTTTCCGTCTCGTGGGGCGATAAATAACTCCGACCTTCTCCCCAAGCGGTTCGGAAAGCCGGGTTGCCTGCCAGGGGCCGGGACAGAGGGCTCTCCGGGTGGCTCTTCGCGTCCCAACCGGGCCGGGGCAGCTGCAAGCCCCCGCCACTGCCGCCTCACCCGCCGAGGAGCGGCTCCGGAGCCTCCTCGGGGGTTTTAAAGCTGTTGTCACTGCGCTGGCGAAAGGGAGGAGATAGACTATAAATACAGCCGTCGCGCCCTTTGCTCGCCCTGAAATCTATTATTACATTTATTGCTTTGACAGAAGGGGGAAAAAAAAAATTGAAATCCTCGTATTAAGTCGGCTCCATAGTTTCCAGACACCCTGGAACCCCTCTTCCACGGCAGCATGTCTAATGTATTCCCTGGTGATTCTAGGCATTAATTAGTTGTTTAATAGGAGTATGACTAAAAATGTAAAAGAAGGATTAGGAGCGTGAAACGTATGTCCAGCTCCTTCCACACACTCGAGGAGGGAATGAAAATCATCCAGTATCTTATGTTTCTCCAGGAGGCATTTGCATTTCCCACCAGCTGCTCACTTTAGCCTCTCCGGGGCGGACGGAGACTGCTGCTGCCCGGCGCGGAGGCCGTCGATGAACGGCGGGCGGTCCCGCTCCGCGGCCGCGCTGCCAAGGCGGGTGTCCCAGCCTTCCCTGCCCAACACACAACGGGGCTGGGCGTGCGGGGAAGATGCACACCGGCGCAAGCAGTTTGCTTCTCCCGGGTAAACAAAAGTGAGAGGTGGGAGCTGTGAGTCCCTCTCACTCCTGCTCTTTCTTCGGATGAGCGGAGAAACTGGATTTCACCTGGCAGAGCGCTCCCAGGGATAGAAACGCAGGTAGCCAAGGGCGCAGTAAACTAATTTAGTTTTCCCTAGATTTTCCCACACGATTTCTTATCTTGTGAGAGAAAGTCACCCCCTCCACTTGGCGCGGCGACCGCTGCAGCGTCGCAATCAAAGGGCTTTTCTGAGCACACCGTGGAGCGGTCGTGCTGCCGGCTGCGGCTGGGCTGACTTAAAGACCCGCGGAAAACTTGGCCTCTTCCGAGGGCTCTCTTTCCACTCCAGCAATAACTGCCTAGCCCCCTGCCCACGGCTATAAATAACTAAAATTCACTCCAGGCTGAAATAATTTTAAAATAGCCACAAAGAGATCAGGTGTAGCCTCCGAGTTAGTAAAGCGCCTATTTTATTTTCGCGTGGTTCCTCTATAGACAAAGCCGCGGAAACGCTGCGAGAAAAACCGATCGCTTTAGTTTGATCTGAATAGGGAAATCCGGCTTCGATATTTTCTTAAACACGGAAAACGCCGCAAAATCGAAAATAAATTTCCCCCTGGAGGCAGCTTGATGTCCTTTGGGGAAAAGGGAGAAAGAGTAGTCTTTTCTCGCTATCGTGCGTAAATGATGCAGGGCAAGTAACAGAGAAGAGCGGCAAGATTTCGGCTATCCCGGCACTGCGCTACCGATAAGGCACGAAAAAGAACATCCCTCATTAAAAAAATAGAAATATATATATATGTAAGAAGTAAGAAAAAAATGGGTAAAAAAAGAAAAAAGTGGGTTAAAACAGGAAACCGAGACCTCTCCCAGTAAGCTGCCGATCCCTCTTCACACCTGGTGCAAGGACAGCCACCGGCCCGGCCCGGGAAACTTCGGCCACAGTTACTTGTGCCCCCCTCCCCAGCCGGGCGGAGCAGGGCGCGCCCTGCGCGGGCGCGGAGAGGCCACGGCCGTCCTCGCTCACCTCGGTTTTCCTCTGGCTACCTAGCCCGCCGCCGCGCCGCCTCCGCCGACTTTTGTCCTTCCTCCTGCCCCCTGCCCCCTCCGCGGACGGGGGCTGCCACCGCCGCCGCTGCGCCCGTGCCCGCGGAGAGCCGCTGAGCCGCCCGCCCCGGCCCGGCCCGGCCCGGCCCGGCCCGGCCCCGCGGCGGCGGGGAGCGCTCGGCGGAGCCTGTGTGACGTCAGGGCCCGGGGAGGCGGGCGGGGCGGGGCGGGGGCGCGGGAGGGCCGGGGAAGGAGGGAGCCAGCGGCGGCTCCGCGGCCCCGCAGCCAGCGCAGGAGCCCGGCGCGGCCCCGCCGCCCCCGCCAGCCACAGGCACCAGCAGCGAGAGAGCGGGGCGGGCAACGCAACCGGCCCCGGTGAGTGCGGGAGGCTCGGGGGGTATCGGCGGGACGGGCGAGAGGCTACCCGGCAGGTCCAGGCTCTGCGGACCCCGGGAGGAGCAGCGGGACCGCGGGCCGGCCGGGCAGGGTCTTGCGGGCTCGGATTGCTGATGTCCTCCCGGGCGGCTGCGGCCCGTCCCGCAGCGCTGTCGGTGGGGGAAGCAGCGCCGCCCCCGCGCCGTTTGCCCGCCGTGCTGGTCCCGCTTCCCCGGCGGGGCGGGCGCCGAGGAACCGGCCGCGCAGGCAGCGCCTTCCTGCCGCGGAGACGCGGACCGGGAGGGGAGCGGCAGCGGCGCCGGCACGGGCTCGGGCTGCCCGAAAGCGATGCGGGCGGGTCTGCCGAGCCGGCTGCGGCGTCCCCCACCGGCATCGCCAGCGAGAGAACGGCGGGGCACGGCTGCCCCGCGGGCACCGCGGAGGGCTAGGCCCCGCACGGAACCCCCCTTTCGTTTGAGAGCCAGCGGCCGCGGGCCTCTGGCGGAAAACCTCCCGCCAAAATCACGGACCACAGCATTTCGGGCGGTGCGATCCTTGCCAGGCGACTCCAGTTTTTTGGGGATTATGGATTTTTTTTTTTTTTTCCTCGAAAGAACAGTGATAGATACCTATAAAGAAAAGAAATATAATCCCGTGTGACTCCGCTTTCCTGTCCGCGCCCTGCAGTTGCTCTGAGCAGGTTGCTGCTAGAGGGCCCGGCCGTGGAGAAAGGCAAGGTCGCACGGCTGGTGCGTTTGCTGCGGCTGTGGGCGCGCAGAGGTACGGTGGTATTTAAATCTGAGTACTCGGAGAAAGGGAAGTGCAAAAGCAAGTGGAGTTGCTTTCGTTTGTGTCGCCGGGCTGGAGACAATAGGAAAACGCTCCACTTGGCCCCGTGCTGCGATGTGCCTTGCAACGAAAATTAAGAGATACGGAGAGGAGAAAGGGAAGGAGCAATACGAGTGAGGAAAGAATAATAATAATCCATTCGAGAAAGGCACTTTTCTCCGAGGAGACCGGCATTTCAGTAGAGAGGAAAAACTTCCCCTCGGTGTCGGGGCGTGTGCGTGGGGGGAGCCGTGTGTCTCCACTCGTGAGATAAATCAATCTCAGAGGCAGGCCGCGGGGGAGGGCATTTGTCACGCAGGACTAATCTTGACGGAGACCGATCCCGAAATAAGGACCATCGGCGAAGAATTGAGGTTCTCTTAAAAGACTTCCCGATTAATTTAGGCACTGCTCGTGTGCTAGGCCCGGCTGCTGGAGGGAGTGGAGTTCCTCCCTGGCGTCGTTCATCTGGGAATATAAATCGCCATGTCACGACACGACCACGAGGAATCCCGATATAACCGCACCTTCCCGTTTCCTTTTTCCCTTTACCCTTTTTTTTTTTCCTTATTTTTATATATTTTTTTTTTATTTCCCCTCTTTCCTCCCCTTTTTTCACGGCCTTATCCTGCTTGCCCGGTGGATGGTGTAAAGGCCGGAGCCCCCCAAGGCTTTCTCGGTGGGTGCTGTGTCTGGTGCTGCTGATCCCGAACATGCCTCGGCTCCAGGCTGCCGGATTTCTAAGCACCAGCTAATAATGCGCCCGGTCCAGACATTAAAAAAGAAGCGAAGAAGAAGAAGAAAGATTACCGAAATGATGGTGACATGCAAATTTCCCTCGAAATTATCATAAGTAAACATTTGAAGCCTGGACTAATAAAATCCCATCTGTGTTACTTCATATCGAGTTAGTAGAGAGCTGTGATAATGAATTTTGTAATATCTCACGAACAGACATCTCAATCAGGCACTAATCCTGTGATTTTACTGCCCGACCTCTCAGATAGAGGGAGGCGGCGGTGGTGGCCGGGGAGCGCGGAGGCGCAGCCGCTGCCGCGCAACTTCCGCCGCCGTGGGGGAGCGGCTGCTGGTACCTACTGTCCTGCGGCACCCCTGCCACCGGGATCGGCCTGACCCGCGGCTGAGCACGGCGACGAGATTAGGACACTCCTCCGCGTGCCCAAATAACTAGAGGTGCGGGGAGGCCAGAGGGTTCGACGGGCTGGGGAACAGCCACGGGTGTTTGCGCCTGTCCTGTGGTGTGACTTTGGTGGGACCTGAGGCTGAGGCAAGGAGAGGGGACACTGCGCGTATCGCTGGAGAAATGTGCGCGATCCAGCCCGACCGTCGTTGCGACGTAGCTCGCGGGGCGGCTGTGTTTCGGGTTTTTGCACGTACTCTTCAATCCCAAAGTAATTGTTTTAAAACAATTCATCTTTTGCAGATAACGGGTAATGGAGTCCAACTGCCGCAAACTTGTCTCCGCCTGTGTTCAGCTAGGTAAGAGACACCACCGCCCGCCGGGCCGGAGGCACAGCGGCCCCGCTGCCGTGCGGAGCGGTGCGCGGGTGTGCAGCCAGGCGGGGAAGCGGCGCCACCTCCGCGAAGCGCTGCGCAGCGTCGGGCGCTGACCACCCACCCACCCAGTTACCTCTCCCCTGCACCCCCCACCGTGTCCCCGTCCCCAGGCGCGCAGCCCGCCGCCGTCGAGCGTCTTTATTCCGAAGGTGGACACCTAAATGGGGAGATGAGCGAGGGGCGCTGGAGGGCCGCACGGAGCCCGCCGGCAGCACGGTGTCCGGGCGGCCGCCCCCAGCGCCAGGGACTCGCGGCGGCCGCTCCGCGGGCGCGCTGCGGGGCGGCGGCGGCGGCGGCGGCGCGTCGGGCCCGCCTGCGCGGCGCCAGGGCGCCCTCTGCTGCCCGCCCGCGGCGCGCTGGGCGCCGCTTGCGCCCGGAGGTGCGCGGCCGCGGGAGAGGGCAGGGAAAGGCGAAAGGGGAGCGCGCACCCCCGCGGCTGCGGCCGCGCACCGGCTCCCGCCGCCAGCGCGCGTCCCCCAAAAAAAGCATCGCTGTCAGCGCGCCGTTTAGACACCCGCAGCGTCGCTCTCGTATTTATTTTTATTTTCTATTTTTTGACACCACCCCCTCGCCCGTAAACAAGCTGCCAGCCCTCTCCTGCCCCCAGAGGTAGGCACCCCCACAGCGCCCCGTCTGCAGTAGAGCGAGCTCCTGTCTCTCTTCCCATGCCCTTTTCAGGGGGTCTGACAGGCGAGCCCGAGGGGTGGTAAAGAAAAACAGCAATGCAAACATATTACAAAGAAGAAAACAAGCGCTCTGTATTTCGAGAGACTGTTTAATCCAAGATAAACGTAATTTTGTTTAAATAAAATACATTAACCTGAATTAATAATACAGGAAACTAGAGTGAATTAATAATGCACGTATTCCTGGTCTCGTGGTTAAACACTTCCTTGTAAGAATACTGTATTAACCCTGTTTGGCCAAACAGCTCGCTATTTCTCAAATAACATCCAATGATTTCAGGACAGGCCACGTCCCCTTCTCGAATCCACCCGCCCCCGGGGACTTCAAACAGGATTTGCTAGCTGGACATCAAAACCCCTAGAAGAAGGAACGCACAGGCTAAAGGAAGGTTAGCGAGCAAAATCCGGGGTAATTCCAAACGCCAAAGTATTACAAACCGATAATTTTTAATCCCGGAAACATACACGATATTAAATTGTGCACAAACAGGCTTTACCAGAGTCTGGCACTTTTTCCCTCGCCCAGTAATAATTGTTAAATAACGTGGAAAGGAAGGGTGACATTGCTTTATATATGGTTTGCAAATAAGAAAGGCCTTTTTACCCTCCCCTGCCTTTTCTTCCCGATGAACAGGTGGTCTTAATCAAAGCCCCTAGCACGATCTAATGGGAAAGTGGGGACCTTTCTGATATAATAAATTTATGAGCCCTTCCAAGTCAGCTTTATTCAACTAAGTATTTATAAAAGTAATATCCACATATGCTCCCTGACACGGTAACTTTAACTTCCTCTGCCGAGAAACAAATGGTTATTTTCTTAAACATCAATTATGAACCTGGATTATTGTAGTACACGCAAAATTTCCTGCCTTGTTACCGTACCAGCCGGTCTTTTTTTTACTCGCCGGGCTGCAGGGGAAATTGCTATCTAAACACCTTTAATGCCATTAATTAAAACATTCGTCCGAGCCCAAGAAGCAACGAGGTGTTGCCTGACCATTAAAATGCTCCCATTTACGGGGAAGGGAAGCGCGACGACCTCGGATACGGATATATCCGTGAAGATATGGGAATATATTCCTGCAGATATGGGGATGAACCCTGTGTGCTCCTCAGTCCCTGCCTCTGTGCGACGGATAATGGCAAGTCCTGAGACGCCCTGAGCTGCTCGGGCGACTTGCTGTAAACCGTAGAAATCACGGGTGGTTTATCGTGATACCGGAGGGGTTTGTTTGGTCTTGGCTTTGATTTGCTTAAACCCGCACGGTACTCGTTGATTTTTGTTTTGCCTGACCGTAAGGACGATTTTGTTTGCAAAATTTCTGATCCTTGGGGATGGCTGCGGGGAGGTGGGCAAGGAAACAGAGGTGACTGGGGACCCCTCTCTGTCACATTTCAGCTTTGAAAATTATGAGGGCGGTGAGGTAATTTGGCTAGATAGGCACCATCGGTGCCCATGAGGAGAATGATCGCTAACTAAAACCACGGGCAGTAATAGCAAAACATGCGACTGTTTTGTCAAATCGATGGTTCTGCGAAAGGAGGAAACGAAATTCAGTAGGAGACCCTCCAAAACTACACGGCACGCCGGGTTCCCGTGGGGAATGGGGTGCAGAGGGGAGGGTGCTCCAGAAGAAACGAGTCCGTGGCCGTGCTGAGGAAAGGAAAATGGGGAAGTATGAAAATATTATTGCAGCCTAGAGTGTCAAACGCAGCCCGCCGGGTGTCAGATTTCTTCAGAGAGACAGGAAAATTGCTGAACTTCAGCGCATGCTTCGGCACTTGTAAATGATTGTCGGTGGTGGTTTTGTTTGAGTAATTTTTATGCAGAGCGAAAGGATGCTTAAGGTATTTGTGTGTATGTGTGTATATATATAATCTATATGATTTGTTAGATCTGTGAATTCTACTTAAGGAATCCTTCCCTGTAATCGATATCGATAATCTGGGTATTGCTGAAAACAGCAGCTTCCAGCATAAAACGTTGAAATTACATTCCGTATTATATCGTCATTCAGCATTCCAAATTGATTGTTTAAACACTATAGCTAAAAAAAAAAAGAAAAAAAAAGAAAAAAAAAAGAAAATTTGTCTTAATATTCCCTAGCTGAACATTCTTTTTAAAACAAAAATTTAAAAACCTAACGCTGACTCAGCTTTCCATTCAGACGGGCTGAAGACGCTGCAGCGTGCAAAGCAAAGGTCGGCGGTGCCTTTTTTGAGCCCCGGGAAGAAGTGGGCGCGCAGGCTCTGCCCCTGCGGGAGGGAGCGAGCGCGGGGGGGCTGAGGCGGAGCCGGAGCATCGCTGTCGCCTCTGGGCCGCCAGGCAGAGCCGAGCGGCACCCTCCCCTTCACATAGCGTGGCCAAATTTGTCCCCGCAATTGTGTGACTCGAGCCGTGGAGCCGGGATGTTCCCTGTCCAGGGCGCAAGCACTTCGCTGGTGCGCTGGCCCTGCGCGGCTCCTCGGAAGGTGCGCGCCCCGTCCCACACCCCCCACCAAGCGCAAATTAGAAGTTATTTCTTGCGCTTTGCTTATAGAATTTTCCCCCTCCGCTGTTGGCGCCTGAGAATAATATATGCAGCAGTTGTTAGCCTCACTCCAGGGAAAACTAAATGTATAACGAAAGCTTTTTCGTGAGTAGGAATACACTAACGGAACAATCTGATGTCTTCTTAATCCTATGTAAAAAGCTCTGTAGTCTTCCTAATATTGACTGAATGGGTAATTAATGGCTCTTCATCGAGGAGAATATCCGGTAATCCGAGATAGGCGAAAGACAACAAGCCAAAGGTAAAAGACAACAGGACTAGTTGGAGGCTCTACATAAGAACCAATTTATCCATTTAGGGGAGTATTACGCCTAGAAACAAAGATCTCGTGAGGCGATAAAGGAAAAGTGGGAAAATAAATACCCGCAGGAGGTCTAGCCACCCCCTGGCATCCCCAGCAGAGCCGCTCAGCTCCCGGCCCTGCTCTCGGCCCTCCCGATTGCCGCACCGGGGCGGGCACCGGACATCCCAAATAAACTCAAATAACAGTGTGGAAAAAGTGAAAAAAAAAAAAAAACAAACAAACAAACAAAAAAAAACCCGCACACACACACACACACACAAAAAAAAAAAAAAAATCCAATCAACCAACCTAACAAACAGAGGAAAAAACACACGAAAACTCCCATGAAATTAAAAAGGTGATGCGGAGCGGGGAGCATCCCTGATTCTCCATTTTCGTAGGCGTCCCCGATGAGCCCTGCAGCTCAGGGCTAAAAGGAAAGAGAGCAATTCACAAAATAGTTTTGGGGTTTTCTTTGGTGATGGCAGCCACACGCAGCAGGCGCAGATAGTCGGTACGCGAGTGAGCTGGCGGGGGCGACTTCGTGGCCAGCACCCGAACCCGAGAGGCGATGGGAACTTCCACCAGAAAAAAAAAAAAAAAAAATTAAAAAACACTTGACATTTTAATTGAAACCTTTACCGCTAATATATTACCTGGGTGACTACAATTAGGTTGTTTTTCGGTTGGCTGACAGCTTTTAAAATATTATTTCACTTGGGAAATAAAAGCTTCATCTCAGATTATAGGTGGGTATTTTTGGATTTACGTGATTTATGGTCACCATGACAACTAATGCTGTGTGGTAGCTCTCCTCCTGCCCGGGATGGGGGAGTTTTAATCAAAGGCACGTAAGGAAATGCCGACAGCCTCTCCCTTTGGGCTGCCGGAGCCCGGGCCAGTGTTGTGCACTCCTTTTCAGGGCGCGAGGACGGCTGGAGGGTCTGTCACGCCTATGGCTGTGGGACGCGGGGCTGGAGCTAGGGAAGATGCGATAGGGCGGTGAGGTGGCCGGGCCCTCCTCCTCCTGTCCCCGTTCTCTGGGGAAACGCTCCAGGGGCGGCCTGCCCCGTCAAATGTCCCGAGACAGCGAGGCTGGGCTGGCGGGCACCGGCGGGCACCGGCGCTCGCCCTGCAAGGGCAGAAAGCGCGTAACAAGCGCTCTGCGCCCCGCACGCGGGAGCGACTTTTCGCTTTGAGTCGCGGCGGAAGAAGCCAGCATTGCCTCAAAACGACTAAAAATAAATTAATGCCAAAAAAAAAAAAAAAAAAAAGGTGATGGATGTCCTTCAAGACAGGGATGCATTACCCCGTCTGAAAAAAAAAAAAAAAAAAAAAAAAAAAAAAAAAAAGGGGGGGGGAAGGAGGAGATACCTCCGTATCACCTCTCCCTCTGGCTCCCCCTCCTCAGGGCTTTGCACACTTGTTTTCACCTCGACGTGGGGCTCGAGAGGGAAGCGCCCCCTCCCAGGTGCCCCTCGCTGAGAGGCCGAGGCCGCGCCCGCTTGGCCGGGGCTGGGGCAGCCCCCTGCCCGCGATTTTGGCACGGTCCTGCCATGGCGAAAGGCCGGGGGGCGGTTCTAGGTGCGGGACCACAGAGGTAGCGAGAGGTTAAGAAGAAACTGGGATATGATTGGTAAACAAATTGTGCAGAATGGAGCTGGATTCATATTGACTTAGTTATAGGTCATCTGCTGCCGGTGCAAAGGGAGGAAATATTTACTTTACACATATACTTTATGATCTTGGGGGAATTAGAGGAAATTCAATAAGAAAATGGCTAGAATAATTTTAAACCCCCTATTTAAAAGTCTTAAGCAAATTAGAGTCTTATCAGATTAAAATCCACTACAAATGTAAGAGCATTGTCTCCATCGAAACGCTGTGGGGTCTGAGGAAAGAGATTCTTTGCCAAATCTCAGGGATAAAAACACGTCATTTAAACACCAGATAATGAGCAGAATGTAAATTAATTTAACCTTCTTTACTAACAGGCTGCGAAAGTAATATGTATAATTTAGCGATAACTAAGATTGCGATGGATGATACGTACCTCGAACGAGAATCAGCGACTAAGGAAGACCCTTGAGGAAGGTGGGGGTGGGGTGCGGCGGACGGGATGGGAATGGGACACAGAAAAGTTTGGGCGCTGGGATGTGGGTGTGGGCCACATCAAGAGGAAGCTTTCAGTAACTTTTGAATACCAGTAACCAGCCAGATAGAATGAAGACAGAGACGCAGACCTGCGTTTCCTGCTCCTGGGCTACTTCGGAATCCCCATCCCCAAGACGGCCACAGCTCCTCTGGGCCAGTGTCGGCTCTGCGGGCTAGGGCTCAGGGACGGAATTCCTCGGCCCCAGGAGGACCTGGCCAGCATGGTAGGGCAACCTGTCCCTGCCTTAGACGCGCGTGAAAAAGCCCCGCACCTCCTTCCTGCGAGACACGGGTCCACAGCAGCCTCATTCAGGCGCCATAAGCGGTCCCACGAGTGGCGATTGCGGGACAGTGTAGCCCGTCCCTCTGCTGCCGCTGCCCGGGCGAAGGGTCAAATCCAGTCCCCAAACCTCGGAGAGGGGTTTGAGAAGTTTGTGTGCGGGCGCCGGTCCGCTGTGGGACTTGGTCAAGTTCTGTGAACGGCTTGCGTGGGCTCGGGTTCTTGGGCTGCTCCGGGCACCCCGGGGGCGTGGGATGGTCCCTCCGGGTCCACGCCGAGAATGAGGAATGGTCCCGAGGATTACTGTGCAAGTAAGTGGTAAAACTGGAGTGAAAAAGCCTCCTTGGGGACTAGGTTTTGGGAACCTGGTTGCAGGGAAGGGGTGGGAATGGCGGAACCAAGGAAATAATTTTCCCCCCGTGTACTCCGCCTTTAGTGCGCGCAGAGGAAGGGCAGAAAGCCGGCGAGTGCGGGGACTAGAAGAGTTCGGGGGCTTCTGAGCGCGGTGCGGAGCTTTCCGTAGCTGTGTCGCAGAGGGGAGACTGTTGTCGCTTGCGTTTAATTGTCACTGTTACCGGCACAAGGTCTGCCGTCTAACAAGCCGCGCTCCCGTCCCGCTTATTTTCCACCTCCTCCATGAGGAGGGAATCGGGCTTTGCCCCATCCTACTACAGCGGCTCTGGCAGTGCCGAGCACCCCGCTCCTCACTCCCGCAGGTCCGGGAGTCCGGCGAGGTGCGGAGCGAACGCGCTCGGAGCCGGTCCGAAGGGGTGCCCCGTGAGCCGGCGGCGGAGGCCAGGCTGTCCAGGCGCGGGTACCCCGGCGGGGCACACCGGCGGAGGTTTTTGGGGGGCGGTGTGCCCATCGCCGGGAGAGCGCGGGGGGCGGCGCGGGGCGCGCGGGGCGGGGCGGGGCGGGCGGCGGAGGGGCGGGGCGGGGGCGGGGCGGGGTGGGGCGGGTGACGTGCGGCGCGGGGAAGGCCGCCGCCGGTTTAAGATGTCAGGCCAAGAGGGAAGCGGCTGAGCTGATGCGGTGCGGGGCCGGCCGCGGCGCGGGTCCATGCGCGGGCAGCGGAGAGGAGCGCCCCGCGGAGCGCCGCCGCGCCTCGCCGCCCCCGCCCCGCGGAGCCCCGCGGCAGGCCGGGGGCCGCCGGCCGGGGAGCTGCCGTGTCGCCGTGACGGCTCTTACAGGACCGGACTCGCCCGCTCTCCTGTCGCCGCCGCCTCGCCCCCCCGGGCGGCGGGGGCTTCGAGGCTCGCCGTGCCTCCCGGGCTCTAGTCGAACGTCGCTCGCCCCGGAGCGGCTCCCCGGCCGGCAGCCCTGACCCCCGGAGCCGCGGGGCTGCTCCGCGTCCGCGGAGGGGGCGCTGCGCGGACCCTCCTACACGTACCGACACCTACAGATACACGCACACCTTCTCCTATCGACCCCCCAGGCGCGCACGTAGACTTTGGCGTCCTTTTGCCGATGAACTGCATGAAGGACCCGTTAAGCCTGGAGCGCCTGGGAGCCGGGAATAAGCTGTGCTCCTCCTCACCTTCCTCCTCCTCCTCCTCCTCTTCATCATCCTGCCATCACCACCAGCCCGCGCTGGCCATGGCGACGGCGCTGGCGCCGGGGCAGGCGCGCTCCTCCCTGGAGTCTGCCAAGCACCGGCTGGAGGTGCACACCATCTCCGACACCTCCAGCCCCGAGGCCGCAGGTAAGAGGGGGTGAGAGGCAGGGACCCCAGCCCGACGGGCTCCCCGCAGCCCTGTCCTGCTCCGGCCCGGCTGGCTGCCCGCGGACCGCGATGCGCCGCCGCCCCTCTGCCCGGGAGCGTCCCGCACCCGAGCCGAGATGTGTTTCGTGGTTTTTCGCGTGTGGTGTCTGTGTGTTGGCGTAGAGGAAGATAACGATAAATGTAAGGATAGGCGAGTAGCATGTATAGGCGAGTTACATGAATACAGATCGGCAAATAACGTGGGATTTCATGGGGAGTAATCCCGATACAGACGGACAAATACGGGTATATATGGACAAAGAATATTGTTGCAGGCGGGCGAATAACACGGGTGTAGGTAAGCCAATAAAACGAATTTGGTGTATGCAGACGGGAGAATAATATGGATGCACATAGGCAGAAAGCTTGCATACGGAGAGGCGGCTCCGTCCCGCTGCCCCGGCGGTGGCTGCTCTACCGGGAGGAGCCGCCCGTGGGTGCCCGCGGAGTGCGGAGGAGCCGCAGCGGCGGGAGGCCGGCACGGGTTAATCATTATAGCATCGAGTCGCGTTCGGGGCAGTCTGCGGGATCCAGCAGCGCTGGGGACACGCTTTTCCCCAGCCGCTGGAGAGGAGGTTGAGGAGGCTGAGGCGCCCTCCTTTTCCGCCTTGTTTTTTTTTTCTTTTTTTTTTTTCTTTTTTTTTTTTTTTTTTTTTGTTTTGTTTTGTTTTGGTTTTTTTTTGTTTGTTTCCCCCACTTACAGAAAAGGATAAGAGCCAACAAAGCAAGAATGAGGATGCGGGGCCCGAGGACCCCTCCAAGAAGAAGAGGCAGCGGCGGCAGCGGACTCACTTCACCAGCCAGCAGTTGCAGGAGCTGGAGGCCACCTTCCAGCGGAATCGCTACCCGGACATGTCCACCCGAGAGGAGATCGCCGTCTGGACCAACCTCACCGAGGCCAGGGTTAGGGTAAGTCCTGATACGGCACTCCGGCTCGGAGCAGCGGGGATCAGGGTGGGTTGGGAAAGGGAAGGAGGGCTGAAATGTTTGTAGCTGCTTTCGATTTCGGCTTGTGCGTAAACTCCAGAGCCTTTGCACAAAAGCAGGGCAGAGCAGGACATTTCGGACAAAGCAAGACAGATTGGGATCTCTCTGTGTGTCTCTGAAATATGGTTTGCTGCACGTTTCGCCCTCACCGTGCAAAGCGTCCCTCTCCTTTTGATCGAAACGCTAATAAAAACATTAGCCAAGAAAGCAACTTGGAACAGGCTGCAACCTGCGCTGTCTCTAATGAGAAAAAGATGTAAAATACACAAGAGCTTTTGCTTAACTCCGAGGCACTCCCAACGTGCCCTTCCTTGCATTTTCTATTTCTTTGGGTTTCACAATTCGACGAGCGTTTCTCACCCCCCTCTGAGATTTATGGGACCATCGCGGCGCTGCAGAGATACCGCGGCCGGATCCTACTCTCCTGCAAACACCGCGCTGGGGGCAAAAAAAAACCCCAAAAAACAAAAACCCCAAAAAACCTACAAACCCCAACACAGACACACAAAATGAAGCCTATAAACGGGTCGAACCTTCAGATTTTCGTAAATCCCACATAAATCCTCTCCCCGAGGTCGCTTGAGGAAAGCGAGACAGTGAGAACCGGGGGCGGCAGCGAGCGGGGCCGGCTCTCAGCCCCGGGCTGGCGGTGTTGTCGCCGGGGCAGCCGCGCAGAGGGAACGGGGCCCGGCCGAGCCCAGTGTCTTCGAAGCACGGAGCGCTGTCGGTCACGGAGCGGCTTCCACGGAGGTTTTTGTATCGGTCCGCGCGGTGCCTCCGGAAGAGCCCGTCCCAGTGGTGCCCGGGCGGCCGCCGCCCAGCTTGACCAGGGTGGGGGTTACCACAAACACCCCGGGGTGGTTTCAATACACATGGTAAGGCGGCTGCTGGCGGCTGCCCGACGGGTCAGACACCCAGATGTGGATTGGGAAAGGACACGCTTTTCCCATTGTCTGCGCGGGGAGGGTCCCTTAGATCACATTTAGCACGTTGTTAAATGGTGACTTTTTTTTCCTTTTTTTTTCTTCTTTCTTCCCCCCCCTGCCCCCCTCCCCCCCCCCCCCCCCCATAGAGCAGTCAAACATGTTTGTTTAGAAAGTGGTTTTCGGTTCTGGAAGCTTTCAAGCTAGAGGAACTTGTAGCTTTAACAAACTGAAGCAAGGATTTATTAGTTGCTGACTTCCCCCTCCTTTCCCGTACCACCGCCTTAAATATTCCACGGGTTTCCAGGCGTTTTACTCTCGCTTTTGCACTTTTGTATTTTTCCTGGATGGCTTCAGTATAGGAAAAGCCAAGAGAGAAGGGTGGGGGGCATAAACCCAAGAGAGAAATAAAGGGGTAGGGGGCAGGAGAAAGAGGAGAGAATAAGAAGGAAGCTTTGGCCTCTGTAGCGCGAATTAGAGTATCACAAATTATGTGGAGGGCTGCGGGGGGGTGGGAGGGGGGTGTTTGGGAGGGGGAGTGGGGGGCCGTGGTGAGAGTGGAATGATGGGCCACGAGTCTGTTTGCTAAACCCGAGCGGCCCCGAGGATGCTCGGCTGTCCCAGCCCAGCGCAGGGCTTCACAGAGGAGGAGGTGAATCTATATATGGAGATATATTCATATCTATATATATTAGTATAAATTTTTATAACTTCTATACGGACAGGCTCCGCTGTTGCCCCGAGAACCTGCACAGGGCTGCTGTGGTGGTGGTGGCTCCTGACTAACGCGCATCTCCCTCCCTCCCTTTCCCCCCGTTTCCAAAGGTTTGGTTCAAGAATCGCAGAGCCAAATGGAGAAAGAGAGAAAGGAACCAGCAAGCCGAGCTTTGCAAAAACGGCTTCGGTCCGCAGTTTAACGGCCTCATGCAGCCCTACGATGATATGTACCCCGGCTACTCGTACAACAACTGGGCAGCCAAGGGCCTGACCTCCGCTTCCCTCTCCACCAAAAGCTTTCCTTTTTTCAACTCCATGAATGTCAATCCCCTGTCTTCTCAGAGCATGTTCTCCCCTCCAAACTCCATATCCTCCATGAGTATGTCTTCAAGCATGGTACCTTCTGCAGTCACCGGGGTGCCCGGCTCCAGCCTCAACAGCCTGAATAACTTGAACAACTTGAGCAATCCCTCCCTGAATTCTGCAGTGCCAACGCCAGCCTGTCCTTATGCTCCTCCAACACCTCCGTATGTTTATAGGGACACATGTAACTCGAGCTTGGCAAGTCTGAGACTTAAAGCCAAGCAGCACTCCAGTTTTGGCTATGCCAGTGTGCAGAACCCTGCTTCCAACCTGAGCGCTTGCCAGTACGCGGTGGACAGACCCGTGTGAAACATCCAAGTAGGAAACTGCGTGGGAATCCCTCCCCATTTCCCGCAGAGACTGAGAATTTCACTAGAAAGTAATGGGCACTAGAGAGAAAGAGAAAGGAGGAAAAATCAGAGGCAGAGAGGAAGAGAGAGAGAAAGAGAGAGAGGAGGAAAAAAAAAAAAGAGGAAACCACTGAAATAAGATAGTTCCTTTGTTTTCAAAGGACCTCCTACAGATTCGGAGATCTTTCTTTCACTAAGAGTATTTCAACAGTTACAAGGACATATATATATATATATATATGGACAAATGTTTGACTGGATATGATATGACATTTTAATGTTACTATAAGCTTGTTATTTTTTAAGTTTAGCATTGTTAACATAAAAATGACTGAAAGGATGTATATATATCGAAATGTCAAATTAATTTTATAAAAGCAGTTGTTAGTAATATCACAACAGTGTTTTTAAAAGGTTAGGCTTTAAAATAAAGCATGTTACACAGAAGCGATTAGGATTTTTTCGCTTGCGAGCAAGGGAATGTATATACTAAATGCGACACTGTATGTTTCTAACATATAATTATTAAAAAAAAATTGTGTGAATATCAGTTTTAGAATAGTACCTCTGGTGGATGCAATGATGTTTCTGATATTGCAATGTAAAACATGCCCTGTGTATAACATTTCGTACAATATTATTGTTTTACTTTTCAGCAAACATGAAAAAATGTGTTTTATTTCATGGGAGTAAAATATACAGCATACAGTCCTGTCTGGATTTTTTTATTTACTGAGCCTAGCTGCGCAGTAGCAACTAGTCTGCAATGATTGACTGAGAGTTGACACTGGATCTCGTTCTCTGGCAACGCGGGGTAGTACTTTTGCAATGCAAATAAATGCTGGCGCTTTTTTTTCCGCATTAAAAAAATTATCCCTCGCTCTAACGTTGCATACTATAAAAACATGGGACGTGTACCCCTTGGGTCCTTTTATTTCCCCACAGAGCCCCGAGCAAATGGGTTATTTGACATCGCTGGACTCGAGAATTACCTGCCTCAAAGCTGCTGTATCTCGAGCATAAATTTGTCCTGCTGTGGAAGAAGCTTTTATTACATTAAAAAAAGGGAGTGGGGAAAAAAAAATTAAAAGCCAGCTTGCAAACAAACTGCTCCCGTTCAAAATAATCTGTCCCCTTTGCCGCCCCCTGCGCTCACCTTCTCTCCCTTCCGCGGGGAGATCCTTCATGTAATATTACATTTCTATTTCCAAATCCCCCTTTCAGACATGAAGAGAAACAAAGAGCAGCCCAAATAACCGCAACCCCGTGGAGCGCGGGGGGTGAGAGGTTAGCCCGAGTTTCCTGCGACTTCGTGCTGCAACACGTCGTTGAAGGGAAAGGTCGTGCTCTCGTGTGTTTTGTTTCAAATAATATTGACCCATTCATTCTCAACCTGCTTGTTCGTGAAATTATACAGGATTATAACTTTGCCATCGCCAGACAATTGAAACAAATCAAGATGAATTGCTGCTCGGCCCTCCCATCGGCTCACACCCCGGGCGGGCGAGGAGGGGCTGCCGAGAGGGTGGGCAGCCGCAGGATCCGGAGGGAATATCGAGACACGAAGAAATTCCGCAGGCGCGTAAACTGGCGAGGCGCGCAGGGGACGGCAGGGAGGAAACTCTACGCGGTGAGAGCGAACTTAATCCTTGAGCGGCCTTTGCGCGCTCGTTGCGCGCCTTTGTGAGGTCGGGAGGAGCGGCCGAGGTAGCCCGGGGGTGGGCGGACACGGCGGAGGGGGTTCCTTCCCCCCCAGCGGTTAGACGGAAAGCGGAGCAGAGAAGAGAGGGAGAGGAGAGAGGTCAGCGCCCTGTGCTTTCCCACGAGGAAAATGCTTCCCCCACACGAAATCAGGGTACTCTCCCGTAGGTCAATCTGCAGCGTAGGCAAACCCCAGACTCCACTTTCCCCCCCACTAATTTTTAAATTTTCTTTTAACACTCCTTATTTTTATTTTTTTCTCCCCTTATTTTCTTCCTCATCACATTTTTATTAGATTCTTTCTTGTCTCTCTTATTTTGTTGTAAGTTTGGGTGTTTTAAAAATTATTTTAATATTTTACGCAACTTTGTATTTTCTTTTCCTCTCCTCTGTGTGTTCTTGCCAGGGGGTCGGTGGAGAGAAAGAACCTCGGTGCTTGGGACGGGGGGGGAGGCGGGAGGCTCCCCCTGCTTGTCCGGCCTCGCCGCCTCCCCGACCCAACGCCGCTCCCCTCGGTTTTTCCGCACCGTGTCAACACCTCACCCGGGTGAGTGCCAAGGGCTGCCAAAAATGTCCCCTTTCTCCTCCTCCTCCTCCTCCTCTTCCTCACTGGGCTGCGGGCGAAAGGTCTGAGGGTGACGGCGGCGAAGGGCTGGCAGCCCGGGAGCCCCTCTCGGGGATCAGGGAAGCCGAAGAAACGAGAGAGCTTTTCTGCCCAAACCCTCTCGGCAGGACGGGCTTGGAAATCAGCGAGCGGATCGCTGAGGGTATTGGCACGGTATTTTACACGCTTTTTTCGTCTCTCGTTTCTTCTCGGTGGCTTTGGTTATTTATAGTCTTCTTTTATAAATATAAGTATATACACATATAAAATATCGGTATATATACATGTAAAATCTGTGTCCGCGTGGAGAAATATTAGATCTATAACACATAGTATACACACGTACATTTAGAAGAATAATATATACCGATTCCGGACAAAAGAAAAAAAAAAAATTGGATCAGAGTTTTTTGTTCTACTGTGTAATGGCTCAAACGATGAAAAATCAACGTGACCGCTCAGAGAGGACATAAATCACTCCGAGAGTAGTCTGAATTTCTTTCTCCCCCTAGCTGAAGCCTTGAGGGTCATCATTTTTCTGCGCCACTTGACCAAAGATATAATGTTTTGATTAGGTCGTAAATCAAAATCTTGGGTCGTGGTGGGGTTTCTTTTCTTTCATTTTTTTTCCCGGGGGCTTTACTTCTCCTTATCGGCGGTGGCAGTGTGAACCTGGAACAATGGAGGCCGCCAAGAGGGGGAGAAAAAGCCACAACGAAATGGGGATTTGGAAAAATACCTATTTGCAGAAGCGGGGGGGAGAGTGGTTAGACAAGGGGCTCACACCCCCTCTCACCCCCCTCGCCCTCGGAGAGGCCGATCCTGGCCGCCTGCTGCGCAACCCCCCGCGCCGGGCGTGCGAGCGGGCAGCGCCGTCTGCCTCCCAATCCACATCCCAATCCACATCCCAATCCACAGTCCCGCTGGCCCCCGCAGCCCCCACCACCCCCCGATCGGAGCTGCGGCCGCAGAGCGGAGCCGGGAGCGCGCCCCTTCCAGCCAGGGCCGGGCTCCCTCTCCCCGCGCCGGCGCCCCGGGGCCGTGTCCCGGCCCGGCTCCGTTCTTTTGTTTTCGGACGGTGCCTTCCTGCACTTTGAACCCCGGCGGCGTGCCCGAGTCCCTGGCCGTCATATCGGAGTGCCTCGCCCCGCAAAGGTCAAAATGACGCCCAGATATAGATGTATCTCCTTTTGGTTATTGTCTGCGCTGCCCGCTGTCCTCTCCTTGTTTTGTTTTTAATACGTGAGCGTTCATCCGCGTGTATTTTCCCAAAGCAGCGAGATACCGATCTTTACATACCTGTACAGTTGTTTCTACCTATAAAATAAAAGAACTTTTTTTTTTTTCTTAGACATTCATTAGCATTTTTGGAGGGAAATAACTTCCTTTGGAAAATACCTGACATCTGAGCCCGGGGAAAAGTTTGTTGTTGGGTTTTTTTCTCTTCAATAAAGCCGCGTTTCGGAGGTATTTTTTTTCTTTCAGTAATGCTCCTTTGTGGAGCGGGGGCGAAGGCGTTTGCAGGTTTTCAGCCCGCCTTCCCCCGCCGCCGCGGATGGGGTTGGGGATGGATGTGCGAATGGCGTGGCGGGGGGGTCTCACATGCCGGCTTAAGACAGGGAGGGAGGACAAGGGACCGGCTCACGGCACTGGCGGCTAGCACGCTTTTTCGGGACATATAATTTACCTTGCTAAATGTCTGCTTTGGTACGCGTATTACATATGTAGGTCTGGATATTAGGCACCCGATAGAGCGTAACAGTCAATAATCCAGAAACGTGGAAGGATTTACACTTTCGGAGCCCCATACAATGCCGGACTAATTGATTGCTAAATCTGAAGTTTTTAAAATGCGAACCCATTTTGGAATTAGTTTCTCCGGCCTCCTGCATCTACTTCTAAGAGAGAAAGAGAGGACAAATAAAATAAACTCTAACGTGCAGATTTTAAGCGAAAAGGGAATATTTTTTTTATTGTTTGGGACGGTGTTGGTTTGTTGTTTTTCTTTTTTCGTATGTGTGTTTTGGGGTTTTTTAATGAAAAAAAAAAAAAAGGCATTTGAGGCCGCTCTTCGGACCTCGGCCCCACTTGTGTCAGGCAGATCCGCGGGACTGGAGCGGGCAGAACGGAGCCGGTGCTCCGCGCCTCTGCGCAGGGAGCCAGCCCTCTGGCGGTGCTCGACGAACGTCCGTCTGTCTGGTCGATCTGTGATTTCGGGGACAAGGGTGGCTACTTTGGTCGCTTTCTGACCACCCCCGGCCCGCCCCGAAGTGCAGGGGGCAGCGCTGGTCGCTCTCCCCGCCGCCGAGCCAGGCGGGGCAGGGCGAGCGCTGCCGCAGCCACAGAGGGTTCCGAGCCGAGCCAGCCTTCTCGCAGGGCGGGCTGTGACGGCGCGGGGTGGCCGCCGGCCTGACCCCGGCCCCGCGACCTCGCAGGGCCGCCACCAGCCCGTGCCCGGCAGCTCTGGCGGCGCAGCCCAGCGGTGGCAGTGCGAGCGGGGCCTCACGGTCTGCAGCCCCGCGGGACGGAGGCAGCGTGACCGAGGTGGGACAGGTCCCGCGGCACCGCTTCGGCGAGAGCCTGGGCCGGACCCCACGCGGGGAGGGAGCGGCTCGGCAGGCCCCGCGCGGCCGCGACTCTACAGCGGCGCATCCCTGGGAGTTTTGGGCGAGAGGCGCAATTTGCGGGGCTAGAGGGGACGGCTACCCCCGTCGGGAGCAGGGTATGGACGCGGCTGATGGCCAACCCAATACTAGGAGAAAAGGGGGGGGGGGGAGGGAGGAGGGGGAGGGGGGGAGTATTTAAAAAAAAAAGCCACAAACTGCCCAGTAGCCCACCCGGGAGCAGGAGGCCGCGAGTGCCTCACTCCGGCAGTGACGAAGACACTTTGGAGTCAGCCGCCTGCCCGGGCGGCGCGGCACGGTGCTGACGAAGGAATCTTGTGAACACTGTGTGTGTCTGTGTGTGTGCAAAGAGTGTGCAAAGAGTGTGCAAGAGAGTGGGAGAGACCCGGCCCCAGTTCAGCGTGGTTCCCCACCAAGCGGGGATGCAGCGGGGAAGCGTGTCATGTTCACTCCCGCGCAAACACGCACACATATACGTGTAATACACGCACGGGTATCTATTGCATACACGTGCATATTTTACACAGACACATGTGCGCGCACACAGAGTGCTGTGCGGGCTGTGCTCTCTAGCCGCCGCCCGCAAATGAGAGGGATGCTCCAGAGGCTTTGGCAAGGACCCTCCATACACAGACTGAGACGGTGAAACCCACGCCTGATCGGAATGGCGGGGCGGGAGCGCCTTCCAGTCCCTCCTGCCGTTTGACCTTTTTTCGAGGTTTCCCCCCGCAGATCCAGGGGCTGAGGGGCCGTGGAGGAGCTGGGCGCGGAGCGAGGCCGATGGCCACAGACCCTTCCTCGGCCGAGGCTTGCGCCCACCGCTAAGGCCGGCCCGCGTTGAACATTAACCGGCTGGAGCGGCCCCGCAATGTAATAGGCTATGCATAAAAATGAATAATCTCCCAGGTTGTAGTAAAACGTCCCGTAAAGTCCACCTATAAATCCTGGTATGCACTTAGTGCTCTCGGCTTCACGTCTTACCGTTGCTACGAAGTATTTGCCATTCCCTCCTCTCCTCCCTTTTCTCTCCCCCTAAATCCCGCTGGCTGTCTGCGGTCCTAACTCTGGGTCCGCATGCCCTGGGATGCAGTCTCACATCCGTGAGGAGAGTGAAGAGCTACAGGGGACCACCGAGGGTCGCAACCGTCGGGGCGCTGGGGCCGCCTCGCTCGCTCCAAACTCCGGCGAGGAGAAAAAGAAGCTGGACAGGCCCGGCCCTCAATCCTCCAGGGCGGCAGGAGCCCCCATCCCCCGGGGCCAGTCTAGGTGGGGCGGCTCGCAGCTGTCCCTGCTGCCCCCGCCCTTCGAGGGGTCTGTGTCTCTGTGCCTGTGATAAGGAGAGCTGCTCATACATTGCAGCGAGGCTCTATGAAACTCAACAAGGCTCCCCCCTGCAAATTCGTTACGTGTTTTTCCCGGGATTAAAGGGAAAAGTGGAAGACTATCTAATCTGTTTGGAGCGCAGTACTGCATAGCCTCGGTGGGCAGAGGCGGGCAAGGATCAATGGGCGTGTAGCCATCACTGCAGCCCACAGCTCAAATCTGCATCTGGGATTTATGCAATTGGAAAGGAACCCGAGGAACAAGCCCCCTGGCCTGCTGGGTGTGTATGTGAAGTGGCAGCGCTCGGGAAAACACGAGGGCGGAGCCGAGCTCATCGAGCTCATCGCTTGATGTGTATATTTAGTGTGGTAGTAGTCCTGCTGCCTCACGGGGGACTACTTCCATGCTGAAAGTTATTCACATGCCTGAGTGATTTGCTGGATTGTGGCCATATGTAAAGCAATAAATATAAGTGGCTACTTCTGTGCAAGTAAGAGATCCAGAGGTCTCACAAGTAATTTTCCAGCAGATCCAGACCTCATAGTTCTAAGACAAAAGTGAAGAGAACTCCTTTGTTTCATTCAATTAAAAAAAAAAACAACCCCACCAACAATTAAGGTCACTGGGACAATAAAAGCATAAAGGAGTATAAAGCCTTTCCTTTATGTAAAACATAGATGGGCACTTTCAAGGCTGCATTATCTGGAGAGGAGCAGGAATCTACAAGCCTGTGCCGATGTAGTTTTCAACCTTCCAAGCCAAAAACTCTTGCATCTGCTTTGGTAGATGCAGAACTAAGGAATGAAGGAATTTCTTGCCAGGCTGGGGGACGACATGTCAGTGTGAGTGGGTGCCAGCCCGTTTGGTGCTCCTTTGAAGTCATCGAGTCTGAGCTGGCAGTGTTCAGTGCAAAGGCAGTTCCCAAGCAAGCAGAAACTCTCCCTATGAGGTTTGGGGTGGTTGAATTCCCATGATTTCTCCAGGGAAGGTCATGCATGCTTCCCACTCTTCAGCTGGGAGGGAAGAGCAGTGGAGACTGAGGTGGCTTTTCTGCCCTCTTTCTTCTATAGGCAGAGCCAAAGTCTCTGGCATTTCTCAATTTTTTTAGGGTTTTTTTTTGGTTGGTTGTTTTTTTTTTTTTTCATGCGAAGCAAAACAGAATTTGAGTAAAATAATAGCATCCAGCTTTTGGCAATGCTTCCTATAAATTCATGGCTTTAGCCTGGACTCTCTCATGGTCAGACTGTAAATTTTCATGTTCTAACTCCCTGTGACAAATCTCTAGCCCCAGTCATTGTTATTTCCTTCAGCTTTCACATCCTTCTGGCAAAAACCTCCAACTCTGGCATTCTTTTCCCAAAACAGACATTCCTAGCACAAGGCCCATCACCCTGAGAACATTTTTAATAAATATGTTTGGAAAATGAAAATAAGATACATAAAATATATGAATGCAAGAAACATCAAATGAAAACTTGGAAAGGGCTTCAGTAGTATTACAAATAGGAAATAGCTTGCTAGAGATAAAAATACTCCATGTGTTTTGTTAACACCAACAGGCAGTTGGGCTTTATTCTCATGGTTTATTTGGAAGTTAAGGGACACCTTTGTCCTACTTGATATACTTGTAACTGCTGGCTGAGCCAGGAGGTCAGAGACTTTAGCTTGTAATCAGTGGGTGACCGGCAACATCCTTGACAAATAATGTTGGCGTGACACGATCAGGACGACAGCCATTCTTACATGTCAACAGCTATAGCTCAGTAAGTAAAGAACTTGGGAAGGGATGTTTATAGCACAGGTCATTTTTTTAGTACTGGACCATGCACCTGAGATGCTGTTTAAAACTTCACCCTCTGATGCAGAGCAGAAACATTGGCTCCTACTGACACGGGTGGTTTTGTTTTATTTTGTTTGGGTTTCTTTTTTTCACAACAAAAAGGGATATTAATTACATCTAAGAGTGGCCTCATTGCTTATTAAGTGACAGTTGTAGGTTCTCAGGAACTTAGGGGGTGTTTCCTTTGAATTATCTAGGGCACAGGATATGTTGCATTTTTCTGTCTTTTAAACAGAAAGGCTTCTGAAACTGGAGCACAGCTCTAACAATTCTTTCCAGGACAATGGAGTACTTAATTCTTGTGATGGCCAGGCACTGCTCTTTGAGATCACTCAAATTCCCTCTGGTAGAGCTGGCAGCTCTGAGGACATAAATAACACAGCTTGGGGACCCAAGCAAGCATTATTTACATGGAAATATTACAGACCTACACTGGTCAGTGTAGTGCTCTCCTCCTTGTGCTGGAAGGAGCAGAACCTGTGACACGTTTGTCTATCCGATGGGTCATGTATGCATATACATAAATCCCATCGGCTTACAATGGCATTTGAACAGGATGAGAACAACTCAACTCATACTGGAAGATAGCAGGAATGGAGCATGTGCCCACAGAACATACTGAATCAGGACCAGGCTCCAAGGCTGGAGAGGAAGGACTGGGAACAGGTTCCCTTTTTATGATCTTAGACAGGCTCATTTAATCTTGCATAGCCGGGCAAAGAGAATAACTGGAAGTTTAATTCCCAACAAGAAAACACTTGATCTGGCCACTGAAATAAATCAGCTGTTTGGAACCAGGGTATGTATCATGTTTATAGAAATAAATTAATTTAAAATGGGAAAAACTCTCTAAAGGAACTATTTGAAGGCTTTTCATGGGGGAAGGAAGAAACCATGCTGCCTAGGCTATGAAGACCATGCTGACCCTGTGTGGAGGTTGCAGGCATGAGCAGACACCATGCAGATGCATGTTAGAAACATGTTTCATTAGAAGTCACAGAGTGGTTCCTTTACTTCACTTTTCTCGCTGGAGAAATGAAGCCAATGAATGAATAAGAAGAATAGATGAAACAGCTTCAGAGTAAGAAAACAGAATTTATTTCAGGTTCCTGTGAGATGTCCTGTTCACTTACTGTCGCAGGAAGAAACCTCAATTGAATACAGTGCCACCAAAACCAATGTGCTGTCATTAAGAAAAATTTGTATGCTCTCTAGGTCAGCTCAGGGGTGGTATGCTACAAGAGTGATAATTCTGAATCTAATTCACTGGTGATGTAACCAGAGCAATTTTGTTTTACTGATTTATTTTAGTGGCACATTTTCACTTTCTTAAAAGAAATCTAATTGAAATAAGCCCACAGAGGGAAAATGGGCCAGATAAATTGGTCGTCTTAATGTAGATTCTATAAAGATAATTAAGCTACTCAGAATTTATTCTTTATTATTCTTTATGGCCTCTGATAAATTTCACTGCAAAATTTAGTTTACATGTATATACAAGCAGAGCGTGTGGAGTGTTGTGGGCAGAATGCCCATCCTGATTACCCCAGAGGATTATGAGTGTCAGACTGTTGCAAAGGAAAAAGCAGAGCCTAGAACAGGCCTCAAGAAATAATGCTCCAGTTCTGTCCTGCCATTTTTTTCAGCTGCAGGGTGCTTGAGAATGTACCTGCTCGAGGATCTGTTCTCAGAGCACGGAGGTCTCCCAGAGGTACAAAGAAAAGCCTCCCACTGTCCATTAGGAGATGTGTGATCTGAGGCTAGAAATATGAACTTCAGCCAAATGAGTGAAAAGTATAAAATCACAAAGAGCAGTTCTTGGTATCTTGGCAAGAAATCCAAGACAATATCCGACACTCATCTACATATAATGCTACAGCCTAGCACTGATGAACTCCTAAAGGCATGACATCAGATATGCAATCCTGGCTCCGTGGCCTCTGTGATTAAACCACTGCCATGGGATCTGCTGTAGTAACTGATTTTGGACACACGGTACCCTAAGGGGTTCTTGATGTTTTAGACTGTGGCCAAGAGTTGCTGTTGGCTGGAGGCAAAGTAGTAACCCCTCTTTCAGCTGCTTCCCACTCTCCCATATTCCTCTGTGAAGTGTTTATGGATGGGATGTCTCCATCTTCTGGAACTGAGCTCTTCTTACCAACTCCTTCTGTGAGCAAACAATAAAACCCTAAGGGAGCTGGTGGCTGAGTTAGGTTTGAGGACCCAACACCAAGAGGGCGAGACAATTGCTGGATACTATGGGAGTGAAGAATGACCCTATATTTTGCCTTTAGCAAAGAGGGTCAGACAGACACACCCTGTCTCCTGGACCCTTCTACCCTTGGCCATGGTGTTACTGGCCCATCCTAAAATTTGGCAGGTTCTGAAGCTGAGCCTAGCTAACTAGGTTGCAAATAGGCTGAACAAGCACTGGACTCAGTGAAATGCAGGACACCAGCACTAGTTCATGTTTCAGGCACATGGACAAGGTCAAGCCACTAAGATGGTGTTTAGACTGAAGGATCTCGGATGCTTCAAGACCTTCAGATCCAACTGCATATTCTGGTCATCTAGACTGGTGTAATGCTTTAAGCAGTCAGAAATATGTTGAGTTAGCCTATGTACTCTACCACAGAAAGGAAACCAGGCATACAAGCAAGATTAGAGGGAATTTCAGTATGTTCTCATCAGGTCCTTGGTGTGTACCAAAGGAGATGGGCACCTGGAAGGTCTTGTGTAGTTCATATGCCATGCAGACATTCTTTTTCAGCTGCCCTTTGAGCAACAATTGCCTAACTGGAGCAACAATTGTCTCCCATGTGGTGTAAAGATAAAAGTGCATTGGTGTTTGTGAAATGCTCAGTTAACTTGGTAAGGAAGAGCATTTCAGCATATGTCTGACAAATTAAAACCCTAATTTCTATCTCAAAATGGGTACTTCCTATGCATAATGCACACTTTATTTATTGTGGGTTTTTAAAAAATTATTTACTTTAAGTTTTTGTTATTGTTGTTATTGTTTTTTAATGCATAAGATTAGTTTTCCCACTGGTATCTTTTATTCTGGTGAAAAACATAATCTTCATAAAATTGTCTGGAGACAAAGTGGCTTGTTTTCCTATAAACTGGAAATAGGCTACCTTCACTAAGGAAACACAAAAGGTTTCAATCAAAAAGACAGGCATAGGTACAGGAAAAACTACTCAGAATGAAACTGCCTCCTCACTGCAATATCAATAAGGAAAGACTTAAATAGGCTGGGACATATTTATATAGTTAGTACAACTATCTCATTATCTGAGATGTGGCATCTACAGCATTTCTCTCTGTGAAATTATAGACAAGTGTGAGCTGATTACATTACATGTAAGTAGCGGGGTGAAGCAGCACATTTGGTCAGAATCCATGTAAAAAGAGTACCTAATAGTTTAGGTACTATGGCACGAGTGATTTATACCTCTCTGCTTTGTCAAATCAAGTTGACCAAGTCAGACCTTTTCATTTCATCTTCCCAAGGAAAAGCACAAAGCATTTTTAGGGGCTCGTCTCCAGAAAAAGTGCCACAGTAGTAGAGATGCCAACTTTTCATTTTCTCAGTGGGTGGTCTGCTACAAAATTCCCAAAAGGCAAAGGATCTAGAGCCAGACAGGCCTCTCTTAAGCTAAAGTGTTTAAGAGATTTTTTTTATGTGTAATTTAAGATTTTTGCTGAGAAACAGAAACTCTTATTTAACTATTTGCAGCTTATGATTTTTTCCATTAGAAAATGTTACAGAACCATCAGCATATTCCATATTTGACTGACCACAAATTCACATTTTTTTTCCCTCAAATCTGTTGCCCCACAGCAGTGGTCTTTGCTCTTCTCCTTTCTCATCAGGCTTGTGCTTATTTGGAAATTGTCAGAGAAGACACTCAACTGCTGTCATTCACACTAAGCAATATGAGCCTCTCAAAATATTGCCACTAGGCTCTTTTGGGGCGATTTGCAAAACAAGGATATCATCTGGAAGTCTAATACAGTCCTCCCAAAGACCCAAAAGTTTCATTCACTCCCTTCTGCATAGAGCTCTTTCTCTAACTGCCTGGAAGATCAAACTGCAGAGAAGGCGAGCAGCAGTCAGCATTCTTCACATATAAACTTCTGAGTCATCCCAAAGATGTTGGGACTGCATTGCAATAGGAAACTACGTCTAATTGTCTTCCTTATTTAAGTATTATATTTTTTTGCAGGAAATATATAACTTTTGTTTGACAATGCAACAGGGTGGTCCTCTTTAAGTAGCCAGAAGGACCTGGAGCCAGTTTTCCCTCCTGCTCACCCCAGTAAGCTCTTTTTAAGGAAGTAGATGTGTGAAGAAACAGCAGACAAGATAGAGACTGGAGCCAGATGTTCCTCTGAGAGCTGCCTCCTGACTGGGATACAAATCCAGCTGCTTACTGATTCAGGGATTCCAGGCAGAAAGCTCTGGGGTTTGCCATGTGTGTGCACAGGCACAGGCTTCATTCCCCTACGCTTACTCTCCCCAGCCTGCAGATGGAGGGGGAAAGTGTCTGCTTGTCTGGGAAATGGATGCTGTGAGCACGACAAGCATGTGCCATACAAGACTTTTGGGAGAAAGCTTCAGCTTCCCAAATTGTGCAGATGAGTTAGGCAGGCACATTTCTCCTCATACCTGTGTTAAGAAATCGTGTTCTCTGAAGTGAACTGCTGCCTTAGATAGTCTAGGTATTTGTGTAGTTTATGGGAAGAATGCCGAGGAAACTGCTCTACTGTGGATGTGCTACAAGCTGAAAACTTGCACCTAGCTTGTAAAATATATTAGATATTTCTGGACAAATTTACAAACAACTCCTAGTTAGGAAAATAAACTGCTTTGCCAAAGTCAACATAAGCTGTAGCACATATTATATCACCACCAAAAAACACCTTCCCTCCAAAAATTTTGGTTCAGGCCCAGACAAACTCTCTACCCCAAAAAGGGTTTAATGCCACTGATTCTGGGGGAAGAAGAGCTTCCCTGCACTACTGGTCTAGAGGTCTAAGACCCTAACCAAAATTCTGGTGGGATGTGATTCCACAGGTTGTACAGATTGCTCGCTTGGAGATGGCTAGGGATAATAAACCATGAAAGATGAAGTAAAGTCAATTTAGGGTGTTTTTTATTTTATACTTTCTTCAATGTTCAGGAACAGATGTCACACATGTAAATTAAGATACACGAGGCTCTTGCTTAGAAATTCTGGAGAGGTGCACCACAGCCCAGGACTCCGAAGCAGGCCTCTACCTGTTCTTATTCACGGTGTGTTTTGTTATAAGACAGTGCCAGTGACAATTATCCACACTGGAAAAAGTAGGGCAGGCTGTGGTTTTTGCTGCTGAGCAATCATGTAATTCAGCTGACTCTAAACTACCTCCTCAGGCACAGAGCTCTTGGTGGGCTGTGAACAACCTGGATTATTCGTCCTCTGCCACTCCATTGTGTGCGCAGGTTAAAGGGAGAGAGCTTTGCAGACTTCACTCTGTGTGGCTCAGCACGGCTGTGCTGCCTGTGAGCCCTGGAGCTGGCCATCAGCAGAGATACCCAGCCCCTGGGATAATGCACACTGCCAACACAGGGCTGTCAGCACGGGTGGCTGAGGTCCAGCATTGCAGCCAGAGCCTTTGGCAGCTCTGCAAGCTCACTTTCACTCACAGCCAGGATTAGGAGCACCTCTCATCCTCCTTGATAAAATCCAGCATGGGAGGGGATTTTGACCTGTTCCTAAGCCAAGTGCAGCTCAGCAGCCACAGCTTAGCCAGCTCTGCTTCACGCTGCTAGAGCCCACATCTTCATGGTTTTGAGGCTTGCCTCCAAAAACTTCAACTGTAAAGTGGCAGCATTGGTTGCTTCATCTTCTAGATATGAAGAACAGCAGAAGTGAAATAGTGTAGAAGGAGGGATCACTATTTCTCTGACTATACTAACATCCCCTCTGGAAAAATAGCTTATTAGTATTTTATACAAGTGCTTTTAATTAGTGTTTACTTGTTGGCTTTGCAATACAATAATCCCAGAGGAGACAGGTTCACATTCAGCTAAGCACTGCTAGCTAGCACAAGGTGAGAAATTCCCTACTCAGAAAGGCTGCCATTTAAATAGATAAGGCAAATTGTAGGAGGAGAAACAGAGCTAGAGGAAAGTGAAAAGACTTGCTCAAGGTCACATGGCAGATCAGTGGCAGATCAACAAAACAGTCTGGTTGTCTGAAGTGCCAGTCTACTGCCTTGGGAAATCTTTGCAAAAAGGTCTCTAATAGCTGTAGCTATCCTCATTCCTATAGTGTCCCTCTGCAGGTGACATATCACAGCTCAAATTCTGACATCCCAGAAGTAAGAATTCCATACTTCATACACTTAGAGCATGATCCCTTAATGTGACCAATTTGAAAGTGAAATGGTTTGTTACATCAGTAACTTATTTTTGAAAATTAAATTTTGTAAAGTGTAGGTGAACTAAATTATAATTTTTTTTCTGTGCTGAGGGGAACATGCTGGTGACCATAATCTTAGCTAAAATATAGGATAAATAACTTTTTGTCATTCTCCCTCCCCCCCACCATGTGCTATTTCGAGTTGGCATGTGTTTACAGAGATAACATTTGATGTCATAGTTGCCACATTTGACAGAGAAAAGCCTGAGAGAACCATTAACTATAGGACGAGTCAGCAATCTAAGGTATCTTTGTCCTTTGCTAAATGATTAGCTCAAAGCAATGCTCCATCTGAAGTTTCCAGCCCAAGAAAATCCCACAAACAAACATTCTAATAGCTATTATAAAATAAAGAATCCTTTATATGTAACAGAATTTTACAACTGTGAAAAATCATCTCATCTTTATTGCCCACTAGAAAAAAAAAAATACTTATTTGTATTCATTTCTAAATGCATTGCAGCGATGTTAACTACAGATTTGAAAGCATCAGTGAAAGAGAGAATAGAAACTAGAGACAAATAGGAGTCAGGATGCCAGATGTCTGTTTCTGCTCTACCACTTGGTTGCTTTGTAACTTCTGGGAGAAGTTTTTTTCTCCCCAGTGAGTTGTGAATCCTATGGGATCATGTTAGTAGGGTAGATGCTGCACTAAAAAGAAGTGCTGCATGGAAACTGCATTCCTAGGATACTGCTGGTTGTAGCTACTTTGAAAACCCTTGAGGGGAGGATGTCGCTGGTCTATCATGAAGACCCAGACTGGACTTTATTCTCTTAGATACCTTCAAGCCATCAGAGCAGCCACTGATATTTTTGCCTGCAACTCAGTTGGTTTCTTGCAGCTATAGCTGCAAGGGAACAATGGGAATAGGATAGGACAGCTCAATTTGCCTGTGTAGGGGAGTACACAGAAGGTTCTTTGGGAAATGGGATCTCAGCAGCTGGGGGAAGATCCCATTATGAAGTATATTTAAATTCACTGCTAATGCATTAAGAAAAGTGAGATTTTACACACTACTTGTGAAATATATTCCTTGAAGAAGTGCTTTAGTAAAAGGTGTGACACAGATGCCTGTATTAGTAACTGCTGTTACTGGGAAATACAGCACTACATTGCATCCATTAGAATGTAAAGTTGCCTCATGCAAATGACTATTTTCAAATTTTTCCATACTTTCCTTCATACAAAAAACATCCATGGTGGTTGTCTATCTTTGGTTGCTGATTTATGTATCTTTTGGTTAAATATCCAACACAAATGGCTCATCCAGTGTTTCCAGGGATAATGAAATTAATCTAATGAATTAATTTGGCTCATTTTCCAAAGAGAGAAAAACACTCATCCTGCTACAAGGCAATGGCTTGTGTATGTTTAGGAGCAGGGATGTTAATTTGCAGAAAAGGTTCTGCTGGTGTGAGGAACATGCCCTTTCCTTTCCCAAATATTATCAGCCAAATTTCTGAAATTCTCCTTTGGATATACTCTAGAAGGACTTCTTAGAGCTGGACAGCTGTATCATCTGAAGCTCACACGTGTGGTACACCCACAGCTTGCATCAAACTGTGGCTGCTGCAGGAAACATGCACGGATGTGTTACAAAGCCAAGCTGCTGCAGTACACCCCAGCCAGCTCCCTGCACTGATGGCAAGACAGGGCTGCTGTTTGCTGCACTGCTTGGAACCACCCAGGCATCTGTCAAACAGACCCGCAGGCTGTCCTTCTGAACCCCAGCCCAGCCTCCACTGGGCTGGGCAGGCTTTTCCTTGGCCAGCTTGGAAGACCTTAAAGAGAGTTTGTGGTCAAGTGACAGCTGGAATCACCACTTTTTTAAAGCAGAACTTGACAAAAGAATTAATTTATCCAGGCCAGGCTGAAATTTAGGGAGGTCTGAGCACTGTTTCTGTAGAGTTGGTGGGGAACTAAACACTGTTTGAATCAGAACACTCACAGCCTGAAACCATGACAGCACAGAATGGGCACTGTGGCATTAGGAAGACCTGTGATGAGTCATAATCCACTCTCGAGTTTGTGAGTAGTGGGCAATTAGCACAGATAATGAAGGCAACAATAGTGAGTTTGGCTAGATGAGATTTTCAATCATCATGGTGAAGAGCATGCTGGGGGAAGAGCTCAGTTTGAGTGGGCCCCATTGCCTATGTTACCTCTGCCACAGCCATGCAAAGCCAGGCTGCTGTTTCCACCCAGGAAGGGCTCACGGATGAGGTGGTAGCAGCTGTGGCTGGAGAGGAAGCAGGACTGTGACTATCAGTTGGTCTGGGAATGATGTTATTCCATCCCCAGGATTTTGCACACAGGAACCTAGTTCCAGCCCACCCCATTCCCTCTTCCCTCTGTGTGGCAAACTGGGCCACCTCTGTCTTTCTCTTATCCCAGGAGAAGAAAAGAGGGTTTTTCTACACAGGTGAGAAGCCTCAAGGTGAACATTTACTCATGGGTGGGAACAGGGGGCCAAAGAGCAGTACTGGTGTGCAGCCTTCAGCTCGAGGACGGTGCCCACATTTTAGGACTGAACAGCTCTTTAGACTCACACCATGCACATACATGTCCCAGCAATGTTCCCAGACCATGCCACATCAGGACCTTGCTGTGCAATGCTTCCCATGCCTGGCATGGAGCTGCGATAGAGCCTGGGATGGAGACCTGAGGGCACACAGTGGCTCTGCCAGCAGCCAGCATTGGCTGTTAGAAGCTTATATCTCTATCCATGGGCAGTGTTACAGCTGTGCATGGAGATTACAACCCATTGTTATGATGGCTAGAGAAGGGAGGGGCGGGGAGCTGGAGTTTGAGGATGTTTGTAATCAGGGGGAGGCTATCAAAAGTGTTGGTCCTAAGGTAATACCAAACTACACAATTTTCTCCAAAATTCTTCTTCAAACCCTATTTTGCCCAGTGAAAATAATTGCTAGACGTGTTACTGGTGAATAATGCCAGTGGAATTTGTACCATGTAATGGTCAGTACCTGAAGAACACAATATAACCTCTCTGGTATTCCAATTTTGTGGAAAATTCTTAACTTTACCCTCTCTGTGCTTACTTCACCATGATAAAACCAAAGACAATACTCTTCCTCTTTGTCTTGCCTGGGAAAATTTTATTTGTTTTCTAAGCTCAGAAAAGTAGAGAAAAGAACAAAAGAAAAAGAAGAAAAATCAAAATAAACAAACAGAATTAGATTGGTTTTTTTCTTTAAAAACTTTGAATGTTTTAAAACCCAAACATTTTTCAACAACAACAAAAAAAAGCTCACATATGTTACTTATAAAATTCCATTTTAATGCGTTTCTTTTTTCCACTGGCTCCCAGTCAGATGACAAAAAAGCAAATTAGACACAGGAATTATATATTGTACCAGTAAGTGCTAGAGTCTCTGAAAGAATATAGCAATGATTACCTTTTTTCTAAAGATTTGGCAAAGGAGGTATGATTGGAAGAGGGATAGAAGGAACAGAGGTAGCTTGAGAACAAAGAGAAGGGTGATTAATAGAATACAACTCTCTTTATCTTCCCTGTTTCAAGATACCAAAAATATTCAGGTGAGTAACGAAAAAGGCAAGTACGCGTTACATCCCTGATGAGAGCCTCAGTCAAATGAAGCAAACTTCCAGATAAATCCATCTTCTTCTTCAGATTAATATATTCAAAAAGGCACAAGCTTGTCAGCTTGGGCACTAGACTTATTTTTAAACATTTATCTAGTCAGCATGCCAAGCTCCTTGATATGCTCACAAGCAAAATTCTTAAGCCCAGCGCTTTGTAGCTGCAGAAGGGCACTGCTGCCTTCCTTGGGAAGCGCGTTATTTTGGCTGTGTCTGCACACAGGAGCTGTGTCTCTTCCACCACTCGGGCATAAGAGCACAAACACAGCCATTCCCCTCTGCCCCATATCGTGACTGCCATTATACCAACATAAAGACCCCATACTGATGTTGTTATTCTTCACCAGGAAAAGGAATGAATTGCAAGCACCTTCCTGCCACTGTAAGTGCATTGATACCAGGAGCTGTAGATGAAGTTAAAAGACCCCCCTTGTGCTTCCCCATCTCCAGGACTCTCACACAACTGACACAGTTATATTTGTACAAAATCTAGCTATAGAGCAGGCTTTCATGGACCAGGAGCCTTTACTCTTTTTTAATCCACTTAGACTAACAGCAGTGTACTGCTAATTCACATGGCAAAGGGCAAAGGGCTTTTTGCAAAGAACAACTTTTCCTTGTAGCAAAAATAGATGAATCCACTTTCCTCCAAAGAATTGATTACTGGATGCCTTTGTGGATTTTGTACAGCAATCTGCTCATGTGAACTAGGTGTAGGTTGGTGGATGCAGAGACTTAACCCCCCTTCCTCCAACCAAATGTGGGAAAGGAAGAAATCTGTGCTTGAGGACTGCAAAAAAAACCCCATAATATCTCTTTTTTTTTTTTTAACACATAACATGTTTGGCTTTACATGTAATACCAAACATTTAAAAGTAATAGCAATACAGAGCCCTCTGATATTTTACTAAAATGCCTGTAATGTTAAGAATCTCAGTCTTTATTAATTTGGCAACACATTTTAATGGGAAACAGAATCATAAATTTGTCAAGAGCTAACTTCATCCTGCTAACCCTGCTGCTAGTCCAAAAGAGCCTTGGTGCATAAAGAAGTTTCTTATTAAATGGACAACTAAATATTATGGATATATTAAATATTAAAGGATGATGTACACTTTAATGGACTTTACATACATACTTGTTTAGCCTGGGCTTTAAGCCACTCAGGATTTTCAATAGAAATCAAGCATTCCAGAAGCCAGGCTACTGCTGCTGCCCCAGTTGAGCTAAGCTGCTAAAGGAATTTTTAGATATTACATGGTGTCCTATGTGCTACTTACCATTCAATTACATCAGTACTATCTGATCCAATGCAATAAAGATAGGTGCTGCGATAATTCTAAGAAAACAGAAATACATATGTGTATATATATATATATATATGTATATATATATATATGTGTATATATATATATATATATACACACGTACACAAACACACATTAGCAGGCACCATCAGAAATTATTGTAAACTGGAGGGCAGGCATTTGAAGGCAATGTGTACCCATGTTTGTTCAATATTTAAAAATCTCCTTTCAGTATTCAGAATTTTCTTTCTGGAAATTTTCTTGGAGCAATGGGAGATCCTTCAGCAATTAAATTAATATGCAATATTTTGAAATTTCTAACACTATTATACCTATAAAATCTCAGTGATATTCGCATAGTTAAGGCTAGATTTGTGCTTCGGTGCTTTGCTAAAAGAACCAAGCAGATTTTTGCCTGCTCTCTTAGGAAAGGAGTTACATCAATGTTAACAAAAAGACTTTCTGTATGAACTGGTTATTAGTCATGTTCTGTCAGTATGTCAGATTTTGCTTCCTCCTTGCCTGACACAACATCTACTAAATCTCTATTCACCTGTAGACTAAAGCAAGTAGAATAAACCAGGACTGGATGTTTTTATATAAAGCATTACCAGAAAATTTCAGTTTGCAACAAGTAACCCTCAACCTTGTGGATTAGTAGAGATTAAAACTATAGAAAGTTATTTTCTTTCATTATTCAATCATGTTTGAAGGCAGCCTTATATCTGCACTCACTTGCACCTACTATTCTTTTGAAATTTTCCACTGAAAATCGAGATTTCATTTTCTCAACAGTAAAATGTCAGCAGCAGCTAAAGCGAGGCTTTTCTTGCAGGTCGTGACAGAGATGAAAATTGCACAGCCCTCCTTTTCCTCTTCCCTTCCTTGGGGTCAGTTTCTTAGGCTGTGATAAATGGCACCTAGATCCAGGCGGATCCTGCTGCATCGCCAGCACGGCTTCCTTAAGCATCCCATTGTGCTCTCTGTACCAGCATGTGGCGGAGCCCGGGGGAGCGTGGAACACATACCTCCATCCTGCCTCCCGAAATGCTGCGAGGGTATGGGGTATCCTTTGTGTGTGTGTCAGGTCTGGAAAATAACAACTGATTTTTGTTTCAATAAGGCACAGAGCCAACGGCATCTCCACTTAGTTGTGATGCTTGTAATTTCTGCTCATAACAATAATTTTGGTCTAATACATCTGGGAGGTGTCAGTGATGTTACTTCACTTACTAGCACACAATTTTCAGCTCTCATCCTGCAAATTGTGTCACACAGTTGGTGCTCTGTAGAAAGAAGGCTCCTCTTTAGTGGACCAGATGGCAAATTTAGGGCTTTTTAAAATCAAAAACCCACCAGAGCAAACAGACTCAGCGATGTTGCATACAGAGACTGCTGAGCACACGAAACAAAGACCCAGCTCCTGCTCACACAGATGCACAAGCTGATCATTCGGGCTTTGTGAGGAGGGATTAAATCCCTGTAGCTGTGCCTTGCCTGTGGGACAGTGTGCTCCACATTACTGCACCTCAGGGAGGTCACTCTGGCTCCCTGCTAGTCCACAGACTCCCTTGCTTCCCTCCAGACTGGACAGGGGGCAAAGCACAGGGATCACATTCCCACATTTCACCCCAACACAGAGTCAAGACGTAGCTGAGCCAGACAGCAGAACCCAGGAGCTAAGCAGTACTCAGGGTCAGACTGCATAAACACAGTCAGTATTAAATCTGTATTATTTGCTTTCACTGCAGTGCCTTGGGTCTCTGAGAACCTTACTGTGCCAGGCACTGTATGAGTCCAGAACAAACTTACCCCAATATAGAATTTGAATAAGGACAGTATTGAACCGTGACAGATTTAGAACACTGGCTTTAAAGATATCGTTAAAAATGTTTTAAACCTCTGGTTTTTTGGAACAACACCATCCCCCACCCCTTTAGAGAGGAGATCTTGTCAGGCACTAAATAAATGTTTACAGAAAGGTGTTTATGACTCTACATTAAATAATAGTTTTAGATGGAAATGTTGACAGAGTCTGAGTGCTAGCAATGCTTCTCAGAATCTCGATGCATCTGGGAATTTATTTCCTTTTACAGCCTATGATAAAAAAAGGGAGTAGCTTATCCATGTTTTAAAATGTCACATCCAGGGCCAACCAAAATGATCTGTAATTCCTGAAAACAGGAATTTCTACTGGAAACAGGAACAGAACCTCTACTGTAGATTTTTCAGCAGGAGAAACATTCTAAAAATCATCTCCATATGTCACACAAAATCCTTTTTCTGTTTACAACTCATTGTTTCAGAAGCTGGGATTTTGAAGTATCACTGTCTTTTCATTTCTCTATTCCCCTTGTTTGTCTTTGTATCTTAAAATGTGTATTTGCTTGAGAAAAGTCTTCTTAATTTTGACCCACTGGTGGCCCAGCTAAGCGCTGAGCTAATATTGACTAATATTTCAAAATAAATTGCTCCCTCTAGTGAGATCACGGCAGTACTGATGTCTAGCAGATGTGCCTGAAAACTGCTTGAACGTGTTTCTCTGTACCACTCGATTAAGCAGCTGGGTCACTATGGACTTCATTCTGTGCTTCTTACATAAAACTCCAAGATGATCCCAAGAGGAGACTTGCCAGAGCAAGGAGTGCACGATAACACCTTCTGCATTTAAGTTAATGTTATTTACAAAGGCTTATGCCTCCTACACCATTAAAATTTTCCCTTAACACACCAATTTTCCCTTAAACAACACAAGCAGACCTTTAGAGAAGTACAGTAGCTTGCCGAATGCTAAAGCCTTTGCTATGAATAAGTTTCATACAAATAATACTCTTATCACCATCTCCTTAATTTCTTTCAGCTCCAAGTTGCTTGAAAAAAACCCAAACAAACATCCAATTTAAGGTAGATCTAGCTTCAAACATGTTTCAATTTGTTCCCCTGCATCCAGCAGCTTTTAATGTAAAAAAAATCATTAATACGGCATATTTTGTGGCATCTTCAAAAGTATCCTGAAGAAAAAAAAATAGACGTTTAAAGTAAACAGCATTAGCATTCTTTTTGTTGCCTTCTAGCCTGTCAGCATGATAGTATCAGAAATAAAGCATTTCATAAGGAAAATGTTGCCTCTTTGATAAGTACTCGGGGAAACACTTGGGAATAAACCGCAGAGAGGCCAGGACTAGGCACTAGGACGCTTCTCTGCTAATTTGTGGGAGCCGTTCATCAGCACATTGCCCCGGAGCTGTGCCGTGCCCAGGAGCGCTGCAGGCAGCAGCAGCCTCCCACAGACCCGTGACACCCGAGAGGCGGTGTCACCTCCCAGGACACAGCTCCCGAGCAAACCCACGCCCTCGGGAAGGAAAACCAGGAACTGGTGTCTGTTCGGAGAGTTCCCTGCTCCCTTCTGCCCGCTGTGCCAGAGGCCGGGAGCCCGTGCTCCGGGCAGCCCTGGAGGCTCAGGGCATCGGTGCGCCCAGCAGCGCTGCGCAGCCCGGCTGGCTCCTGCAGGGGGATTTAATTAGCGGCACAGCCTGATTTCATTAGCGGCGTGATTGGATTAGCGCCCGACGAGCGGCTGTAGGGAGAGCAGCCGCCACCCAGCCCTGCCCTCCCGGCCGCTGCGGGGCTGGAGCCGCCCGAGGCTTGGTGCTGCCAGCCTGGTGCAGGGCAGTGGGCGCTGCAGAGCCTGCGGGATGGGGCACGGCCTTCCTTCTCCCTCCCATGGCCCCGCCTGCTGTCTGGAGACACAAACTCTTGGCAGGCTCCGGGATTCCTAAGGGAGATCTGGCTCCCTCATGATGATGCCCTTAGGAGAGCCAGGGATGGGAGATGAAACCAGAGCCACCCCAGTGCTGGAGGGGTGCAGCTGCCGGGGATGCCAGGCCACAGAACCCCACTTAGCTGTGGCCCAGTGACAGGGCCTCTCCTGCACTCCCAGGAAAGGCTTTATACTTCAAAAGAGTGAACCAGCACCTTAACTGGTGTGAGATGAGTGTGGAAGAGGCCTCAGTCCCTTCAGACTGCATAAGAGCAGGGCCACCCTGCCACGGGAGGCAGCAGTCATGCCTGAATACCTGGATTTGATGTTCAAGCCCTTGTGTCTGCAAGGGCGAGCACTGTGCCACCACTGCGTGTAAGGTTTTGTTCTCCATAGCCCATGGAAAGCCAGCCATGAGAAGAAGCTCATCCTTCTGGCAGCTTCTCCTTCCAGCCTACCTGCCTGGCTAGCTGAGGGAGAGGGGCTGCACTGCTTGTGCCAGGTGCTGCTGTGTGGTGCTGAGATGCCTTGCTGCTGTCCTGCCTGGGACAACATTCCTGAACTCTCCCTGGCTCTTCAGCCTCCCTTTGTAATGCTGCAAAAGTGTTGCTGAAATGCTGAGGCTACAGATGCTATCATGACTGTGAACCTGGGTTCATTTTCTATAAGCAAAGCTTAACTGACTGCAGCAATTCTCCAGAGTTCTGTGCAGAGCCATGTCTGCAGGAGAGCAGCCGCCACAGGCAGTGGTAGATGAGTCCTGCTTCTGTAAATGAAGAAATTACTTAAAGGCAGGTGTTCAGGCTTCTTAAACAAATATTTCCTAACTTCTTTTCAGTGAGGAATAAAAGAACATATGACTCCCCAAAGCAATGGATTAAAAAACAAACATAATCCTGTTTTGGAAATGCTAAGGGCATTGTTGTGGGCTACTGGCAGCACTGTGAGTGGACACTGCGTGGCTTTGCCATTCCCAGCCACACCTCAGGCAGCCAGAGCTTGTTTGGGCCCTGCCATGACCTCTCAGCATTTTGCTGAGCATGGAAACCCCACACAATCACAGGTGCTTGTTTCCACAGTCCCTCAAAGCACAAGTGTGTGTGGGTTTGTGTGTGTATGTCCAAAAATAAAGACAAGTTTGCAAGAAGATTGAATATCTTCTTAATGTCTCAGTTGCTATCAGTGCAAAAAGCTAAAAAATACCTAATTCAGAATGATGTTAGGGAGTCCACGGGCATTTATGATTGTTGCAAATTACACATGCTTGGTTTTGCCAAGAAGTTTTTCTTTAGTTGCAAACAACTGCTTGAGGTAAAATAGCCATCATGACACAATCCAGCACACCTTCTGTATACAGATGTGTATGTAAGCTCATTGTGACTGTCTTGTGTTCTGAGTGTTTGGCCTTTTGATTCAGCATGGCAGTGCCCATTGCTTTTTGAAACATATCTTGTATTTTCAGCAGTTTCTAATGACAAGTGGCATTCCTCAGAGGTTGTTTTTGGGACCAGGCTGTTTAACATCTTCTTTGGCAACATAGAAAGTGGGATTGAGTGCACTCTTAGGCAGTTTGCCAATAACACTAAGCTGTGTGGTGTGCTCAACACACCGGAGCGAAGGGATGCCATGCAGTGGGACCTTGAAAGGCTTGAGACATCCTCTGTCTTGGGTGAACATCATGAAGTTCAGCAAAGACAAGTGCCAAGGTCCTGCATCTGGGTCATGGCAATCCCAAGCACAAATACAGGCTGAACAGAGAATGGATTGAGAGTGGCCCTGAGGAGAAGGACTTGGAAATATTGGTGGATGAGAAGCTAAACATGACCAAGGAATGTGTGTTTGCAGCCCAGAAAGCCAAACTGTGTTCTGGGCTGCATCCAAAGCAGTGTGGCCAGCAGAGTGAGGGAGGGGATTGTCCCCTTCTACTCTGCTCTCAGGATACCCTACCAGGAACACTGTGTTCAGCTCTGGGCCCCCTGTATAAGATGGGTGTGGGCCTGTTGGACTGAAACTGGTGTAGGGTCACAAAGGTGTCAGTGGACTGGAGTGCCTCTCCTCTAAAGACAGATTGAAAGAGTTGGGGTTGTTCAGCCTGGAGAAGAGAAGGCTCTGGGGAGACCTTACAGCAGCCTTCCAGTGGGGAGACTCTAGGGGGAGCCTACAAAAGAGATGGAGAGGAACATTATACAAGGGCATGTAGGGATAGGATGAGGGGGGTGGCTTTAAGCAGAAGGAGGGTAGGTTTAAATTGGATTTTAGGAAGAAATTATTTATTGCAAGGGTGTTGAGGCACTGGCACAGGCTGCCTAGAGAAGCTGTTAGTGTCCCATCCCTGCAAGTGTTCAAGGACCTTTGAGAAACCTGGTCTAGTGAAAGGTGTCTCCGCCTGCAGCAAAGGGGTTGAGCTAGATGGTCTTTAAGGCTCCTTCCAACACAGGCCATGTTATGATTAAAATGTCACATAGAATTAAATAAAATTAAAAAGTGACATAGAAGCTTATTATGTGGGTTGGTTGTTATTTTTTTATACCTATAAATTTTAGCCTTTATGATTACCATTTATTCTAGGTTAAGTAGTTTTATGCAATGTTACTTAGAAGCCCCTGTGCGCCTAGTGACTGGTCTCTAAGACTACATGGGGCTGTTTTGTTTATTTTTTGAAGATGCATTATAAATAGTTAAGGAGCTGTTTCTGTTTCTGCACGCTGTGTTGAAGCCAGTATAGTTAAATGTAATGGCTACCAACTGTCACTAGAGGCTGCTCTTAATACACTGTGAAGAAATAAAAATAAGGAAAAATTCACTACACCTCCTCTATCTCCCATAAAGTAGATTTTTTTTCTTTCTTTAACAAGAGGAAAAGAAGTTCATCACCATGATGCATCTTCATGATTATCCTATTTATTTTCATTACTAAAGATTGGTTTAACCATAAAATCAATCTAGCTATTACAATCCAATGCAAGGACAAACCATATTTCCCAGACCACCAATTCTCATTGTTTTTCTAGTGAGCACAGCAAATCGATCAAAATTTTTGTATTGCATTTAAAGAAACATTTGAGCAATAGATGCTAAAATTATAGTAAGAAATTTATGTTTTGCTTTAACATATGTTTTTGGGATATTTCCCATAGTAAAAACTTAATGATACTTCACTAATATATTTTCTGTTGCTTGCTTTTTTTCCTGTCCCTAATCTTCCCCATCTGATTTGTGTTGGACAGTTGCATTAATCTCCTATGCAAGGAGTCACAACTAAAGAATAAAAATACCTTCAATATTTTGCAAAGAACTCCTAAATATTTTCTGCAGAACTGTTAGTCCCTAAGCCAAGAGTGTTTAAATAAACAAAACACAAAATGTGAGTGTGTCACTAGGACATGGGGGGTCAACTTGCTGTGGTAACATAACTGCCTCTCTGATTTCCTGTCCTGCACACTGTTTCCGTGTTCACCTTGGCAGCCCAGCAGGCACCCCAGAAATGTCTTCTTCCTGCGTAAACCCACTCATCCATTAGAGCGGAAAAAGTAGTTTTGGCTAAATGAGTTGTTCTCCATTTATTCAAAATGCAAATACGGGCAAGTCTTTCTTGCTCTACCCAGTTTTCTCCTAGCTGTTCATTTGCAGCGTGAGTAGAGGACATGGGTGGGGTCTGTCCGGGGTGCAGCACAGAAAGCACCATACTGGTGTGTTAGTGTAGCACCTTGCTTGCGTGAATACCATCCTTTGGCCTAGCCCTGACTTTCTGACTGGGCCATCCTAGTGCCAGCTAAGATGTGCCTTTTGGTGTTGTACCTGGTTTCTCCCTCCTACAATCTGATTTTAGCCGTGGCTGACCTTGCCCTTGGTTGTGGCGTTTCAATGTTAATTATGTGTTGGCTTTGCTGCTGGATGTTCTTTTTTGTAATACTTGGTGACTGATTTGATGTTTATTAAAACCAGCCCCAGCTTGCATCAGCCCTTCTCAAATTGCTCAACTGTGTGCTTCTGTTTTGTGGCTAAGATGATACCTGAGGGGGCAGTTTGCTCATTTGCACTGGTTGTCTTTCATGCCTGGAGCTTGTCTTTCCTCTGTTACTGTTGGGCCAGGGAGCTGAACAACCTCTCTGTGAAGCCAACAGTCATGTCATTTTGGGGCATTTAATAGAGGAGCACATTTTTGGTTGTTGTTTTTTTTTTTTTTCTCCTGAACTAAGGGGAAGGAGTGTTTTTCTATGCATCTTGAAGGAAGCTTTGTTTTCTGATGAAGAAATGGAAACCTGAAGTCTTGTCTCACCTGGCATAGAAATATTCCTTTGCACAGGACTGAGCCTTTTAGTTTGGAGTTCTTGAGGTGGTAGGGTAAAATAAGGGCTGTATTCACAAGAGCATTGAGGAGAGGAATTGCTCTTACATGCAGTGGTTGGAGATTTTGTGCAGGAAGTGGACTTCATGAATTATTGTTTCTGCTGGAGAGAATTTTAAACCACATGCCTGCCCTTTCAGGCTATTACTCAAACCACTGTACTACAGAATGGTGCTCCTTTACATTTCTGATTACTTAGGGCCTACTGATACAGATCTGAGCTTATCAATAGCCTCTGTTGAAGGTATCCATATTTATTTAAAGTAATGATAAAAATACTCTATAACAAAATACTAATAAAAATGTCTGGCAATCATGTGTTCTCAGGTGCTCATGTGAAGCAACAAACTATGAAGTTATTAATTACTTTTGATTCTGGTTATTATTTAAGTATCATGGGAAAATATGAAAGACCAGGCCCAGTAGAGTCATGTGGAAGAGTTCATGTTCATTTCTTTGGAGGAGGCAGAACTGAGCCTTGATCTGTTTGCTTTCTTTGCAAGTGCTCCAGCCCAAGAAAAAGAGGGTGTGATGACTTTTCATCAAGGTTTATGTAACTTCAGGCCCATAGTGTTTTCTCCAGCTGAATTTGCTTAAGTAACCTGGGTGGGCCATAATTTCAGTTTGCTGAAAGTGACTATTTGCTAAAATAAATGAATCCAATCGATTTTTGGCTGTCCACCAGACACCTGGAAAATCTTCCTCTTAGGCAGCCACAGTAACTCCTTTGGCTTATGAGAACTTGACCTGCAGCTTAACGCCTTTTTTTGGCATGAGGTACCTCAGCTTTTGCTCTGGCTAATAGCTGTGTTAGCAGCCCTCCAAAATGCATCCTGCAGTTTTTTGGTTTCAGGATTCCTCTTTGAGAAAGACAAAAAAAAAACCAGCCCTAAGTTGCAGAGCTGCTACAGATATGAGCTCTGCAGCTCAAGCATTTGCAGTTCCTGATTGGAGAGGCTTCCTTGTTGACCAGTGGTGTACAAATGCATTTGTAGGCAAAATAGACAGTAGGCAAAATAGAATGGGAACTCTGGAATGGCAGAACCTCATCACCCACATCTGGCCTTGCGCTCCTTGGAAGAAATCGTATCAGTGACCAGTCCTTCTGTTCACTGCAAACAGTTAAAGAAAATATTGGGAAGGATATTTAGAAGTCATCTGGCCATCTCATCCATCTCTAAAGGAAAATGGACCTTGATAGTTTAAGCTGGGTGAAGGTTGTGTGGTGGATATGACATTTATAACTGCAATATCTATTTCACATTAACTTTTGCATTTTGCTAAATTAATGACCATGTGCCTCCAGCCTTCCTTTTGAAGAGTTAGGCACCAGTCCTCTCTCATGCCTGGATATCTTCCTTTCCCTGAGTACCTGTTTTTTGAGACCATCCATGTGTATTTTTTTAGCATCATTAAACCATCAGCAAGCAGATGTCAGCTTGGTAGCAGTCTCTGGATATCAATTTGTGAAGAATAGAGGGTCAATATGGAAAGGTTTTCTGCAAATGAGGATTACTGAAACTAGTGAGTACTACTTACTAATGGTATTTTTTAGAATTTAGGTGTTGTTACAAGCACAATAGACATTTCTGCAGCAACAGAAGTTGTGTCATTTTCTTTCACACTGTATTTTTCAGGATTTGCTCTTTCCTCATCACTCTTTGGAATGTACACTGGGAAGCCAGAAACTCTCAGACTTACCTGAATCATATACATTTCAGATGCTTTATAAATATATCTGTAGTTTTTTTCTTTTTTTACAAAGCATATCTTGGAAAAATTCACGTATCTGGGCAGCCTTGTGAACCACTGTATTCTCTGTGAGCTAGAGAATATTTCCTTAGTGTCATATACCTATATCTTTCTGTACCAGTTTTCCACATACAGGCATACATTCAACTGACATAGGTGTGAAGTTGAAATACCTCCAAGACAACTGACTTCTAATGGAATACTGGATTCTGTGTAAACACTTGGGAAAACAAATTCAACCTTGTTTAACTAATTTTTGTAACTGGATACATATAACACAAGACAAAGCTTTAATCTGTCAGTATGGTATTGTTGTTGCTAGCAACAGGGTAAGGTCTTATCCTTCAGACTATTTATCTAGGTGTTTCTGTGCCCAGCACAGGGTAGCTTTTCCCCTCTCACCTTGAGTCCCAAAAGCTGCTGGAAGATGCCATCACACAAAATGCCAAAAAATGGTACTGGTGGGAAGACTTGAGGGATACTTCCCAGTCACGTCCTGTTTTAACAGACATACCATGTGTTTAAGGTGAGGGTCTTTTTCTTTTATGTCTGCATACTCATAGCGATCTTAACTGCTGGTTTAGAAACTGGCTGAGTCGGGGAGTAGTAGACGCCTTGGTGTTCCCATTGGTGCTACTCATTTTTTTTTGCTCTGTGCAGTAATACAATGTCTTCAGTTGTTTCTTTACCTGAATTATCAAGATAAAGCATTTTCATGCTCCTATCAGGCTTACAGCCTCCTGGGACCCATGGGCTCAGGCTCTATAGGACACACAGCTGTAGCTGATATGAGACAGATTTGCAGAACTAGTGTAAGGCAACACTGCAAAAGTTGTAAGTGGCCCCTCTTTAACTCCACCACATTGCACTTCGATTACTCAAGACGTTTCTCTGCCTCACTGCCTGCAATAGCTTTTGGTGTGGTACAATAGGAGCAGCAGAGTCTCAAAAAGCTGTGTGGATCTAAGGGGCCAGCTGGTTCTGCACTCCCTCACTCGGCTTTATCAGTAGAAATTCCTTCCTTGCTGATCGAATGACCGAGGGAAAATTATCTCTTTTTAAAACAGTTCACATTTCTTTGGATTCAGTTTCAAATTGGCATTCTTAAGCTTATCACAGACCATTTATAAATGCACCAGTTCCTGACTGAAAGATTTAGCATGTACCAGATTAGTTATCCATCTCGGACAAACAGTCTGAAAGAGGCACATGCCATACAGTACATTCTCCATGAGCCATTTAAAGGTAGCAAGAGCACTGCATAATCTAGAGAACATTATTTAAAATTGACAGAACCTTTACCCTATCATAAAAACAGCTACCTTCTGGGGCTTTTGGACTGTCTTCCGTGTTCCTTGACCCACTTAATATCAGTGTAGAAATCCAGCTAACCTTTCTGTAACATCAAAAATATCCAGGCACTAGTTAAAACTCTTTCTGATCCACTGCGGCTCAGGCACAAAAGCTGCAATTGGTCACAACTTCCTGAACAGAATGAGAATCAAATGACAAGTGAAAATTGCTTGGTTCACTCTTTAAATCTCCTTCACCCAGGACCATGAGCTCAGTCATTGTTCAAGCTTGTCCTTGGCTTCTCTTTCTCTCTGTGCTTCAGTGATACGTTTCTGTTCTCTCTCTGACCTTTTTTATTCTTTCTACTACAGTGATGCACAGTGCTACCAATACGTGTCTTGTCTGAAACAGTGGTATTGTCTGTGTGACTTGAATGAAGGCTGCTTTCACTGTAGCTTTCCAGCATCATAGAAAGTCTTCATTACTCCCTGTGTTTTCCTTGATGAAAGCCTACTGCTGTAGCTGACAAAGTTGGCTTGCCTAGTCCCACTTGTTGGTAGTAGAGGTTACATGTAACAAGGGATAAAAATATCTTGAAGTAATTTATTAATCTTGTACCATTCCCATAATAGTCATACTTGTCTTTCTACAGCAGTTTATGGCAGAAATGTATGAATAACAAAATCAATTCTTTTTGCCAAAATTTCATTAAATCATCTCTGAAAAGAAAAATGACAGAGCTATGTGCTTGGATGTCTTCATATTGGTTTTGCGATGTTGCACATCATGGCCATCTAAAATGAAAAACCTTCAATCAAAACATACTGTGCACAGAAAAAAATTCAGAGACAAGTGTACTGTTGATAGTCACAGTGCACTGATGGCATTATTGTGTGATGCTATCAAACCTGTTTGTGGCCTTGAAACCAAAAGAGTTTTTGTTTGGTTTCCATTCCTTCAGTTCATCAAAAGTGTAAAATAGTGAAGATGAGTTGTTGTATGTTGTACTGAGCTGGAAGTGGCCCAAGGACAATCTGCTCCCTCTCTGCTGCTGGTAGTTTTGGGTGTGGACAGCTGCTTCACTTTCAGTGTTCTATATGTGTGAATCTGAGGAACAAGAAAAACTGGAAGGAATTGCCTGGCCCACCTCCTCACCTTGAAGAGCATCTGGTGTCTCTAGCAAGTTGTAACCACAGTAAGTCACAATCCTGCCATGTTTTGTTTGCAGGAGGCAAATGACTGACATTTTCCTTTGACAGGTCTTGTGTTTTAACTCCAGCTGGCATCTCAGCCTCACACAACCACTCACTCACTCCTTCTCAGTGGGATGGGAGAGAGCACTGAGCGTGTAAAAACAAGAAAACTTATGGGTTGAGGTAGTTTAATAAAAAGCTAATTATAGCTGTGGATGCAACTAAAGCAAAACAAGGAATTCCTTCACCACTTCCCATGTGCTGGCAGGTGTTCAGCCATCTCTATGAAAGCAGGACTCCATCACACATGATGGTTACTTGGGAACACAAACACCATCACTCTGAATGTTTGTCCCTTCCTTTTTCTCCCCTTCATCTCTGCATGATGCATGATGAGCATGATGCACTATGGTATGGAAAATCCTGTGGGCTAGTTGGGATCAGTTACCTCAGCTGAGTCCCCTCCCACTTTATGCACATTCAGTCTCCTTGTTGGTGGGGTGGTGTGAGAGGCAGAAAAGGCCCTGACACCATAAGCACAGCTCAGCAGTAATGAAAACATCTCTGTTTTATCAACACTGTTTTCAGTACAAATGTAAAACAGAGCCCACACCAGCTACTGTGAAGAAAATTACCTCTATCCCAGCCAAAACCAGCACAACAGGACAACTGACTTTGTCAATGGATTTGTCTGGGGTTGTCACAGCTATTTGGGTGTCTAGAGAGAGGCACAAAACAGTACCATCCTTGAGTGAAGTGTGGAAGTGTTTCCATCTGGGACTATATAAGTTGTTCTGGAGTCCTCTGTGCTGTACCAAGGCCCAGAGGCAAGCACGTGGCCTGTACTTAAATTTCTGTACCTTACAGTCATCTCCTCTTCCCTTTGAATAGCATTGCAGAATGAAGGCAAGAGAAGAGCTTTTCCATGCTTCTGTCCTCTGAACCAACTGCAGAGTTTCCTGACAGCTGTACATGAAATCTCCCTGGGCTACCTACTATGAGGTGCTCTGTGATCCTGCTCCCAGGACATCTGGACAGACATTAGCTGGTTGTGGACTCTGCTCAGGAGACCAGGGAGAAGGCAAGGAGGTTCTCACATTTACTGCTTGTTCAGTGTCAGGATACAGCACATGGAAATGTGGGAGCTCCAAAACCCCACAGCTTCCAGCTTGGGGGAGACAGACAGAGTAGCCCTGATGCTTTCTCCAGCATCACAAGGGCAGAGGGACTTGGGACTGAGAATTCTTTCTTTGCTGTCTGTAGTCCTGCAATAGAGTCAGTTGCAGCAGTGGGACTCATCTGATTCCCTGGGGGGAATTTCCCATTTTTTCTGTGTTTTCTCAGAGGAGTTAATAGATTTCTTCCCCCACTGAAGTCACTAAAGCTATTATGTACAGCACAGCTGAGCTAAGTAACAGCTGTTCTTCTATAACCCATGATTTCATTAGAAAGAGACTGAGATTTCATGTAGAGTTTTACATTTTATTTTTCTATAAGAAAATAAACAGTAAATAAAGCATGTCTTGTTTGCAGCATTGGCTACCACAAATTATCTTTTTTTGTTTTCTTTTTTTTTAAGATTTAGAAATAAGACAAAAGTAGCCAAGACAACCCTTACTCTAAGCTACAAAATCCCAACTAATAACATTAAAAAAGAAGTTGATATATTGATCCCTTGTGTTCTAGTAGTTAAACTTCAAAAATCAATTGAGAGGAAAGCTTAACTGGCCTTTCTGTAGTATCAGAAAGCAAACCTAAATCCCAGACATAGAATTTTTACAGCTATGAATATAGGGGATGATTTTCAGACAATGTCAAAACTACTGTTTAATTCCCTTTCCTTCAGGAGAAAGTTCCTATGAGGTGCACTTGGAAAGGAATCCCTGAGTATAGTAGACATAACTTCTGTGCGAGCCAAGAAGTAGCTTTGCAGAGTGGCGTGCATAAGGAGTGAGACCAGAGTGATCAGCAAGGACACCAGTTCTGCCATCACTTCTGCTTTGAATGACTTTAAATCTTTGTCCTGTTTGTTCAGGCAAATTCATCCTCAACCTATAAAGCTATTCCTGCTAAGCACCTACACCAACATTGCTCTGGCAGTAGTCTCCTGAGTATTTGTAGGAAAAAAATATTAGGTCTTAGTCCTCTAAGGTACCTAGGTGAGAAATCCACATTGCTAAACATCTTTGAAGATTTAAGTGCCGGATCTTTTTCATGAAGTAAGGCTTTGAAGCCTTACTGTGCTTTTCAGCCATGATTGTATTTCTTCCTTATTTTCTTTTAGCCATTTGATGTTGCTCTTCACTTGCTCCAGTGTCTGACTCCTGGGCATTTCTCCTGCCCCAGCATTAGGGTATTTTTCAAAGAAATTTTCCATCTGGAAAAGAGAAAAGGAATTGATGTGAAGTAAATAATGCTGCTATTAGGCAAGTGGCTTTTTACAAAGACACAGACAGGGGTAATTTTGACTGGGAGAGATCTAGAAGCTCATGCTAGTAGCATTGGAATAATTTTAGAGTTAACTCCTGCTGTTTTAAGCATTTAGAGGACAAAAAAAAAAGTTTTCTGTCCAGAAGATAGTTAAATATATTGACTTAAATTCAAGAGAATTGATGTCATCATACCTGCCAAAGCTGGAGCTCAGTGTTGAAGTTTTGGGCAATAGTTACTATTCGACCAAGATTTCTGTCATTTATAGTGAATCTAGAAAAACAATTTAATAAATGATGTTTGATGCAAAACCATAATTATCCGAAGCTTAAACTTCTAATTTTGTTACAATAAAGCAGGTACACTCAAATGATAGCATTTTTTGAAATAGTTGAAAAATAGTACTCCTACATAAATATCTGAGCTGTTCTTAAATATGTTGACTAGTGGAGTGATCTCCTTTTTTCAAGTAATTACTGATTGTCTCAGGCTGGAAGTTAGGAATATTGCTGCTCAGCAATACAAAAACTGTCCAGATCACAGCTCTAGGCTTGCAGGTGTGCTTTCCTTCTGTGCCCTCACCAAGCACTCAGAAAGGAAATGGAAACAGAGATAGGTCACTCAAATATTGAGGAGAAAAGTGAAAAGGTTTGCAATTACTTCCACTCCTCATCTGTATGTCTGCTGCTTGCTGCTAACCATTAGAATAAAATTTAAAAAAAACCCTATTTTATACTCTGTCTTCCTGGTATGAAATCAGTTGCAAGAGTGGAGACTTAATTCACTAATTTCCATGCAATAACCAGTCCGTAGCCTTGGTAAAACTTTTTCTCCTTGATGACCATTTACCTTTCATTTAGGGAAAGAATGGTTTTTAAGTTAGCAACAAAGTACTTTTTTCACAGCAAATGGATGTAATTGTGCTGAATAAGCTTTCAGTTTTCATTTTGCAAAGGCAGTGATTATAACTGTACAATGAAATCACAGAACAACATGGCATGTAACAAGATTTACAGGTGATGTCATTTCCCATGAGTTCATTAGAGTACCTGTCAACTAAGTACTGCCAGTTCAGTCGTATCCAGTCCCAGGCCATTGTTTTCCCGTAGGTGTTATATGAGATGTATTTCAGGACCGTGAATACATCTTGGCTTTTGATGAGGCTGGTGTTGTAAATATATTTCAGATATCTAAGGGAAATGCCATAGGAATCAATGAGAGCCATTTACAAACAGGAATATTATTTTTTTCCTAGAGCATTTTAAAGGTAAGTACACAGGACTAAAATGTAATTTGTGTCAAGAGATAATTGTATTGAAAGACATCTTAGGAATCTCTTTAGCAAAGTAGGTAGAGTTTATGTCTCTACTTGAAAATAGCCAAACCCCATTATTATTTCTATATTTTAATGCAGTAGAGAAAACAAGACTAGATCAGTTAGTAGTTCAGCCTGTTAAGCCAAGTCTGGATTTTAAAGATCTTACAGGGACCATGAATACATGCACAGGTGGCTTGCTCACACTGACATCTGTGCTGTTTGTTTGGAAACTTTTATCCATACAAAATTAAAATTCATTTGGGCAGAGCATGGCTGCAAGTGCTGCAGTCATACTTGCAGTTATGGCACAGATGGTTTTGACTGATGGGGTGAAGCACACATGTTTGCAGGGAGATGGGTAGCTTGGTCATGGATTCACAGCAGCAGCTGCAGAAGAACACCCTTTCAAGCTGTTGTGTGTTGGGATTAAGGATTGTCTTATTTTTCCCTATATGTAATGGACAATTTTGTTCAATCTGTTTGCTCTTCCATCCTTGTTTGTTATTTTAATAGTAAATTAAGAGACAAGCTTTCCCTGCTTTAGGAGGGATTTTTTATTTTCTGCAAATATAGTCTGATCTAGCTAATTAATTCATGTCTTAATAATGTCAACCATTAGCTATTTAATGGCTTTAGATAATGGCTGTGGCAGTTACAAGAATTTAGGAATGCAGCTGCTTCCTACCATTATTTCAATTACTCTAATTCTTACATTTACTCTTTCTGAATCTCCTATACTTCCTTGTTTCCCCTCCTTTAAACCTGGAGCTCTTTCAAGCAGAGGCTGCTCCATGTTATGATATTTAGATAGGGCTCCAATACAGTGGTGAATGGCCCTGGTGTAGATGTTTGCTTGCATGAGTGCTACATGATATACAACAACATGCAAAGTTGTCAGATAAGCCTAAAGGAGCCAGTGTCCCTATGCAGGGTGACAGCCTGGAGAGATACTCGCCAAGTCAGTCAGTCTGCTGGACCACTCTGGGGCAGGCTCATCATTGCCATGGCAGCATGAATTCAACATTTTTGGTTCCAGCTTGAGCACTTCTGCACAGCACTTAGGGAGCATTGCAAGTTCACGTGGATGCCTTCATAGGACTGTTAATAACAATTGCTCAAGGCTGTTTGCCTAACTTTAGCTAGTTAGAAAGTAGACATCCAGGCTAAGCAAACTGGAGGTAATGGAGGGTGACTGACAACACCCAAAAGCAATTCTTTCCATTGATTTTAAGCCCCTTTCCTGGTCTGGGATAAGCAGTGCTTTGTACGTCTGGCCTCTCTTCACTGATTAAAGAGGAAATGGATGGCTAATTTATTCCTGATAATTAACTATTAAGCAACTAAAATTGCACAAGGTGAACACACTGTTGGAAGAGCTGAAGGTTGTTGATTGTGTGCAGCAACTACCATGTCTTCAATATCTTCCACTAAAAGAACAAGGCTTTTTTCCTGCCATAGTACAATCGCAGAGGCGTATGTTAGATAACAGGTCTTGAAAATGTGTTCCATTCCTCATGCTGTTATCTGACCAAAATGACAGCACAGAAGAGAGGAAGAGGGGAATGAGCAAACAGCAACCAGTCGCTTCTGTAGAAAAAGAGAAATCTGTGTGTGTTTAAATCACCTGTCCAAAAGGGTGACGTTCCTCACTGATGCCAGGCCATATAGCAGCTTTTCTTTTTCTTGGGCTAATGAAGTTTCTTGGTATTTGTTGAACATGTAATTCCATGATGTCTCATTGGCTGAGTTCTGCATCCCATAGCGATATACTATGAGTCGGAGATTTGCAGCAATTCTAAAATAAAGAAACAGTACTTAAATATTCTTCCCCCTTTCCTACTTAACATCAGTGGTACCCAGTCACATGCTGTATTCTCACAAAAGACAAAAAATGTGAGCACTCACGTTTCTCCTCGTAACCACCTATCGAAGAGCTGAGAAGCACTGCTCAAAGATTCTGTGTCATTCATACTGCAGGAAAAGTCTAGAACAGATGCACGAAGAAGCCTTGGAAAGAGAGAGGAAGAGAGTGAGATAGATATTTTCCTACTGCTAACTATTGTTTGAATGCATCAATAACATGAGAAGGAACAAATAAAGATTGTCCCACCTCTGCAAATGGTCTCCAGAATCCTCCCAGCCCAGTTTATCCACAGTTGGTTTCACCAGATTGCGAAAATATTCCTGAGGTAGAAAAGGTGTTGGTTACATGTGTAGATTTCTTTAAATAATAATATGTTTCATTTCATAATTTGTTCTCCTTCATTTTTTCCCAAAGCTAGCATCTCTTGAATGAAAAGTAACATGAACAGGCATACACACAATCTTTTCAGATCTCCACAGCATGCCAAGTCTGAATGCTTGCAACACTGATGTGCAGATAGGACAAAGCCAACCTGCTTCTCTCCAACCTTGTCTGTGCTCCCAGATGAAGGCTGGGGTACAGCAAGGACACACTACTACAACTGCTTTCCAGAGATGATAGCTCAGGACATACTTATTTTAGTGACCATTAAATCATGTTCAGTATTTGAGGTCAAGTAACAAACCTACTCACTGCCACGTAGAGATACAGCCATCCTTTGTGATGAGAACAGGTGTTTGAGATTTTGCTGTCCTATACATCTTTATTGAATGCAGGACAGCCTTGACTAATAAATCCATGTAACATGCCTTATGATGACTAATTATTCTTATAATCTGTCATAATGTCTTTTCTCCAAATGCATAGTCCCAAATACAGAATCCAAGTGGTTCAGATACCACTATGAAGCAGTGTTTAGAGGTTTTTTTAAAGAGAACGGTAATAAAAAGTAAATGTTAATAGTTCAGCGACACTGAAAATCACTTGAACTTCACTATTCTTGTGAGAGATTCTGAATTATCAGATTCAGTGGTCCCAAGCCAGATTGGCTTTTATTTTGCTTCATCACCTGAAACAGGGGATAGAGATTTTTATCATCTTCGAGCATGTTTGCAAGGTAAGTTACAGCTGATACAGCTCTATTCCAAGGTAAATACTCTGTTTCATTTCTTAGGTATTTTGTGAGTTCCAGGGGAACAGAGTAATTCACAAGTCCAGGTCTGTGGAAGGAGAAAACATAACGTCTGTTATTGTAATGAATTTGAGGAACTTGCTTCTTCAAAGATATTAGATTTACTATTTACTTTAGAAGGCCTGAAATAGTAAAGTTTGTGAGGGAAAACTAGTCTGGAATGTAACTTGGAAGGTGTTTTCCAAAGATATAACCAAGGATTACTGTTGATCAATGCCCAATTGTAGGAGCTGTGCCATTGTGAGAAGACTGCTAACATTGTGCAACAGCCCAGTGTGCCTAGAAGTGGGCAACCCTTAACTGACTTACATTAATATCACAAAAAAAGAAAGGAGTTGCTGGCTGGCGACATCCTGAAAGGCTGAGGAGACTTAGAGGCTGTTATAGATTGCCTAAAATTTATCTGTGTCAGCATGGCTGAGCTCAAGATCTAGAAGTTTCCAATCAGGTTTCTAAACAAACTACTAGCTGAGGTGGTATCTACTCAATCCCTTCGTATGCATTTTAGGCATGCCTCTGCTTTTGACACCTAACCTCTTCCATTATTGTTAATTATATGGAGAAAACACCTGTGCAATTAAAGCCTGCTTTTTTCTTGCCATGGTACTGAAAGGGAGCATTTCTTGTGATTGCAATGGTAATGCAAGTTGACAATGCATACTTCAGTGCACCCCTTTTGGAGGACAAGGTAAAGCAACAAAGAATTGAATCTCATACCAAAGTCAGAAAATTTCTTTCAACCACCTGGGTTGCATGAATTCTAATTATTAGGCAACAGAAAGTGAAAAACTTGTGTTTAAATCTCTGTACAGAATTAATTTACCTTGCTAAAGAAAAAGCATCATCCAAAATCCCTGTGCGATCAGCAACTGAAAAACTCTGTGTGAAAAGAGGAAAAGAAGGATCAAGAATATACAGATTATTTGCAGAAAAACCCCAGCCTCTACAGACCTCTTATAAGAGACCCACCAGACAGGTTAGACATTACATCACTCACAGTGTGGTTTTGGAGCAGAATACTGCTTAAGATGGCCCAGTTTTGATTATCATAATTCACCCGAAAGAATCCAACGTGGTCTGGATTAACGTTCACAAAAGTATCAGAAGAAGCTGGTATTCTAATTCCTACAAAAGAAACAGTCATTAGTTTGTACACCTTACATGATGCAGATTTCACTGGAGATTCCTTGACTCCAAAAGTATTATTTGGTTTTAATAGATATCAAATTAAGGTCCAACCCTTAATTTTGTTTATTTCTTTATTTATTTCTAAATGGCTCTGAGTAAACAGGAATTATTACAAATTTGGATGAATGCCAGCACTTGTATTAAAACAATGAATTGCAGTAGTTACTTGGGGTAGCTAGTTTGTTAAATTTGAAATGGAGGTCATTGGAAGTAGGGTGAGGATGGTGACATTTAGTGTCATGGTAAGAAATAAAAAATTGCAAAGAAGCAGTTCTTGCAAATATATATTTTTAAACGTTTTCATCCTCTTCCGCACTATTAAAGTTCTCATATTTTATCCTCCATTAATTTTATATTTCAGTTTGTTTCAACTAACTTTAACTTTTCTTTCCTGTACTCTTCTTTGATTCTATTTTTGTAGCTGTTGATACAAGATTTACAAAATAGGCTGAGACTTCATGCAAGCACTCATGTTTAATGATTTTCCCATTTAAAATGAATACCTGAAGAATGGTTATTTCTCAGAAGCCTGGCCTGGTCCAGTTGGTGATGTTACTTATGAAAATTTTTCTATTTTCCATTGAAAACAATGGTTTTGAATCTGTGTTTTGAGAGTGGCTGTAGTTAAAAGCATGTTTCTGTTTGGATGTTACATACAAAATATTTCTAAAGGGATTTTAACGTACAGTTGTTGTTTTTTGTTTGCTTTTGCATGGATACTAAAAGCAACCAGGTTAAAAAAAAACAGAACAAAAGACAAATTGAATTAAAATAAGTAACAAACAAGTACAAGAAAAGATGAACCATTTGTAATATTTCTGAAATTCAATTGGATGTAATTTAAAATCTGAAAAAAGTTGGTAATTTTTCCCTGCAATTTTGTCCACTGGAGGTGTAGTGCAAGAAATTAAGATTTGACTGTATAATAGAACAATCAAAAGAACCACATAGGATTTTTCTCATTTCTGAAATCAGCATAAGAAAAGGTGATTAATCATTTGCAGTTCTTTTTCTTTAATTGAACTCAAGTTGCCAGTTTACCATGCCACACAGGCATTCATCAGCCTCTGACTTCTCTTTTCCTGGACTGGACAATGGCCATATCCAAGCCAAATCGATTTTAGTGCATTCTAATTAAGAGTATGGATAGATGTTTTCTTGAATAGGATGGTATTTAAACAGATGCTTAAGCACTATACTGAAATTGAGCCTAAATTGACATAATGTTTGTACAGGGGAAATACTAATCTTATCACTGAAATTACTAGCAACTACAGTACAACCAAGCTGTGTGCTAGCTCCCACACCTGAAAACTGGAAAGTATGAAAGTTCATTCTGTGCTCTGTTTTTTGTAAATGATATGGAAAAGTTTCATCTATTCATTATCCTTAAAAGAGAAGACACTTACCTGTAGAGTTTGATGCATTGTAGAAGGTATAATCTGATGAATCACCAAGCTTAAATTTGACTGGTATATTCCATTTGTAACTGAAATTATTTAATGGGAAAAAAAATCAAATTACATTTGAAGACAAATGGTAAAAAAAAAAAACCAAAAAACCTCCAATATACTTTTGTTTGTTTATTTTAATGTTTACATCTTGTTTTATCAAGCTGACTTGTACTTATGAACATATACATTTACTAAATAATGTCAGGACATATACATTTACTAAATAATGTCAGGCAATATTCTAGCAGGATATAAAGCAATTGATTTAATAAAAGATGATTATATGTCAATAATTGGTGTCAAGGTTAATGTTGATGTATCTAGGGCTTTGTGCAGACACTAGTTAATCTTTGCAATACTGACTTGAAATAAATGGTTAAGTATTACAAAAGGTTTTTTTGCAGATGGAAAAAATGAAAGAGTTTAAACAACATTGTGATACAGTTAATATGACCTCTTGCCTTTTCCAGCCTATTTTTCTTCTCCAAGACAACCCTAATTCCTTAATTAAAAAAGAATGGGTGGTAAATGAGACCTTACCTCTTGCTTTTCAGCTCCTTGTATACCCTTATTGGGTAGGTACAGATTCCTCACTCCAGGGCATGCCCAGGACAAAGATGAGAAATTTGGGCAGGAGTGGAGCCATAGCACAGCCTGATCATGACTGTGACCAGGCAATCAGGGATGTGGGACAGCAGAGCATGCTGTGAGCCTAACACCAGCCACCTGCATAGGGCTGCTAAAATTATTAAGCCCTTTTGAGCAGTCAGCTGCTCTTCCATAATAGTGTACTATACTAATATGTTTAATATAGTATATATACTATATAAATATAGTATATTATACTATAGTATATAAATAAAGTATATTATACTAATAAACTTTACACTTCTGGTTTTACTAATTTTTTTATGGAGCTTACTACAATGAAATTTGAAGAATTAATATTTGAAGAGAGATATTGTGTTTCCCAAGAGAAAACCCATATAGGTTTTTGGACTTTTGTTTGTTTATTTGTGGTTTCTAGTTGGTTTTTTTTTTGTTTGTTTGGGGTTTTGTTTTGATTTTGAGTTGCTTTTATAAATGCATTTAAGGAGGCACATTTTACTTAGTGTCTACCTGGTTTGTATCTACATTTGCCGTTGGAACTTACCCAAGATCAGAAGGGGGATGAGAAGCATTTGCATTGGGATCCAAAAGAAAACGTTTCTGTGTGAATATTGAATTATCTCCCATCTCCAAAACAGGGTAGCCCATCTGCCTAGTCCATGTGTCCATGACTTCCTTCACAGGTTTATTACTTGCCTATAAATGACAGAAGAAGGTTGCAGTGAAAACGGAAAACCAGTCTCTGGTATTAAGAAAAAGAAAGAGACAGAGGAAAGACCATGTTCAGGACAAAAAAAAAAAAAGTCCTCCATAAATCCTTTTATGGTGCCTGTCATTGAAGGAACAAATTATTTGGAAACTTGAACACCCACAGAAGAAATGAGAAATGTGTAGGTAGGACACTGGCCAGTAACATGGACAAGAAATACTGAGGAAGCTTTGAGGCCCCTTGCATGCTCAAAGATCTCTCCATTTTTCTCTGACAGAAAAACTGAACAGGACAGAAAGGACACAGTGGGATTTTTAAAGCTAGAAGCCTCCTTGCAGTGTGTCCTGTTTTGGGTGTGAAGGAAGAGCCAGTATTAAACACCAGCAGCTGCACCGATGTAAAATTTGATTCATTCTGCAAACCCTGAACATCTGTCCCAGGAACTGGAGTTGGAGAAAGCTGTCACTACCTTCCCAGAATGCCACCTGTGAGAGAAGTGAGCTAGGGTCACTTCTAATATTTCCCTCTCCAGATGAGGTAGATGATGTGAAGCTGCAAAGTGCTAGAGAGAGAAAGTAAGAAGTTCTGCTGAGTAGGAAGAATTCTGGGATCAAGGAGAAGAACCAGAAAAGAGACACAAAAGCACAATTTAGGCTGTGTGCATTTCCGCAGGGTTGGAAGAAAAGGAAATAATATCAGGGAGGAACCTGGCAGTATGCCAGTGTAATGGGAGAGTTAATGAGATAGAAAAAAATAGGCCAGCCTCATGGAACAGGAAAGATAGAAAATGGTGGCACAGATGATGACCCAACTGGGACTCAGAAGCTAGAGAGCACCAAAATTACTTGGGAATTGATACTGCTGAGAGCTTTCAAACACCTGAATCTGGAGAGAGGAAAGAGACAGTATGGGGTGCATGATGGTGGATGAGAGGTGTTTACACATGTGAAATGAATTTGAGTTGCAGGGGGAATGCTTCAGTAGCAAGCTGTTTGTTAGCAAGGCCTCCTTTCTCAGTTCTTATTCCACTCCCACAGCCTTATGCAAAAAAATAAAGAAAAAAAAAAAAGAAAGGAAGAAAAAAAGAAAAAAAGAAAAAAAGAGCTATACTGGAAGACTGCCTAGCTTGTAATCTCTCATTGACAGAAGAACTATAAAACATTACAAGTTTGAGAAACTGAAATCAGTGGGTGAGATATTAAACATTTAGTAGCAAGGGTTTGGGTGGATGCAGAACATACCTCTTCAAGAGCTTCCCAAAATTGTTGTGTCTTGGCATTCTGAAAATGGTATTTCTTCAAATATGCCTAGAGAGATATGGAAAAGTGAAAATACTATGGTATAAATAGTGTTTCTTGTTTGGCTATGAAAACAATACACATATTCAGTTATACAGGGATACAGAGAGCACCTCTCAGTTGCACAGAGTATCCATACATGGGTGGTAGTACTGTGAGTGGGAGATTAAATGGATCAGTATTCAGCTGATGAAATTCCTTTGCTGTCCAATGCATCCCATAACACCAAAAGTCAGCATTTTCCAGAGTGACTTGTTAGTAAGAAATAAATGTGTGTTTGAAGAGTTCTTTGTGTTTTGTTTAAATGGACACCACTATATCCTGTGGCAAATTTTTGACTAATGCAAGAGGCTGTTTAGCAGGAGGAAGATATTTAATGAGATTTCACTACCTATGTTCTAAGAGTGGGAGTAGGAAAGTCTAGTCACCTCTAAGTTTTGATCAAAACGATTGTTACACGGAGTAATGGTGTTCAGCAAAGAGTTTGCAATGCTTAAACCTTATTCCCATCGTGTGTCTTCCCCGGCTGCTTGGCGGGTGTTTTCCAACCCTGCCACCTGCTCCCGGCGGTGGTCAGTCAGTAGATGGTGCTGTTTGTTTCACTGCTGGCCACAGCTGCTTACCTCAGTGCTCCCGAAGACTCTGAGCAGGAGGGGAGGGTTAGGCTCTTGGGGAAAAGGTGGCTATATTTTCCTGTATTAGGTAACTGTTCTGATTGAATATGTGAAAGGAGAAGTACAGGAAAACGCAACAATCTTGTAGCAGCCCATAAATAGCAGCTCTTCATGAGAGAGGGAAGTAAGAGAAAATGTGGTAAGCCTGCACTGTAACGCCTGTTACCAATGTCTGTTCAGAAAAAAGGACAGACAACTTTTCTCCTTCTGGGACGGCTCCTTTCTCCTATTTTGTCATTTTGCAGCACCACGTTTCTCCTCCACAAGAAAGGACTATGAACTGCGCAATATATCGTTTTTCCTCTCCCTATTGACATTCTAAAGCTGGGTGTCCCTGCATTAGGGCACGGATGAGCTTATGTCTCTAAGAGTGTTCCTACATAGTAGCCTTGGGTGGGTTGGAGGATCGTGGCCATAGGAAGCCACAGACACACTTTACAGCAGAATGAGGGGATCTTAGTTGACAACAGGATAACAGTGGGGTAGAGGAGGTTTTTCCACTAAAAGCTGTCAGGAATTTAGGTCCTCACTGTCTGTTTATCAAATATTTATACAGTTCACATTCCTGCTTCTGTGGGAGTATGGAACTTCTTCCCCTCCATGTTTCCCACTCAGTATTGAAATGCACTAAGTACTTCTGCTACCAATACCAGGGACTCTGATATTCACTTTTTGAATAATGGCTTTGCTATAGTCACATGAAGACAGGCTGTATGTCTGGTGGGTTTGGTGCCACTTTTACCTGACAGCCTTTCTGGAAGAGCTCTGGTGTAATCCAGTCTTGAATCATTCTGAGGATCGATGCACCCTGAGGACAAAGGGAAAAGGAAGAAGGTCAATACACACTGCCCTAACACTGATTTCCATTCATCTAAAAGGCAACATGAAAATGAGTACTTCATAAGGCAAAACTAAAAATCATCCATCAGACTAAGGATGTGCTTTTTCTGCTTCCTTTGTGGGATGGCATGCCTACCTGGTGGAACTTAAATCTGGACTGAAAATCAGTCTTTAGTTGTGATCAGACACTTGTTCCTATGTTCAGCTCCTGAGCCTTGCTGCTGCAGCTTACTGTCCTGCCACTCTACCAGTTTGTGTGAGCAGGGCTCCCTGTTTTGTGTTAAACAGGACAGGGGTGAGGGCAGCTGGGGACTACCCCTGTCAGAGGAACAGCCTGAGAGAGGCAGTGACTTCAGATGAATACACAGCAGGAACTCTAAAAATGCTGCAAGTCTGTGGCTTTAGAGGTTAGGTATGCCATCTGAAGATAAGGAATGAGATTTGCTGAGGACTAGTGTAAGAGCTCTGGCCTCTAAAGTGGGGTAGAATTGGGATCAGAGGAGTTACTAACTTGGGCGTCACAGAAAAAAAACCAAACGGTTAGGACCTTGAAAGAAGAAAGAAACAAAAGACAGGAGAGAAAGACAGGAGAGAGAAGTAGAAGAGCCATGTGGAACAGAGAACAGAGTGTACACAAAATAATGAAGGAAAAAAAAAAGGAGTGCAAACTCCATATAAGATGCAAAATACAATTTTAGGATTGGCATGTTTTCATTTTCTGAGCTAAATCAAGGGGCAGTTGAGAGCCTAATGCTATGAATGGTTTAAAAATCCAGTTGTCCCATAAAAACAAGAATATTATCTGAATTCTCAATAAATCCTGTTTCCTCTATTTATGTGTCTGAGAATAATGACTAGATGAGTCATGGCAGAGGGACTGTTTGAACTCAAAATGCCTCAAAATGCTTTTCAGGCTATTGTTGGAGAGTCAAGGTGGTCAGCAGATGACTGTTTTTGATACAGAAATCTGATGTGTTTGCCATGGAATATGATCACAACCAATTCAGTAACATTTAGAACAGATATCCATTAGTGGTAATCCTAAAGCTGCTTAATGATCAATGGTGATCTTAAGGCCATGAGTGTGTACTAGGGAACCTGAGTTCCTCAGCTTTGTCTCTCAGCCACTTCTTTTCTGGTATCACCTCTCAGAAACCATCACCTCCCATTTATATTAAAAGCCAAAGTACAAATACATACTTATACATGCATTTGGTAACAGTGGAGACTTCTTTTGCTTTAAATTGCAATGTATAGTTAGTCACTTGCACCGTCTACTATTATTTTTCAGTCTTTTCCCCCCTCTCTTGTCATTCCTCTGTAGTCCATGATAGAGTGTGTTTAAGAAAAACTCATCCTAACAAAAATCACTGATTATAGGAATGCCAGTATCTTAATAACTTTCCTTTCTTACAACTATTTGGGGAGGCTCAGAAAAGTGACCTTAATTTGACTAGCTGATGTTCTCTGATGGGGGTATAGTGGGGAGTCTTTTATCAACACCCACATAATTTCATAGTAATTGCCAAGTATGTGACAAGAATTGTTTGTGGCAGAAATGTGGAAGAGTAATCCTAAGCTTCTGCATCTGGGAAGTTCCAAAAATGTGGGGGTCCAAAAGCAAATTTCTAACTAACTTATTTAAGGCAAAAAACATCACTGTTACTTTAATAAAACCTTTCAAAACAAGAGAGAGGATTAAACTGGGAAAGAGATGAGAGGCAAATATTTTTTAAAAGCAGATTAAAACAATTATGTACATTAATTATTTACTCACCAGCTCTACTCTAGTAGAGCTTTCCTAGGCATATAATGCCCTATCAATCCCACAGCAGTTAGAGGATCTTGTACAGAATATGCTGCAACGACTCCATAAACCCTTAGGCAATTCATCAGGGTCTTAGGATTGGATTGGTCTGGTAAGTCTAACAGAGAGCATTCCAAATTATGCTTTATTTGTTTAGTGATGAATATTATCATGAGAAGATGGTTTTAAAAAGAAAAATACAAAAGAGAAGCCAAAATAAATCCAAAAAGAAACAAACTAATTTTGTCACGCATTTATATATAAATACCAACAGTAATTTGAGCTAAATCTATGCAAAGACTTTCTCTTTCAAGCCAAATTATAACCCAAGCCAAATTATATCCCAAGCAAACTGTTCCCAAACAATGCACAAGTCCTCAAGTGTTTTTGCTTAAAAAAAAAAAAGAGTTCATGTAGTAATTATCTAGGGACAAAGAGATGAGTAAAAGCTAGGATTTTTTTTCTCCACTGTTTTTACAGACCCTGCAAAAAAATGTCTCTTGCTTAGTTCACCACTAAAATACATTTTGATCCAGAGTATTTGATTTAGCTCTGTATATTTCGTGACTTTTGTTAGTTTGATTTAAAAACAGTGTTGCACAATGCAGGTTTTTACATGGTTTATGGTTTGACTGTTAGGCATTTATGATGCAATAAATACTGGTTGTATTGTTGGACAGAGGATTTAACAATTGAAAACAGAAAACTGAAATGGATGGATCAAATCTAGCTAATAAAAGTAGTATCTATAGTTACAGATTGTAGCACAGCTGAAGCTAAAGTCAATGCAATATATACTGTATGTTTCGCTGATAATGGGAGCTTGGAGGGAAAGCAACAAGCAGTATTTAATAATGCTGGATTTTGCGTGTTCAGTGGAAGCATGTTATGGCATCAGATAGAGAACACTGACAGAGTCATATAAGAAGCTGCCAATAAAAATATGGTGTATCAGGTTCACAAGCAGCATGGGAGATGGCTGGTTGAGGAGAAGAGTGACAGGTGTTTTCTCCTGTGTTTCTTTGGGCCTTTCTCTTGATGCACTGCAGAAAACAACTGGAGGGAACAGTGTTGTTTGGGCTCTTGAGTCAAGAGACTCCTTGGTTAGATATAGGGGGATACCTGCTTTGTTCCATGTCTAAGGCTTGTGTAAGGACAAAGTGACTTTGGCTACATCCTGTATGGAGGGAGACAAGCTGGCCTCAGCCCCCTAGGCTGGGTCTTCAAAGTGATGATGCTCAGCATGGCTGCTGGTGTCCCTCATGCTCTGGACCTCACAGCACTTTCCCACAAGCGCTGATCTCCAGGCTGCTGCCCCACCCTGCAAGTACTACAGAGACCATGGGCTCCCAAAGGCCCCTGTGTGCCCTGGTCACAACTGTGGTTGGATGACTCCAGCATTCCAGAATCTCCCTGATCAAGCAGACCCAAGGTATCCTTCCAGCTAGCTCCTTAGAGAGTCCATATTGCCACAGATCCTCACTGCCTCACTTTGGGATGGGATGAGCAAAAATCTTATCAAATACTTAATTGAGTGTTTACCACTTCCTTGTCTACAGACTACTCTACTCCACTGCACTCCAGAGCTCCACAACTTGCAGTGAAATGTGGAGCTAACTTATTTCCCAATTTAAGCCAATGCCAGTAGAGGCTGGTGTAACCCATCTTTGTTAAGGTTTTTTGGGTAGCTGGGATACTGTGAGCAACTTGAGATAAAAGGTCACTTTCCTGTTTTCACTGCTGGGTTCCCTGCCTTGCTTCTTCAAAACAGAAGTTATACTGGCTTGCAAGTGTGATGGGGAAGTGACACAAAGGATACCTGGACATCTGCCCTTGCTTCCTCCGCCCTTGTGTTAGATTATGCAACTTGACATAACTGGGCTGCATCAGCACAAGGTGACTGGAGAGGGATGTGATTAGTGTCTGGTTTAGTTTAATTTTAAACCCAGCACTCTAGTGGCAGAGGCTGGTGACACTGTGCTTTGCCTGCATCTCTGCATGCTGTGAGCAGGCTGCATGGCGCGCAGTGGCTGACGAGACTCTGGCTTCACTGCTCCTCTCACAGCTCAGGTGAGTTGGGAGTCCTGATTATGAGCACCCCTGACTTTTATCTCCTCTCCAAAGCTGCTCCTTCCTTTGCATCCAAAGTTACAACAGAAGGATATCTTACCTTACTGTAGGATATCCCATCAAACACAGAGGTGATTTCAGCTGGAGATGACACATTGGCTACAATTGGGTGGGAAGACAGCAAAGAGTCATCCTTCAGTACAGGAAGCACATCTTCAATTAAAACCTGGTCAAGCTGAGAAAGAGAAGACATTAGAATAGAAACAAGGGACAGGAGTATATGCCTGCTTCTCAAATAAGTAGCTTGAAATTCAACTTCTCTAGGCAATTTGAAATAGAACAAAGTTTCATGCCTCTAAAGAAGGACTTGCAAACCCTTGCTTTACATCTGAGAGGGGAGGGATACAGTTTCTCCATAATGAAGATAAATTGCCTTTTTCAGATCCTGTTTTTCTGTGTGTATCATAACCCAGACACACCCATACCACCCTCCTGTGCCCCCAGCAGGCAAAAAGAGTAGTCTGTGTTACCAATTTCAAAAGTGTGACAATATTTACAAAGCATTACAGTCTCCTCTTGCAAAAGAGGAGCCGGGTAGGAAGGGAAGGAGGTAAGAAGGAGGCAGGGTTCCCCATCCCAAGGCTTATAATATTTTTTTTAAATTTATTTGAATTTTTAAAAAATATTAGGTAGCCAGCAGTTAAAATCTCCTTATTTCCTAATTAATATTGACCAAAAAAAGACTAAAATTCAATTTAGCTTTCCTCTTCTAATATTCACTAGGATAACATTGAAATGTCTTAGATCTTAGATTAACATAGTATCTAGGTAAAAAATGGTCTTTAATATTTTAAACTCAGTAATTAGTAATTAGAATATTTCTTAGTTAGGACCACAGATCTTCTCCCTTAAAGTGTAAAAGTGACCCAGGGAATTATTTTATTCTTAGTCTCTCTGCAGGGAGAGAGGCAGCGAAAGCAGCAAGTAGGCACTGTCTGTTTCTAAAGTCACTAGGTTCAGGAGATAGTAGATTTCAACAGGTTCAATGTATTCAAAACCTACTCTGCTCCCTTCTACTGCCATATGTTGTTCATATCTTAGTACCCAGAACCTCATTACACCTGGACAGCTGGGGAAAATGTGTATGCTTTGGGCCATCACATCTGTTTGGAAGGGGAGGAAAGAAGGAGCAAAAAACCTCCTTTTTTTCAAAGCATAAATATAAAACGTATTTAAAGGCTAACTTCTTTGCAACACCTGTAAAGTGTCTGGAGTTGGCACAGTTAGCACTTTGGCTATCCTCTGTCACTACCTATTTTTGCACTGTACAGAACAGAGGTTGTCTGAGTTGGAGCATTTAAAAGGACACTTACAGTACTGTCAGAAGCTGAATGGGAGTCCACTGTTTTCCTTGATAATAGCCCAAGCTGTGGAGACAGGCCCAGGTTCCCAACCCCTTACCAGATCAGATAACAATCCTAAGTCCCATGAAGAGAGTACAGCCCAAGTAAATAAATACAGAAACATCTCCATCTTTCAGAGTTAGTCCTTTAAGCAACCCTAAAAAACTGTTAAGGGTCTGTCCCTTAACACATCCTAGGTGTTATTTGCCATAATAACCAAACACTTGACTCACTTGTTAAAAAATAATGACTCCTCCCTGCAGACTGAAGCTTCACAAAGTTTACTTTGACTAGCTTCAGATCATAACATAGGTAGGTGAAAAACTTAGACCAACTTTTTCTTTACGTTGCACCACACTATGGTAGTTTTCTATAAATATACTTTAAGTCTTCATCATCCTTGTCTAAATTTTACTCCCTTCCAAAATGTTCCTCCCAGCCCTGCCAACCCTCCACAAGGCAGAAATAATTACCATTTCCCAATCTGGTTCTGTTGCATTTGCTCCCAGGAACTCAAAATAACTGGCAAATCCTTCATTTAACCACAAGTCATCCCACCAGTCCATGGTTACAATATTTCCAAACCACTACAATTATAAAAATAAAGATGTAGGTTTAGATAAATAGTACATGTACATTTCAGTATCACACATCTGCATATAGAACATTGATTTGCTTACTTTTCTTCCTGCTGCCAGATGAAAATAATCATAATTCTGGGGTTTGAATAGGAATTAAGGCCTTGCCTTGTGTTAAAACATCACTTTTATTATAAAATTACATATTACTCGGCAGATTGCTAATGATTAATGTGCCACTGAAAATATTTTTAGTTTCTTCCTCTTGATTTGATGATTTCTGCTTTTAAGGATATGTTTTCAGACAGCCTCCACAGTTCTTGTTTGCCTGCCCAGAAGAGACATCTGCACGCGTAAATTAGTTTCTCTAAGACATTTTAGACACATTTTCATAAACAAGCTGACAGTCTGGGGCCAAGCATCTAACTTCCTGAGAAAAATTCCAAGGCAGTAGTCATGGTATTTTAAAGCTCTAACAGGGATCTGTTTAAACATGATATTTTGCAACCAGATTTTGAGCACATGTGGAAGATCCTGAGATGAAGTTAATGACAGTATTTTCAAGATTAAAATGTTGTGACTATATATTTGAAACACTGTAAAAGTAACTCATGTCCTAAAATGTACCTGATGAACGAGTTCATGGGCTATCACAGCAGCTACTCTCTGTTTGTTGGATGTGGCTGACTCCTCAGGATCATACAGCAGGTTTGTTTCTCGGTATGTGATCAGTCCCCAGTTCTCCATAGCACCTGTCCCAAAATCTGGAATAGCTATTTTATCTGTATTAAAAGAAAGACAATGATTACCACGGTATCCTTTAAATCAATTAGCTTTTCCTCTCTCTGTGTATTTACAGCCTGTTTTGCTTACCATTTATGATTCTGGCTTACTACTGTGGACTGCAGGCTATGATCTGTGCCCTGGATCTGCTGAGATTAACAGAGGCAGGATCAGTTGCACTTCCTGAGGATCTGTCCTGGGAGTGATGCTATGCAATCTCCCGGGAATGTGCATATCATACATTACTTAATTTTGGCTCCAGAAATAAATGCTATTGTCTGGGGATGTGCTGTAGGCAGTAAACCTCCTGAAACTATTTGTAGAATAATGAGGCATGACATTGTTTGTCACACTGTTGTATTAAAAATATTTATTGACATGTTAACTGAAGTAAATCCCCTCTGCAGCGAACAACATCTGCTTCTATGCCTGGCAATTTGTGGGGGGTCACTCATTTATAGTCAGTAATCAATACAAGTTTAAATGAGAATTGCAAAGTCAACTGAACTGGCATTTTCTTCTGAAAATGACCACAGAGTGGGTTAGCGAAAAAGTACAGATGGATTTAAAACTGAATAGAATGAAAACCCCTCACCCCACTCCAACAGAAGATAGGAATGACTTATTTTAAATTAAATAACCTGATTAAAGAATCAAAGCTGATAGTTTGGCAAGGGCTTCATCAACAGTCAAAAGGAGGATACAAGGAGAAATGTAATGACAGAAGCCATAAATCAATGTGAAATACAATATTTAAATAATCCATTATGCAGAAACACATCTAATTCATCAGGTTTGAACTGGGTAACTTCTAATAATGAGGGAACAACATGGCAAGTCAAGGTTAGTGATCCAACAAATAGACATTCTGGGAAAAAGAGGATAGAATCTACAAAAATATCTATCCTGTGACACTGCTAACCTGGAGATACCAGTCCATCCTATCACACAGACAGACCTTTATCCAGATGCTGCCATGGTAAAGTCAACAGGCTTTCATGACAGTGAAAGTTTGAATATAAAGCACAGGTGAGATATAGTACCTATTATTACTGGGGACCAATGTGGGAAAGAACAACATATTGTACTGGTTTCCCTAATTCAGTTGTCATTGAAATGCAAACATATTTACGGTAAACTCAAGTGTTGTTTTGAAAGGAGGAGGTAAAAGTCTTTTGTTAAAGTAATATAGGTTAGCATGATAGGTACAGGTACAAATAGCCAAAAAAAGGTTTGCACAGCATTATTAATTGTCTTCAAAGTTTTGGGGATTTCCCCCCTCCCCCCCTTTTTGTCTTGACTTGTTTGAACCTAGTATTTTTCCATCCTTTTAAGTTCATGAACTAACTAAATTACCTCTTTGAAGGTCTTAGGAGGGAGAATTTCCAAAACTCTGATTGCACTCCCAGCTTGATTATTATGCATGTTAAACTGTGTGAATCAGATGCAGAGTCCAAATATCCCAAACTAAAGGATGCCCACTACCTTCTCTTTGCTTGTTTTGTAACCATGGGCAAAATTTGAGAGCGTGCCTGCTCTTACTTAGTCCCAGATATTTATTTAGCACAGCAGTAGAAACTAAAAATTAGATGCTGGACCACATTCATCTTTCTGAGAAGTGGATATACACACATTTTGCACTAAGGTTAAGAAATAATATTACATACTCTCTGGCAGTTTACATCTTCACTTATCTCACTGCTGACTTTTGTCCAGAAGTTCATATGGAAGTAGTACATATTTTCCCTGAAACTTCTGGCTCTGTTTTAACTCATGATGGTCCTTTGCTGATGACACCAAAGCTTGCCTTGATTTTCCACAAGATGCTTTAAAATAAACATGCCAGGACCAGTTCTTCAGTTCAGCAAACTGAACTGTGAGAACTGGTAATAAAACAGTGACTGAGGCCAACTCATCCATCATGACATTTAGAAACATCTTGAACTACATTGGTAGAGTTTAAAAACATTCTGACATAATATCAGCGGTTAGCAACCAAATGCTTTCATGCTGTTTTCCACCAAAGCACAGAGACCTGTAGGAGCAGCATAACCAGTTTTTGCCAACACTAAATTAACAAAATGAAAAATATAAATGTTAATAGTTACCCAATTTTGGAAGAGAGTAGCTCAAATTAAAGTACTCTTCAAAGAAGTCAAATGCAATTTTTGTTACATTTGCTGCATATTCTGCCGTGTGTATTTGCTGCGGCTGGGCATAAACTCTCAGCTGTAAAATACAGAGAGACAATTAGAAAAGTTTTCAATTAAAAGGAATCAGGTGTCTAACATTGAAAAGGCATTTAGCATACATATCAATAACACTGCAGGTTTTCTTTGAGACTGGTCTGAACACTGAATTCTGTTCCCTATCACACTTACTAAACAAAGTTCTTCAAGTGTTGTACATAAGAGAGACCAAGCCAACATGTGCACACTTTCCACTATTTGTCTGAATTGTAAAACTTGCAAGACCCATGTCCAGAAGCTCACAATGGCCAAGCCTTAAACAGGGCCTGGTTACATACCAGCCTGTACTTCCCCATGGCCTGCTTTTCCCAAGAAGGAAACCTGGACAAGCACAGTCAAAGGGGATCCACTTGTTCTGAGCAGTTCACTGACCTTGACTGATCCCATCAGATCAATCTTCAGGAGCACATCTGTATTGAAGTGGTGTCAGAAGCCCATAGCACCTTATTTTATTCAACTTCTTTGTACCTTTCCTATGCACTATCATCATGATTTCCTCTTGTCCTTGTGTGTTTGAAGATCTCAAACCCACTGAAGACCATGCATTTACTAAATCTGTGACCCTTCCCAGATATGCTGTCCTACGCAGGTTGAGTTTGACCAGGACCTTGGGCCACACACCCACTCAGTCACAGCTTTGGTGCCTTCTGGGCTGCTGCGTCCCAGCAAGTCATAGGCAAAAATCAGTTCTCTCTTTTATGACCAGGCAAGTCTCAGAAAACTGGCATGTTCGGTAGCCCTGGCATGTTTGGTATAATGAGTGACCATTTCTGTTCTCCTCCTGTATATATGAATGCTAAAATTTATGTGTTGAATGTTGACCTTTCTATCCCTGAAGTCTGGTGCCTGGGACCGCTTTGGCTATGGCTGTCAAGCAGTAGGAAACAAGCTCTGGAGGACTAGAATCTTTATGGCACCTATGCCCATGATGAGGAGGCCTGTAACTTGAAAAAACCTTTTGAGAAGTTATCTTCACACTGTGAAGACAAAGTTTGAGTTCAGAATTTAAGGAGCCTTTTGGGGATCTTTCCCTCAATCTGTTTGTCCAAAAGCCTGTTGCAGATATATGTAGCCTGTTCTCTTCCCCGCCCCTGAAAATCTCCAGTGTGAATAAGAGATTTCTATATGGAGTGAAGTTTCTGGTTTTAGGAAAACAGATCTATCTCATTTTTCCAGCTCCATGACTCTTATGAATGGGACACATTCATCTGCTACACTGGTGTGGCTTGTTTACTCCTGTAGTGCTGCCTCACAGCCTGCAGTGGCCCAAGCTGAGCAAAGGAGCTGGTCTATTCCAGGAACTCTTTTGGAGCCTGAAAACACATGGATTTCAATACTATAAATTCTCCTTTTTCCAATGAAAGGGGAGGATGGAAAAGTGTTCAGAAATAAAGCTGGAACAAAAACAAAACAAAACAAAAACAAAACCAAAAAAAGCTTATGAAATTCAATCAGGAATACATTCCAGCCAGGGTATTTCCCCTAGGGTCAGTTTGCAATTACAATCTGCAATTTCCACTTCTGTAAGCTCTTTACCCAATTTAGCAGTCTTTAGTCCCTTAGCTGATCCATATTAATGGTTTCCAAAACCTTCGCCCTGCACTAGAACTGACTTTGGGTTTCATTTGTGTAATCTCCTCTGTGATTTTCCAAACCAGACATTTGGTACCTGACAGGTAATCAGCTCAGGAGCATTGTTTCCAGCTGTAGGCACATTTCCCACCACTCATTTCATTAATGTCTTTGTTAGGGCTTTCAGAGTGAATGGCAGAGTTTTAAAATAATTTACTATGTCATGTGAGTTGTATGCTCCTGCATATGTTTATGAAAGTAATTTATGGATCAAGTGGATACTTTTTTTTTTGAATGAGGAATTTATTGTTAGAAATTTACTTAGCAAACTATGGAATGTTCTTTTGAGTAGCTGGTGAGTCTTTGTTCAGCTGGTCTTTAAAGTTATTGGACAGGAAGCCTTGGAAAGGCTAGAAGAAGAACTTTTATATATATATGATTAAAAACTCTAAAGACAGTCTAGTTTCCCTGGGGAAACTAGGTAATTTTTAGTGATAGATCTTCCACATGTATTTTATATTGGTAAAACTATGTCTATGTTAAGAGAAAGTTATGATTTTCACCTCACTTAAACCCCAAGTTTTCTAGTGCAGGCAAGTCCTCAGACATTGTTTAGTGAACAGCATTAATAAAATATGTAGTAACATAGGCCTGAATTAGAAGATGTTTCTTCAGGCAACCTCTGTACTGACATGAATACCCCTGCTTCTACGCACACACACTTTAATTACCCTGTTTCAGTGAACCCTCCCTTCTATTTAGAAAAGTTACAACCAGTCCGGAACATTGTGGGCTGTACTGTTTTGTTTGGGGGAAAAAAAATAGTGACCTCAGGGCCATACTCCGGAGCGTGGCATGGACAAGTAGTTAATGTTTAACTTCTGTATGTGGAAAACAGTGTTATACACTTCTTCAGTACATTTTTTCCCTACTGCACTATATTCTGCACAAAAAGCTAGACAAATTCTGATTTTTAAAGGAACTGAATTCTAGAGTATATCTATTGAGACCAAATAGTCAAAGTCCTGTCCCTGATAATGAGTGGACCAGCTATGATGAAGAGCAGTTGGTTAACAAAATTCTGTGACCAGGTGACCTAAAAATGTTCTCCTGTGAATTCCTTAGCCAAACAGCAGAGAACTAAGGATATTACATCTGCATCTCAAACCAGTCTCCATTTGCTTGTCTAAGTGTAACTTAGCTTTAGTTATTTGTTAAGTAATATAAGCATACAGCATGATGCTAGCAAGGGCACAGAGGGAGGCCTCAACCCAGTCCTGTGACAGGAAGTATTTGCTAAGAGCTGCATCAGAACTTTGGAGATTTCTATGATACAGATTTTAACTTCAGCTAACAGATTTCAGTAGGGAAGGATTTGATGAGCTTTTTTGGGTAAGGAAACTAAGAAAGAGCTAACTTGCTAAGGGAACAGAAGAAATTGGTAGGTTTTTATTCTAGATTCCCTGTCCATTTGTGACATTGAAAACGAGGACACAGCTGCCAACTCATGTGAATGACAAGACCCTGTGTTATATAAGGGGAAAGGAAGGGGAAGAAGCAAGGGCATACAGCCTTGGGGATCACTCTCTGTTATCAGATGAGAAAAAGATCTAAATCAATAAACAAAGAACAGCAGTTTGAGTATCCCAAACTGGGTTAAGGCTAAATGAGGAGTTTCTGTTGAGGAGTGAGTTGTATTTCAGATTTCAGTTTGCAATTCAATGCAATGTCTTGTGATCGCTTTATGCTTGATCAGCTACACCTTCAGGTGAAGGTGCATCAAGATGAAGGAGCTATTTTAATTTAATAGATTCAGATTCAAACCTATTTGTTTCATCAGAGGATCCACCAAATATCCACCTGTTTAGGCAGACACTATCACTTCTATACTTATTTTTACAGAACTCACATTGGGCAGTTGCCTGTTATCACTTGTGGTAAAATAAAGCAAACCAGTACATAATGGCACATAGCACTGTAGTCCTGTCTCAACAGCTGTAATAGTATCAAGTGCAATTTTAACACACAGAAACCTATAAAGTATTTGTATTCATGTCCTGTGATACCCTTGTAACCCCTAACTTGTATGTTATGCCAGTCACTGGGCTTCAAGTCAGGGATGAGTTTGGAAAAAGTGTTCCTTCCTCACCTATGTGCTTATATGGGAGGCACTAACTGGGATCTCACAAAGATGGGAGACAGAAAAGGATTGCAAAACACTGTATGTAGTCAAGGTCAGAGGGACCACTGTGAACACATAGTCTGATAAAGTAGGCTGCATAAATTAAGCTACAGGAAAATAAAAAGTAGGTCCCTGTTTTTATAAAAAGAGATTTGTAAGAAAAAATGCAAATCAAGGCACATCTGTCAACTGAACCACATTCAGGTGCAGAAGGACTTACAGGTTTTCCACTTTTGGATTTTCTCTCTACCCAGGTAAACTGATGCACTGCAAAGCACACCAAGTAAGTGCTCATGGGAACTGATTTCTCAAAAGTTGTTCGATTCCAGCCATCACCGAGCTGTACGGTTTTCTGCAGAAATGCAAAAATAATCAAAGTAATTTTTGAAATTGCAAACACATGCATAAGAGTACAATATTTGTATGAAGACTGCAACTCCATAGGAGCAACAAATCACCTTACCAGGTCCACCTCTTCTGGCATTTCATTGCTGAAGGCATAAGAACAGACAAGGTATTTTTCTTCTGCAATACATGAAATGGTACTTGGCTTTTTTGGCACTAAAGAGGTTTACCTTGCTCTAATTTTCATCAGGGATTTGAAATTATTCACATGAACAGAAATTTTGCCAACAGGAGTTTTCTGGTGTACGCTGTGTTTTGCTCTTGCAATAGTTGCATAAAATAACATCACTTTATAGATAGAGAAGGGAAGAGACTGAATTCCCCCCTCTCTTAAGTACATGCATCATGTATTTAAGACATTATGCAGGGATAAAACCTGGGATATAGACCAGTCTAATGAATCTATCCTAAACTAATTCAAATACAAATGGATGGTGGGTTAGGTTATTAGGTGGGTTGCCTAAATATACATAAAATTTAGTGCTGATCATAATTTTTATTTTCCAAATCAATTAAAAAAAATCCTGATTTTTCCCAGATGCTTTTTTCTCTCAGTTTGTTGCCAATACTAAATAGGAAGGAGTAGATACCGATCTCTTCTTTCCCATGACCAGTGACAGAACGCAAGGAAATGGCATAAAGTTGAGTCAGGGGAGGTTTAGGTTTGATTTTAGGAAAAAGTTTTTCACCCAGAGAGTGAAAACTGGAACAGGGTCCCCAGGAAAGTTGTCACAACACCAAACCTGACAAAGTTCCAGAAGCATTTGGACAATGCTCTCAGGGACATGGTGTGACTCTTGGGGTGTCCTGCACAGGGCCAGGAGTTGGACTTGATGATCTTGATGGGTCCCTTAAAACTCAGCTTATTCTATGATTCTATTCTAAACATATAGTTCTTCTATACTTTTTCTGCTATAGTCTGAACATTTTTGTACTTAGACTGGATGACTAACTTAAATAGAACCAAAGCCAAAAGCATATAAAAGACATTAGCCTTCTAGAGATACAGTGGTTCATGAGATTTGTTTGTTATAAACACGATATAAATAAAGCACAGACAGTTAATGTTACAGGTATTATGATTCCATGAGAAAAAACACCTATTCACAGACATTCACAACCCCTTTTCAAAAAGGTATTCACAATCTAAATTTCCATTATTTTACCAATTTTGAGTATATTTTGATATCTTTGGTTATTTCAACAAAGTCAGGACTTAAGTGGAAAAAAATTTGAAGAAACTCTAGTGAAAAATATAAATGAAATGTATAAGATTCTGATTTTGCTGATCTGATTTTGCTATGGTGATTATAAAGCTCTACACCACCCAAATTACAGGACACGTAACATACAATGTGCCTTGCCTTTACAACTCTTACATTTCCATCTGTGGAAAAGATCTTTCCCAAAGTTCTTCCACTACTAAGACCAGAGCTACTGACCTTGACCAGATGAAGAAGTTCCCTGCTATAATCCCTTAGTCAAACCTCAATATGAATTCAGCATAATCTACATTTTCTTACTGGTATTTATTTTTTAACAAATCAATTAAGAAGCAGTAGTTAGCCCTTTGCAAGCTTATTATTGTAGGTCCATAACAGAGGCAAAGTGCATATGTCAAGGCGTAAAGTACAAAACACCATAAATCTTGATAACATATGGTGTTATCCCCTTTCTTGCTTGTATTCTCACTTATCTGAGGTCTGTGAGGAATGGTACAGCAATCTCCTTTCATGTGTTGTCCCCTGAAGTGCCTGGTGGTCTTCTACATATCATAGAAATATTTTTAATAACAATGGGTCAGAACTTTGAATGTGCAAAAGGTATGGAAACATCTGTATCAGCCTGGTAATAGATATCTCAGCTGCATTGCTAGGAGAATAAGTTTGAGGGACTCTAAATAAAAGCAGACCTTTGTTTTCTGGGTGGGGGAGTGATTGGAAAAATGCAAATGCCAACAGCCTGGAGGCTGGAAGCTCATTTTTCTTTCTTTTTTTTTTTTCTTTTTAAACTTGGCCCTTTATCTCCCACTTTAGAACTTATTAGTAGAAATTATACAATAGACTACACATTCAGTTGAACTATTCAGTAGAAACTCTCTAATCTGAAAACTATTCAGCCTTCTTCCAGAAGGCCCAGAGGTAGATAATTGATGCCACTGAATTTCATGCAAAATATGAAATTTGACAGTAGGTCTAGAAATTGATTATTTAGGAAATTATAGACATGGTGGAATGACAAATATCCACACCCATGAGTTGACAGATGCAGTTTCAGATCCTCCATTATTAAAAAGAATAATCCTAGTCTTTCTGGCTAGCAGGATTCTTTGCCATTATATGGTGATCAGCAGACCCTTGTTCTGGACCATTATGCAGTTTTAGTGATTATTTTAGACTTTCCATCTGGGAAGCAGCTGTCTTTCAGAGTATTTGCTCTCTGAGCCTACACAGTTTGAGTGAAGAACCTGCCAATATCTATTTATAGTCAGCAGGGGATGCTCACCTAGAATATCAGAACAGAGGGTTCTGATAACAGCAGAAGAGGCGTTTCATTTCTGCTTTGGATTTGACTCTGCTGCCATGTTGTGCGCTGGTGAACCACTTCAAGTCCTAACCAGCCAACCAGTTCTGTTCATGGAATGTTTATTAAGTGTGAGTTTTCCAGTGCCTGAGCATTAGAGTCTGTGACCATGACAGAACCTGGTGACCCACATTACATCTCAGTGGCTCTACAGAGCTGCTCCACTTAGGCAGCAGTTGGGAAATACAGACCTGTACTGGCATGTTTGAAAGCGCTTGGTACGTATCTTGATGGATGATGGATATGGTGTAAGTTGCCTTCTTGTTTGGCTCATCAAAGCAGGGAAATGATTTCCGCGCATCTGTTGGCTCATGATCAGTGGCTGCAATGCTCCTGAAACAAACAACACATTGGCAAGGCTTCATTATATGGTTTTGAAATCTTGTCCACAATTTCTAGGCTTTTCTTTTTTTTTTTTTAACGATTTCACAAACTAAATTCAACTACAAATATTTGTGCATATTTATCCATTCATAAAAGCAAGTGACATCAGAAATGCATGAGCTGACATGGTCAATCTGTCATCAACATCTTCTAGGTTTCAGAGCAAAAGCTAATGCAAATTGCTTATCATCAAATATTTTTAGAAGACAGGCAATAAGAGAGGCATGACCTCTCATGCATAGTGAAAACTTTGCTCTCCCTCCAGCTGAGCTTTCCCATTGATTTATGCACCTAAAATAAAGAACTGATGATATCACCTAAAAGGAATAAGTCACTCCAAGACTTGTTTACTCACTACAGCATATCTTGGGATTAGGGTCTTGAACGTCTCCTGAAGCGACTCCTTAAAACTGCAAATGCCAATAAATCTCATCCTGCTTATGTGTTTCTTTTTCTGCATTTATCACATATACTTTTCTCCTGGTGCTCTTATGCTGCCCTGACTCCATTAATGAAACTGCTGGAGAAAGCATGGAAAGTTCAGGTGAACATCCTAGTACATAACCTGATGCTATGCAAGCTGTGTTGGGGGGGTCAGAAAGTCATCTCAGTTATGCACAACCAGCTGGAGGAGCAAGACGATAGGGGTCATGTAAAAACATAAGGTGAAGATTGTGAGTGTTCATATTGAGCTTGCTTCTCTCAGTAACATTGGGCTCCTACATTAATGACCCACACCAGTGGCAGAGCATATTCTCCAGTGATTGATGGTGAAAGGGATCACAGATGCTCCTTCAATTAATCTGGAATGTGGAGTATTTTCTGACAGCACTTCTACAGCTGCTCCAACTATATTAAGGTAGTTTTTCTTTCCAAAATGTAATTAGAAGTGTACATCATAAATTACAGATCTGCAGCAATCCTACAAGCTCCCCTGACAATCAATTTTTCAATGTTTCTGTTGCCCTTGGCATTTCCCTGTTAAATACTAAACTGGTCATTAGGAACTTGTAGCAGCAAGGGTCATTTACAAGCCTGACAGAGGTAATATGTCTGGGCTCTCTCCATTCATGTTCCTTGGAATAGTAGCTCAAAGGATCATGGGCAGAAAGCATAATGAACATTCACTTTAACATCATTTCAGACTCAATAGAGTTTCTTTTGCTTGGTGCATTCTTTGCTGTCACTCTCTATTTTTCATAGGATTTGAGAGCTATTTCACAATTAAGTAAACTCCAAGCCTCCAGGGCAATGCTTCACAGCTATTGGATAAAAACTTGGCCATATATTTTGACACATTTATGTCTTGTTCCTACAGACTGATAACATTGTGATACATCTGTTGATTTATAAGGTGATAATCCATCTATCCTCATATGTTTGCAGAGGCAGACAGACTTTATGAGTGAAAAACTTCAGCACCACCCTTCCTATAGGCTAGATGATGAGAACTCCAGACTATGGCATGCATAGGAGTGGCAACAGAAACATGAAATGTCATAATTCACTTTCAAATGACATAATGTAGTTTTTAGATAAGATTTTCTTCACTGCTTGGTGGCTTCTGCTCTTGATGTCCAGACCTTTAAATATGAACTAGAGCTGACAGTTGTAAACATCATAGTAATAAGAAGTGAAGATCTGGCTGAGACTGCACCCAGCTGTTCTCAAAATAAAACAGTGATGCATTTAGAACCATGATGAGTTTTCCTTTTTTTTCCCCTCCCCTGAAGTACAAGTCGTTCATGTCAAATGACTTCCTTCCTCCCTGAACTAATTAAAGTATTTTTCTCCTAGTCTTCCTTAAAATTCCAGCTTCTTCTGAGAAAACTTTCTCCTTCAGGAAGAAAATCAGAACTGTTACTTTTGTACACAGAAGAAAATTCTTCCCTTGTCTATTCAATAAAATTCTAAATATATCTCCATAAGACATGTGCCAGCCTCTTGTTCTCTTACGGACAACAGAAGGAATTCCTAAAAAAGGAAAGCCATACCTTGTCACTAATAGAAATGCAAAATCAAAGCCAGATGCTGTGACATGTTTGCATTATTTTTAATATTAAGGAAAAAATACAAGGGGGCTTTAGCACATTCCTTGAGAGAAACTAATGCCCTGAATAACCCAGTACACCACCCAAGGACTCCTTTTTGCTCCTCTCCATAAGATCTGAAAACAATACAAGTGTAATGTAGTTATGCTCACTGAATCATGCAAAGTAGGGAAGGATTGCTATTCCTTTTTCATCAATGGGGAAATGAAATGTGCAGGCAGAGGAACAGTTTTACCTAAGGATTTAAGTGCTTATGGCTAAATTTGGGAACCCACAGAAGCCTCTAGGTAGGCCTGTGTCCAAAATCTACATTTCCAGTTTCTGCTTTCCTGCTCCCTACCTGCATGTGCACATCAATTTAAATAGTCATGATTCCAAGGTATCTCACAATCTGCTTCAGGGCATGTCCAAAAGGACCTTTTTCCTGATGGGGATTGTGTGATCTGCCTGAACAGGATCCCCAAATGAGGTGCTCTTCTCCCTAAGCCTCTCAGGGATCCCAGACTTAGAGGTGTGCTCAGCACATCTCTACCTGTTTTCCACAAATTGTGCTGGGAGGTTTGAAATTTTCCAAGGGTGGTGTGTACCTCCGGCAAAGGCAAAATAAAAATGCTAATTCCAGTCAGCATTGTTTTTAAATAGAAATCTGGGGGAAAATGCATTTTTAATAAGTAATAAAACCCTTCCCTCACTGTCCTTCCTCACCCCATCCTATCTGCATAGCAACGACTTGGCTGTTGGTTGCTTTACTCTCAAAGCATTACTTACCTCTATCATGTACATCACCTCTGCCACCCTCACAAGCAATCTGTCCAAACTCAATCACATATTTCAGAATTTACCATTCACTCCTTCTGATTAAAACCCTTCTCAAGCCTAACACACTCAAACCCACAAGCTCCTTTCTGCACTGAGAGTTTTCAGACTGCTGGCTAGGATCATCCTTGCAATTGTAGTTTCCAGCATCCAATTCAAGAAGTAGGAACACTGAAAGTGAGCTCACTCTTTCTTCAGTTTTAGAGTTCTCCTTTCTTCCTGGTATCAGTTGCTTGGCCCTTGTCTACCTATACTGTCTGGATCTGAGGGACAGGCACTCACCTCTCCTGCTCTGCAACTCAGAAGACCTGTGTTCTGGTCCTGCTGTTCTGGGGTTGTGACAGACCTGGGGCTATAAATTTAACACCTAAATAGCCTTCACCAGTGAAAAGTAACACACCTCAACTTAGAAGGATGCTAGGAGGTTGTACTTTAAAAGTGCTGTGGAGATGTCAGATGCTCAAAGTATGAAACCAAAGCTGCTCAAAGTATAAAACCAAAGCACCTTTTAAGTCAGAGTAATGCTGAGGTCATAGATGGAGGAAAACATGATGAAAAGAGCTGCCTGGTGTTCAAGTTGTTCCCTGCATGACTTCTCCACAGGAAAAATCAATGCTTGCTTAATCCTCTACCTCTTGGATCTACTGCCTCTGCTGGTGCCTGTCACTGCTGCTACTCCTGTCAGTGGCTGAATGGAGCTGATGAGATTCTCACTCATGACACCATTGTCCCAGGAGGGCAAAGAAACACCATGAAAACACATCAGTGTTTGTCTCCATGTTCCTGCTACAGGGACTTGTAAAAGTCTAGCCAAGTTTATTTTCCAGCTGTAGAGGCTGGAATAAATCACTTCAGAAATGTAAATATCAGAAAATAAGTGAGTGTCTTCTCCACACAATAACTGTGAAGAGAAGCATTTGAGCAGTGGGGAATGTCTTTTTCAAGCTTCCACTGTGAAGCAGTACAAACCTGGTAAGTGGAATGGATTAGCTGAACTGGTAGAGGCTTCATAATATTTCAATAACTGTTGATATATTAATAAGGATGAGATGGAGCACAAAAAAAAAAAAAAAAAAAAAGAAAGGAGTAAAAGATGACACTAATTGTTTAGAGTTTCCTACATATAATTTAAACCAGCTGCAAGAGAGACAGGGAAGTTCTGGTTTGAATATTCCTCAGGCTTACAACATCAAGGAGGTATACTATCAGGAAAACTATCAGATGAACAATTTACACCAAAACTGTTACCTTGAGGATAAGAGGAGAGAGTGATGATAATTGTATGCTATTTATTGTTCTACAGAGGTACAAACAGGCCTTGATCCCTCCAGCTCCTTGAGGGAGCCACTCAGTTCAAAGGTAAGCTCAGACCAGTAGAGTTTGAAAAGATTTTTCAGAATAATAATAACAAACCCATCATCTCTTCAGCCTACATTCACTAGTCAGAAGCCAAAGGGCTTTGAATACAGCATCTTCCTTAGGGGAATGAGAAAACTAAAGAACAGCCCAGAAATGTCAATAAGTTGGTGAGAGACAAGACTGGAAAGCTGAAACAGGAATAGAGCAGGCCTGAGCAAGTGAAAATAGAGAAGAAAGCTTAATAAATAAAACTGCTTTACTTGATCTGTCCATTCTCAGTATAGGTGGTCCTATAAAACCCAACGAGCGAACCATTCAGCCAGCCTTGAAACTTCAGAGTGAGCACATAGGGATCACTTCCATCAGTGACAGGGAGCTCTGCTGCTGCTTTCAGCACAATGTATTCTTGTGGCTTGTACTCAAAGCAGTCATTCACAGCAATCTGCTGTCCTGAAGATTTCTGGAGCGTGGGTATTTCTGTAACCTTGGTGTCTCGCAGGTGAAGCCACAGGGAGCTAGTTGGTTTTTCCAAAGCAATAGATATACTGACTGTTCCACTGTAAGTGTCTTGCTCCATTTCAGGCTTGATTTCCAGATCATAGTGGATAGGTTTGACATAACTGGGCAGCCTAAAATCCCTCCAGTCTCCAGTGTCATCATTCTTGGGAGGACAGGGACCCAAATCCACTGTGGGAGGAGGCTGTTCCGTTGTTGTCGTCTGATCTGTTGTTGGTTGCTCTGTTGCCTCTGGAGCTTTAGGTCTGCTCAATCCCACACCGAGCCCCACAGCAAGTCCTACAACAACCACGACTCCACAGATGATAGCCACATGCTTTGTCTTCATGCAGTACCTCTTGGACTTCTCATCCTCAAAATCCATGCCCTCCATCTCTGCTCCTAGATCTGTTCTCAGAGCAAAACATTAACCACAAAAAAAGCTTATTAGTCACTTCAGCACTCAGCAGTCTTGGTTTGTGTTTTAATTGTGTAGCTATAGCTGTTCTCTGCCTGTCTCCCACATACCGCTTTCCACGAGACAATTAATTAAAGACAACATGAATTTGGAGGAGACATGAATGATCAAAGTGCAGCTGGGCCGGGAAACGGAGGGAACTGACACAGAAGAACATTGTTTCTGCCGTGTTCCCTTATAAGCAGTGCAACCCCACCCCCCAGCCCCTCCTGTTCTGGCCCGAGTTAAATATAAAACAGCGCTATGTTAATCAGCAGTCAGGAGATGATGAGATGCCAAAGCTCTGTCAGCAGCTTTCAGAAGGAGTTTGCAGATGGAGGTGTAACTGCTCCAAAACCTCAACCTTCACCACGACCTCTTCCTTTTTTTCCTCTGCTGTGTCTTGTTTAGGTTTTTGAGGTTTGGGCTGCTTTTTTTTCCTTCCGCTTACTAACAAAGATTTCCTTGAATTTCCACCCTATAGTTTGTGAAATGACATCTCAAAACTTGCAAAAATCACATATATCTTTCAGCTGTTTCCCCTCTTTTCTGGGCTCATTTACCTTTGCCGAGTAACTTAAGGCAGTCACAGACAGATGAATGCACAGTGGAACAATAAATTTTGATCACTGCTTCAAACTTTAAAAGTTGTCTAATTCCTCTCCCCCTCACAGGGCCAGTTTTCCAGGAGATTGACCATAACCATGCATGCAAGCGGGTAGCCTGAGACAGCATTGCTTTGTCAGTCAGCACAATTATAGTGCTGCTTGTGAACCCTTGCTGTGAGGGACACTTCTAAGTATGATTTATGCACTAAATATCTAATTTACCATTTATTGCTTGTCATCACAATGTGGCACTTCATTGAAGCAAATTAATTGAATAAAGCCTGATTTCTGCTTGAGGGAACTTATTGTAAGTAAGGCCTTGCTAAGCCTGCAAGCAAGATGTTGCTAGTGCAGTATGAAACTGAGCACAGTGGTAGTCTTGACCTTCTTTGAAACTGGACAAAAGGAAAATAGTGTAGAATAAAATGTCAGTCCCTGCATCTCTTAACCCTATTTCTCCACTTATGTAGTCCACTTGAGAAGACTTTTTCCCTTTTTTTTTTTTTTTTCAGATGGATGAAGTTTCACCTGAATGGATTGACTTAGGTTTTAGAATCAGTTGACACATGCTTCAAGTGAGATGTACTAAATTGGGGAATTTCTCCCAGTATGTTTAGAAATTGATCTGTTCATAAGCCACACCCACACTTCTAAATACTATCAGTCACCCCAGGGAACTTTAGCCACCCACTTTGCATCAGCACACTGCTATTTATCTATCATTTTGTTTTAATGCCAAGGGTTTCCTACAGGAACAGAAATAAAATTGTTTGAGGTTTGTTGTTTGTTGTTGTTGTTGTTGTTGTTTTTGCAGATTATCACATTAACCCTTACTCATTTTCAAAAGTGAGAGACTGATGCAAAAAAAAAAAGTGAAGCAGAAAGCTAAAATGTGTTTCACATTATGCCTGTTTTTATTGTTTCCCATTTCTTTGCTGTGATCAAAACTAGATATGACATGGGAAACCAATGCCCTTTAATGGATTGAGTAAGAATTCAACATTTAGCAACAGGGCCAGCACTGAAAATCATAGTCTTAACATTTAAAACCATTTCATCTTTTCTTTTGTTCTGATTGGGCAGGACAAAGAAAAAGACTTACAACAGATTTTAAAGAAGACATCTTTAGCCAGAGCAGGCCATATCTGATAAGAAAACAAATTGTCTTAATTTCAGACATGGCTTTTACATCACTCCCATTTTTATTTTCCTAAGCCACAAGCTTTTCTGTTACATTTTTAACCTGAAGATGAAAAATGCCATTTGAACTTACAGACTGCAGAGCAAGTTATTTACTGTAGTTCTGAAGACACTTGAAGATTTCTTCACCGGTAACAATTGCCTCTTTCAGGAAGAGCGAGAAAACAAAGGTGGATGAGCTAGTCCTAAGCAGCAAATATATATGTATTTCTTATCCTAAGCCTTGAAGACAATACTATTAGTAAAGTCCACTATATGCTGTCAGTCAAGAGCAGTAGGGTAGTTATATACAAGTTGTAGCACTGATCTTCTTGTTGTAATAACTGAGATTCCAACCTAGCTGCAGCCAAAACTGGATATATTTCTGGTATGTGTGGCTGTGAGCAGGTTTACTCCTCCCACATCCAAAACGTGCTTTGTTACTGACACTCCTGCAGCCAGCCAGCAGCTCCCTGCTGCCAGTGACCCAATGTCCATGTCCAAGGATAAACAGGGACCAAAGCATTAATTCCTCTCCACAGGAGCAATGCAGGAGGGCAGAGCTCCCAAAAGCAGAGCCTGCATTCCCCCTGTTTGGCTATTTCCAAGCAGAAGTGGGCAGGGAGCAGGATCTGCCCCCAACAGAGGAGAACACAGTGGCCTTCACTAACAAAGTATAGATACTCTGTTTGCCCTCTCCCCACTCACATGAGATGGTGGTTCTGAAAAGTCAAAGAAAGCTTCCCCCAAATTGCTCCAACACAAACTACAAGCAGGACTGCAGGCAAGTGTTGGCCAGGCTTGGATTGCTTTGATTGCTTTACTTTAACTTCTGGAAATGGGATTTAAGCAGTCTTTAAAGTAGTCACCTGGGCAATGCTCACACCTGTTATAATTTGTTTGGTGTTGATTTTTTTATCCAATCAATTTCACTTTAAGCTAGGATTTAGTTCCCAGTTTGCACCCGAATTACCACAACTAGCTTAAAATGCACCCTGCTCTGCCCTGACGTTGCTTATGTGAACATGTAGATGCTTGTAGGAACAATACCCAGATAACTTTTCAGAGAACCCCCAGGAATGTAATGAATGCTAATTTTTATCCACAAATTGTCAGCCATTCATTTCCAATGCAATTTCCAATTTAAGTATGGAAAGTGGAATAAAATTTCTGCAAGTGACAGCCAGAATCAACACTAGGAAAGGCCTGCTCCTGGCCTGCAGGGAGATGTCAGATACCCCAAGGATATCCTTAATTGAAGCTGACAATGAGAAAAGAGCTGCTCTGGAAAGTATTGAGGACATGAAAATGAAATATATTAAAAAAAAAAAATAAAAAGGCAAAACTCCACTGCAACTTGCAACAAATGAAACTCCTCTGAGCCAAGTCATCCTTGGAATAACATGAAAGACTTTCTGGGCCAATGCCAAGGAGCTCTTTGTCTCCCTGCGTCCAGGGACTTAAAGGCATCATGAGGGCAGCAGAGTCTAAGGACCTCTGATTCCCTTCTGCTCTCTGAGGTGCCCTTACTGAAAGGTTTTGGAATAATAAATGGATCCTTTCTGCCTCCAGCAGGAGGAATTTGTCTCTCTTTATGCTAAAATAACACTCCTTCAATTTTTCATTGCAAAATCAGAAGACATGAAGCAATCTGCTGTCTGACTGCTTTCTGGCACAGCTGCACTTGTAGATTTCTCCCCTGTGGCCCCCGACCAAAAAAAAACTTTAGGACATTAATTTGAGAAATATGAAACTGGCTAGAGTGTTGTTCCACCAGGTCAGAAACAAATATTGTCAGAAATTATTCCCTTGTCCAGTGTTTACCTGTATCTGTAATGACTGATTTAGTCTCTATCTTTTGGCTTTGAATCCTCTAGCAATCATTAAGCCCCTGGAGTTCACAAGTCTTAGTAATTACTGGCTTGCAGTGATACTTGTTCCACTCACAATTTTTTCTATGACAGTTTTTAACTCCAAAACAAGTTCTTTTGGTTTTCTGTTGTTTCAAACTACAAATGTTTGGAATTGACTTGAGAAAGTCAGGATTTATTTAGCCATAATTGTTTTCCCGTTCAGATCTTTAAAATCTGTCTCAGTTTGTGGGATACCATTGGACACAGTACCTTGGGAGCCCTGCATTATTTCCTGCTGCAGACTGGTAAGTTCTGTCTGTAACACACCAGCTCAAGTGCAGTGCAGCCCCACAACTTATTCAGGGTTCTGCTGTATTTCCCCAGCAGGTCAGTGCTAGAAGTATTTATCACTAGGGTTGAGGCTGAGGGGAGTTAACTCAAAGCCTGTTCTCATTGAAGTACTGTGAGTTACTGTTAGCAGAGGCTCTGTTTCCTTCCTCTCTTCTTTTCATGTTTCAAGTTCCTGGATGCAAATTCTGTGCCTTGAAATGGGAATGCTTTCTCTTTACTATTTGCATAAATAAAGCAAGTCAAACTCCATTAATTTGGTTTGCTCTATCATATGTTCATGATAATAAGATAGTATATCATGCATCTTACTGAATGAACACTACCATTAAATCATAGGATGGCTTGGGTTAGAAGGGACCTTAAGGATTATTCCCAACCCTCCTGCCATGGCCAGGGACATTTTACACTACATCAGGTTGCTCAAAGCCCCATCCAACCTGGCCTTGAACACTCCCTAGGACAGGGCATGTCTCAGCAACATCACAGTGAAGAGTTTCTAATATCTAATCTCAGCATACCCTGCCAGTTCAAAGCCATTACCTCTTATCCTACCCTACATGCCCTTCTAAGAAGTTCTTATGCAACTTAATGATGATGATATGGTTTGATGTGTTATCTTATCATATTCTATTATACAACTTCATCTTCCACTGCACTGATACTAGGATGAGATTCCTTGTGTTCTTCCATTCATTAACCTTTAATACAAAACCAGAATAGTCTGGGTGCGGTGAATACAGTTCCAACTTTCCAATTCTACCATGTTTTATGATTTTTATAATTTTGTATCCTTTTCCTTGTCAACATTGGCCATTAAAATAGTTACAGTTTATGGCTGTGCACTCTTCACCTTCCAATGTCTATAAAAACATGCCTGAGAATTCTACTGTGTCAACAAAATATGGTTTAAATCATACAGACAAATTTTCCAAATCACTCAACACGTCTCTTGTTTAACAAATTCCTTAAAAAAAGTGAGAAACAACCTATTATGGTGTAACTTCCAGGATACATTGGCATACCAGCACATCCACTGGAAAATGAAATACTGCATTTTAGAAATTCTGTGTGAAATTCCTTGATGAACTTTTGGAGGCGTTTTATCCTCTAGAATGAAAAACCTGCTTTCCACTCTCTTGACTTTGTTTTGTGAGTGAGGGTGATGTCTTAGAAGACCTCGTCTCTCCACTTGCAATTCAAGACACTAGTTTTAATCTACCTGATATGAGCTGCAGTTCCCTGAGGTGCCACCTCTGCCTTCAAGCACGGCTGTGTCACTCAGTATTGCACTTGTATCCATTTCTATGTCTAGAAAGCAGAGCGGAAGAAGGAAAGCATTTTGATGGAGGAAATGTTTAAGATTTCCTTCCTACCTTGACTGGTTCCAGCCTGAAACTGTAAAAAAAACCCTTCAGAGCAAGCTTATTTATACTTGCTTTCTCCTTTGAAAGTCAGGGGAAGTTCAGAGGCCAAAGGAGTGAAAACGAATCATCAGTCAGCCCAGCAGTGGTGTCTGCTCAGCATGGAACAGTCAGTACTAAATCCAAGTATGATACTGCCTTCATTGAGCAGGTAATGGAGATTACTGTGGGAAACAGTGTTTTCAGTTGAACTCGTGTTTTCACTTACAGTAAATTGTGGGTTTCTCATCTTACTAGAAAAGATACAGTGGAAATAAAAAAGTCATCAAACTAACTGGTAAGGCAGAATGGAAGAATCAATCATCCTTTCAATCACTGAAAGAAATTAAAAGATTGAATCTTGCACTCTTACAGCTGTATGCACTGGGGGCAATTCCATAACAGTCAATAGCAAACTATTTGAGTATCTGAAAAAGAGCAATACTATATATAACAACAGTGTAAAAATAATGTGTCGTTTAGGTTAAGGTAGCTTGACTACGCCGTCATATAGTAGTAAGGAAACTTATAGGACTTTCAAAGGTACTAAATTTGGCACAAGAAAGAAACCTTTCATGCTATTCTCACATCTATCTCATTCATGGTAGCATTCATTGTGAAGGGTCGTAGATGCTGTTATGAAGCATCTCATGCCAGTCACTTAAAAGCAGAACAGCAGACTGAGAAGATTTCTGCTATATAAACTCACATGATCCTTTGCTGCCAAAGCTGCACCAGAAGTTAGAACACGTTGCAGATAAAGAATTACTTGTGTGATTTCCAGCACTAGGAAAGTCTCTTAAATGAGACCAAATTAGTGAAACAGGATACAACAGTTTAACATTTTTGCTTGGTTGGAGATGTAACCTCAGGGCAATTGTCTGCCAGCATGTATTTAGGTTACTTCCAAGTCTCTTACCTGTTTCATTTTCTTGGCTAGGGAGATGAAGCTGATGAAAAAGAAAGTAATTGCAGTTGCATAAACTCTTTCATTTACTATTATATTAAAAATCCTCTTTTCCCCACTTTGCAAACAGGATTGTTTTTGTATTAAGGCATTTCAAAATAAATCAAGAGATTGGAGGATTAAAGAAAGTAAAAAATTATAGATATGGCTTGATGCTGCTGAATAAGGGATGGGCGAAATGACTTCCATAATTTTAGAAGCCAAACTGAGCATTTATTCAAAAGCACTTCTCTCTTTTATAGAGAATATCGTGAATGTTAATTCCATTGGACTTAAAGTAAAAACATTTCACCTGATTGGTAGACTGGACTTAGGTCAGTGTGGTAGAACATATCTATAAACAATATGAATGGAAAGCAAGATAATAGATTGTTTACATTCCTCTCTGACTTTTTCTCAGGCTTAGCCTGGCAGAAATCTTTCTTTTTCTCTCTGACTGAACTGAGAATATTCACAATGTCTCTCTTCCCTTCCTCCCTCCCAGCTGAATCTCTTTGAATGCAAAATGGAAATAGAACAAGCTATGTCTTTGGGACTTCCACCACATTTCCTTCATCTCTTTTGCCCTACATACAGCATGTCTCCCTCTCTTGGACTAGCTCTATTTTCATCAGTCCTTACCTCCCCATACCCACCAGCAACAGGTGCTTCAGCAGCTGGGGAGAGCAGGAGACAGAGATCAGTGGATTGATTCCCAGGCAAGTTCCTCAATCGCTCCTCACACGCATTTTCACAAGCAGGGTGTATGTGAGGGGTGCTGAGGTGTATGCACTGGGAGTACCAATAGCATGTTTGCCTGAAAGAGGTGTCACATAAGGAAGAGGGCTCTGAAAGGAACAATATTTATTTGATGTCATTTGGGAGTCATGTCCTTCACTGCCCATTACTGGCCTGACTAATTCTTCATTTTCTTTTTTTTTTTTTCTCCCTGAAATTGCCCCTGCTTTTAAAGGAAACAGCAGTCCTCCAGAGCAAGAATCAGCCAAATGCTTTCGCACAGAAAGAATATGATTATTTTCTGTTTTAGCAAACCCAAGCTGATCTGGGAGTACATATTTTTTGGCCAACAGTAGGTCCTCATGTTTAAATTAATTTTTATTAATGACCAGCAGCATTTAAAAGATGTGTTCCTACATAAGGATAAGGACATCTTTACTCTTCAGGTATATAACTGATTACTTTGAGCTTGTATGCAGCAGAAAAGGTTGTTAAGGACATAAATAAACAGACCAGAAAACATTAGCACTTGATAAAGATTGCACTGAAGAAAAAGAGGAACAAGCAAAATCAAAGAAACACAGGAATCTGAGATCTTACAGATGATGAGTATTTAGTCTTCTTTCTAAAACCAAATAAGGAGTTATATCCTTTATATCCAAAACCAAATGAAGTGAAGGAAGCTTACCATTGAGGAAATTATTAGTGTCTTGGACTATCTGGATTCTATTTGAGGTTTTAACTTCTTGTACAAGACCTTTTCCACTGATAATCAGATGCCAAATGAGATTGGATCATATGCACCAATTCACTTTTAATTTTGTAGGATTGCTGCCTCTGCTGTCCATGGAGAAGTTTAAATACTGGTGTTTTAGAGGATAAACTACAGGATGTACAGCCAGGTATTTATTGCAGAACCTTCTTTCCTTTCTTACTATATTTTATGTTTTTATTTTCCTTTTCCTCAAATGCCAAAGATAGACTTTAACTTACCTTTACTTCCTTCCAAGATTTTCTGGCAATACAAACCACAAAAAATACCAAGAAACAGAAATTATACCAAAATAATATAAATTCTGGATACATGTTCATAATTTATATCCATGATATATATGAATAATAACACCACATTTTCAGCCACTGTCCTAATGTCTTTTACAAACACAACACAGTTTGTATATGCTGTTTTTAGGCTGTTTCTGGTTCTTTCCGAAGTTGAGAATATAATTTCTATTCACTGCAGAGCGATCAAGAAGTAGAGAATTGCAGGTCTCCATTTATTACTAGATCTAAGGGCAACTTTTAGACATAGAATGTTTGATGCTTCTTCCTCACAGAACTTTCTATGTATGTACATTCAAGAGCAGCCTAATGGTTTTAGACAGAGCAGAGGCTTGGTCCTTGCCCAGGGACTGTATCTGCTGGTTTTAGATAAAAGTAGGGCACTAAAAAATGAAAAGGGAAGTATGAAATTAAGTGTAAGGACACTTACATCAGCATAGCCATGTGGGCAGGTAGGTATTCATTGTGCATATTTGTAATCCAATACAAGTCATTTGGATTACACATAATTCATATTACTTGACAGGTTCGCATTCTGTTGGCTTCCTCCTCATAATGACACAACTTTAAATGAAGTTCTTTTAAATTAAATAATTCCATTAAAATGACTGCTCAGCCAAGAAGAGCACTTCTTGGACTCAGGCAAATGATCACCAACTGAGCTATCAGAACTCAAATCTGTGCAGTCGACAGTGTTTTTCAAGATTGAATTATCTGTCTAAAGATTAAAAAGTCAAAGGGCAAACCATTCAGCATAGTTTTACAATTACCATATCTTACTTTTCCAAGATTAGAAGATTATTTCTGAAGCATTTACTTAGGATCACAATAAAGCAAAGTGCAGTCTATTGAAAGCCTTCTCACACCTTTAAGTTCAACATGACTTTTAGAATGGAAATAAGTTTTTTGAGGAAGATACACCACTACAGTGGTATATGCCAGCAAAAACCTATCTTGGGAAAAAAAAACTGTAACAATTTTCTTAATTTTATATAAAAATTTGTACATCAAGTTGACTATAAGGGAATCTCTGTACAAGATCTGAGTCTGTCTACTCCAGCTGGAGGGTCAGTTGTATTCTTCCAAAGGTATGCCACCCTCTTCTTTTCATGTATTTTGGTCTGTAATATCTCTGTTACTGTTTTTGATGTTCAAATCTTCACACATCGACCATAGGAGAGAAAAATGGGAGAAGAAACTAAATCTAACTACAAGTTATGGAGTGACTCAAAACAAAGCTGTCTATGTACTGTCTTTGTAACAAAGTTGTTAATGTAAAAGAACAGTGAAGTTTATTTACATTCCCTGGTCCTTCGTTTTTAATTTTTGAATTGTCCATTGTTGTAGTGCATCTGAATTGCTGATATTCTGGGAATATTTCACCTAGATTGCAAAGGCATGATTACGTGGAATATTTTAATAGTGCTGTTTTATCTATACCAGATAAAAATTCAATGTTCTAGATGGGGAAATAGAAATCTTAATGTTCTAGATGAAGAAATAGAAAGGCCTTTTTCTGCTTTGTCAAGATGGAGTTTGACTTTCTTATCTTCCTGTAACAGACAGCAGCACATTTAGTACTGCAGAGAAAGCAGAGTTCAGAGCCTTGCCTTCAGGCAGACTCACTGGAGTTTAACATGCTGCACAAAGCTGTTCCCTATTGTCCTGTGGCACTATTTTGGCACACACTCATCTGAGACTTCCAGATTCACATGAACAATTTTGACAAGCAGCCCTGTTTTTCAAGTGCTTCCTAGTGAACTCAAGCATCCAATTCAGCACTGAACCTCTAGAAAAAAAATTAAATAATGACTCCCCCAACAAACAAACAAAAAAACCCAACCCAATCAAAACCAAAAAAACTCCAACCAATACCAAAACCTCCAACCACCAAAACAATGAAATTGTAATTTAATTTACAAGAAAATGTAAGTAGTAGAAAGAAAAATCAGCACATGCTGATTTCAGTACATGCATTTTGGGTTATTCTGAAAGCTTGTATGTATTATATGGCACAGCATCACACTCCTGGAATCCTATGAAACACAGTGTTTCTCACTTGACTAGATCTAGGCTTAGGCTTGCAGCCTCATTTTAACAGAAATACTCTGGTTACGCTTCTCTGATCATTTGGATTACTTCCATTGCCACATTTAGCTAGGTGTCTGCATTCACCTTGTGCCAGCCCTTTCCTGCAGTATAGTAAAGCTCAGGACTTTTTGTCTCCTGAGATATACTGAATTAGTCCTGAAGAAAAGAGAAGTTGTTATGTTGCTTCAGGACATGCATGTGACCAGCAGTGGTGCCCAAGCAAATTCTCTCTATGCCCGTGTGCCTTTTATCTGATGACTGTAAATGCAGGGCTCCATCATTCCTCTAGGAAATGAAATTTAGCACTAATCCCACAGCCTCACCCAGGGCAGAGCACCCAGTGTAGCAGGGATTAGAGCAGTTCTTTCAAGCAATGCTGATCCTACATTCAGCCCTATATCCCAGTCCCTCTGATTAGCTAAATGGGGTACTGTCTGTCCCAGTAAGCAATACTGTCTCTTTGCTAATCAAATGCTTGGGAACTAGCTCAATTCAGACAGACCATTGTTTCTACTATCTCTGATTTGTTTCTGCAACACTAAATATAATGTCTTCTCAAAGCATTTGCATTCCTCTTTTGTGGTCAGTAAAGCCCCTCACACATCAGTGCCCTTATTAGGGGAGAGTTTATAAAATTCACCCTCTCAGGTGTTTTCCAGCACAGGTTCACAGCTTTAGTAGTGTCAGAAATCACTGTAGCAAGGGAAAGAAAGTGCTTTTATTCAGCAAATCACTAAAGCCCCCTTCCGCCTGGGAACAGCATGAACTAGTCTCTTAAATACAGTTCTAAATCCCTTGATCTGCTAGGATTTACAGAAAGAAAGAGGTGAAGTCAGGCAATGACCAGGGAGCAGAGGAAATGGCCTCAACTGCTCTGAATAAAAGTGCTGGGAAGAAAGTGGTCAAAGGAGATGATGGCTAAAGGAACTTGCTTTCTAAGGTGAGGCCTGGTCACTAAGATTTCTATATATATGCAGTGGATGGTGGATATATGTCAAAATATTTCCCTGGTTAGGCAGTTAATGAAGAAATCTGGTTGGTTTTGGTTAGTTTATTTTGGCACCTGCATAACTCAATGGCAGATGTGTAACACTTCTGATTCAATTTCCTCTCCCACGTGCAGCCTCTTATGTCCTTCTTCCATCAGTGTAAGAGCAGCCAGGACCAGACCTGTGTTTATGCCTGTCCCCAGAACTGTGTGATTATTTCTACACCTTATATAATCAAATTCCAAAAGTTGTGAGTTAAGTAACCCCAGCAGCATCGGAAATATGGCTCTGAGGGATTTTTAAATCAGATTATGATTTACCTTCCTGTTACAGACTGTGGAATTCTATGCTGCTTTTGTGAGCTGCCTATCTTGTAAAGGTACTTTTGCTATTCTCATGAGGACAAACTTCCATTGTCTTACTCTGTGGCAGCTTCATTGCTCCTTTATAAATAGGAACAGATGTTTCACTTTCATGCCAATGAAGAACAGGTGTGGAGAACAAAATTATTTCCTCCCGATTTAGTGTAATTTCTCTTTCTTTACACTAGCTTCACAGTGAAGATAATCTGCTCCAATGTTGGTCAGTCGCTCAGACTGGAGTGGAAAAGCCAGGCTGTGCTCCTCCCATCCATGCAACCTGAGGACAGCTGGATTTAACTCTCCTGTTCTCCTCTTCTGCCCAGAAGTATGGAACAAATGAGTTTGCAGCTGTATGAACGTGGCAGTGAGGGAATCCTAATCAATGTACCTAGTTTTGCAAATGATGTCAAGGTACAGTCCTGTTTTAGACTTGGGCAGATGGATTTGCTGTATTTTTCTGGCTGTAAGTGCAGCACATTGCTTACATAGAAACTCTGTATTAATTTTCAAGGGGGTGTCTGTACCATAATATTGCAATTAGTCTTCCAGATAAACAAGTTAATAGTTTACTCGGGATTCAGTGGTACATTTTGAAACGTTAGAAATGGTTCTATCATATTACATATAGTTGGACTTTATTCTTTCATCAGGAGTGGCTTTAATGGTTGTTAAATTGCACAGAAAGAGCATTAGTGTTCTCACATATGGAAAAGGGAGCTACTATAAAACATAGACTAATATAAATGTTTATTACCACAGGAAGATTTTGAAAAGTGACCTTAAGCTAAATGACCTCAAAGTTGTAGGAATGAGGCCCCAAGTTTCAAATGCTGTTTTGTTTGGGAGATTGCCCAGCACATGCCTGATAACTTCTGTGGTTTTAGGTACATCCTTCAGTGGTGTTTTTTTTTTTTCCCTTAGGAAGAAAAAAAAAAAAAAAAAAAATCCCAAAACAGCAGGCTAAAAGGACAAGCTCTTAATGCATCTATGTGACCTCTCCTGTAACTCATGTTCTCATATGAACAGCAGAATGATAATGTTTCCCTGCCATCCCATCCTGAATTTAGGTGTTTAACAGTGCTAATACTTAAGGTGCACTCAGTCATTCTGGTTCCCAAATGTACTTTTGTATGAATTGATCTATGGTACTTCTTTTTACCTAGCTGTTTTTAGAGCCAGATTCCAGCATTTCATTACTACATAACTTGAACTGTACCACTGTTTGTGCCTGATATCAGAAAGTTACTTATCTGCAATGAAAAAGGACACTAGTCTATTTTTCTCAAAAACCTGATGTACACAGAGATCATTTACAAGACTATATACAGGCACCCAAAGTTCAGCTGTTCAGGGCCTTACTACTTATTCTGGTGCCAAGAGAATTGCTGCACTATCTAGCACAGGACTGTGAGGTTCCATTTCACACTTTGCTGACTTTGCTCATTGTTCTCACTGCAGTGAGACTGACCCAGTTGCTTTCTTACATCATCTGAAGCTGTTTTCCTCAATTCTGTTATGCCCATGACTGCCTTTGTTCAATCTCTGAATCCTAGTCAACAATATACCTGTACAGTACTTATTGTCAAAGCCTTAATTTTGTCTTATTTTGTGTGTTTTCTGGTGGGCAATGCTTCTTGCATGAGCTTTCAGGAGGGAACACTTGCAGAAGTGAGTTGTTTACTGGAGATGCTTAGAAGCATTTGTCCATGCCCAGGGTTAAAGTATTGCCTTTAGTGGCAGTTTCTGACTGGTGGGCAGTACAGTGATTGAACTCTCATTCCTTAGGGAGTGGTTAATAGGAAGAGCCTGCAGGCTTCTTTTGTCAGACAACACATCAGGTAGTACAGCTTCCCTGTCATGAAATGCTGGGTTCCAAGGTGGCAAAGCATGCTTTTCCTCTGGGTTAGCAAATCAGAAATATTGTAAGTAGATTAATTTTCTACTGGAAGAAGAAGGATATCAAATAAAAAAAGACTCAAGTTCAAACTGACCAGCTAAGAGGATACTGAATGAGAGTATAGCCTGAGCAATGAGCAGAAGGAAGAAGTGCCATGAATAATGGCAATGCACATTTTATAGAAGCAACATGTCTTGCACTACTTTAAAGAAGTAGTGAAATGACTTGAAGAGTCGTTTTATTTTCTAAAATCATGCTAATGGTAGTTAGAACAATGCTTACTTTTCATATTCTTGAAGGTTCAGTGCAAAAAGAATCAGTTTGTCATAAGTTTGTTGACAGTTATTAGAAAAACATTCACAATTCAGGAGACCTGGATACTGTAACCTCTTAACAAAAATTAAATCCAGTGCTTTCATAAGATATTCTCTTGTTATTACTATGCCTGGGTGCAAGACAGATGTTACAAGCCTTCATTTTCCATGACCAGAAAGTTACTGGATTAGTATTTAACCTCATCTCAGTATCCTTCACTGGATAACTCCCTGTCAAAAAGAAGGGCATGAGAGCTCCCATTAACATTATAAACAGAGGAATCAACATCCTTTGAGCCATCGGTAAAATTGGTGCAGCAATGCAACTTTTGAATTACTGTGTCTTTCCATGGTATGTATGTGGCAGCATCACGCTATTAGTGACATCTTACAGCTCAGAATATGAAAGCTTGTGCTGAGATTTGGTACTTTTATGCAAGGCACGTAAAAACAAGCAAGCCAATCAGAACTCCAACTTCTTAAGTAGTGTAAATTGAAGACAAAGCATTAAAATTGAGATGCTTGAGCGCGTCCAGAGGAGGGCAACGAGGCTGGTGAGGGGCTTTGAACACAAGCCCTATGAGGAACCTTTGAGGGAGTTGGGGTTATTTCACCTGGAGAAGAGGAGGCTTAGAGGTGACCTTATTGCTCTCTACAGCTTCCTGAAGGGAGGTTGTAAACAGGTGGGGGTTGATATCTTTCACTGGGCAGCAACTGGAAGAACAAGAGGACACAATCTCAAGCTACATCAGGGAAGGTTTCGTTTGGATATTAGGAAAAAAATTTTCACTGAAAGAATAATAAAATACTGGAATTGTCTTCCTCGGGAGGTGGTGGAATTACCATCTCCGGATATGTTTAAAAAAAGACTGGACTTGGCACTTTGTGCTATAGTCTAGTTATGGTGTTAGGGCATAGGTTGGACTTGATGATTTTAGAGGTCTCTTCCAAACTCATTATTCTGTGATTCTGTGAATCTGTGAAATGTTATATTGTGGAATAAAACAGAGCATAGCTTTGGAGTTTGACTATATGTTAAGTATTCCTGGAAATATTTCTTCATCCTGGAAGCATCTTACTTTTAAGATTGAAATCTTGGTCCCTACTCTGTGTCTAATGGAAGGTTTGCAAAACTTTATATGGACACAGAACAGATATTTAGCATACTTCAGGACTAGCAGTTTTTCCTCAAACCCTAATTATTTCCTTTGCTATAGTTTTGGACTTCAGAGTAGGCTGGTTTTGATGTCAAGGTAGAAGCTGTCATTCCTCATAGGGAAAGTCAAAGACTTCCTGGTTCTAGGGCCAAAACCTTATCATCTCTTGAGGAAAGTCCCCACCCTTAAAAGGGAGATTTCTGAAAGAGCACCAGAATACCACCTGGGTGCTAACAGTGGTGAGGCAGGGCTAAGGTCTAACTGGGAAGTCCATCCAGAGTTTGAGAGTCCTTGGCCAGGCACAGGCTGTGACAGAGCTTGAAGAAGGGAATAAGGGAAAAGCCCAACCTAACTCTAAATAGGGCCCCAAGACATGTGGATGGGGATCTGAGGTGAGGCTGGTCAGAGCCTCAAAGGCCAGGTGGTACACTCAAGGCCTGACACAGAGGTGAATAAAGGGCTTTTGTTTCTTCCAGAGTATTGAAATGGCTACTGTGTGTTATAGCATGGCATGGTGATGCAGGTGAGATTCAACATTCTAACACTGCTAAGAGGACTGTATTTGAGGAGCAATTAAAAGAGAAGCTTTGCTAAAATGCTCATTACTATGATCAGCAGCAATGATTTCAAAACAAGGATGGTAAAAATGAAGCTACAGATATAAATGTGCTTAGCAAAAGATCCCCTTAAGAAACTCAAAGTACCTTTAGCCTGGCAGCACCTGTGAAGATCTAAATTACAGAAAAGACATACACCAAAGATAAGAAAAGGCAAGGAGAGTAAAAGACATGATATGCAAATTAACTTACATAACTGTTCGAAAAATATTTTATAGTTATAGCATGGTTATTGCATATATGGAACAATGCAGCAAAATAATTCAACTCATTACTGATACCGATACCAATACCATAACTTGGGAACCAGCACTCCCACTTTAGTGATAATTTGTGGTGGGTTGGGCGCAGCTGCATAGGAACACTGAAGCCAGTTCTGAATAATGTGGTGGTCAAATTAATCTACCTAGTATGCTTTACTAGTTAACCATTACTACTTCTTCTTCTTCTTCTTCTTCTTCTTCTTCTTCTTCTTCTTCTCCTTCTCCTTCTCCTTCTCCTTCTCCTTCTCCTTCTCCTTCTCCTTCTTCTTATTATTATTACTATTGCTATTACTACTACTATTACTACTATTACTACTATTACTACTATTACTACTATTAATACTATTACTACTACTATTACTATTACTATTACTATTACTATTACTATTACTATTACTATTGTTGTTATATAGTCAGAATTCATCAAAACATTAATATCTTTCAAATTAGCTACTTGATCATGGCATAAGAATGCAGCCAGGAGAGATGTGTCAGAGTGAGAATAAGAATTCAGAATTCTTTCTTTGTAGCTTTGTGATCTTCATAATCTCTAGAGCATATTAAGACCTCAGGGCCACAGGAAGAAAAGCTGCACAGGTGCAGTAGGACCGGTTGAATTCTATGTGTGGGGGACACCTCTGAGGGAACTGCACTGCACACACTGTATTAGCAACATGACTTGGAGAAGAGGGAATTATTCAGCTCTTGGTATGTGCAGGAAGAAAAGACTACATGGATCACTTGTTTCAAAGGAGCTCTCTAAGGGCTGTGATTCTGACACCCAAATGCAGTAGCTGAGGGAAGAAGAGGAAAACAGATCCTGCATGATCCTAAGGGTATGTATTTGACCTCTGCTGCCTGCCTAAGTGTTGAATTCACTGAAAATCTGAGCACTCAGAGGAGTGCTGAGTTTGTTTGTGCGGCTGGGAAGGAGCTGAGGAGAATCTTTGCTGGTGTAGGTTGCTATCCAAATGGGAGGATGATCTCTGAATAGAGGTGAGTGCCACAGAAGTACTGGAGCTTTTTGCTTCTTGCCAACAAAACTGAGCAGTTGATTATTTAGTATGGCTGTGGAGTAGCACTGAATGTGCTGCTCTGGAAAAGGTAAAACTGGGGCTCCCTCAAGAGATCAGAATAACCCATTGCCCTTATCTGTATGTTGTGTTCCTCTTGGACACTACCCTCTCTCTTACACTAGACCAGCTGAGGGAAGTGTTAACCCTGAATCCAAATGGTTAGCAAGAAAGTCTTGTGGAGGCAGAGCTTTGAATTTTTACAGTTGTTGCCATACTAAGGCTTATCATTAGATTCTTTAGACAATAAATACAGAGATATTTGCAGATGCAGAAGGATATTTTCTGTATGGTAGGAGATAATCATAGCATCAAGTAAATTTTTCTGTACTGTCTAAACCAAGATGTATTCTAGGCTGAAAAGATGTAGTGATTTTATTCAGTTGGAATATGTTCTGTTTCTTAGATATTCTTGTGTTAAAGATCGTTATTATTGGAAATACAGGTTAGTCTTACAAAATTTAAATGCAGTTATAAAAAGTTTTAACCGAAGTGCAGGAAGTTCATATTAGGGATAGCCTATTGTAACACTATGAAATAAAGAGAGAATGGTGAGACCAGATCAGAAATTAGAGATTTCATCTGTAGTGTAATTTGCTGCTGATGTCAGCTGGCCAGAAGGTAATCATTAACAGGATGAATGGAGTAAATATTATACAGTTTATATGATATTTTATTACTCTTCCTCTAGTGTGACAACCTTTGACCAACTACCCCTGGTGAAAACCAATTTAGATAAAAGAGGGTTGCTGGAAACTTTCTGAGGCAAGTGTCCATTTCTTTTTCAATCCACTTTCTCCTTTCTCCTTTTCAATCTCTGATTTTGCAGCCTAAGGGCTTGCACAAGTTTCATTCACATCACTCATTTTATAGCCACTTTCTTCGTGGTGTAGAGGTCGGCCTTTTTATCATCAATCATGGGTTAATCTAAAAACCTGGAATCCTGATCACAGTGGTATGAAAGGGTCAGAAAAGGAATTACAGGTATATTTTTGCTTTTGTTTCCACAGACCTCAATAAAAGTTATTCTCCTTATATTCAGAGGGGTTATTAGCACCTCCTAGGCTTCCACATCTTTAGTAGGTATTGCAGATGGACTCATAGGGGTTTCTCCCTGAAACAGGCAGCACTGTGACCTTGTTAGGAGAGATCCAGGTCCTTTAAGTACTGAAGAGGAGCCAACAACTGATGGTGCATTGTCAAGAAACTACTTTTTAAAATTGTCGAAATGCCAGGAATCCTTCATTCTGCCAAGGATGTCACAAAGGACTGAGCAGAGTTCTTGTGTATCCCCAGACATTGCCAGTTGAAGACACTGAGTTTCCCAGTAATGCAGAGGCAGAAGTTGTTAATGCTGTGCCCCATGCCAGTCTAGACCTGGTGGTCATGTAAGATATGAACTTCTAAAAGAGTGAGGCTAAAGGCCGACTGTTGCAATAGCAAAAATGTTACAATTCTAATACTGGACTGAATGGATTTCATCACTCTCCATAGTGAAACTTTATATGTGGAATTCCCTTGCTGCTAATCTGTGGACATATAAATGAGGTGAGAATTTCCCTGAGAACTCTGAGAGACCCAGTAAAAGAAAAATGGTTTTGTCACAGATAATGCCTCTTCCATCAGGTTATGACAGCGAGCATGTCCCAGAGCAACCTCTATGGCATACAGTGGTCTGGACCTATGGCATACACTGGCAGTCTACGTGGCAGTGCTTACTTAGCTGTTGCATCTCTTGTGGGTAGCCTACACAGCCATACCCTTGGAGGCAGACTAATGAGAATGATTTGTAATAATTATTGTGACCACAAGTATGTAGGATGGCACTGAGCATTCCTTACTGTTCATGCAGAATAGAGCTGTCATAGTCACTTGTTGGTCAGTACACTTTGAACATTATTTATCTCTTATAGTAACAAATATTCCCACATGAATATTTTAAGAAACTGTTTTCCTTTGGTATTGTATGACATTTTCATAATTATCACTGAAATTTGTGGCAGATTCAAAATGTCAAGCCTATTTACATTGCAGTTGAAAAGTATTTACTGATCCATACAAATGTTACATTTGTATTTGTAACAGAAAATGCATACCTCTTCAATTTGCTAATAAGAAGAATTATACATCTGGTTAAAACTTTGTAAAATTCTGGCAGTACCAGAATTTTCCATATCACATTAATGTACGAGAACACTTTTTTCCCTCTTGGAATTTCAGCTAACTCTGAGAACATGTTGTTGAGAAAATTGAGTGGTGCCAGGATTTATATGAAGTATTAAACCCCAGGCTTCTGAGCCGTTGACTTCTAATAGTCACGGTCTTATTTGGCTGGCCAAGTAACAAGTACAGCATTAATACAGGATTTAAAACTGGAGGAACAAAATAAATGGGACACTGTCCTGTTCTTTAAATAGCTAAACATCTGGAGCCTCAAAAACAGTGTCTGAGAGAGGAGGTGCTGAGTACCTGACTGAATTTAGTACCAGGACACTCAGCTCTCCATTGCAGTTGCTAAACTTGTGACTGATAAATGAGATGCAAACCTGTGCAGAGCAGCTCAGGTCCTGTCAGGCATACTAGCTGAGCCTCAACAGAGATCAAATGAAGCAGCACTGGTGCAAAGCTGGCTTTGAGGGACCATAATCTCAAACCTGGAGGAGCATGGTGGAGCTGTACCCAAAGGGCTCTTCAGAAGTCTGAAAAAATCTGGATAGATTTGGTACATCTTAGTTGGAGCTAGGATACCAGCTGTCAGCAGAGAGATTCAGCCTTTGGCTTGTGCTCTTGTGCTAGCTGCACAGGAGAAGAAATCAGAGGACTTGGTTCCCTGTCAGTCCAAAGAGAGAAGCTGTGGGACACTAGCTGCAAGTGAGTCCTATGGTTCTGCTGGATGCAGAATGAGAAAAAAAAGAAACTGAATTACAAGAATTAGCCTGAAGAGCCAAATGTTCAAATCTCAGGGTTCAAGTTGTAGCGAAAATGGGTCTGGCTTAGAGAAGACAAGTGTTTTAGGATATGTTAGTTCTCTTTGTCTTTGGAAACTTCCAGGTGTACTTGAATTCCAGACCCACCCCTTAAACTAGGAAGGCTAGAGGTTCAGTCATACAACTGAGCTTGACATTCCTGTTATCAGGAACTGGTGTGCTAAGTAATGCATCAGTATCTATGAGACTTGAAATAAAACCAACACCACATCCCTCTGAACTGATAGCCCTGCATTGTCCCAGACTTCATGCTCTTCTGGTGGCATTTAAAAGTTTATATGATACTTTTAACTGGATAGGTCAAAGATAGTTATCAAAATGCCCTGGTCAATTAATAAAAAAGGTGTGATGTAACCAGAAATACTTCTTTGGTATTAAACTACTTCAGAAAATATTCTTGTTTAGGAGTCTTATTTTGTACCAACCTCCATGCTAAACTGAGATGTTTGGTTATTTCACCTTAGCTTTCTTAACAATTAAAATGACACCTTAGGTATTTTCTTTAGTGGCCTTCAAAGCAAATATTAACTCAAAATGTCCAAGAAGTAGATAACTAAACTGTGGAAAATGTCTTTGTAATAAATACATAGAAGGATGAAGCTACTTCTTGGCTTCAAACACTTAATAAGTTCCTTCCTTTCATGACTCTTATTTTTTAATAAATGTGGCTAGATCATTCTAGCTATTCCATCCAAGTCCAAGTGAAGCATTAGTTCTTTTCTATAGAAGAATATCTACTCAATATCTCTACTGTTACCTGTGAAATATCCTAAAATTTCATTCTTTCTCTCTTGGCTAATAGGGTTTTTAAATGTTCTTGTCACTTGCACACTACACCACTATATTTTTATCTTTAAATTGTGCCTATGAAATTGCATATCATTCATAAAAATTAGAATAATATGGTCTGGATTGTAAGAAATATTAAAGATAATCTAGTTCCAAGCCCCCTGCCATGGGCAGGTAAAATTTCACTAGGACCGGGTTACTCAGTCCCAAGCTTCAGCCTTTTCCTGAAATGGATGGTTCCTGGGCCCAAGTTTTCATATCTTTCAAGTCCCAGACAAGCATCTTGAGCAGCTGGAACAGATCAGTATTTCTATAAATGTCCAAAGGAGGCTATGTGACATCTGTGACTTGAACATGAACAAAGAAATATCAATATTTCTGGGGGTTCAGCTTATTTTTACAGCAGTGTGGCTTAGGCCTTCAGGAAAGGCTTCTGCCAAAACCTGTCTGATAAATAAATTACTTTGTGCAGAGCACATTTACTTCAGATTCTTTAGTCAGTAGCAGGCTCTCCCCTCATGGCCCAAAATTTTGGTGAAACTTAAACTCACAAAAGAACCTTTGGCTTCTCTGGCCCTCAGGGTGTTGGGCCACTGAAGAAGAATTATAACAGCCATAATGCAGCATGATAAGCTACAGATGAAGAATGAATGGCATGAAAGGAGCAGAAAGTATGAGGATGAGCTGTGCACAGTGGGCCATGAAGGTTAACAATGGACTCTTTGTGGGGGTGTGCAAGTGAGAGTGTGAGCAGGTATGAAATGGGACAGGGCACTGTCTTAGGGGCCACAGTACCCTTTTCAAAAAGGTGTGGTAACTGCTGTCAAAACCAGAAGGAATCCTCCTATGATTCAGTTGTGTTTTTATTTGTATTTACAGCCAAAGGACCTGACAGAAGAATTCCAGGTGTTTAGAGCTTTTCTAATTATCCTAAAATTTCCTCAATAGTTTTTTATTGTAGGGGTCAAAATCCTTTTTTTTTTTTTTTAATTTTTTAATTTTTTTTTTAATTTGGAAAGATTTTATTTTGGTTCATTTCTAGAGTCAGTACCAAATATGTAGAACATAAACCAGAAGATATGAGAAGGAGCTAGCTTCTCAGACAAAGTGAGTGGAAAGCTGTTTCGTCAAATGTAGGTTCTAGAGAATTAAATGGTTCAGCCATGCTCTGAAAAAGCAAATTATGGTCAGGTTACAGAACAAGGTTTGGTTTAATTGACTGTTGTGATTTTCCCACACCCTTTGGTCACTGAAATCGGACGCAGTTCTCTGATGTCTGTGATATCAAACCAGACACGGTCTGAGCTATCTGAGAGCAGTTGAAGCTCATTAGTGGAACTTTGTGGTGTGCTTATGTTGCCTATGTCCCTCTTCATCAGAGGGATGCACTTCAAGAGAAATGCTGAAGGTGTGGTTTATCTCTCCTAAACTGCCTGAGTGACAGTGTCTATACTTTGAGGAGCTGACTGACCTGGAAGTAGAAGCGAGGTTAGCTTGAAAACATACAGATATTTAAATTCAAATATCCTTTTCCTCTAGTCTTGCAAGACTTTTTAAGAAATAGTTGTATACATTTTTTCCAATTAGACATCAAGTTTGTATTTGTTCTGGGAAGTCTAAAGGTAGAAAATGATGAAGTGCCCAAATACAGAATATTAGTACACTTATAATTTTCCTAGGATGCTGCTATGCTTGTTCTAATATTGGTTTGCCAAAATATGATATTTGAATAGCGTACTACAGTCATAATAGACAAAAAAAAAATCTGGAGATACACAATGCTTTGAGTCCTGAAGTTAATATCATATGCATTTACTTGTTGCACATTTTCTTTTTAAAAATAATTTCAGACCTTTTCAGCAGAATTTTAACTCGTTATAAATCAGCAGGTTTCTACCAATATTTTTCATGGAGAATCCTATACAAATATATAGGATATGTATGTTTTTGACTGTTATAGAATGCTTGAAACAAAATACTTGACTACAAATATTGCAAAAATGTAAATATCTGAAAATAGTAAATATTTACTTTGAGCTTAGGTTCTATGATTATTATCTATCTGTCAATGAAATGTTTTTAATCTAACACTAAAATAGAGCAATTTAATTTCCCATCAAGAAATACTTTCCATTAATTCCACAGCATTTTTTTTACTTCTACTTAATTTAGTGAATACCATTATTTAATCTTCCCTTCTAAGCGAAGCTTCTCATCTATTGCTAATGCTTCATAGAAACAATTCAATAAACTGACCTTGCACCTAAAAAACAAAACCAAGAAGGTTCAGTCACCTTTTCTACAAGATAAAAAATTGTTTTGTCCACTTGTCTGGGAGGGTCAGAGTCCAGCAGCATATGAGTTAGAGCACAAATCCCAGGTTGTCTTCTCTTGCTGAAGTGCTCCATCACCCCATGGACTGCAAAGTGATCAGTATTTTCATAATCTCTCACTTCTTACTACTTTCATTTTTTGTATTAGCCCGAGTTGTGGCTAGGAAGTTATTGTGATGATATCATACGGGCACAATAGAGATGTGCCAGAATATGATATTTAGAGTATAATCCCAGTGCCCTTGACAGATCATTAATTTTAAATGTCAGCAGGAATGTATCTCTGTTGTGAGATGAGGGCAACCTCTTACATATGTGTTGAACTCATTTTTCTCCACTCCCTGCCTTCTCCAAGCTCAACAGAAAGTCTTTGAATCCCCTTCCCTTCAAATACAAATTGAGATGTAGACCCAGAGGCCAACATTCCTGTATTTCGTTTTTCAAAACTTGCAGAGCACAGGTGCCCTGGAGGGATGTGCTGCACAAATGCAGACAGCAGCTTTAAAGTGCCACCTGAGGTGGAATTCTGCTGGACCTCAGCCTGGGGAACGTGCCAAGTGGAACACACTGAACAAGTGTCACCATGACTGTGCTGCCCTCCAGCCCTTCTGCCTGCTTCCAAGGCTCCAGGAGCCATGGTGTGCAGGGAAAGGCAGGTCTGCCACCCTCCTTCCCCTCCTGGCTCCCAATTCTCCCTTGATTCCTTTGTACACGGTGTCTGGACAATTCTGCAGCCTGAACTGCTTTTTTTTTTTTTTTTCCTCCAAGTGAGGAGTCAAGCCCTTGTCATGAGTAGCCTCACAGACATCTTTTTTTATACAGAAAAGTAACTCATGACTAAATGATAACAAGTAAACTCATGACTAAATGATCAAATCTATACGTTTCCCTTAGCAAAGGGGAAGAACAAGGCATGACCCCTTGTCAGCAGAGCCACCCCACGGGAATGCTGCTGTCCCAGGGCAGCATGGACTGGCACCAGGGGCCAGAGAAACCCTGAGGAGTGATTAAGATGGTTTAAAAGTACAAGTGTCTTTCCCTAAGGCCAGGACTCACCCTGGTACAGTCCAAAGCTGACCATATGCTGTTCATTTGTCATTTCTGTCATCCAAGAGCATTTACTCAACATGCTGATGTTTCTGTATGCTTATGTCTGTGTTGGGAAAGCCTGGACATCCTGCTGTGCTGCCAGTCACCTGAACATGCAATCCTGGTTACTCTCAGATAAATGCCTGCTGCTAAGAACTTCCTCCTTGCTGACAGACCTACCCTTGTTCAAACTTGCTCTCTCTCAAGAATGTCAAATAAATTATTCCAGAGCACCTCTACCAAATTTTTCACTGAAGCTCTGTATTACAAGGCAAGGGGTTTGTGTGCTTCTGGCCTTGCTTTATGTAGCTGTCATGGACTCTGTCTGACCTGCAAGTGGCAGTATATGGCTTAAAATACTTCCTTCTTCTATGGCTCTTTATCATCCAGCTCAATGACTTTCAGAGGGGAGCATAATTGGAGAGCTGACTGAATTCCCCTGACTAGGAGCTTAAACAGCCTGCTTGTCTGAATGGTGTCACACTGCTTCCTATTATTCCTAATACTGCTCAAGCATAGGAAAAGGTTTTGAATTGCTTACTTTTCTCAACCTTTTAAAGCTGCTTTTTACAGTAGTCAAAAGATTCCTTTCCCTATGTGTTTTGAAAGCTTCTATTTCCTATGTTATTTTTAGAATAGCATGGCATGGCTCGGCTCATTTTTACATAATATTTTGGTGTCTTCTTAAATATACGTAAAGAAATAAGGTCATTCAGTCAAAAAGAAAACTTAACTTGTACACACAATTTCCCTTGCAAAGCTGGTGTTAAAATTCTCAGCAGGGATAAATTCTGCTAAAGGTTTCCTGGGTTTTATGCCAATGAAGTGGTTCAAGCTTAACCTATCAAAAAGAGAAAAATAGACTTCTCTGCTTTCTTTTGAGAGACATCAGCCTGATTTGTTTATTTTTGGTTGTCACCCAAATTTGAAAATAATGTGAGTGACACCTTGCAAACCTCTGTTGTGCAAATGGAGTAAGAAAGCAGAATTTATACTTAGTGGGTTTTATTCTGCAGTCTCAGCCATGAGTCAGCCGTCTTGAGGACTTGAATGATAATCATAAATGATGCTTTTCCCTCTGCTTCCCATCCTCCCTCTGCTTTATGAGTAAAGGTGCTATGCTTATGCCTTGTCAGCTGCAAGTCTGGTGCTTTTTCACAGGCTTTAAAAATAAATCTTAAAAGAAACTATTCTGTTCTGTTTGGCTATAAAGGACACTGAAAGTTTCATATATAGCATATCAAGCATAAAAATAATTGCTGGAACTGCAATGTACAAGTCCTTATTGTTCCCAAGTAAAATCAAGAAATGTCACAACTAAAAAATACTACTCTGGAAAAAAAAAAGTCCTTGCTTTAAAAAGTAGAGAAAAACAGCTGTATCAGGGGAAATGCAGAACACAGAGAGGGTTTTGTTTTTTTATGGTACTCATCAGAATCACTTTAGTACCTCATAAATATTAATTCATTTATGCTCATAACTCTTCTATGGAGCATGGAAATATTCTTTTCTTCAGTTTAGAGAAGGGAAAATGAGCCAAGGAACAATTAAATGCACAGCCCAACATCATAAGGATCACCTGTGGTAGAGCAAAATACAAATGCAAACGCAGGTTTCCAGAGTCTGGGCCACACTTTTAACCATTGAACAAGCTTTCTCTCAAAGATAATTTTTGGTATCTATCACAGGGAAAAAATATCAACCCCATTTTAAAATAAAAAGAAAAACAAAAATATGGGGACATAGATGAAGAGTTTTATCTGGAAGGCTCCTGAGATTTAGAAGCATTTAAATTCTAGTAAAGTTTCCAAAGACTGCCTTTAGATTCAGTTATGTTAATAAGGTTGCAAGATTAAAAAAAAATAAATTAAAACAGTCCATAAACAATGGGAATTACAGATCAAGAGGGGAAATTATGAGCTCTGCTATTTTTTGGCTTTTCAAATGTACATGAATATCCTATTTTTAACACCATGGATTTCCCTCTCCTGTCAGTTTCATAATCCTCAGTTTCAGAGATGATGTAAAACACACTCTTCAGTAAGAACACTGATGGTTTCATTCTCCTGCTAGGGCTGCCTCAACCCCAGTGTTGTGAACTCAGCAAAACCAGCCCTGAAGTCTGGAGAATTATAAATATTTCTGGTTCCGTTTTCTCCAGTAATACCAGGAGTTCTCAAGTAAGAGAAGGCCTGCATCATGCTGGGTAGAAAGCAGCTGGTGCAAGATAGTGATGGATCCTTTTCCTCAGTGCTGTCTGGCTGCAATGAGACAGCTGTGACATTAGGAAAGGTACAGTGAGGCGTCAGGGGTGACACTGGGACAACTTCAAAGACAGCAGAACCTTACCTCACTTAATAGATCATTACTGCATTGCACTGTAAATAATGCTAATGTGTTTTGTTTGTCTTTAAGGACAAGTAACCACCTAGCAACAGTGTGCAAGGACTTTGGAAGGAGTTAGGTGTGCATCCATCTGCATGACACTATACCTAGTAACATATATCTCAGTATGCCTAAGGTAGGATTGGCTTTAAAATAGGAATATGTATTTTCTGGCCTGTGCCCTGAGCTCTTCTTCCACTTTTAACTTTTTCTGCCCTTTCCCTGCACAATAATGTTTTCAACTCTTGTACTTTTGCAGTTGCCTACTGACTTGAAAGTTTGGTTTGAGATGCTACGTAGGACTTTAAGACTGGTTACTTTCATCTCAGTGGTTTAGTATTGGACATAAAAAAGTTTTAGCTTTAAGATGACTTCTGGACCTGAAATACAAGGAACGAATATGAATTGGAAGTCTCCAGGTTGATGTTAATGGGGAAATTAAGTAGAATGCAAGGTGGAAGAGAACACGTAAAATCTACATAAAAGCAGCCAGTGATGTATGTGATGGAAGCAGAGGGGGAGAATGTTATTCCAGAAGAGCTGCATTGCCACTAACAAAATGCTTCCTGCTGTGCATTGCATGGGTGGTGGCTGTGCCTTGCTGGGTGCTGCAGGAGTTTTCCTGACTGACCAGTCCCAGGGGTCACCAGTAATCTCTGCAGCTACATCCAACTGCATTGCTCTGCTGACCTCTCTGCTCTGCCACTTCAACTGAAACAAATTTCCATACCAAAATGTTCCTTGCTCTAATCTCTTCTCCCAGGCATGTGTATGGTGCCACATTGCATAACACAATGTCCAACAGTCCAAGCATAAATTTGCCTTTGTGTTACCAGGAGTGATGGCAGCCTACAGGTATTTCTGTGTGTCTGTGTGTGGTGAGAGAGACTAATAGATTAGGAAGTCTGTTCAAAAAAAGCTGTTTGTTTGTTCTTTCACAACAGCTCAATACAAAACTACTCAATGTCTGTTTGTTTTGCTTGTTTCTGCACCTACCTCTGCAAAATGCTGTTACCTGACAGTACAGGAGGCAGAAAAGGATTTTTAAAGTATTTCATTCGTCTGAAACCTGACAAGTCAGACTCCTGCTTGAAGATGAAGTTGTACTCAGCACTCAAGCGGAAACACTTTTGGAAGCAAAAGACTCTTTTGGAGGCAAGAGGTCATGTGGCTGATTTCTTGCAGCACCAACTGCTCAAATCTTAAAATAATTAAGTAAGAAGCAGTAGATTTAATCCTACTGTGTTTTTTTTTTTTTTTTTCCTCTGACCATCTGTGAACAGAAGTGTTTCTTCCCTTAGTGTTGAAACAAGGGAAGATTTACTATCTGTAGAGACTACAAAAGGAATGACAAGGACTTGGGTCCTGCTGGGATGCTCATCACTTAGGGAGAAGCAGAGGTATCTGAAGAAACACAAGCAGTACCTGTTAGCTCACGTTCTCTCTTTCAAAAAAGAGGCAACCTGTTTTGCCTTTTCTCTGAAGAGGTATAAGAAAAGAGCCACAATGTTCTGCACCTGTGGGGAAAGTGAGAGGATAAGAAAATAAGAAAATACACCTTGTCTTAGAGAAGGATGATCACAGACACTTTGAACTGTCAGGTCTAACATTTCAGGGTGTGAGGAGCCTGGAAGAATAAACCCACAAGGAGTCTTAAGGGCATTTAAAAATGCAAGCACAAAGTGGAAATAAAAGAATAAAAACTGGATTAATAATAAGGGGAAATTATGTTGAATAATAGGGGGAAATTATCTAAAATAATATGGGGTTTAGCAGTAAAATGAACAGTGGAAATAGGTAATTACTGAAAGACATGCAAATAAGCAAGAAAGAAGAGATTCATGATAAGCTTTGAAAGAAGATTAGGAACAGAAAGTCAGTGTCTCCCACAAATTTTTTTGGAAACTTTTTTCCTTAATTCAGTTCCATATCCTAAGACCTGATCCCATCTTTAGAGTTGATGGGTTATGCCTTTTTATCAAGCATGTTTTCTCAGCTGTGCTAACAAGTTTTTGAGCAGGAATGAAGTGTTCTGTATAAGATGGAAAATAAAAAAGCCTGCTTTAAGACTTTTAAGCTTCCTGAAACTCCTACTTTTTGAAAAGCCATTTGTTCCCAGATACAATCTCTTGAAGAATACACTAAGGCCAACTGCTTGCTGTTCCTCACTGTTTTTATAGTCAGGAGTTGTGTATGGGCCTATTTGCTGAGAAGTGTTAAATGTTGCTCAGGCTCTTTTTTGACAAAAATAGGATTTCTTGCAATTTGTGCATTAGCACTTCTATGCCAAAAGCATAAATAAAAACCATGTAGCAATATATAAACTCTAAATACTTGAAAGCAATAATCTTAGTCTCTGCTTTAAAGCAGGTCTGAGAACCTATTATGGCAAAGCAGATTTCTCCAAATTGGTTCTTCTCTCACCACAGGTAATATTCTTTAATAGGGTCATCAGCAAGCTATTCCCAGTGCATTTGCAAAAGAGAATTTGCAGTTCATATTCACTGCTGTTCAGAGAACTTTTAGGACATGAGGTGTACAGGGATGAAAAGCAGCATTAGCTGTCACCAGAAAACTGACTACAAGAAACCCGAGAGTTCAGTTTATCACAGATATAGATGTGGGTATTTTTGCAAGTGACAGGATGGATATTGCATCACTGCAGCAAGCTCTGTTCCCAGTTAGCAGGTGTTGAAGCTGACAGTGTGTGCCTTGCTCGCTGCCATGCTCAGGGAGCAGAGGCTCTGCCAGCTGCACTATCCTGCCAGTCCCCACATCACAGCCTGCAGGGACTGGAGGGATGGCACAACACAGGAAACTCATTTGAAAATGCCTGAATTTCAGCTGCCACTGAGGAATCAAGAACTTCTCAAGATATTTCAGGGTCTTTTCTGAACTGGGGACTCAGACAACCTTTACAAATACAAAGGAAGCACTTTAAATGCAACATACTAAAGTGAGCTGCAACTAAGGCTGACAATAGATTTCTGGAAGTCAAGTTGGTACCTTCTAATTCAAATATTTTATGATGCTAAAATATATTATTATATAGCAGCATATCTGCTGCTAATTTTGCATGTGCTGACGTACTTTTCTCTGATTTTTCCTTTCTTATTATGAACTCACAGCCATTTCTCTTCCACATTGAGACAGCTTCAATGAACACAGAGGATTCTGTCTGTGCTCCGCAGCAAGCAAAGGCCGCTTTCATAGAATGATGAAATATTGTAGAATATCCTGAGGTGGAAGAGTCATCAAGTCAGCTTCTAGCCCTGTGCAGGACAACCCCAAAAATCCCACCACCATTTCCAAAAGCTTCTTTAACTCTGTCAGATTCAGTGTTGTGACCACTTCCCTGGGGAACCTGCTCCAGTGCCCAGTCCCCCTCTGGGAGAAGAGCTTTTTCCTAATCTCCAGTTTAAGCCTCCCCTGACACAGCTTCAGGCCATTCCCTCAGGTCCTGTCACTGATCACCAGAGAGAAGAGATCAGTGCCTGTCTCTTCAGTATCTCCCAGAATATTCTCTATAATTTTGCCAGTCACTGAAATGAGATTGACAGGCCTCTAGTTTCCAGGGCCATCCCTTCTGGCCTTCTTGAAAATTGAGAAAATGTTTGCTAGGTTTCAGTCCACTGGGATGTGTCCAGATTCCTAAGACTTCAAAAGTCATTGAGAAAGGTCTTGTGGTGACATCAGCCTGCTCTTTGCATACCCTTGGATGAATCTGATCAGGCCCCATAGACTTACAGAGAGGCAACTGGAGTTGCAAATCCCACACAAGTTTGGGATTGACTAGGAGTTTATAATTTCACATTGTATTTCTTTCTGTATTGTTGCTAAGTTCAGTGGGATGTATTTCAGAGGAGGATAGCTCTTGCAGCTGCAGACTGCAATCTGACTCCATGAAAAGCTTTGGTATCAAACCTGATCTCAGTGAACTATGAGCAACCTGAGTACCTGAGTTACTGGGTGACTTTGGCTCTCAGAGTGCAGGGTGGGATTATTGGCTGGTTGGATATAAGCATATGAGTTTTCAAAGAGGCAGATGGAAATGTGATGTAAAGGAAAAAAAATAGTCTGGCAAGTCAGCTATTTTGCAGTGTTTAGGGTTAAATCCTTACTTCTGCTGAATAGCATTAATTAGCTTCCTTAATATGCCTCCAGGAGTATTTCAGTAATAGGAGAAAATAAAGAGGTCAAAAACCCTTCTCTGGATTTTTGCATTGTCTTGCACCAGGAGTGCTTGTTCAGCACCAAAGGTGTTTGCAAGTCATAAAATCTTGTGTCCCTTATGATGCTGGGAACCTCAAGACAAGCGTGGCTTCAGACTGACCTATGGCCAGGGCATGGTGCCTGTGCAGATTTCCATTCAGGTGTGACATTCACTGGCATGGAGGTCTTCAAGTTTTGACAGGACTTTCATAGAAGTAAAATAAGCTGCTTCCTTTCAAGATAAAGACAAGGACATATTGAGGCATCATGACTGGTTCCAGGTGATAGTGACCATCAAGCTTTTCCATTATGATTAACCAGTTGAGTTTAGGTTTATGGGATATGTAGAGCACAGCACAACCCAGAAGGCCAAGAAATATTTGTAGCACAGTGTGGCACAGCTCAGCATGTGCCTGTGCATGCTCTGGGTAGCCAGTGCATGGATCACAAGCTCCTCTGAATCCAATAGTCTAGTCAGAATAACTACATATTTTCTGTAGTCTTAAAGTGGATGTGAGATGTCCTAGGAGGAGAACACATAGAGTTCTGGCAAAATTTGTAAATGGCCAATTTTAATTTTAAATGGCAATTTGTAAATGGTTGATTTTTTCCTGGGGGAAATGTATGAGTAGTATCAGCTTTTCCAGTGCCTTCTGTGTAGAAGTGCTTGTATCACAGTAATTAAAAGGTCTGTAATTGGATGGGGAGGAGTGGGGGGGGGAGCATTTCCACATCATTTACACTAGTTGTGTGGTGCTGAGAAGTCACAAACAGGAACAGGACTCAGGCAACTATGCTGTTGATTCCCAAAAGAAACTACATCAGATCCATCTTCTCTGCATTGCTTAACCCTAGCAGAGCAGAAACTGCTTTCAGGGATGAGAGGATTGTTTTCCCTTCACTTTCAGTTCACTTCAGTGATCTTAATCAGTATGGACACTGCCAAAGAGCAGCACTCAATTGGTGCCAAATCTGGGCTGTGAGAAACAGACCTCAGCTCACTTGGGAAGCTCCACAGTCTGCCACTTCCAGGCCTGCAGATGCTTGGGATGAACTGTCTGGTCTGGCAATGCCTCCTTTCTCCCACTTTTGGTAGAGTGTACTGTCCTCTTCACACCCAGAAGGGGCCCTTGCAGCAGCTGCTCCCAGGAGGGAAATGCTTTTCCTATGCTGCTGGAGCTTTCCTGAGCCACAGGATCTCCCTTTGTAGCCCAAGCCACAGGGGACCAAACTAGACCAAATTTAAAAACTGGCAGTGTCTAACAGAGGCTTCTTCTTCAAGTTCTGACCATTTCAGCCATAAGTATGAAACAAAAATGTTATGGATGTCTTTTTTTCCTCTTTCCCTATGCTGCACAAGCACACATCATAAGGAAAAGTCTGGGCTGTGCAGAAGCAGGTGGTAAAATTCCTATTGATTTCAAGAGAGCCTAGGTTTTACTTCAGAAATAAACTGCAGAGCTGTGCAATAAATTAATTCAGCATCCCAGATGCAAACTCATACATTTTTCTGTTTAAATTGTGCTACTCTGAGTGTAGAGTGGTGCTATGGGAGTGTAAATGATTCCAGTGTTTGCCACTTGTTATTGAAAATTAGATGCCGTACTTAATCTGCCTAAACTCCCAAACTAGTGACACAATTCAACTACAAATTGTAGTTGTGCAAAACTGAGCAAGCTGACTGAAAACAGGTTCAGTCAAATAGGTGCCTGGGTGTTCATAATGGATACCACGTTACACATGCCAGTTCATTGCTGTCTGTGCTTTCCCCATGCATACATCCTTGACTTACATTTTTACTTAATGGTAGGCCCATTCCTTTCATCCCAAAATACTGAGAAGGAAACTGAAATGAAAAATTTAAATAATTGTCTAATTTTGTACCAGCAGAAAGTCCTTTGGCACAGATTTGCAGTGAAACAGGGATTATTGACAGCTTTGTCAAGTTTCCCATATGGACAGTTTATGCTGATTTCCAGGAAGTTGCAAATAATTGAAGTTAAAGATCTCTGTAGTTTGTCTGACAAGGCTAAAACAAGAAACATGTATATACTTGATTTTGGGAGGTTTATCATTTATGGTGCTGCTGGTTTGCTTCTCCAAGGAGCTAGCAGGTTGCCTTTCATCACCAAACAGCAGAGACTGATTTGGCACTGCCAGAAATGATCATAAAGTGACTCCCATAAAAGATCAGACAGTGCAACCTGAAGAAAACTGGTAATGTCAGGGAAAATGAAGCAAACCCTTCTATGTGTTGAGTAAGGGTTCATTTCACCTGTCTTTGGTGGCTATGATCTCATTTTCAATATGCAATAAAACCAGTTTTAATGAAAGAAAAGCTTGCCAGCCTGACAGCTAGACATCCTTTTTTATGGTGAAGATGTCTGCGGCAGTAAAAATTTGTTTATTAAAGTCTCTGAATATGTGTAATTATAGGGTACTGTGTGATAAATAAAGATGAAGTTAGGCATGAAATAAATGGTATTTTAGATGCATGAAGTAGTTGTTAGATGCCTTGAAAGCATCTTAGCTCACATTGGTAATGTGAGCTAAAAAAATGGACTTTCCTTGATGACAAAAATAGGCAAAATTACCAATGATCCAATCCAACAACAAAATCACCACAGTCATTATTCCTGAAATTTGTGTGCATGACTAGATTTGCATTGTATATTTTATATGTTTGCACTACTAAGACAGTCAATAGGGGCAGGACCAAGAATCTACTGATAACTGATGTGTGTTGTAATTATGCTGGGTCTGGTTTATATCTGGTGATAAGATTCCTGTGTTTATATAATTTAGACACCTGAAAAGAAAAATGGGAGTTTGGAACCTCAAAAACCAAGGGAGTTTCTCTTTCTGCTGATTCATGGAAAATAATAGGGCTGAAGGTTGAGAGGTTATCTAGTCCATCCTCCTAAATCAGTGTAAGCCCAGTGCCTTTTGTGAAGCCTCTGAGGAACCAGGAGCAGATGAAGAGCATTTAGATATTCCGAGGCTACTCTCATGCCCATTCTTTGGTGCTCTTTTTTTAGATTGCTGCAGTAGTCTTTTCTACACCAGTGCTCCTGACCTTTTCTTCTTCCTCCATAAGGTTTATTAGGGGAGAAATAAAACTCTAGAAACACCTACTGTTCTTGCAAAAAAAGAACTCACAGTTGATCTTCTCAGTGGAAATGAACACAGAATCTTGGGTTTATTCACCTTCAGACAATAGGTTTGCCCACACGTCAGAATGGTGCATTTATGGAATGTCACAACTTGTTGCCCTTGTTAGAGGCCTTTAGGATTAGCTGGTTTTCTGCAAGAAATAGGAATTTTTTATCTTCATTGACATATAAGCAGTCAGTGAAGCTCAGGATCATGCCTCACTGGAAATTTTAATGGCAGTTGATACTAGAAAAGTCTACTTCGCATTGTACCAGTATGGTGTATTTGCTGACTTTGGGAGTGTTCTATCTGAATGAAAATCTCTGAAGTATTTATGGTTGGTGCTTAACTTTAGGAAGCTGTAGAACAATGTGTAGGTCAGGTATTGAAAAATGTGATGGGATATTCTGCATTTCTATCTGGCTAGAGACATGTTACCTTTTGTTTGTTCTGTTTGTTCTGATAGAAACACTGAAAATCATGGAACTGAGAAAAATTTTATGCCATTTTCCAGGTTTCTGTTTCCCTTCTCAACCCCTTACTATTGTACTGACTCAATTCAGCTGATGTAATTAAGAAGTTGAAATTACCTCTGAGTTTTCATACTGCTCAGTTCTTCATCTTACAAAAAATGTTGGAGTTTAATGAATGTGTTACAGTAGGAATTGCTTCAACTAGCACTACATAGGATTTACTTTGAACAGGAAATTCTAAGAGATTCTATACAATCTAAAACTAGGTGTAGTAAACAATAGTAATATTTCTTTTTATGCCTACAGTCAGGATCTCCTCTTCTTGTTGCAAACCTTGGCCTGGAGATTTTCTTCCTGTAAATTTTGGTCATGACTTACTGAAACCAGGGAAGTTTTTTTAGTGACACAGCAAGGATGTGGTACAATTGTCTTTAGACTACTCTTTTGTGTCTCTGTGTTGTTGTGCTTAGCATTCTCAGTGTCACCTCCAAAGCTTACATAGAGTTCTTGTTTGGCAATAAAAGTACTGGCTTCCACTAGGATTCCCAGGGCTGAATTTGGCCCATAACTTCAGAGTGCTCTCAGAGTGAGTGTGATTTCCTTCTGAAAACTTTGCTTGTCCTAAAAATATCATTCAAATATCTAAAAACCTACTTGTCAGACTCTTAGAAGGCAAGCAATGATGTAGATCTCCAGAGTTCATCCACTGTTGCTGCCTGAGTTCAACACCCAAACACTCTGATCAGCTGTACCAGATTGATGTTTGTATGGGGACATTTGTATGTGAACATTTATAGCACCAGCACACAAAATATCACACTGCATCTTTTCATTTTCCTCACAAGTACAAACAGTTTAGAATATTTTAAAAGTCATTAAATATGCAGAGAACTAACAGACCTAGTTTTAATTTAAAAAATAATGGTCATTTTAGAAGGTTCCCTTTGCAAATCTATTAGATCAAATCCTCCAGTCTCACACTTCTGCATCCCAACATTTCATCTTCGTGTCATCACTTTCCAACAGCAACAACCAAGTGTGTAATCCTTAATAGTTATGAGGAATTTCTCCCTTTCTGACTCTGAATTTTACTTATGAAGAGCTGGAATTAAATTCTCATCCAGCAAGTGTTCTGTCTTTCAAAATAACTAAGTTTTCATTTACCCACAGATTAACTCCATGAGTATATCATCCTCAGGACAGATAAGGCTTTGATGTCAAAGAATTAAAACATTAATCTCTCTTGCAAAGTCAGTGTGCATTTCCAGAACTCTTTGAGGTTTTCCTAATTTTTTATCAATTTATGTCTGCATTTGACATTTAGTATGTCCTCTATTTTCTCTTCCCTAAAACTTTGGACATCTTTGTCTGCTGATTGTAATTTCTTTCTTGTATTTTCTTCACTTTTTGCTTCTTTGAGGAAATCAATTATGAAATTTTTAATTCATTATCCTAGCACTGTCTTCATATTGGGCATGACCTTTGAGATTTTGCAGTTTTGGCTGATTTAATTGGCCAAATGACACCCTCCTCCTGTTTACTGAATTCCTCTCCTTGCTATAGAATCACATTTGTTACATCTGGGTGACAGAGTTCTCTCAGCTGCAATATTTGAAACCATGTCAGAAGAGCTTTTTCTTTCTTATCACTCTCTTCTTTCTTTCAAAATATATTATATTAATTAGTTTTTAAATCACAAGTTTGAGGATCTCTGTGTAGTCTCATTCTTATCTCTCAGTCCTTTACAGTGAGGCTGTCCTCAATTAGGTTGTGATGGCTATTTATATCACTCTGGAATGTTCATCTCCAATTATAAATCTGTACAAAAGGCCAAGTCTGAATTTACACGGAGCATACTTCACGAGTTCTCATCATATAACTGACTGAAGTGTGATCAAGGAAACTAAGAGAGACTTGCGAAGACAATTAAAGTTCTCTTGAAGGCATTTAAGTTACTGAGGTTCTATTAAAGTGATGAAATCAGGATTTGATGCCAGAATGGAAATTTTACATTAGATTTGGTATCCTATCTGTCAGGCTGTGAATTTCTTTTCTATTATACACAATAGAAATAAAAGCAGATCTCTTAACATCATTGCAACTAGTTTACAAAAAGATTTTTGTTCCTCTATACAGATATAAATTTTGATATTTGTCTTGGGATTTTTTTTTTAGCTATCTAAGCTGGAAAAAAACCCCACCTGTCTCTTTTGTCCCAGATGAATATCCATTAACTTCAGGTGAATTTTATATAGTCTGTCTTTCTCATAAAACATTTATTTTTAATTGTAAATATTGCTTTTAAATATAGTACAAGGGAATGGTATACTACATTTAATGTAATAAGCCTTTGGGTAAAAGGTAGATGCAATCAATAGATTGAACACACGTGAAATCTAGGTAAAGACATGTGGGGATATTTTTTTCTACTGTTATCCTTTCTTTGTCTTTCCTTCTTCCTCTCTGTCTTCTTCTAACTTCTTCTTCAAATATATTGTAAGCCAGACTAAAAGATCCCAGTCAATGCCTCAGTAAGTGCCTTGTGTCTGAATAAGTTAATGTTAGATAAGTTTATGTTTGCTAAGTTAAAGTTCATGAAGTATCTTACTTTTTCTATAAGTTGTTTTAAAATTTAACAAGTACATTATTCTACCTTAGTGTTCTAAAGTTTGCAAGTAAAAGTTTGTCACTGAAGCTTCTGAGAATATAGTTGTTTCTCCCACACACCACCCAGAGTGAATCAAACAACCTTCCCCTAAACCCACTGAGCAGACCAGGGCATAACAAGTTGTTCAAACCCTATCATTCACCTATATGATCCATCCACAGATGCTTTTTTTCCTACTCTTTTAATGGGTTGGAATATATTCTTCAGTCAGATTCTCTTATGGAGGCTGATTTCAGGATTCCTACAGCAATCTAGAAATATCTACTGCACTGAATTTTAGCTAGAAAACTGCTTATTCCTGAGCCCTTATTTTGCTTGGGCACTCTGTAGAGCTGGTTTTCTCATCTGTGTCAAGACTAGGGGTGAAATATCTATGGAAGAGCAGTGTCTCCATCACTTAGTCCATTTTATCCATTCTTTTCCCTCTTTGAGACCTGTGTGCTTCCTCGATTAGTCTCAGGGTGAGGAAATTAGTCTAACTTAAGTTGTAGTAACTGGAAAGCCCCAACCAGTTGTTGATTTTAGTGCCTAATGTCATTGGGATTACACCAGTGATGAATTTAATGCAAGTTTAACAAACACAGTCCAACTATAAAAATGTATTGTATAAAGCTGAAAATCCCTTCACCCAGTTCATTAAACAATTTCCACATTGGAGAGTAGTTCAGTGACACTTTTTTCCCATTTGTAAACATTTGCTTCTTGCTTTAAAATTCCCAGTTATAATGCATCCAGTTGTAGATCTTATCTACAGTCTAGGGTGAATTGTACAATAACAGCCTTTAAACACTGCAGTGTCTTCCCTCTAAGCACTACTCTCTGGGCTGGTTCTACTGTGAAAGCTCCTGCAAGGGCTGGGACTCTTTTCTTCAATACTTTTCACTAGATCACAGAATCTCTCTCTCCTGCTGTCCTGCTCAACAGGACCCTCAGCTTTAGCACTGAAGATAGCTGATTCCTTCTAATGAGGGACCATAAATTTGTGTAGAATTCTTCCAACAGCAAACTCTCTGGGAGTTCAGGCTTCTTCATAGTATCCCCGTAAATATTTGACTTTCTAGAAGCTTATTGCTCTTGAAATTATAGACTTCATGTGAAAAATATTGTTCTAGGAATGGCAGAAAAAAACAGCAGCTGCACTAATAACCCTCTTATTTCTTATTTTCCAAGTCAGTATTTCTCAGGCAGTATGTTGTGGTCACTGGGGATCAAAGAAGAGGAGTCAAAAATCTTCACAATTGAGTCTAATATCCACCTTGGTGTGACTGATGTCCTGTCAGCAGTTAAAAGTAGCTCTTATCCTGGCTTGTGTAAACTGCAAAAGGAGATGCATCTGCAAAGGGTTTAAGGAATACTGCTTTAGAGTTGGTATAGAAAATGAGTTTCCTGAAAACTGGTGAAGTGTTCACAGTCTAAACTTAAAGTCTCAGATAGGATTCATGGAGATGAAGAATCTGATGTTAATTGTGAATTTATTGAAGGAGAATAAAAAAATAAATCCTCAAGATCTATCTGAAACATCCTGTTTGAAAATGTCTATTTTGAAGGAACTACACATGTATTTTCCTTTTCTCTGTGATGACCTATAATATTTTGACTCAGTATAGTTGACTAGTGAAAGTTGCCTTGCAAGCTTTTAATGACTTTTCATCCTTTCACTAGTTTACAAATCATGCAGAAAACTTTCATCAATAGTTGCCAGCATTTTAATTCTGATTCCCACATCAAAATTAATCAATCTCCTTTACAAGTCTACCCACACCCTTTGTTTTCCTGTCAGCAGATAGCACAACAGAGCTGAGGGAAATAAATTTAAACAGACCTGAGGGAAAGAAGTTCAGTGTGAGTGATTATAGTGTCTTTCTTTCCACTGTCCTTGTTTCTGTCCTTTGCCTGGAAAGGCAAATGGATTGTGAGCTGGGAGAAACTGAGAAGAAAAGCTGTCCCCTTTTGCTTGGTGAAGGACAGACTAGCAGGTGTGAAGCAAGATGTATCCATCCTACTGTTAGCAGTTCCCATTTACCAGCACACTTTAGCTTGAAAATGAACACACTGTGTTCATTTTGTACTTGCATCTGCAATTGATGCACAGATCCTGTAGAGCCCTGCCTTGAGAAAATAAATCATCTTATATTCTTCTAATGGTGCATTTCATTTCCTTTATTTGGGCTCTGTTTATTTAAAGCTTTCTGAGCATTGACTCTGTAGTATGTAAATAACCTCAGGCAGTCCAATCTATTGGGAAGAACATCTCCAGTTATTTATTGTTTTTCTAAAATGGCACATATGCAAAAGCAGACTGTGAAAAATATCACTGCGTAATAATGTTATATAATTGTGTATATCATAAAGAGGGCAATGTGCTATCTACTCTTAATTGCCACTTCCACTGTAGTATCTTAAGGCACAAGTCTCTTCTTGGAGTAGTATACTTGTTTATGGAAGCAATAACTCCCTGCCAGATAAATGGTGATGCCATCATTGTAACAACTTCATAGTCATGTCCTGTGTGCAGTATTGGGGCAGGATTTCAAACTGCTTTGTTTATCCACATGTGTTTCCCTTGTTGTGGATATCTGTGTTTTTGGGAATAGCTAATACAAAGTGATTGGCAGCATTTTGATAGTTTTTGCACTCACTTCCCTTCAGTTTTGCAGGGGTCTGCCTATGGGTGGCTCAGTGCAAAGTAAAAGTTGACTGTAGGTGTTAAGTATTACTTACTCTGTATTTTTAGTAGTATATGCACAGTGTGATCATCTGACTGAAACAGGCAAAAGAAAAATGAATTCCAAGGAAGCAAAGAGCAAACTGCTCTATGTAGGAGAACATTCCAAATTGATTTTCTCTAAAGACAAATACAGCAAAATTCTTCTTTTTGTACTTGTGTGAAACAGAAGGTAAGCCTGCATACTGCTGAGCTTTTTTTGTTTTTCCACATCCAACTCTCTATTGGCAAACGTAGTTTAAGTGTTTGGTGCAGTGGGCTAAGCTCTGTCAGTACCTCTCAATAGAATCACAGAATTACTAAGGTTGGAAGAGACCTCTATGCTCATGAAGTCCAGCCATGAATCTTACACCACTACATTCACCACTGGAGCCTATTGAGTGCTACATAGAGCCAAGCTGCCCTGTCCCAAAGGCAACAAACTTCAAGCATATCCAGAGTTTCAAGGTGTCCCAGGGAGTGCTGATACTGTGTTGCCTTCCCTCTGTAGATGCTATATTTGTAGGGAAGTTTGATTTTCTTTACCTACTTAATCTCCTTTTGGCACCTAGTGAAGTGTATTGGGAGGCTGAAACAAGACCCCAGAAACAAATCATTCTATTAGCTGAGCACCCTAGCTCTGTTGAGGAGGAAAAGATGTTTTGAATGAAGATTTCCTACATGAGACAGGTCAGAAGCAGAGAAGATAGAAGATCAGGTAGAATCTGCAGGATGGGCAGCTATAGTTTTGGCTGACCTGTATTCCATTAAGAGAAGTTCTGAGGCATTTCAGAGTTCATAGCTGGTCTTAGCCATGGGGACAATGGGAGGAAGGAGGTCATTGCTGTTATGCAGAATGATATTGGCAGGGATAGCTCCTGCTTGTTTAGTGAGAACATCTGTGTCTGCTTCAACTCAAAGCCCATCTTTATAGAAGAGGTGCTTCAGCCACCTGATCAGCTCTCTGGCCTCCTCAGAACTCCCTCCAGCAGATCCATGTCCTTCCTGTGCTGGGCACCCTGGAGCTGATGCAGCCCTGCAGGTGGGGTCTCTGCAGAGCAAAGCAGAGCAGAGCAGAGCAGAGCAGAGCAGAGCAGAGGGGCAGAATCCCCTCCCTGTCCCTGCTGCCCACGCTGCTCTGGATGCAGCCCAGGACAGGTTTGGCTCCCTGGGCTGTGAGTCATGACTCCATTGCTGGGCCATGTCCGTCCTGTCACCACCAGCACCCCAAGTCCTTCTCGGCAGGGCTGCTCTGGGTCTGTTCATCTCCCAGCCTGTGTTGGTACTGGGACTTGCCTCAGCCCAGGGGCAGCACCTTGCTCTTGGCCTTGTTGAATCTCACAAAGTCCATGTGGGTACAGGTCCCTCTGGATGATATCTCATCCCTCAGGCATGTCAACCATACCACTAACTTTGGTGCTGGGAATTATAATTTAATTCGGTTTCTTGAATAGTAATTTATTCAGCTGAGACTAGATCTCATTAAAATACCTAAAAAGATATTGACTGTACTTTTGCCCATAAATAACTGTTATATTTTTATTAAAATTTGTACAGTGCATGTTTGCAAATGGAATTTAAGCTCCTTTCTAAGCTGTATTCTTTTGGACAGACATAGAGAGATTTGGGATTTCCTCAAATGGAATAAAACTGTACCTGAAAATATTGTCTCATGCTAGAACACAAGCTGAGTTGGAAAAATAGTATATTTTACAAATAGTGAGAATTAAACTATAATTAAATACAACAAAGAAGGAATTGCCAAGTGTAATATACATCATTAAATTCACAATATGTCTGGCAAGGATACAGTATATTCTGGAATATCTTTGCAATTTTCAACTTCTTACATTGTTGTTTTACATTGTTGTTTCATTATCAGCAAGGTCAAGAGAACTGACATAGGATCAGAAAGTTGACAGAAAAGAGTAAGGGTGAAAAGAGGTAGGAGAGAAAAGTGAGTTATGCAGCAGCAAAAGAAAGGAAGGAGGCCTCCACCCATTCAGCTGAATACACAGCAGCTTGAAAAAATAAATTCAAGCTGTGAAAGGCCGCCTGTTACTGGCATCATCAGTGGCCTTTGAAGACATGAGGGAGAAAGCAGAAAAGCTGTCGTGCATCATCCTGTGCTGCAGCAATTCATATCTGCTGCTGAGGACAACCCAGCAGGCAGTGGCAGCTGCCTTGGTGAGGAGGTGCTGCTGTGCCCTGTGCCTCTGCTCCTCGAGGCTGGCAAAAGGAGCTGTGCAACAGAGACTGTGTGACCCTGGGTGTGCTGGAACAAGGGACTTCCTTTTCACTGAATGCAAAGTTACCTTCTCCTGCGTTTAACCAGGCTCAGGCCAGTGGGGAGGTTTTGAAGCTTGCAGTGAAAATAGGTCATTGTAGAAAACAGCTACTATGTCAATTCTGTAATACTATTTTTGGATACCAAAACTCTCAGAATTACTTTTCAAAAAAGAGATGAGAGAAGCAGAAGAGCATCCTGTTCCTGCAGGATATGATCAATTTTGTCATCACACAACATTTTTCTTATTAATGCTTTTTATAAGCTTATTTACAAAGTAGTAGTAAAAGTGAATGTTCAATGCCTGGTTTTACATATTTAATGGTCTAAATTGCAGTCTGAAGTGGATGGTTTGAATTGCAGTACAGTCAAACCACTACTTGCAGCTACTTTTCAAGCGTTAGCGTCAAAAGTTCAAGTCAAGTGCCAGAAAGCTGATATTCAGAACACATATCAGGGTCTTTTGTAGGCTCTGCAAAGGCAGATGTAGCAGTATCAGGCAGAGGTGACCAGAGGAACTCCTGTTAGCATTCTTAACACCTTTCTTGAGCATATCTGCCAGCTGCTCCTCCCATCCATTCTGTCCTGCCTCCTTTGGGACAGTGGTTGTCCTTTGTCATTTTCTTCTGGTGTCCTGTGGCATCCCAGAGTCACAGAATCTCATGATATCCTGAGTTGGGAGTGACTCACAAGGATCATTGAGTCCAGCTCCTGGCCCTGCACAGGACATGCCAAGAGTCACCATATATCTGAATGTGTTGTCCAAGAGCTTCTTGAATTCTGTCAGCCCTGCTTCTCTGACCACTTCCCTCGGGAGCCTGTTCCAGTGCCTAACAAACCTCTGGGGGAAGCACCTTTTTCTGATATCCAATAACCTTTTTTCCAATTTTCTAATTTTCAATTTTCTGGTATCTAATAACCTAAACATCTCTTGACACAACTTCAGGCCATTCCCTCAGGTCCTGTCACTGGTCACCAGAGAGAAGAGATCGGTGCCTGCTCCCCCTCTTCTCCTCATGAGGGAGCTGTAGACTGCAATGGAATCTCCCCTTAGATTCCTCTTCTTCAGGCTGAACAAACCAAGTGACCTCAGCTGCTCTTCATATGGCTTCCCCTCAAGGCCCTTCACCATCTTCACTGCCATCCTTTGGATGCTCTGTAACAGCTCAGTGTCTTTTTTATACTGTGGTGCTCAAAATTGCCCCCAGCACTCGAGGTGAGGCCACTGCAGAGCAGGGGGGACAATCCCCTCCCTTGCCTGGCCATGCTGTGCCTGTTGCCCCCAGGACAGGGCATCCTGGCTGCCAGGGCACTGCTGGCTCATATTTGATTTGGCATCCAGCAGGACCCCCGGGTCCCTTTCCACAGTGCTGCTTTCCATCATCTCATTCCCCAGTCTGTCCATACACTCAGGGTTGCTCCATCCCAGGTGCAGAATCCAGCACTTTCCATTGTTGAACTTCAAACCATGGGACCATTAGAGATAAAACTGTGCTACATCTGGAGTTTTGGAGGAAGTCAGGGTAGGTAAGCAAACTTCAACTCCAGCACTTTCATTTAGGGTATTATCACCTCTTATCTCTAAGCTATATTAAATCTAAGGGCCTCTCTGCCTTATATGCTGCCAAATAAAAAGGGAGTCCAGATATTCTGGCAAGGTTTATAGGCAGGCTGTCGGATAAAATCTGAAGAAATACAGGCATAAAAAGACTACAGACATCATATTACTAGCCCTTCTTTTTATTAAGTTGCTTTACTGGAGAAAATGGTTTATTTTAGGTAATAAACCATCTTTTCTTTGTCTCTGTTTTGCAGGCAGACAGTGGTAGCTGAAAATGCCATCCTCTTCCTTCCAGTGACTTAGCAGAATGGCAGCATGTCTGAGAGGCAAGTAAAATAGAAGAAATTGCTAAGATGGTTTTAAAGCCATCTTGAGTGAGGTTGCAGAACCTCAGTCAATGCTGGAATGTCAATGCTTCTGCAGGTCCTTTAGCACTACCTTCCTGCTTCACTCAAATAAATTCATACATTCAAGTCTGCTCCTGTATATTGTGCCCAGTGATTGAACCAGAAAGTCTTTGCTACCTGCCTACATCCATTTTTAGCAGCAGTACCTTTCTATTTTGAGTTGTTTTTTCAAGTGGGAAACAGTCTCATGAGAAGCTACAGCGATCTGAAAGAGCAGTAAGTTAGTTAGCAGTCATGAGATGCTGCTGGGAAGAAATGTAATCCCCATAATTTAAATATGCAAAACACAACCCTGCCTTTTTGATCAGAAAATAATCTTTCAGTTCTGATTATGCTCCATTCAGACAGCAGGTTACCAGGCAGGGCTGCAATTTTGTGTTAGCAGAAGGCAGAAAGAAACAAAGGTGAATATTTTACCACACTATTCCCATTGCTTTTTAAGCAGGTCTCCCTAGGTTTGCTATAGTATGGTTGCTGGAATCACCTATGCATTTAAGCCAGTTCTATAAACCTATTCAAGGAAACAGACTAGACCAGATGTATTTTTTCATACCTTTTGCACTTAGTTGCCTAATAGTAAATAGGATTTGCCACCTATTTTTATCTGATTATATAAACTGAGCTTGGTAGTACTGCTAGGCACTGATTTAAAGCTGAGATAGTCAAGGTCACAAATCCACCATTTACTTGTGAGGTCTGTCAAGTGTTGAGGTATATTTATGGGAAAGTGTGGGAGGAAGTTAGTGCATTTCCAGTGACTTGCTCAGACTGCCGGTCAAGGTGCTTTGAGCACAAAATTAATGTTATGTTACTTTTTATCCCATTCATTTCTGCCATAGCAGAAGGGCTTGTTTCTCAGATAAGGTTTGGAAACAAGCAGTTATACCAAGGGGAAAACATGTGAGGTGTTTGCATTTTTCTGAGACTATTGACCTCCCAAGGCTCCCTGTCAGTCACGCCAATGGAAGTGTGCAAGGAATTAACCCTGCTTCAAATTTCCATCATACTTTGTAGACTTTTTTTTTAATGAAACCTGGAAACTGCTTAGCCTCAAATATCTTAATGACCTGGAAAAAGCAAATGCACCTTCTAACTGATTATGGATAAAATGTTATGATAAGCATCTCTGTTTTTTGGGTGTTTTTTTTTTGTTTGTTTGTTTTTTTGTTTTTTTTTTTAAGAGTAAGATTTATGATCAACTTTTAAATGGAAAGAGCTGGCTGAGTCAGACCAGCTTTGATGCCAAGTTCTATAATGGAAGGAGAAGATACTCTCAGTTCCAAAGTATTAACTACTTTATTCCTAAATTGACAACACCATGCACATGGGTGAAATCTGTTTCCCACCAGGACTATATAACAGGAGTCAAGATGTGGTTTTGTCAGGACAGTGGAGTAGGAATTATAGGAGCAAAAGGGTTCTTTGCATACTTGAATAAATAATAAATATAAAGCAAAGAGGGTACTCACTCATACCATAGAGCATGTTCACTCTGGGACAAGAAGTGTAATTGATTTAATTTAAACTAAAAATATTTAAGGAACCAATACTTAATAGTTAATTACAGCCCACTTAAAACACTGTAGAAGACATTGGCATGAAACTGAATTTAGCTATACCTGCTGACAGTGATTTATACAATATCCTTCAGCTCTATACAGCATCGAGCGACAAATTTGGGTCTTTTAATTTCAGCATTCACTTTGGTAGGAGAAAAGTGGTCAACAATTCTAGCAATGTAATTTCCCTTTCATTACATGAAAAGGAGTCAGGCATAACCAGTACTAGCACTCTCAGGGATAGCTATGGACCCTGTCCTACAAGAGCAGCTAATTCAATTCCAGCCCCAGTTCTGACTGTTAAGTTCAGCTGTCAGCCTTAACTGGGAAAAAACCCATAATTTTGGAGTGGAAGTTGGAGCACAATATATACTCTGTGATAATTCACTTTAATTTTTTTTTTTTTTAATTGGAATCAAGCTGGGCCAATAACAGCAAAAATCAGCTTTTTGTTTAAGAACTTGCTATAAATGGAGGTGTAAAGTACTGGGCATGTACATTTTAAAATAGATAAGAAGCTGTGCTTGAAAGAGCATGTAAGAAGGGGCTGGGATCTCCCTTGGCATACTGCTCTTGGCAAAGCACAGATGGAGCTCCATGACTCAGCTTCCTTGTTCTGCTGAAAAGATAGGACAAGTCCTTGGTAGATCCAAAGTGTTATTCTCCCTGTGCCTAGGCAGCTCCAAAGACAAATTCAGTTTGGTGGTACATGCAGCCTTCTGCCCAGACCACAGCTCTCTGTCCCTATCTGCTCACACTGCAGATAGAATGCTGTGGGCATTATGTTGTATAACTGTCAGCATATTTTTCCCATACAGCTACTGGCAAGGTAAAATTGTGACTTATCCAGAGGCTAAAACTCTAACTCTTAGATCTTCATGTCCCTTAAACTCCTTAAACTGCTTGCTGAAAATGAAATATGCAGTCTGTATGGACACAGGCATTTATGACTGACTGGTGATACCAAGTCTTCAGAGAGACACATTGTTCAAGCAGATGGTAGCTGCTTTCAGCTGCCTTTAACCAGGAGATGAAGGGACCAGCTGGAGTCTTACTAGTGCTTGAAAAGCCAAGGCAGCCAATCATTGACATTTCTCTCAGCCACATGGTTTCCAGAAAAAATGATTTTTAATGTCTCTTCTGCAGTGCAGAGTTCCAGCCAAGAGCTACAGCCCAGCAAGTAGAAAAGGCAGAAGAGGTTTTATCGGCTGGGACTGATACTGATTTTGTCACTGGCTGTGAGAGCAAAAGCTGATTGCCATATAGGCATATGAGAGAGAACCATCTAAATCAGGAATGAATTCTTAGCCAGGCAACCCACTGACAATGGTGAAGTGCTAATGGAGTTTCTACACTGAAATGTGCAGTAGTTTCAATGTGGACAGCATGTGCACCATGAAATCCAAATTTTCATAGTGTCGAATGGCTTGTTGGTTTTTCAGAATGAAAATTGGTAATCAGCCTGTTTATTTTATATATTACTCAGGAGTTTCAAAATTTCTCTGATAGTTTAGTGCTGATTGCAAACTATGCTATGCTGCATATAAATGGCTGGTTACAATATAAAAAAAATACATGGAAACTTAGATTGCTTGGAATTAAGCAATTCTGATAGCTTAGTGCTGATTGCAAACTATGCTATGTTGCATATAAATGGCAGGTTACAATATGAAAAAAATGCATGGAAACTTGGATTCCTTGGAATTTAGCCACACAGGTTATTTCAATTATATATAAATATATATATATATATATATATGTAAAGAGAGAGAGAGGTTTTCTCCTTTCTATTTGGACAGTCCTCTCTCTTATCTAAGCATCGTGTGTGGCAGGGCCAGCCTAGGAGCAAATCCCAAGCCCTTTCCTTTCTGTTTGCAATCCTTCTAATGACTGCAGGCAGTGTTTTAGCTTCCATTGAAGCACAAATTTTCAAGTCATAGAATGGATAATTTTGGAAAATGTCTGACTAAAGTTCATATGTATGCATGCAAGGGCAGCGAGCAGATATTGCTGGTTTGGAAATACTGCCAGCATCCTCTTCCCTGCTGCCTGGGGAGCAGGCTTCTGCTCTACTCTCTCAGGAGCTGTGAAGCAGGGGCTGGAGGAGCTCTGCTGCAGTGCTGTGCTTGTCTCAAAAGCCTGTAGCGTGTGCACTTCATCACTTGCATAACCAGTGCCCAATTGACCACCAGATGGCCTTTGCAGAAGCACGAAGTTAAGGTCAAGATTTTTATTTCCGATTTGCAGGTAGACACTGCTTCCAGACCTGCATAATCAGATTCTCTGTGCACCAGCTAATTTCCTAAGGCATAATGTATTTAGATGGGTAGAAAATGGCTTACATTTTTCCTGAAGCACTACAAAGGTAAGTGGCAATCCTCAGTATCTTTCTTGTAGAGAGGCAGGATAGAGACATGAATTGTTAATCACACAGGTTCTCCATTCACTCCCAACAGGCATTGCAGGGCTGTGGTGCCTCCAGCTGGCTCAGGAGGGTTTAGTTTGCAACAGAGTGGGAAACATCTGTCTGTTGTAGCCACAACATCAGGGTTGCAGAAAATGTTGCAAAATGGGTTGGAGAAACTGAATGAGCATCAGGGTGGATGTTTCAACACTGAGTTTTACAGCTGCAGCAGTAGCTAGAGTTTTTAACCTAGGTACATCTGCTGTATTCTGTCAATGTGGCAGCAGAGTCACTGTCAGGAAGCTAAACACTGAGCTGTGCAACTTTCAGCATTGGTAACACTGATAAATCTGCACCTGAACCTCTGGTGTAAATGGAAAATAGGAGTGTATACAGGACTGCACTGGAAGAAGTGATGTCTGTTGCTGGGAACTGGATGCTGAAAAGCATTTCCAAGTGATTTCAGTCCCAGTTAGAAATTGCCCTTCCTGTGCCAAACTGACACAAAGCTCCCACTCCTTCTTCCACATGTCCCCTCAGATCTACAGAATCTCAAATCATGCTCTGTTCCCATCTCACTTTTGCTTCTGCTGCAGCTCCCCAAGCCATCACTCTGTGTGTGTGTGTGCAGTATTGCCTCTCACAGCAGTCCAAGGTAGTCTAGATGAATAGGTGGGTTATTTAATTATTCAGTTTTCTCAAGGGCTGTTTCCTTCTTTCTTATTCCAGGTGAGTCAAAGGATGTTTGTGACTCTGTGTTTGTATTGCACAGGGTGCTGCTGAGGTAGGGACATGGCACTTCTGGTTAGGAAAAAATGAGGATGCTTAGAGTTCCTAGAACTATCTCCCCCTTGTCTGTCTCTTTCCTCAATGCTGATGGGTTATCAGTCACCTTAGAGCCTTCAGAGATCCATAGCAAAGGATGGGCTTGAAATTACACTAAGGAATTAGATTCAATTGTTTTTAAATTAGATGGCTGGAAAAATCTTTATATCCTATTTAAGGTTCAATGAAAAGTCCAGCCAAAATACTGATGAATTTTCCTTTCACCATCAATATAGATTTATGAAATGCTCTTGTATGTCCTGTGACTGTGAATTTATATAAATCACCACCTATTTCTTGTCATTACCAGACATATGCCACGAAGTGTGAATGAGTAGGACTGCTTGTGAACTTCTACATGTAGAATCATGGAAGCATTAGGGTTGGAAAAGATATCCAAGACTGAGTCTTGGACCAAATACTACCATATCAATCAGACCATAGCACTAAATGCCACGTCCAGATGTTTCTTGAACACTTCCAGTGTTGATCAGTCCCACATTTCCCTGGGCAATTTCCGTTCCAACTCTTAACCACCCTTTCAGGGGAAAAATTCTTTCTGACATCCAATATGGACCTCCCCTGGTGTAGCTTGAGGCCTTTTCCTCTCATCCTATCACTGGTTGCCTGGGAGAGGAGCCCAACACCCACCTGGCCACAACATCCTCTCAGGTTGTTGTAGAGAGCACTAAGGTCTCCCCAAGCCTCCTTTTCTCCAGGCTGAACAACTCCAACTCCCTGAGCTGCTCCTCATGTAAGTAACTCTCTAGACACCTCACCAGCTCCATTGCCCTTCCCTGGACATACTCCAGCACCCCAAAGTTCTTGTTGTGAGGGGCCCAGAACTGAACAGAGCATTTGAGGTGTGGCCTCACCAGTGCTGAGCACAGGGGGACAATCACTGCCCTGGTCCTGCTGGACACACGATTGGTGTGGGATGCAGGGTGGGATGGCACTGGCCTTCTTGGTCACCTGGGCACAGCTGCCTCCTGTTCAGCCACTGTCAGCCAGCACTCCCTTTTCCTCTAGGCAGATTTCCAGCTACTCTGTTCCTAACCTGTAACACTGCCTGGGGTTGTTGAGGCTCAAGTGTAGAACAGGGCACTTCACCTTACTGAACCACACACTGCTGGCCTCAGCCCATGGATACAGCCTGTTCAGATCCTTCTGCAGAGCCTTACTAGCCTCCAGCACATCAACACTCCCACACAACTCGGTGTCATCTGTGAACTGAATGAGGATGCCCTCAATCCCTTTGTCCAAATCATTGATAAAGATTAAACAGAACTGGCCCCAACACTTAGACCTGAGGAACCCCCTGGTCACCAGCCACCATCTGGATGAAATCCATTCTCCCCCCCTCTTTGGTTCCAACCATTTGGATAGTTTTTAACTCAGAAAAGAGTGCACCTGTGTAAGCCATGGCCTGCCAGCTCCTACAGGAAAATGCCATGAGAGACAGTATCAAAGGCTTTTCTAAGTCCAGCTAGACACATCCACAGCCTTTCCCTCATTTACTAGGCAGGTCACCTGGTCACAAAAGAGCAGGTTGGCCAAGCAGGACCTGCCTTTCCTAAACCTCTGCTAGCTGAGCCCAGTCCCCCAGTTGTCCACTACATGCTGCATGATCCCACTCAAGATGATCTGTTCCATAACTTTTCCTGGCACTGAGGTCAGGCCGACAAACCCATAGTTCTCCAGATCCTCTTTCTGACCATTTTGTAGCTGGGTCAGCCTCCAGTCATCTGGGACTCCCAGAGTGAGCCAGGACTGATGATAAATGATGGAGAGTGGCCTGGCCAGCCCTTCCACCAGCTCCCTCAGTACCTTCATGTGGACCCCATCTAGCCCCAGAGATGTGTGAGTTTCCAAGTGGCACGGCAGATCAAGTAAGGATGTCATGGGTGGGGTTCTCATTGAATATACCCTCCAAAAAAAAGTGAGGGCAGAAGGCTATGGAGGAGTTGCCAGTGGACTCCCACAGAACCAGGAAGAGTACAAGAAATTATTCTCCCAGAAATACCACTGTCACAGCAAAGGAGAGGGTTGTGCTGCATCTTTTGAGAGGAAGTGTTTTTACAGTATTCCTTACCACACAGGTTAAGATGTCAAACCAAAATCACAACTATTAAATGAATAAAAGTGGGAATCCTGAGCAGAAGCTATTATAATGGCTGAATTCAAAGATCAAATCTGCTTAATTCTGTGCCATCACTAATTGTTGCTTCATAGTGTGCAATCAAGCTTTGGATGAACAAAGCCATGAACAGGGGTCTTACTTGTATAAGCTAATCATGTGCTTTTTGCTGGGTGGCAGACCAAAACTGTGGGAGATGTTTACATTTTTCTCCAGCTCAACTTGGAGCCCTGTTTTGTCACAAAATCAGGACACACCTCATTCAGCCAGAAAAATTCACCTTTTTGGCCAGCCAGGAGAATTCACCTTTGGTTTCTGACCTGCCACAGTTCTCCTCATTTTGTTTCCTTCCCAAAGCCAAGTTTCAATTAGTGCATTGAGAGCAAAGACTCGGGCTCCACATGACAGTGTTTACCTCAGTGTGGAAACCACAGGAGATTGCTGAGCAACCAGGACTGCTAAATAGTTCCTGGGAACTAGTGCGGAAAGAATAATTGAGGAGCAGATGAGGAGTTTGTGTGGAGCCCGTTCACACAGGCATACACAAGCCTGCTCTCAGTTGCAGTAGCTGAAGTTGTGCCTACTAACAAGTCTCAGCTGAAACCATCTGTTTTGTACTTGACAAAGGGTGTTTGTGCAGTGTGAAATAGTGGAAACATAACAGGTTTGGGGGTTTTCTCCCCCATTTTTATTGTAATATATGTTTTGTGAAAGCAATAACTTAGAAATCTCCATTATGTAATGCTGTTTTAAAATGTTCTTAAACCCCATGAAAAAAATCTCTTTTAATTACATGATCAATTTCTTCCTTTAGTGTGCTTTTTTTTTTTTGCATGCTACATGCCTTTCTTTCTACCACATTATCTTCATGGGAGGATAAAGAATAGCACTATTTACTGTTCTAGGATTACAGTTTCATAAATAAAATATATAGTGAGAATTACCACATCTCAATAGGATTAGTATTATTTTTCTACTTATTTTTTAGGTGGATTATTTTTATATAATTTATTCGTATTTATCTTTTGTGTAGTAAAACAGCTTTAAGCTTTTAACCCTCTTCTTCCCTTCTCCTGCCTGCTGAATTTTTTCTTAACATAGAAGTTGCTGAATAAAGCTAGAGGCCAGGTCATGTATGAAACAGGATCTGAACCGTTTTTTTTTTTTTTTTTTTTTTAACTGGAGATATAAACTTAGAAATCTATATCTGTCTTTCATCCTTCACTTCCCACCAGAAAGGGAATGGGGCAGTTCAGAGAGGGAAATGTACCTTCCCTGAGGTTGAATTTCTAAGGTGTTTTATGGACTCTGCCTAGAGAATGCTGCTGGCAGGGCTCCACAGACCCTTAGCTGTGGGGACAGCTGGGCCATAAGCAACTCCTGGAAGAATGTCCTTGCTAGACCTTGGCCCCAGCTGTGTGGACAAATGCTTTAAGGAGTTTTGCTTGAAGCCTTCACCTCATTTTAAATTCAGGCTGGTGGTAATCTGCTAGGGACACTCCAAGTAGGAATGTTCTCTGAGGCTAAGGGCAGCAGCCATCTCCCATCTCCTCAAATCAAACTGAAAAGCCCCCAGGAGCAGGTGCCTCTGCCTTTCATCATGCAGGTCACCTCCTGGGAAGGACATATGGGAGCTCAGAGTCCCCACTCAGCTTTGTGCAAGAAGCAGGCTCAGGGGGCCGCTGGGAGATGCCTGGAGTGTTGACCAAGATGACACCTGTGAGAGCTGCTTTTGCAAGCATGATACACAAGCAAAAGTTCCAGTTTGACTGTTCAGAAGGGATTAGTTTCAGAGACAGAAATACAGATGCAATTGGGATACTAGTGCTTACAGGGGTAGGTGGCAACTGAGAAATCCTGAGGGCACCTGCCTGAAACATGGAGCCATCACTGATAGTTTTGTTGGGCAGTCTGACTGTGTTCCCAGAGAAGTCTGGGATGCATCGGACAAAAACTTTGTTAAAATGTCCATTAAAACTAGAGAAAGAGAGTATTTTGCTTTCTCAACAGCCAGGAGTTTTAAGTGAACTGGTTGAGGACCTCAGTATTTCTAGGATGAATTTTAAATAACTATTTAGAGACAGAAGCATCTTCAGCTCTATGCCAATGTTTACAGTCAGAAGATGGCATGATTCCGATGCTTTGAACTGCTATTTCTCATTCTGACATTCATTCTGTGTAAAATATTTTAAATGGGTTGTAATAATAAAATAGAGGAGAGAATTAATGAGCTTATAATTATTACTTCTTGCTATTTATTAAAGAGCTTAAATGGATGCTTCATATTTGAAATAGATTGCAAGATAAAAGGATAAATTTGGCTAGCATTGGGGGATATAATGTGCTCAGACATCTGGTAAGAGTTTGATTAGATCTTACATAATATTTTGATACTAAATAAGACTGCCACAAAATTACCAAAGCACATCTTAAAAAATAAGATGGGTGACAAGTCTTCAGTACATATAAGCAGGTAACCATGAGCAAGCACATGTTCTTCCAGAGTGGTCAGCTCGTGGCTGTTTCTCGATCATTGATTAACTGCCAGAAACCAAAGAGGATTACAATGACAGCAATCTTGAGCTTGAAAGCCAGACAGAATAAACCGAGAACAAGCAAAACAGTGTAGGTCTTAAATTGAAGTTTATTACTCAAATACATGGTCTGGGTGCAATTTATAATAATAAAAATGAGGGGAGGAAATCTTCCTGTGTCCCAAAAAGCAGCATCTCTGTAAAGGATGGGAAAGGTAATTTGAGCTGCTGGGGTAATAAGCTTCTCCTTGACAGGATAGGGTCTAATGCAGTCCTTGGATGTATAAACAGAGGTAGTTCAAATAGCAATGGAGCAATGATATTTGTGTTTGGCACTGGAGAGAGCACTAATGGAATCTGTGTCCAGTTCTTTCATTTGAGAAGGATATTGGCAAACTGAAATGGGTTCAGATAAGAGTTAGAGAACAATTAAGAAACTGGAAAATACTTATTCTGGGCAGAAAACCCACAGGCCAGGAGCTAGTGTGTATTTTATAAAAAGAAAGTTAAAGGGTGCCTAATTTGCAATGCATGAGTTTACAAGGGAGGAAAGCTTTGGTGATGGCCTCCTGCAGCCTTGAAGCCAGAAAAAAATGGGACTAGAAGCATGGCACAGGATCTAACAGGAAGGCACTCATTAAAAGTTATGGCAGCAATTGTAAAACTTTTTTTTCTTGTTTTTTTCTTACAGCTACACTTTAATGAGAGTCAACACAGGGGCTCAAGAGTCATCCTCATTTGGTTCAGGAGCCATGAATCTAAGAAAACTACTGAGACTATCTCAACCAATAAGTGAGTTAAAATTTCATGAGCATCCACACAAAGCCATAAATATAAGCATGAGGCCAGGGTCTTACCTGAAACCAAATGCTTTGAATATTGAGAAAATTGTTCTAGACTGTTCACATGTACATAGAAAACAGGCACCTTATGGCACACTGGCTGTTAAGAGAGAGGTAAGAAAGTTCCAGTGTTTGAGACTGAAAAAGGAATCCAATATTGCAGGGGAAAAGGGTTGGTTGGGTAAATAACATGTGTAAGGTGTGAAGCAATGAGAGTAGCAGAGAAGCCAAGTAACTCCCTGTCATGAACAGAGGTCTGAGAAGAGTGGCGTTTTATACAAACACATGAGGGTGAAATTAATCCTGAAAGGAAAATGGATGAGGTAGGGATTTGTGTTAGGCTCAGTTTTTATGCTGGTGTTCTCAATGTGAGAGTAAGGGGAACTGCAGATGATGTGAAAGTACAAGTAACTGCCCTGGAGGAAATCTAAAAGAAGATACAAAAAAGTGGTAGAGGATAATAACACAGGCACAGAACAACAGTGTGAGATTCAGAGTGAAAAATATGTAAATTAACTCATTGAGGCAGAGGAAAAGATGGAATTAATCCAAGGGAAGGGAAAAATTGTACAGAGCAGCTATGCTGAAAAATAACAAATGTGCAAAGATGGAAATACAGAGCCAGTGAAATGAGTCTGCAGTGAGATATGGTAGCTTAAAAGATGGCATTAGTTCTGGATTTCACATGTAAAACCACAAATTTAGAGTCTAGACCTGTAGGTCTGCTGCCACGCCCTAAGCACAGCGCAAGGTGAAGGTATCTTCCTAATGTTTTTTCCTTGGGAAGAAAAACACCATGCTGTGAGTTGAAATATCAATAATACAAGGCAAATTTGGCGTAACTCAAATTAGTTCAAGCAGGATCCAGACATGGGTCAAAGTACATTTGGATCAGAATTTAGCTGAGGTATTTTGATATTGGACAGGCTCTAGCCAGACTCCCATTTGCACATTGAAAAGTGACACAGATTGGATTGAGGTATGTTGCTCAGGAAGCTACAGGTTGAAACTTGGAGAAAATTAATTCTGAAACTGATCTGGAAATCTGAGTCTTCCTTGGTTATCAGATAGGACATTTCCGTAGAAAACTTCTAACAACATTTTCACCATCTTAGATACAGCACTTGTACAACTGTTCCACAAAGAAAAATGTTTCAGAGGCAAGGAGATGGATTAGAATACCCACTGGGTTTTTTCCACCTTTGTGACAACTTTATGAAAGCACTTTGTCAGCTCTTCACTAACTACTGTGTACTTAGCTCTGATCTGTCCTGTCAGTCTATGGTTTGGGAAGTTAGATTTAGCTATAAATTCCAATCTGTCTCTCTGAAATCTAAAAATAGAATAGTTGAGAATGTATGGGCTGAATTATGGATCAAATGTGTCACTGCAGAAATCAAGGACAAAATGTGTGACATTAAACTAATGTAAAAGAAAAACTCTTTACTTGACTATTTCTGTACTCATAGAGTACATTTTTCATACACAGAGCTCTGTGAAGACATTAGCTAATTAATCTTCACAGGATGTCAGGGGACCATTACTCACATTTTCATTTTTTAGCCAGAAGAGAAAGTTTAGAGAATCTTTCCATCTTCCAGCTTGAATCAGGAATATGAACATCTTGCCCATTGCCCCATGCTGAAGCCTCCAGCCCATACTGCCACCTAATGCCTGTCTAATACATGTGAGAAAATGCAGCCTTGACAAAACAAATTAAGTAGACATTTTCAAACTATTAACAATTTTTAGTATTTTAAAAAATTGTATGATACATAAATTGGCTTGAAGGAGGGAAGAGCAGGAGAACTTGTAATGTGAGGTTGATGGTCACTGCACAAGGAAGCATTGTATCCTCTTGTGAGAGGTTGCAGGCCGCCTTCCTGTGCTGGTTTGGTACAAATGTGATCCAGAGCAGCACAGGCACAGCTTCTGAACATCACCAATGTCTCACTCTGATAACTCATGGCTGGGGTCAGCAGTGATGGAAAAGTGTTTCCTCATCACTTAGGGGGCTTCAGGATTGATATCCCACTCTAATGCTGAGGCAAGCATTGCTGTATGAGCTCCACCTTTCTGGTGGAGGGGGAAAGCAGGCCAGTCTGTGATTGCAAGTCTTCTCAGAGACCTCAGGAGCTCAGGAATCCCCAGCCATCCTTTGTGATTACAGCAGCTGCTTTGCCCTACATACTGATGAGGCCAAAACTTGTCGTGGGACCACAATGCTGAATTGCTGCTCCCTCCATAGCAGTAACTTCTACCACATCATCAGTCACAATTTCTTCAGTTTTCAGATCTGCCACAAGCAGTTACAGTAGCTATTATTCACAGGTCCATCCCCAGCACAGTAATATTCATAGCCACACAGGCCTCTGTGTGCTGCCCCTGGGTTGTTTGCAGCTGCTGAGGCACACACAGCTGGACCAGGGCCACGCCGTTTATGCAGCCATCCACTGCAAGATGCCAGTGTCCTTGAAACAGAAAGAGGTGGCACACTTGTGCTAACATTCCTGATGTACCTGCACTCTAGACTTGATAAAAAGACGTGCTTGTCACTACAGCATGCAAGTAGCCATAGCCCAGAGGCAGTATAAAGCAATTGTAAATCTTCTTTCTCAAATTCTCCAACAGTTAGAATATTCCATTAAAAGTAACATTTGCATAGTCTTGCTATTCACTGAGTAATTTTCCTGTAACTATTAGGTTTAGTACTGGTTTAATGAACCCTGATATTTTATTGTCCCAGCAATGCTGACAGCATTGCCACTGGAAGACAATAACAAGGGAGAATGAACTTATATTGTCATCTTGTTGCCATTGTTATAGAGGTGAAATTCTGTTCTGCTGTGGTTGAATAACCTTTAAATTGGGGGAAAAATGAGGCCTATACAAGTACTCTCATGTTTTCATATACAGTGTGCTGAATGCAGGGATTGCTGACAAGCAAGGGAAGCATTCATAGTAAAAGACAAGCTTTTTCCATTGGAGAACATTTCTGTCTTTCTGACCATCATTCAGAAATCCCTTTCTAGTCTAATGCATGACTTGTCCAAAGGTACAGACCTACACACAGAAATGTAATGGTATGCCTTTGAGGATTTGGAAATTACAGTTTGCTTTTGTCCTAATTCAAGTGGAAAAACAAAATGTTTTGAGTACTTTATGTCAGCACTTGAAGGCATCCTTACTCTTGACTTACGTTGACTTCCTAGAAGATATTGCTAGAGCCTTCAGTCCTAAAACTACCCAAAATTTGTGCCTGCCAGAGATCTGTGCACTAGGCAGAATAGCTTACCTGGCATCTTTTCCTTTTGAAGAGAGCTGCCAACTGACTGGGAAATGGGACAGGCAAGAAACCTGCTGAAGAGACCTTGTTTGTTTTCTTTCTCTCTAGATTTCACTGGCACAGACACACATTTGCAAAGCATTTCAGGTTCAGTTAATTCAGCGACTTGTAGTGAAAAGAGAGTTTTCTCTGTTCTGCCCTCCCCACAGTGGTTCTAATCTTACCAGAAGATAGCTAAAATTACTGAGTATTAACTTTCATTAGAAACTGTCAAAGAGAAAAATTCATAGCCTGATTTTTAAAAGGTAATGACTACAAACTTTCCCACTGGAGTGCACATGCTTGAAGAAATTAAGTTATTTTCCTGTTTCAGTATCTTTCAAAATAAGCCAAATTCAGCTTGGGAGGAAGTAATTGTATTTATTATAGGAGAACTCAGTTTTCTGGGAAGTCACTGGTTTTTGTCCAGGAAAACTTCTGTTGTTGTTACTGTTATTGGAAGTGGTGTTGTTTCTGTTAATTCTGTATGGCAGTCCCACTATGTTATGTAATACAAAAGAAAATAGATCTCAGGAAGAAAAGAGCAAAGCAAGGAAAAGAAAGGAAAGGAGACAGGAAAATTGCAGTTTCCCCATAGGATCACATGTATAGGCCTTACTGTTTCTTATCAGTCATCTTCTAACTGTCCCCCACTGCCACTAGAGTTTAAAAAGGAAATGTTTTTGATGGCACCCACCCCCATCTCAGAGCACCACATTGTCAGTGCTCTGTGCTGGGCTTCCAAGTGCATTCCCAAGCAGCCAATTAAAGCAGACAAGATACATACCAAAGGAAAAAAATACATATTCGTCAGCTGCCACCTCGTTATGGAATGCAAGTGCCTGTCTCCTGTCAGAATCACTGGAAGGTTTTTGCAAATGCATAAGTGCATAAATTGTGTCTGGGAAATTGCAGCTACCATTGCTCCCAGAGAAGGGCATCTTGCTAGCTTGTTTTTAGATAATATAATTAAAGATAATATAATTAATAAATGAGGCTTGTGCAAAATTCAGACATACTGAACACGGACTTTTGCATATTCAGAGGGCTTCCATTCCCCCATATCTTGGCAAATATCTTCCTTTGCCAAATATTTCCATTCTGCTGTTTAATAGATATGGGACAGGCTGAATTCAGGAAGAAGCAAAGTCCTGGTTTTGCCTAAGAGTGCAGACACAATTTCTTGCCTGCAGTCAGCTACATGTAGTAGCCACTCAAATGCTGAGACAGTATCTTCAGATACACAGAATTGTCCTTCAGAAGAATAATATCTTATGCCTATGAGGCAGCAGACGTCAATTTAGATTATTTATCATGGACCAGCCATAAGTAGCCTAAAGAGCTACTAAATGCTAGGCTTGAACATTTTAGTGCCAAAGTTATGTGGATATAGTATTTGTATAACAGGAATGCTATGATTTTTGATTTGTTGTTGTTGTTGTTGTTGTTACTAAAATCAGCACATTACAGTGTTATTGGTACTGGAATAGTGTCTGTGGGGAGTAGACTTTTTGAGCAGAGGGTGGGACAGAGGACATTTTGGACTGTGATTTCTACGTTTAATTGATACTGTTTTGTCCTTAGAGGTAGGTTAGATAGAATATATATTTCTGAGCCTGATAAAAGAAGCTGAGATCCAAGTGTTGATCTTTTTCTTCTTAGTGGCATTGCTGTAACTAACTAAATTGGGAATGGAAAGATCATGAATACAGAAAATGGATTGGAAATTTTACCAGAACACCTTAATGAAATTAAAATTTTAAAAAAGCAATTCAGCAACACACTGATTGTCCCTTACAAAGTCACACATAACAGTTAGTGCACAGTGCAAAGTACAGGAGGGACCACCCACAGTGACCAGCTTCCATTAAGTAATAACATCTAATGATGAAGGCTTTGTCCTTGACCTCACCTTTGATGAGCTTTGGTATTCTCCCCGAACTTAACTTATGAAACTTTAGGTTTTTCAGGTTATTTTAGGGGACAACAAGAGCGAAAATGTTGCCATTGTAAGTTGTTGATTTAAATATAACACCAGTTGCTAGTGGCCAGAATTCATCACTGTGTGACAGCTGCTTGCTGGCACACATGACCATCCAGGCTTTGGTGAGATAAATATCCAGGTCCCAGAGATCACCATGACTGGTTTTACTTGAATTTGCAAGGAAGGGATGTAGCTGGAAATACATCTGCATTTCCACTTCTGGAAGCCAGTAGGATCATGCATACTATAGTGCTTTTGATATTTCTTTTCTGGAGGCAGATGATTTGCCTTCAGTCCTGTTTGAGGCTCTCAAAGATACCTCACTGCCTTACTGGAAGGGAATGGCTCATGCAATAGAAAAGCATGTTTTCCCACACACACTTTTAACTCTCTGACTCCACATAAACACAACCCTTACAGACTGAGTACCTCATAATAATGCAGTAGGAGTAGAACAGGACTTCAACTCTGTCAGTTCCCAGGTGTGTTCAAGTAGCTCTTAAAAGCCTGGCACCTTCAGCAGTAAAACCTTGCTTTGTAAAATCTGAGTTGCTGTTTTTCTGGTGGAGCTGAGGAAATGTTGGCATCCAAGCTGCACAGAACACCTTATTGTTCTGCTTGTGAGCTACGAGGCCGGGATCATTGCCTGCATGCTTCAGTGCACATCTCACAAATTATAGCTGTACCTGTATGCAGGCTCAATTAGGTTTGTTTGTGTACAGGGGAGCTGAGACATTTCAATGCTCTGCCAGTGCCCATTCCCAACACTCTGATGTGGAAAAAAAAAGAATAAAAAGACTCCTTTTCACAAGAGAGAGCAGAAAAACCAGAAAGGAGACCTGCAGAAACACCGGTCACTGCTTCCCATTGTATTATCTACAGAAAAGGCTGAAAGATCCAGCGTTGTAGCAAGGGCCTGAAATGTGCACAGGCAACTGGGAAAGCAGGGAAAGGGCACCAGTGATACTGTGGGGAACCCAGGCCAGACCTTTAGGGCCAGAGAGAGTTTGAGAATAGAAGCAATACGCTTGAAGTTGATTTATAATCATCTGTCTGGCTTTTTTTTCCCCCTTCTCTTCTCCCCAGTTAAAGAATGGGATGCCAAATTAATATTTATCTAATTTTCTGGTAACTGAGGTCTTTGACTTTACTCATAAACTGAAAAAGCAATTGAAAAAAACATTTTCAGAATGAAAATTTGAGCCTTTAGGTTTTGAAAGGCATTGAGATGAAATTCTGGCTTATCCTAAAATATGTTATCAGAGCAGAGGAAAATATGGGATCTAACCTAATTCAGCTGAATTCATGTGTGATCACTTGAGACTGGATTCTCTATTACACTTAGCTGCATTTGCTAATGAAGTTTAATCCAGTCTTATTTTTTTGTTTTTTTTGTTTAATAATTAAAGTTTATGGTACAACTATGCTCATGCTGTAACCTAGATAGTTCCCACATGTGGATATCTGGCTGTAATGCTATTTCTAATAAATTTTGACTCCTTTTTATTTTTCATATCTTAATATTTAAATGAAAAGTATTTCTGATATTAAATAGTTCTAGATGTTTAAGAAAAGGTGCTAAAAAATAACATACTGGATGTTTGAAGATTTGATTTCAGGAAATACACGTGGGTTTGGACAAATTAAACAAATCTTTAGAAGATCCATGAAATATTTTTTATCTAGGTGGTGAGAGATGCTTATAATTTATATAGTAGGACTTGCCCTTAAAATGTCTTTTACAGTTAAGGTTCTTATGCCACCTGTATTTATGAATTATTTGAATGAAGGGGAAGTCAGCCAGTTCCTTAACATGTGACTTAACATTTGTCCGCCAGGTTCTGAAATGTGAAGATAGTGAAGAAACAGATGTTGGAGCAAGGAGGTGATTATTATGGCCAGCAGGAGGACAGGGGCTACAGATGTGCTACGAGGCTTGAAACCTGCATTTTCATCATCATGCTTGTACTTTGACTCATTCTTCCCTGCTGCTTGAGCTACAATGCAGCATTTTGCAGACAACGTTTGTTCTGTTAGAAAAAGAGGGTGGTGACCTTCCAGGCTGGAATTACAGATGAATGCCTTTGAAAAGGCAGCAGCAAAACTGTCCTTAGTTTCAGCTGTCAAAAATGAAAGGCATGTATATGTCAGTCATGATACATATAGGCACACACAATTCTGAATTGTGTCCTACTTAAGAGTTACAAACAGGTTAAAATACACAAAATGTTATTTTGTTGCATGTTACATTGCATTTTACAAAATACTTAGGAAATATTTTACATTGAGAGTTAATGTTTACCTTCAATAATGTGTATGGTAAAGAAAGGTGCATAGTAGCTTAAAACACAGGCATAAAAAAGAAATTTATTTTTTGCATTATTTCTATACAAAAAAATCAGTGGTGACAAAGTTGAATGTGTATAATTAACTAACACTTTCGCAAAAATTGTTCCCCTTCTACTTCAGTTTCCTTTCTCTCTGCTCTTCTTAGACCCTCAGTAGTTTTTGTCCCTGCTATTTTTCTTCTAGTTCAAAGCATGGCTTCCCTGCAGAGAAAACAAATGAAAGGAGTTTTGCCATTGATTTCAAAAGGGACTTGATTTGACTCCAGATCATCTTCCCTGCCCTCACAAAAAGAATGAGGGCTGAAACACACAGTCTAGGAGCTTTTATTGAAATTCAGGGGTTTATTCTGAGTGCACTCAGGTGCAGCGTTTCACAGGAAATTTCCAAAGGTTCGGCCAGATGATAGAAATCAGAAGTACAGTCTCACAGCCAGTCTGACCACTTTGCCTGAGACTGAAAATCATGATGATCTCCTTTGAGCAGTGATGATCCCAAAAAGTGCATCAGGCCTTTGAGGTTAAATGTATTGAAAGGCAGTCATTAATGTCACTGGAGTTATAGCAGGGATGTATTTATGCTGAGAGAAATCTGTGGTGTAGAAGTACAAAATGCCAAGCTCAGTTGAAAGGTTTTGGGGCATGTATGTGCGGATGGGTAGAAAGATGTGATTTCTTTCTGCTCTGTTTGGTATTTGTTTTTTTTTATTTTATTAAGGTTTTTTTTAGTAGCAATTTATTCTATGAAGCATGTAGTGCTATTTGTCATCCTTATTCCTTCAAATATTCCAAAATCAAGGCTTACTAGTTTTGGGTGGTACATTTCAGGTCACTAAATCAGGAAATGAAATGAAACTGGAAAGTCTGTAGAAATAAACAACCAGAAAAAACTCCTAAAGGACTGCTATTATCAGAGCATTGAAGAACAAATATGGAAAAATATGTCTGTGTTTACCATTTATCTGAGCAAAACAGTGACTGTGACCTACATAAGTTGTGGACAGGACAAGGTCTGTTTGTCTAGACCCCAACCACAACATGGACACATACAGCACTTTCTTCAAGGCTCCTGAGGGACACCTTAGCTGTCCACAGCAAGTCTATCTAGAAGCTTTCAATTATAGATGCCAGAATGCCAGCAATATGGGAAGGTTTTCCAATTTTGCTCTGCATTTGGAGCAAAATCTCTCCCATCACTGTGCAGACACCAGACTCTGTGGATGCATGAATATTAGCTTTCTTGGAGCACAATCTCCCTACCAAGGAGTCCTTCAAAAATGCCTTATTATTCTAAGGTAAATTCAAGGTGAACCTACACTTCTTGAATGTGAGGACAGAAACTATCCCCAAAAATCAGATCAATGAAAGTGTCGTTGAAGGCATCTCAGAAAGAATAAATCAGTTACACATTTTATTATTCATTTTGATCTCTTTAATGAAAATGTGATTTAGGATGTTTGCACTGGATATGGAGGCAATATAGAGTCCTTTTCTACATTGCTGTCAGCAGAGGAAAAAGCTGTGATGGAATACATAGTAGACTTGAACCAGCTGATGTCAACAGCCCTACCTCCACTGACTTCCACACAGCTAAAGTGGTTGACCCTCATTAAAAATCTGCCCCAGTAATTCTGGTCCTTCAAATCTGTCTCTTAATAGCAAATGAGTTTCCTGAAGTACTTTCATCCATCTTGTGCCCCTCTTCCTATCCAATATTTTCCAGAGTGACATCCTTTGGTAGAATACATTTCACCAGGTTAATTCCCCTGAGGTTTATAAAGAATAAGTCACATAAGTACAGCATCTTATTTTCTGTATCTGCTTCATTTATTTCAATACAATTGAGTTGTATTTCCCTGCATGGAAACAGCAGGAAATAGCCTGCAAGTACCTAACAATACACAGGACAGTACAAAAGATGGTGCTGAGTAACAGGCTCAGCACAGCTCAAACATCCAGTGAAGCTGTGACAAAAGCCTCTCACAGACCACAACTTACAAAGCCAACCTCCAAATTAGCTCTTGGTGCAAGAGTCTTGATTCTTCCTGCGAAATAGAGGAGGAAGCAACACTAAAAGCTACTTCAGCAGCTGGACCCACTTATCAGGGTTTCTCAGTCCTAAGGCTGGTGCTTGCCATCCCTCTATTCAGTGGAGAGAAATGGAGTTGGAACTGGGGGAGGAAGCCTGTTAACAGGCTGGAAATTGTTGTATAGACTGCAGGAAATAATTGAACTTCCACTGGAGCAGACAGGGACCAATAGTGAGAGCTCTTGTGCTCTGCAACTAAAATTTACCTGGGAGAAGAACACAGAGCTCAGGTGCCTGGCCCTAGGGTTTATTCAGTGTCTATCCCAAGCCCAACAGTGACACCATTGCAACAAACAGGACCTTAAAACCAGCGGGGGAGAACTGTTACTGGTCCCATCTCTTGAAACAGCAGCCTGGAAAAGCCCTCAGGGGCACATACTGCTGGGAGGGCTTACTTGGATTTTAGCCCTGATTGACCGTTTTGGCCAAGCCTGGTTTTGGGTCTGGTCATTACCCAGTAGTGTCCAGAATGCAAGCTCCAGCAGAGGGCACAGCCACCCTGTAGAAGCAGGGAGCTGGGCCAGCAGCAGAGGCAGCACCAGCAGTAAGATATTCCTGGGAGCAGAGATCACAGAATCACAGAATCTGCTGAGTTGGAAGATACCCACAAAGATCATTGAAAGCAGCTCCCAGCTCTGCACAGGACCATCCCCAAGAATCACACCATGGGCCTAGGAGCATTGTCCATACACTTCTTGAACTCTGTCAGGTTTGGTGCTGTGGCCACTTCCCTGGGCAGTCTCTGCCAGTGCCCAACCACATTCTGAGTGAAGAACATTTTCCTAGCATCCAACATAAACCTCTCCTGACACAACTTCAGGCCATTCCCCCAGGTCCTGTCATTGGTCGCCACAGAGAAGAGATCAGTGCCTGGCCCTGCTCTTCCCCTCATGAGGCAGCCAGAGACTGCAATGAGGTCTCCCCTCACTGTCCTTTTCTCCAGGCTGAACAGACCAAGTCTGTTCCTTCTAAGGCTTCTCCTGAAGGTCCTTCACCATTTCCATTGCCATCCTCTGGACACTCTCTGACAGCTCAGTGTTTTTCTTATATTGAGGCACCCAGAACTGCCCCCAGCACTCGAGGTGAGGCTGCCCCAGTGCAGAGCAGAGCAGAGCAGGACAATCCCTCCCTTGCCCAGCTGTGCCTGATGTCCCCAGGGCAGGGTTGGCCCTCCTGGCTGCCAGGGCACAATGACTCACATTCAATGCCATGGCGCAGGATCCCCAGCTCCCTTTCTGCAGCGCTGCTCCCCAGCCTCTCATTCCCCAGTCTGTGTGTCCATCCCAGGTGCCAAATCTGGCACTTTCCCTTGTTGAACTTCATATGGCTGGTGAAGTCTCAATGCTCAGCAGAACTGTCTCCTGCTGACTCCAGATGCACCCTAAGAGGAGCTGGGGCCTTCTTTTAAAAACACCCTGGTTCCTGCCACTTCCAAGAGAGGTACATCATCTGCTTTTAACGCCAGAGCATATGAGCACTTGGTCTGGACAGGTTAAAGGAAGGTAGCACAGCTAGAATGTTGCTTTTTTTTGTTGGTTTTTTTTTTTTGTTTGTTTTGTTTTGGTTTTGTTTTGTTTTTGTTTGGGTTTTTTTTTTGTTTGTTTTTTTTGGTTGTTTTTTTTTTGTGGTTTTTTTGTTTGTTTGTTTGTTTGGTTTTTTTTGTGGTTTTTTTTTTTTTTTTTTGGTTGTGTTCATCCAGTAGGCTTCCTAAACTGCTGGCAGCTGGGGTTTACCATTTCTTCCCACTAAACTCAGGTTCTAGATTCAGGAGTATTTGACAGTTACCTGGTTAGAAATGTACTTGCCTTGCAAGAAACAGAAAACCCACCAGCTCTAACCTGTAACTAGCTTTTCTGCCTAGTTCAACAGGGAGCCATGGGCCTGAGGTAAAGTGGGGAATGGAGACCCTTCCTCTCCAAGCTGGGACAGCTCTTCTTCCTTTCCTCTCTATTAGCCTGTTCAGCATTTCAAAGGGACTAAAGCAAAGGGAGGGCATTCATCCTTTACAGCCAACATGTGAGGAGAAAGTGATAAAGGTGCTTCAGGGAATTACAAATCAGGAGATGTGCCTTCCTTGCGTGAAGGGGAGCTCAGGGACCACTTCCTCCTGTGATGCCTCCCAGTGCTCACTTTAGCTTTGTGCTCTCCCCAGTCAGGGCTCTCCCTCTGTGGCATGATTAAAAGCACCCTTGAGTCTTCTGTTTGTCTCAGCAGAGCATCGTGGCAAGTGCAATTGTCATATTATACAACATGGCAGCAATTAACACCTAGCTACAGCACTATGGCATCTAGGTCTTTCTTCACTGATGACCACAAATCACAGCCAAGCATTTACACTATGAACAGTATGAATAGGGTACATTTTAATTATGTGGACAACGTATGTAACAGATATGCAATGTAACATTTATGCTTTGTACATAAAATAGCACTTTCCTTCTAAGGCTCTGCCTGCATTCAAAACTCAGTAATTAACTTAGCCTTCTGTATCAGCTGTGATGGGAGTTTTGCTCTTTAGAGAGAAAATGAAGCACAGAAGTGACTTGTCAGAAGCATCTTGGAAACTCTGCCATTGACCCATTTAGGCTTAGTGAATAAAACCCATAAAGTGCACAGGTTTGGATTGTAACCATAAATTTTGTTTGCACATGCCTGCTTCTGCAGCCTGACTGAAGCCCAACAAACATTCTGTTGATTCCTGTAATAAAAATCAGCTCTTTGACCTTCAGAGATCATGCTATGACAGAAGTTATAAGAAGCAAGTGATGAAATTTCCTGTCTTCTGGGTGTTCATTTGAGCAGATGAGGGGTTCAGATAGGAATTACGTTGATTTGCTGTCCATCCTAAGGAAGCTAGTGAAGAGCCCCATACAGAAATGCAAAGAATCTTCCTCTGCTCAGTTCCTCATGCTGATGAGTTCTCATATCTGGTGTATCCATATTCAAACCTTCATCCAATAGTCATATAAGCATTCTGGAAAATCTATCTCTCTTCCTTGGACAGTCCTGGACAAGGGAGAGAGAAATGGCAGGAAAAAGGATCTTGGGATCAAAGACAGTGGCGTATTTCTGTATGTTCCTATGCAAAGGCAATTCTTATCCCTGGAAGGATCTTTCCCAATATCTGTACTTTTGAAAATGCTGGGGGAAAAAACCCCATTTCTCGCAATGCTGTGGGCTTATCCTTGGACAGCACCTGGCTGTAGCAATACGCATTTCCCAGTTTACAGATTGGTAGATAGATGACCACTGAAGCAGTAAAACAAGTTTAAAATAAGCAGAGAGCTGGAACCTGTCTGCTCAGTAATGTACAAAACCCAGAGACAGCTGACACTTCACACTTTAGCACCCTTTCCATGCTTAGCAGGTGGTCTTTCTTCCCTGCCCATCCCACAGCCCCTGGAGATGTTTCAAGAGTTGGCCACTACAACTTGTTGGCTCAATTGGCCCCTTCAGAAGAGTGCAAGGGAGCATCCCAATTCCAGCTGTACCACCAAGCACACTACTCACCCTTTCTGTGGGCCAAACCTGACCTTTCAGGGAGCCAACACAATTCATTGCACAAGCTATTTACCTTTCTTTTTTTAGATGAATTACCCACCCACTGTAGTGAGCAGCATCAGCTGATGGAGGGGCCAAGGGAAGGCCAGGGTTGCAGAAGCAGGGGGAATGCACGACCAACAGGAGAGCAAGGAGCAGAAACTCCCCTTCTGTGGCAACCAGGCTGGTTCAGCCCTTCCACCCAGGCCTTCCTGCCAGTGTGGCAATCAGTTGGAGTGCAGAGAGCAAGATGACATGTTATTTTGGAACACTCACCAAATAGCATTCATCCTCCAAACAACTGTAATTCCTGTGGCTCTTCTGTTGGAATGCAAACAGCTTGAGGCACACAGGCATGGTTATGTGCCCAGCTGCAGGTGATTGCGTCCATGGGTAGGTAGGCTATCCAGCACATTTCTGGGGCTGGTACAGAGGACATGAGATTTAAGGGAACAGCTGCTGGAGCCCAAGAAGAATACTGGAGGATATAACAAATAGCAGCACCAGACACCTATCTCTCTGAAAATTAGTTGAGACTGAAGCAACTTATTTTAAGGGTCCTCAGCTATAATGTAACATAGCTCCACCTATACTGATGAAGCTGCTGGGATATAGGATACTCCAAGGTTTGAGTAGCAGGGGCAGAGCCTACCCACAGACTTCCTCTGTCTTCCCTCTGAAATAATGACAGGAGATTTAACATACAGCTGGGTACAAAAACTTACCCCTGACCCCTCTGACTTCCTACAAAAATAGTTGTAGTTTTATTAGCATCATAATTTTTTCTTCTTTCTTCATGTAACCAATCTAATGCTATCATAGACCACTTTTTTTAAGACAACAAAAAGCACTTATGGATCAAAAAAAAAACATGTGCAGAAGATGTTCAAAGATGTGCTTAAAAATTAAAAGAATCCCTTTAAAAACAGCTTATCTGTGCAACTGTTTCTATAAAGCATTTCGTTCTTGTATTTAAAGTGCATGCATCTCTAATATGCAAAGTATAGTTCTTTTCTATACTATTTTTGCACAGATTCCAGATGGTACAGAGCAAGTGACTTTGCTATTGAGAACTAATGGTTTTAGAGGAGGTGACTATAAAGATTTCTTTATCTTTTGCAACCCCTTTCTCATTGACTGCAGGGTTTAGTCTGACTGATGAAGTGAAAGAGCAAGAGAAAAACTCAGCAATCATTTCCCATTTTCAGTCTTGAAGATTCAGCCTAAGGATTATTTGAGGCACCGTTACTTTTTTGATAATTCCCTAAAAGTGAATCCAAATATTTGTATAGTTAAATGTCTCATTACTACATGGAAGAACAAGACCTTCTTTTTCATCTTTCTAATAGTGAGCCTTTGTGCATACCTGTATGATCTCATCAGCAGCAGGAAGATTATGCAGCATACCTATGACTAAGTTCTGTCCTTCATTTTGGTAATCTCTACATGGGACTTGTGTAGCACATTCACATTTGATCTAATAACAGCAGTAAGTAATCATGACCTTAACAGTTAAGCAATAATTAATAGGAATTAATCCTGTTCTTGCTGTGAAGGAGCCCAAGTGATAATTTTCATCTTCAAATAGGCAGCAAGTGGGCACCATTTCCAAATCCCAGCAAGTGTACTACCACCTCTAATCCCTGCTGAGACCAGCAGGTCTTTCCAGAGCCACTGCAAGATACAGCACAAAACTCTGCAGCAGAATTGCAATCTGTTTGTACTGCAAGCTGAAACAGTTGGGATAGAGCCTGTAAGCCATTTGGCAATGTCCCTGTTGCATTATCAGGGCTTTTTACGGAAGGGAGTGAACTGATTTGTTCAGGAGTGATAGCAGTATCAGTTGTGTTGGCTCTGGAAGCAGTTAAACCTGAACAGAACAGAAGCAGGTGAAAAGTCCAGGCCTGTTTGATGACACTTTCCCAATCACAGATGTCAGGCAATCTCACTGCTAGAGGGTGAAATCATGAAGGAAAAAACCCAAACACAAGATTTTCAGGGTGCCCAGTATTTTGCTCTGTGGCCATGTTATCAAAGCACCTGTCAGCTTTTTGCTCACTTTTCAAGATCATGAAATATGCAAAAACAGGCTTTCAAGAAATGCAAACTATAAAACAGAAAGTAAAGGTTGAAGTACACACACTTGTTGCTATGTTTACATCTTTTCACTCTTTACCCAAAATACAGTGTACCTACCCAGACACCAGTAATAACAGCACCAGGCATCTGAAGCCATTTTTTTTGTTTCTGTCTCTTTTGCACTGTAATGTACTGTGATGTTTGTAATGTAAAATTAAAATAGTCTGTAAAATGCGATTTCACAGACCCTGTTACTTCAACCATATTTTCCACTTTAAATTTAGTTCAATTAAAAAGTAATACATAGGAATGTCAAGAATTGGCTTAATATCAAATACTCTAAGTAAGTTCCTATTCCAGTCTCTGCCATAGACCTTTATCATGGCCTCAGCATGAAAACAGGTAGTTCAGCATAGGCATCCAGCTCCAAAATTATGTGCCCATATTTGAACTTTTTCTCCTTTTGCTTCTGCATCTTGCCTCCTTGCCTTATAAAATAGATTCTTTTTGTTGAGTTCTGAACAATGAAATCAATTTATTTTCTCTCCCATGTACTTATATCATCCTGCCCAAGGTTGAAGGGAAGAAAGGACACTGTTGGTGTTGTGCTTTCCCAGCTTGTATGGATGAAGCACTCCACAGGTCTGCAAATGTACTGGCAGATAATACAGAAAAAGACTTGTGTCTTTTGCCTATGAATGAATGCCATCTGGGATATGCTGAGAACTGCTACTAGTGTGTGCAAAGATAGCGAATACAGATTCGGTGATTTGTATGGAAATGGCTGTAAGGAGGGAGATCTTGCTGTTGGATTGTGTTTTATACACAAGATGTCATGTGATCTAAACCCACAGATATTTTCCACTTCTTGCCACAAACCACAGGCTAGAGCTTCAGCTCAAAGTGAAGAATGCTTCTGGTTCTTACGGCTGTGAAGGAAATACTGAGAGGGGCTGAGGAGGTGAACCATGTGAAGACAAAGATAAAACTACCTCCCTTTCATCAGTAAGCTTTTATTGAGCCAGTCTAAACCATAGTCCTGACAATGAGGAGGGGCAGATTTCCATCCGAACTACCCACGAGGCCTGCACCCTGGAGCTGCTGTCCAGGCCCAGCATGCACTCTGCAGCTTGCTCCTGCCCACATGAGCTGCACTAAAAATATTTCAGAAGAGCTCAGATCTACGTGGTTTCAGAGCACACAGGTGACATCTAAGCATGTGATCAAGCAGAAGTCCATGGATTCTGTAGCATGACAGAAAGGAGTATATTGAGACATAGGCTATTTTACAGACCTTAAAGATGACACAATAACCTTCACATTTTAATTTAAATTTCTTTGTAGCACTGTAATTCAGGTTAATGTTTACTATTAATTTATTATGTGCTAACTCTTCCTGTGTACAGCAGTTGATTCACAGGGTTGCTTAGACTTTGCATGGAATCCATTCAAGCACCTTCCCAGATGCCCATGGTTGAGATCAGGAGAAATGTACTGGTACAAGCAATTTGCAGACCTGAGTTGCCAGGCAGACTTGGGCTGGACATACATGCCTTTTGTCCAGTTTTGGTTCATTGCCTGGCACTTGATGAAATCTTTCTCTTTGTTAGGACCATTCATTCTTGATGCTAACTCCCATTACCTTATCCAAGAGCATCACCAAGTTGTTTCTATATCATGGAGTATATAGAAGAACCCAGTTTTCCATAGCTTCGATTATTGCATGTTACTTTCTTTTCCGGTATGACAAAGAGATTAAATCCTTTGATGCATTAATTGATACAGCTGGAAATAAGCTCTTGAGCACACAGACCTCCTTCAAGTCTTCATGTGTTTTAGTAATCAATGTCACATTTAAATCACAATGTCAACTCTCATTGCCACTTACTATACCTTATGTTGACTTGTCAGCAGTATAGCATCTCATTTTCTAGCAGCTGCTAAGAGTTTAGTTGAGACCTAGCTATACATCAGCAAGATAAACTATTCAAAATTACTTCTTACAGCAATAGAAGCCTAATGGCTTTTGCAATAAATTAACTCTATGACACGGAAGGAAAAGTATTTGCTTAGTAGCAGAAATTATAATCGTAAGGTGCCCAACCTGATTAGAGAGTTATCTGTAAATCCTGAATGAAACTGCTTGCATTATTCAACCAAAAGGTCTTGAGTAAACAGAAATGGCATAAACATATATCTGGTAGAAAATGTATCATTTACCTGCTACGCCTTCTACACAGCCTTAGAAGACATGCTAAGTAAAGGGAATAAAAAGTAATGCTCAATAACTATCCACTTACTGAATGAGATGGGCATCTCATAAAAAACCACAACAAAATAAAGGTATGCACATAAACAAGCACAGAGGGACTAACGTTGTCAAGAGACTCCTCTCTTGAGACCTCATCATTCTCCCCACATCCTTTCTCCTGAGAGACATTTCCTACTTTCACTTCAAGTTTGTGCTTTCGTGTGAGAGCTAATTAAAATACTTCAAAAATGGTTGCATAAAAGTTATTTTCCTTTAAAATAGACTATATGATCTGTATGTTTTTGTTTACTGTTCTTGACTGTGATCAGTATAATCAACTAGAAGCAGGTCTTACAAACTCCTCAAGGCTAAGAAGGTTTTTATGCTCTTCTTCCATTGTTCACACAGATTTTGCAAGTGACTCTAAACTTGAGGATTAACTTGTTCTGGGGGAAATTTTCAGGTAGAGCAGGACAGAAAAGGAAGTAAGATTCACTGCAAATTATTTAACCTATGCAGAAGTCCTGAGAGCTATAGAAAACTTGGAAAAGTCCCCAGTGAGTTTTTTGGGACTCACGTGAATCTCAGTAGGGTTTACTATTTCCAGGCTGTTAATGTACTTCCTGAAACTGTTACAGTAAATTTTTAAGTGTTGCAGTGACTTAACCCTACTCTACCTGATGTCTTGCCCTCTGAAGTGAAGGCTGAATGCCACATGGATGCTTTGCAAGTCCGGTTGGCAACTGAGCTCCCAGGTAGACAGAAACCCTGTGGAGACAATAGCCAACCTCATCTGAAGCCCCATGGCCATCCTAACCCTAAAGGAGCCCTTGTGATAACATTTCATGACCTTCAGCTTCATCCCGTGCACTCCACCAGCTCTGTCACCAACTTTAGGGAGCTGCCAGTGTAAGGGAGCAGGTCTTCAGACCTTTGGGTTAATGCGCTGAAAAACATGGCATGAAGTGCATGGTAATCCATTGCAAGCAGGATAATCAGATGGGATAGCTGTTGATATCTCAATACACGAGGGGTCTCTTTTTTCATTTTCTCAGTGCTTGGGTTTAATGATACTAAAGACTTCCATGTCAATGAGAACTGAAGTCCGGGGAAGTCAAGAGTGTCCTGACCTTGCTGGACCTGCTTGCTTATGCTGGCTTCTTTGACCCTGTTTTCCTCCTGCCTTAAGACTGCAAGTCCACTGGGGGCTGGAACCACTCTTTTAGCTCGGCTCGTACTGCAGTGCACATTCAGAATGCAGCTGGAGTCGGAAAAGCTCAGCTGGAAACATCAGCAAGTGGCAGATGAGACGGGAAGGAAATTTAAGGCTATATAAACACCGTGTGACCCAACTGCGAGCAGCTCAGCAGGTGATGGTTAGACTTAGGGTCTCTGCCCCATGCTCCACCAGCCCCAAGCATAGTGTAACATCCAAAAGCGTGTCTGTGCACATCAGGGAGCTCGGGGCAGCCCGGCTGCAGGACGGTGCCCCCTGCATGGGGACACCCAGCTGCAGCCCCTGTCCCCGCAACAAGCTGGAGCCGGCTGGGCAGGGGGGCACTGCCGCGGGATGGAGGCACTCGCAGCAGGTGCGCTGGGCTCTAAATGTAAAAAAGGACATGTCGGGGTGTGTAGGCTTCTTCTAGGGGAGGGTATGCTTCTGCCCTTCTGGCTAAATCCGAGCTTGTGTGCTTTTTAGTTCCCGGCTGGCCGGCAAGGGCACGCAGGGCGCTGCGGCATGGATTCAGCACAGGGGTGGGGGCTGCCTATTTTTGTAGCTATTTTTTACAGCCTGTGGTGTGTGTGTGGGGGATCCTCCCCGCCAGGAGCGCAGCCCCGGCGCGGTGCGCCGAGGAGCGGCGGGGCCGTGCTAGGGGAGGCGGGGGGCGGGTGTCCCGGGCGGCGGCGGCGGCGGGCGGGCACTAAGACCGCGCCGCCCCCGGGCGCTGCGCGGCGGCCGCAGAAGAGGAGGAGACCGGCGGGCCCGGGAGGAGAGGCGCGGAGGGGAGCGGAGCTATGTTAAACCCGGGGTACCGCTGAGGCGGGGCGGGCCAGGCCAGAGGCGGGGGCTCTCCGGCGGCGGGCGCGCAGGGGCCCGGCTCCCGAGGCGGCGGCAGGCAGCATCTCGGCGCGGGGAGCGGCTCCGCAGCCACCGGGCCAATGAACATGTCAGTGTTGACTTTGCAGGAATACGAATTCGAGAAGCAGTTCAACGAGCATGCGGCCATCCAGTGGATGCAGGAAAACTGGTGAGTGCCGCCCCCGGGCCCCGCCGCCCGCCCGGATCGGGGAGGTGCTGAGCCCATCCGGGTGCGCGGGTTGCGCCCGGCCGGCGCGGTGCGGCTCGGCTCGGCTCTGCGCCGCGGTGCACGGGCACACGGGCGCTGCCGCCGAGGCTACCTGCGCGCCCGGGCGGGGTCCAGCCCGGGGTTACACAAGGCCGGAGCATCCCGCCGCGGGCGCGGTGCGGTGCTCCGCGGGGCCCGAGCCCCGCCGCGCCCCGGCTGGCCCGGCTGGTCCGGCGGCGCAGAGCCGCACACGTGCCCCGGCTCTGCCCTCGGCCTTCCTTGCCTCCATCCTGGCCCGACCCTACCGCTCCCCGCGCTGCAGCCGCGTTCAAACAAGTTGCGCGTTTGCCCGCGCTCCCCGCGGAGCCCATTTGCCTTCCCCCTCCCCTCCCCCAGCTCGTATTAAACTTCATTTGCAGCCATGCGGTTATTAACTTTCCCGGCGTGTGCGTGCGGCCGGGGAGCCGGGGCGAGCCGAGCCGCGGCGGGACCGGGGCTGCGCACGGACCCGTCGGGGCTCCCCGGGTCGCGGCGAGCCGGAGCCTGACGGCCCCGCAAAGGCACACACGCTCTCAGCCTGGCCCGCCGAAGGGCAGTGGCTGTGCCGGGAGCTGCTCTCTGCCAGGCACTGCCCCGGGGGCATCCCTGGGCCTCGGCCGGTAGCAGGGAGACGAGGATGGAGAGAGAGCGCCCCAGCTGCCCTTCCCCCCTCCGCGGGGCCCTCTGAGCTGTCCTCGGGGTTGGGATCTCTCTCTCGATGACATTTGCCCACCTTGTCCCAGTCCTTGTCCTGGCTTTGTCCACCTGCACGGGCCTTGTGTTCACAGTCTGCCCCTAGTCATCTGTGCCTGGCTGGTGCACCGTCCCTGACCACCCTCTCCTAGTGCCCAGTCTTGTCCTTTCTGCTGTTCCTGTGGTCTCTCTCTAGCTAGCCCCAAGCTTTCCATGCCCTCCCATGGCAGGACTGTCTGCCCTTTTGAGCTCCTGAGTGAAGACCACCTCCATGCCACCCTCGTGGGACAGTGATAGTGTAGGACTGCCTCTGGGCCTAGACTTTGGTGTCTACATTTGTAGGGCAGAATAGTCCAGGATCCTAGGTGGATCTCAGCCAGGGATTTGCTAGAATCCTTTTGTGATTTGTCTGGGGAGTTTTAAGGGCAGTATAATTAAAATGACCATTTAAGTGCACATATGTGCACTGTTCTGCAGGTGAGCTCATCACCTCCTGAAGGGTGGTTGGTGTCACTCATGTGTAAGGAGAAAGGGGACCACATAGATATTCTTGGGCTGGGAGTATTGGATGCTTCCCATTCTCTCCATGTTCCAGAAGAAAATTGGCATCAGAATAGGACGTGCTGGTGAAAGAGGATGGAGGGGGTGATACATGAGTATATGTAATAATCTAATAACCCGTGAGAGATACAGTTTATTTTAAAGGACATTCCTAGCAACTAGCACTCCTGCATCTTCTCCTTGACTCTCCTGTGCTTCATGATGTGACCTTGGGAACATTACATAACCTCTCCTAAGGCCTCAGTTTCCCCAGCAAAGAAAGACCAGGGGAGTGGGGCAAAGTAATGCTGAAATGTTCTTAAGAGGTGCTGTAATAACTGAAGTAATGTTTACTGAGTGCTTTGAAGATGTCAGGTATTACAAAAATACTAAACAGTGTTATGGAAATCTCTCTAGCAGTTTCATGTGCTGCAGAGGTCGTCAGCTGGGATTCTGTAACGCTGGGCTCCCACTTGCCAGGTTCAGAGGAGGAGACCATCGGTGTTACACTGCTGCTGTACAGCTAAAGAAGCACAATTATACATGTCCACATGCTTTTCAGTGTAGTTTCACCTTCTCTGAGGAAACGATGAATTAATGTCTTTGATTCTAGTGAAAGTGAAGGAGAATGATCTTCCTGTGCCCTGGGAATATTTTTGGAAATTAAATAGAGCTGTGGCCTCTGAGGTCTCTGTTGTGGCAGGCTTTTCCTAAAAATGCTGCTGGAGAGTCTTCCAAGTTACAGGTTAAATTGTGCATTTTTATCTTGAAGAAACGCTCTTGCTTAATGAAACAGGTCCTGTTCAAGTGTTTGGGTTTTGCAGGGAGCTGAACTGGTAGAATATAGCAGCTTTTTTGACTTCTGTCAGGATGACTCAATAGGTTTGTGTGTGCAGACATCAGTGGCAGAGTACATGGCTCCTGCACTTTGTAGGTGGAGCCTTAATGTACACATCCTGAATATAAGAGCCATCCAAGATGAAGTTGTCAAGTAGTAGTATGTAGGGATAAACATGATCCTTAACTCTTTGAGCAGGAAGAAAGACTAGGGGGACTTGCTTAAGGAGAGATTGTGCCAGGATTTTATACTGTAATTGTTACTTAAATTAGGGTGCAATACTATTACAGTGTCTAACGTGAAGGTAAACAAATTCTATAGGTGTGGCATTTGCTATTTTACCTCATCTCAGAACTATGTCTTGTTACCTTACAACATGCACACACACAAAAAAAGGCTGTAGGGTGTTAGGGTGCATGAATTTGCTCTAAGGAGTTGACTCTGACTTTTGGATTTTGAACTGTCTGACTAGGTTGTACATGAAGATGTAGCCTAGTTTGAGGATGGATGTGAATCCTTTTACATATCCTGTAAGTTCTGAACTGGTTAAAGCACCATCATGCCCTTTTAATTAAAACTGTGTAAGCCTGAAGCTGGAAAAACTTGAACACAAAGCCTAGGGGTAGTGGCATACACCCCTAGGTACTGGTATGGTTGGTCAGGAAGGATCATGGTGCAAGGTCTGGTTCTGTTCAGCCGAGGGCTGCCCCTCTTTGCCTTGGTCCTTTGCACCTGCTCCACGCTTCATCACTCCCTGGGCATGTCCTCTGTCCTCACCAGTAGCTGGCACGCAGTCTTTTCTTTCCCATCCCAGGCCTTGTTTCCGTACTGCCATTTGCCCCTGAAAATCCCATCTGAGGCCATATTGGTCTAATGGCAGTGAATGAGTTCTTCCTTGCTTGATTTCAGATGTTCCTACTTTGCTGTATGGAGGACCCCATCCTGAAACATGCATGGCACTGAGACCTCTTTAAAGCTTGGGCTTGGATTAGCAGTGCTGTAAGGAGGGTGCTGTTTTTGAGGAGAAATGAATAATCTGTTGCCTGATACTTATGAACGGATGGGTTTCAGGCCTGCCCACATGCCTGGCTTTATATTTATGCACACCTTTATGGTATAGCCCCAGACTGCCTGGTTCTCATGCAGGGAGGCAGGAGTGGCAGAGTGAGGTTGGAGACTGCAAAGATGGACTTGCAGCCTGCTCGTCTCTGATGATAAGAGCTGTCAATTAGTGGCATTCCCTAAAATAACAATGTCAGGATTTCAGGAGTTTAGAGAGCAGCAGGTTCATTTACTCTCCTGAAACTCCTTACACTTTATGTTGTGGGAAAGCTGTTGTTGATACATGTTTAAGTATAGTGCCATCAAGTAGCTTTGCATATAAAATACAGTATCACTTTAAGATACTATGATGTCGTGCTCAGAGCATGAGAGGTGTGATTTCAGTGCGCTCAGGATTAAGTCAAATGTTTATTAAAATAATTGCTTAAAATTATTTCTCAAATCAAACTCTCTCAATACCCCCTCCCAAATTTCTTCAAAGTGGGGAGTGATATGAAGTAAATTGTCTGCAAAGGATTTTTTTTTTCTTTAAACTCCTACATGAGAATTAATGCAACTCTAATCCTTTATTTCTTATGGGTATGTATATCAATATTTGTGGAGAAAATTCACAAATGTTCTGTCAGACAGGCAGCAAAAAGTGTTGTAGTACTGAGATCCCGATTCCCAGCTGCAGCCAGTGAGGCAGCAAAAAGCTGGCTGGTGCTCAGGAAAGTCAAAGTGACAGAAATGCCTGGATGGAGTAATGACCGCCGGAGACCTTCTCCATCGTGCTGCAGAGCACCAGGTTCAGGCATCAGCACGAAGTGACAGTCGTTCCTGTTATAATTGTCTGGCCAATAATAATTATCTTCAGATGTCTGCTGACGAGGGGCTCGCCAATGGGGAGGCAGGAGGCCTGTGCTGACTGCGCTGAGATTATCTGGGAGAGCTGACGTCACACCAGGGCTTGCCTAAAATCACAGAAACTTTTCCTCTGCTGCTCCGATGGCTGCTGCAGCGCTCCGGACATCCCTGCCCCAGCCTGATGTCCTCCTGCCCCTGCTGCCCTGGGCAGGCTCTCCTCATTCCTCTCACTCTCGTTCCTCTGCTGTTTTGCTTCCTAAAAAGCTGAGGTTTAACCCTTGGCATGCTCGCAGGTAGTACTGGGAGGAGGACGAGCAGGATGAAAGTGAAACTGGTTATCCCCTAAATAATCTGTTGGGTTCTGCTGCAGAAACTGGCTGGTTTTGTTATCGTTACCTGAAGTAATGATTCAGTAAAGAGAGAAGGACTGCATAAGGACTGCTGGGAATTTTTTGGTTTTAAGGGGATCTGACAACTCAATTCTGAAATCAACTTAGTGGACCTTAGATGAGGATAACTGTTTACGTATTTGAAAGAAAACATCTGTGCAGGAAGTTATTTTTTACCTTTTGTTACCAAAACTTTTATGTGACAGAGGCAGAAAATGGAGCCAGTGCTGGGAGAAATTTGTCCTTTGGTGTGATTTTTTTTTTCAAGTCAAAACAAGAGATAAATGTGGAAGGGCAGAGGGTCAGCTAATTTGGATTTGTAAATGCACTTGCCTTTTAATAATTCACACAAGCACCATCGTCCTAGACAGGTTTGTTTCCTAAATGCAGAACAAGCTCTCCTCATCCACTTAAGCTACTCTTACCTCATGCAGAAATCAAGAATGAGAGGCTGTGAGTGTATCTCTCCAGGCATATGTGCGTAGCAGCCAAAAACTGATGTAAATTACTTCCCCCCACCTCCACCCCCCCAAGCTCTTGCTAGATGCCAAGTGAAGGATGTAGAGAGGGATGCTGCAGTCACCCTGTACTTTCCTCTGTGCTGCAGCAAGCACTCAAAGGGAAGATGTGAATTGGTTCTTTTCAACAGAGAGACTTTCACTTGAGAAGAATTCAGCTGGCCCAAAAATTTAGCCAACCTCCTCCACATGTCATTCTCCAGATGAGATTTTTCCTGTTCTCTTGTGCAAACTGGCTATAAAGCTGACAGGGCCACCAGTGCATGGCAGAGATTAGAGGACCCCACTTCTTTGCCTTTCTTTCATCCTGCAGGCCTTTCTGAGCCAAAGACTGATGTTTTGGAGTATGACAGGGTTTTAACTCTTTGAAAATAAAAGGATGGAGTCTGTAAGGAACAACAGTACATGTCCTTTCAGAGTTCAGGTGTTTTCTGTCTGTGTGGGTTTGGGGAAGAAACATTTTTAAAATATGGTAGATAACAAAATGTCATCCTGAAGATAAAAACATCAGTGTCGTCTTGATTCAGCCTACCACTGAAACATAGGCATTGGCCTTTTGTTTAGAGTATGAACGTATCAGTCATCATATTGCTTCTGTGATTTTAAACCTCTTGAGAGTGACAACTTCTCTTCTACTTTGTGAAACACCACTTATTTCTGGGTATAATAAACTTACAGGAGTGGAGCAAGGAGTAATTTAGGAGCTTGTGAATCAGCTTCAGAAGTGAATATGACATTTGGGAACACGGACATTCCAAAACACTTTTTGGAAAATTTTGTTAAGAATTTAAGGGCCTTTTCTTTTAATGGAAAAGAGCAGATATTAAAACACTATTTTTAACTGTAAATTAGTCTGAAAAACAAATTTTTCACTGGCTTAGGCTATACCTATACATGTGAGGTGTTTGTGTAACCACATTACCTGTGTAGTGCTACCCAGTAAATATTTTCTTGCCAACAGTTTTGTCAGCCCACTTGAGCATTGCCCTGGGTTGAAGTTGGTAGGGTTTTGTCTTCAGCTGTGCTGCCCCATCATTGACCAGAGTGTCCCAGACTGCTGCTACTATAAGCTGTGCTGTTCTTGTGTGCATCCCAGCATCACATCTCCTGGGGCTTCCTGGATTCCCAGGGGGAGGCTGGTGCAGCCCGGTGGGGAGCTCTGCAGGGTAAGCCCGGTTAACATTTCGCAAGCTGTCAACAGAGCAGGAAACAGCGAGGCTGTGGCTGCACCCAGGGTGATAGAAGGAGAAAATTGTATCAGTTTGTGTGCAAGGTTTGCAAATATTATGATTGCTTTCAGAGCCAAAGTGGCAATAGTACCTGATACTGCCCTTCACGGTGTGCCTTGTACTATGTGCTCTGTTGCAAACCCTCAGTTGCAAGACTTATTGACTTTTGTGAGGACACAATTTTTTTTTTTTTGCTGTGAATTTTGTTTACATACTAGGAGCAAGGTGGAAGAACTCAAAAACCAACATGACCTCAGTTTGCCTAGAGAAGGGACCCAGGTCCCACAGAGCAGACATGCCATGAAATGATGGGCAGAGCTTGCGTCTGCTGAGCAGTCTTTGACCTCCTGTGAGAAGAGTTAGTATTCAAAGTGAGGAGGAAGAGGGAGAGATGCAAGTCACTGGTTTACCTTGTGCCAGGGGAGTTGGGACCTTGCAGAGCACTTTCAGTGGTTTATGGGGTGCATGACATGCAGGGGAATGGTATCACTGAGGATGTAGGGAGCCTGACCTCAAACTGAAGGCAACCATAGCCACTTTTAGAAGTTGGACATCAGTCAGGTGCCCATCATTTTAATGGAAATCAAGGACCTGTGTCATGTCTGAAAATTTCTCTTTGTGCCTTAGTTCCTCTGCTGTAAAATAGGGAACAATTCCTTTGTAGGCATATTCAAAGCTGGTTTTCTGCTGTGTCGCAAAGGTGATCCTAAGGTATTAAGACCTGTATATACAGTGTAAGACCATTATGTTTTCTGTCCTACTTTATTGTATATACAGTGTAATACCATTATGGTGTTTTCTGTACTGCTTTATAGTAGTAAGTGTGTATATACAGGTGTTACTACAATAAAGCAGTACAGAAAACATAATGGTCTTACACTATTGCTATAATAGTTCTGCAATACTGCTATTGATATAATGTTGCTGTAATACTACTACAATAAAGCAGTACAAAAAACATAATAGTCCTACACTATTGCTATGCACCTTTACACTTGTACTAGCAGCAAAGAATACTTTATTCTTGCCTAGGATAGGGGGCAAAGTTTGTCTCCTTGATTGTTGTAACTGAGGACTGAGAAGAGCTGCTGTAATAATAGAGGCATGGGATTAAACTGCAAAAAATCAGACCATTTTTAATTGCAAATTTATGAAAGGAATTGTCCTTCAAATAGTCCAATAAAACTTCAGACATCAACATCTGATGATAACTTTTGAATATAATTTTTAAAATTTGTTGGTAATTAGTTTCAGTATGTGAAGTCTGCAAACTGAGTAAAAAATGAATTGGATGTCATCCAGGTTGTGAGCTCATCAGATTGAATGTGTTGATTTTGATATCTGATGGCCTCAGTTAACCCTGGACATAAGATTTAAGGTCAGTAAAGAGTGTTATTAAGGCCAAATGTCTGCTCTCTATGTCTTGAGCCATAAGTAGTATAAATACACCTGGAAAGAGCAATTCCAGGGAGTGCCAATTAATGTTTTAAGGGGAAGCAACAATGGGCCAAGTTAATTTTTGAAAAAAGAGGAGTCTTATCTATTGACTAATAAAATTTCCTGAGTTTCAGTTTTTTTCTGAAAAAAGAGTTTTTCCTTTTTAAAAAAAATTATTTTGAGCCATTAAGAGCTACTTAAGATAGCAGTAAAATTCCCTAAGTATAAACACAAGTGGGATGCCAAAGTTGTTGCACTGTGCTATTCAGATTATTAACAAATGTTTAGAAAGTCTCTCATTTTCCTTATGTGATTTTCCTTTTAGCTTTAATTGGGAGTTTACCCTCTAGGTCCCCTGATGTGATTCTTCTGAATGCAGGTCCTCTGTAAACATAATTGGGAATTTTGTTGTTGCCAACATACATCATCTCCAGACAGCTGAAAGCCATGGCTTTTCTTCCTTTTTGTTCTCCCAGGGGAGGAGCTGACTGTCTGACTCCTTTTCATGTCTTTGCAGGTCACAAGCAAAATAAATGTTAGTTATTAGCAGGAAATTATAGACACCTTGCATTTCAATTCCTTCTTGTTTCCTCACTCACCTTGGCTTGACAGCCAAGCAGAAAACTCCAAGCTATTTTGTCCACCACATGGATGTCTAGATGCCCTTGTCTAACTCGACTTTCACAAAGACTTTTGTTCTGCTGGCATGGTAGCTCTGGGGCTGTCCTGAACCCTGTTGTACCTCATCCCCAGTCCTGGCTGTGGACAAGGATCCATCCTGTTCCGTGTGTGTGTGTATTCCATGCTCACGAGCATCCAGCTCAAACCCAGCCAAACCCATGGATGATTTCACTGCCTTTCCTAGGTAAAAGCAGAGGCTGTGAGGATGTGCCAAGTGGAACTCCCAATGAGAGTGTGCAGCATTCATCTCGGACTCATGATGAAACAGGTTGTTTAGCAGGTAGAATTATTTCAGGATGCATAATGTTGTCTTTACATTCTTTTGTGAGGGCATTTCCCCATTATAGTTTTTCATAAAATATTGCTGTTGGCATTGTCTGAAACAAGAAACTGCCTAATTCAACCTTTGATCTGATCTGACTGCTCCTTGTGCTTAAATATCCTATTTTGATCACGTGCCTGATAAAGAAAATACTATTTTTGGTCACACGACAACTGTCTGGAAGTGACATTGCCTCTTGAAATGGCAGTGTACACAGATGATCAGATTATTTTGTTACGCCATTATTTGTTGTATTTGTTGTTTCAGAACTCTGTAAATACTGTGGAGTTAAATACTTTTTTTTTTTTTTAATCTTGCATGGGAATCTCATACCAGGCAAGATTCCTTCTGGGCAAGGCACTGCCCATGGATTCAATCAAAAACTCTTGTCTTGCTCCTAACTTTGCGTTTAGTTTAAGGCTAATACCCCAAGCAGAAAAAACTCACTATTTTTTAAAAGTTAGGTAAATTATTGCTTGGACTATGACAGCCAGATCTCTGCAGCTGCATTGCTACCATCTCTGTGACCCAGTGGGGAGTTTTGCTTCTGTTCCATTGGAGAGAGAACAGCTCCAAACAGCCAAAGACCATGAAGAAAAGTAATGCTATAGCACTGAAAGGAATCCTCTGTGTCCTTGTTCTCTAACTTCTGAAATCAGGACTGAAATGCATATTTTTCATTTTTAAGAAATTCACATAAGTTTTCCAGCATTTTCCAAGAGCTCCTCTCCTATATCAGTGCTTAGATCATGGACAAATTTCAAAATTTTGTTTGAAAGCTAGGATCAACACCAGCTATTCCTGTTGCAACACTTGGAGCCTGACTGTCTCGAAGGCTGTTGTACCCAGGATGCTCATACTTGTTAGGATATAAAGGAAAACGTTTTGCTGAAAGAAAGTTTCTGAAAACTAGTCCCTTGAATTGTGTGAGAGGTTGTCCTTGTGTAATGATGCCCCTGCATAAAGATGGTAGGTACGGTGGTTGCACTTCCCAGATCCTTCCACATGCAACATCCTTTGATCTGCTCGCAATGTTCCCTCAGGAAGTGTTTTTCAATGTCCGAGATGCTGGTATTTGATGATTACAGACAGTTTATATTACTGTTCACTCAGTCATGTATTAGGTGTTGATGGCATTTGTCTGACCACAGGTGCCTGCTGTGTAAGATGTCTGAGTCATCAGGAAGTGGGCAGCTGAGAGAACTAAGTTTTATTGTAAAACCGCTCCCTCTTACCAAATGTAGAGACTCAGGGAGCAAACTAGACCATAATTATTTCTCCTGATCCTTCTTCCTTCTTCTCCCCATAATGCTTTTTTTTTTTTCAGGTACCTATTTGGTTTTTACTTTCTCCCACTCTTTTCCCAGTCCTCTTTCATTTTCTGTCTATTTTTTTTCTCCTTTAGGAGCAGTTAAGGCAGCAGCACAGGTGGCTGGGGAAGCCCTGGATGTTTCTGTGGAGCACCCTGCACGGTGGGAAACAGCTGGCACATATTTTGGTGTTGGGCTGGTGGAGCTGGGCAGCACAGGCCTGGCCGTGAGCTGTCTCTGGCTGAACAAAGAACAAAGAAAAAGCACTGCATCAGGGTAGTCTCACTGCCATCTTCTGATAAAATCACTTGGTTTCTGAAATAAGGCAATAGTAACCAAGGAGGAGTGTTTGCTTGTACCTTTCCACAGCCCCATCGTATACTGATATAAAAGGGCTCTCTCTTTTAAAAGCCACTTCCCAGTCACTAAGTGGAAAAATCCTAAAGTGAGTCCATGGTAAAACGGCAGTTGGCTTCAGTGTAAAAGATTTAGTTCCTAAACTTGTGTGTTGGCTAAATGTAATGTAGCATCTGGTATGTAAAACAATTATGACAATTTACATATTTTGAAATGGTCATTACTGTAAATGGAATAATTAGAAAAGATGTTAGTAGAAAATGGAGAGAAAAGAAGTTGTGCCTACATTTAGAAAAAAATACACCAGGCTGATAAAATGGGCAATCCAGAGATTAGAGAAATCATAACTGGAAGAGCTACCACAGCTTTTTATTGTGGGGTGAGCAAGCAAAGCTCCTTTCTCTGCTTCCTGTAGTGGTATGCCATTGATGGAGAGAAAAATGGGACAAGGGTAACAAAACAGGATCTGTTTGCATCTCTCATGTATCAGCATTAATGCTGGGAATGCAGATTCTGACCTCAGGTTTTCCAAATGTTCATGGCTCAGTAGTCCTTGTGACTTCAGCTCTTGAGGTGCCGTGGAGCATTTTGCCATATGAATTCTGGTGGCTCCAGGGTAGGCATGCTAGGTGTGTAAGATACGGAGGATGGTCCTTTGCTGCGCCTCAATGAATTGTTGTAACTACTGTGAGCAGTTTCCTTTGCTTCCAATAAAACAACATATACGATTGAGGGACATTTTGACAGACCACAGGTATCTTGCCTATGCTTTTATGATTGTGGTCCAGCATTTTTTCTTTACAGGCTGTGTCCTGATGACCTTAGTTACAATCCATATTTATTGCTGGCAGTTAGATTCCTTTCCATTAAACTAGATAGTGTTGTATCTCTTTACAGGGGATACGAATTTGGCTTCTGACATCTTTAACCCACTTACCTTGTTTAAATTTTCAAGAATGAGTCTTGACTTGATGGAGTTTCAGGTAGTTCTTGTGTTGTAAAATAGCTGTACGTCTTCTACACAGTGAACTTGTGTTCACTGTATTACCATGAAGAGTTATGGTATTTTAAGATTCCTTTTTCCCTTTGCTAAGATCAAGGCAGAATCCCACAGTCACATTCCTGGTGAGTTAGTTGCTTTAATGACAGAAGGTTCTATAATGTAGCATTTCTAAGAACAGGAAGGATGTCTTGAAAGTGGTGGATCCACACAGCCACTAGGGCTGCTCTGAGAGCTGCCTGAAGCCATTGCATCTAGAAGTCTTCCCAAATGAAAATGATAATTTCCACTGCCTTTCAGCAGAGGTCTCTCATCTTAGCTCCCAAGTCCTGTGTGACATTAAAAGAAAGCAAGACTTTGGTTCCCAAAACTTTGGAGAGTCTCCAATTGCATGTACAGACATAAACTTGGTACCATCATGTGTTTTGCCTGGCTGCTGGATCAAATGCTCCCTCTTGAATATCAACCAGTCTGTGAGGCAACAGGGACAGCCTCCCAGTCAGACAGGTTGCACAAGGGGATGATATCAGGGTGGGATGCCTTGGGTTTGCTGGCAGTAGAGTAGCTTCCCAGGGCTGAACTTTGGCCCCATGCTGCACACGTGGAAGCACTGCCACAGCTGGGTAAACTGAGCTGCCTTTCATGACTCCTCCTGGAACTGTCATCTCCTGTGGCAGAGTGGAAGGGTCCAGCAGTGGCAGTGAACTATCACACTGCTTCAGCTGCCTTGCCTGGAGGCTGCCTGGGTAGCCTTTCTGGAAGCAGTCCTGGAGGAAGCACGGCATGGAGGTGATGTGTCCTAGGTAGTACCCACAGTGGCATCCATGCTCAGATGCTCATATGCCCAAACGTTGCACCCATGCAGTCTGAGCTGTTTCATTATGGCTGCATGAGTGGGGGTAAGCACTCTTAAGTTGTGAACTGAACAAACAAACTCTAACTGGATCCCACGGTCTGCTGTGATAATGCCCTGTGGTATGGTTCCTAGACTATCCTGCTCGACCTGCTTCATTCAAAGAGTGGGTAAGGCATCTGGAGAACTAGAGACTGTCTAGGACCTTCATTATTAAAACTGGAGCCTGGGGTTCATCCAAGTCAGTGGGAGACATATCCATGATGGGAATGGGAAGGGGATGTAAATTTTTGTGGATGAGTAATGACATGGCTCTACCATTACCTGTAGCTTTGGTGCAGGCAGAAATCTGAGTGCTGCTGAAGTTAGACTAAGCCACCATTCCACAGGCTTCCTGCAGAATACTAGTGAAGCGTTTTAAATGCAGGATCTGGCTGTGGAGTAAATGGTTACATATGGGAGATCACTAGAAAGCATGAAGACTAAACTGGAAAAGGCTTGTTTCCCAGAGACAGGCTTAGATACAATCCTCTCTGTGCAAGTGCTCCTCCAGCATAACACTACCAAGTGTTGAACGAGTTAATATGTGCAGTAGCTTAGGCTGCCTTCTGCCATGCTCTGGGTAGTGGCTGTACACTGCAGAAAGTCTTACAGAACAGAAAGGGGAAAGATGTCATTTTAAGTCAGGCTGTGTTGACTCATAGGATACATTTTGAAGGTTATGGATATATATTAAGCAGGTATTAAATAGCTCTTGCTTTATAAATATCATTTACAAAACAAGTATCCAGAGTATATAAGCATGTGAGTTAATTAGAGCCTGCATTCTCAAAGTGGCGGAACAACAGGATTTAGATCAGAAAAACTGCAAGTAGGTTTGCTGATGACGTGAAATCCAGTGACTTCTGTAAAACTTCCTGGCTTTGTGCCTTGCTTTTTTCTTCTCCCTCACTGCTTTCTGCAGCTGTGTCCCTTGGACTCTGTGCAGTGGGTTGTGATGTGTGTGGCCCCAGAGAGGAGCAGTGCAGCCCCATTCCCCATGGCTGTTGCACAGGTTCAGCACTGATGGGGACACGTCTCAGCAGTACTCTGAGGCATTCAGTCACTTCTTCTGCAGAAAAAGCAGGCTGGCAGGAGGAAGAGCCAAACCACAGGCTAAACAGGCTCGGTGGAGCATTTCATGGCCTGCAAAGTGACCAGGCTAATCCTGGAAACCTGCAGCCTTTATCACAACACCTGACACAGCAGCACAGCCAGCCTCCTCTGCTTTACCAGATTTCCATGCTCAGATCTCTGTCTTTCTAAACATGGCACAGATTTTTTCCTTCAGGCTTAAGGATGGAGGGAGGGTGGGGGCAATGGAAAAAATCTACATTAAAGCCTTCCCAAAACCAATATGAAAATTTAGAGGTCCCCCTGCAAAAGGATGGGGGCCCTCAACCCAGGATTATCAGGTCTTCTGGATTATCAGGGATGTGACTTTGCAGTGTGAGCAGCCTGGTGGTGCATTCAGAAATGCTTGCCTGACTAACATATTGCTTACATTTGCTGACTCACTCTTGCACTGCCTTTTCTTTCTTGTTCCCTGGATGTGTTGATTTTTATCTCTGTTACTAGGGCTGTGTCCCAGACACTATTTAATCATCGTGTTTGTGTTTGGCTCCTGTGTTGGTGGGAGGTATTTACATTTGCATACAAACGTTAATATCATTCACCCACAACTGAGTAACAGCAATGAAATACAGGGGTCTGAAGACCCCTGGAATGGGAAGGAAGGCAGGGACACTCTGCCTTTGGGCAGGGGCATCCCCAGCATCACTGCCTGGCATTTCACACCACTACCTGCATTCGGTCTTGCTGTCTCTTCAAGCCCTGCTCGTCCAAACAATTTTGGGTAATGAATTAAAATTCAGAATCACAGAATATTCTGGGATGGAATGGAACCACAAGAGTCATCCAGTCCAACTCTTCAATGAATGGCCTGTAGGCAGCTTTGTGTTTTCACCTGCAGAAGACTTTTAACACAGGCAGCCTGTGTCTGAAAGCACTTTCTAAGTGGAAGCTGTACACAGTCATGGCTAAGAACATTGGCAGAGCTTCTGGGTCCCTAGTGTCCTGCTTTTCTAGGACAAGTATGGGTGATCAGAGGCCCTGCCCTGGTTGTAACTTGCCCCTGGAATGGCTTCATCTGGCTGCTCTTCACCAGCTGTGCTGCAGCAGCCCTGCATCCTCACAGCCCAGCATGCTTTCCCACTTTGATCTCTCACCCAGAGCCATTAAGTGTCCATGTTTCTTGCCACTTCAAAGAATGCCTGTTCTTGCTATGCAATGTCCGTGTACTCCTGGAGGTACAGCTCATTTCTGACATGTCTTTTCAAATACCAGTGATCCTAAGTGATGGTCCTAAAATATTTGAGGGTCCAGGTTAGTATGCAGGCACATTATGTCTTCAGGTTCTTTCCCTTTAAATCCTAGGCTCCTAAACTTTTTGTTTGAGTAGCACAGATGATTGAAGCCACCATTTATTTTTCTTGTCCAGCTTGTTTAGGTCTAGTTTGAAGCCCATGTCATTAAGTTGCCATCACATGATGCTCCTTTCTCTTGTTTTAATCAGATGATGTCCAGTGTATTCACAGTAGTCCTCATGCAAGGACACTGCATGGCCAGTTACCAGGGAACTAATTAACAGCTTCTTCCTCATGGTTCAAAGAGCATTATGTATGCATTCCTGTGAGATCACACCACACAGCATCACCTTGCAGTAGCATTGCTGTGAGCAAAACATGCTGTTTGCTTCTGTGCCTTTTCCTTCCTGCTCACCACTCTTGTGTCAGTCTAGGTGCAGACAAACAGTGCTCCAGCTTCCATGGTGCCTTCAAAACCCTCCCTGAGTTGAAACTACAGCCTCTCTGTGCTGGTTCTGCACATCAGCAGCTGAGCAGAGCCAGGCTTCTGAGTGCCTGGACACTTTGAGGAGCTTTATCCTGGAAAGGGCTGCCTTTTTGATTTTTCTTAGGCATGATTGTTTTTCTCAAGTTAAACAGTATTTATAGGATTTCTTATTGCAGGTTTCAGTATTCCAGATTCAGTGACATCAGTGATATTTAGCATTTGCAAACAGAAACTTCAGAAAAATCTTGGCATTTTTGACTGTGACTTCTGTAAGTGCTGGAGGGAGTTAAACATGCAGCTTCTCTGGTGTCTTCTGTTATCTCTATTCATAGTGGAAATGACTGTCAGCTTCTTGAATCAAGCTCTGAAAGCCCTCCAGGCATTTCAGTGGCAATACTAAGGACTTCTGCCCAGCTTTACTCACTTTAGCATTTACATTTTTGTCATTGATTCTGAATACATAATGGACCAAGTATATATTCAAACAATAGCAGAACAATGTGTGCTTGTAAACATACTTTTGTATACTTGTTAATGCATTTTTTTCAATCCCTTTGAGAGCAGAATGCAGGCTACAGTCTGCTTTCACTTGGAGGGGCATGCAGTACACCTGAAATCCACTGCCCCTGTAGTAGAAATACAGCCCTACCATCTGCCATGGACTTACCCAGACTACACCAGAGTGGGATAAGGTTTTGGAACACCTGCAGTACATTGATGATATCACTGTGTGGGGCAATAAAGCAGAAGTTTTTGAAAAAGGGAAGAAAATTGTCCAAATCCTTCTGAAAGCAACTTGTTTTTACTGAGTCTCAAAAGCAGTGCTGGTACCTTGAACCCGTATGATGAGAAATAAATGATGAGCAGAGCTCTTGTTTTACATTAAATTAGCCCATCTTCTCTATCCCAGCTTCCTCTGAATTTGTGTTATAGTTACTGGCAAAGAGTACCTGGCATGACCTATTTCTAAGTCATATATTTAGATTTATTTTGCCTAAGTGAACAGAAGCCAGATCCAGAACAGACAATATTATGAGGGCTTTAATAAAGATGCTTTATCTTTATCAGTTAGTGGTAGTGCGTATTCTGGTGAGGTCTGCTCTACTGAAATATTTCTTCATTTCTGTTGCCTAAGGTGACCAATAAACATTTTCCTCAGTGTAACATACTCTCACAGGACCAGGTGAGCAGTGGTGCTGGAACAGATGAACTCTTCTCTACCTCCAAACTGCACCACCTGCTCCCAGTAATGTTTTATGTTCCTTTGTGCAGCTGGATGATGAATTTCTGGGATGAAAAGCTGCTTCAATGCAGAGTTTAAAATGGAAACCAAGACTTTGCCACCCAGCTTTCAAATCCCCTCTTTTTAGAGATTTGAGGAGGAGGCTTTGTTGCCTTACAAGAGTACCCAGTAGCCTGGAAACCCTAAGCCTTCTCCCAACATGGTTGGCCTCCAAAATGCTGACTCTTCAGCTTTGTGCCATATGCCTTCCCCAGCCCAAAGCTGGCCACTTGACTTTTTGTGTTAGATAAAGGAAGAGGTTTGTACCTCTGGAAGGAGCTTTAGGCTGCAGGCAGAGTCAAGGAAATATCCATATATTAGTTATATGGATAGTTAGATCAGATTTTCCAGCTGTTTATTTTACAAGCCTGTTGCGACATCATAATGCAGTTAGAGGTTATTAAGTCCAAGTTGTTAATTTTAATGATTTTAATAGACCTATAGCATTCCTGTTTAATCAAGTTTTACTTATTGGCTTATGTTGCATGATGATACTTTTTAAAGCGCCAGATTTGGCAGCTCTCTGAAAGAGTACCTGTATTTCCCAGATATTTGGATGAATTTCTTTCTGCTACTGTTAACATAGACTCTGTAGCTGCATTGGGACTAAAATTTAAAGTTATCTGCAGAAAGAAGCCTGATGCTGTTGTAGGCAGCATCACTAGCTGATTTTGAAAATGGTGCCTGTATGTGTCTGCCAGGCAGAGGCATTGGGTGGAAGGCTGATTGAGGGAGAAAGAAAAAGATTTGGTTTGGTTCAAATGAGGCATAAAATATTGTACCAGCCAAGGAGGCCTAAGAAGCTGTCCAGCAGACCATGCAACCTTGTTCATTGGAGTGAGGCCTAGCACAAGATGCTTTCAGCCCTCTTCAGTTTCCCTGCGAGAAACATGCTGCTGGCTAAAGCACAACAGAATAAATATCAACCACCACTTTTTTCTGTGTTAGTTCAACGTTTTGCTAATACATTAGCATTTAATTTGCCTTCTACTAGATGACAATTTCTAGCCTGATTTATATTGATTAAAAACTAATCTAGGTAGTATTTGGTGGTACTCCAGGATTCAGGCATTTTGATTTTTTAAGTCAGATTTTAACCTAAATGTACATTGCATGTACACCTTATTTTAAAAAAATAGAGTTTCATTTTTAATGTATGAACTAATGATGGTTTTCTGATTTACTCAGAGCTGTATACCTGTAGCCACAAAATGAGAGAGAGCTTTTCAAAAATTTGACTGGTGGCATCTTTTGTGGCTGGTATCAGAAAAGTACAAAAGCAGTTTGTAAGTCTTTACCTGTGGCTGCTACCTGTGTTTCAGGAAGTAAACCCAGGCAAAGCTTTCACTAATGCCAGAAGGACAAGTTTTTTTTATATGAAAAAGTGCAAACTCAAAAAGACAAGAGACTCGAGGCCATATGAATACTTGTTTCTCTTACAGAGATTATCCCAGTGTGACTTTCCTAAATATTTTGTCAAGCTTTTCTGTCTCTTGTTTTCTTTAGTGTACGTGGGCACTACATGTCTGCTGACTTTTTTGGATCAGCCTTCATTGTTTAATATTTTCAGGTAATGTGTGCAAATCCTGGAATTTATTTATTTGACTGGTTTATGAGTAAATCCATCTCAGTGTTTGTTTAAATGTGCTTGAGTCTTAAGCGGTGAGGATGTTGATACTCTACGGATGTATTGCAGGTACTTGCACATGACAAATTTTGTTTAATTATAACAAATTACCAAGTGGGAGTGCTGATTGGGGTACATGACGTGGACCTGTTGGAGTGAGTCCAAATGAGGTCATGGAGATGATCAGAAGACTGGAATACCTCTCCTGTGAAAATGGGTTGAGAGAGTTTGATTTGTTCATCCTGAAGAATTGGAGTTTTTGGGGAAACTTTAGAGCAGCTTTCCAGTACCCAAAGAGGGCCTATAAGAGAGCTGGAGAGGGATGGTTTACAACTATAATCACATACATTGATTGTGTGTGATTATACCCCGTCTCCTATCACACATGCATTGTGTGATAGGAGAAGGGGTAATGGCTTTAAACTGAGTGTAGATTTAGGTGGGATGTAAGGAAGACATTCTTTACTTATCTATGTGGGGGTGATGAGGCACTGGAACAGGTTGCCTGGAGAAGCTGTGGATGCTACATCCCTGGAAGTGTTCAAGGCCCGTTTGGAGGGGGCTTTGAGTAACGTGATCTAGTGGAACATGTCCCTGCCCACAGCCAAGAAGGTTGGAAGTTGGTGATCTTTAAGGTCTCTTTCAACAAACCATGTCATGGTTCTATGGTTTTCCATAAATACACCATAATTAGTATTACTCTAAATTCTTCCTGGCTGCTTATTAGTTCATAAAGGGCCACACAGTGCTTTCACTGGTTAAATTCAGTGATTAATCATGTATGAAGAAATCCACTAACCAAAGCTGTAGTCTTTGGTTCCTGGTGTCAGTGCTTTGTCCATATGACCTTCATATCTTGCCTCTCACTTTTTCATGTTATGATCTGTTTAGCTTAAGATATCTTTTGATCTTTGGCTTGTAAGCAGAAGCAATAAACACTTCAGTAATGTGTCAAGGCTTTGTAGAGAGAGGAGTCTGTTGTGCCATTAGGTAACTGTTTAGAGAAATAGCTTATCCCAGTAGACACTGAAATGCATTTAAATGGTAATGCTATTTCTAACCCAGGTTAGGCAAATAACTGTATTTGGACTCCTCCTCATTCAGTAGGCTGCAGTCACACTAATGTCAGGAATCATTTTATCACCCGTAAGTGGAAAATAGTAGCATCCTTGAGTAGAATCGTGCACTGTCTCAATTTTATGGTACTGCTTAAAAGCAAATGTAATGAGCATGGTTTTGGTTTTATTGCACCTGCAGTCACTGACTGACACATGGGAATAACCCCCTTTCCATTTCACTATGCATGGTGTGTACTCTTCTGTTTTACATCATTGCATTTTACTTGGTACCAGCCTAGACTGTGGTCCTACATGAGGGAGAACCCTTTCTGTCACTCTGGGAGCTGCTTCCAGTGCACCTCAGGGTGAAGATGCAGCAAATCTGCATACAAAAAGTGAAACATTCAGGCCCAGGTTTCAACTATATTAGAGTTTCTGAATATTGAAAATACTTGATTTACAATCTTACTACTTTTATATAGTGAATGTGAGCTAGGTCTAAAATTCCAACATGCTGTACATTTTTAGTTCATATAAGTTCATTTCATTGAATTCAGAGAAGACTTAAAACCTTTTAGGGTTACTTTTTTAAAGTGAAATATAAAACAATACTGTTCTTTTGTATATAATTCTGTTCTGTGACTTCTTCAGTTATTTACAGTACATTTTCGGTATTACTTGGGTGACATTTCTAAATCTGATAAGAGGTTAATTTAGATTACCTAATTCTTAAACTTCTGTCATTTTAGCAATGTAGTCTGGAATATATTAGCAGAGTTTTCAGCATTATAAATTTGTTATCTTCTGCAAGCAGATTCTTAAGTCAGAACCAAGTTCTAAGTCAAGTAAGTGAGAAATCAAGTACAGACTTAGAGAATCAAAAATCACAAAGATTTAAACAAAAAAAAAAAAAAGCACAGGCTTTAATAAGATGTAATGTTCTTACCTTGCAGAATACGTTCTCTATAGAGAATATCACTGTTGTCTTTAGGTTAATATCTAGAGTCGTGTTTTTCTACTAACAGCTAATCTCTAATACAATTGCTGCTCAGTTACAAGGGATTTTCCTTGAGACACAAAGGCTCTCCATAGGTGGGACCATAATAACTGTGCTACTATACAACAGACTTAGCAGACCAAATACAGGCACAGGAGTGTTTTTCCAATTTTCCAATAGATCAAATATGGCAAAATCAGGTAGCCAAATTCCTGAGAGCATCGCAGCCTCAACATGTGATGTATGGGAATCTGGATGTTCTGCACAGGACTTCACATTGGAGTTAACTATGGAGACAGACTCTGTATTTAAATGGTGATCTTCCAGAAGGTGATAAAATAATATCTTAGCATTTATATAAGCTATTCCTCAGTAACAAAAGGAGATGCAGGAACCTGCACAGGTTGGTGTGACTAGACTAGAGTGACCAATACAGAATGACAATAATGCTGTTCCTTTGCTACCTGTTATCAGTAGAATAATGATGGACAGCCCAAACTGCAAACTCATGTAGACACTGCATGCTCTTTCCCCATTCCCATGCTTGCAGAACTGTGCAGAGATCCATCTGTTCTTCTCTGCACTTCAGTGTCTATGTGGGGAGAGAAAAATCACAGGTTTGCAATGTTTTTAGGCTCAGTCACAGTCTTCACAGAAGGCAAATTTTGAAGTCATTTTAGAAGATCATAATGAATGAATCAGCTAGCCCTGTACTTTTCAGTTGTTAGAATGATTACGTAATTCTGTATTAGATTTAGTTCAATTCAGTGTAGTTTAGGCAGTTAAAATAACAGGGAAATAAACAGTAGGACTGGAGAATGAGTCCGGGGAAAGAAAATGCCAAAACCTGGTCAGCATTAAAAACATTATCTTATTTGCAAAGAGTTTCAGGCTGCCATTTCCTGTAAGGCCAAAAGGAATTTGCTGTATTCTGTGTTTTTGGATCACTCCTTATGGCTCCAAAGTGTAAAGGTGGCTAAAACTAAATTTAATGTGGCAAAGGGCTATGTATTTTTTAATGTCTTCTTTCGGTCCAGGGTGGAGAGAATTAGAAAGAGAAGTAGAGAACAGCCTATGAAGCATAGTCTGAACCTTTCTTTGCAGACCTGATTAACCTGGGGAGCTCTTTGCAATTATGGGGTTTGTCTTTATAGGGTCTCTTCAGTGCTGGCCTATGTAAACAGGAAACAATTGGAGAAGAAATACAGTGCTCTATTTCCATTGCATTTCCTGTGTAACACTGTGGGCTGAGCCAGTTGGGAATTTACCCTTAATTGCACCCTTGGTTGTGAGAGGTGTGTTGATTGAGCTTCAACAAGACCCAAATTCTGAGTCCCAGACTTCATCCGCAACAACCCTGGGCAGTGCTACAGGCTGGGGGAAAAGAGAGATTGGAAAGTGGCCCCATGGAAAATGACCTGGAGATCCTGGTCAACAGCCAGCTGAACACGAGGCAGTGTGTGCCCAGTGGCCAGGAAGGCCAATGGTATCCTGGCTTGTATCAGCAATAGTGTGGCTAGTGGGACCAGGGCAGTGGTGAGGTCCTCAAGTGCTGTGTCCAGTTCTGCACACCTCACTACAAGAAAGGTATTAAGGTGCTAGAGTGAGTCCAGAGAAAGACAGTGGAGCTGGTGAAGGGTCTGGGAGTTAAATCCTATGAGGAGGAACTGAGGGAGCTGAGATTATTTAGCCTGGAGAAAAGGAGGCTCCGGGGAACCTTATCGCTCTCTTGTACAATTACCTGAACAGAGGGTACAGCCTCATGGGGGTTGACCTCCCAGGCAGCAAGTGACAGGACAAGAGGTCCTTCATGCCATGGTGTAGTTGACATGGTGGTGTTCTAAAATTCATGATCCTGGAGGTTTTTCCCAACCTAACTGATTCTGTGAGTCTCTGGTGGATTTTACCTCGCACACCTGCTTACACACACACCTGCTTGGAAGTGATTAGGGCAAATTGCCATGTGTAATAAATGGTGTTTCAGCTCAGTTTGCTATCTAAAAAAAGTGAGGGCTGAATTCAGTCTTCAGTTATGCAAGATGAGTTGCAGAGAAATTGTGACCCTCTTGCCAGCTATGGGAGGAGGACAGTATGCTATGTGCTGGATTATTCATTCATTATTTATCCAGAAGATGTAGCTGTGCTGTAGGGATGGATGCACGCATACATGTAAACATTTGAAAGGCAATTTTAATGGAAAAACTATGAAACGATACAGCATGGGGATTACTGCCAAAAAATGCTTTAAGCCACAGAAAGGGAAATAAAAAAATAAATGCATGGTCAAACTTAAAATAAATTCTTTTATGTTGGTTGGTTTGTTTGGCTGACTAATGATACATGCACTCTTTGGTAAGATGATTTTTCTTGGTGTGATTGACGTGTATGGCAAGATCAGTGGTTGGATTAGAAGTTTCTGTGTGAAATGCCATTTGGCTTCTGCTCCCTAAATTGTCATTAAAAAACATTTTATGGTCATCCAACATGAACTATGAGATTGGATTGATAATATATCCATAGCTATAGAAAAGAATACGTTTTGACTCTGTGCATATGATGCAGAATTACTCTTTTTACGTAGTTGTATTTGGAGGGATGGTATTTAAATCACAGCCTAGAATAATTACAGGAAAATAAACAATTACATTCATGCATCTGATGTTCAATTTCTTAAATCTATTTGCTGAATAAATGTCACCTTGCTGGAACTTGCACAACCGGGTGATGTGTTCACTTGCACAATCCAGAGCAATTCAAACAAGGCAAGAGGACAAAGATAAACTTGGTTTTGTAATGATAATGCCAAAGGCCTTTATTTTTGTGCAATTAAAATTTCACCTCAAAATTGCGCAGTGAGTTGTTTGCAAAGCATTTCCTTTGATTCTTCAGCCATCTTATTCCAAGAAAGATAACGTAAAACATGTGTCAAGCAGGTGATGAGCTGCACTTTGTGTGGAGCTCTTCTCGGCTGTGGTGCTTGCTTCTGATGATGTAGTGGTTAAGGTGTCAGGTGGTGCTTTTAGTTGTAGTCATCCTAAATTTGTCTGCTTTCATATTTCTTCCCAAGGGCTGAGAATAAACTCCAGTGAAACATTTGTGGCTAGCTTAACCATTTTGCAGTTAGTCTTGTGCCTCTTGGCCTCTGAGTGCTTTGATATTAATTTTTTCTAGCAAGAAGGAGGAAATCCCAGCTTTTCTTGATTGTTTTTAATCTTTGGTGAAGTGCCTTGTAGAGAAATCAAGCACATGCAGTCTGTGTTTAGTAGTACATCCGGTATGCTTGGAGGTCCTCTGATTTCAAACAGCTCTTTTGGAGGATGTGCCAGTGCATTAGCAGTTGTTGTTTTAGACAGGTCAGGTTTTTCCTTCCACAGAACATGCTCAAGTCAAAGTCCAAAGAGATGAACATGGAATAAAGTCAAAAAATTGCTTTGGATATTGAAAAAAAATTTTGTATGTATCCAGCATTGACAATATTATTGCAAAGATGAAAAAGTTGTGAAAGATCTGTCAGATTATTCAAGGACCACATAAGATGCCCTCTGAGTAAAAATGTAAGGGTTTATCTGATGATTTTATCCAAAATAGTCATGTTAGCACCAAAAAAGAAAGAAAATACTGAGCACTGAAGAGTTCTTCGATCTTGTAAAGGGAGGATGAGCAAGGGTCTGTGCCTGAGAGGTGAAGTCCTATGCACAACATTTGTGGCTGGTAATAAACCTGCTTATGCATTGGAGCAAATTAGTAATCTACATAAGGAGACTACTGTAAAATGTTTTGGCACCTAAGAAAATTTTGTCCTTTCCATAAGTGTTTCCTGTCAGTTCTTCTTGTGATAATCACATCTTTAGAAAAAGGTGTGATTATCAGTCCCTAGGAAGAAGCCTTTGATGTAGAATTTCTGGAATTTCACTAGTGAAAGAAGGTTCAGAATTTGTATTACTTTAACTGCCATACACAGTTCTTCATGTGTACCATTTCATGTGTTCCCAGTGTGGATGATGGCATTCTGGGACATAAGGCTTGTCACATAAACAGCTGCTGGAGATGAGATGCATCCCTTGCTTTACTCTTGCTCACTGTCGTTCACAGGGTCAACTTAAATGTATGTTCAGTCTGTTACCTGTATAGTTTTATTACATTTGTTTTATTTATTTGTTGCTGTGGGTATAACAATATTTGGAGATACCGTTGCCTTTAATTTTCCATTGGATTGTCATGTTTGTTTACTTATACCAGAAGGTGAAGCTAAAATGAGGAAAATGGGGAAACTAAAAATACTGATGCCATTGAGCTTTGGTATGAGTAACAAACCATTTTTTTTTTTCTGAAAGCAAAATGTGTTTGCAGTGGGTAAAGCCAGGGGATGACAGAATTTTTGGTCAAATACTGCTGCTCAGAACTGCCACTTGGGTTTCAAAAACCAAATTTTCAGATAAAATAGAACTAAATACTTGGAAAAAAAAATTAAACCCTTGTGAATTAAATTTGCATCAACATGTAATTTTTATGCCCTATAGCTGGGACTGAATTAAATGCTGCCTATTTTTTTTTTTTCCTGTAAGGCACTAGTTCTGAGAATTTAATGCTAACAATTTAAAAGCATTCTTTGCTGATTCATTTATGGGCAAACATAAAAGAAGTGGACTGGGGACATCATACCTGAATGCTGTCTGCCATCACAGGTGTGATGGGCTGGGTCTGAGAAAGCAGTTTTGGGGCTTGTTCCAGTTAAAATCCCTCTATTCCCCATATATCCCCATATCAGTATGCACACAGTGTGTATATAGGGTGTGTGTAGGTATTGCTCATTGCAAGAAACATAGGTGGTCCAGCTAGTAGATGTTGCAAGCTTGTCTTTCCTAAATGCTTGTGTTCATCCAAAGCCCATTATTGGCTGTTTCTGGAGCAGAGGCAGGCCAGCTGATGGTTGGCAGCAGAGAGGAGCCTGTCTCTTGTGTAAGACGTTTGCCCAGTCCCGCTGAGCTGCGGGCGGTGCTGTGCCCCAGCAGCGGGTGACCCCGTGCTCTCTGCAGGGACCGTGACTCCGTGGCACACAGATCCGTACCAACAGCGTAGCACTGACGGGAGAGTGCTCCAACACAGCAGCCAGCAGGGGTCTGAACAGTGAGAACATCCACGCTTGAGAAAGTGGGTCTGAGGCACTGAAAAAAACCACCCTAAATGGCTGGAAATTAAAAAAAAAAAAACCAGCAACCAAAACCAAGCCCCACATAACAACCGTAGCACACTGATCTGCTTATTGAGATGTGTGTGTGTGTGTCTGTCCTTCTCTCTCTCTTTCTAGTAATCTTCTCCACTGTTGCTTGGTATGCCTGATTTTTGAAAGACTTACAATTGTTTTTTGTTAAGAAACTAACAAAAGCACTATGTCAATTAGTCAATTGTTGTGGAAGCAGGCTGCTTATTTTAGTTTATTGTAGGAGTAAAATATGCAGTTAGGTCAGCAGAGACTAGCTAAGCCTTGTAAAGCTGCTTATGTTGTATTAGAGAACCTGTAAAGTAAGGGGAGGCTCATTATTTCTTATTCAAAGTTATTTCAGGAATGTCACTGTGAAGTGCAGAAGATCCCACTTCAGAAGAATCCCAAATATTTGGGAAAAAAAGAAATTATCGTTGCAAACAATAAAAAGATCTGTCAGTAGTACAACAGTGCCATACCTTGCTGTTTAAGGAAAGATATAAATAAAGTGCCCCATTTCTAGAGAATCAAAGCTTTGTGTTCAAACAGTTCTGTTAAAAGTACACATTCTTCCTGTCAAGTCTGAATTCAGACAGATTTGGTTTTGATACATTGAGGTAATTCTTCTGTTGCCTTTGCCTTGTAATATCAATGTGTTTTGGAAGCTGCCATGTAATCTGTTTAGAATAACTATTGAAGTCAGTAAGCAAATAATTTGAATGTGGCTGTAGTTAAGATGACTAATGGTATGGCTTCCTAGAGTAAAGCCTAGCCACTCATCAAGACACTCTAAGTGTGTCAAAGGTTTTTTGGTTGGAGCCTTTTTTAGTGTTGAGGGTTTTATCTAGGAAGGTTGTCTGTGCCCAAGTAGGTGTCTGTGCAAGGACTGCAGGGGTGACTTCATAGCCCAGCAGGAGACGAGCAAGTGAAAGCACGGAGCAGCTGGGTTATTACTGAAGGGTGCATGTGTAATTTAGGCAAAAGCCATGCTTGTTTATTTGGTCAGATTTGGAGGGTTCTTAACTAATTAAAGAATTATTTGTTTGAATCGTAACACATGGCATTCATTACTCTGCTGCAGGATTTGTGTGAAATCTGGAAGTGGTGGCAAAAGAGTGCCTGTGAGCGGGCCAGTAGCTATGGAGTTAAGGCTGCACCATGTCATGTGAAAGTTTCCCTTTGAAATGTGCATGAAGTGAGATGCTTAGTCTTGGATATCTACTGTGTCTCAAGGTTTTCAAAGTGAGTAATGGTTATGATATCTCCCCAGGAGTTTCCTAGTCAGAAACACTTTATGAGAGTCTGCAAAAGGTACTGAGCAGCTCTGCTCTGAAAACCAGACTGGCTACCAAGATCTTGGCCGCAAGCATTTACAGTCACTGTCCCCTGTGACATCTAAGACAGCACTGCTCAAAAACTTGTTCTTGGCTCTTTCATGCATTGCCAATTGCTGAGGCTCAGTCATATATATGTAAATTTAAATATATGACAACTTCTCAGATCAGTGACTGGCTTTTACCCAAACTGCAATCCTTTTTCTTTTAAACAAAAGGTAAGCTAGAATTACTGTCCTATATGACATGACTAAATGCTAAGTATTGATCATTATTTTTTAAAAATTCATGAAATAACAACACCCTGCAATTTATCCTGCATCTGCACACATGGACATTGGAAGGCCATAGCCTGTAACTACATTTGAAAGAGTGCTCTGATCATATTGTCAAATCCACAGACGACTGGGTGCCACTCAGCAGTTTTAATTTCATTTTCCATAGCCAAACAGTGGTGAGGGTTTATGAGATCTCCCACCAATAATCTCTTGCAGAAAATAATCCAGTCCAAATCAAACTATTCTTAGGAGACTAAAGAAGGGGAAAGCTGAGGTAAGCTAGGGAATTACATTTATTACATACATTGCCTATTTTGTCAAAATCAGTGCTTGAGGAGGGTGCTTGTTCAGGATTCATTGTGTGTCTGTTGTGGCTCCATGTAGAATCAGGAGTTAGAGGGCAAGGTGAAGGAACATGGTGTTGGAGGTATCATCCTCTTAGTGAGACACATAACCTCAGTTGAGCCCATGTGCAGTCATCAGAGAAGGGTTGCCAGCTTGAGTGCTTAGAATTTCTGTTTGAGTAATTATAGTGTGCCTACCCATCCTGAAGTTCCCCATGAAAATGTAATAAGTCCCAGTTCATTTAAGTCCTTGAGCAAATAATTATGTTGCATGTCCATGTCACATTTTACTGTCTGTGAAGAGCTAGCATTATCTTTTAAGGCTTGCACTGGAATGCTGTCAGGGTGAATTTATTAATATTGGTATGTGCTTATGTATTGGCTGAATTGTATCAGTACCAAACAGAAAAGTATAAATTTTTAAAGGGGTGAACACAGTATATGTTGGCTACTGCTGAAAGTTGTGTGTATTTTGGTTTGCTGGACTGACAAGAGGGCACAATATACCAGGATTAACATGGTTCACATCCCTAAATGCACTTCTGAACCTAATGAGTGACTAGCTAAACCTTAGACACAGTATGATCTTTTATGGGCTTAGCATTTGTTTTTCCTGTTCTCTTTACAAGTGTGCTAAGAGCAAACAATCTGTGACAGTGAGTCAGAGAAGCGAATGGTGTCTTGCACAAAAAATCCACAAGCTTTTTCAATTCCAATTATTTCTCTTTCACCTTCATTGAATTCATTGCTGGTGAAAGATGCTGGGTGAACAGTCCTAATGTCTGAAATTTTCTGACTACAGCTGTGTAAAAGTAGCAGTGACCTTCCTCAGCTTTGTGTTTCTGCTGAGAGGAAATGATAAGGCTGTTTCTTGCTAAGCATGGGCTTAATGCTACCAGCTTGACTCGTGCAGATTATCAAATAGTCTTCAGGTAGTAATGACCTTTGGTCATGGTGAACATGGGCCAGATCTAAACTAGCAAACTGTGAAAGGATCTATATCCCATTACCAAGCTACTATCTGGTCTTACTCATTAACATTTTAGTGGCAAAAGTTCAAATGAGTTATTTCATTAATAGTCATGAAACTAATTACATTGAAGTGCATCTGTCAGTGGTAAAGACAGCTGATTTTTATGCATCTGAATAAATTCAGTCTGTGTTAGGAAATGTTATTCTGCTTCTAAATGAGATAAATACATTGCAAATCATGAACATGTATTAAAAAGGAGAATGTAGATGTGCTCTACATGTAGATGTGCTTGATTCTGCAGTTCCCTAATGCAGTCAGTTAATGAAGTGAATAATCAGAAGTGCACTTGAGTAGAGGCAGGGTCTTGGGCAATATTTTGTGCCTTATTTCCTCCCACAGACACCGAAAACTCTGCAAGATAAGAAGGGCAATGAGGGAGGAATGTTGCAGCTGACAACCCTCACATTTGGTAAAACCAAATGCACCCCAGTATCAAGACTGGTTTGGATATAGAGAGACCTAGATGTAATGAGAGTGAGTCAGGGAGGAGAGAGAAAAGGAAAGAAGTCTTAGATCTGTTCCTCCTAAGTTTTGCCATTGGACTCAAAAGCACAGGTAAGACTGCCACAGAAGAGACTCAAAAGCACAGGTAAGACTGTGGCCAGGCCTATTTTTGTAACACAGTTTTCTGTCTGTAAAATGGCACTGGCCTGTTCTGTGCTGAAGTAAAAAAGCATATGAGAAGAATGTGAGCAGTAACAAGGTTACACAGGCATGTAAAATAGACGGACCATCTTATACAGTAATTATGGCCAGAAGTCAGCTGCATTTACCAACAGTCCACTGTTAGGAAAAGTATTGTATATGGGTAATTTTTACTGTGAATCTGTCCGTATGAACATGTCTTTATGTGTCTCCTAATGCTGTGGCATTTTGCACTGGTATGAGAAGCTAGCAAAAGAAGATAGGTTTCCCTCTTGTTTTTATTATCTTTGATATTTGTGTAGTAAGCAGGCGCCAGCAAACTGTTGTGTTCCAGAACATTACAGGAGGTGGGGGGTCTCCAAAGGTTTAAGAAGATGATGCAGACATAGAAAATATATATTTATCTTACCTCTGAATAACTAAATTGAGATACTTCAAGTGACTTACAGTGAAGTTCATGAGGTGGTACTTTGATATGTATCATACATGCTGCATCAGTAAGCTATTGTAAACCAAAGATCAAACTCAGTTACTTTTGCTCCTAGTAAGTTCTGGTTTTATTTCTGTTCTTCAGACCTACTCTAGAGAAACTTCCACTTGGGTAAGTGTACAGTGGAGTTGTACAATGCAGATTCACAATGCAGGCAACCTGCCACCAATGCAAATTACAGTCTCTAGCACTGCCACAAATGCCAGTGAAATGAACTTTAATGGGCACAGCTGGGGTGTATGGGCCAAAGATTAATAGAAAGGGAGAAACTGGGTTTTTAATTTAGTAGAGTGAAACTTGCTCCTACTTTGTATGTAATGTTCTTCAGCAGCCTGGGGACTTCCACTTTTTCTTGGGAAGAAGCTAAGCTGTAGTGGGACCAGGGATGATGCCATCTGTGTAGGGAATCTTGCAAGGAAGCAGGAAGGCAAGCCTGCATTGATGTCTGTCCCCTTCTGACTCCCTGCTAATGCCTGTTGTTAAGGATGCAGAGGCTGTAAATGGCTTGGATTGACTCCTGTGGTTGACCACAGCAGGAGCATGGTCACATGTGTAGTTCTACCCTTGAGATACCTTTGTTTAATTCAGTCTTGAAAGCTGGGCTGTGTGAATTTTTTAGATGAGGCATAGCTTTTTGAATAGTTTATTTTTCACTTACTAAGTAATATATCCAGAGTCAACACACCCATGCAAGGTGTGGTAATCTTGTCAATCCAGTCAGGAAAAGGCAGAATAAAGCACTTCAGAGGTACTGCAAGGAACCCCATGGAAGGGGAATAGATGTTCAACACACTTTTGCCTGTGAATAAGCCACACAGCAAGAGAGATCACTGAAAGTTGCTAAGTCCCTTAAGAAAGTTTGCTTAATCAAGAAAAAGCATTGGGTAGGAACTCGGGGGACTAAGAATTAAAATAATATTGTAAAATCTGTTGAATTTTCCTGTCTAACTTAGGGATGTCAAATAACAAAACCAGGGCCCAGCAATTTTTCAAATTGCTCTGAAATTTTAAGGAATTTTCCATTGATGCCCCTAAGCTTGGACCAGACCTAAGTTTCTCTGGCAGTCAGAGAGAGGTGAAATCTTTTCCGGCTTCTGTGCAGTTTCACCACATATTTTGGCAATGTTTGGCATCCTCTGTCTGTTATTTCCCACTGGGCCTGTGCAGATAAAAAGGACAGGATACAAATATGTTTATTCTTTCACTGGCATTAGAGCAGCTTTGCCTGCAGCATTTATGTTTGGCTTGGAGTTGCTGAGTTGTGCTTCTCAGACATAGAAATAGGTGCTTTCTGCCAGCTTATGCCTTAAGTAAGGGTTGTTCCCTACCTTCCCTGCCCAGAAAGTTGCCCTAACTTATGAGTATGTCCAAAGAAGGGCAGTGAAGCTGGTGATGGGTCTAGAGGGTAAGTCCTATGAGGAGTGGCTGAGAGAGGTGGAGTTGCGTAGCCTGAAGAAAAGGAGGTTCAGGAGTGATCTTATCACACTGTACAACTATGTGAAAGGAGGTTGAAGTGAGTTATGGGGTGGTCTTCTTTCTCAGAATGATTTGTGTTGGAGGGGACCCCTGGACATCATCCAGTCCAACCTCCCTGCTCAAGCTGGGTCCCTTAGCACATGTTACTCAGGGTTGTGTCCAGATGGCTTTTAAATATCTCCAGAGAAGGGACTCCAGAACCTCTCTGGGCAACCTGTTCCAATGCCAAGTCACCCTCATAGTAAAGAAATTCTTTCTCAGATGGAAGTTCCTGTGTTCCAGTTTTTGCCCATTGCCTCTCATCCTGCTACTTGGCACCACCAAGAGGAGTCTGACTCCATCCTCTTTGCATCCTTCCCAAGTAGGTGATGGGACAAGAGGAAATGGCCTCAAGTTGCACTAGGAGAGGTTTAGATTGGATATTAGAGAAAATTCCTTCAACCCTTCTTCAGGAAGGGTTGACAGGCACTGGTGCAGGCTGCCTGGGGAGTAGTTGAGTCACTGTCCTTGGTGGTTTTAAAAGTCATGTGGATGTCACACTTAGGGACATGGTTTAAAGGAGAACTTGGCAGTGCTGGGTTAATGGTTGGACTTAATGATTTTAAAGGTCTTTTCTGACCTCAGAGGTTCTATAATTCTATTTTTTCTTGATACATGAATGGTTACAGTTAGAGAATTATGTGGAAAAGCATACACTGGGAGCAAACACCAGCTTGGTAGCCCTTTGTCCACCCTTACAGGCTGATCAGTGCAGATCTCTCTACATCACCTCAGCTGCGACCTGGGCTGACCTGAAGTGAGAGAGTGACTCAGTTAATTCCCTGTCAGCCCTTTTGGCACCGGCTGCCACAGTGGCTGAGCTGCCAAGTGCCGTCAGTGCAGTGCTGTGCTGGCCTTAAGGAGGTCTCTTGGGAATGGGGATGAAACTACAAAAGACTTGTCAACATCTGTTGGTAAAAACTTCCAAGATTTACCAAGTCTGGAGCTCAGATAAGTATTGTTATCACTAAGAGCCAGGCTCCCTTTCCTTCTCATTTCTGCACACACAGTGTAGGGCCAAACCCTGAAATCTGTCCTCTTTCTATTCTGTGGTGATGCATAATAAATGCCACTTATCCAAACCAAGCCAGACAAAAACTTGCTCTTACTACAAGTGACATATTTGCTAGGAATGGGCTAGCAAATGGTTTACTGTTTAGTTCCCAGGAACACACTATTGTCAGCCCAACCAATGCACTGATGCAGCAAAGCATTTTGGCAAAACAAATAGAAGAAGGAGCAATCTGTGCATGGGTACTGCTCAGTGAGCATTTTGAGTAAGGGGTTTAAATATTTGGCTCTGAGTTGCCTTCTAAACTGGAGCCCTTTAAACTGTTTGTGTAGCTGCAGAGATCTGGAGTGTTGAGCAGAGCTGGGCTTTGCTTGGGGAGGTGTGGGAGCCTGTTCACTGGTAAATTGTAGTTCTTCACTGCTCTGCTGTTCTGGAGGCGAGCACGTGGGGGAAGGGAAGCACAGGCCAGTAAAAGACTACATTTCTGCTATGAGTCAGCCCCAAAGGAATCTTAATTTTAATTTATTAGTTTTGGGTTGAGCTACCAGCTATTATCGGTGCAGACGAAATCCCTGGGTCTGCAGAGCACTGCGCTGGAGACAGACTTGATACCATGACAGGGACCTCTTTGGGATCCTTGCTGATCCCACTGCCACTGCAGCCACTCCAGCCCATCTCCAGGTACAGAGTAATGAGATTTTCTCAAATGTCATCCCAGATCCTGGTCTCTGTGTCTGAGTAGTTTAGGCAGCACTTGTCTTCAGGGACCTTGGAGATACAGACCATCTTTTGTCACTGAGCTACAAGGATGGAGATGATTTATTAGATGGGCTGGGCTGACAGTCACTATATGGCTGTGCAAGGACAGATCTTTGTGTCTCTTAATGTTTGCAAACTTACTTTTCCTTTCCTTCTTTATGTGTCTAGATTTCCCTTTTTTTCTGATAGCTCTCCTAGGTGTGTGATTTGTAGGAAGTTTCCTGACCAGAGGATGGCTGTGTATAACTCCTATGCTGTTGTGCAGGAGTCTCAGTCAGAGTTTTGCTGTGTACATCTTGCTCAACAAGTCCCAGCCTTGCAGCTGGGGGGATTTGCATTGGCGCTGCAAGTGCTGCAAAGCAAATTTCATTTTAATTTGCAAATTAAAGGTGCTAGGCTTTCATTCTTCTGTTTGCAGAATGACTCTGTTGTAAGGTGGAGGTTAGACTTGTCTGCCACCTTCGTGTGTCACTCCCAGCTGTACCCAGCAGCGCCGAGCTTTTCCTCTTCTGGGTCTGTGTTCCCAGTGATCGCTTTCAGCACAGTCACACAGCAGCTGATTGGGTGCAGGCAGGAGTCCCCAAGCCCAGTTTAATTTTGTAAGGAACCTGAAGGGTCATGCAGCCCATCACCTAGTCTTTAATTATTTTTTTCCCCAAATTTGCCAAGCCCCATCTTTGAAGCAGGCAAACTTTTTTGACATGGAAAGCAGTCTCCCAGAGTTTGGATGTCCTAATGAGTGGGAGACATCTTCCTACCTACACTTAGTGGTGGCTGGCGTCTGTGGGTTTGTTCTGCTGCCAAGAAAACTGAAGTGATTATATACCTTCCTCACCTTCCCTCTTGCATGAGAGCAAACTCAACCTGCCAGGGTTTTTTAATAGACATGAAGCAAGGAAGAGTTGTGTGAGCTATGTAAGGCATCACAAGATATTTAAAAAAAAAAGTAAAATTAAAGCATGTGTGGTTAGTGCAGGTCAAGAAGCAAGATAATCCTTCAGACCTTGTGAGATCAGCCACACGCTGTGTCTGTTGTGATAGATTTGCCCAGCCTTTGTGCTAGAAACTGTTTCTCACTGTTATTTTGTTAGTGTTTATCATTTAATATGTATGCAGAAATCCTCAATCATGTAAGATGCTTTCTTGTTCCCCCTTTCCCTCCCAAACTAAGGAAGGCTGAAAAGTAAGACTGTACTTAAGCAAAGGCAGCAAAACCGTTTCCTAATATTAAAAATGGAAATGGATTACAAAAGGTAGCTGCATTTTTGTTTGTTTTTCCTTTTTATGCAGAGAAGCATGTTTCTTTTTCATTTGTTAATTACAAAAGAAAATTCACCAAGGAGAGTCTTGTTAAACAAGTCTGGCATTGAGCAGGGAAAGAAAGCAAAGAAAAGGACCTGCCTTCACTCTGTAGCTGCTTGATCCAACTCACAGCCATGACCTGAATTTAGTTTCCTTCAGCTTTTTGTTTCCACATTTTTCCTCCAGTTTTTTTTGGTCCAGTATTGACAGCTCCAGGAAGGATGACAGAGCCCTATATTTTGTCCCCAGGCACCACATGGAAATGCTGATTTAAACATTTAATCGTCAGGTGCAGACTTATTTCATGTGACACACACTTGGAGCCCAGGGAGCCAGGGGAGCAGTGATGCGTGTCCATTGCTGGCAGGCAGCTGCAGGGACTTTAATTTCCCAACCTTCTCACTGCTTGTCTGACTTCCTCAGACCCATCAGAGACAAATACTTCCTCAGCCTATTTTACCTCTCCATAAAATGTTTAATTTGGGGAAAGCAGAGATTTTTTTTCCAGACAGACTAAGAGGCAGTGGATGGGGGAGCACGTGGGATGAGTGCCTTGCAGGATGCTGACCTGAAGTCATGGAAATATCTCATAAAAAGCTTTTGACTAGTGAAAGGAAAGAACTGCAGCTCTAGGTCTAAAATTCTGCCCCTAGAGACACCTTCAGAATGCTCACAAAGTTTGCTGGAGCTATGGATGCAAAGAGTTTGCCAGAACTGCTCAGTCTCTCCAAAGCCTTTAGCATATAAGAATAAGCCATGCAGGGACATCAAGACATTATTCTGTCACTTTCCAGTTATATTACCTGAAGGATGATTAGGTTTTGTACCAGGGTTTGCACATTTTCATTTTGGTTGCCATATGCCAGAAGGCTGCTTTATGTGCCACCCATATAATTAAAACAACTGTATGGTTTAAAATGCTTCAGTGTACAGTGGTGAGGAAAGAAGCAGCTGCTTGAGAATGTTTTTGCACTGTTGCTCTTTTGGATCAGTGCAGCCACTAAACTCACATAGATACATTACCATCTTTTTCTTGGTCTCAAGGAGCTCCCAAACCATTGCTTATTAACACATCCTGTCATCAGTAGGTTTTAGAAGGTCTAATGGAATAAATTCATGAGCCTTCTCAGAAATGTGTCAGCCTGGCAAAGCCTGTGAGCACCAAATTTAGCCAAATTGTTTGATTACAGTTTTACTCAAAGTTTATGGTCTTTCTGTGAATGCAAATGGGGTTAAGTTTCAATTACATGGTGTCACATTTTCAACTAGTAACCTCTTTTGTGAATAAATCAATTTTCTTTTATTATTATTTAAGAGGCTCATTTAGCATGTTACCAGTAGTAGTATTATCAGTAGTATTTAATTTTTATCCATAGTGCTGGTGTTATTTAACCAGAGTGAGTGAGGAGTAGAAGTGTTTCTTCCCACCATCCAAGCAAACAAGCATATGTGAGACATGAATAAAAGTGTGTTATAGTGCTATAGGGAATTTGGTGTATATCAGCACAGTGTTTAAATACCCAGATAGAAGAACAAGGAAGCACAATCTGATTTAAGTAGCAACAGCTGGTACAGTTGTGACTAAAGTCTAGTTATGTCCTTCCATGCTAATATCCTTGTTTTATTTAGAGCAAAAGCTACCAGGGGTGGGGCAGGATGGATGCAGTGGCAACTGTAACACAGATCCAGCATTCTCCAGAAATGAGGATGAGAAACTCAAAGCTGTATTTATGAGAATTCAGTTCCCAAAAGAACAAACTTCTGCAGCTACAGGCTTGATATATCTTTGAACAAGTCACCAGGGTGCTGTGAGATTGCTAAATGTCTGAGGTGGGGAGTTGCTGATTCTTTTTGCTGATAGAGTAGACAGGTAGAGAGACTTAAAACATAAACTGTAGGCTGAAATAAAAAAAACAGCAATGAATCACAAACTGACTGTGTTTTTGCTTGGCCCAACCTGTTCTACCAACAGGACTGAAACTGCTAAACCAAAACTTTGAGTAAGAATGTTGTTCCTTCTTGGCAAAAGACAGAGGACTCAAATATTTCCCTTCAGAGGTTTCTCTCTGACACTTTTCCCTCTGTACTTGCTGTCACTGGTGATTCAGGCTAGCGGGAAGGACCAGAATGAAGGGCTGCACTGGGCATGGCCACGTGAGCTCATGCACCCCTGCACTGTGCTGACCTTGTGGACACAGCAGCCTGGAGCCCCAGAGAAGCAATCAGAGCTTGTGTCTGACACCAGTTGCTGGCTCTCAGTGCAGGCACAGGCTGACTGCAACACAGCAGAACCATGGCCAGGATGCCAGCAAACACCGGGGCACGTGTCTGTGTTGGTGGTCACTTGGTGATGATGCAGGTCAGGGTCTCTCAAATGTTTTTGTTTTTAGTGAGCTGGAGTCCCAGTTCACTAAAAAAATTTCTCACTGGAGAAATTGGATAAAGTAGGAAACCCCTTGCAGTGGGGCAGAAGGGGAATCACTGGCATAGCTCCTTAAAATGTGAGTAAACTCTTTTCCCTTAGTGCTTTCAATTCCAAGACTATCTGCCTTTTGAAAACAGGCTGAAGTATCAGTCCAAATGCAGAGTAATTGTGAAAGTCTGTAATACACATTTATAGCATGTTTGCACTCAAAAATCTCAAAGCAAACTACAGCAACAGAAGAAGCAAAGCCAAAAGCAGTGAATATTAGCAAACTGCCATTTGCTCTAGGGTATCATGGAAGTGGAAGAGCTTGTTGAATACACAGCTGTGCAACTTTTTCTCCAGGCAGTTAGATTAGCTGGGTGGCAAATGTGCAGTTGTGTTGATCATTACCAACCTCAAAGAGATAGGCTTTACCTTCTCAAGGAGGAGCTCGTAAAAGCAGGCTACTGTTAACGTGTACTTAATGCCCAGAGACTTAAGTGCCCCACCCTGGAGAGTGTGGCATGTGATTGTATTGTGCCGGTTTGGCAAGAAAGCATCAGATATTTCCCATGTGTGGGTTTTGTGATGGGGCCACCAGATGCAGGGACAGTGAGAGTGACCAGTGCCTGGATGTTGCTTTTGTTCAGCTGGTGGGCTCTGGTGGAAGAGTTGCAAAGCACTGGAGCACCTCAGGACATCCTCTGAGAAAACAATGTCTTTGGGAAGATCACTTTATTCCCTCTTGCCCACCAAATCCCGCCTGCAGGGGACAAGGGACTCTTGTATTCTGTTTGCAAAGGGAATAGAGTATCCTTGAATGAGATACTGATGCAAATGGGTTCATCTGATCATGGCAGAGAAACAGTGGGCAGATACAGGAGGCAGATTTACTTCTGACTTTTCAACAGCCCCACAAAAGAAAAGTGGTAAGCATAGGTGATGAGAGTAGAGAGTATTATACTATGGTAACTATGTGATACAGAAATTAATGTAGGACTAGCCTGGCTTTTGACTGGAACAGATTTTTTTTTTAACCTCTTTATAGGCCACCCATATGTTAGTAAACCTGCCATGGAGAGAAATTTGAGCAAAATCCACAAGTTACAGTGGTGTACAGTCCAGTGGAGAAATGAACAGCAATTGGAATATATCAGAAGATGTAAAACAAATTTTGGTTATGTGACTTTTGAGAACAAACTAAGGTCAGGTAACTTAAATAAGTTTTCTTCCTTCAAGGGGGGCTGCTTCCTGTTTGAAAAGAATCTGAAGCAGGATCTCGGACATGCTGGCAGGCTCTCCTATTTATTTGCAATGATCTGGTTCTGCTTTTTGTCCCTTAGTGACCACAGCCATTTAATTCTGAGTGTTGATATATGTGAATTGCTTAAAAATTTATTCATATTTATGCCCTTTCTTGCTCCATTTGTCTGCCTGTCCAGAAGTGCCAGGTGGCAATCACCGCTCTCTCCTCATAATACTTCTTTTCCTTCTCTTGGGTCACGTATGCAGCCACTTCTACCATAGTCCAGATTCACCACCTTGTTTGTGTTTTCTTTCCTTTTGGCATCTCCTGTCTTTTAACAGGTCCCCTCTGAGGAAGATTTAGCAGACACTAGAACAGGCAAGTTGCTTTGTATATATAACCACTTTCATGTTATACTTCCTAATCCTTCAGTAACCTGGTCTTCTTACGCTGCGATGGAAAGTGAAATACAGCTAAGCAGTTTAGTATCCCATCTAATTAGGTGAGGGGGTGGCTAAGGGCAGAATGCAGTCAGTCAAACCATCGTGGCTGGAAGCAAAAAGAGACTCAGACTCTTTAGTTTGGGAGAGCCAGTGGGTCCTGCCACCTGTTGAGAGAGACAGAGGGGCGTGTGCCAAGCGTGACACTGTAGGCAGAGGTGGAAAGCCAGAACAAGCTGTCACAACCATATTGCTGACAGGATGGAGATAAGCTATATTAGCGCCTTGTACTTTGTACTGCTTTGTGCCACTCCTGCTGGTTTATGCCAATTGTTTTGGACTTGTTCAGGAGTGCAAGTGGGATGTCTGCAGGAAATGGCCAAAAAACAGCTAGGCTATGATATTTAGTCGAGGAACAGGTGTTGGTGATTGAACAGCTTTTGCTACATTCATTTGTTCCGTTTCTTCCACTACAGGTTTAGGAATGTCATCCTGCTTCTTAAATTTTGTCCGCCTCAGATCCTGAAAATTCTGACAGTAATTAGAAAATTACTTCCACTAGTTTATTGCTTGCAGTATTTCTCATAGTGTTTAATATATTCCTCAAAGACTTTTAGTTGGATTCAGGCCAGTTTGCCTCTACTTTTGCATTTGAAAGGGTCTGCTTTAAAGATACTGCCTTGACTGATTTCAAGTAAAACAGTTCTGGATTTAATGGAGAAGCTATAGGTCATGGTCAATCACATGGGAATTCTGACAAGTTGAAAGTACCCAGAAATGTATTAGCAGATTATTCTGGGTATTGAAGCCTCCACTGGGAATGAAAAGCAAGAAACTTAAGTAAGTAGTAGTGAGGTTTAGTTCATGAAAATGCCATTTGGTAATGACAGCGTAATCAGATAATGATACCTTCCCTTCCGGTGGACATGTTAGACAAGTGGCAAAGCATCGTGCTGGAAGGAAGTACCAGCATGTAAACCTGCCTCCTAGCTACTCCAAACTGCTTTGTGTTGCAAGTTTTGAGCTCTGCTGAAACACCTTTCTGTTTGTTCTGACCCAGTTCCCAGTTGATTAAGAAGCAGAATGGCTGTTGAGCAACGCTATTTGTTTTAACAAGGTAATTGAAAAGATTATGAAAAGATTGCCCCATTTTTTTCTGGCTTTTGCCAGTTTCTGATTGGTCAAGAGTTAGGTCTGGCTTCACTGCAGCATGTCCACTAGCATCTTTTGTCACTTACTCTCTCACCCATAGACAAAGGTCACGTCTTTGAAAATTCTATTAGATATACATCAAGCAGTCCTTGATATCATGCATCAAAAAGTACTGTGGGACCAGTCAGAGCAGGCAGTTGTTCTCAAGATGACCTGATTTTTCTTCAGTAGGGGATGCTGGAAGATATTCTTTCATTTGCTTATCTTACCAAAATGTCCTTTTTTTTATGAGTTCCATTTGCTGCCTTCTCTTCCACAGGTTGCATGGACATTCAGAAAGTTTGAAAGCAAGATATTTTATTCCACAATTCCATTACTGCAATATCACTGGTACCAATATCCGCTTTTAATCAAAGCTAGGCCACCAAATGATATTGCTGGCTTGCTCTCATCCATGTGTATGGCTTTAGGTCTTTAGGTGGGGAAGAAAAGGGGAGTAAGTGTATATCTGACATGGTTTAGGAATGGTATGTGCCAGTTTAGAATTCCCACTAAAACCCACGCTCCTCTCACTCACTCCCTTCCTGGCCACTCCCCTGCTGCAGAGAAGAATTGGACACACCACAGGCTGAGATAAGAACAATATACTGGAAAGAGCAAATGGTAACAGCAGCAATACTAATGGCAGAGGGAATGTGAAAAGGATAGAAGGATTCACACACAAAACCCCCAGCAGCCAACAGCACTGGACAGCTCCCCCTGCCATGCTCATCTGACCAAAAGGAACCCCTTCTTTCCAGAAAAGAGTCCCTTACCTCCAACCTTGGCAGTGACATGTGCTGGCACAGAATAACCTCTGGGTCTGAGCCATGCCCCCTCCTGGCTCCTGCAAAATTAACCCGGTCCTGGCCAGACCCAGGACAGTATTCTAAATTATTGTGCTTTTCAAGCATCTCCTTAGTTTGGTTTCCTCCAGGATAATTTAATGTTTTCTAGCACTGAAAAAGTTATATGGTGATGCTTTTTATAACATGATCAACAAGCTCTGGCTGTAAAGTCTTAAAGACTTTTTGCTGTCCTGTTTCTGCCCTTGCTCTCTGCTCTATGGGAAAATCATGCATGACTCCTTTGGCTGAGAATGCTCTCAGGGAAACCAGAACAGTTTTATTTGTTTGTGTTTTGCAGTCCACTGAAAGTATCAACATCATTTTCTGAGACTGTATTGCAGAAGGCTGGAAGAGAGCAATGTCTCCTGGAATGTCTTTTAGGGCGGATAGATAGAAAAATAACACAGTGCTTGCAACCCCTCCATTTTCCATGCTTCATCTTAAATGGCTGCTTTTATTTTTACTTAAATATTTTCTGAGACCTAATAGACATTTTCCCAGAATAATTTCAAATTGCTTTTGCAATGGTAGAAGGACCTGAACTTGCCATTGTGGTGCTGAGGCTTTCTGCAGGTGCACAGGCGAAGGCAGCTTCAGTAAAGTATTCTTATTGATCTGTTACTTGAGTTGTGTTTTGTCTCATTTAATAAACAAATATCTATCTGCTAAGCAGTTTAATAAAGCAGCACCTCTCTACATAAATAACATTTTTAATTTCTTCAGGGATCTTCCTGCATTTGAAAGACTTACATTGACATACTCCTTTAAGTGTAAAATTATGAAATGCCATAACCATTGATTGATTTGATCAGATAGAGCAGATCAAAGGCGAAAGGCAATTTGGAGATCTAGTTATTTTCATGCTATGTCTGTATGACACACCTCTATTAGCATCTTCATTAACTGCTTTTAGGTGAGAGGTAGAAACAAACAGAATGACTTCAACTGGGAAGGATATGGGTTAGTAGTCCCCAAGTTCACTTGCAGTTGTATTTACTAGCTCCAGGTTTTTATGGTGGAGGCCAGAAGTTAACATTTACATTGATGAAATTAAAAGTGAAACTACTGTAGCTTTTCATCAGAACTGCAGTGCTTATGACCTACATTAGCTTCTCTGCTTTCTGCCATCTCTCCACCAACTGCCTGAAAGTCTCAGCAAAGCCTGCGAAAACCAAGTGGAATTGGGACACCCTGATTTGTCACCTGTTATAACCCGAGATCTTTGTCTTAAGAACTATGTATGTTGTCAGAGTGATATCAATGGATGTAGCAGAGGCTCCCAGTCAAGGAGTTTCTCTGACTGCACTGAGCTTCTGCAAAGGCTCTTAACAGAGACAGGGATAGTCATCATTTTTCCAGTAGGGTCCTGTGGGGCTAGATTCAAGCCTTAGCACTGGCCCTGTAAATCCTGGAGGGGGTTGTGCAAAAATGGTTGTTATATATGACCAGTGTCGGCAATACTGGGATCAGATGCCATCCCTGGGGTGTAGCCCATCCTTGGTATGTGTGGTGGCACTGAGGATGGGGTGACACAGGCTTTGACTCAGGCTGAGCCGTGTCACTTGGGATGCCAGCTGGGCAGGAAGGTGTGGTGTGGCTCACCCCAGTCACCTAACCCACTGGGCTGCAACTTCCACTGCTGTCTGTGGCAGGTGAAAGCTTCAGGGGTGGTTGTTGTCATGGCAAGCACACTCACCTGCCATCTCCACTGGGTAGGTCCCCTTCAAAGCTTAAGTGGAGGAAGTCTGGGGCAGAGCTAGAGATGAAGCTGGTTTTCCTTTAGTGATCATTTTTGGCAACTTGGTTTCAAAACCCAAAGATTTGGAACTTGTTTTGGGGTCTTTTTCTGAAGTGCTTTCTATTTGAGAGGTTCTTTTCTCTTGTGACATGGCTTATATTTGGGATTGTAACTTAAAAGGTTTTTACAGATTTATGGTTTGTTCCATCAAGCCTGTATGAGGCTTATAAAGAACAGGGGACTATGCTTCAGAGCTGAGTTTGCCCCTTCTATCTGAAAAAAAAAAAACAAACAAGAAAATGGTTTCTGTTTTTTCCTAATTTTGTTTATTATTATTGTTTTTCCTAACTTTGTTTTTTCACCCTTAAGCTTTCCTTTTATTTTCCCACTCACAGAGAAAACAGCAAAAGTGCTGCTTTTTTTGTCCCTAGCTGCCCACATTTGAAGTGTGTGGCTAATACTCTGTAACACATATGTTTTGCAAACACGAACGTTCCGAATTACTGGCAAACATTTCAACAAAACAGATGCAACCATCAGGGAGGTGCAGGACATGAGCCACCTTCCCCCATGCCCCCACACTTCTGTGCCCTTGTTTCTCCTCTCTGTAATTGAAGGGCTGTTGGCTGCCCTGCCAACGCAGGAGTGGTTTCCTGCCCCGGGTCTGACTGCATGCAGTGTGGGCAGAGGCTCAGGTGGGCACAGCCTCTTGTTCCCCTGGGACAGTGCTCAGGCAAATTGGCTGGTGGTGAACTGGGGCTATCTCCACTGGACCAGAGCAGGCTATGAGCTGGTGATATACCGTAAAAAAATAGTTGCTCTGCTCTTCAGAGGTTGCTGCCCCTGCAGTTCTCACCTTTGGCACTCTGACCTGGGCAGTGGGGTACCTGGGCTTCAGGCTGCCCCTCAGCTTAGCCACTGGTACTTGCAGAGCAGAGTTGCTCCAGCCCTGGGGGAAGCACAGACTTGCCCATCCAACAGTACCTGTCACGAGGAGGCTGGATGGCCTTTCGAGATGCGGGCTTTAGAAATGAAGGGATCAGGTGATTGGTCTGAGATACATCTGTGCTTTCTCTCGGATAGCTTTTTACGTCAAAGACCATCATCAGTGAATCACCTACATGTGTGTGTGACTGTCATCATTGCTGTGCTAAATATAAATGTCAAAGGGTATTGAGGTGCAGGAATAAATCAGACCGTGTTGGCATGCTTGTATCAGACAGGTCTTCCTCTTCTGTGTGTCCTTGTCTCTCTGTTAGGAAGGCTTCTACGGTCAATGGGAAGCAGCTGCAGGAACTCAAATCTAAGCCAGGAGTAGAGGTTATATTTTCATAACAGATCTGACATATCCACACATTGGATCTCTTCTTCCTGGTTCTGTCAAAATTATATCAGTGAAGAGAGAGAGAAAGGTTTGCTTTGACAGTATTTCTGAGGTAGAAACACTGACAGACTGAGTAGCATTTTCACACCTTTTTTATACAGAATGTGTGATTTTTAAATAACCACTAGAGAGAAAGTAACTATGCCAAGGCTACCAGCCCTGTTGCCTGATCTATGGACATGGGTATGGTGTGTGATTCACATGTGTTCAGGTTAAGCACTTGGACTAGACTCTCAAGGTAGGAGTTTCAATTATGAACACAAGTTCTTGTTGTTATTTTCTGTTGAAAGCTGGGAGAAAGCAGTAGGAAAATTCCCTTATATTTCATATAGCCAGACATTATTTTTTTTTTTTTCACTAAATCTTTTGGGGTTTTTTACATCAGTAAAATGGTGATGAAGAAGGCCAAGAGAAAAACATCAGGAACCTGAAACTGCCTGCTTACTTTCCAGCAACACTGCTCTGACAACTGCAGTGAGATTTTTCTTAACCAGTTGTGCTCCCTTCACAGCAGATGAAGAAGTGGTAGTGAATTTAAAATTGAGCTTTGAATATACAAAGTAAATACGTCTTGATTTTAAAAAGCGTAAAAAATCCTACTGAATGTAGAAAGAGGGGGCTAACGCCACTTTACTACTCCCCTACTGAAGGCTTTTATGCAGATAATCCTGTATAACATGATAAAGGATAGTTAAACAATCTGTGATAAGGTTGTCCTTTGAGCATTTCTATAAGGACTTTCCTTAATGATTAGGGAAAATCCTGTGGAAATAGTCAATTTTTTAAAAAACACACACACATACATCTGTTTCAGTTTACTCATTAACATCAGAGATCTCTACGATAATGACTCAGTCTGCTATTTTCAGGAGAAAAAATGGCAACAGTGCATCTGGGCATGAAACCACCTCCTTCAGCAGTACTGCAATATTCAGGGCTATTTCACTTTGCATCAGAGATGGGGGGATGTCTCACACTGCTGCACATGAGGCTCACCTTCAGGCTTTGGCCCCTAATTTTAGAATACTGTGGTAATTCTTACATTTTCAGCATTTTATAAATAAGTGCTCCTGTGAAAGTCAGGATTTCTTAATCCTTAGCCATTTTTTTACAACTGCTTTCCTCTTTGGATTGTTTGCTGCCCCTTCCCAGTGTTGTGTTTTCCTGCCTGAGGCTTGGGTGGTTGATCTCTTCTTGTCACTCCATGGTGCCTTGAGTGGGCTTTCCTGCGTGGGACTCCCTGGCTGGAAATGAGGAGAAGCTTTGTTTCTGTCTTTCTTTATAATTCTCAGTTTCTGCCTCCCTCTTCTCAGCTATACTTTTCTTCTTTCCTGTCTCTGTTCTTCTGCCACAGGTGTGTCCATGGATGCAGGAAGCATCCTTCTATGGGTTCCAGTGTAGAAAGGACTTCTCTCCTTGCCTTCCATGCTGTCCCAGCTTCATGTCCATCTCATGGCTGCCAGCTCTCATCATTTGCTGCCACACTTACTATCCATCCTTTCTATTCTCCTTCTCCCATCATGTCTCCCAGCTTCTTCCTCTCCCTTTGCCTCTTGACACAGCCATCTCTCTGCTACTGTCCTGGAAGATCTGTCTCACATCTTCAGCCCATAGCCCCTCTTGCCTCCCTCTCTTTTAGTAAGCCGAAATACAACTTTCAATGGGTTCTCCAGAAACCTATAAAGGAGGGAAGAACTGGCAACTTTTGTCAGAGGAACATGGAGTTGTGTTGAGTAGAGATAGTACTTATTCCCTGAAGTCTGAAAATGTAGGAAGGTGGGAGACAACTGTGAGAAACAGAAATGACAGAAAAATGTGGAGGATTTGGCAGCCCTGTCTTTATGTCTTCTGTGTTACTGTGCAGAACAGAATTGAAGACAAATATATGAATGTGCTAACATTTAAGTTACTGGATGCAAGTATGTTACTAAATTACTTTGAGGGATTTTTTTTGTTTGTTTGTTTCAAGGTTAATTTTTTTTGTCATCATTCTGCTCTATTTAGTTTCTCTTCAGGTAGTAATATTGAAAAGGTACATTGTTCCAGAACAAGTCCAAACCTCTGTCTTTCAAAATGCTCGTTCAATATTTCTCGTTTGGCTAAAATCATATCAGACCTAATTGAATTCCATCAGATTGCCATTGCTTTGTGTCACTAGCCCAGGATCAGACTGTAGTATGAACCTTTGGGAAAATCCATAATGAAAACACTAGTGGGAAACTGGTTAATACCAGTCTAATGGAGTTTATCAGATTATTTTAAGAGTACATACCTCTGTAACTGTACATTCCTCTGTTACCCTTTGTAATTCTATCACCTGGCCTGCCCAGTTCTTTTAACCATTGTTAGGCTGAAAAAATGGGGAAAATCCTTTGAGTGCAAAAAGTAGCAGGGATCAAAACAGTGGATGATTTCAAGATCAGCCTAATCATTATTCAGTATTGTGCTTACCTCTGATTGGAGAAAATACTACTGTGTCCCTCCTTGTCTGAAACTGCTTACAGCTGCTCTTTGCAGTTCATATCTTGTGTGAAGTCAAATCTTACTGTATCTGCCTCTGCTTATACAAAGCTGCCACTGCTGATACAAAGCTGCATACTCTGAGAGTACCATTTTCCATCATTGTAAATAATGCTATACTCTTTACAAAGCTCTAAAGTGACCTGAAATTTATCTGTTCTAATTACTGTAACTATTGACCTCAATAAATTGATCAAACTCACAAAAGATAGCGTCAGTAATAAGAAGCAAAATGAAATGTTACTTGATGTAAATATATAGATTATCTGGCTCAGGAAGAAATGGAGACAGACAGAAGATAGACCTGAACTGCTAACTCATTCAGACTGCTTTTTTTGTCTTGAACTGGAACTGAAGTTGAACCATTCTTTTGAAGTCTCAGCTGTATTTGATCTAGAACTGAACTGTTTCCAGCTTGCCTTCCTACAAAGTCTCTCTAGGTACTGCTCTTGAATCCTGACATCCTCCCATGCCAGCCTGCATGGCCTGTGCTGTGTTGGCAGCTGCATGGCAGCACTGCATGGCAGTCTTTCCCCCTGCACTACTGGGGATGTCATCCTGCACTGCTCTCAGCTGCTTTGGAGATCTGTGCATGGATCAATGCAAGACAGACCCCAGCCATGCCCAGAGTGGCAGTGGGCTGGCTTCACACTGCTGCTGAAAAGGCTGCAGCGGGAAGGAGATGGGAATGCAGTCCAGACTCACACTAAGTGCCTTCTTCTAGCTTTCAACCCATAAATCCTGTGTAAACAGCTGGGTGGTTCAGTACGAGCAAGCTTGAGATGGTTCATCATTACCCAGACTGGTTAACAAATATTTACTGATCTCTAGCCAAGTTAAATTGCGGTCATGCTTTCAAGTTGGTGATTCTGTCTCTTCCTTGACCAGTGAAGTGAAAATAAATGCTTTTTTTCTCTATTATGTGTATAAGGACCGGCGCTTTGTCATTTTCAAAACCTGGTTGTGATAACCATTGCCATGGCAATTAGACCATCTCAATGCACAGGGTGAGAGGGTGCTGGCTCTGTGGTCATCCTGGTCTTCTGGGACTTTTGCCAGCATGGATGCTAAAGCTCACCCAGTGGCTTACAGGCACTGGGTCCACCCTTCTCAGAGCATCAGTTATAAAATTCATGCAGTTACCTGCATTTTACAACACAGTGCAAACAGAGTTTGTCAGTGGGCAGAAAATGGCATGCTGCAGAATGCTTACTGATATGCATCTGTCTCTCTTGGGTTAGTTTTTACTCAGCTTTCAAGCTTATATGAAATTCATTTCATTTATCTTGATTCAAGGCTGCATGTGCTTTCTTTGTATTTTCCAGTTAGATGTGCTACAGCTTTCTTAGTTTTTCTGAACCTTTCAGGAAGACCCTTGGCCACTGAGGCTCTTATGATCCATTACCAGCTGCCTTGAGGAGACACAGGTGCATGCTGTGCTGTGCCACACTGCTTGGCCCTCAGGACCATGCTGTGCTGGACAGATTCCTTGCCACAGCATAACCTCAGCTGGACAATCACAATGGAAGAGCCTAGAGGTGGTATCTACTTGGTACCAGTAGTGACACCATGACACTTACTTGTTTTTATCTTGAGGTGAAGCAACATACTGTCATTTAAGCATTCAGTTGAAAATCCTATGAAAAGACGTGAGCCTCTCTCCCAGTGGGAAGCATGGGCAGTGTGCTATGCCCGGATCATAGTCTTGTCTGCCACTGCTGCCCTTGGGATTCCAGCGTCAGAAAGAACTAAAGGTCTTGTAGCCCACTGCTGTCTTTTCAGTCATGTTAATGAAATATTTACCTTTCTTGAGAGTATTGTGTCGTTCTTTCTTGGTGTACAAGAGGAGCCAGAAACTCTTGGTTCAAAACCATAGTCCACCCTATATTTGTGAATATAATGATAAATTATGTAGAGAAAATTCTATTCTTCACTAGATGCCCTTTCAGTTAGGCCACCATTAATGGTGTACATCATTAAGCCTTAGTCAGTATAATATTGTGCTGTGTGGGAAGGAATCCCAGACTTAGTCTATTTTTGACCTCTAATGGTTGATTTAAAATGAGTTATAGTAGCAGAGTTCAAATATTTGGTGATTATTGCTGAGCTGGACTACTATCAGGCAGTTTTAAAAATAAAATTCGCAATTTGAAGAGTATAATTGAAGTTCCTTTAGAGAGCCCTGCTTGACCTTTCAGCAAATGCACTGGATTTCCTGAACCAGCACTCACAGGCAGGGCGATGCCACAGGGCAATGCCAACCAGCATGGTCCTGCTGCTTAATGGGGCTATTGACCTCTCCTCACTGATTCTCTGCTTTTTGTGAGGCTCATCATGGTGTGTTGCAGTGCTCATGATCTTTTAAGTGTTTTTTTAGGGGAAGCAATTGGAAACTAAATTTCCACTTACCGAAGATCCTGCAGGGAACAAAAATTTGTATCAAAAAGATAAATGAGGTGCAAAACCTGATCAGCTGGTTCAAGTACCAGCCATGTTTTGCTTGTCTGGGCTCTGCCATATCTATTCTATTCCTCACAGAAGTTCAGTCTTCTGAAACTGGCGAAGAATGGGAGCCAAATTTGTCTGTCCTTTTCCAGAGCTTCCCCAGGGTCAGTTTTGCCTGCAGCCAGCCCTGAGTGTGTGCAGGCATGTGGTTTCATACAGATACAATAAGCTCAGCTGGGATGCAGGAATGTCTCCAAAAGAGTTTCCTTTCAAGGAAGCGCACAAGCCGTTAGCAGGGATGTCCATATGTGATTCTTCTATGTATCTAATACTAATTAAACATTTGACAGGTGTTTTTTGGTTTTGTTTTGCAGGAAGAAATCATTCCTGTTTTCAGCTCTGTATGCTGCCTTTATATTTGGTGGTCGGCACCTAATGAACAAGCGAGCAAAATTTGAACTGAGGAAGCCGCTAGTGCTCTGGTCTTTGAGCCTCGCCGTCTTCAGGTAGGCACTTCTTCATACCACCTGCCTTTGGCATCAGGCCTGCAGAGGTTGGGGTTCTTCACCTACAGCAGCACTGCTAATGCTACAACAGGCTCACACAGAAGTGGCATTTCTTTGCTTCTGCTATCCAGGGTTGTGTCCTGATCCACTCCTTAACATTGAAATTATCCCCTTTGACTTACCAGATCATAGAGCTTTTGAAGAGGGGAGAAATCAATAACCCTCTTGAAGAACAAAGGTGCAAATACAGGAGGACATGAGAAAAAATGCTTATCATTGCAATAAATTTACCATGCAAGCTACAAATGGAAATAAACGCATTAAGATGTTAGTCTTGTCTCACGTACTAGTAGTATTATGTTTATGTGGTGTGTATATATATAGAATATTTAGTCAGGACTCTGATCTCCATTACAGTGAGGTAAAACAAAAGTCACTGCTTTGATGACAATAAATTTGACCACTGTAACTGATATCAGGAGCTGGCTTCTGGTTATTCCATCACAAATTGCTTGAGACTGTAGCAAAAAGGTGACTCCACAGGGAAGGGCTGTTTCTTAGTGATGCAAGTCTCTTGGCTGTGTGTTGAATCCATATTTAGTATGGGGAATGTTATGTTCGGATTATTGGTAGTAGTTGAAGTCAAGTAAAATTGACCAATCTGAGATCCACTTTATATACTTAATATGCTAATTTTTAATGAGGCTGAAGATAAATGAATAAACAAAAGCTGAAAAAATATCTCTTACAAAGACATGAATTTTGGTACAAATTGTTTGTAATAATACACAGATGGCCTGAGGACTATCCTTCATTTCATGGACTGTTGGGACTGTAAGTTAGGTCTCACTGAACAACATACATACATACCATCCACAAACCATTATCAAACTCTGCTACTTAAATCTTTCTCATTTCAATATAATAATTACTGATTATATTACTTCACAACTCATAAAATACGTTTGTTTACTGAACAGGTGTGAATAGTGCATTGCTTTTCACAGGATGGGAATAGCTTTTGCTGAGAAACTACAGGGTGAAATAAGGCAGGAATGGGAAATTTGGCTTTTTTCATGGCTTTTCCTTTTGTTCTCCAAAATTCTATCACCTTGAAACTTCCCAAAACTCTGACAGGGAAATACAAATTGTATTTCTAATAGCTACAACATGCTTACAAAAGAACTTCAATTTGGCTTGGTTTTAACAGTTCAACAACACTTCAAGAATATCTCAGAGCAGACAAAACTTAGTGGTCTGGAGAACTTTGAGAGCAAGTTGTAACACTGTGGATATTTGTAATTTTCATTTGATTGCACTTGGTGCTATATTTCTGGCTGTGTGTCTAACATAATTTTGCTTTAAGGTCCTATAAGCAATTGTAATTGTTTGTTCCAGAAATGGCTGAATCTCAGCAGCTGTTGAATTGGTTCCTAGATGGCATTTTGGTTTTGGATCAGTTTGTAAAGTTGTTTGTAGCCAGCAGGATCCCAGTTCTGATAGCACTTTCTTAATGAATGTGGACAGTAGGAACTAGCTGGCTTACACAAAGCATTTGTAGTTTAATTCTCAATCTGAGGTGGAGAAGCATGATTTTGGAACTCTCCTTTGCATAAGATGTCTAGGGAGAATTTAAAAATCAAATTATTTTGAGATGTGGCTGACATTCATGGTGTGGGGTTTTAAAGCAATTTCACTGGCTAATTTCCTCCCAAAATCTCAAGTGATCAATGAATAGCATGAATTTACACTACACTGCCCAGATGGACTTTGAAATCAACAGATTCATTACTTGCTGATTGGAGTTTCCCATCATGAGCATATGCAGTAGCTAACTCATGGCCAGCATGAGCTGCTGGGTGATATAAAAACGTGAACTTCATGTTTTGAAGCTACAAGCTGCCAGGATGAATCTGCCACAGAGGCCACCTCAGGGCAGGCTCTCGAGGAGAGCTCTGCTTGTGCAGATGAGAAGCATTGGCCAGAAGGGCACAGTCAGGAGAGGGATTCACAAACTCCACAGCCTGCTTCCCCCGTGACCTCGAGTAGCACCATTCAGGGACAGGGGCTCCCAAAGCACTGCAGAACTCACCCTGTTAGGAAAGAAAAGAGACAGTAGAGTGGAGGGGGTGTATGAGATGTTTGGCCTCCACAGAAGCATTTAACCTGCTGGATTTGCCATGGGCATCAGCTGATTATGAAAATTATATGACTATGTTTTGCTCTTCTGAGGTGCTAAGTAGTGGGCAGTAGAGTGAAATAGAGAAGGGGCAAAACCAACCCCAAATGTTTGCAGTAGGACAGCAAAAGTGAAACCTTTGTAGCTTCCATAGCAACATGCAATCCCATACAAAACCCCTTGACTTCTTGCCTGGAAAACAGGAGAAGTGACAAAGAATTCATTAAGATGTGAGACAAAGAGGTTTTGAAGTTATTACAGAATTATAATAGCTTACACTTAACACTTACAGAAGTGTTCACTGGAACATCCATTACCCAGTGCTTCAGCACCAGTGTCCTTTCTGGGGCCATCTGTCACAACCTTACTGACTTTCTCAGCAAGCACCACTTGAAATGCTGTAAACTTGCCAAGTAACTTGGATTTTATTTTTTCTGGCTCCTGTCGTAGTTAGGTGTTGCATTTATATATGCTTGGTCTGAAAGGCATTCTGGCTTCCTCCAAAGGTCTGTTCAGTTACATTTAGAGGACTATAGACTTACTACAGATCCAGAAAAACACTCCTTAAATTTCAAGAGACTTCTTCTTTGGTTTTCTGGGATGCTAAAATGCTCTGAATTTTACAATACCTTGCAGAAATTCTAAGTAATGTATTTGTCTGCCATGAGTGGTTGTACTGAGGAAAAATACCTGCTTGGAGAGCCCTTAGTATTCTGTCTCAAGGTCAGTGTGAGGCTTTTTTCTGGACACCTTGTTTGTCTTCCTTGTAGCATTCTTACCATTTTATCTGCTTCAAATATCCTCAGAAATAGTAACACTTAAGAGAGTGTTAAAAGAGAGAGGCTGAAAAGGTGTGTTTTGGGCTTTAAAAGAAAAGGAAATTGCCTGCCAGGCAATCACATGGTCTTTCTTCAGAACGTATCCAGTATGCCCTTTGGCTTGCCAAGATCATTTAAATGTGGTAGCTGCTCCTGTAGGAAACTTGCCACACTTATAAATAAACAAAACAATTACACCATCCTGCTGAGCTTGCTGAGCATTCAGGAGCCTGGTCAAAAGCGAGTTTTGTGTCAACACTGGCAGCCAGCAGGATTTCTGAGAGAAAAAGCAGCTTTATTTCCCTTTGAAAGCATTGACTAGTTTTAAATATTTTGCCACTGAAAACTTCAATAAGAGCAATAACAGTAGATCTTGCTTTTCACTTGGAAATCACTTGTGAGAACATAATCTCCTGAAATCTTTTGCTGAGAAATCAGTTTGAGATACTGGGGTTCCTGGGCTGGTTTGGTTTTTTTGGTCCCTAGCAGGTCTGTTGACTTGTTTCAGTCATTGAAGATTTGTTCTGTTTTGTTTTGTTTTGTTTTCTACACTTTAATTAAGTGTGTTTACCCAGTCTGGTTATGTACTGAGGTCGTGGGGGAGCAGAACCATCTTGTTCTGTGGTAACAGGAACCTGCTCTTAGGAAGCTACACAAAAGGTCTTTCTTCAGTCCCATAAGACCGCAAGGAAACCATTGCTGTTTCACCTACACAATTAAAGTGACAGTCAGTCCTGTATTTCTGAATATTTCTTGGGGGCAAAACTCAACAAACCTGAATTGCCAGTTTTATATTCGTGATACTTGGAACATAAAGTCAGGGCCATTCATTGAATGTTTTACTTGGAATCTATAAAAGCTGAGGCCAGGACTCACAGAAGGATATGAAGTCATTAATTCATGTTTTCATTACATCTCAGATGGATTTTTGTAATTCCTTTTATAGGCCACAGAGTCTGTGTGTGGGTAGCTTTTCTTTCAAGGAGCTTGGACAGGTTTGATCTTGTCTTCACAGAGGACAGCAGCATGGCACCATTTTCCTGTGCATCCTTAAGGGACTGACAACAGAAGTTTCAGGGTCAAGGCTCTGACTAATAATAGTAGAAGGTTGTCTTCCCTAGGGAGTACTGTCACATCAATGCAGGAAGCAAAGAAGCTAAAACATCTAACGTGATGCAATCATTTATAGGCAGAGTCTAAGCTTGACTATGGCTGGTGGGTGCAGTGAGAGGAAGAATATTTCTTCATCTAGCCAAGCCACACCACTATAATGCTCTTATCATTTCCTGAGATCACTCAGAGTCTAATCCAAACCCAGCTATGCTTTGTAGCTGTGGTGGAAATGAGTAGATGTCAGTACAGGATTTCCAAATGTCTTTCTTCCACTTTCTCTAAGCAATAGAAATAGTATCAAATGTAGCTAAAAGTTTGCTAGCTGCTTGCCACATAGCTAACCAGAGCCTCAAAAGCAAAGTAATTCCCACAACAGGTGTTATCCTTGAAAGACAAACCGATAAAGAACTCACTAAAGGAAGGTGACTCACTTTGCCTTTACAGAACTGGTGTTGACTGATTTGCTACTGAAAGCACAGCAGCACGTGTAGAGGGGTTTGCACCCAAAGAGGGCTCCTGACAAGGGAATCCGAGACAAAGGATGTGAAGAGCTCAATTCTGAGCTGAATTAAACAGATAAAGACAGAACATATATTTAAAGAAAATATTTGAGTTGCTTGGATTTGTGACTCTGAAATACATTCTAGTTATTATGCATGTAAGTAGGAAAATCAATGAAGGATGATTGAGATTTACGTCCCATCACAAGAACTGCTGTTCACAGATACTTGCTGTGGAGATTTAAGCACAACTTAATTCCTCATGTTGCTGAGCAACCCATCAAAATCTTAAAATACTCTGAAATTTTATAAGGTCCTAACAGTACATTCAAAGAATACTAATTATCAAAACGATGAATGTTTGCCAAATAACATTGAAATTAATAAGCACATTTAAGGTGAATTAATAGTCTTCTCACTTACAAATTTAAAAGGAAATTAATTCAAAGTGAAACATTCCCTATATATTTGTAAAGCATTTGTAATGCATATTCTCAGGACATTTCTCAGAACCCAAATCAGTAAAAGGCTTAATATGCACCTACTTAACAACTTATTTCTATAGGACCATGTTCATCTTTACATAGTTAAGTAATTTTCTTACATGACAGATAAAGAAACATCTTTTTAATTACCATTTGGGACATGAAGTTGAAAGTTGGGTGAACATTAGAAATTCAGAATGATTGGAAAGAAAACAAAAATCCATTGGATGAGATTTAACAGTTTAAGAAGAAAAGTTTCTTTTCCATAAGTTATTGTAATTACAGTAGGAATATACAAACAATGTTGTGTAGAGTGAATTCATACAGTGCAAAACAAATGCTAGCTGGCATTTTAAAATTGTGTAGAGGAGATAAAAATATACAGACTAAGAACTATAAAGACAAAACAAAGAACTGTCAAGAAGATGTATCTCCAATATCTACCTTATTTATTCTAACTAAACTTATTCCCAGATTTGTAACTAATGCCTTGTGACAAAATACTGTGCCCATCTTCTAAAATCTCACCCCTTTGTTCACTCTGCTGTTACTCCTGTGTCCATCAAAGTAATTTTGAATGTAAGCTGATTTTACTGTTTTTACCTACTCAGGCCTAATTAAAAGTAAATCAAGGAGTCACTGCGAGACGTGGCTGATTCTACTTTACAGGAGATACGGATAGGACTGTCTAAAAATCATAATGAAAAATCTCTTTTCTCAGTGTTAGGCTGGGCCTCCTTTCTTTAAAACCTTTTCTTTTTCTCTGACTTAGCTTGCTTGCCTTTATTGCTGGAAAATGAACACCTTAGCAAAGTGAATTCAGTACATCATTTGAAAAACTGTTGTTGTGCTCATTTTGCCCCTTTTCCTTCCCCTCTCTCACAATCAATGAGTCTATTGACACTCAGTGTATCACCTTGAATTACACTTTTCTCATGAGCTGACCTGTCCCAGCCCACAGGAGCCCTCACAGGTCACCCACCACCCAGCATGAATAATACCCAAAGCAAAGCCCCTGAGAGTGAAACTTTGCCTCTCAACTTTATACAGGGATCAGACTGAAGTGCACATTTGAGAAATAAAGAACATCTGTCTGGTGGCTTAAGCAGGGAACTGTACTAGAAAGAAAGCGTATAATTAATTTAAAAGGAATCAATCAAATCAATCAGTCAAATTCTCTGTCTGTGTGGTAGCACTTCTGTATTTTACTCAGCCTTAACACTTGGTTTGTGAGCATGGTAAAAGGGCATGAAATCCCTGGGGAACTGGTATCTCCATGTATTTCCTTCTGAGTAAGTCCCTGACAGCTTGTGCATGTTGGAGGCGGCGGGAGTACAGCCCTGAGAGGTGTTAACTTGCATGAGCTCCCAAATCCCGCGCCTGGTGTGCGGACGGGCTGTGGATAAACACCGGCAGCGCTCGCGCGCAGGGCTTGGCTGCGCGCGGGTGTCGGCCCTGGCTTAGCGGAGTCACAGTTCTGTCCCAAGGTCAGCTTCTAAACAAACGTGTCTCCTTGTGCCTGTACCACTCAGCGTCCTCCCCCTAGGTTATTGAATTAAAAAAGAAAAATAAATTATTTGCCAGCTGTAGGCGAATCTCTGAGATGTGTATCACCCCACTGAGGACAGAATGAAGAAGATCAGTGGCTTCAGGCCAGCAATTGGTATTAAATTTATGGATCTAAGCATCTAATTTCAGTTGTATTATAACATTTAGCTTCTTTAAGCCTCTGTTCTGTCAAATGCTAGTATTTCCCTGTAACTTAGATTTTTCTTACTTTGTTATCTGCCACTTTTACAGCTTTACTGATGGCTGCCTTCATTGGTTGTCTTGATTCTTTGCTAAATCTTTTACTTTATTACTGTTCAGCTTTATTTGCATAGGATAATTTCAAACTCCTGAATACATACATTTCAGTGCTATACATGACAGTTACTCTGCCAACTTGATACTTTTGATCCTGTAAGTATCTTTAATTTATCCTGCAAAACTAGATAATGCCACTTTTCTGGATTATCATTTAAATCACTGCAATTCTATACTTATTCTGAGATTGCCTTGAGATGATGTTGGATGCTGAGAATAATTTCAGTAACAGCACAGGAACAAGTGCAAATGCCTCTGATGCATTCATTTAGAACTGCTTAAGAGGCGCACTGGGCTTATGAATCCTCATGGGCTACTTTAGAAATCCTCAGATGGATTCCTTAATTCCTATGAGATTTTGCACCAAGTACAAGGCTTAAGTTGAAAATTGAATTTTTTTTCCTTTTTAGTAGTTGAGCTACAGTCCAAACTTGTCGAAATAAATACCCAAGAACTAGGAAATACTTCTTAAAAGAAAACTGTCTCATTGAGTAGGCAGCCTTCACAGGGTGCCAAGGAATTTCAGCTACAATAAAGTCCAGTTATTATTTAGTCATGGTATTGCTCGAGAAGTAACATGTTTCTGCAAGTTCCCTTGTGCTAGATCACCAGGGAGCAATGTCAGGTAGCAGCACACTGAACAGGATAAAACCAGGTGATAGGTAATTACTATTGATTAGCTGGCTCCTTGGAAATCAGAGCAGATGCAAGGATGCATGGGTAGAGCTGGAAAATTATTTTTCATTCTCTGTAAGAAAAGAGGTGATTTTCAGCAGTGTATGGGTACAAGAGTGTCCCTCTGGTGTTCCTCAGGCAATGATTGAGTGCAGCTGCCCTTCAGCCTGACCACTGCTCCCTGCTTATCTGTACCAAAACCCAGCGGCCTCGCGTAGCTGCTCTGTGCTCTGGGTAAGGCTCTCTATGCAAGCATAATTCTCTTCACTTTTACCAGTTATCTTCCCCCTCTGACTACTGGTAGGGATCTAGACAGACACAGCTTTTTTTTCTTTCTTTCTTTCTATTGTGCTTTTTAAGCAGTTCAAGTTCTTCCACCAGCTCACAAAGCTTCACTTATTGATTTTTTTTTTTGTGCTCTGCTCTCATGATTACCTGAATATAGCTATTCCCAATCATAAGGAAGGCAGATCTGGAGAATCAAGCTACATTTATTCAGGCTCCATGAGGAGACACTGGAAGGCAGTACCTGTGGTGGATTGATTTTTATCCACACACAGAAATAAGCCTTACGAGCAGTAGTTGCAGCAATTGGCAGAATTGTTGAGTTTGCCACTTTAGTAAGGGAAAGTCAGATGGATTTTTCTCTGCTGTGGTGTTAATGTGATTAAAATCTCCAGATGACACTGTCCATCGATCGGGAGCCCTGCAGAGATGTCACTGTTTGGGTATGCTTAATGAGGTCCCTGGGGAGGGAAAGAAATAAGTTAGGTCTGGCTTTCCTTACGATTTTGTCAATAAAAAGGACAAAGAAATGGTTTGGGGAGCCAGGTGAGTTGTGACTAAGAAATCTGCCGATAGGAGGGAAGGGCTGAAGGGAGTGGCCCCACGCTGAGGGATTATTGCCAAGAAGGAAAAAAAAAGGCTGGTGCAAGATGCACAGTATCTGCCCTCACTTGGAAACCACAGAGTGAGCCATCATTTTAACAGATCTCATTACCTTCCCCAAAATTTATCACATGGGATCCTAACACCATCAGGCATGTATGCATATGCTTATGGGTCTATAAAGCTGAACAAATGATATATTATTTCTTGAAGCCATGTAAAATATTTGCACAATTTCTAAATCAGTCTGAGCTGGCCTGGCTTCAAGTTTTGGTCCCAACTGAAAACTCAAATGATTTGCATTGAAGAGCTTTCTAGAAAGGCATTTGGATCAGTTCAGTAGACAGGTCTGAAAAGCAAGACTTGTGTGCTTTGCTCAGTGGTAGGGGTTTTTTTTTAGAAATGGAAGGGGAATTCTCTCAAATTTGCTTTGGGATTTTGATAGGACTGAGCCCAAACCTCAAAGTATACGTGATTTTATGCAGCAAGAAGTTTTCTGCCAAAAAGACTGATGATAACTGCAAAGATCAGCACAAGTTGTGGTCACACACATGGTCCTGAGAGCCAGAGAACCTCATTATAAAATACTTCCAGTACTGCTGACCAGCAGGTTTTAGGATAAGCAAGCATCATATTGGAAAAAAGTGTTATTCCTCATCTTCCTCTATTCCTACCTTTTTTTTTTCTTTAACATTACTGTGGCTTGGACTTCACCCTGCATGAGTGTGCTTCACCTTCAAGTCCAGTAAAGGAGGACTGTGTGGGTGAACTGCAAGACTGATTTGTTCTCCTTTCCAGTTAGAAAATGGTCAAGGGGAGAGGCTGAGGAGCAGCTAGGCAGCAAAACATCAGAAGGAAGGGTTTCACTGTTGGGACTTGTTAAATTATTGGTGTTCTCATGCCTTTGAATTTGTGTATGTTTTGGATGGACCCATTTCTGTTATTCAGAGCAGTGGATTATAATGTTAAGAGTTTGTAATAAATGTAACGGTACCTAATACAGAGTTGGTGCAGTTCCTGCTGCATTCCCAGCTGTAGACTTTGTATTTCTGAGCTTTTGAGTCACTCCTGGAATTTTCTGTCACCCTGTAAAGGAGCATATTTAAAACAAGATCCAGCAGATATGTCAGCCAGTGTCTTGAATTCCTTTTTAGTGGCTTCCTAGAGCAGAGAGCTACTCAGAGCACAGCACTACATTTTGAACTCTGTAGTGCCAAGATTGGCTAGAAAGGCTCCTGCCTTTCCTGGTCTTTGTTTTCCCCACTATGAATGAAAGCAGTGAAATCATGTCATTAAGAAGTAGAGGAGAGACTATTTTAGCTGCATCATTCATCAGTCCAGGTAAATGGCATGGCCGTGGAGCCAGCCTGGCCAGCACAGCGGGGTGGGCACCAAGGTGCTGGAGCAGCACCTGCTTGTGGGATGGGTGGAGGGGTCATAGAGCTCCAGCAGGAGAGGGCTGGAGCTCACTGTGGGGTGCATGGATACAGGAGCTTAGAGCAGAGAAGAGCTGCAGAGAATGCCCATTGCTAGTAATCACATTCACCTTCCCAAAGAAAGTGAACATTTCCAGATAGTGCATTCCCTCTTCTCTCACAGCTGGAGAGGTAAAATTGCAAGTGGGAACAAAGGCATTAGTCATTACAAGCTTTCAGGCAGTTTAGGAAGTTAAAGACGTTTTTTAGTCAGAAACATTTGTGAAAATGCTCTTAATTACAATGCCATAGTCATTTTATAGATACCTTGTAGTCTTTGAGACACATGGGATGAAGAGGATGAGTACTGTCTTCTTTTTAAAGAATGAGATTAACATAAGTGCTCTTAAATGACTGTTATGTTAATTTTTGAAAAAGTGCTTTTAAAGGTGTTCAGTTACCATAAGAAAAAAGTGTCTCATGGAACCAAGGTTCTTATTCCATTATTTTTTCTTTTTCCTGGCTGTTGTAAGAGAATAAATAATGGTCCCAAAATATTTTATATGTAGATTAGGCCTTGGAGGACACAGGCATGAGGGATTGTTCCTGTGCTTTCAATTATCTGCTGCAGCTGAACTGTAGTAATTGAGCACATGGTTGTCTAAACACAGTTAATAAGGTGTTGTCTAAACATAATTAACAAGGGGTAAAATATAGTGGCAAAAACATCCTTCTTTATTTTTACAGTTCTACACTGAAATTGCTAGATATAGAATGAGCATATAAATAGTCACCATAGTTCGTCAGCACCAGAGAAAACTTGGTAACATTTTTTCACATCTGTGCCCAAAATTGGTTTTCTTAAAGGAAAATGTGAGAAAGTTATAGCCAGTGTGATTTTTTTTTTCCAGTGAAATGCAAAGAATATAGAGCAGAAGGGAGTTCAGCTTACGTGCTTGGTAATGTTATGATAGTCCTAAATCCCAACATACAAAAAGAAGCATTGCAGTCCTCTGAAAGATTGACTTTGAAATAATCAGATTTTTTCATTTTACAGTGAAGGTTTAGGGTTTTGTTTTTGTCCATAGTTGACTCACTGCTTGTGTCTTCAGGCTTTTACTTCATAGACTTGGCTGGATGGAAGCCTTATAAAAATTGATTTTCCACATACTCCATTGCTGCTGAATGGGACTAAAACTCCATTTTTGTAGTTTTGTCAATTGGAGGCATAAGTAAAGAAGAACAGGAGTTTTTAAGAATACTGGCATTGAATTTTCCACCTCATTTTTTTATCTGCCCATGTCAGAAGCAGTTAAGCACCCCATCATGGATTGCTTACCTTAAAATCAGGATCCATACCTGATTTTATTCTGGAGCTGACTGGTGCAAAGCAATGGCAGTAGTTAAAACAACTGCAAAACTTCCACAGGGGAGAAAATCCAAGTATTTTCTGCTACAGTTAAGGCCAGTTGCTGCAGTCTGGTCCTGTGCAAACTCAGGAGGTGTGACAGTGGGGAGGAGGTAGAAGCATGGGTGCTCTTGAAACTCACTTTGTAGGTTCACATACTCTGTCACTTCTGTCCACCTGTGTCAGGCCAAATCTACCCTGGTGTTTGCCTAAGGTATTTTCCTAAGGGAAAACAGAGGGAAGGCAAGGGTCTGACTGTGTCTGTGGAAGGCACATCTGGTGTTCAGGCTAGGTCAGAATGTTTTCAGCTGTTGGTGTTTCTAGGACAGCACAGCTTTGTAAATTTGCACTGTATGTCTCTGCACATCATTCTGTATTTTTAGATCTTTAAAGTGTGCTGGCAAAATATCAAATGTACAAGCAATGAAGTGTTGTTAAGAGGTGTGCCAATGGCTTTTATGTCTATAAACTATTTACCTTGAAAAGTATAGGTGTACCTTGGCTAATTAAGATGAAGGACTTTGGACTTGAAGGTTTTGAGAGCAACTTCAAAAAGTGAAAAGAAAATCCACAGTAGGTCAAAGGACTCTGAAGATAACTCCTCCTACTGGAGCATGTCTACTGTTATTTCATGTTTACTGTTTTCAGTGATACAGAGTGAGGTCAGACCTCTTTCTGCTTATGTCAAACAGACTTCATGGGTAGGACACTGAACCACAACTCACAGATTCACAGAATAACCTGAGTTGGGAGGGACCCACAAGGACCATCAAGTCTAACTCTTAAGTAAATGACCCATATGGGGATTTAACCCACAACCTTGGACTCAAGAAATTGCACATCATTTCTTATCCCAACACGGATACAGATTTTTGACCAGACAATTAAATTGCAGTTTGCCTCACCTGTCTTTGAAATGGGTTTTATGGTTAAGCATACAAGGCTAGCACATAAGTAAAGGCCATAAAGTTCTGTGAGGAATTCCTGCATAGAATGTTAAGGGCCTTGAAGATGCCAACACAGACAGAAGTCTGAAAGAAGTTACCTGAATATACCCCAGCTCATGAACAGCTTTGCACCTAACAGCTCTTAAAACAGCTGCTGGCCTGAATATTATTTAGGTTGGTAACTCTGGGACGGCCCAGGCTGGAGGTGTTGGAAAGAAGACCAAGATTTTGGAATGGCAGAGAAAGGTCTGCTCTGTGGAAAGAATGGAGATGTTCTTTTCATCTGAAGTGGATTCAGTAAGGAGGCAGAGCCTTCTGGGGAGGTACCTGGATCAGTTCTAGGAGGTAAAACACAGAAGTGTTTTACAAATGTCTTAAAACAAGTCTTTTTGCAGGAACAGGTCTCCCTCTTCATCACTAACCTTGGCATTGCTTGAAAGCACTTTGAAAATGTTGAAAGACAATGAAACAGTAGCCTAATTAAATTAATTTTCTTTGCCATTCCTTACAAAATAACAGTTGGGCTGAATTCATCAGCTCTGATTTGAACAAGTGTCTCTCTAGGATTTCAGTGTAACTCACTGTTAAGTCCTGTCTTTTAAACGCTTATAAAACACCTCAAAAATATTACATCCAGAGTTAAGAGGGACAAAATTTATACTCAGTACCATTCTTTTTCAAACTCTTTTGTGAGTACCATGTCTCTGTGTATCCTTCACGGATCAAGAGACCGACTAATTTAATTTGGAAAGTTAAACACTCTCCCACAAACCTAGCAAAATATATTTAATAACTAGGCACAGACTTACAAAGCTGGTTCTTCTAGTCAGTTATTAATACAAATGAATATTTCATATAGGCTGCTCTTGTGTCACATTGACCATTTAGGATGTTGGGTGCCAGATCCTTTTCCAGGCTGCTTTTTGTGAGTTTCTAGGACTCAATATTTTGCAGTGACTTAACAACAGATCTCATGAATTCTATGAAATAAAAATAAGAGCCATTAATTCCATGTAGGTCATTACATGGAACAACAGTCAAATTATAGCTTTCAGTCATTGGTCACATTTAATTTGAGCTTAATGATCAGCTTTTCACCATACACTACAAATATCATGATTTTGCAATCAAAGTCTAAAGAAACCATATAGTTTCTACACCAGTGTAAATAGAGGAAGATCCAGGACTTCTGGTAGTTAATGGAATTTATGTAACCTAAATTTTATTGAATACCAGCAAGACAAGCAAAGACAGGAGTCACATCTGAGATGACATTTAGGTCGTCTGATAACCTTTTATTGACACTATATATTAAGATTTTCATAGGCATAATTTAATAATTCTGTCTTTTAGAAGATTTGTTTCATCTGGAAAATCCAACTTTTTGTTTTGTTTTGTTTTCTTTTCTTTTCTTTTACTACTGCACCATCACATATTGCACATTGTCCAGTGAAGTTGATGCTGCTCCTCCCTTCCCCCTGCAGAGCTGGTCAGATGTGGACAAATTTGTCCATCAGTGGAAAAAAGTCACATCAAGATGTATGAGGTGATTAATTTAAAAAAAAAGAAGTGGAGGAACAGCTACTATGAAATCTAACCAATCCACAAACACCCAAGAGCAGCTTGGATATCAGAAATCAGATGGGTTGTCTTGCTCCTTTGCCATGTTCCTGCATATGTTAACCCCCTAGAAAGTGGGGTGCACAGGACCCACATTCTCTCTCAGTGATACCCTGTAAACATGTGTCCATGGACCCAAAAGTTTAAGGGAACTTTATTAGCCAGGAAACATATTTCTCATTTGTCCTTTGCTTTACTGGAAGGTTGGTGTGTGACCAGGTTTTTCACCATCCCTTATCAACGGAGGAAGAAATGCTGTCTCTGTCAGACTCTTGAGGAAGTTACTCTTGTGGTCTTAATTCATTCCCCAACCTTGAAACAGCCTGGCGCATCTGCCTACGGAAGTTTTTGGAACAATATTCTTTGAATAAGCACCCAGGCAGCAGTAAAAGTCAGTAGGCTGTTGGTCCATAATTCTGATCAGCACAAACCAGACTGTAGAGTATCCTTTCCTCATTTGTCATTGCCCAGATAGATGCTTTAACCTGGACAGTCCCTTTTGGTATTGCTCAACTTTAGAAAGAAACTGCCCTCTCTATAGCCACATCCTGGAAGAACTGAAAAAAATGCAGTTCCTTTTTTTTTTAACAGATGATGATGATGAGTCTCGTAAGCATTCTGATTTAATTCTGATTTAACTGCTAAATTTTTGTTTGACTGCCTTCTCTTTTTGCCATTAAGGCTAGCAGTTTCGCAGAGTACTCTGCTCCTAGGGGACCTGAAACTACCACAAAATATAAAGACAGATTTTAGATTAGGAGCAGGCCAATGGTTCATTAAATCTTCCATTTTCCCCACTGGGCTGATAGTATAATCACCACAGCAATAGCAATACAACAAGCACACTGTGATCTGACTACCTCACCTGTTTACAAAGGTAATAGTTTAGATTTATCTTTCTATAATACAGCTGTAAATACATATTTCATATGTGGTCACCATACAAATGCACATTGCCAGAACTCCTGCCCTGTTTGCTAGGTAGGACCTGTCATCATCTCTTTCCTCCCTGGAATAGGCCATTTCCCAACACAACTCTGCCAACTTTATCTGTAATCACCTAGGAAAAAGTAATACAAACTTGGAAAAAACCCTTTCTTCTGCTGATTGGCAAGTGCTCCCTTCAATGGCAGCATCCTCTGGAGGTGCCCCAGTGTCTATTGAGTCAGCCAAAACTACTGTTCTTTCTCATGTGGCTAAAGCAGGGTCTTATGGGAGACCAACAGAAATCTCATACAAACGCCTTAATTTCCAGCAACAAAATTGTCACTTTCTTAAGAAGTCTGTCACCTAGCCCTGTCTCTGCTGTGTTATCTTTGTGGTACACATCTTTTATGGGCTGGTATTCTGGAACTGCAGAAGAAGAGAGTGATTGGAAAGAAGCTCACCCTCACCAGCTGGAGAAGAAAAACTATAAATACTTACAGAGAGCTGCAGAACAAACCTACCACTCATATTGAAAAATTGGTTTGTTACAAACTTATTTTTAGGAATTAGTTAAAAAGCACGGCAAGGGAATGACTGAATGATGTGTTCTTTGACATGGAGGTGCACCCACCTTGGTACATGGTGCTTGGTAATACCAGGAGTTCCTGGGTTTCTTTACTCTTTTGACTACTGTCCTGTTGGGGAGTTCAGCAGTGTTTGATGAAGCTGCATTTCTTTGCAAGAAAATTAGTTCTGAGTTGTTTCTGGTACATGCTTCCTCCCTGCATGTTCCCAGTATCCATTCATAGTTTGTGTGTGTTCTGTTGCATGGCTAAGCACAGAAGAGCTCTGCTGCCCCTTTTTACAGATACTGCTGTCTCTAGGTGTGCTCTCAGGACTGTCTGGCTGCTTGGAACTGACAGACTGAGGGGTTGTACTTCCCATGCTCCTGTGCTGAAGCAGTGCAACTCCTTCCTCTTTCCTGTGGACTGTGGGATTTAAATCAGAAAGGCACAGAAAGGCCATTTTATTATGTTATGAGATAACTCTTCAGCAGCAGAAGGGAAGCTTGGAAGCCAAAGTACTGCTGCTGACCAGAACAGGAAGGTGAACGTGGTTTGATTTGTCATGAAGGAAGGTGTAGGAAGCCCCGCATTCTTCACCTGCTGCACTTTAGACATTTCAGAGTGCTCCCTCTGTAAATATTTCACATGCTAAAATTAAAAAACAAACAAACAAACAAAAGCCCAAACAAACAAACAAAAAAACCCCACAAAACCAAAAAAACCCAAGAGTCAACAAACACCTAAATTACCTGCTTCCCCACTTTTCTTGCTGTTACGGTACAAGCAGGCTGCAGTCAGTGTGGTCATCTCAGCTGCTTTCCCAGGACCACTGTCTGCTCAATGTGGCTTTCACAAAGGAGGATGTTGTACTTTTTGTCTTAGCTTTGTGCTTCCAGGGCACAGACTTACCTGCCAGAACTCCTGTGAGTCACCATGTAAGCAGGTCAGGGCAGAATTAATACCTTTTCTATTTTCCAGCTGGGCCTCACCACTGGGGAAAGGGAGGTAGAGAATTCAGGAGTAAAGCTAAACCCAGGAAGAAGAGAAGATGGGGGGTGTTTTTAAGACCCTTTTAAAATAAAAGGTAAAAGTTTAGCTTTTATTTCACATTATGCTTCCCTAACTTGATTGGGGATAAACTCATTTCCTCAAGCTGACTCTGTTTTGCCCTTGATGGTAACTGGTAAATGACCTCTCTGTGCCTTTATCCTAGCCCAGGAGTCTTTCAATATATTTTCTCTCCCAGTTGTTGAGGGAATTGATAGAGCAGCTTTTGTGGGCACCTGACATGCAGACAGGGTCAACCTACCAACCCCTGTTTGAAAACAAGTTTGAGAGGAAAAATATTCGTTTGTATTTTACTCATGGATATATTTTGATAATACTATGGGCAGTAAAATATCAATTGGGCATTTTTTTACTTACCAGAGAAGTCACTAGTAGTATCTGAAGGGTAGTGTAGAATGTAGGACATTTTGAGCCTGAATAGGTAAGAAAGCTGCATTAGATGATGCAGTTTCTGATCAGTCTCTCTAGTTGTAACAGATTGTAATTGTACAGTAATTCACTGCTACCTTATTTTGAAAATCCCTGCAGATGATTCCCACCAGACAGACTGCTTTGGTAAGCAGTTCATTTCAAGACCTCACAAAAGCACCAGCAGAGAGTAGGGCGAGGACAAAATGAAGCAGAAGTGATTTACTGAGTAAGCAATGTCATCATTCTGCTGCACATCATGTCTTTGCAAGATAGAAATTTGTTGGTTGATTTTACCTTACAGAACAAACAAAATAAAGTAGCAGAGGCACAGAAAGCAGCCTTAGTTCTCTGGCTCCAAGACATATTTACAGGCATGCATCAGATCTTTTTCATGCTCGGGTGGCGCATGCTTGTTGGCAAGGCAGTGTTTTGGCATGCAGCACTTCTCATAAGCTTCTACCTGCTCATGGTGTCTATTTAGGTAATTGAAGCAGTTACTTGGAGTTTGCTATCCTTGTTTTGCATAAAGCCTTCCTTGGTGAATTATGTGAAAATGTAACTTGGTTTCTACTGAGATAAAAAGTACAGATTAGTCTGACTCACACCATGTAGAGCTGTAATTGGGGTCACTTCTAGAGTCATGGAACTAAGGGAAGCCACCATCCTGTGGAATTGTAGAAAAGTGTGAGTGTGAATCAGTGTGTGTGTGCTCCAAGGAAAGCTCTGCAGTAGCTGCTAAATGAAAAGACAGGCAGAATTACATCAATATTATCTCAAAGACAGCAAAGGGACACTGTAATCACCCCTAGGCACAGACTCTGTGGCTCTGTTATCAGTCTAGGTTAGATCTCTGGGTGTCCATAACCCATCACAGTTGGATCATTGTTCGCCTATTGCTCAAACAAGTGCTCTTCTCATTTGCAATTTTGTTCATGGCGCAGAATTCTCTTTGATTTCAAAACTCTAGTACCAAACAATTTTTTAGAAAAGCAATACAGCTTCTTTATAGAGAAAGACATATTGCTTGCAGCCATTTGATTTCATTATTTAAAATTTCCTTTTCTCCCCCCATTTTAATGTCAGCTGAGATACTTGCTAATGGGAGAAACTAGTGTATCATTAGGTATTCTGCCTGATCTTCCTCCACCCAGTTTTGCAACCACCCAAAACATAGGAGCAGGCAGCAGCATGCCCTGGCTAGCCTGAGGAGTTCACTGCCTCAGGAAGTGATCAGATCACATCTCTGTCAGGATCTCCTGTCTCCTTGGGAATGAGAAATGAAGCTCCTTAAAAAAAAAAAAAGGGGGGGGGGTGGGGTGGGTGGCATGTTTTATACACCTAACCAAAGAGAAGATACAGAATGAGTTGGAGTTGCGCCTCATTTCAAAACTCCTCCTGCAGGTTTTGGCACTCTCTGCTGAGTTAAAATGACTGATGCCTGAAAGATTTGAGTAAAGTGTGCTGAGAGTATTTTTGAGAGGAAACAGCCCTACATGGAGAGCTGTGTAGATGATGAAGCACTGCACTGTCTCCTTTGCATGCAGGGGTGGGTGAACATGAGAGACTGCAGTGGCTCTCTTGCCTAAGCCTGGGAATATGTGTGTTTTTTTGGGCAATGCTGATGGCAAACACTGACTCAGCTAAACTTCTACATACCTGAAAACCACAGCAGGGTGGATTTTTACTTGCACATAGCACAAGAGGACTCCTCTGCCAGTGGAGCCAATGAGCAAATACCACTGTGCAAACAACAGATAATAATAGTAGCTTTGTAAGTGTTCACAGTAGTCTGAATTTCCTGGTGGCCAGTGAAGCCTCAGGCTTCAGAAGGTAATGGTGCAGGAGCCAGAATGCAGCACTGGCTGTAGAGCCCCATCTGTGATGCTGCTGACAGCCCAAAGAGCAGCAGGTACTGTGGCACTCCACCAGGCTGCAGATTCCATGCAATGGACAGGGGAGAACAAGCTGCATTGTTCCTAAGCAGCAGGCAGATTTGACTGGGTGTAGCAATGCTGAAGATTTGGAAATCTGAATACTCTGCATACTATATGTAAGTTGGGTAAGTAGTTCTGATGTGCAGCAGGCTCTATTTTGACCAAGAACCATAAAACTTGCCATCAAGCTCTGCTTTTGAGGCTGCCTTGATGATTTTAAAACATGGTTTTTTCACAATACTGACTTCACAAGACAAGGGCAAGTAACAGAGAATCTACAGTTTCAGAGGAACTATTCCTTCTTTCACACACTTTGCATAAATGGTAGCTTGCATTGCACACAGGTGTTTATACACCAGTTTTATGTGGCTTGTTTTGCCTCTGCCATGTAATAGTCACGAAACACAGTGAGGTGGAGTTGGGTCAAGGTCACAAAGAAATTAGAGGAGAGGTAAGATGGAGCTGGGTGGAGGGATGAGGACATATGATGTAGGCATAAAATAAGATATACTCAACCCCAAAATAGATTGTGTCTATCTCTGCTCTATTTCTTTTTGAAAGCTACTTCCTTCACCCAGTATTCATCACAACACCAAGCTACAGTAGTAGACAGTGGGCAGGCATGTTCTTGACATAAAACAATGAGACAAAACTCCTTCTGCAGAACTCCTTGCTGGTGAGACAGAAGCCTTTGTTCCTGATGTGAGCTGGATGTCAACCTATCTCCTCTGTAATTGCAGTAATTAATGCTGTTACAAATCTGTTGAAGTTTCTCATTTACAGAACGTTGTTACCTTTCATCTCACTTTGATGAGGTGAAGGTGAATCTGCTGTTTACAGCTTGATTTAAATACCCGTTTCCTCTGTGAGCAATGACCTGTTAAGGGATGAAGTCAAGCATGTGCACCAAAACACTGTCTCTGACTGAGATTCCTCATCAAAATCTATGTGCCCTACCTGGGTATGGCTGTGCTCAGAGCTCCTGTGGATGTAACAAGTACAAGGAGCGATGAGAGAAAACTGAGGAAGCCAGAAAAGTGAATTGGTCCTGATTAGATAGCTAATACAGCATTTTATCAACTCATTTCTTGTTGTTTCCCGGCCATCAGCATCAAAACTCTGCATGTTGTTTTGAGCTGAAATAGAATGTTTCCCTGCTCCTGAAAACTGAAGGATCATTCCTGTGGTAATGAAATAAAAAACACTGATGTTACCATTCCAGATTTTCACCAGGGGATGTGGCTGCAGTCCAGTTTACAGGTCTGAGTTCAGAGCAACTTCCTAGAAGCCAGCAGAGTTTCTTCAACTTTCAGGCTCTCAAACTTATTATTTCAGCACAGTTATGGCCTTTGCCTCATAATGATTTGAAGTGATGGCATGTAGATTTCAAATGTCCACTGACCTTTCCTAATTTTCTCTTTTTGTTTTATAGTATATTCGGTGCTGTTCGAACTGGTGCTTATATGCTGTACATTTTGATGACCAAAGGCCTGAAACAGTCAGTGTGTGACCAGAGTTTTTACATTGGACCTGTCAGCAAATTCTGGGCATATGCATTTGTGCTAAGCAAAGCACCCGAACTAGGTGAGTACTCTCTCTCTCTTTCTCTCTCACAATATGCGTTTGTGTATTTTTAGAGAAGAAATGTCCATGCAGAAAGCACAGAAAGGGTCTCATCACTGTCAAAATCCCATTTAAGTCTCAGAAAACCTGAGGAAGCATAACAAACCCCAAATTACATGTTTTAGCCCAGGAACAAACTGCAGTGATTATACACAGCAGGGAAGTCAAGAAGTAAAAGCAATCTGGTCCATACCTTTTCCTGAACTACTTGCAGGAAAATAGTAGTGGTATAATCGGCAGTCACACACCCCGTGGCTACAAAAGTGGAGGGTGGGCTACAGCACCTGTGTCAGCAAGAAGTTTTGAGTCAGGCTCTGCCTCCATTCTGCAGTTTTCATTCTTTAATACACATCTAAGTGTACAATTATGAGCAGCAAGGTGCTTCCTCCCTAGACTATGAAAGCTGTGGCTATCTGCCTCCTCCAGTTTCTCATAATACCCCTAGCTTTTCCAGTCCTGATTTTTATAAACTTATATTTCTCCAGCATCTTGATAAAGATACTTGTGATATCCAGGCTTCATGTGTTCTCATCCATGGTTGATTAGTGTAAGAAAGAGTTGTTCTAATGGAAAGGAGCAGCCCTCCAGCTTTCATTTCAGAGGATGCCCTTATTAAACCCCAAGGGACTACAGCTCTCACTGTGTTCAGGTGTACAGCAAAAATGAGACTTTACCTTTCATCAGGTAATTTAATTCAGCAAATTAGAGGACAGCAATTCATCAGCATTAAAACTAGAATGAGACAGACACCAGTTGCCTTGCTGTGTCAGAATCCCTGGGTTTCCTGCTGCTTAAATTGCTGCAAACCCACAGAAATTTAGTTGTTAAAAATGGGGAGCATCAGCTAGAACTGCACAGCAACAATACATTGGACAGATGATTTCTTATTAAAATATGAGTCAACATCTTGCAATTAATGAAATGAACAGCAGTGTTACGGTTTATTACAGACAGTGCAGTTTTGCTTCCATCCATGACTAATATTCAGGATTTAGATTTCCTGGGATAATTACACATCAAACTTAAGTCCCCAGGGTCAAATCTCAGGCATCCTTTTGGAAACACTGTGTGTATGTAGAAAACAAGTAGCACACATATATCTAATTGAGCTGCTCATTGCAATCATGAGAAGCAGACGGAAGAAAAAAAGCAAGAAAGAGGAATAATACATTTCTACAATAGTAAGATTGATTTGCAGAAAAGGGATGTGTGTTTCAACATAACACAAATTTCTTTCTGGAAGCATCTCTTCCAGTATATTAGGTTGCATATGCAACAGCTTTTTTGTGTATTACCTCAAAAGGCTTTACGAATTTTAACTAGGTTCAGTTTGCATGTAGATATTTGAATCAGAGAACACTGTCCTGCTTCTTCTAGGTTTTCTGCTCTCTGTCAAGCTGCATTCTCTTCCAGTAACAGTATATAGTATAATGGGAAGTCTCACAGTAAGAGATGTTACAAATACAGTCACCTACCTCACCCCAGACTTTTGTGGATAATGTTTGCAGCAAAGGGCTACCAAGTAAACCTATGGAGTTTTCAGATGAGGTTATCCATACAGGAAAATGTAGATGCATTAGTTTACTAAAGACTGCATAAAGATTAAGGGCCAAACTGTCTCTCAGACAGGCTCTCAGATCTGGAGCTGAGGTGGATTTCATGCTCTAAAGTAGTGTCTACTCCAGCAACCACAAAGGGAAGAGAGCACTGTGTTAATTATGGAACTGTTTGATATGTTTCTCATTTCCTCCCCTCTTCTCTTTTTTTTTTTTTTTTTTTTGTGTGTGTGTTTTGTTTTCATTACAGGTGATACGATATTCATTATTCTTAGGAAGCAGAAGCTCATCTTCTTACACTGGTACCATCACATTACTGTGTTACTTTACTCTTGGTACTCCTACAAGGACATGGTGGCTGGCGGTGGCTGGTTCATGACCATGAACTACGGAGTACACGCCGTCATGTACTCGTACTATGCCTTGCGGGCTGCTGGCTTCAGGGTCTCGCGCAAGTTTGCCATGTTCATCACCCTGTCGCAGATCACTCAGATGTTGATCGGTTGCGTGATCAATTACCTGGTCTTCTCCTGGATGCAGCAGGGCCAGTGCCATTCCCACGTGCAGAACATCATCTGGTCCTCTCTCATGTACCTCAGCTACTTTGTGCTCTTCTGCCATTTTTTCTTTGAGGCCTATATCGGCAAAACCGGAAAAGAAAGGAAAGTTGAATAGTGGTAGAAACGAGAAGCCATAGCTCAGGGTCATCAAGAAAAACAAAATTATAAGACAAAAAAGGCACAAGGAAACACATATATGTATGGTGCAGCTAAAACTTGGCAGCTTAGGGAAAGTTAGCATGGTTTAACCCAGTAAGTTTATGATCCTATCATGGTGAGGACTCACTGAATTCTACTCTATCTCAAAGGACTGCTGATGAAAGACAACTTCCTTCTTGTACCTCTCTGCTCTAGAAAAGAAGGAGAAAAGAAGAGGAAAAATCAAGAAAAAGAAAGAAAAAAGAGAAGAAAAGAGAAATGGAATAATTATAAGGGGGGAGAAAAAAGTACATTAAATAAGCAGTGTGTTTCCCCAAGGTGGAGGAGAGACTTTTATTCAAACAAAGAAAAAAAGTTCCTTAATATTTTCTAATAATTTCTCTGCATTAAACAAAAAGGCAGAGGTGACAAAAAAAAATCTGTCTATAATAACAACAAGATTGCAGAATTAAAATCTTTTCCATAAAAGGTTAATACCTTTAGCCATAATGAAGCCCAAAAATATGTTTCCTGCATGGAAACTGGCTGAACTCCACACTGTGGTTATGTATGGAAAAGAGAGGAGATTGATTTCTCTGCTTATGTACTCTGCCAGGAGAGCAGATCTGGGACACAGAGTGACCTCCCTCAGAAGGCAGAAAGGAGCAGTATTTTTGCAAGAGTTTAATGTGAAAAGATGCACTGTTGCAATACATATCTCAAAGAGTGCATTTTCCAAGTGAATTTTTCAGTTAAAGGCAAGGAATTTCTGCAGCAGGATAAGTCATAGAGGGTTAAATCAATCAATATTTGCTAAATTACCAGGGGCTAATAGTGGAGGGATATTCAGGAAGGAGAGGGAGACAACTCCCCTCACAAGATTTTTAGGAATTATCCATTACTCTTAATTTAGCCCGCAGCAACACCGAATTAAATGGGGAGAATCGGGAGAAATCGCAGTTAGCAAGAAGAGAGTGATTTATTTGCCCACTGTTTTCAGAACAGAGCCCTGTGGTACAATCTGGATTCTGTGTTTTTGCAGACACAAGGATGCCTGCCTGAGTTGGGAGAGGTGGCAGGACTGTGCGACATTGGGTATCACTGTGCTTCTGCATCTGCCTCCTGGGCAGTGCAAAGATGTTCAAAGTGCCCTCCTCTGGTCATGTGGAGATACTACTACAAAACATACCTGGAATAGGTTTTTCTTGAGATTTGTGTAGAAAAAAATTAGCCTAAACTAAGTAATTTTGCTGCAACTGCTTGACTCTAAAGTCCAGAGAGAGTTATCTTTCATTAAATAAATATATCTCTGCAGAATCTGTACTGTAACATCAGACTGACCGCTTAAGAAGACACTTTCTTCTCTGAAGTCAGCTACAGATATAAGGAGAAATATATTTCACTCTGAACCTTAGAGAGTTAGTTGAGAACAGCCATATTCTTTCAAAGACAAGTAGATTGCATTATCTGTGATATTCCAGTCCTTACAAAGCCAAATAAAATGTGTAAAAGTTCCTAGTATTTCAAAGACGCAAGTATGTAAACTTGATGTTAAATGTGTTAATGTAGTATTCTAAATTGTAACAGCTAGGTAGTTTAACTAAACAATTAGAAGAACTAGATCAACAAAATAGGGACTGCTGTTCTGCATAGAATATACACACACCTATAACTACACCCATATACACATTCTGTGAATTGTCAACAAGAAAAAACAGCCCAGTGGCAGAGAATCACATTTCCTGGCTAATGCAAAAGATTGTCATTATCTTTCTTGCTTTAATTTGAGATTGTACAGTACAAAGGGGTTTTTTCAATTATGATTTTTAGCTTTAATTGTGCTGTCATTCATGAAACAGAGCTGCTTTAGTATCCTGTTAAGAGATGACAAGGGCTTTCGGTGTCTCATTATATACAAAAGAAAAACAAATAAAGTTACATTCCATAATATGTGAATGGTCTTACAAATCAAAGGCCTTTTCAGGCTCAGATCGTAATTATAAATGCAGAAAATGAGTTTACATTTGTGTTATTTAAGTTATTGATGTGCTGACATTATTTTATGGTACAAAACATCGCAAAATGTGATATGCAGTAATGAAGCTATGATATTCATTAATAGGACTACTGTATACGTGGAAATATTAGACAAAACCAATTAAATGTGTAAACCATTTTGTTATACAGCTTGGGAGTAGATAATTATAATGCTGAATAAGCCTTTTTCCTCATGTTTAATTTTGCCCTGGCTAAAAAGCAGGTTAAGAAGACCGGTAAAGAGTGGAAAAGGCAAACTTATAATTAACTGCAATTATCTGATAAAGCATTAGTAGAAGCCCACCATTGTGCCATTTAGAGCCTCAGTCCCATGTGTCTTAAGTCTCAAGAGGGGCTGGAAGTGGTCCAGTGTCCGGAGCTGAAGCTGGAGTAGACCTCTTGGACTCTCTGAAGTCAGTGGAGGCTTAGCTATGCTTTGAACAGAGCCAGTGTGCCTGACTGCCTTTATTTTAGCAGAGGGGAAGGAGCTCTGTGTATCTCCTGCGAATTTGAGGCTTATGGCTCATGACTCAAAACCCTTTTTGATGGCAAGTGACATCATTTCATGGCAAGGACTTGTGGCCCAGCTTTAACACGGGTATGAAACAGGGTTGCAAACAACAATCTACCCTGTTGCATACTCTGCTTTTCTTAACTGCATAGGATTAAACCTCCACGTTTCTAGGTCCTGGATGGCAATTCTGGCAATGCCAACACTGATTTCAGCAGGGCAAGAAATTCACTTGCTCTTTCCCCATCTCCCAAAGCCCTCATGGGTACCTCTGCACCATTCCCAGCATCTGCTCCTCACCATGCCCACTGCCCTCCCAGACAAGGCTGGCTGTGGGAGAGACAGCTTTCCTGCTGCCTGGGAAGCAGCTCCAGTGCAGTCACCAGCCCGAGTGACCTCCTCAGCAGGCTGTGCAGATGCACCCCTGGTGTGCAGGGGAAGCTGAGCACCAAATGCAGGGGGCATCCTGGCAGGTGACTGGGCTGCAGACAAGCACGCTTGTAGGAATGTGCCAGAAAGATCAGACATGTAAGGTACAGTGACAAATTAGGGAACATCTGTTGTCACACTGGGCACTGGCTGTGACACTGCCATTTGCTTCAGGGAATTACAACATCACACACACACTTACACAGGTCCTACGGCCCTACTGTACCAGTGGGCTTTTCCTCTGAGGTTTTCCACTGGAGTCAAATGGGCTAACTGGCATTAAAGAATTTGACAAAAATACAAAAAACAGATGACACTGTTTTTCTTGCTTTTCTTCCCATGAAACATACGTGCATCATTTTCAGATATCGCGTTTAATCCACTTGCATATACTTAAACACTGAGCTTGTCAACCCTAATGTAATGACACCTCAACAGTACTCCTGCTGTTCCAACCTTTGAGCCACAAGATACAGAGCTAATTGGGTCCTACTTATTTCCCCTGGCTTGAGTCTTGGAGTCATATTTTCAGATTTTTCTGTCCAGTACCAGAACTCTTTTTTTCCCTAATTATTATAAAGAAATCTGTAATTCTATTGCATTCACACATGCCATGAGAAACTCAAACTTTATATAAATTTACCAAGGATTATAGGACTTGTGACAGCCGTGAGAGATGCTAGAAATGCTGTTATGGGATCCACTGTTGAAGTCAGGAAAGTTCCACTAGTGATGAGGTCACTCTACCACAGTCAAAGTCTGTGTTTTATGTTTTGATGCATTAATCCAATGTACTGAAGTAAAACCAGAAAGGTCAGTATGGGTTTATGCTTAGGCAGTTCCCAGCAGAATTTGGCTCTTCCGTAAAACTACTTCTGTGCAGTGAACACTTAAAGTATTTTAAACTAGTTAGTGAAAGAGCAAAAGCTTGGATAATTCTTAAATTGTGCCGGTGATGACAAGGAAACCCCTCATTCTTACAGACCTTCTGTAACTCGGAGTCACAAATTATTTATGTCTGGGCTCACCAATAACACCCAACTAGGAGCAGCTGGCTCCAAAAGAGACATCTCACCAGCATCTCAGTAAAATGATACAAGTTTTACTTGCAAGATAAGGGCTGGAGTGTGCAAGAGGAATCACTCAAAAGAGTCATGCAAGGTAGCAGAAAGAAAATACTGGGCACAAATTGCAGGAGAGACACAGAGGGAGATCTATTCCATATCCCAGGACAAAGTATTCCCAGGGTGAACACTCACTCCTTTCCAAGATGAGGAAAGGCAACATGGAAGGAGGGTGGGCTGCACAGTGCCAGGCGCTCAGGATGGGGTGGCTGGTGGAATAAAGCTTCCATGTAGAAGTTAACTTCCTGCAGAAGTTAATTAGGCAAAGTGGGTCTGCAGATTTGTTTGGAGGAATATCCGTGGTCTGATAGCTTGTTCAAGTCCTGGGTGTACTTTATTTTTTTCTCCTGAAAGTAAAAACTTTCAGGAGAAAAAAAAATTTAGTTAAAAACAATGGTACATCAGGGTTCAGGCAACATTCAGGTGGTTTCAGGCAACAAAGAGCATAAGAGACCAATTATTGTGACCGTGAAACAGCCTTTATAAGCAGTGCCAGATACAATACAGTGCTGTAATATCTCTAGTACTTGTAGCCTATTGTGTACTTCAGAAACAGAAGTGTAACATCTTTGTATAGAAATCATAAACACAGATATAAAGTAATGAAGATGGCTTTGATCAAGGAAGAAATCAAAACCAATTTCAAACCATACTGCATAAGTTCAGGACTTGTTCCAATGCCTGCTTAAAGTGAGATTGTTGGTGAGATGTCCAATGACTTCAGGTAGCTTTGCATCAGCCCACCGGAGCCCAGTTGCAGAGGGTGATGTAAGACCTAAATTCCCTTTTTGCTTAGTGGTGACATGAACCATCTGGGGCATTACTCAGCTCTGACGTGGGTCTTCAGACATATTTTCCAGCCTAGCATCAGTGAGCCTTCTACAAAGGAAGAATTGCAACTCAGAATTGTCGGTGGGTTTCCACTGTTTTATTTCAATACATTTTCCATTCCATTTATTTTATTAAAAGCAAGCTAAAGGACAAGTCCCTGATCCTGCTACCATGAGTGCTCCATTGCAGCCAGTGCACTATATGCAGGCTTTTGCTTACAGGGGTAAAGACAGGACCAGGGTCTTGTTACTGACTTAATTTCTAGCAGAGCAAACACCACAGGGTAGGATTTGATTTCTTAAATTGAATCAACTTTACCAGCACAAATAAGAATGGATCTGCACATTAACTTGACAGCTAAGGGGAACCAGGGCCCTCCCCAGGACATCATACTATAAAATGCTGCATGAAGAGGAGTTAGAGTGTATTTCCCAATGGGTATAAAATAATACTTCCCCGAAACAGTGACTTTCCTGAGAAATCTCCCTTCTGTCCTGTTCTGGACAGCTTCAAACAGGCCTGTCTGCTGAAAAAAATGCAGCTCTGATTGACTTATCTGCTTTCTCAAAAGGGCCACTACATGCTTTAGGCTTTTTGGAGCCTTAAAGCTCAAGCTAGATTTATATTCAGAAAAACAACCTTAATATGTGTACAATAACTAGAAGAGAGTAGTATGATAAAAATCTTTATTTTACCATTTTCAAATGGCTATTTCATTACATAAAAGGAAGTTTTTATTTTTATTTTTTGGGGGTATATTGATATTCCAAATAAATTTTAACTTTTGGTTCAAAATAAAATCTGTCTCTGTGTCTTATTAACATGTACCATCCATTTTTTTCTCTCTACTGGCACCAAAACCATCTATTGAAAAAGAGAAGTGGTTCTCCAGATATGAGACTATATAATATGATTGCTGTGTCACTTCCTAACAGATCTCTACCAAGTTCATATTTTTGTGCACCACACAGAAGTATCACGTGTTTTTTTTTTTCTTTTTGTGTACATTACATGTATCCGTGTGATGAGAGTGCATATCATACGCACAGCAAGAGCAATTCATGGCTGCTTTTGCTTTTACTCTTTTGGAGTTAAGCTGAAGCAGGCTAAAAAGGAAAAGCTTTGTTGCCTTACATGCACAAATCAGTGAAGTGACTTGGCATCTATTGTAGGACGAACCAAAATCTGAGGCAAGGTCCAAAGGGAAAAATGTTTGGGCTGCATCATCACCCTGTTGGACCTCACCATCCCCGCTGGCTTCCAGCCCCACAGCAGCTTTCTGAGCAAAGACGGCAGAAGCTGGGGCAGAGGGAGGAGCGTGCAGTGGGAAGGCCACCGTGGGGACACATGGGGATGTGAGAGACCCTGGTGACCTTCCTGAGGACTAGCTTGGGAATCAACCCAAGGAGCAATCTGAAAATGAAACGGCAAGAAGAGGGAATTGCACATATGGGCTGGGAAGTGCTGCCTACCATCTACAGTATTATCACAGGGAGAGTGAAAGAGGGAATACTGTAGCAAAGCAGACGGGTGTTTCCAAGGTAGGTGCAGCTCAATAACTGGTTCAATAACCAAGCAGAAAAAAAACAGGATGTAGGCAGCATTTTCAAGCTTATGGCAGAAACTACATTTTCTTTTCCTCCAGCTCTCTGTGGTTCTGACCTGTGACACTGTCTATGCCCCCAAGCACAAAAGTCAGCTCCTCTTTCTAGTTTCTTCTGTCAATCTGCTGTGGCTTGCAGTGAGCTTGTGCTTGGAAGTCCCCAGCAGAATTAATCATCCTGGCATCCCACTAAACATGGGCTGCTGCTTACCCTAAAGATGATATTGTGTTGTGCTTGTCCTTCAGCACTGAGTGGACACACAGGTGCCCATCACCACTTGGCTCTAGCAGTGCTCTGTTTATTGCCATCCCAGCAAGAAGAAACATTTTCCTAAGCTGAGCACGTGCAGGAGCCCAGCCACAGTGGAGGGGAGCCGTGGCACTGTAGCTGATGCTCTCCTGCCAGCTTGTGCAGGGAATAGCGTACGGCCCCACCTTCAGCCATGCTCTGTCCCTCATGCACGGCGACTGCCTTGAAGACAAAGCTGAAGCACTTCATTAAGTTCACGCAAACAAACACAGATTCTACAGTGATGCTGGACTTGGCCAAGAAGTTTCTTGAGTCTTTGCCACATTGCTTAATGTCAAAATACTGAATAATCATTCTTCATCCGTTCTCCTCCAAGTAGCTTGATGACCTCTGGCTCCCTCAGAGTGATGTGGCCACAAAACCCCTGCCAGAAGCCCCCACATAAACGCCTTCAGCTGTGCCTGCTCTGCACCTTCCAGCCCTTTGGAGGCCTGAGAACTTGTCAGCAGCAAACCCTCGCTGCTGCTCTGTCAGAAGCTCACCAGAGAAGGCTTAAAAGGGGGTTATTTATAATAATTTTCACAGCAATGGAGCAGGCTCTGTAACCTAAATTACTGATCTGGGGGGAGACAGATGAAGCCAGAGTAATTCTGCTGGGGCACAGTGCTCTGTCTTGCCTTTCATCTACACTGCCCTTCACATTTCCTCCCTACCTTACACAACCCCAGGCACCACTCCTTCAAGGATTTTGACAGTCTGTCTGTTCAGCCCAGGCTGAAATCCACTGCTTTGTGTAACAGAGGACTTTTCTGTCTACCTGCTCCAGTCCCCATCCCATTGTTTTCAATTGCAATTCAATGCTCAAATCCTTTCTGCTGCTGTGGTTACTGTAATTCTTCATGTTCTTCATGCATCACATCTCAGCTACTGCCCCCCAGCATGGCTGGCACCTCCACAGGGCAGGTGATGAAAAAAATCTAACCACAGAAATGGCAGGAGGTAAAGTTACAATAAAGGAAACAGTAGTAGAAAATACCAGATTTTGAATATTAGAATAATTTGCTTTTGCTGAAAGGACCTTAAAGGTCACATGTAAAGGATTTTTTTTTTTTTTTTGGTCAGTATTTTTTCCTTTAACAGTTTTACTAGAAATGCCAAAGGTCTGAGGTTTGTCCGATGCAATGCTGGCACTTGGATACAAATGGTGGCACTAGAGCCGCTAAGAGCATTTAAATCCTTTTTCCTAAGTATTTGTTAGACAGACAGCAAAATACAGTTAACAAAGACTTTGCTGTTCACCTCTTTTGCTTTCTCACTACAGCTTTTCTTTCAGTGTGGCTTTATCCATATAAGATAAGCTAAGCCCACGGAGGCTGAGGAGTATTAAGGGTATCTGTTGTAGGACAGGTAAGATCATAGCTGTTTGTGAGGGTACTGTCTGCTTGGGAATGTTTTTTCTGTTCTGTAATGGAGTCTTTGTCTAGGGAGACAAAAGCTGTTCAGGCCTGTTATCACTTAAGAGGGGTAACACTCATCACTTATGCATTTCATGATGGCTGCTCTGTACCATTTCAGTATTTAATTCACAGCTATTGATGTCCATAGAGTTTTAGGCTGGAAGGATGTTAAATCACTTCAAGCATATCTCATAAAACTGTTGCTTCAGGTGGAGTTTTTGCAAGCCCCAGGCAGATATGAACTCCTTGGTCCCACATGGCAGTCAGCAGGATGCAGGCATGGGGCTTGAAGCCACAAACAGGAGCTGGAGAGTGCATCTGCAGGTGTGCTGTGCCTGCAAGAAACACCCATCTGGGGAGTCCCTGCCGCTGTCTGTGGGCAGTGGGGGTGCACAGAGGGGGTGCCAGTGCTCCCAAGGGTTTGGAGAAGACCTTGTCAGCCTTGGACCACGGGCTGACCACAAGAGGTGGTCTGTGGGCTACTCCTGGTGGGGTTTCTGCCCCTTGGCTTGCCCCAGGCAGCTGCTGGTTTAGGTTGGCAGGAGAGGACCTTGGCCCAGCCATGCAGAGTCGCTGGAGCTAGTAGATGCAGTTTTGGGGTGTGTGGTTTTTAATGAAAGTCATACAAGGATACTGCTAATAACTTCACAGGGTTAATTTAAAACAGAAAAGGACAAAATATACAGGAAACTAGGCTTCTGAAAAACATCTGCTGCTTTTAGCTGATGGAACATTCAAGAGAAAATTGGGGAAAATCTCAAAGACTCCAGCTTAAGCTTTTGGTCTTATCTGAAGTCCTCTGTGAACTTCCACCCTGCTTTTGCAGATAGCCCTGTCAGTACAAAACCACACAGTGTAATACACTATGTGGGCCAGTAGAAAAATTTGCATGAGTTAAAGAGTTTTAAGTACAAACTGCACCCACGGAATAAAATTTCAGAATATCTGCTCCTATGCAATATATGTCTCTTCGAGAGAACACTTTTGAGCTGCTATTTTTCCTGCTTTATCCCAGACTTGTTTGAATTCAATCAGGACACCTGTTCCTTCAAGCTAAAGAAGAACACACAAAATGAGATGTGGCAGCTAGCCAGGACCATTGCATGCATGTATAATGTTGGTGGCTTGTATGGATCTGCATCCCAGAGGCTGGGAACACCTGGCTTGCTCAGTGTGGGGAAGCCATGCAGAAATCCCAAATAGACAACTACCAAGACTTACACAGCCTTGGCACTGGGTTGCTCTCTTCCATGAAGCTGTAAGCACTTTTGACCTCCCTTCACTAAATTGCCCATCCCTGGTGCTGCAGGAGGTGGTGGGCAACATGCAGCAGCTCTCTGACACTCAGGGGCTGCTCACTTCTTGCACTGCCTTGACAAAATCCTTCTTACTCCCTGCTCTGCCACCCCATGGTGTGGCCTTAGTCTGTAAATGAGGCAAAGGGCTTTTCCCTGAGCAAAGGAAAGGATTCATTTATAGCAGGGGAGGAGGTAGCTGCTGTTTTAAGGCTGTGTACTGTTCTGGAGGGCAGCAGAAATGCCACTGGCAGGTCCTGCATGCTGCCCATGGGACTGGTATGGGCTCTAGGCCACCACACAAAATGGCATGGCTCAGAGAGAGCAAGCTTGGCAAGGCAACACTGCATGGGAGCCTCAGGAACAAAGCCATATCTGTCTTCTAAAATCATACAACACCACAGGGAGGATTGAGTGAAGGAGCCAGCAAAAACTAGACAACAAAAGGGCTCCTTTCCCTTCCACCTCCCTCAGTAGGGTAATGCTAATGAACTTGAGGCTGGAAAATAAAAGCACTTAACTTCTAAAATATTAACTTCAGATGTAAAACAGAAAGAAAACGTTGCTGGTATTTGAAAGAAGACAAACTGATTGCCATCATTACCCAGCCAGACTTCCCAAGCCTGTCTTTTTTATAACTGCAGATACTGCACATCTGACCAAAAATCTCTGCCACAGCTTGGCAATCCAGGACATGCTGTGATGTCTCTGGTACATCAGCACAACCAGAGCCACCTGCTCACCCCTGAGTCCCAGAGGGGCTGAGCAGCCCCTGAGCTGGGCTGAAGTCCAAACTATATAAGTGTCTCTAGAAAATTCAATTGCTCTCAGCTGTGTGGAGTCTTTTTCATTTTCTTTTTTTTTTCCCTTTCTCAAACTCCATTTTGTATAACAGTGGCAGTAAGAGGAACCAGGAGCTAACTTTGCTGCTCAAATTCTGTAGAAATCTAGAAAACTCATCAAAAGTATGTGTGCATTTATATATATATATATATAAAACCCCAATATTTCAACTGCAAAGGTCTCATAGGTGAATATTTGATGTATAGAACTTCCCGGAGTCATTTTCTTAAAAGGCAGCAACTGAGATTTTCTTAAAATCAGGAGATTTTTAAAAGTACCTATAACATTCATTTTGAATAACAGCTCACTGCTTGAAAGCATGCCATGCAAACTCTGAACTTGTAGTGTTACAAGCAGTGCTGTGAAATGGCAACCAACTACAAAGCAAGTTTAGGAAATACAGTTCCGTTCCTGATTCTGCCTTCAGAAAGGACTTGTATAACTCTGTATGCAGCATGCACTTGCCAGTCCTTCATGAATTCATTCCTCAGTGGGAAAGTTCTCAGCAGTCAAAACCCCACAGTGCTGGTCAGCTGCCTGCAGAGTGAAGTGTGCGTATCAGACACCAACAAGTTGGTAATTCTGCAGCTGACACTTTTTAATTTTGAAATTAAGCATTAATGCTTGAAGCAAACTGTTCTTTACTTGTAGTGATAAGCTTAATCCTTCAGTGTGGCACACACTCTGGGTTTAAGATCTGTAATGTATTTTTGTGGACCTTTTTTTTGTTAATTCTTACCTGCTGTAATTCTACACACAGCCTCCTGTTCCTGAGTCATCCCCTTCTGAACCGGAGTGAATCACACAGGCTGCCTCTGGCTTTGAGTCCACTACTCTGAGCAAATCCTTCTTCTTGTGTAGTTCCTCTCTAATACACTGGCAAGCCTAAAAGAGGAGAAAAGAGGGAATGGACATGAATTACTTTTCCAGAATGATGCCTGCTGAAAGAGTCCCTTTGACTCACCACACCTCTGAGGAGACATTTACAGCCACTTTGTTGCTACCAATGCCAGGACTGCCAAAAGCTCAGGATGGCTGGGCACTTGTGTCCTCTCTGCTGCAAGAGATAGAAAATGTGAGCCTCAGGTGTGCCCCCAAATAAACCACAGAATTAGAAGCACTAAGAATAACAACAAGGAAAGGCTGTGCACATGTAGTACCCTACAGAGATGTGACTGTTGTATTGAGATGTACTGAACCAGTTCCTTTACCAAACTCTCCATTTAGGATCATTTATATCCATTGCTTAATGACTGACTGCTTGGTGAGATGCCTATAAGTGCTTGTGGCTGGTCAGTTGTGAACCTGTTGTTAGCCACAATATGTTTGTTGGTAAGTTCTTTTCTTTCTATTTCTCCCCCTGATAACACTGGGCTTAAGTGCAGCTACTGATGAGTTCTCAACATTGATGATCCTGTTTGTGTACTGAACCCAATCAGTGTTAATTAGACAGGTAAAGCTTCTATTTTTGCTAAGATTGCCTAGATAGGACTGACACTATCTGGGTAAGGCAGTAGTAGTCATTCTGCATTTCTCCAGAGTTTAAGCTATTTATTAGTTAAGCTACTTATTAACTTCCTCAAAATTCTGGTCAGGTATCTACAAGACATTTCTTTGTTTCATCATTTGTTAGTCTTTTAGTTGGCATGCTCCAATTAGATGCCTGTCTCTGGTTCCAAAAAGTAAGATAATATTATCCACCACCTTTGAAAATTCTTTACAAGAGCTGCAAACATGAAACTTCCAGACCTATTTGCTATTTGGTTGAGCTGTTCCATAGCAATAGTCATAAATTGTGCAAGAGGAATACAAATAGTTCTTCTTGAATTCACAAAGTCTATTTATGCTGTTGAGCAATGTATACCTTACAGGAATTACAGCTCTATAGAGGGTGGAATAGTTAGAATAAAAAAAATCAAGTTAAGCTATAGATCTTAAACTTTAGAAAGTAGCATGCAGTCAAGAATGACTCATCAGTCTCTCTTTATATCCACATTTACAGCTTGAGCTGAATACTGCCATGGTAAAGCTTCCAAAGCAAATATAAAGAAAGATCCAGACAAACATATTTTTTGTATTTTAGCTAAAGCTAATCTCTCCATTGGTCATGTCAATGGTAGAATGGGAGCCAGTGTTTTTCTTAAAAATAGATATTTCACCAGTAGGACTGTTACACATTCTATGCTTTTGGGTAATTATTGCATTAGGACCCTTGAACCTTGAAAACATTTTCAAAGACACAAAATTAAAATCTCGATGTCATAATTAGAGGGCAGGGGACTTGTGTGATCTACTCTCTAGGCATGAACCATCTTTTAACAAAGTTTTTGGCACTCATTACTTTACTCATGTTTCACAAAGATTCAAATGCCCTCACTTAGCCTGACAGCTCTCCATTTGGCGAGGAGTTAGATGTGCACAAAAATGCCTCAAAGAACCTCTCCTGATTTATGAGAGGCTATGCTGGTGTTACCAGTCTCTGCTCTGCAGTTAAAAATTACCACAGGTGCAGTGTCCATCTGCAGACCCTTTACTGCTCTGCCTTTCTCTGTGTCTTCCAGTCCCCCCAAAGATAGGATTTGAGGATCAAAGGCACTGTGTCTGTTGCAATCTGCCCGTTCACATGCTTAGCCAAGAGGGCAGAGGTGCAGTGATGGCCTGTGATCCCACATTTGGATTGCCCCTGGCTGAACAGTGACTGTTGCTCTTAACAAGTTCCTTCTCCCCAGAGATGGTGTTTTGAGAGATGAGAGATGACTTGCCTTCCTTCTACCAGCTGGACCTGGAAAATATAAAGGAATTTTTTTTCACCTTATAATTTTCTGGAATCTGCCATTTCAGGGAAAATACATCCCAGCTTTCATCACAAGCTTGGATCCTAAGCTAGTAGGTTTTCAACTTTTTCAGCTTGAATTTTATGAGAAGTTTAGTTTTGTCCTTGTGGTAACTCTTCTTCCCCTTCCTCTGACACCAGAATTTAAAGGAAACTCAGAAAAAATTATCTTTGTTTAAAATTCAAGGAAAAACTGTCTCTTCTCCTGCTTGGAACAAACATAATTCCCATGAATGAAGCTCCTGGGATTTCCTTGCCAAAAGAGAGCATGACTGGGTGATCAACTAACCAGAGAAGTGACAGATCTGTAGACAAAGGACTCACTTCAAACACAAAGTATGTGGAAGAAGTTGGCCTCCAAAATTTTTATTTTTTCCCTGAGCTGCTTTCCAATGGAGAATACAATGCTCTTCCCAGCTTCAGCTTCCTTTTTGGCACACACAAAGGTGAAACCTCTGTGCCAGGCTTCCATCATCAGTTGGCAGCACATGGATTGTGTTAACCTGGATGAGTATGTGTCTTGATGCTTGAAAGCTTTGCTTCTTGGTGGAGTGGCTGCAAGCAGAGCCTGTGTCACCAAGTCCCTGGGCAGGGAGAGCAGGAGCAGCAGCAGTTGGGCACTTCAAGCTGTGAGCATCACCGTGGACTGAAACAGCAGCCCTTGGTTTTATCAGCCACTGCCTTTTCTCCCTATAAATACATGTTGCTACTAAACTCCAGGCTAAAAGCAGAGAGCACCAATCCTAAAATCACATTGTGCCTGGGCTTTTGCTATTGCAGCTCAGGAGGAGAGGAAATGAGTGCTCCAGCCAAACTCTGGAGGTAGTTACTGTGGAGGAGTCAGGAGGCCAGGGTTTGCAGATAGAGGGGGAATTGAGTAGCTTGGGCAGGCCAGCCTGCAAGGGGAGACCAAGCAAGACTGTGCAGAAGCCTTTGGAGTAGGTGTCAAATGGGCTTTAGTTTGCCTGCCCTGATGTAATATCTTGCTCTTGTCTCATCATACTCAGTTACAGGCTGGAGGAAAGACTTCCTCAGGATCTGGAAAGGGATTGTTGTATGCTTGCATTTGTACAAGCTTTCAAGTAGGCAAAGGCACATTCATGTGAAAAGTCAGCCCTGATGGAAGAAAATATGGATACTCCCTGGGAGAACAGCAGGGAAAAAAAGAGTGTTTTCTCTCATATGTTCCTTTTCTTCCTTCACATGTAAGTCTATCTGAGGTTTTCTGGAGAGAATCTGGAGGAAGGGGAAAGAAACAAGTTTCCACCAGGACTGTGTTTTGATGAAGCTGTCCTGTGAGGGTGTGGGTGAGATGTAATTCTGAACACGTGTCCACCATGCACCATGGCTGGCTGTGATCCATGAGCAAAGCTCACTGTAAGGCATGTGCAAAAACTGGGAGGGAAAATGACTGGCAGGGTACTGACTGCTTAATGCTGCATCGCTTCCAGGGGAAATATACCTGTTTGACAACCCTCTCAGTCGCTCTGATAAGGGGGAAAACTTCCCATTCCCCAAAACTCCTGCTTTCTTAATGAAAGAGCTGAGATCAGGCAGGACTGCAAATGAGTGAATAACAAGTGTCTGTGCCAAGACATATATCATGGGAAGAAAGTGAATGTCTCTGGGACTTTAATCATTCACATAGGTAGCCCTCAAGAGGAGCACAGGGGACATTTCAAGAGAAAGAATCTTTATTTTACTATGCCATGGAAATTAAAAATTAAAACCAGTGGCTGATGTATGCTGCAGTTGTGGACTCCTGCCTTACACAGCCTGGTGGCCACCTGAAAGCTCTCCCCAAGAAAGGTAGGAAGCATCTACCTGAGCTGCAGGGCAGCCACAGCCCTGCTCTGTTACAGTAGCACCATCAGTCGTGCCATAGCTGACCTCTCTGAAATGCAAAGGAAAGCACAAAAGCAATTTGGATACTCCGTGGGACACCATCCTGAGTGCAGAGATCCTGCTAAAAGTAATGTGGGTCTGAAAAATGACAGCTGCTCTGTTTTTGTTTTCCACAAGTGCAAGACTCCTGAGTTTGCTAATCAGGCTGCTTCACTACCTACTAAAACATCAGTCCCTTGAATAAAAATTTACAGCCTTCAAATTTAAAAAAAAAGTCATGTTACTCCTCCTGTCTGTAGACTTCTTTTAATGGAGTTTTCAGATTTCTGCTGGAAAAAAATGGCTAACTAAACTGATTTCCCTCTCTAAATCCTTGTGACAAGTGCTGAACATGACAAATTCAGACAACAGAACCAGGTAAGGGCTGGCTCAGTGCTACTTGTCCCACAGTTTCCCTAAGTACTTTTTATTTCCATTCTTTTACACACATTAACTAGCTGCTTCCTGCTGGATGGTTTAATTTGATTCTAGGAAAACCAGAGAGAATTTGCAATTGACAACCTCAATCAGTAGCCTGGTGGATCTGATTTTCCTGTGTAAATGGCCATAGTTCACATTCCTACTCCCATAAAAATATTTTGTATATAAAAAGGAATGCAGGAGCTGTGAAGAAAACCTCTTCTGTTCACTGTCTGTTCAAGTAGTAGACCTTGTCTGATTGATGAACAGATGATAAAATATGCCTTCCCTTATCAATCCTGATAAAAATCAAGCAGAGCAGGGTGTGGAAGCAGCATTTCCCACAACTTTGGGAAAGCCCCGCCCAACAGCCATGCTCTCACCCTGCTCAGTCGCACCAACAGCCCTGTGCTGCCTTTCTTTAACAGATGGATCTGACAGGTGGGAGTACCAGCAATTCCTCTCTGCTGGTGCCCCTGAGGAGCTGGATGACCTGGCAGAGCTCTGGCAGTGGGAAGCATCCCTGGTGCTGCCCCAACCAGCATCCTTGACCCAGTAAGGAGAAAGGCAGTGGGACATGGAAAAAGTGTGGCTTTATTGCCCATAATGGGATGGATAAAACCATTCTCCAGAGACAAACATGGCTCTTAGATTTCTTTGGCAGCATTCAGAGCACCAGAGGGACAACTGCAAGCCAAGGTAATCTGTAACAGCTTAGAGCAGGCACCATGGTGAAACATTCTCAGGTGTGTCCGTCAGGTCCCTCCATGACTCCTACTGAGTCTGTGCATTTCAGATGCACATTCTCACTCCCACCTGGTGTCCTTTTCCTCCTAACTCCCTTCTCACTGCTCCTACCCATTGGCCCAGGCAAGCTGGGCAGGGGATGATTGCATGTGGATGGAAGATGGTTCAGCCCAGCAGTTCTTTTCTTTCACCAGATGCATGAAACAACATTTCAGACATCACTCGTGAGTTAATCTTCCAAACATGCAAACCGTGAACTAGCCCCAGGATTTTCTCTACATTAAATGTGGTGCTTATGTAATTTGGGGAAATATTTGACAGAGTAGGAGATGTTCATACAAATAATACAGCCCAGCCAGAAAGTCAGTGGGGAACTAATTACCAATGCAAATTGGCAAAGATGGCAGCACCCCTTTGAGAAGACTCAGAAAATTAAATCAAGGCAAAAAACTAATCTTGATTCTATTCTCTAGGAGTAAGTGCTCCAGTGTCACTTTTTCTCTTAAGAAAATTTTAAAGACTTCTCAATATTTCATCAATCAATGTTACACACAGCTGTTCATAAGGCTTTGTGAAACTTTATCCTTGAAGGAGTCACCCAGAAAGTCAGCAGCCCAAAGGGACAGACCAGCCCTTAGGAATGGTGAAGACAGAAGTGGTCTAATCCTCTGGAACTGTAATCCTGCACACCCAGTGGGAAGACAGATACACTGAGACTGGAATAAATGTGGGGATGGGCAGTGTGAGGAGCAAACAGAGGCTCTGACTAGAACTTGGCTTCCAAGTTAGCATGAGTTCATCTCACAGCAGGGAACCAACAAGCACAAATTGCTGTCCTGTGTTTCCATTGCTTTCCATGGCAGAGGCGAGCAGTTATGCAATGATGTAAGGAATTTTAGCAGGATTAAGTAATTTTTTTCTGAATTGAGAGAGTGATCTTTGATCTTTCCCTTTGCAGAAAGGATCTGTACAAGCAGGGTGAGCACGTGGACTAGTATGAATGGCTTGCATTGCTGTTAGGCAATACATCAGCCAGGAGACCAACCTCCTGAGAAGTTAAACATTTAATTTCTGAAGGCCTATGCTTTGCCACAAGAAGAACTGTCAGTATCAATTTTTTTTGCTTCAACTCACAAAGCCAGGAGACCTTTCAGTATTTTCTTTCCTTCTCATTTTCCTTCTTCTTCTTTCTGAGGAGCCTTTGTTTGTCTCACACATCTTGCAATGTTGTTAAGGCCAGAACAAAGTAGAGCAAATCAATCATTTCTTCATCTTTAATGAGGTGACTAAAGAAGAATGAACATACACAATCAAAGCAAAGTGGATGCTCAGAGCTTTCAACAAGACAGACTCTTGTTGAATAGAAGCCACTTTTTTTCTTTTTTATGATGCAGTTACTTATTTTCCAGGAATCTGACATAAAGTATATTGAAGCAAATATATCTTTTCTAACAGCCTGACTACCACGGGGATTTTCAGCAGCTACACTAAAAAAAACCCAAAGCACTATGTTATTGATCCAAAAAAATTGCTTTAAATGGAAATGCTAAAAAGTGTCAGAAGAATCCTTATTCTATGACAATTCATTCAATTGCAGTTTAGACTGTAAAAATCTTGCCAATGGAGAAAGATCAAAGAGCATCACTAGAATTAAATTCACAGTATTAACCAGAGTATCTGTGTGTAAATCACAGCAAATTAGATGGTTTGTTATCCTTTTATTTTTAATCCAGAAAGAAAGAGTGAGAAAGAGGAGGAAATCTGACTCCTAGGCCTATGCACTCCCCTGCTATTACTCCTAGCAATGGCTATTGCAGCACACTGGTGTGGGAGTTTGGTGTGTAATCTGGGGCAGCGGCAATGGGGCTTCAATTTTAATCCAGCCAGGCAGCACACAGCAACACCACACTGCAGCCAGGCTCTGGGCATGTACCCCTCAGTTCTTCCTCTGCCAGTGTCTTTGCTCTCAGTGCCAGGCTGGGGGGGTTTAGTCAGAAGGGACTTTCTGGCCCTAGGCACACTCTGCCCATTTTCTGCACCACCTTGAGTTGCTGAAAATGCCTCGTGCCTGCATTGAAGTAGCATTTACAAGCCTCATCTGGTTGGGCTTGCCTACATGGTGGTAATTTCTTTAGTTGCTCAAATGTAGGCTGTCTGGTTTTACATGAAACTTTGAGGGTAGGCCACTCTCACAGTTGCATCCTTTCAACACTTTTTTTTTTTTTACTCCTTGTCAGCACACTAAGACATAACACAGCCTGAGCTCTTCTCTTAATTCACTCTATAATTTTTCCCTTAGAGTATAAAACCACAAAAACAACTTATGGGAAATCTTGGCATAGTTATTCCCATTTGTCCAAAGGCAGTCACTACTCAATGTAATAAAGAGCAAACAAGGATCAGTGGTTTGCTGCTCTCCCTAGGTTACAGATTAACTCTGTATGATTAACTATTTATGTATCAGCTGAGATTTTTTTTTTTTTTTTTTTAATAGTGATCCACTTCCTTTAATTCTTTACATACTTGTTCTGGGGATAGGCAGAAATTGTCAGGGGTAGCAATAACTTTTAATATTCCAGTGTCTTTCTGTCAAAATTATTTGGCACAGCAGAACGCCTTGTTCTGTGCTGTCAAGTAACTCCAAAACTTTGTGAAATATCACTCACAGAGCTTTTTCTGAGGCATGCAAACCACGGAGCCTCTCCTTCTCTGGAGGAAACTAAACCTGTTTTCAGACACAAACATGAACATATATGCAGGTTAACATTTTGTTATTAATGCCATGGCATGTACAAAGGCTTTTGGGGGGAGATATTTTTCTCCACTCTTCCTCATAAGCTAAAATGAAATAATGTTTCTTGATCAGACTCCTGATTCTTCATAAACCAGAAAGTCCCATAGTTTCAGTGATGCTGGTTTGCAAACCCACCATTTTGAGGTAGGTCAGTCAGAAAATTTTGTTCTAAAACAGATGTGTGGCTTGACTTTTGGGATTCATCTATAGTATTTCAAAGCATCCACAGACTGAGTGAAGGATTTACAGCTCACACTGTCTCAAGGTGAGACATAGGGTAGTGGGAAGAGGAGACAAGTACTGCAGTATGTACTGCAGGCAAGGCTGTGGTGTGGTGCTTCCATCACTGGAAGTATTGAAGAATGTATTAGGAAGATACAATATGATAACAGAATACAACATTTCTATAAAGGTAGTTGTGCTTATCCTGGAGCAGAAAGAATCAGGCAAGATACTGGATTCCTTTTCAACCCTGTTCTGCTATGATTTTTATTGCAACCCTCAATGGGTTTTCCTCAATTATTTTTTCCAAGCTAGAGCTGTACAGAGTATTTGCTAAGAAACATAAAACTCACAATTACCAAATTGTATGGTCAGTAGTAATGCTGTAAGAGTTCACTTTCTAAACAGGAACAGATGGGTTTTATTCCAGAGGATTATATATGATCAAGAAAGTGTACTTAACTTGCAGAAAAAGGACAAAAGAAGTCCTCAAGAAGCTACTAGGCAAAATGGTATTAAAAGCATAATCAATCTTTCTGTCATATACAGCAAATTATAGAAAAACTATAACTCTAAAAATCAACTGTTTTTTTTCCAGTGGTCATCCTTGCCCAGTGATGGCAGCAGAATTTACATGGATTTTCAATAGCAAGGAGTGGGGCTTAGTGATCAAAAATGAGGCCATAAGATTTGCTTATTCACTGAGGCCCTGCTTGCACAGATGACCAATTTTTATTTCATGGGCTTTCAATTTTCCATGTGTAGGAATCTAACTGAACAATCAAACAAAACATGTCAGAGCCACAGATAGAGCTTTTGTTTTGTTATAAAGGGCTAATTCTAGGTGCTGCATAAATGTAATTCTAAAACACTTTGAGGTTTTATATAATTACTTTTTCCCAGATCATATCACTGCTCCTACTTTTCATCAGCATGAGCGTATTTTATGGCAATTTTTGAAACATCCTATGACTGGAAAGGCAGAGTGACAACGGGATTATTCGGTAACAGACGTAACAATGCTGCACCAAGTGAGTGGTCCGGGCAAATTTAAGGCAACAAACCCAGGGCTGCGTTTACACAGGAGATGCGGTGAGTGGATCGCGGCCAGGCTGCTGTTGCTGCTGCAGGAGCGCTCGCACCTGCGTGCGGGGACGCGCACACGCCAGGCTGCCTCTCCTCTGTGCCAAAGCCCCCTCTGCTGGGCCAGCCCGACGTGGAACCACGCAACATGAAACCCGCACATCATTCCACTTCCTCCCCAAAAACGGACGGGTCAGCAAAGCAGTTCTCCATCAGCTGTTCCTTCTGTCGGGAGCCCTTTCCCTGACCGATGCCATGGAGTCACTTTTCTAAAATACAGTGTGCTTGGATGAACACACACCTTACCTGTCCCACACGTGAGGTGCACAGACAGCCTTTTGTCCCAAGCATGGAGGACTCCTAAGCTTCAGGCTGTTTCCTGATATCCTGTCAAGGTAGTTCTTACCTGGTAGAGGGCAGTGCCATTCCCCAAGAGATGTTTAGTGCTGCCAGTCCTTTCATCTTTATGGAGAGGGTCCTCTTAATACTGAGGAACGTCTAAACCGGGAGAGATGTCAGAAGGTTGAAGAGTGAAACCAAAGTGTCCCACTGAGTTGAGCAGGCTACTCTGACACCTTGAAATCACTCAGCATCATGGAGCAAAAGTAAAGACTTTTATTTTCCTGAACATGGTGTTAAAGAGTTATTTACTCGGTACAGAGAGCAACAAAGAAATGAATGTGTCACGCTCCAGCTTCCCTGCTCTAATTTAGCTGACCGTTGTCTATGTCCCCTTCACTCAGGAGCCAGCGAAGACAAAGGAACTCCACAGCTACCTTTGATATAGTCTCATGACTATCTGATTCTTCGGACAAGCACTATCATTACAAGCTGTCCACTTTCAGCTTGATCTTGACTCCTACAAAAGCTTCCCAACTGCCCCTTCTCCTTACTATTGCCACACCCAGTATCTGAGCTGCACCCAGGGATGACCCTGTCCAGGGTCAATAATGCATTAGGACATCAGTCAATATGGCTTTTGTCAATGAGCAGCTGCCTGCAGCAGAAGTGCCTTTTAACATGCAGGAGGGTGAAGAGCTGTGTGTGTTTTCTGGACAAAACTGGATGCTGTTACCACCTAACCTCATAATAAACCAAGTTATGCTGTGCTGTCAGGGTGAATTTTCCTGCCAGGCACTTCTGCTTAAGCAGTTAACAATGGCACAAATCTGTGGGTTCAACATCTAGCCTGGCTATAACAAAGTCATTTATACAACCTATGTGGGGTTCCTTCTGGTGTCTGGTGACAGGGGTTTCAAGTTTCAGAACTAACAAAATGGATTATCTTCACCATGTGGTGTTTTATAACACATGCTGAAAATGACATTTAACACAAGCTTGTAAGTGAGAGGCAGTGATGCAGCCACTCACTCTGCCTTGATGGAGACTAAACATGACAGCAACTCAAATAAACACGGGGACTATCACCAGTTTGCAATGAATTTCTCTCACACATGGCTTGCTGGAGCTGTGTTGTTATATCTCACAAATACAAAGAGAAAGCATCCCCAGTGAACAGAGGGAAGAACTGGAGGGGGAAGGACCACAAACCACTGAGATGTGAGAGTAAAAAGCAGCTGGAGCACGTGACTGAGAAGAAAGGAGCCCTGTAATTTTGTGAGGACTCAAGTGAAAAGCATGTGAGCCAAGATACTCAAGGAAAGGCTTACAATTAAATTTTTCCAAGTGGAGTAATTAGTAGAGCATAAATGTAGCCAACAATATCAGTGCAGATAAAAATGGCAGAGAGACATTCAGAGGTGGTAGAAGAGAGACGTAAGTGTGGACGAGGTGGCATAGTTTCATGGAAGAGTATCACAGAGCTGGAGAAGGAGCAGTCCATAAAGCTGTCCAAACTACTCACTGAATCAGCACACCTAGAAAGCAAGGAAAATAAATAACGTTCATTTCTTTTGGAAAACACATTTTAAATCAGTATATTAATCTGAGCTGCCAAATTACTTGTTTTCTGGAACATGTGGGCAAACTGTGAGATACTGAGGCTCACCTTCCTGCCTCAAACATGCTTATGCCATAGTACATTCTCTTCCTGATTCCACCACCTGTAAAATGAGAATAGTAGTACTATCCTGTTCTGTCAGACCTTCTCAAAGATAAATACTTTGATATTGCAAGGGCTCAGGTACAGTGGTGTCCTGATGAAGATGAACACAGAGTAATCTTAGCCTTCTGCTCCAAACATGAATATATCTTACCCCTCCGAGACAAAAAAGAGGCAGTGTTTGCTGTTTTGGTGGTGTAGTCATAGTCTGTCCCTGATGGCCATTCTTTGAACTCATCTGGAAATCAAACAGGTCAGTAAAGCCCACTTCAAAATTTACTTTTAAAGTTCACCAAATTTTTGACAAAACAAAAAAAAAAAAAAAAAAAAAAAAAAAAAAAAAAAAGCTACACAAATCATGGTCAGCAGTGTTAGCTAACACAATATTTCCAAAGTTTTCTCTTTACATCTCTTGAAACAGGAGACAATAGAAACATCTGGCAGAAGAGTGTATGACCAAAGCTTTCACAGCACATCTCCTTGACATCCAGAGGTTTTGCTAAGGTCTGAAACAGTGCAGTTAACTTTACCCTTTTGTTTTCTCCTTCTCCCTATGCATTCCCCAAATTTGGCTCTTTCAACCCCTCCAAGCAATTCCTTGCTTGGACCAAGGTTGTGTCACAGGGATCTCACCCTTTGTCATTATCCCAATTCAGCCATGTGGAAATGGCTTCTTCATTTCTGAACTTTCATCTACTTGAAGTTTAAACCTCACAGTTACAGCTCTGTGTAATTTTTGATCAGTTTAAATTTTCTCTTTCTTCCACAACTGGAGCTGGGAAAACTGATTCTCAATAAAGAACACATCCCATGATATAAGAGTCTCTTTCCATCTGCAGAATATCTGAGACAAATTTTAATTTTCTCAAATGTATTTTGTTTTCTACAACTGTCAAAAGAATTATTTTGTTCTGTGAAACTCTAGTTGCAAACACCATTCTGCAAACATATATGCAACTGTTTAATTAACCAATTACTTCAATGAGTAAATTTATAATTCTCTAACAAGTCAGAGTACAAAGACATATTTCATGTTCCAGACTGAGGTTTGCTCGGCTGTTATTGGCCATGTTTGGGACTGCTTCCAGTCTTTGGCTGAGAGAGCAAAAATAACTGTGTAGCTTATATGTATTTCTGTGTCACTGAATGCTTTTGCACTTGGAGTTTGAATGTAACTCCTCTCAGATATTCCAGATAAAGTTTTGTACCAGAGAACAGACAAAACCAGACATAAAGTAGCTGCCAAAATTCACTCAAATACTAATTCATAGCAAACATATTTTTACAATACTGACTTTCAAGCATACTCCTGTACACCCTTGGCAAGCAACAAGGAATCCCATGCTAAGGTCATAAGCTTTATGATTAAATTACAGTGTTTATGGCCCCCTTCTTCAGAGAGAATAAGAAAGCTTGTTAACAGGTTCATAAATCCAGGTGTAAAGATTAACCCAGTCATCCAGGCCTATATGTCATTACTGAATGTATACGTTTTTGGAAGATGGCAAATAACAACATTAGTGTTTACTGTTATGTGCTGAATACAAACTGGAGTAATCTTTTCCCTTTATATTACAGGATGTATAATAAATCCTGAAAAGCTATCAGCATTCTTCTGCATGCTTCAAAAGAGCTTTTATTCTTCTGGGTCAGGTTGAACAGTTCCTGGATTCCTGATTATACTGAGTGGTGAGCAAAACTAACACATGAAGAAACCAGCTCTCTGTGTTAGCTTGCTACAGCACTTGCCTTCACACTTATCTGAAGTGGAAGCCCCTCTGGGTATGCATTCCTTACTGCCCTTCATTTAAATGCTACAGCTTCTTTGCTTTAAATGCACTTACTTTGAACAGAAGACTAAACAGCTGTTATATCCTAATTTAATCCATGTAAAACTCTCATCTAAAAGGGTTGGACAATAAAATGAAAGGAGATGTTAACCCTGAGTACAAATGCCTACAACCAGACTCCAGCACACAATTATCTTACAAATAAAAACTACATGACAAGCTTCCAATGGTGTTTAGAGCCTCACTCCTGATCTTCCTGCAAGATACTCTGAAAACCAGAGACACTGAACCCCTTGGCAATTTAAAGCTTGTTTTATCAGAGTTAACAGTTAACTTCTGGTTGTTCATGAACAGATTATCCAGGTTGCAGCTCAGTGGGCTCCTGCTTTCCTGAAAAACTTCTTTGGCTGCCACACAGAGCCCAGCATGAATCTTCAACTTTTCCTGCAGGAAAAAGAACCTATTTCTAAATAAAACTCTCCAAATCCCCTTCTTTTTTCTCCAGTTACACATTTCTGTACAGAAATTAAATCAGTTTTTATCTCTTTAGCTTCATGCCTGCCATGTTAAAACAATAGTTCTTGTTTCTATTCCTTAAATGCATATTTTGGGAAACTTCTTCCCAGCTGATATTCTGGGGAGAATATAAAGCAAATCAATGTACTGCAGATACTTCCTTTCCCAAAAAAAATAAATAAAAATATTGCTCTAATCCCCTAACATATTCAATGCTGTTGCTATGCTTTTTCTCTAATATATAGTCATTATTGTCAAATTTTCACAACATGTCCCCAAAACGGTTTGATATGAGCTTTAGGAGAAACACCGAACAGATTTTTAAGTACATACAAATTACTTTAGATATTTGTTTAGTGGCACTGTCAGGCAGCAGTACAGGTTAGGCTTTTAATAATACCTTATTTTACAGCTCCAAAGGAAATGTAAGCTCCCTGGGTTGGCAACTTGCACTTGTATATTTTGACATAATAGTTGCCAATACCAGGAACTGGGAAAAGTGAAAGTGAAAATAAGGCACAAAACATTGTGTAGTGTAAAGCCAATGGGGAGTTCACCTGAGATGCCCCAGCTTTTATGATGATCCATCCATCTGCTGCCTTGGCACAAGGTTCCTCATGCTCAGGCTGTCTACCAGGGGCTAGAAAACAAATAGACATCATCTCAATAACAGTGGTTTACAAATTATTTTCCTTCTGATTCCCCACGTGGAAACCCACCTGCTGGCATTGAGCCTGTACCATTCCCTTGCCCATGTTCCATAGCTGTGATCCTGCCCCAGTCAGCTCCTTTGTACACTTCAAGAAGTTGAATATAGTCAGAGACCAGGCGGGCTCCACTCAGATTCAGGGAGCTGCTGCTGAACTCTGACTTTGCTCATGCTCTCTGGCACACATCCCCTGGCATGGTCCAGGATTGTGTTGTCCTGGTAATTCATGCAGGGACCTGGTGGGGGCTGTCACAGCTCCTTTCTCTCCTGTGCATTGAGGTTTCCATTCCTTGGAAACGAGGTGCCAGCAGTAGCAATATGTGCAGGTGTCATTGAGTGATGGTGACATATTTGGCCAAGGCAAGCAGGTGACCTGGGACCTGGGAATTTATCTCAATTTAGACAAAAATCCTGGTATCATGCATTATTTTTTTCCACCATGTCAATTTGTGGAAGCCCATACACAACCGGAAAATACTGAAAGCAATGAAAAAGTGAACCAGGAAGTTTGAAAGTGTTTGGCATTTTAGCTTTAGGTGGAGGACACTGAGGACAAGGAGAGAAGAACAGAGGAGGACTGATGCTGGCACCATCCATGAGGGTGCTACCAAGCCCCAGGTGTCAGAATCCACTCAGCTTTAGTAAATGCAGCCACAGAGAAGAGCAGGCTGGTGGATGTAAGAGCCTTTCTGCACTCAAAAAATTACTCACTCTCCAAATACCTCAGGTGCCCTGTTCAAAAATACAAATGTTTTTCTCCAGCCAGGATTAATTAAGATCAGTGAAACACTTAAGGATCTGGGTGGAAGTCTTTCTCTATAAATATGGCAAATAATATTACACATTGAGCTATTATTCTTCTAAGAAACACATCTAAAATACATTTAGTGATGTAGAAAGGCTTCTGGATGATCTGTGTACTTCCAGGAACTTCAGAATGGCTCAGAGAGCAAAGGCTATGAAATGGCTCTGCTCCATTAATATAAGCCCTGCTCCATTAATTTTGATCTCACTTTTGTTGGGCAATTATATAATTTTTCCAAGACAGCACTGGATAACCCAAAATTTTACTTTTTGAATTTTAGCAATAACAGTCCCTTTTACCTGAAGCTCCTTTATTATTGCATAGTATAGAAAACAGCAACCAGTAAATTAAAAAGGTTTCTTAGACACCTCATAGTAATAATTAGCATTTTACATCTCTTCTTATATTCAAAACAACTTGCACAAGTTACCCAATTAATCCCAGCTCTTTGGGATTCTCTTGCCCCACTGCACTGGCCAGCTCCATGCCTGCCTGCATGGCTCAGTGCCCCTGCCAGGAAGAGGATGGATGGTACAATGCTGGGTATGCTGCCCAGCTGCTTCAAGCTCACCTGGTCCCCATGGTGTTCCACCATGCCACAGACCATCTTTACTAGCAGGTTTCTCCAAGCATGGCCACTTACCAGAAGCTGCCCCTCTGGGCTGCAAAGCAGCTCTGTAGCAAAACTCAACAGCAGTTTGCAGGACCCAGAGATAGGGCAAACCCTTGTACAAGCATCAAATTCAGCAAATAGGGTAGGATGGGGTCTTGTGTCCCCTGCTGCCCTAACCCCAGATTATAGGTGAGGATGCCCCTGACAGCCAGCTCTGAAGGAGCCTCAATGTTCTCAAAACACTGGATGAATTCTTGGTTGCCTCCAAGTGGCCCAGGACCTCACTGTGGGATGAACCTGCAGTAAGGCACGATATGGAATTAGGACCCTCTGAGACCACCCACAGTCTCCCCAAAGCTTTTGTGACTCTCACCTACCATTAAACACAAAGTTTCTTTCCCTAATGCAAAATACTGTGATAAAGAGCTTAAGCCAAACAAAGTTCAAGTGCCCCTCCTGTCCTCTGTGGAGAGGGTACAAGTTTCTCCCTTCTTTCATCAAGCAGACACCTTGGGACTGCTAAGTGGGTTAATGCACACGGCTGAACCACAGGGACCATCCACGTGGGAAAAGTGAAAGCAAAAGCTTTTAGCCTAAACCTTGGCAAAGGAGGTTTTTTTCCTGACAGCAAAAACTTTGAATGTGTCCTACTCTCCTTCCTCAGTCCCTCATTCCACTGCACAATTAGCATCAGTTTGAAGCACTGCAAAAAATACTGGTGTGAGTCACTGATCTCTGATTGTATCTCTGCATTAAATACACACTAAGAGCTACAGAATTTTTTTAAATACAAATTATTTCAACAACTGAATTGATAGCCATCAAGGGCCAAATTCCCTTTGATATTAACAGGATCGCGGCTTCATGATATGATGATATGTGTTAATCTGTGATAAAGGGGCATGTTTTAATGAAAGAGATCAGCTAAAGTAGTAACAGCTTATCTCTGTTCACTAAAGATTCCTTAAATATGGGTCCCTAGATCCTTACTTTATGTGTTCTCACATAAAGAGCACTGTGCTATTTCACCTCCCTCTGCTTTAACCTTCTGACAGTCAGTGTAATGTATTACTGTGAGGTTTTGGGGTGAAGGGGTTGTCAGTGTTTGGGCTTTTTAATTAAATCTAAATAAACTTTTAATGTATTGCAATCTAGGAATGTCTAGAAAAGTTATTTAAATATCCTTATTCTTAAACAACTCAAGCTGCACTAAATTCAGACCCTCAGATTAAATCCTGGAAGATTCCAGGGAGAGTTTCAGTTCTGAATGGCTCTGTGACCTGTTCTGTAGAGCAGATCCCAAACTCAGAGGTACAGGTTCTGTGTTTCCCAGTACATCAGCTGGAAGTAGCACCCCAAATACCCTGCAGACACTATTTCAGAAGTGAGCCAAATCCTCATGTAGGTTTGACAACATGGTGCCCCAGTCACAGAAAAATTAAATTGTGTACCTTGGTCCATCTCCAGAAGAAATGACCTTAGGTGCATTACACCAACTGCTTTTGAACAGATAGACTGAAGATAAATGTGCACACTGTTGAAATATTTTAACTGGTTTTTACTCTTTTACTACTAAAAAGTCCTTATAAAATTAGTGCCTATGCAAACAGTTTTACATTCCCTGCTCTTTTTTTTCCTCGAAACCAGCAGGAAAGAACTTGGTTTGAACACAAGAAAGAGGTTTCATTAGTTGTATTGTTTTATTCTCCTTCCAATTCACTCTTCAAATTTTCATTTCTTGAGAGTGACTTTTTCTGAAGGTACAAATATGTCAGTTTAGAGAAACAAAATCATGGAATCACAGAATACACCGAGTTGGAATCAGTTGCCTTTCTCTTTCTTTTTCCTGTTCTTTCTTCTCAATAGGCCAAGCAAAACCCCTTAGCTTAAGACCTTGAACCTGCCTGCAGCACCGCTGAAGGTCCTGAACACAGAGCTGAACACCTTGGCTGGTGTTCAGGCTGGGGGCTGAGCCCTCTCCAGCTCCTGCTCTTCCTCAGTTCAGGCTGGCACTGGCCGTAGGAGACGGCGAGTGATGGATGGAGGCTGCCAGCAGCACGGCCCCGTCACTCTCCCGGGGGCTGAGCCCTGCTTCCAGCAGGATGCTCAGCACCGCTGTGCACGAGGCCCTTGGAGAGATGTTTCTGCCAGCCAGGAGTCTCCCAGCTGAACCATGCTTGGCTTTTAGCAGGGCCTCACATGTAACCCTAGAAAGTGCTGGTCAGCCCTCTCCTTGCTCACAGCATTTCGTGCCTCACACTTTCCTTCAGTTTCTTACTCCTTGTCACTGGTGGAAGGTGCAGCTACACCTCTTCAAGAGACTGTACCAGACACCATGGAGCAGGCTAGAGGAAAAGCATGAAAATTTGATTTTTGTAGTTCTAGAGCAGGTCTATCCAACTAAAGCCTGATGGTAGATTTGCCCTACTAGAGAGGACAAGAGCCCTTCATTGCAAATGTACGTGCAATGTGACAGGGTTTTCACCTGTGGTTTTCCTGCAATACTCCTTTTAGTTACCATGGATCTTTGCAAGGCAGAAAGGAGATGCATCAGACCTTAAGGTACCATCCTGGTGTAACAGGTCCAAATCTGGTTAACAGGAATTGCCCACTGACAGCAGGTCTACACCAGCACAAGGATATTCAGCCCACCTCTGGCTGTATCTCTTATGGTCTATAGATACACATTATATGCAGTTAATTGTGCTTACAAGAGCTTCATACTCATTACTCAGTGATATACAAAATACATATCTTTATCTATTAAATCTTCACTATCTGTAATTATTCCCCAGGGTACAATAGATAGTGAGTCAGCAGGCACAGATTTAATTATCAGTTTTTACTGTAAGATGATGATGTTTATTGATATCACTATCAGACAGACACTGAAATGAAGCAGATGCTAATCTGAGGTTAAGCTCCGGGAGGCGCCTAGCAGTCTGACCAAAGGGGCTGATGTTCATCAGATAATAAAAGAGGAGACCTCCCTCCTTCCCTCCCTCCAGAGCCTGCACAAAGCTCACAGATGTGCAGTCTCGTTCTGCAAATTCCTCCTCGCACCATTTCCAACCTCCTCTAACAAGCAGCTTGCCCCTTATTCAAAGCTTTCAGTCAGCTCTAGCAGACAGTTTAACCCAGCATTTTATTTTGCTTATACAAGAACTTTGTGGTTGGATTTGGTTTATTTTTCCCCGGTATATCCTAAAGGGTGATGCCAGAGAAGTTGAAAACAGAAGTGAAGTGGTGACAAAGTTGCTGTGACATCACAGTTGTGAGCAGAGTCTGTCACTTATGCCCATCACACCAATGTCTGCCTTAAGTAAATCCACAGCAAGGTAAAACACTGCTCCCAAATTCAAATGGTACAATGTAATGGAAAAGGACCTTCTGTGGGGAAGGACAGAATGACAAAGTAACAGCAGCTTTCCATGGGTCTCAGAATGCCATCACTTTCTAGTGTTGAGTGCAATAATGTGACAGCCTATAAACTAATGAAAAATATGCTGGCAGCTGACACTCTCCGAAATATATTAATGTTTAACATTAAAACTTGCAAAATGACTGGTGAGCTGGTGCAAATGATCATTTTATAGGTATTTCAGTGATACACTTCTTTCCTAGCAAGTAGTATCTGTCAGTTTCGGTGAGAGATAACAAACCCCACATGATTTCTTTTCTACATAGACATTCCTGCTGCATCCTACAGCAACCCCATAATTTTTATTACTACCATTTGTGGATCAGTAAGGGAATTATTAGGCCGTACCCTGTTGCATTCAGATCTTTCTGTTCTGCTTTCAGCCCAGAAAAGGCATGGTCCAGCTTCATGCCCTGCTGGCTACAGATGCTGGGTGATCTCTCTCCGACCCCAGCTTTGGTTGACATGGACAAGTCTCTGGGCACAGGATGCAGGGCATGGCATAGGCAGGCTTTGCACCAGAGCTGATTATCTTGAGAGGTACAAACAAGAGACATGGAAATAAAACACCTCATTGACCAACATCAGAGAGCAGTTAAGAGGTGAACCTGGAACCAGAACAGAGAGTTGCATTGATTCATGCAGTCCCTCAGGTCATTTTTTCACTGGTAAGGTCAAAGTCAGAAAGTTCGACAGAACGTGAAGAACTTCTCCTTGAGGTCCTGCTCTTAATGCCACCTCAGCTTGATACCTGGATGCAAGACCCTCAAAATGTTGATAGTGGTATGTTTAAGTTAATGTAAGAAGGTTGCTTTAAATTACTAGGAAGAGAGACTTAATACCCTAAGAGACTAGCAGAGTTAATGAGACGGGGGAGCAATGATCCTTTTTTTTCTATTAAAAAGAGAAAAACAAGGAGAGAGACCAGTCTCGGGAATTTCAACATATGAGAAATGATAATTTGCAAAAGAGTCACACTCAATCTCTGTGCCTGGCTGAAAGGAATTTGTGGTTTCATTTCAGGCCCTTTGGACTGTTTTTCATGTCAAAATTACATGTTTGCTATACTTAGTCGTTCTTCCAAGACTTACTGAAACAAAGGAAACATTTGAATGAGATTTGAGACAACTTCTTTCTCACCTGTCAGGAAGGTAATCCCCAACCTTCAGATAAATATGGGTATGTGGTTTCCAGTGTTCTCACTCCATATGTCTTCACAAACACCAAATAGATCTAAAGTAAAAGGACAGGTTTTTCCCTCCACAGATCAAAAGGTTAAAGTGATGGACCTTGCCCAGGATGATCCAGACTTTCTTCCAAATAATGCCTTTACTTTCCCTCCCTTTAGAAATACAGACTCCCTGGAACAGAAATTAGGAGAAAGATTGAAGATACAAACCCATTCCAGCACTACTGACTTCAGCCATATCAGCAATTACTGGAACAAAAGCACTATGCCAAATTTAGGAATTGATCCTTACAGGTGAACCACTGCAACCAGGTGAACCACTGCAACATTTTGACCACTGTAACTCTGAAATGAGGTAGACACTTAATTGTTGCTGTTTTGTCCTGACTCTCATCCCTAAGGAAAAACAGTGCTTAATGTTTTGTGTCAGCTCTCTTCCGCCGATATTTTGGAGTAAGCACTACAGAATAAACACTATAGCTCTAACATCTGCTGCTCACATATAACCTTGTGGGTTTGAAATCTGCCTTCATGTGCTCATGTTCCCACTGGATTTGGGGAAATATCAATGAAAGCAGAGGGAGTGGCTCCAGCAAAAGGGTAAAAAGAAAAGATGGACATGGAAAGCCATGTTTGCACTACACCACACCTCCATCCCCAGTTAAAGGAAAGCTTAGTCTTCACTTCTGGAATTTTTGCTTGTAGGGCTGTTTCAGTCACAAATCACATCTCTTGCTACTCTGGCCACTGTTTATACCGTAGGTCCAGCCTTTGCCTTACCCCAGAGGCAAAAGTTTCCTGTGCTATAAAATATAACACAAGGTTAAAACTTGAAGCAGCAAGCTCAGGCAGCCTGGATGCAACCAAAACCTCCTTGTTTACAGTATGAGCTATTGGGTCTGGCACTGGCATGGACAGGTCAGGCAGGGAAAGCAGCAGCTGGATTGACAGCTGCCCTGCTGGCTCCACCACTCACTGGCTGGGAGTGCATCTCTCAGTACCTTTGCTTTTATTGCTACATGGCTGGACAGGTTTCCAGAACAAGGAAATAGTGGGAGAAAAAATAAAAGGGAAAAAAAAAGTGCTTTACATGGGATTTTTTCATCAGAGAAGGATGTGGATGTGCAACCAGTTCTTTCCAAGAAGGCAAACACTAAGCTAGACGAGACTTTATTCCAAACCCCATTAAAACACCAATACAACATTAAGCATGCAATATATGACACACTGTGGTGTTTCTTTCTGACATGAATGGACAGAAGTTATACATAATGCAAATCCCTAAATGCTGACAGACATTTGCAGGAATGTTTACATTTATTTTTCATAGGCCAAAGAAATCAATCTCTAAGGACATCCCATGAGAGACTGCATTTGGCCCTGAAATACTGCCCTGGGAGAGTGTGTTTCTGTCTTCCATCTGACACATTTTACAGCGGGTATCAGCCTAGGGATTTGCACCTCAGCTGTGTCATGAGCAAAAACTGCAATTATTTCAATATGCTACACTGGGACATTTAAACATTGATATTGTGAGGCACTACTTTACAATTCCCATTAGATTTTGCGTAAAGCACACATTTATGAAACAAAATATTTCTGTACTCACCCATAAAACTGTGTTATAACAGTATTGAGCATCTGGTTTGAATCAGAAGTCAGGAAATTCACTGTTCTAGCTGGAACTCCATCCTTTCTTAAATTCATTGTGTTTGACTTCTGCAACTCAGATGTGAACAGGTTCTTTAAAGGTCTCACTGTCCCTAAAGAAAGATAAGCACAACAGGCATAAGGTTTTGGAATGAAATTACATTATCAGGGCCCTTTCTGCTTTCTGGATCTTTCTGATGGAGCAGCTTGAAGAGGTAGTAAAGCAGAACAAAAACACCACACATAACATCATTGCTAATAGTCTACACAACATGTTAATGTTGTGAAGGAGCCCCATTTGAAGTCAACTTTTAAATTTAAACTCTATCTGAAAGTAGTTTATTACTTTTAAAGATTCTGCTTAAATTAATTTAATGCTTCCTTTCTCTGAAATTTCATTAGGGATTTTGCCAATAAAAACCAATCAGGATTGAGAACTTAAATAATCTTTTTTTAATTCAAATCTATTCTAAATCATTTTGTTCATGAGTGAATCAAAAATCCATAGACGGAAAGAAAATAAATTAGTCCAATGCCCATAAATGAAGTGGTGGAAATAATGTTGGACAAAGAGTTTTGACTGCACAATTTAATAATTTTCACTTCATCAACTTTTCTAGTGAATAAATGAATTTTTATTTATGAGGTTTTTGTAAGTGTCCTGCAATATATCTGGCATTCTCTCATTCATTTCAGTCCTTGTTCTTGAGGTTTTCTCTTTTCCTACAGCTAAGTCATGCTGTCAGCTACATGTTTGATTAAAATTTGGGCCCCAAAACTTCCCAAGAAAATAAATGGAGCATCCAAGTGTAGTTGAACCTTCAAAGGTTCCTTTCAGCTGTGATGCTACACATTCACATAACTCTTCTCTGAAGCTTAGCCAAACTCTTGTGAGAGAAAAAACTTTTAGAAAAGCTTGAAGGGCCAAAAAAACCCCCTGCAAACCCGCTGAACATCTCATATGCTGCAGGACTGGAGCTGTGACTGGAAATCTTGCAGAGACTTAGCCAGCCTCTCAATTTTTTTGATTATAGGTGTTTATCAAGAGGGAGATGCTACCTCAAGCTTGCTATCACTTCTCAATCCAGCAGCCAAGAAGGCAAATAATACACTCACAATTATATTTACTTCTTAGAGTTTTAAATAAATATGTATCATACTGCTCAGAGCACCAGTAGTTGGATGACATCTTCATCTAACATCTGAAAAACTGAAGCAATTCACTGCTGTGCCCCTTTCACCTGATAGGACAGAAAATTGTAAGTTACACATTTAAACTAACTCACAGTGTGGTAATCTAGGTTTGCCTCAGGAAAGGCTGTTCTGATTAACCACTGCCTTTAACTACTGTTTCTTCACCCCCTCTGTCCCTTTGAGAGCATTTACAGAATAAAAAATCCTTCTGTTTAGTTTTTATGATGAGGAGATTCAAAACCTGCTAGTCATTGTTATTTGTTTCCAGTTCTTGTGGGCATTTGTTTGGCTCTTATGTTTTTGGAGAAGCAGACTGTGAATGCCTGTTATCTGTGCACAACATGCAGGATAAATGCAAATACTTAGTGGTGTTCCAAGTATGACACTTTGATTTTGCAGATGGGAAGCAGAGGAATACTACCCAAGTTACTAAGCCATCTAAATGTAAGGCTGAATGACCTGTAACAGAACAATAGGTGGTGAAGAAATAGTGACAAAAACCAAACCAGAATAAAAAATACACATTAAACTAGAAAAAGGTGAAATGTGAAATCTATCCCTATTCTATAAACACATGTGGAAAGAATAACACCTAGCATTTTTTATTCTTGGCTTCCCCCACCACCTCTTTTACATTCCAGGAGAAGATCTGCCAACTTCTGGCCATATCTATTTCTCCTCTGTTGTTTGCCAGTATTAGTGCACTCTAGCACACATTCTTTCCTAAGGCTTCTAAAACGAGCCATTTGTTAGGTCCAATTGTTTAAAGGACCCAGGCACCCTTCCCTCCTCTGCTTGGAGCAAGCTGGGTGGTTCACAGGCATGCACATCCCTCGGCTGACGCGCTTGGGTTTGCCTGGGACCTCTGCTGGAAAGGCTCCTGAACCAGACTCTGCAGCGCGTGCCTTGTGTCACTGGAGAGCTGAAGACCTCTCACCAATACGTCCAAATTCTTCTTAGGCTCCCTTTGCCCCAAAGGACACACTGAGGCAAACATACCTGTGCTTTGCTTATTGAAGCTGCTCGTGCAGGCCTCCAGGACTTCTGTACTGTAAAGAATTTCAAAAGTCTTAGATCTGGATCTGCTTAGCATTACATATATAAACAGAGGGTGAATTCACTTCTACACTACAGTTTAGCACAGTTTTAACATTTGAGTTGGACTCTAAGGCTCTAAACAAAGGGCTGAGTTTTTACCAAGAGAGATTAATTAACATAAGTAAAAAATAAAATATTGAGTATGTTAGGGTGTACAGTACTCTCTCTTTGCACATAATAATGTGAGAAGGGGGTAAGATTCAAATCTGATGTAAAATGTGTCAAGACAACATTGCCAAAGCTGCATCCAATTCAAACACATTTTAGTCTATCCCTGGAGAAGAAAGAAATATAAATCTCAGTCAGCTTGATTCCAAGTACACTGATTTGAATGTCAGCTTTGTATATAACAGCAGCCCTTCTGTTGGAATTTCTTTCAAAGATAAAAAATAAAAACTATCTTACCAAGAGCTATTTTTTGTGTCCTGCTTTCTCTCCCTCCCTCCCTCCCCCAATCCCTCCCCTCTCTTTCTCTCTCTCTCTCTTCCCTTGCCATTTTTTCTTCTCATGGAGAGGAAGCTTGCAAGTACCTGCTGAGTTGTTTGCCTGATGTCATCCCATGATCAGTGGAGTGAGGACCAGAACCAAGAGCTCCTGAGTGCCCACAGCCACTCTCTAAGGTAGCAGTATCCTCACCCACACAGCCCTGCATTTGCATTTTGAGGGAACATTATAGGGGATGCAGAAGAAGAGTAGTGAACCACTGGCTGGATAAGACTTTAGGTTTGGTTTATTTTTACATTCAGCCACAAGGCAAGATTCAGATCCAGCTGCCTCAGCATTTGTTAGTGTTCAGCTCTGGGGTCAAGGTTGCCTCTCTATTATGAAAGCAGAGTGTGTTTTGATGTACTTCCTACAATTCATCCAGATTATTAGGTATGAGAAAAGAATTATTATGATTACAACATATAACAAGCAGTAAAGGGTGTTTTGTTATATATATATGTCTGCTGAAGGTGGTGTTTAGCACATTTCTGTGTTTAGGCCAACAAAACTCTCTTAGAGGTAAAAAACAATTGTACAGTGATTAAAGACATTGGCAACTCCCAAAAAAATGGACAGTTAATACCATGTTTAAGCTCTCATTTAAGAGATTTTGCAGAGAAGAGTGTTACTTAAAACTAACTGCTGTTGACCACTGAAGAAATGAAGAAAGATACCATAATCTTATGCAATCCCAGTTTTGGTCTGTTCCCTTGACCTGGATTAACCTTTTTCCTTTTATCTGTATTTTAATTCCAAACACCTCGCTTAAATGCAACTGTATCCAGATCTCTGCTAAAAGCTTTAATGAGCAACACTGAGGTCAGCAGAAATGTTTGAACTTTATTATTATTTCATACAAATGCTGTAGGGATCCCTGAATCTCCCACAGTTATTAGTTATTTTGGTCTCCAGTGAGATGTTCGGCATCTGGCTGTATTAGTTTATTGATTTCCTTTTTTAAATGGTTGTCTTTCAAGAGCCATTTAAAATACTTATTAACTTACTTACAGGCACACACACTGAACAAAGGCTGCACAGAAGCAGGTCCAATTTTCTTTTTTAAAGAAGAAAACAGCAAAATGGTCTTTATAATTTTAGTGTAAATATTTCTATTTCTTTCTTTAGTGAAGAAATGATAAATTTACACGTAGCACACTTTCACTACTTTTACTACATTATGGTTAAGTGTTCTTAATAGACTCATGAAATATCAACTGTGCATTCTTTCAATTTATTACATCACAATCAAATGTATTATTTTGTGCAATCAATATTAACAAAGATCATGTCCATTTAAGTGTGCACACTGTTTTCTAGACTGAATGTAGCACATAACACTTGTTGTCTTTAATCAATAGAGATCCCAAAGCAGCTAATTGTTTTATAAATTATTGAGTATTCTTTTCATTTTCTGCATCCCACTAATACCTTGGGAACTTATTACTGGACCAGGATTCCAGCTGTTCTGTTTCCAGCATCTGCTCACTTAAAAGTGAGCAATTTCCTTACATGGTGTCTTTTGACTTTCTTTTATAACCAATCCAATTGGTTTGGATAAAGACCACATGGGTGAAGTCAATATTGCAACATAGACTGAAAACTGGCTGTCAGACAAGATCCCAAAATCCACAGTGAGCATACAGTGAGGGCCAGGCTGATAGGGACAGATTAGGGGTAACATGGACAAGACTGCCTGTGAACTGAAGCTCCAGCAATGTATATGGTATAAAACTGGGTACTTGGAAAGGTAACAGTGTATGCAGCAGTGAGTGTGAGCAAAAACAGTTCCAGGACTCAGATGTTCTTAAAATTATTCTTGGAGAGTATCCTAACTTCTTACCTGGAAAACAGACAGCTGCCAAACAACAGGGTCTTGATCTGTGCAGTGTAGATATTCCTTCTGGGCTTTGGCCTAGCTTCAGATTGCACCTCAAAGAATAGAAGAGCCACAACCATCCTCTCCAAAGAGAAAGTGGGCAAGGAAAAGACATTTTGGTTACAACACCTACAAGTGTTAACCTTGAGGAGGAAGAGGAGACAGTGGCCACAGACCCACTATAAAAGGACTTCTGCATCTTTATACATGATTATTACAGCAGTTGTCTCAAAAGTCAAGTTCCAAAGTCTTGGAGTTGCAGGGTATTAAGGATCCCTAGGTCTGGTTAGAAGGAACTAAGGCTTTCCATGGATCTGAACCTAGTCCACCTCAGTACTGAGGAGTGTCTGAAAATTAATCCCATGATGAATGGTCTTCACAAAGTTAGCTGGTTCTGGTCCACATCAAAACTGGCATTAAACAGCAGTCTCAATAAAAGATCAGAGAAACATAAGCCAAATTAGGCTATCATCCTTGCAGATTGTGTTTGGGGTGCATTCCTGGGCTCTGGGGGAGGCTTCTAATGCCACTAATTTCTTTCCTTTTTACATGCACAGAGATAAAGATGGCCAGTTATCAGAGAGTGAAGCAATAACACCAAGTGTGTCCTGAAGACTAATGGAACTCTGTAGGCATCACCCTGAAGTAACATAAGATAAAATTACTCTCAATATGACAAAAACACTATATGTATTGAGAAGGTATATGCTTCCCCTAATTAATCCCATTCTGAATAACTTTCCACAAAAATATAGATTTTTTTTTTTTTTTTTTTTTTTTTTTTTTGGGGGGGTGGGGCGGGGATGTTGAGTGGGGAAGGTTTTCATTCTGGAAGATGAAAAAAATTTGCCTGAACAGATAAACCTCCGCAAAGCTGCAAGTGACTGAAAAAGGGATGCAAAAGTAGATGCATCATGCAGTTCTATGACTAGGAAACATTGCATCTCCTGTGTCCCTTATGAATGAATCATTCCTCACTTGCTTACAATGAAAATATATCTTTAGAGTATAGAAATGCTAATTTCAATAAAGTCAAGATTTACTGAACTAAGCAGAGTCACTTTGCTCTTTAAAATGGCCCATGGATTTCTCACTTTAGACTTGTCAAGCTTTTAATCCAATGTGCTTCTAAATTCCTCTTTTACAGCTTAATGTAACACAGGATAATCTCATTTTAAAAACTTAGAGTACACCAGTAGGATTTAAGATCAATACTAAGTTTTTTACATGCACAGAAATTCTAATAATTTTAAAAAGCATTTTCAATGAAAAAAGTTTAGCCAAAAAAATTTGAGCAATCTCCAGGATTCAGCTATTTTAGTTCAACTGACTTGCATATAAAGCCTGAAAAGAACATCTTGGCCACCAATTTGAAAACAGATGCTGAAGACATGGATTATATTTCCAGATGAATAAGTAGCAGCATTCCTAAGAGTCATTTAGGTGTGAACAAAAAGGATTATATGGATTTTACTTTATGAGAAGATACAAATAAAATATAAATAAAAAACTTACCATATTCAAGGTGGGATCAAGGTGTGAGCTGCAGCAGATAATCCTCATTAGTCTAGATTCTCTGAGCAGAGAATGAGAAACCCATGGTACCTGCACATGCTGCACCAACACGTTATAAACTGTGGCTGTATGAAACCAGTGGAGCTTTCAGCTTACCTGATGTGAGTCAACTGAAACCAGAATTGTGCACTCTCGTCTCTTAAAACAAGAGGGACACCAGGGATTTTTGTCTGGTATTTTTTTTTATTTATTTTATAAATCAATAACTTTATAAACATACAAATAAACCAAATATATTATATTTATATTGAAACATCATTTCAAGTTTTTACACTAAAGATTATTTTGAGTTTAGAGCTGTGTTTAGGAAATATTTAAAACTCCAAACACTCTAATTACAAAAACATATCAGCTTGGTTTCCCTATCTTATTCTGTAATGGATACTATCAAATTTAAAGTTAGATCCTTGGAAGAAAAGGAAGAAAAGCGAAGTAAACAAAAAAAAACCCAACAAAAACAAAACAAAACAAAACAAACCAGGATAGAATAGCAAACTAATTTTTAAGGAATCTGAAGCATCTTTATTCAGGAAAGATTCAAAGTTACAAATCTTTATTTCTTTTGACTGGGGAAGCTTCCAAGGAAATGTTGACTGTCATTTGACACAACACTTTCATTTTAAGCACACAAACACACTTCACCAGAGAAACTCAAAGTGCAGGGACTAAAGTCTTTTTACTGGGTAGCTCTTGTGGGAGGGAACAAAATGCTTTTTTGAGTTGGGGCCTTTACACCTGGACTCACTTCACATTAAAATACAGAAGATCAGTGACCAAAAGACCAGGGAATCCAAACTAGATGCTTTGAACAATGTTAGTGACATTAAACAATATTGAACTTAAAATCAAATCTATCAAATCTTAATGATTCAACACAGTTGTTGCCTGCTCCTGAACAGAGTTTAATATGCCAACACCTCTCAACTATTTCTCTTTCTGTGGAAGTACCCTCATTACCATTCACACAAGAGAATGAGCCTTCACTGCTAGCAGTTCCAACTAAGCTTTGGAAATGAGTCTTTTACAAGTTTGTTCTGAATCCAGAATTGATATGGTTAGAAAACAGATTCAACAATTCCAAATCACTTTAGAAGTTAAATAAGTGACAACCCTCTACAAAACCAGGATTCAGTGTCATTACTGTTTCAATAACATAAAATAAAATTGACTTCACAAAGTTACTCCAGTGTGTAACTCTTTTGGATAAGAGGCAAGAGCCTTTCAATACTCTTTCCCATATTGGCTTACAGAGCTGGTAAAAGGAAATTACAACATTCCATACTTTTCTGGCAGAATTCAAAAAGAACCCAGAAAACCAGAGTAGTAAACACACAAATTAGTAATATTTGCCACTGTTATCAATCTTATGAGTTACAAGGAACATTAGTGGTGGGCACCATAGCAGAGTTTAAAGGTTACAACAGCAGGCTTCAAAAACAGAGGACTGAGAGATCCTGTACAAATAATAAAATCATTATTAGTAATTTAGCTGATGTTCATTCAGCTGAAACATTCTGAAAACAGCCTTAGGAAGTCAAGACAAGTTGGTGAAAATCACTTGCTATCACAGAAAGTTCTGAGTTGGAAGGGACACCCAAGGATCATCGAGTTCAACTCTAAAGTGAAGGGCCCGTACAGGGATTGAACCCACAACCTTGGTGTATCCGGCCCCATGCTCTCACCAACTGGCCTCATGTCTGCATCTCGCTTTACAAGAGAGTAAATCACCTGATAGGTGTTAGAAATCCAGTTACAAGATAAATTAGTTCAGTTTTCCAATTGTTCCCTCACATTCAACAGGCAGCACAAATCAGTTGAGTGGAAGTCAGTCTAGACTGAGGTGGCTTTTTTGTGTTTTTGTCCCACTCCTCCTGGTCTTTTTGGAACAGCAATTGGCTGAACTTCTGTCCTCACACTGAGTCCTATGTAATGGCCCAGGTTTTGGTGCCAGGCACACCTCTGTAAGACAAGGACAGCTCCAGCACATGCCTCTCTGCAGGGCTGAAAGCAGACACAAACCCACTTCCTCAGCCCAAATATAATCCTGCAATGCTCTGAAGGACCAGTGTAGGCTGGGAAAAAAAAAAAAAATGGAAGAATCACCTTTTCCCTCAAAAGCGACCCATCATTAATAACCTATGCCTGCAAACCATCCTCCAAAACATGAGAAATGCAAGATCCTATTTGGTGTTTGCTAGACACAAGAACATCTCAGGTGGAATCCAAGAAGTTACACTGGTCTTTCAGCAGCATTGGGGGGAGGTAAATAGCATCCGTAAAAAACTTTTAATAGTAAGAGCATTTTGAATTGATTTTTTCTGCGTTATCCTCAATTTCTCTTTCTCTGCAGCTGTCCTTGTGCTCCATTTTCTAGGCAGTTTCTAAACTCTGTTTGTGTAAAGATCACTACTTGCAACAAGTTCCCTTAGAAAATACTTATCACTGATAAATCACCCACTTGACTATCTTCCTCCCAGTGACCTTTTAGCAGGCAGGTAATGAAATCAGCAGCAGTGATACTTATAGAGTACTCACTGCCAACACATTGCTCACACTAATTCTTCCAAGCAGAGATGACAGGAAAGGAGTGGCAAGGACTGTTTTGTTCTGAATAATGGTGTTTTTTCTCTAAAGCAGACTTTAATGAAGGAAAAAAAGAAAAGAGTGTTGCTTCAGTGCTTGTGAGTTCCCATCCTTTGCTGACTTCCTCCTTTTCCCATTCAAACACAGACTGCTTCTAGTCTGGCTGCATCAGCAAGCTGTCTGGGGCAAGATTGCAAGGCTCCCTTTCTGGCAGGGGATTGGGATGGATGCTCCAGGGAGCCTGGGGAGGGACTTTCACTGCTGCCATCGGCTGGCACGATTTCTCACCAACAGGACCCTCTTTTCGGTGGCCTTGTTCTTTCTCCTCTTCTGCCAAAGTCTCTGCTGCTTTGTCATATGTTACAGGCTGCTCTTCCTCTGGAGAAAACAGATATGTATTACAGAAAATTACATGTGAAAAGATTCACAGCAGCTAAGCTAAAAGAAATGTAGAGGCAGCTTTGAGAGAAGCAAGCTGTGAAAGAATGCACAGAATCTGATTCAATACCAGTGCATGACAAAATAACAAAAAAAAACAAGAAAAGTCAAGAACTGCTTCAGATTTTAAGAAATCACTTGTCCTAGGCTAGATTCATGGTTTTCTCTTTTAATACATAACAAAGAAAGGCATGCTAAGACTACCTGTCTGGCAAAATTAAAGTCTCTTCTTCAAAGTCAAAAGATCTTACAATTATTCACTGTCATGGCATAAGAACTTCCTTTAACATGTTAAAAAATACCAGATTATTTACCAATATTGTTGTCTAAGAGGGTGGAACACTTCTGCTAAAACTTTTATGAAAAAATCAGACACCTGTCATAGGAAATTTCTGATCCAATACCTGCGTCTGATAAAGCTGTAAATGAAAACAGTGTTTTTCCTAATGGGAAACATCGGTCTTCATTTGCTGGACAGTGAGGTTCTACACATGTTCTCAATATTAGTGCATCTAAGTAAATGTGAGGCACATTTTCTACTGATTAATAAAGTGACTACTCAGTGTATATCTAAGGACAGGACTGACAATTTTGAAAATCTTGCAAGATGCCTGGATGTTTGTATCCTCAAACATTTGTATTTGCATATTTCTAAGTGGCTGAGGCAAACTGTCTTCTCTAGTAACTTCTGCAATTTGGAAGTATATATGGTAAATAAAACTAATGTCTTAGGGTATTAGTCTTTCTCCATCAGTTCTCACTATCTGAGCAATTAACAGATCCAGTTGCCACCTAGAAGGCAGTATTTCCTAAAATTCAGAGTGGTTCAGCTGGTAATTTGAGGGCCTTGGAAGCCCATTCTGTGCTTCTGTGCCACCTGCTGCCTTTGGACCAGTGATGAAAGGTGCATCTCCTCCATTCATCTTATCTTCGTTTACGCACCAGACACTCCCCAAGCAGTCAAACATCTTGTTTAACACAAAAAGCAGAACTGCAGTTGCTGCCACGGGGTGAAACCTGGACTCCTCACACCCTTCAGTTATCCTGCCTGAACGGATAAGGACTGTCAAAGTGTACTGTTCCATGCACATCCATTCCCAAACAGTGTAAGGTCTATATTAATGCAAACATCTGATATTATTCTTTCACAAGAACCCTCTGGCTTGTCCTGTGTGAAAGCATTGCTGTAAGTGTAGTTTCTCATTACTAATCTGCAAAATGTAGGACTGAATGGTCTCTTCACTTAAATACAAACATGGGCTCTGCCAGAAATAAAATCTGGATTTCTCTGTCTCCTCTACCAGCCACTGCTCCTGCTGGTACAAAGTGAAGAGAGATCTAATAAGGAAGGACATCCTACTCACCAGATTCTGATGGACAGGCAGGATGAGGATCTGCTGTCTCACATTCAATTAGATCAACTGCTTTATTCTCCAGAGAACTGTTACCCTCCTTAAAAACCGCAAACTGCAAATACATACAATGTGCACAAAATATGCAGAGCCCAAATTAACAAAAAAATGAATTGGTTTTCTGAGAAACCCAAGAGGTGAACTAAAAGGGCTACACACACCAACCACAGAACAGGGAAAAAGGTTGTTCTGGCTTCTGGGATGACCCTTCCCCCTGCAGGTAATTAAACATTTGAGTTGATGACAGCCCCAGTCTTTCTTTGGAAAGTGCACAGTCTCAGTCTAGGTAAGAACTACCAACTCTCTTGCTTTGCAAATCAACATTTCCAATGGCAAGGCCCAAAGTTCATGAAAATCAACCCTCTCCATAGTACTGAGGGTGACTTTTCTGTAGGAATCCAGACAGCAGGAAACTGCCAAGCACATGGAAGAAAACAAGCCTCCCTTCCTGGCTCTCAGCAGCTCCTGCAGGATGCGGATCCATCACGCCACAGTGGCAATGGAAGTCAGAAGATGAGACCCTCTGGGGGAACATGCAAAAAGCACCAGGGGGAAAAGCAGAAAAAACAGGGGCAGAGGAAAGCAATGTGAAACACTATGATGAAATTGTACAGAGGAAAAGACCCTTAAAGGTGGGAGGTTTAAAGAGCAGAGACAGGGAAGAAGAGAAAACATCTGTGAGTAAGATGTTCCAACCAAAGGACTGATAGATTCAGGGGTCCAGGTAGATAACTGGTGAATTGATGTGGATGGAATACACATGTAGCAGGTGCACCTATTTAGGCATCCATTCATTTATGTAAAATCTGTGCTCTTACAGTGCTACTCTATATGTGACAGACCCCCAGCAGAGATTCAGCTACACACAGTTCTGCAAAATATATTTGACTGTGCAAAGCAAAACACTTGGTGAGAAGTCTCAGAATAGCACCAAAATGCAGGCACATGCAGAAGTTTATGTTAGTCCTACATATCAGTAGGACTAACCCAGGCTGGCTTATGGAACTCTAATATGAATGTAAAAAAATATGCAGGCATACCCTCAGCTAATGTACCCGCAGCTAATTGCACCCTCTCCTGGCAGAAAATAAGTAAAGGGAAAAGTGAATGATGCTTGGCCAATTGGTAGTTATAGTTTCAGTGTCATGATACCTAACTTTCGATGTGTGCAATAGCACAAAATCTCGTTATCCTCTGTATCAACCCAGACAGGCAAGAACGAGCAAGTCCTTGCACTCTCTCATCAGCCTCACAAATGAGCAGTGGAGTGAGGACTACCTAATGAGTGAAATTCATGAGCTCCTTACATTTACTGCATATACAAGATACAACCCAATATGAAGTCCTTTGTTAACAACATTAACATTGTGTAGTACCCAAAAACCTTACAAGTTGAGCAGCTGTAGTTTCCTGTCCCTGATGTAGTGTAACCTTTTTTTTACAGAAAGCTTTCCAATAACCTACTTGAAGTGAATAGTACAAGTGGGCAACTTCCCACAGCTTTTTGGCAACTCTAGATATTCTAACCTGAGTGTATGCATGCAGGAAGCCCTGGTGAACTTAACGATCAATGGCTACATCAGCACAGAGAAAATCACATGCATGAAACCACAGCAATTATTATTGAGTCAGCACCAGTAATTAGCAAAGGGTCAGTGATTTCCTCTTCCAGTGTGCAACAAGTCATTGCAATAAACTACCTTATTAATGTATTCAATGTCTCCTGGTGCATAGTGAAACATAACAAAATGTATAATAGATGTAAAAATGTGATTTCTTTTTGTTGATCCAGTCCATTGCTTAGCTGCTTAGTTACCTTATATTCAGCAAAAATGTCACTGGTGGCCAGCATTAACTGCAGGGTCAGCAGAAGGTGGGAACAGAGCTGATGGACTGCAGGCCTCCTAGAGCACTGCTCCCAGGCAGTGAACTGTTCTCAGTCCCAGCAAAGGTTTCTGTTTTCTCAACTTCGGGTATTTTACAAACTGTGGATTTTACTTCTTCTGTGGACAAATTATGGCATTGCCATGACAGCTCATTTGCTGTCCAATATCTGAAGGAAAGGTGCTGATAATTAAACATGCATAAGAGCATGCAGTTGACTAGCTAAGGAACAATATGCCCTAACCAGTGTCAAGTTGATTCAGTACTACAAATATGCATTTGACAGTGTGCTACAGTGGCTACCCACTCACAAGTCCTGCCAGCCACTCTCACTAAACCATTTGCAAGGCCATTCTAAGAGTCTCAGACTGAGCACAGAAGTAGCCACGGATGCCAGTTATGTTACTTGACAGATTCAAGTTCCAACTGCAATCACCCAGCAGTGTGTTATTCTAATGCCAGTCAGAACCAGATTCTTAAGCCAGATTTTATAGGGCTAAATACAGCTTCAAAAATGACAACAGCCACAGGCCTATACAACCAGACCATGTCAGCATTCTTACCTACACCAGTGTAAAACCGGAACTTTATATATCCTACCAAGCTGCCTGATAAAATCCTGGTTGTTTTTCTTTACAAGGCAGCAGCTTCTAATACAAGATATTTAATTTCATCAAGCCTCAAAATAGAATTCAACATCTCATGTAGCACACAAAATACTTGGCTCCCAAGAAGGCTTTTTTACAGAGGGCATACTTTCCTGTGAAAATAACTGTGTGATATACCATGTCATCACATTGCCATTTCCTTAATTTAGAACACAGTTCCCCAACTGTTGTGTTCAAAGCTAACAATAACACTGGCTAATGGTTGCAATACATCCAGGCAGCTGTGAACTTTGAGGGATAACAATGAGGTAAGATGAACTAGGGTTCACAGCAAAGCACTTGATGACTCTAGCAGTTATTTAATGTATTTAAGATGTGAATTATTTGATGGATAATCTCAAGTGGATCCCTAACACTCTTTGATCCTTCCTGATTCCCTCTCCACTCCACATTAATATAGTTACCAGAGACTTGTTGCCAGTAGGTGTTACGCTCTCGTTGTCAGCACGGCTGCTGGCAGCTCTTATCGCTTCTGCACAGAGATTCTTCTTATACAAATTCTGAGTTCTGCAACAGAACAAAAGCTGAAGCAAATTATTTTGCTTTGGGAGGAACACATGCTTTTTTCACACGTTATTCTATCAGTATTCACAGAAGTACATATACTTTGTTTTCTCTCATTGGTTTGTGTATTGCTATCCATTACCACACAGTGGTTAAAACAAATAGCTTGTCAAAAAAAGAAGTCAGTAAGAAGTGCACAAATGCTTGTTCCAATGTGCCATCTGTAAAGGGTCTTTCATTGCAATGAACAATAGGCCTCATAATTTTAACTAGACCCTTCAATTTTCTTACATTATTCTATTTACAATACATTTATCTTACAAAGATTTATTTCAGTCAATGCAATGAAGAGTGTTTGTGGGTGAAGCTCAGAAATAAAAAGCTGACTGTATTTTTGTACACTGTTGGTAGCTGCAATTATGAAAGTCACTTTTGTATTCATCTGCATCATTTATGCAAAGCAACTGTTTCAGAAGTTACTATGAAATAAATAAACTGAAAGTCTCAAAAAGCTTAGAAATAAGATCCTCCAGGAAAAATTCATGATCTAAAGAATTGGCTTTAGGGGAAAAATCTATTATTACAATCTGGAACTAGAAAAGGTATGAATAATCATCTCTAAGAGGCTAGTTCCATAAATTCAAAGACTTATTTTTGCAGTTAAACAGCAATCTCTTATAAGGCAGTATTAAAAGCCCACATGGGCCCAAAGAAAAAAAATATTTTACTTCTTTTGAGATCCAAATCAGTAAGTACGTCTTTATTCACTTTACAAACACATTTTTGCCCTTCTAAGCACCGACTAAAAAAATTAATGCTATAGTTTTCGAATTATGGAAGTCTGAGATTATAAAATCTTTTTGCTTTATCTGTTTTAAATAAAATTTAGTCGATATTTACCAATGAAAACATGAATTGTCCTTTTATTTAGGAACTTTCCTTTTATTTCTACATAGCTTTTATATACTAACTGAGAAAGGTCACACGGCATAATTACCATATATTTCTCCCTTCATAAAATACAACATAAATTAATTTTGCTTTGGGTGGCCTTGGTTAATTGAGGTGAAGGAATTGTTGGTATTGAATCCATGATTCAGGTTTGGGTTTTTTTTTGTGGAAAAGAGGTGTTTCTTTTCTTTCCAAGATAAGAAACTTGGCATACTACACAGTCAGACTGCATAAACCTAACATTAAGAATAACACAGTGCTCTTCAGCAGACAACAGTAATTGAATAAACCAACACAATATTTCAGCATGCTTGGCCTTCAGTTTCCACATTTTCAAATTGACAGGTGTAGACCTCCAGCTTCATTTCCTTCAATTAAAAGGAGATTGGCATCTTTGTTTTGCAGGGAAAGGAACAGGACTATCAAAGACTTAATTGGTACATTTTGAAATACAGCAGATTCTCTCAAAAAGTGGTATAGCAATTTCAACCCAAATACTGGTTCTCAGACTCCAGTTAAATAGGGATTTTAGATCAGCGGTTTAATTTTGATCTAGTTATTCTAGTAATTGCTGCAGTTCAAATTCAGTCAAGTGTGTAATTGAAAACCTGTTGTTGTGGTAAATAGTTATATTGATCAAAAGCATTTTGCAAGAAAGAAACATAAATCTGGCAGAAATTACAAAAGAGAGAGGAAGGGAAGAAATTTAATACTTTCATGCCTTTAAACAAAACATATTCTGTCAATTTTTCGTAAGACAACATATGAAATATATGAGAAATGTAAGAATCTCATAATTTTTCTGTTCTTTATATATCCACTGATCAAAATCTGAACCCCAGGTTATGAGAAAAAAAATAGGCTGCACTTAGCTTTAATTTGGGACTCCTGTCACTAATTAATAGAAAATAAGAAGTGTTGCTCCTTCCCTACTCTTGTGGACTAAATATGCCAAGAACCATTAAATAAGAATGAAAAATACTAACTTGCATAGTTAAGTTTTTTTGTAGCTTATTTTTTTATATCTAGGGGAGTCTAATTTTAAAATTGACCTAAACCACAAACAAAAATCCTGCATTTAAATCAGCCTCTGAGAACAGCTGTCTGCCAAGGTCATGGCCAAAAGACTCTAGCTTAAATGCTTAATACTTTCCAGTCTAAGGGACACCAATGACATTTAATTTCACATCAGACTGGGTTCTTAAATAGTGACCATTGGAATTCTTTTTGCCACAGGAAGAATCCCAAATCTGCGCAATTCATTACAGCCATGGAAAATGCCAGGGAGTACTTTTACAGCAGATGTGCTTAGACTCACTTCCCTGATTTTACTCTTTTTACTGCCAGGAAAACTCTTTCCATGTTTACTGCTGGAAGCATCACTCTATAAGTTTGCCTTCAGAAAGTTAATAGGCGAGGAAATTCTACACTCAATGGGAAACAAAAGCAGAGATGAGCCACCCCCTACCATGGGTTTCAGACATCTAGAGCTGTGAAGGGAAACACAGTAAGAACTAAATGGCATGTCCCTGAGCTCTGAAAGCTCTGCTCTCCTTCCCTCCAGACATGTTTGCTCCCTAGCACCAATGTGAGTTCTGCGGGCAAGGAACGTGCCAGAACTTTCTGTATTATTCACAGATCCAGTTACTAAATAGAACGGGAACTCCCATCAGCTGAGGAGCAGCTTGCGTTCTCGGCCGCAAGCACTCCGTGAAAGCAGGAGCAGCAGCAGCAGCTGGGCCCGTGTTTGGCAGCGGTACCTGCGGCAGTAGGCAGCCAGGACAGCCAGCAGCAGCAGCAGCAGGGCCAGCCCGGCGGCGCCCGCGGTGATGGCGATGCTCCGCACCTTCGCCCGCCCGGCGCGCCGCTGCTCCCACCACTCCAGGTCGCTGAACTGGCAGCGCTCCCCCACGTAGCCCGTCACACAGCTGCAAGGAGAGAGGGACACGCTGCAGCGGGCAGGGCACTCACAGCCCGGCACACCGCTGCAAGGAGAGAGGGACACGCTGCAGCGGGCAGGGCACTCACAGCCCGGCACACCGCTGCAAGGAGAGAGGGACACGCTGCAGCGGGCAGGGCACTCACAGCCCGGCACACCGCTGCAAGGAGAGAGGGACACGCTGCAGCGGGCAGGGCACTCACAGCCCGGCACACCGCTGCAAGGAGAGAGGGACACGCTGCAGCGGGCAGGGCACAGCCCGGCACACCGCTGCAAGGAGAGAGGGACACGCTGCAGCGGGCAGGGCACAGCCCGGCACACCGCTGCCAAGGAAAGAGGGACACGCTGCAGCGGGCAGGGCACTCACAGCCCGGTACACCGCTGCAAGGAGAGAGGGACACGCTGCAGCGGGCAGGGCACAGCCCGGCACACCGCTGCCAAGGAAGGAAGGACACGCTGCAGCGGGCAGGGCACAGCCCGGCACACCGCTGCCAAGGAAGGAAGGACACGCTGCAGCGGGCAGGGCACAGCCCGGCACACAGCTGCCAAGGAGAGAGGGACACGCTGCAGCGGGCATGGCACTCACAGCCCGGCACACCGCTGCAAGGAGAGAGGGACACGCTGCAGCGGGCAGGGCACAGCCCCAGACCGCCACCTCCGTCACCGTGCATTGATTCACCGCTGATCGCATCTGGTTCTCTTTAGCAGTGGCGAAGACAAAATAATTTTAAAGGTATGCTGTTGAAACCTGTAGAATCCAGTATTAAAAGTATTTTTTTTTCCTGTGCTGTTATTTTTCACTATAGAATTATACAGAGAGGTTGTCATTACCAGATTCCAATGGATTAAAAAGTAGGAAAAAAGGTTTCTTAAGTCCTGTAAATCCTGCTGTGTGATTAGTGTTTCCATAGGATTTTCCATTTAACTTCTTTCAGCAGCAAGCTTCCCTTTCTTTAAAGTACACGGGACAGGACTGACTCATATTTTCAGGGTGAGTTGATTAAGAGAACCAAATTTTAATCTGAATCTTTACTGTAAAATTAAAGATGAATGAAAGAGTTTAAAAAGCCCATGCATAGGATTCAGAAGTATCTTCAAAACTTACATTTAATATAAGCTTCTTCTGTAGCCAATTTTCTTTATTTATTTGATTTTACCATTGTAAAACCCAACATAGAAATAGCCTATCAATGCATGAAACCCTCAAATCAAAATTACTAGAAAGTGAGAAATACATAAAAAAATAATCCCAGATTGGTTTTATTATGCAAGGCAAGACATAAATAATAACTGGAAAAAATTAAAAGTTTGCTCTGTTTATAACAATCGCTCGGCAATGTAGGCTAAACTCACCACAATTCTAATTGGTCTAATTTTACTCAAGTCCAAGAGCTAGTAAAATGAGAAAAAGAAACAGGATTTAAACTGCAGCAGCTTTTACCTAATGGCATGAAAACGTTATATCAGCATTCATTCTTAAGTCAGGCACAAACACTCTCATTCCATTAAAATTTAGAATGCAGGTGTGCTGGAAGGCAGAAAAAATGCTAATTTTTAAGTGTTAAATTACAATGAATTTCAAACATGCTGGCAGATCTACTTTCTAGTGTATGATCTTTTATTAATTAAAATACAAATCACATTTGGCATGTGATTTTTGCTAGATAAAGTTTTTCCATTCCTTCCCTTCGGTAGTTAATACATTAGAGCCTGCATGAATGAATGCTGCCATCTAGTGAGGGTTCAGCGGGGACAGAATCCAGCAACGCCCACACACAAGCCCCAACCGCACGGTTAAGCATGATTGCTCTTAAATTTTTTAACTGCTTCCACTTCCAAAACTGAAAAAATATGTATATCTGAATTCTCATGATGCAGTAAAACCTAACAATTAAAAGAAAAAAAAATATAGTGATCCAATTTTAAAATTCTGCAGGTTTAGACTCTTCAATTTTGAGAGAAGAAATTTTGAGGTGAAAATAGATAGCTTACTCTGCCTCTAAAAGTTACACTAAGAATTCAAAACAAGTACCAGAGGTAACCACGAGTCTGTCTCCCATAATGTCTTTGCCCAAGGGCTTTGCTGAGCTCAGGAGATCCACAGCATAAAGCATCAACTTCATTCCCACATATGCACATGAAACACATTCCTTTCATATTCTTACAGGTACAGAGGTCTGTAGGCAGGGGAGACCACTCATATTTCAAAATAGGAAAGCCTGAGACACAGAGAGAGATTTTCCTACCCTGGAACAGCATCCACTCCCTGTACAGGTCCTCACTTACCACCTGTGACCTGGGGAGGAGGCATGAGGCAGGCAATGGATTTGTCCCATTGCAAAGATTTTATGCTTGATTTTGAGAAAGATTATGAGTACAGCTTGAAACATAATCAGGTTACACACTTAAATGCCAGCACTAAATATTTTGAAGAAATTATTACCCCATGGGACTTGGTTGTCACATTGACCAAGCCAAGACTGACTTCTGGAGACATGAGGTCCTCCTTGCTTTTATCAGTACCTGCATTTGGGGTACCCAGAATTAGGCTTCACAAAAATATTGACAGGGTTAAAAATATCAACAGGGGAATTTGAGGTCTTATTGTAACTCTCTCTGTTTTTAAGAGGGCAGTTATAGCCTACCCATTTCTGCCTTTTGGTATTGGAAGATGCTGACACCAGAGGATGTGACATGAGGGATGAACAGATCATTCATGGACAAACCCTTCACTGCCTGCAGCAAACTGAGGGTAGCATTTCAAGGGTGCCATTCTTCAGCAGAGAAAATACAAATTTCTGTACTTACTTGCAGGCATAGTCTTGTAGGTCAGAAACATAATTGCACACTCCACCATGGAGGCAGTATGACTCGTACGAAGGAGGGCATCCTACAAAATCACCTTGCACAGCCTTTGTAGTGTACTCATTGCTGGCAGCAGCTGGGGGAACAGTAGATTCTGAAACAGATGGTTTCACAAGGACATCTCAAACCTTTGGCCTCATTGGCAACATAATCTTATGAAAGTGTTCCAGAACTTCAAGGTACTAAATAGATAAAAATATCCAATTTCTATTAATTACTTGGTTTTATCTATTTCATTATGTTGTTATCAAATTTAGGCAAGTAGAAATATAGATCAGATTACTAAATATGATATGTTGATACGTAAATATTATTTCTAAATGTATTTTATTCATTATTATAATTTATTATTTAGAAATACTAGTCATAAATATACAAATATAAATGCATCTTATTATTAGTATGATACAATAATATATTAATATACTAATATAACATATAAATATCTAAATATTTTAGATTTACAGTGAAAGACCTACAGTGATTGACTGAGTTCTGTGTGTTTAGATGTATGAGCCCGACCCTGAAGAAAAACTGCACCAACTGTCCGGGTGTTTAGTCTGAAATTATTTTTGCAACTTATGCAGCTTTGACATATGGTAAATCTCTACCATGCATAAATTACCAGGGTGAGAGGCAGTGGTGAAGGGTGACTGTATTTCATGCATTTGAATCTCAGACTCAGAAGCTTTCACAAGCAACTAGTCATTCTTATACATTCTTATGTTTCTACTCTGCTGCCATTCAGTTAATTGCATGTATGTGTGGTTGCAGATCACATTTTTTACTGTTTCAGGCTAGTTCAGGTACAGAACTCCCTGGGGGAGCAGGGAGCCCTATGGTTCTGCCAAAGGGTTCTGCAGCCTGCTCTGAATCACACATGCTGCCAGGTACACACCTATCCAAACTAGCTAGTTTTAAAGGTAGAATTACTATTCTGCACAGCATGACCACAGTGCAGACATGCCCTTACAGAAAATGAGTGTTTTTATGCCTACTTTGGTTCTACAACAAGCCTATAGGTCAGAACAAAACAGCTACATGGCAAAGAATTTCTGGCAGTATGGATTAGCAGAGACGCCTAATCATTCTCATACAATTATGGGGTCAGTTCTATGACTCACACCACTTTTATTGCAACATGACCTTCAATGACATTTGGGTTTTAAAATTTCATTTTCAAGAGAACTGCCATGGCAAAGAGCCTGAATGGAAAAGGATGAGTGATTATAGTGAACCCCAGGTGTGCATGCACTCAGCAAAGAAAATTTCATTTTGCTAAAAGAACTTATTAGTCAAAGAGCTAAAACAGTGTGTTAACAGCTATAAAGACATGGGATCAGGCTGACACATGAGGGACCTAGGAAACATTACTTCCAAGTCACGCATCATTTAAAATCATCATTTCCTGAGTGACACCTGAAACTACGGACAGATTAAGTGGCTGAAATGGGAGTGGGAATCCTGATAGGTGTTCTATTTAAGAAATCCGTAATTTCCTTGTTTTTCTGAAGAAACAGCTCTGTGACAATCACACATTGTCCCTCCATCATCAGAAAGTTATTCAATCTGGAGTAAAATTTACTCTGACCAAGAGGGTTGACACAGAGTAAAAGAATGAGTCACTCTCATTTTCAGAGAATGCTGCTACCTCATTGAGGCACCAAAACGAAGGTCAGATAGTCACTAGTGCTGGACTTTTAGCAGTTCCCTTCAGTAAATTGATAATCAGATTTTCTAAGGAGTTTCAGAGCCTTTTTGAACAATTAGTGACTTGAACTGAAAGATAAGCTTATACTAAAGAATCAAATGGCACTTAAATCGTGTGCATTTCATGTGCTAGCCTTCTGCAAAACAACAAAAGGCACAGGGAGTTTGAAATATGGCACAGACTGAAATTACCCTCAAAAAATATTATTTCCAAGGAGCATTCACTTCTGCTGTAGATTGTAAATGATATTTGATAGATTTGTCAGTACATTTAGACAGTAAAAAATTTACATTGAACCTTAATGTAGATATTTCCTTACTAAACTTGTATCTGTGCTCCTTAGTCCACCACAAAACAACCCCCTAAAGGCAATGCTAAATGTATCCACAACCTGATCAGAATGTTACTATACAGGGAATCTTTAGTTTCCAGGTATAACAATTTATCCAAGGACACAGCTCTTAATTTAGGGCCTCTTTTTTTATTTGCTCACTCCGTTTACTCACTGCAACCGACGCCAGTTCCAGAAGCATGATCAGCACAAGAGCAAGTGAAGTTTCCTTCTGTATTTGTGCAGGTCATGTTCTCTCCACAGGTGTGGGACCCCGTCTTGCACTCATCAATATCTGTCACCCAAACAGGCTGCAGTTAGAGGAATGAAATGCCTCAGAGGATCAGCTAAAAGGGCAGCAGTAGCAGCACTGTGCTCCCCAGGCAGTGGAGAAAAACACCAGAGACCTCTCATTCTGCAAATCTGCCTTCATGGAAAGCCTAATGGCAAAGCAACCAGCATACTTTCTATAGCAAGAGCAGCCTGTGCTGCAGAAACTCTCCACAGGGAGAAGGAGGGCAAGGCTTCCCCATGAAATGTGGTTTTGAAAGACTGTCAAGAGGCTCCCTGACTACAAGAGTTTCCAGGCTCAGAGACCATGTTAGGTTTGTACACATCTCTCACCCCCCTTCTGCTGCACACCCTCCTCCCGCCCCCACACCTTCTCTCCAAAGCCCATGGCAGCAGCACCTGCCAGGCTGGCCACCTGAATCTTGCTAAGCACCAAAGCACCCCCCTCAAAGGTGGAACCTTTGGTTCACACAGCAGAGTTTGGGAGTCTCTGATTCATTTTATGAGCTGTCAGCAGAATACATGTGCTGGGTCTGCTTTGGGGAATCACAGATCTGCTACCCCAATTTTTGTGAAATTATTGCTTAAACTGCTTGGAATTTTTCTAGAGTAAAATTAACTGGATCTAGCTCAAAACAGTATAGAAAATTCAGAGCACTTTAAAAAAAAGGGGGTGGGGGGAAGGGGAACACAACTGCTGCAGCATATTTCATGAAATGTGATTTCACCAACACCACATGAACTCATCGTGTTATCACTGAACATACCATCACATTCCTGGACACTGTGCATGAATGCAGGTGCTTACAACTGAAGCACAAAATCACTTACCAGTTTCTGGCTTTCATTGTACATTTCAAGTCATCGAACACAAAATCAGTTTCAGTTAAACTAAAGACTTGGACTTAAAGACTTCAGGAAGATAATAGACTGTTTTTCAATGGCAGTGGAAGCCACTACATCCTGAATAACTATACCACAGTATAGTGGTAAGTAAGATAGTAAGAGCCTAGGGCTGCTTGAGGACTAGCCTTCTGTATTGTGCTGGGTCAGCAAGAGGACCTTGTCACTGCTGTATGCACTTCCATCTGCACCTCCAAACATCCTCAAAGACATGAGCTCTCTCTCTGACCCCTGTAGGCAAAAGGCCTTCTAGATTCTTCTGCCTCTGATACTTTCCACACTCTACCCATAATAATGATACTGTTCTTCATTTTTAAGTCATCCTAATCAGTGTTGAAGAACCAAGTCCAGTAAAGATTATGTAAGAATTGGTTCAAAATTATTGGGCTTTGAATTAGGCTAGAAAGGAAAAAAATAAAAGAAAAGGACAAAAGGGAAGGCAACACTCCCATAAAGCTCTGAAAAAACTGTGTGCTAGTCAAATACTGGAGAGAAAAAGCTTCCTGCTCATATTTACCACTAAAATGGATTAAGAATTTAAGAGACGTAGGGAATGAACTAAAGACCTGGTATTACAGCTGGATGGGAAAATCAGTGGGTCTGATTATTAACAAGACTCTAAATGTACTCAAGTTGTCAGTGTCACACCTTGAACCTCATGCCTATTAAACAGACCTGGAATTATTTGATGAGTATTATGACACACTCAATACCTGCTTTCGTTTATATTCATGGCAACGATTTCCAATAAAGCTCTACTGCTTCACCTCCACTTCCCTCCTCCCCTTCACTCTTCCTCTCTCTCCTTCTATAGCCACTAAAAAGAGTGCAAACACTGAGAGGAGATATTCACTGACAACTACAAGCTTTGCATATTGATAATTGCTGAGGTTACCACAATTCAAACAGGGAGGAAGGAACCACAAAGGCAGAAACGCCTCAGCCTTCCAGACAGGGCAGAGCCCTCACACGTGCCCATACCATAGCAATGGACTCCATCTCCAGTGTAGCCTTCCAGGCACTTGCAGACGTAGCCCCCCTCCGTGTTGATGCAGTCGGCCACGCTTCGATTGCAGCGGTCCATGTGCACAGCGCACTCGTCCACGTCTGCGGGACACAGCAAGGCACAGGACACGTGGGTCACGAAACCATCGCCTCAATCCACACACGGAGACACCTGCACCATGGATCTCCTCAGACTCTGCTGTCACTTGGCATTTGTGCACGTGAAGCAAATGGGAAGAGGGGGACTTTGTGGTCTTTTTTGGTATGAAATTTGATGGGGTGTTCTAAAATCCAAGAGAGCCAACAAAATGATATTACAAATATCATTTGCTTTAAAAATAACTGTTGAGAGGAAGTGATCTGATAAAAAAAATATCTTTATGTTATAGAATCATATAATCCATTAAGTTGGAAAAGACCTCTAAGAGCATTTAGCAACTTGGTTTCCTAAAAGAAAACACAGGCTTAAAAAAAGAAAAATTACTACAGTGGAAAAAATGTATGCCCATTTCAGGTTACAATTTTTTCCCTTTCCATAGTAACACAGATTCTCCTGAGTCTCTTCATGCTTAGCCGCCAAATGGTATTCTTTTTCTGTTTCTAACACCTTCCTCTCTTGACCTTTCTTGAGCAAAACGGTTATTCCGTTTATGTTGCAAACAAGTCCAGAAATTTGAAGACCACCCTGAGCAATGTTTTGCATGGCTTTTAGAGTCTTTCTAGTGCTTGAAAGAAACTAGTGCAGCACTTTTATATAAATATTACATCAGGAATACTAATTTTGAAGATATTCCTTATGTCTAAATTATACATTAACATGTCTATGGACTGAGCTCTTATAATTAGCCAAATTTTACAAATAAATACATTATATTTATATTATCCATGTTATTGCTTGTTAATATTAATAGGATTAACACTCATGGCTCAAGGGGAAAGAAAAGGCATGTGATAATTAGCCATTTCATTTCACATGCTCTCAGTTCATCATTCCTTTCATACTGTTGACCTTTCTCTGACGCCTCACACAGCAGAGCTGCCAATATGAAAGGAGATAGATTTTCACCCTTCCTCCCAGTCTAAAATTTTTCAAAAGTTATAATAATGGTTTTTATTACCATAGCATGATTTCCCCTTCCTGGTAAATCCTTTCAAACACTGGCACATAGCACCATCTTCCAGCAAAACACACTCTGCATTGACATAACATTCTAGTGCAGTGCAGTCATCTTCATCTATGGCATAAGCAAAACAAACCAAAAAGGAAAAACCAAACCACTAGATCTATTTGCAAATATCAAAGGAAGTAGTGTATATCTATATTACAGAAAAACAAACTAAGAAAAACAGAACATACAGTTAAAATTTGAAATTTAGCTCTCCAGGATTAATAATGACAAGCCAACACAATCACTGCAGCTGTTCTTTGTCTAGATGGAGTTGACATGTCATTTACTATCAGGATTTCTGAATATTTTATTCAAAACCTATTGCAAAAGTTAATGCTCTAATGTCATCAGAGATATATAGAATTCAATGGGTTTATTTTAACATTTTTAGAGGAATGCAATATACTTAAAGACCTAAGAGGGAGATTTTCTCAAGTGTTCCAAATTAGAAATGTTTGTTCTCTAGACCAGGATAATATTATCAATTTTTGTTGATGTAGCCAAGGAATATAGACACAAACAAAACAAGCAGTCCTACCTGGAATAATTGCACAGACCCAAGCTCTTGTTAGAAGATTACGAGCATGAATACCACCAATCTCAACAATGAACCTCTCTTTCTTTAAGGTCTATTACTTCATTCTGCTCTATAAACCTGAGACTCTGAAGCTGTTTAGAGCCGCAGAGTAAACATAAGGAAGATAGCCATCAGACTATACCTGATACCATTATTTCAGCTGTAAAAAATTTTATTTTCTGTTTTTTCCCATTGTCTGCATCCTTAAAAATACTAGTGCTCCGTGTGCTCTGGAGTACAGTCTCTGGTGGTGGCATTGGCATTACCTCCTTGTGCACAGAGACACTTCCTGAAAAAGACAAGAAAAAGATGACATGGACTATTTAAATCTACTGAAATATCTGATTTTCAAATATTTGTCTATTTTCCAATAATCATGGTGGTTTCCTTTTAAAATAACCATCAGTATCCTCCCAGACTAACCTGTTTCTGACATCAAATTATTCCTAAAAGCACTCACTGGTGAGTTTTCTCAAATACAAAAGAGAAGGAATGTGACTCATTGCACACAATACTTGTCAGCACTACACACTTTTTTCACTGCTAAAATGCCAAGGGAAAAATTACAGTGGTCAGACAACATCTCTGTTGTCTTGTTGTCCCAAGGACAGCATTCCAGCATTTTCATTCTTCAGAGACATCATCATTCCTTATGTTAGAGCAAGGTGAATTTTTCCAGTGCTACCTGTCAGGATCCTCAAGGGTTTGAGGGGAGTCTTTTCGGGAACTGGAGGACTGTACCTGCTGTTGAGTTGGAAGAATCCAGAGCATGACAGGATTTTCCATCTTGAGTTTTCCCAAATCCTGGATGGCACTTGCAGTGGACAATTCCAAAACTGTTTTCACAGATCTGATCGCAGCCTCCATTCTCATAAAGGCAAGGATTTGCCCCTAATGAAGAAAAACAGGAAAATTAACAAACTGCTTCTTCAGTCAACATCTCTGTTTAGACATGCAGAGTTGAAGCAGTTGGAAAAAGAATAAGGACTGACAAAAACTATGATTTTCTTTTTTTCTTTTTTTTTTTTCTTTTTTGGTAACAGCAAACATATATAGTAAAGCATAGATATTATCACCTAGCCCCTGTCAGGAAAAGAGATTCATGTACTACGTATTTAATGCAGGTACCACATTTTTAAATTTCCTTTATTGTTTCTGCTTTGATATTTAGAGTCCTAATATTTCAAGGACATAAGGAACCTGTGATTACCTTCTCTCAGTCCTGGTCTATTGCACTATTCTTTTCTGCTTACAGGGAGATTGCTCTCAACAGAAAATCAAATTATTTGATCAAAAACTAATAAATCTCACAAAATCTTTCCCCATGTCATTTGTTATTATTGGTGTGTGTGGGGTGCTAATAGACTAGGATAAATAGGAATTAAAAGACTGTAGTAGCCTCATGGCAATTGATCAGCATCTATTCTTGGTAATGAAGATAAATCTGTCAGCATTCCTGGGACACATGCCCAGATGATGCTTTCAATAAATGCCAGTCTCACTATGCAAGGCTTTTTAAAGAGCCTATTTCTGAGAAGATAATCCTCTATCCAAGGACATCTATAGGTATCAGTGAACAAGAGGAGGCTGGAAGGGAATGACTGCTTGATTTTTTGCAGTGTACCTGGTTTCGCCAAAGGATGAACTACAACCACTGATGAGGGTCTCAGCATGCTGCCTCGAAGACGTACCCTGTTTTGGCCGGTCTTCTTGTCCACCCTCACTAGTGATGGCCTAGCCCAGTCAGAAAACCACAGGTGGTCCTCAAACACCGCCACAGCAAAAGGGTGGCCTACAAAGACATTAGGTTTATCATTTCCACATCTGTAGAACCCACACAAGAAACCCTGTAAAGGAAAGCATTATCTGCATATAGATCAACTTCTAAAACAGGGGGCTAGCCAAAGCCAGTGCTCCACTTTGATTTCCCATGGAGAGGGTAAGTGTCTGTGGACAATGGACCAGGGGCACAGGTTACTTGTGCTCTTAGCAAAGGAGGCTGTGACACGTGCCTAGCTCAGTACACACTCTATACTTCCGGTGACTTCCAACCAGATCTAGTTCATGAGATGCTTCTACCTCACACATCATCATTTCTTGAGGCAGCCTTGGGACCAGCCCTTCAGACCTAGAGTACCTCCCTCCTCTGCCACTGCATGGCCTGTGCAGAGAGCTGCTGAGGTGCACAGTCCCTTTTGCAGTCTTCACAATACAAGGAGGAAAGGAGCTCATGGCATGTGTCATCCTGCATAAGCATCCTGGCATGGGGATGCTACAGACACTGCAGCCACTGACTCCTGGTAGGGCCCCAAGCCTGTGTGCAGCCTCTGCAAGCACCCAGAGTACATGCAAGGGCCATGCAGAGGGGCATATAGCCAGCTAACATAAGCCACAGGAGGCAATAGGTCATCCAGGTAACTTCCTCTCTTTCCACTGATGACAACAGGATCCTAGACACCAGCTTCAACCAGGCACCTAACAATTACAGGACTAACAGTAGTTGTATGAAATTCCACCCCAAGTTCGGAGCACAGGAACTTTTTCTTGGTAGCACAACATTAGCTGCACTAGGAAAACTCAAATCTCTAGTTTGACTTCCAGAGATAAGCTCAGCAATTCAGAATCCAAAGGAAAATTTCATATAAATAATGGCAGATATAAGGATCTTTACAAAATGATTCTGACTCTTTCTAATATCTCAAGATAGAAAATTGTCATTAGTCCATATGGGACTATGCATTTTTTCTATACACTCAGGAATCTCCTGCTATCAAGGTAGCCTTTGGGCAAGTTTTTGCAATAGAAGGTAAGAACACGTGCTATTCTTCCATGGATGTATATCTGGCTTCAGAGTGGATGGTTCCTGGCTGAATTGGGTTTGCTTTGTTGTGGTCCTTAGGGCCTCAGTGGCACTGCCCTGTACCACTGCAGTGTGAGCCCCTCTTGAAAGGTATGATTTTTAAGCACATGATTTTCATGGTCTGTGATTTTGCTTCTTGATGTAGACCTCAACTAGGCAGTGTTTAATTTCAGTAATGAAATTGGGATCTCAACATCTATTATCTTAAAGAAACCCCTAAAAATCAAAGACAAGAAAATAAAACAACAAATAATCAGTACAGATAACAATCAGAATCTTGGGAAAGGAGTATGTATTGATATATCTTAAATTCATCTTACAAACTGAAAAAAAACAGTCCTGAACAAAAAAAAATCTAAGACACTGTGTAAGTGTTCTTTAGTGTGTATTATTGGCAGCTAACTACCTCCACTGACCCATGCTTAATCACTGATCTTGATTCTTACCTTTTCTTCCCATTAAATTTGAACAACTAGACCAAAATCTAGATACTGTCCCCACCCAAACATTTCCTCACAGTTTTAGGATCTGTGGTTTGCACTATTCATAAACAGCACTCTGCTTTGACTAGCAATGTATTAACCTCTTATTTTGCAAATACATTAAGGATTAAAATCAGAAGCGTAGTGTCAGTCTGTGGAGGCAGCAGGAACAGTACAAATGCGACCCACTGCATAAACAAAAGGGATAGTTGTGCTCTTCGTTGTCTTGGGCAGCTTATTATGAGCTGTGTTACTTACAGCTGAAAATAGGATTAGGTGGAAGAGAGGAAATAATTCACCTGTTTGTCACGCAGCTCTACTGAATGAGCTCTCAGTACGGGGCACTAGAGGGAGCTGCTGTAATAAAAATTCATGTAGTAACAGAGCACCTATGAAGAGGTGCCACCTTCCGTCCTCCAGTGTACAGCTGTTCAACAACAAAAACTGAATTCCAGTCTTCACTAACAACATTAGCAAATGATCAGGACATGCTTCTCTAGATTCATCCCCCTACAGGTCTTCATCTCTTTCACTTCCTTGCATACAGATGTTCATGTCCTTTTCTCTCACCTCCAAACAGCTCTATCACTGCTCCTTTCTCATAACCTGTGTTTCTATAGTGCTCCTAGCTCTCCTTTCTGTTTTCTCCCTGAAAGACACTGTCTTACTCTTTGTGGAGAAACAAAACAAAACTTTGATCAGATTTCAAGGTCCTCCTTTGCAGATCTGCCTGGCGGAGGCAATTGCCACAGGAGCAAAGGGAAGAGAGAAGAAGGCTGGAAAGTGTCTCTCCTTGAGCCTTTTGATGTCTTATAAACTGAAGAACACTGATTCCTCCAGGACCTCATTTCACTCACCTCCAAAGGACTGGGAGGGTATCTGGCTTAAGTGATGAACACAAGCCTTCCCAGAGCGCAGACTAGAACAGAGGCTGCTCAACAGAGTAACCATAAAGTTACCCACAGCAGTCATGATATTGAGCTATGAGTCCTCACTCTGCCCATGTCTTGTATGCACACCTACAATCCCCAGAGAGATTCCATGATTAAAAGGAATTGTCCTCTCCAGAAACTAATTTGCCATGTACAAGATTCTTAAACACATCGATTACTTTGGATGTGGTATAACATCAGTTCCGTGTTGCTAACATCTCTGTTCTCTTGCTCCAGAACAACACAGCAGTAGAAATCTTAGCCATAAAAACTACCATCATTTTTCATTTGGTATCTATTGTGTGTTTAGAATCCTTCTGGTGCTCAACATTGCCGATACAGGTTTGCTGTTCAAGGACCTTAACAACCTAGATTAATTCCCTTTCTTCTTATGTCAATATAACTCACTGATGCAATCAACACAGCAAAATCTGAATTAAACTAAGCAGCCATGCATGGGAAAAGTGAACGACATTTTTAATTTTTTGATTCTTTGCATTTTTCTGTGAAGGCAGAGAAGTTCTCTGTGCAATGCAAAATGACTCGTTAATAAAAGCAGAGTGTGTTAGAAAGACATGCTTTTGCTAAAATGAATAAAAGTCAGCTGGGTAACAGAATGAAGAACTTAAGTGTTGTCATTAACCTCAACATAGCATGGGATATATAGCACAGCATCTGGCCGGTAGTTTTCATGCACATATGCAGATGCACACACATGGACAAACAGCAGTAGGTAATTATCAACCCCAAAGCCTCACCTACATCATTCTGTGCAAGAATCTGACGACCAGAACCATCCAGGTTTGCGCTCTCCACCACGGCCTGTTTAGCATCACACCAGTACAACTTGTCAGCCAAGTAGTCGAGAGCTATTCCACTGGGCCACACCAGGCCAGAGCTGGCTACCACCCGGCGATCGAAGCCTTCTAACGAAGAGCTGTCAATCCGCGGATTGACCCCCATGTCAGTCCAGAATAATCTCCTTCAGAAAACAACACGAATACAGGAAGTCAGTAAGTAAATGTTTGTCCTCCTCTGCATGGAGTTCTTTCAAAGCAGGAAGGTCAGATCACAGCAATACAGCCCTGACTCACAGGAGAAAAAGTGCACGCTTCAAGCAAACATATTGGCTGCTGATCTTTTCACGCTTGCCATAAGACTCCAGGTGATTGCACTGGGACTTATGCAGAATCCTCACTTGTTCACTGGCATGAAACCTTTGGAAAACAACTCCTGACTAAGTTAACTGCCACAGCTCTTCATATCTGCTTTTTGAGTTTCCATGTGACAGCTGACGGTGTTTTAGCAAACCCAGACAACAGAAAATGATGCATTAGCCAGACCCTTGTCTAAAGAGGGATACAACAATAAACAAATAAAACTAAAATTGCTCATTACCCATGGAAAACAAACAAGACTAGGCAGGTTGTTTAAAAAAAATACACCAATATCAGGTTCAGAATCCTTCTTCCTTTAATAACATCATGATTCTCAGGGTCTCCCTCTAGAGTCCTGTGTGTTACTCACTGAGTGTTTAGCTGTTTTCAATGGAAAGTGCTAGAAGGCAACTCTAAATGGAGATATCTATAGTTGCAAATAATGTCTGAAGTTTGGACTCATCTTCCCAGGCACCAGTTGCCACTGTCAGGTTTACTGAAATAACCCAGGGATTCACTTAGCTTTAGTTACACAAGCAGTTTTGCTCTAACTAATGCAAGGATCAGTATTTTCAAGAACTGTAATTGTGTTTCATATCCCTTTTTAATATTTACAACTATGGACATTGTCATAATGTCTGTTCATCCTTTCACCATTAACTTTCTAAAAAGTTAGGTTTTATAATGGTGTTTCCTCCTCTCTTTCCCCTTGAATGTTTTGCCTACCAATAATTCTAGTAAAGAATCTGGCAGAACCTACCTTTCTTCAAAGTTTTCCTACAAAATGTCTCTATAACATTCACACTCTACTGAAAGATTCTTTCAGGTCTTCTATGGGCAGAGGCAAGCTAGCAAAACACCCTCCCCAAACCTGCTTCTTTCAGATTCATCAGTACTTAGTTATAGCAGGATATGAGCATCAAAACTACAAGCATATTGATTAAAAATCCATGGGACTTTACCATTGATTGAAACAGCCAGAATTTCATCAAGAGTTTAAACACATGGGATAATTTCAACACTAGTTAAGAAGATACAAGGTGCATTTAAAACAAAAAAATCTCCAGAACAGTACATTAGGTTTAGTTTCCTCTGAAACCGAAACCAAACTGGACCAAAAATAAAAAAGGCAGTTTTGTAAGCATTGCTGGTTAAAAGTAATTACCTTCTTCACACTACTAGATATGGAACCATAAAGGTTTGTAGTGTGGCACCTACAGCTGTCAGTGACCTCAGTTTCTCATGCTTATCTTTGACTTAAACTGCATACAGTATCATTAATGCTCCAATTATTTTCTTCTAAAATCTATATGAGAAATGAACATGTCCCAGCCCATGAAAGAAACCCTTCAATAAAACATTACAGTTCACACAGCTCTGCAAGGCAATGACTTACCCAGCATGAGAGTAATGCATATTTTGACTGCCAAAAGGGCAAAGCTTGCACACCCATTTTTAAAAATCATCCACAAGAATGACATGATTTATTGTGTTTATCACTCCTTACTTAGCAAATGGGTGGATGGCAATCCCTCGGGGCTGGGAGAGATCCTCCCAGATGATCATTTTTCTTTGCATTCCATTCAGATTGCTCCTTTCAATGCACACCTTCCTGCAACACACAGAGCACTGTTAGGTCTTCCCTGCCATCTTTTTAATTACTTTCTTGGGCTGAATGTACTAAGATTTTGCACTGCTTTAGTTTAACTGTAATAAATAATTTCACAGTGACAGGAAATAATCTTGCTGATGTGGGATGTCTAGTTGTTTTATCAACAAGTAATTAATGTTACAGCTTCATTATCTGGGCCAGGGCACGATGACAAAATACCTGCTGGTCTGCAGAAGACATGAGGTTCTCCTTCTCTGGGTGAATAATGAATTGCAAGTATGATCACTAATAGATAAATGCTAGCTTTAAAAGTAGTCAGGAGGAAAACTTTCTCCTAACTGAATACCATGACCAAATGTGTAAAGAATTTTTTTAAACAGTGCTTTTACATAGCATTTTTCATCCAGAAATCAGTGGTCATTTTACATATTACATCTATTTTGTAGGAAAAAATGTGGCTAAGGTTCTTAAGATCACTCATAAAATCTGTGGCCAAGTCAAGTATAGAATCTACATTGTCAATCTTTCAATTCACATTTTTTCCAGAAAACTGACTTTATTGCTGCAATATTCATCTTGCCAAACAAATATCAGCCTCTACTTGCAAGCAAGCCTACAGCCTTCCATGCCTTTTTGAACCTTCAAAAAGAGACCCCACAGAGATAGGAGAAATATATTCCTACAAGTGTGAAATACAATTGGGTAAATTGGGTGAGAAGGAAGTTGCAGGTTCTAATTCTCATATTCCCCCTGAACTCCTGGCTTATGGAGAAAAGCACCACAATCTCCCATTTCACAAGAAACACTGGCATAATTGTACAGCAACTCAATCATGTGACAATATTGTACACAAAAGCAAGGAAGTGGACTAGAAGAATATTTAAAATGGAGAAGGAGAGTGGTCTAAACACTCAAAATTACTTTCTATTGACTAATGAATTATGTATCATATTGAAAGCTCATGACCACTCTTCAAGGAGTCTTCACTATCTGTTGTGATCTGAAACTGCCTTTTCATCAAAGGTCAGTTTTGTTTCCCTCTGCATATAAGCTTAGGTATCAGCTGAAAAGTGGTCACATAGTCTGGCAGCAGTCATTCCTCTTTTATCAGAGATAATTGACAAAGACTCTCCAATAACATGACTCCAGCTGCCAGCAGCACTGACTTCTGCCCACAATGTAATCAATGCAGTAATATTATTTTTATATGTATATATGTGTATGTGTGTATATAGATATAGATATGCACACAAAGATATACCCATACACACACAGTCACATGCAGCATAAGTATGTAATAAGCAGTGTAAGAAAATATATTCATATGCATATGTGCACATATCTAGATTCCTTGCAACTGAGTCCAAACCCTTGCTTCTTGGAAAGACAAAGATAAAAATACAGTAGCAGACTACAAGTGAACTTCCAGCATTTTAGCTTTAAAAAACTTTCCAACATATATATTTGAGACTAAAACTACCCAATCAGAGTGTGAAGCACTACTGAATTAGAATGATATCTCAGCTATTTCTGCATCACCAGTCGTTTATTCCAAATATTTTATGGCATGCTTCAACATAGATGCACTGTGGAGCATGTACCCTCTGTCTGTCCAGTACAATTTACGGTTAATCCAGTCCACAGCAAGGCCTTCGGGTGTATCTATAGCTCCATGAACAACCTTTTCACGATCTGAACCATCCAGATTCGCCCGTTCTATCCATTTCAAGGCAGTGTGGGCAAAGTAAATCTGTGAATAAATAACAGACAAGGTGCCATTAGTTCTCATCTTACTTTCTACTCTACCTCCTCCGTCCTGTAACTCCATTTCTAAAACACCTTTTTCATCTGGAAAATTCCCTAAACTGCTTATTCACAAAAGGCTGCACAGGTAACCCATGATCCCTGATCAAATAAAAAGGCACTTATCCTTCAACCAGGATGACTTCTACAGGCAGCTTGTGTTTAGCTGTAAATCCTGGTTGCCCTACATACAGCCCTCTGAATATCCTGTAGTTTTGTTTCAGCCAGCAGCTACTTCATGAAGCACAGCTGAGGAAGCAAAAGCAGGAACAGGCAGAAAGAAGCACGTTGTCACTTCACTGGCTGCTTATGTTGAAAAGGGAGAAGTGTGGAGAAGATAGTAGCACTCTATATACATCAAGGAGCTGGGAAAGGGAAAAGGAGTTATAAAATTTACTTGTATTTTTTCCACTCTTTTATCCTGCAGATATCTTAATTTTTTACAAGGTGTCTATTCTGCAAGGCTCCAACATTTCCAGAAGCAGTTTTTTAGTTTGGGGTCAAAAGTTCTTTGCTGGTAGGGAAACTAGGTTTGTGTTTTCCAAGGATGTGTAAACTTTGTCTTGCATCCCAATACCAGAGGATACAAACACGGTATGGCACAACCATATCAAAACTAGTACTTTGGAAATTGTGACAGCAAAACAAATAACTTTGCTTTGATGCTGGCCATGAGATCAAACAAAACAGGAGGGAGCTTCTAGCCTTAGCCCAGTTAATTCAACACCCTGAGAGCACAAAGGGGTGCTGCCTTGCCACTCAGCTGACATGACCAGGCTCCTGCAGCCTGGCTGGCCCCCTGCATGTCCCCCCACCTCTGTACTGACACCTAACAGCACAGGAGGGGGTACCAGGTGCACACCAGAGTCACTGGCACAGCTGATCCACACTTGGCACAGCACAGGGCAACTGCTGCCTCTCCAGCAGAGCCCTATTTTGGGAGATGTTCCTGAAGTGCCTGAAGTGCTCCTCCTGTAAATGCAGATCTGGCAACATTCACATTTGTTTATCTGTGTCCATCCAGGCCTTGAGATGCTTCCAACAACTTAACTGAGCTCCTCATCAGCTTTCACTGTACCATCCAGTATTTCTTTGCAACACTTTTACAGTGTAAATAAGTCTCTCCATGGGAAAATATAACTTTCTGCCACAGAAGGTTCAGCAAAGCACACCTGAACTCCTTTCCAACTCTGCACGCAAGGAGTAGGACATTAGGATGTGGCCACACGGACAAACAGGTCTTTATACAGAGAAGATTCCTGCTTCCAAAAGCACTATCTAATATGTGAGGAGCACATTGGGGAAGAGCAATAGACTCTGTGAGCATTCAGCAATTTTGCTCAATAATATCAGGACATGGGAAGTAATCCTTGTTAAGATTACTCCAACACTTAGTAGAGATCATACAGATTTAGCTGGATAGAATGGAAGATATTTGCTTGTACCACTACACAGTGAAAAAACGCCACAATATATTTCCAGAAAACAACACTGCAGTCTTAAAAGAGAAAACTCACACAAAAATTCTTTAAAATTGAAATCATGTCTGAAGTGAATTTACACATCCAAATTCTATGTGAACTATCATTCTCAATGTACAAAAAATAAATACTTTAAGGCTGAAACTCTTCAACTAATGTTTGGCAGCCTATACCGGTTGTATTCCCAGACAGGCAGCAGAACAACGAGCGGCATAATGCGTAATCCAGATCACTGACAGAGGAAAGGTTAAGGCACATGAAGGCTCAATCCTTTTGTCCTTGCAACACTCCAGAATCCTCTCATTTTTAATGCCTTACCTTATTTTCCACCGGGTCAGAGTCCAGTGCTAAGACTACTCCCATCTGCCAGTCAAGTAAACTTGTGTAATCTGCTCCATCAAAACTGATCTGGCGGATATCTTGGCCATTTGCAAATAACAAAAATGGCTTAGGACCTGTCAATTAAAATTTGCCAGTATGTTAGTTGCACTAATTTCAAAGTGATCTCTAACTTGCATTACTACCTAAGCAGTGTTGTAAATAAGTAACAGTAAAAGACAAAATGAGAAGCAAAGGCAGAAAGAAATTACAACAATTTTCCTACACTCCACTTGCCTAATAAATTAAAGATAAATGTGAATATAAGTTTACAGCATCAGCCTCAACATTTTTGACAAAAGTTGTCACTAGTCCTGCTGAATTTCAAACTGAGTGGCTTAGCTTGGAGGTAGTCATCTCTCTACATTTCACAGCATCACTATAAATGCCAGAATAACTTGAATTTCGCATATGGAGAAGTCTTTTGTAGTAAAACCAAGAAAGATACTGTCAAAAAAAAAAAAAAAAACCAAAAAAAAAAAAACCACAAAAACAAAAACCACACACAGCTTTCCCCTTATTTCAGGCACAAATCAAAATCAAAAACTTCTTTTTCTTCCTCTCTCTTTGGCAATTGCTTATATCTTGCTGATCACCAGACTCTGCCCTTTTCTCAGAAGAAACAGAAGGGTCTGAAATCCAAACATGCGCATCAAACACCTCGGCTTCCTGGGGCCAGTGGGTGAGAAATATCCATGTATGGAAAGTCTTTAAACAGATTATTCCCTATCCTATTCACCAAATACAGCAACTTCAGCCCCAGTTCTGTAACACTGGGCAGGAACTATGTCCATATTTATGTGAAGGCACAAAACCTTGTGTACTGCAGGACAGAGCTCCACTGTATGGGAGCCCGGAGTGAAATGATGAAGATGGATCACAGACTGAACTTTCTGTGAAGGAGACAGAACCATATACTGGTGCTTGTTCTGGTTTATTTCCAAAATAGCTTGTCTTTCCTAACAACTAATACTTCCAAAGTTTCACAGAGTAACCCAAAATCAGTGTATAAAGGGATCCCACTTGACCCACCTTAAAGAATTCAAAAAAATTTGCTTTTATTGGCAGAAATATGCAAGCATACCAAGACACCAACCTATAGCAGTGCAGTGCTTTCTGTCTCGCTGAAGCTTATATCCAGGAAAACAAGCACACTCCCAGGAGGATGGGCTTAAAGAAGAGCATATCTGACTGCAGCCACCATTATCTGGAGATGTGCAACCTTAAACAGAGCATTTGTAAAATTTTACTGTGCCGTTCTAAAAAAAAAATAAAATACAACAAAATCAGAGGTATAAGAGAATGGTTCACCCTGCTCAGGATTTCTACAGTGCAAATTATCTCAGTGACTGGTAGATTTACCAAAAGGCCTTCTGCTGAAAGCAGAAGACTACTGAAGTGAAAGCAAATTAGTAGTAACTTGTTCCAGGTTTTCAGGGAAAATTTACAACACAAGATGTTGTGTTGTAACACAAAGTGAAAGGGCGGGATATGTAAAGAGAGAGGATCTTTAATGTGTTTCAGAGAATTCTTCTCCCATGCAAATCTCATCTCATCTACATCAGAGTAATAAATTTTATCAGACTTTTCACTTCATGCAAAGAAACAGCAAATTAATGCCATTGTCTCCTCAGAAGTTAATTAGGCTAGGATGACAAATTGATACTTTCTAAGAAAAAGCAAGATTTCATGTAAAAAGAATCCATTCTTTTGGTATTTTTTTCTGTTATATTCTCAATACCAACACGAGCTAGCAAAACAGAAATAATGACTGAATCTATGTATAAAGTATAGTCCACAGTATGAAAGGGATTAGAAGGGAAAGAAGATTTTTCACAGCAGAAGGCTGTTAGTAATGGAGATATCTTGACCCCTAAGACTGAAAAGATGAAGTTGAGAAGCTACAGTCCCCTGAATTTGGAAAATTGTTGAAATTGCTGAAGTGGGGAATTACAGATTGAGTATAGCAGCTTCAAGTATTATGACTGAAAAAATTCCATTTATGGGTTAGTTAGAGTGACTCTGAATCTGGGGTGCATGATGCCAATAAAATTATCACCTAAGCCTTAATTTTGTACATATATGTCCTCTCAAGCATAATTTTTAGATGTCTCCCACAGCAAAAATCTGAGACATGCCTTGATCTGTGCTGACATCAAAAGAACTTGGCCAGCAAATATTAGATATTGCTGCTACTAAAAATCTCTTAAAAAATGAAGATGAATACTGCTCATGTCAGCACTCAAATCACCTTACATTCTACTGTACAATCATTTACAGCTGTTCAAAATGAGTGTAAAATGCCTTCATTCACTTCTGGCTCTTGGTGCCAAGAATAAACAGAGCCTGGCAGACATTTCAGCTAAGAAAAATGTTACTTACCTGTGCATGTTTTGCCATCCACGTTGAGTACAGATCCTTCTGGGCAAAAGCAAACAGGGCCTTTAGATGTCTGAAGGCAGCCGTGACTACATTCGTTGTCATTACTTGTACAGGTAATTATCTCTACAGTAATTTAAGGAGGAAAAGAAATCTTAAATAATGATAAAATTTTTTACTAAGTCCCCAGTAAGAGATGTTAACACCTTCTTAAATAGGAAAAGAAGAAGAAGGGAAAAAATAGGGAAAATAAATACATAAATAAATAGAAGTGTGATGTTTAGAGTACAACACTTCTGCAGTCTTTCTGTGGTTTGTTATGCTGTATTTCTGTTTTACTTTCCCAAATTTTTTTCCACACCTTCTCCTAATTTCAGCCTAGGAGAAAGCCAAAATTGCTGAGTCCTGAACCATTATGCTTACCAGCCTTAAATTTACCAAAACTCTCTGAAGATATGTTATCAAAATAGAAGTAATTTTGAAAACTTTCTTTCTTATATTTCATAAAAAATAGAGCAGGTTTTAAAAACTACAAGGAATCTGTACTGATAGAATAAGTATAAAAGACAAAGAGAATGAGGAAGAACTACTTTCCTACTACTCCACGTATAAAAGAGCTCAGATAATCAAAACCAGAGATGAACCTTCCAGAAACAAAACTATGTTCCTTAGTGTCAATTTTAGAAGTTTTAAGGGCAAAATTATCTGATAAATTGGCTATATCTTTCCTTTACTTGCTACTAGAAATATTTCAGCGCCAACATATATTTTTTTAGTATTTCTTTAGTGCAGTTTCTGGACTGGACTGTGCTAACCACTTCAGCACAGAGAATAGGGTCCAGAAAATTCTTTCTGACCAGAGCTTGTGTCTTTAGATGAAGAGCTTCATAAAGGACTTGGAGGACAAAGTATCAAAATCTCTGGCCAGCATTTGGGCTTCTCATCTTCTGTGTCTCTCTCTCTCAAACTGCATAGTTGGTGACCCTCTGCCCTGTGCTGGAGGTCACACTGTCCATCCTGCATTCTTAGCCTGTGCTAAAAAAACATTCTTTTCTATCTAATTTGAGCCACTCAAAATGCAGGCATACAGTTCAAGCTGCTCATCCAAAGTAGGACTGAGTTGCACAGTGTCTAAATCTTGTTTTGGATGCAAAATGATATCCCATCTCCCAGTAACCTCTGGCTGCAGCCCTCCCATAGCTCTTCTGCTGCAGCTGGATGCCTACTGCAGCTTTCACACACACCCTGAACCCCCACGCTGGGGTCACTGAATCCTGCTCCTGGCTCCCTCTTAATAAAGAGAAGTGTCTCTTACAGAATCACAGAATATCCTGAGTTGGAAGGGACCCACAGAGATCATCGAGTCCAACTCCTGGCCCTGCCCAGGACTCTTGGAGTCTAAAATAGACTGACTGCTAGAGTCTCTTAGATTCTATGGCTATATTTACTCTCCAGTAGTGATATTTAATATACCCTAGATCCTTATCCTGCCATGATCCACACAAAACTCATTGGTGTGCACTGACATTCCTGCTTGTGCCTTATATCAATGTTTTATTTCCATGGAAACAAAGTAGAAGGACCTATGTCTATGCATAAGTTTCACTTCAAAAGTGACTGACAATATTCCAAGACCTCAAAACAAACTTGGAAGCTTTTCACATTTTATGTTCTAGACTTACTCCAGAAAGGTTTAATTCATTTGTAGACTGAGCATAAAAATTCCACATTTAATTCCACTAAAGTCATACATATTAGCAATGCTGTCAGCCCTGATCTGAAAAGAAAATACAGGATGCTGTGAGCTGCTCTTTCAGACACTGGGCAAATCCTTAGAGAATGAGCCAAATTCAGACCACATTTAAAAATACATAACTGCTTGTCCACCTGGAATGTGTCACCAGGCCTAATCTGAGAAGGGGTCTCTCTGGAGACATGACTTGTTTATTTGTTCCTTCTCTGAAGAAGCATATTCAATTTCTCACGTGTAACTTACACTTCCTTAAACATGACACCTGAAATCAGTTCACTCACTTTAAGCTGATCCTGCTTACATAACATGGGATTGGAAGCAAGCAATGCAATCCACAAAACTTTCAGCAATTCCAGTATGAAATGAGGACTCTCTCCAATAGGATACTCCAAGTGCTTGTCTGTTACAGTTCCTTACCATGACACGTTTTCCTATCAGGCAGCAGAACAAAGCCTCTTGGGCAGGTGCAGTAATAGGAACCAGGGATGTTCACACAGCCTAAAGTGCAGCCATGATTCCAGAAGCCACATTCATTAATGTCTGGAAAAAAAAAACAACCAAAAAACAAAACAAAACAAAAAAAAAAGACAACAAAACAAACAAACAAACAAACAAAAAACCTTCTTGTGTTAGGGAATAGATTCATGAAGATTCATTAAACAAGGTAACAGTCTGAAAAAGTACATACTTTTTTTGCATTTATTTCACAAAAATGTGTTTTTCCTAATGAACTGTAAGAAAACAAGTTTTCAGACTTCATTCAAATTAGTGTTATAAACCTTCTAGCAAAATGTACTTATGCTCTGTGTGTTCAGCATAGGTGCTTAGAGGACTTTGAAATAGATGCCTTTCCATACAGATTCCAGTTCAATTTAAATCCTGTACACATCCAAAACATGTACATTTGACACCTTCTTAAAACAAAGATTCTTTTTTAAAATTTGGATTCAACATAACTTAAGTAAAAGCCTCAAAACACAAGCGTAGTAAAAGCTAATATTCAGGAATCAAACCTGAGAATTTCCTGAGAACTGGAATACTGATGCTCAGGCAAGTTTGTAAATCCTGCAATCTAGGAATTCTGATGCCATTACGTCTTATAAAATCTGAGATGCTTTAAAAATTATTATGTTATCTATTATTAATAGCAATTTTAGATTTTTAATAAAACAATCCAGATAAAAATACTTAGAATTTCTAAAGAATTTCTAGGAATTTCAATTTTTTGAAATGATGCTTCAGAAAGACATCTTGTTGCTGGATTATTGCAAGTTTCACCTTCAGTGATACATCCAATGTCATCCTTATTTTAAAACAATTATCACACATAAGCATTTCTACTTTTCTGAAGCTCCTTTATCTACTCAGACTAAGACCAAAATTTCTCACAAGAATGGCACTTACTTTCATAGGTCTCTTTTAAAACTATTTCAGACTTGGGAAGACACAAAACTGAAATGGCACAATTAAATTTTTAAAAGCTCATAGTAATTTTTCAAACTCAAGATAATAAGTAAAAGAACAGAAGAATTTTTTCATGTGATGGAATAAAGCTGATTCGAATTAATGTATTACCTTCACAAAACTGTTTATTTCGACTTAAAATAAACCCACTAGAACATTTACACCGATGTGTCCTTGAGTCTGGCCTGCAGATTCTTCTTCTGCACTTTTCTCTGTTCAAATCACAGATTCCTTTTTCTGAAAGAACAATTACAGTGTAAGTAGAATGGAATTCTTATCATATTAACCTTCCAGTAGAAAGATGATAAGAGATGTATTTTCTTCTCAACATCTGCTTGCTCAACCAAGCTGAGGAATTTCTTATTAATACAAAATAGCTTCATTTTTTTCCATTGGTAAAATCAAGAAAAAAAAAAAAAAACCAAAAAACCAAACAGCCACTGTAAAAGTTAAAGTACTTGGAATACAAGGAGTAGGTGTGTGCAATCATTTTGAGCTCTATGCCAGCACAAGCAGATTTAGAGAGAGCATGAACTAGGGGATGGTTTGGTTTGGGTCCATACCTAGAGTGACTATGAAAGGGAAAATTCAAGTTTCCTACACCCCCAGTCCTGCACATGATTATATATTACTTTGTAAAACACTCAGAAATAAGAACAACAGAGAGGAAGCACACATACAAAAAAGACAGAGAAGAGAGGTTTTTAAGACACAGCATACAAAGATTGTTGTTGTTGTTATTATTAGTGGAATATCATTGCCACATTCCTGCTCATATTATTTAACAAAAAATATAACAGGAGGTTATAATGACCATGTGTTTCATTTGGGCAAAAGGTATTAGCACATTCTAGAGAATCTGTGAACTGGTGACTCTATAATAAATACAAGCATTATAAATGTTGAGCTCAAATTTCAAACTCAGAACCTTTCTTCAAAGAAAGAAGAAAAAATATGCCCAACATTTTTTTTTGGTCTCCAGGAGCCTTCCTATTTCTCCTGCTTCACAGGAAAAGCTACTCCAGTATCCTTTCTCATGGGAAGGATTTGCAGAGCCTCATATCTGTGCTCAGCTATATTTCAGGGCTGGTGCTTTCACAGATATGCAGTACTCATTGTTTTATTTTTGTCTCCAAAATGGTTATTTTTGTTTGAACTGATGCTACTGAATGTGGGTGTGCAGCCACACAAAATGCTGTCTTTGCCCTGGGCTGTGTGCATAAGGCATCACGGGCTCATACAGGCAAAGAAATGCATATGGGACCAACTTTTTTCTGCTGTTTCCCATTCACAATCTAAACTCCAAGAGGTGGATAACTGCATAATATTTAAGCTCCAAGTTTATTCTTCTGCCAGCTACAATAGAGAAAACGTTAGCCCCTTGGTGGAAAGATAGATCACATCTATAAAAGCAATAACAGATAATTTCCCACACAGACACTGCAGCTTGGCTACAGGCACAGACACCTTGCACATATTTGGTTAACTGGTTAAGTCTTCTCTAGCAAAGGTCATACCATTAAATGCAAAATTATGAATGGATGACAAGGTAGATATTATCTATGTTATTTAGTATGTTATCTTTTAAGAGACTAGAATTTGTGTGGGTTTAGGTGAGCTTCTTGTTTTGTAGAATTAATTTTGAATTGGAGACAATCTTTTTCCACTGCAACTGAATCAGGAACATACAGTAGTGGAGAGTCTAATCTTCAAATACAGATCTCATTAGAATGACAAAAGTGAAAGTGCATGCAACTACAAAACAACAGAGTCTAAAAACAAGACTACATTCAATGCTGCATCATATGCTTATCATTGCTACTGATTTTTCTCCCCATGGCTGTACCATTATTGATCTAAGTGGTCTAAAAAGAACTAAGACACCTGGGAGTTACATGAAAAAATAACAGAAGTTATAGTTTTGCCATCTGGAAAATCTCTAGAAGATAGTAATTCTTAACTGAATAAGTATTAGAACTCTATGTAGCCATACCAATATTTAAAAAACCAATTACATTTCAAAGCTTAGTGGTGATTGAATTATGAACCACAAAGTTTATAACATAATATTTTCTGGAAGAACACCATGACAAAGCACTCTTACTAACTTATTTGTGTTTTACAGGGTTTTTTTCCCCTCCCATCACCTGTTTTACATGGAAATACGTATACTTATATATTAGCCTCATGCTTGCATCTTACACTGGAAAAAAACACAATATAATTTCTCAAAAAAAAAAAAAATTACAAGAGTATTGAATATCATTAATCTGTTAGGAAAGATTCCTTCAAAGAATTCCAGAGGCAGTATTTGAGATTTTAAGGTATTTCAGATATTTTATGAGCCATTATTAAAAGTGACACACCAAAGTTCTTCTGTGGGGTTACAACAAACCCATAGATGAATTAATGCTCTTCTATCTACTAATTGGCCCTGACCAATCCAAGGAAGTCATTTGAAAGAGAAAGGAAAGAAAGGACCTGAGGAATTTAAGTAGCAAAGAAAGTAATTCAAATTCCAGTAAAAAATCAAATCATATTAGTTGCACATTTCTCCTAAGTTTCCTTTTCATCTGAAGGAACTCACTAGTTATCTGCTTTAAAGAAGGCTTGATATTTCACAGCTGACACTGCGTTGTAATGTACATTTTCTTAGCTTGTACAGAGCATGCAATTAGTCTAGGTATGCTTTTATCTTCAGGTTTCTCTGTTGTAAGATCAGCTATAAATCCCATTTGAACTCCAGGCTCATTAGTCCTCCTTTCATCCCCGTTCTTGCATTGGATAAGCCAAGCAATGCACATACAAAGTCCAAAAAGTTCATCTGGATTCAGCCTCTTAAGCTTCTTTCTACTCCATCACTTCCCAGACATTCTACAAAGAGTTATTTGGAGTTTCTTTTAAAAAGCCTACTGCTGACAACACTTACTATCCTACAAAAATTTACTAAAATGTTGGAAATATACATACATTTGAAAACATTGGTAGGTTATCTATTAATAAAAGCAGGGAAAGCCCTTTTCCATGGAAAGAGAAATGCCAGAAAGCAGAATGCTTGGGTGGAAGAAGTGGAGTAAATCTTCTGAGAGAAGAGTAAAAGCTAAGTGCCTACAATCACTGAAATTAAGCTGCACATTCTTGCCCTAGCTCCTCTATGGGAGGGCACCAAATGTGTCAGTAGAAAAAAGGGCTTCCATTTGCCAGGACAGCCATTTCCCCCAAAGTAAGGACAGATCAAGGATTGTCTCTGAATAGAGACTCCCTGTGCTTACAAGGGTAAGCTTGATTTCCAGGAACACTGATTTCTGCATCTCAGCAGGTCTTGGCACTGTAAACAAAGCATTTGAAGCGGAAAGTTCCTTTGAAGGTTTTGATTTTCCCACTCAGACCAGTCTTCAGAGGGCACAGGCTGCATGGTACAGCTGTTGGTTGGCATGAAGAAAGACAAAGTCTGTTTTACAGCAGCTATTTAGAAATAGTTCAAAGACATATTTATATATATATATATTCTTCCCATGTCTTTATACCTCTGGGAATCCATAGCTGTCTTCCCTTGGGAGTTGTGCAACCATTGCTTGGCACACAAGTCTTTGCTCCACTGCTCTTACCCAAGCAAAACAGGTGACAAAAGCTGTTCCATTAAAGCAGGAATGGTCTGCTCCCCAGAGACTAGAGGACAAGGCATTATTTCCCTGAACATCCCCCACTTCCTACTGCCTCAGCAGGAATCCCCAGGGAAGGTGAACTATTGCAAGTCAATTACCTTCATTTTTGGATGCACAGTGAAAGGCAGTGAGACAACAATTCATACTGTGGGCTGCAATTGGTATCAATTAAAGAGGCAGGAGTCTCTTATCCTATAGTTGTTATAGCAGCTTCAATACTGTCTAAGACCTGGTGACTTTTAATAGAATCATTTCACAGCAAAGCTGAGACATCCACTTGTAGACCTGTAGTACTGTGTGCTCAAAAACCTTTGCTGCCATAACAATCAGTTGCTTAGATGTGCTTTAGATTAAAATATCCAGAATTATGCAGACATTTGGTGAAGATAATGTAGGCAGAAGGTTAAAAATCTGTATGCTTTGTGCATTTAGCAGGAAAGCAGAAAAATATCGTTGTGCAAAGAAAATCAAGAGAATGAGAAGTCACATCTTCATGTGTATATAGATTAATGAAACAAGCAGCTCATGCTCAGCATGCTTCTACCCTGATACTCAGCTGGAACTGCACATACTGAGTGGAACTGTGGACCACTGAAGTGAAAAAAAACTTTTTTCTTTATTTCACTGAGGCCTGGAATTTTACCAAAGAAAATTCTTACTGCAGAGAATCAGAGTGTATGACATTATTATTCTCACACATAGCAGCATTACATTTACTTACCCAAATCCTGAGAATCAATCCTTGCACCTGGCTGCTTAAATGGATGTACTATTTTTATCTCCACCGGTGGGAAAAATGATGGCTTCAGGCTAATTGTGACTACAACTTTTCCAGTATATTTGTTGGCTCTCCATATCATGCCAGACTTCAAGTCTGAGTAGTACAGGTGCTCAGCAAAGAGAGACATACCAAGCAACTGATGTCTACAAGAGAAGAGAACAAAGTGGTACATTACCTTATCCCAATATATTTACTCACTTAAACATTTTATGAGTGCTTAGTTCAGTCAAGTTCATTGAAAATTACCTTTTTGGACACACACTATAGTATCTTCTCTATATGAGAATCAGAGAATCAAGAGGTACAGAGACATTCCCAAAATAATTCAGCACTCAATCCTGCAAATTTTCAAGAAATAGACACAAAATGGATAACCTGCATTTCTCACATGTTTAATGATCTATTGGTCAGGACTGACTTAACTGGGAGAGAAAGCCTAGGTGTGGCCCTGCTTCTGGTGAATCCAGCAACTAAAATGGTAACTTGGTCTGTTGAAGGATGTAGGTCAGATACGTCCCACTGTTTGTCAATATCCAGTGCCTGCTCTGACAATTCTGACTGAGGAAATCGGGGTGGAGATGGAGTGGCAGGAATAGGGCACTCCTAAAATCCATCTTCTGCTGCTTCTGCTATCTCAGGAATGTAGGTTCCATTCACTAGTAAGTTATAGCAGCTAGCAGAAATCACAAAAGAGCCAATTATTAAATAAGAGAGAAATCAGAAAAAATACTGAAAAAGGTATTTTTGTCTTCTACTTTTCAGGAAAACACAATCCAGGTAGAAAACAGAATCCAGATCATCCAGGCTAAAGGATTAATTCCCCAGTGAACAACAACAAACTCAAGGGAGAAAGAAAAAAAAGTAAGGAAAAATCCAAACTGACTGCTGGCAATGTAGGAAGAAGCCAGTTTTTTGTTCATCATATGAAAATGGTATGCCACATATTTAAATAAGCAGGCCAGCAAAAATATATTTTTCTCAGTTTAAATCCCTTTTCCACACATGGCGACCCAACCATACTGAAAGCCACTAGGGTGACAACCTTTTCCTGATCCTCTCACTGACCCCATGGCCACTACTGGCCACCTGTACCCCTGCACAGCATGAAAACCAAAAGATCACGGGTCTAAGAGCCCCCTCAACCATGCTTAGCACTTAGCACTGGCACTGGGCAGGACAATTCTCTTGCACAGCACAGTTTTCACCACATCTGCTGATGGAGAGGCTGAGCACAGGGCCGAGCCTCCCCAGCCAGCAGCTAAGGAGGACAACAGGCTTAGATGAGGATGGAGTTCAGTCTCCTGAGCACAGCTCAGACACCTGAGCTCACCCACTGTGACCTTGGATAAATCATTTAATCTCTCCTTTTGGCTCCTCTATCTGCAGAAAAAGGCCACTAATAAACATTCAGAGAGGATTTCTAAGGATTAATTAGTTATCATTTGCTGAAAGCTTGGAAGATGGAGAGTGCTGAGTGGCAGTATTATCCTTATAACAGTGACATTTTTCCATTTTCTTATCATTAATATTACATTTGCAGTCACAGGCCATTTGCATTACACTTTATACTCCTCATGTTGTGAACTGACCCAATAAAAGGGATGATGAGGGAGAGAGCTTAATTGCATCCCTGAAATGAATAGTTTTTTTCTGACAAGCTGAGGAAAACTCACCGGACAGAATTTCTGAGGAAATGAACACCTCCACCATCATAGTCACATGATCCAATATGGGACATCTCTTTTCCGTGGTCATGTTGGATCCAGTAGAGCTTTGTGTCAAGCAAATCTAGTGAGATGGCCTTTATTTTTTCTGTAGTTTTCAAAATATTTATCATATCACTTCCACTGAGGGACACTCGATGTATGCTGGAAACTGTACCATCTGAAGACATAAATAACAGCCTGCAGGCAAGAGAGGCATGTTTAAAAAAACAAAACAAAAATCCTCACAACAAAAAAACCCCCTACACTTTCAAAATCACATCACAGCTACATACTCTTTATTGAGTTATTTAGTTGCTCCTCTATACAAAATTTCTCAGTGTGGTATTAGACTACGAGTACTTCTGGAGATACTAGAAACCAGTATTACTGGAGGTAGCAGCAATTTCCCTCAAGTAGGTCAAGCAGGAATCAGCCCAGCTTAACCACAAAGCACTTTTGTCTGTCTCTCTACTTTGTTCAGCCATGGAGTCAAAGAAACTGCAAATTACTTCTCAAATCTATGGGGAGCTCCTGCAAATTTCAGGAAAGGCAGGTGTGATGTCCAGGCCCTAAATCCCACTGAGATGGCAAGATTACAAAGAGTATTAGCAGTGCTACTATCATCAGTAGATTGGTTTATGTACAAATGTGGTAGGAATGGACACATGAGCCTTAATATTAAAATAGTTGCGTGGGTTGGAACTAGATGACCTTTACAATCTCTTCTAATCCATTTCTGTGATTCCATGAAGCCACAATCATAGTACTGTACATATTTGGAGTCCGTTTCCATGAAATTACCGACTCCTTTAAAATTACCTTTGTTCAGCATCAATGGTAATCCTTGTGGGACGGCCAACAGCTCTTAGAAGAACTCGGCGTTTCTTCCCATTCATGTCAGTTGCTTCTATGGTTCCTTTCTGTCTGTTGGCCCAGAGAATGTCTTGATTTATCCAGTCAATAGCAAAGCCTGAAATGCCTTTGTCTATGTAACATAGTCTCTGTAAACAAGAAAAAATGAGTTGACAAGAGGAATCCTAATGACTGCTCTAAACTTGGCTTTCATTACAGAGAATAGAAGACCCAGATGAAACTTTCCAGTTCATTCATTTGCCTATTTTAATTTTCTTTCTGACCTGTAGCTATTCCTCTTGCTTTCTCTTTCATCACTTTCATATGGTCTTTGTGCTTATATGCACCCCCTCTGAACTGAGTGGCTCCCTGCAAAAGGACAAACTATTCTGCACAAAAAATATACTGAATTAATATTTAGCTACAACTTTTTGCACCCTATGAAGCACCCAGGCCTGCACTGTTACAGATGGAAGTCTCCTAACACACTGCTGCTGGACTGCTTCCCCTTAAAATCAGGGGAAAATACATGAGTGAAAACTCCACATAGGTAAATGATACTGGCAATTTCTCTCAAACAAAAGAACACTCTCACAGCAATAAAGTTCAGCCAGAGCAGCCTGTCTGCCCTTCTTAATCAGCCAGTGCAATGAACTGCACTGGTTTTTGCTGAACAAAATGCTAATAGCATATATGCAACCATAGAAAGCAATAAAAGGTTTGAGAAAAAATTAGTATGAATTAAAGCACATTCTTCTCATAGCATTTGTGTCAGTTCGTGTTACAATAATCTTGAAGATGTTGCAATGTCAGAGAATAATCTATAGCTGATAGAAACATTAAAGTCTACAAAGCCTTAGCTTGTTTGAATTTCCTCTCCTGCATTTTTAACTCAATTGTCTCCTACATTCATCTGATCCACAGAATGTATTTTATGAACTGAATGTGAATGCCAGTAAAACAGCCTGGGCTCAGGGTGAGAACTATTACAACAGCAAAAGCGAAGTGCTTATCAATAAACAGTAAAGGCAGAACTGTACTCAAGGAGCAGGTGGTTTCCACAGAGGGGTTTACACCATTAACTAGAAGAATTCCAAAGAACTGATTACCTCTCGTTTTGTGCCATTTAGATTAATTCTTTGAAGTAGTCGCCTTTCAGAGTCAACCCAATACACTTTCTCTTCTATATAATGAAAATCCAAAAGTGTTGATGGGCCAGTATCAGAAACCAATCTTTCATGATTTGTCCCTTCAGTGTCAATTCTAAAGATGGCATTTCCACGGCTAAAAAGCAGGAATGGTGCTGGATCTGGTGTGGAGAAAACAAAATGGGACTAATTAATTGATAATAATTACATTTTTGCTGCATTAAATTCTCATTGGTTGCATACTAGTCAAAGAGAAAGTTCAAGATTTAGATGTCTCGTTTCTTAATAGCAACTTTCTAGGTGTATCACAGACAACCAGTAATATATAAATGTAGTGGTCCTTTAACATCTAATGCTGAAAATTATGGCAAAATCTGAGTTAGGAAACTGAAACGACAGTGGTTGTTACCACTTATCCCAAATCCTACAGCCCAGTGAGAGATCAGAACAACTGCTGCATGCTTGCCAACTGAGGTTGAAAGAAGTTTGCCATGGAGGTGCCTCCAAGTTGAAGATCACTTAAACTGTTGTACTATAGAAAGAATTTATTACAGAGAGGTAGTCTGGAACCTTCCTTTAACTATCCAAAAAGGGAAATTGAAGATCCCAATACAGGAAAAAGGAATAAACTGGAGATTGGGGGGGTTTCTTGTGCTGCAGAAGGCTGAAGGAAAACAAAAGATCTGTACTTAAAACTCTGACAGCTCAAAAGCAATAACTTCTTCCAGACAAAATCTCTATTTGTAATGAGCAAAGGGAAAGAATATAACAGTAATTTTACATAAAATATGTTAAAATGAAAGGTGCTCCAATTACGCCCAATACTCCAGAAAACCAATTAGGGCTGAAAGTGATGAACAGCTAGGATGATCCCAAAAGCCTTGATGCAACCTTAAAACAAGGTGATAAGTATGGAAGTACAATTAGTATGGCCTAATGATTTGAGTTGATTCAGTTTTATCAAGTCCTTCTTTTTTTTTAGGGTATCTCTTTGTTTTTGGGGTATCACTGTAGAGCACAATAAAGATTGCAGAAGGAACCTTAACTACCTTTCCAAACCACAAGGGTTTTCATTTAAGCTGTCTGTCAAGTGCATATAGCAAAGTAGTTCTTATGTAACCAATACTTTGTAACTTGCATTTTGAAAATAAACATGGGTATGCTGTTTGTTATTTTGTTATTTCATATATATATATTTATTTATTTATTTATTTATATATACACACATATTTGTGGGCATCAAGTCTATTCTTTAATTTACTACTAAAAAAACCATACAAAGCATAAATTCCATTGTGTTAGTAATGCTGAAATTTTAGATCATGGTTGCTTGAAACAACAGATCCTGGCATACATGCCGTCCTCAACCTGACTGACTTTGAAATGCAATTATTGATATAGTTCTAACAGAATGACAGCTTTCAAGGCTATGTAATCAATGGCTGAATTATTCTACAATGAAAAATCAGCTTTCTATTTATTTGAAATGGATGCCTGAAGATGCACTACTGCCAGTTTTCTTACACATACACTTTTAAAATTAAACTGGTTTTATTGACAAGGTTCACTTTTTTTAACTAAATCTTTTTTTAACTAAATATCTTCGCTATTAGCATGAAAATTGAAGCTTTAAACTGAACAAAAAGTTCTTCTACAAAATTGAGATAGATGCTTCACCTTCATAGTTGCAAGAATGCTTAATTCTCCTTTCAAAGCAGAGGAATGAGACAAATTTTTATTTCTTCAAGTGAAGAAAATTCTGATGATCATCCAAGATGTAATTTTGTCTTGTTCACAGGGAAGATGGTCAGTACACTCTTTCTATGTTAACAGAATGTTTTGAATCTCAAAATTTAAAGCTAGCACCTAATTATAGCAGCTGCTTATGGGATTTTAATTACTCTCTTTTCCTGCTGCTACTTGAACTGACCAACCCCATATTTGAACAATGAAGACTTGCTTCATGTCAATGTTAAATGAAAGCTGAAGAGTGGCCAGGCTGATTTATTTAAGGGATTTGACAGCTACTGCCTGCAGTTTTGCCAATTAGTTGACCAAGCATATTTATACACTTTGGTTTTGTCCTTTCCACTCTGTGAATTCCCTGCCAGGAACCTGTGAATGAGGCTCCAAATGGAACAAGAACTGAACAAATCTAACTTTTGCTTCAGAGGCACCAGTCAGATTTAGGACTCAATTTTATCAGGGGTTTACCAGGTAAACTGTATCTGCACCAAAGATCTTCTTGTCTTTATAACATGAGGGTATTTCACCTGGTGTATCCCCCACAGAAGGGTTTATACCCGATTTAGGGGTTCCTTATCCATCACAGGAGCTCTATCTGTCACTTTCTGCTGTTACTATAAATGGTAGCAATAACATGTTAAAAGTTGAAGTACTCCAATATGAAAAAAAGATTGTTCTCTGAAAGATACCTGTGTACAAATGTCACTGGGAAACTACACATTGGTTTTCACTTCAGTTCAGAAGTGTAGAGCTTGCAAAGGAACTATAGATGTTTAGGCAGGACCACAAAAAATCCTATTTGGGTCTTTGTTGCTGATATTTATGTTGCTGATAATTATGATGATTCTAGGGTCTGGACTATAATTGTGTTGATAGCAGTTTAGGAGCTCTTCAGAATAATTTTGGTTATGTTCATGATCCCAAAATTGACACAAAGGGACTTAAGTACAGCTCCCACTTCTCAGGTCAGAAACGTGCTTTGTCACACCCCATCTCTGCATTAGCAAGATAATCTTGGGTAAATACTAGCCAAAAAACAGAAAACTTGAGGTCCTGGATCAGAAAGGAGCTATGGTGTATCCCAGACAGGAGCCAAAGCCAAGCCTTCAGGAAATCAAAGTTGAGAGGTAAGAGATGAAGTTCAGAGCACTCCCACCACATACTCTAGATATAACATAGGATTAAGCTAATCAATCTGACTCATTTTTTTTTTTCCCTGGGTAGCATCAGTTCAGGACAAAATGAGGCTTAATCAAAGGCTGCAACTGCAAATATTTTCCTCTCAGAAGAGCTAAAAACTTCTACATTTAAATGCATCTCCCACATTTAAAAATCAATTTATATACTCATGTCAGAGGAAGGGAGAGAAATAACTCACAGTAGCATTCATGTTCTAACTGCCAATGGATGAAAGCAAAAATAAGGGCTTCCTGTTTCCTAGAACCTAACATACTGTCAAGACACCAAGGCCAACAGACTGAAAGCAGCCAAGGCAGCAGAATCTTTTGTACTGCCATGACTTCTTGGAAGTAAGGATGGGATAAGAGAGTCTACAGTTTTAAAATGGCAGAGAGAGCAAATAGGATGTAATTTTTAAGTTTGGTGGTTTGTTTTCATAGATACATTCATCTTTCTACCACCATAGTTTACATTCTTCACCATCATTCTTCTGTGGCATCCACTTCTGGCCTTGCCAATTACCCACACAGTAGCAGAGGCAGTTTTTTTGTCAGCAAACCAGAAAACCCCAGTCACTGACCAGTAGGGACCAGCATGGCTGGTTCACTTTGAAAAGGAATGCTAACTGAATCTCTAAAGCCCTTTTTCTGTTATCAAAAAAGAAAATATCCTTACCGTTCACATAGCAAGACTGCTTGTCAATACCCAAGGAGTAACCGGGCAAACAGGAGCAGATGTACGACCCTGGAATATTGATACAGGTTTGGCCACAGGTTCCCAAACCACCTTCAAGGCACTCATCAATATCTGAAATAGGTATTTGAAAAAGATCAGGAAAATTCAGCTAGCAAAAGCAGTAAAGAACAAGGAGAAAGAATACCTTTGACAAACTTATCTGATAATAAATTGTCACAAAATTTAATATCCCATCGTTAAAAAATGAAATTAGTATGGCTGTGTATTCCTTCATGCATTGGTTTCAGAATTATTGGAGTGTAGGGAGGGTAATTTATCATTGTCACAGTCAGGGTGATTTTGGAGGGTGTTGGGTTTTTATTTCGGGGGTTTTTTTTGACTGTCAAAGGAAATTACTCTTCTTCCTGGTGTTTGGGCACTGGTCTCTACTTGCTTAAATACAGGGAACAGACTTGTTTTATTTGTTATTATTTGCTATGCGTATGTAGCTTGCAGCTGCTTGCTTCTATCTTTATCTCTTTTTCAACAGTAATAATTTTGCCAACAAATTAACAGACTTTTCAAAACAGTAAAGCAGAAAACAGGCTGTCACAGCACTGAGATCAACACTGAGCTTATTTTTGTTTGAGTCAAATCTCAAACAGACATACAAAACACTAAAATTCCCACTGTATTCTGACAGAAACAAGTCCAAACCAAGGCACTGAGCAAATTAATTAGAAACTAGGTTTTTAACTGGTAGGTTAGGCTAGAACCTTTAGGAATTGAAAGATATTTGAAGTATTTATGTTGTTTTATCAGGGCTTGAAGAAGTGACTATTAGGTCCTAATCAAAGAAATTTATTTTAAAAAAAGATTACCACTGAGGACTGTAGTTTATATTAAGGGGGAAAGAAATCCACAGTACCATGAATAATTGTCCCACAAAATTGAGATAAGTTTTACTTCCTGCTGAAAACCAACACATCTGACAGTAACTTCCCAAGGTAGTTGATGTCTAACAGTACCGTATGCTGCTATATTTCTTGTATATTTTCCTTCTTCAACTACTGTGTGATGGTTGCTCTAAGGAGCAGCTTTTTTCTTGCCCAAGTTCTCATTGATGTCAGTGGCTTTTGTTCTGTGCTTTACCATGTGACTCGACACATGCAGGAGTAAAAGAATGAACACATTTTGTTTTAAAGAGATACATTTGAATAAGTCACTAAAGAACGTGGATTCACAACCAAAACTAGGTCTGTGAGTGTTATGTGAGATTTCTCTTAGTTTAAAGAACAGCACCTTGGTTACAAGGAACAGCAATTTAACCAGCTCACAAAAGACTTTGAAAGAAATTTTCTCAGCAACTCAGGGGGACCAAAACAAGCTGATCTCTGTTATTCCGCGGTTCTGCAAACCAGTTTACTTAACTGCTTTAAAGAAAATATGCTCAGAAAAAAGTGTTCAAAGGGTTTTCCTCCATGCTCAAGTATCAAAGGTGTTCAAAAAGAATGTCAATGTTTTCAGCCACCTAATGTGTCTGTACCAACTAGGGAAAACTTCCATATTGTTTACTGAGTTTTCCCACAAGTTTGTGCTCCGAAGAGCAGATGAACTCATTTGACAACATATGAAATGTAATCAGAGCACATGCAACTGATTCCTGTTTGATTAAAAGATAAAGCAGAAGCATTTTCAGCAAGATAATTCCATAAAGTACTCTAATTCTAATCCACAATTTTCTCCAAACAATCAGCTTTCAGGAGCATATTTTCCCACATGTTCTAGGATTGTACATTCCATTCTCCACGGCATTAAAAGAGAAACTCTTCCAAATCCCCTCTAGGAAGGTTTGATGGGCTTAGAAGTGTGTTAATGTGCTACAGACACCACGGACTGCAGGTGACCACTAAAACTAGATACTCCTGGCAAACACTGCCTGGATGCCACTGGAGCTAAAGGGCTCTTCGATAGCCCAAGAGGGAGGCTCTGGGGACCTCAGCTCCTTGTCCAGCTGCTGTCAGTGTCAGGCATGAACACTGTTTCCACTCTCACCCTGATGCACTGGTTATTGAATCAAGGAACTGACTGACTAAGGTGGACACTTGACATGATCCAGCTACCAGCACCACAGTAGATGTGAGAATGTGTTGATAATGTTGTTTATGTTTGTCACTATACTTTTATGACAGTAATAACTTTCTAAATGAGCCTGAAGTTATTTCTCTGTGGAAATTACAAGTATGGCAACCATGAAAAAGGCAACCGTGTAGATATAGGATTGCTAAAGAAAGAGGTTGCTTGATTAAGCAATGTGAAGCTTAATCTGATGAGCCATTATTCAATCACGATAAAGAGCACATTAACTAAGAGCAAAAAAATAGGCCTGGTCTATAGATTGGATCTGAAAGACTGCTTTCTCTGAGAAGGATTTGTGTTCATAATGGACAAAAAGCTAACCTCTTAGCATTTTACTGGCAAGAAAATTCAAATCACAACACAAACAAACACAGGAAAAATTAATGACTGTGAGGAAAAAAAAATTGCTTTTCTATATGGCAGTGGTCAGACTATATTGGCATGCTGTTCATATTTCTCTGATAAAAGTTGCTAAAAGATCATAAAAAATTAGAAACTGTATACAACAAGGATAGAAAGCCTGATTTGAAGGTAAAGAAAAGTGCCTTTCTGTGAGAAATTCAAGAGTTCAGAATGCTTCTATTATCAGAAAGAAGCTTGAAGAAGGATTAAGCACCACAAATTAATACCTTCACAAAGAAAATGTAGCAGATTTTCTAAAAGACACTATAATCTCATTCAAGAACAATTTATCAAGCACTGGTATCTGAGAACTAAAGCCAGGGAATTCACATTGAAACATTAAATTCACATTTTAACAGGAAGGGTGAATCACTAAGGGAACTAGCTACAAGGGAAAACCCTGAAGGCAGTGAATATTCTAATTCAGGGTCAGACTGGGAAGACCTGCTTTACCAAACACAGGTTACTGGGCAACAGACCAAGGTAAAGTAATAATGACCCTTTATTTCCAGGGGGGATTTAATAGATTTATATGAGTGTACAAAACTGACTGTCCAAGAATGAGAACACTGATTGATCAGGCTACAGGAATTCACACTCTTTCCCAAGTAAATGCACCAGACGAGAAGATTTCAGGTTTATCAGCCTACCCATTTTCATCACCTCAAAAATTCACACAGTAAAAGTAAATCCCACACATACTGAAGAGCAAACCATGGCTCCAGCTGAAGAGTGGCTCTCGTGGAAGGAGAGCTGCCCAAGAAAAGAGCAAGGGCACAGTGGCCACAGGCAGCTCAGCCACTGGACAGTGCCCTTCCAGTAGTTAGCAGGAAGAGCCAAGAGACACAGTATTACTGTGGAACAGGCTACAGCACTGTGAATGTTTAGCTTCTATGGCTTTAACAATGGAAGAGGATCCTATGCTTAACTCCCTCTCTTTGTTGTTTAAAGTACAAAAATCTCCAACCAAAATTCCCAATCTGAACCAACCAATCAACAAATCAAACCACCAATCAATCAACCAAAGCAAAATAAACAAAAAAAGTTGGTTTTTAAGGTTTAGGAGAACTCAATTACAAAACCATCCATCAGGTGTAACTAACAGTGCCTTCATCTGCACTTTTAGGGCCAAAGGAAAGCATGGAGTTGCATCCTGTTGAAGCTGTTTTACGTGTCCTGGCAACCACATCCCCCAGTGGGAACTTTACTCTGTGAAAGAAATCGGCTTAGTGAACACAAAAGCTGTCTGCAGTGCCCTGACAGCCAGCCCTGAAAGGAAGAATGAGGTTCTGCTTAGTTCTCAAAGACTTCTTTATGCAAAAAATGCCTTGAGAATCAGCAAAAACGATGAATCATGTCATCACGATGTTGGCAGCTCTCAAAGACTTTGCATACAAATATACTACTTTATTGAGAGTCCTGAGAAAGGCTCTGGTTGCAGAAGGTTGAAGTATTAGTATGCCTGGCAAGGACACAGAGAAACCACAGTGAACCAGAATTTGAATTTCATTATGGCCCCAAATATATACATTATATACATAAAGTATACGTGCAGATACATACACTCAAATAACCTCATGCAAATCTAGTTCTTGGTGAGTTGGACTCATGATTAATTCAATCTGCTGTATCCATCCACCACCATAAACTTTTCAATGAGGCTGAACATGAAAATTCATCTGGGTGAGAAAGAAAGCAGCTCATCGCTTTTATCTATTGTGATTAAAGCATCCAGCTCAAAGAACAGAAGATAATTAGAAATGGAAGAAGACACTCCAGCTATCAGCAGGTCAAAATGAAACAGATGATGCACAGTTCAGTATCTTTTATCTCCAATTTTAAATGAGGCTTAAAGTACAACCTGGTCAATCACAATTTTTGAGAGGGTAGAGGTTGTGAAATACTCATGTACAGTGGTGAGAAATACAATATGAACACAATGAATGCATTACAACTCCTGGTGTCTTCCAGCCCAGAGATGATCATGTCACAGATATGACAGCAAGTGAGAATATATGATTTATCAAGTATAAAATCAAATCAAATTTAGAATTGAAATGAAATTTAGAAAACAGTTGTAGGCATCTTGTACAGAAAGGGCAAAAAATCCCCAGGTACAACAGCTTTTTTTTTTTTTTTTCTTTCTGGACTCTGATCCCAAGTGTTTACTCACTGGAAATGGAAAAATTGAAAGAATGGGAAAGAAAATTCTACCTTTGAATAAATTCTATGCGAAATAAAGTCTCTGTATAAATTAGTAGCTACAAAATAGACCTCTACGTCCCAGATCATGCAACTTCCAACATATTATTACTGGCTTGGATTTCAAAGATGGAAGCCATGAGGCATCATCAAATACTGTCATCCAGCTCCCTTTAAAATCAGATTTCAAATTCCGTACTAAAATGTAGTCAGGATTTTTTTAGAACAGAATACAAAATTAGTAACTGCTGTTTTACACTGGGCAAAACAATGAGTTTTTTAATATTAGTCACTGGCCTAGGAGCCTGCCCCTTAGCCCTCTTTAGCATTAGGCATCATGTGATGGGTGATGCCATTTCTGTCTTTTCTTGTCACATATTTGCCTCCTTCCTATTTTGATCCAAGATTTTACAGCTGAAGATAGTATTTCTCCACATTCAGCTGGATCCAGCTGAATGTGAATCTTCTCATGAATTGGTCTGTGGTTCAGACTCATGTTCAAGAATTCCTGTCTACTATTTGGTAAAAATATTTACAAGCTCCTTTCTCCAAGTTAGTATAATAAGAAAGCTAGCTGGAAGACAGCTACTGAAAACAAGATAAAAACACACGTCCACTGCAGCTCTTCTGAAATGCAGAGGGAATCAGAGGCATCTTATCAGGTTTATCCCTGTCATGACAGGGGTATGGAACAGTTGCCCATTTCATTGGCTCTTACTGCTCCTTATGAGATACTTGCATAGAAGGAAAGGAGAGTTTTAAAAGTTTTGGCATTTCATATTTCTCAGAATACACAAAAGAAGTTTTAACAATTTGTCTTCAGAAATATGGAGTAAAGTGAAGACAGGATTTAGATAATTAAGGGGAATTTAAAGATGCAAAACAAAGAGTAATAACTTAATGTTCCTCATCTCTGTGGTAGGAGAGAGGTGAACAGGAAGAAAGAAAAGAGTAAATCTTGACACACAGAAGGAAGCATCTGACCAAAAGAGCTGACCTAGATAGCTGCAGTTGTCACCTTCAATTGCAGGCTGTAGCTCTGTAGGAATGAGCAGCATGTTAGCCCTGTAGAAGTGACAAGGGCTCAGCAGTTAATGTCAGAATATGGTAGAGATGTGCTGAGTTTAAGAACATACGATCAGTCAAAACTTCAATAATACGGGTTTTGTTTTGCTTTCTTCCAAGATTTTTTTACAATACTGTTGGGTATCTTAAAAATTATTATCTTTCTTCATTTTTCAAACTTATACAGTATTTAAAGTCAGCCCTGAAACCAAAGTACACTTCCAGTCTTGCAGTATCCAGAAGATAATATATTTACCTAGGATAGCCCCAGACTAACAGACATTAATATCTACTCTAAAACTGATAATGCAAGAGGCTGCTCTAGGACCTTTCTCAGACAAAAATGTGGAAAACTTTTTCAGTCTTGAGTAGGGAAAGCATCTATGCACCATGAGAGAATAAAAAACACTGTTGTTAATGTGGTGCTTCAGAAGGGCACAAGGCAACTGATTCCAGCAGGTATAGGCACATCCTCTGGTACACTGTGTTATGCTTACATTGTCAAATATGTTACAAATCTAAGCTCTCCTGGGACCAACTGTGCATATGATTTTTTGTTTGTAGCAATAATAGCACCTTTGTAGGCCGGACTATTTTTTTGCAGAGGTAGAAGGTTCTATGTTTCCACTGGGGTCTACAAAACAGGAGTTACTGAAGGTGACTGATCCACAGTCCTCATAGCATCTTAAAATAAGCTGTTAATTCAAGATGGCATGTCAAAAATTGCAGAAGTGCTTCAAATTCTACCATAACTTGTCCATATATTTATGCATTCATTCATCAGACTAGTTTTGCTCTGAAACTTTGTGATTTCTTCTCCCATACTTTCTTTCCTATAAGCCTTGCTGGTTTGGACTAACAATGCTTTAGAAAGGTCCCTTCTCTCTTGTCATAACAAGTCAAGATTCAAAAAATCTCTCTTAAAATAACTGTATAAAATTATGTGAGACATTTAGGGTTAGATTTCATCACACTTCCACAGGATGAGGAGGTCTTTGATCTTTGAATAGCCATAGAAATTAAAGGAACTAATTAAGGAGTGAGTTATTTAGCAATGTAAGAAGATGACCTAGACCTTTGTCTTAAGCCACAGTGTGGAAAACAGATCTAGAAAAACCTACACACGTTCTGGCAAGTATCACTTGTAACAATTCACTAACAAAGAACAGACACCTTCTCAATTCAGGGGAACCCTTATGGCTGGCAGGTTGCCACCACAGCCTCAGATGATGAAGAACATTTTGCAATTGGTGTATCTATTACAGCTCACTAAGAATGGTGGCCAAGCCACGATCCAGCTTGCTGTCATTGTTCACAGTTCAGTGGTATGAATCATGTCTCCCACTCACCACTTTTATCTCCAGTATTACCTTCAAAGCCTGCCTCCAGCTTCCTGCCACTTGCTTCCACTGCCCCCTCTGTCTCACATAATTACTGAACTAGAATATCACACATCTGATCTGCCCAGAGCACCACTTGTGTGTCCAGGACATGGAGGAAAGAGAAAGGGAAATCCCTTGCACCAAAGCATCCTGCAGTCCTACATTTCATGTCAAAATTTCACCATTGCTTAATCCCCTGTAATCCAGTGGCCTTTAATTGAAAAATTACCATGATGCATCTCATTTTTCACTTACTCTGTGTCATATGCAATTACTGAGAGTATGTCACAGTAACATCAACTCTTAAGCAGGAGATTTCTTCTGCTGCTATTTCTTAGAGAGTTTGTTGAGCTATTGGTCAATCTGTTTCAGTACTACAGTTCTTCATTCATACAGCAGGTAATTTTCAACAGAAGAGACTTTATGCAGAGCAGATTATGTCTTCATTAAAGGAAGTTCAGTATGCACCAATGTGAAAAATATGTCCACTGGGGAAAAAAAGCCTTTACAGCCTTCTATATATTAATATTTAGAGTGGGTTTTTGATTCATTGAACAGTAGCCAAGCAATTCCCTTCCTCTGCATAGGATTCTCCCATTATACACAAGCTCTTAACTGGGAAACCCAGAAATGCAGAAGCCATAGCTAATGGACATCCTAATGAGCTCTTGGAAGCTAAATACATGCTAGCAAATGGTATGGATCTATAGGAAAGGCTGTGTAAACAGCAACAGCTTCTAAGGATATGGCACACCCACTGCATGTATTTCAGCCTGAGCTTACAGAGGACCAGGCCTGGGCTGGTCCCATGGACCAAATGGCCACCAAGAGCAGAGAGGGAAGATGATCCCTACAGGGACACCCTCTGGTTTAAGTCTGCCCAAAGGGACTCCAGGCTGTGCACCTTGAGAGTGCTTTGCAAGGTAAAGCAAACATAGTAAGAGGTGGTAATATGGAGATTAATTTCAGAAGTGTGATTGTTGTTTGAACTGAAGCATCAGGGTAGGAGCACTCTAGGCATGTTTGGCTCTCAGATAAACCTTCAGTCAAGTTTACAATTTGTACACAAAAAATACCCAGTTTCTCCCCCCTCAATTTGACAGCATTTAACATGCAGGCCTCTATTTGTGCCTACAAGATGGTATTTCGTAGCAGACAGCACAGAGGAAGCACCTGTTACTGCATCGCTAGAATCATGAAAAGAACTGAGTCGGAGCCTCTGAAGCCCAAGGAATCTGAGGCAAAAGCTTTAATTCCAAGTATGAGGAGCTGCTCAAATCCTTTCAGAGCATTTCCTCATCTCCTAGCTGTAAAGCTCACAACTTTATTGGCTCTGGATTTCTTGAAAAAAACTGGACTTCACGGTATCAGGGTAGGGAGAAGGGTTCTGTCATCCTTTGTCTTACACTTCATAAAGAATTAGAATCTGCATTTTACATGCTCCAAATCACTGGAGATTATTACAGGAATGTTAGTGTTGCACATTTCTCCCAGACCTCCCTACCACAGTATTTTGCACACCTGCTATTCATGAGATGCACTATTAGCCTGAGAACACACATCTACATGCAATAATGAGCATAGAAAAAATAGCTTTTAAAGTTATCTAGCCCACATCTAGATGAATACTAATACATAATCATTAAAACACTCTTCATATATGTATACAGAAATATAAAAATACACCTATACTCAAACTTTACATATATTGAAGCATGAACACATGCATGCTCGTGTACTGAAACTATGGAGATCCTAAAGCTATGGCAAGGACTTTTGGTAACTGGAGAACAGTTAATATCTCTTAATGAGCAAATGAAAACCTATTCTACTTTCTGATAGTTAAACCAAGAGACAATGCTGATTTCTGAAAGAAAAAAAGAAGGAGTTCTATTCATTTTGAAATTCACCAGATATTGAGAAGCTGATTTATCAGTTCTGCCAGTACAACACATAAGCAATCTGTAAAAAAACTTTTCAAAAATTATAGTTATATTAAGATAATATAAATGCAGTTTTTCTTTCTGGGAATGTTCAGCACTTACCTACACAAGCAGAGTTTTCAGGCTTTAATCTGTATCCATTAGGACAGTTCCAGTGCTGCAGAGCTGAGAGGCTGACAAAACCAATTTTAAAAACCACTGGCAAAAAAGCAACAAGGAAGAGAAACATAATCTTGAGGGGTTTTTCAAGCTGTCACTAGAGAAAAACTAGCTTGTATTCAGTCATATCCAGGACAGGATGAGCATGTGTAATCCCAAAAGTTTTCTGCAAGCTGTCACTTTAGGCTCAGACATCTTATCACAATTTCAAGTTTTATCTTTGCCTTGCTTTTCTTGTCACTTTAGACCTTACTGTGTCTGACTACAACCTTGAAGAAATTCCTGGGAGATTTCTTCTCCACACACATCAGGGCTTTTTTTTCTCTCTCTCTTTCGTTTCTTTTTTTTTTTCTCTGTTTTGGAAGCCAAGTATGAAATGCCTGACACTCTTGCCACAAATTTAACACAGCTCAAAAGCCATGCTCACAAGGATCTCTTCAAATTTCCTTGCAATAAAGCTGCTGTTTAAATCTTTAAAGCAGAGAATTCAGAAAACACTTCAGCACAGCTCTCAGTGGAGTGCAGGGAGAAAAATCTCCAGGTACCGTCCCTCTCCGAAACGCAGTTGTTTTTTACATCCAGACTTGGATGGACTCCCCTTTTCTTTTTAAAGCTCTGCTTGCCCCACCTCTTCTCTTTTTAGTACCACTTGAGTGAACCCTGTGTTTGCACATAGTAATGTGGTCAGTGCCTTACTACAGGGAACTGAGCCAGCATGCAGATATCCAGCCACCCATAATAAATACAGTCTCTTTAGAAAAGCAACGCCTCCTGCTTGAGAAGTACCTGCTGCTTGCCAGCGAAGTTTTTTTCCACAGAGATTGTAGGCAAATTTATTCAATTCCTGTTCAATCATGATTAGTTGTATTCCTCTTAATATCATCATGTGTTTTACCACCAGAAACAAATTTTGTCATCAAAATATTTAATGTAAAAATCAGGGGAGAAAATCCCTCTGGTTTCTCTGATATGTTTTTACTGGAAATCCAAATTAGCTTAAGGTAAATTTCAGAACCAGGGTTTGTGTTTGTCATTTTGAACTAAAACTCTCTCTCTCAGGTCTGAATTTGGCCCTTATCCATTTCCAGAAGAATACCTGTTGTCAGAGACTGGGGTAACATGTTCTGAGCCTTGCAGACATTTATATGTACACTGATGCTGCACAAGGCTGCTGTCAGAGTGCAATGCTCTTTTGCACATGTTCCACTGAGGTATAAAAACTAGACAAATTCCAGATGCTCATAATTCTTCAGTAGTGAAAAAAAACCTCCTTTTTCCCAGTCCAGCCTAGGCCAGCAAAGCTCTAAAGTACAAACATAAGTTTGTCCTTCTAAGATTCACTGAATGCTGAAAGTGCTGAGATTTAAGCATGTGTCTAAATGGTTGACTGTGCCAGGCTTTGTTGAGCTAACTACTCTGAGGCAATCTGGTTCTGTCATTTCTTTCTTTCCTTTGATTTTTTAAAAATTTATTTCTGGAGTGTTGTGCTGGAGTGAATATTAACACAACAGCTGGATAGAGCAGCAGCATCAGAAGGTACCTACAGCTGTACAAGTTCTGTCTCTTGGAATTCTTCCTCTCCTCTCCTCTCCTCTCCTCTCCTCTCCTCTCCTCTCCTCTCCTCTCCTCTCCTCTCCTCTCCTCTCCTCTCCTCTCCTCTCCTCTCCTCTCCTCTCCTCTCCTCTCCTCTCCTCTCCTCAAATTTGCCTGAATCAATAAGAGTCCAGACTTATACTGTCAGAAAACAGGATAAACACCTGATTATAAATTGGGCCACCCTCCATTAAAAGTTAATTTTTTCCTGATGTTTCTGTCTGTGAGCAGGCACATTCCAGTCTCTCAGTCTTCACTGCTACAGCCACTGCAATTAAATCTAGACTGACAAATGGCAGCCACATTTCCATAGGCTCTGTTCAGAACGCAGTCTTTATCCCACATGCTATGCTATAAAATACAATAACAGTAATGTAAATTATGCAGGGCCAGACACATGCCAAAGAGCATTTGCTTCTCCAAATAGTCCCTGGGAATACAAAAGGGCAATCAATGTGAAAGCACAGTATAATGCCATCCCATCTAGGATTACAGGATCCTGCTCAGGAACTGTAGTATGTTCCACATGAACCTCTTTTACTAATTTTGCAGTCATCAGTTCTTCCTCACACAATTTTCTTCACTGTTCAAGCTGGGAGCAAGCAACTGTAAGAGTTTAAAAGGTATGTGTCACTTCTTTGTGAGCAGCCACCAGCAGAATGTTTGCCAGACCGTGAGGGTGGTCATCCCAGCACATCCCTGACCTCTTCCAGGGCAGACTCAGACAAACTTATTGAAGGAGACAAAGTGAATAAGCTCTCCCTTTCCTTTTAAAACCCAGAAACAATTTATGTCTCACATTCTTTTTGTCTCTCATTTACACACGTTGTCTTTTCTGAACATCTGTCTCAATCTTCCCCCACTGCTCCATTTCCACATTTACACAAAACACAGCACATCCCAGAATTTCTTTTTTTTCCTCCTCTAAATTAAATATAAATGTAGAACCATCTGGCATGTCAATACCCCTACAACACTTTTTGAAGGAAGAGAGCCCTTCACTTTAGCCAGGTAGAGACCAGTTAATAAAATTGTTAATTTTACCATCTTAAAAGTATAGGAATGTCTTAAAAACAGGAAAAAAAAAATCTTAATAGTGGAATTCTTTTTTTTTTTACCCTTAAACCCCAAATTTAACTTGGACCAGAACTAGCTACCAAACCCACAGTATGATATTGTGTGATCTAGGCCAAAGTAACTACCCATTTGGAAGTGGATAGAATCAATCTCCTCTCCATACAAGAAACCAGAAAGTGCTGAATAAAGTATTAAATGCAGCAGGCTGTGCCACACCTACACTTTTAAAACATATTCTTTTTCACCAAGTGGTTCAGCATACTGCTCACAATAATTCCTTTACACCTGAAGTCATTTAGCATTTCAGAAGTTGTTCAAATGAGTTTCTAAAAAGCAAACTATTGTGCTCACCTTCAGGTATTAAGTACAGCAATCTACAGTAGCCTGGCACTCCTGTGATAAATGAGACCAAAATAGCTCAACAGTCTCATTGGCAGTGGTCACAGCAGAATCAGTCCCAATGATCTCAAAATCATCCCAGTTCATCAAATGTGAAGAATTTAGTTGAAATTGACCTGCTGACTCAAGATATTTACGAACTAACAGTAAATAAATATTTTATCACTTTCACTTGGAGTTCTTACTATCTTTTCTGGCTTTGGAAGCCTTTTTTTACCAAAGTTGGGAAAGATCAGCAATTCAAATAGAGGGGGGCTTCTTGGCATACAGCTGCTCTCGTTCAAGGACAGTCTATTCTGACTGTTTCTAAACTGTGGAGGAAACAGCCCTCCCTCAGCTTCCCATTATCTACATTGTATTACTAAACACATTGTTTAAATCATATATTGGCTTTTATTCTTGCTCATTACACATTGCACTAGCTTGTCAGCAGTTGGACTTTTTCTGTCAGCCTCTGAAAGGCTAATTCTGGCCTTAAGCATATTCCAACATGTTAAACTTATATTTTATAGTCAACATAATCCAAATTACCATGAACAAGGTTAATTATTAAATATCAATTCACTGATGTAGCATAGGAAATGTGTAGCAGCTCTCTCTGGTACAAATAGCACAAAGCAGCGAGGAACATTCAGATCACACAAAACAGATTCCAGAACCTCTCCAATGGCCCCAGAAAATCTGCCAGTCCCTGGAACAAGATGCTTACCTATGTGTCATTCTGTCAGAAAAGGTATTGCCACCAGAGAAGCAGCTGATTGACATAAGCAACTTGTGTGATGATAGTAGGGATTTCTCACAGTCTTCAGAAAAAAACACCCCACAATTTCTTAAGCCTGCCTTCCAGCTACTTGCTGAAGCCTGACCTGAGGGTCAGTGTGGGGCTAGCTGACTGATCACTGTCTTTTCTCTGACACGACAGTGCTTGATTCAGTACTGTTAATGTCATTTCAGCAGGTTCAGCCTGCATTATCTATAATTCTGACAAAAGGGACATTATGCAATACTAAATTGCCTGTCCAAGCAGAGAGAGGCACAGCATGAGGGGTTGGCATATTCCAGTTATCTCCAAAAGCAAGAATGCCTGAAATCTCCTCCTGAGGTATGATGGCCATTCTAGCTTTGTCCTCAAGCATGTCACTCATCCCTTCAAGAGTATGGAGATTATATTTGGCTGGCAGGATGTTTTAAGTTAATTTTCTGATAAAATTAATTAAAGAGTGGGGCTTTAAATCATGAAAGCTTTTTGAAAACCAAGTGTTATTGTAAGTGATCTCTTTCCAGTTGTCTGTTGCACAGCAGCAATTATGACAAACATCCACTGGATTTTTTTGGAATAAAAGAATAAAAATTTTTTGGAATAATTTTTCTGCTGTGGTTATATTTTTTCCTTACTACAAGCTAATCTTAAGCAAAAGAAAAGTTTAAATAATCAGTGGTTAAGACATACTGTTAACTATAACCAATACTATCTTTTTTAAAGCCGTTTTACACTTAACATTTTAACAAGCACTTTTCACCAGCTGCTGTACAGTAAATACTTATTTCATCAGGTAGAACACACTGGAATCTACAGAAGGATCCAGAAAGAAAGTTAAATATGCTCTCTCTCCTATCCCAACAGCCAGAACAGGACTTAAACAGGCCTCTGTGTTAACAGACATGAAGGAGCAGTTAAAATAGCATGTTGGAACAGTCAGTTGGCTCTGAGGTGGAAAAAACTGGAGAAAAAAGAAGTCATTTTTTACCATTAATAAGATCTATGCAGCTTGCTATGTAAGAACATTTAACAAAGGATGTTAGTAACAGGTATGGCATTAGTTCTCTATCAGAGTAAAAAATGTATCCCCTCTGTGTGTTTTGCTGTTTCCATCCCAAGGATAGCTCATTTTCCCTCAAAGCAAAATGATTTCTAGTACACATACTAGAACAGCTGCTCTAACATGAGGTCTCGGAACCAAGACACTGGCTGCAATCTAATTTCACTAATTTTTAGAGTTCCTGAGAACTCATAATTTACACTGATACCAGTAAGAGATTAGGAATTTGTCTGTCAGTCCTCAGGCTCTTATTTGAAGTCCATCTATCACAGATATTGTTGCTTTTACAGTTTTTATCCCGTAAGTTCTGGCCTGGGGAGGTGAACAATTAAATTTACTTTTTTAGTCAATTTTTCCCACCTCATCACAGATCTTTTGAGATGGTTTATTCTTCCTATGGCCATAGAGAATAAAGAGCAGGGAATATATTATAGTTTTGTTTCATAGTTGCCATGCTGGCTATGTGGAACAGAAACACTGCACTTACCAATCCAGTTCATTTTGTCCAGTTAATTCCATTTCACCTGGTGCATCTATAACACCAGTCTGGCAGATCTACACAAACCCACATCTGCATAAACTTACATCTGTCTAGCACACCTTAAAGACAGAATCAAACAAGATGGACAATAAATAGGAATAGAAGTAGAAACAAGCATTGTTGTAGTCAGCTTTCCAGAGCAAAAGCACCTGAGGTGAGTCCAAGACTGGAACTCAAGACAATTCCAGACTTGAATTGGAATTCAAGAGAGAACTGAGACCTTGCCAGAACTCAGCTCCTGGAAGCAGGTTGCAGGATGCTCCCAGATGCTGCCGAATCAAACACCCTGAAGGAAGTAATGACATCCTGAGCATGTTGCAAGTCACATCTTCTTTGTGGAAGTTCATTATTTTCCTACAAATGTCCATGCAGCTGGTGTCAGAGGGAGTCACCAATGAATTGGTGGCCAACCAAGAGCAGGTATAGTAAAATACACTTCTAGCTGCTGGGAATGTTCAATTTTCCTACAATTCACAGAATAGATTCAAGAGCTCTCTAGAAGAAACTTTTTCCTGATTAGTAGATATTTAAGCATTGAGCATCTCCTGAAATATTTTCTCAGAACCTGCTGAAAGTAAACTTGCACTTGGAAGTACAAGTTTTTGATGAAGTGTTGTTTCTTGTGTCAGACAATTTTACAGGAGCAACATAGAACAAAAGAAAAATAATAAATAGGGGTCAGACCCTACTCACAGTGGCCAGAGTGGATTTCTTATACCAAATTGGGAAGCAGTTGGCACAGAGTGATCAGCAGGGGCTCTGCCATGCAGGAGGCAGCTTGACCTGGCACCACCTCAGGGAGCCTCACAGCTGCAGGCAGGGCAGTGCCAGAGCCTATCACAGACCCAAATGCCTCTGTGAGTGTGATATCCCAGGACTTGGCATCCAAATCCTGCAGCTACCAAACACACCCTGCTTGAGGCCACAGCTGCCAGCTCTCCTTCTAAACAGGGACAAGGAGAGAAGAGCAATAGCAAAAATGGCTGGGGCACTAAGCACAACCATTTAGATAATTGTTCTGTACTTCAAAGCTTCGAACAGATTCCATATTGCTGGTTGGAGTGTGAATATGGAAGCTCCAGGTCAGACTCAACTGACAGTGGTGATTTCAGAAAGAGGAAAAACCATTCCTTGCAGTAGTCATTTTCCCTCTGGAGTCCTGTAAAACACTACTGCCCTACAGGAATCCCCTGAGACTGCAGGCAGGAGTCAGAAATTGTATTATTTCTACAGTAATTTTGAAGAAATTGAAATAACCTAACAAAGGCTTGGTCTCAGGGACTGATCAGGCAAGTACTCATCACAAGAACTGTGTTAGGCATTAGGGATGGGGAAAAATCACTTTACAATAGAGCAGCATAAAATAATTGTGTAAGCAACAAATAAACAGTGAGCTAACATTCCCACACGTTCTCACAGAATATCTCCTTGGCTGCACACAACAAGCAATGTCTGTCTAGCTGAAGGGTGAATGAACAGATTCCTGGAAGCTACAGCAACCTCCTTTAGAATCCCCAGCGTGTGTTGGCTGGTGTAGCCTTTACCTTACACCAGGCTAGGAAAAGCAACAGTGAAATCAATCACAGTTAGACTTTGCAAAATAGAATGTCTATAGATGCATGGAGATGTGGATATGTGCTATAACTCTATGCACAACATATTAAAAGGTTCCTTCATTTCACCTACATCCCTGCCACAGGCTTCCTGAGTGATCCTGGCATACTGTGCAAATGGTCCAATACTTCCTTTTACATGAAGGTTACTTAATTTAACAGCTGTTATAAAGTACACTGAGACACTTGCATGTTGTACTCAAAATTGCAAAGTAGTCGTTCATTTATTTCTGCTAAAATCACACAGAGAGAACAAATTAGACCATAAAATACAAGGTAAAAGAGAAAAATTATTTGGATTTGTACATGAGTTGTATCAGAAATACGGTGGTGTTGGAAAGCACTGGAAACTTCTAAATATCACCTGTTATTCTCAAAATGCAATATATGTTTATTTCTATATGGAAAAGCCCAGTAAAAATATGTTTCCTTCAAAGAAGGTATGTTAATGTTTGTAGTGATTTTATACCAAAAATCATTGCAATGTATTATAGAAACTTATCTTCTTCAAAGTGCAAGCTAAGTTTATTATAATAAAATTCCTATTAGTGCTATGAGAGAATTTTTGAGGGGTCCATACACTATATTAAAAAAATGCTCCGCATTCTCAAATCACTTCACAAGCTACCAAACTAAAATAGCTATAATAATGAACATGGTATCTCACCCAAGAACACCATCTATAAGATGCAACCCAACCTTTTTTTAAAGCATCTTTATTTTAAAATAGAGTATAATATTACAAGTATAATATTGTATAATATTACAAGTGGGCATTAGGAGAAGACTCTAAAAAGGAGCCCCCACTCAAATCCTCCTGAGTAATGTGCATGGAGAAGTTTTGGTGCACCTCTTGGGCAGTGCTTTGCAAATTAGCCAGAGATGCCCAGTTTTCCAAAATGAAATAAGACTCCAGTAAGTGGAGAGGGGTACAGGAAATCTATTCTGGGAGTCTGCGTTCCCAATGGTGAAGAGACTTCTCCATTTCTGCATTTGTGTTTGGCTGCCTTATTTAGAGCTGGGCTGGCAGGCAAGGCAGGACATCTCAGAAGAAACCCAACCACACCTAAAATATCTGGGCAAACACTAAAATTTTGTTGAAATCTATATATTGAGAGGCTTATAGAAGGGCCTCCCTTATGTGTGTTGGCACAGAAGTCAAAGACATTCATTCCTGTTTACATTCCCTGTGCTCACAGCCTCTCAGAGCTGAAAAATGTACAGACTCTCCTCAAATGTTGCTGGATCATGGGCTTACCTTCCCATTCCAGGATGAAATTCCAGAGTGACAGCATTTTGCTTTCAGACATGAAGGAGAAACTGATCCTGACCTCACTGATGATAAATTCCCATTGATTACATAAAAAACATTGGACCAGGTCTACTTTATGGAAATGACAGGTTCTTGTCTTAACCATTAACACAGCTTAAAGAAGTACATTTCTATTTTATCCCTCAGAAATCAAAAACTATTAGGTCCTTTGATAAGAAACTATCACTATCATGTGCTCTCCAGGACCCACCTAATTTATTTTTTTTATTAAACATGTATAGTTTAAATTAGGCCTGATGCTGAAAAACAAGAGAAAAATTGGAAAATATTAGCAAGCATAACAGCAAAAAGAGGACAATCTGATTTAGATCTCAGGATATGGTTTTCATATCCCTCTTACACCTGTCCCAAATAACAAGGTGCCACTGCATGAGAATACAGCACGGACCCTTCTTTTCCCAATCCAAAGTCTACAGGAGATTCTACCAACAAACACTAGCTAGCAATTGGCATCAATATTCCTTTTCCTCTACTGCCAAAAACAGGCTTCTCTTCCCTTATATCAATAAAGAAATAATACCTTCAGAAATTATCAGTTATCAAAGATTATTCAAGGCATAGTGTTCTGTGAATCAAGCATGCAGCTACTACTAATGCTTTTGTAATAAATAAGATGAAGAACAATCTATTAAGTGCAGAGCCCTTCAAGAGAGGGAAGTCTTACAAGCATTTAATGCTCAGTGGTTTGCCTGTACTGATACTTGGCTATTGAGAACTCTTGCTACTGCTGCACCCAAAAGAATAAATGACAACATTCATCTTTCACATCCCTCTGGTTTTACCAGGACTCGTCAGATTAAACGTGTTGTACAGATAATGTACAGAGAGGAAGATACTGCCATATCTTAGCTTCATGTGTTTAACATAGATAGATTTACCATGAAAACTTACCTCCAAAATTGCCAGGATTTCTCCTCACCAACCAACTGGATTCTTCATAGAAATAACATAGTACCTATTCAGTAGCTGAATAGGTAAAGTCTTCCTGATGCAGCAAAGTTCTTGGCAGTCAGCACTCAGGCAATGTTGTTAGGGCATGAAATAATACTCTGGAGATTGCAGTACTGAACTCAAAGCAGTTTTCTGTGCCCAGATGGATTGCAGTTACTGAGAAGCAGCATTTGCACTAGAAAGAAAATTCAGCCTACACCAAATCAGGACTTGGTGTGTTACGTTGTGAGTGGCAGTCACTTTTCCTTTCTGCAGCATCATTACACATTACACTGTGGATGTGCTAAATTCTGTGAGTGGCAACTTAATGGCAGCTGGAAGCACTGTTTCTCATAAACTGCTGAACTTTGAGGATGGTGGAACTGCTGTGAAACACCTGCACATAAACAAAAAAAGCCCTCTGGTAGAAATGTGCTGGCAGAACAGAGATTGCTGATGGCTAGTAAGGCAAATTCAAAATATCATGGAGAATTTTCATTTTTCTGTGGCCAGCAGTGATTATTTATCCACACCAGGCTCATACAGTGACAAAAGGAGACCATTCAGTTGCACCTCCATGGGCTTCTTTACCCTGCTCAAAATCCCAATTATCTGTAGTCTCTTCAATAAACAGTCAGTCAGCCTCAGAGACTTCTTTGGTATAACATTTTTTGGGATAGGTTCGAAATACATTAGTAAGGAACATTTTATCTGTTACTTTTTTATCAATACTGCAAGAGGCTTTCCCTCTACCTGCCCCGTTGCTGAAGCTATCAAGATGCGGAAGCATATTCTGAACTTCTCACACGTCCCAGCCTCTCACCAGACACTCCTGCTATTTATGCCTACTTATTCTTGGTGTCTGAGCAGTGCCTGAAACAACGTGGGACAGTATTCATCTCACTGTAACTGGAGCACCGCCCCCCTAAATCTTGCACTACTGGCATTTGCTGAAATGGCTGTGGGCTCAGAAACATTGTCAAATGTCAGTTCCCAGGATGTTGTCAATAAATCATTTAGAGCATCTTTTCAAAACCTATTCCTATGTTTCCTCCCCAGCCCAGCCCACACAAGGCTGGCATCATGCAGTTCACAAAGAACATGACCTTTTGTGGAATTTACTCCAAACATTCATCAGAGGAAGAAACCTCATCTTTTCAGCTATATTTTTAGGTGGTGACATTTGATTTCAATTTCCTCCAGGCCTGTCCTCCTGCCCTTTTCATGAATTGCAAGTTATTTGTACTGTAATGGTCTTCCCATAGTTAAAGTTTTGTCAATTCATTCTGCTCAGAACTATAACTGGGAAGGATCAGAAAGATATGCAAGGTATGTTTTGAGTGTAACTGATCCAATAAAAGTACATCACCTACATAACTTATTTCTCTCTTCAGTTTCAGTATTCTATACAGTGAGACTGACAATCATTCAGGCAGCACTGTCCAAGTGCTATCTAGTGCTTCAACTATCTTTCTAGCTGGCAGCTGTTATCAAATACTGGTCTAGCTTTCCCCACTTAACATGTGGCCCACCTAATTTTTACAGTTCAGTTAGATTCCAATGACAACAAAGGTGTCAATCTCTCAGCTCCTTTCCTATGCAGACTCTTCTGTCCTTCAGCCTAAGTTTTCCCCATCACAAGTCTTGTTGCAAAGCAGTTACTTCAGCTTCTAAATTGACATCAAATATAGTGAAAAAACCACATACAACAATAGTGTCTTTTATCCCCCAGGTCAGATTTCTCTAAACTCTACTGAAGATCTTTACTGGATTCATGACTGGAACTGGTGAATTGTTACTATTTGTTCTCCTCTCAGTTCTTGCCCATGTCTTTATAAGCCAAAGGATTGGAGGATGAGATCCTTCCACTCAGGAAGCTGCATATTGTTCAGCAGAGTATTTTTATACTTTACTCCATCTTACTTGTGTCTTTCCTGTAGGAATTTCCCTTGCTTCTCATGCATTCCCCTCCACCATGACCTTTTTGTTATTTTATAATCTGTGTTTGATCAGGTGCCAATTTACTACTCAACTTCAAGGCAGACTTGCACATAGATAGTTACAATAAAAATTCTTGTTTCCTGTTCCAGCCACAAAACTATAATTTATGTGTTCTGCTTATACTGAGCACCTTTCTAAATGTTCATCCACTGATTCTGGGCTTGTATAGTTGTTTATTTTACAAAGAGCAATTATTTAACATTATTCCTTTTTTTGGCACAACTTCTGGCTGATCACCCCTTAAAAGAATTTTCATGAACATTCTTCTGGTTTCTTTATGCAGGTCAATGAGCTTTAAGAATCACCTTCTTTTCTCTCTTATAATTTGATTCAGATTTCATTTCTAAATCTCTGAATCTTCAGCAGTGAGAAACCAAAAACTTAATCACCTTGTGACCAGCCAAACTCTTGTCTCTGCCAGTCCACATTTAGGCATTCTCTAGTGTTAAGTCATTATCAAAGGCACAAGAAAATGTCACTTTTCTATCAATAAACAAAGGGCTTTATTACTTACCTCTCCTCACGAATTCCTGTTATAATTTGAAAGAAATAGTTCATATAGCTACTGGATATAATGTCTATTCAATAATTTTTCCTGACCAGAACAAAGACCATTATTTTTCTGGCTTGTGAAAAATGTTTCTTTCCTTGTTTTTGCTGCTGATTACTCTATCCAAAGGGAATGTCCGCTCCTCTGTCAAAGAGTAAAAAATGTTCAAGCAAGGAACAAATTAACAGCACTTTTGTGTATGAAAATATGCCTCCACCATTCTAGAGAGTTCCTTTCCTCATGCTGAGAAGTAATTTAGCACAATCTTCTACAGAAAAATGCTATGCTCAGATTTTAGGCTGAACCCAGAATGACTGACACAGAACTCCAGGAACCAAGTGCTTTGGAGATATTGATCCAGACACAATAGCAAACAGTACAATTGCAAGGTAATGTGCCTAAGTTCACATGGAAGTTAAATCACAGTGGGAGAAAGAGGGCAAGAGTACAGTAAGCAGACAGCTATAGAGAACGGCAAATTAAATTTAGAATAATATTACCTTCTCTAATCCTCAGCTATGAAACATGATGCTGAGGAGTGTTATGATTCCTGTTTTCACATTCATGATTCAGCAGGAGGAAATTACTCCACCATGTCACTTCTATGCCACAGAACAAGAAACACAAAGCAGTATTCTTTTTTGGAGAATCAGTGAGAAACCAGAACAGGTCACTGAAGAACTGAGAGCGTGCTCCGGAAAAATACCCACAGATAATGTCATTCATGTGCAACCTGAAGCAAGCAATACACTGCAGGATTAGTTTAACATTGAAGAAGGCTCTATGCAAAGAGAAAAATAACATTAAGAGAGAATAATGTTATTCTGAATTTAATTTGCCATGCTATGCAGCTGTCTGTTTACCGTATGCTTATATTGCCTTCTTTCTCTCTATGTGATTTAACTTCCACATGACAAGGGACTGGGCTATAAAACAAAAAATATATTTGGTCCAAGTTATTTTTGGAGTCTCAAATATTTGGCCAAATATTAGCAGGAAAAAATTCAAGACACACAACTCAGTAGTCCATCCAATCAGTCCGTGGCATTAGATTTCATCAGCATTAATTACAACAGGTTCTTAAAAAAAAACAGTACTTATGAGTATTGGATTTAATTTCTTTTTTCTTCAACAAAAGTGTGACTGTTTTAGAGACTGGAAAATAATACAAAGTAGACTATACATAGTGTTTTGTTCCTCTTTCCCAAAACAATACTAAACTAGAAAGAATAAATGAGAGACAGCAAGAACGATCTAGAGATTTGTTCATGAATTTACTTTTTGAAGTATTAGAGAAATTTGTTTGAGTTTTCTTCAACTGTATGTCTAAAGGAATAAAAATACTAAAAAAAGATAAAACCAACAAAATATTCATTTACTTGACCAAACAAGCAACATATTGAATTTAAACTAGAGTTGCACCAAATATACTAGTAATTGTCATTTTGAATGTTCTTACTTTCCATCTAGTCCAGTAACATTCTCAAGAGCCAGCAGCCCATACCAGAGGCCTTAGAAGAAAATGCTTGAACTTTTCAAAAATCATAACAAAAAAAAAAAAACACCCCAAAAACCAAGAAACTACACCACTACCAAATTCCTTTGCTTCCCCCTTAAAAAAGGAGATATTTCAGTAAAATATTTGATAGCTCATCACGCTTTAGAATAAAGTATTTTCTTGTCAGAGCCTCTCTTCTGCAAAATGTAGACATTCATACACTGTCAGTAAACTGGTTTTCCATTATTATGAGAGGTTAGTTGTAGTTGTTTGCACAGTCAACTCCTTTCAAAATACTCTTAAGTCAATCAAGGGTCTTTCAGAAATACCAGACCTGAAGTTAAAACAAATATACTTAAAATATATACTTGGCAGGTGCTATTGATCTTACTGCAGCAATTCTACATTCTTTTTTTTTTAAACACTCAGGACGTTATTTCATAAAAAATAGAAAACGGAGAAAAGTGCAGTTACTTCTACATTTGAAAATATTATGTCTTTTTGTTCATAGCTGCTTTCTGTCTTTTTGCTTGAAAAAGTTCCCATCTTGAACACTTATGAAAAATACAGCTTTGTTAAAAAAAATATTTCCTTCATACCAGCTGTTTCAGACAGATATTTCAGCTTGATTTTCCTCTGTTTAGCAAGGGAATCTTTCGGATATATCAAAATGACACATTGTTTGTGCCTCCATTCTGAAGGGAACTCGAAATTCAGAGTAAAAAAAATTCAGTGATTTGTGAAATAAAAACAAAAGCAACTGTTCTATGTTCCTTTTCAACAAAGGAGTGTGACAATGCTGACCTGGAGATTCTGTGGCTTCCTATAACACTTAGAACAATGCAATGAATTCTGTGACAGAAGACATCCAGGTCAGCAGGTTTCCAATCTATACACAGTTAGATAATTTAAAAAAGACTCATTTTGAAATTTCATCTCTGGTCATGAAGAAGATTCAAGTTTGTGTTTACCTCCCAGCCACAAATCTAACAAACTGGTTGTTTTTTGTTTTTTTTTTTTTAAATCATAGATCAAGATGGATGATTGTAGTATGCCCCTCTTTTTTTGCAGTAGACTCATAAGCTAACTGCTCATCCCTTTTCAGTTGAAAGGCAGTGGTCTCCAAAAACATCTCACAACTTTCACTGGGGCACAGGCAGACTACAAGACCAGCTTCAAGCGCATTCTTCAAATTCCCCCAGTGCCATTGTTCCCCACTCCAGTTTTATAGCTGCCCCCACCTAGTCAAAACTGGGCACATGTAGAGCTCCTATCATTGCAATAATCCAGCAGTATCTTCATGCATCATTTTACAGCTACCTGTCTGCAGATGCCCCAGCACCCTTGCCACATAAATGGCAGAATTTCAAGTAAAGAACATTGTGGCACACAGTCACAGAATTCTCTAGGATATCACCCTTCTGTGGTTTCTCAGCCTTCTTTGTCTCATTTTCCTTTCAGACTTCCTTTTGTCCCCACAGCTACACTCATCACATGTTTTCTAAAGCTATAAACAAAAGACAAAAGTGTCAGGCAAACACACTCCCTTGTATAAAAACAATTTTTTATTTTCACATGAAAACAACTTCTGTTTTACTTACTTCTCTGAAAGGTATTGAGTTTGAAATGTCCTTTGGACCCCTAGACATAGCCGAAGTGTGAATGGTTTTGCTATTACAGACATTCTCATGTTACACATGAAAGAGTTTTCTCTCTTGATTCCCTCCCTGAGAAAAGTATGAAAATCTGATGATGGTGCAAGGAATATAAAGCCACAATAAGTAATGGTAAGGACTAAAATTGGTGCACAGATGCCTTAAATTTGGCATAGAAAGTACACAGTGAAGCCAAGATTATGGTTTAGTTTGATAAGTACGAAAAAGTATTACGAAAAAGTATTATGATAAGAATTATGCTCACTAAAACTCTAAATAAAAATGAAGTTTACTTAGAATTCAGCTCACTTTACTCCATTATTTCATTAGTCATCCAGTTTTGACACATCTATTGTAGGCAATGTATAAAAACATGTCTAATCTTTTTGGGAAAAGCAAGACGAATTCAGAAAACAAAGTGCAAAATATATGAAAGGCGACACATAAACACAGGCTAAAATCTCTCAAAAATTTTCCTACACAGATTATAGCCCTCACTGATCATACCGATGTTTGACCCAGTACTGCATTTCAGAAGACATTATGCAAATTATTATAGGTGACAAAATCTATTTTACAGTGGTTCCATCATTAACAATTGACAATATAAAAAATTACATCTGTTAGCAAAGTATTTCTTCAGCACTTTAATTAAACAAATTCTGGATGATACAAACATCTTTATTGTGTGATTTGCCCTTTGTGTCAAATTTCTGCCAAAATTCCCCTGCACATTTGGTATTTTGACATGAGTTACAGAAGCATGTCTGGATTATATAACTCTTTTTTCTTGGGAATTGTGCAAAAAAAATGTATAACATGTTTTCTTGAAAGAACGTGATCTTGATAATAAATTTCATCTTTGATACACTGACAGCCCATGTGGCCAGAGATTAATTTCTAATTTTAGACATGCTAATTCCACAAGGATTAGTCAAACTCAAAGGTTTAATGTTAAGTGAGCTCTCTCCAATGAGCTGTGCACCACCTCAATTCAATATATTGATGTATCACCTATAAGTCAGGTGATACTACTTTTGAACTCCAGAATTATATTTAGAGATTAGATTAGAGCTTTGAAACCTGAAATCAAGTACTCTCCACAAAAAAAAAAAAAAAAGAAAAATTAAAGCAATTGTTCTCATTAACACAAAACATGGTGTTTTTAGTTAGAAACACCTTCAACAACTACCATCTACACTGTCAGGAAAATAGAAGGCAAATATTGTAACACTTCAGGTCCTGCTCAAACTTGATTTGTCATTAATGTCAGATGAACCTTGGTTTTGACACACAGAGAGTCTCTTTTCCCTAAAAAAATCTTAAATTTTAAAAAACCCTGCCGAAGTAAAATAGCTTAGAAAGCTAAAACTATTTTCATTGTAATCAAAGTTATTCACAGAAGAAGAAAGACTGATTTTTAGCCACATATACTTGCAACACAGATAAGAATACCAAGGATAATTCTAAGCAGGCAAGCTAATTTTGCACTTTTGAACATCCCACCCACTTCTTTATTACAGTTCCCATAGTCTCAAATACTCATTCTACTAATCCTGGCAACTGGACACCATGGTGTAGGTGCTACAGAGATTTTTCAGTGTGTTCATTTCCTGACATGATTTTGTGTCAGAGGCTTTTTTGACATCTCTCACCAAGCTATGCCTTACAAGATCAGCTCATCAGCATTCCAGCTGATGCAGGCAAAATTTCATCCTACATTAGTGACAATGAGAAATGCTACTGTTTTGAAGCTGACAAACCAAGCTTTGGTTTGCAGCTTTAAGTAATATTTCTCCCTCTGGAAAATGTCAATTCCCGATTTCCTAGCAAAACAAACATTTCCTCTAGGCATAGAAAGATCCAAGAAAACAACACAGCTGTAATTGTCAGGAAAAACTGTGGCTCAGAATTCATACATACTTCTAAACATAATATCTGAACCTAGAACAATAAAAGTTCTCTTATTTACTTCAGGCATTTAAAAAAGCAGCCTCAAAATAGACTATTCATTATTACCATTAGCAGGCAATTCTGAATCCATTGTTACTATTAATTTCTGATTTTTAAATACAGGGAAACACACTCACAATTAACTTTCACTATGCTCATTAAACTTCGCATCCGACATGCCCTCAGGACAAAAACTCCTCTTACTGTACATCAAAAGGTATTCTATTACTGCAGTATAGTACATAATATTGTGCAATATCTGTGTAATATACTTAAATATAAGAATGTCTGTTGTATTACACAGTACCAGAATTTTCTGTACATTGATTTCTGAAATTGAGGTATATAGACAGACACATCCAAGTAAATTCTAAGGCTGAGATTTTGCAATAAGATCATCTGATGTAAGTTAATATAATTATCTAGTGTCTCTCAGAGTTAGCTTACCTGAGCTTCAGGACACTAAAGAAGCTTCTTTGCCCTTTGCAATAACATCTACAAAATGATAATATGATGTGTATTGTACCTCCCAAGAGCCCATAAACTTTGACTTTTGTCTTCAACCCAGAGAATACTTCAACCCAAGATACTGTACAAACAGCTGTATGACACTTCAAAGCACAAGCTGATGTAGGAAGAAAACTTGAATATTCAAATAAAGTTTTGATCACAACAGAAGTAGCTAAAACTTTTTTCCTATTATGTTGAAGTACAGGGCTTTCAAGAAGATTGTGATTCATGTTTGATACATGCCACTAGCACATCATGTGGAAAAATGAGAGAAGAGAAAACAGAATATTTTAATAAAACCAAAAAATATCTTTATCCATACAGCCATTTCATTATGTATTTTTCTTTTGGAAAACATCATTCCTTCACATCCAAAATTACAAACATTAAAAAAAAGAAAATAAACAGGCAACATTTTTCTTCTGTTCTCTCTCCCATGCAGCACCATCCAGTAAGACTCTATTACACCAGATAACGTGTTCAGACCACCATCTAGTGTCAACCTGCTTCCAGATGCAGCATCACCATTTTGAATTAATTTTGCCTATTATTTATTTAATCTCCACCCTCACCCATGTTCAGCACAGATACTCAGACCTGGAGCCCTCACTTTTGAAGGTCATTTGAGAATCCATGCTTGACCTTGAACAAAGAAGAAGTCTTTCTGACTCATCAGTGTACCTTCGTGCCCAGAGCTGGTCTCCTGCACTCCGTGCTCGAGGCTTCAGCGACAGTGTTTCAAATTGCACATAAGTCTCTTTTGCAAGTTCAGCTTCCTTTGCAGATTTCGGTTTCAAATGAAGTTTTAAAACTTTGTAGAGTAAGAAAAATATCAAAGGTAAAACAACCACACATGCTGCACTGCTGGCCACTATCAGAATAGAAAACTCAGAGCTGCTTTCATCATTTAACCCATCAGTGGAGAAAACAACACACTGCTCTTTTGTAGGTGGCACGCCTTTGGGTGAGACACATGCCATATATTGAGTACTAGGCTGCAGACCATCGATTGTGACTTTGTTTTTGTTAGAATCAGTGCTGAGAGGCAACATATCTTTCTCACCATACTTGGAGTACAGCACGGTCACAGCAGAATTGCCTGTGGCATTGACAGTTTTCCAAGTTAAGGTCACTCTTTCATCAGATTCACTGATCACTCTTAGGTTCTTCACAGTAACATTTTGCTCAACCATACCTGCTGTATTCAATAGAGTATCCTCACGTTTCTTGCTTAAATCTCCAATCTGCTTTTTGTTTCCATTTGTCACTGCCTTTGAAACTTTCTTTCCATCCAACATGAGCCTAGATTGCTTTTTGTCAGTAAAAGTCATGCTGGTTGATCTTTCAGTGATAACCAGAGCTGTGGTGGTCAGCTTGATGGGAAGAGGTGTGGTTGTCTTCTCAAGTTCCTGCTTGGATTCCTCCTGAGTTGTATTCTGCCTCTCAGCCTCTGGCTTCCTCCCAAACTTCTGTGGTGACACAGTGGTAGTAACTACACCAACCACTGTGACAGTGACAGCAGCTTCTGACATTCCTGCCAAGTTCTTGGCTTTACATCTGTATTCTCCCGCGTCCTTGTAAGAAATTCCTGTCAGGCTCATTATGGACCACCTGACACCCTCTCCAGGAGTTTCTTGAATTACTATGGGAAAATATAAAGAGTAAAACATTATTAATGAGAAGTAAAGAGGAAGTAAATATTATTAGAATACTTCTTACCTTTCTGCCAGAAGGAATTATAGGTATGAAATTTTTTAAAATGAAACAAAAGCGTCAAAAAACCACAACAACAACAAAACCACCAAAACCAAACCAAATTTCCAAAACAAACTATGGAATTCCCAGATATACTCTATGATTAAATAAAAGTGCTCAGCTTGGGTCAAAATAGAAATAAATGTCTAGAGTAATTAGAATATAGTTTGCAGTTTCACTGAGAAAAACAAAACCACATAAAGTGAAATCAAATGTCTTAAAGCTTCTATTCACTCTTAAATACAAGACCCACTGACTTCCTGTGACACTTACAATGCTATCCATTTAAAATGCTATTGGAAATTGCCTTTGTCCTAAGATATTTCAGTTCTCTTCCCTTCATCAGACCTATGATAACTGCCAACTACTTGGCATTAGCAAATAGCATTTTTTACATTTAAGTTACTACATAAGTATCTGTTGTAGCAGCTAGAATGATGTCAGACAATGATGCCTTGCATCATTTGCACATAGAAAACATTAATTTGGAAAATTTTGTATTTACAATGCTGAGTTTTGTTCAGTTATGGCCTTACTGGTTTTTTAACATGAACATTTTTGAACAGAGGTTCCAGCAAAAAATTCTTTCTATTTTCTAGCTACTGAGTTAGGGTTCAACTAACCCAAACTCCACTTCCATTTATCCTTCCCCCACTTCACCCATTCACACACATTGTTCTTGTAACAGACCACATCCACAACCAAAACAGTCTGCTGGACCTGTTAAGACCGAGAACTAGACAGAGAATTTCATAACAGCTGCTGCACAGATAGGATTGCCAGCTTGACACAACACACGGTCCACTGTTACTCATTACAATGATCTCAAAGCACAAGCAACCCAACAACTGTTGGTTCCCCCATTTCCTGTAAAAGAGCAGTGTTATACCTGTATAGTTCACTGGAATGTTGTCTGACCTATTCCAAGTGAGCTGTGGTGTTGGGTACCCCGTGGCGTCACAGCGTAGCAGGACATTGCTGCCCAGCGGGGAGGTGATTTTTGTTGCTGAGGTCATCACAGATGGTTTTAGACACTGCTCTAACTCAGCTCTCTGGAACAGGATTCCTGCCAGGCTCTCAGGTCCACTACATGAAACCAATGGATCAAGAAGTACAACAGAGGTGTCCACAATTTTAGAAAATTCAATCAGCTTTGAAATGCGACAGTCACAAAACCATGGGTTGTCCTGAAAACCTGAGGCAAGGAGGGAAGCGGAGAAAGAAAAAAAATTGTTGTCAGTCAATATATGGATATTGTGATTACAGTATGACACATGACTACCACCAAATACAACCAAGGACAATGCTGGACCTATTCTGAGTTAATCTTTTCTCTTTCAACTTGTGTTTTGTGTTCAGCTGATCAGTGGGGGAATATTTTCAGAGGTTAGGGAGAACAGTATGAATGTTTATTAAGATAAACTTATTCACAGAAGTTTATGGGAGCATAGTGATGTGCTGGCATTACCTTTGCTTAACTTTGCTATTTACCTACCACATTTACAACCACTTTGAAAAGATGTCCCATGACTGATGGTACATTTTCACCTGTCTGTGCCTCCTGGAAAGACAGCTTCTCTTTGCTTCACGTCACTCTCTTCTGCTCTTAGTCCTCCTCTGGGCTCTTACAGCTTGACCTTCCCTGACCCTTTTTTCAATGCCTGAGCAGAGCACAATGATTTAAGGGTTTAGAGCTTGCACTGACATCTCTGCCCCTTGAGAAAAATGGATAAGGGCTAAGGAGAAAAAGCTTTAAGCCAAAAAAAAAATTTTATCTGGCTCTAAACTACACTGGTATTGTTAGAAGCTGGCTTCACTACAGCCTCTGAAATATATTCAAGAAGAATAACATAAGAGTAGAAAATAGGAAGGACCACAAAATACCATAATGACTACAATATTTTTTATGCTGGCACACAAGAACCCTACATCTCTTCTGTCAGAGCCAGTAACATTTGCTTCTTGCTTCCAGTCTACTAATTAGAAGCTTTTTCCTCTTTGTGAATTTGTGATGTTGGAAGAGATAGCCATTTCTGAGGAATATCAGTCTAAATCTTCAGCTGGTATTGATTACCCCACTATGTTGACTTTCACAGAGCCAACAGTGGCTTCACCAGGTAAAATACAACACAGCATATCAGTAAGGAGTTCAAGTACTTTCTTATTGGACTCATACTTTTGAATATGCCTTTCTCATTTTCTCCAAGTACTACTAGTAAACAAAACTTATGGTCTGAAACAAGGGATGGTATGCAAGGACCCCTTGCTACTGAATTTACTGATCAGTACAATAAACAAGCCATATAAGTCAAACCAGTATTGACAGAAAAAAGAGATCTGAACACCTGCAAATATTTTTTCAGAATGTATTGTTAAGAATCATCAAAACAGCTTTTTAAAAATGATGAGCTGTTCTGGAAAAAACCTGCAGATGAAAGAATACATGAATAATTAACAACTTCTTCCTTTTATCACCAGACCAAGATTAGGTTATTTTAAGCACAATGGTAGTGATTGGTTAAAACTATGGTAAACCCCAATTAATCCCTGCTCTTTAAAACAACACTTGACCTGAAGAGATTCCATTACTTTGACATCACAATCCAATTTCACCCCTTCAGACAGAAGAGATTTACATCTATTCACTACTTATTGTTTGTGGGAACAGAGAAGAAGAAGTCAAAGGAAAGTGTATCAGCAACTGCTTTTCCTCAAAGAAGTTTACAAAACACAAAAATTTTGCCTGTGAACTTCACACACATATTCCTAAGGAGAAAAGATACTATCCAAGTGTTTTCTATATCTAGGTACATCAACTGCTTGTGCTTATAAAAATCCTGCTCAATAAAGCACATATATGTAACTAATTGTGCTCATCTTTTCAATTAGGGAAGCTCTGTAATCAGAGACAATACTCTGGTAATTTTCTTCTCACTTTCTTGCAATTTTCCTCACAGTATTAAGAAATTTACTGCAGAAAATGAAGAGGTTTATTATTGTTTTTACCCTACTTAAAACACTCAAAAGCCTTTGAAATAGAACTAAAAAATGGTTACTTCTGAAAAGACCCTTAAGACCACCAAGTCTAACTGTTAACCCAGCACTGCCAAGTCCGGCACTAAACATTGACCCTGAGTGGTACATTTACATGTCTTTTAAATACCTCCAGAAATGGTAACTCCACCACTTCTCTGAGCCCCCTTTCAGTGGAACATTATATATATATATATATATATATATATATACACACACACACCTAGACAGCTTTCATATTCTCCCAGTGTCCTGAAGAAAAGCCAAAGTCATTATAATAGGTATCAGAAATTCACAAAATAAAAGGAAAGATGAAGCAACAATGAACAGTCCTTAGATTAGATGGTTGTTTAGCCCAGCCTGGGACACAACCTGAGTGCAGGGCAAAGGAAGAGTTATATCAGTCAGCCACTTCATCTTCCCCATTCATCATGTTTCCTGATGAAACTGCCCAAAGAAGCAGGATTTATACCAATACATATAATAGATACAGCTACGTGAGTTCCTTTCTTGCCCCCACAGCACAGCCCCTCAGTTTATCTGTGTCTTACCAATATCTGACAGTATTCACATTATTTCCAGCCATTGTAAATCATCAGGTTATGTGAATTCTCAAAATGAAAAGATGAATGCACTATTGAGTTGGAAGCAACATAAAATACTGAATCTCATTATACTTTATTAGTGTTGAAGAGAACAGAAATGTGAATGTAAACCCAGTTTCCAGACCACAAGGGGCATTTGAACTGCATTCAAGTTTGTGCTGACAAGATGTTAGAAGTGAAAAAAACACATGAAAGAATAAAGAAAAGGTTAAAAGGTGTGGGGAGGGGGAATAAGAAGATGAAAAAGATTAGGGAGCTTTAATAAAAAAAAATAATTTCTTAGGAAGCAAAAATGAAAATAATGATAAATCTCTGATGGTACATGTATCTGAGGAAAGAGAATGTCTTTATAAACCCTGGATTCTTTTGTAGAAATATCAAGGCAGCTTGTTGATCTGAGAAAGATATACTAGTCAAGGTAAAACAAACATTGATAAATATTTATGCATTGTGATCTATCAATGCAGTGCTATTTAAATATAAATTATTAATTATAAATTGCTCTAAAACCCTTTATTCTAGATTTAGCATATTTTATATTTACTCTCATATATTTATATGCATGCTTGCATGTAAAATGGCAAACTTATATGTGTGTCTGTGCATGCACATTTTTGTAGTTTCCGCAGTAAGCAGAGTCTCCCTAGGCTGTGTCAATATGGACTTTAGCTATGTGCAAAATTTCCCTTGTAAATCAGTAACCAGACTCAGACCATAGCTTGTGTAACACACTGATTTTAGTTGCTGCAAAATAGCAAGATGTAAAATATTCAAGTTTTGAACTGATAGAAATATTCACCACAGCTTGGGTCAGCCTACCCCAGGCTCTTTCCAACTGAACGTACACATTTTGATCCATGGTTCTAAACAGTATATTCCATATCCAACACTGTCACAACATTTCCACCACATGGCAGTTGCTAAGGGAGTAGTTTCAGGAAAAGCAGTATCTACCCAGTGGCTCAGCATAACAGGTGGGAGCCTGATGAACCTGCAGTATTCCAAATTTTTGGCACCTCCACATGCAACAGAGGCAAGATCTCCCACAACTGCCACTCTGTCAAATACTGGACTCTTCTGTTCCTCTCAGTGACTCACTGGAGTCCACCATATGGAAAATGCTACTGCCATCATTCCTGCCAGAAATGTAAATCTCTGTACAGCAGCCAGTGCTGAAATTTAGTTGTGATTTGGATCCAAGTATCAGGCTATGGCTCGAGAGGTAACCAAGAGGGCCAGATGAATTCACTGGTCCCCCAGTCATTTGCACTGTTTAATTTTCAGCTCACTCCAGAGCTTTATTCTGAGCTGATCCAAAGGGCACTTTCCAAGACAAAGCCAGACATGTGTCCAGGGACAGTTGCCACTCTAGGGGACACTCACTGAAAGGCTTATGGGTGAGACCACACCAAGGATGGCTCTCTATCCTGTTGTTTGCCCCAAAGCAAGTACAGAAGGTTTTATACCTCCAAACTATTCTGCATGTCTGTCAGCCCTCAGGCATACAACATACCCCTGGTATTTCATATTCCAAAAGCACAGATGAATGATTTCCAATGCAATTATCACATAACTTCAGGCAGGTTAGACTGAAGAAAAAACACCCCCATTCCCAGAATTACACTTGAGAGTCACTGTAGCATCCTGTAGAGCCCACAGAGAACAAAGGGCTAAATCTTACAAAGTGTGGAACAGACTGTCAGCTTTAAAGAGAGCTGGCCCTAAACTGTGTGCATGAGAGCCAGAGTGAGCTACTTGGCCAACAATCATTCCCTAACCCTCTCTCATTTAGCATAGTGCACACACAGAGGAACATCACACAGTGGGAAGTAGTTAAAAAACCCAAATCTCTTTTTCAGAGATAATCAACTAGAATAAGGAGATGTTAACATGCCAGTCCTCTGGCAAAATTAGCCTTTGGTTCTTCCAAGAGTCCTTGAAGTAAACATGGGGAGTCTGAACCTTCTCATACGAGCAACCATCTTGATGCTCAGTCAAGACACCAAAGATAAAACTGCCTCCTGGTGTTAAAAAATACATTTGCACAAACATATGAGTTTAGGACCTCGCTGGTTTTGATCTGTTAATTACATACACATGATAATCTTGTTTTGCCAGAACCAGGAGAGAAGACAGCTCAAGTCATAATTGGTTACACTATTTAGAATCTGACTGCTGTTTTCCTGACTAGACAAAACCAGCATTTATTTACTCTGGGTTTCAGCCTCCAGCAGAGTTTTGGCCGCAGTGATAGTTCCATGTAGGTACACAGGTCAGGCTGAATGCTCCCACAGAAAGTGGCTGCAGCACATAGGACACTCTTGAGCATCAAAGTGTGCAATTGTGGGCATCACACTTTAAGAGAAACATTTTTTAAACCTAAAGGTGTCCAAAAGAAACTAGTAACTATTGTAGAAAATGAAAAAAAAATTAAAATACCACACATAGCAAAAAAAAAAAAAAGTCAAACCAAACAAATGAAAAACCAAACAAAACCAAACCAAACAAAAAACAAACAAAAAAAACAAATCAAACAAAAACCAAACAAACAAATAAACAAAAAAAACCACAGAAACCTTCACACTGTACTAGAAGCTGGTGAAGGAAATTGTGTAGTTAGTTAGGATGGCAAACAGGGAAGGAAAACCTATGAAAGCTTACTATAAGAGATGGTGATTAGTTTTTCTGTATGTCCATGCCCTATAGGACAAGAGGTAATCAGCTTAATTTGCCGTAAGGGAGATTGAGGTTAGATATTAGGAGAAACTTTCTCACTACCCTGGTAGATAAGCACTGGAGGAGGTGACCATGGAAGGCTCTGGGGTGGTCTGGTCACAGCTTTAAGAACAGCACTGACTTTACCAGAATGGCTCAGCCCCTCTGGATCTGTATCCCTGCAGGTTAGGTCCTGACCATGGATCTCTGTGATCCCTATCTGTAGCTCAGAGGAGGAGGAGAATATCTATGGGATCACTTCCTTCCCAGGCTCCAGCAAGCCCAGGAGAAAGGAAGGCCATCAGAAAGGAAGCACTAATACCCAATAGAGTCTAAATAAACTTGTCAAAATAATCCAAGACATAAAGAGAATTGCGCTTTCTAATCTCCAGAGAAATGGGATGTTTTCTTATTCACTATAAATCTTTTCATATAGCATGCACCGTCTGTCTGCATTGGGATAAACTTATAATAAAACTATGATGTCCATTAAATAAAAAAAAAGAATTCAGCTAATTCACTCACAGCTCACCCAAGGTAAATTTTCTCAATATAACACCAGTAAAAGTACCATCTGGCATTCTGTATTCTCAGGTGCATCTTTAATGGCTGCGCAGAGCCTCTCTTAGCACCTAACAGTAAAAAACAAAACAAAACAAAAACAAAACAGAGAGAAGAAAGGTTCTGTTTAAACCCAGTGTGCGTTCCTCTCAGGAGGGCTGTATTAAAACCCAGTTGTAGTTCATAATAGAAAATGGTCCAAAGGTCATATCCCAAGCCTCCAAAGAACTCAATGCTGGCACCAGAGGGTTTGCTACAGGAGGCTGGGAAATGTCTGCACCAAGGAAGCCTGCAGATGATTCCCAGAGTTAAGGAGAGAGAATAATGTATGAGGGTTTAAGATTTTTTTTTTTTGTGGGTTTTTTTTTTTGTGTTAGGGGTTATTTTTTTTCTTAGTTCCTTTTGTTTTGTCTGAGGTGGTGAGGACTATATAAGACAAGGAAACCAATTTACCTCTGGAACTCCCATATGAGATCATGAAGGGATCTAGCACAATCAGCTCCCACGTCACAGCCTCCTGTAGTTTTCAGTGTGGGGACAGGGAAAGGAGAACGGAGATGGACTTACTTTTGCAGTTTTTACTCTTTCCTTTTTAATCCTGAATAAACCAGAAACCTTTAATGATGCAAGCCTTACCATACTTACGAAGTCATGCAGCCTACTTGCGTCTGTTAAGTTGTTTGTATAAAATATAAGAGAACGAGAGTTTCAAGCTGCAGCTTCTGCTGTGAAACAAAGCAACTGAACAAATGGACACTGAATACTGTGAGTTTAGATCAAGAAATTGGAAATACTGGGCAGTACAATATTGGGCAGGACAGATCTTCACCAGGGCTTATGGAACTACTGCAGTAGATACAGCCAGCTGGTTTTCCTTCCTTCCACCTGCTGTTTTCCTCCCTTCCACCTGCTGCACTACAAAGGCATCAAAATATGCACTTCTGTGTAAACAGTGATGGAAAATAACAGTATTGATAGAACTGTTCCAGTTTGAGACTGAAGAAGAGAAAGGGGTTACCCTGGCAAGACTAGGAAGTGGAGATAAAGTGTCAGATAAAGCACAATGCCACAAACAGGACTGATGCAATTGTATACTAGAGAAGGGGATCAAATTATATACATAAAAAAAAAACCCAGAGTCTGATGAAATTACTCTTAAATACGTAAACACTATAAAAAGTGAATATATAGGGATCAGACTCCTCTCTCACATTCAATATGTAAATTGCAAAAAACTTCAGAATGATCAGTCAGATTTAGAATAATGCAAGGTCAACAGAGGTCCCAGGGTGACCAGAGTTGCCCTATTCTGAGCCACTAACACTATCTGCAGCATTGTATCACAGGACAGGCTTTATAAGAGCATCAGCTCTAGCTGCTTCCTTGGCTTGGGAGCCTCTGGAAAAAAACAGTTGCAAATGGACATGCTTACAGTTGCAAACACATACAAAGATGAGGGAAATGTCACCAGAAAAATAATGTAAGACTTGTATTTATATAGCTACTGAATGGCCTGTATTCCTGCAAACTAGATTCGCATAGCTTTTACTTCAGTTTTACATCTTTGACGTAACAACACACATGGAGGTCACTATCTTAATTTTATGGTTTTCTGTTACCAGTAGAAAATAAATAAATGACCATAGAGCAAACCACAGCAGTGATCTGGGTAAAACTCCCTCTCCAGAATCCTAGGCTGGTCCCCTAACTATTCCTGCTTGCAATTTAATGTTCAGGTATATTTTAGTAAGGGATGAGACAGGCTCTTCCACATACCCAAGATTATTCTCTGTGTCACCAGAATGTCTGTGGTCTTGGACACGATAGCTCCTGAGAAGGGGGGCCAAATGTCCATGAGATCTGATGGCAAGGTGGTCAGCTTGTTGCTGGACAGGTCCAGGTAGGTGAGGTTTCTCAGGTAGCGGCCAGCATCAGCAGGAATGCTGGTCAACTTGTTGTTGTGGAGATCAAGAGTCCGTAAGTTGGGCATCTCTGCCAGGGATTCCCAAGGGAAAGTTGAAAGCAGATTACCATCCAGCCTCAGCTCATGCAGCTGTTTCAAGTTATAGAAGCTGCTGATATCAATGTTGGCTACACAGTTGTAAGTGACCCACAGGTATTTGAGATCTACCAGGTAGTAAAAGGCTTCGGTCGGAATCCTTCGTATGACAGTTTTCTCTATACGAAGTTTTACAGTATCCACAGGAACATTCACAGGGATCTCATACATGTCAGGGTCATTACAGAGTACAGACCTAGCATCAGGGAAGGGGAAAAAAAATAGGGAGAGAGACATATTTGCATTTATTTACCAGAGATTTGATTTTCAGATTTAAATGCAAATACTGTATCTTTCTGCAACACTACTACCAGGACAAAGAACACTGAAATCAAGAGCAGTCCTCTGCAATTAAAAGTTGAACAAACTCCACAAACATGGAGTCTTTAACAACAAAAAGTATACAAACCAGAACTGATGCTTTCACATGAAACCTGGATTTGCTTTATTCTAAAGTATATAAGGACCACCATCTACCCACTCCTCCCTCTACTGACAACTGAAAGACAGAAGCCATTTTGTAAGGAATAATACATGCATGCATCTCAAGTGGGAAATGCATGCTCCCTAAGTAAAATTATTAAAATTCAGAATTAAGATCACTAATCTCTAATTTTTCTGTATGATGATGATTCAAAATATTTTTTGTACTTACCTTTCAGAATAGACTAGAAATTGAAAATATACCAAAGAAAATCCAGTAAAGAAGAGCTTTCTGGCCCTCTTTTTGATGTATATGTACAAATTACTTGCTTTATAGAGATTAAAAGAACTTTCTGCTCACAATTATTTCACTGAAATGGGATTTCTCAGCATTTTCAGTTATTTGATTTCAGGAAACAATTTCTTTGGGGTATATTGTTTGCACATACTAGCTTGAAGATTCCCCTGCCTTCAATAAGTCTATCCTTAATTTTCTCCCCCTTTTCTCTAGAGTATTCCTCTATTTTTCTTTTTCCTCATGCAGCTTTATACCAGATAACATGTGACATAAAAATAGGAATGACAAAGAGTACCTCCTGAAATTGACACGACAATACCAGGTCACCACATTTTAAATTAGCCTCTTTACTATCAAAAATCACATTATTGCAGATTAAAAAAAAATAATAATAAACTACTGTATTTATTTAAACCACGTTCACCTTGCACTAGTTAACTAGTTTGTAGAAATAGAAAGGACATTGCAATAGTAGGGACGTCATGGAGCAGAAAGAAATGGCCTCCCGCATAAAATGAAGATTTAGAGTAGCTATTTGCTAAGTACAAAGCCATAATCACCATCTGCTCCTGTTCAGGAATGCTGTTAGCCATAGAACTCTAATGTAAAATATGCCTTCATTGCAACTATGATAGAAATAATTTGCAATGACTGAGAATGTTATCTCCAATTTCTTCAAACCCTTTTCCTTATAAATCGCCTATATAACAAATAATAAAATATATACCTTGCTCCAGTGCCATCACTTCTGCCGTGGTAAACGCAAGTGCATTGTGAAGGACAAAAGCCATTAACTTCTTCAAAAAACCTCATTAGGAGGTAAAAGCAAATAAACAGATACATGGCTTCCTCCCAGAAGAACTGACATGAAGAAATGTGAAAGCTTTATTCCTAGGCACTCATGAGCAGTGTGCTACGAATGTGAATGTAGCCATCCATTTAGTAACAGCAGATTACAACAGATTAGCCCAGATCTGTAGTTGCTTAACCTTCAAATGTATCCTGAATGCCATCAGTTAAACCAGCTCACTCTTTACTCTGTCAGAACACACTCTGCTTCAAATCACATCCAGCCATGTTCCAAGGTTGTTTTAATATGTAGATTGTAAAGTCAGTGTGCAATAAAATATCTTTTCTTCTCTTAACAGGCAGTGCATATATTATACTGTCTAAAAAGTGTTCCAAGGTTCCTGAAGGAAATCTAGTACACCATGAGGATATTGCATGGCATTTTCTTTAATACTGCAAATGGCAAATTAATAGGAAGGCTAAATTCCAGAGCTTTTTAAAAAATCCCGTAAAAACAGGGTTTTGACAAAAATACATATATGGTTTAAGTTTTACACTGCAAAGCCAAACTGCATATGCACACACACAGAATAGTTGAAGCTAAATCTATACAGTCATCTTTTTCACCTCAAATAAATCCATTGCTCATACTGACAAAGGTACTTCTTGAAAATTAAACATCAGATGTACATAAACATAAGATTGACTTAGAAGTTATGAGAAATTACCATAAATATTTACTCAGTTTTATGCACTTCCCAAGTGTGAAGTTTTAGGGTACATTTTGTCACATTATCAGGATTTGCTATGCAGTCACAAGCACTAGAAACATGCTACTTACAAAGAAATAGCTGTCTTTACTACAAATTAATTTGGTTCTGCCAGTCAAACTTTTAAAAATACTTTAAATACTTTAAATTCCTTCAAAATCCTAAAATGTAATGGAAGATTCTATGGGGTCAGTGGGGTAGATATTTTGACACCCTAACATATTCACAATAAACAGAACTTTGCAAAGCATATCAACATGGACACTTGGTATGGACATATACAGCCTTAGGGAGTACCCAGAGTATTTGAATTCTGAAGAACTTTCAAGGGAATCTGGTGGAAAGTACCTCATGAAAGGAATTAATACATATAAAAAATCTGGGGTTACTGAACATAAGAACTTCACACTTCTGTCTTTGCTGGCCCCTCTGTCACCTAGTCTAGCTCTGTAAGAGTCACAGTGGCCACTTTGCTACCCTTTTTTGTTTGAGACAGACATATAGGACCAATAAACCTCAGTCTCAAAAACTAAAGTCTTGGCAGGTTTTGTCTCCTTAACTTCTCTAAAAAGATTACTGTGACTAACACAAAACAGCTAGCTGGGAAAGATTATTATTCAAAAAGAAATTGTCCAAAAGATTAATTAACTTGAACCCAGATTTCACTCCTTTCCATGCAACTTATGCAGGCAAATGACTGGAGTTCTGCGATGTCAATGCACTTTGAGATACACTCATGGGCAAAGCATTGTTTATGGTTATCTCTTGTCTTGTCTGGCATCGCACCATTGCCAGGATCGCCCTCCGAAACCTGCAAAGGGCAACAAAGGGAAAACAGAAAGATCATTAGCTGGAGAAACAAAGAGAAGGGGAAAATGTGCTAAGAGGGTCTTAGCTATTACAACAGTTTTCAATTTTAGTAGAATGTACTTAATAAAAAAACATGCCTTTGGAATTCAAAAGGACTTGGATCTTTTCCATTTCCAGGTACAGGAGTGTAAAGCTAATTTCATTTCTTACATAGGGATCACAGCATCTTTTGCTTGCATACAGCCACAGCAAAGATGAACTTACAGAATGGGAAAAAAACACAGATGTTTCTCCATTGACTCAGCAGGTATGTTCACCTAGGCAGAGATCACAGGCTCCTCTTGAAGGTTGGAGCAGAGATGGGAAGAATGCCTCTTTGCAAAACACAACCCTCAGACAGAGGCGCTGGCTTGATTAGAGCATTTGTTATGCTTGCTCAAATCAGAATAGGCTTAACCTATTTATTTAATTAAAAAAGTCAATCCATCCTAAGCCATCCCAAATCAAACAAGAAAATCTACACCAGTTACATGTCACTGATACACACATATTTTGGGCACAGTCATTAAAAGCAAACTACTACTGATGCAACCCAGATTCCATACTGAATCCCCCTGAGAAAACACAAATGGGACTTTTAAAAGCTGTGTTAATATGTTCTCAAAAATAGGTATCAATTCAGGATGTTCTGATGATGGTCACAATTTATTTTAGGTTTTCCTATCCAAAATATCATCTTCAATAAATTAACAGTGCTCTTCACTAACCAGCTTGCCATATTTTACAGGTGATCCTTCTATACTCAGATGATATGCTAAAATCATTAAATAGACTGGTACAAATTTCAGAACACTTACTTTTTGTTTGCAATGACATAAATGCAGGGATTATAGAATGTGGAAGATTTTGCAAAGAGAGGAGCTATGATGGCCATTGCAGGAGAAATTTTCTTTGGGTCTCCAAAGGAAGACCACAAACACACAATAGAATATGGAGACCACGCCACCAAGAACATTATAATCATCACAACAGACATCTGTAAAATGAGAGGAACAGATAAGTAACAAGTATTACTTCAAGATGAAGACCTCACAGCAAAACCTCATAACAAAAGCACATACACCTAGGTGTAAACAGAGCTATCCTGAGTGAAATAATATATAAACAAGCACACCTGACACATTCTGAAAATGTGTTTACACTGAAATCTCGCTTCGGGAATTTAAAAGGACACCTCACTGCCATGTGTTCGGCATGGTGTCATTTCATTACATACAATATTCCTTCAAAATCAGCACTACGCATTAGGTTAAATCTGTCCATCAGGAGTTTAAATTACTAGAGGGAACTTCACACATGAATTACAGCCCCCACAACAAGTCACTCTGGGATGCTATTACAGGCAGTAAATATGAACAGAGACAAAAATTTAAGCCAAACATTTAATTTGGCTGTTAATAAAAATGTTTCATAAGGCTTAATTATGGCACTATTAAATAAAAGAATGTAAATGTTCTAGGACATATAATTAAGGAACTCAGAAGTGTCTGCTTGGTTTAATGAAGCATTATAGACAGGTTCAAGAATGATACAAAGGAGGTATCTGAGCTGTCATGTCTGCCTGCAGAGAGAACAACCTGGGCAGCTTGGGGCTCACACCCCAGGACATGTCATGCCACAGCCAGACCTGGACAGTGACAAACTAGGGTTAGTAGAGGGTAGGAGAGGTCATCAACTGAGACAGACTTTCCTGGATTTTGTCAGGGACATGAATCAGTAGTGGAAACTGGAATGGAAATCTCAAATGAATCCAGGGACAGAACAAACCACTAGAAAAACAATGAAAACTGCAGGGCTGCATACACGTAGGATTCCCTAGTGCTGCTCACCAACACCCCAGTTAGTCTTTCAGAGATTAACAAAATGAGAAACAAGAAGTAAACAGCTACTTTGTATGAGCTGCTCTAGAGCACATTCAATACACAAGCAGTGACTCTCACAGAAAATCTCTATTTAAATGAAAACACAATACCAAACACAATACCAAAATGTAAGAAAGAATCATTTCATATAGAAGTTTGGTACACAGAAAGATTAGAGGATGCTAATTTGCAAAAAGCAGATGGTAGTCCAGTTCTAAAGATGGATATTGCTTAACCTAAAACATTAATTTTTTCTCTTTTATAATTATAACTTAGTGTCTTCAACTCCAAAATAGAAAAAAAGCATTTTCTTCATAAACATGAGTCAAAATTTTTAACTGAATCCTCAGTTTCAAGTATTCTGGATGTTCTTCACAAAAGTATAACATTCAAATGACTCTTTTTAGGTAAAAAAATACTATTTTCAGAACTTAGCAATGAGAAAGTTTTCCAAGGAATGCTGTTTGCACTGATAAGTAATTCAAAAACATAGGTACATACTCTTCTGTCGAATTCTCTCTCACTTTTTCATCATGCCCAACCATAAATCACATCTTTACACAAAATCAAAGGAGCTGATTAACTTCAAGATTTCTCAAGGACTTTTATACATTAAAAGAATGTCAACCTTCCAGGCAGGATATATCATTTCATGCCATAACTCACATTTGCTGCTGCTTACATAAGAGATAAGCTCAACAGACTGAAAAGAGGAAGGGATTGGAATTACACATCTTGGGAGCTCTCTTTCCTAGGCCACGAGTTCAAGTGAGAGTTGACCAATCCATTTCAGACCAGACACATCTGTGAACCAAGCAGGAAGCCTAAGGACTCTGCAGACACAGAGTAAAAGTTCTCCTAAGGCACCTTGGAGGCACATTTCTAGGTAATGACAGAGGAGAGAGGCAAGGCAAATTCACAGTGTTCCCAGCCTTCAAAGCAGCTAGTCATCTGGAAAGGGTTTCAGACTAAAAATAAAGAATCTAGTGTGATAAGTCAAGCTAAGAGTTTTCACCAAGGCTCAGTATCAGCTAATATTTAGTATGAAAGCAAAGGGGGGATGTAGGAAACTAAAATACTTAAAAGACTGCAAATAGGACTTTAGCACAAACAATATGCTTAAAACAAAACATGCACTCATTTACCTTTGTCACATCTACTTGGTCAGACCAATCTATGTTAATGCTCTCCAGGCAGTTACTGCTGGCATATTGTTTCATTGTCCGGGAAACATTGTAATAACAGTAAAACATGACTGTTAAGGGCACAACAAAATTAACAGCAATTACACTCATTGTGTAGGAAATAAAGGACCTGATAAGACAGAAAAACAAAACAAAGCAACTTACAAATAGCCATCCAGGAAAAGTTACTAAAGAATTTGGTATTTTGATTTGATTACGACATTTTGCAACAAGCTCTAAAATAATGAGGAAAACTTTCTTTAGTTAAGTTTTTATTTATTAGAAACTACAAGTACTGAAGTTTTGAAGCATATCTCAACTCCTATGGGGTTTTTTGCTAGATTCACTCTACATGATTTTTATTGTTTTAAATTTTGCTTCATACTTCAGAAAGAAGTTATGCTCCTACAGCAGTGAATTTAACAATCTTAGACTCCAGTGAGCCAGAAAAGTTAAAAGAAAGAGTGAGGGGGAATCTTACGCATCATTTTTCCTCCAATTTACTGTGCACGTTGCTCCAGTGGGATCCGGAGCGTAGCTGGCCCAGCCTGCAGTGGGCATGGAAGACCAGAAGACTGCATTTATCCAGGCAGCAAGGATGAGAGTGGCATAGCTACGGGTGGTCATTCTTCTTCCTGCAGCCAAGCACAGACAGTCACAAACAGCTCCCATCTGCTGCTCCTTTCCAGTGTCAAACTAGAGTGACAAGTGGCTTCCAGCAAGCACATAATGAGTTAAAGACCCTTTCCCAGGCTTGCAGTCCCAAACACTGTAGGATACCTGTTCCATTCTTCTGCCTGACATCTCAGTCCTTGCAGCCTTCAAAGCCACTTGAACACCATCACCCATTCCAAGTCAGCATTACAGGCAATACCTGATCCCAGCCAAAAGCTTATTATGCAACACTGCATTCAAGTACACCCTTGGAAGATGGCAGGGGAGGAATTAACTGTTACAACACAACTGTAACAGGGGAGAGAAAAACACCCAGGGTGGTGTTAACACAACAACAGGCACACACCTGCTTGACAAAGTTCAAAACCTCATGCAGCCAGAGGCTTTTTGCGTGCTTCACTGTATGGATGTGGCCCTCTAAAGGCCGTAAAACCACTTTTTCACTTTTTCACATTTTTCACTTTAACGAGCAGTATGCCAACTAGGTAACTTAATTAACCAGGTACTGTAGGTTCAAGTTCTGCCTAGTGCTGTAACTATGGAGTCATTCATGAGAAAACAATACAATCAAATCACAATATTATTCCTCCCAACAGTGACTGAGTTTTGACCCTAAGTCAGTACCTATATCAGGCCTGCAGATGGTCAGGTAACGATCAACAGCAACAACTGTCAGCAAACCAATACTTGCCATCCCAAAAAATATATTTAAGGCAGCATAGATCTGAAATTAAAACAAACAAGCAAGAAAATAATTTCTGAGAAATCTTTCAAAGATGCAAGCACAAATCTGTGTACTGAATCAAGACAACTTAGCTAAAGTTCTCTTCCACAAGAAATGTCTCAAAGGTCTTAATTCAATGCAGGCAATTTGCAGGTGGTTCATTAAAAAGTAAACATTTCAAAAGCCCCTGCTTGTATGGACCTTTAAGACAGCAGTCTTAAAATCAAAGAAACACTGTCCTTCAATAAGTAAATTTTGAGATTCAGAATTTGGAGAGTTTATTTCATGTTTTCAATGTATGTTAAGGAAACCTGAGGAGCATTTGGTCCATCAGCAAGAGTTACACCTTTAGCAAATGTCAGGTTCTGAATTATCACTCTTTCATCTGTTGTGATGATTTCACAGATGTGGCCCACTGATTTACTCCCTCAGGCTCCATGTTTAAGTGTGTCAGATCTTTTGCACAGAACAACACATGCTGCAATCCCAGCATGCTCCAAATACATCTGCCCTGTCATCCCATGGGAAGCCTGACCAGGAAGGATGACTGGGAGGGCTGTGTTACCACTGGCACCCCAGTAATACAGAGCCCTGAGCCAGAGCACGTGGCACCAGCAGTTATAATAGCACCACATGGCATTCAGCCATCTCAGATCACAGGATTCATTAGGTTTAGGTTGACATGAGCTGTGCTTCAAGTTCTTCAACTCTCAAATCAGTGAGATCTCTCATCAACCTGAACACACCACAAACCAGTCCAGTTGTTAACATCTAAAGATGTTAAAAGTGAGACTTCCTGCCAAATAATGACTGAATTTTGAGCTTGAAGGTACTGTCTACTGAAGCAAGTGATGTGATAAGCATCTGTTTTATAAATGTCCAAAATGTTTGCCTTACGACACATTTTCAGTATATGCCTTCACATTGCTACTCATATTTGTGGGCACTTAAGCCCAACAGTCTATCAATTATGTAAATTAAAATCACAACACACAGTAAGCAAAGGCTGCCATCTCTCTGCTATGGAAGTATGTTTTTCAGTCAGTCTATTCTTAAAAATATGCAGCTCTTAAAAGAAGATTAAATCTTTAATGGAGACCAAAAGCCTTAGAGGCTTTCACTTTGAATATATCACTTCCATCCAAAAAGGACATGCATTTGCCAAGCAGAATTCACCAAGATCTGTCAAGAATTCACCATCAAAACAGTAGCCACTATAAAATTTTTTTTAGCTCTCAGCAAAATCAGCAAATGTTCTTGTGCTACTATAACCATCTTCATTTCAGGATTAAAGCTATTTTTAAATGTCTAGTTGATAGATATAAGGTTAGACTTAAATGTTTTCAGACTGTAAATATAAGCTTAAAGTGAAATTCACACAAAACACTGTCTCCAGAAATTGCTGACATCACAGAACATCAGCTTCAGGTCCAGAGTCACATTCTGCATCTCTGCCTTATCTCTTAAAATAACACAAGGTAGAGCCATTACTTATTTCTCAGCTTGTTTTTAAGTGCTGAAACTTTCCCTCTAACTGAATTGCAGTACCTGGCATCCAGTATATCCAAATTTCCAGCTTCCATGCAGGTCTGAGGCAGCAGACATGGGGTAACCAATGCCACTAACACCAATATCAGTAAAAGCTAAGTTGATAATAATTGCGTTGGTTGCTGTTCGAAGCTCTTTGTACTTAACAAAGATGCCTAACACAACAATGTTACTGAAAATGCTTATCACTCCTGTAAAAACAAAAAAATGAAAACTTTACAAAAGGTACACACCAGCCAGTAATATACATGCGGAAGAAAATTACACATTGTAATATTTATTTTCAGTCAAGTGCAAGTTTGCAAAGAAGAGAAAAAGGAGAAAAAGTTTGAAAAGGAGAAAAAAGCTTTTCCAGTTAGGCAACCTTCAAATGGATTGAGTAAGTGCCAATGAGACTTTTGATGCAATGACAACAAGCAGAGCAGAAATTCAAATGCATCTAGGATTACACTTCAAACACTCTGGCCACCAAGTAGAGTGCTGACCTTCATGGTGAAGAAGAATGCAGGTTGATGACTGACCAAAAAAAAAAAAAGTTGGAAAAAAACCTTATGCACCTGATCTAGAAGAAGGCTCCTGCCAGCCCCTGAGAGTCAGTAATTTTAAAATCAAATGAGGCAAAATCATAATTACCCCACAGCTATCTCTCTCTTAACACCACCAAGGATGTCTGTTCTCAGGTGCAGCTCTCCTGTTGGAGGTCCAACATCTTTTGGCCCCACAGATGCCATCATCTATCATGTTCATATACTCACACATTTCAGGCATGACACTGACTCTATATGATCCTAAAATTTAAATAAACAAGGAGCTGAGGATCTGCTCTGAAATGAAAAACAGAGTAAAAAAAAGCTACATGCAGTGCCAGTTCTGTCAGCTCTCCTGTTGACAGATTGCATGTCATCTCTTGGGAGAGAGGGAGCAAAGGAGAATTACAAGTTTAATAATGCAGACTTCTTATGAGGCATGTTTTAACAGATATTACAGCTACCAATAATGAAACCAGACATACAACAGGACCATTAACTCATATCCTCAGGGTGAAGGAAAGATCCTTCTAGACACAGTTAAATTTAATAATTCAGAGTCCACCCTTAAAAGTAAGGGGTGGAGAAGGGAGGCAATGGAAAACAGGGAAGAAAAAGTGGAACCTATATTAATTAAGAATGTTAGCATCACTAAAGTAAACTAATAATAGAGAAAAAAAAATAATGTTTTGAGGAACAAAATATAAGATGAAAGATTCCACCTTGAACAAAGTGAGAAAAAAACATGTGGATACAAGAAATGATCTCTTCTCTGTTTCTGAGGTACAGGTCAAGCAGATGAATGAAGTTTCTTCAGGCAGCATTTAAGGAGTGCCCATTAAAAGAGCTTTGAAGCTGGTCAAAGTGCTAGAGCACAAATCTTATGAGGAGCAGCTGAGGGAGGTGGGATTGTTCAGCCTGGAGAAAAGAAGGGTCAAGGTGACCTTATCATTCTCTACAACCACCTTGAAAGGAGGGTGAAGCCAGGTGGGGGTCAGTCTCTTCTCCTAAGAAACAAACATCAGGGTGAGAGGAAATGGCCTCAAGTTGCACCAGGGAAGAGTACTTTTGGACACTGGGGAAAATTTCTTCACTGAAAGGGTTATCAAGCACTGAAACAGGCTGCCCAAGAAAGTGGTTGAGTTGCCATCCCTTGGAATGTGTAGATATGGTGCTTAGGGACATAGTTTATGGTGGGACATGGCAATATTGGGTAGTAGCATCAAAGTAAAAAAATTGAGGTACATGTATAATATGGAATTTACCTTCCCAGCTATCATTTTAAAATTACACTAGAGCATTCATCACTATAAGTAGAAAGACATCTATGAGGCAGCAGAGCTTGCTGAAGCCTGAGTATCCCTGTTGTCATTACAAAAATGAATACACTGACCAGTGTAATGCTTAACAATTACTTTCTTTTCAGAAAACAAGAGAGAAACACTTGAATGTTTTAAAGAGTGCCATCATAATGAGCACTGTACTCAGACTTCATATTAACAAGGCTTAAATCTTACAGATGTGAAATTTGCTGTGGTAAGACTGGTGCAAAGCAATCAATCATACTTTCAAATATTTTAGGGACTTCATTGTCAAAAACATTTCTCATTAAGAAAGATTTATTAGACTCCCCCAACTATAATTAGAAATAGATAAATGATAAAAACCTAGAACTGCAAAGTAATATTTTTTTTTCCCCATGACATTTAATTTCCATGCAAGATTAAGAGAGAAGACCTAGCTTCGTTCTGCCTAATTCTATTGATACCCTATGATCATCAGTGATAGCTTTGATCCTGAACACCAGCTGGTCAAAACTATCTGAAAATATCACCTTGTTACATACTACATAATCAATTTTAATAAAAATATAAGAGATGTATCTAGGCTTCCAATACTTTACCATTATTTATCTCTACAGCTTCTTAAGAAGCCTAATGTTCTGTGTAGCTGTTCTATTAATTTCTCCAAAGACCTTCAATAAATTATTGTCTTTGCATCCAAAAATATCCACTTTTCCAGCACAGCAATTTGATACTCACCACTTCAGACATATATGCTAAATAAACTGCGACCATCAGCGATACTATTTCATATAAATGTAAAATACATTAATATTTTAAAGTATTTTAAAATCTAACTACAACATGGGAACATTTGTGGTACAGCCAATGAATAAAGAATAAACTGATTTGATTTTCCATAATAAAGGTGTAGAAGGTCTGTTTTTAAACACGGTAGGTTTCCATTTTGGTTAGGTAGATATTCAATTACTATAGCACTCAATGTTTCAGAAAAGCACTACTGAAGAAGTTGTGGTTATACAATAAAAACATATTTAAGGAGAGAATAAGACTAAATCTATGATCATTCAACTTTAGCCAAAGACCACAGCAGTCACAGGGAACAAACACGATGTGAAGCCTCACAGCGTGCTTTTCTAACACATGTCATCAGTGAAAAATACAGCTGCAACTGGAATCTGCTCTTCTCTGATTAATGACCCACTCCCTCCCTCTAAGTCACATTCCAACCCTTCCCCTTACATCCCCTAACAGACACCCGCTCACATGCTCAGACTACACATATATTACTACACATATGTGGCCCAGGAGAAATCTCAAGATAGCTGCGAGCACATCACAGAAAAATGCAAGATGTGACAGCTATGCCCTATTTTTATCTATTTTGCAAGCTGGCAAAACCTAATTCTCACTCTCTTCTATAATTACGTATCAACAAAATTTATTTTTTGAGACACAATGCTGCCTTCAAATATAGAGAGGAAAACTTAGATTCTGCACACTTCAGATGTTTCTGCATATTTCAGTCAGGCAGCTGATTGCTAACTTGTCAGTAAACATGGAGAAAAGCCATCAGACAGCTGTCTAATACAAAAAGAAATACCATCACTATTACTGTACAAAATGAGCATCCAGATCTACAAGTTCTATCTTAAAAAGTTATGCAATAATTTGCCAATGCCCATACCTGCTGTTATTAAGTAAGCTGCAACTATGTTGTGCTCAGTCTGTGTGAAGGCTGAATGAGCTTCATTGTCACTTTCTGAGGAATTGGATGAGTCATTCCAATGCATTTTTGACAAAAGACTGTCGTCTATCCTCTGAAATAATTCATCAAGAAGACGAAACACAACAAAACCCTGTCAGGCAAATTCTTTCATTATTCAATAGACTCACTGAACAATTAAAAGAAGGGGGGTAGGGAGAGGCTCCCCCCACCATTGACAGCTTCCAAGCACGATTTAATTGGACTAAAGTGGAAAGAAGTTTACACTCCCCATCTATGCAGGAGATTGTTAATTAAAACAAAGAGCAGCAAAGAACTGAGTAAATTTTGAACAGCATGCTTAAACTTCATTCTTACGGCTAATGAGATTAACAGTCACATGCCCCCAAACTTTTTCCCTTGAAATCTCTTGTGCAATGCTTTGGAAACCTCAACAAAACTTGACTCAGTTCAATCAATCATCAGCCTGGCTTGGAACTAATTCCCATCATCACACAAAGCACAAAAACCTCCAGTACAACATGAAGAGACAAATGTCAGTTTCCTTAAAAACAGGATATATTTACTGTAAAGCCCATCCCTTCAAATCTTTATAGACTTACTTCTTCAAGGTTCTTTGTTTTAATTAAATCTCTGACAAAGACACAAGTAAAACACATTCCAGTATTTTCCTAAGTGAGGCATGACTTTCAGAAAACTCAGCTGCCTCATTTCTAAAATAGCCTGGTCTATAGAAAATGGTTGTTGAATATGTCTCCCTCTCCCAAACACAGTACATATAATATTACTTTGGGCAAATTTTCCAAAGCATCTTACTGGGCATTTTTCAAAGATCTGAGCAGCAAATGCTTGTTTTCTTCCCTTCAATGATGAAGTACCAGCACACAAAAGCAAAGACTTAAACCCTACATAAATATTGGCTGCATTAAGTCCTTGCCCAAAGGACTTATACACAGCATCAGAAAGCAGCTGCTCCCCCTCAGTCCTGCTTCATAGAGTTTTTGCTTTCAGTCAGTATTCATACTGGGTGTAAATGTGGCAAAGATGAGCACCAGTGGCTCTTCAGCTGTACGTGGCTCCCACAATAAGGGGGCAGTGACACAGGAATACAGTCATCCCATGGAAAGTGTACCTGAAGAGCTCTCTCTTCTCTAATCTGTGAAATACTCATAGAGTGTTTCCTCCCACTCCTCAGTTCTCCAAAACAAACATCCTGCATTTTTCTTTTGAATATAAAGGTAAGACAATTTTTATATGAACCTGTGCAGTCACAGCATGTAGTCATCATTACTACACATGATCTCGCATCAGTCCTGCAAGCAAACGTTTCCTTTAATGCCCCACATCTACACTCACAGCCCCTCAGGGTATTGGTATTGGTATTATTACAGTGTTTTTCCTGTCAGAAGAGGATTACGCAGGAACAGGGTGGGAGGGCTCTGAAAGGAATGGTCTGTTTGGCAATGAAGCTACTTTCCTTGTTCTACACTGTCCTGCCCTGAAAGATAAAGTCATGACAATAATTTGATATCTTTGCTCTCCTCCTCTGACACTTGGCAAGATTTTCAAAAGCACCTCAGATCTTGCAGCTTCCACAGAAGTCAGAGCTATGCTGAATGTCTCAAAAAAGCAAACCATTACTAGTCAGATAGGATTCCAGATGTACAGTAGCAATTAACAAAGGAAATTTTATACTTGTTGATTTAAATACAACTTTGGAATACATGCAGTCCTTGCTATGTATCAATTGTTTCTGTCTCTTCTCAAATTTGACTAATTTTACAGCAACAGAATTGACAGAGAAAAGTCAAAACTAAAGGCAGACATCATCAAAAGTATTTTTTCTGCATCACTATAGTTCATAAAATAAAATCAAAAATATAAACCAGGAAATTAAATATTGAAGTATAAAAATAACCCATAACTTCTAAGCCAGATAAAATATGCCTTACCACATTGCTTATTAATAGTGGTATAAGAAGATAAAATCCAAAACCTCAGACTGTTTTTATCCTTCAATAACATAGCATTACAGGTGTCAGAGGGGCACCTTATAAAGTGATGCTTTTCCTTCCCACCTGTCCCAGATCAGTAGCAAAATGTAACTTATTAAAATCCATTCTTTAATTTGCATGTATCTCTATATATATGTGGGACAACGCAATGTGAGGTTTAACAAGCTGCTTTCACTTATGTATAAAATATCTATTAAAGCATGAACGATGTGAGCAGAGGAACGTACCTTTTGCATTAAAAATAAATAAACTGGAAACCAAGTCCAACCCCAAACCTCTTCCTATTTCCAGTAACCGTGCTACAAACCCATCCCAAATCCAACCCCTCCCACGTTTACAATGCCCTCCACCACTGGAGGGCCCTCTAAGGCAAATAGTCCCTTTAACCTTTTCTCAAAGGGATGCAAATGGTTCAAACCCCAAGGAAAACAAATTTAACTTGCCTCTTTCTCCTCGTTCGCAAAGACTTTTACTAGACCTAAGCTGTTGGTTAGAAAAGTTTTGCTCTATAGAGATTTTCAGCTGGCAGCCCTGCAAGATGCACAACCCCACTTAGATTTTTCCTTGCCATACATCACACAATAGCTATGCTCCTTTTTTTGATAAAAAAATACTCTTTCTTGCCAATTCATGACAATACTCTTGTCAGGCCAAGACAATGCTTTACACAACTGCAAATAACTTTGCATCGGTATAAGTGCAACAATCCAGCATTTCTTCAGGCAAACATCCACATGTATAGGTCAGTGCCAGAGAAAATCCTTCCTGTTCTACAACTTCTAGTGTTGCAGACTCACATTAAAATGTCCCAATTATTTTCTGCACTCCATCAAATTTCTCTAATATAGCAAATCTATGAACTACCTTGAGCCGTCCTATCCCAGCATCTGCAGAAAACACAAGCAAAATAAACAACTCTGCAAGGAATGCAGGGCACTAAATGCATCCTCAATAGGTAACAATTTAAGCCTTATAATACACCACCATGTATTACACTCTAAGGAGGATTCAGATCCCCCAAAAAATAACCAAAAAAGAAGAAAAAAAAACCACCAAAATTTTGCTGTGGCATGGACAAAAGGCTCCAGGTCTTCTAAATACTTGTAAGCAATCTGATCCTGGTGATGCACCAGGTGTCAGTTTCAAAACCAGCTCAAAGTCAGACCCTACACCTGGGTCAAACACTGCCATAGGAGTGAAGGAGGCTGCAGGTAGGTGACACTACTGCTGCCTACTGAGCTGCTCTGAAGCCCACCTGAGCTTCAAAGGAATTTCCAGGACAGCAACCCCTGATTGTGCTGCTGGAGCAGCACAATCAGGTGGCAGATGAGAAGCTATTTAGATGATCCAGCTTTGTGCTACCAGAAAGGGGAATGAACACAGGGAACACCAAACAGTCATCCAGAGCCTACACTAACACCTTACCCCCACACTCTGCTCACCTCAGATTGCAATCTGACTTTTTTTCCCCAGACAATACAACTACTTGAAATTTGCCATTTCTGACAACACACCTATTTCTGTCACAGTTCCTGTGAGCCCCTCTCCTATTCTCTGCAGCAGCAGCACAGAGTATCTGTAATTATGCACATAAATAAATCCAGAACATTTCACTAAGATCAGGAGCACTTTGACAGACTCACAGCCAGGATTTGAATTAGAAGTTCCAAGACTGAAAGAAAGATGTCATATAAAATTAGAGAACTTCTGTCTTAGTTCATAACAGCATTACATTGCAGACAAGACATCTTCATTTTTTCGAGACTGAATTTTCATCTGTTACTGTTAGCACCTTACTTATATTAGGAGGGCAGGGTAAGGGCATGGCAAAAAGGCAACACAGAACAGGGACTTAACACCCCCCTTCCCTAGAATGAAGAATGAAAAAAAGGCATCATCATATGGCAAACACATCCAGACAGATTCTTCCTATGTTCTTCCATCCTAAAAACATCGTACAACCTCCGTGGAGATCTGAGTTTATAAATTTTCTCTGGATATTTGCATAAAATCCAACCAACACTGTTTGTGTGCATAGGCCATACTGTAATACTCCTCATCCATTGGGACTGCAATCCCTTCCCTATAACCAGGAGGCCAATCTTTCCTCCAGAGCTGCAATGGATATTGCTGTTTAGCCCCTCTGCACAGAGGTCAAAGCCTTTGCTTTGCCCTTGCAGCGCCTGAGGCTGACTCACTGCTCCATCTGCTGAGACTCAGCACACTCGCCTGTTCCTGGGCTGCCAGGCAGCACTCCTGCAGCCAAACACTGCCTCTCACTCCCTGCACTCCACAGGTCATGGCAGGAGCCTTCTGACACCCTGGCAAAAAGCATGTCCCAGAGAATAGCAAAGAGCAGCATGAATTTGGCTGCAAGAGTGAGGACTGTGCTGCTAGTCTTTCAAAGCCAGAGCAATAAGGAAAGAGTATCCAAGCCAGCTGCCCAATATTGAAGCATCAGTGAAGAAACCCAGCACAGCAGAGGATCCAGCTGCAAGCATGCCAGAAGTACTGACACTTCAGGTGCACTTGGTTTGTGTTGTTCAGCTGCAACATGGAATGCCCAAAATGCAATTACTTGCAAAGTATTTAGATGAAAGGCAATTTTACAAAGCCTCAAGTCAAAGCCCCAAGGCACTTAGGCCTAGCAATGCACAGCAACAAAAGCCTAATCATTCTCACAGTTCTGGATTTAACTGACCTGGCTAAAGCTAGGCTTGTAGCAATACCAGGGAAAAAAACCTGGAATCCCTCATTTCCTGGGTTTAAGAGTAGATTCAGCTTCTTCTCACAACAGCAGACCTAGCAGAAATTCAATGTTCTGTGTTTGGTTTTCTTAATCTGAAGAACATTTTATCTATTACCCTTTGCAGCATCTATTCACATTTAAATGAATTCTTTACTGTTTGTTTTTCCTCTTTCAAGTTTTGTTTGACATTATTAAAAGTAATGGTCACATTTGTTAAAACATGCAGTAACTGTCCAATCCTGGTACTGAAAAAATATCTGCTGCCTTTGTTAAGTAGAAGGCTAACATAATTAAACTGCCTATTATTGCATTCATCAATTAAAAAGCAAAACAGTGCAATAAATTCAGAAAATAACTTTTTTCACACTGAACAAGATGCTCAAAATAGTAGCACATAGATTATTCTACAGATCCCTTTTCAAACAGCTGAAAGAAATCCAGGGAAGTTCTATTTGCACCTATTTTATTTCCAAAGTTCCAGAGCAGAGAGGCACCCTGGTCTCCTCCAGGGAGACCTGGAGGTCTTCCTCCTTCCTTAGGAAGACAGAGTCACTATCTTTCCAACAACCTTCCTAATGCATCCATTTAAAGACTCATGCAGACTTTGTCATGCCTTTCTAAGCAATACATAACTGAAAGTACTGTGTGCAGAGGAGCCCTGTGATGAGCTATTTAATCTCAGCTCTGCACAAACCCAGAGCACCACAGAGGTGCAGTACCCTGGTATTGCATCAAAACCTCAAGAGAAACAGGCTAAGGGGGAGATGCAGGGCCAATTAAAAACCTTTAGCATTTTAATATCAGTGTAATTAGATAGCATTAGATGACTGAAGTATAGTATTAATCTTGTCTTGTTCATGTCTTAATGCTTTGGCTGTCATTAATATTTATACAGAAAAACTCACAAAATATACTCTGCTGTCTTCTCTCTTATACATTATTATGCATTTAAAAAATCATCAACACAAAAGTTTGAAATTTAATTTATAAAAAAAGGTTCACAAAGGTTGTTTAAATGGCATGTCCATTTCAGAGCAGCCCAGATTTGATACAAAAGGAGGATGAGACCCAGGGTTCAGTCATGCACAGTCTACACTGAAGGATGTGCATGCAGTGAACCTATAGGGTCTTTTGAAAATTCATTTCAACCGATTGTTTACTCCAAACTCCAACATGGAGTTAAGCATTGACTGCACTGCTTGTCAGAAACAAGCAGCTTAAGAATAACATCGAATCATGGCTCAGTTAGTAAAGTTTACATATTCTGAGCAGTCTTCAGCTCTTCACCTGGGGCTACACTTTCCTCATGCGTCCATGAACAGTCATTAAGTGTAAAAATAATTGTCATTTGTAGCTTCAAGTTCTTTATAAAAAGATTTTCAGGGTCCTTTAGAAAAAATTTTCATGGTTCTTTGCTTCTGCAGATGACATGATGAGAAAATGAGGAGATACTCATGGCTCCATTTTTAATGTCCTCTTCCTATTTTAAGAGAAAAGAAAAATACATCAAACAATTCTTATCTTACTTGCGTTTAAAGCAAATTCTATACATAACATTGAATGAGTTGATAAAATAAAATGCAAAAAACTAACATGGTTTTATACATGCATCAATAAATGCAGAGTACTGTGCTTCAGTTTAAACTACCAGGATGCAAAGAAATCTCTTGCACAGAACTATAAACATCTATAAGACATTAAAAATCACAACATTCTATTTAATATTTACAAGCTCTAAATTATTTTAATATTTACAAGCATTTTTAGGAGCAATTCTTATTACTGAAAGGTAAAAACCACACACTCACCCCGAAAGCCTCCTCCACCACCTCTTCCTCCTCTGAATCCTCCTCCTCCACCTCTACCTCCTCTGAATCCTCCTCCTCTTCCTCCACCTCTGCCTCCTCCGAATCCTCCTAAACAAAAGAAATAACCCTTTGAGGAGCACGTAAATTCTTGGTTACGTGCAACAATTTATTTCAATGACAGCTACTGAAATGAAACGAACAACAACAAAAAAAAAAATCCACAAACTGTCAACTGCCAGACAGTTACCAGGTCAATTACTACTACCCTGTTTCTTCTAGGGACCATTTGGAGCATTTTAGGTATTGCTTAATATCTGATATACCATGTCCAAAATACTAAAGAGACTTAACAATTGACTTATTTCACAAAAGCAAAAAAATAAATTACATATATTAACCAGTAATACATTACAACAATTAGTAATTATTATCTATTAATTACAACATTAAACCAAACCAACCAAACCCCTCTGAAACACTCATGCCTTGCTGCAAAGGGGCAGGGTATGGAAAAGAGACAAGAAACTCTGATGTAAGAAGAGATAAACTTCAGCTTTAACCGAAGACTACATCACAGGTGATGCTCAAAAAGCTGTCTTTGTTATAAATCAGCATTCTCTCCTCCCTAGGCTTTGGAGCTGTTATTTAGCCAGTCTTGCCACCTGAAAGGTATCACTGCTTTTTCTATAGTCATGCAGAAACATTTTTATTTGCAATATATCTGTTGATATTCAAGTTCTCACCAGAAGCTTTCGAAAACAAAACACAAATACTCCACAGAACAAATGACCAAAGCAAACCACAGCATCTCAAATAACTCCAACATTCTGCAGCTTTCATTCTTGTGATCTTACCTCTACCACCGCCTCTTCCTCCCCCACGTCCACCACCACGTCCTCCTCTACCACCTCCTCTGGGAGCACCTTTTTCTCCAGGGGGCCTTGGCAAAAATCTCTGAAGAGGTAGCAGCTTTGCTGGATCAATGTAAAACTGCAGGAAGAGAATTCCATTAGGCTTTCAAAACACCAAGACTAAGAAGCACATTAATATCTCTCTTTACAAATATCCACAATTTGGTCTTATCCCATTATGTCAAACTATTCTCTGCAAAAAGCCAAATAGAGAAAGCACACAAGAAGTAAACCCCAGAATTAAAAAGCTGCTAAAATATAGATGATATTTGTGTGATTTTATTGCATCTCTTCTCATGGGGCAGGGAGAAGGAATAATGTGGCAAACACAAAACTAGAAAGGATGAGGAACTTAATTCCTACGCTTACATAGGACAAGCTGCTTTTAAAGTTATTAAATACCTAATAAAGCTTTTATTATCTGCTGACAAATTAGACTTAGCTAACTGATGACATTCAGTAAAATTTTGTTATTGAGATTGACTTACCTTTTGCATTTTTTTAAATGAAGAGGCTTTCATGTTCTCAGACAGTTTCACTGAAAAATACTGTTGGTTTCTTTAAGGAGCATTGCAGTAATAAAACACTAAAAACTGTGATTTTGATCAGTATATGAAAGGAACATTCAGATATTTTCTAAGTTAGTATTTCATAAATTCAGCTAAATTTCATCACAATTGCAATTAGAAGTGATTTAAACCTGCACATTTTACTTCACATTTAATGTGGGAGAGGAAAATGCACATAGCTAGTGACTGGTGCTCAACCAACCAACACAGGCTGAGTCCTAACTGACGTGTTACAAGGTTACTCCCCCAGCTATCCTGCTTTTGTCATGGATTCTGTCCACCTGGCAGTGACAACAGAATGCACCCAATGTCTCTGTGTCAGGCTGGCTTTGCCAGAGATGTCCTGGCACATCCCACTTTTATGGGCAGATGTCCTGGTATATCCCACTTTTATGGAAAATGAGCAACAGGACATCTTAGTATAAACTCACTTTGTAATTAAATAATGTGCTGGAGCATGAGCAAGGTCCCCTAATGTACAAAAATCCGCAAGGCCCTTGATCCAACTCTGTTATGGCTTAGTAACCTACAGCAGAAAATTTGGTCAGTTAGGCAGAAAAAGTAACAACTTGAACCACCATGGATCCAAAACACATCATCAGTACTGCTAAAGAGTGAAAATCTCTGGTTGACTTCAAGTATTCAGTCATATCAAAAAAGCTGTAAGATACGCACTTAGTGTGAATGAAGCACCTACAGCTGCAGCAAGCCTCACATACAACCCTGAACTATTTTAAAATCCTAGAGAAATCCCATTTCATATCCAATCAATTTTTAAAAATCAAATATTGTAAGTCACACATTTTTTAAAGGATACAAAGTCTCTCAGCTGTCCAAATATTTCATCCACTTTGCCAATCTGCTCCTTATTATCCAGGTACACTGGGGCATTGAAATAAGGCACCTTGTTTTCTTCTGTTTTACATTTACAAACTATGTCATCTTCACAGGGATGCATGAACTCTCCCAACACTGAAATAAAGAACAAACAAGCTAAAGAGCTGAAGCAGACAATCTAAATAAAATAAATAAAGTTTCTCCATGTAACTTACAAACTACCCTTTCTGGAGGGCCCTGGTCATATCCTCCTCTGTTGAAGCCTCCTCTTCCACCTCCCCGTCCAAAGCCACCTCGACCACCACGGTTAAAGCCACCTCTGTCACCACCACCTCCTCCACGGCTGAAGCCACCTCCTCTTCCTCCTCCACCTCCTCTTCCACGAAAAGACATTCTCTACTGTTTCCTACATTGTGAACAAAAAAATCAGTTGTTTAAGATACAAAAGACGTGTCACATTTGATTTGCTGTACAAATTGTAGTGTCCTGTCAGCCTGGTTTGTTAATTTAATGGTGTGTTGTTTTCAGTCCTCACAAGTGAAAAATCAAGTTTATACTTAAGATGTCATCCACTGCAACAGCCAACTGCAAAAAGTGACTAGCAGTGACCAGCACTTTTTTCACTCATCTGTATAAGGGCTGATGACAGTCCCCAAAAATGGCACAAAGTAAGAACATCACAGAATAGTTCAGGTTGGAAGAAATCCTAAGGGTCACCTACTTCCAACCCCTCTGCTGTGTGCAGTGACACATTCCACAGGCTGCTCAGAGGCCCATCCACCCTGGCCTTGAACACCCCCTGGGATGGGGCACTCACAGCTTCTCTGGGTGACCTGTTCCAGTGCCTCACCACTCTCACAGTATAGAATTTTTTCTTAATATCCCATCTCAACCCACCCTCTTTCAGTTTAAAACTATCTTCTCTTACTCTATCCCTATGTGCCCTTGTACAAAGTCTCTCTCGAGCTCTGCTGTAGCCTTCTTCAGGCACTGGAAGGCTGCTGTAAAATGTTCCTAGAGCCTTCTGTTCTCCAGGCTAAAGAATCCCCACTCTCAGGCCAAGCAGAGAAGGCAGAGAAGAGGTGCTCCAGCCCTGTGACCACCTTCAGGGCTTCCTCTGGAACTCCACGTCTCTTCTGTGCTGGGCACCCTGGAGCTGATGCAGCCCTGCAGGTGGGGTCTCTGCAGAGCAGAGCAGAGCAGAGCAGAGCAGAGCAGAGCAGAGCAGAGGGGCAGAATCCCCTCCCTGTCCCTGCTGCCCACGCTGCTCTGGATGCAGCCCAGGACAGGTTTGGCTCCCTGGGCTGTGAGTCATGACTCCATTGCTGGGCCATGTCCGTCCTGTCACCACCAGCACCCCAAGTCCTCGGCAGGGCTGCTCTCCCTCTGTCCATCCCTCACTGCCCGTGCTGGCACCAGGGGTGGTCCCAGCCCTTCCTCTCGGCCCCGTTAAACCTCGGGAGGCTCCCTCGGGAGGCCGCACTGCCCGGGCGCGCACCCGCAGCGCCTCATAGGGCCCTCGGGATTGTTTATCAGCTCACAGGCGGGGGGACCGCGGCTGCCGGGGCCATTCCCTGGGGGATGACGGACGGACGGACGGACAGACAGACAGACACGGCAGCGGCTCCCGCGCGGGACGTACCTGCACGTGCGCGCCGCCGCCGGAAACACCGCGCTGCCGCAAACGGGGCTGCTGCCGTAAATGAAAGGGCGCTGTCGCAAAGCGGCTCCCGCGCCCGGTAGTTGTCCCGCGCTCCCGAGGGAGCGGCGGGCCAGGGATAGGGGCTGGGCACGGGCACGGAGCCGTGTGGGGGGCACAGTCGCCCTGCAGGGTAACCTGGCGGGCGGGAGCGCCTGCACTCGCCCTGCAGGGTAGCCTGGCGGGCGGGAGCGCCGGCACTCGCCCTGCAGGGTAGCCTGGCGGGCGGGAGCGCCGGCACTCGCCCTGCAGGGTAGCCTGGCGGGCGGGAGCGCCGGCACTCGCCCTGCAGGGTAGCCTGGCGGGCGGGAGCGCCTGCACTCAGGGCGGCCGGCGCCATGGATCGATCGGACTCCTCTGCGCAAAGAAAAGTGCAACCCCAACAAGCGCTTCCCTTTAATCATTTACTTCAAGGGCTTGGCTTTTGTTACCTCGTCATCCACTTGCGATAAAACCAGTTAAGGCATGATCTTTCGAAGAGATCAGATTTATCGGTTAATAGTTGAGGCTCCTGTACTTTATTTCTAAACACGCTTGAAAATATTTTTCTAATGGTTAAAAATTAAACCCAAATCTAACAGCTGACATTCAAAAGAATCCCAGCCAGAGGAATTTGTCTAGGAAGGGAGATAAAGTTTCATCATGCGAATGCTCCTAATTTGCTTGGTTTTCTTGTGTCTCTTTTGTCTTTGTGGATCAGAGGTAAGATACGTTTTATTGTGTTGGCATAACTTTTTAAAACGTTTAATAAACAGTTTATTGTTACAAAAGCAAAACCAATTTATTTTTTTAAAGTTCCTTTCATGGTATTTGTGCTTCATTCATTTGTTTTAACCCAGCCTGAGTGTTTGAAGTTTGCTATTTCTCTTTAATGTTTTGATTCTACTGGGGCTTATGCTAACAGGTTTGTGGAAAAGATTTTAATCAGGATCCTGTGCCAAATTTGCAAGCATGGCTGACCACAGAAAGGTGCTACAATTTTCCCCACCTCCCTTTTTTGAGAAATGGGATTGCAGTCTTGTAATATGGCAGCATGGTAGTCTCCTATTGCCAGCAGGTTTCCTGCAGATTTTCTCCAGGCAGAACTGTCCAGGAAAGCCAATCTGAGCCTTTCAGAGAAGTTCTGAGATAAAAATCAGCACCTGTTCCCCATGAGGAGGAACACCTCGCACAATATGGGAGTTGTGCCAAGGTGGATCTGGTTCCCAGTTTGGATTCTACTGGCCCAAGAACAGCAGGAAGGATTTAATGAGATTATACAGCCATGAAAAGGAGAGATATTGAATTCTGCCCCAGCTACATCCTCCCTGACTTTACTGTGAGCAGGATTTCATGAGAACTTTAAACTTCAGCTCTATTGATCCAGTTGACACAGCCAAAACTGATAAATCACATTTGAGGACTGTTTTTCTCCCATTTTTACACAGAGGCCATCCATAAATATTTTCCATGTTCAAAGATTCTTCCTACCCACAGACCTTAGTAAGCAAAAGCACTCAGGCAGCACACAGAAGTCAGCAGAGGACTGCACAAACAAGGTGCTGCTCACCCTGAGGGCATCAGAGGGAGGGGCACAATCTGCACCTGCAGTCCAGTGATGGAAGCATCCACATTGCAAACCTTCTGCTGTGCAAGACACAAGAAAAACGCTGATAAGGATGAGCACTTGATTTTCAAATTGCTTTCAGATACTTGAGGTACTTTTTACTTGAACAGTCACGTGGGCTCTGCAAAACAAATCATTATACAGTCATTTGCTAGTAAGTCGTTCATAAATATTTACAGATGATATTTAAATCTAAAGTCAACGAGGCCAATAAAACAAATCTTAGGAGAAAAAACCAAACAAATTGCTATTCTCTTTCTCTGGGGCTTAAATTCCTTTATGCTTTAATCTGCTTGCAGTCCAATTGCTGGGATGTGTTATAAACCAATGCCTTTAAAAATGTTTCTACTCTGCTGTGCACTTCAGCTGATGTTTCAAAAGTAAAGAGTATAAAGTTTGTGGCAGATCAGTAAGAGTGAAGATCACACCAGGTAAATAATCCAAAAAGAAAAAAATAGTTCAGAAAAACTGAGAAGGTTGAGTTGGCAAAAGACAAGGGAACAAACACCATAAATGGTATTTAAGAACTATTGATTACACAGGAAAAGGCTTATAAATGGGCACTTTGCTGAGGTCAGTGAAGGGATGCAAAACTCTTGGTGCAGTCCCTAATCTTGCTTTTATTTAAATTATTTTTTGTGTGCCTTGCAGAATGCAGCATCTAAGGCTGCAGAAAACCACCTTCAACAGGTTAAACCTGCCCAACCAGCTGACCAAGACAACTACCTCATAGAAGAATGCTTGGGCAACCAATACACCCACAAGTCCTGTAGGAAAGTTTTTTGTCACCCATGGGAACGATGTGTGGAGGGAAAATGCCTCTGCAAGCTTCCCTACCAGTGCCCAAAGAATGGCTCTGCAATTTGTTCTGCCAATGGCAAGACCTTCCGTACTTACTGTCAGCTGAAGAGCTATGAGTGTCAGCAACCCAAAGCAAAGTTTCTGCACAAGGGAACATGCAAGCCTGAAGGTATTCACACCTCCTTTTCCGAAATTTATCCATCAGGGGTGGCTGAGGAGATGCTTGCCCTATTTACAGAAAGTCTGTTCATTTTCTCACACTAGTAATAACATGAAACAAAAAATGAAGTGTCACTGAAAATGGGCAGTATCTGCTGATTTTCGTAAAAAATAAAGTGATTGACAGGCCCTGGTCACCCTGCTGCTGGTTTTGCTACACAGACTGCTGCAGGCATTTTGCAACACAGATAATAGAAGTAGGATGTGGCCCTCTCGCTTCCAAGTATTACTGGTTGGTTATCAAAAATCCCCTAAAGAAGGTCATTAGACTAAAATGCAACATGTTCTTGATAGATCTTCAAATACTCTTATGGACCCATTACCCTCATTTGTCCTTAAACTGTCATATTCTGAGAAATTAGCAGGCTCAAAGACACAAAGTCAACCCTCAGAACTAATTCAGGAATAATACCTGAACCTTCTGATTCCCAATCTAATGTTCTTTCCATATGAACTTTGGCTTTAAATACAAAATTAGTCCTGATTTGTTTTTATGCTGTCTTTCCATTAGATACATCTATATAATATATACAATACAATATAATATCTATAATAATACCTATATAATATGATTTTGTTTGGGGATTTTAAAAATTTCTTTCTTTTTTATTTTTTAAGAAACATTTTCAGTTGATCTGGATCATGGAGATTCAAGTTTGCTTCGAGTAAAACCCGTGAATCATAAGGATGACAGTTTTGTATGTGCTAATGAATGGAGTATGAATGAAGCAAATGTGGCTTGCAGGCACCTTGGCTTTGAGTTGTAAGTTTGGGAAATTTATCTCTGGATAACTGCAGGGAATTTGAAAAAGCAGTGATGCTTAAATAGGTGCCAGTCACAGCCAACAGTTAAGACAGAAAACTCATGAATGATGTATTGGCTACAAATTTCTGATAAAACTTCTTAACCTGAGAGTGAAAGCAAAAACACAGTTTTCTGTGTTCTGTTACAGGCTACAACTATACAAACCATAACTGCTTTGCTTTAAAATAAAGATGAAGACCAATGTGGAGGTGTTCTCTCAGGCCTGTGTTAGGGAAAATGCATAGATGGACCACCCCCAGATAGCTCTGAGCAATGACCAGTGGGCAGAGAAAGGTTTGTCAGGACAACTGACAACAGGGTACAGCTGTTTTGCCACTTGCATTAGTCAGACTAACAAGGAGCAAAACATGGGGTTTTTTTTCTTCACCCCACATGCCACTGCTTTCTCTGGCCCCAGGGATGGCTGAAGTCACACACAGCTTGATCTTTTCCCTGTGACTACAATGATAACCCAAGTTGCATATTCAGCTCCTCATAAAAGTACCTCTGTATCCTGTACCTAATAATTTTACACCTATACATGTAATTTAACTTCCCAACCTTACAAAAAAAAAAAAAACAAACCTAAAAAAAGTCCCCAGAAAACCAAAACTGCTATTGCAGTGCCTCTCTAGGTGAGAAGGAAGTGTTTCCTAGTCCTGATCACTGTATCTTCAGATAGCAGAGAAGGGTTTGCCCTGGACAGACCATTCAGACCTGGAGTCTCATTGAAAGCCTCCCTAGTTACTTATTTACTCAATCCATATTTCTTCAAGGTAGGGGATACGTGCACTGTTAGGAGAATACTGCTCAGGTAAAACCAAGAAATAGAAAATTTATCAATCCCAGCTTTGCAGTGGCCTGAGCTTCCTGAACATTCAGTGGTTTGGATGGGAACAAGGATAGCTGACTCCATGCAGGATGGTTTCCAAGTTACGGCTCACCCCTGTCCACAGAGAGATAGAGATCTGTGCTTACAAGTTTTGCTACATAAGGAGACTTTTCTATCCATCATGATACACAGTGGCTTTCATAGACCTACATATGCATTTGGGGACAGTTCTATGGAGCAGCCTGCAAAAATTAGCACTTCTTCCAAAGTAAAACTGTTTACCCCTAGACAACTCCAGTTGCTAGTCTGCTCTTTTTCTTAGCCATGACCAAAATTCTCTGACACTGAGGAAAACTGTATAAATTCTAAACAATAAAAGCAGTGGACAATCCATTGTGAAATTATATAATTTGTTATTATTACTATCTTCACAGAGGTGCTGAATATTACCAAGCCACTTCCAGCATCAAAGAATCTCCCTTAAAATCATTAAACTGTCTGCAAATAAGTTGCAGGGGCCTAGAGACAAGTCTTGCTGAATGTCACATAGAAATGAAATCAAGATATAGTGATGAAGGACTGGTTAGCCTGCAATGCCATGAAAATCTCAGAGGTTAGTAGATCTTTTTAGTTTAATATCTATTTGGTGTTTTTATATTTTAAGTACATTTTAAATAATGAGGATCCAGTTTGCTGAACTCTAAGCCACAGAAAACCTACACTGAAACCTTTTGATTATTTTAAATCATCATTTTGCAGACTTTAAGACAATTGAGGCAATCTGGAGTTAATGATAGTCTTGAGTTTTCAAGTTTGAAAAATCACTGCTGCTCCTGAAGTATTTTTACAGCTATTTCCCCAAAGGAAATTTATTTCACCCATGGTTTTGTTTGTTGCACCATTCCTTCCGAGGGTACCAAGGTCTATCATATCCCACGAATCTTACCTCTCCTGGCTTAACTGGTGAGGAGAGAGGTGACAATGTGGTGCTCACTGCTTGAGGGACATCAGTGAGCACACCACTAGCACTGCAGCTGGACAAGAGCAACTACGGTGTGAAACTGCTGGTGTCTCCTGTGGCTTTTCAGGACTCCTCAGTTTCTCACTGTAAAGGGGGAATGAGAGCCTTGTTTAGAATTCTAACAGCTGTTCATTCTCTGTAAGGAGCTTTCTTTGGCACTGGCGAGCATCAGCCTGAGATGCTGCTGACTGGAAGTGCTATGAATCATCTCAGTTTTTTCTTACAAAAGCAGTTATTCACAGACTCTCGATGAGTTCTTTCTAGAGGAGTAACCTCAATTATCCTAATCCCTTGAATCATTTATAGTGGGTTTGAATTGATCATTTCTGGTTTAGTCCTCGCCAGTCATGTCATTAGAAGAAATTAAATTCCCTTGTGCCAGGCTACTGGCAAATTAGAAGGAAGAAAATGAGTGGTCACACTGAAACCCTGACGAAAAGGTGACCAAAGCAATAAAAAATTATTCCTATTTACATGACTGGGCCCCAACATACTTACTGCTGATAGGCCAAACTGCTGACAGAATCAAATATGCAGGCAAAGTATTTCCCTGGGCAATTATGAACCTACAGTCAATTCCACACTAACTTCATTTTCATCTTGTTGCACAGCTTGTTCAGATGAGGAGTTTCACTGTGTCAACAAGAAGTGCATTTCTCTGAATAAAACCTGTGATGGGATCAATGACTGTGGAGACCTGAGTGATGAACTGTGCTGTAGAGGTAACAATTTCCTTTGTCAGGTGTTTCAAAATAATTGCAGCAGAAATCCACCCACAAAGAATTTTTACAGTGATGTAACAGTTAAATTCTCTTTTCCATTAAGTCACTACATTAAACAAATCAGACCCTAATTTATACATAGGCAAGTGCAAAAAACAGGCATGAAATACCATTTTGAAGCAGACAAGTGATCTCTTGAGAATCTGGATTTCTTCAGAGAATGAGAAAATAAAATTAGATCATTTAGGAGGCTGTTATACATTGATACAAAAAAATTAGTCCTGATACAATGAAAATGTACTTTTACTTGGAAAAAGTCAACAGTAATTAAGCAAATATACTGGTTTTCCAATTAACGATCTTTAAACCAAATTAAATTTAAATTTATTACTAATGCAAGATCATCCATGGAACATCTGTGATGATTTTCTGGCACACTGCTTGTTCATGAGCAGTCATTCCTTTAGCATCTGCATTCCCAGCTGTAAAAATTCTGATTAGAAATGAGGAACGGATCTAGCATGACTTGAATGTAGGAGATTACTTTCAAAATTTGGGTTTCAGGTCCCAAATACTAACATGGGTTACAAATCCTATCATTATCCCTCCATAACCTTAATTTTGTAGTGTTACAATCATAAGTAATTTTAATGGGATAATTGTGGAAACATGGTCACAGTAATTTTAGGAAAAAAAAACAAAAACAAAACAAAACTGTGATTTCATACATTAAGTGGACATGTATTTGGATTCCACATGACAAAAATAGTGCTGTTTCAGCTGAATGGGCCAAAAACAATGCTTCCTGAAATCAAAATAAGTATTTCAACTGAGTTCAGTGGTCTTTGGATCATCTTGGGATATCTGGATACTTTTAGAGAACTACCTTATTTTCTATTAAAGACAAATATCTTAAATAGTAGATTGACATAAAATTTTAAATTAGCTCAAAAGACCCTGCCATGAATTCAGGAACTGCTTTGCTTTTGATAACATTCAAAGGCATCACAAAATTTAGAAGGAAGAGGGTTCTCAGGTTCATAATACCTTTTCATACAACCAAGAATTTTAGAAGATATAAGTTATTTCATCCAGTGTTTTCATGTCAGGACTCTTGATTCCTAACCCTACATTTAGGCATTTAGCTCAATCAAACAAAAATCAACTTGGTCTCTGTTTTGGGGGGTTGGGATTTGGCATAAGCACCATCAGTTCCTTATCTGAGTTGATCAGTAATGCTGGCAAAATTGGAGATCTTTTGGCTGAAGTTGAGTGTGGACATGTTATGGATGAAACTGGTATGGAGTGACACCAAGTCTAGCAGTACAGTACTACATTAGTAACAGAGATCCACATTTTCCAAATCTTACAACTTTGAGAATTTAAAGTGAGGAAAGCCAAGTATTCATTTTATTTACATACACAGAGCCTACTTTTGTAATCGCTTTATGAATAGGTCCCCTGTAACATGGATATAATTTGGTTTACATTGTAAAAATCTCTCTGACAGTGTGAGCTTGCTGAACCAAATCATCCTGTGATTTACATTTGTAATTCTCTGTGTTACAGAGTGCAGAGAAAACAGTTTCCACTGTCGGTCAAATATCTGTATTCCAAATAAGAGTGTCTGCAACAAAGAAATTGACTGCCTCACAGGAGAGGATGAAGCTGGAGCTACCTGTGCAGGTTTTCTTCTGAAAGATGTTTTTGTTTCTTTCATTCAGCTCAATTTTAATTCGAGGCTACACAATGCATATTACTATTTTATTTATTATGCAAGAATCAGTCTTCCCATGTTATGTTATGCATAACATAGAAAGAAAAGGTCATAGAATTTTCTTTCCTTTCTTTCTGGAACAGCATGACAAAGAACACTATAGGAAGGAAGAAAGAGATGATGTTTTGGGAAACTTAAGGTAGATTATGTCTTGTTTATGTGGCCAGCTATCAAACCGGTATCCCCTAAGGAAGTGTAGAGAGGATGAGCAGGAATACTTTCCTCACAAATGAGGAATTCAACTAGTTTGTCAATATAGTAATTCTTCTGTGCTGTTCCACTCTCTGTTGAAAAGATTATGTTTTGTTTGAAAATTAGAATGTTTTCCTTGCTCTCAAAAGAGACAAAGTCTAAGGCCAAAAAAGTAAAAACTATTGATAGATGGTAATTTGTACGGTAAACAGAACTCTAAATGTAAACATTATTGTCAGTGGCATGAGAACAGACACAATGCTCAGCCCCCATTTAGAGACTGAATTCAATGGGCACTTTGTTTGAATAAAAGCTGACAAACCAGATTCAGCAAACATTTAATTTACCTCTCATGTTGAATATCCTCCCTTACCCTGTTAAAGGAGGCACACAGTACCAAACAGCATAATCTAAAACCAAATAAAAAGCTGTTACTCAATACTTCTTCAAGTTTTAGAAAGTTTCAAAAGGCCAACGGGGCAGGAGGAGAAATTTTGGTTGTTTCTGAGAATGGGACATCTCCCCAGAGATAAGAAGCAAAAAAAGGGGCAGTTTCTCAGGGTTCCCTGGCAGAAGGGCTCCTTAGGCTTGGAGAGAGAGTAGATGTTGTGTAGTTATGAACAAGTATCTGCTGGTTGTTGGTCATGTGTAGGCTGAGGCAGCCAAACAGTGCCTGGCAGGAAAGGAAAGGAAACAGTAGGCACCAGGCTGGAGAGTATTGCTCTCCATGTGAACAGAATGCCCTTATGCACTTAAAATGCGTTCCACGATCTCAGCACACAAACATATATTCAAGTAAATGTTTGCCGATAATTTAAATATTTTGTTAATACTGCAGGCAAAAAAGAAGGTGCTGAAAATGACAGTATGGATAAAGGTAAGTGTAATTTGCCCTCCAAAATCAACAGCACACCCTCTTATTAGTGACTTTCTAGCTACCAGCCAGCTGCTTAGATCTAGAACACTCAGATATTCTGACTTTGTGATTTACCAATATACACTCTGAGACTTACTGTTTGTCTCACTTCTCACTGATTTCAAGAATGCCATAATAATTCATCCTAGCTGAGGACCTACATCTGCATGTTTTGGCAACTGGTAAACTCTCAGCTGAGGTAAACTCTCAGCAAATCTAGGGAAACATCCTTAAAATTATTTGCCTGAATGCAAGAGAGAGCATTGGAAAATGGAGAGAAGTAATGTGATGACAGACACAAGCAATTCTGAAAGCAAAAACAGATGCCAACATTTTTGGTCTTTGATTTTCCTGCTATTTCAGCTACTGGCATATTCACAGTGCTCAAATTTTAGCAAGAATGTATACCTGAATTCTGAAATACATTTTTCCTTTTTGTTAAAGAAAGAAAAATGATAAAGACAGTTCTTCCCCAAGTGCACTGTGGTGTTAGGAATCACACACTAACTCGACGGAAAAGAATTGTAGGTGGAGAGATTGCTGGAAAGGTAAAAAAACCAACTTTACCAGATATTAATTTATTCAGCATTGATTTAAATGGGCATTATTTTCCTTCTATTAAAGTTATGGAGATAACAAAATCAACTACAATGCTTATGTCATGCTTGCAGCAGTAGTGCCATTGCACTGAATGAAAGTAAAGAGAAGCAAAGTTTATAAAGTAAAATATGGAGTTACAAACTCCATATTAAGCATTGAAGTACAAGTAGACAATGAAAATTACTCAGAAAAACAATACTACAGCCAAAAATAACAATTCTGTCAATATAGAATTAAATTTTGCAGCTTTGCAGGAGAATCTAGCAAAAATATATTCAAACCAGGTCAGATCCTCCATCTGTTTTTCTGACAAGGGATTTCATGACTGAAACTGGAGGGAAGGACACATTGCACATAGTCAGAAGATTGAATAAAATTACTGAATTTTCATACATATATATTCTTTATATCTGACTGAGCCCAATTTACAACTTCTGGAGAATATCTATTTTATTAAAATCAGACATAGTTAAGGAGATTAGGTGATACCAAGATATATTTTCCCCTTTATGCACTAAAAGTTGTACAATTGTAATGATTTCTCATTATTTGTGTTTGTTGATTGAATAGGGTGACTTTCCTTGGCAAGTGGCAATTAAAGACACCAGCAATGAAGGTTCAACGGTGTACTGTGGAGGAGTTTATATTGGTGGCTGTTGGGTACTGACTGCTGCTCACTGTGTCAGGTAAAAACAATTAATTCTGAAATCATTTCCTTTCTGCAAGGCAGAAAAATTGATTTGTATACTACTGCCCTTCTCAGCTATGTGTTGTTCATTTCTATTTGTCTGTTGAATAGAACACTGACTCACCCACATTAATGATGAGGAAGATTCAGAGAAAACTGAGTGTTTTGGCAGTGAATAGAAAGATAAAAAGTAACTATGAGTTTGAAGAGACACAGCGTACTTCAGCCAGATGGCAGCAGGCGGGAAAGGTTCATTGTTACCTCTCTGCTTGAAGTTAAATACAAGGGACCTCTTCTCCATCTCTACCTTGTGGAAGTCCAGGATCTGTTCCCAGAGAATGTCCCTGGGGTTATATATTCCCCAGAACAAGCCAAGAGCAGACCATGTAAGATTTGCCAGTCCCATCCACATCTGCTCAATCTTTATCAGAGCAGCATAAACACCTGTTTTCTCTGTCACAGCACTAAACAGAGCCTGGCTTTAACATAATTTTTTGTATTAGTTGCAGTACTCAGCATGTGTCGTCTGCCTTGAATTTGCTACACTTCAGAAAAACCTGGGCATTAAGTCCAGAAAGAAAATATATTTATTTCATATGGATTTTTATTTTACAGAAACTTTGATAAAATGCAACAGTTTACAGCTTTAAAGCATTTGAAATTTAAGTCTTGTGTTTATTTCACTGTTTTTTCCAGGGCAAATCGGGTCCATCTCTACCTTGTCTGGGTTGGAATGTTGAACACAATTGCATACGACAAAGAGACAGATACTTTCAAACTAAACCGAGTGATAATTCATGAAAATTACAATGCATCAACGTATGAAAATGACATTGCTCTGCTGGAGCTGAAAGGTTCTGGGAATGGAGAATGCTCCCTGGAAGACAAAAGCATACCTGCCTGTATCCCCTGGTCAGAGTATATGTTTAAGACTGGCGACAGATGCAAGGTTTCTGGATGGGGACTAGAGAAAGGTATTTGCTTTAGTGCTTGCTTCAGGAATGTATTCTTTATATAACTAATTTTCTAATTGTGGGGAGTTTTCCTTTTGAAAAGGCTGAAGAACAGTTGTGCACAAAGCAGTCAGAAGAGGCTGAGAACAGAAAATGTAGGCTGTGGTCTGGCACTTGTTGGGTTCTCTCTTCTGTACTGCTTCATCTGCTGTTTCAGCCACTTTTTAGATTGATATGGATGAAAACTACCCTCAAACTTACCTTGAAGTAAGAAATTTTCCTTTTGGCCATCTAATAATTCTGTGAGCTGTGGAGACCTGTTAAGGACATGTAACAGATGTTGTTTGGTAGCTCACAGGGACCCATAGTCACAGCCTGTCCTCTGTCCCCTTCCCAACAGGATTTAAGTTACAGCCAGCAGTCATTCAGCATGTCCTGTCTCTGTCATGCTTGGGTTCAGCCCAGAGAACCTTGCACAGAAACATATAAGCCAAATATAATCATGCTTTCAAAGATTTGGGAAGCATTTGTTTTGTATCACCGTGTTACAGCCTGGTGCTAGAGCTACCACATACTGGTTGTGAGGTTTCTCCTCTTCATACTCAGTAGCATCCACCCAGCAAATCCAAAGCTGGGAATTGTTAGCAAACAGACAGAACAAAACAGAGCATCTCTTTAGATTTGTGAATACATAGCTCACCCATATCTTCTGTAACTGCTCCATAAAGATAGAGCAGAGTTGGAAAAAAGGTAGTAAGGATTAATCACAGCCACACATCCAGTTCACAAAAAACAATGTAGCCATTTCCAAATGCCTGGAAACCTTCATATGGAAAACAAAGGAAAAAAAACCCTTGGGAATACAAGGAAATGGAAGGGGTGAAAATGTCACAAAAATAAAGTATTGTAGTTTACACTGCAATTAAACCACTCTATTTTGAAATATATGGCCAATGCATTGTAATTCATATGGGGTAAATATTAGTGGCAGTTTAAGGTTTCTGGTTTATAATACTGAAGAAAATATTCTGTAAATACGTAAATGACTTTCAAATTATTATACTAAATGTGTCTAATGTGTACTTCCCATTTTAAATTTTGAATTTTTTTTTCTCTAGGTTACACAAAACAATTTATCCTCAAGTGGGGAAACATTAATTTATTTAACAATTGTTCTGAATTGTATCCAGGACGATTTTTTAAAAAAATGGCATGTGCAGGTAAGCATAAATTTTCGTACTATAATTTCTCTACCATCAAGCTCTCAGTTTAGCCAGACCTACTGGCTGGGAATCTTCTAGACTTAAGAAAGACAATAAATGAACTATCACAATATCACTGTTGGCGAAATACCAGCCACTGGAGCCTCTGGCATCCACCATTATACACCAATTTGTAAACAGAGTTCAGATGACAGCATGACAAGTTTCTGTGATTATTTGGGCAAATATTTGCATGTTTGAGTTATGTTTTCTAAATACACAAGCACTTTACAGCCTACTGAACATCCTACCTTTACTGTATTTGATTCTGATTCAGCAACATATTTAAGAAAATGTGTGTCCTAGAGCACACAACCCTGTTGACAAGAATATATATACTCATCTGCTTAGACATTTGCCTCTACTACACTGCACACCAGAAAAATGCAATTAACTTTTCAAAATTAGATTAGTCTGTCCAGGAAACTGGTTGTCACTCCTAGTATTAAAATAAGGATTTTGAATACACTTTTTTTGCCTCTCAAGGGACACAAAGTGTTGCCAAATACATAACTAAAAGAGTATTGCGTATTCAACTCACAGGGCAGATGGTTTCAACTGTTTGTTAAATCAAAAAGTAAAGGCAACCTTTAAACAAACTCAACAAGAAAATTAAAACCAGATATAAAGCGAAATAATTTGTGATAAATTCAGGATGTCATCTGTAAGATACTGGGTTTATTTAGTGCACCAGTTTTGTAACTTATTTCCCTTTGCTTCAATATATTTCAAGTGATCATACTTTATCATGAGGGGACAATGACATGAGTACCATATGAGATACACTCAGAAGGGGGATATCTGGGGTTAACATCCCCTCCCTGATGCAAATAAAAACTTTAAAATTAAGGGCTGGTATTAGTAGTAATTAGGAGTTAGTAATACAAGCAAGTATTAATTAAATTGATTAAAGACAATAAAAATCTTATTTTATAGGATTAGTAATCCTAACTCTGAAAAGTTCACATAACTCTTTCTCAGTAAGGTACAGATTCAAGAAAGAGGTTACATTTTAAAAACTTGGGGACTGATGCTTTGTATGGGCTCCTTCATACCAGGACAGTCAGCCAAGCAGGAAAGTGGGAAAGTGTAGTAACAGTGTTAGAAATTACTAAAATTTTACTAAGTATATAGGAAAAAAACATAAATCATATTATAGCTATGTAGCAGCATTTGTGTTTATATCACATCCATCTTGATTCATTTTGTTTCACAAACATTGTGTTTGCTGACCTGCAAATGAGTAGGTTTGTGAACACTGACGCATGAAGGGCGCTGGATCCTGCACACCTGTGCCTCAGGGCTGCTACCTGGCATTGCTAAAGGTCCTCTGTCCAACTGTGCAGTGGGAGCACTTAGAGCTCTCCCTCCCATCCCAGGATTCATCTGCTCTCCTTCTTGTGCCTGCCCACCTGTTTTCATAAAGCTGGGAAAGAGAATAATTGAACAGATGAAACTGGATAATGGATTACTGGGTAGGGAGGACACCAAGGCAGACACGGAGGTGTACACACATTATGGTATCTTCCCTTCCAAAGGAATCAGTGCACACATCTTTATACCTTGTTCCATTTTTATGGGGTACTTTTTAGAGAAGTGAATGTGGCTGAATTCTTCTCTATTGCACTGCATAAAATAAGACTGATGAAAAAGCAAATGAGAATTTGGGCCAGCCACAAGTATAAAGAGAGGCCCTGCACTTGAAGTGAGAAGTAAGAGATTTGAAGAGGTTCAGAATCTTTTTTACTGCTGACAATTAGGCAAACACCTGTCAGGAGGCAACACAGACCTGAAAAATCTCCTGAGCTCTGCCTTGTGTGACAGCTTGTAACTTAACTTACTTTTGCTTTTTATTTCCTCTTCAGGTACTTACGATGGCTCCACAGACAGTTGTAAAGGTGATTCAGGAGGCCCCCTGGTCTGCTTTGATGCAGAAAACGTGGCCTATGTCTGGGGCATTGTGAGCTGGGGTGAGAACTGTGGGGAGGCTGGCCACCCTGGTGTGTACACACAAGTTGCCAGCTATTATGACTGGATTAGCCACTATGTGACAAGGGGGCTCATTTCACGGTACAATATCTGAAGCTCAGAAAATTAAATGCTTCCTTTATATCACCTATGCAAAATAGTCCTTTTCCACAATCAGCTGTCACATTACTTAGCAACAATTAGTACAAATCTTCAAGGAGTGTATTTTGAAAATTCTTAACACCCTCTGAATACCACATTTTTACAGAACCTGTGGGAGGAGAATTTTACAGGCCCAAGTCCACTACAAAGGTCTCTAATAAAAGCAGATATTAAAATATTTTTTCTTGTAATCTTGGGGTTTTTCCACTTTTCACATTGCATTTCAGTTGCTGTTGTTTATTTAGATAAAAGGGATAATGATACTGGAAGCAGTGGTTGGAAAATGACTGCACTGGCAAGTGAACTTCACAGAATTATGTGAACTTCACAGAAAGGACAGCAGCCAGCCTGCTTTAAATAATTTACATCATCTTGAGGTCTAAGCCACCAGAAACCCTTAGCAGGCTGCCTGGTTTGGCACTTGATTCCTTGGGCTTATTGCAGAAGTAAACCTCAGCCCATCCATTAATCAACAGATTGGCTATGACCATGAGATTTGTTGTAATGCAACAATTACTCAAATAATAAATCTTGGTAGTTTTTGCAGCTACAAACTCAGACAGTTCATATCTAGTTAATATACATCATCTGATCATCTAGCCTGGGGCAATTTTTGTAGCTCTTAAGTTTTATTAATTTAACAGCAGCTAGTCACAAACAACAAAGGAATTTTGAAACTTAAATCTTCAACTTAAATCCAAAGCATCTTTACATCTTAAGATCTCTGTGTATGTATATATATTTCAGGTATCCTACAAACTCTCAACACCAAGTAGAGTTTTACACTACACTACACTATCACACACTCTATGTAGCAATATAAATATATAAAAAGACAATACCTTATACACACAGATTTAATTCTACAAAACCATGTAGCAGAGACAAAGACTTCTTACTGGCATACAGAAAACATCAGGCTATACATAATACCTTCATATTCAGCAAGAGCTGTTCACAAAAAGTGTGCAGAAATTCTTTTTGAAGCACTAGGATTTGATTTGTGTATTGGTACCCTCAACACAAACCTCACATAGCTCCAGCCAGTTGTATGAAAATGATCAATAGCTTTAGAACACTTTTCACTATATTCTAACAACAAATACTCTCAATATCTATTTCACTTATTTCTCTAAATTATCCTGCTGAATAAATTGCATATATTCACACAACACAGTTGTTGTGGTGCTATTTCTTCTATAATTCACTACAGTCAGACAACAATTTTTACATTTTCATTGACTTTTCTTCATCTTCCAGACTTGTAAAAACCCGACATCAGCATGACTTTGTCATGTAAGGACACCATCCATCAATCACCAAAATAATTAAAGTAAGGGTATGAATTCCTTCTCTTAACAAACACACACACACTGTCAACAAGGTTTGCTATTTAGGAAAACATTAAGTATATTCCTACACAGAAATTATTTTGCTGAATCAGAGTCTTGGTAAAGAAATCCTAAATAGGAAAACATTGGACAGATGTACAAAGAGCTCCCTCTTTTGTTTGACTTATTTTTTTCTGTGAAGAACTTTTCCTACCAATTTCATTAGTTAAGTACACATAATATTAAATGCAGAGGCTGCAAATAAAAAAATAAAAATTAAACAAAAAAAACACCAAAAAACAAACAAACAAACAAACAAAAAAAAACACAAAAAAACCAAACCCTAGTAGAATACATCTGTTCTGAAAGTCTCTTGGTTTTCTTTCCATTTCCAATTCTTTACATTTAACTTTGTCCCTGAAGCGAAATATTACTATTTTCTGAAGGATTTCACACAACATATATCAGAATTTTCATCACAAAAATTAAAACAATTTTCACGTAGTTCCAATTCAGTTAATCTGTGAAGCATCTAGCATTTAGATATAAAATCTTTTAAAAATTTTGAAAACCAAAGGCGGTGCTTAATAAGCAAGTCCATTTTGGTGTGATTTTTCTTTTGAACAAATCAAGACTGGACTTTTACCGTTTAACAGATACACTCATTATGCTCTGCTCGACAACCTCTCCTCGCACTGTTGATATTATGAGAGCCACGCACATGTATGAACATGGCCCCTTTCCTTCACACCCAGCATCATCACAAAACTCGGTACCTGCGGGGCCCTGCTCGGCACAGGGACAGGCAGAGAGGACATGGCAGAGGTGGCACAGCAGAGGGGACACGGCACAGGGGACAGGCAGAGAGAAGAACATGGCAGAGGTGGCACAGCAGAGGGGACACGGCACAGGGGACAGGCAGAGGGGACAGGGCAGAGGTGGCACAGCAGAGGGGACACGGCACAGGGGACAGGCAGAGGGGACAGGGCAGAGGTGGCACAGCAGAGGGGACACGGCACAGGGGACAGGCAGAGGGGACAGGGCAGAGGTGGCACAGCAGAGGGGACACGGCACAGGGGACAGGCAGAGCGGACACAGCAGGAGGACACGGCCGGGGAAGCCCCTCCCCGCGGGCGGCGCACGGGCGGGGCGCGGGGGCCATGGCGGCCGCGCCGGCGGTGGCGGCGGAGACGCGGCGGCGTAGCGGGCTCGGCATGGCCCCGGCCCGGCTGGCGGCGTAGCGGGCTCGGCATGGCCCCGGCCCGGCTGTGGCTGCTGCCCCCGCTGCTGCTGCTGGTCGCGGCCTGCGCCCGGCGGCCGGCGCGGGGCCAGGAGGCGCCGCAGAGCCCGGACTGGCGGATGACGCTGAAGACGATCCGCAATGGCGTGCACAAGATCGACACGTACCTGAACGCGGCCCTGGACCTGCTGGGCGGCGAGGACGGGCTCTGCCAGTACAAGTGCAGCGACGGTGAGCGCGGCCGGCGGCGCGACCCTTGTCCCGGGCACGCCTCGCTGGAGTTCTCCCGCCTGCGTGCCCGTAAATCCGTGTGTGGCCGCGGCGAGCGAACTCGCGCGTGTACGCGTGTGTAAATACGTGTGTAAGGTGTACGGAGCCTGTGTGCACGCAAGCAGTTCTCTAAGCGCCACGGTTTAGTAGCTCCTTTTAAACGTCTCCAAGATGTTTGCCTTGGAGAAAGGCTTATTAGTGTCAGATCTGCAGCTGGTGTGTCCAGGGAAAAACCCTGGAGAGGGAAGAATAGCTCACTCCCGGCTGGTTATTTACGAGCACTCCTGAACATTTCGGTTTGGGACAGAATAGCTTAAATCTGAGCTATGGGATATGTTGTTTCGAAGTCACGCTTGAATAGCAGGTTTTAATGGCAGCCGCGTTTGGCAGTGGAAGGAATGCATCCTGCTGTTCGTAAATGTCCTGCTGCTACCAGCAGAGGACACCTGTGCTGCTTCCCTGCGCTTCAGCTGCCTGATTTACCCGAACAGTAATTGAGGCAGCTCAAGTTGGCATGACCTGATAGATGATGAAGGTTATTGTTATTATCATCATCATCATCATCATCATAATTATCATTATTACTATTACATTAGACTATTATTATTAGGCTGACCCTACTCAAGCATCAACCAGATGACTTACTGCGGTGCCTTCCAGCCTGACCCATTCTGTGATAACCTCCCATGCTGTGCCCATTCCCAGTGCCAGGCAGGCAGTGCTTCCGAAACGGGATTTCTTTCCAGGCTTTTCACTGGCACCTCAAGAGCCCCCCAGAATGGGAGGCTGGCATAGCCTGTCGTGATGGAATCACATCACCCCAGTATAGTGTGTGAGAATATTTGTTAAGTCAGGGAATAAGTCTGGCTGGCTCTACAAGAGTAGCCAGGACACTGTGATATTTGCACTCTGTACTAAAATATGAATCTTTCAAATGTGGTTTTTTTTCCCTATTACATTTAACTGTAAATGTTTCCAATAATGAAATGAATTAATGGAGTTAATTTTTCAAATTAACTGGGTTCATTTGAATTTTAAAATTTTCAAATGGCTGGGGTTAATTTTTCAAATTAACTCCACAGTCTTTCTTAACTTGGGATGCAGAATTCCTTGGTTTGCTGCACTAGCGAGTGTTCAGGGGGATGTGAGTTTAGCAGTCTCTACTAATTCAAATTCTATGGATGTTACAGCTGTAGAAATAAGAATGATGCTTCATCCCAGTTAAGATAAAAAATCAGAGAACTACTGTTTGTTGCATATAGAGCACAGAAGTATTTATGAACTTACACTAAAGTACTCTGATAATATAGTCCTATATATTGACCATACTTAACCAACACATCCATTTTAGTAATTTTTTTTTAACTTAGGAAGCAAACACTGATACTTGCTCAGGTGCCTTGTCTCCCTTTCTAAAAAAAATGTCTTAGTACCCCTAAGTTGTAATTTTGAAAGAATTGTTGATATGCAGGTGCCTGAATATATGTTTAAGTTAAAAATACAACTGATACTGGCTTAAGCCAAACAAATGTCTGTGGTGAGTTTTAAAACTACTAAAATCCTGTTCAAAAAAATCTATTTGAGACATGACAAATTACCTTTTTCAGGATCAAGGCCCATTCCTCGCTATGAATATAAACCATCACCACCAAATGGCTGTGGATCCCCTCTATTTGGAGTTCAGGTAAGTATTTCCATTTTGGGGCTCCTTTGTGTGTCGTTTTCCTCAATGTAGATGATTTTTTCCATCCCCCCTTCTGAGACAGCATTCATATACAAGGTCCCTGTTCTTATCAGCTCCTAACACATGCTCTGGTAACAACATATGGGAAGTGTTAGTATTGTAAATGAACATAGCATAAACATTTTCAAAGATTACAAGCATAAAATGTAATGATGATAAATTTCTTGGGTTTTGAGTGTTTGGTTTAGAATTCTGTTTGCACAGTCTTGAAAGCATTGTGTAACTGCAGCTGTAGCTGTGTGAGAGTGGAGAGTTTGGCTATGACTCTTGCTCTCCTTACTGACACTAACCCATTTTCCTTAATGCTAGAAAGAAAATAGGAGTCAGCTTGTTATCCTCCAGCTTTGGGACTTTCTCTTTTTTCCCTTGCTCTGCCCATCCACCACCCCAGAGTGTAGGCTGGGGCTGGGCAAGAGGCTGGATAGGGCAGAACTACACTGAACAGAGGGATATTCCATACTGTAGAGTGGTGCTCAGCAATAAAAACTGGAGCAGTGGGAGAAGGTGGGGAAGGAGTCATTGCAGAGCTGTGTATGACTTCCAGGTGGCTGCTGCCCAGAGGCTGGCTTGGTATCTCCTCCTTTGATTCATCTCTTAAACTGTCTTTATCTCAACCCATCATATTAGTTTTAATTTTTAACTGTTACAGTGTGTCCATAGGCTATGTTTTTCTTATGCTGGAATACCAATGGAGGTGTGTGCGTGTTTTCTTCACAGTTTGACATCGGTATCCCATCAATGACAAGGTGCTGCAATCACCATGACAGATGCTATGATACTTGTGGCAACAAAAAAAATGATTGTGATGAGCAGTTTCAGACCTGCCTCTCAAAAATTTGCAGAGATGTGCAGAAAACGCTTGGAATCTCAGAGAGTGTCCAGGGTAAGGGTGAAAAAGCCTTTATTTTTTTTTTCAAGTTTAACCTGAGCTTAACTTGGCAAAGAATCTTTGTGCAGTGCAGCAAGGCCACGTTTTCATAAGCTGCTGAAGGATGCTTTGTTCTGTCCCTCTGCTGTGCAGCCCAGATGCTTGTACAGCAGAGCAGTGACACAGCATAGCAAAATGATGAGCATTAATACTAACTTGGAGTTGAGGTTAGTTTTAACTTTAGGAGAAAAAATAATGCCACCCATTTGAGAGTATGAATATGGGAATACAACTTGATCAAAATGCATGTGTAATTCTTGTATTTACTGTAACATAGCTTTAACATGACTGTTCTGCTGGGTGATTTCTAAACTTCTATGTGTGGTTGCTAGTAAACTGTAGGAAAATACGGAATCTTTCCCTGTTGTGAAATAAGGTGTTAAAATAATATACTGTCATAGTGGAAGTAGTTAATAGTAGTAGTAGTAGTAGTAGTTAATTAGTAGTAGTAGGCTGTCCCCTAGTGAATAAATGTTAGGTTTCTCTGTAGCAGGCCATATTATATTTATTATGGTCATTGTCTTAGATCTAATGGGTACAAGACATAACCGCTTTTTAACTTGGACAATGTTACTTTCATAGTAAATACTCCCACTGAGAGCAGTAAGGTTTTAGAACAACCTTGTGTTGTTTAAACTTCTTAAATTTATTTAACTCTAAATAAATCGTCGTGTTAGTCTTCAGTGTCAGAACTGGTGAATAGTTGTTCAATTCTTTTGAGCTGATGTTAAAGATAGCAACCTCCACATCAATTGGGATGCAAAGAGTGAGAACCATAACCAGCTCTTTCATCTTCCAAGACTCAGGATGTTTCCAACACAGATAACAATCCATGTGCAATGAATTTTCATTTTGTTTGGCATATAAAAAAATCTTTACTCAAAATTTAAATGACTGTGTGTTGGTTCAGTCTTTCATTTGAGAATCTATTTGCTTCGCCCAGAGAAGATTGCTTCTTTCTTAGTGTCATTCTCAATTTGCTAGAGTTTTCTCCTGTTAGTTTCATATTCCACTTGAAGAGTACTTTTTAACTGAACTCTTCTTTGCTTGCAGCTTGTGAATCAACTGTTCAGCTGCTGTTTGATGCAGTTATACATTTGGGATGCAAACCATACCTGGACAGCCAGAGAGCTGCTTGTATGTGTCATTATGAGGGCAAGACAGATCTCTGAAAGAAGACACCAAGATATCATGGTGTAGAATAAAGCCAAAGATCCAGGCAAAATGAAGCAAGGCTTTGGTTACAAACCTTTAGACTTTTCAGACAGTGATACATTAAACACCGACATGAATTTACTGATTTGAGGATCACTATGATATTCTCATTCATGTAAAAAAGAAACAAGTCGTCCTTCTCTCCAGTTTATGCCAGAAGCTTGGGAACTGAAACTGTTTTCCTTTGGTGTATGTGCACCTGTATGTGCTGTTGTAAAACACTGGTGCCATTTTAATGTTCCCAGGAAGACTCCACAGTGGAGACATCAGAGGCACCAAAGAGTTATATGGAATTCTCAGGTGATTTTTAATACAGGTCAAATTTTAGGTTTACTAGTAGTTGAAGCATCTGATGGGTTCAACAGGAAAGAGTGTGTTGTGTGTACCAGTATGAGACATCTTACATAGCCTACACCTGCGTGTTTCTGCTGCAGTTGCCTTGAGTTCTCTCTCATGTTTGTGGTCCTGCAGGTTTGTTGTTAAAAAGCCAGGAAAACGCCCCAAGCCAAGGTACATGCACTACATCTTTCTACCTGATTCTATATCGATGCCTTACTATTGCAGCACCTTTCAGATCAAATACATTGATCCTTTTAAGGACTGTCCAGTAAAATGAACAGTTTGCAGCCTAAGGATATACTTTTGATTTGACAGAATGGTGAAATGTAGTTTCTGTATTGTTTTTTAAAAATTCATCAAATGTCTGGTTTTGAATAAAACATTTTGTGCTGTGTATTATATGAACGGAAAGGATATATGTACAAATATGTTGATTTATATTTCTGTTGTGGCACAACTTGGGTACTGTATTCATCTTTGCTTTCATTTAGTGTGTTCTGATGAAAACTAAAAGCAAGTTCCACAGTTAAGATCAGAGTGCCCAAAAAACAAATTTATTTATGATGCCCTCTGTGAGGCTGATGAATATATAAGCTTGTACTTCTGTTACTTGTTCCCTCTCTGACTTCTCTAGCTAAAATCACCTGATGCCTGAATTATTTTGCATTTGTTCTCTGTACTCCCTGTACTTGTTGCTTATCTACAGGTGTCAGTCCTTAGTTAACTTCTGCATTAGGTCTTCTGTTATAAAGATAATTATTTGCTTTAATTATTCACAGAAGTTGAATAAAAATTAAAATATTGCATCTGTGGAGAAATTAAATGCATAAAATTCACTGGACTCATGGACTATAATGTGATATAATTTTGTGGATTTTCTTTACCAGTTGTGTTTTTTGTTTGTCCCTAGAGCTTAGTGTTCATCTCTCTATATATAATTTTAATTTTTACTATTATTTTCATTTGTTTACTTTATTTCAGTTACTGAAGTGTTCTTACCTAAACCCATGAGTTATACTTTTTTCTGATTCTCCTTCTCCCCATTCCTTGTCTGCCTGTGTATGTACAATGGCTGAGGTTGAACCACAACAACACAAAATTTTCACTGTTGGAAGGAGCTGGGTTTTGTTCCCTCCTGTACTGACCTGTAATTATACCATGAAAGCCTCCTGGAGTTTCTCTCAAACCATGTAAAACACTAAAAAGAGCTTTAATACTGCTGGATAGCACTTTGATAGTTCTGCTTGCAAACCACAAGGAGGCATTTCACTTCTTCCAGGTAGTCTTTACTTTGCACAAGCTTTTCCTTTAACAGAAATCCCTGATTATAGAGTTACCTGCAAGTTATACAAAATGCATTTTGCAGACCATAGTCCTAAGATGAAGGCTAGCTATCACCCCTAGGACCTAAAGTTCATTTAAGAACTTACATATTTATAAATATATGAAAAATGTAATGCTTGTCCTGGTTGTGGCAGTTATAGTTAATGTTTTCCTTAGCAGCTGATACAATGCTGTGTTTTAGTTTGAGGATGAGAATAATGTTGATAAATCACAGGTTCTGCTGCCCTGCCAGCGAGGAGGCCAATGTACACAAGGATTTGGGAGCAGACCCAGCCAGGTCAGCAGACTCCAGCTGACCCAAGGGGTAGCCCACACCATATGGAATCATGCTGAACAATAAAACTGGGGATAGTTGGCCAGGGAGGGGCACTGATCACTCCTTGGAGACTAGCTGGGCATCAATCAGTGGGCAGTGGGCAACTGTACTGTCTGTCACTTGTCTTGTATATCCTTTTGTTACTATTTTCCCCTCCTTTTCTATCCTTTAAACTGTCTTTGCCTTTTTTTCCGATTTTCTCCTTCATCCCACTGGGGGCAGTGAGTGAACAGCTCCGTGGTGTTTAGCTTTGTGTTAGATTGAAGCATAACAATACTATAGACAGCGGCTCATTTAATTTAATACTGCATGTTTTTGTGTAGTCAGTAATACTGTACAGCAGTGTGCTCACAATCAAACTAGCTTTATCATCCTGTAGTTCCCATCCTTAATGCTTCTTCCAAAAAATACCCACCTACAATCTAAAAGTTTCTCAACTTATAGGCACGTCTCACAATAAAACTTTTATGTATTAAAATGAGCTGAAAATGCACACCAGCCCAGCACACTACCTCGGGCTGCACACACTGTGATCAAGATAAGAGTGAATCAACAGTGGCTGAGCCTGCTCTTAGCCTCCAGCAAAACAAAGGAGAAGAAAACTGTCTTACAAGGATCTAGGCAAACTTTTCGACTGAGGAACACGGCTGACAGAGTCCTGGATTTTGGTTCTGCAGCTGCAGAACTTCACACGAGAGTCTGGCTGCCAGTGGGTTCAGGGGCAGCTCTAGTGTGAGCTGTGAGAGCTGGGATCTGCAGTTGGCAAAAAATTAGTCTGTTTGGTAGGGGTGTAAATGTTACTCAATATAAGACGCAAACTTTGTGATAGTCACATTCTGACTAGAGTATGCACAAAGATAACTGAAACAAAGTTCTCTCTTGATCCAGCTGCATACCGGCAGTGTAAGGTAACAAGTCAAAACAAGACAAAAACAAGCTAAGGCAATTAATGCCTCATGGCTCCTTTAATCAAAGGGAGACGTCTTGTCTAAAATCTGTACCCATGCAGGAAGCCTGAGTAAAACCAGACCAGGTAAAAATGCCACTCTAAATCTGCTTCTTTTTGTGCTTGTAGCAGCACTCCTTGAAGTGCACATTCATATCTGAGTTTATCTCCCTAAAAGTAGTCTGGATAAAAAATTCAGATCCCTTTTTGGGTACAATCTCTAAAGCTCTTACACAGAAGAAGGGGTTTTTGTCATTGGCTTTGGTTTAGAAACATATTATGCGATCGATCAGCCACCGGTAAGTGCCACATAATTCCCGGTTGGGGAATACTCGTTAAGACACCTGGGCACTCTGGTCAATACCTTGTCACTGAGTTCCGAAATCATCAGATAGAACTAGAGCAAGAACAGAGCAAAGCTGCAGGATGATCCACACATCCAAACCTCTCAAGGGTTGTGTGCGGGTGCCCGAATGGAAACGCAGTTTGAGGAATAGGAGCCGTTCAGGAAAGAAAACACTATGTGTCTGAAATGGGAATTTGAGTACAGTTTTGAAAAATTTAAACTAAGTGAATACGGGAGGCTGTCACCGTATTTCAGGACGGTGGTTTTGTACAAGCCGGTGCAGTTCCTCGACCACGGTCTCTGAAGCAGCACCCCAGGAGCACAAGGGTCACACAGCGCGTTTAACACCTCACCCTGGCGCTGGCTCGGCTCCGCCCCGGCCCTGGGGAGGCGGCCCGCGCAAACAAAAGGCGCGGGGCCGGGCTGACCGGGGGGAGCCCGGAAGACGAAGAGAAGGGACGGCTGGGCTGGTGTTGGTGTGCAGCCTTGTTCCACGGCGATGTCGGGCTCGGAGCGGCGGCCGCCGGCGGGTGAGTGTGCGGAGGGGACGTGGGGGGAAAGCCCGGGTCAGTCCGCGCCGCCGGGCGGGTTCCTGCCGGAGCAGCGCGGAGCGGGGCGGGGGAGGGCTGCGAGGGGCCGGGGCGGCCGCGCTGCCCGCCCGGAGCGCCCCGGCTTCCCCCGAGCGGGAGCGCTGCCCGCCCGGAGCGCCCCGGCTTCCCCCGAGCGGGAGCGCTGCCCGCCCGGAGCGCCCCGGCTTCCCCCGAGCGGGAGCGCTGCCCGCCCGGAGCGCCCCGGCTTCCCCCATAGAGGGAGCGCTGCCCGCTCCCAGCGCCCCGGCTTCCCCCGAGCGGGAGCGCTGCCCGCTCCCAGCGCCCCGGCTTCCTCCGAGCGGGAGCGCTGCCCGCTCCCAGCGTCCCGGCTTCCTCCGAGCGGGAGCGCTGCCCGCTCCCAGCGCCCCGGCTTCCTCCGAGCGGGAGCGCTGCCCGCCCGGAGCGCCCCGGCTTCCCCCGAGCAGGAGCGCTGCCCGCTCCCAGCGCCCCGGCTTCCCCCGAGCGGGAGCGCTGCCCGCCCGGAGCGCCCCGGCTTCCCCCGAGCGGGAGCGCTGCCCGCCCGGAGCGCCCCGGCTTCCCCCGAGCGGGAGCGCTGCCCGCCCGGAGCGCCCCGGCTTCCCCCGAGCGGGAGCGCTGCCCGCAGGGCGCTCGCGGGGAGCGGGGGCTTTGCTTCCGTCCTTTCTGTGAAAAACACTTTCACTCTCCTGTGAAAATTTAAAAAGTTTAATCAAGGGCAATAGGAGACAAGGAGCATAGAGCAAAGGTTATTACGGCCGGGTGCATCTTGGCCCTCAGGCAAGACCACACTTATCTTCGGTGGTACCCCTTACATCAGCCATTACATCTATTGCATCATATTCAATACAAGCAATTATGCATAGTAAACTTTTCCTCCAGGCTAGTTTACATATTCCAAGAAACCTTTAGTTTGGATCCGCCTTTTTAGAGCATGGGGATTCCTTGGCTGTGATTTTGGTACATTTTTATCACCTCCAGTTTTCGGGTGTTGGTCCACACTTGTCCTCAGATAGTGAATGTTGATAGCTGGCATATCTGTAGCAAGTGTCTTCTTCATATGTTCATTGGATGTTATCCCATCCAAGCAGGCATTTTAACACAAGCATACTTATATCAGCTATTTCATTAAGCATAACAAAAGAAATAAAATCTATATAACTAAGTTACTTTAGCATTACACACCTAAAATCTATTTTAATACTTGCAAAAAGCCAGCATTATAAGATGTAACAATAACATTTCCTTCCGGAGGAGGAAGGGAACGGGGAAGGTGCGGGGCAAAGGACGGCAGCGACCAAGGAGGAAGTTTGTGGATTTGCAATAAATCCAATGGATGCTGCCCAGGGGAAAACCCCTCCCGCTCTCTGGCAGGGCAGCGGGATAGGGAAGCAGGGAAGGTCCCGTGCATGTAACAGGAGGGCAGGAAAAGTCAGGGCAGCAAAACCTGAGCTGGCTTCCCAGAAATGCAACTAGGCTTAAAGGGACTTCTGTGTGCCACGCGGTTGTTTCTAACTGCCTTGCCCTTTGGTCTTGATAATAGACCTGTGATTCCTTTGAAGCAATCCACCTTCATGAAATTAAAGACAAGTATTCCTGTTGGTCTCAATCAGATTTTAGAACTTTAAGACAGAAAATGTCTGTCACAAGCTTGCTTCTGTGTAACAAAAACAGCTTTTCAAAAATCATAATTCAAATAATGTTTATGTGAATGAAGCTGCAATATGAGAGTAACAATGAAAGACCAAAGACTAGGAAGGAACTAAACAGCATTAAATTAACAGGAAACCCATATTTTACTAGTTTCCTGTAGCCCAGGAATTCTAGTCCTCCTATGTCTACATTTCTGTCTTAAAGTTTGATGACTATAAAATTTTATGATCAGTTTTGGGGGGAGTGGATCACAAGAACTTTTGTCCTCTATCAATACATAGCTATGTTAGTTTTGCAGAAGGCCTTAATAACATTTGAAAAATAGATGTGAAAAGCTAGTATTGTATGTGCAAAGTAGTTTGCAAAATACATGAACGTGTGACTCTTCTTATAATTGCAGGCCATGTCCAGCTGGATAGCAGACCTACATTACCCACCACAGGTACAGTGTTGTGTACAGTTCTCATAATGTGGTAGTTAGTCTTTACCAGTAGGAGCAATGATTTAATAGCCCACTGAGATGCATAAGTAAGAGGAACAAGTATTTTGGCCTAACTGCAAGTTTGCAGTTCTACACACTCCCAAGATGTGCATGTTGCTTGTTTCCACACTGTTACTTTTATGTTTATTCTGTATTAGAGGTGATTAAAGTCTGTATAGTTCAACAGAAGAAAAAGTTTAAATCTTGCATCTTCTCAGTTGTCAATAGCTCTTAGACTGTCTGGTGTGACTCATGTGCTGCATCCAACCTTAAAGAGAATGCTCAGCTTTGCATTAGTAACATTAATGAAAGAAAAGAAACACCAATGTATTTTTAAGTTATGTAAAATTTTAACTATTGAGTTAGTCTATTTTAAAAAATACACCCAGCTAGTTAGTTATATTAAATCATAATCTCTGAATATGTTTATATAGGTACAGATACACAGATAGAAAATACGCATGTCTTGACCACCTGAAATCCAGACTGCTGAAGTCAAAACTTCCAGAACAACCTCCAAAAGTTGTGCGTGCAGACAAACACTAATGAGGCTGTTTACCTGCATGCCTACTTACCTGATGAATGAGCTGAATGAGCTTTTGGTTCACATTAAAAGCTAAACTTTAAGGCTGGATGCATTCAATCAAATTGGGTTTGTTTGTTTATAATAAATTAGTTTGTGGCCAAATAACTTCTTGATTTCTCTAACAGATGGAAATGAGAACATCACGGAAGTAGATGCATTGAATATAAGGTAAAGTTCTGGTGGCAGTGACAGAGATGTCCCAAGGGACTGAGTCAGTGCAGGGTTTTCTGGTTTTTGTTAAGAATTGGATAGAATTATTTGATTCGACTCCACCCACTTACAAAACATGTTAGTTGTTTTAGCTACACCAGCTGCAGATGTGAAGGCATGTGGAAGGGACTATGAGGATTGTTCTTTTTTTATTGTAGGCAATGTGCAAAGACCATCACAATCTAAGGAGACACTGGACAGACTAAGTGGTAGATTGTAGCACGGGAACGTATTCCTCTGGAAGGAGGGGAAATGGACCATGGAACAGTGATTCCATGAAAGCCCTGAAAAGAGTAAACTATCTGCCTGATAACTTTACCTCATTCATACAGCTGAGTAGAGAAAGAACAACTCAGGGAATCATTTCTTCAATGGTCATTCACAGGATCCAGTGACCAAACTGTCCAAAATCCCCACTAGCCATGCACCTAGCCAAATCCTAAGGAAGATAAACTGCCAAAATCTGAAAAAATTCTAGTACTGGCACAGGTGAAATTGTTCATAATAACAAGGTTAGAATTGCATTTTACCATGTTTGGTACTAAGAATGGGAAGAATGTGATGAAGCACTGAACTTCTCTTATTGGTTCTCCAGCCAACATTTTAGAACCTCTCTGACTTTAAACAGTCATCCTAAATTCCTGTTCTCTGTCTGAATTCTTATGTAGACATTACATAAAGATGTTTCATTAAGGGGATTCTCATAACAAAGTGGAGAAGCAGAGATAGTCTATGGGTAACAATGGTAATTTTGCTGTGAAACAAAAGCATTTGCTGATGAAACTATGATCTTCAACACCTGCAGGCAAATATTCTAAGCAACTTTCTCCTGTAATTGCACCAAACCTGAATATTCCATAGCATGAAAGAAAGTATTAATGTGGCAAAAATAACAGCTTTGACCAGAGCCAGTCCTAGGGCAGCATGACCTGGATTGTCATACATCCGTGTACCTCGAACTCTGGACCTGTCTGTTGCCAGAACTGTTTCGGTTTCTGTTTTCTGCATTGATAACTACAAAAGCAGAAAGACTGTCTGCTTTGTCTTTCTAATTACAGCTATGTCAACATGTAGGATCTTTTGGGTCCAAGTGTGTTGGCATGACTGTGGGTCCACAGCCAAGTCCAGAGTGTGCTGTCACACATCCTCTGCTGTGTTTTGCTCATAAACCAATAAAATTGCAGAATGCTACTCCCAAACACACAGGTATTCTATGTGTTTGCTGCCATGATAAAGTCCTCTACTTAGAAGCTGGGTAGGTCATCTGTTCTGTTCTTAAGAAGACCTCTGTCCTTCAACTTCAGGATTTTGTGGGCTGGTTGCTAAAAGCTTAGATGAACTTGTCAACTTAAACTTGTCAAATTAAATTGTCATAGCTTTCATTTCATTAGGGTAAATAACAAACATTTGTTTTCCTTCTGCAAGATATGCTACACTTAGCACCTCATCCCAATCAATAGTCAGTCTATTGATTACAATGCAGCACTTGATTGACTTAGCAAAACTTGAAGTAAATCACAGACAGCTACGATTCCAAATAAGTACATGTGTATTGGCCAATTATATTAATATTTAGCTAAGCACATAACATGGAGAATTGGAGCCATGTCTGAAATGCACCATTATGTGCCTTAACTAATGAAACAGCCTCATTTACCAAGAATGTTTTCCATCTGTGGCAGCAGACAATCACTTGATCCTGCAGAGGAGTACAAAATGAACCATCAAAGAAGAGGACTTGCATTAATCTTCAATCACGAGCACTTTTTTTGGCATTTAAAGCTGCAAGACCGTCGTGGGACGTGGGCAGATAGAAACAATCTGAAATGCATGTAAGAAACTTGGTTGCTCTACTAATGCGTAAAAAAAGTCTGAATTTTAGAAATGGTGGTCATATTAACGAGTTACCTAAATCTTGTGTTTAAGTAGAGACCAGAAGATTTTGCAGACATAGCAGCTATGCAACTTGGGTGAAGAAAGGTGTAATTAAAAAGCTTCAAGGCACATTTTTTTAGGTCACAGAAACTGCTGGCACAAGTCCTAGGAGTTCAGTGAGTCCAGAACTTTCTTTGGCAAACTCTTTGAAGTAACTTTAGGTATTAGACCTTTACTTGACACCAGTTTGAATTCAAAATCAACTTTAGTAGTTTTATTCATAAATAATGAATAAGAATATTACTTCCTCCACATGGAAAGAAACTGAGTTGGTAGCAATTGATATATAATTTGAGCAAGATTTTTACTAATACTGATTTGTTCTAACAATAGTTTGACAGACCTTGGGTTTGAAGTCCGACTTTTTGACAACCTGAAAAAAGAAGATGTGCAGCAGAGAATTTATGAAGGTAAGAGACTGTGTATTGTTTATGTCTATTGCAGCAGAATTCCCAGATACCTTTTCTTCCAATCTCTCAATTCATTTAACTTAAAATAAATTTTTGTAAACAAGGAATTTAACATTAAAAGGACTGAAAGGTTAGACTGAAAATTATTTTATTGTAATTTTATTGTATTTTATTATTTTATTATTTTATTATGTAAATGAAGCTTCAGTGAAGAGAACTAATTAAGGCACTGAAAGCTGAAAGACAGTATGCGCAGCTGGGAGAAGATAATTACATTCTTCTTTTTATGGTTAGTGTCCCTTCAGCCAGGTTGAATCAATGCACCTTGAAATCCCTACAGTATGGCTTTTCCTGAAAATAGCATCCATTTGAAAAATGACTGACTGGAGATTCAATGATATGATACAAATGTACAATGTTTTTTAGACCTGAATATGACTGTTTTGTCATTTAAACACCACTTGACTATTTCAGCCTCTATGGAGGACCACAGCAATGCGGACTGCTTTGTCTGTGTTTTCCTGAGCCATGGTGAGGATGGTCACATTTTTGCATATGATGACAAGATTGAAATTCAGACCATCACAGACATGTTCAGAGGAGACAAGTGCCAGAGTTTAGTAGGAAAACCAAAGATATTTATAATTCAGGTAAGATGTCTGTTTCTGAATTCAGTGAAGTTAACACTGACTTGTGTCTTCCTTGCAATAGAAATCTATTTTCCTGATGCAGTCTTTCCACAAGGCATTTAAGACAAGGATTCTTCTCTTTTTTTTTAGAAACCCTATTGTATACTACTGTTAATATTATTATTACAGCTGTATTTAATAAGTAATTTTACAAAAAGAAACACAAACCCATGTCAGATCAACTGTCAGTGTGTATTTAATAGCTGAGAAGGCAGTACCAGGGTTTTTTGCAGCCTGAGCTCAGTTCCTATTGGTCACACTTCACAGCCCAAGGCTAAGCTGATAAGCTATCTAACCTTTGTATCTTCATTGCTTCCTTCCAGGCAAGTTCCTTTACTTGATCCTTAGTGAAGTTGGGTTTTGTGTTTGGGTTTTTTTCCCGTTCTTTTTTTTTTTTGTGGCATTTTTTGGTTGTTTTTTTTTTTTTTTGTGCTGGTAGAGATTTTCATCTGTTGTTGTTGGTTGGTTGGTTGGGGTTTTTTTGTCTATGACCTATACTCAGCATCTCTGTAGAATCCAAAGAATCAAATTAAGGCTTTATTGTCTCATGAATACTATTTGTGCTAAGTGGTCACATAAAGACCATATGTAACCTCCTGTTTCTTTCTTTGGTTCATGGGAGAATGAAAGTTGGGAGGTACATCAGGAGGTCTCTGGTCCAGCCTCCTGTTCAAAGCAGAGTGATGGGGTCAAAACAGGTCATACAGGGCTTTATCCCGTCTTTATCCAGATTACAATTAGCAAATTCATATATATACCTGGCCTTCAGCAGATTGTAATTGTAGTAGTTTACAGAGTAATTCTAAGTATTTCCTTTTTATTCCCAAATGCAAGCTTCCATAAGGCACAGGGTTGCTGCAAGAAGCAGTATATTGTTAATTCACCTTTCATTAGGACTCAGATTTCCATTTTTTTTTTAACCTGCTGCCAAAGATGGAAAAAATACTTTCATATTTAAGTTCTAAGTAATACTTGGAAACATTTATAATATATACTCATCAAAAAGAAATTAACTTAGTTCATCAGCTGAGTTATTTTCCAGCACAACTGGCATAGCAATTACTTCTGAAAATCAAAAGAAACATCAAAATGAAACTTTATCACTGTAAAGAAGATAAGAAGATTCTTTTTTTTAGTGATAGTTCTGAAATAATGCTCCTTTGTATCTTTTGATGTGTTCTCACCTTGTTATCCTCCATGTGTAGCCTTTCTGCACCACTAACAATACAGGATCACTACTGACTTCTCACAAAAAACCTTCCCTCAAAAAACACACTTGAGACTGCACTAAGAGCAGAAGTGTAACAGTATATAATGATGGCTGTTCTTCAGAGCAGTAATTCAACACTGCCTTGCCAGCAAGGGAGGAAATTCTTCCTCTCTACTCAGCAATGGTGAGGCTGCCTTTGAAGTATTGTGTCCAATCCTGAGTTTCCCTGTTCAAGAAAAACACAGTCTTACTGGAGTGAGTCCTGCAAAGGGCCACAGAGATGATTAAGGGACTCTGGAGCATGTTTGATATGAGGAGAGGCTGAGAGAGCTGGACTGTTCAGCTTGGAGGAGATGGCTCAGGGGAATCTTACCAAACACCTTGTTCTAAACACCTGGTGGGAAGGAATAAGAGGGAGACAGGCTTTTTTCAGTGGTAAACAAGTGACAAGTTAAGAGGCAACTGGAACAAATTAAAACACAAAATTTCGTCTCAACACTTTTTTTACTGTGAGGATGGTCAAACACTGGAAGAGGTCACCCATACAGACTGTGGAGTCTCCACCTATGGAGATCTGACTGGACATAGTCCTGGACGACATGCTGTAGCTAACACTGCTTGAGTCAGGGGGTTGGACTAGATAATCTCAAGAGATCCCTTCCAGTCTTAGTGATTCTGAGGTCATCTTCGACCTTTCAATGGACTTTGTCCCCAACATTTTAAGTGACAGAGAAATAAATGGGTCTTTCTGAAGGCAGAGTCATGGTAATGTGGCACACCTAGCTGAACAGAAGTGTCCCTGGTTAGTGTCAGAATTATCCTATTACCAATGAGCTCAGCAGGGGTGCAAACAACACTTCTCACCAACAGGCCTGTCGAGGTGACAAACATGATGATCCAGTCATTGCTCACGACTCAGCAGATGGCAGTGAATCCCCTGACAATGAGACTGAAGTGGATACAGCTGGTGTCTATACTCTGCCTGCTGGTGCAGACTTTATCATGTGCTACTCTGTGGCACAAGGTGAGTTCTGATGTGGTGTCTGATAACTTCACTGTAACAACTCTGAACACATCTTCATTTTGCAGTCCAAACAATGAGAACAGTTCTGTGTAAATCTGATTTGCATGTCTGATGAGTAGCAACTTGTCTGGGAAAGAACGTTATGTGCTAAAGAAGTGAAAGCAAATTATTAAAGTGCATTAAATTTGCCAAACAAAAGCATTGCCAGCAGTCTTGTGACTGAGCCTCCTGACAACCAACATCCATCTCTTTTCCAGGATTCTGGTGGCTTATAAATTTCCCTGCACTACATGGCAGTTCTCTCCAGTCCCCCCATGCATGTTGTCCTCAGTCCCATCTGCTCTCCTATGAAGTAGAGATGCAGTCTTGTAAGCTACCAATCCCTGAATCATGTTCCTCTTAGCTGAGCACTACAAGTGGTACCAAAGCCGTTTCCCATCTACAATTTGCAGTGTAATTGGCAAAGTAAGATTTAAACACGTTAGTAATTCCTTATAGATGGTAGCTAGCAAACGTGACTCTGATAAATATTTTTCCAAGAGGTTATCACTATTTACATTTGGATGTAACTTTATGACCTTTTTCTACTCTAGGCTACTATTCTCATCGTGACCCTATAAATGGCTCCTGGTATATCCAAGATTTGTGTGAGACCCTTAGGAAGCATGGATCTTCCTTGGAGTTTGCAGAACTTCTTACTGTTGTTAACAGGAAAGTATCATGTCGCAGAGTACATATGTGCAAAGACATTAAAGCTATAGGGAAAAAACAGATTCCTTGTTTTGCGTCAATGTTAACTAAAAAATTGTATTTTCATCCAAAATCTAAGTAGATTATTTAGCAGTGATGACCATTGCTATTACTTGCTGCAGAGCAAAGAGAATGCCATCTTAGTTGAGGAGATGTAATATTCTACAAGATTGTCTCCAGAATCACTTTGAGCAAACACTACAGTTTCTATACTTCACAGTTTCTAAAATCTTAAAGCACTTTTAAAGCTAGAATTACACCAAGGAATTCATATCAGGAAATATGGTGCCAAACTATTAGAAGGTGCTCAGATTTTACTGAAATTGATGCTCCAGACTACTTTTTTCTTAAAAGCGTCTTGCTTGATTGCCATCTAACTATGGCACATTTTACTGTTTCCAAAACATGTCTAATGTTCCATTAGATTAACTTGTCTTGCTCCTATAGCACAGTTTACAGGGAATATGGTTTGTAGAGCATCTTTTTAAATTTGTGGACAGCAGAATCCACAACTTTTGTAGCTTTACTAGGCTTTTTAAATGTTTTTTTCATTTTCTTGCAACACTAAAAAGTAATTTAATTCCTTGAGTAGAACATAGTATTAATATAGGATTAATCAAACAGGGTTGATTAATAAAGGGTTTCCTTTTGCTTGAATATAATTTATGCTTGGGGCACAATTACAGTTTGCTGTTACTTTGCATCCTCAGGAGAAAAACAGTAGTAATGCAATGAGAACATGTACAAAAGTTTGCTCAGGGTGAGCTTGCCTAGTCCGTATCTCTAAAGCTAAAGCTGCTGGACATCTCTAGGCAGCTCTATAAAGTATAACATATGCAAACCTCCATACTTCAGGCCTTTGAGTTGGATCAGGCCTCCTCTTGGCCCTGGAGAAGATCAGCCATACCTCTGTCATTGGGTACATAAAAGTGATGGTGCTTGGTCAACACAGGATTGTTATGGCTACAGTAGTTGTGGTGCTGACTTGAACCAAATGTTTCCTTTTATTTTTTTAACATTAATAATTGTTCCTCTGAGGGACAACAGAGAACTCAAACTGAACAAAGTGTCTTAATCCACTTTCCTGGGGAAAAAATACTCGGTTTACTGGTTCTGCTTTAGTTAAGTCTTTCCATATCCAATGTTCTGAGTCATAAATGCTGTATCTTACTATAAATCGTGTATGTTTGAATGCTTTGATAAATTCTTTCAATAAAAGGCAACAGTGAAACATAAATGATTTTTAGCAAGTTTGAGATACCTTACTTTTCCAGCACTAATCCACTTTCCTGGGGAAAAAATAATCAGTTTCCTGGTTCTGCTTCAGTTAAGTCTTTCTATATCCAATGTTCTGAGTCATAACTGCTGTATCTTACTACACCTACTTTTAAATGTTGAATAAATCATGTATGTTTAAATGTTTTGATGAATTCTTTCAATAAAATGCAACAGTGAAACATAAATGATTTTATAGCAAGTTTAGGATACCTTACTTTTCCAGCATTATTTACTAAGAAAGCTTAATTGTCATGCTAATCTAAACTTCACCTATGGTGTCACAAAGAGTCAATGCACAGACCAGGGGAAAGGAAACAGTAATTTCAGGAAAAGAATCTTTACTACTCCATGCAGAAGTTAATTATTCTATGAGCTACTGTTATGTTATACTAAATGGTACTAAAAAGGCTGTCCTTGTTTGTTCTGTCATTTTACCAGCAGTAAGAATGCCTCCATTGTACTGATGAGATTTGACAAATATTTAGAAGAACTTTGCTTCAGCAGTTCCTTCATAGGGTTCTATTAAAAAAACAAACAAACAAGCAAAACAAACACAAACCATCAAGTGACCAAATAATTTTTAAAGCTATTTATTGCAACTGTTAAAACTTCAGTGGTCAAAAATACCCAGGTGCTATGGAGTAACTAAATGTTCATATCAGCTTTGAAAGGGCATCTCCAAGATACACAAAACCAAACTCAGTCCTTGTCGCTGATTTCCTGGATGGGAAGCCTCAGGTGCAGAGGTTGGTGCAGACGCCTTAGGGATTCTTCTGCCTGCCAATGAAAGAGAGAGGAAGAGTTCATCCTCCTGCAGCCTCTGTCTTCTCCTCTTTCACACATGCACTGTCTTTCTTTTCTCAGAAGGTGCTGGTCTTAGGCAAGGAACCAAACCAATCAAACAGTGACAGACCTGCTCAACTCATGCAGTCTCCAGAGAGAAGCATGAACCCTGCCCATCAACCCACTCACCCACACCTTGAAGTATTATTTTACTGACATGACAATTGAAAATTCACACCCCCAGGCCACCAAAAAAGCATCAAACTCTTAACATGATGTCAATTATGGCACATGAAATTACATCCTGAATTCTGGGTTTTGAGCTAAAATTAGAGGTAGTTCCATTTTCATTTATAAGACACTGAATACAGGACTGTCAAGATGGGATGGAGGAATAATAATTGAGGAGTGAGAGATCTGCTACAAGTATTTCATGAAGGCCACCAAATTTCTCCTAGGTGTACATACCACCTTTTCCATCCAGTCACCATATTCTCTAAATCTAAGTCTTTTACCTATGGAACAAGCTTATGAAGTCAAATGCTGAACACTCTGCAAGGCAATCTCCTTCCAAGAAAGGGAGGAGATTGGTTTACCACAGCAGTGCAGCAAACATACTGTGTCCACAATAAATGCAGCTATTGTATTAAATGGCCAAAAATGCAACATTAGAGTATGCAAAAAATAGATGTCATGCTGATAAACTGACTTGTTTTAAATTAAATTCATTAAGGTCTCCCTTTCTGATGACCTACAGAAGTAGTTTACACGTCAAAGACAAACATTGTAAAATTATCTGAACAGCTGAAACTGGCTGATAAGCAATACAGAGTATTGATAGCAAGCCGTGAGGTCAATTTTCTGTTAGCTGAGAGTTTACTGAAAAAGTCTTAAGCCAGAAGCTGTGTCATTATTGCAGAACTGCACTGAAATACCTCTGCTAGGTCGTCTTTGAGCTTGTTGTATCGTTCCACATTAAAACGCTGCTTTTTGGATTTGCGGTAGAAGTAGTGGAGGAACTGCCTGTCCTTAGCGTGAGGATAAATGTAGTCCTGGGGAAGGAAGGAGGACGTGGATTTGTGGTTAGCAAGGAAACAGAGTAGAGGTCAGCCCATTAGAAACTCAGCCTGTTTCAGGAAGACCTACATTGTCCAGCACCTATGTATGTAAAGAGGCTACATATGAAATGCTGCTCTTACGGGGGCCATAAGGGCTTTTTAAACACATAGTAGGAGTCATTGCTGTCATGTCTGAAGGGATTTTCAGTTATAATAAAGACATAGGGTGATCTTCATGACTGGAGCCACCTCAGCCAATGGAGTCTACTCCCAAGGAGTCAGAGAAAATTCAGGAACTACTTCTTGAGGACTTATTTGAAAGTCTTAAACAATGGCACCAGCAGCTGTTCAAAAAAGCCTAGTAATCTCTTTATCTACTCACAAAAAGTAGGAATGGCTTAGCCCTTCTTAAAAACCAGTCAGAAGGAGTAAAACTCCAGCTCTTCATAGAAAGAGATATGTCTCCCCTTTTCACTGAAGGAACCTAATTTCTCACAAGGTCTATAGATCCATTTGTATAATGGAAGAAAGTACTGGTTACTATTCCACATACTTCCACAACAAAGAGAGTTTTGCATCATAGAAAGTTCAACATCAAGATGTCCACTTTGAGAGTAAAGTACAGAGATAAAACAGGAAAAAGAAACATTTCTCAAAGTCTTTACAGGATTTCAGAACAAGTCTGTATTGTGAAGCTAAGATCTGAGCAAACCTTCAACTTCTACATAATGCCTGCCTCATTTCAGCTGTCCTAGATTTACCTCTGTTAATTCTAAGTCATGGAAAAGTAGCCCAATTATGAAGAGTGGAGCAGTAACGTTTTTTCAGGCACCAAATGTACTTCAGTATATTCCAGTGATGTAACTGCCAGAGTTCCAAACAGTTTGGTACCCTGCACTGTATATACACAAACTCCAAATAAAACAAATAAAGCAAATAAAACCTACTGTTGGGTGATTTGCTGCTGTAAGGCAGCATTCATAAACTGGCACAGCACTACCAGTTGCTCTCCCATTACTGCAGTAAGCAAGGTGCCACTGACTATGTAAATTGATTTACAAACATTTTAAAGGAGAGACTTCTTTACTCACATTTCATTTCCAGGTTATGAAATCTTACTAACAGTAGTTATGCTCAGTAGCTGACTTGAAGTTCATGTGCAGCAGTACCTGCTTGATTCTGCATGATGTAATATTTGTATCCAGCTGCATTAGGGACCAAATAAGCCCCTGTCTGATGGCAAGGCCGCTTACTGAATTCTGCTTTCATCAGAGCTCAAGCTTTGTGATTCACAGACTCAGTTTTCCTCCTTTTCCATTTTCCAGACATTTAGAAGACAAGGCCTCACCTGCTTGGTAAGAACAAAGTAGGCGTAGAAAGCCATGGCACTCCCATAGGTGATGAAGTACGTGACTGGCTCCATGATGTCCCATGAGTAGACCCACCACGTGAGCCATGCCAGCGCTCCCCCCTGAGTTGACATCAGGGCTAGGCCAACCCATAAAAGCCTGGAGGTTTTTGCATCTGCACTGTCCATGATTCTGGCCTTCATCTGAAGAAAAGAAATGGAGAAACCTGTTCAAATAAACATGAGTACTCTTCTGATGAACAGCTCCTCAACTATGTTTTCTCCCTGTGGGCTAAATCCTTTCTCAGGATCAGTTACCCATACCTCTTACTGACTTACCCTGCTGAGAAAATAAAAGCACTGAAGTCCAAGGGCAACCAGATCTTCTTACCACTGTGCACCAAGAATTCCTCCTTTTAAACTCCCCTCTGCACTACTAGGGATCTGTATCTGTTTGATTTCCATTTACATTCAAGGCAGTTCTGGGTAACACTGAGGCTGGCCCTCATAAAGCAGGAGTCCTGTTGTCCACTACCCTAAGCCATGGATGATGTCGATTCCACTACTGTGGTTTTTTGCTGTCATGGGTATTCAGAACTCATAAAGCAACAAATTACTTTCAATGACATTTCAACAAATGGCCTTTTAATCTCAATACTAGCCATGTTCATGACAGCTTTCTCCAGGTGTTCTGGTTTCTACCCCATTAATGTCCTCAACAGGTAGAAAAAGAACTGAATTGAAAAGAATTTGCATTCTGAGTTGACCTCATTTACATAACAAACAGAATAGACACACCCTAGCCATTCATGATGATTTTCTTCTGTCACAGGACTTACTTCTGATGAAAGGAAAAGCTTTTGAGTTTTTTTTAAAAATGTACTCCCACTTTCCAACCTGTTCAAGAGGCAGCAGCTCTTCTTTCAGATGGTCCAGCCTCTGTAGCAATTCTCTCTCTTTCCTGATCTGGTGATCTTCTAAATGTAGAGCCACAAACAGTCTGTGAACCAAGGATTTGATATCTTCCATTTCAGTAGCATGCTCACTACTCAGCTTATCTGAAAAGAAAATATTTGTCATATAACCATTTCAAGAATATACCCTTCTTCATGCTCTCCTCACCTCCAACCCCAAAAGCAGGACCATCCAAAGGTAAAAAGACAAAGCCAAAGACAAACAGCTTTCTCCCAGGTCCCAGTTTTCTGAGACTTCCCATGCCTTTCACTAAATGAAGTGAGATGACCAGTTATTAAGGATTGCTCTTACCTTTTACAGGAGGTGACACACTGTATGCTGTGTTGTTGATAACAAGCTTAAAGTCATTCATCAATAAAACCTCCATTAAGGTTGCATCAGAGACCTTGCTACCATCTGCAGGAGAAAGACTTCAGTTCTAGATCACTTATCATGAGGAGTTTTAAACATTAACAGACAACCCTACAGAAAAGTGCTGGGATTCTTCACTAATAATGTTTGGAAGCAACTCCACTTTTAGAGCTGGTAGATACTAAACAGTCAGGCAGTGTGATTCTTGGGGCTGTCCTGTGTGCGGGGAATGGAGTTGAACTTTGATTCTCTGGAGAACCCTTTTCTATTTTTTTTGTGGGTTTTTTTTTTTTGTTCTGTTTTTGGTTTTTTTTTGTTTTGTTTTGTTTTGGTTTTTTTTTTTTTTTTTTGTTTTGTTTTGTTTTTTAAATGCAGAAATTTACATGAATGGCACTCCACAAATTTTACTTGCAATTTTACAGCTCCTACCAAAAATCAATTGGATTAATTAGCAGGAACTACTGGATTAATTAGCAGGAACTACTACTCATGTAACTGTGGTTGCCAGGAGCACACTGGGGTTCAGATGCCCCAAAAACCCCCAGAGCCACACACCACTGCTGCTGGACACATCACTGTGGCATGAGGGTTTGAAAAGCCATGGAACAGCTGCCCCACAGTAGCTGTTTGAGATGATTCTCCTTTTCTAAACACAAAAAAAGCACCTTCCCCTGCCCTTGCCAAGGGCTAGGCAGCTTTACTCCCAAGATGAATAACCAAACAGGCCACAAAATACCAAGATTTTTGTATGTAGATATTTGTCACAGTGCTACTGCCTCAGCTCCTCTACCTGTCCTCACACATCCACTACAGAAAAGCTCCACAATCAACCCCACATCTGCAATGACAGAGAACCCTGTCCTCAGGCCCCATCTGATGAGGCTTAGACTACTGAACTCTGCAGGCAAATGCCCCAGCTGGCTCACCTGCCCACTCTGCGTGGCAGCAAAGCAAACCCAGAAGCCGACCACTTTCAACCCAAAATTGTAATGTGCCTATCCACTCATTTCTGTTTTCTTTTCCAGCATAATAAAACATCAAGGCTCATTTGCATGCACATTATTTAAGGTGATATTTATAACACTTCCTATAACATTTAAGGGAAAAATACTTTTCAAAAGAAGTGCCAGACAGGCCCTTTGTTCTGGGTGTTCTGAATACAACACTAATTTATTAACCTGTGCAACCTTATATTAACTGAAGAGAAGTTTTAAGTAAAGGGAGGTATTTTATTTTAGAAAATTTCTCACACACTTTAAGCAAAGGCTACTTTAATTCCTATGCCTAAACACAAGTGTTCCAATGTGGAAAAAGGGTAATTTTTTTTGTCTACAAAAGTTTTGCAGGATGAAAATCAAATCCACAGATAACGAAAGTGAGTCTTCACACACAGCACTGATGACTTCAGTTAAGGTTACATTTCATTTAATGGTTAAATGACACAGAAGTGTGTCTACACTACATCAAAGCGTCATAGTTTTTCTTTAATAATTGATGTTGAAATTCAACTCTCAGTACTTGACCAATAGTTTCTCTTTACAGTATCAGTTTCCTAATGAATTAAACATCTCAGCTGTTCTATAACATTACAATTGCCTGGCACTTGACAAATACAGAGCAGAGAACTATTCTGAGTCACTGTTTTAATCTAAGTATTCCCAAATCAGAAGGGATGGGAGTGTGTTTAAACAGATCAGACGAGGTGAAAACAACTCAAATTCATCTCCACTTTGGAATCTGCTGCCTGTCCAGGCCAAAAATGCCAGACACGCAGGTTTCTTACAGGAATTACCTTGTGCTTCACAAGTGACTCACGTTTGCACTGAAGCAGGAATAGTGAACTTTGTTGATTTAGCAGAGAGGAAGGCGACCCAGCAGTGAATCCCAAACACTCCTGTCCTGGATGTCTGTACAACAGCAGTACCTGGTATTGCCAGCACAAGTCCTGCCCCACCCCACTAAGAAATCCTTTGTAGGGAAAAACTTCTGTGTTAAGGGGAAGGCCAGCTGCTCACAATGACCACTTCTTACAATGGCTTCTGAAGACATAGAGTCTTTTTAGGAAATTATCTTCAAGAGAATTTTCTATTTTTGCTCCCTAGCAGACACTGTCAAAACAAAGCTAAACAAGACCAAAAAACCCAAGACCAAAGCTCCCGTGTACATGAAGCTCCTGAAGCTCATGTACACACTGGGATCCACATCTCCATTGCTCCAGAGGGTATCAATAAATTGCTCTGTGGGGTATTTTCCTGTTTTACTAAATGCGCCCATAAAGGACAGTAAAGCAGTTTCTCTTAGGTCTGTGGCTTTCTGACCTTCTGGGAACATCAATCTATTTTCAGTTTCTTTAGAAGCCCCTGCAGCCCTCTCTCAGTATCAACCAGAAAGAAAAGAATGTTATGAATCCATCTAGCTATGAAACTGGAGCAACTTCCATTAACAACATCCTTTCTTCTGCTTATGTGTTACCTGCTGTTAAATAAATCTTTCCATAGATATGTAGGTATTCTTATTTTTCTTTCTTTGTAGGGGTGTGAGTGGGGAAGAAGAGAAATAGATGCTTTGAATTAGCCAAATTCAAGTACCTATTCTACCAGATTCAGACAAAAAACCCTACATCCCAATTCTAGTTTTAAGATTGAATCCTCTAGTACCAGGGCGGGGGTTGCAAGAGCACTGCTAAAATACAGATCAAGTTTTCTTGGAAATAAAATGGAGAATAAGGTAAACTCAATGTTAGTTTTATCAACGGACAAGCCAAAGAGACAAAATAGAAGAAAACAGTGAGCAAAGCTTGAGAAAATTATCTGAAGACTTGGGACAATGGGATAAACAGGATATTACATGGAGGAAAGGCCATACCAATGCTAAAATACTAGTTATCCTTTGACCCTTTGAAAGTTTCCTTTCAACCTGAAATATTGTACTGAAAGGGCCCTGAAATATTGTACTCCAGCTGATAAATGAAATCTCTTCAATGTCTTAAAAAACTGTCCTTCATTATTGCGCACATTATCTGGTTGCTTAGCTCTTGAGTTTTTTGTACACAAGTTTGTGGTAAGGCAAATTAATTCTTTTAGCTCTTGGTAACACTGAAAAACTGGCAGGCATCACATTCAATAGCCCAACAGGTTGTCTTTTCAGAGTGATCATGGAGAACAAGGGAAGAAAGACCCATCAAGGAAATCAGGAGATACTTATTTAAAGACAGCATTACAAAGAGAAACTAACTGAAAAAGATAACAGAGGACACTACTGGGATAAAAGAAGAGTTCCAGTAATAGATCCAATTCTGTATTTTTAATCAGCCTTTTCAAGAGGACTCAGTTATTAACTCTGAAACAACACTAAACCCTAGAAGCATTCAAGAGCTACTCCAACAGCCTCAGTGCTAAACCTGACAGAAGACTGAACTTATGCTCCAGAAGAGAAGTACAGTCCATTTAAAAGGGAATGCATTAATTTCAGGGAATAAGAGAAATACAAGATACCTGTTGCAAAGACTTCAGCTCTCTCAATTCCTTTATCTTCTCTTTGCACATCCTGCAGGAATGCTCCTATAGTGGTTACTACTGGCTTGACAGTGAACTGACAGCGTTCATTTCTTGTGGGCAGCATAAGAGTTATCACAGGAAGACCATGTCTGTAATTAATAGTTACTTCTGGGGGGTAAAAAAAAAAGAAAACTAAGTGAAAAAGTTGCATTGTAGATTGTAGTTTAATGTAAAGCAGCTTTTAAAACACAGGATAAATAAGGAAAATAACACAAAACATTTCTAGATTAAAAAAAATAGTAGTATAGAAGTAGTACTTCAATTTCTGGAAAATATACATAAAACCATGCAACTAATGTGACCTCACATCTCATAAAATAAATAAAAAGCTTGTTACACTGATGGGAAGGGTTGGAATAGTTGCTGTGAAAGCTTACCATCAGATGGCACCAGCGTGCTGTTAGGTGTCCCTTCCCGGCCCCTCCAACCTCCAATGTGCCCCCGGAGCATCACCTGAAGCACAGACACAAGGGAACTCGCCTTAGAATAGTTAGGATGTACCTGGTTAAAGGCAGCACCCAGCCTATCACCGTGATCTGCTTCCCTGTGATCTGACATCAGAGGTGTCTGCCTGAAGAAAAACCCCTTACTTGGCAATTCTATGAAAAAGGTGAAACCAGAATTTCTGCTAAAGATATTACAGTATTGCCCATAGAAAAACTTCTTGTCTATTGTGTTTAATTAACTCAAGGAAAAAATAGCAGGGGAAGAAAAGAAAGGAAAAAAATTGCAGTGTTTCTGAAGTGCTTTATGCAACTCTCCTCTGCCCACAGAACAGCCTCTTGAAAAACCTCTACCTCGTGGCACCTAAAGGCAGAATTCCGCAGTGTAACTTCCAACAGAGGGCATGGATTCAGTGAAGACTCACTGCTGAATTGTGAACAACAATCAGAAATAAAATAGTAAGGTACTGAGGTTACACTACCTGTTGCTTCATAGTTATATACTGCATACCAAAGCTGGCTGTTGAGATTTGTGCTGCTAAAAGACAATAACAACGATACAGCTTGAAGATCTTTAATGTTTTAAATAGGAATGGCTTCAATTGCATGCTGAGAGATGCTGCTGCAAGTACCAGTACCAGTGTTCAGTACAACACTAAAAGAGGCACAGCCAGATGCAGTGAGTACCCTCTCTGCCCCAGGGCAGTGATGACAGTGGGTTTTTGAACCTGTAAGGTTACACACCAAAGCCTGCTCCTTCCAGAGCCACTGGGGAGAACCATCAATACACTTCATCACAACCATATCAAAACACAGAAGACAAACTGCTCTGATTAGACCCATTACTTAAAGCTGTCCACCCAGGCTGTGGAAGGCACAAGCAAACCCCCTGCACAAGGAGAGGGACAATTTTATTGCAGTGATTTGACACAGCAGATGTTTTTGCTATAAACTAAGAGTAACGGGTAAAAGAAGAGAAATCACATCCCTGACCAAATTGGTTACAAAAACCACACATGAGCTGGACCTAGGCCTGGGATTTGAAATATGATAGCTGGGGAAAGTGGAAAAAAATGTGGAGGGAGATGATAAGGATCGATTTTCCCCCGGTGAGTTTTATAGCTCATCTTTCTGAAGGCCAAAACATTTCAGAGTCTGCAAGATAATATTCTTTGACAAGGCAGGAAAACAAAACTGTAAATGCACAAGGCCCTGGGTATTCAATATGCCAAACACATCTCACCACATTCACATGATTTATTTGTTTTTAAAGAAATACAACCTTGACTGTCTGGATAGGAATATGCCATTGGGTTAAATAAAAAAAATCTATAAATTAATCTGTGTGTTTCAAAGATGCTGATGCTGCCCTAACTTTCTATCTGGAACAAGCACTTTTCAGGATTTAAAGAAAGTAAGTAATTCTGTGAGTTTTCAACACTGAGAAATCTGTGTATTGTAATCTTCAGGTATCAAAGAGAGACAGAAACCTAGACCAAATAGCAGAACGTCTTAAACACAAAGGCATTGCTCAAAAAAAGGTAGACAGTAGGAGCATAGGAATGCTGGCAGCCACCCAGAGCTAAGGATGCATCTGGTAACTTGTCTTGTTTCTTCAGCAGAACAAAAGACTTTCCCTGGAGCCAGGCAGGACACAGCTCAGCTCACCAGCTCCCATCCCATTTACAGGGAGCACCTGCACCCACAAAACATTTAGGAACACAACCTGGAGCAGGGAGACAGCCCTCAAAGCAGGATCTGTTTTGGAACAGCATGCAGGAAAACTCAATAGCTTTGAACACAACAGCAACTCTTGTTTCTTCAGGAGGATATGCAAGGGATAATAAGGAATTAACTTTTTTTTGCCAACTTTGCAATCAGATTCTAGATATTGATCACCCAACATGCCCCAAGCAATGAACAGCACCCTGCCTGTATTTCAAGGTTACCCAAATTCCCAATAAAAGAAACTAATTATCTACTTTACTTCTAGAAGTGATGCATTCAACAATCAATACAAATTAAATAGATATATTTAATATTTTAATTTAAAATATTTATTAAATTAGATCACATTTATTGAAATAAAATCTTTACAGCAGTTCATTTTATTCTTCTTTAGATTTTGACATTACCATTCATGTTCCATTGAAAGAATCTCTATATATTGGAGCTTATTTTTTTCAGATTGCCTCAAATGCAGATTACCCATTAAAATCACCTGCAAAGAATAAAAAAGCCACAGAGCTATGGAGTTGAACTGATATGCAAATAATTAACTTTCCATATTAGCTCTAGGTTGATGAATTGGGAAGCATGAAGGGCTGGGTTAACTTTCTCCCTCTGTTTCCAGATTTAAATCTCCCCTTCAGTGAAGTTATTAAACCAACAAGTTAGCTTGTGCCCTACAGCCAAATCATTGTGCTCCTTTTGAGATGCTTGGAATGATCCCTCTCCTACCCCTGGAAAAGAAATGTCAGTCAGCAAGCGTAGCAGCTACAAGGAGGACTTGAATTATGGGACCAAAACAGAGAGACTGCCCTCACAACAACATCAGTGAGAGCTGAAATAAGACTGTGTGCCCTGAATTAACTGCATCACAACCTCTGAGATCTGTAAGGAGCACAGCATATTACCAACAACTCTTCTACATGCCAGTGTGTGCCTCTTGGCTAACTCCTATAACCTCACAAAGGCTAAGCAAGCCATTCTACAGCTTTCTGCAATCTGCACACACATGCGGCAGGACATCTGGCTAAAATACCTCTAACACAACCACAATTATGTTCAGGAGTCAAAGGCAGATGAACAGCATTTAGTTGTGAAACATCCCTTCTCCCTCAGCTATATCTGCAGAATATATATATAATGCAAAATATATGGGAGCAGCAGTTGGCCTTATCTCTTGACTCAGTTCAAGGCATGGACTCTCCTGGGAATGAAAACTCTTAAGAATTTAAGGCATAGAGAGTTAATTGTGATAAAAATAATCCAACATAGTCTGTTAAAAATACCAGTTGGTATAAACCAGAAAATATATGCAGTTTAAAAATGTACTTCCTCTGTTAAGGGCGCCTCTGGTCTCTAACAGCAGAGAAGCTGCCACTGTTAAAGTCAAGAGTGGAAATTTATTTCAACATTTTCCTGGTGGTTTACTGCAAAGTTTTAGGGACTAATGCAGCATCAAAACTAAGCTGGAAAACCAGGCAGCCAGACATGACAAGTGGGAGAGACTGGAATAGAAATACTGTATTTTTCACTTTTAAGAGTGGCAAATGACTGAACCTACCTACACTGCAGTTTCTGGAGCTAGCAGTTCCAAATAATCTACCTCTTATGATGTTGAGTGATTGTTCCTGCAAACTTAAGCTCAAATTCACTCTGTGATCAGTTATGTCTAAGAAATCAGTATCATTACCAGTACATGAGGCAACATGAAAGCCTCTGATCTTCCTTTAGCACTACATATACAAATAGTAACCTCATCAGGAATTGTAACTTCTGTTCTGTAAAATATTATAATGTGGATGGCAATAGAGAGATCATAGAAATAAAATATTTTTCACACAAAAAGGTCATCTTGAATATGGAATTTTACAAAAAAATGTTATTAGGACACTTTTTGAGAACACTTTCTGAATTATTGTTTACTTAATTTTGACTTACCATACCAAAATATTGTAACAATGCAGCTAGCCAGGCATCATATTTTTGAAACTTTTGTCTTCTTATATGCATTTTGGAAGATATGGTAGTTTTTATTTGTTATGTCAACAGCAACAAAAAAATCTAACACCTTCAACAATTGAGTCCCCAGTAATTTAGATTTATTAGAGAAAGTAATTAAAAAAGAGTCAGCTCAACTCTGTCTGTCCTCTTCCTGAAGGGACATGCAATACTACAAAGTGAATTACTGTATTTCTTCAGTGTAAGATCCTTTTGAGAGTGCCTCAAGTCAAACTCACAAGTAGTCTTCACAAAAAAATAATGCAGACTGTTACGTGAGTGATCTCCCACATTCTCATTTCCTTCTCTCTCAGGCAATGATAAGAATCTGATACAGAAGAGCACAATAATAAAATGCCCTACTCCACAAAGCACAAGCATTTTACCCTTAAATACACTGCAGCAAAACACATTCTAATTAAAAACATCTTGCAGTGTGCTTTTCCATAGTAATATAGTGCTACAGGCAGAAGAGGAGAGCTCAGTTATCTCCTGCAGTCCTTGTCCAACCCTGGTACAGCTCCTTCCACACAGCTACTGAAAAGCACTGCAGGAAAGGAGTGGGAAGAGACAATTCATGGGGGAAACTAGTAGTTGCAATGCCTAAAAATGGATTTTGGGGCCTTTCTTCCCCTGAGTGTCACCAGACAAGCCAACATTCTCAGCATCCATCGTTCTCCTCGTGTGCTGACCTCACCCAGTTTGTGAAGCAGAGGGCAGGACAAGTCACCTCCCCGGATGCTGCCTGCTTGAAAGGGCAGGAGACAGATGAGGGCAGGTACGTGTTAGCCACATGTTGGCACGGTTCAGTGAAGGAATGTGTTATAAATAGCTATGTATATTTTCCATAGTGTTTTTCTGATAAACACACTTAGAAGTTCTCTGCAGATGAATGATGTCATCTCCTGATTCTGTGAGGGAAACCAACCGAGATTACTTAATTATGGAGCAACAATCTGAAGTTTCAAGATAATCAACAGACATTTCAGAATGGTTTAAAACCAAGGGAAAGGAGAGAAAAAAGCAAGAGCTACCAGCCACAGTCAACAGAGCTTGTAGATCATGCACAGCCAAGCTAACCAAAAATGAATCATTGTTCTGATGAAGTTCACAAGAAGTACACATAAGGTATTTCCCTTTTTAAAATGAGTCATTAAGGCCATTTTGGAGATATCTGCTATTAAACTTCTGTGCTGATTTTGTAAGCAATCCTACATACTCAGGAAAATAAGACATATGGAGCCCTAACAACCGCCTACAATTGTCTTACAAGTGCCCACTAGAGATACAGATGATTTCTCTCCAATAAACTTTTCATTTGTCATTGTTTCTTCACTGGTCCCAGAACTGATTTAGATGATCATGCAACAACAGCTTCAATGCAAACAGCAGCTTCAGAGCACATTGCTCACATTTAGCCATCGCTCAGATTTCTGGAAGCCCAGATTAAGTTAAGCAAACAAAATCCTTGCAACAGACACATCACTCATTCTGTCAAAACACCCCTATACCAATACACCAGTTTCAGCCAGGGAAGATACTTTTGACACCTGGGAGTATTCAAGATAAATTTCCCTTTCCTAAGACAAAAAACAAACAAACAAAAAAAAAAAAAAAAAAAACCAAAAAACCCAAAAAAACCAACCAAACAAAAAAAAACAAAACAAAAGAGGACAGACTTTTTTTTTCCTGAGAGACAGCTTTCCTGTCTCAAATGGGCCATGCAGTGAATACCTTTCTCCAGCTGTTCACAAGGCACTGTATGAACCACACTGCAACATTTGTATTTCAATCCACTTATATTTCAATCCTTTCGATGCAGCTAATTTGAAATCTGCAATATTTTTAACCCCTTCCTCAGTACAAATCAACTTTAAAAGAAGTAGCTAGCAGGTCTCTTCCAGCAAAGCAGTAGTTTCAACATGAGTATGTACGCTCCAGTGATTTTGAAGAAGCAAGAGCTATACAGGATTCATATGGCTTTTACTCAAAACTCACTTCCCTCACAGCAGTTAAAACTGCTGTTTTAAATAGTTAAAACCCAATAAAAGAGCCCAAGCCATCAAAATTTTGGTTTCATGTGCCTGTTATTTTTTGTGCCTTTATCATCCCTGTTAATCTTTCATTTCCTGCCTCTGCTCAGATTCCAAGAAGAGCTGCCACTAGTTTTAATCAGCCAAACATTACCAGTGACCAAAATGACAGCTATTGTAGGAAGTAATCGAGGCAACTGGGCACCAAGAACCTCTTTTATGAAGGTCCAGCAGGTCAAACCCATCACTGCAGAAGGATTTTGCCAGGGGGACCTTGCATCTAATCTCCTACTGGGCAGGTGTGCACCCCCAAGCTTCATTCTGCTCTTTCACTGCTCCTTTGTGCTGTCTCACCCACTCCCTGCCCACATGCACACCCCACTCCACTGGGGGCATGCACGTAGGGGAGAGAATCCATTCTGCAACAGGGGCAGAGATCCCTCCTCTTGAGATGTATCTCACTGAGGTCATCTGACCCTACACCAGGCACCTGAGGATGCAGAGCTCCAGGGAAGCACCAGGATTTGCATCCCCATCAGTTTGACAAGCCATAGAAGGAGATACTGGAAACACTGACATTTAAAGCAGGCTGAAATTAAGCCTTGCCCTCCTCTAACCAAAAGTATTATTTCAGTAACTCCTCACTGCAGAGACTCCTCACTGCAAAGAGGCAACACCAGAAGCGCTGAGGAGATAAGAAGGATGAACATCAGCTGACAGCATCTGCCTGCAGTGCCTTCTGGGGACTACTCTGAAGATACAGACATTCTCCCTTTTCAAAAGAAACTGATGTCCAAACCAGTGTAAAAACAGGCCTAAAACCAAGACAGCTGTGCAGGCCAAGTGCATTTTTAGGAGCAACACCATTGTGTCTTACTATTTTATCAAACCTTTTTCTTCTCTTTCTACAAAGAAATGCAAATCTTAAATCTCTTCTGCATATAAAGCATTAAATTATTGGAAATATCACATCTTCATCCAGTTTCAATGATGCCTGCTTGTCTGAAAGCTGCTTTTCTTCCCAATTTATTTCATTTTCAGAAGGAAAGATTGGATGCAACACTTAAAAGGTAGTTTGCAAATCAGACAGGGCTAAGAATTTGAGAGGGAGGGATTATAGCATGAAAATGTATTTGTGCTTTATCAAAAGCAAGCCCACATCCAAGAGCTGTACCATCTGTTCCCCAAAACAGTCTAGGTCAAAAGATTAATGTGTCAGCACAGACAGGATTTTTAATTTGTCCCACAGATCAGATCTTTGCTCTTGTGCTGTGACTTTTGGGGAAGGCATGCTGATCTGGGAAATATTGCAAAACTTTAGGAGTAACAAGAGTGACTTTGTTTTCAAAAATACACTTACATTTTATTAAATAAGAAAATAGGCTTGCTGCACATTTTCTTACAAATGTCTTAGAAAGATTGTATCGTAATGTACACAGCTGCTTTCATGTTTCTTAAAAAGATTGCTTGAAGTCTTCTCTAGCAATAACATTATTTGTTCAAATTGCCAGACAAGGAAAACCTTGTTTAAACTTCAGCTGAAATGAGATAACAAGAGACACAGGGATGCAAAGTCAGATTACACTTACATGTTTATCAAAGTCTTCCAGCAAGTCTTCCTTTTCTCCCACAGAACTTTTCAGATTGAAAGCATTGAGCAGGTTGTAGCATGCAGGAAAAAGATGATGTAACTCAGAAAATGGAACTGCTTGTCAACATTTTCATTTATAATGGACATTTCTATTTACTAAATAAATAACCCTGCTCCTCCTCCCTACAACTCAACAGAATTGGGTTTTCATATAAATACAAGGATGTACTTCTTTTTCAGGGGGATTCTTTCCCCAGGCTTTTCTTTACTGAACTGTCAGTTTCAAAAGCCTTAAGGCATTTACAGCGTGGCTAATAAAGAAGAGACTGCTTGGAAAATTTGACTGACGCAACGCTTAGAATTAATATCTGATAGATGTGCATGAAAAGTCAGTCAGAGTAACCAGGAGTGGAGAAACTCCCAGTGACAGCTCTCACCCAGCTTTTAAGAAGGTTTTTAGCAGGTAACAGACTTCAGAATCGTTCCACCAAACAGATCTTGGAAAGGGAACCAGCTGAGCAGCTGCTGAAACGCACCAGGCAAGGAGAGCTGGCTCTTCACCACATCCCTTCCATTCCTCACCCTGCCACCTCTCCAGCTAAGGGCTTCTATCTCTCTCCTGCTGGGGATGTTTCCCATCTAGTCCCCATCCCCAAGGCTTCCCCGAAGGTCTGACCACAAGCCATGAGAAACCACAATACTCTGCAGAATCAAAGCAACCCTGTTCAATTGTATCGCTTCTTTTCTTCCACTCCCTGAAAACTTAGCTGCACTATTCCACAAAATACCAGAGAAACTTTGCTCTCTTGAAGAGCATTTTCCACAGCTAGGAGTTTCTCCTGCCCAAACACCATTATCCCAAAGGCAGAACGATTTTGGCAATGCAGCGTGTTAATTATTATTTGAGGGGAAGGAAAATACTAGGAATCAAATCTATGACAACAGAGGACAGTAACAATCCATGTCTGGCTTAGTCACACCTAGATTTGCTCTGAATTATACTGGGACTATCTGGTGTTGCACTATTAGAGAAGTTTCTCTTTTTCTCCTACCACAACAATTCCAGAAATGCATTGTCTATACCATTATTATAAAATATCACATCTTATATTGATGGTTTTAGAAACACTGTATTTCTTTTTTTTCTTTAAAGGTCTGAAATAAGATTACCCCAAACACTTAAGAACTCATGTTTTTTACAGGCAGCTGTAAACAGGTACCTTTCCAAAGGGAAAATACATATGATTTCACATATGAAAACAGATTGCTTATCTGAAAAAAAAAACAAAAAAAAAACCAACAAAACAACTAAACAACTGACAGACTAGATCAAATCAAACGTCTTTCTCTCTTAGCTGGCATTAGGATGTAGATAGTGATCTGTATCCGTTATAACAGACAGTTATAAAGCAATACCAAAATGGAACTTAGTTTATATTCCAGCTTTATATGCTGCTGCACTCCTGTGGATGCTCAAATTACTTGCAGGGAGTACAGAACACACTTTTTACTCTTGTTAGAAAGTAACCCAAGAAAAAAAAGGCTCAAGAACTGAAGTAAACAGAGAATCATAATACTTTCCCTTTTGACAGTTTCTAATTAATAATGTTTTTTTAAAAATATCTAGGGCAGACACTGTGAGAACATCCACAGCAAGCAACCAACTGCCAATTTAACATCACAACTTCACAGAAACTTCAACAGGTGGTGTCAGAAACCGCAGAGCTGCCATTCAAGACAGCCTGACAGCAGAAACGTAACAAATTAAATAATCAGACAGAACCAAAGGAAGTAAACATTTCTAAGGAATAAGATCAAAGGGGCACCCACAAACTCACCAGTTTAAAGAGCTTCCAGCCTTCATGCACACTTTGCAGAGCAAACTGGGTTTAGCAAGACCAACACTTTACAGAAGACAACAACTTCACTCAAAGTCCTTATAAGAGATCTACAGTAATAGTTTAAAACTACGAAACTCATCCAGCAGGCAAGCCTAAAAACATCTGTTTTCATGAAAGAGAACTCTGCTGGGAGAAGTAGCTTCTAGAGCATTCCTGACAGAAAAGCTGCCACAGTAGAGGGACCTGGCATGAAACACAAATGTGCTGCCAAGGGTGCAGAGGCCTCACTAGCCCAATAGCTCAGCAAAGGTCCCAGTGAGCATGTATGCTCCTGGCACTTCATGACTTGTGTGTAAGGACCCATCGCTCCCAAATACTTGTGGACAGAGCTCTCAACATTGCCATTCCTAAAGAGACACGTCAAAATGCTGTCAGATGTCAAAAAGGAAACATTTTTGCTTTATTTTTAAATTTTCTTTTGGAAATCTATGTTCTTCCACTGCCATTCAAGATTTTTTAATCTAAAACTGTCAAATGGCTGTGGCTTTGATGATACTACTCACTTCCATGTTTCAGCTGTTGGCATCAATGTTTTAAAAACATAATGTAGCTGAACCAGCGACTGAGTGAACTCACTTGCAACACCAAATCCATCATAGACAGATTTTTACCTTTTTCCTGCAGGATCAAAAGCACAAAGCATTTAGACAGCAATTACATTTTTAAATCAACAACCAATACTGGTTGTGATACACTGAGCTACACTGAGTTCTGACCTTCAGTTTTACTCTCTACAACATGCTTGCACATTTGTCCCTTTCTACAGAGCAGACAAAACAAACAATAAGTTTTCCTGTGGAGGTTTCTGGTGTTTTTTTCTAAAGCTTACCATCACAAGAAAAACAGTCACAGCCAGAACAAGAAGATGAAAGGCTCTGTGTGCACCGGATGGACCAGAACCTGTGTTCTGATGTGCCTGCTGTGCCTCCCCGGGGAAAATGAGCAAAGCTGCAGGTTAGCTGCTCCCTTTTCACCCCAGAGCCTTTGAACTCCAGCCAATTAAGAGTTGCTCTATTTCCTCTTCCTCTATTAATGCATTCAGGACATGTATCTGAAAGACTGATGGAATAGACAGGGCAAGAATCAGGATCCTCTGAATGCAAGATTTACCTTTGTAAAGTTTCCATGTACTTTTAGGATTTTATTGCTACAGCAAACAAGAATTCAATGCCACACAGAACAAGCAGGCAGTAGCCCAAAGCTGTTGCTCTTTTTCTACTCAAGCCTATAGTAACACCAATATATATATTGGATGTAGTCATCTTGTCTTCCAACACAAGCAGATTGGTGTAACAGTGATTGTAAGGCAGAACCTCTCACCCAGCTCCATCTTTGGGATACACTTAAATGCAGGTGCCATCTATGAATCAGCCTCCTGCACAGAGCAGAATTTCTAGCCTGCAGCACTGACAGAAGTCATGTTGGCAAGTTTTCTCCAAGCTACCTCCAATAAATCCTCCCAAGTGTTTAGTTAATGAAGTTAAAGCACAGCTTTGTCCCTAGACTAGCTCCTAGAAGAAAATCCTAATATAAGAGAAATAAATCACATGGAATACTCTGCATCAGGTTGAAATGTTCATAGCCTGTACTCCAGAACGAGCCACAGTGTCCCAGAAAATGAATGGTCTGTGGTCACTATCTTCACCTCCCTCCCAACATGTACCCAAACTCACACCGGAATTCTATGTAAAGTCCAATTTCAAATAACTTAGAATTGTGAGTTTTGACATACACATCATTATTGCTTTACTACTCAGAGCAAGCAGTACTACATACTTGCATTCCAAGGACCTGAAATCTGCTCAGTTTTTAATCTTGGAATTTTAACACAGGATCACTGGAAAATTAGTTACTCCTTCCCTCTGTTACACAAATGTCTATATGCAAAGAGATTTCCTACCAGGAAAATATTCTGCAACTGTATTTTGGCATTAAGCATCAAAGAATATCAAGTTCATTGTATTTTGTAAAGCATTATATATATCCAGTTTATGAAGAAAAAAAAGGCTGGGGAAGCCAACAGGGGTTCCAACAAGTTGCATTAAATTTCTCTTGAAACAGCAGAGAAATTCATCCCTAAAACACTAACACAAACTTGTATTTTTGATACATCAACCAAAACAGTTAGTGGAAAACTATTAATTGTAAATTGGGAAAAAAATGATATAAAACAGAATTCAAAATTACACTTAGTCCTTAAAAATTATGGATCCTGTTTGTCCCTTGTATCAGCTTTGATCTGAAGGAAGATGTAGAGTACAGGTTTGTATCAGAAGCTGCAAGAACTCCTTGTCCTGAAGAAATCTGAAGTGTCTTCACAGCACTAATAGCTTTTCAAGCTCATTAGCAAGGCAGCTCTGTATTATCTATCTCATTAACTGGCACTTCTGAATTTCCAAGTGATCTAGTATTTTCCAGGGGAAGTTTCTCAGTTCATCAGGGGCAACTCAAGGCCTTAATAACTCTGCCAACAGAAGAATAGGGAAAGCCCCCTATAATAAACATCCCACCTTAAGGCAGGACTATTATGCAGAGTTATATGGTTTGGTTTTGGGTTTTTTTTAGTAGTGTGGTTTCCTAAAGGAAAGAGAAACACAAGCACATTGCATGTCTGTCTACCATAGTCAGTTTCCAGTAAGATTTAAGATAATTTAATTATGCAGCTTACTAGCCACTCAGTCAAAAACAGTCAACAAGTGCTCAAAGATCCAACAGCCTGCATTGCCTCTACTGGGACACACAATACTTTAGCACTTAGGGATGTTAATTTTAAATTAAATATTATTAGAGAGGTTACACAAAACTGACATTTAATATCTGCTCACTCCTGATAGCACACTTGTCACCCTGCACCACCAAAACAAGAGGAAGGAGCAATGTTCTTCAGAAGCAAGGCTGAGCTGTTCCACCTTGATGTCTTTACCCAGTACCTTCTAACAACAATTATTTTGTGTGTAAAATAGTTTTAACACGCTTTTCTGTGCATGTGGACAAAAGTACCCCAAACCAAACAAAGATATGCCTTCTTGGAATAATCAAGTTATAACAAAGGTGTTGTCAGAAGCATGGAAAAGATGTGCAACCTACACTGAGAAATCACGCTTCTGTGGGAAAATGAATTAATAAAGAGCCTAATACATTCTTCATCTTTACTGCACTTTTCAGGCTTTTTTCCCAGAGTCCTTTTGCAAGCTCTTCCCAGTCTAATTGATAGTAAAAGGGTTTTAAAATCATGGGGATTAAGGGTTAAAAGGAAAAATAAGCTTAGTAGGCCCTGGAAAAAATAAACACCCTAAGCCCATGGAGAACTCGTACTTGCTAGAACTGCACTGTGTAGCTAGTACATGATGATTGATATAATTATTAGATGTGATGATTATTTAGTAATTAAATATAATTACTGCTTAATCAAAAGAATAATCATGAGAAACTGTGGTCAGTGACCTAAGAAAGATCACGAGAAACTCATGTCAATGTAAACAATAGAACAATATAAGTTTAATAATTAATATGTGTGTTATGTAACGATAGAATATAAAATACGTCCAGCTCAAAAGCCATGTCGGACTCAGATCTGGGTCTGTACCCCTGATTCCCAGAGATCTTAATAAAAGCACCTGCATATAATCATATCCCATGATTATGTGTGTTCCTGAACGCTAACATAATCTGCCTTTGGACAAGGAAAGCACAGACTGTTACAAGAGTCTATTATAGGAGTGTATCTTTCATACCTCAGCAAAGGTGCTGATTTTAACATCCATAAAAGTGAAAGAACCATGCTGATGTATTCTCTGCCATTTCACAGTGCAGCAGTTTTCCTCCTGCTGCCGATGCAAGCAGGTGAGTGGTAATTCTGGTTTTGTCTCACTGTCTAGACTTGGCAAAGGTATTCACATCCAAGTTTTAAGGTAGAGTAGTACCTTCAAGGTGTTTCACACTTGAGGTCTTCAAGCCTGGCATCAAGCACCCTAAGGCTACCAGACACTCCAACTAAGTTGTACATGCCTTCCAACTGAGCACCCCAAATCTGCATGCTCATCATAAAATATTGGGGTTTTCAGCCATAAGGCTGAAATACAGCCATAATGCTTTCAGCAGACCATGTAGCTAGCCATAACTTGCCATAATCTGTAACACACATCACTGAATGGTTGGACATGATGATCTCTGGAGGTCTTTTCCAATCTGAACAATTCTGTGAGGATGAGATTTAACAAGATCTGTCTCATGGGTTTTGGCTTAGTACAGAGCAGGTTCTAGCATACAGAACTAAAGATTTCCATATGGACCCTTGCAGAAATTTGTACAACATTCATCACCTACAATGCTGTTCCCTTGGAGCATGTAGCATTCATGGGATAAAGAGATTTGATTGTAAGTGTACATTGGTGTATCATGTTTTCATGCCTATCACAAACAAAATATTAGTGACTTCAGATGATATAACAGAGAGCAGAGGACAAATGGCATATAGATGTACTGGTACTCCTCAGTACAACTGAGAGTGCCACAACACCACTAGCAATTACTGGATTCATTTTTTCTCTTTTTTTTTTTGTCCCACATTTAAAATGTCATGAATAAAACTTACTTTTTTTAGTTAAGGTTGAAACCTCAACAGCCAACAAGGATACAAATCAATTTGTTCCAGTAGTGCCCAAAAAAACCCCAACCAATGTCTTTACAGTAATAAAAACTGAATGTAATCAAATATCTGATTTGATCACCTAAACAACACATAAGGACAGCAAAGAACTCTGGTTGTGCCAGTTTTTATTTTCCCACATTTTTATTAGAAGAATTGTGTAGAATTGTCACAATACATTAATACTACTTCTGTATTTCCTGTACACAACTGCAGCCAAGACTACTTAGGACAAAACCTTATTTAAACTGCATTTGCACTATTTAAACTGCATTTACACTATTTCAGCTTAGGGTTCTCAAAAGCAACCAAAGCAAACACAGAAAGGCAGGTACACTTATTTCCACAAAAACACACTCGTTGAAGAGGAAGAACCATTTTGTTTGGTTTGGGGACATTATGCTATCCTGGTCAGCTATTAAATACAGCTCAGCAATCAAAAGAGCAGCACAGATCAGGAAACACACCCCATGACATTAAGGCCAAAATGGACCAGAGAGGTTGATCCTATCTGATGTGCTGCACATCCACAGCATGGTAATTTCTTCACAAAGCTCAGCCTAACCTGGAATTCTATTTTTTTTCCCCAGAAAGCATACTTGCCTTGATTTAAAAGATTTTAATAGAAGGATGTTGTGGATTATCCATAAATTAGATATGACAATAATAAACTAGCATAATCAAAAAGGGCCAGGTGCTATATATTTCTTCTATGAGTTGAGCTAGTTGATCTGTAGAGTTTAACCTGCTTAGATTAACAACTCTCTAGCCTCAGAAACATCTCCTATTTGTAGGCACCTGTAGACTACAAGAAGCTACTTAGATTGAAAACCTTCAGGCTTTTGTTGTAAAATTTCTTTTTTCCTCTCCAGAAATAATTCTTGTAGTTTCTTTAAAGACAACTCAAAACTTTCCAGTTTTCCATCATTCAGAATTCTAGACTCAGTAATGTTACATTGGGACAATAATACTTGTAACTCACAATATCCTCCCTACTCCTAACTCACAATACCCTCCCCATACTCACCTGACCCCAAATCTTTTGAATAAAACCTTCCAATGGGGTTCAAATACAGCCATCACTATATTCATGCCTCTTTCACAATGGCCACTTTACAGGACATAGCTATCATTTACACTCTCTATTTTCAGATGGTGGAATTTATCCTATAATTTTCTTTTACTTTTTTTTAAAAGTAAAAAACAGCACTACTGGGTTGGTAGCTTACTGGAAAACCTTGGAAAACATGTTACTGCACCTCTAAGATGGAAATAACACTTAACCTAACCTCTGCTCACCTTTACATATTACATGGGGTGCAAAGGAATCAACTTCAGCAAGGACACAGAGTTTCCTACCATTGGCCTGTCCACTAAAAAAGTGGAGAGCAAAGCAACTGGTAAAACATATTGTCTGGGTAATCTGTGTATCTTACCTGTAACTGTATTTTTCTCTAGACACTAAGGTTACAAAACCATAAACATTGGGATGTAAGAGCTCTTTCACAGCCCACCAACGATGTGGCATCACAGCATTCAGTTTGTTTTGTGCCATCCCGTTTACAAATTCAAGACATACAATTTAGGAGATGTTAGTTACTGGCATGATGGGAGCCCAGTTAGGCCTTACTTGTTCCCACCTCCAGTGTGTCAGACTTTAGAATTTGAAATGGATTACTGCACCTTTCACAGTGTCAGAGACACTATTTTACAAAAAGGAGGAAGACAGCTTTCAAGTCAATTTTACAAGGACAATTGGCTTCAAGGATATAAATTAAAGATGAAATGCAATAGACACAACAGCAAAAGTTTTCACACCATGCAAACATAATGACTGCTCACAAATCCCTTGCAGTCAGAAGGAAAACAAACTCTTCTTTCTATCGGTCAAGCTAACCTGCCATGTCATACCTCTGTTACATTATGTGTGATTACCCATTTCCTTACAAAACTGTACAGCAGTCAGAGCTCAGCTTTTGTCAAATGGTGGATAGCTGAATTCTTTCTGTTTTGAAATACCAAGCTGGCAGCCACAGGTAATTTCCAAGCTAATCAGTAAAATGTCTCTAGCGCCATAATTTAAAAAAACAAAAATCACTTTTGTTTCATAATTAATGTTCTACAAGTAAAAGTAGTGGAATCACCTGTACATGAAAAGAATCAGAAGTAAACCATTTACTCTCTTCAAAGAAGTTAACGACTCAATTATTTTTCCAAGGGAAGGCAGGCAAAGTTTAAAGCTCAGTGATATCTCTAGAAGATTAAAGCAACAAATCAAAGAATACTTATTTTTTATTATTCTTTATAATTATTATCCAGAGCTTCATGTTTACTGTTAACAGTAAATGACAGGCCACACTGCAGAGACTCATACTCCTGTTCTGCCTAGAGTCAAGCCAATCGAAACCCTGAGCTATGGGAAAATGATATCAGAGGCACTTCAACAGCTATTTCATACCTATATATTTAGAGAGACCTAAATCTATCCCTATATAAATATATATATATATCCTTCCTGGCCTTAGCTTAAATTAGAAAAACCTGGAAACCAGGTGGATTTTGGTCAGTGAACTCCCCAGTTCACTTCAGAATTCCCTTCCTGTAAGGAACAAAATTATTATTTTGGCTTGATTCAACTTGATCTATTTCTGTTTTGCTGCTAAACCGTGCTTATTTTCAGAACATTAACATTTGCACTGAATCCTCACATTTGGAATCTGTAACTCCTGGAAATGTGGCATCCAGTTTTCCAAAAGTAGCACAGCATTTTTCTTACCAACCAGGAATACAAATGCAGACACTGCAACTACTTTCATGGATCTCCCGAAGGGCTCTAGTACCCTAAAGATTACTTTTTTTCTTTAAAGGAAGTCTCTTACACACTTATCAGGGTGCTGAACAACTGCATATTGGGAGAGATTCATCACATATCCCACCACTCACCCAAATCCACCTGACCATAGTCATCAAAATACAAAATTGACAAAAGGAAGAGAAGAATCTCAACCCTTGGAGCTCCTGAACCTGCTAACAAATTTCCACTCAGTCTTGAGAGATGGCAGGCACACAGTCCTTGCATTACCAGCTGGGGACCCACTGACACTTCCCACTCTCAGCTCAACGTGGCATATCCTTGGGCAAAGCCAAGGATGACTAGGGGAATGAATACCTGCAGAGAAACAGCCTTGTGAGGTCTGTGAGCCATCTAACTTCAATGGCTTGTCCTGTGCAACCCATAATCACATCATTACAGGCTACCTGAATAGAAATGCCAAGAAAAGCTGTTAAGGGATCTTTTAGCTCTGCATCAGTTTTGCACATACCTTAAATTTACACAGGACAGAGAGCTCCCACAAGGCAAGACTCACACTTTCTGGTGTCCCAGAGCAATTCAGCCCAAAACAAAGCGATACTTCAGTGAGAGCATGGTAGACAGAGAAAGGAAGGGAGTTGCTGTAGCTATAAAATGGCTCGAGCCTTCATGACATGTTACAGGTCTGAAGGTACAGAATCGAGGTATGTTATTCCAGAAATGGTGTTTGCATTTTCTGTACTGTTTAAGTCTATCACCAGGAGTTCAGCAGGGCAAATGTGACCAGCATCACAACACCAACCTACAGCATCGCAGCTTGCTGCTTTTCACTCTGCAGCCCCTTCTGTACCTTAGCCTTGCCTCCACACCAGTGCCCCCACTCCTGCAGTGACACCTCCCTCTCACTCTCAATTTGCATTTTAGTAACCCAGATTCCCCACCTATATTTTGCTACTATCACCTAAATGTTACAGGTATTCTGTACAGCCTGGATATACTCTAACAGTGCCTGGGATGTCAACAAAAATAAACTGCAAATTATGGGGTTTGTTTCTTTGTTTCTAGACTTAGCATTTGACTCTTAAGAGCAATCCAGGGTGGGCAGACCCTCCGTAGTAAGGGTAACCAACCTTTCTGCTGGAGCTCTGCAGGGCAGGAAGGACAGATGCTTGGGGCAGGAAAAGAAAGGCTGCAAGGAAGCTGTTGGGAGCACTGCTGTTGATCTTCAGTAGTCCTGCAACTCCCTCAGTTCATCTGGTGGTGCTCACAAACAGTTCTATCTCTCCACACTCTCTCATAAAACTTTTATCCCGATGAGACTATTTCCACATCATGTTCCTATTATCAGGATCACAAAAGCCAAGCAGTTAAGTACAACAGAACGATTTCCTTTCACTTTCTGCATCAGAAAAGTAGATCTGTGTTTAAGAGATAGATAGGAAACAGTTGACCTTGACTGCTGTGTTTCCAGTTGTTGGTACTTACTCAATTTTATTATTAACATGACAATCTCTCTTGAAAACTTTAAAAGATGAGATTCAACCACTTGCCTGCAGACCATGGGGTCAGGCAATTAAGCTGTAGAAATTCACCCATCACCATGTATGTTTTATAATACATGTAGTAAGTAATTATTCTATTTATTTTCTTTTTTTTTCCCAAAGAAAAATACCATAAAAAGCAATAGCCAGATGACAAATTTGAACATATAAAAATTCTTAAAAAAACAGAAATGCATTTTGCATATTATGCATTTCTCAGAAATGATGCAAAATGCAAATGGCACTGAAATGTCTTAAGTGAAACACTTCAGCCCAGAAGCTGCCTGCCACTTCTCTGATAGCTATTTCTTTGTCATAATCAGGCAAGTTGTTTTGACAGTTTCACTTCTATGTTGACTATAAATCTGTGAATATTTCATGGATGACTGAACTGGAACAACTATCAACAATATACATCAGCTTGGAGCACGAAGATTCAGCCATGGTCCAATGTGCTGAAAACCTGTATTTACTTTACACTGTGTAATTCATTTGGATTTTATAAAGTAACTGTAAACTGCATGACTAAATTAACAATGTACTTCATGAGCTGCATTTAAATAAAAAGGAAACAGCTCAAGTAGAAAAGAGGAAGGAAGAGCTTTCTGAAAATTAAACTCAAACAAGTGCAAAAATTCTTACAGGGCTGCAGCTTTCCTAGGTCTCCATGGAGTGCTGCTTCCTTACACCAAACCAGCTTTAATTCATGTTGCCGTTTGGTTCCTGCCATGGAAAAAGCCACGCACTTGTGTCAGTACAGTCCATGTCTGAGGAGCAGCTGCTCTGGTAGCTCCTGCACTTTCAGCCTGTGACAGACAGCAGCTGATTGACACCTGCCCAGAAGGATAAAGGAGTGCCCTAAGACAACCCTCAGCAGGTCCCCACTCCACGTTCTCTGAAAGAAGCCTCTGCTTCAACAGCCTGACCCTACGTGGCAATCACAGCTGGCATCTGAAATATGAGGCGGAATGAGCACCTGGCATCTTGGTCCTTTCCATGGCTTTATTTGCAGCTGCTGGGTGTTCAGGCACAGACAGCACAGAGCACCTCTGCACAGAACATGACAGCTGCCAGTATCTGCAGCTCAACAACAGAGCAGTGAGCCTGACAAAAGATGCTTTAGAAAAAACTGCTTTGCAGAACAGGGGAAGACGGTTGGAGGCAGGAAATATATTCTTATCTTTAGAGAACTTCCAGCTAATTTGATCATAAGTCTCTTCTTCACACTATAATTGACTCTGTCTGAATCTCAGAAAACTGCTGCAGGCAGGGAAGAGCAATTAACTTCTTTAATCAACTTTGAAAAACCAACACAGTTTAAATAATTAAAGTTACTTAAAGGTAACATAGAAAACTTACAGTAGAGGAAAGAACAAATCAGGTTTATCTGAGTGTCATCTCCGCATCACACGTGAAAGAGTGCTATGTGCTTCCCTATCCTAAGACTGAGCAGAAAAAACCCTTACCAAGATAAACACTATGTTTTAAACTATCCACATACAACTTTTAAATTTTAAATCTTTGATGTCTAAATCTATTTATTTTTTAAGTGCATATTTTTGTTGACTTAGTATTTTTATCAAGGGCCCTTGTTTGTTTGGGGTTTTTTTTTCAGTGTTGTCAAAATGTCTGCTGCCTGTATTTTGAGGGCATAGCAGATCAGATGTGAAGAAACAAGAAACACATGAAAACCAAGAACTGCTCTTAAACCCTCCAAATGGCCGAACAACAGTCTAACTAGTTCAACAACTTCCCAAAATCCCTTAGGGGTACTCAAGGAGGAATGAGAACAAGAAAAGCATATTTTCATTCCCTTTCACAGCCCATTTTACAGGTTTCCACTCAGAAAGAGCAAAATACAAATACCTTTAAGGTGGCTATCACAAAATGCAGCAGCTTGACATCCCTGCCACACTCTGATTCTGCTCTGTCTCACAACTATCACTGCAATGATCACATGTATTGAAGACTTTCAGCAACTTACATTTAGGAGATCCAATTTCATAAGCTTCAGCTATTTTGTCAAAAATAGAAAACAGCTGCAACAAACAGAAACAACAAATGCAGCACAGAGGGGCTGCACACACTGCAGCCAGCTCTGCTCCACACTCTGGCCTGCTTCAGGTAGGCTCCTGTCATTCCTGCATGCTTCAGGGACCACAAACAGCAGAAAATGCAACTGGCACATCCATTCTCAAAGAAGGACACCAAGGAAGAGCAGAAAAAGTCTCCAAAAGAGTCCCTGGCAAAGGAGGAGAAGCTGTTATCACCTGCAGCTTGCTGTCTCCTGCAACCACCACCTTAGCGTTATGATTGCCTGGCAGTTTTTCCAGAATCCTAAGGAAATACTATAGATCCAACATCCTCAGCAGACCCAAAAAGCTTTTGGAGCAGATCCAGCAGCAGCCAGACTGCTTAGGCTTTGGTTCATCTCAGTGAGACACCGAGCTGCCCACATTGTGTGGGAGAAGGAAGGATCAGCACTACCATGAGGTCCCCGTTCCTGGTGCACAAGTTACAAATCAGAGAACTTGGGAATGCTACCTTTGTAACATGTCTGTGTTACAATCCATGTTACTTTTAAGTAACTCAAATTATTTAAATCGTGTTGGTTTGTCAAAGCACATAAAGAAGTAATTTTCTTCCCTGCCTGAAGCAGTTGTCTGAGGATCACAGAGAGAGGTATTCAATTATACTGTGAGGAAGAGACTTAAAATCAAATTAGCTGGAAGGGCTTTAAAAGATAATCACTCGTGAATGACATGATGAATTAGTGAAATCATGTTAGACTAGTCTGTACAAAGAGGAATGAGCTCATTTGACATATTTGTTTGTTTTCATTCACAATAAGCTCATTAAATAAAGTTTCGTTTATAGAGGATATTGTCCTGTAAATTTGAGAGATTGAAAAGGATTGTGACACTCCTTCCCCCAGCCTATTGTTCAAGCATGAGAAGAAAGTGAGTTTGTCAGGTTTAAGTATAAGCATTTGTCTGTAGGACCTAAGACAGCACAGTTAACTCTAGATGTACAGTAGATTCAAACAATGCTGACAGCTCACGTGACTAATGTTATGGGATGAAGCCAGGCTCAATAGATACCTCTAATCACCCTAAAAAGATAAGATATTAATTGCTACATATTCACTAGATATCCACCCAGGAAGTCACACATAGGATATCCAGTTTCCACTTGAGACATAGCCCCAAATATATGCAGAGTTCTTTTTTTTTTTTTGTGTGTGTATGTGCTTATACCTCTCATGCTTGTTAGATTTATGAACACCAGCAGTCACTGCTTAGATAAGTTATACATATTTAATTCTTACATTTTTCCTCATAAATTAATCTATACAGCTTCTACCCATTTACTGCTTCAGAGTTCTCTTCAGTGACCACCGTCTTTATAATATGAACACTAGCATAATATTTCAACTCCTGTAGTACCAGCACTCCTCTTGTCCCCTGAAACAACTCCTCCTACACACACAACTCCACTGACATTTCCTACCACCCTAGCATATTCACAGGGATTCTTCATTTAAAACCTTTATTCAGGAGTGCCAAAATTCAGTGGGTTTCCTCACAAGGAGATGGGGAAGACAAAGGTATTACATTCCTCTTTTTCTTTTGACCAGCAATTTTTTGTCTAGCACTAGAGATAATGCCAATTTAAATGGAATACCAAATTACTTCAAGTTTATTACAGCAAAAACTACAAAATAAACCCTATGTTAATCTTAATAAAACCTCTCACATTTCAGGTGCCTTTCAGATTATCTTTCAACATCTATGCCTTTGATTTCACTGGGACACAAAAGGAATTTACAGTTATTAATCTCCTTTATCCAATGGCCCTGTTTTCAGCACCAGTAAGACAGCACAGCCTGGGAAAAAACCAAAACCATCAGCCACTTCAGAAATTCATCTTGTGTTCTGCCTATGCAAAGCATAAGGTACACATAAGCCTAGACTCTCTATTCAGCAGCAGCAGCTGCAGGGTGATGTTGGCAGCTGGGTTAAGACACAGCAGGTGTTTCTCTGCTGCTGCTGCTCTTCCCCTTCCATGTAACACAGATTCTGGACCTCTGCAGGCACCTTAAGGATTACAGTCCAGAAGGAGAAGCCAGAGTGACCATAAGAGGGGCTGGGAAGGAGGACAATATCAAATCAGGCTGGCAAACTCATGACCATACCTGCAAAAGTCATGTATGATATAGAGAGGCCTTGAGTGATCACCACAGATTCAAAATTTAGCCCTGTACCAGCCACTGTGAAAAAAATTACCCCACATGAAACCAGATGTGTAACACCAACTCTACAGCTCAAGCAGAAACTTATATTCTGATAAGTCTCAATAAATACTCAATGTATTCTAGTTTCTTTCTTAAAGGAACTGGATATTAACTGTCCTTGCTCAAGAAGCAGGACCCTTTGCAGCCACTTCCCTGGAAACCTATCATCTGTGCATGGTTTATTACCTCATTACACCAATGGCTGAAGAAAAATGAGACTCTGGGAGCTGTCTGCTGCTGGTAAATATTTAACTACCAGAACCATGCCAACAGACTTTTCAGCTTGATTCTCCCTAAGTTTACTCCACAATCATGCTTTCCTCATCCCTTACTGCCTGAAGCTGAGTGTATAGTATTTAGCACATTTTTCCTCTAGGGTGTGAATAGATCCTACTATTATGATAGCATTTGCTCTAAAATGAACTTTAGTCACTCTTATCTTTTCAGATAAAGAATTATCTGAATGTTTGCTCTACACTTGCTGCTTTATGAGCTTCAGCTTCACAAATTAGAAAAACTTTGCCCAACTATTAACAGAGGGAGAGAACCGTGCTTAGCCTCTGAAATTATTCAAAGGGGACAGAGGGGCAGCATTTCACAGTTATGGATGAAGTGTTATCCAGCTGGGCAGAGACCAGGATAAGGAAGGGTAGATGTGAAAAAAGTCATCAGGCAATTCCAGGGCTCAGTAGCTAGAAAAGTATCAAGTGTAGAGCAGCCCCAACCTTTGCACCATTCTGAGGATGTAAGACAAGTCCTTTGTTCCAGCTGTCTGTTCCAGGCTCACAGCTCCTGCACACAGAACTGCAGGAATAAGGCACCTCCTTCTCTAAGGAGTTTAAATGAGAGAGTGGCTGTCATTCCAACTATCACTTCTCCCTCTTCTTGGCCTCTTTTTCATCTCTTCAGCCTGTTAAAATTACACTTAGTATATCCAACTTAGGAAAAAGAGTCTGTTGAATCCTCTAAAGCTCTGGTCCTCAGGTCAGCATTCAAAACTGAAAGAAGATTACTGGAGCAGCTCACAGAAAAGAACAGGCACTAAAAAACCCCTAAATTTGGAGTCACAGAGTCCTAATATGTAGATCTACTTTCTAAGAAAATTGACTACATTCATAAGGATTAGAATGCTACAATGGCATCAGATCCAATGGGCCAATATGAAATACACTTCTGGACACATTTGTGGGTCTAAGCAACATTGCAATTTTGTTTTATGCCTTTTATGTGCCATTGCAAAGATAGGACAAAGCAACTTTCTTTCATAGCTCTGATTTTCAGCAAAAAGCTCTAGTTAGACTGTTTTCAGCAGAGGAAAGTTGATTGGTTTAGTTTTTTTAATAAACATTTCAAACATCATTTATTTCTGTAATTCCAGCTCAACTGTCACCATTATAAGAGTAATGCCAGGACTGCACTCCCAAATATACCTTCAGATCCATGGCAAGCAGCAGGACTCATTATTATACCAGCTGTTTTATTTCTGTATTCCACTAAAAACACAGGATTCACACAGCAGGCATTTTATGAGCATGAGTTAAATTTGCTTTACCATCAGGAAAAACAAAACAGTTAATTGTGTTGCATTTGGTAGTGGGCAAGGAAAAATAGCTTCCAGTTTGACCTCTGTCCTTTCCACAAAGCAGAGACCAGCATCCCATGGTGCTGGCACAAAAAGAAGTGCTATGGCTGGTGCTGAAGGCCATGCTGGCAGGCTGGGACAGGGCCAGCATCCCAGTGCATCCAGAGTCCTCATCAGCTCCCAGCTCCTGACTCACACAGAGCTCTGAACAGAAACTGAGAGCCACTGCTCCATGTACAGGCAAGATATTGCCAATTAACTGGCTGGCAGCATCTTTCTTCTTTGAGAGACAGCACCTCTGGCACCCACTAAGTACCCATCAGAATTCTTAACCTCTGCCTTGGAAAAGAAAAAGACAATTTGGCTTGCTAAAAGAAAACCTGACGTGCTATTCTTGACAAGCTGCTCACCTGGATTCACAGCATCGCTGAGTAGATGAGGTTAGTGTCCAGCTGGCTCAAAATCACACTTAGCTCTCGCCTCTGTAATTAAGAACTTAAAGATGCAGTTATATATTATTAAAATGTTTTCACATTAGCTCTGCTAAGGCACTGTAAGCATTAAAAAGCACTTACTGATACAGCTATCATCAGGAAACATCTCTACAAAGGCAAAGGGCATGCTTCTATGTGAGTACCTTAGCTATTACTGCTGGTTCAGAAATATCTAATTAAAAAAAAGCCAATAAAATTTTCTTCCCCATTAATTAAAGTCATTAGCTGCAATACTGATAATGATCAATGAATAAACATGGCATAGGTTTTCCAGAGAAGTTGTGGATGCCCCATCCCTGGAAGTGTTCATGGCCAGGCTGGATGGGGCTCTGAGCCCTCTCCATGGTCCAATGGAAAATGTCCCTGCCTACAGCAGAGGGGTTGGAACTAGATGATCCTTGAGGTCTCTTCCAACCCAAACCATTATATGGATCTATGATGATAAAATGCTATTCGAAGTATTTTAAGCCTAGAACTTTCAAAGTAAACAAATAAATGTCTCCTGCCTGTAAAAGTGGCCACAAAAAAGGATTTATAGTATAGTTATAGCAGCAAAGCCTCTCAGTATAGCAACAGCTCATATGTACAAAACAGGTAAATAACTACACTGATTGATTTTCCTTCAAAGTAAGATTAACACCAGTTCCTTGGCTTTTTCCAAATCTAGGACTTTGGCTGTTTGTTACATGCTTCAAAAGGTATAAATTTCAATTTTTTAATCTATAATAAATCATGCTAGTACTATTTATTGACTTCTGTTATGTAGGAGAGGGTGAACACTAAAATAGAAAGTATTTTTAATTTTTGAATGAGACCAAAAATACTTTGACAGAAAATACCTGAAAAAATACCAAAGCAATAATCTAACTCCCTTTGTTGTAAAATCTATTCGATGCTGAAACTCATTCCCTTCTGGAACAACACCATTTGCATTCAGTCAAGCCAATCTTTAACTTAGGTCACCACTATTGACCAAGTTTAAGAAAATCAAATTAAGAAAGTCCAATCCCAAGGAGTAAAATATATCCATCAGCAATTCACTGACACACACACACACACATTCCAAATCTATTTATGTCAGCCCTTCTGTCATTGCTTGTCTACAGGATAAGAATCTCAGTTTTTGTAAAAGAATGTATTATCCTCTTGATTGTGAAAGAGCTTGAAAAAAACCCTTCTACTCAAATCCATCTCAAAGGCTCAAATCTCAGTGAAAGGCAAATACAAAGAACCATAATATTTTTGTTTAGCAGATAAGTGCCTAAAGTTTCTGGGAAATTATGACATTAAAGAAAAATACACACACAAAATATTCAGGGAGTTGCTTGCCATCAAGTGCCTGAAGCGGACACAGATGACATTCACCAGCACAATTACAGAGAGGAAAAAGGTTTCTGTACCCTATAACCTGCTTTGGTTAAGAATTTTTTTTTGCTTCTGTTACCTTGCAAATTTGACACTTAGACAAAAAGCTGCATCCTGAGGCAAGAGCCTCAAACAAGCTCAGGCTCACTGCTCTCTTCCCCAGCTGGTGATTAGGTGTACACTACATGCCCCCCACACAACACAGAAGGGTTTCTGGTCCAGGTGCACCATCACACTGAGAGGCTGTACACTGCTTCCAGGTTCACAGCTAGCCTCTCCATATGGACAGCTTTTTCTGGATATTGCAGCCCACTCAGAACAAGACACAGTGAAAAGCATAATCATGCCTACAGAGCCCAATCTGCATATCCAAGACCATCTGCAATATGAAAGCAGATACCCAGGACTATTCCATCTCATCATCCTTTTTAGTGAAATGGAGAAAATGACACCGGCCAGGCCCTCAAACTGGCTTGTTGCTATATTGTCAGGAAAAAAGACAGTGGGAGCTGACCCGAGTTCCCCACAGTCACACAGTAAAAAGATCCTTGTAAATCTTTCTCACATTATAAAACTTCTTGAGAAGAATGCAGTCTGCAGAAGCTACAGCAACATACTGAGTCCTAAAGGCTTTTATTATGAGCATTTTCCTGGAGCTCAAAATAGCATCTGGATGGCTTATCAAAAGTCTACAAAATTAGAAAAAATACCTGATCAACAAAAAAGTAAGGAATAGAGACTCATAACCATCTTTGCAACATGCCATCCTGGAAGAAGAACAAGGGAAAATACAGTCACAGTCTCTTTGATACCACAGGATTTCACTGGGATATAGTTTCTCAGTGTTCCAGTTCCAAGAGCAACGATTTGATATGGATAAATAAACAACATTAAAAAAACTCTTTCCTCACTTGAGACTGATAAGTATCTGCAGGTTGTTTCCTCCTTATGTTTATTTTATTTTACTCTCTGAATGAATGAAACTCAATTTAAACCCTACTGCCATATTTACCTTTTGCTGCTGCAGGCTCTGAGGCAACATGCAAACACTACTGAAATTTAAACAAAGATATTAAGGAACACTATCAAAACAACTTAAACAAGAAGGAACAGTCTGAATAGTTAGTTCTGCACTGATCAAGGGTTATAAATGCCACAGAGTGGATGTTACAGTAGACAGAGCATGCTACAACCAACCAGAAATAATGTAGGTGAACTTCTCAGTAAATATTGATAGTCTGGGCTAAACATAAGAGTCCATTAATTCTGTGCTTTCACCACTGCCTTCAAATCAGTGTTGTTCCACATTTCTCTCTGAATATGTGCTGTTTGGCTTCAAACCTATTTCCCTGAAGTCAGACACACTAGATTTTTCTGCTTCTGTCAGTGGAGGGCAGACAGGGAGAGAACATGAAAGCAGGGAACAAAACAAAAGCTCCTCTAACTGCAGCTTCCCCCTTAAGTGGATCCCTTGAGAACACCAAAAACCACATCATGACCCCAACACAGGCTGAGAAAGCAGCACTCTCACCCCTCAGCAGGGCTTTGAGCTGCTCTGGAATGTAAGAGCAGTGAGGTGCCTGGAGCAGGAGCTAGAGGCACACCGAGGGCCAGCTGCATTGGGCTGGGATACTTCTGTGGTCAGCAATGCTAAGTATGATAAATTGGCTTAGGTTTTTTTTACATTTTAAATTACACACACTCTAACTTCTACAGCAGCAAGGGAGGCCCCATGCCACCAGCAGCCAACTGATTTAAACAGAATGTGTGACCTGCCATCCCAGTTTTATCTGGCTGCAGATAAAATAAAAAAGCAGTAGATAAGGTGGATCCTCTGTCGGCTCCAGGCCTCGGAGTAGCTGCTGGCTGAATGTTCTTTATGATGGCCATATGGAGTATGGATGTGCATATGGAGCATTTCAAATTTGTGCTATGGAAATACATTATGCTCTTGCACACTTGCAGGTAAGATCAGCTTGTGCCACAAAAGCACGCACTGACCTATGAACCAGGACATTGCTTCTGGCTCCTTCTAGTGGGTCTTGCTGGTCTGACTGCTGCCACAAGGTGCTGTGTAATTTTCTTAGAGTTCAAGTTTTTGAGCTGTGTAATTACTCACCCAAAATCTAGAATCAGAGGCACCACAAAGGTCAAAAGCAGTATCTAGGGGTTTGAATTCTAAATGTTATATGACAGTCAAAGTTTTTAGTAGTAGATGAATACTCTACATGGGCATTATTTTTTAAAACTGTTAATAGTTTTTGATAACTTCTACCTTATTAGGTACCTTTATGCAGTTACTTCTTTTATTAGTTACGAGTATTCCTAAGTTCCAAAAAATCTTTTTTATCATACGTCAAGAAAAATACTAACTACTGATACTTAATTCCAACTGAGACAAAATGAGCTGTAATTGTTAGCAGTAGAGTGCCCAGTTAAAGGTCTTACTTCCCAACAACCCAAATCTGTATTTATATTAGAATGCCAGTGAGATCACAGTTTTCATCTGCTGGCTCAGTGGAATCCCCAAAAATAGTTACATCCCTATTAATGAGAAAAGTTAACATGGCTATTCCAGAAGGAGAAGTAACCAGGAACTCACATGAAAACAAGCTACAGATTGTGCAGCATTATGAAATGCTGAAGAATGGCACTACTGTGAGGGTTTGCACAGTTAAAGTCATATCAGGGTTTGAACTATAGCAAAATATATGCACTTTACACTTCCACTGCCAAGAAAAACAGCTTGGGGTCAGTACTCCAAGGAGCATGCATGGTTTAATCAGTATAACTCAGTTTTAGAGCCTGGGTTATTTGACATCTCTTTAAATTACTCCAGCTCAGTCATATTTCCAGTGTGCTTAAAGCCACAGGGCACTGCAAGACCAAGCCTGAAACACTAGCCTCCAAACAGCAATCTTCATTTTACCAGAAAGGCTACAAACACTGAGCCCACGCCTTTGGCTTCTGATTGAAGCTCACAGATGTAAATATGAATTATGTTTTCATATCCTTTAGCCTATCAAACTCTATGGCATCAGATAAATAATGTTACTGAAAATCACTATAATAAAAAAATACTGAAGAATTATCTCACACCCAACAGATTAAAATGGGAAAAAATGGCAGACAATTCAGTACAGAAAATGACAGTTCCTCTACATTAAATTTGGACTAGCCCCAGCTCTGCAAAAAATAATAATGTTACCTGCCTCACAAAAAAACCCTTTTGACTGAAATCTACTGCAGCTACCTGAAAAAGTGTACCAGTCACAACTGACTGCAAAAGATCCTGCTGTGGTACCAATGCCTGGGAACATATTCTGGCAGGAATCTTGTCTCAAAATCTTTATTATAATTTTCTCTGTTTAAGTGAATTTCAACTCATCCTACAACAGGTCATTTCCCAAGTCAACTGAGGGCAAAATCCCGAGCAACCTCCCCATTTTCAACCCTCACTGCTTCTTTGTGGGGCACCTTTAGCAAGGCTTAGGCCTTGCAATATTACAGTAAGCACATTATGGCTTTAAAACACTTTTGAAAACCAACAGACAAACTGCCAAAAGGTGTGCCACAAACATACGTAACCTGATGCCTTAATAGGACAGGACCCATCTGTCCAAAAAAAAACCAGTTTTTGGGAAAGCGTTAGTAGGAACCCAGGATATTGCAAGCAGCACGTAAGATTAAAAGAGAATACACAAAATGAAAGCAAAGTCCCATCTAACAGAGACGCCATGATTCAACCCTACACTGCAATTGGTTACTGAGCACAAAAACTCCTCACAAAAGAGCTCCAAGGACTTGATTTAGTTTTCCTGTTTCAACACAGCTGTGGCCATCCAGCAGACAAATGAAAATGGGAAGGCAGGAAAGACATACTCACCCTCTGGCTACAGAAAAAAAGTGATTGTTCAAGATCACTATTTGCTGTGTCTGCATTCCCTCCCTTCCCAAACTTAAGAGACTTCCTGCCTTTAGTTAAAAATACTAGCATGTGTATTGCTCTGGAAAAGTATTTACAGAGCTGCAGGAAGTCCTGATCTCAGCATAAACTTAAAAAACTGATTTTGTCTTCTAAGAAACTAGCGGCTTCCTGGTAGTTTTATCTGGAATTTTAAAATTTTGAAAACCTGGAGTGAGACGGGCCAGTAAATTGAAGTGTATCCACTGAGAAGCAAAGTTAAGCTCCCCACCTTGCCACTTCACTAATATCCCTTCTACCTAAAGCACATGAACAATGCAGATCAGATACACAGCTCTTACAATGCAGCTGTGAGAAGTAACTGCCTTTAAGTTCCAACTGTTTCATCTATGTTAAAAGGGTCAAGTATTTACCAGAGCCACTGATCAAGATCACTTGACTTCCAACATTTAGCTGATTCAGTATCACCAGCCTTGGGTCCAGGACTCAGGTCAGCAAGACCACTAACTTCAACTTCTCCCACAGCATTTCTTTTACTACAGATATATAGCTTCTATTTGGCTTATATTTTTGTATTACAAAATAATTCTTAAAGTTTATTTCCTTGTCTAGGGAAGGGCAGACACAGTATCTGTAGGAAACCAAGCAAAGCTACTTTGTGGTTAAGCACTGGGTTTGCCACCTTCTCAAAACACTTTTAGACAGTTTAGCCCATCTTTACTGCAATTAACCTGTTAAAACCAAATACCTCAGGCTAGCCAAAACCTGTGCCCCACTTCCATAACCTCAGTTCCCAGCCTCTACCTAGCTCAGCCTGGGGATTATCCCATTGCTCCCCCCATCCCTGTCAGTGCATCCTCCACAGGCGCCACAGCTACAAACCCACACCTGTGCTGGGCTTGGCCCTGGATCAGGAACCCCATCGTGCCCATGTCTCCCCTGAGGGACTCCAGCTAGAGGGGCTGGCTGAGGAGCAGCTGAGGCCACAAATGTCCCTGGAAGCATGAATGCTGCCGTGCCTCAGGGGCCTGGCACCTTTATGCTTCTGCTCAGAGCAAACACATAAAGGCGTTTTACAAAAGCCTTCCTGCTTTCCTACCATAGATAGCACAGTGGAAAATGCTCACAGCTGTGCTGTCACAGGCAAAGAGCAGCTGGTTCAAACAGCAAGTACAGAGTATAAATAACAAACAGTTTGCATGAGAAGGTGCAGAGAGGGTCAGGCCAGGCCAGGCCCTAGAAAAAAAGAAACCTGGAACAAACCCATAGGAATGTTGTTGTGTGAACAGTATGGCATAAGCACTTCTAGTACAACCAGTGACTCTGCTGCTCAAACAACAATCATCCTGGAGTAGGAGACTGGAACAGGTTGCCCACAGAGGCTGTGGAGTCTCCCTCACTGGAGACATTCAAGAACCATCTGGATGCAATTCTGTGCCATGTGCTCAAGGATGTCCCTTCTTGGGCAAGGGGGCTGGACCAGATGACCCTGTGGTACCTTCCAACCTTTAACATTCTCTGATTCTGTGATCTTTTCCTCACCACAGCACTCTGGCCGAAGTGATATCCTCATGGTATATGGAGTTTGATTTGCCAGGAAGAAAGGCAATGTAATTTTTCCTCCACTCTGGCAAACATACAATACATTTAAGGATGCTTCTGTGATCTCTAAATCAATTTGTAGTCTTGTTAGTTTTAAGTAACACTGGGGAGATGCTGAGAAGCTGAAATTGCTGCCTTTGCAGATAAACAAAATACTTCTTAAAAGAAGACAGTTTATTTCTCTCCATCTTGACAGGAATGTGAGGACTGAAGTAATTTTGATCAAAAATGACAAGATAGTAAATGTGAAAACAACTGCTTCAAAACCGTTTTCTAAGTTGCTCAAAACCTGAAGGAAAAAAGTAAATTATATCTTGCCTGTGTATAATGTACTCAATTTTTCTGTCCCTTTGAACATGCACTACCTGGGCTCATGATGATAAATTCAACTTTTCTAAAGGTATAAATGTCACATTTATAGAGTAAACATCTTTCTTCCATTTCCATTTGAAAGAGTAGCCTGTATTTCCTCATCACTACTGTAGTAGATAGGGACAGGCGAACGGAAGATTTCGGGATGTGACGGAAAGAAAGACCCCTTCCCCCTCTCACCCTGCAACATGTTATCCATTTACCCCAAAGAATGTAACCACACGTAACCCAGTAGTTTTCCACTCCTGACTAACCCTAGAGACCCTACCAACCCCCCCCTGACGTAGCAGAGTCCCCCAAGACTATTTAAACCCATGAGATAAGATAATAAAGGCTTTCGACCGTCCACCACACTGGTGCCTGCGTGTGTCGTTGGCCCGAGTGGCCCAGGGGAGACTGGGCTGCCGTGCTGTTCCTTGAAACCAGGTCGCCTTGCCTTCCCCTGAAGGCAACATAACTGGTGCCGAAGCCCGGGAATAATTCGCTCGGGTTGCGGGTGTCGCCTGGACAAGAGCAGCGGCCGGACCGGTGGAACCGTGTTCTCGGCAAGGGAGACGTCCCAGGACCCGCGATCATCATGGATGCCTTCGCCAGGGTCGTAAGTGAAGTTCATAAGCAATGGGGAATTGAGTGTAAGCTCAAAGACTTTTATCTTGCTATAGCAAGGCTGCTTGAGCTTGGGGCAATTGAACGCCCTGTGGATGTTTTGCATCCGGAGATATGGGAAAAATGCACAGCCGCGCTGGCCGAGGACACGAAATCCTCAGGCAGCGGCAAATGCCTTAAGGCGTGGGGAAAAGTAGAGAAAGCCCTGCGCAGAGCAATAGAAGAGCAGGAGACATGGAGCGCAGCGCGTACGTGTTTATTGGTTACACCCAAGCTAGGGGTAGGAGCGGCAACGCAAACTACCCCTGAGGGTGATCCGCCCGGGAGCGGGGATCCGGGGGGGGCCGGCGCGTCGCCCCCCTCCCCGGGCCGGGGCCCGGGACCCCCCGCGGAAACCTCCCAAAAATCCGCGGCTTCCCCATCCGCCCCGCCACCGCCGGTCGGTGACCCGGTACCGGAGGTGCAGCAGCGCGCAGAGTTCTTTTGGCAGGGACTGGCGGGGGAAGCCAGAGCCGCGGAAGCCGCGGCTCGGGAGGAGATCTTGCCCACGCCGCCTCCATACGCCTTTGGAAATGGCGCCGGCAGCCAAGGGGAGGGGCGGGGCGCGGGCAGTCTCGGCGCGAAGAGCCCAGAGGCGCGGAGTTTTGCTAATGCGCGTGTGCGGGAGAAAGAGGAGGAGAGCAGCAGAGGGCTCGGAGCCAATCGGCAGCCGCGCCTGACGCTGCCACCATATAAGGGAGAAACCCACCCCTGCAGGAGGCAGGGCGAGCCCGGGGGGCGGCAGCGGCGCCACCCCCGGGGGGAGGAGCGGGGTCGGAGCCGCACAAAACGGCACCGAGCCCCGGAAGTGCGCTGGCATTCGACTTCCGACTCGGAGTCCGGCAGCAGCTCCGGCAGCTCGGAAGAGCTGCCGGGAGCCGGCTGGGACTCTGAGATGAAGAGAATAGAGCCAATGCAATTTAAAACAAAACCAAGTAAAGCTTTAAGCCGCACCGAAAAGCAGCCACAATACAAACCAGCCCAGTTTACCGACTGGGGAGAAATAAAAATAGCCTGCGCTGAGCTGTCCCCAGCTAGCATGGCAGCCCGCCGCGGCGCCTCCACCCCAAGCACGCCCGAGAGGAGCCTGTTTGGGGCTGCGGGAGGAAGGGGCATCTGGCCAAGAAATGCAGGTCCCGGACCCAAGGAAACGGGAGAGGGAGGGGGCGTGCGGGCTGCACCCAGCCTCCTCCCGCTGCAAATGCAAGGCAGCCCATCTATGCCAACCCCCAGTGGGACGGGGCGCCCTTATACCCCATACCCCCACGAGAAGCAGCCAGCTTCGTACCCTCACCAGCGAATTTCGCAACACAGCCTGCGGTACCTTCGTACCCACTACTGCCGCAAGCAGCGCCTGTGCCGCAGGGTCAGCAGGGAACGCCCCAGAACGGGACCCCTGGGTGGCCCTGGCCATGAAAATAGGGAAGGAGCCACCGAAGGTGTGGGGGACGTGCCGCCTTTATGGCAGTCAGGACCCCCATGTCATAGGGCTTCAGTTTTGGGCAGACACAAGAGCAGACTGCTCGATTTTTCCCCAAGCACTGTGGCCCCGACACTGGCAATGCAAAGAAGTCCCCCCAGTGAACGGAGTGGGAGGGCCGTCCCGAGCTTGGAAAAGCACCCAATTAGTAGCCATAACGCTTCATACAAAAAAGGGACCAGAACAAACAGTAGCAATCCACCCCTACATTTTGCAAAACTCTCCACCCCTGATAGGAAGGGACATCCTTGCTATGTTAGGAGTCAGGATTACAAATTTATAATAAGGGCCACTGCCGTACACCCACTGCTGCCAATCAAACTGACTTGGAAATCACCAGACCCCGTATGGGTCGAGCAGTGGCCCCTGTCAAAGCCTCGAATAGCAGCCTTGCTAGAACTGGTCGACCTCGAGCTGCAAAAGGGTCACATAGAACCCTCCACCAGCCCGTGGAACACCCCTGTGTTTATATACTAGAAACTACCTTTCTAACCCTAAACGAAACCAAACCGAACCTGACTAACTCCTGTTGGCTTTGTTATGATATTAAACCCCCTTTCTACGAAGGCATCGCTTTAGACACCCCCTTCAGTTACTCCACAGCCAGTGCCCCCCACCAGTGCAGATGGGACACTCCCCGCAGAAGAATCACCCTGAGTCAAATCACAGGACAAGGCAAATGTTTTGGTAATGCAACTTTAGCAAAGCAGAAAGGCAACTTCTGCACTAAAGTTGTCAAGCCCAACAGAAAGATCGGTAAGTGGGTGGTCCCATCCGCATCTGGGATGTGGGTTTGCCAGCGATCCGGAGTGAGTCCTTGTGTGTTCCTTGCCAAATTTAATGACTCTATTGACTTCTGTGTCCAAGTTCTGATTGTTCCTAGGGTCCTATACCACTCAGATGAAGAAGTGTACCACCTTTTCGAAGAACCTGACAGACTGCACAAAAGAGAAATAATCACAGGTATAACTATCGCAATGCTGCTCGGCCTGGGAGCAGCTGGTACAGCCACAGGTGTCTCAGCCATCGCAACCCAACAGCACGGACTCTCTCAGCTGCAAATGACCATCGATGAAGACCTGCAGAAGATCGAGAAATCCATCTCCTATCTAGAGAAATCAGTCTCTTCGCTTTCAGAAGTAGTTTTACAGAATAGGCGAAGACTGGACCTCTTGTTCATGCAACAAGGAGGACTGTGTGCAGCTTTGAAAGAAGAATGCTGCTTTTATGCAGATCATACAGGAGTCGTTAAAGACTCCATGGCAGAACTCCGAGATAGACTGGCTCAGAGAAAGAGAGACAAGGAAACCCAGCAGAGCTGGTTCGAATCCTGGTTCAATCAATCACCTTGGCTCACCACTTTAATTTCTGCCCTGGTAGGTCCACTGGCAATACTGCTTTTAGCTGTTACCATAGGACCATGCCTGCTAAACAAGCTAGTCTCGTTTGTTCAGGCCCGTCTAGAACGGGCAAACATTCTGTTTGTAGGCCAACAACAAATGCTGTAAACCAAAAACTGCTAACACAGTCAGCTGCAAAAGCCTTCGAAACTCACCTTGCGAGATTTACTCAGGTTTACCAAAAACCCTTTTTTCCTTACCAAGTTACAAGTTTGTACCTCACTCCAGTGCCTATATCTACGACTACCTCATGTTACTTATGAAAAGGAGGGGGGAGATGTAGTAGATAGGGACAGGCGAACGGAAGATTTCGGGATGTGACGGAAAGAAAGACCCCTTCCCCCTCTCACCCTGCAACATGTTATCCATTTACCCCAAAGAATGTAACCACACGTAACCCAGTAGTTTTCCACTCCTGACTAACCCTAGAGACCCTACCAACCCCCCCCTGACGTAGCAGAGTCCCCCAAGACTATTTAAACCCATGAGATAAGATAATAAAGGCTTTCGACCGTCCACCACACTGGTGCCTGCGTGTGTCGTTGGCCCGAGTGGCCCAGGGGAGACTGGGCTGCCGTGCTGTTCCTTGAAACCAGGTCGCCTTGCCTTCCCCTGAAGGCAACACACTACAGGGAGGTTGTGCTTGCCAGTCCTCATCACACAGGCACAAAGCCTCCTGTTTATCCGTGCCCTGCCTGCTGACAGCTGACAGTGGCCTGCTTATACCCAGCCTCACTTGAACAAAGTAGAATTAGCTCATGGACAAAAGCTACCATCCTTAGTAGGCAGGCAGCCAAACAATGACCATTTTAACTTATCTTCTTCAGCTGCTAGGCCACAGAGTCATTCTGACATGAGGGATTTATTTCCCTAGTGATTGGCCCAATCTTCAGAGTACAGATCCATGCACCCCCAACACCTGGATGGCAGGAACTCCTAGGGACGCAGGACTCATGCATGAGCTGAGAATGGAACATGTCACAACAAATAACTTGCAGGCCTGAAATTGTCCTCCTCCCAGCCTCCCTAAGCAAGTTCACAGAACAGTTAACTTCAGTTCTTTGCTGGGCTCCTCAGATCTGCTCTGAGATACAGAAACAACAAAGTGAGTAGTCATATGAATGGCAGAAGTGACCTTTTTAAAAGCCACCTCTTTCCTATGCAAACATAATGACCAGGTTATTACTCAGTATCTTGACAGCAAGACAGAGAAGGAGACAGAAACACAGAGAACCTGCCTCTGCCTTTCATCTTTCTGCAAAAGAGATAAGAAACCAACCCAGAGCAAGAGCTGCTGATACGTGCCCTTAACAGACACTTGGTTAACATCATATCATAAAAAGGTACAGAAGTGACCATGAAACACCTCTAGGCTCAGAAGGGTTTACTTCCCTCTCAGATGTAGGGATTTCCCCACCATGAGCCACCCAATGAGAAATTCACCTGTGATGCTGTTTTCTAAGACCGTCTTCAGGGTGAAGATGATCCTAAAGAAAGCAAGCCCAACTCAAGCACAGCTACTCCATTCATCTTCCTTCAGATCATTCTGCCTCAGTGGGAAGAAGGAAATGAAAATTTTGCTGTTTAACTAGATGTTGAGAACAGGTGTGCTGTTTGCTTCCTCTCTGCTGCCAAAAATTTAACTGTGTAAGAAAGACTTCCAGAGGGGAAAGCCTCAGTACAAAAGAAGCAAAAACCAAAACATAATCAAACATCTCTATTTCCTTTTCCCTGTTCGCCTATACCTTCAAAAATTAAGATATTATAAACTCCAGGACAAGGTCTACGTTTTTGTCCTGCAAACTTTCAAATACAAAAATGTAAAAATAAAAAAAAAAATCAGAGGAGACTCGTATTCTTAAAACAAGGTTTGTCAACAGCCTTAAGTGCTCAGCACTTCAGTGATTTGTGGTACATCTTAAGCACATCTAAGACACTTGCAAAGCAATTTTCTGACATCCTCTAGAGGTTTAGTATTATTTTTTTTGCACGTATAAAGACTGTGAGTGAAGTATTTTAGCACACTTGCTAAGAGTGCTAAAAGGAACAGTGCCAGACTTAGCTTCGCCTCATGAGCAACAAAAACCTTACAATGATCACAGCACCCACTGCAAATGAAATCACAGCATCATTTTCTGTCATCTACTTTATTAATCATGGAGCACCCAATACAGGTATAACCTTATTTCTATCCCCATTCAAAATTAATCAATAAGAAGTTATATAAATTTTCATTTTCCTTTACAATAAACCTATTGAATATATTTGGAGTAATGTTTTCCCAAAGTTTGAGAAGAGCAGTCTATTACTCCTATATCACATATAAGAAAGCTCTTCAGGAAATCTGTATTAAAATTATATAAAATTATTTAAAAAGACATTAATCTGTTTTAAAATGTAAAAAAATAAGATTTTGCTATGGACAATAATGCTAGACCAGCACTTCAGTTTTCTTTACATTTCCTGCAATACCACACAGCCTTGACTTAGCACAAAAAAACTCTAACTTCCTTAGGCTTGTGATGCTGAAGAGAATGACCACATTATCTCCAACCTTGCTGGAGCTGGTTTTCATTTCCTTAGGAATTGCCATATTCACACAACCACCAAAGACACACATCTGCTGACACTCAGAGCAGGCAAAAAACAACACACTATGCAAGAAAAGTTGATTTTTATCTACACATTTCAATTAGCTGCTTTTCTGTCAACTGCCTTACTGGAAAACAACACCAAGAATTTGAAGTCTCACTGTTGGATGTGTGTTTCAAACCCTGAGTGAGGCTGGTTTTTAGAAATTTCCCAAACCTCTAAGGGTATGAGTGTCTTGCAGGTAATTGTATGTGCACGTACAAGAGTATCTCATGGCCCACTGTGCCACTACAGCATCAGTATGGAGAGAGAGGACACACAAAAACAGTTCATAGGAGTATCTGCAGAAGCACAAAGAGAGGTTAATTTCTGTGCTATATATCACATCTCTGCCCCAAAGTGTATTTATCAGGGAAAATAGAGCTATCTCCCAGCTGCCAGACAAGAAGAGACAACAGCAAATAACTAGCAGTCATTCCCAATGCCACCCTGTTATTCTGGCACAGACACAGCAGCGAAGTCAAAAAAATGAACTTGCTGAGACAGGAAAATTTTTGCAGCAGAAGCACCAGAGATCTTCTAAATAGGCTAATACATTCAGAAATTAGTATTTGAAAGAGTGAACAGTACTTCCATAAACAAACAGTTCAGCAGTTTGTATGTTTTTTGTTGATATATGCCAGTATGAGCAGGAGGTTTTCTGTTTAGAAAAGAAGATCTAGATCAACAAGCTAACTTTTGTTGCGCCAGGCTTTCAAAGTGGAGGAAAGACAAGGGAAAACACACCCAGTGGCCATAAATTACTCCCAGTTCTTGGCTCCAATTAGATATCAATTTCCAAAGGACTTGAGTGGGCTGAAATAAAAAGCAGGGACTTAAACCACATTTATGTGAAATATTTGGCTGCATAAGACATTCAATGACAGTCTGCTTTGCTGTATTTGCCTGGGATGTCCTGGGGTTGCTGTCTGTCAGAATATCTTAGAAATCCCCGCAGTAGATCATATGCAAAAGAGAAAGAGGCAAAATTAAAAACCTCCATGGAAATACCCTGTGGCTATTAGGATACATTTAAATCCTTGCTTATAAGACTGTAAAAAACTGAAGGACATACTGGATAGGTGTAGTGCTAGGAGAATTATGGTAATTTGAGAGTAAGAATTACTATAAAAACTAACAGGAAGGACAGGAAAAAGGTTCAAGTTAGTCTGAGGAACTGGGTAGCCAAAAACTCACCAGCTGAAAGCACTGAAAAGAATTTTTTTTGACAGATATGGATGACACTGGGAACTGACCAAAAAAAAAAAAAAGCCCCAGATTAAAACCCTCACTACTCTGCTTTCTGCAGATAAACCCAATGACTCTCCTACTGGCTGCAGTTTGCAGCTAGGAAGAAAATTTCTCTCAGCAACAAGCATATGCAATATCCCAATCAAGGAAGAAAATAGATCCATAATGTTTTTCACAGACGCCTTATTTGCTCTTGCCAGTTTACACACGATCTTTCCCCTTGCCAATGTATTCCAGAGGCACAGTTTTAAGAGAATTTTGCACATATAAATAAAATGTATTCTGAATTAATGATGCTGAATTAACTTACATTTTGAAAAGGATTCAAGTTTTCCCATTTTACTTCCTTCACTAATACTTGTTCAAAGCAAGCCCTGCCTTTTGCAGAGGAAATGTCACGACTCCAGCACCTTCACACAAGATAGAAAGAGTTTTAACAAGACACAGGGCTCTGTGACTGCAAAGAAACCCAGATTTAAGTTAAGAAAAACCATGTAACCCAGACTTCTGCAATTTCCATGGTTGCCACCCATCCTAAGCAATGTAGGCACGCTGGTAGAGATCTCCACAGCACAGGCTAAACTAGAAATTTCACTTTCATGAACGGCCATAAAAAGAAAGACAATTTTAGATCAGTAGGATTCAGCGCTATAGAGAAAGTAACTAGGACCATATGAAAAAAAAGTTAAATACAGTTCCTTCAATGTTTCCTGTCTTAGAAGGTTTATAAATTAAAAAAAAAAAAAAAACACAAAACAAAACAAAAAAACCAACCAAACAAACCAGTGAAACCTCCAGCAATTTAAAGCCTTGATTCTGTGTTAACAAATGCATTCTTCACTGAGATATGGTGAGGGGAGATGTTCCTCATGGAGAGCATTGCAGGGAGGGTATTTCTTTCACTGTGAGCTGCAGGAGTTAAAACATGCAAGTCAAGAGGAAGCAAAAGAGTTGGCAACATTTAGGTTTTACCACGTGCAAAATAACTGCAGAATTACAAATTGCAACTCTAACAAAATGAACTGCAGCCTTTGGGGAACAAAATGATGTGTAATAAGAATGTCTGTCCAAAGAATACAATATAATATGCTTCAATTATTTTGAAAAACTGCCTATGCTGCTAAGCCCTTTTATCTTTTGCTCATAGCTTGCTGTCCAGATTTCTAACACATTCTTGTCAAAGCAGCAATCCTAGGACATCCCAGGCAGCTAGAGTCTCTCTGAGAGCTAACCACTTTAAATGCAGAAAGACTCACCTAATAAAAACCTCAATTCTACAAAATGCAGAATTTGTATAAGCATCACTCCAAAAGGTAAAGCAGCTAGTGACAGCTTTAGAAAGAGCTGTAGTTCTCATTGAAAAGTGGAGGTGCAAAGCTATTGATTAAGGATACAGCTCCTTAGGGCAGCTATAATCCTGTAAACCTGAAAAAAATTACATTGAATTAGAAATAATGGCTCATTTATCCCCACAGCTGTGTATTTTTAGTCAAAAATACAGCACACAAACACATTCTGCATTCACACACCTGCTCATCAGCACGTGAGTAACTTGCAGTATGTGATGACCAATTCCACATCCTACAACCTTGGGTGGCTACTGAAGTACCACCTCTAGCTTTATGAGCGGAAACTCCAGTCAAGGCCTCAAAAGGCATATGAACAGACTGATTCCTATCACCAACCACAGCATGAAACAAGCTGCACAGACCATAAAAAATATTGTATATTAATTTATTCAAAAAATTTCCACTTATTAAATAAACTAAATCTCGTATTAAACACTTTTCCCAAGTAGATTTTTCCTCAATATTACAGCATCTCTCTCTTTCACCTAGTTGGTGCAAAAATTTAATTCCCAATGTATGCCACTGTCGTTCCATCCCACAAAGTAACAGACACGATCATTTTTTGCTCTTTCTTATTATGACAGTGGTGCCAAAGTAAGAGCTTTTCCTCCTCCACCTCCTCCTTCTCCTCTCATTTTTGGTGCCTCTTCTTAAAGCTTTATCAGCTTTCAGTCTCAATTTAGAGCCTTAGAAAAGCACGAAGCTTGTCTGCAAAGCAGTACCCTGGAGAAGTTAGAGGTGGCAAACTGAATAGGTAGTGTCGGTGTGAGCTGAATGACAGTGCAAACCGTCTCATGAGGTGCAAGGTGTTTTTAGCACGCCTCGCTAAAAACTCAGAAGATTAAGGAGGATAGGTCAGTATTTATCTTAAATTCCCTAATTAGTTGTCCTCATATACAGGCATGAGAAAGCAAAGAAGGGCTACCTGCATTAAGGGATGTGGGGCAACTTAATGCAATGGAATTTTGTAATAGGCTTTGCGAACAGTGTGAGAAAAAAAAATATTGGGGAAAAGTAGGAAGTTCGTTTCGTACAACTCAACTCCACCCACTGCCGCACGTTTCGAGACATGGGACGTGGAAGCTGCTCAGTAACAAGCGCCAGATCGCCCTGGACTTCTTCTGTCACCACAAACCCCAGCAACTTCCTTGCTATGGGAGGGCCCGGACGCCAAGGATGGGGTTCTACCTCGTTCCATCACAGCGGTATTTCCAGGCATACACATGGCATATCTCTATTATTATGAATAGTAAAAAAGGATTAAACTGCCTCCTCTCCCAACAATTAGGAGTCGCTCAGGATTCTTAGCGACTGAACTACGCGCCAGCAGACCTTTAAATCCATGGTCCGTCTGTTTGTCCGTATTGTTTCTAACCACAGAAGCTCTGGGACTTCGCAAAGCCCGGAGAAGCTCAAAGGCAGGTGGACCTCAGCACTTCACGTACAGGGCAGCAGCAGCACCACGACAGCCCGCAAGAGAAACTTTTTTTTGCCCTCGCGTTTTACTCCCGGCTGTTTGCAGAGCAGCCCGTGAGTCACCCGGGCAGAGCCCCCTGCTCGGGCCGCCCTGAGTCACCGCGCCCCGCCCGGGGCGAGCGAGGGGAGCGGCGGAACGGCGCAGCCCCAGCCCGCCCGGGGTGACGCTTGTGCCGGGCTCTGTGCCCCGGCGCCCCCGCCGCACCCCGGGGCACAGGCAGCCGTAAGGGGCAATTCCGCCTGTCCCGCGGGGATCCTCGCCCGCTCCCGTCTCACCTGAAGCGCCGAGGGCGGCGGGCAGCCATCCCGCCTGCCCAGCAGCGCCGGGAGCCGGCGCAGCCCCGCCAGCATGGTCCTGCTGCACCTCCGCCTCCTCCTGCCCCGGCGGGTCCGGCCCCTGCGGCCTCAGCCTCGGGCCGGCAGCGCCGCGGCCGCGCTGGGCGTGGGCGGGCGGCTCCGCCCGGGGCCGGGCGCCGTGCGCGCCTTCCCCCGGCCCCTTCCCGCCCGCCGCCGGAGGGGCCGTGCCGTGCCGTGCCGTGCCGTGCCGTGCCGGGCCGTGCCGGGCCGTGCCGGGCCGTGCCGTGCCGTGCCGTGCCGGGCCGGGCCGGGCCGTGCCGGGCCGTGCCGTGCCGTGCCGCTCCCTCCGTCCCGCGGGCGGGCGGTCCCCGGCGGCGGCGATGCGCCGCTGCCCGGCCGGGAGCTGCTCTCGCCCCGCCGTGCCCAACCCACCGCCCTTTGCCTACAGGTGCTGGCACTCCTCCTCCGCGTCCTTCTTCTTCTTATAACTGAAACAGTTTTTCCATTACAAATATTAAAATAGCGATTAATGCCTGTCTTACCAGAACATCTGGCTCCTCTGTCACTATTGCCCGCTGCTCCTGGGTTTCAGTGGAATAAACGATTCAGCAATGAACAGCAAAGCAACAGAACACGCTCTTGTAGTTAGTCAGTTTATGTGAGAGTTTACAGCAGTAGAGCAATTAACAAGGCTTAGCATTTTCCTATTCAGTCATTTGTTGGGTATCACCTCCATGCCCACAAACACGGGTTTTCATGTTCAGTACAAACCGCTGAAAGACTCTCAGGCAGCCCCCTCGGCACTGCATCAGGGAAACATACCGGGAAGCTTTGTTGTACTCCTCTGCTTTCTCCACCCTTGCTGGTGTTCCTCCAAAGCAATGCTGCACAAAACAAAACCTTCCCTGAGGATGAGAAAAGGATCTTAGAAAATGGGCTGCTGTAGAGCTGAAAGTGCCGCTGTCATGGAAAAACTCTGCAACTGCACACTTGATGGCTCGAGGGGACTAAATTAAGTCCCCACTTGTGTTAATCTTCTGAGCACTGGAACAGAAACCTCCAGCAGCTTAGACTTTAGGTCACGTAGATATTCACTCACATTTCAGGGCCACTGTGATCTATTAAAATGAATGTGATCCCAGGAAACAGTAGAAGAGCAGCTGTGCTGTCAGCAGGCAGTGACTCCCAAAGGCATCAATTTGTGCTACAATCACTATTAGTATTTACTATAGCAAAAATTCTCTGAATTTTTTTTAGTAATTTCCCTTTACGAAACTGTATTAATGTCTCAACCTTATGTACCTTATTTCATACTTTGTTTTAAAATGTTGATAAGGAGCAAAGAAGCACTGATGCTCTCAGCAACTTGTGGATGTTAACTTATGGAGGGGACTGGGAATCAAGGCTTATGTTTTTATATACAGGTAGAAGAATTAAGAGAACATTAGTCACTGCCAAGTTTAAATGGGTGACTTTGATGCTTTGAAAAACCTATTCTAAATTTACCTTTCACACCTGTGCAAATGTCTCATGAGGCAACTCCTGCTTTTCTAGCTAAGCAACATGTTTTGTGTCTTACAGTTTCCACTGCAAGTACTTCCTGTTCACTGTAACTTAGTTGGGTTTTTTTAAAATGATATCTCAAAATGCATTTTCTTGTAGTTCAGGTCTAAATGAATGTCACATATAACCAACACTTGACAAAGAAAACCCTACATAAAATTATCATTGTGTTTATAACTGCTAAATGCCATACAAATAAAAATTGCTGTGAAACATCACTGTGGGCACAGACACCATTAAAATGCCTATATAATGGAGTGAAAGGCATAGTTTCTTGAGTTTAACTGCTAAAACAGAGTCTCAACCTGAAGTGTGTTCAAGTGGGACAACTTTTAGAATGACTTGGCAGTTCCCAAATTTTTGCATGTTCCCCTCTCCCCTTCCCCCATGCTTACAGTGTAGTTGCTAACTATGTTAAATTATATTAACCTGAAACTATCTTTGAAGGAGTTTTCTTGTTCCGTGAGAGGTAGGTTCATCTCTTCCCTTCTCATATCTATGTGTTCTGCCAATAAGAAACAGCACTTCAAGGGATGTGACTGGTATTCTCTTCATATCATGCAGACATGACTGGCCGCAAATCCAATAAGAAAATTACTAGGAAAGCAAACAGATTGTTACAGACTTAAGACTTATGTTTCAAGTAATATTCCCAGGAGTATTTTTTAAAGACAGAGATTTACTAAAATAAAGCCAGAGGGAGTTCTAGGAAAGCCTGAAATGAAGGGGGAATAAGAGGGACCTGGTGGTTCCAAGTGGAGAGGGGTCTGTCTCATAAATTTCATTCATTTCAAAATAAACTTTGTAAGATACGACACAAGGACACAAATAACCTTCTGAATTAAAAAAAAAAGTTTTCCCTGTGCCAAATAGCAAGCCAAAAAGAGAGTCTTATCATGCCTCACCAACTGGATTGTCAGAAAGACACGCCTGCAAGAGCAGAGATCTCTACCCTCACTATAGGGAGGAATGTGACTGAAGATGATGTGCATTATATTTCAAATACATTGTGCATTATATTTCAAATACATACAGAAAGGAAAGGCAGACTAATTACAGGGTGATAACCTTCATTAGCCAGCTATAGAAGTCCAATGACAAATTTGATCAGGACCCCAATTATAGGATGACACTCCCACCACTCAAGGAAACAAATATGATCAGCCATGATTACAGGGAAGCCAGAGCTCTTTACCTCATCCTCTGACTTGTTTCGTTCATCACAGTTCTTTAAGTGCTTCCTTTTTGTTCACAGGTACCTTTCCAGAGCTGGTGGGTGACACAGAGAGAGCAGAAAAAATCTGATGACAAAACTTAAAAGTCCCCCAACAATACCAAACCCACAGCAGAAAGTTTGACGTTCTTCCTCTAAGACTGTTCTATTCTATTCTATTCTATTCTATTCTATTCTATTCTATTCTATTCTATTCTATTCTATTCTATTCTATGCTATGCTATGCTATGCTATGCTATGCTATGCTATGCTATGCTATGTTATGCTATTCTCCTTCAGTAAGCAGGATTCAACATAGGCCTAGGACAAAATTTTCTAATGCCTCTTATTTGTAAACCAACAGTTAGAGGTTTTTATTTTAACTCTTGCACACTACAGTTCAAAACAGAAAATATAATGACATAGAATAAAATTCTGAGATATCTTCCAAAAAGCATGTCTATACTCAGATTTATCTTGCATCTGGTAATGAAAAGCTGCTGCAAAATTTCTCCTCTTCAGCAGCGAATATGAGGTAAGATCTCAAGCCTTGCTTGCAGAACTCCAGTTAAGGTCTTAGCAAGTCATTAGTAAACAGCCTGAATTTTCCCAAAAGTCTCAAGACTGAAACCCAAACTCCAATGTTTTCATGAAGAGGGGACCACTTCTAGACATGCATCAGCAATGTGCTATTCTGTGTAAAGACAGGACTTTTTCATCAGGGAAAAATTATGCTCTCTCCCATGGCACAGAGCAAAAAAAAAAAAATCTCTCTTCAAAGTATAAAAGAAGAGCTCAATGCAAATATTACCTCTGCCAGTGCTAATATACTAATCCGTCAGCTCTAGTAAAGAAAGAGTGAGATGAGCCCTATCACTGCCTGGCATAGAACACAAACAAAAGGTCTGTATTTTTTATAGAGCAGGGGATCATGCCAATAAGATTTCCTAAATAAACTGCTGGAAGGCGTGATATCACATGGGGAAATACCTGGACTCCAATTACAGAGAGAAATTCTTACTCAAGGCAGAAGTGCTTAGAGATGGAGGCTCTCTTATTAAATACACTCTTATTACAGAGTTGCCAGGCTGTCTAAATCGTACTGGAGTATTAAGTCAGCACAGCAGAGACCCGAGTCACAATTAAAGGGAGACAGCATCATTTGCAGTCATTGCTTTTTCCTTCCTCTTCTGAGTCTTTTTACTGTGTCTCCCCTTTTGCTTAGACTTTATATGTGCTTCCTCTGGCTTGTAAATGTATCTTTTAAGTAGTTGCATGACTATGGATGGAGTGAGCTAGTGGGATAGTGGGGAGACAGGGTAGAACGTCCCCTCTGGCTACCACTGCATAGGGAAATCAGCCTAATCTCCAGGGAGCCACAGCTCCAGGGAGAAATACACAACATGCCAGAAAGGTATGGATTGAGATCTCCCATTTTAAGTTTCAATTCTGGAGCCATTCCAGGCCCAGCTTGTGCTCAAGGCATCTGTCATCAGACAGCAGCAGCACGATGGAAAAGCTCAGCTGTTTCCTTTTCCCTGGCTAAACCACAAAGCAGAGCTTAGGCTGTTTCCAGGCTCGGTTCCTTCTGCACCACTCTGCCACAGAGATGAGCTCAAGTCTTCAGCTTGGCACCTGCAGTCTTAAAGAGATCATAGAAAAGTGGTTTTCCCCACTCAGGCAGCCTTAATGACCTACACTACACCTGAAAGACTGATGGCTTAAAACATGAGAACATGCAAATTTAATGCCATCAGCGCTGGATAGGAAACAACAGCTGCTCAGAGCAGAGCACAACCCTTGTGGTGAGGGCTCCTCAGTGAAACCTGTGCCTAAGCATTCCATGCTAGTAACTGAGAGTGAGTAATGGCTACGCACAGTTCGACACACACCACTCAAATACACAGAATGTGGAAGCAAGGGGAAAGAGGGGAACTGAACAAAACACTTCACATTCCAAACCTGCAAACAGCAGTAACAAATGACTCCTCAAAGTATATGTTCATTATACCAAAGCAATGCACACCCACAGCAGCATGTTCTTTTTGTTAGTTTGCATTAAGTTTTTTCACACTAGTCATTACAAATGACCACCAGAGCCACAGAGTCGCAACCATATTCAGTCTAAAACTTCAGACATCCTGTTTTATGCAAATACTCAGGCATCTGAGCATCCCCTCCAACCCCCATGCCTTCTCAGGACATTGTACTCCATCTGCCTGTTCTGCAGAGCATAACAGGGTTTTTGTAGCAATATTCTTGTTTGGGTAACAGTCTCTCCCTTCAAGGTCTGCCTGTTACTGTTTGAGGCTGAGGAGAAAGGCTGCCAGAAGCATAGCAATATGTTTGAGAGAAGGCTGACTGCTAAGATATTTTACATTTGATTCACGTGAAATTCACAAGCAGAAGCTGAAGGACATTCCTAGAAGTTCTAACTCCTGCCTCAAGAGGCTGTGCAGTTATGCCTGGACCTTTTCCACAACATGCAGTTTCTACACATACCTACGAGATTCAGTAACTTCCATTTTTTTTTTTTAAGGAAAGTGCTGAATTTTGAAGAAGCTGAAAAAGTCTTTCTCCAGTTTTAGGAACCTGCCACTGAGGGCTGACAGTTCACGGGTTTCTGTTTTGGGGGCATTTTGGTTGGGCTTTTATTTTTAGTTGGATTTTTTTTTTTTTTTGCTGTTTGTTTGGGGTTTTTGTTTGTTTTGTTTTTTGCTGTTGTTTGGTTGGGTTTTTTTGTGTTTTGTTTGTTTTTGTTTTAAATTTTCCCACAAAGCTAACACAGAACTTATTTCTTGTAACACAAGCACACTTGCTTATTTAAAGACATGGGTATTACTGGTTAACCAAGTTCGCAGTAACAAGTACTCAGGATGAAAATGAATAGAAGAGGGAAAAGGCTGGTGATTCCCACCTTCATGTAAATCAGCTCATGCAACACTGTTTGTGATAATTTGCATAGTACCAAGCACTTATGTCAAGTATAATCCCAATAGGTGGTGTGGAAAGACAAATGAACATGCCACCAGAAACGTATGAGATATTGAAAGCCACAGAAGGCAAATTAAGTAGAAGATCTAAGAGGGTACTAAAGAAAGAAAAGTCTAGAGCAGCTTGCTATGTCCAGTTCAGGAAGATACAGAACATTTGGAGTCTTTCATAAAGAAGGAAAAATTCTTTCTGCACAGGTAATTATATTGGAAAACCATCTGTTAAAAGAAATTACTCAAGTCTAAGGTTAAGAATACTCAGTTACTCTGATAAGCAAAAATGCTGAAAACTAGGGTTTTACATACGCAGCTGATCTCTAAATACATAAGGTACAGATGCATCGCAGGGCAGGACAACTTACACATGAGGGATTTCTCATGTTTCACCTTGACCATCAGATGCCAGTTACTCTTAAAGGAGCCAGGATGCCGGGGCAGGTGGATGGGCAGCACTGCTTGATGATCCAGCTGCAGGCTGACAGTGCTGGAGCAGCTGACAGACGCCTGACGTTGCTTTTCCCAGGGCTGAGCTCCTCCTGCAGAACCGATTCCACCGCACTGCTGGAGATGCCAGAGTCCACGCTGCACAGGCAGTTTCCACTCTTCCTCCAGGAACTTAAAAAGTTTCAAAACACGTTTGGAAATCTGAAAGATTTAATGTTTGCTCTCCAAGAGTAAATTACACTTTCATGTACATGGTTTTCGTAATTTGAAATAATAGCTTGGATGAGGGAAAAGGGAAAACTTGCAAATGCAAATGGCTTTTTATTTTGAATGAACATACAAGGCACTGTGAAACACATCCAGACTGTAAAAAAATGCCTAAACGTGATCATCTGGATAGAAAAGCACCAATCTTTCAGAAGCTGTATACATGCTCAGTAAGCTGGATGAGGACATCCAGCACATATACCAGCGATTCCAGTTTTACTTCTGGTCTCTCATAAGCTCTACTTCAGATAATGAAGGCATATTATTCTGCTGCCAAAAAGAAAAGAGCAGAAAGAATTCCTTAGCTACAAATGACTTCTACATATTTTATTCCTTTTTTTTTTTTCCTTCAGCATTAGGTCATCAGGTAATTTTTAGTAGTATTTTGTATTCACAGAAGCTGAGACTTAAAGCCTGTAGAACTTTTTGAAATCATTGTATCCACAGAAGTATTAACAGAGGAAAGTATTTTCCTAAATATAACTTTCTCCACCCAGATGATCATCTAACATGACATAATTTATTAATTTTTAAAACATATTTTCAAACAACACAAGAATAACATTTCCTACGGTTAGCAGATTACCAAGATGGCTAATTATCACTGACTCTTTCTCATACTTGAGGATTCTTTTGCCAAAAAACACTCAATTCAAGAATCGTCCAAGGCCTCAGTGTCTTGCAAGCGGAAAGTTTCTACTCACATTGACAAAGGAAGTATTATACTGCCTGCTAACCAAACAGTAGTTCCTTCCAACACTCTTGACCTTTGTAAAATTGACACTTTTCTTTTAATGGTAGCATGATTAAGGGTGTCATTAGAGATCTGTATTTGATGATGTCTCTAGGGCAGAATTCTCTTAACATCCAAAAAAAATAAAATAAAAGCCTCAAATGTAGTTTTAAGTAAATATAAACCAGAAAATCATAAAGCTAAACAGGTGCATTAAATGAAATTTTAATCCTTTCTCCTTTAAAAAATAATTTAATAGATTGCAAAATACTTCCAGGAGTTCTGCCACCTCCCCTATTTAACTTCTGTAGAAGCATGCACAGACTAAAATCCTGTGCATGACTGGTACTCCTAATTAGGCAGCTCCTTTTGCTATGGTCTGCCAAAGGAAAGTAAGAAGAAACTCTGTGTAATATTTACTTTTTCCTAGTTATCAAAACTGTAAAAGAAAAGCTAACAAAGGCCCTGCAAGAGGATTGAAGCATAAAACAAAGAAAGATCTATAACGTAGTTATTTGAATTGTCATTGTTGTTGAAGCAATCTTTTACACAATCCAAATCATGTGAGAATTTTCCTGATACACTCCAAAATGTAGGAATGTCTTTGGATTTTTCCATGGACAGGAATCATCAGTATCTTGTGAGGAAAAATAAAATGTTCTCAAAAGAGACTTCAATCCCAGCTATTTGCAAAAGTTGTAACCTGAATAGGAATATAACATAACATCAGTTTAAGTAAAGAAATGCAAGACTGCTAGAAATGGTTTACTTTTTTTTTAATTCTAGAGGCTGAGAGGTAAAGAAATTGCATAAATAAATCATTACAGTTTGTCCATTTCCTTTAAAATTCCCAACACAAGTCTACCAAAGACCTGGTATGCTAAAAATCAGAAGTATCTATGATTCTAATTATATTCTAACTCCTTTACGAAAATCTGAGATGCAAAAGGGCATGTAAACCCTTCCACGCTTCTTTAGAACTGAATAAACTACCAGAAAATATTATATAAAAATTTAACATGTATCAAAATATGAAAAACTGCTTTTAAACAAAACACAATTTAAGTAATTTTCACATAGTAACAGACACATATTTGGGTATTGCATAAATTCACTGCCAGCTAAGCCTCAGACCTCCTCACTCCCCCCACTGGCTGCTGAATTTTTACAGGGTTATATTCTGCCCGCAGACACAAATACAGTCCAGAACCTCCAACTGCAGAAATCAGTGACTGAGACTTTAATTAGTTCCTCATTTATCCACTTGTGTTTCATACTGTGAAACTTCATAAAATTCTTAAAATCCACATGGTGTGCAAAAACTTGATTCCACATTTAAAATTACTGAAGAGCTCTTGATTCAGGATTGCTAACAACTCATTTTGGCTTTTTACCAGCCATGTTTTCAGTATCTGACACAATTTACAGAAAGCCAAAGCAAAATAAAATTACTTATCCCAGTCACATTTCCTTCACTGCCATGAGAAGTGCTACATCAAGATTAATAAATGGTTTATTTCCAATAAGCTTATGAACAAAATAAAGAATTGAGTTCAATAATGCTTCTCAGGGAGCTGAATCACAGGTCTTGCCATTTTAAGATTGTCACGGGATCTAATTCCTCACACAAGAACTTCCATACTGCTTCCTTGGTAAAAGAAAAGGTATTTAAAATACAAACACTTGAACTAATCACCCAGAAACTTACTTAGCTGGGACTGGGAAACATCATTCCTGGGAAATCTTAAATTTCTAATGAAACAGACATACTTTATATTATGCAGTATGGGGAAAAGTTCAATTCCTAGAATGGCTAGAGAGCTACTTTGGGCATTCAGCACTTTATTTAAGCAGATACAAAACTATGTCTTTTATGTCTTCTCCCAAACCTTATTTAAGTAGGCAACAAGCTTGTTGAGCTTCACAGTACTTCTCTTGGTGGGACTAATCTTCAGTCTGTATCTTCTGCTACAGTGACATGATCCAAGCCATTGTAAGAGAACTGTCTTTTACATCACAGAATGCTTAGGGTTATCTAAGCTCAAGCAGGGTCACCCCAAGACACATTGCACAGGATTGCATCCAGATGGCTTTTGAATTATCTCCAGTGAGGGAGATTCCACAGCTGCTCTGCACAATCTGTTCCAGTGCTCAGTCACCTGCACAGTAAAAAAGTTCTTCCTCATGCTCAGGTGGAAATTTCTGTGCCTTGATCTCTGCCTGTGGCCTCTTGTCCTGTTGCTGAGCATCACTGAGCAGAGCCTGGCTCCATCCCCTTGACACCCTCCCTTCAGGTACTCACAGACATTGATGAGTTTCCTTCTGTGTTGTCTCTTCTCGAGGCTGAACAGACCCAGCTCCCTCAGCCTTTCCTTCTGAGAGATGCTCAGGTCCCCTCATCGCCCTTGTGGCCTCTGCTGGACCCACCCCAGGAGCTCCATGTCCCTCTTGTGCTGAGCAGCCCAGAACTGGACACAGCACTCCAGATGTGCCTCCCCAGGGCTGAGCAGAGGGGCAGGATCACATCCCTCAACCTGCTGGCAATGCTCTTCCCAGTGCACCCCAGGATGCCAATGGCCTTCTTGGCCACAAGGACACTGCTGGCTCATGGAATGCTTGTTCTCCACCAGGACACCCACATCCTTCTCAGAGAGATACTGTTGCCATGCTTACAGACACTCTATTGATCAAAAGACTAAAATCAGTACCCTGAATCCTGAGATGTTTCAAACTCAAGGTATGTCCGTGAGACTGTCTTTTCAAAATTTAAACCAAAGATCAGTCAGAATGGAGCACTGTGCACTATAATTAATAAAATAAACTATATTCTCTGTATGTGTAATAATTTTACTGAACAAATAGCTCTAAAGATGTACTTTTCATAATTTTTATATACAAAAACTATACTAGAAGAATAAAGCTTTAAGAAATTATTTTACAGAATATGTTGCAATTAATCATGGCATAACATGTTCCCAGATATCAACATCAAACTCACAAATCAGAAGCATCTTCATGGAGCATTTGAAATGTTAACATGCTTTTCTCATCTTCACAAATACAAATTATTTTAAAGATGCCCCACTCTTCAGCAGCACTTAGCTTTCACCCAATGCACATTACTTTACAAACAAGCACTGAAATCCTGAAGGTCTGATTTTGGGACAACATTCAGCATTGCCTCAGATGTTTATTATATGATAAATTAATTTACTAAATTGAAAGTTTCTCTTATGTAATTCTTTGGGTAACTTAAACACAGTTAGTTAAGGACAACACACAAATATAAGGTATCTTCTCCAAACAATGAGTTTGTGCTAACATGCAGAGTAACACTATTGGCGCAATTTAACTGTTGTAGGTTTTAAAGCATTTGCAAACCATAGCTAGTACATTTTCTCCTTGAATATTTGATCTGGGGGCTATAGCAGTTAAAATACAATGTTAGCATTTTCAAGGCTACATTAAATTAAAATGTAATCATACTAATAATAATTTAAGGTTTTTGTACCTAATTATTCCATTGTAATCACATTTCATTAAAGCAAACATATAAACAAAGTTCAGGAAGCTAAGTATGATTGTGCTTTATGAATTAATTCTAATGTGTCTCTAAAAAAAGGCCAAAGAAAACCATCCCAACTTAACCAAACTGAAAAACATCTGTCATCAATCTATCAAAAAGCCCAAACCCTTAAGTTACCAAAACGTTAGCGAGAATAGTTTCTGAAATATGCAAGTGTGATTACACTTTGAATTGTGTCATTTTAAAGCCTTTACTTTCACTGATGTAATGTAATTAATTTTGACATCCCTTCTTGTTTTTCTTTAGATCACAGCAGAATTCAAATCTTCAAGTGTGAGTGATTACCCACGCTTACTCTAAATGGCAGACAACACAAGTTACTGAACACAAGAAACCTGGACCAAGACTACAGTAGTTATAAAAGGCAAAACAAGGTTAACAGATACGCTTCTTTAGGATAATACATAAGAAGGGGTTTAGGAACTTTGTATCGAAACTCATTTCAGATTATGTGGCGTGCTCTTCTCCCTTCCACAGGTCTGTGAAATAAGGTGGTAAACATGTTTTCTTCAATATTCAGTTTGGTAAGAGTTTAGCTGGAAAATTATTATAGTTGTATAAATATAAAACCACATGACAAAGCAAAATATTTTAATTAGTAAGCCAATCATAAATAAATTCACCTAAAATTAACAGAAGCAGCAGCTATATTCCTTCTACATTGATAATTTTATCATGTTTTAATAGTCAACTTCATTATCTAGCCTGGGACAAAACAATTCATCATCATCGAGCACTCAACAATTCTGCACAATGAGCTAGGTCTTTTTTTAGTTACATTTTTTACATTTTCTTTACAAATGTAATACCTATGTACATTATATATTTTATTTCTACAATTGATTTACTTTACTGAAACTCTACAACTTTCACAGGGAATCTGCTGAAGTCTTTAGCAAGTATGAACCATTCCTTTTAAAAAGAAATTCATATAAACAACCAACATACATCACTGCCCTTTTGACATCTCTGTTAAGGATTTGGATTTGGAAGGGCTACTATGACAAATGTAAGAAAAAAGGCTTTACCTAATTGTACATTTTGTTAAGAAATATCATCCCACATAGCTACATAAATTCACCAGCTTGCAACAAACAGAGCACCATACCGCTGCACAACTGGAAATGTGTACAAACCAATTTTAAAGTTTACTAGTGAAACAGCTTCACCACTTGTAGCACTTTTAGACTGAAGGTAATCTGCAAAATTCTTTTGGAAATGTATACTCCTTTAGCTGTAAAGCTTCCAAAACAGTGCTGGCCACTGTATATTGTGAAGGACAAGCATCCACTTCTGTAACTTCCCATATGGTTCTCTTGGCCCATGCTTCTGTCTGAAGTCAGACTCTTTCCTCTACCTATTCCTTGGTCACTTACAAATCTGCTGTTGAATATTAAGTAGGAATTCATAATACGAGAAAGCTGCTTCTGTCCGATCCTCAATTAAATGCTGAAAAAAATCTGTTTTGGCAGGGTTCTCATCTCTGAAAAGAAGAAGAGAAGGTATTAAGCAAAATCAAACTTTGAAAAAAAAATCCACTGCAAATTCAGAGGGATAAGTTCTAATAAATTGCTTACTGTCATTTGGAAATAAATTCAGTCCAAAGAAACTACAATTGCAAATAATCCACAGTCTAGAAAAAAACTTGAAGTTTGTAATACGCTATCAAACAACAGCATCTTTTTAAGTATATAGAATGGTAGAAAAGCAGGTGAAATACAGCACTTAAAATATCTTGTAGAAACACAAATAGGAAATGTAAAAATTATTTTGTTTTCGAAGCTAACAAATATGCTGGTGGCAATGAAACAATGCAAAATTACATCTCTTTTACATGTAATCTCAATCCTCTCCCCAGACTTTTTTACTTGGCAACAGAATAGAAAAGGTAACATTTTAATGACCTAGTATGCACAATTACTGCCCCCATTAAAATTTGCTGGGACACAGTCCTCTGTTCCGGTGGTGTGCAGCATGCAGCAAAGCTCTCCTACTTATTATGCTCTCTCAGAAATTCCTGCAACTCAAGCAGCAGCCACAATGCCAACAGCTCGAGACCTTCAGTGATATATTTCTGTATCATTTCACTCAGCAAGTCCTCATACTCTTTAAAAAGTGATCTCCTGCCCAGCTCAGTAAAACAAGTACTCTGCAAGTGAAATGTAATCTCAACTATAAACATTTTATAGAATTTAAACCTCCTTAAGCAAGTTATAGCTTGAAAAGGCTTCAGAATTTGGCTCATCTATCAGCTGCTGTCCTGTAGATCTCCGTAATAAACGCATACACAGCTATCAAATCATCTACAGATTACTAACTGTACTTGAATCCATTTATATATATAATGAAATTATAAAAGCTACACCAGAAACTAACCTGGTTAACACCATTGATCGTAAGGATTTAGAATATTCCTAATAAATATATGCAACTAATTCCTACCAATAAAACTATGAGCAACTAACTGAATTTGCACTAGTTTCAAAAACCTTTGTCACCAGACAGTTTTATAAACAGAACTTTATCAGCTGGGAAGGTGATGTTATTCAGTTTCTTCCAAGACAGATATACTCACTTTTCATCAGTCTTAATTAGAAATTGTAAATACAAGTTGCTAGTAACAACTCAGTGCATAACAGAAATACTTACTTTATTACTTGAAGAACTGGACTTAAAGGTCTACTATCTCTAAGCCAAGATATAAAAGATCGTGTCCTTTCTGAAGAAGGTGCATCCACCTCAGGAAGCTGTGTCTGGTTGAAGGTAATTGAAAGAAACCGTCACCTTTTATTATTGAAACTATTTTAAAAAAACAGATCCTGAAAGTTGTAACATAACTCAAGCCGCAATCTTTTTAAGAAATTACCAACCATGGATTTACATACACAGACATTTTTCTTCAGCTTAAGGACAATACTTCATAAAATCTGTGGTGCACTGCTATCTAGGAAGGAGTACATCTTAAACTGTGTTTGTTAAGTTCAGAAGATTTTAGACAGCAAAGTCATCTTTTGAAATGCTGCTTTTGCAGTTCTTGCCTGTATCTTTTTCTGTCAATAAAGTTTCTACATGTTGCACTTTGCATGACTGAAGAAACAAGAAGTAAAATATGAATTTTATGTAAATATCAATGGAAAGATGCTACTGGACTATTTGGTTAGAGAATAAGCTGAAAAAATTAAACTTAAAAGGGTTGAGCAATTCACTGAGCTAAATGTATCACCTCTTCAGCCAATACGATGCTTAAAGACAATTAACTTGACACAAAGGAATTTATTTCAGTTAAAGCAGTTCCAACTGCTACCTTTGTAGAATGAAGGCATAACTTAAAAGCAGAGATAACTTTATGCAAGTTTTTGTCACATTTTCATTATAATAGATGCTATAAACCATAAAAAAATTATCCTCCCTTTATCTAAGTTCCTCCTTCTATTAACTAATACCACCAGCTGGTCATAGAGAATAATTCTAAATTGCTAATATATGCAAAATAAAAAACTCTGAACAAGCAGTCCAGTTTTATAGTAGTCTTATAGCTTATCACTCTTAACCTATTTTTGTCACTTTCCTCCTTTATACTATGCAACTGTAAGCAAAAAATATCTACCTATGTGTTTCTACGCTATCATTTTTTGGTACTATTTGGATATAACCATTTGATTCTGAGCTTTTTAGAGTATCTTGAAAGGGTCCATCCTTACCTGCCAATTGCTGATATTATGGAATCACTACTCACTGAATAGGAGACTTCTCTTTAATTGCTGCTATGTTTCACACACTATAGATACAGGTTGTAACATAAAACCCCTCCACCAAAACACAAATCCAAGAGTCTCTGAAGTTCTAACACCTGAAAGTTTCTCTTTTTAACATTGAACCAAGGTTTGGAAGATGAGTAGAACTTAACTCTTACCATTACTTACAGGCCTATTGTGTCATACCACAGATTTGGTATCTTAAACCAGGTTCACAGAACACAAGGCTTCTGAAAACTACGTTATCAATGAAGTAACTCTAATCTTAACACATCTGAATAGATGATTTTTGTATTTATACTGTGAAATTACTTCCTATTCTTGTGAATGCACATGTACTTCCATTAAAATAATAAAAGCAGTTATGCTACAGAGTAACTGTTTGGCATTTCATGAATGATGAAAATTACATGTTTGCATTCTTTCCTTAAAAGCATCTGACAACTTCTGTCTGGCTCCTATGAAGCTGACAAGAGGTTAGAGGTACCTAACTATGAAAGAACCCAACCTAACTCACAGGTAAATAATTAAAAACTGAAAATGCAGAAATAAATATTAAATTAAATGCATAAATGCATATTAATTAAATGCATATTCCAAGTGTAAGCAGTATACAGCTCAGCTCATTAAAATGCCTACCATTTTCTGTGGCACTGACGCATAATTTGGGTATCCAAGGACATCTTTTATGAAGTTGTTATCACAGTTTTTTCCAATCCAAAGGTAAAAAATCTGTAAGATGCCAGAATCAATTTTAGAAAAGGCCCTGCATACATTTTAGACAAACAGGCACGTGTGATGCAATAGGAATAATAATAGGATAGTAACTTCCATGCAAATTAATCACTTGAGTGTTCCAGTTGCAATTCATATATACATGTCTATATTCATAAGTAAGTGTGTAAATAATCAGTACATTGGTAACACTTAGAGTAAGGTCATTAAAGATAAAAAAAATAATAGGTAGAATTCAAATACTGAAAGAATGAAGTTGCAGGACCCCTTTATAATGTAACAGTTAATGCAGTAACTTCCCATACTACCTCCTTAAATTAAACTCCTCAAATTATTTGAAGTCACACCATTCTGTTGGTTACTGCACACTGGCTTCCCAATCTAAACAAGTTGTAGCAAAGCACCAATTATCAAAGCTTATTGCAGTAATTATTCCAGAGGTCTGGAGACAGAAGCTAGTTTTATATTTACACTCAGCCCAGAAGTCATTCAAGGTTAAAAGGCCCTTCTAGACTGCCATTGGAGTAGCATAATGCTTTATCCAATTGAGTGTGTTTTAGTGCAACTTCTACAAATACCTTAAATTTTATCTACAGATTTTGTCCAGTCTCCAATTCCCTCTCACTTTCAACTCTTATATAACCCAGGCCACAAATCATGAACACACTCTTTGTGCATAACTGAGAACGTTCCTGCATCAAGTGTTTTTTAAAATCCTCTAGTATGTGCAATTTAATAGCCATTAAAAGAAATTCTGGAAAATAAAAATACATTAATTCAATTAAAAACATCTTGATGTGAACTCTTGGTATATTTTAACCAGTATTGCATGAAAAAAATCAACCTCTATAGCCTCAGAGATAAATACAGCCTCAGATCAAAATATAAAAGCTTTTCACTGGAACACAGATTACTGTAGGGTTACCTGGAATGCTGATTCACAACACTGTTATTGCTGAGAGCTGACTGGTTTTAATAACACAGTAGACACTGCTTTTTTGTTTTCTTTTGCCCCTTAGGAAATTAAAAAAAAAAATTAACTTACTGAACCACAATCCATAAGAAAAGCTCCTTCTCTTGTCAACTTCTCTGCAGACAACTTCTGAAGAGGTGGCTGAGGAACAACTCTGTCATTTACATGTATTGTACTCTGCAACAAAAACCCAATACTCAATAGCATTAGAATTTTACCTTTAAAGGTTAAACAAAACAGGAAAAACACTGATAATCTCTAGTAAAATTCTGAGGATTCTCATATAACAAAATACTATGTTATGCCAAAAATGATTATGCACATCAAACAGTTCCAGAATGTTACTTACTCTAAGGGCCGCTTTAATACCTAAAACATTATAATGCAAATTAAAGATGCCTATGTAACATTTTTGATGCTACAGATGTCAAAATTTCAAAATAATTACTACTGTTGACTTAAGTTTTCTACAAACAACATCTTTTTTCCACTGCATTCAATTTCACTAGAAATGTTGCAAGATCAGAAAACCATTAAATTCTACTCCCTATAAGGAAGGGTTCTGTTTATTATTGCATTCAAGTAACAGGAAGTCCCCTGATTTAAGATTCTACCTGAAGTGATCCTTGGGTTTGTCCACAGAGCCCTATGACTGATCTGATTAAAGAATCTGGCTGTTTGCACTAACATTATTAAAATACACCCTGCCTTTCTCCCCAGAAATAAACCAACAAAAACAATGATAAAAAACTCTATGAACACAACCCCCCCAGTATTTTTAGATTAAAGTTGCTTCCTCCTCCAATACAAAAACTGGCCATATATCTCTGAAGCATTCTGCAAATAATATAGAGAAAAATACTCTACTGACTAAGCACATGCCCATGTAGTATAAGATTATTTAAAAAAAACACTATTTAAAAAATTTCATATGATAATGCCCTAGATTAAAAGCTTTTGGGGATTAAGACATAGTTATGAAAATCAAGCTACTGAATTCCACTTGGGGAAGTTCTAGGCTTTACTCAATACTCTCAAGAATCAAGTGTTAAAAGAAAACTATTTTAATATTTTAAAAATATTTTAAAATTTAAATTTAAATGAAAAACTTAAAGTAGGTTTTTAAAGTTTTTTTTTATTTTAAATTTTACAGAATTTTTTAAAGAAACAAGACATTGAAGACCAGCCTTTGTCACAAATACTTTAAACTGAAGTAGTACTAAATGGCAGATTAGCATTCTGTTATGATTTAATATCTGGTTTTTCAATTAATTTCAATAGGTAAAATAAGGCCTATTTTTGTATTATTGTATTTCAAATAATTGATCTCAAAGCCTTTGCTAATAAAACTGGAGCCCCAAAAGACACTGCTGTTTCTTCACAGCACAAGCACACAGCGTTACAATTTAAGTGCCACAAAAAGAACTTCACAAAGCCAGTTGAAGTTGGCGTGGGGTGGAGTATAAAAAGAGAAACTCTATTGAAGAACACTGAGTTTATACTCATGTATTAGAGTTTATGAAACACCTTAAAAGAAACTTTAAGACTACAAATAGCTCAGAGGTTGTGCTGAGCAACACAGTACCACTGCCAGAGAAGCTATTCAGTTTACCATATAAACTTGTATCACTTAGAAACAAACTCCTATATATACTTTTCCAAAACTAGGGGCTAAAAAACTCATAAAAACTTACTTATAAAACCCCTTATTTTTGCCATTACAACTAACTTTGACCTTAAAAAAATCCCATCTTGCTTCTTACTATTAAAAATATTCATCCATTTCCTAGGCTATGTCTGTAGTAGATGAAATAATAAAACCTGGTTTTGTACATGAAGTACTTTCTCAGTCTGATCACAACCATCTAGAAGTAAAGTTCTGTTTTATTTACTTCAGTCTGAGAAACCACTATAAGGTTGTTATTGCAGGCAAAAACTGTATGTGATTTCTGTATATAAATCCTTGAATCATCCATCAGATTTACTACACCGAATTACCACAGACAGTTCTAAATAATAAAAACACACTGAAAATGTTTCAAATACATTCCAATTTTCTTTGCTTTCTTTCTATGATAAAAAATTATGGCATTACTGTGGTCATCGAAACAAGATGAAGTAAAACCACAGTTCTGCTCTTACCACACTATGGTACTTGCAACTCAAAATTTGAAAATAATGTTTTTCTTTATTTTTTTAACTTCGGGGAAATGCTCCATTTGTATTACAATAACAACATAACTGCAGCACAGTACCAAATTTAATGGGCCATTAAAAGTAAGAAATGCTATAACCAGGCTTCATACATTACCTCATCAGTCAACTTGTCTATTCTGTACAAGTTGGGATGTATCATCTTCATCAAATGAACAAGAGGCTGGCTCTTCATCTGGCACATTGCATAGACACGATCATCCAAGCGTGTACTTGTGCCTGTTCTGAAGGCTTTCTGCAAGAGAACATTACTACTCAAACAAATCCTGTACTTTATGTCACATGTAAGAGTGCATTTCAGACATTTCAAAGTGTCAAGCAAAGGTGGCAAAGCCTTTGTAAAGGAATATATCTTATTGGTAGGATCTTAATAATAGAGCTTGAGCAAAATGTTTTAAAACATAATCCAGCTCCTCCTCACTGACAAAGAACAATAAATTTCTCCCTCAGTTTGTCTAAAATTTGCACGCAACTCAGTCAGCATTTCTCATTTTTCTTCTTGACAAATGACACTGGCCTGTGAAACTCACCAGTGCAAACTGGCACAGGAAAGATACAAGACAAGCAGAGTTCAGGCAAGGCACATATGTGCACAAGATTAACTCTGAATTTATAGTAGTAAGAATTCAATGTTAAGGAAAAGTTTTGGAAAGGATCATGTTTTATAGGAGAGACTAGACTCTTACAGGATAAAATTTATTTTTTAACTCTCTCTACTGAATTTTTCAGATCTCCTTTAGAAACAACTGCTACACAATTGCTGTGAGAAGCAACACAATGAAATAAACCTCATATTCTAACTCAATGAAGAATGTTCCTATAATCAAAGTTCGTATTCACTTCTACAACAAAGCTAAGGACATCACTCATTCTTGGCTGCCACAAGCATTTTAATTTTGGTTTCTCTATATCCCACATTTTATTATTGTTAAGAAAGACAATAAAAATTCCAAACCTAAACAACTTTTCCCAGTCACTCTTTTTTCTGTCTTTTACACAACCTTGATAATAAATGGTCTGCTTTTTCCTCACCATTAACTGCATTTGTTATGAAAATATCAAAAGAATCATACTCAGTATATTAGAGACTGAAGTAATCACTATGCCAAATTATTATGCTTAGTTCTCTTATGAGAATTATATAAAGGTTTATTCACCAAAACCAAGAACTGTCAGACATGAAAACCTTTAAGCAATGAGATTTATTCATAACAAAACCCCGCAGGAAGCTTTCACTTTTTCAGTATGATGTTCAGTAATCTAAACAAAGATATTATTAAAAAAATAATAAAAAATAAAGTATTAACTACTTCTGTGTGAACTTTCAGCTATATCACTTGAGTTTTTATAAGGAATTTCACCGTATCTCCTTGGAAACTAATTTTTCTTCTTGGAACTTTAAAGTACAAAAAAATATGTATTGGAAAATACTTGTTTTTTCCTTCATAAAATAAAAATGAAGCACTAATAAGCAGCTTCCAACAACCTTTATGAGCTACACTAATGAGCTGCCAAAATCTGAGAAATGTTAATTTAAGTTATATATTTATTTTCATTGTAAAGCAACGTAAGACAAAACATAAGGAATTCAAAATCAAGTAAACTAATAAATGGTTCAGACATTAACAATTTAAAATAAACTACTATATCATCTTATAAAATAAATCCAATTTCCATATTTTTAGAGACGTGCAGACATTGCCTGACCAAGAACAGAAGAATTCCTCAAACAGAACAATGAACTCAACATCAAACACTAATCCACTAGATCATACATACCTGTTTGAGAAGAGCCAAGATATAGAGTGGGAAAAGCTTGAGGGAATTTGGTGCTATCAGCATGGACTGCTGCAGATTTGAGGCAGTTGACATGTATGCTGACAAGGAGTCCACCACGGCATTGACTAAGGCATCTCTTGCATCTGCAAGGCTGGATGAAACTGAGCGATCCACAGCTGCAGGGGTACAAGGAGGGAAGAAGTTACTCATTCCCTTGAACTTTGAAAATTTGCGTTGTGCTTCCAGGTTATGTTTTAAGACTAAAAAATCCCCCAAACCACATCTGCAGTACTAATGCTTTTAAGGAGTAAATAGATGACTGTCAATACAGAAACTCACTTTCATAATGCTCAAAGATATAGTGATATAATTTTGTACTCTTGGAGAATTAAAAGAAATTTTTAAAGCAGTCATACATATTGAAGTCTAAATATAAATTTAAACCTTATACAAACAACTTAGCTGCTGTTGAAAAGCTGTCCCCCAACCACCAAGATAAAATTTGCAGCAATTATTTTTGGTTCCCCCCCCACCAAGAAATTTCTTCCATTACTTCAGTGGCATAATTGTGATTACTGTAAATGCAGCTTCATCCTTCTCTGCTGAGCAAGGGCTGCAAATCCTTTGGTTGGAGGAAGCCACCTGCTGGACTGAGTGTGCATTTAAGAGGAGATCACAGAATGGCTTGGGTTGGAAGGAACCTTAAAGATCAGCTAGTTTCAATCCCAAAAGACACAGAATTACAACTCCCTTCTTCTAACTGATTTCAATATTAATATACAATATACCACGTGCTAAAATGCTGCACAGAGTCATACACATTTAGCAGGAGAGATTAGTCTATGAAACAGCTACTTATGACCCACAATTAAGGGATAAGTAAGAATCCTCAAACCTGCAACAACAGAAGGATAGAAAACCAAGACCTGTTATCAGAAATTCCCTTTAAGTCTCCAGCAACTCACTAAACTTAATCACTGTTTCTTAAGTAATCCTAGAATGCTAAAGTTTGAGTGAATAACGGTTCCTCTGTTGTTCACATAACAACACAGGAACATCACAGGAACAATGACAGCAATGATACAAAAATGAGAGTTTTGATCCAAGTATGTTATGATTCTTTGTCCTTTACTAACCACCAGAGAACAAAGAAGGCTGCTTTTAAAAGACTGAAGTCAACTAAGTATTCAGAACAAGAAGTATTTCTGTTCACAGTTTCAGTATAAATTTGGTTTTGTCATCTTTTGCACACACAGGCTTCAGTGTGTTGCACTCCAACTTTTTTTAATAATATCCAGGCTTCGTTCACTACTACATTTAAATGGCTGTCAGAATTAGGAATATGCCAAAAAACATGTGAATCTTCCTGGCCTGTACTCACCCATGTTTGCTAAGAGGCACACAACTGCTTGTACATCTGCTCCTGCATACACATCAGTCAGGGAACTCACTACAGGCAAGCAAAGTGTGTGCACTCGAATTCGACGCTCACCTATGAGAAATCAGTGGAAATCATTACGCATTCTCTCCTGGCAGAAGTAAACAAATTCAATCATTACAGCATCACCTCCCATCTAAGAGACATCCATTCTAGAAAACATACCAGAAAAGAAACTGCTGCAACACTGTCTCCCATTTCTGTCTCAACCTGTTAAAATTCTACTTGATAACACAAACTAGCAATACCCAAAATAAGAGTCTTTGATCCTACAAGTGAAGTACATTGGTAACCATCCCAAAATTTTGTGGTATCTGCTACCATAGAAATTAGCTGCTATTCTTTATGCTCACCCAGTGTAGTAATTGCAGCTTGATCCAATCCATCACAGGTCTGTGTGTTTGGACAAACTGCCTGCCAAACATATTACTGCTTGTAACAATGGCCAGACTTTTAATAAAAAAGTCTTGCTGAATCAGCACTATGTCAAATGCAGATGAAATTGTCACATTAAAACACTGTTTATAAGGATTTCCATTATCTGATTAACTGCCTAGTAGGATTACTACCTTACTAGCTCTGACAAGATTCTTTTAGGGTATAGGGCACAACAAAAGGCTGTGGAACTAACTTTGCAAACACTACACAATAAAAAGAAACAAAAAGCCCACTGACTAATTAATTTAAATTTATTTACCTTTACTGGAAGTATACAAAAGAGCTGTTTGAAAACAAACTAAAGATGTGTCAGTCAGACTTTCCTCTATGGACATTTGTACTGCAAATCCAGCATCAGGATTGACATTGGCAAGGGACAGTAAATCAGTAGATCGTACAAAAAAATTCCCATGGAAAGTGTGTATTGAAAGACCTAGAAGCAGATTGAATAATTCAGAGTGAGTTTAAAACAGCATGGAAAACTCTCACCAATAACTAAAAACCCAGCCCTCAAGCTAAGGTTGAAGAAAATAGAAAAAATTCTATCATGTAGAACCAATTACATGAATCATTAGACATTACAGCATTATCCTGTAGAGTTCATGTTCAATTCTGAACACTCCAAAATTAATGATGCCCATACACTACACATGTCAACTTACAGACAGATGGTACCATCAACTAAAAAACAAAACAAAAAATCAAACACCAAAAGCTAACAGCATAAAGAAGGTAGCTGTTTTACTTTTCAAAGAAAGAAAAATAACATTCAATGTAATGTTGCTAAAGACTAAGTGTATTGAAAATGATTGCTAACACACGTACATCTATCATTGCATACGTATCAGTATTTAAGACACACCTTTTGTACATCTTATGCGCATAACTGCTTCAAATCCAATCTTTCTTGTCAGGTATCTTTTCAGGTCTTTTTGCAACTTTTCAGCCTGAGCAGGATTATGGCTGTGATGGAAAGATGGGTAGTAATAGATGCATCCAGCAGAATACTTGGACATGCAAGCTTTGAAGAAAGAAAAGATACAGTCAAGAAGTAAAACTGTAACATGAAATAAGGACATAAAAACTGTGTCTAGACTTCCACAAGCCACATATCTGTTCATCTTCTCAATATCCCCCACCTCAGTAAGACAATGAGAACTGTCCCAGACCAGGCAAGTGAAGATAAAAATGAATCACCCCAACACATAATGACCTAATTATACACCAAGCTCAATAAGCATCCTACATTTGGCAGCTAAGATTGAAGTGCTTGCAGAAATATCTAATGGTGTAGAGATAAAATTAAGTGTATGTACAGAGACAAATCTTGGATAATTATTAAAAGATGAAAACTCTGTTCCACCCCTATAATTAAACTTCATTTATTCCTTGCCACATTTCTGTTTCCTGTTCCTTTAGCGGAATACTTCTCATTTAAAACTTTGAAATCATAGAATAAATTGTCTGATACGATCAATTTCTGTTCTTTACTTCCATCAACTTCAAGGTCAATTCCTTTGCAAAATGAGGTGCAATAATAGAAGTGCTAAAATATTTACATGACTTAAGAATTCTTGAGGTAGCTTGTGCTTCTGAAGAGAGAAAACAGTGCAGAAAGAGAGAATCAGGTACTCCTTACCAAGAGAAGCTAGATCAGAATATTGTGAACTTAAGAGAAATAAATCCACAGCAGTCTGCTGGCCAGAGCAGTCCAATGCCAACTTCTTATAAAAGTCTGTTGCTGGACCAAGATGCTGGACCACCTATAGTAAATAAATCATAGAGGGAGAAGTTATGACAACAATCATCCATTTTGGAGTTCATGGAACAAAAGACATACTATTCAGCAGCATCTGAGTTAACTGAGTCACAAATATTTGCAGCTTCTTTTGCTTGCCAAGAAAAATTATGGACTAAAAGCCAAAGACAGCTCATGCACTTCAAAACAAGTAATGCCACACATACATGTATAAAGTAGGGATCTTAAATGCATAAACATCGATATTATTAAAATTTAGTTAATAGCTGTAAATGAAGATGAAGCAATTCATCTGAAGAACTATACAAGTCAGAAGGACATGGCCAGTCCTTAGTCTTTTGAAATAAATAGTAAGGGAAGTTTTTTACCTTTGTGCTTGACCTTTGATTGGGATCCTCTCTGGAATGCAAAAGCCCTGCTCCCAAAGACGGTAACTGTGTTTGAAACACAGAGATCCGACCACCCGTTGGAGACATCAGTTTAAATGCAGCCTGAAGAGCAGGGCCCAATGCACTGTGTGTTTCTCTTGTATTGGTGAACATATTTGGTAATGCATTCAATAGATCTTTTATCAGCTGCAGAACAGATTGAAAGGTGTTTTATGAGATTCTGCAAGCTTGAGATTTTCTGTTGTTTCAAAAAAGCTGTACTGCCATGACTGAAGTGGCAGAATCAGTACCAAGTATTTCAGTTCTGTTTTAACACACTAAGTAAAACAAAGTTGTAATTTTAAAAGCTATGATGCAACAATGAAACATGTCTTCCAAAATGAAAAATTTGCATTGGAACTACATATTATGAAGATTAAGTTTGAATTCAAAATTTAACAGGAACATCTGTTTTGAATATTTAAAACCTTGAATTTAATGATATATTTTGAGCAATCATACCTCTTTGCTTTCATGGAGATTTACAAGTAAACTATCTGGTGTAGGTAGGAAAATATCTGTGGAGAGAATAGAAAAAAAAATGTATTAAAGAAAAATGTAACACTAAAATAGAACAAAACATTTCATTGCCCACTGCTACAAACACCATGAAATAGTCTACTTTTCTAATGTGTGTGTTACAGCTAAATATTCCTTGCAGTTAAATAATTATACACAGATACAGGTGTGTTAGAGTAATACAGTCCGTACAAATATTTTCTGATTCAAAGCAAAATTAATTATTGAATTTCATGTTTTAAACATCATCTACTCTGCAGTTAGTGCAAGACTATTTTTCAAAAGAATATTCTCATTCAATAACATTGACCTAATACCAAATAGTTGAGAGATTCTAACCTTTGTTCTGGGAAAAAAAAAAATAGGTTCTCAAAAATTCAGCTTCCATTTTCTTTTTACTTACCATCAATATCTGAGACAATCAGCATCTGAGGCTGTGATAAACCTTCTTGCAAGTTGTAAAACTGAACAGTGCTGTCAAACGTTATGAACCCTATTCTTGTTCTTGAATCTCCAGGCAGCCTGAAGCATTAAAAAATAAACTATTAAGCCCTAAATCTCTCTCTCAAGACACATAGATACTCAGGGCTCCTGCTGATGTTAGAAGAAACTCAGTTCATATGTAAAGAAGTGAAGAGAGAACAGAAGAAGGGAGATCTGAAACATGAATACAATCAGTATTTCCTCAACATTTTCTGAAAAGCTGGGGTAATGATACAGTTTCTAGGACCAAGTGTTACAGATAAGCACTCACTAATATATTGATGCTTTGTTTCACAAGAGAGCTTAGTAAGTTCATTTCAACATTAAACTGACACATGAAAGAGGACAGCTTTCTCAGTTTTTAATAGAAAACAGTGCATTCTGCCCTTTCCTAATTCAGAACCTCAATTTACTAATGTAGTTACAGAGTACTTACAGTTCTAAACCAAAGTCCAATGTTTCTACAACACCACATATTTATTTCTTATGTGGACGATATTTCTGTGTACGGCATAATACAAAACTAAAGACTACATGGGATTTCTCAAGTAAAATATAAAAAATATCATGGAGTGCTGAAAACCATGACAGTGACCAAGACATTAGAGGCAAATACTGCCGTTACCATCTAGGTATCATAAATGGCACAGATTTTGCTGTGGAGATAGCATGGGATTTTATGCATTTTCCTAAAATAATTAAGCATGTTTCTGAGATTCTGTTGACAAAATAGTCACAAAAACCCTGAACAAAGAAAGATCGAACCAAAAAATGAAAACACATATTTTTAATGTATATGTTGGCCTCTTCATGAAAAAACCAAGTTCAATAAAAAAAACTTGCAGAAAGGAATTTTCAAGGCAAGGCCTCCAAAGTATTAGTTGTCAAAAGGCATGAACACAGTGAAGCTCATTAACCCTCACTCAAAATGCACCAGGAACAATCCCATACACACTGTCCCAGTGCAAAAATAAAAACACAGAAACTGGCACAGGATAACTGTGATCTAAAAAATCCAAAATGACAACATATTCACCCAGTCAGTCTTACTCTCATGGTTAAAATGTTCCAGTTTGCAGCATCTCAGACCTTTCAGCACAAGAACCAGGTAATGTAGCCATTGTAATTTATTATTTTTGTTGGTCTCGCCAAGAGGGAAAAATGAAATTTAAGAATCTCTGTACAATCAACATGTTGTTAGCAATTACAGCTAAATACTCCTTGCAGATAAGAAATTATATGCAGATACACATGTAGGGAAGGAATTCCAGGCAAAGGAACTTCTGCCCTTTAGGGATAGAATGTTTAGACATTTTGAAATTTCCTTCAAAATTTTCAGTTACAATTTTTCCTAACAACATATTAGCTGATTTGAAAAGGTTATTTATACTCTTACTTGTCTAGGTTTTCCAGCAATGACTGGCAGAGTATTGTCAAATATCCAGACTCCACTGCATTATGAGACACATCTAAAACAAATAAATATACCGCAGGCTGAGGAGGACGAAGCTACAAAGTAAAAAAAAATAAAAACACTCAAAAATCATATTCAAAGAAATGTTAAAGGTGATTAATCATTAGAAAGGGAAGTAGGAAAAGTGGATACTTAGAAAAATGCAAGGTATACATTATGCAATAAAGGTAATTTACTAAGCAATATGCAGAAGGACTTAACTACAACCCCCAGTGGTTAATAACTGCCATTTGTAATAAATATAAAGTGTTACACTTCAGGGGGAAAAAAAGGATATTTCAGTCTCTCCTTCCAGCAGTCAATTCAAACATGATGAGGGATACTGACTTCCATCTTTTAAATTCCATTGTTCTTTCAGTACAGGGACAATGTGATCCATGAAACAGGGCTAAAGCATTCTACCTACCCGTTTCCCCCAATTATGTACCAAGCTGTTTATTCACTGTAAAATGTCTGCCACAATGTTTCAATTCAAAGACAAGAGAACAATTTATTTTTGCTGTTTCTTTAATGTCATTATGAAGTAGGCCTTTTTGCAGGCAGACAAGACCACCATCCCAGCAATTGTAAGTTGACTACTAATAAGACCCATTTCTTCACAATTACTAACTAGAAATTTGAAGCTAAATTAATTTGCTCATTATTCTATTACTGGTCTTTCAAAATGTCCTCAAAATGAGGGAGAAAGGCATAAACCACACTGCATCGGATTAACATCTGACTGTGCCACATTAAACTACACTGAATGACAACACACACTGAATTACTTTTAACTCAAAAGCTTCTGTTTACATCAGCCAAAACTCAAAACATGAATTTAACTATTCTTTGGTGTTAAGAGGAGCTTCACAGAAAAATTAATACACACCAGTGGATCGATATGAAACATTAATTTCAAGACTATTATATTAATATACAATTGCTGATGAAGTTACTATGAAAACCTTTTCTTACCATATAGTCTGAAGAAGCAATGAATTCCACTGTAGAATTTTGCACCTCTGGCCGTTTGTGAGGCTCTCCATAAGACCGTGTCAGAGGATTATACATAAATTCTTCAGGAACTATTAAAAAAAATAATTACGCCCAAATACAGATTATATTTTTGCAAGAAAATAAAAACCATTATTGCAGCTAAATGCAAAGTAATGTGGGCACACTTCAATTATTGCAATAGCAAAAAATTTACATTAAAGATACATAAAAAAGGAACATTTAAAATATCTCAAGCATATCTTTAACATCAAAGTTCAATCAGCAATTGGAAAGAAAAATTATATATTTTAAACAACAACAGATCCCCAGCTATAAAATAGCAATGCAAGTAGAGCATTTCACAACAAGCAGCAGTCTGTACTGTTACTCACAGGCTCTGGCCTGGATTGTAGCTATCATCATGTTTCCATTTGCATATTGCAACAGCAGTCAGTAGGATTAGCTGATTTCATTAGACAAGGAATCAGCATATTATGAATACATTTTCTTCACGTCCACAAAGATTGCAAAACAATCTTTTGCTTAAAGAAAAAGTGCAACACATCTGCCTTAAGATGTTTTTCAAAATTTCTGGACATTGCCACTGTACTTTATGTTTTAATCTAAAATATCCAAAGGACTGATACAATGCAAATACTTGAAAGATATTCTATAAATAGAAGCATCTCCTGCTCCAGTCACTTACCATCATTAACTCTATAGCACAGGTTGCATTTCCACCGCCTTTGATCGATGAAAGAAACAAAAGGGTTGATGTACGTCCTGCAGGATCTGCATCTCACTATTGTACTTGATGTTATCACTGGCAATTGCTAAAAAGGAAACGATGAAAAGCTGTCACAAAGGTAGGTAATATACTTTATGGAAATCATCTCTGTGCAGTACAGTTCATAAAAGCTTTCTAATGCTTCATTTTCTATCATCTTTCTTTTTAGCTGTTTAGTTCAATTTCATAGAGTAATTATGATGTCTATTAAAAAACAATCTCCCAAAAAAAAATAGCACTTAATTATTTTCTTAATATAGTCTCAAAATCAAAGATGTAGTAGGATATTAAATAAGACTACTTTAAATTACAGCTACTATGGCAAAAGGAATTATGAAAGGACAACTTTTGAGTGACTCTACAAGAAATATGATAGACAGCAAATCTTACACAAAGAACACACAATTAATAAAAAAAAGTTATACCAGACAGTTATTTACATTTTTAAATAAATGCTAATAAATTACATTGAGAGGAGTTGCTTAACATGAATGAATGAAGCTTATGAATATAGCTTGAATCTTATATTGTGTTTATGTTCCACTGACAGCAAGATTCAGGCCAATCACACATTCAAACCAAGCACCACCCTTCAGGAGAGCTCTGTGAAGACCTTTTCAAGATGTATCTGACAGTTGTGAGCCCAACACCTAGAGCAGCAATTTTTTGGAGAACCACAGGCAAGCAAGGACTTCCAACAACAAAAAATAAACTTGAAGGGCTTATGCATTTCAATGAAGTGGCAATTTCAAGGCTGTTTTTGCTCTCCTCCTCTCTAAGTCACAGACATTTTTTTATACTTCTGTTAAACTTAGGACTTAGAGTTCATTATATTTCATTGTTTGAATGAAAACAGAACAAATGCATATTTAAACAAAAACACACACACAAAAAAGTAAGGTACTTTACCGTCAGATCCCTGAAGGGATGAAGCAACAAACCCAAAGGAAGCTTAGCTTTGTTTAACAAAGCCTGTGTCTGTGGAATATTTGTCAATGTACATCGAAATGAGCTGAAAGAAAGTAGAAACATTATGTTAAAAATGAAATTTTAGAAGATGCTGAAAACATTGTTTTAACACCTGATTTTAAAGAACTTTAAAATTTAAGAAATCCTATATTTTACAAAGATGATTTGATTTTAAAGATGCAGAGATTTTTAAAAAGGCTTCATAAAGAAACAAACAAACAAAAAAAAATACTCCCCTGCTCCACAGTTTAGGAGTTCAGTAATGCAAGTATACCAAAATAAACTTGCAATTAAGAGACAGAACTGTTTTAGATTTTTTTAGAACTGTTTTCTGTTCACTATACAGATTTTTCCAGTGAACCAAGAGAATATTTAAGTAGTACTCAGAATGTCATCATTTATATAAGAAAACAATAGAAAAGGATCCCAAATACTGAGAGAGTCAAAACCTTTTGTTCTGTGTAACATGAAGGGACACTAAAAAACCCCAGTGCACAAATAGTGCTGTCAAAAGTGTTCCACATGTAAGAATGATTTCCACGCCTTCAGTTTTCTGATTTCTGTTTTCTGGTGGGACCATGCACTGCCACTACAGGAATAAGGATTCTGAGTCACTTTGGGGCAATGAAGAATACTTATTTTGGAATTACAAATAAAATCTTTGGGGAAAAGCCCTTTCCACTGTACTTAGCTGTGCTTGACTTGGGATAGTTGATAATACTACTTAATGTTAATTAGAGGTACATGAATACATGATTGAAGAATTATCATAGTAAAATATACTCATAAATTATTAAGTATATTCAGGCATAATCATAATACTTTTGTGGAAAAAATCTTACGCAATATCACAAAATATTCTATGAAACATTGTGTAGCATTAAGGTGCTTATAAAAATACTTTTTTAAATGGTTAAAACAAGGTGAAGATATAGAAAAATTATTAAAATACTAAGAAACTAGCTACACTCACTGTATAAAATAAATTCTGATGGTAGGACAGTTACAATATTTGTGTAATGATTCAGAGAATAAACTTGTTTTCAGTAAAAAGGGGTTTTATTAGTTCATCACTAAGATTCAAAGTTGGGAGTCAGCTGAGACACTTTTTGAAATTTTAAATAATTATTGCCTACTAAAAAATATAAGATACTGCCCTAGACACAGCAAACTTACTCTGGACTGCAGTTTAATTTCCTAAGATCAGAATTCAAGTTAGGCACAGGTGCTGGAACTGAAGATACCGGTAAAATATTTCTATCATGTGTAAGGTTTACTGGTCTCAAGCTTTCTGGCTGCTGAGAATGCTGTAGACTTAATCCTCCTAAGGAAGAGGACAGCTGGTTCACACCTGGATATTGCTGTAAAGTTAAAGCATGACAAACAGGTAAACACACCATTATGTTTAAATGACAGCCTTCAATCTTCCTGTAGTGCCCTCCCTTCCAGACACGTATTAAAAAAGGATATAGCAGCAATTAGTAACAAACCCAAACAAACAAAAGGAGTGCTGTACTGTACAAATTTAAAAATGCTACAACAAATGTGACACACATTCCAAAGGTGCATCATAGGATAAAATTCAAATTCATTATGCAAATCAACGCTGGAAGTCACACATAATCCTTCAATCTCTCCAGGCATAAGAAAACAAGTACTAAAAAGGCCGACACAATTTCTCTCACAATTGCTCTGCAATTTAACTTTTGTTACAATCAACTTTTCCAAGTTACAGACACTGACTTAAAATATTTATTTTTAAATTAAAACAAAACACCATAGAAGAGGAGAAAAGGTTAGGTTGGAAGGCACCTTTGAGGTCTGGTAGTCTAACCCTTTGCTCATTTAGAAGTTAGTTTAGGTTGCTCAAATAGATTCATCTAGCTAAGTTTTCAAGGACTGAGAACTTCACAACACAATCTGTTCTAGTGCTTCCCCACTCCCATCCTGAAGCATTTTCTCCTTATATGTCCAACCTTTATTCACTTGAAGCAACTGCTGTTCTTTTACTGTGTGCTTCTGAAAGACCCTAACTTCATCTCATATTACAGTAAAGATGAAGCCAACACTTTCAATTAAAAAGAAAAAATTAAATGAAACATTTCTTCCAAGCCATATTTCACATCATGCCTGTGATCGTGAAAGCCTTACTGGATGTTACATGCAGTAAGGAATTTTGATCACCTACCACAGCAGTTTCACTGTCTTTGCCATCTGGCCCTTACTTCAGAGAGCAGGATTTGCATATCAGCACATTTCTTTTTCTAGACCCCTTCGCACATACATTCCTCTGCACTTCTTCAGCATTTGTGTCTTGCCTCAGTACGTGGCTCTTTTTCTGCCACTGTTCTCTAGGGATTCACATGTACAACAGCAATCAGGTGATTGTACAGAATTTCTTAGGAGTTTGGAGCTATCTTTATGAGGAAGACAGAGCAGATGCAGGCAGCCTGCTCCACTACACACAGCCAGCACAAGCTCTACTAGCTCTTTTATCTGGACCCTAGGCCATGCTATGCCTTATGACCTTGCTCATAAGATCATTTAATGCTTGAGATCACAGCCAATAGCAATGCCCTAATATATATTGATCAAATACTTCTTTATGTTTCCTCATTGTTCCCTATAAAGTTCAGTTCTTTCAAACATCAAACCTTAACAGTGTGGAGTTTGCTAACAACTGGTGAACCAAACTTGTTAAGCCTAATTACTTGGAGGCACACTTAGAACTTTCATTCAAAAGCCTTCCAGTAAGTTTAAAACCAGACATGAATATGACATCAATATTATATCTAATGTTTATTGTCTCAGAAACTATAAAAATATGAAAGATGAAAATAAGGGGGAAATATATCACACAGAAACGGGTTTTCGCATGAATTTACTTAATGAAGTTAATTTTAAATTAAGAATACAAACCTGTGCATAGTGCTGAAAACCAGAATGGTGTCCTGGATTACTGGGCTGCACAGGAGTAGGTGGTGTTGCATTTTGGTAGCCTGGCTGCAGTGCTGGATATCCATAACCAAAGGGCTTAGAAGCTTTTGATGTTTGGACGACTGATGGAGAGGGAACTGGACTGCCAGTCACAGAACGTGTCTCTGGAAAGACAAAAGAAATGCCACAGGTATTGAATATACTTATTATTTCCTTATTAATTTAAATGTAAACTCCTAAATTCTTCAAAACAACATTGCCATTCATAAGTTTTTTCATTATCCATCAAGTTATTTTTGTGCACTTAAAAAAGGAATTAAAAAGAAAGATTACTTCAAGAGTTTTGACAAAATGTGTACGGTAGATGACCAGAGACTCGTGTCACTACAAACAAAATGTTACTTTACAAAAAGAGGCAACTTGAAAAAAACACGTTTGAATTGAATAAAAATAGAACCACATTTTATTCCAATATATACATTTGATATAAACCACAAACAAGACCATTCATGCTTAGTCTCCCCTCTGCCACTTCTTGAAACTGTCATAGCATGACTAGAATCATTCCATGATTCTACAATGACTTCGTAGAAGTCATGGAAAACCATGCCTACAGTTAGAGAAGAGCTGCATTGGTTTAGCCTTATGTTTTGACAGTATTCATAAATGGTAGAGGAGAAATAAAGCATGCTCTCTTTTGAAGCTTTAACCCAACGCAAGTTTCTCTTGTATACACCTGCAGCACAGCTTAGTTCAGCTATTTTTCAAGTTCAAACTGAAAGTAAGACATAGACCTAAATCCACAGTGAACTTAACAGCTGTAGAGATCAAAGTACTCTTTTGAAATGTCTACAGATGTGAGCTAAGTTTCAGAAGAATTTAAGCTTGGTGAAGTCAACTGGGAAAAGTACAAGCAAAGGAACAAAGCACTCAAGAAACCAACTGCCAATAAACTATGTTTGTCATGAACACTCCATGAGGGAAAAACCCCAGTAAAACAATAAAAGAACTGCAACAGATTCAAGTAGCCTAATGTTGACTCTGTTTATCTTAAAAAAATAAAAGGAACAAGTTACTTTAAGAATATGCTTTCAGCAGAACCAAAATTGTTAGTTATTAGGCCAGAGGGTATAGAATTCATAGTCCTGCTAGACTCTATGTGGATAACAATACCAGCTTTCTAACTGAGAGAGCTCTCACTTTAATCACGAACCCATCAAACTATGGCAAACTACTGTGACACTCCCAGGGACCAGAACAAGACAAAGGAGCCAGGAGGGCCTCCAAATTAATCCAATTATTAATTTAAAATACTGGTTAAAATACTCTGAATAGCATATTTTCCACTTGCTCTCAAAATGGCAGCTCTACAGATTTCAAGACCAAGTAAGCCAATAAGTTAATTTAGAACCAACCTGACAGTCCTGATATTTTTACAGCTAAGAGTAAGCAAAAGAGCAGCCATTTTCTTTAAATGAAGAAAAATTCAAGACAATAACCTGATCCAAGCATCTCTGCAAGCTGATACTGTTGGTCTCCCAAAACTTCTGTGATGTGTCAGCAACTATTATCAGCTCCTAATGTCAACAACACAATCAGGCATACAGTATAATCTAGGAAAAAGATGCAGCTTTCACACTTAGCGTATTTTCAGCACTACCCTCAATACTACAATGGAAAGTATGACTTATGATTCAGGGAAGTTTTATTAAATGGTTATGTGAACTTCAGTGTTAAAACTGTGAGAAATTATTTAAAAAGACATGTATATTTCCTCTGTTCCTTTCATAGGCACTGGCTTTCATCTACTTGCTGATTAACAATGAACACCAGAAACAATAAAAAACCACATTTATGTCCTTGAATAAGTAATTAAAAACAAACTGCTTACCTGGATAGCCACCTCCTTCCAGAGCATCATAATTGTTCAGAACAGGAGAGGCACTGCTTGTAGTAGAGGAACTATCAAGTGCTGGGGGAGGAAAATAGTTTAACTTTAGGGATATCAAAATTAGCAAACTTTTGATTAATAAAAGACTGAAATTTTTTTTTTCCTAAAATCTTTGATAAGAAACTGTCAAGAAAGATCCTGGGAAAAAACCCCACCACTTCAGCCCTAAGACTTGAAAACTATTACTACTGTAAAGAGGAGAGGAAGAAAGTAAAATCAGCAAGATACTAAAAACAAACAAGCACATGCCAACAAACAGCAAGAGAGATCAATGGGAAAAAGACAAAAACAATGAAGGAAGTTGCTTCTTGAAATAAAAAATAATTTTCTATTAAACCAAAAGTTCTTTCTAGACTATATCAACTGAGGCCATGCACATTTTAAAAACAGTCCATTCACAACTTTCTTCACAACTGCAAGCAACAGAAGATTCCCATCATCTTCAGAATGATTATCCACCTTCAAGCCAAACTAACAAAGATTTAATTCTTCCCTCCTTTCTGTATCATTCTAATTAACAGCTAGCTTTCCTCTCAGTCTAAAGTTTCTATTTTCCATTATCATTGACAAGAGTCTGAACTTCAGTCAATGTAAACAATTATTCTTAGCTCAGCCTAAAGTAGCTAAGTAAAAAGCAACTATGTAAAATTAAGTACCAAAAGTTAAGTAGGCAGATGTAAAAAAGCACAATGAGCACATACATAGCTGTTAGGATTGAAGAGACTCGATTGCTTAATTTTTAGTTCAACCTATGTATACACCTTGAATATCTTATTTAAAACATCTGTCAAACAAAGAATTATTTTAAAACATCTCTTCCAACATGATTTCACGCACATTTATTTCATTATTATTATAATGAAAAAAGGGCCAAGAAGATTAAATGTATGCTCTCTTTAAAACACACCAAGTCATGAAGTGTGATAGAAAAAAGTGTCTAAGAATTGAGAAAAAAAAAAAAAAAAGAAAATTGTATATATAATTTTTGTGGCAGAAAAGACTGAAAAGATTCACTAATACTGTTCTACTTGGAAGGATCAACCATGACCACGCATCCCATTGCAAAGCTGAAAGTATTTCAAGGGAAAACTTCAATGGAACATGGTGAAACATTTGAGACTTCCAAGTGAAGAGACTCTGCATATGGAAACACGACACCACTGACATTTGGGACACAGAAATACCATGGCACAACCCTGTCAGTACAGATAATTATTGAGCATTTTGCCTTTAAAGCATTCAACTAAGAAATACAAAATCTATTTATAAAATCCGTAAGACTAACAATAATATATTATTTAAAGGAAAATTTAATTCTGTGACATTCATACAATCTTAGATTTCAGATTTTCACTGTAAATTTTCTTTTTTTTTTTTTAATCCTGGAGGTTGCTAAAGAACATAATTGCAAGATTTTATTTTCTGTTCTATAGAAACATATTCTGATTGAAGGAATCAAGATTCATGACTTTTTTTACTTTGATCAGGATTAGGGCTTTTAAAGCTTTTTTAAGTCTTACTACAGAAAAGTAAAAATACACTTTTGTTAGGTCAACAAAACAGTTGACAAGTTACATGAACACAACCACATTTCCAGCACCTGTTCTTCATAAAACCACTGTGACAGTCCAAGCCAGAAATTTGTCTGCTGAGATCTGTTAAGGATTTTCATTAGTTCCTGCTGACAGGGCATAAATCAGTATGCTGCTAATTAATCATACAGCCTCCATATGGAACCTGGGTGCCCTTTCACTCTTTCCCATAACATAAATTTAAATGCAATGATACCTCCAAGGCTACAGGTTTTAGTGAAGTACACAACTTGAGACAGAATGATGGTACGGAGTATGAAACTTTGTTTAGGGAACAAGGTAAGGAGAAAAAGGTTACAATTGATAAAAAACCCAATCAACATCATTTGGACAGAAACTTGGCAGGCAAACCCAACACACTTTTCTTAATTATGACCTGGATGTCACCATTGCTTTGTTCCATTCTTCGCAGAATTATTATCAGTATATATACTGAAAATAATTAAATATTGACAAATATTATCAGTACGCTAAACTATTTTCACAGTATTCTAGACGATAATTTAATTATTTTAATAAAACTGGCACTGTTTTTTTTTTCTGACAACGTGTATCATAAAATTAAAGAAAATGCTACAATAGTTTCCTATTCCCAACCAATACTAAAAGCCAGCAGTACAAGGTATGTGCTGTTACTTCCACCTATCAACAAGGGTAGCAGTCTCATGTTTATCTCAAAGAAGCTTTTATGCTGTTACCACTCATGCAGTCAGTAAAGGCTTCTTTAGTTCCAAAAGAAAAGGTTACCAAAATTGAATAAACTAAACTGGTGAGAAACACTAAACTTACAAAACCAGGTCTTTCTGACAAAACAGGCAAAATGCAACCAAGTATGTAACACTTTAACCAGTCAGGACAAACTGCTTCTTAAAAATGAAAAATCAACAAACTTTTAAAGTTTTCTGCAAAACAAGCAGATTAAAAGTGAACCTATGAGCCTGACCATTGAGACATACACCTTTAGAAGGAGAAGAAAATCAGCACAGATTAATTTACTGTCCTAAAAAGCACACTCACAACCTCTCAATGTTTACTACCTTAATTGTATGAGTTCCTTATGCATAAAATGAGAAACAAGGTAAACACTGTTTAACTAATGATACAAATGCCATCTGGTATCTTAACCTGAACAATTAATCAGTATAAGTTCTACTGCTAGCTATCTTCAGTTAAAATTCAGTGCAAATCAAAATACTAAAAATATGGGAGTCTTGCAAGTTGTAAATATTACTTTGTTAGATTCATAAAACATCTGATATTAACGTGACAAAAAAAGGACCTATTTATTGGTCACTACTGAAGTTATTTTTGTTTACTAGTAACAGCTAGGAAATTTCAAGCTGAAGAGTCAGGGTGATGCTTTGTATTAAAGGAAGAAAAAGTTTCAGGGGATGGAAATATGGGGAAAACCTTAAGTAGAAAGATAACAAGATACTGGTGTAAAGCTAAAGCCAACCTGCTTCCTCATCCTCCTCATCCTCTTCCTCATCATCTGAACTTGATGACAAGGGAGCTGGTGCAGAGCTAGCTTGATTATTAACATATCCACCATACTGCATGCCTGTGAATTGGAAAGCACAAACATCAGAGTCAAACAGACAGGAAAGACGAGAAACGGAAGTCACAAATCATTGCATTAAAAGTGAGAAAAATCAGCTGTTCCAGAAAAAATCCCAGCATGCAGCAAGTTAAATCTACAACCCTAGAAGCAGTTTTTAGTGGGCTAGGTCAGTAAAATATTAGTAGCACATGGAAGTTAGCAGATCATTTTATATTTGTGTATGTGCATGTGTATCAGGAAATTAAACACACAGACTTCCTACCTATCTTTTTAATACCAGTTTATCCAGTGGAATACTTTTATAAATTAATACACTGAAATAAAGGCATTATTTCCACATAAATTCAAATTATGTTATGAAAACTTTTAGTATTAACTTTTGCTTGGCATACCTCTTCCTTTTAAGACAAGAATAATTCGTGTTGGAATTCTGCCAGAAATGAATGAAATATAACTGCTGTTGCCACACACAAGAGTACAAATACATATAAAAAGAGCACAACACAATCAGTGAAATTAAAGCTAGGTAAACCTGAAAATTTGGGTTGTCTTATGTTTACACAAGTACCTAAATTTGTGCTCATAAGCCTGTGATTACACCATGCACTTCTAGTATCTGGTGACAATGCGGCAACTGTTACTGCTGTCACCTCCACAGCACAACCTATTAGGGTTTTTTTAGGTTTTTTGTTTGCTTTTACAGTATCTACTCTAAACATATGTGTGTAATACAGAAAGGCAACACAAACATACCACTTCAAAACAGAGTAAAGCATGCAGCAATGGCTTATAATTAAATTCCTACATTACTTGTTATTGATGCATTTTCAGCATCTTCAAGAAATCTTACATTTCTCTTGTGACAAGACACGGTTAGCAACGATTTTAGATATGCTTTTAGTCAGGCAGTGACATCCTAAATAAATGCAAATGATCACTGTTTCACTCTTATCAATCTAATGGATTACTATGGTGAGAAAATATCCTAAGCATTCAAAACTCTTCAAATATTTGGGAATTTGGGGTTCCATCAGTCTGTAGAAGTACTGTGGCACGAATGAGTAGCATTCTTCATTTTAATACTATAAAGCTTTACAGAAGTGTTATGTTATATATAATCTGAACCCATCATGGTAACGAATAATATGCACATCCATGACTTCAATAAACTGTATCAACCTTTATTTTATTTAAAATATGGTCTATAAATGGTGTTAGTTTCATGGCTCTTTCAAAAATGGTTAGCAAATGGACCCAAGAGGAGCATTTTAATTTCACTTTAAAAACACCAACAGAATTAAAGTGAAGAGTATCTACTCAAATACTGAAAGTACAAAGAAAAGAAAGCAAAACTATGAAACAACATTATTGAGAAGGTAAACTTTCATAGAGAGACTGGTGCAAGAAAAGATGGACATTATATTCCTGTATCTAGTGCATTAATACTTGTACAATTCCAATCAAATTTCTCTGTAATTCAAGTAGTCACCACAATGAATGAAAAATCATCCAAAGTGCCACTGAGTAGATTCACTACTTCAGTTTTCCATACTATTACAACACAGGGCTAACTGGAGTAATTTCTAGTCCCATCTTTTATAAGTTTACTGAATGCACTTGGGAAGAATACAAGAAAATCATTATCTGTGCAAGAACAGACTAGAGCTAATACATTAACAGACAATGTCTTTTCTCAGGCCTGGGAGAACTGCCGAGGAATAAAACAGTACTGCACTATTGCAAAAGAGGTCAAAAAACCCTACCTTGAAATAATTAACATGCAAGTAAAAGGGTAAAAAGCCAAGATGACAAGAATGGCTGCACTTTAACAGCAAGAACCAAAGTAAAAGTAGATGTGCCCAGTGTGAGAGTGTAAAGACAATGTATATAGATAAGAAGAAAGAAAGCATATCTACCTGGAAAGTGCATGCCAATGCAAAAATTCCAAGCATGCACAGATGAGAGAAAAGGACTGGATTATTCATTACTGGTCACATGCATTAAGGATGCAGGTGCTCAGAAAGAATACAGAAGAAAATAAATTGAAAAAATATGCTAGCAACATAGAAGTTTAGGAATCATGAATTATGTCACTATGAATGCTGTGAAGACCAGGCTGGTTTGATTCTTCCCAGAGTTTGTATAGATTTACTTTCATTGCCAACAGTACTACAGATTTCTGCCCTTGAGACTGTGCTGTGCTAGTACACCTGTCCAGCTAAAAAAAAACCTCTGGAGAACAGATCTGGCTAAAAAACAACATAGTTTAAAAAGTCATTGGCAGGTGGGAAAGTCTCCCATTCTAGTTCACTGCCCAGCAATGCCAATAGTAGACCAACACAGGGGAGAAAGCAATTGAGGGCAGAAATGAGTGGCTGCAGAAAGCAATTCCAAGTGCCATCATGTGCCTAATCATGTTTTCTGTTGTGACAACTCAGTTCTGCTTAGTATCTTTTACAGATTTGATAATGGTGTTAAAATCTCCCACTTCTAAAATTGCAAAAAACAATTTAGAAAGAATTATTTGAGTTATGTTATTCCTCAAATCTGGCCTAAAATGCAACCACATAAATTATTACAAATTTCTTAAACTGGAAATTTCTAAACCCTGCAAGCAGTGTACCGGTGATATAATAATATTGCGCTCAAAGGCTTTATCCTACTATAATTCAGACACCTAGAAATGTAGGTGGCAGGACACAGAAGATAAATTGTGATAACAACACATTTGCCTGTAAAATAAACCAACTATTTAGGTATTTTAAGTTCAATCACCCACACCATAAAAGCTTTTCAAACATAAATTTAGTACAGATATTTATGTAAGATTAAATAGGCTTGAATAGGTTTTTGTCCTGTTAGAAGATAACCAAGTAAATAATTAGAATTTTTTATTTTTTAAAGGAATGCACCAAGAGCAGCCTAAAACAATGAAATCCTTTAAAAAAATTAATTCAAACTGGGTTTTTTCAGAATGCTTTCATGTTGACAATGGTATTCTATAATTTAAAAAATCAAGTCCGTCTGATTACTGCAGGAGGAACATATTTGGAACTCTAACCCAGACAAATATTTAGTACATGTGTTCTGGTTTTTCAGTAGGTTCACTTCCACAAATAGTTACCACATTTAATTTTTGATAAAAAAGTTGTTGATAAAAAAAAGCAAGAGCACATGATTTATTTCAGACTCTTCAAACAAAACTAGCAAAGAGTTTGATGTCTTCCACTGCTCATAAAACCATCATCTGAATATAGAAACTTATGTGTGATTATATGTAAATAGATAGTATCAGATCAATAAAAATGCCTGACAACTTATCTTTATATTGTTGTTTTTAAAATGTGCTCGTTCAGCTACTTACTGCATTCACTTTCACTTGGTGGAAGCATTTGAATTTAGGGAAGTTCAGCAGCCACTGCACTGATCTGTAGCTGCTATACCAAGTGTTCACATATTTCACAGGAATTACTTCCAGAACACACACACTGCACATCAAGGCAACCACAATTAAAGAGCTAAAATCCTTCTCATTAAAAAATTGGTTTGCAATTTCTTTGGAAAAAGAAGCAACATTTTTTTCTAGCAAGCACATCTACAACACAAAGTCTATCTAGCACCAAAATCAACTATAAAACTGTGCAAGAACCACAGTTCCAAAAATTGACAGATTTTCTTTAAAATGATACGCTGTACATAGGACTTGATAGCAATGAATAATTTTTTTCCTCCAATATATATAGAAATGACTGATGAACAACTTGTAATCACCAAAAAGGAGAAAATTGAGGAAAAGGGGTAATTTAGTTATTTACGTCAGAGGTTTCTGTAATTTAAGAATAAAAAAATGCACTGTGACAATCACACACCATGCAGTTGTCAATTATTTTGAACACTAGAGATACCACATTGTTCTGACAAAATTAATGCCTCCTTCCACCCCTCAGCCAGAGTCCTTTTCCATAAGAATTAAAATTCTGAAACTGCTAAGAGAAAACATGGCATGGCCAAAGGAAAAAAAAATGTCATGCAGTCAATTAAATTTCGAATACTAGAGACAGAAACATGTAATAATCAAGAGGCAAAGTTTAATTTAACTGAAGAAGGCTCAAGAACCAATCAATTCTTTGTCAAGATACTGCCAGCATCAGAATAGGAAGGAGTTTATACAAACACTCAAGTTTCCCACAAGAATTCTTGCAGCAGCTTTCCATGGGCACTTACAGCTAGGCAGTAAGAAAATAACTCTACCAGTCTGAACTTAATCCTCAAATCACTGTTTCCACAAACTAGCAGATTTCTAGTTTACAATTCATTTTCCAATACAGACCAATTACAAGCTAATTTTAAGACCTTCCTCTAAAAAATTAAAGTAGTGAGCAGTTTTTTAAAATAAGGGAACTAAAAGAAAGTTTTTTTGAGCAAGAGACATGTAAGACTACCAACAAGACAAAGGCAACACATGGACAAAGGAAATCAAACACAAACACGAAGAGAATCTAAAACCAAGGTAACATAAAACACCACCACTCAGGGATCCTGATGAGATACCAGAGATGTGCTCCAGTCAAACACAGAGAAGCAGCAATAAAACTTCCAGCAGTCATGTGTGCATGTAGAATACAGCAAAAGCCTGTAGTGGGACTTCCCATTTCCTTTTAGTACCTTCCTGAAGGGCCAGCTCTCGTGACTGTGTAACAGATGGTGAAGATGGTGGCTTTGAAGACAGGCTTGGAGCAGGTGACCTTACTGAGGACATCACAGCAGAGGAAGCAGATGTTCCAACTCCAGGCTTGGTAAATGGAACATTCTGGCTCACTGAGTGCACAGGCTTTGAAGAGTCAATGCCACCTGAAAACAACAGCAGAAAGCAGGAACCCTTTGTATGCACTTGCACAGACAATTACAAAGCACAAGCAATCACATTTGATTCCACAGTAACTACAAAAAACAATACAGTACTTCAAAGACAGATACCTTCAGACAACTATCTACGGAACGATTGGTTGCTTTAAAAAATTCAATACCGACAGTGCTAAAAGTCCATTATAATGAACAAATTGCTGTGACAACTGCAAAAAAAAACCCCAAAAAACACGAAAGCATGATGCAGTATGAGCAAGACTAAGCTGAAGTTTCTTTTTGATATATCCCCACAATGCTGTGCTTTTACAAGTCACTCTTCCCAAGTAAGTGGAATGTAGTACACCCTTCAGCATTTGTCCCATGGGAGGAAACCTTGTGCAGTAGACCCATATTATGCCTCCCTTCCAGTGCTGGCACTTTGCAATAGGGGTATTCAGTTGTGAGACTCATATTCCAAGCACTCTGTTTCAATCAATGCTGAATATTCCACAAAACTTCTGATGTGTTTTAGACATCTGGACTAGATATAATCTGCTTAAAAAAAGGTCATATTAATACTTTGAGAGATTTTACATAGTCCAGCTGAAACTCCTATCAGACAAGGACAACATAACTTCAATTAAGTTCACTCTCAACTAAGAGTTTCTCTTCGCTTATAAATTGAGAAAATCTGTATTATGATCATTTCTAAAAAAAAAAACCTTGACTGACCAAGCTGTAAAAAAGAAGAGAAAGGAAATTATTTTACCAAAAGTACTCAGTAAACAAACACAGATATCAAGCAAGAGCATAATTCTCCATTTGTAGAGTACTTGTTGAAGTTACCAAATTTGCTAGAGGATGCAGAGGTATTATTAACTTTGCATATATAGCATCTTCTGCACATATAACTGTGTAGTTCATATGGCCATTGACTTTTCCTTGAATAATGGAGGTGATATTTCAAAGAACTTCATGAGCATGTTGAAGTTTCCTTTGGAGGGTGAAGAAGATGAGGCAGCTTAAAATGATCCTTCTGTTTTTATTATTTACAGCCAAAATTTACAGCACACATCTTTATTATCTTTAATATATTTTTCAATTTTAAAATCTGATGTTGAGCATACACATGGCTTTTTCGCAAGTCCTATCAAAATTGAAATGATGTCTTTTTCCAATGAACATACAAAGCATTTTTTTACTGCAATGGACTTCCTATAACCTCTGCTTCTGTGCAGTGTCCTGCAGATTCCTCATGGGAGCTTCAGAACCTGTCAGCAGGAATGGTCTTAATTTCCTCAAGCAAGATATGCAAGATGACAAGGGAAGTGCTTTGCCACATCCATGTGCTCACCCAGGTTTTGTAGAATTGTTTGTAGGGTGATGGTATTTTCCACATGCAAGCCAATACAGCGATGCTGGCAGCACCAAGCACTGCTGTAGAGAGCGTTAAATGCTGTAATGTCAGTGTCACGTGCTCAAAGCCAAAACAAATTTACACCTGGATTAGCTGAAGATGTAATGCCTTCCTGCCAAGTACTAATATCTGTTCTCAAGCAAAGGTTATCCAGTTGCCTTCAAAATTATGTGAATCTTTTAAATGCATTGTAAAATAAATGTTTCTAAATTCTGAGAAATAAAATCTATTTTTTTCTTCAAAAAATATCCAACCTGGAAAATCAAATATTAGACTTTATTTGGTGACTCCAAAAAGGTTTTAAATGCTGTAAGCAACCAAGACCAAAGGAAACACTCAAACAAAATTAACATTTTAAACCACATTTCCTTGTTTTCTATGTGCATTGAGGTTTTCCTTTCATGCCTCTCAACCATGAACAACTCTTGCACTAACAATAATCAAGCATAATGATCTACAGCTAAAAGACATGTTACAGAAAGAATCTATAGAACTGGGGCAAATTAGCACTGTAATTCATCATTTTTCACTATCACAAAGTTGTAACTTAATTTCTAACTGGAGACCTAGAGGTAATAGTTTAAAAAGTATCACCACAGCATCTCCTCAAAATGTTAGAAGACATGTGAGAATTATCCTTCTCTAGTTGCTTCAGCTGTGGTCTTGATTTCCAGTCCTCACAACCCCACACACCCCCTTCAGCCATCACAACATAATTTCTAAGGAGTGAGGCACCACCTCCCTGCAGCTTGTTTCCCAGCAGCATCCTTTGCCCCTGACTTTCAGTACTAGCTGCAGTCCTTCCCCTTTTTTCAACCACACCTATATTAGCAGATTTACAGGATTATAGCCTACGTTCCTACGGAACTGGGGCAGCAAGGACTTTACGTCTTGATCTGACATAAGGGGAAGTTTGCGTGTGAGATAATGAAATTAGAGTGTCTCCTGCTCAAGCAGACTGTCCACACCAGGATGCAAAGAAACCCCTGCCATATACCCACAGGAGTTCTCCAGCCCCCTCTCCTCACAGAGGAGTACGGTAAAATTCAGGCATCCTGGCTGACATCCTTGCTAACTTGAAAAGTACCAAGAATAATGAGAGTGTTACTATTTCAGCTGAAATAAACTGGAAAAACATTTAATAAAGCTACTGACCTAGAAAGACAAAAAACCAAAATAATACAAAGTATGTAATTTACATAGCATAACACTACTGGACAGATTTTTACCAAGACTGTTCTGCTGAAATACAGATTTTAAAGATAAAAGAGTGATTTTTCAGGGTTAATCTAGTTTAAACTTCCAAGGAAAAAAATCTCAAATTAGATATTTATATTCTACTTTATTTACACTTCCTAAAGCAAAGAAAATTATTCTCATTGGCTATTACTCACCAAGAGCAGTCAACTACCAGCAAAAAAAAAAAATCCTCTTAAAATAAATCTGGTTTCTCTAGTGAAATCTTAGCACACTTGCTGAAAATACTTCAGCTATTTCAGAAAGGGCCTGCTGAAGTATTAGGAAAATACTTTATTGCAGTTCTGTGTCCTTAGTACACCACATACAGAAGTTAAGAGGTGTGATCTTAGTAAATTCAACATGCTGGAGTCTTTGCAAGGCTATACATAAAATTGGATTTTTAAAGAAACCATTTCAAGTCCAGTGGTGACAACTTTAATTCAAGTAAAAAACAATTCAGAAATCAAACAATTTCTGAAAAACTCTTGCCAGCCTAAGCTTCCTGAGTAAGTCCTGTTTGAACACACAGATTTTATTAACTTATCATTCTTCTACATAAAGGATTCATTTTCATCACAGAGAGTTTTCAGTCCTGACTGTACAAAACTGCTTTGGAAAAATATATTAAAACTGTAGCATTCTGACTGGCAATCTGTCTGCAATTTGCTTATTTATAATTCAAAGATTGTAAGGGCATCTTTCACAGCACAGGCAGATACTGTATCCAAGTTTCTTTACACAAACACTCATAGAAAGCACACTTATGAATTTCAGCAAATATTTTTTTCAAGTAGTTTAGCAAAAAACTATGCACAGAACAGATGGCAACTGTTTTCCATCACTGCGTCTTCCTGAAGAAAGCAGGGAGGATGAAATATTCAGAAAGTTTCCTTCCAACAGATCATTCATTATTTCCTTATGCTTCTTGTGTATTGTATCCATACACTTTACAAGGATGTACAGGAACTGGCAAATATTTTTCAAAATCCAACTCCTTTTCTTAAAGGCTGAAAACAAATATAATACTGTATATAAAATGACTCCATATGAGAACAGTAAGACTGCACTGGGAAATTTAGAAAGCATCTCAGCATCTCAAAACCAAACCAATTATACCAGGATCAAACAATTACTGTAATTACTTTACAATTAAATTATTATGCATTTATTTGTAATTATTTATGTAAGTATTTTACTATTGGGGTGTTGTAGCAATTGGATTTTTAATATATTTTAGCCAAAGAAGTTGAGTTCTAGATTAAAATAAAACAGGTATCATTGGAGGCAGTTTGTTTAGCCATAGATCAAAAATGGTTTAAAGTGTTCAAGGTTTAGTAATAAAACTGTCAAGCTCTTCCTTCAGCCTTACTGTCAGCTGCTATGTTTATCTGCTTTTCTTAGTGAGGAAAGATGGATTCATTTGTGTCCTGAGGTTGAACCAGAATTCCAGGGAAAGAAAAAAATTATTTTGCAGATAAATAATTTCCAGAAACATGTGCACTGTGCAATGAAGCATAGGGCATGCTTCTATCAGCAGCTTTACAAGCCCAGAAAGAGTCTACATCTGGTGTAACTATTGAGGCCTACAGTCCGGCAAACCAACCAAGGACTGCAGTATGACTCAAGTACAACAAAAACAGTGGAACATAACTGCAAAGTGAGAATCCATGACACAGCATTATCACAACCAATTCTATCATTAGTTCCTTGAAATCCAAGTGTAATATTACTACTTTTCCATGAAACTGAATCACCCCCTTAAGAGCAACACTGAATGGTTCAAAAATAAAACTACTGCTCATATTGCTCTTCACTGTCTGGTCAGCTCCACTGCTTCACCTTTAAAACAGCTACTCATTGCAAAAAAATTTGCCATGAACAAATGACTTCAAGACACCTCTACAGGAAATAAAATTAACAAGCATTGGAATTAAAAATTTCTGTAAATAAAACAGTAACAGTTTGAACAAAAAATAAGTTGTTTTCATATGCCTACTGCATATTGCACTATTCTGGAAAGACACCTGCATTTTGTCAAGTCCAGCTGCACATTCTGCACTGAACAGAGTCAACTTTTTTGGCTAGTCCTTGAAAGAATCCATTTTTAAGCATAACCATGAAATGCTGGTAACTTCAGGAGCTTTTCAAGGAGCTCCCTATTTTTCTTTTTTAAATGGTATTTTGTTTCATGCTTTGAAAATACTAGAGAAAAATATACACAGCACTCATCAGTAAAGGATTCAAATCTACTAATATTAAATGACACTCTGCATCCTATTCTTGGGAGTGAGCGAACCAATACTGAAACTAAATTCAAACTGTGGATTGAATGAACTTCATTTAAGCTTAACTGCTTTTCCCAAAAAAAGCTTTATCAAAGCCATATTCTTTCTTAATTCTTTCTTGGTCTGTTAAAATTTCAGCTACTAGGACTCCTAACACAGTTTCAATGTTACACTATAATCTGAAATATTTAGCATTAAGAAGGAAACCTACAGCTATGTAACATCTCTCTTTAGTAGAGAAAGCAAGCTGTAGTCTGCTTTTACAAGTCAAAACTGCATGAAGTCAGAAAATTCCCTGTTTAGAAAGAAAATCAGACCAAATCCTGCACAGACTATTGCTCTCTCCTCTGCAGAGCAAGATATTTCATCAGGAAGGTACTCCCACATCTCCAATCTCTTCCATGTTTCTCTAACCAGAAAAGAAAAAAGTAGCTTTGTGAATAACAGACATATTTCAGAAATAACATATTCCTTCAGAACTGCATGAAAAAGCTCCCTTCTGAGGCCACTCACATGAAAAACCACACAAATAAACTAACACCATCTCCTAAGTAGTGTATTTTTCTGTATCTCTCAATAGAAACAAATAGCTGCTATTGTGAGGACTGTGGTAACCAAATTAGAAAAGCTACAAGAATGAGTGACAGTACTCAAAATTACATGTACACACAGTGAACATGAACAAGCCAACAAGAGCACAAGATTACTTGTATTTCCCAGACAAATCTGGCAGTTCACTATCTTTCAAGTAGCACCTTACCTGTATTTATTTGGTTGTTTACTTTAGGAACAGATCCGGTGAGATTCCTGCTGAGGTTGTCTTGCACAACCTGAGCAGATGAAACAGTTGATAACGTTGTATTATATCCCATGGGAACGTGCTGTTGAAGAGAATGAGGTACTGATGTACTCTGGCTAGAAAATGCATCTGTCTCTTTGAACTGTCCAACAGCAGGTAGACTCTGAGAGGTAAATGTCTGCCCATACACACCTCCAGCAGCCACAGGAGGATAGGAAACATTAGGATACATGGCACCAGAAACCACAGGCATAGCGTACTGATCAGAATTAAGGGGAAATCCCTGAGATGCAACTGAAGAGCTGACAGAAGTGCTGTAGTGATTATCAAAAGCTGAATATGACTGCTGAGCACTCACATGCAAGTAGGAGGCAGATGATACTGCTCCTTGAACAGGTCTGTCACTGGAGCCCCCTGAATGGGGAGGAGTATTGTTGTACAATTGATGTGACTCCTGTGTATTCAACACGTTGCTACCCACAGATGTCATAACATTTTGTGCTGGTGCTGAATAGTAACCAGGGTAGTAACTGGCTCTGTACTGATTATCCAGATGTGAAGCAGCAGCTTTATTGGGCACTTGGGAATAGTGTCCTGAAGGCGCACTGTAGCTTGGAAGATGTGAGCCATAGCCAGAGGGAAACTGCATCTGACTCTGCATAGGACCTGAAATGAAGAGAAAACATCACACATATTAAAGGGGCATCTGCTAGTAGTCCCAATGGACTCTGCGCTTGAACTAACAAACAACTGCTTTCTTCTTTTCTGTTTTTGAGTTTGAGTCTCATCAGCAGAGAGAGAATAAACCAAGTATAATGCACGCAAATACAGTATTTGAGTAATGCAAATACACAAAGAAGTAGTAGAAAAATGGATTGCTTCCATTCTTGCAAGAGGTTTCCATGCCAAAATTGTTCACCTCTTGTTTGTATTTTGAGTATTTTTAAGAGTTTATAGGAGGTTAATATTTAAAAAAATAGTGAGAAACCATAAGCACCAAACTGATAATGTGTTTGAATACAAGCATTTGCCTTACAGAAAATGCCTGATTATGGAAACAGAAAAGCTGCAGTCAAATCAGTATGTCAATACATAACAATATGGGTATTCTTCTTTACAAGTCTTCAATACAGTGACCAAGATAAAGAGTTGCAGAACAGTTATTCTTGTCTTCTATGCCTTATGTATTGTGTTTTCAGGAAAACAGATGTTTTTATGAAATTACAATGTATTTGACAATTTTCATTTGACGTCATTTTCATTTACTGCATGATACATCAGGTGTAAGAGATGTTGGTATCAGAGAAACTGACCTCTGGTATCACTGCAATTGCTCTGCAACATTAGAGGTTAATTACATACTGGCCCAGCAAGGGTCAAACAAGTGCTTGTCTGCTAGAGACCAAATGTTAACTATATCCAAACTGATTTTCTCAGCCAACTGCTCAATGGGAAATCTCAAAGTTCTTCCTCATGAACCATTCCTTAACCCCGTTTTTATTTTTAGTGAACCACAGATGCTTCTCTGCAGATAACTTGCTTTCTTAAAATTCTCACACCCCTATTGCTTACATCAGGCAGAATGATTACACCATTATTTCCCAGTCCCTGACCAATAAAAACATAAATACATCACTGCCCTACTCACAAATTAAATAGCAGTTGAGGTAATAATGAATAGTTGATTCCCGTTTATATTTACAATGATTACAAACCTTAAGCATTACTTCCCTTGTCTTGAAATTCTGAAAAATCACTGTTCTCCAAGGAACCTCTAGGCAATTTTAATAATGAATTTGTTAACGGAGTCCAGAAAGCAAGGTACATACTGCCCAAAATTGCTTTCTGGTAAAATTAAAAATGCCCTTTCATAACTGACAGGAAGTTGAATAGAAGAGAAAGGAGCTAAAAACTGCAGAACAGTAACTTGGATTGCCGGATCAAAAGACAGACAGACAGGCACTTGGGGGAAAAGTATAAAGAGCTTAAAAAAAATTATCTCGAGTTTTGAAGAAAGTATGTATGAGCTATGTTTCTGATTCACCTTCTTCTTGAAAAAGTGGGAGCTACTTTATAGAGCTGTGTAGTTTTTTCTCCTTTAAAGGAAAATGATTTTGAGTTAGCAAGCCATTAACAACTTTGCCAGACTTTTGGCCTGCTTTTTAAAGTCTGAAAAAGCAAATCCAAAAATACAGCAATAATTTACATGTGTCAAGGTTTATGGCTTTAAGCAGCTATGCCACCTAAGGTGGCAAGAAAAGATTTTTATTTGAAAATAAAATGTGTATCTGTTCTACTGATATATGCAGATTTAACTAAGTAAGCAGGTATACCTCAGAAACTGGTTTAGGAGCACATGACTCCTAAATAAAAGGTTGCATATCAAATCATCTACTGCAAAGTCTTCTAGTATCTAGCTCTTGTTTCAAAATACACACCATGAACAGAGATTAAATTACCAACACCAACAAGGTATCAGTCTCTATATGATAGAATGCAGAGTCCTTTTTATTCACATTTTAAAGCAGAAATATCTATAAATACACAGATGAAAACCTCACTGAGACAGATAACATTTGAAAAATTATATTGATTTCAAGCTGTAGGTCCTTTGAAGGCAAGTTTTACAATTACAGATGAAAGATTATTCTCATTATCTGAAGTGAGTTTTTTGTCCATTTGATTACAAAGATGTTAGTAGAAAGTAATTTTTGTACTGCAATTAGTAGCTGAAGCTCCTAATGGTGACTAGCTAACTGGACAGTCTTCAACACTGGAAATCAGAACACATCTTCAGTGTCATTTCAAAATCCGGTTAATTGCACAATCAGTCACGATGTCTCAGGTCATCCTTCCAAAACACCTGACAAATATCTCAAAAAAATCCATAAAGGAGCTGAAAGCCTCAGCTGTACACAGCAGTTGTATCTCTGAAACATCATCTCTGCAATAAAAGCAGCGCACCTCTCCTTCTCCAAACAAATTAACACTTATTATATAAAGTATGCAATTATATAAAGTTACAATGTGTAACTACAGACATTAACAGGTGAAACCCAAAAATCCTAATTCTTTTCAAGGGAGGGATGAGCCACAATGCAAAAAACTCTAAACTCCCAGAAAAAAATAAAAGGAGCTGTGCTATGGCTATACCACCACGTGAATTAGTAAGGTTTTGTTTGCTAAGGTCACATTTGATTTTTATGTCCACGCATTCCCTCAGCAGCATAATTGAACCATCAGCCATATACCCTACCTACCCCACAGCATATGGGTATATGCATCCATGAAGTCTATGGATGCTACACCACCAAACTGCCTTTCTACCTAAATCCACCTGTGAGCGTTCCAAAACTTCTAACCCCCTTTACCCACCTCCAGAAAAGACTCCCACAGCCTCCTCATATGTCCTTCATGCCATGGGCAGGGCTAAAGGCCCCTTGTTTACTGCTGGCAAACAAACCAGCAGATGAAGGTGGTGCTGAGCTCTCACTACAGCTCAGTCACAGAACTGGTGTCTCCTCCTTCAGGAGGATTCACATAGCTTCCCATTTTCACAAAATATTCAGAGGTTTCCCATCTTTCACGTCTCTGTTCTCTTTGTCAAATTGACTAAAACTACCCTCAGCCTGAGGAGGGATGAAAAACAAGGCTGAACAGCATAATAATGAAAATTTTGCTTCCGAAATGCTAGTAGAAATACCAATAGCAGCCTTATAAACCAGCTGTAGACAGCACCACATAAAACTCTTCTAAAGAGTCATGGGAATTCAATACAATTATCCTCCCAGTGCTGCATTTCAATACATTAAATTGTTAGTGCTGAAGTCCTCCACCACTACCGAAAAAATACATCATCCTTCCGTACTGATTTAACAAGAACAATTTTGTTATGCTGAAATTAGGAAATAGGTCATTTTCCACTTAGATAGAAAGCCACTTTCAAGACTACAAAAAAGCTTCCCAAACTTGCAAGAGAGAAGAAAGAAGGTAATACCATACACTCAAGAAGTTACTTTTAAAAACTCAACAAAACAATCACACCTAAATTTAACAAAAACAGAAGTCTCCAAGGATCTCAAATGGACTTGGTAATTGAACCAGGCATAATTCACTAAGAACAAACCTGAACATCCTTTTTAATATCATTCTATGTATAACAGGCTGCTTGCTTTCTGCAAAAGGCACTCTCTTTCATTAGATGGCAGCAACTACATAGTTTTACCTGAAAAAATCACATTTTATCAAATTAAAACACAGAGCACTCTAAAGGAAAAGACACACCAGTGTTTTCTTTCAGCCAATACAGAAACAGCTCAATTCACATCAGGATCTTAAATTTAAACTCCACTCCAATGACATAAAATTAAATTTCAAAAGCAGTGACAATCCTGTTCATGAAATTTAGTTCCTATCATACAGTACAGAACTTTCCGCTAGTCTTTTGCTATTGCTATTCCCTTCTACTTCCTCTTATTTCCATCAAAAAAGAAAAACCCAAAACCTCGAATCCTGTGTTGTAACTTCAGGAGATTAGCACTCAGATAACAGATAGACCAATCAAAAATTTTTGGAATACCATTGTTAGATGTCACAAAAAAAATTCAGGGTTATTGACTAATGTCATCAAAGACATCTAAAGGAACACAAAAACCAAAGTCATGCAATAAACATTTAAGACTGTTATTGAACAGTGTACGCATTTCTCAGAATTAAAGCGCATTTTGCAGAAAATAAATGATCTATGCCCTGGTTTTACACAAGCAGTTTCTATCAATATTAGTAGCAACATGGAGTTAATGAATTAAAACAACAAATAGTATGATGGCTCTTTAAAATTATAAGCTAAGAAACAAAGAGAAGATAGAATGGCAGCTTCTATTTGTTTCTGTAAAACGCTTACAGGTTATTCATGCTGTAGCAGCTGTATCCTGATAATGACATGTTTTTTGACTAAAAGCCATGTAAACTGTCATTTTCTGAACAATTTTTACAAACCTCAGCATCACAATACCGGTTTGGATATAACTGAAGCATCAGTATCTCCTCAAAACCTAGCATTTAATTATCTTCATTTTCTTCAGTGACTGTCTCAACACCTACTGTATAGGCATTTAAGTGCTTAGCCCTTAACTACCACTTTGGACACAAAAAAATTCACAATTCTCAAGTAAATTTTATAGGTCCCTACCCTGCACAGAAAACACACCTGTGCAGAAAATAGCATGACTACAAGCGATTAAACAGTATGAGCTAGAACTCTATGCAAATAAGAGGCCAAATTCAGATACCAAACCAACATTACACGGAGGAAATTATTTTATAGGCATTTTGAAGAGTTAACATGGTGTGTCAATAAAGAACTGATTTTACAGCCACCAATTAAAAAATGCGGAAGTGTACACTCATCACTTTCATTCATACTATAGTCAGTATCACTCCCTCCTCAACTGAAATGGGCGCCAATATTTTGTGACTTCAAACTATCCTGCCTTTGTTTTTCAGTGACCCACATCTCACCGGTCCAGTGTTGCCTGTTCAGCTCAAATCCCAAGATCCAGTTGTGCGAACGCCTACCCACACACAGCTACAAAGTGAGTACTCTCGCCCCTAATACGCGATTCTCTGCCCATTCTCACGCACGACAGCCCGCCTCGAGGCCTGGAGGAGCCTCGGCCTCCGGAGCCTTCCTGAAAGGCCACGAAACAGGCGCCACAACACCGGGCACATCCCAACCCGCGAGGAGATGGAGGCGCGGATGCCATTCCCCCCTCGCGGCCCCTCAGCGAAGCGGGAGAGGCTGCCCCTTCTCAAGCTCTTTCCGCACGCAGCCGCGGGCTCCGCGGTCCCGCCGCCTCCCCAGGGCCTCGCTGCGCGCCGGCCGCACCGCGCCCGCCCCCGGGACAACGGCAGAGCGCGCGGAGGGCCCCGGCACCCGCGGGGGCCTCAGCCCCGCGGGAGCGGCGCGGCTCGTCCCGGGACCCGCGGGCGGCCCTTCCCCGCCCGCCCGGGCCCCGCGCAGTCCCTCACCGTTCTGGCAGCGCGGCGCGCCGCCCGCAGGGGCCGCGGCCTCCGGGGAGCTGCCGGGCCCGCCCGGAGAAAACGCGGCGGCGGCGGCTGCGGGCCGCGGCGGCAGCCCGGCGGGCGCGGACATGGCTCCTCGCAGCGCTTCTTCTCTGCGTCCCGCTCCTCTCCTTCCTCCTCCTGCTCCTCCGCCGCCCCGACCCACCGCCGGCGCCGAGCGAGGCCGGGAGCCGCGGGAGGGCCCGAGCGCCGCCGCCCGCAGCGCCCCCCGGCGGCGGCTCCGCCGTGAGGCCGCGCCCCGCCCGGCCCGGGCGGAGGGCGGGACGGCCCGGCGGGGAGGGCATGGCGGGCAGCGGGCGCGCCTCCCGGCCGCCGGGGTGTCAGCTCGCCCGGTGCCGGCGGGAACGGCCCGTGTGACGGGGAGAACCCCCCGGCCCGCTTAGGCTGTGTATGCAGGGCTCTGTGCCTCATCTGTGACTCCGTGGGCAGGCCGGGGCAGGGCGAGGAGAGGGATGTGATCATCCTGCCCCTCTGCTCGGCCTTAGGGAGGCACGTCTGGAGTGCTGTGTCCAGTTCTGGGCTCCTCAGCACAAGCGGGACATGGAGCTCCTGGGGTGGGTCCAGTGGAGGGCAACAGAGATGATTGAGGGGCTGGAGCATCATTTATCAAGAATGGCTGAGGGAACTAGGCTTGTTAACCTGGAGAAGAGACAACTGAGAGAGGATTTCATCGATATAAATCTAAATATATATCTATATAGCATATAAATACTTCAACTGGGGGTGCCAAGAGAATGGAGCTGGGCTATTCTTTGTGATGCCAAACAATAGTACATGAGGCAATGGGCAGAAACTGATGTACAAGAAGTTCCGCCTGAACATGAGGAAGAATTTTATAGTGACTGTGCACTGGAACAGATTGCTCAGAGAAGTTGTGATGTTCTCTCTCACTTCACTATCAAGAGATGCTTAAGAACCATCTGGATGCAATCCTGTGCCATGTGCTCTAGGGTGACCCTGCTTGAGCAGGGAGGCTGGACCAGATGAGCCACTGTGGTCCCTTTCAATCTGACTGATTCTGTGAGGCTGCTCCATGTCCCTGTCTCAGGGCAGAGACATGTACATATGCAATACATACACCTGTCCTTATTTTGCCTGAGACATTTTTGTCTGTATAGATAATGTATGCTATTTTAGGTATCAATGTACTCTGGACCACACAGAGAGGTAATGTGTACTGCACAGGGGAAAAGGCCTCACAAGGTGAGGTGAGGTGAAAGCTCTCCCTCTGTAATTATTCTTGTACAGACAGGAAAGCCTTAATGAGATGGGCTGAGTTGAGGCAAGGCTTTTCTTTCAGTGTTAGGAGTTCTCACTGTATTCTATCAGTCTCCAGTGTGGATATATGTTTTCTATTGAGACAGGCCTTCACAAGAAATGGCAAGGTGAGACAAGGGAAGACTTCAGTCTCTGTGCAAAATATATACTTCATATTCTCTCAAGAGGAAGGAAAGTGCTGGGGAGCCTCTGCCATGGTTTAACCTCATCCAGCAACTGAGCACCGCACAGCCCCTTATTCACTCCCCATCTGGCTGCAATGGGGAAGAGAATTGTAATTGTAAAAGTGAAAAAACTCATGGGTTGAGATAAAGTCTGTTTAATAGTTAAAGCAAAAGCTGTACACACAAGCAAAGCAAAACAAGGAATTCCTTCACCACTGCCATGGTCAGGCAGGTGTTCAGCCACCTCCAGGAAAGCAGGGCTCCATCACATGTAATGGTTATTTGGAAGACAAAACACCATTGCTCTGAATACGCCTCCCTCCCTTCTTCTCCCTCACCCAGCTCTATATGCTGAGCACACCACCACATGGTATGGAATATCCCTTGGGTGAGTTGGGATCAGCTGCCCCAGTTGTATCCCCTCCCAGCTTCTGCTTGCCCAGCTCCCTCCCTTGCTGGTGGGGTGGTGTGAGAGGCAGAAAAGACCTTGACACTGTATAAGCACTGCTCAGCAGTAATGAAAACATCTCTGTTTTATGAGCACTGTTTGCAGCAAAAAGCCAAAACAGTCCACACTAGCTGCTGTGAAAAAAATTAACTCTATCCCCTGCCAAAACCAGCACATCCTTCCCCATTGGCTGCTGTTGATAAAGGATTTCTGTTCAGTTTAACACCTTCCACAGTCTAAACCACACACTAAACCATATTGATTTTGACTGTCTCTATCACCTCTCTATCACCTATCATTCACTCAGACACTACTCAAGACTGGGTTAATTGCTCAGGTTGTTTAATTAATTATGCACAATGTCAAAAGCACTATAATATACTGGTGATTTATATTGTCAATACTAAATCCAACGACACTGAGTCACCTTTACTTTTTGCATACATTTGACCAGTCCCTGCCCTGTGTGTTTGCTGCTCTTCCTACTGGTTATTATGCATGTCTGTCATTAACTACTTCTTAAATTTCTTTGCCTGTATGCTTAGCATATGGCCCAGCTCTGACTATTACAAAGCACACAAGCCATCTTTTAATTCTGCAGTAATTGACTGTATTGGAATGTTTCTCAGCCTTCACATCCTATCAGACTATGTAGAGGTGTCTTGTGCTGGCCTCTATTAGTCCTTGGATTGTAGATCCATATCTGAAAGAAATTGTTTCTTCTCTGTGACCTAATGAAGTAGGGCAAGAAATAATGGGCTCAAAATGCAGCAAGGTTCAGGTAAGCTATTAAGAAATAAACATTATTAAGATACTAAAGGACTAAGTGGCATGGGAATGGTGTGACATTGCTGTAATAGAAGGAGTCTTAGCAGGGGTTACATAAACATTTTGAGAATCTGACTGTCAACCAGCAAGTGACCTCCTGAAGTCCCTTCAGGGCATTGTTGTTCTGACAGGGTTAACAAATTCTGTGGTTAAAGTTGTTCTTCTTTCATTGTAACCCTTGTTTTCCCCTCTGTATAACCCATATTCTGTCCTACACAAAGCACTTCTGAGAAATGATTGCATGACAGCAAAATAATTCAGATATGTGGACAAGCAGCTCATTTGTCTTTTCATTCTTAATGCTCTTTGAGAAGGTACGTAACTGCTTCCTTGTACTACAACTGTATTTTGTCACAGCATGCAGCGCATATGAATATGTGTTTTGACAAAGGTTTTTCCTTTCCAAAGTCTCATTTCTCTAACTCCTGGTACTGTGAAACCATAAATACATCCTATATCACAACCTTTGAAAATTATGTATCAATTTAGGATCAAGCAGAAGTAGTTATAGATCATTGTCCTAAAAGCAAGAGGAGGCAACTGGGAATTTTCACATTTTTGGAATGCTTTTACAAAACCTTTTACATGGCTTGATCAATTATTTTCTACAAACAACAATGACACTGTGGTTAAACCATTAATTTGTAGGAAATACAGATGAGTTGGCAGCTAGAGCACAATCCCCTAATGGAAATTCACCATAAACTCAAACCCATTAATTTTGTTTTCCTCGTTTATAATGAATCTGAAAGAATTATCAAGAAATGAGTATTCATGTCTGCTTTTTGTGCTACCATGCAACAAATAACACAGGAGCTGTGTCACCTAGGCCATTGCTTCCACCTAGTCTAGCAACAAACTTATTACAGGAGTAATAAATTCTTTGGCCAGTTGATGGCTTGATTACTAACAGAGATATTTTGACCTTTGTTGGGTGTTGGACACACAAAAAAAATCCCTCTGCCATTTGGGTTTGCTGAACAAATGTGAAAGTGCATCTTGTTACCTCTAACCTGGTAAATGAGGCATTAAATTTCCAAACCTAGAAAAAAAAGGTAATTTTTATGTGGAAGAAAACCTAGGAACAAATAATTATAAACTGAGTCAGAAATAATTTTGAACTTCAGCATAACTAACCCAAGTTTCCTCTGCTTTGTCACACGCTTCAGAGGGAGAATGACAAAATTAGGTGCTTTTATAACCTCCATCAACAAAATATAGCTGTGGGTCACTCTTACTAATAAATATTTAATTATTGTCCTGTATTTCTAACAGGAACTGGGCCACTTCAGTGCAAAGCAATAAGGCTTCACATTTCCAATTGCGTTAACATCACTGCAGTGTGATTGCTTTCCAGAATGAGAACAGCAAATCAAGACTCTTGATGTCACTGTGAAGTGTTCCTCTGCTTGGGTGACCTCTACATTTGACTGACAGATAAATCCCTGCATCTACTGGGTGAGAGCTATGCTATACTTCATTTGCAGCTGACTAATTAGCAGAAGAGGTCCCAGGGTAGTCATGCTCCACTTTAAATAAAAATCTTTCAAAATTCTAAACTCTTTCAAACATCACATCAGTTGTGATGCAGCTCAGTTTTCTTACATATGTACAGATTTACTTTCCATGTAATTTATTTTGTTAATTATCCAGATAACTCCAGAGGAGTTTTGTGTCTCAGCAGTGAGACTGTTTGTCTGCCTGAAGCACTTGGCATGCATTATGGCTGGGCACACAAGACTGAACTGTGCTTCATTTTCGTGAGGGTTTTTTTTCTTTTTGGCCTTTCCTTTTTTTCTCCCCTGGGGTATTTATACCTGTAATGGAAAAGGCTCAAAAAGCAGCAGGTTCTACCTGGGTGTGGTTTTCTAAGGAAAACTTTACACATGCATACTCTTTTTGGACATCATGTTTCCCAATCACTATACAAATTATAGGATAAAGGGGTCTGCGACTACCAACATAATAGTGGTGACCCAGCTACTTTTGACTACATTGGCATCAACAACAGTCTAATTGTCCTCATCCTAGGGAGGCTGTAAATGATGTAAAATAATTATTTAGCTCTTTGCTGGACCAAGGCAATGAGCTCTGCTAACTGCTACAGCTGATAGTTGCTGGTGATAGGTGTTGTCTCTGCTCATACTCTAGTCCATAATGTCCATTATACCTCTTCATATCTGGATATATGACATAAATTCTCACTTAACTTAGTACTCCTGATTGGCAATTATGCCTGATAAGCCTCTTGAGTAAATAAACATACATCTGTATCTAGGCTTGTAATATCCCTGGGTGGTTTCATCAGCTGCAAAATTCAGTCTATGGCAACAGTACTTAGAAATCACCAGGCAAGCTACCACTAAGGAAGAGCCTCAGCTGTACCCTGAGATCAAAATATTTTCATGAAATTATGTTCAAAGGGAAACTCTAGCTGCAAGCTTTCATATGACCTTGGGGCACAGCTAAACAAAAGCAAGACAGTCTGGGAAATTTCTGTAGCTGATGTGCCACATCACAGCTGTAGAGGCATAGTGATGCTGTGATCCAAACTGACTGAGCTGAAGCTCATGAAAGCCTTTCAGTTTTCAGCTATCGAAGTTTTATGATTTTCTAGTAATTTTTACAAGATCTGTAAAACTAATAAACCCCCGAAAGATTTTACTCTCTGGCAGTTTGATATTTTATAGTTTTCCATTAAGAGGGAGCAATGACTCATCTAAACCACTGGAACTGCCTTTTTCTTCCTGTGGCTCCAGATGTAGCACTTGCACCCAAAGCAAATCTTGCCATTGCTTCTATGAGAAAAACACGCTCCACATATGGGAACTTGGGTCCAAAAATTGTTTGCCTGGATGTACATCACTGATTCCCCATGTATATTTTTTATATAATCTGTAAGAAACCAACAGACTCAACCAGAAGACTTAGTTCCTCCTCTGCATTATCTGACAGCACAGGATTCACTGTTTATGTCCATCACAGGTCCTGAGGAACTCAGTCACATGGTAACAGCCTTGGCTTCAAAGGATTTCTCACATAAACGATGGCAATGAGACAGACTCATGTGAACTGTGGATCAAACCATCCAAAATTAAATAGAAGATAATTAAATGATTGAAGCACACTTAAAAGTCCCATGCTGTGGATTAGGAGCTTAATGCTGTAAACCTCAAGGACTTTGTAGTTACACTTTATAAACTCTGGGTTCTTGTGTGCATTTGAAACAACATTAAAAGCTGGAATTGTGTCTGTCGTTATCTGAAGAGACTGCTGTCCTCTGAAACAAATTGAAAAATTCCTCTCTCAATATTTGGCAGTATTTGGAAACTTGTCATGCCAATTAAATATCACGGACAGTGGCTGACCAAGACCAGATTCTGCACTGACTGCCTTTGCCCTCTCATGAGATCAGCTAGAGGAGGCACATGAAGCTCTGTGCTGGTAGAAAAAACACTGTTCAAAGGCATCACATGAAATGACGTTTTCCCTCTACAACAGTACCCCATCAAGTACCTCTTATTTAAGGTCAGACTATTTTCATGAGTAGCAGTGTGTTGTTTTCAGCCAAGGGAACCTGGAGAATGATTTTCAATGTGCAGAAGGATAAATAAATATCATTAATAAAAAACTTATGAATTGATCCATGTAACATTATATGCATGAAAAAAAATTAAACAGCGATGATTAGTTTAATTTTCAAGTGCAAGCTAAGTAATAGCATTCATGGAGAATGACATGTTTACTTATAAATTTTCCAGACATGTAAACTGCTCATCTGAAAAATACTTCTGGGCTTCATAGGTGCATTTACTTTTTTTGGTGTTGAGGATTTTTTGCAGGACAATGGACACATTCAGCAGCTGCACAATCCAGCCTTCTGGTAACAAAGTAACCAGCTCAAGAAACAGGGTCACTGAATCCTTGATGACAGGAAAACAGAAGAGGAGTCAGAGGAGCCAGCAAAAGTTGTCAGCAAAATTCAAGAAAGTAAAAAAGAGAACTCGGGGTTGGCAGACAACCAAAGCAGGATGCGTGAAGAATCAGGTGATCCAATCAGCGTTTAATTTTAGAAATGTGTACAGTTAGGATTAACCAATCATGTATTAGCCAGAGACTCGTGCACAGCAGAGCTTATAATAAATATAGTCATCTGTACAATAAAATGGGCTTCACATGATCATATTGATCATGGCAGGATGTCCTATTTGTGATCCTCCACACTGTATTTTGGTGTGATGCTTTTGCTTTAAAAAGAAGTGAAAGTAGGTCTCTACTACCTTATCTTTTTAAAGCAGCTGGTGCTGTGTGGTTTCACTTTGTAATAGAAATAGTGCAGATTCAAATCACACCTGCAGGAACCATTTTGTATACAAAAGAGCAAGTAGCACAATTTTTGTGCATTGTTTTGTAAGGAAAACTATTTTTCTGTTGATGGTTGCTAGGACTTGGGACAGCAAGACATTGCTGTTTCTTAGTTCATGGTGAGAAACATGTCCATTTTTCTCCTCCTCTGAACTATATCAAATTGCTTTCATTGTAACTGAGGTCCCAGTTTGGGACTGGTTCTGCAAGTAGATAAAAATTTGCTGACAAATTATTTACTTAATTTAATTACTTAATTATTTACTTGTTTTACATAGCTGAAAACAAGACATCTCTGGCCTGACAGCTCTTAGAAATGTGATTGAATATTTTTCAGTTTCAAAAGCACTTTCTTTAGCATTGTGCCTGCTTGTGTAATGCAGTATAAGGAAAGGTGATAAAAGGAATGGTAGCATGTGAAATGCAACTCAATGATTCATACTGAGTTCAGATCCCCTCGCCCTCTTTCTCCTTGATGTCAAAAAGCCTTTTTTTTTTTTTTTGTCATATCAATGTGACTCAAAATATCTGTTTATCTATTTGCATTTTGGCCAGATGATCAAACCAGCCATTTTCTTGAATCCCTTTTAGTATTTAAACAAGTGTGCTTCAGAAACATGTGTCCAAAATTAACCGTGTGTCTAAGTGCCCTCTAGATTAAGGATGTTAAACAAATGTCTGAATATGTACTTGTGTAGCTTCTGAGAATAAAAACAAAAAAAAATTCTGCCAGAAAAATCAACTGGACAGGCCCCATTCCCTGAGCTTGCTTGTTCCTAAGAGTTGGGGATTAGATTATGTTTTTAGAAGATAAAATAACCTGATATGTTCTGAGGTCTTTGAAAGTGGGAGTAATCACATTTGTCCCTGAGAGTCTGGAGCTGTTCAGGAAGCAGCAATAAAGAGTGTTTTTTTTTTATTTCCAGCTCTAGGCTAGACTTGAACAGGGCAACTGGGGTTAAACTTAGCTTTCCTGTTCAAAATTTCATGCTGTTAACTTCCTATAGCTGTGACAACTTCTGTTGCTCTTGTTGCACAGTGTTTGATTGTACACACCGGTGTTGTGTCACAGGAACAAAACCTTTATGTTCCTGTGGGGCGGAGAAAGCAGAGAAATTGAGGGACATCTTTTCCCTGCTCCTTGGAGACCCATCAGGAGATGAGAAACTGTGCTCAAAGATTTTATTTTACTATTCCCAAAGTAAACACATTCATGAAGAGATCTGATCAAGCTCTGTGTGGACCATAAATAAACTGCCCTCTGAGAATAGTTCCAGGTATTTGCATTTCCCAGATGCAGCTGTTACCAGCAAGGATTCTGGTAGCTCTGGACATTAATCTATCCCCAGGATTCATATCCAGGACCAGTAGGATGTCCCAGATTTGAAATAATATTGGAACTGAAGCAACATCACCAGTGAAACTGGTTGCTAATCATATACAGGGGCTTTTATTTGCCTAGTTTGACAGGTTGCACAATACTAAAGAAAAAAACTGATTGCCCTGCAATCTCTGCAGCTGCTTCCTTACACTTCATAAAGACCCCTTTATGAAGTGGAAGGAGAGAGAAGGAAGAGAGATAATTCTTCTCCCTTTGTCCTGCACTGCATTCTTTGGGTTTTGTGGAAAAACAAGAGAACCAGTTCAGATTTAGATTTAGATAGAATTTACTTACCTCAGAGAATACAATACAGGTAGGGAGACAGGCAGAGAGGATGAAGAGCTTTTGTTGCTTTAACATATCAACATTTAACATGTTTCTAATTCTTAATTCAGACTGATGAAATATTTAGTTATTTTCAGGCCTTTTTTTGAATGCTACTTATTAAGGAGCTCCAGCATCCAGTACCTTTGAAGAGTTCATCCCCTGATTCTTCAAGAGTGCTTAGTCTTTCTGGGTGAAATGAAAAAAGCATTTTATCTGACTTTTCTACTTAACAGTGAAATCAGTCTACATTTTTCCCCCAGCGCCCTTCATCTTCTAAGACTTTTTATATCTATCAGTAAAAAAACACCAACAAACCAACCAAAACAAACAAACAAGCAAACCAACTTTTAAATGTAAATGGTGAATGTTTTGAGTTCACATATTTGGCTCTGATTGTATGGCCAATGACTTTAAGCTCTGTTGTTCTTCTAGGCTGCAAGACTCTTGAGACAGGGCCTATGTCTCCCCCCAGGTACTGTAAATGTCAATCACACAGGGAGTGCTCAATAAATGAATAATTACGGTTTTCTTACTGCTGTATGATGTTTCCCTTGCCAGAGATATTATAGTGGAGCCAAGATCAAAACCCATATGGAATAAAAGATTTATCTGTGCAGGAAACCATGCAAGACTGTACTCCTGCACAATTTCAATGTTACTTCTTTGCTTCTTTTTTTGACCTCTGGAGATTGAATGCTTAGTCTGTTTTAATGTTCTTCAGCAGGCTTCAGAGAAAACAATACCCAAGCTCTAAACATTTGCACATTGGGGTATTGCAAGCATGGATATAATGATCAGGATTAGCAGTTACTCCAGTGGGTAAGTTTCCTTCCAAATAATTGACTTTGCTTGACTCTGAAAAGTCCCAAAACATGTGCTTGACATTTAATCTTGACTTCAACAGGAGCTAAGCAGGCGTTTAAGCTGCTGTAAATAGTAACTGTGTCTTAAATATGGACTTTTTGTGCTGTGTCCAGCAGTGGCAGTGGTCACAGGGAATGCATGGGTGTTCAGTGGCTCAGAGGATTTCCCCCCATCTTGTGAGTGTTGGACATACCGTACTTGGATCTGCACACACTGATGGATCCAGCACCACCCTGCTAGCTTCAGATTCGAGCTTCAATGTTAACAGCATTTCTAATATCTCTGCCACTTCTTGTTTACTGAAACCCTATGCGGCTCTGTATCTACAGAAAGTATCAAAGCATTCCCTCAATTCCTTGTGAATTGTTGTCTGTCTGGAAACTACCCTCAGTATTTCTTTAACTTCACACAGCACTTTCCCCAGATAATGGAGGAATACACTTTTCATTATTAACTGCTCAGAAAGCAAGCAGACATCTTTTTCATTTAATGTGTTGAAAGTCAAAAATTTGGTAGTGTTGCACTAGCATAAATTAGCACAAAATTAGATCAGATAGAAGATTCAAGCCTTGGAGAAACTCTTCCCACAGAGGACCCTTGGACAGGGCTGTTCAGCAAAGCCCACCCTGCCTCTTCCGGCAGGAAGGATTACAACCCTCGCATCGCAAGGTCCTGTAACTCAGGGGCAACCCAGACTCCCACCCAGGTAAATACTGCTTTTTATGATGAACACCTGGTCACGGTTGATTCCTTGTATTGCATAAGCACCCGGAAATGCAGTGAAACGGTGGGAAACAAATTCCCCTCTCCGCGGCCTTTCCCACGCAGCAGAGGCAGGACGGCCACTAGGAGATGCTGCTGCTCGCGGAATGCGCCCGGCACCGCGGCAGACGGAAACGAAGGGAGAAATACTCAGTCCAGACTGAGCCATGGCTTTTTTTTTTTTTTTTTTTTTTTTTTTTTTTTTTTTTTTTTTTAAGGCATCTAGAGGAGAAATCTGAGACAGAAATATGTACAAGACTGTTGTGTTGAGTGAAACAGTAACTCACAGTTTGCAGTAATTCGTGAGGATTACTTTTAGCACTTTAAAAAGTCATTGCCTTTTAGTTTGATATAAATTACTAACCCAGGAATTTGCTTCTCTGATCTAGAGTAATGACTGCTGGGATTTGGGTAACAAAAATGTCTGTGTCTCTCTACGTGGAAGACTGTAGCCCACGCAATAATATGACTTCAACATATATTGACAAAAACCTTCCAGGATAAAATGAAATTAAAATTCAGGGATGTAATTAAACAGAGAAATTAGAAATGCACCTGGGATTCAAGTAAGGGGATTTACTATGTCTAGGAAGAAACGTGATAGGTTTAATGGTAATTCCAGTTCAAAACTAAGGTGTTAGAAAAGCTTTTACTGGAGCTCTGCTGAAGGTCTTCCAAAATATGAAGAGTAACTGAAAACTCCATTTATGTGTTTATATTTGCTTGTCACTGTAGCAGAACTCCAGCTGCTGTGTGGCTTTATCACCCTGCACAGTGACAGGGGATGCTGTGAGTGCTTATGTTGGTCTTTTGCCATCAGATAGTACTGTTTTCTGCTGGCTTGTGATGATTGCTGCCATAAAATGAAGAATGTGAAAATTAGTAAAACAACGTCAAATTTATATTGTCCTCTGGAAACATAAATGGTTATTCATCTGCAGGGAGCCCACTTATCATTAATGATCTTTCTCTGTGCCTTTCTTGACATGCTCACTCAACTCTGGGAATTTTTGTGAAGACTTTTTTGTCTTCTTTAGTTTTGCTCAGGAGTCCTTGAGGGATGGGTGGGAGAAGTGATTCTTTTTAGGAGTATTTTGGACATTTAAGATGCTGCGGTTCTCTTGCCCTTATTTTATAGAATAAGTTTAATGTCTTCATAGTTGTGTGTTTATTTTTAGATACCCTCTTTCCATATTTAGTAAATGCAGTTCTCAGTATTGCAGAAAAAGAGGCCATTTATTTGTGTATCTAAATATATAGAATTAAATGTCCAGAATAGTGTATAGATAAGTATCTCAATTCCCAGGCAGGCTCAACTCTCTTTGCAGTCAGCTCCCCCCTCACTCTCCCTTTGGGTTTTCCATATTGTGCTCCTAAAACAAATGTATACAGTGCCATTTTAGGGGACATTCTCCAGTGACTTCCTCCACACAGAAAGCTCCATCACTGCTGCTAGCAGATCCCACTTGTAGTCTCTGCTGAAGGCAGGCCTGGCAGCTACCCTCTGGCAGCTGCATCTATGGGAAACAAAGCATCAGTCCATGACAAAACTAGCAGCACGAGAGGCGGGGGTGAGATGTGGGGAGCTGGGGTCTAAAGTTCCAGGGAAGATGGAAATCAATTTGGTAAAATCTCATGCTGTGTGATACATTTGATATTTTTGCATAGGTCAGCAGTAGTTGGGTGTTACAGCACAACTCCAGGTCAGCTTGTCAATAAGCCAGCTATAATTCTGTGAGGCTTTGCAGGGAGAAGACAGGGAGTTAAATATATTCTGAAAGGATAAAGTAACTTTAAATTTAAATGGCTAAACTGAAAACCTTGTTCTTGAGCAGAAAGCTTATGCTGATAAGTCCTAAGCTTCTACAAAAAGTAGGCCTTGTTGAACAGGGAGCATAAGAAAGAATAGTCTAATTTTTGCTACTTCCATTTCATAAGGTTTGCAGATATTCCTTGTGTGAGAATGTACTTTCGAGGCTTCAAAGTGTTCTTATATGCAACATAAATATTTCTGGTTTTGTTTTCTCTTTAGAAACTGGTTGAAAGATTGTGCTGTTTTCTTCAGCTGTTCCACTGGCACAGCCCAGCTGGAAGGTCTGCCATCAAAATTTCATCCTTGATTATTTCAGTTTCTGGTTGCTTTTTGGGAGTAAGGAAAGGGGACGATCTTAAGATACATACAGACTTTGCAAACAGACTGAGTCCTTCTACAGGCATCACATAGTCTACTTTAGGCTCAAGTTGCTGATATTACTTTACCATAAAGTGGGTGCAGATGTTATTGGTGAGCTGAAGAACACTGGAAGCCTTTCAAAGGAAATGTACTTAAGGAGGGATTTGAAGGAGGAAGTGGCAGAAGTTATTCACGTGAGAGGTTATGATGAAATGTTTATACTTGATCCATAAATGACAGGATGACATTCAGGACTGTGTCACCAAACAAATCATGGGATATTTGATCCTCAAATGTCAAGCCTGAAAAGTCCCTTGGCTGCTTGTGAGAATTTCACAGAGAATTCTTATAGAAGTTAATCTTAAATGTTTGGTCTCCTTTGGAAGGAGGATTAACAGTGCTCCTAAGAGTATCAAAGTAGAAGACCTATTCAGTTGGACAGGAATCTTGATTAACCAGTCTACAGTCACAGAGAGTGAGAAAGACACTAAAGATAGTGGTTGATGCCAATGCTGCTCTTCTTGCAGACAGGTCAATTATGTTATATGACCATGTTATATGAAGCCTTTTGTATTAAAATAATTTCAAAGATAGCACTGTGAAGATGAAGACACCTTTAATGTGAAGATGATAGTATTTCCAATGCTCATCAGAGCAATCAGGAGCTTCTTGGAGGTGAGTTTGGACAATTTTCCTTTGCCTTATAGAATATGAAAGCACCACTTTGAACTTTCTTAAAAATGCATCTTTCCCTAGTGATTAATTAGCAAAGGAAAAATACACAGCCTGATTGAAGGAATAAAATAAAATATAAAAGGAAGTAAGGAATTGGAACAGTTAACTGAAGAGTCTGGTCAAGTCCATTCTTCCCTACTTTCCCATGTTCCACTGTTTACTTTAACTGTACCTCACCACAGTGTTCAGTTCAGTGTGCATAAATTTATAGGGAGTCTCTTCTCTATTTTTAATACACAGATGTATTTAAACACATTTTCACAGAAGGAGGAATTTGTTCTTGCGAAAACTTTTAACATTAGTGGAAGCCCTACTTCTCTGCCCTTTAATTGCCTTGAGACTCTCTAGATGGGGTCAGATCCTTGTCTCCTATCAGTTTTCTAGTGACCACTCAGCCAAGTGAGTTACTAGAGGCTCATGCAAACAGGAGAACGTGGGACTGGGCCTTTTGGTTCTCTGCATGTACCCTGCTGTGCTGATGATCAGTCTTTTTAAAATCAAGACAGATGAGCTAAGAGTAGTAAGTTCTGCAAGCGCAGCCAAGTTGTGTATAGACATTGGGTGATCCACTCATCTTAAATCACTGCCTGATTTCTTCAATTACTCAAAAAGTCAAACCCAGAAACTAACTATCTATGGTCAAAATATTTTTCTTCCCAGAAATCCAGACATATGCAGATTTGAGGCACTTTTTGCTGTTATGATTTTAAGGTGATATCTTCTGAGCAGCTGCCATTTCTCATTGCCGTCAGAGCAGACCAGTACTTCAGACTGTTGCTGCTGGCACTGTGCCTTGTTGCAGAAATAGTTTATTTGTATAGGTTTTTGATTCTTCATATGTTGGAGACCTAATGCATTTTATTCATTCTTCTTCTGTCTGAAGGTAGCCAGTTCTCATTCTCCTTTTATAGACTGTATGTAGATAACAGCTACCAACTGCTCTCATGGAATGAGGACAAGGGTTTGTAGTAATTCTCTCCTCTGTTACTGCAAAGAGCTCTCTGGGTCTGTGCCAGCTTCTTCAGTGCTATCCCACTGTGATCCCATCAATCGAGTTTCAGATCCCTGGGTCTCTCCCTCGCTATCTAATTCTATGCACTTACTTTCCAGTGAGCTCTCTCAACAACACGACACCAAGGAGTGAAGCTAACACCCTCCATGCTGGGTTTTTTTAGGAAGATTTTAAAGAGTTTTTCCTGCCTTGGCAGGCTGGCATCTGAAAAGAGGCAGTTTGCTTTTGGGTTGGCCATTCTGGAGAAAGTAGCTTCATCTCTTAATTTTTATGCTTTTTACAGTCTCATGTGTACAGAGTTTAACTTCCTTTCTCGGTGGAATCGATTAAGAGCTGTTAATTAGGCAGAGACTACATCACAGGTGGTTGAAAATCGAAGGTCAAGATTTTCAAAACGTTGAGGAAGATGAATAAGCAGCATGCTTCCTTTGTAATTGTCTGAGTTGCTGGAGCACAGAATGTATGTAACTTGGACCATTTATTCACATTCCCAAGTATGACCTTTTGAGCTAACTTTAGGTACTTCTGGGAAAAAATCTTGGCCAACTGTCAACAACATAATCAACAAGCAGAGAAGTGAGTTCTAAGTAGACCACCCTGAATTAGTTCTGCTTTTGCTGGCAATTTATATTATTCCCCCCTGGATCTCTCCCTTGAGTAGAATATCCAGTTGGATTTATTGAGGCTTCACCACAAATATGGTAGCAAAGTTCCCTCTAAATTTTCTCATGAGGAAAAAATCAGGTACGAATGAGAAAATAAGGTGTTGCAGATAGCGTACATCTTATTTATAACCTTTTTCTTGAAAGAAAACACCTTCCACCATCTTTAAGCCTTACTTTTTGGATTCTTTATCCTGCAGGACCAGTAAATCTTTGCTAGGCAAAGCTATTAATAAAGAATCAATAACATATATTCTGGCCCTGCACAGAGAATTTGGAAATTGTTGTATATCAGTTGCAGTGGACAGAAAAAATATTTTTAGAGGATATTTAGACTTCTGTGTTACAGCTGGGAGCTGCTTACCTTCTTTTATGAAAGACAGAGGAGCACAGAATTCCTAGCAAACCCACAGGAAACAGTAGATTCTGATGCTTTTTAGAGCAGAGGTACTGCAATGGGCACTCTGGCATGGGTGAGGATTTTAAGCACAGTTTGCCCAGACCTCACTGAGGTCTCAAACTGACATGTGGGAAACTTTTTGGTATTATTGGTATTTATCACCAGACCTTACAGGTCTCCCAGGGGGCAGCTGCAGTTCACTGCCTCAGTCCCCAGCTGTGGAGGTGACATCTGGTACTTTTTCAGGAACCAATCCTCGCTAAAACTAACAACTGGCCTTGAGCCTCCCCTGTTTGGGGACCCTTCCCGTGGGTCACAGTTGGGAATGTACCAATATTAGTTTCTCAGGGGTCACAAAGTGTCGTACCATTTTGTTAAATGGTGATAGTTTTTGTAGATTAGATACTGAAATATAAATTTAAATTTTATCTTCCAAAGTTTTAGACCAGCAGCAGACTATTAGCTTTTTGATGAGTATCATGCAGTAGCATTAGTATTAAGTGTTGAGGGCATTACACAGCCTTCTTTTTACTGCTGGATGGGCAGTCTATATCAAATAAAACCTGTGATGGAAAAGTTGAGAGTTAAATGACTGGTATTTGGTGCTGACACTGAAGAAATAATTAATGAAAACAAGAAGGTATGTAAAGAAAAATAAACCCCATGATAATGAAGTTTAGTACCAGTATGGTGTATATTCATACATTATGCTCCATGAGCCTCTAGCGCTAACCACTCACAGACAGAAGAACCCACTAGTAGAAAATCAGGAATTAGTTTCAGTACTAATCGAAATTGCACCTCAGGTGCAAAATACCTTAAAAATAGTTGTATGTGGGAAAGCACTGTTATTTGCACTAAATATTTAGTAGTGCATGTGAAAAAAAATAATTACTTTGTGCTGTAAGGATAGGTGAGTTTAATGAGAAAATCCCATAAAATATTGCCTTCAATTAAATTGGTATTCCACGCCCATGTGCAACTTGTTTTTGTTATCTGCTTTTTACCTTTCTTCTAGCCTCTGATTAAATAAGAATCCCTTTTGGTGTCTTTTGCATACACAAAACATCAAATCTGAATTTACTTCCCAATTTCATGCTTGTTTATTTTCTACTGATTTACTGCTTAGTTATAAGTAGCAAACCCTTTTTTGTCCCTATTTATTTCAGTTCAAATATTATGGTGGATGTTGCAGGTACCCACCACTCTTGGCACTCTACATGCAGAAAACAGACAAGGATCTTTGCAGGAATGCATATCCCAGTGTAGAACACTTCTGCTAATGTGATTCAGGTGCATATATTCATAAGACAGAAGTGGAAGAGGAAGGGAAGACATTCTGTTGGCTGATGGGTTTTGCCAGCTTGGTAAGACCATGGTGGATCCCCACCTTGTTATCTTGTTAGCTGGTGTTTGAAAGGAATGCATACTCGTCATTCCAGAGGTTATAAAGAAAAAGAGCAACCGGGATTGTCTCATAATGAAGAGCAGTGAGGGGAGTAGGGTGAACTACTGAGGCACAAACTGGTGTCAAGTCAGCAGACACATTTGGCTGAGGCAGTATTTTAAATTCACAGTTAGCTACAGATTATTTGTGAGATGTACCCCAAAGACTGAAAATACCAAAAGGCTCCTGAATAAAATGTATCTGGAGAAGAATGTTCAGGATACTGGTTGCTGTTCGATTCAAGGACACATTATTAGTAGGTCATTGCTTCATTTCTGGTATAGGCAATTGCTGTCTTGGAGGCATTTCTATTTGCATTCCCTCTAGGAACACAATCTTTCCTTAGAGAATGTTTGCTTAGTTTTAAATCTAAGCAAGAAAAAATTGTAGATCTGCTAGAAGGAGTAATCTATTTTTTATTTTCAGGGAGTTGGGCTCACTTAGGGCAGGTCTGAATTGGTTTTGTGAATCTAGGAATGAGATGGATTTAGAGATACTTTATTTTGCTTTATTTCTCCCTATAAGATGATTTTTACCACCTTTAGATAAGATCTGTGTATGGAATAAATTTCATTCCTACCTATATTAATTTAGATTTCAATTTGTTAGCATTTTCTTGAGTAATAAAATTAATCAGTATTAATTTTCTGGTTCCTAGCACCATAGGTAGCTGTAACACAACAGTGGGACAATGAACAGCTATTTCCCTCAAGTTTCTTGAGATCCCAGGGCTGCACTGTAATCTCCTCGAGGTTTAACATGCATTTAGTAACAGCATAAGTTCTAGCCACAGAGGATATGATTAAAAAGTGCTGAAAGAAATGTTGATATTTAATTTCCTTTACATTAGCAGTGGCATTCCAAAAAGAAATAAGAGTTCAGAAATTGAACAAGCGAAAGAGAGAGTTGGGGAAAAGTTTCAGTTTTCTACTGTGCGTTCAATTTTATTTAAGGGAATGAGATTTACTTATGCATGAGGAGTGAGAAGGCAGTGGAACCTCTCTTCAGGATCCTGGAGTAATTGTGCCCTGTTCTGGGTATGCCATTGACAAAAGAGTCAGTGGCAAACTCATTGTATTGTTTTTCTCTGAATTGTCTCCAGTTGTGGTCTGAAGCAAGCTTGGCTAAGCAATAGGCAATATGATATCCACATATGTTAACCAACACAGTAAAAGCTGGTAGGAATGAGTTAATACAGCAGGAGTGGATAATTTAGGTGAAATTGAGGTCTCTGGTTTGTGACCCCTGTCAGAGTTGACAGTGGCAGCTAAATCCTAGCTGCCCCAGCTGGCTGACCTACCTTTTTTTTTTTAAGGTTGCTGCTCCTGTGGCAGAAGTGATGGAACTGCTGTACCTGCTCCTCAGCAGCAGTGCACTGCTCAGTATTTTACCATAAACTAAAACCAGTGTCACTTTACATTGATATATTTTGCACTGTGGCATCAGTGGAGCTGATGCGTTGCTTGCTATGCTATCTCTGCCATTGCAGTAGCAAATTTTGACAAAGGGACAGAGAAGTATTAAGGGGTAGAAAACTTTTTGGGTGTCATTGCTGGGAACTATGTACCATAGTGCTAAACTGGGAAAATGTAAACTGTAGAGGGGAAATATAAATTCCCTATTAGTGCCATATTATACTATTACAGCAATCTTATATTTTCACAAGGTTGCCTACTATCTTCGACTTTGAATTGTAGCTTGACAGTTTGACATTTTATAGTGGAATTCCACCCGAATCTTGGTTCCCAATGTCAACTGGCAAGGCTGTTAATTTATCAGACTCTTTGCCATTTGCTTGACCTCATCACAGAGTTCACAGCATTTTGCAAGGATACCAAATGCAGGTCCTAGCTCCAAAGGGAGCAATAAACAATCAGACCATGACAGACAATTAGATCAAGGGATGGATGCAAGTCTTTTTCAACAGCATGGTAGAGAGCTTGCTACAAGCATATTGCCTGAATGAGAAATTCTGTGGCTGGAGAGGAGCTCAAGCAAACTCAGGAGGGAATGACTTGACCCTACCAAACTACAGATTACCAATATAAAGAAAACCATCTGAAGATACATTGTCTGAGAGATGCAGTAAAAAGATGGGATTCCAGGCCAGAGTAGTACAAAAGATCACAAAAAATATGGCTTGGATTTCTTGTATCTAGGTTTCATAAAGCTCTAGGAATCCAGGAAGTTGAAGACTCCACAAGAGAATGAACACTGTTTCTCCTTCACCCTCAGGAAAGCACCACCTTGTAATCATTCCTATGAGAGTGAGTCTCAACTTTTGGTCAGTGGAGACACAGAAGAAAAAGCAAATAAGGTTAGGTAGCAGAGAGAGGGTGAGACCCACAACAGTCATAATGCTCTGAACTGCTGCCTAAGCATGGAATTAATTTTGCATGCCTTGGAGGTGTACTGAGATTTTAGTAGGACTGTTTTCTGCCTTTGAAATGGAGCAAGACTAAACTAAATGCAGAGTATGTGAGATCCAGTCCAATATGTAGAATGAACTGGGGTTAGTGTGGGAAAGCTAAATATAGAGAATGCCTCTAATCAGAGTTGGAAGGCCAGGAATGGAGCAGTATCGCACACAAGATGCAGAAAGACATTCAATTAACTTTAATTCAAATTCAAGGTTTTGGTCTGTGCTGCCTTGATGGCTGAGCGTGTGCGTCAAAGTACCCATGATATTTTGGTGAGGGCATTGCTATCTGTTGAGATTTTCACAGCCCGCATCTAAAATCTATTTTTAGACTTCAGCTCTTACAGGAGAAAAAAAATAAGGGCAAACTAGGATAATTTTCTAACAAAGTCTTAGAAAAATATTAATTTCTAGGCTGACAACCTTAGTGGCCGGTTACAGATGAGCTACAAACCCCGGAAAATGGGGCTTATAATGGAAACTGCAATTCAACCATGTAACGATAGCATTGCAGATGGGATATGGTAACACATAGCCATTCCCTGCCTGACTGAACTGGCTGTCTCAGAGTTCTGAGGAACTTACCCACTCTGTACCCATCCACTCTGGGCTGGAAGGGAATCAGCAAACATCTCCGTAGATGCGAATCTTCAAAAATATCAGCATATTGAGTAGTATCATGGCTGATTTCAGGCCTGGAAATAGGAGAAGGACATTTGGAATAGACTGTAAATAGCTGGCAAACTGAAGAATAGCTTGCTAGGAGAGAGAGGAAAGGAAAGAGGAAAGAAGCATCACTTCAGTGGCTTAAACCATGCCCATAAAAAAGGGACAGATGTTTTCTATTGGAGCATCCCCTTATAAAACAGCTTCATCCCTGCAAAGCAGCACACTGCAGTTTCTATATATAACTGCAGAGTAACACAACAGGGCTGAGGGTTTACAGAAACTTGTTTACTTGTAAAACATTAGAGACAAAATCACATAGCTAGGAGGGGGATTCTCCTGATAAGCCCCCACTATTTCCATGTACAGCAGTATACTGGTTTTGTCTGCCTTCACAGAAGGTGCTGTTTCATTCCTGCAGCCAGTGATGGTTGTCAGTTTGGATTGCTACTTTTTGCATTGCTGTAAAAGCATCCAGAAGGTTGAGCTTTAGGCCATCCAAGGCCAGATAATTGAGGGCTAATGTAGTCTCCATATCCTTAAGTCTGTTTCCATGCACAAGTGCATTATAGTGTTTCATTACCAGATCATATAACAGTGTGATGTGACAATGTGACATACTATTCAGCAAAACAGGAAATGTTGAGAAACCTTTTTGTATTATTCACATCAGCAGCTTTGAATAAAAAAAATGGCATGCCCTCCATGATGGAATGAGTATAGATGCATTAGTATTCCTCATAGAACATCACTCTCGTCATTATGGTAATGACAGATTTTGCATGCTTAACCTATCACTCATAAAAAGAGTATGTTTGTTTCCATAGATCCAGATTGTTCTCCCCCCAACATATACTCAAGTAAGTGAGACAATTCCAGGATTAAGGGTCTCAGTAATGTCAGTAGGATTAAGGCAAACATTTTTCAGAAGTGGCTGGGATTTAAGCCTCTTTCTTTAAAGTGTTATTTTTGATGCATTCCAACAAGCAGAGTTTTTCACTAGTATTTTTCACATTCTGCAGTGCCTCAGCTGCAAAATCTGGATTCAGATTCGTAGCTGAACCAAAATCTCAGGTCTTCTGCCCTTCACAGAAGCAGGATAATTAGTTTTATGATATCCAGATTCCCTAGGAGGAGGGCTTAGTATCAGGAGATAAGGATTCCTTTTCCAGATATACTCTCAGGTACATAATTTCACTTGTATTGCAGTTTCACCGTTTCTGACAAAGAGGTTAAATAAACTTTTGTATGTGGTGAAAGAGAATCATATCTGTAGGATACATAAAGCATATTAGTATATCTATATTCAAAGAGTTATTTAATAATATAAAATATTTCAACTCAGAAAAAAATTTCTTTGAGGACACTCTCCCAGCCTTATAAAAATGTCCAGATTTATTTGTTTCACAAGCATTCTCATTCAATCCTTGTTAATTATTTCAGTCCACGAGGTCTCATAGGCAGCCCAGTCCCCACAGGGCATCAGCATTTGGGAAAGCTTTCCCTGACTGTAGTTGGCTCGAAGTGCCGCTTGCTGTGCAGTCACGGGGCAGGCGGGATGCTGCTCGCCAGGGTGTGAATTCGCAGCACATTAGCTGCTCTCCATTAACTCCCGTAGTAGCAAATGTGTCATTGTGCTCACAGGAGCGTTCTTAGTATAGATTAAGACTATCCACACAGGAAACTAGTGTGGAATAACTAGGGCTGTATAAATTCACATCTTAGCTTAGCTGGCACTATAGACAAGCCTGCTGTCTATCCACCTACTTATTTTGTGTGTTTGCAATACTACTTTTCTTCAGCTGCCTCACTTCTGAATATGATTGTTATCTATCTTCCTTTCTGTCCTTGAGAGTCATTTGTTGCATGCTGCTCACCAGGCAAACCTTCAGTTTCTGCAGCTGCCCTCACATGTAGTACCAATGGTCTCTGAACCCTCAGCATTAGGTTGAATATGTGGATGCCGCAGGCTGGAAACTCAATTTAAATTCACTGCCATATTTCCAAACGCAGTTGGTATTTTCTCTGTGGCCATCCTCCTCCATCCTCCACAACTGACTTCATCTTTGTCTTCCTCCTCTGCAGCCCTTTGTAGCTGGCTTGTTTAGAGCTGTTTGAGAAACACAAAGTCTTAATGCAATCTAAGCGTGAACTTGCTGATCCCATATTCTGAGAGTAACATGCTCAGGGGACCACATGGAACTGTGCCTGATCAGAATTGTTATGATTTAATTGCTCATTTCATAATAAACTCAACAATTCTAAATTGTCCAAACTCCTTTGGCTGGGTATAAAGCTAATCATTGTAGCCCAGAAATGCTGTAAACTTCCCTTTTGCACTTGCTCTGCCTCACTGCTGGCTTTTATGCTGTTGCTCAGGCTTGTTGCCTGGTGGTTGCATGGTAAGCTGCTTGGGACAGGATTGATGTCCTTTATACTTCATCAGGGTCCGGGAGAATGGGGGACCCCTATCCTGTTACACGGGGCACAGCCGCAGCACAAGTGATGGTGATCGTGATTACAGCTGACAACTGAAATAAATGGTGCTCTGCAGACCTTGTCCACTTCAGCTACATTAACATGAAAGGCAGAGAATACAGCCATGATCCCAGTGTTGAAAACTAGGATGAAACTGGTAGTTCTACAGTTGTATTTTCCCTCCCCTTTTCACAACCAGATTACATACCATATTAAGAACATTTTCCCTCATGCTTTTCATTATTCCTTTGCCCTCAATGGTGCAGGGATGCAAGAGCAAGCCTCGCTTTTCTACACTTTCTGTCTTTCTCCCTTGCTAAAGTATGTGGGACTCGATGCCTAATCCATATAATTTCTAGGGCATGCTGCTTGAAGAGAATACACCATTATTGATAGAGGACATCACCAAAATGCTTGAACAATGCCCCATTGTGAGGGTGGAGAGAGGTTGTTGATGGTTGAGCTCCAAGCTTTGAATTCCCTCTTCTAACCCTGCAACTGACCTTTAAGATCCTTTTTTCCTTTCCCGCTTCCCCTGTCTTTTCCTGAGGAGTCCTTGTTGCCTTTCATTTAATAAGGGTCCTTGGTGTACTCATTTGTGTGGTGATTTGCACTTCCAGCTCACAGATAAGCAATAATCAGGAAATTAATTTCTTGAGTTCCAGAAATAAAAAATAATGGTCCGGAGACCTTAAATATTGCATTGAAGGATGTGCTTTGCAGAACAGAAAGACAACTGTTCCCCACCTGCTCCCAGCTTCTGCACTGTACCTCTTTCAAATACAGAGTTATTAATTCAGTAAGTGGGAAATTCTCCTCAAAATCCTCTCTGAAAGCTTGATGAGGTGTATGCCCACTTCCCTGTAACTCAGGCAGGATTCTAACTTTTAATCACAAGGCTATAATAAATAATGGATTTTAGGGGAATTTGGAATCATTGCTAAGAAGTCTTACTGCTCCCCAACCACAGATGGAAAGTTCTTTCAGATGGACACCTTGTACTGATTTTCTTGCTGAAAACCTTCATAAATGTAGATTTTGGCTTCCTACCCAGGGCTTTGAAGAAATTGCTCTTATAAAATCTCTTCTCCCCTCACTGAGAGGTTTTTTCCTTTCTAAAGCTACCAGTGTCTCAATGCAAGTGAGTTTAGCCAGGATGTTTTGCAGAGCATATATTTTGAAGAGGGCATACCTACTTCTCACTTTTGACCCTGCAAGCCTGCACTCAGGCACTAAGATTACAAGCTTACTCAAATGCAGCTTTTAAATATCCAAGTGTGTGTGTGATGATGATTCCTAGTTTCTGGTTAAGTCAAGTAGGTAATATTTATGATGGTCTTCAGTTTTAATTTCCATGTTTTAAGTAAAAACATATTACTAGTTTTGTAAACAATGTGATGAACAAATGTATTTCTGAGCTTCAGCACTTTAACTTCTTTGATAATATTGGCTTTTAATTATTTAATTAATCTAAAAAATAAGTATAAGCAGATTAACTACTGCCAGTGTGAATGTTTGGATTTATTGATTTGACAGTTTAACACTGACCTCCTGTCTTGGTCAATATTTGCCTAGGAGGTTATTAAATCTTAGTGTCTTTTACAAATGTCAGTATATATATGGTAACTAGAACAGAAGAAAATTGCAATGCCAGAAGTTTTATTAACCAATAATGAAAGTTTGGTAAAATTAATTATTTTCAGGTTAAAGTCAAATTAATCAAACCACTGGATTGCTTTTTTAAAAGTGGTCAAGCAACTTGACCTGCAATTTAGGGATGCTTACTTTCAATTTATCTGAGTTTAATAAAGGAAAGCATAGAGCAGGGGTGGGGGGAGAAGAAACAGCCAAGACATCTGATTTATAGTGGAATAAAACATTTTGTTTAACCACAGATTAATATATTTGTTTGGATGTGGAAGAAAAGCCAACTGAAGGAACAAAAAGAAAACCACAACTCTTTTCCTCACACTTCAGGTAACAAACAGAAAAAGTAAAGCTCTGAGCAGTGCTTGTTACTGCATTTGCTATATTTCACTAGACATATCAGGAAATTTCTCTTCATTATGGCAGTCTAATTTAGATTTTAAGAAAACAGGGGCAAAAAAAGACAGACATTTATCTCCAGGGAGGAAAAACTGATTCAGCTGCAGCCAGCTGTTTCCATACATTTAGCAGAGTACATTCCTTCAGGGCTCCCACACTGCTGACCTATAAAAGGTGAGTGCAAGTAGCTTCTCAAGGTGTTATCTTTCCAGGCTAGACAAAAGACTGTTAACAACATGAAAAAGGGAAATAGTTTCCCTTTTTCTCATTGCTGGAGGACTTATTTTCCTCCTTCTAACAGGTTTCTCACATCTCTGCCACTTAATAAAAAAAGGAGATGGCACCGGTCCCCATCACACATTCTTCCCATTTCTCTGGGCATAGGTATTTAGCAAAAAGGAATGTTCCTCTAAAGTTTTGCCCAGCTCTTCTCTGAATTACTGCAGGATGGCTCATGCCATTCCACAGCTGTTGTCTTGTTTACATAGCATGGTTTAAATGGACATTCCCATCATGGGACATATGGAGCATGGATGTTACATACTGCATTCTAGAATAAGGCTAGTTAAATCCCATTTTTATGGCTTGAGTTTTCAAGTCCCTGTGAGACTTTGCGGCAGGAGACTGACAGGAGGGACAGGTGTATCGTGGCTTCAGCCTGGTGACAAGTTTTCACATTCAGCTGCATTCTTCCAGCAGCAAAGGGCCGAGCAGCTGGCAGCCCCCAAGCCTCCTTGCCTCTGCAGGAATGCCTGTGGCAGGGAGAAGAATGTGCTGGGTCCCTGCCCCATCACGCAGCCGCATGGCAACACAGGCACGCCTGCTGATCCCACTTGTCAGGTGAGGCCGCCCTCGGATGCAGCCTCTGTTACCTCTCTTTACCCTGAATGGGGACCTGGGCTTCTTACCTGGAGAGATGCTGAGCATTTTTAGGCAGTAGATCTCATAACAAAAGACATGCAAAAAACTAGGGCTTGCTGAAATCAGATTTTTTTTTGCAAACATTTTCAGGTTTGGAAATTGATTGAAAACTAGACATAGTTAATCATGTTTCCTTGTTTGTTTAAACAGAGATTTTAATAGGAATATATTACACAAGTTTTTGTAGGATACAGTGTGAAAAGGGTCCTTCTGAAGCCCATTCTGTCTGTGGGCAAGCTAAGTCCAGTAAGTGAGCATTCCTAGATCCTTCCTGTGCCTATATTAGGAAGCTCTTCTGAGGAATAGGTGTATAACACAACTGAGAAAGCCCAAAACCAGATAAAAAGTGGGCTTCTTTTGATTGCATGGCAGCTAAGGGCAACTAGATATGAAGCAAAGGGCTAAATTACACTTTGTACTACATGGATGTGCTATGGAGGAAAGTACCTCCATAGCACATCCACTCCCCTCCACTCTCTGTCTTTCCCTCATGTTGCATCCCTCATGGTCTGCAGAAATATTTCTTCATAGTTCAAGGGGAGGAGCTGGCACTGCTGGCCAGGATGAGAAGTTTCTGTAGAAGCATAAAGCTGGGGTCAGCAGGTGGGGCATATAAATACAGACTATCCTGCCAGAGCAGGCATAGGGAAGGCTCCCTGCAAGGTCCTTCCCCCAGCTTTCACCCAGGGTGTCCCTCCTCCTTCTCTTGTGCACGTTTGTGGTGCTATGGCAGTGAGCAGGATGAAGTACTGCACCAGACCCCCATCCTAACTATTCAGGCTATGAACCCAGCCATAGGAAAAATAGCCAAGAAAATGCAGGAACCAGTCACCGTCTTTGGCTGTAAAAGAGGAATGGTGTAAGAATCCAGGGTGAAGTTCCAGCCCCACACCCCGTCACATCAGCTATAGCTGGCAGGCAAGCACTCTGCAGAGTCTTTTCTTGCAAGATGTGTTATAGGTATTTCTGCATACAAACTATTTCCTCTTTTTTGTTTTCGCCTTTGAAGGTCACTGTAAGGGTGAGCTGCGTCATTGCACAGGAAAGGCAGGTGCTAAAATTGCCTAGTCTAAAAAATCAGGCAAGAGCATTAGCTCTTCTGCAAGGAGAGCAAGCATCTGGAATCTTTCTCCTTTCACAGTAATCCCATTTGCTGTGAAATGATTGAACTCAGATCCCAGAATTTTCCTTGAAGACTATCTACAAGTACCAGCCAGCTGATCTGCAGCAATCTAGGGGGTAGGGGATATATAAATCCCCCTCATCTCTGGCCACCTTCCTCCCACCCTCGTCCAAAATCATATTGTCTCCCTTGCAGTCGCAGCAGCAGCGAGGGATGCATCCACACCGCGGCAGGGAGGACAGGGCGGGTGTGAAGCTGCGGTGTTGCCTGGTAACCACCTGCGGGGAGCCCGTGGTGCTGCATCTCTCAGACAAATGGGTGCCTTGCAGCTGGCCTGAGCATCAGCAGTGCTCAACGTGGGCCCCTCCTGCGCAGCAGCTTCACGCTGGGCCGGCTGGTTGTAGCATTTGAGTTTGGCTCCTTTTCTCATCTCTGCAATTGATGTTGTGCCCTTCGAGCATGGCTTTGGAACAGCCCAAGTTCAAAAGCACAATGCAAGCCTATTATTCACAGATGGATAAGGATCTGACCCTCAACACCGTGGCAGAAGGGCTCAATGGCACAAGAACTCATTTATTTATGAAAACATTCCTATTTGGTTTTATTTATCATATAGCGTTTTATGATGGTCTGAGAGTCTGTTATGTGATATACTTAAAATACATTTTGGGATTCTGACATATTTGGATTTGGTCAGATGTGGAGCTTGGCTCCAGATCAGACTCTCACTTACATTAAATCTAGTTGCGGTATGAAACCCTAGAACTAGGATTTGCATTCAAACTAAACAATACTAGACTCCTACAAGCAGTTCCTGTAAGAGCTCAGCTATATTTGGTGGCTACCTGAGCAGCTGAGGGTTTAAATAAAGCCAGTACTGCTTCTCAACTTTTACCAGCATGATCAGCAGTCTTGTTGAAAAGAAAAAAGAAATTAGGATTATTTTTGAAACCTAACTGAAATATAGGCTTCTCCCAAAAATGAAAAAAAAGGAAAATGTTAATTATTCTTTCTCTAATTATTAATAATTATTATTTTTAAGACTTTCCTTTCCCTATAATTTTCTTAGCTGTGTATGAGCCAACAACTTAAGGGGAAGAGGAAAGATGACCAAAGCAATGTGAAGTATCATATATTAGATGGTGTTGAACACCGATACCAAATTTGTAACTTTGCACATTACTGGCTTAAAACTCAGAAAGAAAATCCAAACCAGAATCAGAATGTAGCAGAACATTTACTTTGGCACACTGAACATGGAGGCACATATTTAGAACAGCTTGCAGAGGAAGAGTCACACCTTTAAAAAACAAAGCCTTGTGTTCACACCTCACTTGTGAAAACTGGACCTAAAAGTAACATAACGGTTTCACTACATTAAGCATTCTGCAGCACATGGAGCCATCAAGAACTTCCTTAGTTCCTGGAAACTCTTAGATTTTTAAGACCTGTTCCTTGCCATGATCCCTGCAAAGATGCAGGTCAGGATCATGGGTGCTCCTGACACAGCACTGGCACTGTACAGGCTTCAGGGGCTTCCTCCTCAGTTTCATACCCAGCCACATCATCCCATTTTGTTCCAGCAAGGAGGCACCCAAACTGCCAATGGAACATGGCTATGGAAGGTAATCAGGTAATTCACTTGAAAAGCACGCTCCTGGTCTGAGCTAGACCATTAATGTCTGCCAGCCTGGTGGGGCAGCAGCTGCTGAGCAGCTCTTATTGTTGCTGTAGGCAGGGGTACAGCCCAAAGGTGCCCCTTGCAGTCTCTGCCTCTCTGCTGGTGATCTGGTAACACAGTAAAACCTTAACTGGTTCCTGCCTTCCCTCTCTGTGCTCAGTGCCACTGCACATACTGACATGTTCATGAAGCTCTGCACGTGCCTATGAAGCACAGCAGGCAGTATGGAAATGCTCTGTGCTCTTTTTGACAATTATGCCATTTTATTTAATAGTACATTGGCTAAAGGCTCCCCTGGATGTTGCAGATAATTCCCCCAATATTCCTCCCTGGTAAATGAGGAGGAGTCATCTTGTTTCCTCCTGGTGCTGCACCCCAGGAGTATCTTCTTCCCAGTTTGAGCTCCTCACAATGGCCAGTAGGTCAGCCTTGACGAGGCTCTGCATAACGTTCACATAGACCCAACCCCTCTGCCTCCTGATGTGCAAGACGTGTCTGCCTGCCTTAGTAAATGTGTTTGTGGTATCAGCAGCACTGAGAACAAACCAGCCAATGGGAAGAATTCAAAATCACAAATGAGGCAGATATTCATTAAAAAGGGATGAGACTGTCTCTAAATCTTCAAAGCACATAAAATGAATTTATTTTCAAATTCACTAATGGTCTGAGACTTCAGGACTCACATTTTCAAACTCTTCTGAAATCTAGAGGACAAGAACTTTTCTCATTCTTTCTCCCCTCTGAAGGAGCTGCCACCCATGGTGGTGTCTTGCAGAAAAGGACCAGAGGAAAGTGTTTTACTCTGAGACATTCCCAGATTTCTGGCTACATAGTCCTGCTCAGCAGCTGAAGAAAGCACACCCAGAAAAAAAATAAAGACATGAACAAAAGCATAAAGAGGAAGCCCATGGCACGAGTGATTGTGTATTTTGACATGAGGAGGAATAGCAGAGGCCAGGAACAAGTCAGAGTGTTGGCATGAGGTGGTGGCTCAGAAAGCTGCTTCCACAGTCAGTTCTCAGTGGGCTGGCACGCTGTGTGGCTCTGCTGGGCCCTGCTTGCTGCAGAGGAGCTGCCTGCAGCAGAGCACCCGGCCAGGGGCAGCCCCGCTGCACAGCCCCACATTGCACAGCCAATGGCAGCCAAAGCTCTTACTTTGCAGCCACTGTTAACAGGAGAGGGGAAAAATATATTAAAAAAAAAAAAAAAAGCAAACAGTAATGTAGTAATTTTCCTCTCAGCACTGGTACTATTACTGGTGTCCCTGTGTATGGCTCACACAGGATTATGTACTATGTACACCTTCAAAGAACCATCCTCAGAAATAGGGTTCATGTCCTCTCTCACCCTCCAGTGCTGTAACTTTTCCAGAGGGAATGATACTTTATTTAAGCATTCCTTCATTACCCTATCTGCTACTTCTCTCACCTGGGAAATAAAGGTTAATTGACCATATGCAATTACTGATTCATATCACAGTCACATGAGATAGCTGGGATTAACTAACAATCATTGCAAAAAAAGGCAATGACTATGCTAGAAATGCCTTGTAATCCTCACACAAAACTAGGAATTGTGACCAGCATACTACCCAGGTAACTAAACTGTGCAGCCACTCAGACATCTCTAGAAGCTAGCTATATGCAGCTAAAGAAGCCATATATGAAAAATTGCAACATCCTCAAAATCTTAAGTATTAAGTGCCTTCTTTCTAAGATTTCTAAGCTACAGTTCATATATGCCCAGATCATTTTCATTTAAAACTAAATTTCATGCAGGTGACCTATCCTCCTCCTCCTTGGTTTTCTTTTCCACTTTGTTAGCAATTAGTACTATAGAAAAGACATCTTTAGTCCAGAGTAGATTTGCTACTAATTTAACAGTTCATTGTTAGATAATGGAAAAACAATTTAATCAAAGGCTGGAACTAAATGGTTCATCTGAATACAGAAATGCAGTTTATTATTTTGGACCTATGTAGAAATGGCATTTGATGGCTTATGCTGCCATTGTAAGAAGGAAACAGAATATGAAACTGGGTATTAACCCTTCAATCTGCCTGCCACAAGCAGCATCCCTGTCCATGAACTGAGACTGAACTTCATAGGAAAACACTTCCTTTCCCAAAAGGACCCACATGAAGCCATCTACTCCAATGGGGTTGCCCAACCCTACACCCCACAGCACTTTCCCATCAATGCTAGAGCTGTAACTTGTGAAGTACTTAAGGATTAAAGACACTGTGGAAAAAAAAAGGGTTGTATTTTTCAAGCTCAAAGAAGGCTAATAAATAAATGAATCTTTATAGGAGTCTTAGAACATCATATGGCTTCAGGCAAGTACATGTTCCTTTTCAGATCAAAACAGAGGGGAAACATTTTTGGTCTCTGAATGAAAATGGGTTTGGAGAGGAAGCAAACAGCATCACTTAAATGGAAGAGAAAAAGAAAACAGCACAAAGAGCCATATGCCTGGCATCCTTGAGAGTCCTCAAGAGGGGAGGGAGGGAGGGAATCGTGTTAGAAGGGTGAGATGTGGTCTTCCCTTGTGTAGATGGGAAATAAGAAAATAACTTCAAGAGGTAAGAAATGCCAAAGAAATAAAAGAGGTATGTTAAAGGAGGTGTTAACAAGGATTAGTTTTCCTCAATGCCTTCCCTGAAATCCAATGTAATATTAATCGGACTTGAATACACATCTCATGGGGAAAGAACAGTGATCTTTGTGGCCTTAGAAAGGATCCTACAAAATTCACATCAGCACAAGACGTAGACAAGGAATTTAGGTAACTTCTTTGCCTTTGGCAGATTTCATTGGCCTGTGGCAATGCCATTAGTTATGTGGCCCACAAGGAGCTCCTGCCAACACATAGCTATAAACACATATCCCTTTCCATCAGCACATCAAGAGACAGCACTGCAAGCCTTTGTACAGAGTGTTCAGGAAGAGGTAACAGGTCTGTCTTCAATGGGGGTTTGGCAGTAGAGCTCTGCAGAGACCTACAGAGCTTGGATGGGGCGGCATTGCAGCTGCAGTTGGAAAGGGGACAAACTGCTGGAAAGAAGGATGCTGTCTCTGAGCTAAGGGGAAGATGGGACAAGCCTTTAATTGGGGGAGGATCACAGGAGCCACAAGAGGAAACAGTGAAGGTGTGACATAAACACAGAGGGTGATTTTGATGGGTCCCAGCTCCTGACTGTAATAACTCAGTACATGTTAGCATCAAATCTGGAAGAAGCAACATTCAGGCAGACTCCTTTGAAGAGCTGATTGCTCCAGCATGCTGTGATTCAAGAGGGTATGAATGGCAGCAGCAGTAAGCCTACCTACAGCTTATCTGCATTTCTTTGTTAATGTATCTTTTCAAATCAGCTTCTAGTGAAAAAAAAAAAAAAAACAAGAACAAAAACCAAAACCCAAACAAACCAGCCTTCAGATGAAAGCATTAGGGCAGCATGCAGCTCCCCTGAGAAGCAGAGCAGGAGTTTGATGATGGTTGAATGTTGAGGAGCAACTAGACTGCAGCACAGCTGCAGTCTAACCCTAACCCTAACCCTAACCCTAACCAAGAGGCTGCAAAGGCCCTCAGACTCTCATATTGGTCCAAGAAATTTTACATCACAGTTGTAGCTCATGAAGTTTTACAGCTGATTTATGGTATGGAAGAATTTCAGAACTCTTCACTCTTTATAAGTGCAAGGGACTTTTCCTATAAATACAGATTGAGAAGAAGGTTTTGTAGGGTTTTTTACACATTGTAATTACATAGAAGCATGCTATCACTTGCAAAAAAACAAAAAAAAATTTCCCTCTTTCTACTTGTGTATATGTATTTATATATATATATATATATATATCCCCCTTTTTATTTTAAGCATATGGGCTGGTATTCCTGTGGGTAAACCACCTAAAAATTAGTTCCAGAACAGACACATTAATGGAGACTCAAATAACTAAAATGTAAAGTACAGCTGAGGAAACCTTGGCAGCAAAATATTTGAGCATTGCCAGAAAAAGTAGATTCCTACCCTACAGCCAAATTTCATTAGCTTTTGATGACCAATGGTAGTACCAGTTCACTTTGGTCTTAGAAACTTTAAAGGATTTCTTATGTTCTGGAGATTAAGGTATCATTGCTTGCAGTTGTAACACGTATAAGTGTGATGCTGTGAGACTTCACTGGTTGAGTCAGGGTCAGCTGAGCCTGATGCCAGGCTGGGGCATTTCCCAGACTCGCCTGGGTGGCTGCAATGGGTCTGTCAGGAGCAGCACAGCCTGCCAGCACTGCTCCTGTGGGCACTGCCTCTGCCATGCTGCTTCCACTCTCCCCACATGGCACAGAGGTGACAGGTGCTCTACTCACAGCCATTAAAGATTCCAGGAGGCATTTTATAGATGAGTGAGCTGTGGATGCCTATTTGCTGATTTCCTGCGGGAAGCTACTCTGTTCCAGGATTTTATATTCATCACAAAGTTCATTGGAAAATGTATCTTCACTTCCTTTCTGATCTTTTTGCAAAGCATCTGCTATGTTTCATGCAGGCTACAGCTGATTTCTTTGGAAGGGAATGATTCCTACATGGGATTTACACATGACAGCAGCAGGCACAGAGAGCACTGAGGGGCAGGCTTAATCCTCAGCTGTGCTCCAGCTGATATCAAAGAGCTTTTATATTTAATAAGTCTCAAGCACTTAGAATCACAGAGGACAGACAAGTGCAGAAAAATACAGCAGAACCAAAGTATCCTCAAGGGCAAGATGAAACAGAAAATTAAGAGCCCAAGATTTTTTAAATGAATAGAAGTCCACATTCAATAAAAATGAAGAATTATACACAAATCATCCTGCTGTTTCAGGAGGATAGTTTATCTAAATTTGATGTCAGGCAAAAACCACTGGAGTGCTGATGTTGAGTAGGTATGTGTCAGAAAGCAGACATACAAGTAAGCACCTTGGGAGGGACTTCTCCCCAAACCTTTTTTCCCCTCTCTTTAATTCAGGAGACTGACCCCCAGAAATAATAGATCCTCCTCCAGAGAGCCTTTCTGTGCTCTGTTACTCTGCTCACCCACCTGGCCTTCCACATCAAGCAGAAAATACTTCAGTTGCAGTGATCAAAACATTCCCTTTCCTGCCTCACTGGGGGAATGCTACTCCCAAAGCCCAGTGGGGTTGTTTCTGTCCCTCTAACACGACTGTTTTAATTTTAGACTTAAGCTGTTATTAACCAGAAACATCAGAAAGACATATTTTTAGAGGTTTTAACCAACCTAGCTCTCAGCTGGAAGACACTCTTTCTTAAATCCATGTAGCACTTTCTTGCTACAAGACATTCACAGCACTGTGTGCAGGGAAATCTCTCCATATGTGAGAGGCACCATCTCCACCTTAAGATCTGCTGATCCCAGAGAAGTTGCCTTCATCATGTCCTCCATATAGCTGGTAAAATACAAACTTTAAAGTTCCTGCATCTCCTCACAGTTCCTGTACATATGAATATCAAGTCTTTTGTCTCACCATCATAGATCTTTTATGCCCCTCTGCTTTTTCATCCATAATGCTACCACCCCCACCATCAGAACCTGTCCATTCTCTTCTCTTGGTCCTACTTCTGTTCCAACAAGAAACAGCCTTTAGAAGCATTGTCCTTAACAAGAAAAGGCTGTAGTAAATTTTGTTTCTTCATATTTCCTTCATTGTTGCTTTCTGCAATGCTAATGTAGAGTTAATTCTCTTCTCCAGCTTTCTCCTTTATCAGCCTTCACCATTACTCACATTTGCTGTCGACCTCATATGAGCAGTTGCCAATATATTCCTGCTCACCTAGGAAGACAGGGTCTCAGATCTCCCTGAGAGACTGAGACAGAGAGAGCATTTAACTCACATGTAACTTTCAGTTGACTGCTTTTGACAGTGCAACCTTGGAAAGTTAGAGGAGCAGGAAAGTTGGTGTTGACATCTAAATAGACATCTATAGTGCAGCAGTGCAACTGTCAGGAAAGTGTACATGTGGAGGGCTCTGGGTGACAAATAAGCATAGCAGGGCTATGGAAAATGGAAGCCCTGCTGAAGAGCTCCAGGGCTGAGGAGCATGAGTTTACCTAGGATGGTAAATTGAGACATTACCTAGCAGCCCCTCTCTCCCTTATGTCAGTACTGACTAGGTTAGACCTCCATAGACAGAATTATCATCAAAGACTTAAATTTTCTTTCAGGCACAGAAAACAGGGAAGACAACATAGTTTTACTTTACCTTTGGCATAAAAATAATACAAGTAGTGTAAAGAATATGACAGCTACAGAAGTCTATGACAGCAATTTGTGGAATCTATGTCCCTGAACGATTCAGTAAAGTCTCTGGCAGCTGGTGGCCTGATGGAGCTGAGATGATGCAGACACAAGGCTGGGACCTGTAATCCCAAGCAGCCGGGCTATTTTATTGTGCTTATTCTTGTGAAATCTACAGGAGATCTATGGATTTTTTAGCTAATAGTATCTCCTGACTGGCCTCCTTTATCTCTGTACTCACAGCAAGGCAAAACGTGCTAAATGTGATAAGGTTTCAGACACTTATCTGACCATCAGCTTATTTTTTTTTTAGCTCTGAAGCTCTCAGAGTCTGTGTTAAAATATCCCAGTTCTGAATTTTTTATAAAAACTTAAATTTTGTCTGGATATTGCAGCTATCTTACCCCAGCTTCCTTCTCTGATAATTTCCCATGAAAGAGATCACAGTGCTGTTCATAGATGGAAAGATCTGAGAAAGAGACCTCTAACACTGGTTTTTGGAATCAGCCTCAATGGTTGACCATCCCATTCCCTACAAAACACACATTAAATCTTTTACAATTTTGTAGCCTTCAAGGGATTGAGATTTTTTTTCCCCTCTTCTTTTCTGTCTGAGAGAAAGAGAAGCCTAGAGAGTCACCAAGCCAGGAGCTCTGGAAAGCCTGCTGACCATCTCCTTGTGCTCCCGCTCTGCAGAGTGGCGGCTTGAAGCTCATTGCAAAGAGAGGCAAAGCGGGTGATCTGACAGCTAGCAGTTTGGTGGTGATAAAAAGTGTGAGAAAACCAGGATGTCCCTTCAAAACCTCTGAAAAATATGTGAAATCCATGATACACACTTCTCTTCTTTTACACCTTGTAGCAGTAACCCTGTTGTGTAGGTTTTATCATGCACTTGCAGACATCTTAGGATTTACTTTGTTCCAGAGAAAATAAGTAGCTATTTTGCAGATGTTTATAAGCCTTTAAGAGAAGGATTTTCTGTTTGTTTGTTTGCTTGTTGGTTTTGTGTTTGGTTTTTTCCCCTTATGATGCAGTTGGGCATTTTTTTCTTCCCAGGAAAGGAGGTACTAAATACAACTGATCTCAGCATGATCAGGAAAGAAAGGTTTTGGTTTGGAAATTTTGTATGAGCAAGCAACAATTTCCCAGCAAACTTTATGTCCTTCAAAAGTGCACTAAAATCTTCAGCTGAAAATGGCAGAGCGTTTTGAAAATGTACTTGAAAAACTGTGGGGACCACCATTGATAGAATTAATCGAATTAGAGATTAGCTCTGAAAAACAGTAACAAAACTGTGATTTATGTTGATCCATGTTTGATCTGTTCAAATTTTTTGTATTTTATCCGGAATTTACCTTCTAACTGAATTCTGTTTGTCCTCAGAAGAGTAGGATAAATTTGCCTAAGTAATCTTTTATTAAAGAAAATATATCAACATTTCATTGAATTCTGTAACACGGGAAACAAAATCTGAAATTAAAATTACTTTTTAAACTTCCCTTTCATCATACAACATCTTTGAGAGTTATGACAAAGAATTTGTGCTTAGACCACTCACTTTTTTACAATTTGCTGAATGATATGTTGCTTTTTTTCCTGTGATGTGATTGTCTGGGGAGGTAGTAGTGAGCATGTGGACGTCTGTTCCCAGATCTCACTGAAATAATTAGAGATTCAACAACCAATTAGAAAAGACAAATCTTCCCAGCCCACCCCTGCCTTCTTCAGGCCCAGCAACATAAAATAGAAACCTCAAGAAGCCTCACGGACATCCTGATAGGGATTTTCATTAGATCATTAGCATCATAGCAATGTGGTTAAAGATGGCCCTGAGCAGAATTGTGGATGGCAGTGTAAAATGATGCACTGATTGTCAGATATGCAGTTCTTTTAATAAGAAGTTTTATTCCGGGTAAATTATTCAGAATATACTAATTCCAAATTGTTGGGGGAGGGAAGGGGGAAATAACAAGACTTTATTTGTCTTTAAGTCACTTGGAGGACACCATCCACTGAACCAAGGAAGATTTCCTGCTGCAACAACCTCCCTCACCCTCTTAAAATCTATGTAGAGATTTTAATTCTCCTTGCTTCTTGACATCTTCCTTTTAATTTGGTAATCAAACCTTCCTCCGTCTTCAGCCTTTTCTTATTCCTAATTGTTTGTTCCACAAAAATCTTGTCCATCTCTGATCCAAGTCTGTAGATTTCAGAAGCTTCCACCTGTTTTAAATATGTAGATCATTGTGCTTATAGAAATGTTAGTTTATCTGCATTATAATGGTTTTATATTTGCCAGTATCCTACAGGAACTTTACATTTCTAGCACCTGTGTTGGGGCATAAAAATGTACTCAGAGTTACTGCAGCCTTTTTCAGGAGTAGTTTCCACTGAGATCTCTCAGCAGTTTACTCTTTATTGTAATAATTTCTCAAAGAAAAAAACCCCAAACATCATCCTCTTAAATGTAACTACTTCTGTATACAAGAAATTTGGAATTAACAAGGTGAAGAGAATTTCTCTGTTGTATAATTAGCTATTTGTGTTGGATTCATCTTGTCCCTCATGTTGGCATTTTTATACCCTCCAAATACTCCAGCACATTTGAAAGTTTACTTCCATGACTAATCCTATTGATTTGGATCAGACTACAGACGTGAGTGAAGTTATGTGTTAATATAGGACTTTGCAGGCTCAGAAACTCTTAGTCCAAACTTTGTCCTCCCAGCCTTTCACCATGTCTCAGGAATTCCAGTGGTGCTCATTCATACACAAATAAACAGATCAAGGAACCAAGGGATATTAATTGGACTGGAGCCAGGGCAAGGAGGTCTTTTTTCTTTGGTCTGCCTGAGGTTCTCAGGTCTGGTCTCCTCGTCCCTCGTTCTGATGACAGCTCTCCATTCAGTAAAACTCTTGCCAGAGCTTCCCAAGAATCAGCTGCATTTTAAAGCAAGTATTTGAATCTATGAAAAATGTAAGACAGTTGATTTATCTGTTATGAAGTGTTTTGCAACACATTCATGTGAATTTTAGTAAAGAATGACATACAGGGTTTGAATTTTGTCTTGAATCAGTTTGTAGGTCTAGGAGAGCTGGTTTCATCATGTTGAAAAAGGAAATGCTGTGAAATATATTAAAATCCAGATGTAACTTTTTAGAGTTTTTTCTTATTTTTTTTGCTTTTAATATCAGGTTTGCCAAAATACCAGTAAGGTTATGAAACTAATAAACTAAATCCTATACTCATGTGATTCAATTGCCTCTAGTCAGAAGATAAGTCTGACTTAAAAATATAAATATATGAAGTGTTTTTACAGTAGATGTGAAATGAGTATATCTAAGTATTAAATCACAAGCAAGTGTTATCCATCTGTTAAGTATATTAATGTACTGCATCATGTGTACTGTAATGTGCTTATATTAAATTTAAAGTGACAGAAGGCAATCAATTTGGATATTTGAAAGGCTTTTCCAACTTTCTTCCCAAAACAGTGAAGTAAGTTGTTTTTCTGGTGATTCTGAACTATCTTGGCAGATATTATGAGCATGTAGATGAGAAATACCATACTACCTAACCTGCCAGGGAGCTAAGAAGTGAGAGAAGTGCTGGATTCTGCTTCCACCTTCCATTTTCCGTATATAAGTATACAAAGGTTGAGTAAAATCTCATTTAGGGTGCAAGATGCACTCCAATTTGAAGGCTGAATTGAGCAGGAGAGAGATGAATGGAGGAAGAAGCAGAATGCAGATACAATTTGGCTCCACATAGAATGAATAATATATAAGCTCCATTTGAAAGCGGGAACCTTTGCAGAAGAAGGGTTTGCATAACCATTATTAACCATTCAAGCATTCATCTTTGTGTGTGTCGCCTCAGCTCTAACTCGAGGTCCTAGATTCCCAATCTCTATTTGTATTTGCTCTCTGCCTTCTGCCTTTCCTGATCATATGTGCAATATATATCACAAATTGAACATGGCTTGTTGTTTCAGCAAATGAATGCTTGTTTTTCACTCATCTGTTTTAGTCACAAGTTTATGTTGTATCTGGTAAAGAAATACAGTAGTGGACTGTGGATTGGTCAGCCAAAATACATCATGCTGTAGACGTAAAAATGTGGAAAGAACTCCAGACACTAGTCCTGTCTGGTGGAAAACTGTTATCTGCAAACACCATCCACATCTTCACACACAGACTCAGAAATGCAAACACTAGCATCTTGTGTCAATACCTTTGGCCTGGTCATATACAAGATCTGCTGAAAAGTGGCCTTTAGAGGTTTGAATCTTCAAAGCAAGCGCACTTCCCTGTTGGTGGGAAGTGTGGCTGCCTCAGGTCTTTGAGTACTTCAAGCAGACCTTACTTAAAATTCTCCTCTTTTTGCTACTGTTTGAGTTGGAGTGCTGTAGATTTGCCATTTCTTACACTTTACCTGTATGTGTTAGTGGCCAGCTCAAAATACCTGGTGTACAGGTATTATTTCAAGCTGCTGTATTCTGGCTATCAGACACAAAATAGGCTTTTAAAGCATTTAAAGTTTTTTGTTGCCTAAACTTGCATGGTATAATATTTTAAATGTGACTAGCAACATCTGAGATGCAGTTCCTGCCAGCAAGCAGTTAAATTACTGCTTGCCCATATGAGCTGCTATCTGGTTTACTCCTGGAATAGAAGTTTAACTCGTTAGACCAAGTTACTCCCTCTAATTCAAGACCTATAAATTTCACCCATAAAAAAGTTTGAAAATACAGTGGCTTTTTTTAAGGTAGAGAGAGGAAAAAAAAAAGAAACCCTGTTCTTTCATTGCATGGATAGCATTCTCAAAAGTGCTACAGCAATCTGGTTTTAATCTTAGTTATGATCCTAAGTAGATGCCTTCTTGACTCTGGCATCATCATGGCTGCAAAATAAGAAGCAGGCTCACTGGCACTGAGCATAAACATGTCCTGAACTCGCTCTGCCTCCCGCGTGTGGAAAGCTGGCAAAAGCAGCAAACGCTGTGCCTTAACACTGTTTTCCTCTGCTTGATTGTGTTTAGGTGGGACAAGTGTACTGCAAAGCTGCCGTTGTCCACTTGATGGTATCAAGTAACTGAGCTTGGGAGGGTATGGCTGCTTCAATGCTCTCGACTCAGGCAGACGTGACCGGAGATTTTTATAACAGGTAAAACATCTGTGTTACGTTCTTCGCCTACACAAACAACTCCTGTGCTAGATTTAATCACACGGTGCATAATTTAGCTTGCTGCTTGGATTCTGCAGTCCAATCCAGTCTGTTCTGGACCAGCCTTGCTGTGAAGTGGATAAATAATGCCTCCATCAGGAAAATCACTGTGGTTTTTCTTCAAGCAGAGGACACTGCTAATTTGCATTTTCAAAAACTCTGTTATCTATTTCTAGGTGAAAACACATGGGAAATAATTTTTCCTCTAACTCTGCCATAATCAAATATTTCAACAAACATTTAGCTTACATCTTTCCCAGAACCAAGGTTAGCAAATAGAAAAATGTAACTTTAAGCTGAGGCAATGAGGAAGACTGGTCTTTCTCCTCTCACTCTTCTTCATCATGTTCCCCTTGGTCTGAGGATATGTTTGAGCAGAACCATTAGCACATGAGCATAAGTCACATCTCTTTTCAGAGCTGAGACCAGGCAGGATTAGCATTTCTCCAGTTGTGTACAAGTATAGCTACCCATTGTGAGAAAGAGCAGGAAAACAATTTCTTGGATATTTTAGAGTTTTGCTTTCCCAGCTTGGGCTTTGCTTCTAGTTTGGCAGATTTTTCTATTTGTCCCAGACAGAAAAAAGAAAGTTTTTCCATCCTACCTCTTCAGAATAAGAAACATCTAGCATGGGATTGTTATTCAGTAGGAAAATGGCTTTGCACTGTGACCCATAGAAACATGGTAATCTGGCTCATTTGGCAACCTTTATGATGGCAAGTATGTTCAAATCTAATGTAATGAGGAACTTTCTGTCTCAGGCTAATACATTTCTGATGTAAATATGCCTTGTCCAAAATGAATGGATGGCATGATGCTGGGGCAGAAAGATGCTTGGGCAGAAAGATTGCATCATTTGGCCAAGCAAAACATCGAGCCAGGTCACACTCACCTATGGGTACGTGGTTGTCTGTGCCCCACGTGGAGCACTGCAGCAGCCAGAGGGTGTGTGTATGTGCCCTGAAAGAAGAGCTGATCCCAGGAGGAGATGCAGCCCTGGCCCAGATGAGCAGCACCCACTTAGGCACCACAAGTGAGGCAGTGCTGCTGTGAGGCAGCAGCGGGGTGCGGGCAGCCATCCCGCTCCCAGCGGCGCCCCGCTAACCCCTGCAGAAAACACCAGTCATATCCTGAGGGTTTGCAGGGTTACTTTGCTGGATGTCACCACGAGCAGGGGTGAGTAATGGTGCTGGCTACTCACAACAGGGGGTACTGTGAAGCGCTGGAGCTGGCGCCAATGGCTTCCAGCGCCTGTGTGCTGCCAGCCACTCGGAGGCAGCCTGGGCACTGCTCATACCATACTTGGGGAGCCCATGCTGAGCACCAAATAAGAGCATGTTGGTATTACTTATTTTCTGCTGTCAGTTTATTAATTCAAATACTATTTCAAGTTCTTATTGCCGACACATAGTCTGTGAGCAAGTCCTTGTTTTGAAAAGTGCAGTTGTTATTCACAACTTCTGACCACAAGGTATGTGCTGCTCGGTGGAATTTGTTTGTAAACTCTCTCTTGCAACTCTTAACTGTTTATTGTGAAGAAACTATCACCTAAGGCTATGTAATCACGATTTCTTGTCCCTGACTAGAGTACACAAAAGTTTTTGTTTAGAAAGAAGAGACAAATTATGAAGAATAAATGACTAGCTATTAACTTCTGGTACACTTCATTCAAAGTCTAAGTAATTAGACTGAAACCCACAGAGCTTTTTTGGATTCATGTCTTCATGGCAGTTGTGACTGCTTGAATACTTGGGAAACAATAGGTAATAAAACTGCACAAATATGATTCTATAAGGAAACTTGATTCACAGTATAAACCAACACTCTTTGTCTTGTCTGAGAAATACCATAGTTGGGACAAATCTGTTTTTCATCCCATATCTTGTAGGTAGTCAGTATTCACATAAGTAAGCTCCAAACAGGGTGAGGTGTGTGTTCGTTCAACATCTGGTCCTGCTTTGAGAAGTTTCTCTGATTCAAGAAGTACCGAAGTACCAAAATACCAAACACAAGAAATGTCACACAAAAGTGCTTTATAGGAGAAGCACTGTGGTAATGTAAAGGTGAGAACCAAACTACAGCAGGTCAATGCGGTATTTGGGCAGAATGAGGCAGACAGGAAAGGACTAGAAACCACCAAGCTTCCCATCAGGCCACACCTGCAATTCTTTGGATGTTGATGCTCCTCTTCTAGTCAACCAAAGCAGGCACAATGAAAACTTTCCAGTGTGTATGGAACAGTGAAGAGGCAACTTGATAAACAAACAAGCATTAAGAAAATTGGCTAGAATTAAATCTCCATACAACCGGAAGTTAGTGCAGGCTGCGGCTTTGGAAGTGACCCCTCACGTCGCCTGCCTGCGACGGTGAGTTACACACGTTTATCCTCCGCACTCTTAAAAAAAGCGGGACAACGGAGCACTCCCGTGCTTCATGCCCGCACCGTGGGCATGACAGCCCGGCCATCAACCGCCGTAAATTTACTCGGTGTTCCGGAGCTGCCCCGGCGCGCCCAGCCGCCTCTTGCAGCCCCCTCCCCGGCACCACCCGGCGTGGGAGCCCCTCCCGAGGCCTCTGCGACCCTCGCCCGCCTAATTTGTGAGTCTGATGTCCTGCACGCCGTGCACGTATTATGCAAAGAGAGTCCCCGGCGGCCCGCAGGCCGCCCCTCCGCCTAGGTGAATAAATGATGCCGATGAGGGCGGGGATGCGGGCGGCGGCTCCGCGGCTGACAGCGGGGCAGCGCGGGCTGCCTGCCGCCTGCGGGCTTCCCCGCCTGGCGCGGCGCGGCTGCTGGGCGCCGGCAGGCAGGTGGAGCGGAGCAACAAGTCCTCCGGCGGCGGGGAGGGGAGCGGGAGGCGGAGGGGGGCGCTTCCCGCCCCGCGCCTGAAAACCTCTCTGACAAGTGGCAAAGCGCTCGCAGAGCACGCTGCTCCCTCCGAAGGGCGGCTGGAAGCCGCGGGGGCACGCCTCGCACCCAGCCCCGCTGCCGGCTTGTGGCTCGTCGCCCCCGCCTCCCGCCGCCGCCTCTGCCGCGGGTGGGTCGCGACCCGCTGCCGGCGGTGCGCGGTGCGGTGCGGGCTGCGGAGCGCGCCGCCGCTTCGCCTTCGAGGTGTGAGCCGGCTGCGGTCTTTGCTTCTACTTACCGCGGTTTTTTTTTTTTTTTCCCTTCTTCTTTTTCTTTTAAAGAATTGTTTTGCCATTTCGTTATTTATTTTCTCCTACTTCGTTGCTGTTATTTTTGTTATCGTTGTTTTGTAAACTAATTGCCTCCATGGGGGGCGGAGGAAAGGAAATCAAAGCTGCCGCAGCTGAAGGGTGTGCGAGCACGCTGGGGAAGAGCCGAGGAGCCGCAGGACAGGATGGCAGCGGGAAGCCCGGCGGCAGCGGGAAGCCCGGCCTCGGGAAGCCCGGCTGCGGCGGGGACCGCTGCCCGCGCCGGGCCGGGCCGGTCGGCTCCGCGCTGGCCGCGCTCCTCTCGGCGCTGGCCGCGGCTTCCTGCGTCTACCTGGGGGTACGGACCAGCGACCTTCAGGCCAGGGTCGCGGCCATCGAAGGCGCTCGAGGGGGCTTCTCCGCCGCCGCCCCGGTCCCGCCGCTGCCCGGCTTTTCCTTGGAGCAGCTGAACGCGATGATGCAGGAGAAAGTGGAGCGACTTCTCGCCCAGGTGTGCGGGACGGGGGTGGCCGCCGCTGTGCGGTGTGCGTGTGGCGGGCATGGGGGATGCTCAGGGCGGAGGGCGGCCGAGGCCATGAGGAGGGTGGCCGGGGAGAGCTGCGCGGGTGGAGGGGGAAGCGGGGAAAGTGAGCCCGCAACCCCAAGGGTCGGCGGGGCCGGGGGAGGAGCGGGCTGGGGTCCCCCGGGCTGCTGGAGCGGCGGGATGGGGGTGGCGGGGACCCCTGCGTGCGCCGCCGCCGGGGCGCTCCTCTCATCTGTAACTTGCCGCCGTCCCTGCGCTTCTCCCCCGCGCGTGTGAGCGGGCAGAAAGACCGGGGTCACTTGCGGCGGGGCTGGGAGAGACCCAGAGGTGTCGGGCTTGGCGTTGTTGGTGTGGGGGTGGCGAGGTCACTGAGGCACCTTAGGCCGAGCTCCAGCAAAGAAGCCGCCGCTGGTTGCGCAGCCTCTGGCATAGCGGTAAATTCCAGCTTGCGGCCGCGGTCGGGAGCGCTGCCTGTGGCGGGCGAACTCGCTCGCCAAGTGCCCGCCCTCATGTTACTTCTCTCGCCCCCAGAAATCCTACGAGCACTTGGCAAAAATACGAGTAGCGAGAGAAGCGGCTCCAGAGTGCAGCTGTCCACCAGGTAACAGCCACAGCTTGGAAATCTCCTCTCAGAGGCTTGTAACTCTGGTCTGTTTGGTATCCCACGTTTTTGAAATACACCTAAATCAGGTCCAGGGGATGCCTCTTCAATCAACAGCTGTTCCTTGGGTACAAAAGCTGTAAAGCCCAGAATGACTGGTTTTCACTGTGGCCCTAGGTTGAAATTAATGCTAATAAAAGCCACTCATTAGGCTGGATGTTGCCAAACAAGGACACTTACAAAGACGTTAATGATCCACTCCAGCAGATGAAATATATTCCGTCTTAAATACAGTAGTACTGAATCAAGGTACTGTGTACTCAACTTGGGAAGTGGAGCAAAAGCCCCTAGCAAAAATATTGAACGATTTATAACCTGGATTGAAATAGGTGGAGGGTCTGTTGCAAGTTAGCAGTAATATATACATGAGCCTTTTACCATTTTGGATTTTCGTAGTCTTGGTGGAAAGCAGTTTCCATAGGAAGGAATTGCAGGTTTTTCCTACTGAAGGTTCAAAACTGTGTGTTTGTGCAACGAGGGAAATCACTTGACTTTGGAAATGGGCCCTTCTAATACTGCACAGTTGTTCGTGCATTCATGTTGAAATGTTTCTGTGGTCTTTGTGCTCATTTGTAATGATTTGATATCTGTCAATGTTGTTTTAGCTTTAGGAATTTTTTCTAACCTATATCCAAGTTCATCTAGCATCTTAGAAGTTAAGAAAATAATGCCAGTGTTTCACAGGGGGATGTAGGAGTGTCATCGTCCTCTGTGATAAGACACACTAGATGGAGAGGATGCTTTGGATATCCTCTCACTGTGTATGAAAAACCATCTCCTTTACAGGTGGAATATTGACTTTCAACAGGACTTAAGCTGATTATGCTTGCCAGCAAGATGTATGACAGTACTCGTATATGAGGAAGGAGCTTTCCTTGTTTAGGATATAATTCCTGCCAAACTCATTAGTCTGAAGGGACTGCTGAATCTCAGTGTTAAAGCTGCCTACAGTGGTTGGTACTCTTGTTTTTGTGATGATACAACTGAGGACAGAGTACTTACTTGCTGGTGTTGGAGTTGGCCACGGCTATCATGGGAAAGACAATATATGTGACTAGGACTTTTAAAAGAGTGCATAGAATTACTCAACTCCCAGTTAGTTTTGGTAAGGAATGCTGGTTTCCTCCTGTAGTATATATATGTTCCTTAAAGGCTGACGTAAGCCAACTGATCTTATTTTTTTCTGTTGCTTAACTGCAGTGAATTACAAGATGCAAGTTTGTGCACAGAAAAGAGAGTTACTCATCATGTTATTTGCAGTGATGCATTCTGTGAGCCTGAAATGATGTTTAATTTGATGCTAAGCTCTTTCCCTCTTTCTTCTTCCTTATTTAAATCCATCTGTTATCATATTTTCACTTACTGTTTTCGTACTAAAGGTCAATATCTACTTTTTTCATGGTTGGTGTTACATGCTGCTTTACTTCTTCACTACCACTAGAGCTCCACATTATACCAATTTTTATCTGACCTTTTTTCTTAAGTATGTGTTTTCAAATAGATAATGTGCAACAGAATGTTTCTCACATGCATTGTAAAAATCCTTGCTACATGAGAGTCAAAGCAATTTGGGGAACATGTTTGAGGGAACAAGTTTTATAAGACCAGGAAAACTTACATGAATCATTACAAAGTAAGAAAAAAATAAGTTGCAGAGAGGAGGGATTAGAAATGTGATATGGAGCTTTTCACCTCTTGGTAGCTGTTTCAATTTGGAAGCAAGTTTGTAGTGACTGAAAGATGTTGCCATGTGGTAGCCTCATTTTGCAGTTGATGCTCTCATGCTTGTTGCCAGTGGACAGGTGTCTACCTCAAAATGGAATCATCTTGGGAGCCTTGTCGGAGAGAGCAGGGGCTGAGTGGCACCACCACCTGAGGACAGGGCCTTCCTAACTGCAGGCATTAGGCAGAGCAGGAGGGGATAGAAAAAAATAAATTGTTGCTTCTTCATTTGGTTCTCTCTGTTAGAACTCCTTTTTGATGGGACAGGATGGGCTTTTGTTTTAATCCTTAATGTTGCTGTTACAAACAGTTATGTTCAAAAAGGTATTTGGTTTAATAGGAAAAGTATCATGGTACATCAGTGGTTTTTCTGTTGCCTGCTATTTGCAAAGCCAAAGAGTACATTGCTTCTCTCTCACGTGGTTCCCTTTTGCTTCTGTATTCTGTTCAACTTCTTAATTTCTTTCCATTTGTTTCTGTAATAATTAAATACATGTCTGTTAGAGATGACTTTGGAAGGCCTTCATGGTACAGTGGTGATTTTTGAAATGTTTCTATGCTGTCAGTAAAGGTCACTACTGAGTGGCCACCAGGACAGTTTCCATCACTCTTCTCTTTAAAGAGGAATAAAGATTATTTAAAAGTAGGTTCCATTGTTCTCTGCCAAAAGAAGTGAAGGAAATTCAATCTGCAGACAAGAGGGTGAGAACGTGGCCCCTGGTTCAGGATTAAAGTTATGCAACTGGCAGAGATGTGATTAGCTTGAGATTTTCATCCCCTTTTGCCTCTCTATGGTTGGAACCTTTTCATTCAAAGGGAAGTGGGTTTGAATGATTCAGATACCTATGGAAGCCAGCTTCACAAGCTCACAGCTTGCAGAACAGTCTACATGTCGCTCCTTTTAATTCAGTGGTAGCCTTGAATTTTATCCAGTGTGAAGAGTGATCACATTTCTCTTTAAAAACTCTATTTTCACTAAATGTGATTTTTCTTGATCTTTAGTTCTATTTTCTTATAAAGAAACGTGATGTGGGGTGATGTTAAGAGTCTTAGCTTTGACTCTGTGCAACTAAAACCAGATACCAAAGATTTTGTAAATATTTTAAAAATTACAATAGTAGCATTCTTTCTCTTAAAGCAGAGTAATAAAGTTTGAAAAGTAAATTTGTGCTGACATTCCTCTTAAATTACCTCAGCTCTAATAAGAGTGCCAGTGTAAATCTTGTGCTTTTAGCTGGTGCTGCAGTCACTGCTGGTAGTTGGCCTTTTGCACATAGGACTGGGAGGCAAATTGAGTGGCTGAAATAATTTTAAGCATAATAAATTAATTTTCATTTGCTAGGAGTATTTTTTATTTTAAGCTGATGTTTTTCTACTTTAAAAGATGAAGAGAAAATGTAGGTGTGTAGGTACTTATTTCATACTTCTAAATCTTCCTCTAAGTGGCTGTGGGAGCATAATCAGCCCTTATGAGGAACAGTCCAGCACCATGCTGGGTACTTCGTACTAAGTGCCAAGAATTACACAGTTGTGGGAAGAGTAACACATACAGAAAACACAGGGATACACCTCATTCAATAGAATTTTTTTTGTTTTTTTGTAGATTCTTTCAGATTTTCCTCATCCCAAAGTCATTCACATATGAATGTACTGGTAGACTTCAATGAAAATGGACATATGCTTATGTGTTTTAGTGATCTGATCCTTTATATATTGTAAGGGTCATGTTCTGACACTGCAGTTCTGTGCCATGATGTTTCATTGTGTAAGTGGTCTTCATAGCCTGCTCCTGGAGTCAGGTAGTGTTGACAGGAGTATGAATCAAAGTACAAGAAGTTCAAGCTTTCTCAGCAGGAAGGCTGGCAGATGATTATGTACAGTTCTATACATTCCTTTAGACCAGGAACCAGTTTTAGGAAGGAATTACATTTTTTTCCCATCTTCTATTTTTAGGAAAACATATATAGTGAATTTATTCCTTAAAGGAGCACATTTCTTTAGTTCTGCATTGATAAAGTATAAATTTCGTAAGAGATATCTTTAAATGTATAGCTATACAACACACTGTATATGAATGTTCACTATAACTTGCATATTAAGTTATGGGGTCTGTAGGTTTTTTTTTTTCTTCCCCAGAACATTAGCTGAATGAACTTCAATGCTGGATACCTGTCAAAGTTGGCTGGACATTTGATTTTGTTTTTCTTCAGTACCACAAGTAATATTTCTTTGTTTTTTCTTTTTCTTGTGTATTTCCCATCAGGAAGCATATGTTTTTCTTCCTCTTCTGACTTCAGGGCCTTCAAGGCTCTTTTGCTTTCTGTAGCTTTAAACTCTTCCCACGGACACTCTGATCATTCTTTCTTACCCAGCTATTTTGTGCTGTTTTTGTAATCATGCCATCTTGATTCTCTGCTCCAGTCCTAGAGAGCTTCATGGTTTGCCATTTGAAGTACCTCCAATTTCATGATGCAATTTGCTGCCATCAGGTTTGTTTCAGTGTAGTTGTATGTGTATAAACCTGTTCATTCAGGATGAAATGCCTTAAGTCAAGGGGTTTTTTTTGAGAGAATATAGAATACTAATTGGTTTTTTTTCTTAGTTACAGTAGTTCCAGTGCAAAAACTGTGTTCTACAGCTTCAGTTCTTCAGTGCGATGATGAATCTGCTAAATGTATTTTGATAACAGCATGGACAGCAAAAATCAGTGTATGTTTTGAGAGTCCCAATGCTATTTTTGTTGTCTTAAGCATCTAATGTTTGTTTTGACATACAATGCAAGACCAATTTAGGTGCTCTTTCTTATTTCCCTGGAGCATTTCAATTAGTGAGGCTGAAAGAATGGAGGAGAAAGCAACTTTCAGGATTAAAAGAATCATGAAATAGGTATCAGCAGGCTATTACTCTTCTAAGTTTTTTTTATTATGCTTACAGTGAAGCAGCCCTGGAAAGACTGAAGAGGTAAAGAAAGAAAAGAGGAGCTGACTTAAGTGTTTACCAGTAGCAAGACCTAAGAGAAAATGCAGATAGATTTACAAAGTATCCAGAGTGATTTTTTTCCTGTTACTGAAAATTTCAGTGTGTGCTATCTTAACCTAGCTCCCAGCACTACTTACTTCTGCCATCTCTGTATCATCTATTTGCTGAATGCAGTGCTCAGCTCTAATTTTGTAATTTTTCTGACAGGTCTCTGAGTCCCCCTTTCATACCTTCGATGGTTTGATATTTTTCATTTCAGTTCCTAGATCAAGATGCTTATTGATGTGCAGCAGCATGCGACCTTCTGGGTAGTCTGTCTTCTTTGGATGACTGCTTAAAGATACTGTTTCCTCCCAACAAAATAGCTAAATATATATCTTATTGGCTAAGGGGTGACCTTTTAATTCCCTTCCCTCTGGGCAAGGAAGTAGGGTGTGCAGCATGATGAATGAAACACAGTGTGGCTCAGAAGAGAGCTGATTGACAGCAGACTGCACCACATTTCTCTCTTTTGTAATATTACTGATCTCAGCAGTGCTGTAGCAAAGGTTGATTTGACTGCAAAAGTGTTATTAACAAAAGGTTTTTCTATGACTTGAGTTGAATACATTCAGACTTGTGCAATTATGTCAAACTAGGCATGTTAGAAGGAAGGCTTGTGTATCTGCACTAACTGTTCTTATAATGTATGGGGATAATATTATATATTACACGTATATTCTTATATGTGCTCTTCTTTGTTTGTGGCACTGATCCATCTCAAACTGCTAAAGTGTCAAAGCACTTAAAGTACTGTGAATGTTGCAGTGGGAGAAGGGGCTGTTAAAGCCCATTTCTGGAATAACGCTTGTAGTGTCTGTGGTGGTTGGGTTTTGGTTTTTCTTGTTGTCTTTCTTAAATTGGGAAATATATGCATCTGTTACCTCAAAGGGTCCCTAGAGCTCATATAACTGAGTTCTGTTTAGCTATACTTAATGCATTGTCCCTTTCCTTAAAGGTTAGTGAGTTCCTGGAAATGTACTGCGGGAGCAGCACTGATAGATAAACCTGCATTACAGCACTCCTTTCTCCCTCCCTTCTAAATTTACTGGCTGCAGCTCACCTGCCTGTGTTGTCTCTACTTAGCACAGTTAAAAACCAGCTACATCTGAAAACAGCATGACTGACAGAAGCTGTTTTTATAGGACCTTTTAGGTTACCAAATAGAATCATATAACTAATATATTCAAGTTAACCCACCTGGTGGAATCATCCATCACACTTCAATGCCTTGAGTCATGTTGCTAACTGCAGTCTCTTCAGGGAAGGCTGGTTGACAAAGAACACCTTTCCTCTTCATCATTTCAGCTGATTTCCTAAGTCAGCCTCAAAAAAGGAAATCTATCTGCTTGCTTAAAACTACAAATAAAGAAGTAAAAAGGCATAGAATAACACAGAGTGAGAGCAACACTTTTCTCTCAATACAGCTAAAGCTGCAGCTTGCAGTTAGAAGATACAACAATGAACACAATGCTGAAGGCTTGTTATTTGGAAATTTGTGGACTCTCATGTTTTTACAGGTTAGACTTACAGTAGAACAGAGCCTGCTTAAATTTGTCTGCTTGGGACTTTTAATGAGATTAAGTTAAGCAGAACCAGCTGTTTGTTAGAGCTTAATCAAAATAAATGTCAGGACAAATTTTCAGAACAGAGTGTCCTACTTGAAAGTGCAACTTTTTTATATCCCTTTTATGTAAATACAGCCTTTTTCCATCCCTGTAGATTTGAGCAACTTTAGAAGTGCTGGTTGGGTTGATACCCCAGGAGATCATCTGATGCTACTGGCCTCTGAAGGAAATGTATCTAGGTCATCATTGCCAAGTGTTTCCTTCCAGGTGGTTCACAAATCAAGTGTGTAGTCATTCATGGCTCAACAGGTTGTTTGATCTGTTATTAGTTTTGTGGATAAATGCTGCAGCCTCATGTAAATAAGTCTTAGCTAAAAATAAGAGCTTCTCTATAAATAGGTGAACACATAGTGCAAGAAATTACTAGTGCCTAGATGTGCCTTAACTAAAATAATCTACTACTGAAATATTTCCATAGACTACCTAGTTTTTAGCAGGCAGACTACAATTTCCTCATTTGTGAAGCAAACCACTTGTTCCATCTGTTGTGTTGATGAAGAAAACCTGATCATTGTGCTCTCCTTAAAACATCTATCAGAATATGTTAGAAGACAGTCTTGTCTGTGATGTACACTGTAAGACTGATTGTGTCTGCTCCTCCCCTTTTCTTTAGTGGAGTTGGAGTTGTACTGAAATTGTTTCTTGTTTATCTTTGCAGATGCATGTTTATAGAAGGAGGCATTTACATGTAGTTGTGACTTTTGCATGCATGTTTGCATGTAACTGTTTCTTCTTGTGCTGGGAAAGCTTTGAAACAAATGATGGTGGTGATGCCTTTTAAACTTTTGGAAGAATTATGAAGTTACTGCACAACTATCTAAATTTTTTTTGCTAAATAGAAATATGTTCTTATAATTAACAAAGATAGCAGGACAGCCATTTGCAACGCAAAGAAACAATAATTGGAATGAAGAGTGTAATAACAGAGGTGATAAAACTGGGATATTACTTTTTATTTTAGAATCTTCTGAAAAGTAGTACAATAATTTCAGTGACTTCTGCTTAGACATGCTCAACCAAGAAGCAATGCAGATTGTAAGCAATAAATATTCTACCCTGCACTGTCTTTAAAATTGGTTGGGCAGTTGACAAATATGAAGAAAGTCTAGATTTTATTTAATAAGGTCATAGATGAAGGTCTGTAAAAATCAGTGCCTTTAGGTTAGTTAGCCATTAGAATTATTTTAGTTGGGTTATGCATGAACATAATCTTGTAATTCATATATTGGGTAAGTATATTAGAAATCTTTGAATGATTTGTGTATTTTTTTAGCTGCTTAGAAATTAAAATAGGGGTTTGGGGAACATGACTTGCAAATTTTTTTCATAGATGTTTACCTTTGCTGATGTATTTTGGTTGGGATTACAGAGGAGAGTGGATCTCAGAGTAACACATTCTTGAGGAGGCTGTAAAGAAGACTGCATATGAAATAATGACAGACTCTTAATGAGTCTCTCTAAGTAGCTTCCCCTGCCCTTCTGTGGCTCTTCTAGAAGCTCAGCTGAGGAAGTATTGAAGAGAAGGGTGTCAAATGATCTTCTCTTTGAACCTTGGTCCTCCTTTTAACGCAGGACTGTGTACCAGTATTCAGCATATGATGGTTTTGGTAGTTTGTCACACTCTGTCCTGGCTTGGACACACAGTGGGCTGCCTGCTAAGTCACAGTGCCACAGGGTACAGCACAGCTCACCTTAGCAAGGCAAACCTGCATGGAAACAGGTGGCTGATCCTCTGCTTTCTGCTGACTGAAATAACAGGCTCGTGCCAGGTACAGCTTCAGTCTCTTGGTTCCTGGGATGTGCTTCCTCTGATCAGCAAAGATTTGTCAGAGCCAAGTGTTTTCCTTGTCTCCTTTTCTTTGTGTTTTTGTGTGTTCTGTTCTTTAACAAGAAGTTCATGAACTTGGCACTTTCTACCCTTTTAAATAGTTTTAGTACTCTTAGGAGTCAGGGTTGTAAAGTAAAAGTTGTAAATGTAATGGAAGAAAGACTGTAGAAAGTAAGACTTAAAACTGTAGTTTTAAGACCTTTGCTATTTTACCATTTGTAGTTTATGCCATTTTAAGAATACTCACCCACATTTATTTTCCTCCCATTGGAGTATTTTTAATATTCCTTCTCTGAATACACAGAAAAAAAATCATACAATAAGTATATGTTAAAGATTTAGGTTATGAATTAGGTTTCTTTGATAAGTATAGTCTCTTTGTCAGAACACTGTGCTTAATTAAGGTTATGCTGGAAAACTGCTATTTAAAAGACTTTTATAAAATTGAAGGTGGGCAGGAGTGAGGCCTGTGTTTGAGGAACACACAAGAAATTTTGAAAACAGGAAATTATATTGAAAATTGGAGACCAAAATATCTTATCAGAGGTGTGGCTGCCATTACAGTGGTGACAGATTTGTGTATCTGAAAGCAGAACAGCATCCTGTAACTTGAAGGATACTAACTGAACTCTCTAAAAATATATTTATGGTTAAGGTCATAGCTGGCTACAAAGGTCTTGCTTGTGCTGGTAGTACTAGTTTTGTTGCTAGGAAATGATGTGGGGCTTCTTATCTATCAGTGCCTCAGCTGGATGATGGTAGGGTCCTCACAGAGGACTTCAGTGCTGAAAGTCAAAGTGTATACCTCTTAAATTGAAGCATTTCCTTCAGCTGGAACCTCCAATAATCTCTTACGAATATGAGAACCAGCTGCTTGAAGGCACTTCTCTTCCTCCCCACCCTGTACCCTTAGTCTCATAGTAAGCTCCTGTTCAGATTCCTTTGATCTTAGAGGAAGCCTTGATACCTGAGCATAGGGGTATGGCCACAGGGGATTAAAAGGATAAACTCCATAGCCTGTGTATTAATATTTTCTTCTCCAGTCACAGAACTTACATCCAGATGATGCCCAATGGCATTGCTGTGACAAATACTGTTCGATGTTGGCCGGACAGTCTCTGTACAATCAACTCTTCTGGTGCTTTTTATCAAATGCTCCTTCCATTTTTTCAGTCCCACTGCTGATCTACAGGTTACTGTCAGTTGAAGGGAGACACATGTTGAGAGTTATCACTTCAGTTTGACATAGAGGTGATTAATGTACTATTTATCTCATTCCCTTCACCTTTCAGACAGGATAGCCTTTTCAGTAAAAATACTTTCTGGCTACTAATTTGGTCACTGTAGAAGGAAATGTGCTGTGTGCGCACAGGCTCGAGTGTAGACCAAAGTGGGGTCATTGTTAAGGTGATCCTTATGGCAGTGGTGAGCTTGAACTCAGCTTTTATTTGTTCTCTGTCCTAGTGGATGCTTGATAGTTGTTTGTGTCAGCTAATAATAAGCTGCTCAGGAAATGGCTTTAGTTGGCACTTAAAAATGCAGTGTAATCACAGAAATGGACCATGATGTGTGCTGTAGCTATCTATGTGTGTTTATGAAGACATCTCTGTTCGGTGAGGATCATCTTGAATATATTTCCCAAGTGGTTCCTGGGAGTAGGCAGACTGAATACTGATGAATCAGAGAGAGAGAAAAACGCAGTGGTATGGCATCAGGTTCAAATGAACCAGTGCTTAGACAGCCATTGTCAATAGTTACTTAGAGTTGGTGCCTTTGTAGGGATGACACCCATGTTTGTAGAAGGCTGGAGAGGTTTCTCTGTGTAAAGATGAAGGGTTTTTCCAATGCAGCAAGCATGTAAACACACTGTATTTCTCTAATGTAGGGAGACTAATCTTAAGAGAAATTAGTATTAAAGTCTGACCGTTGTGGATTTCACTTTAGGACAGCTCTGTGTAATTCCTTAATTTGAATTCCATGCTGAGCCATGTCCTAATATCTGGTAGAAGGACTTTACTTAACACATTCAATTAAGAGGCTGCACATAAACTGTTACAGTGGCCAATTAAAAAGAAGTGTGAGCCTTGAAAACTGAAGCACCAACAATAATAGAGAAATAGAGCAATACTGAAATCCACACTTTATCTCTTAAAATTGGTTTGCTGCTACAAGATGGTATTTTATGTATTTCAAACAATTACAGTCCACTTTAGGATAATAAGGAGAAATTAATCTGTTTTCAATGTGTAGTATAACAACTGGAACACTCTGGAAAAAAAGCTCTTTCACAGTGAGTCTAAAGCAATGCACCTTAGAAGAAATAGTGTGCTTAGTGAATTAAAGCAGGGAAAATTAAGTAGCTGTTCTGTATTGTGACTATATTCCTGTACAGGACTGTTAGGGTGGGATAGAAGTCTTTGCATTTGAGAGTTCTTCTTGCATCTGTAAAATATTATGGATGTAAATACATTAACAAAAGTGTTCAAATTACAAAGTATTCATACATTTGAATAAAGTTACTGCCTACAGGAGCAGAAGTTTGTCTCAAATACATTCCTTGCCTCTGCTTTCTAATTTTTGTAATCAGCTCTCTGCTCCATTTTGATCCATTTGACAGGACATAATCAGCTGGAGTCATCTTGTGAACACAGTTGTAAAAACAAACTTGTGACTATAGAAACCTTCTGGGAACTTTTTTGGAGTACGGTTTTATTTCAAAACAACCCATCCCTGCAGATTCTCTTTAATTGAATGGGTAGGCAATGTCAGCTCAAATCACCTATAGACAGAAGTAGCTGCTTCTGCTACCACAATTTCTGATATCCAAACAGCATTTTAGTTTCTTCCAAAGGTCGGTGAAAAGAGGCTTTTAACTAAAACTCTGACTGACAATAATCAGACCTGATATGGGCATGTACATTACTTCAGGCACATTAATAATCCCAAAGATTTTAACTAAAATCATTAGTTACTCTGGAATCTGAGAGTGAAGTGTGGCCTCAGTGTTGTTTTTTTTTTTCTTTTAATTTTTATTTTATTTTATTTTATTTTTTTTTTGCCTTTGGCTCTTTGGGAATGCTTGTTTATGTATGCAGCCATTGCCATGTACTTTAGCCTTGATATATAATAATTTTCCATGATACAAATACTATTTTTTATTCATTTGCCATTCATTTTATTGTTTAGTCTTTTCAGTCTCTGAGCAAGAACATTATGTCTGTATCTATTTCTTGGAATACTGAACTAGTTTTGTAATACTGTAAGAATTCTGGCTGCACTTGGAGACAATCTGAATAGTAAAAATTACTAAACTTATCTTCATGGAGAAATGACGCATTCTCGCATCTTAATTCATAGTTCACAGACCAAGGAGTGTTGTTCTGAGGATTGTTTATTGCTTAAAGTGATTAGATAAAACCACTAAAAATTGTACAGAAATGTTCAGAACTTCAGTTTTGAGGGATAGGAAAGAAAGATCACTATATACAGCTGGACCTTCATTTTAGTTTACTTACCAACATGACTGAAGTCTGCATATGCATGTATGTTTCTGTTCAAATAGATTTTCATACTTGCATGAGAGGCGATTCCCTCTGTTCGAGGCAGCCTGTTCTTTTAACTCAGTGAACTAGATCTCCCATTCTCCATTCTCCATTTTCATGCTATGCTTGAAAAATCATTATTTGCTTAATGCAAAAGTTCCTTTTTTTTTAAGCTGAACAAGCTAAGTGACATCAACAGCTCCTTATAAAGGTTACCCTTGAACCTTTTCACTGTTCTGTCCGGAGGACACTCATATTCTGGTGTCCTGCTGAGGTGGCCCAAGCTGCACACAGTCCCCGAGATGAGGCCACAGCAGTGCAGTGTTGAGTGAGGCAGTTGGTAGCCAGGTGCCTGGTTTGTTTATAGAGATAATGGAGAAGAATTAAGGACTGACACAGTCCTAAGAGAAAAAAATAATGAAAAAAATCTTCTAATGTTTTTCTGTGGTTATCTAGAGGTTATCTCAGTGCATACTGCACACTCAGTCTGAGCAGTGGATGACAGCAGGGTATGTTGTAGTGTAATCTGCTAAAAGGCTCCTCAAAGCGTAGCAAATGCAAGTCCTGTCAAGAAGGAATAAAAAGGGACATCTGTGGGGAGTCATGTCTGAAGCACATCCAGAATGTGTACTCTTCTAAGATGTCCAGATGTAGTGGCTAAAGGGACAGATCACCTGGGGACTTAGACAGTGGTACAAGGTGGGTAAGTGTCCCTTATTTATGGTGTGTCTCCTAGATGATGTTTATAGTCAGGTAGCCATGGCATGTTCTCAGGTTCTGGAAAGTGGTGAGAAGGGAGAGTGCATAGCCTGGTGTTGTCCTGGCAGAGGGTGCTGACAGGCTGTGTGGTGCTGACAAGGGATTTATAGGAAGATGAAGGCTAGTGGGAGCTAGAAGTAAGGTATTCTCTAAGCAAGGCACTGATTGTAACTCCAATTCTGCATCACCCTTCCGGTCTGGCAGCAGGACTACAGGGGCAACAGCATGAAAATAGTGCATGTGCTGGCTTCCTCTTGGTGAGACCAGTGTTCCTTGAAACCCATAGGAACTATCACACTCTGTATTATCTCTGTTGAAACATTTAGATGGTTAAGACCTATTGTCTGTAGTAGAAGTTAATGTTGGGGTCCTAAAGGCACACAGATTGACTTGGATAATTTCAAAAGCTGTTAATCACCCCTTCTTGCTTCATCATGTTGCTGTGAGTGCTTTCTCTCTTTAATTTCCTGCTATGTGTAGGGCAGGAAAGACAGCAGCTAGGGCCTGACCTCTGATTCCTCCTATGGATTGCTCTTTTGCTACAAGCAACCTTTAATTATACTCCCAGTGTTTTCTTTCCCAGACATGTTGTTTGTGTTAGCAACCCAATGGCCACATATTGACATGAGTAATTTTCCTAAAAATGCTGCAAAATACAAATAACTACTGATGTACTGACCGGCAGCAGCCAGTTAATGTTAATTTGCATTAATTAAATATTTCTGTGTTTGTCTTGTGGGACTTGACAGAACAGAGGGGTGGGTATGATACTATTATGTTGCTATTAATCATGCTTTGTGATGAACTGTAATTTTTAACTTGGACAGTTACCAGTAGTAGCACTTGGATAGGGACTAATGCAGCCAAAATTTTTCTGATCCTTTCAGAAAATTCCTGCAGGCTCTAAAAAGCCTTTATCTTTCAAGTGAAAGTGAAAAGCTGTCCTTTATCTTTCAAATGAAGACGGCTATCCCCTCAAATAGGCGTTTCCAGCAATACGGTTTAAGGGCCAATGAAGGCAAGGAAAAAGTGAGATTGCTTGGGCACCTGATAAAGAGGGCACAGAGGGATACTCAGACCTCTCCACTGCACTGTGTTCAGACACACTGATCAGTTTGTTAGTCTGTGATTTGTCAGTTCAAGTCTAAACCCTAGGAAACTGCTGAGTAAAAGTGGCTCAAGCACAGCTTTGGTGACGTGGAGCCATTGGTTTGAAGTCTGCAGAGAATCTGTTGTGACCTGTGAGGAGAGGTTCATGGAGCCCTTTTTATGAATGATGAATTTTCAAAGTATTTCCAGCATTAGCTGTATTGCTCTCTCTCAGTGTGTACTACAGAATGGTCACAATTTAGGATTTGAAAAGATTATGACAAATTAAAACTTAGTTACATGCCAAGTTTCTTTTTCCTTTTGCCTTCTGTCAGGGGAGCTATAACAAATAGCAGCTACCAACTCTAAAGACCCAAATATTCCACCCAGCAAAGCTACAAGTGCTGTAGCAAAGCTACAGGTTTTTTCCTTCTGTTGTGAGGTCATGTGGATTATACCATAGCAGCAGCAGCACTTGTGTGAGGTTTCAGGGCTGCTTCATGATGGGAGCATCCACTTGCCATAGGCACTAGCAAGGGGGCATTTGCTTGTTGCTACTTTACTTTCACCTGCTTTGTTGAGAGAATGGCTGCTCTTTCCTGAAGTGAAATAGGGCTCTTAGTAAAACAACAATTTAATGAAGAATGACGTTGTATAAATGTATACCTTCTAAATAACTGGTCCCCACTTTCTTTCTGAAATACAACCAGAAGGAAGACTAGAATCAGTAGTTCCAAATACCAGATGTTTGTGTTTTGGTAAAATACAATTTTTTAAAAATTGTGTTGTCAAATGATTGAACTGAATAAAATGACATTTTTTTTCCAGAGAGAAAGTTAATTACATACTCTTTGATTAGCACAGAAGGGATATAAACTAATTTTCCTAAACATGCTGCAAGATACAAGTATGAATGGACTGACCAGCAGCAGGCAGTTCATATTTATTTGCATTCATTATATATGCTGTATTTTACATTTCAATTACTTTTCAATTGTGTACAAAATACGATCTTAGGACATTGATCTTTCCAGAGTCTAAAAATGCTTCTTGGCTTAACTATGGGGAGAAAGAATTGATTACCTATTTTAATGTCAGTTGAGAGCAGTTTCAAAACAGTGAGATGGAAGTCAGTAGTATTTTATGCCAACATGACATACAAGGTAGTGTGAATTTCTTCTTTAGCACAAGTGGAACATCTGTTATTGGGATCAATGACAATATTTAATAATAACGCATTAATATCACTTCTATTTGCCCATTCAATATCTGCAGCAAGAGTAAGTGTAAATACAAATCTTACTGGTTTGCTTGGTTTTCAACTGCTGAACACATTAAATGAAAATAATTATTAAAAATGTTTTCCGAAGGGATGAACTATAGGAACAAAGTGTACTTAAAAGTGTTTATAGATAAAATATCTTTCTAACCTGTATTCATATTTAGTGTATTTTTCAGTGATTATTGTTAAAAAACTTGGAATTTGGGTAAGGATATATGATTGTATATTATAGATAAACCAATTGTTTTTCTTTAAAAATATCACTGAACAGACTATCAGTGGAATTTTTTTTAAACAGAAGAAGAACTAAGAAAATTCTTATACTTTTGGAAGTTACAGAACTCATAAAAAATTTGGAACTTGAAAAATCTTAGAACCTTACTTGCCAAGAAAGGTGATTGAAAACCACAGAAAATATGTCTGTGAGCAAATACCTCTCCTGACATGAAACTTTAAGAAAAGCTTAAACAAACCAAAACCAAAAAAGCCCCCATTTTTACTAGAAAGCTTTTCATTAAAAATTTGATAAATGGCTGAGTGAAACAAGAGATTGGCTATAGGCAAAAAAGCATCCCCCAGTGCTGTACAGCATTCCTAGATGCTTGTGGTCTTACAGGATATCAAGGGAGTGGAGGCATGGAGTGCTCAGTTTTATACTGTTTTCTTCTAGCCTTTTTACAGGAATAATTGACCTTCTTACCCAAGTGTGTCCTCATAAGTTGCAAAGAAAAACAGTTACTTGCAGCTAACTTTTTGAAATTTTATCTTATTTATGGAATCAAAAGTGGTTTTTCTCTGGAGGCTTGATCTCTTATTACTTGATTTGGTAGAAATATTTAAATTTCACTTGAATGAGAACTCGATAAAGTTTCAGTACTTCATATGGTGAAGTAATTTACAGGGTTATATACTGTGGTCTTTGAAAAATACTGGCCTCTATTTATTGGTGTCTTTTGCTTTTTGTTGTTGGGCTGACAAATCCAGTGTTAAGGAATTGCAGATTTAGTGGTTGGCAATGGAGTACTACCCATACTGAAATACTTAATTTTCAATGGTTACAAATCTGCTTTGCACAGTGTACAAGTTCTGGGTTGTTACTGGGTTGGATTTACAGTACACTGCACTTTCTCTAAGCCCCTTACACTACCACTGCATTTAGTAACTTAATATAGCTCTGTGCCTTGTTCTTCCTGATAGACCTGTGGTACTACAGGTTCTATGGCACTACTTGTTCGACTGACCTTAATTTTGAATTAACAAATGTATTTGCTTAAGACAGTGTAGTTTAGAGATATGAGAAAAAAGTGACTTGGAGAAAGTGGATTCTTTGTTTTCCATACGTGTGTTTTATTTGCAGGTGAGAGGCTTTTTTATGTCTACTTGGCAGTGTTGCAACTCATGCTAACAAGTGGAAAACAAAGTTGTGTTCAATGTAGTTCCCTCCTCCCTGCCTCTCACCAGGAATCACTTTCGGTAATAACATTTCTGAGGTAGTTCTGATGAACCAGGAGGCAGAACAAGCCATTTGCACTTTTGCTGTTTATTTGGTTTCTAGGGGGATTCTTCTTTGCATGTAGAGATGATTGTTGAGATGTATATGTAGGCAGGAAAGAAAGCCTTGGTTAATAAAGTGAGACATTTCTAAGTTACTTTCTTGTTTTCCATTAAAATAATGATTGGGCTGCAATTTCTAAGATGAAGGTGCAAGTTCCCTGAAGAGAGGTGTATTGCTGTTGGCTGGATGTGTTAATAGGGTAGGTATTACATATATATAAGGTGTTAGGTGCTTAGCTACTTATTTGCCTGTGCAGTCCTACAAATATACTGGCACACTCCTGTCCATGTATACATGCTTATAGCCCTTTTATTTTCCTTTTTGGATTCAAGGATTTAGGTTAGCACTTAAATCTCCAGTTGTTGCATTCAAATTTCTGGGGTTTGTAGTCAATCCCAAGGTAAGCATAAGTTTTGTGTTCTCCTATTCTGAGAAATGACAGACAGCATGTGGGAGGATGGATTGTAGGAGAATAGAGATAGTGCTGAAGGTAATCTTACCCCTGAGGAGTTGTAGCTGTACTAATTACCAAAGAGTAGAAATAGCCTTGCCTTTAATAGGGCACAGCTGTGTCCAGTAAGGATGGGTTAAAGGGTGGTTTAGCTGGTTGAGAGGAGAGCTGGAGTCAGTTGGCTGTGCTGCTGCAAGGAGCAAGGGTCGGGAGTTCATGTTAGGGACAGGAAGGATCAGGCAGTTGTGATAGGGACAGGTAGAGGTCAGCCAGCTCTGTGGAAGAACGAGAAAAGGAGTCAGTGTTGTGAAAGCTGCCCATGAGAACTCAGAGAGAAGGTATGAAAGTCTTACAGTAAGGTAATAAACTAATGGTGACCGTCAGTTCCCATCCACTGTCAATTGTACTAAGCACCGACGCCAGCAATTGGCGGCCCATGTGGAGATTAGTTCTGACAACAGCCTGCATGTATATTAAAACAGGCTGTCTGTGTGAAATGGTTCTTTCTCTCAGTAATGTATCATTTGCAGAATTTTGTCCAATTCTGGGAAGCATTTAAATGCAAACATGGCTCCAGTGAGGAGAGTCCAAGCACAGCTACCCCAGCCATCAGAAGAAAAGAGACCTTCTAGAGGGGTTTAGGTTAGAAGGATGCAAATGTTTAATTGAGGGGAGAAACAAAAAAAAAAAAAAGGAAGCTAAGTGGTGTAGTTACTTCTTGTTCCCTCTGCTGAAGGCAGTTCCACTGTAAGCACTGGAACTGATTTTATTTGATGGCTATAGCATCTCTATCACAAAATGTCTTCAAGACATGTAAGTATCTGTTAGGAGTGGTATCAATAACTTTTGCCTTGATAGCAACAGTCTAGTTGATCTTTGGAAATTACTTCCAGTTTTGCTTCTCAGTTTTTCAGATCTTTAACACCCTGTAAGTTAAATATGGTTTCATTGTTTCTGGTAGATAATATTGCTTTTTCAGTTCTCTTTCATAGATGCTGCTTTTTAGAACCCCAGGATTTTTTCACTGCCATCTTTACACTTGAATTCAATTTAAAAGCTAGGCTGCCTGTAGATGTAGATGATATTAGAAATGTATATTTCACCCCCTCAACCCCCATTCAGAAAGGAGAAAACTTAAAAGCCAGGGCTGAGTATGGCTTGTCTATGAGACAATGGCAGCACTCTCATTTCCAGTTCTCTCTTGTTCCACAGAATGGTAATATTGAAACATTTCAGTCAGATGATTCTATTTCAAGAAATTCACAGCCTTTAAAGTTGAGGGGTAATTTTCTAAATCGCCAAGATAAAATTAAACTCTGCTGTTAACTCAGTTTGTTGGAGAGGGAAGTGCTTTTTGAGCATATATTTGTTTTAGTAACATTGAAATTAAAGTTTTATAGACCTGCTTGCCAGTGTTGGGTTTCTTTGTATTTGGCCTGCATGTGAGACTTTCTGGATAAGAATTTTTACTTTGGTTTCAGTGGGGCTGTGTGGTTCTTCAGTGGTAGTTTTCATGTAAGTCAAGCACTTATGGCTGTAGTAAGTACTTGGTTGGTGGACAGTCAAGTTAGAAAAGCAAACGTGCCACAGGGATAGATCAGTAAGTTAATTTTCATAGTGTTTCCTCTACTGTGCTGTTGGTGACTCAATATGCCACAGTGGTGTTTAGAGCAGTTGCATAAAGTTGTGGGGTTTTGTGTGTTTTGTTTTATTGCTGTTTTTTTTTTTTTTTTTTGTGGTGTGTGTTGAAATCGTGATCACTGATACAGCAGATGTAGTTCTGTTTCTAAAATAAGCTGTAAAGTATATTAATGAGGATGGAATATACCTCTCTAAACCCTCAGTACTTCCAAAAACATGAGGAAATGTGTTAGGGGGAGCACTTGGGCGAGTTGTCCGTTTTACATACATATAGAACCTGGAATGGGTGTGCTTTCTGTATTCCTTTAGTCCTCTTTCCACACAAGCCTTTACCTGCTTCTTTCTGCACAAATTATTTTACTTCAGTGGGAAGTTTCCTGCAAGATTTAACAGGCTCGGAGTCTGGTGTGTTTTTCCTCCTTTCTCCCCACATCTTCCTTACACCTTTAAAATTTGGCATGGCTAGCTGACTGCCAGAGTGGTGGATGAATGCTCCTTAGGTTCAGAAAAACCACGGGCCTCACAGCAAGGAGAGCCTCTATTTAGTTTGAGTCATAGTTTGATCAAACTTGGTGCTTTCAGAGCTTTTTAAGAAAAAAAGCTTGCAGTCAGAAACATGGTACTGTTGGCATAGTTTCTGTATATATGAGGTGGCAGCAGTGATTAAACAAACAGGACTTTAAAGTGTGGCTGGATTCTAAAAACTGACTTGTAAATTAATGCCTTCACTGACTGTTTGCTCCGTATGTGTATGGAGACATGAAGTATAATAGACACAAGAGACAAAACCACGATTATTCCTAGCCCTGTCAGCAGTAAACTGGCTACTGTTTCTCCCTAAGCATCATCAGAATTGTTGTATGATCCTTACTCGTGCTAACCCTCATGAGCTTGTGTAGCAGAGGGCTCTGCTAATTAAAGAACTGATATGTTTGGACTCATGCAAGCTTTATGACAGCAGTGTGCATGGAAATGAAAATTATCTTGTCTGGTGTTGCAGGTTTTCTTTTAAATAGGTTATAGACTATTTTTTTACTTCTTAATAACATCTGTATATTTACTGCTGTATCTTTTAGCCAGTAGCAGATCTGCAGAAAGAGAGTGGGTACAAATATATTTATGTATAAATCAGAAACATGAAAAACACGCCTGTTGGCTGTGTACATACGCACAGTAAATTTTCCACAAAACACACTTGCAACCTCCAATAATTTTATTTCTGGAGTGAGTTTCAGGTAGATGTGATGTCTTTTGTGGTGGGCACTTACATTTTAGCATCTAAACTGATATCCAAAATCATGTTTTAAATGAATCATGTTTAATTATGTTTCACCTGAAATAAGTAGTCTAGAGGTGGTTGCTGACTGCTAAAACTGCTATTTGTCAATCAGCCAGCACACAGGAGCAATTCTACTTACTTTGCTGCTGCAAATTCTATGGATCAGGATATCTACTATGTGCATATATGACATGCAGCATCTAGACCAGTGCCTTAACAGTTGTTTTGTTTCAGAGCTGGGAAATATATTTAGAGATTTCATTAAAAATGTGCAATTTTGAAGCTAGATGCCAGTGTGTATACTGGCCTTTCTATTTTGAGAAACTGGTAAGAATGATAGCAATTCTTGCTGAAGTTTGAGTCTTTGCTGTTGCTAATGATTATGCCATTGTTATTTATGCTTGTAAGTGAAGGTTTTAAAGATGAAAAGAGATGAAGCTTCTGGGACTCCATCCTCTGAGGAGTAAATCCAAGATTGGGGGCGGGTCCTTGCAGGACCCTGCTGTTGCTCTCACGAGTTTCTCTCTCAGTTGGTTTGCTTTTCAAAGGAGACAACTGTATATATTACACTAATTAATATATTTTAACAAGAGGAACAGTATTCCCACTAGTTCCTCTGAATTAAAACCCTTCATGGTAACCTTGGACAAAAGAAATGCTGTAGATTATTTTATTACAAGTGGTTTTATACAGATTTTATGGGATTCTCTTTACCTCCCTTTCTCTTTAAAGTGAGATAAACATTTCTGCAAGAGCAGGCCTCCATTTGGCCTCATTAAGTTTGCTTTTTGCCCTTGGTAGCCCTGTGGTGATGGGAAACTTGTCTGTAGTCTTTGGGGTATTTGTTAGTGTGAAGGGGAAAAGAGGAAATGCCTTTGTGATCTAGATTAATTCAGATGGGAGGGTGGCTGTTTCTCTTCTATGCAAGTGCAAAGGCGCATAAAAATTGCTTGACTGTGTCAGGGGGCTGATTTTTGTAACCAGTGGATTATAACCTTCCTTAAGATTTAAGTCATTTAACTTCTTAATCACATTCTATGAAAGCATATTTTAGAGCAGCACTTCCTATTTTATATGGCCTTAGAAATGTGAGTCTAAAATAAAAAAATTCTTAATTATGTTGTAACAGTTTTGAAAAAGTAAGTAATGATTTTCATTAAATTGCTTTGAGAGGGTTTTGTAACTGTCAGCAGTTTTCATGTGGTTTCAGTGTTAATTTTGTTTTACTTTTAATATAGAGAGCAGAATGTTGGTGATAGTTAATGAATTCTAAAGAGTTCAGCAGTTGCTTATCACTTAAAAGTGAAACAATTTCTCACATCATAGCGGTGCACTGCAAAGGAAGCTTTCAAATGCTATCAGTAACTTTTTGTGTATAGGAGATCTTGGTGGGTGTCTCCAAATTATTTCCTAATCACAGTAAGTATAACTGGCACCAAACTGCTGCTCAAAGAAATTTTGAAGGAATAGTCCTAACTGCTCAGAATGGTAGGAATGTATTAGTAGAGAGATCGTGTATTTCCAAACACAGTACTGAATTGTTACTATTTCAAATTCAGTTTAGCTTACTAAGCAGTTCTTCAGGTGCTATTTCCTATGTAGGAGAGACTACAACAGTCATTAATAAATGATATATTGGTATAGTCCAATCTGTAGTGTATTCCTTTTAGTAGTATCACAGTGCTTAGTAACTCTGCTAAAAAACCAAGATTTTGTTGCCCCAAGTACTGTACAAAGGAAATGGGAAGATGGGTGAAGGGAAAGGCAGTCTCTGTTCCTGTTAGTTTACAGTCAGTGTGAAGAGAAAAAGTTACATTCAGTACAGGCTTGTGGGGGCTTCAAGAAAGACAATGAGAAAACTTTGCTGATCTTTGTAAATGTCCTACAACATGGCAAGCACAGGATGGAGGAAGCTCTTTTAAAAGATAGTGTTTTGAAAACTAGAAATAGTAAAAGCAGTCAGACATGGCTGTTTACTGTTTTGGCATCAAGATGATGTTTTGGAGATGAGATTATTTGGAATGTAGAAGAGCTTGATTGGTTCAAGCATTGATCCATTAGAGAAAGGAGCACCAACAGAGAGAGAGAGAGATGGGAGACTTAGGGATAGAATTCCATACAGGTTCTCACATCTGCCTTGAATGCAGGATGATGTTCAGCCTATGTTCCTGAGTGATCAAGAATTTATAGACTGCTTTTGGATTGAGGGACACAGAAATCTTGTGAGAGGAGGATCAGGATGCGTATTTTTATTAGGAGTTGAGAAATAAGAAATATCTAGGCATAGTCTACATACTATCCCTGGACACTGATATGACTTCATTATGGAATTCTCAGTCTTGATCATACTGTTGAACTGGAAAAGCTGGAGACAACTTAAGAGAATATTCATGGAACCAAAGAAAGAAAACAGAGGCTTCCTCAGCCAGCATGGTTTAAGGTGATAAAAATCTTTGAGTATCCCTTGAAGTGAACCTTGTTCGTGAAAGTTGTCTGTAATAGATGGGTGCTTTACCCAGTTTCATCTATGTGGTTTGTACAAGCTCTTGTCTTTTCCTAATACTCATGTATTTTAACTGGTTTTTTATAAAGTTACTACTTTCTGTATAGTTTCTCATTCTTCTGAAATGCTGTCTGACCATCATTCTAATGGAAGTACGAGAACTGAAATTTTAAGTACCAAGAGAAGGTTGGATTTCTGAAGCTGTTTCGGAGCCTGCTTCTCACTGACTTGGGTGAAAAGGGCAGTAGGTGCTGAAGTCAATGTAAGAGGAAGTCCCTACTGTGATTATATGTGCTGAACATTTGCCTTATGAACACACACACTTCAAAGGTTTGTTAAACCAGAGTCAAGATGCAAGAGACAAGTATCTATTTTTTCACCAAATATATGAAAAACACATTCAGTTGCCCTTAGCAGTCTCATGCATGGCTGAAAATTGCTGTTCTGCTGGCAGTGATCCTTTGCCTGCAGCACAGCCCAGTTGTACCAGACTTAATGACAGAATCATCAAGCCAAGAGCATCTAGTCTGGACTCTTTAGTACTTTGGACTCTTTCACTTCCAAATATTAAATTAGTCAATAGTCTATAAAGACAAAAAGTAGCTGCACAGATACAACATGTTAGGACTTAAAATTCTGACTGTTTAAATCGGGAACTGTCATGTAACCAAGCTCTGCTGAAATGAGTGAATCTCAGACCTCTCCATCCTGGGATATTGTTTGAATTGAAAATGTCACCTTCTGAGCATAATGCATGAACATGATACTTTAATTACATTTCTTAAAAAATGAGTTTACAAATGATCAGGTTGCTTGGAATTATGATAAAGTCCTATTGCTGTTCAAGACCAAAATGTATCATCAGTTTGTTTGCTGAATATTCACACATCCTTCATGCAACACACAACATGATTTGCTCTGAAACAATAGAAGACATTTATAATTTGAAGCTGGAATGCACTTTAGAGTCTGAGACACAGTGAGGCATAGGCACATAACTTTGAACTAGTATTTCAAGGCTGGATTGTATAGAGCAGTTGCAGAAGAAGAAATATCTGAGTTTGGGGCTTTTTCTGGTTTTTTGTTTTTTTTTTTAGGGGGTACAAATGTAGCTGAGCTTAGCCGTGGAACTGCAGTACGCTTGCTTAGTGAATTTGAGGTGTAGAGCTCTCAGAGTGGGTGGGATAAGAGGATTTGAGAAAACACCCCCTGCAGACCTCAGATCCTGCATTTATTGCATGTAGTATTAAAAGCTTCTAAAAAGCACTTCTTGTATGAGAATGAAGTTGCTGTAAGACCTTTTGTGAAGATGCATGTCAGCACGTTGGGGGTTTTGTTCTGTCTAGGAACTCTCTGACAGATTAAGCTCACAAATCTCAGTCTAAATCTAAGTTTTGCAAATGTTCTTTGGTGAAGAACAGGATTTGATTTCTGAGGTGAGTTTGTGAGAATTTGAGCAAATGTGTATTTTCAGCATAATATGGTATTTTCAGCTGACGTTTTTTTGGTTTTTTCAAGCTGAAATTTGAATCCAGACTCTGTGATTGGACCCTGGCAAATTAACTCACCCCAGTCTGAAACAAGTGAGCACAATTACATTATTAAAAAACCAAACCACCCAAAATGAACACAGTTTCTGAAAAGTACTACTGGCATTTCATTACCCCTAAAGTGTGTGGTAGTTTCTGATATTATGTGGGGATAATTTTTTCTGAATTTGCTTTAAAAGACTGTTTTCAGTTTCCTGAGAAAAGTCTAGTAAGAGTTATTTTCATTCTATGAGGTGAGAAATTGATGTTAGCAGTAGGGGTAATAGGAGAGGCTGTTGTAAGTACAGTCTAACAAATGAAGAGAAGCTAAAGAGGAATAGATTGTGACAATGGCTTGTCTCATGATTTGTGAATGTTCAAGTTCATTATGCTTCTTCACATTCAAAATCAATCATGTAGTAAGCAAGTTTAAGATGTTGCTATATTTCTGAATTTTGTCTTGTTTTCCTTGTGTAATGTCAGTTCAAGCGAAGGGTCATGATGTATTTCTGATATCTCTTGAAATGTCTCAGCAGATCAGGTGTCTTTGAGCATATTCCTCCACAACTTGTGTATTTGCTTTAAAACATGTAAAATGTATTGCAGGAAAACTGCCTTTTTATTTCACTCTGGTGAAAGTGAAGGAAGGTGCTGTGCAAGTACCTGGCTGCAAGCAGGCAAAAACCCCCTCAACCAATGCAGTTACCTTGGAACAGAACGATGCACTTGCAGCAGTGTTGCAGTGATCCAGGCATGTTCCATGTAGCAGTTTCACTGCTCCCCATTCTGGATCTGCTCTTTTTCCAAAGTAAGATGTGTTAATAAGAAGTCCCTGTACGTGTGTGTCTTGTCTGATACAGTTGCTAAACTTGAAACTGTTTATAGATAAGTGTGCTACTTGGGAATAGAAAGGAAAACTTGTATTCCTATCTGAAATTCCACATAAAACTCACAGGCTGTAAAACATACCAACAAGCAGGATTTCTGCACACCTGAGCTGGTGTCATCGCTACCTGATGCACTAGTTTGTGCCTCATGGAATATTAACGCCAGTATTAACTCAGGTGCATGAATTTCACAGGCATATATTGCTTTTTCCAATCTGAGAGTTGATATTCTAAGAGATGATGAAAAGTGGTAAATGTGTCTCTGTTCAACCAAATTTATCCATTGTAGTAGTTTTGCTGGAAAGGAAAATGTGTTAAAATCAAATGCTGTATACAATTATGGCTATGATTGGGTGTTAAAATGAGGACAGTCAAAGTTAAGAAGGTAGAGGATACAATCATAGTACCTGCTCAAAAGAAAAAAAACCTAAACTGAATAAATTTTTGTTTTCTCTGTCTACACATAACTGCCCCTTACCCTTGGCCCTAGTGCTGCTGCTAAATGAAATGATTGCAGAAGGTCACTAACAGATCTTAGTTTTCAGAAATGCCAAAAAATCAAGACATATGCCTTTTCCGTCTGTGTATGCTAGCGAAGAATACTTTTTTATTCCTCCAAAGTTATGTGAACTTTGGAGGGGAAAAGAAGTCCATTATTGGCAGTATTTTTTGGAACAGCGTGTCTGTACTGTAAGTGGATTTGCTGTGATTCTTATTGCCCACACTAATGTGATAGCTTTTCTACTGGTTCCAGATGTGTAAAACACAATATGTGGTGGGAGGAGGAAAAAGTATAATGAAAAACTTCTGGATTTCCATATCATAGACAATTGTTGTAATTTTACAGAGAAAGCTTGTGGAAGTTCATATGATACTTAATGGAAATGCAGTTATTTGATTAGATCTCCTCAAGGAATATAGAGGAAAAAAAGATAATTCTGGACCCTCCAGATGGCCCATATGAGTGCTACTAGACAGTCTGTCCATAAAAGCAATATATGGGCAGACTATATTTGCTTCATATATGAAAATGAAGAGATTGTAGGCCAGAAATTGTAATGTAGGTGGAAATGTGTCTGAAAGGATTTCTGGACTATGAAAAATAAACTGGTGGCAGTTACCTTCCTTCCCTCCATGCCCAGTTGTCCTTGTGAAGCCAGAGCTCTCTGGACTCTTCTCTGAAACATTAATAAATTCACACTTATCTTAATTCTTATCTGATTGTAGGTAACAGCTAACTGTCCCTGATGCACAGAAAGATGCAACCATTTCTGCTGTCATCTCTGTATCTCTAACTTTGGGTTATTGCCATGAGTGTCACAGCTTTAATCTGTTAATTTACTGGAGTCTAAAGATTTAGCCAGATACACACACTTCAGGAATGTTGTTGGTCAGTAGTGTAAATATTTAAATTAACCTGTGCCTCCTTGTAAAACAAGACAAACTCATCAGTTTCCACACAGAGCAGGTTAATGTCAAGAGAATTCAAAGGTGCATTTCCCTGAATAAGAGCTGACCTGAATGGAAGCAGCTGTAATACTCCATCAGCCATGTGGAGAGCTAGGAAAAAAAATGTTTTTTTTTAAAAAAAACAACTTATGATCTCCAAGAACCATGTGCTTTCTTTTCTAGTCTTTGAAGAGAGGTCTACATAGGTTTTAGGTTAAGTTTTAATAAAAGATGTAGATACACAGAATATCTTGTATGATAATTTGTTTGTTTATTCCTATAAAATGATAACTATATAATCAAGTTAACCACTGCATGTATGTTTTATTTAGTGGATTAACATTTCATATTATTAATTGGGGAATGGGGTGAAAGTGTCTTTTTGATCTGTATAACTGCAGGTGCATATTAATAGCTTTAGAATGCTAAATGAGGACTTGAAAGTGTTCTTAATGGTAAGTTGATTTCCTTTTTAATTGCTTTTCATACAGAGGGCAAAAGTTTGTCTTTGAATTTAATTGTGGGACAGCTTTCAAATTGAGTTTAAAAAAAGTCACTCTTGAAATGACAGACAACGGAACTCTATCATCATTTAGGCAAATGAGGCTGGCTTAGTGACACAATTATTTACATTGGATGTAAAGGGGATAGTGCAGACAAAAAACCCAAACCCAAGTGGTGCTAAGAAAAACATTATGATAAAGGGTATAAAGCTACAAAAGTTACTTAGAAAATAATTTGCCTGTAAATGGGATGCTTTTTATCTTGAAATATGTGTGTCCCGAGATGTTTCAATGATCAAACAGACTTTTGAAATACTTTATGGTGGCATAAGGAGCTGGATACAGGATGCCTCTCAGATCAGTTTGGATGAGATGGTTCCTACCTTTACTTTGACAAATAAGAGGAGCTTCTCAGAGGTAATCCTTTCATCTCTTCAGGCACATTATTATTCTAACCATCTCAGATAGTCTCAGATGTGCTCTTAAAACTGAGTATTTGGAAATAATGCATAGGTTTAATAAATTTTTAAATGATGTAGCATAGAGTAAAATAACCATGGTTTGTCCTCATTAGCATTCTGTGTGTTAAGCATGAATTTTCACTGTATTGACTAACATGACTCCAGGGAATTTCCTTTATGCTTGTTGGTTTTACACTTCAAAAGTGATAGGAAACCCAAAACTGTTTCAGAAAGCAAGCTGACTGTCAGCATCCTCTCCATAGTGGAGAAGTTAGGCTCCTTCTTGTAAGGGATGGTGTTAGGATGCGGAGGATACAGACAAAAAAAAATTGAGAAACTCTTAATGGTTTAATAGGTTTTAAGATATATGGTTTTTCTCTAAGTATTTGTAGAAGAAAAATCATTAGGATGTGGTTAAAGGAGATTATGTTGGTATGGCCAGGTCCTTTACTTTGCACGTGTGAAATTTTAACCCTTAAAATGAAAAAAATATCCACCTACAAGAAAGACAGCTAATGCAGTAATTAACCAACATGCTTACTTTTTCAAAAATTTAAGTTCACTTTATTAACTCTCTCTTTTTATTTCTATAATTTTGTGGGAGATAGGAAAGAACGGTTGCTGCTGTAGCTTGTTGCATAAGCTTTTAATGAAAAATCATGTTCCTGGCCCTTACAGAAAAATCTACTACAGAGAAAAACAGAGACTTCAAATGTTGAAAGGAAATGGGAAGTCTGTACCATGAAGGAATGAAACTGCTCAAGTCCTCAAAGGCACTTAAAGACACTCTCTAAATCACCAGCAAAACAAAGTCATTCTTTGGATCTTGTGGAATTCTAAATTTCAGGTGTCACTGCTCAGGGTCTCAAGTGGGAAAGCTGACTGCTTCTAAGATACGAGAAAAAAATTTGAGTTTATTCTATAGCCAGACATCAAGGGTTGAATGAATCCCTTTACTAAAAGGGATTCCATGAAAAAAAGAGTAGCTGGTGATTGTGTATATTTGGTGATTCCAGAAGCCCAAAGTATGCATTATTAGACATTATTAGTAAATCAATTTGCATCAGTTTAAAGTGCACTGAGCAGAGCAATCTAGACAGCAATATATTTATTTTGACATTGTTTAAGAGGACCACCCCATAATTTTTTTTTTTCCTAGAAAAGAGGGTTGAAGAGAAAATAATTAACCAGGACAGTAATTCTCAGAGCTATCCTCTGATAAATGCTGAATTATCAAAAATGTCAATAATTGAGGTTACATCTTCCCTTTCAGAGAGTAAAAGCATCGAAAAATCCAGTAGGGAAGGATAAATGAGAAGTAGTTTATTTTAGATGTTGGAAATTTTTAATTGGGGTAATTGATCAAAAAATATCAAAAATAGAGAAGCTGGACTGAAAACTAAATGTTTTTCATACAAATGTGTGCAGGGAAGCAGTTTGTTGCTGGGCTTTGCAAGACAGTTACTGAGATGGAGAGACAAAGAACTCCTGTGCTACTGGGTATGGCTGCAAGTATGTTTATTTCCATGCTACAAAAGTGCCATAAATTCATTTCGGGCTTAGTGGGGTTTTGTGTGGCCTGTTCTTCTGTAGCAGGAAGGACGTGGAGGTTTTTCTTAAATATACATATGTGGGCTCTCCTCTTCAGCTTTTTCACCTTTTTCTCTCCAATCTTCTGTTTGCACACCCATTTTTATGTAGAGTTGTAGAAACAATTGCTACAGAAGCATATTACTTGATGAACCCTGTTTTTTTTTTTTTTTAAGTGATGCTCAAAAATACCGATAAATATAAAAATATTTATCCAGATTTAATTTTAATCAAATAGAAATATTGATGTTCTGCTGTTTTGGCTGAAGCAGGGGAATGAGTTAGGAGAGGAAAGTTTAAGTGAGAGTGTGACAATACATACTCAGATTTGTGTATTAGCTTGGTATTTCCCATTCAAGTCCTTTTGATGGAGTTTTTTACCAGTTTTTTTCCAAGAATCCAGGCAAAGCAGCTGTTTTATGGTTTGTATTTAGGTTAGGTTATTAAACCAGTCAAGCTGGTTCCTTTTTTCATACACAGCCTCCCTTGTGAGTGTATTATGGAAAGCATTTTCCAGAGGAGCTAGATCTTTGTGCCTCCTGAAGCCATTTAATATTTTCTTGGCAATGATGAGCAAACCTGTGGTCATCTTTGGGAAGGATGTGAGGATTTCCCTGTAGCCCTATGCAAACCCACCCTTCATATTAGCACGTGTCACCTTAATAATAGTTGGAGTGATTTGTGTGTATAGTCATCAGGGAAACCTCCATTGTTACAAAAAAAAAAATCTTGTTTTTAGGTTTGGTCATAAGCTATTAAAAGATTTGTGGTTGTTGTGCAAAAGTAAAGCACTTGCTGGTAAAAATATTGGCTAGAAATGAAGATGAAGATCAGGACTAAGCCCTAGAGGGCTTATGGTTTGATGGTGCTTTATGTTAGTGAGCTGTACACATGGCAATCTTCTTTGGCTGTTGTTTTACAGAGAGAGCAGACTGATGGGATGTGTGAGAAGTGTGTTGGAAAGACATACGGTATCCCACTTAGGTGCTCTGGAGCAGTGATGTTTTTACAAAATGTGATATGCTTGAGAGAAAAAGCAAGATTGTTAGTAACACTCAAGATGAAACTTGTTGCCTCTGTGTGCTTCTCTCTGTTTGCAGAATTGGAAAAAGCTCAAAGGAGGGCGATGCAGGAATTGAAAGGAATAAATGCTACTTTGTGATGACACATTTTATATAAAATGTGGTTTGGGGTGTGGGATGTTAAAGTACTGTGGAAGCAAAGTAGAATTGTTACAGTAAAGAAGACTTAGAAACCCAACAGGAACTTGAGAAGATAAATTACTGATACTGATGTACCTGTATGGGGGAGAGGTCTGAGTTACTGAGATTTCACTTGCACTACTTCAACAACAGTTGCAAAATGTCTCCTCTACTGTAAATTAGACAATAATCGACTTTAATTATGTTGATAATTAAAGGGAACATAAAGGGGATGACACAAAGATGTAAGCAATATTTTGGCAAATTCATATATTTATTTGTTTGTTTGTTTTCAAGGAAGTAACTGTCTCCAAAGCAGCATGATAAACAGAAGGAAATAATTACATTTTATTTTGCAGTCAGGTTTTGCTGTTTTTTTGTTTTATGTTTTATAGCGTTAGAAAAGGTGAGCAGGCAATTTGACTGTATTTGGAGAGAATATTTCTTAAATGTGAGTATTTCTTTTACATAGTGAGTAATTGAAATTTAGATTTTGTCTTGAGCAGTCTATTGTATTAAATAGTGTGTACAGGACAGTGCAAAGGTATTTTCAACATCTGCAATCCAAAGCCCATAAAATTACAAAATTAATTTTGGTAATTATGTTGAATCAAAGGTAGTGACCAATTTTTGTGTGCTTCTAGATGGCAAGATAAAAGTGATTCTTCACTTGACACAGAATGGTTTGTCTGACTAGAAGCCAAATACTTAATTTTGGACACTGTGTCCAAGTGAACAAAAATGGAGATTTGAACTGCTGAGAAGGCATCTCCTTTCACCTGATAGCTTGCACTTTGTTTTAACTGCCCTGGAAGTGCTAGGTGGAGCCCAGCTTTCCCATGTATCCACAGTTTGACTGAGATATAGGGTAAAAAGGGAACAATTCCAGCCTCAGATGGAGGTTTTCTGACACTAGCTCTTAGTTTATTTTTTCCCAGATGAAGTTAGTCAGTGAACTTAACCTGGATTCATTAATCCTTTCAAACTGGCTTGAAACCACATTTATTGAAGAAAAGCCTGCCTGCTTGAGCCAAATGTCCTTGTCTTGATTGCAAATGGAGAAAAAGTAAGAATAGCTCTATGAAATATTCACAGATTTGTAAGATCAGCTTCAGCACTGCTTCCATCCTGTTAGGAGTGGGGATAGAATTGAATAGCCTCTTACCTCAATTTCCCACACAAATTCCCTGGTGTAGCACATGGTATATCTAATGTTGAAAGCACTGTACCATTTAGACCTAATTTTCTTTATTGTGATCCAATAGTTTGCTTACCCTGCTACAGATAACTTTATACAGAGACTTGAGGTTTGATAAGCAGAACAGGAAGTATTTTAAATCTCATGGATATGGGAATGACAGTATTGCTCTGTTTTGTTAGTTGAGTAATGGAGAATTTATTGTGTTTTTGAAGTAAGTACACACTGACTTTGCAGTTGTAATGCATGGAGCTGTGTCTGTGTGCACATGTGCCTTTATTCCTTTTTTTTCACATACTGTATGCTAGGATCAGATTCCCAGCTACGAGTGACTGAGATATGTCCAATTTCAGTGGTACTGTACTGATTGCAGTCCGCTGAACTCTCCTAAATCATTGGCTATGTAGCTCATGTTCTTCTAATATGTAGTTGATGGTTATTTTTTGAATAATGCTGCCAGATGATGTTCAGTGGCACCTGGATGTTTTTAGGTGTCAGTGCAATGGGTAGGCACTTGCAAGAGCTGATGTGCAGATGTTTGTTTTTTATGAATGTGTGCAGCACGGGTGTGCATGCCTCTGGAGCCGTATAGAAAATACGAGTCTTTCCGTGGTAGGAAAAGAGGCTGACCTCCTTATTACATCACAGAGCCAGACACATTCATGATGTAATGCCTTATTCTTTCTAGTGCTGTGAAGATTATATGTGTTTCTGTTCTTCTGCCTTCATCTGAAATTAATTTACGGACTTTCCAAGACTTTTATCTGTAGTGCAGTGCGTATTCCCTTCTGCTAGTTCAGTGAGAATCCAGGCTAACTTCAGGGAATTCTGTGACAGAACTACCAGCAGTGACTGTTTGTTTTTTCTCTAGAACTGCAGTATATTATCACCTCTCCTAAGAATGGGGACAGGTGTTGCAATTTTGAGTGTGAATCCTAGAAGAAAGAAAGATGGAGCATCAGAAAAATCCCGTAACTGTCAATAGACAGAATTCCCACTGTCTTTCAGTAGGAACAGAATGGCTTTACTCTTGACAGTGCCTGGTTGTATTTTTAGGTGGAAAATTCTGTAATGTTTACACCTTGTCACAGACCACTTCTGTCGTTCCATTACAGGAGTAAAGATGTAGATAAACTTTTCACCTTGAGCACCTAACATGAAGCACGCCACTCTGTACTTGGACACTTGTGTAAGCAGTTGATTTCAAAGTGTTCTTATTGACTTCAAAGGAAAAATGTGTCTTTTGATGTGTATTTAGATGCCTAAGCGTAAAAGCTTTGGCATCCAAAGTTTTTAAAGAACTACATTGTCAATGTCAGTGTAGCACATATATACATACATACATATATATATATATAAGTCGTACCTTCCGCACCATGTCTAAACAGATTGAAGGCTAAAGTCAGAGTAGTTGAGTGTGGGAAGATAAAGCTTCAGCTTCTTTTATGAGCAGTGTAATCTCTTTACAGGGACATGAGAAAGTGCCTTTTCATGGGAGGAGTCAAAAGAAAAGGCAAGCATTTTTGATGTTGAAAGCCTGCTTGTGTGTTTCATGTTGACCTCTTTCAAGAACAGTGTATCCATACATAAAGGAATGCAGTGCTGACAAGTTTTAGTAAAGTTTGTCTGAAGTGCTCTAAAAGAAGTGGTTGGAGGGGAAAAGTTAAGATGCAGGATCTACTGTTTCCTCACAAATACCTTTCTGAAATTTTGTTTTCTTTCTGCTGTTGGACATAAGGTGATTTCCCGCCCTGCTCTTATTTAATTTGACTGTGTAACACTTGTGCAATAAATTCGGCTGTAGTGAATTCCATTTGACCCAGCTTGGAAGCGCTTGTATTAGGTGTTCTCTGGATGATACCCTGATTAAGTTTAATAAATCAGTTCCTCTGCTATAGCTAAAAACTGAGACATCTATGAAGAATGATGTCTGAAAGGTTTTTTTGTTTTGCACGCCTAATCAGTGTAGCAGTACAATGTTGCCGTAGCTTTTTTCATCTGTTACATGGAATGTATTACCTGATATATCTCATCTAGTCAAAAAATTGAATTGAATGGAAAATGTAGATGTTAGGTAAAGAAGTGCAATTGTAGCATAGAAGTCTATCACAAAATGGATGTTCCCTAAAACCACATGGAGAAACAGTTGAATTCTTCTGTTTAATCTTGTTAAAATGTTTTTAAATGCTTAATTATGATGGAAACATGTAGTACTAGATTAGTACAAGATTACTGCTACACTCCACAGTTTGGAACTACTTTGGAAAAAATAATCTGGCACTTTAATATATGTATGTGCTTTTGCACTTGTCTTCATTCCTGGTAAGAAATGGAAAAATGGACTTAAATTTTCATATGAAAAATGGCAAGATTTGATATCGCAATATATGCAGAAGATATTTTTTATTCTTAAATGAACTATTTCATTTGGAAGAGACCTACTATATGGCCATCTAGTTTAACTGTCTGACCACTTCAGGACTGCTCACAGAAGATATCTCCTTTCACCAGCTTTGGTGCCCTTCTCTGAATGCATTTGAGTATCTTCACGTCTTTCTTAAATTGTGGGGCCCAGAAATGCACACAGTGCTGATGTTCAGTGGGATGGTCACTCTCCTGGCTGGCTGGTGGTGCTGTGTTTGATGCACACAGGATGGGGTTTGCCCTCTGCCCCCAGCCACTCCTCTCCCAGTTTATACTTGTGTCAGGCATTATTCTGCCCCAGCTGCAGAATCAGTATTTTTTTTTTTTTTTCTTGTTCAATTTTAAGCTGATTTTGCCATTTTAATTCTACGATTTATTTATATTCTTCTGCAAGGCCTCTCATCCCTCAAAAGAGCCAACAGCAGATCCCCAGTGTGGTATGATCAGCAAAGTAACTAATGGTGCCTTCAACTCCTGTGTCCAAATCCTTGATAAAAATATTGAACAGAACTGGTCCTTGGAATTTAGCCCTTGTGAGCACTGCTGGTGACTGGTCACCAGCCAGATGTTAGCTCCAAATTCAGGTCTTGATATAACCACATGTTTAATGAGAAACTATTTGTCAAACTATTTTTGATCCATTCAGCCCAGTACCTCTGCTTGTCTGTCCAGTCATATACTCTGCCTTGATTGCTAAGGAAGTATTTTTTTAATGGACTTTTTCTATTTATGAGGGCCAAAAGCATGATGGAAAGGCACCATTTAACTCGTGTTCCCCTAAAGTTTATCTAAAACTCCTTTTCCAGTCATCTTTGTTTCCTCTCATATTCTAGAAATTATTATATCCTGATGGAGGCTAGCTGTCCAAAAGAAGTGATCCTTCTGGGGTTGGTAGGATCCATATTGTATTTAATGGAGCATAGGAAAAAGGTCAGGAAAGATGAGGGGGAGCAGTTGGCCTGAGTTTGCTTTTAGAGAAGGGTGGAAGTATTTTTCCTCATATTTGACCAAAATTGAATTTGTTCAGTATGTATAGCCATGGTGACAGCAGCAGTAGTGCTGATAATGGTAATTGTAAATATCCAAAGTCTGAATCACAGTGTGTTTCAGAATGCTTTATAAAATATATGTATTTCTTTACTTAAATGAGCCAACCTTTTTCTGTGTTCTTACATGTATGTATATATATATATAGGGAGAGAGAGAGAGAGAAACTCTGATATACCAGAATTAATCAAAGCATTTCAGTGGTGAGGGTATCCTCTCATGGTAGTGCATCCTGACCTCTGGGTGAGGTGCAGTGGCTGTCTGGAAGAACTGGGTGAATCCCTGGTGGGTGAGGTGGCTTGGAAAAGGCAAAGGAATTTTGGAGTGGGGAGGAGTAGGGAACCAGGCTTTCTGGAGGTATGCAGCTTGCTTTAAGGAATTTTGGGTATGAGCATGAGGACTTGGCATGGTGTACCCACCTCTCCTCTTGCAATCACTGGGTCTTGGAGCTGCTTTGCACCTTTAAAGTTGTGAAAGCTCTGCCCATAGGCACTGGCCTGCCTTGCCCCTGAATTTCCTCACAGAAAGCATCATGCATTCAACCTGCCTCTTGGGCTGCTGGGGAGGAAAAGGAATGGGGGAAGAAGGGGCTAGAACCATAGCTGAGTTCTCCTTTCATGGGAACAGGAGGGAATCAGGTAGAAATGGAGGCTCTGGTGCAGGAGCTAGTAAGCTGTGTCCAGAGAAGGGAGTTTCTGTTCCTGATCTTGCTGGGAGAATAGTCAAGGTGACAGTCCCGCTGTGGGAAAAAAAAAAATAGAAGAAAGAAAATAACTTTGAAGCTTTAAAAAAAAAAAGTTTTCAAATATCTAGCTTTGGAGATTTTAAATTGCACTTAAATTCCTGCTTGACAAATAGCAACCTTACCATCTGTACAGTTTGACTGCAGAGTGGCTTTAGTAAGAACTGTGAATTATCAGTATTAGCACTTGTAGCTCACTGGCTACTCTGAGTAAGTAATAACCCAGAGGAACTGTATGTGAGGTCTCAGGAAATCATAGCATTTCAATCTGCAGCCTAGGTCTTTCATGTAAGGAAAGATCTTTTTCTTTCTTTTTTTTAAACTCCTACACTGGTAAGAAGATGCATTTTCTTTTCTAAGATAATGAGAGACTTTGAAATAAAGAACACAGTACAAATTTTTCAATGGCTTATTTTCCTAATGTACTGTCAGAAGTGCTTTGATGTATGGTTCATCCTTAATTCAGAAATGATTTATTGCAATATGTCCATCTAGTTTTTATGTTGTATTGATGCTTGTCCAAATAGTCACCTTCAGTAAAGCAGAGCTCTTATCTCTGCAAGAACTGAATCACATTTTAAGTATTTTTTAAATATGTACAACCATCTGGTTATCAATTCAAGGAACAGAGGTATTGTTTACATAAAGCAGAACATGATCGGAGTTCTCTTTTCATGACTGGCATAGAACATACTGATTGAGGTTTCTTAAGGCAGATTGTTTTCCAGAACCATAATGGTACCTGGGTCACACGGTAAAGAAACTTTATTTTATCTGGCCCTCAATTTGCAAGGATCTGAAAAAATGTCAAGTTTCTTTTCCCCATAGTGAAAATGTATAACTGTAACAGCTTGCAACAATATTACCATTCATTCACATTGCTGCTGTCTCATGGTTGAATTGGGAATGACAGGAACGAACTAACTGTTTTTTAATTCTTTCCTGGGGCTGAGGATGTTGAACAGGAAGAATATTAAATGTCAGATTATCACTTTGCACAAATTGGAGTGATGCCACTGAAATCAAAGCACCGATTTCCACCTGCTGAGTATATTTCCATGGTGTCTATACTGTGAATAAGGACACCAATTTCTCCACTACCTGCTGCTAGTTCTTACAATAAATTTAGATTCACTCTTCAGGAAGGGAAATTTCTGCCTGACAATAGACTAATTCTCATGAGCTGTAACTTATTTTGAACAGTCTTTCCATTGTCAAGAAAATTGTGAGTTTGGGACTAATCTCTAGAGCCTTTGATTAATCAAGTTTTGATGTAATTTTGTGAAGAGTTTCATAGGATGTGTACTAGTTATTGGTATCCTCTAACTTTCTGAGTTTATTAAATATACAGGTCCAGTGGGCAGTGATGACTGTTGGCAGAGGCTTTCAAAAACATGTGAGAAATTACAGCTGTAGTGGGAGTCCTAAATCTCAGTTGAAAGTGCCCTTTCAGCCTCAGTTTTTGGCAGTTAGAGGAATACAAATCTCTTCTTGAAAGAAAATCAGTTTTATATGTCTCTTATGTAACATACTTGAGCACTGCACTAAACCATTTTTTGGTCAGTAACAAAAAAAAATTTCCAGTTACATATATGCATCAGGTAGGACTCTGACAAGATGAAAATCGGGTGACATGCCAAGAGTTCAGACTCTTTGAAAAGACTAATCCCATTTTGAGTGCGCATTCATAGCAGTTACAGGCAATTTTAGTGTATTATTCTACAATGACACCCTTTCTATTGAAATGTAAACTGTTCAAGAACTTAAACGGAGAGCAGAGTAATAGCTTTTAGATGACTGAGAAATAGCAGGTTGGTAGCATTATTAACTCATGTCAAATGGAAAACCTTGACTTTTTATTTATCCTTTAAACTGTGACTGCGACTGGAATGTGCTTTTTGCTGTGTGCTTGTGGTAAGAGGGCAGCACACGGGGGAAGATCCAGAGGCACAGTGATGTCCCAGAGGCACAGCCTGTCCCCTGGTGCCACTACTGCTTTGAATCATGTCTTGAAAAGGTATGGGGCACTTTGTCTTGATGTGGGTTCCTGTGCTGCAGATATGCCAAGTAGTGTGCTCTTTCTCCAAGCAGACACACACACATCATTTTATGGGAGCCGGGTCTGGAGGGAGACCCTGCTACAAAATTCCGGTGTCCAGATAAATCTGGAAGGTTGGCAAGGCATGGAAAGAAGGGATGAAGTAATATTCTGCTTTCATGGAATAGCCAGAAAACCATGTCAGGCATATGCCATACTTTCTGACATGTTGCTAAACACAAAGCTAGTTCAGGTTCTGATTTCTGTTGTCTACCTTCTGTGTTTAAAATCCTTTATCTCTTGGAAGATCCCAGTGTTTTAGTTTGTGCTTATGTAGCTGTCATGCTCTCATCTCAGATGGCAGCTCAGCCTCACATGGCTGCTCGTTCTCTCGTCCCGATGGGATGGAACAGGACTCTGAAAAGTAAAGGTGAGAAAATGTGTGAGATAAAGAAAATTTATCTCAAAAAGAGGCAAAGAAAAAACCACGCAGACAAGCAAAGCCAAACAAGGAATTCAATTACCACTTCCTATGGGCAGGTAGTTGTTCATCTATGTCCAGGAAAGCAGGACCCCATCATGCCTCATGGTTGTTTGGGAAGACAAACGCTATCATTCTGAATATCCTTCCCTTCCTTCTTTCCTGAGCTCTATATTCTGAGCACAATGAATTATGGTATGGACTATCCCTTGGCTTAGTTGTTCATATCTCCTGGCTTTGTCCTCTCCCAGACTCTTGTATATCCCCAGCCCTCTCCTTGGTGGGGTGGTGTGAGAGGCAGGAAAGGCCCTGACACTGTAAGTACAGCTCAGCAGTAACAAAAACATCCCTGTTTTCTTGACACTGTTTTCAGCACAAATACAAAACATAGCTCATGCTGGCTGATGTGAAGAAAATTTAACCTTATCCCAGCCAAAAGCAGCACAGCAGCATGTACACTCAATCCCACCCTCATACTGGTGTAATGAAGGATGCAATCACCATTTCCAAGTACACTGCAGCGTACTTGGAAATGGTGATTACAGTTGCATGAAACACCCCGGATAACAGTGAAGTGGGGAACAAGGCTAGGTGATGTCTGTGTACCTTGGGAAAATAGCTGATATATGAAAGTGTTCTGTTCAGACTTCATAAAGTTATGGGCATAGTGTGTGTTAGATACTTCTTGCCCCATAAGAAAGCAGGAAGTTATGTTAGGCCTGAAAAATGAGTCCCAAAGTCTGTTGTGTATTTGGAAAGAACTAGAAGACAAGTAACAGTGTGCTGACAGAGGAAAAAGCTGTCATTTGGAGATGAAAGCAACTGGTCCTTGCTTTAGCACATCAAGTTAGTCACCTGCAGCTGGAAGCATAAATGCAAAGATACAAATACCTCCCTGTTGTGCATCCTATTTTCAACCCTTTTTACTTTTGTGCTGAACTTTTAAATCCAAATGTGTTCGGGAGTACACCCAGGAGAGATGATGGCTGGGGACTCAGTCTTGGGAAGTTTCAACTACAAAAGCTCTGCATCTGGAGGTTCTATTAAAGCCTGTAGAATTGCGAACCTTCAGGTTCTTTTTCTCTGGACCTCTGTTAAGTGTTAGCAGGTCTGTGACATTGGCAATGTCCAGGAAGCAGAAGGCATGTCTGTCTGCAGTTGGATGGAGCCATATCCTCTCTCACTCCAGCAGTCTATTTACTTCCTCTTTCTCACTTAAGACTGCAATTAGCACTTTTTTATGTCTTTGAAATATTAGAAGGGGAAACTGATGATAGCAATGCAGATGCTTGAACTTTTGAGGAACATTCTCTTCACGTGATGGTGGTGTCAGCTGCTTCCTTGGCTCTGTCTAATATTTTTTCTCTTGGTGGATTTTAAAAAGGATTGCACACTGAAACCAGGAGAGCAAGGTTATTTTTAGGGCTATACTCAGTAGAATAACTGGATGACTTCAAGTGCTTAAAATGCTTTGTTCTTCATCAATGGACAGAAGTTTCAAGGTTTACCTCTCGGTAATCATTGCCCAACAAGACAAGTAAATACTTTATAGAATATAATATATTACAGTAGTATATTTGCTATGGCCATTAACTCTTGCAACAAAACCCATTCTAAATGTGGGCAAATAAGAGACTCTCCTCTGTGGTGTTTTCATGAAGAATGTGGTTCCCTCAGCTCTGGCCTTGTCAAGCTAGCAGTTCTTGATGATCTTTTTAATTGGGTGCCTGCCACCTTGGTTTGCAGTGCATAATATGCCATCTATACATGTTCTGATAAAACATGAGACTTACTGAAATTTTATATTTCTGTCACTTAAAATTGTAATTTTATTTCCAGTATGTTAAATAAAACTGACTTTTAAAAAATATAGTTTGGATTTTAATAACTTGGATTTTGAAATGAGATTTGCACATAACAGAAGCTATCTCAATGTACTGGTGAGTTGGTCAGCTACTGTAGGCTTCTAATAAGGTGCTTAAGACTGAACAATATCTATGGGTACTTGTACTGCAGAGATGCTTTTAATGTTTGAGGAACAAAATTTGGACAATGAGAAGGTGATACAGAAATAATAAAAACTTTTTTCATGAGGAGCAGGGCAGAGGTGTTACAAAGGCTCAGGGTGAGGGGGTGATGAGAAAACTAGCTAGCAGTATCTTTAATGGGCTGTTCTGGATGCTGATAATACTGAAGACATGAACGGCATCAGATTATTTTGTATTTTAAAAATAGCTGAATAGCAGTCACCTTTTGTTGATTTAATTGTGAAGGCCGTATCTAATTTTCAAACAAACCCTTTTAAAGTGACTTAGAATGTGAGAGTGGTTTTTTTTGACATGAGGTGTGAAAATAAGTTTCTGCAGGGGAACTGCTCTCCATAATGTCAATGCAGCATTGTCAAGTGCACTGACATTGTAGCATAATGCTACACTGGTGCTGGGTGAAGGTTGGGTCAGGTCCATTCTACTGACTTGTGAAAATAACAGCCATGGCTGCAGAAAAATGCACTCCTTCAGTTCAGTCCTATCCCCATTAACTTGGGTGGAAGTATTCCTACAGAATAATGAAGCTTGGATTGACACTGGGCTATTTCATATGTAGAAAAAGGAGCTCCTGTAAATTTTGCTGGGCTGGGATATCAATGAGATCTCATTACTGTCCCTAACAGCAGTGCATGTTAGTCTAATGGTTAAAGAAAGAGGATCCCAAGCTACCCGGACAGTAAATCATCATAGCTGAATATTGAAGATGTCAGGGAGGATCCAAGTTTAGGAAGAGTAAAAAATCATGGCCTAATAGTCTGTCTATGTGGAATTCAATCATTTTGCTACATCATTGCTTTTGGAAGATCTAAATATCAGTTACATTATTTGAAAAGTGGCAGACTGGTAAATAGTAATAATATTGATAAAAGCTTTGTCTGAAGGGGATAAATGTGCTGGGGAAAGCTTTGTTGATCTGGAATCAATCTAATTATTGGTTTGGTTGTTTGTTTTGTTTTGGATTTATTATAAAGCTCAGTAATAGTGGCTATCAGATAAGGTGTTTTTTTTTTAAATATAGCCGCTGATGTACTTGTTTGAATGGTGGTGGCTTTTTTTACTGTTATAACATGGGTATCATGTGGAAAGTAACAGAAGAAAATATGTAGTATCATGGCATAATTCCTTGGTGCATGTGTTGTCTGGGTCCCCTGTCTCAAAAAGGATGAGATAGAACTAGAAGAGTCACAAGAAGGGGTAAAAAGCTGGCCAAAGCTGTGGAGCTTATTCTGTGCAGGGAATGACAAAGACTGGATTGAATAAGGAGTGTGTAGCATCTCCATTGATCCAGAGAATATAAATAGGTATTGGCAGTGCACTTGTTTCCTTTATGCAAGGTCAGATGTGCCTTGCTCACAGGAAGCAGAGCTGAATGACTTCTGTGCAGTGCTCAGCTGTGGAAGTCCACGCTGTAATGAGGGATGCTGATGGCATGCACGGATTCAGAAAGGATCATTATGAATTTATAAAATAAATGTTTATGCCTGTTAGGCATAAACACTTGCCTCAGAAAATGCCTGAGCTGAAGTTCTGCTGAGATAGTTTTCTGAGAAAACATAGTAACAGCTAACCCCAAACATCCTTCTGTGGTCTGATAAACAAATTCTCTAGTGGCTTGCAACTAGTGAAGTATCTTCAGAATTGCATGGCACATTTAAGTTCTCCAAAAGTTCAGAAAATACATCTGTGCCACTGAAAAAGGTACACATTCATATTTAGAAAGCTGCATTCTACAAATAAGTTGATTAATTTTTGACTTTATATGGTGCTTTTTTGCCTGGGCTTTAAAGGCCACTGCAAAAGTGGGTGAGCAGTGTGAACACTGGCTGCACATGGAGTTTCCAAAGGGCAGAGGACCAAACTTTCTCTTCCCCCATGTATTGGCACAAATCACATAAGGTTTACTCTATAATACAGAGGTTTAACATGATACCTTTGTTTTCTGTTTTCTACACCTGTTGTGTAGGTGTCTGTCTTTGCTAGGGCCTGGTTTGGTCAGAGAAAATGCTTTAATGAGACTGTTGAAGGAAACAAAAATTCTAATTCCTATATATACCTCTGCTTTTTTTATTTCTAGAAGTGGTTGTCATTTAAGAATAGGACAGCAGTCTTACTTGTCTTCCATGCAGAGAAACTAAGTACCTGCATTAGTTCTGCTTAAGTTTTGTATCTGAATAATTTTGTACATCTTGAGATAAGTGTTGTGACAGATCCACACAGAAGAATTCTCTGTGGTGAATTAGAGAAGTGATGCATTTGTAAGTTTCCTGTCTGAACTTAGTGTTGGAAATTGTGTGAACCTGTGTTAAGCAGCAGGTTTTTCTAGACACAATGGTTCCAACTCTGAGAATATGAATTGATCTCCATAAACTAAATTCTAGATGATGGATTCTATTTTCTGAATGTAAACGGTTTTGGTACTTAGTGAGGTAAAGCAATTAGAAGATTAAAACTTTAGTATTGGGCCATTCTTTAGTGCTCAAAAATTCAGTGCTTGTTTTCAGTGTGTAAACCAAATTTGAATTTTGCTTTTGGAAGCACTGTCTTCTAGGGCTGCACAAAAAAAGTTGTAGGTTTTTTTTTTATTATAATGCCATTTACAATGTACAGAACCACAGAATAAGGGAATAAAGATTAGGTAATATTTTATGGAAAAAATCTATTAGATACCCTAATAGGCAAATAATGATTTTATGTACTATTTTTATTCAGGGGTACTGCTCCTCTATTGCAACAGTAGATATATATATATATATTTTCTATATTTGATTGAGGGGATGAGGCTAAAAAACCATAAAAGTCCCCAAAACTCACCTCCAACCTCTTCTATACCTTTAGGCTTTTGCAAATAACTCTACTAACTGGTTACTCCCTCTAATTTAAACAAACAATAATAATATTTTTTTTTTATAAATTAAAGGCAAGGCTCTCTTTAGGTGTCGCCAAAATAATTTGAAAATCTTGATCTTTGAGGTCTTAACACAATATGGGAAGCAAGATAGGATTGTTCTTAAATGAAATAAGAATTACCAATGATCAAAAGCCAGAAAGCATTAAATCTGCAAATATTATGTGACAGGAGTGCTGTTGAGGAGTTGCATGACTCCATAGTTTCTAGTTTTTTATTTAGATATGTTAGGCATTAAATTTGAAAACTACACGGTGGATAAATGTCTGCTAATTACTCCCATCAGAATGTCACTAAGGAAGATTGCTTAGCTTTTTTTCCCACCCTCACCTAAACATTAATGGAGTTTAAAATCTTGATTAGCTTTTTTTTTTAGGAAGGAAACCAAATTTGAGCTGTTACATCACTTTGATTATTTTCTTCCTTAGAAATTACACCATATCTTGAGGATTTTTTAGTCTCTTCATTTTAGTCTCCTGTTGAAAATGAGATTTAAAACAAAATAGTATTAATTAAAAACTGGAAGATAACTTTTGATTCAGTGGATTTTCCAGCACTCAATGCACTTCAGTCAAGATGAAATGACTCTCTGAAAGATGTGCTTTAGCTCCACTAGAAATTATGGAGCTGTTCAAAGCATCAGCTGGTGAAATTAAAGAGGTCTAATTAGATGGTTAATCAGAACACTTTATTCTAGGTTTCAGTATCTGAATTTGTTGGAGTTACTCTGTGTCAGCCAGTTCCATCAGATTTCTTGAAAAAGTTCATGGAACAGACAATAAGGCATCGTAATAGCTACAGAAACATAGTGCTGGGACAGAGCTCCTCCCTGGCATGCCCCGATTACTGCCTGAATAAGGATTTGCTTTCTGCAATAAGACCTAACAAAGTGTGAATTGTACTGCATAAATGCATTTCCAGTGCAGGGTTCGGCAGGAGGTCAAAAGATGAGGGCCATTCACATAAATATGAGTGTGAAGTAAATGAATTAATTTTGGGTAACTATGCACAGAGTAATCAATGGAATGGTTAATCATCCCAGCAAGCAATTAATTGCTATTGACTTTGGCAATAGCTATGAACTTTTTTTTTTTTTTTGGAAAGGAGAAATAATTCCAACTAATTGAAATCTGGAGGGTTTTTTTTTTTTTTGAGCATTTCTTGAGTCATACTTTGGAAGTGTTTGACTTCAGTTTGCTAACAAGATAAGGCTTCTTGTATGCCATGTTCAGAAAGTAAATGGGAGAGATCTTGAAAATAGTTTTTTTTATTGACTGGGTGAACTGGTGTTTTTCTAGGAACCTGCTTCACTCTCAACCCCAGCTGCAAAGTTGATGCATGATTTAAACTTAGACCAGTGATTCTACTCATAGCAGGCTAGTATAAACTAAATGTGTCCTGAAGGACAGCTTTCTGTCATACCTGTATGACATTCCTCTGCTTCTCCATCACGTTTTGGTAGATCTGCTTCTCTAGCTGACCTGTGTGCAGTAGCCTTTAGTAGGCTGTTAAGGTGAATTTAAAATGTAGGGGTTTTTGTCTTTAGAATGGTGCCTGGATTTAGGAATGGCTCACTTGATTTAACCTGAGTGTGCTAGGACATCTGAATGAGAGAGTACATCAGGACTGTGTACATGCATGTCTTGCGTGGCAGTAATCAACTGCATAAAGAGTTTGGCATTTCAACTGACCTGCAGCTGAAAAAAAAAAATTGGCAATGTGCAGCAGTTTGCTGAATTAGCTGGGGCAGCTCAGTCCCCAGGGAGCTGAATTCAGGTGTGTAATTTTACCTTGAAGGTACCATTATTTCATTATGTGTAGCTTACTGGACTTTACTGCAGATCATGATGATACCTTATTATAACTGGACGTATTGTAACCTGATGTAATCAGGCCAACAAAGTATTGAAAAAAATCAGAGTTAAATAATGCTGCATACTTGCCCTACAAAAGGGAAAATTAATTCCATCTGCTCAAATTAAATGTTGATTTAGACCTCATTTTCTGAAATAGAAACTGTGCTTTTGAAGGGATTGCTTGGCAAATACTTTTGGTTTTATTATATGGATTTAGAAATAAATTGAAGAGAACTTCAGGTCTGCTTGTCTTCCTCTGGAAAAGGTTTCAGTCAACTGAGCAATGTATTTCAATGTCAGTATATACAAAACAGCCCCTTTTGTCAGCTCAGCACTTTGTATACCTGATTAAGGGCTATTAAACTCAAATTTGATGCACTGGCAGAGTTAGGCGAGTCTTGTTTAACATAATTAAAATTCTGTGGTCAACTTTTTTCCCCCTGCATTCCACAGCCAAAAAAAGCCAATGTGTGCTGCATGAATGGCCTTTGTAGACAATCTGTTTGTCTCTACTGAGCTGCTTTGTTTTTAGTAGATGTCTTCTGTATGGTCATTTTTGAATGTCTCTTCAGTGTGAGTTAAACTGCTAATACAAGTACCTAGAGTGATCTGGAGGTCTGTTCAATCTCAAGGAGCCTTAAGGTTCAAACAAGGGTCTACTGAAGAACAAATCAGTTAATGGTTAAGACAAAATATAGTGAGCCAAATAAAGAAACCACAGTTCACATAGCTGACATCATCCTATATTATCTCCCAGACAACATTGTGCTTTCTAATGTCTTTGATCCTTTTTTTTTTCTTTGGTAGACACAAAGATTTCAACTGACTTGAATGCTCCAGAGTCCAAATTCTCAAAGGTATTTGAGTTCTTAAAGATATGCATAGAAATTTCTTGGGTTTAAAAAATAATGCATAAGCACTTAATTCCTATTTGTGATTTTAGGAGCACTAATTTGCATTTCTAGATACTGAAATACTTTAGAAGTCCAGTAGACAAGATTTTCAGTTTTTCTGTGTGGTGTCTCAGGCACCCGTTTGCCTGCTACACAAAACACCGGTGTGGAAAGAGGTGAGTAAAGAGTGGAAGCTGAAGAGCTGATGTTACTGAGCTTGTTTACCACAGTGATCAATCCATTTGACACGTTTGGGGTTTGTTTATGGAGATCTGATGTGCGGGTGGAGAAACTGTGACTGTCTGATGTTTAAAACATGACTGAACGCTTGATCTCTGACATTCTTAGTGTTTATGTTGACAGCTATTATATAGAGAGGTCTCGGACACTGCCTTATAGCACAGCCTCCTCTTGGATACCAGAATCACTTATGAGGCTTTTATGAGCTCTTTCCTTGGGCAGCATAGATGGGCTGTCATTTTTTGTAGAATTATTCTGTTCTCCCTAATAGTGGTGAGATACTTTTCAGTCAGTGTGCTCCTGCTGGTTTTTTGTTTGTTTTTGTAGGCTGGATTGCACTCCTTGAAGAGAAAATATTCTCAAAAGGCTATAGGAAGGTAAAAGTGGCAGATTTTCTTTCCCAGTAGAAATATACTTAAAAAAACCAAAACTTAAAAACCCCACAAAATAAACCAATTCTGAGTTAAGGTAGGAAAATGCACTTTGTCTAGCTGCTTCCTCTGTGTTTCCCAGGCTGGGTGTTCATGCTTGCACTGACAACAGCTGTTTTCAGTCACTGGAGAAGTTGTGCTGCACAGAAGTGTTAGCCTTGGAGGAACCCACGGTTTGAGCAGAGTCCTGCCAGTGTCTGAAGAGTTCTTGTGTGTCCACAAATCACCTTATTTTATATAAGGCAGGAGTCCTGTTATATCTAGTGCTATAGGTGTCAAAAATTTGATCAACTTTTACATTAGCTTTGTTGTAATCTATCATGATGTAGCCTGTCATTTAACTTCCATCATCATTATAAATGGAATGTGATTTTTAAGCTGGTTACTCTGGCTAATAATGCATCATTGTGATTGTAATAATTAAGTCCATGTCTGTGCAGTGCAGGATGAAGTCCTAGAGCAGTGGTGAGTTATACTGCATACAGCTATCTGGAAAATAGCTTAGGTATCTACTCTAAATGCTGTAATGGTATGAATAGATTTAGAACTGAATTGATATTGATAGCTATTGTTCAACAATCCATTATGTTACAGTCTCTTTATTACATGGGTCATATTCTGTGTTATGAGTGCATTTTTAGGGTCCTATAAGTTTTTTTTCTTGCTTATGTCATTAGTAACCATGACACTAATGAACATGTAAGGTTTCTGGATATAATAGTGCCCCAGTCAGAAAGTACAGAGTTTCAAGGAGATAGGAAAAAAAACATCCAGTGGGAGCTGATTTTCAGAATTGTCTTGCTTCTCTAAAAATGAGCAGTTTGCTGGTTTGAAATTGCAGTTGGTGTTGAAGAGAAAGTGCATTTAGGGAAATATGTTTTTTATTACAAGTGGCTTTGCATATGGGAAATTTGAAACCATTGTTTTCAGTCATTTCTCACAGTAAGTCTAAATGCTGTAGGGAAAAAAAACAGATGAGATATCAGTTTGGGATTCCTGTAGCAATTCTGAACGGAAAGTTCAAGTCACCAACACAACTGTGGATCTTACCAAAGTCCAGAGGGTGATTAAAGCATTTCAGTAGTATTTTGCTTTTAGTCCTATTGTGCTTAGCTATGTCTTTCAGTTAGCTATACTGATAACACTCCAGGAGGGGTGGTGGTATGCATGGGGGGTGTGTCTAGGGCTGGGAATAATATCTAGGGGGAAGCAGAATGCATTAGGATATTCGATCAACTTCAGTGACTTGTACAGGAATAATAATCATAATGAAGTTAATTAATTCAGTCTTTCTGTCCCCCTAGGTAATGCTGTAATAATGGATTGTAAGGACTGGCTCCTGCTATGGTCAATGCAGAGATTTTATGGTTTTGATTTTAAATGCATCAGTAAGGATTGAGATTCCATTGCACTAAGTCCTGTCAGAGAAGTTGCTTCTGCTTTAAGTATAAATGAATAAATGTGCTGTACATTGCTGCTTTTTGTTGTTCTGCTGGCTAAACGTGGTCTGTTTCTTACCTCATAATCATTACAGTCAAGTCTCTCTTCATCTGTGGGTGAAGATAAGAAGTATGAGGTGTGGATGGATATAGAAGTTGTCTTCTAAAGATCAGTTCATGTCCATAACCATTGCTAGCTCAGATAAAATGCTGTTACTGAAGCATAACACCAACATTCCTCTGCAAAAACTGGTATTATGGACCTCAGTCATTGGGGTGTGCATATTTAATTCTTCATATTGAAATTATGGGTCTAGAATTTACTTCTTTATTCTGAGGACAGAATTTATTCAGATATTCAGGTATAGCTTAGAGTCACCAGTAGATGGTATAATGTATGGACATCAGTACAGGTGTATTGAGAGTTCCTACTCTGTGGATTTTTTGGTGTGTTCAGTCTGTTGGATGATAATGCCACTGGGTGTAGTTTTGAATAGTTGTAAGTATTGCTGTCTACTTCAATGGCAGTTTTAAATTTAGGATGGAGACAGTGAGACTCCTGAGCTTCCTGAAACTTAGCTTTTGTCTGTTCCTTGTGGGTCTGGAGAGTGTTGCATGGGAAGCAGTATGGGAATGTCTGCTCTTTGCTTCATTAGCTGTATTCAAACTATAGCAGCTGTTTGTAGAAATGAGAAGGGTAGGTACAATTCTGGTTGGTTGAACAGCCCTTGATTACTTCCCTTAATAGTACTGAAAGCTGTGTGATTCCAGGTCCAGCTCTGAGATCAAGGAATTGTAAACATAACGTGATGATCGGATCCTAATCAACCTCATGTGGGAAAAAAAGTGAGATCAGAACTGCAGGCCTCTTCCTGAGGAGAGCATATTAAATAGAGAACTTATCCCATGATGCAGTTTGTAAGGCCTTCTTTAGCTAGAAAATCCCAGTATATTCTAAACATGACAAGCAGAAATGTGAGTGTAGCCGTGCTACAGACTTGGACTTGGGTGAATTCCTGAGTAAATGGTTCTGTGTGTACCTTCACCTAAGTTATGCCAGGATGCTGCTTTTCCAATTTTATTCCCCTTTTGAAATTTTTCTGGTATTTCCCAAACTATTTAGCAGTCGGAAGCAACAATAACAACAACAACAAGATTAATGATGTTTAATTTTGACTAACCATGGGAAATAACACAATAATAATGGTGTTGCCATTGCAATTAGAATACCCTGACTGTTACAGTTTGACTTGTAAATATAGTGAAGCCTTTACTGTAAAAGGCAGCCTTTTTTCATATGGACTTAAGTTTCAGTTCTCATTAATTATTTGACCTTAGTTATCTTTCACACTTTTCTTTCCTTGTGAAAGGAGACTGAATCAGAATTCAGAAATGAAATTTTAAGGCATGTTAATTTGGTAACATTACAGTCTTTGGAAGGAGGCACATGGTAACTTCATGTTAAAATGGGAAATGAATGGAAGGATATATCGGAAATGGAAGACCATTTGGGAAATGGAAAGGGAGACACTGTATACTTTTGCTTGGCAGAGACTTGGAAGCTTCTTGTAGATGCTGTTACAGAGCTCAAACACGAGCATGTGTAAGAAAGGGAGTGGTGACTGTTTAATAGTAAGACCTTGAATGTCCCTTCTGCTATTCATGAAGGCATTGATATTATTTACATCTCTGTAACCATACTTTAGGGCTGTGCCAAGATTTTAAGTCTCCCTCCTCCAGCTAATTGATTATCTGATGTGAGCTCCTTTGACTTGGCAGTATCACATATACACAGGGTGAGGTACAGGGGCAGCTGGCATGCTCATTTCTAATTTCAATGTTTGGCAGCTTCCGGTATCAGCACGGGGCACACTGAAACACTTGGCACTTCACCCAAAAGTAATGAAGTCTTTCACTTAACCCAGTGTGAGGGTAAACAGGATGTTAGCCAGAGTTGCTTTGGTGTCAGATATCAGATAAGGGCAAAACACACAATAATTTATGGACTAAACTAAAAGCCATTTGTATGTTTTCTTTGTAGTGAAGTTTTAAATTATTATCTGTATAGGACTACAAAAATAATTGAAGTATTTCTTTATATATATATATATAATTTCTTCTTCCACTTGACAAATTGAGGAGAGGATACACATTGTCCCTCATAGAACACATGCTGTGGCTTCAGAATTCTAGCCTAACCTTGTGTTTCTCAACTTCTACTTCTGCAGACCCATGCCAGATTTATTTTACATGAAATGGCAATTTAAAATGAAATTATGAGAGGAACTATGGGTGCATGTAATGGCATAGGACAGAATATGGGTTTATCAATTAATGAAGTATTTACCAGTACTAATAAAAGTAATTAAGAAAGTACTGGCAGAGATGATAATTAAAATTGCTTTATAATAGAATTGTCCTTTTGAAGACAGAAGGTGTAATTGCTCTAATGTGGACTTCCAAGAATTTGGTAAGGGCCTGAGGTATTGCTAATTTAGCTGTATATGATGCAGTTAGTTCAGGAAATGTATATAACAAACTACACAGGAAGATAACAAGATTTTGCAAAGATGTATACTGTAAATGGGATTCGACTGTTTTCATTCTTTCCTCAATGAAATTTTATTTGATAGTTTCATGAATAAAATTAGCTCAGAAATACAACTTTGTGCCTATAGGGAGTTAAAATATAAATATCAATCAAATCAGAAAACCATATAGATGCAACTGAATGATCATCAGCACTAGAATAAGACAGATAAGGCAGTCTATTTCGAAGTGAGAAGTCATGCATTTGGGGACTAACAGTCATCATAATTTCAACTGTAAGATGGGGGACCAGCAGGTGGAATCCCTGAGAAAACAAAAAAAAGTTGTTTTTTTTTTTTTTTTTTTCTCAGTTTAGGGTTAAGATTTCAATGTGGCATCTCTGTATTTAAAAAGCAAAAAAAAAAAATTCACTCTCCCTCCAAAGAAATAAGCACCCCAAAATAAGAAAAATCTTGAGAATCAAATTCTATTTTGCAGGGTGTTGCCAAAGCCTTCTCTGGAGTATTGTACCTTCATGTTCAAAAAGGTGAATTCATGCTGGAGTAGGGGCATGCAAATTGCTATAGGGAAGAGAGCTTGGCCTATGAGAGGCTACAGAAATTGATTTCATTGGCCTTGCAAAGTGAATATGAAGAAAAATGCTTCCTGCCTGTAAATGAATTGAACAGGGCTATTCACCAGGGAAGAAAAAGATATTTAAGCTTGGGGATAATGTTGGCACAGGAACAAGGAGGTATAAACTGTTTACAAATGAACTGAAGCAAGAAACCAGGAATCTGTCAGTTCAGAGTTTCTGCATGTTCCTTCAGGAGAAATAGGACTAGGATAAATAGACTAACTGGGCTGGGTAGGCAGTTCTCATTATGGCAAGGTTCTTGGGAGCCCAGAGAAAGTGTGTGTACTTGACAAAAAGGCATACTGAACTAGATGAGTTCTTTTAAGTGCCATGCTTTTACTGTGAGAGTTCAGGTATCTGTGATCAAGCATAGCTTGATTTCTATGATTAGTCTAAACAGATAAATCCCAATCCTCCTGTGTCTGGGATAACTGCTGATAAACAAAACAAACAAACAAAGACCTCTTAGGTTTCCATCTGCTTTCAGTGTCAAATGCTTTCTTTGTCCCTGGCCTTTGTACAGTGTCTACTTTTACATGGCCTGCAGCCAGATCTCCTTAGTCTGGGATTTTGTGACCTTGCAAAGTTAGCTTGGTACTACTATATAGCTGGGAAGTTTCCAGGAAAAATCTAGTTTTTGGTAGGGTGTATTGGCACTTCAGTAGGTGGCACTCTTCACTTTGGGTCTTGCCCTAAATATAATTTTTCCTCAGGAATGAGGAGTTTGCAGTTTTGCCTGTGGCCTTAGATGACTTCTGTTTTGTCAAGTGTTGTTTGATCTCCCTGAATTCCTCTCACTGTATTGTTTCTATGCTCTGATTTTTTTTTTTTTCAGTTAAATATTTGGAGTAAAATCATCCTAACACTAGAATTAGACCAGAAAAGGACCCAATAAGTGGGACATAATCAACTTCCTTTTGCACAAACGTTCATCTTGCAGCAACGCAATGGTTTTGGTTAAATTGTTCCAGATGGATTTGGGTAGAGGTGAACTGTACTTGTCATTACTCCTTGAAAGAATTTTGTGTGCTGTCCAGGCTACTGTGAGTGGTGCCACAGTGTTCAACCCATGGTATACCTAAATCTTTGTGTTGGTGGTCTGTAAAGGAGCCAGCCCTGTTTATCTGACATTCCTTTACACATGGGGTCTTGGTCTAATGTAACTTAACAGGAAGGAAAGTTTGTAGTTAAGCTGCCTTTAGAGCTCCCCAAACACACTGGCTCGACTGCACCACTTCCTCAAGCTCTAATGTTCTGGACCATGGTTTCTCAGTTCACCTTTTCAGGAAACGTAGCAAGAAAGAAATATGACTTTCAAAAAACCTCAGAAAAATTCCAGAGAAATTTGCTGAAATCTATACAAATCTTGTCCTATCAAAAGAAAATGGATGCACACCTCAGTTTTTTCACTCTGTATTTTCTGAAATTTGTCCTTAATTAAGTTCTCTATCCCCTTTCTTGATTCTCATTTACCCAAATAACTTTATCTCTCTTAATCATTGCTGATCTCCCTCTATATTTGTTTCTTTTAATAAAGGTGCTTTCCACTGAAATAGGAGAAGGGGGGTAAAAAAAGGAAAATAAAAAAAATGAGGCTTCTTGTTGACTCTCTTGTTACCTTTGACTTTTAAAAAAATTAAGATCTTAACTATGTTGCCTCTCTTATGTTTTGATGATATTCCAAATCTCATTGGCTGGCAATATAAAATAAAAATAATAAAATCAAATTTAAGTTTGTGGTGACACTTAGTCCCTTTTCTGTTTTTAACACAGTACAATTAATAAGTTAAACAGTCTATTCTGTTTGTCTAAACTGTTCTTCTGGTTACAGTCAATTATAAGATCTCCTGAAGCCTTGCACTGTGTAGTCAATCCTGAGGCACACAGTAAATAATGTTATAAGTTGGTGTTGATGAAATAGCCATGTTTTCCAAAATGATTAGTTCTACATGGCTGCCCTGTGTTTTGTGTGTGTTCCCAAACAGTTTTCCTAAAGGTGAGAGCATGATCTGAGCTGCATTGTGTGGAAGAGAAGACTCAACACTGATGACAGCTGCTGCTAAAGTAGCATTTCCATTACTCTGTAACCTGTCAAGAGTGGTATTTATTTTGTTTAGAAGATCTTACTTCAGAGAGTCTGTGACTTGAAATAACTGTACCTTCTGATGTGGTTCTAACAATTTTTGAGCTCTGTGTCTTGAAGAATGCACCTCTCATTGTGCTAGACTTTGTTTTGAAAGCCTTCATTTTTATTTATTTATTTTTTTTTTTAAATGGCTTTGCCTGTGTCTGGTCAGTTACACTGTAACTTCTTTCATCTTCATATCATTCGTTTTATGACAGGATTATGTTGATGACATGAGAGATCAAAATTCTTTAATCTTCCCCCTCCTCTCAAGCTTTGACTTTATTTTTAGAAAAGTTTCTCAGACATCTATGCACTCTCACCATTGATAAAAGCAACACAAAAGGTGTTGCTTGCTGTGGCACACAGATTTTGCCATGGCAGTGGAAGTTTCTCCTTGATGTGCCTTTTACTGTAACACAGTGACAGTGGAATTTAGACTGTATCCTTGTAGCCATCAACTTCCAAACAGAGATTTGTATTGCAGCTCTCTTGTGACTGATAGCTATTGTAGCGTGCACTGAAAACACGCTGACCTTTAGCAATTCCTCCTCTGACAGAACAAAGGGGATGTCTGTTAACTCCAGGCTGCTTAAATTCTGCATCTGCTTTTAAGCTGCTTCTGTGTATAGGTGTAGATTTAAAAGCTTACAACATGTTTTTAAGAGCTGACAAAAAAGAACTGAGTTTCTAGGACAAGGATATCTACAGAACATCTGCATTTTTTTAATCCTTCTGTGGCAGTGTTCATGCAATAACATGGTTGTGTGAGCAGCTCCTCCTTCAATGCTGTCAAAACATTTTGACTCTCATCACTCTGACTTGTGCACTCAAGAGATAATGCTTGCTGGAGAAGTGTAGGTATGGTGCCCTTTGCAGATGTTTGCCCAGATCCTTTAGCAGTAAGCAGGCAGCTCCCCAAAAGTACCATGTCAACCCTGTGACTGTCATATCCTCCTTAGATGACAATTATGTAATTCTTGCCTTTCTGAACCCCTTCTGTGCTTCACAGAAGTTGCTTCCATCTTTAGTGCTGTATCTGTCTTTAGGTTTTGTATCTTCTCTCTGTGTGTAACCTTCTTGGAGCAGTGAATTATAGCCAGCATTTCCTTCAAATCCTGCAGGATCTCACTGGAATCTGTCTTGCTGGACTGTGGTTTTTGGTAGGTTGATGTATAATCAGGTAGGTTTGAGGTTAATTTAGGGTCATAGATATCTGAAGGAGTATGGGTTGCTTCTAAATTGGCTTTAAATTGAAACAATTAAGTTCTGGCTGCAAATTAGAAAAAACTTTCTCATCATTAAATCAAAGATCTGCAGTGGTCTTCTAATTAGAGTGTTTGCATAAGAAATCCCAAAGCATTTTGAAATGGAGTTTGTTAGGTATTGGTAGTAACAGTTCAGCACTGAACTTGATGGCCTGAGAGTGCTCCTGTATTTTTGTGTTCCTAAATGCATCCTGTTGTGGCCTGAAAGTACAACTTGACCTAGTTATAAAAGTAAACTGTTAACTGGAAAGGATGCAGCAATTAAATTTCCTAGGTTTTAATTGTGTCTGAACTGTGGGGAGCTCTGCTGGCTGGCTGACTTACTGAAGAGCTTTTTTAGGTGCTTTGTAAACAAGGAAATTGTGCACACCTTCACAGCTGCAATAAAACAACTGGAAGCAAATTTAGGAAGTAGAACACAACATATGGAAATATGAAATATTCATTTAAAAAGCCTAAATACTTCCAAGTAGCAAAATGTTCTTGCGTTGATTTTATATGGAAACTAAATGCTATTGGAGATAATACATAAATACTATTGAATATAGGTATATATATAACATTAATAAATAGCTGTTCCCTTGAGGATTTTGAATATGCAGGGAAATCTGACAGTGGTACTTCATGGTTTTCTCAGATTCAGAGGTGGGAGGAGGTAGAGGTTGCCTTTGCCAAGGGCTGTATATCTACATTGTAACCATGCAGGGTTGTTAGTTCCCTGGAGATAAAGTGACTGCTTTGGCACTTTCTATATCACGTCATTTGGGTTGGAAGAGAGTTTTTTCCAAAATTTCATCACAAGGCTGGATGTGTGCCCTTAGAAGATTTAGCTGTCTTGCAATGGTGTCCTGGAAAACTGGCCAGAAACGTGCTTTCAGTTGGTATCAAGTTGCAGTTATCTGTTCCCAAACGTGGATCTGCTCCTACACAACTGAAGATTTTTTTTTAGATAAATTAGAAATAGTTTCTAGAAGTAACTTCTATATGCACAGATGTACACATGCCTGTGTTGACATATTCACTTAGTCTGCTTTTAGACTTATAGAAACTTCATAGTTAATAAACTTTAAGTAGTATGTGAATAATGAATACAAATTTTCTAGGGAATAACTGCATGTTGGTGATTGTCAGTTGTTAGATTTGTAGCACAATGCACAAATGTTTGCTATACAGAGGTGTGAATAATCAGGTGGCATTTAATGAAGGAATTGGATTAATTGCTCATCATGCTAAGAACACAGAAATAGACTGGCAATTTTTGTGTTTTAATAGCTTGTTGATATTTTAAGTAGTAGTTCATATTATTGGACAAAGAAGTCAAATCTAGTATCAAAATCTCTCTTCAAACTTTGACATTAGAGTGTAGGTTTTGAAAAGTGATTCAGAGTAATCAGATTTGTGCCTAAACTATGCTTAGTTTAGTACCAAAAAATAAAAATCTCAGTTTTATTAATCTGCTGTGTTTATACTATTATTTTGACTATGCTTAGATATACTATTTGGTGGGAGGAATGTGCTGCACAGAAAAAAATAATTTCACATCCTCTTTCTCCTTAACCTTTCTCTATGCTGAGCATGGGAGAGTTGTCTTACCAGCTTTGTTTTATACACATACTTCTCAGACCTAAGTTACATGCAGCAACTTCCCTGTTTGTGCAAGTGGAATGCTCTGGGACAGTAAATTATATAAAGGTATCCCTATCCCCTGTAACTCACTGAAGGAAGCTTAACTTGCTGGACTTGATGGCACTTCAGTCAGTTGCTTATAAATAAATGTGTGGGTGTGTATTCTTCCAGAAGGTATGTATTTACTGTACATATGGTATCTATACAGCACATAATTTTGGGTAAATCAGATTTTTCCCTTCAGAGTAAACTTTTGGGTGACAGCCAAGCTCTACAGTCATCTTTATGTTGCTGATTTAACCTCGTTAGGGGGAAAGGGAGAGCTGCCTGCCTGTGCTGCTGTCAGTTTTCCTCTGCTGTTCTGTACACACGCCAGGATCTCCAAGTCCAGCTTCATGTCTTGTTGATGTAGTATGTGTACAGCATGTGTTCTGTCTACTGTACACAATAATTTATCTGCCCATGTGTACTTCACTGCCAGAGTAGCATCCTCAACTACCTTTGAATGGGTGACTCTTCTGTACTATCTGCTTTGGGTGGGAGTGAACGTACACCAAGAAGGAAGATGAATTGGCTGCAGAGATGGGCACTAGTCCCCCTGCCCCCCCCCCCCCCCCCCAACTTAATAATAAAAATAATATGGACCAAAGCCAAGTATGTTTTGTACCAAATTCACTTCCTCTCCAGAATACAGTTAAATTAAAAACATCTGGAGTAGCTTGTTGAGTTGATTTTTTTTCTGTGCTTTGTCCTGGTTATGGATTTGTTTTCAGAACTGAGCATTCTGCATGTTTCTTGGTGGATGCTGGTAGGCTTGGAAATATCGCAGCATGTGGAAGCCAGTAAAACATGAATTCCATTTGTTTTCCTTGGCTTCTGTGTGTCGTGATGTGTTCAAGATGATAGGGCCTGGAAAACTGTAAATTTTAGTTAGGTCTCAAGTATGAATCCTGAGCCTTGTCTTCACATTGCAGAGGAAGTCTGGTAGTTGGAGGAAGGCTGTTCACTCTGTTCCTGAGGGTGTGCTGTGCAGCCTATGTTTTGTTTACATTAGAGGTATGCTGACAAAGCTGCTGGCTCTAATACTGGACTTAATAGTTTTATTTGGGTTTGCAGCTGTGTCGTGCTGCCCTTTCACTCTGCCTGCCTGCAACTCTTCACAGAATTATAATACTACAGCAGCAAATCCCACTCCAGTAGTGCTGCTGAGGCCAGGATTCTGGTGTATTTCTGTGTTGTCCACAGAGTTTGCCATTCAGGTTGAAAAGATGGAGATAAGTGGATGGGCATCCGTGTGCTCTCATTGTTTTGTGACCATTTAAGGAGCTGTGAGCTGAAATGAGCCTTATGACTGTTTTTCCTTCAGCCTTGTTCTTGAGAAATTAGGTTTGGGGGGGGGGGTGAAGATGGGGTTCCTTTACCTTATTCAGCTAAGATATGTGGTTCAGAAAAAAAATGAAGAAAAAATAAAATTTAAGATCTTGGAAGTTTTCATAATGTATATGAAATAGAAACCCCTGAAATATGTGACTTCACATCTTTAAAGATATGTTAAAAAGTCAAGCACTAGTTGCTTGAATTCTAATACTTGTATTCAAAGAAAGGCTGCAGTGGTAAGGGATTGCAGGATTGTGTTCCTGTTGCTGCCATGGAGCCAAATCTGTGTCCTGTGCAGTGCAGAGTGCTGCTCTTCAGGACCTGGCTTGTGCAAAGCATGACATCTGCTTCTTTGAAAGGCAAAGCTTTAAAAGGATATGCTAATGTTAGAGGGATAAGGAAAATTGGTAGAGTGGACTGCTGGCTTTTTAGATACTGATGTACATAACTTTAAAGGAAGTCATCATTCAAATTTTATTTGAACAAAGAACAGTTCATGGGAGGTTTCTGTGTCACTTTTCTCTTTAGTAGCCTCTTATTTAGTGAAGTAGGTACGTTTAAGTAGGGTAAAATGTTGTTCCATCAGCCTTTTCTGTGAGTCATTTGATAATACTCAAATTAAAATTTAGTGGTCTAGTCAGCAGGTCAGATAAAAGCACAGATTTTCCCAGTCTACTCACATGGACCTCAGTGAAACCCTTGACTGAGGTCAAAGGTGAGGTATGCAAGTCCATATGGTGGTCACAAGTCACTACTTACAGTTACCTGTTTTGTTGTGTATAGGATTTCCCAACATCCAAGTAGATAGGAATTTGATATTGCAGTGGAAATGTCAGTGGTGTTGCCAGTGAAACTACACTATGAGGAGCTTTCGCTTAACCAGCTCTTTGTTTCCATCTAATTCCTGGTACTTTGAGTAGTGTATTTTTCTCCAGCTCATCCTGCTGGAGAAAATACACTACTGTTGACTGGCTGCTTGGGGTGGTCTGTCTGAATTGCTCACAAAGGAAAAACAGATTTAAAGTTTGAGCACTGGAGGAACTTCAGAGCCTGCTTGTTCATTTGTGGGTACTTGGTCTCTTCAGAACAGCAGCTTAAGTTCCTCTCACTTCTCTCTCTTTGTTTTTGGGTAATAAATGAAATCTTTTGGGGGGACAGAGACAGAAAGAATGAAGATACATTGGGGTTCACAACCTCAGCTGTTGAAGTTTAACACCTAAATCTGATAACTGGGATTCATCTCTGAGTTTCCCACGGGGTGTTCTTCCTGCCAGCCTACAAGCTTATATGTATAACTGGATATTGCAGCGAGCTTTGATCTAAATCTTCTCTGGTAGTAATCTGAAACATGACTTCTACTCAGTCTGGCAAGTCTGTCAACCTACAGTGAGACTGAGCTCTTCAAAACTTCCCCAGGTTTCACTGCCTCACTGCAGGGTAGTTGAAGGTTGACTGCTGTCTCTGCAGGCAGGTAAAAGGTCCAGTACCACAGTTTTTCAGATGTATGTTGCAACCAGAATGGTTTGGCTGGCTGATTATAATGGTACATGGTAGGGTAATGACACGGGTCCTTCTTGCTTCCTGGAACCAATGGCATTGGTTCGGATCTTCTCTATCACAAGGATTCTACCTGCCCTCCACACTGTCACCTTCTCCACCCCTGCCTGGGTACAACCCTCATTCTTCATTGCCCACTCCACAGGCTCTACTAAAGCATCCTGAATGCAGACTGTACAAAAGTCCTGTGAGGCCCGAGGTCTGCAGTCCTACAATGCCTTCTAGGTTTACTTTTCTATCCTGCTATAGCTGCATTAGCTGCAGCTACCACTCATAGATGATTGTAATGCAAAGATGTCACTACATTTTAATGGCCACTCAGCTGGCATTCCTTGGAAAAACCCCAGTGCTGATGCGAGATGGCACCAAATTGTACCAAGTGTGGATTTGGCCACTGTGCTCACCCTGGCTTTGATCTGGAAGCAGTATGAAGAGTGTTCTCTGCAGATGGCAAAACGTGGCATTTCTCCATATCATTAAGCTTGGTAGGACTAGTAGCTAGAGCTCTGTTTACAATAGATGGAAATTCATGTGGAGAAGATGGGTTCAAAAGGTCTGCAAATATCATAGTAGAGATTGAATAATGGCCCTTTGTGGTTTTCCTGTGTAATGGCATTATGTTTTTCCAGGCATTTAAATGATGGGGAAAACCAGAAGTCAGGCTTCCGTTCAGAAAACATTTTAAAATTTCTATCAAGCATACATTTTGAGTTTTTTCAGCAAAAATCAGTTATTTTTCAGAAGATCAGGTTTTGGAAAATGCTTGAATAAGATGTGCTGTAGAAATACAATTTCAAAATGTAATGGTTATAACGTATGCTTTATTTCTTAGACTTACATAAACATTTATCTACTTATTTGAGTTATATATGCCAGCTTTTTGCTCCACAAGGAGTTTCTCTTAATGTGATTAAGGGTTAATATTGTACTGTCTTATCAAGCTTCAGTAATTACCTGCTTTGACAACTAATGCAGCAGCTTGCCCCAGTTTGGATGGGTTCTTAATCATGCTGCTAACCATAGGTCTGTAGTAAATCCCACTGCTGTTACTGGGTTTTTTACCACTTGTGAACATCACCTTGTATTATTTGGAGTTATGAAGTTTTTGTACTTCTGCATATGCTTTTCGGAGACTGGGTGTTTCCTCTTCAGACTGCACATTACTGTTTCAGCATGAGGAATTTTGTAAAAGCACAAGATACTAAGCACAAGATGAATACTCTGAAGGAGGAAGATTTGTTTTCCCTCCCCTTGTAGTTCTGTAATGTTTCCTGTAATGAATCTGCTTACCTGGCTATTAAAGAAACTGTATGTGCTGCAACTCATGACTTATTTTTGGCACAGGTACAGAATGGTTATGGGCCCTGGTCACACACTGACATGTGAATTGGCATTCTGGCACCCTTTGGCTGTTTTTGCAGCTGCAGTGAGACCTAAACTTAATCCCAGAAGGGGCAGTTACACTCACTGGATTTGTAAGGGAGCCCTGTTGCGTGCTTGCAGACAGACTGAAGTCTCCCTCCTCCATGTAGCTTCAAGGTCAAAGTAACAGACTGGAGGGAAAGGCATCAGCAGTATCAGAGAACACGGTGAGTTGGAAGGGACCCATCAGGGCCACGTAGTCCAACTCCATGTCCAGCATGGGACACCCCAAGAGTCACACCCTGTGCCCGAGAGCATTGTCTGAACACTTCTTGAATTCAGACAGGCTGGTGCTGTGGCCACTTCCCTGCAGAGCCTGTTCCAGTGCCCAACCACCCTCTCGATGAAAAAAATCTTTTCCTGGTATCTGACCTAAACTTTCCCTGACTCAGCTTCATGCTGTTTCCTTGAGTCCTGTCAGTGGTCACCACAGAGGTCAATGCTTCCCCTCTTCTTCCTCTCATGAGGGAGTTGTTGCCTGCAGTGAGGTCTCCCCTCAGTCTCTTTTCCAGGCTGGACAGACCAAGTGACCTCAGTCACTCCTCACACAGCTTCTCCTCAAGACCCTTCACCATCCTTATAGCTCTTCTTTGGACACTTGCAGCCAGACACAGTTTAGTACCTTTTTTAGACTGTGATGCCCAAAACTGCACACAGGATTTGAGGTTCCCAGTCTGTACACATCTATACATCCAGGGTTGCCACATCCCAAGTTGCAGAGTCCGGGACTTGGTTAAACTTCAAGTTATTTGGTGATTTTCCCATCTCTCTAAATTGTTGCCGGGTTCCTCTGCCCTTGAGGTGTGCCTGTTTAAAATTTGCAACAGCATGCTGTTCTAACCTACCCTAACTCTGCCTTTAGTATTTTGGGCAGGCTCGTAGAATACAGGTTTTTTCAAAAATTCAGAGGTCTAACTGCTTATTGCTTGATGCTATCTAGGTAAGGCTCTTTAAGCTCTTAAAGTACCTGCTCCCAAGAGTATACAGACTCACTTTTAAAGGACGGTAGAAACTTGCCTTTTATCTTGTGGCTTAGGGGTGACCAGCACCTAATTCTGGTAAACAAACCAAAAAAAACTCATATGCAGCACTGACTTTGTCGTACATTTCAGCTGCTCTTTGTATAGCTCAATGTCTTTAACAGATGGAAAGGGGCTGGACAATGTAGATATGCGTCTCGTTGTCACAGGCAATACTGTAAGCATGTGCCTAATTGGAGACTGGTGAAAGGGATCTCCATACCCAGAAATCATACCTACAAGTATCTCTGCTTTGGGAAGTCATCTTGTCACAAATGTGGACTATGCATTTGGTATGGTGAAGTATGGCTGTGAAGTTGCTACATCCTGATCCTATGCAGCTTTCCTAGTAAATCTAGTTTTTCCCTGAAGTTTTGACATTGAAGCCTGTTCAGTCTGTGCTTTAAGTACTCATGACTGCTTTTAGTTATGAAAATACCAGTACTGTGCTTGTACATTAGACACCAAGGGACTCCACAGGAGAATTATTTTCTGCTTGGCCATGTAACACCTCATTAGAGTGGGGTTGTGGTCCTCAGACTACGTGCCAGTATATCCAATTTATTCCAGTGCCAAAAAAGAAGAGAAAAAAGCAGGCTATCTTACTGATAAGCTTCTAAAAGCACTACCTGATTGTCAGAGAAATATTTCAACAAGTGTTCTGGACCTCTTAGTAAAATTTGCAAATAAAACTAGACATTCTTAAACTAACAAAATGCATTAGCCACTTAATATTTAGTTCACTATCATCCTACAGACAATATTCCTTGAAGTCTTACTACTGGAACTGATATGTTTGCATGGTTACAGGACCACAAAAGCTAAGAAAAGCATAGCTTGCCCTTTCTGGAGTGTGTTTGAGAAAGAAGGGACAGGGAAAACAGGGTAACCTGGCTGCTGCAGAGATAACATGCGTAATTCTTCCAGGTTTGCCATGATTTGCTTATGGCCTGTCTGGAAGAGGTCGTTGCAGGTTCCTTTTAGAAGACTTTCATTATTTCCCCACCTTTACCTTAAGAAGCTAATTTTTTGTTATTTTCATAAAGACATGAAGAAGCAGCTTCTGCAGTGTCTTCTGTTCATAAAAAGACATGTGGAACAGCTGTCTTCTATGGAGTCTGTATCCTGCATCATTTTAAAGGAATCACTGGAGCAAAATCCAAGCAGCAAACTCAGCATGATGTTGATGCAAAGTTTGTTGGGGTCAAACCCCTCTTTTCTCTCTCTTGTTCCTCTAATGGTGTAATAGTGAGGGCCACAGCAAGGTTGGCAGCTCAGAAAATTGAGATTTTGTACAAGGCCTCCTGTATCTGTTAGACATGAGGCTACTTGGCAGGTGACCTCTGAAGTCGGAATATGACCCAGGAAAACAAATGGAGAGGTAGGAAAACCTGGCCTCACTGATTAGTTGAGAAGCAAGAACTCAAACCTTGGGGGAAGGGCCCACAACTTTATTGCCCAGTGTTTTGCAGGAATGTGAGAATGCTGGTTTTGTTGGTCTTTCTTGGCATCTTCATATCAGCAACCTTCTCTTTCTTTGTTTTCTGTTAGTACAAAAAAAATATGGCTTGGTATTAGCATAAAATTCTTAATTTATGAACACCCACTAATTAGTCAGAAAGTCTGACAGCTTTTTTTATTTCCTTTTAAACAGCTCATGCATTTCGTTATCTCTGTAATAGAATTCTCATGCTGAAATAACCAGACACATACAATGAGTCAGAAAATGAGGTGAAGCCTATTTCTGCCTTTCTTTCATAAAAAGGAAGTTATTTTAATGTAGAACGTGACGAACTCCATCTAAGCATAGGAAGGATAAGGGAGGTTATAGCCTCTGTAATTAGCTCAGAACTGCTGGTAGGCTCCCCAGAAGTGGTTCGTGGAGCAGGGGCTAGCACCCAACATGCAAGATAAGATTCTGAAATCTTGAAATACTAGCAAAAGCAACATCCAACATTCTGTCTTAAATATGACCCTCGCCCTGCTGTACTTGCACCTTTGCTAAGGAGATGGAACAAGAGCAGGAGATTTTAGGATTTTTTAGAGGTGTTTTTAGGTTTTCAGTAGATAGGACACCTAAATAGCAGGTCAGTTTTTACATAATAGAGTACCAGAGACTGATACTAAAAGGGGTTCTAGTACGAAGGAGGTACATGGAAGTTTTAAACAGGATTTAGTTTCTGAAGTCCCAAGATGTAGAAAATTTTTGGGATTGTGATAACCTCTCAGTGGTTTTGGATGCCCATGGTATAACCAGGATGAGACCAGCACGTGTGCTTTAACAGAAGAGGGCTTTGAAATTCACAGTGCTGGCTGGAGCTGTCCAAACAGCTGTGGTGTCAGGTGCAGCTGGGGCCAGTCATGGCAGTGGAAAGCACTCTGTGAGGTGGTGCAAGATGTGTTTTTGCCATTTTGGATGAATTTCCAAATAGCTGTCCAGCCCATGAAGCTGGGAGGGTGCAGATGGTACCTAATGCCTATGGTGGTCACAACCTGTCAAATGCTGACTTGGAGTGAACAGAAAGTGCTAACAAGTTCTGGGGAGTGACAAGAACGTGCTTGTAGGAGGGTGGCAGAACATGTTCCTAGTTTGTCAAAGAAGAAATTTTCTCTTGTGAATGAAAGAAATATCTAATGGTGGAACAAGTTAGTCATGCTGCAACATATTTTAAAAAAAGTCCAAATAGTTATCAAAATTAAGACACAGATTCCTGGAACAAAGGCCACTTCATAATTTGTGGAGTTCTGAACACACAGCCAGTTGTCAAAGCACAGCATGTAGTGGAAGAAACAAAACAGACCCCAAACACTTGAGTGTGTGTGTTTTCTTCTTTTAATAGAATGGTCACTCAGTGACCATTTTTGCTGTTCCAGCAGAACTTTTATTACACTACCTATTCTATACACTGTGCCAGCCTTCTGTGGTATGTGAAAAGATGGGAGTAGTTACAAAAGTGAACAATTATCTGTCCATGTCTATTAAATTGTCTAATAAATTGCAAGGCTTTCTGTGCCTGAGTTACAGTCATTAATGGATATGTGCCAGACTGATGCTATTGCAAAAATAGTATAAAGAGGCTGACAGTGTACCTACATCCCCAACTTAGTGATTTACCAGGGATTTGCATCAGCTCCCAAATACCTAAACACAGTTTTCTGCTCTTCAAAGCTACAGTTTAATCTGGTTTTTAACTTAGCAATTTTTCTATTTGTGCCAGCTGTTCTGAAGAATAAGACTGATTTTATTCAAGTCTGGCAAAGTCTCTGATTAAAAATTGCACAAGTTCGGTGTATTAAACATTAAAAGGAAGAAATAAAGCACACACAAAACCACATTAGAAAAAAATCCAATCCTGAACTCACTCTTAGGTTAAAAACTCATTTTAACCTGAAAAAAATGTGATATCATGGTTGGATTTTCAACAGTATTTGGAAGCAACAGACTTCAATTCTTGCAGTTAAGAATGGATTTATCAAAAATACTCATTTGTAGAAAGGTAGTTAATGGCAGTATTTTCCAAGTTAACTAGTCTAACTAGTTTTAAGGACTTGCAGTAAAGGCAGAGTGTGGCATGATGGGACCTATCACCAAAGACAGTGTTCTAAATATTTATTTCTTTGTTTTGAAGCACCTCTTTGATTCACTTTTGTCTTGCTGAGTGGATGGTGTTGGTGATACACTTCCACAGGCAAGCTAAAAGGAAAAATAAGGACATGTATTTTCTTTAAAAAATTTCAGGGCATAAATTTTGTCAGCATTCCCCTTTATCTTTGAAAGAAAGCTAAGCATTCACACAAATATGTGAAGCCTCAAAATGAAGAATATGGGATATGGGAAATGTACACAGCTCATGTCATCAGTCTTGCTGATGCAATTGAAAACAAAGTTTTAAGTTGGCTTTACTTCATTTTCCTTTTGCATTATTTACGACGTTAGGTCTGATGATTATTTTGCAGTCTGTGTTCGTAGTGGATGCCTGTACATTCTGCTGGCACCATCATTAAACAATGAATTGTATTATCTGGCGCGCTAAGCTCTGAAGTTTTAAATTATTCAGAAATGTTTTTGTTGTGAGCTGGCACATTCTCATTAGCATGTATCTGGTCAGCCAGGCTGAATCAGTCATGCAGGGAAAATTTGCAAACTGACAGGCTTGTCACCTTCTGTTAACTCAGGAAAGAAGCTTGGCCTGAAACAAGTATTGACGGGGAATTGAGTGGACAGTATTGATAGCAGATGGTACCCACTTCCTTATCTCTGGAGGAGCTTGGCTGCACATTGATGGGCCAGGCTGAAGGGCAGGGACGTGGTTAGGGCATGATTTTGTTACTCATATGAATATACAGAGGTAGAGAAGGAAGAACTTACTGCTGAAGAACAACCATCCAAACTTCAGTGATGTCGGCACCTGTCACTGATGGGCTAAGTGCCGTACTACTGTGGAGAAGTTACGGGCACTGCTGTGATTCATGCACCAAATTCCTCCTTAAAATAATTTTCTGGAATTTAAGAGAATATTGCCTAGTGGTTTTATTGCTTTAAATATGAAAAAAAATCCCTTTTAGTCTCATAACTTCTATCTAAAGCAAACATTAACATGCTTGTTTTTGGCAAGGAAACAAGAGCTCAGTAGCCAAGTCTAGCTTTAATTTGCATGAGAATTGAGGGCATCACAAATAGGAAACAAAAAGCAAAGCTCTTTTGCTTTGGTGCTGGCTTTCATGATGTATAGGGATATTGATATATTTGGTATATTGGATGAAATTTGGATTATTTTGAAGTCAAGGAGTTTTTTTTTTTTTTGCATGATTTAAAGATAGGAAGTCAGAATTTCATTCCACAGATTACTTTCCCCAAGACTTAAGGGATTTTCAACTAAAATGAGTTGTAAGGATGATAGAGAATGGTGTTTGTGTAAGACTTGTAATAATAATAGGACAGAATTGTGTTTTTTGCATGGTATTTTGGTCTTCTGTGAGGGAAATGGTGAAGATGAGATTTTTTTTTTAATACCACATCCTTTTTTTTCTGCTTCAGACTTTACTTGGTAAGGCTACACCTGCAAATAACTGAGACTTAATCCAAGTTTGATGGCTGATTCTGACAGAGCTTGATGTTTTATCAGCAAATTCAAGCATGAAATTTAATATGCATTTTCCTTCAGCAAATAATATTTCTTCATTGCAGAGTTGTGGCAGCTGCCCACAAATGAATCTTTGGTCTCTTGTCTAGACTTTGCTTAAGCTTTCTTTCAGGTTACATGGGGAGCAGTTAAATGCTTTTTTTCTACAGCAGTATCAGGGGCTACCAGCAATCTTTCTCAGGACCCTGATTAGTATCACAGGAGACTGAAAGCTATGTCAAATAAGCCAAGAAATTTTTTAGGGGTGGTCTCTGTGGGTAGGAGGTCACATCAGTGGTTCAGAGGTGATAGGAAATCCATGGAAAGCAAAGTGGAAGGACTAAGGACTGTATATGCATGAGAGGGAATTGGCTTTGCAATTGGCAAAGAATGGAAACCCAGCTTGAATTTCTCACCCAAGTTACTTGATTCTGCTGCTTATTCATTGATTATAATACTTTAAATAAACTGAATGGTACCAAATAAACATCCAACTTCATAGTTACACATTTTTCTTTACATTTGGTATCACCCTGTAGTATTTCAGGCTTTGACTAATTCTGTGGGTCAACTAGCAATTTTATGTATATTATTACACGTATCACTACTAATTTTTAAGAAAAAGAACTCTTGTTATTTTGCTGATCAACCTTTTTTGCTTTTTTCCTGTACCCAGAATAGAGAAGTCATCACTTCTCAGACACTGCAAATGATTTCTAGAGATTATTTCAGATGGTGATCTTCCTGAATTGAAAAAAGAATAAAATTCTATAATGGTGATTTGGCAGCCTAAGATAGCCTCAAATCTCAACTGCCAAACTGAAATGGGTTTTTAAAAGGAAGGCAAAAATTGAAGGCAGAAAATTAGCAGCAAATTTGTATTGTTAGGCATCCACACCAGAAAATGTGACCTTGATGACTAACTAGATTTGAAAGTAAGCAATTATTGCTACCCTGACAGGCAACACTCATAAATGGGATAGCATCAATATTGTTTCAGTCACTCCAGGTTAATATAATGGTGCACATATTTAAAGCCATGGATCTCTGTTGTATCCATTGTTAAATAGCTGACCAACATGATCTGTCTGACTCCTGGTGATTTTTATACAGAATCCTTAAGAACTGATCACCTATTACAGCTCCACTGAATTTAAATTAAATCAATACTGCCAGATGAACTAGCAAATTACTTTAAAAAATCACATAGTCCTTGTGTTCTTATCATCCCACTTTCTGCCCTGCTTCAAAGGTCTAGGAGCAGAATCAGGAACTGTGTCAAGGCAGCAAATGGCTGTTCAGCTGATGGGCGGGGAGAGTGGTGTTCCCAGTCTGTCTTAGGAGAAAATGTATTAATGTTTTTCTAGGGCAGAATGAGAAGTTAATCTGGAGCCTGTCAGTAACTTCACATGCAGTAAACACTTTCTGCAGCTCTGTAGAACACTTGCATAGCAGCTGGACATTGAGGAAAGTTTCTGAGCGCTAAAAAGCCATGTTCAGAATTGGCTCCAATAATCTGTAATAAGTTATGGGTGCATTATACAGTCATAATCTGTAATAAGTTATGGGTGCATTTATTGTACATATGATTTCTGGTAACATCTAGTGCTGCTTCTTTCAAAGAAGCATGAAATTTGTAAAATAGGTGTGTGAGTACTAATAGAGGGTAAGGATTAGGCCAAAAATCAATATTGTGGTTGAGCTAAGTAGTTCAAGTACTTAAAGGAGGTATGTTACCATTATGAAAATGTCATGGATGGCTAAATCTTAATTGGATATGGGAGTACATAAATCAGAAGGCTCCTTTGACCTTTAATTTGGTTTTAGACCTTTTTGTTACATTAAGAATAAATACATTAATGATATGGAGAGAATAAAGAAGAGCGAACACATTTTGCTACATAAAATAACATGACTTTTTCATTTAAACATCAGTCATTCTCAGTGCATTAACTAGATTTTATCAGATTGCTTGACCTTTGCTGTCAAGGGAGTAAATGTAATTTTACTTCTCCATAATGAAAATAACATCAGGAAATATATGTAAGAATGCTTGTTTAATTTCCTTCTCCCTGCATTCTTTCTCTGGAAAACTATGAATTGTTGTCTCAGTCCTAGCAAGCATATTTTGCTTGGTCTTGATGTCAAAATATGAACATATTTGGTTTTACTTCAGGATAAAAAAGAAAAAAAGTTGGTTTTAAATGGGATAAACAAATTTGTGTCTTTCACTGTTAAGGGAGTGGAGCTAAACCAATGCTTAGTCTTATGATTAGGGTTTATAGATTTATATGTATGTCTGTATATGCATTTTCTCTTTAACACATTAATATACTAATTTACATGATGGTAAATTTAGCTAAGTGATGAATCCATGTTCTAGAACTAAGTTTCTGTTCCTGCAGAGGAATAAATCTGAGAGAACCTGAGGGCAATCTGAGAGAAGATGAGAATATTTGTCTTGGAGAAATGGAGCGAATCCTAAAATAAAACTGCCATTAAAACAAAAGGGGAGAATCCTGGAGCAGTTTCAGACTCTTCAGAGAAGTGAAATGGGAAATCTGGAAGAGGAGAAACTTTTGAAGTAGACATACAGTTAATACTAAATCTAGCTAGTGATAATGAGAATCAAATGTGGTACCAAGTCCTGATTGTGTATGGCCCATCAAGAGTGGAAGCAGTGAAGATGATCCACTACACCTTTCTTCCCAAGCACCTACTTGGAGATTGGCACATGCAGTACCAGCCAATTACCAGGGAAGGCAAAATTAAACACATTGTTCATTAAACACATTGCAGATGTATACTGGGCAACTTAGGGTGTCAGCAGGTAAGTGAAAAGTACAGCGAGAACAATTCAGATGTTGAGAGAATGTTTTGCTCTGAAGTAAAATGAGCATGTTGTAAATACATGTTTGACATGGTGATTTAGTATTAGTTGGCAAATAAATGGTGCAGAGAAGACTTAACAGCTGCTTAATGGGCAAATGTAATGTATCCAACAGATCTTATGACTAAGAAAAGCGTAGGAAAATGAAAAATGTAGAATGAACAATTAATAGTCTCTCAAATGCATTAAGAGATCAAATAATCCCAGTAAAACCATAGAAGTTGTATAATTAATCATGGTGAGTTAGTGTAATTCCCACATAGCCACACTCTCCATGGCTCAGTTGGATGGGAAAACCAGGAAGCAAACAGAAATCAGAAAACTTGTGATTCAAGGTAAGGGCTGGGGGGGTTTCTTACTAATTACCTTTGCGGGCAAAAAAATACTTGCCTTGAGGATAATTAACTGGCTGCCAATTAAACTTGATTGGGATAGTAAGAAACAAATATTAACCATTTACTCCTGTTCCCCTATTCAAACAACTTCTGTCTTTTACTCCACACTTCTCTGCCTGCCCCATGTGGCACAAGTGGGATTTAGGAGGGGATAGGATACAATCACCACAGAACAGTTCTTTCTCTCTTGTTCCTTCCCTCACAGTTTTCTAGTTCCATCATGGGTCCTCTCCAGAGGCCATTTCCTTCAGGAAATATCCATGTGCTGTGGGCATGGGGCTCCTTTATGGACTGCTGTGTAGGCACCTGCTCCAGTGCCTGGAGCACCTCCTCCTCTTGCTTTGGCCTGTGCTCAATTCTCTGTACATGTATTATAAAGTAGGTGGTTTTGGCATTGTATTACTCCTAGCTTTACTGTTTTACTGATGACAGAAGTATTCGTAACTTAAGAAAAGTGTTTCACTGTAAGAAAGTTACGTGGTCTTGTAGACCTGCATGCATGAAGAGGCAAGAGTGAAAACACTGACTTGCAGGCAGTCACTATTTTATTCTACTCATCACTTGAGACTTGAATGCTCCAGACACTGCACAAAACTTTAAGAAATATTGTTGTCATTATGAAGATCACTCAGCTTCTAAGTTGCACTTTGCAGACAAGTTTGCAGTCCAGAATGATTTCTCATGTGGCAGCATGTTTCTGAAAAAGCTCTCAATTATGGAGCTTTTTTTATTTTTATTTTTCTGTAGATACCAAGCTGGAGGCAACATTTAGCTGGTCTGGCTTTGGAAGATACAGGAAGTGTTTATTGTCCTGATCTCTCTTGCTCCAGTAGGATACAACCCTTATAGACCAGGAACCTGCCAGGTAGAAACATTCCCAGGCAGGGTGCTGAACTTTCCAGGGCTCATTCTTGCTTCTTCATGTCAGTAAACTAAAAAGTTACGACACAGTATGATCTCAGCCAGCTTTCCTGAGCCTCATCATCCTATAGAGATGCATGTCCTCTCTACATCTGTATGGTTTAATGGCTTCGTGAGAAGAGAGAATGAGAAGGATTACATAGTGGTAGAGATAGAAAAAGCTTTTGGACAAGAGCTTCAGAGAGAGTATTTAGTTGTATATAATTTCTTGTAGTTGAATTCACAATGGAATCATTACATTTGTAGTTCTAGATGAGCGTCTGTTAAGCCTTTATGTGATATAGCAGAATTATATGTATTTAATGATGTTACAAAACCTCACAGCATTTATTGGATATTTTTTGATACTCTGAAGGTGGGAATAGTCTGTTTCTTGGCTATGAATTAATTCAATAAACAGCACAGAAGTCTTTACATATTTCTCTGGGCTAAAGGCTCCTCAGGACTTGAGAATCTTGGTGTTTCTGTATAGATTTAAATTCTGGACAGTTTATGGTCAATGAACAGGGATCCACATCTCAAGAAAATACAGATCGTAATCCCTCTCTTCTGCTATGGAGATAATGTTTCTCGTTTTCTCTGTGAAAAGAAATCTGTTTTCCTTATAATCCTGCAGAAGCAGTTAATGTAAACTCTTTTTTTATGAAATGTCTATATAGCAGAGGGCAGTTTTCTGCCAAGAGAGTGTTTGTGGCAGGAGCTTTATCATCCCTGTTTTCAGAATTAATTTAGAACTAAAAGTTTTTCCAACAGAGGTAGAATGTGTTCAGTAAATTCAGTCTTTGATGTTTGTCTCTGCCTGGTAGATGGTACATGGTTTGTATTCTTTAGTCAGCATGAGGTTGGTAACTCCAGGGGCCAAGGAGTAAACTGATAATAAATGAATGCAGTCTGTTTTCTGATGTACATTGAGAAGAAGTTGCTGAATGTGAAAGATCACTGTACCAATTTCCCCTCCCCTTTGCTCACAAGTTCTGCTCTGATTAGATAGCTGCTTTTGTCCCTGCTATGTTAAAACCAAAAAAGCTCAAGTAAGTTTAAGAGAACAAGCATATTGGTAAACTACAGCTTAGTAATTCAGTTGAGAGACAGAAACAGAAAGGATAACAGAATTACAGTACTACTTACAATACTCTAATTTTATTGGCCTTAGAGTCAAAAAACACGGCAGAAAAATAGTCTATCATTTAGTGAGAAAGCTGTGTCTGTATAGGAACTAAAGAAATGCATTGCAACAAGACTGGCAAAAAGAAGCTAATGAGTTACAGCTGTATCTAAAAGAAAATCTTTCAGGTTTTGAAAATCAGCTAGTGATGAATGGATGGAGGCTGTGGCAATTGACATGGGGTGGTGCCAAGTGAAACACATTTGTTACCAACAGGGAATAAAATATATGCTACTGAAACTCTTTAACACAGCTTGGTACTTAATGTAAATCAAGTGTATTTTAGAATTATGCCAGCAGTCATTCCCAAGAAACTATTTCCCTCCCTTTGATTATTTTTTGCCCCTTCCTTCTGCATCAATTTGTGCATACATACGTTTTTGTATTGTATTTTAATAAAGAACTATGGACAGATTTACTACCTCTCAAGTCCAGGCTGAGGAGGCACTGCATCCAGAGATATGTCAGACACACAGGCTCTCTTGAAGTGTAAAAAGTCTCCACCATTGAGTTGGTTGTAAATAATCATTAGTAGTCAAAGTAAAGTTTTTTTGGTGGTGTAGAAGTGCCTAGAACCTCTAGTTATAAGCTGGCAGAATTCTTGTCAGTCATGGTATGAACATGTCATAAGAAAATGGTGGTTGTCCTAGAGAGTTCAGAGTATAACCTTCCATCCTGTTGTATTCTTTTTGTTAGATTTTGCTTTTCTTTATTATATTTTGCAGAATTCTTCTCCCCTCTGTCCCTCCCAGTCAGAAGAGGATTAAAAGAGAATAAATAATCTAGTGCTGTTAGATGTTATATTTCATCACTGTTTCACCCAAATTTGAATTTTACTCCTTGTTGGCACACTGTGAATTGAAAAGATGGATATAGCAGACTTAAATCAGTTAGGTAACATGCTCAGTCTCCAGGGTTTTGGAGGGGGAGAAAGGAAGAGAAAGTCTTTTTTTTGCTCTCCTGTACTGCAAAATATATATGTAATTGAAGGAGTACAATAATTGAAATCAGACTTCAACTCTTCAATAATAATACCCTGAATTTTTAAAATGCTGTTAAAATTCAGGTTATGTCTACTATTACTAGTATGTCTAGTATTGCACTGAAAATGTAAAAATCAGAACCAGAGCAGTGATTATGGCAATTTCAGAACTTGTAAAATCATATTCCATGTCTGGACTCCATGTGCCCAGCAGCTGAGACTGCTCTCTGTTGGTAAACATGTCAAATTTGAATGGATTGATAAAACTCATGATTAATTGCTGCTCTGCCATCCAGCAAGTAAAGTTTCATGTGGAATGCTGTCAAAACTGTCTACTAAAGGCTGTTAAAGTAGTACCAATGTATTTTCTCCAACAAATCCCTTAGCATTATGAATGGGTCTTATGCTCAGTAGACATTTAAAGCAAATCTCTTATAGATAGATTGAAACCTTTGAAGTGATATGACTAAGCCTATTTTGCAATGAATCTTTATATTACTTAGGCTTTACTTTTACTTTCAAGAGGCTTATTTACTGATTAGAGCTTTGGATTTACATCTGTGAAAGTACTGCATAGAATATTGATTGCTGTAATAATACAAATTATCTAATTTTTTTCTAGAATTTACTTTAGCAGGCAAAGATAAAGTGATAGCCTTTTTTAAACAAACATGTCAGATAACTATGAATGTAGAAGTGGATAATGTGTTGGTTCTAGATTGTGGGAATGCTGCAGGCATAACACATTCAGCATATTGGAGCTGTCTAATGGAAATGAGCTTGAAGCAATTACAAAATTAAAAATGAGATCTCAATGCTTGGAGGAGATGCAGAGAATGATGGTGAGTGTCACTAGTGTGATTAAACAAATATATCTTAGGGTTTATATGAAGTTATGGAGCTGCAATAATTTATATTGCTGTGACTGAGAACACTCTTAGGAAGGTTGGAAGCATCTAAGAACTTGGAAGAATTTTGATTTGAGATGCTATTTCTACTATTCTAAAAGTAAAAATGTAAAGGGGTGAGGGTGCTTTTAGCCAGATGCCAGCTTTTAGATGTTTGGAAGCTCTCAGTGTCTGCGTATCAGCAGTTCATGGAATGTTGTGGACCTAAAACTAGTGGGGGTTGGGAAGGAAATATGTGATACAGGGAAGAACAATGGATTTATAACCATACTCTGCCAGTGTCTGTCCTTCATAGTGATAGTTAAATGTATCTGCTGCCATACTGATTGAACTAAGCTGATTCACAAGATGAGCCATAAAGGCCCCACCTAGAGTTAGAAGGGGGAGAGGAATTAAACATTATATAATGCAATGTTCTATGAAAAATGAGGACTAGCTGATGGTGCTAATGAAAGTAGAGCAAGATGTGTTTTCTGCTACCTCCGGTCCTTCTGTTGTGGCCTGAGAAGAAAAATTTAGAAGCTTTTAAGACTTTGAAATGAGGAGCAGAATCTCAATCCACCAAAACAAAGAAACCAGGTGATTGAAAAATAGTAGTGAATCATAGTAGTTGAAAACAATTCTGACATTATTTTTCACCCTGAAGCCAGTTTTTATGAAGAAGTTTTAATCCAATATGCAGGCCAATTCATATAGACAGGTTTGAAATTACACATGCAGAAAGGAAGCAGAAAATGTCAAGAGTTTAAACTTTTATAATGGCTGACAAGATAGAGAAGAGAGAGCAGTTGATAAGGGCAGCAGTTTTAGAGCGGAGCCGCATAAGAAATGATTGCCTGAAGATAGTCCAGATATAAAAATCTGATTTTTAAGGAAAAAAATCATACAATGAATAAATCTTTCAAAAAGGAAAGAAAAGGCTATTTTTACTTGCATATAAGAGTAAGTAAACATTTGCACTTTAATATTTTAATTTTCACTTCGAGTGACTACACATAAAGGCACTACAATTGCATTAGCATTTTATGGGTTCAGATTTCTAAATGTCACTTTCTTTTCCAAGGAACTTTCCTTTGTTATTACTTGCTTTTAGTTAGAAGACTGTAAGATGTGTCTCCTGACATTACATGTAAGTACCACACAATATTATATAAAACGAAAAAAACAAACAAACAAAAAAAAGGGATAAATTATTTTTATAGTACATAGCCTTGTCAACCTTTGTCCCAGCCAGGTCTGTCCTAACTGAGTGATCAGTTAACCTTTGCTTTTGTAGACTTAGCATTTTTCTGTGAGAATTTAATCACTGGCCTCGTAGGGAATGAAGTACTGAATTTCTGGACTGAATGCAGCATTTCGTGATTCCGTGTTCTCACTTTTGCAGTGCATGGATTCTCCATTAAACTCTCCAGGTATCCTTTTAAAAATTAAGTTGTGCAATTGCTAACTCAATTATCTCCATGGGTATATGCAGAAAGGTATTACTGGTGGCCTCTCTGGCTTAAAAAAAAACAAGAAAAAAAAAAGTGGAAAAAAAACTTTGATTGTTAGGTAAGTGAATAGCAGGTGCCCAATCATAGTAATTTCTCCATCAGTTCCTGAGATTTTCTGCCTAGTACTTCTGGAATTCTTAACAGATTTTTTTATTTTGTTCTCTACAGATCTATTCCCTAGATATTTGCATATGGTCATTAAGTTGACTGTGGGACTCTTTTTATAGGATATGCTTTATGACAATAGTTATATTGTTCCATAAATGGCAGAATCCCTGACCTTATCCTAAGTTAACATGCAATTATCCTGTGATTGTGTTCCCCCTGAAGACTGACAGGTGCTCTGCTCACCCTCCTTCCTTAAGTAATTGTGAACAGAAACATATCAGACACGATTCTGATGTCAATTGCACTGAAATACAGGAGAGGTGAAGGACAGCCCCTCATGCAAATTTAATGCCCCATGGTTTCAGATTTAGGAGTTGTGTCTTCTATTCACTATCAAATTACGTAACTTCAGCAATTAATTGCAGTTCTCTATGATGTTAACTTTTGGTGACTAGGAAAAAACCAGTGCTTTACTGGGATATTTTAGTCTTTGTCTCTTTTAAGTTTTCAATCCCTTCGCAGAATGGAGGAGTTATGAAAGGGAATAGGGTGGTTTTGCCAGCAAACTGTCACATAATGGTGATGTCTGCAACGTCCTGTCAGGAAGTTAGTGACTCCTTTCTTGGGTTGAGAACTTGTGAGCAACAGTGTATATATAAACTTTGCCTGTGTTGTGTAAAGGTTGATGATTCATAATGCTGAATAGCTCAGTTTATGGCACAGCAAACATTTTTGGGCTGACAAAACAGATTGCAAATGCCATCAAAACAATAAGAAGCAATTGCCTCATGTGACAACAACTTGAGAAAGCGTGCTTAATTTCTAACAATTACAGCTTGATAATCATCTCTTTTCTGGAACATCTTCCTTGAAATTAAAGTTTTTGCAAGCAACACTGGGATGCTACAGGGAAAGCTCACTAGCTGAAACCCAGAGTTCGGAATAACAAAGATTTATGAAAGTCACCTTTACTTTGCAGGTAGAAAGTATTTAATTAAGTATTTTAATTATGTTCACTTTCATCCATAAAGTTTAATTTGAATTCCTAAAATACAAGGAGAAATTTTTCTGTGTAATTCCCAGTTAGAGCAGAGGATTAGAAGTTGAAAAGATATATCTATAGGTAATGAAGCTAAGTATTTGGGGCCTAAGGGTTTTTTGATTGGGCAGTTACTTGTTTGGCATAGCCTGAGAAAACCATTTATCATAATGACCATTTTACAGTGTCCCCTTTCCTTTTTGGGCTGGACTGCAGAGGTCATCACCTCGTCATTCAGGTCAGTGGAAAGGTCACGTCTCCTCTTGCTTCACTACTGGCCCAGAGTGCAAGCTGACACTGGGTTAACAAATGACCACTCTTCTCCTAATTATAGGAAATGTGGTCAGATTGTGCCAATGGACAGGGATCAGACTTACAGGAACATACAGACCGTGTCGGGACCTGTGGTTAAAAGCTAAAACAGCAATGTAAGCTGAATGAGTTTCCTTCTCACCTGATCGAACCTAGAGTTTCTTAAATTGTTCTGAAATATTCTTTGGCAGTTGCTTCATATTTGGTATAAATATGGTCCAGAGAGAAAACACTCATAATTCAAACGGCTCATAGTTTTGGTTTTTAGGTTTTTTAGGATTCTGACCTCTTGAAGATTTTAATATAATTATTTATAAATTTTGCTAAAACATTTCATTAACAACACTTGGTTTTTCACATTTACACTGTCCATGTAATCAAATGTGGTGTATTCATCCTTATATCTTTATGACAATGTTTGGTTCCAGTAATGGACCTTGAAAGAGGATATTAACCACACAATATTGTTGAGCATACAAAAATGAAATATTATATTATAAGTGTGATTTGAAAGAAAGAAATGCGAGTACCACTTATTTATGCACTTGTATCTGAGATGTGTAAGTCCACATTAGTTTTGTTTAAGCTTCTGACTGATGGAAACATATGGTGGGAGGAAAAAGAAGCTCAAGATTTTGGGTCATCTTCCCGAGGTTGATTAGATGATCCCTAATCCCTAATTCCCTGTATCATATGTGTGCCTATCCTCATGGTTTAGGAATGTAGCTTTCCAACAAATATTCATATTCATTGTTTTCATATTTGAAAGGTCAAATTGTGAGCAAGCTAATGTGGGAGCTCGCAGCAGCGGTGTCAGAGAAGCGTTGTAAATGCGCGTGGTGCTGCCCTGTGCGAGCGTGCCAAGGTGGCCGTGCAGGAGCTGCTGAGCAGGTGGGTGGCAGTGCTGGCAGCGTGGGTGGCAGCACAAATCCTGGCCCCTATTGCCAGTCCACGGTCAGCCCCACACAGGACTCGCTTGGGACCTGGAGTGAGAGCTGGCTGTGTGCTCCCAGAGCTGGTGCACCATATGCTGCTGGTTCTGATCCTGCAATTCCCCTCTTGTGTGCAGTTTTACTTTTACTCGGCTTGTCCTTTTATTCCCTTTGCAGCAGTTGGCTGATAGTTAAGACTGAATTGCAGTTTAACTTATTATGCTCTTTGGGGAGCTAATGCAGTATCCTGTCACCTGTAAATTGCCTCAGCGTGATGCAGGTTGTCATTTCAAATGGGAATTTTCCTATCTGAAAGGAGCTCTGTGGATTAAGATTTCTTTCATTACCTTGAGAAACTTACAAAGCCTTTTTTTCTGTAGCCTACTTGCCAGGCTCTGCAAGGAGGAAGTACATGTGCAGGAAAATAGGCTGCAGAAAATGTGTGGTATCAGGTGCTTTGGCAAATCTATTTTTATGCTTCAGGGTGTATCTTTGTGTATGTATATTTGTGTGTCTGTGTTTATGTGTCTGTGATTCAGTCAACATATTTTCATATTTAATAACCCTGTGGTCTTGTTTTTGAATTAAAATCTGCCTCTTCTGATTTTTAAAGATACTTATATAATTCAGTGAGTTTCCTAGCTGCGCTGGCTGGATTTCACCTCACATCTGTTTGTGGCTCTGACAAGACCAAATCATTACTATTTTTACTTCAGTGAAGCCAGCAGAAGGACAGTGTAATGAGAGTAACTGATTTTTTGCATAGACTTATCATGCAAGCTTGATGGAGATAAGTTAGACGCAGGCTCCCCTGCAATAGCTAGCAGTTTTTAATCTGTGCTTTACAGAGAAGCAAATGATTTTGCACAATGCATATGCAAGTTTCTCCCACTGTATTTGCCTCAAGTTACAGAGAAGCTCTGGAGTGATGCTTCAGATCAGTATAAATGGATCAGAATACATATCAATTTGGGTTTTTTTTTAGTCCAAGTAAAAACCCTGTGATTTAGAGTAGTTGTTAACATCAATGGGACACTATAAATGTAAAGGATATTTAAAGAATCAAGGAGGTGAACCTACAGTTTTTTCCACAGACTAATTCATTGCTTTGTGGTTAATGGCAAACAGAAAACTTTTCCTTTGAGCAGTCCCATAATTTCCTTTTGCAGGTGGTGTGCCTCGTTGAAAACTCCAAGTCTTAGACTCAAGTTGCTGCTGTTTTAATGTCTTCCATAAGAAGCAGTTCTGATAGTAATTTTCTATCCCCAGCATATCCAAATTCAATGGCTGCTGCTTTTTTTTTCTTCTCTACATTGTGTATTATGTATGGTATTGAAAAAATGTTGAGAGCAGTTGAATCCTCAAACACTGGGGTGAATAGGTTGGGGATTTTTTTGGGGGGGCCTTTATTTTGTCATCTTTGATTTTATTGCTGTCCTATCTGCTGCTATGTGCTGCATATTGCTTCTCCTTTGCTGCTGTTTTTCTTGCAGACTTTTCTTAGGCCTGCCTAACCACATTCAGCTCAGAACACTGGCAAAGACCTTATGTTCAGTAAACATGTAATTCTGCCATCTAAGGTGTAGTTTTCTGTATTTACAAAAGTGTTTTCACTTCTGTGCTCTTCTAGACTCGAAATCAGACTTGAAGTCTCCTGTCTCTTTACTTCAGAACTAGTTAAGTTAGAGTGTAGCCAAAACACTTTGCACAATGCTTAGGTTTTATCTAGGCTTCACAAAATAGATCAAGTTAGCTTAAAATCTAGCAAGCTGAATAGAGTGGTCTGTGCTGTGCCTCTATGAAACTTCAGTCATAAATAGATGAATAAATATACCCTCAACATTTAGACCTTCACTGCTAGTGCAAAGCTGCTTGTATTTCCCACTATTCTCTTCTGGGCTTCCTTCTTCTCCACCCTTCAGCAGTAAAGAGTCATCCTACACAAAGCAGCTGCCACATTTCTTTTACTGCAGAAACCAGGGCAACAGGGCCATCACTCCAGACTTGTTAAATGTTACAACTTCTTTCAGTTCCTGTGTTTCTCAAGCCATGTCTTTGCTCTCCAGGTCAACTTGTTCCTACCTTTTACAGGTAGTTAGTCTTTTGGTTCTGCATATTTAATGAAAACCTTCTGCTAATACTTGTTAGTCAACACCATGTTCTCCCAAGAGGACAGAACTGCTGAATTTACTTCAATTCTGCTTAAATACCTTCTTCTGTAGTGGTACTCATATACTGCAAAGGAATTGTAAATACCACTCCACTCTAGAAACAGATTTTAAAGACTCATACATTCTTATTGCATACATGGTGAGCCAGCTAGCAAGTCAAGAAATACACTCTGTCATTACAATATAACCAAGTGCACATGCAATTAAATCCACAATTAGAAAAAACCAAGTTCCTTGGTATACCTGCATGTCACTGAAATGAGGCCATTCGTTGAAACTGAGATCTTTGAGATTAGAATGCAATTAAAAAGGTTAAATTTTTAAAATATGGATTCGTAATTGGATATACAGTCTTCCACTCCTGGGTCACCAGTTCAAATCTATCCCAGGTCAGTAGTCACTGAATCCTGGTACCATCTAACAGCTGGTGGTTTATGTGAAATGAGTAGCCTGTCTTACTTCAGTAAAGTACTGAACAGGTGTCCACATTGCAAAAAAGTTACTACAATTGTTGGCTTAGCTACCAGTCTTTGTACGGGAGGAAAAATCTGTGTTGTAGAATAAAACTGCCCTGCAGCCCTTAAAAATTATGTCTCCAAACTGGCATTGAAATTTATTGGGTAAAATGATACAGTTTATAATTCTCTTATTCTTTTCTTAAACTATAAATAAGGGCATCTAGAACACTTACTGTGGTTATCAAGATGTCTCTGTCAGAAACGGTAGTTTTCTAAAAAGAGAACAGCCTCATCTAAGTATCTAAAGATCAGAACTCATCTATTACCAATAAAAAGGGTTTTTTTTATGCTCTTCAGCATTACTTTTGAAACTTTAAAGCACCAATGGATCAAGGGGTTTCCTTGAAATTATGTCCTGTTTTGTGTTGTAGTTATCAACTGATATTGTCTTTCAGATCCGTTTTGACAATCCCAGTCTTCTAGAACAAAGCTACAGTGATATTTGAGCTTACTGAAAAGCAAATAGAGAACGTTAAAGCATGATATTTTCAACAGATACACACCCTGCCCTGTAGGTGAGACTCTTGACAGATGAGAATCTGAAGAATTATGAATTAAGAGTCACAGAGCTGTATAATTTAATAGTTTTGTCTTGGTCACTCAACTTAAGAGCGTGACACATGGACTGTGAATTTTTTAGAAGGTTCTTTTCCAGTAAAGTCCCTGTGAGAGTTAGGAGCCTTTTTCTCCCCCTATCAGTTTGTCCTGTTGCAACAGAGAGGAGATCAGCGCTGGGGGGTTGGCAGGGAGCGTGCCCTGGCTGGGTCAGGCAATGTGCTGCTGGAGCCAAGGCTGCTGCAGGGTGCCAGCAAACATCCCCCAGCTCTGCCCAGCCTCCAGCACACACCAGGGCTGGTGTGCTGGGAACAGGAAAAATGTCAGGAGGACATGCAGTGAAAGGTGGCCTCACAAGGGTACAATGTTACTCAGTTTTTCTTCAACCTAACAGGTGGCTTGTCAACATAACTGTAATTTTATATAGAGGTATTCAGAAGCTTTAGAGACATAGACTATGGCATTTCAGTTATGTCCATGCCTTTGATACTGGCGCTGCAGTGTTGGGAATGGTATGGCACCTATTTAAACTCGGTGTGTGTCAGTGTTGGCTACATGGTTGTGTTCCTGTTGCCAGCTCAATTCTTTCTTGTGTCAATGACTGCTCATGCTGTGCATGTAAAAGGCAGCTGGAGTAGTAAAGCTTGGGTTTCGCAGATTTGTTGATAATGTGGATGAGCACCATGTTACAAACATCACAGTAAAGAAAGCCCCTTGCTAATGCATGATGTTCCATCAGCTGAACAGAGTTTAATAAGTGGAGAGATAATCACACATGGTTTAAAATATCACCTTTGTTAATGGTTCTGGTCCATGTGGGCTCCGAGTGTGTGCGTTCTATTTTTGTTGTCTCTCAAGAGGATTAATATTGCATTCTCTAAAAATCTTTAGGGAGAAATAATAATGCTTTTTTGATTTGAAGAGTAGGTTAAGGAGTATTTTAAATACCTGGATTATAACAAGCCAAGTAACTTGAAATCGGTTAGATTTTTTTCAGATTTGTAAATGGTATTTTCTTTTTAAAGTTTTTATTCTGATGGATTATTTCTTTCTCATCTTATTTAGGTTGATTATCTCTACTGACTTTCTTAATTTCTATCAGAATGCATGAAGGAAGAACATGATCACAGGCACTGTTACTTCTGCCACATTTTTGTTCCCGTGATAGCACCAAGGATCTTAATGTGTTTAGAGTCTGATTACATCTCTGTAAAAGGAATTGATTAGCAGTGAGCCTGAAGTTGTTTCCTTTATGGTGAAGAGAGGGTTTTTTTAGCTGGTGATATTACAGACACTTGATGCAAGCTATGCTGCTGTGCCTTCTTTATGAAGAAGAAACTGTGAGATTTATATTCATTACACTCTGGCCATCAGCCTGAAATAAAATCATGTCCATTTCTGATTTCTGCTAGTCGGTGTAAATGGAAGTGAAAAAAGCTCTTCTAACTGCTTATCAGGATTTCTGTGTCAAAAACTGTTACTTGTCTGCTTTAGCCCAAAATTTTTCATCTTAATCTGAACTGTGAATTTCCTTGTTTAGGTGAAGGTCCCCCAATAACATTAATTAAACTTAAATTTTTTTCCAACTTTTTGGCTGTTGTGGCCTTAAAATCACACTGCAGAGGGGCTACCCTTCTACAGTAACATCTAACTGTAATTACATTAGATTGCTAATTTGTAGCCACTGGAATAAAAAATAATCAATTCTAATGCTTATTTTTTCAGTTAATTTGCTCTCAAATTTTGCTTAGTGGGTTGCTGGTGGTCTTTGTGTATTCTGGAGTTGCTTCTCCCTTTTCACTTGCAGCTGCTTTGTTTGATGCCTTGGAAGCTGTAAATTAAAGAAAGATGAGTGGTTCTGTAGACCTTCCGTAGTAGTGCTTGCTGCACTAAGAGCAGGGAAGTGGCATGAGAAACATCACCACTTTGAAATGGAATAAAACCCAAACACCTACTTGTTATCAAGTTTAGAGTTCAGAGAGGAAAAGACTGGGCTTTCTGTGGATACGCTAAAATCAGAACAGATGAGGGAAAAAGAGCAGTGTGAAGGCATGTGAATATAGAGAGAAAAGTCAATCATCCTCACTGATGAGGACATAATGATGTTTCTTCTTGTCTGTTTAAAGCACCCTATTAAGGAGCAGAAATGCCAAGAGGGAAGAAAAATGGGCACTTTAAGCCTGTGTAGTGGAGCAGTGCTCAGTGCTGTCTTCTTACTCTGTCATGCAGCAGCTCAGCAGTGTGAAGAGGAGGATGCTGAAGTTGTGCCCCTGCCAGTGGATATTCTCTTCCCACTGTGTGGAGTGGCCTGAGTGTCCAAGGATGAGAGTCAAAACTGTTGAGCAGGAGACAGTATAAAAGACAGATACTCTTATTGGCACTTATGATACAGGCCAGGGTGGTGACAAGTCCTAGGTAATCCTTTTTCTTTCACATTGGGTACTGGACACTTTGTGTGGTGTTTGCAGTACTATGTGTAGGATTGCTCATTGCTGTGCCTGTCAGTCTTTTTTTTTTCCAAATGATAGGCCTGTTGTTCCTCACCATAGCTACTGGGTTCTGAACCTTCAAGTTAGCAGAGATCGATGTTAATTTAAGAGATAAAATAATATGTCATTTAACTAATTTGATAATTTGGTGCATATAAAAAAAAATAACAGCCCTTAAAATTGAAGAGATATGATTTTCATAAGTAGTCTCATCTGGGATTACTGATGATGTTAAGGAATAAAAAGCTGGAGAAGTATGAGTTTTTTGGGTAAGAGTGTGGAATGAATGATCTGTTGAAGATTTTGTTCCTGACTGATCAAATTATTACTTCATAAAAAAGAAAATTGTGTCTTGATGTTTCCCTTGTGCTTGCCTGAGGTGTAATATTTGAAGGCCACTTCAGCTTTAGTGGAAGAAACCATCTAATGTAGTGAAGAGCTGGAAATTTAGGATTCAAATGCCCTGAATTATTGATATTCTGGTACAGCAGCTTCTAGAGAAAAAGAGACTGGTCAGAAACTAACAGAGGATTACAGATTGATGATTTATCTGGGAATTGACAAAAGATTGATTTCTTTGAACAACTGCAGTATGTAGCACTAACACAGGAAATGATTCCTTATTAGAACAATCCGGAAAGTTGGAAAAAGTGCAGTCCATAAGATCGGTCGTCTAGTTCTTCAGAATTTCAGTGGTTGCCTAAGATTGTGATCTAATAGGCTTGTTTTCAAACCTAGGCTTTTCACTGGACTATTCACCTAAAAAGGCAAACATGGTTAAAGGAAGTATTTTCTATTTTTTTTTTTTTTTTTTTTTTTGTTCTTTGTTTGGTTGTTGTTGTTGTAAAGACAAGAAGCAAGATGGGCAGGTCTTCATTGTATGTTCAAAGGAATGCAGACAGTTTCCTATCTAATCTCAGACCCTTTAGAAAAACCTGTAGGGGCTGTTTGTCTCATCTGCTAGATTTCTGAAGATGCCTTCAGAAAGAATGGCTCAGTGTGCTTACAAGTTCCACCTGAACACGAGGAAGAACTTCTTTAGTGCAGGTGGCTGAGCACTGGAACACATTGGCCAGAGAGGCTGTGGAGTCTCTGTAAAAGGAGATACTCGAGGGCCATCTGGACACACTCTTGCGCCATGTGCTCTGGGATGACCCTGCTTGAGCAGGGCTGTTGGATCAGATGAGCTGCTGTGGGCCATTCCAAACTGGCTCATTCTGGGATTCTGTAATGCCTTTTACTCAGTCAAAAGCAGCTCCCTGTATGCTCAAAATCTATTGTGTGAAGGATTATCACAGAAAGGGCTTGATTCCTAGGATAGTAAAATAATAAACAGCAAGCTAAGGAGTAAATCTGTTTTCCCACTCATTTTCTGTCCAACAGATATTGATAAGCCCTTGTGTAACTCTTTGGTAATGGTTAAAAGGATGGTAACACCTGATATATGTGGGTGCCATCCAGCTCCTCCACCTTCAACAGTCCTTTCATTTTATGCATCTTCTTAGTGAAGGTAGGAAAGGGGATTGACACTTATTTGTCCATTTTATGTATTGGGCACATTATCACCTTTTTTGTGAATTCAGCATTCATACAGACTGTCTTACTTAGTACTGTACCTCAATCTGTATTAATCACATGGGTTGTTCTCCATTGGGATCATTAGAGAACTACCCTGCCATAAATCTCCTGTAGCAAGTGTTTAATGCATAATCACTGGTAGCAAGTACATCCTGTACAATTGTTGAAATAAAAATAGGACTTATTGTCATCATCCATTCAGCAGAAAAGGGATACTATTAACATTCTTTCATTTTTGTATTTTGAAAAAGGCAAAAGCTTACATTAAAAAGTTTGAAATTTATTTAATGTTATTTTAGAGCTAAAGGAAGTATTAGGGAAATGTGTGATATAAAAGTGTGTGAATTTTTTCTTTACCCAAAATGAAAACAATGGCTCACAATTCCTTGTGCAATTGGTTAGTCTGTCTACTACCATACATTGAATATTATATGGGTGAAAAATGATGGTGTTGAGGGACAGAAGAGACAATGATTATCATCACAGCTCTTGGCATCTCATGAACTCACCTTTTTATGCATTGTTTACAAATCCATGGTTTTTTAGTGAGGATGGGGACAACCTGGGTGGGTGGCTAATTTTCACTTCACCTCAGGAGGCCATTGAAATTTAATTTATTTTCTCATATTGGTGATCAAACTAATAAAATTTTCATTCTGTGTGACTATATAGTTTTCGCACACTTCTTGGTATTGCTTGCATCTGAAAAACTAGGAGTTTTTGATGTTGGATTTATCAGGGTTAGCCTTTGACAAAGAGGATTTTGTAAACAAAGCTGTACTTAAATCCCTGCGGCAAACATAAATGAATGCTTGAAGTGAGAGTTTGACTGGAAGGTCATGAAGGCATTTTTTGACTGCTGAACTGCATCAAGTAATCTGTGTAGGTTTTTGAAAGATGGCATCTGTACAGTTCTTTCATCTCATAATCATATTAATAGTAATAATATTGCTGGAAATAATTCAAAAACAGAAACCGAAAATATTTGGAAAAAAAAGGCAAATTAGGACTAATGATGATAACTTCTTTAAGATGTTTCTTACTTTGATTTTCTGGTAATGTCATATGAAACTTCTCTCATTGAGACAGTTTTTCCTTGTCTGTCATAGCTCAGATAAAAGGTGTATAACTGAAATTTAATACACTTCCTTTTCTCTTTTACCTATTCACAGTCTGGAATCTACAGTTCACAGTCATTTGGGTACTGTACAAAATCCTCTCTTGTCTTTTGCAGGCCAACTTTGTGCATCTGTATGATTTGATTATTGGTGTGGCATTGCTGGCAAGATGATATTTCAGAAAACAGAATTGAACCCATGCTTATGTCTAAAGCTGTCTGTGCTGATGTAATACTTCACATTAAAATATGAATGTGATAAAAAGTACAATTTCAGGGTGCTTGGAGATGGATCACAGATGCATGAAGATGCCTAACTGCATTGTTCCTCAGTTACTTGATCTTTAAAAACTTACAAGTCAGAGGAAATGAAGATATGTTTTAGTCTCGTCTGTGTTTGAGTCCTGGGAAGCCTACTTCAAAAGCTGGGTCTTAAAAGGTCTTTGCTTTTATCTGGAACACACAAACCCCTTTAGAAACTGTCTTTATCTTTTTGTTTCACTTGACACCTACACATCAGCTTAGCCAGTGTGCTAAACAGAGATGTTGAAATCTTTCCTTTTATGTGTTTCTAATTGTACTTTTTTTTTCAGAAGGGTCAAATTAGAACTTATACACTCTGAGCTGTGACAGTGCAAGTGACAGGACCAGTTCACTTCTGCCTCTTCAGGCAGACAGTTGGAAAAGCATCTTTTGAAATATAACCCTTACCAAATTTCCAACTCTGAAAATGCATCTGCTAGACAAGTTTGTGTTTATTTTCCCATGCATTGTTTTCTTATCTTAAATATAAGGGATTTTTTCCATTTGGTGAGATCATACAAAGCTAGTGCCTTTTAAATAAAATTTGTGGTGGTGAATATGGGTGTGTCTATGTAGGAGAGAAATGAAGAGAAAGGAAGGGGTCGGAAGTGGTTAGCTCCCTGAAATTTGTAAATAGTTTATTTTAGCTTTATATAGAAGAATACTTTTTTATTTTACCTATTTTCCTACTCTACTAATATTCTAAGCAGAATTGCTTCAGATTATTGTGAATGCATTCTGGAGTTAGCATTTTCATTAGTATGCAGTTCTAGGATCACTTAGTCACAAACCAGAGGAGTTCCTCTGGGTGTAGAAAGGGAAAACTAAGAGTAGACCTTAAATCTGGAATTCATATGTATATAGTATATTTATACTTCAGCATTAGTTTAAAAATATGTTAATGAAACTAGAGTAACTCAAAAAGAGCAGGCAGGATCAATGGAATGTTTTGTTTAGATATATTTTGTTAGTCCATCCAATGCTATTTATGTAGGATCAAACTTTTACCAAATGCTGCTTCACTTTTCTCTGTAGCAAGGGCACTTCACTTATGAATTACAGCTGTTGAAACCAACTCTTACAATAACCAAATTTGGTGGGGTTGTAGGATGTTTAAAATTGATACCTAAGCCTGAATAAACTTTCTGGACTTCTAAAATTTTTACTGGATTATAACCTGTTGTTTTATACCATGAAAAGTAATTTATGGTGGTTAGAATAAGTGATAAATGGGAGTTTGGAATGTGCTGCTCCTGGTAGGCTAAGGGTTAGACGTGGAGGTCAGACAAGCTGTCCAGACAACCTTGCCTTTTCTGTAGAATGCCTCAGTGCTTCCAGTTTGAAACAAGCCAAACATCCAAACAGACCATTTGACTCAGAACAATTTAAGAAATTGCTTCAAGGTTCTTTTATTTCTTTTCCTAGTGTAAATTTTAATTTTACGACTATTACTGCCTTCTGTTGTGAATTTCCCAGCGTGTTGCCTGTGGTAGCATCATCAAAACAAATTGTGGACTTAGGTTTTATTAAATGCCATCATAGTACATTAGTTACTGTTTGGGAATAGTAGAAAAAAAGGCCGTAAGAGAAAGTTCATCCTGTATGCTGCCTTTCTCAGGTGGGATGGTGCTCTATGCATGTGCTGTCCAGTCTTGTTTAAATCAATATAAACGCTACTAAGCTTTTTCCCTTTTCATTGGTAATGAAAATCCATCCTGTGGCTTTTTTCTTGTTTATCTGCATCCAGTAGTCTTTGTGGATTCAGCCCTTAGTGACAGGTGTTAGAGAAGAGCCCCAGACAGACAGACCGGAGTGGTTCCTTGGACTGGCAGAGGACGACTGGATGAACTTGCAGTGGAGGATGGGTAGCCAGCCTTGCATCCTGCCTTTCCATGATGGAACTCATGAAGTGAGTTCATGAAGTGCAGGCTATGGGCGTTTGAGTTAAGGTCTGTACATGGCAGAGTGTCACATCTAGTGGTGCCATCACCAAACTGCTGAAAGATTATATCAAGCCTGTTCTCATTTTACTCTAGCAGAAGTGGCAATTAGTCAATTTTCAGTCTGTAATAAGGCACGTTGATTATTTCTTCAAATACAGGTATTTCTGCTTCAAAAAAACCCTTGATGGATGCTGCATTTTTCTGGGTGGTCTTTCATTTTTTGTAAGCCAGATGGTCATAAATACCCAGGCACCATTGTTCTCAGTGCTTAGATTCTTCAGAGAGAAGCTGTTGATAAATACTTAGAAAAATATATTTGTACTCCTTAGGGCATTAAAATAATATTTCAGGTGATGTAGCAGGTGCAACTGACTCAGTTTTATTTGTATTCATTTTTGAAGCAGTCATGTAATTTAGTTTCTTTACTGTGATTAAATATTTCAATTCTAGCATCTGTGTTATTTAAAATACTGATACTGGGAGGTACAGTATGAGATGAAAATACTTTTTTTGAGTATTAAATGATTCACTAAATTACAGAGTTTAACTATTGAAACTAGTAGTTTCAATATTTTAAAAGTAACATTGGTGGGGTAGCAATTATTTCAAAATGGTATTTGATCTGCTGTCCTATCTATTTGTTACATGATTAATTCCTGTATTACTGAAGGTAGGGGAACTTTGTTCTGCTCTTAGTGTGTAATGTGAAGTCTGTGAAATTCAAGGAGTCCTAACTAATTTAACTTCTATCCTAGTGGAACATCACCTCTAGGATATTAACAAAATAAACAGTGAGGCTAATGAATTTTCCCCTAAGTTCATTATTAAAATGATTTCTTAATTGCAAGTAATCATTATGCAGCCAGTTTTACATATATGGTAATTACACTTTTTACTCAAGTTTATTATGAAACAAACATGCTTCAAAACATGGACATTATCTCTAAATGCTAAGTGGAGACAAGCATCATACATGGAAAAAAATAGCTTACCCTATAAAATATTTTTGATTAAATGCTGAATAACTTAATTGCTTAGCAAATGTAGGCTGAATATGACTTAGTTCTGAGTTAAGACTATTCTCCAAATACAGTATTAACCACCAGCAGAATCTGGTCTTGAGTCATAGATCCTCTATTGCTGTACCTGGCAATATTTATATTAGGATGTTTACAGTGACAGTAAAACATCATCTCTTTCCATGGCTCCTAAAATAAAGATCCTGAAGACCCCATCCATCATCTTGTCACTGTCTTTGTTTTAAAAATAGTGAATTAACAAAGATGTGGAACCTGCACACAGCATCAGGAGCCAGTGGAATTTCTAGGTTTGCTGTCCAAAATGGTTTGGACAGTGAAAGTTAACAGGCTGTAGGTTTTCTGAGCAGATCTGACTATTACTAAGGTGGGTGCCCTCTGAGAACATTTCACTCTAGCTGTTCATATAGATGTCTTTGGCTTTTCTGGAATTGAATCAAGAAAGAGCTATGATAGGACCTGGACACCTGTGCTGAAGTCAACCATTGCTTGCCTTCTGCTTGTGTGATTCCTTGAGCAAAGCTGTATTCATTGGTTTTTTAAATCACTTTTACTGAATAGGAATGTTCACTGTCCAGGACAGGTTTAGTGCAGGCAGCTTCTGCCAATCTGCCTCAGCTGCATTGCAGAATGACACTTTTCCAGGATTCTGATGGCAATTTATTCCTCATGCTAATCATTGGCCTCCCTGCTCAGGCTGCCAATAAACTTCAAATTATGATGGTGGCTTTTGTGTGGATAGCAGGTGTTCCTGAGAAATTAGACCACCAAACCATTTTACACAGTAAGGGACAGAAAAGAGTGAATATTGCTGTATATGCAAATGTATTGCTAAGTGTATTTAGTGTTTATACACCATATTACGAATTTTGCAGGCAATATTTTTAATTGACACGATAAAACATTGCAGTTGGTTATATATTATGTGCGAAAAACTGTAAGGCTGAACGTGTGTGACAGCTACTTCCTGTTTGTGAGACATTTTCTCCATTTAATACACTGTAGGAATAAGTTTGATACCAAGAATGCACAATAGTAATGAAAGGTCATTTTATATCAATCTACCTGTTTCCTCTTGTGTATTTCCCTGGTGCATACCATCTCTAGAAATGAAGACCAGTGCATATGGACCATCCAAGAGATGTATCTGTGAGGTTTTGGCAAAGGGAGGCAGTGCACTGCTGGCTGCATTCTTCCCGCAGGTTCCTCCATGGGATGGGGGGACAGTCTGACTTGTGGTTTAGGACAGACTCAGAGACTGCATGGCCATGGCCCTTGATGGTGTAAACAAGTTCACATCTGATAGCATGGTGTTCTAGTGTTTGTTTAATTTTATCACTTCATTGCTATGGCATTTTGAATGTGTTCCTAATAGCTCTTACAGCCCTCTCATGAACCCAGGTTATCGCTGTGTATTTACATCAGCCAAATGAACTGCAGGCATGAGTCAGAAAAGTGCCTCGAATATTCTTGTCACACTTGCAGTGTGGTAGAAAGAGCTGGAGAAGTCCTCGTTTGGGCTTCAGAGATTTGTGCATTTTGTGTCTAAGTCAAATTTGGCCATATAAAACATGTTGTAGGAATGAAGGATTAAAATGCTGACTTTTGTAAAACCTTCCCTGAACTTTTAGGTAGAAAGACTTCACAGCCTCACAGAATTTCATTTAAAATCTCAGTTAATTGGTGACTAAGTTGCTACGAACTGCTTTGGGTGTTGTCCCATTAATTCATAGCTGCCTGATAGAAATATGACAAAGTATTTTGAATGATGATGGATTATGTGACAGTGAAGTCCTTTTAATGTGAAACTGATTAGAAGTTGTTTAGAAGTTGTGCCATGTATGGCATAGAAAATAGCTGTTATCGAGTTATTTTTTTGGCCTTTCCAAATCTACTCATTTGGTTCAAGGGAGTTTGCCACTGCTGTCCTTAATTTGGCAAACACTTGTTTTCAGAATGTGTGATCATAGTGAATGACTTTTCTTTAGTTGAGAAATAGAAAAAACAGTTTCATCTTCCTTTTACCTACACTGAAAATCAGTGTAGTAATGCTTATGTCATATGGAACTGGGATATTGCCTTAGCCGATAATGTACTTTGAGATCTCTGGGTGTAATATATAATGTGTTAATGGCATATGGTTTCTAGTGAATATTAATATAAGGATTTATATATTTGTCTGTGACTTCAGCATGCTGTGAAATTTGTTCCTTGGAGGTTCAGAGTAGACTTAGAGAAGTTATTTCCTTTTTTAGCATGTAATTACTTTTCCCCTGCTCATTCTCTTCTTGAACTATTTCTGATGCATGCTGTTAAAATAAATTAGAAAGTTGCAAAGGTATTTCTTCAAGTAGATATATTTATCTTTTTGCCAAAGTACTAGTACATAGATTCACTCCTGGGTCTTATTCCACACATAAGGACTGGGTCATAATTCCTTGAGTACACTGAAAATGGGATTTTCAGATGTCTCAGAAGAACTTGTAGGACATATTAGTTGATTAACTGAGTTGAAGAGAACTGCCAAAGACTTCAGAAATTCAAGAAGCCTAAATGCCTCAAAAATTATTTTTTAGGACTGCACTGGAGTAAGCTGATTTTCAAAGTATTTGCAACAGAGCTGATCTTGAAGTATATAGTTATATTATCTTGATGGTCTACGAATGAACTTTTGTTTTTTCCCAGCGTTTTGTATTAGGCTCTAGTATGAGATGACCAGAGGTTATCTTTCCCTTCAGAATTCAATGGTAAATGAGGTTGCAATTTATAATCTGGTATAATATATATTTAAGTGGAGATGATTTAATGATATTTTTATCATCTTGTAGACCAGTTAAATGTTTTTGGTCATGCTTTGCTTTTTCTCTTTTTTTTCCTTCCTTTTCTGGTTATGCCTCTTGCCAGGAGGCTGAATGTAGAATTTGATTGAAAGAGATGCAATTCAAGTGTTGTAGTGCAAACCCTTAGTCTCATGTCTCAGAGAACATTTCAGATTTCTTTATATATAGCACAACCTTATGTGTTAGGTATGATTGCTAGGCAGTGGTTTGTTGTCCACATGCCTTTGTGAGGTTTAATAAGGGAAGGAATGTTTTGACTGGACTATGCAGCAATAGTGCTGAATTTTATGCTCTGTATTACAAATCAGAAAATCTCTTTGGTCACACAGGCTGCATGTACCTAACAAACAGCAGGTTCCCATGCTGCAGAAGTCTTTAGTGGGCAAATGATCAAGGCCTAGTGCTGTTGAGGTACCTTTTTTTGACTTTTAAGTCCACACCAACTTAGCTGTGTGAAGTTTAATGGCACATAGAGGTGACCAGGAAACACAGCACTTATGTGTGTGTCCTGGTGTTCCGTTTTTTTTGCACCATTTGCCACCAGAAAAACCATTTCTTCCTATCCCTCTCAAACCCAGTTCAGGTACTCAAGCTCTACAGTGTAAGTTCGACTAGGTTAGACTGAATTTCCCTGTATTGCAGCCTTCCTCAAATGTTGTCTTCCATTTACACCACAAAATAGTTGCACAGACAACAGCACAAAGGCCAAAACAAGACCTGTTCAGGGCAATCTATCCCATATTATTCACACAGTATGTGTGAGGGAAGTATCTCCTTGGGGGTTTTTTTAATAGATTTTGAATTTTTTTTCCCCAAAGCCAGAGAGTTTAGCCAGAAATGGCTGAGCAACAGAAGAAGCTGTTTAAATAGTCAATATAATGGACATGGCAGTTGCAGGAGAGATTTAAGGGCTTACAGTTAAGTTAAAAATCACAAATGTACAGCATTCTAAATTTTTATGTCTTTAAAAATAACACACTTTTTCTTTCCCCTGGGGTCCATTGTGGCAATGTGATGTACTGACCTCAGGGCCCTGATATCTCAAAAGGCAGTTTGATCTGTGTGCTATTAGATCCTTCTCTTCATTATTCTCACATAATGAACTGTTTCAGGAAGTACTGGACTCTCTTTAGATCAAGCTGCTGATCTGAAAGGTGACAGGAAAATCTTCTATAAATCAATAAAAGAAAAAAAATAAATACCTTCCTTTAAGCAAATAATTGTGCTGGCTTTTGTTTAAAGGGTATATGCATAGAGACAAAAATATTTTAAAATACGTTTTTTCAGTATCTGGCATTTATTCTACCATAAATATGTAAAAACTGCAGAGATCTCTTAACTCTGGCTTTATTGTACCTTTTTTTAGTACTTACATATCTTCTTAAAACCATATATATTGCAGACTTTCATAACAATACAGTACCTTGTTACCTAAGAAAATGCCTTTTTTGTTGTTGTTGTTGTTTCAGGTAGTTTTTAAATAGTCCACGATATGAACATCACTCTTATACATTGCTGTTCATCTGTGTATCTGTACTTGGCCTTGCATGCACACATTTAAAATGAACTTCTGAAAAGTAAAACCAGTTTTCATTTTTTTGGTCAGCGTTCTAATTCTCAGGACAGTATGTAGCACAGTTCACACATGGTCTTGTTTTTGAAGCTGTAAATCTCTCTGGAGTGATCTGGTCTCTGTGGCTTTCACTGGCTGAATGGAACCTTGTTTCTTTTGAGCACTCTTTTGTGTTGGTTTTATCATTATTGTGCCTCTTGTTAAAAGCTTCTAGAGCACAAAAGATGAATTTTGTCTGTGGGACTGTTCCATATGTCAGAAATCATTGATGAGAAATCTTAAAAGTTTGGAAAAGAGTGCATATATTTTAAGGAAAGCAAAATGAAGGAAATGGTTAAAGGAAACCTGAGGCAGAGCAAGTACATGGAGAACTCTCTGTGTATTTAAGGGCAACTGTTGTGTCGGGCCATGGTATGCATCACTGCTGCCTCTTGACAGGTTCACCGTGGAGAGACACAAATTAAATTCTTTCACTTGCAGTTTTGAAGCTAAAAGTGTTTGACTGGTTGAGCCCCTGAATGGTGTTTAAGGAATAAAGGGAAAAAGAGCAGGAAGTTCTAATTGGCAAATTACTTCTTGTTATTTAGTTTGGCTTCCAAATTGGAAATTACGATAATGAGGAGCTTTGTAGGCCTTGCCCTTGAAGAGGACCAGGCAGCTTTTTGTTCAATTCCCATTTAATGTGAAGATATTCAAGGAACATATTGTAGCATTTAAGCCATCACTTTCTATTAAACAAGTATTCTAAAGTAATGATTTTTAAATCCCTCTCTGTGGATGGCTTTTGTGATTTTAAGATGTCTAAGTGAAATGTAGATTGCAAACAAGAGCTAAAAAGATTTTCTTGTTATGTAATATTTAGCAAAGTGACTTTCCATATATTTCTCAAGATGTACTAGAGAATACAGTTTTATATGCACCAACAGGAAGACTTCACATGAACATTAATCTCAGTATTTGTTTCATTTACAATTTCTCAACAAGTGCTGTAGTTGACTGAAGTAAAGGTCACTAGGAAGGATCTGATCCAAGAAATACACATGTTAAATTGCCATTAATATGTGTATTTTGCCTTGCACATCAAGATTTGAAACTTGAACTGTTTGGTGTTACATATATTAATTTACATAAGGAAAAAACTCTGAAAATAACAAAAAAGGAGATACAAAAATTTAGTTCTCTGAGAGAATAAAGTGAGAGTTCTTATTTTTTTTAAACATGCTACTAGTAATAGGTTTGAGTATATTTCTGTTTGAGGAACAGGGAAAATCTAGTTTATGGGTCCACAGACACTGGACTGGGATTGTATTCCTTGATATGCTTTCGTTGTTCCTCTTTGGTGCTTTCTTAATGCAAATGACTCATTTCATTTTTTATCTTTGCAATCTTGTCTACTTTTTTTCTGTAGACCATGCTGCATACCTGTTTGGTAAAAAATTCAAGATTTGCACCTCCTGAGCAAGGAAATGTTGTAGACAAATCCATTACCAAGTTCTGTTCAAAATCTAAAAGCAGAAAGTATTTAGTGATGATTCTTTTAATGGACCACTAAATAATTTTATGCTATCAAGAACCATTTCACACATGCACATATTTTCTTGCTTATGGTTCTGTAATTGACCCTCTTGTTAAGTTTCAAGCTCAGAATAAACAATCCTAACTAGCTGACTTTTCACTTTCCAATGTTCACTTTAATTAAAATGGTTAAGTAGAATACTGGAAGGGAGTTAATTTGTTCAGCATGTTTCCTTCTGAATTGGTTCCTTTCAACCCCAAATTTAGCCTAAAGCAAGTGCACTTACTGCCATTTTTTAAAACCTCTTAAAACAGAGGCATGGGATAGGAACACAATTCCTGAACTGCAGCAGTGATGCTGGATGCAGTTCTCAGACTGTCTATTATTGTTTTGGTCTGAATATATGACCAGTGGATGATTCATTGCCTTACCCTCCTGTCCAGCACAGAGAGCTGTTTGAGAGCAAACCCACAGGCAATTTACTCCATGGTTTTTCTTTGGTTTAGGCTGCTTCAGGAACAAGAAAACCAATTCATTAAAAGAAAAAAAAAGTTTGTTGTTTATGATGTTTAGTTACAGTTTGTGTTAATTCATGTGAGCCTACATCTGTGGATCAATGTATATACAAATGCATATGTACATTCAATGTATATGCAAATGCATATTTACATTCATGTATGTATACACTAATCAAGGAAACAACAGCAGCTTACAGCAGTATATTATTTAATTTTCTGCTGTTGTGGGAAAAATATTATTTGGAATTAGCCCCTTAAAAATACACTAGTTAGTATCCCCCTTAAAAAATACGGTATTTAATATCGAAGTTTCATAGTCAGGTCATGAAAAGGCTTCTAGATAACCTGTGCTGACCTCTTCCTGTATATCACAGCAGAACCAGAGACCATAATGAAAATATTTTATTCCTCTGGAAACTGCATGTCGTAAGCAGTAAGCAAGAGCTACATTGGTAAACATCTGAGCTTTCTGTATGGTTCAGGTTGAATAGAATATATCCCAGTGGCCCAAGGAAAGCCTCTATTCTGTTCTGGAGGAAAGAATAAGGAAATAAACCAAAGGCCTTGCTCATCTCAAGCAGGGGGAGTCTTTCCATATTGGCATGGTCTGATAATCAGTCACACCTTGAACGGGTGAATTGGTTGCACACCAATCAGGTATCTCAAAGGTAGATTCCTGCTGCAATTTTTGAACAGTGGGGAACTTCATCTTCTGCCTGCTTTGAACCTGTGGCTGGTCTCTGATGGCCCTTGGGAAGGCCTGCCCAAGTAGAGGGAACTGACCCTGCCAACATCTGGCTGAAGCCCTGGAGCATGAGATTCGGCCACACTGACTGTTGCCAAGTGTTACAAAAATGTGGAGGTCAAACCAGCCCGTTTTATTCTCCCCTTTTGGCACTTGCTAGATGGAGATAGGCAGGGAGTGTCATAGATCATGAAGTATCAAAGCTGAAAGGGCAGCAGCATCCCTGCAGCAGGGCCCCTCACAAATAAGCCATTGTTTGGGTTTGGTATTTTGTTCTTCTCCCAGGAAGTAGAGGATAAAAATGTGTTAGATATTATAGTCTTTCTTAGAAGATTCCTTTTAAGGTCTTGGAAAGTTTAAGATACATGCAGATAAAAGTAAGGATGAGTTTAAGTAGACCTTGTTTTAATGTACATAAGATACTTAAGAGGCATTGTGTGGGGAGCTGCCAATTTAGTTTATTTTTGCAATTCTCACTACCAAATCTTAGTACAGCCTCGAGTATAAGTATGTCCTGCTGTGGAGCACAGCCATGATTAATTAATGACACTAAGGACAGAACATAAAAGTACTGCTCAGTGTTTCCATCTCGGACATTACTGGATCAACTTCCTGGTGATATGGCCTTTCTAAATATTGTGGCTTTTATTGATAACAATAGTTTATATTTCAACAGAAAGTAGCCTAAAAATAGCAGGGGTCTGCATGTGTGGGTTTGAGTGGGTTTCTAAGCATAATGGGTTTAGACATCTTGGATGGTGTTCGAAACACCATGCAATCAATACCATATTGACATATCTTTCTCTGCTCTCAGATATTTGTGACTTTTGCTAAAGGAAAAAGATGGGACTTATTAAAATAAAAAATAATTCTTGGTTTTTGAAGAAAATACATTATGTACTAGGTGTCTTTTGTTGTAGACATGAATGGAAGAACAAGGGCTAATGACAATATCAAAGACAGCTAGAAGCATAAAAAAAGAAGCTTAAATATTGGAGCTTAATGCTTTAAAGAGAAGTGGTATATCTCTATTTCAGTTGTCATCTTTTCATAACTGAATGCCTGTCAGGAAAATGTTTTACCATGAAACATGGGGCCCAGTACAGAGGAAGTTCATGCCAAAGTTGTCAAAAGATGAGTAATACAAAATAACTCCCTGCTTTAGCACTTTAGAAACACAGTATGTATAATTATTTGTACTGTTCTGTTTTCCATTGTAACCCAAGACATGATTATAATATATCTTGACAGTATAATAGAAACGATAGAAAATTGTTATTTTAATCCTCTGTTTAAGAGTCACTTGTGCTACATGTTAACTTTGGTTCTTGGTTCCTCTTCAGAAGTAATACATGAAGAAGGTGGAATAGTTGATGTTTCTGCTGAAACAAAGCTGAAGCAGTTAGATAATTGTAATCCTTGTAGAAGATTTCATGTCTCTTTTGCATAATTCTGAGATCTGAATGCAAAATAGAGTAAGCAAAAGACTACCTGTCATTATTATGGTATCTTTGAGAGGTTAAAAAAAATATTACCCTTGATTCATTTATATATCTTTGTCCTGTGACTGTTATAAATGGAGATGGTTAATTCTTCTGCCAGTAATCCTACTGTAAGTCCAAAAGCAGTGCAAACACTGTAAATGGAATTTCACAGGGGCAGTGAGGCAACAGCACAATGTCTCACGCAACAGGCCTCTTGGTGAACTGAAAGAGCTGTCACTTGTAATTTATTGAGTGAAGCACACCACAGTTTTGGAGCCAAGAGGATATTTTTTTTAATATAGATTTAATGATGCTGTATCATCCTTCATAAAACCTTACCATTTACAATGTGCCACATAAGCTCCTGGCAAGGAGAAGGTGAAGAGGAAAGATAACATAATTTGTGCCTCCTATACTGGGTAGGGTATTTCTTATTTTTATTCTTGTATTACTTTTTTACTGTTGTTTTTCATTGTCTGTATTATTTTTATTTGCTGTGTCACTGAGAGTAAATTCCCCTTTCCCTTTGTCATGCATCTTTATTTATTTTATTTTTCTAGTAATAACTTCTTAATATAGCCATAAATTATTGAAAAACAAGATCTTTAACAATGGAGCTGCTGAAGATTAGTCTGTCTACTTATGGTACTTACACTCTGAATATATATATTAAATGAAAAAAATATGCTAATCACATTCCAAAAAAGCAACACCAGATTTTTCTGTCTTAAGTCCTAAAAAGTTATGTGTCTTAGATAGCTTGGTAGATGGAAGAAAGAGAAAGGAGTATTGTCATCCAGGAAAATCTCAATGAATCACCTCCTCTCTACCTTTTGTGGAGATTTTTATGTATCTATGTAAAAGAGGAAGAGAAGAGCATGGAGAACTGCAAAAATAGTAAGTCCCCTTGGGAACAGGCTTATCCATATTTCCATATTTATTCATATTTCCTGGAGGCATGTGGCAACAAAAGACAGTCATGAAACTGATGCAGGAGCCAAGCTCAAAACAATGCCCAAACCCAGAGTAGTATATACCCAGTGGAAGGGTTTAATTACAGGCACATTCCACCACAAAAATACGCCACAGATGTAGAATTGCCTCCATGTTAGCACCACGTGAATTTTCATCAGCTCCTGCTGGCCTTTGTCACTAGCATTGCCCAGTTCCTCGTGAACACCAAAATCCTCCTCCTCATTATGCTTTTCTCCTGAGCCGTAATTAGTTAAGGAGTAAATACCTTATAGTAGGATAGTCCTTTGACTCTTCTCAGTTCTGAAGGTCACAACTCAACCCTGTATTGTCTGTATCTATAAATGTAAAGACACAATATAATGTTATTTCTCCTGTGCTTGTCTGCTATTTTTTTTAACTTCTTGCTCTTGAAGAGATGCACATTGTGTTGTAGTTATTACTTGGATTGAATTATTGAAGAGCACAGCATTTATATTCCATAATTTTTTTCTCTCTTAAGACTGCCATCTGACTCTTTTCCTCACTTTTAGGTTCAATAGACTTCTCAGGAAAACTCAGTTTTAACTTTTCAGTTGCAGTGTAATGCTCTGTTGAATTTTCATTGTTTGAAAATAAAAGTAAAGAAAATACTGACTGCCATACACAAATACAAAATTGATATTTTATTAAACATGATTAAGAATATTAGTTCTATATATTAAATTATCATCACTTTTACAGTATCCTTGATAATTAATAATAGCAATAATAATGTAATAAAAAAAACACGTATTCTAAAGAATCAGACAAGGCCATGCATGATATCACAGTTCAGAACATCTCAACTGTTTTTTTTCCATAGGAATCCGATCAAAAGCAATTGCATTGGCTTTGTTTTTTTTAATGCATTATGCTATTTTTTGCATTCTGATATCCTCTTTGGCAGTTGTTCTGAGTAGGGATTGAGAGTTCAAAGGAAGACAGAGCTATTTTGTCAAAGCAGATCTTAGTGATGCAGAAGAATTTAAGAGTGAAATAGTTTTCTTGCTGCTGTGCTAATAAAGGTGTACAAAGAAACAGTAGAATGAAGCAGTCACACAGCTTTATGTTACCCTGTGATCATTGTGTTAAACTAATACTGTAAAGGCAAAGAAAAGATGCCAGAACTGTTTAATGTTAGGGATCTTACTGCTCACATTTTATATCTTGGTTAAATTGTTCTTCAGGCCAGGGTTTTATAGTGAGCAAAGTTTGTAAACTTTGCAAAACTGTTTCAGGACTGCTGAGGCTTTGTGGGTGGGTGTATGTGTGTGTGTACAGGCAGGTTTGTTTGTTTACATTTGTGTGTCAGTACTTCAAAGTAGAATTGATTTTAGACAGAATATAGATGAGATAATTGAGTTGCCCTCTTTTTCTGACATCTCCTTACTGGTGTGTAATTGCTCAATACTTTGTATTGATCAGTTTGCAGCCTGAAGTGAAAATGTCACTATAATGTGAAGGCTGTGTAAGTCCTCAGGTGGTTAGGAAAGTTCTTGTCTTCTGATAACAGGCCATATAATTTCATCTGGTAAATATATACTTGGACAATGCTTGATAGCTAAGTACATCAGTGTACAAAAAAAAAAAAAAAGTCTTACCCATAATGGTTAATTCATCTCACTTAAACATTTATTCTTTCACCTTTTTTTCAGCTCTTGGGTCTAGCCATGCATTTCTCTGCTGGAGTAAATGTCTGTCTAATCTGAGGAGTCTGTTCATGTGTAGCTACTTATAAACCATAATCAGGTCACATCTTAACCTTCTCTTTGATAAAATAAATAGATTAAGTGCTTAAGTTTTTCATTCTGAGGCACATTTCCAAGCCTTGACTAATACTATTTAGCTGTTCTCTGAACTGTTTCCAAATAGTCAGATTCACATTATAAAATTGATACTAGTACTGACTCTTAATTTCAGTTAGAATCTAACTAATACTGTGTGAAGTTCAAGCATTACCTCAGCATATGTGTAAGCTAAAATGGCTTCAGTTGCAGCCTCTGCAGATGCTCCTCTTGTCTGGGTTATTAACCACAGTCACAGCAGCCTCTTGCAATTCATATCTGTCTCTGATAAGGTTACCCTGCCATAACTCTGCCCCTCCTGCTTTGCCCATGAAGATGTGACTTTGCATTTGGCAGTGGTCCAGATTTATTTCAGGAAAAATGTGTCTGTATACAGTAGTTGATTCAACCCATTTTCTCTCAGTACCTGGGAGCTAAAATCATGCCATAACAGTGGAGGCACTCTAGTTACTCTAGTACACTCTGAGTAGTATTAAAAAAATGATTCCATTAACTCTGAAGTGCTGGAAAGTTCTGTGTGTGATCTAAGCAAGCAGGGCCCAGGAGAAGTCCTGCTAATGATCAGGTTTGGGAGATAGCTGAAGCCTTTTTAATATTTAAAGCAAACTGAAATACAAGGCTAATCTCCACAATGCAGAGTTCTCCTTCCTAAGTGAAATGGTTTTGTAGTTTGCTAAGTAGCAATTCTACTTGAAGTTCAGCAACAGCAGAAGTAGTTTACAGATGCCTGAATATTCAGAGGCTGAACTGACCCGATTCATTGACCTCATTCTGATCCCAGTGAGTTTGTGCTCAGCGTTAGAGAAGCTCATTGTGGTCAATGGCAAAGGCAGTTCATCAGTCTCACATGAAGCACCCACACATGATGCTTTACACGTGCTGAAAAGCACATATTGAATCTTACACCTTCAGTGGTGTCATGGTTTGACAAGTGGATTCGTATAGAGACAGCTCCTGTATCTCTGCCATGCGCATTGGACCCTTAGGCTCTTTTGAAGATCCAACCTGTGTTGTAATTGTAGAATAAAAAGTTTCTGTTGATACCTATGCAATGTCAAGTCCTTTTAACCTATTTTAAAATGTTCAGTGATCATTAAAATTAGTTCTTTTGAATATTTAACCTTGATGCAGGGTGGGCAAATAGGCATCTATATGTATGTTCACATGCAAATATTTCCATGCATAAATACAGAGGTGTATGCAGTGCAACTTCTGCAAAAACAGCTGCTTTTATAGCCAGGTGTATGCCAGGCTTCACTGACCCATCATAATGCCAGTGTGTTCCATGGACAGCCTTTTGTGGGGCTTTTGTTTTCGTAGCACTGTGATTATGCTGTATTTGATATTCTTGGTGTGGGCAGAGGTGACAATGACTTTGAAGTAAGTACTTAACAGTGTTTAGTCAGCTGTGTATTAAATGTTATGTATCACCATACTTTATTGTTTGGAGATTGACATTCTTGTGGGTACTAACATGCAATGGCTTGGCTTTAAATGAAGATAAAAATAAACAAAGTGTGTTTTGTACCAAGGTATCAAAGAGCAAATGTGGAATGTGAAGGTGAAATATTTGTTTGATTTTCATTTGTTGGAGTAGGAGAAAGTTTAACAATTACAGCAGACTAGATAACAACATAAAGTTGTTGGTATAAGTTGTAGAAGTTGGTGAAACTGGGATGGAACTAAATTTATTGATTTGTTCAAATTTAATCATCTTGCAGAATTGAGGTATGGGACTTCCTCTCCTTGTTTATAGGGTTAAAACCAGAGCCAGCAGAGTTCCTCATCATCCTTATTGAAGGATTTGTTTGTGTTGTAGTGGAATTTCCCTAGTTTTTTCTTCAGCTAGAATGAAGGATGAATTTTCAGTTACATAGTTAGTAGCAGGGAAATATCAGCAACAAGAATGTCAACAAAATTTGAATACAGGTAGAATGATCTATGCATCATCTCAATTTGGATGGAAGACATGATTTTTTTTTTTAATTACTGGTGAGTGTACTTAATCTCCTGTGTGAAAGACTGATTTTCTAAACTATAATGTGACACTTTTTTTCTAGTCTCTTACTGAAAACTTTAATCCACTCTCAGGGAATCTAGTGTGATGTGGCTAAGTGAAACATTGAAATTTTGATGAAACAGAACTGTTTTCTGTGTTATTAGCTGAAAACATAAAATTTTACTAATTTCTGACAGTCAGCCCTGGTGCCAGGCTGTGGCTTCCCTTGTAGCATTTGAAGGTGGATGATGGCTGCTTTTAGACACAGATTTTGGACCAGACCAAACTGCATGTGGTTAGAGAAGGGCCAGATGAATCTGAAAGTCACATTTTCTGCAGTGTTTTGAAAGATCATATGTTTTCTATGCTTTTTTTTTTTTTTTGACCTGTAGTAATTTTGAGTTTAATTTTGCCAGACCAGTAAGAATTTGGTTTTAAAAATATGTATGTGTTGCCTCTGGAGAAGTTGATCTGTCTCTGCAAAAGAGATACACCCCCCCTTTATGACACCAGCTTCTATCATTTGAGGCTTGTGCCTTTGAAGTGATACTAGTGAAGGGAGAGCTGCTGGGGAGTTCACAAATGCAAGTAGTGCCTGATGCTGTAGGCTTGGCTTCATTTGTATTTCAGTTTGTTTTGGCTGGTGAACTGAGTCTTCTCAAGAAGATTTAGCATCTTTTCACTTCTGAGGTGTGCTGCCTTTTGGAGTAAAAGACTGAGATGGCCAAAGACTCTCTGTCCTCATCCCTCTCTCACAGAATTACATTGTATTTGAGTGAGAAAGAAATACTACTTTTCAAACAGAGCAGAATTGACAGAAACAGAAAATAAAACTCCAAACTGTTTCTGCCTGGGAAACTAAGCTAATTATAACACAAGTGTATAAAGTCAAGGATAAGCTTCTGAATAATATGTCTAAGACAGACATGCTTTCAAAATTATTGTACAGTCCTGCAAAACCCCATTTCCATGGCAGCATGTCCAGGAAAACATGTACCAGGTGTTAACACTTTATTCTGATCCTCAGCTATGTACCACACTTCTTCTGACAGAGGTTTCTGTTACAGTATTGCATCCTGAAGGAATGTGCTCTCTTCCACTGAGGATAAGGTCCATGTTAAATAGATGATAAAGTTTACAGGAATAGATTTTTATCGCTGTGTTCATTAGTCATGCAGACGCATCAAAGTCTCTCCCCAGTGGACAGCAGTGTGGTTTCTCTTCCTTCTCACCACCTAGGAATCAGCAAGGAAAACTTAGGTTTACAAACTCCTTGGATATACTGTATGAAAAAAAAAAACAACAAACCCTATTTCCATCAACTGTACTTAAACTCTTCTCAGTGTGATCAGTTTTTTTCCCCACACTTTCTTGTTTTTAACACGACACCTTTTGCTTACTTTATCCTAAATATAGACTGAACTGTCATCATTGAACTATTCGTTCTGAGCAGCAGTACTGGAGAGAATGATAAGGCTGATTTGCACACAGATTTCTTACTCTGACAATTTACTTCATGGACTGCATTTGAAATGTAAGCTTTCATAGGCTTCTTTATGAACTGCCGGAACCTCTGGATTTGCTAAAAAACAAATTCCACTCTTCCACAGAAAATTTTCTTCCTATGCTTAGTGGTAAACAAGTATCTATGAAGTACTAGAATAATACCCTGCTATGCAAATTATAAACAACAATCTCTTACATAAATATCTTTTATAGAACAAAAAGGGCATTTTGAAATTAAAAAATTTGTGAAGTAAAAGCATAATCCACTAAGTCTACTAGCTTTTGGTTAAGCATTGCTTGATTTATATAGATTCTCTCTTAAGAACCTTTCCCTTTTGGTAGTCATGCTCATAATAGTGATATTTTCTGACTTTATTGATAAAGAGACAGGGCTTTTTTTTTTTTTTTTTCCATGTGGAACACAAGAATAGTGTTCTTGGACTACTACATGCCAATGGTAGTAGCAGTGGTATTTCAAGGGATGTTGGCAGCTCTGAATGTTATCAGGTGCTTCAGTAATATAGAGAAGAAATAGCAAATCATCTCTTTTCCTTTGTGCTTTGATATTGCTGCCAAATTTTAACACACTGTTCCTGAATACTGTTTTCAGTCTTATTTTGAAACATTAAGATCTGTAGAACCAACTAAGTAGTAGTAACAGTAAGAAAATTTGGAAAAATTTATTTGGCTTTTGGCACAAGGCAAAGTCTACATGCTTTGGTATGAAAGGTGTTCTTATGTACTGTTAATTATTATAATTTTTTTGTGTGTTATTCAAGGGGATTCATAGCACATGATGTTTAACCATAGAGGTCTTACTCTAGAACTTTTTTCTCTAGAAATACTTAGGCCTTTTCCACATGCTCTCTTCTAGAAATCAGGGAGCTGAGTAGTGCACTGCCCTGAGATTAATTCCTTATCCAAACCACAAATGCTGTTCTGCTTCTCTCACTAAATGGAGAGAAGGCACTGTACAGGTGTAGAGATCTACAGGGGAGACTTCCTTGTTGTGTTTGCTTGATGCTGTTGAGCGTTCATGCAGACCAGTGGAGCTGTGGTGGTACCATGGTTTGCCTGGCACACAGGGAAGGTAGGACCACATCAGGCTCACCTGCATCTGCTCATCCTGCAAAGAGCCAAGGCAGAACCACTACGTGGCACCTTGAGCTACAGCTGTGGCTCTGCCTCATCCTTTGCCCCCTTCTCTTCCCCCTATCTTTTCTTATGGAGCAATTTTGATTATTCTTAAGTTTCTCTAACACTAAAGCTGACAAGTTAGGTAATACTAGTTTTATTTGCTATTATCACAGCATATCATTATTGGAATTGAGAGTTATGTTTTCGTAGTCTCTGCTGTCTGTAGTTGTATGGTGGCAAGGATAAAGGATGATAATCATCGTTTTCCTGGGTACACAGGAGGGTTTGCTAGAGAAAGGTGCTGTTATGGTGTGGTAAAATTTGAGAAACACTGGGAAATCATTGCTTTCTGAAGGATAAAGTATCACTTCATAAGTTGACAGCAGTTAATTGATAATCATCTATTTATTTATTAATCAGAAGATCAGCAGTTACATGATTCATCTAAGAGCAGGCATAGAAGAGGGTGAGTTTGAATTTGAATTTGCCAATATCCAGGGCTCCAAGGTGTTGCTTAATGTGAATTACATTCTCATTGTGATGTGCTAGAGCCGAATACTGCAGAAGTACAAAAGTTGTTATCAGAATCTGGTTTACTGCAATGCTTCAATAAAATATGGCAATCCATGCAACCTGTGAGTATCCTTCTGAGGACAGAATATGGTTCTAAGACTATGTATGCATCTTGGGTTTAGATGTCACAAACTATTTGAGCTTCTGATTACACTGGATGTAATCATATCCTCTTGATGTGTGCGCATGTGGACATATAGTTTACATTTACTGGGGAACAAAGTATGCTCTCCTTGCTGCACACATTTGGTTGTTGGTATGTTAATGGAAGCCTTTGTAGAAATTGAGTGGAAATTATGAGTCATAGTTTCCTTTCTTTCCCTCTATATACCTTGTACAATAGTAAGGAAGGCATGTTGCTGTTTAGTACAGAGCACTCTTCAGAATCTATATTTCCTAGCATATAGCTTCTTCCTGTCCTTGCTGCAGTGTAAATTACTTTATCAGATTATCAGAGAGAGGATGGAGGAAATAAATTAGTAAGGAAATTAGTTAAGCAATGATTTCTGTCTGTAAAATGCAGAAGTTGTAGTCCCCATTCTGTAACACCATATCCAACGGTGCTTATTGAACCTCTAATTTAGCCTACAGAAGGGTAAAGAAAGTTCTCTGCTCTTGTAAAATGCTTTATTATTTAGTCTCAGCTGACTTCTGTACAACAGGTGATGATCTTGTAGGTGTCAAGGTGTATTTCTGATATGTATAGATACTAAGATTTGTACTCATGACCTAAGGACTCTTCTTTCTTTATCGGGTGAGAGGTGTTAATACACCACATACAAATCACCTTAATTAAAATATGGTGCCCAATTAGTATGTAAAGAAGCAAAGAACAAAGAATATCCTTGTAACAAACATTATTCAAATTACTCCTTTTATGACTAAACCAAATCCTTCTTCCAGCTCTGTGCATCAGGATGAATTGCAATCTGTATGGAAAACCATTGCAGGAGTTGAGCCGAGCCTGAAGCACCTGTGGCTCAGACTCACTGTCTTGGATGCTCGACTTCTGGCAGAACAAGTCAGTCAAAAATACTGCTTTCTGTGCTAATGAAAAATATTTTACAATACATCTGGAGATAGATTCACTAGAGACTTTCTCCTCAGCTTGTTACTTAGAGTTGAAATCATCATTAACATCATAGGAAACATATAATATTTTTCCTGAGGAAAGCATAACTTGAGGCAGAACAAATATGGTTACCGAGGCAGTCTCATCTATCCAGTTCTCATATGGAAGAAGTTTGAAGATAGGACCAAAGCCAAAGTGATTTTTTTTCTACTACAAACTATACATGGAGGAAGAGGCTTCCTGCGTATCTGTGTTCTCATTCCTCATTTTCATTTTGAAAACTATAATCTGTTAAATCACAAAAGAATGTAACTGATACATTGATACTTCCATCTGAATCAATCAGCTAAACAGGGATGTCTGTGATGGAGTTTTCTGTCATACAGAGAATCTTTTTTTGGTGATGACAAAGCCATAGACCAAGCAAAAACCACAAAGGAACTTATCTTTCCACCTTCTGTGCTTTGCTTGTCACTGGGATAAGTGCAGCTTTCATCTGCTGTTGGCATTCTGATGAATGCTAAAGTTGTTCTTATTCTCCCTGTCATTTCTGTCTTGAAGCATGCTTACAGAAGGGGAAACAAGAACCAACCCAAAAAAGCCTGTACGAATGCATACAGAATGCAGACATAAAAAAATATGTAATGTAAGTAAATAAAACATGTGATTTGGGGGGAGTTTGATCTAGCAGTTACAGTTACAATAAGTCACTATTTTTACTGTTCATACATAAACTTTATCAGTAATTGGAAATGCTTTAGAGACATCAGTAATTTTAAACCAGATTGTAAGCTCTTTAAGTGTTGACTAGAAAATCATTCAGTTGAGTGAGTTTATTTAATGTACTTTTGAGTAGCAGAGGCTGGGAAACAGACTTGAGAAAACAGTAACAGACATAAAATAAATAATAATTTTCATTGCATAATATTGATGATTTTCAAAGGAGTTTATTTAAAAACAGAACATGTGTTCTTTTAAATCAGCATATCTTTTGGGTTTTTATTTCTTTTTCTGTTCTTTTTTTATGGCTACTGAAATTAAACTGAAATAATTAAAATAAATAATTAAACTGAAAACCAGATAGGCAATCTTTAGAGGTGTGGGGGAGGGGGTTTGCCAACAGTAAGGGACACTTCAAGGTATAGGTACTTTCCATAATGTAAAAAATCTTTGTATCACCAAGGAGCATGCTAAGGAAAAATAAAACTGTGATCATGAAAACTGCTGTGGTGTAGTTCTATGTAATATCAAGCAGAAGAGATCTGTTTTGCACATTCATGGCAAATCTCTCCTACAAGCTACAAAAAAACTTGGTTCTTTCATCAGGGGGTTAAAGTAGGACCTGTCTTCCTGTTCTGGTAAGAAAAGTTTTATCCACCCTTAGTTGTTCAGGGAACGACATCACAGGAAAGAGATTATTCACAGTTGTCCAATACTTCTATTACATTTCCTTTTAAAAATTTGTCTTTTTGTTTTCTCTGTTCATCCAGTGATAAGAGAACATTTAAGTGTCATCTTGTGAACTCCTTTATTTTTCCTGTCTCTCTGAGCCATTTTTTATGCATAAGTAAACTTTGGAAATCATTTGAATGAAAGAAATGGGACATTTTTCAATTAATGTGGTCATCAGCCGGGTAACAAAGTTCATTGTGTGTCATGACTAAATGCTGTATTCTCCAGAGTTCTAACTTATTTTAGATGTATGGTTATCTTAATGCATAGCCTTACTAAAGGATGTTTGGGGAAAATGCTGTCTGATATTTTGGATATGCCTTCAGCCCTGGTAATTGATGATTCACCACAGAGAAGATTATTCTCCACAAGAGCATTTGACAGTTGATAAAGCAGAAATTTAGAATAAGAAATCTTTAGTAGTTTATGAATGTCCTTTACTGCATTGGTTACCATTTCCTTTAAAAAAAAAAAAAGAAAAAAAAGGTGGAAAATTATAATTTATTTTCAGGTATGGGGCTCCAGACTTTCAGGAGTAAATTCTTACAGGGAGCAGGAGTAATTCCTTACAGAAGTTAAGATTCAAGGGCTATAATACCAACCTACTAATTCAGAGAAAATTACTACAATGTTGTAATGAGCTGAGAAATGAACTGTATTTCTTTTCGTTAAAAAAGTTCTGGTTCTGTTTTGGGACTAGGATCAAGTAAGACAAGGGAAGTAGGAAAGGTGAGAGAGTGGATACTGATGGCTGAATTAGGGCCAGCAGGTTGCTCAAATGGAACTGTGAAGGAATCCTTTTTAGCCACCAATATTTTATTTTAGAAAAATGTTTCTGGCCTCACTGTTACCATGAGATCTGTACAGCTTTATCTATACATAGCCTTTGATGGAATTGAGAAAATGAGCACTCATGCCATAGGAGAGAGTTTATAATCACTATGAATAATTGTTATTTAAAAGATTCTCTATTGCAAGAATTTTTATTGCTGTCTGTTTCTTCTCACAGAACCTGAAGTGAACCTAATTATATTTTATTCTAATATAATTTGTGAATTTTAATCGCTAGTACTTGATTTCACCACCCTTTTATTTTTAGAAAGAAATAATAAGTACACAACTATAAAGCAACTAGAAAGTAAATTAAAAGCTTGAAGTGATGGTTGATTTGAGACTTAAATAATTCTTTATTCTCTTCTGGCTTTTTTTTCTCTGACTGACTGACATGATATATGGATTCAGGTGAACTTTTCTTCTTTTGATAGCTTGAATATGGTTTTACTGATCCAGTGCAACAGTGATACTGCTCCCCCTACAAAAAAACCCAAAAAAACTCTCCTCCAAAGACATACACATACACAAAACCCCAATAAACGCTGCTGCCCCCAATCAATCAAACAAACAAACAAGATCCCTACAATACAAAAATCACCAGAAAAATTCCCCAAACCAACCTCTCTGCAGCATCCCCCTGTACAATGCTGTCTTTCCTGGTGTCAGAGGTGGGATAGTGGAGAGCAGGGTGTCTTGGACAATGAAAGAGCAGCACAGAGAGCTTCCTGGGCTGTCACTAAGCATTCGGCTGAGCCCTCCTGCACTGCACAGATCTTCAGGGAGTGGGCACGATGCCTGCCTTTCCCCTGGCTGCCAGGCTTGTGTGATAGTGGCAGCAGAGCCCTCCTTCCTGGGGCTGCTCTCACTGGTGGTGGGGTTGGTCTCTGAAGTCCCTACCCTGGGATTTGTAGCAGTTTCTGCTGTCCAAACGAGAATGAGAAAAGCACAGTTCATGTTCTGCTGAAGGTGATTGTCATTCCTCTTGCTTCTCTCTTTTGCCCACTGTTTGCCAAGCTGCCTGGACCCAGTGCAGTGTTTCATGAGCTGCAATGGGATGGAGCTTCTTAGTCTGGCTTTTTCCTTTTGTAGCTTTTTGAAGTGTTTACCTGGGAAACTTATCTGCTCAAAGTCTTTAGATCATCAAGGGTCAACAGATAACTGCTGAGGCCAGCCCTGGAGCCTTGTGGGGAACTACTCTCAAGCTGTCTAGTTTCCCTTGACCATAGGAAAATTCTGAGAGATGAAGAGCTTGTTTAAAGAAAAACACATATCACTGCTCAGTGGCAATTGTATCTGAAGGTCTGTGCTTTTCTGCAGTCACTCAGGTTTTTGCACAGTGTCAAAAAATCTGTGTAATGAAACTTAGAGCTATTGAAGCAACCAGATAATTATTTCCAGAACCCAGATGACAAATGATCTTAGTGTAGACTCTTTTTGACTGCATTCCCTTTGCAGTGGATGAATATACAAAAAGAAATTGTAATAACCCCTAAACCACCCATTCTCTCTGCAGAGAATGGTTAGAAGGAATGGTATTTGGGAAGAATACAGGGAAAAAAAAAGGTGATGGGAGATTATGACCAAGCAATGTGGCACAAAGTTTTGTTAATACCTGGCTATCCAGGCTTTTTGGTGTGATTGGAAGGCAATGAATGTGCATGTACTTCCCTCCAGTTCACTTTGTAACTAAGCTGGTGGAAAATAGTTGAGAATCTGCAGCTGGTTTCCCATATTGGTTTTGAACGTGTAGTTAACAGCCATAGCCAGTGTTGTGACAATTTAAGATATTGGAGTAGCACGTCTGACAAAAGATTGGTGTTGAATGACAGTCTTCAATGGTCAGATATGAATGTAAGTAAGAACTGGAATAAAAGAGCTCTCTCTTCTTGCCAGAGAAATATTCTGTGCATCTTGAAAAACTGCATTTGTAGCAGATTCACAGCATTTTGTCCTTAAAATCTTACATTTAAATTAATCTCTTTTAACCTATAATTTGATGTTCCAGTTAGTCTTTAAGTCGCCTTTCAGTTCCTGGTTAGTGTAATATGCAGGAAAACATAAAATAAACTGAAATCTTGTGGATAATACTGTCTGAAAAACAGAAAACTGTCTTATACAGCATATGGAATGATCTGTTCCCTCAAATTTATATGTGGAACAGAGTATAAATCAAAGCTATACGGAATTTTTCAGCAGAGCCAAACCAAAAAGTCTGTAACAGTAAAGCTACCTGAATTCATCATGAGGTGCTAAAATCAAAGAAAGGTCTTATGGAAGAATTCTTTGTGAAAAAATGAGAATTAAGTATCAAAACTCTGTAAAACTTGAGTGTTTTCTTCAGCCTAATTAGGTTGCAGTTTCAGTGACTGAGCTATAATTTCTTGTTTAATGGAATAACATAAGAAAGGAAGAGGATTATGAATACAAGTTGAAAATCTCTTTTCAGTAACATTATTGCCTTGTCAAGCAGCAAGACTGTATTTATCACACTTTCTCCTTAGAAATATTATCTGGGTGCTGAAAGGTACTGACTTAAAATTTTGCAGAAACAGACTGGACTAGCATTCTAATTAGGATGAATTGTGGCTATTTTTGTTAATAGGAAGAGCTACTAAAAACACATTTCCATCTGGAAATTAATTTTCTAAAAAATGTAGTTATTTCTTTGATGCTTGTTTTTATTTTGTAGAGGAGAATCTTGTTGATACATTTGCTAGTTCATTTTGTCAACTCAAATTGTTAGCAACTCTGTTGTCTTGAGTGTGGGATGGTATTTGTAGCTTTTCTTTGTTTTTCAAAAAGTAAGCAAGGAAAAGTATGCAGATAGATTTTGCTTTTTTTACTCTTTGTTGCAGGAGCAAATTTTTATTAGCTAATGAAAACATTTTGAGCATATTTTTTTGGTAATATAATAAATATTTAGAGTTCTCATCCCACTAGAAACTGAAACACATTAATGAAATGTAATGTGACAGCTTAATGACTGCTAGTCGTTTCTTTCCCCATAAAAAACATGGATAACTTTCAGACTTGATTCAGTTTTTGACCGCAAGCTTTATTCACATGTTTATTCCATTGGCAGCATTTGCTTCAAAATATCAGAGAAAATAAAGAAATGAGTGTGGTTTATGCTATGTACTAGCAAAGTTTTAAAGGAAAAATACTTGGCATAAGGCTTCACTTATTTTTTATGTTTGAAGCTCTTCACTAAGAGAGTTTGAGCATCAGAAGGACAAGATTTTTTTCTGTGTTTCACATGAAGGCTGGAACAGGAATTAATTCCTGACCTTTATTACCTCTAAGATGGACTTGTGTTGATATCAATTCTGGATTTGGTTTGGTTTTTTTTTTTTCTTTCTTTTTTTTTTTTTTTGATATGTAATGTAATCAAAAGTCTGTAAAGTAGAATTTATGGTTTGTAAATTACATGATTATTCCTTCACTCTGCAGCAGAGAAACTATTAGTTCTCAAGCATGCTCCATAATGTTATCAGTTGTGGGACTGTTTATATATTGATAAAGCATGAGGTTTTGTTTGGTTTCCAGATACCTAATACTTAGTTGGAATGTAGCTCACTGTAGGCAGCAAACAAAACATATGTTCCTGTACCTTTCCTACACAATATGACTTCTGCAATGTCTGGAGGTGATTAAGAATATGGAAAACAAGTTCTCATGAATATGACCACATCTGTCTTTTTAACAAAATTCTCCTGTGGGGTTTGAAATTCCAGCATTCTGAACTCCTTAGAAACCCTTTCAGTAACTGAAGGATTTCTCAGAGTAATATTTAATGGGTTGTATTTAAAGAAAACATTATGTATTGTGGCAAAACAGAAGGGAAATAGTGTCTCAGTCATCAGCTACAGGAGCATTTTGTGGTTCCTTCCTCAATAAAATCACTGGTGATTTTAACTGCAGTTTTCCTTTAAGCAGATAAAACCAATTGCTTGATCTTTATTCTTTATTTATTTTATTTTATTTTTCTTGTCCAAAGGCCTATGATTAAATATTTTTAAGTCCAAGTTCTCTTCATTTGAATAGTGTATCTTAATCTGTGACACGAGTCAAGTAGAATGTTAGTTTCTATCAGAGAATTAACTAGACTATCAGACAGTGTTACAGTAATGAAATACTACTGTAGGTTCCTTCTTTTCCTGCTCTGGTGTATGTGTGCAAAATAAAGCTCTGCTTTACTTCAGTATTTTTATTTTTTTGTAGTCATAAGAGCTCCTGAATGGATGGATGTGCTGCAAATACAAGGAGTTTACATTACATCAGTCCTGAGTGGCCAGATACTCTCTTGGTGATGCTCATAGAGAAGAACAACAGCTTGTTTGTCATGAATTAAATACTCTGATGGCTCTGACATGGAAGGCCATGGAAAGTTCTGCAGTGCCACAAAACTGGCAGTCATATTACAACATCGAATTCTGCTGTTTTCTCCCAGTTTTCTGTTGTTAGTTACCTATGTTTCTGTCAAGTTTTCAGTGAAAATTAGCTAGCCAAATAGCTTATATTAGAAAACAGAAACCAAAAACAGCCCCTTGAGGTATTGTGGATTTTCTCTGTGGATCCAGCTCCAGCTTTTCACTGAGTGACAGAGCACATTGTTCCACAAGGAACCCCTTAGAGTAGGGAAGAGATTAATGTACAATTTCTGTGATTCTTCTGAATGACAAGGTCTTGGTATAAATTCAAGACCAACCTGAATTTTTCTTGTGGTAGAGTCTAATGCTAATAACATTAAATGGATTTTTGGAATTTATTTTCTTATACTGGTGTATAGAGGAGAACCAAGTGAGACTGTGCATCTGTCAGACTTTTTCACAAGGGCCTGGATGTGCCCTGATAACATTCTTCACAAATATAAGTGAGACTGGAGCTTCTGAGACTATCATTGGCCTTCATTGGCCTTTGATAACAGTACTTCTAAAGAGTTTGTGGAAGGAAACACTACATATTTTATAGTATTTAATAGTACAAAAGGTTAAGTTTCATGACATTTATTTGAAAAAATGGTAGCAACTTCAGCATACATTTCCAGTAAGGTGAGACACAAAGAACTGCTGCTTATAAATTTTTCACTAGGGAGAGAAAAGAAAACTCTATCAGTAGCTCAGTCAGCCTGGTGTGTATGCAGGGAAGGCCCAGGAGAAGCAGAAGGAGATGGCCAGATGTCAACTTGGTGGGGAAATTTTTATCCATTTCTCTTCAGGTTATGGGCTGTTTCATGAGAGAATGAATGGTAAACATATGGAATAAGTTATGGGGAAGTTATTTTGAAGTAAAAAGCATAGATGAAGTCAAATGACACCTAGACTTCTTTCTAGAGAAAGGCAGTATTGAGGGATGTTGTGAGAAAACAGGATGGATGAATTAGCGCCATCCCAAAGTAAGGAGATATTGAGAGCCAGGTGGCCTTTTAATCCTAATGTTTCTGTTCCTCAAATGCTTGTGTTCTGAAGTGTCCATCTCCAGCCTGGTTCTAGGGAAGTGAAGTTAAAATATGGGTATTGTAGTATTGCTGGTTTAGTAACAACTGTATTGCTATGGACAATAGAGTAGAGAACATTTTGCCACTAGTTCATGCTGTTGTGGTCTGTTGAGATGTCATGAACTGTGATATTAATTTCAGAATATGACAGAACTGACAAGTGAACTGAGACTAGGGTTATTGTCCTTAGGCAACTGGAAGGAATTGCCCTTCACAAGTAGAGTACCATTCCACATTAGGCACAGTGATGTAGGGCGGACTGTGCTGTATGGGATGGTTAACAAGAATGCTCAGTATGGTGATCAATTTATTATTCAAGGAGACAGTAGGGAACCATTTTAAAAGGCTGTTCCCTGTGTTATTTTGGTCCATTTTGAAGGCTACTTATTTGCATATTCCATCTCTTTCTTTTTCATCTTCACATAAATTGCTATTTTGGTCTGATCTTCCTTTATTGAATACAACTAAAAATAAACTTTCCTTTCAATGTAATTTGCTCCTGTCTGAGATCATCTCGCACTTGTGTCTTAATTGTGCTTTGTTGTAAATGTGATATAGTACAAATGAGGCAAAAGGAAACATTCTCATTTCCTGCTTGGGGACCATCTCTCCGTGGTGCTATATGTTTCATGACTTAATTTTCAATAAAATTGTAGGGGGCTTAGTTTGGAATTAATGCCCTCACAGCCCTGTGTTCACTGCAGAATCAAAGAATTTATTTAGGTGTAGCTAAGTGAAAAAAGCTTCTTCACATTAACTGTTACAGTTATACATTGTTCTGTATCACGGATCTCACATAAAAATTATTGGAAAAAATGCTTTTCTGAATTAGTGCAAGTGGTGTTGAAATCTGAACAGTTCATTATTGCTCCAATATCTCTGGTTTTATTTTGCTTTTCTACCAGAAGCCTGTCTTAAACTGCAGTATTTACGTTCAGAGCCTTTGCTCACAAAGGAAGGCCCCCCCCAGAGTAGGTGATCCTATCCTTGCCTGACTGTGTCTTTACACTGAAAAGTATGAAATAAAAGCCTTAGTACAAACAGTACAAATAATTCACTTAGTGTGAATTGTAAAATCAGGAAATTTATGTTTATACTTAAGTGCTAAAAGATCTCACTGTATAATTGTTTTGAAACAGAGTGAAGAAAACTTTATGTTCACGTGGACTACTGTATCTGGCCTCCTCTCCCATCTGGCCTTCCTTCCTTCAGCCTCATACCCTCCAAGGGCCTTGCACGGTTGCTTTCCTTGCATGTAATCTGGCCCTTGAGCTTTATTATTTTAAATTTTTCTTCACTTACACAAGTCAAAATCTGGAATTCCACTTCCAGATGTTATAGATTGAGAGATAGGAATAACTTCCTAAAATTCAAGGGTGATTTTGTGAGATCTGTAAAGAGAGCTCAGTGGTAGTGGAAAAATGCCAGTATGACACTGCTTTGTGAGCTGAAGCATCTAATTGTAATAGAAGTTAGGTATCAAAATGTGCTTAGTATTTCTTTTTTGTTGGTACTAAGGCAGCAATAAAAGACATAGTCTTACATGGTGGGAGAATCAGGAGTAATATTTGGTGTTTATTGACTAAAGAAAGCAGGATTTTAATGTAAATATCTCTCCAGGAGGAGACACTAATTATGTGGGTCCTTGGAAGAGGAGCTCAGAAAAGCTTTGTTAATTGTTTCAATGCTGTTGATGCCAGAATCAACCATTTAAGCATTATTACCTTTCCCTCATTGGTAAAGCACTCCGAAACTCCTGATGAAATTACTCATTTACTGAAGGTGCTTAGAGGCTTCCTGTAGCCTACTGAGGTCATTTATGCAGCTGATGGTGGCATCATGTTTGGGGATGCTGAAGGCACATAATCTGATCATGGACAGCGGGAGGGAGGATCAGATTCCCTCTCTTTGCCCGGAGGAGGTGGCAGCTGGGAGGAGGTTGCCAAAGGTCTGTTTGATTCACTTCTCAACCCACCACAATGAGGTGCCCGTGGGAAGGTGAGTCTGTAGGAGAGAGCCAATGGAGGGCAGGAACAGCTGGTTCCTGCCTGCTCCTGGAACTGCTCAGCCAGTGGGACTCAGATCCGCTGCTCTGAGGCTGTGTGGCTTCGGAGTGTGAGCATGAGGCAACTGCTGAGGAAAGCATGGGCACAGCAGCGCTGACAGCAGCACTGTCCAGCAGAGATTGGACACTGCTCAACTGCACTGCCTCCAAAAGGGGAAGTAAAGTTAGCCACCCTCCAGGGGAACATCCTTTAACCTTTGTGGTGGTTTAAGTACAAAATATTCTCCCTCTGCGGGTTTGGCCTTGGGAGAAGGCAGAGGTTGAGGTTGCACGTAGTTATTGCTGTACCTGCACAGCTGAGCTCTTATTCTGCTCAGCACCTGAGCAAGTAACAGCCCCAACCTCAATCAATTAATCCACTTTATATTTTTTTTTCCTGTAAAATAAGCCAGGTGGCTTGATTCCCAGTTGCTTGGCTTTGATCATTAAACTATATGCCTTCTCAGACATATGAGTCTGAGTACCCTGTGATAGGCAAGCCAAGTGGATCAATGAAGCTGTGTGTTTTCTTGAAGTTTTTGTGAAGTTGTGGAATAAAACAGAGCTTATTTTGAATTGAGACAAAAAATACATTTCTTCTTCACAGCAGTGAAGGGGATTGGTTGAGCACAGGTTTTCATTCCAAAAACACTCCTTCTGTACTTCATACTTTTACCAGTTTCATGTGGAACTTCCTGAATTTCTCTCTCACTGCATGTATAATGTAATATATGTGTAGTATTGAAATGTGGCTAGAGTATTATCTTTACTAAAGACTAGCATGGCTGCCTCTATGAAACGATTGTAATATACTTGCTTTGCATGAAAAGCTTGTTCCATTAATGGTTATGTAAGTAGCACTAAAATATTGCCTCTCCCTGTCTAGACATCAAAATATTGGATTTGGAAACCTCATGCTAACACTGAAGTTTTAGAACAAGCTCGACACTTGCTACCCAATAAGTTGGTAACCTCTTTTTCTGATGGGTTTACCTTTCCCAACCAGGAAGTAAGATCCTTTGAGCTCAAAGTAGAACTGCTTTCCTACTGCCTGCCTGCCTTCCTCTAGAAAGGGAAAGTATTGCCAGTAGAGCCGCCGTTACATAATACCCTGTAGACAAAATAGTGGAGGCAGCATGTTGTTCAGTAATCTGACATGTTCCTTTGCCAAACAGTGATTTCCATGAAAAAACTTGTTGGCATAAGGAACTTGATGCATCGTGTCACTTTATCCCTGTCTCTCCTTCCCTGTACGTATTAAATTTCATACAAACAGGTGAAGTGGTCTGAGTGAGATTAGCCAGTGTTCCAAGTTTGCTAAACAAAGAACTGGAAACAGCAGGAGTGCTTTCAACTGATGGTGATGACGGCTGGTGTAAATTTGGGATCAAAGCTAGTGTCATACTAAAAAAAAAAAAAGTTTAATTATTATTCTGAAAGAAAGAGAAATGGAAAAGGATACCTATTCTGGCATGCCCAAGATAATTAAATTAGATTCAAGCATACTTGCTTGCACATTAGGAAGTATTTCCCTAGCTTAGAGCACAGCAGGTGGTTCCTTGTGTCTTCTAAGTCACTTCCTTTGGATGTGTGGGCTTTGACAATATATTTTTAGAGAATAGCACTGACAAAAGGTAATACAATTCATCAGCAGCTAGGTCTATGAAAATTGTAGGCATTTCAATGCTCCTTTTATTTCTTATGGCCTTCTGTGTTAAACCAGCCCACTGCACTTCAGCCACCAAGTGCCACTTTCTCTGTGGACAGACATACTCAGTTGGTTGTGTTTTCCAAAGCGAAAGCCAGCTTTAAGTGATGCAGCAGCGTTGCATCTGTTTTAATAAAAGCAGCATGCTGTAAGTCCACGATTTTTTCCAGGAAGCATGTGATCTTGATGAGAGACTGTAAATTACTGTCCAAAGCAGCGGCCTTAGTGAACACTCTGTCATAGAGTGGTGCAGTAAGACTGCATGGAGGAGGTATTTGGAAAGTCAATAGAGCATTTGTCCCTCTGCGGATGTTGTTTCCTCATTGTTTCAAATGAATTTCATTTACTGCTCTAAGAATGGCATTTCTTATTTACTTAGGATAATGCACTATCTATTTAGGAAATTAGCATGCCAGCAGCAGTCCTGTGATCAGAAACAGCTCCTTGCTGTGAAGTATTGCTGCAGTGGTGGTAAGCTCCTGTGCAGACCTGCCAATAAAATGAATAGAAGTGAATATCTTATGTAAAGCCTTAGAACACCTAGAAATGGGATGATGACATAACTCATCAGTAAGTCATTTTCCCTAGATACTGTTTGAAGTCAAATGATGGAATTTCTTTTTGAAGTCATGAGATCAGGAAAACAAGTGTTCTTCCTCAGAAAACAAATCAGTTGAGAGACTCCTGAAGAGAAATGCAAACCTTGTTTGTACCTTGGTTTTTTCCCTTACCACACAACAACCCTGGTATCCATTAGATATACCCATCAGCCAGCCTAAACTTTTTGATGTCAGAATCTAATGCAGTTTTTTGTATTTTCCTTTTAGGTGTTGAGCTCTTACCAAGCAAGGGTTGATTTTCTCTTCTTAGGCAGTAAGAGGGAAAATCTTTGGCTTCCTTCATTAGGGAGTCATTCTCCATGAGGAGCTGGATGACCTTTCTCAGGTTTCAGCTGTGTGAAGAGTGTGGATCTGACCTTTCCACCTTGGTCTCTTCATTGCTTTCTTATGCTCAAAACTCCTTGTGTTATGTGGTATTTACCTTGAGCCCAGGCTCTATTCCTAACCAGATTGAAGTAGTATTGTTAACTTAAAGGAAGTAGTACATACAAAATTCCTCTTTCTAGAGATTATTTTGTGGGAGTTATGTCTTTTCATGAGCCCTTGCCTAAAGTAGAATTGCCTCAGAAATTCTCCCAAGTTATGAGTAGACAAAAGCTGCAGAGACTAGAATTAAAATATTAACAGATTTGTTTTTATCATTTTACCTGATGCTCTACATGTGGTCAATATAAAATCAAGCTAAGTGGTACTTATTTTTTATCTTTTCCCCCAAAGATCTTGAATTGTAAAATGTATCTCATAGTTTTAAGTTGGTTCTTGATTTTGTCTAGTTTCACCTGAGCTTACAGATGATCCACCAAATTATTGTTGTTTATTTTTTTTTTTTTAGATTGAATTAATACTTCAAAGCTTGCTTTTCTTTGTGGCTTATCGGGCAATGAAGTATTACAATATGCATTCAAAGTAAGAATTTGTAATTCTGTTTGACTAATCTCTGAGCTCTCAAAACTTTTCAAACAGATGGCATGAAATGAATTGCCAAAGCCCCTGCACTATGCTGAGTGATGTAAATTATTTAATTGAACTCTGACAGCTTCCTAACCAAACCATAAACCTTGCACTGTGCACTAGGTACACATATGGATTAAGATAAACTCTTCTGTAAGTAATAATAAATGAAGAAGGATTCCCATATGTGTTGCAGGAAGAGTTATAAAAACATACTGCTAATATTGTTTATAAACAAGACAATCAGTTGCTATTAGCATTCCATACTGAGTATAAGTGGTCCAACCTCAGGCAACCTGCTTAGTGCATGAGGGTAAGACTGTTTCTACCTGGACTCCAGCAAGGCCTTTGCCACTGTCTCCCACAGCACACTCCTGGAAAAGCTGCAGCCCATGGCTGGGACAGGAGCACTCTTTGCTGGGTTGGGAACTGGCTGGATGGCCGGCCCAGAGAGTGCTGGTGAATGGTGCTGCATCCAGCTGGGGCCAGGCACCAGTGGTGTCCCTCAGGGGTCTGTGCTGGGCCCTGTTCTCTTCAACATCTTCATTGATGTCATGGATGAGGGGATTGAGTCCTTCATTAGTAAACTGGGGACAACACTAAGCTGGGAGTGTGTGTTGATCTGTTGGAAGGTAGGAGGGCTCTGCAGAGAGACCTGGAACTCCATCCATCTGGATGAATGGGCAAGTCCAAGCGCTTACTCCTGCATTTTGGCCACAATAACCCCCTGCAGCGTTACAGGCTGGGGACGGTGTGGCTGGACAGTGCCCAGGCAGAAAGGGACCTGGGGGTACTGGTGACAGCAGCTGAACATCAGCCAGCAATGTGGCCTGGTGGCCAAGAAGGCCAAGGGCATCCTGGCCTGTGTCAGGAATGGTGGGGCCAGCAGGAGCAGGGAGGTCATTCTCCCCCTGTACTCAGCACTGGTGAGGCTGCACCTTGAGTGCTGTGTCCAGTGCTGGGCCCCCCAAATTAGGAGGGATGTTGAGATGCTGGAGAGTGTCCAGAAAAAGGCAATAGAGGCTGGCAAAGGTCTGGAACGCATGGAGCAGCTGAGGGAGCTGGAGGAGTGTTTAGTCTGAAGAAAGGAGGCTCAGGGGAGATTTTTTCACGCTACAATTCTCTGAAAAGAGGCTGTAGCCAGGTGGGGGTCACTCTCTTCTCCCTGGCAACCAGTGACAAGACAAGAGGGCACAGCCTTAAGGTGTGCCAGGGGAAGTTTAGGTTGGATCTTAGGAAGAAAGTCTTCACAGAAGGGGTGATTGGTCATTGGAATGAGCTGCCCAGGGAGATGGTGGAGTCACCATCTCTGGAGGCGTTAATAAAAGGCTGGATGTGGCACTCAGTGCCGTGGTCTGGTTGACATGGACTTGATGATCTCAAAAGTCTGTTCCAACTTAGTTGATCTTGTGATTCTGATAAGGAGTGGCTGAGGGAGCTGAGGGTGTTTAGCCTGGAGCAAAGGAGGCTCAGGGGTGACCTTACTGGTCTCCACGGCTGCCTCAGAGGAGATTGTAGCAAGGTGGGGGTCAGGCTCTTTTCAGAGAGGCACAGAATGTTTGGAGTTGGAAGGGACTTCTTGAGAGCATCTAATCCAAGCCTCCTACTAAAGTATGTTCACTTAGAGCAGGTTACACAGGACTGTGTCCAGGTGGAGTTTGGGTATTCATGAAGGAGAATCTACAACCTCTCTTCTTTGATCTCTTAGCCTCTACTTTTCCAAAGAAACAAGAAGTAGGATAAGAAGAAATGACCTGAAGTTGCACCAGTGGAGGTTTATATTAGATATAAGAAAAGATTTATTCTTTAAAAAGGTTGTCAGGCATTGGAACAGACTGCCCAGGAAAGGGGTTCAGTTACCACCTGTGAAGGTGTAGATGTGGCAGTTAGGGACATGATTTAGTGGTGGACTTGGCAGTGTTGGGTTAATGGTTGGGCTTGATCACAGAGGTTTTTCCAACCTAAATGGCTCTATTATTCTAAGTTGATGCTATTTCAGCAGTGACCTTTTTTTTTTTCTAAGGTCTTTAAATGAGGTATAATAATGTCCTTCACTTATGTAATCTGGTTTGTATTTATGTATTAAATAGATGAAAGTACAATAAGAATCTATTCCTGTAGGGGAGAAGATAGCTGTGTTAGCTTGTTACATAACTGCCCCTATAGTAACTACAATGAACAGTTCAGAAAAAGTAGTGAATATAAGTTATAGGGTGCCTCTGTGTATGGCAAGGTACAGTTTTCATGCTGAAAGAAATTGCTGAACATACAGACTTAAGCTTCTTTACTGAACACTTTGGTAGAAATAGCTGTTTCTTTGCTTCTTGACAGATAAGGAAATAAAACCTGAGGACAATATACATGAATCCTGCTATGAAGTATAAATAAACGGAGAATTGGAGCTGGACTTCTTATAACCTTTGGATAATTGCTTTCAAAACCAGAAAAGTTTTTAATTCATACTGCTTAGTGAAGACTGATGTCGCAAACATCTGTGCTTTATTGGAGTTTGGTATTAGATACTGTGGCTTACCTTTGCACAGAGATGTAATTTGTTCTGAACATTCTTCTCTTTCTACAGCTAGTGTTTTGTTTCTAAATGTGCTGTTCTGCCTTCTTTTCCAGCAGTGCAACCTTATAATGTTTTCAGCTCAATACCTGACTTCAGCTATCCTAGCAGATAACTAGAAGGCTGCACTTGATAAAGGAAGAGGAGTGTAATAGCAATCACAGTGCTGACACAAAGTAAATGAAGGGCACAGCTTTCTAGAAAATGGAGTCATGTAATAGCAAGAGAATTAGAAAACAGTGGGACATCCAGTCTGCAGAGATCCCCTGAGACTTTTTCTCCTAAAACTGCTTGGAGAGATGAGCACCCCTTCTAGCCACATTCATGAAGATTTTGCTTAAAATGCCAATATGGAGGAAATTAATCTGAAAACATAGTTTGTGAAATAAAAATAGATTCATAAAATGCAGATTCAAAAAAGAGCCTTCTAGAATTACTCAGATACAAGCCAGGCAATACAAATATTTCTTTAAGGTCAGAATTGACTTATATTTTCTCTTTTTGTCCTTGACTGGATGATATTTATATCTCACAAAGTATTTAAAAGATAAACAGAACAAATGCACAAAAATAGTTTTTTAAATCCATCCATAATGTGTTCTCATGCTTTAGGATGAAAGAGGATAAAATTTAGATTCTACCAGGGTTTTTGACTGTGCAGCTTTCTTCCAACAAAATACACTTAGAGACAGATATTTCAAAGCGTAAAATATGTATATGCTTCCTAGCCTCTTTATTGAAACTCTTCTTTAGTTAGTGGATGAAAAAGCCTGTTGCAGAATTTCTAAGGATCAAGCATTAAAATGTAAATTGTTTTTTAAAACTATTTTTTAATTGCTTGGTGTTTCTCTGTAAAGTTGCTTTCAAGCATCAACAAATCTTGAATACATTTCCAGAACTGACACCTCAAAGAATCTGATGTATACAGTGCTGAAGCTAAACTAGGTTTAGTGGAGAAATTACTCTGATGCCTTGTTAAGTCTCCAAGTCAATAACATATGCATGGCAACCATTGCATGCTGTCACAGGACAGTCAGGAAGGTCTATTGTCTCTGAACAAAAAAGTGACCCAAAACAGAGAAACAGAGAGTGCCTTTGGTTGCTCACCTTCTTCCCAAGCTTTTTTTTTTTTTTTTTTTTTTTTTTGTGGTTTTTGGTTTTGGTTTTTTTTGTGGTTTTTTTTCTCTTTTATTTAGCCTCTGCTGTTGTGTCACTATAAGTAAATCATTCCCTACAGAGGAAGAGAGCCTTCTGACAGAGGCCAGAGTCAGTTCCTCTTAAATGCAGTATAAAGCAGATTCTGGAGAAATTTCTTGTGTTATTGTGAAGCTTCTAGAACTCATAAAATAGCTCTAATAGCTCTGGGTTCCCAAAATAGCTCTACTGTGAGACTGCAAGGTATTTGTTTTGTGGGCTAGGTGCCAGATTATTTCTGTGTATAAATGCATCTGGAGAACAACTTCACAGGCTTTCCTAGCTCTGACAGGACATTCTGTGCAAGAGTGCAATCTACTCTCTCTCTGAAGTCCCTCCAAATTTGTTAAAATGCTTTTGATTGACAGTGAATTTGTTTGCTGAATTTAGCAGAAATAATTTGCTTTTGGTAAAAAGAAATGTTCCTGTGTCTCTCAAAAGATGAGCCCATTCATGTACTTAGAGAGCAGTCACTTTCCACTGCTTGGATTACCATCTTTTCCCAGTAATGGCACTTCAGGAGTTCTGCCCACCCTGTTCCAGGGAAACATGTTAATCCACTGTTGTACAGATGCCTGACTGTAACTCCTGAAGCTTTGGTTTGGCTCTTTGGCTGGAAGGTTGTAGGTAACCTGTTGGCTGAGTTATTTGCAAGTTGTGTAAAACCAAGATCAGATTTGCTTATTGTGTTGGTTGACATTGGCCTGTGGGACTGCCTGAGCACCAGGAAGCACAGATGTCACTCACCAGCAAAGAGTCAGGTGGCACTTAGGGAGAAGCTTGCCAAGGCTTTAGTTTTGAGGGAATACTTCTGAGTAACAAAGGGAAAATAGTGTGTTACGCAGGCTTTGATTTAGTCTGTAATGCAATGCTGATTTCAGTTCTTCACATTTTCCAACGCTAGTCATCTCTGGCACTCTAGAGATTGGCCCTTTTTAAATACAAATTATCTCTCAGGAAAGATAAAATTTCCCATACTAAAATCCTGTTTTCAGAATTAGTGGTTTCCTATTCTGGTAGAAGTCCTCTTTGTCAGTTCTTGGAGTTTTTTGTCAGATGGGGAAATCTTGTTAATGCTGAAGAAATGTTTGTAATAAAGAGAAAAATCTGAAAAGAGTGAAAATTTATTTATCAGGATGGCTTAGCTTTTATCAGCAGAAAACCACTGTTAGGCGGATCCTTTGCTGACTGTGGAGCTGTTTCTGAAAGCTTCCCTTTTCCTGGGGACTGTCAGGTGCAGCAAAACATTGGAAGTGAAGCCTCTCAAAGTGAAAAGGCAGCAAAGGTGGTGGATTAAGTGGTGTTTAATTGCCCTAATGCAACTAAGGAAGATATTTGGTACTTTATGAGGTGTCTATACCTTCACATTTGCATCAGAAGTACCTTTTTCTGCAGTAGCCTTTGTCCATGCTGTGCAAACAATACTGACTGGTAATTAATGCAGTTATAGAAAGGTTGATGTAGTTACGGTTGTCAGAGCTCAAAAAGTTCCACCTGGGGTTTGCAGACCCTGCTTCAGCCATGACAGAGCCAGAGAATACTGTATCAGGAGCTGCTGAGGATGAGTTGAGTTGTGAATTTGGAGTTCTTTTACCAAAAAATCCAACACATGCATCATGTGTTTTTTGTGCTTTGTGGAAAGACTATAGTACTTCAGTACCTTGTGTCCTTGTTTTCATCTATTCAGCAAGCTGATAGATAAATCACATATTTTATATGATTTGTTTCTGGGAGATGTGCCATCTGTGCCTGTAAAATTTTTCTGTAATGATATTGTGAAAGAAAAAATTAGTCAAAGGATGGGATGATATCAAAACAGGGGTTTTTTAAAGTAGTGAAAGAAACAGTGAGATGGAAAGATGTGATGAAGGGGCTTCAGTGAAAGTTGACTAAATTGGGAAAGTCCAATCCTGCTTTTACAAATTTGACTAGTCGCCCTAAATGATCAAGTTCACCTCTCCATAAGTGTTTGTGTTGAACTATAATGAAGTATGTAATTGACCTTATTCCATGCAGTCATCAAATTTTCGATTCCAGCAAATTCAGTGAAAAACAGTGTTATGAAAATGGCACTGTACATTTTCTAAAGGAGTGTTTTTCATAAAATGAAAATATCTGAAACCAATTTGGGTATCTGGATTATCTTATTACTGAAAAGCTCCAAACCTTAAGAACTTGGCATATAGTGATATGTAATATGATATTTGAAACATAAAATTAAAAAATGTCTCTTTTCATAAAATGTAGTACTTTGTTCTGTGTTTTTAAAAAATCTCTAGATATGGCAGTTTTTATTTTTGTGCTTTCATCCTCATATAAGCCTAAACCACCCTCTGATCAAGTAGTTCACCAAATATAGTTATGTTTCCATAATATTCTGGATGTGTGCCTAATCTCTTCTTTACTTATGACTCCTGATTTTACAGAGATTGACATCAAGGGGTGTTTCTGAAGTACGGGAATGTAACTGATACCCAAATTTCTTCTTCATACGCTGTTGACATCCAGGTGAAGGGTCTATTTCAGCAATAATCCAAGACATTAGGTTCTTCTGCCTGTATTTGTGCATCTAGATGAATACCATGGCTCTCAATACCGTCAAGGGTTCATTAACTTTCAGTGTTTCTGTTAGCAAGTGTTCAGATTTCAGGCTCATTTCTGGTCTAATATATTCAACAGCAGAGTGTTGTCCTTGGAAAATCTTCTACTCAGCTTGCTATGTGCAAGTCTGATGACAGACTACTTGAGATATATGTTGAAATGCATCAGCCTGTTCGAAATGGTAACTAATTCAACTTAATCAATTTCTAAAGAAGAAAATTGTTTAAATGACTGGTTTAGCTACAGAACTGTCATTTGTCACAGAAAGTGAATAGAGTATTTTGCTACCCATTTTACTTAGTCTGTGAAAAGTTGACCCAGTTGACCCTACAGTAATTTGGCGACCTCAGAAATTACAAGAAAGTTCTTCATGTTTTTCTAAAGCTCTTACAAATACATGTTTCAATTTACTAATTCCAACCCCCCCACCAATTAAAAATTAGGAAATTATTCTACACACTGGCCACTGCAGTTATAAAAGGTATTTTTTTCTTTGGGTTGTTTTTTTTTTTTTTTTTTTGGCTAATATGTGTGTTTAACTTTACAAAGGATTCTTCAAAAATACCATAAGCATTGTTTTCCTGATCTTGGAAAGTCCTCTTCTGTGTCTGTCTGCTTCCTTTTGCCTTCATCACCCAGTACCTCATTCTTAACCCAAAATAATCACTCATTTGAGTGATGTTAGTTTTAAAAGCTCAGATGATATTGATTGAGAAAATAAACTTCCAAGTATAATTTCAATCTAGCATATTATTCTAGAAATACAAACAGAAGTGTTAGTATTTCAATTGAAAGTGACAGGAAAAGTATTTCTTTGTAACACTTAAGAATAAATTACCACAATGGTAACACAAAAACTGAGAGATGAAGGAAAGTGTTCATTTACATTTCAGTAGTTAGAAGGGCAGTATTTTGTGGCTGCCTCATATGCAGGAAATGTGCCTTTTCATTTACTCTTAAGTAAACACAGATGAGTGGGGTTTTTTTCACCACTAGTTTTCACAAATTTCTGAGGATCATGGTTAAGTTTGAATGATGGACTTGTTACTTGCTGGGCTAATCAGTGCATAAAATCACTTCCAAAACTAAAAAGTAATTCTGTGGGGTAGGATATGGAAGGGAAATAAAGTAGTAAAATAAAGTTAGGAAGCTGTTTGAAGATTAAAGCTGCAGATTAAACATTCATGAATAAATTATCAAAGGCTTATCTAATGGCTAAACCTTGGAAAAAGCTTGACAACACTCCTATGTCTTTCTTGTTTGTCTAAAATGCTTACTTTATATAACTGTAGAAAGACTTTTTTGTTCGAAAGAAATTGTTTACTTTAAAAACATTCTGACTTTCTCCACAAGTAATTTCTGTCATTTAAAGGACATTTTTGTTTGTAAGAGCATACATCTGGCAAGTTTTCAGATGTGAGGCACAGGACTCTGCATTTTTTTCAAAGATTTTTTTGTTGTTAGCCTTTCCAAAAGAGAATGCGATGTTTGTGTGTCACATTGCGGACCTCATCCTCTTGGGTTTTTATGAGATAATTTAAATACATTTTTTTTTCCCTCCTGGTTTCTTAATTCTTCGAAGAACATTTATGGAGGGGTTCTGAGTCTTTATTTTATTATATGTAATACATTGAGTTGCTAGACACTGAAGTAGTAATGGGAGATCAGTGAGGTGGCCACTGGGAGAGAATCACACCCCATGTTGACATATAAACTATAATATGCTTTGCAGGACAGATCCAGTAGGTGCAGCGATTCCTGTTCTACCTGTATCTACATGTATCACAAATTAGAGCTTCAGTCCTACACTTCAAACCTGTCCTGTGGCAGGGCAATGAGATGGTCATCAGTGTGTGGATCACAGCTCAATACTACATGTAGCGGTTGTTCTCCTCAGACTGCAGATCCTACAAGGTATCTGAATTCCAGGCATCGCATTTCTTCCCCCTGACCACTCTGTGGGCCCTGGGACTATTGTCTTAATTTTTTATTGCTCTCTACATTAGATCATTGGTGCAGTCACATAGCCCCAGGCCAATCTCTCTGACTTCCTCCTTCCTTGAGGCTAATTAGTAGTTGCTGCTGTGGTTTCTGTCACCCTCTGGCTGCCTGCCTATATGTGATATAAGGAACACTGCCTTTGTTATCCAGTACATGCTGGATTCATCCAGTCAGTTTGAGCCAGATGTGTTTGGTTAAGTCTCATTTATTTAGGTGGTGTCTTGGGTACCTTAACATCCACTGTTGTGTATTGTGTAAATCAGAATTCTGGGCAGAATATTAACTAGAGAGAAGCGCCACAGTAAGGTGGTACAGGTGCCCATTAGTTTGAATATTGTAGCAAAGGGAGTATTATGCACTACCCACCTGTGGTTCTGCTCTCCCCATCCTATCCATGCCAACTTCTGTGTTCTCATGTGGAAAGGAGCCACAGAGCTCAAGTAGTTGAGTGGTTGAAAATTGGATTTTCAAAGGTATTTTGCAGAAGCTTTTTTCTTCTCAAATGTCTTTGCCTGAAATACAGTACTTCCCCAGTAGCTGAGTTTTGGCAAGATGGAAAGGTGCCTAAACCAATATTCTTTTATTTTAAGACTGACACTGAAAGGTGGGTTTGTGTTTTTTATTGACTTGGATAATTTTTTTAGTGATTTTAAATTTAGTCTTTTTAGGTAGGAAGCAACTGTAAATTGGCTGAAGAATCTGCAGAACATCAGAGAAGTAGCTGTCAATTCAGTGGCACTTGGCTGAAATCCCTTTCTAGAAAGTGCTGAATATGTCTGTACTTCCAGCTTATAAAGTTACTTTCTCAGGGACCTTCTTGCCTGTAGGCTGATACTTAACTTGGTGTAAGTATGAAATAATGATCTGAACACCACAGTATGCCTATCTTTTTTCCTAACCCAATATAAAGGTATCATCTGTTGTTCCTGAAAAAATACTTGAACTATATGATTTTATGGTAAAGAATCATTTGGACTCTTAGGTTTTTGAGGTTTAAGATGGTTTAGGAAAGAGCTGTAGAGTTGTTTGGCCTTTTTTGCAGAATGTACCAATGCAGTAAGTACCAGAAATCTTATTAAAGAAACATATCTTCAAAATTGGTGGAAGCTTTCCTAGAATAGAGCTGATTTTTTTAGAGACACAAATGCTGATTCAGATCAGAGGGGAACTCTCAAAATCATGATTAGAATTTTTTTCCCTCCTGTACAGTAATATTTTAAGGGAAGAGAGAAAATTCAGACTTTTGATGTTAGTGGGTCTCTGTATCCAGCTCCTGTAGGCCAGTCCTTGTCTGTAGGCCTGTATAAATGTTTTCCTTTGCTTGCTTTGAGATGCTGAGGAAGTGAAGTACAGAAGAGGGCCTCTAGGTCTTAACCACACATCCTGTACATGGCAAATGAGCACTTAGGTTATTTCCATTTTTCAGGAGATCTGTCCTGCAGCTGTGCAAATGATGGCTTGGGAGGTGGATCCAGAGTAATGCACTGGGTCAGCATGTGGCAATGGATCAAGCTGGTATTACTGAGGGAGCATGTCTGGATGTTTTGCAACACTTTTTTTCTGCACTGATGGTTCCATTTAGAGATACCAGTTCAAATTCTTTTCGGTGCTGAAAAGCTTTAAAAGTGACAAAAGTTTTGAGTAGTCCTGAGGGACCATATTGATGCCATGTATGGGACTCATACACTGAAAGGTTTCACAGCATTCAGGAATAATACCCACAGCATGAATCACTAATGCCATTGCCAAGTTGCTGGGATCCAGCCATGATTCCTGCATTTCTTGAATGTCGCCACTACATCAGCTTCTCAGGACATTTTGTCCAAACACCGGGAGGTTGACAGGCAGGTCCATGTTTGGCCTGCAGCATTACTTACACTCTGGTGCTGTCAGTGGTGAAACTGTATAGCATGGACTCAGAGCTGGCTATAGGTGACAGCAGGTGTTCCATTACTCACTGTCTGATAACTCTTTTCTTGCCTCAACCCCTGCTGACTAACACAATGCAACATACCATTCCACTGGACCTCTGATTGAATCTGTTTGTGGCACACAGATAATGCTCTCTAGGTGCCTGAAGAATGCTGGTGGGGCTTTTTACCGACTCCTTGAAAGAGCCATGAAGGTATTGGGATTTTCTGTTTTACTAAAACTGGATTCCTTGAAAGATCCATGTGATTTTCTGTTTTACTAAAACTGGATCCCGAAGCATGGAGCAGCAGCTGATGATGAACTAGTCCTAGTTTGCTCTTTTGCAGTATATTGATCAAATATCTCAAGCTGCTTTGCTCACATCATATTCACCAGCATCATCCAGAGTCTGTGACAGTTGTGCCTGGGGGCTGGAGAGGTTTTACAAACAGCCTAGGGTAACAAGGAAAAAAAAATCAATTAAGAATCTGGAATTGTCTCCTTCCATTATATTCTGGCCTCAATGGGTGCTAACAGCACATCACATGGATGGTTTGCAATGAAGACTTCATAAAAATAGCCCACTTCAAAATTTTTAGGGCCTGTTGGTTCTGTACTCTGCAGACCTTTGAAAAGACAGAGGAAGCAGCTTCTTGTCTCATTGTGAGCATCATTCAGGTGATTTTAGTGCCTGATAGTGTGACCACTCTGAGCAGGATCTGTAGTAGAAAGTTATCCCTTTATGGTATTTAAAATATTTGCAGCTTATGTATGTGTTTACCTTTGGGAGAGTTGTTTGTAGTTAGTTCTATTTTTAGAAAATATATTAATATAAAGTAATTTTTGTGGGTTTTTTAATATGGCTGAACATATTATTTCTTTTCCCTATAAAATGTGCATCTAGTATGGTTTCAATATTTATGATCTTTTCAACAGTGAATCATCTTTAAACAGTGAATTTTGGTTGGGGTGCAAGGTGCAGAGTGAATTCTTTATTGTTCTTTATCCAGGACTCTTTTCTAGACTACACCATATTGGTTATTTTCCTCATTTTGTGAGCCAGATGATGCTGAATGAACATGCTGTATCTTTCATAGAATCATTTCGATTGAAAGGGAACTCCAAAGGTCATCTGGTTGAACATCCCTGCCATGTGCAGGGATATCTTGGAGGAGAAAGGGACCTTGCACTTTGGCCCTTTGGAACCTCATGAGGTTCCCAAGTACCCACTTCACAAGTTGGTCCAGGTACCTCTGAATGGCATCCAGTCCCTCAGGCATCTCAGTTCCACTGTCTGTGCTAGTGATGAAGACACTGCAACTAGCTGCTTAATGTTCATAGTCCTTTTGTCCATTGTACAGAGTATTACAAACCTTATTCAGAAACTGTGGGTTCATGTATGTAAATGGGCAGTTGTATTTTATTTATGGCACCTCAGATACTTTTTTTCATTTGTTGAGTTAGTAAGAGTAAGCATTGGGAAAACATCTTGGACCACACTGCATTCTGTGGTAGCTGAGTAACCAAAAGATATTTGGAAGCCAAAAGACTTCTTTCTAGTTGTGAATCCAACTGGGAGCTATTGCTGTGAATGACTTTCGTCTACTGTTTCAAATTTTAAGGGTCTTTTGCCCTAGTGGATGTAATATATAATCTTTGATCTAATAAATGAAGTGGGATCCTATTGAGGGGCCTGTTAAACGTAATGTGCCATTTTACTTGCATGCTCCTATTGCTGTTTTGTTAAGAGGGTTGGCTGTTAATATCTTGATTTTCTCAAATATATTGCACTGTAATAAGTCTGTAAGTTTGTTTAGCACCTGTTCAGGATAAAGTGCTGGCAGGGTGCACAATAGAAATTGCTTTATAATGTGACCTATGAAGAGGCTGTTGAAACACATTACAGTGCTTTGAAATTGGCACAGTCCTGTGCCATTCCAGCTTGCTTCCAAGAAAAAAATACCATTGACTCTAGCAAGATAAAGTGCCCAGATATGAAATCCATCACCTAAACAATGAGAAGCTGACATAGCATTGTAATTGTACCAGTGTGGGCATTGTGCCCAGCTGCAGATGTCTTTAGAGTTCATTGCTTTAGACAGGAATAAAATCCCAGTCTGCACGTTTGCACGTGGCTGGTGTGGAGTTGGCATGAGCTCTTGAAGAACAGAGCTGGCTAATGAGAAAAATAGTTATGCCTCCTGCAGTGATACTGTTAAGTCACTGATGTGAAAATGCCCATAGCTATCTGGGCTGATACAAACTATTGCTCTGGAGCAGGTGATGCTTAGATGTGGCCTTTTAAAGTTCTCTTACTGCTTGGTAAACGATCCCTCTTATAAGCACTAGGGAATTTTGAAAAGTAGATTTTGACATTGAAATATCCTAACGAATTATTTTTTAAAATGTTTTAATGTTGAAAAAAGAAAACCTGCACATACTGGGTTTCATGTTTGTTTGATTGGCTGGTTTTTGTTTGAGGGTTTTGTTTCAATTCATTAAATACCAGTACATATTTCTTAATCCTGTTGTTATAAGGTTTTAATTGAAACCCATCCTAAAGACTGCTGTGATGAGGTAGAAACTGTACATTGTAATTTCAAAAATACCCACAATACTGTGAGGAGATGAAGTATTTTTAGGCTTGAAATGTGGGGTAGTGTATTAATAGTATGAGCATTCTAGATAATAGGTGTTGACCTTGCACTGACAGAAACTGTAATAAACATAGTAATGTAATATTATTCTCATATGTAATAATCCTATTAAATGAACCTTCCAGATTCAGCTAATTATGATTTGTGAATACAAATCACCTAATCTCTTCCCTAATGTAATAATTTGGATACTGGGGGAAGTAGAGACATTCCACAGTGGAAAACAGAACGTAGGTTAGTTGCTTTTAATGTTCTTGACTATGATTTTGCTTAGATAGGTGGCTTATCTAAGAACTGATAGTAAATCTCCTATCTCCACATGCAAAGCATAGGAATTGTAAATACTGAATGATGCATGTTCTAATTGAGCTTTTAGCTTCTATATTTTTCCAAATCATATGTTGATGACATGATCCTGAGAGCCAAAATAAGTGACTCCTGATAGAAGGAAAGTAACAAATTACTGCAAAGATGTTAGGGATACTGAAAAGTTTCATAATAATCACATATGCAGCAAGATTCTAATTTAGGTACGATTTTAAGTTTCTTTAGGCTGTGAAACTGAGTTTTTGTCTTGACTGAGAAGGTAGTTTGAACTCTTGTAAGAATTTTTGATATAGTCCTCAGAATGCTTTGTTGCTGTGCTGATGTGAAGATAACAAAGTTACAGTTGTGTGCTGGTTGGATTTTCATTACTTCAATTAACAAATCCCAACAAGGGGCTACTAATTTAGAACACTACATATTATGTACTTTAATCAAAAATTGCCATTCTTCTGTCAGGTATTAAATGAAGAAGTTTCCAACATATGGTTTGACAATTGGGAAGACAAATTGAGAGCTTCTTGTGATGCTGTAAAAATGTGAACATGGGTTAAGAAGGATTGCAACCCTCAATCTGACTTTTTTTGGCAATTTACTTCTGTGACAGCATCTTGAATGTGAAAAATTAATGATATAAAAAAGGTATGGATGCCTATGCACTTCACTGCTATGGGATGTCTTGACAGTCTCATGCGAGGAAAAAGTATGGAGATAATGTTGGTCAACTGGCTAGCATTTTTATTGTGCAAGTATGCTGGTGAAAACTGTCCAGATGCTCTTAGGTCTCATGGAAAGTGAAGAAGTATCTGGAAGATGGTTCTACACTGAGCAGCAAGCAAAAATTAGGTAGTCTGGAAAAATGAGACTGATCCTTACTATGAGTAGGTGCTGGCTGTAGGAGGCTGTGGTGACTCTGGATTTCAGGCAGAGGGTGGAACAGAAACAAACATCCTTGTATCTTTACTGTAATGAAAGAGCACTTTGTCTTCCTGTATGCTATCTTCTGCTCTGTTTTGTCTGTATGGTGCAAAACTTCTTAGTGGAGGAACGATACTTTTCTAGACATGGCTGAAGTTTTTAGCACTCTGTGATGTCTTAAAAACACAGTGATCAAGATTTTGCATTGCATGCTGAGCAAATTACTTGGGAACCAGTGCTAATTCAGTGCATCTTGATTTTCTGTATGATAAATTCACTGTGTGGGAGAACTGCACAACAGCATTGAACAAGCTCTTAGAGTTATTTATGCTATTTAGAAGATTTTGGAAGGTAATTTCATTAGTCCCCTGCTGATCCTGCTCCGAAAAATCTGTATTAGCCAGAGAATATAAATTCATGAAGATTTACACAAGCTCCACATATCTGCAGTTTTACTAGTGCTAGGACACTGTTTTCCATATTCAATCTGTTTCTTCAAGCAGAATTAATAACCTTGTTTTCCTCAAGTATTTACATAGATTGCATACACTTGCATACTTTAGCATAAAAAATTTGGAGTACACACTTCCTGATTATGAAGAAGAAATAATGACTTAATAGCCTTAACATCTATAGCAAAATGCTTCAGAGGAAATAAGTTTTTGCTATGCATGGCAGTCTGAGAAATGAAGTAGCTACTTATGAATTTGTTGTCTCAGTGTTTTTGTTTTTTTTTTTTTTTAGATCAAAGGTATCAATTTTTACCTGACTTTTTTTTTCATTTATTGAATGGTGAAAGTTATGTTACTGTGCTTCATAACATGAACTCAGTCTTACTTAAGATGGGCAGTGTACCACTGGCCCTGCTAGTTATGGTGCCAACAGCAACTGAGTTTTACTTAAGCATTTTGTTCTCTAGATCTCAAGTGCTTAATAGAGGAAATTGTAATAACCTGTGTTCTAAAAAGATGTTTTTGGGTTTTATTTTTTGAGGAAAGTTTGCTTACATCTTGTTGTACCTTAGAAGAAAGTAAAACATCTTATTGAAAGCCTGAATAATCAGGGTTTCATGATAGGTCACTAGTTGCATTTACTGATTGTTCCATAAGTGAAAAAACAATCTGTTTTGTTGGCTGTTATGATAATGAGAAACCCAAAAGGCATAAAGCTTCTCTCCCTCCTACCTTTCCCCACCAAATGTTTGATTTTAATAGGTAATAGCCCGTTAAACCACCAGACTCAGTATCTGGGTGTCAAAGTACTCTTCGTGGGGAATTCAGCAAGAGTTTCAAAAGCTTAAGAATAATAGGCCACTCCTATTAACTCTGATTGAGCCTCTAAGTGAACCTGTTTCAGATTTCTGTCTTCTCATCTCTCATCATGCAAAAGCAGTTTTAATGGTACTTGTCTGACATCAGGAACTAATGCAATTAATTTTGTTCCTTTCCACAGGAAAGGAACGATACAATTAGTACAGTCTTTCACAAGGATAGATCAATAGTTAAAGGCCTGCCTTTATCAAATAAGTTGCCCCAATTTAAAATTGTTCATACATTTTTTGCCTTTAAGATTTCTCATGACAGTTTCTGAATCTGTCATCTAATTCAATTAAGCTTGTTTGGACTAGAGACTCATATTCACTAATCATGAAATTTTTAGGGGATTTTACTGTGTGGACCACAGGAAGGGGCTGCCTCCCCTGGGTCTGCCAAACCATGCTTCCTTTGCACTGTCTGCTTTGTGCTTTGAAAGGCCACAGCAAACAGGTGGCTTTCCAGTGTCTTTTCACATGGGTAAACTTTTACTGATTGCATTTACTATCACTTTAACTAGGGTAGAGATTTTCAATTGCTGTCTGGCTTGCCAAGTAGGTTTATATGCAAACTATAACATGTTCCAAACATCATTGCCAAGTTAGTGTTTTGTTCAGAAACATATGAGTTCATGTCACTGATTTTGGGATCTAAGTAAGCTGTAGTTTTTTTGGGTTTTTTTCTGCCTGAGACCTCTGTGTGGATGTTTTCCCAAGAAGGAGACTGGACACTTTCAGCAGGTCTATGGCTCTTGCTAGGACATAGCTGTAACTGTAAGGGGGTATGAGGATGACTCACTTCCTGACTCAGTCCTAAAGTTTAAACTTTAAAAGAAGATTCTCTGATTACTGCTTAACCTTGACAGGGGTTACAAATACAACTTCCCATTATATGATGAATATAGCTTTTCCCTGCCTCTAGTAAAATGCAATACTTAGTCATAGCAAAGTGCTACTCTCAGGACATTTAGGTACAGCACCATATAAATTTCTTAACTCTGGACAGCATTTTAGATGTAACGCAGAGCCTAGTGCTTTTCAACATCCCTTCTTTTAAGGCTGTGTTAAGTCATGCTGTCCAGTTTCACTAAGAAAGATGTTTGTAAAAAGTAGTTTATTCCTTTTGTGACACATTGCGTATGTCACATCTGGGCAGGTTAAGACTGTAACTGTTTCTCAAACATCTGTACAAGGAACAGCCTTCCATTATGGTCAACTCCCTGAAGGTTCAGTTGTGATGCTGAGAGCCAGATTTTCAATAGTTTTGCACACTTCAGACTTGTTGCAGCTTGACTGCTAGATAAAAAGCCATGATCTCATTGTTTCCAAGCTTGTTATGTGTTATTGTCATTTCACTCTCAATGTTACTGCAACTAGCTGGTGGTGGAAAGCTGCAGTTGTGTTTTGTAGATAGAAGACGAAGAGCAGATTACCTTGATTTGTAGTGAGAAGTGTTTCCTTTGCACTCATGGCTTGCACTCATCCCCACCCAAACATGGGTAAAATTTAGGAAAGTATGCTGTTATTTATGATTTGATTAACTTTATTGACTTCAGGCACAGCTTTTACTCCATGCTAGTAGTAGGTATGTGAAAACTTTGTTAATGTTTTTATTTTACTTTCTGAAAATACTGTGAGTAAATTTTGCACCTAATCTTCCTGCATAAATACTAAGTTAGTGTAACTAGTGTGTCATTTATTATCTTATTTACAGAGCACCATATGTAAACTATTATATTGTAGAGGACAGTTAGTTTCGCAATATATTATGAAGAATATCCATGACATACTTTTTGTTTGAAACTCTGCCAAATCTCAAGATGCTTCTTTCAAGTTCAGCACTTGTCCAAGTAAAAGCCCCACAGCTTCAGGGAAAGATTTGCCTCAATTAAAGCTGATAAGGCCCTCTGGAATTGCCTATAAAGTAGAAAGCTCTTCTGTGTGTGTGTACTTGAATCTGAGTGTATATTTGTATGTCTGGCAGGCTAAAATGATAGCTCAACTCCATGTTCTTTGCTTGAGATGGAATTTTTTTACTTGTTTATGCTGCTAGTTCATTTTCTTTGTACAGGTAAAGGATGAGCTATATAAATTAATATGAACACTCATTAGATTTTTGGAGTCTCCTATTATGTCACAGAAGGTATCTTGATAAAAGAAAAGGGCACAGGTTCCACCTGTGAAAAGGCAATAATAGAGTGGATTAAGTTCTTTAAGTTCAACATGGGGTTACAGTTGGCTGACAAAGTTACAGCATTGGATGGTTTCCAAGCTACCGTAGATACAGCTGGTCTCAGAGAAGCAGCTGAGAGCATCCATTCTCTTGTGCTCCTTTCTGCAAGTTCTCCATATGTGGGATGTGTATGAAGATTTACATTTATATCAGAAATTATTTGAAACTTAAAAGCAATTGAAAAAATAGAATGAAACAAGTCACTACAGTGGTATGAAAGACTTTCATGCATTAATTCTTTAATCTTACTCTGAGCCTGACATAGCACAACTTCACTTGGTTATTGTGTTAAATTATGAAAGAGACTTGCACAGCAAGAATAATCCAAGTTCTGGTTGTTTTGGTATCTGCTGGAGTCTTCTTTTATTGTCATTATGTACTGCACTCACATCTCGACCTGAAGTAATGTCCAATGGCTGAAAGACAAGCTGCTATATTTCATGAGTGTAGTCTCATGAGAGTGTTTAAAGCATGGGAGATTGCCCTTTCTTTGAAGGTTTTTCTTTGAGGGGGAAAGTTTGCTATTGGAAATAATCGAGAGTGAGGAGCAGGATATAGCCTGGGATAATAAAAATATTTCACTGGTGTCTGTCAGGTTGATTATTCATCTCCTTGGAAACCAAAGCCTGTATTACTGCTAAAGTTCATAGGCAGCTGTAAGATGTAGACCAAAGTGAATATATTGCTTTCTCTCTATAATTTTTAGTCTCTTTCAATTGTGTACCTCCTCTGTTAATTCAGGCAAAATATTTGGAAGCATTTGTCTGCAGTTTGTTGTTTTCCCATTCTATAGGTGAATGGTGCATCAAGAAAGGGATTTTTTTTTTTTTTAGATTATACAGGACAAACTGACATTTGTAGTTCAGGAGTAGGGCAATCCTAGAACAGTTTTTAATTATGTATTTACTTTTGCTTATAAGCAGTAATTGTGCTGCTTTGCTGCTGTTATGCAATAGAGACTTACTGAACCTTTTAAAAACACTTATTATTTTTTGTAATTAGAACTAACTTGTGCAGCTGTCACTAAGCTCCTCGTCAGATGATATATTTATTATGTTATAAATGAGAGAAGGCACGTGAGTAAGACTTTGAAAGGAATATGCACTGCTCAGGGTAGGGTTTTATGTTTAAATGGGTGATCACCATGTGTGTGAGACCAAGATGATTGCAGTACCAGTGCCTGACTAGTTATGTGCTGCCTTTAATCCTGTGATATTGTGTTTCATTGTCTCCCAGTACACTACTGTCACAACTGAAATAAAAACCCTCTGAATTCAATGAACACTTTAATCTGTCATCATAATCACGAACTCTTGTCAATCATGGCTTAAAAGTTAAGCATGTGGATCAAATCTGCAGTAAGAGGAGACACCTGGACTCCACATTGTAAGTGGAGATAGTCCAGGATGCTAAAAATTGGTTTCATTTGCGTTGTATAGTTTTAACTGAATACGGTGTTGATGTTGTTCTTTATCTTTAAAAACCTGGAAAGGTTACTCAGTGACTTTTCAGGAGAAAGTTTTTAGAATAGAATGAAACAGATGCGACAAATTATGTGATGGGAATTTTACTTATTTGTGGCAATACTTTGGATTTTAGGTTTGCTCTTGAGCTGAGAAAAAAAATATGAATACATAGAAAAGTCGAGTACCTTACAAAAATATCTTGCGTTTTACAAATGCACTAAAACTGAAAGAGACTGTAGTTACTTCAAACCACTTTTATTAATTAAAATCTGTACTTGTTGAAAATTGTAGCAAAACTCCCGTTTTATGATGAGCATTCAGAGTAATCTCAATTGTGATCCTTAGATAATTTTATTTTCATTGTTGCCAGTGCAAATAACATCACCAATTGTGATCAGTGTTGTGAGGGCCTGACATATTGTTGTTAGCATTGCCTCTTCCCTGTCATTGTGAGACTGGATTTTCAGTGGCTTACCTTTTTGCCAAAATGCAGTTGCAGTCTGTTGTTTTTTCTTTTCAAGCAGGACCAGATGTTTAAGAATGAAAGCTAAAGGAAGCATATTCTGGCTTTACCTCTTCTTTGTGAATTAGGTCTCACATAGCTGTAATTTGGAGTGAAAGACTGAGATTTAACCTTGGCTGGTATCAGGTCTGCGTAAACTTCTGCTATTGTCATGTGTGGTCAAAAAATGGCAATCCAACTTTCACAATGTTAGAAGCCTTGGAAAAATCATTCTTTTCATATGCTAAACATATCCCATGTTTGTACTGAGGTGAGCTATCCCAGCTGTTCCAAAGCAAAACTACCAAGAGTACTGAGAGTGTTTCTGATCCTGGTGTGGGTGCTTGAGCAGGGCTTTTGTCCAGCTGTTGCACCTAGCTTGCTGCTGTACTGGCCCTGGCAGCTGAGAGGCACATGGCCAGCAAGGAAAAAAAATGCAAAAAAAAAAGAGCAAAACAGGCAAACAAAATCAGATTGATGAAATATGAAGGGAAAAGGACATGAGGAATGTGGTGGGAAGTTACAGCAGAAGGAATAAATTTGTGTAGGACTTGTGAGGAAATAGAAAAAGCCTTTTTAAGTCTACCATGGTGTGGGGATTTCAGGTCTTGTGTGGCCCACACATCTAAGCCTAAGATCATACTGCTGTGATGTGGGAGAGGTGTCCCTTTTTCTTGAGGAGAGAAGAGATGTGCACATTTAGTTGGTTGAGGAAGCTTTGAGGCCATGGGTTTGCTCAGGTTAGAGTGAGCCTACAGAGAAAGTAATGACCGAAGTCTCCCATGCACATGCAAGGCAATGAAAGGCTTAGATGAAAAATCACTCAGACACACAGGTAGCATTGGAGCCACAGCTGGGATGGATGGCTGCTCCCTGCTACTGCATGGAAGGGTAGCTGCCTCTCATGGGGGTTGAAGGCACTGACTGCCATGGAGAAATCCTTATTTCACAGCTACATGACCTGGAATGCTGCAGTCCTTCTCGGTCTTTACCTGTAGCTGCCTTTACTCTGTAAATAGCAGGGAAGGAATGACTAATTTTTGGAGATTATTATTTGACTCTCTGCTTGAGACCTGTTGTTTCCAAAGCACTGCATTTGAGAAGGATAATATGCTTTGCGTCATTGTTTTGTTCTAATTATTTGTTATTTTCCTGATGGCAGAACTTTGACACAGATAAACCATGACTTCCTAAACGTGGATGGAGGATTAGCTTTTAAGGACTTCTAATTCTGAGGATTTTGTTTTTATATGACTGCAATTGTACCATGTAGTTACTTTACCACCTGGCTGGCTGTGTGTCCTCCAAAGGTGTCTAAATTTCTTTCTAAAGTTAATTTAAATTCTATTGAGGCTGAAGAATAATTTTATTCTGATATCTTATTCCTTATTTCATCCATGTTATTATCTGAAAAAGTTAAAGGAAGCTTACATAGTTTTTCTCAATATGACATGCTTTTTGCATCATAGGGCCAACTATTGATATGGCATGATAATAATACAATGGAATGGCCGGTTGAAATGATAATACTTGCATGCCTTGCTAGTATAGAATAGCTATCCCTACGTGGTTCAGCTGTCCCTCAGCAATATTTGTCAGCCAGGTGATAGCAGCTATTTCTGTGTTTGCAAGATGACCATGTGTGTTTGGAGTGTTATATGTTCATTAAAATAGTTTAACAGCCTTACCAATAAAATTTAGTCTGTAAGAACCATCAAACTGTTCCAGCTCTGGCTACTGGGATCTATTTCAGACTACTTAGGCAAAATAGATCATAATTATATCTGGATACAAATACTGGGATCTAACGTGCATAATTTCATTGGTTGCCTTATTAATGTGAATCTTCACCTCTGACAGTATTTTAATTATCATCAGTTACTTGTGTTCTGCCACAGCTCTGCGGTGATGCAGTAACCTGTAAAAATACAGAGATCAAGAATCTATTTTTTTTGCATGGTTAAGTCTTCCTAAAATGAGCTCACATAAGCAGTAGTGTTTCTTACCCCAGTCATTCTACTATTGAACAAAAAAGAGAGAATGTCATTCTGATTGAATTTTGGAACTGTAAGACACTGTGAAACTCCTGTGATTCAGGAAAATTTTGATATATGTATGATTAGGTCAGTGAAGGCACTCCTAAAGCTACAGCTGTGGCCAAGGACATGGCCAAAGCATTGGCATACATAGGGATAAAGTTAAATGCAAAATATGCTGTAGCTCTGTTAGGGAAACCAATGCTTCCACTTTTGCTGTTCCTACAGAACATGAAAATGACAATAATATAAAAATGCAGAGAAAAAAACAGTGGGGGGAGGATTTGTAGACAGAACAACTTGCTCTCACACCTCTTACCTGTGTTAATAAGGTCATGTGTGGTATCTGTAGAAAGCAGATAACCCACCTTATATTGTGGCTTTGAGAGAAAATACATGCACCTGATATTTTATGTAGTGTTTAATGAACTCAGGCTTCAGGGTGGAGTGGGAACTGGTAGCCAGCAGAGGCTCTAAAGGGGAATATCCATTAAGAACTCAAGCATCTAGCCTCCAGAAGCAGCACCAGAAGCATTCACAAAGTTCTCAGGCAGCTTCAACCCCAGGAATTACCTAAGGGGTTGGCAGGGAAATCATGACTTCAGACACTGCAGTGCCTAAATCTTAGAAGAACCAAACAGGTGTAATACATTCATGCCAGAAAACTACCTGTGAGGAGAGCAGCTGGAGGGAGAGAGAAGTGAAGTTGTGTGGTGTTTAGGGAATGCTCAAAACTCAAGATTGCTGTAAACTGTTGATTGTAACTATTATAGAAGGAAAGCATCTTTGGATTTGCAGGTGAGATGGAAAACAGCTGGTGATGAGTGGCTCCCTCTTGGAACTGTTACTCTTTAATATCTCTGTCAGTGGCACCTCAGCAAGTTTGCAGATGGCATGAGCTGAGCAGTGCAGCTGACACAGCAGAAGGACAGGATGCCATCCAGGGGGATATGGACAAGATGTAGAAGTAGGCCCATGAGGGCCACATGAGGTTCAACAAGTCCAAGGGCAGAATGGTGTACCTGGGTTGGGGCAATCCCAGACATGAGTCGAGACCCAGAGAAGAACTCATTGAGAGCAGCCTTGTGGAGAAGGAATTGGGGATTCTGGTGGATGAAAAGCTGGACATGAGCTTACAGTGTGTGGTCACAGCCCAGAAAGCCAACTGTGTCCTGGGCTGCATCATGAGAAGCAAGACCAGCAGAGTATGCTGTAGCCAGCACTGAGATCCCCAGCATAAGGGTATGGATCTCTTTGGGTGTGTCCAGAGGAGGCCACTGAGATGTTCAGAGGGCTGGAAACCCTCTCCTGAGAGGACAGGCTGAGAAAAGTGGGATTGTCCAGCCTGGAGAAGAGATGACTCTGTGGAGCCCCCATTGTAGCCTTTCAGTACCTAAAGGGGGCTTATGAAAAAGAGGGAGAACAACTTTTTACACAGGCAGATAGTGCTAGGACAAAGAGGAACAAATTTAAAGAAAAAGACAGATTTAGATTAGATGTTAGGAAAAAAGTTATTTACTGTGAGGGTGGTGGAACAGATTACCCAGAGAAGCTATAGCTGCTGCTTCTCTTCCGATGTTCAAGACCAGGTTGGATGGGGCCCTGAGGACCTGATTTAGTGGGTGGCATTCCTGCCCATGGCAGGGTGTCTGGAACCAGATGATCTTTAAGGTTCCTTTCAAGCCCAACCTTTCTGTGATTCTGTGAAAATAAATATATGTGTGTGTGTGTGTGGGCAGGTCTGGCTGTTTTGCAGGGGACAATAATGGAATTCTTCCTCAGTGGCATCTGATACTAGTGAAATTATGTTATGCTAGATGTCTCTGATCAGGTGGTGTTTAGCATGTACGAAATGGTACCAGTCTGACTTAGGGCAGTCAGATTGCTTTGCTGTGGGGATCAGACTGACTCAGTTTTGACATTTCCTCAGCCAAGTTGCATAGTAGTTTCTGACACGTATCCAAGCCATGCAATGCAGTGATACTTCACGGTGAGCCAAATAGATGATGTACTGTGTGTGAAACAATGGATGTTATTTATCTAGCCAGGACTCAAAATGGAGTAGATAATTTTATGAGGTAGGAAGTTAAGGCAGGCTGTCACAGAGAGACTGAGGTACACTGAAGACTGACATGTCAGGTGGAGTGGTTATGTGTGAGGAAAGAGGAATCCAAGTTTTACATGAGTTAAAAAAGCTGAGAAAAGAGGGGAGAACAGAAAAGGCTGATGAAGTAGCCTGGAATAGATCCATGCAGAGTTTATATGAACATGTTCAGCTTTGGAAATGGAAATCTTCCCATTGATGGCAATGCTGTGAGAAGGGACCACAGGTGTGTCTGTTGATGTCAGGCTGCCCAGGCAGACATCCACTGGGTGTGTGTTCAGCCCACTGGGATGTTTCGGTGCTGTTTGCTGGAGATGGTGACCATCCTGACAGGTGGAGGCTGGCAGGATGGGGCACTCAGACAGCATTCCCTGGAGCCACCACACTGCTCATGGCATGGGTATTTCACGGGAGGAGGTGTCAGGCTCAGCAGCTGCTGCTCTGCTCTGCTCCCTACCTGCAGAGCTGGTGCCCCACAGCTCTGAGGCAGAGGTGCCAGTTTGCTGGGGGGGCTCTCCTCTCCCTATGAGTAGTGAGGGGTTGGCTCCCTTCAGTGCCCTGCTCCTTCCTGAGTCAGTTTGACAGGCAGAAATGTGAAGTGGGATAAAATTATGACAGCTGGGTTGTACTTTGGAAGCGGAAAGGAAAGAGTTGGATCCATTTACACCTTGGAGTGATGGAACTTGAAATGCAACCAATAGCAGTTACTTTACCAGTGTCAGAGTTGAATCAGACAGGATGGTTTGATTGGTATAGTTCAGCTGATTTCTGGATATTTTAATCCAGATGATTTCAGCAAGGCTGACAGTTTCATGACTGACAATACTGAGTTCTACAACCTTCAGCAAAGTAACTCAAGATTTATTTTGAGAACGTGGTTGTGTTAATTCATTTTTTTCTGACTTGACAGGCAAAAATTCTGTGTTGTTGTGACCTTCATGTAAAATGGGATGTCCTTTGAAATAGCCAGGAAAATATTGTTTTTCTCAGGTGCACATGGAATACTTGTAACCTTCAACAGTAGCTGCATCTAGGTATGAAACAACATATGAGTGATGTGCTGGGCGTCAGTAAAAGAGGGAGCAGGGTTCTGAGCTCTGCTGTTATTCTTAGGTTGGTGCATAGTTTGGTGTAGCTCTTACTTGAAATAACAATGAATAGCTTCTGGAAGATGTTTCTTTTGATTTGATAATGCCACAGTAATTGTTTCCAAACTTAGGAGAAACCTGACATTCTAGATCAGCGGGTGACCAAATGACCAAGCATTTGATGTTCCTGGCAGGTGCTGATAGAGGAACTCTATGTCTCACCCACCAAATGTGGTGGGGTTTTGCCTTTTTTTTTTTCTTTCGGTCTGCTGTTTTTGAAATGTAGATTTTTTTTTTTTTCTGTAGAAATATTGATAAATTAAAAGAGTATGGGTGGTTTTGTCCATTTTGTGCAGTGTGGGAGGGTTTTTTGTTTGTTTGAAAGAGTCTTATGGTAGGTAAGAGCTACTTTTTGAGTGGCTGACATTTTGTACTCGAGAAGATAAATTTAGATAAATAATTTACTTTTAGTTTCAATTAGCTTTAGTTCCTTTCATTTCCAAAATTCTCTCCATAAATATGGCATAGCAGTGGCATTAGTTTTTTTAATTGAATGGAAAAATATTCTTTCTAAATTTTCTATTGATAAGAATTAGTTTCTTAAATGGTTTTGGAAGAATAAAATAATTTCAGATATTTTTCAGATCTAAGAATATAATTTCAGATATAATTCAACTAAATTAAGTTGAAAAGGAAAACCACGTGGTCTGACCTTTTATTCTTGCTCCCTACAGGTGGGTAAATGTAGTGATCCTGGAAAAACAGTGTTTAGCCAAAGTCGACTACTATAAACAAGCTTTTGCTTATTGCTCAGTATCATTAGTGTTTATTAACTCAACTCACTCCACTGAGATTCAAACTCCTATTTTTCTTCCTAGTATTTCTATTTTTAATATGAAAATGTATAAAATACCCTTAAAATACTCTGGAATAAATTCAGTTCAGCATAGACATTTCTGATACACTTGAAGAGACTTTTTTTTTTTTAGCCTAGGCAGGAAAGTTCAGAGTAGTTGTGTCATGTTGAGTGTTTTGTGCAAGCTATAAAAATCTGTGGACTTCATGTAAGCTGACATTGTCCATAATACAGCTTTATTTACTTCTCCTTCTGCTGTGATGAGTCTCCACCAAATCCTCCAATTAGTGCAAATTTAAAAAATTATAGACAGATGGAAAATTAATATTTATAGAAAAATGCCCAAGGTTTTGATAGCTTGGAACACTTGCAGCTACAGATGATATGTTAGCAGTCAAGTTTAGAGAAAGCAGCCTGTTCAGGAAAACATGAAAGCTTGTGTACTTTCTGAAGCAGTAGGTCACCTAGAGATGGCCATAAATTTCAGAGTTCGCTTTCTGTGAATTGAAACCATCTGTGGTAAACTGTTTAAAATGAATTAGTTTGTATTGGTAAAAAGTAAGCAAATACATAAATATACAGAACCTACTTCCTCAAATGGTCACCAAAATCTAGTAGAAGTTTGCAAGATTCATCTCTCATCTCACAATTAGAGTTTTGCAAATGCCACCACCTTGACAGACTTGAATAGTGCACAAATCAAAAACGTTTTAATAAGAGAGAGAAGATACACGTGTCACTCAGTGGCCCTGAAATACTGCTGGTCTGATGGTTAGGGGTAGTGGTATGGTTTCATTAATATTGGTCTAAGTCCAGAGTAATTTTCTAACCTCAGCAGTGTGGTTACTTTAGAAACATAATAATAACAGTAATTTTTCTGACAATTCACACATTTCAATCTAATAATCTTAGAATGACATCTTAGAAGGGATCAGCATTTGATGACAAAGGAAAGAGCTGAACTGGAGCAGTTTTTTTGCTGTCCCTATATACAGCTAAACTAGCAACATAGTGCTCTATGGAAGTCCGGTTTTCTGGACAGATTTCATTCCTTCCCAAAATTCATAGCATGAAGTGACCTTCAGCATTTTCTCTTGGTGACTTTAATGTGTTTTGCTGGTGTGTAGCCAAAATTTTTAATTTCCAAGTGCTGTTCCTTTCTCAAAAGCAAACCTGGTAGTGGACTTGTTTGTGTGTGTGCACACCTATAGCACAGTTGAATTTTAATAAAGTATCACCACCCTGTTTAGGAGAATGTTATTGCTATAAGCACAATGACATGTCATTACCTGGAGAAGAAGATTCTTAGTTTCTCCTGCACATCCATGTTCATTTTGAGTCCAAATTGCTCTACATCTGTGTTGTGAGCCTGGGTACAGCCCAGGAAATCTCCACAGAGGAACTCTGTAGGACTGTGTGTGTGCAGGGGAACTCTAAGAAGTTTTGGTGTTGTGGGGAGAAAAAAGGATATGCAATATCAAAACTTACATGTCTGTAACATGCTGTTCCCTGTGTGAGAAGCTTCTCTAGATATCCCTTGAAGGAGGAAGTTGCAAGATTCTCCCATATTTAAATGACACTTTTGCTATTTTTCATGGTTCCAGAGTATTCCTTTTACTGATTCTGAACATCCCATGGCATTCTTGCCTTGTATGATATTGTTGTCTTAAACTTCTGTTGCATCATGCAACTACTGTAATTATTGGAACAGACAAGGATTTTATTCAAATTTATAATGTTCTGATAGGAATAAACCTCTCTACATTCAAGACAAAGCTACTTTTCAAGCTATATTCTTCCTTCTCCTTTATCCTCCTTTCTACCCTCACTTCTCCTTTCTATTTTCTTCTCTTCTTCCCTCTTCCTTTATAAAGCAATAGTATTTTATTCATTAATTCATGTAGAATTAATGCAGTTTCATATGTGTCTTGAAATTGTTTCAGTAATGCTGCTTTTCAGCATCTTAGTCTTTTTAGCCAGATTGCTGCAAATATATAATGCAAAGCTATTTTAAAGCTATGGCATGATGTTTCAGATGATTTTTAAAGTTTGAAGTAGCAGGCCATTTGCACAAAGCCACCTGTGCATCTCGTATCTATTACAAACGGTGAGATACAGCCACAGCAGAGGTACTTGTGCTCCTGCACGCGTCGCTGCTTCTGGAAATTCCACCCGTGCGCTCGCCTCTCTTCTGCAGCTCTCAGAGTCCCACCTGTGGTTCTCTTTGCAGAGCAGCCAAGTTTCAGGACTTGTGTCACCCCCACAGCTGCTGTTTCTCCTCCAAGCTGTACATGGAGAAGTGCAAGTGTGCTGTCCTGGCACTTTCAGGAGCAGTATGTCAAGGTTACCAAGAAGAGGGGGGAAACTATCTGCAGTCTGACATCTGAGATCTGCAGGTTTTGTAAAAAGATACTGAAGGCAGAAATGAGGGAGAAAAAGGTTTTTTCCCTTTTTTTCCCCAGAGGTGACATCAGAAGCTGGTTTTAATATGTAAATATTTGTGACAAAGGACAATGAGAAGTAAAGATTTCTCAGCAAAAAGCATACCGTGACTCAGCCATTGTGTTGGCTGACAAATAAACAAATACAAACTGGAGGCAAAGCACTGGGTCTGGCAACATGTACATTGTTGTTAAATGTTTGGGGGATGGCAAGCCAGGTGATGATTTCTTCATCTCTTGCATGTTTTCAGATAGAGGCTGAAAGCAAATTCCAGAGGATTTAGTCTTACAAATAAATACTAATCTTTTGACTTAATGCAGAATAATTTTATAAAACTTAATGTCCCACAACATATTTGGTTTAAAATGACTGAAGGAACGGTGTAGTAATTCTGAGGAATACAAAGATGATTTTGAGAGAAGAAAAGGAACAATTTCTTCAACTGGGCTTATGGTGGAAAGCATGAGAATTGATGGGCTTCAGTGCAGCAAGTGTGGCATAAAGAAAAATGTTCCACTTGTCAGAACAGTGAAGTATTGGGGGGGAGAAAAAGCCTGTGGAAGTTGTAATAAAAATTTAGATGCAGTTAACTTTTTCCTTGAAAAAGAGGGATGAACTGGATGACTCCTAAAGTTTCTCCCAGCCTTTTTTCAGGGAGTCTGTAGTGGGTACAATAGCTGTTAAATTTATCAGAAACTTCTTAAATCTTATTGGGGTTATCTTTTACCTCTGCTGAGCGAAACTCTCTGGACTTCATGTAGAACATCAGCCTAAAGCCCTTACAACCGAACAAATTATATTCTACATGTAATTTCAAGGGGAAAAGTTACTATCCACCATCTTCTTTTTAGGTCCTCCAGGGAAAAGAGGTAAGCGGGGAAGAAGAGGAGAGACTGGTAAGTTTTTAATTTCCTAAGATCTATTGTCATGTGATGTTTTTGTGAGGATGTGTACCCAGCATGCCTTGATTTTTAGTTGTATGACATGTGTGCTCTGAAAAAGAAATCTGAAACTTATCTGGTAAAATGCTGTGACCCTTGGCATGTATCTGGTGGCCTTCCATATATTTCTCTAGTCTTGGGCACCCTTAATTTGTAGGCACACTTCATAAATGCTGGATGCGGTGCCTTTGGTAACAGGTCTGTAACTCTCAAACCCTTCAGGGGTGTTCTCACACATGCACAAGTTAGAAGAACTCCACGTAAGTCAGTAGTTGGAATACTGTGTCAGTGTTACATCAGGCCCCTTTGGTTGGAGGAGAACAGTTTTATAAGGAAATTACAAAGGAAATAAAATTTCTTGTGTCGAGAATGTTGATAATCAGGGACATAATGTGCTAAGTAGACTACTCTGTATGAGAGGAGTTGTTTTATAGAAATGAGCAGTTAAGTTCTAAAAGAAACAAGAAAAACATTTGTTGGTTCGTTACCCTATACCAGGGCGGTTGCTGTTGATAGAAACCTGCTGGTGGTGTGTAGCTTGAAATTTCATTTGAGGCAAAGTTATGAGATGCTGTGCACCTCTTGCTGTTGACATTCACAGGAATTGAATCAATTACCTTGCGGGATTGAGTTTTCATCAAGGTGAACTTTCTGGAGGCAATGCAGTAGAAAATGAGCATTTCTATGCTCCTTGGCTGTCTTGTCTAATCTGCCAACTAAGTCTTCCAATCAACTTGATCTCTGTAAATCTTCTGTAGCCTTTCTTATCTATGTAAATGATAATTTATCTGACTCTTAAAACTATTTCCATATCTTCCTGAATCACAGAACTAAAACCAAGCCCTGCCAAAAGTTGATACAAATCACCTTTGTGTTTCCATTCAGTGCTGTCTTGGTATCTACTTCAGAGAAAGAGGCTATGATACAGAGGGAAATTCTGTGGTTGAAGATTGAGTTACAAATGATCCTAGTAATTACTTTTTGGGATACTTATTGATTCATTTTAAATCTCAAATAAACACGTGGTAAACTATTAATAAATTAACTGATCCCTCATTTAAAAACAGACCTGTACCTTAAAATGCTGTTTAAGAATGTTTGCCAGAATAAAGACATTACCTTAGTTGCTGGACAATAAAAGTTGCATTGTTAAAACCAAAAGGCTGTCAATATTAAAAGCAATCTCAAAGTACAGCTGCTGCTGTTTTATACTCCTTTTGCACTTCACTTTATTCAGAAATTAGGGAGAGGCATAAAAGCTTAATGAAATGCCATTGATTTGGGAGCTGCAGCTGCTCACCTTAATAAGATTGAAATAATAGATTTGATTTGTGGCCCCTTGATAATGTTTCCAAGAACTGCTACACAAAAGTCTTTGAGGTCTAAATAATTGAAAAAATGTGCAAATATCACTTCACAAAGTGTGACATTTTAATGAGGAGCATTTTATATGTGTGCCTTGAGAGAGGAAGGTGATGAAAATAAAGTTCAGCCCTATCAGGTGGCCACTGAAACCTCCCCTTACAGGCAAAGTTGGAAGTCTGGAAGATGCTGGTACACGTATTCTTGACAAGATGCCCAGGTTAAATGCCAAGGGTACTTTGTGCATTTCTGCAGCCAGGCTCTGATCCAGTGGTCCCTGTGTGGTTAACTGAAACTGGTGATGTGGTTACAAATGCTTTATGTGGAGCCTGACAAATGAATTGTATCCATGGCTGGTATTTTTGGACTGGCATGAAATTGCATGAAAATAAATGGAAAAGCAACTTTCATAAGATTGCATGACTGTAATTGAAGATTTGTTAAGGTAAGTGCATGCAGTTAGGAGTAGTCATATTTATGAGTTTCAGAGCACTACCAAAGCACAAGACTACTTAAGCGGGAAAATGTGTGCCCTGTATTGCCAGTGCTGCTCACTGACAATCCCAAGGCCTTGTGCTTGACTGTGTATGTCTTTCTGCAGTAACTTCATATGCTTACGTGTTCTTTTTTCTCTTTTTTTACCCTTTTTTCCCCCCTCTCCCCCACTCCACAGGACCTCCTGTAAGTACAGTGATACATTGTTGGTTCTTCCAGAATCAGGGAGAAATCTGTTAGATCCTGTTAAGTTATCAGTGTGATAAAATGATCATGTATACTCAAGAGGGAATTTTGATATTTATACATACACAGTATCTTGGAGCTGAATAATTTAATCAGAAAGTTTGTTAAGAAAAAAGTTTCTAAACCAATACAGCTTTATGTTCAGCGCTCCAGATTCCCATTTGGATTCACAACTCCATGTAAGTATGTTATGTTCATTTTGCCAGTGACTTCGAAACAGATACTTTATTGAAGTATAAAAGTGTGTGAGTATCTTAAGCCCAGACCTGGCCACTTTTGCTGGGTAGTAACTTCCTCTGCATTTATCACATAGTCATGGGGTACAAGCTTCCTGTTCTTTGGAGGCATGGAGGCTGTTCAGCTCATTTCACTGTAATTACTACTAAAGCAAATAAGTGCTGTGTAAAATTATTATTAAATAGTGCTATTCCATTTAGTAAGTTGATTGAATCTTATGCCAATTCTTCTTGTGAGAAAATGTTTTCTTTCTTCTGAGGTTTTGAGGTTGTTTTGTTTTTTGCATGTCTTTTGTTTGTTCTTTTGTATATTCGCTGAGTAGATCAAAAGGTCTGACTTGAAGGACAGGACTAAGCACATATGTCTCAAACCTTTGTATCTGTCATGCCATCCATGTAAATCATAGGAATGTGACTGTTAGAATAGCATTTCTTTTACAGTTTGAACACTTCTATTTTTTTTCTTTAATAGATGTAATACTTCCACAGTATTTTCAAGACCCTATCATCTGTCTATTCTCTGCTGCATGCATGTTTAAGAATATTTAATTAATATGTTGAATTCCTGCTGTGACCTAAAAGTTTTACTGTAAACTGCATATATTGAGTTGTGATATTACTTACCCTTGTAAGACTTTGACCATGTGCTCAGGAATTCATAGTGACAAATTCATTTAATAAGCCATCAATGAAAAGCCAGGCTTAATGTGTAAAGGTGCTATTTATTTGAAAGAAACACTGTTTTCCCTGATTTCTTTTGCAGTCCTCCTATGAAACAGAAAGAGCAAACATAAATCACAATACAAGCAATTTTCTTGTACCAAGGCAAGGTGGCAAGTGTTCACTATATGCCTCAGTAAGAATGTCTCTGACTTTAGCTCCCCATTGTTTCAGTATAGGTGCATTAAAAAACCTAAACAAACAAACAAACAATCCCCCCAAAAATAAGTTGTAATCTTGGCAATATTAGCACAAACCTGAAATGGATTCCAAAACTGAATAATTTTAAGAAGTATCTGACTTCAAATTCCAAGTTTCCTACTTGGAACCTACAAAACTTTATCTTGCTGACAGGCAGCAATGGTTTAAGTTGTTACAAGACATAAAAAAGTATAGTTTCTCTTCCTAATTAATTTCTGTATTTGCATAGATACTGTCTAGGGGCAGCTGTTGTGAACTTAAGTATTGTTTTCACCTGGGAGACTGTGGTAATAGTTTTCAATTAAAATATCAAATATTTATATATCCTGCATGAAAGTGGAGAATTAGATGTATGTTGTACTTTCAAAGGCTGCCACAATACTCTGTTTATTTTCCTTATACATGAGTGTACTGAGTGACACATGTAGAACAGTCAGAGGCTGGGGGTTTTTAAATTTTTTATGATCTTTAACAGCAATCTCTGATTTCTTCTTTGCCATCTATGTTCTAGTGAAATCTAATACTTTACTGCCTAAGCACAAAATCTTTTTTTTATTAACTACATACTGCCTGTCAGTTACATGGATAATTCTCTTAATTAAAAAAACAGAATTTCACTGGGCATTAGAAGTATCCAGAAGCTTTTTAATGAGAGGGTTTATATAAGTTGAAACACATTGCCTAGGCCTCGTTTCCTCACTGTGTAGTACCCATCTCATATTTCTTGGTTTGAAATATCATCATGTGCAAAATAGTCAAGCAATGCACAAATTATAATTACCTGGTAATGTACTCTTTATGTTTGTTGTGTCATATGTCATGATTGTGTTGTTAATGTGTCATACCATTTCATCTCATTCAACCAGGGTCCACCAGGGCGAAATGGCTATCCGGTAACTCATCATGTATTTATGATAGCAATTTATGATTACTCTGAAATCCTGTTGGTATATTTTGGTAGGACCCTTTTTTCTTTCCTGGTTTCTCAGATGCCTAGATAATGCAGGATTTTCCTTTAAAAACAAAGCAAGTTAAAAATCCTGTGACAAGTTTCTGAAAAGAACCGGACTATTTACAATGCATAAATGAGATGCACTGATTGTTTGATGTTGTACATATTTTGTGTTGAGTTGCTTCATTGTTGCATACAAAATTCGTAATTAATTAATTAAAAAACTTGCTAGGATACTGCATCTCAGTTTCCCATATTAGAAAGTTGTAGTGTTGCCACATGGAATCTCTTGAGTCCTTATGGAACCTCTGGGACCTTTCTTTTAATTCTTTCCTGTTTCACTTGACTGCGTTGTTTAGTGCATTTGAGCAAAGTAGTGTTATGACCAAGGTCCTAGCAATTGGCTGCAGTGACTATGACAGAGTAATTTTTGATAATGGATACAGTTCATTTTTCTGTCAGATTCATTCATATCTTTAGGATTTATTGCCTTAAAAAATATATATGAAATAATGCATCTTTCTAAAACCTACTAATAATACATTTCTTTTTAGTAGTTAGGCAAACTGTCTGCACTCTCCCATTCATTGAAAGAATATGCTTTTATATGCCTGCTGTCACATGGGTATTAGAAACCGAGTGAGTAAATGTGATAATATATGTGCACAACATAGTGACTGTTGAAGTATAGTAATAGTTATTTATAGCACTTGATAGTGTAGCTTAAAGGGTCCTCTCATATTGATTTGCCTGTGTTTTTCAGACAAGAGATACCTAATTTTTCAGTGCATTAAAAAAATGTTTCCACTGGTAAAATATAAATTGTATGCCTTGAGCATGTGCAATTAGAGGAGAATTTTGTAGAACCACAGACTCTCAAAATGGTTTGGGTGAGAAAAGAAATTATTGGATCATTTAGTTCCAATCACTCTGCCATGGACAGGGACACCTTCCACTAGACCTGGTTGGTCAAATCCATCCAGCCTGGCCTTGAACACTTTGAGGGATTGAGAACACTTCTAGGGATGAGTCATCCATAACTTCTCTGGACAATCTGTTCCAGTATTTCACTATTCTCATAATTGAAAAATTCTTTCTTATATCCAATATAAACTTTCTTTCAGGTAAAGGTCATTACCCCTTGTCCTGTCACTACAGACCTTGGTAAAAAAAAAGAAAAAAAGTATATTTCGCTACACTTTTTTTTTTTAAGGGTCCCTTTCAGTATTGAAACGATGCAGTAAAGTCTCCTTAGAGCCTTTTCTGAACGACTCCAACTTTCTCAGCTTGTCTACATAGAAGAGCTGCTCCATCCTTTTCATCATCTCTGTGGTCCTCTGGACTTGCTCCAACAGGTCCATGTGTTTTCTGACACTGTAGGCCCCACAGGTGGACACAGTAGTCCAGATGGGTTCTCAGGAGAGTGAAGCAGAGAGGGAGAATCACCTCCCTTGTTCATTTGATGCACCCTATTTCAATGTTTTTACCTGGGCAGGCTCTGGAATTCCAGAGTGGTGTCATCAAGGGATCAGCATCCAGCGTCCATCTTTACAATTACAAGTAGTTGGAAGTCAGCTGGTGAGGAACTGATCATCAGGATCAAGAAACCTGCTTGGATGTACTAAAACCATTATCAGGTTTCCAAGTTCACATTCCATTTTCTCTAGGAGTGACTGGTCTGTGTAGGTGAGTAGAAGTTTGTTTACTTGAAGAGATTTGTTGTGGGATCTGAAAACAATGAAGGTATTTCAGAGCCATGGTATTGAAATTGCTGTGTCTAATGGTGGGCAAACTTTGTCTGAATGCATTTCTCCTCATGTGTGGTGTGAGCTGTCAGTAGTACTTAGCACTTGATTGAGTGCTGCTTCTTCCTGCTTGAAAATGACTCGGTATAAAGTTTGGCTTTGCTTTCACAAAATTGTCATGTGGCTGAACGTTTCAATCTTTTAAGTCACAGTCATACCCTCCTGCTTTGAATGGGAAATATGGAACTGCAAGTGCCATGTACTTTAAAAGTAGTTTTACAGCCCTGTAGAGGTCTATTAGAAGGCTATTACTGGAGAAATAACTTAGAACACTGTCTTATTAGCTCCTGTAGAAGCCTTTTTGCTTAAATGTGTATTGGATTTTATGGGATAGTCTGTGAGGATAGTGAATTATAACTGCCACATGTAACCTAAACCTGGTGTAGCTCTCTCACAAAAGCAAGTGGCTGTTTTCTCCAAGGCTTACGTTTTCTTTGAATGTGTTCATTCTCGTTTTGCAAGATACTTCAATAGTAATTATAACAGTGAAAGGATTTGCAGTCAGAAATTTAAGTTCCCAGGAAGATACAGCATCAAAAATCAATAAAATAAGGGGTTTACTGCTAATGAGTAGCACAGTTATTAAGGGGTTTATAAAACCATGATTAGCTGGTTATTATTTAAGGCACCAGTAATAGTAAAGAAGTGTACACTGGTACAACTCCTTTTTTTCCTCATAACAAGCTATCAGACAGTGACCAAATTCAGAATTGTGACCCTTTCAGCTTGAGTTTAAAATTGAAATAGACTATCACATCTACTCAAATAAAAGAGGGAAAGCAGTGCACAAGCATGGAGAATGAGATGTCAGGCAGGTTTTGCAGGCAGTTTGTATGACAATGTCATTTCATAAGTAATACTAGAACTTGGAAAAAAGTACACATGCACACATCCCCTAAGGAAGACCCACACCAAACCCTCTACTCCAAAATTACCCAGCCACTAAAAAAGAATATTTTCTTGTGAATGCAGTGAGGAGGCCAAATACACAAACTATGGGGTTTTGTAAACCTCTGTAGGTTAAATGGGTAGCAGATTTTTATTATTTTCCATTGCGAAATTGAAGCAAACAGAATTTTTTCCCTACCACTTTTCCCAAGCTGGTCAAGATCAACTCAGCATCCCAGCAAACCATTCTGGAAGTTGCCACGTCTGTGGTGGTAAAGCTTCACTTCTTCAGAATTAAGTTTCAGACTATGGAAATACCCACAGAGCATTTCTCCATAAACAGAGAAATGTAGAAATTTCTCCTTCATCTCTTGATGATAGTCAGTTTGCAGAGCAGTGTATGCATTTACAAGACTTTCAGGACCTGTGGTAGGTCATAGCTGTTCCAGGTGACCATGTGCCTTGATTAAATCTCATTTCTTTTATCATTTTTGTTTCATCTTCAAGAAATATAGACAGATTCCTCTCCTGAAGAAAAAAAGTGTCTAAATTGGAGATTATTCTTCTGTAAGTGTCAAATATCATCACTTGATAAAACCTGAAATGTAGGTCTTTGAAATTTCCCCTGTCAATTAATTTTAAATTTTCCTAGCTCTCAAAAGACTTGCCTCAAGATACCAAAGGGGCAAAGCTTAGGACTGCAGTTAGAAAATTTCAATTATTCTTTAGTCTGATATAATTCCTTCTATATTACAAAATGTCTTTGCCATCACACTTCTGATTTTTGCACCCATAAAAACTTGTACCAATATACCATGAGAAAAGCTGTTACCCTGATCTGGAAGGAATTCAGGTTGCTGTTATAAGTCTCTGATTTTTTCCTCATTTTCTGTTCCTATATCACAAAAAGCAATGAGAATTCCAGTTAGAACAGTAAAGGGCATTTGAGTTGGAAGAAATAGGCCTGGTAGGGAAAAACATGAAAACCACCCTTGTGAGAAACTGGTAAATGACTTTTTTTTTATCCTGTTGTGTTGCTTTGTCTTGGATGGTACTTCATATTTTGTTTTTTTCTGTGTCTGTAGTTAGAGATTGGGGCTGCCTAGGCAAATATGTAATAAGTAGCAATGTCTCTGGATATACATAAAATTAATCTCATCCAAGTGCAAGTTTTTCAGCCTCAGAGACAATGGCAACTCAGTTGCTGTAAAACAAATAGAATTGGAATAATCAAAAGAGAAGAGATGAGCAAAGATTGTGCATTTTTCATCTGTGATTAAACATAGCCTATGACATTGTTAAACATTTTTGCAACAGCTGTTGTATTTTTAATAGCTGGTCAGATTTCCTCTTTTTCAGAATCATACAAAAATATAAATGTCTAAGCTCAAGGAGCACCTATCTCAATTCCTGACCTTACCCTGAGCACTTGGCTTGGTGATCCTATAAAAATTTCCCACTTCACAGCATTTTTTTTTTCTTTCTCAACAGGTGTCTTCACAGGCCACCTTTTATTTCTGATATTTGCCCAAAGTAACTCTTAGGCACATGGCAGCAAAACTTTTGCAATAAATTTCAGGTTTGGTAGTGAAACACTGATAACTATTTCAGGTTTTCCTTCTTTTTTTTTTTTTTTTTTTTTTCCTTTTAAATGAACAGAAAATTCAAAACAGACGGAATCTCAACAGCAACTTTGTACTTCTGTCACAACAGAGGGGACTGGCTTAGGAATCATGAGGTTTTCAGTTGATCCCTTTGCCTCAGACTTCTTGCTTGTTCTGAGGGAGTGGAAAGAGATGAGAGTGGTCAACTGTCCATCTTAAAAGATACCTGGGTTTAGAGATTTCTGTGTTAGGAACCACATAGAATAACAGTACCCTCAACAAAACTCAACACTGTTCCCAAATAGATGTGTCAGGTTAAACAAGTGCAGTGTTAAATTTGCTGCCCTGCAAGTTAACTTGGTAATATTTCTGTGCCATGAGAACCAGAGGAAGGTTGTAAAAATGTGGTAATTTTTATAAACATAGTGTAGCTGAGGGCACATGATGATATTGAGAAAATAAACTTCCAGTTCTTCCTAGGAATTGTGGGAGGATCTCTAAATCTGCATGGCTAAGGACTTGCGTGGCTTTTGTAATCATGTCAGTCACATTCATACAGTAATGGGTTTTTATGACCTTTGGTTCTATTGATAACATGTGTTGCAACTTGTGAGTTTAATTTTTTGTATGCCAGTATTTTCACAGTGATTGAAGATAATTATAAAAGATGACTAACAAAATTTTGAGACCTCTTAAAATTACAGCTGCTGTTAATTCTGTGTCATAGGGATGAAGCTACACATCAGAACACATTTATTAGCCACTTACAAGGCAGTTGCCATTTGGAATGAACAATGGGCTAATTCCTCCCATTTGTTACATTTGTGTAATGCTGACTGCATAAATAAGAGCAGGCAGTGCTTATTTCTGCAGCTCCCTGGAGGAAACTCAGAGAGCCCCTAGCTATTCCTTTTCTGTGACTATTATAGTGAAGGAACAACTGCTTCATCTGCAAAAACCAGCAATGTAAAAAGACACCTCTATCCATTTCTTCACTGAAAATTATAAAAATAAATTGCCACAGATAAGCTAACAGAGAAAGTCCACATTTAAGAAAACTATTTGTGCTGCAGTATATGCCTGCCTACATAATGAGTCCTGCTTTAAACATATTGAACTTTGTAAATTATTTGAGTCCATTTCAGAGATAGCATTCCAAATACAGATGTAGAAAACTAATGAAAAATAGCATTATAATAAATAACCTCAGTGAATGATTAAGTAATACAGCCAATTGTTGCCATATGCTGGATCCACCAAGACCCTCTGAGCTGGCAATTTCCATCTCAGATGCACGGACTCCGGTACTATAAAAATCCATATCTCTGCATGGGACTTTCTAGATACCAGTGTGTGATTAAAAACTGAGCACAAAATGCTAGGGTACTGAAGGCTCGTGTGAGTCATTACCCTTTTGATTCACAGCTGATGTCAATTCAAAATGACACAAACCCATATATCCATCAGATAAATAAAGATTTATAGCTGATGGTAGATACATAGGGGGTTGGTGTAATTTAAGAATTAAATATATTTTTTCAGTTCTTTCCTCTGCAGACTGAGAAATTTCCCTCTTCTCTTTCATAATAAAGCATGTGTAAGCAGAGAAAGGAATTTAGCTGGTTTGTCATTTTTTAGACAGCATACATACGTTTCTGGTCTCTCTGGGCTACTCCACTGAGTTCAGCTTGGCAGCTTAGCAGGTGCCATGCAGAAGGCTGTGGTTAACATCTTCACATTTATGCTTTGATAGGCTTAATTAATGCTTGAACTGTACCTACGATTATTCATACTTGCTTTTCGTCAGGCCTGCCACTTGACATTTTCCAGTCATTTCCTCCCAGTGTATGATGTAGCTCTCTAGTAAAACAGAACAAGTTTTATTTATGAAATCAACTACCTGGGAGCAAAGTTTTGAGTTCCAAAAGACTTTTAATTCTATGTCTCATTTTTCTATTTGTGTTTGACAGTTGCGTGTGAATGTAGAGTGATTAACCAGTGGTAGTTAAAAGTGCCTCTTGGAATTTGTCTGATCCGTCACTTTCTCACAAGAAGCTTAGAAAATTCAAGGACAAGGTTAAATAAATTACAGTAGAAGTCCTGTATTTAATTACTTAATGGTTGGGCTTGCTGATCAGAAAGGTCTTTTCCAACCTAAATGATGCTATGATTCAAGTATATCTGTCACAAATGAGAAGGAAAATCCTAAACTACCCTTTAAGAATTCTTAAGTCATCAGTTCCTTCCCTGGAAGGTGGGGTTACACAGATGATTTTGAGATTTTCTTTCATGCTGGATTTTTAATTTTGATTTATGACACTCTTATGTGTAAAACTGTATTATCCATACAGCTCCCAGATGACTAATCCTATGTGGGAGCTAAAGTGCATTGTTAATCTGGCTGAGGTCAAGAGGTGTAAAATTTTGTTGTAGAAACTTGTTCCTGAATTACTAGACAAGGTGGTTGGATTCTATGATTTCCAGAAAGTGCAGGGGAAAGTTTTTCCTTGAACCGCTTCTGCTTCCCTCTGCAGTCAGTCTTCAGATTCCATTTAAGAGAGAGGTGATAGGAGGAGAGGAACATGTGGAGCAGTCAGTCACCTGAACTGGCTCTTCTTTACAAAGTTGAGTGAGGAACTACTTCCCTACTGGGAATCAAATCACTCTCTGATGCACCTCTACTGGGCCCCACACTGGACAGCATCATTCAGTAATCACACAAAAATTATTTGGCTAGTTGTTAAGTTTAGTAGGGTTCTCAGCTTTATGGTTTTGCATTCCTTTTTCAAGGCCAGGAGTTAACTGGTAGATCAAAGCCTTTAAGTACTTTTTCCTCCTTTATGGGGATCTTGAGATGGGCATATTAGTACACATTAGTGTAACTTCGCCTCTTGAACCACAGGGAAAATTCTAGGCTTTTTCTTGGACTGTTCTTACTTTCGTTTTTTCACCTTTCTAGCTGTGCCTGTGAAATCAAGATTAGTTAAAGACATTTCTGAAAGCAAACATAGTTGTCTGAAAGGATGGATGTATACAAGCAGTATGGAATGTCAGTTGGAAGGTTTTTCTGTAACTGTCAGATACAGATAAAAAATCACCCTCAGAAAATGGTTTTGAGATTTTTGTTGTTGTTGTTTTTATTTTGTTAGTTCCATCTCCCTGCCCACCCAGTTTGGATTTAGGTAAAGCAGTTAAGATTTATTATTTCTGCTCGTATTGAGAAAGTGCTATCAAGTACTGACAATCTAACAGAGAACTATTAAGTTAAGAAATCTTTTTAGATTATTTTATACATTTTCATGGTGGCTGCTCCCAGTGTAAATGAAAGGAATTTAGCCCTTTGCTGCTTTGACTCATGAAAAACCATCATATGAGTGAGCACTCAGGCGTTTGATGTAGAAATCGATTTCTTTCTGCATTGATATTCTAATGAAAATAAACTGCTGCTGGAAGGTTGAAATTCTAGCAAGTGAATAAGCCTAGGGAAAATTTGGAAATTTTCAGAAGTTACACTATTTATCTGTAACAGTTCTTCATTTTATAGATCAATTACAGCTAAGGTAAGCCAAATTTTAAGGGTAGATTCTTCTACTCCTCAGTACACAGACTTTTGTGGAAACAGGAGTTGTATCACTATACTGGACTTAAGCTTATACTCAATGTTTTGGTTCAGCAGTATTAGATATGTACACTGAGGTTGTGGATTCCAGCAATTGGAATTATCTTACTTTGCTACTTGCAGTTAGTTTTCACAGGTTGATATTAATAATGGTACAGTTTTCTATGGGTGAGAGAGAACACTGAAAGAAGGTACTCCAAAAGAACCAAGAGTAGCATACAGCAGTTCAGTAACTTTTGTTATGCATAATGTAGTATTTACATTCCTAGTCATTGAGAAAGTGCAACTGTAGCTTCCTTTTTTTAATAGGCAAAAGGCACGAGTCAGACCTGTGGTTTTCATTCAGGTACTCTGACTGATTAGCCAGTCTCCAAAGAGAAAATTACCTCAACATTTCCACTTCCAGCTGTGTGGATCAATTATCCCGATTTTTTTCTAATTCACTTTGAATATTAGGTCTTCGCCCTTAGGGTATGTTAAGTATAATATGGTTTTGCCATCACATCCAAATTTTTTTCTCCCTAGATGGGAATGCAAAGAACCACTTTTTTTTTTTTTTTCTTTATGCTGTCACCAGCTTTTGCCAAAATCCTTTTATAGTCTTGAAAACCAGTTATGTCAGAAGAAAGTAGTGAATATTTTTTTATTTGGAGGTATTCATGTGCGGATCCATAAAATGTAAGAGAATAGTCTGGAGAGTTTAAGATTAAATTAAATAATGAGTTTGATAAATGCTTGGAGATTTTAAGTTGTTACACTGAACTATATTCTGCCTTTGGATTTACCTGTTCAGCTCTGGTGAACTTCAGTTTAACTTGCATAATTTGACTGAAACTAGGAAATAGCTGAGAGTATGGTTCAGAAAGGCACAGGTATAACACACTTGGATTTTCAAGTTTTCTTGGCTGGGGGGTAACCCATATTCTATTGTAGGTCAGATTTCAGTAACTTTTGCTTCCTTGGTTAAATGTTTATTGGTTGAATTTGCTTGTTTCTGTGCAGCAGTTGTCAAGGAAGGAAGAAAGATTTCTCTGTGTGCAATGAGGCTGTACTTGCAGTTTAAAGGGAATTTAGAATCAAAGTAGTCCAGTGTTTTGTGTGACAGGCCATTAGAACTGAGGTCTTAGATTGATGGCACAGGGTGTTAAGATGGTAAGTGAGGTACTGTGCAGTTCCCAGTTAATATAACTAATAAAAGCATAGGCTTGGAAATAAAGCTGCTGTATGCCTGTCTGAGCACTTCACAGGCTTAATGATTTTGTTTTCGAAGTCAAAGTAATAGAAGTTCCTTATGGAAACTGATGGTGATGTGTGTGAAATTTCTTTTTTCAAGAACCAGACATAATCTTTTCCTGAAGTCCAAATTATTTTCTTTGCTACATCCCTCTTTCCTTGTTAAACTGGGGAAATTGAACAGGTGGTGAATCATTAAAAATATATATAGGGAAATGTGTCAGGAAGAAAGAGTGAAAAAATCTGTATTGCATCCCTGAATTCTGCTTTATTTCTGTGATTGAAACCCACACTATTTAAGTGTGCTTCCTATATTTTTTTCCATGATGCTTTATGCTTTTTGAGAATTTACTGATTCTGAATTATTTTGGAGGTGGCATAGTTGGCTACAGCACCAAACATTAACAAGTGATTTAGATATAATATAATTAGAACAACTGGAATGTTTTTACATTAGCTGCATGTATATTTGTGTCTTTGAAGTCTCATAGGTAAATGCCAGAAGTATCTGAATAGACTTGCATGTAGGGAATTTTATGTTCCAGTATTTGACCACATATGGCAGCCCATAGCTGAAAGCACTTGCTTGGCAGTTTTAAGTTTTAATGTAGTGTATCTGAACAAGCTTCTTTTCCTTATCCTGGAATTCTTCAAACAAACCTTTATTCAACCTCATGATAGTTGAAAGAGATTGGGGTTTTATCCTTGGTGTGTTTATTCTTAAATGCTTCAGTACCTTGGCTCTTATTTTTGTTCTCTTTTAAGCCCTTTGTTGTCACTATGCTCTTTTATGGAGATGTATTCACTCTGGTTGATGTACTTCATTGCAACTCAAATAAGCAGTATCTATGGCAGCTGTATTTTTTCTTAATTCCCTGGGGGACAAATTCAGAATATTTGCCTCTATAGGCAGATAAAAGGAGCATGATGGTAGGATTCTTTGGTCCTAATGGGGCAAAAATTGTTTTATGTTCCTGCTCATGAGTTTGTCAATCTTCAAAAGCCAATGTTTCCACTGAGGCAAGGTGAAAAAATTTATCTCTGAAGGTTACATCCATATGGTACTGTGTTATGTACCCACTAAATTTTTATTTTTCCTTAACAGACCTTATTCCCCCTAAAAAGAAAATATTTATAGGTGCCAAAAAACAGGTTGACTGAAAGAAGTGAAACAGATTTTTTTTTTCACATTCTCTAAAGCCATCAAAACACAGGTAATAAGAAAGATTGTTCTTTAAGAGGGCCTCAGTGAGCAAATGGATTTGCTTCCATGGTGGTGTGAGGAGACACATTCTTCAGAATTATTCCAGAAGAACAAAAATCTAATTCATCAAAGTCATCATGCCACAGCTGTTACAACAATCTATCTCCTACTGAATGCGAGCCAGCTAATTTTTGAGAAGTGACATTTTTCACAGTTTATTGTTTTCTCATCAACATGGCACCAACCACATCAAATACAATCACCCACTGATGTTGGCATTGATGAATTAGCCTTGTGCTTTCTATTTACAGATACAGAAGTTTCAATTTCTTTGGGTGAAAAGAGAAGTTTTAGGTAGAATGTAGAGTTTTCTTTCTGGTCTGTGTGAATGTTTTCCATGTTCAAGTACTTGTTAAGCTGTGCTGGAATTCAGTAGCATAACTGAGCATTTTTACAGAAACACAAAGAGATCTGCAAAACTTCACCAGACTTTTTCAATGGATTGTGGATGGGTGAAGCATTTTAGCTCCATTCATTACCATAACTTGAACTATATTGCTCTTACTCTTTCTGAGGTCAACAGTTGTGTCCCTCTGCAGTAATTTGTCATACAGATATGACTGTACAAATGTAGTAGATGCTGGTAAGAGCTGTAGGCTACAAGGAGGAAAACTGTCTGGAAATAATCTTCTAGCTAGTCTGATGTGTGAAGACAACTGAGGTACTCCACGGTTTGGAATTCACACTCATACAGGGCCCTTTTTAAAATATATATTTGCAACATATACAGTGTTGACCATGATAAACAGAAGCATGTCCACCCACAGTGTTTGAGAAGAGAAAGTTCCTTCCAACCTGGATCTGTCCAGTTCTTTCTCATGATTCTTTTACGTATGAATTTCAGTAGCAAGAGCAGCCATAGTGCTGAGATACTCAAAAAATGCATCTGCACCATGAGAAACTTCCTTTTAGATCTCCTGCATAAACTATAACAATAAAAATTATCTTGGCAATTATTTTTCATCTGTGAAACAAGCTTTTGTAAAGCTGTGACTATAATTTTTCTAGCACAGAACTCTTTGTACTCCCTTATTGTTACCATATGCGGAGCTTTTTTGCAGTTCAGCCACTCCCTGAATAGCCAAACTCTGAACAATTTCTTTTGTTCCTTAACTTGCTTACTTCTAGACATAACCCGTCCATCTTAAAATTGCAAAGGAGCTATTAGGAGTATTCAGACTGCAAGTAGGACTCTCAGCTAAAAGTCTTGCAATGTAAAGCAATGTTGCTTCAAGAAAATTTTGGAAATGGTACCTGGCACTTTTGGTTTACTTTGGAATATTTAAAACTGTTCCTCATCTTCCATTTTATTCCATTATTGATAATTTTCATAATCTAATTTAGGTTAATATGGACACTAAAGCCACTTCATGAAATTCATGGCTTCAGGTCACCTGTCCATTTGTTTCCTTAAATTCAAATGCCTAAAAAGTATTGAAAAACACAAACATTTTCTTTTATTTCACAAGATCAGCAAAATATGTTAGCTGCCACTTTTGCTCAGCAGATAACTATTAACATTGGCATGTTGCTTTACATGTGCATGCTGAATATTTCTCTGCACTAAAGGCAGTGCACTTTACATGTGGATTAAAATATAAATTTGAATAACTTCTGGTTATGTTCAGGAACTGAAGTCTCAATATTTAGGTTAGGTTAAACTTTAAACTAGGTTTAGGCATGGTGTAACTTCTCTGGTTGATGGAGCCTTGGTGCTGCAAGTAATCACTCTCCAGGTTTTATCAGGATGTGGCTTCCAGGACTCTCCTGTGCTTCCACACTATGCTTTGAGAAACTTGTTGGTTTGATAAAGGTGATCTTGTAGGATTTTTTTTTATGAGAGAGTTTATACATGGCTTGAAAACAAGTGAGAGATGGCTAGGATTACAGGATAATTCTGTCAAAGGAATTAAGAAACCATGAGAATGAAATCAGTGAGGTGTTTTCTGGAGTGTTTGTAGTTCAGCTCTTGAATGATTAATTTTACACCAGTGTTTTAAATGAGTCTAGGAAAAACAAGGTGTTTCTGAAGGCTGAATGTGATCAAGTCTCTAGTAGTTAAGATGGGGATACATGAGTTTCTGGTCAAAAAAATCAAGCAGCCTAACAGCACTGTCGATTTTGTTTTTAAAGAAACCCACTTCATTTAAACGTCTACATCTCTAGCTCAGAACACAGTTATACTTTGCAATCTCCAGGTGATGATCCATCTAGCTGAATTTTATGTCTCAGGTAGTAACAGATACAAATTGCTTGAAGGAAGAGTTCTGGAAACTCTGAAATTGGCTTTTTTGAAAGAGCCTTGTAGTGCTTTATTTGTCATTGTCAGTAATTTTTCTTTTTTCAATAAAGGGATTTTAGAGAGGCTCAGCTCATCTTTCTTGTACTCTTTTAGTTTGTTCTTTTTCAGTAGATTTTCTCCTGCCCGTGACTTTTTTTTTGTTTGGTTGGAGTTTATTTCAGTAATATCCTGAGTGTTGGCCAGAGAGACTTGTTGCAGGTTGGTTTAGTGCACTTTTCCCACACATGGAGCAAGTGACTTCTGTACCTGGACTGTTGTCTCCCACTAATCCTAACAGTAATCATTTTCAGTAATTGAAAAAGAACCAATAATATTTCATCAATAGAAGAGATTTAGCTTGTTGATGATCTTAACTGTGCTCATTGTTTGCATAGCTCTAAAGCAAAATTTCACTAAAAAGGGATTTCATCAGACTTGCTAGAAATTATATATCCTTCCTAGGAATACTATATTAAATCTAATAAAGTCATCCTTGGTAAACTTGTAATTAAACAAAGGGAAAAAAGAAAGAAATAAATAATTTAAAAAATAATTAATAATTTTAATAGTATCATAATGAGGAAACCTGACAGTGGTGGGTTTTTTGACTTCTATCAATCTAAACTGAAATAGGTGTTTTGAAAAGGCAATGTGTCATCTTTCACCTCACCAGAGCTTACTTGGGATGATGAGTAAACCTGCAGCTTGAGACATTTTCTTTTTTTTTTTCTCTCTTCCACGTAGTTATTTTTAAGCTTTGGCATAGTAACTGGCATGCAGCTCATAAAGCTGCTGTGAAGCTGATGCTTTCTCCTGCATCTCCAATTATCTGTGTATTAACATGAGAGATTTTCAAGCACCTGCAAGTAACAAGCTAACAGTTGCATTTATAGTAGATTGTTTATAAATGTGAAAATACATCAGTCACATAATTTTGTCAGTATGAGTTTCTAATTTCTGAAAAAACCAAACCAATAAAAAAAAAATCAAACAAAAACCCCCCTTTCTTTATACTAGGTGTGGTTTTTTCCTTATAAAGAAGGAATAATATCTGTTTTCTGTTTATTATTTGTCCTGGTTCACAACTCAGTGCTCTGATGAATATTCCTTAATCAAAAAAGATCACTGAAGTATGAGTGGAGAAGTTAAGAGTAAAAAGATAATCCATACCTTTTTCTTTTTCTTTGCTTAGAGGATTCTTTTATCAGACAGTAAATTTCCACATATGATATCTTTTGTTATCTTTCCAATGAGAAATTTCTGAAGAAATTATTATCACATTAAATCTGCTTTAAGTAGTAACATTTGCCATCTATTTGACAAAAACTCTCCAAAGATTTCTGATGCCCTTGCTTGCATAGTCATTTTCTAACAAGACACTTAAAATATTTACCTGCAGAGCAATAAAAAGAAAAAAAGATATTGCTTAAATGGAAAACAACTGATTTTGTGAAGCACTGAAAATGCTTTCCTCTGAGAGACATTCTCCTTTCAGTATTCTTGAGGAGTGAAAACTACTGTGTGCAAAACCAGCCTGAGATGCCACTCATGCTCTCCTACCTCTCATGTGTTGTCTCCATCCGTAATAGGGTTACTAGACAGGTAGTTAGGTGATAAGTTAAGAGTTGGGCACTATTTTGAAAAAAGGAAATTTACTGTACAAACAACTTCAGAGGATTCTGGAGGTAAGAAAAAAAAAAAGGTGCATGTTATAGTGTAAGTAAATAGTGTAATGGTTTTTATACCCAGCTGGCAACTCAGCATCCACATAGCCCCTCACTCAAACTCCCCTGGTGGGATGGGGGAGAGATTTGGAAGGCTAAAAGTGAGTAAACTCATAGGTTGAGGTAAGGACATTTTAATAGTTAAAGCAAGACAAGGGATTAACTCATTGCTTCCCATGGCAGGCAGGCATTCTGCCATCTCCAGGAGAGCACAGCTCCATCACACCTAGTAGTTAACTGGGAAGACAAAGGCATCACTGAATGTAAGCTTCCTTCCTTTTTCTACCTCCAGCTTTATACGCTGAGCACGATGCACTGTGGTATGGAATGTCCCTGGCATCAGTTGGGATCAGCTGTCCCAGCTGTGTCCCCTCCCAACTCCTTGTGCAGCCCCAGTCCCCTCTCTGTTGGGGTGGGCTGAGAGGTTGAAAAGGCCTTGGTGCTGCATAAGCACTGCTCAGCACTCACTGACACATCTCTGTTATCAACACGGTTTGCAGCAGAAATGCAGAACACAGCCCCACATGCTGCAAAGAAATTTAACTCTTTTCCAGCAAAACCTGCTGCATCCAGCCATAGCATACATTTAAAAGTGGTAGTGGAAACCTAGAGGGAAAATGCACAGTCCAGAAGAACCACTTTTAATACCATCTGTACTATTTACAGTAACTGAAAAAATATTTAGTGTACATTTGTTGTCTAAACCTATTCATCCATTTCTTCATGATTCATTGTCTTGTCTAGTTTTCTAAACTGCACTACAGGGATTACGTTAGGGAAGACCATGTATTTGGTTCATCTTGACAAAAATTACTTGCTAATCAGCAGTAGCAATTATGTTATAGAAAGTAGTTCGATCTACATAGCATGGCTCTGAAGACATTCAGGTTTAAGTGAAAGACAGACTATGGCTTGAATTCTTTCTCTAAAAATTAATGAAAAATTTTAAATATCCTTATCTCAGGAAAATTACTTGGAATTTCAGTGCAATCTAGTAATGAATGTCAGTAAGTATTGTCATCTATAGGAGTTTTCTCAGTGCTTCCTGAAGCAACATAATGTACTATTTCAGCTCATCTTTGTCATCTAGACTGTATTTTTTGTGGAGTTTCTAATATTTGCTGTTTTTTAAAAAGTGCTTTATCTCTCTTTCTAATGCTAGAAAGAAGTAATTGAGGAAAGAAGTAAATTACCATGTTTGGCTGTTAAAGAGTCAGTATTTTTATAATGAAGGAATAGTATTCTGTTTCACAGTCTTTTTTTCTTCTGGAAGGCAGTATGTCTCAAGACAGTTTTGCTTTCTTCCTGTATTCTACAAAGCAAATCCCAGAAGACATTTTGAGATGTCAGACCAAATAGCCCTGATAAAAATGGAGTCATGGGAGAAATTCCCATTATTTTCCATTCCTGTAGAGAAACAGATGCTTCTCTACAGTCTGCTGGGAATTTCTGAGTCTTCTTTCAGAGGCTCTTTGAGATGCTACATACAGTCCTTTAATTCAAGTACAGGACCTATGTAGCATGGATAAAGAGTAGACAAAAAATCCAGTTGTAGTTTTAAAACACTTGTCATTGTAAAGGAGCACAAATAGTATTTTTTTCCTATGATAATGAAACATTCCTTAAAAACAGTGCTTATATTCACAATACAAGCACTAATACAGGTGCAAGAGCTGTTGAATGGTGCCTGTAAGCCAGTTTAACTCCGTAATCTTCCTTCTACAGTACTTGCATAATCATTTTCTGCATTCATTCATCATAAGAATAATTAAATCTTTTGGGCTAAGTTTACAGCAGACCTAACAGTTAAACTTATCTGCTGTCCCACAAAGCCCTTTTGGGGAATTTTATATACTTACTATGACCTTGCTGTTGAGTGTTTTAGCTGGTAATATCTCTAGCTTGTTTTCAAGAAGTTATTCGTAGCCAGAGTTTGGCTCAGCCTTTATTTCTGTACTTGCAGCAGGTGTATGTAAATATCACTTGGTAAATATCCTGTAGTACCCACTGCTAGAAAAAATCTGGGATAAGTAATAAGTTGGAAATGCCTTAATTTTTGGGGTGTATAGAACCATATTTAGAAATTTGCTAAATAATTATGAGAAAAATAGTTAGTGTTATATGTGTGCTGCATGTGTGGAATCAAGAAGCACAGAGGAAACATAATAATAAAAGCTCTACCATTTTAATCCACTGGATAGTGTTGCTTTCTTCTTCCTTGCTACCAGGAAAGTACTGTCCAGAGATAACATCTGAAAGATAGTGTAGGTCGTCCCAACAGTCACAAATTTCCCTAGGATGTCAGCATATAAATAAGGTGGTGGTCATGCAGACAGCCAGGATACTGATGACCCGTTTTACACTCTCAGCATGTCACCCACTCATGATGTGACAGGAAACCACAGCGAGGGCTGGCAGGAAAGTGAGGTAAGGCATTTCATTCCCACAGGGCTTCCCAGACACACTAACTTGTTATTGGATCTGACAAGTAGGTTACTGCATGGGCTTCTTACAAAGCCAATACTGTACCAAAAATAATGAGTTTGACAATGTGTGCATCCAACTGATGGCCCTGTTCATGTGAAGTATGTCTGGAATTTTTGGCATAGTCCAGGATCTAGGGTGGAAGAAGACAGATACTTAGGGAACTCACTAGATGATAGGGCAGCAGTTTTTCATAGTGCTTATTGTTTACTTGATAGCTTGTTGAACTAGCTCAGTATATGTCTACCTATATGTAGTACATATTATTATTTATTAGTGATAGTTGAGAAGGTATGAGTATACACTCCTGGATGAAGTCACGAGAATCCCTGCAGACCTGATTTAGACTAAACTTTTACACTGATTGTTAGCTCACAAGCCAAAGTAGTGCTTAGGAAGGGGGCTAAATGCAGCAAGGATGAAAAAGATCAAAACCAGCAAATGTTACATGCTCAGCAGCAGTGATCCAAATCTAGCAGTGAGAGCAGTCAGCCCTCAGGGGCTGTATGCTTAGAGGGGCAGACTGAAGCTCCAGGGAGAAAGTCTGGATGCATTTAAGAGAAAGCTTCTCTTCAGCAAACACAAAGCAGTGTCTCATTTGCATAGGGCAAATACCTGGGAGCTCATGATTTCCGCTTAAAACATTAATTTAAGGGCAGAAAAACTGCCGTACTCTGCCTGGTCTTATTTCATTGCCAGTGAAAGTTAACCTGCTCATTGTCAGAAAACATAGCAAATAAACATCACATTTAAAATTAATCCAACTTTCTTTAGCCCTCTTCTCTCTCCTCTGATCACATAAACAGGCAGTTGCTACAAGACCGATTACTCAGTTTCAGCAGTATACATCCACTTTAAATCCTTTGTATAATTTGGATTCATATAACTGCAACCAACTTCTGGATTCTTAAGAAAGTAACTTATGAAGTACTAGTGAGGAAAATTCCCTGTTTCCCAAGGGAAAAAAGACAAAGTGGGGTAAGGTACAGGACTTCTCAGAGAAGATGTATGTGGAAATCTTTAGTATCCCTGCAAATGGCATGAGCTAAAGTTTCTTATTTACAATAATTTCTGTAATGTTAATTTAAATACAAATTGGTTATGAGATTTTATGTTGCAACCACATAAATAAATAGGCTAAGTAAGTAGCTGTTTTCTGTTATTTAAAGAAATAACAGAAATAAAATAATAAAGCAAGATGCATTATTTCATATGTTTGGTTATGTTGAACCACTGTGATTTGCCAGACCAACAATTCCTTCATTGCATGTTGAACCTGTCTTTTGTTAAACATCAGCTATTGCCTGGCTATTTCTCACCATGCTGTTTTTATCAATTCTGTCTTAGGTCTGCTTCTTTTGTTGTTTCTTTTCTGTGCCTTCATTCTCAAAATGTATTGCATTTAGCTGCTGACACAGTTACTCATCTTCTAAAGTCCACAGTATTCCCTAAGTCTTTTTTTGCCCCCTCATCTTCAGTGTTTCTCTGATTTAACTGTTCCATTTTGTTTTGACTTTTGATTATCCCAGGGTCCGATTGGTATGGATGGAAAGCTGGTAGGTGATTTGTTCAAAACCAGTGTAATTTAGGTCTTTCACGTATTCCCCTCTTTGCTTTTTAAAATTACGTATGCCGAAATGTATATTAGTCAAATACTGGCTTCCTTCAGCATACCTTAACCTAGCAGTAGCAATCCAGTAGCATGGATTTTTAATAGGTTGCTGAAAAGCCACTTCAATATTTTTTGCCTGTGCAGGGAAATGGAGGTCAGTCCTGCTTCTCCTATTCACTTATCATTTTCTGTCTGAATTAGATTGGAAGGCAGATGTTCCTCCTTGGGTGCTCTGTCCAAGGGTAATTTTGTGGTGCCTTTCAAACAGCAGGATACCACTTCTGACTACATTTCTGCGACTCTTCCTTCTTTCACAAATTCTTAATTTTTGTGTTTTAATTTCTGTGCCTGAATTGTGTTGGCTGATTAAATCTGAACAGCCTCGTGTACCATAATAAATGCATTTGTGTGATATTCCAGATATTCGTTAGGGGTATGCTGCTTGAATTAAGTTCTAAATAACATTTAATTTTATACAATGCATTTGTTGATGCATTTTTACTTGTGTGTATATTTGTATAGCTTTAGGTTTAGATATATGAGCCTGAAAGTTTATGTTCCCAGCTCCTTAGAGATTAACACTGTGGCAAAGGTGTGAAAATCCAGTTTTGGCACTTTCTCTTGCTGTTCCTTTTGCTCCCTCTCTTTTCTCCCTTCCCAGGGCACCCCTTTTTACTGATACTCTGGATACCTATTTTCTTTTCTATACTTTTACTTACTACAAGCTCCATTTCTTTTGCAAGCTCAGCTTGTTACCTTGCAGTGTCAGCTTTCATTTTCTCCTCTTTCTCTGCTTTTTGAGATTTCTTTGTACTTTTAAGTAACTTGTTTGTAAAATTTGCAACATGCAGTCAATTAGCTTTTTCTTTATTCTCTTTTAGGGGATTGATAACTTACTTCTTGACTTTAGTTACACCATAGATATTTTCTTTCTGTTTGAATATAATTTATATATCAGCAGCTAATATTAGGTTCAATTGCTAGGAGGGGATTAATTGACAACAGTAGAAGACCTTCCATCATGGCAATTAGAATAGGTTGCCAAATCCCTTTGTTTGCCTCAAAATAGTTTATTCAGCTAGTTAAATAGGAATATAGAAAGGGGAAATGTTCTGAAAATTGAAACGATGAGATATTATGCAGCTATACTCACTGTAATAATTTAGATTAAAAAAAAAAAAAAGGCATTATTCAGTTGGGATACTCAAGTACATGAGCAATAATCCGGGGTTCAAAGTAGCAACCACCAAAATCCACCTAATCAGTAAGTGGTGGTGGGACTGATCCCTAAACGCCTGCAAAGACAGCAATTAGTTGGTAGCTAGAATCAATGAATCAATTTTAGAGTATATAACAGATTTCATTAGACAAAAATCATAGTAATGCTGACTTTTCAGTCTTGAACAGTATTTTCTCCTTGTTGGTTATCTAAAATATAGAGAAAGACTTACAGCTAAAACATTTTAATCCACAAGCAGCAGGAACTGGGGGCAATTTATGCAGCAGTGAACCAGACTGATTTCAGCAGTCCTGAGGCCATTTTGGGAACACAAGCAGATAAATCAAGATTGAGCTTGCTCCAATGAGCTATAATATCAGATTGAATTCATGTTTAGAGAGTTTTTTAATGAACACCCAAGTAACTTAATGAGCTTTATTCCTGACCCTTTCACAACATGCAAAAATGCGAGATGGCAAAATTAACAGCCCCTTTTTTGTGTCCCACACTTTGAATTGCTGTTGTGTGACAATAACCCTTTACAATTAAGAATGTCAGTGTGTTGTGATGCTTTTCTACCTATACCTTTGTTAGAAGAGCTGATGAGTTCCATAATTCAGTGCCTGCTCCACCCTCTGGGTAGTGTCGCTTCCTGGATCACTTTTGAGAAGGGAAAATTCTACTGTAACTGCAGTGGCTAGTAGGGCAAGGAGTGGATAAGATTACACAGAAATATTGAAGGATTAGGAACCATTGTAAAAACTGGAAAATAATTACCTTCAATAATGCAAATTTCCTTCCATGCTGTAGGAGCTAATAGCAGAGGGGTTAAAATCATCCTGGTTTTGAGTACTTTTGTATTCAGCATCTGCATTTATAGCTAAATGCAGGATAATTGTAATATTGGCAGCATATATAAACTAAGAGTAATGCAGCAAGTATAGTCCCTGATATCTCATAGAATTTTCTGTCTACTTGAGAGAAAATTGTCCTATAAAAATTCATTTTGCAGCTTTTTCTGTATTGGAGACATGAAAGAAGAGTAATTATAAATGCTCAGTACCAGAAAGGCAAAGTAGTGGTGCTATTGAGAGTAGAAAACACTTTTGTGGGAGCACGATTGCAACCCTCACCTCATATTCAGTTCAGGTTATGTTTCTGTTATGTATATATGTCTCTTGTATCATACATGTAGCATGTACCATGTGGACACTTAGAAATTTCTATGTCTTAGATGAAGGGGAAAAAGTCAGTTTTCAAATCTCATTGTTGAAATATATATGCATGTATTCTGTTCATTTGCTTTCTACTGCTTTAAATCAACTCTTTGTTGAAACATTTTGGTAATTTTAGACCTTCATTTAAGTTTTTGATTTTTAAATTTATATATGTCGGAGACAGCTTTAATCCTTTGGTCAAAATATATTGCAACTTTAGATATTCTCGTGAGCAAACGTTTTCTGAATTTTATGTATAAAGTTTGCAGGCACAGACCTCAGTTTAGGTAATTTATACAATTTTATTGTACTGGCAATCAGGAACAATTTTATTGTTCCTGATGATTTTAAGATCAGGTATAACATAAAATAGCTTAAAACCTGCTGTGAGGGGAAGATTGAGGTAATATATGAGTGCTGAGGAGTCTCAGTCATATTCATTAACCCAGCATGATGTGTAACTTCACAGAGCTCACCAACTCAGAACGTTTTAGCTAATACTTGAACTGCTAACCTCAGCCAGTAAGTTTGGGTTTTTTTTATATTCTCTATGGTGCAGTTTTGTTCTAAGAACAAATAGAAAACTGCAGCATCCCCAACAAGGAATACTTTATGCTGCATTCAGTGTAAAGATTAGATAGCCACAATAATTCTGTATTTTACTATTATTTCTCTGTAATGTGATTCCATATATTTAAAAAATATTTTAAAAGCTTTGTGTGAATTTAAATACCATTTTATTGTGGTTTTTAATTGGCACAAGAAATTTTATTAGTTACTATAAAAAACATTTCTTTATTTGCTTTTCATGTTGATAATGGTTCCCAGTTGAAATGTTTCCACCTCCCACCACATCTAAAATTGCCCAGAATCACAGGATGGTTGAAGCTGGAAGCTGGAACTGGTTACACCAGTTGACCTTGGAGGTCGTCTCGTGTAACTCTCTGCTCAAGTAGAGCTATCTCGAGCAGCTTGCCCAGGATCATGTCTAGATGTTTTTTGAGTGTCTTCAAGAATGGAAACTCCACAATCTCCCATGGTCCTGTGCTTGGTTAACAGTCAAAAAAAAAGTGTTTCCTGATGTTCAGACAGAAAAATTTCAACTCTCTGTAAAACTACCTTACAGCTGAAGTGGTTTTATAAGATTTAAAAGAACTCTCCATGCTCAGTTTCTGTCAACAAAAGGAAACATAGTTTCAGTTTAAGTGAACTATTATTTTAATTATCATAAAACACCAGAGGCTAAGCTAGCCCTAGGCATTTAAAGGAATTCTCTCTAAGGAGAAATATGTAATTATTTTTCTCTGTCCTTACAGTGTGAGCTGATTGTCTGGGTCATGTTGTTTATAGTCACAGCTACTGTACTGTTTGCTAAAATAATTTTTCTTCATGCAAATAATTTCTGTTAAGCACAGTAAAATAATTCATGACTTTCACCAGTTTTTCTGGTCTAAGGAAATCAGGGATAGGAATTCTGCTCTGTAAGGGCTTGCAGCAAGAAGAAATACAGTTCTGCATTGTGCAAAGGGTGCCTCTCCACTTGTCTAGGGGTGATCTAAGGGGGATGTTGATTAATAAGAGAGACTAAATATATCAGCTGTCTTCGTGGATTGACTGACAAAAGCTCATTTCAGGCCTTCCACAATTGCTGTTTTAAATACTGGGTTTATACTTGCTTAAAAGTGCGGCGCCTGTAGCAATGGCAAAAAGACTACTGTTTGTCCAGCAGTGTGTTCCTCCAGTTTTGAGACTTTGTTCTTTCAATAAGCAGTAACAATACATAATTAGCATTTCCTTAAAGCATGGAGGTGAGCCATAATAGAAAAATAAAAGAGGAAAAAACCCATAATACCTGCTCTGAATCAGCTCAGCAATTCTGGCTCCTTTCTTGCTTGAGAACTGTCAATTAGGTTTTCCTATCATTTCCAAATCATTAAGAATATCTAAAATAAGAAGTTTCTCAAATGCACTTTTGATATGTTTCTGTATTTTATTTCTAAAATCAGTTAGTTGCAAGAAAGTTCATCAGCTTGAATTAAAACACCCAAATTCAGTATCAACCAACTTAAGAGTCCAAAATCTGACTTCAATGCAGTCACTGTATGTTTTGTTCTCCTTATTAGAGAGCACCGTAACTATTTTCAACTATTCATTTTAGTTCATCCTTGTCATAACTTTCCATAACCTTTTGTTTTTCTTGTTTTTTTTTCAGGGTCAGCCTGGTCCTCAAGTAAGTGCCATCTTATTTTCTTATATAAGTAACAGTTAAATACAGGGCCCACTGAGCTCAAGTTGTCTACAAAGTATTTTACTATATTTTTTGATCCTACTGTAGTAAGATAGAAACTGGTAACCATTGCATAATTCTGTAAGAAAAATACTTCCCTAGAGAGAAATATGCCCCCACATATGGCTAAGTTCCCTCAGCTGTCTGACCAGATGGTGGGGTTAACAACATAATACTGAATAGAGCAAATCTCCTAACTATGGCTTGAAACTTTGCCACCAGACTTTAAAGCAAGATAAAATAACTTAGCAAATGTGTAGCAAATGTAATACTTCAACTGCTTATTAATCACATACTAATAATGTTGCTATAATCCAGGCACCCCTCAGTTATTTTAAATATTGCACTGCTAGCTATTTTGATTAATTAGATACACTGCTTTGAATTAGTTCTGCTTTATTTAAGAATAGTAGAACTTTGTCCTGTGAGCTGTAATTGAAGACGTAGAAATCTAAGGATGTAACTTCAGTTCTAAGGAAGAAAAAGACCATCAGAAAGGAAACATTACATATAGCAAAAATTAAATGTGAATTATTTGAGTGCTATAAAAATATGGAAGAGCAAGGAAATACAAAAAAAAAAAAAAATTACCAATCCGGTACCAATGCCATACTTAGTGGAATCAGTTGAGAAACTCAGGCTTTTTGTATGCTCCATATGCTTTGTGGGAAATAAGCTTGGTGTGTGGAACTGTCTTAGCACAATTCAGTTGCCCAAACCAGGTTTTCTGTGAGGGCCTTTTATATTTCAGAATCATAATTGAAAGTTAAAGCTTTACCACCTTATTGAATGCCAATTTTTTTTTAGTTAAGATTTTCATTATGAGAAGCGAGCATTTATTTTAGATTGTTTAGTTTCTGAACATAATCTTCTGTTGAAAGACAGATTGATTTACAAACCCTCAAACCACTTGACCTGAATGCACAGTGTCTTTGCAGTGCCAGGCTCTGTTTAACAGAACTGTGTAAGAAATCCATATGATGCTGGAGATAACCACTGCCCATGGCACTTATATTTCACAATAGGCTCTTGATGTGTAGGCTATACAGAGAGGCATCTTCAGCCTCTGTGCTGCTGGGGATTGGTTAAGAGAGACTGTAATTCTGTCTGGCACTGTAGCTCTGAACAAGCTCTGTTGAGGACCTGAGGCTGGTTCTTGAGCCTATGGGCTGCCCTCTAGTTGATGTTAACTTGTGCTGCCACCCGTGGCCTTTCCTTCTGGGTTTGGAGCCCCACCTCCCACATTGCAGTTGCCTAATGCTTGTAAACAGCTGCTCAGTCTTCCAAGCTCATATCTCTACATGAAGTGCCCTGGGATAGCTGTAGGCAAGGAACCACCAGGGAGATGGCAGCGTGCAGTGCTGTTTCAAGGGCAGAAAGGCAGAGAAATCTCATCACGGGTGTAAGAGAAGTGAGGTGCAAACCAAAGAAAAAGCCCTCTAAAAATGTTCCCCATGTTTAAAGAGAGAGTTCTTACATGTTAACTTCAGTAATTCCTCCCAGTGGAAATGTTCACCTCTGGGTCATCACCATTGTCCTCAGCAGCATGTACCATTATCATTAACAATGCCTTTCCCTTCTTTTCAGCTCAAGATGCTCTTATTGTGTCAGGAGGATATGTGTGTACGCAGTAATTTCGACTGGCTGATTGAGTCCAGGAATAATTCTTTTGGGAGCACTGGTAGGGAAGACATAAGGGCATGAAACAGAGTTGTGTTCAGCTTTACATTAGGATTCCTAAACCCAGAAGCTTGTGTTGTGTAGGTGTTGACCTACGAGGTGTCTACGTACTCCTGGCAGTCAGTGAAGGTGAAGTCAATACTCAGTGCACCTAGAAACCTGTCCAGCTCATGGTGAACTCCTTGGGCTCAGTTACACTGTCTGCATTCAGGCATTTGTTGCTGTGTGAATTGATCCAGCGTATCCGGCCTCAGCCGCTGGCTGGTTTATGTACTCGGGCTGGAGTCTGTGTTGGGCTGTGGTTGTAGCTGTCAGTCACAGGCAGCTGTCTTGGATACCTAGGGAATCTCTCACATGACACTAGCTGTGCACATTCATGCCTCCTCATTCCCGATTCTGACTGTAGGCAGCTACTGAATCAGATAACCACTCTGCTGAATTGCCTTCTAGCCAGTGTTGACATCTACGAGTCCCAGGCAACTACATAGAGGCTGTACATTTAGAAGTTTATCCCAGAATTTCTTCCCATACAGATAAAATAAATCAAAACCCCTTGGCATGTCATTAAGTAATGCAGAAATTCCAGCCTATTATGATTTTTAACAGTTTCCCTGGTCTTAACTGTGTCTGTGAGAAATTCAAAATTTAAAGTATTGATCAGTTGGGTTAGTAAGTAAAGGCTTCCTGGCTTCAAAGAACAAAATTGCTATGCTGATTGGAGAAGCACTTAGAAAGTTTCTGGTGTTCTAGCCATGGAAGTCCATGCTAAGGTCAGGGATAAATTCTAATCATTTCTATACTCACTGTTTTATTAACCCCCATTCTTTTTCACTCTGGTTTTATAAAGTACATATTATATTCACCTAACACACACCTAATTACTGGGCACATCCTCCTATCATTTTAATTTTTTTTACTGCTTATTTTCTTCAAAAACAGATGACAAAATATAATATTGCTTCACATTTCCCCATTTTAAATAACAAGAAGCTTTATTACAACTTACAGGCATGATTTTTTTTCTTTCAGTAAAAACTTATGGGTCTGTTGTATTTCTCTGAAAAGTAAAGATCACAATAAAAAAAACATAAAGAATTTCTAGCCTAAGCTTTTAAAAAAATCAAGTCCCTTCTTATGATTTTGGTTTTCCTGCTAAAAAGAAATACCATGTAAATTGTGTTCTTCTGTTGAAGAGCAAGTAATAAACTATTTAACATTTTTGCTGAAATTAAATTCTGACTCTTGAATGACCCAAAAAAAAAAAAATCAGCTTTTTATTCTCTGGAATATAAATATATATTTAGATTAGCTTGAACCAGAAAGGGTTTTTCTCCCAGTAAATCTATACAACCAAATTCTGCCCATAGTTTCTCTTTTTTAAATAATGGAAGTATTCCTGCTTGTCAGACAACAAAGTTTAGCTTCTAGTCTCACATTAATTGTGTAAGAAATGTACTATCTGGGTAAAGAGAGAAGGCTGGCTATTTTAAACTTTTTTTGTTGTTTAGAGGTAAGGCTCATGTAAACACTAGAAGCCATGCTTTTAATACTATGGTGAAGAAAAACAAAACAACCCTTTAAAGAAATGTTGCTGAACTAAAACTATTAAAACTGTAAGTGTGGGGTAGAGTGGTGTTTTGGTGTGACTTGGTCTCAGCCAGGCAACTTTTTCCTTCTTTGGGGCAGTATGCTCTCCCTGGCCTATCTCTAGCACAACATTCTTTGTGTCTCATGTCAGTAGGCATGAGCACTCTCTGTGTGGGACTTTGACATACAGCAGCCTCACAGATGCTTCTCCTTTCCCTTTGGTGGCTGTCCAAGTCTGCATTAGAAATGAAAAAAGTGTTAATGATTGATATTTGTTTTCATGAGATTCTTGTTTTGCTTTGTGTGACACGTCCACGGACGTGATGTTGTAGCAGCCTGAAATTTCCCAGTGCCTGGTGCGCGATAAAGAGTTTCCATAGCGATTGTGGTGACAAATGTACGTGTGTCTTTTTTTCACCATCAAGCATCAGGGTCTGTGACTAGAGTATTTTTAATTTTTGATGACAGAGATTCTGATTAATGGTTAAACTGGCTATTACTGGTTTGTGCTGTCAACAGTGCTGGTGGGGACCATTTTAACTTTTAGTTTTCTGGGTTTTGTCAAAGGTCAGAGAAACACAGCAGGTCACAGGCCCTCGTTTTGAGTGGGTTTGGAAGGCAGCAGTCTAGGGAAGATATTTATCACTTCCTAGAGAACACTGTGATGGTACAGAGACTCCTAGATCTTAGAAAAGAGTATCTGACAGTAGGAAGGATGGGAAAGGGATTGTATAAACAAAGTGTATTTTAATTCCTGTTGAGCTTCCCTTTCAGTTTTGGTAGTCTTGGGTTCTGCATTCCATCTGCATTCCACAACCTGTTAAATATTGCTCTCAGTGCATGCCATTCAGTAGTGGGACAGTTGATAACATCACGTAATTGTGTGTTTTTATGGCTTTTTAAGCTATGGGCAAGGTACGTAATTTCCTATTGACCGGTGCAGCAGAGTGGTCACTATCTGTCAGATTGTTAGAGTTGGACATGTTTGTTTTTTCTGATCATCATGAATTGAGGTGTAAACTCCACATTCCTTTTTTTCTGGCAGTTTCCTCTCATGAATGCCCCAAAATTCTTTACTTGCATGGAGAGTGGAGGAAGGAGGCAAGAAATACACTTATGAAGGACAAAATCAGCTGAAGTCTGAAGCAATATTTCACTTTCAGATACACAGTGCAGTAAAGTTACTGCTCCTGGGAGAAACCCAGTGGTTGTACCCAGGCCATCAGCTGTTCTCACTGCTAAGAATGATCTTGTGGGGTATTTCTCCTAGAAACTCATACCCTATGTTCCTTTTAAACTTCTGAGGAGCTGTATTACTCAAACTGATTATACAAATGCTAGTCTGCTATTGAGTTACAAGTTGCAGGTCAGATTTTGCTGTCAAACTTTGACAATTAGTTTATTAACATTAGGTAGCAGACATGTAGAAGTCTGTTTCTTACTTTCTTTGTACGAATAACAAAGATAAATTCTTGATGCCTTTGCTGCTAATAACAATTTACTGCAAATTATGAGATCAGAAATGAATCTGAGGGCATCACATATATAAACACACTCATACCGAGTTTCATATGTGTTTAAGCAGGCAGAACTTCAGTTGCCATTCTCCTTTCTTAAATGGTAATAGCATTTGTGAACACCATTGAAATTGTGTGAGCTTTTTAGGGAACAGCCCATATTGATTTGTGAACAAGAAGAAATAAATGCCATTTTCATGGCTTTTCGTTTTATGTTAATTGCTGGATGGAACCACATCAGAGATTGTTAAGAGGAAAAATCATGCTCAAAACTTCATTTACTGTATGCATAAGTGTTTATGACACAAAAGAAGCCAGAAATGTGTCTTCTCAGAAGGCGATTGTGCATTTAATTGTTTTTAAGTATGATGCTTTCTCAGCTTCATATGTAATAAAATGGAAGTTAATTTTGTTAAAAGGCATTGACAACAACAATGAGCTCTTTCAAATATCAAACACTTCAGTTTCCCCTGGTAGACTTATGCACATGTGTAAACCAGAAGAGCTATGAATATTAAATGGTTTTCTTGGCTAAGCATGTAGAGTGGGGGAGTATTAGTGCAAGTAAGAGGATTCTTTGCTTTGTAAATAAGAGAGCACAGAATTGGAGATTTAGGGGAAAATTGTTCTGAGCTATCTGTTGTGCCAAGAGTAAGGAAACACCATACATAATTTAAAAAGGCAGAGAGGAGTAAAAGTCCCATGCATCAACAAACAAAATTATTTTACAATTTGATACTATGTTCTGCTTTCAACATATTTTTTTACTTGTCTTTTCCCACCCTTTTGTCAGGAATTGCAAAGAAGTCTCTAATGGCAGATTGATGACTTCCCTGCAAGTACCCTGCTAAGTGAACTTAGTTGGGGATAATGAGACTTTTTAGAGCTCTGCTCATCAGGCTCTGTCAGACACCAGGAGGAGGCCAGACTCCTACCCCAACTGTGCTGCTGTGTTCTTTTACTTACTCTGTTAGGCAAGCTTTTGAGTTATAATTTCAGTAACTATCTGGTGCTGAAATGGCAAGATGTTCAGAGGTTCCACAGCATTTCCTCGAACAGGTAATTGTTGGGAAGGATGAAAGTTTGACAAGGAAGTTTAACAGATATGTATGCTTGTCAGAAAGATCTCTTAATGTAGAATCTGAGAACAGAATAGAGATGGAAAGAAGTTTTTGTATAGAAGAATAACAGATGTGTAAATTGACAATTGCTGGACCAGTCGTTACTGGACAGCTAAGAAAGCAAAGGTTGAGTTAGAAGGAGGTTTTATGACTTAGCGTAAAGGATATGTTGACCACAAACAAAAACATGCTTTTACCAAGCAGAAATAGGTCTTAGAAAAGCAGACAAGCATGCCAATATGGCAAGTAGAAAAAAGGTCTAAGAATTTTCCACTGTAAGAAAACTAAAAAACAACTTTAAGCTTTAACTGTAGAATCCTAACTGTGATTGGATAGTACTGACCATAATATGGTAGTGATAGTAGTTATGATAGGCTGTAGGTAAGAGTAAAGGTATTGATTGGTTGATTATGTATTAAGATGCACAGCAAAGACAAATATATAATGCATTGTAACCAAAATTAAGAGGTCTTCAGGCTTGTCTACATCTGGAGCTGACAGCTGTAGGTGCAGGCTCTGTCACCCACAACCCTGGACTGTTGTAACATCTCAGATACAATAAACTGCATTTTGAAGAGCTGCCTGAAGTCCCCCATTTCTCGACTCAGGCTCTTACTTATAATTTATTTCTTATTCCCTTGCTTGATTCAGAAAGTATTAGACTTGAATTCTGTTAATTTTACTATTAACAATTCAGTCTAGGTTTTGATTTTCTACAAATAGAAAAATAAGAATATCCATTGTACGGAATTCTGTGAAAAGGGCTCCTCATGCAACATAATTATCAGCTCTGGATGTGCTTGTAAAAAAAAATCTGCTGCTATGATGGTGGCTTCTTTTACTGAATCTGAAGATCTCCTTTGGGAGTAGCGGTATGCAATAGATAAAGAAAGCTTGGAAGATGGGCTTTGAAGAGAGTTTGATGCAAAACTTTTAGAAGTTGATCTCCTCATTTCGTAGTTCACATAGCAACAATTTATGAGACTGTTAGTCTGAAAAAATAAGCCCTAAAATTAGACAATACATAAAACTAATATTTAAAACTCTAAAACAAAATATGCATGAGAGCTTTCTATTTTAAGGATGTTACCAACTTTTCTTCATGCCATCATTATTAATTTTTTTAAATAATTGGGTTTTTTGTCATAAAATAAACATGAAGATCTGATTCACTGGTTACATATGGCACTATAAATTTGATGGGGAATCACACATTAGCATTCCATCTATTAATCTAGAAGTTCCAGCTGTCACCAGGGCATGGTAGCTCTTCTAAGAGCAAGTGAGAAACTGTGAAGCAAAAATTACTTGCAAGCCTTAATTTGGTAAACTAGTGCTTAGCTTAACAGAGTACATAGGAGTACAAAAAAGCAATTGCAAACTTGGTGTTGTGGTTCCATTATGACATTACAAAGGTTTGTCAAAATATAATTAAGGACTCTGAAATATTTCTTGTATGCCTACATCATTTCTTTATCAAATGACCTTCGTATTTTCTTGCTCTTATTCTACACATGGCAGAAATACACTAGTGTGTTCTGTGTTCTATTAGGGATTATGTCAAAGCAACGTATTGTTCAGGAATATGATCTAGTATTTTACTATCCTGCTCCACATGTTTTTAATTTGATATTAAACTCATGTTGGTTTATTGTTTTTAGTGATCTTCATGCTGTATTTTATCTTTGAAATCCAGTTCAATTTGTTGCAGATCCCAGTAGTTTCACTAGCTTTAATAAAAAAAATTTAGAAGTTATAAAAATGTGCATTTCATCAAGTTTACTGTGACTTGAAGATAATGCTGTGATGTCTAAGACATTAGTCTTTCACAAGGTTTTCAAAATATCAGAGTTCCTTTGAAAGCCATTATCATTTCAGAGGCTGGTGATGCTTTGTGCTAGATGCTTGAAAATCCTATAAATTTGAGCAGACCTGGGAGATTTGGATCTCAAGCTGGTAGAGGAAACCTTCAAAATTTATATTTCCCTTTATAAAGTGATACATCTGTGAACTGAAATTTTACTTCAAGCAAATTAAGTTAGTAGAAATGCTTTAGGTTTTTTAGTATTGAATTGATTCTGGCATGAAGAGCTGTGCTGATATGTTACTCTTTCCTGTAAGTATGGGTTAAGTTTCAAGAAGGAAGAAAAAGGCAGAAAATGCAGCAGTTACTTTCATGGATTCTCTGCACTGCCAGTAATGTTATTATTGGCATGGAAGTGTCCATTCTATTTGTGGGCTTTAATCCAGAATGCCAATTTCAAAAATCCTTTGTCTGTCCCTACAATACTGTAGGATTTCCTAATATAGTTTTTTACTGAGATCCATCAGTAATATTCAAGAGCTGTGAGCTGCTGAGAAACATGTAAGAGAATCACGTATTTTCAGAAATACAATCCAGCTATATTGCCCATTATGTCTGCTAGTGATCATTTGCCAAAAAGAGTCAATATCCATTTAAATATAAATATACATATGTGTTTAATTTCCCCTGAAGATGCTCTGAATTTTGTAGTCCATACTCTTGGTCTTCAGGAGAAAACAGTTTTGTTTTTAATAAACTTTATGTTCTCTTAAATTGCTTCCTGTATAAAGATGTTTCCAGCCTTATAGGCTACAAGAATATATTCAGTCATCTCACTTTTACATGTGTCTGCATAGAAAAGTATGTGTATGCTTGTAGTTGATATAAAAATTCATCTGTAGTTATCTGGTATTCCATCTCAAACTTCACAAATCTGAACAGTTCTCAAAATAGCTCTATGAAATACATCATTGTAGTTTTCCCCTTTGCAGATAAGGGAATTGGTGACAATAAAGGAAAGATTTAGTTCTTGTACTGACATTTGTTTGTCTTATTGTAACATAAACATTATTTTATGTGCTTTTTTGTGCTTTTCTTTCTTTACAGTATTTGACATTAAATAAATTAATCTAAGGGTTGACACATCCCCATCAAGGCTAGAGTTATGACTTAGAGTGTCAAGCTTTGCCTCTTTCAGCAATGCCTTGTACTTGGAATAGTTCAGAAACATCTGCAGTAACCTAATACTTGCAGGTCACCTCAGGTGGGTTTGTGCAGCGTAGCTTTTATCATTACATTTGTCAGACAGTTCTTGTGAAAAGGGCTTTTTTGATGGAGTCTATGCAGAGGAACAATTTAAGGGACTACAGAACCTGCCGGGGGTCATAGGAGAGAAGGAAGTGTAAGATTCTTGGAGGAATGCGTCATGTTTTGCTGAAATAGATTCTTCCCAAGCATTAGCATACCCTGAAGTTTAAAAAGTTACCTAATTTCTGAAATAATTCCATTGCTCTTAATCTGTGGATGTCTCAGAAGCCTTTCTACCCCTGGTGCTATTTTTTTACATGGGTGTGGCTGTATACTACTATTTTACTGCCATTTTCTTTTAACCATTCATGATTTAGGTAATCTAACACACATCGTTCGCAGCAGCATTTTATAGTAGCATTTGCAGACAACACTAAAGGAATATATAAATCTTTCTTTGACATTCTACTACCCTGAATGAGAAAATATCTCCTGTACTAAGTGGCAAAATTTGGAAAGGAAAAAACAGTGTATAGACAGTATGCCTTGCCTCTGAAATACTGAAACTCAGAGCATTGCTAGTGAAACCAGTGTGGAGTCACCGCAGTAAATGGAAGAATGGAATTGGCCTTCCCTATTTCAAAGTCTGTGTTAAAATCCTCTTGCTGAAAATAGATTTAGTGTTAAAAATGCTGCAAATACATGTTGTCTGCAAACCCTTGTTCAGATGTGAACTGTACAGATTTGCTTGTTTATACAAGTTCAGCTTTTATTACTTTATAAATTTGTCTTGATATGATAACAGGTACAGGTCAAAATTTCAAAAACTTGCCTGGTTTTGAAACCAGCCCTTATTTCAAATAGATGAACAGAGAGGTTTGTTCTTTTAAGTCAAAAAAAGTAAATGAGCAAAGGGCACTGTCGTTTCACCTGAATCATCTACCAGGCTAGTAAAAAATCAGGGAAATATCAGAGGTGCTTGAATTACAAAAGCCACCATTCAAGTTTTAGGTTAAAACTAGCTAAAACACTGGAATATGAACTATTGTTTCTGGAAATAAAAGAAGCTGTTAACGCCCAGTGAGGAGATTTCTTCTTAATAAACTTTTAGGAATAAATAAGAGAACTGACCTATTGATAAAAATCTACCAAAGGAAGTATAAAAAGTATTTACTTAATGGTCAAGTCGAAGTAGCTCCTGCTCATTGAAGGGGCCATGGACTAAATGACCTTTAAACCCTTCCAACACAAACTGACAAACTGCTGATTCTAAGGTAGCATGTGATGCTTTTTCAAGTCTCAGGTGGACATCTAATGAGAAAGGGGTCTGCTGGATGATGGGTGGAAGAGTAGGAAGCCTCAACCAGTCTGTATCAAAACTATCTCATTTTTAAAATGTTTTCTAAACCAGATATTGAACACTGAGGCTGATGCTATGTTGTAATTAAAAATATTGTTAAAAATCATAGATTGAACTCCAAAAAATCCCGAGATTGCTGTGGAAATGTCAAATATAATAGTAGTTATAATAGTAAAAAAAGGCTTCCTGTTCAGTCTGCTTTCTGAATTTTGATTCTGTAGGGCCCATATCAGTTGTCTTTTATTATGTCTTTCTGCAGTTCTGAGTGCCAGCCAAAAAATTTTGTGTTTCTGTGGTTTTGAAGTAATAAAGATAATGTTTGCATCTTCTTCACTCCTTCATGTTATTGAAATCGGAAGCTCTGGTTGTTTTTTTCTTTAATAACATGATAGATACAGCAATATGAAGTTTTCTCATCTGTACTTTTATGTCCTCTTTTACCTGTTTACAAGAATGGCATTTCCTTTGGGGTGTGGTTTATTTTCATTGTTGTTTGTTTGTTGTTTGGTTGGGTCTTTTTTTTGTTTGTTTTGGTGGGGTTTTTTGGGGTTTTCTTTGTTAGTTTGGTTTTTTTTACTGTATTGCATTAACTCTAATGTCATCAGTGGATTTTTGCTTATCTGACAAGTAGGAGGACAGGAATGCATTGTGGACAAGGCAATGAGGGCTAAGGTTCATGTATTACAGTGCATTGAGCATTAAGTGAAAGTCAGAAGGCTTTTGACTCTACCAGAAGCCATTTTCTTTTCTTTAAGAATATGCCATTATTTTCTGCCGCTGTATAATTGGTCTTAATGTCACATACAGCAGCTACTTGACTCACAAGAAACCTCACATTCAAATCATCATTTAAATTAATTTGTGGAAATAGTAAAGCTGATCCTTGTTTTTTCATGCTCAGGCTATGGGTACATAGTCACATACCCTGTGTGCCATAGAATCTTTGTAGGGCTCTTTGTCATGTTTTGTAAGCTTTCAAATAAAACATTATATTGTCTGTAAAAAGAAGGGAAAGGGGAGGAGAAGATGACAGTCTTACTGATTAATCAAAGAAGAAATGTCATAGAAAGGAAGAGGAGATCCCCTTTAGCAGGTTCTTGCTTGGGACACTGGGCCTTGTGCTTTTTCCTGGGTACTGGATTAGTTCTGCAGTTTCTAATGTGAGCTGGTGGTTTTTGTGAGCAGCATTATAAGTTTCAAAATAAGCACCCAATCCCAACCTCAGCTAGAGCAGTGCATGAGATTTGAATGCAGTCTATGAATGTCTAAATGAATGTATAAATGAATGTCTAAATGCTTTCTTGACATATTTTGGGTAGACTGTGTTCTCCTGCCTGTTTATAAACTTGTCTGATTTATATATTGCTATATAAATCACTGACTTTTGAATAAAATTGTATGAATTTACAGCAGGAGTCATTTATAATTTGCTCGTTGTGAATGTTAACAGAGCTGTTTATCTAGATTGCTATATAAATCAGTATTATGTTTCTCAGCTTAAATCATTTACATAATGTTGTTTAAGGCAGTCACCCTTATTGTGTCAAAAATTCAGGTTTCTTTTTCTCTGCCTTAGGATGTTTAACAAAAACTAAAGAATATAAGGGAAGAAAATTAAAATTACATATTATTAAGAGTCTTTTGAGAGGTGGTTGGTTGAAGTTTTCACCATAAGTCAGTCATGTTACAGGAGGAGGATAAAACTGTAAATAAATGTAATAAAACTGTAAATAAAAATGTAAAAAGGAAGGCACTTCAGCAGTAGAAACTGTTCAGATTCATAGAAAATTCTTCTGAGTACTTGTAAAACTGTTGCAAGGTGAAATGTTGGCATTGTAAACTAGCATATGTAAACACTGGCTGAACATGGCCAAGCTCAGCAGATGCCAAAACCGCATTGCCTCAGTAGTTCAGGGTTTGCATAGTGGACACAAGACTGAAATGAGTGTAGGAACTTTGAAATAGTTATGAAACACAGTGGTGTTTGTATAATGTAACCTCCTGTGATTCAGCAAATCATCCTAATATTTTGCAGCAATTACAGGATAGGCTGGGGACTGTTGTTCCAGTCAGATTCTTGTAACTTATCGAAGTCATGAGTCAAGTTTCAAAGAAATAAAATTCAGCTTTTATATCTGATTATTTTGTTGTTACATGCTAAAGCTACCTTTTACTCTTGAAGTAATCTGCAATACTGAGTTGACTCAGGCAATGTATGGCATGCTGTTTAGCTGTGAAAACATGGTTAAACTAAGCTGGGAAATTGATTCCCCTTTTGGATTTGTCTGGGTGATATTGGAATAGCTGGTTCACGTTTGTGTTCATTTCTGCAAGGCTGCTGTTGCCTTTGGCTGCCAGTCACATTGTGGGTGCTGGTAAGGATGGCTGCACTGTGCCCCTCAATCCCAAATGAAAATGAAGGCTGAACCTTGCAAACTGCATTCAGTCCTCCAGCTGCCAGCTTGCTTAGCCTGTGGATGTTGTGGTGGGGATGTTAGAAAGCAGTGACTGTGTCTGAAAGGTTTTATCACCTGTGTCTGCTGTGGTAGCTCTGTCTGATGGGAGCTGTCAAGTTTGACGTGTCACATTCATTAGGAGCTGTGAGGATGGATGATGCCAATGGGACCTGGGACTGTCAAAGCCCAACTGATTCTGTTGGTTATTTTGTTGGTTTGTTGTCACCAGCTTATGCTGGGGACTGGCTGGTCCTTTTTACGGAGGCATCATATTGGCTGTCTAACAATCAGGAAAAATCTGCACTCCTTTGTACTGACTGTGGAACTTTTTACAGAACCTTCAACATTGCTTTGTACTCAGTACTAAGAATCCCTTACTATTTTCAGTTCTGCTATCCCATCAATGCTTGGAGCCTTTTGGGTGAGTTTGCAGCAGAACTTCCTGTATTATGGCTGAAGGCAGATCTGTAGCAATAGGTATGTGCAGGGACGATAGCTGTAAGAGAATTTTGATAATTATGAATGTTTGTAAAACCAATATAAGTCAACTACTGGCTTTTTAAGAGGTCTGTGGATGTAACATTTGCAAAACTATATAGGTGGCAATGACCTCAAGGGTGGAAGACAAAATTAGCATCCTTCAGGGAATGAATTACAAAATTTTAGCTGTGTGAAAAAAAATCATGCTGATCACACTCAGTTAATTTTAAGGGTAAACTGCCTGATGAAGACTGCAAGGATCAGCCTCCTGTTTTCTAGTATTGCATCTCTTGCCTTTCTGTTCCTGTACACATATTTATAATAATGTAAAATTTCATCAGAGTATGGAAGTGGGATTTTGATAGCAAAAAAAAGTGGGGGAAGGTCACCTATCAGTAATCCTGAATAGGGCTGGTTTTTGGATTTGACCCTGATTTTGGTTCTGTTCTTAGCTGGCAGGTGCCTGGAGTTCTTTCAGTCTGCTTTAGGAGACTTTGTTTTAAAAACAGTAGTATTTTTTGCCTAATTATGAATGCAGATTTTGCATGTGTTTGAGATTTACAAGGCCTTGCTTATGTGAAACAGGCTATAAACTCTCCTTGGAAATGTATAGTAGTCTGGAGTAGATAATTACACTTTGAGAAAGGAGCCTCTGTTTCTAGTGAAAACACTGTGAAGTTATTTCAGAAATGCTCTGACCTCAGACGTTTCATATAACTTACACAAAATGCTTTCACATTTGTTCGGCAGCTCGCCGCTTGATCTCTGCCATCTCATAAACGAAAGCACAGAAGTCTCCCTGGGAAAAAAAGCAGCAAGTCCATGCTGTGGCCTACACAACTAGTGTTATTTTACTCACTCTGTGCTTTGTGTCTGTACCCTTAAACAGAAGAAACCTTGCCCTCCTTTAAACAAATCTGTCTCCTAATCGCGCCCCACCCCCACAAACCCAACTTTCGCTCTGATTTTTCTTCCTCCTTGCTTCCACTCAGTGTACACACACTGCAGTAAAAAAACCTTGGGAGAATTTCTCAGCAGAAATGGAAAGAAGATGTCAAAGGCTGAGGATAGGAATTTTCTGTTTAAAGTTGCAAAAACAATAGAGGACAATTGAAACAGTGGGGGAAAAGCCAGAGATGGGTGAACAAGCCATGAAAGAATTCCATTAATTTTTATTTTGATGAAACCCACTGGTTCTCTTCACTTGCATCCAAAAGAACCACTTTCATTTGCATTTGTTTGTTTGTTTTTGAGGCCTCTTGTGGAAAGCAAGAACATTGTGAATACAAGTGAAGAGACTTGTGAGAATGTTCACACCAGAAGTGTTTTTGTGGGCTTTTGAAAAGCTGTTTTTCATCCCTGGTACAATATGAAGACTTTTATGAAAAATTATGTGCTGGAAGGGTGACTTGTTGGAGGTGATGGTGCTTGCCACTCAGGGAGAGAAAACACAAAGCAAAAAAAGCCAAAACAAATTCTGGTTATGATGTGTACAGATCATATTCAGAAAATCCTGCATAGAAAAGGGAGACAAAAAAAGAGAGATATAATTCAGTCTTATTAAAAAGGCATGTTTGGGTATAGGTTGTACTTTCAGAGAACTATTAGCAGAGGAAAGTATGCAGGGTAGAGGAAGGGGCCACTTGTGCACTGGAGATGGCTGAACATAATTGCCAGCAATCATACCAGGGAGACAGTGCAGTAGTCCTGCAGATCTGGTGGCTGAGCCCCTCATGTGAGCTCTAACTTGTTTCTGTTCCAGTGAGCCAGCTTAGTTCGGGCAGCTGCTGTGATCTCTCCTGTTGTAGTTTCTACCAACAGGCAGAGCTGTGGCAAACCCGCTTCAGAAAAGTTATGAGCCAAAACCCATTAGAAGTAGGGCCACTCTTGGGTGTAAGAGCAGCACTGAGCATCTAAATGAAGGCAGCAACAGCTCCCACAAGACAACATCTGTTTACAGTCTCAGTCGTGTCACGTTACCTATAATTTCATGCCTAAGGCCCAAGAAATAGGATTCTGACTGTAGCAGATAGGGGTCATGCTATTTGCACTTTGCAGGCAGTGAGATATCCAGAGCCAGTAATGGCTTGATAATTCAAGGAGGGAGAACACGTGAGCACAACCCTTTGCTTGTGCTTTGCGTTCACTGTGGAGAAGGCAGCCGCAGCCTGCACTGACTGATTTTAGTTCTTCCCATCTTGCAATTTCTGTCTTACTGATGGTATGAGTTCACAAATTCACAAGCTCAGTGGCATGTATGTGTAAGCTTTAAAGCAGACCTGCTCTACTGTAATGTCACGTCACAGTACGTGTATGTGGAGACTGTAGCTAAAGGTAGACGGTGCTGCACTTAATTTTCGGTATGTATTTATGTGAACTTCTGAACTGGGAAAGGATAGTGGGATTTAAAGCATTAAAAAAAAAAAAATATATATATATATATGGAGAGACCTTAAAGGTGCAGACAGATTGTATCTATTAATTAAATTATTTTGTTTAATTTGTTTTTAAAGAGGCCAAGTGCTTGCAAGGCAATCAAAGTGGGCAGGGGTCATAGTTAATTGATCAGAGAGTTTCCACTCAGCTGGCAGTTCCCACTGTCCTTCCTGAAGGAGACCTGGGGACATCAGGAGGCAGAGTTGTTCCTGTGTCCTCTGCAGCAGACAGAAGAGATGGCCATGGAAGGAGAAGCATATGCTTTAATTCCTTTGATTCAGCAGCAGATGCTCTTCTCTGACATGCATCAGAAGCCCTTAAAACTAAGCAGAATATTGGCTACAACAGTGGTTTTCAAAGACTTGCCTGTGGTTGATCACGTCTTTAATGTACAGCAGACTGACCTCCATTCCACTGCATTTTATGTGAACCACATGAAATTTTGTCAGTGTTGTTAGTGACAATCTTTTCTTGTTCTGTATAAACCCTCACAAACACACACACACTGCCACACACTCTCTTTGTGTTATCACAGTGAACCATGCTGGCTTGAATGGCTCCTTCTCTGTTTACAGCTGCTTTCATATGTATCTCAGGTCCTTCTTTGTAATGAAACACCTGCATATCTTTCAGAAAGCTGAAGGTAGAGTCTGCACTGTGTAAGCAGACAGTTTTTTTCAGACTGATAGCATTTTTATTCACAAGGTACTAACCTGAAAAACTAGTGGTTTAGAAACCTGCTGCTAGCTTTCTGGAAAGCGCTCAATAAAAATGGAATAGGAAAGGACTTCCTATTTGTGGTTCTGTCACCTTACTGTTTGTTGGGTGGTGAGTAACAAAAAGTAATACTCCTGCAAAATCGTGTTACACAAAGTGCTCATTTTGCCTAAACAGTCTGCTTGAGACTAAACATCAGTATTGCCAAAAAAAGGAATAAAACCCCTACTTTTAGAATTTCAAATCCATTTTTCTTTGGCAGTCTAATACAAGGAGGGTGCCAAAATACATGACAGATTTATATGTATTTGAATTTATTAAGTGCACTTGCAAAGAAGTTTTACAGTCTAAGAAAACTTTTTTTTATCTGATAGGAGATAATCTATTGTCCCTAAGTGAAATCTGTAGATAGATATTTTGCCATTTCAGGCATAGTTTTGCTTGTCTAAGTATACTGATTCAACACACATTAGCAAACTATTCAAGAAATAGTGTGCAGTTCCTATTATTAGTACAGTGAAGAAACCATCTCTGGAGTAGCACTGGCATTCGGAGTTAGAATTTATAAGGAAATATATTGTTGAGAAGAAATTGCAGATTGACACAGACCTGTTTCTTGCTGTATCCTAGGACTTCATCAGCATCAGTAATTAATCTTTGCCTTTGTTTCTTTCAGGGCCCTCCTGGTCCAAAAGGCGAGAAGGTGAGTTGATGTTCGGGTGATTCTTACAAGAGACTGGAAAGCCCTCCCAGCATGAACTCAAGAGACTGTTTGTATTGATGCAGTGAAATGTTAGATTATGTAAGAGAGCTGGGTAGCACACAGATGCTGTGTTAAACCTATCATCTCATCTTTCCACTTTGCAGGGAGATCAAGGTGATCAGGGCCCTCGGGTAAGCATCTTAAAAAAATGTTACACTTCCCCTTCGCTGAGTAGGCAATTACTCTTTAGTGCAAAACTAAATTAAAATACACTGTCTGAGCTAATTATGCTTATTAGCTGCATTTACCCTGCATGTTGAAGTGTCTGCAGGACAGTAATGCTGAACGTGAGCAGGAAGTGTCTGGGAAGATTTGAGTGATCCCATAGTGTACAGTTTCCATTATGGGTGGAAGCAGGTTCCACAGTGATTTTGCTCTGCTGTATAAAGCTGGCTTTCCTAACCAAACCATTCAGTTTCCCCAGCAATGTGTTCATGCCATGCATGGGCTTCCACAACGCAGAGGGCCAGTGAGTTTCTAATAAATATACTTCTGGATTTCATGTAAAATGTAGCTAATACTTAGTGAATTGTAAACAAATATAATGTATGCATGTATTAGCTTTTTCCTGACATATATGTATTTAATATTTTTAATAATAACAATATTATCACCTTGTAGTTACAATCCAGACAGAACATGATTTAACTTAGGAAATGAGAGGGTTCTTTTAATTTCTAAATGTCATGTTTATTTTAACAGAGAAATAGAGGAATACAGGAGTGTAAGTTTGAATAGATTGGCTGTGCTAGTTCACTCTTCTTTACATCTGTGCTTCATTAGAAAACGCTTGGTTACATTGTTCGGATGATACAGTAACTCTCTTTGGTTACATGTTTATAATTTTTCCCATAACAGTATGTTCCATTGATTATTTTCTTCTGTTAACTATGTTAAATATTTTGAATTTGCAGCTTTATTTCATTCTACTGTTTTGTTTCATACCATTTGATTTAATTGGATTTTACATTTTTTTCAGCCAGTAAGAGTATCTGAAGTTGCAACATGCTTTTAAGCTGATTTTGATGTTCTGTTAACTGCCAGGGTGTCCTGTTGTGCTTGGTGCTAGGGCTGCACATCACAAAGACAGTGGCCTGAGAGTGAACAGCTTTAAATATTATTTCAGTTGAAACTCATTAGGTGTTGGAAAACTACTTAAATAAATAAAAAGGAAGTAGAGAGTAAAAACAAGAGCAATGTGCTTTTTTTCTAGGTAACTAATAAACAAACTAAAGGTTCTAAATAATGTAAAGATTTCCTTTTAACTTCTAAGTGAATTTAGTGTCTCTCAGAGGCCATACTGGGCTGTGTATTTTGTCTAGTTCCGTGCTATAGAGCTTTGCAGGGAAAGTGAGGAGAGAGAGGTGCAGGGGAGGAGAGCAGTGCAGCGCCTCTGGCTTAGGAGAGGATGCTCCATTCAGGTGGCATAAGACAGGCTCGAGCACAAGTGCTTGCACTAAGTGGCCTTACATGCAGAAGAATGCATGTTCTTACATTTACAGTGTGTGATCCAAAAGAACAGGAGAACAAATTTGATGCCAGTATCAGAGAAAGGATGCAGTAACAAATACGGAAGAGCAGTGTTGTGAAGAGCATTACATAGCTGAGGATAAGAATCTGGAATTATGACTGTCAGAGAAGTTTCCAGGGAAAGCCACAGAGGTCTGAACACTGGAGAACAAATGAAGTGGTATCAACACAAGGGAATGATGATGCAGAAATTTTGCCAAAATGTTGAAGAGATGTAGATGCAAACTATTAAGTGGTTAAGCATATGTGGCTTTCAGTCACTGGTCTGGAAGCGTTGGCAAGGCCCAATAAGAAGATGCAGGTTTGGTCAGTGTTACTGCAGTGGGACCTCTGCTGAGCAGAGATTGTCGAGTCCTACTTTGCCAAGACATACTCCTTATACAGGAAGGCAGAAGAGTCCTTAGTGAGCCATACAAATCATGGCTATGACTGTTTGTGGGTTTGGTAAATCAAGTGCAGATAAAAAGCGAAAAATATCCAACTGAGGAATTCATATATAAGGACATCACAATGTTTTATCTGAAGCAGCAGCTGGCACTCAAGACTGAATTCTGTATCTGATTACAGAAAAGGAATTCAATAAGGTCAGCAGTAGAGAGGAATAGGTGGTGACTAGCATCTTGTGGACAAGCTGAAACTTTACCAACTCTTTAGCCAATGCAGGTTTTAGTAACCTACTTCCTGTTTAAGTATATGGGCCAAACTTGGGAAATTTGCCCAGTGTTGTTGGTTTTCCCTTAATCTATTTTGAATGTGTTCTACAGCCTCTTCTCCTTTTTTCCCCTTCATATTTCACAAGTAATAAGTACCATGAAGCCTCTGACCATTTTCTATTTCTTGGTACAGCAGTTATCTCTTCTGATAACTGTCTTCAGGGTGAGTCTGCTCAACCTGCTGTGCCAGGGGATTTACAATATAATTAATAGAATTTTTATGTGTAAGCCACTCATGCACCAAATGAAACTAAACCCATTTAGTCCTGGTTGGTTACCTTTGCACATAGTATTCCATCACTGTGTGTGTAAAATAAATGGGTTTGGAGGTAATGGCATACAATATTACTTTCAATAAATATTGTACCTGAAAGTAACTGGGGCATGACATTGACACTTGGATTTGACAAGTTTGCAGACAGGTTGGATATAGTATCTAAGAGCAGTGAATGTTTTACTGCTAATTCATCTTTTACAGGTAAGGAACCTGAAGTTTCTTTGGGTTTATATGTTTACATACTGGTTTGAAACAAGTGTTTAACTTCACAAAAACTGTTAGCGTTCCAAGCTACAACTGAAATTTCAAAATTGCCCTTTTTCTTTAGAAAAGATGCTTTCTTTCCTCCAGGCATTTTTGTAAAAGAAATCAAAATAAAATGTAAAGACTGTCCAAGTTAAGATGAGATCTTAAATTTCCAAAAATCTGCTGAAAAGAAAATAGAAAGATATTTGTGAAAACATTTTGCAGGAGGCAAAGGTATTGTTTTCTGTCCTGCACAAGGTTTTTTCACCTTGAGATTTTTGAGGGTTCATTCTTTCGGAAATAATTTTAAAACATAAAAATAGTCATCAGTTATCTCAAAATGTTCAGTCACTGGACATGTAGAGTATATACTGAACTGATTTGAAGTTCAGGTTTTCTTGAAAATACCTTGAATAAAGTCATAACACTGAGAATTCAGCTGTGCAAATACCAGCCAGAGGCCAGGTATATATAGTTTTAGAATAATGTGGCTGGGGGTTTGTGGGTTTTTTGTTGTTGGCTTGTTGTTTTTTTTTTTTTAAGAATCTGAAGAGTTTTCTTAAGTATTCAGATATAATTTTTGGATACTTCATTGTGCAGAGATGGCATAAGGGCTTCAGTTGATAATGCCCTGTGGCTTGATCTACCAATGTCCATATTGTGTAGAAAATATGACATAAAACACATTCTAGTAGTGTGAGTGATACAGAAATTCACCCTGAGTGTGAGTTTGAGCAGCAAGTTAATACAGCTTTTAATCACATGAGACCACCAATAAGGTAGCGATGGTGAGTCCTGATATTACTTGTAAAAATTATTATTTATCTCTTTATATGTTTTTATATCAAATCTCTTAATTACTCTAAAGGTCTGGTTGACTAAACATTTAGGTCAAATGCAGAACTAGGTGTCCTTGATACCAGTGTAATAAATGGTCATGTTAATGTATCTTTTGGATGCTCTTCTTTTTGCAGAGGGCATGGCTTCATGAAATGTCTGTGGAGATTTGCTTTACTGTACTGAGCCATGAGAAAATTAAAAATGATGGAATTTAGCCTGTGGACTGTATAAATGGTGATATCAGGCTGCTCAGCTCCAGTTGTTCAGCTCTAGTCCAATTAAAGAAAAGCCTTTGAAAATTTAATGATGGTAGAATTTCAAGGGCTATATTGTCCAAGTACAGACTGTATCTTAATAATGGAAATAGGTCTTCAGAGGTGAATGTTTGAAAACAGAACTGGTAGTGTGGAATGTCTTATTGGATGTGGAGGGGAACTTTGTAATCAAGGATGAGGAAAAGGCTGAGGTAATTAAAGCCTTCTTTGCCTCAGTTTTCAACAGAAAGACTGGTTGTCCCAAGGGCAACCAGCCCCCTGATCTGGTAGACAGGGATAGGGATCTGAACAGATCCCCTGCAATCCAGGAGGAAGCAGTTAGTCCTGATGTGCCACTTGGAAACTCACACATCTCTGGGGCCAGATGGGGTCCACATGAAGGTACTGAGGGAGCTGGTGGAAGGGCTGGCCAGGCCACTCTCCATCATTTATCATCAGTCCTGGCTCACTGTGGGAGTCCCAGATGACTGGAGATTGACTAGGTGCCACCCAGCTAGAAAATGGTCAGAAAGCATATTTTTTTTGATTTTATGTTGCTTCAAGCATATAGCACAGTGCTGCTTTAATTTCATATTTTAGCAGTGTGATTACACTCATGGTTGTTTCTTCTGTTATTAATTGACCTGTTTAAATCAAATGATAGATCAAATTATAATCTATATCTAGATATTCTTTCAAACTGCACTCTTAGTGGGCCACTTTTTTAAATAACAATATTTAAAAAGCATTAGTGATTCCTTCTGTTAACAAAACTTTCACTGAAGCAGAATAATTGAGAAAACCACTGGACATCCAGTTTAATGCCAGTCTGTCTTTGAGCAGTTAATTTAATTCATAAGGCTTTGTTTCCTTATCTGCCACAAGGCAACGGGGGTATTTACCTACTCCATTCCTGGGATTAATTATCAGCACTTCACTGGCATTGGGCTGTTGTGGCTCCCCTGTTTTCCATTAAGGCAAAACTAGGGTAACAAATTGGAGCAAGGTAACTTGGCGCTCTGTAACTAGGCAAGGTTAGGAACGAACTCCGATGATGCTGGCTGCCAACTCTGTCTAAAGCATTGGGACACTCAGACTTGAGAGCCAGAGTTCATAGGAGTATAGCAGTGCCCTTTTGGCTGTGAGTGGCTCTCTAGGGCCAAGCTACTCCTTTGATGTTCAGCTCCTGAGGTTCCCTTGGGGAATGCAGAACAGCTGTGACACTCCAGAGAAAGTGCCACATACCTGCTGCTGAGAGGAGGATGTTGTCATTCCTGTCTTAAGAGCCTGGCAGTGTGTGTCTTCGCTCTCCACCAGTTGGTTTGCATCTTGCCCCTTTTTAGTAATGCCAGAGGAATGGTGAGGAAGGAAGTCTCTGTACATCCTGTTCCTTTTTCTACAGCCCTGTGCTGTGGCTGAAAATACATCATGTAGTTGTTGTATCTCTAACTACAGCTGTCACACAGAAGTGCTGCAACACTGAACATTCGAATTGGACAAATTTGATTGAAAACAACTCTTAAAAAAATTAATCCAGTCCTAATAAGCATCAGAGAAGAAGCTTGAACCACTTACCTGCATCACATAACTGCAGCAGTTAAAAAAATTGAAGATAAACATAAGCTGGGAGAGAAGATTTTTGTTTTGAGGACCAACTTGGTTATGAGCCAGCCCATATCCAGTTAACTGGATGCCTGCTCTCACTTTCAGTGAGAGTAGCAGGTTTGCCTCATTTTATGGAGGTCAGATGTGTGATTGCTCATCAGAACACCTAATTGAGTTGTGTAGAAAATACATTTTGCCTCACTGAAAATTCATTTACTAATGGGACAAAAGTAGAGAAGTGTTGGCTTTGTCCAGTTTTATTCAGTTTGACTGCAGTGTCAGGTCGATTTCACAAAGGTCATTATAGGAAATAAGGCTTTTATAGTCATCTGTTTATGGTAGATCTTAAACACTGCATTTTTACTATTTTTTTTACAAAGTCTGGATCATTATGTATTCAAATCAGAACTCTTTGCTGAATGTTTACCTATGTGAAAAGAAAATTCTGGATTCTTGTTGTGGTGTACTGTTTTTGTTAGCAGATTTGCTGCTGGAGAAAGCAGCAGTTATGATAAAAGGCATTATATAAGAGAGCTCCTGCTGAGAGTCCATGGCACTGTACAGGGTGATACCAAACACTGTATTCCCTAGGGCAGGTACAATAATTAGCCACAGGACTGGCACTCAGTCTGAGGGATTAATTAGAACTGGAGGTGGTGTTGGAGAGAGGCAGAGCAGCCATAAAGAGTGTCAGGATCACTCTGGCCTGAAGCCTGTGTGATTTGATGTGAAATAGCAGCAGCTGGCTGTAACCTTAGGAAGTGCAAGAGAACAGCAGGTGGTAATTCCTGTCTCATTTACCATGTCTTCACAGGAACATGCAAGCTTGTGCAGCTTGGGTTTATTGGCAGGTCAGAAGGAAAATCCTAGAGAGGACTGTGACATTTACTATACTGAGCAAATGCAGTAGTCAAACTGGAGTGTATGCAGCACAGTGTCAAACCAGTAACACTGCTGCTTAATGTTATCATACTTGCCTCTGACAGGGTTATGATGGCCTTACAATATTGACCTTGTGTGGACCAATGGACAAAGCTGAGAGTCCTGTGAAAAATCTAGGACAGCTAGTGGGAATTACATCCTTCAAGGCTGTGATGAATGTAACAGGAGAACTATTTCATCCAAGTAAAAAAATAAAAATCAGACAGAGGGAATATTACAATGTTTTGACATCCCTCAGTTTTCTCAGTAGCCATAGTATGGGGCAAGTTGGCTTTACCTGCACTTTCAGGTGGGTAATGTTGTCCCATGGCTGTTGGCCTCCATCAGGCATCATGTTTTGCTTGGCATTTGGGCAAAAATGGCAGTGAGGCATGCAGCAACTGTGCTAATTTGGAAATTGTAACCGGCTAGCTTTTCAGGGTGAGCTTGAGTAGCTGTCAGCAGAGGAATTTAGTAGACCAGTGGTCGCTGTTGATGACTGTAGTGTTTTGTATTCTGTTAGGGCCTCCCAGGGTGTAGGACAAGAACCCTTCCTATGTGCAGTTCAAGAATCAAACCAAATAAAGAGAAAATTGAGCAGCTTTGAATCCGTCATTGAGAACAACTTTCGATAGGGAAAAAAATAAAACAGATCCAGGGGATATTTGTGGCTATATTTATAGCAGAGTGACAGGAAAGGAAGAGAACTCATTTTGTGGGAAGGATAGCTCTTTTTATGCCTTTTTAGAAGCTCATTGTGTACCAGCATTATCTTTCATGGATGCCAGAGGGTGTAATGCCTTCTAAAGCCTCCCACACATGCAAAAACTATGGACCTGTTGTAGAGTCTGCTGGGTTCCATTTAGTGTTCCCATGTTTCTGGCTCTCTCCAAAGATATGTGTTACTAATGGGGAGATGATCTAGGTCCCAGCTGGCATTGCTTGTGTCTGACTGTCAGGTTTGAGATTATGACCACTTTGGGCAAAGGAAAGAAAGCTTTGTTCTACTTGGGAACAAGCTGGAAGAAGTAACTAAGCTGCAGATGAAAGAATGGGATGGACCCTTTTCTCATGTGTTGTTCATGTAGGCAGAACACTGCAGTACTGACAGCTAGTTTTGAACTTGCCTGTGTAATGCTGGGAAGCTTTGGGAATGCTGGGACTGGCCTGTGAAGTGCTGAAAGTAAATGGTTCTGTGTACAGCCACATAAATCTTTCCCAAGACTTTCATTGCTTCTCAAGGAAAAAGAAAATATTTCATGACGAACCACTATATATTCTGAATAAGCACCTTTCTTAATTAATTCTCAGTTCTCCTACATGTTGAAGATATATATATAAGATATATATCAAATTTAATATGAGTTTAAAACATCAAATTGCAAATATGCTAATTTAGAGGTAACTGAAAATTGCTGTAATTCTAAAGGCTGATGAGTGAAAATGAAGTTGTTTAAAAATTTTCTGTTTATCCATTTTTTCAATAAATGTCATTTATTGCTTGCTATTCAGATTTTACTTCTTATGTAGGTTTCTTGTTTGTGCTCATTTCCATTACATGGGTATTGTAGTTTTGTCTAGATGAGAAATGGATCATGTGCACAGCAGGGCTAATGAGTCACAGATGTAAAGATTCTGACACAGTACTATCTATATAACTTCTTTAACTTATATTCTATAGTAAGATAAATGAAAATTTGATACATCTGTTTCTTAAATGATGTATCATTCCAGTCTTACCAGTGTCTCTGGAATGAGTCCCTTTATATGTTGTGAGTTTTAGCCTTTTTTGGTTTTGTTTTCTGTTTATTTGTTTCTAAAGAGGAGATTTCAGGTCACTGAGCAATGTGGTTAAGCCACACTACGATTCATCCCAGTGAAGTGGGAAAGCTGCATTTAACCACTGACTTTATAGGGTCAACTTACAGGGTCTCAGCTTCACCTCACGGATGTAGAGCAGGAATAAAAATGCTAAATGCATCTCCAAGATGCTAGTGAAGAACATGTATGCAACAAAAAGTAACTCTGCCTTTTTTGTAAAGACTGGTGTAGTCTTTGTGATCCACAGGCTCTCTGGTGTGATGAACAGAGCAAGTATTTGCCACATTAAAAGAATCTGCTGCAGCTGAGAGACCTGGCAGGCTGTCCTGGCCTGTTGGTGCTCCCCAGCAGGCCAGCTGGGCTAGGAAGAGCTCATGTGCTGCAGCAATGTGGGCTGCACCAGCGGAGCCGTCACACAGGACTTCCCTTTAGGAGGGGCTAAGCTGGCATGGTGCAGATGTTTGCTCCAGGAGTACCCCCAGAGGGGCTGTGCCAACTCTGCCTCATAAAGGTGGTCTGTGGGCATATAGGAGCTTCGAGCTCCCTGGATGTATTTAATTTAATGTTCCTCAGCCTAATGTCTCTCTGCCATTGAACAAGCCTCTGCTTCTGACAATGTGCTGTGCTAAAGGCAAGGAGAAGATTTAGGGATTTCCTCTTTAGGAATTCACTGCTCAACTGCATAAGGTTTTGGCTTTATGAGAAGGTTTAATTCACACCCTACAAGGCAGCTCAAGAAAAGGTGTTGAACTGAGAGCAGAATTCACCCCCTTATAATATTGTGACCACAGGCCACAATCACCAGACTCTTCCCTTTTTGTGCCAGTACAGTACAAGTTCTGCACATTTTGGTAGAGTAAAATATGATAAACCACATGTGGCATATAGCAACTGAGGGAGTAGAAATTAATGTGGAAATACTGCTATGTATGTCTTGAAAACTTTGACCATGGCCATCATGGACTACCCAAGATCTAGCAGTAGATTTATGTTCAGTGTTCATAGTTGTATATGTGCTACCAATTTATGTGCTGAATGTCATATGTTAAACAGAATGTGTGGAGCAGGATATTAATTATGCAAAGCTCTTCAGAATATACTGCCATGGCTGTCAGCTTCTGCAGCAATCCAGAGTCAAGGCTTTCTACATAGATCTCAAAGTGCTGTAGTACATTTAAATTGAAAATGGCTCAACCATTTCAACCATTATCTGCTGGCTGATAGTCTTAACAATTTTCAAATGATCATAGCAATTGTAATTTTAAGGAAAGACACCTTCATGGGATCGCTCCTTCTAAAATCTCTCTATTTTCATTGTGAAGTATCAACTTGCATCTGCCATGCAGTGCAGACCTAACTCTGTTTCCCATATGACAGAGAGGCCATTTCCTGTCTGTCAGCAGTATGGGGTGTACTAAATGTAGTGTTTGTTCTGTTTGTCTGTTAGTAAATTGTCTCTGTGATGTCTGTGTCGTGCTGTTCTCGTACCATGTTATGCTGTGTCCCTAGGGTCTGCCAGGCTTCCCCACAGTTGCTGCTCTGCACAGTAATCAGATCCTCACCGTCAAGGTTTGTGGCTGACACGTACCTGTTCAGTCAGGTCTCTCTGTATCAGCATAACAGTGCACATGAAAAATAGTTTTTAGCTTTTTATGGAATACCAGTAAATTCTTATGGTGGATCTAAGCTAGCCCTCACTGCCTTTGCTTTGATCTAAGTACTCCTGATGCAGAGCATGGAATCAAATCTATAACTGTGTACCTCTGGAAATGCCTACATTCCCTATGGTCGTTGACAGTATTTTATTTTCAGATGAGTTTTTTTCTGTTCTGCTTCCCTGAGGCATACATGAGCGTGGAAAATGTCAGTGAACTCCATCCTGGTTACACGTAGAGTCAGATATTTGTGTTAGATATCAGAGGTTTAATCTGTACGTCCAGATTTTTTCAAAGTGGATTTGCAAATTAAGCAGGAAGCAATCTGGTCAAGCTGGAACTTCAGACATTATAAAAATAACACCATTCTTCATGGCACACTATGCTGGTTAGAAAATCTGACTGAAAATTGAACTGGTGCTTTGTCTCTAGAAGCTTTGCTGAAAGAACAACATATAAAAATACTGATTTTTAGAGCCCGGGTAATGAAAAAACTAATACACATGCAGAATTCTCATGCAAAATCTGGGGAGAAAACAGTTACACATTTAAGTCACTGTATATGAGTTAAGTCATAGCAGTATGTCCTGTACAATAAAGGTAATCTTTTTCCAAAATAAAATGCACAGTTTCTTTCAGACAGAAGCACCAGTTCTTTTATAATAGCTATTGTAAATCTAATGAATATGTCTTTATTTCTTTCTCGGGCCTTCTGATGTCTATTCTTCAATTCTCTCATCTCTGATCTTCAACCTTTGACCTCACCTGCCTGATCAGATGGTGTTTCCTAAAATCAATCATGGGTTTCTCTCTGCTGATCAGCAGCTCATTAAACGCCGCCTCATTAAGGTAGTGCTTCATCTCACTGGAGTCTGGTTCTTCTTTACATTCAGTTTACTCTTTGCTGTACCTTTTTGTCAGATGCTATCTTATAACAGGTTGTTCACTTGAAAATGCTTTGAAATGCAGCAACTGTTAATGGTATTAACAGTAAAAAGACCATGGGTGGCTTTGCGAAGTGAGACATGTTTGAGACGCCAGCAGCTTTTTCCAGCGGTTTGCAGTGATGTGCTGGAAATATCTAAAGCTCCATTTTGGGGTGTCTTTCCTTTTTTAGAGGGGAAGGTAATATGTTTTGACAACTCTCTTCAAAATTGACTTTTACAAATTGATAGGTAAAAATGAAGAGAGTTAGCTAATTATCACTATAAAACAGCCTCCCAAAACAGATGGAAAATTATGTACAACTCCATCAAGAAGCAGTTATTTTCCATGCTCGGTTTTGAAATCTATGCATGTATCATTCATGGGCTTGGAAAATTGCTGTGAAAATCTGTATATTCTCAGATGCGACTTTTCTTTTTTGCCTCAGCTTTGTTATGATTATGCAAATCATGAAGCAAAGAGATGCTTATCAAAAACAGTCACTTGCTCTGGAGAACTAGATGAGTAAAATATTTCAAGACCATCCCAAATTTTGGCATGTGTGCTGTAGAAAAACAGGCAGTTTAGAATCTGCACCTTCTGCTCTGTGGCTGATTGCACCAAACCAATACAAATGTTGGTCTTCAAGGCAAAGTGCTGTTTCTGCCATAAGCAGTGAAGAAGCCACTGTCCAGTTCATGGCAGCTTCTTCCAGCCTGTCTCACACTCTTTATGGGTGAATTGATCTGTTTTTATGTGGTTGATGCCTCTAAAACAAATTTGTGATGAGTTTTTTATTGGTTTAGGGGGACCAAGGACAAGCTGGACCCCCTGGACCTCCAGGGCCACCAGGACCCAGAGGTCCCCCAGGAGATACTGGCAAAGATGGTCCTCGTGGGATGCCTGGCTTAACGGTGAGTTACGCTGTTGCTGCTTTGGTGTGCACATTTCTCTCAAGTGTATGCCAGCAGAGCAGCAAAGACATTTTCTGAGGTAAGACTGGCAGGTAAGACACGGGGAAGCTGAACCACAGGCAGGTTTCAAGGTGTACCTGAAGTCACAGACACAGAGAAGAACTATATAGCAGGGCCAGAAGTAAGACCAAGGTTCCTTGCCTCCCACCCCTGGCAGTTTCCCTACACTTTCTAAGGTTTCTCAGTCACTCAGTGATGTTTAATAGCTGTGTGAGGAAAGTCCGCCCCTTTCCACAAGTAATAAATGTTTCTATTCAAACTTCAAGATAAAACTGAATTTGAGGCCTCATAGCATGGATGGGCTTGACTTCTTTCTCACTTCTTAATGGTTTAACCTCAAAAGTCATGGAATAAAGTAATAAATTGTTGAAGCTGCCCAGGGTATGATGAAGTTTGAAGTTAGATTCTGCCATCTTTAAACAAGAAGAACAGTAACATTTTCTTTGGCTCGGTACCTGTAGTTCATTAAGACAAGGAGCAGAATCCAGTACATTGTGTATTGTTTGTTTTAGGCACAGGATGAATCCCACACTTCTTAAATGGATGCCTAAACACATGACTTTTTAGAAAAGTATGTGCTTTATTTTAGTTTCATGTTTTGTGTCCGTCTTACTTTTTATGCCTTTCAAAGAAGTATCTCTCTTTTCACCATGGATGGCACTGTGTTATCAGTGTGGAAATGGAATCACAAGCAGGAGAGAGACATGAAAAATCAACTGGCACATGTACAGATGCACACACACATTCACATCCATGAAAGGTGAGGATTGTGGCCAGGAAGACACATAGGCAACCAGCAAGGTGAGGACCAGCACTGGAAACAGAAGCTGGTTTCTTGAAGAAAAAGGGTCACTTGTTACATGGGGCCAGGATGGCATGCATTTTTCCTGCAGGGCCTTTTTAGCTAAAACTGAGAAAGAAAGTACTTACACTTCTGTTCTAATCCTATTCAGTTATTAATTGTCTAAATGTGATATACCATGATAATAGTGAAATGCTGCTAAAATTTCTTGTTAAAATCCAGCAAATCTGGCCAGTAGAGACATGTAGTATTCTAGAGCTGCTGCTGTAGTTTTGGCTTGGCTTTTTTACCACTCCTGCCCTCAAAAGTTCTATCTTAAGGTTATGGAGTGACATTAGAAGTCTGTAGGTCTCATGATGATTTACTTTGGCAACCATCTCATTTCTTGTTAGTCCTGTGGCACATCAGGCACTGAGCCTCATCTAGATCTCAGTTGTGTTCTTTTATTGTAGTTAAATGGACTGTGGTTAGCAGAGTTGGTGCTGGTTTGATCTACTAAGGGCAAGGCTGAAGTCAGAATCCGTTTCTGATTGCAGCAATGCTGTTTTAAGAATTCACATACATAGATGGGGCTAGCAGAACCAGCTGGCCTTGCTAGTTACAGTGTGTTGTTTTGTGCTTTTTAGCAAAGGGATCATTAGTGTTTCTCATAACAGGAAAGTCATGCATTTTATGCAATGAGGTCATTTCATTTTATAATAGTTCTTTAGTGACTTTGACTTTAGATGGCAAGAGAGAGTTTCTTTTTATAGTTTTTAAGCTGTGACTATCTTAAGCCCTATAACATTATGGAAAATCAGTTCATAATACTGCTTTAGAGTCAGATACAAACAAGCACTCAGGTAAAAGCCATCCAGTTTGCTGCCCCTCAGGTTCTGTATCCTCAGGTTAATGTTCCTGATCCTCAGAGGGCTTGTTGCTCCATGGCTGTGTGATACACACTCAAATAGGAGAACTGTAAAGGGAGAAATTAGCTGAGAGGGAAGGACAGCTTTGTCTTTGAGGTAAAGACTTATGTGGACCTTTGAGCTCAGGAGCTGAAAACTGCAGCTGCACTGTGCTATGAGCTGGGGCACTGCAGCATCACACAGCTATAGGAGGATGTCCTTAGAGTGACCCATGACCATTAAGCAGATATTGCCTTTTTTACAGGGTTAGACAAGCAGGGCTTCTCTTCCAGCCTGTCCTTCTCAAGTAAGAAGGTTTACAGGCACCACAGCTGTAAGATGGTGTTTTGGGGCAGTGACTGGCCAGAATGTGTGCCCCCATGGCTTCTTGCTCCCAGCTGTCATTGGTGTGCTTGCAGATGCTGCGTGTTTGCTTCCGAGTGCAATGCACGCATACCCAGAGAAGCAGCTCTGATTCTTTTCAGTTGCCAGGAACAACAACATCAGAGCAGTTCTCATCAATTTTATGACATGCTTTCTTTTATGACAAAGCTGCTAAAGAAGACCCTGCAGCTGGGCTGATACAATAGTGCATGGACTGCCCTGTGCTGAGTTGGGTTTTTAAGGGAGTGCTATGTAAACCAAACCACTAAAATGATAGGAGCTCTGGGTTTTTTTGGATAGGTATTTTTAGCCCATATTGTATGACTGATACGTTTTATTGTATATGTGTTCATATGGGAAGAAAGGGGAGAAGATAAATTCTGACTGTATGTAGAGTTGTGCCCACAAAATGAGAATACGTTGAGGAAATGACGGGTTACCATTTTGAAAGCCAGTCCAGGTATTTAACAGCTGAGTAATAATTTCATGGCTTCAAAATACCAATATTCATGGTTTTATGGAGCATGGTAATTGGCAACAGTAAGTTCCGCCTGCTCACTGAGGTGATGATATAGACCAGTAATCTTGGAATATATAAACTGTGGGATACAGCACATATGTTAAAATAACCTTTCTCTGTGTCCTTTAGCACAGTGGAATGGAATATGTTTGGAACCAAGGGACAGAGTCAGAACACCAATATTAACTCTTGCCTTAAGAACTATACCATTACATGATTGTGAAGTAGTGCTTCTTAAGATATCTGTGATTTGAATTATCAGGTTAAAAAGCAAGAAATTATTATGTTTAATGTGCAGTTATCTGCCATACCTGTTTATGAATAAAATTCTTGAGATAATTTATTACTAGATAGAAAACTGGATTCAAGATGTGTTGCTGAAGTTATTCACTCCTTTTTTATTTGAAGGGTGAGCCAGGAAAACCAGGAGAACAAGGATTGACAGTAAGTATCCTTCCAGTTTTCTAAGAAAGTGTAACGTGACATATATATTTTAAAATGAGAAATTCCAAAAAGCTTTGTGGCTGTGTATTTCCTGACCTTCCCATGTCACAGGCTATTTGAGGCCTTATTTGTGAAGAAAACACAAGAAAGAAATCATCCTCTGTTTAAATACAGTCACCTGTCCCATAAGGCCGACTTCTTTAATCTTGGAGAAGCAGAAGGAAATAAAACAGCTAAGGTCACAGTAAAACAAGAAAGAACCAAGCCAGGGGTTCCCAGTTCCTGGCCCCCTCTTCACACTGTCTCTGAAGCTGAGCTGTTTCTACCTAGAGACCACTGAGCAGCACAGGAAGCATCTACATGTTTTATGGGCCAAAATTCAGGCTGTCTCTGTGACAGGGGCTCTGGACCTTTGCCTGACAGAGCAGTGAAGAGACAGCACTGAAACTGTCAGAAAGTTCTTCTGTTCTGAGGTTTTGGTTTTTTCCTCTGTGTGTGTCAAATACTTCCAATTCATTTGGAATTAAATTGAAGCTCCACTGGTTGTAAATCAGCTTTAGCCAGAAGTTAAGGCATCATAAGTTTCTGCCTGTCACATATTCCCAGAATGGTGGAACATGCAGTGCTTCTTCTCCCTTAAGATCTCTCTAAACACAGTCATTTTTATTTTTATGAGAGATGACAGATTGTAGCTCAGGGCATGTGGTTTTGATTCCTGAGTGCTTCTGAGGAGGAGGATTATCAGTAATAATCAGCTCAACAATCAGTACAGATATGATTGCTGTCTGAATTTGTGAAGATGTAAACAGGTGCAATGATATTTTACCTTGACAAATTGCAAAATACTTTCAATTGACAAAATCCAATATCTTCTGAAAGAAAAAAAAAAAAAAGATTGCGGGACTTGGAACTATCTGCTGTGATCAGGTAGTTGAAGTCTTGTAGTTTTTCATTTTGCAGTAAAGGTTTATTAATTTTACAATCAAAGCCTCCCAAAGGTACTACCTCATGTTTTAACATGCTTCTGTGCTCTTTTTTACTCTGTTCTTTTGGTTTCTGAGTGCCTGTGAACAATAGATAAAATAGCTAGGAAGGGAGCGCTTTTGGTTTGTTTTCTTGGATTTGGAATATTCTCCAGTTTGACCTCAGGACAGAACTCACTCATGTTCTGCAAAAGTGTTTTTCTATTCAAGACCAGATCTGCAGAGTCACAGGATCCTTGAGGGCTTTAAATTCATCTCCTTTTAGTCCCCATGTTCAGAGCATTCCCACTGCTCTAACATAACCATTACATCTGTGTGTAAGAACTAAATAAATGCTACTATTATGTTTCTCTAAATGCAGATATGTTTCAATAGCAAGAAAAGGTGTTTAAAAATCAAATCAGCAAACTTGAGTTGGAGAAAGATCCCAGATTACACAAATTTTCAGCTCCAAATGTCTGCTTCAAAAGTCAGTCTGACAGTTTAAATGTTAGGTTATGTATAGATCAAGTAAAGAGCATCAGATATCAGGGAGGTAATTAGGTTTTTTTATTCTTCTTGGTGCTTCTGACATACTCTTTATGCCAGTACAGATCTGCAGACTTCTCTTCCCTGTGGAAAATGTTACAATTATTCAGGGACTATTTAGCTGTTTCTGACAACTTCCATCATTCATTTCATGTATTTTCATACTGGAAATTCAGATACTGCTCCAGGAATAGCTGATTTCCCAAAAGGTATAAGATTGCATTGCTAGGAAAAACAGTGTATTATTTGGTGAGGAGCACAGGCCTTTTCCTGAGTTTCTTTTTATGCATTTTTCACCTATTATCAAGTAAAGGGAAATGGAAGTCTCTGCCCAGAGGAGTTTCTACGTTGTTTCTGCAGGAATTCTTTTGTAAGGAATTGGCCTTTGTTTCACACAGTCTCAAGTCTTGAGTTAGCGTCCTCTTTTTCTTCTTGATGAAACTGAAACTTGGAGTTCAATGAGTTCCAAAAAGTACTACCAGTCCTGGTCTCTCTCTCTCTGTGGTTTCCTACTTGCCCGCCTGTCCAAGGTCCTTCCCATTAAAAGCGATATTGTGGTATATATTATGATTCTTCCTCCAAGATAGAGCCAAGAAGAGCACTACATGCTAGAAGAGATGACATGGTGACTTGCTGAAGGCATGCTGAAAGTTGTGGAAGATGAAGGCTATTTATGGCCTACAGGATCACACTCTGGCTTTAAATTCCATGGTGCTGTTCAAGTTAAGGATAGCAGCAAGCCTGACCTGACCTCTGAATTATAATGATGGGGACAGAACATTTTTCTCTTTCAAAAGCATTTTTTACACCTTTATTTGGTAGCATGCCTTGGTACTTATAGATTAATGTACATGGTATTGATAGAACTGGCAATTTAGTATGAGCCTGTGAACCAAGAATGGCATAGCTTGAAATGACTTTGTTTTCTATTTTCTCACAAAAGAAGGGTAATAAATTTCTTGAAGAGTACACAATATGGCGACAGAAATGGGTAACAGTGTTTTCCAGCTTGTTCCTCAGCATGTACCACAAGCCTGTGACACACACTGAGTAATGAGTGACTTGCTGTATGAATCAATACCTACAGGTAACCAGGGTAACCAGGAAGCCTCAGCTGAAATGCAGAGTGGATTTATTTAATCACCTCTCCGACAACACTGGGCAGCCAAGACACAGACACAGCTCCATTAGGCTCAGTTTATCCTAGTGAAAAGAGACACACAGGGGTACAGGCTCTGTTAGGCTCAGCTCATCCTAGTGCACAGCAGGGCTGGGGTGGAGCTGCTGCTGGCCCCAGAACATCAAAGGTTTTTTGCAGGAGCAGTTTATCATAAGGCTGTGCTTCTATGATCACTCCTTCTCTCAGCAGAAAGAAGGCTCAAGCATGTCTGTGACAATGTATTATCTCCACACAGGAATTCTGCTTCTCAGGACAGGAGAGGATGAACAACAGTAGACATTATAACTTAGTTTCCCCACACCAAAATTCTTAGTGTTCCCAGCTGCAAGGTCACTCTGAATGAAATTACTTCCTCCTTAACAAATCTTGTGGGTTTTACCCTTTCCTTCAAACACCTGCAACAATGTGTACTTTGATTTACAGAAAGTTGATATTATTTTAATGCATTTGGAATTCTGAGAACGTTCATATTCTTCTTTCAATGAAACAGGAAATCCAGTGACTCTAGTGAAAAGATGGCAATTTGCTACAACCGAGAATCTGTTGCCATGTTTTTCTTAATATTCAATGAAGTTCTGTGTTAGTAAATAAAAAAGGAAATAATATTTCAGGGTGATGTTTTGGCAGTAATAACTTTTCTCCCTCTCAGTCAGGAGAGTTTTGCTTGTACCATATACAGAGAATGACAGTCTGAGTTCTCTGACATGAATTCTGCTTTGGTTCAAGAGAGTTTGTTTTCAAAAAAGGAATGGCTTTTCTTTTTCCCTGTTTCTGTTGTAAAAACAATGTGTGGGTTATGGCATAGTGGTGGGACAGTTTAGAATGTGGGAGATTCAGTTGTTTCTTACAGGAGTCTCATTCTCTGTTAAAAATCATTCCAGGTGGTCTAAGTGCCAGCATGCTTCTTTTGCTGGTCTGTACTTGCAGTTGAGATATTTGGGAGAACTCTTTGCAAGGTTTTTTTGACTCTGTATGTTGCTGTGTCAGGAAGAATATGTTTGCTCTTTGAGCCAAGAAATTTCAGTTTCTTTTTAGGTGAGATGGAGGTTTAGGTTATAAAGATGTGACTGCATGCCTCTTTAATGTTAGAAGAGAATGAAAGAATGATTTGTAGTTTAAATTTGTGTCTGGTTTCCATGACATTTGAAAGCCTTGCAGATGTACTTTCTTCGAGAGTTGAAGGTATCATTCCTCTGTACAGAAAGGATTAAGAGAATTCAGGGGAGGCCAAGCAGTGGGGTGACCAAAGGGATTAAGTTTTGAAATATTATGTGGAACTAGAAAAATGTATACTACTCGAGAGAAGGCCAGTAGTTTCTGTAGCTTTTCAACCTTTTCAGTTAAAGTTGTGTCCTGCCTCTTATAATCCATCCTGCTTTCCCTGCCATTTGTCTGCAATTCTTGGTGATAAGGACTCTTAAGTATCATGCAGGAGTTTTTCCAGTTAATTTTCTCATTTTCAGAGTGAATAATGGATGGATTTGTGATTCTTTTCTACCCAAGAGTTAGGATTTATGGTTGCAGACTATTCATGAGAAAGTAGAGTCAGTGATGGAAAATATTAAAGGCTGACACTGGCAGATGGACATGTTCAGATTCATAAACTGCAGTGGGATAGAAGGTGTGCATGGGATGGTTTTGTTCCTAATTTCCATTTAGGAGACTTTTTGTGCTTTTGTCTGTAAAGTATACACATAGTTCATATTAATAGAAATCTGGAATATTAAAATATGCTAAGTTTTCAACTCCTTTTTTCAGAAGTAAATTTAAGCATGTTTAGTGTAAAAACACATCTGTCAGTGAAAGAAAACCTCAGTGTATTATTTTCTTCCCCAAAATGGGTCTTAAAGACATATAAGTAATTTTACATATGTTTTACATGAACAGAACACTCCACAATAACCAGAGAACTCAGGTAAAGGTGCCTCTTTGAAAAAGAAATCTATACTATGATTATTAACCCAAATGCAAAATCTCTTTGCTTTAAGATACATTGTTTTCCAGACTAGTACTTTTGTGTTTATACAGACTTACTGGGCATCTGTTCAAGAAAGTAAAACGTAATGTTATTGCTTTCACTGGTTATTCAGAAAAAGGAGGATGTTCTTCCAAAGGATATAGCCATATTTGTGAAAGACAGTGGAAAAGTGTAACCTTGCCATTAAGTCTGTAGAATGTCACATCTTTAAAATTAATTAATACTATTTTTCATCTTAGGTTAAAATGAACTCTCAGGGACTAGGCAGAATTGTCTGGGAAGTTCTGCTGGTTTCAATCCAGCCTTTCAGGCCAATGGTCAAGGCCAGATTCTCAGCTGCTGGGAATCCTCATAGCTCCTCTGGGAAGCTACTAATTGTGATTTTGTTTTCAATGGCCAGAGTTCTGTAGGCGCCTTCTTTGTTTTATTCTGGTAGCATGTTCATAGTAAATTTTATAAGGTGTTGTTCTTAAGCTGTTTAGCTGCAAAAGTTTATGAGAACTAGCAGATGAAATGGAAATTCTCAGCTTGTGCCTTTCACAGAAACTATTATTTTTTTTCTCACCAGTACAGTTGCACTGGGCTTAACTTGCTGGAGATCTCAGGGAAAATAGTAAGGCATTTTGTAACTTCTGCACTTTGGTAATGGCTGCCACAACAATTACTAGAAGAATGAAGATAAGAAGCTCTTCTCCAGCACTAATTAACTGCAGCACTTTTCATCAAGTAAGGTAGATAGCGTGGGGGGAGGGGGGGGGTCACTCCTTTTTAAGAAGTTACAAAATATTTTTCATTGTACTTAATCTCTTTTCTTAACTGATCATTCTTATACCTAGGTGATGCATCAATATTACAGCTTATTCAACTGAACATTGCAATTCTAGCATTCTAGAAACTAGTCTTTATGAAACACTCCTCAACCATGCAGGTACATATTTTCAGAGTTTTACACAAAGGAAATGGGATCCAGACACAGGCTCCACTGAAATGCAGATTAATGCTTTGTATGAAACATGTGCTTTGTCTTCTTGTATATTTGGTAGTTCAGGTTTCCATTTTCAGTTCTTTATGCCATTAGACTGGTAAGGAATTGGTTTGTGGGAAAAAGGAAGGGATCATCCTCCTCTACTTGGCACTGGTGAGGCCACACCCAAGTGCTCTGTCCAGTTATGGACTCACTACAGGATGGACATTGAGGCACTGTAGAGTGTTCACAGAAGGGGAGTGGAGCTGCTAAAGAGTCTGAAGCACAAATCCTGTGAGGAGCAGCTGAAGGAGCTGGGGATGTTTTGCCTGGAGAAAAGGAGGCTCGCTTGTTGAGGCACCTTCTTGTTGTCTTCAGCTACCTGAAAAGAAGGCTGCAGCCAGGTGGGGTTTGATCTCCCAAGTAACAAGTGATAGGACAAGAGGAAAGTGCCTCATGTTGCATTAGCAGAGGTTTTATTATGAAAAATTTCCTCCTGGAAAGAGTTGTCAAGCATTGGACCAGGCTACCCAGGGAAGTGGTTTGAATCACCACCCCTGGAGTTATTCAGGACGTGCATAGATGTGGCAGTCAGGGACATGGCTTTGTTAGGGACTTGGCAGTGTTAGGTTAACGGTTGGGCTCAATGATCTCAAACATATTTTCCAATCTAAACAATTGCATTATTCTGTTCTAAGTGTTTAATGATTCTTACAGGCAGCAAAAGGAAAATATCTGTTCTCAGGAACAGTCCTGGAACTTCTTTTGTTTCATAGAAATACAGACACAATACTTCCCAGAGGTCTTCTGGTTACAAAGAGCTTTCACTTTCATGAAGGTATGGAAGTAAAGAAAATCCTTCTGGTTCTTTTGTTGCTCTTCAGTTGTGTTTTTGGGGTTTTCTTGTTTGCAAGGCTTTAGAATAAGAGAGTTTTTGTATGACAGTGTATTGCACCATTGTGACCTACTTTGCTGTATAACTTATTCAGTGTACAAAAACTTCATGTTTTCCTTGTGTTTTTGTTAGGCATTTTCATTTGGTGTTTGTGCTCATTGTCCATGAACTCTAACACCTTGTAAAACAAATCATTATTCCTGCCCCAGACCTGCAAATTGAAAATGCCTCAACTTTTTAATTTATACATTTCTTCAAACATTAAGCAACAGAGTCCCTAGAAATTGAATACAAAAGGTTACTAATGCATCACACCCTGAATTACTCTCTCTCTTTGAAACTGCAGCTTTGACCTTTTCAGGACTGAATTTTCTTATTTTCAAGATTGCTAAAACACAGGGAACATATAAAGTGTAAAAGGAAAATAAAATTGTAACATTAGAAAGGAGGTGTAGTAAGAATACCGGACCCCAAACTTTGTTTTAACTACACTTAGTTTGGTTTGATTTTAGTGGGGGGAGGGTGGGTTTGGGTTTCTTTGCTTGTTTGTAGGGGTTTTTTTTTCTTAGTTTTTGGTGTATTTTGTTTTGTGGGGGGTTTTTTGTTTTAATTTGTTCTGAATTGTTACTTGTTAAGGACCAACTGAAATGTCCAACTTCATTCAATCATTTCTATAATGTAAAGACTTGGCATGCTACAATCTCTGGTGGTTTGGTTGATTTCCAAAAACAGTGATTGAAGAATGGCAGGTCATAATGAAAATATTTTACCTTTTAAAAAACACAATTGCATAAAATACTTTTGTGTGCATTTGTGTTTATCCTTAGTTACCCAGTTTTCCAAAACTGGAGTGTTTAGATATTATCAATAATTCTCCTTCTCCAGAGAAACACAGAGGGCAGTTGAATTTCTTTGGAGCTACATACACACCTTATTTTTCATCTTCCTACTGTGCAGTTATTCGAACGAGAACCTAATTCAGTGAAGCCCTGCAATAGCTTGTCACAACTGCCTAGCTAGTTTACTCAATTGGATGTGATGGCAAAGGGCTCTTCTGAAATGTTCATGGTGGCTGAAAGAGCAAGAACTATATTTTATTTTGATTATATTTAGTTATCTTCCTATTCTGGGCTATTCAAGACTACTTGCAACCAAAATTTTCAGCCTTCTCAATTGAGGTTCCTCTGTGAATATGTGTCAATTTGAGGAAAAGTGGCATAATCCTAGAAAACGCTGAGCAGTCACTTCATCTGAGCAGTTTTCTCAAACTTTCTTTGGAATTCTTGAAGTCTAAATGCTCTTTAGAAAAAGAGCTTTTTGACATCAATTGCCAGTGGTTTAGGAGTTGATTCTAAGCATCCCTTTGTGGAAACTCTGTCAGCTTTCAATGATGCAGGCAAAAGTCAAATATTTGCTATCAACATAATCTGTCATTGATCAATGACAGATATCACATATATGTATATGTAGTTAGAAGGTAGAAGAATTCTAAACTTCTGGGATTGTTTTGTTTTCTTGGTCAGCCAATGGTTTTAAAGGGCTGTGTGTTTCTGTTTTACCTCCCTCACACACCCAGATGTGTTGGTGGCAGAGGGGCAGTGTGTTCTGTGTGGTGTAGATGGAGATGTAGGTGGAGATTTCAGCAGGTTCCGTGTGTGTGTGGGGTCAGTGCAGAGCTGAGCTTTGGGCTTGAGGTGGGAGCCTGTGGCAGCAGCTCTGCGTTGCCTGCCAGGACCCAGGGGCAGAATATCTGTCCAGGGGGAACCTAACTGAGCCTGCATTTGCAAAGCATCCCTTTGGTTGTGCTGCAGCTAAAAGCAGGGCTAGGATATTGCTGCAGCTTATACAGAACACAGGACAGCTGAAGGAAACCAGAGAAAAACATCAAAACAAAGCATCCTGAGGAACTGACTGGAAACGTTCACATATCTCTTGCCTTCTGCTTCTGTCTCCAGACCTACACAGAGATTTTTATTGCTGGTCTTACTGTCTGTTCTTCAAGTGGGTACCACAGGATGCTCCCCAGTTCAGTAGAGTAATATGGGGGGAAAATCCACATGTTCATATGGAATTTTCTGCATAGATTCTTTTAAAAGCTATCACTCCTCTGGAAATAAGCTAAAGCCTTGTTGGTTTGGGGTTTTTTTGGTGGTTTTCTTTTGTTTTTTTGTTTGTTTGTTTGTGGGGTTTTTTAGGTTTTTTGGGGGTTTTTTTGTTGTTGCTTTTTTTTTTTTGTTGGTTTGGTTTTTTTTGTTTGGTTTGGGGTATTTTTGTATTTTTATTATTATTATTTCATTATTTCATTTTTTTTTATTACCAGATTTCATTTACTTGCTTGTTTCTATCTCTCCAGTGTCATTCTGTGCCATGATAAGAGATATTAGGTAATTTTAGAAAAATAAGCACCATCCTGAGGTGTTCTGCAGGCTTTTTTGTTTGTTTGTTTGTTTGTTTTAAGTTTTCTTTTAGTAACCTAATTTCACATTTTCTTTTTAAATAGTTGCTGGCTTATGTGGGGGAGGGGTGAGAGCTGTCAGTGAATGACCTGTTAATTTTCCAATGACTTTGAGCTTCTTTTCCCAATGCTAGAGAGTACTGCTTTAAAGAAAATGTTTCTCTTCAGGTATGTTTTGCAGTCAGAATATTCTAAGGATAAAAAGAACTTGTTACCCCATGTAAATTGTGAAATGTATCAATTTAAATAAGCTTTTATTTGAAATTTTTTTTTTGAGTCAATAACCATACAATTTCTGAAGGTAGCTGTGCTGTTGAGGACTGTTCATGTCATCAAGTGGCTCAGTGGATGTGAAACACCAGGGCTATTTCCAGTCTGAGTAGAGGCTTAAGTACCAGAAATGGAAAACTTCTAATTGCATAAGATATTTATGGATAAGTATCTGCTGCATCTTTTCTCTGAATGATTCATTTTAAAGCCACCATAAGACTATGGCACCATGTAAATATTTTCATATCCTGTAACTCATCTGGAGAAGCTGGAATGATGTCAGGGATGAAGAGGAAATTCTGGGGGGAAAAAAAATGTTTTCTACAATGTCTTGAATGATATCTGCCCCACAAGCTGACAGCTGCAAGCACCAGGCAGAAAGTCCTCAACAGAGAGTACATTTAACAGGTTGCTTTGGGGGCTAATATTAGGAAGTGAATTATCATTTTACCTTCATACAGTGGTATTGTATTAAGGGCTCCCAAATGGTAATTTAATATAGCTGAAGGTCTTTAGAAGGTTTTAATAGCTTCTTAAGTAGCTAGAAACTGATATAGACATAAAAACTGATTAGACATAAAAATAGCTGGTATGAGCTATGATGGAGGTCTTCATTTGTTCCGTATTCACTTTGGCCTACTGATGGAGGGATTTTTCCCAAGACCTGAAATAACCCTGAAATGCAGCAGGTTAGTTTGCAACAGGTCAACAGACAACTGATGCCCAGGATGTAGACATTTGGAGCCTATTTTGATAACATTGCTGGAGGGAAAGCATTAGTTTGAGCATTAATTTCTTGGCGTTTTTAAAATGCTAGACTTGTATCTTTCTTACAGAAGAAAAGGATAGTGTCAGACACTTGAAGAAAGGGAAGAACACTGTTTGTGGACTTGTTGTTCTATTTGTGATTTCTGACCCAGCAGATCACTCACTCTCAGGCACTTACTGAAAAGAAGACTTGATTTAAACAGCTCTTTTTGTGAAGCGCTGTGAGCTGCGGACATCTTTCTCCATCTCAAAAAGCAGATACTCACTATATTCATTGCTGTGATCATCACCAGTGCTGAGTGCTTAGGTACTTGTGCTTTCTTTTGAAGGCAAGGGAGACAGGTTCCTTTATCAGAATCTGTCTCTGCAGTTTAAAGAAGATGCTCACAATACTTTTCTTCTGTTAAAACAATCAGGCCAAACTTTCAAGAAGCAGCATCGATCTATGCTTTTCCAAGGTTTGATACCAAATCTTAGAGATACCAATCCACATTTAAAACTGCAAGACTTTCATCCACATCAGTGAATGCAGCACTCAGAATTACCACCAGTGGAGCTTTTTCTTGTTAGCAGTTTAAAGTTGCATTGGAGCAATGTTCCAGCAAGCCCTGCATCTACTGACAGTGGAGGGTTCTGCCTAACTTCGCACTAATTTTAGAATGAAATCAGCATCACGTTTTGAGGCAGAAATTCTTTTGTTCTCCTGAATAATTGCAGTTCTGGTATCAATCAGTTCTTCTTTTATTCTTTCTCACATTAGAAGGATTTGAATTCCCCAGTTTTTGTGTTGGTTTTTACACCCTCATGGACTGTGAATTCACCTTGCTTGGTATACCACCAGCACCCACAGTTTGCACCGGTGCCCATGGTAGGAACCTGGGGACAAATGTGCACAGAGCTGTGGTGGACATGGTCTGGGTGTTACCAAAACCGACTGCCAAAGTGCCCTAGATGTGGTTGGTAGATCTACTTTCTATCTGTTTCCCCTCTCCACTGTGGCCTCCTGGGTACTTCAGAGACACCAGGTGAGAAATGGGTCCTCTTAATATCAACAAGACTTTGACTCCTGTATGACATTAAGGAAAGTTAAGCTTTCCTGAGCTGAGCTATCTCTTCCTGTCTTCTCAGGTCATGGGGACAATATGGTGGTTTTTTGCTTCCCAACAGCATTCTTAACAATTTCTGAAGCTAAAAATTTTTCTCTTAACTTGCAAATGATGGCACACATGACAGGTTGGGTACAACACAGTCATGTGTGCTGATACTTAGAAGGTGAGAAGATTTTGAGGTTTATGCTTCTCTCTATCGCAAAAATGCTTGTTTGCATGAACCTTGTTTTTGTGCTGACAAGCTGATATATTACTGTGGACACACAACTGGCTGTTGGCTGATACAAGAGAGAAAACCACAGTCATCTTAATGCTGGGAGACTTTTCAGTATTAGAAGAAACAGATGGCTTGGAAGAGAAAATACTAGAAGGGGGAAAATTTGAGTATTCTGGGTTGTAGTTAGATCAGTTCCAAAAGTGAAGAGGAAGATTCGTTGTGCGTTTTGAGCATAAACTCTTACTTTTCTTTGATATATAAAATATCAGCTGGTTTCAGTCCAGTATCAGAGTGCTTACACAATAAGACAGTCTTAATTAGTCATTTCAGTTTAAATTGGCTGGAGTTTTGATGTTAATTGAATTGTTCTTCCTTTGCAGGGACCTCAGGGGCCTCCAGGACAAAAGGTATAGTATAAACACAATGCTGTGAAAATGATTATTCCTCCTGTGCCATATTGCAAGCAGAAATGGTGACTAAGCTACTGTACAATGCATTGAATCAATTACCTTAGGTCCTGAATTTTGTTTTTGCAAAATGGAGCCATATAATGTGAGACACAAGATTTCTCATTTCCCCCATCATAAGAAGTTCAAGCAACGCAGAGCAGACTGTTTTCAATCTGTCTGCTTAGCTTTCAGGTGAAAAGGTCACTATAATTTTCTCATTCAAACACTGGTGCGATTAAGAAACCAAAGTTAAAACATTGTGAAAGGTGGGGAGATACAGTTTCTGATTAAATGCATGTCTCTGCTCAAGTAGATCAGTGCCATATGACTAAAGAATTGACCAGCAGAAACAAAGGACATAGGTGTTGCTGATAAATAGTGCTTGGTCGGTGGTGTTCAGGTGGTCTGCCAGTGTCTTCCTGTTCCTTCAGTAACCTGAGACCCGACTTCCTGGGAATGCCTTCAGCATTATTTGCACTCATTAAAGCTGACTGCCTCGGTTTGATTGAGTGAGTTTAGAATTTATGGAATTACGCCATTAAAACAGTCCTCAGAATATCAGCAGTAGCAGCTAGTGAATGGTACTTTTCCGGCATCTGACTCGCATAGCACCAAGGTGAATCATTTTCTAGCTGATTTCAAAAGATTGAAAAGTTGTATGAAAGATATGTAACAAAACAGGTATAATTTGTATAAAGGGCATAAAAAAGAAGAGGAAGGCATAAGTAGTATTGGCATATGTGAGAAGGATGCCTGCTTTCCTTACTTCTGAGATAATGTTCTTTAGAGTAAAGCATATGTTAAAACAAAGCTTTTTTAAGAAAAGAAAAAAAAACCTGTAATATGTAAAAACATAATCCCAAAGTATACAAATTGGTGGAATTTTGGCAGCTGTGGGCTGTATAGAGTTTGCAGGCTGAAGGAGAGAACTACCCTTTGTGTTTAGCAATGCAGGAATGCGGCTCATGTCTGAGTTGCCATTACAAAACTATACCCTGAGAATTGTAGAGGAGGATATTTTCCATGTATGAGATCAGCAAACCCCACGTGCTGATGAAGTTTTGAATATCTGATAAACATTTACTTACCACAGTAGAATCAGCTTCATTTTACACTTTCTAGCATACTGTGTTCCAGAAGAAAAATAATCAACTGCCACTGAGAGGAGGAACTATTATACATAGGATAGTTTATTGAGGCCGATGGTTTAATACCTTCTTAAGCTTTGCCTTCTGGTTTTCTGGAAAAATGATACAGAGAGGTGAAAATGTTCACTCAGGCCCTTTTGCAGCAGCTTAAAGCCATGGCCACGCATCCAGCAAAAAGAGACAACAAGGATGCCAAAGTGGAAGCTTTGGGAGAAAGAGGAGAACATTGTATGTCAAGGAGATATGCTGGGATGCGGTGTATTATTTCTTACTGATTCAAAGCTCTGTTACTAGCTGTTGGGGGGTTCTTGAGACCTTCATGAGTTGCTTCCTTTTCCTGTTTCACAGGATTTCCCAACTCTATTACTTGACAAAATGTGTGCATCCATTTTGAACACGTTTCCTTTGGGTGTCGGTGATAATTTTAGTGACACCTCTAACCAAAGTAGAGAGGGAATTGCTGTGCAGCAATTCTTTAAGTTCCGGTCCTGAGCAGTGCCATCTTTATAAATAAGAGAATTCTGTATAAGCAGGTGCACCTTTCCTGCTTTCCTCATGTTTTGTGTTTTCACTGAACTTCCATAGCACAAGATCCTTCAAAAAATTACCTATCACATAGAAATTTACAGTATGAGAGCTTTGTAAAAAAGATCCCTCCAATGTTATAAGTCATTGTTAATTTTTTTTTTCTTCTTTGTCACTTGTGTTTGGCCTGTATTGACCTTTTAATGCTGATTGCACTCATATTGGTGCAGTTTCAAAGTGTATCTGTAACTTGTACTGTCAGACTGAATCACTGCATATTATCTCTTAAAAGCCTTGAGATTGATTGGTGCCACAAGTTATTGAGCTTGAATGATCCCTCTAGAAGCATTAATAGTTTTGTTCAAGTCCTATATTTGATTGCATAGGATCAGTCTCAAAACTTATTGTGAGCATTAAATGGAATAGCATTTCAGTTTTTACATCTATGACGTTACAAAACATGAGCTTGAAGCTTGTTTCTGGAAAAGGCCATGCGGTCTTTAAAATGTACAATATGAGAATATGTCTAGTTTGTATAAAATCTCAACTGAATGGAGAGCTCAGCCTGGATAAAAATGAGTTCTTCAAAAATTTATTGCAGCTCCAATAAGCAAACATTCACCATTACGTCTAAATACGGTATTATGAGATGAAAGGTTTCATGACCTGTTTAATTTGCTAAACACTGGCGTCTGTTTCCCTCCAGGGTTCTGTCGGAGTGCCTGGTGTTCCAGGGAAAGATGGACAAGTGGTGAGTTCTCTGACTTTTTCAGCAGTGCCATTATTTATGTAGTGGATTAAGCAATTTCAGGCTTGTTCACATGAGCAATATGCAGCCTTATATCCAGAACTGTGACTTCAAATTGGATCCATGGAAAAGACCATGTATAATATAGCATAATGTGTTTTGTGCTCTGAAGTAATTTTTTTCTAGTTTTACCTGAACAAGTAGCAAATGTAATTAATTAAGCTGAAGGTCTGGTGTTCAAATTTGGTAATGGCTGATAGGCTGTAGAAAGAAATGCATATTAATAGTGTGTTACTTGAGTCAGTGTATTTACAAACAAAGGGTTTTTTACTTTTTGTTTACTCAGTCTCATGATACAAACACTTTCATTTATATTGGATATTGATGTGGAGCCAATACGTTGTTAATACTACTTACAAATAGAGAAGTAAAAAGAAGTGGAAGTACAGCTGGAGGATAATTTGAAATTGAATTCTGAGGATGAAAACACAGAGGAATAAATCAAACAAATATTTTTTGAACACAACCAAAAGGAAATGCTAACTTAGGCAAGTCACTGTCATAGTTCAGAATGGCCCTCCATAAGGAGAGGTCACAATAAAGCAGCAGGGCTGTGTTACAGCAATGCTAAGGTTTCTTGGCAAATCTGGGTGATGAAGTTTAAATAATATTTCTCCTTGACTGTAAAGAATATAATCCATCTGTTGTTCTCACAAGCCCTAGCATTCCTAGTGAACTTCAAAAGCACTGGCAAGGGATGCCAAAAGGAAAATGTATGATATATATGTTCACCAGGTTCAAGCAGCAGCAGATGGTAGTGTATAAGGGTTGTCTTAGAAAATCCTCTCTTGTGCTTCCCTCAGCAAGAGGGAATAAGTATTCCTAGGAATAAATGTTGTTTCAAATAATTTACTTTTAATTCTTCTTTCCTAAAAAAGAAAAAAAAAAAGGATGTATTGTTTCTAATAGCATAATACATGGTATTATGTGGAGTTGCGTTATTTGTATGTTTTATTATCCCTGTATTATGTATTGGTTTATTCCTTTGTACCCCCGTGTGCAACTTGGTTTATCCCCAGTTTTCCCGCCTTGTCCTCCTTTCCTGCCTTCCCAGTATCTATCCATCACCCTGAAAGAGGCATTTTACCCCCCCCCGGGTGACTTGTCTATCACTCGGTGCCCCTTCCCATCCATCCAGAAGCTTCTACTCAGGGCACCGGGTGATTGGGCGAGGACCTGGGGCTCCCCCCATATCCTTCCCCCATTGGACCCCACCATATCCCCCCATCCCGGAGCCACCCCCTATCCCTATCCCCATTGGTCGTTGGATACCCCTCCCTTACAGTTTATAAGCCAGTGCAAGCACCTTGTGCTTGTTCCTGTTGGCTGGCATCGTTTTAGGACATTTGGTCCAGTTGGGCTACAATAAACTCGGACTTAGCCCCCAGCAGGATCCGCTCTTCATTCACCACCGCGAGGCTTGCCAGCGCTGCCCAGAACCCACAAAGGCACTCTCCAAACCCCAGCTGGGAGCGGCGGAGGGTGCCTCCATCGCCCGCCCTCGCCCCAGACTGAGAGCTAGCCGGGGCTGAGACAAAGGGAACTGGGGCGGGAGCATGGCAGCTGGCGCCCAATGTGGGGCGCCAGCTGCCGCGCTCCCGCCCCGGTTCCCTTTTCCATCGCCCGCCCTCGCCCCACAAGAGCTAGCCGGGGCGGAGGAAAAGGGAACCGGGGCGGGAGCGCGGCAGTATTAGACCTGTGTTTTCAGAGTGGTCATAAGAAATAATGTAATAATCATTTATTTCACTTTAGTGATAGTGATAGGAATTTATTTTAAGCTATTCAGAGTATTACAATTAATGTGAAACAAGAAAAAATATTTAGAATTATATATATATATATGCACATATATATATATTTAATACCAGAATTTATAAGAAAATAATATGAAATAAATTTGTTTGAAGTCCTCAGATTTTTTACTTCATATTTTATAACTGCATTCAATTGCAACAGGAATGGTAGACAGTGCTTATCAACTGAGATGCTGTTGCTATGCATAATTCAAGTAATTTTTGTGGCCTGACTGAAATGCCAGTGAAAATTTACTTTGTGGCATATCTGTAGGAACACTTCAGAAGACTGGATGAGGTGAAGTTGGAAACTGCTTTGAATAGAACAGAACCAATGATTCATATTTTATTCAAGAACTTTATTTTTAATAGTAATCATACAAACTCCAGCCAGAAAAACTCACTCAGATGAGCAGAAAAAATTGATATTAATGAAATATGTCAAATATGTGATTAACGTGTCATTTTGGGAGACAGGGAATTTTTTTAAGCTCTTTGACAAAGTTGTTGCATGTCTATTTTTAGGAGACACATAGACCTATCTGTTGTCATGCTTCAGGGGACATAAAACAAATGTGCTTGTGAACATTATGGGAAGATGCAAACACATATTTAAATGTTGGTTATCAATTTTAAATTGTACTTTAAAAAAACTCCAAAATTTTCGATTTATGGTTGTCTATTTATTTGATTTACTTCAACATTCATCGCATCTATAACTTCGCAGACATTTAAAATTATTACCACTTTATTAAAGATGTCAGCATGTTTTTATTGTTCCTGGACTGCTTTACTTTTGACCTTTAAAAAAAAACCTGAATTACTAAAGTGAAACATAGGCACCAGGACAAATGCCACACAGATAAAAATAAATTACCGTTGAATCCTTTAGTTTGATTTCTCAACTCTTGGTCAATATTGACTAGAAACTACTTCCATATTATAAAAAAATGTATTATTTTCATGTAATCCTAGGCAGATGAAAGTTGCATGTTGCTATCTCTTTTAATAAATTAAAAAATTCTGTTAGGTTGGAAACAGTGATAGAAATGAAGTTTAAACTGAAGCAGTGTTTGTCTAAAGTTAGAACATATAATGCAGCCTAGCAATCCCATGTTTATATTTTGCTATCAAAAGGTCAGTTCTTCCAGTTTCTATGAAAAAACAGATTCTCAATGCAGTGCAACACACAAGATGTTGATGAGGACCAGAGCGATGATTTTAAGAGTTGGGCTGTACTGTGAGCCAGCTGCTGGCACTTCTGGCTTTACTCATTCAGATTCATGGTGACTTGCAGAATAGTTGGGTTCAACTTGCATGTGTGATGCGAGTCATCCCCTCTTTAGAAGTTATGTAGTTAAAGGACTTTACAAAGGCCTTACTGTCTTGGTTGGCTTTTGGTCATTGAGCTCGCTCTGTCAGACATCATCATGTACAGTGCACTAAGTTCCAAGTTAATATTTTTCCTTGGTTTAAAAAGCAGAGTGTTAAGCACATGCTTAAAATTAAGTGTGTGAATGCTTTTCTCGTTTGGACAATGAAATGTTTTTCAGCCGACGAATGTCAGAAGTGTATTCACTTTGCTCTATCCTCAAGCAGTTGAACAAAACAGAGTTAGGTCATCATCATCTATGTGCCTCTGTAATTTTCCTTTTTCTTTCTTTTCACCTCTTCTTTAATTGAAGAAGAGGAGATGATTGACAAGTCTGACCATAGGTCTGGGAATGAGATCATAAATTCTGAGTGCACTTAGAACAGTCTTTTAATCCCTTAACATATGAACCACTTGTCTTAGACAGTCTCTAGATATTAGAGTAAGTGTAATTTTACACAACCCACATGTTTTCGCAGGACTGTTAACTAGTAGATTTTTCTTGTATTCAGAGTAGCAAAATCCCTGCCATAAAACCTTCACACATTAGGCCAAATCCAGTGAAACTTTACAGGTAGCCTTACAAGGACATTTACAGTTCTTAATTTGCTCCTACATTTGAGAAACTACAGCAAGTTTATCTTGAGAACAGTAACTGGAAAGGAGCTGCTTAGTAATATCTACATCTGGAGAGAGTGTTTTTTCTGGGATGGGCCAAAACCTGCTGAAATAAGGAATCTTTCTGAGTGCTCCTTTTCCTTTGCAGACTTTAGTGAAATCCCAGGTTTCTTTCTGTCACGATGCAATGGCAGATAAATTTCCCTTTGTCCATCCCTGGCAGAAGCTCCTCAGGCACTCAAAAAGTACAAAAAAACATTAGTTCTGCATGGAGCTAGGAGGTTACAGTGATCTAAGGATATCATATCTGTACATTAATCATGTTGAAATGACCAAAAAGGGCTTCTTGGAAAGTTAAATTCTGCAAGTATAGAATATATATTCTGGTATTTTTTAAGTGGTGCTGACTTGATAAGGGCTGTCAATGACTGCAGCAGCACATAAAGAGAAAAACAGAGATTCCTTAAGTTAATATGGTATTTGGCCTGAAGGAACTTAGTTTCTGGAGTTTGTGCAAATAACTCTGTTATAAATAAGAGTTTGTCTGGAGTGGATAACCCCCCCCACTCTAAACTTCCATAAATCGCTTTTTCTTATGTAGTACTTGATATTTTGATGGGGTTTTTTATAAGGGTATATTGAAAACAGAATGAGTGGTCAGGATAGTTCCCTTCATTTCAAATTCTTCTGATAGATTTGCAATAGCAATATGATAAACCTCAGAAGAATTTTCCCTCAAATCAGTAGATTCAGAGTCTAGGTATGCACATTTCTTACTGCTTTCTTCACACTTTTTATTTCTCTAATTTACATGTATTTCCTTATTACTGTGTGCAGTGCTGTGTAGGAACACATTTGGAAGGTGGCAGTATCAAATTTCTTCAGTGAAATGAGGAAGGGTATGCATGTACTAACATTTTTTTCAAATAAAGGGAGGGAACATTATAACTGCAGTTCACAAATTCTCAGACAGGTTTGCAGGCCAGCTGAGTCTTGTTGAGGAGCCTTTCTACTTAATTTCAGTTGGTGAGTGGGCCAGGAGAGATTTCCAGTCCTTAAACAAACTATTTTAAGTTACTTTTGAGGGGTGCAAAAAGCAAGTTTAAAGGAATTGAATTCAACCTGGTTTGAAATGGAAATCATAGTAACATACCTGAAAAACCTCTTTTTTACCCTCTGTCCTCATCTGTGTATTTTAGAGTAAAATTAGATTGGATTAGGTTTGGGGCCTCTTGTGTTTCCTTATCCTTAAATTGATTACATTCTAGTGACTGAAAAATATACCAGTACTGACAGCCTTTCTTTCAGGGTGAGGTGGATATCAACCAGCTGGTGTTGAGAGTTATGCATCTCACCAAAACAAAACTTATTTCAAAACTAGAGCCTCCAGACTGGTTTTTTTTTTTCTGTTACAAACAAGAAAAGGTGGGGCCTCCAGCCATGTTATTTTTAGCTGATTGATTCTGGATATGAAGGTATATGCCTCAGGGGCAGAAAGCAGTCCAGTAAGGAGAAAGATGCTTTTGACTGCCTCAACTCCTTTAATATGGACTCTGGTGGGTAATACATTTTTAGACCTGTTCTGAAGTAGATTTTATGAGTTCTTATTGACAATTTTTTTTTTCATATTACCAGCAGAGCCCAAGCAATGCTCTATACACCTGAGTACTCACCAAATTCAGATTCACTTCAGTATAAGCATGAAGACTTCCCCTACCACAAGAGTATCTGAGGAAACTGCTACACTTATTTATTGAGCAGAGTGCTGAAAGTTGTTCTTTGCCCAAATACAGGAAAGAAATAGTGGGTTGGTCAAGTTACACAAAGGCAAGTTGAAAATAACTTAATATTAAAAAGAAGTCAAGGGTTACCTAAACAGTATTTCTAATGCAATATGTTTGCCAGTGTGGGGCGTGACGTTTGTGCATCTGGTAGTTTTGTTGCTGCTTTGGTACAGCAGAACCTTGATAGGCAGGATGTTCAGATAAGATGCTGCTGCTACCCCAGCATCCCACAGAGCTCTTGATCTTTCCATCATGGTGTCAGTTAAACCAAACATTGCTGAGGTGGCATTTGGAAATCACAGCCCATCTCAGTGCCAGGAGGGAGATTTTTATTTTTATTTTGGTGCCTCATCATCGTAGTTCCACACAGTGCTTGTTGCACAGGACAGCTTCTGTGGTGTAGTTTAGTTGGGAATAAGAATGCAGAAGGGCAGAAAGGGCAAGTAACACTTCCTTTAAATTGTGTACCAAGACACTTCACACCTCACTATAGCATCTTCCCCACTGTTCAGCCCTTTAGGGAAAAGTTCCAAGGGGATTCTCTGAGGGTACCTTTACACAATTTCTCTGGGTCTTACATCTTTTTCTTCTGTGAGGGTACAGTTTAGCCCTCATTAATTCTTTAACTGGGATCATGGGTTGTTTTCTATAGATACCAGAAAGTTTTAGAATTGTTGCCATCACTCTGTTACTGATAATTGCTCAAGAGTTCATGACTGAAAAAAGACAAGCTGTGAGCTAAAGTTAGATGTACTATAGAAAAAAATTATTCTTTAAATGGGATAAAAACACTATTGAGGCTGCTCTTGGAGTACTTTGTCCAGTTGTGGGCTCCTCACTACAAGAAACACATGGACAGACTGGGTAGAATCCAAGTAAGGGCCTCAAAGCCCTTAATCTCCAGAGGTGCCTTCTCAGTTCAAGAATTCTGTGATTCTATGAAAGAAAAAGATAAATAAAAATATGTGGTCTTGATTTGAAAGCTAGCTGATGTGCAGGAGACAATTATTTCTGCAACCTAGCACCTTTGCTGTCAATGCAATTAAAGAGAAACTACAACAGCAGTCAGGAAAGACATTAGCCATGGCCTGGTGAATGTAAAAAACGTGACATTAAGGACTTAGCTTTATAACTTCTTTCATTTTATCAGGTTGAAAAGCAGTCTGATTTAAATTGTTGCATTGAATGACACTATTGAATGTCTGGTGTTCCCTTACATGCATCACTCCTTGAATAGCAGTGTCATCATCCTCAGCCTCTTAAAGGTCAGTTGTGCTTTTTGTTCATCTCCAAAACACTAACCTATGAGGCTGAAGTGTACTTATAGAGCATTTTACACTCCAGCTTTACTCTTACAGCATTTTGATCTCTGGTTTTAATACATGCTTTTAATTATAAATAGATAAGTAAATAATAGTAACTAAACGGAAGAAAAATAACTAACTATACTTCCTAACAGAAATATTTTAAATTATTTCCATGTCAAGAATCAAAATAATTTTTTGGGATGAACATGTCTAAAATGACACAGTATCTGAGTAGGGAAGAGCTATCAATCTACTCGTCTTCAAAAGTTATGAAGCTCTTTGCTTCATAGCTACTTTGAGCAGAGCATTTTTATTTTTGTTTTGTGGTTTGGTTTTTCTTGTTTATTTTGGGGGGGGTTATGTTAAGGCTTACTGGGATTGTAAAAATCTGCACATAAAGTCAGACTGCCCAACCTACAAGACATTGTATAGTGACAAAGGGAGGCTCCCTGGCACAAAGCTTATTTAGCTGTGAACTGGGAATGTTCTTCAGGGCTAGGACATAGAGCAGCTTATGGGCTGTACATTTTAACTTCACCTTATTGCTCCCTGTTTCCCTGTACAGAGAAATAAAGGTCTAACATAGAGAAAGGAATATTTTCCCTGTTTTTCTGAACATTTGAAATCGAACAATAATCACTTCAAAAGCATAAAGGCACAAGGTAATTTCTTTGTTACCTTTCTAGGTTTGCCTTCAATCTTACCCATTCCCAGAGCTGGTTTCTGCACTTCAAGAATCTTTGCCTAGTACTTTCAGTACTGTTTGTGTAGTGCTGAGCACAGCAAAGGTGCATATAGGTCAGAAATGCGATTGCTGGTATGAATGGGGATTTACTATGACTAGGTGGCAGGCTGAGGTTTCCACTTTCTTCCAAATAAAGTAATTTTTTTGTTCTATTTTTGCAGTCTCCTTTTTGTCATAGCAGTAGCCCTCTTCATCCGTAGCACTGATATGTAAACCTGGGAGAAAAGTGCAAGCTTGGAACTTCAACTTTTTGATTTGAGATTTAAGGCCCTGAAAGCATCAGCCAACAGCAGCTGTTTGAAAATGAAGGGAACAGAAACAAGCGTGTTTGGGGCATGGGGATGAGGAGAAACAAGTGTATATTCATGGGTCCCTTCTGCTTCATTTTGTCAACTGGCAATTTTCTTCAAGAGCCTTTTAGGTCAATCCTTTAGGACACTCACACCTAATCTCCAACAGCTTCTAATCCTGACCACTCATATATCAAATATCCATGCCACTTTATCAGCCTCACAGCTACTGCAGTACAAAGGGGCCTTGAGAAGGGGCTGACACAAGTGACTATTTAATTCCCTGAGGACTTAATGGTACCTAACATTTTTTGCTTTGACTTGGAAAATGCCTCACTAGGGTTTTTCTAGAACTTTGATGATTTTGGTTTGTTTTTTGAGACAGTCCAACTCTTGAGGAAATTAAAATGTAATTAATGATTCTGTTACCTAATTTAGAACTACAACTGAGCTTGCTTTCACAGACAATCAGAGCTAATACATCTATGATTAAATCTGCCTGCAGAAGAAAGAGCGAAGTTCTTAATAGGAGACTTTTATGGAGGACTAGAAAATAAGTCTTCTTGTGTTGAGATAAATATAAAGGAAGAGCCTTTATCTTAATATCTCTAGCTTTTGAGTAGAGGATTAATTAATCATGTGTACTAAGTTTGAACACTGTGAAAATTGTTCACTGAGTTTCTGATACAAATTACTCTTCCAAATTCAATTGCTATGTTAGCTATTGGATTTAACTTTTCCACATTTTTATACACTTAAATAGCAGAGGACTTTTAGAAGAACCTAGTTGCAGACTTTCAAAAATCTTTCTTTGGCTGTTATTTTAATGTGCTTTGCGATGTCAGAAGTGTGATGAAGTTCTTTATGTGAGGGTTATAAAAGATATTTCCTGTGAAACTGAGATATACATCTGCAGAAGCTTTTACATAATAAGCCATGAACTCTAGTTGTTTTACAATAAAGTCTAACCATTGCGTTATTTTATCTAAAATGAATATCTGTTGTTTTCCCATAAATGTGGGATATAAACACTAAAATTATCTTTTAGAGTTTTTATTGTTTGACTTGTTTTCTTTTTTCTTGTTTGCTTCTTTTCTTTATTTTTAAAATTGAAGATGGGAAACAAGATTGAAAATAAGTGTTATTTGCTGATTGACTTATAAAAATCATTTATGACTCCTTAAGCTGTAGAAGAGTAATATATTACCCTTTGAACATATCCAAAATTTGGAACATTGATGTAATGCTGACAGTTTTTAAATTTTTTAAAACCACTTTTTGGCCACTTGTATGAATATAAAAAATGGATAAGCAAAGTATATTTAAAAAATTGAAAAGCTCTCTGTTTTTCCAAATTCTTCCATTTCTGAAACAGGCTCTTCTCATTTTTCCATTATCTGTCTTCTATCCAAGACCAGAAGCACAAATGTCAAGATAAATTAAGATAAGCCTTTCTAGCAGCATTTTTAAGTTTTAGAAGAGAGCATTGGCAGTCTTGCTGGTCAGACTGTGCTTTTAAGGTTAATTGGACAGATTTTAAGAAGCAGGAATCACAGGTCTCATTTCCATTTAGTGTGATATGTGTGTGTTTCCACCTTCTTTAGAAGAATAATTTCTTACCTTACATTGGTTAGAGTTAATATACCCTGACAAAATAAGTCATTTTAGTGCCTAGCTGTGGAGTACATCTTTTCAGAGTCTTTTAAAATTGTTTTTATCATTACTGGCCCATTACGAGAAGATTAATATATTTCATCATATCTTTCTTAACTTCATCTTTTTTTTTTTTCTTTGCCTTTAGGGTGAACCTGGTTTGCCTGGCATAGCAGGAGAGAAGGGAGAAGCAGGGCTCAAGGTCAGTATTGAAAATGAATTAAAAAAAGAAGCACAGAGTATGTGAGTGCATATGTAGATGACAGTTGTGCTTTCCAGCTTGGGTTTATATTCTGACTGGCTTTTAATGATCTGCTCCCTCCAGTGATCAGTGCTGTAAGAGGCTTTACACATCTCTCCATAAAGAAGCACATTCTTCTGTGGTGCATGTGTAATTCCAGTCAGTGGCACTGACGCGTAGGCATCCACTGCCAGCTGAATGCAATATGCCTGCAAGTGTTTGGGAATTTGGGGACCTTTTCAGAAAGGCTTTGTTTATGCTCCTTACAATGTGTTTCAGGCTTCTTTTCAAGAACTGCTGCGGTCAGTTCTTTGACAAATGTCAGGGTGAAGTCTTGAGGGCTGATCCTGCTATTATGGAAGTTAACAACAAGCCTCATTAGGAGCATGTCTCAGCCTGTATTTGCTACATCAGAATGACTCTTTGCACTTTATTGTTATATAGTTTGTTCTGTTGTTTTAATATTGAACAGGTGAAATAGAGCATAAAGTTTATGATAACTTCACTTAAAAGAAAACGTGACATGTCCAAGATGATGGGATCTCTGGGCCTCTTGGAGGGGGTAATGCTAATTTCTAATCCCATCAACTGCGAGTGAGCGTCTCTGGTGCACATGTGCTCTTCAGCTGATTCTGTGCATCATGCTGCCACTGACAGACATTCAAGGCAGCCTCTTTACATTTACTGACTGGCTGCTTGTCCATCAGGAATGAAAACAAACCATTTGGGAGCATGACCTTTTCTTACTTTGTATACAGAAGAAGCCAAATTATGGCAGTTGATGCTCCATTCGTATTCACAGCTGTAGTCCCTGAGTTGCCTAGCGACTGCCAGCCATCAAAAGGGGCAAAGATGAACCAGAGTGCAGATCTGAGCTACAAATGCAGAGATGAGTTGTCAGATCAGGCTGGGATGCAAAAGTGCTTTTGCAGTTTCTCAAGCACATTTTAATTTTGAAAAAAAAAATGTCTTTTAGCTATCTTTATGTTACAGAGGTTGTTACAGAGAATATAAAGAGCACTGAATGCTCTTTACTGTGGAACAGTTATGAATTTGTTCAAGACACTTAAGGCATTTTCTCTCTCTTGAAGAACTTTCTGAGCTGTTGACAGAATCATAAGACTTTCCCTTCACATTCAGACTTTTTGTTTCCTTTGTTCCCAAAACAAGGAGAACCACACATAGAAGCCACCTAGGTCCCTGCAGGCTGCTTCTCAAAGACATGTGTCTGTTTGTCAGGATCTAGGACAAAATAGAGAGAGAGATCTTCACATGTAAACCATTGAAGATTTTAAAAATAAAGCATTGAAGTTGTATTGTCCATTGAGATCTATTAAATTTACATATTTTATTGTTCGTTGGAGATTTTCTTGTTGTATTGTAACATCTGCGACATTGTCATCAGTAGTGACATAATATTAGTAAGGATAGTAATACTAACATTAGTAATATCTAATGATAGTAAAGCTAAGAGTTTGATTTTTCCCTGAGTTAATAATTTATGACTTCTTTGCTCCAATTATTTTCCTTAGGGTGACCCTGGAGAAAGAGGAGAAAAGGTGAGATGTTTCACTTCCTTTGTTGTGGTTCTCTTTTGGATAACTTGCTTGGAGAATCGCCACTGCATTGATCCCAAGTTTAAAACTGAAAAACCACAGCTCCAACCTAGAACTTGAGTGGCACTGAGCAGCCTTTCCAAGGGTCAGATAATACCTGCTAATGGAAGTTATTGATCTGTGGTTACTGCAGTGGGATTAGACACAGAGTGCAGTGATTGTGTGTTAAAGGCTGCACAGCTGAGCAATCAGGAAACTAATTCTAACTATAGTGAGTGTCAGAAGATAATGAGCCTGTCTGAATAAATTCGAGATTCACACATTTCTCATAACTTGCTTTTGATGCTCTGACACCTGCATGAAATAAAACAATTAGGTAACAGAATTATAAAACTACATAGATTTTAAGTGATACCTGGATAACAAGGTCTCAATGTACTAAAAATAAAAATGGAATGCTCCATTTGTGTTTGGGTAAGTTTAACTAAGAGCAAGGGAGTCTGTCCCCATGATCTCCAGTGATGCTGTCTGGAGAGGCATGATGCTGCTCTTACTTTCAGTGAATTAGCAAGAACTTGATTCTCTGATGTCCAGTCATAGCAAGGCAAGACAAGGAGGTGGAACAAGCTCCATGCTGCAGAAGAGGAGTATAGTTCTGCTCTTCCAGGCATAGTGGCTGGTAAAAGCACAGTGAATTCAGAGCTGAGCTTCCTCATCTGCTCACAGGGGCAGTTTGAGAACTAGCATAAGCCTTATTTTGAGTGGAAATCCATGCACAGCCTCATCTTCTGCAAGTATACTGAGCTTATATTTAAAAAGTAATTTGTTTGTACTGAGGTGCAATTTTCTCTTGAGAAATGTTTACCTGTTTCTTTGCAGCTGAATTTCACTTCCAGATCCATGTAAATCTGTGTAATAGCAGCTAGAAGCATGATTTGCTAAGGCAATTAATTTCACATTTTCAAAAGCACACCATAAAAATAATCTAAGGCAGTCTTCAAATTGTATAACCCACATTCAGAACTATGTAATTATAAAATATGCATAATGAAACAATTTCTTCTGTTAAAATTATATTTTTAAAGTACTTCAGTAATCCTTAGTTTGTTTTCAGACGTAAAAGGAATAACAATGAATTTTAATGTGTAGTGAATTTTTGTTACTTAAAACCATTCTATTTTTCCATGATTATCCTTTGTCTTTTTCTAAAAAGTGTGATTACAGATTCCTTCAATATGCTTTATCATGTTAAATGAACTTGGGATGACATTCCTCACTGTTACTCTTCCATGTTTCATGTATGTTTCCTTAATTAAAGTGCTGCTAGATTGGTAGCTGGTCCCATTGTATCAGTGACTGTGATGTATAAATTGCTAAGTCTTCTTCAAATGTAATTTCACATTAAGGTTTTCAGAACCATATGACAGATACTGAATAATGTTATTTGAACAGTACTAGTGATTCTCTAACCAAAGCCAGGAATGTGTTTTTAGTCTACTTAGGCTCTATTTTTATCGATATTTTTGGCATTTTAAATACTTATTGCACTTTACATGAACTTCAAGTCCCACAGAAGATTTTAGCCTGTATTCTTAACATAAAAAACATATAACGTATTTGATGTAGTCTGGGCTTCTTTTATGGTTACATGACTAGGTAGAAATTTGGTCTTTTTATAAATAAATATTGTAAAATTTTTATTTTAAAATTTGGGCATTTTTTTTAGTAGAAAATGTCTACTCATCCACAAAAAAATGCTATCTGAATGTCACTTTTTAACAAAAACAGTGCATAGAATTTATGTCGAAATAAAGTCATTTGGTAGCTCCTTGAAGGAGTGACCTTTAGTGAATTTTTTTTAGTTTGTGAATCATTCATGAGGGACTTTGGTCTTAGAAAGTATATGCAATAAATTACTTGGGAATCTCAGTAAAAACTACTGGGATTGTCTAACTGTCATCTGAATTTTATTAGATGCATCTAGGTGAATGTGTCTGTATTGGGAAGAAAAATGTGTTTGTAATTTAAAGTGCTGAATCATCATGAAATCATTAAATCATTCCTTCCTTGCTAAACTGCAGTGAACTGAGAAAGGTGGTAGATTATACCAGCAGGTATTTTGATGCTTTGTGGTGGGGTTTTTTTACAGATCTGTGAAAGGGATCACAGTTTTAGTGAAGTCTGTATAAGACATAGCCACTTCCTGGCCCTGTCACAGAGACTATCTGATTAACAAAATCAGCTTGTGTTGGTAATCATGTTGGAATGCTGACTCTTCTCTGCATACTGTGTGCTTACAGAAAATCATTAAAATATAATGTGTGTTTTGATTATAGGGGGAGGCTGGTGAGAATGGACTGAAGGGTGACACAGGAGAAAAGGTAACAACACTTCTTAGAAGAGAAGAAAATGTGTGCTTTAGGCATGCTTATAGTATAACCAAATAATGAAAATAATAATTTCTTCAAAAGAAAAATGCATTTTGAGCAGAGTTTTTTTTTAAAGGTGAGTGATTTGATTGAGTTCATTCTCACGAGCAGCAGAAAAAATTTCACTATTCTGTCCAACTGAGCATAAGATTTCTTACTTTATACAGCACACTATAGCTAGCTAGCTAGATAGCACTCCTCTTTGTTGAAATTTGCATCATGCAGAAACTTTGGTCACAACCGCCAGCTGGAACTGCCCCTTTGAATTACAGCTGTGTTTTCTGATATACCCTGTATCTTTCTCCCTTCTTATTTTCATCAAAGAGTGGGACCAAACCAGTATGGGACAAAAATTATGGTATCATGATAGACAACTTCCCTCCCAAATTAGCAGCTGGAAAATCAAAAGTTGACAATAAACATACTTTAACTCTTTATTCCAAGTGACATCAACAATAACCTCATTTTATACCTTCTTAGTTCATTGTTGCAAAGTACCAAGATGTTGTAGAAATCACCAAAAAACAGGTTTTGTCAAAATTTTTATTTTCCTGACTTTTATGAGAGACTCATGCTCAGAAAATTGAACTGGAGCTTTCAGTGTGGTTTCCTTGCACAAGCCAGTCTTTAGCAGTCAGGGAAAAGGCTGTGCTGGACATGAGAAAGGGTCAGGCCTGTTGATCTCTTCTGGCCATCATTTTTGAACTCATATGCTTCTAAAAAACATTTAATGACTATGCTTGGGCAGAAACATAAGTGCTTCTTCTTGTACCCCTGCATGTGTAAGGCTTAACCAACTTACAGCATTTCAGTTCAAGGAGAAATTTATGATGGGATTCATCAATCTGGTAAGGAATGCATGCAAATCCCTCAGGAGCTATCATTTGGGTACAGTAAGTCTGTACTTTGAAGAGCACAGGATTTTTAAGGCATATTCTAAAACCAACAATTAAAAGTAGACATTAGATTTAAGAACAGTCAAGTTACTTGATTTTTGGAGTTAATTTAAGTAATACTGTATTTGCAGTCATGCTTATTAATATAGATGGAAGTCTTAAGAACCTTATTTACTTACACTATGTATGCTGGTAACATAATCTTGATCCACTCTTATGTGATTTAAGAATATAATCTGCTACAAGTTTGAATTGAGATTGTTGTTCAGATAGATTGTTCTACAAGAAGTAAATGGTAAGTTTATAATCTCTCTGGGAATCCTAGTGCAGCTTCACCTGTTGCTTTTCTACTTCATTAGCCTTGAGGCTGAGCTTGCATCCACAAGGATGCCCATATTGCCCTGTGATCAGTAGCAGGCACACCTCCCCATTTGGGATCGTTTTTCAGGAAAGAAAAATGTTCTCTTCTTTCAGTGGGAGATCCTTTCTGCTCAAGTATAGTTTTAAATAGTGCTGTGTGAACTTTCTGCAGTTAGGCAGTCGAGTTGGGATCAACTTGTGGAAAATAGAGGTTCTCAGGAGACTTCTTATATTGCTATATCTGAAGAAATTTTAAGACACCTCCTGAACTTCATAATGCAGAAGTCTCCCATCTCTTCTAGGTTTCATATTATTTTCAGAGATGGGTGGTGACATGGAATATATTTTGTTTGTTTGGAGTGCACTGCTTTAGTCGTAATGGGTTAGAGTCCTCTGCATTCATTTTGCCAGACTTTGCAGAGCTGTGACTTCATTGACTTTCAGTATTTTTCTTCTTTTTCCCTGACTACAAGACAAATCTGCAGTCCATAAAAAAAGATACAGTTCTTAGAGGAGAGCTGCAGCTTGAAGTTTATGATAGGTAGCTTTGCAAACAGCACTTTCTAGGGAGATTATGAGGGTGGTTTTTGACAGATCATTTAGGAGTATGCATTAAACTTGGTGTCATTACATTACACTTGAGCTGCTTAACAGGGTTTGTATTCTTTCCTGTTCTTCAGCATAGGGGGAGGTTTTTGCTCAGGAGATTTAATCCATACTCCGTAAAACTTGAAAACATTTATTTGAAAGCTTGAATGGAATTTCTGTGAAAAAATAATACATTTTTATTCATGTGGAGGCAGAGTGAGATACCACATGACAACAGATCCAGACTTGGTTTAGGAGCAGGTTCCTGTTTGTGGAAAAAAAAATGTACATTTTTTTACTGAACTGCTGTACATAGTAACACTCAAAAATATGGACTTGGGTCCTTAATTCTTGACTTGAGACTTCAGAATTAAAATGTCTTTGTTGAATTGTTAAAGACAGTGTCAATGCCAAGCTGGAGTTCTTGCTTCTGGAATCCCCTGCTAAAGTTTCTTTATTAGCAAACTGTTCAAAGTTTCTTTATTAGCAGTGAATTGTGAACATACTGTACCATAATTTCTTTCTTTGACCTAATTTTTATTCTTGCATGAAGGTGGATTATAAATATTTTGTGTCTTATCCTCTCCATATCCATCATTGCCCTTTGAAATATTTAACCATTTAATGTGTCTTACTAGTTGCTTTGGCCCTTTATAGCTATAAAAGGTTCTTGAAGCTTTCAGGTGTACATGCTTGTAAGGGATATTAGCAGTGTCATTCATGCATGTCTATTAAAATGAGGTAGCTCAGGTTTCCATGCATGTATCAATCTCATAATACTGATTTTTGTGTTTTCTTCACTCACTGCAAACTGCAGTAATTGCATATTCCTATTCTTCAGAGGCTAGTGAGCATGTTAACCAATACAATTTAATTTTATAGGACCATACCAAAAAGATACCATGCCCAAACTAGCTGTAAAGCTATGGCATTCACAGAAACATCAGGAATGGGTACCCTCTATTTGTATTTTGTACAAAGAATATTAAACATATATACTTTGCTAATACATCTCCACAGTGTATTACAGTACTGGCTTCTATCCTACCTCTGTAAATCACTGGCAGGCTGCTCAGGAGCTTGGAGTTACTGCTATATAAAACTTGCTGCTTTCAGTGAACAATGTACATTTGTTCTGCATAATGAATAATTAAACAATTTTTCAAATAGAAGCACGCTAGTCATCTTCAATAGTATATAGCCTAACTAGCAAACTTTTCAGTAGGCTTTTTTCTTTTTTTCCTTTGGCATATTGTTCAAGATAAGAAAAAAAAAAAAACAGCTAATCCTCTGTCCTGTGCATATCAGTGCCTATGAAATCCAGTAAACCCAGCAAAATGTAGACAAATCTTTTTGAATGCCAGATGCCCTCTCAGAATAGAGACCTTTCCTGAATATGTAAATTACTATAAATGTCTCATCCTGTAAAGTATAGCCCTTCATGCATTAATCTGTCCATTTAAATACACTGGAGTGTTGAGGAAATAAAACTATGACCTGTCCTGATGAAGATAAACTCATAGGTCACTGTTTTTTGGGTTTTTTTCCAATGTGAAACTTCATTAGCACAAAAAATGTTGTCAATTGAGTCCTCACACTTGCCATCTATAAAATTAGGTCAAATGATCGCTCATATTCTTTGTAAATAACAGTGAATTATTTTTAATGTAGATCAGCAATTTAGAGATGTCAAAGTATGTCTCATATTCTGGCTGTGTGGAGTACATTTATACAACATCTGCAATTATTAGATCTACATTATTAGTTGTGAAATTTGAAGTTAACTATAATAGGTGTTTGGGTGAGTGAAGCTGAATCTGTCTCTACATGGTCTTGGAAACAATATTGCTGCTTTTCTGAATCACACTGATGTAATCAATTAGTTAAATGCCTATGTGGTAGCACAGAAAACAGGCAGCCTTGCTATGCATATATTTTGCTATATAATGTTGCTATACACTTAGATGATTTATGTGTTTCCTGGAAAATTGTTTATGTAGTAAGAGTGATTATTTCTTGTGGATTTTGTATCAGGGTGACCCTGGCTCTTCTGCAGCTGGAATTAAGGTAATGGAGTTCTAAAGAAGTTCAGGGAGAAGAGGGGTGGTTGGTCCATTCGCTGTGTTACTTCACAGTGCCACAGACATTTTGGGTATCATTTATGTTATGGTTTTCCACAGCTCCATCTTTAATTCATTTTCTCAGATCTCATGTCTTCATCTGTTTTCTTTTAGGGTGAACCTGGTGAATCTGGGCGGCCTGGACAAAAGGTACTACTTGGAAATGTTCAGTTTTCCTTTTCTGATGGATTTGTAATAAACGATGTTACATCTGTGTTACCAGTGGCACTTAACTGCACGGGGATGAGCCCGAGGCGGTACAGTTCAGCAGCCCAAGGCTCGTACACATTTGGTTAATGTTTATCTTATATTTTAGAAAGGCACAGGAATGATGATACTAATTAATATGAAAAGTAATTTTGACTAACCCATCTTCCCTTTTAGCCCTAGCATACTTCTTGCATCGTAAGCTTACCTCATTGAGCTGGTGAGACTAACAAAGAATGGCTCTGCTCCTTGGGTCATCTCAGGCTAACTCTGCATGTTTGACTATTAATCTTCAAACTGTGGTACACTGTTAGATCTCATCAGGACGAAAATAAATATTGGTTAGAATCCCTTTCACATACGCCTGTGAGGGAAATCAAACCATCAGTGGCATACAGTGTGTTTGGAAGGACACAGACCAGGTAATGCTGTTCTGTTCTTCCTTCCAGTGGAAAATTCCCCTGGGTGCTGTGTGGCTGAGGCTGCTTCTGCAAGGAAAGGTCCTGCAGGAGTTACAATAACTGTGCTGCACGAGGCCCTGTGAAGCTGGGGAATGTGCTTTTTGAATGCAGAGTACATCAAACACAGCAAATGCTGTGCCTTCAGCTGCCTTTTGTGAGAGTAGGGGGCAGGTCCTGCAGGGAGAGCAAAGAGACAATGAGAGAACTGGATTTGCACATTGCAGTATTTGGTTTCCTTGTGGAGCCATTGGCATTGTTCTTGACTTTTATAACATTGAATATTTTCCACTGCACACTGCTGCCAGAGTCAAACAGAATCCTGCTGCCAGTTGAGATATTCCAGACAGACAGTCAAGAGCTAAAATTCTATATAGTGGATGGCAAGACAGCCATTTTCTAATACTCAATATATTTTGGTGACTAAGCAAAACCCCAAACCACATATAAGTAAGAAATAAATAAGACATTAGGTATTTTTATTTAAGAAATTATAACTCTCATCAGAGACTAAATAAGACTATTATGGTGGCAAATGCAGTTCCTTAGTAAAGTGCAGTTTTAATTAGGAAAGGTAATCAAAGTAGTTTAAAGCAATCTAATCCACAGAATCATTCAGTGTTGCATTCTGCAGTGTATGCTTTGCTTGGCTAATAAACTAGAAAATGCACTTAAGCGCCTGTGGAGATTCAGACTCTCATTAAGTGCCTGCCATGGAGGGAAAACTAGCAGTGATTTATCAGCAGACTCTTGGTTCTCAGTCTCAGGCACTCGGATTTGATCTAATTCAAGTAACATGGATAAGTTGCAGCAGTTCAGACTTGCTGTATTCTCACTTTCTTTTTGACACCAGAGGGGGGGCTTAGTGTCTTCCTTTCATTTACCTCGTGATTTCCTGGTGTGTCACAGCTCCTGTCCCAGCCCCAACCATCATCTCCCACAGCATGCCCAGTCAGCGTGCCTCCTCCAGCCAGGTGTCCCATGTCTGCTGCCCTGCACCCCTGCTTACCAGGGACTTTTTCACACCACCAGGGGTTGTGGGAAGCTCTTTTTCCAGTTGGAGGCATGTCTCTGCATCTACATCATCTCAATGCTTTTCTCCCTCTCTGTGTGCAATTCATATTTCTTTCCTGTGTCTTCTTTTCTTTCTTATATTTTTCCTTTTATCTTCTTCTAGTTGTCCCTTATCCATCTTCTTAGGACAAATAGGTGTCGAGCTGCCCTCTCAAATACTACTTGCATGAAATGAAATGTGACAATATTTCAGCAGTCTGACAAGGCTGTTGTGGACACAATGACCTGTTCTGCCAGTATGTAATAGAGTTAGTATACAGCCTTGGTTTCTTTAAAAGTCATTCTTCTCATAAATCATACTTGGAATTTTTATATTAGGAAAGGTCCAAAAATGTAAATACTTTGCATTCATCTATAATGCTAACTGTAATTAAGAAATAATTACTGATTTCATTGTGTTTCATATTGATGTACCTTTTAGGGGCATTTTGATTGTTTTAGATTACTGTGGCTCTGAACTGGCTTTGGTGGATCCTTTCTGCTTATTTTGTGTGACTGTATGGGGGTTAGATCTGTCCCAAAGCTAAAGAGTAACCTACTGCAGCAGCACTAATATAATATCAATTATAAATATTCCAGTTCTGTGCTTGCAAGGGAAATGTAGTGCGTCCACAATTAGGTGGTAAAAGTTGATGGTCGTAGCACTGTATGTATGGGGGCTCATGCAAAAAGTGGAAAGACAGAGTAGGGGGATGGAGTTAAAATTTTGTTAGTGCAGTGGAGCATTATTCTTTTTCAAGAGTAAAAACCTATTTTCTGCTTTAGAAAGTGATAGTCAACATACCAAGAAGTGTCTATTGAAAATGGCATCCTGGCCTCTCTTCTTTCATCTGAATTTATAGGTAATATTTTGAGACTGGAATCTTTCCTGTGCTTTTAAGCAATTTGAACAGTTAGAAGTTTGGAGAAACTAAAACAGACAAAGAAGCTGTTATCAGATCCTTCTATACCACTTAAAAATCATTCAATTCGATGAAGTGATTTGCAGACCCTTTATTGTGTTTTTCATTTTGCGGCCAAGTGTCATTTTGTTATGAGTGCTTCAAGTCTGTGTAATGTCTCTGCCTCAGAGAAATGTCTCTGGGCAGTGCAGTTTGATGGACAGCTGTGTTATGTGTAGGTGTGTTTATGTTTGTGTGTGTATGCATGAGTGTATGGATCTATGTAAGCGTGTGTGTACACAGGCACATAAAATATTTTAATAGCACAACCTGTAGGTATCAGCCCAAACCGCAGAGTTGAAGTCTGGGGTTCTGTAAAAGCCTCATGAGCATAAAAAAATCTGGAATATAGTTCAGTTCATTATAAAGGTAAAAGTTGGCTTCAGAGTTCAAACCTGAGCTTCCAGAAAGTTCAGGGAATATTCAGATCCAAGGTGCTGGTTAGAATCCATCTCTGTATTAAAATAAAATCCCCAGCCTTTAAAATAATGCTTTATTCATGCATTACTACTTTTTTTTTTTTCTGTTCATCATCTTTATTTCCCTATACAACATCTTTCCATTTAGTTGATATCTCAAAATGACCATTTGTGAGAATGTTGTCATTCTTGTCTTAGACTAATTCCAAAATCAATACATTCAATTTTCAATGCTTGTCACAAAATTACCTTGCAAATAGAGTTCTATAGGTCTTTCCGTTGCAATTTTAAATAAGCAAGGCTTTTCTGGGTAAAACAGTAAAAGATTACATTCCCACTATCTTTCATGACACCGTGTATGTTCACAGATAAAGAACAAGCTCTGAAATGATGCAGTGGATAGCTCTATAAAACTGATGGCCCAGTTATAATTAGGCAGTCCTGCTTGAATTGTGCAATTTAAACCAAGCTCTTCTGAATTGCTTTGTACCTAAATCAGGGAGTCACACAGCACAGTATCTAGCTCAGAGTTGAAAATGGAACAGAATTAAACATCTGTCATAAATATGGAATGTAAATGGCAGTGTGTAAAATGAACCAGAAAACTGCTTGTTTTCTTCTCTTTTGCTGAAGTCTAATGTGAATTCATATTTAGCTTTCCTGACATGGATTTTCAACCCTGTGTGCCATCTTCACATTGAAGGTTCCCAGAAGATATCTAAGTTCTTACCATGACTCTTACTAATTGTACATTTACGTCACTCATTTTGAAAAAAAACCTATCTTGCTGGTGCTGACTAGCAATCATTTGTGCTCTTTTATCTTCCTGCAGAAATTATGGGGCTGTTCAATGCATAGTGACCCTAACTGGATAATCTCTGTAATATTATGTAATTTTCCTGTGTAGGGTGAACCAGGCCTTCCTGGGCTTCCTGGACTCCCTGGAATAAAGGTAAATACTGTAGTACCTGTTGTACTGGGTGGGAATACCACAAAGAGGGGGGGAATGCAAGAATGTGACTCAAATGGACTTACTGTAGTGTCTTGCATCTTTTTCTGTTTCTGAGGTATTGAACTGGGGTTTTTTACAGAAAGTTCTCACATGGAAAATCGGTTAAGTGTCTTATGAGTAGGCAAACAGTATATCTTACATTAAAATATGAAGCAGAATATTCTAGTTTTTTTCTTTTAAAAATCTAAAATAGTAGAGGTTTTTATATTTTTTTCTTGAATGGAAAAGTCTTGTCATCAAAGTTATAGTTGGTTTCCACTTTGTGTGCTTTCCAGTAGCAATATTCTACTGAATTAACCAAGCCTCTAGCCAGAGAACTGCATTAATTATAGGCAACCTGGCTCTGTTGACAGAAATATTCTGTGCTCCATTACATAGCAGTGATTTCCATTGACAAGTCAAAATATTTTAATAATATTCTATTCAGTGTTAGCTACAGTCCCTGACACAATACTTGGTTTAGTCCCTGACTTCCAGTTTGTTGGAATCTTTAGATAAGTTGATACAAAAGACACATATTTGGTTTAGTTCTAGCATAAGTGGTTGCACTAGGATCTGCAGACATTTGCACAGTTTGAGCTGTAACTGTGTAATTCTCCACAGAGGGAGCAGATTCACATATCCTGAGTGAGTGCAGATCAGAATGGCCACTTTTCCTTTATGTCAAAGACTGTTCTTTCAGAAAACAAAATCTCTTTGAAACCTTTTCTTTGCATTCCAGCATGGCCCTGTGTATGTCTCAAGGAAAAAGTTTATAGGATTTCCTTCATAACAAGGAGGATAAGTTAGAAACCAACTTCTTTTCCATTGTGGTGGGATTCAGGATTTATCTCATGGAGTATAATATTTGCAGTGATTTTCTCAAGGGACCTGTGAATTGCTACACTATTGAAGCATAATGTCCTTTCTGTGTTACTAGTGAATTATGGGGGGAAACTGAATGTGCTATTAGATTTTGTGTGTTCTAACAGCTTAAAATGTAGTTCCTGTGGAGGTTGTTCATTTTCGACAAGAATAAACTCTATACTGAGTAGCGAAGATCATGCAGGAGAAGTCTTGTGTGATTAAGCTATTTTTATTAGGGTCTTTGGCAGCAATCCCTATTCTGTTTACTTTAACAGTGAGCAAAGAGGTAGCTCAGCTGGAGGTCAGTGGGGCACTTGCCTGAGGCACTCATCCCAGGGACACCTGCCAAAAGCAACCAGAGCCGTGGCTGCTCTTTGGGGTTCCCATGTTCATGCAGACCACATGTCCACTCATATAACCAGTAAATAAAAAAGTTTGCATCTGAGTGGCTGCTGTGGGAAAATTATTTGTTGGCAATAAGAATGGCTCAGAAGCGCAGCTTCCAGAATCACCTGAAAGACAAAATGTGAAGTGAAAAATTAATGGTGGGAGTTTTGCCCAGTGAAAATTTGTTTCCAAATTCAATGGATACAGTGGAAAAACAGTGCAGTTGCCGGCAGAGCCAAATGGAATCATTTGGTCAAATATTAATCATTTAGGAAAATACTTTCTCCTGTTTAAAATCCAGTCCAGGGGGAAACTAGTGGTGTTTCAGTGAAGAAATTTCATCTAATGCAATTCTGAATTCTGTGACCTGGATGGTGACAAGGAAGCAGAATATGCACAGGACAGAGCAAAGCATATCTGGTCACATTAGACTTGCAGGATGGTTGCTGTTCATTTCAAGGCATTTGTAATCACTGTTTTATTAAGCAGTCTGTAGTAAAAGACCCTAGAGTCTTCTGAATCACTGAGACTATGTCTGTGGCATAAGAAGTGGTAGCAGAAACTAGAGAATGGCTGGAGTTAGGAATATGGGCACTCATCAGCAAAGGTCAAGTAGTAGTTTCCTCCCTTTTAGCAAAGATTTATGTACCACCATGGTAAGATCATTATGTCGATTTCCAAAAACAACATCATTGTTATCTCATGGAGAAACAAATTTCCAGTGATCTGGTGTTGATCAAAAGCTACTTTGAAATAGCAGAGACAGGATGAGAAAATTGAGCGTGGAGAAAATTCAGTTGTCTGGACTTGGAATCAGTTGGTGCTGTCATCTTGTACAAAACCAAGAGGAATCATCTTACTTGGAGCAGTGACTTCTTTTTCTTTTTTTTTTTTTCTTCCTTCCAGAGTGATCCTTTTTGTTTGTTACAATTTTTTTTTTCTGGGATTTTGGGTTCTGTTCCCATGTGAACTTTATAAAACTCTCCAAGATATATCTTTGCTACTCTAAGATTATCTTAACAGTGATATGCAGTAGTGGTGTAATATCAAATACCTAGCAGAAACCTCTCACGATGGCATTGCAACATCTAAGAACTTGTTACAAAATTTAAGTTTCCATAAGGAAAAGTTTTCCTAACAAACAGATTACACCTTTTCATGCATTTGTGTGCCAGCCCAGTAGCTGTTGGCAGAGATTTTTCAGGCTTTTTCCAAACTTTGTGAGAGGTAAGGAAAAGATCAAGATACAGGTTTATTCTACACATTGAAAATTTCTGGATGTAGTTCTTAAATGTTAAATATTAAGTCTCGTTTCCTTAAATCTGTTAGTTGACCTTAAAATTGCTTCCTTGTGAATGATTCTCTACAGTGGCAGGCTGTATTATGAAATGTTTTAGGTAACTGTGCCCATGCACAGCACTCTCCACAAAAGCTAAACCAACCTGTGCAAACACAAATGCTGTGCCAGGCAGTGGATCATTTCTCTCCAGCTACAGCTCAACTTTCTTCCCAAGGCTGAGCAAGCTTCCCAAGACATCCACTCCTCTGTGCTTCAGCATACAGGAAGGGTTAATGAACACTAATCACTGAGAAGCTTTCAGCTTCTTATAATGCCATTTCAATCACTTAATCAATGTTCCTGGGAACCTGTAAGGACTTGGCTGAATGTGATACTGCGGTCTGAATGAGTGGCAACATTGCACAGACATGCAAGTATCGTATCTGAATTCAGGGTACACTGCAGGGTCTGCTATTACTTACTTTTCTAGACTCATTCACTAGGCACGTGAGGATGTTTTGGGAGTTCTTCCTCTTCCTTTTCATTCTCTCCTCCTTTGTCAGTTGGTGCCATGCAGGAAACACAAGTGCAGTCAGTTATTTCCAAGACAGTGTAGAAGCTCTCTCTGACATACTGGAGAAACATTTCTCAAGCACCTGTTGCTGTTTAGGAATGGCTGGAAACTTAATGAGCCCTAAATGTGTTCCACCTAAACTCAGAATATTAACTCATTGCTCTACTATCCCCCAACTGATGCCAAACAGACACAGAAGCCTGTCTGTGAAACACAGACTTCATATATCTGTTTTACCTCATAACTTTTGTAGAAGATACTTACAAAGCAGCACTTGCTTACTGTGATGGAAATCATGCATGCCCTCATTCACTGTAATGTCAGATCTCTCAAATCTGTTGCATTGCATTTTGTGGAATTTGGCCTGTACAGTCCTCAATTTCCTCACTGCAGTGAGAAGCCTTCACAAAACACAAACCTCTTCTCAGTAACAGCACCTTTTTCAGGATCTAGATTTTTCTGTGGTATTTCTGGCATTTGTCCCTCAGATTTTAAAACAAATACTGAACTGAAGCTTACCAGCACATACAAATTTTTATTTTATTGTATTCAAAAAAACTGAACCATTATGTGGTTTGACATGAGAAGAGGAAGGTTGCTTAGCCCTTCTGCTTTTGGGAAGTATGGAAACCTTTCTGTGTTTTGAAATGCAATAGAATTGGCTGATTCAATAAATTTGTCAGTGTGCAGTGTCTTGCATCTTTCTGTACAATCACTTTGGATTGACTTCCCTGAGACTGTGCCTGAGCAAGGTTTCAGGAAAAACCTGGATAAGGATATGATTAATTTGAATAAATTTTATATCCTTTCATTCTTCTTGTTATGAAAGCAAAAGTGGTTCTAATTATTTCTGTACCTATTTTTTTTCTATACCTTCTCAGAGATCTTATCCTCTAAAGACTAAAAGACTCTGCTCCTCAGAACGTATTTTTAAGGTCTAAAGGGCTTCATACAACTTTCACTCTGTTAGTTCTGTTAGAAAAGAGAAATCTTGGAGGAAATGAGAGAGAATTTTCCAGCTGGATGCATGGAAGTTAGTCTCCTATTTAAACTCTTGTAGAAGAGAGCAACTGTTGTTGAAGCTTATGTGTTTAAGTGCTGCTCTTTCCATCTGGCAGCAAAATGAAAGGAAACCTGAAGTGAATGGTAGTTCTAAGCATTTTGGTTTGGAGTCAATGCCATTTACTGCCTATAGGAAAGTTTGGTAAATTCCCCTCTTCTCCCAGGAGTTCTTAGGAAGGCTGTTCTTTTTCTAATTTTCCTAATGCAGTTTTCCTTTTCTGTATTTCCACTCTTCTTGTTTTTATTCCTTGATAGCATTAACAGTAATCCTGCAGGGTCTCTCTGTCTCTCCTCTCTCTCTTCCCCCTCTGCAGGTTCTGGGTGTAAATGGGAACTGATCTAAAAATAGGACTTAGTACCCACCTTTGGTGGGCTGGGTGTCAGAAGTGTCTCTGTGCATTGGTAGGTAAAATACATTACATGACTGTGCAATGTGTTTTAGTGTTCGCTTTCCAGAATGGAAGTAGGTATACAAACATATATCTGCATATTACACCTCTAGCTTTGTTCATTGATTCCTAGCTGTCTGCTTTCCATATATTATGGCAGTAACCAGCTGCATGGGGTAGACATGTAATTTCCAAAAACTGATTTTGAGAATCAAGGCCAGAAAGTGAAATCATCATTAACATTGGATGGTATGCGTGTGTCAGGGGTGCTTACTTGGGTGTAAGATCTAGAGAAATTCTTCAAGTTCTTATTGATCTCTCACAAACTATATCCTCGAAATCTCTTATTTTCTGTTCTGGAAAAGATAACACATAAGGAACTGAAACACAGACTGTTGTATCCTCTAAAGCTGTTAGTAATTGGAAGACTGAATTTATAAGAACTACTTCACAGCATACATTTTATAGCATGTCTTAATTTTTCATTGTGCCAAAAAAAAAAAAAGCGCAAATAAAAAGTTCTGAAAACAGTTTAATAATGTCAGGATCCAACACCCTACTGTATTCAGAAATCAAGTACTTTGTCATCCACAAAGAAGACTTGACATCAGTAATCTGAATGTATTTCTCCAGTACAATTTTTTATAAGGTCAGAAATGAGGGCATGCAATAAAGCTCCTTAGCTTTCAGAAGAGCAACAAAATTCCTTAGATTTGTCATGTAAGTCTTTTTTAACAGAAACAATTTGGGGCCAAATGCTTCATCATTTAGCAGTTTGGTCATAGAAAAGAATTAAAAATTAGGTACTCATTACAAGAAGTGTTTTTATTCTATCCTCAAAAATAGTTACCATGCTGACTTGGATTATAACTACCCTTAAAGTAATAACTCCCTTATATGATTAATGAATGCAGAATTAATAGAATCATTACTGGTTCTGATAGCACTCTTCCAAAGCAACATATTTTCCTAGGGAGACAGAACTTAAAAGCAAGAAGAAAATTAGGTTTACTAAAAAGCAATATATGTCATACAAAGTGAGGTTTGTTGTGAAACCTCAGGGTTTCAGCCAGGTTGTGTAGCCAGGTTTTACTTCCTAAACTCCAAATGAATCATAAAGTCTAAATACACTTTTGGAAATTCTAAACCACAATTGTTTTTCTAAGTTTAGAGAACGATTAGGGAGTAAAGATATTGTTTCAAATGTGATGAGTGAGCCAGACAACCTGTTTTAACTGGCAATTTCTGGAGCCAATTCTAAAGTGATATGAAAAGCCTTAAGAATGACATTATGAAATGAGGTTAGGGTTACTTTTTTTATCAGATTTCCTTGTACCTTGTTCATTTCCTTCTTAGGAGCTGAATACTGTAATCATCCAGAGAGGAAAATTCCCATGGACGTCAGGCTATATATATAAGTCCCACTAATGCCCTTCACAGTGACAAAGTATTCTCTGACTTGTATAATCTAAGGCCAGCAGAGTTTCTGAGAAATTGCTTCACTGGAGCTAAGTGCTGCAGACAGAGGGAGGACATGAGCAAGTGCAGCTCCATAGACCACCATGGATTGCTGTGTTACAGGACCCTGAGAATTTGGCCCTCACTCCTCTCCAGAGTGGAGGAGTTGCAGTGTTTTGGTAGATCACAACCTCAAAAACAGGTTAGGACAGCAGACGGTAACTTAAGGAAAATCAACACAGGTACCCATGATCAAAATTCAATTTATTACAGCTTCATAGCTGTTCTTCAAATTGTCTTGCATCTGGGTTTGGGGTCTTTCTTGATAGCTCTTCTATATATCCCCACCTTTGCAGGATTCTTCTGGTAGTGTTAGGCAAGGGAAGGGCGTCATACTGTTTTTGTTTTAAATATTCTCATAAGTGAGCCAGGGTAAAACTGAAGACAATCACTGGTGTCTTGATGTTGTTAAGATGAGGACCCTTCTACATCAGTCCTCATCAGAAAGGAACTTTGGGGTCTCCCAAATTCTGTTACTCTTGAAGAATTTGCATGGTGGTCCATGCTAGACAGGAATTTTGGAGGTCCACTAGACTTGGAGACGGGAGTCTGGACTCTGCAAGCCTGTCCAAAGCTGTTTATTCAAACATGGTTGTGGTTTTCCTCCAGCCCACACCACTAGGTTTGCTATTAATGGCAAAGGTTGGGTGCATCACCCTTTTTGGAGTCCTCCACAGAAATTCAGGATGCTTTGGCGTCGTTTGCCAACTCAGAGGTGTGCATGCAGTAGTATTGACCTTGGTACATTTGGATTTCCAAGAGAATGCCAGGAAAAGGTGTTTGTGTTTGTCCTGCCAATCAGCCCAGGAGGCACAGAACTTCCATGGTCTTGGCAGTGGTACCAACATTGAACAAAGTCTTTCAGGACCAGTGAACAATGTAATAAAGGTCAGAGACATTTAAATTTCTCTAGCTAATTCTAGTCCATAGCACTAGATAAGAATAAGGTTTGAAATTACATTCTCCTTTCAAATTCATAGTCTAAGGGTTGGTTTAGTTACATTTTTGTAGCACAGAGAAAATACTGTAATAATCTGATGTAGCTGGAATATAGTAAGGTAACCATGACACTTACAAGTAGGATGGTAATTTCAGAAATGGAAGAGAATTTATTTCATTGTTATAGGAAAGTTGTGGTTTGGATGTCTTCCTGCAGCACAGGTTTCTTTTTTAGGAATTCATTGATCTGGATGTGAAAATGTGTTGTATAGTCATTAGGAGAGTGATTAAAGGAGGAAGAAACTTCTTTGGGAAGCAGTGTACCTAACAACTGCTGTTCTCTGCTGGTTGCTTGCATCAGCATTAACCTTTGCATTTCAGGCACTGAGAGAGGACTAGGTGTGTCTGTGAGAACAAAGTTTCAAATGATGGTGATGTATGTCCCAGCTGTGCAATGGAGGCTAATTCTGACCAAATGTGGTATTAGAACTACACTGTTAATAAACAGTTGCCAAATTAGTGATGTTTAAAACAGAAACCGGCAGTGAAAATGTCATTTCAACTGCTGTACCTTTTTTAAGCAAAACTCCAAGTTTTAGGCAATTGTGGGTTCTGTAAAACTTAAACTGACAGAGAGTGAAGTAAAGTGGTTCTTAGGGTTAACTTCTAGTATCAAAGCTAGCCTCTGCTTCAGCCCATGAAAGCTTTGATCATCATGAAAACCAGTTTTAATTATGTCTAGATAATAACCCTCATAAAAATCTATCCTCTGAAGTAAAGAACAAGATGAGTTTTTACTATTAAATTCTGATTGCGCTCACATTGCACCAGGTTTAAGGCATTTTAGGGCTCTTTTCTTCTTTATACTGTTATAAGAGGTGAAAAATGAACATAACAATGTTTGTGAATGGTAGTATATTATTCGTTATCTGAACCTCTAGTATTTCCACAGTCAGCAAATACTTGAAAATGAAAATGAGCATGCATGGGGGTAGTCTCTTAAAATATTAACACATAAAGACACTAAAAATTATTCTTAATATCATAACACATCACTTCTCTAGACTGGAAGAAATTCACAAGCTTGTTATTTTTTTTTTTTTTTAACCAAGCTTCCTGTGTTGCGATTAATACAAATTGCTCCAAGTCTAACAGTGGATGAAGTTTGAATGCTGAAATATACCTTGTTGACATCTTCTGCAATGTGGTGGTTCCTAAGCAGTGATTTCATAACTATACCAAAGGGTTAAACAAAAAACCAAAATGCGTGACAGTTATCATTTTTTGATGGCATTCTACACAGCTGCCAAACCATACTTCAGATTACAGTATTGCAGATTTTATATTCCCTGTCCCAGCTTTAGCAGGCAAAGAAGATTGCTGTACATTTTAACAGGATAAAACCTTGATTTTATTGTAAGAAGTTGTAGTGAGATGTTTGGAAAAGTTTTATAAGTCTTGGATGACTCTGATCCCTTGCATTCCTCTCAGCCTTTCATGGTGGCTAGAACAAATTCTGCCTTCATTTAAAGAAGAGACTTATGAACTCCTAGGAGGTTCTTCAGTGAACACCAGAGCAGCAATGGTGTCAACCCACAGTGCCCTCCCAAGCAAGCCTTTATCTTTGCTTTCCTGCTGCTATGTGCCAGCTAAATCAAATATATCATATATTTACAGACAAAGCTAAAGCCCTTAATTCTTGATTTTCTAACCACATTCCTGTACAGCTCTGGAATCTTTTTTGTGTCACGGACTAATCATAAAGGTCTTTCCCTTTCCTTTGCATAACTGGGACACCAGCATGCTTTACTGAGAGGAAACTGTTTTCTTTACATTTCACACATCACTGGCAGTGCCAATTTTGATCGATTCCTTTTTAGTTTGATTGTTTTTTTGCTGAGTGGCATAAAAGATAGCATAAAGCATGAAGTCATCAATATTATGGCAAGATGCAGAAATATACCCAATGAACATTTTACTTAATGCTTTATGCTGTGGTTACACTCAAGGGATTTGAAATATTAGAGAAGTCATGGCTTAGTTTCAAACTATTCAAAGACCTTGTATTTTTTACTTAAAGCTTAGTTCAGATGGCAAATCAGATCTCTTTTTTAATCTACTTATCCTCTCTAGCACTGGATAGAGGGAGAATTGCATGTTTTTCTTTATGTAGTCAGGTTTTAACTACTGCAGTTTGTTTCATGTGTGATAAGAATACACTGTTGAATCACATTCAGCTTGGCATGCACTGTAACTTTCCCAGCAGAGCTGCTGCTCACCCAGTCAGTTCCTGCTCTCTGCTGACACACCACTTCTTCCACCCCACATTTCAAAACGTTTTAAAGCTCTGTGCCATATAAGACTTGTATTCTATTTATGCTAATTAAACCACCAGCTTATACCATTATCAATTCTACTAGCTTTTGCAAAGCATCTTTTTCTTCTCTTCTCTCCTTAGAGATTTTGGAGGAAGGTGGGGCTGCTTCTTGGACTTTGACAGAAGTTTTCTTGTAGTGTGCAACTGGTACAGTCTTGAGCAAAGAGAAGAATTTTACTTAAAAACTGCATCAGCCTTTGAGTGACACTTCTAAGCCTTACCACTGAAAAGAACCATGTAGTCACTGCATTTTTTTTCTGCCTGAAGTTATAATAAGCTGGCCAAAAAATTAGCCCAGGCAAATTTAGTATTAAAACAAGATGGGGCTGTTGACTACCTTCTCATTCTAATATAAATTATTGAAGCAGCATTGTTCTTCATTTGCTGAAATTAAAAGTGCTTCCATCTGCAGTGGCAACCTTATGCTACTCTTGCTGCTGTGTACTAATATAAAGACTTATATTAACTCTAAGTTTTTTCTCTTATGAGAGCAAAAAGAAAACCCCACTTGCTTCTCTGTGACATGTTTGTCTCAGTTTATTTCTTTACCATATTTTGAATCACGGCCAGCTGGAACTTCATGTGAGAAAGCTCATTATTTACTTGTATTTTTCTTATAAGCTAAATGGAGGTCTCTGGGAGCTTGCTGTCATCCTTGATATAACCACAGGGAACATTTCTTTGGCTTTGAACAGTTAATGATGGATTGCTAATGAGAGCACAGATGAATGTGCAAGAATACTTCCTAATTTGCTCATCATGTGCAGCATACCTGTATTTCTAAGGAGGGGAAGAGGTGAAGAGAAATATTATTCAACTGCTCATATGCACTGTCTCTATATATTGTCAGTAATGATGTCACTAGAGGATTATGATCTATTGGTCTTTTAGCTATTTTAAGAAGCATTTAATGGGTAATTTTTAGTCATTAAGTTCAGGGATATTGCAAAAAGGTTAATTAAATAAATATTAATTGGGTTACATAACTGATTTTAAGATTTACAATAGCTTGTGGATATATCTTCTTGGTTCAAATATATCTGAAAAAAATGCAAGATTAAATATCAGGAAGGCTTATTCAGGAGAGTTTGTGAAGGAAAGCGTATGGCTTGTTAATCTTGCATTGTGTCTCTTCAGGTATGGAGATAGATAATAAAATATGGCCTTACTCTTCTGCCCAGTGCTGCTTCTGCTGCAACTCTGCTTGATTCTTGCTATTTGTCTGTCCTCTTTGTACAATTGAATGGGAAGGAGGGGGGCAGAAAAGAGAGGGAATGAGGAGAGCTGTGCCTCATTCCCAGCTGTCCACAGCCCGAGAAGTTGCCTGTGTGCAGGGAACTGCAGTATTTACTGTCAGAAGGAGGAAGGAAAGTGCCATGGTACTGCAAGTCTCTGACTTGAAAGGAGACGCAACACATCACAACAGTACCCTCTCCGTTTGTCACTGCTTTGTCACACAGCATTCCTGCCCATCCATTCACATGCTGCAGTAGGAAACCACCTCAAAACACATCACTGAAATTAACTGTCCCTTTTTAAATTTAGGAACACTCAGATCTCTCCTCCTGCCTTCAGACTTGCTTTGATAATAGTTTGATGTGTTACCTTCCAGACCAGGTTGCATATTAACCATCCTTAACCTCATAAACCCCATCTTTGACACCTTCTGCTTCATTTGCATCTCATCTGCTGTGTGGTGGCTTGTTACAGGAATTTGTGCTGGTGAAAGTAACCCATGACAAAAAGTACTTCTGTGTAACTGTTGCATCACAGCTGGAGGGCTGTAAGCAGTACAGGGGAAAATACCACCCAAAATAACTTTGTGTTATTATGAATGCATACTGCTAAATAAATAACCCTCTCATATTGTATTTTTGAAGGGTGAACCAGGTTTCATTGGTCCACAAGGAGAACCTGGGTTGCCAGGGCTGCCAGGAACAAAGGTAAGGGTAATGGGCCAGTGCTCTGGTGTGAAGCCCCTTGAGCTGATGTCAAATTCAACTTTACTCAGAAAGTAGCAGAGACTGAGGTTACTATTGGAGAAAATGTGAAAAGTCATGGACCAGTGCTATGAGATAGATATACAGATATTCATGTTGGTGTCCTCAAAAAATGTGAAGGCAGATGTAAATCATAACTTTAATAAGTCATCATTTTTCATGTTAGGATCCCCAAGAAGAAACTGTATTTTCATAAATGTGGGTTTTTTTTTAGGAAAATGGCTTGAGCGTGTGTGCAGGAAGTAGAACTTCGATGCTATGCACCAGATTTTGAAAACACAGATAGACTAAACCACTGTTTCTGCTGTTGGCTTGGTTTCTTTGGTCCTGTGAGTTGGTGATGTGCTATGGGCTGCCCAGTATTTTGTGATATCCGTGTGTCTGTTGCAATAGGGTGACAGAGGAGAGGCAGGCCCTGTTGGGAAGGGTGAGCGAGGTGAACCTGGAATCCCTGGACCAAAGGTCAGTCTGATTTCTACATTGGAAATGTTTTGTAAGTTTTACACCTATGAACATGCCTTTGCCTACTGAAAAGTAGAACAAAAGTTGGTGAGTGAACTTTTAAATGAAGATGCTGTCAAATGCTCTACTGCAGTCCAGAAGACAATGGCAGTTTTGTGTTCACAGCTGTGAAACTGCAGTCTAAATGGACTTTTATTTGGTCTACAAAGTAAAGACACTACCTACATACTCTGTCATGGAATTGGCCTAATTCATTCCAGCTGAAGTACTGACCTCCAGGTCCCTAACTTTCAGTACTGAAGCTTGAACTCTTCGACCACTGTAGCGATTGAATGCAGAGAAAATCAATTTTGCATGCTGTTTTCTAACTCTCTAAGAAAGAGATCAGTCTAACTACTTTTAGCATCGTCTTTATATTTCCCCTGGTGTTGATATTACCACGTTTTTCTTTCCTAATGCATTTTGAAAACAATAAGGTTAATTTTGCACTCCTTGCCAGTTAGTTTGTATTTACCTGAACTGTTGGGAGAAGAAGTTGTGGTAACACTATATTTTAATCTCCTTCTGTTAGAATATTTAAGTAGCTTATCTATCTTTTGGCTATCATTTCTCAGGAGCAATGGGATGACATATCTCATTCCTGAAAACCAGTGATAACGATGCCTGTCTTTACTAATGCCAATACTACTTTTCCTTTGGAAGGGTGGAATCTGTAACCATTGCACTCTGGTGTTAAAGAATATATTCATCTGGGTGCTATTAAAATAAATGCCTTTAAAAATTCATCATCTTGGTAATATCAATATAAAGTATTTCTGCTGTTCCAAACTGTAGTTAGTAATGACTAATTTCTTTTTCTCTGCACTCCCATTTCTCTATCATTTTTCTCCTATCTTTCCTCAAACAGGGGAAAACAGGTGAACCTGGATCTAGAGGCCCCAAAGGGTCAAAGGTTAGTGGTAAAGAAACTGTCTTTAGGAGACTAATTACCATGATGAGTTTTAGGATCAATTATTTGTAACATTTATCTTTAAAAGAACCTGTAACAATCTGCAGTGTTCTTTATAAGTGAAACCTTATGACCTTCAATTTTAGCCAAAAAAATTAGTCAAGTCACATGGGTTTTGAATACTGTGATTCTAATCCTTTTTCTGTTATAACATTCATTCCACTCTGCTCTTGATTTCTTCATGCAAATTGGTTTCTCTCTGTGTCACTGATGTGTGTTACTCCTCCCACGTGCCAAGACTCAGTGCCTGGCTGTGGTGTTATGGGTTTGAAATAGTTTTATGGATCCAAACTCTGGTGAGCTGGGAATCAGAGGAATTCCAAGCACTGCAGGCTGAGATATGACGGTCAGAAGTTCTACAAAGGCAGTTGTTGATTGTGTTGCTGTTTTACTTGCTTTAAAAAGACGACTTTGTTTATATCTTTCCACCCATTTATCTTTCTATAAATATAGTTGGTTCACATATATGGAGAGATAAAATATATGTTTTTTGTATGACTTTATCTGCTGTGCAAATACTGTTCCCACTGGATTCCTTCATGTTCTATGAGGGATGAAAATGTACTTGTGTAGGTGGTTAATGACAGGTCTGCTGTCAGAATAAGGGTGACAGGACAGTGTAGGCTGGTGTGATACTGTTTGCAGTACTTGTAAGATCCTTGAAGAGTGGCCTTAAGTGCTTAAGGATGTCATTAAACAAGTGCCATTTAACCTCATTCATTCCCACTAGAAAGAAGTGTTGGAAGGCAAGGGAACTGATGAGGGGAATTAAAGTATCAGAGTGAGAGCAGAAAAGTAAATCAGCCTCTCATTTGACTACAGTACCTGGGCACCTCCCACTGCACCAAAATCATAAAGATATCCCCTTAATTCCCTTTTTATCAAAAAAGTATATAGATTTTCATTTTACCTGCATGAAAATCTGGCCCACAGGAGTCAATCTAGTGGCAGGGAACTTAATTTTTCAGCAGTTCCAATGTTCACTAGCTTCTGCCAAAGCAGCACTGGAAGGAAAGGCAGATGGCACAACCTTTATTATGCCCTGCCACCAGCCTGCTCTCCATATGCCTTCATTAGCTCTATGAAGGTTTTCTGGTTTCTCTTACCAGAAAGCTTTCTGTTCTGTTACCACTGGTGAATTAATCATTCTTTTCCTGACTGTTACCAAAGTTCTTTAGATGTCAACAGGAGCAAAATTTGCAGTCCTTACCTATATTAATTTTGAGTAACATTAAAATGAAAATATAAGACTTTGCTATGAAAGTCACTGTGAAATGAATTGTGGATGCTGGGATATGAATGCATACATGTTTGAAATTCCCTCCATCATTTGAATCATTACATATAACCAGGACTAAAAACCTTGTGTGTAAGCTGGTAATGATTTTAAGCCTGTCACAGAAAGGGCGTTAGGAAACTCTAAATCTCATAGTACAGTTGTGTTTGTAGGGGAGGCAGTGACTCAGACCAGGGAAGTTCAGAAGGTTAGTGGAGGTGTAATCACAGAAAGAAAAGATTATATATTTTGAAATACACATTTGAAGATGTTTTTGCCTAGTTTCAGACTGAATAATTTCATTTCTCTAGTATTGTGTTCACGCTTTTGATAGTAGTGTCATTAAGAATAGGGGTGTTGCACAAATTGCTTAATTGGTAATCTGCCCATTATTGGTTCTTTGGGATTTTTTCTATTGCAAACCAATACATTACTCTAATATTCACACAGAACCAAATGCATCATTGTCCATTCTACCAGTATGCAGATTTTTAAGGATTTTTTCCTTTCATTAAATAAGATTTACAATCTGTTTAGGATGAGAAACCCTGTTAATGTAAGAAAACATATTTAAAAGGGAAGAACTATGTGATATATTGTCAAGTGGCATATCTGTTTTTTTCATGTATCATTTTTACACAGGGTGATACAGGTGAGAGAGGTGACACAGGATCTGCAGGTCCACGGGTAAGTCTACTTCTCATCTCAGCTCTTTGTTTTGTACCCTTAGGTTCAGTCCATGTGAATTGAAATTGTAGCAGTAATTCTAGTTAGAACTCCGGGTGAAATTGGGCACTCAGCACTGTTGGAACATGGTTGCTAACTGACATTAATATGACTGACACCAGTCGCCACTATTTGAAGCAGTCTCCAATCCACACTCTCTGGGCAGGATCTTACAAGCCAGGTGTTCTGACATTGTTCACTGCCAATACAGAACTGGAGTGTAGTAACATCCTTAAATGTCTTTTCTCAGAGGTTTTATGTATTTCTTTTCCCACTGCAGCACAAGTCACTTTGTACTGACTTGCTTATTTATCTTTATTTAAAAATGTTTTCCTTTAAATTCTGTGTTCTGTAGTAGTACATTGCAAGTACAGTTAGAGTCCAACACCACACAGTCAAGTCAAAGCATGTGTCAGTAGTTAAGATTCTAAAATAGTCTTTAGCAGTTATCTCACAATTGTAATGGAAAATGTATTACAGGGACTACCTGGACAGAAGGGTGATCAAGGTGCAACAGAGATAATTGATTATAATGGCAATATCCATGAAGCTCTGCAGGTATGCAAACCTAACAAGGCTGAATTGGCTTAGTCTGGTCTGGGGAAATATCATTTGACAGCATTGTATTTCTCTTTTGTCTAGAGCTTGAAAACATTTTGTGTGCAAAATTGTTGAGCTTATTAATCAGGTATCACTGTCTATATTTGGAAACCAGGTTTTCTGTGCCAGAAGAACTGTTTCCCTGATACAAATTAGCTGAGTGAATTAGTTTCATGTTCCCTGGAGACTACTGACATCACCTAATCAGGATGAAACGAATTCATTGTTGGCTTCAGTGTTTAGTGCTGAATTAATGTAATAAACCACATACACAGGTTCAACAGAAGTGTCTGCTTTTCAATTCATGTATTATAATATTGATAGTTCTTTGTTTTCCTTGTTTTCCTCCTCCTCTTCCTGTAAAATGCAAAGAGCAAAATATTTGAGATTTGGAAACAATATAACACGGTTCCATTAGCAAGCTGTGGATTCAATCAGCAGCTTGAGTACATTAAGTAGACCAAGCACCAGTCTTACTTATTCATTTCTGGAAAACCTATTTTGACTGGTGTGGAGGATTAAAGTGGGGTTACAAAAAGAATGAATGAGTGTTTGCATAAAAGCAAAGGACCAAGATGACATATGTCATTGCAGTCAAGGTGGTTTACATTGCAGCATACTCAGATGCAAATTCTGTGCAGTATAACTCCACCAAAGTGAATGGCTTACTTATGTGAAACTGAAGACTGGATTTGGCTCATTGTGCATCTGATCACTTTCTCACTGAAGCTGCTGAACTTTTTTCTTACATTTACGCAGTGGGAGTGGGTAAATGTCTGACCAGTCATTCTGTTTCCAAGGCACTTTCAAAAAATAAAAAAAATCTCACTGCCTTTACTAAAATTTAAAAGCCTTGTATGTCACTAAGGCTGAGTCCATTCTTTCATTGTGTCCGTGGGGAGGTCTGCATAGACATGTTGTGAGGCTCTGCATTATGTTTGCCTCATTTGGTCAGCTTGTAAGGGACTTCAGACACACAGCTTTCAGTCATCTAAATCCCTGTCCAAGTTACATGCCTAAAGTAGCCTGAAATTCATGTGGTGTATTACCAGACAGAGATTTAGCAGGGGCTTTAGCCACTGTATCTCCTATATTCTGTCTTTGTATTGTAACTCTGGCATGAGTGTTACTTTCAAGTTTCCTCAGAAAAACTGCAGCATATAAAGAAGCCTTAAAAGTGGACTAAAACCTTCTACAGTACTTGAAACATTCTAGAAAGCCATTATCCCATTGCAAAATGTTCCAAATGTCATCGCCTTCTGATCCAGGGCAAAAAAAAATATATTAATGGGAATGGCTGTGCAAGGAGGGTGTAAGTAAGATTATATAGGATCAGTCAAAAATATCCTTGCAAAATCCAGCTCAGTCCTTTCAGATGGCAAACATCCATTCCTAAGTCTACTGGTGCCAAATTCTTAGGGGCTCTGAGATTTGCAGTTCTCTCACAAAAGCACATGAGAACTTCAGTGCTCAGCACTGGACTGTGAACTTGCACAAAATTTGGCCTGCAGATTTAAGAAGTTGACAAGAGTTTGCAAGGTATGGACTGCTTATCTCATGCTGGAATTCAGTAATAGATCAAGAAGCAGTCTAGCAATTTAGTTACTTTGCTGTGGGCCTCGTATTCAATCCCATGTACAATCTTAAAATTGTCATCATGGTTTGAGCAAGACCCCTGCTGAGAGTATGTGGCTTTCACTTGGAGGATTAAATACAAAATTCATTTCTGTCAAAATTGCTCTTCAGACCTATTCTGCAGAATTTCCCATGGCAAAAAGCAGTAGTTTCAAAAGTTTAACCTTCATAGGAACTGCAGCATTAGATATTAAAATATCTGCCACTGTAAAGGGATCCATTGCTGTGAACATGTAAACAGTTCTTTGCAATGGTTATTTTAGGTTCTCATACCTAGATATGCTCATACCTGAACTTTTCAGTATTTTTAGAGTTCAGGATATATTTCCACTCATATGTTGAAATGGAAATTAATATGAGTATATTAAAGAATAGGAGTATATAAAAGCTATGTGTTAGAAAACAATTTTGTTCAGGTACTTTGTATTGAGTAGGCTCCAGATCTTTGCCTACAGTACGTATTGTTGCACTGAGATGTGGAGATTATTTTACAGCTTGAAGCAGAAGATCTGCAAATTTTTATTGCACATTGGATAATAATTACAAAAGCAAGATATTTCTTTTTCCATGTAGGCCAGTAAGTTCTTCACATGCAAAAGAAAAGTATGTGTGAGCTGCAATATATGGGGGTTTTACTCTGTTTAAAAATATAGACAAGCATTTAAATTACATTTTAATACTTTTCCACTTGCTTTTAGATTCTTTGGCAAAAAATGTCCCTTGACAGGTCAAGGTATTTTGCCTTCTTCCATGATGAAAATATCCTTTGTCTTTCCAAGAATTCAAAGTAGAATTGTAAAAACATATCCGGGTGGTAGACTGACAGTTTTGGATTTAGAACTGCATTTTTATATGAAAATTAATGTTACAACTCCACTCCAGGAGTCGTATTTACTAGTTAAAGTATGGTGCAAATCCTGCACATTACAAAACATAGGGCTAGTCTTTTCGTCGACTTCAGACACCAACCCATTATGTTTTCTTACCTTTTTGAAGCATTCTGCTTAGATTTTGCTTTTTAGTCATTGTTTATTTGATCTCTTGCATTGTACAAAAATACTGCCTTCATCTAATTCCAACAGAAACCAAGCAGCTAATACAACCACAAGAGCTAAAAATAACAGGGGTTTTTATTTGTGTTTTTGAAGGCATGGTGTCTCTCACATGCAGCATAGGTTCTGTGGAGATAATAACTGTAGCAAACAGAATTATTTATATCATTGTTTAATTCTGCTACTGACAACTCTTGTTAATACCTTTTGCCGACAGAGGATTGCCACCCTGACTGTCACGGTAATTCATTATTGTTGCATGACTTACTGTGCACCGTAGAACTTCTTTGTGCATCAGCATACTCATAATTCTGCTAACTCGGGACATGTCTTCATTGGATGTCACCCTGGTTCATCATAACGTGTATTGACTTGTTTGCTTGGTGTTCCCATAGCAGAGGACCCATTGTTGAAAGCCAACAATGGAACCAATTCTGCTCCTACTGAATTAATGGCAGAACTTCATTTAAGTACGAGACTGGGAAAGCACATTCTTTTTTGTTTCAAGTTCTTCTCTGCAAGATTGCTGTTGTTGTATTTTCCCATCTGGACATACCCTTTCTTTGTATTAATGCAGGGGATTTTCAGGTGTTGTTGTGGGTTTTTTTCTAAAGCATCCTCACTATGTACCATCCAGACCAGTGTTTGATACATGACACTGTGTCCACAGCCTGAGGAAAAAATGAAAGAAATGCTTATGTCTTATTCCATGGCAATTTCACAAAGCACTGAGTATCCCCAGATTCACTTAGCATCTTTTAGCAGAATCGTCTTTAAAACTGGTTGAAGATTTCTCCTGGTCTCAGATTGTTTTGGCTCAGGTGGTGAGGGCTGGCAGATATGATTGGGTTTTGGTCTCCCTTCCATTAGGGGAAGCAGTGCCATTTCATCAATAGGAGCAGAGGACTTTATTATAAAATATGAGTTGTACTGTTATTTTAACACTTTTTTTTGTGGTAGTGTTGTGGTTGTTGAGAGCTGTCATAAGTTAACAACTTGTCCATAACTAGTCTTGGTTCCTCTTGTGTTAAAAATCTAACCTGTTTGGTTACAGTAACTGTATTAACATTCACCCTTTGCTTACATGCCAGTTCTGCAGGAGTTTATTTAAAAGCTGAGAGGTTTGTGTGTTTCTGTTTAGGGACCACCAGGACCACCGGGACCCCAAGGGCTGCAAGGGCCAAAGGTGATCTTCCTTACTTTACTCATATCTCAAGGGTGGAGTGTTTTCTGGGTTTTTTTAAATTATGTATGTGTACAGGTAGATGGAGCCTTCCAGCACAGTTTTTAAACTGTAAATCTAACAAATACAGCATGTTTCCAACTTTATATCCCAGATTCTTGAGATGTAGCTTTCCAGAACAGGTGACTTGTTTAGTTGCCACACAGAGATGCTTAACTAAGGACCAGCAAAATTAATTAGTAATGAAAGAGCACAGAAGCATCTCACTCAGGGATCAGCACTGAGGTTACTCCCTAGGACTTTGCAAAACAGCCACAGAACCAGACAGTGGCTCCCGTGCCTCAATTCTGGCTTATTGGGAGTGAGGTGGGCAAAAGTGTCTGCAAGACCACTGACCACCATGTGAGTGCATGTGAATGCAGCTTTTCAATCACAGGGGCACCCACCCAAATAAGTGCAGTATTGTCTAATGCCAGTAAAAATTACAGTGTACACATGTGGGCAGGAGCCTGCCTGGAAACCCAAGCCTGCCAATACCACCTGGCTGGTGCTTATAAGTAGTACAGAAGGGTTAGTGAGCAGCCCACACAAAGGCAATGAGTACCATATGCTGCCCTGTTCTATAAAATTTAAATAATAAATTTGTCTATATTCAGAAAAGAAGTGTTGAAGTTAGTGGACTCTCCCTAAATGCTTTTAAACTAGTTGAGATTCTTATCCTATTTCTTAAATACTAGATACTGCCTCTTCTCCCAGTGTCTCTATGTGATTCCAAGAGCAAATATGTGCATCTACAATGACAATACTAGACACTTCAGTTTTATACTTTAGCTAGTATTTAATATAGAAATACATCACAATACACATCTACATTGTTCTAAGAAATAGTGAGAAACAAGGTTCATTCTGTGTGAAAATTCATAATAGAGTATACAGTTAAGTGTGCAGAAATTGCTTTTTGCATTATCATCTACCCAGCAATTCTGCAACATGGAGTATGTAGTAAAACAGAGAAGTTGGAGTGTGGAAGAGGTTGTGTTCCTTTATGTAGGTGAGCGTTCTCATTCAACACTTACAATGTAAAGCAAAATTCAACATCACAGGAGTTTGTTTCTAATGGTATTGACTCCTTGCATCACCATAACTTGCTCCCTTGGAGAATGGTACCCAGGAGCTGGACATAAGACAATGTGGTGAATGTGAACTCCTTCACTAGGTGATGTATAATAGGGGAAAAAAAAACGTGAAGTCTCTCTCTACCTTACGTAAATTGAGAGGCATGATTCTGTATTTATTCTGGTAGCAGGCAAAGTTTCCATTGGATTGGGGTCCTTTCACCCCTTGGATTTTGTCATCTTTTTCCTTTCTTTTTATGCATTTGTCTGACCATTATACAACCCAAAGTTTGTGTAATGTCATAATCAGGTGGGCTGTTTATTTAATATAGATAATAAATATATGCTTTTGACAGAATATTCTCTAGCTTTGTTGTCGTTAATTATGGGAATTTCACTGGCTCTTTCCTCTAGTGTCTGGGGCAGTTGGGATAATCCAGTTCTGTCTTATCTGTTGCAGGGTGAACCAGGATCCCCAGGAGCTCCAGGAATTGATGGAGAGCAGGTACATTTTGTTTAAATCATAGAGTGAAAAACATGTGGGCAACCATAGATTGTTTTAAGAGATTATTTCCATCGTTCCAAATGGTAACTTTGCTTTCATAATCTAAGTATTATGGTTATAATAATTAATAAAGATCATTATAGTGCTCCTGCATACTTTGTGGTCTAATAGTGTCTGCATTTTACTAGCAAAGATATAACATGCCCATGACTTCTGCTTATTAGGATCAAAGCTAGAATTCTGGTGATGTCTCTAATATTTTACATGACTTACTGAATAAGTCCATATTTTAGGGTCCTAAGGGCTCAAAAGGCGACACAGGTGATCCTGGAATGCCTGGAGAAAAGGGAGGAATCGGACTGCCTGGCCTACCAGTGAGTATTAAAAGTTAATTAATTATTTTAGCAAAATAATGATTTATTTTTTTTCTCTCTTTCATTATCAGAAATTTCCAGCAGTGCTGATAAATTGCAAATGGGACAGAAAGAACTGGGGAGAAAACTCTGAGATTGTTTCTCAGCAAATCTAGGAGGAAGTATAAGATTGACAGAACTTTTTATTCCACTTACAGTGAAAAAAAAAAAATATACCATGTCAGGAAGAAAGAGATTCATTGTCAGGCTGACCAAGGTTGTACCTCTCTTGTAATATATAGGACAGCTTGGGCAAGGAGAAAGGAGCTATGCTTTGAGTGGAAATTTCAGGTGACTTAGACTGAGGAGAGAGAAAAAAATGCATGAATATTTATGGAATGCATTCTTCCTATTTTGTGTGTATATATATCTTTGTATAGATTTATATACATACACATGAAATTTATCAGAAAAAATATAAACAATTTCAAAATTGTATCCATAGTACAATATAATGAATGGGGTTTAAGGAATTGCCATAAATGTCATGTCACAATTGATAGCTATCAATATAAAAGCATATGTTTATATTAGTTAAACATTATTTTTAAAGTACTGCCAGAATTTTTTAAATGGATTTCCTTTATATGTGTGCTGTGTTATTATTTTTTAAAATTATAATTATTTGCCAATAAATATTATAATTTCTAGATTGGTTGCTAATAAGATTAAAGATGCTTATAAATGCTGTTTTGTAATGATTTTTAGGGAGCCAATGGCATGAAAGGCGAAAAAGGCGATGTTGGTTTGCCTGGTGCCCAAGGTCCTTCAGTAAGTCTTAGCAATGTAATACAGAGGTCCAGAAATGGTTCTCCAGCTTCTGATTCTGAGCAATACTTGATATTCATGACTGATCTTTCCTGAGAATAAACAGACTTCTGGTCATAGAGCTAAATACAGTTTAAGAAATTTTAAAGCTATAATTCCTGTTCTGTTCTGACTGTGAACAAATCCTGCTCACTTCAGTCAAAGCCTTCTGGCTCTGTAATGAATCGAAAGATAAATGGGGAAGAAAGGAAAAACCCAAACAAACCATAATTTCTCTCTCAACACCTTATACTCTGGGAATCTCAGACAGTCCAGTGAGAACCAGACTAGACTGACTTCAGATATGTGACCCAGGGTAGTAAGCTAGTTGTATGAGACCAGACATTCTCCAGATTTTTTTTTTTCAAAGCATTGTAAAGGCATTAAAAAACAAAGAAACAACAAAACCAAGCAAGCCCAAAACCCCCAAAGAAATTCCTACATAATACCTTTATGGTGTGGGTGATTTTCATTATCAGAGCACAGTAAAATGAGAGACTTCAGAGCAGAGGTTAGTAACAGAAGCCATAGCTCTGAAAAGCCAAAGAGGCTGCCCTGTGCCATCACAGGACACAGGAGGCACCCCTCACCTCTGAGTTTCTTTCTATGAGAAGAAGATTAGTTTATTATAAATTAATTCACTGATTCATTCATGCTGTTCTGCTTACTTTCACTTGAAGGAAGACTTACAGTTTTCAGGAGATTTCACAGGTGGTGGAGTCTGTCTTACGGTTCAAAGGGCTTCTTGTTGCTGCTCTTGCCACCACTGACGGCTGCTACAGCAGTGCATGAGTCTGGAGACCTGAATTAACATCCCTGCTGCCACTCTGCAGGTTATGGCAGCAACCCATTGGGATTAAATCCAGGAAGAGAGGGAATTTTAAGCTGGATATATCATCAGGAAATTCTTTCCATGGATTTGTTGGGAACATGGAAAGCCAGTGCAGAATATGCGTGCACTAAATGCTGAGCAACCCGATTACCTATTTTAATGACCTCAGAGAATTTTTGGTACAAGTGGGCTAAACGAAATAAAAGGAGAGACAAAGGGCAACTTTGAAATTATGCCAAAGTCCAGCTTGAATTTAGTATATTTTCCAGTCGTCAGTGTTGAGGGGGAATAAAATAACACATCATCACCTTCTAGCTCTGTAGAATAAGTAGTACAAGAGAGAGCTAAAGAGCACATACCATAAAATATTAAAAGTTCAAGTATCCCTTCTCAGTACTGTTTGTTTTATGGGGATTTATTATTTTTCCCCCATAGTGTCTTGAAGTGTATCCTAGACCCTAGGAATAAGAATCTGGAGACAGGCACACTGCCATATGGCACAGGCAGATCTGCACTTTGGGTATCCTGTCTTTCAAATCAAAATAATTCCTAAAGCCTTGTCTAGATGCGTTGTCAGTGTTCACTGTTGCATAGCTATTTTTGTAAGTGCTTGCCAACAAGGGTCAGCCTGACTTCTGGTATTTTTGTGGGAGTTCTTTGCTCTGCATGATTTAATACCATTGTTTTTTATCTGCAGATGATAGGACCACCTGGACCACCAGGGCCACATGGTCCTCCAGGCCCCATGGTAAGCTTGGGAGGAGCAGAGGGGCTAGAAATAGTCTATGCCCTCTTGCCACTTTATTGCCTGATTATTAAAAGTGCTACAAGAATATGTGGCCGTTGAAGAGGGGACCTAATTTGGAACCCTTTTATGCATGTCTTAAAATTCTTAGGAGGTGGAGAAACAATAACAAATGTTATTGTTAATATACTAGTGGTCTGGTTCCTCCTCACAGTCAGGTGCTTACTGTTGCTTCTTTGATAGCTGCATTTCTTTTGAGGGTAAAGAAATACAGGGGTAATTTGTGTCCCTACAAAGCAAAAACTCAAAAAAATTGTGGCGTGCTTTCGTAATGAAGAATGTTACTTTTATTTTCAGGGACCTCATGGACTGCCTGGCCCAAAGGTGTGTTAATATCTGTTGTGAATATATGAGCTCTTTATGTCCGCAAAGTGTCATGCTTTGCTCTTGAATGCATGGAGCTATTTTTTGTCATACCTCATTTTATAAGCATTTCTGATATTTTTAAACCTTAAAGCAGATTTTAATATCAGCAGCTTAAAAGCTTTTTAAATTTTCTGTGATTGTTTCTGAGTAGTATTTCCCCTCAGCATCAGCTGAGTCCATTTTTTTAATGAATATTAGGGATGTGGCACTAAATTATTTGGCTTCCTGTTTATGGGCTAGCTACCACTGCACTTGGAATTACTTTGGAATAGAGAAGCATGTTACAGGCTTGCAAAATTAAGTCAGATAAACTCGTCTTCATTTATGCTTTCTTGTATCTCCTGCTTCTTCCAGTCTCCATGGCCTTTGTTAGGTGGCCAGTTCCTTCACATGTTATAATGGTTCACTATCACTAACTGATGTGCGCATTTTTGTGTTTTCCATACTGGATTAATGCTCAGACATGTCTGCAATACAATTTGAACATTTTCTGTAACATAAATATTCTTTAGGGACTCTCTCAGCCCATCAGAACAGCTCAGGAGAGTGGAAGTGCATTTTGGCAGAGTTGGAGTATTTTAATTCATGCTTTAATTCAGTAGTCACCAGTAAGCTAAAATTCAGCATGACACTGTATTCATTAAGGCCAGTGGTCTTGTCAGGCATGATCATTTAAATCACTGTGTCTCCCTAATCACACCTTTCTCAAAAAGTAAGGAAGAGGAGGAAAGGGTGTTTTTGTTTAGTTTCAGGGATTTATTTTGGGTTCTTAAAGCTGCAAAACAGAAAATCACAGGTTTGACCCCTTATGAGACTGTTACCTTGGCTCAAGAAACCTAAGTCATAAATCATTTTTTGAAATCAAGTATGTTCCATTTTAGCACCAGCCCTGCTTTACCTCAGGCTTTTGGCCTGAGACTCAGGCTTTTGTGGGATTTCTCAGGTCTGTTTCCAAAACTTCAGTGTTTCCAGTGCTACTGCTCTGAAAGTCAAATTGAGTCAAATAGAATAAGAATGAAGAAATGGCTACTTGGAGTGCAAAGCAGGCAGATGATGTCTGGAGTTACTTAAAGGAGCAGACTGGGTTCTACTGAGATTTTTTTTTTTTTTAATATGAATATAATATAAGGTAATATAATACATCAAAGGGAAATCTACCAGTGAGGCAAATGGGGAGCAGCCTGGATGAAATACCCACGTATTTCTGTTTCCCAAAAGAGGCAGGTGTGGTCAATACTCTGACTGAGCAGCCCTCCTGCTGATGCAGTTTTTCATTATGAGAGAATGATTTGTTGGCAACTCTGAGCCCAGTATTATCATCTTAGTGATGTTTAGTGTAATAATCTATGCATAATTTAATAATCATAAAAAGTGCCATTTCTTACATTGTTAAAATTTCTGTGTATGAACACAGAATCTGTGGACCTCCCAAGTAGCTTGGCGTTGTGTAACCTGTACTGCTTCTTTTAACTTGTTACTGTTTGTTGTGTATGCTTAAAGGTTTAAAATATCTTTATGTAAGATTTTGCTGCAAATTCCAGTTTACTGTAAGGAAAAGTATCGTTTCCTTCCAAATGTACTTCTCAGGAGATCACACTCTAGAAACCTACAGGCTTACTTTTATGAATATTTTCTTTCAGTCTGAATTATCTGCATAGAGTGGTTTATGGGATTTGAAGAATTTCCAAAACCTCCTGAAAGTCATGCTTAATTCTAACCATCTAACTATAGTAATAATTATTAGGAAAATATTTTTAAAATCTGCTACCCATAAGTTTCATGTCGGTTTTTTTACACAGATTTTTAATCTCGAGCAGACACCTCCCAAGTACATTTGCCCACTACTAAATCAGTATGTAAATTGCCAGTAAGCTGAGAAGGTTGAGTTTGTTTCAAACTGGAATTTGCAGCTACTTCTGAGTCTGGCTTCTTCTATCCCAGCTTAAATACCCATTATAGCACCAAAAATTTGGCATTTATACTTTTACGTTTAGGGTGAACCAGGGTTAAATGGTCTTAAAGGATTGAAGGGTGAACCAGGTCAAAAGGGTGACAGAGGGCCCCTTGGTCTTCCAGTAAGTAAAAAAACCCAACTATTAAATTTCAGTGCAAATCACAAGCATCTCTTTCTACTCCTTATGAACAATTCTGATTTACTCAATAGCATAGACAGAACATACCATGTTGGAGCAGAGCATCAATCTTGTTTTGTTTTGTTTTGTTTTGTCCCAAATCTGTGCTATCATCCCAAGTAATGTCCTGTAAAACCCAGTCCTATCAGGATATTTTTGTTGTTGTTGTGTGTCAGTTGAGAGTGTTCAGTGTCACAAGGATGTCATCACCCCCATTACATTAGTCATGCTGTTATTCAAGTGTTGTATGGTGTTTCCATTAAAAAAAGGAGTCTTCCCTATCTTCCATCTCCTCAGTTATTATTCCTCTTACTGCACTTCTGCAGTTCAAATTGAGAGGTCTAATTGAGGAAAGCTAAAAATTGGTTTAGGGGATTTAGTTACATTTTTTGGGGTGTTTTTTTGTTTGTTTGTTTGTTTTTCCCTGGATTATTATTTTTGCCTTGCTCTTGATAAAATTCCCATCCAGGGTGTTCGGCATGAATTTTGTCTTTTAAAAGTGAGGAAACTTAAAAATATAGAAACATCAGAGTTCTTAAAATTTAGGTTGATAAAATAGAAAATACTTTATGTGTTTGAAAGCATGCTGAAAAGGCAGCTTTATTTTTTTCCTCAGAAAAATACTTAATTTTTCCTCTTTGGTGTTGTTATGATACGAGAATTGCTCCCAGTGCTGACATTGTTAACAGTAAAATGGAGAAAAAACACTTAGTTGACTCAAAGGAGCACAAAACTCTCTGATTAATATTTTCAAGAATTATGTGCAGGGCCAATGGACAAGGTCAGCCTCAGTGAGAATTTGAATTTATTTTGAGAAAAATAAAACTCATTTTCACACTGGCAATTACATATCACTAGAGAGTGATGCTCTGAAAATTGCTACAAGGTAGAAGAGACTCCAGAACAAAATACCACTCCTAGGTTTTCCAAATTCACACAGACCTTGTCCTGCTCCTGCTTTCTAAAACGTCATTTTCAGGAGCAAAGTCGAAGCGCTTCCAAAAACCGCTTTTTTGTTGAGTTGGCTGGAGATTGGAGTTGGGTTTGGCTAGCTGTTTTAGGAGGGGTGTCCCCGGCAGTGCTGTGCCCCGCGTCCCGGCCGCTGCTCTGTTGTTCGCACGGAGCCCACGAGGGGTCCCCCCGGCCCCGAGGATGCTGATGCTCATCGCTCCCCGCAGCCCCTGCTCGGAGCCGGGAGCCTAGCGGGAAAACAGGAAATGTGATTGTCTCCCGGGCTCTTGGAAATGAATGAGCCCATTGTGGTCAGGATCCAGATTTTGTTGGCTGCGTAATGCAGTATTCTTGCACTTAAATATTTCCTATCGCAGTTAACACACATTTTTCTTCCTTTGTGTATACTGTTCAGTATTGTCGCTGTTTACAAATCAGAAAGCACGCGAGTAATGACAAAGTAAATATTTGTGTATGCAGGCTCAAAAACACCCTAACATCTGGTGTTTGTAGCGCTCCTATAGCCTGACAATATTCTGCTCTAATATACTTGATGTGAGGGCAGGGGTGGGTCAGTGATGTTACACTGAAGTGAGAACAGAATCAGACTCTTGGTGTTTCATGTGAATTTTTAACTAACATGCTGTAGTAATGTGATACCCACTCCAGAACCCTGTCACAGCGTGTACTGTACGTTTGAATTGTGTTTATTCATCAGCACCACTTACTAATCTCACGTTCTTGTCATTCGTGTCGTGCCCATCATCCATGCTTCCACCTAACCACACAGGGAGCATCTGGCTTAGACGGGAAGCCAGGAGCCCGGGTGAGTCCCTTGTCTTTCTGTGTCCCCCTTGGTGACTGAGTCCGTGTGCCCCCCCAAGCCGTGCCAGCCAAGCTCACTCACTGCACACAGGAAGGAAGGCCAAATGCTGCGGGCATTTTCCCAGCTGCGTAAGAGGGGGCTTCAGGCAGGTTCCTAGGGCAATATGTGTGGGAAAGAGAATTAAATTCTCTGTAGAAGGAGCTCTGAATCTTAAAAAGACAGCTTAGTTTTGATTTATGGTTGGACAAAAAAAATCTGCCTTGGTTGGGTTGCTAGTTTTCCTGAGTAAGGTTAGGGATTTAGCTTACAGGAGAACATAGCTGTTCAGTGCTAATATGGAATCAGTGAAGGAGATGCAGATGTGCTGGGGTCCATCTACACATGTTGTTACATTGCACATCATAGATGTTAAATCTTTGCTTTCTTGAATGATAAAGAAGTCTATGCAGTGAAAGAGTTATATCTTGGAAGTAAGATTCTAATTGATTCTTGCAATAGGTAAGTCCATCTTACAAGTGGACATTTCAATGTAAAGAATAAGCAGTTTTCTTTTTTTGATCCTTCTGTCATCTTCCAATCCAAGTTTAAGATCTTTGTAAATCTGATTGCTTCCATGGATGTAGTGAACACCAAACAGAAAAAAGACAGTCTGCCTTGTAACAGGAGAGGTTATAGGTGGAGTTTTGAAAGCCAAATAGGTTGCATCACAATTAAATCCAAATTTTCAACCAGTGAAGACTGATTCCATGTTAGTTCTTGTGTACAAGACAGCTATTAAAACAAAAGAGTTGTAAGAACAAGCCCTCTCTCTTACCCTATTTGTTCCTTTTTGTAGGGCATAGATGGCCCAGTTGGTCCCCATGGCCCTGCAGGTCCCAAAGGAGAGAGAGTAAGTATGTGTACCATGTGCTTCTCCCTAGAAAGTGACTGCCACAGTGGAAAAATGGGATATGTGGGCTCATACTGTGCCTACATGTTACAGAACAGTATCTCTCACCTGCAGAGGAGCAGCCCAGAACTGTATATGTGTTCTCCTTACACACACATTTATCTGTTTGAGATTGACATTGTAACTCATTAACTCCAGGGGAGCTGGTATTTTGAAATGAGTAATCAGTAAGAAATTGACTGGACTTTCTAGTGCCACAAAGAGAACATGATTTTCATTGGTTTCATTATGTTGTGCAAATTGAGAACAAGCTGGTACAAAAGAAGATAGTGTGATCTGATACTTTAAGAATGCAATGGCAAAAAAAAAAATTAAGTATTTCTCTCCTATATTCACTTAAATGTTTTTATCCAGGAAAAATATCTCCAGCCTCTGTAAAACTTTATTTTTTTTTTTCTTAAGCTTAGAAGACAGGAGCCCTGCTATTTAATTTTGAAATATTAACAGTAAATTTTGTTCAGTGGAAATAGGATAGGAACTCTAATCTTTCACTATAAGCCTGTCACCTTTAGCAATACAACCATCAACTTTTACAACAAACCAGAAGATGATACCCTAAAACCTCTGAAGAGCTACTGGTCCAGAACTTTGTCTCTTTGACTTCCTCACTTTAACAGAACAACTGTGCTAAAACAACTTCAGACTAGCTCTAAAAAGGAGGACACAGCCACATGGCAGAGGTCCAATAAGCTTCATCTGAGAAAGGTAAAATTTATTTTTACAGAGGTGTGTATTGGGGGATAAATACAAGACATGCAGTACAGTCCAAATTAAACTGCAGCAGGCTGCAGTTACCACTCAGGCTAGTTAAGTGCCTGAAGGACTTGAGTGTTTTTTGTTTTTCTAGGGATTACTTATTCAATTCTTTTTTTTTTTACTTCAGTTAGGACAAAATATATCTTCTGTCAACTCCATGAAAAGATAGTTTAACATCCTCTAATATTAAAAGATAGTTGTGCATCCCCTAATAAATACACATGCAGAAGTATATAAGAATACCATACATTTTATTCTTGCATTATGACCTTTTATATTGAAGGACATGCATGTGACCTACCAGTTGAAATGTCTTTGACAATGAAATATAATATAAACTCTTCCTTTCATCTGTGTAAGACAGCTACTAATGTTTTTTTCTTGTGAGGGTATTCAAGGTCGTAAGAAGGCACACAACTGGATTTGGAATAAGCCCTGCTGTAGCTCTTGAAAAGCAGTGGCTACAAAGGGGATGGGAATTGCTGTGATGTAAATCAGTAATTGCATGAGCACAGAAGAAGAACTTCACAAAAATAGAGAGACCAAGGTGTGCAGAAAAATTCTACACACCCACCATTTTCTGTGGGGCTAAATGAATGGGAGGAAGTTCACAAGACAGATGGAAGGCTTTTTCCCAAGCAGGCAGCCAGCAGGATTGTTGCTTAAATTGTTCATTTAATTATTCAATACCATTTGAGAGGAGAAGTTGTTTGTAGCATAGTTATGTAACAGGTGCACAGTGTTGATACATGTCTCATTATTTAAATAACAAATCATGTATTTTTAATGCTGTTTTACAACTTGCATTTGCAACTGTTGAACTTGTTTACATGAAAGCAGGAGGGGAAATATTTTTGTCTGCAGATTTCAGGATTTACTTTTTAATTAAAAACAATGCACAGGGCCAGTGTTCATGGGTAGGATCCCGTTTTGTCTGTATTGAGAAGAAAAACCTTGGGCCAGTATAAATCTAGGAGGGCATTAGGGCTGTATAACAGAATAATCATGAATTCATTGTTGCACAGGCTGCATTTGAGGTGATGCTCAATTACTCCTCTGAGGTAGACTGTTGTGCAAATTAGGGTGGGCTGTTGATTTTCAGTTAACTACTAAAATAGAAAATGTCAGATCGTCTTTATACGAAGTCTGTTTAGACGATGACAAGGTAGAATAAGAAAATCACGACACTATAACATGGTTTTATGGGTTTTTTCATAGAAATTTTAAAAGTAATTAATAATGTAAATTAATATAATTTATGACAATTGCATCTATTAGTTCTTACTAATTTTCAGCTATTGGAATTACATATTGCCAGGTGCTTAGAGAGATTTTACTGAGACTATCTTTATTAAATAAAGGAGTAGGTCATAATAGGCCTCTGAATCTGACTGTGTGCTTATTATTTTCACTTACATACTGTCTACAGTGAAAGGAAAGTAGAGAACACTGGAAAACAGTCATCTTCAGCTACTACTGATGAAAGGGGACATGTAAGCCTGAAGGGTGATGACAGGCATAATGTATATCCAGCTTCTTGACCAGCTAAAGGAATCTGAGAGCTGGAAATAAACAGTTTCTTTTAATTTTTTTTTAATTGATAACAAGGACCTGGTTTGATTTTAGCTTTAATATGTATAGCCTGTGCAGCACTGTCATCATTACACACAGTTAGTACTAGTAGGTAAAGTGCATTCTCTTTAATTTGGTTAAAATATTTCTCTACCATGACAATGTTATGAAATCTCCCTGTCTATCCTAATGGAGACACAGATTATTCTGCTTTATTCATGCAAATTGTAACTCATATTTGTCCACGATTCAGGAGACTGAAGTGAAATAGGAGGCAAAAACATAGGTTATGGTTTCTGTTTTTTGGACACTGATGGATTGTCTCACAAAAAAAATTTAAAACAAAATCTTGAAGTTTGCCGAATCTGCTACCCTGAAGGAAATTGTGAAGGTTGAGGACAGTATGCTCATGACAGTCCATTAATCTCATATAATCCATGAACATTCAGAACCTCATCTGATATTCCAAGCATGTTTCAGCATGTGCTTTGTAGTGGAGGCAAAAAATTCTGAGATACAGTTCTCCAAATATATTCTTACATAACAGATGTGATTATTTCCTAGACTGATACATTCAGTATTTTTATGTCTACCATATGTTAAGCAGTGTTATAAGCCTATCTTGAGAGGACTTTGTACAGTCATCTTGCTGTTGAAGATTAAAGAAAAAAAAAGATGCTTAACTGACCTTGGAATATTTCAAGTACTGGTCAAAGAGTTTTTTAGCTCTTACCTACATAGGTCAGCACATTAGTTTCTTCTTAGCAGAAAGCTTGAAAGCTGCAAGGGATTTATTGTTTTTAAAATCAGCTGAACCTCCTATTGTCCTGCCAGGGACAATAGGAGCCTAAATGCTGCTCAGAATTACTCAGAAATTAGAAACAGAATCCAGAAAGACCTGACACTGCGCATCTCATTACCTCTAGACTAAAGGAAGTGCACATCTTAGTAATATTAAGTATTTAAAGTATTAATATCTGTTTTAAATACTTAATATTAAGTAATATTAAGTATTTAAAACAGATCAAATGTCAGTTTCTTTGACAAACTCCTTATTGCTGGGATTATTCAACCACAAGTTAAGGTCCCATTTTTTCTGCTGCCTGCCTTTTTAGTATAATTCAGTCAATGAAATTTAGACATAGCAGCCCATTTTAACACACCAGAGAATTCTCTCATGAGCATAAGTACAGCAAATGCTAGGATGAAACACAGCACCTGTGCACACCAAGAGCCTTGCAGGAAGCCCTGTGTTAGGGCGTGTTCAGCAAAGGGGGTGATGAAGGGATCCAAGTCACCCTGCATAACAAATCCAGAGCAGGAGCTTTCAAAACTGGAGCTGATCGGGACTTTTTTTCTTCTTTTATTTCATCAACACTTTGAGCCATTTAGTTCTCACCAGAGATAAATGCTTTTCTGGTGGATTTAATTCAGAAGAAAGAACAGTCTGAAACAAGACTGCTTTCCACACTTCTTCCCAGCCCTGACTTCCTACCAAGCTGACAGGGACCTGTGCTTGCAGTTACACAGGCTAGTCCTGGCTGGCTTGGCAAGCTTAACTTCATATCAATCGTGGTGAAGAACAATTAGAGGGCAAAGGTGATTATTACTGTCAGCCTGAAATTCCATTCGTCACCTTGAAATTCCGTTCTGTTTGGAAAAGTTTACCCTGTGTTAAGCTTGCAAAATTACTTTGGCAGCACCCCTCTGGAAACTGGTAATTTTCCCAGGAATTTTAGTGCAGAGTGAGATCAGACTTCTGGAGTAATCTCTGTACTTGTTTGTCTTGCATATTATTACAGTTGTTTTGATTTTGATAAACCAGAGTATTTATATCACTTACCTAGAATCCAATAGAGGATTTAGCAACACAGCACAATGCATTGGATAATCTTCACAATGTCACTGTTAATAGCATTGCCTACTTAAATCAAGATTTGACTGACACATTATTTTTGCCTGTCACTGTGTTGCATCTCAGCTGCTATGTGTATATACAGCTTGATGCTGTATATCCTCAGTTTTCATTACAACTTCGTATTTTTGCTGAGAGAAACATTAAGCTGTCAAAAGCTTAAACTTGACACTAGTGCGTGTTCAGTTGAAACATATTTTCAGTTACTAACGTATTTAGAAATGAATGTGATATCATATGCCTAAAAAGTCATTCTTCCTAGAAAGAATGCTAATACACACCTTCTCTTTCTCCCTTAAACATTTAATAAAAATAAATTAGCTTGGATATTTTTCATTCAAAATACTTAGGAATGCATAAACTTTAACCTAAAGCACTTGGTAGAGATAATTTCTAAGATAGCCAATGTTTTTGTTTGCTTGTTCTGTAATCTTTTCTTAGGGTGAGAAGGGAACTGTAGGTGACCCTGGGCCCAGAGGACCATATGGCTTGCCTGTAAGTTGCACAGAGTTTGTACATACTGCACTTTTCATCCCTCCCTGATTAAACTTTGTGTGCTTTTTGACTGATTTTCACCTAGCAGTAGAATTAGTTGGAAAAGGCAGAGATTGCTAATAAACCCTGACAGTGCAAGGTCAGTGTTCTGTATCACACTCTTGGGTTTCTACCCATGCACATAAAAAACAGACCTGCCATGATCCAGCAAGGGAGAGGAGATGCCGAATGCCGGTGCTCCCTGTTCAGCAGCCTTTGGCCATCAGCTGCCTGGGGACCATGTGAGAGTGCCAGGAGTTCAGGAGGAACTGTGGAAAGCTGTGAATTTCTTAATGTCATTGCCATTATGTTTTTGTTTTGTTTGTTGCTTCAGAGATCTGTTTTGTTTTTGTTTCTGTGCTGTCTACTCAGAAGTTACGTGAGAATTCCATTGTTGCTCATTTATAGGTGAAATTATTTGTTTTAAATCAATAATTTTAATTAAGCTATCCATTTCTAAAATATGAGGGATAACTTCCTTTGGTCTTACAATGATATCCCCAATAAAATCAGTTGACTTTCCCTGTTTACACTGCTAATGACTGGGTCAGGTGTGTACATGTACACAATTCTGTTCTGTACTTTGACGCAAGGAAAGTCATGTAAATGTGCTTGGCCAGGCACAACCAGCCTTTCCAGGAGACTTTTAGTGTTTCCATACCCTCTCCAGTCTAATCCATTTGATTAATTAATTTAAACTGGAATACAGACCTGTGGTTTAATTGGATCCATTTAATTGGATCAGGAGTCAGTGGCTGGAGACAGTTTTCAAGCTCTGTGGAGTGTTAAATTAGCTTGAGGGTCACCTTTGTGGGTTTTTTTTTTTTATCCTATTTATGTTTCCCATTCCTGCAAACTAGAAATAAAATTTTATAGGTTTATGGCTTTTTTTTTTTGCATTTTTAGCTTGCTCCTGGAATCTGCCTGCAAACAAAATTTTAGAGTCAAGCAAAATTTTGCAGCCAGGTTATCAGTTCCTGGAAATGTTAAACATGGGCAGCAGTGTCCTTGTCTGTGGGAAGCTAATGCAGTTCCTGTGGTTCTTTGGCAGGGCAAAGACGGCGAGCCTGGCCTTGATGTAAGTAATGTGTGTGACCAGGGCGCTCTCAGGGGTCGGTAAGAGTCTGCTAAGGAATCCCTTATGAGCACAAGCCCTTTGCTGCCCTTTAGTGTGCGTGCAGGTCCTGCAGAGAGTGTGCTGAATGCTGCCTTTGCACTTTCTCTGTGGTAAAGAGGACAAAGATTGTGTAATGTACAGCCCTTATCGACAGACACCACCAGATAGTAGTGCTTAGCAATACAAGTACTTGGTCCTTCGGTGAAAAAGCTGAAAAAATCCTTGCTATAAAACTTTGTAGAAGAACAGGGGGTCACTTAGCACTTAGTTAACTAAATTTATTCTAATTAAAGAGAATCATTCCGTAGCCTGTAAGGGATGTGTTTCAAAACATAGGCTCTTTCTTTGGCATGCTAAAAAGACTTACTGCAAGTCCTTTTCTGTCGTCCTACTCTGAAATCCCTAACTTGGAGGAGTCTTTTTAGGAATGCACATATGCTCTGTAGCATGGATGATTGCTAGTTTGAGTGGTATGATTTCTTTCTGTAGTTGCCAAAATGTCTCTACCAACCTCTACCAACTCGTCTTGCATGCTCTTGTGTCCGTGCATGTGTCCACACATAATATATGTACAGAGCATGTAGTGAAATCATCTTTTTAGGTTTTCCAGGAGTATTTGAAAATTTAATCTGCATGTTAGTAAAAGTCAACCTATCTTTGTCCGCTTTGTTTTTATAGGGTTTCCCTGGTCCTCGAGGAGAAAAGGGTGATATAGGAGAAAAGGGAGAAAAGGTGACCACAGTGTTCATAAGTGTTGTTTGATTCCTTAACTAATCAGTTCTGCTGTCCTTACACTATAAATTGTCCCATTAAAACTTACCTTTGTCTTTACTGTGTGCCAAAAGGCAAGTCACAGGTATCCACTAGAGCAAAATCATGAAAAACCACAAATTTGTATGTGTATGTACAGGACTAGAAATACCAGCATGTCCAAAAGCACAGCATTTTTTTTAAGGCTAATTTTCTCCAATCCATCCTGCACTTTTTAAAATCCTGAAATATTTAATGCAGACATTAGTTATTGTGGTAGTGATTTTATACTGAAGAGCCCAGCTCTGTTCCCTGGCAGTATTTGCACACTAGTGGTTGATCCTGGTGTAGCATGCACGTACATGCTACCTGTTCCACACCAAGTGTCTAAGACAAGAACTGTTTGAATTTTTACTTTTGGTAATGTTTTATTTGCAGTTAAGGACTTTGTGATACTCGTGGATTTAAATTGAATCATACATTCTACCATTCTGGTAAACCAACTGGACAGTGAAGTTAACAGAAACAGTCTGACTTCATATTCAGTGTCCAGACACAGTGACTGTTTAGTAAAAAGCAATGAAGGATGTGTCTGTAGAGAAACTTCATGAGCAAATCTCTTCTATTTCTATCCAACACAAAGCCCAGCTGCTAAAATCGCTGAATTAAAACTCACACCAAGCCACTTCATGTAAAAGTCCATACATGCAGCAGATGATTTTTCCAGCTCAGACCAATGTTTTTGTCATGCTGACATATGCAGGGTTAGGCTGGATTAATTGCTCATTATGGTGTCCTAAACAAGAAGCAGGGCTAAAAAGTCACCATGAGTGTTAGAGTTCATCTCCATTTCTTTATCTGGTTAGGCAAAACACTTCCCAAGAATGCATTGAAAAGGGTATTATGAAATTCATCCTTCCCTTTTGCCCCTCGGTATATTACTTGGTATATTTTGAGCTCAGAGGTCACTGGTAAGGTGCTGATTTTGCAGAACAGTTGTTTAGGCAGGTGCTCCATGAATATTATAAAGGCAGTGTTTGACCTGGCAGAGTAATCACAATGACTGGTGAGCCCTTGCTTGCTCTCAGAGTGCAGGTCAGCCACCAGTGAACAGCTTTTCTCCTTGAGAGCAGCTGTCAGTCTAAAGGTGTAGCTGATAACTGCCAGCTCGGAGATGTGATGGTTAAAATGCTCTTTGTGCTAAGTGGGAGTTACAGCAAGTGCCAAATTGAATGAGCTCAACAGTGTGTTCTCACCCTGGGATACATTCAAAGAGTTGTGTCCAGAAGATAAAAATAAGTAATTATGTCTCCCTAACCAGTTCCAATGAGGTTGCTTGAATACTGCAGGTGGTCTTCTGAGCCTCACAGTTCAAGAAAAAAAAAAAATAGGAAAAAAAGAAATTTACCAAGCTGGCAGGGGTCTGGGGCAAACACAACCAGGAGCAGAGGGTGGAGGAGGTGGACTGGCTTAGTCTGACAATGGGATGGCCAAACTACGCAAAAGGGGAGATAAAAAGATGGTAGAGCAAAACTCTCTGGGTAATGGCAAATGGGGCAATGCCTGACCATAAGGTGCTCCTGAAAAGTTCAGAGGAATTGTTCACAAGGAGGCCAGCACAGCACTGGGACAGTGAGTCCAGAAAAGGGGCTGAACCCTGCCCAAGGAGCACTGCAGAACCTGGTCTGGTCTGAGCTGACCTGGGATCATCCTTTTCACGATGGGAATCTTAGGCAACCTCCAGAACTCCCTTTCAGCCAGACTTTGAGTCTGTGTTTCCATGTACAGTTAGAGCAGATATGCAGAAAAATTTCAGCCACCAGAGCTCCAGAAGATTTCTGGAAGAAAAGATGGAAAGCTGGTAAAAGTTTTACTTATACAAATATTATATAAAAATGGGACAGATGAGATTCAGCACTCAGGATGTAAAAATGTTTTTATGTTCCAGAGTCCAGCATGTTGCTTTTGGATATTAGACTGTGATTGCCAGGGACTGACTAGATAAGTCAAACATGGGATTTCCAGTTGCAAGGGAGTGAGGGAATTTTATGTGGGAATGGTGTGTGGCATGGCTCCACCCTTTTCGGAGTTCCATTGTGATTTAGGTTGCCTGTGGATACTTGTTCTCTTGAGCCTGCAGGACACATCTCCTAGGAACTCTGATCCTTTATCCCCCTAAAAATTCATGAAAAGGCAAACACTGTTTACTGAGGAGAATGCATGGGATAAAGTAGTTAGCAAGTCTGATACATGTTTCAAAAAACACTTTTGTGTGGGCTTTCAGAAAGGATTGACAGGAAGTCTGTAGGGCAGAAATGGAGATTGAATACCTGCATTAAAAATTCCCATAGTATTTAAATAAAACTAGGAGGCAAAGGAAGGCCTTTGCCAGTGAAAGGTCAGGGAAGATATAGCTGAGACCTCTGAGGAAGACACTTCCATTGCACAGTTTTTCCCATAAATCCAGGAATATTTCTATCATGCAAAAAAATTTACTTCACCAAAATTACTTTAGCTGCTTCAATAGTTTATTTTCCAAATAGAAAGCTGACTCTCAAAAGATACAAAGTAATGCAATTAATCCAAGTTCTCATTATAACAAGTCTTCTGTATTCTCGTGGTTTTCCTTACGTAAATTACTAATTGTCTGTGACCAAACTGGTGTAACAGCACCCATTTCAACAGATAAACCATTTTTGTAATAACAGATAAACAAGTTGACCATCAAGCTTATGATTTCTTGGTTTTTAAATATTTCTACAGTATTGGCTATTGGTCTGACATCACACAAATACTCTGCATTGATGAAAATCTGTGCATGTGAGGATTGTAGATTGTTCCAACCATAGTAGTGTTGCAGAAGTTTTTATTTCTCTAGGTACTGAGGAAGGACAGAAAGGATTTTTTTTTTTTTTTAATCCTCATCACATGTAGAATCCCCATAACTCCTATGGATTTTTATAGTTCAGGATAAGGAGTAAAGATCAAAGATTAAAAAGAAGGAACTCAGTCTGTGGAAAAAGTAGTAAAGTACCCAGGAAATTCAGACTTTTTTTTCTGCACAGGTGACTGCTGCATTGGTTTGAGTAAAATCATAGATCTGCCTGCAAAACTGGAAGTTGAAAATACTTACCTACTGGCTTGTAAAACAAGAAGTTAAAGAAACAAACAGTCCAAAAATTTTAAAAATAGTCAGAAACCAAGCTGTACTCTTTGTGTTCAGAATCCTTTTTGGACTATGCCCATGCTTTGTGCTTGCATACATTCATTGCAAATATATTGGTGCTACATTGAGCACAAATAGCATAGAGCAATGAGCTCTGCTACATTGTCATCTTTGTAGGTTTGAGATGGAAATGTAGTCAATTTATGGTTCTTATCTTGTGAGAATTTTTTTACATCACAATCTTATCATTTGGTAAGGATCTTATCAGTATCATCTGGTAATGTTTGAATTGCTGTTTTCCCAAATATTATCCTGTGACCTTTTGGCACACAGAAAAGATAAACAAGTAACTTTGCTTTTATCATGACTTGGATGCAGTATGTTTTGTTCATGGAACATTTTGTTTTATTTGAATGTGTCAAGTATCCTGTTATATTAAATAACTAATGTGCTTTCCTTCCTTTTTAAAATATTACTTATATAAACTTTTTTAAGTATAAAAATTATTTTTCTCTATTGTTAATGGATTAAGCCTTTTTGTACTGGTGTTGAACAAGTTAAATGTCTGTTTAATATGCTTCACCAAAATCTGTCTGTCTTTCCAAAGGGGCATTCCTTCCTTCTCCTTCTACCCACATTCCTTAGAATTCCTCTGTCTTTTTTACCCTTTTCCTCACAAATTAAATCCTCCCAATAGCCACAACCTCACTTGCTGGTTCTCCAATGTTTTACTAATTTTCCTATGACCATTTCTTTGTGATATCCTGATTTACTCATCCTTCCTATCCCATTTTTTACAATCCTAGTCCAATTTGTTATTTTTTTTAAGTGATCCCTTTTTGATTTTTGTGAAATTGAGAGCAACCTGAAACTCATTTACCATTGTGATCAACTGGTGTGAAATCAATTATAAATGAACTCTCTAAACCTCTTATACTGCTTGAAGGTGAGGTCATCTTTGCAGGTAGCTTTCTTGAGGGGAATCAACTCATTTCCATGACAATGAAAGCATTGGAATTTTCACATTTGAAAAGAAAACTCAGTTTGAAATCAAAGGACTGAAAGCAAATAGATTAAACATTGCCTGCAGCAGACAGAATATTTGAATGTTGAAATACATAAATAATCTAATTATCACTTCTGATTACTTTATGAAACAAAGACAATATGAAATTGTTGGAAGTGTCATAGCACCTCTCCATCAAGCAGTTGGAGTGTTTTGATTCCTGTAACAGGGTTTGAAATGATTGTGTTGTGTTTGGAGTGACAGCAGTGCACCCTCAGTGATGTCTGTGGGTTTCTATGGATACCACAGAGAACAGGATTTGTTCCAAACTCTTACCAGAGTGCAGAGGGTCAGTTAGTAAAGGATGCTCCTAGCCAGGTTCACCCTTGATGTGACACCCTGGAAGCTGATGGAATTGAGTCATTCATCCCTGTTAAGCATCTGTGCCACAGATCTTTTATCAAAAGACTCTGCTGATGGATTCTGGTCTCCCAAAGTTACTTCTGACTAGTGGCAAATCCTCTGGAAAGATGACAAGTTCAGCATAGTGAGCATGTACCCTTCAGTGCTATCACTTACCAAAATAGGAGACTTTTTTTTTGGACTGCAGATTGGGGGGGGTTGCAGATTTGCCTCTGTCTCAAGAAATCAGTGATTTCAAGCCCTCTTCTAGGTTTCAAAACATTCATAATACTGATACGAAATACCAACACAAACTAATAGAGACTGCTTGCAGTTCTTGCTTGTGATCATATAATTTATTTTTCCACATAATGCACCATCCAAACCAGAACACAGTGGTAAGTGTCCTTTCAGCTCTCCATTGGCTTAAAAAGAAAAACCCAAACTTTAAACCCAATCTTTCTTTATTTTTTTTTTTCAAAAGAATGAAACTTGTTTTATCCAAACCGTTATATCCACAGGGGGAAAAGGGAAAGAAAGGCAAAAAAGGGCCTAAAGGGGAGAAAGGAGAACAGGGTGCTCCTGGATTAGATGCACCTTGCCCATTGGTATGTCTTACTTGTGTATTGAAAGATCAGTCATCTTGCTGTAAACTGATGGAATAAGAAATGAGGGGAGAGGAACAAGCACCAGCTACTGTGTAACCCATTGCCCTTTGTTAACACAGCTTCATCTCAAGTGCAAATTCTGGAGCAGACTTTGTAAACCTCCTAATTGGGGTTAAAGTACCAGACTTAAGAACTTTGGGCTAAGTTTGTAAGGTTTTGATAGTGGGTTTTTTGATTTATTTTTTTTTCTGCAAAATACATTGAAAAGGAACCAAATTTAGATGTGCCAGAATCAGTGCCCCACAGGTTTAAATCATAAGCAGTCAGCTTGTTCCTCTTGCCTCTCTGTTGTTTTTTGTTCACTCCATTTAAGTCAATACTGAAGGCATTTCCTTGACAGTAACATTGTAAGTTAATCTTTACAAACAGGGATTCCGTGGAGTTAAGGGGGAAAAAGGGGAGCCAGGCCAGCCTGGCCTGGATGGGCTGGATGCCCCTTGCCAATTGGTACAGTATTTCTCTTTCCTACCAACCCTGCATGCAGTTCCTTTGTTTGTAGTCAGCCATTCTCAATGTAAAGTAATGTTTTTCTGAGCTGACTTTACATATTTCACGTAACATGTGCATGTGCATGAACAAACCAGCTGCTTCAAGTGATCATAACCACCATGAGAGAACACACGTTTTTGTTGACACCTTAAGCCTAACTCTCAGCAATTTGCTCCCACATCACCTGGTAATTGATAAGTTTGTGTCCTTCCTCCATTTTCCCTGAGAATCATTGGTTTGTTACTTTCCTCACAAAATACCCATTGCCTCACTCACCCTGAACACAAGTTGTAGAAATCCAGCACAATGTTCACCCCTAATCAAGTCTGATGATTTCTGTCTGGCTCAGTTCCACAGCCTGGCCTGTCCTACTGTAGCTACTCTGCACCCTGGTCTTCCTTCCAAATCCATGACATCTTAGGGGCACGTTTTCACAGTTTGGCCAAAATGAGAGTCACAAACAGAAGGATGTAAATACTGTTTCTAAAAATCAAGGTTTCCAGTAAGCCAAGCTGGAGCTTGGCTTTCAGACCATCCATAAGTAATATTTGTGCTGTCTGGCCTGTTCATCAGAGTATTCAAACACGTGTGGAAATAAAAAGCTTACCTGATGTTTGTAAGAATATAACAGTCTGCAGCCCAAACCCTCACTGTCTTTGTTATTTAATGTCCTCTCCTCAATTTAATGGTCTTATCCCTGGAACTTACCCTCCTGGAATACACACAACACTCCCCACCCTATGCTAGCATGAATTCAAGTTCCCACCTATACTAAAATGCTACTTCTTGACCCTCTCCCTTGTACCAATCTGGCAACAATGATTTTTATTTAGTGGTAAAGTAAGTTGGAACTCTTTTCCATGTAAGAAAGAAAACCCCAAATGAATAGTACATACACATTTCCTGAAGACACAAGGAGGATTTTCTTTTTAATTTTTCACAGTAAAATTCAGTCTGCATGTTCTGATATTGTTTGATGGTTAAGCACGGTTCTCTGAGATGAATGTTAAATTTTAGGTTTTGACTATAGCACTTCTATTTGAAGTCAATTGTTTTTTAATTGTAAATGCATAGGCCATTAAGATTATTCCATAGTCCATGTTGTTTGCTTCCAATTAATGGTAACCATATCTCATATTTTGTTGGGGATGATCAAGCATGCTTTTGTAATTTAAAAATGTTTCTCTGTCTCTGTATTATCATTTATATCTGAAGATTCACTAACAATCATTGATGGGTCAAAAATATTCTGTTTGTAGATAATTGCTAGAATAAGCTGTTTAGCATGCAGCACTGTCTCTTGTTTAGGCAGCAAGTCATTCACATCAGACCACATGCAAGTATATTCAAAAATACATATTAACCATTATCTTCACATGTAGGTTAACATTAAGTATTGGTATTCTAAATTCTAAGAAATCTGATTTTTTTTTTTCTGCTTATGCGTAGTCTAGTTACATTGTATGTGCTCCTAAGTCTGAGCATATAACTCCCTGAATAAACCCTGGACAGCCATGTAAATTGGAATTAGATCCGTGAAAACCAGTATGACTCTGGTCAAAAGCTGGCCCTGATCTTACTGGATGCGTGGCGATACATGAAGGTAGGGTAGCAACAGAAAAGGAGTGAATCTCACTAACATGAGAAGAAATTAGATGGCCGTACTGTCCAAGCACTGAAATAATCAGTGGTGTCATACTGCCCTGCTCCCACTGCTGATGTTTTCTTCCACTGTGGCACTCAAGGTATGTTCAGGCCTTAAGATTTTGCAGTTTCATTCAAAAACTGACATAGGAAGTGAAAAGATCCTATCCCCATTAAAGTCTTGCTGTCTTGTCAGAGGGTGACCTTTGAATGAGGAGCCTATAAAACATAATACTCTCCAGATAAAAGTGATAGTATTTTTTTTTCCTCACTGATCTTGTACATTCAGATATTATTGTGAATAAAAGAGATTATATTTAAAATAACATGTAACCTGAGCTCTAGTAGCAATAAGAAACTGATAAAAATCCCCATGCATGATAAAGAAGTTCTAATGATCTAGAAAAAAACCAGATCTTTCTGGCAGAGAAGTTCATGTATGTATTTACAGTGTAAATCTTCCTGCCTTTGGCTTTTCCTTCACTTCGAGAATAAGAGACAGAATTAGTTAACTGGTAGCTACTTTTTACAGAGAAAATCAAAGCTGCTTCAGCTATTCTAACAGATGTTGATGAAATATCTGTCCTGTCCAACTTACTTATGCTTTTTTGGTTTTTTTTCATCCTTTTACTCCCCTTGAAACAGGGTCCTGACGGATTACCAATGCCTGGCTGTTGGCAAAAGGTAGGATGGGCAGAGCTTTTGCTTTTCAGGAGCAGTATGCCCTTAGAACACAGAAATGCCTGTCACAATCATACTGTATCAAGATACGCTTCAGAGCCTCCTAGACAGACATATCCAACAATGCAGGATCAGACTTCTCCATGACAGTTCATGTGATATGTTGTAATTTATGTAGAATAATTCATTGAGGCAGTAGAAATAGTTGGCATTAGTTGGTAATAGTTTCATGAATGGTCCAAGACTTTTCTTTTTTCACATGAAGACTCACACATCCTTTGGGTTCTGCAGATGATCAGTGCTTCCTATTAATTATAAAAGCTCATGAATGTGGCATTTTTGTCAAATATTTCTGTCGATGTATTATTGTATTGGCTTCCTGGGATACCAAGAAGGACAGTGTATCCAGACCTTTTCCATTGCCTTTCTTTTCTATTCTTCAGTAAATCCTCCTGGGTTTTGTGTTTTATGGCAATATTAAATGGCAACATTATTTTTGTAAAGGTTTAACCTAGACAGTGCTTGATTTAAAAACTTAGTGTTCAGAATAATATAGTTGGACGGATACTAGCATATAATATATCAGAAACATGAAGCATAAGTGAAATTCTGGGTGCATTTATCTCTGAAGAATAGTTGGTGCTGAGGAAATAGTTATCCATATTTGCAACTCTGCCTTATCTATGTATTTATAATAGATGCCTCAAATATCTTACTAATTTGATTAATCTGTATCTCTTTTTGTCTCTGCAGTGATGAATCTAACCTTACAAGCATGAAGTTGTGTATATAGTGCTCCACTTTTTTTATTTATAGTTGAGAACTGAAAATTTGATTTTGCAAGTCTGAGATATGTTTACATGTAGCTGCTTCTACTTGTTTGCAACAGTCCATACATACATCTTTTTTTTCACCTACATCTGCAATTAGATGATACAATAACTGCAGGATAAACCTATAATGATTGTCTCTCTAATGGGAGAGATCTCAAAACAATGATCAATAATAGAAATTAATATTTCTGTAAATTCTTATATTTTGGCTTGTGGATGTGCATGGACAATGAGTGCCATGAACTAGTTTACAAGAAATTGTGACCAAATAAGAGCAAAACGCTATGAAATGTACTGTACCAGCTGCTGTTGGAGTTTACTGACTTGGCTTCCATCTTAAACACATCACTGGTTCATGACACCGCATCTGCTCGTATGAACTAAAAGCATGAGTTTGTGTGCCAGACCTGCTTGCTGTGTGATCATGAGTGACTGTTGACGGTGACCTTTGATTCCAGCTTCTGAGTCATTTCCTTTTGTCATCTCAAGGGAGTCACACCATGGCTCATTGCTAAAAAGAGATAAACCAGAGGAGCATAGAAAGAGGCCTTGAATTTTTGGGGAATAGCATTCCAGCTGCAGGTGGATGGCTTCCATTCTTGTGGGATACGTGGCCCCTTTGATCAGAGAGGGTCCCGCCTGTTGATCAGCATCGGTTTGCCTTGCACTGCTCACAGTCGTGAAGACGTTCACGATAGGCCCTGTCGAGTCCTTAATCAAGAGGGACAGAAGTTTGAGGAAGAAACCAGACTTACCTGTGGGTTGTTTGAAAAGGTTACAGAGGTGCTGCAGGGATCATTTGATGGCAGACACCGCCTGAAACCAGATGCTTCTCAACCTCACTCGAGGACGGACAGAGTGTTTATACACTCTGCATATTGTATTTTGGGACTGCTGGAGGAGAAAGCACTCCTGAGGTGGGGATGAACCAGATCATCCTCCAGAGGATGGAGAATGGAACTGGCCAGAGATGTATGTATCATGGTGTGGTTTTCAGGTTATTCACTTTAAATTACACATAACTAGCTGAACTTCTCTACGGGAATTTGGAAGCAATGGTTGGTTTTGTTTCCTTTTCCTGTTTCTGTTACCATGAAGAATGCATTTCAATAATCTATTCAACATTTGTGGTGACGGCATTGAAAAAGTACTTTGAAGCCACATATTCATCTTGTTTCAGTATTAGCAGTTTTTATTTCAGAGTCTTTGAAGCCTCTAAGTCTAGAAAAGAAAGAGTTTATTTTTGTGTTTCACAGAATAATGTATTCATCTTGCTTCTTTTATGTTGTTATGGTGATTTTAGTGGACATTATTGCTCAAAAAATATTGGAGAGAAACAATTCTGTGTGATTATCACTGCACATTTGTCACCACACTCCACTGTTAAATGTGTTGATTTTTCTCCCTTTCTGTTCAGATGGCTTTCTAGAGAAACATTTCCTTCTCCACTTTTTTTCATTGCTAATACGTAATTTGTGCACATTTGTAGTTTTGCCATGAGGTATTTTTTACAATTTTGAGTCTTCATATGGTGCACTGAAGTTAGTTTGAGAGTATAATTTATGAGAAATGGTGCCATATTTGGCAGATGGAAAATCTTTTTATATCACTTCTGTTCCTAATGTATATAGCAGGATCATCCCATTTTTAGGGGCTTTTTTTTGAAGAGTTGTCTTTCCTATGTAGACCAAACCTAAAGTTGAAGAAGACAGCTTGTCTCCATTCATATGAGGGCACCTTATGCCCTTCTTGGAACGCACATTTTTCCTTGCTCCATCAGTTCTAAATCATGTGAAGATGGGGGTCACACTTTTTGTATTGCTTCACAATCTCAGATCGATGGAAATGCCACTACAATGGAATATTTCTCTTTGATGAATCTTTATTTTCATTTTGGTATATTGGAGTCAAACCCAGCTTTTCATTGAGGAAAACCTAGATTTTTAAAGCAAGAGGTCAATTTAGTGGCCTCCATATGTATTTTTACTGCTCAGTTTTATCTTTCCAATAGTAAGAAATAAACAGATATTCACAGATATAGGAAATATGTTTTGCTTTCCCTAAATTTTCAGAGATGCAAGTATCAACCTGTTAGAATAGTGATGATTGCAACAGTGAAAACCTTCAGGATGCACAGACAGAATATAAAACGTTACCAGAGTGTTACAGGAACGATGCCACTGAGGGCCTTTCAGGAGGAGGGCCTTACAGTAAGATGAAATGTTTTTTAAAGGTCCTTCAGAGTATTTAGATGCAAAATCAAGTAGGATGTTTTATTATCTGGCTTGATGATTTAGCAACTCCATATTGAGATTGTCCACAAACACAACTCATTTAAGAAATAGCAACAAGATAAATAATGCTGATAAATAATTAGCACCTTCTTTTTCTTTTTTTTTTTTTTAAATTTGTGTACTTATATTTTTTAACTGACTCCTAGCATCCATTTCTATATGCACCAAAAAAGCTAGCAGAGCTTTGGTCCATGGTTTTGTCATTCAGGAAATAATTATAGATGCTACTGTTTTAAATGTTAGTCAAAACTCAGCTCTCCTTTAACTCCCTGACACTGAGACCCTACTGAAGAAACACTTTAGCACCTTCATTTGCTTTATTTTCTGTCTTGTAAAATAAGTTCTTTATTAAATTTCCAGCAGGTAGGAATACTTTTTTTCTTAAATAATCTTACTTGGTTTTTTCCGCCTTTGTGTTGTTCAATATCATTAAATGTTCATTCCTTTTAAATAACCATTAGTGAGCATTAGATAAACAATTTAATTTGAAAGGTTAAACTACATGCATAGATTTGGCATTAATACTTGCATCTCAGATTGAATTAAAATGAAACTTAAACATATCTAGAAAGGTAGCATGGTCAGTAGAAGAAAAAAAAAATTTGGTTTAATATTTCATCAAGAAAAGCACTCTGTGAAGACTTGCAACATGTTTGTTTTGTTCAAGAAGCAACTATTTCTGGTGCTATTATATCTTTTTCCTTTTGATGGCAAAGCTACAGTTTGAACTGCCAGTGTGTCGTATCTTTTAGTGGCATTCCTCCAGATAGGTATGATTTGTTTTGTTTAGTTTGTGACAGGAACAGTAATTCCTCTACCAGTCTTTTCAGTTGTAGAAATGTGTAGTGGTATTAGTCTACACAGTTTCTATATCCCTGACTTTTTCAGGTATGATTAATCCTTGTTTCTTCGAGAGTTTTCAGTATTTGTTTCATACAAAGTTTTGTAATTATCTGTTACTCCAGTTCATTAAAACCCCATTGTGCAGAAGTCCCTGCTACAGAGGCCACAAATCTTTTAAGCACTGTTTGGAATATGTCGGACATACATGGTCCTTGTCTTCATATTCATAAACTAACTATGGGAATGCTTTCTTTCAGGATGCTTCAGAAAACTTTTTTTTTTTTTCCCCTGAGGTAAAGCATGAAATGTTAAATGACAGAACAATGTATTTTTGCTTTATATTTTTATTTATTGCTGGTTGTGATGTCATATTCTGATAGTGTAGCAAAGCAGAATGATACTTTTCATCCAGTTGTTTGTATATTCTTTTAGTCTATGGTGTAAGTAGTATGAATGAGTTTCAGAACAATCAAATCCATATATCTGCACATGTGTAAAGTACAGAGTTGGAAAATTAATAATTCTTAAGGTTGATGTACGATGTGAAAAGTTATCTTTGGCCCCACTGAGCATCGCACCCATGGACGGGGTGCGTGTGACCGCCAGTTCTTGGTTATGCCATGAGAGGGACAAAGCAACCCCAAATGAGATCAGCAGGCCTTTGGTCCTCGTGGGAGGGTGGTGCCTGCAAGGCTGGGGGCTGTGCCAGCATCCTGGAGCCCGTGGGGTGTGGAGGGAGTTGTCCCAGTGGCCGCCCCAGAACTGGGATCACAAACCCGGATCAGCCATGCAAGGTTCCTCCCCTGGCTGTGCCTCCCCAGCCCCAGCAAGACCAGGGGACAGAGGTGAGTCCTCTCCTTGCAAAGCTCTTTGAGACACGCAGGAGGAAGGACCCAGGTGTTTTGCTTTATAACGAGGGGACTATTAGCACCTTCAGCAGTGGGGTTTTGCCTACATCAGGACTACTTCTGTAAGAACTGCAGAGACATTGTCAGCCTGTTAATTGAAAGTGATGAAGAGGTTCAAGGCATGCAGAAGTTGACTCTTTCCTTCAAATTTCCTGATCTCTGCTACTTGACCATCTTGTATTACATTTTTAAATCTCTGTATTTTACCTAATGAGATTCCTATGTTTTCACACTAAAGGCTTACACAAAACACATCTGCAAAGATAGTGGTCAAAAGAAAGTCTAATTTGTAGTCATTGCAAAAATTCTATTTCAGTGACTGGAATTAAAACTTAACACTGATTTTTTTTCTTTTCTGCCATTCATTTTTATGGATGTCAATGTTGCTGTAATGTACAAATGAAGGTTTTATTGCACCCTCTGTTATTAAAGTATTTTACGTGGTGGTTGGATTCATTAAATGCAGTTAGAAACAAGTGCCTGCCACCATAATTTCTGTAAAAGATACTCTCCAGAAAAAATGGAGTTTGTATTTTAAATGGGATTTGGAGTGTTGTTTTTGTTTCATTTTTTTTTTAAGTGCATCCAGTTATCAATGCTGCTTGGAAATTGAATTTTCTTTGAAAGCAGGGGGCCTTAACCTGGGACCGTTAGTGTTTTACTTGTTTCTATTTTAAAAATAAATTGTATGAATTTCCCAGATCCCATTGGTACTTGCACACTTCCCTGAAGTATTATGGAGAGTTGGGTTGGTGGAAGAATGTTTTACATATTGTTAACATATATGTGGATATTCTTATATTATTGTACATGTTTGGGAAAATATCACACAACTTTAAAAATGTTGCTAAGATGTATGTATCTGAATTTTTCCTTTGGAAAATATTATATATTTTTATTTGTATTTTTTACTTTTTTAAGTTCATCTATATGTGCCGTTATTTTTGTATTGCAAATGGTCTCATAAATGAGGTAGAAGAGATAAAGATACAAAGAAAAGTAATTTGGCAAGGATTTCAGTGTTTGGGGGGAAAAATACATGGGTCAACATCATATTATCAATACTAGAAATATTTTGAGTGTCTTAGCAGTGTAAATATGTGACAAGACCTCTTTTGATGAGTAGTGTAAAGAATTGCAAGGTTTTAATCACCCATTTTAATTTGTTAATATTTACCACTTTCTTGTGGCCACTGGTCTGGACTTAATTGAACCCGATCAAACAGCATGCTTTTGTTTTTATTATTAAAATTTCTCCTTGTTTTTCAGTTGAATATTGTTTTGTTTTCTTTCAGTTTTGTACTTCGGGTTTTGTTTCTTGCTTGTGAGAAGTTGATCTTCAGAATTATTTTTACACTATTTATGATTTATTTTCATAATGTAAAAAGTGTGTAATTATTAAAATATTAATCCAACCATTGGTGCTGATTTTGAATAGTTATAAAGTTCTTAATGTTGATGCAAAAAACTGTTCTGGTCTGTCTGGATTTGAAAACATATGCTGCTTTGTGCCAGCTTGAAATTTGAAGTCTAGACCAAGTTGTGTCAGACATTCACACAAAAATCAGGGTGTCTGCCACGTGTGCAGTAAGAAAACTCACCTTCCTCTTTGTTTTCTTAATGTGTCTTTCCCCTTCAAAGCAGTGTCTCTTCATTATCTTTTCTAAACAGGCAGCATGGGCTGCGGGCATCCACAAATTATGTAAGGAAGAAGCTTTGCTGCAGAGCTTGGAGCCTTTCCTCACTCTGGGAAAGTTGCAAGGATCTTTGTATTCACCAGAAGTTGAAACTATGGCTTAGGCAAGTTCAGAGGCACCCTGGGATCTAAAGAAATAAAGCTGAAAATCACCAGTCTCCCTCTTCTGTAGTTCTGAAGGTGAAATATAAGCCTGAATTGCTGAGAAATAAAGATGTGCACAGACAGTGTCACAAGGAACAGTGCAAGCTAGAAAATGTGAGGGTCTCTTTTCCACAGATCCAGCTTGTTCAGAAATGATGGAACATAATAATTATTACAAAATGGTATATTTTAAAAGAAAAAAACCCCAAAAATCACTGAGAAGCAGCTGTAATTTCTTGAACACATTATTTGTTTGGATTTTCTAAATCCCAGAATATTTCAGAAATAGAACATTCCATATTGTTTCCCTTTCCATCACCTCAAAAATGCTGTCACTGCAGGTGGAGAGGTTTGGCCTCTCCTATTAACTCTTGCTAATTCCCAGAAATGTCCATTAATCTTATCTAGCTCTGTTTTAGACTATTGGAGGGACTAAAAATACCTTTGCTCCCTTTCCAGGATGAGGTACTTCCAGCTTAACGTGCTGTGTTCAGCCAGGCTGAGCATGTGGCCCCGAGGGCTGCAAGTGCTGCTGTCACCCCAGCTGGGCAGGCCTGACCCAGGGGATGTCCTTGCTTCAGCTGTGCCAATTTTGCCCTTTTCTTGCTTCCATCCTTTTCCTTTCTTCTGCTTTCATAGAGAAATGCAGTTCTGGATGTCCTGCCAAAGCACAAACGTGTGTTCTGAGCTGCTGCCAGAGCCAACACCCCATGGGTTTCCCATTCCATGCTTTGACATCATCCCTGTTATTTTTCACTTCTGTGCTCCCTTTAGATTCTTTAGGGCCAAACCTTTAGATGCTTTAGGTAACCAATATGCCTTCACATCCTACTGCACCCATGGGACATGACTTTCCTCTGGCATTGCCTCCTATTCACATGCCTCTTTCATAATTTTGTGATGTGTCAAAGCATGCATACATACAGGACTGCATGTGAAATGCCTGCCAGTTCTGCCTCTTTTTTTTTTTTTTTTTTTAATGGAGCTTTAATGAAATACTTAAAGGCTATTATGCAGCTCTGCCTTGTGGACCTACTAAACCTGCTAATCCTGACCCAAATAAAAATTAATGCAACAGAAGTGGCTTCTTATGTCCTCTTCTCACACAGCTTCACCTTGTGGTTCCACTGTAATAACACACAAATGTTTTAAAAAATAACAAACAACTAACTAAGGAGCTGACAAAGCATTTCATGTCCCAGCAAGCAGTAACAACTGCACCCAAATAAATACTAAATGAAAACAAAGGAATGCCAAAACATTTAAGTCATGTTGCTGCAGGCAGTCTTTCTGTCTTCCCAGGGTTACTAATTTGTCTTCTGTTGGCTTCTGTAAATTTCCAGATGGAGGGCATTCTACTTTCCCATCTCCTAGATGTAGTAAAAAAAAAAAAAACATTGGTTTGCTGCATATATACATATCTATACATTTATGTCCATATATATCTTTATATTAATATCTTCATGTGTCTACTTGAACATAAATGTGTGTGTGTATATATATATGACCAGAAGAGTTCAGAAAATACTATCCATCAACCTCTTCAGAGAGATCTCTGTCTGCTAGTATAGTTGTACTCAAGCTGCTTTATTTATCTCCCAGATCAAAGGTGGACATGGCTCCTGCCACATAACCAGGATGCAGGGTTTTTTTCCATGTGCTTACACCAAGACAGAATGTTCAATAGCTAAGAAATATCCTGATTTTTTTTTTTTATGTGCAGGTTACAGCTTGACTGAGTTTCCAAAGTGCCCACACCTAAGTGGAGCTGTCACAAGGTCTTTCTGACATCACCTTTGGCTGCTCCTTCCTGGAGCTGACAAGTACCTGGCAGCTTTTTTCCAGCTTTTAGGATCTCTCTTGTATTTAGTATATTAAAATCATTGTGAGGTAATTGATTCTGGTTGAGATAAAGCTGATAAAAACAAATGTTGATAACACACCCGGTGTTTAACTGACTCGGGGCCCTGCCAGACAGGTCACTGCATGAACTCACAGGCAAGTCCATTCCCCTTCCAGAGCAAATGCCAAGCAGCTGCCTGTCCCTGAGAAGGTGCAGGCAGCTATGGTTCGTACATCTTTAAATTTCTGTACTGAAACAGGTCATCGATGCAGAACAATTTCTACAGCAAATCCATTTGCAATGGGTTTACTTCTCAGGATGTACCAGCAATATATTGTTTTTCAGAGGAACTTCTTCACCGTTGCATAGATAGCCAGAGGCACCTTATGTGAATACTCTGGGTAGCTGTTAGAAATATTTTCTCCTTTTCATCCTTCATACAGGAAGCCAGGCTGCTGGTTTCTGGTACCATGCCAGGACAAAGCCTATAAAATCATGGAAGAAATAAAATGTTTATAAAGCAAACAGAGCAGGATGAAGTAAACAGCATGTTTTGGTTTGCATTTTTGGTGTTTTACTAAAACACGAGTATTGTGGAAAAGAAAAAAAAAAAGAAACTATTTTAATCCTACTATATATCATGCAGAGATAGCTGCCAGTATTTACTGCATAGCCTTATGAGGGCAAGTGGTGCTGCAAAGGCCTGTGTCTGGGTCAGGGTCTCTGCTAATCTTGGGAGACTCCATGCATGAAACTTGGCAGGCTTGCTCCTGCTCATAGTATCAAGAGTGTAAAAGAACTGTGAGCCAAGAGGGAGAGATATTTCCTTGATTGTTAAGACCCTTTCCATGGCTTTAAAGGAAGAGAGAAACAATCTTCCCTTTCTATTTCACCTGCCACTTCAAGCTTTCCTGGTGAGGTTTGCTGTTGCTTCAAGGTTACTAAGCTAGCTGTAAGCAAACCTGCTTTTGCTAAACCTGAAACAAAAGCCCTGATACAAGGCTGTCAGTGCATGCTTCTAAAGAAATACCAACACGATATTTTCTATATACCTTAAATTTGTTTGTGGCCCCGAGTTTCTGCATAAGCAGGACAAGCCAGATCAGCATGAACAGCTGAGAATTTCTGGTGTTGGCATTGGCAGCAGCCCTGGAGGAAGGGACAAAGCTGTGCTCGACACCGACAGAGGGCAGGCACCAGCCCGGTGTGGGAAAACCATTTCTCCTGAAATGCCTTGGGACTCTCAGACTTGGATGCTGCCTGGCCCCAGCACTTCTGTACGTTGCTGGTACACGGGGATTGCTGCTAAATCAGTTTGTAAGGTGTAGTAGAACTTGAACTGCATCTACCCTATGCTAAATGTCATTGCTCAATTTTCAGAGATGCAGGCAGCAAAGAAAAATATTGCAGAGAGCATTCCTGACAGACTCTAGCCTTGGCTCTGTTTGGATGTTAGCAGATCTAAATGCCTGTTCTCTTTTTGAGGACCCGTCAATGAATTTCATCATTGCCTGTACAATACTGCCCTAGCTGATACTTTTGGCAATTCCTATCTTTTTACGTCTTTCTGCCTGGACAAGGCACTGAAGACAGGCAGCAGCCGTCTCTTGCTGGGATGTAGAGATAGAGCTGCTATGACTTCTACTGCTGTTGGCTGGTGAGGCAAGGTTTCCAATGGAGCAGGAGTATAGAATGTCAAACCAAATTTAACACTGAGAAAGCTCAAGTAAATGACTGGATGGAAAGAAGTGCTGTATAGAGAAGCAGAAAGGTGGCTTGTTGGCAGAAATATAAAAAAAAAGAAAAAGGAAGTGTGTTTCTTCAATATGCCAAATTTGGGATGACTGGCTGGATACTGATCAAGAAAAAGGAAGTATCATCAGCACAGGAAATTGTGTGGCTTTACATATGCTCTCTGAAAACTCTTCCAAACATAGTGCTGCAGGTGGCATAGATGAGCTACAGATGGAGTAGTGGGGCCGTGGGCGAGTGTTCGTGCTGTCTGCTCATGCAGCCTCCTGAAGAGACGGTGCGTGCTTGGCAGGGAGAAGGTAAACCCGAGGTGCTCCACCGGCAGCTTCGCTGTTTTGAAATGTGATGCCTCTTGACAGGAATTCTGTCCTCCTTCCCCCGTCTTATTCTCCCCTCTTTTTCTTGTGGACTTTGCTGTCCAGCGAGATGGTTATTAAGTGTAACCATGAAGAAATGCCACATTTGAGTAAGTCACTTCTTTTTGAGTCTGTGTGATCACAAAGTGATCAAGGACTGGGTATATTTAGATATTGCCTAGACTTAAGAGTGAACCAATGTATTTGAGCACCACGGCTCTTTTCTACATACATATACAAAACCTGGCAAACCATAAATCTGATTTCTTTATAAGAAATGAGGAAATAATGATACTGGCTCTGATAGACGTATACAGATATATATCTCAGCCTACTCTTACAAGTAGATTTTGGGACATAAGAGGCAGAGAGGGACATTGAATAATGACCCTGATTTTGATTAAATTATCCTCTTTGTGTTCCTCACCCCCCTCCCAGATGTTTGTGGCAGTGGCAGTGTGGCCACCAGGATGACAGACGACTGGCAGGAATGGCAGGATCGCGCGTGGGAGCACCCCCACACACCAAGTCGGTTGTTTGGCGAATTTGTGCTGGTCCGCAGCCCTAGGGAAAAACAAAAAACCAACACAACTCCAAGGCACAGGACTCACCCGCGGCTGGCCCGCCTCAGCTCGGCAGGAAACACGAGTGCCCCCGAAAGGAAACCCCAGGGGAACGGGGAGCGGTCGGGACGGGACGTCCCGTCCTGTCCCGTCCCGCCGGAGAAGGCGGGAGGGAGGGAGGCGGGGAGGAGGGGTTTGGCCGGGGCCGGCGCCGGGATAAGAGGCGGGGAACCCTCCGGCGGCTCGGGCGGACGGTGTTCTCCGGTGCCGTGCCGTGCCGTGCCGTGCCTGTCTGCCGGCGGGATGGAGGAGCTCTATAGCAAGGCGGAGACCCTCGCCCTTCGGAGGAAGCACATCGGGTAGGGGCGGCGGCGGGGCCGGGAGCGGGGCAGAGGGGATGAGGAAGAGGAGGAGGAGGAAGGTCTGTATCTGGTGACAGCGCCCGTCCGGACCTGCCCGGGGGCTGCCAGCGCCGGGCAGCCCCTCCGGCCCCGCGGCGGGACCCTGCGGGGAGGGGGACAAGGACACATACGGGAGCTGTCATCCCCCTGGACTGCCAGGTCTCGGGGCCACCTGGAATTCCCTAGGCGGGCGGAGGGATGCCGTCCTTAGAACACTGCCCGTCAAACGCATCATTGACTTTTCCAACAGATCAAAGCAGGCGGCCAGAATGTGGTACCCAGGTGTATGTCTAAAATGAGACTGCTCAGGGCTGGGATTTTTTTGCGCACGCACCTGCAAAACAGCCGTGTCCGCTGAATGAACCTGTTGCTATTCCTTAAGCTGAGTTTAACTGAGGGACATGCAGGAGGGCTGCCAGAGGCTGTGACCTGAGCAGTAGCCCTGGCTGTGCACGTATCTGATTTCTCTGTATGGCAATGTTAGTTCCTACAGGATGTGCAGCTTTCATAATTTCTTCAGTAAATGTTGCCAAGTGAAAAGTAAGTCCAGGTTGGAAAACCAGATCTATTCTACTGACTGCATCTTAAATATGTTGCATATAGAGAAAGCTTACTAAAGATTCATAACTCACAAAAGATTCCCTAAAGTCATAGCCTCATAAAGTGAGAAAATCAGCTGCTTTTTAGGGGGCAGATCAATAGCAAGGGAGTCCTGCCTGTGCAAGACTTGCAGGATTGAGCAGTGCTGGGCAAACAAAGAAAAACTTTCACAGAATGAATTGACAGGTTAGAGGAAAAAAAAAACTGCAGTCAAGAAATGGCCAGTAATGATGGGCATTGCTTTCAAAGTATAACAGAGAAATAGCTCAAGATGTCAGAGAAGTTCCATGCAAGAGCGCTGGAAGCTGTGAGAAAGAAAGCAAACTACTTCACTATCCAAGACATTTACAAGTTCATAACCTCCATATACCCAACAATAACTCTCAGACTTACCTGGAAACAACTGTGTTTATCCAAGCTCATATAAACACTGCTAAATGTTCAGAAGACTTTCCTTCTGCTCAGTAATATCATTCAATGTAATTACATAGCTGGCACATTCTCCAAGGGGTGGGGAGGAGCAAGAAATAAGAGTGTTTAAAAAGTATTTTGGTTAATTTTATGAGGAGCTTGAGTTCTGCTGGAAGTCTGAGTGATTTAGGTGCTTATAATATGCCTCTTTTAAAGATTTTTATCCAAAGCAGACAGGGTGAGAATGTGAAGGTTTTAGGACCTGCTCAGTACCTCTGAAAATAAAGCCTGCAAGGCATTAGTGTTTTGTTCTTGACTGTAACCTCTATATGCTGCAGTCATCCATTGCGTAATGATTTTTTGGCTATAGTATAAAACAGTACTTAAGAGCTTACTTCAGTCCCAGAGAGTTATTTGGCCATAGATGTCTGTAAGGCATGTAAACAAGCAGACCTACAGCCTAGGAACACAGCAGGACATATAAGGACCTGGAGCAACGTGCAGACGCTGTTCTCCTGTGAAATCAATTGCAGGCAGAGTCAAGCTTTGAAAACACCCTTATTAAAGACCAGCTTCTGTTCTCACTGTGCCTGGGGAAGTGCATGGGTTTTCAACTGTGAGCAAGATCCCCTGCTTGACCAACACCTGAATGACTCACAAGCTTTTTTTCCAGAAGGAGGCAACAGTCTCCAGAGCTGCAAAAAAAAATCAACCTCCTCAACACTCAAGGGAGGGAGAAAAAGTGAAAAAATTAAAATGATGTTATGTTTATTATGTTTTAGGCCTTCCTGCAAAGTTTTCTATGCCAAGGACCCTCTGAAGATAGTCCGTGCCCAGGGCCAATATATGTTTGATGAGAAAGGGGAAAAATACTTAGACTGCATCAACAATGTTGCACATGGTAAGCAGTTTGACTTGTAAGACTGCTTCTATTCCTTAATTTCCACTAAGGATCAGGACACATTTCTGCCAAGTGGTGATGTTCACAGTGCTTCTCTGAACATCCTTGTGTGGTTCAGTAATTCACTGCTTGCTAGTAATAACTAATAATTTTCTTCTTTAGTGGGCCACAGCCATCCATATGTGATAAAGGCTGCAACAAAACAGATGGAACTGCTCAATACAAACTCCCGCTTCCTGCATGACAACCTTGTTCAGTATGCACAGAGACTCACAGCCACCCTGCCTGAGAAACTCTCTGTTTGCTATTTTGTTAACTCTGGGTAGGTCTGATTTGTGGTTTTTTATATGAGTATCCGTTATTACTATTTTGCTCCTGTTTGTGACAGACACTCAGGACAGCTTGGTCTAAATCTTATTAAGCAGGACTTAGTAACATGCAACAGAAATATATCCAGCAATGATCAAAACTTTCTTCCTATTTGCAGCCATCATATTTAAAGTGATGGCTCAAAGCAAGAAAGCCAAAACATGAAACTGGCCTGCTGAATGATATGCAAGGAAAAAGTGAGGGGGGAAAAAGCAAGAAGAGGAAATTAATTCTGCAAATTGGTGAATGTTATGTACAGACTGATGAATGTCATCTGTAAATTTATATATAACCTTGGAAACAAGTTAGTTTTCTTTAGGCAGTTTGGTAGTCTATAATCACTTACATGTCCAAACAGACAACCTGTGAGCAGAGGGACTGTGACAGATCAGGGTGGGAGCTTGGGTCTTCTTCCAGAGTACGGATTTGGGATTGTGCAAGCACTGAGGAGAAAGGAGTTGTGTAGTGTGGGAGATGGGGCATTGCTTTTTGAGGGTTAGTGGCTGCACTGTGTTCTCAGCTGCAAATTGGCCTCCTGTGTACCAAGGGGAGGTAAATATCTACAGGCAAACTGGGGGAGGGAAAGAAAGCATCTCTTTGTTTGCTGTTTATACAAAGGGCTGTTTTATCTTTGCCCCCTTACATGGCGCTTATAGTCTCAACCTTAGCATTGTAATCTGCTGTGTTGATTTGTTGCATCCATGAGTTCCATGCCTTGTTTTCTGTCAGAATACCCTTTTAATTGGAAGTGCTCCTTCACTAGTTTGCTGCTGTATCTGTTACCATGCAGGTCTGAAGCAAATGACCTTGCTTTACGTCTGGCTCGGCAGTACCGTGGGCACCAAGATGTGATCACCCTGGAAAAGTAAGTACACCAAGTAGCTTATGTGAATGCAGTCAGCAGCTCCTGCCATTACTTTAGAAGTAGCTTTGCAACAACCCCCTGCTGTTTGTACTCCACTGCCTGCTGAAAGAAAAGCTTTGTTGCTTTGTATTAGAGCAGATCAGGAAATCCCTTTTTCACATTTGGATAAACACAAGTTTTGAAGATCTCTGAAAAATAAGCTTGTCGGTCACCCCAGAAGGTCAGTCACCTTTTAGAGGGCATTTCCCACAGACTCCTAAAGCAGTTCATGCCACAAACTTAAATGTTGGTTTCAAAAGCAGTGAATGGTCTGGCTACTGGGCTGCTCTGGAAAAGGGCTTTATCTTCATCATGCATTGCTGGACATGTTTAATTTTGCACAAATAAATATTCAGTGGTCAAGAAGAATGATCCTGTAGTTCTACATCAGTGCTGCAATGATGCTCAGCTCTCCTTCAGTGAACACAAGTATGCACACAAAACCAAGAGGCTGCAAAATCAGGTGTTGAGAGGGCTGCCAGCCACAGGGTAGGTGGCCAACCACATTTCAGGGTTTTCCTATCCTAGATGCAGCTGTAGGTTTGGTGATGTTGCTGTAGTGCTGGATTTTCTTCTCAGGTTGTGATTAGAGCAAATGCAAGGGCACATGTCTCTATCTGAGCAGCACAAAGCTTGTTTGACTCAGCTATAGTCAGATCCCTGTTAGCAACACACTAACCTAAGTACGTTCTACTAAGAAATCATGACACATCTTTGGTTTGGTTTGAGGTTTGCTCGCTTCAAGTTTATGGCTGAACAAAAGTGTTTACTATTCCCTGAATAAAGATGCTACATGCTTTAGGCTCAAAAGGTTCTGGTTCATAATTTCCAAATCAGTTGGCCGCAATAGTACCCAGCTTTAGCATACTCTGCAGTATAAAACACATATTCAAACAATGTCTTTTTCCTGACCATGACTTTTGTCAAACCCTCATGCCTGCAGTGCCTTCAGGGCTGGTAGTGATGGGCTGCTGCTGCATAAGGTTTTCACTTCTCCATGCAATGCACACTCCTGAGAGTTTTCACAATGGTATTGGGGTGTAGTTTGCAAAGCTTGGGCTGGCCAGAGTGGGGCTGATGGGTTGGAAATGGAGGAGCTGGACCCACCTTTTAGTTCTAGGTAAGGCTGCTAGGTCACCCACCTTGAAATTAGTGCAATCAGACATCATCTTGGTCTGTCTCCATGTTGACCCTTGATTTTATCCTGTTTCCAGTCTTGCTAGTGAATTAAAGTCAACAGCAATTTCATATTTTCTTTGAGGGAAAGACTAAGGAAATTAAATCAAGATCCCTTCACAAATGGTGCTGCTGTGTTGCAAATATGGTTGCTATTCTGGATTATGTAAATTTGGCTCTTCTATACATTTGGTGAAAAGTGACTTGGCTGTTTAACACTCACACAGTGCTTACCATGGCCATGTTACGTCTCTGATTGACATCAGCCCCTATAAATTCAATCAGCTGGGAAAGGACAGCAAGAAGGAGTATGTGCATGTGGTAAGTATGCTTTTTTTTGTGTTTTTTTTGTGGTTTTGTTTTGGTTTTTTGGGTTGGTTTTTTTTTGTCATTTTTATGCCTGTTATGCAGCATATTGTATTACCCACTTCTGGTGTAAATATACTTTCATTCTGTTTTTCTGATGCTAGTGTACATATGCTTGGCTGATTTCAGTGGAATAAATACAGCAAAATTGTTTGCTTTTGGATTTCTAAGAAGGTGCTCAGCTGTGGGGCTGATTTCCTTCATTGTGCAACAGGTCTTCTTAGTCACTGCATTGTATAGTTATGCAGTTTGATGAAATCAGCCAATATTCATTGCATTGGTTTGGTTAAAGATATGCAGGACTTTTGAGTCTAGTTCCAAAAACTGGAAAGGCAGATTGCACAAGTTTATACAGATTTGGGTATAGGACTCATGAGTGTCTAAGGGAGTGTTATTTTTCACATAATACTTTTGTATCTTAAAAAGACAAAAATTTTTCTCAGTCCAGAAATAGACACCTAAGCATGCCTTTCCTGTCTAGACCTTCTTGTGTTAACCACACTGCCAAAGTAGTATCCACCTTTTTGTACCACCTCCTTTCTCTTAGTTACTGAGCCTTTCCTAACACCATTTGTAGAGGCTTGAATATCACAAAGATTTGTACCATGACTAAAATGCCAGAAGGGAAGTCACAGACTGGAAAACCCTACTATCCAGTTGCAGAAAAGGATCTTCTGTGAGAATATGAAAAAAGGTGGTGGATGGGTACTCATTATTGTGTCTTGAGGGAGAGGAAGGACAGTCTTGAAAGGTGGATGAGGTAGATGATGGTTCTTACAACAGCTGCGTTCAGTAATATTGAACTCATGACAGGCCCAGATTGAGTTTAAGCTCCATTAAGCATTTTTGAAATTCAAAGTAAATATTCAGGCTGTACTAACTCTTATTACCTATTTGTGTGAAAAACCAATAAAGTGGAACAATGGAAAATAAAGTAAAAGTTTCACAGATGTATTGCCTTCATAAAAACAAATAAATGAACTGGCCTTTTCAGGCTCCTTCTCCAGATATCTACAGAGGGAAATACAGGGAAGACCACCCAGATCCAGCAAGTGCTTATGCTGAAGAGGTGAAAAAGATTATTGAAGAAACACAGAAGAATGGACGCAAGGTGTGTGTTTTGTGCTCTAGAAATGCTGAGGTTTCATCTATTTATTATGGTATGGGGGTGTGTAACAGGCAGATGAGGACTTGTTTCTTTACCAATTTCACGTGCCTCCCTCTCCCTTCATTTTTCTATGATGGGTTCTGTTCAAAATGGGCCATTTTTCTATCTGATGCTCTCATGATAATTTTTCTAGGCATCAATGAAAGGATCAATAATACAGCTGTATATAAGCAAATACAATTCAAAGCTGTTAAATTTCGTATTTGATGCACTGAATCAGTAGATTTTTAATATTGTAGGGAAAGGTTTGAGGTCAGCTGAGAAACTACATCACAAATTCTAGCAAAGAATATAAAAAAAATCCAGGACATAGAGAAAATCTATTAGATAAAATCTCAGTAGTACATTTCTGAGCCTGTTTGGTTAAGATAACTTTGAAAAGTCATATAAAAAGGTGAAACTTCCATTCATACACACTATGACCTTGATAAAAACAGTTTCTGAACAGGTGTGCCTAAAATGTGTGTTAATCTTTTGTATGATGGCATTAGCGTGTTCAGACTTGTAGGGCTTGATCCAAAATCCACTGAAGTCCCAGAAGACTTCAGTGGAGACTGGAACATGTTCCCTTCTAGTCCAATGGACTTACATCACCTCTCTTTTAGTTTCTTCATCAACTTTTTTTTTATTCTCTACTAACGGATAGTTTTGTTTTTTCTTCCTTTGTTTCCTTTCTTTTGCACATTTCTTAGGTTTTGGTGACATAGACCTGTGGCAGGACAAGTTGTGCTAAAGGCTAAGCCTCACATGCTGTGGGAAGCTTCGTACTCTTTGGCCGTATACTCACATGTAGTGTGCGGTCCTTTACTGCTCGGCCTTGTTTCCAGGAAGACTGCACCAGCACAGAGACCTCTTGATGCTCAGGGAGGGGTTCACAAGTGGTGTGGGGATGCAATCCCTTAACTAGCAGACTTATGCCGAGACCTTGGGGTAATACTGTATCTCTGCTGCATAGACTTCTGCTGTTGACAAAAAGGAATTTTGATGTTCCAGTATGTCTGATCTGCTGTTCTCATCCTTCCTGATTTGAAATAACTTTCTTTTTCATTCCTAGCAACTGGAATTATTTCATCTGTAGAATTTTTCCTCTTCTTTTGTCAAGTGCCTCGTGCTGACATGTTATTTGTGTAGTTACATGCATTAGGCAGGGGTGCCCAAAGGCTAGCCACAGGTCATCTTACAGGTCAGCTTCCACCCACCTCTACCTGGTATTCAGGATTAAACAAAAACCCACATATACCTGCAAGCTTTATTAATCTCTTAGGGAAGATGGTACACACTGTTGTGTGCCTCCTGTAATCTGGCACCTTTAAATAAATTTATGTAGCTCCTAGAAGAGCCTAATTCAACACCCAGTGACACCAGAAAGCACCATCCAGTTCAATACAAGGGCTTAATGGACGCTCTTGCATTCCCATCAGGCTGCAAAGGTGGCCCTGGCTACTGCAAATTTGGGCACTCTGATTACAAAATTAATAAATCCTTTAGCCATATCTGTTTTCAAGAGCTCTCAGTTGTCCAGCCCACTGCGTGATTAAATTAAGGCCCACATTTAAACATTTATTTCTAGACTGTTAGATGTCTCTGCCAAGGCCAAGTAGATGAACACAGCTCTTACATGAGTTTGTCTCTTGTAGATTGCTGCCTTCATAGCTGAATCCATGCAGAGCTGTGGAGGCCAAGTAATTCCACCCGTGGGCTATTTCCAGAAAGTGGCAGAGTACGTACAGCACTTCACAGGGGCATAACGGGAAAATTAAACAAAGAAATAGCTTTTTGCTATAGACTTATAGACTATAGACTTACCTAATCAATTCAGCTATTAACCTTTTATGTTCTTGGCTATCTGTGGTTCATTTCTGCTTATTGAAGAGTATGATTTCAGTTCAATATTGTAATGGAATATCAGCTAATTTTTAGCTAGATAATTGTAATTCTTTTCCTATCTTTAATCTTCAGCCATAAATTTGATGGAATATGAAGTTAAACCAGCTACAATCCTATGGTACCATTACAGTACTCCTATCTGACATTAAAATGTCAATTTATTTTCTTAACACGTAGCATACTAAAAATTTCATGGCTATAAAATAGCTGTAACTGTATTCTTTCTTTTTTTTTTCCTAACTTGGTCTCACACTGCAGAATTTCTGTGATGCAGACTGCCTTGTCCTTGATTGCCTACCCGTATTCTGCAGCACTAGACTTTCAAGGTATTGTGATTCTTTTCAGGTATGTGCGTGCAGCAGGTGGAGTGTTCATAGCTGATGAGGTCCAGGTTGGCTTTGGCAGAGTTGGGAAGCATTTTTGGGCATTCCAGCTGCAAGGTGAAGACTTTGTGCCTGACATTGTCACCATGGGAAAGCCCATTGGCAATGGACACCCTATGTCTTGTGTGGTCACAACAAGGGAAATTGCTGAAGCTTTTGGTGCTTCTGGACTGGAGTATTTCAATACAGTAAGTTCATAGGTGAATCTTTGCCTTTTTTATTTTTCTTTTGGTCTGCATTTAACAGTTAGAAGTTCTCCAGGTGATCTAGATAACATCTGCAGCAATCACTGCATCACATTACTAACAGCTTGAGTTAACCACAGTCCAGTATCTAAAAGCAAGTGGAGAGGCTTTGAAATACACTCTGTATCAAGTGTAATATCACCATATAGACCACCACTATCAGCATGACCAGCAGCAAGATCAGCAGCATGACCAAGCTCTCTGGCAGTCATGCACCTCAGCTCACATCCATGCAGATAATATTTTCCTTATGTCTCTTTTCCTCTCCCCACTCTTAAATATTGATTATGTAAAATTACATTTTCTAGGATAGGTTCTGTGTTGGTGGAGCTCATTACCTGGCAGACCTTGCTCTGCAACTGACACCTAACAAAACAGTGACCCTTTACCAGAAAATAATTCATCTGCGTGCATGCCACAGAGGTTCAGTCTTCTTGTTTACTGAGCCTGCTTTCTGCTCCTGTGACTCAGCCTTCTTCCCAGCTACCATGAATATGCCTGTTTTAAATGGAGTTTATACACTCTGGATCAAAATATATCAAATCTATCACCCACTGCTCTTCCCAGGAGCATTTTGCCTGCACATGCAATCAGCTGAATTCTTTAGTCCTGAGATCTTCAGATTACTTTAACCTGGAGCAGAGGAAGAGGGAGCCCTTCCCTTGTCCAAATGTAGGGTATGGAATTCCACAGCCTAAATGCACAAAATCTCCACTTTTTCAAACTTCCCTCATGACATGCCAAGCAGGAGAGGGAAAGTGAAAACAACATGGATAGCCACTGATGAATGTTTTGTTTTGATAGGTTTTGATTTTGATGCCATGTTTTGTTTTGTCTTTGCTATCAGTTTGGAGGCAATCCAGTGTCTTGTGCCATTGGCTTGGCTGTGCTTGATGTAATAGAGAAAGAAGACCTCCAAGGGAATGCCACACGTGTAGGAAATTATCTCCTGGAGCTGCTAGCTGAGCAAAAGGAGAAACATCCCTTAGTGGGAGATATCAGGTGGGTGCATCACAGCAATGTCAGAGAAGAAAGTAACTGTGCTAGAAAAAGTGACAAACTTGGTGTGAGTGGAACACAGAAACATGCCACGATTTTGCTACACCTCTCTTTTAAAATGGACTGCCCAAAACTGGTATTGTAAGGGAATATATATTTTTTTTAAGTTGTCCATCTGTCTGCTTAATTACATACAAGCATAGCCACTAAAAATGTTCTGGGAGAGTAGGAGAAAGAGCCATCCATGTGCAATAACCAAGATGTCAGCACACCATTGTAATCATGCAGACCTTGTTAAAATCTCTGGGATTTCCTTGTGAGATGTTACTATGGATTTTCCTCATCTTATATTATTACCATTGGTAATATACCATTGGTACCATTGCATTCAGCTTTTTTGGGGGGCAGGGGTTGGGTCACAGGGTTTTGTACTTTTTTTTTTTCATTATTTTTCTCCCTGGCTTGAGATTTTCAGGATAAGCATGAAAGAAATTATCCTGTCATTCTTATCTGGCCATGTAGCTTTAATGAGCCAGGTAAGTTTATTTATCCAGAAATACCTCTTATCCCATTTGACTGTGTGAAGTTGCCAAAAGGCGACCAAAGACAAAGTCTCCTCTCTCATTCTCGTTCCCACATTTGCGCTTCAGGAAGAGAATTACAGTTGTTAGAAACAGGTATTGCATTTGCAAAAGAAGGTTTAGATTTCACTTGTCTGTACTTCTCTTTTCTACTCCAGGGGTGTTGGATTGTTTGTTGGAGTGGATCTGGTGAAAGATAAGGAGAAGCGAACACCAGCCACGGCTGAAGCCCTTCATCTTATTTACAAGTAAGGAGTTCTTAAAGACTTGTGCAGTGATCAAACCCTCCTAATATTTTCCAGCAGTTAGTCATTAATTTTGTTTTCAGTTTGTGTAATTTTTGGTGACATAGTCCTAAAAAAGGAAAACTTTCAAAATCTGTCTCAGCTTGAAGGAAGTGACAGGACACGACATAGTTTTATACCTATGTCTAATACAGATGTTTACTTTTTCCCACAGACTCAAAGAGCATCAAATCCTTCTTAGTGCAGATGGACCCTACAGAAATATTTTAAAATTTAAACCACCAATGTGTTTCACAAAGGAAGATGCACAACACACAGTGGAGACACTTGATGCACTTCTTACAGGTATGTGTGCTCTAGGACTCAAAGGAATGCTCTTCTTTGTTCATTTCCCAATAAAACACCATCATAGCCTAGGCCATTAGATGCAAGGGAAAGTAATCAACTGCATTTTTTACCATTCATCAAACTGATGTTCTTAATGACAATTATTATCAATAAATACAAAGCCCCATATGTACCTCATCCAAACTTTTAGACAAAATTCTGCTCTTGAGCCATTCTCTTACAGACTTAATGTTATTACTCATTTCTGGTCACATGTGCTGTTTGTTAAGGAGTGAATATATCAATTCAGCACAGGCCTGAAAGACACTGCAGATACATTGGTGTAATTTCCCATAATGTGCTCTACCTTTTATTTTTTTCTTTTTATTTGTTTTTCAGCTAGAGTACTGGAATGTGATTGTCTCACTCAAATTTAGCCTGAAACTTTTTGGGCTCCATTTTTTTTTACCTGAGGACCAATCCAGGAGAAAATAACATCAGTTATACTGTTATCATAAAGGCTCTTGGAGCCTGTTACACATTAAATGCTCCCATCTTCCAAGAATATAACAGCTGAAGTTAGTATTCCATTAACCTGCTGGGCAAAGGCAGAATTCCACTCCAAAAGGTTTCTCTGATACCTGTGCTACAGTCACATTGCTAATTTTATTCTTTTCTCTAAATACCCCCAAGATAGACAGTCCTGATAGATTAATCACATTGCCTCAAAAAATGTTTTAGGAAGTATTCATCTCTCTTCAGTTATTCTTCTGTGTGATAAATGCCCAGAGAAATAGCTGGTTTTTTGTTGTTTTTTTTTTTTTTTACTTCAGGCAGCTACTAAATTAATGGTATGCTTACTTCCCCCATGCTTCTTTTTAATTTAGTTATTTTATTACTCTTTTTTTTCAGAACTGGAAGAGGCCACTGGAATGAAGACAGAAAATAATGCATCTACAAATGTGCAGTGTAAAAGAAAAGTATGTTTTAATTTTTAAAATTCTTTTTTCAGATAGGTGTTTGGCACAGCAAGTATAAATTACTTTGGTAGAGCATGCCTTCATTTTTGGTAGCATGAGTGGCTCTGTGCCTTGAAACTGAGCTTAGAAAGTTACTCACTACTAGAAACCCTGTCTCACTGGGGTAAATCTAAAAAGAGCTGAGTTATCCAGACCAACAACATGTTATAGACAAGCCACCTGCCTTATCTGCTTGTGTGCAAACAAGACCAACCAGACTTTGGGCTACACAAAGTCATGAGCACAGCAGTCAGCAACTCTTGGTTCTTGGTATTACATGCTACTGAAAGATATTTGACTTTCTAAGCAAGCCTGCAGCCTGGAAGGTGTCCAGGTTTTCAGATAGTTCCAAGGATTTTGTTTCCACCATAACTCTTTCAGTATGAATGGCTGACAAACATCCAAATTAGGACTCCTTAGGTTGCAGCCTCAGCTCTGGATAAATCGCATATGATTTTTCACACCCTTAAAAACATGTCATCCTCTCTACAGGAAAGCTTGCTGAACTGTCCCTTGGTGGGTTTTCCACTTGTGGGGGTGGGAATGCAATAGCTCAGCTGCCATGGGGTGTAAAAATTAGCCTGATGAGTTATTTGCTATATATCTAGATTTTATTAGGTTTTCAGTGCAAGCCTACTGTTACAGACATTTGTACACAATCAGTTCCATTTCTTTCAGAACTAAGAATTGTGGCAATAATAGAGAGCCAGGCAGAGTTACCTAATGGGAGACAGGCCCAGTGGCTGCCTGATGGAAGACATGCATGTGCCTCCACTGACGTCTCCTTTCTGTTTCAGACAACTGAAGAGGGCTCTCAACCAGAAGGTGCAAGTGAAAGCATCGGCCACATGAATGGAGCTGCCTGCCGACAAGAAAATGGGATTTATTCGAAAAAACGCTCAGTGCCAAGTAAAAGAATAAGAACATGAGGAGGGACAGTTTCTTCATTCAGTTTGAGTTTGTGTCCGTCTTGCTTTTGAGATGAAGAGTGCAATAGTCTGAGTCCTAGGATATGTTTGAAGCCTAGTCATGCCTTTCATAAACTGGCTGAATTCCTGTTAGCTTCAGTAGGTTTAAAATACCTTTTCAGATATATGAGAACTGTGCCATGTGGCTTGAAATCTAGATGTGACAGAATGGAGAAGTGATACAAAAATACCTTGGTGCTGATGGCAGGTGTGACATAAGTACACAAACTTGGTGAAAACTGCAGATTTGTCCATATTATGCAAAATCTGATTTGCTTAACTGCCATAAAACAAATGCCAATCCTATTAAGTTTTAAAATATATGCTTAACATGCTATTTTTGCAATATTTTAAATTTCAATATGTAATATTGAGATGTTAATTACTTCCCATGTTTTAATGGCTGCATTCTCTAAACAATGCTTGAGAAAGAAATTATTATTATCTTCTAGTGTAACTTAGGTCCTATGGACCATATTCCCAGATTATGTAAATTGGATTAGCTTTGCTAATGTGTAGCAATGCTCTACTAAGTGTCTACAACTCTATGTTAGAGACACAATGTCTATGCAGGGCACTCTCACTATAAATTCAAGGAAAATAAAGAGTCTAATTTTCTATTAATAAAGCAACTTTTATAAATATTTATATAGAGTAAGATTTAAAAACTTTTCCCCTAAAGTTTGTAGATTGAATCCTATCAGTCTATAAAATACACAAGTAAAGTATATATAATTTCAGACACACTGACTGACTGAATTTAACCTGAAGGTGACTAAAAATGAGGTTCCCAGGACCAGCCCAGCTTGCATTCCCGTGGATTTTAGTTGTTTTGAGAGTCATGGGAATTACTGCCTGATCCTGTTAAAGTAGTGCTGGTACTTTTTGTCAGTGGTGATGAAGAGTTGTATACCAGTTCCATGGGATCTTGACACATAAATGATAACACTGGATAGGTTACTAAAAGGAGAGGACCACTGTATAAACCATGCATGCAAGCAGTGCCTATCTGTGCTGCAGATACTTCTGGCTGACTTTCCTCATTGTCAGTGTTAAATTTCAGTGACAGCACACAAGCCCTTCTTTTCTTTCTTAATACGTGCACAGCTCCATGCTATGGAGGACACTGAGGACTTTCCAAATAGTTTGTACTTCAAAAAAAATTACAAAGTGTATTTATTTCCTCTTCGATTTTAATACCCTAAATTCTGCTGTTTCCTAATTGCTGCTAATTATCCTACTGATATGACTGAAAATTGAGCACTTTATCTAATTTCATGTTTTCCACAAATTGCTACATTTATATTGATGTTTTTGGTGCAATGCTTTCCAACATCCTCAAGCTGGCTTGTTTTCTGTTTCATGATCCTTGAATAATTCTTCCATAAAAATAAATCTCTTCTTTGTAACTATGATGTCCTACACAAAGAAGGTTTTTTGTTAATTTGTTTGTTTTAATTTTATTCTGCAGTAACACCTATTTGCTGAGGGAAGTAACTTTTAGCTGAAGGCTGTCCCCATGCCAAGGCAGAACTGACAAGGCTGTGTTACCCCAAGGCACTCAGCTGTTGGCAGCTATTACTCTTCAAGCCAAATGTTGCCTCAGCTGCCACAGTTCATTCCCTGCTAACTCTGCACCAGGAAGGACAGGTCTTTTCCAAAATGAAACTACACAAAGAACTAAGTGAACTTGGTATGTCTAAAGGCACAGTTTAAGTCATTCCCTGTATGGAGTGCCTCTACTTATATTTCACCTCATCCACTGTGTGCAGCAACAAGCAAGCAAATACTTCTGTGATTTATTAGAAGGCTTAAGCCCAAAGGCACAGAGCCCAGTACCAGTCTGTACTATGACACCAGCTGTTGTGGCAGGTCATTAATGTTTAATTTTCAAAAGTATGTCAAAGAACTAGACTTAAAAAATCTGATTAGCCTAAATCTAAGGTGGAGTAGTTTGAAGATTGCAACCTCAAAAACACGGAATGCCTGTGTCTCTCTGCTTCTTCCTGTACTTGTGCCTTGGTTCTGTGCATGCTCAAAATATTTGGAACATCCATTGCTCCAATCCCCTTGTGCTTTTCACCCAGCTTCTGTTTTATGAGTCAGGAAGCTCTCTACCTGTTGGATCTGCCCATTTTGCAAAGTGCAGGTTACCTAGAAAAACTAAGTGTTTATTTTCTTTAAACAAGAGAGGATATCACTCCTATGATGCACACTAAAAAGAGACACAATCATTAAATGGAGGAAACAACCCAACAGCTACCAAGATTTGAGCTGGACCTACCAGGGTTACTGCATCAGTGCTCCCACAGGATCTCAGAGTTCACCCACGTGACTATGCACATTCCCTGCTATGAAGGCCTTATCATTAGAAGAGCCTAACTAAAGGATGAGAGTGCAAGCAGAAATAATTAAGGTTAAATACAAGTACCACAGTTCCAGTCAGCTGAACTGGTCAAATATATTCCCACTACTAAACAGGCAAAGATTTTTTCCCTTCTTTCCAATTCCATCTCCCTTTTTTGTCTTTCTACCTCTCCTGTCCTGGCTGTGTAAATCCTGGTTTTAGCCATGTATTTCAACCTTCACCCTAGCCCTTCCAATCATCAGACAATTCCATAAGCCAGTTCCACTCACTAACCTTGCAGAATAAATATAAGACCACTCATTTTCCCCCCAAGTTTTCTGGAGGGCTAAGGAACAGGCTTGTGCAGGAGTAAGAGTCACTGGAGTGAGGGAAGGCAGGAATCCATCCCAAGTGGGCAACATACTGGAGTTAGTTACTTGTATCTTCACTCTAGCTCATCATCCTACAGGAATCCAAATCAATATAATTTTATTGAATTCTCATAGTTTACTACTTTTTTCATCACTTTTATATTACACATTTATACATTTCAACAAACAGACCAGTTAGAACAAGGCAACAAGGAAGGACAGTACTTGCTGCAACTACCAATGAAAACGTGATGCTGAGTGTTTGAATCCACTGCCAGTTTTGCTGCATAAAAGAAAGCAGGACTGAGACTCTGGAGTCAGGAAGCTGTGCCTTAGACAACACTGCTCTGGAGAGAAGAATCAGCATCCAAAGTTGCCATGGCAGCATGACACTGCATAACTGCCAGGGAAACAGGGTCTCATCTGGGGAGAGAAGCCTCAGCCTTACCTCAGTAAAACATCGCAATGGGACTACACTGAATAGAAGAATTATTCAGGGGTATTATATTTTGTCTGTTGATTTTTAAATGAATGGTTTTTAGACATACAACAGCCTCTTCTCAGATAATACAGTTATAATCTTCACAACTGTTAAGTTTGGTGGATGGGAAATAACAGAGAGTCCCAACACAGCAAAGTCCAGAAAAGTCCCCCCACACACAACCAGAAGCAGCAAGTTCTGATTATGGCTTATAAAATAAGGGAGGTAAATGAAGAGGACTAAGGGACAAGCCTGAAAAACTTATTTTACATGTGTCGTTGACATGGACAAGGCATTTTTGTTAAAAAAAAAGTAAAGCAGAGACTAAAAGTAATTTTTAGTATGGTAAAATTTGAGTTAAATGTCTAACTGGTGCAACAATTTCAGCATCAACATGCAAAAAATCACACCTAAAAAGAGTCATAAACACCCATCATAAAAATATAACTAAGTGGGTGCTCTTGGAAAATGAATTTGTACAGGTATTTCTTAGAGAGTTAGTCCCCAGTGCTGCAGCAACTCTAAGCTAAGAGCTGAAAAAAACAGAATGTGTCAAAGAAGAGGCAATTGGTAATATATTGGAGAAGACCAAATAAGGCACTGGGATGCACAGGTATGTACTGGATATACACATTGAAGCCTGTTGTAGCTGTATCTTTGACCTGCCACTATGGGCTTTGTCTCCATTTAATAAAATAACGTTGAAAAACCAGGTGACTTATACTTGCAAGTAGGGCAAATTAGCTCATAGCAGCAGAAAGGGTGGTTTAATTTTCCAGGTTTCTCAGTGATGACTTGAGCAGGTGTTCTAGTAGCGTCTCTTTTCAACCTGGACCTGGCCTGTGCTGCTGCCAGCCAAGCTCTGCCAGTAGGATTATGCAAGGGAACACAAGGCCAAATGACTGTGACAGGATTTCCCTATCTCTGCTGTCCACACACATTTGTATTTTCTTACCTGGAACATTTGATTTTTTTGGTGGCTGTGGTTCAGCAAAAAAGCTGAATTAGAAAAGGCAAGTTATGCCTTTGCATTTCCCACTGACTTGTATGCCTGGACTCTGTTGTGTTGTCTCCATAGGCTTCAGCTTCCAGGGGTATCTGACAAAGTCCAGGAGAGACAACTCTGCAGAGGAGGGCTCTTCATGCCAATATTTCAAAAGGAAAATCATTTGGGCCGGCATGAATACCAAAGATACAAAGCACCAAAAGTTTTAAGCCCTCACCGAGCTTTTCACCTCAAGACCAATGTGCACTAAGCAAAACTGTCTTCAGTCTCTCCACCTCTGCTCAAAGCCATTCATGTGCCTTAGGTAAACACTGCTGCAATGCCACAATTACATACATTTACAACAATATGGAGTTAAAAACTAAATTAAAGGAAGGGGAAGGGGAAAACATGAAAAAATGTGTTTTGGCACAGTGCTGAAGATTGCTAAAAGTCTTTAATAATCAACAAGGCAGAAAGTCCTGGGGTTACATGAAAACATGGAAAGGATTCCTGACTTCAGCCTACTATTGATCTATTACATGGCTCATATAGTGACTTAATATTGTCATTCTCTATTTACTTCCACATGTGAAAGCAGCTGTAATAACATTTATTATGGTTTGTAAAGGTTAATCACCTTATCAGGAACAATACTGACAATACAGGACTGCAAGACCCAAAATATAGTTAGCTCAATTTACTTGCTTGGAGTTATCTCATTTTATTCCTTACTTGCCAGTGATTTTGTCAGGGAATAAACTCCTATGATGGGCAGGACATATTCAGAGACTGATTATGTGAAATATCAGGAAGAAATTAAAATAAACAACCACAAAACCATGACTCAGCAGTCTGGCTAGCATCTCCCAGGAAGCTTGAAAGTCTGTAAACATATTTTCAGTTGCCAAAAGACACTTCAAACAAATAGAAGGCTTTTGGAACCCATTGCTTAGTTTCTTCATTCTAGTCACAAAATAAAGCATGAAAGGAGTTCATCTGGAAAATGTGCTGCTAACATGCTCCAGTGGCTGGCTCTTGAGAACAAAGGTTTCTGTTCACAGTGCTTATAACCAGCTCTCAATGAAGTTAGTTTCTTCTATTCTCTATTAGGCAAGACAACAGAGCTTATAAATCATAAATAAATGAGACTATAAGGACAGACTATATTTTGCACATTCACCTTTGAAGCACAGAATTTGAGTGCTGGTGAGACCTACAAATCTCTGAGACAGGAGCAGATTCCCTTCCAAATTATATATCTATGCAAAAATAATCACAGCCTTTAATGCTACCTTCTTAATTCACAGTTAAATGAGGACACTGTTTTTTTGTTCAAATGCCAGTGAAATTACTTCCAGTGTAAGCTAGATTTGCTCTAAGAAAGTTGGTTTTTTTTCTGACATTGATGTGTAAATATAACAAATACCTACAGGTAAAGACTGCATCTACATTCTTTTGTCTAAAGTGCCTTAAACTACTTCCCAATTAATGGGAGTGGTTGGAGAGTTACCTGCAAGCACTGTAGGAAACAATTTATCTAGAAATGCATGTCTTCATATAAAATTCAGAAGACTTTTTCTTCATGCCTGTTTTCTTGTTTTCTTCGTTCCAATGAGAATCCTTTTCTCTTTTTACTACATCAACCCTACACGGTAAATCCTTTTCCCAGTTTGGATTTGAGAGCAGGGGGATGGGACACACTGGAAAGCATGCTAAAATAACACTTCATATTGGAAACATTCCCTCCTCCCATAGCTCAGTCAAAGCAATGTAAACCTCCAGGTGCTTGTTGCTGTTAGCAACAAGCATATTCATATTCTCCAGGTATATTTTTTCCTCACTTTATTTTGCTTCCAGCATCATAAAGTTGCCAAACATCTTCTTCCTCCTTGTTTCTCAAAAATTTTCCAGCTACTAACAATACTGCCTTCTGTATAAACTTGTTTTACATTCCAGAAGAACAGTCTGAAAGAACAAATAGCACCTGTTTATACTAGCATTTCTTTTGGAAAGAATATGTGTGCATGTACGTTATGCATCTATGAGTAGGTTTTTGTGTATATATATATATATATATATACATATATGCACAAAAGCATACAGAAACATGTACACACGTGTTCTAAAGCAATTTATCTGTCAGGTAACCTCTTTATACATAATAAATGTAATATGAAACAGAGAGAATGTACATTGAACATACTTTTGAGGTGAAAAAAATTTATTTTATGAAGGAAGGGGGGCTTCAGAGACTAATACTAGAAGGTGAACCCTTTAAGAATACTTTATCATACTGCTGTAATGGGAAAAGTTGTTTCCAGAGATGGCAAAGAAAATGAAAAGACAGTGAAATATCTGTAGGCCAGTGCTGGAAAAGAAGGAAATACCATCTAGGTACAAATCTTGAAAAACAGAGACTTAAAAGTGGGGTTGACAAATTGGATTGCATTAACAACAATGAAGCCCTAGCTTAAGACCCCAGGTTTTGATTGCATGCCATTCTTCAAACTGAGAAATTTTTACAACAAAACACATTATATGGATTAACCTGGTTTACCTATAGGTTTAATACTGTCAGAAATGGGTTTTTGTGGAAAACCTTACAGCCAAAAAGTGCATAAGAGAGCCTTGAAATATTGAATGCCTAGAGAGTGCCTGTAAACAAAAATAGCAAGGCTTCTTCACACAGGAGAATTGCTGGAAGCTACAACCATTTGCAACCTTACCTGCAGTTCTTGAAGCAGAGTTTATCTTCCCTGCTAAAACTGGCAACACAGTGTCTCAGACATCAGACTCCACGGTCCTGAGGTTTCCTAAGCTGGAGTGGCTCTGCTCTGGGGGTGAGTGTGGAGCTGTAAGTCTCTGCACCTGCAATGATGCTACAGGCTGCAGAGTGATGCTCAAGTGTCTGTGACACTTGGATTATTTAGCTCCACATGGATTATTTAGCTCTTTGGAAACAAAATTCTTTCTCAACATCTTTCTCAACAATTCTTTCTCAAAACTATGGTACCTACAGGAATATTTACCAGAAGGCCTAGGATCTTCAAAATTGCCTAGATGAAAATCATCTTTCTGCTTGCTTTTCCTCTTATTCTCCCACCACCTCCCAAAAAAAATGTGTCTGGGAAAAAACAAGCACAGCTAACTTTCTTCATCTCCCTTCTCTAAGGCCATTCATAGACTGCCCTCCCTCCTGCCTTGTTTCAAGGCAGGCTGCTAGGCCAATTGCTAGGGAGCTGAAAGTCAAGGATGGCAGCTTTGGCATGTCCAGTAACAATCCCCCATGCTTGCTGAATGGTGAATTACCTCAAGACAGTCTGTTCTTTCTTTCCTGTTTTTCCGGACTGATTTCTATTCAATTAACTGCTTCATACTTGCACAATAAACAACTCCAAGGCTTGCCCAAATACAGCGCTCACTTCTGCAATAACATTCGTCAGTCACACCTGCATTTTCTACCACTGTGTTTTTGCCTTCTCGGCATGAATAGTACTTCATTTGCAACATCTTGCAGAGCAAACATGGATTTTGGCTCGTTTTGGCTGATCATGACTTGCAGCAGGCTGCTCAGAGAGGAGAGGGTTCGTGGCAGCTGAACCATAGGCATGAAGAGCATATCACATGGGGAGAAAGCAGTGACCATTCCAGCCCATGGGCAACGGGTTGTTTTATGCAAGAGGCAAACAAGAAACAACAAGGAAGCAGAAGAGTCATACAACATTAAGCACCTTCTAAGTGCACAACAGAAGGATAGATGGGAGAAATCTCTGCCAGCCAAAGGAGCATGTAGCAGTGACAGTGTATTTCCATACCATGCAAATGTCTGTGTGGAGACTGACACAATGGAGCTCCTAGTATGGACTTTCTGAGGGCCTTAGAGCAGCAGCATTTCCTCATCTCACACCCAAGAATCTCTCCCAGTGAGGATGCAATGATGACTTTCTGAACTGGTTAAAGTTTTTTGATAGTACACAAGTGTTGCCTCCACAAAAGCCTGTGCATCTCCTAATGGTGCATCATGTCTGCCTCACCCCTGCTGTTACTGAACAAAAACATCCAGCAACCCTTCAGCAGATGAGTTTTTCAAAAGATGATCAGTAGGCCATGGGAAAAAGTGCACTAGTTACTTAACAAGACCTAATTCCATTGGTCTGAAAAAATTCTTGTTTCTCACAGAAATTTAACTTTGCTCTGCCTATCTTCCAAAATTTTTTAAATCTCATAATTTGTATAATAGCAGTGGAAAAATAGTCTCGTGACTCTGTTATCAGGCCATTTTATGTAACATGCTTGCAGTGAATGATTAAACAAAAAGATTATTGCTTAGTAAGTTTTGAGTTTTTGCCCAGAAATTATGCATGCAGAGCCAAACACTATCGTTGATGTTGAAGCACTTTTGAAAGGATTAACTCAAGGAGACAGTGCCAAAATTCATCCTTTGAATAGGGAGGTGTGCTTCCCATTGAAATGTCAGGGGCAAAGTCAACATTGATTTGAAACTTGACTCAAAATGCACCAAGAGCGTCATTCTCCTGTTGCTTTAGAGATCAGGACTAGTGTACACTGAAGGACAAATATGTGGTAATGAAGGTGGCAATGGCCACGGTTTGGGCAAAAGGGGATGCATAAGTTCATGCCTTTGACAGTTCTCTTTGTGTTCCCTTTATGAAAATTGTAAACATTCATGTGACCCACTAGGCTGTTCTGGAATAGTTTACATCTTTAATGCTATGAGTGCTGTTAACAGAGATTTCAATATTTAAGTTTCAAATGGTCCCTGAGTTGCTGATTCCTTAACAATTTTCAGATCAAAATTTCTGTTATAAATACTTGGGCATACACTCTCGCAGAAGAATTGACAAGGTTCTCTATTATTTAAAAAATATGGGGGTTTAGTGCCAGCTCAAAAAATGTTGTGAAAAGCAAAACCAAAATTAACTACAAATGCCACTGCAGATTTTATAACTAATTATCTTTATTAAATGTTTTTGCAATTTGCTCAAGTCTAATGGAATGACTTGTCTGTACTTGTCAGTTAATTCTGAGCAAGACAGAGTAAACATACATTGCAATAACTGTTGCAGAACTCATGTGTGAAAACCTGTTCTGGAATCAGTCTGTCTCATTCCATTTTAGATTAATTTGCTCACTCAGAAAGGAAGAATTTGGGATCTGACACATATCAGAATTAATATCTCTTTTTCAGATGTACTTGAGTTTGATATTTTCTCTCAAAGTTCTTCCTTTTCCAGTAGACCTTTTGGTATACATTTAATTTAGTTCTGCAGTGAGGATAAAAGGAATAATAAAAGAGAAGGGAGTTCTTCTGGAGAACATCTTATTGATTAATTCCTGCTGACATCCTTGAATTCTACAGCAGCTATTGTAACTAATGTTCTTAGGGTATCTGTACCTTTAGGTTCAGAACTTCAGGACCACAGTAGCCAAGACCCTTTTTTGTTTTGCATAGCAGACTCTGTCTCAGTATCTCTGAAAGGAGTAGGGAGAGGGCCAGCTTGGACACTACAGCTGCACAATGAATGACCACAACATCCAATAACATTATTTTTAGAGATATCCATAGTTTTGCTCAAAATTTTGGCTGCCATAGTCTTATAGAGACTCTGAAAACAGCGATGATTACACTTTGAATCAGAATCAGTGGCTCTTTAGACAGTGGTTTTTTGCCTGAAAAAGAGATTAGAAATTAGCTCATTTCCAGCACCATCTAGCAGGCCAGAACAGCTTACACAATAACTTTTAACTCCCATAGAGTGGGATGGTCAACCTCCTCCAAGGGGGCTCATAAAGTCAAAAAGGAAATATTCCTCTGTGTATGCAGCCACTCTTTCTGTTGGGATTGTTTGAACAACAACAACAAAAAAATAATTAAAAAAAAATATATATAAAAGAAACACAATAAAAATTCAATATAGTGTCAATCGATGACTTCATATCATTCAAGGCAGCCTGTATTTCTTTTCCTTGGCTCTAGTTCTGACAGTGCTAAAAGCTGGTGCTCTGAACAAAATGGGTGATTGTATCCTAGCCCTGGATTAGCCAGGCAGGAAGCCCATTTTTCATTACCGTGCTCTTGACCACAAAGCATACACCTGGGGTGAGGATTTGATGTGACAATTTTAGGCTGGCTACTACTAGATCAAAACCAATGTGGCCACAAGCCACCCTGAGCTGATTCAGTATATTGTCAGCTTATTAAATTCTGGGGACAGAGAGAGTGGAAATATTGAAAAATATTATACTGGATGAAGTTTATACTGTCCTGGTGAAGATAGCATAGAGTCTATAAACTCTAAGTGATGTGCTTTTGTGAATTTGACAGAAATTCAGTCATCAAGTGTATTCGTCTCATCTCTGTGGAATCATGGCTCCAGAATGCTTCAGAAGTGAACAGAGCCAGTATCTGGTCCTGGATGATGTGCCCTGAGGCCAGTAGTTAGATACCAGTCTGACACAGATGCCCAAAAAAAGGCATCCAGTACCCTGGAAAAACTGCAAGTATAAATCACCACATGAGGATTTAGGTGATCCTCAGACTGTGCTGATGAAGAATGCTGCTGCAGGTGACACTCAAAGCACATTCACTGCTTTGAACATGCCAAGGATGATGATTTTTAGTGTAAGACAATAAAATGAGAAAGAGATATAGCATCTCTGGAAGTGTCTCTACACTTCAGCAGCAGTACTGGGTGTAAAATGGCCAGCAGCAAACAGTGCACTTTAAGACACATAAAATCTCAGTATGTGACAACAGTTACATTACTTACCTAGGTATGTTAGCACTTGAAAACCTGCACGGCTTGTGTAGGGAGCCACTGTAAGGAATTTCAAATAACCTGTATGTGCTAGCCTGTATTTCACACAAAAATATCCAGCCAGAGCATGATACAGACTGAACTCAGGGACATGGAATAACAGCAGGAGCTCTTCACTGATGTTTCACTAAATATTCACTAATTTACAATACATAGTAGGATAAATCTAAAAGAGATGCGATATTTCAGATTATGAGAGACTATCAACATTGCTTATGACTTCTGCAGATAAATGTCTTGATACCTGTCCTGCATTAATTCCTTTCCTCCATGGACTGTTCATTTTTAAAATGCTGGGAAGCACTTTTCCTCAGGAATCTGAGCATTTCAAAGGAGAAACCTCGCAGAGTAAGAGAGACAGAGAGAAGAGTGTGCATGTCCATCCTGAAACATGCATGTAAATATTTGAACCATACAGAGCTTTCCACATGAAAGGATTTATCAAGCTTCTGCTTGCTCATCAGCTCTATTGAGAAAGTCTTAAATTTGTTAGGATGTATCATATTCCCAGATGGTATAAATTACCACGGCATTTGTGGCCTCAGTGAAGTCGTGCAAGTCATAACAGCCTTGGATCAGTATCTTCATTTGCAGTCCTTCATCCCCTGTCCCATGCATTCAAACAACTGTATGAAACACACAGTGTTTTACACCCAAAGTACACAGATAGCCTGAAGTACAAACCCACGGTCCATCTGTTTGCAGCAGCTCACACACTCTCAGGTTATGCTATCTTGCACTAATCTAACATAAAAAAGAAGTACCAACACAATTTTAAAAATGGTTGAAAGAGTTATAAGTTTGGCTTGCAAACAAGCACCATGCTGAATCCACTTTGTTCCTAGCAGTAATTTTTTTTGGTGCGCAAGATCTTTACAGAACTTGTATTTTCCCTCCGGTTTTCTGATTGTCAATGTCATACAAGAGAACAACCTCTACTATTCTGTAAAATCTACTTGATTCATTCTTTGCTAGACACAAATTACCAAAATTATGAGTCAAGATCTCCAATAATCACCATATTCTCAAAAAATTTTGTAACGTATTAGAATATTTATTTGTCATTTATTTGTTATTTGACATTTATTTGTCAAAAGACTTATGTGAAGCCACTTCAGAAACCTTTTTTCAGAAAAAAATCATCTAGCTCCATGAACATAATCAAAGCAACACTTTCTGGAGAAACACACTTTGAAAGAACACATTTAAACCAGTACATTTTAAAATCTGGGTAAAGAACTTTTCCTATGTGCAATACTTAGTCTGTTAAACTTAGAACTGCTATTCCACATACCTATGATCAACTTGAAAAGCAAAAAACACCCTTCAGAGCCATAGCATTAGGCTAAGCCTCACTTCCTAAATCCCCCACACCCCTTGTCATGCCCACACAGAATCTGCTGTAGAGTTAGGTGTCTGCTGCACTCCACGGGATTACTCTCTCCCAGTGCTGTTCAAGGGGATCAAATATTTCTCTGCCCTCGCAGGCACCCAGCCCTCCTTGCATCAACCCTCTGGCAAACCATCACAACGCCTCACGTGCTCTGGAGCACGCGGTTTGTCAGGCAAATCCATATCTGCTCAGTGCTGAAAGCTCTTCACTGCCACGCTCAGAGAAACCAAAGAGCCACCAGGAGAAACTCCTGGCTGCCTATGAAGCCCCCAGGCCAGAGGGGCTGTCAGGATGACAGAGGCTACCTGGAAAAACACAACAGGCTCTGCTCTATGAAAAGCAGAAATGGTTTCACTGAAGCAACTGCTCCCTCCGAAACATCACTGCCTTGCAGGCAGCCATGGGGCCACCAGGCCTGGAGGTGGCCAGGGCACGTATTCTTCCCCACCACAGCCCCAGGATACTGTTTTAGAAGCTTCTACTCTTTGCTCTGGTGTACCCCAAATTCCCTCCTGGAAGGTTTTTTCTGTTTTGGTTAGGCTGGTAAGGAGAAGAAACTTCTTCAATGTAAACAACCACATTCACTATCAGCAGTGCAGGAACAGCCTGTTTCTTTTCAGCTGGAAATAAAGGCCAGATAACTTTTTACTCTCTCTATTGTTAGCAGAGCCTGCAAACATTTCTGGATAAAACAGCTCAGCTGTCTGTCCTATTAAGTTCTCATGGTGTGCTGCACACATGATGATGGTCCACAGGCCTGGATAAAATTAGGGAGTTGGTGCAAGTACACCCTTTCCCTTTCTAAGTGACAGATTGGATGCACTCATCCTGCTTTTGGAGGCTAACACTGATGTGAGCCATTCTGGGTCACGGGAACAGGTGACAAATTATTAGGAGTTTTTATATTTTAGTACAAAACTACAAGGTCATTTGGACCCTTACATCTTTTACTATTCTTATTTCTGCTTCTTTTAAGAGTGAAAATATAGGCCTTAAGTCCTTCTGCAATTGTTGGTCTAACTTTACGGGGAAATTTACAAGTTAGTATAGAAACACTTGGTTTTTTTTAAATTTTTAAGTGAACCTGAGTCTCAGAAAAATGTGGGTCTCAAAGCAAACTTTGTTGATTGACACCATGTCTAATTTTATTATAAAGCAAATTATGCAACAGGATAACCTGCTTACTGTGTGGGTTGAGTCACCTTCACCACAGGAAGGGGTTTCACAGGAGGTGACATAACATCCTTGTAGGCTTACAGAATTAGTGACTGTGCTTTGACTGTGTAATAGGAACAATGCTGGACTGGAACACAGAGAGGATATCACCTAAGCTCTGGGTATGTGATTTCTGTTTTCATACTGCAAAGCCCCCAGGAACAGGGAAAACAAACATAAAATTACTTGTAAGAAAACCTACACATTGTTTGTATTCCTCAAAATTGTGCAGTAATCAGGTTTCCTGGAGCACTTATTAGACAGCTAGTAACATGTGAACCAGCAGTCTAAAATTACTGACCTTGCTTTTTTTCCCCTCCCCAGTTCATAAGTTCTTGAACCATCTTGGTACTGCAAAGGTTCAGTGATGCCTGTGCCCTTCAGGAGCAGCAAGGTTTTGACCCCACTCATGCAAGAATTTAATGGAATCTGTAGTCACAAAAGCTGACCCTTCTCCCAGCCTGTGTGTGATTCAGGGTAACCAGAGGGCAGAGGGAGCAGTGGCCAGCAGATAGACCCTGCAGAGGTGGCCAGAGCATGACCCAAGAACTATTCCCCATGAGCTGTCATTTAGCTGTTTTAGCTGTTTTGCTTCATTTAGCTGTTGCAAGCGCTTTCGCTTGATGTTTAATTTCTTACTGAACCTTGAGCGACCTGGTAGGACAAATTACATCAACCATAAGTAATCATTTGTTTGTAGCTAGTTACCAGGTAGCTTAGTCAATAATAACAAAAAAAGCAAAACCACTCAATAAATACTCTTTACCTGAATTTAAAGGGTGTCCTTTTTTGTGTCTTTGATGATTGAGGAAATTAATAAGCAGCATGGAAAATGTGGACGTTATTGTGGAGCAGAGCTATAAATATGTAAATAATCATATATGTGGATTTCTATCAATTATGGTTTGTACCAGTTGCTGGTCTTGCTGCTTGACCCTGTTTTGTCAGACTTAATCCAGAGTTATCCTGCTGCAAATTTTGTCTCTGATCTCTCCCTCTTCCTGCTTTCTTGTTTTAAAACAAGTATCTGAAAGCAGCACTTTTCATGGTGGGTCCTGAGGTACAGAATTACCTTCTGCTGACATACAGTTCATTTTTCCAATCCCAGTTTCCAAAAAATATCAATATTATCTATCTATCCATCTATATGTCTGTCTGTCTACTCAAAGATGCATTACTGTGATCCATGGTAACTCCAGTTCCTTTCTCCATTGTTTCTTCAACTTACTTCTATTGATTTTCTATGCTTTTCAAATAAATGCTCCAGTTTAGCTAGAGGGTTTAGGCATGAGGTAGGATGGAATGTATTCATAAATCAAATCAGGTAACCCTAACTATTTTCTGGTCCTTTACTCCTATGAATTTCCTTAGGGTTTATCAGAATAATATTAAGTGGCTGCATCCCACTATCGAATTGCTGTATGAAGTTCCATTGAAAATTTCTGGGGAACTGTCATTTTTGTGTTTAGTTGTGTAGTACCTGGAACATCAAAATCCTAATATAGACTTATGGTTCCTACAACTGTTACTAAAATACAAAGAGTAATCTCTGCTAAATGTCAGTCTCTGCAGTACACTGCTAAAAACCAATCTGGTTTTAAATACCAAAATGAAAGCAGAAATTGTGTTTTTAGACAAATACCACAGTTTCCTGGATTATATAATTTGCATTGCATTTCTGCATGTCACCAGGAAGCCCAATTCAGTACTGTTCACACTGCATTAGATTAGATGTAAATTATGAAGAGATAATCAAACTTCAAAGCTCTTAAAGAAGAATTCCTGTAATTTGGTTCATGTGATCTAAAACAGTTTGCCTGATTTTAGGACAGGGTAGCTAGTTTCAGTCTTTATTCTGAATCATAGCAAGTCTTCTACAAAAATACCCAGGAATTTTCCCAGACACCTGGAAACATTGGTAGAACTAGGATGCCAGGAACATAGATACCAGGAGAGGAAAAGCCCATGTCTTGCCTGAAAAGAGTTAAATAATAGTCCCATAAAGTACAGGGCAGAGGTACATCAACAGCCCTTATGCAGGAATGACCTGCCAATAAAATTCCTGATCAAAACAGTTCCAAAACCATGCAACCAGTTCCAGGCCCTGAGAGGCATGTAAGACTGAAATGTGGTGAGAAGGAATCACTACAAAAATCCTGTTCTGTGCAGGAGTCTTTAAATGAGAGAGCCATCTCTCTTAGCTGCCTTATTATTATGTTGGAACTATGACAACTCTGTTTAAAGAATAGATTTTGCTTCGGAAACTGCTTTGTCAAACCGAACACATTTGTTCAAACTATCAGTTTAAACGATTTTGACTAGATTTTGCAAGTCCAGTGTACATAAAAGAGATACACTTAAATAGGGAGACTGACCTTTTCACTCTGCAAGCAGGGGTTTCAACAAAGTTGTACCTGATTACAAGTTTCAGAAGATTTCAAAAGTTTTGAAAGACTCTGAGGCATTTGTGAAACAGAACCTGCCTTTTTATGGCTTGTTCCAATGTTGACATGCACTGAGAGGCAAAGCAGGATCTGACACTCCAGCTAATCCAGCAAGCTGACTCAGAAGCATAGCTGGAGACTAATAGGACTCTGGCTTACACAGAATAACAGTAGAATCTTTTGGCCAATCTCCTTACTCTGGTGTCTTCTATTTTCTTTTCAAATGTAAAGTGAGGCTTTCTAACTAACATTATTACTGCTGTGTTAAGTATCTATGTCTGCATCATTTATTTCCAGTACAATCTGCAATAGCAGTGTAAATATCCCAGTTACAGTCTCTCCTCTATGCTTGTATCAGACAACATTAAATAAGTTGTTGCCTTACACAGAATTTTGCAGATGAGGTTGAAGAGGAAATACCCATGACTCAAAGATGGCACCAAGGATATTTCACTTTCAATGAACCATGTTTCACTTAGAGGTTTCCCAAAAAAAACAAGTACAGATTAAAGACCTTCAAAGACCTGCTCTCTGTCATACAGCAAATGAAAGGAAATTTAACAGCGGTTTAACCAAAAGTCTGTTCAAATGAATTAAGACTGTATCAGAACAAGAGCTTGGCCATTTTCATACACAATTATATGTAAATGTAAACTGCTGGAACAATACTGATTCACCATGAGAAACCATTAAATACTACTGTCTAAAGTGAAGCATTTCCAAAATTTTCATGAAAGTTCCAGAGTCTCTCCTGCAACCAAAATAAATTAAATTTACTGCATTAACTTTATTTAAAAATATCACTTCAGCTGAGGGAGAAATTTGGAGCCACTTGCCCTACCTCTCAGCACATGTAAGTGATAATGACAGGTGAATATACACTATACAGTAGCTTCATATTTCTACTCCTAGAATCCATGTCACTTTCTATTTTTGAGAACTGACTGAGTGTTTACTAGGCTACGCTTCATCCCCCTCCTTCCTCTGTACCATAACCTTGTAACCCAAGATGCTGGTGGCGGTGTTGGGTTTGCAGTGCTCTGACCTTTTGTTCCTCTGCTTGGAAGTGCCTGGGTTTATCCGGTGAGGATTCCAGTTGGGTTACACCAATAACGTTTCATGACATGCCTGGTGAACTTCCCAACAGAAACAGGAAAGGACCATGGCTTACCTCGATTCACAGAGCAGCAAAGTTGGGCTCCTGTTAGGCTAGGATGGTGTTAGATGTTTCTGAAATTACCCTGGACACACATGGGGATGTGAAGGTTATTACCAGTTTTGCCTTTGGCTGACTGATCCACAGGTGGTGGGGGGACTGAACTCACTGTCTGGGCACTTTTCTCCAGTCTTTATTCAGGCAAAGTACTTAGTGAACTTCTTATTTTACCCAGTGAAGACAGATCAAGCCACTTGTGGAATCATCACTTAACAAGAAAAAGGCAATTTTCCAATTACTATGCTGCTGTACATCACTCCATATACACAACTGACCCCAAAAATATGTCCAAAGAAGGAATGATATGATAAATGGAAGGATGGCTGTGTTATTTTGTCATTTCCATCTGGAAAGTGACCACCAAAACTCCCTGGGGCTTTTAGCTGTGTGCCAACTAAAAGCTAAATCTGGAACTAATGCATTGACCACCAATGTTTGGTGGCCTGGTTCACAGAATAAAAAAATATATTGGTGGAAACTGGACAATTGCTGCTATTTTTTTAGTAAAACTCTGGCTTTTTTATTGATTTTAAATCCTTCAATCTATCTAAAAGTAAAACAACAGATTTGCACCCTTTCTCCTGATTTCTGATGTGCATCTGAATTCATGTTTCCATATCTCCCTCATTTCACTTCAAAAACATTTTATTTTCTATTTCAATTTTCCGTGACTATCCTAATATGAAATATAAAATGTTGTGTTCTTTTTCATATCCTATAACTCACAGAGATAAGCACAATACTCAGAAAAAATCAGAAATGTTCCTATCAACTAGATAAACCGTATTATTTTGAACCTCCACTTAGCACAGTAGGTGAGTTAATTTTGGCTTTGCCATACTGTAAAACTGTGACATAATGAATGGTTAGTTGCTGCTCAAAACAATGATTCCTCCTCCTCAGACCCCTGGCTGTGTCTTCCACCCGTCCCCCTTGGCCAGCAGGGGCACGCATCTGATGCAATGGAGAACCAAGTCACGAAGCTTAGCTGGCAGAAAATCAATCACTCTTTTTTCATGGTGTAGTTTTCTGCTCTTCTGGTTTGAACAACTCATTGAGGATTCAGAAAACTGCAGAATCACACTAAAAAAAAGCAGTACTCTCTAAGCCTGGTTAACTCAAACATTTTCTGAAACTTCACTTTTACTATTTGCCAAGAATAGAGCTTTTTCTGGTATGACTAGTAATACTTCTATCTTACAACTTTTTCAGGTCTCATACATCACCCCCAGATTTTGACAGTTCTGGAAAGCTCAGTGGACAAGACTCAGACTCCTTCTAGCACATATCTCCATAATTTTCTTTCCTTCCACCTCTAAAACACATTTAATTATTCTCAAGGCAATGCTAAATTTGAAAACTCTTACACATAACTTACTAAAAAGCAAAACCAACTTATTTTGCCTTTCAGGTATTTTAATGAATTGCTAATAGTTTCCCCCAAACAAAATTCTTCACTTTTAATCATTACCCTCTTTTTAAATTTATCTCTTCTTCAAGGATTGAAATTTCTTTTTCATAAAGCTATTATCTGTCAGTGGTCACTTGAAATACAACTAACTGCTATTTTCTATAAATTTCTTAGCCATATTTTATAGCAAATTGGTTTTTTAATATGGGTGCACACCAAAGAGTTTATATTTATTCATAGATAAGACTCATTGGCTTTGATTAAGTTTTCCTGAGAGTACTGCTGATCATTCTAGCATTTCCAGTGACCAAATGATGGTTTTTCCTAAATCACTACAAAATGGAAGCACAGTGACAAGGTCTTGTTGAATTATGCTGCCTTCCCAGCTGAGCTGTTATTCCTAGGGTTGCTGTAAGAGGTAAGAGACCTTTACATTTTTGCCTGCATGACCTGCCAGTTAACTGGTGGTTAACAGTTAATGCATTTCCCAACAGTGTTCTGTGATAAAGGAACATGCTCATGGTTTCATAATGCATATTTCATTGCCACTGCTGTCCTCCTCAGTTAAAAATCTGTCTTCCTATTTACAATAGGCTTATAAATCTTCACTGATTTTCATGCTCTGGAAAACAGTAGCTAATAAATAGCACAAATTGCAAGCCTTTTACCCATGTATGTGGCTGCTTTAGAGCTCAAAGTATCATCCTTGATAATGATGAGAAATGCTGGCCTGGCTCTTACATGTCTGATAAGTGTGCACAAAACAGCTGAGCGAATTAACAAACCAGGGCCAAAAGGCAAAGACTGTGCATGGGATTAAGGTAGACAATGATCCACCCTGAAACATAGTACTTGATCATTTCATTTCGAAAAGGCAATGGCTTTGAAGTTTTAACAGTATTTTCCATAGGGCTGAAAAGTAAAGATGACAGATGTCCCGCTTGCTCACTGTCTACTGGCACAGCAAATACAGTTTTCTTGTCACCACCTACAAATCCCAGGATACAGCTGCCTTTCCTCCCCTGCTCCCATTTATCCCTCCCTGTCTAATTCCACATTTCCTCACCACACCTGTTCTGCCAGAGCTCTCATCAGCTTCCCTCACAATCACTGCCCCCAGGCCCTGATGAGCAGCGTTTCCTGAGCTCATCTCCAACATCCCTATCCTTCATTAATGGCTTATTACTGTAATGATGCTAACTGCAAACAACTGAACAAATACTTTTATCCAATAAAAGAAGGAAATAATTAATTTATTGGATAAATCTGGAAATGAATGATGTTGCAGGGAAAATTTGTATTTGGTCAGGATTTCACTGATGTGCTGTTGATTTTTACTGGTATCAGTGGGAATCTGCAAAAGGATCTAAGTTCTTCTGTAAAGCTTAAAACAGGGCAAGGAGACAACAACAACTAAATGATGCTCATAAAAAAATACAAGAAAATTATTACAACACTGGCAGAGAACAGTCTGTGAACAGTCAACTTATTTTGATGTTAGACCTCAGTTTTGTTTCCTACTGCTCTGGCTGGGAAGACTTTTCATTCAGAGATGCTACATCTAGTCTGAAACTATTCTCCAGACTCCAGCAATTACGTTCTTTCTTTCTCTCGTCAGACTCCTCAAGACCTTAAAGCACAATTTTCCAGAATTCCATCACAGTCCACAGATGTTTTTGTTAAAACTCCACCTTATTACTCCCTTACAATTGATTTGTCTAAAGGAAATTCTCAGCCTCTGCTGCTTTACTCACAGATTAAATGAAACAGGCTGTGCTACAGAGCACGACTAAGATCTAGGTATCACCAAGTAACTCGGTTTCAGTTCTTGAAGCAGCATAGTACAGTGAACATTAGCACTCGATACTAAACAAGCTTTTATATCTCTATGGCACCAAGCTGACGCAGCTGTGCTACTTCCAGCACTCCTGCAAGCATCCCTGCATGACCCTGTCTTGTGGCATGTGGATAATTCATGTTAGCATCCACCTTGTAGCTCTGTACCACCTGAGACATACCTACCCTTGCTACTCTGAGCATCTGAAACACGAGTGCAGGACTCCAGCTCAGCTGCCTAACCCTCCTCAGTGTCTTTTGCATCTTCCACAGCAATGCAAGGTGCACTTCTCTTCAAGCATCACCTCTAGGTATGGAGTTCCCTTGCTGCAAAGAACTTCCTTTTTAAGGAGTAGCAGGTAAATATCTGTGTCTCTTCCTGCCCTTCCCCTGAGGTTTTCTCATTCTCCTCTCTTCTCTCTTAGTTACAGCAGATAAGATGGATTCAGCCAGTCAGCAGACTCTGCTGCTCATGAAGCTGTATTGTTCTGCTTTTGCCCTGTACTGGACATCCTCTTTTCAACTTAGGAAAAAAATATGTTTTAGTGTGAGAGATGGCTGACTAAACATTTCAGTAATAAGGTTAAGTATAGTCTGCCTTACTGCACATCTCTAATCGTGGTGGGGCTACATTAACCCTTTGCACTTACAATACCAGCAGTCACATAGACACGTGACATATATACAGGAGCTATTCAAAAAAACCCACATCCTCTGTTATCCTGGTAGTCACTCTATGGTGAATTGAAATCATATGACAGATCTTTGACCAAGATAGCACATTTCCCATGTCTTTCTTTTAATCATCAAATAAAGTACTGCATTAATAAGAGAAGTCAAAAGTCATCAAATAATATAATGCAATTATATTTCTCAGACTGTTTGGCTTTAAAATAAGTCTGTGTTCACAGGCTGCAAAATATCCTGCTTTCACAGACATAAATACCCTCAGTCCATCCACCTGGAGGCGATTCCCACCAGGGAATTTTTCCATGTGTCCCTAGAGGACAATGTATCTAAATAAAATGTAGAGCAATGAGGATCCATCTAAAAATCAGCAAAGGAGAGGTCCTCCCAAAAAGCAAAACCAAGTAAGAATTAAAGCTTAGCAGACTCTTTCCAAGGATAAAGAAAACATGTCAAATGTATGGTGAAAGAGCTTCCTGAAATGTGTCAGAAACAACCTTCTGGCAGGTACCAAAAAGTTTCAATTCCATGCTGTATGCAAGTCCTCCAGGTTGGAGGGATGGAGCAGGTAGTAGCTCTAGAGGAAGATCTCCCAAATCACCAGACTCCTCTTGCATCCCTATCCACAGAGATAAAAACTTGTCTCCTGTGAACTCATCAGTGCCATCCCAGAGTTTGCATAACCAAAGCAGTGAAACCCAATGGGAACTTGCTCCTCTAAGCATTGCCACAGAACAAGCAACGACCATGTATTTTTAATAATGGTGATAATAATAATTTTCCTCAAAAAGAATACTCTGTAATCAATAAGAAAATACAGATGTGAAATGGGAATATTCACAGGCCACTACTGTCAGATGTTGTGTGGAGGGCAATTAGCATGGGGCTTAAAGCTTGTGTGGGAACCCACCGTGCTCCTTAGGACCCAAGGATGTTTCCTGCAGTGCAGACATATCACAAAGCTGCCTAGAATAAGTCCCATCCAAGTCCCCAGTACAAAACAGGTAAATATGTACAGGGCGAGGGAGTGTCAGTTACAAAAAGTCTTTAATAAAATTTTTTCAAATCATGTTATGGTGAAGTAGGTACTAGTTACAGCAACCTCCTTTTGTCCACTGGTACTTAATCCATGTGCAAGTCCATTTCATAAGTGAGCACAAGAGAATACAGGAGACTTTTCAGGAAGATACAATTTGTTCTGAATTTATTAGGGCAGCACAGAATTCAAAGATCACCACCTAAAATCCAGAGAACAAATGTGGTTCCATTGTGTGCACTGGGGAAGTTTATTGACACCTGTCCATGCAAGAGAAAATCCTTAAATGATATCTCCAAATGTGGTGCCTCTGTGATATATTTCTGGATACCAGTCACAGCTGGGCCATGACGTCTTTACAGGTGTCCAAACCAAAACTCTGGACTCGTGTGTACCCACACCATCAAGTAGTGCGGCTATTGGGGGTCACTTGCGGCTGTCCCCCGTCCCTCCCCAGCCCCCCGGGACCCCTCCGGCTAGCTGTCCTCTCCGGGGACCGGGGTTTGCCACGGTCCTGCTGCCCTGGGCTCACCAGGCAGTGGCTGGGTTGGTGCGGTCCTAGCAGCGGCGCGCCTCGGTCGCTGCAAGGATTCAGGATAAAGAGACAAAGAGAGGTCAGTTTGTGTGCAGTCCAGAGAGATTGTATTGCCTGAACGCCACAGGGACAAACAACCCTGGGCTGCTGCCCAGATACAGTTTTTATACAGCAAAATTAAGAGATAAGGTCTAAACAATAGAGACAGTGTCCAGCCCAGGCACATCACGATCACCCCATGGGCCAAGTCCAATGGGAATCGCTCAGGGGAGGGGAATAGGGGGTTACAGAAAAATGCTGAAGCAAAACTTTCTCGAAACAGTGGGGAAATACAGAAATGAATCTTTTCTCAGTTTCCAATTCCCAAAGCCCTTCCAAAGCCCTTCCCCCACCGCGCCACCACAGTAGCAACATCTCCCTCTTCTTTATTTAATAAGATGAACAGTGCTTTGGGAAAAGGTAAACCCATGTCTCTCAAAATGTGGTATCGTTCTGCTTGTCATCTTCCCACCAATTGCTTTCTGTGATGGCAGCAGCAATGAAAACAGGTGCAGAGGCCTTGGACTTGGAGGTGGTGACCATGGAAATGATTCGCTTAAGAATCCCGAATGCTAACATAACTAAAAACAGTGCAACCAGAAAGTAAAAGATGTCTTTTAAAAGAGACACTACCCACCCAGAAAGGTCCCAGTCTTTGAACAGGTCCCTAAACCAATCCTCATTTTCCTGTTTCACACTCCCAGTGAGGTTTCTCATTTCCTGAATGGACAAGTGGACACTCTGGCCTTTAGATGATAGATCAAAACAACACAACCCTTCAAACTCTTTGCATCCATGCCCATGTGCCAACAGCAGGAAATCAATAGCTGCCCGATTTTGGAGGGTAGCCTTTCTGGTTATTTCCTTATCTTCTAGGAGGTCACTCAGGGCTGCTGATGTTAAATTTGCCTGCTTCGTCACCCAGCATTCTAGATTGCCTAATTCACTCAATGCTTTGGCTGCCACAACTCATGGTAAAAACACAGAGACGGCAACTCTTTTGGATTTTGCCCAATGGTAAATTTCTGTATCACAATGTTCATCAAATTGACCTGCACTTCCGCTTAGTAATTTTTGTTTCCCCTTTTGCTTGCCCAATTGGAAGTTGGGTCATGCTGGGGGAAGCAAGCGTCAGATGCATGGACTCCGATAAGACGAGAGGGGATGCCTGGGTATGCTCTGTCCCCACAGATATGAAACACTCCCTTGTCCAGCTTGCAGGGAAGGAAATCAGTGGTGGTTGCAAGCCTCAGCTTATAGACAGCTGTGCACCACTGACCCACTCTGAATTCTACCTTGTACTGTTTGACCTGCTCATATAGTTTTTTATCTCTTTGGTTGGGGAAAAATCAAATTGAATTCAATATTCAGCTTTTGCGGAGCCCAGTAGTTCTAATTCCTGGGGCTCTCCCTCGGCAGTGGGCAAGTGTAGGACCCATCTTTGCCACAAAATGAGGGGGTTTTGCAACGGTATTTTAAATTGTTCTACGATTCCTTGGTGCCTACAGAACTCTGCCCATGAATCAGGTGTTTTATTTTCATTCACCTGCTTATTCACCTGCTTTTGCAAGCAGACCAGACTGATTGGGAACTCCCTTGCTCAGAACCCCTACTAAACATGTGTACATTGGATTTTCTGCTGAGGCAGTAGATAAACACATGTGATCTTGTTTCAAGGCTTGGGTGAGTGTGACCCACACATTTTTCTTGGGCTGTGGAACAATCCACATGTCCACCGTGAATGAGTAGATAGCCATTTTCTGGAACCAAACTATGAGCAGGAATGTGGAAACTGACATTCTGCTAATCTGAAAGATAAAATCATACAACAAGGTAAACTAACTCTGAAAAAGATACACTTTGCTCTGCCAGTAGAAAGGAAAACAGGAATTAGGGGTCTCCTCCTTCCTTGCGGCATTTTGTGTTTGACGCAATTGTGTTCTCTGTGGGATTCCCCTGAGCCTCAGGGGGGTCACTCTGTGGTGGACTCACTCCCTGTTCAGCAGTATATGGTCTGACCCATTTCTTAGGAATCCACCTGAGTCCGGAGGATGTGGACACGCACGCATACCCCTGTCCCCAAATGATAAGCTGGTGTTGACCCTGGATCTCTCCACAGTCTGGATCCCTAATTAACACTGGAGGTCTCTCTTCAGGTCTGAGCTGCTGATGTTGTTTAAAATGACACAGGACTGGGGGTTCAGGCCTATCAAAAGAACAATTTAAGAAGTTAATGGTGAAAAGGGCTTTGCAGAGCCTCATTTGTGGAGGCATGGCCTGAATATCTCCCCGCTGGCAAAGAGGACCTTTTTTAAAGTCTGATGTATTCTTTCTATCACAGCCTGGCCGGTGGGGGAGTGTGCAATTCCCGTCCAATGGTTCACTCCCCACTCTTGTACAAACTCACCAAATGCTCTGGAAATATAAGCTGGGCCATTATCTGTTTTGATGGTAGTGGGGACCCCCAAGGTCGCAAATGCCTGCATAAGATGTTTTTTGGCATCTGCAGCTTTCTGTCCAATGTGGGCTGAGGCGAAGACTGCTCCGGAGAAAATATCTACTGAAACATGTATATGTTGGAACCTCCCGAACTCCTCATATACTCATATGTGTAATGTCAATTTGCCACACTTCACAACTGCGGAGTCCCCACGGGTAAACTCCTGAACTCACAGTTGGTAAAGTGGACTCCTGACACTGGGGACAAGCAGCCACAATTGCCTTGGCCTGGTCATGCCGCAGTTGGAATTGGTGGACCAGTCCTGGGGCATTCTGATGAAACAATTGATGGCTTACCTTGGACTGTTGGAGGATGTTTGGTTGGCCAACCAGCTGCAGGGGGGTGGCCAGTGCATCTGCCCTGCGGTTACCTTCTGCTATAAAACCTGGGAGATCAGTGTGTGATCTCACATGCATTACAAAAAAGGGCTGCTCTCGGTGTGAAACCAGATGGATTAGTTTCAAGAGCAAACTGAATATCACTGGGTTGGAAACCTCCTTGAGCACTGCATATTCTGCCCTGGACACCACACCTGCCACATATGCCGAATCTGTAACTATATTAATTGGTTCTGAAAACCTCTCAAAGGCCCTGATACAAGCGTCCAGCTCAGCAACCTGTGGGGAGTCCTCCACAACATTTACATCAGCTTCCCACTGCTGACTCTGGGGGTCTTTAGATGTGATCACAGATTTGTGGGACCCTCCCAACGCGTCTGTGAAAACTGTCAGTGCTTTCAGTGGTTCACTGCTCTGGATACTTTTTGGAATCAAATGAAACTGTGTTTCAAACAATCTGTGGCCTGGATGGTTGATGAAAATTTGTCCAGTGAAACTGTCTATGGAGAATTGCAAGTTTTCATTGGTCTGAAACAAGTGCTCGAGTATTTCCTTTGAGAGTCTCCCTGTGGATATTCTGATAGGGAGATGAATGCATGCGAAGTCACACCCTGCCAACACCTGCAAACGAGCTCTGGCCCCCATGATCAGCTGGGCCACCAGCTCTTGTGGCTTGGTGATACTTTTGGACAACTGATGAACACCCACTCTATGATTAAGAGGGGATCCTGTTGGTCTGTGTCCCATTGAAAGATCAACCCACGGAGGTGTGGCAACTTACCAAGGATGATGAATCAGAAGGGCAGGCCCTCACGACACCTGTGGGCCTGTCTGTCTGCCAAGGTGGACTGGATTTTCTCCAAAGCAGCCCTGGCATCCTGGGTTAGGGCCCTCGGGGAGTCTAACTCTTCCCCCCCCAATAAATTGAAGATGGGGGACAGCTCTCCTGTGGTGAGCCCCAGCCAGGGTGGGTCTGATCCAACTGAGAGACCCACAAAGCTGGTGGAGGTCTCTTAATGTTTTGGGATCATCATTTATCGTCGGTCTCTGGGGTGTGATGGTTCTGTTACCAATTTCAAGGCCCAGATACTTCCAAGGTGGCAGGTGCTGCACTTCTTCCTTCTGCAACTCAAATCCAACCGCCGACAAGGCTGTGATAATGTCCTCTAATGCCTCTGCAAGTACGTTGTCACTGTTGGCACAGACACGGAGATCATCCATGCAATGATATAAAATGCAATCTTTCCACTTGGCACGGACTGGGGACAGAATTCTGGCCACATACCACTGACAGATGGTGGGAGAGCATTTGAGACCCTGAGGAAGAGCTGTCCAATGGTAGTATTTCATGGGGAGCCACTCTATTAAGAGAGGGCTCAGAGAAGGCAAGGCCTGGTGCATCAACTGGGTGTAGGGGAATTTGAAAGAAGCAGTCCTTGACATCAAGCACTGACAATTTCCAGTTTTGGGGGAGCATAGATGGGGAAGGCATCCCTGGTCAAAGAGATCCCATGTCCTCAATGATGTTATAAATTTTTCTCAGATTGTGGAGGAGCCACCACTTGTCCTTCCCCAGTTTCTTAATAATGAACGCTGGAGAATTCCAAGGGCTCTGGGTTTCTACTATATGTCCCTTTGCCAATTCCTCCTTTTGAGTGAGTGCTCTCGTCTTTTCTGTAGTCAGCGGCACTGGTCTACCCACACGGGTTATCTGTGAGCCACTTAAGTTTTTGGGTAGGGCGCTCCTCAGTGGCTGCACCTAAAAATCCTGGGGGCCTGGTAACTCTAACTTTGCCCCCCATTGGGACATGGCATCTCTCCCCCAGAGGGTGAATTTTGAGTCCAGAACAAATGGGCGTAGAGATGCTAATTGCCCATTTGGCCCCTTGATTTGGGTCACATTTTTGGATTGTTGTGCCACTTTTGGACCTCCCACACCTACAACAGGGTGGCCTACATTTTCCAACTTCCATTGCTTTGGCCATTTGTGAGGGGGAATGACTGTCACATCTGCCCCTGTGTCCATCATCCCCTAAAGGAGAACAGAATGGCCCTCACTCTGGAGGCCACACCACACGAGGGGTTTCTCCTCTCCCAGTGTCTCGGTGTAAAAGACTGAGAGGGCCTGATCATCACACAAAAGATGGGGCACTGGAATGGCCTGCGCAATGATCTGTCTCTCCACCAGGAAGAGAGGGAGGTGGACACAGCGTGCCATGAGATAGAAGGTCCTGAGATTGAGTGAAACGATGCCAGGGGGGATTTCCTATCTCCTTTAGAGTGTACTTCATGTCCCAGATGACAAGGTATTTGCAGTTTAGTAGATCATTCCATCTGCAAGTTTCGCAGTCTCAAATGCGGGGCAGCAGCTCTGCTGTAGCTGTGATGAAATGCCAGTCCTGATTAGAAAAATGAACAGGTTTAGTGAGTCTCAATCAGTAAGGTTCAGTCTTGTCAGTGGTATAAGCTTGGCTGCTGACACTAGGTACAATGTGGTGAACAGCAGCTCTGGCTACAATGCCCTGGCCCACCCCATTTGTGTCATCATGTGGGATAGGACCACACTCCCCAATCAGTTTTTTTGCTGGTTGGAGATTTCCCCTGCTCCCACTTGCCCCCCTTGTGAAGGCACTGTCCCTCGAAGGGGGCACTGGCCTATGAGATGTCCCTCTTGGTTACAGAAATAGCATCGGCGTTTGGGTGCAGGAGGCCTTGCAACCCTTCGTGTTTTTGGGGTTGCCATTGCTTCTGCAACCACCTTTTCCCATGGTTTTATCACCAAGTCCTCGGTCATTAGTGTGGCTTTCCTCGTGCATTCCTCAATAAGCTGATCGAGTGTGGGTGGAGGTGATGCTGGAAGGGCCAGGATGACTCGCTGACAGGCTTCATTTGCATTTGTGGTGACAATTTCTAGTGTGAGCTGATCTTGGATCTCTGGATTTTGCACCCTTTTCTCAACCGAAGCTCTCACTCGATCAACAAAATCCATGAATGGCTCTGTAACAGACTGCTTCAAAGCAATATAAGAAATGACAGGTTCTTTAGAAGGCATGTTAAAAAATGCACGTTCTGCGGCATCCCTGGACAGGTCCAACACTGCTCTGGGAATGCCTGCTGCTTGCTTTTCAGCTTGGCTCCAATCACCCTCACCCACTAGATGTTCTAAAGTGATCTCTTCATCTTCTATATCTGTGGAATAGGTTGGACTCTGCAAAATCTCTGGAAGCTGGTCTCCTGCCAACCTTTTCCAAGTTCGTTCCCACATTTTAAACTCAGATTGAGAGAGCAAACAGTTAAAAAGATGTCTCAATTCAGCAGGGACAAGTGTTTTGGAACCTAGAGTAGCTTTTAAAATGCTCTTAAAAAATTCGCTCCTTTCCCCAAATTCATGTTTTGCTTTGCAGAGCTCCCTAATACTCTCGTAAGAAAGGGGCTCCCACCTAGGGTTCTGTCCTCTCGCATTGTAAATAACCATGAACAAGGGATCGGCATTTCTGACCAGTTTCTGTTTCCCAGAGCTGACAGCACCACCTCTGCCATTGCTGTGGGACCCAGGAAGAGGAGGGGTGCCTTGTGTGGGAGTGGCCGCAGCTGGCAGTGCCGTGTGGAGCGGGGCAGGGGCAAGGGGTGGTGGTGCAACTGCGAGGGGAGGAGCTGTGGGGTGAACCACTGCAAGGGAGGAGGGGTTGAGATTGGGGATGGGCAAAGGGAGGAATACGAGGGCTGGGGGTGTGTTTTGGGCTGGCACGGGGAGCGAGGAATTCTGGGCTGAAGAAGGGACTGTGGCGTGGCCGCCTCCATCTTGTGGTGGCTGCACGGCGGGGGCAAAGGGGGAAAAGCACGGATTCTGAGCTGTGGGAACGAAATCATGATATGGAGAAGGGTTAAAAACTGGAACTACATCTGCACGATTAGTTTTTTCAAAGCAGGGGATGCAGGAGGTTACAGGGGATGCAATCGGACCTTTTTCTGTTCCTTGAGCATCCTGAGTGTCTGCACTTTCTTTCACAATGTCATAAACCAACAAAAAGATTCTAATAAAACTTTCTTTCACTGAGGGATCTCCTGCCTTTGTCCTTTCACTCAACACTGCACCCACACGCTTCCAAAATTGTCTGTCTTTCACATCTTGCTCTGTTACCTCCAGAAAACTTACTGATAACCATCTGACAAACTGTTTCACAAGGCTCTTAGAAATTTTTGCACCTGCTCTCTGCAGGGGCTCCTGAACTTGTTTATAAATCTCTTTCTGCTGTGTAGTCAGCGTAACACCCATATCGCTGGCTGCACAGCAAAATCTCAACCACTCTGCAGCGAAAACCCCAATGTTCTAAAGACCCAGCGGAGACTCCTGCCACACCCACGCGTTGGTGTGTCTCACCCTGGGAGCACAGGAACCTACCTCCAGTCTCCTGGCCAGACCCTTTCCTGCCAGTACCAAGACTTACCCACCACTGTTCTTCAGAAAACACACTGCAGCAATGGTGCCTGTCTCCGCAAACAGTCTTCCGGGTGTTAGGAAAGTGCCGTCCGCATCCACGAAAACCTCACCAGACCGAAATCAGCACCTGTCTCTGCAGCAGCAGTCCTGCCGAGCTGTGTGGCAAGGTAAATGCCCGCACTACCAGAGCGGTCCGAAAGCTTCTCCCCGCGGAGCTGACAGCTTGCGCGGCAGCTTCTTCGCACCACTCACGGCTCTGTCACTCACGGTGACACAGATAGCAAAGTGTCCGGAAAAGCTTTTAGCTGGCGGGCTGCCCGCGGCAGCTCGGTGTGGCCACTCAAACCAGCACGACTCCCCACATTGGGCGCCACTTGCGGCTTTTGGGGGCCACTTGTGGCTGTCCCCCGTTCCTCCCCAGCCCCCCGGGACCCCTCCGGCTAGCTGTCCTCTCCGGGGACCGGGGTTTGCCACGGTCCTGCTGCCCTGGGCTTACCAGGCAGCGGCTGGGTTGGTACGGTCCGAGCAGCGGCGCACCTCGGTCGCTGCAAGGATTCAGGATAAAGAGACAAAGAGAGGTCAGTTTGTGTGCAGTCCAGAGAGATTGTATTGCCTGAACGCCACAGGGACAAACAACCCTGGGCTGCTGCCCAGATACAGTTTTTATACAGCAAAATTAAGAGATAAGGTCTAAACAATAGAGACAGTGTCCAGCCCAGGCACATCATGATCACCCCATGGGCCAAGTCCAATGGGAATCACTTAGGGGAGGGGAATAGGGGGGTTACAGAAGTGAAACTTCCTCAAAACAGTGGGGAAATACAGAAATGAATCTTTTCTGTTTCCCATTCCCAAAGCCCTTCCAAAGCCCTTCCCCCACCACGCCAGTGTGGTAGCAACAAAGTAGTTTCTATCTCAGTCAGGAACAAAGTTTTGAACTGTACTCCAAGTTTATCCTCTATTGATGACTGGTCTTTCCAACCCTGTAAGACATTTTTTATTTAGGGACATTTTCCTCAGCATAGGAAGTAAAAAAATCAACAATAACTGAATATCCTACTTCCCCTGCAATAAAGTACTAAATCATCAAATTCCTAGAATTTTTCCTTCTCCTCACCACTTCTGATGGGACAGGCACTCAGAAAGAATACGCATGAGTCCAGCTGCACTGGAGCTGCTGTAGCTTCATTGCCATGTGGCTGTTTGCCCTACTCTCTGCAGAACTTGCTTCTGCCCTTGGTGTCAGCTTGAAGTACAATAAAAAGTAACATACTTTATTATCTACCCATGGTCTGCATATTATTATAGCAAGACCTGTCCAGCTGAGGAGAGCACTCTCTTCCTAAGGGAGAGGATGTGACTACGTGGGGATAGTGAATAAGGTTATATCAGGACAGGCGGCAGACCAAGAAACACATTGCGTCAGCATGGAAAAGGATTGGGCAGGAGTGGAGGGTGTGTCAGGGCATGCTCCCAGGCACAGAAAAGCTCAGAATAAGCAGGGAGAAAGTTGCTGGCCCAGGGTTTGAATAAAAGCCTTGAAAATGCAAAGAAATGGGCCACACTAATGAGGGCACAAGCATTTCCCGGCAAGCAGAAAACTGGGGAGGAGGGTGGAGGAAAAGGAAAGGAAAGCTGGATGTGGAAAACTGTGGAAAAGTGGCAAAGAGAGCTTTAGAAAGTAATCTGAAACCTCAGTCAGACAGAAAGTACAGTTTGTTAGGAATTTGGTGATAGGGTTTCACGCGATGAAATTTAATGCAAAATCTACTCTGGGTGTAACCAAAATGCTGAGTAGTTCTTAACGTGGACAAGGTGTGACAGAAATAGAGGCTGCCCTTGTCCCAAGGAGTTTACAAATTGCCCTTGGGCAATTTGCAAATTGATGGGCAACAGGGGGAGATGGAGGGGCACCATCAGGCTGGTCCGAGCACCAAGCTCGACTCCAGTCCTCTAATTTTGAAGGTATCACAGGATCAGAGGCAGTTTTAAAGTGAGGTGTGCTTGGAAAAAAGTAACATGATGTTTCAGCAGAAGTATATGCAGCACAAGAAAAAAGCTAACAGAAGTGAAAATCTGACAGAGTTCCTTTCAAAATTTATCAAGGGAGAAAGTTTAGCACAATGAACTAATTGGAGAGATCTGGGAGTAACCATTCCAGTAATATATGAGTTGTGAAGGAGGGTGAAGGAATGAGCTCGCTGTCTACATTTCAGGAAACAGAAGAGACAGAGCTTGCCAACAAACCAGTAAGCAGGACATACTGTTCTTAAACTTTCAATAAAATGTTGCTGCAATTTTTTTTCTACAGAAAGTGTCCTTTGACAAAAGCATTTAAAAAGCCATTGTTACCCTGAAATTATCTAGAATTAAAAAAAAAAAAAATTTAAAAACTTCAGTGAATGCTTGCTGCTGACAGTCTCTAGTGCTGTTAGTACGATGCAGAACTGACAATTAGATCTTAATTTTATTCCTAGCACAGTGATTAAGCTGCTACATAACTTTAAGCTAGTCACTTTACCATCTCAACATGACACCTCTAAAAGATGCACAAAACCAGCCACCTGTGTGACAGTAGTGCTTTGAAATGCTCAGGGTGTTGAAAGGCGTCTTTTCTGCAGGTGCTGATAAGCAAACATTCTTCTTCCTATTTTGATTTTTCTCTTTTTCACTTTTGAAGAGACCTCTACAGGACTTATTTGTAATATGCTGTTACAGAAATTTCTATCCAAGTGAAACAGACTCTTATTGCCTTAAAATAAACTAGGGTGAAAACCATTCCACCTAGGCAAATGCATCTTAGAGATTGAAGTATTTTATGGGGGCTGTATCAATACTTTTTCACCTTTTTACTTCCAGACAGATGCCAGCACAGAGAGCCCAAGGTTTTGCCAGGAATTTTTCTAAAGCCATATACACAGAAATCCTGGCAAAGTCCATATGGTTTTCTCTACCTCTGCAATCTGGGCTTTGACTTCTAATTTTAAAACATCAGACATAATTTCAGTACTATGTGGTTCTGATCTGCAAACCTACTGTATCTTAAATAATCTGTTCCTTTTAGCCATTGAATTCCATCCCCACCATCAGATGTACTGTGGATGTTCAATTAAAACACTGAAACCTTATTTTTTTTTTAATCTTTCTAAGTAAGCACTGTAGTTCTGTGTAATTCATATGACTTTAAAACTCCAGATTTTTTCCTTTTTATGAGCTATTTATAAAGTCCATGTGTATATACACACACAGACATGCATTCACTTTTTAATGACCTAGTCTGTGTAAAATGCTTAAAAATTTTTGGCTGGATTGATCCACAGAAGTGTTACCCTCTTGCACAGTTTTAAGCCCTGAAGTCTCAATTGGAAAATTAATTTGACTGAAAGACACATACAGAAAAATCCCTCACACATTTATACTGTAGAAAAATAAAAAATAATGCAAATATACTCAGAGCTGTAACATTTTGTGTGCATATTCATCTACAAAGCAGTCTGAGATTTCAGTTCGCTGCTTTAAAGCTGGACTTTCCTTCCCAGAACAAATAACGTTGCAGGGACTGCCATCCAGTGGGGAAGCAACAGCTTAACAGGGGATTGGAACTGCAGAAAGGTAAAATTTAAAGGTGTCAAGGTTGGAACAGATTGAGTAGCAGCTAATGACAATGCTGGAAATACTAATGGTGGAAGGATTTCCTTAGTCAGCTTCAGATATTCTTGAAAGTGTTTAAGTAAAAGTAATTTATTTTCCAAATGTAGGTGCACAAAGGCAGCCATGCAAAGCAGGTAAAATTAGGCTTGTTCAGTCTAGTAAACAAGCAGTGGTTAAACACAATCCTTAGACACATCCAATATACTACAAGCATTATTTCTCTTTGCACAAGTCTGTCTCCATAGATCTCAGTGAAGTGTAGCTTGGGTTTGCCTAGGTATTAGATGAGACTAAAAAATATTTACGGTAACTTTGTGTCTGCTGCCTTTTAAAACAGTAGAGGAAAAAAACTTCTTCATACATCTGAAATTATTCCTCCTTAGGCTATTAAACCAAACTATGATTCAAATACAGTTTGTCAATAATATTGTTATTTAGCAGTGGTTCTAAGCATAATGTACATTGTGTACCTTTAAAGAAAGTCTGATGGAATGTTCCATTTCCCTGGGTTTATGACCTTTCATATTTATTGCCTTGTCTACTATGTATATGAATCTTGATATTTATGACAGATTTTTCTTAGTTTGTTCTATTGTGTACAGACCATATGTTGTCTATGCTCATAAAACACTCAGTAACTGTATGTGCAGAAAAAAATGTTTTTCATGTTACTTGCTAAGAAACTTAAGAACCTGCAGGTCATCCCTTCAGAGGTGTTTTTAAATCCAGCCCCAGGAAACAACTGCCTCCTTTCCTTAGAGTTGTGATGAAGCTTTGGCAGGATTCTCAGATGTATTTGGCAGTTAACTTATACTGATTTAAACAAAAATTATGTACCTGAATTCCATGAGGATCCTAGCTTGACTGCTGTTGATGTAGATTTTGGCATACCTTCTTTGGCTCCCTGGTGTAATGATTGGGATTGCAGTAGGATTTTTATTGTTTTCAGAATGAGTCATGCAGGCAGCAGCACAACAGATGGTGTATAGTGTAGAACAATAAAGACAAAGATATGAGACAGCTAAGAGAAAACGAACAGACAAAGAAACAACAAGAGGATGAGAAAGGATGAAAGCAGGGGGGAAGCCAGGAGGTTAAGCTCTGCCACAGATAGCAGGAGCTAATGAAGTGTGGAGTCAGTGTAGGGTAAAGTAGCTCAAACAATGGCCAGCAAGGAAAATGGAAGGACCTGTAGTCAGAGTAGAAGGAACAGAGGTAGGAATACTAAGAGGAGCAAGGCTCATAGACAGCCAAATGGCTGGTGTGGCTAAGTGATGGATTTCAGTGTGATAAAAGAGCAAGTACCAGTGAGGAGGAATAAGGAAGTAGAAAAGCTGAGGAGACTGATAAATAATACCCTTTGAAGGTAGAAATACCACAGCAGTTAGAAAGAAAGCAATCAAAACCAACAGTGTTCTCCTGAAACTCAGAAGTCTGGAATGACAGCAAAGAAACAGGGATAGCAGCTGCTGAAAGACAATAGGATAAAGACCTTGAATAAGCTCTGACCAGCATCAGGCAAGCAAAAGGAGATGAAACACAGCATTCAGAGCTAGTTTAACAAGCTCTGTACTAGAGAGAGGTAGACACACTTGAGGAAAACACAAAAGAAGTTAAATTCCACAGGTCAGTGAGGCACAGTTGCTGAAAGGAGGTGTCTGGAGAAGTCTTTGTAATTGAGAAATGTATCAGTGTCTTGCTGCTGCTCCAGCTCAAAGAGAGGAAAAACAGAGAAAAAGCCCCATCAGCAAGATACTTCCTAGAAATATCACAGGCTCCTTCCTCCCACTCATCGCCCTGTTCTAATACAACAGCTATACTGACAGCTGTCTAATCATAACACATTTTAGGTGAAGGACTAAGATAAAATTTTGAAAAGAAAAAGACCTTAAACATTCCTCCATACACTTCTACTTTCCTTACCCCAACAGCTAATTCCTTTTTCTGTTCTGGCAGTAGGCAGTTAATGGAGCTACTTTCTGCTGTCATGTCTAGCTCATATAACCACTTGATTTTTCAGACTGAACTAAGGCCAGCAGGATTCTGTCCTACAACTGCACTGCAGGGATATTTTTTAAGGACAGATTTAGCTATTTACAAAGACCTTCAACAATTATTTTTAAAGACACAAAGTGTTTGGAAGGTCAAAAGTTTTGTTCTCAGCCATGGAATAATTAAGAGGGGCAGTTGCTGAAAGACACCTCAAGAAACCAGTCAGTCATCCCAAAACAAGCCAAAGGTACCTGCAAATTTTAACAGGCAAGCCTGCTTGCCAAGCCTGTTCTGTTTCTTCAGCAGAAATGCTGTCACTAACACAAACTATCTAGTCCAGTGTTAAACTATTTTACCCTAATAAAGATTCTTCTAGTATTACCCCAACTTCTCCTTGCTGTTATTGAAGTTCTATCTACTACTAACGCAGAAACAAAATAGCTTAGTTCCTTTTCACACTTAATTTTATGTCTCCTGTACCTGGAAGGTAAAAGTTTTGCCAGTATCTCCATATGATATTGTGTTGCTGCACAAAAGGCAATCTGCTCTCCTCTTCAATGTGTGGTGCAGCAGAATCTGGGGACTTACTCACATCCCACATTTTGTCAGCTATTTTTCTTGAGTAGCACTGATACTTTGCACTTGTTCCCAGAAAGAATAAACCAGCCTAGTTTTTTTTAGACCACTCATTGATTTGTTAGGATTATTATGCATCCTAATTCTGCCCTCCCAGCAGTCTTTGAGTTTTATGATCTCTGCTTATTTAGTCAGTGCACTCTATTCAATACAGGTCAGTGGGTGATAAACAAAACTAGCCACAGGACAGACCTAAAAAGTAAGATATCTTTCCACTTTGATATAAGGACATCAACTCATCAGTAAACACTCTCTGAAAATGCTTTTCAAAGTGCTTTGGAATTCAGCTTATAGCTGTTTTAGCTAAGCCAAGTTTCCAAAACATGCAAGACAGTATCAAAATCTAAAGCCCAAACATCTGATTTTCTTTGCTCCATGGGGCACATAACTCTCATATATGCATTTTTCTTCATATGACCTATTCTTTAAAAATTCAAGTTGGCTACTCATCTTTTTGTCATTTTCTTCCAGGTGCTTAAAATGCTTCCCCCACACCCCAAAAGTTCTTCTTCCATCTGCAGTTATTTTTTATTATTCCCCATTCCTTATAGTCTTCATGTGCATTTAAAGACAGATAATACACTGGAAAGCTGAATGTAGTAAACGTATTATCTATAATGCAGGATCTGTCAAAAATACCTAAAAGTACCGAAATTATTTAAGCTGTCTACTAAGTAATGGAGAAAAAATTTAACTTTCACAGTTTATTTTAGAGTAACACAACCAGTCTGAGTACTTTCAAACTTTTTCTTTCCCTGTTTCCAGCTAAAACCATAACATTTCCACCAACCACAATGGGAAACCAGTCCCCCCATCCACACTGACCACTGTAGTGAAAACTGATACCAAAAAGAGAAGGAAATTACAAATGTCAGTCTTTCACAAGCATTAGGCAGCAGATGTTAGCATATTGGTCTGATTTATTCAGAGATAAATACTATTTCTTCCAGCCTGCAGGTAGAACAGTCGAAGAGCTTTGACTTTTATAGAACCCATATGGGATAGCTACATAATGAATACTCCATATTATGCCTGAAGAACATTAGTAACTAAACTGATATAATCAAACAGGAGCTCAACAAATTGCCTTATAGACTCAAGATACTGGACAGCAGAATGCAGTGCCCTGCATCTGCATCTCTAATTAAAACACCATGGAAGTCAGATGTGCTTGACTCCCATTACAGTGCCACAGCTGTTGCTCTAAAATGAGCTTATGGTCCAGTTCTTGGACACCAGTACAAATAATTTTTACCAAAGAAACGAAATCATCTAGAAACTCCCATATTCCTACTATCCACTTCCATTAAACACTACCCTTTGAAAAGAGTTAGATGCAGTAGTTATATTTTTTGTTGTCACTAAAATCCAGATCTCTCCAGAGTTCTCCAAACATTAATATAGCTGAAAAATCTTAATGGGACTGCAAAGTGTTACAAAACTTTCTTCTGAAATTTCTACTGTAACTGTTCCAATTAATTTCTTCTAATAATTTCAATCCTCTTTTACCATGTTCTGGAAGAAATATATTCAAAAGAAACTGCAGTGCTGAGAAGTAGCCATTAGAAATTCTGAAAATAGGCCAGTTATTGCTGCAACCCATTTTGGGAAAGTCATAAAGATGTAGGGAAAATACAATAATCACATTCACAAATGTGCAATACCAATTACACTATCACAGACATTGCTATGCTGTAGGAAAACAGTTTCCACTGCGTGCAGGATTTCCATATGTGTCAGGAAAAAAAAGAGAATTGCTGTCTTTCCCATAGGCACATTGGCTCCCTGTATTGGAGGCAGGAAAACAAATTTAGGATTTTCTCAGGTTATAAGATTGTAACTCTTAAGAAGTCAAACACATAGTGCTTCCTATTTAATATATTAAGAATGTATATTTATGCATATTTCTTCAAAATGGTTGAATCATCTTCCTTCTGCCCCAAATTATTTCAGTGACACAAACCTTCCACGTATGTCTCAGTTCTCAGAGAAGTAAGGAGCAGGGTCAGTGGAACTGCTATGCTGGACTCCCAGAGGGCAGACTTTGGCCTGCTTATGGCCCAGACTGGCAGAGTCCCTCTGGGTCCCAAAGGAGTCCAGGAAGGCCTGACATTCCTCAAGAAGGAAAGCATAAAGATGCAGAAGCAGGCTATCCTGATATGCCTAAAGACAAGATAAGCAGGAAGCAGACTGGACAGAGAGTTTTGGCTGAAAGTCACAACAAAATGGAAAGTTTATGACCTTTGCAAGAAGCAGTGGCAACTCAGGAGGAGTACAAAATGTCAAGAGGACATGCAGGGAGAAAATAAGAAAGGTCAAAGTCCACATAGAACTTAAGCTGGCTACTGCTATAAAAGACAATTGAACATTACAGCTAAACATATATTAGCAAAAAAGAGTGTCTTAGGAAAATCTCCATCCTTTACTGAATCTGGAGTGAAATGTAGTGACAAAGGATGAGGAGAAGACTAAGGTACTTCACACCTTCTTTGCCTCAGTCTCTAATAACAAGACAAGTAATTCTGTGGAAGACAGGGATGGGGGGGCAGAATGAAGCCCCCATAATCCAAGGGAAAGTGGTCAGTGACCTGCTGTAGTCATGGGCCTGGATGGGACCCATCCAAGGATCCTCACTAAAAGCAACTGGTAGAATTGCTCACTGAGCTACTTTCCATCACTTACCAGGACCTCTAAAGGTATTTAAAAGTCATGGAGATGTGGCACTCATGAACATGGTTTGATGGTGGGTTTGGCAGTGCTGAGTTGATAGTTGGATTTGATAATCTTATAGATCTTTCCCAACCTAAATAATTCTATGATTCTATTACTATTCCACAATATGCAGGAGTCTGGAAAATGCATTGGGGAAAAAAAAAAAAGAAGTTAAAATGTCTGTTCTTTTTCATCTAGATGTATTTTTCAACCTAACTTGATTAAGTATAAAATAATTTAAGGGTTCATATATGTATATACTAACTTTCAAAAGCTACACAAGTTATATATGTCTTCCTCACTATACTGACTAGGCATCATCTCTCAGAGATTATACTGAAGCCATGCATTCAGTATTTTCTCCATCAAGACAGCCAGAAAATCAAGACCTCTACACTTCAGCCTGATTCTTTCTGTTGCACTTGGAAGTAGGCCAAATTTCCCAATTTAATCAAGAAAGATGTATTCCTGCAAGCTCTGTTTTACCTTTACCTTGTTTTTAACCTCTCACCCACAATCTTGTTCAGTTGAACCGTGAAGATATGAACATGAAACACAGATGGATATTGTCACTAGTTACAGGTTTTCTTTCAGTCACTGAAACATTCAGATTACTATTCCAAGCCCCTACTTTGGAGGCCACCTGCTGTTACCTATGAAGAACAGCAGACAATTACAGAAAATACCAACCTTTCTTCACTGCAAAGGGGATTCATCTAACATATTGCAATACTTCTTTGCAGTTTGACTCAGTAGAAATTTTACCTTGGGTGACAAAGCCTGCAAACTTTCAAAATTAACCAATCTCCAGTAGTGCATTCTGCCATCTTCCCACCTGCCATGTGCCTCATTTCTGGGTAGTCCATCTTCTGCTCTGCATTTGTTGTCTTGGCTCTCTGTGCCAGACTTTGGCAATGATCATACCAGACCTAGCTGTGAGTCTGTGACCAAAATACCATGATGTCCCTTTAGCCTTATTTCAGAGGGAGTCACCTAGTTTTGCTCTCCCAAAACAATATTCTACCTTGCAATCACATCTGCTTCAATTGCTGTTTCAAGTTGTATCACCTGGCATGCAATTGCAGTGAAAGGCACCTCACAGAGCACAGGCACTGAACTATGCCTTTAAAATCAAAGAGTCTGCTCATTTAGAACCAGCTGCAAACTTGGGATACTGAAGCTCAACCGCACTACAAGAAGCACTGAGCCAGAAAAGCCTTGCTTACAGTCAGTGAACTGACTTTCTGGTCTGACTTGCCTCTCAGAGTATTTAAAAAGATGACTTAAGATCCAGTTATTTACTTACATAATATCAATGCTTCCCCCTGTGAAGGTAAGCATGTGTCTCACCAAAACCAGAGTGACCAAAAGATAATTGTGTCAAAAAGACTGGAAATTTTGCAGTTATGAACCTCATGAAACAGCTTAAACTACCTTAAATCTTAATTACAAACATGTAAGATGAACAGATGCAAAAGTGTTACATTGTATGTAAGAATGTGGCAGTGGAAATGACATATCCTGAGGGCAGATGATTAGCAACTAGCTCAGGAATTTGATTAAGTATGTGAACAGTAATGCTTACTTCACAATTACAGGAATAAATAACTTTCCTGTTTTATATTATTATACTGATTAAAATAGTGCTTCAAATACATATGGATTGCAAAAAAAAAGACATTTATGGTGATTGAGAGGGATCTTTTCTTCTCCCAGAATCCAACACATTACTTTGATGAAACATTTCAGCAACATTCAATCTTTTAAAATTAAGACAATTAAACTGGAACTTTGCCTCAGACAAAAAAGCAGCAGCTTCAGAAGTAAGTGTTCTTAGCTACTGATAACAGCATGTTATTTGCATACAGTACAAATTCATGGAAAATAAGGTTTCTTGTCCCTGATACTAAAAGAAAAAAAAAAATCATTATCCAACAGTGAAAAGCAAAGCTGAAATTACATGGTCATGGTCTGAATGTAGAACAGTCCATGCAAACAAGAAAAAGCTTTACAAGTTGCACAAATTTAAAATGATTTTTTAGAAAATAAGTTTTATTTGGCTCCTTTTGTACACTTTTTCTTTAAAAAAATGCACATTCATACAGTTTGCCCTTCCCAGTGCATGTCTGGATTTGCTCACATAGAGCATTAATATCAAGGTCAAAGATGCCTTCACAATAATTTCAGACTCATTGTATTCTGGCTGTAAAGCATCCAAAGTTACTAATTTTCTGATTACAACCTGAAAATCAATGTTTTGAGTGTTTCTTCTCTGATTCACATACATAATCGTCCCAAACTGGGAAGAGGAGACAGACCTGCAATGAAGAACCGTCAATGGCAAATACTCCTTTCAGGTAGAGCTAACGGTAGGGTCCCTACTTCACACTGAGATGAAATATAAAAGAAATACTCAGCTACACAGCTTTCTCTTTTTCAAAAGCTCTACATCAGAAATGATAAAACATTGCTTGAAAACTACAGCTCAGCCACTGGTAGTGACAGTTTGTTTGCAGAGAAAGCACTTTCCCTAGTTGTTTCTCATGGCCAGGTCTCTTTGCTGTTGATGGTGACTATGGATCTTGTTTCTTCTTAAAACACTTTGTGAAGAGGAGGAAATTCAGCTCGAACTTTCACACAGCACAAGAGGTACTATCCCATCAAGTAGCCCCTACAGAAAGAAAATTAATTTAGAGAAAAAGTTAGCAAACATAGGCAGCTCTCCTCAAAAATCAAGAGACAGACAACCTTAAACCAAAACTTAAGACTGCAAAAGCCTCTGCTGATCAAGACTATTTGGCCATCTTAAGTACACATTCCTTCCTCAGTTGATTTTCTTCAATGAACACTGAAAATGCATTAGACTATTCTTAATCCAACTTTGGTAATTGTTTGGAATTTTTGAAGCCCACATCATACTCTAAGAAATGTTTTTTATTTGTCCTTTACACAAACTACGTGTTAAGATACTCAATACAACCTGATCTTTTCTGACACTTCACACAAATCTGGTCTCTCTTTCTCTTCCATTTCTCTGAAGGCCTGATCTTTTCATGAATTTCAGAATGAGAACTGTTGTACAGACACACATGAACTCAATAAAGCAAAAAAAACCTTATCGCCTCAGTGAAGCAAGAAAATATAGGGTAGGTCCCTATCCAGATACTGGTTGCCAAGGAACCCATCACTTCTTTGTTATAAACAAAATTTTTTAAGTATGCTGCAGAGGCAAAAAAAAAAGTATTTAAGGATAGAAGAATGACTGTCACAATTAATTCAACACTTCATGGAGCTACTCCAAAAATTACCTACCAGTACCTCTAAACATCAGGTTTCAGCTATTCTAAATTAAATAGATACACTGAAAAATACAGAGGGGAGAAGGGGAGGGGAGGAGGGGGGGTAGGGGGGGAGGGTGAAATTGGAAAACCTGCACTTGGATTTTGCACAGCCTGAAAGCTACAGTATTTTAACAGTTCCATAGTTTTCAAAGCCCTGCTTTGTAGCTACTTACCTAACCAGTACATACAATGAATTTTAAGGTAAACTGAGCAAGTCAGACTCATCGTATTTTCCAACATACCAGGAACTGTCACCCTTTTTTAGCTACAGCACAATCTTAGAGAAGCATCAAACCTCATTCAAAGTAGCTTGTTCAAAAAAAGCAGTGAAAAAAGCAACTTATATTCAAGCTGAAGATCATCATATTTTCTGTTACTCTTAAATTTAATACAGCACACATGAGCAACAAAAGAGGATAAAGACTGAAAGATAAATAAATCACTTACGGTAATTTCATCCTCATGAAAACTCTGGCCATGAAAAAGCTCAAAAGCACACTAACAAATCCAATAAAGAGCAAAAGAAACCTATTCAACTTGGGAATATTTGGTGCATTGGATCGATCCAGAATTATGAATCCTAGGCCACCCATTGTGAAGAGAAAGCTTGATGCGAGGCCTTCCATAATGTACTGTCCATTTACTCTAAAGGAGAAAAAAAAAGGTGAAAAGAGTCAGAAAAAGATCAAGAAATTATTTACATTTCAAACCCCATCTACTCAACATGCTTTAGCTGTACAAACACACAGGATGATTAACTTTGATGGCTGACTTTCTAACTAAAGCCAGTAGGAAACCGATGTCATACAATTACATCAAGACTTCAATATACAATTTTTGTCCAGAAACAAGAGTCTGCAAGGTGCCCAGTCCAGCACAGAGGAGGATTTATACATATTTGTGCATACCAACAGCTACCACCCAGCTCACTGGTTTGCAAAACCACCAGGAGGTCCCTAGTTATACAGATGGGCCCAAGGCAAGGCACCACAACCACCTTATTTCCATCCCCATGTTTAGGCAGGACTGCCTGAATCCTCCTCTCAGGACAAATTCCTCTCAAAGCGCTATGGCAGCATGTGAAGCACATCTGCTGGTTCCAAAACACATCCTGCAGGATGTTCTGCTGCTTTCTGAGTCTGCATGGATCCATTGCAGGGAGCAGACTGAGGGTGCCCCCTGGGGCTCTCTGTCAGCCCAGACAGCTGGACTCCCTTCTTACAAATAGAAAGAGAAGGAGAGTGAGGAAGATGAGATGCAGAAGAAATATTGCACCTGGATCACAAGTCTCCTGCTTCCCACAGTCACTAAGAAGACATTTTCCTGTCCTCCTAATTAGCAACCTCATAAAACTGGCATTGATGAAACTACAGTGGATGCCCAGACAGAAATAAAGCTTATCATTACTGCCTCATATCCTGGAAACAAACAAGTTTGTCTTCTCTTGTCTTGTTTACACTGACAGATGCTAGCAACTCCCCGCAGCAACTTGATTTGTCAACATTGCAACAATTCAACCCAGTCTGAAACACACGTCTAGTCCAAGACAAAATCCGTCACATCAACTACATCACAGACCTCACGGATTCAACCAACTTTTTGGGTATTTAATAGAAATCATTATTTGTTTCCCCACACATAGACACACCTGCCCACCCCCCCACAGTTTCAAAAGCAGACTTAACTCTCTTCAGACTGGTTTGTTTCTAGGAGTTTCTAGCTCATTTTTAGTAATAGAAGTCAAGGGCACAGCCAAGACCCTGTTGTTACACATTCGTAACAATGTTCCGCACCAGAGTCCCAAGTACACTAGAGTTTAAAACGTAACAAACAAAAGTTTCCCAAACTTTACTTTACATATTCTGCAACAAAAATTGATCTAATGTATCTGCATCCAGTATAAAGTTCAACCTGACAGCCCAAACCAATTTCTTTTTACCAGACCTTTCATTTTCAAAAGTTTTAGGACTAAGTTGTTTGATTTCTGTTGGTTTCAATGCTGGTTTGGTGGGGTTTTTGTAAAAATCAAAAAACAGTTCTCAGCAAACCAAGAACTAATAAAAAGCAACTCCTGCCTTGCAGAGAAAGAAGGAAAGGGAAGGAACAGATGCACAGCTCGGCAAGACAGGGTTTATTCCCCTGAGCTCAGGCATTTGCAGCACGTCGCCAGCGGGAACAGGGCCCTGCTCTTACCTGTATGCCAAGAAAGCCACCGGCCTCTGATGCCCGTGCTCGTCTGTCATCGACCCCACGCTCGGAGGTTCCACGATCACGTCATAGATAATTCCTGCGGGGAGGAAAGCAAGCACCGGCTTTGACTCGCAGCAGCGAGGTTCGGCTGACACCGCGGGCCCGCGGGGGGCTGCCCGGGGCTCGCGTTTTACGGGCGGCTCGGACCCGCACACGGGGTCCCGGTGGCAGGGACCGAAGGAGAGCTGCTCCGTGAGCGGGGCCCCCCTCCGCCCCGGCCTCACCTCCGGTGATGAGGAAGTAGGACACGACCACCAGCGCGTACACGGTCATAGCCGAGGGCATGTGCACCCAGCTCGGCCGCTTCAGCTTGATGTTGGGGCACTCGAGCACGGCGAAGGGCAGGCGGAACAGCGTCTCCATGGCCGCGGGGCGGTCCGGCGGCCGCGGCCCCGCTGCTCCCTCCCGGCGCTGCCCGGTGCCGCTCCGCCACCGACACGAAGGCGGAAACGGAAACGGGCTGCCGCGTCCTGACAGGGGGAAGTGGATCGCTTGCTAAAAAGCGATCATAACACAAAGCACTAGAAACTTGTGACCAGGCTTAAATGACAGCCCAGACTTTTTTTTTGTCTGCATAAAATCAGAGAGACGCCGCCAGTCCGCCGAGGAAGGGTCTCCCAAGCTCACGCCCCTGGCAGGACCCGGCAGCCCTGACGTGTCGGCGCCGGGAGCTGGCTGCGGAGGGGGCGGGGCCGGGGCGGGGCCGGGCGCAGCCACGTGGCCGCCGCGCGCCCGGGCGCGCCCCGCGCGCCGCCGTGCCCGCCGGTCGCTCGCGGGAGCCCGCCCGCAGCACGGGCAGCGCCGGCGCGCAGCCCCTGCACGGGGTACGAGCACGCTTTGCACGCCCTGTGCTGAGGCAGTTTTCCGGCGGGGGAAGGAAAAGCCACGTCCCGCGTGTGACTTTGCACAGTCAGGCTGGGATGCAGACCCGGCGAGCAGACCAAGTTCCGTTGTAGCACTTTACCCCAGTCCCCGTGTTTGCAGGGCAGCGTGGGGCTGGGATGCTCCTTGGGCGCACCGTGGGATTTGGTGCGCGTCCTGACCCACAGCCACAGGTCACCCCTGCAGCTGCACACAGAGCAGGCAGGAAAAGGCACGTCACACCAGCCGCTGCCGAGAGCAAGCAGGGTATACCGTGTGTTACAGCCCATCCCACACGCTCCCGTAAGGGTGCACACACCTCATCGGCCCAGCCCAGCCTGGCCCCTCCTGCCTCAGTCCTCAGCTCGCTTAGGAGAGCAGCACCGAGGCGCCACCTCAGAAAAACTCCCCCTTTTGAGTGGAAGCCTCCACGGAAAGGGGCGGGGAAGAACTCTTCACTCCAGCTTCGTTCCACAGCACACACGCCAGCTGAACTCGCACACCTCGCCATGCTACCCAGCCTACTTCCCACTGCACAGGCCTTCCCCAAATGTCTGCCCCATTCCTACACTGCAGCCAACTGCTCAGTTTTAAAATAATTACGGGTCTTATTACTATTTCACTGATACACTCCCTAAGGACTGCTATGATTTCTGCCTGTAGTGGTAATACCACTTCTCCTAACTGTTGCCTTCTGGCGCAATCATGTCACTTATAGCTAGCTGTTTTCAGTCTTACCCTTCCTGTTTTTAAGAATCTCTCTTGCAGTGCCTGTCAACAGATGTTTATGACATTTATCCTCCTTATTCCAAAATTATTCTCCCTCCATCTCTACTCCTTTCCAAAAGCCCAAAGGAAAACTCTCATCTCAGAGCCTTTAATGCAAAACGGGCAGGTTACACACGCCTGCCCTAGTTGCTTTTTTTTCCCCAGCATATTAAGTACTTAAGTTTGTACTACAGCAGAAAAACAGCTAAGGAAGTGTTAACCTTGTCAAGTAACTATAGTAACAGCACCCAAAAATGTTAAGACTACTAATGTCTCAAAACCTCCTTTAATGAGCTACAGCCTTTGCACCTGAGCTGAGGAGAAATGTTTCACATAATTCAAGCTATAACATCCATTTTGAGAATATTGAGAATTATTTTAACTCCTTGGGACTCAGTGAAGAAATCCTTGGGGAGGTACAACTCCTTTCACTATGCATGGTATTACCAAGCCACTTATCCTGGATCAGAGCCACCTCCTGCTGTCACACCCAGGAGGCAGCTGAGAGTTGCCAGGCACCTCACCCCAAGCACCAGCTTACTGCCACCAGAACGGCTTTTCAACTTAGCCTTGTCCTCTGTCCCTTGGCTGTCTGTATCGCTGACAGGGTAGGCAGGGTAAAAAGGCAGCATGCACTCAGCAGTGACCTGCACACACATCTGAGCCACAGCCTGAGCTGACTCCACAGGTGACCCTAGGAGCCCCTCACAGCTCCCAGTAAGCCACTGTGCTCAGTTATTATTTCTCTTCCTTCCTTCCTCTCATGATAGAGCTCATTACTTTTTGAAAATATAGTTATTGCTTAAAACCAGGTAAAAATAGATGCCCGTCATATAGTAAAAGCAGTTCAAAGTTCAGAGCTGAGGCATACCACTGCACATACAGGCAAAGCAAGAATTATCCTGACTGGGTTATGACACTCCTGGACAGCATTGAGACAGATTTACAGTTCTCTATGAAACAGAATAAATCAAAACCATTTTCACTTTTTACATTACAATTATATCCTTGATGATAAACCAACTAACTTTGGTTCAGATTTCACTACCAGATGCCCAAATTGCTACTCTAAATCAGGAAGCCTTTAAAGGTCTGTCCTACCTGTGCCCTGGAGCTCTGTTGGTATCGTACCAGTAACTGCTGACCCAGGAAGACCTAAGAGGATACAGCAGCTGCAGCTTTCTTCCAGATCCAGATGTAGCAGAAGGCAACTGTCTCATGGATACAGCACTGGGTTTGAGAAGTTAAAACTATTCTCTCCACCCTCACTGAATAACACCACATACAATTTTTAAAAACTCTACCTGAGACCACTTATACTAGCTGTCCTCTTTTGTTTGCTCTTCTTTTTCAACGTCCGAATTTTCTTCTGAGCCAAGTCCTCCAATGACTTCATAAACAGCTGCTGAAAGAAAACCTGCATTGCTGAAAGTTATTCCAATCCCTTGACATGACTGAGCCTGAGCTGGGAGTCCTGTTCAACCAGACTTCCTTCCAGCTGTTTGATTCCCCTCTCAGCAGGCAGCACTGAACAGAGCATCCTGACCTACAGGTTCTGTTGCAGCAAAACCCAGCTCTGCACTGTACAACCTGTGAGAAGCAGCAGCTCCCATCAGCTTTGAGTCACACATGGAATGACAGGACACAAGAGAAGTGGAGATTTCATTTATTGGGCTGAAACTACAAATAGATTCACTTTGACTTCTGGCTCTGTGCTTGTGCCTTCAACACTTTCACAACGATCTTCTGCTCCTCAATGAGAAAAGCTCGTTTGATTCTGGAAAAGAAAAAACTACTTTAGGATATGTGTCGATCTACTAAAGTAAAAACACAAAAATAAGATGTATTACAATTAATTTTGCCATCTCCTACATTCATTGCATATGTGGTGTTAGTTCCAGTTACATAAAAAGGGAACCCACTGCTGTTCTTGCCAGCAGCAAAAGACAGGGACAGTAGCACTGTATGAATGTAGCAGTTTGGGGATGGCAGCCTACAGTGCCTGCAAATTTAGGCAAGTGGCTTGGAGGCAAGCAAGGTAATACTTGATGGCTGAACATGGGAAAATTTACCATCCTCACAAACTTCAAAGGCAAAAAGCAGAACTCCTAACTGGAGAATTAATTTAATTCTGTTGAAGTCAGAATTGGTGTGACAAGTCATAGTCAGCTCTCTTCCTCAGAACTACAGGAAACTACGTGTATCCAGTTATCAAAACCAGGAATACTTTCCCTGTCAGGATTAAAACTCCTTGCACATCAACAGGGAAAAACCTAGCAGGTCAAGTTGTGCCCAAATACAACTATTTCTGGAAGACCTGTAGGAGAACCAGGTAGATGGGACAGATCTGTGCACCAGCATTCACATACCAACAGACTATTTGATGGTTCTGACTTAACAGCACAAGTGTGCCACACACACTGCTACCCTTAAACATTAAAATGCCTTCTCTAAGTATCTGGTACACATGGCTACTTCTGCAATGCAAGCCTATCAAAGATGCCTAAGCAGGTGCAAGAGAAAACCTAATCATTACAGGAAAGGAGGCAGCTGTAATTTCTGGTTTAGGCACAGTCAGAATAAAACATGCACTAAAAACTACCTACCAAGCTCATAAAGGGTTTGGGAAAACACTCAGAAAAAATGTGGCTTTTAACACAGAAAAGTTATGCTATTGCTCTGCAGCTGTAACTGCTTATCTTTAATGGTACCTAATGTAATTTATCTTAGAACTTACACATGCCAAAAACAAACAAAAAAAAATTGCTGGCACTACAGATGAAAAAAACCTTGGCATAGGACCGCTGACCCCAGAGATCTGCTTTGTTTACCATTCACAGAGATGACACACTCATGGTCATGTTTCTCCTCAAACTTGACAAGGAAGCATAGGATATGAAATTACTACACAATAAAAATTACTTCAGTGAGGCCTGGCAAAGGCTTTAAAACTTAACCACATAAAGCTGTTTAACACACAACCAAGTAATATCTGTGAATCCCAAAACACTACAAAGAAGTGAAAAATTCAATTAAATCTGCATAAGGCAAAACAGGACAACAGAACAATCTTTACTATGAGCAGTCAATTCAAAAGATAAAAACCCAGCATGAGCTGACTGTTTAGTATCAGTGCAACAGTGCAGTAAGAAATCCTGAAGAACATGACATCTCCACAAAGGAGCTTCACATGCAGGGAAGGGACCAAATCACACACATCACTGCCCCACGTGCCCCACACTCAACACTCTCCATGTCCCAACACCAGTGTCACAAGAGCCTTCAAAGTTTGGGAGAGATGTAAAAATCTTCTAAGAAGCAATCCCAGAAATACAGCTGGCTTTCTGTAAATTACCTGTCACGGACACACTTGGCACACATGGAGCCACCATAGGCTCTGCTAACGTGCTTCTTTGTTTTTGACAGCCTCATCAGAACTTTGGGGCGCACAGCACGGACCTACAGACAACAAGAAAGAAACAAGTGTGTCACAGGACAGTAGTTTTTTGTATCTGCCACATAAAAACCAACATCACTTTCATAGTTAAAAAAAAAAAAAATCAGCAACACTTGAAGTTTACTATTCAAGATGCTAAAAAGTGACCGAGGTCGCAGCTCATTGCAAGGACCATCTTCAGCATTCCTAAGCTGATCTTTTCATTCCACCACAGGGGCTCAACAAGAGATTCATTAAAAAACTGGTTATAAAAAAGACTGGTTTTTTTAAAGATAGGAACTGCTCAAAGATCAACATGACTCAAGCATTCCCATAACTATTAAAAGCAATGGTGTTACTTCAAGAAAACATTCTGATGAAAAATACTTTAAGAACATTAATTCCTTTTTTCTAAATATGATACTTTTCTAAACGTGGCTTACCCTTTTTTTCTCCAAGTCTAATAGGTCCAATCAATTCATGTTTTTAAACCTGCTACAGAATTGCCCTGTCTAGTTTTAAAAATTTCAGACTTTATAAAACAACAGTTTATATTTAATAATAATGCAACCCCAAAAGCATTAAAAAAAGTTTGAGCTCCCAAAGCTTATTTTGCCAGCAAACTATACAACATTTGATTTGAATATTTTAGAGTAAAAGGTTACTTCAACAAGAACTGGACAATAAACAGGCCCACTGTATACTTGGAAAGACTCTTTGTACTGAAGAAACGTTGCAGCAGAGAAACAGCCTTAGGTGTCTATAATCAAAACTTACACCACGAAGTCTTCCTGGGCAAATACCACACGCTGACTTGGGGGCCTTTCCCACTTTCTTGGTGTAAAGGTAAACAATCCTGTTCCCGGGTGTTCGGGACCTAGGCACAGCAGAAAAACACTCAGTTAATAACGTAACAATGGAAACTGAAGCATCCCCTGTTTACAACGGAAGCCTCCTTACAAACGGCCTTACTTACAGTCTGGTCTTGTTGGAAGCTGTGTTGTAGGACAACCTACGGCGGTATGTCAGGCGCTGCACCATTTTTCACCCCTAAATAAGCAAAACCAAAGCGGCACTAGTTAAGAGCTCGATGACCACACAGGAGTTCGCACCTCACAGGATCACCCGCACAGAGCCAGATGTGAATCAGCAGCTGTCGATTCGATATTAATAAAACTAAAGCCTATTCTGGTCAGCGACAGCCAGCAGGACTATACTAGAGAACAACAAAACCCGTGACAGCGGGCATGATCCGCAAAGATTCACCCGAACTAACTTGAACACTGCTCAAACATCCTAATCCTGACTGGATTATGTCACTCTCTCCCAAGAGACTGCTCAAAGCTTTAGCCCTATTTTATAGTTAACATAAGCTCCATTCGCAGCCCCGGGAGACGCAGGCAGGCCCTACTCGGGAGCCCCACCGCGGAGGCCTCGGCAGGCCCGGCCTCTCTGCCGGGCAGCTATGCCCCCGCTCCGGCCCACACCCGGGCAGCAGCGGCGCCGCCGGTCCATCCCCGCAGCCCCTCAGGGCCTCGGATGGCGCCCGCCGCCCGCCGGGCCGCCGATGGAGGCGGATGCGCACCCACTGCCCGCGGCCGCCCACCGCCATACCTGGCGCCGCCGGACCCGGAAGAGGAAGCGGAAATGCGCTGTCAACATTGAAATAGCGGCGCGCTGAAGAACGGAAGAAATAGCAGCGCCTGCGCGCTGGGGTCCGTCTACCATACAGGGCGGCAAGCGGGCAGCGCCATGTTGTACGGCACGGAGGTGCAAGATGGCGCCATACTGTACGGCTGAAGCGGGGCGGGCGCCGCTCGGCGGCAGGACCGGGAGCCGAAGCAACGGGCGCCATGGGGGCGTCGTTTTATTTGTTGTGTATTTCACTGAAAAACTGTCTCACTAAAATATCGGCTTCTGTCCTGGGAAAGAATGGTTTGTGCTTCATTATGTAATTACGTAGCTGTGGGCCCAGCAGCCATTCCCCATCCTGCTGTTCTAAGCTCTGAATTACGAGTCACTCCTACAGGCTTTTCCAGGGCACACTGGCACGTGGCACCGTGTATCTGACACAAAAGTTCCCCGAGGAAAGGCTGGTCCCACAGAATGCCTGGAGCACCGCAGGGCTGTCCCTGCCATGCTCCGTTCCTCTCGAGATGCCCTCGCTGCTGACCCGCACTGGCCTTCCTGGCCCTGGACCAGGCCACACGTACCTAGGAATAGGAAAAGCATAGGGAAAAAAGGACACAGCTAGTGGAACTCTCCCTTAATAGATCCTCCCCATATTCATCCATCAGCATCCTCCACGTGTCCTGAGCTGGTTCACATTTTCTGACCTTAGGTTATCTCAGTTGGTGCAAGCTTGGTGCTAAGAATACCAAGGTTGTGGATTCAATCCCTGTATGAGCTATTCTCTTAAGAATTTAACTCAATGATTCTTATGGGTCCCTTTGAACTCAGAATGTTCTGTGAAATCTATTTAATAGCCTCTGGGAGACCCCTGACAAAAGAAAATAAAGGAAATAGCCAGAGCTAAGGGACTATAGAATGGGTTGTCAGTAGCCAGAAACAGCACTCCAGTGATGGCAGATCTGCCATATTAAAATCTAAATGCACAAAAGGTACCTCTGGCAGCCCCTCACCTTTTCATTAAGCATTGTGTTGATAGGAAGGAATGGAGAAACACTCCCTGGATTACACTTCTCCGAGATGTTTGTTTCAGCTCCCATCCCACACCCCTGCTCCCTGCCAAGCTGAGGAGCATATTGACAAGCAGAGCTGCCTCTGTGTTCTGAAATCAACATCTGGCCTCTGCTATCCATATGTGACCTTACTAATGGATCTGGATCCCACCCTGCCACCTGGCTCTGACACATGAAAGACTAAGAGGTTTCAAAGCACACTTTTCCATCACTTCTGCTCCCCAGCCTCTGGTGGCAGTGGTGGTGTTCCCACTGCCACACCAAGTCTTCCTTCTCCTGGTGCATGTGAATGCCTTGTGGCTGCTGCCACAAGTGATGCTAACTTGCACAGAAAATATTTTCATACAGCATCAATGGGAAATCACCATCTGCAAGAAGGATTGGGTTCGGCCCACTGTCTGTGAGCCTTTAAATGCTCTTTTGCTTCACTGACCTGAGCACTGCTCCCCAGTGATACCCAGGGACCCACATATTAAGCATGTAGGGTGCTGCTGATGCCATCGTTAGTGGTTTCAGCTCTGCTTCTGGAGATTAGCAGGTACTCAGAAAGCTTTGATGTGTGCTCCTGGCCTTATTTATGTAACTCACAGTTTGTTGTACTGCATCCTTCCTGTTTTCAATCTATAATTATTATTTTGATTAATTATTGACTCTTTTAAAGTGCAAATCATGGACACCAGAATTATTTTTTAATTCATGAAAGAAGAGAAAATATGTATGAACTAGATTTTAGGGTATATTTAAAATAGGAGCATATTTTAGAAGACAAGTAAATTTCAGAGCAATTAGAGTATTTAACATGAACTTTCTAGGCCCAGAACCCTGAGGGGAATAAGAAAGCCAATTAAATTAGATTAGATAATCATGCCTAAATATAAAAGTATAACAGAATCCAATTGTTAAAGAACAACTCTATTAAATTATGATAGAATAGTTTAGATGTCAGTGCAACAGGTAACTATTTGATTATTGACAATAGTATTGATATGGTCTTGAACTTATCCCATTGAGGCTCCAAATTCAACCAGTGTAAGTTTTAGAAACTGCCAATTAAATCCCAGCCATTTGCTTCTGCTGATGTACTGGCCTAGTTTTTAAAGTATTTTCAGTTATTTTTTTAAGAGGAACAGGGCTATCAGGCAAACGGCTCACCAGAGCATCTGGAAATGTTAGCTTAATGACAACTGGTTTAATGCTATCTAATGTGGGGATAAGATTTGAAGCAGAAGCTCACTAAGCCCATTTTGTACAGATTAGTCAAGTGATTCATGTTCTCTGCTACTCCTACCTCTTCACAGGACCAAAACATCTCTTTTGGGAGCAGTCATTTTCCACATCCAACATGTCTCGTTAACTCTTTCTGCATTTTCTTCTTTCCTTGAATGCAATGAAGGGGATGGATTAGCAAATGCACAGCCCAACAATGTGGTAAAGTAACACGGGCATCCTATAAAATAAATTTTTTTTGTCTTTCAGGGTGTCAGTGGAAGCATAGCACCTGAGGTTGTGGGCCTTTTCATTGAGAAAATTGGAGGCTGGCTTCCAGGGTGTACTTGGTTATTGGCAGTGCAAAACTAAAACTCTTTTTCACCACATCCAATTGGAAGGATAATCATATTTGATGGCAGTTTAGTAATGGAATATATTTTGCACCAGCCAGCAGGCTGTCACCATATTCTGTTTAATGCATCAGAAGAATGCTTTGTTCACAGTTTAAGACCAATTCTTGGTATGTTGACCAATTGTTTCTTTCTTTTCTACATGGTCCTCTCTTGATCTCACTTTTTACTGACACCCCTATCTACGTGCATGACAATTTGCTTGGTCACATGGAAAGTTCCAACAGAGTAAGAGTGAGAGTTCCCAAAGGCAAAAGACTTGATAGGCCTGGCTGGATCCCCTTATACTTTCCTCACATTTCTGTACCACTTCCAGGAATCTACCAGGCCCCAGGAGTGTTCCACTGCCTCATTAACTTCACTTCATGGATCCCTCTAGGGATTTTCTCCACAATAAGCTTCAATTTAAAAAATGAAACATGTTTTCATTCATATTCACTTGCTATTGTACCAGTCCAGACTGGCAAATTCTAAGAGGCATGGGAAGGAAAGCAAGCCTGTGGGCAAATACATACTGGGTGCTGCAGAGAGGAAAAGATGTGAGGGCTTGAGAGGTGTCGTGCTCCTGTAAAGTCACAGGCAGGATACCATTTCCATGAACAGTGTATCAGTATGTGTTTTAGAAATGTCTCACTGAAGTCAGAATCCAACCTCAGGTGCTGCTTGGATACAACCAACAGGCTTAGATCCATAAATGTGAAAAGGAAGCAAGACATCTTGGGAAAGTATTAGCACCTGTTGGAATGGGGAGAAAGAAGAGGTCCTTGGCTCACTATCTCTCTAGAGTTGATTTTTTTTCTTAAAAACCTCATTCCCTTTCCTTGTTAACTATGTGGCATGTGTCGCAATCTGATTATACTAATTTCTATCAACATAGCCTTCCACAACGCAGACCTGTGCAAATTACGTTATGAGAAGCTGTAGTTCATTTCCATTTCAGTGGAGCTTGTTAAACAAGCAAAATTATTTTGTAGCAAAGGGAAAAACAATTTAGTGGAATGCAGTCCTAGCATAGGAAGTACATAATATCGTATTTGGGTTGAAACTTTTTCTGTCAAAAATGTCATAACCCTGTAAGAAAGAGAATTAAAATCCCGTTATTTTAATTTACATCTAGCCACGAGATAAGTAAAGTTATCATTGAAATTCTAATTAAATAGGATGATTGACTAAGGTAGGACATCAAAGAAGAGAAGTGAATATGATAAGTCAAAGTCTTATTAATTAGTCCGCGTGGAAGAAATTCCAGGGACGTCAAGCTGAGGCTGCTGCAAGGAGAAAAAAAGCAGACAAGAAAATGTGTGTTTCTTTGAAGTTAGGAACTGAGATAGTGATGGAGGTAATTGTGTCTGACTGGATCCAGTAATGAAGAGCCGTAAATCAGACCTAGGAATCGGAGGAAAGATTCTAGTAACGAATGTGGCTGCCCCCCTGCTGTGAAGAAACAGAATGCAGAGCTAACTAATTGACCCAGTCTATCTCCCAGTAGCTCTCTGTTATTATTTATTAATTTTTAATTTCTGAATTATTTACGTTCTGGGAAATTATTTTTGACAGCCTGTTAGGCGTGCCAAAGTTAATGGAGGATGAAAGGACCGGTACTAGAATTAGCAGGGATGTAGTCACAGGCTACTGAATTTAATGATTTTGGAAGGGAAAATTGATTTCACACAGCGTGTCACTTTATACTACTTTAGGGATACACCAGCTATTTGATTAATTGAGGAATAACCAACTCAAAGTATATTTGAAGTGTAAATGAATCACAGTGCTCAGCTGTTTATTTTTCCCCTTTTCTGATGAGAACACTGAGTTTGCCTAAAGTTGCCGATTAAACCAATACAGGTAGGTCCCATACTCACACCTGCTTATTTTCTTCTGCCTTAAAGAAAAAAAATACTTTCACCATCTGGAGGAGACACGCAATCTTCCATCTCACTTGGGATAGAGTTCATCCTTCCTACACAATGCCTAATTAAACAGGCTTTGTGTGCACGCACCCTCCCCTGTGGAAAGTGTTTAAGACAGAGCAGGGTACTGAGCCCGTGGGCAGCACAAGCAGCTGAGATGTGAATTCTTCATGGTGACAGCTCACGTTTGCTTTTCATCAGCCCCCAAGCTGAAGTCAGGGTCCCTGGCCTACAACATCCCCTGTGTCAGTTCTCCTGGTGCAGCTGTGGTAAATCAGGCCATGCATCTTCCACACAGAGCAATGGAAAAATAAAGGGGCTCTGCACAGCTCTTCCAGGCTTTGAAAACTTCATTTCATCCTTTGTGACAAATGAAGCTAAACCCTGTCTGCTTCTCACATCTAAGCCTTCTGACTATCCAGGCATCAAGGACATAGAGGCAATCTTTCCCCAGCATGCCTACTATGCTGTAGGCATCTCACACCTTTGGGAAGATTCACACTGGAAATGTCTCTAGAGCTGCTTGGGATCATCACCTCACACTGCTCCTTCCCCCAGCAGCAGCCCCCCAAGGCGAGGGGCATGGCCAAATTTTCCCTGACTTAGGGGAAGGATGTGCCCTGTACCCAGGATCAAAGGGACAAAGCGCTCTCACTGCTGGAGTTTCCTGTGGCTGACTTGGGTCAATCACTTAATTAAAGGCAGTGTAATCAGCCGTGTGGGCACTGGTAGTGGTGACCATGATTTTGGGTATCTTTAATGTAATGTCTGCAGCTCACTCAGTGTTGCCTCCCAAATACCTTAACAATCTACTTCCCTAAATACTAGTCCTAACTGGCTTAAATCCAACCTTCCCAGTTCTAAAATAAATGTAATCGATTTTATTAGTTAATAAAATCTTAGGGACTGTGTACGTACAATTAAAGTACAATTCTTTATCTGCACAAGTTTTGGGAGAGTAGTGAACACCAAATACTAGGTGTAGCTGCCCCTTTCCACAAGAAATTATTTAAAACCATCCACCATAAATTGACATGGATCCCACGAAGAGGTGAGAAAGGTATAGGATAGACTCTGTTTCAAGTCTAATAAACAATCAAACCCGTTCAAATTGACTGAGACCAAACTACTGAGTGAGAGGTTAAGTGTAGAGGTATCTGGAATTTTGGACATTTTTCTGCTGCTTTGTTCTTTAAAATAGGAAGGGCTACCTACTACAGCGGATGTTGACCATACAGGGATGAGGGGAGAGACAAAGAATGAAAAAAGGTCAATCATGCATTACTGTACCTTTAAAAAAAATTATATTTGTCTTAATGATTTAAAGATATATTAACAGTGCAGGAAGGTTTTGCTGCTTAAGTTCTCTGAGGAGTTTATAATTCATATAGACATCTCCTTAGTTTGTTTTTTTTTCTGAGCACTTCAGGAGCACTAGGAACTTTTCTTCATGGTGTTTTACCAAGTTGAACATGGAAAGAAGCCTGTTTTTCTCAGTTACCTTCTGGATTATACCAGTGAAAATTAGCTGTGCAAGGAGGATCAACTGCAACAGGTTGCTAAAGGAGGTGCATGACCTGTAGCCTCTGCCTGGCTCTGGGGATTTGTACTTTAGCAAAATTTTCAGCATGTGAGACTGGACTGGCTGCTAGAACAAAAGCTTGATGCAAAGACTATTTTTCCTGTGTCTCCTGAATCTGTGAGATATTTTTGGGTTTTTGGGGTTTTTTTGTGACTATTGCTAAACTTTCTAAAGAAGGAACACTGTGTATATTGTTGCAAAAACAATATGAAATATGGTTTTTGAGCTTGCACATTTTGTTAGTATCACTGAAAGCACACTCACTGCCATAGAATTCAGAAGAGTTTAGCTCACCAGCACCAGAACTGACTGCCCCAAACATAGAAAATGTGAAGTAAATATGATAGCTTAAGGAACAGCAAGTCATATTTTCAAATATTACAAAACAATTAGGCAATTTATGCTACTTGAAGATTTACTTTACAGCTTCAAATTGCTCGATGGAGAAATAAATACTTTTTACAGATAATGCAGAAATTAACCCTAAAATATTTACATTCAACAAATGCAACTTATTTTGAAGAAGATTATTTAGTGTGCTCTGCTGTTCTATAGTGGAATGAATCCATCATAGAACTGGCTTTTCCCTGTTTCAATATTAAAACAAAAGGGATATGCTGACAGTGCAGCACTCTGGGAATTCAGCTCAGAAGTCCAATTAACAACAACTAATTCCCCATACTGCCTATTTACCCCTATGATTTGGCTAGATATAATAAGTTATGCATTTTGCATTTAGGCTTTTAATGCCCAGAGGATAACAAAAATCTATCCTGATCACTTTTGATTTTCATAATATGAAGAGAGAAGAAAGCATCATTCCTTCCCTCTTCAGTTAAGTGCATCCATATCTTTGCGTTAAGTCTATGAATGAGCTGCCTGTCTTCTCCCTGTGCCTTGTTACCCTACTTCTCCATAAATGCCTTCATTCTTCAAGACATGAAGATAAGAATCCCTTTGGATGTGTGTTCTGTATAGCTAGCTACGTGCAAAATTATTCACCTACAAACAGTGATCTATTGCACATTCACTGGACCAAGTCTCCTGCCTGTATTTATTGCCTTCAGCACACACTCTGCTCACACCAGATTTCACCAGGAGCTATCAAGGTACCACCCAGCTGTGAACACATTTTAAAAGCCAAAACTGTAATGTACTGTAAATGGTAATGACCAGGCTATAACATGCTAAAGATTAGGCAAATTTTTCCAATAATTAGAATGATCTTCTGCAACTCAATTTTGTGTACAGTGTAAGTCAGATTAAACCAAATTCTCCAAAGGTAAAAGCCCAGAACAATCCTACACACTTTAGATGCAAAAGGGAGAGAAGCAGAGAGAAAGCAAGTGAGCAAATATGTGCACATGGGGCTTTGGATATTCCTTGCTAGGTGTAACCTCAACTGTACATTAATAATTAGGGACACATTAAAATATCTATCTGTCCAGATACATTTTTATCAGTATTCATCAGGAAACAATTAAGGCCTAGAGGAATTTATGTATTTATGAAGTTTTATAATAAAGAAATAATGCAAATTCACCTTGTTTGACGAGAAATTGGAAGAAAAATTAAATGGTTTGAGAAGCAAACAATGCAGCATATTAAATCATAAAGCACCACACTGACAGAACACAAGATGTGACACTCTGCTGAAAGAAATGGCTGGATCAATGTTAGGTAGCCATGCCTGCAGAGCATCAGGTTACTGTACAGAAAGCTGCCTACAAAATATTTCTGCAACACTGTGCTTTGCTGTGCATTGCAAAAATCCCAGAAGGTGTTATTTTTTCATGAAGCTGTGATGAACTTGGCTTATGCTTGGCATCAGACTGGCTGCTCCTTACGGGGGTTTCTGAGTTGCGTATTTGCAGATTTAAGGCCAGACTTTCAGAGGGGCTCACAGCCAGCTTTCCAAGCACTTGGCTGCCAGGCTGCAAGCCTGGCTTCCCACAGGTCCAGGAAGCAGAAAGACTCAATGGAAACCAATCTCCTGTGAACAACCCAGACTAACTGGCTGATCAGCATGTATGCCTGTGACAGAAGCTGAGACAGCTGAATGCAGTATTTCTGACACAGTCAGATGTGAAGTTTACTACCTGTCTGCACAGAGATGGCAGGTGCTACAAGCTGCTGAAGGGAAGTGTTGGCTTCATCTTATTCTTGAGCAGATTTTCTGATTCCTCTGCACCTTCTTCCCTGTGAGCAGCAAAAAGAGCAGAAGTTGGACAGGCTGATCCCAAACAGGGCTCTGTGGAGGGCAACACAACACCCCCATTTTTGTAACACCCCATGGTCAAACCTCCTGCTTGCTGGAAAGTGGAGGATGGCAGCACTAATGATTCTCTCCCTTCTAAAGCTGCTAGATTTTAAGTGCTTTGAGGAGATTGAAGTCAAGCATTAAATTTTGATTAAAGGGACACTGCCAATTTAAATTAATCTTAGAATTTAGGATTTGTAACAAGCAGGCAAAGGTGGACGAGAGCTTGCATGTTGGATGTAAATATTTCTTTTCAGCAGGATGAAGACCTTATCTGCTGAGAACAGGGGGCATCAAATTTAACTTGAATAGAAAACCTAACCACTTTAGTTTTGCTGCTGAGGGAGAAAGAATGTAGATGGGGAGATACCATTAAATTCCCAAATGTAACAGTGCACCAGTTAAATTTTGTGTGTGAAAAGCTTTCTTGTTTGTTGCTTAATGTGGTTTTCAGTGACGAAAAGCCATCCTAAAGTCCTATTTGAAAGAATTTATGAGAGAGTAGAGTGACAGGAAAGGTTAGTACAGGTGAGCTGGCACATGGACTAAATGCCTTCCACCTGCTTTTCCTTTATCGAGAATACTTAGAGATGGTGAAGCTACCTAGTGTTAAATGTATGGTTTACTGCAGCTGATGAGAGAGCATCGAATTACTTTCATCAATCAGAGACATTTTCTGCAAATAATTTTGCCTATAATGAGATTCAAATCTGAACCAAGTTTGTCAAGGGAAGAGCCTAAAAGGCAGCAACTCACCATAACTTCAATGTACACTAGCCTTATGTAAAGAATATTACCCAGAAATGCTCATTCTCAGAAAAACTATGGAAATGTGAATCCAGACCTTCATCTGATAAAAACCAGCACACTGAACAGAGATATGCTGATTTATGATAGCCACAGGTTTGATCCTATATCCCAACAGAATTAGCTGCAGCCACAGAAATCTTCTACAGTAAAGATCAGTTTGATCTTGTTTCAACCAAAAGCTGGGTTTTTGCTGCAGAGTTCTCTGCTATCTTGGCAATACCCAATTGAACAAGCCTTTCAAAGAAACAGGCAAAATAAATCTGAGTGAAAGGTAACAATGGCCCTGATTTTCTTTTAGTTCTTCTTAAAATACAAAAAAAATGAATCAGACCTCAGATAACAGGACTTGTGGCTTCAAATGCATTTTGAATGCAATGACACTACCCCTCCCAGGATCCATGCAGCAGATGAGAGGTGCTTCTGAAAGCTGTAGCATTAAGTATATAGGATATGTAAGAGGAAGAATGAAATAAGGCCATGCTACTGCTCTGGAGATGGTAGAGTGAAGAAGAGTGCTTAAGCACAAATTGAAAACTACTTGTTAAACAAGGTTAATTTGTTCTCCTTCCAGAGTAAAAAATGGCTTCAAACACTTCTAAACTAGGTCATTTGACTGCTCAAGAAATACATGGTGCTAGGCAGCTGTCTTTAGCAACAAGTTTATTGGAGAGTTTGATTGCATCCCAAAAGCATGCTAGATATTTCTGACCATATCAAAGAAAACTCAACTATGTTATCAAGGCACACTAATGAGGTGGTTTGTTTAATTGAAATACTTTAAGTTTCCATGTAGTACAGCATGAAAAAATCATTATTTTCATTAGATGAGCTACTCGTTAGCTGAAAATCTAAGTTACAAAATATCACAGTGTGAGATAATAAATATATTGTAAAACACATTAAATCCAGGTTATTAAAAGGAAGTTCTAGTTAAAATATAGAGCCACGTGACTTGGGCATGCTTCCTTGTACTAGGAATCAGGTTTGGTTCTTTGAAAAATTGAGCCAAACCCAAAGGACCTCGCCATGCTTTCACTGAAATAACTGTCAAAACTCTGACCCATTTTAGCCTGGATAAATTACTTTGTTATTCTGTGTCACAATCCTGTACTAATGGGGTTTGTGTGTAGCAGCTGGAAGTTCTGAGGCTCATTGAAAGACCCCCAATTTTAGCCTTGAATTCATTGCTGCTCTGATGCAATCATTAACAGCAAGTCATGAAGCACTTTATAGCTTGCAAATTTAGGGGCAAATGTTTACCTAAAAGTGTAAGACATGGAGGATTTGTGAACTTCATGTGAAAACATGCATCTCCATGAGATATCTCACATGTGTTTCCTGAGCAGGAGTTTAAGAGCTATACTGGTCTCATCAAGAGGGTGCAATTTGAATCCATGATGAGATTAGATATAAAGGGAAAACAAATGGCTGGAAGGGTTCTCTAGAGCCCATCTAGTCCAATCCCTCTGCTCAAAGCAGGGTCAGCTGGAGCACTTTGCAAAAAGCTGTGTGGAGTTGGGTTTGGAATGCCTCTAGAGATGGTGACTCCACAACCTCTCTGAGCAACCTGTTCCTGTGATTGACCACTTTCATGGTAAATAAATTATATCTTAAATATAAATTGGATTTCCCATATTTCAATATTGGTTGTATTTCAGGTTTGGGTTCTTTATTCTCCCTCACTCAGTATTTCTACAGATTAGTAAGATTCCCCTTGAGCTTTCTCTTCTTAATGAGCTCAGGGTCCTACTGAGAGTTCTTCCTCATCACTTGCATTTAAACACTGACTTGAGATGAGGACAAAATTGTATTTTGGTTATCAATTCACAGCTGGGCATGGTCCATATGAAAAAAAGACTAAAGTAAGGCTCTGGTTCAACTATTGTTTTATGTAATTCTACAATGAGGCTGAGTTTATCCTTCATCCCTGCACACCCCATGCCACCCCCTGTCTTTTCTATGTCTTACACTAATGAGGGCATGTTGTCCTCAATTCTCATAGCAATGGTTCCTTCCTAACTTAATGCTACACATTTGCCAAGGGATCTTCTCTCTTATCTCGCTCATGCTATTTGTCTCTCTCCTCTCCTGCTGAGAGATTAGTCCACCAGCCCTGGGAAAGGTCCTCATAGCATTACTTTGTCACTGATCCAGCCAGCACAGGTCACCAGGACTGTGCAGAGACAGCGACAAGATTTAGAAGCTACATCTTATCTCCCCAGGAGTCCTGGGCATGCATGTTGGCAGCCAGGGATGTTGACACATCTTCACAGCTATTGCTCTTCCTGTCAGCTAAAGTAGAGTCAAGTCAGTGACACTGAATGGTGCCACCAAGAGCACATGGACATGGAAGAGGTACAGCACGAGTGCTGGAAGATCCCCTTAGCCAGCGAGCCAGACAGCGATTCAGGAGAGGGTACAGATTACAGATGGCACAGTAATCTCACAACTGGCCAAATTTGGAGCCTAAGCAATACTTATATGGAGATGAGCATGCATTAAAGGCTGCCAGTGTGACAGCAGAGAGGGCCAATATTTCGGCTTCCCCAGGAATGGGCATGCTGCCCTCATAGAGCCACCTGCTGAGATCAATCATGCCAAAAATGCAAGTAATCCTGGTAAGGCAGGTGCCTGGGGGGATCAAATCCTTAGTCAAAACCAAAAAAAAAAAAAAAAAAAAAAAGGGCAAATCTCTGAGCCCCAGGCCATCTTCATACACCTGGCAAGAGCCCCTCTGCAGCCAGCCTGCAGACTGTAAACTCCGGAGGTTGGAGTGCAGAGGATGAGAATTGCATCTCCTGCTCCTGCCTCTTCACAGTTATGAAAACAGACGTTTTTCCTTCTTCCACAGAAACAAAGTTGCACATTTTAGAGTTATCTCTCGCTCCTCATTTTCTGTGGGTTTTGTTAAACATTTTTAGAAGTCTTTCCTTTTTTTTCCCTACTGGGGCCAATAGGGAGGTGGCTTGCAGATTAGTACAACTGTTAGCTCCCTTTAATAGGGCTTTTCTTATCCCATTTAAGTAGAATAAAGAAGCTTCATTTGTTAGCTAAAAAAAAAATCAGGACCTTAATTCTTGATCATTGCTCCCAAGCGGACCCAGTTGGAATTCTCTCATCATCACTGATCAAGTCTGGACTTTTTTTTTTTGCTATTCAATTTCATTTGCTTTCATCATTTCAAAGCACTAGCAGACTTTCAGCCCTGCTGAAACATAGGATGGGGCTTTAAGTACATTGCAGTGAAATCCCTATAGCAAGGGAAAACTGGTGCATAGCATTTAGCTATGTACTATCTCTTCCATAAAACCTGAATTTACATTATATTATAACTCATCTGCTGACTCATTTTATCATAAAAATAAATATTCCATTTGGCTCTTCAAATTATTTATTTGATGCAGAAAGACTGTCCATCAATTCCTCTGATTTCAGATCTGGGAAAAATTTTATCTCAGAGCAGCATAAAAATCTTTCTGGTTACTAAGCTGCAGTAGATCACCATCTGGATCCACTGCTCAAATAATACCCATGGAATGTTTCTCATGTCATGGATAAACTTGCTCTGATGTTTTATAAATGTTGGGGATTTGGGGTTTTTTTACAGATCCCAAGATGAGTTTGCAGAGAAAATCAGGACAGAGATCAAGTTTGCAAAACAGTTTTCCAGTTAGGATACAGGTCATCTAGGCCCCTTCTCCAGTTTCTTGAGCCTATCATTTCCTAAGTGAGGAGATGCCAGAGCAGTTTTTGAGTAAAATCTCCTCAGATCTGCTCTGTGAGTGCTCCTTGAGGATTAATATTGCCAAAGCTGTTAGCTCTTGCACATGGGAAAAGCTGTTTTGATAAGCTGATTGCTGGACCATTCCTGGTAAGACCAATGCAAAGCCTGTCATCATTTTTGTTCTTCAGGGTCCTTGTAATTTTCTGTATGGGCAAGTCCCTGCTTCCAGAGAGGGTCTGAGTAAGACAGAAGTGCTCTGTCTGCTCAGCCTCTGATGCTTTTCAGCTTAGATTTTATGCTGAGGGTTCTCATCTGTGTTTTTAGGTTTCTCCCAGGTGTTTCAAGACTTATGTGCCTGAAGGAAGTCATCAGCATCAATGTTGGGGGCATTAAAGATGCTGACGTGGCAGAAACAATACAAAATACATGTTCCTTCAAGCACACCTGGCAGAGAGAAGGAGACACTGCTGAAGACTTGCAGGCAGGAGTGTGCCCTGCAGAGAGCCCTTTGCCCAAGAGCAAACAAGCACACTGCTCCTTGCAGTGAGCGTTGGCACACGGCTCCACCTCAGCCCAGCTGATACCACCCAAATGCCCCAGAGTTTCAGTGCTCCAGGTCTGCAGTCAGCTTGTGGTTTCTCCTTGGAGGGCTGGACTGTGGGAAAAGAGCTCTCTTGCACCTTGCCAGAGCATGGGAACAGCTGCAATTCGAAACATAGAAATACTTTTTTACCCCAAGCAGTTTCCAATTAATGTGCAGATGGAAACCACATAGATGGTCTGTGGGAGAGAATTCTTGCTTGGCAAAAGATGGATTATTGTTTTTATGAAATGCCATAAGAGCTCTCAGAGCAGAGGGCTTTTTTTTTTTTTTTTTCCAAGATCCCAGCTTCCCATTCAGGGTGCTCAGATTTATACTGAAGGACTAATGTTTCTGGAATTGTAAGCAAGTCAATTTATGGATCTGGGATGCAGAAGATAGTTAAGAAAATACAGGTTCTGTAAAAATTACACCATTTTGTATACAAGGGAGGAAGAAGTAAATTGGGCTGGGGAAGCCTGTCAGAGCTTAAGGGTCATTGGCAGAAGAGGACCTAGAAACATCAGTGGGCACCTATCAAAACAGTGGGAAAATTAAGGAAGCTCAGAGAAGTGAATCTTCTCCCACTCTTACCTGGAATCAACATCCAAAATAGGTGGAATTTTGTTGTAAAATCATCTTCAGATCATCACAGCTTTACCCAGAACACATAATTTTTCACTTTTAAATTCCACAATGAAGATGATGTCTTCATTGTGAAAGTGGGACAGTTTCACCTCAAAAAATGTCAGGTCATGTTGTTCACCAATATGAATCCCCTGCCATCCTGTGTATAGCTGAAAGTGCTAGCACCTGTGAATATTAAATTTTTTTGTTTGAAAGGACAAGAGGAGACTGAGGATTCTAGTTTTAGGCTTTAGACCTAAACAGTTTAGACTTGATTTTTTTTCCTCAAATTTCCCTTTATGTAAAACAAAAACATATTTAATCTTTGCTTGCCCATTCTGATTTTTCAGATAATTACCTCCACATAATTACTTTGCAAATAATTAATTTGTAAACAATTATTTGCAAGTCTTTAGAGCTCTTCAGATGATAAAGTCCTAGAAAAATACAGGACATGATAATCTGTTCTGTCTTCTTTCTCCTAGCATCACTATAACTCATTCTGTTCCTCTACATTTTTCCACAAATACTGCCAAAGAAGGAATGATGTTGCCAAGGAATCACAGTGCCAGAGAGTGGTTTTGAAGTCAAGAGGCACATTTTCTTCTGAGTTCTTCTTTTTAGGTAAATGCATTATCATTCTAGTTTCCAAGCATGACTAATATAGCTAATGGCTCTTTCATCCACTGACATTTGAGCTGATTAGGTCAGGGTGAAGGTAAAGGGCCTTTGCCATAATGTATGTGGAACACATTGTACATAGACCCCTCCAAGCAGCTTCCACCTGGCATCATCATGTCCCAGATGGATTGTTTCTAGTTATTGTAACAGGTTGGTAATTAGTTGGGTTATTAATATTACAGGTTCTCCATAAGCATATCAGCATATCCCAGGGAAGGATTTTTCCTTCATGTATGGAACCTAAAAATAATGCATTAACAAATATGTCAAAAAGTAAAATTATAAGCTTAGTTTGGAACTGAACATATGGGCTTTTAAAAATAGTGATATTTTTTTTTCTGGAAATAAAACTCTATGCTGAATTTTGTTGTTAATAACTGCAGTTTAGATTTTCTGCAGATGTATCCATTCTCAATAGAGGGCAGTAGAGGATGAAAATGTAACTCTTGGCATATTCACTTTGTTGTGTTCGGATCAATTCTCTAATATTCTTTTAACTGGCTTTAAAATGGATCCTTTCATCTTGAAAAAGAAGGAAGCAAGAGTGTTGGCCATCTGGGAGACACTCTGCCAACACTCAGATGTTCACATCCTTCTGTACAATTTACTCAATCAATGCAACATCAAGTTGTGCTGGGTGGATGGGAGAGTGAAAGCATGGGAAGAAAGGAATAGGGCTTTCCTTGTAGGGGAAACTCACTAGTCCTGTGCCTTCACAAGGGAAAAATCCTGTCATTGCTCCATGTCTGCAGTCCATTAGCTCATAGTAACCCTGGGAAACAATGCTGAATTCTCTCAGTGAAAACACATGGAAAGGTAGAAACTTCCCGTGCCCGTGTCGCTATAATTATTCTGCCAGAAACAGTAACAGACTTAACTACCCAGAGGTTTTCCTTACAGCTGGTGAACTGTGCTGGCTTCAGCCCTAGCTGTGCAAGCCAGGTAGCCCAGCTGGGTGCTGGGAGGAGGTGGCACTGCCCCTCACAAGCAGGTGGGAGCCTTTGGCCTTGACAGACTGGCTGTTGTGCTCAGGGCAGAGAGAGGAAGGGGTGAGACAGGGCTGCAAAAGGAAGCCAAAGCCTGATGGAAGAAAGAGCTGGGACATCTAGAAACTGGGATACAGCCAAGATGGGAAAGACCATGATGGAGCAATAGCAGAGCAGAGTTCTGAGCAGCCCTTTGGATGTATTGAAGTCTAGACTAAATACCATAATGGAGACTCTGCCTTTTGCATGCATTCACAAGCACCTCCATGGGGTGTCCTTGGCAGAAGTTAGGCTGTCTTGGATACGTGGCTAGGACTGCACATATGCTTGGTTGATTTATGATGCATATCACAATAGCCTAATCTAGTACCAAGGGTTAAAAATACCACAGTCCTTTCCAGAACATTCACTGTGAAAAGGAATGAGTTTACCTTTTTGTACCTGCCAATCATAGATACGTTTGACATCCCAATGCCCTCTTCTCCATTTTGCATCTTGTTCCCTCATATTCATTTCCTGCCTTGCAGTGCCCTTCCCATCACTGCTGTCTCAGATCTGCTGTTTCTTGTAGTTCTGACACGTGCAGCTTCAGTGCTGACAACACATTATCCTCTCTGTACCATCATCACGTCATGCCTGATCTATCATCCCTGACCATCTACCTCTGCTAGATCCCCATCATTCACACTTAGCCTTCCCAGGTCTTCTTAATCAGCAATGATAATTAAAACTTGCCAGAGACCAGGTAAATTACTGCATATTATAGCTCTCTGACTACTCTTCTTGTTCTAGTGCAGAACAGCAGACAGTGCCTGAGGTAGCCCATGGTGATACACCAGTAAAGTCTGTGTATTCAGGTTTATCCTCCTCAGTATTTACTGAGAAATGCAGCAAGTCTACTCCAGATTACAACAAAAAGCAAGAGAAGGACAGGAAAGAAGAGTCTGTTGAGAATTTGGATGGGGCAGTTTAAAGAATTTGCGGTTTTGAGGGAAAAGTCACAAATGTCAGGTGAGAACTCAGTTTAGAGGCAGATTGTGAAATGCCCTTGGAAGATACATAAGAAAAAGAGGGAAAGAGTTGCCTCAAAAGGATGAGGAAGAGGATGCCCATATGATGACCTTCCAGTGGAATATGACAGCAATATAATGTGGGATAAGAGAGCAAGTCCAAATCTCTCACTCCAGTAACCAGATCTGGTCATTCTTCCATAAAAGGCAAAAAAACACATAAACAGAAAGGCAAAACCACAACTCGCTGAATCATTTTGGACAGGTATTTGCTTGCATCAGCCAGAATTCTACTGGTGCTCCTTTTCCATTATATCATATGTACTAAGCTTAAATGGGCTGCGCTTTGAAAAGAGAAAAATTACAATATTTTCCTAAATAGCTCACTTTTCTGTAAATGCCAATATGAAAATGGCCAGATAGTTCACTAGAGAGAGAAGCAAGATGCTGATGTCTTCTCAGTCCCTGGTGGCTGAGCTCCTCTGCCTTATAGCTACCCTGTTGCAGCAGATCTGTTCAAAGCTGAAGAAGTCCCACTGGTGATGCTGGCACACGATCCCAGCGATGAGAGCTGCCTGCTGCGGATGCATCAGTGCAGCCAGCTCAATAGCACATTTTCCCGCGAGGTGCTAAGACTGGTTGGGACAGTAAATAATTAGCTTTTCTGCCTTTGGCTATAGAAATGATTATGATTTTTTAAGCAATGAGAGTGATTGAAGAAATTTCTGTTTGCTTTCTCTTAGTTGTGTTGCAAAGTTTAGCTTCAAGAAGGAAAATACCCTCAGAGAAGGTTGACAGGTAGGAAAATATAAAGATGCTAAGAAAGCAGAAGAAATTCGGGGAGCATTAAAAGCTGGGGGAGAATGTCCTGATAAAGGGGGATGACTTTCATAATAAAGGAATGATCTCATTCAGTCCCTGGCTTCAGGGAAGTTAGTTTCAAGCTGTACATGAAAGTTCATTTTTTGGCAGAAGTTGCTTTCTCTTTAATTTATTTATTTTTGTAAATTTATCCTAGTCCTCTTTTTTTTTTTTTTTTTTTTTTAATTAACAGAATGTTGAAAGCTACTGTAGAGAGAAATTGTCTTTATTAAGACACATAGGATTTAATCTCAGAAGTATACTACCTCCCCCATGGCCTGCTCAAGGCTGCCTGCTTATGCCTCCTCTGTTGATGGCAGTTCTGCCTCCAGGACACTTGTCCTCTCTGGCAGACTGGCAGTAAGGGGTCCCTTGATGCCACATTTTGCAAGCTTGGCTCTTGATCAACCTACTTGGCATGGCAATGAACCTGGAGGTACTTCATGTTTTTCACACAATGCCTCATGCTTGTTAACTTTATGTCTTGCTTTGTCAAGTGAAATCAATATTAGTAATAAGAAATCCATTAGCGATTAATTATAAATGAATTATCATTCCCTGAAAAATACTTTGAATGTAAAAAACACTGTAAGACATTTTCTAAAGGTTCCCTGTTAACCTCCTCTGTTGCAGAAATGCTTTCTAATGGTCTTCAAACCCTTACTAAAGCATTCGGTTTTTTCAGCTGTTCCTCCACTTTGCCCTTGACCCACCGACTGGCTGGGTCAGAAGACACCTTTCCCCAGATTAATTTAATCCCACTGTTATTCGGGCACAGCAAACACCACATTCCTTCTGTTGTTGCAAACAGGGCTACAAATCTGACCACACAATGGTGGCTGGTGCACACTGACAAGCCCGATACAATAACATCACAGGAATCTGCATTGAAAACTTCCTCGGGGTGACAGTGAGGGCCCAGAACATTTTTCCTGAGGTATGATACCTAAAATGTGTAACTGCATTATCCCACCATGGCACCATGACCATTTTCCCTGCTGGAAAGACTGGATTGGTTGTGATTGCAGACTGGGGATTTCTTTCAAGCCAGTGGGAGAAGCTGAATGAGGCTCCTCCAAATCCTTCTGTCAGGAGACCAAAATGTATTTTACATCTTATGGAGGAATGTTAAGAGGATGAACAAAGAGAAAAAAGTGGGACTTTCTGCTAAACAGACTAGCTGTATGGCTTTAAAAACTCTTTCCAGAAAAGCTGACACAGGGAATACTTAATTTCTTACTGTTGAAATGACAACAGGGTGACTGGAGTTACCAGTTAGAAAAAGCAACTACACCCAGCTCAAATCTTTTCACTTCAAAGTCCTTCTTCATAAATTTATAAAGCTGCAAGTCTTGGAAAGAATCACCTGCAGTCATTTTCTTCTATACCTTCCCATGAGTCAGAATAAGGTTTAGCTACCTCCTCCCTGTAAAGTGTTGGTCTAACCTGTTCTCAAATCTGCCAATGAAAGGGTTCAATACCCAGACAAAATCTAGTTCCGAAAGTATAGCTTAACTTTTTTTTTTTTCTTGCAAATGATGTTGATGTTTTTTATCCTTCTCACAGTGGCCATGGGAGAACAAATGATGGCTGTCCTCTCTAAAGCAATTGTTTACATATTGAAAAACTCATACATTTTCCCCCATAGTCTTTTTCCTCTAGACTAAACAAACTCAGTTTCTTTAACATTTCCTCATCACTCATGTTTTATAATGTTTTTATCATTCCTGTTGCCTTCTTCTGGACGGTCTCCAATTCATCCACATCCTCAACTCTGCTGGGCCCTGCCTGAAAATCTGTTGCTAAGAAAAATGCCACACTTCTAAGTGAGATGCTAGAGATCTGTTTCCAGATTTAGCACTTTTACATGGTAGATGTAAGCATTTTAGTTTCTTTTAGTACTGATATATATATACACATATATAATAAAACAAACAAAACAACACAAAGTCTCACATTCTTGAAGGCAATTTGTCAGTTTTGCACTTCAGTGGCTACTGTCTTTATAAAACCTGTGTTCCATGGCATTTCCTGCACCCAGCAGCATGGCTCCTGAGCCAGTCAGAGGTCTTGCAGTCAGCAACCCTTGTAGAAGAGCCTCTTACAAGGCTATGTAATTAAAGTCAGCATTCAAAGCACTTCAAATAATCAAAAAACCTACACACTCCCAAACAGAGGCAAAATCAAAGAGCCTGTCATAGAATCATGGAATGAAACCCAGCAGCCCTGAAGGCATGGACTACCAACCTAAAGAAATTACATGCCAACAGAGGGAAATAGGGGAGGAACTAATGGCATCAACAGTTGAAAAAGAAACAAATTCAGGAGATTTTAAAAAGGGAGTAACTGGACTACCAAATTACATATTTTGTAAGTATTTAGGATAAGGAGGAACATGTGTGGTTAGTGTGCTCAGTCTTGGTTTAATCCTGACCATGAAAAGCATTCGGTGGTTCCTCCTTGGTACCAGTCATGGCTACCAGCAAACACTTGTGTAGTTTTGAGAGGTCCCACACTCACAATAAAACCAGAAACATGCTATTGTCTTCTTGCTGAGCTTAGAAAAGGGACTGTGCACTCAAAAGCCCATCTGTTTTATAGACTAGTATGAGCTACAAACCTCATCACATCAATAACCTTAAGATGTTGTAGCTGCTATGATAAAGCTTGCAACTTTTGCTGGTAGCTTGTTTACTCAAGAGGAGCACACAATTCAAGAGCAGTCTCATTTGCAGAGATTTCTTTTTCTTCTGTGGGCTGACTGAAGTTGCACAAAATTTTCAACAAAATACAGAGTAGGCAACTCATATCTGATTCAAACTCTTTATCAAAAACACTTCCTTGACCTCCTCTTCCAGGAAAATTCATGGATCCCTGCATATAAATTCAGTGATCTGTTCACTAAGCTAAGCAACAGCTTTATCACCCATACATTAGCTCAAATTCCACGTTGTCTACATTATGAAGTTCTTTTAAATGCTAAAACTGGGACCAACTCATCCTAAGGGTGAAACCAACAAAAAATAATTTGGTGCAATTAATTTAACAGACTTTCAGCCTGATGATGCTTATTTAACCAATGTGGATGAAAGCAAAATTTCCCCACAGCCCCTTCTAAACACCTCAACTAAGAAAATAAGCATAAGTGTGGTAAAGAGCATGCTGATACCCCAAGGGACCAGAGAAAGTGCAACAACAGAGTGCCTTATACAGAAGGGGGAGTGTTAAGCATGTTTAAACCAAACATTTCTTTCCCTTTCCTTTGGGATAAAACTATTTCCCATGGAAACTAAGGCTGTGCCCCTACATGTGTAGCCTGGGGAGAGATGCTTTGATGTGAAAGAGAATCCTGGTAAAGTACCGGATGCAGGAGCCAATGTGGAAATAGGAGGGACTTCCAGAAGCAGGAAAAAGCATTGTCCCAGAGGGGCTTCCATCACCCCCCCACAGGTCATCACTCAGACTGTCTGGCTAGTTTCCTCCTGACAGTCACTTTGCTATAAGGAAAGTCTTGTCTCAGACATGGGGCATAAGTTTATAACTTTTCCTTTACTTTAGATAGCCAAATGAATATGAGATTTTATGGCATAATCTAGATATAAAAAACTAAAGTGAAAATGTCACAACTTATAAACCAAATACTACTATTAAATGTACCACAGAAAGCTTGGAGAGGCTTCAGAAAAGTAGAAGTGCTGCAAATTTGATTTAGTCTAGGGAAAAGGGAGAGTGATTTAATTCTGTAAAACTTTAGCAATAACAAAAAGAAATAAATTTGAGAATCAGCATGAAACTCTCACAAGTGTGTACACTCTTATGCTTTTGGAGCTGTGTGGTCTATATGAAGGGAACCTGCACATAGTGTGCAGATGATTTACTTTAGGTTATTAGTCTCCAAGGCAGATTGTGTGGGGGATCTGCATGTAAACACTTGCCTAGTATTGCAGGACTCACAGTCCAAGAGGAGCCTGTTCTGGAGATAAAAAGTTCTATGCTGATTCTCCCATGTAACTCTTAAAAAGAGCCCAACATTATTCTCTGCTTTCTTCAGCTGCCACTGAGATGAGTGCTGGTCATGGCCTAAACTCCACTAGTGGCTTAAACAGAGAGCTCTGCTAGTGCTACCACCTGACATAGAAGGAGCAGAAATGCTCCTACATGCCCATGAGCAGATTACGGTCACATGTGGAATCTGTTCAGCAGCAGCAAAACAGAGAATGAACCATGATAACTTGTAATTGTACAGTAAGTCCCTCTTCACCCTCCAAGTTTTCACCATTGTCAAGATTCATACGGGTGCTGGTTGTGAAACACTTGCTAGGAAACTGAAGTATCATTTGATCAGAAGACCTTATCTAGGCACATGGGCCACATCTAAGCAAATGGCCCTATGATGGCAGTGGTTGAGGTTTTCATAATTTCTTTGTATGCTGTGGCTCACACTGACACATCCAGTGCCATTTCTGTGACAAAGACTTTGCCAGTGCTCCCTCCCTGAGTGAAGTCTGGTACCTTGTTTTGCATTGAGATCAATGTATTTGTTTTAGCTACTTAAATGAACTTGTTGAATTATTTCTTTGGTGACTTGAGAGGACTTCATATTAGTGACTTTTGAGGCTAACAAATTAGGTGTATTTATTACTAAGTTTGCACTTTGTGCCTACCTCACATAAATTCAGTACATTAGCTATCTTCAACATCATTCACATTTACTGTCTACTAAATAGATTACTGCTTTACCCCATGTTCTTAAGGGTATACAGAATATTGGCATATGGATCTCTAAGCAACATCTCTGCCTGAAGTTATGGGGAGCTGGAAGAGGTCAGAGTTCCTGAAAATTGAGCCACAGGATCAACATCACAGCTTAATCTTTGTGGTCACAGCTAAATCTGATGTCCAGTTGACCACTCAAAGTCCTTTGAAATAAGACCCAGAGACAGAAGAAACTCCAAGCCCTTCTGCACAAGGACTGGTTTCCTCTCTCTCTTTAGTGGGAGTAACAGAATCTTATTCTCACATAGGGAGCCCTGAGGTGTATTTAATTAATGCTCATTATGAACTCTGAGAGGAGGGTGAGACATAAACATTATTATAGCTTCAAAGCCTATGGGGATCACTCAGGTTTTACTCAGGTCTCTTATGCTGGCAGAGTTCTTATTGACCTCCGGACAATGCAAATATGTGGAACAAAGTGTTTAGAATTTGGCCCATAATGTACCTGTCTCTGCCTTGGGCTGGACTTGGCTCTAATCCATTCTACATTCTTTGAGTCTCATATATTCATTGATTAAAGCACCAAGAGCCTTCAGAGGTGTTGCTCCACAAGCAGTGGAGCTCATTCAAACATTGCTCACTATCAAACAGTCTAACCCTATTAATAATAACTTTAAAGAGAACAGAGAAAGAAGAGACAAGAAGTAGATTCAGTTTAATAAGATTTTTCTTTTGCCCAAGTTTTATGTTCCTTTCTTTTATCTTTTTATCAAGGCAACTGTATTCTGAAAAGCCTGAGGGTACAATAAACAACAGAAGGTGATGCAATGGCTGCTCATTATTGCTTGATGGGTGAATCATCCTACTGGCTGTTATCTGCATTATTGGAACAGATCACTCAAGGGCTGCACTGAACACGGGCCACAAAATGTAACTCTGCACTAATATCAGGATGTGACACGTCAGTCTCTTTATTTCTAGATGAGTTTCCTTTCAATTGCACATCGATAAAATCACAAGAAAGGGTGCCCATTGAATATATTAAAAATTATACCTGGGTATAATTTTAACAATGCTCAGTTGGTACTGACTGGTCAAATCCAGCAACCTGTGCTTACACTAGTGAGCAGCTGTTAATGCAAAAATTTATATTGTTTCAACTGCTCCCTTTTCAGAATTAGTACAGAGGTTTTTTCCTACCCCACCCTGTTGTTTTACATAAAATGCCACATCCTACTTAATTTTTATGGTATACTAGGGTACTTTTTTGCCCCCTGGGTTTTATGAACATTGTACTATTGGAACTAAATTGAGAGTGGAATGTTTCCACAAATTATATGTGGGTTTAAAAAATGCCAATGTAAACATATTTTACCAAAACAAAAATTACTTCTTTTATCTTTCTCACACATGATGCCTAATCAACATGAAGACCTCCATAATTAAGATCCTAAGACCTGCCTTGCCTGGCAGAAGAGGTTGTTCTGTGTGTTTATACCTGAGGTCCTCTAACTAAATGACAATTTTGATGTAAAAATACTGATTTTTGGTGTTAACTATACAATTTAGCAACTATGATATGTTTTAGTTTGGGTATTTAATTACACAACCTATTGTCTTACATCTGGAGTCCATGAAACACTTCAGGTCCTTCAGGAAACAGGCACAGAGGCAGCAAAAAAAATTTGCAACTTAGGAAGTGACTCTGACGAGCCGTCTCTAGTCAGCCTCTGCAAACCAGATCTTGTTTACTCCACAGAATTTGGTGGTATTTTTTCCCATTTGTTTCCTGTGAGTCTTTGTGCGCCCTTTCCCAAACCAAAGCTTTCAGGGTTTGAACTAATAGCTGCAGTACCATCAGCTGTTCCCTGGGAGAGGGATGTGGCTGCATGGCTGTAATCAGACCACCGAGTGCCTAGAGCAGAAAGAGAAGCTTACACCTCATGCTGAGCTGTCTGTGAGGAATGAGAAATCAGGACAGCATGGACTTAATGAACTTATGCCATTGCTTAGAGACGAGACCCACTGCACTGTCCAGTACTCACATAAGGACATTTTCTCTCTGCACCAGGGAAGAGATGTCTAACAGCAAAGGTGTCTAAAAGGCTTTGCTAGTCACATCACCAATGAAGGAATTAAGATGACACTCACAGTTGCCTGGCCCAAACCAGCATGCAGTGGTAGATCAGGGCAGGGCCACAGAACTGGGCTGTACCCACCTACAGCAGTCCAGCAGCCCATGGGTAAATGGCATGGCTGTCCCAGCTCTGTCAGGTCTCCCCACTGCAGCTGCAGAAAAGCCCAGGATGGGGTTAGGACTGGTTTCTTGAAGCTGAGTTGGACAGCCTTTCCCTCCCTGTGAATAACATATTCCTAAAGGAGCAGCACAAAGTCATGTGCTACATACAATCATTTCATTTGGAAGAAACCTTTAATATCATCAGGTCCAAACATTAACTCAGCACCACCAAGTACACCATTAAACCATGATCTTTAAAATCCCTCCAGGAATGGTGACTCTACCACTTCTCTCTAATGTTTCCTTAGTCTGACTACAAGAAAGCTGCAAGTTATCATCAAGGCTAGTTATTCCCCTGTTTCTGTTGCTAAACTCAGCACATTTCCACAGCTGCTTGGATTTTGCTGCTTAAGGCATTGTCCACCATTTCCCCAGCCTCCTTACTGCACCCCTTCTCACACCACTGAGAGCTCAGGACCACAGCTAGCAGGACCAATACATATTTCACTTGCTGCCAGAGACACCTTAGCTTCCTTTCATTTTCTTTTTACCAGTTTAAATAAAGTCAAGCTCCAACAATGAACACAGTGGGGCTGAACATACACCTCAAATTATCCAGGAGAAATTCACCACTCCAGAAATCACTGTCTATTAAGCTGACCAAACCACAAGAGATAAAATGTCCCTGAGCATTTACTAACACATTCCTCTTGTCCCTTCTGCCAACCCGAGGTAGAGCTGGGCACGCAGGCAGAGCCCTGCCCATCCCCACAGAGCTCTGGTCCCACCACACCGTGCAGCCAGACAGGCCCCATGGCCACCTCAAGGAAACAAGCAAAGCTCTGCCATGATACAATGGCCATCTTCATCTGGATGGTACAACATAAACTATATTTGGAGACCAGAATGTGGCTCTGGTGCCTGCCTACTGCTGGAGTTCCTTTCAGCTGCATGTTTTAAAGAGCAATTTGGCTTTTACATTTTGTTATGATGTCCAGCAGAGAAAGAAACTTCTCAAAATAAGCTCCTTCTCCCCTTTGCCATTAACATTTTACTTTAAAAGATTTATAATGGTGGCAACAAATGCTTATGCATCAGAAACATTAGAGGAAAGCCACTAAATTTTTACAAAAAAAAAAAAAACCCAGAGACATTGCAATTTTTTTAAGCTACATTTTCTCTATGAAGAAGTGTGTCCAAGAGGAAAGAAGTAACTGTTATTGTAAGGTATTCTCCATTTTGAATCCAGAAAGTACAGGAAGTTGAGCAGTCTCTTTGTTCATCCAGCTACTGCTGCTGATGGAGACAAAGCAAGTCACCCGTCTACATAGTCTTATTTTGCTTTTCTTAGACAAAAGCTTTTCTAATGGGTGGGGTCAGTCAACAAGGATGAAGGAAGAGGGATTTGCAGTTACAGCTGAACTGCCTTCTGTGTGCCCTTGGTCAGCTTTCATCTATTTCATTGCTGTGTAGATTAGGCCATGGCAAAATCAGTCTTGAGAGAGAGGGGGGAGGAAATCTAGAATAATGCCAACGACCTGGGAGAAACCTTGCCCATGAAGATAGGGAGAAGCAAAGAACCCCTAACCTGATCCACCATCAGCCTTTCCAGCTGCAGGGTGTTTGGTGTTAGTTAAATACAAAAGAGATATTGATGGTTATTCCCCTTCCCTCTCAATTTTTATGAGATTTCATATGGAAATTCCAAAACCTTTGACCAGCTCTATGCTTGGGAAAAATATTTTTGTAAGTGGGCCAAAGGTTTTTCCCTTGCTAATTCTCAGGAATTCAAAGGTTAATCAAGGTATCAACCTATGATAATTTGCAATCAATTCTAAGGACTCACTGGTAGAAAATCTTCTGGAAGAAAATTTGAGAAAGAAGATTTGGAGGCAATTTGAGAAAAATTAGTGGATTTCACTTACTCAGAACAGTCATATGCTACAGAGTTGTTTTTTTTTCCCCTACAGTTCAGCATTTTTTTACATCTCCTTGAAAAAATACAATAGAATGAATTGTACAAATTATATTGTATTTACATTAAATAGATGATGTGTGGTAGGCAAAAATAATAATAATTTTAAAAATCTAAAATGGGAATGAAGCAAGTTAATTGCATGACAAGAAAAGACAGGAAAGTCCCATGAAAACAGAAGCAATCCAATGCTGTCCCTGCACTTTCTGACCTGAGTCCGGAGACATGTGTTAACAGCACACAGCAGAGCCCGAGGCAGAAAAATGTGATGTGGTGGACAAAACTGTGGCATGACTAAAGACAGAGCATGTGAATCGTATTTATGTACTGGTCTCTGAAGGGGAGAGCATATTGTCAAGCAGCCTGAGGGAGCTGTATCATATGTAGCTCCATGTGCAGCATGATATAGCTGTATCCCATTAAGATGCTAGTAATGGAATATATTAAAGATCCTCTTGAAGGCTGAGGGTCCAATCCTCCTGCACTGAAATCAATACAATTTTTGCAATTTATTTTTGATGGGAGAAAATCAAACCCTTTCAGCTGCCATTCATCAGAAGGATTCACAGGCATACACAACAACCAGTAAAACTAACAGAGAGCTATGTGTTTTATACTCCCAAAAATGCCCATCCATAGTCACATCACAGTGACTAAGGGTAGGCTTGTCTGCTGAGAGATGCAACTGCTCTGCATGGATCCCACCCAAAAGACAAGAGACCCATTCACACAGCAAAAGCTGTCGAATGCTCTCTTTCAAAGCACATAGACCAGCCTAGAGCACAGAAATTTGTTTTCTGATTGTAATATACACCTAAAAGATAGTAGTATTTTATAGTCTGCTGTTGCAAAAGCCATCACATGCTTTGTCCACTCTCTCCACCAGATTTTTTCTTTTTCTTTTTTTTCATCATCTTCATAGCTCACCTCCAGTTAAATAACTCGTGTATATGATTCTGTTTCAAGATCTCTCAGGAAATACACAGAGACAGAGAAATAATCAGAGTTCAGCTTCCTGTTCTGTTTCTTCAGGAGAACAGGCTGGGTCCTGTTCTGCCTTCCCCTGGGGAAACAGAGTGGACTGCTGATGGTGGTGGTCTAAATGGAGGTAAAACCTCAAAACTCAAGAAAAAGTGATTCAGAGGGGATTCTGGGCTAAAAATATGGATCACATTTTTAAAAAGCCAGCTTACAGAAAAGCTTCCTTTAAGCACAATACACAGTTAAGTTTTCCACTTGAAATGAACTTGAAAATAAAACTCAATGCATCCTGAAGGCTCCGAAGTCTTGTTGGCACATTAAAAAAGTGCCATTAAGATAAAAAAAATCCCACAATATGTGTATGTGTGGTGGCTCAATGCCAGGTGGAGGTGGACAACAGTGGTCCTCTCCACTGATGGTGGTGTCCTACATCATGGCTCTGTTTCAAAAGAGAGGCTTGGGAAGGAGCCAGCTCTGGGTCCTGCAGGATTGAGACATCAGTGTCCCCTTGGGAGAGTGCTGCAGCAGAGCTCACTGCTTCTGGCCACAGCATGGCAGGCAGGGTTTGCTGCTCAGTAAATGGGAGGACTGGTAGAGCTTAGAACCTGGCTCAGGGGGGCTGGGTCAGAGCAGACCCTGGCTGGGCACAGTGTGAGTACTGCAGCTCCTTAGAACCCAGCTCCAGATCTGCTCAGAGCTGTTACTGTTGTTGGCAAGAGGCATTTCCAGAATATCTGTGACCTGGCTCTTCAGTCTTTATAAAGAACAGCAGACTGCTCCATTTTTGCTATGCAGGGATAGTGAATGACCTCATTCTTCCCCAACCAGCTCCACAGACTTGGAGCTCCACTGCAAGATCTCAGACAGGGTCATACTTCTGTAACTTGGATGTCTTGGTCTTACTGACATCCACACTTTTGGGATACTTTCTGAGAGGTAGATATATATTCCCTGTAATTCAAGCAGGTACAAAACCCATAGCATGATACAGAGATCACAGGAAGAAATGCAGCACAGAAGGATTTCAAGGTTTTGAACTTCCCTCTGTGAAGCATCAAAAAGCAAAATCTAGAACCTGAAATCAGAAATAGTGTGGGTTTACCAAGAGAGTAAACCACTGAGGCAAAAAGAATGGCTGACCTGAGAGCCTGCAGTGTCATGGGAAGTCCTCAAATAGTCCAAATGTCAGGAAGGGATCACATAAAAACAAAAGCTGACTAATGGCATTACAAAACATGGAGAGATGCCAAATATTCACCAAAAGAGAATGAATGCAGACTGAAAATGCTGAAATGCTGAAAAAAGCATTCAGGCTTCCTGCTTGCAGTGAAAAGTGTTTCACCCACTACTGATTTCACCCAAATATTGTCTGAACACTCCCACATGAAAGTAAAAGAAGTTCTAAGCATTTTCACGTTTTCTGTATTATTAAAAATAGTTTTAAATATATCCACAATAAGCTGACTCCAAAGAGACAAAATCATTCCTGAGTTATTTCTACTAGAAATGCTTATTCTAGAAACAATCCCTTTTCACCTGTAATTCTTAAATTTCTAACATCTAAGTTATACAGATTGTGAAGTTCCTTAACTTAGTTGTTTTGGGGTTTTTTATCCATGTCTCAATTTTCTTTTCTTTTCTACTTTGTTTGAATAATTTTACTTGCAGGCATTTTCCTTAGAAAACAGGAGAATCTTCTTTTCTAAATGTAAAGTTCTGACTTATGGCCATCTGAGGAAATGTTTTTCTTCAGCTGTCAATTACAATTTTTGCTTCCTTTTAACACTTCTTTCCTCCAACTGATTTGGTCCATAACTTTTTGAGAGAGGCATCATTTGTCCTCTCTCAGCACTACCACCAGGGCTGGAAATACGCATGGGAAGCTTGGATTTGTAATGCTGCACTAAAATAAGCAGTGTTCTCTAGATCACCAGGGCCAGGCAGATCTCCAGTCAGCTGGAGTTTCAACACATCTTTGAATGGTAATAGAGAAGCCACCATCTGAAGAACATTTCATGTGGCTTCCTATACATATTACCTTAATCACTGTAGGAAGAGAACAGGTAAGTCCAGCAGGCCACAAATATTTAATAAACAGCATTTTTGTCCATTACAGTTGTGGAAGTAAAAAAATCAGCATGCATTCCTCATTTTTTGCCTCCAAAACTCTGACTGTGGTCTTGATGTTAGACTTTGTGGAAAGCTGTTTGAGCTAGGACTGAACACAGGGGGCAGGTTTCAATTTATTAGGCTCACATATAAGAAAACTTCTCCTACCACATCAGATCCCTGGCAGCAGAGATGGATCATACATCTAAGTGAGGGAACAGAGGGTGTCAGACTTTGCTGCTACAAATGGAGCTGTGCAGATGGCACAGTGCTTACAAAGAGGCAGGAATATTGTCTTTTGATCTCAGTAGGAGGGTGGGGACAAGAAGGGGAAATCTGATATTACTTACAAGCTGGGGAAAGTTTCAAATCTCTCACTCAAACAGGCCAAGGTATTTGTTGCTGAGTTTCTGCTTTTATCCTCATCACCAATATTAGCTTCTGATACCTCCTTGGTTTTTTCCTCAATGAATTTGCAGTAATCTACAAAACAAGGTTTAAGATACGTTGGAAATGAGCGAATTCCATTCTTAAATTATAAACTCTATTAGGAAAAGAACTTCTAAAAGCATTAGCTACTAAAATATATTTTACTAATATTTATTGTTTCTTTCCATGAATAATGATTTTAAAAATCCTAGAGTGGAGTGACATGTCTGGTAGGATAAGTGGAAGATTTGTTTGGATTTGGCCACAAATTTATGAATCAGCAAAGTTGATTTAATTAGTGAAAACAATAGATTTAAGATATGTATTTGATAAAGCATCTATTGCAAGAAGGATATGCTTTCTCCTTTCAGTTTAACCACAATATCAAATAGCTGTGCTGAAGTCAGTAATATTGCACAGAAAATTACTACAAGAATGACAAGGATCATTCTATGCAGTTTTGTAATCTGTTGAAAGGAACAGCCTGAAACAGAGACTGATTGGTAAGTAAAGAAAATAAACAAGCAAACAAAATATGTCTCAATGCAGACAGATGCTTTTTTTTATGAAAAATGCTGCTTCTATATATTTTTTATGGTTTCTTTGAAAACCTGAAAACAAATTTAAGTGCAAAGTACCATTATTCTTACAGGTTTTAAAAATCTTGAAATTCTCCAAAGGAATCTTAGGAATTCTTGCTTTCATTTCTTGTCAAATACTGCAGAGAAAATATCTTCTAAAATAAATCCTAGTACTTTAAAAGACCAGTTTATTTACATGTGTGTATGTATGTATCTCAGAGAAAGAAGGAAGAGCCTTCTGAGAGCAATGCCAAATACTCAGCAGATGAGCAATTCCCACTAATGAAACAGCAAACTAAGAGGACTTGTGCTTGGCCCCAGAGCAAGGTAGACAGGTGTTAAACTTTTATTTATTAAATACTTCCAGTCCTACCAGCTGTATCTTCATTGTCATGGAAGATAATACAATATTTTTTTTCCTAACTTATACTGCAAAAGATAGATGATAACTTAAAAGCAACCTTGCTTGATTTATAGGATCTCAAACCTTTTAGCCACATCTGTCACTTAAGAAAAAAGTAATTTAACTTCTGTGGAAAGTTACATATTAGAAAGAGAGAGGGAAAGAAGGTTTTCACATGGTACAAAGCTGTCTACATTTAAAGCAGAAGAAAAGCTCATCAGTATTCAAAATTTCTCCTTTGTGTACTGAAAACAGGCTGATATTCATATGCCAAATCAGCAGAAGAGGTGGAAAAAGCAGAAGAACAGTGTGTGAAATGGTTACCAGAAATCCCATTCATACAGATAAAATAGCATGGATGAGCTGACTTTGTGGGGCTTTTGCATTAATTGGGTGTGACATTAGATATAAGGCTCTATTGCAGAGACTGGTGTTGACTCTCCTTAAAGTTTGAATATTTAATCCAAATTCTCAAAAGAGAAAGCTTTATACATGACCTGGACTTAGAACACATGAAGAATTCTGCATGCAAGTTTCTCTGGTTCATGAATATTTCTTAAAGGCTTTTTTCAGTAAGTGAGAAATTAAGTAAGTGAAAGATGCATGAAAGCATTAGAAAATTGCAAAAACTGCAAGTTGTATTTATGGTGAAGGATTTCTAGTTCTTCATGGAGAATAATAAGCCAATTTTCATCTCTTGGGCTGGAACTACTGTCTGGAGATGATCCTCTCTTTCTCTTCACTGACTACAGAGGGAGCCAAGTTTCCTCAGTTAGGTAGTTTAGGTAGGTATCTGTGCTCTTGTAGCTTAAATTCTCTAAAATTTTTAATGTATAGAGCATAAGCAAACTAAAAGTTTAATTCCCTTCAATTTTACAATAATTTTGGTGATACAACCTTTCTGTGTGGAAGTGAAATCAGTCTGTTTCTCCTCTTAACATGTTTCAATGTTTTCAGCTCAGAAATCTGTGTACGGTTCAGATGCCAAATAAAGAGCAGTGACAAAGACAGGATCTTAATGTAGCTAGCACTAGCAGGAACACAAAAAGTCATTGCAAAGAGTGAGTATAGTAAATTAAAAGCAATAGAAGTGTCAGCTAGAGTTGATTTAAATCTAAGAAATCTAAAAATCTATGGAAGTGGTAAATCTGCATGCAGCTAGGGAATCAATTACTGAATTTTCTGTGCTTGCTTTTCTCCACGCTTACAGCTTCCAGAAGAAACTGGATGATATTCTGCATGCAGGAAGCCATTTCTGAAGGACCTCAACATAATGACCATTGTGGTGGCAAACACCTAAGGTTGTGATGTTCCACATCTCCACAGAAAGCTCTGCTAGAGGAGGTCTGCACTGAGAAATAATTGCCAAGACCTGTATGAGCTGCCAGTCAGTCACATCCTGCTGAGGAAAGACAAATGGGTCAGCTCCACTGACAAACACCCAGAGGGTCCCAACTCCCCAGACACATAAGCTGCAAGTGTTACAAGACCAAATGCTCCAGATCCCTTGGGATATGATGAAAGATGAATACCTCATCTGCCTGTTCTTATTAGCACTTTGAACACATGCACTAGGGTGAGATCACGTTTGAGGAAACTGCAAAAGGTGGCACAGTGAGTGCTTTGCTCCAAGGAAGGAAGACATTTGGTGGACTATTAACTATTTACTTCACCTTGCTGCAAATGGAAAGAATCACAGACTGATCCTATTTATGTGACTTCTTCCCAGATTTCTTGAGTGTAACAACTTCGCCACTCAGTTCCTTTAAATTTTATAATATTTTTTTAGTGCTAAAAGATTTTTGATAGAAGAAAGGCTTTTTAAGAGCAAATAATATTCTGAGATGTGAGACACCTTTTCAACAAAAAGCAAAATCAAATCTTAGCACACTTCCACAGATATTTCAGTCCTGGCTCTGTATATGAATGACAAGAGTTTGTCACTAATTTGTGAAGTGCCCTCAGCTAATAAGTCTGACTCTGCATAAATAGTAAAAGTGTCTACTGCTGAGTTCAAACCAATGTGACACAAAAAAAAAGAAGCAATAATATACCAACTTTGACATCATGATTATGTCAGAAAAGTAACGTGTCACTAACAACAAAAGCTAAAGGAGACAGACAAGGTGCACATGCCTGGGACAGCCTCTGAAGACAGATTGCTACACATGTCCCTATGAAACCTTACTCCATCATTTTGTTAAGAATGAAAACTAAAAATTACATTTAACCTTCTGTGGTGTGGGAGTTAACCAGAAGAAATGTTGTGTCAAAATCCATGCTTATGAAATAGAGTTGAGTGTCCATCTGCTCTAGTCAGGTACCACTCCTCTGCTCACACTGGCTTGACTGGAATTTGAAACACTGTGTATTTGGGAAAAGAAGTTAATTTAATTTTACTTAATGAAAAACTCTAGGAACAGTGACATCAGCTGAGTGCCTGCTCTTCTGTGCCTTCAGTACCACAAGTTTCACTTTACTGCAGCTGCAGACTCTTTAATGATCTTTATTTCTTCTAGACTTCCTCATAAAGGCAGAGCAAGGTTTCCCACAGCCAAAAGCAAGCCATTCCAGTCATGCTGCTACATATGGCTGCATCAGACCTCTTTCCATTTGATCAGTGCTTCTGGCATTGCAAAAAGTAATATAGGAAATCCCTGCTTTGAGGTTATGCAGAACTAGTGATAAGTGGCTCTGTAAAAACATGAGGCTGGTGAAGTGAATTTGGGTTAAGACCACAACCAAAATGGTTTTGGTGCAGCTTTCTTCCACACAGATGAAGACATGCACACAGGTGTATCATAATTATGCTTGACATATTTTTACTATTTTGATCTTTGTACCTGTATGTGCATCTCTACAGACATTAGCAATTACACTCCTCACTACAGAGATAAACGGATGTGCATAAAGGAGTGCATAAAGGGGTAACTGATAGGATCTTTTCTGATACTGTAAGGGTGCAGAGGATGTAGGGAAAAAAACCACAACCTCATGCTCAGGGAGTTGTAACATTCCTGTAGACAGAGGACAGCCCACCTAACACAAAAGGCAGCTGTTGCAATTGCAAGCCCACAACAGCATAGGGCTCTGCTGGTGGCAGGTCTGAGCACTTATTCTTTCTGTTGACATGGAACTGAAGCATTCCAGTTCACAGACCTTGAGAAGAAGAAAGGGGAACATTTGATCACTTGTCTATTAATATTTCTTTCTCCACTCAGGTCTGTGATTTATTTTTAAGGTAATCTAAAGGGACAAATTTTTAAGGTAATAATGGACTTGATGCCCAGTGAAGGCAATTTTCCCCTAAATCACTCTTTCAATCTACTATTTACATTTCTTTGCATGAGGACAACACAATTCTGAAGAATGAAGTCATACAGAAATTGGGCAGCCCAAAAGCACAGGGAGAGATGGGACATTCCAGTCATTGCACATTTACTGGGGATTTAAAAGGGACTGCATCTAATTCCCCTGAAGGGTGGAAGATGGGGTGTGGGTAATCAAACAACTAGCAGAGCCAAATAAAGAAAATACTTCCATTGATTTCAAATTTCCACCAGGTCTGTGATGGAAAGGCACATTGCCTTAAATTCCAGTTGAAGAAGCAGAGAAGACACCCTCACAAAATTACTAGAGCAGGAGAGGACCTGAAAAGGGAAAGTGCTTTGGGAACAAAGTGACAGCTAGCTGGCAGAAAGGGAGGTGCTGTTCAAAGAGGAACCCCTTTCATAACTTGGAATAAATAACTTTGCACCCCTTTCATAACTTGGAATAAAATCTTCTGATTCACATGGATGTATTTCAATAATTCTGATTCATCTGGTGGCAAATAAGCCTCCATAGCAACTCTCTAAACCTTGCTAAGCACCCAAAGAATATGTTTGGAAATGCTGTTAATTTAGTAGCATCCAGCTCAGATCTTAATGCACTGGAGCCCACTTAAACAAGGATCTTTCCTCTTGAAATAAGCAATTTCTTGATTTCTTTTTGTTCTAGAATATACATCGGAAATACAGTGGAACTGCATAAAAATGAAATGCCTTCTGAAGAAATAAACTAAGAGAAAGAGAAGACAGAAGTGATTCTGGTAGCATGATCTGATCAAGCAGAAGTTTTTATAAAAATAATGAGGGCCAGTTGCTCACTACTCTATGTGAATCTACTGTAAACAGCCTCTGGAGAAAAATATAATTCTATAACAGCAAGAAAGCATGCTTCTGAGCCTTCACTCAGAGAATTCCAGTGTAACTTCTGTGCCCGGGGAAGTAATGCAAAGAGCAACAGCATCTGCTGACCCCCAGAGCTCAGTTGGCTAGGGTAGTCTTGAAGTGGGAGGGAGGGAGGGAGGCCTCATAAAATCATTCCTACCTCTTTTAAACACTTTTAATATTAAGTAGATCCTATCCAATTCTACTGCTGTGGCCATACAACACACTGCCTCCTTGAACATTCCTGCTGGGGTCTTCCAGTCTCACTCACATTCAGCAGGACGTGGACACAGATCTCATGGAGCAAATTGGCCATGTGCTTCCACCTCACATGCCCTGCTCTTTCTGTTATACCTTTGTCCCATTTGCTTCCTTGCCTATTCAGATTTCACAGGTCTGTACTCTAGTAGACCAGAAAAATATAGTCTTTAAAACCAAAGTAGCTTCACTAAGAGTCATTGGGTTTTGTTTGGGTTTGTAGTGCTATAATTCAAAGCAGTGCAATTCTGTGTATGCATGCAACATTTCTTCTCCAAACTCTTGTTCCCTGTATCTCACAGCATATCACATATAAAAATGATTTCCACAGAAAGACATGAAAAAAAGCAAAGAAGTTCATATCTCATACTTCTTTTCTGCAAAGCTAAATTGATGAGAATGAATTATGAATGCCTTTCAGTTCAGCTTTAAAAATACGAGGACACAATTCCCTTCAATAGTGCCAATTAATATGGAACATGTATTTGTTCATTAGAAAACATAGTTCATCAAGATAGAGAGATAATACTGTGATTTATGCATTTAAGTAATAAAGTACCTTTTCATTTGAAAGCAGAATGGGCCTCTACCAGGACAGCTAACATGGAAGAGAATATGCAATATTATGCAAAACTAGAGAAACACCTGTACTGCACAACCCTACCACTTGTTTGTAGGGCATAGTGATGGGTTGATGCTATTTTTCTTTGTGGATTACACAGCTCACCAAGCTTCTACACTGTCTGAAACACAATAAACATAACAACACTCTTTCCAATACCAACACCTTTGACTACAGAGTTAATCAAACAGGACCAGGAACTTTTTATGGCCTAACCACACCATGTAGCACTTTCCAGAGTCTTTCATAGGCTCCATAGATGCCCTGAAGTCTAATACATAATTACTATTTTTCATCTATTTATTTCAGTTTAAAGTGCGTGCATAGTGTGTTGCAGCTTCTGAGATTTCATAGCGAGATGCTGAGGTTATACCTTGCATGCCCTGGGGCAGGTAGGCACGAGGGGGCCTCCCAAGGGTGCAAAGCCTGGGAGGATGGTGCCATGGATGGAGTTAAGCAAACCACAGAAGCTGGAAGGAGGCAGACAGTGTAGCATTCAATGTACCACACAGCTGGGAATAGTCCTCATGTATGCTTTTCCCTGGCTCATGTCAGGAGTGTGCTAATAATTAGGAAGCAAAGGCAATCTGCAGTCCAGCTTGCTCCCTGGACCTATTTTATTTAGCTGCCTAGATGTACATATGATTTCGTTGATACAGCACTCACAGAGAAAAGAATCAGACCCTGCCTGGGAAGACCCTGCTGATAAAGGCTGGAGATGCATTCCCTCCTGGATCAAGATTAAAGAGATCCTTAGGGAGCTGGTTATAAATTCCTGACTCTCAGGTTGCTGCTATTTCCTGAGCTGAGCCAGAGGAGCACTGTACTAGCTGGCTATGAGTAATGGGATATTTTGCATTACATATGGATTGGTGAAACTGGTGATGAGCCTATCTTCTCAACACTCCCATACATCCCTTGATCCCTTTATTCTGGTGCTGGGTGAAATGGAATGGGCATAACTATACTGGCCACCTTTCTCTAGAATCCAAATATCAGCTGAGCAGGTGCTGCTCCAGTTTCCATCTGTTGTATTACAAAGGGGCACAGAACTGGAGCAAGTAAATATGATGTTTCTCTAGATATGCTGGTTTTGATTGTGGATGCAGTTTTTAGAACAGTCTTAATCATGCAGTGTTCTGTGATTTTAGTGCTTTTGGGTATTAACATTTCTGAGGTCTCAGTGAGAGTCTCAATTATTGAAATGGCCAAGATTCTGGCAAGAAACCACAGGGAAGAAATCAGTTCTGTGAGGAAGATGCCAGGAGGCAAACATTATTTACATAGAGTATGGAACTACAGAAATATAACAGTATGTAAATTTCTTGACAGATGCCCTGTTTGGCAGCTGCTCAGAAGTAAATTTCATTCTCAGTCAGATCTGCAAAAACACAGATCAGTAATCCAGGGTAGAAGTGATTTAGTAGAAATTCTGGATGACAATTTACAACTCCCCAAACTACTACTAAATTAACAAAGAAATAACAGATCAGGGAACTGATAATCTTTGTGGGCCTGAATCAGGCAAGGTCTCAAAAGATGAGAAACCCCAGCGAAGTTGTGTGTAACCTACCAAAAGATTGTTTGCCTGATTCTCTAATCTAACACAACATTATGCTGAAGAAGATACTGCTTGCTGGGTTGCCCTATTAAACCAGGCACAAATCTGAGAACTACTGAAGACCTAATTCTGTTGTAAAATTAAGACCAAACCTTAGTTTATCATATCTGTTTGGTGCCCTCCAAAATGTTAATCTGGATAGGTGTGCATCTCACGTGGCACCTTTGCGGCCAAAAAAGCAGGCACCCAGTGTGAACCATGCCTCAGCTGATAGATGAGAGCTAAGGCATGTCTGGGAGGGGAGTTTGACTTCTTCACAATCATATCTGTTCCACTGGTAAACTTAAGCCTTTGTTTCTAATAGTATGCACTAAAAACAGAATTTTTATGTGATTTGAAAGAAAATTCCAAATTGCTGTCCCTTTCTTCAGGAAATGCAGGAGAGAGAGGTGGTGGAATTGCAGCTTAAGATGGTGGGGGTTTACAAGTTTTTAATCATATCCTGAGGGCCTTTGAGTATATTTAACCCAGGATCCAGATATGACCAGTCTATTAGTAGGCATCTTCATGTTATTAACAGGCTGATGTGGTTCACTGAGAAGGTCTCTCTGAGCTACGACTAAATGTTCAATACACCAGTTGATTGGCAAGGGCTGCTTGCATTTGGGGGAAAGACATTTCTATTTTTGCTTGCCAGAAGGTCTCTGAGCTCTGACTTATGCAAATACAGTGACTGCGATTTTTTCTTTGAAACCAGCAGCTTCCTGCTGTGGAACATCAGCATGATTGTGTGCACTCCTATCCTGGGATGCTGGGAACGCAGCCTGTGTTATGCATCCCCATGGAGGCTACAGGGCAGTCTTGCCCCCTGCCCAGGTCAAGAAAAACTAGAGGAATATCAGTGCAAATCTGTCAGGTTTTACTCTACAACGTATGTCAGGCAGTGTTGCCCTTTGGTTACGGTAAGGGGAAATCCTGCTTCAGTTTTCAGACAGTTTCTGCTTTGAAGCATCTCTACTTCTGCAGTCATAGCCCTGGGCATACACCTGGCACATGTGCCCTGTCACCCCATCCCAGGTGAGCTGCTCCCTCTTCAAGCAATCTATTTAAGCCACTACAGAAGCATCCTGCCCCAGTTTGTTCCCCTCATTATCCCTTCCCACCGGCCAAATGTTACTTTTTAACTCTAAATAAACACTCCGCTCTGGCCGGGGCACATGCAGCACAGCTGCCCTAGGACGCAGGCACAGCATTTGCCTTGGTGTGCGGCGAGCAGGATGCTAAAGCCACACCAAAAGCTGAGAGCAAATCAGGCGATAAGTAACAAAACTATTATCAGCAGATCTGAGTTCAGGATTTCGTGGTCATTTGCCTTTATTTATGCCTCCTATTAACCTTACTCAACCATGCCATGTGTTACGCAGATGGGAAAGCCAAAGCAAAAATAGGCACAGCGGTTTTCCCAGCTCGTGCGGAACAGCAGCGAAAGCCGAGCGGGAGCACCGGCGAGCCCCGTGTCCAGCGGCGTCCGCGGGCAAGCGGGCCAGGAACCAACCCAGCCTGGGAAAACTGCAGCCACAAGGCGGGATGTATCCACGCTCTTGGGTGAGACCACCGAACATTCCCCTCAATCTCCAAGCCCCCAGCACCCACGGGGGTCCCGCTAGATGGTGCTGGAGGGACGGACAGACCGCGCGGGGACGGAGGGAGGGAGAGAGGGCGGGAGAGAGCATCCCCCGCTCCCCTCCCTGGCTGCGGCTCCCAAAGTGTTTCCTCCGGAATGCCTGCCTGATGATAACAGGGTCCCTTTCATATATATTAGGCAAACACGGGCCCAAGGTGGGTAAACATCATGAGCAGACTCATCTTTCTGCTAGGCACCGCGACGGTGAAAGCCCGGTTGCGCGAAATAACAAGCTGCTGAGCATTTTTTTCAGGCCGTGTCTCCAACAACAAAGCAGCTTTTGAATCATGGATTACACAATTAAAAAAATAAATAATTACGAGCAAGTAATCTGAACCACCCTTCTGCACCAAATATGAGATTTGGTATCACCCATAAAATCAATGTCCTGTATATGCTAACCTGAATATTTATAGATGCAAAAAAGCATGTCAATTACGTAAGGCTAAGGAATCGTGCACATGCATGAATAGTCCCTTGTAAAAATAAATAATAAAAAAGGCTCTGTCAAGACATTAAATTAATTTTCCTTTTCGGTTAAGAACCTTGTATTTAGTTCTGTAAAAGTCCTCTTGGCAGCCTGAAATGTATCCTGTTTAAACAGGAGCTTGTACTCAAACACACTTTTTTTTTTTTTTTCTGAATACTATTCCCACTTAAACCCTGCACAAAAAGCACTGAGAAAGCAGAAAATGGGAATAAAGTCATCTTTGTTTCAACTTTTCCTGTCCCTTTTCACTTGAAGGGAAAAGTATGTATCTGACAAATGAGCAATCCTTATGTGTCAGGGGAGAAGAGATGAGTGACCTATAGACTTAAGGACTCAGATGTTTCGTCATTCTTCTAAAGGCTGGGTGATAAAGTGATATAGAGTTACTGAAATAACTTTTTTGGAAAAAGGAAATATTATATGTTTTCCATAAAGATCATTATTTTGTTAAACCACTATTTTACTCAGAGCTTCATGACACTAAGCTCAAGTCCATTGGTAATGATATTCTTTCTGAAAGCCCAAGCCAATTTATCATTCGAGGGATGCTCTTCTTACCACTCCAGCCAGGGGTAAAACCCAGACATGGAGAAGCAAGTGCTGTGCTCTTTTTTCCACAGTAGCAGTCACTATGTTAGGACCTCAGTGGCAGAATGCACCTCAGGGCAGGAGGTGGTAGGGAAAGGAGAGAATACATGGAACAGTTATGATGAAAAAGGAGCAAGCTGCAGATGAAGGTAGCTGTTCATGCAGTGGGGGTTATACAGCATCTCTCTGGAAGTCTTGGAAGAGAATATGTTTAAGGAGGCAAGAAAACGGTACATATCTGCATAGCACATGGGAGAGAGGGGGACTGAGAATAGTGTGGAAGGGAGCATGCTGAGCTGTGTCTGAGCATTTCATTCAAACTGCTATATTGTTAAGACTCTTGAGCAATAAAGCAAATTTTCATTCCAATTAAAGATTCAAGGGTTTTAGAACAATCACCAGAAGAAAGAGAGAAAAAAGGCATATCCTCAGAGGACTTGGTAATGAATAACAAAAACAGTTCTTGTGCATTGTCCAAAATGAATGGTATTCAGTATAACTGCAGAGAGAGGATTTAATGCTACAATCTACTGTGGTGTTCTCTGTGAGTAGATGTGGGATGGCCCATGATTGACAGAAATACTTAGCCCAGGTCAGTATCTTCTGGTCAATGTGTAACACAGGTCATTCTTGGTGTTGCTGCCTTATTGCTGGGATGGCAAACACTGGAAGGGGCAGAGCCTGAGGGAAATTACCAATTGCTTAAAGCTGTTGGGATGAGTTCACTCACACAACATTAATCATATTGCACATGCATATGCTTCTCTGTGGATATATGTAGCAGTCCATCAGCCAAGCCTGCAAAGCCACTGCAATGGAGCAAAGAAACTACAGCCTGGGGAGAAAAAGAGGATCAGGTTGGAAGCTCAAGGATGAAGCACATGTTGTTGGAGGAGGGGGAGAAGATATGCACACTTTGTAACTTGTAGTCATTGATGGGCTAAATCTGCCCTACATTCATACATAAGCCATGTACAGGACAGAAAAAGTGGTTCAGAGCACTGAAGCAAAATATACTGTTTTTACTAACAGCATATTAAACTCTTCTAGGGGTAAAGCTACAAGACTGAAAGATTGTATTTCAACTCATCCCTAGCTCTTTCCAGGCCCACAGTCCTATGTCTCCTTTCTGTGGATATCCCCTTACCTTTTATTGCGCTATGAAGCAAGAACACGGCTGGGACACTAACCATGTCCCAAGCCTCTGGCTGGGAAGATGCCATTCAAAAGGGCAGCAGATAGGAAACCTTGGAAAAACTCTAAAGGCTGAATAGGATAGCTCTGTGCATTCCACTGCTTTAGTAGCAGGAGCAAAGAGGGCCACCTCAGCACTAACTCTGCTGCCTTGCAGCTGAGAGCCTGCTCTGGCCAGCCTGTGCCAGCAGTGGGCAGCTGCCTACCCATGCCAGCCCCGCTGAAAGTGCTCTCACACTCATAGAGTTCAAGAGCTCAGATTAGTTACCTTTCCTGTAATAGAAAAGGCTCTGGATTAGGACTCTAGAGGCTTAAATTTCATTTGTCAGGTTAAGTACAGACTTTGTGCACAACCATAAGCAAGGTCTTTAATCTGCCTGAGTGTTGATATCCTTTGGAAAGGGGCAGTAATTCTTCCCTAATTCCTGAAGGCTCTGGGAATAAAATCGGTAAATAACAGAGCAGTGCTCCACTGCTGAGAGGATGGCTGGCACAGCTCTCCTGGCTGTACTGAATTCCCTTGCTAACTACCCAGCATATGTGCTGCAGATCTGGGGCACTCGCAGTTAGTATTTTCATGAAACAGAATATAAAATCAGAAGGAAGCAGCGGCTACAGGGAAATTGCACATCCTCTGACTAGCACACCTTTAAGCACCCTTCACTGTTTTGAAGCATTCACTGGGGAACCATGCTCCCAGATTTTATCTGATGCCTAAACTCAGTCAGATACCTTAGGTGCTGCCAGCGCTTGGGTACAATTGTTCTCTCCACAGACACATGTGGAAACTGTGATACGGATGTAGAAAATACCAATACCAGAGCAATGCTGCTTTAGTGGCATTTCCCAGAAACAAACTAAAAATTGAAGTGTGTCTCTCTTTCACCAGGTTTAGGTTGCCTATTCCTTCTCTTTAAACTTTACCTGTCCCTTTTTAATATTTCCCTTTCACACATTTTCTGCATGTAGGTCTGCAGTTTTCCTTCCTGCTGAGTTACAAACTCACTCCTGCTTTATTCCTCCACTTGGCACCTCCCTGCCTTGGCTCAGAGCATGTAGGCTTCATCCCCTTAATGATCAGCTGAGGAGCAGATGGAGGATCAGAGGAGCAGGATGGCTGCTTTATGAGGTGTACCCATGGCAGCATTCATGGAAACAACCAACAAGTGACCATGAGCCAGGATTGCAAATGCTGCACTATCTGAAGTTGAAGTGCAGGGGAAGTCATAGTCAAAAATCATAGTACCCAAGGATCCTGCAGTTTTGTATTTTTCTCAGCTTTCATTTAAAGCAAAGTTTCTAGTGTTCATATTCTCAAACAAAAGCTTGGAAATGCAAAGCCTTGAACATCAAAGAAGATAAAATAATCCAGAGCTGATTTATTTTTGTTTTTAAATCTCATGATTTTGCCATCAACCCCACATTATGTTGGAGAGTAACTTGGGATTTTTGAACATGAAAGTCTGGCAGGACTACAGATGCTTCAAAATCATAATGAATTGAGGCCACAATCAGCTTTTGAGAAGGCTTCTCCCTTGCAGCTAAGACAATACCAGGGTTTTGCAGAACAGTTTGGTCCTCCCCACACAGCCTCCCACTGGTGAGCTATCACAACTGTCACAGGCTTGGATATTTTATTCTTTTTTATCCCAGTTAAAGAGGAAAGGTATATTTTAGGTTCAAAGTGGCTGCCACACCACAGCAGTACTCAGGTGTGGAAGACTGCAGGCTCATGCAGATGCCCAGAGGATCTCTCCCAGGCTTGCCTCTAGGGCCAGCACAGCTTCTTTTAGGGACAGGAGTCCTGCATAGTTGCAGCCATATGTTGAATATAGTGAAGGCATATGGAGCCAATTATGTAAATAAACATCTTGGTCCATGATGATTCTAAATAATGCAAAACATAAAGAGGCAAAACACTAATGTTCTAACTAATGAAAATAGATTCTTAGGGTGATTAATTTACAATAAAGAGATGCTGCATATGTCAAAAATGGTGCGTCATCGTATGATTTAATATAATCAGGCACAGCTGCATTGCTCTTGATGTTGGCAAACAATGATTTTGTTCACCTCCTCCTGCATCTGTACCACAGTATTAAAAGAGAAGAAAACTGCACAGTAGAGCCAGCAAACACTTGTGAGAAAAATATTTTTAAAGCATCTTGATAAATATTTACCAACCTTTGGGATGTTTGAATGCTGGAGGTTGTGTCAGGAAAAAAAGCATGGGCTGATATCCTCAAAAAACAACACAAGTGGTCAGCAGCCTCCATACAAAAGGGACTTGCTCAATACAATAGGCCACTGTTGCTGTGACTCTCAGTATTGTTTACCTCTCACAGAGCTTCCAAGTACAAAGCACTTCAAACAAACTACACCAAGACTTTAAACTGAATCCACCCATCAGATTAATAAAACAAATATTGATTGGGTTTGAGAGTCATTACAGAAAACAAACCCTTTTGGATTGAAAGGGTTTCTTTGTTCAAGCAGTATTGTCCAGAGCCTTCAAGCAACATATTAAAATCTCATCTTAAATCCTGAGGCAATATTCTACAGCATTTGCCCTCAAATCTACTTTTATTTGTAATGTATGTATGAATAAAAATACAGGAAAATATAGGGGCAAGCATTTCATGCACACGAAGGAAAGAAACCATACCAACCTCAAAAATATGCTGGAAATTCTAATAATGAAGAGCAAAAGTAATTTTTTCAAGTGCATATATTGATTTATACACCTAAATCTCATTCCAGACACTGAAACTTTTAGAGACTTTTACCTTGCCCTCTCTAGAAACCCAACCTCTGCAATGCAGAAGAAAATCATGTAAGCCTGCAAAAGTCCTTTCACAAGATGACCTGCAAGATCTAATAGACTAGGAAAGCATCTTGACGTGATCCAACACAGGAAGGCAACCCAGATGTTTGACAGCAAGTGCAAAAATAGCAAGAAAGCAGCACAGAGAAAAGATTTGCAGAGAATTATTGCATTGGGTACAGACTGATCTGGATTTTTCAGAATTTGTTGCCTGATTACTAGACAGGGAACAAAGACATCTAAATGATTTTAGGTCCTCACCCCACTTTCAAAACCAGTTTGTGTTCTAAGAAACTTTTGTCAGGACATTATGTAAAATTAAAGGAATGATCAGGAGCTTCAGCCCTGCCACCATGTGCAAGTGTTTCAAGATGTGGATTGAGAACATCAAGCCTCTAGCAGAGATTTAGACAAGTGTGTTCAAAAAGAAATAGTTTTCCACATGGTTTTGAAACTTTCATCCACAATCAAACCAGATTTATTACCACAAGTAACAGCACAAGCTACAAATTCAAAAGTAACCAGCCATGTTGATTTTCTTATTCTCCTGCAAAACTTAATTCATTCTCTAAACACAAAAGACTCATTAAAATATAAGAACACAAAGAGTGACCAGTAGGTCACTAACATGTTTTAGTAATATTTTAGCCTAGTAATATGAAATCAGTAATGGTTCATACTTGTCAGAGTAGTGTGAAAACGCAATTAAAGAATGAAAATAATTAAATAAATACTGAGGAAAAAAATAAAGAATGAAAATATTGTCAGAAGTTAACTAAGTTATTCAATACTCCCATGCAAATGGATTAAGCTCAGTATTGCTGACAGTTCCTGTTAACTCAATTCTGCCAGTGGACCAGGCTCACAGTTCCTTTGGGTCAATAAGGTACTGCAAAGGGAAATGGCAAAAAGACAGGAAAACATCCCAAGAAGAGGATTCTCCAGACATTTGAGCAAACCATGGCATAGGACCTTTAAGTAGCACTCACTGCTACTCATTAACTCCATAATCACATCAGTTAAATAATAATTTATTCTATGTTCCTGGCCATGTAAAGCAAGTTGTGCTAAGTAGATCAGTCCAGAGCAGACACCTGGCCACTGCACACAAACCTTTTTGCATTCTGGATTTCTTCTTTGGCATTCAAACAGGCCCTGTCTGGCTTTTTCTCACCAATTCACAACATTCAGGTAATTCTTGATAGAGAATTCTCAACCGAGTCCAGTTACCAGTGGAGACTGATGCGATACAACAGCTGGGTTTCTCTAACACGAGGCACAGTTTCTAAGTGACAGAGAAGGTATTAAGAAATTACACCATCACTGAATGAAAGTGCAACACATACCCAGTGCTCAGCATCTACCTTAGCTTAAGGGCACAGCATTCTGCACATCTTGTAAAATCAGGTGGTTGATCTGATAAGACACTCTGCATCACTGGGGCTTTCCCTATCTGAGGACAGAATCAAACCCCATGAGCTTTGCTCAGAGTATCTCACTCACAGCTAGACTTCTTTGCTGGAAGAGTTATACAATCTTAGTTTACATCTTATCACCAGCACTGCAACACTCAGACTCCAGGGTTTGTTGTCTTGCAGGCACCCACTTTATTCTCATTGCTGGGGAGCAGCATTAGAAACACAGCCTCAGAGTGAAAGAACAACAGGGAGAGAATGAGTGATAAGGAGCAGAAAGAGCTTAGCACCTGCATGGCAGACGTAGGCTGAAGCTCACTTCATTGATGTGGGGCACTTCTTGCATCTGGAGCATAATGATTAAGAGAATAAAATACATGTTCTGCAACACTGAATGCCAGAAGTAACTGTCATGTTCACTCACACTGCTCTACTTAGGAATAATATAGGCTATTAGGCTTGGTTAGGACAAAACATGCAAGAAATCACTCGAAGGACTAATGAAATGCAGAAAACAAATTTCTAAAAAGAAGAATAATATCCTTAATGTGTGAGAGATTCAGTTAAGTTCTCCACCTTTTTACAACCAGGACAGGACCTTCTTTAACAAGTATCTGTCCAAGCACTAAGACATACACTGAGGCTTTTGCAGACTTTTGCACTCAAACTCCCTGAAACTGTGGATTTTCTTTTAACATTCTCAGATTTTCATCATGGTGCTGAAGAAAATATGTTGAGTTTCTGAACCATTCATTGCCTTCCTTGATGACCAGTAATAGCTAAAATACCCTTAGGTGAGAAGAGGGAACTCTCCCCTTGCCTTGCCCAGTACCATTCTCAAATATGTGACCTGTTGAAGGTGGTAAAGCAGTGACCTCCTCTGCTCTTACTCAAAATACTGGAAGTCCTTGATGCTGTCTCTGCCTGTAGCTGAAACTGTGGGTGCAGTTGTAACACAATTAATGGCCAAAGCTTTAGAAAAGACTACAGTACTTTGAAAACAGAAACATATTTGCATAACCAGAACAGTACTAAGGAATCAGTTCTGTCTGCTGCTGTTCACATGCTTGTCCTTCCAATTTCCAGCCCTGGTTCCAGTGGGGACCACCAAGGGTCAATCTAAAGTAGGGACTTTCTAAGAATTTAAATGGTCCCATTTTCCCCTAAACCACATCAAACCAGCACAAAACAATGAACAAATACAAATACAGACCCATGCATAGCCATGAGAAACTCATAGTCAGAGGAACAGAAAAGATTCAGAATAAAATATGAGGCTGCATGTCAATAACAGAACACAATGTATTGAAGATAAATTTGGGACTTCTTTTCTTTTCTTAGACACAGGAAAAAATGAAATCTTTATTTTGATCAGATATGGAAATAAAGGGATTAAAATAATCAGACAAGTGATTTGTAATTGGTCTCCAGACTGCACCTCATCCTCTAGTAAAGTGCATGCAAGTGGAGAAAACTGCATGGATCGACTTTATTAGCTACAGTTTTCCTTCCTCACTCTGGGATTAGAGGAATATTTTAACCTTGACACATTCATCTTATTCACAAAGCTTCACTTCTAACAGCCACTTCTCCTTTCCTCTTCACTTGTCTGGTTCTGGCACATAGTTTCTAAATTAGAAGAGGCTACTGTTCTGTCTTAAAAAGCAAAAGAATTCTTACCTCTCTTTGTTAGCAAGAGCCTGGAGAAATTCTAGATGGTTACTATATCCTAGAATTCTATTGCAGATGACAGAAATATGGCAAAAGCAGAGGTTTGTATAAATAAGGCTCCTGGGAGGATGCATTAGGCTGTCCTAAAGGAAAAATATCAGGAGCATGATTTTATTTATCAGATAATAATGGAAAACAAAGAATACAAATTCACATTACTTAGTGAGAAACCTTATTTTTTTCTTAACATTTCCTTTATGCCAAAGAAGTTTGCAAAGGGATTTTCAAAACACTCAGAAATGTCCCAGCTCTGCACTGAGTGGGGTGTACAAATAGTGCTCCTGCTGCTTCTGCTACTGCCCACAAAGACAAAACTGGGCCATTACAGGGTATCCTCAAGAAGTCCAGAGCTAGGGGAGAAACTACCAGGCAGCACTACTGGCACACACATATCACTCACAGACAGGAGGAAATGTGTCTCTGGAAATGAATGCTTATTCAGTGGGCTGGGGAATATGAGAATTCAAGGAAGTTTTTTTGTGTGTGTATGCATGGAAGAGGGTGTTATTAAGCAAAACACTTGAAAGTTAATTGCAGAATAAAAGAATATACCTCAAGGGTACACACTTTCTCAGTACACTGATTTATTATAATTACAGAGTTTACCCTCACCTTTTTTCTTTATCCAGCCACATATTTGAGTTGCTTTAGATTAAAGTGTATGTCTTGTTAATTATGGCATTTAGTTCTCAAATTGTAATTGGTGCCTGGTGCTAAGCTCCTATAACTCTTCTTGTCACTGTTTCAAGGGGGCCCATTTAATTTGCCGGAGGTAAACTAAAATGGAAAGTACCGTCTTATTTGAGTAATATGAGATATTTCTTGTGGCTTTAATGACCAAATATTTTACTGTTTATGGGGGGGCACAATTAGGTGAGGGTGTCTGTGTGACAATGGGCAGTCCTGCTTGCCAAGAGTTAATCAAGATGGATGCTGCCATAATACTTTTTAGGGATTTTATTATGTCCTTTAAGCAGATGAAAGTAATACCACTTAGAATAAACAAACACCTTTAGACGTTGGGTAAAAATCAGTGAGCTACTAGGAACTTTCCTGCCATATGCTCCTTTAAAAACATCTTGGAAGAGTGTGGGAGACTGAAACTCTTACCCTGTCTAATTTTCTCCAACCATTTGGGAAGTGCATCAGGAACAAAAGCTGGATAAAGAACTTAGTGGGTATTTGGGAGAAGAGTCCCTGATGAGTTTTGTAAACTCACACTACCTAAAATGAATCCACTCTGCATTCCTCAAGGCTTTCCTTCAGGTATTGTCTGGTAATTCTTCATTCAGATCAAGGTAAATGGGTATCTTCAAGTTAGATTCCAAAGCTGTATTTCAGCATCAGCCAGATTTGCAAGGCACTTAAGAATTTTCTAAATTTGTTCTCCCAGTGGCAATTTACATCAATAAGCATTTTCTCCCACAATTTCCCATTAAATGAAACAATTAGCTTGTTTTGTAGATTTGAGGGCCTACTTCTTCTGCATAAAGCGTGTGCTTTTTTCACTTCTATTTCCTCTGTCAGTGTCATCCCCCACACATTTTCTGTGCACCAACTTATAAGTACAGAGAGATGGTTAGACAATCTAAATAGTAAGTGAAGTCACTCCTGTGTTTTTTCCCTAAGAAACACATACTAGGCAGGAACCAAACCTCCCTACTTCACATTTACATGAACAAGTTTTCCTGCTTTTGCTTCATAACAGTTTGCAGCTGAAAGGAGGTCACAGAAGCCCAAGGTAGGTTCCTCTTTTGTTCATGGAAACACTGATCTTGGCAGTTCCCTCTTCTACTTTCTCTCCTTGCACTTCCCTCTGGAAGGCAAGAGGTTAAAATATCTCTTTTTCTGCTTTGGCTCTTGATGGTGTGTAGCAATGTGACAAATTATCTCTAAATGTTTCTAGTCAGAAATAGGTTTCAAACAGGTATTTTAAGCAGGCTCACACTTGAATTGCTCTAGTTTCAAAGCAGCAATAATCAATTCTTTGGTTCACAGTCTTTCTATATTCCTTCAGGTAATATATGCATCATTGTAAGAGCACCTCAATTTTATGGAGCATTAATGCCTATCTATCTGAGGTGCACTATTTCTTGTTTATACCAAAGGATAAAAAATCATATTGTGTTCTGTTCCTTCTCCTTTTTCTTCATCCAGCAACAGCCAAGGGAATCAGGGCAGCCATTCATTCTCTTCATAGTGCTGTCAGTGAAAAAGCTACGTTTGCTTACTGCTTCAAGTCTCTGCAGTCTTTCCCATAAATAAGCTGTCAAATTTCTGTTTATCAGGAATGGGTACTACAAAGGAATAGGAACAAGCAGCAAGATTTCTGGAGCCACTGAGAGGTGAAAGGAGTCTTTCAACCAGGAAACCCTTGCACTGAAAGCTTTGCCACTGTGGGATACAAACAAATGTGGTCTCCTACACTTTGAGATGACAACTCTGGAATGAACTGAGGAATTCTAGAGGTATCATGAGATTCTTATGCATAACTTTTATATCACTTTGAAGCCAACAAGATAGACAGTCCGAATCAGAAACAGGCTATTCCCTTTGTAGTTCTTTGGAGCTAAGGCATTTGTCATCATATTTCTTGCAGTTCTCGCTTTGCCTCACATGAAGAGAAACAGCAGAACTGTAGTCCTGCTGAAGGCACAATTGTTGCCTACTACATCATTAGTCATTGGCCACAGATTTCAATTTCACAAGCAGAACAAGAAAGCTGTTGTGGCTGTTAGCTGGGTTGCCTATCGTACTGCATCTTATATCTGAACAAAGAAACTTTGGTAGCTTGGTGAGAAATTGTCTCCTCTGGAGATGATGAGGTGGAGGAGGTTTTTTGAATCCCTGTCCTTAATGCTACCTGATCTAGTAAAAGGTGTCCCTGGCCCTGGCATGAAGATTGGAACTAGATGATTTTTAGGGTCCTTTCCAACCCAAAACATTCTGTGATTTTATGATTTACTTCACTGTCACCCAGGAAAAGGTCTTTTGCATTGAATGAATGCAAATAGAAAGAAAATTTATATTTTGGAAAACCCTACAAGCACATTTTGTCATCACAGTTGTCATTGAGAACCCCACTGGAATGTTGGGAACTCAGCCACATCAGTTTTATCTGCCAAGAGCAAACACCCAAGTCCCTGCTGAGGCTGGGGATGACATCTGTGATAGTCTTTATTTAGCAAGATACTCATTCCAAGACACTGAGAATCATTCTGGAAAGGAAAAGAACCATGGAAAATACAGAAGCCTGATGATCCAAAGACAACATTTATTCTTATTTTATTCAGCAAGAAAATGAAGAGACTTTTACTCCATGTCCATAGAAGTCTCTTGTACAGGTTAATGAAAGAGGCTGTATAAAGGAAGTCAGATCCAGATGAGGATTGTCAATTGCCAATGGAGACACCTTTTTTTGCATCAGCCTGTTTAGTAGGGTCAATACCACTCTGTCCTATCTCTGACGTGACAGGAGTCATGCTAGTGATACCTTTGGAAGTTACAAGGTTAAGTTTTTGCTATAGGTCTGTTCAAACAGTAATTCCTACATTAAGAATGTCCTTGTGGTCAAGAGCCCCTAAGAAATAACCTCTTTTCTTGCAAGTACTTTCTGAAAATAGGAATGTATCTTGCCTTTGCTGGTCCATATAGAACATCTCTTCCCCTTCACCCAAAACCTGACAAAGAGCTTGAGCACCTCATTGGCTAAGAAGCCCCAAAGCAGTCCCCACAAAGAAACATGCTGCATCAATTGTACCAAGTTCAGAAGTCAGCTGGTATAATGCAGCATGTGGTAGTCATAAGTGCACTAACACCAATATCAACACACACTTCATATCAGCATCTGCTGTAAATTGACCATACAATGTTATTGCTGAGGGAAAACCTGTCATGAAATTAGACCCACTCAAGCATATAAAAAGCAGATCATTAGCAAGGGCACTGCAGGACATGAAAAGATGCTATTTAGGGAGACCACTTTCTGTGGTCTCTTTCCCTCTTATTTGTTCAGGAACCACAGTGATGTTAGTGCTATAGGTTATATACTCCCTTGCCTGTTCCTTTTAACATCTCTTTATAGATTTCTTATCTGTGAATCTGTCTAATCACCTTTTCAACCTGCTGACACTGTGCCTGTGAAATATCCTGGGTAAGAAAGTCCAAAAGTTCATTGCCTGCCTTATCAAGGATTATTTTATGTCTTTTAAATTATCTCCTACAAGTTTCCCAAAATGCTTTTTAGCTTTAGTATTACAGGATGTGCTAACAGTTTGTCATTTAGTTTATACATCACTTTCATATGCCCATATACATCTCAATCATATACCACTTCAGCCGTTTTGTTTCCAATCTGAAGGGTCTCTGTATTTTTAATCTCTCCTTGTAAGACAATTGCTCTCCTATGTCAATCATTTTAGCTATCCTCTTTGGGATAGTTTAGTGGACATTTTGCAGCTCCACTACTTTATTCTTCAGGTGCAGAAACTGGAACTGTGCCCAGCGCTCAAGACGTAGACACAGTTTTACACAGGAGCAAAATGTCAGTCTTGTTCACAGTATCATTCCTTCTGATGCCCACAACTTCACTGGCTTTTTATCAGCTTCCACACATTAACCCAAGAATGTCAGGGAATCCTTGGTAATGGAAGTGATAACATACAGTTTAAAGTCCAGCACAATGTAGCCTGGTTAAGGTCACTTTCTCATAAATGAATTTGCTCTTATTTACCTAAAGTGAAGTGTATCCACCAGCTTTTTGTTCAGTTTTATGATGTTTGTTGAATGTCCTTCACCATTGGTGTAGCATTTGATTTACTCAAAATGTTTATCCAAAAATTATAGATTTAACTCTTCACTCTCAGTTTTGTCACTGATGATATTTCAGAATCAAAATGGACCCAATAGTGATCTCAAAAGGAAATTACTGCTGACTTTTCTCCAGTGTGAAAAGTGGCCACTAAGTGATTCTCAGCTTCCTCACTTTATTCAGCTTTCAGTTTGAAAATGAACCTTTCCTCTAACCTTAAAGCAATTTTATATTGCTAAAATATTCTGTGGTGGAACATCATCAGTGATCTTCTGAACATCCCAGCATAACATGTTGGCTAGATCCCTTTTATCTGCAGACTTACTGACACTCTACAGAATGACATGAGACTCCCCTTCACAGTGGCCACACTGGTACTTTTTCAGTGGATCATATTTATCCATGTACTCTTATGAATGTGACCATATTTCTTAGGACTGACTCTACTAGCTTGGTGGAGAATCAGTCATCTACAATCTGAAATTTCTGCTATGAATTGTGAATATTCTGCTTTCCAGATATTCTTCAGCAATGTTTCTGCCTAGGGTTGTGCATTCATGCGTTTGCCTGTTGCATGTTTCTGAGCAACTTTAGAAATTATTAAGGAACCAAGTATTCAGGTTATAAAGAGAAAATATAAAATTAGTGGGGTTAGTGCCCTGCTTCTTAGACTAATACATCATTGCAGTTGGCATCATTTTCAGATACTGACAGGAACAATCCAATAAGCCTTTGTGCCAAAACCCAGACAGGCATTCTTTGGATAGGTCAGCTTCTACCACAGTTTTCTACCACAGAAAGGACTGAAGTGCTGAACTTCATGGCTTTTTCTCCATGGGATTTTCATGGCAATAAACTTGCTAGTACATAGAGGCCTTTAAAATTATTTGACAAGTCACATTCAAGTCAGTGGTAATTCACAGAAACAGACACCACTTCTGGTTAATTGTGAGAAGCTGTATTACTGCGTTGATATACCTCTGTCTAGAAATGAAGTCCCTAATGCTTCAATCAAGGTATTTCATAACAATAGATAAAATAGTGCATGACTGACAGAGAAGCATTTCCTATCCTTGCAGGAATCAAATACAGTTGTCCATGCTAGGTTTATGAAAGCCACAGGTCACTCCTGTGATTCTCTTAAAATATTCCTTGTTAAATCTATATGAATGCAGAAGTGAAATATTTTGCTAGACCTTATCATGTTTTCAAGCCAGTTAGAACTCCTAACACAAGTGTTCCAAGCAACCTGCAGCTGCAGATGTGATCCCAGACTGTGCTGCTTCATTGTCACTGCAAGCTGGAATATTTTCTCCCTTTGTCTGTTCATGCTGACTGTTCAGCCAGCAAGACTGACTGTCAAATAATCAACACTTCCCGGTGGTTCCCACTGGCATTAGGGAATAGCCAGCCAAGGAATGGTCCAAGAAATTCACTTCATTTTTAACATGACAGAAAAAGCTAGCTGCTCATAATGCATGGGGACTATCTTCTTATTCCCAAGCAAACTAGTTGACACTTTTTTTATCTTATTATACTGTCTCCAAGAAAAGATGGTCATGAAAGTATTGGCCTGATATTGTACAAGACCAGCTGAAAAAGTCCTAAAGGAGTTAATTACTTACCAAGATCCTTGGCATAAACAAAAGCTCCAATAGTATTTCTTTTGAAAATGCCCAAGAAATACTGATCCAAATCCCATACCGATAACACAATTTAATTTATTGGAAATCAATTTAAAATTTTATCTAGAGAAGGCTTGAGGTGATTTTGCTCTCCTCACAAACAGCCAGTGTAACCCTCTCTGCTCTTTATAAACTATGAAACTTTACAGACTCTTGGATACTGTCACATCTGACCCTAGGATCTCCTTTTAACTCTGGTGATTTTAAGAACTTCACCAAAAGCACACTAATTTGAGCTGTCACTATCATGCTGTGCTGTCTCTAGGCACATGGTCTGGTTGAATGTAAGGTGCAACCAGCCAAAGATTTAATCCTTTCAAGCTGTTATTCAGGGAGACTGGCTGATGAAGCTTGCGGGGTTCCTCATTGTTCTGCATGTCACTCCTCATCTGACTTGCACACAGCCCCTGAAGCTGTCCCATTGGACAAGTTATCAACCCATGCCTCACTCATCGCAACCCCAATCTATCTGAAGGATTGCAATACAAGCAGGAACAGGTTTTGGTTTAATCTCTGACATCATCTACCTGGCATCCCTTTGCAGTGTATATGAGAGTGTATTTGCTCAAAGCTACGGAGCTGTGCCAAAGGCAGTCCCTTCTGTTATCAAGGCCACTATACTTGACTCATTAAAAGTGCAGATTGCCAAATGATAAGTTGGAACTGCTGTGTCAACTGGCTGAGACACCTGTCTTTCACCTTTCCACGGGCCTCTCTCCAGAGTCTGGGACTGCCATTGCATTCACAACCTTATAGTCCAAGCTCAGCAAAGTTCACAGACTCAAGTGTGTAATACTTATTTCTTGTTGAGGGTTCATAATGAGTCACAGAACTCACTACTACTAAGAGAAAAGAGTGCAAGTGACAGAGAAGCTAAATTTGTTTCCTTTGGATGGATAGTTACCACCTATAACACAGGGCTTCAAGATTTCAAGCTGTCTGAAATACCTACCAGAGGCTGTTATATGTGGGGGATACTGTTCCTTGTTTGTGCAAGCACAGCTCCTGCCATGACCTGTTTCTCTACTTCTCCATTCAAGCAGAACCCAGAAAGATGAGGGCAGGGTGGGGGGAAGAAGGGGAAAGTTGTTTGTGGTGATATTTTGCTTGTACTGAGGAGAAGTTATATGCACATACCCAGAATGCCCCTAGTCTCTGTGTTCTGCTCCACAAGCACAACAGTGTACATGCAGGAATCCACTGGCTCAAATATATGCAGAAAGCTGTTTTAAGGACAGCTTCTCTTTGCTTTACCCATGAATGACTTCCTAGTGGGATTATTCCACATGAATAAGGAAGGGTTATCTGGTCTGTAAGACCTGCTTTCTTTTGAGTCTTGCAAGGGAAACAGTGGAAACTCTATTGTTGAGTCACATAAAACTGGAACAGACAAGTTGCGACGGACAAGGCCAAGTCATTTAGACTCAACCCCTCTGGTGGGAGTAATGTAGAAGAACCTCTTGTTACGGGCATTTTCCCTTCCATGGCCTCACAGTTACCAATTCTGGTAAAAGATTGTCACTGTCTCCCCAGGCTGCTGGTCAAACTGGGACAAGACAGCCTGCTAGTGGCTTTTCAATATTCCCCTCAGAGTGCTAAATTCACTGTGAGGAGCAAGCAGGGAATACCCTCGCCCTGTGTCAAAAGGAAAAAGAAGCATTCCAAGGAGAAGACATTTTTGATCATCCCTATCCCTTCCAGATAGCCATGTCTAGGACAGGGAGTTAATCCCAAGAAGAACACGGAAAAAAAAACCAGATGCCTGCAGAAAGGATGAAGGTGAAATGGCACACAAGGCCATTGTTTTCCTAACTGTGACTGAAACAACATCAGCTTTAGTCAGCTCTCTAGCACTCTAACCCTCCCAGATTTAATTCTGCCTCTGTGCCCCTCTCACAGGCCTCTGTGGTTGCAAAGAACAGCTTTTTGGGCACTATCTATTTATTTTTGGATATGTCACTATATTCTTCAGCTAACCACCTCAGTTTCAAGGATCAGTCACACAGCCACCATATATAAGGTAGACTTTGCCTTTTTGATGACTAATCGCAGGCAGCACAGCCCTGAACACTGACACCAGGCTCATCTGGAGAACAGGCACACACAGAATTGTGCACTGGACAAACTTTTCTCTGGGTTTATGATAATTTGTACTCTAATGGTTTAAATGGCAAGGTACAGGCCTGTTGTCCTTAGTAGCTTGGTAGACAATCTGCTGGGAACTGGAAACACTTTAAAGCAGCAGCTACAGCAAGGAGTTAAACATCATTAAGCTCATTCCAAAAACCAAGCTGAAGGGCTGGTGCACTGTTTGGGTTTGAATTAGTCACTTGACCTCTGTTTATTTTATTCATCCCAGCTGGAGAACTGGGCATAAAAACACCCTTGCCACAAATCTATAGCAGATTAAAAGAGGGGAAAATGGAGCACACTAAGAGAAAGAACAAAATCCACTTCACAGTATCTTCATCAGTGCAACAGCTGTGAGCTTCGGGTAGAACGTTAAAAATGTGTCTCTGAGTTAGCATGCAGTTTCTCAAGAAACAGGGGTATGTCTGATACCTGAGCAGCAGGCAGCGACATGCAGAGGTACCAAATATTTCACCCTAGACTCGCCTCATACTGCATTCAAACCCAAATCCCAGCTGTATTAATGAGGGTCCAGATGCATCATGTTCCAAGATGTTAGGACAAAATGTATGGCTCTGCTGGACATACACACCTTTTTTCATTGTGGAAATATTGTTGAGGTAGAATTTCAGAACTCTGGAGATTTATCTGGGGTTTCTAGATTTACAGCCCACTCAGAGCAACTCACCTCCTCCAGCACCTTTTGGATATATATATTGCAGCCACAGAGCCATTGTTGGAGCATACCAGCTCTTTCTAGACCAAAAGGTGCTGCTGTGAATAATCTGCACCTTGTGACTCATTAGTAAATTCAGCTAAATCTGTTTTACTGTGTGCACAACTCCACATACTTCAGCAGCAATACACATGAGCCAGAGACCCTTCTCTTAGGAGATCTGAAGAATCAGCTCAGGTTCAATTCTCATAACTATGGTAAAAATGACCTACAGGGTCAGAATTGGTCACACTGCCTTGTGCACTGTCCTGCTACCTGTTAGCTCATACCAGGTCATCTGGAGCATCTCTGCACCTAAGAAAAATGTACAACACTATGGACAAAAGGGCATTTCCAAGTTTTTTGAAAGTTGTAGAAATTTCTCTTCTCTGCTTGCTCATATTTGGATAACTAAGATCCCAAATCCTTTCTAGACAGTCAGCTTCCTCTGAAGCAAAGTTTTAAGAGATTTATTTTGAATTCTAGAAAGCTTAATGAGTTGATGAACATGAACAACATAAGAACATAAACGATACACAAATGTTTTGAAAGCAGAAAAACTCCATTGAGAAGCAAGAACCAATTATATAAGGGAGGATTAATTTGCACGATATAGTTTATATTCACTTTTCACCTTTTCAAGAATGCGAGTTGACCCTTAGTTGTTTTGGTTTACTACCATCTTTCCATTTGCCAGCACATGCACCCACTTGCCTCTCTGCATACAAAAACTCCAGAAGCTTTCTCAAGTTTTACCAGGACATGCACATTCAAACAACCTCTTCTGGGGGTTTATTTTTGTTCAAATGGGTGGGATTAATAAAAAAAATAAATAAAATTATGAAGTAAATATTTTCTGCAACTGTTATTGGGACATGGCATTACACTTAGTTCTAAATAAACTGAGTGATCTCGGGATCTCTTTGAAGTCAGTAACACATGGCCACTGCTGACAACTGCACACTTGCTAGTCCTCCAGAAGTAAAATCTGTCTTCGTGCAGTGGATGAGTTCATGGCCCAAGTGTCATTCAGGTTCCTACTGAAGCCTACCCAGAAGGCTGAATGGAATTCACCCAAAGTTGACGCCCTGTACTAGGTACAGTGCCATGACCCACACTACACATAACAAAGACAGATAAAACCAAACTGACAGGCAGAGAATGGATTTTTCTACATGTTTCTTTTGCACCAACATACAATGCTCTAGTCCTGGCAAGCATCACAGTGATATTAGCAACAAAATCAAATCCCTTTGTCTAAGAAAAAAGCAAGAATGGAAATCTTACTCACATGCACACAATAAAATTTTAAAGCTATAGCATAATAAAATTATAGCAAGTTCTAACTGTTGAAAACCACCTTTTATATTTAATACAAAATAATTTTCTTATTACGTATGATGAAATTCAGGTAATCTGAGAAACCCAGAAAGGGATTCTTGAACTTCTCTCCCTCAGGCTACTCATAAACAAAATTATGTACAACTTCGGAAAGTTTATTTCAAAATCATTACAGACCCTCATTTTTAAGAGCTGTTCAGAAGCAAATTCCAGCTGAAGATTTAGAAGCCCTTTATGCAAAATTTGTTTCAGGAACTCTTGTCCTTCTAGAACAATTTTAGCCATTCAATATATGACAATCTTCCAGGCATTGTCTGTACCTGGTTTATTCATTCCTTTTGACAATTTAACCTATGAGAGGATGGAAATAGAGCAAGACTATTTTGAGAAGTGTATGAAGGACACATCTTTCAAGGAGTTTGCATTTCCTGAATACAGGTGGCGGTGACCACAGAACCACACACCAGCACATGCAATTTTGGTGACTGCATGTAAATATATGTACTCTGTTATTGGATTTACATATGCAGATGTAAGCCATTTTCAAAGATTTATCCAGTAAGGCCATACCAACAAATTTATCCTCAAAATAGCTAGGGAGGAAAATGAAAATCAATATTTTTTTCCAAATTTTGCTTTAAAAACTTTATATTTAGAATAATGGATGATACTGCAACTCCAGCATAGAAGCAACCTATTCCATGATGCATAATTACACGTAACTTCTGTGAAGTTATAATGGTATCATTAGACAGAGGCTACTCAGAGCTTTGCCTTCCCATATTCAGCACAACAGACTCCAACACGTATTCAAGTCTAGTCTTGAATCTCTCTGCTAAGTCAGACATGAGGGAGCAATAAATGCTCATTGGAAATCTGTTGCTGTTGAGGCAGGACGGGGATAGAGAAACTCCAAGTCAGAAGGCTAGAAGAATAGAATTCAACTGATTTATTTCAAATCCAGCTCTCTTTTTATAGAGAACATTGAGCAGACTAATTTCATTGGTCTTAAAGTAAAAACATCTCCAACCATTGGCGCTCAGTGAATGACACATGGCGGCAGAACATATCTATAAACAAAATGAACAAGAGAGATAGAGAATTATTTACATTCCTTTCCAACTCTTTCCCAGGCCCAGCCTGGTTAGAAACCTCTCTTTTTCTCTGACTGAACTGAGAATATCCATAGAAATCAGACTCCAGAACACTATGACTGAAAAACTCAATAATAACTACTCAAAACAAGAGTTCTTATTCCCCCCCTTATTACATACATGTTTCACTGATGAGCCTGGAATGCCCAACCAGGTTATCACCCTCAGATGCTGTTCCCATTCTGTACAGGGTACGTGTAGCTCAGGAACCAGTTTCCAAAATCCTACAGTTTTCATCACAAGGGGAGAAGTGTGATCTGAACATGGCAGTCACTAGGAATTCCTCATCAGAGCTGTTAATTTCAACAGTTCTTGCACCGATTCAGGAGCAGAACAAGACTAAGAAGGACAGATATCTGGGGTCAGTAGCAATACCTGTTCCATGGTCTGAATTGTCTCCATCAGCACATCATTCCCTTGGGATTCATAAGCTATCCATCTTTCCCTCAAACCTACATACTTCTAATGTAATCCTGTTTTCACATCAGCTGAATTTAGAACAGCATGTACTAAGGCCACAAAAAACCAAGACCTGATGACAAACAAAACAAAGTGTATTTGCAGCTGTTTTGGTGTAAATGGCAGGAATCTCTTCCCTATCTACTTCATGGCAGTTTTACCATAGTGCAACTTCTTAAAGCCATGGCAAAGAGTCTTAACACATCTATTTCCAAAGCTGGAGTTTTTTAAACATAACCATTTCCCAAAACTCTAATCAACCATTAAAAATTACAAGCAAATACAAAAAAAATATATATGGCCCTGGATTTCCTCCAGAGGCCTGTGGTACACTGCAGGCAGAGGATAATGTAATTAAATATGGGCAGTCTGCCGACTACTCACTGTCGGTTTTGGCCGGATGTGAGCTGAACAAGTTTGCCCTATTGCAAACATTTGTTTTACAGTGCTACAACTTAATTGAGCTTGGAAAGCTTCTGCAGGCATTAACAATAGCTTACCTCAGTAATGAGTAGGGATAATACAACAACTTTGACTTGGTGGGCAAAATCCCCCCTCATATTCATTTTGTAGCCTCACAAGTGAAGTAGGCATTTATGGATATGTGTGCTTGGGGAAAAAAATAGAGTGATAAAATAAGCTTAAAATGGTTTTCTGCATTGAAAATATACTGCTGTGAAGATGATCTTGGCTGCATGATAAATTGAATATACAGGAACAATTTGCCAAAAAGTCAACAGGGAACTTCCTCTACACTGCTAATGCTCACCTCCTTTCTGAAGTAGCTTAGTCACCTATGTCAGAAGAGATTTAGCCCAGAGAATCACAAAAGGGCTATTGAAATATGCTTTTGCAACAGACCATGCTGTACTCAGTGACAAGAAGCTGCCTCTCATTTCCTGACATCTCTCTGGGTGCCATATTGACCTAGGCAAACCAAGCACTCCTGCTCCAACATACTCAACCAACTTCCAAAAGCAGAGTGGGAACATTTTCAGCAAAGTTTATTTGCTGGGTGGTGCTCTTTGTTTCCTTGATTGGGTTATGAAGCAGCATTTATTTTGAATGGAAAAACAAATTAGTACATCGCCCCAACCCCTCCTTCTCCCATGGGAAGACAGACATTCTAGCCACAAGCTTTATCCCAGACTAAGTCTGGAAGTCTCTTGAGGGAGTCCCTTGTTAAAAATATTGGCAGTTACCACAAAAATGGAATTATGGTGCTCTGTCTTCCTGAATTTCATATTGTACAATCTAGTTTGAAATATGCTGCCTAGAATGGTTGCAAAATACAGGACAGATATGAGCGATCTGTCTGCTACTCTAAACCAGATGAGACTGAGTAGTTCCTTATCTGTTCTACAAAATGGGATCAAAAGGTTTTCCTTTAAAAGTCCCATGAAAGATAGCAGTTCCAGAAAGTGGCTGAAGCTCCCTGAAGTATGACATTTTGCCAGATTGTGGCTGGGTTTTGAAAAAAGGCCCAACATGTTTGTCTCTCAAAAGGTCTTTTCACAATGTTCAGTCTTATACATGAACACACACAAAGAAGGCAGGCACAGGAAGGAGATTTGGCTTGAGCTCAGGATCCCCAGTGGTTGGGACTTCAGTGTTATTTAAATTCTGTCTGACTTGTATACTTTAGTTTTACTGGGGCTTCAGATGACAAATTAACTTATATTTGCTGCTATTTAGAGGTATTTGTTTGGATTCAGGGTGTTACTTTTTTTGCACATAGGGATGCGTCAAGCATGTATGAACTTTTCATTTCAGAAGATAACATTAAGCAATGCACCTGGGAGACGACATAGCCTGCAGCCCATTGCCTGCAAGAAGAAACTTATAGAAAGCCATGTCTGTATTATGTATAGAATATGGCATAAGGTTCACACAAAACGTGTCCTTAACAATACTGCCAAGACATATTTGGAATGAACAGAGCAGACAGTTCAAAGCCAACTTGGTCTTCAGCATCTCTCAAGGAGAACCTCCTTCTGTTTATAGTTGTGCAGAAGAGATACCAAAACCAGATAGTGTCTGCACCTGGCTTGCTTCTGACTTTCCCAAGTGACTTCCCACATGACTCACTTGGGTGGAGTGGAGGATGGCAAGCAAACCACCAGTGAGATCCCTGTAAGCAGGCACAAAAACAAACAGCAGCCTTTTTACTACTGGGCATAAAAGGGAACCCACATACAACTTTTACCTTGAATAACTGAAACAGGAAGACATTTGACTTTGTTTAGCCTTCTAGAAGCAAAGAAGGTATGCTCCCAGCTCAGGCCAGGCCTGGGGCTCTCTTGAGACCTCTTTGAAGAAGTAGCATCATGGGAGAGTAGAGTATCAAGGTAAACTTAGACACTGAGTCCCAGAGTGAAAGCCATACCTGGCAGAGAGCCTTGGACCAGGCAGCTCCACATTAGAAGCCAAGAATTATTCCTGTTCTGTATTGAGTTCTAGAAGAAGTCCTTAGCAAGTTACTCTACATGCATCTGCTATTTATGCATGTACATACACACATATAAGAACAGCCATAAACATCTGACTAGTGGCCTGACTTTGACAGTAGGCAACATCATCAGATACTTAAAAAATACTACAGCTACCCAGCATGGGCAACCAACAATTTTCTGGAATATGTACCTAAATTCTGATGTCTAGGAACATGACTAGCTAAACACTGATGTCAGGAGACTACCATACATTTCATTTGACACATTTCTCAGTCACTCTTCCAGCCTATGACAAGTGATGCAGAAGACCAAAAAGTTGCAGCAGCAACTATACAGAGCATGAGCAAAAGGCATCATTGTGGTTGGTGTAATTGGGCACAAATTGGCTTTGAGATAAGAAAGAAAAAATATGTGGCACAAAGCAAACTGTTTTCCATTATCTTCCAAACATATACACATTCTATATTAAGTGTAACTTAGTGAAATGAGCATTAGTCTTTTTTAAGTATTACTCTCCCTACACTTTGAATAACAATTTAATTCAGTAGCTTAGGTACTGTTAGTAAATGAATGCTGCTGAGCTCCTGGACACCTGCATCTAAGCAAACAGGATTATAGATAGACATAGACATATCAATAGTATAGATATATAAAAAAAAACTTGTTTTCCACATTATCAAGAAACATTCCATTTAAATTTTGATGGAAGCTCCGTTTGGCTTGGGTGTTTGAACATGCTGGTGATAATGGGCACTTCTAGCATAGTAGCAACAACATTTCTTGTGAACAGACATTTTTTTTTCCTTGTAAAAGTTAATTTTTCCAAGTCTCACAAAACCAGGAACTGCCCTGCTTACTGTCTTAGAAGCTGATGACAGCTTTGTATTACATGCTCATGCTACAGCAGCATATTCTGACCCCAGCAGGACCCCTTGAGCTTAATAACATAGAGAAAAAGAGCAAATGATAGTTCCTGACTGCCAGAAACATCTCAGTAAGATCCAGCTGTGCCTGCTCCTGAGATAAAGGAAGTGTGCATGATATCACAGGATCTCCTGCTTCTCACAAGTTGTATATGCAGTATCCACAGGTAAGTTGCAGTAACTTGTCCTACAGGTAGGAGAAAACACCATGGGCCACATGAACAAGAACAACTCCTGCAGTTTGTTCTTACTGCTCCCTTTCCCAAAAGCCCCAGTGCACACCTGTGGGTGAGTGAATTTTTGTGGTCCATCCATACATTTGCTCAGCCTGGAAACGAGAAGGTTTAGGGGTGACCTAATTGCAGCATTCCTGAAGGGAACTTGTAAGAAAAATGAAGAGGAGCTTTTTGTGCAGTATCAGGGCAAGGGGGAATTGCTTCAGAATGAAAGAGAGTAGGTTTATATTATACAGGTAGAAATTCTTCACTCTGAAATTTATGAGACACTGAAACACTGAAATTGTGGATGTCCCATCTCTGGGAATGTTCAAAGCCAGGTTGAATGGAGCCCTGAGTGACCTGGTATAGTGAAAGACCCATGGCAGCAGAGCTGGAACTAGATTATTGTTAAGGTTCCTTACAACTCAATCCATTCCATGCTTCTATGATTTGTCATGGCACAAACACAAAATCTGTAATTTGGGTTCCTTAGTCTCAGGCATCAAAACTGACAAAAGCAGAGTTCTATGCCATGGAAGAGGGATGGAAGAAAAATAAATCACCCTAGTAGAGTCTGACAGTACACTTAGTCTACATGAATGAGTATAAATCCAGATAACAGCAGGAGGGGAGCTTAACTCATCGCCAAACTATTATGAAAGAGCAATCTCATTTCCCCTCACCATCTTGTCTAATAATTTATTATTTGCTCATATCAGGGCTACTCACATGGCTTTCCAGATTAGAATAGGAAGAAAAAAATCTTCCCACATAGTATTATTGTTGTTGATGAATGAAGAAAGAGAAAAAAAACTAAGCCCAAAGTTATGAGTCACCTGAATGCACTTAAGCCAAATGTAGAATTAAGGAACAGGCACTGACACGCAGTCACAAGAAAATAAAAAGTTGCTTTAGCCTCTCTCAAAATGAATGCTGCAGGGCAGTAGGACTAAGGGGAGTTTAAAAAATAAAAAGAGAATGGGGGAGGGGGGAGGCATCTTAACATATAAATCACAGTGTCAAAATCCTTTTATCTTTTGGCGCCCAAATCTCTCATCTGCCTTAGAAATGCTAAACAAGACACTAGCAATTCTTTGTAAATTTTTAATTGGTGTTTTCACAACCTTATTCTTGATATTTCTAAAAGAAATTAGCAGATGTTCATGAGAGGAGTTTTAGAGAGAGAAATCTCTCAGGGTAGGGGTGAGCCTAAGAAAGAGCTGGATGTCCTCTAACATAACACTGGCTCCAATAAAACCTTCTATCTTTTCTCAGCTTTTGAATATGCTCTCCAGGAGTATAAAAATGTGGGCTGAAATTGCCTACATTTGTGTGAGTGTTAGGTTTTATATATGGAATTTGCAGCACCCAGTCTCTAATTTGTACACAGCAAGATCACAGCAAGACAGAAGTTTGACCTTTCTCCCTGGTGCCAACATGAAGTTGTTTTATATTGCTAGAGGACAAAGAAAGAAGTGAAAACTTCAGGATATATAGGAAATAGCCAGCAAAATAATTCCAAAAACTTCATTTTCTGATCTCATCTACTGACAGAAACCTCCTTGAAGAAGGGAGTGTTAGGTCTGGTCCTGGAAATGGCTTATTAGATGGCTTATGAATAGATACACAACAAACACATCTCGTGGTAAGTTTTTCAAAAATCGTGTTTTGTTCAAAAGCCAGAGAACAAAAATTGACAAGTTTCACACTTGAAAGATGCAGAAAATTCTTGTTTTTCAAAAAATTTTTAAAACAGATTTTTCAATTGTCATTGTGCAATGCCATTTTCATTTAAAGATTGTCCTATGTAAGAGTAAGAAAGAAACCTAAATAGTCTAAAACTGAAATAAATCTTTTTGTTTGAAGATTAATGAAATTGTCATCCTTGACTCTAACACTAATATTCTCACATTGGGGTTACACCAATAGAAAGAAAATAAAACATTTTGTTTGGGCTAACCCAATTTCAAGGCAGCCACTGAAACAAAATATCCATTATTGACCCAACTTGGCTAAATTACTAAAACCTCCTGTTGCTGGAACATGTTGGGGACAAGAGAAAGTTGTAAGGAAAAGGGAGTGTGTGCAGTCAGTACATTTTTGAGGTTGAGGTTTTGAGTACATTTTTTGAGGTTCCAAATACTGTGTGGCTGAGCAGAAGTGTAAAAGGAGCCATTAAGCTGTTCATCATGCCGGAGCCAGGGCTGGATAACAGCAGCCAGAAACTTGGTCATTATCCTACTGCTTCTTCTTCCCTGTTTCCCACTTCTGCATCACAGACTTAAACAGCAAGGATAGCAAGCAATATTTTATTTTGTGCCTAGGCAGTATCTGCCCGCTCCATTGCAAAAGCTCTTCAGCACAAATCTGTACTGCCACAGGAAAAACAATTTTTCTCAAATGCAATATTGGTTTTCTTGTTCTCCTAAAATAAATATGACAAGTTGGTTGAAACAATTTTATCCCCCTTCTCCCAGTGAAAGCATGACTTTGAATGAAAATAAAATTCTCATTTTCTACAAGTTGCAGCATCTAGCTCTTTAAAATGGAAGGGGAAGCCCAGGCCTGCACAACTGAATAAAGACACTATTGACCTGAGTCTGGACTTTTGCTGCACACATCTACCAGTGCTTCATATGAATTCTGATCTTAGGAGAGGTGGAACTTCAGGTCCTCAGAAAAATAAGCTGTGGGGTTGTACAGGTATAAATCAGCTACATAATTGGACCTTTCTCATTTGAATTTGTTAGTTCTAACTGGAATCTCTGAAACTATGAATATTTGCAGAGTTTTGGGCATGGTCAATGAAAATCTAACCAGATATGGTGATTTTCCACAGGTATGTATCACAGCTACACCAACAAACCTAGCTGAGAACGGTCTGATTCTGGGCAGTTCATGTTCCTGAAGTCCATCAGCTTTCCCTTTCCTCACCCCTTATTGTTACCCAAGCTGTACCTTAAAGGGGCTCAAGAAAACAAAAAAAAAAAAAAAAACAACAAAAAAACAACAACAAAAACAAACAAACAAACAACAAAAAAACCACCAAAACAAAACAAAACAATCCATGTGTTTCTAAGGTTTTTCCTCTTTTTCTTCACACCAGATTGAGAGAAGGAGGAAAAAAAGCACCCTGAAATATGAAAGAGTCTTTCTATTTCCTCACACATCTGTAGCTTATTAAGGAGACTTATCATAACTGAAGACACCAAGCAACTCCAGGTTTCCTCTGGTAGGGCATGACCAGACTGAAGTATCAGAGGCTGACAGAATGCCAAGAATCACCATTAAACTTGCAGCAAAGGTAGTAGCCAGTCTGCTGTGAAGAGGGTTCTTTGGTGCAAATAGTCCTGGAGGACTGAGGAACTGCCTAAGAATTCTAAGTCATTTGTAGAGATTGTGGCATGTTAGAACCCACAGAAAATTGTTTCTTCAATGCATTATTTATTGCTTTTCTGTATTTATATAATATCCAGCTTCCTGAGAGTAATTTGTTTTGGATTGTGTAACACTGGGCAGAACATCAAACATATGTTAATCAGTGGTAATAAAACACTGAGTTTTATGGTCACTGAGGTATTAAATATTGCTAATAAATTATAGGGCTAGCATTTTAAATGAGCTATAGTTTGGAGAAGAGCAGTAACGCCATGTCTAAGAGCATTAATTGCCACTGCCCGACTTCTTAATTACCAAGAGTTTAAAATATGTTTTTAAACCAATATATCACTCTCTGTTATACTTGCAATGAAATACAGCTGAAACTTGAAAAGCTACAATAGTGCTAAGTATTTTACCCCTTCAAAGCACTCTATGGACATGAAAACACAGTACCTCCATGAAAGAGTTAATTATTACTCTCCCCATTTTATACATTGGGGAAGCAGAAGTGCAGAGAGGTTAAAAGTCTCCACTGAGACCACCCAGCTTGTCAGGGTTTGCATGAAGGGGACACACATACTCTCCAGTCTTAAGAGCACAACCAACAGGCAGCACTTCCCTTCCCCAGTTGCAGCCTGACTGTGCAGCAACAGCAACCCACTCACAGCAGTGGCATCCTGTCCCCAGACTGTGTTTCATCTTCTTGTGGAAGGACTGGAAGAATGGCAAGGGACTGGAAGAAGAGGCACTAATCTTCCCTTGGAATAACTCACAGAGAGGGTGACCATATTGCATATGACAGGTTCTCCTGCTTTCTGTACATTACATATGAAAAGCAACATTTTTGGTGACCTGCTGTCCTAGCCATTTGCCACGATTACATTGTCCCACAAGTCCTGCCCATCAGTGGAGGTGCTGCCACTGGTGTAGCACAAAAGACACGTGAACACCACAGCAGTGGGGGAATCATAAAGTCCAAAAGGATCTGGTAAGTGCTCTGCTGCAGGCTTTTCTTAGCACAGCAGTGACATTCCATGGGTCGTGCAGGCAGGTGTGCTGCTAGCAAAGCAATCTCAGGTGCCCCAGAAAGGGATTTCTGCCAGGGTCTTAAGGCATTACCCTTACACCATGAAAACTGCATGAGGGTCAGGTTTCAAAACAAGGGGCTTTAGGAAAGCAAGAGCTGGGAGCCTGACACATCTTTTCAGAGGACAGGGCTTATGCTCATCATCTGAAGAGGACTGACCAAGAGAGCCACAAGCAGACCACACACAATAGGTTTGAGAAGCCTGGCAGCATTTAAGGATGAGCACTGCTTGTCCTCTGGCTTCCATTCACCTTGTTGTTAGCACAGTTCTCACTCTGAATGAAAAACAGGAGCCATCTTCCTTCTGTCACTGTCTATTAAATTCTCTCCAAGTATAACCCCAACAACCTAGCCTCATGCAGAAGTGCCTTCATCTGCAACCGTGCCTTAAACCTGCAGGGCACTCACAGAAACACAGAATCATTTAGGTTGGAAACGATCTCCAAAATCATTGACTCCAACCTTTGCCTGATCACCATCATGTCAACTAGACCTGAGCAGTACATGCAGTTGTTTCTTGGACACATCCAGGGATGGTGATTCCATCACGTCTCTGAACAATGCATTCCAAAGTTTAACAACCCTTTCCATGAAGAAATTTCTTCTGCTATCAAACTTGAACCTCCTCTGGTGCAGTTTGATTCTGTTTGCTCTTATCCTGCCACTGTTTGCCTGGGAGAAGAGGCCAACCCCCACCTGGCCCCAGTCTCATCTCAGGTAGCTGTAGAGAGCACTAAGGTCTCCGCTGAGGCTCCTTTTTTCCAGGATGAACACTCCCAGCTCCCTCAGCTTCTCAGCTCATGTAAGTTACTCTCTCGACCCTTCAGCAGCTCCATTGACCTTCACTGGACACATTTCAGCACCTCAGTGTCCTTGTTGTGAGGAGCCTGAGAACTGAACAGAGTACCTCAAGGTGTGGCTTCACCAGAGCAAAGCACAGGGGGACAATCACTGCCCTGTTCCTGCTGGACATACTATTGCTGACACTAAACCAGGATGTCATTGGTCTTGGCCACCTGGGCACAGCTGGCTCATGTTCAGGGCTGTCAGCCAGCACTCCCAAGTCCTTTTGCACCAGGCAGCTTTCCAGACGCTCCTCCCCAGCCTGTAGCACTGCCTGGGGTTGTTGTGACCAAAGAGCAGGACCCAGCACTTGTGTGTTGAACCTCATACTATTGGCCTTGGTCCATCAATCCAGCCTGTCCAGATCCCTCCGCAGAGCCTTCCTACCCTCCAGCAGTCAACACTCCCATACAATTTGGTGTCATTGAGACTTCAGACAGCTCCAGGCACTTTGGTGCTCACCAGACCTTAAGTTTTGAGGCAAGAGAAAACAAGAACAGCTAGCCCTGACTCACCTATAAGTCACAGAGGCTACAACCAAACACATTTCATGACAGCAAGTCTGCAGGCAGGGAGTGACTCATGGAGCCCAGGAGGGGCTGTGGCTCACCCAGCATGGCCACATCTGGGTGAGGGTGGGGAGACAGCTCATCCATGGCAATATGGCACCACAGGAGCCACAGGACATGTCTGTTCTGCTGGCCTGCTGCTGCTCCCCTTCCAGCTGCTCCTGCAGCTCTGTTCCCTCGCTTCCAAGCATGGAGGGCCACAGAGCCTGCCTGTACATCCAGGTGCCTCCCTGCCCACCCCACGGTGGGAGAGCGAGCCCTGGCCCCACCAGGTGCGGCATAGGGCCTGGCAGCAAAGCTCCTGCTGATGTGGCAGGGCAAGGAAGGGGCTGAGTAGTGAACCCTTGCTGCAGGGTGTCCGATGAGGCAGGCAGAGCATAAGGAGATGATATCGGGCAGCAGGAGCCTGCCTTTCTGCTTTGTGGGCTCTCTGCTGGCCGCCTCGCACCTCCCAACGTAGGCGCTCCGCGTGTGGCGCAGCCCAGGCTGCCGGGCACCGAGGGGACGGCTGGGCCTGGCATCCCCCCGGCACTGCTGCTCCCGCTGCTCCCGAGAGGGCCCTGGTGCCATCACGGGGACCCGTCAGGGAGCCTGCCCTGGGGCTTGCAGCAAGAGGACACAGCTGAAAAAAACATCTTTACTCCAACAAGGCAGTCGCCGTGCTGCCAAAAAAAGAAAATTATTTAATTTCTCAGGACAAAAGGGAGCGGAAAATCAGGATGAGAAGAAAGACAGAAAAGAAATAATGCAAATCAAAGCACATTCAGACATTGCACAATTGTATAGTGAGAAAGCATAAAGAGCCTTCACAAACAAGCAGTCACAGACATGTTCCAGCTTCAAAATCAAGGATGACACAAAAATTGCATGTAAGGTAAGGAAAAAACATTTATCAAATGAGAAGCTAACTTCTGCAAGGGAAGGTTCCTAAGCTTCCTTCAGAAGATATATGTAACTCTTAAGATGCTTCCAATTTTTTAAATTAACCCTCTTATCTTCTCATTCCTTGCACAGACTTATTAAAGAAAACACAAACACATTGGTTTGTAAACTCTAGGGTTTGTAACACTCCTGACACTCATGATCAATGCTGTTACGTGTAGAAAAACTACATTTTTTTCTTCTAAGACACATTTAAAGTTATGAATAATTTTCAGTCCATCCTGACTCTTATCTCCCTGATCTTTTAATTGCTGACGACCCCTGTATACTCTGGCAACCACTTGGAAGAGCCATGCAGGTGTTTCTTGCAAAGCCCTGCTTGGATTCTCTGTGCAGGGAACATGATATGGCCTCAGGTCACACTAACTGGGCTTGGATTCATAATAACAACAAATTTGAGTTCCCTCCCAGAAGGCTGCAGCCTCAGTTGCACTGTGCAGTGCTGGAAGCACATCTGCTCACAAACAAGTTAAAATTGCACATGAGCAATGCTTTGTTATTCATATATACTGCCAGCATGGGCAAACCCTAAAACTTTTGGGTAGCTGCTTCTGTCTGGTGGTCTGACACTTGCTCACTTGTGGCTGCTGGATCTGCTGCCACTGAACTCAAAGAGACTTCATAGGAACAGGATCACAGTGTGGTAGGGTAACAAGATAAAGTCCTGGAACACTCTGCCTGCTGCTCTGCTGACAGTGAGCCCAGTCAAGGCAGCAGAAACTGCCCTAGAAGACCAAGTGCATTTGAAGGGCCCTCCGAGGCATGACTCTCCTTGAATATTAAAATCCTGAGACTAATTTTCTCCATAGGCCACCCTAAAACATATATTTATTAAAGCTGCTTTTGGAAACTACAAAACACAAGTCCCACTACAGAACCTACTACAGAACTACCTCCACATCAAAGCAACCTGACTATTCCACCAGATTTGTAAAGTCTCAAATCTTAACCCTCCTGAAAACCAAAGTGCCACAAATATTTACTTCTCTGTCCAACTCACACCTTGGCTCCTGCTTGAGTGTTACAGCTAACACCACTCCAGTTGTGCAACAGACTGACACCGCTTCCTTTTTGCTCCCTGCCCATGCTCTCCCTTTGGTTCCTATGGCCCCAGATTCAAGCACAGCCAGCCATTGCACTTGCGAAAAGCAGACTGCACATAAAATTTCTCTTTGTTCAGTCCAATCTGTTTCTCCTGAATTGAACAGGAAGAGCCAACAGATTGGGACTTCAGCAGCACTACTGTTAGTCACCACTTGCTTCTGATGTTAACTGTCTTGAATAGAAGATAGGTAAGCAGTAAAAGCATTTTGGTTTGCTGCTATGCAAGTCCTCTACCAAAAAATGACAGTACTGGTTTATACTAATTGTCATTATCCTACATCCCTCCTCAGCAGGTGGGGAACTGACACTTGGATCAAAATTTGAACAGTCCCATAATTCAAAATGTGCTTCAAAATGTTCAAGTCCAGCTTCCTACTCTTCTATGAAAAGGAAGGGAGACGGACTTGGGCTTCTCTTCTGATTGCTCTTTCTCTTGGTTTTACATGGATTTTTTCATTTCTTGTATTTTTATCTGGGACCATTCTGGACATACTTAATGCAGATTTTCCCTCCATCCATTTTTTGCTTCCTCACTTAGAAACAGACTGTTCTCTGCTGGTTCAAATCCTCCTGAAGAGCCATACATAGAGCTGCTTCATTCCAATGTATAATCCAAAGAGACATAACACACCTGTATATTGCTGTATGTCCTGCAGTGTAAGGTAAGGCTTGCAAATAGCAAGGCTTTAACCAAATATGCTTAAAAGTGCATACTTCCAAATTGTGGCTATTAGGGATTTAATTTCAACCAATTTGGGAAGGGGAATCTCACTTTGGGATTATTTGTCACAAACTGGGAGCTGTACTCAATGATCCTTATGGGTCCCTTCAACTTGAGATGCTCTGTTATGAAGTTATAAGAAAAAAAAATACTCAAATGGAAGGAGGGAAAGTTCTGGGAGTTCTCCAATTAATTTTGTTGCCAAGAAACATTTTTGGTATCCACATGCTCAGATTCTCTGTCCCATCTTTTCCACAATTCTCCGACAGTGCTTCTCCATGCTATGCCCTAAAGGAGAGAAGTGCCAAACCCCAGAAATATAAAGCATGTAAATGCCTGAATAAAAATACTATAAGGATAAGAAAGCTATACTGGATTAATTTTTGTCTAATTTGCCATGTAGAGAGGTGCAAGGAAGAAAGAAAAACAGCTTTATCTGAAGTACTTATATGATCCCTCTTACCAGAACATCTTAATTCTTTACAATCTCTAATGTATTTATGCTAAAAGCACACTTTTGAGGGAGGGGAATATTATCTTTGCATTTTACAGATGAGGAACAGGGATTCAGGTACTTAGAAAGTATTTATGAGTAAAACTCACTGATTTCAATGGAAGCTGGGTCTGTAAGTTCTCCTGAGAATTCAGCCCAAACATGCACAAGTAACCAAATGACAATTTTAAAAACCTGACATTTTCTGAGCTCAGCTGCCCAGGGGCCACACAAACTGTGGAGTACAAGTCCCTCAGTGCACTGATACCTACCCAGTTCTGCTCTCCCTGTTCCAGCAGCTGTAGCTCCTGGTGCCAAATTTGTCTTCTTCCCTGCCTCTGCTTCCTCCAGACCATGCTGTCAATTCACCGAGATCATTTAGACTCCAGAGCTCCTCTCTGAAGTGCTCACTCTTCCTTTTCTGGCTTGCTGTCTCTGCAGAGAAAGGACTCTCTGTACTGCATCATGTAACTGCCTACCATTGACAATGAAAGGCATCAAGCAGAACAAGACTCATCTCAAATCTCAGCTATGCTTTACTTATTCCTCCATCTGAAAGGGATCTGATTATCATTCAACTGTGCAAAGTACAGTTTTGTCCCCATTTGTTCATCTTAAGGCTATGATATTTATGCCCTCAAGAAAGTAAGATGAAATGGTGGTTCCTCTTATGAGGTATATTTTCTGTACCTAAGAGGAAATTGGATCAATTTGACATGACTTTGAGAATGTGAGTAAACCTACGTCATACAGCCACTTATAGACCAGAAGAAAATAATTTAGGAAGTCTACAGTAATAAGAATGGGAGTCGAGGCCTGCTGAACCTAGATGGTTTCCATCTCCTCCTAGAAATATTTAAAAAGAAGTTTCTGAAGAATATTCATGTTACTGTTTTCTGCCATAATTGGTTGAGAAATGTTCAGATATACATGATTTCTCTTGTAATTTGGCCCCAGAAAAATTATTTATTTTTCTTAACCCAACTAATACCTTTCGGAACTGCTAAGTGAGGTTTTGATATTCTCCATTCACTGTTTACAACGACATTATAAAAGAAGTCCTGTGAAACTACTTTTATTTTAGTAATTGTTATCAAATTAGTTTGTTATTTGTGAGCAAAGTCACTCAAGTATAAATGTACCAGTTACACTCAAGTATAAGTGTAGCACTAAAATTACTCTTAAGAGAAAATGGTAATGTGCCAATTAGTTACTCTGTCTACCTTCAGTATGTGCCATTGTGGTCAGTCTTTGACATGCTCAATTCACATCATGCTTTTGGAAATTAGATGTGCTTTTGGAAATTAAATCTTTTCCTTTTCAGTTCATTAGATTAAGGCAAAGTATTTTCTGCTTTGGTCTTAGACTTTTGCTTCTCTCAAGTGTTTCTGATGGCTCTCACACAGATTGCACTGGCAAAATTGTGAGCAGTTCATAAGGGGGCCAAATCCTTTCAGATGTTGTATACAAGTTTTAGTGCTGTTTTCAGATTTACTTCCTTTTTCGTTTCCTTGCAGATATCCCTTTGATCCACAGAGTAGATTTGGACATCAGATATACAATCAGCATGTGGGACAATTTTCCTACAAACTGGCACATTCAAAGTCATAACTAGTCTGTTGGATCTCCAGAGATCAAAACGAAATGTATCCAAAGTCTGCATTGTTCTCCTACGCCCTAGACTGTAACAGCAAAGAAGTCCTGGAGCCAAACTTCCTTAAAGTTGACAGGACACCAGACTTGAGTCATCTGGGCACCAGACTGGATCCAACTCCAGTAGCTGGAGATGAAGACAAATCTTTTTAATTTATCATAGGAGAGATTAAAAGGTGCTGATCAAAGTCTAAGCACTACTGTCTTTGTCTGGACTACTATGAATATTTCAGTTAAACTGCCACTCACTGGCACATCAATATAACTTCTTTTTTGATCATCTCCAAATATGAAACACAAATAAGCAGAACTTGTATAAGGCTACAGGTGTTTTTTTTGTTTATATTGTGTTTCAATTTTTTTTTTTTTTTTAAGAATAATAATCAAGAGAGTGGACACTTACAGTCTGTGTTTCTTACAGCCAATGCACGGGTTTTTGCTCCAGTACACATTTTTTTGTCCAAGCCCTTGCTTGGCAAGTATGAGGGAGCAGGAGGTGCTCTCCTCATAGGGCAGTGAGAAACCTTGGCTCAGTCAAAGAGAAGCCCCCCTGGTCTGGGCTGGGACACATCCATGTGCAAACCCACCCTGCCCTCCTGGCTGGAGACAGCAGGGAGAAGGTCTATAGGGTGGGAAGGGAGGGGAAACCCTTTAACCATCCAAACAACCAGCAGCAAGGGCTACAGGAATGACACATCACACCTTTGCTGACTATAGCTATTATTCATTTGTGATTTGAACATATGGATGACAAACACCATGAAGTATAGAGCACAAACCAGAACAGCCAGATGCTGTCTGAGGTACACATTCCTGCAGGAGACAAGAGGCCCAAGCCTGCAGTCTCTCTTAGGACTCCCACAGGACCACAAAGCCAGGCCAAAGGAAGGACAGGTTGTTCTAGAAGATTTCTTTATACCAGGTGTAAAATGGAGAAGCAGATGTAGCTGAGCTTTGGGTATGAAAGCTTGGGCTTTCCACAATCTTCTGTACTCTCATAGTTATTTCCAGTGCTCCAAGTTATTGTGCATCAAAAAGAAAAGCAGGTGCAACAGTTTGACATCCAGGGCCACAACTAGAATAAAGCCCCAAAGAGGGAAGAGCTGGACCAACATCTGCATGAAGAGTGCTCTTGAAAGTGAAAATATTTAATCTTCCTCATTTTTAAACTAGCTTAAGTTTTTTAACCATTTTACTAACTAGAGAGATTTCTTCAATTTCTGGGTTGAGATGTTTGCAAGATTTGCTTCAGCTTTTTTTTTTATAATACAGGAGTGTGACATGAGAAACGGAACACAAATCATCTATAATTAAGACAGGGAACCTCCTGAAACTAGTCAAGTTTCAAAAGCAAATATATATTTAAGCACAATCACAGTATTCCAGGAAAATTTTAAAAGCTTTAATCATGAGGAGAGGGTAAAGGCACTTTTATTTCAGGCATAGTTCAAGCATCATCCATCTTTCTTCCCTTCCATAAAGGCAAACGTTCTCAAGTTACAAGTTTTGAGAAATTTTTCCAAGTCTCCATTTTCCTTGGAGCTTAGTGCTGTCTTTAATCAAGGCTTCCTTGGGGAGCTCTACAGCCTATTCTACAGTCCTTGTAATCAGCATTATTTCTAGCTATTCATTTTTCCAGCTTCAGTAGTAGAAAGCAAGAATAATTTTCAAATTTATGATTGCATTAAAAATGTAATTTAATTTAAAATTATTTAATCTTTTACATTAACTCAGCTAAATTTTCCTAGCAAATACTGTAACCAAAGTTCAGCTACTAAGATTCTTTCTAGAAGGAACGGTCTTCCTTTGCTGTAGAGAATTTTGGACAGTATTTTTTTTAGAGGTAAAAAAAAATTACCACTGAACAAGTTGCAGGTTTAAACTTAAAGACAGCTCTCTGGAAAGTAGCAATCAAAAAAATCAGGATTCTGACTATATCTAACAATACATATGAATCCTACACATATTTGTTTAAGAATACATAAAATTTAATTGATACAAACCCCAGAAAAAGGAGAAAGAAATATATACTTTAGGTACCTGGTAGAAGTAGTTGAGATACAGGAAACTCATCCTAAGTTAATAAACAAGAAGAGTTTCTACAGTAAAGAGTCAGAGAACTTGCATCATGACAAAAACAGTAGCATAAAAATAAACTACAAGCAAGGCTGACTACAAAGAATGAATGACAAGAGTGTTTGGAGCTATCTACAGTGAGGATGAGAGGTGGGCCCCCATGCTGCAGCCCTGTGCCTGCCGAGCAGGCTGTCCTGTTGCAGGGTTACATCTCAGAGGAACTGGACTGAAACACCCTCCTGCCTTCCACCTGCTGCCCCATCCTGCCTGGGCTGCAGCAACAGCTCTCAGAGGTAGACAAGCCTCCATTAACCCTTTCTGGACTGCTGCTGGGTTTCTGAACAAACTTATTACCAGTAGAGAAAATTGTATTTGTTTCCTGGACTCGCTGCTCAGCACTGTTAGCAGATTTGGTAATGTGTCAAGGATATTTAAACAATAACCAATTGGGGACATAATAGACAGTGCTTCCCTACCGTGCCTTCCCTCTTCAGGAATCAACTGCTGGCAGTATTGATTCACTTGCTAATGTAAAAAAGACAGTGCAGAGCCTTTTAAAAATATTTTTGAGCAAAACAGTGCAAAGCACATATTGTGGTTTAACCTCAGCCAGCACCTAAGCCCCACAAAGCCACTTGTTCACTCCTTCACCAGCAGGATGGGAAGAGAAAAAAAAAGTTAAAAAGGTGAAAAACTCATGGGCTGAGATAAAGACATTTTAATAGGGAAAGCTAAAGGAGTTCACACAATCAAGGCAAAACATGGAATTAATTCAGTGCTTGCCATAGGCAAGCAGGTGTTCAATCATCCCCAGGAGAGCAGGGCCTCAGCACACATAACAGCACACATAACTGGGAAGACAAATGCCATCATTCCAAATGTCACTCCATCCTCCTTCTTCCCCCAGCTTTATATTCTGAGCATGATGTCATATGGTCTGGAATATCCCTTTGGTCAGTGTGGGTCACCTGTCCTGACTGTGTCTCCTCCCAGCCTCCAGTGCACCCCCAACTTCCTCACAAACATGGCAGTATGAAAACATCTTGGCTCTGTGTAAGCCCTGTTCAGCAGTAACAAAAACATCTCTGTATTGTCAACCCTGTGTTCCACACAAATCCAAAACTTAGCCCCACTTCCCACTGTGAAGAAAGTTAACTCTATCCCAGCCAAAACCAGCACAGCACAGAAGGTATTTACAGAAATTACAGTTTGGGGTAAATTTAGAGGAAAATCAGTGTGAAATCCCCACCCAGCTGTATGTGGTCAAGCTGATAGATATATTACCAAACTGGGGAGACCCTAGAAAGAGTAAAGTACAGCACATGCCTCCTGTTCAGACAGCAAGAAAAGATTTCAGCTCTCTTGTATGGGTGGATCTGTGCACTGCTAATATATTAGCAAGAATATATTACTGAAGTATGAAGGAATATACCAAAATATGGTATGGGAAGTTGAGAGATAACAAAGGGCATGGAAGAGCAAATCACCTTAAGATGCTTAGAAGAACATCTTCAGTATCAAATAATGTTTGCTATTCCAAATGTTTCTTGTATCAAAACACAGGAGATTTCAGAAGAAGATCTGAAGGAGAGATAAGTGACAGGACAGTTTAAGGAAAATGTTTTCTGAATTTAAGTGATGTCCAAGGACACAGAGGGAAGAAGAAGCAAAACAAATAGGGAGCACAATGTGGTGATAGCTGTTGTCGTGAAGCTGGGCTGAGTGGGTTCATGGGGCAGATTTTCTGATGAGGCACTGCAGAAAGAGCTGAGGGTCAAGGAAAGACTGAAGTGGAGAGAAGCAATAGCTGAGATCACTTAAGAGAACAGAGAGAAGGGAAAGGATGCCGAGAGTGACAAAAAAGTGATAGACATTAATGGATTGGAGGTCTCAAGAGGGCAGGGTGAGGCAAGGGGCAGAGGGTAAATATGCTTTGTTGAAAGAAGTGGAGAGGTGAGAGAGAAAGCCGTACTCAAACTGATCAGAGGAGGACCAGTGTTTTGGGAAAACAGAAGCAAGGCTCTTTCAGTGAGTGGGAGTGTTATTCTGGGCTTGTAAGTCAAGGGGGATGAGGGAAAGAAGACAAGGGGCTAGGAGGTCAAGCAGGATGTCAGCCAAGAAGGCAAAGGCAGCTTCAGATGAGATTATAAAGGAAAGCAGGAATCACAAGTTAGAGGTGGGATGGGAGAGCAGCCATGATTCAGAGGATTCCTGCAATGGAAGAGGCTGGCCAGGGCTCTTAGACGCACGCTGCAGGAATAGTGCAGAGCCTTTACAAAATCTGGCAGTCTTTTAAATCCTGGTCTCTTCCCACCCACACCCCACGAAAATGAATAGCTCCATTCATTTGGGCCAGAGTATTGATTTCAGAGTCTTCTCTAACACAGAAATTCATAGAGGCCTCTTTGCCTTTGCTAAACCATTTCCTGAGTGTTTCACCAAGATCAGAGTGTGCCTCCTCCTGACCCCAGGAAGGAGAGCCCAGCCTAGAATGCTGGCAAGGCTGGCAAAAGAGTCAGTAATGAGCACATCAGCCCCTGACCACAAAGGCCAGTTCTGCAGAGTCCTCCCTCCTTTCTCTTGTCAATGCCACTATCATTCCCTCTATCCCAAGGAGTTTGCCACTAGTTTAGACAGACCAAGGATCTTCAAGCACAGCCTGCATTGTTAGGGTACAAACATTCACATTTAAAACTCCTGGAGAAAAGTGCAGCACGCTGACATCCGTTTGTGATCAAACACAGCGTGTCTCTGTGGAAGGAGCTGATACAACTGCTGCGAGATCATTATCAGGGCAGCGCGAGCAGAGCGGTGACGGTTTGACAGCTACTGCACCAAGACCTCTGCCTGCCACCTCTGCTGCTTGCTCTCACAGCTCTTCCTTTTTCTCAGCCTACAGTTTTTTTGCTCTTTGTGCTTTTCTAACACTTTAAGGCTGTGCTTTTGCTCCTATTTAGGGCACATCTTGTATGAAACTGTCTGGCTGGAAGGACGTATGATAACATAACATAGTTGATAGCCATTCTCCTGAGATGCTAACTACTCCTTGTAGCCTGCATGCAAAAGAAATCACACTGAATGGGCAGTGTTTTTAACTTAAGACAGCAGCGAATTAGAAGTGCTGAAATAGATGCTTCGTACTACAGCCAGCTGTTGCCAGCTGTGCCTTTGAATAGAATTTCTAACAAAACTGGCCTCATGAAAATAAGAGGCTTATTAGTATCATGCCAGAGAGCAAATAGAAAATGATTTTGCATTTTGTCATCTTTTCACCTGCTCTTATTTGCTAGAGTAATCTTATACAATTTCCATACATCTTACACAATCCATATCCTCATCCAACAGGCTGATGGTTTACTTAATGTAACTTTCATGGGGTACTTTGAATCTGAGTGTTTGGCAGTTCAATTCAATAACACAAGCTCTACAACTGAAAGCAAAGGGCTAAGTCATCTTGGGCAAAGCAATCACGTCAAAGAATTAGTTAATCAGTTTGTACTAAGAGTCTGAAGAGAATGTGCTACAGAAGCATCAGAAATACTAGATGTAGATTGTCTTCCTCATAGGCCTTTTGCTTGTAGGGAAGTACAGATAATACATGACTCATTTTGAATTTTTGCTTTAAATAGTTGTGGCTTCTTTCTTGAAGGAACAGGTAGCAGTTTTGCCCTCCAAAACCCAACAAAGTTTACACAGAGAAGTATTCCTTGTATTCCGCGTCTCTCTTATCCACACTTACTTTTCACTGTACATAAATTTTTTTTTCATCAATTTTAAGCAAAGAAAAATGCCAAATGACAGACAGTTCAGGTGCCTAAGGATGAATGCAGAAAGATTTAAAAAATTCCTGCTGGTATTTTCAGGGGGGGAGTGTGTTCCTCAGACTTTCAACTAATCTCAAGGAAGTTTTAAGTCTTGTCTTAATGAGGCTCACAAGAGATCTCTTGGTACTTTTCAGTGTATGCATTGCCAGCCTCAAAGCATTACAAACCACGAAAGAGCAAGAAAAAGGGACTGCAGGAAGGTAGATAGTAAGAGCTCATGGATATTCCATTCAAGCAGTCAGTATGAAAGTTCTTGTAGACAGCAGTCATATTTGTGTTGTATGCTAATCCCACCCAGGTTTTAATGTGTCCAAAGAGACTGACAACTAGGAGAATTAGACTTCAAGCCAACTTAAAAGTGAGCTACAGGGAGAACACAAACACGAGTCACAGCATCTGTAGGGGATTGCAAAGAGCTGACCTGATTAGTGCTGTGGATGAAAGAGCAACCCACAATAACATGCTCCACACTACAGAAGCTGCAGAAAACCACTTTTAGGGATTTTATAATTGGAGGCAGGATTAACTTTTACAGCTATTTGAACACAGAATTTAATAGAATATTATATTCCCTATTTCATTCTAGAAATATGGAGTTATATTTTAAAAATCCATTTCAAAGGAATCCTTTCCCAACAGTAGAGGACCTTTCAATAAGGCTTTACAGAAATAACAATAGGATTGGACAACAGGGTACTAGAGGGTACTGTATGATCCAGACTAGCACTATATTTACAGACCAAATTTTCTGAACACCTGACCAGGCAGATCCTTAGTTCAAACTTTTCACCTTTATTTCCAAGTATGTTATGACAATAAAATTACTGAAGCATGTAGAAAGAAGATGAGAGAAGATGTGAGCAAGGCCAAACACAAATTAAAGTGTGAAATAAACATTATTTTTAGAAACTTCCACATGAATAAGATTCTAGAGGCACAGGATTTCCTATCTGCCAGCTGTATCCTCCAAGAGATGAAGAGTCAAACACCATTTTCAGAAGAGACCAGAGAGCTTTGTGGCTGACAAGAATCACTACATCAGGAGTTAAAAATGAATATCATTATTGCAACAAACAGATCAGATTGGAGGGAGTACAAATCTGCCAACTTTTAGGGCATAAGCCAACTTCTAAATGGTAAGATTAGGAAAAAAAGAAAAATCTCTGCTGTCTATTTATCTTACAAATGTATCTGTAAAGGTGTTTTGCCGAGGCTTTCTGGAGACAGTTCAGTACAGCTGAGTGGAACTGGCTGTTAAAATAACAGGTGGTTCTCAAGGTAGTTGTTAAAACCTCTATTAGACAGAGGAGCATCCCCCTTAGTTATGCCCATTCTCCTCCTCTTTGTCCCATTCTTCAGGCTCAGACCCAGAAGGCTGTGACTCTCCTCCTTTTGATTCTGCAACTAGCTGATGATGTGGCAGAAAAACCCTCAGAACCCAAAATATCTTTTGGATTTTACATCCCAAGAGGATACTGGATGGGGGGTGTTGGGGGGTGAGCTGACGACCATGGCACTTGTGCTCCAGGGTGATTAAAATTGGAAAGACACCAGAGTGGAGCAAACAAAGCCATCTCATTTACTCCTATATACCTTCCAATAAAAAGTGTCACACTTCAGCTAAGACCACAACCCAAATAGTTAAAAAACAAACAAAACAAAACAAAGCCCCAAACCAAAACCAAGCAATCCAGTAATGAAAACCCCATAAATCTCTTTACCACATAAAAGTTGGGAACATAGAGAAAGTTAGGCAGGATGCCAGCTTCCTGCCACTTTGCAGACAAAGCAGGTCACACCTTTAGTTTGGACACTCATAAATAGATTCAAACTGTTGATACTTGAGAGACCAGTGAGCAGAAACAAGGAAATTTCTTTTTAAACTCTAACGACTGTATTCAACTGCAAGACTGCCATGTGGGCAGCAGATAAATAGTAGACTTTGTGAGCCCATCTCTGGCCTCCCACCCAACACTAGTATCTGCTGTGAGCAGCAGCATATACTGAGTCATCTCCTTATATCTGCATGGATATTGAGGCAAGATATGAATGTAATAGCTTCTTAAATGAGCTAACAAATTAGTTAACCCTTTATTTTAAAATTGTCATGAAAATGCACCCTACAATCTAGGATGAAGGCTATTAGCACCCAAGTTTGGAGATATTGCATGCTAGTGGAAAACATTTGACAGTGTCTTTTTTGTCTTGAAGAAAAGCAAAAACAGCTTGTACTGAGGACAGAAGATTAGGAAAACAGTTATCAGAAGATGCTTCCCAACTCTTACTGGCCTTATACTCATGTTTCTTCTTCTTCAGTTTGTATTCTCTCTGACCAAGGAGAGTCAGAGATGGGAAGAAAAGTGAGAATTGGCATTTCTCAAGTGATCCTCAAAAGATGTTGTATGAGATGTTTTAATTCAACCATCGTCTCAGTTCCCAGCTAGTCCAAATATTGCTCCTGCCTGCCACCTCCAGTGTTGGCAAGCATGTCCTTGTGCACAGACACATCCAGCTGGCTTGGCACATAAGTGTTTTGCATCACCGTGCCTTGGCAGCCTGGCCTTACACAGCCCAAGCTCTGCATAAGTCAGAACAGCTGCTGCCCAAAGGAGACAGCAGGGCCTTGTACACCAGAGACAGGTTCAATTCCCTTTCCCTGAGAAGTTGCTTCATTATTGCATCCTGCCATTCTCCATCTGAGGAATGATCCTCTTCCTCTGCATAAAGTGTTGCAAGAATAGAGACTGGTAGGCACTCTGGTATTAGAAGAGCAGGAGAAATGTGAAACCTTGAGATGCATTTGCAGGAGCAGAACCAAATCTGTAATGGCTCTGAGAACTGCTCTTGGGTCCCACAGCTTAGGCTTAACTGCAGCAATTGCCCTTTTGTATCTTTCAGAACAAGGTTTTCTGTATTTAGTCAAGACTTCAGGGAAGAATTTGGATTTAATTGAAAGAACATGCCTGCTTAAACCTTGCTTCTGGGTGGAGTAATCAAGGTGGGTTCAGTTATTTTATTTCTCCCATAAATTATGCGAGACTAATGTGTCAGTCTTAGAAGTTCTTCCATCTGGAGATGGGACTTGTGCCAATTATGTCATAATTTTTCTTGCCTCAAGTGCCTATATTTATTGTATAGGAATCAAAATCCTAAGCACTTCAGGTGGTGAGTAGATTTCCTTGTGACAATGAAGCATATTTTATTTTAGAATTTTAGGCCAGCTTCCTGACACTACATAACAAAAATATGATTTATCATACATAAAATCCACATTTTGGAATAGAAATAGAAAAAAAATGTTACAATGGCCCAATTTATCTGGGAAAATTTTATTCTATCATTGCTTGACAACATAATTTTATAGAATAAAGCACTTTGTACTGAGGGAATTCCACTTGTGTTAAAATATATTTTTACTGCAAAATAGTGTAGGAAAGGCTTGAATTTTAGAAAAGATTAATAGGCTAGATAAGCTCATTCTAAAATTATGGGCCAAGACATTTTTTACAGTTGGAATTGTAGTAGGCATCATCTTATTTTAAATGAAAAACAAATAAATGGGTCGATAGATTTTATATTACAGGGTTGGGTTGGGTTGGATTTTTTTTGTGAATAGAAAAATATAGAGTTTTATAAATTACAATGAAATCACAGAAATCTGCAGTGAAGGAAATCAGTAAGACACTGTACCATCCAAATACATGTGGCAAGTGTGTGTATGCATAATTGAAAATACTTTAGTCTTGAGGTAGAGATTTTTACTCAGATATCGCAGAGAGCTTCCTGAAATGGGAAACATCATTTTGCAAGGGAGCAAGGCAGACAGAAACCAGGGAAGTGGCCTTTCAAGTGATCCACAGAGTCAAAAAGTACAGGATATACAAGCGTTGTCCTCACAATTTGGTCTCATGCATCAAAAATATACAGCAAATACATAGTACCAAGTACGTGGAATTTTTCTTGATACATTGCAATATAGCGACTCTTACTCTAGTTTCCAGATGATACTGCCTTTTCTGGGAATTGAAGCTTCTTCATTTTGCTAGAGGAAGACTTGTTATTCACAGGGGGAAAAAATACTTTCATGTTAAGGCCAGTTGATTTTTGCTCTTAATTTTGAAGCTGATTTTGAACATACTGCTTTTCTCGGCACATACTATTAAATAGGTTGTCCTTGTCCACAGACAATTTTTAGGCACCCTCCTGAAATACAACAAAGTTTTTCAGTACAGCAGAGATAAAAAAGTATAGCTAGAAATGCCACTGGAATGTTCAAGAAAGGAACTTGACTGTGGTGTTCAAACCTTGGGTATATCATACATTTAGCTGCCAATATTACAAAGCATTTCTGCCTATATGTGCACTAGAAGAACACAACTCTATAAAGAGCATAGCAAACAAATCCTTGGCTACTTCACATCCAGAACATCCTTAAATCTTTTATTGGATTGAGAATTTAGCCCCCCTACACTCTCCTGTACAGAGTCCTGGCTACTCTGCAACACTTCTACAGCCAGGAGTGAACTTTCTAAACCTTATTCCTGCCTTTTAATTCCAATACAATATGCTAGTAAAACAATTACAAAAAATAAAGAGTTTTTTAATACAGACAATGCAAGTTGATCCCTTATGAAGACAGAATAAGTCTTGTGGTGAATGATCTGGAGAAAATACCTAGAGTGAAACAGCCTCAGGTGTCATTAAACACTTCAGTGTCAGCACTTACAAAGGGTACTACTGATACTATTTCACATCCAAAGTCAACCTTCTGGTGGGAACCAGGATGAATTTCTGTTGCCTGAGTTATGTTTTAATCAGATTTGGGTGAATTTGGAAATGCTCTGTAAACTGAAACCAAGCCGAACACCATGATGCCAACACAGGCTTCTCCCATAGCTCCACATGATCTGATATCACAAGTGCAAATTGGAGTTTAATTGTAAATTAGACCAAAACCAAAATGTAATAGGACAGTCTTTTTGAATGAGAGCACATGCATAGTAGAGTTGCAAAATTGAAAGGCAGCACATGAAGACTTGTATTTAAAAATACACCATTAGTTTTCGCTGTCTTCAGCTGGTCAAGCAGATTGTGGAGTGGAATGTATGTCTGTTGAGTTCCTGGTATTTCTGGGTTGCCAAATAAAACCAAGAAAAAGCAGTTGGAAGAGAGTTACTCAGTAACATTTCTGCAGGGATTTCCATCTGGCAATGGAACAGGTGAACGTGATCATAAATGAAGGGTTTAAGTTCAGAAATAGCTTCAAAACCACAAAGTGACTATTTATTTTGTTTGACTAGGAAAAAAATCCAGATAAAATCTAATAGCTTATAAAATTCTTTTCAAGGTACCAAAACAGTTATGTGAACATTTGGCGTTGGACTTTTACCCTTCACATTAGCAGACTCTCTTCTGTCATTTTCTGACTGTATTGAAAAATCTGTCTCTAGCCAATGGACATAAGAACAAATTTTTTTAATTGTACCTGAAATCAATACCTGATCATGTGCTGTATGACTCTTCTTTTGAGTGGGGGATGAAGACAAGTCAAGAGGAGGCTTGTTTGAAAAGTAACAAGAAAAAAAAAAATCGTATAGCCTAGAATGTATATGAAACCCAGTAACTTCAATATCTTATATTCCTTATAGAGCAGTTTTAATAAGCAGATGAAAAGGCAGATTGGATACTTGTGTTTGTCTATTTCCTCTTACATTTGGATTATGAGATAAAGCTCTGTGTCAGGCCAAAGCTATTGCACCCATCACAACATGTCAGCAACTGTGACTAAGAACACATTACACTCAGGAAGAAAAAGATGCAAAGATAAGATATTAGGACTGAAATCAATACAGGATTCTCTTTTACATATCCCAACAGTCTCATTAACTTCAAAGTAGCTGATATGAATGTAATTAAGGAGCAGAACAAACAGCAAAAGGGAAAAGAAACCACAGAGCCCTGTTTCAAGATCCTCACTAAAATGGCATAGCACAAGGCTGTAGTATAAATCACAGGACACACTCTGTCAAACCTAACAGAATTTCTTTTCAACAAATAATAGTGACATTTTAAACAATGCAAATTGTATAAATGTGGGCATCGGCAGTTTAAACACAAATAAGCATTGCCACCAGGGAATAACTTCATACAGCAACAAACAAGTCCTTGGTGCTCTAATGTGCTAAACCCAAATCACAGCTGGCTGCTAGAATTAAACCTATACGCTACCCACATAAGACAGTCCAATAAAAAGGAGAGCCAGGTGCACCATGACAGAGCTGGATACTGGAGGCTTTCCAAATCAGCTCTGCATGGTCACAACCAGTGCAGCAGCACTGAAATGCACACCATTGTTAATAATTAACATTGCTAACCTGTTGGGCTGCTGTCAGGTCCACAGGCTAATGTGCAAAACTAAATGAGAATGCTTCCCTGTGCCATGGGTTGTCGAAGTCATGCTTAGAGAAAACAGATGTCCATGGGACAGAATCCTAACCTCAAGGGCATTAAATGGCATCAGTTGTGAAGAAAAGGCTGGGTGGGTGCTTTCCACTTGCAGAGGGCAATGGGCTTGGCTGGGCAAGAGAGAGCCTGTGCTGCTACACCCCCACTATCCTAGCCTCTACAGAAACAGGACAGGCATCAGGAAGGTGGCACTGACACATTTTTTACAGGCAAAATGCAGCTACAGGGAAAAGGTGCAGAAGACTTCAGGGGAAAAATTTCTTCTAGCATTTTTCATAAACTCTAAATTCCTAAACCCTCCCCCTCTCCTGTTCACCCCACAAATGTGAATCAAGGGATCAACAGATCAATGGGATAATTGCATGGAATGTCTTCAATGAGCATCAGCCCCTGTTTCTTACATACATTACTGAATGCTCCTACGAAGTGCTAAATTAAAATTTACGGTAGTGCTAATTGAAGTCACATTTCTGTGTGTGCTGCGTGCTGTTAGGCAGGAGGAGATTTCTTTTGCTGGAGATTAAAACTTCAGTAATGTTTTTTTTGTGCTTGTACCAGTTTAATGCAAAAGCAAAACAATTATAGGAGGCTGTTAATGGATTAGATGGCCAGTGTTGCTGTCTCACTGTGCTCCAGTTTTTCCTCTGTTGGCTCTGTACTGTCTGTTGTCATCTCCTAATTATCTGTTCCTTTTTCAGTTGGCAGCTTTAACATGTTGGGGGTATTATTCAAACCCAAATTAATTTGTGTTTTTCAGGAATTGCTTAAAGAGTAGGAGTTTTATTTGGAGCTTGATATGGCAATAAAATTTTTATCAGATGCAAAAGAGAAATGTTTTTTTTTTGGCTGACTTGCACTGCCATGAAACTATTCACATTGATCAGCAAGAGCAGGGAAAACTCTGGTGTTTCAAAATAAAATAAGAACTTCCAAAGTCCTTGGCTGATGATTTGCTTCCACATGGCCTATCATCATCAGCTCCCTCCTCATGGTAGTTTCTGAGGGCAGAAAACAATGGCACTTGCAAAAAACTTGGAGAGTGTGACTGCTCAGATCTTAACTGACACTTGAACTGTTGCTGATGGCAAGCAAGTTCAAGGACATAAGGAAAGAGAGCTAATATTTAAATCCTAGTATTTTCATTCATGCAGCTAATGTATTAATAAGTAAGAATACATTTTTATAGTGCTAAACATATTTTATAAATTTCAAATCCTGCTAGGTACTGCACATACACAAGTTCCTTTAGAGCATGCAGCACTGAATCTTTGCAGCCATTCTTCCTAAATCATACCCTGTTTAGCCACCATCCACAAATATACAAAAAAATATAATTGCTTATAGAATTCTAAGGAGAAAATAAGTAATGAATATATTTCCTTAGAGATACTGAAAAAACACGGGGTTTGCAAAATCCAGTGTTCCAGATGCACTACCTTCTAGTAGGCTCTGTGTTTACAAGAAGGAAGCTGCACTGAAGAGTTTATTCCAACAGTCCAGTACCACCTTTTAAACATGAAAACTCTCCTGTATTCTCTCTTGAAAACCATCTCTTGGGAAAATAAAGAGAGGGAAATGAAGACAAAATAAACAGAAAAAGAGTTAATCTGAAACTAATCAAACTCCATTTTCTTCCCCTGCATCAGAAATCTTTTTTATTTCAGTGCCGAATTCATTTTCAAAGACATGCTGATCCTTTTGAGGGGAATTCCACATCTTACAGCTGTGCAATCTGCCCTGCAGTGCACGCCTTACTCGCCCACCTGCTCAGTGCAAAACACCCTGAACTTCCCAGAGCTGAGGCTGAGCCAAAAGAGTTGTGCTTTAGATGTGTCACTGACCTCCAACAAAGACTATGCTTAAACCATTATATTTTAAAGTAAAAGTGGTAAAATTCCAAACTGCATAAGGCTAGCAGAGCTCTTGTTACCTTGCAGTGTTATGTTGTATTATGCATGGTCATCTGTTAATAATGCATGGTTTTATACAGCAGTTAAAAAGCAATTTCATTAAACGGCTTCATTTTAAGAATATTTTGTTAAGAATGCAACTTCTGAAAAAAGGCTAAGTTCTTTTCCACATTCAAAATCTAACCCACATTCTGAGAATAAAGGAACAGTCATAATTTAAACATATGACAATTTATGCTTTGAAACATCATGTAAGTCTAGCCTTAACTACCTCCCATTTGATATTTTATTTTTGCCCGCTTTATTATTCTTCTTTGTTCATGTTGACTCAAAACTATATACTAAAATTTTAATTTTATCACTTGCTATGCATTTTGGTGCCAACAATGAGTTGAACTCTACCTGTTTTAAAGCTCATTTACCGGGGCAAAATGATGTCACTTTCTTCTCATAAGGGCTAACCTAGTTTTGTTATCATGAAAGAGTCAAAGACATGACCTTTGGCATTGAAAAATATTGTAGCAACTCCTACAGCTTCCAACTTGAATACTATAAAGTATGCTTGCTTTGTAGCAAGCAGAGCACTAAAACATGTACTATATCTGGCAGAGATATTTATTTTCAGCTTTCATCTCACGCATGCATTAAGTGCTGAACTGACTGTATTGTTGGTAGAACAATGGGTCAAGCCCAGACCTGGTGGGAGCTATCTGATGGACAGGTGTATCAATGGGAAAGCACACATTCATTTGAACAAAAACACAGGGCTGAAGTCAGAGGCACACTGTCCTCTCTGCCTCCTTAGTGGAATTCAGCCATTCCCTTTGTGACAAGTACCAGTGCACAACCAGCTCCAGGAGAACATGCATTGTCACTGAGGAGGAGGAAAACAAGCTCAGCAGCCTGCCAAAAAGAGGGGAGCAATAATGCTCGGGTACAATGCAATCACCCACATGTGCAGACAAAAAACATGGTGAGTGGAAAGAACTACAAGGTCTACCTAAGCCTGAACTGCCTTTTTTTCCCCTTTCGTTTTTAACAGAAATCACAATCACCCCAGGTTCCGTCAATCTCTACAGTGAGAGCAAGCAGCGTGGTCACCCCACATAGTTTTGTTATGAATGTTGTGATATTTGATGTCTCCTTTCCACTCCTTCTCCTTAGAGCTCCTCATTTATGAGACATACTCTTCTTCACTCTAGAAGTAGAAAAACTTTCCAACCCTTGTGGCCACAGAAGTGACCTCAAAAACAGCTCCTGCGGTGACAGTGGTCACCTGACAGCAGCGAGGTTCCTGCTGTGGATGCTCACACCACAGCCCTGAGACCAGAGAGTCACCCACTGAATATCCTGTTAAAATTCTGGAGAGGACAGTGCAGTCTGACAAAATGAAAGAGGGAAGCAGACTGCCAATAGAACAGTTCACCAGGCAATACACACTGATAACTGCCAGCTGCACAGCCTGGCATGCCCACACCTACTATCAGCCACTATTACCAGGCAGTTTTGAGTAATCCATGCCAGAGATTACAGAAGTTAAAGCAAGCCCAACCTTTCTAAAGCAAATGTATAAAGCATTTTTCTGCTGATTTTTCTGCAGGACTGTTGGTCTACTTAGAAGATTCTTTAATTACTTTATGAGTATTTTTAAATTTTTTTAAATCAACCTTTTCACCTCTGCTTCCCACATTTGGACAAAAGAGGAAGAAGATAATAAGGCAGGGCTAAAAGAAAAAAGACTCTTTGGATTTCTGATCCAGACTGCATTTTCAAGGCCAACGGACCAGGAAAAGCATTTGTTTGCATATCAACTCTGAAGGTGCAATAGACTAGAGCACAGAAAGCATGGGTCTGTCTTATGTCTCATTATGTTCACAACCCCTTTCCAACACATTTTTAGTTTCCTGAAAGGTAATGTACAGTCTCTGATTCTACATGCAGACTGCTGAAGAAGTCAGCATGACTGAGCATTAGAAAATGTGGCTTAAAATACACATTTCAATTCATTTTACAAATAATTACTTTTAAAGAGAGAGACTATGAAAAGTTTAATCATAAAATGATATTTTAATTTTTACTGAGATGATTCTAAATTCTTTAGTTTTTCATCTCTATCATATAGATGATGTTACCTGCATGCAAAAAAACCCCACATTTTTTGAAAATCTGGTTCCCACACATCTAAAATAATATTTCTTGACTTCCCCCCAGAAAGGTCAATGCACACTTGCTAAACATTTCTCTTAAATACAGGTGCTTTGGAATACAAAGTTATTCCAGAATAATGTAGGGCAGGATTTTTAAGGTCACTATTTTTCCTCTTTTCTAAATGTCAGGATCTCACAATAGCTAGCCAACAATCAGAAATAACCTTTGCTTGTGGCTGAAGATCCAGTGGGAAATGCTGGCCACAAGGAGACACTTACAGGACACACCTGGACCAAACTTCATGGCTCATTAAAACCCTATCATAGTTCAATACTTCAAGGTGGTAAGGCACAAAATGTGCACAAATGTCAAACTACATTAATTCATTAAATTTTACAGGAATTTTTAAGATGGTAGAAAAATTAGAAGAAGTTGTCTTATTTTATATACTACTGGTCAAGATAAATTAGGTCAGCTGAATAAGCATTCTTGTAAAATTGGAATGGGTCCCCTTTCACAGGCAACAATACTCCCCTTAGTTTTGTTTCCAAAGCAATGGTGCCAATTTATTTTTTTAAAGGAATTTCATCCTCTGTAGCTGTTTCTCAATTAAGAATACATGTTCCCATGTTACCCTCTTGATTAGAAACCCATACATTTTCATTAGTTAAAATGTGTTTTGCTTCGATTTCCAGCAGTTAAATCCTTTACCAAACAGAATAGTCTATTTCCAAAGTTCGCACAACACTAGGTCTTGGCAGACTCTGACCAAGATAATTCAAATTATCTGCCTTTTGGTAAATTATAAAGTGAGTTTCAGCATTCCTACACACCCTACAGAAGTTTTTCTCCTTGAACAATCTCATGTTTTCCCTGAATTGTCTCCAATTTGTCATCAGTTTCTTTGAATTTTTGATGGCAGAATATGACACTGCAGAGAATTCCCAATTATATCTGCTGTGACATTCTCATTTATACTTTACCCTTCCTTCCTTATGTCTCCAACTATGGTTAACATCTTTGAGAATGTCATGAAGTCACTGTTACACTGCTCTCTGCTAGAAAATTTCCACCACACTCTAAACTCATCACTTCTCAGGGAGTCTTCCATTCTGCTCTCAGAGCTTTAACACTTTTACCTTCATGTTCCATCCTATCTCAATTGTATAAACATCCAAATAATTACATTTCCTTTACCTTATTAATTCATAGAGAGTAAGGTCTATGTCACAGGCCTCGTCCTAATTCTTTTTTTCTTTTTTCCCCAGTCTTGTGTCACTTAAAATGATAATCAGTGTGGATCTGCTGTGCTCCTTTGGGTCATCACTAAATATCTAATCTAGTTTGGGGCAGAAAGAAAACAGAGTCAGCAACTGAATTTTAACACACACACACACACACAAATTAAAATGTTGCAGAAGACATCATGTAAAGACAAGTACACTCACTGAATGTACATTATTGCATGTTGGTAGAATAGTAGCATTGATATAAGAAATGTGAAAATGAAGGTCTGGGGTTCTAATTTATAGCCTTTTTATTAGTAACTCACACTTTTTTTCCCTGGTTCTATTTGCATGGGAAGATATTTTACATGCACATTAAATTAATTACACATGTAAAAGACATTTCATGCTGGCCAACTCAACTGCTTTGGGCAATATTCCACCAAATTTCCAGACAATTAACAGCTGTAACATCTGGAAATCTCAGACAAATGGCCACCAACCATGCAAAAAGTGACTCCATATCACACAAGGTTCTGCTGCATCCCAGGAGTTCAGAGGCACAGACATCACAGGAAACAGGCATGCCCAGGACACACTGGAGGAGCTCACAAGCATGGATCATCCACATGTGCATGTCCACATGCTCATAGAGAGATGTTGGATCTGCTATTCTGAGGAGGACTGGAAGTTATGATGTCTTGACCATTTCATTGCTGAGCTTTTCAACCTCATTCTGCTCTTTATCTTCCTATCCTATAGGATAGGAAGCAGCACACCGGCAACACTGACCACAGGAGCAGGAGAAGCACTCAACCTTTTGTTTTGGTTCTAATGGACTCAAAATCAATGTCTGAATGTGTTCCTGGCCTTTCTTCCATTAATTTCTTCCATTCTATCCTTCTTAGAGGATACAAGGTTGCTAGAAAAGGCCTTGTATCCTCTAAGACATTAGGAACCAAGAAAGTAAATACAGTTTGTATCCAGCTGCCTTAACCATTGAAAGATTAAATCTGAGTGATGATATAAAAATCCCAGTATTTTCAAAATCCTGGCTGAGGTTTCTGAATCCTGATGGCCCAGAGCTGGGAGGCTAAAATTTCTGTGCATACCACCTCATCTAAGTGCTGAACATCCAAAATGTTGTTGCATGACAGTGCCTTTCTCAGTCAATAATATGTGAATGATAAGAGACTCCACAGCACAGAGCCTAGAGAGCTGGCTGCTGACTTTCATGCTATAGCATTGCCTGACCCCTGTACCTTTCTCCAGATTGTTCCTGATACCATATCACAACACAAAAACAATGTCCAAGTCCTCAGCAGCTTGCTGTCTCAGAGGGAACAGCACTCCTAAAACCGATAAATCTGCCAAAAAAAAAAAAAAAAGCCAAAAGTCACATCTCTGGCTAAAAAGGCTTTCCACTTCAAGGCTTATTCCACAATTCTGTTCAGCTGACAAATGCAGAGATGAGGATTTCTCAACTGTGCAGTTTCCAGTAAGGGATGACCCACCCATATTGTTAGGAGAACTGGGAATAGACAAGCAAACCACCGAAAAAGATACAACTTAGAGGGTAGTGTTAGGATTTAGATCTGGAAAAAAGTTACTACTACAAGAGAGTCACATCACACAGGATCAGCTCCCAACTGATCCATTCCCAGAGTCAGCATGGCTGGGTGTATACAGAAAAGGTACAGCTCCTTTGTCCTTACAGCCCTATGGGAAAAGATGTATCCAAAATGGCACATAATTAATTAGGGTGAAAGAGTCTCTGATGCCAAAGTTGTGGTGCGTTTACACCACAGAGTGTGAGGCAGCTGAGTGGTCTCAGAGAAGACACAAAGGCTGCATGAGATGCTGAAAATGTGAAGAGAAAACCTTACAGGCATGTACAGAGTTCTGTCCACATCCAGACCCAAACATCCACCACTCTGTTTATCCAATTATCATTTCATTTAGCTGAGCAGTGCTTAACTAAAATTCTTCAAGGTTAGGGCCCCAGGAAGAGTTGCTTTTCTCTGTCAATTCTTTGATTGACTTTACTTCTATCTCTCCAAATACCCTGGATGCCCCCAAACCATTTGGGATAAGCAAACTTGTGCTGAATTTTCTGTCTGTCTCATTCATTCACTACTTAAGTAGGGGGGAAAAAAAACCAACCTTTGCTTGTTCAGCTAGCTTAATATTGAGGGTAGGCAGTGATGTCCTTCTCCATGAATATGCTAAAATTAATCCAATTTGCATGGGAACATATAAGCAGCAAATATTTATTCATGATTGGGAGGGAGCTGATCCAAGTATGTATACTAAAGGTAGACATTAAAAAAAAAGCATAAACATTGATCACCATAGCTTTCCTACAATTAGCTACCAGGTATAATTAATTTGTGCTTGCAGTCATATTAAATCACTAACAAGCATAACATGTTTGAAATAAAGAAATAATTCAAGTAAAATGCAATTAGTGAGATCCAGTTATTTCAGTCTGGGCAAAGTGACCCTCACTCTACAGTCTAATAGTTAATGAAGCTGACTTGAAAAGAATTCCTTTTTCTCCCCATGAACATTATCTTTGTCTTTTCCTTAACTTCATACCAAAGCTGCAAAGTTTAATTAAATATGCTACACAGTCTGGAGGAGTAAAAAGTAAGAGATATGTCAGCAACAGAAATGGCAGCCTTCTTGTAAGCAGCTTGCCAACAAAGGGAGTCACATGCAGTGTTATTGTTAAACTTGACGTAGAAGGAGATAAAAACCACACAGGCTTGAAATTTTTTATACTTTGAGTATTGTGAAAGGTTGTGTTCCTTAGCTGAAACCATTCAATTGCAGGAATGTATTGCAGATTGTGTTTTTTTACTGGAAGACTACTTCTAAAATAGATCTCTTATTTGTAATTTTAGTTGGGGTTTTTTTGTTTGGTTGGTTTTTGTTTTGGTTTTTTTTTTAAAGACTCCTGGCCATGGGCTTAAGAGTCTGTTTGATCCAAAACAGCTCAGGAGGATCAGTCAAAGTCAGCATCTCACTGTCTTGATGCTTTTCTGCTCAAGGCTTCTAGAAAGCGAATTGCCATGAACAGGAAGCACAGGAGCATTGCAGTGAAAGCCTGTGCCACTTCCACAGCAACTCTGAGCACTTGTGCACAGACAATTCTAAAGCATTTTAGCCGTGACTGAGGACCTGGACAAACCCATTCATCATTAAGTAGCCCTTCTTTAGTCTGCTGGTGAATCTCTGCTGGAGATTTAGAACCTTTCCATCAGAGCCAAGAGAGTGGACTGCATGATCATCCTCATCTGCAGCTCAAGAAAAGTTCTTTGATGGAGAGGAAAGTTGGACAGGATTATCAGCATTTATCTGATCATACAGGGCCTCATTTCCACTGACCACCTCAGAGTTAGGCAGCCTACAGGCATGCAAATTATGATGCATATGTAGGAAAAAAAGATAAAAAATGAGAGGTTAAGAAAAAAAGAGAAAAATAATCTCACTAGTTTCTATGCTCATCTGGTACCCTGTTACCAAAATATAGCATTATTCATTCTGTCTGTGCAAAAGTAGAAGGAGTAGAGGAGGAATGTATTTCAGCATGGCTGCACTCCTGAATCAGCAAATGACTAAGACATTTGTAATTTGGTTCTGAGAAATGATTTAAAAAAAAAAAAAACAACTCCTGAAACAACAGGTGCAGTTAAAAAAACACACATAAATACTTTTCTTATTATTTTCGCCCTGCTCTAGCAGAGCAGAACCTTACACATAGTTTGTAAATAAGTGAGTCACTTAATGGAGAGGAAATGCCTTTTGCAATCTCAGAAAAAAACAGATTCAGAACCAAGCAAGGCAGAGATGGCTGCATAAACACATGTGGAAGGCAAGCAAAACTTGACTCTACTCAAGCACCTCTGCTCCCTGCTATACCCTAGTCCTGAAATGAGGAGTAGAGCTCCAATTTTGAGACACATACAAGTGACTTTGAACAGAGACTGAGGAAACAAGCACAAAAAAAGAAACTCATTCAGCCTATAGGAGCAATAGCATAAGGAGCAAAGGCAGATGATTTTCTCAGACTATGCCAGGACTTTCTCTCTGGCTATTAGATAGAAAATTACCCTTAATCCTTACATGAGCTCCACTCTTTCCATCAGTCTACATCAGCCCCATTTCATCTGCTTTTGCCCCTCCTTTTAAGGGCTCCTGCCATGCATACAACCTCTTCCGAGCCAAATCCACCAACACAAATACCTTTATTAGATTACATTAATTCAATCAAGATCTAAGCAAAGTTATCTGTCAAAACGCAATTTATTTCTTAAAGAACAGACATTTAATTGCTCCAGTAGGTTCCAGTGGGTTGTGCTCTATCCTACTGCCCACATTGGGTCTAGATTTTTTTCACTTGGGTTGCAAATACTATTTGCAATAGTATACTATACTATACTATACAATACTGCCTTTCCTAAACATCAGTTCAGCATCAGGAATGGTAAAAAAACCCAAACAAAAAACAAACAAAAAACCAAAAAAACCCATAAAATCCAACCAAACAAACAGAATATTGGGATTTTCTATAGTTCCTAGCAAAGAACACCATTATGTCATTATGTACATCATGTATAAATTGAAGGTTATCTCACACTTTACCTGCTATGGGTTATGCTATCCCCTCAGTGCAAAAGCAAGAGGTTTCACACCTCAGACAATGGTAGCAGTGATAAGCCCAAGTGAGGAATCAGGGGGATGTCTACCTTGGGGTCAGTGGGGAGGAAAACAGATCTTCCGAGTCTCTGTAACATTTTTCTGAATTTGCTTGCCTTTGATACAGCATGAACATGGAAGTTACTAGCACCAAGCCAAGCATCACAAGTTTACAGCGTCTTTCAAAGCCTTCAGTGGCCATTTCCCCAGCTGTCCCCAAAGCCACAGAGATGCACAGAGATGCACTCAGCCTGAGCACACAAGCAGGCAGCAGGAGAAAGTCACAAGGTCTTGACACCCCACCTGACCTGAGATTTCACTTGTGAGTCGAATGGTGAGATGTCATTGTGCAGCAGTGAGATTCAGCCTTCATTTTCTTTAACAAGATTGAACAAAATAGACTGTGTTGAGAGACAAGTTCAATAAATGCATTACAGAGGTTTTGGGCATTTGCTTGGTTACACACTTGCCCTCAGTGGGCATTTTGCCAGAGCTCCAGCTTTTGCATAAATGGGCATTTAAGCCTTTCAGGTAAAAGAGGAGGCCCACAGGAAGAAGCTACAAGGTCATTTAAAAGGTAATGGTCAGTTTTTTCCCTGTTTTCAGAAGATTATAATTATTTAGATTTATCTTGTTAATGTTAGCTTTGTAATAAATACCTAATACTAGTCTTGTGCTGCATAGTACCATTCTCAAACCTTCTTTCTATTTTATATATACATATATATATGTATATATACACAGAGAGACAAGATTTTGCTGCCAAATGCTCTCCAGGATTACTACTAGAGGAAAAGTATTACAGCCACCTTGTATGCAATTGAAAGGACAGGAGAGCAGGCTGAGATTGTGAGCCTGGAGAAGAGATAACCTGAACAAGTAACATATGATAGAGGTCAACAAATTAAAGAGTGCCTTTGAAAAACTGGATAAAAATTAACTGTATGCTGAGTCTTTCAGCTCAAAAAACTAAGGGACACAACATGAAATGTTCAAGAACAAGGCTCAGGAAAAATAAAAGACAGCAGTTCTGTCTGTTACAGGACTCCTTGAAAAAGAATATTGTGGATGGAAAATGTTTGCTCAAGCTGACAGGGAACCTGTACCAGAAACATGAAGAAACCAATATTTTAGGGCTATCAAATAGTAAAAACCCACACATCCGGTTGATGAAATGTTGGGAATTGGGAGTGTACTTGGAAGAGTACATTTCTTTCCTTACTTTTATTCTTCCCTGTGCACCTTCTGGTAACCACCTGGATAGAGGGCCCAATCAACCTTAGACAGAGGCATAACATATGTTCTTAAACTCTTGAATTTTCTGTCTTTCACAGATAACCTATACTGGGTTTCCTTCGTGTAGTGCCCTAACATCTAGTTACAAGGCAACCAGTAGACAAGCAGATATTCTAAGTTAGAACTCTAGAGTCTAGAACTAAAATTTTAACCACACCAGAACTTTCCTTTGTGATAGCAAGCATGATGCTGTTCCAAGTCCTCTTCTGGAGGAAAAAAGTATCCTGAGATGTGGCTTACAGATCCAACAGTTCACAGATTTACAGTACATTAACTATGGTCATGGGAAAATGTTGGGTTTTTTCTTCAATAAAGAGGGTCTTGTGTAATATGTAAATGCCACAAGGGATTAGCTCAAGAAATTATTTTTGCAGCGTGTGAAAGTGTTCTGTGCCAATTCTCAGAAGGTCCAGCTCCAGCCAAGCCTCATGACAGACCCAGAGGCAAGTACACAGCCCTCAATACCACTGCCCATTAGAGATGGGCAGAACCAGCTGAGAAATCAGAAACACAGGCAAAAATAGTAATTTACAATAGCCTCATTGCCCAACCGATCTGAACTAGCCCTGACAGAAAACAGTTCAAGCAGAAAATCCCCTTTAGGTTTTTTTTTTTGTAACATAATATTTTACAGATATTCCATCCTTAGAGGAAAGTCCTACAAAATTAAAATTAGAAGAAAGCTCATGAACTTCAAAAAGAACAACTAGACTCAACATTTTCCTGATCATGTTACATAAGCTTCTATATGAAGACAGGCTATGTGAAACTGCAGAGGCTGAGACTGAGTGTATACCATGTTTGTTGAAATAAAAACCAAATTTTTTAAACTATAGGCTTACATGAGGCACCCATTGTGGAAAAAATTCTCTTAATATTTTTGACAAATAAGTTCTGTTTGTTGTGGGAAGAACCATTTAAAACATGGTTGCAATAAGACCATGAGATCTTTGCAAATACATTTTTGAGCTTGGTCAAAGATGGTATGGGTTCTGCACTTTATATACGAAAGGGACTAGAATATGCATAAAGGTTGGGAATGAGATTATTATTATTTATGCACAAATATTCCAGGTTAAACTAAGTATACTTGCAAGGTGTGGATTCTTTCTTGTCAAAATATGGAGGGCAATGGCTTAGACTAGACTGAGAAGTTATTAGGATCACCCTTTTTTTATTTGCTAGAACAAAAAAATTTAAAGACTGGCTTATTAGAGTCCCAGACTGCCTATTAATTATCAAAACAATGATGCAGCACTTTTCCAAATTTAATCACCTGCTATCTGTTCATATTATAAATTGGGTGTTTGGGCTATGAAATGGTGTCCTACACATCAGACATATCTCAAACAGCAGAAGTTCTAACCAGAGCAGTGAGCTCCTTTGCACATCTGAAGTTACCAATTCATGCTTAAGGCTCCAAATAATTATGAAAGAGACTGGAAAGTCCAGCAGATCACAAATGGCTTGAAAGAAGCTTGCAGCATTAGACACGGTTTAAGTAATATTGTTGAAAGCATACAGTAGAGTTTAAATAAAAAGCAAACTCTAATGTGAATAAAAACTTGAACAGGAAGCAGACTGAAAAACAACTACAAGCAAGGAGGGAAATGAACAAGTCTATTTGATCTTTCCAGCTGACTTAAATACGCACACTAAAAAAAAAAAAAATAGTGACAACTAATTTGTGATGTAAAATTATTCCTGGTTTAATTAAATTAAAATTAATGAATATAATTAATTATCTAGGTTGGGAGATATGTCTACCCAGACAGAATTCCTCTCTCAGACCCATTATGGGGAAGCAGGTGGATCAGAATGACCTAAATTTCATCCAGTGTTGAAAATTAAGGGTCAGATTTTCAAAGCTTTTCAAAAGGTTTCAACTACATACTACATTCCTGTCTTCATGACTGCACTCTCTGGAGCATTGCAGTGACTTTTCTTCTATCCTCACTATTTTTTCCTGCTGCAGTAAAGCAGGCAAATCGATACAATGTAATTTTATTTGGATTGTCTCCTTTTCTCGTAAACATAAAATACTTTTTACAGAATAAAAAATGATAGAAATTACTCTTATGTTGCTCCCCACCACATCAATCTGATCCTATCCTCAGCATCCTTTTGAAAGTTCACAAAATGGGAACAAGACAGCTTTCATTCCTCCTGCACATATTCCCTACCACGTATTAAAAATTCTGATACCAAGCTGCTGCCATGGTTATGGAAGAATAACATTTTTGATATATTAAACAATGACAGCAGACTTTCCAAGATTTTTATTTTTTTTTACATAATCTCCTGGCCTGCCAAGTGGCCCAGCACATGGTGTATACAGATGCACCAGAAGACAGACAACTTTCATACCATAAATTCCTTTGCTACTCCTCTGCTGTGAATGACAACAAAACTTTCTGCTCATTTCAGTGGCAATGATTCCAGCCATATCAAAGATTGCCAGGCTAGTTATCCAGGCATAACAGTAGTTTGTATTTTAGAATAAATTTTTCTGACCCTCTTTTTCGTTTTAGTTCTTTACTTCCCCCACTGCATTTTCTTTTAAGAAGCAATTTGCTTTCTACCATTTGCTTTCTCAGCAGGGCTGTTATCAGCACTAGTCACTAAAAGAGGACAGCTGGTAAGGGAGAGGCAAAAGTCAGATCCTTAAGAACATAACCATGGATTTTTAAATATACGAGCCTGCACTGTAAATTGTTTTGTTACGCAATTTGTATCAAACTCACTCCATAAGTCAGGAGCATACCCTGCAGCATGTAAAGTTCATAGAAAAAGTAAAGTTAGACCAAAACACACATGTTTGAACAGATAAAGCAAACTAGGAGACCATTTGTTGCAGAGCAGCCTTTGTAATTCTGAGAACTGGTCCCACATTCTGAAGCAGATAAAGTTGTTTGTAGAAAAAAAAATGAGACTCACAGCTGGAGGAAACACAGGTGTCAAAGTCTGTTGTTACTGCTTTTGTTGTGGCTCCAAACAGGCAGCCATACTTGATACGCAAGAAAGAGATAATTGAGCAAGTTCAGCCCAGGACTAAATGGGTGCAGCAGCCAGGTGGGTCATGTTTTCCTCTAGCTTATCTTTTCCATAATTAAGTCTTCACCGGTGAAGACAACCAGGTCACCCAATTCAAGGTGAAGACCTGGACTGTTGGTCTGAACCCATTTTCAGCATCAGCTTCAGAACTGACTTTAGAAGGAATTGCACTTACACCAGGGCTGAATTTGGCTCATTGCAAGGAGACATTTTTAAACCCTTCTGCTGGTTAAGCTTCCTGGATATCACCCTGTTAGTTTCCTCTGACATATTCAGCAGCAAGGTTTCAAACTGAAGACAGTAGTCTAAAGGGGAGCTGGAGAGTGCTGAAATCACTGTCTAAAACTCAGCTTATCCCCTTTACAAATTATTTGATACCATTACTGATTTTTCCCTTTGGTTCAAACCTGAACTGACTAGCAGACTTTGACAGCTGCCTCTGCTCTTCCCTATTAAAAAGCTCAAACATGGCATTGGTTTTAGAGGAGAAAGTGGCAGGGAATCAGACTCTGCACTGGCATTCCAACGGTTTAATTGAAGATGAACACTTTGTTCAACTCTTGCCCCTTTCCCTGGGGTGGCCAGCATTGCTTCAAACGCCTGCTGACTTAAACGGAGACAGCTGCAGGACACAGACTCATGTATCACAAGCTGCGTGCAACAGGAGATAGCTGAAGGGCAGAACTTCAAAGCTGTTTGCTGCAACCACCCGGACTGCACGGGGCTGCTGCCACTGCCAGCTGGTAGCTCCAAGCTCAAACGTGGGGACGTGGCCTCGCAAGCAACTTGACATTTGCCATGTCTTGGAGGTGCTGTATATCCACCCCAGAGACGCCGGAAGGCAGCGGTGAGGAGAGTGCTGATTGCATCAACATTTTTTTCCAGCTAGTCAGACTTCTCCAAGAACTGATAGCAGTACATCAATGTGTGGGGTTTCCTCTCCTTTCAAGGAAAGAGCTGCATTTAAAGTGAGGAAGAAGTGAGAGGATTTTATCTTTCTTTCTCCAGCACACCAGCTTCAAACATTGTTTTAAAACTGGTATGGGATTAAAAAAAAAAAACAATTCAAAAATTATTTCTCAGTACTTGAAGAGCATCTCACAATTCTTCCACAAGAAATTACCCACACCCTGACCAGCACTAAAAGACTCAGGCAGTATTGGGTGGGGAAAACAGTGGCCCCCAACACTAATTTGAATGCATGGTTTTTTTCAGCCTCATGCAGGGGAAACCAGCATAGAAGACAATTCCATGAATTCAGGTGAGATGGTCTTTGAATACAGGGATGGGTGAGCATAACTTGTGCCTTATTCCTGCTGCCCATGTCTGACACAGCATTGGCTGAGCCACTCAGTGTGGCTACACCTCGGAATCAATGGGTTGGCTTTAAATATGCCAAAACTTGGACTCATGTGCTAATAACTTCAGAAAGCACTAGAGCCAGTGAAATCCACCATTTCAACCAAGCTCTACCAAATGCATGAATGAACAAAAAGAGGAAAACACTAAGCAAACCTGGGGCCTTTTTCTCACCCTTTTTCACATTAGAAGAGACTTGCTAACTTAAAGTAGATCTAAGAGGGTCTCCAGCAACCAGGAAGAGTGCAAGGCACTGTAGATTACTGGTTGTGTGGTGGCAGCACCAAAAAAGGAGAGTAGACTGGCAGATCGTGCTCAGAAGATGCCTTAATGGGGCTTGCCCAGATCACTTTACATGTTTCAGTTGTTGTGTACAAGATTCAGGTCTCCTAATCCACTTGCATTTTATATTTCTAGAAGCTGACACCAAGCCTCTCTCTTACTCCATGACCTCTTGTGCTAGCTTCACCTAAAACAGCCTTGAGAAAGGAGACAACAACGGTGCTCTGTGAGTAGAGATACTTAGGTACTACCTCAAAGGAGATGGGTTGGAAGGGGCACATTCCCCGACTACAGCCTCATGTTCAAATCACCACACCCCAAAACCAAGCCCAGGGAGAATAATGCTAAGCATCCTTCATCCTCACTGCTTCACCCTCACAAAAAGAGAATGGCCATCACAAATGTGTTTTAACTGGGGAGACACAAACTTAGGTTCTTATTTCTTTTCCAGCTTCTCTTTCTAGGTTCACACCATTAACAATCACCCATTGTTCGCAATTAAGAGCAAATGAAAGGTATAACCACTAGAGCTGATGGCTTCATGTTGTTGGATGTTCTGATTAATTTGTTAACTAACCCTCTTTCACTTCCCCTCCTGAAAGAAAAAGGGAAATTCACTCAACTACATTTGGCCTGTAGTGTTGTGGTTCAGATGAAAGAAGGACTCTCCTACAGACCCTTCGCCTTGCAAACTATTTAGGTGCAATTTCTTCAGGAAATCTTCACGCATTTATTTCAGAGGTACTACATAACAACAGGCATACACCAACGAATTTATTTTCCTGACAGAAAGAGGGATGCACCCATATGTTGTAATTTCTGTCACACCACACTTCAACCACTTCTTATCCATGCAACACACTGAGAAACTTTCTTTACTTATGATATTTACACTCAGTGAAATACTTCTCAGCTAGTGTAGCTGTCATAACAAATTAATGGACGGTTTTCAACAGATAGAAAACTTGTTTTTTGATAGAAAACAGAATCCTTCCACTGTTTCTGTTTGGATAGGAAGATTTCTTTATTCAGGTAGGAAAGAACTATGATTGAAGCACAGATATGAGGAGTCCCCATTACAAAACCAGCATAAGTGATTTTGTTGACTGACACACTACTAGTAGAGCCTGAAGAACATGAATCTGCTGCTCGTACAAGGCCAACCAGACTTAATTTATCTGTTGCAGGGTAAAAATTTGCCTCCAATTACACCCAAAATATGCTATTGATTTAGGCAACAGCTGTCCCACTAGCCTTACGTTCACTGTTAAGGAACTGTAGAGTGAAAAATCCCAAAGTGTTGAAAGCACCACTCGCCTTGAGCCATCAAAGAGCACTACTCTACAGTAAGAGAAAGCCCTGCAAAGATTTCTCAGGACAGGGCAAGTTATCAGGGAGGAAAACATCCCTGTGCCACTTCTTTTGTCTTTTCTAAGAAGTTTCCTACTGTCAGCTCTCTGCCAAATTCCACAAGGCTGGAAACAAGCTTGAAACTCCAATGAAGTTGGAAACTGCACCACTACCACAACACTTGAGAGAAGGCCCTATTCAAAACCTTACTATGATAAAGGAAATCCATCTACCATTATTGATCACCAGTACACTACTATTCTCAGTGTGAACAGCATAAATTTGAAGGCATACCAGAAATTCTAATAAATGCTTACTTCCAGTTCACTAACTATGCAATGGTGAATAGTAAAATAATGACTTCTGTAACTATAAATATTTCTCTGTCTCTTAAATATGACACTGGAAATTTTTCTTTTTTTAAAAAGTGAATATTAGAGACCCAAATTTCAGGGAGCAAACTATTAAAAAAAAACAAAAACAAAAAAACAAAAACAAACAACAACAACAAAACCCCCAAAACAAAACAAAACAACCAAAAAACTTTTGACCATGATTCTTAGGCAACTTATAATTTGGAATGATTGGAGCTGGTCATACTGCAACCTGCTGTAAATATGTACCATTCTGTATTCAGTCCTCAGGCAGCTGTATCAGTAGGGAGGCATGGTACAGTCTTTATTTATTCTAATCTGCTTTGTTGTTTTCTGTTGCACAGAGATCATTAAGAAGTTTTTCAGATACAGAAAAACATAACCCAAATTTTTAATGACCTCTATCTCAGTTCCCCCCTGCATATGCAGCTAATTATTTTTCTGTTGCACATTTGCTGTGCCTTCCTTTATTCTGGTCAGTCAAGAACACCTAAGAACTACTAATAAAAGGTGACCACTTCTCTAAATATTCTGGCATTTGGGGAGAAGAAATACTGTGAATCCAACCTTCTTCTGCTCTTAACCTTTAGAATTTTTGTAAACAGTGGAACAGAGGTGGCACATCCTCTAAAATCAGACTTTCCTGTTTGAATTTGGATTCCAAATCAAGGCAGGAAGACCAGAAGCAACTGCTCCTGGGATTTCCAACTGCACCTGGATATTTATCTCCCTCGGCATTCATTCCATACACACAAATGAAGAGGACAGAACATGAGAAAGAGTAGGCTCTTTCAGAGCAGAGGGGAATTTTGCAAGTGTTTGGGGGAATAAAAGTCACAAGCATTATAACTCTGTCAATAATGCATTATACTTGAAAGGGTCTGGGCATATCTATCACTTAGCAAGTTACAGTCTCCCTTCTAGGGGAGTTTCTGAATATAAAACCATTACCTGATTTGATGGACCAGTGCTTTCAAGCCAGTCAGCACCTGCTCTCCAACTTGATATACTCTCAAACTGTTTTAAGTGAAGCCAAAGGATCAAAACTTAATTAGCAGCGAAATACTTCTTATACCGATCGGTTTGCACCAGATCTCCTGAGGGACAGAGATTTGTCTCTATCTGGAATCCCCACCCTACCCTCAGCTGCTCGTTAGGAGGTTTGTGTTTTGTCATTTGGCAGACCTGCCGCACCGCTGGGACGGAAGAACGCTTTTGGCAGCAGAGGCTGCGTGGCTCTGGGAGCAGGGGAGGCAAGTCCTAGCAGCTTCACCTCTTACGAGCACTCTGGCTCTGCCAAGCTAAACAAGACAAGGTGACATACTTTTCTTGCTGTTCCTCTGTAGAAAGACTCATGAGTTATTTGCTGGTCCCATGAGAGGGGTTCTATTTCTTTTTCCTGTGGGGATAACAGTCATTCAGGTGTAACACTTTGATTAAAAGCCTTTCCTTCTCTAAAGGCACAGCAGTGAGAATCACACCTCTGCTTAGGAAAAGGGCTTTGCTTCCAGCAGAAGTGCAGAGGTGAAGCCATTACAAGTGGGATTTTCACAGGTGGTACCAGATACCCAGTTCAGTCTCTCATGAGGCCTAAGCAAAGCTTTAGCAACTCAGGCAATACAAAGGTATAATGAGTTGTAAAGAAACAACACTGGCAAGAATTCAGGTCACAAGGATCTTAACACCTCTGTTGAACAGAGCTGTCACTATCAGAAAGAAGAAAAACTCCATCACAGCCTAGAATAGATAGGCCTTGATGACTTCCTCACTTGCTGTGGAAATGACTGGGTTTTTTGGTCACTTACACAACACAAAGCTAACCTTGTCATTCCCTTAATTTTTGCAAATCTCTGAACACATCTGTCTAAATATCCATGGCCTAGAGGGGAAAAATAATATATTTAAAATACAAAATCGGTGCCAAATCTAATTCATCAGTCTCTGCTAGGATTCCTGAAAGTCTTGGGAGGTGGGACCTCAAGCAGTTTATTTTGGCATCCTTCTCAGCTAGGGAATCTTTTGATTGCAGTCACTCTGGAAAGGACCTGTGCTGTGGAAGAAAGCAGGGTAAGCTCTAACATGAGAGCAGAAGAAAGTCCTACAGTGCAACAGCAGGGACAAAACGATAAAATTGAACTCGGTGTTTTTCATTTGGGGAGAATAAGAAGGCAAGAAAAGGAATAAAACAGTTTAAAGTTGCAAGAAAGTCCTTTTCATCTAGATAATCCCTTTGACCACACAGGATTGCTCTTCCCACAATTCAGGTGTTTTGTCCCTCCTTCCCTTCAGACTTCAAGGGGAAGGAAACAGTAACAATTTATTGGCACTGTCTCTGAGATACATCTCTGATATTAGCAATGGAAGCATTTTCAACCATGCTGCTTGCACTGACTCCTCTAGCTGTCCCCCAAGATTCAGCCCCAAACACAAGAAACAAGGAAAATAAATACAAGTGTCTTCCTGTAAGTGGAAAGCTCAGTTACCTTTTGTCTTCTGTATTAATTTTATAGTCCCAATGTTTTCTTCATGCATTGTCTGATCTGACATGAAGTCCAGAATCTTACTGAAGTTCAGTTTTCCTTTCTTAAGCACACAACCAAGAAATCAAGGTAACTATTAATTATCTTTTCCAAGTTACAGCTGTGACTAGGATGTCAAAAAAAGAACTGGGCAAAGGGGTTTTTTTTGGCTAACTGTGGTTTCTTGTTTTCCCACAGCTATTTTGAACAACAGACCAGTATTTTTAGCTTTGTCTAGTGAAAACAAAAAAAGAGAAAGAAAAAGTTGTTGCTACATTTTTAAGTCTTCCAAGGTAGCTGCAGAGCTGTCACTCAGGCACTACTCTGCCCTGGGTACCATCTCTCCTTTGGCTGGACAGAGTGTGAGCCACGTTCTGCAGGTGCTAACCCAGCTGCCAGGCTGCCTGTCTGTGCTAACACAGCCACAGTCTCTCCTGCTCAACCTGTGTGTTTTACATATAATAAAACCCTCTTCAGGGCCCAGTGAGCAAAACAACTCCATCACAAAAAAGTTAGATTCAGGGTGAAAAAGAAGAAAAGGCTTGCAGTCCCTGCTCCAGGAGACATTTACACTCTTAAATTAAGTAGGTGGTGTAACGCAGCCAGGAGCACAGATCTTATTGCTCCCAGGTGGGTGTGCTAAGCCCCAAAATTATTCTCTCCATGGCCTCCAAAATATTTCAAGTATTTTCCCAATAAAATTACAGCAATAAGAGGAGTTAAGAACTCTCTCCTCCACTTAAATAATGCCCTTATAGGTGAGTGATATCAATTCAAATGTCCTCAAGGTAAGAAAAAAAATGTAATCCTAGCCTCCCACACACAAAATCACTAATCACCAAATTCTTGGATGAAAGGGATTGCATTTATTTTGTCATTTCCTCTTCTTAAAAGGGCCATTAAACAAAGTGTTACATTTGACACTATTTTGTCCTAAGAAAAATCTATTTACATCCTAGTTGAAAAAAAAAATTATTTTGCAGAAGTTAAACTTTTGTTTACATTTTCAGTTAACCTGAGCTGAATTTTTTTCCTAATTCTTCCTCATTTAATTGCCAGCCCAAATAGAAAATTCACATAGATAGAGACCAAATTTTTGTTAATCAATGAGATGATTTAACTAAAACCTTCTGTAAACAACCTGTTTGAAAAACTAACACTTTTCTGTGTGGAATATCCAGCCCTCCTAGTCCTCCTTTCTTGGGACTTCTGTTTGAACATGGGAATTAAAAAAAAAAAAAAAAAAAAAGCAATTATTGAGTAAATCTTGTCTTGTACAAGTCTCAGCTTGTAAGGAATCTTGTTTAATTAATTGGATATAAATATATATAAATAATAAATAATATATATAAATACATATCTACTACATGTTACTTTAAAAGAGAGATCTGCTAGGAGCCTATCTGCTTTCCCTGCTTCCCATTGCTGGAAGGGGAGTTTCATTATCATCCAGTCCCTGTATGGACTTGTTTCACCAGGGAAGTGGGTTAAAAACCTCTCCCATCAGCCAACTGGACATGTACCATCAACTATACTATGTCCAGCAGGAAAGTTCCTTTTCTCAAGAGATGTGGGTTACACCCCTTCACTTTTTTTTCTCTCATCATTAGCACTTTCATCATGGCCTCTCACCTCTTCAGAGACCCTACCTAGGATCTATGTGAACTATGCTCTGCTACTGACCCATCCAGCAAGACACAGAAATTGTAAACTTTTCCAGGATGGAAAAGGCCTTTAAGATCGAGGGCCTCAGCTCCCACTTGTAGAGTTAGCCACTGGAATGGCATCTTCAGAACAATCATTACTAATTCACAATAAAACCACAGGCTCTGACTGTAGATATTGACATTGTCCACATCCTTGAAAATTTTGTACTTGAATATTGGAAGTTGCTAAAAACATTTCCAGTTATTAAGTCAAGAGGGAATAAGAGCTGGGACAGTCAGTACCGGAAGAAATATCTGGGGAAATTTGCCTTTTAATGTCTCATTTTATATTCCTTCTCCTCTACTAAGGGTAAAGAGAATCTGGAAAGTCTTGAAAAAAATGTGTTCTTTCCCAAAAACAAAGGAGGGTTTCGGAAAGAGGACTGGTATTTTTCTTGCTGTCCTTGGGAAGCCAAAACTAAACTGAGTTATTCAGCATTTAAACAAAACAATTGGCATAGTTCACAACCACTAAAAAGAAAGAACTCAAGCTTGCTGAAAATGCAACTTCCATTCAAAAATTCTTATGTATTTTAAATGATGAAAAGAGAAAGAAGGAATTAAAAAGTTTCCAACTCTTTCAGGTTGGTCAGAGTTCCAGGCAAGGACCTGACACCAGTAGGGGCAGGATGTTGGGAATCTGTGATGCCAGACTGGCAGGAGCAAGCCTTCTTCCCCCATCTATCAGTGAATAAAATGGGTTCTTGAAAAACTCAGCCAGCCTGTCCTCACAGCAAAATGCTAAGTTTGAACATTTGGGATGAATTGTTTTACCATCCTTGCTTCACAAATGCAGAGTTTTGTGTTCCTTCTGTAGCCAGCTTCTCATGGCCAAACAAGGCATTACATGGGGCTGGTAGATGCAATTCTCCATGCTACCTGTACCTTACAGTACAAATGTGGCTCAAGAGGATGCAAGGTAATTAATGCAGAGTATTTTAGTGGCAGAAAAAGAAAAAGAAATGTTATTGCTTACCTAGTCAATGAATTATATCTTTCCTGGAAGGAATTATCTTGTATTTGTATAGAGACCTCAGTCGATATCTGATTCAGGTTGTGCTTAACACAAGAAGTGTATGTGCAAGCAGATATAGATTTGTTTGTGTGTAAACAGAGTTGCAGCCTCTGCCCTGAAGAGCCTACATTCTTTCAGTGCTTTTAACATCCTTCATCACACCTATCACATAACTCTCCCTTTTAGCATCCTTCTGACCTCTGCAAACTCACAAGAACTGGCCTGCTTCCTCCTACCTGCTTGTGGTGACAATTTGTCCCTCTAGGACTGTGGCACCAGGCACAGATGAAGATGGTATGCCATGGAGCTCAGAAGTGCAAAAACACTGGTGAGCTTGTGGGTTTATCAGAGAGACCTTTGAAACCCAAAGACAAATGTGCCAAGCCACATTTTTCTGGCCGTGTGTTCCTGTGGCCTATGGTTATTCCCCATTTAGGCCCATTCATCAGCAGAACTAAAATACAGACACAGTAAATCCCACTGCCATCATCTCCACATACAACACACTTCATTATAACAGAATAAGAGGTTCTGCTCTGCTGGACCAAATCAAGTTGGTCAGTGTTAAGTATCACATTTTAGATTCAAATCCCTGCTAAACCCTCTGCTTGTGCTCGTGGTTAACATTATTTTTATATCTGTCTTCAGAAATGAAAGACAGCAGCAGCTCACACATAGCAGTGACAGCATCAGCAGCTTTTAAAGGCCAACTCCATAGATTAAAGGGTGATATACTGAGCACCAAAATCCCACCATCCCAGTGTCTACTGATTAGGTTGTGAGAAAAGCTGAGTGACAAACATGTTTCCAATCTGCCTAGCCCATGCAGCGAAATGGAGCAATCTGGCCTGAAAAGGGATTTAGACTTTTGTTGTGCACAAGGGGAGAAAAAGCTGATTTAAATCCATCAACAATGCCCTCCCTCTTGGTGATCTCAGAGATAAGGAACAGAGTCTGGACACAGTTCATATCCTACCTCTCACCAGGCCCCACACTTCCACTCAAAGACAAAAGCTGGCAGATGAGGGCAAACGATGCTGCCTTGCTATTGAGCTGCCTGCTCAGATAAAAACATGTTGTACAATGCATGGAGCCTGCCCAGAGCATTTGATCTAGCAAATTTTAAAGAGATAATAAATCCCCAAGCCTGTAGGAAGAGAAATATACAACCTTTTAGTTCATCAAGACCATTGCTATTAATATGTGTTTAGCACTGCCATGTAAAAAGGATATTTAAAGACACAAAGGTCTTGCTCTAACCTGTTTACAGCCTAAACCAAGGAGGCATTTACATAAGAGAATAACAACATCCGATAGCTGATTAGCCGATACACGTGGGGTAAGCAAAGAAAAGACAAGGCAAAAAAAAAAAAAAATGGAAAAGGAAATAAGGATTCTAAAAGAGAGCTATTAGATCCCCTTACAAGGAGAGCAGATCACATGGTTGCCTTTATCCTGGTTATTTAATATATGCCATCCCTGTGCATTTCACTGTGACTGCCATAAGGAGTGAGTCATTACATTCTCTCTTTATCCCTTGTCATAAGGACTGAGAATGAGGTGATAACCCATTTTTCTGAAACCTTTCCAGACCCTTGGAAAAAAAAAAAAATTTCCTTGTTTTATCTGAAATAGAAGAAAATGTAAAAGAACCCCAACAGTTCTGGTTGCCTATAAGTAAATCTGCTCTTTGCACATCTTTTTTTAAGTAAAAGTGAAATGAAACAGCCATTCAGGGATGCAGGTGGGGAAAGTCAATCTGTGCAAAAAGCAGAGTCTTGTTTTCACGTGACGAAAATGTGCCTGACAACAGTTGTGAAGAACCCCAACAAAATGGTTCCTGGAAAACAGCAGCAGCAACAGCGGCAGCCATCACCTCCATCACTCCACAGATGCCCCTCATGATAGGCATTAGTGCAGAGCTTCCTCCTTTACAATGATTAAAACAGACTTCAGCAAGCCCTTATTGCCACTATCTTTGGAGAGCAGTATTCAGATGCAGATTGCCTTAAATCCCATCAACCCATTCAGGCGTTCGTATGCAAGTGTGTCTGCCCCGAGTGTGCATGTGTGCGAGTGTTTAGATGCATTTATAGACACACACACACACACACAATTCTCCTGCTGCACACACCTTTTCTCCACCCTCTCATTCACAGGGAAAGAGCTAAAATTGTCAAAGATGAGAATGTGTATTTTCCAGGCTACTTTGTCAGATGTTCATGTGTGCATCTTATAAATATTTCATACCAAATATTTAACATTATTCCTTCCCCAATCGGATCAGCTTTGAAATGCTCCTCAAAGTGAATTCTCCCCTAACAATGGCTTGACGCAAAAGCCTTTTTTCTCTCTTAAGAAGAGAAGGCTGCACATGGTCTGCTACCATAGCAGCATGAATAGTTCTTATTTAATGGAAAATAAAAGATACTTTACATTAATTCAGTGGGGGATGGAAAGCTGAGCACATGCGTACCTTGTGCTTCAAACATGGAGGAGAATCATACCTTGACCTCCCCTCTCCTGGTCCCATGATTATTACCCAGCTTGCATTAGAACCATAATGGGAAGTGACAAGTTTATGTAAATGATCCACACAAGGATTTTGCTCTTGTAAAACAGAGCAGTTACTCTGGGCTTTCTAATTATTTCATGCCTTGTGGTTCTGTGATGGGGCAGAGATGACTATTACTTGAAAAGTATATTGTGATTGACAAGCCACTGTCCCCCTGGAACTCATTAAGGCTTGTGCTTTGCGAGAGTGGGTAAAAAAACCCTACCAGGCACACCACACACACATCCTCACCCCAGTGCTGCCTGTTCCTTTAGATCATTTGTTGGGAATTTTGCACTGATACAGAAATGCACAATCTGCATGTATCTCAAACAAGTACCACCTCCTGGCTACAAATTGACCAATTATCCTCTGCTTTCACTTTTTCACTTTCAAATCTGTAAGATTAGCAGAAACATACCTGTCAAACATGCAGCGGTGTTTGGATTTCAGCACACTGGATGAAAAAGTCAGTTGTTTCACAAGACACTGTCCGACAGAACAGGGGGGAGAGGGGCGGGGACAGGGAATGAGTGCTACCCTAAAAGCTGCCACCAGTGCATTTCTGCTGCTCTCATTTGTGCCAGGTGCTTTCCAGTATGTATGAAAGGCCATTCTGCTGCCACTGCATGACCTGTTTGCTTTTCTTTTTAAATTGATTTTTCTAGCCTTTAAACTTGCAAAGAAAAAATGACAGTTTATTCGGCAAAATAGAGCCCCTGTCTTTCGAAACATACACTATGCTGCAAGCATGGAGGGAGGAAGAATCCTATTCAGGCAGCATCATTGTTTCCCACTGTAGCAGTGGGTCTGAACTCTGCTGCTGGTTTGGGATGTAACACAGTTTGGCATAAAATCAATTCATTGTTAACTCCATTGTGGTTGGATCTTATGGGCATGCAACATTTCTTACTTTTAGTTATGTTTGATTTGTGATTGAAATAAATGCTCTGGAGATACTTATGAAAGACACTTGGCCCTCTTCAATTCTTCCAATAGAAAACATTGGCACTTTGGTTACTTCAATCAACCTCAATCTTTGCAAACAATTAACAAAACCAATGACCAATCAACTTTTGAGGGTTTCAGTTTCAATTTCACCACTTCAGTACTTAATTCACAATTCTCCAGTAACCCACCTGACTATGTCTGCAAGTATTCAACAGGGGAAAATTATACTTTTAGTGCCATGCTCCATAATAGGATTGCACTGAAATAACAGTACCCATAATCTGTAATACTTTATCATGCCTAATTTCTCAGTAGATTTCCCCCAAAAACATATGAGTCATAGATATCCAATAAACAAGACAAATCCTCAGGACCCAACTTATCAAGCTCAGGCCAAAAACTGTATGTCATTGATGATGAATCAGCATAATGATAGAACCACACAGAGAGAAGAATAATAAAACAGAAAAAAAAAAAAAAAAAAAGCAGGGGAGGAAGACATAGAAGTGTTGAAGTGTTTCTGTTTTAGCTACATTTTGGAGCAGTGGAAAGTAAATACGCTGGGGACTAAGGAGGATGTTGAAACACACTCAACATTGACTTGATTTGCTTCATTGAGGGGGATTCCATGTCATGAGTCTCATAAGCACAGACATAGGTTAATGTAAGGATTGTTGGGATCTGCCTTCTGAGTATGTGCAGTTTGAAGGCAGCTCAAACATCCCCTCAGGCTGAGGATGAATCCTATGCCCAGGGTCACCACTGAGCAATCATAAATCCTGTGCCAGTCCAAAATGGCAGTTGTAGTGGAACATCAGAGAGGGCACAGGCCAGTATTGCCAAGTTTCCCTGACATGCGGTTTTATGCCCTCTATTCCTGGTTTTGCCGTGTGAGGTCACAGTCATGATCATCTAGTGAAATGTACCCACTGCTTCCCCTTCCTTGGGTCTCCACGATACAGGTTGGATGGCTCTCAGCCACTTGACAAATTTGGTATGCAGTTCATTGGGAGAGGAAAGTTACTTCACTTTTTTTAAGTGTACTCACCTGGTGCATATCTCCATTCAGTCAGAGTTCTTGAGAATGACAGCAGGAGTGTCATTTGGCATCTGATAGCAGGAAAATACAATTTTATGGGTAAGCTGAGCAAGTACAAACTGAGGAACTCATTTTATGTAAAGTAAAACTGTCCACTAATCATTTAGCACTAGCATAGTACTTTTCCTACCTAGCAAATATCATCTTATTCCTCAACCCATTCAAGTAAACACCCCAGCAAAATCTCAGCTCTCTCCTTGAGTGTCCTTCAGAGGCAGCACTGGAGAACTACTGTTTTTTTTATGGAAGCATTTGTATAACAGCTGAGAATCAACTGCTTATGCATCTCCAATAGCAGAAAATACATAGGATGTAGATATGCCTTGCCTTGCACTACAATTCCCATCCCCAGCTGGACTGCAGCACCATTCTCGTAAACACTTATTCTGAGTCCCAAACTCCTAGAAGGAAAACTCCTTGAAACTGCATCTTTGTTTCAGGAACTTGGACCCTTCTGGCTCCAGGGCATAAGCAGACACTCATTCAGTTTTATTGAGAATCCTTTGTCACTTCTGTGACCCTTAGCCTCTGACCACAGAGATGTAGAAAGAGTGATAAGTACCTTCAACAGAAGATGTTTCTGTAGACAAGAGCACTGTGGTCACTTCTAGACACCACCAGAAATGTAACAGGCAGAAAAAGAGCTGAAAAGCAATATGAAGAATAACAGAAGCAACAAAACATGTGGAGTGTGAAGGGTCCCACGAGGACCATTGACTCCAGCTCCTGGCCCTGCACAGGGTCATCCCCAAGAATGATGCCATGTGCCTGAGAGCATTATCCAAATTCATCTTGAGCTCTCTAGACTTGGTGCTGTGACCACTTCCCTGAGGTGCCTATTCCAGAGCCCAAGCACCCTCTGGGTACAGAATCTTTTTCTAATATCCAACCTAAACCTTCCAATGCCACAACTTCAGGCCATTCCCTCAGAAGAGAAAGGGGGAAAAACCACCTCAACTTAATTCACCAAATTACACTAGAAGGCCAAAATCTACCAATTATGTGCATATTCATCCATCCTTTATTTAACACACTCTTGCCCTATGAGATTTTATTATCATTTGCAAGAAATGTTGTGATCACAGAACCTGAGCTCTGGGAGCTCTCGATCATGAACACATAGCATCAGGCACAGCCACTAAGTGTGTGGAACAGGGAATGAAGAAACTAGCAGTTTACTCAGAAAACAAAAAGAGGCTGAAGCATTTCCTTCAGTGCTGGTGGCAATCAGGCCTATTATGCAACAGAGGCACTGTTGTCGGTGAAAGGCATGGCATAAGTGCCTACAGCCCAGAGTTTACTGAGTTTATATGATTATCTGTGGAAGAAGTTAAGATGGTTCCATTCATAAAAGCTCACTAGTACAAATATTTATGTAAACTGTGCTTGTAATATCTCAGTTGAAATGTAAGCAATTATACTTCTGGCATGTTTATCTAGTCTCAGTGGAAGTGCCTGACCTTTGCATCGCTTAATGTGGATAATGCAAGCTGCTATTAGTGAAGTGTTTTAAGTTAAACTCTGCTTACTTTGGAATGGAGCAAACCATATGCTGGAAGTTACATATTACATCTTTTCACACCAGTCAAGCCTAAACCCCTGCCTTTTACAGAAAACAGCATATTGCTTATTAAGTGTGTCTTCAGTGAATGTTGTCTGTTTGGATTTCAGCAAGGCCTTTGACACTGTCTCCCACAGCACACTCCTGGAAAAGCTGCAGCCCATGGCTGGGACAGGAGCACTCTTTGCTGGGTTGGGAACTGGCTGGATGGCCGGCCCAGAGAGTGCTGGTGAATGGTGCTGCATCCAGCTGGGGCCAGGCACCAGTGGTGTCCCTCAGGGGTCTGTGCTGGGCCCTGTTCTCTTCAACATCTTCATTGATGTCATGGATGAGGGGATCGAGTCCTTCATTAGTAAATTTGCAGATGACACCAAGTTAGGGGCATGTGTTGATCTGTTGGAGGGGAGAAAGGCCCTGCAGAGAGACCTGGAACTCCATCCATCTGGATGAATGGGCAAGTCCAAGGGCTTACTCCTGCATTTTGGCCACAATAACCCCCTGCAGCGTTACAGGCTGGGGACGGTGTGGCTGGACAGTGCCCAGGCAGAAAGGGACCTGGGGGTACTGGTGACAGCAGCTGAACATCAGCCAGCAGTGTGGCCTGGTGGCCAAGAAGACCAAGGGCATCCTGGCCTGTGTCAGGAATGGTGTGGCCAGCAGGAGCAGGGAGGTCATTCTTCCCCTGTACTCAGCACTGGTGAGGCTGCACCTTGAGTGCTGTGTCCAGTGCTGGGCCCTCAGTTTGGAAAGGATGTTGAGATGCTGGAGTGTGTCTAGAGGAGGCAACGAGGCTGGTGAGGAGCTTGGAACACAAACCCTGTGAGGAATGGCTGAGGGAGCTGGGGGTGTTTAGCCTGGAGAAAAGGAGACTCAGAGGTGACCTAATCACTCTCTAAAACTTCCTGAAGGGTGGTTGTAGTCAGGTGGGGGTTGGTCTCTTCTCCCAGGCAACAACTGACAGAATGAGAGGACACAGTCTTAAGCTGCGTCAGGGGGAATATAGGTTGGATATTAGGAAGAAGTTTTTTTACAGAAAGAGTGATAAAATATTGGAATGGTCTGCCTGGGGAGGTGGTGGAGTCACCATCCCTGGCTGTGTTCAGAAAAAGACTGGATATGGCACTTGGTGCCATGGTTTAGTTAAGGTGTTTAGGGCATGGGTTAGACTTGATGATCTTGAAGGTCTCTTGTAGATTTTAGAAGATTCTGTGATTCACATGCACCTATTATTATAAAATATAACCATTTTTATATATTAAACTTTGCGTGCATAGCTATATATTTTAGAGGCGTTCACGGTTTTGAGACATTGCTACTTTGAGTTATGCAAGCTGGATGATCTTCCACAGGTTGTGGAGCTTGGGGAGCTGACTTACGTTTCTCAATATTTAAGCAAATCCAAGGACTCATTACACAGGGAAAATCTCATTCTTTCAATTCCATAAAACTGGGTTGAAAGCCTCCCCATGCCATCTCAACCTGCATTTTTCTCATGTACTTTTTCTGCTTTCTGAATTCCGAAAGGAAGAATCAGAGTGTATGCAAAGAAAAGCTGAAGGGAGCAGAGCAAAATTTGGTTTCAGCTTGGAAGGGCTGCTCCCTCTATAAACCACAGAGAACACAGCAGTGCTGTGAAGCTCATGTGGTCAAAGCCGGTGCATCTTATGGAAAAAGCTAAACTCATTCAGAGAGCTCAATCCACACAGCACCAGGGAACACAGCCAGAGGAAAAGTTTAAGCTTGAACCATCAAATTAGTTTACATACATTATTAACAGCAGAGGCCAAGCTAAATTCATCAATAACCTAAACCTTACCTAGACATAACAAGAGAAATGCTGTCAACTTCAACTGCTGAAGGTTAGATGAATCCACTTCAGCACCCTGAAGGTCTCAGTAAAGAACATCCACCAGTCTCAAGCACTTGGGAGCATAACAGAGACTGTCCCATTTCATCACAGAACAAGAACCATGCAAAGTTTCAAACCTAGCTGCAACTAAAATCCATAACTGTCCTTTCCTTATACATCTCTGGTCTTTACCTTGCCTCCATCCTGCTGTGAAATGTGCAATAATTGCACAGCAGATGACTTTTGTTTTCTAAGAACATGACATGGCCATTATTAATGTGGCCTGGTATTAGTCTGTTTTTCTTTTCATCTTTATCAGACATCTATATCTCTCTGAGAGGTCTTGTTTACATAAAACAGGGCACTTGGATGCATGGTGCTTAATGAGTTTCTGTATAATCAGAAAAGAGTGAGTAAAGTACAGTACTCTTTCTAATTATGAATCATTTGACTGTGTTAAGAGAAAACATACTTCAGCAAATAGTGCCAGAAAGCTTCTTTCCTATTTTTTGTTGTTGTTGTTGCTGTAAAGAACAGCCATAAATTAAGATTTAGGACAATGTTGCTTTGGCTTCAAGCAGAAGCAGTAGGAAGAGAAAAACCCCCGGCTGTGCTCATATTTCATGCTCCCTAATCAGTGAGTGGTTCCTTCCTATATTTACAAGTCTCTGCTGAGGATGGTATAATGAAGCCGACCAAACACTGGTCTCAGTGGGTTTGGCTACTCTCAGGGAACCCTTGGGTGTGATGAGCCCCAAGTGCACTGCCCACCTGACACCTCCTGCTTTCTATCAACAGAAAACCCAGGCGAAGGACAGCGATGGAGCTGCGGTGGGTCAGTGTTCTGACCTGCAGCCCAGCACAGAGCTTGCTGGTCTCACACACCGAGGCACACAGGGAATCTGTGACATCTGAATGGCCCTCGGCAATTTACTGCACACTCCAAAAACTAAAGGTTTGGTATGAGAGCTTGAATTCTCACTATCATCCACACACCGAGTAGACATGCAATAAAGCTGACTGGCTCTGTGTCCTTCAGGAAAAGCAATTTCCACAAAAACCTACATCAGAGGATGTGATTTTGAGTTGCTTTGTCTAAATTTTGCCAATCTAGCTATAAATGACTAAGCTCTTCCCAAAGGTCAGGCAAGCAGTGCAATGTTTGATAGTGCTGACTCCCTCGAATGAGCCCAGCACAGCACAACCACGAGCTGCCCACGGGCAAGCTCTCGTGAAGCCCCAGCACAAACACAATCACAGGCTGGAGGGGCAGGAGCAAGGTCCACAGTACATGCTCCTAAAGACTGCTCTGGGCCACCTCACTGGGGCACAAAGCATCATGAGATGCCATGAGACTGGCAGGAGCAGCTGGAAAACAGAAGGCATGAAGTTGCTTTTGAGACTATATTTATCTCCCTCTACCCACATTTTCCTTTCCCTAACCAGGGCTGCATCCCACAGGACAGCCAGCCTGGTTCTGCAGGATCTCTGATGGAGTCCAGCACTACTAGGGTGGCCAGAGGCATACTTTTTTAGTGTATTTTGCAATACAGTAAAATGAATGTGTCAGATTAGTTAAAATTGGCACCCTCAGCCCAGAAGCCCAAATTGGATTTAACAGTGAATAAGAATAGTGATATCATCCAGCAAATAATGGAAAGCCAACTTGCCTGAACCAGAAAATAATTTCAGAGTATTATGCTGATACTTACTTTGGGGTAACAGAAAGCTGCCATTGCAAATCAGCAATAAACTTTGCTTTTGTCATCAAAATAAAGAAGGAAGTTTCTCACATTTTGAATTTTTACATGACTGGTAGGTAAGATATTCCTTCCAGCAGAATTTCCTGTTAAAAATCAAAGCCTTGGCTAGATGTGAGAACAAGGTAAACTGTCCTGAATTCCTACTTAACTTGCAGAGTATTATGCCCTTGTTAGGAGGTCAGACTGTTGGGAATATCAAAGGTTATGCTACATCTAAGCACTCTGGAGAAAGGGACATATTAAAAGATGTCAGAACAAATAAGGGTCAATAGCAGAGAAGGAGTTAACTCAGTCATCTGTGAGAGAATTAAAATGCTCAGTGCTTTAAGAAATCTATTGGGATCTGTTTATAATTGTAATTTGGCCAGGACATTGTCACTCCCAGGTTAGAACTGTATCTTTAATATTAATTATTTTGGTTTATTTCTACATGTACTATCTTTTCCAGATTAAAATGGTAATTACTTTAATTTAACAATACCCAAGTTTTTTTCCTGTCTGAAAACTGATACTTTGTAAGCATTCAGGATTACAAGGCACGATAAATCCTTGATAAAATAAGAACATGTATGCTTTTTATGTATGTTTTTATATTATCAAGATATTTTATCAATTCCAGATAGTCACAAAACATTAAAATTGAACACTATGAGCACATTTAAAAGACTCATCTTTCCTTGCAACCTAGAGTGTCAGCACAGCGCAGATAATTCTTGATATTCTAACTGAGCAAGGAACACAAAATTGGCAGTTTACTCTAGGAAAAATATTTAGAGGATTTGGAGCTCTCAAGGACATCAGTCCAAAAGCATGGGAGAAAAAGTGCCTGTAATTGCTACCAAAAGTTAGAGCTGATGCAGTAAAAAAAAAGCTGATGTAGGAAAAAAAGAAACAAGGAAATAAAGGGTGCAGAGGAAAAAGTCTTTCAAAAATCAGAAGATTTTTCAGAAATCAAAATTAGTAAAGAAAACATAATAAATAATAAAAATACACAATAAAATGGTCCATTTTTTTAACCCAAAAAATACATTTTGAGTATGAGCTGATGCTTGTGGGACAGAAGGCAGAGTTTTTATTTAGCTAGTGGCTAATTCAAAAGCAACTAGGCAAGAAAATCCAAAAGCAACTAGAAGAGAAAATCCAAGTGTATTAGATGCTTCACATGTTCATTTTAGATTCAAATGCTCCTGAGCAGTGCACTGCCCATTTCAGTACAGAAAAAAAAAAAAAAAAGTCTAAGGCTTTCTAGTCAAATAGGATATTTATTTCTGCAGCACACAGTCTGATTATTATGGATCTGCTCCCATAGGCTTCATGCAACCCCTTCCTTAAGACTATTTCCTATAGTTCCATAATCCACAACACTGTTCCACGTAACAGCAGGCTAATCACTGCCCTACTTTTAAAAATGCAAAGTTTTTGACATGCTGTGTAATGATGTATCCCACACAGTCGATAAACCTGTCCAGTAGACTCCTCCTCCATTTCCTTGCTTGCTGTTATCTCTCTGAGCACCTTGTATTGTAGAGTTTCATTTAGATTGCAATGTCTTTGGGCCAGAGGCCATGCAAATCACCTATGGCTCCACACAAATATTAAGTAACGTCAAAATCCGACTTTGCAGTCATACAATGCTTTGCAAATTTTAAATCTAAGAAAAAGTCTCAAAGTTTTAGGTATTCCTGGATGAACAACTTAGATACAGTATTCCACAGGTTATCAAGTAAATAAGAATAAAAGGTGAGGGAAAAGTTTTTCAAGCCTTCTTGCGCATTTTTTCCACATTTCCAATTAAGTCTTTGAGCTATAAATGTAAGTTTCTGATCATATGAATCTATCAGTAACTCAGCTTTCAACTCCTCTATGAAACTAAAACTGTAAGTCCTGGTTCTGCAGAAGTCAAAGTTAATTACTGCCAGATTCGGGTGGTTTTGGGTCTAAGTGACATAGGACTTTCACAATGGGTTGCCACCATGAATTCTGTCATTAAAGCTACTAATATTCACACACTGGACTTGGAACCTCTTGGCACCTTCCTTTACATCATTAGACTATAGGATATCCACATTTATCTGATAAAATTATATATTACATTACAGAAACTACTAAAAATCCGAATTTTACCATAGTCTTCAAAGAGTTGTGGCAGGGAAAAATAAACTGAAGCAAGGAATTGTAATTCAAGTACAAAATAAAAGCATTGAGATCTTAAGGAGGGGGAAGTTACACTCCTGCATCACCATGTGCTACCTCAGTGCCCAACTACATGAAATAATGTTCAAGTGAACAGGAAGAACAAAATGAAGTCATTCCATCTTGAACAAAATGTTTGACTGGGGAAAAAAAAATACATTCTGCAGTGTCCAGACACCTGTCTTACCCATAATGCAATAAAAACTTACTCTTGTAACTCAAGAGGGCATAATAGCAAAACAAAAAATACAGAAGTTAGTCCTGAGAAATTTGTGGAATGTGCAAATTAAGTTTTCCCTTTGATCAGCTTTATCCAAATTTTTTCTCTGGTGTTAAACAAAGGTGACATTCAGGGATGAGCATCACTGATCCAAAGCAATATGCAGTGGGTACTGCAGCTCTGGCAGGAGTTGAAGCCCACTGGTCCCTTTGCATCAGTTTAACTGAGCTTCTGAACAGGATTTTGCTCTCTGGGAACGAAATGCAAGGATGAGGTCAGAAGTCCTGCCCCTGGCTTTTCTTTGCTCTTCAGTCACAGGGCGTCATCCACCCACACCCTAAACATGAGTCACAGTGCAAATACAGCCATTGTTTTAAGCTGTCCTAAGGTCTTGAATTGCAAAGTCCAGATTTGGCTCTGAATATTTTTCCTCAAAAATCAGAGCTGTTCAGACACGGACTCTAATTTTGATTGAAGCTCATGTAGAAGAGCTCAGTCCTGGTACACCACAAAGGCCTCATATCTCCCTAGGGAGAATCCCATACTTCAGACTGTAATACTCAGGAAATCAGGAGAACAGAATTGAGACAAGCAATATCTTGTGAGGCTGGACATATGCAAACTGCTCAGTCCTTGCTGTGTGTTGAACTGCCTCAGTATGGGAGCCCAGTTTCCCCCAAATTTTTTACTGCCATGCCAAAAACAAGCAGTAGAAGCTGATGTAATGGAAAGAGAACATGGATTGAGTAATTTACATCCTTCTGCTGCAGCACAAGTGACTTGATCAATAAAGTGTCTTCTAGGTTCAGCCCTTTGTCTTGGGCAGTTCTGCTTTAAACGTCTGATCACATTTTACACCAAAATGCAGTTTGGCTTATCAGCATATGCTGTATACATACAGATCAAATAATCCTTGTATAATAGGGCGTCCAACTCTTAAATTCCTTGCTGTGAGATGGAAGTTACCTATTCACCCCAAACACATTCAAGTATTCCAGTACAAAGAATTCTCTTATTACTAGTGAAATACGTACTAGTACCTTGGTAAATTGCTATATGCTTGGGGTGTGCAGTTTGAGATAACTGACAAATACATGCTATTTTTCTTCTTAGATTTCTGAAAGTGTCATGGATACATGGCTCATTTAATGATGCCCCTTAAAGACAAACAGTGGCTACATCTTGGATGCCAGGCCCCTAGAAAGGGGTGCACGTAAATGGTGCTCAAAGAGGCGAGTTCTGACATTCAGCCCCATAACTCTGCAAGTAACTGCAATTTTGATCTGCTCTGAAGAGCCAATACGGTGCCTGGCTGTCTCTTTAAGAGGCTGGGAATTTCCTGCAAAGCATGTAATATGCTTGAGGCATCAAGTTTTTTACATTTATTTGCCAAAAAAAGGGTGTATTATTTGGCATTTTTCCATGGTGACTTAATTCAAGGGCTATGAACAAAATGGAAATGCAAATGGAAAACACCTTTCAGTTACAAAATGCCACTCGTGTGCATTCTGAATCGTGATAGTGTAAACCACAGTAAGCACCAAAAGCACCAAGATAAAACACCACAGATATTCCTGCCTGCATCAGAAAAGCATCATTTGGCTAAGCATAGCAGATCCTTGAGTTCAGTAGCCAATGCAACGGGGTCAGCGTGAGGAATAGTGGGGTTTGTCCCCATACTGTGATCCTGAGAGGAACGACACGACTGTGCCTTGTCTCAGCTTCTCTGTCACAGGTGGATGAAATACACCGGCCTCATTTTGACCACAGGGTAGACTATAACACAATAGTACTGCAAAATTGTTTTATCTCGAGTCCTGCATCTAAAGTTTCTTATGGCCTTTTCTGAAGGTATAAGATTCTATAAAGGACCTCCCAACTAAGAAAGGTTTCAGTCCTCCTCTGTCATAAAGTGTGATGCATGAGCCTTGAATTTCAGGAGGGCTAGAGAGGTGGCCACCTCTATGTATCATAGTATCTATGAACTAATCTTACTTAAGAGCTTGACTTGCTTTGAACACAGAGATTACATACAGGAGAAGTAGTTTTGAGACCACTAAAGGAAACCAGGTCTTCTAACTATTTTTTTACCTTACCTGTGATGTTTTTGTGATAAACTTGAGATATGTGCAAGTATTAAGAAGCACAGCATCTGTGTGTATAAATTTTTTCCCATTTTCATCATCCTCCTATAAAAGAGAGGCATTGTTATTGCTAGCAATTTCAAGAAAACTCTTGGTCAAACCTCAATTCATGCCTCAACAGGCCTAAACATTGCAAATCCAAATCTTATCTACTAGGATAACATGAAGAATGCCTCCAGTTTGTCAAAGAGTCACCTGTCCCCAGTCAGACCAAATACAAAAGACCCTGTTCTTAAAGCCCTTCAAAGCCCCATTTCCTTTACCTTTTTAATTTTATAAGCAGGAGAAGTTCATTTCTCTCCTTATAAGGGACAGTTTTCCTAGACCACCAAAACAAATTGCTTTTGATTTTTGTAGCATATTTGAGGCTGAGATTGGGCTGTTTCACAGAAGGGTCTCTGAATATGAGCAAGGTAAAGCCAAATAGATAATGTCCATCTGCAGGGACAAAAATGCATCACTGGTTGTGAAGTACACCCAAAAAGCAATATCATGAAAACATGATGCATCTTCAGGCTCCTGTTTGATCTTTACACTTCAGCACTGACAATCACTGCACAGTTAGAACCACCTACTGGATTTTTGTGAAGTAACATTAATGTAACTAGCTGCATCTATCCAGAAAAAGTTTCTGCTTAGTTTTTTTTTTAAATCCATTGCAGTGTAAGGAGTCGGGTGGTCCCACAATATTCCTTCCCCCTGGAGAACCTGAACTCTCTTGTCTCTTCCAATCTTGTATCTCAGATTGGGATTTCCTGCAAGGGATGGTGAAACCTGTTCAAATCAGTTACATGGCCTGGTGACATTTTTGTAGCCAAATTTTTGTTTCTGAAACCACAAGCTATGCTCAATAATTTTGAGTGTCCTAAGAGAGATACAATGCCAGTGGGGCAGTCAGAAGCAGACAACAGTCAAGCTTTTGGAAAGCCAAGATTTATCACATTGTTAATGCCAGATTAATCACATTGTTGATCCTTTAATGCAAATACTGAGTGCAGATTTCCTTGAGGTGATGTAATATTAAGAGTTCACATGTGGCAATAGCTACACTGATCATCAGACAGCAAAGGAGGGAAGAGCATCCTCAGATTTCCTACAAACTAGTGTTCTTCCAGTTGCTATTTTTGTTGTATTACCTTTCTACAGGACATGTTATAGTACCTCATCATACATACAAGTGTTTCAAAACCTCAATCAATATGCAGTTTTGTAGCAAAATGCTACAGATTTTTAAGAAAACTATTAAATTGCTATTGTCATTGTCTTGATTTTTGTTGTCTTTTATTTCATACAGACAGCTGATGTTCAAATGTGTTTTGTGATTTTAATCTTCTCCCTTAGGCTTTCCCACAAAACTCTACCACATATTTATTCAGCAAATTAACTAAATTATTTCCTTCCCAAAGAAAAGCTTAGATCTGCATGGGGAAGGCTGATGGGTTTTAGCAGAAAAGTCTGGAATTATAAAGCCACTGACTGACTAACTGCAAATCAGCTACAACTATGGATCAAGGAAGTGTGGATTCAAAGAAGGCCATAGAGAGATGAATTCTGATTTTGTTTATATTCTGTAGCTTCACTGACATAAACTGATCTACAGTCAGACTCTTCTGGTGGCTCATGTCCACAGTAGACACATGCAACACTGGTTATTTTCACCACAACCAACCTATTAGGCAAAGTTCTTCTCTTTTCTATCTATAAAAGGTAGCAATTATAAGCAATATATATTTTAAAGAAAACACATAACTTCACTATGCTTCTTTGGAAGCCACTTACAAAACCTCAGCACGAGCACCTATTCAGTCCTCCAGAACTAACATCAACCCACACTGCCCTCAGGCCAAAGGTGCAGAACCTCTCAAGCTAAGATGACCCTTCTCCTTTTCCTCAGGGAGCCAACAGCTCTGGGTAGAGCCTGTGGGACATGATGGGGCCCAGCTGACTGAGTGGGGATCACCTTTATTTTAGCTGTGGCAGGAGCACTTCCTCACTGCACCTCATACATCACAGGCAAACAAGGGAAGAGAGAAAGTGGGAGAGTGTCACAGAGCTCACATGACCCCACACAGTGCTCATCCCAGTGCTGTTCCAGGGGCTCTTGGATGCAGGCTTGTGCCTTAACCAAAATTTTCAGTGCCTAATGCTCTTCAAACCTACACAACTACTGGGTGGCCTTTTAAGCAGATGGTGGCGAACATCCCCCATCACTTATCCCAGTGGAGAGATTGTCTTCTAGGGCAGGCTGTCTGCACCAGTGCCAGGGATGATGATGGAAAGGGTCTCTGTTTTCTTCATTTTTAATGTAGGGATTTGAGTGGGAGCAGAATCCTGTCAAGTGTTTCCTGTCCTGCACACACCCTTGTCAAAGAGCTCTTTGGAGAATACAGAAAGAGGATTAATGGTAATAGCTATCTGCCTGTCATTTGAAAATCTCAAGCAGCACTTGCTGGATTTTCCTCATGAATCTCTAATACATGATACTGCAAGGACACCCGAAAGGAAACTTTTCAGGGAGTACTCTCATACCAAGCAACAAGGTGGACAAATGGCCCTGCAGGGTATGGGTGTGGATCACAGCCAGTGCACCAGATGTGTGCAAACCTTTTGGAGCAGGAAGAAATAATTTTGTCATTTGCATTTGAAGTCATTTTGCCATCAAAGTAGGTTTACCCAACTCATTCCATTCAGTCATGTGCTATAATTCATTCCACTGTGTGTTTCAGACACAGTCCCCCCGGACTGCACTCATGTGGCATTGTTAGTAACATTGCTACCCAGACAGTCCTCCTTACCCAGCACCAGCATTTAGACCTGCAACCATCTACCAGATAGTAAATTTGGATCAGACTAACAGCTTCATTGGTCAGACCCTAATACATGAGTCAATCTTTATCCCATAGGAACACCCAATAGGAGAGACTTTTGTGTTTTGCTTAATAAATAAAATACCACATCATAGCCTTTGTTGCATTTAATTCTTGTAACACGAAAGCAGAGGCAGAAAGAATTGATATGATGACCACAAGCTCACAGATCCAAAACATAGCCCCACAAAATATTCTACAAAATCAGCTAACTCTAGACCATCCAGGGCCAATAAACATCCTTTTTAAACCACAAAAATAACATTTGTATTATACTAACAGCAAAGAGATCCTCTTAATTTCATTTGGAATTTATTTATTGGATTTTGAGAGGGGTTTTTGTAATGTTGTTTGGAGATTTTTGTTGTTTGTGGCTTGGGTGTTTTTCAACCTGGAAAACATATGACTTTTTTTTTCTTTTCCCTTTATTCATGCTCCTTGAAATCAAGAAAAAAGTATGCAAGATATTCTGCTTAACATTCTTTAGGATATATGTTTTAAAAAAAGAGAAGTCATCAGCCACTGAGGTTCAGTGCAATTCTAATGCCGTTAAAAATTTCTATGGCTTTTGCTTTATTTACCTGCAAGAACTTTAACAAAGAAATGCAAAAAAAGTTTTACAAAACTTTCATCTCCACAAATCTCAGTGCCAGCCAGACTAGGTGCCAGAAAGAAGCATGTGGAGGTATTTCTAGGACACAGCTGAAAGCAAACATTGCATAAAGTAATCAATTGGGTATGAAGTGAAAAAAAAGTGCCTGAGTGTTAACAGTGAAAAAACAGAATATTCCAGCTATGTCTCTGTAAAAACAAATAAAATGGCAGAGAGGGGAGAAACTGGCTGGGTGTAATGCTGTGAAGGCCAGCGCTCCCCACCAGCCTCAGGCCAGCCGGCTTTTACTCTTTAATGGCTCCATGCCCTCTAATTAAGGTCTCCAAATACAATCCCTTTGAACAAATGTTTACATTTGTCTTGCTAATTCCCATTACTTAATAATCAGAGGCCCCTGCAGTTACAGAAGATGAACCAAAGACATCACTGTACTGGGTGGGTTGACATCTAAATGTCTGATTTACACAAATGTGAACACTTGCAGGTGCGAGAAAAGAGTGAGCAGAACTGTCAATGCACTTTTAAACTGCATGTAAAAATCTGAAAACACCACTGGTAGGATTATAAACTCAGGTATGACATGGTATTCTCACAACACTGAGTGCTTTTTAAAACATATCTTGTTCGAATTTTTGTTTAAAAACAATGAATAATACAGAAGAGAAGTAAAGCTGCCTTTTCCTTATGACAGTCATTTGCTGCCTGTGGTGCTCTCCCTTGAGAAAGTCATTGCACCTCATTTGGGCTATCTTTAGTCAAATAAATGGGTCCATGTCACCAGAGTGCTGTAAACAAGCAGGCCCTTCAACAGATGTAAACCAGTCAAACCTGGGTTTAGGGGACTACAGAGACACCTGGACAGCTGAGATAGAGGCAAGAGAGCCAAGCAGATGACAACCAGGGAAAGAGTTTCTTGTTCTGAATTATTTCTTTCTCTGGAGTGAGCACATAAAGCCACGCCTCTAAGAAAAAGATCTGAGAACTACAGAGAAACACAGAGGTGTGTGGGAATTGGTAACTCTGGTTTGTTGAGTATTTAATTTGTGAGTTCTTGTGATGCAGAGAAACATCATAAAACTCTTCTTGTTTTGCCTGCTTTGGAAAAATAAAACCAAAGTCAAAAACAAACTATAAAAGCAAAGGGAAAAGACAAAAGAAGCTAAAGGGGATGGAAAATGTGTCATGTCATCTCAGGCGAGAGTGGAGGGTATGGCAATGCAGTGGAGACATGAAATGTCTTGGTCAGAGGGCTGTATCACAGCAGATGTGGCAAGCACTGCTCAGCTGAAGGCTAACACATCAAAGCATGAAGGGTACTACTGCCAGCTGCCCTTCTGTCCAAGACAGCCAGTGTGAGCACCACAACCCACACCCCCAGTCATCAGCAAGGTCAAAACCCTCACCATCCCACTCAGTCAGGAGAACAAAGGTCCCAGCTCTTCTCAAGAGCAGGCACACATTTTTTTCCAGTCCACTAGGTAGGGCCAAGCTACAATCTTTTCTTCAAAATCATGATGCCCTCTTATAATTTAACTTGTAATGGGTATTTGCATTTTTCCTTCCTCCTATCTTATACATCACATACCTGCCTAGAGCAAGATTTTATGGACAAATATAAATTCAGAAAATGAAGGTTTATTGTAAAAATGCTGGCACACTGTCATGAACACGGGACAAGCTGGCGCCACCATAATTGAGCAGACTTTTAAATGGGCAGTAGCTGATTCAGAAGGGTGGACATTTGGGTGCAAAACATCTAAGCCATTTCTCAAAATCTCCTTATCCAGCCACTTCCACAAATTAAGAGCAATAACTGCTTTTTGTAGTAGCAAAAATGAAATACTAGAACTCTCACACTCTGCTCACATGCTCCGTGCCAGGAGCCACATGCTCACCTTTACTAGGAACAGCCCAAGAAAATGGCTATCAGTCCTCGAATCACAAAATTTAAGGAGTCCTTCCTCTCACTGAAACTTACATTGTGACTGCAAGAAGCTAGGCTACCCTCCTCTCTGCTCTTTTTCCAAGGGCCTTGATTATATCTGTTCAGGGAAATAGTTCTCAATGCTGCTGCTTTCAGCAGTGCCTCCACCAGCACAGCTGTGCCAGCTGTGACACACTAGCAGTAACACCAAACTACTCCAGATCCAAACACATGGAGATCAAGGTGGGCTGCTACAGGTCTGCCAAGAAATGCAACTTTTATGTGCACAGCAGGAGCCACAGCTCCTGGGATATCAGGTAGCCAAGCAGCTTGCAGGCCAGTGCTGGCAGCATGGGAAACGTGGTGCACTTGCTGTACTGGCTGAAAACACCCATTAAAGCCTCTGCTCTCATTTACCAAGTCCAGGTCCCAGCTCTTCCACCAAAATCAGACCACACCTAGCCAGTGATCAGTCTGACAGTCTTTTTAAAACAAAATCTGTGGTAGCTTTTTGAGGAGGCAGCTTCTAAAGTACTAAACCAACTATTAACAGCCATACAAATTGATTGTTTGCTAGAAGATCCAAGAGACCTTGCTCTGCATAAATCCCCCTATTTTTATTACTGAAGTGAAAAGCAAAGGCAAGGAAAAATAAATTTACTTGCTGGAAACAATGTCCTGCTTGACTTACAAGTTCTTCAGCCTTTTGATACAAAATGGCAGTGTTTTAAAATGGCCTTAGAAGAAAACATTCTTTTACAAATATTTTTTAAACAGCCAAACAGGGCAAAAATAAACTCCTATAATATTAATTGGCATCACTGAATACCCATTTTAATGCACACTGTGAAATACAACTAGCCCTCCAAAGCTCATTTGCTCACTATCTGCCTACATGCTCATTTCCTGCAGATAATAACATAGGCAAGCTTGGTTTGCTCAGACACTGATATTCAGTCTTTTTCCAGATAGGGGCTCCAGGGTTCAAAGAGCCAGCAATCCCTCTGTCTTGAGATGCTGGGCTTTTTTTCTCAAATTCCACTACTGCATTTGCTTGTTCTTGAGGAGCTCTGTCCCTTTCTTCCTTTGGCATTGCCCCTTACTGCATCTTTTTCTATCACCTATTTCTCTCCATCCCTCTGCATTGAATTAAACAATATCATTATGCAGTAAAGAGCCCAATAACCCAAGTCAGCATATGGCCTTCATAAGTTTTTATTGTGCAGCTCTAAATCTGTGACTGCCTTTGTTGAAATGTCCTGGATTTTGCAAAGGTCTAAACTGTGTGATGAAGACAGGACCTCAACAGCAGAAGAAAATTCATCCTGCTGGAGTGTAGTCAGCCAACAGTCAGAGACAAACTGTGAGGGGCAGGCAGGAAAGGGGATGTCCAGCTTCACTGGGTCTACTCTGTGTCTGTAAATCAAGTCATACTTTGCACATGCTCCAAGTTTGTTCACACCACACAGAAAGCAACCAAAAAGCAAAACCAGCTTCTGGCTGGTAAGTTAGAGCTCATCAGTCCCCCTAGGCAGAACATCTGGACACAGCTGCTGCAGGGTGCTAGGCAAGTGGGACAGCAGCATATCACAGCCTGCACATCAGGATCACTGTGATCATGGGAGAAATCCTTACTTGTCTCTCTTCACTCACCATTAATGAAGGAGGAATATTCCCAACCCACGCATAAGAATTATGCAAAATATTTTGTTATTGATCATTAGATGCAAAAAAATCCTTTCTTTAATTGGCCATCGAATCTGACAGCTGATTTAGTTGTAAACATGCAGAAAGTGGCAAAAAGAACAAGCAAGAGAAGCAAGGCACAATCAGTTCCTGTGTTATGCTTGGTGGTGCTACACAGGTTACACTGGGAGCTGTATTAGCATATGACCTACATTTTAAAATTTATTTTGTTCTCAAGTTAGGTGTTCAGGGTTTTTTACTCCTGCAGGCAATTGGTGTTATTGTATGTGTATTAATATATCAGCTCCACCATGTGTTTCCCCTCCCCTCCAGTGTTTGCAAGGGAGGTTTTAAGTAGCAGGGGGAGGGTCTTCTCATAATCAAGGTCCAAGCATTGCTGACTCTCCTGTTTTGCACACTGCAACACTCATGTCAGCAAAGCACCAGTAACAACGGATGAGTGTTCACATGGGACCACTCAAAGCTCCAAGGACAAAGAATAATCTGTATTAGAAATAGAGGAGGAGGAAGAAACTAAATGAGAAGGCAGAACCAGTTATGGTTTCCAAGGTAAAAAAAAAAAAACCTAACTATAAAGAAATCAAAAGGAGTAAAGATGAGAGTTGGAGGAGGGTTAGAAGAAAGGTTTCAGCAAGTACAAAGAGGTGAAGCACAAATTTTGAGAGTAAGTTGATATGAATAGCTACAATTATTACCATAACAGATGTCTTTTTGAAATGCTCTAATAAGAAACAAACTTTGCATAAGTGAGAGGCAGTATTTGATTTCTCTTCAGTTATTTTACAGGCAAGGCTACACATGGAAGTGTTAAAATCTATGATGACATTCCTTTTCATAAATAAATGGTGTGGGGTATTATGACACAGAGAAAATTAGACAACCTCTGAGAAACACTTTAAAAGACCCATTGGAAGTATGAAAATATCAGGAAGAAAACATAGATATACTAATTTTGAAACATACAAGAACAAGTAATTATAGGAATTGTCACCCAGCAGAGCACTAAAAAGTTACTTTAATTTCAGACACTGAGAAAAAAATGACAGGAATTAATACTGGTAACCAAACCTCAGAGATAACACCATACTCATTGAATCAGTACTTCACAGGACATTAGAGGAGCTAATACAAACTGAAATAGGACCCTTCCACAACAAGTCTCTTCTCCAGAGAAATTCTTTCCTTCTCTCTTCTTTCTTTCTTTCTCTTTCTGAGAAACTTTGCTCCATCCACTATGTTTCATGGTGCCTTGTGGTATTTGCATTACCTGTAACCAGCTCTAGGAATTTCCAGTTCCTCCTATTAGGAAATTACCTCATGTGTAAAACAGATGTTAAAATTCTGTCATTTGTCCACATGACATCTTTGTCACCAAACTGGAGACACGTGGATTTAACAGATGGACCACCCAATGGATAAGAAATTGGCTGTATGGCAATTGTGATCAATGGTTCAAGGTCCAGGTGGAAAGCAGTGATGAGTGGCATTCCACAGGGTTGGTTTCTTGCAATGATTTTTATTTTGCATGTGTAAATTTACACTACAATTTTTTTCTCTGTGGAGGAAATAGACAATAATGTCAATGCAGCGCTAGTGCAAATACGGAGTTTAGTGGCAAAGCCATATTCAAAATGGTTAATTTGGTGATACACATGTGCTCCATCCTGTTCAAAGAGCAGGAGCAGATTCCCTTCATCATGTGACAGGAAGGGATTTGCACAGTTCTAAAGTTGGGGCAACAGGGAATAGGTAAGCATGACCAGGGGACTGCCCAACAGGGAGCTCCAGCAAGTCACGCCCACCACCCCACAGGCACCAGGATTATTTTTCCACTCTACACAATATTCTCCAAGATGGGATGCCCTCTTGACCTACATGGTAGAATTATTTATCTGCTTCATTCTTCTCTTGCCTTTCTTTCCCCTCCCAATAAAGCTTGAATAATCTCTATACCTTTTGTGGGAACTATGAGCCCCCTTAAATTTTCTTTTCTCAGTTTTATAACCCAAGATAAATTTAGCAAGAAACTCCTTCTGTAATACCCTCAGGATAAAAAGAAGAAAAGTGAGATTTAAAAGTAAATGGAAGATGACAGCTAAATCTTTAAAATCATAGAAACACTAATTCCTGTTAACTACAGCATCTCCAAATCACATGAGTTCACAGATCAGAGCATATGATTTGTCCTTTAGGTACAGAGATGTATTTTGAAAAGCTCCAGTGTAAGCCAGTAGTATTGTACTTGGAGGAAATAATTAAAATAACTGTAATCACTACCCAGAAATACTTACAATTTAATTAAAGGCAAGGATTCTTTGTCAGTGTCTAACTACAGCTCTCTGTGGATGTGATTTTCAGAAGCACTGAAATTTCAGAGGGAATAAAGTAATTTCGGTCATCGTCTTTGCCAAGCTTCCAATTCCTGAGAAACGCTGACAATATACAAGAGTATCTTGTTCTCAGATGGTTTTTCAGGTCATTAAATCCAGTCCCTTGTTCCAGAAGTCAAACAAATAGTTCAACATTTTTTACAGATATGTACTGAAACCAGTGCCAGCTACAGAGGTGTCCTTCAGCAGCAACAGAGAAGGTTCCTGCAGCCAGGTGGTGATGCTGGGTCACACTTGCTCTGTAAGCACCTAGTGCTGCAGAAGAGAGAAGGTGAAGCTTGACTCTAAAAATGCCCCTTGAAAGGTTTAAAACATATGCCTTTCCCTGCTTTTAAATGTCATGCTCGGCAGCACAAACCAGAGCAAGCAATGCTCCTGCACTCACCCATTATCACAGCTGTTCTTGTCAAAAGATGATCATTATCTTTGTATATGGGAAGCCAAATGAGCATTAAACAAATTCAAGCTTGGGGCTCTCTTTTTTGCAAGATAGCATCAGATATTAGCCACCATTTCGTGCCTCATCACATGCTGATCTACTCAGTAATCAGGATTCTAATTACAGAAATCTGTCTCTGGGTATTTTCTCACATAACTACTATATGGCATGAGTACACTGAAGCTGACTAGAGATGTGTTAAGAGACAAAATCCAAATCCATGTAAGGTTTTCAAACCTTCCAAAGTTCACATGTGCTGAGATCCATGCGTTTACATCAAGGTGTTTAAAAATACAGATTTGTGGCTTTCTTTTTACTCTGACCCTGGAAGGATTTTTTAGTAATTGGAGGCATATGCATATATCTGCATACATGGACATCTGCCAGCATTATATGAAAGATGTTTATGTTGGCAGTTCACAAAGTGCTGGTTCTCACCTTTGAAAGCTTGTGGCAGGGAAAGCTGATGAAGGATCTGACCTGTGACCTTCAACTCCTCACAGAACAACTTCACGCAGTTCAGAAGTCTGCTTACTTCTGATAAATACTCTCCAATTTGATGCCTGAATAACCTCTGTCTGGTGAGCCTTCAGCCTGAACCAGGCAACCTCTTGGGTAGAGGCCTTCTTATAGGTTTCAGCACTTTCCCATTCACACATCCAGTCCCAAACAGAACCAAAAAGAGCCTGACACTATAAAGATCAGAAACACAGATAAACTCAGTTCTGTTGCAGCTGGGAGCAGAGGCAGTGGTTTAATCCTTGTTCAAGCATAAGGATCGTGCAAATCCCTCTACAGTGTCCATGTTCCTATCTCGCCAAGGTATTGGTTTTTACAGTGAAACATGGGCGGCAACTACTTAGCTTTCAGCAGGGTATCCAAAATCAGAAACTGACTTTGGGTTTTGTGAGATGAAGTTCTTTATATGATATTTTAACATCCTGTGTGAGGATGACTGCCTATATGGAAACTACTGTATCCATGCTTCAGCACCATAAAGTTATGCTGCCAAATTACTTTTTTTTCTGTTCCATGAGTAGATGCCATATCAAGTAATTTCCTTTCACATTAAGTAACCTGTTAATTTACATTAATTTTTGCACAGGTTTAAGTTACAATGGAAAAAAAAAAAATTACTAAGACTGAAGCTAAAATAGTTTCAGTCCTTGAGATGAGGATCACTAGCATACTAGACGAGCAGCTGACAGCACTCTAATCTAGAAAAAGTTTGGAACAGACCTACTCTGAATGACCCAAGAAAACATGAGACACAAACATCAAGCCCTTTCCACTGCAGAAAAATTAGTTCAGTTTAACTTCATTAACCAGCTTTTACTACTAAATACAATATACAGATTAAATTAAGATCTTTAACAAGATAAAAAAGGTAGACTCAATTAAAAAGGTAGACTCAAAAGAAAAAGTATACAGTGACAATTAATAGATATAAATACCCATGGAGGGAGCAGAGGAGCAGTTTTTGTGATACAGCATAGTGAGTTTGGAAGGCAGAATGCTGTGACACAGGGAAAAGAGAAGTTCCCAAGCTAACTATTCTTTGCAATTTACAGTCTTTTACACTTTACTAGCTTCCATTATTTCTCTTCTCAGTGCCAGCTCCCATTTCTTTTAGCAGTTTCACAAAAAGGAGTTTTTCAGGTCTTAGTATATTTAGAAAGGTTGTTCCAGATGCTGTAATTCCAAAACTCAAAAAAAAAAAAATTGCGAGAGATAGGCTTCTGGTGTAGACTCTGAGAAATATATCTCTGCATTCACTACAAGGGAGATTAAGCTTCTAGTCAACACAATTCCAGAGCCTGAAGCCAGATGATGCAAAGTCCCCCTGCTCCAGAACAACTCCTGTTCTTAGCGCATCCTGCGTGCAGTACTCCACACACCAACTTGGAAGGTCACAAGGAAGACCCTCAGTTCACATCCAAAGACATGACTTAGAGCAATGCTGAGCACTTGCCAGCTTAAATCTCTGAGGGCAAGGCAGAGGGATTGTTGGAGATAATTCAAAGACAAAATTATAACAGCAATACTGTGCTGCATCTTTCAAAACTGACTGAATGACATCCTCACTTCCATACTGAGAGACAAGCAGCAAGCAAGGCTGAAAACACAACTCCTGTCAAAGCCAACTCCTCTGCAGAACTCAGAGAAAAAGTTGTCAGCCTTGGCTTGCTTTTAATTTTTATAATATACAGCTTGCCCTAGTTTATACATGCTGCAGCATTAGACAATTAGACATGCTTAAGTATCATTATTCTTCTGACTCACAACTGAACATCCTCTGTCTTTGCTCCTCTTCCCTCCCCTGAGTGTGGACTCTTATCCTCATTTTTGCAACTCTCACAGAATAGCTGCCCCACAATGATAATTATTTCACTGTTTGTTCAATAGCTGTATTTTCTAAATCAATAATGGCACTATTTCTCAACAATCTTAATTGCAAATTTTTGCCTAGCACATTTCCTTCAATCAGTTTTACCTTTTTGTAGGGAAAGGAGTTACTTGAAGTTAAGCTTGCCAAATTTAACCTCACAAGTTAAATATCTTGGAGAATTATGATGTTTCTTGAAAATTACTAACCTTTTGAAGAAAGTGTCAAAAAACAGGAGAAAAGGGGGTTGGAGAAAAATCAACAGCTGCAAATACTTTATAAAGCAATCCTGTTCTAAGGTTTACAGCTTTTTCCCAAGGCATAGAAACAATGCTTCCCCTGTGACCTTGAGTAAAATTAATATATCGGAAGGATCACAAACCACCCGATACTTGTAAAATGTCTAACTCTTGATGAACTTTGCCAGAAAGACTGGACTTGTAAAACTGCACAATATCTAGTGAAACACTGAAAGGCAGTACACACAAAATACTTGAGAATGAACACTGGAAACCTTTTTCTTTAAATTATATGCTACTTGAAGGCAACATGAGTATCCCACACTCATGCCAATGAATCCAGTCATGTGATTGTGTGTTCCTATTTATTTACAGTATCGGATAATGCTGGAGAGACTTTTAAAATTGCTTTGCTGTAACTACTTTTTGTCTAAACCTGCACTACATTAGTTACCATTAATACTGCTCTGTAGCACCAAATGGCAAGAAAAATAACCACTTATTTTGAAAAATGTCTAAAAATGATGGTACTTTAACATCCATCATCTTGCTCCTTGAAGCCCTAAGGAGTTCTTAGCCTGCTTTGGGAGGCTTAGAAAAGCTACAACTAATAGCAGATATACTCTATTTTTAGATCTACCTGCTTGTGACATATAGCTTCCTAAAACTAGTTTCAGTTTATCCTTATTTTTTTTCTTTTTCAATATCAGCCATTTGTAGTAGAGGGGCAGGTAAGAGAAAGAAGAAATCACTCCAGGCTACAATGTCTCAGCTAGATACTTGGGATTTTTTCTTAAGATTTGGAAGTAAGTTTTGGAGACTTTGTTAATGCAATTGCAAAAGCAAAATATGCAAAAAAGAAACCTAAGTGTAATTTACCACATGAAGTTTATTATGCCAAACACTGGAATCCATGGAGTATTAAAGCAGCGAAATTACTTAGCCTGCAAATTTAGTAGATTTTCCTATACATTAAATAATGCTAACTGGCAACTAGTTAATGAGCAACCCTAAGATTGACATAATCATTGTACACCTTTTCTGACATTACCTATGCGTTAAGGCTCTATCACTTCTGAGGATCAGTATTCCTGAAACTGGACACACGTGTCTCCAAGGTGCCCAGACAGAAACAGTGAAGAGTATCTCAGCATATCCAGCCCAGAGAACTTCAAGTTCTGCTCTGGGCCCTTGCAATTACTCCAGAACTGGATTAAACTATGGATTTATCTGGAAAGTTCAGAACTTTCCTGTATTGAGGGAGACTAAATAGCTCATGCTCACTGTATAGCTCAAGAAGCAGTCTCTTAGGCAAAAGCTGGTGAGTTTGCTGCAGCTGAGCTTAGCATTTCAGAACCTCCTAATTTCTTTATTCCATCCACCCAGACAAGGCACAGTAGTACTCGGAGTTGAAATCTGTGGGAATTTCTTCACCAGGTTGAAGAATTGTGTTGTTTTGAAGATCCACTTATTTTTACTTGCATTTGTTCAGTAGAATAATCATATTTGAGCAGAGATATAGTCACAAGGGACCTATTTTTCTCCAAAAAAAATAGTTTTCAGATCATGGGTTAAAATAGCCAACCTCAGAAAACTGCAGCGATTAGTTGAAAACAGTCAGTCAAGTACATCACCATTCCAATTACCCACAAAGCATCAAGAATTACATGGCAATCTCTTGTGTCATTCCCAGTTTCTGGAAGTTCAGAACAGTGCTGCCACTTGCAGATTCTGAAGGGTGGGGAGCCCAGCAGGCTGCTTTTGCATCTGTGCTCTTACCTCTGCTGTGTGGACTTCCTGCAGCATAAGGGAACAGGATGTTCATCATTAGTCAGCCACCATCTGTAGCCAAAACATCAGATGGCAGTGAAAAAGCAGAGGGGAGTTACTCTTCTCTTCCACTCCTATTTTTTCAACAAGATGGAGGCAATGTTCAAGGCATGAGATGAAAGAAAAGATGGCCATGGCAGAATTAAATTTCTAGCTACAGATTCAGATGGCCAAATGTTGCTGAAGGTCATAGATGGACAGACTCAGGGAATCTCTATATCCTATCCTTGAAAGTCAAATATCATTGACTTTCTGTATCAAATACATTTGACTGAAACAGAGGTCATTGTTTGAGGCAACTTATATTGTAATACAAGACATCCCAGAATAAAAATATGCAGACAAGAAAGGCATATTATGCAGGAGAGAAATAGCCCACTAAACTGCAACACTGTTTCAGTATCATTGAGGAGCATGATTTTAAAAAATAAGCCTGCTCTGTGTCAACTAGTGCAGACTCTTTTCTATAAGGATCTCAGTAGCCAGTTCATGAAACTACCATAGAGGGTTAGTAAGATTTTTAACTTAGGGACTATTTAACAAGAAAGCTTGCTTCAAAAGACCAAGACAGAAGAACCTAGAGAACAGAACATTTGATTTTGCATATGTCACTCACAGCCTTTTTAGAGGATGCAATATGATGTGTGATTGCAATATGACTCAAAATCTCATGTGAACATGCCACCAGTATTAATAGAATTCTTCAGCCCCAAAATTAGCCTGCAGGCAGATAACCAAGTATTCAGTAGCTTTAGCCCCAAGTTCTTCCAACACCACACAAGTGCTCAAGGAATTTAACATGATTTTTTATGAGTACTTTTCCAATCTCTAGCTGTTGGATGATAGATCAGCCTTTTTTCCAGGTTCACAGACCTCTGGAGGAGAGCAGCCTTGATGGCCTATTTACCTGGCACCATAACCTACTTCACAGAAATGGACTGGCCCTAATCATTAAAAGATAATAAAAAAATAAATTTGGAAGAATTGTGTCAGCTCCAGGTTTACACTGGACTGGGCCACAGAGAGGAGTACACTAACAGAGATGAGAACTTTGAGTACCTAATTAATTCTTTTACACCTTTCCTCTCTCTAAGTGTTATTCTTAGACCAATTTTAGGTCTTCCAGACTGTCTCCTGCACTTCTGAAATTTAATCCATCTTATTTAGAGCTAATCTCTAGTCTGTGTGTCCCACACAGCAGTGTAAGCAAACCTGGAGTCAATGGGATTTCTCCATGTTCTTGGGCAGGTAGAAGCAACTTTGGATGCTTTTAGGAATCCTTTTATTAAAGTCATCCCACAGAGCAAGAGTTCAGGAAGTCAGTGCAGTGCTCTTAGTTGTGCCATTTGGCTCATACCCCATTTTTAGCTCATATTGTTCAACTGATATTACAGGTTTATCAAGCATTAAAGGAATAGTTATTAGACTTCCAGTATATTAGAATTCCATGTATATGTAAAAGTGCATATTAATGAAACAGAAAAATCAACACTTAGAGACTATACATAGCATCTAAAAATACATCACTTCTGAATTGCAATGGAGATTGATAAAGATAGAGCTTTATACAGTATTTAGTCATGGATAAATAATGCAATTAATCATGTGCATGTGAATTTGCAGAAGAGAGAAAGAATATTATCCCCTCATGTTCTGTAACACTGGCAGCCTTAGGTTAAATATAATTTCACGGTGTTTCCTAGCTAAAACCAGTATTCCACTCTTTTGAGGAAAGTGGTTGGATCCCACTTAAAAGACCAATAATCCTGCAAAGTGGAAGACCACATTGCCACAAGCAACTAAGAAACACTCCAACAATCAATTATTAGAAAATATTTACCAACAGGCCTGGCATGCTCTAAGATAATTTAACATTTTATAGTAGTTGCAGGATATGGTGCTGTTTAAATCACACACTAAGCATGAGAGAACAGCACCCAGACAGAGAAGTCTCCTGAGAGATGCTCCAAAGCCCTCACCACAATATGACATTTCAGAACATGCCCCTTACACTTGACATTATCCTGGCACCCAGATTACAGGAGTAGCTGATTTTTTGGTTTGGCAACAAAACGGGGGACAGGGGAGGGTCCTGACTGCAACCCCTCTGAAACCTTCATTTTCCTTACAACAGTGGAAGCAAGCCATCGGGCACAAAAGGTTTTCAGTGCGAAACATTTCATTTGCAGGTGCTTGGAGGAGAATCAAGTGAAGAAAAGGGCCAGATGCACAGAAGGCCACTCATGTCCCACTTAATTAAAAGTGGATAGAGCACTCAGCCTGTCCCAGATCCTTCTCTGCCTAAGAATGAATGCATGAATAAATGTACATGAATGCATGAATACGTGTATACAGGACTAGGATGGCTTAGAAACCCTCAGTGCTACCTTGGCACTACAGGAGATGGACACCCAGGAAGGTGGTGCTGGAGGTTACTCACACTCCAATACAGGGAACAAGTTCACAGTGGCAGAGACCAGCTCTGTCTTAACAGTCTCCCAGTGGTGGGGGTGGCTTCCTCTGAAATTCTTAGCTTGTAGCTTTCCCCAGATTACAAGTCTCACATATAAAATACTTAGAGAGCAAAATGTAATCAGAGGAATCTGATATTCCCCCCACGGTCAGGAGTTAGGACAGTTCCCCCAGAAATAGAAACTCTCAATTCTAGACATCACTACATCCTATTAGCATCAGGAGGGAGGACTTAGGGGTGGCCTTGCTTATCTTCTGGACTCCTCCTGCAGGGTGCTGTAAGACAGCAGCTGTAGGTTGGCACTTCCGTAGCCCCATCTCCTACACCAAAAAAAAGATGAACAAAATCAGCCCTTTGAGAGCAGCCCTCTCCTTAGCACTCACTCCCACTGCCACCCAAACCATCACATCCTTCTGCCATACAAACTGTCTACCCAAAATGTCCATTAATAAGCTGGATAAGAAACTTTACCTAGGATATCAAAAACTTCTAACCTGGGGGAAATAGAACCTTTCCTCTACATTTCCTCCAGTCTGCTTTTGTTGCTTCCTTCTCTGACGGGGCAACTAATTTGGAGGCAAACTGAGAGCAGGGGGCCTGCAGGCCTTCCCTGAAGAAGGTGATGCCCACACCTTAACAAGTGAGCTGGCTGGGGACTCACCTGCTTGTGTAGTCACCCCAGCCTCCTGAAGCCTTTTGCTTCTATTCTCATGGTGGAGGAGAAGGATCAGACTCCCCTTTTTATACTTGGGAGATTCAACCTTAAGGATAGACTGTTGTGCTGTGATATTGAAAATATCAGCCTTCCAACTGTACCACTGACAACAGCAACTTGTTCCTGCTTTGACATTCCAAGAAGGCTTCAGCAACCCTCCCTCAGCATGTTCTGCACCCCAGTACTCTGTAACCTCCAGACAGCATTGGTGTCCCCTAATGAAAACAAACCCTTTTCCTGGCTGTGGGTCAGGCACTGTGACTCAGCACAAGCTACTGTGTCAATAAACACGGTGGGCCAGGTCCACCTTGACACAGACAGCCCTTTGGCACCCTTCTGGTGATGCCAGAGAGCACTGATGGGATCTCAAGGGCTCCATATGCCTGATTAATTTTGTGGTGCCAGGGACACGTAAAGTAGCCTCAGAATAAATGAAATCAGGCTGAGCAAGGACAGAAATGCTACCATGGTATTTCTGTGGGAACTTTCCCAAAAGTCATCTCCCACTGAAACTCTACTCTAGGCTGATGCTCATTCTGCTGGTCACATGTGGCTCCCAGATCTTTCCAGCTCATCAGCTTCTGAACATATGTGATGGCGTCTCTGTGTGATGGAAAAAAATAAAGGAAAAAAGAAAAAAGGTGACTCCACTTCCAACTCCACAGAGGATAAGAGCAAGCTGTGTATGCTTCTACAGCCCATGTCAGTCAGGAAAATTAGATCCTTACATCCCTCTCCCTTGAAGACAAGTAACTAGCTACACATCAGGCTGTACAGGTCTCTGTGAGAGGCATGAGTGCAGCAGGGAAGAAGAATGCTGGCTTGGTTCTGCCATTGCCAAGGTCTTTCTGACAGCTGGTCATCTTGGAGAGGAGCAGTGAACAGTCTGCTAGGGCTGTTTGGAGATATAATGGGCACTTCTCAAATTGTTATATCACAAATACATATAGAGAGAGTGCATTCTTATAATTATGACTCTAATGAGCTTTTTTTTCCAGTAAACCACAGGAATAAAATACCTGCACATTTGTGATTGTTTTAAATTATAGATTTTTTTGTTGTTGTTCACTTCTATTTGTTTTAAGATGAAAGCAAACAGTCCAAGGTTATCCTGAACAGGATCTAGGCATGTGAATCTTTTGTTAATTCCACCTACAGGGAAAATGTAAACTACTTCAAACTTTTTAAAGGATGTTTCATACCATAATAAATGCAATACAGTCAACTGATTTATTGCTTGAGAAGGGTCAGATGAGCTAATTTTCCATAGATATGGCCAGTGCTATCTCTGGTGTCTATGCTGAAGGTTATATTCACAAGCCTTTTACAGAACTGCTACCATTCTTTCTTGTGTTAGAAATATTCGCTGTGATCATTTTACCCCTCTGTCCCTGTGTCCCCAGTAAGAGAGAAGTTGACTGAAAATGTAGAGACCAATGAGCACTTCTACAGAATATCATCTGAGCAGGTCCCAAATATTATCCCAATCATTTGCTGACCCTTTTTTTCCCCAAGAGCATTCAAGAAAAAACACAATAAAAATCCTCCTGAAAGGGTTAATTTTTTCTCTAACAGCTTCTCTAAGCGGAATTTATATTCTTAGTCTGACTTAAGGATATGGAATAGAAAGGCTGCCAACATCTGTTGTGGTCAGAGACAGATAAAAGAGACTAATTCAGAGCTGGAAGAACCCATGTACAGTACTCTGTGTTGCATTACCCTCTCCATAAAAGCACGCAAAACAGCGTCCCATAGAATGGGAGATGGATGCTCACCTGAACTTCCTCCCTGCAGAGACCCAGGAGTTTCACACATTTAGAGGTACCCCCATTATCTCACAGAGAGCACAACATGAAACCTTTAACTTCTAACTGGGGAACACCGAGCTGAGAATGCTTCAGAAACACTGAGTATGTAACCACACTGTTATACAAAATAAAGAGAGACAGGTGATTTATGAGCTTGCCAAGCACTGGAAAAGTAAGCATAGAACAGATTAATGTGCTAAGTAACTTTAGATGTGGATTATCCCAATCTTTATTAAGGTGGCCTGATAAAGAGTATCCTCATAGACACATGAAGTAAAGCTAATGCAGTTTCATTCACACCTTGACTCAGTTATTAAATATACTTTATGTAGACAAGCCTACAACTTACTGAGACCCACAACTCTTTACAAAGAAGCCAACTGCATTAGGGCAACATATGATGGGCACACAGTCAAAGCCAGCTCAAAAGCTACAGGATGCAGAACTACTGTGTCTGTCTTTACTTTTGCCAGAACCAATTTTACTACAGTAGGAGAATAGCAGAACCTGAAGTAGATTTCAAACAGCAGCTATTTTACAAAAGGAAGGGAACTTACGGGCAGGTAACTTGATTACATTACAAGTGAGACTGAAGCCCACTGTTTAGTACCCAAATGTTGTTTTGGTGCATGCTCTGCTGTCTTTACTCTAAGGAAGCAGCTAGTAAAGCCAGTAGAAACTCTGCCCAAGGAAGGGCAGGCAACCTGCTTCTTGTATCATAAAACAAGATCTATACCTCACCTTTCGTTTGCATCAGTAGGGAAGATTCAGGCATAGAACTGAAATTCCCTGGGACAAAGGGATGCAACCAGTCAAAACCTCAGCAGCTGAGACAAAGTCTCTTATAGATACCACCAGCCATTTCAAACTTCATTTTGCACTTCTTGATCTTAACAGCCTGCAGAACTTCATTGAAAATTTATCCTTTGATAAAGAAAACTCAAATGGAATGGACATGCCATGATCCTCCAGCCAACTGCCTGACCAAAAGTTAACACACATTAAGAGCATTGTGCAAATACCCTTTATCACTGACAGGCTTGGGACACAAATCACCTCTCTAGAAAGCCAGTTATAGTGTCTGGCCACCCTCTCAGCTCCCTAATGTTAAGCCTGAACCCTCCCAATACAGCTTTATAAAGCACTGTTTGCATCCAGCACTGGATTGATAATTAGGAATACTTAATAAACACCAGTTTCTTCTCATTTACTTTTAATTGTGCACGCCTATCACTAAACAGGTGTCAGTTTAAAGGCTGGCTTTTCTAGATCATCCACCACATTGTCAAACTTTTTTATGAAACCTACTTTTTTTCCTATTCAATAGCACAATTATGTATTAAATAGAAAGAATTGTTAAATCATATTTATTGAGATTTTACCACTGTTGGAGAACATTTTGCAACATTAAAAGCTTCAAAATATGTTTTAAATTATTTATAAGTATTTGTTATGTCATATTGTTTGGTTTTGTGGTTGTTTTTTGGTTTTTTTTTGCAAATATAAATGTTTTGAATAACTGATCTTTACTTTAGATGCATGGAAATCAACTATTTAAAACATATTTTGAGGTTTAAACAATTATAATATGTCTACCTCTTCCATAATCTCAGCCTGCATGTATTAAAATCAAGATGAATCTGGCACTTAAAGACAATTTGCTACAGCTAAATGAAGTCTCTGATACAGCTCTTAGATCCCACTGCCTGTATCCCAGTAGGTGATAGCAGCCTTTGTGCAAAATGTGAGCCAGTAGGATTTTGCCATCCCAAACCTGCCAGACTCAAGAGCTGTATTTCTGTGGCTGCCATGGCAGCTCCTTGCAAAAAGGCAGGGTCTGAGCAAGAAATAGAAGACTTTTTAGCACATCACATGAGTTCTTCATGTTCCAGAGTCCAAACCAGCTTTATCTGGAGCCAATTTACCACGTGTAATTTATAGCAGGCCCTCGCTAGAATGACTTGCACTCTTGCAGTGCTTCAGATGTACATCCAACAGCGAGCTGCCACTCCGGGCAGGTGTTAATGCACAGGTCCAAGTACAAAATCCAGCACCCAGAGACACCATGGGGGTCCTCAGCTCTCCTTGAGAGAAGCTGAGCCAACAGCTCAGCAGCTGGGCTACACATATCCATGGATGTGCCAGGATGTATCCCCCCCTACTTCTGACAGGTATAATACAGGTTATTTTATTCTTTTTAAGATTTGAGAGTGTTCTTCAATAAATAATGAGGTCAAATAGTTATAATGAGGTTTTCAGCCTAAGAAATTTGGAGTTTTAACTTTTAACCTGGTCCTTAGAGATGCTGAGTGCTGGATCCATGTAATGGAAGAAATGCATGAGGAATATGCAACTTATGAATCTGTGAGACCCCAGTAGCCTTTCACAGAGTTGATGAGCATGAAGTTCAGAAGGCACTGTCTAATAGTCTTTTATATGTCTCATGCCCAATCTATAAGTTGCATACCTGAACCTGAGCCACAGTCTGTGAAGCAATAGCATCTACCCAGGAATATCTGCCATATGTGAAGGAGAAGTACTTTGGAAATCACACACTGAAGGCATGTCCCCAGTGCACCCTGCATTGCAGGGCAGATACCCAGCCTTCAGCAAAATCATCTCCCAGAGAAGCAGCCCAGACTAGGCAGCATCAAGTTCAGAAGATGACCTCTCTAGCAACATTGGAAGGGACCAAAAATAAGCAGAACTTAGATAATCTTATTGAAATTACAGCATCAGAAGTCCTTGACTAAAAAAAAAAAAAATAATACAACCTAAAGCAACACTTGTTCTTCAGAATGGTAGGTGCAGCTTTTATTCAACCCAGTGCCAAGCTTTCTAGATATTATTATACACAAGGTAGATTATAATCCTCTGCAACTACATTTTAGACCTGTAACACCACTGTACTATCAAAAAGCAACCTTCAGCAGTCTCACACCACCCCTGTATCTTCACTATTTTCAACAGGGAAGCAAAGCCCAACACTACATAGGCAGGGAGCAGAGTGGTGAACATAAATCTGCCATGGCCTCGATCACCACCCTAAATTCTAGAACATCCTTTTGGCTTGACCAGAAGGAAAGAGTTCCCTCATGCTTCATGGACAGTAGCTCCTGGATTGCCAAGCAAGACAACCCAAGCCTCACCAAAACTGAAACAAGTAGATTTTCATTAGCCAAATATGCAAACGCATTATGCCAATGACATGTTGCGTTCTCAGCTATTCATTTTAATCTGCCCACTTCCCTCTGGGAAAGGACTGGAGACCTTTCCTGGATCTTTTTTGCTGAAGTAGCAGAAATTGTTACAGCATCAGTATTTAATGTTCTCATCTTGCAAACCCTCTGCCACACACAGCTGTCTCACCAGCTTTGATATTTATCAGTGATAAGAAAGTCCTTTTAAATCCTCACAGCAGCCAAAACACCCCACCAGAGAAAGCCTGGAGGATACCAAGGAGAAAGGACAAGGCTGGATTCATTATGATTTTAACAGCAGCCCACTCTTGCAAACCAGTTGATACTTCTGAAGGCTGTTTGAGTGGTGAAACTGTTCCTAGGCTATTAATTTGGTGTAAGTATTTACTCTGAATAATATTTTTGTGATTCAGCTGCCAGATCGCTTTTATCTGTAGCAATTTCCAGTTAGTAGGTGTCATTTGCACATTGCTTTACATATATTTAAGGTTTTATGGATCAGCCGTGTGTTTCCCAGCTTTGTAACAGATTTCCAAGCCTCTTGTAAGAGCTGATTCAGCAATAGGACATCACAGGCTACAATATCATCAAATATATCTTAGGCAACAGATACATATTTTGACTTTATCCCCCACACTGCATCAGAAGTATAAAGAACTAGGAATACCAGCTTTAGGAAAACAGCAGATGTTTTTGCTCCCATAAGACCACATAGTAAAATATGAGTTAGTAATGGAGAACATGCCTACAGCTTTCCATGGCCTGTCACCATTTTAAGTAGCTAAAATAAAGGAATGTCTTTTCACTCTTTAGCCCCTGCATCCATGGATTTTATGGCATTTTTTACAGTCTGCCTCTAACACCACCTCTGCCTGGCACTGAGCAGTCACACAACATAAGAACCAAGCCTCAGAAGGTTTACAGTTAAAAACAAAAGAAAAAAATACCTCAGGAAAAAAAAAACAAACTTGTAAAATCAATAAATATTATGCTCCCACTTCATAGATGGATAGAGAAACCTCTCTGTGCAATATTTAATAGGCATACCCTGCAAAGCAATACAGCACAGGATTTATCCAGGCTGGGTATCAACACAAGTAAGAAAACACAGAACTGACTCAGTTCTTTGAGCAAGCATTTTTAAAAAGCCCAAAACTTCCAGTTATAACAGACTTATACCAGTTTAGATATCACTTACCCCCTCCTCCTTTTTCAATGCCTCAGCTTTCTCCATTGTGCGTCGAGGAGGGCAGCAATCACCCGCAGCAATCCCTGCCCACACACAGCAGGAAAGAAGGGAACCCACTTCCTCAGCCCCTCAGCCCTTTAGAGTTTGTTTTGCCACCTGGTGTGAGACCCAGCTGGGATGAATCCTCCGGAGCTGCTCCACCCAGAGCACCAGGCTGTGTAATTCATGCAGCCTCATGGCTGTCAGAGCAGAAAAGGAGCCAATCCATCTCCTACTGCAGTAGCAATTCTGTCTGCTAATCAGGGCAGCAGCAGGCCCAGAACAAAAGTGTTGTGAGCTCCTTGCAAAGTTCCTGCACGAATCTTTCCAACCTTCTTCAGTTTAAAAAAAACCAAACAAACAACAACAAGCTACTCCCTCTCCTCAATGAGTAACACCTTCCCAAAGAAGTCCTGCTTGTAGTCAGAAGGACACTGGCACTTTATTGGCACAGAGACAAAGTGCCAACAAAGACCGCAGAAAGAGTTGAAAGTTGTCAAATTATAGGGAAGCACCAACATTTCCCCATGGAAAAGAAAAGGCTATCAGCAGCAGCCTAAAAACAAAAGGGTTGACTTTTGTTTACGATACTTGACTGTGAGAGCAAACTGGGCCACCCATTTAGAGCTGGATCCTGCTCCCTGACTGTGCAGCTATTTTTAACTTCTGTCTTTTTATAACAAGTCAGGCTATGAACTTTGCTACAGCTCCTCATACAAAGAGAATTCACAGACTTTCAGCAAGACTACCATGTTTTACATTAGATGGCAATTTTAGCTGAAAAAAAACGGTAAGGAGAAAAGTGGCTTCTCTTACTTGGCAGATCTGTGCCTGTGTGTATTAGGTTATAATGTTTTCATGCTGGTGACGAAACACAGTCCCCCTGTTCTCAGTCATTCAGCCTGCAGAGCTCAGAGAGAGACCATCCATATCTTATGGCTTTCCAGAACACATCTGTAGGAAATTTGAAGGGTTAGTTGTCTGGTTTGGGTTGCTTTTTCCTAGGGGAGTTGTTTTTTGGGCTTTTTTGGGGTGGGTGGTGGTGTTGCTGTTTGTTTTGGTTATTTTTTATATTTCTGTATATAACAAGCACAGGTGGATCTGCCCTATAGCTGCCTAACCACACTCTGTGTGTCCAGAATCTTGTCCCATCCAGGACCCTCAAGATCTGTTCCACTACCAGTAGGCAAAACATCATGGGACTCACATTTAAGTTGAATTTATGACATTCTCACATAAATCCTCTGCCTCCAACAGCTAGTGCTTTGAACAAAATTTGTGAGATTTATGATAAAAATCACCAGGCATATGAAAATGCCACTGAGGTTAAGCAAAAACTTCTCAAGAGGCAGGCCTGCAAAGCAAGTGTGTCTTTTGGCCATAGCACAACCTCTGTCCTCTGTTGCCACAAAGTTTGCCTGCCCCTGACACTGAAGCCCAGTGCAAGCAAAGATGTCACAAAAGCCGTGGTGTTGCCTGCCACACACTGCAAAACACTCTGCCTCAAAGAAAACCTGTAAGGGGTGGTGAAATGTCCAGGTCCCTGCAAAAAAAGCGGGAGAGGACAGAGGAGAGGCAGCCCTCCCTGTCTAAGGATGTGTGGGATAACCCCGTCTTGGAGACAAGCAACACTCCTACAACCTTTGTTCCATGTGTTTGTTTGGTGGCAAGTGCAAGTGGAACTCCTCAAAGCTGGCCAAAACACAGATGACATAGGTGCAGCTGAAAACTCTGTTCCTCCCCAGTGGCTCCCTCCAGAGTCTAGCTTTTAGCTTCCTGAACTTTAGGGGAAAGCTTTGTATGGGGGATGGGCAAAGGTGTTGATGGCTTGGGGTTTTTTAAATATCTACGTGATTTCATTAGATTACCTAAGATGATAGAAAACTTTAGAAGTAAAGCAGCCAAATAGATAAATAAAAGTAGAGAAAGAAAAGAAAAAAATGATGTCACCCTCAAGCAGTTCCATCAAGGAATGACATTTTAAATCACATCATGTCTCACACCCATTTCTTAGTGCAAAATAAATCACTTGAACAGAGTGCAAGCCAATTTTTACTTTAAAAAATGTTGTGTCCTAAGGCTCTCTTCTTGAACTTCAAAAGCATACTTCATAATTACTCTACCTATCAAAGGAAACTCAATATTTCACCTCCAACCTTGCTCTGCTTGTGTTATAATTTTTAATTGTTAATAAATTATATTAATTTTAAACTGGTTATTCTCTCCTGAAATTACATCTTTCAAATGGGTATGCAAACTTATTTTAAATTAACATATTTACCTTAAAATGATAGATCAGTAATTTGTTTATGACTTTTCTTGCCTCTTAATTCTCATATTAGGAATTCAGTCTTTGGTTGCCTCATTTATTTGAAAACTGTTGTCTCAATTTAAGAGTCCAAACCTATTTCATAGAGCTTGAGATCTCTTGCAAGCAAAAACTTTTATTTATCTGGCATATTTATATGTTTTCGTTTAGACTCATCATTATGCACTGCAAGGTCTTTTGTCACTGCAAGCTTAAGACAGCTGGAAAATGGGGAGGTGTTGTTTGCAATCTAAAATCTGCTCTTGCAGATGCATGCAGTCACTCTTAAAGAATACTACAACACATTGGTGTTTTTAGCAGGGCTACATTATTTTCTTTAGATCACAGATGTTTTACTTAATGCACAGTCCTTGCAAATACAAATTCAAATTCAAGAAAGTCAGGCATGGCAGGTAGGGTGTTTTCTGTGGAGTAGAGGGTGCCTCTGGACAGGGAAGCAAGGTTCAGTGCATATTCAGGTGTGATAATGAAGGCATCATTCTTCATAGATTCCCACAGTCAGCATTTAAGAGTCTTCACTGATTTATCAAGGCTGGTCACATGCTTAAATGGTTAAACAGTTGCAAAATGGTAGAAAAATTTCAGCACGTTGTTGCCAAAATGACATAAATCAACACTCTTAAAAACTCCAGCATGCAGAAAATACCTTCATGGCAGGACAACCAAAACAACTTGCAGAATCTTGTGCCTGAGAGGAACCTGTGCAGGGAAACAAGCTGGGAGGTTCACACCCAAGCAATGCTCAGCTGCGTTCTGAGGCTCTCATCGGGAACCAAGGCATCCTGGAGCACACTGCAAGGGGAAAAACATATGCCCTTGGTGAGCTCAACTACATGGCTGAACAAAACATTTCCCCATTGAAACAAAAATCTTCCCAGAGATGCCTTTGGGATTTGTGGGCAGAACACAGGAAAGAAAAGCAAAGCTGAGATTGTCCCTGGAGAATACGTTGTCAGTGTTACGTTAAGTGCCTGCAGGACACTACTCAGTGCCAGGTGGGTACTCTTTAGTCTTCAGGGTGATTTTTTAATAAAAAGGATGAGGACTGTCTCACCATTCCAGTAAATTACATATCTATGTTCAATTTTTTTTCACAAGTATCAATAGATGACTGCTTTTTTTTTTTTCACCAATTCTAGATGAACTCTGGGTACCTAATTTATGAGACAAATAGCCTGTGTCTCAGACTACTACTCCCCAAACCTTCCACATTTTATCATCTTGCCTGCATTATTCTTTATGCATCACAGTCTTCCTGTAGGAAAGAAACCTGGTCTTGCTCTCCCTTCAGCCAAGCTCTCTGTTCACAATCTAACCCACAGAGTCAATCACCTTTTGTGAGTCCTGGTGACACCCATCACAGGAAGATGGAATAGATCACAGGAAGATGCGAGAAGTACAAGCACACCAAAGAAGAACAGTTTCAAACCAGGTTCATGGTCTTGAAGAAATCTCAAGGTAGTCTCCTAAGTCGCAGCTCATTAAGATGAAAATGTAACTCCTAATTCTCCCCATGTGTTTCAAACAAAAATTTATGAATGAAAGATGAATCTTCTTCTCAGTTGCTCCCTTCTAGCGCAACCCACCCAATTCCAGATTAACCCACCTCCTTCTAGTTCCATCTCCTCTGTGTGGTCGAAAATAAAGCAGGGAACTGCACCAACAGAGAAACTGGATTTCTCCTTGCCAAAGGAGCAGGCACATGAGGTAGGAGGCAACATTTGCTGGAAACCCAGATGTTGAAACATGTGTTTTTCTCCAGAAAAATGAAAGAGGAAAGAATCATGTGGAATGAGGCAGTGCAGTTCCTCTCTTTTATGCTGCGAGAACTTCCAAAAGAGAAGTTTCTTTCAAACAAAAGTGAGGCATGGGTAGTTTTCCAAATGTTCTCGTTTATTTATGATAGTTGTCTTCATTTAATGAGCAACGTGTTTTCTCTCAAGTCTGGCATAGCCACTGGCTGAAGCAACAGATGTACCACACTGATGATCCTGAAGAACAAAAACACATCTGTCTGCAGTAGTTCTTTTGGACTCTGAGGACCAAGTGTACAAGCCTGTGGGAACTTCACAGAGACTTGAAGTCCTAATTTATTCGTTGTTCGTTTATTTATATATCTTTATGAAAGAGCTTTAGTACTACACAATACTGTATATAGAAAATTTTAGGATGCAAATTACATTTTTTCCATATTTTAATATATCAATCCAAAAAAAAATAGAAGAAGCACTAGTCATCTGTGAAATGGCATGTTGTTAGATCTTTGTGTATTGAGGCAGGCATTGGACATTTTATAATGTACACAATTGGCACACCTGGGAAAAAATACATACACTGCTAGCTGAAATGCCTAATCTCTTCTTTAGCACATTTACGGTTTAATTACAAAACCTACTGAACAATTAAAATTCAGGTCAGCACACTGCAGCAATATCAGGCTTTGATGTGGGGTCAGCATTGGTCACAGTCCTGTACTCATTACATAGGTTAATCAATTTGGTGGAGTAAATATGACAGGACTGACCAAAAATCGATGTAATTACCATTGCTCTGAGAGCACAGGCAAGCACGGCAGGTTTATGTGTTTGTAAGTAATATTTTTGTCAAACAAGCAGAGATACAGAGCTGTTGGTGTAAAGCAGATTTGTTTCTTCTGCAAGCAGAAGAAACTGCATGTGTGACATGCATCAGGGTGTGCACCCCCATGCCAGCACCCTCACACACAGAGACAGTCAAATTGTACAGATGGATTGGTGCAGCTCAATGGGATGGGAATGTTTGTTTATGACTGCCCCAGCCACCTTCAAGCCCTAGCCCAGCTCATGAGATCTCCTGGTTTTGGACACCTTTAAAACAGCAGCTAATTAACAGAAACAGATCGCTACAACCAGACCAAGGATTGCTTTCTCTCGCCCAGACATGGATTCTTCTCAACGCCCAAGTAACAGAAACCCATCACAATCTGATCACCACCAGGCTCAACAATCAGGTCATGATTTGTCCAGCATGAGGGATGTAACAGGCAAAAGTGCCAAACTGGAGAAGAGAGATTGCTGCTGGTTTTGGGTAGGATGCACAGTTTGCTTCCTGCCCTGGAAGCCAGGAGTTATCGGGCTGTTCAGCCTGGGATTTTTGCAGTAGTCACTGAATTTCTGCTGAAAAGAGAGTGACAGCTAGGAGGTTTGAGCTGGGATTTTTGCAACAGTCACCAGCCTCCCAGGGAAATTCAGTGAGAGCTGAAGAGTTTTGATCCCTCACATGGAAGTTGATAGCAAATTAATATGCATTTCCATGGGGACAAGAGTAGGTCTGGGTGCCACAATCCCATAAGCTCTTCTGAAAATCACAGCCTTAAATGGTAATATTCTGATATTCCAAATATGTGGGGTTAGGTAATTTTTTCTAATTCTTAAAAATATATTAGTCATAATTTTCTTCTGCCTTTCAGTTCCTATGAGATAAAAGGAGCCTGGCTTTACAAGCAGCAAGATTTACCAAAGTAGTTCCAGAGAAGTTTTAAACCATTTTCTACAGTATTTCTGAATTTTTCCCCAATTTTTCTTCCTGTAAAATGTATGCCATACAGGATGTAGGACCAAGGGCACTGTCCCAGCTGAGCATTTGCCTGGGCTGACTCTTGGGCGTTGGCAATGGGTGTCACCTGAGCCCTGCTGCTCACCATGGTGGCACTGTCCCCAGGAAGATCTTGCCAGCCCCAAGTGCCAAGAGCAAGGGAGGGGCTGCAGGGACAGCCGGGGGCACACAGCCAGACAGTGTGTGACATCAGGGCACAGCACGGCCCTGCAGTGGCCTGCTGGGCTCCCACTAGGGTGTGTCAAAATATTAGAATAGGGTAGTAAAGAAGAAAATGCTTTTTTAATAAACCGTGGGTTGTCTCTTTGTAAACCAGAAGTTTAACTGCTGTAGAGACCAGGTCTGTGTCTCCTTGTGCTTGTTCACTGGTGCTATTTCAGCAGCCCTTTTACAGACTATAGGAATAAAAATAACAGGAGCCTTTAAGTGTTGCCACAGTGCTAATGCTTAGTACTAGGAAAAGGCATTGATGAACAGATCTTTACTGCTCATTTTATGTTTGAGTCCTGCTCCCTACAACACTCCGCTCTCTCATACTCCCCACCCACTGCATTTAAATGAACAAACCACGTTTTCTTTATGTCGTCTCCAGCCATCCCAAGAGCTTTGATCACCAAAGGAAACATGTCAGAGCTGGCAGTGTTCTCATTCCGGGGAAAAATGTTGATATTTTGGACTTATTTTTCTTGTGCATCAGAATGACAGCAAGTATTTTCAACTGGTTTAGTTTCCCAAGGAAGAAAAGTTCTCTGGTCAGGTTAGCTTATTTCACTTAGCTCTAACATATCATTTGTAGGCTGACTTTATTTATTTTTTAAAGCTACTTTATTTACTGCCTCCTAAAAAAAAAAAGAAAAAAAAAAAAGTAAAACAAACCTTCAAGGAAGAAAAGGAAGAAATTGCTTGGAAAAAAACCACTGAAGCTGCTTATTGTGGCAGTAATCAAAGAGGACATATTAATACCTTGCTTTTATATTTTCAAACAAAATTCACTAAAATGACCATAAAGCCACTATACATTCCTCTTTAAAGAAAAACAACAAAAAAAGGCATTTAGCGTGGAAAAGCATTCTGAGCTATTTTTCATTGACAAATTGAAGCTACCAGGGACAAACATAATGTCTTTTTGCTCTCTCTCACCTCCTTATTACCAAGTTTTACTCCCAGCTGTTCTGTGGGCTTCAGCTGGGTCACTGCAGACATGTGGGGGCAGACAGTGAACCAAGTTAGTGGAGTACCAACACCCCAGTAGGGACTATAGAAATATTCATCTGTAGCAGACTGGGATGTGTCAGCCACTGGAGCCTTCCCTATCACCCTTCACAGCAGCAGAACTGCTCCCACGATTACCATTTTCCCTATCTCCTCTCGTGGCTTCCTTTTTTATTCCCAAGTCTGGGAAACAAGGGCAGCGCAGTGCAGAGCCAGCAGGAGGTGCTCCTATAGCAAGGAAATCTGTCCAACAGAATAAATCCTACATCTGTGGCACCAAATTTCCCTTCTGCTATAATACAAAACATGTTTGGCATACACAAAAAAGGGCTTTTGGCATAGCAGGGGAGCCAGTTTGGGCTCTCCTACTGCAGAAATCTAGATGGATGCAATATTTCTCTTGTTTTTAAGTTACTGTAATCAAGCATATTGGAAAGGAGAAAAAAATAAATGAAAATATGTTATTAGGTTCTAGTAGACTTGCAATTTCTGAATTTCTTTTACAAATGCCCATAGAGTATTCTGTCTTTATCCTCCCAAGTCACTGAGAATAACACATCAAAGAGCATCTTTGCATTTCTATAATAGATAACAGCATTGACATAAGCTTCAGGGTTCATACAAACTATAAACTGAATTACCAATCGCCTGTCTCACATATTTATAAACTGTAAGTCAAGCCTGGAGAAAAAAATCCCAACTACAGGTGAAATAATTATTCCAAAGCTTTTAAAGAGTCACTTCTGAGGTGCAATCGGACTTCTGGTGGATGTGAATTATCAGTTTGGTTTGTACTAGCCTCTTCTTGCACAGCGGGAGTCAAATGGCAACCTGGGCTCTGCTGACCACTGCCATGGCAAGGTTGACATCACTGTTTGAACACGGGATTTTGTAAAAGCTGCAGGTCTCTGCCTCCCCTGGCTGAGGAAGGAAGGAAGGGATTTCCTCCTGCCATGCTCTTGCACTGCCTCCAAAGCTCAGGAGAGCTGGTGCTCCCGCAATCCTCCGAGACACCAGAGCCAGAACAGAGCAAGCCCTGATGGCCCAGAGCTTCTGCGTACAAACCTAAAAGTATTACAGACTGTGATACCTCTCCTCATGCCTTAAGGTGGAAGAAGAAAATTCTCCTTATTTTTGTAAAGCTCCCACAGGGAGTGCCCATTTTGGGAGAAACCCCAGTTCTCGGGTGAGGATGCGTGTCAGTGGAACGCGGTGTCTGCAGGCAGCTTGAGTCATTCGTGCAGCACCTCTCTGTACAACCATAGAGTTGAGAGAGTTTTGAGAGTTTTGTGCTATATTGTAAGAAAGGAAGACAAAATGAAGAGGAAAACATTGCTAAAAACGGTTATCGTGCTGCCTCATGCAAATGTGTTGGAAAAGAAATTGCAACCCACAGGTCAATGCCACTTTTGGAACTCCAGTACTGGTCTGAACTATCAGCTCCTCACCAGAACCACCCAAAGCAACTCCTCTGCTGCAGCTGCTGCTCAGCATGTCCACAAGGAGAAGTAACAACAGGAGTCAGAGGAAATAATGGCATAGGATTTGAGGTGGGATGTTCTTTTCCTGGGTAGTTTGACAAAGACCAACTGGATTCTAAGTTAGACATTTGTCTCTAGACCTCACACAAAAAAGAGAAGACCCAATATTTTATATCAACTTCTCAGTAATATGTGGTTCTGGAATATACAACAGCACATGGGCATTTAAGACAAGCAAAATTAGGAGACTAATTATTACAGTTCTGTTTTGAAAATTCAGACCTCTCCTGTCCAGGACTTAAGAAACTATCTTGAAACTATCTTTTCTGAAATCACACTAATTTTTCATCCTAGAGACTTTATATTGTATCAGCCCTAAGTTCTTCTCCACAATACAGATAGGAACAATCCATTTCCTTGTGGATCCCCTATTGCATTATGCAAACATTGGAAACCCATTAAATCCAATATTATTAATGACCCTATAACTGAAATGACTACCTGAGGGCTTTTAGCCATATGACAAGAGCTTTTCTTGAATGTGTTGAGGATTTACTTTTTTAAAAAAAACTTTTCTGACAGACAGGAGTGATTCCAAACCAGACCAGATGTAACATATCCAAAGTTTTGCCACGTGGTGACAAATCCAGCCTATAAAATTACCTTTTGGAGAGTCTCTTAGTCTCGTCAGCATGATCGATTCTTATTCACTTATGACTGCACCACAGTTGGCATTAGAATTTGGGGTCAAACCAGCAAAAGGGATTCTGGTGACAATAGCAGCATTCATGAGCTCTGTCAATGCAGCATGGTTTATTTAATTCAGCAAACACTTAGCTTTGGCGGCAGAGAGAGGCACAGACAGAAATATTAAAGTAAAAGTGCAGGGAAAAAAAAATTCTCCTGGTTAGACCACATCTAGATTCAAATGAAAATTGAGGGGGGAGCAAGGGAGTGTTGTTTTTTTTAAATTTTATTTTGTTCCTGGGTTGCTATTTTTCTGAAATAGAGTCCTGCTCTTGTGCTGAAAGAAACATGCAGTGAGAATCCTTCAGTGATGAAGGCTCTGCAGATGACAGATTACAGGACACAGCTCCATCTCTTCAGCCGTGCTTCTCTGCAAACTGAAACACTCTCTCCTTTCTCTCTTTGGATACTTTATCTAAGAGGATCGATATGCAGGAGTGAAAACAACTCAGCTTTCTCAGAAATAGACACAGCACTGAAAAGACACTCCAAAGGGCCCTAAAAAGCACTTGGCTCTTTAATAGGTTAGTATTTAAACATTGGGCTGTATAAGTGAAAAATGAAAAACTGTTCCAGTAGAATATGCACCAACACTTTAAAATGGAAGTTTACAAACAAGAGACCCTTTGTTCAGTGGCACCATTTCCTTTGGTGTTTGGAGGCTTTTTTGTTCCTTTCTGGCTCCAAACTGCCTCAAAGAAACTGAAAATAAATCTTACTCCAAAATCTTGCTGAAAAAAAAATACTTCTAGGTTGAAACACAGAAAAACCCACACAAACTTGATGGGATGGTGTACTTGACCAAATCCTGTCAAACAACTTAAGAATTTGGTAGCAATGTAGAAGTGGGGCAGATCCTCATGCACATAAAGAAAAAGGCCAGCAAAACCCCAAAACATGGCTGATAAATAACATGCAGGTGCAATTACTATTGAATGCCCCTGATATTTTCATGTGACATCATACTTTCAGGTGTCTTATGGGTTTTTTTGCTCCAAATGGCTCACAGCTTTTCTGCATGCACTACTCCATAGCCATCACATCTCACATCTCTCAGAGCTGCTTGTGCCAGGTGCTATGAAATTTGTGCTTGTGCTAAGAAATTTGAAGGAGCAAAGGCTCCTGTGTACTGTAGTTGTTGTGAGGCTCTTTCAGCTTTATGGAGAGCTCTTCTCACCTTTCCCAGGACAGCATCAGCAAAGGTTCATCATGGACTGTAAATCATATTTTTCTAGGCTGCATTCAGCAGAGGTGAGTTTCTGAGAGAGGAGCTGGGTTGACAGAGTTGAGTGAGCAGGTTTGTGTTCGTTGAACCATTTCACTTGGTTTGAGCTTTTAAAGCCTTACAAACTTAGAGAGCTATCCTTGTAGTTCTATGTCAATTAAATAAATCAGTATTCCTGAAAAATGACTACTGATAACACCTTCTGGTTATACTGGTGTGTCTGAATGGTCAGACCTACTCACCTTTACAAAAGAGATGGTGGACTCTTTATCCCTCCTGGGATAAGCACTTTGGTTACAGGGACAGCCTAGCACAACAACCTGCACAGCACAAAGCCTTTCACTGCTGAGGGAAAGCGAAGCCCAGCTAGGTGTGCTCACATTGTCCCACAGCTGAGTGGTCTCAACTCAGGCAGGGCAAGCAGCAACAACAAATAAAATATCCTGGTTTGGCTGCCTCTTGCCTTTCCAGGGAGAGATTGTGGAACCACTTCCAACAATCCTGTTGAGGCATGGACTCTTTCTTCCTTGGCCTGATGGTAGCTAATGTCTCTGGGATTCTCCTGCCCCACAGCAATTTTGAAGGAAGCTCAGCCCCCGGGTCAATCCCAAGCCATGCATTTTTCACATCACACAGGTGATGGCTGGCATTTAGACTCCTGACAGAAGAAAAGGGGCAGAGAAGTAAAATGTTAACTATTACACACTTATTAAGCTACATTACACTGATGTCTGTTATCAGGGAATGTGGATACTGCAATAGGCTACACGTAGAGGTGGTGCAGTCCCTGTCCCTGGAGGTGTTTAAGAAAAGACTGGATGTGGCACTTGGTGGCATTCCTTGGTTGATGTGGTGGTGCTCAGTCACAGGCCAGACTCGGTCATTTCAGAGGTCTTTTCCAATGTCATTGATTCTGTGGCTCTGTGGTAGGGATGGATCTCAGAATCGGTGTGAAGCGTTGCTGCTGCTGCCATTTCCTCCGCTACCATATAGCAAGAGGGTATTTGTGGTTTTGATGGGAGTAAGGCACAAAGGATCCTTTCCTTGCTTGACAGATGAAAGCCACCACAGGCAGAGACCCTCAGCCTGGTGGGAGGATGCCCAGTGGGAGCTCTTGCACTTGTGCAGAGCCCCACTGAACTGACATGCAGGCACTGGCCCAAGCACGATGGTTGCAGCATGGCTCCACTCTGAGTTATATTTAACACAGGAGCCTAAATTACAAAGCAGAGCAGGAGAACTCCCTTTGAAAAGGCTAATAAGGTGCCACCTGTTTCCCAGGTCAGAGCCAGGACTTCTGAAGGCCCACAGGTTTGTTTGACAAGACCCAGATCCACTGAACAAAGTAACATTAATAGGGCTCCTCCCCTGCTTGGGCACTGGGCAAGAGGCAGCTGCCCTGGCGCTGGAGGAAATCAGGAGCAGCCCCAGGGGATCTTGCAGGCTTCCCCAGCTGTGGGAAGAGTCCACAGGGAGGATGTGCAGCAGTAACAAGGGAGACAAAATTGTGGCTGAGGGGACAAGGAACTTCTGAGAGATGAGAATGAGCTGAAGGAATTTATTTCCCTAGATGAGGATAATTCAAATAAGTTGAAGGGTATGAACTCCCTCCAGAGCATAAAATTCTCTGGAGCAGAAACCTGTTAAATTGGAGAGCATACCATGTGTAAGAGGGACTGTGTGGGCAGCTCCATAAACCATGGAATGGAGCAAGAGGGGAGACCTTCCTGCCCAAACCAGACATTCATTCACACAACATCAAATCTCCAGCCCAGGTCAGGGTGTGGATGAAGTAAATCCATCTTATTACAGCCCTGTGCAAGAGTTTACATAAAGCAATGCACCTGGACATCTTCAAGTGCTGCCCTGCACCCTCCCTCTGGATCTACCTCTGGAGTCTGCTTCAGCTGTTGTTTTCAAAACATAGTAGTTTCACCATTTTAATATCTACCTGCAAAACCTCCTGATGCTTTGGGTTTTAATGAACCACCAACTACCTTAAAAAAAGCAACGTTAAATTAAAGAATTCACTGTTCATAGCTCCAAGTAGGGAACGAAGTAATTAATATACAGCTTAATCTACAGCTTCCACTATCCTTATACAGCTCCAGTGCTTTGGCCTGCAGCCCCTTTGCCTTAATTGCTCTCACTAAAGATAGCACTCTTCTAATGCAGAATAATCTGGTGAATCCTATGCCCATATCAGGGCTAAATGCACAGTATTTAAGAGGTAGAGAACTCAAAATAACAAGGTGTTTGTTTGCATTCAAGGAAAAATAGAAAACCTTACTGAAATCCAAGATAATATATCTTACATGAAATGAAATCCCATTAAAAACTAGTTATCTAATATTATTCTGGTTATGGCTAATAGCTAATAAATGGATGATCCTTTGCTAACTTATAATGGTGAGCCACAGCCTGTCTGCATGCCAAAGATACCCTCTTTAAAGAAAAATAAATACCACGGAACGCTTCTGATCTTTCTCGTATAAAGATTTTTTTTAATGAAACACTATTTAGATGCTTCACAGCCAGCAAACATAAATAAATGTAATAAAAAATAGTCTTGGCTGTGAGAGAGGTCTGAAAAACGGAATTCCTCAAGGGACAGACACATAAAGCAGGGAAAGTTTTATTTCATTATCAACATAAGTAGCAGCATGCATACATCAGCTGGTATCAATCTTGGTTATAGCTTGAGGCCAGTGACTGACGGCATGCTGCAAATTCAGATTCTGATTTTTCCATCACAGCATGCATTTGAGTAATTTTCTGCAGTTTTTGATTTTCCAATCTGCACTCCTCTGTTGCATCACCTTCCGTGTGCCCCAAATGACTGCCTGCAATTGGAGGTTCAGGGACTTTTGAAGCTGGAAGTTATATCCAAGCAGTTGTTTCATAAACAAAATTAATTTGCTTAATCCTTTTCTGAATCCATTCATCCTGTCAGGCTCAATATCATCTTGCAGGAAGAAAGTTCATAATTTAATTACACATTGTTTAAAAAGGTGCTGAAGTTAGTAAAAGTTATTAAAGTCTTTTAGCCAGGAAGAGTATTATCATCCAGAGTCTCTTGTTTTGTTGTGTGGGGAAGGACTGTCAGCTCAGCTGCTGACTGGAGGCTCCCCCAGATGTGCAACTTTTGCAGCTGCTCCTTCCTTCTGACCAGCACAAAGCAGCAGAGGAGGCAAGGTAGAAACAGGGGAGAAAGCACAGCTTTCTGTGGAGATGTATATGCCAGAAGCTCGCTGATCAGTCATGGTGTAACCTGGCAGGTGAGCAACAAGGGCCACAATCTGAACCCTTGCTTCCACGCTCTGCAATAGCCCAGCCAGCCTAAAGGGTCCCCCTCTCTCATTACCCTTCTCCAGCAGAGAAGAAACCATTCTCTTCCTTAGCAAGAACTTATTGGAAGACAGCCTGAGCACCCACACTCTGGCTGAGCTCAGCAGGAACCACAAGTGGTCTGGGGAGACTCCAAGCAGCACCACACAGGGAATTTTGGAATTTAAGTGACACAATTCACTTACAGTTTTCTCCAGTACCCCACACTGTCCCTAGTGTCATCCCTCATCAGCTCTTTTTCAGCATGGGGTCTCATCTGTAGGACCCTGCTCCAGCACAATTATGAATCAGGTTCTGCAGGATTTGACTGAAATCTCCTTGCATGTCATGTTCTCCTTTGAGAACTTGCAGAACTTTTGCTCACATTTCTTTACTTCCCTTGGTCTTAGAGAGTCTTTCTGAAACTCTTAATTGCAAGCCAAAACTGCCTGCTTCCCCTGCACATGGACACATGTAGTCCATGAGACACACTCAAAGGAAAATGGAGCTAAAGGTGAAATGTCCAGCTGCAACTCAGACTGATCTTGCACTTCATCAGAAGGTGAGCCATAACTGCTGTGCCTATAGGTTGTGCCTCTCCGCCTTCCAGTCACCAGGAAGAGTTGTATTTTCAGATCATTACCAGACCTGAAACTGTGAAGCTGTGATGATGAGATCACAAGGCTCTGAACAATACCCCAGACTCCTGCAAACTCCTCTTTCTCTGGCACTTCTCAGTCAAACAGTGCTGCCTTTGACTGGTATTCAGCTGTTTCAGTTTAATACCTCTGTCAGGCAAATTAATGCACTAACTACCATGGGAAGTGAGAGATGGTACAGTAAAGTAAGACCCAACTCCAAATAACTTTCTCAGCAAGAAAGAAAATTTGCCACGCCGTTACTTGCCTTAAACATTTTCCCTGGGGGAGCACCACATGTTTCACGGAGCACAGCGAGATCCTTGGTACAGCCTGGCTGCTGTTCCCCCTGCCCATCCAGCTGCATTTTGGCGATGGATTTGGTCAGACAAAGGTCAGGGAATTAAAAAAAAAGTAAATAGGAGTCATGTACTGCGAGCACACATTCACTGCATTGCTGAACTGTCTTACTAACCCGGGAGTAGCCTCCCACACCCCCATGCCGTTAGTGCACAGCTGCTGCTGGAAAGTTGCCTGCAGAGCCTCTCTCCCCTCCCACCTCTTTCAAAGGACCTTGTCTGGAGCTACCAGGCTTCTGCTGGCAATATTTGTCAGGGAACAGAGGACTACTGTCACTTAAAAACAAGCAAAGGATTACAAGATGCTTTGATTTCGTTGGGAGCACAGAAGGGGAACTATCGCCATTTCAAAAGCCAGAAGAAAACACTGGTGCACAGTCAGCTCTGCACGTTCATTATATATTTGGCAGAATATATCAATTGGTGTATGCTGGATTCCAAAACAGGTCAAGCTAGAGCCAAACCAAGGGCTTTGTAAGAGGGTGACTGCTTTACAAAACACCTCATATATTTATGGGGTTCCAGATACTAATTTTGCACTGTACAATCAAGTAGAAATAGAAATAAACATTTTCAGCATAAGGCTTCCAACGACACATGCACAAAACCCCAGCAAAAGGCCCTCAGGGGCTTTCCCTGGTGCATCCAAGAAGCTGCAGCATGAGACACTCACCAGCACTTCTGAGTCCAAGCTAGAGGTGCAGAAGCAGGACTTGGTTGGAGGGGCCTTTGAAAGCCTACCCACAGACACTGCCCTGGGTGTGGCATCGTGGCTCCTGGAGATACAGAAAATCTCATCCGTTCTGGGACACGTATAACATTTATTTTTTCAGGAGCAGAACTTCCCCTCAAAGAAAGTAGGAAATGTTGACGTAAATGGGCAAAACTGCTACTCTGAAATTAAAACACATTTCTTCAGCTTGAATCTCACATTTATGTGGCATCCCACAAAAACTACTAAAGCTTGGATTTTCAAAGGGCCCTTCAGGGATATTTTACTCCACTCCCTTTGAACATCTCTTTGGTCCTTTCAAAAATGCCAGGCTAAAAATCCCTCCTGGGGGGCAGCATATTGCTGTGCTCTTTTCAGGTCTTACCTTTAATGCAACATTAACCTCACATTTTGCATTTTTCCAAGCGTGGCTCTCTGGGTTTAGTTTGGAGTCCTGCGTCCCTTTTTATCCACATGCTCTGGATTATCTGATCTGATGAGTCATCAGAAATAATCCTGCAATGGCACTGCTCAATGTAAGGGTTAGTTTGCAAGCTACTTTGTGTCATCATTTATTTGAATAAACCATGCCACTTGCCCTGTATTTTATCTAGAACTTAAAAAAAAAAAAAAAAAAAAAAAAAGAAAAAAGAAAGAAAAAAAGCAGCCACTAAATACCAACTACCTAAGTCTCAAAATAAGATAACAACACATTCATCATGAGATCTAAGCCACCAATGCCTTCCTCTAAACAAAAGCTCTAACAGTAAAAATGCACTGGCAAGATTTCCTACTCAAATCTCATAAAGCCCATGTTGTTGCAAGAGCTAAGAAAACCTAGCTCTTTAAATAGAGTAATTCTGGGCTAAGAACATTAATGGCATCCCAGAACTGGAAAGCTGGATGTGTAAATTAAAAAGCAAAAAGCACATATACACTCTTAACATCCTAATACCTATTACATGTGATCTCTTTCAAAGTAGCTTTAAATGAGAAGTGCAGTTACTCTTTGATATAGCTGCTAGAAACATAGCCAGGATGCCCTTTGTTATAAATTTTAAAAATGAATCCGTATTTCATAAAGGCTCATAATAACTGAGTCTTCAAAACCAGAATATAGTATTCCCTTTTTGGTTTTTTTCTCCATTTAAAATATAATCTGCACCAAATACAGAGTAGCTCCCTTCACTTGGCAGAATTCTCTTGACTTGGTTGCTGGAAAGAATCCCTTTCAGCCACCATGACAGGAATGATCGTAAGTGCAATGAGAAATCCCCTCCACACCTCCACACCTAAGTTCTCTCAAGGTAACCAGGAACTGGCATCAACATCATCTGGAGTTCACAGCAGGTGACCCACCCCAATAAGCAGCTGGACATAGGCCATGGAGTGTGAGCCACAGTGTCTGCAATCCCAACCTGGACCCAAATCCAAAGGTATGCCAGATATCTGGACACTGTGCTTGTCAAAGGGACTGCACCACCAAAGGACTGTCTGCCTGGTCAACACGAGTGAGGGAGGATGCTGGGTTTTCCCCCCCAAAAATCCTGATCGGTTATTTACAGCTTTCCTTATAGCGTTCGTCAGGAGAGTCTCTTTAAACACAACAATGCATTTATTCTCACAGAGTCAAAAAATGCCTTAGAAGTATTATCCTTGTTTTAGAGGCACAGAACAGGTCCATATTTGCAAACACATCCATACAGCCTGAGGCAGCCCAGGGCTGGCTCCCCAGTGATGCTGTGCAGCAGTGGGATGTGCAGGGCACCAGCGGTAACTCTGCAGAGCCCGGGCTAATCACCACATCCCTGCTCTGGCCCTGCTCACCCCATGTCCTGAAGGAGGAGGATTTATTTGCTTCAGAAGGAATTTCGGAATTCAGCCTATATATTCAACTTGCACATAAATCACAGATGTTATCTAAATGGGGTGGCAAACGCAGACCCGGGGAACACGCATAATTCAGTCACATTGCCTTGAAAAGGCACCGAGAAGACTCGATTTGAGAAATTCTAAAAGCTAACATTCTTTGATGTGCTTTGCAGTCCTGAGGGAGCAGCGAGAGCCGGGTGCCCATCCCCGCAGGCCCGGGGGGGCAGGGTGCGCAGGGCGGCAGCGGGGCCCCGGGGATTCCCGTGGCGCAGCCGGCTGTGCCAGCCCAGCTCGGCAAGAAGCGCGGCTGTCCCCGAGCAGCGCGGTGCCCGCCGGGGAGCCGCGGGACACAGCCCGGGCTGCCGCAAAGGGCGCCTGGCCCCCAGCGCACCCACCCCTCGGGGGCCACATCGCTTCCTAGGGGGAGAAAAAACCACGGGGGGTTTGCCTAGGAAGACTCCTTCGAACCTCCGAACCGGCCTGGCGGGCGGGAGAAGGGGGTGTTAGCCGCTGCTTGCCCGTTTCTCCCGGCCGCGCTCCTGGACGCGCTTTCGGGCGGCTCATCCCGGCGGAGCCCGCTTGGCTCCGCAGCCCGGCGGCTTTAAACAAAAGGCTTGGTCTGTTTGGTTCGTTGGTTGGTTTTTATTCTTTTTTTTTTTTTTTTTTAATTTTCAGAAAACTGCAAGCCCCTTTTGCGAGAATATTTTCTTTCCCCCTCCCTCCCGCCGCTCCCCACAACCACTATGTGCTCCCCCTTGCATCTGACTGGCACGCGTCCAGGACGGAGGAATTTTTTTTTCCCCTCTTCTATTATTTATTTATCTATTTAATTTTACTTTATTTCCACGGCACATTTCGGCTCCAGCTCCCCAAACTCTTTGATCTCCCCCGCTGTCTCCTTACCCGGAAGAAAACCCCGGCTCTCTCAGCTGGGAGCTCGGCGCACACGTGGGCGCCCTGGCGCGCCTCCATGCTCCTGCCAAATTTAGTCACACAAAGAGCTCGGGGGGGACCGGCGGGGGATGAAAGGGGCCGCCGGCGGGACATCAAAGGCGCCGCCGCCCCGCCCCACTCCCGCCCTTCCCTATATAGGGGGCGCCGGCGGCGGACCCGCTTCGCACGCGAGTGTCCTGTGTCCCCCCGCCCCGCGTATTGCGCCCGCAAGGGTCGTCACTGGCACCCCGCTTCCCCTCTCTCCCCGCTCAGCCCCCCGGAAGCTCCACGGGGCTCGTCCCGCTGCCCCGAGCGCTGGAGCTCAGCCCACCCCGGGGCCCGTTTGCCCTCTCCGTTCACCCCCCCGCCCTGAGCCCGGGCTGGCCGTCGGGGAGTGCTGAGTGCGGGTCCCTTCAACGCTGAAAATGCAAAAATACCCAACAAACAAAAACTCCTCAACTCCCTCTGAAACGCTAAAACCCGTTCGAACGACCAAAAAAAACCCCAACAAAACCTGTCCAAAATTAAACAACAAAGCAAACAAACAAAAAACAAAAAACCATGGGAAGATACAAACTCGCGCTAAAAGCAAAAGAGGAAGAAAGAAGAAACATCTAAAGCGCAAAAATCACCCCTAGGAAAGTACCAAACGGCGCGGTAGCCGCCGCGGAGCCGGGTGCCGGGCACGGCGGCGGGCGCGCTCCCGGTGGCCCGGGGAGGGCGGCGGGTCCCGCCGGGGGCGAGAGCGGAGCCACCATGGGGCGTCCCCATACCCCGAGCCTTGCCCTCCGCCTCCGGCCGTGCCCCAAGGACTGCGAGCAAAGCGACAGCTTTGTGTCGTCTCCAGTCAAATCTGACGTTGGAGTTGACGTTTCCTGAGTTTATCTTTTTGTCGTAAATCATTATGGTTTCCAAACACACATTCCCCCGCCCCGGTCCCGCCGCCCCCACCCGGGCCCTTTTTTGCCTTCAAAATCCTTCCACCAAAAAACCGATCCGGGAAAGACTCCAGCCCACGGAAAGGCACGGCGGAGGGGCGGGGGGAGGCTGCTTTTCCCGAGGGACACGGTAATGAAAGAGAGGAGTGGCCGCGCTACCGGCTCCTCCAGCGGGGTCCCTGCCTGCCCCCGGGCCGCGCCGCCCCGTCCCGTCGGGCGAGCGGTTTGCAATGCTCAGCCTCTCAGCGAAGGTCTTTTTTTCAGAACGCGACCATCCCGGGGCAGCTTTGCCCGGCCCGAGTGTCCGGTGCCCGCCGAGCACCAGGAAAGGGAAGAGGGGCGGGAGGGATGCGGAGATGTACATCTCCGCTCAGGAACCATCCCCGAGTTTTCAGTCGTTTTCCAAACAACCGCTTCCCCATCGCCTCTCTGCAGCCGTCTCCGGGAGAGAGGGGGGTGTCCCTGCAGCTGGGGAGCATTGCACAATTAAACCCTCTCCCAGAAGTAACATTTCTAATTTCTTTCTTTCTCGATCATTTATTTCACGCACTTGTTCGACTTGTCAAGTCCATCCCCCGTTTCCCGCTACCTTGCTCCCTTTCTCGGGGTTTGGAGGGTCTAATTTCTCAGCTGGATTTTAATTACCCGTTCGAGGACGATTACGCAGAGCCGCGTGCGGCGGCGTGGGCAGCCGGACTCAGCCCGTCCGCATCCCGGCTGGCAGTGCCGCCGTGCCGAACCCGGCATCTTGCCGAAAACGGATTGAGCATCCACATGTTCCCGTTCCTCCGGCTCCCGGCGCTTGAAGGTTTAGCAACCTGACGGGGCATGTGCAAAGCACAAAGCGCACTTTTTCGATGCCAAAATACTGGGAAGTTGTTTCCTGCAAAATGTGCGCCCATCGTGTTCGCAAAATAAAAGTTGCGGATCCTGACGCTCCCCAAGAGCAGCGCCTGCTTTTGTCCGGATATTTTTTTTTTTTTTTTTTTTTACTGCATCCGTGCCCTGTTGCAGGGCAATGCCGGATCAGCCGGGAGCTAACGGGGCAGCGCGGTGCAGGAGGAACGGGACAGGGTGGAGGGGTGAATCTCCGTTACTGCTCTGGCTCCATTTACCGGTCCGAAACTGGGACGCGCTCACCCCGGCAGGTTTCTCCCCGTCTCTCGGGGAGTTACTAGTCGTTTCTGCCGGGCACTTGCTGGATTCAATGGGGATGTCTTAATTCTGCCCTTCTTCCGATGCGGGCGCGGGCAGAGCCTGGTCAACCCATCGCACACTTCCCACACCGGAGCAGCGCCATGTGGCGATGGGGAACGCTCAACAACGCGGCCCTAAAAAAGCAGGTCTGTCCGCCCTTCCCGGGGATGCAGCTAGTGCCCGTGCCCTCCTCGGCGGGCTCTTGGCTGGGAAGGGAGAGGAGCGGCAAGTGCCCCGGAGCACCCCTCGCGACACGGACACGCACACACAAACATACACGTGTGCGTGTAGGTACACACACGGACACACAGAGAGGCTACTCTGCGCAGCCAGAGCAAAGTTTGCCCGGGGGCAGCCCCGCACCCGCTCCCTCCCGCCCCCTCCTCCCTCCCCGCTGGCGCTGGCGCTGGCCCTGGCCCCCTCCTCTCCCCGCCCCCGCCGCTCGGCCCTCCCGGCCCGGACACGGTGTCAGTCACGGCGGCGGTCCCTTTCATCTCCGCCGCCCCCGCCCCGCCCCGCCCCGACGGCGGAGGGAGGGAGGGCGGGAGCGATGCTGAAGTTGCGCTGCCGCCGCCGCCCCGCGCCCCACCGCCGCCCCCCGCGGGGCGCCGCGCCCGCCGGCTGCGGCAGGAGGCCCGCGCCGGGCGCTGAGCGCGGGGGCGGCCGGGGGCGCCGCGCCGGCAACTTTTTCCCCTGCCCGCGGGCGCGGAGGGAAGCGGGGCGGGGGGGTCACCTCCCCGCCCGCTCCATCCCTCCCCTCCTGCTCTCCCTCCCTCGGCCCCCCGCCCCCCGCCCGTCGCGGTGCCGCCGAGCCGAGCCCAGCCGTGCCCGGGGCCGCGAACGAAGCGGCGGACAAAGGCCCGGTGGGTGCGCGGCACGGGCAGCGCCGGCCCCTTCCCCCGGGACGCCCCCTCCTCCCGCCCGCCTCCCCCCAGCCATTTTAACTCGGTCCCGCCGGGGTGGTGGCAACTTCACTCGGAGGCGAAACGCGGGCGGGCTCCGCTCCCCTCCCCTCCGCGTCTCTTCGCCCCCGGGGTGAGCCCGGGTCCCGGGGGGATGGAGGGGGGTCTGGTCTCCGGGGGGGCGGTCCCTGGCGCGGTCGGGACACGGGCGGGCGTATTCGACCTATTCCGGCCGTGCGGTGCGTCGGGGCGAGGGTCCCCGGGACGTCGGTGTCGTGCGGAAGACGGGGTACCTCGGCCCCGAGGGGGCGGGCGGACAGCCGGGGGTCTCCGGCTGCCGAGAACAACCCCGAGGAGTTCACGGGATTTTTCCTTCTTCTCTCCTCCTTCTCCTCCTCTCTCCTCCTCCTCCGCCCTCCTCCTCCTCCTCCCCCCGCTGCTCCGCCCGCTCCCCTTCCCGCGGCGGGCCGGCGGCCGCAGCAGACGCCGCGCTGCCGTGAGGATGCCGCAGCTGCCGGGGGCCGGGGGCGGCGGGGGGGACCCGGAGCTCTGCGCCACCGACGAGATGATCCCCTTCAAGGACGAGGGGGACCCCCAGAAAGAGAAGATCTTCGCCGAGATCAGCCACCCCGAGGAGGAGGGCGACCTGGCCGACATCAAGTCCTCCCTCGTCAACGAGTCGGAGATCGCCCCCGGCGCCAACGGGCACGAGGTGCGCGGCCGCGGGGGCTCCGCGGGCAGCGCGGGCGGAGGAGCGCGGATGCCGGCGGGCTCCGGCCGCCGCCGCGGGGAGGGAGCTTCGGCGGGGCACCGGGGAAAAATTTCCCATAGGAAAAGAAGTCATTCCACCCCAAATCCTGTCTCCAGAGGTGCGCCGGGCAGAGCCCTTTCCGCGCCTCGGCCCGGGACGAGAAAGTTGCCGCGAGTTCCCCGACGGTGCGGTGGTATTAGACCTCCAGCAGCCATGAAATTTCCTCAGTAAAAGCAGCGGGGTCGGAGCGTTAGCTGTAAACTCTTTAAGGGATTTGCATAAAACTGTTTGGGAAGAAATTCCCGACTCTAAAATAACTTCAGGGCGAGTGGGGAACCTGCCTTTTAAAAAATTTTGTTTAATTTTCTTTTTTTCTTTTTTTTTTTTTTATATTTTCTTTCTTTTTTTCCCCTAAAGATCTGCTAAGGAGGGCAACCTGATTTTCATTATTATTTTTGGTATCTTTTTACCAAGAGCATTTTGACCGCCAGAGCGCCAAATGTTTACCAGAAATTATGCAGGGTGCTTTTGCTAGAAATGCTTTGCAAAGCCCTGTAGTTATTCACGTTGTCATAAAACAATAGTTAACGCAAACATTTCAGGTACAATTGCCTTCCAAGCAACTTAAGAGGAAAAAGAAAGATGTTAATCTTGTGCTTTAAAATCCTCTCTTCCTTCAAGAAATTGTAGTAATGTGTTTGATAACCGAGCATCCCTACAATGACTTTTCTTCTTTTTCTTCTTCTCTGGTGGTGGATTCCTTGTGGTCAGGTTTCCAGGCAGACTCAAGCACAGGATTCCTACCATGATAAAGGCAGAGAACACCCCGAGGAAGGTGAGACTCGCACAGTCCCATCTTGCGATATTGTCCCTCTGTGACCCACCACACAGTCCTCAAACTGGAACTTGGTTTCTTTTGGAAAACATAAATTTAATATCTTTTGCGGGAGAGGAGTGCCAGAGCGCTTTCAGAGCGCATTTAAAAAGGAGATGAACGCGCAGCATGTTTATCTTGAGTGACCAAATGGTATTACAGTTGTTTAGAAACTGATCAGTAGGCCAAATGGATCTTCACTGAAGAAGTAACTATTTTTAGGATATTACCTTAAATACATCTATCTCTTCACTCATACAGTCTACAGTTGTATTCAGAAACCCTTTGCTTTTCCCCCATAGTTAAAGTCGGTCACTTAAATCTGTTTTTCAAATCTAAGTATGAGCAGATCTCCTGCATTTTTTAATGTATCAAATGGTTAATTTTGATTGAGGATGACAGAGGAACTAGCAGAGTTCATCAAATATCATTTAGGAAGCTGGACATGCATGCAAAGAATGTGTGCTGTGAAGGATGAGATTATGATTAAAATCAAATGCTTATCATCACAAGCTAAACCAAATTATAAATTCCATATAAAGACAGAGAGAGTTCAGTCCTGGTGCTTTCCAGGACTCTGGCCATCTTATTCCAAATTTGTAATTAAGCAACCTAAAAGCAATGAAGTCCATGCTTGTAGCATTTGGGCAGTGAGGGGGAGGTGTTCAACTCTGGATAGTTTTCAGCTCTGCATCTTCTTAAAACATTACTTTCAAGTAGTAGCTGTGTCAGTGGGCATATAGGTGGGAGACCTGATCATCCTCTTTGCAGGACCTGGGCCCAAACACTTTTTTTTCCTACCAAATAGCCTCCCTCATTGGGCTTCCCTCTTGACTGTAGTACCATGTGTGCTTAACAGCCTCCCTCCCAAATTGTTAGGATCTCTTTCCAAGCCACCCCCTGCCCTTTAATTTTTCCCAATGAGCATAGTCAGAAATTAATTATTTGCTGCACACACAGTCTCAGCAAGAGAAGGAAATGATTATATCTAGTTACCACAGTCTTTTCCTCCCTTTCCTAACAATGATGTTGGAAACCCATACTGGCTATACTTCTGAATTGACAGATCCTAGAAGCATATATAAAATTGGGGAAAACTACTACTTGAGAAATGTGATGTCGCTAATGTATCTACTTTGATTTCAATGAGTATTAGCAAAATTATTTATTTTGAGGCTATTCTGTATTTTAAATGTAAACTCACCAAGAATACTCACTCCTTTAAGAATTTGCTCTTCCTAAAAAAAATGTTTTTACAAATTGCTTTGTATAATTTTCTGTCAGCAGTAATTTCCATGAGTAAGGAAACATTTGCATGCAGAATGTTTTTATATATGCGCAGTACCTGTCTGAGTGCTCTAACTCATGGGAAATGCATATGTGGGGAATAATGTAATCATTGTTTCATCTTCCATAGGAAAGCATCCAGACAATGGCTTATACAGCAAGGGACCATCATACTCTGGTTATTCTGGGTATATCATGATGCCAAATATGAATAACGACCCATACATGCCTAATGGATCTCTGTCGCCACCCATCCCCAGAACAGTGAGTTATCTCTTCAAAGGCTGGTTTTGGCAAGCTGGGTTTCCTCCTGTTTGCTTTGCAGAGCCTGTTTACAACTGGGTCTTTTGGGTAGCTTCAGTGACAATGAAGGTTGAGCTTCTGCTGTTCAGAGCCTCTGTCCTGTGGAGTTTGAGAGCTCTTAGAGGTGCTGGTTGTGATCACAGTGGAAAAGCTGAAATAAATGTCTGAGAACAGGGCTGGGGGCTTTGTGGGGGGAGCTCTGGTTTACTGCTGTAGGATAATGTATGGCAGAATGATGTAGATGCTGTCTTTGTAGTGACTGGGACAGATGTGAATTTTCTGGTTTTAACTCTTTGTTTGTTGAGGAAAATCAAGGGCTAGAAGCAGAACTGCTAAAGTTACATGACAGTAAGATAAGAAGATTGGATTTTTTTTTTTTTGCTTCAGATGTGGCATTGCTCTTTGCTGACTGATATTTATTTCCACTATCAGTTGGTCTGCGTGAAGGCTTTATCTATCTGGCAGCCTTGCTTTGAAACATACTTTGTATCTTCAGCCAGAAATTGTGAAATGTCTGTTTAGGAATTAATATCAACCATGATGCAGTAGTTAAGGCCTTCCCTTACATTGTGGCGAGCACTGATTCTTCCAGGTTGATCCCTCTGTTTCCACTGGTGTAGATTCATGCTTAATGGATTTTAATGTACTTTTAATTCTGGATATTCAATTCCCGTTTATTTTTGTAAGCCTCTTGGTGTACATATAGAGCAATGGAGAGGCATTGTTAAAAGGAGCTGTGGAAATTATATTAGTAGAACCTGAGTGGAGCGGGAAACAATTTGCTTGTAGGCATCGTGCTGGAAAAATGCCTCTGCCGTTGTGCGTGCTGTGAGAGGAGGAGTTGGATGCTGTTACTTCCCTGTCATAAAGCAGTTTTCCCTCTTACTGGCTCTTAGATTTCTTTTCTTGGAGGTCTCTGTCGCAGCATTGTTTTGCTCTGTGATGTTCTTGGTTTTTATTCAGGACTGTGGCATTTGACTTCCAAAACAAAAAGAAGGGGGCCTGATCTGTACTGGTAATTTGACAGCAGCGAAACATGTTAAATTAGTGTATATTTGGAGTCGGAATGACAGGGTGCTTTGGCACTGTGAAACACATGGATCTGCATTTGAAAGATGCAAAAACTCATGCAATAATATTGTTTTCTATAGCTGTGTATTGTGTGTAAATTCCAGTACAGAGGCCCACAGCCATTTTGGGTGAAGCATGATGATCACAGTCTGTTGATATTTGTTGTTGCAAACGTTGTTCTACATAAAACTTGCTTTTGGATGTATCATAGGGAAAAGCATGCAGCTTTTCAAGAGAGCATGGAGACTCAAACCTGCCCTTTGGAGGACTAGGAAACTTCAGACTTTTTTTTACCCCTCTTTGCATTGTTACCTTCCTAAGAAAGTCCTGAGTGCTGGTGCATGGCTTAGAACAACAAAATCCAATTTAATTATTCACTAAGGATTTTCTCCATATATGTTTGCCGTGGGGCTGGCACTTATTACAGATCTGGCATCAATGCCCATAGAATATCATCTTGCAGAGGCTCTTGAGGAACTGCCCTTTGCGGGTGTGGTGGCGGGGAGGAACGGGGGAAAACGCGTTTTGTTTTTAATTGTAAAGCTGCCTGCCGAACATCTGAGGGGCTAATTTAGTTCAGTGCTGCTCTTGCATGTTACAGCAGCACCACTATTTCAATAAAACAGTGCTGTTGCAGGGCTGCAGTGTTGACATAAGCCCGGAGTTCTTTCAGTTTAACCACAAGCCTACACGCTTGAGTTATTAAATAATTTTTTTGTTTAATTGAACTGTAATCTTCGCTAGGCTCGTTGCTGACAGTTGGGTTTTAATGCGCGAGATCAGAGCGCGGCATCCAGGAGGGAACACGCTCGCCCTGCGCTCCCCGCGGCTTTCCGCGGCTCCGGCCGCGCCGCGCTCACCTCCGGGGGTCCCGGCGCTGCCCTCCGGCTCTGCTCTGCCTCCCCTTTCCGGGGCTGGGGGCGAGGAGCGGCTGAGATCAGCAAGCACTGGAGGCAGAGGCCTCTTGGGGTGTCGGTAGTCCCCAGCCATTTGTGCCTGGTGTGTACCTGAGCCCTGCTATTTGCATGACAAAGACGCTTCTTGTTGATGCATCTGTTGCCTGGAGGTGTTAGCCAGGATTAAAAAAGCGCCCTGGGGCGCTGAATCTTTTTTTCCACCTTGGAAGGACCTGCTGACTGCAAATTGCCCCGGGGATGCGCCCCTGGGGAGCGGCTTCCAGACACAGGACAAGGACCATGTATGAGAAGGGAGAGCAAGGCTTTCCTGGAAAGAGAAAAAAGTTACTTTCATCACCATATGTAGAGGGGGAAAAACCAAACCTTTCCTTTTTTGAAAAAAAACGAATGCTTTAAAACCTTGCTTTGTAAAATTAAAAGTACAAATCTGTAGTCAGACACAACTTGCCTAATAAACCATAATAAAAAAAATAAGTCTAATTTCAGTGCGGCTTTTAGACAGGAGGTGTTTGAGAAGGATTCAAGATCTGTTGTTAGAGAGGTCTTGTCTTCCCCATTCTCCTCACCCTTTTTTTTTTTAATTTTCTTATTTCACTAGCAACTGCTATATCCAAATTGTATTAGTAGGAGCAGGAGAGTGTTAATTGCAAGTTCAGGTGGGAGCCTCGTGCTGCAGTATGTGTTCTTATCAGATAGGTGGGTGAGTGGAGAGGCGCAGCAGTGGGTTGGGGTGGCTGCAGGAGAAGTGGCGGGTGATGGTGCCAAACCGCAGTAACACCTGGTGAATGTGCATCCGCTGCGCTCGAGATATCTCTTGGTGGTTTCTGAGCCTCGTGCAGGTACTGAAGATGGGAGATGGAGACAGCTGTTTGTTTTCTAACGTGTGGGGCTTTTTCCTTTGGCTAAGAAGACTAGCTTTGGGGTGGCAAAGCTTTCTTGACTGTTTGATGGGAATGTGGTAACAGAGGAGGTGACTGAAGATCATTTTTCCATGTTGTAAATTCATCCAGAAGATAGTTTTGGATTTAATTCTCATTCCCCAACACCCATGAATTAAACTTGGTATGGAAAGATACAGGATTTCTGCAACCTACCTTTTGTCTGTTCTTATGTGTTCTTGGGGTCTGGGTTTCTTTCTTCCTGGCTCAACTGCCCCTCTGTAGCAGCTGGATGTGTTAAATAGGTCGGAGGATGCAATGTATAAACATTTTGTGGCAACTTGTGCAATGGAACATATCTGAAAATGACGAGGAATTCTTCCAAGAGAGTTGGATTGCTAGGAACAATGCAGGACTAGCCCAAATTTTGGATATTCCTTGTGTGTTTCTGCATGGCAGGGGATACTACAGCAGGGGGTATGGAGTTAGTTCTCATCTTGAGGAGCTGATTCCCAGGAAGATTCAGAGGATAATATGGGCAAAAGGAAGGATGAGAGTAGAAATAGCAAAAATGTGTGGCTATGGAGCCTCAGTGAGAGGGTTTGTCCCCCTAGCTACATCATCTGCTCTTCTGAAAGCGGGCCGATTCATTTGCTTGTGGGGAAATTTTGGAGCCCCAAGGGGAATGTATGGGAGCTGCAGAAGGACGCAAACATGATTTTTCATTGTACTGTCTTTTCCTGAGAATTTGCTGTAGGGAGTTGCTGGGAGCTGTGGCGAGCTGAAACCTCCCTGGCCCAATATGAAATAAGCTTTCACAGTGCAGAAGTTGTGGTTCAGCTCCTGCTCCTGTATCACCCACCAGAAGTCTTTGCTCTGATAACCAAGTTGACATTGGAGCAGGATGCGCTGGGGCTTTAGGCAGCTGTGGTCCTGCCACAGATGTCTCTCTTCCCTCCACAATGCCAGGCCCGTGTCTGAGGAAATGGGCAGCTGAGGGTCTCCACAAACCAGAGCTGCTTCTCCAGCACTGAAGCTATGCAGCTTCACCCTGCACAGCGCACGGCTTTGCAGTGCAGCTGAATAATGCCGATTAACTCCTTAAATAACTTTGAAATCAAGCACAGAGGAGCACAAAGCTTCCTGGCTGTATGGAAGCAGAACTTGATGGAATGTATTAACATTTGCCCAGGGAGGAATTTTAGCACTATTTTCTGAGTATCTCAGTGAGTATTGCCAAATGGCAGCACCAGGAAAGAACAGGAATCTGCTCAGCCCTAATAGTGGCACCTCATTGCTACAAATGTGTCTCTCAGCTGCTCTGACTCAAGCCATGGTGGCTGATCAGTCTGAGTCAGGCCACTGTGAAACATAAACCCAAGCCGTGAATGGTCATGGGATGAGTTTTGGTGGTGTTTTCTTTCTCCCACTTAATAAGATGAATCCTTAATTTGGAAGAGGTGGTGGAAGAAGCTACCGCACTGGCTCTAGGATGTCCTTGTTTGAATTTTGGTCTGGTTGCTCCTGATCAGAGCTCCAGGCAGAGTCTTAGGTATATAGTTCATTGTTACTTTGATCTTTGGCACGTACTGGTGAAGAGAACACTTTTTCAGCTTTTGCTACCTCCTCCTTGTCACATTAATGCAATTGTCAAATCTATGTAATTGTGAATGGGCAAGGGAAAGCAAAATGTTCTCCTGATGTGTCAGTGCAGAGGCAGCAATTGTGTGTGTGTGGCTTGAGCAGAGGCATTATCAAAAACCCCACCCAATGCAAATCATCAAAGTTGGAGCTTTTGTATAGCAATACGTGTGTGTGTGTGTTTATGTTCTAAATATCCCTCTTTTTCTATACACCTAGGAGATGATTCAATATCAACTTGAAATGGTAGAGCTGCTGCTTACTTTTTAAAGTGGTTTAAGCAAAATGTCATTCCTGTCTCTTTTCCAACTTAATCCCAGCCCAGGAAAAATGTTAATAAGAATAGCTTGTTATGGGCTGCAAGTGCCAAGGAGGATATGGCTCAAGAAGAAAGCCTGAAGCTCCACAGGTTCAGGCATCAAAAGAGGAAAAGGCTTTTTCCAGATAGTTGCAGTGCTGCATGCCTGCAGGCATTGAAAAGCCTGGGTACCTACTTAACTTCTGTTTATAGTTAGTGAAAACGCCTCCTGATATGGGAAGGAAATAACCCACACAAAAGCATTTTACTGCTGCTTAATATTTCTGAAGTCCTATCAGAGCTATCAGAGGCATGTGCTTTTTTTTCTTTTTGCTAGTAGTAAAACACCATGTCTCTCTCAGCAAAGAGACAAACTTGGAAGGGTCTGTTTTAATATGGACACGGAACATTTTGCGGCGTGAGGTCTGCGTGTGTCCTGCTGTGATCCCCTGTGCTGCTCGCACGTGGATGGACAATGATCCAGTGTCTGTCTGTTCAAGGGAAACACTGCTGGGAGCCAGGCAGTCTGTCTGTCCTTGACCTCCTCGATTCAGGTTGTCCTCAGCTTGTGTTCTCCCAGCTGCTGCAGGGAAGCCATGTGCTGTGACGGTCCAGCTGTGCAGATATGGCTCCCATTTACCCCAAAGTGCCTTGTCCAGGATAGCAGACATTTCACTCCGAGCTGGTTTTGGTTGTAAGATTTGTTTGGGTTGAGGACAGTTCTCATCTGGCTGTTGGGTTTGGTCCCTTTCTGCAGGACACTGGAATGCTGCTCCTGCCGGGCACTCGGGGATTAGTGTCTCTGTTGCTCCAGCCCTTCGTAAGCATTAGATTCACTTAAGAAAATTGCACTCAATCTAACTCAAACTTAATCTAGCAACCCAGTGGCTTCTATTTGAGACTTGGATCTTGTGGATATGTTTATTTAGTTTGGGATTCCCACTTCAAAGGAATCTGTCCTCTCAGCAAGAAAGTGATTGAGCACTTAAATAAAAATATATTCATTGAATCTTTGGGATTGAGCTGAAAGTGCAATAGGGAGTTAACATGTGCACCAACTGTGCTAATCAGTTAGGGATTGCCTTTTCTCCTAAAGGGGAAGAAAACGGGCCTGCACTGCCCAAGGAAAAATGACTGGCCTTCTGTGGCTTCTGGTTGTGTTGTTGTTTGCTGGGGCTTCAGATGGAGGATGAAGGAACTAGAATATCTTTGCCTATGATCTTCAAAGTTACCAAATCCCTTGTGTAGAAGAGCATTTCCATGGAGCTGAAAGGTCGACTCAATGATTGTTTATTTTCTTTAAATGGCTGTGGATATAGGTAAGGTTGAGGCATATAATCAATGGGGTGAGCTTAGTCAGCAAAAATTTCAAGTGTAAAGTTACGGGGCTTCGATTGAATATTTAGAAAATGGGCAGCTCTACTTAAACAGTAAGTGTAGTGCTGTCACCAGCTGTAACACATAAAGCAGAGAATTGCTTTGGCTAGGAGTTATTAAGCAAGCCAGTGAGCAGTTAATTCCCAAAAGCATCTGTCTCTCCAAGCACTTTCAGTGCTCCAGCCCTGTACTTCAAACAGTGCCGCACGAGTCAGCAGGCAGGTCTGCTTCACCCAGACCAGGGCAGGGGAAGGAGTCCCTTGGGAGCATGGACTTCCTGTGAGTGTTTGCCAAGGGGAGGGTACATGGGCATGTGCTCGTGGCGAGAGGCAGCCCTAGTAATGCTGCTTTGCCAAAGAGCAGCAGAAAGCTGCTTGTGTGACTTTTTTTTTTTTTTCTCCCCTCCTTGCTTTCTGAGCAGGGAAGCTTTAAAATAGTTTGAAACAGGCTGGTGCTGCACACCCAGCACAGTGCGAGGCTCTACACATATCCAGAAGCCCTGCTCTGAGAAACCTGGAGATTGTGTGAGCTGCAATGAGCCTCACAATGTCAGCACAAGGAGTGAGATTGCACAGAATTGGAAGGCATGATGCTGAAATCCTGTGGATACTGATGACAGCTCAGCTTCATCTTAGCTGACTTGAATGGAGGTGTGGATGGGGTTGCAGTCATTATCCAAAAAAAACCAGTCTGGAAATTGAGTCATCATGTATGTTCAAAAAAACAGGGAAAAGGATCATTGGACTTTTGTTGGGCAGTTTTCTTGGCTCAGAGGTAGAGAGTGGTGAACTCTAAAATGCTATCCCTGTAGGCTCCGTATTTCTGAGTGGCCATCCCAGCGACACTGGCTGCTCAGAGCTCTCTCTCTGTAACTGGTCACTTAGCTATGCTGCAGGGTTCTATTTCTTCAATTTTCTGCCTTTTTCTGTGTTTCAAAACTGCCTCAGAGGTTATCTTTGTGACTGACTGTTGTCTCTCCACAGTTCTGGCGTATCTTTTTTGCCTTGATCTTTCTTCATCCCTATCAAGTCTTGCATTGGCAAGCTTTGTCTAGCATAAAAAAAGTACAATGTGGAGGTGACGATTAAAGGTGTCAACACTTGTCAAACACAGACTATGGTCTGGGAGAAGGCCTTCTGCTTGCCGATGTGCTAAAATGCAGATAAACTGTGTCCAGCAATGCAAATATGTTTATTTTGTTTAAATGCCACAATTCAGTGATTTGTTGATGGTCTCTCCTTTCTGAAGTTTGGGTGGTGCTGTATTGAGTTCAGGAAGCTGCAGTTATGAGTGGTCATTGTGTTTTTCCTCACTCTTTATTTTGCTCCCTGCCAGTCCTGTGTATCCTTCATTGCAGTTTTGTAGCATTCCCTTGTGCCATTACAGTGAGCAAGGTTCTTGCCACCAGCACATGCTCTGTCCCATGCTGCAAAATTCCATTGTACATCTTCAATTAGTTTTTACAGGCTGGCTTCATTCTCACATCTGTGCCCTCTCCTCAGTTTGGGCTTTGTGGCTGCTTTGTTCCATCGTTGTGGTCTGATCAGCAGCACTTCTGTATCTTAAACTGAAGAAACACTTGTGTACAGGAAAAGTTGAGGTGAAGCCAGAGAATAGCTGGGCTTGACCCAGTGTAGGGATCCCTCCAAACTGAGGGAGGCTGATGTCTCCCCTGAACCTCTGCATGTGAATTAGGCCCTGCCAAGTGTAAAAACTGTCCTTGTGCTCACATCCAGGTCCTCCTTTTCCAAATACAAATGTACGTGCAGGTTCAGCCTCTCAGGGAGCTCACAGGTGAGGAAGGGTCAGCTGTGGGAGCCCAGGGTGATGGGGCAGGTCCAGGTCCCCTCCAGCCTGCTGGAGATCAACACACGAAGGAGCAGTGAGCTCACCCAGCTGTCACCGGGAGAGACAGTGAGGATCTTGAGGAAATAAGCCATACATCAAACATACTGGAATACATTTTTGAAAACTCAAGTGATTAAAATAGTTTATCCCCTTAGAATGCCCCTTGTTTGGTTGCCCTCTGACAGTAGCATGCTGGGCCTGTATTTTGGTCTGAGTTTTACTGCTCAATTGCCTCCTGCACACAATTGAAATTCAACTTGAAAAAATAAGTTTCAAATGAACATGTTGGATTTGAAAAAATTGTTACTCAAAGGCTTCTCTCTTGCACATTATTTCGTGTCTTAAATACTCTTCCTATAGGAGGAAAAGCTGTGATGGATTTAAAGGAAAAAGAAAAGAAATAAAACTTAAAAAGCTTAGCTCTTAAGTGTGTGGATTTTTCAGGTTTTGTTGAGACTTTTTTTTCCTATCAGTTATTTTGAGGATATTTCTAAGATAATAGTACAGCAATCCTGTTTTAGATGTAGATCTTCAGAAGGAAGGATTGGAATAAGAGAACCACAAGAAAATGCTAGTTTATTAGGTGACTCCTGAGACAGTTTGACAGCAATGTTGCAAACACTTTTTTTTTTTATTACTGGCAAATATAATCTTCTTATCAGAGTGACCTGTAAGAGGATGACTTCATACTTTTTAATAAGGAAATAATAAGAGACTGTAGAAGAGCTGGTCAAAACACTGTCTTGAAACATTTTTTAGTTCAAGGGTGCTTCTGAAACAACTTGCGTAGGGAGCTTTCCCTCTTTCTTTGACACTTTAAATCCTTCCTTTTATTGCTTTTTCTTTCCAAGGATATGTGTGTAAGTGAGAATAATGCAGGGTAATGGTGCAGAACAATAAATGTTCAGTTGGGAAACGTGGTTGAATCAAAGCAAGTTCAGAAACCTCTGTGTTTGGGGCACAGACAGACTTCCTAGGAGAAGGAGATCTCAGCAGTGGGTTTGTGGAGCTTGTCTTCCAGGACTCCAAGTAAATACAGTCAGATAGTTACACAGTAGTGCTTACTGCACAAAAATGGTCCTTCTCCATTAAGTGAATCTCTCTGGCCAACATCTAGTGGACAAATTATTTTTTCATGTTCAGTCAGCAGAAGAGCCTACAGATGGGTGTTTCATTTTTCTTCTGGAGGTGGCATGTCACAGCCCAGGAGCCCATAGCTGATGTTCGCCTTTCTTGTGCTACCTGCACTTCCTCTTCTTCTGCTGGGCCCTCCCAGGAGGGCTTGGCTGGTTAATCCAGTGGCTGAGATTTGATCCTAGGGGGTTAAGCCAGAACTGGCAGAGGTGCCTGTGGTAACATAAGTGCTGCTGATAAGTTATAGCTGTTTCGGGGCTGGAGGAAAAGTTTGTGTCTGTGCAATTAAGCATGAAATAGGTAAATTCTGTGTATAATTGCCCAACCTAGAGTGTGGCATGAGGACATGACCCGTGGAAATTGTGGTGTGTCAGTAACTGCTGGCAGATTCCTGGGAAGTATCCCTGGTGCCCACACTGGCACTGGGGTTATGTGTGTGTTTGTGTGTGTGGCTGTCCTCTGGTTCCCCCCACTCGACTCCCAAAAGCAAAGGCACAGTCTGGGAGGAGACTTCTGCAAATAAGAGCCCGAAAAAGCAACATTTGTTCGGAGCCTTAGAGAAAGGAGATGGCAGAGGTGGGAATAAATTCCATATTTCCTGAGTTCACTTTCGGAATTCACCTGAAAGACAGCTCACTTCTAAACATATGTTTCTTAGGTTGGTTTTGGTTTTAGGTTTTTTAGTGAAAGCAAATGAGAAGTCTGAGAAAGTAAAAACTGAGATGTGCGTGGTGGAGAGAGGGAAAATAAGAGGACTGAAGCCAGTGCAGATAGGAAGAAAGTTTGTGTCAGTGCTGGCTGTGGCTGTGTTTCATACCTAGCCTTTGAATAAAGGAGAAAATGATCTACTGAAATTTCTAAATAAAATCAAGAAGGGGTCTAAGAAAATTAGCCCAAAAAAGGTTTTGTCAAAAAACAGACTGTTTTCTCATTTTCCCTCCCTGCCACACAATAACACCCATATCTTCCCACTTGATTTTCTGTTCACTCTCTTCCCTGCAGGGGAGCAGGCTCTTTGCCCTCAGCATCATTATTTTCATCTCCCACTTTTGTCTCCTTCCCTCTCAGAAGTTCATTGCAAACACAATTAGATAAGGAGCGCGGTGTGCTCCCTCTCCTGGGAACCTGCCATTGATTCACAGCTCTTACACACAATGTGCTGGGAATGACCAGCCAGGGTTTCTCTGTCAGCTGCCCTGGCACTGGCCTGGTGGGACTTTTGTTGTTTACTGTGGGGATGGGAACACCTCAGAGAAGTTTTTGGGATGGCATCTCGGCAGTAGTGGTATCTGTCTTCCTCACCCAGCCGTGGTGGGCACCTGCTGAGGCCTCAGTGCTGTCCGTGCCCTGTGCCTTGGCAGCCTCTGGTGGGAAGAATGGTTTGCAAGGAGGTGCTGGCTCATTTGCAGCGGGAAGCTTTAAACTTTTTCCTGGGCATCCTGAAATATCTTCTATTTTAATACACCACAGTGCTGCCAGGCTGTGCTCACTGGAGCACAGCTCTCAGCTTCCTATCTGTGCTGCTTAAGCAGTGTGCCCTTCTGCCATTGCCCTGCCAGGGTCAGCCAGGTCATCTGTGGCATTTTCTTTTGTTCCTTCACACCTCTGTAGCTACAGCTGATACGCTGTGGCTGCAGCTGGTGGCTGCATGGTCCCAGCACCACAGCCGCACTTAAAACTCAGTTTGTTGTGGTCCTGCAGGTCTTCACCTTGAAGGGATTTCAGTTCCTGATTTCAGGAGCTGGTGAGGTTGGTTGTCAGGGTCGCTGGCCCTCTCACCCAAAGGATCCTGCATGAGGAGAAGCTGTGCCTCTGCTTGGGCACGGAATGCTGCCTGTGCAGGTTATGGAGTGGGCTGCACAGGGTGAAAACCTGGCAGAGAGCCTTCAGGTGCCTCTTGTGGGCTAAATAGTGTCTCTTGAATTTCACTGAATAGCTACACAATAGGAGCAAACTTTTGAGAAAAAGTATCAAGTAGCAAATGAATCCTCTGTAAATGAACACGAAAGTCCCCGGAAGAGAAAAATTAGCAGTAATTACAGTAAAACATACTTTTTTCATCAGAGTAATGGTTTGATGTTGAAAGGTAGGGTTGCAGTATCATGTAAAAATTATTTTTCTGCTGTGTTTTCATAGTGGTGAGTGTTTTGGAGACCTTTGCAATGCTATGCATGTTACTTGCTTAGTTTTTGGAGGCTGGCATTCATTTCCAGATACTTAAGACTCCTTGGTGAATAGGCAGAAGTTGGTTTAACTGTCCTGCAAATAATGGCAGCAGATCCCTCTGTTTACAGTGACGGCTTCAGCTCTCTGTGTCTTGCCACTCTTTCCTCTGTGCTGCTTTACAAGCATCCCTCTTATCAGAATGAACACCAGAGCCACAAAGAATTAGTCCTGATTTGAAAAAGCAGGCTGTGCAGAGGAAGCAGTAAATTTTTTGGGGATGGCAGGAGAGTAGAGGGAGGAAAAACTCCAAAACCTTGGATTACAACAGAAAAGACTTCTGTCTTAATACTAAAAAAATTATAAGCTTTTACACCTTGGAAAAGAGCTTGCTACGTTTGGCTGTAATTTCAGCCTCAGTATGGTTAGTGTGTTAAGGAACAGTCAAAAGTGAAAATGAGACAGTGTCCCAGCCTTGAAATGACAGGGACATAAGCTCTGTGTCCATAGGGAGGGAGGCCAGATCCCTTTGCTGTTGTCTTTGAGTCGGGGTTTTAATGACTACAGGGAGGAAAGGAGTGTTAGTACAGCAGAACAAAAACGATACAGCTAAGAGGAAATTATTTTTATTGCTAATACATGAGTGCTCGTAATGTTTAATTCTTTACAGCTCATGCTTTATTTGCACATTCTTCCTTCCTCAGCACTCCGCACACTGTAGCAGCAGGACCGTATTTCAAAATTACTGCTCTTAAAGGCTTCTATTCAATGGTTTTACCATGAATAAAAATACTTGTCAGAGTTGCCCAGGTGCTCAGACTGGGCAGCACATGCACACAGAGTGGTTCAGCTGCTGTGCCCTCCTGGGCTCTTGCTTTTTACATCCTCCTTATCCTCCCTTCTTTCTGCTGATAGTTTTTTAAAGTTTCCTGGAAATATTTTTTCAGGATAATGTAGATGTACGTTTAATTAAAATTCAGGACAGTCTTGATAGAAATTTACTTTTGTTTTCACCAGCGAAGCCAGATGAGGAGAGAGAAGGAGCGTGGGAGCGTTTAATGCCCCTGAAAACCATACTGTGGCAAGAGTAGTTTTAATGCTTCCTAAGAATTGTCTGTATGACTGGAGGAGAGGGAGGCTTAAATAAAGCTTTGCAGTATTTTATACTTTTAGGTCATTATTTATCTTCTTAGATAATTAAAGGAGATTTAGTGTTTGCCATGTGCTGTGTGTCTGGTTTAAGGTAAGTGAACTACTGTCAGTTTGCTACAAGAAGCTACAGAGGGGAGGCAACAACCTGGGCATCTGCATTATTTTCCCTTGCATCAGGTGCTAAAAGTCACTAAACGTACTATGAGTCACAATATTTTTTCTCAATTTGACTCACTTGCCCAATCGTATTTTTACTTCAGCCTTTAGGCTTGAAAAAGCATGTGCATAATCAGTTCATTTTGTGTGGTCTAGGCTATAAAAATGCCCCCTCTGTTCTTTCCATATGAAAAACGTGTTTTTAATTTTGGGGAACTTATATAATTTTCTGTGCTTTCTTTTGTATCTCAGATTAAAAACAAATGCTCCCTTCCCCTAACTTTGCATGTTCCAATTATGGAGTTGTGAAAATAAGTCATCCTTCAGCTTTTGTTACTTTAAAACAGCTATCGGTGATGTCAGAGTCAATACTAAAAGCATTAAGAATGCTGGCAGAATGTAATGCAGCTGCAATCCAACATGATGTTGGAAATGGGGTTGAGAGCATAAAGGCTTTCCATATTCCCAGGGCGCACAACTGCTCGCGGCCTTGGCTTTGATCTCTTCAAAGGCTGCTGCCTCCTCCTAGATGGAGAGACTTGGCTGCCACTCGCTCGCATTGAAAAAAGGCAGAGGTCTCTATTCAGGCAGAAATCAATCACTGTGCAGAAACAATTATGTGTAATTCAACCATCATGAAAACAGGGTGAGATTATGGGTTTGTTACCTGAGTGACTGCGTGGAGATGGGGAGCAGCGGACGCGGGAGTCCTGCTGACATGCCACATCTTGATGACAATTATAGACACATGAATGATGTGGCGGGCGGGGGCGGCAAGATGACAAATGCTGGTCACGCTGTCCAGCAGAGCAGAAAATGAGGTTACAATTGGCAGATAATGTTTGCATATGTAACCATATTTCAGCAAGCTGGGCAACTTTAGGGAATAGCAGAGACTGGCGATCGTAAACAAAGTCCGTGTGTGCCATGACTGTCGGCTTTCCACGATACAGAAATGTGCATGTGCAGTGAGAAACCCGTGTGCCACGTCCTGAGGAGCTGCTTGTTTAAAACAGCCCAGTGGCATTTTCATCCAGGAGACTGGGGGAAGGGAAGAATTGCCTGGGAAAAGGAGAAATCTCCAGAGTTTGGCCCGCAGAAGGCAGAGGAAGCAAGCAAAAATCCGTTTCCATCCGTCCATGTCTCGGGACAGGGTGGTATTAACATGGCAGTGAGCGATGGCTGTTTATCAGCAGCACTGAGGAGCGCATCTCTGTCTCCTGCCTCCCCCTCCCAGCGGGGATTTTCGTTGGCCTCATGGCAGCGCATCTCTGAGTGAGAGCATTTTTACATTTGCATGGTAACATTTTGGCTGCAATAGGCTGTTGGTAGTGTGACGTGATGCTCAAAATATCTTCTGATGTATAATGGCCTCCTTTAATTGGGAACTTTTTTTTTCTTCCCCTGAGTGGTAAGCAATAGCTGTCTGTCTTTAAAAAGGGAACTGGCATGTACAGTATCTGCCATGAGAATATTTATTTAAAGTATTATTGCTTATAAAGTCTCAAAATAGTTTTCCTCCCCAAAAGGCAAAATAAAACACAGATGACTGATTATAAAATGGTATCCCTGCTCACTTTGGTACACAGGATGAGCTTTACCTTTTATACTGCTCGGGCTTAGACATCAGAGGCGCAAGAAGCTGCTTTGAGTTACAGATCTTCAAACAATAAGTCAAAACAAAAAATCAATCCCTCCAGTCCCTGGGTGCAGTTAGCTAAAGATAAAAGAGAAAAATAAAGTTATGCTAAAGCAGATAGAGGAAAGGAACAGATATGCCAAGGAAACACAGAGGACAAGTGCAGAGTTGAAGTGGGCCTAGTGTGAGCCAACATCAATGAATTTTTATCTTATCAAAAAGTTTTAGGGTTGCCAATTCTTTTCAAACTGGATCCACTCTGCTCCAGGGCTGCCTGAAGCGTTGTCTTCAATAAAAATTGCTTCTCCCTACCCCCCGCATACCTCCCTCTCACTCCTTAAATGTAATCACATGCAGGGATTAGGCTGCACCTCACTCAAGGTATGAAACTTTACTGCAGACTTCAACAGTAAATCAAGGACTCTGATAATCTCTTGTTATTACAAATATGAGCTGAGATTTCTTTTTAAGTATTTGGTGAAAGATGTATAATTTAAAAAAAAGTAAAACTGTTTTCTTCTGGGGTTATTTCCCCCCCTACCCTGCCTCCCAGTAAATTTAAATTACAAAGGAATTTCTAAAATAGGGTTTTTTTAATTGATTTGGTTTCTTTAACATTTTTTCTTAGCTCTTTCATGAAAATTTCAGTGTCAGTTAACTGCCTTTATTGGCAGTATGTGGCTTAAGCCTTAACCTATAAAGAGGAAAGCATTGCACCTCAGTATTGTGATATGCAACCTAAATCCCTCTGTGTGTCTCTTCAGGACAGACATCTCAGGGGTCTAATCAAGTCTTTTTTGAAAAGAGGTCTGTTGGCTTTGACCTTTTTCTGTCTGTGTTAGATCTTTTGGGGTGTTTATAATAGGGGTGAGCACGTGTTCGTGTACTGTTGGGAGGAGCTTGAAGTGTCTCTTGGCATCCCTGGATCAGGACAGCTGGTGCTGGTACCTGGCCATGGGCACATAAGAGGCAGACAGGAGATGGTAATGCTTCAAGTAATAGCTACAGAAAACATATCTATCCAGCCAAAAGTGAATAATAGACCTGGGTTGTACATTGCCTTTAAAAATACCTGGAATGACCTGGATAGTCAAAGGATTTTGGGAAGTCTTGTTGATGCACAACTTCAATTCAGTAGCTGGTGTCTCAGAGCCCGTTTCCCTATCTACAGTGTGGCATAATATCCATTTCAGAGGTGGGCAACAGAGCAGAAGAGGAAGAATAAAGGGTTCAAGGTATGCAGATTAAAGAATGCTAAGGCAAGGCTATTGATATTAGGTCTTGCTCTTCGGTGAAAATCTGAGGGGGCGATTTCAGACAGCTGCCTGGTAAACTGGAGCTGGGTCTTCTCACTTCAGGCAGTGGAACTGCTGCCTTCACTGCTTTGAGAAAAACAGAAAGCACTCTTCTGTGTGAACAGTTGCATGAGCTGCTACAGAGGTGTTTATGGGATTGTGAACTGAATGGGAAAAGGGTTACTGAGTATAGATGTTACTGTGATACATGGTATGGAATACATGGCCCAGGCTGTAAAAAAAATGGTATCTCTAGTCTCTTGTTTCTACAAGGTGAAAGTTACTGTATTTAACTATTTAGAATGAATGTTCAGCCAGTTATTGCCTTAAAAAAACACATAAAAATCTGCAGCTAGATAATTATTCCCATTCATCTCTGGGTAGATTACATCCTAAAGATAATATTTTTTAAATTGCTTTAATAGTTCTCCTTATGGTTGTCTTCTTTGAAGTGAGGAGCAGTGTGTCATGATACAACAGCAGCAGCTGCACAAGGAGCTGAACTGAATTTGAAGGCTGCCCAGCTACAGCTCAATGTTGTGGATCTGCTTTTGTCCTTTACCAGTTTTGGTTTCCTCCAGTTCAGCTGTAGGTGAAGCCTTGTCATCAGTAACTGTCAGCCTCTCAAAAGAAAAATTTTATGTTTTTGGAGGCAAAAATGGGTTTGGTACTCACAATGCTTAGTATCGGATAGAATGCCCGCTGACTGGTGTAGTTTTGCAAAAGCCAATGTGAAGATCAGTGGTCCTTGGAATGACTGATACAGAGCAGAGATTGCAAAATAATAATCCTGCCCAAAGGAGGAAGATATGCAAGGCCTGTGGAGAATTGTGATCTTTTGTGTCCTTCCTGAAGAATGCTATGCTAAAGCTGCAAAGAGTGTTGGTTTGAGTCAGGATGAACTAGGAAACTTACGAGGCTTAAGCAGCCTACTCTGAAATGGAAAGTGCCTTAGTTTGAATTTATAGAATATATTTTGCTTTTTATGTGTTTATTTGAAGGATTTGTTAAATGGAAGCAAAGGTTGGAGCAGAGGTGAATGGGAACTCCAATGCTCTGCCCGGCTCCTCTGCCCCTCCTGCCCTAGGAAAGCAAGTTTGTACCTAGTTGCTTTGGGAATCACCAGCTATCGCCCTTTTCCATGTAAAATATTTTGATTGAAGTATCGAAGACAAATGTGTTGATTGGACCAGGTTCCTCTCAGTGTGAGGCTTTTCTTTCTTTGTCTTTTGATCTGGCCTAGCTGAGCATCGCAGCAATAGCAGCTAATTGACTTAGCCTTTGTCAACCGAGTGCAGCACAGAGGCTCGGCTGTTTCAGCTCCCAGTACAGCACGCAGGGAATAAACCCAGCAGCTAAATGCTGCGTCCGGCTAGGATGGAGCCCGGGCTAAACGCAGAGCAATGGCATGGCGTGGACATGTGTGCTGAGCAACCCGGAGCCCCTGGGAAACCTGTGGGATGGCAGGGCAGGCATGCTTTCTTTTGGTCTCTGAAGTAAACACTAATTTGCGGTCTCTTCGTAGGGAGGGAACAGTCTAATAACGCTGGGATAACTTTCTTGCCAGCAAGGCTTGCTGTTCAGGGCAGCATTTGGCTTCATCTGACTGGGACACTCAGGTTTCAGCAGTCGGCCTGCAAAAATGGCAGACAGCCTGAAGGTGCAAGGAGATTTGCTCGATGCCCACGATGAGAGACACATCGCTGGGTCCTCTGAAGGGTGACACCGGCTCATTGGCACCAGCAAATACTTCTGGTAGAGAGGGGGACAGAGCTCCCCTTCGATGGGAGCATCAATGGGTGCATGGGGAAAGGCTCAGAGACGTGGAGCTGGACGTGGCTGCGGGAGCGAGGAGTGGCCAGCCTGACCGGCTGGGCACACTTCTGCCCGGGATATCTCCGGCAGCAAGGAGTCCTCCACGGACACCGGCGCAAAGATCTGCCCTGTTAAGTTCTGTCCCAATGGAGCCGAGCCTTGAATAACAGGCAGATGTTTGCAGAGCGTGTATTATGGAAATCAGACCAGTCATAACTTGACTGCTCTAAAATAATGCGCGTCTCTTCTAAAGAGTGTCGGCTTAGTTTTTTTTGGCTCGAGGCAGAGACAAATTTGTGTGCGCAAGGCAGCGGCCTGTGTGGGGCGGCCGGGGGCCAAGCCGGGCCATTCCCGTCCCTCGGGGCGCTCGGGCTGTCCCAGGGCGGCACCGACCTGGCAGCACAGCCCTGCTCCCGTGGGAGGTTTCGCTCCTTCCTGCTGCTCCTGGCTATCCCCATCCCTGCCCCGAGAGAGCTGGGGGCGCCGGGGCAATTAGGAGGTTGCCGAGGCAATTAGGAGGTTGTCGGTGCGGCCCCGCAGCTGCTGATTTGCATGTCTGCCTACATGGGCAGCTTCCATGTTCATCCACATTCCTCCCCAGGGCTGCCAGCACGTGGCTGTCTCTCAGGAGCTGCTTCCCACGCCCTAGCAGGTGCTATCCAGCATGTGACACGAGTCCTGTCCCGGAGATGGTGGGTTCAGCGTGGTGGGGTGGCTCGACCTGTGGCTGCCTTTCAGAGTTCCTCGTCCTGGAAAGTAGTTGTAGGCAGTGCTGCTTTGTCATCAGCACTTGAACAGGGTCACCTGCAGGAGTAATTCCGTGTTAAAACTAAGCCTTAGTCTTGTTGGAAACTTAGTTTATTTTTTACATTTCCTGTCTTTCCAAGACGTGAGCTGTTCACATTGCCCTCGAGCAGGTGTTGGTGCTGAGGGAGGAAAGCTGTCTCCTGCTCTCCCTTGGCAGCCTCATCAGCTGGACCTGGAAAAGTATTGAATTAGCTTCATTATGCCACTGATTTGAAGTCATTACTGGTGTAAGCCGATGCAGTTCCATTATTGTTGATGGGATTGGGACTCTTCATGTCACAGGTGAATTGGACTCAATTAACCAAAGCTGTGGTCTTAATTAGAAGCTTGGCTTTCAGTGGCTTCTGGGCCCTGGAGGTGGGACACCTCCTGCCACATCTTGCCACCCCACAGGACTCAGAGAGTTGAGGGGAGAAGGTGCCACTTTTTCCCACACAGCATCTGCATGGACCATGTAGCATCCGCTCTTGTGCTGCACATCCCTGCAGCTTTGCTCTGTGGGAGAGGAAACCCAGCACAAAATCTGAAAAGTGTAAACCCGCCCCTTTGGGCTTGCCAGTGCAGACACCAGTGCCTGTGTCATGTCAGCTGTGGATCTCCCCATAGCCTAAGTAGTCCAACCAGGGACTGAGAGTTTTGCCCTTTACCTGAGAGACAGTCAGGGGTTTTGTCAGCTACTTGCCTTGACAGGCAAAGTGGGAGATTTTGTGTTTTCACTAGCGGACAAGTTTTCAGTGGCCATACCTGGCTCTCCTGGCACCTGGATGAAGCAACATATCTGTAAGTGCTCTATGAAAAACCTGATGCTCATTATTGCACTTGGAAAAACCCCAGCACAGGGAAGGAGTCATCCGTTTGTGGGACTGGCCAGCAGCACAGCTCCCAGGGAGGTCCAGGATCCTGCGTCCTACTTGGCCTCTGTAGAGCAGGAACCTCTACCCAGTGATCTTGCAAATGGATTTGTGCACCCCATCCTCACCTTTCCAAAGGAAAAGGCAGCTCTCCTGAGGCACACGCTCTCCTGAGGCACACTCGTGCTGGGGTGCCAGCACGTGCTGGTGCAGCAGGGCCGGAATGCAAGACTATCCCAGGGGCATGCCTGGCTGCCTTCCCTCTGCTGCTGGAGGGGGCGACAGCCTTTTTTTTGAAAGCATCCACCCTCCTGCTAAATATAGCATCAGTGCAGGCTCTATTTTTAGTGTGAGTTTTAAGTGCCTTTTTCAGCAGAAGCCCTGCAGGATTTCAGCAACAGACTCCACATCTGTGTGTCCCAGGGGTTTCTGTCCTTTCCCAGTGAGGAAGGATGTGCTGGGGATGGAGAGCTCATATGGTGCACATCAGTGGCCTCATGTGCCACATGCTCACCCGGCTGACTGCTGCAGCACAGGCAGTGTAGCGGCTGATCGCTACCTCCTGCTCAGGACGAGCTTCTTCCTCTACCTGGCTTCTGGGTTGTTTTGTCCTTTTTCTTCCCTCCCAAAGCTGGTAGGAGCATAGTAGCCACTTGGAAACCTCTCCTCCAAGCTCAGGTGTGGCTGTGGTTGGCCAGCCTGCTCTAGAGTTAAAAGGGACTGAGCTGTAAGTGTGGGTGAATATTGGTTTAACCTGCAGCTTCATGTAAATCCCTTTCAGACCAGTCTCCCCATTCAAAGTTAGGGTTTGGTACTGGTTGCTGCTGCACCCTGTCCGATGTCTAGCTGTGGACTGGCACTCCCTCTAGATAGCGAGGAGGGGGTGAGAAGAGGAAAGCCTGGGCAGTGGGAGAAGGCTCAGCTCACTGTGGTTTAGGCTTATTGTGAACTGTGTTGCTGTAAGTACTCTCTCATCTGGTTGTATTGCAGGTGGCAGCTTTCCTTGGGCCAAGCAGGAGTTTGAACCCACAAGCAGCCTTGGGGGACTACCCCTCTCTGCTCCACAGCTGTTATGAACGGCTGCCTTTTCTGGTAGCCATCCAGAAGGACTCAGTGGTTCCCTAACAAGTGGCTGGAAGATACATGAGGGGAGACCCATGCTTAGCACCTCTGAGTTTGTGACTGCAAAGTGTGCTTGTGGCTGCACATACTGTCAGTGCTGTCCTGCATGTGGCCTGTGCCGGGGGGAGGCAGGGGAGAGAAAGGTGCTGCTATTTTTGTTCCAGTGGTGGTTTATGATAGTTGTTTCATTGCCGAGATAGCTTACAGTGGGTGGCATTCACATCAGACACTACCCCACACCTGAAAAACAGAAAACAAACAAAAGCTGAGATAAGCAGTGCTTTAAGGAAGATCAAAAAGTTGCCTGTATGTTTCTTCTTCTTGGGGAAACCTGAAGTACTACTGACAGATCAAATGCAGGTTTAGGTGTGTATTCATGGGGCCTTGGTGGGCCCCATTCTTCCCCTCTAAAATAGCAAATGAGTGATATTACTGAGAGGATATGACAAGTTTGCTATGAATCATCCCATCAATGCAAGAAAGAAGTATTCTCTGAAAAGATTACTTTTGACTTGAAGTTGATGGTCAAACATGGCCTCAGAAGTTGCAGGGACAGTGCAGTGTATGGTGGGGGACAGTGAATTGGCTATGTTTGAGACTGTAACCACATGAAACACACTTCTTGTTACTTTATCTCCCTAAGAAACATGCAGTGGTGTGCAGGGTACTTTGTGAGCCTGTTTTATTCTCATTTTAGCTAGGCTGTGCTGGAGTAGCCCTTGCTGGTGCTCAGCATACACCTCTGTGTATTTCCAGCCATGTTACCTCAGACACAGGTTGAACCCCGCTGGCTAAATGAAAAGCGTAGCATTGCTGAGCTGTGCTCTCCTGCTAAAGGTTTATGTGCATCTTCATTTCACTTGCATAACTTGCATATGTAGGGGCTACTCTCTGCTGCTATTGCTATGCAAGAAGTCAGCCTCTAAACTTAGCTCTGAGACAAGACATCTTCCCCCAAAGATGCACAGCGTTTCTTTTCACTATCACTGCCGACAGGAGGGGGTTATATAATTCCAAGTTCCTCTTTCACTGCTCTGCAGTGCCCGTGCTTGAGTTTTACCCTCTCATTCTGTGCGTGGTGACCCTCCTGCTGCAGCAGAGGGAGCGGTGCCAGGCTGTGCCGGTGTAGGCAGCGGGGCTGCGGGTGCCTGGCATGCACGGCTGCTGGTGCCTGGCATGCACAGCTGCGGGAGCTGCCACTGGTGTTTCAGAGGGCACGGAGCTGACTCTTCTCCGGTCTAAGCTAAATCCTGTGCCAGCTGGGCAATGGGGAGAGATTAATGACTGCCTTAGAAGCCAGTTTTCCAGCCTACTGGCCGGAGGGCAAGCATCATGATAGTTGTAGCAGCTGGTTTGGAGAGGAGGGAAATGAGGGGAAGATAAAATTGCACATCCAGAATGCCAGGGTAGCCTGTGTCCATGCTTTGATGTCTTCTCCCTCCACACCCTCCTGTGGGTTAAAAATGAAACTAGACTGCATTTATAATGGGTGTGTGAATGTCTGTATTTAGCTGCTGCAAGCAGGCTCCTGGACCGAATCCTTGTATGTGGAGAAATACAGTTTGGCCAAATGCAGGAATGGATGTTTTCTGTGGTCGCATTGTGGGGACACACAGACACATGCCATCTGATCAGTTCAGACATCACAGCCTAAGAAATTCTGACATACATGTAAGTGTTGGGTTATGAAAAGGGATAAAGGGAGATTAAATACCCTTTAATTCCTCCTTAATGGTCCTGAAGTGTCTAAGTCAGGGTTAGGGCTGTGGGAATAAGGCCCATTGAGGTCTGCAGTTAGGACACAGGCACACAGGTTTATTTCCAGTGAAATAGACAAATGTAGCTGCCTCTAAACCTCTGAAGTTGATACGCACATCTGCCGAAGCAAGGCTGAACATTCTCTCTTGCAGTGCCCAATGCAGAGGGCAGGAGCCATCCTTGCACCTTCAGGAAGACCAGGGCAAAAGATAGGGTTCCTCTCAAGTGGCAGATGGGGTTTGCACGTGGAGGCAGGTAGCTCAGAGGAATTGTTTTCCTCCTGTTACTGTGCAACACTTCTGCATCCACTTTTGCATGGCGTGCTTTAATCAGCAGCCCTCCCCTCTTGGCCCCCGGGCCTTGAAATTCCACAAAACCCAATTAAGAGAGATGAGAGAGCTCTAGCATGTATACATATGAAATTTCAGAAGGCTGAAAAAGAGACTCTTAATACCATAAAGCCTGCCCTAAAGTAAAATTTGCATCAGAAATCTACATAGTTAACCCCGTGAGGAAGACAGCGTAGCTGAGTACAACTTTTTTCCCCCCCAGAGGGGTAGCTTATCCAGGTCTGCTGGGTTTGGCATCAGCCTGCTTGCAGCTGAGGAGTGCTGCAGAGCAAGCCCTGTGCCTCATATACAGCCTGCAGAGAGCATCAAGGAATTATAGCTCCCACTTCAGAGACTGTGCTGCAGTGTCCCAAACAAAACAAAACAAAAAACTACCCCAGCCTGAGAAGATCATGCAAACTTCTCTAGGTTGGTAACCAAAAGCAGACTGGGTGGATGAGGTGCTTGTGGAGACTCATTAAAGGAAATATTCAAGACTGATCTAATTATCACTTACAGATTGAGCACATTCTGTGCAGTGTTCCAAGTATTTCATGCTTTACTAACCTGGTGCTACACTGGCTTGTTTAAATTGCCCATCATTAACTATCCTGAGAAAGACAGCCACCTTTAAAAGAATCACAAGCAAACAAAAAACCCTCAGCAAATGCAATCCGTTCTGTATGGCTTGAGTGTTGAGAGGGGAACTGGGGATAAAGCTTTATTCCCCTTCCGTGCTTTTATCTATCTCTTTTGCTATCTTGTTTGTATAAGATACAAAATTTCTCCTCCTATTATCCTACTTACAGCTTAATCGCATACTAATTGGGGACCTTACTTCTGTTGCTCTGCTCTTTTTTGAATCTCTGTTTCCTCCCTGAGAATAGTGCACAAGTACCCTCTTCAATTAAGAGAAATTAAACAAGAGCTAAAAACTCTCATGCGAGGGCTTTAAATGATTCCCTTAGTTGACAGCAACGGGTTTGGCTGTAAAGTGGCTGAAATCTGGGGAGGACGGTGGTGGCAACCAGGCAGTGTGCTGGGAACTCAGGTAAGTATTTCCCTGCAAAAACACGAGGCCTCAAAGCTGCTTTTTTTATTACCTCCGGATTCTGCAAAGGGCTGGTTATCTCACGCTGCGAGCCAGCATGATCAAAGCCCCGGGAAAGGTCAGGCATTCCTCCAGGAGTGACACTCAGCTGCCAGCAGCGCTGCTCCACTCCTCCAGCCCACAGCTCCCACAGCCCGGCACCAAACTGAAATCCTTTATCTTGTTAGCAAGTGAACCTACAGATTAGCCAGCCTGGCCTTAGCTTGATGTCGAGAGCATGTAACACCTGGCCTGGGCCTTCTGAAGAGGAAAGGTGGTTGTTTTTTAAAAAAATAATGTTGTGGGGGAGGCAGTATTTCCTTCCTCTGACTTAGTGTGAGAAAGTTAATGCTGATAAAAACTGTGCTCTGTCTCTGTGCTGGACCAAGGGGCTGCTTTCCTCATGTTCTCAGCTCCTAGTTCTATGCAATTGATAAAAACGGTGAGTGCCAAAATCCTGGGCAGATTAGAAATCGTCTGCAGTGTCTTCCAGTGAGAGGATATTGTTTTCTCACTGATTTGATAGACTTTTGACAGGCTTTGTTTAATAGACTGGCATTCCGTTTCTCACTTGGAGCTGGTTGTCCTCCATAAGCTGCTTGTGCAAGGACAGGGAGGTTTGGGAGGGCGAGTGGAAGGAAGAGGTGCTTGAGATGAACAAATTCTTTCTGTCTCTGCTTCTGCACATGAGGTGCCATAGTTTTGCATCTTTCCTAGTTCAGTGGCGTGGGGGGATTTTATCCTTCAAGTAGGGGTGACAAGGATTCACCCCGTGGCTCATGGTCTGTCTCTGGCTGTCTGGAGGCTGACTCTCCTTAGCCTGGTTGGTTGGCAGAGGTTATTTGGCATCTTTGTCTTCAGGCATGGATGCTGAAACGCTGAGAAAGGCAAGGGGGACTCTGCCTGTTTCATGGTGTGAATAGTATTTTGGCTGTGAGATGGTGGAATTATGTTAACTGCCTGAAATTTGGCATAATTTTCAGTTTCAGATGAGGCTATGGTATCCTTATTCTAGGTGTAGGATAGAAGTAAGAGGGACCATGATTTCTCTCCATCAGAAAGGGTACTTTCTGCCATAAGTAGGAAAATAAATTTATTCTTTTAGAGCAGAGCACTTGATTCCTTGATTAAAAGGCTGAATGTGCCTTAATCTATCTCCCAGCCTGCTTCTTGAAAAAAGGGGCAGTAAAAATTTGTCTCATCTGCAGATAAACGTGGCAAACTGTGTGACTGGTGGACATGCGGCCTCTCAGGCAAACTCAAAATGTCTGTGTGCAGCATCTATGGGGCATGCAGCAGGAGTGCCTGTGTCTCCTGCCTGACTGCCAGATGATCCTCAGATCATCCAGCTAAAAAGTCTGCTCTCTCCACAGGGGAGAGGTGGGGGTCTGGTCTTTGCCTCTGGAATGATGGCAGTGGGGAAGGAGTATGCCTGTTCTGTTAGGAGCAGGGGGGAAAAAAAAACCCAAATAAAAAATAGTCTCCAGCATGTGGTTGCCAGCCTTGCCTACGTTGGTGGCTGGAGGTGGCAGCTGGAGGAGTTGCTGGGTGGGGGCGTTGCTGGCAGAGCTTGCCCAGCCCAGTGCCAGGCCAGACTGGACACTGCAGCAGCTCCAGGGTTTGCTGTCCCACAACAGTCACTGTAGGATGGGCAGGTCTTCTGCAGATCCCTTGTGTGTCCACACCAAAAAGGAAAAGGATTAAAGCTGCATCTTTGACACTCTTGACCATTTGCCCTGTCAGCAGTGGAGAGGGATGAGGGGCTGAGTGCTTCCCCAAGCTATCCTGGCATGAGCTATTTTTTTGCCTGATAAATTGTTTAGTGGTGTTTTTCAGACTCTAACGTGCTGTGTTTCTTCCAAGCACAGCCTTCATTGCAGTGAAAAGTAGCAAGGAGGGATGTAGTTATGATAAGAAATTGTCCATCCCGGCCTCTGCCATGCTTTAATTGCACAGGGGAAGACTAATTGAATGAAAAATCAAATTGTTGGTAATGACAGGGTGATGGTAAACTTTGGAGGTGCCTCTTTAATGCAGCCAAGCATAACTCTCATATAATGTTTGAGTTTAGTAGGATTGAAATATAATTGCAGGGTAACCCATTACTACTAGTGGGGTCTATGTGCAGCTCTAAGCCCATCTGGAAGGGTGATTTACTGGAGGCTTGAGCAGTCTGGCAGTTTAGGCTCTTTTTTATGATGTTTAGACTTCTACCCATGTTATAAAGCACAGCTCAGGGCTTTTATGAGGATATAGGTGCCTGCTACACAAAACTCAGGTTGTGGGCTGGGGTGTACTTTTTGTTTTTAAGACTGATTTTTAAATTTTAAAGGCAGCTCTTGAATTTATTTTTTAAAAAAGTCTAGCAGCAGGCAGAAATCTAGAAGCAGGCAATCAGCAGTCAAGTCTAGCAGCAGGCAGAAATATCCTGTGCAGGATTTAAAAGGCATCACATGTCTTGTGCATACCAGCAACTCTTTTTAAGCTCTGTGGCCAAGTGGGTGAAGAAGCTTAGTGGTAGCAGACCAGATTGAGTGAGTGGGAAGAGGGAGTAGGTGAGCCCCATGTTTCTTCCTGTCTCCCCCATCTCATGGGCTGTAACCCCAGCCACCGGAGTGTCTTCAGGTCAGTGCCCAGGACAGCCATGCACCTGCATGGGTAAGGCCTGAAAGCTAAAGGAAATGCCTGGTTTTGGGGAGCCTAAGGGTGTTGTTCAGTTAAATGAGCCAAGCAGGGCCAGGAGACCCAGGAAGGTTCCCAGGAGTGAGTACAGGGTAATGGAGCAGGCAAGGATGGGTGGTGAACCGGGCTAGTGAAGAGTTGGAGAGTCAATGCCATCAACACAGGGAAAGATGCATTTTCTTAGAATCACAGAATATCCTCATTTGGAAGGGACACACAAGGATCATGGAAACCCAAGTCCTGGCCCTGCACAGGACACCCCAAGAGTCACACCACATGACCAAGTTTGTGTCCAAATGCTTCTTGAACTCTTGTCAGACTGGTGCTGTGACCACTTCTTTGGGGAGCCTATTCCAGTGCCCAGCCACCCTCTGGGTGAAAAACCTTTTCCTGATATCCAACCTAAACCTTCCCCTGAAACAACTTCACTTAGGGTCCTGAGGACTCCCTGGGTCACAAGTGTATGTTTCAGTGGGGATAGGCAGCTCTTAGGGGATGATCTAACTCCAAAGCTGATGTAGGGGCATCTCTCCAGGGCTTCTTTGTTGGTTTCCCTCTGTGTCTGGAGGCAGGGCTTGTCGTGAAGTTGCCATATCTGCTTTTTGGGAAGCAGAAGAATACGTTTGCTAAGCTGCCCTAGGAGAGGTGCACACAGGCACAAAAGTGGGGTGCTCTACTTTATCTTTTTCCTTTATCCTTTTTCCACTCCACCTGCAAACAGGCAGCTGGCACAGGTCCATTATAATTACAGTCCTCCCCTTACCTGAGTCATCTCCCACCATCAGCCCATGGCTGAGAGGTGTCAGTCTGGATGTTTTTATGTCTTCTAAGATGCCATTTGGCAAACGAGACTAAAAATAATGAGCATTTAGATTTTGTGTCAGTAGCTCAGCATCCAGCTGTGTTATGTGGTAGTTTTATTTCTCCTCCTTATTTCAAGAGTCCAAATGAAACATTCAGCATCAATGGTTTTGGCCAAAAAAAGTGTTTCCAGTCCTGCTTCTTTAAGCCCATGCCTTGTTTGGATCATTTGTTGCCCGTCCTTAGCTGTGTGATTTTTGTATTTTTAGCTACATAAAAATGTAATTTTAGGGCATGTTTTTGTGTCTCATTGATGTGACAAACCCTCGTGGGAATGATCTATAAAACTAAGTTAGTAGCTTTTCAACACTTTTGTTTGTACTGAAATCATCTTGCGTGATGTGGTAGAGAAATAATTCCTGTTGTGACCTTCTACTGATGGTTCAAATAACCTGTCTAAGAGACATCCTGTTTCTGGAGGGCCCTATTGCTTTAATTCCTGTTAAAATTGGTTTTGTCTTCTGTGGAACAGTGCTGCCGAAATTAAGTACTTGCAAATGCGTTTTACCTCCAGATAAACGTTGCAGTTTGCATTTTCAATCCCAGTGAAGCTTTAGCAGACTGCTGCTTTTAACCTAATCATTTGTACATTTTTAGGGATTTTTTTTTTTTTTTAGTTTAAAAATGAATATTTTATTTTAAGCCTTTAGACCATCTTGCCCACATCCAGTGATGGATGTCTAATGAGATGACTTTTTGCCTCCACTAAATGGTTATATTGTTTGCACTGATGTATGCTAAGACTTGATGCATTAAATCTTTGGTCATTAGCCGATGCCATTAGCAGAAAAGTCCAAATCACTTAGAGCTGGGACTTAAGAGTTTTCATTAAAACCTGAATTTGCATGTTATTGGATAAATCTGTTAATACGGTTTAGCCGGACTCAAGGAAGTTACTTGAAAACTTTTTACAGTGCATACACAGGGTCAGTGATGCCTGAGAGCCTCGAATTTGGAGAAAATGCCCCTTCTGAGGATGATCAACCCCTGCATCCATCCCACCCGGCCCTGCCTGCCCCTGCCACCCTTAATGCTGTGCATGCAGCCTCAGCTGTCAGCACTGCACTTCATGTTGGGCTCACATCTGCTCCACTGCTGCCGGGAAACCCCTCTGAAGGAGCTAAAGTCTGAGCATCAGGCTCTCCTCACCTCATGGCAAATTAGGGCGGCCACTTTGGAGCCAGAGGGGGTTGGCCTTGGCACTGGAGTTTTCAAACAGCATCAATGTGGTGGGGAACAGGCTTGCCAGGAGCAAAGGCCAGCTGAGAGGAGTCACTGATGTAATCAAAATTCGTCACTCCTCTATCATCACATCTGTTCCTATACTTTTTCTTTTTGCCCCCTGTTTTTTTAGAAGGTGAATGAGGCAAGAGCACTTCCAAAAGCATCAGTCATGTTGGGTAGCTTGACCAGCCCAGTGTGATCTCTGCTAGAAGTAAGAAAATGCTGCCTGGTCAACCTCTAAGTTTCCGACTTAGCCATGGTAGATACAGGTTTTGAAAGCGTAAAGGTGTGCCTGGTGCTTGGACAGGTGTCAAGCCCCTGTCCTTACTTTCTCTGTGACAGAGCTAAGATGTTTTCCCAATACATGTCACACTCTGCATTTTCTTAATTGAGAACATCTCTATTTAGTGCACCTTGAAAACTGCAGCTCAGAGAGAAGTTGACCCATTTCTCAGTTTTCTGGGCCTCTGATAGTCTTTGTTAAGACATATGGTGTTGGACAGGCTGAAACATAGGCTTAATATAAATACATTTAAGAGAGGTCCTATTTCAAGCACTTTTGATCCACTGTGTGTACAGTGCCGAAAGGCATCTTCCTGTCACCAGGGTGCAGGATGGATTTTTTTCTTGGTTCCCCCCAGGAGCCTGGGTCTGTATCCTGTGGGACTTGAGGAGGCTGGTGAGGAAAAGTTATCCCATCCTGTGACGCACGTCGTCTGCCAGAACAGAAATGCTGGGCTTCAGAGGTTGCTGTCGGACAACCTGCCTTCACACAATACTTGTGTGCTTATGTGGTAGATGGAGTTTTACTTGCCTGAGCCATTTCCAAGGTTTGAACATTGGACTGAAGCACATGATCTTGTGGCTCTGAGTATGCCGGAGAAAATGCCAAAGTTGTTGTGAGCAGAGATCCTGATAACCTCGAGGCAAGCAAAACAACCTCATGTGTTTGTCTTAACTCGGCAGACAACTCTGCTGACAGATACCAGAGCAGCTTTGTCCCCAGGAAAGAGCTGAAGATGGCACAAGAGGTGACACCAGGATAGACTCCAGCCCCCTTCGTCCCACTCAGAACCCCTGGGTGTCCCTGGCAACATTCCACTGTTCCCCCCTGGCAAGCTGCTGGGCTCTGGGCACTGGCTCCTCTGATGTCCAGTGGGGCTTCCTCTGGTGGATTAGGACAATTGTCCTTATTGTCCAAGCAAGCAATAAGCCAGAACTCTGCAACCCAGGGGCTCAAGCTTGGGTTTGTTAAAGCATTGCTAGGCTTCTGTTCTCTTTAGCCAATAACAAACTGAAAGTGTTCTGGAAAGGTCTGGATACCATGGGGAAACATCTTTCCAGCTGATGGAATTGCTTGTATGTGACAAGGATGCACTAGGCTAAAGAAAAATACTGTGCAGGGTAAAGGGGTGTGTCACCATCAAGAGCATTTGTAGTGGCAGCAGTCCCATTTACCAGGTGTTTGGGGGTGCTAAGAGATTCCTGGGCTTGTGTGTGATTTGATATTGCAGGTTCCTGCTTATTGGATGTGGGGCTCGTCTTTACATCAGGAAAAAGATGTGTTGTTCAGGATGGCCAAAGTTAAAGGACCTTCTTGCAGAAATCAGAGCTTAAAACAAGCATTGTCTGTCAAATTGTGGAGTGTTTGCTGGCAGCTGATCTCCATCTAAGAGAACTCATTGCTGAGTTTAGAGAGTGAAATAAGACATTGTAAAATATTCTAACAGGGAAAGTCTTTTCTGTGAGCATGTGGCTTTTCTGCTAATTAAATACCCTGTAAGTGATATTTCCAAAACCAATGGGCTGTGTAAAACTGGGTGTTATCTCTGTATATGTGAACTCACAGTGCAGAAATTGACGTGAGCTTGTGCTCCCCTGATCAGAGCCTTACAAGACCTGCCTGGCTTCCCACATGGTTCACCAGCATCCAGGTCTCCTGACAGCCTCCCTGAGCAGGCAAGAACAAACAAATTAAGAAGTCATGGGAGAGAAGAAATGGAGATAGCAGGGGATTTCTAATCAAGCAATTTTAATACTGGGTGTGCTTTAATCACTTACTTAATGGCAGTGCTTAATGAACACTTGAAATAAAGCATGTTTCTGTTGGATATTCAACATCCGTGTTTTTAAATCTGTCTTGAGGGAACTCAAATGCTTATTACAACTTTCCAGCAGAAAAAGTCATAGTTATGCTATATTAATTTCCAAGATTGAAGGGGAGGGAAGGGTGAAAAAGTTGGAAAAAGACAAAAATGTAGACAAGCCAATAGTGGTGTTTTCTCACTAATGTTGTAATTAGCCTGAATTTAGTGACTGATGGTAATCCATCTAGTAGATAGGTATTTATTCTAGGCTTTGTCAAATCACATTTATGCTTTCCTTTGCAATGCTCCCCTGACTGTTGCACTGAATTTTTTATTGCACACCAACCTTTGGGTTTCAGGCAGAGCAGTTTTCTCCAATTCCTTTTGCCTGTCCTTGTATGCTTCCTGCACTTTCAGCCGTGACAGCCCTTTGCTTCAGGTGCTGATCTCTGTGTCTGTGGACTGTGGCATGGTCCTGCTGGCTGTGAAGCTGCCTTTCCCGTGCATTGCAGACACAGCCACTTGCTCCTGGGCTTCCCAAAAAGGAAAGTGGTGTGAACAATTGGAAAAAGGTCACAAACTTTTCCTGCTCCCAAGTAACCACGGGAAGCTCTGGCATGCATCCTGGGTGCCTCCTTTACCTGCTGATGATGTACTGGCAGCTTCTTCTCTCAAACTTCTGAGGGCTCCTGGCATGCTCTGGCTCTGGTTTCATGAATGCAGCATGTCCTTGGGAGATGAGGAAACTTTCAATGACTGACTTAGAGTAACTTTCTTGTTCTGCTCTTTCCTGACTCCCAGCACTAAGTGCAACGTAGTTTCGTGGTGAAGAGTTGAGTACGGCACATGAGGAAAAGGGAAACCAGGAGGATTTTTTTCTAACGTCGTCAAGCCATCAGTTTGCCCCTTGAAATGTGCGGTTTTGATTTTAGTTTTTGTTCTGAGTAAGTGTTAGCAGTTGTGAAGCTGAAAGTTTCACATTAGCATCGATGCAGCATTTCACTTCACCTCCTTAAAATGGCAAGTCCCTGGGGTGTCCCCCCTGCTGCTGGTAAGCATGAAAGGTCAGTGAGATAAATGGCCTCCTGCTGCCCAGTTCCCAAGCAGGGTTAAAAGACTGTGCCTTCTTTATTTGTCTTCTCATAAATCACAGTATTCCTAAGCCCCTGTTCCCTGTGAGCAGCGTGTTCCTGTGCTTTCCTATCCCTGTTCCTTTTCGCTTCAGGTGAGGCTAAAAGTAATGCTGCAAGCCACCCCCCACCATAGCCATTTTGGCATTTTCCCAAGTGCACTGTCCAAGGACTGGAGAAGGTTTTGAAAATTAAGCATAAAATTATCTTTGCTGTCAAGAGCCTAGAAAGAAGCTGGCTTTGGACACAAAACTCCTTTCTCTAAACAATGGCTGGGGAATGAGGGAGTAACCTATATATATATTGAGGAGTAACCTCTCTATATATTGACCTTGCCGCATATTTGTGAAGTTGTCTATGAAAAAGGATTGTACAATTGCTCCCAGGAAGTGGCAAATTGTGATTGCTATTACTGCTGGTGCAGATGCGCTTGTTTCCTCTACTAGTAACTAGTTTTGGCCAAAACATGTTACTGTTACCTCCTCCTTTTCCACAACTGATACTCCTTTGCTGAAGCCCATCTGTGATGAACCCAGGCGAGGGCCTGGTTTTGACATTGCTCCAAAATAACATTCTTCCTGATCTTGCATTTTTATTGCAACAGCTGGTCAGCAAAGGCATAAGTACAGGGTTAGTTTAGCCATTAAAATGTTGTCGGTATTTTGAGAGGACAGCTGAAACTGCTGTCTTCTGGGTTTGCTGAAACCTTCAGCCTAAGGATGATTTTGGGGGTCCAGAAATGATAATAGGTTTAAAAAAAGAGATGAATTTTTCTTGTCTCTTTATATCCTAGTTTCAAATTCTCCCACAATAACAGGACCATTTAGTTCTTTTATTTTGAAGTACTACTATAACAGTAGTGGAAAGGTTTGGAGATGTTTTGGTGGTGGGGCTTTTTGGAGGAGCTGTCTGTTGTTTTCTCCCTAAACTTAATACTTGTTGTCAAAAAGTTGAAGCTGTTTCTTCGAATGGCCCCTTCTTTCAGGAATGAAAAGAAATGCATGCATTTATTCATCCTTAAGTTGGTTTGGTTTTTTTTTTTTTTAGTTGACTTATTTTAGTCTTAACTGAGAAGACCATCTGCTAGTATCTGTAACCAATGCATTACTTGCTGACAGGAGAGGAAGAGTGGACAGGCTGGGACCTTTTTTTTTTTGGCTTTTTAGAAGTGACTTAGTGTTTAAAGAAAAGAGGAAAAATAAAAACCAACACAGCACCTCCCTTTGACGAGGGAGGCTTGGGTCTTGTGTGCAGAGGCTTGCTTGCCTCATGGTTCTCTGCAAAGCTCCCTGCATGCCTGTGACCTCCTTTGTAGATGCGTGTCCTTTGAAGGGTCATTAATTTAATATCTTTCTCTGTGCAGCAGCTGGAACAAATGGTGGTCCCAGCTCCAGCAGGATCTCCCAGCTGCCTGCCTCGCCCAGCGCTGACCTATAGGCATTTTTGCTGTGGCTGTCTCAGGCTTTTTATAGTTTTTGCACACTTGTTGCATATAAGATACCTTACAGGTGTGGACCTTCACTGAAGCATTAGCTGGCTGTTTGGAGAGGGCTTGAGGGTATTTTTTTCCTGGACTCTTGCTTTTCTTCAGAAGCATTTCAAAAATGAGGGAAACTTACTGGATTCAGACTGAATTTGTGCCGCAGCATTTCACAGCGAGCTCAGCAGAGATTAGTCTGAACTGTCTCACAGTGTGCTCCTCGGATGAGAGGGCAGGCACATGTCAGAAATGGTGAGTGGCTCTGAGTGCAGGTGCAGCACTGCCAGTGCAGGGCACTTGCAGGGGTCATCCAACCATGTGGCAGGAACTGTGCCAGTGTTGCAGCCAGGGGATTTCTTACTCTGCTCCTTGCCCTGGCCAAAATGCCTGAGTAAGTTCAAGTTTTACCACTTGCAGACTGTGATTGCTGTTTGCAAGGGAAGTGTTTGCTGTTGTACTGACCTGTTCCTGAGTTACTTTAACACAGCAATAGCTTTGAACAGGTATCCAGTGCATAGCAAAGCTCCTGCTGGGATAATGCCAGCTTCTGGGTCAGGGCCCTCTTCCCTGCAGCTCTTACTCTTTGCCCACCAATATTGTAGTGGGGATTTTGGGGTTTTATTTCAGGTCACTCATAAAACTGAATAGCAGTTTCATCTTAGCCCTAACTGGCCAAATATTTTGGCTCCTGCTGTTTCCAGTACAGTTGGTGTCCTTCAGGGGACTGTCCCTGCCTTCACTGCTTCAGTTCAACCTGAGAGCACATGCTTAGGAGAAATAAAAGATACCAACTGGGAAGGCCAAGCTGATGAGAAAAAGTGCCCTAGGGAGGGCCACACAGAGGCCAGTTCCCAAAGGATACTGGCGTGGTCTGTGCTGCAAGACTGCTCTGGGACTGGAACCGTGGTGGCCATGTGGTCTCTGAGAAGGAGACCACCAAGACTGAGTCACTCAGAAGTGTCCCTGTGAGCTCAGTGCTGTGGGGCACAGCTGTGTGTCCCTAGGCCAATAGAAATAGGCTTATCCCTTTGCCATTAACCTTTAGTGTTTGTAACAGGTAATAGATGCATGATACGGTGTCCTCAAATGTAACAGGAGGTCTTCAAGTTGTGAACAACAGGTCCTCATTTTTAGTTATTTACTTTCTCCAAATTGCATATCTTGTGCTGTACTGTATGTCCCGTTTCCTTTACTTTCCAGGTTGTGTGAAGAGCCTTAGGCAAAGAAAATGGAACTTCACTGGTGTGGTGTGGTAATACACCATTTATGTGGCATTGGAGCTGTGCTAGGGACAGCTTCAACAAATGTTCAGCTTCTTCAGATTGTCTTGGAAATGAGAATAGAAATGGAAATTTAATCCTCATTCACTTTATTGTGGTTTTAGAAGCTACTTGAGTACCTACTTGCACCAAAATGCTATGTTTTGGTGGGTGGATGAAGTATAATTTCTGTACTGAAATACCAAAGAACTTCACATAGGATAGTGCATAATTATGTAATTGTCTCATCGAAGGCATGTGGACTGATTGGGTTTTGCAGATTTTCGGGCTGTGCTGAGGAGAAAAGACACTCTATGGACCCTGCCTGTATTAGGTATAAATGGCACCAGTGTGCCAGGAAGAGCTGGTTGTGGGCTTGGTCAGCAAGTGCTCAGCAAGCCATGGGGAATGGCATTCCCCCTGCATGGAGGTCATGTTGACCAAGATCGGATCTCTGTCAGTCTCTCAAGTGTTTCTGCAGCTGTATGCATTGTCTTTGGAGGATTTGGGGAGACAAGTGTAGTAGGGATGCCATGTTTGTGGGAGGAGGAAGCCAGTGGGTAAAGACTGGGAAGCAGTAGAAGCAGTCTGGTCAGCAGAGTTTTGTACCTCAGAGTGAGGTAGGATTTGGCCATAGTTCACAGCCCTGGAAGGCAGCAGTAGATGGTGGAAGGGGCTTTGGCAATATCCTGAGCACAGATGTCCCCAGGGCAAAGGGTGCAGGACAGTGTCCATGGGACTGGGTGTGGTGCCTAGGGCCAATCCCTTACTGCAGCAGGGGATGGGAGAGTTGAGAGGGTGGCAAGAGGGGCAAACAGGTGTCTGCATATGAGGTCTTGGTCTCCTGCCCTGAACCCTCTCTGTGAGGAAGGCCCAGATAACCCGTCTAGGTTGCCTTGTAGGGCAGGTGCTGTGGCAGAACCACTTCAAGTCCATAGGCCTTTTGGAAAATATGTTATCAGGCCTTTCTCCTCCTGGTTTCATCGTGCATGTGTCACCCTGTGTGTCCTCCTGCTGTCAATCTCTGTGGCCACCTCAGTGGGACCAGAGGGAATGGGGAGGCTCAGTCTGTGCCCAGCGAGCCCCCGCCTGTTGTCTCGCCAGGACAACCAGCAGGATTTAGCTGCCAGAGATCCCCAGGTCTTCCCAAAGCAGTGTGGGGCAGGCAGTCTGTGAAGCTTTGCATTATTGCTATTTTTTATTGTTACTTTTTTCCTCCCACTTTCTGGCTCTGCAGACCCCCAAATGCTCTTAATGGAGATATGGCCCGTTTATATGTTAATTTTAAGCCCACTGACAAGCGGTTTGCTTTTCTCCTGACTTCTCACGGTTCCTTTGCCCGTTGAAAGCCGCTGCCATGGGCTTAGGGGATAAGATGCTGAGAATTAGAAAATAAAATAAAATCTGCAGGATGCTGGAGAATGAGGGGGTACAGGGATTGGCATGCTCCAAGTATAAATGGTGATTTCTAAAAGCAAGGAACCCTGATACCAGGGGCATGCATGACAATTACATCCAGTACAATACAAAATGTTAATTACTAAATTTTGAGAAATTAATGCTGATTAGCAGCTGTGTGCGTGTGTGACCTAAATACATCTATTGCTTATCTTTATTCATAATATAGTTTACTGTTGATAAAGTAATGGCTGAATGGTGGGCTGGCCCATGAGTCTCATAGCTAAAGACTGAGGCCCGATTTGTAAATTGTCTGAAATTTGTTGGCATCTGTTTTTTGTGGAATTTATACGGATGGGGAAGATGAATAGCAGTCTGAGCTATCCCCTTTACAACTCAACTCAAAGATATTATTGAGAATTCATATGGCTTTTATTATTTGGTCACAAAAATGGACCTAATGCTTGTTGGCTTTAAAACACCTACTAGCGCTGCTTTCTCTCTCCATCTTGCAAAATATAAGACAAGGCCGAAGCTTAAATTAAAATCCTCAGGTTCTTATCTCTTTCCCACAGGAAAGCAAATCTGTGTTGAAAACCGTAAAATTAAGAGGAGAGCAAGGATAGCATAATTTAGCAAAAATTCATGGCACCAGATTCTGAGCTATATGACTGGAGGGATAGGTCAGACATTAAGAAGATACTGCCTGCTAATGCAAGTTCCTTAAGGTGGTGCTCTGGAAACAAGGAAAGCAGAAAATGCTGCATTGGCTCCCGATTGCTCCCTTTCCTCTACTCCTACCAGCCTTAACAATAAATTGAGTTGTCCATTTAATAACTCGTCTGTTTCCAGAAGTTCAGAAAAATCATGGACTCGTGCATGAAGCTATGTCCTAATATCTGCTTTGTGCCAGAATTTTAATAGTGACCTCAATGAAAATTAATTTCATTGGCCTTTTAAATTACTATTTTTTTTCCTATAAGGACAGGCTATCTTTGCTGTCAGTGTGTCTGTCTGGAGGATAGCTTTATATTTTTGGGGAATTTTATTAAAAACCTGTTTGTTCATAATTATTTGTGCTAAGGGGCAAGGTAGAGCGGCAGGGCACAAATGAGGAGTGCCTGTCACATGCTGGCATCATCACTGCAGCTCGTCCCACCGTGAAAAGAGCAACTTGAGTTTCAAGCAGCATTAATAATGCAGGATTTCATTGGGATTGAGGAGTTCCATTGTCTTGCAACGTTGATCTTAGGGGGTAATTTTGGACAGCATCCTTCTGTTGTGTTGCCTGCCTCCTCCTGTGTGCCTCTGCACTCTGGGAGGTGCTGATGGGAAGTGTGCATCTTGCCCTGCAGGGACATCACCTTATGGCACTCATTTCAGGACCCTTGTGGGTGTTTGTAGCGCTTTGAGTTCTCCTTGATAGAGTCGGAGGCCTTCCAGCTGTGCCGTGCGCTCAGCACGTCTCCCCTCTCACTGACCATCTTGAGAGGCCACTGCCAACTGTTCACATATGAAATCAGTTTTCTAAGGGTGACCCTTCAGTTACCCAGTAGACAGACCAGAGTTTTCAACCAGAGTTTGTAAAAGGGACAAACTTGCTGTTCCTCTGGTGATGGTGGGGGTTTGTCCCAGCTGTGCCATGTCAATGGCCATGCAGGAAGAGCAGTGGGGAGGAAGAAGGAAGCTGATGAAGCTTGTGTTGCTTTTAAGGCTGGAGATATGGCAAACCTGTACTTTAAGCCTTCTTTTTTTAAATGCTATTCCCCTAACCAAAGGGTTTCTCCAGCACTACTGCTGACTCTGCTGTCCTTAGGTCACAGCCCTTCATGCACAGTGCCTGCCTGCGCAGCACGTTGCTCTTCCTGCCCTGCACCTCTCCATGTGCCATTTCCGCAGCCCTGTCTCAATGTCTCCCAAATGACTTTCTTCGTGCTCCTGGCCCCCACCCATTTCCCTGCATTTCCTCAATATCTGCATCCCTTTTCGGGTGCCAGTGGTTTGAGGATGCCGATTCTGGCAGCAAACCTGCTTTCCATCCACTAGCCCCAATGTCATGTCTGTCCATCTGTTTCCCTTGCTTCAGTACTGCAAATATTTTAAAATAGCATCTTGGGAATATTGGGGTTTTTTTTCGTTTGGGTTTGTTTTGGTTTTTTTTTTTTTGTTGTTGGTTTTTTTTTTTTTTTGCAAAGCAGAAGCCTCACCTCACTAGCACAATTTAATTTTTGTTCTTCTTTTGCAGTCCAACAAGGTGCCCGTGGTACAGCCTTCTCATGCGGTTCACCCCCTCACCCCTCTTATCACCTACAGCGATGAGCACTTTTCCCCGGGGTCACACCCGTCTCACGTCCCCTCTGACGTCAGCTCCAAACAAGGTGAGCCCATCCTTTCCCAGCACAGTGGGGATGCAGGGTGGCCCTGGTGCCCTTTGTGCTGCTGACAGAGCCAATATTACCAATTTGTAATATTTTAGAGGGAGGCTTCCAGGTGCGTATGTCCACTTTCAGAGATGATAATTCTGCCATGATGCTGATACTTAACTTGGCTGCTTAAATTTTTATGCTCCTTCTAATGTGAAACTTTGGTCTTGCTTTTCTCATCAAAGTCTTTCAAAATCTCAGTAAACAGAAGCCAGTCTTCACCATCTCCTGTGGTGCCCCAGGCTTCCAACGTGCAAATACAGAAAGGGCAACCATCCCTTACCTTCTCAAAAACAGGGAGCATGTGCTTCAGTAGTGGTGTTATTGAAAGCTTTTTTTTCACTTTTTTTATGTCCTTGTATTCTGGCTGTCCATATTCTTCTATATATCAGTTGGCATAATCAAGGAGTAGCCCATAAAAATAGTTTTGAGCCTGTGGAAGTAAAAGCTTTACAAATCTGATGTTTTTTAACCTTCTTGTGCTGGCTGCCTTCTGCATAAAGCGTCTTTTTAGATGTCTGAGCCATGGATGTCAGTTTTCTCTTCACCTTCAGGACCCCTTAAGGCTAACACAAAACCCTCCTAGGTCCACGTCTGGGAATGTCAGAGCAGCGCAGGGTCAGTCTGCAGGCCCCCAGGGAAGTCTCCAAGTCTCCAAGGTGTCAATCCCAGCCTGTATCAAGAGCTGCTGCACAGTGCCCAGGAGAACATAAGAGATTCCTGGGAAGGGTGTGCTTGCTTGCAATGGGTTGCAAGAGGGATATGATGGAAGTTGGGGAGGTGCCAGGGGAGGACTGGCTATGGCCATCATGGGTCTGAGACAGGGTTTGAGTAAGAACCTGAGCAGAAAAAGCCTGCATGGGAGAGCTGGTGGTGAGGAGGGAAAGAGGGAGCAGAGGCTTTACAAAGGCATTCACTGTAGTCTGGATATCTCTGCATGAGCAGGAGATATGTAAATGCCATGACTAGTCCTGGAGGATGCCTCTCCCTGCCTCTCTCTGCGCTCATGTGTCCCACTGTGCTGTGGCACCCATTTGAGAAAATCCTGAAGCTCTGCTTTACCTGGGCACACATCCATGTGCAGAGTTGTCCCATTTATCTGAAGAGGCTTTTAGTCATCATTGTTTAGGGAGAGAGACTTCTTTTGTTCTGTCCTTCCCTGAATGCCTAGGTTTTATTTTGGCTGTGCTATGGAGATAATAACATGAGCTACATCCAGAAAATGCTATGGCTTGGTGGCTCTCTGTGGTTTTTGCTGTTTGTTGGTTAGGTTTTGTTTTTTTCTAGGGAGGGGGAATACTAAAAGCATTCTGCCTGGTCTGTAAATATGTATACAATATCTTTTTCAGACTTGGAAGAAGCAAATGGAGACCTCCTGTCCTCATTTGTCTTCCCTCCTTTGCATCAGTGCCCAGGAGAAGGATATTCACACTCATTCCTTGAAATCCCAGGGGTGCCATGCGATAAGAGAATGGGATTTCCACCTCTTGCAGAAGCTGGCTGTGACAGCTGGGGCACAACCCGCTGCTGCAGTTTGTGAGCTTAAGAGGTTTCTGCTTACTGAATATTGAGTTTGCCCTTCTGTACCCCATCTTTTTGCCTTTGCCCCAGTTTATTTTTGTATTCCTGTACAGCAGACTCCAACTGAACAACATCTGGTTTGTTGGCTTTTTGTTTCTGCTGTACATCCTCTCTTCTGCTTCTTCTCTACCCTCTCCCTTGTCCAGCATCCACCAGTCACGAGTTCAAGCCTGCTGAGGGCCTCTGCCAGGAGGCACAAATCTCATTGCCCTCTGGAGTTCCTGAACAGGCTCTTGATCCCTTTGCTCAGTGTCTGGCAATGATGGGGATGGATGATGTGGATAATACAGGCTGGAGACTACTGGTTTTGTCTGGGATGGTCTCCTTGATGTGTGTGGTCTTTCTGTCCATACTCCATGTTTCGGCGCCACCGGCATGTGGGAGCAGCCGCAGTGAAGTAGCCCATGCAATTGCTGCAAAGAGAGGATTTTTTTTTTCCTCAGGTCCTCTGCCAAACGCCTCCAACCATTGTTTCTGTCCTCGCCTCCCACTGTGGGTCTGGAATAAGGCACTGCCCTGGCGCCCTAGCCCTGGTGCCCTCCTCCCACCAAAATCCTCCAACAAGGCGGTCCACAGCTTGCCCTCAGCACTGCCTCTTGTACACAAGGCACTTTGGGATGGACACACAGCACTAACTTCCTAAAGGCAGTCACTTCTTTATTTTATTTCTTTAATTTTTTTTTTTCTTTCTTAACCCTCTCAAGAGAATCAAGAGAACTTGCTTTGGAGGGTGCTGGCCATATGGTAGCTCTGTGTGCTCCTGTGGGTGCTAGGTGCTGGTAGCCCTCTATAAGGGGCCAGAAGTTTTGGATTAGCAATAACAACTGTGCATTAGTTAAGAGAGAGTAGTGTTGTCTCCATGAGTCAGAACTGCAGATTCTGGGGAAGGAATGACCCAGTTCCTTTTGCAGAACTTGGTCTGGCTGGGGCAAGGTCATGTCATCACTTCCAGGAGCATCAGTCATCATCAGAGACGTGAGAGATGAGACGCTGGGCTGCTTTTACACCTTGTTTGGTTTTCTTTTTTTTTAACCACTCAGAAAGAGTGCTCCCTCTCATGTAAAAGCCCTGGGATATGTAAAGTGTTTTATTTCCTGTCAGCTACCAGCTGTTTTACACCTTTGTAAAGACAGCTGGCCAGAAATTTGATCACTTAGGTTGTGGTTCCAAGTCTGAAAATTCAGTTTTTTTGAGACAATGACACCACTGGTATTATTTTCCATGCTTTCTTGTACATGGTTCTGAAAGATATTCTTCAAATCTTGTAATTAAATTCAGAAGATTTAAGTACAAACTGGGCAGGGGAATCAGTCTATAAACTAAGTCTCAAGGTATCACACGTTCAGTCTTTGGAGTGTCACCACATAAATATTTAATACCCTTTTAAAGCAGCTGATTTAACATGTGAAGTAGACTTAACAATTTCTTCTGCTTCACCCCCTCTTCCCCAAACACATTTAAATAAACCAATGTCTTTGTGGCCTCTGTAACTGTAATTCCATGTCTCCTGGGGGCACAAGGTTTAGGTGAAGAATGGAGACCACATACCCTTTTGGGAGGAGGATTAGCTTTAATCTTGAGGTGATTCTTGCAGTTGTAGGACTCTGTATTCTGGGGAATGTGAGCTGATGGATCATTCCTGATGGGACTCTTATTTTTCCATGAAATACTACCATTGCAAAACAGATTGACCTTGGAGCCCACAAGAGTCAACTTGATGAAGAGCTTAGTTGGAACTGGAGTGACAATTGGAAGCCAAATGAATCATATCAAGTGTGACCATTACAGGCCTGAAAATGATTCTTAATTAACCACTGATCCTCTGTGGTAGCAAGTTTGCAAAATCTGTGAATCCATAAGGGAACCTGTGAAAATACGAAAGTGGCAATTTACCTAATCTAATAGCTCTGCTGTGCTGCCTCTTTGACAACACTGTATTTTCCCCTTGCTTCATGATGTGTTAGAAGAGGTCCTCATGATCCTGTTGGGTTTGGTGAGACCATTGAGAGGACAGTAGCATCTAATGCACTTCACAGGAGATCTAAACTTGCACAGGTCCTTACCCATGCATTTATTTCCTTCTTCCATTTTTCCATTTTTTTTCCTTTTGTTTCTTCCATTTGTTTTTTTCTGGTATCTCCCTTTGAATTGCAGTATTGTGTGCAAATTATTTTAAAGGTGGCCCATGGAGCCTTTTGCTTTTAACACTAACCAAGAAGGTTGTTATTCCTTATCCACAGTACTAGTTCCACTATAGTATCAGCTGGGAACTGTAGGTCATATATTTTGAGGGGAAATCACTCATTCTTCTGTGCTTTTTAACAGGCATGTCCAGACATCCTCCAGCTCCTGATCTCCCTACCTTCTATCCCTTGTCTCCAGGGGGGGTTGGACAGATAACACCACCTCTTGGCTGGTAAGATTTTTTTAGCTTCTTTTCAGACAGGCGCGTGTTCACACCATTCGCTATTGTTCCATCTTTTGCAGCAATTACAAAATAATAATAATGTCATCCCAGTAAGAAATTGCTACTTTATTTTAGTTGAAAAGATGAAAAAAATGTTTATCTTTGAAATTAAACGAATCTGTTCTTTGAACACAGTAGAGGAACTGAAGTGTGTAGATTACATTTTGAAGTCTGTATGTTTCTTATGGCTCAGATTTGTGGCTCTTAGCTTTTGGAAAGATAGCAGAAAATACTTCTCAAGTAATTAAATGTAAATTTTAATAAAATGGCAATTACTGAGGAGAGGGGAGGTAAGAAAGAACTTTGAAGTGGGGAGGGTGGGGGGAAATCTTAAAACTGCCCCAAATGGAGAACAAACTTTTGTAGCTTGCTGCTTTTTACAGTTTCTGTATGGAGAGAAGCCTCTGTCACTGGAAGATCTTGCTGCTCTTGCTAATACTAGCACTCTCATGATCTCTTGCTGCCACTCAGGGTGTCATTTTCCTTTTGGAGGGAATGTGGCATTTTTGGAGGAATAGATTTGCCAGGGTGCTTCATGTGTCCTTGGGGTAGATATGTACTTGCCTTCAGTTCTCTGGAGCAGGGAATAAGGCAATTTGGCCACAATTTCAGTGCTTTAGAATCTGTATTGTGACTAGTCTATGCCCACACAATGAGGGATGCAGACTTTTTAATTTTTTAATATCTCCATGGGAGGGAAACATGATCCAGATGACAACAGGCAGAGAAAGTACAGAGCAGAAGCTGGTGAAATGTTGTATTACTGGCATATCTTTCAGGAAAGGCCTCATGCCTTTTTGGAACAAATAATTAGTAGATATCAAACTAGAATATGGAAGTATCTGACCATCTATTTTTTAAGTCTTTCCCTCCTTCCCCTTCCTCATTTTGCTGCTTAGCTGACTCCTCACCTCCTTTGCCACCAGGCAGTTGCTAGCATGCATTTTCCAGATGCGGTCACTCCTTTCTTCTGAATGGTTTCTTGGTGCAGAAACTGGGGGGAGGGAAGAAGGCAAAAAGAAAGAAGAGGGAGACAAGATCCAACCTTACAAGGCTCGGGGATGTGTTCAGCAGCACTCACCAGCAGCGGGACATACTCAACTGGCCCTTATGCTATGGCTCCCTGCTGTGAGGTAGCACTGTCGAGACTTCCTTCAACTTTTTTTTTTTTTTAATTTCCTCTTCCCTTTCATTTCCAGTAATATGCAGCACTGTTCATTTCCAGTTATATGCTGCAAGAGTGAAAACCTGTGTCCTGAACCTTACAAAGGCCAGGTTCCATTTTTTCTCATCTGAGAGTTGATTGATTTACCAGTTGATAAGCAGCTGTTTGAACAGGATTGATGTGTATGGTGTCTCTCTGGTTGGTAGAGGTTTTTGGGCTGATACTTGCTCACATTACCATCACATGCTACGTCAGGGTGCTCATTGTAGTCATGACTGAACAATCACGGTCTGAAATTAATCAAAATGTGATAATGTTAAAAATTAAAGACCTCAAATGATGGACTGGTAGCAAAATGTTCTGTATATATGAGAGTGTAAAAGAGGCAAAAACTTCACACAAGCTTCTCTTATTGGACTGCAAAGTTTGATCATTAACTAGTAAGATAGGCTAATGCCACTGTAGGCTTTTACGTGGTTAAGTTGGGGTTTTTTTATGGAATCAGTTTCTACTTAGAAAAGCTGTCCACTTGTGCTTCACTATAGCATATGCTAATGGAGGGAGTCCTAAGTTTTCAAAGACTTAATAAAACTGTTCAAAAAGCTTTCTAGCTTAATAATTCACCATCTGATGTTCTCACTCTGATCTACAGTAGAATTGTTCGGAATAAGATGCTTTTTTCCTAGGAGCTTGTTTAATAAATCTGATTCCAGTGCTTTTAAAACTAGGTGAGAGAGGGATGGAGATAGAGGAGTGTGCATGTGTATGTGTGCCCTGGGGGAGGAAGGCTGGTTGTTTTGGTTTCCCTCCCAGTGGAAACTTTGAATAGCAAGGAAGAAAGTTCAGAGCATTTAAGTATTCATTAGTTTCATTAGCAGAACTCTTGAAAGTGTTAGCTCTAACTATTTACTTGTGACTAGTACTGAGTTCCCATCAAGAGCTTGTAACTCTAGAATAACCACTGAATACCATATCATATGATTGATGGGTTCCTTTCTTCTGTGACCTCAGGCAAGGTCAGCCTGTATATCCCATCTCGAGTGGATTCAGGCAGCCCTATCCATCCTCACTCTCAGTCGACCCTTCCATGTCCAGGTAGGTGTAGGAGGTGAATGACTGACTGGGGAGTAACTGCTGGCATTAGAGGGCAAGTTGCTCTTCTGCTTGCATCTTGGTCTGCCTTTGCTTGCTTTTCAGTCAGCTAAACCCTTATGCATACATTTTTATTTAACTTCTGTGTATATATGCAGTTTGCCTGGATCCCACACTGGTCTCATTCAGCATTTTCTTGTCAGTCTCTGAAGTGTTGCAATGAGGAGCACCCAGTGAATTGTCAACAATTAATTGAGCTGTTTCATCTGAAATGAGTTATTAGTTCATTTCTAGATGCAACGCATAGTGTCTTGCTCATGTCAGTATGCAACCAGGTGGATTGTCACTGTAGTCTGTGTTCTCCAGTTCCAATTTCAAAGTTGTTGGTAATTAGTCTTGAATCACATAGGTAATGCTCTCAGTGGAATCTTGCTCACAAGTAGGTATTTCATAGCCCAAAGCCACTAATGGCAGGGGATGCCAGCACAGTATTTGTACTGGTGTGTGACTCAGGCACTGTGTCTTTATGTGTAAGTGCAAGCAAGCAATGCTAATTGAGACTTGGCCATGACACACTCCAGACCTCCTATGCTCTGCTTTCGCATTTTAAAGACAGTTTCTGCATCCTGTGCTTGGTGTACAAGAGGTTGCAGTATACAATTCTTGGGGTTTTTTTTCTGTCATCTGTAGAAGAGACATCCTCCTGCACAGGGATTTAAGGCAGGCCACTTGATAAGTGGTAGGTCCTCTTACCTCTTTGTGTGTGGGCTCCTTTGGATTATCACTGTCCCTTCACTTCTTTACAGGGGAATGATAAGCATATGCCTGTCAGGGTGATTGGGAAGAAAACACATTCTTTCTCCATGATAAAATCACTTAATTTGGTTACAGGGCTTTGTGTTTCCTTTATTTTGATTACATGAAGGAAAAGGGCAACAAGGAGACTAGGGAATGGTGAAAGGAGAGGCTGGATGGCATTCCTTAGCCATCACTCATTCAGCAAAACTTTGGAGCATGAGCTTTTCATGTTAACGGTACTTCCCACCAGTTTAAAATACAGCGAGCAGGTTTTCTGCTGCGCCTGAGCTTGCAACGCTCAGCACCTTCAAGATCTGTCTCAGTTGTCCTTGAGAACGACCTGGGTTAGTAGGGTGGGATTATTCAGTCAGTGGTATTTTGGTTTTATTTTCCATTTTCCTTCTTGTACAAATGAAAGGAAGCTTTAATTAGGACAAAAAATCTCTCCCTGCTCCCATCCTTCATCCAGGATGTTGGATTTTCAAAGTTTATTTTAAGCATTTGAGGTAAGCATAGTGGGTTCAGATGAAATTATGTTAAAATGTTTTACCTTAAGTATTTTGAAAAGTAAAGAGAGCCATCAGGGACTTCTTGAAAAGACTCTTCTTTCATTTTATTTTTTTCTGCATGGCAGTTTCCTCCTTTGCATTGGCTGGTGGTGGGTATTTCAAGGATGTTTATATATTGGTGTGGAAATACATTTTTTTGGTTAAGGAATGTGTATTTTTATTGCTAGATAGTGCAACAGTACAAATATTAAATATTTCTTGTGTGCATTGCTAAAAGTGTTTGCCCAAAAGGTAATAAGACAACTTCTCTACAACCAGAATATTGACTGATTTGTTTGTTTGTTTTTCTTGAATAATTGGGCTACAATGCACAAATCATAGCCAAATATTTTTCGTGTGCTCTTTAAGAGTTGTCTTCATTGCAAACACCATAGCATTTGCATTCTTGGAGCATTCTGCTGCTGTAATATGTGTTTGATGCCTGTCTTCAGTGGGGTTACAGACTTTGCTTTGTTTTCTCTTTTAGGTTTTCACATCACATGATTCCTGGTCCTCCAGGCCCTCACACAACTGGAATCCCTCACCCAGCTATTGTAACACCTCAAGTAAAACAGGAACATCTGCACAACGACAGTGAGCTAATGCATGTGTGAGTCTGCCTTTCTGCTCTATAGCCCCTAATGAATAAATGTTTGAGAACTAACTCTATCTGAAGAAGAGTCAAGGATGCTTTAAAAAAGTGCATTTCATGACCTCTTTAAATTCTAACTCTTCTCCTATAACTAAAACAGGGACTGTGGGCTACTGTTTACTAAAGGTAATGAGAAGCCATTTTTCATTCCAGTCCAGCAATTTTAAGCTGTTGATAACAGCCATCTTGATTCAGTAATAATCATGGACCTGTCCAGTTGTGACTGGTGCTTGAGTGTGAACTCATGAACTTCTGCTGGAAAAGTTCTTACCTGCAGAATTCGCTAGTAAAAAGCAGTCTCATTGCTTAGTACTCAAAGGCAAAAGACCTAGGAAAGAAGAAGGTAAAGAAAATAGCTTCTTCATTAGAGGAAACTATTTTCCTGCCTGAAGCAGTGATTTTTTAGGGTACCATGGATAGCCTTTCAAAAAGAGAACTGACACACTTTTGGAGCAGATTCACAGATGAAATGTTACTTGATAGCAAATGTCAACCTGATGTCCTCCCTGAGTATTAAATTAAAAGATATGAAAGTGGATGGGACATGACCACTGAAATTCTCCTTCCTACTACTTGAGTGCTACTGTAACCAAAAGTTAGTAATTTTCCACTGTATCTTTTTAGGTTGAAGGCAAATTAATGCTTTTTATCCTTTCCTTTCCCTTTCCCAACCACGTTTTAGGAAGCCTCAGCATGAACAGAGAAAAGAACAAGAGCCAAAAAGACCTCATATTAAGAAACCTCTGAATGCTTTCATGTTGTACATGAAAGAAATGAGAGCAAATGTTGTAGCAGAGTGTACTCTGAAAGAAAGCGCAGCTATCAACCAGATCCTTGGCAGAAGGGTATGTACAGGAGTGTTTTGAGTGCTCACGTGTGCTGCTAATTTGTGTTTCCCTTTAGCTGGGTTACAGGTGATAACTGATGTGCAACTATCAAATTACCTGTAGAAGATAAAACATGCAACAAAAATAAAAGCAGTATCTTGATTTTCTTTTTTCAGCATTAGGAACGTCATCAAATTTGTGTTTGTTCCACCCACATTACGGTGTCAACATCTCAGACATGAAATACCCTGAGTCACACATAGAAGGAGCATTTAAGTCACATTCTGGGTCCTCCCTTAGGATGCTGTCCATCAGGGCAGGAAGGGATCATTCAAAAGATTAACACTGGATGCCTCTGGAGATGAAACTCAAAAGTGAAAATAACATGATCCAGTTGTAGTTGTGCAGGTTGGAAGGGACCCATAGAGGTTGTGTAGTCCAACATCTGCACAAAGCAGGTCCAGTTACATCAGGTTGCTCAGGAACCTTCCCAGCCACCTTCCACCAAGTTTTGAATGCCACTGAAGTCATCAGCCAAATTCTGATGATCTCAGTTCATGTACCAGAGCCTTACTGAGTGCTGTATGCTTCTGTGGCATTGTTAGTTGTGTTTTGTACTGTCCACATTCACAAAAAACCCTATGCAGGCCAACTCAGTACAGCCTTTCTGTTCTCTTGCCAGTGTTGTTCTTCCAAGGGAAGGCAGCAGATGTAAATGTTCATTCTGCAATTGACTCCCAGAAATGAGGAAAGGTGTGACTTTTGTATCAATCTGAGTTCGAGTAGGGATTATTCAAATTCCCGGTGAACACCTCCTTTTGATCACTGACCAAGGCAGTATTGAGGCACTGTGACTCTGAAAACCCTGTATTTTAAATGGGAAATTTATACATGACCTTAGAGTGCTCCTTTTATATTAGTTGGAAGACTTCCCCCTCCAAACAGAGCAGAAATCTACTGGTACTTGTCCTAGTTCATGTAGTCTTATGGTTTCTGTTGTTTTTGTTACCTCTCCTTAAAGGACATCTTGGTACTTGCCTTTTCCATGCTTTCATGCAAGCCTCTAGGATCTTGGAGTTGGACTTGATGATCCTTTAGAGTCCCTTTCAACTCACAGTATTCTGTGATCTGTGAACTACCCTTACAGGTGATGGCAATCCCCAGATGATTGATCTTAGTTGTGTCAGCCTTGTTTTCGTGGCCTGAACCAGGGCAGTGGCTTATTTAACTCTGTTTTGGTAAGGAATCAGACCGAGGGCTTTTTTGCCTGCATTTTTTTGCAGCTTGGACTCCTCTATTCAAGTTACTGTTCTCCATGAAAGTACCTCAAATTCCACTTTTCCTGTGATGCAAATGAGGCATGAGTTATCCAATTGCTTGGTCCTGGTCATTATTTACCCTGTGCTGTCCCAGGGGAGGAAACACCTCTGTTCTTATGAACTGACACTTTGCATGCTGCCAGGCTCCCTGATACCACAGCATTGGGCTCACCACCTTCCAGTTTTAGAATGTGCATGTGTAGTTTGAGAGCTGCAGACAGGCTGCACTGCTGTGCTCTCAATAACACATCCAACTTGCCAAGTCAAGGCAGACAAGAGCTTTAGTTCACATCCTCCAATGTGAACCAAACAACACATTAAATCATACAAATGTGATCTGATCTGAAATCTCAGTTCTGTATGTTAGTCTTGTATGAGTGTCTTAATGATTTCTTAATGATTGTTTGTCTTTTTGGATTGGGTTTTTGGATTTTTTTTAATCACTTCTTCTCCCCTTACTTCCCCATGGATGTTGTCAAACAAAAAGATGCATCTAATGCTGCAGCAGTGGAACTTAATTTGAAATAAGAGGCCTTTACTCTTCTTGGTTCGGGCCTATGATAGATGTTTCAACAAGAACAAAAGTACTAGATACTAATGTAGCTGGTACTTTCCAAATGTGCAGGTTGTGAGGGTTTTTTTTTGCCTTTTATTTTGCAGGCTGTTTTTATTTTTAAGTACATGAAACCAGGAAATTTATTCCCGCTTGGCTACAAAGGTCAACTCATGTAACTTGTAAGAATGTAGTTCTGTGATTTTTTTATCTGTGAAAATTTGGAGTTGCCATTTCCTTTTTCAGTCAGAAAGCAGTTACCTTAAAGTTCAATACTTAGAAGTTGATTTTTAGAAAAAGGGTGCTGGTGCACAAAAAGCCTTCTGTGTTGGCATTGAAAATTTGTATCTAGTTGCTGCTTGAAACCAAGACAGCAGACCCTTCTGTCACAGGGAGATTGCTGCCCTTTAAAAGCAGCACAAACTCCTTCTCAGTTCTATCAGGACCTAAAGGCTGTTTTTGTTGCTGTTTTTTTGTTGGGGTTTGCTTTTGTTTGTTTGTTGTTGGTTTTTTTAAGTAGTGTTGGGAGAGCACGGTTCAGTTAGCAGATTATTTGGTAAGCCATGTTTCCATAAATAATTTTGTCTTGCTCAAGGCACTTGGCAGTTGCAGAGCTGACAAATGTTTGAAAGTCATTAATAAACACAGGTGCTTGTAATTGCTAATGGATTTCATTTTTGCAGTGGGGAAGGACTGAATCAAAGTCACTAAAACACTTGCTCAAGTCATCTGTTGCCTAGGTATAAGTTAGTTCCTAGTCTAAAGGTGTGTTTATTTTGTTTGCAGTGGCATGCTCTCTCCCGTGAAGAACAAGCAAAATATTATGAACTAGCTCGTAAAGAAAGGCAGCTACACATGCAGCTTTATCCAGGCTGGTCTGCAAGAGACAACTATGTAAGTCACTCACTTGAAGGTTCTTTTAAAAAAAATCACTTTCTTTTTGTAACTTCTAAAATTATTATTGTTTCTTCTTTTTCTCAGTAACTTGGGGAAAGTTCTGGATGAAGGGATGGTAAACATACGTATAACATAAACCTTATATTTGTTTTCACTTCAAGCACCCAGAAAACTTAGGATTTTGTTGTTGTTGAGATGCTTGTTATGAAATTCACAGTTTTTGAGGGGAAAAAATAGCATGGAAAGTTTTTTTCCTAAGACAGTGGCCAATATTGTCTGGAAGCTCATGTTGTACTGTACAACTGTGAATTTTCCATCATTTTCTATCTGATCACTTATGCAGAAATGTTTCTCAGAGCTGAGAAAAAAGGGATGTCTTGCCTTCAGGAGAACTGGGTCTCAATGCAGATTGAACTGCAGCTGAAATTAAGTCAGAACAGTCCATTTGTGCAAATCTTGTATAAGTAACCTTCATGGTAGAGCCTGCTGTTATACATAGATATATGTATATGTTAAGAAGTTTTCTTACAGTTACTCCTGTTTGATAATTAAATATCAAATAGTCTGCACTGCATGGTTACACTCTGGTGCCTACAATGAGCTGTCAGTGTAGCCAGATATGATGATATCAAACTCAGAAGCTGCAGTCCTGAGAGACTGATGCTAACCTGAGATCTGAGCCTCCTCCTGTCCCTCTATTAGATGCGACACCATCCACTGGGATAGGAAATGTACGTGCTATATCTGGCTCAATTTTCTTTCTGCATTAGGGGGACAGTAGTTTTTCTCTACTTCAGTGATGTCTTTGGACATTAAGGATTGAGGTACTTAAACACAGTGTTAACAGAAACTGTAGAAACTGGCACAGTATGCATTGACACAGAAACTATGTGATTATCTCTGAAGGAAATGTCCTGGTCTTGCTGACATGCATGCCCAGTTTTGTAAGCACAGACACAACTGAAAGCCCTAGCAGCTTCTTTCTGTCTGTTTTATATGGCAAAAAACTGTCGTGACAGTACACAGGTAGAGTTTATTTCTAGTAGCCAGACCGTGTCAACAGCTGCCTTGAAATATAGTTGGGAACAAACAGGGTTTTAGGGAAAGACTCCCTGGAAACAAGGGGGTGTAGCTTGTCCCAAATTTACTTGCTAGAAAATCACACCACTTTGGAGTCTTGTCAGCTTGTGCTTACTGGACATCAAGCTTCAAGATGGTCCTGTGATGTTTGGTCATGTTGGCTTTGAGAGCCCTGTGTTCTGCCCCAGCCTATGCCACACAGCACAAGCAGTGGACCTGCGGTTTCTTAAATGCCTTGACAGACATTTGGAGTGTGTGAGGTGGCACGTATGAGTTACCTCTTTGATGTGCTTCCAGCCTACATCCTGTGTGGAAGTATAGCTCTGACATACTCCAGTCCTGTATGCTACAATGAAGAACTCTGCTAGCTTCCTCTTGCAGCCCTCCCCTCTGCCTCTCCAGGAATGCACATGTTCTGCAGTGGTGGTCAATCAGTGGTCATAGGAGAGCACCGTTTATCACTGAAAACTTTTCAGATATATGGCTTTTTTTTTTTTTTTTCCTGTTCGGTTTTCCTAACTTAAGCAGCCAAAAAGTGAAATAATTTTCACTTTTTGACTGCTTAAGTCAAAAAGTAATTATTTAGCACAGGTATTACTCCACTATTTTGAGGGTTGGAAGTGACTTAGGGGTGGTTCTTCTGTTTCACAAAATGGTGCAAGTAAAAAATGCATACTGTTTGGTTTTAGTTCTTCTATATTGGTTTGCCTGGTTATTCCAGATTTTAGGAATTTGCAGAAAATGTTAAACATTGTTATTCAACTGTTGAAACTATCTTTTTCATATGTTATTATTCCTGATACCCAAAGCAGTCATGCAAAATTGTGTGAGACATAAGAAGCACAATGTTTTCACAATGTGAGGGTCTATGTGTGCTGCAGTTGTCAGAAAATATTTTACTTGGGAATGCTGACAATTCGTTTTCAGCCCAGTCTTCTGTTTGTTCACGTGTCTTATCTCATAGGTAGATCTCAGATCAGCTTTCAGTTTATGTTTTAGCACTTGAAGTCAAACTGACATAGAGAATAAAACAAATTTTCCTCCCATTACTTTTCCATGTTAACATCTGCATGAATGCACTTTCCTCTCTAAAAAAGTACTGCCTTGGTGCCTAAGTGATAAAACATATTGCTAGGGGTTCCCCAGAGCCCTTGGAATGTGTTTTCCAATTTCTAGTCTCACAGGCAACTTCTAGTGCTCACAAGGCATTGCCCAGCCCTGTTGCCAGCCTTGGGATAAATAAGGACAGGAGCTTGAGAGTCAGGCAGGCCCAGACTGTCAGAGCAGAGTGGAGGCTACTTAAGTCCATGTGCTGGAGCTTCACTGCAGCCTGTATTTGGAGTCCTCCCTTGCTGTCTGTCACTCAGTGAGCACTGCAGGGGTTTGAGGTGGTTTCTCATATCACCCACTGTCCATCCCTGCACCTTGCAGGTCCAGCTCATAGAAAGATGTGTCCCATCACCTCAGCCTTTCCCCTCTGAGGCCACTGTGTATGTGGCATGCTCTGTGCTGAGACATGCAGCTGCCAGCCATGAGAATGGGGGGCCAGAGGATGGGCAGCAGGCTGCAGCCCTGCTCACAGAAACTGCACAGCCTTTGCCAGAACTCATCTCTTGCAGCCTGTCTGGAAGCTTCTTTAAAATATAAACGGATATGATTTTTCCTTAAAACACACACAAAAAACTTTCACTGATTATAGAGGGCAATAAAGACAAGACATATGGAGGAATATCAGTGGTAGTTAGGGTGATGCAAGATGATTGAGGTTTAAAATTGTGGGTCTAAGCTGACCTTTCGTTTCAGTTGACAGACTGTGTGAAGCAGGAGCTGTGGCCACTTCCATAGATGGGGTGCAGAAGAAGGCTGAGTGTGTAGGTTGGCAGGCTGTGGCCAGTGTGGTCTCTCAAAAAGACAGCTGCCAGGCATTCGAGTTCTGCACTTCAGCCATGTTAAGGGTGCTCTGCTGTACAGTCCCTGCTGTTTGGTTATTGCAGAGTGTGCTCTCCAGGCACAGCCACACCAGACTTGGCTTTTGTTCAGGTACCAGCATTATCAGAATGGTTTTAGTTGGCTGGTTTGCACCCTGGGGACAAGTCATGGTTGTCCTAGGTACTTTCAACACCCTGTCTGCTCCTACCATGTATGACAGTGTAAGTATTTGAATGTGTGAAGAGTTCTTATAAGAGCCATAAATTATGATATCAACATACGTGTCATCAGATTATTGAGCGTAAGAAGTCTTTTCAGTGCTTGCGGCTGCCAGTGTTACTTGAAAAACTGCCAGAAATCGTAATTCCATGTGGATATAAATACATGTATTGCTGATGTGCATATTTCTCCATAGATGCTCAGAGCAAACTTTGTTACCATTGAACTAGTTAAAAGTGGGATAGAAAAGCTACCCTGAAAATAATTGGGTGTTTCCCTCTAACATTTTCAGTGTCCAGATGACTTTTGCTGTGAGGTAAGTGACAAAAAAGAAGTTCTGTGAATGTAATGGCATGATAAAATTTCCTATTTTCCAGGGGAAGAAAAAGAAGAGGAAGAGAGAAAAGTTGCAGGAATCGGCATCAGGTAGGCCATGAACACCTCTTACTTGCCATTCACCTCAGGTCTATTTTAGAAACCAGGGCTTGCGCTATTTAATTTTTACGAGCTTTTGTCTAACCCTTGCTTCTGATGGATGTTTTAAGATATTTCACTTGGAATGTAAGCTTGTGAACATGCACACAACTCCTGCCTCCTTTCCCTTACACCTTTCTGAGCAGCAGTCCTGATGGCATCAACATCTTTGGCTGAACTTACGCATTGCTGCAATCACTGTCCTGTTTTGCCTTTGCTTTTTTCCTCAATCCATGTTGTATCATCTTTAGACTTAACTATGTCTCAGATACTTGTGTGGTATTTTTGGGCACTGGAAACTTTACACAGACCTTTTGTAGTAACTGTATTTTATCTCACTGTATTTTACATTTCTTTGTACACTAACAGCTGCTAGTAGGTTGGCTAAAAGCATCAGTGAGGTCTCCTCGTTGCCTTTAAAATATATATAAAGAAACACCCTGTTTTCCCCAATACAAAATGGCTGGTATAAGAACCATAAAAAAACCCAAACAACGAAACCAAAAAACACAAAAAAATTCCATGTAACACTGTAGCAAACAAACTTACTTGGAATGTGCAAAAACTCTGTAACAGAAATTTGTTAAAGGAAAACAATCTTCTACAGGTACAGGCCCCAGAATGACAGCTGCCTACATCTGAAGCATGGTAAGAACATCTCTAAAGCTTTCCTGCTGATAAAACTGAATTGTAAAATAAGCCTTCTTATAAATTTTATGCAAGAATATGAATTTAGCAAAAATTGCAGAACTATCATATCCCAAAGCTAATGTTACTTTGATTACTGATGGTTTTTATACCGGCTATCTATTAGGAGTTCACCATTTCACTGCTTAACCATAATATTTTCAAATTGATCACACCTCACTGACTCACTGCAAGTCTGCCTGTGAACCAGGGATGGGTTTATTAAGTGATGCAAGCCCTCCCAAACTGTCACAGCTCATAAGAGCAGGGTAGATGCTGGCTTTGAAACACATTTTATGTCCTGACATCAATAAGATTCTGCCTGGCTGGGTACACCTTTAAAAAAAATTCATTCACCTGTATACTAACAAAACACCTGCTAAGAAAATGGGACTGTATTTCAGTTGTTTCAAGAATTTCTCCCACAGCTGTACCGTGGTATTTCATGTGTGGTGCAGGTTGGGGTTTTTTGTGGTTGTATTTCCAGCATGTGTTTTCTTTCTTTATATCATATTACCTGCACTGAGGGTGGAATGATTAGTGGTTACACATGTGCAATAATACCATCTAGTCAGCTTGTGAGTGCACACAGTACCACAGTGAGATGCTAATTTCTCAGTGTCTGTGTTGGAAGGCTGGTTCTTGTCTTTCTCTCAGTGTGATGTATTTTCTAGTAAGAAAGGCATTAATTTGAAATAATAGTTGCTTCTAAACTGTCTAATTGTACTTGGGAGAGCCCCAAGAATTCCAAGAATCATGCAAAAAAAAAAACCAAAAACACAAAAAACACCTTGAAAATCACCTATGCACTGTATCAGAAATGGGCTCTGTCCTCTCTTCCTCTGCCTTGTTTGGCCACTGTGGCACTCAAGAGTAGTCAGCAAACAGTCCTGTTGGCCCTCTGCTCTGCTTGGACTTTAAGCCTGAGAAAGCCAACTTCACTTTCCTCTGTGCCGTGTCAGTCAGCAGTCAGCATGATTCAGGCCTCTTCTGAAGTTATGCCATTATGCTGGTTAGTCTAAACTTGGTTAAGACAGGACTTTGGTGGTTTGTTTGTTGGGTTTTCTTAAAGCTGAAGTAGAGTGAAAAGGCAAAATGTGTGCTCTTTTTTCTTAGTAATAAGCAGAAGCTTTTCAGGCAAGCAGGCAGCCTTGCTCTTTGCAATGTGCCTGAGTCATGCTGATTTGAGATGTGGATTGCAGTGTTGGGGTTCTGTAGCCTGTACAACAAATGTAGCTGTAAAATATCATGACTTAGAGCATTATACCTACTGAAAAAGAAAGTGCTTTAACGTTGAGTTTTATAATTGATATTTTAGTTTAGTTGTCCAGGTCCATGACTGGTGTGAATATTTTTCACTTTGATCCTAACACAGTACCAGTAGGCAAAATACGCATAATTTTATCTGAACTCATGCAGAGCACTTGATTAGGATTGGAATACAACTAAGGTTCAAGTGACAGCATAAAAACAGGGAATATTTTGTTTCTTGGATGCCTTACAGTCTTGCCTATGCTGACCTACTTTTGTTGGAGTTTCTCTGCATTTTCTGTATTACAGGTTGAATGTTCTGAGTGTGGGTTTTTTTTCTCTCCCTTTGACCTTTACACTCCTGCCTTCTTGTGTGCTCTTAGGCTTTGAACAGTGTGGAAACAGTTGGCAATATCTGTCTCTCTATCTTCAGGCAATTTGTAACAGAGAGTCTGAGAACAGTAGTGTATGTTCTTCAGGGAAGTGTGCTGTTGAGTCCATATATGAATGTGAAGGCAGCCTCACTAAGTGTTTCATGCTGAGTGAATGATCTGCACTGGAGATGTACAGATGTGCTCTTCCTGAAAGTAGATGCACAGAACGATTTAGGGAACCTTAATCAACCAGACTTCAAAGCAAACTTCTGAAGGTTAAGACTCTTGCCCTCTGCAAGCCTAATCCAAAGAATGTTTTGCCCACAAGCATAATATCTTACCAGGCCCACAGCAGAGCTGTTGTAGTCTTTACTGGATGGAGATAATAAGTTTGGGAATAGTTTTCTTACTTGCATGGATGTTGTAAGGAAGAGGAAGAAGGAGGGTGGGAGGTCTGGGAAGGAGACAAGCGTTCTGTTATCTGAGAAGAATCAGAAATGAGTAGGTGGCAAGACCAAAGAAAGAATCTCAAGATCAGCACAAAGGAGATCAGCCAGGGCTGTAATTACAGTGATGTAAGTGAGAAGGATGAAATGGTGGGAGGGTTGTGTGGTGGGATGTTCAGAGGAAAGTAACGGAAGAGACATACAAACAGACATGATTTAAGATACTGTGAAAGTTTTGGGTGTGGGGTTTTTGTTGTTTTGGGTTTTTTTTTGTCCTTGAACAATCACCCAGTAATTGATTTTTAAGGTGGACCTGTAGTCCTGCTTTTTGACTTGAACATAATTAGAGCGGTAAACTCAAGGTTGATAGCATTAAGTTGCCCCTTTTCCAAGAGTTGTACACAGCAGGAGGCATCTTATGGCTTCACTTCTTAGGATTTAACTGAGTTCTGTAATCTCCAATCTACTGAATGGCCAATTTGTAAAACACTTCAGAGTGCTCTAGGAATACTGTGACCCTCTGTATGTCTTTGCTATATTTTCCTGGGTTACTCCAAAGAGTGTCCTCAAGAGTTGTGGAACTGTCCCAGGAAGGATTTTGTTTGCAGTTGGCATGGCCCAACACACTGTTTGAAATAACTGTGATTTATTGAAAAAATAACTCTTATTTATTCTCTTCTTTTGAAATTAACCAAGAGTGGAATTAAACCTAATAGTGCTAATAATAAATTGAGGCAAGGCCAGGGAGGGAAGGGGAAATGAGGAAAGCTAAGATAAAGGACAATGTAGAGATCACCCATTGAGCACCTTTCTGAAAGATGTTTTTTTTACTTTAAGCACAGCCTTCTAGGTGATTTGTAAATAGGACCAATTCTGTCTTGGAAGTGGAGATTTCTAATTTCCTATCAAATCTGACTTTTGGAAGAAAAAAGAAAGGTGATTTTTAACATCTCTTGAGTATTTGAAATCAGTAAGGGAATAGAAGGGTACTAACAAAAATTCCTCTTCGTTCTGCAGCATGGAAATACTTAATTTCTTATGGCTTGTTCTGTACAGAACTCTAAAAGGCATATCATTCAACATATGGCAGGATGGAATTGGGAAACTACATAATGTAATATTGTGTTTTGGCATATCTTCAAGGGCTAAAAAGAGTGATAGAGGAGCTTAATAGACATCTGAAAACCTGTGAGAAGTTTATTTGTGACTTGCAAAATTCCATGACAATTATCATCTACATTAGCAAAGCTTTCAAAACCAAAAAAACTTAACTAATACTGATTTGAAATCAGAAGTACTTAAAAGGATCAGATTAAGACCATTTAACTTTGAACAATGAATTATCTTAGCATTTTAAACTTCCTATGTGGAAATTGGAGCCAAATTTCAGCACAGAAGTGATTTTTAGGCAGTAATTTATGACTGGATTATGTTTTTCCTATTACATAAAATTAAAAAGGAGTGAGGCTGTGAAAGCAGACTATAAAGTGGACCAGTCCACAGCCAGAATAGTGTGGAAAATAAGTGTCTGATGACTGTGGTCATGGGTTTCTGGCCAGCATCTGAGAAAACAAGATGCAAAGAGGATGTGGTACCTTCCTTTCTGAGGCTTGTTTTCAAACCTGGGTTTTCCAGTGCTCTTGAAATTGCTCCTGGAGTAGTTCAAATTGAAACAAATGCTCCACCCTTTCCCATAGTTCTTGACTGCTCAGAAGCTTTAAACAGTGGAAGAGAACTTGCACAGAAGTTAGTCTCTGTGAGAATGTGTGTGGTGATAGTGGTGCAGAAATTTGTCCTAGTTTGCTTTAAAAACTGTTTCCTGTGTGACCCATACTTCCCTATTCCCCATTTTGCCCATGAATAGTGGCCTTCAGCACAGGCGAGAAGGACAGAATAAGCAGAAGAAAATTTTCTGGATTAAAATATTTGTATTATTTCACATAGGCATAAAATTTCCATAGAAAAATTTTGTAGCCCTCAGACAGATCATGGTTAGGACTGAAAGGGACCTTAAAAATCATCTTGTTCCAATGCCCCCCTGCCATAGCCAGGGACACCTTCCACTACACCAGGTTATTCAAAGCCTCATCAAACTTGGCCTTGAACACTTCCAGAGATGGGGCAGCTTCCCTGGGCCTCACCACCCTCACATTAAAGAATTTTCTTTGTAATATCCAATCTAAACCTATCCTCTGTCAGTTTAAAGCCATTCCTGTAAGAAGTCCCTCTCCAGCTTTCCTTTAGGGACTGGGAAACTGTTCTAAGGTTTCACTGGAACTTTCTCCAGGCTGAACAGCCTATCTGCAGAGGAGAGCCGCTCCAGACCTCTGAGCATCTTTGTGGCCTCCTTTGGGACCAGTCCAACACATCCATGTGCTGTTACTGCTGGGGACCCCAGAGCTGGATGTAGCACTTGCAGGTGGGGTCTCACCACAGCAGAGCAGAGGGGCAGAATCCCCTCCCTTTCTCTGATGGCCATGGTGCTTTGGATACAGCCCAGGATACCACTCACTTTCTGGGCTGTGAGTGCACATGGCTGAGTCCCTTCCACCAACACCCCCAAGTCTTTCTCCACAGGGCTGCTCTCAGTCCATTCTCCACCCAGCCTGTATTTGTGCTTGGGATTGACCTGCCTGCATCCCTCTGCATGTCACTCTGTCCCTCCTGTGTGTCCCTCCAGAAACTTAATTCTGACCTGACATTGATCTTGCTGGGGTGAAAGACAGAAGCCCTCCTCTCTTCCAGGCTCTCTGACATCAAGGAAAAGGTCAGAAGAGCAAACCTGAAGAGAAGCTGTGGCCCCATGCAGGTGGCAGGTACAGAGGGGCACTGACACCTGCTGGGAGTGGTGCAGCAGAGCAGACCCAGGTCCCCGCTTCCCATTATTATCCCTTGTGAAGGATAGGGAAGGGAAGGAAGGAAGGAAGCAAGGAAGGGCTATTTTCAGTGCAGTCATGCTGTGGGAGTGGTAAGTGAGGGTAGTAGCAAAGCATAGGTTTTACAAATTAAAGAACATCAGAACACTTTCAACTAGATAGTCAGCAATGGAATTAGAGAAATAAGAAAACATGGTAAGGATTATTGCAAAGTAAGTGCAGCATGGTCAGTTATGAAGCTGATCTTCATATTTTTATATTTTAAATTTACACTGACAAATGATAAAAATAGGTAATTCAGGAGGTTAATATATGTGTTTGTTTTTGGAGATACTCAAGTTGCAGAACCTACTGTGAAATTAATGATGCTTAATGAAGTTTGAAATTAACCACATTCACAAGTGATCAAAAACCCCTTCTTATTTCACTTCTGAGGTGTTAGCAGTAGGCGGCTTGGGCAAGAATGAAGGAGAGCAGTGGGACAACTATTGTTCTAACTCTTCCTGTGGGATAGGGTGGGAACAGGGAGTTGACTGCTGGTGCACCATTCTTCTCTGGATAAAAACGGTGTATTTTGGTGGATTTAGTAAACTCGCCACCAGACTGAGAAGTCTAAGATCATGAGAAAAACTCTGTAGAAACAAACTGTTTTGTAAATAAGATGTAAGGTTTTGAAGTGTTGTTTCAATTCCAATGAGAAGCAAACTTCAGAATTTTAGTGTTTTTCTCAGGCCTGCACTGCAGTTTCACTTTTTTTAGTGTATTTACATGAAAAATTTCAAAATTAGTTTTTGATACTGTGTTCCTGATGAGCTAGAAAGCAAGCTTTTATGACACTGTCAAAGTCATTCCCATTTGTTTGTGGAGACTTAAGTGTGGGTGAAATCTATCTTGTAATTTCAACAGACTTGTATTCAACTGCAATTCTGTCAAAACTTAGCAAACCCTAGTATACCCTAGCAGTGAGTTTTGCTTCCATTTGCCTCTGATCTTAGAGATTATGTTTAAAGATTATGTTCTGTATATCAGAAGAAATACATGAATGCAAACCTAGCTGTCCTGAAGACAAAACTAACCAAAAGAACAGATCAAAACCAAAGAGCCTTAACCACAATATTGCAAAAGCCACTGCTAATAGATCAAACTTTCTCATACCAGTCAGTTCCTTAATCCTCCACTTTAAGAATTTTTTATGCAAGTCATCTTCTAAATATCTGATCCTTTACCCACTTGTTAAGACTGTACCATACAGACAGTTTTGAAAAGCTGTTTTGTAGCTTGAAAAGCTGTACAAGGAAGGAAGCTCATAGCATGGCCAGCTGAAGCACCAGTGTCTGGCCAGTTAAAACGTGAGCCTGGCAAGTCAGTGAGATGTTATGGGCTTTAGTGAGAGCTTTCAGGAGAAGAGCTTTCAGCTCCTCCTTCCAGAGGTCGGAGCAAATGTTCACACCAGTGAAGTGTCACTGGCACCGGGGAATAGTTTGTGAGCAGGGTTAGAGGCAACTGGGGAAAATGGTACCAGCGACTATCTCTGAACTGGTGTTCTTGCTACAGGCATCAGTGCAGTGGGATCAGGGCTTGAAGAGAGTTAAGTAGGCTTAAGTGAGCCTTAAGTGATTCCTCTCAGGGATACCTGAAATTGCATATGGTAAAATATTATTGCCAAAATAACTACACAGAATAGATTTCTATGAGGAGTTGGTTTTGTTCACATATGTGTGTCTTTTGAGGTATACAGACTTCCTGTTGTGTATTTTGGACCAGTAGAGATTTTATGATGAGATGAGTTAATTGCATCAAAGTGAAGTTGGTATGTTTGAATTCTGCAGTGGTTTCTGTGTACTGTTTTTCTTATGCTTGTAGTGTTGCTCTGTGGATGCTTGTGTGTAGAAGAGTTGATGGAAGTTTAAGAAAATATTCAGGTTACATGTACTGACTTGCCTTTGGTTTAATGAAAGCAAGTATTTAAATTATTCCGTGTATCTGAAGATTTAACAGTTGAGATTGTCTTTCAAAGTACTGTAAATTCTAACCTATGTTTAATTGTGGCAGGAAAAAAAAGATCTACAAAGGAAACTGTACCCATATTATTTCTTTCTTCTGAAAGAATTTTCACTTATTGCTTTAGCAATACCTTATGTTCTTCTCTGTTACAGCAGGTGAAAACTGAAGTAGCAATTTCAGTGCTCCTAGCTCTCAGTCTAGAAATAAAGTAATTTAAAAAATAGTCTTCTGAATATTTATTATATGACATAAAGATACAGAAAGGAGACAAGCTGGTTTCTTCCTCCCTCTTCCTCGCCTTTAGGATAGTGTTCCACTTTAAGAAGCTGCTAGAGACAGCTGTCTAGAGGCAATCTGGTTTTTATTATAAACATGGAGCCTCTCTCCCCTCCCACACCCAACAGGAAAAACATGTCTTGGGTCTTCCAGTAAGATAATTTCAAAGATTCTAGCTAAGTGATAGAGCTTGTAGTTTTGTGCTGCCTACACTGGGGGCCTTTGATAAGAGCCACACCTGCTTGGCATCATTGCCATCAGCTGCACAAAATGGAAACCCTAAAATACCTGGGCATTTTCTGTGCTGAAACTAATCTGCTCTGGAAGAGGTCTCTGGCTTGGGAAGGCTGTGGGAGGAATATTCCTGCTGCTCACTTAATGCATCTAGCTGAGGTCAAACTATGAGGACAGAAGTTAGGACTCCAAGCTGCACCTGTAGTTAATGGAAAGGTATTTTCAGGGACAGTTAATTCCGGGCATTTAAAACAGCAGTGAATAATTTGCTGTTGGAGTCTCCATTCACAGTTAGCAGCAATGGACCAAGGTTAAAAGTAGCAAGGGGGATGGAGGGGTTAGCAAGAAAAACGTCATAGTAGCATAGTTTCAACATGGCAGCATCTGTTACAGTTTTTTGGTACAATTTTATGTCATTTCTTTGAATACAAAGGCAGCTTAAAATGTTTCCTCTGCTGCCTGCTGGTATCCAGCTCGTACAGAGAGGGCTTTTTCCTGTCTCCCGTAGGTCTCTCCATCCATGTTGTGTAACAGCTTGTAGGACCCTGCAGCAAATTGGATTACTTAAATGACTGGGGTTTTGTTGGGAGGTGCTTTTTTGTTTAGAAACAACAAGGGTTGTGGAGTGTTTGTTTGTGTTTGCCCTGAACATCTCAAGGATCTGGTTTGGGCTAAACCCACAAACCATGGCACAGCTGGGCAGGAAGAGGAGCAGACTGCAGCGCCGGCATCTATCTGCTTGCGCCTGAAACCCTTTCCAGCTCTGCTGTTAAAGAAAACACAGAGGGACTTCACAAACACCATGAACTGCCCTGATAAATAATGCCCCGGTTTTGCATAGCCGGGTTTCTGGAGTTTTGAATAAACCATGGCAGGCAGTAAGTCCAACATGTTCGTTTTGACTTACTTACAAAGAAAATTATTGTTTCAGCTTTTGGGTCCCTAAATTTGCCATGTTACTAGAAGTACCAGGTTTGGAGATGAACTTTTTTCTTTAAAAAAAAAAACAAACATGTAACTGCCAGTTATATGTAGTCTTTTGTCTCCTTAGAACTGTATCCAAACAATGTGATAGGGAAAGGTGTAGGAAAAAAATAGCTCATTTAAAACGTTTAATATCCCTTGCCCTCTGTGAAGGGTTAGGTATCTCTTTTACTCCATGCTTATTCCTGTACTGACCCGGATATTTCTGTCTTTTTCTGTAGCCTTTTCTGATTAGCATGACCTGGATGAAGCTGCATAATTCTCTCCCTTGTTCTAGAAAAATTAAAAGACCAGAGGAGGAGAACAAGACCTTTGCAGACCCACCCTTCATGCATCTCATTCTGAAGCATGGGGAGGACTTCGGATCCCCTTGTGATCCCCTCAGCCACTGAGCCCAGGCTTGCTAGAAAAATTTAGTTTTACTGTAGCAATTCCTGAATTAGTTTTATCACTTCGATAGTAAGGCTTTTCTTTTTGCACTTCATTATTCTTAAATCGTATGTCTGTTTTCTTTTTCCCCTTTCCTCCTGCAGTCTGATGTACACTGTAAATGGCACAGACAGTGCCTCCTATTGTGGCTCAGGCTCAAGACTTCACATATGTAAAATGTGACTTGCAGCACTTTCTTTGAAGCCTAACCACAGCCAGGGAGCTGTAATTGCAGTCTTTGATTTGTGCCGACTTCACTTGTGGATTGGGCTTTGCTAGGGCATGCCTCGCCTGGCGAGACTTCAGCTGCAGCCCCCCAGTGAAGCCTTAGATGTGGGAAGTCTTCAGTCTCCTTAGCACATGCCTGTGGTTTCTTGAAAAGAATCCTGATTTGACCTGTTTTATATCTGTAAGGCAACACCATCATCACTCGTATTTTTTAGGTATTATTTGGTTTATCAGCAGTAGAAGAAATTTCCAGCATGTAGCCTTAATGTGCAGCAGGGGAAAGGCTGGGTTCTAGATGCTGTTTTCAGGATAGCTACTCTATAATTTGCTGTACTGCTTGGAAATAAAAATACATGGGGCTTCCCTGTGCCTGTCCCCTTTCAGAACCACCATGGTGTCTGCAGCCTCTCTAGAGGAGCTGGGCATAGTTAGGAGCTATGGAAAGGAGGCAGGCGCTGCAAAAGCTGCCTCTGGGTTGAGAAAGAAGCAATGGCTGCTGTTGGAAAAAGCTGAGGGCCAGAGCAAGGCCATGGTCGTTATTTTAACCTCCTAACTTCAAAGACAGCTTGCTGGTAAGGGAAGGGGGGAGGAGGCAGGGAACCATCTCAACAGAAGAGCATTTCATTTCCTTCAGTGAAGTAGACATTCCTGGCTGCTAATGGGGAGTAGCTCTGAATCACAGCGCTTGTATCAGACTGCTGTGAACTACTGGCCTGGCGCCTCAAGGCCATTCCTCAACAGGAAGCTGAATGTTTTCATGTAAGACTGAGAGGAAAACCTTCCCAGGAAGAGCAACCTGGACCAAACCTTTGAAAAGCCGGGATGAAAAGGCACAAAATAAATATAAAGCTGCAGGGTGCTCTCCCCAGTATGTCTATGCTGTTTGCTTGGCCTCTCTTTCGTGCTCCTTGGAAAGGTAGAGCCCTTCGTAGCTCTTTGATCCACACGTGTTACGGAGCACTGCGCTACTTTATAAAAAATTAAAAAAAGGCAGGAAGCTCAGGAGGCTTTTTTTAGTTGGGACATGGGCTGGTTTTATGAGGAAATAGGAACTGAATTAGTCAATACAGACCACCTCTGTCGAAACTGCTGGCTTACCAGTGGACTTTTAGCTGTGCTGTTTAAGAGGCCTCAGTGGCTTTAAATGTCCTTTTGTGGCTACCAGCAACAGATGTAAGTTATTCCTTACGTATCAGGGATGGCACTACATAGGCAACAAGGGAGTCTGCATCAAACCTAAGCTATACAGAGCAGTTTGCTATAAATTCATGCTGGTCTTTTCTACCTTAGTCTGCAGCTAAACTTAAGTGTCCTCAACTTTCCTTTCCACTATAACAATAGCTACATGGGTGACCTCTGATAAGGAGTCAACTTGTTTAGTAAGATTCTGGGGCCTCAGCTTCCGCTGATTAAAATCAAAGGGTACAAAATCAGTTTCAGAGGCTTTCTACCCTGGACTGCATGAGGCAGTGTAACTCCTTACTCAGGAGCTGCCACACTACTCAGCCACTTTGTGTGGTAATGGATTACATCGAAGATGCGGCAGATGGGAGGTAGGTGCTTAGTTATAAATGGCCGTGGTTTAAATACTGCTGAAATGTAACACAATGTAATTTGCTGATTAATTCAGCTTGTGGCTCTTGCAGGCTTAAGCAGTCTATCTATCATGATTAGTCTAAAAGAAGTTTGACTTGTGGTTCAAACCATTTCTTCATAAACTTGTTCTGTCTTGCCTTGCGTGACTCAAGGTGCTGGCAGTGTATCTTTATGTGACTAAGCATTTTGTGTCTCTTCTGGTGAAAAATCATTTACCTTCTCCACTGAACTGCATTCTTGTGTGAATTTTGATCACTCTAAAGCTTTGCTCATTGAACCTTCTACTTATTTGGCAGTTGAGTAGTACACAGAAACCTAGAGGTTAATGCTGATTTTTCTGAAATACCAATAATCCCTAAACAGTTACTGGGGAGCATGTGTCCATGTGTGGAAAAACATCTGACTCGTTAGATTTTGGGTGGAGACCCTGTTATAACCCACTTGTCTGGATCAGAATGGCAAGGGCGATGGTTGAGTTGGCAATTTCATAAATCAGCTAATGTAACCCTGAGACCTAGACTGTTCTCCTCTGGATGACCAATTCCTATTAGGCCTGTATGTGGGCCATTTCACATGCTCTAAGAATCCTTCCAAGATCTAGTGAACTTTACTGCTATGGAGGAAGCCCATGGTTCTTACACAGCTTGCAGATGTGCCCTACCCCACTGAAGAGCAGAACAAATCCTCCCCAGTCATGAGGATGGATGGTAGAATCAGTGTTCACACAAGCCTCATCCACCACATTCCTCTACCAAACTGCTTGCAGAAGACAGCTTTTTTTCATTTCTGCAGGGAGTAGCACTTGAGGCTCTGAAATAGAGGTTTAATTGACCTCAACCACTGCACTGCAGTACTAAAGCCCAAGGATGTCTAATTTTGTAATGGTATCTGGGTCAAATGTTGTAGATAAATGAAATCCACTACTTAAAGGGAAGAAAATCTGTAATATGCTGGATGTTTAAAACCCCACCTTTCTAGTTGGTATCTCTTTACAATGCAAAGTACTTTCCATAAATATAGTTGCAACTTCAACCAAAAGCAAGTAGTAATAAATTCTACATTTAACTTTGACTTTGTAATGCACATTCCACTAATAGAACTGTAAGAGTTACAGTGACTCGTCACCAGCTTGTTTGAAGAATTATTTTTTTTAAAGGCTTCAGATAGTCTTTATCACACTCTCTCTCTTTCTCTCTCTTCCCCCCCTTCCCTGTAGGTGGGAAAAGAAATGCTTTCTCAACTTGCAAAGCAAAGGCGGCGACACCAGGACCTCTTCTGGAGATGGAAGCTTGTTAAACCCTAGGTGTGTCCTTCATCTGCACAGACTACCCCAAGGAGTCTGTCTAGGATGTCATTCACCCTGATGTCACTGCTAGAGACACTGAATCATAAAGACAATCACTGCCAAAATCCTTCACTATCACAAGGTCCAGCCCCGATATAAATAGAGCAAATGAGCTCCTGGGTCAGCAGAGCAGCTTGTTCTTCACCTCTGCCTTGCACTGTTAAGCCCCGTCTCATCTGTGTCCATATTGAGTCAGCAAACACAGTAGCATGGCTGTCTGTGCCTGCTTCAGCCAGCAGAATTACATAGACCACAGCTGCCCCATACAGCACATCGAGGGATGGAATTTACCTGGATCAGGATGACGCGCTCAAACTTCTTTTTATTTAATGGTGCGACAGGATCAATTTTGGTTTTAGCTTTTTTTAAGAAACTTGAATGCTTTTATATTTTAACTTTTAGTTTGTAATTTCTTTGGTGTATATTTTACTAGGTATGAGCTTAAACAAGTGTCAGAAATCTGAAATACTTTTTAAATAAAAGGAGTTTTTCTTTTTTTTTTCTGCCAGAGGAAAAACCTGTATGGAAAAAAGGTGGCTGTTTTGTTAAACTATTTGTAACAAATAGTGGCCTCAGTCTATATAATACAGTGTCCTATAGAACTAAATAAATGTAACAACAGTCAGCTGGTCAGTAGACATGTTAGTCTTGCATCATCTACTCTGTAAACATAAGCAATGCATCCAGCAAATCTGACTGCAGTGAGTTCTCTTTCTCACCCATTCCCCTTCTCCTTGTAAAAAGCCCAGCACTTGAATTATTACTTCAATTGTTCTGTATTTGTATCTGTTTTTGTTAGCCTGTTAGTGGGATTTTATGCCAGTTGTTGAAATGAGCATTGATGTACCCATTTTTTAAAATAGTAAGGCACAGCCTTTGCCAAAAATACTGTCAACCAATTTTTTTTTGTCATTCCAGTTTGAGTTAATGTGCTGAGCATTTGTTTTATAATAAAAGCTTTGTAATAAAATGAAAGTTAACTGTATTTAAAATTGGCTTAAAAATGAAACAAAAAACAGTTTTTGCTAGAATCCCTCAAAGGTAGAAGCAAGCTCAGGAAGGCAGTCACTTGTAAGGCTGAAGACTTGGCTCAGTCTCTTGTTGTAGGAAATACAATGTATCTGTTCGGCTGTTTGCTTACCTGAAATGATTTTGGAAAATTACTGTTCCTTTGAAAAGTGAGCAGAAGTCTCAGTTCCATACCAGGAATGACGAATGGCGAGGCTCAGTGGTCCCTTGTGCTGCTCAGTTAGCTTTGGCCTAAGTGGAAGTATTAAGGATCCCTCCATCATCATTTTCCTAGCAGAATATTAGGGAAGAGCACAGTGGTTTTAGGCTGATGATTATGAATATAATTTTGCTTCTTTCTGGATGTGCTCCATGCCTATACAAAAAGTAGAGGCCTACAGTTAAATTTCTTGTAGCTGTATAAATTATTCCTCAATCAGGAACTGCAGCTGGCTGCAGAATCAGCTGTGCAAGGCCTGGTTTCATGGTCTGAGATCCAGAGTCAGCATGGCCTGCCTACTGCCAGTGGTGCCTGGGAGATGTTCCTGCCATAGCAAGCAGCACAGCTGCCTCACTTCTACTAAGGGATGTAAAAAAACCCAGACACTGGAGCCATAGATGGAACTACTCCATCAATTTGTGAATGAGGTGTGAGACTGGACTGAGTCAAGCTTAAGCTACAAAAATTGACATAGGTCAGTTACTGCCTAAGGAAGCTTTGGAACTGGATTGTTTATAAATGACCCTTTAACTTGGTTGCATAAGAAATTTCATAATTAGAAATGTTATAAAACAACTTCCTCTTAAACCAGTGTGCACTGCACACAAGCCCAGATTTAAGGCTGTAACCAGCATATTAGTTCTTGCAATATTTATTTCTAGCAACTGGTGATTATGTTAAAAAAAAAAAAAAAAAAAAGAAGTGACCAGGCTTTCATATGGCAGGAGAAAATATCTCTTGAGAGAATAGCGACTGTATACTGGAGTTTTGCAAGACTTGGCTATGTTTCCATTCAATTATCCCAGCCTTTGCTGGAAACCTGTCTGGCTTTTGGTTTGGTTTTGTTTTTTAAATGGGAAAAACGGCAAGTACTTAGTGCTGTAATTGTTCTAAATCAAGGATTACTGCAGTGAGATCTGCAAATTACATGTTCCAAAGACAACAGTTCTCTTTAGAACTTTATAAAACATGACTACTTCGTTTAGATTTTGTAATAGCTATTTAAAGAGCCATTTATCCATTCTGAAAAAAAATTGTTCCTAAAGGAAGTGTCAGCTTCATGTAGCACATTGTCCCCAATACACTGTTGTGAACAGTTGCCTCCCTTAAGGATGAAAGGTCTTTCAGCTCTAATAGTGAAGAAAAAGAATTTGGGAGCTAAAAATAATATCTCTGCTGTTAACACACAGTGAACAAGCATCAAGTGTTGGGCTCATTCATAGATCAAAGACCTTTCACATACAGCAGCTATGGGAAAGGTTAATTAATATGCGAGGCTTGGGATGCCACTATGAGAACACCTGTAACGCTGCTATCCTGGAATACCCCCTGTGACTTGGGTCTGTGTCCACTCCTGCTCTCCCCTGCTAATTGGCATTTGTTCCTGTGGGACCGAAAGAGCCCTTGCTGTACTGTGCCAGATTGTCAGTGGACACAGATGTGCTAGTAAAGATGACCAAGTGATGATAGTGCTACCCTGGCAGCAAGACTAGGTTTAAATCATTGTGATATGGAACAAATTATTCCAGGTGAGACTCAAAACCAGCACCTAAATTTCTGATGTGCAATTTAGGCAGACATCAGAATCTAACCTTGTCTCTTTTTGGTGCCCGAGGAGATGATTATGATGTATTTCCCACAGAAAACATCTTCAAGGATTTAAATGCTCCTACCTAATGGCTGAGTTAATTACCCAGACACTTCTGTACAAGTGTGGGGCCACTCTCTGCCCCCACACTTGGTTCTGAGCGTGTACTAAAAGTAGTTCCTGCAAGGATCACAGCACGGATAGTCTAGTTCATATACACAGAGCTATCCCAGTACCTAGGAAACACTCAGTCTTCCCCCTCACCAAAACCAGCAGATAGAGAACAGAGGAGTTGAGCCAGGATTATTTACAGCTAATCAGGCCAACATCACAGGATGGTCTGGCTCCTCATGCTTCTGGATTGCCTGGACCAGAGCCATTTTCCCTGTATTACATAAAAGAACAATGCTTCAGCTAACTTTGGCTTCTTATGCAGCAAGTGATGACAGATTCACTAGTTGTGCTTATAGGGACTCACCAGCTCTACTGAATTATCTTCTGTTGGAGTTTCCACTTTGGATTAGACAACAGAAAAGGCAGTCACTTAGTTTGATGGCTCAGTCAACTTGCAGAAAATGTAGGATCTTAAGGACCCAATCCTTGCTTCAGGCTCTAGGACAGCAGAATCCACAGCATCAGTTGTCTGCACACTCCTTTGAAACCAATGCAGTGCATAAGGCTTTGAAGCAACCATTCTGTTTCCTGGTGGCCTCCTGCTCTGATCTATGTGGCAGCTAATCGGGCTAAAGCAAGACTGGCAGGAAATGAAAGACGCTACTGAGACTTGAGAAATGCTCTGTAACCTCTCCCGTAAGGCAGCTGCAGTTTTTTCCCTTCATTTGCAAGGGGACTAACATGCAAGGAAGCCTCTTTTTCAGAATAAGGACCTAACACAAAGTATAACATTAGAGGGGAAATAAGTAAGTCCATAAATAACCAGAAGTCTGTCAGCTATGAATACCTTTCTCCTAAGTCAGGTCAGTGAAAAACTACTGGGCTAAAAAGGAAATCAGCCAAAAGGAGAAGCTGCAATAGGAAAATGGTTGGCTATAAACACATTCCAAGATGAAACCAAAAACCTAGAAAGTATGGCCAAACACATTCATTTCTCCACAACACACCAGGAAGAGAAACTTTGGATTAATGTATGAATTTACCCTTTGAGTCTCCTCATAGATATGATGCTCAGGTTTAGAAAACCAAGGAAGCAAATGGGCATCTGCCCAGGAAAAGAAACATATGTGCCAGAAATAGGGAAAATGAACCTCTCGATCACCAGGTTTTGGCCAGGTCAAAACAAGGACTGAAATACTGCTCCCCATCCTCCCAGATAAACAGTCATGCCTTCAGGCCATGGATTTTAAATGAAGGCTTCTCCTGCAACAAGCATGCCTCCACTGAATCACAGATGTCTGCTTGGCTGAGATAACAGTTTCTGCATACCTGGTCTGGGGACCTTAGAAAACCAAGGTTTTCTTCTTGTGAATGCTGTTCTACAAATCACATTTTGATAAACTCACCCATCTCACCTTCCAGAAACCCAACAAATACAAATAAGCAACAGGTTCATTAACCTGTCAGCTATGGAAAATCAGCATAAACCAGAAGAGCTAGAAGAAGAATTTCTGCTTCATAATAAAAGAGCAACTCACCCAAGAAGTGGACTGTACTGTTCACTGTGCTGAGAAAAGGTAACTGACATAATAAAATCTTCACAGAATAAGAAAAATAACATACTCCAAAACCTAATGATGGTCAGAAGTGTTATTTGGACAGGCTATTCTTTGAATTGTACAAATTTCCTACAGCTAAGAAGAGTGGCTAAAAAAGTCCTACAGGATATCTGTTTGGCTGAGTTAGGACATCTGTGTCTTTTAAGACAGAGAAAAAGCCACAGAAACAAGGACTCAGATCTTGACAAAGCAGAATGCTATAGAAGGATTAGTTCTTCTTGGCATCTGCCTGTGAAAGCAAAGTGCTGGGTAACAAAAGAGGAGACAGCACACAGCACAACATGGCAGTGACTACATCCCTTGACTGAAAAAAGCCCAAGACAGACAAGATTCTTACATTCTACTTGTTGCTTTTGCTACCCTGAAATGTTTCCTTTTTACTCTTCTCTGTGAAATGTTTAATTTTGTCAACAAATTCTTTAATTCTACACTCTATTAATGCTAAATTAATAGGCAGTAATCATATTTGCAAACAAATCATGTGACAGAACAGCCACTGCTTTTTTCCTGTAAAGACCTGATAACTTCAAACTGTACTCAACTTTTTATAACCTGAAAGAATTCACAATCAAAACATCCTAATCTAATAACTCTCAACAAATTTAACCATGGATGGTTTTAGCCACTGTTTGAAAATTCAAATTTTATAAGGCAGATCTCACATATGGTCAGAGTTTCCTTTTGAGTGGGACTGGTATAACTGCATGACCCAGAAATTAAACCACTCACAGCACTTAAGTTAATCACTGAGCAGTCTAATTCTGCCTATACTGGTACTGATATTTAATTGTTTAGTAAGTGTGAATTTACTGAAATTGCATACTGAAAAGGAATTGCAAGCCATTTCTCAATTACTCATTTCTCAAGTAGTTTATTCCCTTCCCTCTAGTCCATTTGATTTCACTTCTACTCTAGGCCTCTTCCCTCCTCCCCCTTCTCTCCTGTGTTTGACTCCTCTGTTCTGGGCCTGCCCTCATTGGCAGAAGAGCTCCCTGCTGATGGAACCCTGCTCTTGCCCAAGCAGAAGCAGTCCCCCCTTTCCAATGACCTAATGCTGGATTTCCTTTGAACCTAAAAAAATGGACTTAAATCTAGCACAGGTCTAACACTTATACTGTATTTTCATTCTGTCTCATTTGGAAATAAATACAATTCAAAGGAAGAAAGGGGAGAAAGACTATTTTCTAGACAAGTGAAGGAAGAATTTCCCTGCATATGTGTTCCCCAAGCACATCTGAAGGATGGTACTTCCTTAGCTCCCAGGTGTGTCGTGAGGATCAGATACAATTGTATGTAACTCATGTAAACCACAGACAGAAGAATTAAGAGATTTTTAAATGAGATGCATACAGCTACACTACAGGTATAGTTATCTTAGCAGCCACCACACAATTATATAAACATGGAATATACTGTATTTATCAACCAAAATTCAAATTCTTCAGATCACATTACTCCAGCCATTGTCTCACTAGCTTAATCCTTTGCCATTTTTGGGCAGGAGTTAGCTCACTTTCAGAGGCAATGGCAAGGAAACCCAGACAGAACAGAGAATAAAGCACAGAGAAAGCTGATGGGTGTGGATTTAAGAGTTTCACCTGAACTATTTTCTATTGGGCACTACTGCTTTTGTAGCATTTGCACTGCCATGACCCCAGGGAAGTGTGGAGAGACCCATGCTTAGGCTGAGGGTGTAACTAAGTAGAAGCAGCAGCTCATAGAAAAGATGAAAGGGAAGAGTGGAAACACCAGTTCCAGCTACACACCACTCTTATCTGAACTATGAAGACTAGGCAGGACTTTCTCACCTGTCCCTTTATTACCAGATTTCAAACAGTTTATTTTAGATATTGTGGCCAATATTTAATTAAATTAAGCAGAAGACAACTCCTAACTAGGATTGAAAAGCCTGCCACATTCTTTGCAGCATACAGTAGTTGGGGTTGAAGGATGTCCTTGCTAATTCACATCTTGAAATCACTTCTAGTCAAAGGTATCTAAAATCCTGTAACACATACATGCTGGATTTCCAAATATCAAACTTTGTTATTTGTAATTCTCTCTCCATTTCCCAGAAGACTCAGCAAATTATCTAAAACCACCTCCTTGCCTGCAGAAGGTAGAGAATATGGCACTCCTTTTAGATTGATTTATTTCCCAATTTCAATATAAATCCATTACAAGTTAAGCTATGTGCTTGTGGACTAGCACTACTCTCATAATATGAATGACACGAAATTCTGAGTCAAACTGATACCAGCAATAGCTAAGCCCAGTCTTATCTGTCACTGAAACAGTTCATTCCCTAAAAACACAATAAAAGCAAAGTCATAGTTTTCACTAGAAACTTTCCTCCTTGTAATGTTAGAAATGTCTACCACTGTGGAAAAGCTCTGGCCTTTGCTAAAAAGCAATGAGTCTGTGGGTAAAGACACTGCCAATTGTAAAATAATTTGACATATTCATCGTTTGCCATTATTCTCCCCTTCCACCTCTACTTCAAATGTCAATAAGCTAAGCAATGATTTCAGCTGTAAACATATGCAAATAGTATTTAGAATATAACTCTGTCTTTGAGGTAAACTATATGTTCATCTTTTGATCTAAGACAACCAAATGTCCTTACAAATTTAGATCCAAGTAACAATACTGGCTTCAGTTCATAGATTTGTCAGTTAAGCGTCAACTTAGGCAACAATAGCTTCAGTCTTCGCCAAAAATAAAATGCTAAGTCCCTAAGAAAGAGAAAGCCTTCTTCCTCAGTTTTAAGTAATGTTTTTGTTTAAAGCAATAAAAAAATGGTATCAGGAAAACCACTTTTGTGAAATTCATAGCATCTTCTCTCTGTCCCCCCATAGTCTCGCCTAATAAAAGAAAAAATTACCATTTTAAAACCCTCATCTCTCTAGTATTAAACTAATTAAATTCTCCAAGTATCTTCTGTCTCTTACTCTAAAGTAAGCTATTTAAATACCCATTCCCAATCTCAAACTTCAGACACACTGCCATGTTCCTAAAAGCACCCTGACTGGTTTCAGAATCCACAGCCTCATTCAAATCAGCTCCCTCTCAGTGAACTATTACCCTGCACTCTTATTTCACCCATGCTCCTCCTCGAAGGACTCACAGACATCTCTTAAGTCACTTAAAACATTACTGGGGTGTCCACTGCTTACTGTCTGACACTGATGTCACAGAAGCACTCAGAAATCCATCCATAAGCAGATGGGATAACCCTCTGACTCAAAGTGAAAGGAGAGGATGAAGAAATCAGGAGGCAGTACTTTTTTCTGACCTTTAGAAGAACAGTCTGATTGCTGCTGTCTGAAGTTACTAATTAGCAAGAGCAGAATTTTATTCCTGCTAGTAATTGTGTTTGAGAAATTAGATGAAGAGGAAACAGAGGAAGAAAAGTATGAAAGTTGCTGTTTTCTTTCACGTTGTCTCAAGAACGGAAAGGAGGTGGAAGAACTTGCCATCAAAGTCTATGCCAGCTCTTTTCTAATATTCTCCATTATTTTAGAAATTCGGTTCAAGATTTGAAAGTAAACTAGGGCGCCCAAAATCAGGCTCTTCAATAAATGCTTTTTTAAAGTTCTGAGGGGGATTTCAGTGCTGAGAAGAAATCATAGGAAGCTAGATGCCTCATCTGTTTAGACATTCTGGAAAACATCACTAGGCTGCCAACTGAAATAAAAGGCTTTTAGAAATTTCACCCTAAATTGTAATGAAAAAAGAATTGCAACATCAGCTGTAAGGAACCCATTAGCCGTCTTGACATATTCAGGGAAATACAGCAGTTGTCAGAAACAGTCTACCTTTTACAACCTCTTTGGAGAAAACTAACAACTAAAAAGCCTATGTAATACAAATGCAGTGTATCTTTCACCCGCTTATGCTTGTGGCTGTGTAGGAGTCAAAGCAGCAGGTCTCAAACAAAGTTAATGTAAAGTAGATGAAGATTCTGAGTTGAAGCAAGGGCTTCCTTCCAATGACTGCAGTGCTTCAATCCAAGTCAGGGCACCACTGCATGTCAAGGAGTCAGGGATCAGTGGTCCCTTCCTTGGATTATGTGTTACTTACACAGGTCCTGCCACCAACAGTGCAGAGAAATATCAGCCTGAGCCCAACCAAGATCCACTTACTGTAAATGTGTGGTTTTACCAATTTCTATTGCACAAATGTTTAATAGGTCCATTTGAGTATGCAAGGGTAATTAAGAAAAAAAAAAAAAGGGGTTTTATTTGGTGCTAATTCACCACATGCAAATTCCAGCTGTTTACTGTAGACCTACCACCAAGCATACACTTCTTCCCACAGCTCATCAGAAAGCCTCTTGCTGGTGAAAGTGGTTTATCCACAACATTTTTGTTGCTGAGGCCAAGACTCCAAATGGGGGGTTTAAGTTACTAATGACAAAAAACTTGCATTCTTTAACTAGCGAATACTGTAAGGGTTTCTCCATTTACAGAAAACCACCCAGAAGTGGTTGCTGGCAGAAAAAAATGGACCAGAATAGAAGAAGCTGTTACCAGGCAGGACAGAGATGCACAAAGCAAAGCAGCAGCAAACAACAGGCTAGGAAAAAATCCTGTTATCTGGCAGCACGGGACAGCCAAAGTAAGCGACAAGTTCCTTAGTGCCCGCCAAGCAAAAGCCTTGTGCTAAAATATCCTTCTGTGCCGTGGCCAACTTGCAGCCTCTGACCCCAGGCTGGAAACAAAGCTTGGCCTTACGCCTCCTGCAATGCCTTGTGCCACCACATGACAAAAGAAATAGTTCCTTTAATAACTAGGTTTAATGTTTTGCATTATTCCTGCCCCAGAAGCAACCAAAACTTCCAGCCAGCATTAGAGCTTTACGGTGCTGGTTTCTCTGCAAAGAATGCACTGCCGTGAGTTATTTGCAATTTATGGAACCAAATAGAAAACCTCTAGGGAAATCAAAGAGAAGAGTGAATTGAACAAGTGCAAAGTTACTCCATGGGCATACAAACCTAAATCTAATATATTATCAGTAACACCTGACATCATCACAGACTGTTCTGTCATCTCATACATTTCAATTAAGACTCTGCATAGCATTGCATTTATAAATGAACAAGTATATTGGATGGTAAATGGTATGTAAAGAGTGATTTCAGTTTTGATATGAACTTTTGAGTTCATAAAGCTCAAGGCAGATCATTCTACAAATAATCTTTACAGTTACTAGATTGTGGCTCTACTTAACCCGTCTCTAACAGAATTCAGCAGAAGCACATCCCTCTGGCAGAGAATAACAGAAAAAGCTACTGAAGGAACATATAACATGAAAAGCTCTCAAAAAGAATCACAATATCTGCTTTTGCTCCTGGTCTCAGCTCTTCCAAAAAGCACAAGGAAAAGGCATCATTCAGGTCAGTTTTATAATTGCTCACATGGTCACAAACTGTAGTGAATAAAAATACTGAGATGTGGATCACTGCTGTGGTATTAGTTAGAAAAGAACGTAGCACCACAGTTACAGGTACCTCTCTTGAAAAAACTAGCTCCAAAACTGTCAGCAGTAAATTCTTAGGAAAAGTTGGTTTATACAAACTACAGCTGCTGTGTGTAGTTTGTCCACATCTTTAAAGTTACTTGGTATTGTAAAGGGGCTTTCTCTAAATGCAGTAACAACCATATATTAAACAACAGAGAATGTCTGCTAGTACTTCCCACCTCCCAGCACCACAGGAATACACTGCATTGCATTAGCTTACACCTAATTCACTTACAGACTTTACTGACCAAAGCCTGGCTCAAAGTCAAGAACATATAAGACCTTTTCACATCAAAATCACCTTTTGGGCAGGCAAACAAAAAACCTATTTTTCAGATGCCTTTCTCATTCTAGTAACTGATACAGATTTAACAAGACAATTGTATCTCATTACACTTCATACAGCAAATATCTTCTTTCTTGCTTCTTCACCCTGATAAACATTCACTAATTTATAATAAGTGGGTCTCCAGAAGAGATTGATTGATGAACCTCTAAAGTTTCACAGATAACTGGAGGTAAGAGCCCCATCCACAGAACAAGCCACCAAATATGGCACTAAGAAAACAAACCCAAACCACAATGGAATCTCATTCAGAAGCCACTACCTTGCTTTTCAGAGACCTGATTCACTGCTGAAGTGCATGGCTGGTAGTACTGGATCTCATGGCTCTGAAGAGCCCATGCTAGACTGCTGGAATTAACTCCTGTTAATTGGTTTTTGAAGGATATTTGCATTCTAACCTCAAAACCCTTGGGTCAGATGGCCTGGGGTAGAAATACAATTCATCTATGAAAGAAAAAAGATTTTTTTATGCAGTTATTTTATGCAGTTGCTAGGTCAATTCTACACATTTAATTCCTCTTCAGATCAAACTTTACTGCCACATCTTGCACTTTATTCTCCATAAGCCACTCCTGCAGAGCACCCTCCTCTGTCCAATAAAGATTCTGCTTTCAAGTCCCTGTTTAAAATTTGCTGTGCTCCCGTTTTCTCCCCTGCCGTGTCAGCAGCTAGGTTGACCACAGATGGAGCACATTTGGCAGCTGAAATGACCCAGATGCTGAATCTGGAGCCATCTTCCCAGCTGCAGTCGCTGGGCTCATGTCCGACTCCTCAGCTGCTGGCTGTCAAGCTGCCCTCGAGCTGTGCCAAGCGTACTTCCCAAAGCTTTGACCAAAGTGGGGCAAATGCTCTAAATCTGTGACGCCTGCTGACAGAAAGGATAATAAAGACTAAAGGTTTTAAAAGTAGGCAGTGAGGGAAACCAAACACACTTCTCTCCTTTCTCTTCTAGCCCTCATTTTTTTTTCACAATCTCTTTTCCACTATTAATAAAAATTCAAGGAGAGCTAAATGGTGAGAGCAGGTCTAATGTACCACATGCTAGTCTGAGGTATTGACCAGTAGGAGATTCCCCTTCATCCACACTGTGTGCAATGCAAGGTGGCTCATGTACCTCTGCTTCAAGTCACAGCCACAGCAAGGGATGGGAAATAATCTTTACTGAGGAAAAGGTGGCAACAGACAATTCCTTTATTTCATTACATATTCTTTATGCTCTCTAGAATCTTTAAACTATCAAAGCTGTAGAAATTATTGTAAAATTCAGGAGTGACTATTTAATATCCTACTTCTGGCTAATTTCCTAATTTTCCTCTCTTAAAAGGGACTTTTACATTCTCCATGACTACCCACTGAGGAGCAAAAGAATAGGTTTACCTTGTTTCAATAACTACAGTCATTCAATTACCACTCACCATTCTGATCTAGATTTAAGAGGGAGCATTTGAAGTTTGCACCCTTTACCTCATCTCTACTCATCCTGGCACAGTACTCCCTCCACATGCTGATAAAATAAACTATCCCCACCCGCCATTAAGGTACCTCCACAGGACCTATTCTGCTAAAAAAAAAGGAAATCTCAAATAGCAAGTCCAACTCAAAAATGCCTCTATTTATTACATATACACATACTGTACTTGTTAGAGCTCTTGAAAGGAAAACACTGTTTTAGAGAAAGTTTATTTTTATAAAATATCACATTTACTAGTGAAAAATATTTTGCACATTTAACATTAAACAGCCTATGCCTTGCTATAAAACTTCCCTTTTCCAAATTAAAGATTGTTGTCCAAGTAAAGGGAGCAGTAGCAAATTACCTCTACCTAAATGTTTTTTGTAAAAAATAAATAGCATTTTTTAAGATGAGAGTCATACACATTCCCATTTTTCATTACTACTGAAAACAGTAGTACTGAAGCTAACTTCACCCCACAGTATTTAAAATCCACTAAACTGAGCTACAAGCATTAAGAACCTTCAGTGAAACAGACTTCATATGTAAGAAGTGGATTGTATTCCAGTAAAACGAAGTCAGTTTAATAATTATTAGTAAAGAAAAGAGGCTGTTTATAGTAGCGTTTCTTTCCTTTAACTCTTCTTTCAAGGCAAGTGGTTCAAAATTAGATTATATGTAATTAAGGACCAGGATCCAATAAACCAAAAATTTTACTCTCTACTCAAAGATTTCTTTGAGTAGAGAGTAAAATTTCATGTGCCAGGAAACTAACTGTGTCAGCACTCAGTTTCTTTATATGCAATCTGAATTAGATGATGGAGGAGAGAGAAAGAGGCAACTTGGCATTAAATAACTACTCATAATTTCTGTAATAAAATATATCTATAAGCACCAAGTACAGAAAGTACAGGAACATTACTACTGAGTTGAACTGGAACACCAATGCTCATGCCCACTTGCTCTGCAATACCTGGAGAAAAGACAGGATTTTATGCACTCCCACTATGGACAAATTCAGTTCTGCTAAGTGCCAAGGAAATGAAGTTGCAAAACAGAATGTGCTTCACACAGACAGACACACTTATTTGTTTACACAGCACAAAATTCCAATGATATCACAGTAGTGTATGGTGTAAGAAATGACACTTTAAGTACAGCAAATTTACAGGACTCTAGAAAACATTCAGAAGATTTCACCAGCATCCTAACTTATGCCTCTGAGACCAGAAAAACACTAGAAATCTTCATTATGTTTCTACAGTGCCTAGCAAAAGTATGCCCTCAACCACTATTTGAAAATGCTAGAAAACCCCAATGCAAATCATGAGATCTGTTTTTAAATGCTTTACTGGGAACTTTCTATTTGGGGAGCAGCCTGCCATTCTGAGATTCTTTATTTATTTTTAAATACGTCCTTCAAAACATTATTGTTCAAGGCACTGTAATTTACATCTACAGACTAGTGGTGCACTTAAGAAAAATCCTAACAAAACGACCCACTGCCTTTCCAAGCTGCATTTGCCAGTGTGGGAAGAGACTGCCACCCTGTGGGCTCCATCCAAGACACAACTGCAAGCCCTCACACTCAATACAAAATTGTTGAAAATTTTATTTTTAAGAAAGTGAGGTTATTTTTAGGATTTTCCCCATCAATATAATAACGTTTCAAATACATAAATTCACTTGTCATTCTGTACTGCACCTGAGAAAAATCAACATTTCATAAAGGCACTGTACATTGAAAGCTTTTTGGAATTACAAGAAAGAAACAATCTACCAAATCAAGCTTTGACCATAGTTAACTAGTGCAATCACTCAGATCACAAGTGAGTTAATGTTCTAAATGCTTGTGCCACCCTTGGGAAGGTTTAAACGCCTGTATTATGGCAATGCTGAATAGCATATACAGATAGTTTAACACCTCTTGAGGTCTGGAGTTCATTTGTATTTGTAAAATCCTTCTCCAGTCTTTTTACCCAACTTCTTTTCTTCTACCAGTTTATTCAGGAGTGGGCTGGGTGCAAAAAGAGGATTGTTGGGCTCTAATGAATGCCATCCTGGAAAGGAAGGGAATTGGATGAATTAGTAACATTTCTGTTTAGGTGCAAAGATAAAAGAGATCTACATCTCCTTAGAAAAATATTCAAAGGTCAGAAAATTGAAGAAGAACTGGAAGCTATTCTAGGCTCTCTATGACCCTGCAGTACAGCTTCATGAAGCCCAGGTCAGTATTGATGATTATGCACAAATTTAAGAATTAGTCTCCAGGCTCAGAGTACTCCAAACACCTTATAATCTCCACAATTGAGGATTTTTTAAAACAATTAAGGAGAAGAACTTTTGAAAAATAGTTAAGTACAAGGAAATAAAATAAAGGCTCTGCTGAAAAGAAATTCAAGTGCAAAGAAATTCCAAGTTGAATTTCTACCTGTGAAACACAGGGTTACTTAGAACAATAAAAGACTACTCCACAGTACAGACTAAGAACAAAAGAGGTTCCAGTGTAAATGCCATCATCAAAGTGACATTTTGCCTCAGAGAATGTTTAAGCTGCTCCTTAAAAAGAACACAACAACCATCAACAAGCCATCACCAATTATGTATGTTTTTGTTACTGTATTGACATTCACCCACTTATTAACTGAAGTGACAGGGAGATGGTTCACTTACATCTTTTGAGATATTTACTGGGTTTCCTGTTGATTAAGAATGAAAATATGGCTGCTAGAAAAAGGATAGGAAGTCTCAACATTTGTTGTTTCTCATAGAATTCTTCACCTCCAGTACATGCCACTCTTCCCATTGATTCTTTTTAGTTATATGAAGTACCATTAATGTTAATACCATTACTATTTTCCAATAGCACTTGATGAATTCAGCAAAGCCACCACTGTTCTGTCCCCATGTACAAAGGGTATAGACATGCAGTACAAATGCTGTACTCACACAGCATTCTGAGCTGAATTCTAACTCCTTTCTCCTCAACAGTTCAAAGGCTATACCATAAACATTCAGTTTAAATAATTAAGAGTCACATTTGCATTAAAACATCTACAATTTAGCTAGAAAGTAAAAAAACAGAATAAAAGAAGCATGCAATACCATCTATAATGTATTTACTGGTATCCAACCCAACATAGTCCAGCAGTTCAAATGGACCCATGGGATAGCCAGCCCCAAGCTTCATAGCAACATCAATATCTTCCTTTGATGCATCTCCTAGAGAAAAGATTGACAGTTTGATGAACAGAGAAGATTCTGCATCTCCTTGGCACCACTTATAAATAATTAACAGGGTGTTATTTCACCCTGGTGCAGCTCTTCACAGAAATCTCTGCATGTTTCACAGCCATAAAAACTGAAGTCAGCATACAGATGCTGGAGCATAAAGCTGAACATCCCACAAAAAAAAAAAAAAAGAAAAAAAGCAAGCCCTGCAGGCCTGCTTTCCATTTTCCTGGTTTCCTCTTGCATTTCAATACAGAGCACTGCACTGCTGATGGAGCCACAGCTACCATGGTGACCCTATCAGAATATCAGAACAACTACAGGAACAACTGGTCACTATGAAGAAACAAGAGGCAGCAGAAAAAGGTAAGTAAGGAAACAACTCCATTTCAGCTTCATGAGATCAGCAGCAGCTTTTGAACAATGCACAGGACAGAGCTACCCTTACACTACAGTTGCCAGAACACAAATGATATCCAGCTCATGGGTAAGGCAGGCATAGAGAGGGAGCAGAAGCATCTGAGTAACATGCTTAGCTACAGTACTATCACCAGAGGATATCTGTTGGAATCAGAGATGGCAGACCAGAGAGACCTGAAATGACTGTGCAGGTGCAGTTGAATTCATGAATTCTGAAATTATTTAAAAAGAAATAATCAAAATTATCAGAAATCTGTTACTTCTACTTCAGTCTGCACCTATAAAAACACAAATCCTGCACTGCCACATTGTCACAGTTAACTTTAACCTCATTCTTTAGCTGGGAATACATATTTTAGACTGTCATCAAAGCAGACGCGCCTCTACTGCACACCTGTAACTCATATTTTGAGAAAGGCAGTGTAGCATCTCTGCAGATGCTACAAAAAGGATGAAGTTATACAAACCCCAGAGGTACTTGCTAAGTAACCTCCGTGCTCAATGAGTACAAGCATGCACGGTGTCCAGCAGCTTGGCAGACACAGCTTGTGCAATTTATACACCAAGATCAGAGAACCCTAGAAATAAAATTACAAAATCTCTGGTAAAGGTAACTTCAGTGACAGTTCTGTATGAACTAATAATTTATATATAACTCCTTTTACTCTTTAAAGCTGACAATGTTTTTTAAAGCTACATTTTAATTCTGAGAAGCTGCAGAGAGTAGTCTTACCTAATTCTAACATAATTTCAGTTCCCCACATTCAAACACAGCTAAATCCTCAGCTCATTTGTAGCTGATGCAGGTATACAGACTTGTTCTCTCAACACTTTATCAAACCTGGGACTTGGCCATGTGACAGTTTAATTACAACACCATAAAAAGCAGTAAAAGGGCAAACAAGGGCTATATCCCTAGTTCATTCTAGTCTCTCCTAGTATAAAGCAGACTTTCATAGAAACTTAGCTGACTGCTTTTTAGTTTTTCCACTAAGGACATAGCAGTACAGACCACTATACATTAATATGCCCCATTTAAGTAATTGTTAATATATTAAGCTATATTGCTTATGCACAAGTGCACGTTTAACAGAATGAGATTTTGTATAAATAAAAATGCAAGGACTAGGCCAATAACATGGCATTTCAGTGCTTGGGGAGAGACACTACTTCATTTAATGTAGATGTCAATCTGGCTCAAGTGTCTACTCAAGTGTCTACTCTGAGAATAAACATGAAGGATATGATAGAAATTTAACCTGATTCACAGGAACATATGAATTAAAAGACAGCCATCAACCTTCCCAATATATCAACTAGCTTTTTAAATAGATTTCATTAGAGTTAGAAAGTCACAAATTAACTTTAGCAATTTTGGAAATATCATACTGTGTGAGAAAATACAAAAAGAATAAAGAATAAATCAAAATACTCTTTTGCCTAAGCAAAAGAGTATTTTGATTTATTCTTTATTCTTTTTGCTTTTTGCTTTTTGATTTATTCTTTATTCTTTTTGCTTAGGCAAAAGCAGTCAGTTTTAACATACAAACTCAGTAACTGTTTTCTTCTGCATTTAATTAAAAGTTCTGTGGTCTTCTGAAATATACACAATGATACATGTCACTTAACAAAGGCACCTATTTTAAACACACTGAAACTCCCATACACTTTATTCAAAACTGTGACTTTTTAAAAAAGAATAATGCCCCCTCATATTTATGCCTTTGCCTTTCAAGTCACTAATTTTACTCTTCTCTCCCTTTGAGATGTAATTAGGTATACATCTGTTGATGGATAAACAAGTAGCGTTGTTTTATTTCCTTTTTTATTTTTAATCAAACCATCCCTTCCATGTGCTTTAAAAGAAATTTTTAATATTTAAAGCATACTTTGTGGAATCCTGAAATGGAGTGCTTTCATTTGTAAAAAGGCAGTGATTTCAAAAACAAAATGTTTCAAATGACATTCTGAGTAACACAGAGCTACAAGCAGAGAACTTGAAATAAAAGCAATTATAGTCTGTAATTTCATCTTTACCCACTACATTCATTATTGGCTTCTTTTCAAAACAAGCACCAATGCTTTGAAAAATTCAGTGGTCCTTTGGGGATTCATAATTATTTTTACCTACATATTAATGTGAAAGAGTCCAGCAGTGAGACTGACATTCCTGAAGAACCCATGTCTAAAAATCAACACAGAAGGGGAACAGGAAATTTTATGTGGCAGTTGCTGAGCTCAAATCACTTCAGTGCCAGATTCGTAGTGTGACACGATTACACCACTTACCTTGGTTTATTTCACAAGCCTCATATAAGCAAACTCAGGAGAACTTTACTAATGGTCCCATTATGGGACGGTCAATCACTTTTATCAATGTCTCCTGGGACAGAGAGAGAAAAGTTCCTGACTAGCAGGCAATGAATATTTTTACAATGGCACTACACTCACCTTGTCACCTCCAAGCCAGAAACATTTTCCACCACCAGGAATTTCACACACCATTTCCTTCCAACTCTGCATAACCTGACATTTCAAAGTGAAGGCAAAGCCTTTCCAGCTACACATGTTGGCTCATATTTAACACTCTCTATTGGTTTCCAGTCTTTAATGTCTGAAAATTTTGAGGGAATCCCACGGCTCTTCTGAAGCAATATAACATTTAGTGGTATTATATGCCAACATCCCTTGAAGTCAATATCCCACCAAGTACCTCTCTCAAAAAGACGAACAGCTTCCATCATATATGGCACCAGGAGACGATTTACAATAAACCCTGGAGTATCCTACGAAAAAGAAAAAAGGGATTCTAAGTAAACACACTTTACCAGAACTACACTCAATGCTATGCGACAAATAAAACAAGTGGATGAAGACACTTATTGTATCATTACTTAAGATACTTTCTGAACTGTATTTTTCATCTCATTTATCTGCTCAGTATTAAAGCATAAAACATGGTGAAATTCAAACAAGGAATGGCATATAAACAATCATCATGACTGAAAATAATAAGACTACTACAAGCCAAAGCAATTAATCTTAAAACAATTTAATATGGCTAGTCTTTTCTTATCAAGAGTCTAATGATATGATTTCCTGAAGGTGAGGAAAAAAGCATTTCTCCCTAGAACATTTTTTTGTGTGTGTGTCCGCTACCAGAAGCACTCTTGACTAAATAGTCTGCTTCTCCCCCACTGCTCCCTGGTGATCCATACTTCTGAAAGTTAGGATAGTTTTAACAGCAAACATCAACACTGAGAATGAAAAGATAAGACACATACTGTCAGAGGGTAACAAATGAATACAAAACTTATTTTGCACAAGCATAATCAAAAGCACAATCAAACACAAGAGTTTTGCAAATACAATATTTTTTTGTATATTACTATTCTTTCAGATGTTTATTATTCATTCCACTTTATATCAATATTTAATCCAGAGAACCCCAAGCAACGTTTCCCCTATAAGCAGGGATTAAAAAAAAAAAGTTCAGGCGTGAATACTGCATTATTCTCTATCCAAGATAATTTATAACAATTCATCCTATATTCTACACATTGCATAGTACTAAACTGTGACAGAAATAGGAAAAAAATCAACTAAGACCACAGAACAATTTAGCCAGAAGTTAGAGAACATAGCCAGAATTAGAGTCCAGCATCCAGAAGCTGAATTAATTAATCCGGTAACTACCAGATTGCAGGCCCTTCTTTTTATTATCAGCTGTCTCCTGGGGGCTGTGAAACCCAAAGCAGTAGGTTGCATAAAGCTATCCAGACCACAACTTAATGGATTCAGGAAAAGTGAGCTTTCGAAGTAGGGCGTTTCTCTAGAGGAAAAAATCCAAAGCTGAGAAGAAGCAAAGATTAATATGTGTCTTGTTACTGCAGTCTTAAGAAAAACTTGCAATGAGCACACACCATGGAAAATTCAGCCAACTGCCTCACAGTGCAAGAGGCAGCAGATTTGTCTCTGGCATGGCTAAAGATGAGCTCCTGCTTAAGCTCTCCAGTCCATGCTTCTGCAGGACTTGAAAAAGAGATTCCATAACAGTAAGTTCTGATACCTGTGAGTTTTGCTGCTCCAGAGTCTAGAGTCACTGGACTTTGAAGAATTTGTGGTAAATGTGGGTGTTTTCTTTGTCGGATTGCTTTTAATTATGAAGACAAACTGGACAAGAAGTAGCCTGGATTTTTTGAAGTGCTCAGACATCTACTAAAATCTACCACCTTAAAATTAGCAGTCTACAAGGACAGGCACTCTGAACACTATACTGTCAAAATGTACTCACCTTGCAACTGACAGGACTCTTTCCTACTGCTTTACTGAAATCCACAAGTGATTCAAAAGTCTTTTGGCTGGTCATTGGAGTCTTGATGACCTGGGTACAGGAAAGGTAGAGAGATCATAAGCATATTTCTGAGCAGAATCTTTCCCATTTCCCTATTACAGCAATGCAATCCAGAACACTCTTCCAGAAATTCACAAAATATTTTGCAGAAAACCAGCTTCAACGTGTAGATATGTAAGAGACACAGAACACTATTTTACATACAGATATAGCATTTTGAAATATTGTATTTCTTTAAGACACTTTCCCACTCAGCTACTATGGAAGGATGGTAAAATGAACCATTCTTTGAAAACACACTTAAGAGATTATAGTTTATCAAAACAACTTTAAAAGCTTCATAGTCTCTTGTCTTGGGAAACACAAAGACATCAATCTAGAGACCCATTTAAACAGCCATAGTTCCTGATATAACAAGTTCTAGCAGCTATTCCACCTCACTACAACCTTCTCTCAGGTAATTTTAGCACGTGATAAGGTTTCTCCTTGGCCTCCTTTTCTCAAGCTAAACAATCCCAGCTCCCTCAGCTGCTCCTCATGTGAGTTACTCTCTAAACTCTTTGCCAGCTGTGCTTCCTTTCTCTGGACACACTCCAGCACCTCAATGTCTTTCTTGTAGTGAAAGGCCCAGAACTGGACACAGCATTCAAGTACAGGGGGACAGTCAAGGCCCTGGTCCTGCTGGCTACACTATTTTTGACACAAGGCAGGATGGCATTAGCCTTCTTGGCCACCACCTAGGCACACACTGGCTCATGTTCAGCAGCTATCAGCCAGCACTCCCAGATCCTTTTCCTCTGGTCAGATTTCCAGTCCCTCTTCCCCACCCTGTAATGCTGGAAATATTGAAACAAACATGACTTTGTTTCAAAAGTGACAAGGCAATAAGATTTAATCTCCTGACATTTTCTATTTATTTCTACACTGGCATCAGCAATTCTTATGAATAAGCCTCCCTGCTTGAAATGATGACTATAAACAGCACCTCTGTTGGCAGTTCAGTGGAGAACTCAGAAACCTTGAGATTGAAGGAGTTACTCTGTCTCTTAAACCTGCCACTCAACAGAGACTGCAGCACCCTCTAATCACTAGAGGTAGCAAATTCCATATCAGAACGGCTGCAAACAGAGATCTGCTCTGTCAATCTAACTGAAATCCCACTGCTGACAATTGCACTGCTGGGCTGCAGTTGCTACTATGTGGAACATGATGATAGCAGCCCCTGTAAGGTGTGCTCATAAGACACTCACCTCCACAAGCTTCATCATAGGCACAGGATTGAAGAAATGGAGACCACCAAATCGGTCCTGCCTGGTGGTTGCATTTGCCATCTTTGTGATTTGCAAGGATGAAGTGTTGCTTGCAAATATTGTATGCCTAGAAATAAGAAATATACAGACTGCATAAAGGACAGCAGGAGACTGAGGCACTACACATAAACAGACATCCATTGGCTAACCATCCAGTAATTCTCAGAAATATCCCTGCAGTTTATCACAGTCCTTTTGCTGAGCTCTAAGCACAGCAATGATTAAATAACCACTGCAAAGACCATGTGAGTTTCTGATTCTTGAGAAATAATATTGAACACTTTTATTAGGGCTAGAAGAAAGGACTGTGCAAGTAGAAAATTTTATTTCACTCCCCAAATATATTCTAGGTAATTCCTTCAGCAATCCTGGAAACCTGAGGGTATCTTTATTTGTTGTTAAACACATTTACACATTTATTGAAACCCAATCATATGCCACATCAAAAATGCACTTTGGAGTCTTACAGAAAATTTGCAATCTACTTTGTTTTAAAATTATCAGTGATAGACATGATGAGCAAACCTACCACCAGAGCAAAGATTTGATGGGAAAAAAAAAAAAAAAAATTTTGAGACCTGCCATGCATAGGACACTGCAAAGGATACACAAAATGCCAAGAATTTTAAGACATATATGAAGTCCTTTTCCATTCATAAACCAGATTTACTAACTGCAACTTATAATGGTTTCAGTTTTTTGTTTGTTTGGGTTTTTCTTCCCAGAAATATCTCAAAACCTCAACAGCCCTGCTATCACACCAAAAACTTAGAGAAATGGCTTTTTCTTCAAATCAGAAACTAAATTGGAAATTAAAACCTACCTTTCATTTTGGGCTGCATCCTACTATCCCTTCAAAAAGTTATCCTACTGGGCTCAGGAAATGTTTATCTATCTTGATATTTTGCTTACATTGTCCCAATATGTAACTGAGCTTTACAACAGAGCTTTTAGAAAAGCTCTGTTGTAAACAGACTTTTACTTTTTAGAAAAGTACTTTTTACTTACTTTTTAGAAAAGTTATGTCCAAGTCATGGCGACATTTTATACTGGCATTAAAGAAAACATCTCAAAACAAAAATATCCACTTTGTTTTCCATTTTTAATGATGTTTTCTTTTTGTTATAGTGGAGGAAATAAAAAATCCTGAAAATTACTGTTTACTATTCTTACAAATATTCTTTTAGTATGTCTCCACCATAAAGTGGCCTTATACTGTTCTGAAGTGATGTACTAAAAGGAGCATTCTGCATTTCATAGTTTTGACTGTGCAAGGTCAGTGCATATAAAAGTCTCACTGAAAATTTGCCACTATATATAAAAATTAAAATATTTATATAAAAAAGAAGCACATTGATTTGTGAAATATAATCATTGCTAGCTTTCTATTTGAGTTCACTTAAGAGACTTTACCTCAGTACCTCTTCTATAGCCCACACATTAGAAAGCCTTGGAAAAAAGAAAACTATTGGATTTGCACTGTGAACAAATGCATTTTAGTTACAAATTCTTCTCTGACAAAGCAATTAATTTCAGTTGAGTTTAGAATAGAATTTTCATGCCTCTGTGACTCAGAATGACACAATCCACGCTTCAGGTGACAGCAGGATTGGAAGGCTTTGGGAAATGGCTTTACCAGCACAGAGTGCTTTCTCTTGGTGCCATCTAGTGGCTCAGGGAAAGGCGCCAAAAGCAGAGCCCAACACAAGAGAAATGTTAATAAATATTTCCAATAAATCCAACTCCTACAGTCCAGCTGCCTTACACAACAAACGCTGAATAATACTATTTTTTAAACAGTTTTATAACAGATTCATTTTAACACAGTGAACAGCTGAAAAACACTGGTCAGGTCCAAGCTGAGTTTCCACATCTAAAGGCAAATCCTAGACCAAGGCATATTGATGGACATTTCCAACGTCCCAGAAAAAAACAGAAATCAAGGACAGAAAAGTTCTTAAAGTGGATATACAAAAGTTCTTTTGTCATACTCCTTACGACACCTGTTTGGAAAAGTGCTGCAGCATCTACAAAAATCCTAGCCTAACCTTTTTCAAAATGGAAATGCAAGACTAACACCATTCAAGAAAAGGAAAACAGAACTAAAGAGTAGGTAGCAATGCTTTACTCTGCTCAAGGATGATGACCATGTAACGCAGTAATAAATACCAAATATGGTGAGTTTAATACTGAAAGGAATAGAATTTGCAATTCTGCCTTCCACATTTTGCAAAGCTCCAAGAACATAAATTTTTGCAAAGTTCCAAGAACATAAACCAGTATGTTCTCAGGTTAATGGCACCCAAGAAACAGCATCCAGTTTCACCTGGACAGTTACCCAAATGAGGAATACCCTGACTTTCCAAGGTGCAGCTGGGACTGCCAAATGCTGCTGGCTTATTACACTTGATTTGAACACTTCGGAGAAATTGTCTCCCCACTCACAAATACAACTTCTCTCAATAAAAGAATAGCTTTCCCACCCCCTCCATGTTTAGAGCCACTTTTAGAGAAATTATAGTTACTTTATAAGAAAAGAAATAAAGTTAATTGTGCTATGCTTTTTCAATGTAATATTTAAGTTTTTTGTGGTTCCTAGACTTATTTCTCTTCCATGGAGATAGCTTCATATGGCAAAAATGGGAGATGAACAAGTACATGTTGAGGAAATGTATGAGACATGAAATACATCACAAAAGAAGAAAAATGCAGGGTTTCACACACCTTGTATTTCGCAGACAGAATTCATCATCTTTTCAGAACAACTGTAATACATAGCCCCACATATTTACACCCACTATCATCCAGCCCTGTGGGAAGCCCTGAGATTTGAATGAAGCCAAGTCATCCCTCCACAGCATCCTGGTCTTTCCCTGTAAGCCACACTTCAGAGGGCCATAAGAGCTCAGAGCCCTTCAGAAGCAAAGCTCCTCCTGAGACTCAAAGCTGTCTTTGAATAAATCCTGTCTTTGTTACCAATTAACCACAAGCCTACCACCCCTACTGAGCTGACACAACAGTTAGTCTACACAATAGGTTTATAAATTTTGAACTTAGAAAAGGCTGTAGAATGCTTGCACTGAGAGGAAGAGCTTTCCATTCCAGCAAAGTACCATGAGGGATGAGTAAAGCCTACTGCCTCCTTCCAGCACATGGAAAAACATTCACTACAGGTTTCTGTCCTTTCTCACACCACGCACACCATCTGCAACTCTATACTCTCTCACAGTTACAAATTACCTTTTGTATCCAAAGCTAATATTTTAAACACTTAGCTACTAAGTTTCACTATTCTACCAGTTTTTCTTTTTTTCTTTAGACTTTCTACACTGCAACACATTTGTTTTGCCATCCACTTAACCTTCCTTTATCCTACACATAAAATATCTCTATGTTTATAATAGCTTCCAAACACCCTATTAAAAAGAAAGGCTTCTTGTCTTAGCCGTTTTTCCCAACCCTGCAAAATCATTCCTTTCACAACAGGCAGGAGTATATTTGAACAACTCCCAGTATCTTCTAACACTGTGATGTAAAATTTGATGTTTTACAGCAGCTATGCTGACAAACAGCTCAGTCTTACAAAAAATAGCCTCAGGTGTTCCAAGCGTACATATTTTTAGGTGAGGCTCTAAGTCCCCATGCCCACATTTCCTTGCTGACTGGTTTTAGACAGTTTACCATTTAGTACACTCCAGTTTGCTCATTAAATACCTGGACAAACAATGGTCTGTTTGCACAAAATAGATATAAACCAAACAAAACAAGGTTCTCTCATAAATGTGGAAGGCATCTACTTACTTTTGTGTGTCAGGTTAATGGCAAGTTACCCTGTGCTCAGTAGATGGCTGCTTGTGATCATTTACTGTTTTCAATATTACCAGGTAACTTTAATTACTGACAGTAGGAGAAAGACTGAAAATCTCCCCAGGCTGAAGTCAACTAATGACAATTTCTTTTCTCCCTTGACATGATATTCACAGCACAGCTTTCCCATCTGACAGGTCAGACAGTCTAGAATACCTCTCAGTCAATATACCTCCAGATTTACCTGCACTAGTTAAAATCTCAACAAGCAGTCAAGGTGTTGTAATCCTGACTCAATTACAAGGCTCAAACTTCTGAGACAGCATGCTCACCTTAATAGCATTTTTGGGTTTGGATACAATTCAACAGTAGCTTCAACAGATATCAAATATATTTCCAGGGACTTTATGTAACTGAATGAGTACCTACTAAAATACTATTTACCCTTTTACAGCACACACAATAACAGCAATGTCCGTTTCCCAAGTCTTGTAATACAAAGTGAAGTTAGTTCACTTAAGACATTATTGAGATGACTGAGACTTCTTAAAACTTGTTCATGACAGATGTGCTGGAAACAAATACTTTATCCTCCCAATTCCCTATTTAAGTATGGCAACACAACTGTAACCCATGTCCACTGGAACAGGTTAATTCTACTGTTCTGCACTTGTAGTTGGATTAAAATTTGAACTTGCCAAGTAGATAGGCAATCTTAATGACTAAACACACCTGGAACAACAAATGAAGCAATGCAACAAGCAAATGAAACAATGCAACACACCTGAGATTGTTTATAACATATGCACCTGGCACAAATACTATTCCACACCAACATGGTAGTCTGAAGCTAGTCTAAAACAGCAAAACTCGTTCTTAAATAAAGCAGCTAAGAAAACAGAGAACTAGCTGTGAGTGTAAAAACAGGAAATAGTCTAAATTTCAAAATGTAATAGGAAAAATAAACATACTCTGGAGCAAACTTATCCAGCGTCTTGAAGAGTTTATTTTTAACTTCCAGGTTCTCCACAATGGCTTCTATCACCAAATCCGTGCTGTGGACCACTGATGCTGCATCTGTGCTTGTTGTGAGGTTCTGCAAGGTCTTCTTAACAAACTCAGCACCAGCCTAAAACATTTTCAAACAGCTGTAATGTCTATTTACAGTGATTTAATTTACACAAGAATCTCCTTATGTTCTCTGGTGGTTTTGACCCCTTCAAAATGCAGGCAGTCTGCCATATTTCCAAATCAATGAGAAAGTTCTAAGTGTGTAGAGGTACAATGCTTTCCACTGACAAAATTTTCCTAGCCAATCAAATCTGTTTTGAAGCAAATAGGAGACCTTTAAATTCATTCTTTTAGGAAGACCATTTGCTGTAGTCCAACCTTCAGCACGAGAGTCTGAGTAATTACCTGGTTGGTCAATCAGTAGTTACAGTTTCAATGAAAAAGTGGGGGAAAAATGTTTCCTCACTAGTAAATCTGTTGACATTGTTTGTGAGGGTAGAAATCAAACAGAAATGCAAGACTCTTAGCCAAGGGTAAAGGAAGATGCAGTACAAATGGAAAAAACCCCATATGGTAGAATACAATTTCATACAAAAAGTTCAAGTATTATGTGGACAGTTTTCTTTTTGATGAAAAGGCTCTCCATAACTCTGTATGTATACCCTACTTATCCTGGCACTGCCATACTCCTGCAAACAAGCTCTTTTTATTTCCTTCATCTGCTGCATCTTTTTCTTGCAGTCATCAATATCAGTATACATTGTACATGTATAATAATACGTAGCAAAAGAAGAAATCAATCTGCTGAAGAATTTAGAGAAGCAAGCAACGGCACCACAGTGGTTTGCTGTATGCAAGAGTTACTCAGCAATGCAAGTACAAAGTTATACATCTAACACGTGCCACTTGCACTCTCATTTCCTTTGCAGTAATCCTGTACCCAAGTGTTAGGAGGAGAAAAAAAAAAAAGACTCCTTACTCAAGTATCAGGACAATTTTGTTACTATTTGCTTTTGGAAAAACAGGTAAGCACCCAAAGACTGCTTGCTTTTAAGTTCTGATGAACAGTTTTATTCCATTTCACACTTAGCATCTGTTTTAAAAGATTGCCAAGTTGGTTAAAATCTTTAGCTTAAAGCTGAAGTTTATTAAGGAAAGAAAATGAGGTAGCACATCTTTCAATCTCTCTAAATTAAAAAAGAAAAAAACAAAACAACAAAACAAAACCAAACTGAAAGTCCAGGTTCTTGAGCACACTGGGGGAAAAGTTTTCTTTTTAAGCAAGTATAATAACATGCTCTATAATGCATAACTGCAGTATCATCATTTCAATATAGCAGTTTTCATTCTTCCAAGTTTTCCTAGAGGAATAAAGAAGGTGTCAACCTCAGGCTTATCTGCAAATTTCTTCTTTATCACTCTTTTCAAACTCTCTTCAATTCCTTTTGTAGACTTTTTAAGGATTTCATCTGACTGGTCAACTAACACCACAGTGTGACCACTGGCTGCTGCAACCTGGAAGTTAAAAAAAAAAAATCAACATCAATGTCACAAAACAATCAACCATGTTGACTTGTGTTGGCAGACAATACACCATTCATTTATGCAAAAGAGAGCTAAAATACAGTGAATTAAATGCATTTGTCTAGAAAAATCATAAAAGCCTGTATACAGTTTGGGTGATGCTGAAGGGATAAAGGTCTCAAAGAACTTGAGGGAAAAGGAAAAAGAAATCTCTCCCTCACACTATCTGCAGAATCTTGTGTCTGAAGACATCTAAATTCAGTGGCTGTGGCTACAGAATAAACAGCTGTCTTGAAAGAAACAAGCCTTGACTCTTGTAAGGAGAAAGGGCTGTGGAAACCAAAATTGGAACCTTGGCAGGCTGAGCAGGTGGCACAGGGGACGGCCAGCCCTGTGTCCCCAGGACACAGCTCTGCTGTTAGGCCATGAGCATGTCCTTGCAACAACAGGAAGGTGACAGTGGAGCTGGGAGCAGGGGTGAATGTTTGCCACTCCAGGATTCCACAAAGACAAGAATGGCTGCAAAGTCTCCTTACCCTGCACTTGGTGCAAACACTGGCTCAGCTACACACAGCACTAGTGGATTGCCTTTTTGGTTGGTATTTCAATTAATTTCAAACACATAACCTCACTGTCTTGCACTGTACTAGCATATTAAAAATCAGCTGCTGCTATCTGTTACTTCACTTTTACCTTATGTTCTTCTTGTTAGCAACAGCCTATCTTCACTTCCAGAATCCTTGAACTAACAGAGTTGTGATTTAGTAACTGTGTAAAAGAGACATTAAAACACTGATGTTTTTAAAGTGAGTCAACTTCAGAGCTTCCCTTCTGCAATCTTTCACCTTGCATTTAACCTTGCATCTGATGACTAAAGACTCGTGCACCCAAAGACCTACTCCAACACAGCTAGCTGAAATGGAAAGTACAGCTATCTCATGAAGAAAAGCACAGTGATATTCTCATCCAATTTGCCTCACTAACCCGGCAAATAAAGAGATGCTAGACTGCCTCAGGACAGCAGCAGTAGAGCTCTAACCAGGGGTCAGTCTGCAGATCTAGATTTCTTTATCCAACTTGGTTTTTTATTTTCACTATGGCCATTCCATAAAAAAATCACTTAAACCAAACTTGTACTTCTACTCGTAACACTTCATCTGTTCCAAATAAATTGTAACAGTGCTTTTTCATCTGAAGATAAAAAATCATTACCAAGCACACTTTTAAGAGGTGCTTTACTGAGGATCCATTTATGACACTGTCACTGACCAGCCAGTGAAAAATCCTAGAAAAATTAACATCTTCCATTTCCCACCATATCTACATGGACAGGGAGAAAGAAAATGAGACAAGATCATACCATTTCCTTGCAACTCAATCACACACTTGCCTAAACTCTACTATCCAATGACCTTAAGAGTGCATGGGAAGTCAATTAATGTTTTTTTCACACAGAAGTGCTTTTCACAGGGCAGAATCTAAAATTATGGCTTTCAGCCATACACTTTAGCAGAGGCTTGTTTCACCTGACAGTATAGAAAGCCAAGAGGAGAGGAGACACAATTTCTTAAGTGCTCAAAAAGGGATGAAAAGCAGTTTTATTAATAGGGACAGGGGAGACACAACTCAGTGTTATAATGACCTCTGCTTTGAGATACGTTTGGATTGATAAATTGGAGGCAGATGGTCAGCAAAACAGTCCTGGGTCCTTAACAGTGGTAGATGCCTGCAACCCCTGTTACTGTCAAATACCAGACATGTTTCTCTTGACAAGCTGCTCTCTGAAAATGTGCAGTCCAGCAGAACAAGATCAGCACACTTACCTGGAAAATTATAAGCTTTGCACAGACTGCATCTTCCTCAAATACAAGAACAACTTTTTTCTAAGTTGCTCTTTGATGGTTCTTCAGTGGAAACCTCAAGCTCTAGTATTACAATACAGAGGAGTGTTTTAATCAGAAAAGACAACAACTATTTTCTTAGCCAAAAAAATTGCCTCTGTATTTGATCTGCTTGAGATTTGCCAGGAATGTAAGAAATCTTTAGATCTGAGAAGCAAACCTATTAATTCATTGAAATGGAGAACTGCTATTCAAGAGCTACAGCCTCACTGTCAGTTTCTGCTTGGATGTTTGCCTACCCGCCTTATTCTTTGTGAAGTTTGTGAGCTACCCTGGTATCCTGGACAACAGGTTCTGTGAATTAACTAACTGCTGAAATTTTCAATCACTGAAAGTACTCTTCAATTTAATGTCCTAAAGCTATCTAGTTAAAGGTGAACTTAAAAGCTAAAGGGCTGAGATCAAACTCTGGGAAAATAAGTCCTATTTAAAAATTAACCACTTCATAATTCTGAAGATGACTGACAGCTAAATGCTCATTTTAGCTCCTGCATTCTGCTGGTCTAAAATGTCACTTGATCTGCTCTCTTGCCAAGTTAGAAGAATCTTTCCAACCAAGAATCTTCATTCCAACCATGTATCATTACCCACTGTCTGTTTACAATTAGTCCACGCATTGTCGTAAGAACCACCTTAAGCAATTTAAGCCGTCGGCCTTGGTTCTTCTCGCCAAACCTCTGACCTGAAGATGGGCGGGCCAGCAGAAGTGCGAGTTGAGCAAGCAGAGGGGAGCGGAGCAGCAATACTCCGTACCCGCCTCGGCAGCAGTGGAACCCCAACGCGCGGCAGCGCGGCCGCGGAGCGCAGGGGCGCGTCCCAGCACGGCGGCGAGCCGGCACAGCCACTGCCTCCCACGCAAACACGGCCTGGAAAGGCAACCGCGAAGGAGTTCGACCGCGGACTGTAGCACATTCCGAGAAGCGCTAGGAAGATTGTTATGTTTAGCCGTGGGCTTTATTAGCGCTGGTCCGCCAGCAGACCGCTCGCTCCTTCTCGCCCGGGGACAGCGGGAGCGCAGCGCCACGGCCGGGCCCAGCTGCGAGCGCCAAGCCGCGGGGCCGCAGGAGCAGCCGCCCGGGAAGGGCTCGCCCCAAGCCCCGCGGCCCCGCCGGGCCCCGGCCGCCATGGCGCCTCCCCGCCCCGGGCCGCCGCACCGCGCTCACCTGGGCGATGCCGGCGCCCATGAGGCCGCCGCCGATGATCGTGACATGCTTGATGAGCAGCTTCTTGGCGGCCGCCGTGGCGGCGTCGGAGGAGGCGGCGCGCACGAAGTGGCGGGTGGCGAAGGCCATGGCGAAGGCGCGGAGCGAGCGGCGGGGCCGGGCGGGGCGGGGCCGGGCGAGGGCCGCGCTCCGCCCCGGGGGAAGGCGGCCGGCTCCGGCTGCCCCGAACCAGCTGCTCGCCGGGGAGAGAGGTGCATTGGCCCCTACACCTTCGCTACCTCTGATTTGCTTAAGAGCCAGGGCAAGGACAAGGTCAGCACTGCCGGAACGCCCGCAAGCCCCCGGCTGGCGCTGGGCCGGCGGCCGAGGCTGCGCTAGTGCCCGTCCTTTGCCTCAGAGGTCACCGCGCTGCCCTCCATGCTCACAGAATCCCTGTATCAGTGAGCTTGGAAAGACCTCCGAGACCAAACACCACCATGTCGACTGAACCACGGCCAAAGTGGCACATCCAGTCTTCCACTAAACACCTCCAGGGACGGTGACTCCACCACCTCCCTGGGCAGCTCATTCCAGTATCAAATCACCCTCTCTGTGAACACGGTGATCAACCCAAACCTCTCCCGGCACAGCTTAAGGCTGTGTCCTCTTATCCTGTCACCGGTTTGAATGGGAGAAGAGGTCTACCCCCACTTGGCTACACCCTCCTGTAGTTGTAGAGAGCGATAAGGTCTCCCCTGAGCCCCCTTTCCCCAGGGCTAGACAACGCCAGATCCCTCAGCCGCTCCTCACGGGACCCGTGTTCCAGACCCTTCCCCAGCCTCTTTCCCTTCTCTGGACACCCTCCACCTCCTCACTGTTCTTCCTATCCACATCATTAGAAGCTGTTTCTCCACAACAAAAGTTTCCTGACTAGAAGGGAATGCTATTTCCAGGCTAGCACAAGATACATAATAAAAAATATAATAAAAAAACCCAAGAAAAATTATTCCATTATAAACACTAACAGCTGAATCATATCGGATGCAGACTGCCCTGATTTCCATCTAATTAATTTATCACCAGAAAGACCTGCACTTCAGTAGTAGCTGACAACACAGCAATTACTACTTGAGTCAGCACCAGGGTAAACATTAAGCAGATTGTTTTATCCGACTAAAGTAAGTGTTGTATTCTCATATGTATGCACTTTGTACCACAAACCTACTGCAAAAAAATTCACCTGGATTAGGCAGGAGCAGGAGGTGGCTGTGGAAACAGCTTCATCCAAAGACTCACCCTTAATGATCTTTGTGTATACAAATGACAGCAGAATGGTAATTTCCCTTAATTTCCCCTAAAAAAAGCCAACCAAACAAAAAATAGCAGTATGCCAAGTAACCTGCAACCTAACTCCAGGGCATAAGACACAAGATTTCCACCCACAGCTCTTGTTGCTGAGTGCCCAGCTCCTGGTTAACACCAGTGTTAATACCCACCCCCTCCCCACAAACACTTTAGCTGGCTCCAGCTCAGCCCTCTGCTCTTCCATAGGGAAGGATCTCCCATTTTCCCCTGAGGCCCCTTGGGTGCTCTTTGCCTTCCCCCGCAGGCTCCCCCTTGGGCACCCCTTTCCCTCTCTGCCCTCTGTCTCCCTCGATGCCAGGAGTCAAAAAAAAATTACACCTCAACTTCTGCCCAGGTTTTCTTTCCTGCAGACTGCAAACCTCCTACTGCTGACAATTCATTTGCTCTTTTACCTCCCTCATCTCCTACCATTCCCTCTTCTATTCTGGATAACTGTTTTTAAAAAAACCTCTTTCTGTCATTTGATCATAACATGCCTGGCAATGTTATTTTCCCAATTTCACTTTGTTTCCCCACCTCCTTCACTCCTCATCCAAAGCATTTTTAACATTTTCTCACTCAGAAGCTTATTCTGCAAGATGTAAGATGCCAAACACCACAAGTTTAGTCAGTAAGTGGAACTCATTGAAATAACTATGCAAAGCTGTGAAACACTTACTTGGGAATTACTTTATTCAAAATAAAAACACATTGAAGCAAAGTAATTTTAGAAATAAAGATATTTGCAGCATTCAGAAACAGTCACCCACTTATCTGAGCATACATTTTTTCAACGAGGCATTTAAGATGCTTCCTCTGCTAAAAAAAGGAGAAGGGAAGGATACATTTACAAAAACAAACCAACTTTGCTACCACTCTTTACAGTTTGCCAAAGATGGCAACACACTTTGAAAACCACAGATTTTGCTGCTTCCGTGCTATTGTTTAGCTACTTTTATGGTGTCCTGTGAAAATTTCAATGCACCTGGAAGGTATGAAAGGCAGGTCTTTATTGTCATTTCCAACAGCATCATGTATTCTTGCACACCTTGACATGGTTGGAACCTCCAATCAGTAGTTTTAGCCTGTCACACATTGAAGCATTTGATTACATATATAACCAAAAAACACATTTTCAAAGTATAATTTGTAGAAGGCTAATTCTCAAAGGATAGTTTTCAAATGTGACATTTTAAACTAAACTCAGCAGGCAAAACAAGCACAAATATGTACAGTTTCACATTCCAGGGGATTATGTGAATTGTATCTTCTTTGGAATCTGTAAAAAAAATACTAAAGTGCTTTTCAAATGCGTCCTCATTGATTAAAAGGACGGGTATATTGTACAAATGATCAGTTGCACACCAACATCATTATGTTGTTTAAAGAGGCATTTCAACAAAAAGATAAATATTATCAGCACTTAATTTTAGCTTCTCAATTAAGCATAATTTTAGGATTTCCAGACAAAAATCCCAACTCTACAGAATCTATTTATTAATTGGAAAATACAAAATTAAATAAAATAAAGTGCTTAATTCTCCAGTACTGTCTGGTTTAAGAGCAAGTTCACTGTCATTGTTACCAAACTCAACTTTTTATTGTACTTAATTTTCAAAAACTTCATACCAAAAAACCAAACCCACAAGCCTATATAGCCCAAAGTTAACCTAATTAGAGAACTGAAAGTTCTCACACAAACAGTGGATACCTGGCCAACCAAATACATAATTCAAAAATTAAGGCACTCTGTTATTCAAAGCAGGTAACAGAAAACCTTAATTTAAATACAAAATAACTATCTTGCAGTCTTTGTTAGGCACTACCTGGCTTTTAAAACTTCAATGTTAAAATTGACAAAACCAGACATTAATGTAAAGCTGAGAAGTTGTCTCTTCTTTTACAATTTGGGTTTTGTTTCTGCTATGGAATACCCAATTCTAAATTACATTGAAATTCACATTCCAGTCTTGTAAACTTGACATTAGGAGGGCTCCGGGTCCCACTCTAGATCTCCAGTGAGGGAAAAAAATCTTTTTAGAAGAGTATATGAGAACTTAATTCACGTGATATGAAATTCTGATTGATCAAAAGGAGTGTAAAGAGATTAAAGAATGATTAAGAACAACTATTTAAAGATTAGTTGTTACATAGTCCCCCAAAAGATGACTTTCCATGTCTGAAGTATAGGGCAAGACCGAGTGCCCTGCTCTGAAACAATCACCATGAGGTTTCCTTGGCAGCTGGTTTGACAGTGGTTAAGAGCACTAACACTCTGCATGTGAAAAAAGTACTGACACACTAATGCTGTCTGAACTACAGATACTTTTACTCTATATGGAGAATAATAAAGAGAGAGTCATTATATTCAAACCTCAAGTTTGTCAGCTTATTCCTGTTCCATGGTAAATGTATAAGCAGTACCTGTACTGCTGTAGTGATGCCATATTTGAAGACTCCAGTTCCCAAAGCCAGAGGTTGTGGCAGTACTGTCCACACTGCCTGTGGATGAAAAACCTGAGCACCAGCCTCAACTTCAGGACTACACATGGAGTGTTTTCCCCAGTGAGCAGCTGCTGGTCCCGTCCAGCCTGCAGCCACTGCTGCCATGAGGTAAACAATAAATGCCAAGAGGCAGCAAGATGTCTTGAATATGTTTGGCACTGGAAGATCAGAGTTCTGCTGTTTCTTGTTAGAGAGTTCTGCTTTAGTTTGTATCTGAGATAAAACATCTGCATCCCGATACTGCACACCCATTTCGTGCTGAGAATATGGCATATTCAAGGATTCATTTGGCTTCAAATCCTGGCTTTTCCAACTTGGTACCTGCTTTTTTACAGTGAGCCCTGAATCTCAAGGATATTTGGATCCAATCTACTACATCTATAAGTTAGTTGCAAAAAAGAATCCTCCAAGGTTAAAAGTAATGTCATTTGGTAATTTCCAAAAAGCGTAAGTAATTATTTAAGCTCAGTTATAATCTTTCTTTTCACAGAAAATGCTAACAATTCATTAACACTTTTAATATTATATTATGTGTTTCACTCCTTTGGTAAATGAAATGTTTATGTGTTGCTTTCACAATTTTTTACAATTACTTTTTGCCAGAACCGTAACAAATGTTTTGGACCATTCTCCCATAATCAACATTTGACAAACTGACCATAATCAACAGAGTAAGCCCACCAAGTTTGAGTATCAAATTAAAAACTATGCTGCCAGTTAATTTGTGGAATGCAACAGCTGACAGAAAAAAAAAATCTTCTTTCCAGAAGGCTAAATGGATCATTCTCACTGACTACGAAAACTATGCAGTTTGGGTTATTTTCTGGAAAGAAAGTAACAAAATAAGCTGGAAATAATATTTTTTTTTTAAAAAAAAAAGCTGTATTTTAAAAGTGCAGTATTTCTTTGCTTAATCTCTTTTGACACTGTATCATTTCTTCAAAGCTATTATGTTGAATGGACATGGAGCTAATGTTAGACCAAACCTTCCCTCCATAGATGGTTTTGCAGCATTTTCAGGGTACATAAAGGTAAAACTTTGCATAAGACTTGAAAAAATCAAGAACAGCTCCATTTTTGCCAACTGCTCGCCCATGCACACACGTTTACCTAAAGAACAGTTAGAAGAGAGGTATTACTGGCTTTATACAGTTGACCAATTTGTTAACACACATGTAATTCCTGTGCTACCTTAGTCCAAAAAAGGCTCAAACTACTGTTAAGCTATGACCTCTGAAGCTCTGGCCTCCTGTATTTGAGTCTAAGCATTGCTCAGCTGTACTAGTTCATATTAACAATATTTACATCCACAGCAAAAGCAGTATTAAAGGACAATTCATAATTTCTGCCTGGAGACTAGCTCTTTAGGAACCCAAACCATTTTTCAAGCCACCAACTGTAATAATAAATCTACTTATATAATTGGTCCTATGTGCAACTTTTACATCTCACCCCCAAGGCCCTACACTTGAAACACCACCACCCACTCACCCAGCTAATGACTCCATGTAGATTATCTTACCCATTCCAAAAGGAATGAATGACTCTTTCTTTATCAGCTGGCCATTTTCATCCAGAAATCTTGATGGCTGAAATTCATCTGGCTTCTCCCAGATGTTAGGATCTCTGTGTACTGACCACAGGTTGGGCACAATCACACTACCCTTAGGAATTGTATATCCCTGCAGCACTTTAAAAAAAAGCAGAGACAGTAATGTGACAAGTTGCTAGAAGAAAACATGGGAAAAATAGCAGTAAAAAGACAACAAGAGGATGTCACAAAAAATTATATCTATCCCTAGCTGTGGGCTGCAAATGTAGCAAAAGCTGAAGGCAAAGGTGATCTCTGCTACCCTGCTTGAGTCAGAATCAAACAAGAGCAGCTGGAAAGACACCAAGTTTTACCATCAGCTTCTGCACAGGGCAGGAAGCAGCAGTTGTCAGAAATGCACTCTGCAGCACCCAAATACTGTGACCCACTTTCCTCCTGCTCCTGTGCTGTCCCAGAGCCCCACCGCAGTCAAAGGATGGATTTTGAACTGTTGTGACTCAATGGTTTTGAAATTACTAGTCTCGTTTCAGCTGGTTGCACCTCACTCTCCTGCAAATCAAAACATTTAGAAAAGCAGATCAATTCAGTAATAGGTTTAAAAGTAGAGTATTGCTCTCTCACACTGACTTTGGCCAGTGCTCAGCTATGTTTATAAAAACACACAGATGAGCTGGAAGGCAATATTTCTTAATGTTTTCTGTATATGTGGAGGTCAGTAGTATAAGCCTTTAGCAAACCAATTACTCTAAACTGATGTTTTCAGACCTCTGTGTCAGAATGCCAAGAACAGCTCCGCAGTTTCAGGTACAAAGGTGGAGTCTCAGCTGCCAGCTATGACTTAGCACACTAGTCAATACAAGCTGACCCCCAGAGAAAAAAATCACTCAAGATTAGAAAAACTGCTGGATGTCAGGTCAGACATGCTGCTTACATAGAGAACTATGTCAAGGCCTCCTGCTCCCTATAAAGAGCACTTTACATATTTGTTTTACAGGTTTAATACATAAATGAGGTCTCTGTAAATTATCACTAGATGTCCCATCAGATCTTCAGATGAATCCCTAGATGTCCCATCAGATCCCAGAGGAAATGCTATAGTAACAAGTCTCTAGGAATGCTTACCAGCAGTTTCTGAGGCCATTCGAGGAATAGAAAGGGGAACAACTGCAGTCATCCTCTGCACTTCCATAATGGTTGCCTCTGTGAAGGGCATTTGAGCCTTGTGAGCAAGAGAGGGAACTTTGTCACGTCCTAGAACTGCTTCAATTTCTGCATGAACTTTTTCTATTCAAAGGGAGCAAGAAAAATAAAGAAGTCAAAAGACATATAATGTGAGAAGACATTTCAATTTCATCTGACTGTGCTTGCTTAACTGTTTACATAGATTTCTCAAAAATTACTTCAAGATGTGATTCCTAGCTGAAATAGCTATGCCAACATTAGCCTTAGGAACAGACTCAGCTAAGAAGAAAACAGCCAAGCACAATCTTGACAACAGTCAAGAGTAAAGCTACTGAGCTGACAGACATTGCTAGCACTTCAGTATTGGAAAAGTACAGGTCAAGTTCTGTTGCTACTCCAAACTCATAATCTTATTTTGGTAGTTTAATTATGCATTAACTTGGATGATGAAAACATCAAGCTTCTGCTTTGCAATTAAAAACTTGAACTGTAAGAGTGTGCCTGAGCATGAAGAGATGGGAAAGTTTTTCATGCAGTTGCTTTAGATACTTCATTCTGGTGCTGTTACTGCAAGCATTGAAGCCATTTAACTTGTTCTTGCCATTTCCTACTTTCTATTCACAGAGCCTAAACTCAGCTATTTCCCCCAAAGGCAGGAACAGATGCTCCTTTCCCAGACAGCCCTTATGCAAAGTCAACAAAGTTAATGAGATTATCAACTTTCTCATTCATTGGGAGCAAAAAAAAAATCAAATTATTTGCTTGCCCCTTTCATTTTACTAAAGGCTCAGCATACAAGTAATTCTCTTCACAGAGGTTTCCAAGATTCAGGATTTGCTTCACCTATGTACATACAGGATGATGTTCCTTTTCTTGCAGGTAACTTGCAATCTGGCTACACCAAAAAAGATATTCTTGAAAAAGGAGACCTCTACACTAACCTTTATTCAAAAATAATAGAAGTCAGTTTTCATTTTTTACCCTTTATGTCCTGCATACTTTGTGGTTGTTCCGCTTGCCTTTTCCAACCAGGCTGTTGATACTCTGAGTTTTTGTTCTTTTCTCTCCTTAGCAGTGATACAAGATTAAATAAAAGCTCAATGCAAAAAAAACCTGTCCCGGTTTCCCGAGCAGCATCCCCAAGTGCTGCCTGAACTGTATCTAAGGAGCCGCTGCTGCCATCTACTGGGTTTGCCCCAGAAGAAAAGCTCATGCATGAGGAACATCAAAAAACACAAAAAATACAGCAAGAGATGTGCTGACAGAGCGGCTCACCAGTACCTCCTTTGTGGGGGTTTGCTACTTTCATTAGGGACATATCATAGCCCTATATTCAGGCATGTATCTTCACAGTAATCTAAACAAAAAAAATTTTCAATAGATTAAACACAAAAAATTAATGAGACTGTCTCATACCAAATGTCACACCAGTGCTTTATCCCGAATAACTCATTTGTTCAGAATTTCTAAAAATACAAGGAACTATATAGACAGCAGTCAAACTTCTCCTCACATTACCAGCTGCAAAATATAAACTCCAGCAGTCTCTGCAACAGCATGTTATTTGAACTGTTACACAACTTTTCATATATTTAAAAATCTCAATGATCTTCAGAAATCAAGGACCAAAACAAAGTCGGGGAACAGAACAAACCAAATACTCCCCATGGCTTCACTATACTGTCCATCCACATTATTCTCTATTTCTGTGTAAAAAGCAAAACCATTCTCCAAAGAGAAAAATACTTATTTTTCCTCTGATAGCCCTTAGTTTTCTTTCCAAGACTGCAAGCAACTTTTGCTACTTATAAGGGATACACAATGCAGGTATTTTCTCTAGGGAGGAAATACATTTAAGAGAAATGTATTACCAGGAATAAAAAAAAAGGGCCCATACATAGCTCCAAGGCATTCAGGATACTGAGCATATTTAGATTACTTGACAAGAACCAGAGCGTAAGAGGATATCAGAGATAGGTAATAAAACTGTTAGAGACCAGCAGAAAAGTGAAAATTGACTAGCACATAGACATACAGTACCAGGCAGAAGGAAAAAAGTTTAAAAAACCAAACACAAATCTCTTCTAGATTCCATCTGTGTAATTTAGAATGCATCTAATCCATGTAACTGTATATCAAGTCAAGCAGTGAAAACACACAACATTAAAACAGAAGAACATGCCTATGGCAATAAAACTTGACATTTGTTCCCAGTGAACTCTCTCCCATGTACTGAACTGGTGACCTGTTTTGCAGTTTGGTTGACTTTATGCAATAAACTATGATCTTGACCTATTTAAAGAGATTTTTCCAAACAGATCCAACTCAGGGTAGATGAGACTACTACCAGTCATGACCCACTTAGTTCTGAAAAATTCCAAAACCAGAGATTTTTTTAACTCTCAGGGCAATCGGTGTAACTCCTTTGCCATGGTGACAGGGCAATTTATTTTCCTAGTATCTGATCAGAATTTTCTTATTGTAGGTTGTTTCCATTGCTTCCCTTCCCTCCGCTGCACACCTCAGGGGAGACTGCCTCCATCTTCTTAACATCTTTTGATCAGACAGTTGTAGATAGCATAAGGTTTTCCCACAGTGATCCTTCCCTAACACTGAACAAGACCAATTTGTTCTGCCTCTGTTTTTGTCCCCTCCATCCTTCATCATCAGCAACCCACCCGACTGCCTGCCCTAAGCACTCAAGACTGACAGGGAGAGGCCCTCTAACCACACTGGCAGCTGGTGCTGTGCATTTGTGCAAGTCCAGTTTGCTTAAGCTATCTCTGATTTGATCTTCCTCTAGAGCAGGTAGTGTTCTACTTCCCCAGACCCTGCTGCCAGGCTCAAGAACCTCCCTGCTCAGGGAGCTATAAAAGCAGACCTCAGCACTATGGTCTTCACACATCTTCTATCACTGCTACATACCTGGAATGTCATAACTGCCAAAGTTTTTCAAACATGCTGAAGTTCCCGGAATTGCTTGGGAAAAATAAAGTTGTCCCAAACCAGAAGAAATTCACAGATTAAAGGGCCATTTAACACTTATATATACCATTAACCCAGAAAATCATCATGGAACAGCAGGATAAGAGATGCCCGATTACATACCAGCCTTTCAAATCATACATACAACACGAACCATTGGCCCTCCAAATGATTTCTTCACTGTCACTGCCTGCTTCTGTTTCCAAGCATTCATCTAGAGCTTTACAGTCTGGAATAAATCACCTAGAATAAAAGTAATCTTACCTTGTACTTCAGGGTAAAGAGACATGTAGAGCAGGCACCACAGCAGTGTGTTGGAAGTAGTATCTGTGCCCGCGATGAAGAGATCACCGATGATAAAAAACAGGTAATCATCATTAAAACTGCTCTCCTTGTTGTTCTTCTCTTCTTCTGCATGGATGAAGTACATATCAATGAAGTCCCTGGGATTTGCTGCATCCAGCGTATCCCTGTGCTGGGCAATTATTCTCTTCAGAAAAGCAGTAATGTCTAACTCAGTTTGCCGAAGCTCCCGGAAAGGCCCAAAGGGAAGGTAGTAGAGCCAAGGGCAGATGTTGACCAGGACCATGTAGCTGTTCACGCTCAGCTCCAGAGCGCGGGCCATGTTCTTCAGCATCGTCTTGAACTCATCATCCTCGTAGTTAAAACGCTTGCCAAAAGCCATGGAACAGATAACATTGGACACCGCATTGCGAATGATTGGGAAGGGATTAAATGAATCCTTTCCATGCTTCAGCATTTCCTCCTTTACAAAGTTCAGCTCTTCTATGATTTTAGGCTCTAAGCTGTGTCTCCCTACTCCAAAATGACGCAGCGTTGAGAGAGAGAATTTCCTTTGTTGCTTCCAGACAGGGCCATAAGGTGCAAAAATAATACCTGAAAGAAAAAGGGAGAGACTGAAACCAAAATGCCTAGCTTTCAATTAGAAATAGTTAGCTATGCCTGCAACCCAAGAGCCAGAAGAGAAGGAAATGATGCATAGCAAATCTCTCTCAAGCACCTGGTCTAGGAGCTAAAGGGAAAACACAAGGTTCCTTATCATAGCTTTTGGAAATCCTGTCCCTCCTTTTCCTCATCACTGAAATGAATATTCAAGTTACAGCACTAGTTTCATTAGACTTTGCAAGACATAAATAGATGGAGAAGAGGGAACAGTTTGTCTGGGATATATGTTAGATACAGCCTTTTCTCCCAATGTCCTGAGACATGAACTTCTTTAGCAACAGAAGACATTAAAACACAAACTGATTTGTATTCCCCCACTTCGTGTTATACAAACTTCTCAATACTTTTTGCAAGTGTGTCTATTACAAGTGAGCTTTAGCTTTAAGTTACAATAAAAATACAGGATACTCGCACTGTAAGAAAATTGGGAAGGTGAAGACAGGTTCAGAAACACTCGGCAAAACCCTGCCTGATATGCATCTCAACAGTTTTGATGCCCCTAGGCACTTGTTCTGCATGATTATGTCATTATGAAACACCATTTAAATTAAATCCCTATTACTCACTTTCAAACAGAAACATCTCTTATGTTGAATTAAAAGACCACACCAAAGACACCACAGGGTAACAAATACACAACCTGCAATTTCTAATGTACTCCATGGTTAACCTGAGAAAGTTTAGTCATCAAACATGATCTAGTTCTGGATTTTTTTTCTTCTAGTAAAATGACACCATTTTTTGTTTCCAGGAAAAAAAAAAAAGTTACTTTGTTAAAGCAACATCCATTCTTCAGTCAACTGCAAACCTTAAAATTGAATTTAAAAGGAGAAATGGCCATAAGAAAATAGAAGTAGTACATAAGTACTAAAAGATGCACCACGTTTCAATATTTAACATTACTTACATTTTTATTACAAATGAACATTTCTATTAATGTTCCTAGCTCTTAATGCTAAAAGAATACAAACACATGACCTAGCTTAAAACGTCCTAAACAGCATTAGGAAGAGTCAGGACAAGCTCAGAAACAGCTGAATTTCATCTTTGCATGAAGACATTCCTCAGGCAATCTATTCAAATGCCCACTTCCTGGCCCTTCAAAAAACAGAACCGAAACTTCCCAGATTCCCTCTCTCAAGTGTTTTCTGTTAGCACTGGTGTCCTCAAGTAGGTTAAGTGAAAAAACAGGAGTATTTGGGGCTGAATTTGGCCAAGAACCAAGAACCCTGGGTTTCCACAGTTTGTGGCTGGGTTGCAAAAGAAACATGGATTTCTTGGAACAAAACAAAGTTATCACTATTTCTATCCTGCAACAAATATCTCCAAAACAGGCTATGCTTCCACAGTCTCTTCCCTTTTTTTTTTTTTTTTTTTTTTTTTTTTTTTTTTTGGTTAGGAAAATTAGTTTTAGGATCCAAATACTTTCATAAAAGAAAACAGATGTATTGTCTTGAATGTAAAAGAGACTTGCCTAGGCCCACAGAAAAGCTAACACCAACAACAAACCTCGCCACACGCAGTGAGCCTCTCCAGCAGTCCTGCAGAGAGCATGGGTGTTTTCTGATGTCCCTGAGCCCCAGACTGCTGCAGAATACTGACAACTGATTTGTAAATTGGGAAAGAATTACACAGAAGACAGATTAAGGAAGAAGGAAAGCATAAAGACAGAATAACAGAGGTAACTCTCAACTGCATCCCTACCAAGCTACAATAATGGAATAGTCCTTTGTTAATTTCAAAGAAAATCTGCCGGCCCTAAAAAGCCAAGTTACTCAGCACAGACATCTCTACTCTTAAAAAAACCCAAACAACAAAATTAACCTCCCCTGTAAACAAATTAATGCAAAGCAAAACAAAACAAACAGCAAGAAAAAAAAACAAACCTAAAGGACATAAAATAATAAATTCGGAAGTAACAATAACCAGGATTTCATGCTCACTACAGAGGCCTAATCTCTACGAGCTGTTAATGAAACCCTTTCAATGCAACCAACAAACTCACAAAACCAGAGAGTTCATTTTATTCCCCCTTTTTACACAAAAAAAAAAAAAAAATCAAATCCTCACAAGAAGCAAAGGCTTACTTACTCCTCCATCCCCTTTTTTACAGCTAGCTCAAGTGCTGCTACAATACTGGGAACATGCATAAACACAGCACTCATGACATTTAATAACATTCTACTTCTGTATTGTCAGATGTCCACATGTGGATGGATATGTACAGTGGCAGACAACCACTCTGACTCCATGTACTCTACAGATTCAGTCTTTGCTACCTCTCGTAGCTTTAGAATACAAAAAACTAAAACACTAAAATTAGACCACAAAAATATCTGGTTTTCCCCAGTCTACTACTTCTCTTTCTGCAGACATATGTGATAATTAATTAAGAATTAAGAATTGATACTACCTTCTCCCTGAAGTTATGGCACTTTCTATGCAGCCAAGAAGGCCTCCCTCACTTACTAATCAAGTTGCTGAAATGTAGTGTTTGATATTTGTGATACTTCTACCTGCTCTCCCCAGGCACAATTATTTTCTTTGCATCTTACATGCAACAGAACCACACAGCTGAGATAAGCCCCTCTTTCTTCCATACCATACCTAGCAGGGCAGCTCAAGGTAAAGACAAAACTATACCAGCAAATGTAGCTTAGAAGAAAGTATCTCTGTAAGCTCATACCACAATAGCTCACTTACAGAATGAAGGAACCCAAAGAACCCAAGGACATGCAGGAACCCAAAACGGACACTAAACCTCCCAGAGCTGTAGTACCCAAATTGTGAATGGTAGATCTGAAGTTACCCATCATCCTGTCTTTATTGTTTCTTTTCCTAGCACATACTAACATAACTGCTGCTGTCCCTACCTGCAGAAATATTTCAGCCACAAACTCCTGAAATTATCTCCCAAACCAATCTTAAGAGGCCTCCAGTTTGAGTGCTGTAACCCATCTGTCTCCCCCACGAACCACAGATGAAAAAAGCAACACTCGTTAGCACAAACTCAGCATCGCAGAGGCTCAGTCATCTCCTCTTGCCACCACTAAACCCAAGGCAGCACAGGGACAGCATCTGCCACTTCCACTGGCATTTGGAGAACCAGCTTGCAGGGGGCAGTGGCCCCACTGCCCATTTTCACCCTTTGTGCACTCAGAAGACATCATCACCCTTGTGGTTCGCTGTACAATACTCCTACATCTGTGGCAATCCAGCATGCTGCTAACACGAGCACTATGGAACAGCTGGGGATGTTGTATGGACTGCTGGGCAGCCTGATGCTGTAGTCCTCATGCCCAAGCACAGCTATGGTGACCTTACAGATAAAACCAAGCCCAGAGCAACACAATGTCCCTGCCACAGTGCAACACAGCCAGGCACTGTCCCTGGGCTTGCTTGTAGCATGCTTTGGCCATGGACAACAGGTTCCTGGTACATCCAACTCTTCTGGAGCACCCACTGGTGGAAGCTGCAAACTGTCCTGGCTCCTCTTTGGTTCACCATATTCTAAAAGGTCTGACAGAGAACAAGAAACATATGACATTCACGACATTCAAGGGAAAAGAAATCTACTATGGGTCTGAATATTAGGTTTTACAGCACTGGTAAAATTATTTAACTCCTCTTCCCCTTTCCTTCACCAGTTCTTGCTGAAGTACTGTACCTAAAAATACTCACACATGATAACAACATGCCAGTAAGATCTGTCTTGGAACAATATCATTAAACCAACACAAAACATCATTTGTTTTTTTTATTCTTTAAACTGACTTCAGCAATGGTACCAGATAGCATTTTAATAAACAAGACCTAACCCACTCACTTTCTTTACTAGGGCAATTCTGAAATAGGAAAAAAAAAAAAAGGAAAATAAAAACAGATAAATGTTTCATGCACTTAAAAACCATAACCATGGAAAAAATAAAAAATAGGTAAGTTTCATAGCAAGCCAGCACACTAACAAGCCTTCTGTTGTCCACCTCCTAAACTGAAAAAGGGTTAAGTATACTTTCCTAAACACTGAGATCAGTAATGACCTAAAAACTAAACATGAAGAAATTCTACCTGCAGTAATGTCAGCATGTGTTTAAACCCTTCATGCCATTTTTCTGCAAAAGCTAGTAACTTTCCTTTGGACTCTTAAAAAAAAAGTAAAGGACAACCAAACCCAAACATGCTCAGTAAGTTCTGACAAGCAGAATAACGCACTTGCAAACATCTCAGCAACAGTAGCCTGCACAGAGGCAGTGCAGGACCACACAGCCATGGGACTCCACAGAAGCCTGATCTCTGCCACCGCTACCTTGGTAAGAACTGGGGAATTGCTCAGTACCACTGCCCAAATACTCGAAATTTCTTCCCTCCCACAGCCAAAATCAGAAAGCTCCCAGGTGACAGACCAGATGTGTCTTAAACCCCTGCACGAATGCCAGTCACGGAAACAACGAGGTTGGAAAAGACCTCTGAGATTGATTCCAACCTATGACTGAACCAACATGTCAACGGGACCATGGCACTGAGTGCCACGTCCAGCCCTTCCATAAACACCATCCATCACGGTGATTCCACCGTCCCCCTGGGCAGTTCATTCCACTGTCAAACCACCCTTTCTGTGAAGGAATTCCTCCTAATGCCCAGCTTAAACTTCCCCTGGTGCAACTTGAGGCCATTTCCTCTTGTCCTATCCCTTATTACCCAGGAGACCAACCCGCCCTGGCTACAAGCCTTTTTCAGGCAGTTGGGGAGAGAGATAAGGCCTCCCCTGAGCCTCCTCTTCTCCAGTCTAAACCACCCCAGCAGCTCCTCAGTCCCTTGGCCGTGCACAGAGCTAAAGGGATCAGGCACTTCAGTCACCCAGAGATGCTCTGCGGTGCACGGCTCAAGCACCGCCAACTTCGCGGGGATGCTGCACCTCAAGGCAGGGCGAGCTTCTCTCTGTCAGCAGCAGGGCGAGGGACGTACGCGAGGAGGAAAAGGCAGGTAAATAGCTCAGTCCGCAATCCGTGGGAATTATTTAGAAATTTCGGCAGAGCAGCCACGGTCCCGAGCAGCCCCCGCTCCGCAGCATCACCGCGGCCATCACCGGGTGTGCGGCAGCTCCCCGGGCGCTTACCCTTGTGGTGGGTGATCATGAGGACGATGGGCACGGAGGGCCGGTCGCTGAACACCTCCGCCTTCTGCACCAGCGCCTCCCGCACCGCGCCGAAGGTGTTGAGGATGATGAATGGGCGGCTGCCCACGAAGAGCCGGAAGATGCTGCCGTACATCTTGGTGAGGCCGGTGAGGAAGACGTGGGGCGAGAAGGCGGGGGAGAGCCGGTCGCCCTTCACATCCACCGCCCACCTGCGCAGCAGCGGAGGCGGCAGAAGGGCGAAGGCGAAGTTGCCCACGAGCGGCCAGGGCGCGGGGCCCGGCGGCAGCCCCGACAGCGCCCGCGGCCGCCGCCGCAGCAGCCAGTAGCAGCCGAGCCAGCACAGGGCCGCCAGCAGCAGCTCGGTGGCCGTGGGCGGCCGCAGCAGCCACGCCCGAGCTTCCGCGGCCGTCCCTGCCATCTCCGCGGGCGGCGGGAGCGGCGGGAGCGGCGGCCTCGGCCCGCCGCGGGCGCGTAGCGGTTTAAGATGGCGGGGGCGGGCGGGAGGCGCGGCCGGCGGCGCCCTGACCCCGGCCCGCCGCCTGTGGGCGGGGAGCGGGGCCGGCCCCACACCGCCCGCGGCCCGGCCCGGCAGAGCCGCGTCCCCCCCAGAACTCGTCTTAAGGGTAACTTCCCCCTCCCTCTAGTAAACACCTTAGTGCACTTATTCCAGCTGATCAGCAATATAAAATTTAACCCCTAGAGAGGTACATTGACTTGGAAAAAATGCCACTGTCTGGTTTTCCCAATAATTTGCTGCAGCACCAGTGTGTTTAGTAAATGATCTATATGCCTTCACTAACACAGAAAAGTATTCACGTTTTGCCCACAGTCCTTCTCCTTTAAAGTAACCCCCAAAAAACAAAAACAAAAAAAAGAACAGAAACAAGGGAGCTTGTCCATTAAAAAGGGTGTTGCTAAACAAACTTTTTTTTAAACAGTTGAACATTCAGTAAAGATAGTGACAAGTTGCTCATAAAATAATGGCTGAACTGTATTAAAAAGGTTTTATTGGAATTATACAGAAGTTACAGCAATTTCAGAAATACATAAAGCTTTAAATGGCCAAGGTCAGTTTTCATCTGAGCAATTAAGGCAACTGTCTCTTTAATCTAAACAACAAGTGGACATTTCACCAGCCATGGATTGAACAAAAGAGAAAGACTAAGAACAGACTTAGACTGGCAGAATAGAATACAGCTTTCATTTTGTCCATATTCGGCAGAAATTCAGCAGATAATTACAATGTATACAAATAAAATGCATCTATTAGAAAAAATATATAAAAACAGATGAAAATTTAGCTGAACTAAAGGTATTTCATATCTGAGTCTCCAGAAAAGTTTGTGGTGTATTGTGAAAATAAGAAGCTAAGGTATTCAGCACAGCTGAAACACATTACTGTTTTTGCCTGTTTTCTGTGTACAAGAGTAATCTAGCCTCACTTCCTTCAGTCTAGTCAAGAAGCTGAACTAGATTTAAAAAATGCCTTCCTTCCCTATGTATGCAGCTGGAAGTTTGGTTTCAGTGGCATATGGCCAATTCTAGGCTGTCCAGATATTAAACTGCACATTAATTTTGATAGAAAATGTGATTAATTTCAAAACTTTAAGTGATAAAATATAACTTTTCCTCTAACATATCGGTACATAAGTGGATATTTCAAGTTAAAATAACAGCTGTTGCAACATTAAAATCAGTTTCTGCAATTTAAATTAGAACCAAATAACCTCTTTTAAAAATATGAAATTAACAGTAAAACATATCAGGTACTTGACTAATATTCTGCATACCCCTAATAACTACATATACAAGCTTTAGCACTACAGTCCTTTCCTTGTAAATCCTTCCTATTCAGTCCTAGCATCAGTGTAATAAAAACCACACCTCCTTTAATTCTGCACTTAAGGAAAAACCGTTCTTCAAACTCTCCTACCCCTGAGGAATCAAAACCATATGGTGACACTTTTAACGGGTCAAAATATAGCTCCATGCAACAAGCAAACAAAAATCCCCACTAGAGTAAAGACTACCAGGAAAAAAAAACAAAAACAAAACCAAAAACAAAACACATCTAAAATAGAATACTTCAAAGGAACTAATTTTTCTTTAAAGATAACCAAGTTACAGAGTTAAGGCCCAAGCAGAAGCATTGGAAGTTTAACACAGTAAACTCACAAAAGCAACGTAACATTCTTTGCTCAAACTTAATCTTTGAATCCTGTCAATGCTTAGGACTGTTGACCAGCTGTTCTACACAGCTGCTTAGTTAGCACCCATTCTCTTCAAGTATGGGCTGTAGTTTTATATGCTTTATTTGAGCTTGCAGGCAACTTTTGGATTTTTACTTCCACAGGCACTTTATTAATAAGAAACACTCTCCTTGTCAAAACCACATTTAAAATATTTGAAAGTTCTGAGCTGCACTAGTGCACTGAAACATGTTTCTGTAACACAGCAGCTAAAGCTAAAAAAACTCAGTTTTGGCCAAGTGCATGTCACATGCTCATAAATGTGTTTTTGCAGAACATTGAAACATGCAGCCATTTGCCTCTTAACAGTTCTGTAAATATTGCACCTTTTTTTGTAAATTAAAAAAAATATATAATCCATTTTCTCTGAAGCATCTAGTAATTAAAGTAGGAAAATGATATTTCAATGTGGCTTAGCACTATTACAGATTACTTTGTTCAATCTTTGGCTTTTCCAAGGGTCCTACTATAAAAGCAGGCACAGAGACAAGTAGGACAACAATCCAAACTATTGTTCAGACAACAAACCCCCCCCCCCCCCCCCCCCAGCCCTGGTTTTATCCTAGATGGTGCACTTATTTCTGCATTAAATTAAGTTATTCTACACATGGAATATTCTTTGCACTGAAATTCCATAAAATAGATCTTTGAGAACCCCATTTACTTCCTGAAGTGCTGGGTGGAAGTGGTTAAAGAGAATTTATTCTAGTATATGAAGGATAACCACTTAGGGCACAACCATTTCAGAGCAGAGGGATGTGCTGCAGTGCCACCGGTGCACCTGGGCATGGCACCCGCTCTGCACCTTCATGTGTCCAGGTGAATTAAGGGCATCCTGCTCATTGAAGAGCTGACTACAGAAGGATTGCCATAGCTGTCACAGGCAGATACTTTCACAACTGTAAGCTCACAAGTAAGGGGCCTTTAATAAGAACTAAAGGCTCGGTATTCTCTGTGGATAGAAAGTGTAGGTACTGCTGCCCAGAAATGCTTCTTGGAAAGATCTGGAAGTGCACTGTCCATTTTATGCAATAAAATCACAACCAAAGGGAGGGGGACAGCAACAGTAACTTCTGCAACAGAAGGCACAAGACATTTTTTCGTCTTAAGAAAGAGTTGCTTGTGAAGCTTTCAAACAAAGCTAGAAAATTACTTTGTTGTTTCACAATCTAAGCAATCTAGTTTAAGGTTCCTTCACATGTTTTTGTAATGTCATACTGTGAACTGCCTTGACAATTACCTTGTTTCACTTCACCTCTTTAAATACCTATATGGTCATGTCCATCACAACTTGTTTGGGATTTTTAAAGTTTCAACAAAATATACACCTACACTGCATAATCAAGTGTCCTCCTAACACAGCTTTGTCCATTTCACATCCTCTCCCTCTATCTCCAAGGCTTTAACAGTGATGATGAAGACAGAGAATTATTTTATTTCAACTACCAGCCTGTCCCTTAATCCTACCTATTGAAATTCTTAGATTTTAGACTGAGTTTCAGAAGATTAGCTATCCTAAATGTATGAAAATTAAGAATTGGACATGTGATTTAGAACAATATACACTCCTACTGTTTTCCTACATTAAAATACAATTTTTTACCATTTTTATATAAAACAGAAATAGAAAAGCATTGTATTTATATAAAAAGCATTTGGAACAGGCTTAAAATGTAGAGAAATTTTATTTTATTCAAAGGTGTCAACAACAGCTTTCCTTAGTGTTCATGTGTAATAAGAGAATACCAGCTCTTTATAATATTTGAGATCATTAGCACCATAAATGGATATAAAGTTTTTGTTTTTTAAAGATGTGGGTGGTTATGTAAATAGTCCAGCTGTATTCATTAGTACACAGGTTGACAATAAAATCTCAACTTGTATGTGTCAAGTAAACCACACAGGACAATTTCTTCAACATGTTTTACCAAATTCACATTTGACAGTGAAGTGATCATGACAGACAGCACCTCTGGAGAGAAAAGCTACAAGATGCTCCCATTATTGCTTTTTTAAAAGTACAGCTAGTGCAATAGTTGCTTTGGATTTTTTTAACACAATGAATAGATTGCAACACAAATCACAACTCTAGCTCTAGTACCTCTTGCGTGTACACAGCAAACTGTAACACTCAGTTACCTGACAAAGTATCAGTTATACAGTGTCATCCTGAAAGTTTTACAACATAAAAGCCAACTCTTGCTAATTGTGAAGAATTTATATGAAAATGGCACCAAATTTGCAAAGATCAGTAGACACTACAGCACCAAAGGTTTCTCAGTTTGTTACTGTAGTAGTCTGCTGCATGGTGTTTGCAGAACTGGACCCTGAAGCTAAAGAACATCCTATGAGCTTCTTACCATGCGTGCATTACAGCATTCTTATATTACCTTGGAGGGTCCCTCACCAGCCAGCATCTTTTCTTGCCTAGTTTTTCCAAGGTTGGATATACAGCTCCAATTGACATAAAGAGCTATGGATACCCAGGATCCAACCTAGGAGAAGTCACACAAGAAAAGCTGTCAGCTGACAAGGATGAAACCACGTTGCAGCCAAAGTGAGGTCCTGTGCTGTTTTTAGGGAAGTCTTGAGAGTTTTCAAAGTCACATGGAAAACATGAGAACCACAGCCACCAAACCATTATTTCTGCTTTTACTTTCAGGTTCCTTGGTATAACCCTGACCTCAAAAGCTAGCAGAACCTTTTTCACATCTCACACATGCTCTCCTAAATCACGAAAATAAACGCAAACAAATGGGCTAAACATTTAAGATGATTCCTGAGGGAAAAGAAGTACATCCTACCACGTTAGGTTTTGAAACTTGAAATTATTTTCAAGTAGTAATTGTGCAAGGATGTGTCTGATAAGAATGCCTTTGGCTTTAGGGTTAATTATGAAGCCTTCTCAAATGTAAATCCTACTCTTCTGTATTGAGCCATTTAGAAAATACAATTAGTAGAAGCAGAGGTAGACAGGAGTGTAAAGCAGCACAGGCTTCAGCGTAAGCAGCATTTTGAGTGGCAACAAACTGAAACAAGTGGAATGCAAACCTAGTTTTTACAGAAGTAACAAAGCACTGCTAAGTTACTCAAAATGTAAGAGGGGTTGGAGTTCAGTAATATATTTTAAGGTTCATACACAAACACTTCAATGACAGAGGTAAAAGTAAGCAGGGAGATAAATTTCCATTTGGTATTCTCAGCACACTTGCCATCTTTAATGAAAAAAAATTTAGAAAGCAAACAGTGCTGCTCATCTTAAATGCAACTCACACCTGAAGTAATACCCAATTGTATGCTCTGTTGAATTGGAATACAGCTCTCTGATGACTGGTTTTACAGAAATCTGCCTTTTCAGCCCCATTATAGCTTTGACGTTTAAGTGACCTTCACTTTTTAGCTATTGCCAGCTTTAGTACTGCACTGTCAGTCCAAAAGAAGCTCAAAAGGACAGGTACAGAATCCAATATTGCTTATGCCAGAAAAACCCTTTCCACATCCATGTGCCTGTGTGATGCCTGACCCCAACTGCTCGAGATGCTTTTATTTCAGACTAACTTCTGACCACTTTTTCTCTTAATTAAAAAAAAACCACAAGTCATCTTCAAACATATCTTTCAAAAATACTTTGTGAAAACTGAACTCAATTGGCACAAAGGAGATTCTTCTGTAGTAATTCTTTGCAGTGTCACAAATGCTAACCTCCTAAAGACCTATTATGCTGAGAGAAAATGCAAGAGCTAACATTATTTTTTAGGCACAGCTTGGAAGAAGACTATTTCTCCTAGAAGAAACCCATGTACATACACCTTACAGGCAGCAAGTAAAGGACAAAAACACTCACTCCTCATCCAGCAGAAGGACTGGGTCAACCACTACAGAATCATTTTAAAAAGTGCAGACATTAATTATAATAGTGTAATAAAGCATCATTTTTCAACTATAGTACAGATAAGACTGCATGTAACATGCAGCCAATATAATTTTAATTCAAAAAGTCACACACTGCTCATCCCAGCAGGAAGCAGTTGGCCCTCTCCTCCTACCTAGTTTGCATCTTAAAGGTTAGCATAGAGCCAAGAGCCCCAGAAAAACAGCTAGCTATTTGCTCAACTCCAAGTTTTTTGCAATTAAAAAGTTTTCATTGAAAAACAAGTCAAACCTTTGTGGGTTTTTAATCACTGATTTACAGTGTTTCATATACATGTTAGAGACCACACAGTATTGTTACTTCATCTTTAAAAATCATTCAGGCACTGAGTGTTTAGTTAGGAAAGATGAGTTCAGAACTGGAAAGTTTCCTTGCAATACATGAGCTGCCTGTATCCAGCCTCACAATCTTATGTGCTGCTGTCTAGGTTAATAAGATTTAATCATATGGTTAAATCCATGGAAACTGAAGCCAACTGGAAAAAAAAACTGCATTGTGTTTTAAGCATTGCAGCACTTCATTCTTGTTTTAGAAACTATTAGTGACAGCTTGTAGGAACAACTTATAAAAGACTGCTAATAATATTTAAGTACTTTAATCTCCAAGCATTTCTCACCGAGTTCAGTTTTGTTTTTAAACTGTAAGTTATGGATGAGAGCCAGGACAGATACACAGCTGTACCACAGAAGGATGTGCTTAATACTGCTGTTTCCTTATAGGTCTGGGTTGTTTTGTTTTTTGGGTTTTTTTGTTTGGTTGGTTTTGTTTGTTTTTCCAGAACTATTATACAATTTAAATCAACACTTCTTGCAAACTAGGTGTAGTTTTAGCTCAATTTCATGCAAAAAGCAATATATGATCATCTACTTCAGTGTTTTCATCTGCCTCCCTTTTCCTTATAAACACTACAAAAAAGCCCTTTGTCTCTATTCTGTTTCACAGCACTTTTCTCTGGATTCTGAGCAGCATCATAGAGTGGCACATGAAGGCTTACTTGTCAGCAAAGTTACTTGAATGGCATGCTAGGATATTTTTCTCATGTGTACATTCAAATACTCATTTGAATGATGCCTAATAGGAGTGTCTACTTTTAAGATCCCTATTATCAGTAACTGAATTTAAGACATTGCTTTTACAATGCCTGCAATAGAACACTTCAATACAGAAGTATTCAATCTCATAGCATCACTCTAATTTCGTGTGCCAGTTTTAGGCAAGACCAAAACATTTATATTGTAAAATACCAAGATGACAATGAAGTTTTACAACTATTACATCTGCCAGTAAGGCAAAATGGTTCCAGTCCATCTGGCAGCTTGGATCCATTTTCAAAATAAGCCCATGAATCTTTAAGAGTCAAGGTTTATGCATTAAAAAAAAAAAAAACCAAAACAAAAAAACCAAAAGCACAGAACACAAAAACCCCACTAAGAAAGAAAAAAAATCCTGCAAACAAACAAAAACCAAATAAAGCTATAGGAAAGGTCGTTTGAAGTTAATGGAAAGACTTCACCTTGCACTGAAGCTAACGGATCTGTCTCTAGGACAGTAAATCCCATCTAATGAAATGAGGAAAAGAATCTGGGTTAGTACCAACCAACTCAGGATAAACTGTCTAGCCAGATACTACTGATAGGAGAAAGCCAGAGATTGAACAGATTCTGATTTAAGACCCTAGTAAACAGATTTGCAATAATCCAATTAAGAGAATAGTCTCATCTCTTTTAAGACTTCCCAGTTCTGTCTCTGTTGCCGAGCTTTATTTCTCTATTACATGAAGGCAGTGTATTTTAACATAATTTTTTTTATCGTTTTCCTCTCTCCCAACCAGCTGTTTTTTGTCTTTTTTTTTTTTTTTTTTTTTTAAGGAGGGAAGCAAATCGAGTACTAGGGTTCACAGCAATGTTTAGCACAGCAATTTTTGCTACTATGCCACCTGTGGTGATCTTTTCAAAAAACAGCAGAAAAGGATGACTAACAGTACCATTTATGTCCACATGGGAGTGCTAAGCACGTACCGAAAAAGGTGTCCATTTAAAGTGCTTTTAAGTAGACGCTAAAAAATTCTGGCATTTGGAGTAAGCATCGGTAGCAATAGCACTTAGCAGCACATTTCTTTAAATGCTCAAGTTAACATTTAAAATACAGATTTAAATTTACGCTAGGCATTTTAAGAAAGCTCACCAGCATTTAAGTCATACTGATCATCAGGTGTACCAATGTAGTGGGTTGTTTTTTTTTTTTCATTAAGTGTCTGTAAAGTTCAACATGTAAAAGCTCTTCAGTTAAGAAGAGCACGTTATAGTCACAGGAAAGGGGCACCCCACATGACATAGGACAAATATTACTGTAACCAGGAAAAAATAATTAGTGGCATACTGCAAAGTATTGGGCACATACAGACCAAATACTATACCAACCACTTGATGGCAGGCCTACGGGGAAGTCAAAATTTCTCCTTTTTACTTACTGCAATCTCTTGCCTCTTATGATGAAATTATACTTTAAGCTTCATGGTATTTGTATACAGTGATCACCAAGATGTTAAAATTATTAATTTTTACATGACAGTTGTGGTTTGTATTGGATAAACAACTGTAACAGTAAGAACTAGAATATACCATTACTTATTTTATCACCTTGCATATAGGTCTAAAGAGTTGTCAAATACAGCTATACTATCCAAGTTTGTAAAAGCACTTAAAAGCTATTAAGAGCATAGAAAACTGGGGCTTTCTGCTACTTAAACACATATATCCCTTTGAGACCTTTCATACATTGGATAAATATTAAGTACTTAAGGGAGGACTGAGCTGGAACAGGAATCGAGTATTTTGAGCTAGAGCTGCTACTTAAACTTTCCTGTTGTATTACAATAGAAGTCTCTATCAAATTCAGCAGTGGAATGAAAGCTCACACAGCCTAACAAAAGCAGAGTCTTGGTTCTATTTCATTCCTGTTTCTGAAAGAAAAAAATGTGAAAGTGATAAGGGTAAAAAACCCCAAACACTTCATCCTCCATGAAGAAAGCCTACTTTGCAGATCTATTACAGAAGCCCCACTGTCAAAGTGTTTATTTTTCAGCCACCAGATGAAAACCACTGCTTAAGCTCCTCAGGTAATGCCTTTCATCATGCTATTTTCAAGGCACAGTGACTACTAATGAAATCCATTCATCACTCTTAAAAGATAGCATCACTACGAGTGGATTAACATGACCATATTTATGGTATCACAAAGCTTATATTTTAGATTTAAAAATTATGAAGTAGTACTGATATAACAAGTATCTCGGGAGATCTACTGACTGGAGTTGAACAGATTCATTTATATGATAGAGAAAAAGGAATTTCAAAAGCTTTTTGATACTGGCTTTGTAGCTGTTCAAGATCTACTAGAAGCAAGCAAATGAAAGCACAGATATGCCCATATACACACAACTTCAGGGGCATATTATCAGAGTACTAAATTCATTTTAAATAACAGAATCAAACTGCAGCTGAATTTTCTTAACTTTTTTCCAAAAATATATTGAAAGGAACACTTTATTGTATTATTTTGATAATGCACAAAAATATTTGAAATGCACAAAAGTATTCTTATGTACAACTCAGAGAAATTATCCCCTTAACTGAAAATTACTGGTTTTGCATACTCTGTATTTAATTTTATTACTAACTTTGGACTTTTTAAAAACAAGTTGTCATTATTCACACTTGTCACTCAGTTCATGACATTCTTAAAATAAGCAGCATTTTGTTTATATTAGTATCACCCCAACACAATGCAGTTTTATCTTTTCATTAGGTTTTAGTGAATATCTGAAAATAATATTGAGTTAACTGCAGAAATTAATACAGACTATAAATGGCTAAACATGGTGTGCTAATTTTCTACTTGGCTTTCAGAACAATACAAAACAACATAAACCAACAAGAACAGGTAGCTGTTAATCTATGGTTTTGTTACATGTTCACCCCATGGTAATTTCCCCCATTCTCAGCCAACTTGTTTAGATAGCCATTTTAGCTGGACTGGGAAAAAAAGGTAATCTATTTTTGAGTTCTACGACAGAGGCATTTAATATGAAATTATTTTACATTGTAATTGAAATGCTGCTGTTGCAGATATTTCATCTTAGCACTTTTCTGTTTATGTTTTTTTTTAAACTAAGTCACAGAAACGTGTGTCAAGAGGTAAAAGACAAAAAAAAGAAATTCAATAGAGAACTATGGCTCCCAAGCAAACCTGCTATATAGCTTCAGCAAGAGATTGCTACTAAAATCAAAATGTTTATTTTAAATGTAGCCCCATTTTGGACCTGGCCTTGCATCCCTCAAGCAGGTGAGAGCTGTATAATTTCTGCCTGCATCAAAAACTCTAGGATTACTCTTACCAATAAATAATTTTGTTTAAGGTATGTGCTTTTGTGTATATCTGCAGCTATATACACTGACAGGCACTGTATAGCTATATAAACAAGGCCAGCTGTAATTCAAGATTCAGATGTTGAAACCGTCTCTTACTAAAAATAAAATTTTAGGCTCCTTGAGCTCTGATGCTAGTAGCTGTTTCTAATTTGCAAATTCATCAGGTAACACAACTGTTTAAATATAAAATTACTAATAAAAATGTAAAAATTGGTATATAGTAGAACACATGGGAGATAATGGTGGTAAGTAGTATTTTAGGGTCCTAAGATATTCATACCCACAGTGTGTAAAAAAGTCAGACTTGCTTCCAGCTGTACCAGTCACACAAAGGCCTTACCTTCATTAGCAAGAATAATGCAACAAACCACTTCCCACAATTGTGGTTTTTTATACACCTCAATACGCCAATATCGTGCCTTACATGTTAGCATGTTTTTTCCCTTACATACTCCAGAGCTCTGAAGATGAGACTTTTGGGTGCTTCTATGGATGAGTGATAGTAATGGAAGTGTTACTCTGGTCTTTGGCACCTCTATCTCATTAATAAATCACAGTCCTTCTCCATTTTTTCTTTAATAAAAAAATCCCATCAGTGGTGCATTTCATTAGTACTGAAGAGTAGAATAGGTCTGTCCAGCCAGAGAGGAAAACATCTGAAATGCAATATATGTGTCTACAACTGTCTTTCCATCAATTGCACAGAAGCTTGGTCCACTTCTTCAGTTACAGTCTTCTTAAGAACTTTGGTTACAGCATTAATGTTTTGGTAAAAAATAAATCAAGAATGAAAAAACCAGAGCAGATGCTTTCCTTCTTCAGGTAGATTTTTCATTGTCCTCTCCTGTCTTCTGAACCCGTGAATACTTTTTGCATGAAGATTTGAAGCAGCTGGGAGGCCAAGATATTGGCCAGGAAAAACTGCAAGGAACAGAGCCTTGCACATTCTTCTCAAAGAAATAAAATATTGGATACCACCACGCTCGAGAGAGAAAATTCGTCTGTGAAGACACCTTTAAAGTCTGTATTGGCACGAACATGTAAAGAGGGAAAGGCAACTGTCAGTTTAAAGGCTTACAATCAATTAAAATTAATATTAAAATCAGTCAAGACAACAGCAAAAATGCAATGCATTTACATGAATTTCTGCAAAGAGCCTAGAAACACAGAACTGAGACAGACAATAATGAAGACAAAAATTGAGACAGACAACAAATACATACTACAAACTAAGCATCTTGACCACAAAGGGATGCTTTGTTGCTGTGCACATTTTGGGGCAACAAAGCACTCAAGCGTTTTTCAATATGATTGCTTTCAGGCATGTTATGTTTCCCCTGATGAGTAATAGCTGAGAATTAGATTAAATGGGCTTAAGAGTTATGCTTCTACTTGAAAGTGCTGTTGAAACAATAGAAGCAGAAACCTTCCAAACAGTGTAACTTTAAAGACATTCATACAAGAATTGTCATTAAATTGTAAGACTGTCTAGGTAATTTCAGGTGTCCAGAACTTTTATTACTAAACTACTTCATAAGCTAAGACAAAGGACTATTCTACACATCAACAACAGCATTAAAACTGCAAAAGCTCAAAAATATTTTTAAGACAAATAAATATTATTTACTTAAATAACAATGAAGTGAAACTCCTTGCCCGTTCTGTTTAAATTTCAATATGGAACATCTATTTTTATTCTGAAATTGAGAACTAACTTTAACCTTCTGGCAATTTTAACAAATGCAGGCTACAAAAGGATTGTGAAGACCACTCACCTTTTCATTAGCCATGGAGTGGTACCACCAGAAGAGCCGTGTGGTGATATAGTATGCAATGATGACATCTACAGTATAGTGTTCATGAGCAACCAGGATACAAATGATGCCAGCAGCACTCATCAGCCAGCAGATTAAGTGATACCACCAGAAATGACGCGGTGAATCTGCGAGACAGGGAGGTGATGGGGAAAAAACACAACAAAAAGCCATCTGTTATTCTAACAATCCAGAGAAGCAAGGGGAAAAGATAAGACAATTTAAAGCTGCTAAATTTGAAAACATAACTCATTTCACACTGGTACAAATCCCCTGTTATCACAGTGGTACAGATTTCCTGTTTTGATTTATATGAATCTACATAATGAATTACACAAACTTACTGAGGTGTTCTTACTTTTTAAAGTGAGCACCAGATGGATGAGTTAGACAACACTGCTATCCATTTTCTAGTCAAATTAAGTTTTCCTGTTAAATCATTTCTAGGATTTAGGGTGCAGAGGAAGAGAAAATTGAGGTAAAACATACACTTTTCATTATTTAATTTGGTTGTATAAAATCTTTTCACAGCCTATATTCAAATAAACTCAAGCCTCTAGAATTGATATAAACTGAGCAGAGATCAAATTAAACAGAAAGACACTAATTTTAATTCTTAGGTTTTTAAGAACTGAGGTTTCATGCAAATTTCCATTAATTTGCATGAAGCCTCAGTTAAATCAAACAAAATACACTGACAGTATGCGACTTTATACCCTTTAATGAAAGATTTAAAAATGGGAGTGGAGCTATTCAAAATGCATTTCAGCCACCTCAGTGGAAAAGTTCTCCTCTAAGTCTTTCCCCATTGAAAAAATGCCCTGAGTGTCACAGTGATCATTGATAACTTCTGACAGGCTAACTGGCTTCATTTCACTCACAGTGGGAGGTTGTGGCACCTCTTGCCTTGTGGGGAAATGGTCAACCTCTACTTTCAGACAATACCAGCAGAAAAGTTAATGATCTCAACAAGCCTACTCAGTAGGCTCTCAGAGGCCTGTGCAAAATAATAACTGTACTGCCACTTTTTGGTACAAGTGCCAAAACAAATTTTCTTAACTCTCCCCAAAACCCTGCAGACAGATTCACATCTACTGTTTTTTTTTTTAAGGTAAAAAGCCAAGTAATCTCAAGAAGCTGATGAAAACAGCATTAAGCAAGACAGACATACCAAGGCTAAAAATATTAATAACTATTCTGGTGAAAAATGTGTGCAGAGAATAAGTAAAAAATGGCAGAATATGTATGGAAGAGAAGAGCAGAGCAAAAAATCCACTAAGCCAGACATAAAAACCTCAGAATGCATCTTACACCAAAGACACGTTACTGAAAGAGCAAAAAAGACCACCACAAGCAGCATCCAATTCAGACAAATTATAGGGCTTATGTCCTGGTTCAGATAACATTTTGATCATTATATGGGATGTTGAAAAATGGAAAGCTATGCATTTCTCACTTATAGATATAGCACAATTTCATATAAATATATGCCTAACAATTAGGCGGCAGCCAAAGAGAACATTACAAAAATTTGTATGATAAAATTGCATCAATCCCTTATAATACCAAGTACAGAAGAAACCAGCCCAGAAAATATTCGGTTGTCTTCATCTTTTCTGGTACAACTGAGTACATGAATAGCATTAAAATACAACATAACAGACAAAACAAGGTAAACTAACTCTGTTATTAGGCTATTTTCCTTATATTACTCTGGTAATTTTGATGAGTTACAAACACCATTCTCCCAGTAATATTCATATCACAGGAAAGACTTAGGTCTAAGAATCATCAGATTATAAACAGCATCTTAAATCACTGTTCAAAGAAGAACATCTCAAATCTGCAATTCGGAGTCTATCACATTAAAGAGGCCCTTTTATATTGTGTTTTTTGTTGAAGGCAGAATGCAGCACTGCAGCACCTTGTTCCCTCAACATTTTAATAAAAGGAAGGCATCAAACTAAAGCTGGTTAGTCTTATTTTTGTTTTCAGTGAGAATTATATTCCCATGAGCCAAGCTAGCATTTGCATAGTTTGTGATACAACAAGAGAGAAGATTCTAACTCCGAACTGTAGGAATGCAGAGCTTCCCTCTGGCTGTCCTGGAAGGCCTGGGACCCTGGCAGGGGGTCAGGAACCCCCCTGGACAGAGCCCCGAGAGACACTGTCTCTGATCTCTGTCCATGGAAAAGTTTTCACTCTTACAGGATGAATTACAAGCTCTGAGTGTTTGATATGAGTAATAATTAAGTGTGGCACAGGTGCAAAAGTAAAATTTTAAGTTTCTAGATTAGGGGTTCAAAGGGGACAAGATGGAGGAAATTGGGTGTGTTTTGTCCTTTTTCTCCTTCATGTCCTCCATGTTTCACTGTAGTGTTGGCATTTTTCTATTGGTTTAGGCTGGGGACACACTGTTCAATGTAGGTAACAGATATTGGCACATTATTGTAAATATAGCACAGGTAGTTTCTGGTATATAATGTTTGTAACATCCCACTGAGGGGCAGAGCCCCGCACGCTGCCCTGCAGGAAAGACCTGCGGCAGGGCAGCAGAACATGTTAGAGATAAGTAAGAATAAACAACCTGGAAAACCAGTACAGACAAATTGTGGCTTCTTCTTTGGCAGTGGGGCAGAAAGACAGTTTTTACAATCTTGGAATCATCAATACCACAGATTCCGACACCAAACATGTGAACTGCAAAGGGAACTCCCCACTACATATTCATGAGTGGCCAAGCTCCCAGGATAGAAGCCTTGATTACCATACATTAGATTTAGAAGTCAGTGCTAAGTTCTCTAACACTTCAATAGATGCTCTTGGTGCAGCACAGATCTTTCCTCCCATGGCCCAGAGCAATGTAAAGCAAAGGGAGAAACCATAACTGCATCTTCTGCATGCTTGCCAAATTCTTATCAACTACAAGAAGCATTAAATAGGACACTTGAGCACAAGACATCCAAAGATCATAAATTAACTTTTCATTGCTTGCAGTAACTAATGCACAGCACACCTGAGAAAAGTAATTTTGCTTCTGGATGCAGTGTAAGTGTTCAACAATGCTGTGCTCAAGCCACAATTTTCCCTACAACCTCCTGCAGCTAATCTGCACAGAGCTAGTGTACACAATTACTACAGTATGTTTTAACCAAAATTTAAATCACTTGTCATCAAGTGATGAGAAGTGATCTTGTTTTAATCAAGCAATAAACACTTACATAAAGCTAGAGGTGACATGTTTAGCCACATTTAGCCCTTAATTAAAGCCCAAAACACTTTTAGTCAACTTTACCACAATCCCTAGGGAGGTGATAGAACATTCACCCTTGAGGCATGTAGTCAGGAGTATTTAGCATGGATTCACCATAGGATAGGAAGTCATGCTTAACCAGCCTGATAGCCTTTAAAATCTGGACAACTGGCTGGATAGATAACAGGAGACAACTGGATGTTGTCTATATAAGTGTCAAAAGTCTTCAAGCAAGACTTCTGACACTGTCTCCCATGATACCCCAACAGGCAAGGTTGGACAATTGGTGAGGGTGGACTGAACTGGCTGAATGGCAAGGTTTGGAGAGTTTTTAATCACTGGCACAGTCTAACTCAACCCAAAGGTTCATACTGGGCCTATTATTGTTCAACTTACTCATCAACAACTTAGATGAAGGGATAGAATTCATCCTCAGCAATTCTGCTGAGGAGACAAAGCTCAGAGGAGTGGTGCTGTGCTGACCTTCAGAAAAATCACACACTGAAGGGATGGGCAGAGCAGAACCTTTTAAAACTCAGCAAGAGCAGGTTCAGGGTCCTGTACTTGGATGGAAGAACCTGGTGCACCACTACAGGGTGGGGGCCAACCTGCTAGAAAGCACCTCTGCTAAGAGGCACCTGAAGGTCCTGGTGGCCAAGTTGTCCATGAGCAGTGCCCTCATGGCCAAAAAGGGCAGAGTAGCCTGGGTTGTATTAGTAAGATCATTGCCAGCAGGTTGTATTATTGACCCTCTGTTCAGCCCAGTGAGGAACACCTGGAGTTCCAGGCTCCCTAGTACAAGACAGATGCGGAGCAAGTCCACTGGAGGTCTATGAGGATGATTAGGAAACTGGAACACCTCTCTTATAAGGAGCAACAGAGGAAAATAGGCCTGCTTAGACTGGAGAAGAGTGAGAGGAAACCTCATAAATGTGTCTAAATACTTGAATGGAAGGTGTCAAGAAGACAGAACCAGGCCCTTCTCATAGGTGCCAAGCAATAGGGAAAGAGGCATCAAGCAGGAAATTATGCACAGGAAGTCCTACCTAATGCAGGAAGAACTTGTTTACGGTGCAGGTGACCATGCACTGAACAGATTGCCCAGAGAGGCTGTGAAGTCTCTGACTGGAAACATTCAAGAACTGTCTGGGCACAATCCTGTGCAATGTGTTCTACAGAAATGTGCCGAGCAGAAAGGTTGGGACAGTGGTCCCTTCCAACCTTAGCTACTTCATGATTTTACTACAGCCACAGTTTCATTTCCACTCCATTTGTGTTTCAAACCCATATAAATACAGTCTGTGTACAACTGACAAGAACCTTTTGGAGGGCAGTAGTTTTGCACATACTTTTGTCATTTGTTTTTCCCAGTACAATGAATATGAAAAGAAAGTGCACTGAAATACAATCACTTACATTCTTTGATGAACAGATAGACCAGCGTTAATACTACAGTGTGTCCACTAAACAGGAAGTCTCCACACAGGATGTGTGAACCAGTTATGGACAGACCACCACCAGAAATCAGTCGCAGGATTCTCTGAACCTTTGCCTGAGAGTCTCCGTTCAACTAGAAAACCAGAAAGAACTATAAGTGACTGAAGTAAATTTCTTGCCCAAACACATAGTGAGTCAGGGAGACAGGGATAGAAGGACAAATTATCTCTATTTTCTTCAGATTCCTTTCACATATTCTTAAATCAGCATGCATTTCAAAGTTGAGAGGCAATAAGGATCAGTTTAGTAACATTAGCATTCTGTCTATACTTTCCCTATTTTAAAATAAGCACTGTATGAGAATGAAATGCAGAATCTACTGAAAAGGTAAACATTAAAAATTTGTAAGGTTAGAAATCTCACAGCAGCAGTTGACAAACTCAATGAAACCCATTAAAAACTGGTACAAGCCTTGCATACCAATTCTGTTATTCTTTTCAGAGCTGACCAGTATTTCTGCTGAGTAAAAACCTCAAACTTGCTTCATTTTAGATTTAGTTACAAACTCAGTCAGGAGTTAACTCATATTTGGAGGATGTGCATTTTTAAAGCATGTATTAGGACCAGCTTTTGATTTCTTATAGATCATAGGCAGTTTTAATTACCTGTTTTAAATTAACTCTACCAAAAAACCCAAGAAAAATGGAAAACTGTTTTCCATAATCAGAAAAATAGTAACATATGACAAAAAAATCCAGAAGAATTATCAAGTGCTTTTACAGAGTTAAAGTAATTAATCCTGGTTTTATGCTAGCAAAATGCACTTTCAAGCAGAGATATTTGCATTTTCCTTTGATTACCTGTTCTCACTCCTCAATACACAGTCTATTACATAATCATTCCCCAAGCTGTCAGAACAAATTCAATCTTTACAATAGGGACACTTAAAGAGAACATTTTCAAATAGACAGTGATTCATAAGAGAAGTAATTAACCCACTATATCCCCAAGCTGTCTCAATGTAGACGACAACAGCCATGATGCTGTAACTCAAGACTAGAAATCATACCCAAGTGGTGGCAAATTTATCCCCCTACTAAACTGGCAATACCTTTTTTTAGTACCGCTAACACAAAGTTCGTTCCAAGGAATTTTAGGACTACAACTTTTTATTAGTAACCTAAAGTGGGAGTAACAACTCCTTTATGTCACTACTTAACTCCAGTGTCATTAAATTTTTAAAATACGTTTGCAAAACTATTAGCACATCCATGTCTCTGTATGTATCAGTTCATTTAGTCAGCTGAACTTGTTTAAGTCACATTCTTATAAATTTTGCAGGTTGGAAGCAGTGACAGGCAGCTGACTTCAGGTATTGCAATAGGTCTTGACCAAATAGTGTGAGAAACCAGGCAAAGCACATAACAGTGTGGGTTTTTAAAGGGATACAGCCACACAAGCTTGCTTATCAGCCTATCAATTTCAGTATTGACCTTGGGTATCCTACCAGGTAAGAAAAAATACTGCTATAGTATTTAGAGTGATTAGCTTGAGCCTCAGAAGCAAGTTGATTGATTCAGTAGCAGTACTATTTCAACCTAAGATATTCTGAAAGGGAGTACTCAACTGCATCAACAATTTGAGGCTCTGTTACCACACAAAAGTTTTGGTTTATCACTACCTATATTTCTGAAGACACCAGTTGAAAGTAATTTGTGTTACTTAGTAGTACCTGAAACATTACCTTCTGCTTGATCTAAGGAGCCATCAGGACTGATGCAGAGATTTAAGACAAGAAGCAAAGACTCTTACCTTTGGTGCACACTGAAAATGCATTCCTGGCACAGGTAAGGTGGTAACATACATGGTAATACAGCGGTACAGATACAAAGTTCCTATTAAAAAAAAGAACCTGCGTCCCACTATTGACCTGAAAGTAAGGGAAGGGGGGAAACAGATTGAGTGCAAAGTTTACATGAAGGATATTCAACAGTTACGGAGCTCTAGCTTCATTAGATAGCTGAATCCCTAGAATGAAAGAGCAGCTCCACCCCAGCTCTTCACCACACACCTCTCTGAATCAAGTATTAAAACATCCCTCTTCACTTTTAGTCTTGTAACTCCTTATAGTGGGAAGCTCTCACCGATTTTAAGAAGGACTCAGTCTAACTTACAGGTGCAGCCAGGCAGTTTTCCTCAACTCAGTGACCTTTTCTTTTTAGCCCCATATTATAACCCCATTCCTGACTTAAATATATATAGTTTAAGAAAGACAAAGGAGAAAGCTTCTATTTAACTGTAGAGGACAGTGGGTTCTTGCTCAAATTTGGATGAGATTCTTATGCCATCATGATTTCCCCAGTTTAAACATCCCCAGGTTAGTAAACATATTTTGAAAAGCCCAATCTCAGAATAAACTTGATTAGGACAACACAGGCTTCAGAAGTTCAGAAGTCAAAGACATTATTCAATAATCAGAAAACCTGTATTTCCATATCTGGCATAGACACTAGAACATTTTGTAAACAAGCCATCCCTATTCTACAATATTGTTAAGGATTTTACTCTATGATTTCTTCTACCCAAAATGAGCAATGTAAACATACAGCAGAGAAGAAAAAATATTGCTAACTTACTTGTATCTAAGAAACAACCACTGGAATATCCATAATCCAAGCAGTATCATTCCATTTATTTCTGATACAGAAAAAGCCCATTTCACACGATCAATGTAATCAAAAAATTTGTCAGGCAAGGGAGGGCTTAGCTCCTTTGGAGGTACTCTCTCATGGACCACAGTGATCATGACAGTAGTTAAAATCAAGTTGAAGAGAGCATAGACAAAGGCAATGCCTGTTTTCCACCATTCCAGAGGAAATTTGTTCCTAGATTCAGCAGGCATAGCAATCTGGATGTAATCAGGATATTTCTTTGCTGTTTTTCGCAAGCCATTAGACAAGCCCTTTGGTTTGCTAGTGCCATTTTTGTTCTCTTCACTGACTGAGAGAGTAGGTCGTGAGTAGCCATTAGAAGTCTCATTTGGCTGACCCTCCATGTGCTCTTCAAGCTTTGCTGTCTCAATGGTACTCATTTCCAAGCTGTATGGCCGAAGAGGCTTTATTACTGACCAATTTCTGGGCTCTCTGAACTCTGTTATTCCTCAAAGTCGAATGTTCTTGTTCCTTAGATGACTTTTGTAAAACTCTAAAATGCATCCATTGTGCTTTCAAACGAATTTGTGAAGACAAATCTTTCTTCTAGAGCTGAATCATCTGCAAAAAACCCCAAAACAAATACTGAGGGCCTTCATAACTAGTAATGAGCCAGCAAACAAAACATTCTCAGAACAAACATCCTAAAGTACTTCAATTCCATCCAAGTCTACTTAGAAACACAGTCAAAAGGCAAATTACTGTGAAATAATTCAAGCCAACTCCTACTTGATAAACCACATATCAGGTTAAGAACTAGTACCAACTTAGGCTTGGGTTTCTTTAAAGGACAAGATCACAGACTTTAACGACCATGGCATCACTTGTTTTATCAGTTATCAGAATTAAGGCTAATCTATATTTGCAGCAACATTGAATTTTACTGCTTAGAGATATTCCATGCAAAATATCCTGATTTTGACCATAGGGTTGCTACATATGGGTTGTCCATATAGATCAGACAAATCTTGTCAGTTCAGGTGACAGGACAGAAAACAGAAGGGCACAAGAGAATTAAATTTTCGAGGGCATAAATTAATTGAGATTCATCCAGAAAATCTACTCAATAGCTAGCTCCATTAAATTTCATTAGATCTAAATGAGTATTCCATCAAGTCAAAAATGCATTTATATAGCCCACTAAATGTCAGAAATTTCAGATAACTGAGAAATATACTCCTGGATTCAATTCTTAGTTATGATACAGTACGCATAGAACAGATGACAAATGAACCTGTGTTTGTCCTTTAACTACTTTAAAAACAAATCTATTTAGATGATTTTCAAACAGGAACAAATAGAAAGACTCATTATTACTCAGGATTTATTTCAGGTTGCATTTGCTAATTCCCAAGTTTTGCAAGCTAAAAAAAACAGGTAAGTGCATATGTTTTATAACAAGTTTTTCTACAAGGAACAAAGAATGAAGTTCATCTCTAGCAAACAGACATCTTGCTAGTAAAAATAAAGGCCATTTCACCATCTTTAAAGCTCTGTGAAACCACTTACTCACCATAGCTGTGATGTATCTTTCTTACTCTGTTCAACTCCTATGACAAAAATAGTAGTACCATGTACAAATTGCTCCCCATCTACCAGTAAATTGTGATTCTCTCTTATTTTAGTGGTTCCTGCAAAAGAAGTTCAGCACTGCTACCCCCTCAAGTGTTCTGCACACCAACACAGGCTGCTAGTCTGCCATGCTTTGTGTACAATTATGTCATCATACACCTAACCATACACCACAGGGCTTGCTTAAGAATATGCCACCTGCTTACAGGACAATCTAAACCAAAAAGCACCTGCAAAGTCAAGTGATTGTGTTTTGGTCCTTCCAGCCTCAACCCACCCAAACAGAGATTACATTTAACATGGTCAGCACATAAATCTCACTGATTTCTTGGGTGCTGCTCCAATCACTGAAAAAGAGAAGCGGTAAAAGTTCAGATCCCAAATATGAGATTCATACAAATAATACTGAAATAGCTGAGAAACACTTCTAAATTTATCCCCCAGCAGTGTTTCTGAAATCCATTGTCATTGGTTTACCTTCTCTAAATTCCTGATTGAGTGTATGATAACTATCCATAAACACACAAGAAAACAACTGATGATTTTTGATGTGTTTTCTCCCTCTTACCAATCATACTGTGATCTTGGCTTCTCTAAGAAAAGGGCATGTTTGACCCATCAGCCAGACAACTTCTGATGCTTCCTACAATTACAAATACCCTTTTAGAGCATCTACAAAAACAACAGCCTTACTCAAAACTATACCAAAATAATATTTCAGCTTTCACAAGTCTTTCCTAACACACAATCTTCTATTCCTTCAATCTAATAAAGTGAAACACATGACAGAACACTTTAGAGACGGTAGAGAAAAAACTGAACCCAACTGCTTATATTTTGGAACATATGCACCTAACATTCATCTACTAAGTCAAGACCCCACTTCCCACCATTATGTTACATATAGCAGCCACTGAGGCAGCAATCAACAAAACCTGGTACATTTTACATCCTGTGCAGCTGAAACATTATTAGAATTATGTATTAACTGAGTGCAAACTACCTTAGTTATTTCCTTCTCTTCCCCACAAATACCTAACCTAGTGTGCCTAGTGACATAAGTGAAAGATTTTACTTTCAGATGCTTAATGACATCCAAGTAAGGCCAAAGAGTATCTGAAGTACAGATGAACAATAACGTAAGAACCTAAAAAGTAGAGCAGTGCTCATGTTCTCATATTAACTTATTAAGCAAAACAATTATAGCTACAGCTTGCAGGAGAAAGTTGTGTTCCTTCCTGGTACTTTTAAATGGATTGTAAGGCATATTGATCTACCACTTCTGATGGCTCATCAAGATTATTTCAAGCAGAGTGCATACTGCAGCCAAACATTTGTTTACATTGATAATTAAAGGTGCTATACATCATCTGATGAGTGATTTGTAAGAAGGTAACTGTTTCCCTTTATAGTACCTTTTCAACCTCTTTCTCCCATTTCTAAAATAAATTAGCAACTCTATTGATTAAAAAGACAAAAGTCTCTCTAGAAGCTCTCAGTCCCTTTCCGCCAATCTGACTGACCAGAGCAGCAACAGATACACAGCACCAACAGTCTTATCATCCTCTGCTACTGGCTGTAAAAGGAACTGCCCAGAAGTGCACAGGTTCTTCCGCCAAGTTCCTGCCCCCAATTCAAATATCCATTCACATACCCATAAGTGGTGTGGTTCCTTTTAGCTTCATGTTGTCTTTTTGATAAAATATCCATTTGATTTTTTTGTCAAATCTAAAACATCCCTTATCAAAACCAGAAGATGCCCACAAATAGAAAGCCTCAGAATTCTTCAGCAACTAGGCAGCAATGCTTAGATCTCACCATCTTGCCAACACCTAGATCTGAAAAGCACACTAAAATAGGGAGCAACTACTGGGGAAGTCTCAAACTCCCAAAAAACTGGCCATGTAACCCAAAAGGATAAATTAAAATCCTATAAGAGATACCTCCAAGTTTTAGGAACAAGTTTGCTTTTTGGAAGCACTTCTATACCTTCTAAAATGTTACCTTATCAAGAAGCAAAGTTTCTTAAGCAGCAACTTTACAGCAGAAATCATAACTGCATTTCAAAGAAAGTCTTTAGAATTAAAAAGATGCTAAAAGAGGATGCATGCTAATATTTTATCCTGAGCTCCTACCTGCTCCCATGCAAATATCATACCTTAGTTTTCTGCATCCCCTTTTGACTGCCATTTGAAAGAAAATAGTTGATGGGGGGCACAGCTTTGAGACAAGCACCAGAAAGCATGTCTGCATTTGGCTCTTTATGCTAGAACTTAAGAATAACAGAGTTTTATTTAGCTTGTTAGTCATCCGATTTTCATCTAAAGGTCATTTTCACATAAAGTTAGCTCCCAAACGGTATTTCTTATCCAGTATTGGAACTTCACATTTCTCAAAATATTTTAATTTCTATAATTTATGAAGGCATGAACAGTCATAATTTGCACAGGGTTTTCAAATAAGCAGTTCTTAACCTGCTGTTCCAATACTATTTGAACAAGAGTATCCAAAACAGTGAGACTGATCTATTCTGACATTAAGAGAAGCTATACTTTCATATACAAAATGGAAAAGACTTCTGATAGTACTATTTTAAAGCTCATTCACTTCTGTTAAGACTGGCTCAAAAATTTGCTACAGCTGTATTCTTGTATTTTGGTAACTGAAGAAAAAGGGTCTGCAAACAAAGTACAATTTGAAGTAACTTATCACAGTTACTGGGTTAGCTAGCATGTGTTTTGATCAGTTAAATTTCTAGGACTACCTATGTAACTAGAGCTAAAAAAGAAGCCAGGTTATCACTGTTATCTAGACAGAAATGAACAAAAACTTGCTTTTAGAGGTTTCTCCTTAATTTTTACTTTTGAAAGCATTCCAGATCTCTCCCTTCTTTCTGGCTATATGTACATCTCACAGCATGTAGACTGCTGGAAGGAAGAAAACCTCATTACTACCCAAAACCTCCAGAAAAAACTACTGTGAAGCTAAAGAACTGCAAGTGAAAGAAAGCTGGATTACAGAAGTACCATTCATTATCATCTCATTATTATACTGCTTGCAGTAAATGTCAACTTTTTTATAAAAAGCATTAATTATTTGCATAATATAAAATTATTCTCAGCAGTAGAAATAGACCAGTTACTTCCTTTACCTTGAGAGAGGGATTTGGCAAGTCCCTTATTTAGGATTATTAATGTACCAACAGAAGACATCTTTTAGGACTAAATAGAGGAGAAAAGCTTCAAAGTTATAGGTCATCCATTTGTACAAACCACGTTTTACCAGTCCTGTAGAATTGTTTCTTCATGCCCCTCAACAGTAAAAAGTATGTTAGGTTTCATTTTCCTAGTAATTAATTATCCAGTGTGTTTTACAGCAGTGTCAGGTTTCTTAGACAGTATGTCCCAAAAGGCACAAAAAACCCCCAGAGAATTGTTTGGGTTGAAAACAACCTTAAAGATCATCTTGTTCCAACTCTCCTGCCACAAGGAGGAACACCTTCCACTAGATCAAGTCCTCAAAGCCCCATCCAACCTGTCCCCAGTAATTAAGCAAGCAAAGAAAAAAAGTATCTTTAAGCTGTTTTATCATTTTGAACACTGCTGAGTAGGTCTGCCTTAACTGCATGAAGGCATCTTCAAACTCTTGAACTGTTTGGTCCCCAGACTCTGAAGGACTATATTTGGTAACTAAGATTTTGATGTCCTTTAAAGGTGACACCATGACATGGCTAGATTTTCCTTGTGATTATTACCCTTATCTTTCAAGAAACAAGATCACAATAGCTGTCAAATATTTGTTATCTTTTAGTGCTACTGTAACTCATTCCAGAAATAATCCACATGTGTATGACAAAGTCAGTCTTATTCACAGGTTAACAGTCTTCCCTAAAACAAGTGTTTTGAGAATGGTCAGTCATACATCTGTAGAACCAGCAGAACAAATGGAATCATTCAGGTTAGAAGAAACCTCAGGAGGTGCCTGGGCCTCTGGCCAGGATCAGCAGTGACTCAGGGTTTCAATCCAGGCGTATTTTTCATGCCTACAAAGAAGCACAACCTCCCCAAGCAGCCTGTTTGACTGCATGGTTGGACTGTTATTTTTTCCATTTTGGTGTTTTGCTTGTTTTCTAATTGTTAAATCTACTGGTTTTGTATCTAGTTTTCTTATTATAAGTTACAGCCTTGGTATCTCATCTTCCCACTGTTGTGAAGAGCCTGGTCCCCAGGCTCCTGATGGCAACCTTGCAGGTATGAACAGGCTGCAGTCAGGCACTCTGAGACTGCTCTTCTTCAGGCTGAAGCAACCCAGGCTCCCCCAGCCTCCTCTCCCAGGCCTGTGCTCAAGCCTCCTGACCACCCTGATGGTCCCTCTGCTGGCCTTGTTGCCATTTCACCGTTTGCCTGGATCAAGGACCAAAAACCAGATACAGTATTCTAGACAGGCAAGTAGTACCAAGCAGAGAGGAATAATCACTTCCCTATAAAAAATGACTATGTGCCTATTAAATACAGCTCAGGACAGTGTTGTCTGCCTTCACTGTCAATGCACACTTGCTAAATCCCTTTCTAACAGAGCTGAAAAAAGTATTGTTATTCCAACATTAAAGCCTAAAGACTCCCTCACAACTACTTTATACCAGAAAATTAAGATCAAGTCTTCTTCCTGCTTAACCCATACTAAATGAGACTGTTTCAGTATTTCAGATCTGCACAGAAAGGTCTGCTAACCTGAAGTGATATTTAAGCTCTAAATCAGCTGCTTTTGAATAAAGGCAGGAAAGGTTCTCTATCACTGCATATTTTATAACATTGCAAAAAAATGTTTGGCTCATAACCTTCTATTCATTAGAAAAGCCTATTATAAACACTCTACAAAGTATGGAAGTCACTGTACTACCTCAATTTCATCAGACAAAATGCCAAAAATGAGTGCCAAAATAAGCCTCTGGATCAGGCTTTTAGGTGCAGGCTGGCTTCTCCTTTCATTCTGCTAGAGCTTCAGACACTGCTTAAGAGCCACTAGCCAAAGCAAGATTCCTCTCAAAGACACAGAAAAGTCTAAAGATTTGTTAAGAGCCTAGAAGCACAACAAATGCTTCAAATCTTTCCTAGCTGACTCAGAAGCTGCAGACGCTAGCTGTGAGGTAAGGGGGACCCAGCACAGGAGGCAAGAATGTTTTAGACTATTTTGTGAAGTCCTCCACCTAGTTACCGAGGGTAAAGGTTGTGCTTCATAATGGAAAGTCAGACCCAGAGATTAGTCACCACTTTCAGCACAGGGCTGAGGAGTCACAGTGACTAATGTGTGCTTTAAAGTGACTGTGCAACAGCTTATCAGGCATCAGGCAGCTAGAAGAGGAAGTTACGTAATCAGTAAATTGATCAGTGATATACCCTAAAAATATTTAAGTATTAAGACAATACTGCCTGTCAAATTTTTCCCGTTACTTCCAAAAGGCAGCTGCACCAACACCAAAACCACAGAATCACACTTTCAAGACTATCAGGTCCAACCCATGCCCTAAAACCTCAACTAAACCATGACACCGAGTGTCACATCCCATCTCTTTTTAAACACATCCAGGCAGACCATTCCAGTACTTTATCACTCTTTCTGTAAAAACTTTTTCCCAATACCCGACCTTTATTTCCCTTGGCACAGCTTAAAGCTGTGTCCCCTCATTCTGTCAGCTGCTGCTTGGAGAAAGAGACCAACCCCCACCTGACTACAACCACCCTTCAGGAAGTTGTAGAGAGTGATAAGGTCACCTCTGAGTCTCCTTTTCTCCAGGCTAAACACCCCCAGCTCCCTCAGCCATTCCTCAGAGGGTTTGTGTTCCAAGCTCCTCACCAGCCTTGTTGCCTCCTCTAGACACACTCCAGCATCTCAACATCCTTTCCAAACTGAGGGCCCAGCACTGGACACAGCACTCAAGGTGCAGCCTCACCAGTGCTGAGTACAGGGGGAGAATGACCTCCCTGCTCCTGCTGGCCACACCATTCCTGACACAGGCCAGGATGCCCTTGGCCTTCTTGGCCACCAGGCCACACTGCTGGCTGATGTTCAGCTGCTGTCACCAGTACCCCCAGGTCCCTTTCTGCCTGGGCACTGTCCAGCCACACCGTCCCCAGCCTGTAACGCTGCAGGGGGTTATTGTGGCCAAAATGCAGGAGTAAGCCCTTGGACTTGCCCATTCATCCAGATGGATGGAGTTCCAGGTCTCTCTGCAGGGCCTTTCTCCCCTCCAACAGATCAACACACACTCCCAGCTTAGTGTCGTCCCCAATTTACTAATGAAGGACTCAATCCCCTCATCCATGACATCAATGAAGATGTTGAACAGAACAGGAACCAGCACAGACCCCTGAGGGACACCACTGGTGCCTGGCCCCAGCTGGATGCAGCACCATTCACCAGCACTCTCTGGGCCGGCCATCCAGCCAGTTCCCAACCCAGCAAAGAGTGCTCCTGTCCCAGCCATGGGCTGCAGCTTTTCCAGGAGTGTGCTGTGGGAGACAGTGGCAAAGGCCTTGCTGAAATCCAAACAGACAACATCCACAGCCTTTCCCAAAAGCAAATAAGAGGTTACATTTATAAGAACATTCTAGTGTATTTTCTGCAGGAACAAGAACCCTCCTCCTAGAAGTTTAAAGTGAGACGACAGTAATTGCTTAAATCTGCACAGCATTTTACAATATCAGCAGTAATACATATAAAAGTTGCACAATCCAGAGAATAGTTTTTTGAGCACTGAGGTGTACACAGGCTCCTATTCATAACTCACTTTTTAAAAAGCCTGAAACAGACATCAGTCCTTGCAAAGCATAGGACTGTAATTCTCACCCCACATGAGTTCTTAGTACAGGGCATATTTAAAACTAATTAATATCATACTATAAGCTGGTTTCACATATCCCTCAGTTCACATGGCACATTAAAAATTGTGACGCTGTACATTGCAGCAACACTTGCTGTGTTCAGAGGCTCAAGCAGCAGAAACATCCCCTTTCAGAAACACATGTATCTACACACCCACGCACCCCCTTGTCTGATGGTATTCTGACCAATGTTTTACCCTCTTTGCCAACAACAGAAGTCTAGCACACTACACACCGTTAAAACAGGAAAGAATCAATGACTCACTCTCCTCTCTTCTCCCTAAGAACAGTTTTCAGCTTGCTCAACTCTGTGTTGATGTAGTTGCTTGGAAAGCTTTATGAATATTAGTTAAGAGGTATGATGCTGGCATAATACATCATCTACTGCTCACAGTAAACAGTGACTAAAACTCACCAAGAAACATGATGTAGTCCCCTATTTTGATCTTCCCCTCCACCTTCTTGCCATGCCTACCATCAAGCACCCTAAGCCTTGTGCATTACAATCAGCAACCCCAGTCAACTAGAGATGGGAATACACAGATCTCTCATTCAAGTTGCTTGTTTACAGGTTCAGCCATCAAATCTACATCCAGCTCATACACTAGATGCTTCCTTACCACTTCCCTGCCCCCACCCCCAGGTTTTGTTGACATACTTTCAAAACTAAAACCTAGTAAATTTAACTCTAACACCAAGAAGTCAAGAGTACAGAGCAATTTCAGCAATTACCACGATCAATCCAGACATGTTTACTTAGGGGATTAGAAAAGCAGCAAAGAACCCTTTCATAATATACTCTTCAAGCTTCCAGTTTGCAATAAACAAAATTATATTAAGCTTTCTCCATGTAACTGGGTTTCTCACTGAAGTTCTACACACCAACTTGAAGCACTACACAGTTAAAAAATGGCACCACAATCTAAGCTTCCAGTGCGGTCCCATGGTTTTCTTTAAACTTCAACAAGTATTCCATTAGCTCAAAGCTTTCTATTAATAGAAGAAAATACTTTCCACATTATGCTGGCAAGAAAAAGTATCTCCTTTTTATATTATTTAATTCAGAAAAGACAGTGTTTAACTTTAAATACTAAACACTTAAGCGCTACACACTTCAACACTTCCTTCTTGATTTTTGTTTCTGCCACAGGCTGATGAACAGAACACTAGTTTCCTTAAGATAATCACTTCTCCTGCCTGATAAGCTATCTCCCCACAACACAGGGTATCATTGCTAACATTAACAGTGGGACAGCAGTGGAAAATAATTATAATCTAAAATCTTTCTGTAATACCTTTTCCATATATTTTGCTCACCCTAGAGGTCAGAAAAATAAGCCAAGAATCCTATTAATGTGTTTTTACTGCCCCTCACAGAGCTACTACTTAAGAACCTAACTAAACATCTCCAAAATAATTCCAACCTCTCTTCATTATTCCCTGCTGTACACTGCAGCCTTCAGTGAAAACAACCCTGCATTGAACACCAGGGCAATAACGAAATTACTTTATGCCAAACCGCTCACCAGACTCAGCATACAGGCTTTCACCATTTGTGTTACTACTTTCATTTATTTGTCTTCCCCTTCTTGCCTAATAGTTTGAGAATTCCATTGCTTTTTTAAAAGCTTTTTTAAAGGATTTAAATAACCAAGTTAATCAGGAAAGACTGAAGCAAATTAGTGATGTTCAAATTCCCACTTAGTAAAAACATGAGATTAAAACTATTTCTGCAAGAAAAGAGCTGAATAGCATCTTTATCATTGCTCCTAAAAAGCCATTATTAGAGTCTTTCATTGTAACATCATGTAACTGCTTTGTAACGCCTACATCTTGCCCATGAACACAGCATAACTAGAAAGGTACAAATGAAATTAATGACTGAAATTACATTGACCTTATCCTACCAGTTGGTAAAACCTGGTGTGAAAGTACTGAGGTGACTCAATCTACACAGAATTATTTATATTACACTGTATTAGCATGTACCTCAAGTAGCAACTTCCACACCTTAAACTATGTGTTGTACTCAAGGACGGCTTCTGGTCACCACTGAAAGTGTTATCTTTAGAAGCATAGGCAAGCAAATGATGACTCAAATCAATCAAGGCTGAATGTCAAGTGGAAATCCAAGCTAGCCAATCAAACTGCCTGCTAAATGGCATTCATATCAGCAGCATAGTATGCTGCATGAACATTATTTTCAATTTCTCTGTTCAAGTAGCATTACTTAAAATTTTGAGTCAAGAGACTATTTCTGCAAAAAAAAAATCCCACAGGCTGGAAACCAGGACCATTTCTGACCTTTGTCTTACTGCCCATGAAAAAATTTGGGGCAGAAGTAGAATAGAACAAGTGATCAAAAAAGATATTTCAGGAAGAACATTTGGAAAAAAGTGATTTATCAACATAATAATTCTTGGTCACATTTTCATGGGAGGCCCTAAAGCTTACCTTAAAATAGAAAGTATTCTATAAAAATTATAAAATAAAAAAATTATGGCATTCTTATTCCAATGTCCAGCAGACATCTATATACAGATTGATTTGGGAAGAGGACAGGAGGCCAAAGAGGTGCCATGTAGACTATCTGAAACATGGAGGGCCAAACAGATTCTATAAACTGCTCCGCAGTCAGAACTGCAACTGACAAAGCTGTTTAGGATAAAGTCTCATCTCTAGACTCCCTGAGACCAGTGATGTTGTGAATGTGTGCTAAGTAGCCATGGTGTACAGTAATTAAGTGGTGAATCAACTAATTCCACGTGATGAATTACAAAAATCTAAGGACAGAACTAAGTGTTCAACTGGAAATAGTGCCAAGCAGTTCTAAAAGAAGAGAACTAAGAACTTGGCAAAATTAGGGCACAGTAAAAACAATTACTCTAGCCTACCAACTGCTTTTTCATGAAGGAGGGCGCTATCTTATTACATACTGCTATACCTGCTGCATTACTGCGTATGTTTTCCTCAACAATACCAAATATTTCAAGAGATCTGCATCTATCAGCAAGGACAGATCACATTCTGGCTTTACAAGTAACCTTCTAAATTTAGGACAAATGGGCATAATCTGAGAAAATTGTTGTCTAGAACATATCTTGAAGTCAAAACACAATAGTAGCTTGGATTTCAAGAGCTTTCATTAACATAGCACTACAGCAAGCCAGGCCACTTTTTAAGGTACTTACCTAGCTAAAAGCAGGCCAGGACAAGGGCTTGCACAACACAGCCTAGGCTAAAATCAGCTGTTGCAGGAACTGCTCCTGCATGGCCGTTTTGCAGCTAGAACCACTGCAGGTGTCTTTGCTGTCAGCTACTCTCCTCTGGGTGAGTATCATCTTGCCAGGAGTAGGATGGCACCTACATGACAGTATTAAACATGTGAATGCCACACCCTGCATGACAGACATTGTATAACAAGAAACACCCCCACAGGAGCAATTACAGGTCTCCAGAGGAGAGAGGCAGCAGCCTTCTAGACTCATGCAAGCCAATCAGGAAGAAATCAAAAAATCCACATTACATTAGGCTAGAACCATAACTCAAGAAGTGTGCTAAGATGTTAATGAGAGCTAGGGGCAGACCAAGATGGCCTGAAACATTCCACACCAATCCTAACTCATGGAATCTCTTAACACTGCTTTATCAAGACAACAAAGATGGGGATGGTTCAGGACTGGCCATAAAAGCTGTCACCCAGGAAGGCATACTTTTATGTATCTGGAAGCAGAAGTCAGGCTGGGATACTAGCATATTCCAGTCCATGTTAAGCTGTTCCACTGCTAGTGCAGCAGAATTAATTAGTTAAGCTCAAGCAAACAGTCTAGGCCATGCATGGTTAGCTTATATGACAGGTCAGTGTTAATTTTATTGAACCACATGAAGTGCAGTTATCCATACTGTACACCTGTATAAAAAAAAATAGTGGAACACAAGTTACCCATGCCCAGTAAGTTTTGTTGGTAAAGAACAGAAGAAACTTATCTAAAATCCCAGAGCAGATCTATTTTCTCTCCTTCCTAGTACTTTAACTTGAAAAAAAAATTTAAAAAGTTCTAAAAAAGTATTTTAACACAAGGAATGCAAAATGCTGTTCTAGAATAAGACAAAAATTAAGTCTGAATTTCACAGTTTAAGACCTTCAGAAGAGAATCTATGCCCTACAGCAGGTATATTATTCGTCCCTGGAACTTTCCAGATGAGCTCCATATTTCATGCAAGACAAACACAAAAGAAACACGTTTTATAATAGCAGTGTTACAGTCCAGCAAAGACTGTAAAGAAATCAGCCCAAAAAATAAGTCCAATCTCTGTACAAATCTGATTGCCTTTTCAGATAATGCACTTTGTGAGTATTGAATACTCACATGTGTGGGTCTGATGCAGAAAAGAAGTGCCACATCTCTAGAATGAAGGCATCTGCCATAGCCTACATTTTCCTATGCTCCTGGGAGAGCTTTACAGAATACACTCAAACAAGTATTGAAGTTTAAATCCAACAGCATGAGTAACTACCTTAACCTAAAAAAGAATTGCTCAGAGAAAGTTCTTCGCTTCCGAAAGCTTCCTCACATCTGACAAAGATTTATAAAACGGATTTAGACAGCACTGACACTTGTTCAATTCTCCTTCTACAGGGCAAGAGCACAAACTGATCTCTTATTCTACAAGGAGGTAGTCAGAGCAATCACATGAAGTGTCCAAGATAAAAACTTGCAGTAAAATTCCTTAAGCATATTCAGACACCAGAAGACTGAATATTCACAGACACATACTGAGACACTTTCCAGGAAGAACCTGAATTGCTACTAACCTTCAACATTTGAGCTAATGCACAGACTTCACAGCAGGCAATTGAAAAAGCAAACACAACAACAAACAAACAAAAACTTCCAACACCAAATAAACCCTACTGAAACAGGTACTATTCAGTCTAACTACACAAACCACTTTCTTAACATATACAGGAAACAGAAAATCACAAGGCAATGGGCTCACACACCCCACAGACTCTTAGAGCTGTAACTGTTAGGTAAAAAGCTACATGTTCTTTGACATGTACCAGCATGAAAATCTATTTGACTTACAGCTCAGTTATCTGCAAACCCATCTCATGGGCAATAAATCTGTGGGGTGCTGCCTGGCTAAGAGGTAAAGAGACACAAAGATCCTCTCAGACCTTTTAACTCTCCTAGACCTACAGGACTCATGAAAAGAGGAGATAAGAGGTGTGGAAACAGTGTTGTAAAACAGTTATAATAGTGACAAGATGAAAACAATCTTAAATAGCAATACATTTTCTGTCCACTAAGATTGTCTTTCTCCATCAAATCACACTATGACAAATACACAACACTAAAAATACCATCCTGCAGTTTATAAGCCTTTTGATGAAAGGAGAAAGCTTTATTCTAATTGGAAACACTATAGAATATCACTATAAATGCATGTGTCAGGACATTTTTCATGCTACGTTCTCAACAACATGACCAAATCATAAGTTATGTAACATCAGTCTAAAATCTGCTGAGCAATACAAACCATTAAACATAATAGTGTTATGGAAGATTAATCAAGATAAGGGTTCTTCAAGCTAATTGTGGTAGCCAAAGTACAATATTCCTCCTGTAGCTGTCCTTGCAATAGAGACTTTGATAAGAACAAATTTTATCTGTATGTTCCATACAGAGTCAAATGTTGACTACGCCACAATGCCTCAGCCACATGTTCTAGAAAGGCTTGCAGTGCTAGAAGCTTTGTTCCTAATCCTTAAGACTTTAATATAAACTTTATCTTACTACAAATTAAGGGGAAAAAACCCAACCAACAGTTTTTTATGGGAACATTCATTCTGCATAATAAAACTAAGCCATGCACCTTACCTTGTTCAGATCGTCTAGTGACTAGGCAGTAATGTACACAAGAAAGCATAAACTCCCTGCAATCTGTAGAATTAGGCAATAAAAAAACCCAAGCACTTCATATCAAATAAGAATACTTTTAGAACAATAAGTATAATTATTTAGCCCAACTACTTGAACTTTGCTATTTGAGATATTGTCTTGTGATGTTGTTGGTCAGTTGATATTTATTTCATCCATCATAACTTTTAAAAGTCAGTACAAGTTACTGACTTTACCAGAGAGATACACATTATTCCACCCTACTTTACAGTTTGTTCCAAACAGAAGAACGAGGAAATGTTACTTATCTTAATACTTAAGCCTGTTTGCACATATGGAAATAGCTGAACCATTTTTTTAAGACCTGCATGGAAGAAGCTAAAGGCCATGGTAACCGCAGAACACAAAACAAAGACAACAAGAAAACCATTCTCATTGGAAAGCACTTGCCATTCAGCTGTGCAGCATGTGTAGTATTCAGTTTCCAAGGCATAGTTATCACTAAAAAGATGAATTCTGAATAATCTGAAAACTCAGGATACAATCACTGCAGTGGACAGAAGTTTAAACCTATAACGCTAAACTCTTCAATAAGTTGCCTTAATATTAACTTCCAATTTAACTTCTAAATTCACTGTGGCACCTTGGAAGGAACAATGCCTTTAATACTTCTTGCTTCAGTGCTAAACAGGATGACACAGCCCTTCCTCTCAAGACTGAAGTCCACCAAGAAAGTTAAACGTCTAGGAAAACAAAAACACTGGAGTGTTGTTTTTCCATGTTAGTGCATAAGCACTTTTAATAGTAACAGGATTCAAGTTTAGCTGATATGCTGTCTCACAGAATGGAAATAAACAGCTTCAATTTGGAGGACCAACAGCACCTTAAGCAAGTGTATTAATTATACTTATAAATTAGAGACAAGTTTTGGCCTCTAGAAGACCAAGATAGTAAGCCAGACGACAAGAATGAACTCTTGTCAAGTGACACTCAAACTAATATACAAAATCTGAGTAAAATCAAATGAAGACAAGCTCATGGTTCTGAGACTGGCATTGTAAGGAACTCTTACCTCGCATCCTTACAGATTAGTACAGTATTATGAAAACTGGAAAAACCACAAGCTTTGGTAGGACTTTTGTCAGGCTCCTAATACACAGGAACTAAAAGTAACATGAGTTAGTTAACTTTTTAAGCTACAACATATCAATAGTTTCTATACACTCCTGAAGAAGTTGAGTTACCAGAAAAAAACAGCACCTATTAACTAAGCCAAATTAAAGTCAAAAGAATTAATATCTCTCAGTATTACAGAAAAAAGTCCCACCAAAACAAGGCTTTCAGAATTTCAGTTTAAATGCTTTTGATATTTTACTGAAATTGTAGTACATACATTTGAACCAGAATAACTGTCAGAAGATGAAACAGAATTCTACATTAAGCATTGATTTATAACTGTTAAGACAGTAACAGAGCATTACAGTTTTTAAGACGCCCTTTTTAAGCAACTACAGTGATGGGAACACTACTCCAATACAGCTGTGTTCAGTCTCAAACCAAGACACGGGCAGTGGTATTTGGCATAAGGCATCTACAGACAGCAAGTGCAGTTTTTACAAGGCTGATGTGGGGAAGTAAAAAAATAAAATAAAAAAATCAAATAAACTGTAATTATTGTAGAAGCATACTAGAACTATCAACTATCAAGCTACAGGATTATATCATATTCTAGAGAAGACAGAAATAATGACTAAAAGGCACAACCTTCCCTACTGCTGCTTCTCTTCAGCAAATTATGTCACCTAAATAAGGAGACTGCCTCATTATTTCTGATTTAGCAGTAGTCTGGAATATTAAATGAAGCATAGAGTTTAATTCAGTTTCTTGGACAGGACATAATCATAACACAGCTGAAACTGGATAAAAGAAATCTGGAGATGCTGTCTCCTTATTTAGCTCTGCTCCACTAAGCAACTGGCCAGCACTAGAGAGTGAACATAAGCAGGAACTTGGGTGTGTGGGTAAGTAAACATTTTGTCACTGTTATGTACATTTCACATGGCTGAAATGAACCATGAGAAGTCATTCAGCACTCATCACACAACATCTTAAGATCTTAGGAAGCTAAGCAGAATACACACTCTAAAAAGAGAAAGAATAGAAAATATAAACATATTTCAACATAAAAAAACCCAAGTAGTGAGAGCAGGTGACTTCTTAATACAGGACTTGTACAGACACAAGAGTTCTATTAAAGATTTTTCTGGGGAGGTAGCATATGCCAAAGTACTTATAATAATACTTCAAGAAATGGAAAACATTACCTTTGGCTTAGGGCTTTAAGCTAGGTCTTACAAGATCCAAAAGGCCTGTTTTTTGAGGCTGGACAGATTTCTGCACTCTGATAGGATTAAAGACTCCCATTTATTTTATATTTAACTCAGATTTAAAAAAATAACAAACCACACACAATCAGAACCAATCAACCAAAAAAACACAATCAAACTTAAGTTCTATTATTAGAGGCATAAACTATGATCATAGATGTATGATCAAGCAAAACAAAAAACCCATCCTTCTCTAAGTTAGACACTACAAACGCAAACTCTAGTCTAAAGTTTTGACAGCTCACAGTGACACTTTGCTATCAGAACTTGCATCAAGACAAATCATATACTGATTTGACAGAATAAATGTACTAATACTGGGCTTTTTTATTTATAAGGATTTAGTTCATATTAGTACTTAAAACTTCACTCTGTGAATATTTAAGCTTACAGTAGCAGCAAGACTGACACAGGCCTAAGATATCAACCAGCAGTTTAGGCAAAAAGATCTTTCCCAAATGCAAGGAGGTTAAAGAACTTTACATGAGCCATACTGGTTTCTGACAACAGGTAAACCTGCCCTTGAAACATTTCACAAGGAACATGACCAATTGCCTGGGGACTCCTGAAAACCAGTGATCACAAACTGCTGCAGGCAGTTTGTGAATTCTCAGATGGAGGATTAGAAAAAACACCTTAAATATAAATAGCTTCCTGGGGTTTATTGCTCACTTCCGTTGATTTCTTTTGTGATATCCATCTCTTCCACCATCAAAGTAACCTTAGTGTAACTGAAGATACAGTTAATCATTATTTGTACTTTAAATTTTCTTCCCTGTTTCAGCCATTACATGCTTACATCTTGTCTGAAAAACTGAATCCAACTCTAAATTTAATTTAAGATTTCAGATTACTGCTAAATCAAAAATAATCCAGAGAGAATTTATTTTAAATTTAGCCATTCTCAGCAGACATATTCCTAAGTGCTCTGCACCAGTTCAGCTTAAATCAACCAAATTAAGCTGATGCAATTTTTGAAAACATTCAGTGCTGTGCCCAAGAGGCTCAACAATTCCCCAAGGAAGAACAGGTGTACAACCCTAATCCTAATTTGCATCAGTAACCACAGACAACACTGAAAAGTTTAGTGCAAAGCTTGGCATAGGATCCTAGTAAGATTTAGCCTGAGGAAATCACTCTATATAAAGAAAAAGAAACAAAAGACTACAGAACAGACCAGAAAGAGATGAACTCTACAGGCCAAGAGGAAAGCTAAGAACAGGAAGACACTGCAATGTGTGACTGCCAAGATCAGACTTTGGAACCCTCACAGATCCACTAATATCAGCAACTTCATTTTTGTAAACACGCTTTATCAATAATAAGTGGAACATTCTTGAAATTTATACATGGCAATTCAAAGTTAACCTCTGTCAACTAGGAAAGGTAAGTGAAATCTGATTTTTTGTTCAGGTACCTTCAAATAAATGGGACAGTCTCGCATTCTAGAGTTACATATCTAATAATTTTTTTTTCCTGAAAAAAAAACAAGTAATGGATGGTTTTTTATTATAAAATTCTCTTGTCAGAATGAATGCAGTGAAGTTCTTCTGATTAATAATGCTCATTATTTTATCTGAGGATCCATTCTATTTGCAATGCTCAACAGCCTCAGATATTCTCACAAACTGTTTCTTCATCTATACAACAGACTAGACTCCAACATTTCTAAATGCCATCAGCTTGCAAGCAGGGCCCACCTGAAACACAGTAAAGCAGAAAGTTTTACTCAGCAACCACAAGCATGACCTCAAAGCACAGTAGTCCCCTCATTTTACAGACACTACATATACATTAGCTAGAGGGTAAGTACCATGTTTCCCTAAAGCTGATTCACTTTTACTTTATATTTCGGTCCTATTAAAATTCCTGTCAACAGCTACAGACTTCCAAAACCAATTACATTGCTAAGAAGTACTTCATTCTGTGTATCACCCATATCTCCACAAGATCTGTTCTGGGTAAGAGAAACAGTGATACCTGTAATTGTTAACTTAAGCAAGCATCCTCATACAGGAGACACTTGTGGTTATTAACGTTCTGGAGCCTCACTAGAACAGCTAGGTTTCAGGATAGTTAAGAAATGTCCAGAATAGACTTTCTGTTTGAAATATAACACAAAGCTATCTGTGCTACATAAAACTTTCCCATTAGCAGCTCTTCATGTCTTCAGCATCTGCTGGGACAGTGGTGCCTGGATGGCTGACATTCTTAGTGTGCGCAGCATCTCTGGGGACAGTGGTGTCCATGGTACAAACAATTCTCCCAGCAGGGAGAGATCTCTGAAGACAGTAGACCTAGTGTTACATTAATCTTCGCAGCATCTGTGCAGACTTACCACAGCCATACTAAATAATATATCACAGCATCTGTATTGTCCACTCACCACAAACGGTATCAAAAACTATCGTAGGCCAACAGCCCACCAAAATTAGGAAAAAAACCCCAAAAAATACAGAAGATGTATGCAATTTTATTTTATTAAATACATCAGTCTTCAAAGACCACTTCTGCTCCAGGAGACTTAAGTGTAATGAGCCATCTCTTCAGAAGCCTTCTTCTACATTTCTGCTCCTTTAAAAAGGCTACTCATTTTTGAAATCCATCACTTGTTTCAATACTTATTTTGTTAATCCTTAAAAATACACTACTTTTCAGTCTTGATATCTTTAGTATGTTATACTCATACACCGTAAATAAAGAACTCCAGTTTTTAGAATTAAAAATACCTAAGATTAAGTCTCTTATTCAGCTCTTCTAGCAACAGGGTACATGTGTGGGCTGAGTTTTTTGCATTGATAAGGAAATCTTCAGTTTTTCACTATACTGTATCCCTGATATAACACTTCTAATGTCTACTTGAAACATTAAGTTCTGAATTAATTTCTGTCTTACAAGATTACAACTACAGCACACTTTTACAATGCAGAAAAGTAGATGCTTATCAACATGCCATCCATGGCTGAATATTTAAAATTCAGGAGTAAGGGCATTCTAAATTGAGATAACCAACCCATGACTTAAAAAAATAACCTGTCTTTGCTCTCTTCAAGCCGCCATTTTCCATTGTATAAGTTCACTACAAGGACAGCACAGAAATCTACCTCGTTAGAGGCCTTTATCAGCTTACAATTGTTGTCCCCTTAGATTTTCACCTAAAGTTTCTCCCAATCTCCACTTGACTTGTCCAGTATCCTCTAAGACTGACATACTACACAGGGTACACTGGAATATTTTTCTGAAGGACAGAGACAAGTACATGTTTTTCAGTAGAATGTGGCAATATGTGTCCGATTTTGAACTAACAACCTAAAAAGAAATAAACATGGAAGTAAGCATATTGACCTTTCTAGTAAATTAAGCCCTAGATTATTTAAGTTAGGGCAAAATAAGGAATAGAAGTTATTAGTTTAGCAGTGAGAAAGTATTTAAGGCTATAGAGCCTCAAAAAACCTGCCTTGTCAAATAATAATACATCTAAGCAACTACCTTAAATATAATGAAAAAAAGCAAATTGATTTTGGACAAACCATTTAATAAATGTGGTTTAAAGTAAAGCCTGCCAAAATTCTTGTAAGGCCTGTTGTCTCAGATGAAGTACCATGCACCTGCTCAGTTTATGCTAATACTCCTACACACCCATTCACTTGTATAATTAACTGTGCATAAATTAATAGCTGTCAAGTGGTTTGAGGCCAGATGTTTGATTTTCTAAGGTGTTCAAATGAAATAAAATGTTTAGAAATGGACTAAACTGAACAGCTATTCTACATTGCATTCTGGTTTTATTACTTTGCCAGTAGACTATGCATTAACTACTTTTCACAAGGAGTTTAAGCTAAATTTACTCCAGAAACTGCACAACATTAAAAGAAAGGCAACCTGCCACTAAGTCAAAAGTTCAGTTCAGCAGCACTTCAGGAAGTTTAAGAGTGGCGTCAACAGAGCAGATATGCAATAAGAAAAAAAAAATCACCTGTAACAAAACACCTTTACAACACCCTTAAGAGCCGTATAATACTACTTTATGTTCCTGAGCTGAAATTCCACCCTTTGAAGTCCCCTCCTGAGCAGCTAGGTATGTAGTACTGCTCTAAGAGGTATGTACACATTGCATCCACCAAAACCATAGAACTTTACTCTCAAACTTGGTATGTTCCATAAATTACACGTTGGCAAGAGAAATCAAAACAGCAAGTGCCCTCCCTAGCTAGAGGGGCCTCAAACTCTAGAAATGGGAGACCACAAGCGTAGGACTGCTCTTCCTAGTCTCTATCCAGCTGACAGTTGTAGGTTTTCTGTGAAAGAGGGTCTCCGAGTGGGCACCTGTGGTACACCACACTTTTAATCCGCCTATGCCGATCCCAACTTACCTACTCAGCTGTATATACAAAATCTTGCACTGCTGGCAGCTCCTCCTCCAAAGGCGGCTGGAAGTCTTTTTTGGAGCCTGAGGGCTCTTAGGTTTGGGCTCTGCAGTTCCTTATGGGCAGACACTCCCACCAGTGAGGTAGCAGCACGCAGAAGCAGCTAGAAAGTTTGCCACAATCTCTACCTTCCCCTACAATTTGCTCCTCTCCCAGCCTCAGCCTCTTCTCCCTCCTGGCGAAAGGGACCGGTTTAAGGGCGTCGGCGGAGGGGCCGCTTCTCGCAGAGGTTTCCTGCCTCAGCAGTGCCGCAGCTGGAAAGGCTCTCCCGCTGGAGGGCGGCTCCGGCCCGGGGGGCGCCGGGGGCAGCGCTCGCTCGGGGCTGCGGCCACCGCCGTGTTTGCCGCGAGCCTCATGCTCGCCGCGGTGCTCCCTGACATCATTCATTCTGCTACGCGTACGCCCGCCCACGCCATTTCCAAGCAGTGACTCACCCCGGCGCTGCCGCCGCCGCCGCCGTCCGGGGCAGGGCCGGCCGGACCGGCCGGGCCTCTCGGAGCCCCCGCCCGCCGCGCAAGGTGCCGGCCCCGCCCGCCCGCCCGCGCGGCCCACGACGCGCGCCTCTGCGCGCGCGCGCCACCCGCCGCCCCCTGCTGGCGGGGCCGCCCGCCCGCCCCGCCCCGCGCCCCCCTGCCATGGCCGCCCCGCCCCGCGCCCCCCTGCCACGCCCGCCCGCTGCTCTGCTCGCGCAACCCCGCACGGCTCTCTCGGGGGACGGCTCCGTCCCGCTGCCGCCGGGCAAGGGCCACGCTAACCCACTGAAGGGGGCACCGACACCCGCCCTGCCCAGCCTGAAACGCCTACTCCGGGAAGGGCACCGCCCGCGGCCAGCGCGGGGGCAGGTGCCGGGGCCGCCCCCGCAGCCGGCCCACAGCCGAGCGCCGCCGCCCTCCGCAGCGACGCGCTTCCCGCTTTTGCTGGGGGATTTGATTTCCCCAAACCTGCTCAAGTGACGGATGACTGTCACTGAAACCCCCTGCCTCTCAAGTGTTTCACCCTCGCCTCTGGACTTGGCTTTTCTTGGGGGTTTGTTTGGCTTTTTTTTTTTTTTTTGCGCTGGGTAGAGGACTATTTCCCCCCCCCCCCCCCCCCACCTTTGTTTCCAAAAGAGTTTTGCCCATCACTACGTAGAAGCCAGATTTTGCTGGGAGTTTTCCAGTGTAAGAAACACGTGATTGGCGGGGGAGGAAGGGAGGGGAAGGTGTCAACTCATCCTCACCGAAACTCCGGCCGATACACACCTGTCCTGCCTTAGTCACCCGGCTGCAGCGCCGAGCGGGCGCATGACAGAGCGGCGGCCCGGCACACAACCCCGCGATCGAGGAAGGCACCTGACCCTCTGTTCGTCACACCCCTGGAAAGCCCCCTTCACCCAGCTATTGGCTATTCTGCTTGGGTTGCCCGCACTTTGTTTTTTTCCACAAAAGCTTGGGGGAAGGGAAGAGAGAATCTGCTTTATTCCAGCACAGAGTGGAAAAATTTTCCACACTCAGATTTCTGTAGGACAGGGAAACTACCCTGGTCCAAAGGTGACAGCCAGGACACTGCTACAGATAGAATGCCAGGATTTCCAAGTTTTATCTCCTGCAGGCTTAATGCAAATAGTCGCTTATAACCTGATAAACAATTCAGCAAGGCTACTTCTGTTCCTGTTGCTAGGTGAATGAACATACATACCTGTAGTGCTGAACCAAAGAGGCTGGAACCCCACAGCCCTCTTTACTGCCACTGTAATCTCCCCGCCCACCAGCCCTCCAATACTCCTAAACAGGTAATGCTTCCTTTAAAATAAAATCTGAAGGGAAAGAAAAAAGGTACCATGGGTAGGGCATTTGTTTTTAGCTGATTACAGAGATATCTACATATTGGATACACAATCACATGCATGCCTTTGCAGTATCTTACTTCAAGCTGTTATACAGAGAAGATAATAACAGACAGTAACATATCAAGAGTAGAAATAGTAATGCAAGTGAATAAAAAAGTATCTACAGTCAAAGTAAAGTACAGCAAAGGCTACACAGAGGCCTCCTCTAGTTTTGCTTAATTAAAGAAAAGCCACTGAAGAAAGGTTAAAAGCAGCAACTGGAAACTTCAGTGGCATTTTTCCAAATTATTTAGATGAGTAAGCTGACACACTGGAATTACTCTTAAATAATAATATCTGGAGTACTGCATTTGAGTACGTAAAAAAGAGCAGAACATTTTCTTACACTGTTCAAGACTACACTTCACACCCAACCCACAAGCCCATCCATGCAGATGAGAGGTTGAAGTGTAGAGCCCAGGGATGAATCTCTGAGGAGCAACTTCCAGGAGAGGGTCTTGAACTAATCTGGTAAGAACTGCTTGCAAGTCCTGCATAACAACAAACCTTCAAAAGCAAGCAACAAATTTTTGAAGTCACAAAAGTTGCCAGAGGAAATAGCAGCACATATCTTGAACTTTAAATTAAACTAAATTGACTTCAGAAGATTGTTTTCAGACAGGAATTAAGTGAGAGATAACAAGACTTACATAACCTATTTTGAGGAAAAAGAAACCTTGCACATACAGGATTCCATAGAAAGACACACAAGTGACATTCCCCTTCACCTCCCAGGGAGGCAGATGAGAGGGAGAGAACACAAAAACAGAGCTTTGAGGGGAAAAAAAATTACTGTTCCTTTCACTTGGAACAAACCCAGCATCCTTTTTCATTACTGTTTACTTTTTCCCCCTTTCATGAGATCAGCAGGGATATTATTGGAAACAGTAATTCTATAAACGAACACAGCCAGCTTGTGCATTAAAATTCTGACTATTTCCAAAGAGACACTTGTGCAGTTTTCAGAAGCAACTACCACCAGAATCCTGCTTAGTCCTACCGTAGCAGAACTGAAGCTGCATGATTTGGTTTATGGTGGAGAAAACCAAGAACCATACAGAAATTTCTAGTTCAAGCTGACTTTACAGTTTATAGACAGAATAAACAATACTACTACTAAAAAAAACCAAAAAAACTGTTTTTGTTTTTTTTTGCGTAGCCAAGCCTTAGCAGAATTCTGTGCAGAAACTGATGGGCAAAACTATGTACCTGTGCTCAGCCTAAATAGTTTCAGAACTAATTAACCATATAAGTACCTAAGTTCTTAGGAGCTCACATATATTTGTATAATTTATTCTAGCTATGTTAAGGGCAGATTAAAACCTATATATTTTATATTGAAGCATGCCATACATGCCCATAATTACAGTCACTTCCTTGCCTTTTCTTCAAGTAGCATATAAATCAGGGTAATCCTGCAGACTACTTCTATTCAGGTCTAACATTAATATTCTGTACCCTGGTACTCATGGCAGCCCTACTATATCTGTGAAGGTGCTAGCTGATACTTCTACCTTAAAACAGATGGAGTAACTCCAGAATGATTTATTATTCCCACCCAATTATGAAAAGAGTAAAAAACACTAAACCCCTATATAGGTAGATTATACCGTGAAGATTCTTCATCAGTCTACACTTCCTAAATTTTTAAACACCCCCTAACAAAAATAAGTTCCACAGTTTTTGAATTGGATCCATTTTATCAATGAAATGAATTCTAGGTCTCCAGATTACTATTTTTGATCAGTTCACTAGCTCTTTTTCAACATCAAGGAACCAGGATAAAGCTTACCTTGTAAATTCACCGTTAATGTCACTAATTTTTGGCAACTGAACAAGTAGATGAAAAGATAAGCCACAATAGAAATCATAGGACAAGTTTTTCCATCACTCCTTCATAAGCACCAGTTCCAAAGTACACAGTCCTGCCCTACTACTGGAGGAGCTGGGGCCTTATGAAACACATCTATAAATCACCACAGATGGATCAAGCACAAATTCACCTGCTTAGATAGCAAGCCTACCTTAAGAGGTCAACCCCTGAAAAATAAATTAGGGAAAAAAAAAAAAAACAAAAAAAAAAACAGGAAAAAAAAGCGCCACCAAACAAAGAAGACTACTACTTATTATCAAGCACAAGACTGCCAAGCCGAGCACTGCCATACTAAGCACACAAACGTCGCTTTAGCGCTACCACCTCGCCCGAAGAACCCGCGAAGAAAGAAACCCCAGTGCCGCTCCCGCAGCTCAGCGGAGCCCACCAGGAAAGCGCTCCCCGCCGGCTGCCCGGGCTCGGCTGCCCGGGCTCGGCTGCCCGGGCTCGGCTGCCCGGGCTCGGCTGCCCGGGCTCACCTGCGGCCTCCTGCGCTGGCCCTGCTGCCCGAGTGCCGAGGCGCGGCTGCCGCCCGCCCTTCCCCAGCTTTCAAAGGAGGCGGGAAGCGGCGCCAGCCCAATGGCAGCGGAGCCCGCCCGCCCCGCAGGTGCCCGGCCGGGCGCAGCTGGGAGCGGCCGCCGCCGCCTCCAAGTCCGCTGCCAGCGGTGTCCGCCTTGGAGGCATCTCTGGAGACAGCAGATGCTTCCTCCAGCCACTTTCTTTCGACTTCCCGAGACTTCAGATCCGTGATTATTGTCTGCCATTCGCCTAACCTTGGTGCTTTACAGAGTTTACATTCCTCAAAAATTGCTGTATTAGCTGTTTTCATAAACAACAGTTAGGCAGAGATATTACGTTTTTAAAACTATTTTTTCAAGGACTTAGGTGTTATTGAGAACGTCCCTGGATAGTTTGAGGGGGAAAAATATGAAGCTTTGTGGAATTATATTCCTTGCTAAAGCTTATGATGAAAAAAAAAAAAAAAAAACAGATTTAGACTACAGATTTTTTTTAATAAAGCAGTAAGTTAAAAAACAAAGTTTTTACTTTTCTCTCACTATTTCACTTTCATAAGCAGAAAGAGTTGAACCTCAAATTTATCCTTTTTTTTTATCCCCTTTGGATATATTATGGGATCATAGAATCATAAAATCATAGAATGGTTATATCAAGGTCCAACACCCCTGCTGTGGTCAGGGACACCTTCCACTAGACCAGGTTGCTCAAAGCCCCATCCAGGGATGGGGCATCCACAACTTCCCTGGGCAACCTGTTCCAATGCTTTACCACCCCACAGGGAATAATTTTTTTCCTAATATAATTAGGGATGGGACAGAAGTGGGGGAGGAATGTCTGTTTTCTTGTTTGATTTTGGTAATTCTTTAAGTATTCAAACTATATGAAATCAGACAAGCCTTAGAAGCTGTGAGATAACAGGTCTTAGTTCAGTTTCTTTCAACCAGTTCCCTTAAAAACTGAAGCCAAAAATTGATTTTCTATTTAAAAATATATGCATCAAAAATCTCTGTCTCTAGCTTCAGAAAGCTTTCACAACAGTGGCATTTCAAGAAATGCTTTTCTTGTATGAAGCAAGGCTTTGGCAGAAATAGGAAGAGTCCAGGTACTTACTTGACAGAGGCTGTAGGGGGGAAATGAGAGATTGGGAACAATGAAAATAAAGTCTAATTGATCATCTCTATATGCATGCAAGGTGGGTGATTCTAGGAAACTAAATGCTGATGACACCAAGTTCGGTGAGGCTACTGACACACCTGAAGGACAGGACACCAACCAGAGGGGCCTAGGCAGGCTACAGAAGTAAGCCCATGGGAATCACATGAAGTGCAACAAGGCCAAGAGCAAGGTGCTGCCCCTGGGCTGAGGCAAGTCCCAGTACCAACACAGGCTGGGAGATGAACAGACCCAGAGCAGCCCTGCCGAGAAGGACTTGGGGTGCTGGTGGTGACAGGACGGACATGGCCCAGCAATGGAGTCATGACTCACAGCCCAGGGAGCCAAACCTGTCCTGGGCTGCATCCAGAGCAGCGTGGGCAGCAGGGACAGGGAGGGGATTCTGCCCCTCTGCTCTGCTCTGCTCTGCTCTGCTGAGACCCCACCTGCAGGGCTGCATCAGCTCCAGGGTGCCCAGAACAGGAAGGACATGGACCTGTTGAAGCAAGTCCAGAGAAGGCCACCAAGTCACCAGGGAAATGGAGCACATCTCCAGTGAGGAAAGGTTGAGAAAAAGGTTGGGATTCTTCAGCCTGGAAAAGAGAAGGCTTCAATGTGACCTAATTGTTGCCTTCCAGAACCTGAAAGAAACTTACAGAAAAGATGAGGGAAGATTATTTACAAGTGCATGTAGTGCAAGGATAAGGGTGAATGGGTTTAAATTGAAACAGAGTATGTTTAGTTTAGATATTAGGAAAAAACATCTTTACTGTGAGGGTGGTGGAGTACAGGAACAGGCTGCTCATCCACAGGGAAGCTGTGGATGCCCCATCCCTGGAGGTATTCAAGGCCAGGTTGGATGGGGCTCTGAGCAGCCTGGTCTAATTGAAAGTGTCCCTGCCCACAGGGATCTTCAAGATCCCAATACAAGTCAAACCATTCCATGATTCTAGGAAGCTGCATCAAGCAGAGGTATGGGAAGTATTCTCAGTCTCCTTTGGAAAAGAGGTAACACTTTTGTCAACAACTAGAAGATCAGAAAGATTATGCTAGGCAACTAAAAAGACTTATTAAAGCTTTTCTGTAACATCATAAGGATTTCTGGATATGATAGTAAATGCATGAAAAATAAGACAAGACTGCTGTGCTATAACAATTGTCACAAAATCAGCTGACAGGTGAATTAGCCCATTTTCTTTGCTACTCAGCCTTATCTACTGTATCTTCTCTTCATCCTCCTGGAATAGCCTTCTCTCTAACTCCTCTGATCCCATCCTACCCATGTAACTTTCTTTTAATTTCTCACCATTGGGGTTTTTTGGTTTTTTTTTTTTTTTTTGCAGCAGTCCTATATTCTGAAACAGAATAGTTGGGCTAAACCTCTGACTACTAGACAACCTACTCTTCAACAAAAAGTTTATCAGGCTTTTCTCCAGTAATGCAAAACAGGAAACCATTAATTTTAATATAAACTGAAGAGTAGCTGAACAGATCAATAGATTATCTCTATTTGTCTCTCTATGTGTGCTTTTTCTATGATGGAGAATTTTATCTGATTCAGCTGAATAAGGAGAAAAAATAGAGGGAAAAGGAAGTAAGACTGGTACATGAATGAGCAATACAAAACTCCTAAGATGTACCCCTCCCCACTGAAGTTTAGGAGCAATATAATTTTTCTATCATTATCTTACATTTGAGGATTCTATTAGTGTGAGGACTTTTTTTTAGCAAAAATTATTTTTAAACCTAAGCAGCTGACACAATTGCATGAGGGACAGGTGGCCTACTTTAAAAAAAAAAGTGACTGCTGTTATCATCTGAATATAAATTCTGTATGAAACACATGGAGGGTTCAAATGTACTAGGGTAACCTGTCTAATCTTCTGTCCTGGCTCTGATAGCACACAATGCAAGAAGCTTCAAAAAAGGCATAGGGATAATGTCAGTAAAAGCTGGGAAAAGGACAGAAAGGAGTAAAGCATCCTTCTGTCCTAGCTGCTTATCTCTTACCCTTCTAAAGGGGAAGAATAGAATCATTAGAATTGGAAAAGACCTCTAAGACCATCAAGTCCAACCATCCAACTAGCACGGTCACCATGTTCACCATTAAACCATGTCTTATAACACCTCACCCAGACATTTTTTGAATGCTTCCAGGGATGGTGCCTCCACTACTTTCCTGGGAAGTCTATTTCAATGAAATTTTTTTTTCTAATATTTAAGCTAAACCTTCTCTGATGCAATATGAGGACATTTCCTTTTGTTTCCTTTCTTCCTAGCATAACAGGAGATGCATTTTCTCCTTTTAAATAAAAAGACCAGCAACCAACAAGTAAATTTTAATGAAGTATGCACTTAACACCAGAAGATTGCTGCTTTTGATGCATTTTTCTTGTGGCTAAGTTGTGATACTCCTCAGTTATGTAAGACCTTAATACAATCCCATGCCTATTTGTCAAAGGGTTTAAAAAAGTTTGAGGAAAAATACCAGAAGGTGTACAAAATAGTTTTAAAAGAAATTTTGCTATTATTTTGCACTAGACTGTAGAATAAAGTTTGACTCTGAAAAATGGCTAAAAATGTCTAAAGACCTTCTGACAGATATCCTTCGATACGTGAATGAGTCATGAACCTCAAAGGTACAGAAGAAAAAGACAGAACTGACTCATATATCAATTCTGAATTTTAAATATTACATGCTTTTTTGATATGCTGTGTATTAGAAGTGCCTTAACATATCTTCTTTTTCACAGGACCCAAAAGATAAATGAGTTTGGTAAAAAGACATATGTAGACTTTTGTTTCACTGTATTTGAAATGTATTCAGAAGTAAATTGGTGCTTATTCTTACCTGGAAGCAAAATGCTCTAGTATCACTTATTAAAGTTGTGGCCATGAGATTTAGCACAAAGGCCATGGCTGAGAAAACAGTTTAATGGGTGATTTTTTAGACTGAAAAGCATTAAGTCTTTTTAAGTCTTTCAACCAGTTTCTATGTATCATCACACAGATATGATTAGATGGCTTCTGATGGTATGAAGCCAAGGGATCCGGGTATTGTTATGTCCTGCCAAATGGACATTTACTGTCATAAAAACATGTTCTAAAGTGTCTTTTCCTTTGATTCATGTTTTTAAATTGACTTGGAGGAGGGTGCAGAAAGAGTGAGTTATCATACAGGGAGAAGGGTTCTTCCTATCTGATAAGAAAAAGGCTGAAGTGTCTTCTCAAGTGTCTAGCTTGAGAAGACGGGCAGATCTCGGAACAGATGAGGAGGCTGATAGCTTTCCATGAAGTATCTCAATGGAAGACACAATACCACAGTTTTGACTTTTAGGTGCTACAAGTTTATACACAGGCAGACCTCTGAGATGTCTTCATTTTTAAGAGTCTAGGTTCTTGTTCTGCCCTTATAAATAAATCATGAGGAGTTGTAAATATAGATGTCTCCAAGTTTGCACACTCTAGGAAAGGCAATAGAAAGTAAGATGGAAATGGAAGTATATTCAGCAATCTGATGTTGATGGGAATCTTGTACCTAGTATAAATATAATTGATACTGATTAATTATGCACCAAGCTGATTTAGCATTGTGCCAGTTCAGGGATAGGCATAAAAAGTATGAAAGCATTAAAAATCCACAGTGTAATAGGCTTTGAAGAAGGAACTATACTGAAACCAGAAATAGGAGGATACTTAGCTTTCCTTAAGAGTACGAAGAAAAGCAAAGCATGTATTATATTCTGACTGGAGAGCAGTACTTCTTTCTGATTAAATAACAATGAGAAAATGGTGGCAGCCACTGCCCTCACAATAACATCCCTAGTAAGTTACTGACCAAACATAATTAATGAAAAGAAGAAGCTTTTTATACATGTTTGCCTGAACCAAAAGCAGCCTTTGTTTATCACCTCATAGAAATAACTCCAGGCAAGCATTTTTCTAGCCCATCAGGAAAACCTGCAGTACCTGTGGTCTCTTCTAAGGCAAAAAAAAAAAATAAATATATATATATATATCAAAGCCAAGAAAAAAACTCTCTGCAAATACCCAGTATGCACTCTCACTCAAATATCTTATTTCTACTCTGTTTGATACTTGTCTTTTCTAAATATTATTTAATAACTTTTTTCATTTCTTCACAAAATGTTGAGGGAGTGGCTAATGAGAATACCAGGAAAATATTGCAACAGAGAACTATGCCACAGTAGGCAGTCATGGCTAAATATGGTATTATGCTCACTGGGACCCCAGCTAGTCAGGACCTATTTCTTTACCTTTCTGCTGGGGCCTGGGACACATGTCAGCGGGGAATGGGACAAAGCACAGCATTGGAAAAGTATTTTCACATCACCCAAGAGTTTAAGTGGTGTCTATATAATGATTTTATGTTGCAGTGATTATACAAGTTGATTAAACATTGTATTTAGAGGTATTGAGGTTTTTTTTCATTCTCTTTTTAAAAACTATTGCTACTTAATTTGAAATGCCTTACTTTACACCTTAAGCTGTTGTTATTTTGCTGTCATATGGAGACAGGTAGAAGGACAAACTAGAAACAGTCCCTTATATATACATATATACACTTATTTGTGATTCTGACTCCTGTTACAGACATATTTTTAGATTTGGCACAGGATCCCTCCAGCAGCAAAAAAAATATTAAATCTGGCATATAAGGTAGAATACAAGTGTCTTATATTCCTTTTATTTCTGGAATCATCTGGGGATTAACATCCTTTGAACCAGAGAACTCTTGACTAAAAGGTCATAAGTTAACTTGGGCATCTTGGGAACACAAGAACTGGAGTCCACCAGTGGCCATTGTCAGTCACTTCTATTCCATTCATTTCCTATACATCACAATTTTTGTTTCCTGTATATTTATCTTAAAACAGTCACATTATTTACTGGTCATTTATACAATTACATTTTACATCTTATAATAGATTTGTGGCAATAACTTTTGTAGATAGTGAAGGTTTTATGCCACTATCCTTTAAAAAATGCCAAGTAGGCTAGGGCACAAATGGGATGAATGATGCTGACTGTGACTGCCCAACAAAGCTGAAGGAAATACATTTGTTCTGCTTAGCTACATTTTCCTTGAGACTACCAGAGTTACCTCTCACTTTCTGTCCTTTCAACTTCCTCCTCAAAGTTGAGACAACACTCAGTTCAGACTAGACGGCCCAGAGCTTTGTCCAGTTGGGTCTTGAATCCCTCCGAGACCTCACAGTCTCTCTGGGGAGCCTCCTCCAATACATTTTCCTTGTATCTAGCTGGAACTCCCTTTCTTGATTTCTGATTGCTGTTTCTCATTCTCTTTACTTGTCCCTCCATAGAGCCTGGCATCAGACTTTTGGTTGGTAATGTTCTCCTGAGCATTGGAAGGCTGCTCTAGGCCTTCACTAGGGCTTCTCTTCTGACAAACTTATTGTCTACTTTAACTGAATGTCTGCAAAATGTGTAAACTGTTTAGGGAGGTACTTGATAAAAAAATCCATGCAAATCCACAAAGTTCTGCAGGTCACTGATAATATTCTTGAAATCCTACAAAATTTCTATGTTATAAAATACTCAGAAAAATGTTTATGTATTTAATTTTTTTAGGAGAAATCCAACATTTTAAAGAGAAATACAGAAGAGTATTTTATTTCAGTCCTTAGCAACCAAGTAGGTGGTGGGTCATAATTGCCAGCTCTTTATTGATCTAGGAGGGAGTTTCCAAAATCAAATGGAAGAAAGCCCCATATATCTCCCTCTGTATTTTGGGATAATGTGAAGAAGGTTGAGAACAACAATCTCTGTTCTTGCAGGATTTAAAATTATTACTTAAATTTTCTTAATCAGGAATAGAAGCTGTAGTATGAGAATAATAGTTACAATTACTTCATTTTCACATTGACTATTCAATTACAAAATATTTTAAGTCTGATGGTAGAATCCAAGGCAGTCTTTAATGCACAAGCTCAAAGTCTTGAAGGATATACATTGTGACTGCTTCTCCTCTGCCTAAATTTACTATAATTTTCCCTGTTCATTATTATTTTCATCATCCTCCTCTGCTATTCCTTCCCTGTGCTATGCAGATTTTTCAATGGCTGAGGTTCTCTGTGTATTTTCATGCTTTCATTCAAGGTTTGTATGACTTGCCTTATTTTCTTTATACAACTCTCAGAGTGACAAAAAGTTAAGATTTTGTTGAATAACTTAAACACTTAAGTCAGTAAGAAAATGAAGGAAGATATGGTTATTTTTTACATATTAAGTGTTAACCTAAGTCTCACATAATTTTAACAATTTCACTCTTTCTTCAAATATTGATATGTAATGGATATTCAGTTGATTTTTCTAATAATTTCTTATTAGAAATAAAATATTCAGTTTTTTTATCTTTAGGCATCCAGGCTTTTGTAGACAGGAAAGTATGCATGATTTTCCCAGTTTCTAGATAAAAATGGAATTGTACAATGTTGACTTCTCCAACGTTCAGCTGCATATCAGAAAGAGGATGAGGTTTTCTGACTTCAGCTCATTCATCTATATACCACAAGCAAACATTACACTATTTTTTTATCAGTGAGAAATCTAGTGCATTTAGAATAAATAAATCTTGACATTTTGAAATAAGCTCAGAATGAAAACACATTTGGATAAGGAGTGTGTGTGCTTGCACTGTGAGCACTGTGATCATGCCTCTGGTATTTGGAGTATGAGAAGAAATTTCAGAATCACAAAGTGCTGGAGTACTCCCTTTAACATGACTATATTATAATATTATTCAAAAAATACTGCAGTACTGTGAGCACTGTGATCATGTCTCTGGTATTTGGAGTATGAGAAGAAACTTCACAATCACAAAGTGCTGGAGTAATTCTTTTAACATGACTATATTATAATATTATTCCAAGAATACTGCAGTGGGAAAGAAGGCCACATAAGCCCACAGTGTTATGCTAAACTTTTTTAGCCTGCCAAAAAAAATAAACGCCCAAACTTCATAGAAGATAGGGAACACTGCAAATCTAGCATTTGTCTTAGGATTTTTAAATATAAGACTGGCATTCTCTTTCTAGGTATGCTTTGCAATGTCTAGCAAGTTGCTTCTAATGATAGTTTATATATATTTTCATTGGGTTTTGATAGCCCAGTTATCAGGGACCTATGACCAGCCTCCTCTATCAAAGACTTTGATGGGTTGTTACTGTATTTTGAAACTCTCAAATAAGTTTATACATATTTTTTGGGGGGGACCCACCCGCTAATTTTTCTTCCAATTGATCTGTCCATTTTTTTAAATACTTTTGCGATGTCACCTAAAAGTGAAGATCTGGAAAACTGACTGTATGTCTGTACTTGTATTTCTGACTAGGAGGATAAAGTTTATATATTTTTTGACTTTCCAGGCTATTTCATAAGTATCTACTAAACAGGTTGGTTGTTTTTTTTATATACAAGTATGTTGCTTGTATTGTAAGTAGTGCAAACATTAGCTCAGCTAAGACATGGGCCATAGAATCCTAAACTCTAATGGATGGACACTTGTATTAGTTGCAATCATTACAGCTTTTAGAAAACCCCTTCTCAGTTTACAGAAATTAACTGTATAGGGGAAATTGCAGGGACCTCTATGTTTCAATAGTATCTCCTGTACGGTTTATAAATAAATAAAAATTAAAAAAACACCTTGATGTCCCTTATACCACGTACAAACATCAATAACAGCAATGGAAAAAAACATGGATTAAAAGAACGTTTCTTTCCCTCTCTACAGCACTTGTGGATATTTCCTAAAATTACATTGCCAGCAGCACTGAAAAAGCAGACTCACCTTGCTAATGACCTCTGGTTTTTTGGCAAGATAATAAGTATGAGAAAAAGAGGAGATTATTCTTACCATAAACAGGAAAAGAGGCTTTATAACAGCAGCATTTGCTAGCACCTCTAAAATTAACTCTGGGTCAAGCTTTCCATGAGAAATGCTTTTTTTAGAATTAATACAGAGCAGCTCAGCTACAGACACATCAGAGAATATATTTTAAATCAGTCAGTCTGGAAACCAGGTTTTTAAATAGTACACATGGAAACAAAAACATACATTTGTATGAAATATCCATTTTCTCTTATAAATTTTCTGGTCTAAGGTGTTTCCATCTTTCCCTGTGATTGAAACATAAGGTAATTTAGGCCACAGAGTTCTCTTTAAATCTTAGCAGAGGTTAGAAGGCATCTCTGGAGGTTATGAAATCCAACCCAATGTCAAAGCTGGGCTAGTCAAATATTTATTTTCTCTGAACTTTAGAATTTTTTTTTAAATTATATTTCATGCCATTTTTAGAACAAGGCAATTCTTAACTATGATATTATTTTGTAGTGATGGGTACTAAACTGCATATACATGTTCTAGAAAATTGTTATGAAGTTGCACGGTAAAAAACATGAATGTGTGTGATAAATGTAATCTATCTTAAGATGTTGCTGTTAACTGCAACTAATCACACTGGTTTCTGCCCATTTATTAAGATCAATAAGTTAGATTCCAGTTAGCTATTAATGTCAATTAAATTTTCAGGTTAAATACTAGGTCATCACTGTACTCTAGATTCTCCTGGATTCTGTTTGGGTGAGTTGCTTCAGTTATAAACTTAAATCTCATATGTAGAACTTCAGATCCAAATAATTCTAGACAGAGCCATCTATAATCTTTCATATCAATATTAATTTTGGAAGGCTAATCATAACAGTATAAAGATAATCTATGTACTTTGTAGAGCTTGAATATTCACAGCCAAAGGCCTTCCTATGCATTTTGCTGCCTTTTTGTAACCAAATAAGCCACTTGAGCCAAATAAGTGCAGGCCATCTAAATAACCGCATTTCCTCATGTCCAATTTTCTTTTGTGCATAAGTACATAAAAGCATAAATATGACAAAGTATGTATGAAACATCTTACTACTCTCATTATGAAAATACAGTTTTTAACTATTAGCATATTTACAGAGACTCAAAATAGAAATAAGCCCTGAAAAATGAATAGCCATTATTGTTCCCTAAGCACTGAATAGCAACTTACTATTTTCTTCTTTTATCTAACTCTGTAACTAGAAGCAAAATAAAAGAAAAAAAATCACTATTAACTATTTAATTAATGGCTATCTTGTATAATTTAAAGAAAATAATCTGTATTGAATTGGTACATATGTTTGGAATTTGTTCTGCAGAAGGAACACATGACATTTTGCAGTAGCTGGCATATACAGCAATGGGTATGTTTATATCTGAATTGATCTTTTGTGGTGTCTTATAAAAGACCTCTCTAAATTATTCATGTCTAAACCAAATTAGATTCTAGAAAAATACCTTTAGTGAAATCTATTTTAAGGGCAGTAGAATTGTGAGGTCAGCTGGCTTAGCTATAGTGATTTCTAACAATCATTGGGTTACTAGTAATATCTCAGTCACCATGTAAAAAACACCCTCAGTCACAGAAGATAAAAGCAGTGGTGCAAAGTAAGTTTAGATGACAGGCCTCAGAAGGCACCTTAATGGTCTGTCCCTTTATCTCAGAAGTATTAGCCTGTTATGTTCTTTCAGGGCAGGAAACAAAACTATGTGGATAATAAATGACCAGTCCTAAAGCCTTGAGATTAACACCCTTCAACACACTGAAGACATCTTATCAAATCTATTCCCCTGAATATGGGCTGCACTATAAAGCAACTTAATTAAACTATTCACATTTGCAATTTTTAAAAGAAATGGAATCAGGCTTTCAGTGGGCACTCTGAAACACTACTGGCCAAAGTCAACAGACTGCTTGGGCTTCTCAGTTTAACAGTGCAGAAAAAAAAAAACAAGTTTGTGGATGACTCACCTGAATGATGAAATGAATATGTAAAATAAATTGTTTATAGAAAACATATACATACAAGAAGTGGTAATATTATTTGAATACAGGGATAATTGTTATCACTTACTCTGTAATGGAGGATACTTGAGTACTGGGCGGGGGGGGAAAGGCAGTGACAATTTGAGACTAGGAATAAGCATCTCTTAGTCTCTCTTGACCAAGAGATTTCTATACAAATACTCATAAAGAACTGGTAGAGTTTTCAATTTGGTGGTTTGTTTTTTTTTTTTTTCACAAGTGCTCCAAGATTATTGTGCATGGCATTGAGCTGCCAGCAGGTATAACTAGGCTGAGGTCATCCTGAGTGGCACATAAAATAGCTGAAGCAGTGTAGCTGCTGTAGCACAAGAACTCTGTGCCAGCAAGTTGTCCAAATATTTACCTACCTTTACAGGCAGCTTTTACAGCTGTCATGAACTGCTTGCTGCCATGGCTACGCTGTTTCCAGTAGCTGAGCTAGTTCACTTGAATCTAATTTGAGTTTCTCTTTAAAACTCTGCAGATATCCCTCCATATCTCTACAAGGTTTGTGACCTTAGTTACTAATAGGCATATTTTTCCATTCACTTTCTACAGCATGTAAAACATTGGATGAGGATTAAATTAAATATATCACAAAATCTTACATATAAAAGACTATTACTCTGTGACAATGGTGAAGGTGAAAACCCGCTGAATTTAAAGGTCTTTCGCAAGATGTCTTGACACCATTAACTTCTCAGGATTTCAATTTGTGCTATGGAGAGTCTTTCAGTGGTTAGAATCTGCAAGCATAGTCTTCTGTACTGTTCCAATTTGTTGGTGTTTGTGGTTTTTTTTTTTTTTTTTACTTTCTTGTTATGTATTGCTCCAGATCTAACACATAACCCTCTCTACTGCTTTAACATAATACAATTCATGTTACTATAATTAAAGCTGCATTGTTGAACTGGTGAGTGGATGAGATGCTGGACGTAGAGTGCTTGATTTCTGTTCAGTACTCTGTACCAAACCAAACTGTTTTTACTCACCCTCCATTTCAGTGAAGCATGTCTGGAAAGACCTGCAGGAGGGAAGAGATGAATACAATTTATGTTAATTGCTACAATACAAAGCCCCCTATTTTTCAGTTACTTCATAAACTCCTATGTAACTTTCCTTTAGATAGATCACATTTATAAAGATAAAAATAGATCAACCTTATTCAAATTGTTACGGTTTACTATTTGACTTAAATGCCCTATTGCAAACTTCTCTTGGATTGCCTGGTTCTACATATTCTTCATTATAAACTCCTAAATATTTATATATTAAATATTTGTATTTATTGTTAAATATTTGTCTATATACAGACAGACATTAATGCAGCTAACTCTTGAAGGATTAAAGCTGTGTTCCAAAATTGTTATTCTTCATCTGAAAGAGATTCAGCCAAGTTGCAGACTATGAAATTAATCTTGTCTGGTCTGGCTTTCAAAAATGTTGGTATTTACTGTAGGGCTTTCTCTAGCTAATGTAAAGACTGAAATTAAAACATGCCATTCAAAAGCAGCTCAGATAAATATTTTCTCTTCTCCTTCTTATAACTACAGCAGAAGAGCAGGCAACTAGTTTAGTTCTGATATATTCTCAACCAAAGTTAAATGAGATGAAACTTACCCTATCAGACAGATCTAGGTTTTCTGAAGAACATATCAAAAGCAGTTTATTTTCTTTGTCCTGAAAGAGGCAATGAGGTACAGCTTCAAATTAAAATAATCTGGCACTGAAATTAGTGAACAGTAGCAAACAATCTCTCACTTTGAATTGAGTCTTATTTTTTCCTCACAGTCCATAGCACCCACTCAATTTTTGGTATTGAGAGGGGACTCTTACAATCTGGATTGCTGCCAGTGGTGGTCTTCAACACAAAACATTTTTCTTTAAAGTGGTTCAGTGTGCAGATAAATAATGTTTTGGCTGCACCAATTACCAAGTTGAGAAGTTTTTGGGCGGGATCAGTATTTGGAGGAGTATTGCATTCCAAAAAATACCTTCTTCAGCCATCTAATAAGGAACATTGAAAGACATAAGGAAAGTTTTAATCCTGAAGTCTTTCTCTGAGTTCCATAGAGGGTCATCTTTGTTTCATCTTCATAGCTACGTTTATTGAGGTTCAAATAGTCTTAATAATTTTAGATGGTGATCTGATATGCAGTATTAGTAGCATGCCACAATTCCATTAATTCAGTGTTGAGTTTAATATATACACGGTATAGGGAGAGCCATACTACTGGAAAATTCTACTCTCTTCCCTGGCAACTGAGAGCTGAGAACTCCTGATAGGTATGATAAATCCTAAGGCACCCACACTTATGCTCCTTAATAATCTCAGTAAATTATTTGAGTAATTGCAGTTGGTTTAGTGCTTTAAACTGGTTTAGTGTTACTCCCTTCTTTTCTAAAATTGCAGAAGAGACAATTTGTGTGCTCTTTGCTAGCTGCAACTTTCCTTTGCAGAAACACTAAACTTCAGGTTAGCTTGCCTATTATATACCTCCTTTTTAAAAAATACCATGACACACGGGGATGTCTGCACGACATGTCTATCAATGCTGCCACATACCTATGCACATTACACTAAGATTTTAGTAATTTTTAGATTCATAGTACAAATTTTACCTGCAGAGACAAGAGAGTAATTTGTCAGAACTGCTTGGAATGCAGCAACATAGCTTCTACTAATATTAGGAAGAATTCATAAAATACAGTAGAATTATTTGCACTAACAATTCCTTTAAACCCATAGTAACCTTCTGATGGAAACATTTGAAATTTACTGTTACTGCATTTCTGTAGATACAAGGCTTCAAACAGGCATCGCAAACTCATTGTGGTTTTTTCTGTAATTAAAATATTTTCATTTAATAGCTAAATATTTTTGTTCTTGTTCCAAGAACACACCACTGCAATGCAGTGTTCAAGCCAAAGGTTTTCTTTTAGCTTTCCTCAAATCCTTAGCAGCCAAGCTTCACATTACTTCAGTGGATTCTACTCAAGCTTTCCATTATAAACCAGAAAACTTTCTTATAAATGTAGCAAAGAAGAAAAGTTGTGTCACACAGTAAATATCAAGTCCTCTCCTGCTGAAAAACTTTACCATTTATATGAGAAATAAGCATCCTTCAGCCAGCACCTTGCCAAGGTAATTCAGTAGACCAAAGTATACTGGAAGAGCTCTGAGATTTACCTCATATTGAGGTGAATATGCTGATAATACTTTAAAGTGAAATCACAATGTAGGATGTTTATCTTAACCAAGAATGCAACTTTGCTTACCTTGGGAACATCACAGAGAACTGCAAATGAGATACCCTGTGGAAAAAAACCCAGATTAATACACAAAGTAGGCAACCTGATGATTTCCTAATACAGCAACAACAGAAATCTGGTCTGCAAATATAACTCTATCAGCTGCAATATTACAATCTGGTTGTGGAAGACATTACATGCTACAGTCTGGATCATAGTGAATTTAAACAGGGAAAGGAAAGGAACTCTTAATCATCAGTTTTGCTTTATTATATAATTTGGTTAAATTAGATCAGCTGTATCAACTGCTGCCTTCAATGTGCTCCCAAATGAGCAGAAGTACTACTAGTCTGTATTTTTTGTGTTTTGATTTTTTAAATGATGGGAACTGAGGTCAAAATTACTTTTAAAATTTTAAATTTTTTTGGTGGAGTCACAGGAATAATATCCAGTGTGAGGAAAAAAGTGGAAAATAAGTGTATCACATCAAAGGTTTTTCTGTCCCACAAAAAAAAAAAATAGATTAAAAATTTATTTTGATTTTATCATCCAAGTACAAGTCAAAAAGTATAAGCCAAAAACACTTGTTAGCATGACTTTGCTTTTGGTTACTGTTTTTGTAATCCAAGTAAGTTGAAAATACAATTCCCCTTAATACTGTTTAGCTATATAGCAAACAAATGGATTTGAAAACTTGGTCAAGGACTGGCAGGTGGCTAAATAAATACATAGAAATCCCAGTGTTTTGTCATATAACAAACTATAACAGCACTTCAAAGTTTTGGACAGATTTCCTTATATTATGGGTTTTAGGGTGTAGCTGTGTGGAAAATTGTAAATGTTGTCTTTTGGGATTTACTTTACAACCCTTTGTAATCTTCAGCTGTATTTATAGCTTCAAGTGGGAAGAAATCAAAATTAAAGAGGCCAGCTTGAACATCCTTTGTAATCAAATGCTTTTCCCATTTTGCCTTAAAATAAATGCGCAGCCTGCACATTTGGCTGCCTGAGACCACCCGAAGAGTTTACAAGCCGTGACCTTGCAGTGAAATACTTCTGTGGAAAAGCACAAGTTGCAGGAACACACAGAGAAGAGTCCTGGATAACGCCGCCGATGTTTTGAGGAGAGAACGAGTAACTCGGCTTTGAGCTGGAGGGTTTAACTAGCGATAAGAAGGGGGTGAGGTTCTCATTCCTGAGCGACCGCCACTCACTGTCTTTCAGCAGCGCAGGCCGAGCCGGGCCGGGCCGGGCCCGGGCCGCGGCCTCGGCTGTGTCCCGGCCGGGAACGGGCCGGGCCCGGGCTGCGGCCCCGGCGGTGCCCCGGCCCCGGCGGTGCCCCGGCCCCGGCGGTGCCCCCGCAGCCGGCGCGGGCCGCCCAAGGCGGGCCGGGAGCAGTGGGGTGGGCTCGGGCCGGCAGCGGAGCCTGGTGGGGTCGCCGAGACCGGAGCTCGGCCAGAGCTGCCCCCTCTGAGCCGCTGCCTATGCCAGGCACCGACGCGAAGGAGTTCTGCGTGTCTTGGTCTGGAAAGGCCAAGGGGGAAGTCACTCCTGTGAGGACATGGCTGTTGCAGGGGATGAGAGCAGTGCAACTGTGCCAGCTGGAGACAGCCAGCGACCAGCGCTCAGGGAAATAAGGGCACCGAAATGCAGAGCCCAAGGCCGAGGGTGAAAATTTGGCCAGGAGTTACCTGAGAATTGCTTCTGTTGTTAAAAAAAAAAAGGGTATTTGATAACTGCTTTTAGGTCTCGACTTTGCCCTGTTTACTCAATGCTCAAGGCAAGGTTTATGAAGAGAATTGCTTTTTATTGGACTAACTGCGCTTCTTTGCAAAAAACAGCTAAGTTTTGGGGCAAACAAAACCTTCAGACTTGTGCAGCTGTGGAAGGGTGTCATGGGTACATAAAATACAGGATCTCCTCTCCATGCTGCCAAACACACTTGGTCTGGGACTTGAAAACTGTTGCTACATAGGGAATATCCCTGGAGAGCAAACTGCAGGAATTCAAGGTATACAAGAGACTTACCAAGAGAGGTTTTGGCTTTGACTACCTGTGTAGTGAAAACACTGTAACTGAAACCAAAGTAGAACTGCTAAGAGAAGACAAAAAAAATTACCTCCCTTAGGAGCTTTGGAAACATCCCAGAGCTATAGTTGGAAGAGCAGTAGGGTATGCTGTGAAGGAAACAGAATAGGAACATTTTCCAAAACTCCAAGTAAGAGCGTTTGTCTTTTTTTGCCAGATAATATAGGTTCAGGTGATCAGATCACAGCTACTTTTCATTTAAATTTTTTTCCTTCATGTTTAGAATGAAATGTCCATTTTGCCTTGTGCTTCCTCCTTTGGTGAAGCCTTCTTGTCTGCTTTATTTCTAAACAGCACAGAACCAGAAAATATTTCATGGATGAGAAGCCTTCCCTGCAGCAGTTAAACAGGTCATACAACCCCATTTCTAAATTTACCAAGCTTTCATCATAAAACAGGTTTGGGGTTTTTGCCCCCATACTCCTATTGGGTTGCACATTTTATGTCCCCAACAACTGGAGATCTTTAGAATCTCTGTGATTCATTTTCATGGTAATTGTGTCAGATAGTTTCATGTTGTAACAAAGTTCTACTTCAAGTATCTTTCCTTTTAGTGTTTCTGTTGCCTTCCTTTATCCCCAGTATAACTGAAGAGCAATAATAAACAAACATTTTCACAGATTTTCATTAAATAATGATATTGTAATGTATAATAACGTAGTGTCTGATAATGTAATGATATTGTATAATAATGTCAATAATGTAATGAAAGGAACAAGCTAAATGAAGTAAGGTAATAAACTAAATAAGATAAATCCTTTTTAGGAAAGGGTTTCATAGCTCCCTCGTAGTATGTAGTTCTGCTGCAACAGATGTATTTACTAGGTTTTTTACCTAATTATCTTTCCTAAACTATGAACTATCATCTGGTAATAGAAAATTCCTGTTGTTAATTCCAAGCTGCAACCATGCACTTTGTACACTCTAACCTCATCCCCTTTCAGTAACTGAAGTTCAATGACCTGTATGATATTCCAAGCCTTTTCTAGTTTGACACTGCCTCCAGACTTTGTCATCAGAAAATGTCATAAACACACACGCTGTACCAAAATTAGCCGTGATACTATCTGCTATTTTTAGTCTCCAAGCTAATCCTAGAAAATTCTGCTGGTAACTTTACTCCAAACATAGAGTTTCCCTTTCAGTGTAGTAGATTGAACCTTTGTATTTGTGAAGACAGTAGAGTCAATCCAACATTGAGGAATTTGTCATTTTCTTTGTAATTTTGATCTGATTTCAATTAATTTCCTTCCTCTAAATTATTATTTTCTCTCACAGTGAAGCCTTTCTCCCATTGTGGGCTAATATTTGATGGGCTAATGTATAAATGGTTTAATAAGGTAAACTGGGAAAAAAAAGGCATTGTTTTTATCTGGTAGAAGGCCACTAGGTAGATCTCATAGTCTGACATAAAATGATTTTTTATCCTTCACTGTTTCAAATTTCCATTTATGTGGATATGTTAATTGTTCTTTCCCATGCTGTGTTTTTTTAAACCTTTCATACTATTAAAGTCATCTTAATAGGGTTGTAGTTTAATTAGTTACTTCTTCTCCTCTTCCATACTTCATTTGCTCATCTTTAGTAATATGATGCAATACTTGCCTCATTCACTTAGCCACCCCTCTGCTGTTCAGTTCACCATTTCAGGCAAAGGAACAGATTTTGAAAAAATTTTGTCATTACAAAAATAAGCTTTGTAAGGAGTAATGTGCTATTAGGAGCAGAACTGGGGTTCCTGAAGCAACAGCTATACAGAACTCACTTGGCTGTATGCCAATGGTCAGCAGATTCACAGGGGTTGTATCTAAACTGGGGAGTAGAAGGACGGGCCTCACTGTAACTGTACCTCACTTAAGTTAATGGTTGAAATGCCTGGTTTTCCTAGTCTGTGTTACTAGAAGTCACTGTGATTTACCATAAAAATGACTAATCAGTTTGGTCTGAATCATTCTTCACTATCATATGCTATGTTCTTAAAAAGTAATACTTTTTTCAGTTGTTTATATTATCTTAACCCTCTCAAATATATTTTGTAATTAACGTGATATTTTTTCCTGTATCTACACCAAAACAGGAAAGATATGCAGTGTTCTGACTGACCAGCATTCTGGAAAATCTTGGAATTTCCAAGGAGCACAAGTGAAAATGAAGCTTAGGGTATTCTCATCAGCTGTACTACATGTGGTACAAATCTTACTCCATAGCAGATATTTAAAATTAAATTCTTCTGTGTTGTCAGACCACTGCAGAGCTCAGGCATCTGAAACTGCCATCCTTATATCTTTTAATTTAATGTGAACAGTAAAATATTTCATTTAGATTTGTACAACATACATCTCAAACTTATATAAACATGCTATTCTAGGATAAAATAATAATTTCAGACAATAATAATTGCCTTATGCTGTAAAAAAGGAAGAAAAGGGAGAACTGCAAAATTTTCAAGAAGGAATCTGAACTCCTGCTCCTTGCCTTGAGAACTGGATTTTTCTTTGTAATACCCACTGTAAATGATGACACTTAGCATTACCAGTGATGACTCCAGAGAAATCTGATTTTTGGTTAGCAAAGAAAGCACATCAAGTTAGAATTTCTAAAAATCATGTGTTTAAATTTTGACCATTATCTGGTAATATGGAAGGCCTTAATATTTTTTACTAGGTTCTGACTCTCTCATATATTTGTCTGTCTTACTCTATTAACACACAGATCTGGAGCTTTCTTTCCTGAAGCCAGAGAATATTAAAAAGAAGCTCTCCTGGTCTGATGCCTGCCTTTCTCAACTGTAGTGTTCAAGGAGATGCAGTAGCTTATTCTATGTCTTTGTAGAATAAGGAGACACCATGTCTCCTGATGTTTGGTTTCTTTGGTTAATGTCCTGAAATGTAAATAGGAGGTCAGTGTGTACCGTGTCTGCTATTTCAGGGACATAGCTATTAAGATGAAGAAGGTCTCTGCTTTGCTAGGCACCAGACAAATGGATCAAAAGCGCCCAAAGCCTGTGGGTTTCCTCATTGCCAAAGAATGCAGTTTGCTTTAGAGTCTCATTTTAAATCACAGTGAATCAAGGGCTTCAAATATGACCTCTGAAGTGAGAGATTACAGATTCTGAAGAGACGATTGGCTTGTATAGATATATCACGCGAGTTGCTATAAATGTTAGGTCTGCAAAAGAGCCCTTCAAGCCAGTGGTCTGAAAATTATAGTCTTAGATGGAAAGGGTGAGGCTGAAGTGTGGAGTAAAGGACATTACCCCAACCTGCCAAACTGTATAGACTCTGAGGAGCATGGATTGTGGAGGAAGGTGTGAGTTACATTGTATGGAGACTGTTGAGCTCATGTTTTATTTCAGTCAGAAGATACATCACTGTGTCACCTTGGTACAAGATGCTTGCTCTTTTTGTTCTTTTCAGTATGACTCTTATGTGGTGTGAGGCCATAAAAAAACACCTGCTGGAGCTCAACTACATTTTTTCAGAGTAAATAACCTGAAAAGCTTGCATTGTTTAAAGTGCAGGGGAAAGTCTGTGAGAAGTTGTGTTCTACATGTTGAACAAATTATTCTTCTTTACAAAGCCAACCTCGTGGTTTGAGCCCTCTCATAACACAGTGTCTGTAAAAAGAAATGACTGGCTTTATAGTTTGGTTTAATGCAAAGTTCAGTACACAGACACAAGGATTGTTTAAAGACAGGTGTGTAAGTTGCTTATCTTTGCTTTTTCCTTTCTTCTCTTCTGTTTTGGACAAGTTAACCCATACGTCCTTAGTTATAACTTTGGGAAATTTCCAAAGAAACCTAAAAAATTATCTGAGAAAACTGTGTTTTCTGAGCTAAAAAAGATGCATTAAACTGTACTTCTATGCTTTCAAATTATACAGGAAGATTATGAAGGTCATACTCATATTTCAGATCTGAATAAAATTTTATATGCTGCTGTGTAAATATACACAGAGTAGTTCTTATGTGGTTTCTCGTAATAGTTGCTCTAGGCTTTCATCTGGTACAATTTTCACTGAGTGCCATAATGACAGGTTCCACAAAGGCCCTCTCATTCATTTTTAGCTCTACCAATTCAAAATAGAAAAAAAAAAAAATCAGGACAGAACAGCCACTATGTAAACCAGACTCAGAAACAAGAACTTCTGCAGGTAAATCCTGTCTCCCTGCAATGGGGACTGGTCACTCTAACTCTATTGAAAAGCTGTATGTGTAGACAAATATTTAGAATGCAATGGAATAGAGATGGTTACCAGCACATTAGGCAAGGTGAACGCTGAGTAGCAGCAAGAAATCAATTAATTTTATGGGACAGGTCAGTTTAACCAGATCAAAGGGACTAAGCACAAAGGCTAAGGATCAAATGGAGCCTGCACCACAGCAGGTAGCCAGCTTTGAAATCATGTTCTGGATGAAGTCAAGTAAGACCTTTACCAAGCTAAGCAACTAAAACCAATGTGAGTTAAAACTAAGTCTAATGAGTGTGCTGGGAAAATACTATTATTAAATAAAAGAATTTTAATAAAGCAGTAAAGATGCTCTAGAGGATAAAGAAAAGCTTATTAAGCAAAATTAGAATGATTCAGTTAGGAGGCACTTCAACTCTGTCCAAGTATATTTTTGGTTAATTGGAGGAGATTGAAATCATAAAAGGTAACATAAACAAGAAATGTATTTCCTGTCACGATCCTTCTCCTGATCATTGCAGGTTACCTTTCTATGACAAAATTCTTCAAATCTTCACCCCCACCAACTCAAAAAAAAAAAAAAATTGTTGAAATATGCATGAAACAATCCTGTGGTAATACTCTACCTTGTTCTAGTAACATCATACTCTCCACTCTGCTCTGCTAGCCAGTTCCTACAGAGAAAGATCTTAAAGCTGCCTTATCTCAAGGTGTAATTATTCAGGTAAGTTATTGAAATTAAAACTCTACATAGAGGCCTTTTGGCTTAGAACCTAACCAACTAATCCTCATGCTTCTGCCACTCTGTATGATAGATTGAATTTAGGTAGCACTCTATTAACTGCCAATTGAGATATGTAGATGATATTTACATGTTGCAAGCTAAACCTCTGTGTAACCATTTTTCCTAGTCAAAACAACTATGGTATTTAATCATCAGTGAATATGTAAACACTGGAAATGTTGAGATTATGTTTATTGAGCACTGATGTTTGTCTCTAAAATTAGCTCAGGAAGAACAGTTTTCTGAAAGGATGATTCTATATGTGAATGCTTGTATTCCAAGTAATTTAATATTGATCATCTGCTTTTATTTACAGACTAACAAGATGGGAGGGTTTCTATTAAGGAAAATTTGCATATGAATACAGATATGATTCTGCAAAAGGTACACCTTAGTTTACAAATTCAAAACTTTCTTTGTTTTCTACTTATTTAACTTCTTCCATTTTGCTTCCTATTCAAATAGTCCTTCTATTCAAATGTTCTTTTTTTTCAAATTACTGTAAGCTTTATTTTTCTTTCTCCTGTAACATCTTGAAAAATTTTTCTGCAGCACACTTTTTAGAGAACAAAACCACGCTGCTTAAACATTGTTTTTCCTGTGTGAATGTATTTTATATCATTAAAGCCAAACTGGGCAATAATGTTAATATGATAAATTATCCACCACAATAAATGCATCTCATGAGATTTCTCTAAATACAATTAGGCATTCTTTTGAACATTACTAGAGTTCTTTGTGGGAATTAGCTCGCCAGTGAATACATATTAAACCGTGGATTTCAAATGCCATATATAGACATAATCTTTATAGAGATTTAGAAATGTTGAACAAACTGCAGGCTCACCTGTCATGACCAAGTGAAACACAATGTAACACAGGAGTTCATGCTGCCCCAAACCAGGTCAGTCTGTCCCTTGGACACTTACCAGATTATCTGTTTGCTCCCTGTCCACTGTCACTGGGCCTGGTATGTATTAAGCTTCTGGAGTCTGAAGAGAGTCCAGGTGCTTCATTTGTGTTGGTATTGTGAGGTACAAACTATAGTGCTCCCCTCAGGAACTGAACATACAGTTCAACTATCTGACTCTCATCGCTGGTTTTGGCTCTTTAGGCTTTTTGTTATTATTGTTGAAGCGCACTTTCAAGCAGAATTTGATATTTGGGGCTAGGTTTCAGTTCTTTGGGCATACATAGATGTGAAGGTAAAGACTTAGTGAGCTGCAAAAGAACTAAAATATGAACTCTCTTTATTTACAAGGTAGCAGATTTATTGGTAAAAAAAACAGTATCTAAATGCAATTCACTTTTACATTTCAAATTATTAGAAGTCTATCTGTTCAATGTGACAGGTCTTCTTCCTGCAATTTCTCTACCTGCTTTGGGTGAAAACGCCCATGTAGGTTAGTTCCTAATATTCGTTACGTTCTCAGCCTCTCTTACAAAAGACTTTATCTTAGTCATCACCTTAGGCAACCACGTAATTTGTAGCTTAAATACACCATTCTTTTCTCCTGCTGCAGACCAGAAAGGGTGCCCTGTAAAACAAGTATCTCCTTGTATAAAAGATAATACTCAAAATGTTACAATCTTAGGCCAACTTTCCTCGGAGTTCTGCTTCAAAGTGCAGGTATAAAAAATGGCATATGGACTTGCAATCAATGTTTTAAGTTTGAGATAACACAATTCATAATCAGGTTACTATAACCATTGTAACAGGTACATGAGTATAAATGTTTTCCACATAGACACAGTATATTCAGTATATTCATAACAAATTTTAACTTATCTGATTGGATTCTATATTAAATGAACCATTTTATATTGGGAGGAAACTTGATATGATTAGAACCGTTTAGGGCAGAAATATATTACAAGAAAGGAAGATTCATTATAAGGACACATGATTACAGTGCTCATGAAGTAATGATTCATTATTACTGAGACATTTTACATAGAAATGTCAGGAAAACTTTCCTGCCCGCTATAAATCTTCTCTCCTAGTATTTTTGCCTCCTTTTCTTTCCATTCTTCACATGATAATGAAAGGAACTCTTTTTATTCTTCTCCTGCTCCAGTATATCCTGAATGCCTCCAAGGCATCATTCTTGGTATTATATTTTTTTTCAGGATTTCTTCTCTCGATTCAAAATTTAAGCTTTTTTGAACAGCCAGGCACTAGCCTGGAACCATTAGCTGGTGTTGATGAATGAAATACTAGATTCTGGATGAAAGCCCATCTGCTCTACTTGTTGAAGAGTTTGTCCAAGATATTTCAGTCTTTCAGAATAATCTGTGATCTTTTTCCACAGGTGTCCCTTGACATCTCATTTAGCTCTACAGTTAGGGAATACTAGTGACTCAAGAGATTACTCCAATGAGTTTTTAAAGTTGAAAAAGTTTGCAAGGTCTCTGTTTCCAAAACCTTTATAAAACTATTTCTCCTTTTTTTACATTGTCTATAGTCACAAGAGAGAATTTTTAAGGAGTTAGGGAGGAGTCAAGGTCACTAGACAAATGGGTCTAACCAAAACAGACTGTGCCTACAGAAAAGAACAGTTAAACTGTCAGCTCTTTCTTTGTTGTTTCTCTTCTTTTTCAGTTTTGCAGGTCAGCATAGCAAATAGTATTGTTCTTGGACATCAAAAGGAATAAAAAGAAATAAATTATTACTGTAGCATTTAGAGACTCGTCTCCTGTTAGCTGCTGGGCTGAAAGCCTCTTTAAAAGGGCTAAAACCTTCAGCTCCTTTTGATTTGATTAAGTGCACTAATCATCTGTTCAGCTTGAGTCAGTGTGAGATCCAAGTACGAGCACTTCATAAGCTGTTCCCTGTGTCACTCTGACCAGAAAGCCACAATAAAGACAGGCTGAGACCAGCACCTGCCCAAGGCACCAAGGGGAGAAACTGCTCCTTGGGAACCAAGTCAGCTCTTGGTTAACAAACCAGCCAACTGAATGCTGCTGCTGCCACCTTTAACCTGAAGAGGGGACACAGGAAGTGACCAGCTCTAGGGTCAAGGTATCACCAAGACAATATGCAGCAGCTCTGCTGTTAACTCTGGTTGGTTTTGTATCCCACTAGGGATTGAAGAAGTTATAATGGGAAAACATAATTCTAAGTTCATTAGGGATGACTCAAACAAAGTATTTCAGTTAAAGTTGCTTCAGAGTTGCACATCTGGCAAATAATTCAATATTTTTAGCTTTCAGGAAAATGTCTGTAGTTTAATGAACTATTTTAGATTAGAGAAAGGTTTTCTCTGCTCTTGAGTTGCTGTATTTAAGCACCTTTTAAACTGAATTAGAAATGTGTTTTGAGTCTCTGGTAACTTTGGCCATTGGGTGTTCTCCACCAAAATACATTTTATAATTCTGTACTATTAAATGCCACCATGGTAGAATAACTTTATTGCATATAGATGATATAGTGATATTTTAGGTGTATAAGGAGACTTTGGTTTCAAAGCATTTTCCTCAAATTAAGCAGCTACAGTAAAATGAATAATTATTCATATGTTACAGAAGGAGAATTGAAACACAGGATGACAAGCCAAAAACTTATAAAAAATTAGTCATGTAGTAATTTTGCAGACCTATTTAAAGCATTCATTTTTTCAAGGATGTTTCTACATGGCTTCAGTAGTTCTGTGTAGTCCACCAAAACTTATGTCAACAAGTCTGATACTGAACAACAAATAGTGGAAGTATAATGTGTAAATTACTTTTTTCCCTCCCAGTACACATTTCATGATCCTAGTCCTCTTTTCTAACAAGCAGACTATTCTTTTCTGGAAACCTTCAATGTTTCGCTTTTTCAGTGGTGATTCATACAAAGCTACATTTCAAAGTTAATGGTTCTGTGGCAACTCACCAATCTATCTTACAGTATCCACTAGTATAATACTTATAACACTTTTCTACAGAACATTTTTTCCCATCTTTTCAAGTTGTTGGGGGCAACATTTTACTTAAAAATTATCTTAGAACTTGCTAACTCTATTTAGAAAAAAAAGTAGAATTTTAAATTACTTTTTTTTTTTTTTCAAAACTGCTAAAGGCAACTCAAGCAACCTTTCTGAAAATTGCTTTAGAATAAATAATTCCTGGGGTAAATATCAGTTGGATTCTCAAAATATACCATGGTTGCATTGACAATCAAATAGTGTGGCCCCTACAGCTGTTTCCAACAGGTGGGTGTCCATATGATACAGTCCTCTAGTCAGCAGTCGAAAGGTCTTTTCAAGAGAAGATAGATATTTTTTGTCCTAAACATGTTATTCATAGAAGGTGGAATTGCATGTTGAGAACAATAAATTATTGGAAAGCACTCTAATAGTTCACTTCCCATTTGTAACAAATCAAATGACTGAAGAAGAAATTATACTACAAATACTTCTGAGAAACGGGTCTTCCTCATTAAAGAGAATTTGTTTCAATTCTAGTGACAAAAACTATCATTAAGTTAAATGATGTATGAAGTGAGTTGTAGGGAGCACTGGGCTCCTAGATGAATGGAGACGAGAGATCTCTGAAGGCTGCTCTTAGAAGATAAGGTTTATTATGGATGGTGAAAGGTCTTGCTTGGAGCTGCCAGACGCAGCACGTGGCAATGCCTGGGGGAATGGGGGAGGGGAGAGACAAGGGGTAGAGAGGATGCTCTACGAGAGGGTGGAAGTTCCAAGAGGGGGGAAGATCCAAGAGAGGGGAAATTCCAAGAGAGAGGAAGTTCCAAGAGAGCGGGGATTCCAAGAGAGGGGAAGATCTAAGAGAGGGGAAGTTCCAAGGGGGTGTCTGGCCCCTCGGAGACCCCTTATCAGGGGGCTTCAAGGTGGGTTGGAACAAGGCTTGGGCCAATGGAGTCACAGACACTTGATGTTTCACGGGAGGGTTACAGGTGTGGGATGAACCATATATTTTGGGGGTTGAGATAGAACAGTCCATTTGACTTTTGGACTTATTTGTAGGTAAGGGTATTGTCCAGCCAGTAGGGGGGATTGTTTTCATCCTGGCTGTACTATTGTGAATACTTATATTTATCCATCCTTCCCAACAGTGACTAGCAAACAAAGTGGTAGAATACTTCTAGCTGGTGAGAAAGTAATTAAATAATAGGCATTATAAATTACTTTGCAAATATTTATATACAGTACATTTACTTAAATTGAAAACCACCTACTCTTAGAAGGAACTTCCTTTTCAACAGTTGTGATTTGGCAAAAACAGCCCTGGGGCCATTATGTCCTGACATTGTTGACAGTGTGAAAGTCTTCTGTATATTTTCATTCCTAAGAAAACAAACTGGTAGCTCACATTCACTTTCATTCTCAGCTTCAGTCTCCTAGTAGGATCATAGCTAAAGAGAGTTGGTCCTTCTTTGGCTTTAGGATAAGAATTGTGACATATAATTTCTTCATCTTTTGCTCATCTGACAGGAGCTTTAATTGCTCATTCTTCTCTTTGTTATCTTCCCTAAGCAACTTCTGATCTTCCTGCCTGATAACCTTCTGTTCCACTCCTACTTCAGAGATCCCACCAAGTTTAGCTTATTTACAGATTTGCCACAAGGCTTTTTCTGCCCACCTAATGTTATGGTGGAGATGTGGAAAAAGAAAGGAAAAAAAGTAGATTTCTTAAAATGTTGAACAAAGGCTTTAATAGGAATAGGGAGAGAAAACACCTTCAAAGTTATACTGTCTTTAGTTCTGCTTCACTAGAGGTCCCTTTGTCTAGAGTTTATCAGTTTTACTCCTGTTTAAATAAAAAATACACATTTCCTTTCTTGTATCTGCCAAAGACAGGATGACTATATAGTACTTAAATTCAAAATAGACCAAGTCATATGGAAAACAAACATCTGTTATACTGACAAATATTTTTAAAGTTTTGAACACTGGAATTAAGATTTTTTTGGTGTTAATTACCTAAAAACAGAGGAGCACACAGCAAAGTATTAAAGTTTCTAAGCGTATGTCTATTTCCCAATCAAATTCAATAGCACGAGTGTCAGCAGTGACATAGGGCTACCTAAAATCCTTGTGTACCTGCAGAGCACACAGATAGTAATTTATCTTCAGAATTGTACTACTGTGCTCACTTGTAAAGTTAATTCTTTATGCTGTTAGTGAGAAAGAACAAAATAAAATAAACTCCATGTAAGAACATCACCCAACATAAAGCCCGGATGATTTCTTATTCATTGAATGACCTCTAGTGGTCATTCATCACAGCTTTTTACAGCAGTTGAAATGCCAGCTCGGAACATGAGCATTTTTTGATGAAATATAGAGCATGCGAATCAATTATTTTCAAAACTGTGAATTTTTTTCTCGACCTCTGGCACTGTCAACATCATATTTTATTTCACTTTATACAGTGAGCTCTGGGAACTCTGCAGGAGTTTTAAGCCAGAGTTCTAGCAGCTGCATTGCCCCTTGCTGCTTTCTCTTTACTAGACAGTCTTTGAAATCTCCCTCAGCTGCTTTGAAATTTGTCAGAGACACCCTTCTGTCATCCAACACAGCCTTGAGTGTATTCGGTTACCTTGATAAGCTCTGTTCAGCTTCTCATAACATCATTGTATTACCTGAAAAGGGCCACCAAGCATCACCTCTCACTGCTGGCCAAAGTAGACCTCTTCATTCTGAACGTAGATGGCACATGCAGTGGGCTTATCTGTCTAAAGAGCAAACTCAGCAGATTTAATACTTGCAATATAATTGGGAAGAGAGCTCTAATCCTCAGTATTGTGGGACATGAAAAGAAATCTGAGTTAAACATTCAGCAATATGTCAGAAAACAAATGCTAGTCTCATCACTCAGGAGTTTTATCAGCATTTCTGCTGATCTTTTTGTGGCTTCTTTAAACAGTTGGGCCAGATTGTTCTGCTGGACATGTGTATCAGTCCAGATATTAAAGAATTTATTAAAAACTTCTGCAAAAGACGGAAAATAGGTTCTGAGAAATAGCTCCTCTATTCCTATCTTTCTCAACTATGGATGTTACACAGAAATTTTTATATTTTATTTGAAAAATAACAGTAAATATCTGCAATGCAAACTCCATTACAGGTGAAGTATCCACATGATAATTTTGTTAATCTCAGGCAGCTTTTGACAGTCATCTTTTCCACTACACAAACCTGGTAACAGTAAGAATAGCACTTCTAACAGAAGATCAGTGAATAAGGAATTTATGGTTGAAAGCCTTTAAAGATTGTTTCATAGCCCTACTTTCCAGTATTGAGAGATAATTGAGAGGAACTTGAACAAAATGTTTAATCTGTTTAAAGGGCACTCTGAAATTCTTGATTACTAGATTAGTGTTAAAAGAAGAATGGTCTATGTGAGAAATGGAGTTTGGAAACTATGCTGACAGAACAGTGATGAGCTTTTTCTATGTAGGTAGCATAATCTACATTGAAGATGGGTTTTTCTTTCAAAAAAAGAAAAAAAAGCAAAACTGTGAACAGCCTGTATGACTGCTTGAGTTTTAGTGCTCTGGATATTTTGCAAGGAAAAAAAAACCAAAAGAACAGATCTGTAGATGTGTATGTCATCGCAATTTGATCAGAATGCTTACCAGAGGAGAATTCCAGTATTAAAGGAATTTATTCCCTAATTTCTCATTCATTTTATTGTAAGTGACAACAGTAGGTGGATTCTAGAGAATGCTTCATTAATATTTTTTTTTCTTCCTAGAAATAAGAGAACATGCATCTTAAAAGTAATATTTATAGCTAAGGCATTTCTGGGCTTGCATACTAAGTCACATACAATCATTGAACCAAAGTATTAGAAAATACTTCGTCTCTAGTCTGTAGTCAAGTCTAATCCAGACCTTCTTCTTATGTTAGAATTGATGTCTAGAAGCTAGTCAAAATATTTGTTTCTAATATCCAATATTTTTTAACATCTAAAGCTTGATTTATCTCTGTTGAAACAGCTTGATTTATCTCTGTTGTTTGGTGAAACACTGTAGTAAAAAGTATCAGATAAAATAATTTTTTAGTATTGTAATTAAATATTTTTTTTTCTTTGAAATGCTGATTTTTCCACTGAAAATTTCCATTTTTCTTTGTAATATGACCTAAGAAGAAATCTTCTTGTCTTGTTTCTAATATAATCAGTTGCTCAGATTTTAGTGGAGATTGAAACTGTAAGGTACCACATGTCTCCTCAGTAATTTTAAATTATACACATTGGGACTCTTACTATATGTTTGTGATTAATTAGTATTAGATAGTATAATTTGCTATGCAAAAGCTAACTCAACAAAAAATAATTTTCTATGTAAGTGGCCCTATGTAGAATTGAAAGGATTTCCCTGAGTTGGTCTGGTCAGCATGTCTGTGTGCACAATTTGCTTTGGGCTGAGAGTCCTTCTTAAGGGGTATTATGTGCATGTACAGTGCTTTGCCTAAAACTTCGTCTGTGCTCAAAGACTATTTTTTCCCAACCTTCCTATCAAAATCCAACATAGATTCTTTAACTAGTCCTTGTTCTGGATATTAAGATTATAGTATTTTGTTTTTAACAAGTAACTCAATTGTAATGTAATTTCCCTTTTTGAAGCTAAGCCCAAAATCAGTGGATATTTTGGTTTGTTGCTCCTGCAAGACATTAAATCCAAATTTATTATTGTCATTTTACAGAGTAGCTCTTCGACAGAAGTATTCAGCATCAAAATCAGCTGAAGGATACTAAATCCTGGTGGTTCTTTCAGAGGTGGAGTAGATATTCTTTTGGGGGATTCAGACTAGCCAGAAATATAGTTAATGAACTTTTAGGTCAATTCTGCCTTCATTCTCTGAGCAGAATTTAAAATTTAGCAATGGCACAGCCTTAGCTCCATAAACAGCTCTATTAGCTCCACAGAGAGGGGTTGGAAGAGCACTGTCATGAGAAGAGTTTTTGAATTCAGCTTGGATGAAGATTAAGAAATAGCAGCAATTCACATTGACCTGCATTTCCCTAAGGGCTCCCACAGAAATGTGCTTTTGAAGTTCAGGAAATACCCAACTTGCATATCAGAATAAATCCAATCATGAAAGATTTCAGGAAAGTGCAATTGGAACCTACCCCTTAATAGCCTTGCAGAACTTGCACATTACCTTACAGAGAATTCATAGGTAAAGAATTAATTCCCCAAATCTTTGTATAAATGCATATATATTTGCTTCCTGTGTTTAAAGAAAGTTCTTTTCATCTCCCTCTTTAATAGTTGGAGGAAGTTAAGTTAAAGATGCAAAATGTGTTGGCAGCACTGGATGGACTTACATGTCAAACTTCTGTACAATTAAATTACATTTACATTTTCACTGAAACATCTTTGACAGGAGCTGATGAAATTTGACCTATGCTTCTGACATGTAAAATGTGTAAAAGTTGGTTATTGTCCAATAGATTGCATTAGGAAGAGCATTTCCAGCTGGTCGAGGGATGTGATACTCTCCCTCTATTCAGCCCTGGTGAGGCACATCTGGAGTACTGTTTCCAATTCTTAGCACAAGAGAGACATGGAACTCCTGGAGCAGGTCCAGTGGAGAGCTACAAAGTTGATCAAAGGAGCATCACTCCTATGAGGAGGAAGGGCTGAGAGAGCTGGGCCTGTTCAGTCTCGAGAAGACACAGAGAGGTTCTCATCAGTGGCTGTAAGAATCTGGAGGGAGGGTGCCAAGATGATGGATCCAAGCTCTTCTCAGTGGTGTCAAGCAATAGGACACAAGGCAACAGGCAGAAACGGATGCACAAGTTCCACTTGACTATGAACAACTTGGTCGCTGAAAGGGATCCCTGCCCATGGCAGGGGACTTGGAAGTAGATGATCTTTAAAGTTCTTTCCAACCCAAGCCATTCTATGATTCTGGTTCTACAAGGAAGAACTTCAATATGGTGCAGGTGAACAGTGAAGCAGATTGCACAGGGAGGCTGGGGGGGTTTCCCTCACTGGAGATACTCAAGAATCATCTAGATGCAATCCTGTGCATTGTGCTCCCTGCTTGAGCAGGGAGGTTGGACCAGACGAGCCCACCAGTGTTCCCTTCCAGACTCACCAGTTTTGTGATATACCTCATCCAAGTGTGTGCCTTTACTATAATATTTTACTATACTATATATGCATATGTATAGATTATTTTAGAATGTTAGTGTAATCATAAAAGGTGATTTGTTTCAGGAATTGCTGTTCAGAAAGGGTTTTTTATTACCTCTAAGATTATGTCATCTGTCTGATCACTAGTGTCTACATTTGCAGACATACTTCATATTTCACTTGTATATATCAGTTCATTCATCAAGGTTTCTTCAACAGTTTCTGGAAGGAATCATGCAGCTCCCCACCTTTGGTCTGTTTGGGCAGCATTGTGTATTCATGCTGATCAATGCAATTGCATTTTCTTCTCTTGTGGTTTTTCAAACAGTAAATACCATTGCCTAAAACTTCACCAGTGCTCAATGCCTTGTTTTCTCAATCTTCAAATCAGAATGCAACATTTCTTTAGAAAGTAGGTAGCAGAAAAGATCCTGGGATGGGATGGAACTTCTTGCTGTTGAAGAACTGATGAAGGCTAAACTCCTATGCAGACTATTTAAAAAAAAAATCCAGTGTTTTGCTCCCAGCCCATGTGTGAGTATTACACACATGGCCAAATGGACCTGTAAGAAATCACTGCTGCATAGTTAAGTGCCTTTGGTTTTGGATTTAATTTACAACTCTTGCAAACTACTGTTTTCCCACTATTGCATCTCAGAGTACAGAATGAACAGTACCAACCTATATCAATACAATCAGAATAAAATAACAGTAGAATTTAAAAAAGATCGTAACCACAAATTACACTGAGAATTACTCTTAAGCCATGTAAAACAATGTTGTGAAAGCACACTAACCCAGCATACCCTAGACATAATTGAATAGACAGCAGGTGGAAGCTCTCAAGTCACTGTTCCACAGCAGTGTGCTGGTTCTCTTTCCATAAATGGGAGAGCATTGCATGGGAGATTTTGCCTGGCTCTGTCACTATTTGTCATGATCAGAATACAGCCAGGGACCATCTGTTGAACAGTTACTTGCAGGGCAACATGTGGTATAACAGTGAAATGAAGCCTAAATAATTAACCGCAATTTTTGAATTTCTTAGTTACTTTGTATTAATTTCATCAGACCTTCAAATTGGCTGAGACAATTTCTGACCAATTTTCTTGATTTCAGAGACATTATCTACTTTGCATAAGGATTTTAATCAGAGTATTAATACCTGTTATTAAGCCAACACCTTCTTTTCTTTGGAAAGGTTGTCTTTCTGATATAGCAGGAGTAAACATTGATCCACAATGTTTTATTTCCTGTTAAAACTGTCAGTGAACAAACACGCTCCAGATGTTGATTAGCCTAATGTTTTTACAGTAAATGCAACTCCTGTGATTACAGCACCATTTCCTCCAGTAACACTTAAGTGCTGAAGTACTTTCTTTCTTGAACTATTGTAAGTGGATATATTTATACAGTAAATGCCACTCCTCTTAGCATGGCATCGTCTCCACCTTAAGATTAGCACCTAACTGCTAAACCCGTTCCGTTCTGGAAATAAGAACCTAAGAACTTCTAGCTCTAAATCCACAGTAAGAGACATTTCCTAGAGCGCTGCACGGGATGAACTTTGTTGGAGAAATTTTTGTCACGGAATAATGCGACAGCCACTTCGCGCATTCCGTCCCGAGCTTTTCCCAAGGGGCGTAGCAGCCTCTCCTCTGCGCTAAGTGGAGAAGGTGGGGATGACACACTCAAGAGATAACATCTCTATGTTCTCTATGCCGGCCGAGCAGAACGCTGTAGCGCAGAGCGGGTGGGAAGTGCACCATCAGCGCGGCTGGAAAAGACCTCTCGGATCATCGAATCCAACCTGTGACCGAAGACCTCTTTGTCAACCAGAACACGGCACCAAGTGCCACATCCAGCCTTTCCATCCGTTCCCGGGGCAGCCCATTCCTTCGCCCTTTCTGTGCAGGAATTCCTCCTAAGGTCCAGCCTACACCTCCCCCGGTGCAGCTTCAGCCTATCTCCTTTCGTCACAGCTTAGGGCTGTGTCCTCTTGAATGAAGCGTGCTGCGTTCGTGGGCGCAGGGCCGGGCCGCGGGGCGCGGCAGGGTCATGGACATGGGCAGGGACACGGGTAGGGACAGGGGCAAGGACATGGACAGGGACACGGACACCCACGAGCCCACGAGCAGAGCCGGCGGCGACAGCGGAAGTGGCGGCGGCCGCCCCCCCGCGCACGTCACGGCGCGGCGCAGGCGCGTGGCGGGGCTGCCGTGGCTCCCTCTCCCCTCAGCCGCCTCCCTCCTTCCCTTCTTCCCTCCTTCCCTTCTTTCTTCCTTCCCTCCCTCCCTCCGTCCCTCCCTCCCTCCGGGCCGCGGCTCCTCCCTGCACCACCTTTGGCCGAGTCGCGGGAGTGCGCAGACGGCACAGCTCCTCGGCGGCAGCGGCTTCATCCGCGCCGAGCATCAGTCGGGAAGGCGCGTCCTCCTCCCCTGCCTCCTCTTCTCGCTGCCCCGAGAGCCAGTGCCATGGAGCTGCCCGAGAGCCAGTGCAAGAAAGTCAAGCTGAGCAACAGGGTGCCGAGCTGGGTGAGCGGGCGGGCGGCGCGCCGGTGGGCAGGTGGGCGTGCGGGGCGGGGAGCGGGAGAAGAAGCGGCCGAGCGCCCTGGTGCTGTGGCAGCGGGAGCCGGGCCGGGGGCTCGGTGCGCCGCTGCCCGCCCGGGCCGGGAGGGGTGCGGGCGGGCGCGCGGCGGGGCGAGCCCGGTCACGGAGCGGCGGCGCCGGGGCCCCGAGGGCAGCGCGGCCGGGGAGCCCCGCCAGCGGCCCGGGCGGCTCTGGGGAAGGGCAGGAAGCCCCTCCGGAGAGGACCCGGCGTCCGTAGGATTCATCCCTGCCCCTTCCGCTGTAACCCCTCGGCTTCCAGCTTTTTGGAAGAAGGAAGACTTAAGAATGCGATGTACAATGTGGCCATTCATAAACTTGGGTTGGCCAGAGACTGGGCTTCTTTGTATAGCGGGTGTTATGTGGAAAACTGTCGAGACTGGACTTAAAAAAATCTAACCAAAGCCTTCATTCTTGTTAGTAAAGATGGGGGAAGATCGGTTTACAGCAAAGACCAAAATGTAGCTATTTAGAAGAGACATTGCAGGCCTTTAAGAACATTTGATACCTCTGATGATGCAAGACAAGTGAAAATAAAAAGAAAGTATGATTTCTTTAAATCAATGCTGAGTTGAAACAGGCAAGACATAAGATCCAGAAAACATTTGATACGAATGTAAGAGTGTAAATCAGTCTTTGAAGTCTTGCTGTGAGTAGTGCAGGCCACAGCTTTCTTGATAAAAGCAGCTGTTGCCTGGAAAACGGGGAAGTTGCTGTCATACTGTTCGGTAGATGTTGCCTCTTCCAAACTTGTTCACATAAGAGAGTAATCAGCAATTTACATTCTTTCAATTTCCACTAGGAAAAAGCAAAATCAGATGTTTAGAAGATAGTGAAATAGACGATGTCTGTGTGGACTTAACAAAGTGTTTGCAAAAATTACTCTGTATCATTTCCTTAGTTTTAAGCAGAGCCAAGATAGATTTGTCCAAACTGGGGCAATTCCTTAATGCACATTAAGTATTTGCTGAGTTCAACTGAGGTTGGCAACCCTGTCTATGCTACGTGGCAAACAGAGGAAATCTTCCACTTCTCCCTTTTTCTTCAGAAGACCTCAACTGAAATGCTCTCTGTAAACCAATAAGCTTCACCAGGAACAAGAATGCTTCTGATTCACATGCTCCACAGGCAAATGTTCTGGCACTTCTGGCTCTGCATCTGTTCAGCTGAGAGTGAAGTCAAAGCAACTTACCCTGATGGAATTGGCAGCCCCTAGCACAGTAGGCAGAGCCCTGTCTTTCAGAACGTCTCTTTGCTTCCAGTGCAATTCAAAATACACTTCTGCCTGTGGATATGCTCTTGCCAAGCCCACCTCTGAGCACAGCAGTTACTTGCCGTTTCCAGAGCGCAGCACAGCCACAGACACTGCCATTAAGTGCAGAGTACGTGGCTTGATAGGGAGAGGTGTGGAACTCTTTCTTTAGAGTGGCTTGGATTCTAACACAGCTGAGCTGCTGTGTCAGTTTGCAGGTGACTCCAAATGAGAACTTGCTCCAATTGTTGTATTCTTGTTTCTTAGAGCATATTCAGTAGGGTAATTTTGGCTTCATTTTTTATCCATCCTCTCTGATGCCAGGCAGTGAGTCCCCTCCAGCACTGGTCAATGAGCTGTCTCTGCATTTGGTCATACTGGTATGGCAGCAGGTGGCAAGTAAAGACACACTCCTTAATAATATCCTTAGCGTGGAATTTCTTGTATCCACAGTACTGGGGAAGACTCTGGTTGATGTCTACTGCTGGGATCTTTCAAATTGTCCCAACTTTAGGGCACCTGGCAAAGGGGAGTTAGTCTGTGTCAGTGGCAGGAGAGCATGCATTCGGCAGCTTGAGTGGTGCTTTATGTAGAGGTGTGTAAGTGCCTTATTGTATTGGTATCACTTTGACAATCTGCTTTCTGGTTGGCTATTGTAAGGATCCAAATAAGTATTCTTGTTGTAGATGGGAGAAAATGTAATGCTATAGGCTATGGCAGAATATGGATTTGCAGACTTGTTATGTGTTTAAAAAAGTAAAAGATATTATTGCTCAGATATAATTTCTGGACTTGCCCTTCCTTCCCAAGCACAGTTGTCTGAATCAAAGCACAGATTTTCAAACCAGCATTTGAGAAAGTAGCTAATGGAAGGTATTCCTGACAGATATTTTAGTCCTGAAATCTCATATAAATATGTAGGTATAACCTCTGTAGCTGAATTTTTGTGTTGGAACCATGTCTGTTTTCCTTGCTTGTGTTTGTATGTAGACAAAAAAGATGGGCACTGTTCCATGTGCTTGAGTTGCTGTTTGGCTATTGAGCAGAACACTTTTCAGGGAATAAAAAGAAAACCACCAATTGGTTATCAGTGCTGAATAATATATATCATAAAAATGTGTTGTTATCAGGGAGTCACTGGTTTATAAGAGGCACATGGTGAGCAGCTTAACAAATTACCTAAAGAACTTCTGTTATGACTGGGAAATGAGAAAAGCATTGAAAGTAAGACTGCGATTCAGAGGGGAGGTTGATTGTGTTGCTTTTGTAGCTTATGGGAGTTCTTCGCTTGGGGAACCAACACTGGCATCTTAGAGCAAAGGATGTGGAATTAGTCAGTTTCTTCAGTGTATATGGTTTATATGGAAACCATGTCTGTTTTCTGATCCTTCCAGCTTCAAGCTGTCCCAAGTTTATGATGCAGCTTGGGGAGTCTCAGCTTGCCATGGAAAGATTTACTTCTTTCCCCAGAGGTCTTGCTTTGTGAAAACTTAAAATTTTATATTGATCATAGAAGTACAATATTTTATTATTGCTTGGAAGTAATGAAGAATAAATCCAGCTTATGCCAGTGTGCCATTTGTCTGTTAACCATAAAACAATTAAGATATAATCTCTTCTTTTAGCTTGGCATTGTCTTTTGATCTTGGCATTGCAACTTGGGTTTGCTTTCCATCATCTGGATGCCTGTGTTCTTGCATCAAAGGTGTTTGGTGCTGATAGTCTGATTTGGCTTTGGCAATAAAAAAATTATAGCTGTAACTGGGCAAAACATCAAGGAAAATAAGAAAAAAAGTGTCATCTCAGGAAGTCTGTACATACAGAAGTTGACAGAGTTAGTATTTCCTTTTGACCCCCATCATCTTTCTTTCTTTCTTTTGTTCCTGTGGTTCCAAGGTGTCTGTAATCATTAATTTCTGTGGTCAACTACCTGCAAAGCTAAAATTGACCTTCATGCTAGGAGAAGTAAACAGGCGAGTTATCCTTCCTTCTTTATCATTGCACCTCTTCAGTGTGCATCCAGGAAAGGATTTCTTTAGTACCCCTTTTTTTACTCCAATACCAAGATGTTTGCCTGTTGGAGCAATTTAGATTTCATGTGAGAAACGAACCAGCATAGTGGGGGAGAAGAAAGGAGGGATATATCAGCATTCTCAGCTGATGTTACTGCTATAATGAAACACAGTGGACTGAAGCACTATTTCTGTTTAACATGGTGAAGTAGGAGGGAAAATATTAAGATAAAGTGTTTGCCTACATAATACAGAAGCAGTGTGTTGCAGGGTGGAAGACGTATTTTTGTGGGGATGTCAGTGTGGAAATATCGAGTGGCTGTTAAAAAAGCAGATAAACCTTGGTGATTAATGCCCTCTTTTTCATTAGCCCCTTTACAAAAATGTAGTGTGTCCTTAAAACAGTGGCTACTATACTGAATGTAATTAGGCTTAGAATTTTAGAATAGCTTTTTCAAAGAGAATTTGTGCATCACATTGAGTTTTTCTATTCCATATTTCCTTAGTTGAATTTCTTTTAACATTGTTAATATGGATCTTGAGGTGAGTGATGCTTTGATATAACGTAAAAGGAAATTACTGTTCTTTATATCTGGTATAATTTTGGTTGGTCATTTAATTTCATCAGTTGATAGTCATGAAATTTTATGTACAAGAATTTGAAGACTGGCTAAATAATTTAAGTGCACAAACAATATGTGCCAGTGAGTGTTTTTTTGTGCCACATCAATATTTGTAGTAAGTGTGTATGTCAGGGATAGTAATTAAAAACCAGGTTGTTGAAGATATGATGCTCAGCTTGTTCATCTATTTATGCTCAGTGGTGTGGGCAAACCATTATTTAATAAGAAGGTGAACATAATTCAGGAGTTTTTTTTTTTTTTCAGCAACAGAGAATGCCTTGCTAAATTATTAACTTTTTAGAGCACCTCTATAAAATTGGTTTTCTTTCAGAAGATAAGGGGGATTTGGGTACTGTTTTGCCTAGGATTAGTACTGAGCTGCCTTGTTTGTGTGCCTGTACACAGATACAAAAGGTGGGGCAGCTAGTGACTGGCAGGTGTGATTTTGGGTGTGTGCAGACTCTTTGGGCACTTCAACCTTTAGTCTTAGATGCCTGCTTCTGAAGTTCAGGTGGATTATTGTCCCTCTGCTCAGCTCGCTGGCTGCTCACTGCACACGTGTGTCTTGTCCTCTGGCAAGGCCTTCTCCTTGCTGTGATTTCTCGTCTCTGCTAAGTAGGTATTAATACTTTTTTTTTTTCATAAAAATTATGTATTTTTCATCATTTTAAGAATCCTTCCAGCCTGCTTCCTCAGGGTTTGTGTTTTGTAAACCTAATGTAATACGCTGATTAGGTTCATCGCTACTTTTCTAGTTCCTAGTTTCCTAGAAAAGAGAGGTAGCTGATGTAACTTATGGAATATGGACTGGAAGAAGTCTCCTTGAATGAGACATTTGACCTCCAATGTACAAGTTTGATAATAGACTAGTTGCCAGGGATCAAAAGCAAAGCAAATGTAGGTTTATATCTTCATGTAAGAGAGCTTACTGAGACAGTGGCATGGTATTTGTGCTTTGAGATTGCTGTTTATCCAGTGCCTGGTACAATGTAGTACAACTGCAATTAATGAGAGAGAATGTAGCTATTACTGTGTTAGTTTGAATGGCTGTGTACATTCATTATGTGCTATATAGCTTTTAATTGAAGCACTTCAATTATTTTTGTTGGTTTTAATTCCACACTTTGCTAACTGAGATCTCCAATTTTATGTACTGCATAATTGTTCCTACTATAAGAAGAAAGATTTTGATTTTTTGACTTTTTGACTTTTGGTTTTAGTAAGCTGTATTGCAATGACTTTGTGCATGAAACAGCTTTGTTTTGGGAGATAAATTATTTGAAGGTGACATGATCAGCAAGGATAACTTCATTTTGTATGGTTATTAGCTATGTGCAGATCGTGGTTTCTTCCGGGTTGATGTTCAGTGTTCATCTAATTTTAGTTGCTGGACTATCACCACTGAATTACAGAGTTATTGTGTTTAAAACCTGAACACAGGTTCTTACCTTGAGCTTCTGTTTGTATTAAATATGAGCCCAGCTGTATATAGAACTGGGGACATACAATCACACAACTTCATCATTTCCAAATAACTTATAGATAAATCTTTGAATAGAAGAATGATGTAGCAGCAGTCCTTGAAGCCACAAGCAGATACCATATTTTTGTTAATTCTACTTTGTGGTGTCCCTCTCTGAAACTCTAGCTCTCTGCTAGTACTCCGTAGAGGAATATAGTCCCTACTTTCTTTTATTAAATGTTAATAATACTGCATGTTTTATTTTTCAACTGGCACTGATAAAATGATGAAAGAGAAGACAGTGCAATACATTTGCAAGCAAAGGAAGCCAAAGCAGCATTACAGATACCATTAATCCCTATCATCCCCTGCCCTCTCCCCTCTTTTTTTAAAGTCTTCTTTTTTGTTTGATTGTTCATGCAATCTAAGGTCTTGATCTTTCACAAGCAAATTTCAAATAGCCAGATACCATTAAAGTCTGGGATGATGCCAAGGCTGATCTTCCTGTGGGCTCTCTCACTTGAGATTGTGAAATGTATTTGACAGCAGGATCATCTTACTGAATTTATTTGTAGAGCAGGTTATTATGATTAATAGTTTTAAGAAATGCGGTAACCAGCTTTAATTAAAATTATATTAAAAAACTCAATTATTTTAAAATAAATTATTTAAGAAGTTACTTGAAATAATACTTTCTTTAAACATTTAGAATCTATGATAACTATCTCTTGTCTGGGGACTGATGATAAAGGCACTTACTTAACTGAAATTTGGAAGAGACATGCATCGTTTGCAATGAAAAGGCCTCTGAGGGCTTAAAAGTGAGCCAAAGAGCCAGTGCCACCAAATTTGACAGGCATGATCTGCCCTTGGTGAAGCCAAGTTGGCAGTCACAAATCACCTCCTTATTTTCTGTGTGTCTTAGCATAATTTCCAGGATCTTCTGCTCCATGATCTTGGTGGGCAGAGAAGAGAGACTGGTGGGTTTGTAGTTGCCCAGGTCTTCCTTACTTTCCTATTCAAAAACAGGCTTATGTTCCTCCTTTTTCAACATCCCCCGACTGCTGTGACTTCTCAAATATGGTGGATCATAATTTAGACACATCCTCCACCAGTTCACTCAGGAGCTATGGATGCATCTCTTCAGGTCCCATGGACCTGTGCACCTTCAGGCTCTGTAGATGGCTTAAACCTGGTCTTCTCCTCCCTTGGGCAATGGTTCTTCATTCTCACAGTGCCTCCATTTGCCTTTAATGACTGGAGCACTTGTCAGTGAAGATTGAGGCAAAAAAAGTCATTGACTACCTCAGCCTTTTCCATGTCTCCCATTTCCATCCAGAGAGAGCCCAAGTTTTCCCTAGCCTTCCACCCTCTGTAGGATTCCTTTTTGTGTTTGAGTTTGTCTGGGAGTTCCTTGTTCATCCATGCAGGATTCCTGGCTAGTTTATCCTGGCTTCCTCTTTGTAGGGATGCATCACTCCTGAGTTTGGAGGAGGTGGTCCTTGAATATTAACCAGTTTTCTTGGGCCTCTGTTCTGCTCTGGTCTTTATCCCATGGTACTCTACCATGCAGATCCCTAACATTACTTGAGTCAAGTCAAATAGCTCTAGCAGTTCATCTCTCTTTTTTATAGTTGGTTTTTCTTAAGCAAGTTTTCTTTGAAAGTAGTAGTTGATTAACCTGTCAGACCCAAGCTTCACTGAAGTAGCACAAGGGGTGTGGTTGTCTATGGCTGACTATTCTAATTTCCTGTGCCTTGTTTGATCCATGCTGATGGAATGCGTATTGGTTTTACTTCCATTTTCTGTCCTCAAGTCTTTCTTTGTGCCTCTGGATGAATTTGTTTGCTTTGCCAACTCATCCTTTATCAAAGACTTAATCGGCTTCTTCTTTTACAGGGAATGCAAAGGGCAACCAATGTTACCTACCAAGCTCATCATGTCAGCAGGAATAAGAGAGGCCAAGTCGTAGGAACAAGAAGTGGTTTTCGTGGCTGCACAGTCTGGTTAACAGGTACAGCCATGGGTTTCTGAGGATCCTTTTGTTTTAGTTACTCCTTTGAAAAGCTACTTAGCTGTAGCTCTTTTTGGCATGAAAACTTGAATGTGAAATCTAAGATCTTGATGCAATTTTATTACTATTGTTAGGTAAACTAGTAGGAAATTGCTTTGGGACAAATAGAAACTTGAAAATATATTTTGTTCAGTGCTCTGTGAGGGTTGTTTTTTTGATACTGTCTGCTACTTAATTCTGGTTTTCTTTGTGTGTGTTACTTTTTTTTTCCCTTTTTGTTTTAAACACTTCTGTCTCTTTGTACTGTCCATTTTATCTATTTAGAAATGAAATGCATCTTTGTAAGAGTGTGTACTTCTGGATCTTTTCTGTAAAAGCCTCTTCTCTTTGGATTGTTACTGTCTCCTTGGTGTGAAATAACATTTCAACATAAACCTGTGCCATTGGACAACAATTGCACAGTTAGGCAATGCATACTGGCAGTTATTTTTGAAGTCAGCTCTATGGTGTTCATTTTTGGGTTTTTTTTTTTTTTTTTTTTTTTTGTAACTAGAGAAGATAAATATATTCTGGAAGATTTTTTTTGTCATAACAGTGAGGGAATTTTTTGTGTCTTTCAAAGTTTTTGGAAGCTTTAAAGTATTTCCTGTAAAGTTCTTTTTTTTAAATTTTAGTTAAACTGATAATTTAAAAAAATAGCAAAATATAATTTAATTGGCTTGTAAAGCATTTAGAACATTGTTGTATTGCAACATAAAAGATCCTCACAGAGTATTAGGGAAACTTACTACATTTGCATTAAGTAATACTGATTTCAACTAGTGTTAGTAAATGTGGGTGAAATGTAAATGTGAAATTGATAACAAACTGCTGAGAGCCATTCCAAGCAGATTTGCTTGCTGTCATGTATTTCTTTGGGAAAAGAATGGAGCCCTTTCTCTCCTCATTTCCATCACACAGCTCCAGCCTCTCTCAATGCTTGAATGATCTGGTGGGCTGCCTTTCTGTTTCTTCTGGTAATTCATTAATCTAATTTTGGAAAAGGTCATGATAAAAATGTGTTCTCAGTTATCTACATGGCAACATTTTCCAGTTAATGTTCTCTTTAAACAAATGTAAAGTTAATGCCCGATTTCCTTTTTGTCCAGGAAGGAGAGTGGTGGTAAGATACCAAGAATATGTGTGGGAAGCTAGGTTATTGAAGATGTTTGAGCAGTAATGTGAAAGGGTGAAAAGGAGTCTAGACATTGAAGTAAGCAATCATTGCCATTCCAGAACTGTGCAAACATGAGTTTCAAAATTCTAATAGGTATTAGAATAAAAGCTGAAATATTGGTACACTCCAAGATTCTTTCACTTTGTCAGCACTCATGGAGTGGGAGTGTACGGAAAGATCTTTCAGGGGTCACTTTTCATTTTTCAAGGTAACCTTTATTTGAGAGCTCTATTTTAATGAATGTTGAATCAGAGGGTCCTAGTAAAATTGAGTAATTTAACAAAAATGTGGAAAAACATTGCTTTCATGTGTAAAATAATATGCAATTTTTAGAGTGTAAGTTATTTTAAAGACTTGTTAGCTTGAGGAATGTTTTTAAATTTGTTAATGTATAACCTTAACTTTTGCAATTCATTACATGTTGGAGACCAAATGATGTGTGAAAAGACAGAGTTGTTTGAGTGAATAGCAAGCTAGATGTGGGGACAAAAATGGCAAGTCAAAGACTGCATCAGTGAGAAGTAAATTATGAAGTTGCAGAGATCTTCATTTGGACTATCATGCTTATTTTCTGATGGGGGTGTACTTAATTGCTGCCAAAAGATCGTTCTGTTTCCTGCCTTGTGTTCCTTCTCTTGCCTTGCACAGACTGTACCTCTTGCCCAACTCAGCGCTGAGCTGATTAGATGATTAGGAAATCATCACTGAACTTACCACAGCCTCTCACCAGATACACAAGAGGGAGAAAAAGGGAGAAAACCTTATGAGTCTGGAGGGGGTGAGATTAACAGACTGAGTTGGCTAACAGGCACCAGAGGAAGCAATGCAATGACTCCTTTCCTTTAAGTTACAGCACAGGCTGTCAAGGTTTCCTTTGCACTTTGTGTTTTCCTAGGACACACTTCCTAGCATGATTACTAATCCTTTGCCATAGATGTCTTGGAAGTAACACCAAGCTGCTGTTTTGTGTGATTTTTTTTGTTGTTTGTTTGTTTTTCTCCATTCTCTGAAAGTTATAATAAATCTTAATGACCACTAATAAAAGCATTTTTCTTTACCCAGTAGTGCTTTTTATACTACTATTGCTCTTTTTTCCCCCCTCACTCAAAGCAGAAATGTCATCTCATGAAGATCTGAGTTTGTGTTCCATTTACAAATTGACTACTTTTTAGTATAAGCAGAAGCATATGCTCCAGATAAATTGAAATCTTGTCTGGAAAAATTATTTAAATAATTTTCCAAATGAAAGTGAACAGTGGACTTTTTAGGGTCAGCATAGGTTTGTTGCCAAAGATTCTCAATTAGACCAGACTTTGGTAGTACAGTTTTCTTTTCTTGTTGCTAACACATGCCATTTAGTGGAGCATTACTGCTGTGTGTGAGTCCTGAGTGAGTCAGTGGTGTCTAATTCAGTGTTGTTATTCTGCAAGGAGTAAGAGCAGAGTGTGAGTTTGGCCTGATCCCATTTCTTTTGTTGACTGAAATTCACTTCAATGTGAGATCTTCCCCTTCTCATATAAATGTAACATCCTAACTGTGTTTGGTTTCAGAATTAAGTTTACTCAGCTAGTAATAATTACCAGCAGCACTGGGGAAGAAGCATCATCTCTATAAGCAGCTCAAGGCTAAACTCTTACCTGCTTCAAATTGTACACTTAACTTTTACCTTACTGTCTCTTTACCTAATGTGTGAGTAAAAGGCACTTGGCTTATATTCCAAATAAGCTTGTCCAGAAGGTATTACTGCTGATGCCTGTCAATTTGGAATTTTCATAATATGCATGCACTACAAGTTGCCTTAACTTGTTCCTATGCTTATTTGTTTATATTACTATTGAATATTTTAGGACTATCTGGTGCTGGGAAGACTACAGTGAGCATGGCACTGGAGGAATATTTAGTATGCCATGGTATTCCATGCTACACATTGGATGGTGACAATATCCGCCAAGGCCTTAATAAGAATCTGGGTTTCACACCAGAAGATAGAGAAGAAAATGTGCGTCGTATTGCTGAAGTTGCTAAATTGTTTGCAGATGCTGGCTTGGTGTGCATTACTAGTTTCATCTCTCCTTATGCTCAGGTAAGTGTGAAAAGCATCTAGATGTTCCATTTTTCTAAATGTAGGGAAAATGCAAAATATAATTCAGGATTCACTCCCTGGAGGTGAGAGACAAAAAGGATGTGTGAACACCCAAGTGTCTTGAAGAATGACCTGGGGACTTTAAGCTTAGGTGTTTCACAGCATGAGAATGTGTTATTTCTTTGGTTAGAGTGATGCAAACAGTTCTTCTGATAATAATTTGGGGAACTCAAGCCCTGCAGTATAAGAGAAGTCTCTAGATATGAGAAAAATAACTAATAAAATAACCAATATTTAGTAAGAGAAGGTTTTAGTGGATTTTGGAAGACTTTTTTTGTTCTCTCAATGAAAGTCATGACAGTCATGTTGTTCCAATGCTTGGCAGGCCATAAAAATAATATGATAAAGTACTGCAAATAATACAATATTTTGACTACACAAGTATTGTAAGATTAAGGAATGTAGGGAAATCTGTGCTTAGGAGAGAAGGATTGTTATATCAAGAGCAGCAGATAACACCTTCTCCCTGCTGTACTCAACTAGGCAGCTGTAATACCTCAGACATATATGTGTGAATATAGAAAACCCCGCATTCTATTGGTTGGGTTTGGTTGTGGGTTTTTCTTATAAATCAAGTTTAATGTGAAATATCTCACATCTTCCTGTCAGCTTTTACCATGTGATGTACTGCAGCCAGGTGATGTAGCTTGAAGGGCATCAGTTAATCAAATCACATTTCTTTTTTCAAACTTTGAAAGTTTGTTTACATTGTGCTGTCAGCCTCTTTAAAATGAACTTCAAAGGCAAAAACCAGTAAAAATATGTGGGGGCAACCTTTTAGGATTTTTCTTCTGTTTTCTTTCAGGATCGTAATAATGCCAGACGAATTCATGAAGGGGCAAGTTTGCCTTTTTTTGAAGTATTTGTGGATGCTCCATTGCATGTTTGTGAGCAGAGAGATGTTAAAGGACTCTATAAGAAAGCCAGGGCTGGAGAAATTAAAGGTGAACCTCGATGTAATCACATCCTTTCTTCTTAAGTGTAATTATTGGTGTAATTAGTAAAACATTGGTGTAGTTTGACTCCATGTAAGTGGATGTGCTGAAGTCTGAGTGTATCACCCTTAAAAAGAGCATGAATTCAAGACAGGAGAAAATAGAAATTAACTTCTAACTCATGGAACTGACTAGTTAAGTGTATAGGACAGTAAAAGAGTAAAAGCGACTAATCACAGATAGAAAAAGCCTTGAGCGCATTAAAGGTTGGAATAGAAACCACGTAATGATTGAAGATTGGTCTGTTGCCTTTGTGTGTCCATTGACCAGTTAAAAAGAGCCTGATTCTTTCTAAAGTCTTTAAAGAACTACATTCATAAAACTTGCTAGTTTCTTCCAAAAAGTAAAAACAAGGCCACTGTCTTCTTGTAAGGACCATTACGAACACTTCTGAAGATACTTACTTTTACTTTGAAATCTGTGTTCTGTTCTAGTGCCCATGAATATTATTCCCTATTCCCAGCCTCAGGTTAAGATTTAAGTATAACCTGCAATATAAAAAGCTTAGTTATGCAATCATTCATTGCAACTATTGTTTCAAGTGCTGCTTTGCTCTGTTACATTATAATTTGCAGAGGCTGATGATAGATAGCTCTGTATTTAGTAGCAAAGCAGATTTTTTTTTGAAGTAATCACTTCTGGGGGTGGAGTTTGCAGATGCTGTATGAATTCACTTTAATCAGAAGTAATATAAAATTCAAAAAATCAAAGACATTCTGTATGAGTGGTTGCTTGATACTTCTAGTACTACACAATGTTTTGTGCAGGCACCAGGAATAAATGAAGCTGAACTAAGATTTGTTCAAAATCAAAGTAAGATGGCTTGAGCTGACATGATAAAAAGATACAGTTCTGTACAGAATCCTTATTTGGGCCTATTTTGTGAACATCTCTAATATTTTGTTAATTTTACAAGCCACATAATGGAACTGTGTTCCTGAAGAAGTGGTAGTGAAGTAAACAGTGCCTGAGCAAGATACAAGTGTGTGTAGCAGTGACTGTATCTTATGACTTATCTGATAGATGAAGGATCAAAAGTAAACCATCTTGCCAGTTCACAAGGAATGTCAGCAAATGTTATCTTCTTTTTCTCTGGAAATAGTAATGAAACACTTTCTTTGCCTCCTGTTCCCACTCTTCCCGTAATCTCATCCTTGTAAAGTATACAGGTTTTGAAAAAGGTACCACCCTTTCTTTATCACATGGGGTACTGCAGTAATTGAGATTTTTCTTAGATGAGGAACTAAACTGCTAATTTTAAGGGTATTAAATCCAAAGGGAAAAACTGGGATTCTAATGTTTGCATTTGCACTTGTGGTGGATGCAGACAGATGTTGAGTTGCTGAAGCCTAGCTCATATTCCTGACACAGATCTGACTTGTAGTGCTGATAACTCTTTACCTTTGGGTTTGAGTTTTCCTTCTTGTTTATGCATGGGTGGTGGAATCTCCACGATTTCAAAGCAGACTGCAAGCTAAGTAGGCCAGAACAAGTGTCGCTGGTAGCTTGTAAAGTCTGTTTACAGCTATTATAATAAACAGTCATCAATCTTACATTAGCAGCTATCTTGAGATGAGTATATTAGCAAAACTAATGTAAAAAGTGTTGAAATTCCTTACTTCAGAGTACTGCTTGGTGGTGTGAGTGTAAATTTGCATACATACTGGATGTTCATAATATTTTTTCATATTTTATTTATTTTTTTAAGGGAAACAATCAGCTGATAGTGGAGGACAGTAGATGCACAACTAACTCTGGGTTGATGTGCATGGTTCTTCCGTCAGTGCTATTTTTTTTTCTTCTTCACAGTAAAAACCAAATAGCTTCACCAACAAATAAGTGCTATGTATGTACTGCAGAATGATGAAGTTTGATGCTGTCAGATACTATGATTAGCAAAGAGTCTGATAAAGAAAAAACCTGCTGATTTCCCTAAGAATTCCTGTATTAAGGAAGCTAAAGCTCCATGTTCTTGCCTGTTGTGTTCATTTATGTATAGAAAGCTGTCTGTGAGCAGCATTAAAGTGAAGTCATCTTTTGGAAGAAGTTGCCTAATATTTTTGTTTTATGTTCTATAGGTTTTACTGGGATTGACTCCGAGTATGAAAAACCAGAAGCCCCAGAGCTTGTGCTGAAAACTGATTCCTGTGATGTAAATGATTGTATACAACAAGTTGTGGAACTTCTTCAAGAGAGGGTGAGCAGAAATGGAGACGTATCTTAGAAACTTTTGTCCCAAGTGTTTGTGCATGCAATCTGAATGTAAGTGCTGGGAAAAAAAAAAGACAGTTTTTGAGACATAAAGGTTTATGCATCTTTCAATTCAAACTTTTAACTTGTCCTATTGTGTGTTTCCTTTTTAAATCTGAACAATGCACAGCATTGATCTCCAAATGAAATAAGATTTGGACAAGTGGAAAATTAATTTATATCAATAACTGGAAGGGAGAGGAGGCTGTCTTAGTTGTTACACAACCAACAGTGAATGCTGACTTAAAAATGCTAGCAACCAGTTTTAAAGAATCTGAATTTTACGTTGTCTCTGTGAGAGACACCCATGCTATGGGTGTCTCCCACAAGTCTCTGTAGTGTACTCATAGTACGCTAGTGTATTAATATGTACAACAGATGTAAAGAGACAGGGGTGCACTTACACAGTGTTTTGATCTCACTTAAATAGGGGCTGCTGTGCTTGTATCTACTTTCCCTTGTTTCCACTGTTTTTCTTGTACTAGTAAAAGTAGCCCTGCAATTGTGTAATGACCAGCTCAGAAAGCTGATCTTCTTGACATGGCTGAGTTGAGTTTATGGTTCATAGCTTCTGAAAAGGTAGCTCTTTTTCCTTGTTCATGCCTGCAAACTACACCATCCCTTTTGAAGTCTCTGAGCCTTCTCCTGTTGCCTGATAAGTAGATTTGGCTCATTACCCAACTTTGAAAACCTCACCCCCAACAAATACTACATGGAAAACAAATCAAACAGACAGAAAACCCCCAAACTTAACACTAAAAGTGAAAGCAGTGAAGCCTTTATCCTCTTGAAACCCTACCCCCAGAATTTGCTAATCCTCATGTAGAAGAAATGTGTTTCCTTACATTCTTATCTGTAGTCAGCAGGTCGTGAATGACATTCCAGATAACTGTTTCTTTTTAATTGAGATACTCTTGCAGATAATAACTTGTGTTTTTTTTTATGTGAGTTGGATGTTCTGAAAATTTTGAGTATAGACATCATTTTGAGTAAATAAAGCTCCACCAAGTGTTGAAATTGATACAAGTAAAAGATCTCATCTCATCATGAGTTATTTTTAATCCTCTGTATAAGTACAGCTCTGGAGAGATTGTACTGAAATTTTCAAGAAAATTTCTCAAGGATGACTGCTTGCTCAGAGTTGCTCAGGAGATAAGACAGGGCAGAAAGCCATAAGAGAATTTTTGCCCAAATCCCCATCTGAATATTTTTTGGAAGAAAATAAGAGAGCTGTGTAGGAATCCTACCTATGAGAGGTGGCCGTTCCTGACTGTAGGGCCCTGTGCCTGCTGCTCAGAGCAATTCATAGTTATAGAAACCTGTGTCAAGTGATCCCTGAAGGCTTGCATTTGTCCACAGTGCTGACTGCTGGCTCCTAGCCCAGTCAGCTTTAAGGCGCATCTAGCACTTTTTTCCTTTTCTTTGAAGATAACGGTATAATGAATGCAAGATATCGTAGTGGTTGCTTAGTTCAGTTAGTGGTTGCTATCATTAAGAGAGACAATGAAATCAATGCAAGGCTAAACAGGCATGGCTTGGTTTCAAACCATATTAATGCAATGCTATCTTAAAAATGTAATTTCTGTAGATTTCCTGTAATATGAACAAGAAGACTTATAAGAGGGCTGAAGAAGGACTTTTTATAAGGGCATTTAGGGAGAGGCCAAGGCTTTAAATTCACAGAAGGTAGTTTAGATTAGGTATCAGGAAGAAATTCATTACTGTGACCTGGTGAGACACTGGAACAGGTTGTCCAGAGAAACGGTGGATGCCCCATCCCTGGAGGTGTTGAAGGCCAGTTTTGATGGGGCTTTGAGCAACTTGGTCTAGTGGAAGGTGTCCCTGCCCATGAAAGGAAGGTTGGAACTAGATGATCCTTAAAGTCCCTGCCAATCCCAACCATTCTGTGCTTCTATGATTCTATGAAATAAATTGTTCAGCATTATAAAAACATTTTTAGCATTATGGAAACATGTGCCTGTGCTGCAGAGAAGATTACCTGCATGCTCTACTGTAAATAACAAGAGCATAGCCAGGAGCTCAAGAAAAGCAATTTTGCAATTTTATATGGCACTTGCAAGACCTTGTCTGGATACCTTGTCCAGGTTTGTGCCCTTCTCTTTCACCCAGAAGAAAACAGACATTGATGTGCTTCTGTGAGCTGAGCAGAAGGTCACCAAGATGGTCAGAGGCTGGAGTATGTCACTGTACAAAGAGAGGCTGAGAGGAAGTGGATTTCAGCATGGAGGAGGCTAAAGGAGTTCTTGTTGGAGTTTCTATCATCCAAGTGGGAGAGTTTAGGGAAGACTGATGAAGACTTATTTTAGAGTTGTATGAGGGTAGGATGAGGGTAGCACACATGAAATGAAATATGGGAGATTAAAATTAGATACAGGGGGAAAAGCCTTTTGCTATAAAGATGGTCAATTATTAGAACAAGTTGCTTTGAGTGTTTGTGGATGCCCTGTCCTTAGAGATATTAAATGCTTGATTGGCCAAGATCCTGAACAGCCTGCTGCAGTGGGACTAGTTTTGTGCAGGAGGCTGCACTAGATGATCTCCAGAGGCAATCAGCATCAGCAAAGAACCCATAACCCCAGTGTGAGGAGGCACATAACACATCTGGTTTATTTTTTTTATTATTTTGCTATTTTTTATATGAATGCCTTGAGAAATAATAAATATTGTGGAATATTCTGTAACTCGTCCTTCGGTAGAATTAAGCTTTCAGTAAAACTGATGCCTTAGAATGGTCACTAGATGGCTTGCTAGCCTAACGTTTTCCTAATTCCTAAAGTTCATACAGTTTAAAGATGCATAGATTCCTTTTGTTGATGGTTTTCTTGTTTTGTTGTTTTTTAATCTGAGTTGATGTTTTAAGTACGACTTTCATGTGTGCAAGGGAGTCTAGATTTACTAATCCTACAAGTTCTCCAAATGTCAGACTCAGTTGCTGGAACTGTCTTGGAGCTGTTTGTATTTGTATAATTAGGTAGACTGTTGACAGAAACTGCTTTGTGAAACCTTTGTTTTGCCAGTTAAACTGGGACACTAAAACCAGGATAATACTTTTTATCTTTTTAATAGGCACGTTTATTTTAAGCTATTGATGGTTTGTAAAATTAGGACATCCTAGCCTGCTAATGAGCCAGGGTCCTGAGGGAAATCTGTGAAGCAGCATGATGTGCACTCCGTCATTATAATGTTGCTTACAGGAGGTGATACCTTCATTTAGTTCTGGCGTTGTTGTTGTGACAGGAGTCTGCTGCAGCTCTCCAGGGCTGTAATGCTGCTGCTCAGGCAAAGAAAACAAAAGGCTGATTTTGCCTAACTTACAATGTAGTAAAATCTACTTCCAAAATTATGTCTGATAGGTAATGGACCAAGCTTTTCCTTATAAAACACCATTTCTAAGTGCTAGTTTATTTTGTCTTCTTTTGATGCATCTTTGAGGATATGAATTATGCAATAGGCAGTGAGACTCATCACATCTGGTTGCTCCTTTGTCATTTTATCTCTCACTTGTCAGCATTCTGCTGCCTTTATTTTACTTTCCATGGAGGTAGTGCCTAAAGACTGATAAATGCATTAAAATTCCTGAGCTAACTTTGTGTTTTCTATGAGCATACCTATTTACTCTGCCCTGCATATACTGGAAAAGTAAACATAATTTAATTACTGTGTGTTGCTCAAAGGGTGAGCTTTTTTCTCCAAAAGTAAAGCATTATTTTACAAAGGTTTCTCCAACACTGAATAATGTGTTTTAAAAAGAATTGTTAGCCTCTTTTCACTGATTTTTTCCTACTGAACATCACTGGGACATTTGACTGGCTTTTGACATAGTACACCATCCTTTGTTGGAGGAGACTCTTAACAGTGTTATCATGATGACCTTCTCTCTTTTAATTACATTTTTATCTTTGTGTTGATCTCTTCTAACAAGTTTCAAGTCTTAAGCATTGTGTCTTAAGCATTGTTTAATACACATGGAAGAGTACTGAATTTTTTTTCCAAATAAAAATGTGTTGGTTATAGAGCTAGATTTTGGTTCATTGCATATATATGCACAGATGACATCATATTTAAATATTCTAAGAATTAGTATATGGGTGAAAATACTGGTGTTATGTCATTAGCTTTAGGAAATACCTTTAATGTGTGCTTCTGTATTTATTTTCAGTAGAGAAGGAGCTTGATGCATTTTGCCTTCATGTTACTGTTTCTAATGTGTCTGTATAGTGATTGGTTTAAATCCATAAATGCTTAGTCTCTGAATCTTTTTTTTACTTCTTCAGCATGTGTAAAAGCATTGTCTGCCTTTCTACTCTAGATAATGTAGACATTAACTCATAAAGATTTCATTCAATCCAATAGTTAAATATTTTCTAGATAAATGCTATATGGGTTACTTAAGGTTTAGAAAAAATCTCTTGTCAGAATGTTTCACTTTAGCCAGTCTGCTGGCTTGAGTAACTAGCTTGCTGTTACTCAAGAGGCATTCTAAGCAAACATTAAGTTCTGTTTATTCCTTTTCTACAGGACATTGTACCAGTGGATGCCTCTTACGAGGTAAAAGAGCTTTATGTGCCAGAAAACAAGCTACAGTTGGCCAAAACTGATGCTGAATCTCTGTTAACCCTCGAAATAAATAAGGTATTGTGTGTTCAGGTATCTCACTGCTGCAGTTGAAGGACAGTCTGATGTGTTACTTAGTGTTAAGTCAGTGCAGTTGAAATACCTCCACTGGTTACAGAATACACCTTGATAGACTTTTTCCCTCTTTCCTTGAGTGAAAGCAGCAACATCTGTGGTTTCTTTGTTTACTTACCAGAGATAATTGACCTTCATACTTTCATGAATAATGTTTGATATAGTGTTACTTAGTTTATCCCTGGAGAAAAATTTTACAGTGATTTCCTCCCATGCTCCCCCCAGATCCATGGATGAAACCATGCCTGGAATGTCATGTATAAGATATTGTTTCTAGAAGGATTGCTTACTTTTTTTTTTTTTTTTAGTTTAGTTACAGAAACCATTGTGAATTGTGATTGCCTACTTCTTGATTCTTCCTGTTGGTAGTTTTTAGCTGAACAACATTAGCTTTCAATATACATAGAACACTCAAACAGTTGAAAGATGTAATCAGATCTACTTTATTGCTTTTTTTTTTGCTGATTAGAACATACTTGTGCTGTTTCTAGTTTCCAGCAGAGAGAATATGGAAAAACATGGAACAACTTGATCAACCCTATTCTTATTTTGGTTGAATGCATTATTTTTCAACTAGGATCAATTAGATGAAGCTGCTTCTGGCTGTGTTCTACCTCATTTATTTTTCTGAATAACTAAGCCTAAACACAGACACAATGCATGGAGGTTTTTCCCTGGCTTTTTGCTGGTATTACTAGATCTTAAAGCTTGATCTAGGAGCTGACTAAGCTGAGAGTTTAGCATCTGTGAGTAGACTTTGAAGGACTGGGGTGACATACGAAGCATTGAACTAAGTCATTTTAAAATTTACTTAGTCATCTACTAGTAATGAATATTGATACTTCCTTTCACCATGTTTTATTAATTTTTTTCACATATATCTGCTTAAAACTATTAATTGCTTTGTTGAGGAATAAATAAGTTAAGGTCACCATTATTAAACTTCAGTAGTGTCCCATTCTAAATTGCTTCCTATCTAAAAAAACAAATAATTTCTCCCTTCACCTCCAACCACTGGCTTGTTAAATATCAAACAAGTGTCTAATGTAAGCTCAGGAATAAACTGTGTTTTGTACTTGCCTCAGTATAAATTAAACATTGTCATAGAACTAGTCATGCCCTTTGCAAAAGAGACTTGCACAAGCAAAGCCTCCTTGTCAAAAATTTGACGAAGTCTTAGTAATGTACATGCAGAAATAATGGAGACCACACACTAAGTCATAGTGTGACTGAGTGCTAGGGAAGGAAATTCTGTGTAAACTGATATCTTATACTAAAATAAGTACTAGTTCAGAGAGAATTTTACTTCTGGATTGTGTCTTAGTTTATGAAAATAAAAAGTCTCATTTATTTAAAGATTAGACCTCTTAATATTTATACCCATCATTCTGATATTTTTCTATCAGAAGTAATATATTAAATTATATGCATTATTATTTTTCTTTTTTTGTTGTTTTTAATGACTTTGTTATCTTGTTTTGTTAGATAAAGGCAAGTGGGATTCTCTAATTTTGTTAAGATGAACTTTATCAAGTTTTGCAAATAAAATTTGTTATTGTGTGTTTCTTGGTTTGGTTTTTTTAACACATGGAAGTTTGATCCAGTGTAGGGTCTGGAAAGTAGCCAAAAAAATGAACAGTGAGGAACAAGTTGGGTTTTTTTCCCTACTTGTAGAAACTTTGAATTATTTGTGATTAAAAACTGTAACACGGAGAAATCTTCCATTTGTACTGTCCTGCATTTTAGAATTAAAGCATGATCTATTAGGATTAATACCTGATGCTAGTAATTAAGCAGCAACTTTTACCTGCTCTAAGTCTATTTCTTCATTTCTTTACAAGGTGGATATGCAGTGGGTACAAGTGCTAGCAGAAGGTTGGGCAACACCCCTGAATGGCTTTATGAGAGAGAGAGAATACCTCCAGTGCCTTCACTTTGACTGTCTCCTTGATGGTAGGGTAAAACACACCATTTGTAAAACCAAGCAAACTAATCATACTTCTAAAACACTTTTGATGCTTTGCTTCTTAGTGGTGGTGTGGTAACACATTATCAGGCTTGTGCACAACTTCAGGTCTGGGATAAGGGAATAGAATATTATAATAACCAGTTTTAAATGTAATTATTTTTTATACCTACCATCATATTAGAATTTGAATATTTTGTCTTTTTCCCTATACAATTTTTCTCAAATATCTTATTTTTTGAAAAATGTTTAATTCTAAAATGCACACTTCTAAGTTGTTTTGAAGAAATTGATATTAGAATTTGGAATTGCAATTTATTTGTTGTTTAGCTCTGGGACCAAAACATTTGTTTGGTGTTAGTAATGAAGAAAAGGACAAGAAACTGACTTGAGTGCTGGAGCTGTTACGAGTGTAAAATCAGAATCTGAGTGTGAACAATTGTCACATGTAATTGAATTACTATGACTTAGTAAATTCCTGAGATGATTTAAATGAAAAAAATTTATTTTGCATTACCAGTTGGCTAAGAACTTTGTTAAGATATAAAGTCATAACATCCTCAGATTCTGTAGTTTGATTGTGACACTCTGTCATTTTTCATTTATTCCTCTTTGAAGGCTGTTTTACTCCAGCCTTTTTCCTATATTCTTGCTTCCTTTTGCACCACTCTTGTCTTGCTAGAGACCAAATAGCAGAACAAAAAGAAGTTACTTTCCTCTCAGTTCTATAATACAGACATGATATACAGAAGATACATGTCATCCTTCTTACATTTCTTAATTTCCTTTTGTCTAGATGCTATCCTAGACAGCATAATGCCATCCTGTTACTTTGCAGTACAATTTTGGGCTGATAGTTTTGTTCTCATTTAATTTGCCTTCTGTACATCCATCGAGGTGAAAAGTCCTCTGCAGATGACATGCAATGCATTCAGCTGCTAAAATAGCTAGTAGGTCCTAGTCCTGTTCTGTAATTTTCTATAAATCAGGATTTTTGTTAGGCATTTAAGCCCTTGTATAGGTGAGTGCTTCAGATATAACAATATAACAATTTTTCAACTTCTTTTGGTGTTGTTTTGAGTATCTTGTCTGTGCTACAAAAAAATACAAGTAATGAAAAATAGCAACTTGTTGATGGAAACAATTTTCAGTCCTAAGCTTGAATAAATCATTATGTTCCTCTAGATGTCCTGCTGCTGATTTTCTCTTTTTAGAGATTTACTACAGCACTTACATTTGCAAATCTTTTTAGAAAAATGTGATTGCCCTAAATCTGCTTTACTGCTTGCAGCAATGGCAAGAGTTAAGTCAAAACAACATCCTCAAAGTTTCCTCTTTGCTTGGTGTGTTAGTTCTGGGTCTTACAGCAGCTGTCATATTGCAGGGCTTTGATTCTGAAGAGAGGGAAATAGTTTATTACCTGCAATGCATCTCATCCTTTGGGCTTTAAAAGTAGTGTTCATACTGACTGACTTCTAAGCTATGGAGATTAGTGCAGATATGTTGATAGTCTCCCTTTAAAGTTTAAGTTGTCTGAAAAAGTCTTGTCCTGACACTGTGCTCATCTTGCTTAACTACCTTGCCTCAGTTTGTTATTAGTGCAATTGCTGAAAAAATATAGAAGATATTATGTATTTATTTGCTGGTCGTAGACCAGCAATCAACAGGTTTGACACCTCTTCATACTTTGAAGTATTTATTTACTTGTCTGCAAAGCAAGTTTTTTTTAAATTATCCATTTTGGGGTGTCAAACCACTCTCTGTGACTGCTGCCAAATTCAATTTTATGACCTAGTTGCTTTGAAAATAACTCTGGGCACCAAGACTGAACTTAGGGGTAGATTCACAGCATGCATTATACATTTTCATTATGAAAGAAGGGAATCTGTTTTTCTCTTAAAATTTTCATACGTCTTTATAATTTTTAATTTCCTAATAAAAAAGGTACTGCTTAAATAATAGCAAAATTAGCCTTATTTTAGGGTCTTGGCAAATGCCAAATCCTCCATTAACTTTAAAGGATCCATGACTTTTCTCCTGGAGGCCACCCAAAAATTTTGCACTCAGGCATATGCTTATTAGAACCCAAGCCTTTGTAGTAGACTTATGATATTTACTCCACTGGATTTCTCAAATCTTACTCTTGTAGAAAAGAAAAACAAGACTTCAGCATCTGGCAGTAAAATAGGTGCTTAAAAAGGAGGACCACACATAGCCTTAAAATTCAGCTACATTGGCTCAGTTTTAGGAGGAGAGTAGCTGGTAAATTTCAGCTGAACAAACTATGCAGAATGTTTTCCTGACTCACCAGTTTTTTCTGGAAGATAAATGCTTGACTCTGAATACAGTTTTAAATAAACAACAAAATTTACCTTTTGAAATAGTTCAGTTATTTGTGTTAACTACTTGGGTCTATTTGTCTGCTTCTATTGCATGTTTTTTTTTCTTAGGGGCCAAAAGTATGGCTACTGAGACTATAATTTCCTTTTTACTGATTATTCATTCCAGTAGCAACCTTGTCTGATATTTCAGATGATCTATTTTTAAATGTTATTTGTGTATTTCCACTTTCTATATAGATTCTTAAGAAAGGTATTAATTTGACATTCCCAAAAAGTAGTATCCTCACAGTTTAAATATTTTCATGCAGCTCTGAGTACTTGTTGTGTATTGTGCTTGTGCTGTGTTTTCACTACTGTGTTGGCTTTCTCAAACCTCAATTTTGTAGCATGCGTATCTTACGGATGCGTGAGTTTGTTCCAAAAGTTGTTTAATCGCTGTTAAAATAAGTGTTTCAACTGCCTGTTATGTAATACACTTACAGCCTTGAAAGTGACCTGTTAATTAGGTAGATTTTCATAACAACATTGATGACTATTACTGAGGATAAAGGGCTTTTTTTCTCCCCTCTGCAGGGGGAGTTATTAATCTGTCAGTGCCTATAGTGCTAACAGCTACTCAGGAAGACAAAGAGAGGCTCGATGGCTGCACAGCAATTGCACTGGTGTATGAAGGTCGCCGCGTTGCCATTCTCCGTAATCCTGAATTCTATGAGCACAGGAAAGAGGAACGCTGTGCTAGGCAGTGGGGAACGACATGCAAGGAACATCCCTATATCAAGGTGTGTGTTTTAAAGTTGAAAATCTAGTCCTACTCACTGTACTATTGTGGAGCTGCGAATTTATTGAAGTGCATGTCTATGATTGATGTATTTTGACAAAAAAACTACTTTCAAAATTAATTAAAATATCTAAGTAGAAACAAAGGTATATTTTTTCTGTGCAGCTGTTGAATAGTCTGTACTTAGTGTGAAAATCTAATGTCAATATGTACACATGAAATGAATTTAGAGTGTACTGTAGAATCTGTGCTACAGAAGAGGGAAGTTTGCCCTTCAGTATGCCTAGGAAACACATCCTTCTGTATCACCAGATGGATCATCAAAGCTCCTTAATCAGTGGATATATGCATTGTGAAGGATAGAAAACTTCTTTTCTGTCTGCATGTGGTGCACGTGAGACCTGCCTGCTTTAGATGTTTTTCAAACAGGCCCTGTTCCTGGAGAGTTTATAATTTAAATCTCTGGGGAGTAATTTCCCATCCATTGTGTTCGTTATGTTTCATTATCTTGGCCTTATGTGTATGTCACACAGAAATATTCTAATTGTAACATACTCATCACAATGCTGTGTTGGCTTATGCAAGCTGATGTGAATGTTACGTCTTAGCTCTGCAGAGCCAAAATATCTTTATTTCTCCATTTGTCTCTGAGGTATTTTTGTTTACAGGTATGACATAAAATTAGGTAAAGAGAAATTAAACAAACTTCAAATTATGAGCTTGCTCTCGAAAAGGGAGAGCCTTTGAAATGTTATGAAAGTATCTGTATGACTAATAGAGGATTTTGAAAGCCCTGGATGTGTTCTTGAAAGTGATGTTGAAGACAAGATTATCCCTTTATTGAACACTTAACACAGATATAATAAGTTCTAAGAAAATCTCATGCAGACAAAAATTGAGTGACTTCTTATGTAGAAGATATGGAACTATGTTCTTATGCTTGTACTGGGGTGTATAGTAGTAACATGACAGCATGTGAATTTGGTGACTGTTCTTAATCAGAAATATTTGGGTATCTAAGAGATTCTGTAGTGCAGAGTTTTCTCATCTTTGTATCATTATCACACCTTCCTTCCACCTTGGGAAGATGTTAAAGTCTGGCATTTTCTTTGGGAAGGGAATGGTTACTGTGGCATTATTTAATTCCAGCAGGTCAAAGGAAAAATAAATTGAAAAATTCATACCTAATTTTTGCATCTTGGCTTTTAGGTTTAGTGTGTAGTATCTTCTGTTATATCAAGATTTATTGTCATTTCTAAATTACATAAGGCTAAAAAAGTTACAAGAAATGTGTTTGAAACTTGAAAGTTTCTTGTGATTTCATCTTCAAAAGAAAATGCGTTCTTAAAAATTAAAAATTTCAGAGTAATGTCTATGGCAATTTGTAGAGTATGTTAAGCAGCTTGCCATAATTAGTTTTTGAGAAAATGTGAGGTGATATTTAAAGATATAAAAAGAAGTGTAGTGACTGTCCAACATCTGTTACTTGGGTAAACTGCTACCATGAAACAAGTCCAAAAGCTGTTCTACTTCAAAGATTCTGATTTTATTTGTAGATTAAAATGGGTGAGTAGTTAATCTGAATTGTTTTGTTTGTTGCTTTATTCCTGATGAGAGTTTTGTAAACTACAGAGTGATATTGCAATAGCATTTGCTATACAGTATGCAACTTCATTGTATTGCTATATTGTAATTAAATTTTAAAATACTCACTAATAAAAATATATGCTAAATAAATTGTAATAGACAAGGCTTTCCAGACACTATCTTTGTTTGTCATGCATTGCTGGTAAAGAATATTGGCTATTTGCATTTCTGTATATTATCTCAATTTTGAAAGACAGGTATATGCCTACTGAAGATTTATATAGCTCTCCTGCATCAAGATACAACACGTTTGGACTATGCTCCAGTGAATTTTTTTCATTTTTTAACACTGATGCTTGACTTCTGACTGTCAAATAAAATTAACCTGGAACACAGTCCTTGGTAAAGACATATCCCCTCTTGATACTCAGGAGAAGCTGATAACTAATCCCAACACGGACTTTGTTTTTTTTCTTAGATGGTTATGGAGCAAGGGAACTGGCTTGTAGGTGGAGATCTACAGGTCCTTGATCGTATTTATTGGAATGATGGACTTGATCAATACCGCCTCAGTCCAGCTGAACTAAGGCAAAAATTCAAGGAAATGAATGCTGGTGAGTAAATTTTTTTTGCTTGCTTTCTTTCTGCGGAGGGTTATCCAAATGTCTGCTGCCACCACTGTGGCTGGCATAATTTCAAGGGTGAAAATTTTGAATGCTCTGGTAGGTGGCACTCTTTGCTTTTAATAGTAATAATTTTTATGATCTCACGCATTGCATTGCCTAAATACATAACACAAGCTGGTAGTGCCTGAACTTTATCTTTCCATGTACCGTAGACATGTGAGACATGTAGGTAGTGCAAGAAAAGATAATGTTAAAATGTGATTCAAAGATCATGTTTGACCAAAACCATAGAGATATGGTTGAATGCTGAGCTTTCATGCTCTACTATTTTTAAGTCTGTTACATGCTGCTTCTGGGGAACAAGGCTTATGAAAGTAGTGCAGGTAGGCTGGTGCCAAGTTTCTTTCCAGCACACGAAATAAACCAGTTTTTTTCACTAAAGTGGCTGGGTTAGGCAGATAAGTAAGAGGCTGAAGAATGTCATAAAGTAGAGAACAAACATGCTGGCAGGCAGCTGCACTTGTAAATGTGAGGAGAGAGATTAACATTGAGAATGCAAAGCACAACTGGTCCTGAGCTCCTGTTGTTCTGTGTGGTAGGTTCTATATAGGAGCTGTAGGTCTGCAATATCAGTCTTTTGGCTAACTCCTAAACACATATATTTGAGATCTAAAAAAATCCCTGTTCTCTAGGTTTCATTGGTTCCATATTGGAAAATCTCTCATTACAGTGATTTTGCTGTCTTGCAGGGCACTTTAGTTCATCTGAATTTGCATGAGAGAGAAATCCTGGTTGTGGCAGGATTTTTCATTGAAGTTTTTGTAATACTCTGGAATAGCAGTTAGGCTTGCTCTGTTCTTACCATGCTTAAAATCTACCAAACTAAGGTGAAGAATACTTAGTAAGGAACATTAAATCCCCTTTTATTAGTTTTGTTCCAAACAGGTCCATTTGTTCTCTTGATGGTATATTTAGCCTTTAATATAAGTAGAATAGTATTATTTCCTATTAGAATATAATACCTTTATGCAATGAGGGTATTATGAGTGAAAAATCCAGATAGAAGTTTATAGCTCTTGGAGAAACTAGAATAATTCAGAAGTTGTGGAAGCAGATTTTTTTTTTTTGGTGCGGTTGTTTTTTATTAGTTTTGCTTATTAAGTACAGTGATTTTGTAATAATATACTGAAGATTTTTCTGTGGCTGTACAACTACTGATAAAATAACTTGCTTTCCTTATATCTTTTATTTTGTTTTTTTCCTCCACAGATGCTGTGTTTGCATTCCAGTTACGCAACCCGGTGCACAACGGGCACGCTCTTTTAATGCAGGATACTCATAAGCAGCTTCTGGAACGTGGCTACCGGCGCCCAGTTTTGCTCTTGCACCCCCTTGGAGGCTGGACAAAGGAGGATGATGTTCCTCTTATGTGGCGCATGAAGCAGCATGCCGCGGTACTGGAGGAGGGAATCCTGAACCCAGAAACAACAGTGGTAGCTATATTCCCTTCCCCCATGATGTATGCAGGACCAACTGAGGTAAATACATCAAGAGTTTAAAGTAAATCAAAATCCTTTTGACAGTGGACTAAAATATTTTGTGCTACATCTGACGTTTGTGTGTTGTATTGTTTTAATGGAGGGAGAGAGGAGACTAATTTTGCTTGGGAATGCAGATTATCAAGTCTCTGTCACCAAAAAAACATTCTCTTCTGAAAAAACTTCCATATTGGAGGATTTTGCTGGAAATGGTGGGAGAAAATATTGTTTATAGTTTCTTTCTTTACAGTTACAAGGATATGATAATAATTTAATCTTTCCTCCTTTTTTAATGGTCTTTTTCAGAAGGAGTGATAAGATCAGTTAACATACTGAGTGATTGTCCTGAATGTTAAAATACTTCAGTTTTATGATTGTTAAGCAAGAAGCTTGCATGTTGGAGGGGCATTCACATATTAAAAAAAAAGCATTCTGTTTATTTTTTGGCAAACTTAATTCAGAGAGAATTGTTTCAAGGCTTTTTATGACATAACTATTTGGCAACACTTTATTTAGGGTGCAGGTCTTGGGTTGGAGTCCCTAGAGGTTTGTGGGAGGCAGTAGAAAGAATAAATGTTCTCAGTTGAGGACAGTTCCTTGAGGGGATATTGATTCTCCATCTCATTCTTTTTTTTTTTTTAAATTTTATTTTTTTATTTTTTTCCCCCCTCCTTGTTTGCCTCCACCTTGACTCACAGGAAGTTCAAGTTCTGACCAGGCTCCAAGGTTGACTCTGGGGTAGCTTTTTTCATAGATAGGCGATCTATGAAGTTAAATTTGGCAGATGCCACTTATTTTCTGCTGGCCAGTGGACTGGTCAAACAGAGCTTTCACTGCCTTTCAGTCCAGAGAAAAAACTGCAGTCCAGATCTAGCTGAGGCATGTGAGTGAGTTCATGTGGGGAATCTTCTGCTGCTCTCCACAAGCCTTTTGTGAGAATTAACAGAAATCTTCTACCTCATTCCTGTATGTGTGAGGAGGAACAAAATCACTTTCCTTATTCTGAACAGATACAATTTTTCTCCTTACCTATTTTTTCTCCTCCTATGACCTATGAGGTCATTTCCAGTGACCACAGAGTACGGCCTGACAGTAATGTTTGTTCAAGTAATAAGAGAGAGTCTTTCTTTAATAATTTTCCATAGGTTATTTAAAAGTCATTGGTACTAGATCTGTTTCTGTAGCACAAGTGCTTTACAGAAGAACATGCATGCTGGTAATATATTTACCTACAGGTTATCTATCCAGTCTGTAAAAATCCTAATGGACAAGTTTAATAAGTATCAGTTTAGCATTTTTTTTGTGTTTTTAGCATTCCTGAAAATGCCTTGGAAGAAGCAGTTCTGTAAGGCAAAGCTGTATCAAAATGCAATAAATTCACTTGCTTAGGAAAGTTAATCTATTACAAGCATTCATGTGCAGTGTGCATGTATTTTGTGTCCTTTGGGTCTTAATGTTCGTGCAGACAAACTCTTAGTTCTGCCTTGAACGACATCCTTGCCACATGTACAAGTCAAAAATACTGAACATGGGTGGTTTTTTGTTTGAATGTGTAGATGGTGCTGAAGTAACTTTCTGAGTACCTACTGTGCAGATAAAATATTTTAGCTGTAAGTTTTATGATGTTCGACTTAACTGGTTCTTTATTATGTTGTGACTCCACAGCAAAAGTCACATCTGGCTAAGGAGAGCATAATAGCTACAGAGTGCATTCCCATTTTGAGGGCTGAAGTTTTGGAGCATTTTCTTCTGTTAATTGTTTTTCCTGTCTCTGTTTCAGGTTCAGTGGCACTGCAGATCCCGGATGGTTGCAGGAGCTAACTTCTACATTGTAGGGCGAGATCCCGCAGGGATGCCCCACCCTGACACTGGGAAAGATCTGTATGAACCAACCCACGGTGCCAAAGTGCTCACAATGGCTCCAGGCCTCCGAGCACTGGAAATTGTACCCTTCAGGGTTGCAGCCTATAATAAAAAAAAGAAGTGCATGGATTATTATGACTCTGATCAGTAAGTTGTATTTTTATTTTAGAAAAATGTTGAACAATAGCTGCCTCTTACCCCGACTACGTTAAAAAAATGTTTATAATTAAATTAATATTGCTCAAATAGGACAGTGTTTAGATAGGTTTTAGATCAATGTAGCTTTTAGACAAATGTAGCTTGAATTCAGCATGATTTGGTTCACAGTGCAACTACCTGACCTAACTAGCTGCCATGTGAAGACTCTCCAAATTCTGAGATTTCTCTGGTTCTGGAACATAATGGCACAGATTGGTAAATCCAGAGAAAGATGTTATTTTTTCTGCTGCTTTGTCTTTCTAAATAAGCTTCTCAGGTATCAGGTGTGCATCAGATAGGAGGGAAGAAATGCAGGTAGATTGTGAAGCTTGGAAAAGAAAGTGGACAAGTTGGGGTGACAAATAGCTATTTATTTTCTGTTAGTAATAAAGCATAATGATGCCCTAAGAATATTATATGTCCCAGGGGTTTCAGCTGTTTTTGATTTTTTTAATCCAATAACAGAACAGTTCATTTCACCTTATGTATGCATATTTCAATGTTATTTTTCCCTTGTGTGGGATAGCAGTGTCCAAAACTTAGTGTATGTGTTGCTCTGATGACAATGAATGATACTGGGAAGATGACTTGTCGTTTTAATTTAATCCTCTTTATTCAGATTATTGAAGTGTACTTTTGGTTTACATCAAACTGCAGCTGAAGTTGGTAATGAAATGTAAACTTCTCTGGGCAACCTGTTCCATTGCTTCACCACCTTCACAGGAATGAGTTTCTTCCTAATATCTAGTTTGAACCTACATTCTTTCACTTTGAAGTCATTCCTCCTTTTCCTATCACTACAGGCCCTTGCAAAAGTTCCTCTCCAGCTCTCTTATAACTTCCTTTAGGAACACGAAGGTCTCCCTGGAGCCTTCTCTTCTACAGACTAAACAGCTCCAACACTCAGCCTGTCTGCAGAGGAGAGGTGCTCCAGCTCTCTAATCAAATTTTTTGCCCTCCTCTGGACTCATTCCATCAGATCCATGGACTTTCTGTGTTGAGGTCCTTAGGTTTGGATGCAGTACTCTAGGTGGGCTGTCACAAGAGTGGGGTAGAGGGGAAGAATCAACTTCCTGGACCTGCTGGTCATGCTTCAATACAGAAAGATCAAAGTGAAGTAGTTTTATTGTTGTGTCAATTCTTACTTAATTAGCATAGTAAGGGAGTAGCAATGTGACAGGCCAAAATTCAGAATATTGATTCTCTGATCATTGATAGTGGGATGGATGTGATTTGAATCAAGGTGAGTAAAATTATGCCTCTGTCATTACCATAGCAAATGATTTAAAAAAACCCCAAACAACTCTTTGAGATTTTTTTAATGAAAAGCAGCGGGAACAGATTTTCCCTTCTGCCACAGACTACATCCTGTGCACCCTTTTATCCTTTTACTGTGTCTATGAGGCCTTGGTTTTGGGCACTTTTTTCCCTGGTTCTGTAACTGTCATGAAAAAAAGCCATGCTGCCACTAATGTGTAGTTCTGCCCTGGTGCTGTCAGGATGTAAGCCCATTTGTTTTGTCATCCCCTGGTTACTGTTTGTAGATGGATTGGTGTGTGGCAGCTATCCTCTAGATGGCAATGCGGACACGTGCAGGCTCCCATCACTGCTCCTGCCTGCCAGACGGAGCACTGTGGTAGGCTCCAGACAGAGTTAGAGCTTGGGTGGGTGCAGCTGGCTGCCTTTCAAGATAGTCTGTGTAATGCTGAAAATGTGGCAGACTCCTGGACCATGTGGTGTTTGACTCTGTAAGGGGGATGGCAGGGAAGAGAGGATTGCCTGGAAACATGAGATGATCAGTACTGGTGGAAGACCCTTGGATGTTAAATAGTGATGTTTGTGGAAATATTTCCTGAGCTCACTTGGTGAAAAACACAGCATGAAAATGTGGGGAGAAGAATGCATAGAAGCATTACTGTGACTTATTTTAAAGGATAATTTGATATCTCTTGCACCTTTCTCAGTTTTTTGAGGCTTAGACACTTGACAGCCAACTAGACAACTCTAGAATTTACAACACTAATGAATGTGTGGACGGTTATGACAAGGGGGTTTCCCTTGGTCTGAGCTATAGCTGGCCATGTGTCTAAGCTGCTGGGTGTAGTTATTCTTTCTGTGTGTGGTCATATCTTCTGGGGAAGGTGCTTCTAAGAAGCCATTGTAGAGCTCATCTGCTACCTTGAGTGTCTCTGTAATTGGGTGGAGTCACACCCACACCTGGCTTGGCAGCAAAGACATGCAGAGGTTATTGCAGTTGGGCTCTTTGTTGCTATTACCTTTTGACTTCTGAGGGAAGTTCTAACACAAGGATGGTGGTAGATGAATCTTTGGCTCATGGTGAGAGGTTACCAAAAGCTTGGTCCAGCTGCCAGAGGGATATCTGAAAAGCTGTGGCTGCAGAATTAGCAGTGGCAGAGAGCTGCTTTGTTCAACTTTTATGAGAGCAGTGTAATACTTGCTGATAGCATTCCTTGTATGCCTGTGGGGATGGGTGTTCAGAGGCTGGGTCAGCACTGGTCAGCTGCCTACAGTAAGGTGTGTGAGACCTAGCTGTGCCTGAGCTGCTCATGACTTTGCTGGGAAGCACCAAAAAGCTTACAGTGACCCTGCCTCCAAATCAGTACCAAAGGCCTCACTTCTCTGGTGTGCTGTCTGTGATTCCAAGAGGTTGTTGTGCTTAAGGTCCTCTGCTCCCAAAGATGACCACACAAGCACAGTTTTGTGGAGTTGGTATAGAAAGTCGGTTTGTTTCTCACTTCTGTTAGTACCCCCCAGAACATGTGCTGCCCTTGGAGTTTCACTTGACCCGGTACCTGCCTGGGACCAGTCTGGAGACTGCTGACTTGCTATGTCAGGACCTCGTGCTGCTGGTTAACAGTGCTGGGCTGTGGTGCTGTGTGGGAGCTGAAGTCACTTGCCCCCTGTTAGTAAGGAAAGGCAAAAATATCCTTAACTTTTATAAATAGTTTAAATTGTTAAAATAAAGGTTACCCTTTAGAACATTAAGACATATGAACAGCTAATGACTTGGAATTCTATTCATGTTTTACCTCATGAAGCCAGTACAATTTTAAATTGGTTTCTTGGACATCTTAGAATAGGTTTAGCATCTCATGAAACTGAACTTTTGAAACTTATTTTTTGAAAAACAATTTGTCTGAAATGTAGATCTAGGAGAGTGATTTGAGGAATGCATTTAAAGTGATGATAGCAGCCTAGGTAGAGCTAATTTCATTTTCTTTTCCCTTTGGTCAAATTAAGGATAATATGATATAAATAATAAAATAATACAATATAAATGAGGATAAAAGTTTTTGTACTTTTAGATTTCATGAAATTTTTGATCCATAATTGAATATATCAGGATGTGTTTTGGAAAAGTTTGTAGTAAAAGCTCTAGTTATAATGGAGTAATTAAAAATGAACATCTGACCTGGTAGAGTGAAGTGTAAAGAAAACAAGCAAAGAACCAAGAAACCAACAAGTAACTCCACCCCCCTCCCTCCCCCTGCTACATCCCTAAACAGCTTACCCAAGGCTGAAATTCCTTTAGAAAATCAGTTAGTGTGCTTCTTCAGCCAAAAAGGCCTCACAAACAGTTACCACAGACAAGTGTAATTTGGGATTAGTGGCTTAATAATAGAAGCTGGTTTTGTGAGCAGAGATTCCCAATTCTTTATGGAAGATCAGTCCTATAAAATGCAGCCACAGACTGCTGCTGAGAAAAAAACTCAATTAAGGAAGGAAATTAGTCTGGCAATTAAAAAAGCCACAGCAGTGTCTGGAATTAAATTACTTTTTTTTTTTTTTTCTCCCTGAAAGAAAACCAAAGAGAGCGTTTTGGCTGAAAGAAACCCTTAAGTAAGGTGACTGGAGCAGATTGTTCCTGCTATCTATAAAATGTAAATGGAGCATGGGTGTCTGTGAAGAATATAGATTTTAACTTTATATCTTTTTTTTTCCCAGGACCTGTAATATGGTTGCCATTACTGCTTTGATACTATAAAATCATACTTATAGGAGAGCTGCTCCAACTAAATACATACTGTTCTGAAGTTTGTTTTTTAAAGTGGTAGTAAGGCTGAGATAAGCATACTTGACTGTTCTCCTTAATTTAGTTATGTGAAATATGTTTTTTTAATTACCATTAGTACATAATGTAGGATACATTGAAATTCTGCATCTGGAGACTTAAACCCTCCTGCCAGTCAGAAAGGAAGCAGGAAAGGATTTGCTTTGCATATGTTGATATTAATCACAATATTGTGTTCTAATTTCACAAACAGTTTGTTCCTGGCTGGTTGGGATTTGAAACTAGCTGGCACTAGCTGGTTCATTCAGCATCATGGGACATGCATTCCCAAGGCATAATGTAGAATTCCTGTAAGAGTTAATGGTGTAAGTCATGACTTGATGCTGCAAAGGCAAGTTTAAATTCAGAGAAAGTCTTTCTAGAAAGGGTTTTTAGGTTAGAAGTGGACCCCAGATAAGTAGGCTGTGAATTGTCCCAAAATCAGTCTACTAGCTGAGTGGAATATCACAGTAGTTTTGAAGACAGACCAGGGTGAATAAGTAATGTTATTGTTTTATTTCCCTATTGTTCTATTTGCCTAAAAAAAATAAAGGCAAACCTGTGAATGAATGGTCTGTACTTTTATCATGAGTCTTGTATTTAAGAGTCATTCTTTAAGACCTTGAGAGCACCAGACATTCTCCACAGAGAATGGGAATTCCTAGAAGATCATTTGCACAGTGCTATATACCTGAGAGGAGGTCGGGGTTCCCAAGATTACAACTGATCTTTAGTGCTTCCAGGTGAAAAATCTACTGTGTAATGTGGTCTATACTTAGATTAAATTTGTAGGGAATAATGCTGAAGCAGAAGAAATGTTTTCTGCAGTTACTGTGTCAATGCACTATATTGACACCTCAGAGGTACAGCACAGGAGGATTCCTGTAGGTCTGTTTCACTTCCTACTTGCAAACTAATGTCCTCCTTGTTTTGTCACAGGACCTGTAGGGTCTCTGAAATCCCTGTCCTCCGTAAGTAAGAAAATTTCACAGTGTGTGTAGGTATGGTTTCTTCCACACTGTGAGTGTAGTAGACTTCTAGGATGCTATGCCACAGAGCAAATACCAGTCCTCAGTGTGAAATGTTCCAGGCCTGTTTTTCTGTTGACAAATTTTTGTTGTGGTTTTATTACTGCCTTCTTTCCTCTTTCTTTTTAGAGAATGCTTTTAATTGCAGTGGCACAAAGTATTGTGTTAATACCAGTCAAACTCAATTGGCAGGCAAAGGTCAAATCAATGTTACAAGTATTTAGTAGCATCCAGTGTGGCTAAAAGAAAGCTGATTCCAGCAGCTACTGAGTAAAATTTTCAAAGGCACTTAAATGCCATACTCAGAAAAGACTTGTAGTAAGTTTCATTGAGGGTCATTTCAAATCTGACAGGAATGGAATTTGAATGGCTTTGGCATTTGAATTTTACAGCATCTTTAATAGTCAAATGTTTCCCCTCTCATCTTCTACTCAAGTCCACCTTATACAGAGGACTTTAATGTCCTCAGAATTCACTATGAGTGAAATCACTTGGTGACTTCTTTTACTATCTCCTTCTACTAAAGCAAATCACTCATACTGATGTGTTTTATTTCAAAATGCTTGTGAGTCACATCACACCATAGTGATCACAGTACTGATAAGGTTTTTCTCCTTAGCAGGAATCTCAGTTTCTGAAATTTTATTGAAATTTGTAAATGTAGTATTTTTTTTAAAAGACAAAAAAAAATATTATCTTGTGTATGTATTGCCAAGGCTCCATTTGAGTTACTTTAGCAATAACAAATTTAAGTAATTTTCTTAAAAGAAAAACCCTGTCAAAATAGACCTTCAGGATAATGTGAGGACACCATTAGTACTTTTAAAATTTTTAATAGTATTTTGGAAACATTTCTAGAAATGACATGCTGAATGTATTATGTTTCTGATATGATTCTCACTCACTTTTTTTCTTTCATTTTTAAAATAATTTCTGTAGATCTCCTTAGCTTCATATTTCTTCCTTGGTATCTCTGCTTCTTAGTTGTTTTCTGTGCAACTAGGGATAAGAAGCAGCTAAAGGAGTTGTATGTGCTATTGAAGGAAACTTCCATGACATATCTAAATGTAGTAGCTTGGTAGCATTCTTCCACTTGTAGGGTATGGGACAAAGTTGATTGCTTTTCTTAAGAAAAAAGGGAGAATAAAGCACCTTTTTTTAAATGCTCCAGCTTTTGTGTAGAGAAAACACACATGGAGAAACTTCATAGTGTTTGCTTTACTCTTCTTTTCCTGATCATCTGAAGACTTGGTATTTTTTTTGACATAATTAATCAGATTTATCTCTTCCCCACTTATATTTTATATAAATAGTTCTTTGCAAAGAACTCAAGTTAACTTCAGGCAGTGTTAGTGAACAGCAGAGATCTTTCTGGTAAAGAATAACATTTTCAGATGTTATAAATAGCAGTGCCAACTTTTTCTCCCATGGAGCTGCATCAAGTTTAAATTTTCATTTTTATTTAATTTATATTTTGCTGGACTAAAGCACAGTAGGGTTTTTTTGTTACACTTCAGGAACCCACAGTCCCCAATTGCAACAAGAAAAGAGCATGTATAACTGTGCTGGTGTGTAAATATATACAGTCCAAATCAAAAAGTTATGGGGCTAGTGTTGTGAAAGGGAACTGAGGAACGCTTTCTGCATCCTGCTGACTTCCATACCCTACTGAGCATAGACCTGCACTTAGAGCCAAGTTTTGCCCTCTGATGTGCACTCTTGGCTCCTGTTTCTGTCTAAGGCATGTACATCTGAGATCAATACTTGGTTTTTATTTCAAACAGACAAGTAAAGAATGAGTAATGCATACATGTTGCAAATTGAGTGAATGCATAAGTAAAATTACATATTTAATTTAGAAATACATAATTTTTTTCCTTGGAACATTTGATAGAACTCTGGCATTCTTGTCTTGCTTTTACCATTTCAGTCCTGTGAGGAATAGTTTAATTTGTGGGGCTTTTGCTGCTTATGACCACATACCTGAGAAATTAATAATTTAGATTCTAATGTTACCAATGTAAACAATCCTGATCTGTGTTCAGTTTTGCATTTGTCCAACTGAATTTTGTTTTTTAGGAGAAAGGTGTCTTTAGGGGAAGGTATTTTTATTATTCCATTGCTTTTCTCTTTCTTTTGAATTGTATATGCCATGTTATTGATATGCATAAATATTATATGTGTGCTTAGGTCTTGCAATGGCACAGCTGGGAAGCTTGCCTCTAGATTCTGAGCTTTTACTTTCTCTGTTCTCCAAACAGTCCTTCACTAAGATGTTATACAAAATTTTTTAGCACATTCTCTAGTGGCACTGAAATTACTTTCTTGAACCAGCATGGGAACATTCAACCAGCTGGTCTCCTGCCCTGGCAAGGATGGCTGCTGTTGCCTTGGCAGAGGGCTCAGACAGTAGGTAGAGTAGGTGGTTCTCCTTCAACAGGAGTTTGTTTCCTCACAGAGAGCAAGCCAGGCTCAATGGAAGCACAGACTGAATTCAGTCCACAGGGGTTCAGTTGTACCATGCTGCTAAAACCTCAGGAGTTACCAAAGCTGAATATTTTAGAGGATGTATATTCCTGAGATTTACTGCCATCTTGGCCTTGAAATGACAGCTTCTATACAGTATTATACTCCCAAGAAAAAATGTATGAAGTATCAAGAATGTACAAGGAGAAAGAGCAACTTTGCCTGCTTTTAAACTATCTTCTTTTTTCCCTCCCTTTTCCTCCCCCCACTACTCTCTCAGCCATGAAGACTTTGATTTTATATCGGGGACCCGCATGCGCAGGCTGGCTCGAGAAGGACAAAACCCACCAGAAGGCTTCATGGCTCCCAAGGCTTGGACTGTGCTGACAGAATACTACAAATCCTTGGAGAAGGCTTAGGCCTCTTATTAACTGCAGATCAACCTTTGACGCCTGATTTATTTACGAGAAGGGGACCACACAGTCACCATTCATGTTGCTTTGTTGTGGTGTCTGTCAGGAAGTTCTCTGAAAACAGACTCTTTCTTCCTAACTTAGCATCATTCTTTGCCTGCCCTTATGGGTTCCATTATGTCCTGGCACCTAACTAGCTGCTGGTTTTAATGTCTTCTCTTTTATTACAGTTAATATGCTTGCAGTAGAATTTTTAACTCCTGTATTTTTTTTTATATTTTACTGCCTCTGTCCTGAGTTCTGCAGCTGTTAAATAGATGCAGCTTTTTCATATTTTATTTAAGCTGCTGGGTAGTGTCTGATTTTTGTAGTTTGTAGGAGAAAATGTAAGAGTTAATCCCTTAACTATGGATAGATTATCTATAAATCAAAAAAGTGAAGAATGTTTCAAAATATCTGTTAAAGTGTCTTCATCTTTGTCTCATCATTATCATCTCCAGAAGCACTTAAAATTTATTTCTTACTAAATGTAATCAAAGAGCAGAGGGGGTTTTTTATGTAGCATAATTAAAATTTTGCTTTCTTTGTTTAATTTCGGAGTTCATTGAGTTGTAAGTTGATTCTCCTCTGCTGTGGACCTGTAAAGATGGCCAAATAATGAATAAAAGAAAATATCTAGTTTTTACTTTGAATTGTTAACAAATTCATGTATTGTTTTTGTATATGCTTGCTGCCATAGGTGTCAGTTGGGTATGTTTTATTTCATTTGATGTAACTTACTGTTTTTTTGTTCCAGATATACTTAATCAACCTACTACAACTTTTTTAAAAGCATGATAGCCCAAACTTAATTTTATGTTTAATTATTGCAAGAAAAATAAAGAAAATCCTTAGATTTTGGCATTTCCTGTGGTAAAAATTCTTTGTTCAGATATTAATTTTCTGTCTGTTTTTCTAGGTCTCCAAAGAGTAATCTTGTGAGCCAGCTTTGCTTGCTTTAAAGACAAAGCACATGTACTTTTAGGATTCTTCAAAAATCCTGAAGAAACATAAGAAATGAAAAGTAAAACACTTTTTCATGTGTAAAGTAACACTGACCAATATATTGGTGTGTTTTCAAGCACATGCAGGTAATCAGTGGAGTAGTCATAACCTCTCTTAGCTAGAAACCACTTTATATCCTTGTCACAGAAACTTACTTTTTTCTTGTTAAACAGTGTATATAGGAAGAACCAGCTCAAAATTGTTGTTAGAATGTCAACACTGAATGCAGCATGTGTTCATCTAGATTTTTTTTTTTGATGCCAGGAAGGTTGTGATGAGGGGATCTGTGTAATGAATGGGATGAATGCTACTTGCGGTTGTTGTTTACTTGTTTGCAGTAGCATTTAAGACAAATTTTTTGAGACTGACTTCCTCTTTTCTTCGTCTGTCTCTGAAGGGATGTAGAATGTATTTTTTAGTGGAATTCTTTCCTGTGCAAGACAGTAAGGTGGAATTTGGAAAAAAATGAGGGGCTTGTTTCTCAGCACACCGCAACAATTGCTTGAGACTGTTTTGGAAGTGTCAAGCTTATTTCTTTGGAATCACTGAACAGATTTTCTTGAAACTTGGCTTTCTTTTTAGGTTGTATCAATATATAGGATGTATAAAATCCAGAAGAAAGAATCTGTTCATCCATGTGCAGCTGTTCATGCAAAACTTCAGGTTTAACAATGAAAGTGAACTAAAGTTGTCAGCTGCTAAAATGGAATTATCTGTTGGAAGCTGCAGCTTGGACTCTTTGCTGTCAGGTTTGATTCTTTTGCTAGATATGATGAAAGATAATATTTTGACAGAATAGCAAACACAGGTGAATGTCTACAGAAATTGTTTTTAAAATGCTATATGAAGCCTAGAAAATAAATGGGAGTGATGAATGTGAATTTGAATCATCCTGTGAAGTGAACTTAGAAGCAGGAATGCCTTCAAGCAGATTAATACACTGATAACAAGAAGATCTAGCTTTCTAGAAGTAACCCATGTTGTTGTTATAGTGCTTCTGCAAAGCATTTATTGGAGGGCTCTGTATTAAAGAAGCTGCAGTCTTTTGTGAACTTAAAGACACAGCATTCCCAGCATAATGCTAATTGTGAACAGGAATATCTAATTGATTGTAGGCAGGAATTGCTCTATACAACAATATTTTTCTGTATTTTATGAGTTTTCATTGTAGAGTTCAAATTTTTCCTCCTGTCTGCAGCTTCCTTATTTAAGGAAGCCATACTTACAAGAAAGGGCTATCCTACCAAAAATTATTCTTCTGCCAGTGTAGCAGCCACAGGGCATGCAAGGCCTCCCTGGTGGTCACTTGCATAAGAAATGCCCAGTCATGATGACTGCACCAAGAGACCCCTTCTGCCTTTGGAACCTCATTATTTCTCTGTAAGACCATAGGTCATTTCACTTCAACCCTTGCTATTGGACAACTTCCAACACCCCTGTACCCTATGTAAAACCCCCATTTCTGCCCGTTTCAGCAGAAGAGCTGTCACTGAAACCCTTCGCAGGAGCTGCCAATAAAGATACGTCTGTGGAACCTCACACAGCCTTCCCCTCTCTCATCCCTGCATCTGCCTAGGCACTTAGCAAGCAAGGAGCTGAAATCATCAAAGAGCTGATCTCACTTAAGAGCTGAGCTACTTGCTAAGATTTCCCGTGGCTGGGAGCCTGCCTGGGACACCTGGACAGGTTGCGGTTAGTGGGACATCGCTATCCGGGTCACCTACGGCAGCTGGGGTGGGATGGACCCTGGGACCCCAGGTTGTAAGATGCCAGTGTCTCTCTTTGGCTTTTCCCTGCCTTGTCTTACCATTATCAGTGGACAAGTCCTAACACTGCTTTCAAGAGCAGGCTCAGCTTCATTATGGTTGCTATGGCATTTGAGATGCCTCTGAGACAGCAGCTGGGGTTCTCCAGAGGCAGCAGCAGGACTAATGAGGTGAGGCTTGTTTCACCAAACAAGTGCCTTCCCACCTGCACCAAAGAGCAGTGACCTCAGGACATGTGATGCAACAGAAATGATGTGATCCATGGATCACTGTGTGATCTCACATGAGGATAGGACTTATCCTCAGGATTACATTTGATCAATGTAAGCAGGACCTAGTTTTTCAGCTGGAAAAATAAAAAGCTACATTGTCTTACTTCTTAATTTCCTAAAACAATATTTTTTTTTTAACTTGAAAAATAATGATATATATGGGAATCAGGAATCTAAGCAGTTGTATAGGTGTGTTGTTACAAAGAGCAACAAAATCAAACTTCCAAGCATGTCATCTTTCTAAAGGTTATTTAGTAGTCAAGAGGACTTTTACTCTGTTCATTAAGATGAGAAATGTCAAAAAGTGTTCCCCCTGCTTCATATTTTATACCTCTATATTGATTTACCTTATAAATGGTTCTTTACCTGTTGCTGTTGTACAGGATATTTATGGCAATTATCCTGTACTTTTTGTACAGTCTTGAGATGATTATTCTCTTCCAGAGTATCATTCAGGATGTATTGGGCATGTGAAAGTAGTAACACTCTTGATCCGTATGGCTGATACAAACACAGTCAGCTTTTCAAATTACAAGATGAACAAGGCTGAGATGGAGATTACCAAACCCTAAACTTTAAAATAAATTGTACAAAATTGCTGCATCTCCTAGATGAAGTAAGTCCTGCAGTACCCATAAGCAACCTAAGAAAATGGAAAATTTTTCTAAAGGACCTCTTAGCTGAGAATTCATTTTTTTCCTTTGCAAGTTCTTTTATGCAATTTTTTGACTAACATGAATATTCAGGGTAAGTTTTCACATAAAGATATACAGGTTGTGATGTAAAAATAGTAGATAAATGCTGAGGATGCTGACTTCTCTCTGATTTTTTTTCTTTAAATAGGGAATCTGAGCACTAGCAATTCAGTAGTGCATCAGAGATGCAAAATAAAGAATGCAGACTGGTTCCCAGGTTCTTTTTCAGATGCTGTTTGGAGCTAATCAAGCTTCTATATCTGGAATAATGCAGTAGAAATCAGGAGGGAAAAAAAATGTCAGGCTGGCCTGACATAGTGGTTGTGAAAATATACAAGACCTGTGTAGTCAATACTGTAATTTTTCTGAATTTGACCTTCTCTTGCATTTCATATTTCCTTAATTTTAAAAAGTTTAATAAGTGGGTCATTAAAAGCATTAAACATCCTGTCTTTCCATGCTAGAAAAAGAAGAAAAATTACTTTGAGCATCCTAAACAAATATTAATGGTGTAGTCCAGATTATTTTCCCTTCACAACAGTTTAAATGTGCTAACCAGCATATTACAGCTTTTCCCTGTAAATGTTGACAACTTCAATAAGTGTGTGTGTGTGACTTTCAACATTCCTTTTATCTCTAGTCATGAACCTTATAGTTACCATCCTAGGAATTGTAGGAACATAGAAAAAAACCTCTCATCTCTGCTTCCCTTTAAGTCAGAAGATCTGTTACTTCATCTGTGGCACTATCTCCAAAGACAGGGAAAGGTAAAACTAATCCTTCACTTAGTATGGGAAAATTGATAGGGAAAAAAGAAGATGGAAACTGGATCTTCATCTAACTTTGCATGTATGTCTATAGGAATGAGATTTAGAATGTTTGTAAGAAATGTGTGGAGATGGTATTCTGCTCAAATCTAACATAGAATCCCTTCCCCATCACCTGTAAAAAGGCAGGGACATCAACCTGGAGTGAGTTGGCCAAATTAAACACTGCAATGAAAGCAACTGATAGCTCAGAATAAGTATTTTGTTTGTCTTATTGGTCTTCGAAACTTTGAAATCAAAATTCTTGATTTAAATGCTATTAAAGAGAAGAGTGGCTATGGTCCCAATTTTTTTTTTTAATGCTTAGTTTTTTAAAGAGGCAGCTGAGAAGCTAGACTGCTAAGGGGAAATTTAAAGCCTTCAATGGCCAATTTTATGTATATGAGAGTTTCTTGACAGCAGCCAAACAAGTGCCAGGTAAACATGTGATTTAAATGGTGACTCAGCAGAGGTTTCTGCTCATTTGTGTTGTTTTTACCTTGAAGACAGCCTGAGGGCTGGAATACCAGTGCCTCTTTTAAATTAGCTTTTTCATTCACAAAAAACCTTTTTGATTATGAATATAGCTGGATTTTTACTAGGCTTTTGAAGTGTCCATTGAAGGGGTTTATTTGTTTCTCCTTCAAGCTCTGTGTCTGTTCTTGTGGAATTAATTTTTTTTACCTGTATCCCTTTTCATTATTTAGTCTTTATTAAAATCACTTTTTTTCTTCTCTATGGAGGTTATATATGCTCATGAGCCAGAATCATGCATTCAGTATTTCCAGAACTGTTTGCCCTAGAAACCTCATCTTGATATAATTTTGAAGTTGAGGGGGAAAGGCAACTACACTGAAAGTTAGAAAACACAACTTTAAAGCCACATCTGGAATTCTTAGACTGTTAGTGGCTCCAACTTTAAACAGAGAGTACAGAGATTTTATATGCCATAAAACTCAAGAAGCCTTGGATCCAGTATAAGAGTAACCACCCGACTGTCATGTTAAAATCCATCTACACAATGCTTTGAAGAGTGATACCTGTCTACGTGTAAAATGAGGAAAAAATATCTGTTTCAGTATAAACTTTACTGGGCTGGAAATAGTGCCCAAATCTTGCTTTTAACCTCTGCAAGCAAAGCTGTTTTTTCTGTGGAGTCCTATGTTCATCACTATAAATTTCATCCTATGAAAGGAATACAAATATTTTGGCCATATCTGTTTATTTTCATCTCATAGCAGCAGTTATGGTGCATGTAAAAAAAAACCCTTTCAGTCCAAGCTGTGAGTTTTTATCTTTTGCTGAGCACCTGCAGATCTCCAGGCTTTCTACTTAAATTACTTGTGCCTGAATTGTTGTGGTATAAATCAATTATTTTTGTAATGATTGATAGTAAAGTTCATTGCAACAATTGCCGTGAGAAAGACGAGAGACACCAGTATCCATGTGTTAATGTTCACTGAACATTGTTGATACATTTTATTTGTTATAAAACACGGCAGTTTTTCAGGACAAACCTACTCTTAACATGGAAGCATTTCTCTGATTTCAACAGTGCTCCTTAGAGAATGAGAAATTATTTAGGCTTTTGTTTTATTAATTTGATTTCATCGACAGCTTTCTCAAAGACTTAAGTGAAAGCAGAAGAAACTTCTTTACCCTTGAAGATAGGGTTCAAATAGGCTGCCTACTGTAGAATGGAAAACTGTAGTTGATTAGTCAATGGAAGGTTATTTGCAGGATAACCCTCATGTGTTATTGAGTTCTGCCTTTTTATAGTTCATCTACGACCTGTGAAAAACAATATTTAATGATTTCATTCAATTGTTTCCAGACAATGAAGACAATTATGAGCCAAATTCATGTTTAATTTTCCACTAGGAAAAAGTTTAGTGTTATTACTGCATCCTAGTTTAAATATAAACTGTCTGTAAGATAGTGTTGTAGTTATATGAGCAAAAATTTCCTATCATACTATGTGACAGCAGAGCAGTAAACATACCATCAGAGCCAACATCGTAAGTACAGTGCAAAATGCTAAGTATTATTGACACTTCTTCATTAGAGACAGTTATTTATAACTCCTTTGTTTCTAATTTCTTCAAGGAAAAATACTTCCTCTTTCTGAAAACAAAAAATGTGTATTCCTTACTTGGTAGTTAGAGACGCTCAGAATAGCAGTGATTCTTCATAGGTTTTCTGATTTGCTGTGAGTATTTTTGAATACATGGACACTTCTGAGCTCTACCATGAAATGGATTTGGAAATAACATTTAAGTTTTACAGTTTTTCTTAATAATTATTCTTGGCTATTTTGTTTACTGTAGTTTGATAACTTTCCTTTCTGTATGAGTTAGTTGTCTTCTAAACATCAATCTCATGTAGAGATGTACAATCTCATATAGAGAATTTTCATCAACTATTAAAACATTCTCTAACTCTTTACTTTTTCTTATTAGCCTTTAGTTCAAGGATTCATTAGTGTTGTGAGGATTTCTTGTCAAATACTTTATGGGCTGGAGAAAAATATATTTAATTCAGTGATTTGGTGATGAAGGATTCCAGGATAACCTTATTCAAGCACTGACAATAAAAACCTACATCTTGTAACATGTGGTTTAACCCCAGCTGGCAACTAAGCCCCACACACCTGCTCATTCACTCCCATATCTGGATTGGGGAGAGAATCAGAAGGGTAAAAGTGGGAAAATTTCTGTTGAGGTAGAGACAGTTTAATAGCTAAAGCAAAAGCCACACAAGCAAAGAAAACAAGGAATTCATTCACTGCTTCTTGTGGGCAGGCAGGTGTTCAGCCATTCCCAGGAAAGCAGTACTCCATCCTGTGGGAAGAAAACCACCATCACTGCGAATGTAAACCTCCTTCCTTTCTCTTCCCCCAGCTTTTTATGCTAAGCATGCTGCCATATGGTATGGGATATTCTTTGGGTCAGTTGGGGTCGCATGTCCTGGCTGTGTCTGCTCACAGCTTTTTGTGCACCCCTAACCTCTGTGCTAGTGGAGTGAGAGCAACCAGCACAACTTCAACAAAATATTGTGCTTTTTCTATAATCACAATTAAGGTTCAAATGCAAATTTAAAGCAGCGTGTTCTGCCTAAAACATGTGCACATTTTTAATATGATTTAACAATTAAAAATAAAAGTTCTGATTTATGCAAGTGTCCCTGCTTCATAGGGGAACAATGTGTTTTCTCTCTCTTATTCAACCATTTGCATTGTCTTCAGCTTGAGAACTTGCTCAATGAGAATTGGCAAAGAATTGAAAATCCTGGTCAATCCAGACCAATCCTGCACTAGACAGTTTCAAACAAGCAAACTCATATTTTTATTTACATATAAATAATTGACTTTGTTTCACCTCATTTGAGGTTTTGCTATGTAACCATGTAAGTAGTGAAAGAAAATTCAGCATCTCTATGCTGGTTTGATTGTTGTTGTATATTGTAAATGCAGGTGAGCCTGGTGGGAAGAAATGATGATGCCTGACTCCAGTTCAGAAGGCTGAATTATTTATTTATTATAACTATACTATAATACATTAATATACTATTTAAATGATATATTAAAATGACATACTTTTCTAACTACTGTATCTTAACTACTTCACAACTTGTGACCCTCTCTCAAGAGTCTAAACACAGGTGCATTTGATTGGCCATCAGGCTCAAACAGTCTTCACTAGAATCTAATCAAGCAATCACCCTAGGTAAAAAATTCTCTAAACACATTCTACGTAAGAAAAACAAAGAGTAAAAATAGATACTGTTTTTTCTTTCTTCTCTCTATGCTCCTCTATGAAAAGATCCTGAGAGAGAATAATGTGCCTACCACAGTCCTATATGTAGACCTTGAATTTAGTACTAAGGAAGTAGGTTATTTTCCATTGGCTTTCTGACTTTAAATCTGGAAGATATATTTGATATTAATCAGTGTGCATTTGAAGAAAGAACTGTGTGCCTGTGAAAAAATGGATCTGACTCTATTGAGAGCCTCCTGAGCTTCTCTTTTTCAGTCTGCAACAGAATGTTGGCCTAGATAGAGCTTTTATTTTGACAGAAAAGAAGTAAGCCTTTTTTTTTTTTTTAAATGTGACACAGTTGGGTTTTCCAAAGAAACAGACTTATCTTAACAAGCCAAATAAAGACAAAAATGCAGCTTATGAAATGATCAGTACAAATTAAAGAAGGTCTGCCCACTAAAACTCAGAGTTTTGTGACTGTGTATACTCCCTAGGGAGACTACCACTAATGTCAAGAATTCCAGCATTGAAGAGGATTTTTTCAGTATGAATTTATTATGCGGTTCATGATTCCTGTGGAATTTTCAATGTCTGCTCCATCTCTGCGCGCAGTTTTAAGGAAACGTCATACATTCACACAATATTGTAACAGCGTACATTCCCCTCTTGAATTTTTTCTTCTTCTCTCATAAGATACTATCATTGTTTGAGGCCGAACACTCTCTCAGATTGATTGTTTCAGGCTGAAAACTTCCTTAGCTTGGATGTTCTGAGGGAAACATTGCAATTTAAAAGGGAACTTGTGCAGTTTCATCAGTCAGCTGTGCAAACTGAGAGAAAAAACTGGAGAGTGTTCTGTGGCAGTGGAGTTTCTGATGTTGGTTAGGGTCAATATGAAAGAAGCATGCAGTCTTTGTTTTGTTTGCAAACTGTTACAGATGTGTACGGTTGTTTTTGTTTGTTTGGGGGTTTTAATTTGTTTTAGTAAATATCAGTCAGCCTGTCATCTTGTAATGGTGGTCTGGGAAGTGCAGCTCACAAGTTTTAAACCATTGTTCTACAAGAACAGCTAACGAGTTGTCATTAATTTTGTCTGTGTAAAATTGCAAAGTACAGATGCATTCAGAGAAACAAGAATAAAGATAAAGAAAAAAAACATATATTATAAATTAAGTAGGCAGTTTTTGAGGGGTTAGCATGTTTGTAAAGAGAACAGAGACCCTAAACTCTGGAATTGGATCTCTTGTGCACTCTACTCATTTGGAGCCAAAGGACATACCACTATTTCTCTGGTAGAATATTCATCTAGAATAGTCTTGTCTACACAATATGTTGAGCCTTGTCTGTGGTAAGAAGAAAATGTAGAGTATTAATGTTCTTCTATTTGCCTTTCTCTTTAGAAAAGCGAGCATTGTCTGCCATGTGGTTGTGCTTTGAGATTATTGGTCTTGGACCTGGTGGCCTTGACCTTTCATACTTTGGGTTTACCTGCACTGTAGGGGCTCCAGGAGCTGCTTCTCTGGGCCCATCTGCTTCCTAACTGGCAGTTGCTGAGCTTCTCTCACAGCCAGAATTTTTGGGTTTCCTGAGCATGCTTTTCAGTGAGCTTTGCTATTTTTATTATTTCTGGAGCATGTCTTTGTGGTCTGTGGTTTTGAGAATGTGGTTTTCCCCTCTTCCTCGTCATATATGTGGAGCTGAAAACAAGATACTGCAGTATAAACCAAAATGTCCTAATTTGCCATCTCTGCTTCGGCTGCTGTTTTTTATGTCACAGCTTCCAGTCAACAGCCTACTTGCTGAGAAAGAGTGAATGCAGACAATATCCAGTAATAGCTGGATAGTACTGGTGTGCTACCAAAGCTGTTTAAGTTACAAATACAAAATACAGTGTCATAGGAGCTACTGTAAAGAAAGGTATTTCCTTCCCAAACAAACCCAGTAAATCTTTCTTTAGTCACAAGAGCCATGAAGGTTGGAACAGCTTTAGCTCCTGATATCCTGGGATATTTCCATACTTGGCAGAAACTGCTCTTTTGATGTGGCCACATAGTAAAGACAGTTACAATACTTGTGACTACTCTAATTCCATTGCTTCTAGCTCTCGTTATAAAAGATTCTATCTGTGGAACACCAAGTTTCAATGCACAGGTGAAGCTGGCTGAAAGAACTAGAGCCAGATCTGGAAACCGAACACCACATTTATTTGTATTTTTTTATTGTTGCCATGTTATATTTCTTTTGTTTGTACAACAATCAGAATGGTTTCTCCTCAAAAATGAGGAAACACACTACAAGCTCAAGTGACATGGAAGCAGTTGAACTGAAAAAAGTGAGGAGCTCTGAATTACCTTTTTCTCTTAATGTCTCTAAATAATACATACTTCATCTTTTGACCTCATCTCTTCATTGTTCTATGTTTTGTTCTCTCTAATACTTCTATGTTGAGCAACATAGATGAAAGAGATTAAATCTTGTATGCTACTAATCTGACATAATCTGACGTGATTCCTCAGTATTTCAAGGTAAAATGATAAATAATCATGGTAATGAGGAAAGCCTTTTTGTTTGCAGTATGACATAATTAAGCTGCATCTAGTAGTAATTAATTTTGAAAATGTTCACAGAACTGTTCTAACACCATCTGTGGTACTGATGCAAAACCTAGGGAATTGTCAAAAAGTCTTTGTTTTTTACAGGCTTCTTTGGAAACAGAGCAAAAGAGAGGCCCACTCTTTTCCAAGTAGCAACATGCCAATCCTGCAGTGAGTGCAGGGGATGGGAGAACATAAAAATTTCAAATCAATACAGACAAATACTAAAGGAATTTAGTGTTTTCACTGATATTTGTCTTAATCAGATTTCTTTATTAAAGAGATGATTGCATAAAAGCTGAAAGATTAAGCTTGCTCAAGGAACTGATTATCACCATTTTTTGTTTCTAAACTGATTTTCAGTTATCCAAGAGCTACTAGATTTGTTTTAATTAATAACACTTTTAAATTGTAGGAGAACGGAAAAGTGCATTTGTAAAGTGGTAAATTTCTTAATGCTTCAGATTTTTCCTTTGTCTCTGGTACCACGACTGTTTTCAACCCAGCCTGAAAATACAACACTTAATCTGCACATTGATGGTTATTGCACATGAGCATGTCTCTGGGTTCTGTCAGAGCCTCTCTGAGGGCTGCTGACCTTACACTAATTAGAAGATGTCATTCCCATTGGGCTAACAGCAGATCTGCCCTTAGCACTCATGCTCTGGGATTAATTTAATGGCTGAACTGCAAAATGCTACATAGATTTCTGTGAAAACAGGCTACTATGGGAACAGCTGTTTAAGCATGTTCTTGCTTTGGGAGGCTTTCAAGCCATTTGGACTTTCTTTCTGTGGCAGTCAGTGCTGGCAGATGCCCTCTTATGTTCAGAGGTGAATCTTGTCCCTGGAAAAGTAATTCTGTAAGTGCAAAGAAAGTGCATTGTGGTTTCACTGCAGCAGTCAGTACTTGATGTTTTCCTGACACTGCTGAACAAGCCTTGCTGTCTTGTATATTAGACTGACTTAATTGGAGGATTAAAATATTGTTGAAAACTTAGTGGTTGCTGAGGGATTTATTTTCCCCTTTCTGTCTTATTTAGTAAAATTGAACATTCTCTGTTTTTTCTATTCTGTAGAAGAACAAAAATCTTCCCTATGCAAAGTTCTGCTGAATAAGCAGGACTGTATCAATCTTCCTCAAAATTAAATACCAGCCAGACCTGCTGTTCATATGTGACATGCTTATTTGCATTTGCTCTGATCTTCTGCCCAAATAAAAAAGCAGGAACGGAATAGGATTTAATTTCAGGCTTATTTAAGCTTTGTTTTATGGAGACAGTCATGAAGTGTCATATTTATCAGAGTAGAACTTCTTACTCTGCATTTTATCTTCTGAAGAAGGAGATATCTGAGGTGTGCTTTTTTGTGTTTTGTTTCATTTCCTTCTGACAGAAACATACATTTAGTGTAATGACATAAGGGTCATGAATAAAATAGTGCATTAAATTAATATATTTTTTCTCATTTTAAGTCCTAAGCAAAAAAAATTTGCATTGTCATTTTTAGAGTGTGTAGTTTTATAGGGTTCTATTTAATCAGAGCTGAGTGGGATAATATTAGACTAGATTAATCTTTCTAAAGTTTGATAGGACTTTGTATTGTTTCTCAGAAGAATGTGTTGACTCTAACTTCTGTCAATTTTGGTTTATTGGTTTCTCTGGATTTCTACTAAATTATATTTATCACCTATGAATCAAACTATTTCACTTGTGACTTAACCATTTCAATTAACATTAAAACCAGACATAAATATTGAGCCATTTTTAGAAGGGATTTTTTTTTCAAACTAAGTTTGCAATAATTTTTTCATGTTGTGATGTTTTTCTCATTTCCTAGAAAAGTGCACTAATATGCTGGTCTGTTTGAACTGGACAAGATGCCTGATGGGTGAGCAAGGTATACTCAGTATAGTGAAATCATGTTACTAGTTGAGTTTTATCCTAATTTATGGTCAAGAGCTGAGTTTGTTACTGATGCTTTTTGGCTTGCAGAATTAGTTCTGTAGAATTCTAGTGCTGAGTGTTGTTTTGAAGAAATCACATATTGAGAAATACAAGAGACCTTCTTTTAAAATAAAGCTCTGCCTTTTGACATTTTTTTTTACATGAAGTGATAACTGAGCAGCATTTTTTTTTCTCCTTCAATGTTGTTCTCATTCAAGGAATACCAAGGTATTTTTAAATGTTTTTGTATCCATGTAGAGAGATAGAGGGAGAGAGAGAGAGAGACTGGGAAAAGAGAGAAAGTGTCTTGACCACAACATATGTTTCTCTGGAAATTAATCTGTTTTCTTCAGTGACAAAGTCACTTGATTATCCCTGTTGGGATTGCAGGCTAACATAGCTATGGAAGAATGAGCTGGATGCTATATTGCTTAATCAGCCAAGTGGTTGGTGAGTCTAGTTATTTTGTGCAGAGGACAAATGCCATAGTCTCTGGCAGAATTTTCAGATTCTGTCATTCTTTGCTAGCAGTTGGGGAAAAGATATTTGCTGGGCAACTAAGCTGGGAGTATTGAAACCAGTAGTATGGAAATCAGTGAAGGAAGGGCAAAGAAGGGTATCTTCTCCAGTGTTGGAATATTTCTTGGATATTAAGGGATTATACACAATATTATTTTAAGCACTTTCAGGTTACTCATTTCAATTGTCAAAGTTACCTTGGGAAACCTAGACCTCTTAATATGACAACTACAGAGCAAATCAAACATTTGACACACAAGGCAAAATTTTTAGAATTCGAGATAGCATTTTGTCAGCTCAGAAAAGCACACTCAGTGTGGGTTTGCAATAGTTCATTTTAACTTCATGATGCATGTACAATGACACAGAGAGAATAGATAATACCACTTAAAAAAAGCTTTCCCTGCTAAGCCAAAAGCAAAAATCTTTCACCACTATTAGGTTTTTTTATTGTTCAGGATTTCATAAACACTTCAAGCAAAGCTCTTACCACTTTTTCCTCTTCTACACAAAGTAGAAGAATCCTGGTTTGAATTAGCTTGGTATTCACTGAGAGTATGGTGAGGAAAATGCATACTGTTAACTTTCATTTAATAATTTGTTATATTTCAGTTTGTTGTCATTTAAAAGGAGTAATTCTAGTCTATAACACAGAGGAGTTGTGCAGGAATTTATCCACTGAAAGGGTCAAGCATTGGAATGGCTGCCCAGGGAAATGGTGGAGTCACCATGCCTAGAAGTGTTTGATAAACAACTGGACATGGCACTTAGTCTTATGGTTTAGTTGACATGGTGGTGTTCAGACAAAAGTTGGACTCAATGACCTTGGACATCTTTTCCAACCTTAATGATCTGATGATTCTGTAGTTGACTTTTCAAGTAGGTATAACTTCATTCCATGCTTAGAAATGGAAAATCTTGAAGACATTATGTCCCAGATGATAGAAGGGTTTTCTCCATGTCTGTTTTTTTTAAGTAAGTTGCAGCACAAATGAATACTCAAGAATTCATAGGGCTGGAATGTCCTTTTCTCCTATGCTAGAGATTATGTTGGCTATATTGATGACAAATATTTTATACCTGGAGGCAGTAGTGAAGGAGGAAATGGGAGAATGGTATGAAAGAAAATTCATGAATATTTGTGCATACAAAAAAAAAAATCCTGATCTTTTGTTATGTAATATAAATGTCATTAATTGAAAATAATCTATTAACTGAAATGGAAGATCATAATGGAAAGAAAAGTAATGTAGAATAGTCTGTAACCTTTTGAAAAAGAAATCAATATAGTTTCCAGGAATTAGTTTATCTTAGAATCCCACTAGTACCTCTGAATAAACCCATCCCTGACTTTTTTCATTATCTTTTCTTACTACTCTTCTGTCAGTCACATTTGCTTCTCTAATTTGATCTTCTTGCATTTTGTTCTAATGTTCTGCTGTGATTCCGTGTTCAGTGCTGTTGTGAGGTACAAAGCTTGTTATTTTGTGCAAACTTATTATGAGCTGAAGTAAAGCATTCTGCACTTGATTATGCGCCAGCATTTAATGTCCTTGACTCTACTTAATACTTTAGATTATTAGAACCTGTGCTTTGAATACATGATCTTTGCAACTATCTCCTCTATTTTAATTTTTATGTATGTGTTAAACTTTGCTATCAGATAATCTCAAAGGGAACCTCATTTGTTTAGCAATGATAGCTACAGAACACTTTTGGAACCAAAGTGTAGCATGAGAAATGGCTGTTAGAAGGAAGCCTGTGCTATTTTATCTTTAAGTGCAATGGTAAATTCTACCCCTGGGCAGAAGTTTCTGCTCCCTGCTTGAGCAGAAAAGACACACTGATGGAAGCAGGAGTTGTTGCTCTTCTGACTTCATAGGAGCATTGCAAACAGGCACTTTTGGATTTGGCTCAGAATCTTGTAGTGATGTGAGTCCTTGAAGGTTCAAGTGGAGAACAGGCCTTTTAGTCTGGCCTTTGCACAAGAGATTCATACACTCTGGGTATATGGATTATCCTACATGAAAGGTCTTCATCAGTTTTTGCCATATGGTTAAAACATATATACATATTTTTGCTGTTACATCCAGGCACTGTGAGGCAGCTGGTATTAATGAATAAAAATAGCCAGCAAAATCCTGGCATGTGGTTGCTAGAAGGAACAATTTATAGCCAAGGGTCTTTTAGATTACTAGAAAGGAGAAAAAAGGAACAACCCCAAAACACATGACCTCTGAAAGTATGTATGAGCTCGAGGTTTCATCTGCATTTTGGGCACCTGTATTGCTCAAGGCAACAGAATATGGAACTGATTATAAGATATTAATTCTATCTATTGCTAAAAATTATAGGGAAGGCAATTGAGGAGTTGTGGTGGTTTGGGTTTATTTTTTAAACACCATTGGTCTAGTTTGACTTTTAGCTGATATTAGTATCAAGACATTTGAGGCTTCATTAAGAGCTTGGGAGAGATACATTCCTCAGAATAAATTAAACTTACAAGGTGAGCCTTGGAAAGTGGTCTTACTATAATGCAAAACTATAAGTTCTAATAATTTATTTCATAGTCCTGATTTAGATTTTTGCTTTCTAAAAAAATAAAGCTAACCTTCCTTCTCCACAGAGCAATGACAAAATGCAAAATCCTTATGTTTCAGAAAATGACTCTTCGATAGTCCTTAGCATTTCGGAAGTGGAAGTTACCAAACATAGGGAAGTTCATCTTTTGGGTTTGTTGGAATTTTTTGGTCTGTTTGGTTATTTTGCCTCATAAACACTGTGGTTCAAATAATGGGATGATCAATATAGCATGCAAATGCTGTAGAGTGTGATCACTAAAAGCTATTATTGTGTTGTAGTGAAAATAATGTTGCTGCTTTATTTGTAGTGTGACTATATTGGCTGCTTCAGTTATCAATTTCCATAAACAGGCACCAGGAGCAATATTAGGATGGGGAGTGGGATTCTGGTGTTCTGCAGAACTGGCATTAGATTCTATCATGGGTTAGCAAAGGAGAGAAAAATATAAAAAAAAATCAAAACAAGATCAAAATAAATTTAAAACTGGCAAATGTGATATGGCAGTACATTTTAAATGCTCTGTAATTAATTCAATTAATTCAAAAAGAAACTGAGTTATGGCCAAATTATGTTAAAGTTGTGAAGGAACAAAGATCCTGATCTAGAGAGAAGCACAGGACCAGCATGCTGTGTTGGTTAGAGAAACTAAAATGAGAAATAGGAATGCATTTTTTTAGTTAGCGTGATTATGAATTGAAACAGATTACCTAGAGATGAGATGGTTTCTTTTTCTCTTGTTTCATAAAAAGGCCACAAGCCTTTGAAAGGTGCTTTAGACAAAACAAGGATTGACAGGGAGGACTCTACAGAAAATATTAATCTCTACTAAAATTTGTCCTGAATGAGAAGCTCCCAGATTGCATTTGTCACTCTAACTGCAGTGACAAAGGAACAAGACTTGCACAACTTGAGATGTGACCAAATTTTTCTTCCCTATAAGGCTGAGGGGAGCATAAGCAGGATACTGATGTAAAAAGTGGAACAACTGATTTCCTGATTATTCACCCTAGAAAAAGCCAAGAGGGATAAATGCCTGGTGGTTTTGTGGCTTCATTACAGAAAACCCCTTGGAATATGGAAGTCATAAACGGCAGGCAGGCAGACAGTTCTAGTGAGAGCTCATTTCATGGTTAAAACTGCTAAACTGTGTTTTAGCTCTATTTTGTTCAAAAGGTAATGCTGCTTACCATTGTTAAGTTTAAATTTTTGTTACCCACCATTGTTGGTAATGGCTTGTTAGATGTTTGAAAATGTGCATATTATTAAACAGTAATATCCGTTCTACATTTCTGTTTGGCAAGTGTGAAATGCATGTGTGTGGATGGTTCTAATACAATGCTTTGGCTTTGTGTTTGAAAGCTAGCACCTGTATTTTTTGCTGTTTTCCAGTGACTATTCTCAGCAACCATTTGCTGTGAATATCAGAAATGAGAGAACCTAGGAGAGGTATGCTTTGATTTTTCAGCAAGAAATATATGAAGACTGAAGGTAATTCTAGGCTGGATGTTTACCTAATTCTAACAGAAAATGTAATTGCAAATTAAAAAAAAACCAAAACCAACCTTTAGGGACATTAGTGTTTCTTGTAACAAAGTATGAATACAAGCCTTGAACAAAAAAAATCAGGTTCACTGTATTTTGTAAAGATGGAAATAAATGTCTGTGGTACTGAGGTACTTTAAAGCCTCTTAGAAAAACTGTTTGTATATAGAATTTTAGCATTTTTGCCAGCCAAATTAAATTCCAAAGCTCCCGCATGTGAAGCATTTCTAATTTTACTCAGCTGAAATTTATCATGGTGGCTGCCAGCCCTGAGTGCTGTGTTGTTTTGTTGCTTGGAAAGGGTTGTAACTCTTCATTTTTGGAAAATTCTTGCTCATAAACTGCAAGTAATTCTTCATTGCGGCTGAAAAAAAAAATAAAAATCCTTTGAGTGTTCTATATCAAATAGTGTCCTTTTAACATACTGCTCTTACTAATGGTTTTCTGTGGATCTGCTGCTTGACAGCTTCTGCTGTACAGAGTGTTTTCAAAAGGAAAAAGTTGATTCACTCCCAGAGGTCAGTGGTGCAACCTCACAGACTGGTAGAGGAGTGATTTTATTGCAGAGAGAACAAGCTGGCCCCTGGAAATTGCATGTGTGTCCAAGTTCTTACCTCTACTGCCTCGTGGTAAGTTATTTCTCTTTCAGAAGGAATAACCCAAGTTAACTGTGCACATCCAGGGGTCTTTTGGAACAGTAGAGTTGCTGTAGCCACACAGTCCAACCCCTACCCAGGGCACTGTTATCTGCTGGTAGGAAAATACGTGGAAAGTAAACATTTATATAAAAATCCTGGGATGTATGTGCTCTGTTATGCCAGTGTGATATTATTACAGAGAGCAGTAGCAGTATAAAGTAGGTGCAGACAGAGATGAATAACAAAATGACTCCTGTCCTTGCCATGGTCAGAATACCTTTCTTGATTAATTAAACCAAAAGTGCTTCTTTTTTTAATTTTTTTTTTGCATTGAAAACACTATTTACAAGGAACTGAAGCATTTCCATGGCTAGCCTAACACTGTAATTTGAATAAATCCTCAGTTACAGCCTTTTATCAAAATCCTGAGGGTTCTGAATAATGGATTTTAATGTCACCATTAGACAGTTGTCTCATGCACAAATTGGTACCAACTGTACTGTATGGAATACTATGATGTTTAAATGTATTGTAAAATCTGAAAAATAAACTTATTTTTCCACAGACTGCTCTCAGTCATCCTATAAATGTGGAGTCTTAGGAAAAGTATAAAATGTCTAAAAAATGCATAAAAGAAGAAAAATCTATGTAAATTCTCTCTAAAAATCCAGATAAAGTATTGTGTACTTTTGATGTGCAAGAACTTAAAACACCTCTTCTCTGTATTCTGTGTACTGGGGAGTCCCTTCAGATGTATGGGTTGTCATACTTATTGATGACTTTAAACTGACTGAAATGAAAATAACTTCTCAGAATCTTGTGGTCTAAAGTGTGCTGTTACTGCATTCCATTATTGAGGGTGATAAGAATCGCAGGGATCTCAGGGGCTGTTTTATTGCTGGCGTACATTACACATGCCTGCTGAAATGATCACTGTGCTTTAGAGTTAAATGGGAAGCAGTCTGCTTCCAGACCTTATAGCCTTTAAGTATCATACAAGAAGAAAACATGGCAAGATAAGAAAATGTAATGGTAATAAGGCATCCCGTGATGAAAAACAAATGCAGAGTAGATTTCTGATTTATAAACTTCTTGGATTCCTCTATTTTCTTTCCGTGCCTGAAAGAAAACTGTGCTGTTGTTTACCCTCAGAACAAGGCCTGAGGTGATTATTTGATTAATTTTGATAAGCAGTGCTAGGTACAGTTGTGGGAGGAGGTTAAAGGTTCATATGAACACCACCTGGCTCCATTAGTTTGACTACAAATATCATTGTTTTTTATGCAAGTTAACTCTGGGAAGACTTAGTTATCTGTGACATGGAAAACTGAATAAGTGAACACAGGAATGCAAATGTTCAACATGTAAGATGAAAATGTTTAAAAAATACATAGTAAAGGTTGGTTAAATATTTTAATAAATAATAAATACTTTCTCTTTTTTTAATGTATGATGAGAATAGCATAACCTTTTCCCCAGAAGGCCTTTCTGTCAAAAGAGTTTTTTTATAAATTCCTCCTGTGTCTTGGTATTATGTAAGCTAAAAGTCCCTTGGCTATAATAAATATTGGTTAGCTGACCTTTTAAATCAATATTTTAAGTAGTTTTGTTTCAGCCCAAAGTTATTTGTAAATGAAACAAATGAAATTATTGTCCTTATTTATTACTCACATTGAATCAATTCAATTTTCCATAGAAATATGATTATTAAGACATGATATCGAACTGAAATTAAAGATACCTGATTCATTACTCATCAAGCAAGTTTATGGTAGAATAGATCCAATAACACTTGCAGGAGTGCTGTTATTGCAGTTTTTGTATTCTAAGTGCATTTTTGAGACTCTGAATCCTTTCCCAGGCATCTTTCCACAATTTCAGGCCAGATACAAGCCTTTCAGGAAGAGGACTTACAGACTTCTAAGACCCTGCTAAAGAAAGGCAATAGGATCTTCCACAAGAGTGCCTACCTAAAATGATGAATTTTGGGGGGGTTTGTTTTTGTTTGGTTTTTGTGTGTTTGTCTGCTTTTGTTGCCTGAAGGTTAAGTGATAACTATTCCAAAAAAGGACCTGAGATTCCTAGGAAACAGGCAGGAGGACATGAAGCAAGTGTGGCCATGCACTGCAATGAGCCCATGGAGGGCCAGCAGTGGCATTAGAGAACTGCAGCACGTGAAGCACAGGAGTAGAGAGCAGGCTGTGCTCAGCATTTGGGAAGGCTAAAGGGAGACTTGTGTCTGTCCACAGCTACCTGGTGGGAGGCTTTAGAGAAGACAAACAGCTACATAGCAAGAACTGAGAGGCAGCAGACAGAATTGGCAATAAATGAAGGTATTAGGTACTAAGTATTAGAAAAAAACATATTGACAGCAAGGGGTAGTCAAATATTTAAACTAGTTGCTCAGAGAGGAGGTGAAATATCAATCCTTAGGGATATTAAAAATTCACCTGGATATGGTTCTGAGTAACCTGCCGTGAACAGGAAGTCAGATGAACTTCAGAGGTCCTTTCTGGATTATTCTATGAACCCTGGGGAAAAAAAGGGAAGAACAAAAGGGTTTTTTTTTTAAAAAAAATCTTATGACTGTGATGTGAATTGTGTGTTGCAGTGTTAAAATGCAACACGGAAGAAAATCTGGACATTTTGAGAGACATGTATTGGAAAAAAATTGAGATGAACTTTTCCCCCAATCTCTAATTCAACTAAGTAATTTACTTTGTACTTCTTCATCTTCCTCAGCTGTAGCGAACATCTGTTCAATGGGAGTTACCATCTCTTCATTAATTTATATCTGCAGATGGGAAAAAAACGGAAAAAAGATGAGAAAAAACTAACTTCAGGAAAAACCTAGGGAAAATAAAATTTTCTTGATTGTTTTCTCATTATAGCCTTTCTCACACTTAAGGATGTTATCCTTGCAAACTGTAAGAGAACACTTTGTGACCAAAGATTGCCTTAGACCTCCTATAACTGCCATAAAATGGACTCACTTGCTTTTAAGACCAAGGCAGGGTGTTACTATAATAAAATACAAAAAACCTAACTAATAAAAAATAGAGTAAATAACTTTCTGAGTAAATGAAATATGGTTGGTAAGAAAAGGCATGACAGGTTTAAAGGTTTCCCCTGCTCCCACTCTCTCTTAGTCCTTCTGTCTGTTCTGTTTTTACAGGCTTATCCCTACTATTGTAAATTCAGTGTCTCTGTCCCTTATATGATGTTTTGTACTGCAACTCTTTGACCTGTTGCATCTTGTAATCCCTCTGGCTTTCTTCCACTAATCTTGCCTTGTGCCTGCCAAGCACAGTCTTTTACACCCCTCTTCATGTTGTCCACCTAATTTCTTAGAGGAACAATGAAATGTGGAAAAAATAAAAGAAAATAAAAATCTTGTCTATCATACAAGATTTAGGCATAAATCCAGTTTCTCTTGTTACAAGCTTCTCTCTAAAGAAGAGCTTCCAAGAGGGCATGGTATGGTTCCCATGGAGAAAAAGAAAGGATATTAAACTACTATCTTGATCTGTGGGCAGAAGAGGGAGCTTGGATTTGAGAAAGATTTACTTATGTTGTTGGACAGTTGAGTTTCTAGATTCTTGAACTTGTAAGTCAAGAGGGAATGAATATTTTGCTACTTCTTTTCCACTATAAGCTCACTGTACTTGAGATATAACTCCTTTCACCTGTATTCTTATTTTTACAGGAAAGGGAACATTAAGTGTATTTTGTGCCAGAGCCCAACTGTGTTGAACAACTGTATGCATGTTGTTTTATTATTTTATTTTTCTCTTAGCCTTTTTTTATGATTCTATTGTTCCCTTATGTGTTCTTTCTAAATAAATATCTGCCAACTTTCCTTGGAGCAGTTAGAAGCCACTAATGAGCTGTTACATAGCAGCTGTGTAGTGTTTTAAAAAAATTACTACCAGTTTTCAACCAAATTCTCTGCCCCTCTTGCATCTGCTCCAAAGCAGCTCTGGAGATTTTTGACTGACAATGAACTCAAGGGCTGCTAACACACTCAGTATCACGCAGATTCAGCTTTATGAATATATCCAAGATGTGCCTTTGCTAATGTGTCTTCAAAATGTCAGTTATGGACACAGTAATTTCACAGAACAGCCAAAAGCTTAGGTGCAGGTTCATGTTATAGAACAATAGGTAAAATCAGAATGATCACATCTAGCATGACTGTTCCAGATTAGGATGCACTTTTCCACTTCTGTCTGATGCTTTGAATGTCATAAATGGTCTCCTCGTTGAGCTGTCTTTGACCAACTGCTGTCATGCCTGTACTTCTTTCACTGCCACTTTCTTCTTCTCATCCCGAGACAGCTGAGCAAGTTGCATGCCAGAAGCTCAATGGGAGCTGGAAAGAGCATTAAAGTGTCCTTCTGGCTTTATTTCAATATCTTTGCCAGATCCTCATGTTGGGTGGAACCCAGAAAGTATTCACATAAAAAAAAAACAATTGAGAAAATACCATTGATAGTACTAATTGGGTTTTTAACAAACTTGAGACTGTCTTAAAACTTGGAGCAACCTACAGTTATATATTTGCTTGATGTGGTTACTCACTGATAATGAGTAGAATATTTTTTTTTTGTTTTGGCATAGGAAATATGAAGTCTGGAACTGAATTCTTGTACTTTTTAATGCTTGAAGTCTTCTGGCTCAGATGCATTAGTTAAAAAACAAATCAACAACTCACACCCATCCCTTCAACCTCCACTCCACCCAGCTAAACTGAAGTCCCAAAACTTTTTGACTGCAATTATGACTGCTGCAAGGGGAGGGGGGAAACTGCACCTGTGTCCTAGCATTCATGCTTTTTCTCTCAGTGTTTTTGGTACACTGCTCTTATTCTAAATATTTATTTCTAGTAAAAACTTACTAGTAAAGTAGTTAAATAGTAAATATTTAATATTTATTTCTAGTAAATTCGCCCTCCAAAAGAAGGTCTCTCTTATTGTTAAGAGCTAGACTGTACCTTGGAAGAATGATGGTGCCACTGGTGCACCTCAAGTGTTGGCTTTGCTGCCTCCCTCCTGGGCGATCTGGAGCTGTGACCTGATGTTCAGAGGTGTCCAGCTGAATGGGTTGCAGCTTTTCCACAGCCTGGAGACCTCATGCTTCTCTGTTCTACCACAGCTATTGATTCTGCCTTTTTGGTGACTCCACCACTTCATAGGCTTCTAACTCCTTCTGGTTTCATTGTTCCTAGCATTGCATTATTTATCTGTTTATCTTTTCTCTAGAAGGAATATTTTCATTTCTATTTAAATTTAAATGTTAAGTTTTAAGTTTTACTGTAAGCCCAATGCCACTTTCTTGTAGCTGTTAGTGAATGGTATAATACAAATAATCATGTCTTTATGGAGTTGAATTAAAAGACATCTCTGTCAAAATTGATACAGAGAATAAATGACTGTACTATTTCTGACTCCTCAATGGATAATTTTAAACTTTTCTAGATAATATTTAATTACATTTCCAAGGTTATCAAGTGTGAAGTAGTCATATCTGTTCCTAGTCTTCAATGACTCCTGTTGGAATATGGGACTCATGTTTAAGCAGAGAAAATCATAAACAACATTGTGGAAATTCAGAGCCATCTCCAAAATTGTATAACAATGTAATGTGGATGACCAGTGAAAAACTAAAACCCTGCCATACAAACTCATTTAAGAGTAGTAAGTGGTTCTTAACATTTCTCAATTGTTGAACTGAATGAGTTAGAAAAAGAGGAAAAAAAGTAATTTACTGGTGATGCATAGCAAGCAGTTGAAGGTCAAAATTAATCCCAGATAATTTTTGCTTTCTAATTGGTTGGCCTAATAATTATTACTTCAGAGTATTAATTAAGGGCATGAAGAGTAGATTAAAGGATCAGAAAGTTCATCAGATACTGAAGTGCTCTTCAGAAATTTGACAACGCTATCCATGGCCTCAGAAAGCCATCGATAGTCTTGTCAGTGCTTGAGAGAAGGCAGATAATCCCCACTAGTTTTTAACTTGTTATGGATCCTAAGAGCAGTAATAATTACAATCCTGCTTTTTCAGACAAAATTTCCACTGAAGTTCCTCTTAGTGAAGACCAGAGGATAGGACATCTTTTGTGTTAAAGCTCAACACTAAAAAATCTACTCCCCTAATTTTTGATGTTGACTTCAAGGTTGTTTCTAACAGGTTTTCCTTTTAATAACATGCTTGCATCAGAATGGCAACTTTGGTTGGATAGTTCATTCTATTAATGAAAGATTATATCAGAGTATGGACCTCTCTGAAGTTTTTTGCAAGTCAGCAAATAATAATCTTTTATTTTCACTCAGTCCCAATCCAAACTGTTGGAATTGCCTTTGCATAAAGACACTCATCTAGCCAACAGTAAACTGTACTTTAAAAAACTTCTGTCAGTGGTCTGTGTTTTAAAAAATTGTAAAAATAATCTCTATCTGCAGTCAAAAGAACTGCACTCAGATGTATTACAAAAACATTTTGCCAAACAATCAGCTGAAGCAGGAGGTTCCAGTTTTCCAGAGCTTTAAGGGCTCCTGGCAGAGAGGAAAGATGTGTTATATACATTCTGACAAATAAAAAAATAAGCAAGCACTTGCTGCAATGTTGTTGGTTTAATTATCCTCCGGTGTTAAAATGGGTGAAAACTACAGCAATAACAGTAAAACTCAAAAAAAAAAAAAAAAAAAAAATCCCTCTTTAAACCAGTGTCTAAGTCTATAATGAATAGAATTCCAAAAGCAAAACAGCTCTTTTCAAAGTGAGTTAAAACTGTTTAGGCATTAAATAATTCGTCGTTTGTAAAATAGACAACTAAGCAAAGCTTCTTGATACCTGCTTTAATACACATAGGCACAGTGAAAGGAATCTATAGTAGGTTTGAAAAATGCAAATTTCTATTAATATAAGTTCTACTTGATGTTCTGTGGATTGAGGCAGATTCTGTAACATTTTGATGTTTTCTTCTTTATTCCAATGATGAAATCATATGAGGAAATGTTACTCATCTGGTACCGTGATTATAATTTCCTACTCTTGGACATGAAGAAGTTGATCTTGTTGCACAAGGAAAAAAAATGCAATCACTTTATGATGTGCTAATGCTGTAGTTATTTACCCTTTAGGGTAGGTGACATTACATTCATGTTAATTATATACAATTACATTCTCTCTGCCTTTGAAAAATAATGCTAATATTTCTTTCAGTTCCATTTTCCATGTTTTCACTGTCAGTAATTGAAAAGGCCTTTTAATCAGGCCCTACTTTTAGTATTTTAATTATTATGGATTTATTTGTAATTGTAATATTTAAATTTCCCTCCCATTTAATTATATTTTTCCAGTAGTCTAACTGTAAAGGGCATAGTATGAGAGCATATTGTTAACAGCTGTGACTTTTTACATAACAGCAGAGGACCACCTCTTTGGTCCTTGACATGATGTAAGTTTATGTCATGATTTGCTCCTTTGCTCTCAGAGAAAGAAGTCTTTGGGGACCAAGTTCAAGCTGCTTGTTTTGCTTTGTTTTGTTTTATTTTATTTTTCCACAACTCCTAATACATTAGGGTAATGTTCTCATTGGGTCTTCCAGGCACTGTTGCAATATACTTACACAATAACATTAACTGTATTTGATAAATCCTTCTTCCAGTTGACCATTGGTGTTATAAGTTATTTCTTATACAAATGTACTGAGTTACCTACCATTCCCCTTTCATATTTATTTTGTTATTTACAAATGATTGTTTGTAAATTATATCTCCATTGTTAATATTCAGAATATTTCCCAAATTAGTATAATATTTCATATTTTTGGTGGTTTCAATTATTAAGTGTAAAATTGAGATATAAAGCATTCTCATTGTCTTTGATACTTTGTGTGGTTGCATTTTTTATGTTTCTTTGCTCCTTTGAAAACTTCTGATTGCAGTGATAGAGACTTGCTTAGAATGTCATTTAGATTGGAATTTATGTGCCTGAGGACAAGCCTTACTCTCTTATAGTGGAAGAAACAGCATAAAATCCAGGCTTGTGGTGTCTGTACCATGGAATTAGTACAGGACAAAATTTTTCTCAGCATAACCATTGGGCAGATTAATACAGGGCCAGTGAGTCTTTGCTATTTGCTGTAAACCATAATGTAACTCATGAAAATGCAGCTAAGAAGTCTCTGAAGCTGAGGAACAGCTGAAAGCATGCTGGGGAGCAGTGTTCCAGCAGTGTTTGCTGGGCTCTTGCACTGTTTCCCTGTCCTGTGTCTGACCACTTTTGGAGACTGGGGCTCCATGGGCTGTTGATGTGACCCTGCATGCCTTTCTCACATTCTACCAGAGCACATCTGTCCCCTGCATGCTGTCTGTGGATCTCTGCTCCCCCATGGACCTCCAGGGGCTTCAGGGACACTGCTGCCTCACCACAGTCTGCACCATGGGCTGCAGAGGAATCCCAGCTCCAGCACCTCCTGCTGCTCCTTCCACACTGACCTTGGTGTCTTCAGGGCTGTTCCTCTCACGTGGCCTCACTCCTCTCTTCTCTGGCTGCAATAATTCTCTGCAATAGCTTTTGTTTCCTTGTTCTTCAGCATCTTATCTCAGAGCTGCTGCCACCATCACTGGCATGGCTCAGCCTTGCCAGCAGTGGGCTTGTCTTGGAGCCTGCTGCTGGTAGCTCTGTCAGACATGGGGGATGATTCTGGCATCTTCTCACAGAAGCCACCCCTGAACTCCTGTATCTCTCTCTACCCCTACTTTGCCAAAACCTTGCCATGCAAACCCAATCCAGAATTCCAAAGGAAAGGATAATTTGAAGGTAAGTGAAGAATGGAATTAAGTACAAAATGGGTTTACCAAATGTAGGTCACAGCCAACTAATCTGATAGAGTTTTTCATAATTATAATATTTGCCAATGCAACACACTTGGATCCTAATAACACTCTTCCTGAAGTCAAATACTGAAATTTAGTAGACATCAGACAGAGGTGAATCAACCCCAGAGCTTGTTTGACAATAATCATGCAGTTCTTTCTGTTTGTCATTAACAAAAATAAAGTTGTCTGGACAGTTTGCTATTTTGCTGATGTTGATATCATTGGCTTTCTAGTGTTATGCTAATAAAACCTTTTGTCAGCAGATGCAAATTAGACCTTATTTAGCAACAGCAAAATTTTTTGACAAACCTCATTTTTTCCATGTAGAGTTATGTTTTAGTGCTGAATGGAAACCACATGAAGAAGGCATATATAAATTTCTTAATGCAAATCTGCAGTGCTGTTTTTGCTGATTTTTTTCCTCCCTCCTGTTTTCATGTCCAGCCAGGTATGCCCTATTAATGTAAGACTAGCTTTCTACAGATTCTTAGAAAATTTAGACGAGATCTGAGGAATAAAAAGTTTGAAACTTTAATTTGACTAAGGTCAGTTGGAAAGAAAATGCAAATTAATCTAAACGAAGTACAGGATCTTCCTGCAGTAAAGGTCCAAATTGGATGGCTTAGGTCCTTACTAAATGCCCTGAGACAGCCTTGGAATATTACTTTTTATGCTAAGAAAACAAACAAAACTTTCTTACTTTATATGAAAAATGAAATCTAATTTATTATGTTTATAAAGGCACAACATTACTGATACTTGAGACTGAAATTCTGTTGAACAACAGGAAATTATATCTGGGCTTGGATACAACTGTGTAGCTGTCACATACTGCCTGGGATTCTGCATTAGCTAGAGTAGTAAAGGTCTGTGCTTTAATGAAGGAAGTCTTATTGCTGTATCACCATAAAGTTCTTAGTTGTAACAAATTTATTACAATAAATATTTATTAGAATAAGTTCTTTATTATCAACATGGTGCAGTATAATATGAGGAAAACTGACATAAATGAACTGTTCTATAAATGATGGCATGGTGAAATGAATAATAATTCTCCTTAAACATAAGAAACTGAACTGATGAGAAGAAGAAACACATATAAAATTAAGAAGTGGATTCCTGTCACTTCTTTCTCTTTATCCAGGCAGTAATAAAAAAAAACCACCCACCATATCTCCCTTTCATTTGATTAAATTTGCAATCTGCCACATGCCAAAAGCACTGGGTATATACTTTGGAAGACCATCAGAAATATATGAATATATTTTATTCTTTGGAAGACTACCAGAATTATACTAATGTATTTCTGTTCACAGAGTATGAAGTTAAAAGGTAACAGGTTCAAAAGGGAGCATTAGAGAAACTGAAAAATTGCCAGGATTCCCACGAATCCTGTTTGAATGCACTGACATCCTAACACAACACAGACCATAGGTTGAATAAAATTATGCCAAACAATGCATATAAGCTGCAAAGTGCTAACATTTTCTATTTTGTGCAGGTAAATCTGGAGATTAAAAAAATAATCTAGAAAACGGGAATGTCTTTAAACCCCAGACAAATTCCTTTATTAGGATGTTCTTTAGTTCGTATATGTTTAATCAGAAATGAGACCTCTACTCATATTTTCTTTGCTTTCTGAATGCAGATATCAAGACATTTAGATTACAAAATAAGTTTTAAAAGCAGGTCCTGCAGTAGGAGAAGCTTTTTGTATTCCTTAAGATTCTTATGTTTTAAGTACCTACAGGGAATGCTTTTCATTAGCTGGGGAATGAAAGAAGCAAATGTTATTCTCCAGGCCCATGTTTGTCATTTGTTGATAAGCAGTCAAAAAGTCAATGTGACCCATATGTCCAAACAATATGCTGCTAGACATATTTTTCCTAATGCACTGCAAATGAGATCATGCATTGTTTAGCTGGCATATGCATTTGTTCTCTTATATTTTCCTTTGTAGAAAATTATAAAATAATATTTGGCGCAGTAATGTAAGCAATTTTCTTCCTTTATTAGTCTTTTTCATGAAGGGCAGAGGTAATGTGATTGGTCCCCTTCCATCCAGCTATTTTCAGCACAATGAATGAGAAATTATCACTGTGAATTATTATCCTGGTTCATATTCTAGACTACCTGTGAAAATGGAAGCAAATGGTGGAAAGCAGAAGGGATCTTCTAAGTGTAGTTGTGTCTGTGGTGTCACACAATACATGAGCGCTGGTGAGGCCACACCTCAAGGGCTGTGCCCAGCTCTGGTTCTCTCACTTCAACAAAGAAAGTGAGGTGCTGGAGTGTGTCCAGAGAAGGGCAACAGAGCTGGGGCAGGGTCTGGAGCACAAAGCCTATGAAGAGCAGCTGAGGGAGATGGGGTTATTCAGCCTGGAGAACAGAAGGCTCAGAGGTGATCTTATCACCCCCTACAACTGCCTGAAAGGGGGCCATAGCCAGGTGGGGTTTGGTTTGTTTTCCCAGGTAGCAAGTGATAGGACAAGTGGAAATGGCTCCAGGGAAGGTTTAAATTGAAGATTAGGAAAAATTTATCCACTGAAAGGGTGGTCAAGCATTGGAAGAGGCTGCCCAGGGATGTGGTGGAGTCACCATTTCTGGAAGTGTTTAAAAGATGTGTCAATGTGGCAGTTAGGGAGATGGTTTAGTGGTGGATTTGGTAGTTTCTTTACTGTTAGGTTTACAGTTGGACTTGATGATCTTAAAGGTCTTTTCTAAATTATTACAGATACAGGCATCTTATTAAAATAGTTAATATTTATTTAATTTGATTTTACTTCAGGAACTTGAAATTTAATCTTTTAATTAGGTATCTTAACAAGGATTAGAACAGGAACTTTTTGTTCCTGAGCAAAGTTTGATGGACACTGTTCAGCATTGCCATCTGGCACTTTCTGTTATTACATAAATATATGTAAATGTGTGCCTATACATCAGTATTTAGATAAGTTGTCCACAGTGTTTTGCAAAACTTGAACATAAACATCCTTCATCAGTGGCAGGGATGGACATGATTGAATGTCAGTTAGTCATTCACATAGTCAGCAGCTTTCAAACTCACACTGAGAAAAGCTTAGAGTAGGATGGAGCGAGATCTCAGAGAACAGTGGCTAGAAGTACTGTATAATGTGTTAAAATTGGCCAAAAATATTGATTTGTCTCTTAGTTGTATTCCACTTTGGACTAGGAAAGAAAAAAAGCTGCTTTCAGTTTTACTTATGCCTTTATGAACAATTTAAAAAAATGTAGAGAAAACATGGATAGCAAAAGAGGATGAGGTGCTCCCTTGTGCTTTGTTCCATGCAGAGCTGCGATCCTGTCTTGTCTCTCGCCTGCATTCCCTTCCTAATACATCTGAAAGGCATGGCAGTTTCTTAAGTCACAGCATGGCTTTGAGAAGTTGGTTTTCATTAATTCCGTTTTTTTCCTGATTTTTGGTCCCTATTTTGTAGATATGGCCTGCATGTCATAGTCCAAAATGCATCACTATGTATTTCCCATAAAGGAAATTAATGTAATCTGAAAAGAGGCAGGTTACTAGGAAATTCAGGATTGTTTGTCTAGAAAGCCTGTCATCCCTGTAACTGTTGTATTTTACTCTACCTATTGTCCTCACCAGTAAGCACATCTGGAGTGTGTAGACAAGGCTTATTTGAGTGGCATTTAATACTGCAGAACCCCACATGAGTAATGCAGTTTGATATTTTTTCTAATACTGACACTAATACTTTGCTTTTAAGTCTTTCTCTTGCTCAAAATTTAAACTGAATGTGATGTAGAATGAAATTAGAGATGTCTTAAATTCCGCCCTGTTTCATCTAAGCAGTTACATTTTCTGGAATAAGAAAGAATTCTTTGTGTTTTTTTCTCAAACATTATTAACTGCCATTTGCTACCTTTGTAAGTTCAGTAGCTGTCAACTGTACACAAATTTATTAAGACAGCCTGCAAAGAGGGACAAAGAAGAAAAAAACCCACTTTTTTAGGGTCTTAGATTCACTATCTAGGATTCTGACAGTCATTATAAAATATGTTTGGATATGAAAATTAGAAAAGGCAGAGGACTCCTGTTAGACCTATATTAAGTTAATCCACATAAGTTTAATGCCCTGGAGTCCTCTCAAGATATCTGGCCTACTGATATTTTGTCTTCTTTATACTACATAGTGAATTAAGTCTGTGGGGATTTTTTTTTTTTTGCACTTATCAAGATCCCAAGATTAATTAAAAATATGTATATATAATTTCACCATCTCTTGAAGGACTCATTAGAAATACTTTTTTCTTTTTAATTCTTAAATGTTGCTTCACATTATCCTTGATTTTTGAAGTAGTGGATGATTAAAGGGCAACAGTCTAATTTGATGATGGTTTCATTGCATCCAGCTTTTAAACACTTCAATCTTTTATTTTGTTCTTTGCCCATGGCACAAAAATATCCTTTACAGCTTATGCTTATAACTCAGCTTCCAAAAGCCCCAGTTATGATATGCTGGTTCAATAGCTTCACATGTAATATTCTTTTGATAGAATATTACCAACTGTTTTTTTCTTCTGCTTCTATATGCTTTGCTTTCAAGTCTCAGTTGAAGATATTTGGTTTTGCTTTCTTGCTTCTAATTTCCTGTTTTAATTTCTTATGACTTCATAAATAGTGAAAAATGTTTGGAAATATTAGTAAATACTCCCAAAACATAGTATTTTGATTTTCTTCATGGTTAAATTGCTTGCTTTATAATTTTCCAAATGAATATGTCTTATTTTTTATTAAGTTAAAGTGTCAAAATTTAACTGAGAGGTCACACCACCCCCAACCCCCACCCCCATTTAATCCAACCAGATACTAAGTTTTCAATTGCCCAACAATGTCTGAATAGTTACTAAAAGCTTGTTACTACCCTTGCCAAGTTTGCTCATTATGACAGAGAAATAAGATCAGGTATTAGTAGATTTGGGATGTTCTGTCATGTTTTCCCCTTCTCTCATCCTTATCGTCTCATTGGAATGTTTGCTCCCTCTTTATTTTCTAGCCTTATACTACGAGAAAACTATTCTTTTGGATCCACACTCTTGGTTGTGAATTGCACAACCAATTGCACTTTCCAACTTCTTTTGTGTCTGTACTCAGCTGAGGTTTGGCTTGATGGAAGTTGCTGAAAATAGAATATTCTTCGGCTAAGGACAGCACATCATATGTAATGTGCAGCCCAGGAAGAAGAGATTAATGTGGCAAGAATAGAACTTTAAGAGAGAGATAGAGGGAAAAGAAAGGTGAGAAAGACAAGGCAGCTGAATGCCTTCTCCACATGTGCCTTCATTAGGTCTGGCTGGAATTGGGTCTGCCATAAAACATTGAGTGCTTGGACCTGTGCTCATAGAGAATTGGGCAAAAGATAGAAACATGGATACAATAAAAACTATAGAGACTGACATGCCAGAGGTGAGACAAACAGGCCTCCTTCTGCAATGGAGCAATGATGTGCTTTGCTTGTCCCATTCCTTAGACAGTTTGGACCTCCCAGAAGTTGCTTTACCTGGCTACAGCGTCCATGTTATACAGTTGTTTTTTGTTTGCACAAAAAAGCACACGGTTTTAGTAGATGAGATAGTGTTGGTCCTTAGTTTAATACCAGGACAAAAAGGTGCCATGAGCCATTTTCTGAGAGTGAAACAACATTCCAACTATGAAAGGTACGAAAAAATAAAAGCCTCTGTTCTGGCAATTTTTTGCTGCTGGTAGTCAATCTGTTTGCAGTAGATATGTTAATAGTGGCAGCACTGTGACTTTGCTTTGTTCCAATCCCACATAATGTTATTAAAGAAGCATTGCCTTTGTTTGCAGTTGCTCTAAGCATTGTGTTTTTATTATTGGAATATACTGGTTAAACAGTGTGGTATTCTTTGTGGCCATCTGTTTTTTAAATGTCTGTTCTGGTGATATCTGTATATAAATAAAAAGTAGTATCCTTGTAAACTGAACATAAAAACCAAATTCAAATGCCAAAAATTATTTGTTTTCCTCCAGTGAGTGAGTCTGTTATGTCTTTTACAACACTGATAGACTTATTGTTTCTGTATGATTATATTGGAGATAAATATTGATTATGCAGCTACCATGCAATCTTTGTCAGGTTGTTGCAATCCAGTCATGGAAAAACTCTTTGCATCCATCCTCATGAATAATTCCCACTTCAGAATTTTAATGGAAGGGTTGCACCTTAAAAAGACCCATCATGATGTGCCAGATTAGTTCCAGTTGCACTGTCTTGTCTTACTGGTTTTACTTTGGAGGTGCTGAATGTAAAGGCTTTTGGTTTCCCAAAGTGATTCTGAATGCCTTGCTAAGAGTCTGCAAGTTTCCATTATGTTTTAAGTTTCAGACAATCAAGTCCATATAATTTCTGTTACAGACTACAAACACACTGAAGAAGTAAAAATTGGACAGAGTTGTGGTGTTTGTTTGTTGTTTTTTTTTTTTTTTTTTTTTTTTTTGTGAAAGGAAAATATATTTAGAAGGATTTTTGTTTTCTTCTTTTTAAATGTAACTACATAGTGGGAAAAACTATTGGTGCTAATGAGTGTTTTTTTTCCAGAAAGGTGGAGAAGGGAAATCTCTGGGTGAAGAAGGTTTAGTATGAACTACAGCATTCTGAAACAATGAAGAGTGAGTTAATTCCTGCATCTATCTCTGACAATGAGTATGGTTTGGAATGTTTTTTTAAACTTTCTGCCAGGTATCTTTTAGAAATCACTAGTAAGTCACAGTTGCTCCTGCTTGGTTTCTGACTTGTTGAGCAGGGTAACTGCATTCAAGGGAATGGAAAAGAGCTGAGTTGGAATGCTAGTGATTTTATGTTTTAAATTAGACAAAGATCATGCAGAATGCATAAGTAATTCAAATGGAGCATATTCATTTGTATCTATAAATAACCTTGAAAAATAGATGTGTTTCCAGTTTTATCTGGATATTCTTCCAAAATATTTGTTTTGTGAATATGTGAAGGAATATATCTTCATTTTGTTATGGAGCCTTAAGTTTCTTAATTGTAAAAACCCCAAATTTTTATAGAATCAAAGTCTTTTTCTTTATGTTATCCACAATAAAATTGGAAGGAGATCTATCCTTATTAAAACTGTCTCAGGCAAAACAATTTATTACAACCATAAAAGTACTATTGGTGCACCAGTTGTAAGGAATAAAATTTTAGAGACATGTCCTGGCTACTTTCACCAGCCGCAGAGTTCAGGAAGAGGATAATGTAGTATTTTCTTTTAGTTTTGTGGTGCAAGAGAAAATAAGGGTAAGCTTTATTATTATTGTTATTATTATCAGCACCTCCAAATGGCTGTTTTTATTTATTGCATATTTAATATTGCTGAAAAAATGAGAGGGAGCATTTGTGAAATCTTTGTAAAGTTAAAGTAAAATTATGAGAATTGCATTGTGTTCCTTTCATAATGAAGTTCAGTTTTCTAGTTGTTTGTTTTTAGGGTCCAGTTTTTAGAATCTCCTAACTTTTTTAGGTCTAAACCAGTCTCAGTTGTTTTCAGTCCACTTTTACTGTACATTAAACACCTCATGATCAAACCAATCACTACAGAATTCAGTGAGAACTGAAACAAGTTTCTGTGTTTGCAGTTATGACCTCCTTTCTTCCAAACTGCTTCTACTTTCTTTAACAATAGCCTCCATGTCTGAGCCAATAAGCTAGCAAAGAAAAATATGTCAAATTTAGGTGATATAGACATGTCTATCTTAATTTTTATTACATTTTTTTAGATCTTCAGAGCCTTTTGCCTTTGCTTACTGCAAAAATATTTTCTTTGACTAATGGTTAATTTTATCATCTTGGTTAGAAATAGGAGAGTAAAAATCTCCAGACTGGTAACACTTTAAATGATCCAGCAAGTGAAATAAGATCACAGGAAAATAAAGAGGAATTCTGTAGCTCAGGTTACTACAGTTTTAATAAAAATGGATTTATATAATTCTTGGTCAGAATAAATTGATGCTGACACTAAGAAGTCACCGTTTTTAGACCTTTTAACTTCACACAGGTGTATTAAATAATTGCTTTCTATATATGAAATGTCACTTTCAAACAAGTAAACGAACATCAACCCACCAAACACACAGAAAACTGTCTCAAAACAACTTCCTCCCTTCCCTCTCTAAATTGCTGGTTTACTTCTGAAGTGTTCTTCAGGTCAATGCCATGCACTTGCTGCTCTCAACATGTGTGAACAAGCTGGTGGGTGGTCTCAGACCTAGGCATGTCTGTGTGGCTCCCAGCCTTGCTGCCCCCATCCTGCCACAAACTGCCCCACTGGCAGCAGGGAACAGGGCAACTCCCTCCCTGCTGCTCCCAAGTGCACCTTGCCCCCACAGGCAAGAGAGAAGCAGATGAGAGGACAATTTTAAGGTTTTTGGGTGCTGACATACCTACCATGCTTTAAGGTGACATGCTTGACTTAGTGAGTTAATAAATAGCTATACACCCATCTGGTATCTTGTTCTGGTTTTGAGACAAACTAATTTGACTATTCAGCTGGGCTTTCCTCATGCCAGACCAGGCTTCCCTGTGATCCATGTCACAGAATCCACAGAATTCACAGAATGACTAGGTTGGACTCTTCAGAGATCATCAAGTCCAACCCATGCCCTTAAACCTCAACTAAACCATGGCACTGAGTGCCACATCCAATCTTTTTTAAAACACATCCAGGGATGATGACTCCACCACCTCCCCAGGCAGACCATTCCAGTATCATTCTTTCTGTAAAAACTTTTTCCTAATATCCAACCTATATCTCCCTTGATGTAGCTTGATACTCTGTTCCCCGGTTCTGTTCAGCTGCTGCTTGGAGAAAGAGATCAGACCCCACCTGACTACAACCACATTTCAGGAACTTGTCCTACTTACCCATCACATTTAACTTTGTGTTTACATGTGTAACATTCCTTGCTGAAGCTATGTAGTGTCACATGTCTCAGCATGGCAAAATAGTGGAAAATGGAAAGATGGTTGCACTTTTTTAAAATTTAATACTTACAGCTGAGAAATCTGAGGTAAATGTTATGTTACCACTAGGCTAGAAAGTCACCCTGTTTCCATCAAACTGCTGTTTGCTGTGTGGTATGGACCATTGTTCAGTTCTTGGCACAGACAGGCAGTTTAAAGATAAAGCTGTCATCCACCTTCTGTCCCCTAATGCAGTGTGTTAAAAAAATGCATGGGCAAGGTTTCTGACCATGAACAAGAGGAAGCGTGTTTCAATGGAATTAGAGTTCATCAAATCTGACAAAACTGTTTAGACCCCTAGAACTAAAGTAAGTGCAGCTGTATTCTCTGCAGTTTACTTTATGTATACATAACAACAGGTAGCAAAGCTCGTTTCAGTTATACTGGTAACACTGAGTGTGTGAGAATTAATAACATGGTGATGAGTGAATCTCAAAATATCCAGAGGTTTGTTCTAGTTTGGGTAGCTGTAAAAAGTGCAGATGGTGATCTGAATGTATTGGATCTCTCAAAACAGATTGGGGAGGGGGGACCCCAGTACAGAAGAATTTTGGCCACTAAGAGAATTGATTTGGAACTGAATAGAGCAATGCCCAAGCAGCTGAAACCAAATGGTAGCAATCAGCGGCAAAGACAGTGAAAGAAAAATGCAAGAACTACACAAGTTATGTAGCCAGCTTCATTTCTGTTTAACTCTGGCATGTTTTTTCTTCTTGGCTCTGAAATCTCTTGGCATGTAGTTGAAGATATCCAAGCAGTTTAAGCAGAGATTTACTCTTTATCTCTTTGAAAATGGTTTATACTGCCTGCAGTTAAGGAAGTTCAGTAGAAACCTACATCTTCAAAGTGAGTCCAATGTCGAAGTTTAGTCTGTCTCATCCATACTATTTCCACTAGAGCATCCTGGCTCTAGACATCATGCTCCCTTCGAAGTTTGAAGGCACCAAAGGAGAGTAATCTGCTGTCCAGTGTGGAAGTCAGAACCTGGGGTAGAGAGTTGGCATAAAGAGTTTGAAACACATTGAAGTTACAGGATGAGAGATAAGGAGCTTAACTACAGATTTCCAGATTTTTTCTACATGTAAGAGATGTATGTTTTAAAGAACAATGTATTCTCAGCCTTAATTCTGTTTTACCTAATTATTTTTGTTAAGAAATGACATTATTTTTACTAAAATGCCACTTCGACACTAAAATGACAAAAATTACTGAAAAGTTTGCAATTCTAGATGTAGTAAGACCTTAATTGCATCGGAAATTCAGGTGAGATTGACAGTTCTCTAAGCAGGCTATCAAGACCCTGCAAGTTCAGTGAGCATTTTTCATGCCTAACTAGTGAGTTTTAACTTAATTGTCAAAAACTGGGCTTAAAAGGCTAAAATGTATTTCATCTGGTATACATAAAACAGCCATTCATTGAATAAACCCTTTTTGATTGTGTGATACTCAAGGATTTTAAATGTGGTTTTAAAAAGTGGTAATTTCTCTATAATGAAAATCAGGACTAAAAGTTCATTAGAAATCTGATTTGCCAGTATTTATCTTGTATATCTCTGCTGGCAAAATTCTTTGGCCTAAAAATTCTGCTGTTAATCCCTGAGTGAATGAGTTTTATTTTTAAGTGTCAAATAAATTGCTCAACCCTTCTTTTTTTTATTACAGAACTCTGTAAAACTTGCCAGATGCTGCTGATGAGGGCTGGTTTATGAGGGTGCTTATCAATGGCCCAAGGTAGCATAGAAGTACAAGGTCAAGTAGGTTATTTTTTTTTGAATGTGCAATGTGATATTTTGTGTTTCACATTTATTTTAAGAGAGATAATGGACTATGTGAGGGCATTTTAAGTCTCCAGCTTTTTCTCCTGATAGTTTTGGGTTATTGTCTTTAAACAAAATTTGTTTGTTATGGTTTTTGGGGTTTTTTTCTTTATTTATTTTATTTTATTTGTGACAATGAACAATGATTGTCTGAAAATTGTCCTTTGTGTCTATGGGTACAGATCCTTTTGATCACACCCACTGCTCAATAATACTAAACAAGTGTTAACTGTCCTGCCAAGTTTGTCAAAAAACTATAGAACTTGGGCTAATTTCTTAGACTTCATTCAGTATGTTTGGTTTTGGTCACTTGCATAATCTGTGGTTCTTAGGGGAAATTAAAAAATCAGTGACAGATTTACAAGCTGTGGTGCTAGCTGTATGATATAATTTACTTCCATAATGAAAAGTTAACAACAATATGAAAAATTTTCATAAGGCATGGCAAAGACTGTAATTTTCACCAGCTTAGCCAGGGAAGCTCTTGAACCCTGTGCCAATCATTTCACATATATCCAGATCATTATTTTTTTGGAAATAGCACTTGGTGCCCGTTGAGGGCTCGTTTGCATAGGAATATTTTAATCTCTGAATTCTTTAGCTTTTGAATAGGAAAGAGGGGAGAGAAATAAGAAAGAAAGTATAACTTTGAAACAGCATCCCCACAACTTGAAACTTTCAGATTTCTCAGTGTTCTAGTGTTAAAAAATTGTTTGTCTGATTGTTTTGTGATAAATATCATCCTCTGGGTACAGTCTAGACAAGAGATATTTTAAATGGAAAGGCGCCCTTCCTTCTCTCTATTGCAAGAATGTAACAATCCAATGTTGGGGTTGTGGTTTAAAGGAAACTAAACCCTTACCTTTTGACTATTGAATTATTGGCATGACCTCCTAATAAAGGGTTGGAAAGGGGTTTTACAGTTCTTACATCCAGGAATTTTTCTGGTCCCTCCACTTTAGGGGAGGAAGTGAGGTTGCTCAGGGAACTTGGTGACTGCAGTGGAGGAGCTGGTGGACAAAGCCCTCATCCAATTTTTCTGGCAGTAAAGGATGCAAAAGAGAGTCTCCAAGAAGAAGTGATAAATTTGACAGCACTCATGTGGCTAGTCTCAATGAAGGGAAACAGACATCAGAAAAACAGAGCAATTTTATTTTGTCATGACTTAAATAATAATCTTCTAGTTCCATTAATTTAAATGAAATAAAAAAATAAATATGTACCCTTTAGCAATTTAAAGCCACCATCTACATTTTAGCTACTCAATCAGTTTATATATTTGAGTGACATTATATAGAAAAATTAAGTTAGACTAGGTTAGACTAAAAAGGGGAAAATTGTTCCTTACCTCATTCTTTATTGTGCAAGCTGACACAGTTTAATGAGGGCAAAGGAAGTTATCCAAGGAATTCAATTTGGCTCTACACACAAAAACCAGAGAGGCAGATCTGTAGCATGAATTTCAAAGCTATGCTTCAGAACAGCATTTATATGCACCTGCATGAACAAGAATTCTTATTTCCAAGTGGCTGGTTTTATGTTCACTAACTGCACATAGTGTTTGTCCACTCACCTGTGTACTCCTCTTGGGAGATAGCATGAAATTTCCAATGAAGCTGTTGGTTACTTCCATAAAGTTGATCTGGAAGTATGAGACAGATAATGTCACCCTTCGAAGAGCCTGCTTTTTTTACTACCAGTAAAGTAAAAGATACCATACCTTGCTTAGGAAATAGCACTGTGGATTTTTTCTTTCTCTTTGCAGCTACCTGCACTGTGGTTTATTGATTTGCCTTCATTACAATGTGGCTGTGCTTTGCCTAGATACTGTATATCCAAATTTCATCTTAAAGCTGAATGTAGTATTTTTTTTTTTTTTTGGCTGAGTTTTGATGTTTTCTACTTTGCCCAGGATTTGAAAAGGAGGGCAAATGCTATTTTATGAGAATATGTGATCTCAGGTCAAAAACCAGGATCATCTCTAGAGTGCAGACTGACAGCATATTTCTTTCTCCTTAAATTCTGAATACTACATAATAATTTCAAATTAAAAGTGGATTCAAATCCAGGTCACTGGAAATAAACAGCTAACATTTTTGTAAAAATGGTCATGTAGAAATTTACTGCACTTTGTTCTGACCACTTTAAACAACCTGTCGTTGCTAGAGTCAAAGCAGGGCTGAACCATACAGATTTAAATGTTGACGCAAATCAGTGACAACATGAATTAATAAATATCTTGTTAGAGATACGGAGAAAGAATGTTTATTTTAGTACATTCAACTGAACTATAAAGATGGATATATGATTCCTCCTGAAGTATGAGCCTCATGTGAGCTGAGTTTTAGGATTGTATATAATGACAGTATTCCAGAACAAGTTCAGTTAGTTCACAGATAAACTAAAGTAGTAGCAGCAGCAGTTGTAGTAGTAGTAGGTGCAGCATCCTGTCAAAAGATTATATTCTTGGTATGTGTTCAATGATAAAAATTCGGAAATAATGTAATATTCAAATACACATGTGTTCAATGCCAGCACTGTAAAACTTCTGCTTTTGTTGTATCTTGCCTTCACTAAAACTTCACTAAAGGATGATTTAGTATAAATATATTTAAACTGCATTTTTATTATCTAAAATCAATGGGCAAAGTTCTGTTAGTTTGAGATAGTAATTTGAGACTGTATAAACAGTATGAATATGTGGACATTTATTGACAACAGGAGATAAAATTGGAGCATTTACTTGTCATATGCTCTCTTTTTACATTTTTTTAGGAGAGAAATATGCATGCCTGTAGCTTTTGAAGGCAAAACAAAAGGCTGATACTAAAAATTGAGTTTGTCCTGTAAACCTGTCTGTGACCTGAAGGAAAGGTAGGTCTAGTCACAAGCAGCTGTCTTAACTGGATTTTAACAGGCTTTTGATCAAAATCCCATAAATCTTCGTTGTATTCATGGCAATTGTACTTTGTCTTGTATGAGCCTGAGGCCTTTATGTACCTGAGATTAGGGAAATGGGATTTCTGTCCCACATTATTCCTGGACAATGCACCCTGCTGTGTGCTGCTGCAAAAATAAAATCTATAGAAGAATCCCCCAAAGTTTTGAGGAATCCGTTTAATAAATCATGTAAAAAGGGAAAAAGGGATCCCCTAAGCCAAAGGGAAGTGATGGGGAGTGTGTGGGTTCATCTGGTCAGAGTCATGTAAAGCAGTGTTTACTCTTCATTTTACATATCCTCTATGTGGTGATATGACATCATTCCCTATAAAGTTAGGAATACAGTGCACACATAACCACAAGTTTGTACGAGATGCAGTGAATATCCCATGAGAGAGGGAACATGACATAATTTAAAGTTGGAACCTGGAGTGATTTATGAAAGTCATTGTCTTACTGATGTAGATACTTTCCATATGCTGTTGTAAAAACTCAGTTTTGTATTGTATGTGTAAAATGTGTAGTAGATTAATTTCAATACAACTTTCTTTCTCCAAAATGTTTTGGTTTTAAAATGTTGATGTGTTTTTTATCTCTAGTCTGTGATATACAACTGTATTTTTATGGGAAGAACACTGTAAAGTAAAAGATTTTGAGGTGACTTTGCTAAAATTTGGAGTGATGGACAATAAGTGCTGCAAGTGCTTTTGATGCTAAAACAACCCATTGCACTGGATTGATGGCTTGACTTCTGTGCCATACTTAGCTGATATGGAGTATGCCCTGTCCCATGCTCGAAGCCCTGAAGGTACTGTCCTAATATGGAAGGAAGAGAAGAATTTTTCTCTTACCAAGCGTAGCCCATTATAATTCTACCTAATTTTATTTTGGAAATTATTTAAAGATGGATCTAGTTACATTAAAATTATGTGATGGTAACATGACTTCTAAAAAGACATTACTGCCTGAGGCATTAAAAGATTAAATTTATTTTACCATATCATATAAAATGATTTTATTGCAGGGAGACTTATTCCAGTGGTTGCTTAGTAAGTGAATGGACATTTATTTAATCAAATAAATCAACACCACCCATGGCAACCTGCCCCAAAAGTACCTGCTGAGGAGAGATGGATGAAGAAAGCATGAGGAAAAAGTTATCTGGTTTGTGCTGTGTGTTTCTGCTTGCAATTTCCTAGAATTTATTCATTGTTCACCATTATTCACTAAACAGTGTCTGCAGAGTACTTTGCCTTGTAGTTAGTTCAGAAGCAATTTTTAGTGAGTATTCAACATACACTTCAAGCAGAGATTATTTGTCATTAATATGGGGGTCAGGTTTTATTCTTTGTGCATGATTCCTTACTCTAAAGAAGTTCATTGATGACAAATGAGGCTCCTAAGTATTACTGGGATGCAAATTAATAATAGCATGGATTATGATATCCTTTTAGCTTTGTTTTAGACCTTTCATAATGATCTCCATAGACTTCAGTGGTATTCAGACCAAGCCCTAAAGTATATTTTTCAGCACCGACATGTGGGACAGACACTTTAAAATACATTAGGCACATTTTCTGTACTCTTTTTTAATTAATCTTTATTTTGTGTCTTTGTCTATCATTAAAGTTTTTACTAAGATAGCCATAGAAAATGAATTGCAAAGAAGACATAAATCCACCTAAAACAAACAACTCAAATTCCGTTAGAAATTGTGAACTTTCTTTTCCTGCAAATGCAAACCAGGGTTTATGTTTTTAGACCTTCTCCCACCTACCTATCTTGTAAGGCTTTTTAAATGTGAAGTTGTGTGAAATAGCATAAACCAGACTCATGCGTACCGAGAGCTCATTTTGTAATTGTTTAAAATGTATTTTCAGAAACATAAAACACCATCAGTGCTGCAAACCAGCAATTCAGTCCCTTGATTAAATGCATCACAAAGAAGCATGCAGCTGGAGCACCAACTGCGTTTCTTTGGTTGGTTTCTCTCCTCGCTGTGCAGCTGCAAAGCTGGGGCGGGTGCAGAGGGCTGGGCTGAGCATGCTGGTGAATGGCACAGTAGCAATCCTTTGGACATTCTTTAATTGAATCCTCTGCACTGCTAATGTGTGGGTCCCCCATGGCTCTCCAGACCCCCACGCTGCGTGAGCTTGCTGCTGGGAGGGCAGAACAGATGTGGCTGTAAAGCTTTAACATCTGTGGTAGCCACAAGTGGTTTGCTGGGTGAGCTCTCCAGCAGGTAGGACAGCCTGTTCCTCAGCTCTGATATCATTAGCCAGAGCCACTGCTGCTCACCCCCTGAGGATTGCTAATGGATCTTTTGGGGCTTGGGAAAAGCTAGCCAGACAAACAAGTATTCTCTTCAGAGCCTAAAGAGCAGGACAAACAACTCTTTCTGAGGCAGCTGTGGAAGCTGTTTCTCCATGCCGAGGGATACAAGGCACATTTGCTGGCAGAATGAAATTTCTCCACCGGCAGGAGACTGGAACAAGGCACATGGGATTCTTCCACTCTCAGGAGAGTATCTGAAGTGTGAACATGAAGCGATGGGACAGAATGCTGTCTCTCTGAGTGGCATGCAGTGATGCAGTGCTTGTTTTCAAGCCTGTTTACCAGAGATCAAAGTGTTATGAGCATGTCAGACAGCTAATTTAAAATGAGTCCGTGGTTGCATTTCCATCTTTATCTGGGTGCTTAAAGTAATTTATCATCAGCTGCTTTCTTCTGCCTGTAGGAGCACTGGAAATCCCATTCCAGTCTACCTCATATTCTAATATCAATCAGTTTCATTTTTCTCTCCATGGGGGATATGTCTAACTAGAAAAATAGGAACTACACATGACAACTCTGGGAGACCCTCTTCTAAGTGCAGTCCCCCCAAGGCAAGGACTGCACCTCTTCTTGTCTCTAGTTTGAACTTACCTTCTGGTGGATATTTTTCTGTTTAAATGTGTTTTCTGTTGTGCCACTCTTTTTCATCGAGGCACAAAAGCATTATCTTTTCTGATGCTGTAATGAGTCTTTTCAGTAGCTTCAGGCAAAATGAAAGTGGGTCCAAATTCATCCCCAGCATGGAATAACTTCAGTTGTCTCAGCTGAAGAAGTTGCGAGGTGGTTTTGGTTTTTTTTTTTTCTTTCTTGACAGTGCTCCAATCATGAACCCGGCGGTTGTTTGAATCTTTGCTTTGACGCTTTGTCCCTGGAAGGAAAACCCCAGTTAAAGCTGTGCAGGCCACAGAAGGTTGTTTTTCCAGCTCCGGGCCGGTACTGGCCCCTGAGCGCGGCCCCTGTCCCGGCCGCAGCGCGGCGGCCCCGCGGCGCAGCAGGCGGCGCCCGCGCCCGCACCGCGCCCTTCCCTGCGCCCCTGCCTGGAACCCGCACCGCGCCCTTCCCTGCGCCTCTGTCCGCGCCCCGCACCGCGCCCTTCCCTGCGCCCCTGCCCGCGCCCCGCACCGCGCCCTTCCCTGCGCCCCTGCCCGAGCCCGCACCGCGCCCTTCCCTGCGCCCCTGCCCGCGCCCCGCACCGCGCCCTTCCCTGCGCCCCTGCCCGAGCCCGCACCGCGCCCTTCCCTGCGCCTCTGCCCGAGCCCGCACCGCGCCCTTCCCTGCGCCTCTGCCCGAGCCCGCACCGCGCCCTTCCCTGCGCCTCTGTCTGGAACCCGCACCGCGCCCTTCCCTGCGCCTCTGCCCGAGTCCGCACCGCGCCCTTCCCTGCGCCCCTGCCCGCGCCCGCACCGCGCCCTTCCCTGCGCCCCTGCCCGCGCCCCGCACCGCGCCCTTCCCTGCGCCTCTGCCCGCGCCCCGCTGCCTTCGGGGTCCTCGAGAAGTGGGAGAGATGGCGAATAAATAACGAGAAGCAAGGAAACCTTGGCATCAGTGAAGTTAGATTGGGTATAGATTGGTTATTCGCTTAGAATGCCTGGGATCCAGGAAAGGACGTGATTACTATTCCTAATGGCCTGTTCTCAGCAGGAAGCCCTTTCCAGTATAGGCAACTGCATACCTAACAAAGGCATTCAATTACAATGAAAAAAATTACATGGATTGATGGAAATCCACAAAAGAAAATAATTAAACTATAGATTAGCATAATAGTTGCAGCTTTTTACACAAAGGCCAATGGTATAACTGAATTACAGTATGCTGTGTTTGATGCTATTTTTTTTTTTTTTTTTTTTTCTTCTTTCTTCAGGAAAGGTGTTCAGCTCTCCTGTGCCAAGCAGAAAAGGCTTTCAGGAACACGCTGCTAACTTTTCAGTTCAATCTAGAAACAGCATAACTTCATTTTACCCTGTTTATCAGAACACGAGGAGTTTGGCAGTGCTTTTATACTGATTGCCTCCTCTAGTGCCCAAAACAGGGTTAGGCAGCTCAGATACTTAGGGGCCTAATGAATGATTTGCAGCATTAATAATGCAGATCTGATAGGTTTCGGCTCTCTGTGCAGTTAATGGAGAAAGTAGATGCAATTCCTCAGGCACAGAACACTGTGCACCACAAATGCATATTTCACAAGCATTATTTTGGCAGTAGTTTTCTGTTCTTTGAATTAGCACTCACTGCCTCCCAGTGCTTGATAATCCCCTCCCGTCTTTTTTATAAAGATCTTCTGAAATAACTGGTGGGAAGAAGTAAATGCTAATAGAGAAGCCCTAAGATAATAAAATTAGACAACTCTATAAAAAAGGGTGAAGAGAGAAGCTGATCTGTCTTTCTGGGTCTAAAAAACATAATTTGCAAGCAGGGTCAATGACAAAAGCACTGACAGGAATGTCTATCAAATGTCCATCCTGGTGCCATCCCAAGCATTTACTGTAGTCATGATTCACCTCTGTGGCCCTGGAAAATAAGGAATTGAGCAGACTGTAAGTGCTCTAAAGATATGATAAATGAAGTGACTCCTCTGACATTAGCCATAATAACAAAGAGGACTCCAGCTATAAAATAATAGTGCATTGCAGGATTATTCTTGCAAATCAAGATATAAAAAGAGTTAGAAAGATGTATGTTTAACCATGTTTTGTGTGAGGGTGTATTTTTGTTTTATTTTTGTATGTCAGAGAGATTTTTACGTGTGGTTTACATTTCATTTCTGTCACAAGTGCTGGTTTCTAGTCCTATTGTCAAGTCACCAGAAAACAGGAGAAATGTGTTATAGAAACATATAGAGCAGTAAGAGAGTTTCTACTGATGGGTGAGAGCTGTATTCAGTCAGGAGTCTGACTTCTAGACTACCTGTCTGCAAAAATATTTCCTCCTTTCACTTACTGTTGTGTAATTACTTCCTGAAAACCGTTTAAGGTGATTACACAGTCATCCTCATAAAGTATGATTTTTTTCCAGAAAGATATCAGATATTTGGTAGATGATCAAGCATGTTTTACAAGATTTGATTAGTCTGGTATCTAAAAGTACACTATCTGTGTAGACAAACAATACTTTTTTGTATCTAACTTTGCCATACTTACCCTGTGTCCTCTCTCATGACTTGGAATGGAGGCAGCCTGGTCTCAAGACACTGGACACTCTGCCTGAAGGGACATGATCTGAACCCCAATTTCCTGGATGCATTGTTGGCAAATATATGCTAATGATCTTGCCAGTCCATTGAAAACAAATTATAACTTATCATTCTCCTTTTAGAGGAAAAGGAATTAATAACTTTGACTTTTCCTTTTCTGGATTTTAGAGAATGGCCTTAATACCTTTTCCTGGCCTTCCTTCATTGTTGAGTATCAGGCTTGATTCCCTCTGCTTTCCATTCTGTATAGATATTACCCTTTGTCCTGAGAAGCTGCAATATATTACCATGTCACAAGAGTGACACTTAAAATCTATTTGTTAAAAAAATAAATAATAGGTGACTCTAGTAACTTTGCTGAAAGCTCCTGCCCAAAAAGCACTTCACCCAGAGCCATAGTATTGAACTAATTGTGTAAAAATAATTACAGAATATACAACCCTCAAAACTAAACTCAAATAAATAAATGGCACTGTTCTATTACTAAAAGGATATAGAATTTAAAAAATCACCCAGACCCCAAAATCTGTGCCTGTTTTTTGTTATCAGTGCACATTGCCAGTCAGGAAAGGCTTCAGCATACAGAATGTTCTAAGTGTTAATAATTAAGTCTGTTCTAAGGAAAAAATAGTATTCTATGGTGTACAGTTGAAACTTCGAGCCTACCACAAATCCCAGAAGCTCACATTCCCAAAACAAATGATCTCCAGCAAATACCAAACAAAAATAACTTTTCAACAGAAGATGTCTCTGGAGTGTAGAAAAATACCAGCTCTCTTAGGACAGTCATGCAGGAGAAAGTTAGTAAATAGTCATCATAAACTCCAGCTTCTTCTTTGAGCTCAGCCAATAACCATCAAGCCTGGGTGGTGGCAAGAGGAACAAGATTATTTTCATTTTCTCTATGTGACAAATTCCTCTGTTCTCCAGATTAAATGAAATAAAGCCTTCCACTGCATCTGGTGTAATAAAATTATTCTACTACCCCCTTCTAGTCCAGATGAGAATCAGAAATGAACACTTTTCCCTTACAGCTGCTGCTGCTGCTTCTTTTGATCAAAATTGCTCTGTGTTCTCAGTGACTGTAAATCTGAAAGAGGAAGTGTTTTTAGGAGACAGAATAGACATGCATCACCCTCTTTGGTAAGCATTCAGGGCTTTCTGTACCCTGGGGATTGCAAAAAAATCTCCCAGCATATTTCAAGGTCTCTGATGTTGCTCTATATTAATGGGATTGTCCACATCAAAATCTCCAAGCATATCATGGATATTATTCAGTCCAAATGAATTCACAATTAAGAGTTCAAACAATTCAAAATCCAAGATATTTTTTTTTGAGAATCTTAATAGCTCTCACACTACTAAGCTGTTACCAGCTCAATCCAGAAAGGAATGAATAATGCTTAAACCATTAAGTCATTAGGGTTTTTGAGGAAATGGAAAGCATCCACCCTATCTAAGAAATCAGCTCCATAGAAATTGTTCCATTGTCAAACACTCTGGGAAAGCAAGTCCATTATTTTGTTGTGGCTTTTTTTAAGTTAGCAGGGTTTCATCAAGACAGATTGTTTTTTTAACTGGGCAGTATTATGTACTTTCCACGTAAACTGAAAAATAGGATGCATTCATGTCAAGTGCTGTCACATGGGCTGCATTCCCAAATGAGACCATTCCTACAAATAATTGGTGACCATGAATTCTCAATACCTGCAGCAATAACACCTCAAGCTATTTATCTGGCTCTCTGCCATCTCAGAGTATCCAGCAAGGATACTGGGTACATGATGCATTTGAATGGAGGTAGCATCACAAGTAGGCAGGAGCCTGAAAAGATGAAGGTGAGGAGACATTATAGCCTCATGGATTCATAATGGGTAGACTGGACTTCATGAAGTCCCAGCTTAGAAGGAAATTTTTAAATATTTTGCCATATCTCTGGTTTATCACAGGAGACACACTTCATTCAAATATCCATTTTCAAGTCCAACAACTTTGTATAAAGAACTTCAGACCAAGCAGGAGATTAATTCAAGGCAGAAAAAAAAAGCAGTACTTGAGGCTCCTGTAGTGACAGAAACCCAAGTGAGCACTATATTCCTCAGTGATCTGTGAGGCAGAAGAACTGTCCCCACAGTCTTACACAGTTCAGCCTGAGGGGAAAATAATTTTATGACATCAAACTTAGTGATTGCCCTGGTCCCAAGAATTAAATTAATATAAGTTTCTATTTGACTCTGTAAGATCAAGTGTGCCTTACATCTTTGCCATGTGCTCATAGTTTTCTTGGCTAATACTGGCCACTAGAAAATTCTTTTTGTGCATAAGATTCTTGGGGTACCAACTCAAAAATTAGGCAGTACAGAAAGTATTTTTTTAGAATCTGCTAGCTTTTGGACAGCCTGGGATGATGTGGAAGGAAGATGAACACATGGCAATAGGTCCAAATTCACCCAGTTTCACACCTGCCTGAGTTTCATAGCACTGGCTGAAGAATAAGTAGTTTGGTTTGTTATTTATCCTTATTATCTTTAACTCAAACTATGATGAAGTAATATGCAAACAGGATATTTGAAAGAGACAATACCCGTAAAGACTTCTTAAAAGTGTAGGTTGAGGAATGTAAGAAAATTTCTGGTATTTTGTACCAATATAAAACATGTAAAGCATCTCTTTCATTTGAAGAAATTGATGTGGGTAGTCAGCAATTCTCTCATCTCAGAAAAAAGCCCTTCCTGATTGAATTCATAGCCAATATATTTTTTTTTTCTGAAAGTGATTTAGAGGCATCATACACATTCAGACTCCTCTCAGTACTCTCTCAGCAAGGAAATTGTCTCCAACTTACTCAGGAAGCAGTTTTGAAATTCCTCCTATTAAACACAGTCCCGGTTTTTGGAGGTGTGAGTTCTTTGACAGGATCTACATCTTCTGTGCATGACTGGCCTGCACAACATTCTCTGGCTATGATTTTCCTTTTCTATGATAAGCAGACAGTTAAACACTGAGGGCTTTGAGAAGAGCAGCACCCAGTATTTTTCTCGAACAGCAAGTGAGACCAGAGATACAAGAAAATTCCCTGTTCCCCTCAGGGAATCGGGTTTACCTGACCCAGTGTCTCATCTCTGGCAGTATTCCACATCTGGTGCTTTTGATGAAGATGGAAAAAACTCCTATGCTGTGGAATATTGGGCCAAATAAATATATTTATATCACTATGTAACTTAGGACAGTGAAGTTACAAACTCATTGAAAGTTGTGGGAAGAAGGCTGAGTGGTGTTCTCCAGGCATGGGAGTTTAAAGAGTCAGAAAGTGAGATAGAGGTTTCTGGAGAAGTCAGGGGTTTGAGAAGCATCAGACTTGAAAGAAAGACACAGAATTTGTTCTACTGCCTCTCAGTGAATGTCCTGTCTCGCCTGCTGCAATCTTTGTTACCTTGGAGACAGTACTTTTCATCTTTTAATAGAATTTTTAAGGCAGTTAGGTGAAATAATTGGTAATCTTTTCCATTACTAGAAGACTTTCTTATTATCTTAATTACAGTTTAATTTGGAACTTCAAGACCTTGAACCTGTGTGTTTCTGATGGGAACAGGATTTCTAATTCTAAGGTCAAAAATACCTGTAAATTTCCTTAAGATTTTCCATGTTAAAGGTTTTGGGCTTGAGATTCAAACAAATACAAAAAGGTAATTTCCTTCCAAATTGTCCTCCTTTTGAAATGCATGTCAATACTTCCAGATTTTTCTATTAAAAATACCCCAGCTAACTATTTTTGATTGGGTCTGTTCCAGTTTCACTGTCAAAAATATTAATATTCCATAATTGGTGTCTTGTATTCTATAAAAATCCACCTGCCTTCCGAGCAGCAAAACCTCTTAAGAATTGTTTAGCTAAGGATTTTGTTTTAATACCTCATCTATTTCATACTGTCCATTTGAAAATCATGCTGTTGGTTTTTTACCTTTATGGTTTTACAGTTAACCTCTCGTGATTTGATCTATTTCATAATCATTCTTATGTCTAGAATATCAAGGAGTTTCCTCCTTTTTGTGTGTCAAGGAGTGATTTATACATGTGCTTTCCAGGGAGCAGTGTTAAGGCTATATCTTCCTTTTCCTGCTGCTCCAGAAACCAGGAAATTTCTACTTGTTTCTGGTCCAACATTATTCAGGGTAAGATACTGTTAAAAACATGTATGATGAAGCAGTTCACAAATTACAGGATAGTTTTATGGATAGTCATATAATAAAACGCAGATATTTAATCTGTACTCAGTTTTCACTGATGCTTGTTAGAATATTCTTTAGAGCAGAAGAGAAAAAACACTTTTGAAAATGCCACTCTGATTACAAGAATGAAAAATTGATCTGAAGATTTGTGGCAGTATCCTGATTTCAGCTAGGGTAGAGTTAATTTCCTTTCAGTAGCTGTTCCAGTACATGTTTTTGATTTGGAATGAGAGTGGTGTTGATAAAACTGATGTTCTAGTTTTTTTGTTAAGTCATGTTTATCCTGAGTCAAGGATATTTTTCCTTGGCTCATGCTCTGCCAGTGAGGAGGTACACAAGAGAAGCTGGGAGAGGTGACCCAAACTGACCAGTGGGATGTTCCACACCACGTCATGGCCAGCATCAGCTGGGGGAGTTACCTGGACTGGAGGCCAGCCTGGGTCTGGGAAGGGGGCCTGGCACTGGTCAGTGGCTGGTGAGCAATTGCACTGTGCATCACTGGGTTTTCCCATTTTTTTACCAATATTATCATTTACCATTATTGCTGTGTTTTACTTTATTGTCTATTATGCCACTAATCTTATCTCAACCTACAAGTTTTACTTTGATTCTTCTTCCCAATCCACTGAGGTGGGGGGTAGAGAGGGAGGCTGAGTGAGTGGCTGCATGGTGCTTAATTTCCAGCTGGGCTTAGAACATGACAGGAAGATAGACCAGGAACTAAGTTTATCTTGTTCAAAGCATTCACTAGATTTTAGGATTATGGTGACTGTGTCAATTCTGACTTATGAATATGGTAAACTGGGTACAAATTGAGGTGTGTATATTTGCTTTGTTGCATCTTATAGGAATGAGTGTTAGTATTTATGGAGATGTGTACAGATTTTGGAGAAAAAGAATAATACAGCTGTCATTGTGTATGAGATGTGAACTTTGGACATTGAAGGAACGAGACAAAAATAATTTAGTTGACTGTATGTTACATGGATTCTAGTGTAAGATAGAGTCTCTGTATTGGAAAAACATTGGCATCTCTAGCTGAGAAAGCTTTACATTTGCTATATTATTTGCAATGAGTGTAAAATAAATAGCTTGAACAATATGGATTAAATTAAAAGGAAAAAGTCAAAATCCCCAAAGGAAGTATTTTTTATTATAATAAACACAATCAAGATTTCAGGAAGAAGTATGTACAACTGGCTGCAACTTCAAATTATAAAAGAATAAAATATCCTGCAAAATGTAGTGTTAAATGTCTAATGAAAGACAGCACATTATGTAAATTCTACTTGGTTTTTCTCCTCAAAATGGAAGAGGAGCAAATATAAAATGTCTTTTTGTCTGGTTCAGGCATAATGCCACTGAGAAGATGGAAAGCCCAAAGAAAGCTCAGCTCAGCTCAAATTTTATGCACCTATGTGGCGTCCTATGTTAGTAATAGTGATCTGTAACTAAATAATTTTGCAGTCTTGTAAACTGTGCTAGAAGAACACCTGTTATTAATGGTAATGTCTGCACAAAAATGGTTTAAGGAAACCATTAAGGATGATAAATGACATTGGAAACATAGAAAGAAGATAACCACTCATTTTTCAGTGAGCAGTTGCATCTCTGTAAGAACATAGCTTGTCCTCATTGCTCAATATGAGAGTATGGCTCAAGCATTTGTGTGTTTGGGAAAAAAATTTGCCATTTTGCAGAAATGACACTTGAGGAAGAATGTGTCCTGTTTTACTGTTACAGTGTTTTAAACCAAAGGCATTTTCAATTTCAGTGTGATCCAGAAGGCAGACACTTTCAGTGCTTGTGGAGACTCAACAAATGTAATTTTTATGTCAGAAGATCCTTCAGGTTAAGGGGGTGTTTATTGGTTGTAAATGGCCATATGAATATGTAAGCTGGTACAATAAAATTTAGTCTATGACAAAAGAGAGGAGTTTCTCTGTTGCACTGCAGGTAATGTTTCAATGGTCTAACCTGAGCATTATTTCTGCACAGGGAGGAAAAATGGACCTCTTTCAAACGTCTCTAGTTTTCATTTTTTCCTTTCTTTTTGCATTTATTCGTATTTCTGCAAATATTTTTAATAATCTTTTCCATTTTTTGAGACTATTGATTGAGTCCTGGAGATACTTCTACAGTCAGAAACTTCCATCAGGGAGATGTTTCCCCTTCTGATATTGTGAAGCAGCAAATGATGAGGTAGGCAGTGGTTTATGTGAGGACAACACTGCTGAATGAAGCAGATGGAGGCAAAGTGCAATAAAAATCTGTTTTGTTGTACTTTAGTCTCCACTCCAGGGGCATCCCTGACTATTTGCTGCAGGCAACTTCTGAATGCCTTGTGGAACAAAGTTGCAGCTTGTCCCAGTGGCCAGAGACAAGTGTAAGGCTGGAAATGAATAATTTTTTCTTGGCTAAGCAAAACGGATACCCTCTGAATAGGCTTGAGGTGCCTGCTATCTACACATGCCTCTCACAGGTACATACAGAGATTTTGCTGAAAGCAAGAGATGGCTGGGGGAGTAAAAAGTTCATGCCACGAGTGCTTTCTTCCTGTGACTTGACTGTGGAAGCACAAGATGGATGCTCCACATGTGGAAGGATTTCAGGAGCACTGGCTGCTATTTGGAACATTGCTGGAGCACACAGTCCCAAATATGAAAGTATCGGCTAATCTATGCAATATTTGTATTCAGAAGATACTATACATGACAAACCATGTATATTTGTAAATGCCTTGTAAATGTTTTAATTGACTTTAGATTTTGCCCAGATATTGCAGGTGAAAGAAAAGAGCATTGGAGCAATTAAAATATACAATTTTTTCATTATTATTTTGTTCCGAACTTCCAAAGAGCAAAGCAAACAGAGGTTTCTCAGACCAGCCAGAGGAAGAAGGGTTGTCATCATTCTCCTTTTGCCAAATAGCTCACAGGGTAAGGAATGCTTTGAAGATTCTGTCTCCTGCAAATGTGATGTAACCAGCAAGATGAAGTAGGCAGACCAGATTACAAACATCTCTGAGAAGCTGTCAGGGTTTCTCAAGTGTAGGAGTGGTGTGATACCTCCTATCAGATCATACTGAGGAGAGTACCACCCTGCACTGACCTCCTTAAACCCTCCTGCTCAATCTTCTCTCTCTCTTGAGAACTCCCAGGATGCATGGTCTTGGGTTAGGAAGGTGAGGGAAGAGGGGAAAATCCCCAAGTCTGAACACAGAAAGAATCTCTAAAATGTTTACAAGACAGCAGCCAGGTGTCTTTGCAGTCAGGCTGGATGGGTTCAGCTGGGGAGGGGTGTTTCCCATCCTCTTTCAGGACTTCCAGCTGCAGCAGAGCAGAGCAGGAGGTCGAGCTGTGAGGAGGAGAGGCTTCCCTCCTGTGCTGGGAGAGGTCTCTTGGTTTCCAGTGTTGCTTTTGCTTACTTCCCCTGGCATTCCTCTGGGGTGGTGGAAAGGTAGCTGTTTCTCTTTGTGCCACTGAATTGAATTAAGCAGCTGTCCTTCAGACTGGCTTCAGCAGGACAGCACAAAGAGGGGCTGAAGTCTGGCCTAAACCTGTATTTTGCTGTGCATTTCTGAAGTTCAGGTTTTGTCCTCTTACATCTATATAAATTATTTGGGCCTTTTCTGTGTTTGGATATGACACAGAGGGGAAGTTAGCTAGACATTACACTTTATTTCCTTTCTCGCCCCATCTTTTGACATTTTTAAAGTGATTGACTGGAAGGAGTATAAAGAGGATGTATTAATATTTAACTATGCTGCAACAAATAATTGATGCTTTTAAAGTTTTCTTTCATTCAGACTGGTCTGGAGCTCTCTAGCCTAGTTTATTTTTGATTATAGAAATTCATTTCACTTAAATCATTCTATTATCAGCAGGATCTGCCCACATTTGGTTAGACTAAATAGCTCTATAAACCACAGTGTTTTTTCCAATTGCTTTGAATCAAAGTTGCATTAGCAAAAAAAAAAAAACACTTTTGCTGAGGTTGGCCTGGATCTTATTAATGCATAAAATTCATATTAAGGGGTCTTTAATGTGTATCTGTGATGCTGTGCTAGTCACAGCTTTATCTTAGTTTTGAGAAAAGTCTACTGAAAGTCTCTAGTCTTCCCACTTACAGTCTTGTTCATGCTCATAACTTGCAAGTTTCTACTGCTCTTTTCTTTTGCCACTCTCTTGATCAGCAGTGTCCTTTAGTCCTTTGGTGCTTTACAAACTCTTATCTTCTGGCAGGTAAAGCTTACAGGTCAGAAATGAGAAAAATATGTCTTATTGTTTCAAACAGCTGCATTTATGTTGTTAATATATCTGCTTTTACTGAATGGCTTCATACTGCTATGTAAGACATGTTACATTCATTTTATGAATCCTTCATGGGTCTCGTCTGACCTCGTAATTGTATATGCCATCAAATGTTGAGGGGGTCTTGAGGAGAAGGGGTAAGTTGCTGGGTTGTAAAATTGGGGTGGTCTTCAAGTTTTTTGATGCTGTAATATTGTTTTGTGAATTACTCCAACAGTAGGAAAAAGAGATACAAGTTGATTTCAAGGTTATTTTCTGTACAGCTCTTCAAGAGAGAATTGATAAAATACCTTAGAGCTACTGAGAGAAGGACCTCTGAGTGACACTAAAAGGGTTTTAAATCTGTGCTTAACACTACAGTTTTGCACATAATACCGAGATTAGAAAAGGTGATAAAAGCCTTCTGTATATTTACAAGGCCATTTTTTAACACTGGGTCATGTTCTGAATCCCTCTGCTCCTGCCAATAATTGCATTCAAGTATTGTGATGGATTTACAGAACTGCATCTTATCTTTTAAGAGCATTAAGCAGATGTCAAAAGTCAGAGAATCCCCATGGTTGTGTTTATTTATTTATTAGTATATTGTCTTCTAAAGTGTTTTTGTTGTTCTTGGTAACTAGTAGTATTGTCTGTGGTCTGATCTCCACCAATCTCCCCTGTTCTATTTACGTATCTGATTAGTTCCTGTATGAGAATGTATTAATATGTTAGTTGCTCTGTAAGTTCCTAACTTGCATGCCATGTGTTTATCCTGTTGGTGGTCTTAACTTTGGAAATGCAGGAAGTTTTTTACTGCTTCATGGCACTGCAGATCATATCTTGTATCTATTGAAATTACTCCTCCTCCTCATTTTGTTCCTGCTTTAATTGGCTGAAGTACCAAATTAACACACAAACAATTTTAAAAATTTATTCCAGGGGAGAGATAAATGACATTTAATCTCTTTGAGACTGCATCTGTATTGTATTAATAGATTGAATTCAGGATCCTGTCATTCAAAATATTATTTTTAAGGTACTTAAAGTTGTCTTATCTTTATGGACCTCTGCTTCAGCATAAATAACCCTTGAGACAGCGCTGAATGTCTGAGGTTGGTGCTCAGAGAGAGGGCCATATTAGATGGTAAGTACCTAAAATAACTTGCTTTAAAATATATTTTATATTGTACATTGCTAAGTAAAGTCATCTCATCTCTGGTTATTACTTTTAATGTAGGCTTCAGGTTGGGAAAATGAATAAGAATCATTATGCACTATACTTCATGCTGAAATGTCATGTTCTGCAGGCATTGGCTCTTTCTTAGGCTACCAGTGTAATGTGGCCCAACACCCTGGGGTTAAATTCTGCCCTCTGGCAAAACAGTCCTATATCATGCTGACAAATGTATTACTGCATAAAAAAATAAATGAAGTGTAGTTTTCTCTGTGGTAATCTTAACAATTCTAAGACATGATCAATTTAGATGTGTGAAGCAGAAATCCCTGTGTTCAAGGAAATTAACTGGGGTGTGGGAATGTTTCTTGTGCCTCCCATCATGTAAAGGATGTGTTGTGGTTTTATTGGGAACTGGCTGAAACAGCAGCTTTTCACAAGTGAGCTGGATCTGAGTCGAAATGGACAGCTGTTAGGAGAACACACATGGCACCTGCAGGGCATAGCTCCTCAGTTTGCTCTTTTGTTTAAAAGATCAAAATGGCTTTTCCTTAGTTTTAATGGGATTATGCCTCTATCTTTATTTGATCACACAAAGTTCTTGTTAGTTTCAAAACCTCTATCCTTATTGCTGCACATTAGACCTATGAATCCACACGTTTCTTGCACCCACTTTCCCATATGAAGCATCTGGAAACAGATTTGGATTTGTTACATGGAAATTCCAGGGAAAGTGAAGAAGTCAGCCTTGGATAAAAGGGAACCATAACTGGGGAAAGTGGAACTGAAAAAATCCTAGATGTAGGGGAAAAAGAAGTCCTACTGATGAGATATATATTATGCTGTGGAATAGTTTCTCCTGATTAAATCCTATCATTGAAGGTTTTCCTTTATTTAAATAATATATGTAAAAATGTTTTTGGAAGAAATCCTGTGTGACTGAGGATATGTTGACCTGAGTTCCAACCTTGCTCTGAAATTTCATATTTAGAAATCATCAATTAAAATAAATAACAATAACAGTTAAATTATCCTCTAATTTGTAGATTTTTAGGGCTTCCATATTGGGCTGATTGATCCAGTTGTTCAGTTGCTTGCCATCATTCTCACAGTGAATATGCAGTTATTTGCACATGTAACAACTTTGCAAGTCTAATTCCTGAGAGTTCACTAATTGTACATGTTTGATGGCTAAAAGTGCCTTATTTATGCCACAGTTAATTAGCTGTGTTGATTTGCAGGACATTAGCCCCAGTGCTTGAGCTAGGAACACTCCATTAATATGTCCTTTAATGTTATTGGGAAAGGTGAGCGTAGCTCCTGGTATAAACTATTAATACACTCTTATGTGTTCTCTGCAAAGGACTTTTGTTTTGATGATCAGACCTGGCTTTTCTGAAGAACTCTGCACCTCACATGTATTAATTATCTAGATGCTGAAGTGAGAAAATGTTACCGCATTTTAACAAGAACCCTTTTTCCATTTAAAAAAAATAGATGTTGCCTGCAGTTAAACATCAATAGTATGAACTTTCTGAAGACTTGGTTCAGGAAAACAAAAGAAAAAATAGCAGCTGTCATGGCAATAATAAGATCGACTTTTATAGTAAGGAAAAAACAGTTTCTGTGTCCACATTCTGCGGGCTGTGCTTTTCTTTCTCCTCTCTCAGTTATGACTCGCATGCTACATGCTGTAAGCAGTCCAACCTCACTAACAAACCACATTTTGGGATTGATCTAGGAGTTTCTTCTTCAATGTCATGTACAATAGGAGCAGGGGAATAAAGCACACTAATCTCCAGATGAATTTGGCATCTCTTACTCAAAAATAATTTTATTTTCCTTTGGACCCCCTTGAAAGTCAAGTTTATATAATAATGAACTCCAGGAAGGAGCTGGAGCTCATTTACTATTTGAATAGTACAAAACCTTTCAAAATAGGTTGACATTATTCAATATGCAGATAAAGAGAACTGGTATAAAACTGCTTTTTTCCTTCTTTTTTTCATAAATACTTCAGTTGTTTGTTACCATGAGAAGTAGAGATTAATTTACAAATTCATCTTTCCTATTCACAATTTCAGAATTTTTATTCCACTTGTCTCTAGGTACTGTGTGCAATTACTGTGCAGCCTGCCAGGAAGAGAGACATAATGAAATAAGAGTGTCCTTCAATTAACAGTGGCAGGTTGAATGGACAGTATGACCAAGAAAACATTTCCCACCCATCCTTCTGCAGAGCACACAAGTGTGATTAGGGACTGAGACATCCATTCTGCTGCCTGTTGTAAGGCCTAGTTATTTGAAACAACCTGCTTAGGGTGAGAAATAATCCTTAAAATAATTTCATAAGTGGACAAAATGTAGCCCACTTATGAAATGCAAAGCAGCCAGCCTGGAACTCCTGGATTTACCATGCTCTAAGAACTGCCACACAGATATGCTAATAAATTCTTACCAGATTATTATCTTCTGCAATTTGATTAAATAACTTATCCTTTATTTAAAAAATTACATAATTTCATACAACAAAAAGATTCCATTTGTATTTTCAAAGAAACTCTTTTAATCTGCAGTACAGAAGATTTACATAATTTTCAGTGACAAAACTAATCTGTACATAATTTTCTTTCTTTAAGAATCCCTGCATCAAATAACCTAAATTATTGAAGATCCACAACCACTTCTAATTGTTTATTTGATTTCTTTGGATCAAGCGATGTTCCAGTTTGCTTGAACACCACCCCAAATGTGTAGAAAGGGCAACTTCCAGTTTTTTCACAACAATTCTCTTAGGATCATCTGTATTCCTCAAGTGCTTTTATTGTTCTATAAAAAACAGCTTACACTAGGGATACACCTTAGCTCTATCTTAAGATGTCTGGTCCCTGATGAAAAGCTATAGGTCCATTTTGCTGTTCAGTCTAACTAATGACCAGTCACAATAATGAAAAAAATTAAAACTACTGATGATTCATCAGATTTCTTTTTTTTGCAAAATCAAGGCAATGCAACAGCCTAAGTCCAAATGTTTTCATTGTCCTTGAGGCTGTTGTTTTTATTCTATTTCCCTTTTTTCAAAGAATATTGTTTCTGCAAAGATGACAATTCAGGAAAATTCAGGAAAATTCAGGAAGCAGTGAAGCCTCACTTACTAAGAAGTCTCTGCTTTTCCATTAATAAATGGCATACTGTCTTCAGAAAAAAAATCTGCTTGGATGTGTACACATCAGAAGATATCAGTAATGAAAAGCCAAGAACAAATGTGGTTGCTTCCCTGAGTGAAGAGAAGGAGTCTGACACACTTACTGATGTTTTCTTTGTCTTTTATCTCTTGAGACCTGAATATTATTGTTCTCAAATCTGTGTTCCTCTCTTTGGTTATTGCAACAGTAATTGTTCAGCAACTGGACTGGGGATTGCTTATGTTGTGCATGGCTTTTGGGGTTTTATATTGCTTTGGGAGATCCTTCCTGGGTTTGATGCTAGTTTAAGGGAAATGCATGCAACAATTAATTTTTTAGAGATGGATCTGAAAATCAAAATCTCATATATATATATTTAAGTGTTAGAGCTGATATTTGGCTTCTGCTGCTTAGGACCACATCTGGTGAAATGTACTGGAAAAAAATCTAAAGGTAAATTTTATGATTTGTTCAGATTTATGTTCTGAAATAAATGGCTTCATTTTGGTCAGTTCCAGGCCAGTAGCAGCACCATTTCCTTGAAAAAGGACCTGCTTAGTGTCCATTGCTGAGGAACAATGGGGAGAAATAAGCAAGAAAGTTATTGGGATTGGGGAGCAGGAGCAAGTCATGGCACGTGAAGCTGAAGTCATAGGGCATCACAAGCCTGATTGGGTGAGCTCTAGGAAAGAGAAGAAAATGGAGACTTTACTGATAGTTCAGTATTTACAGTAGAGGAATAAAACTGAGCACAGGATCAAAGTAACAGCAGTATAGCTCGTAACTAAACCTGTTGTCTTGCCTGCTTATGGTTTTAGAGTAGTCCAAATTGTAATTGAGTAGCTCACATAAAAGAGAGCACGGTCTTGTACCATTTTTAGACATTAATCTGAGTGCATTCTCTTCAGTTTATCTTCTTGGGCATCTTACAACATTTTTTTCTTACATTGATATTTTTCAGTAGATTGATTTATTAATTTGTGTTCCACTTATCTGCATGTCAGATGACTAACCACTTCACAAGGAAAACAACACAAATAGAATCTGGCTTTAGCAATCTACCAAAGTAATGTACTTCCAAAAGTTTTCACTGTTATCTAATTCTGTGTCACTGATTTGAATCCAATAGCAGCACGTGTGGTGCTCTGAAGGGTAGTTGCTTGAGGTTTTAGTTTTACTAAGTTTATGGCACTTATGGATCTGTAAATGCCACTAGTTGACTGAGTAATTTTATTTTAGACATCTTTCCCATCTTCACAATTCTTCTGGTCGGTCAGGAATATGTTGGGCACTTCATCCTTTACAGGGAGTTTAGAAAATTCTCATGTGTGATGACTGTTCTAAATTTGGGGGCACTGGCTTGTCTTGACTGGTATAGTTGCAAAAATTAGTTGCAAACAAAACATTTATATCTGGTTTTGAGAGCATGTTAAAACAGTAAGCATGGTTACAAGAGTGATGCCTAATGGTTCCATACAGTTTTTACTCTAGCTGGAATTGGTACATTCTCTGTTAAAGCCCTGGCTCCTAGCAATGGGGATTTTGTGAAAGGTGCTATTAGCAGCTGAAGTCAGGCATAAAAATCCCTCACTTTCTTCTAAGCCTTTCCTCAAACTTTTACAAAACCAGCTGTTGCAATAATACACACGGTTCTTTTCCAGTTCAGCTCAGAACTCTTGTTGTTCTCCACCTATGAATGTAGCAGGGAGGGCAAGTTAGGCTTCATTTTGCTCTTTGTACAAGACATTTATTGCATGGAGCTCCAGGACTCTGAAGAGCAGGCTTGGCAATAATTCTTTTTGTTTCATTTTTTCTGAACTTGAGAAATATGTTATACTTCCTAGTATGCCCTTCTCCAAAGATTTTTGTCAGTTAATAGCAGCTGAGGAACAAGTGGGTCTTCCCTCTTTGTAGTGGATTTCATGTCATTCACCATTTTCCATTGAATGTTTGTGTTTTCCCCATATCTTTGAACATGCAATTTCAGCTGAATATGCTTTACATAATTTATTAGCCTGATTCTTTGTTTAGCTGCCCTGTGGAAAAGGGTCAGCAAACACAATTGTAATGGCTCCTGAGGAATTTCTTTGACGATTGAATAACTTCAGAGTGGCACAAACCATTCTTTCATCCCCTGAGTCCTCCTACTTTGTGTGTTTCCAGTGTACAAGGAGCACAGTTCTATTACTTTGGGATTCAGCTATTCTCTTTTCTGCAGCAACATTATTCCATAGGAGATTCTGCTTTTAATTAAACATTTGTAGCCTACACATAAAGGAGGATTGACTGTCCTTCCCTTTCCATTTACACTTCCTAATGGATGTATATTCAGCATAACAAGCTGACACTATGTTTTTTCAATTGAATTCTATGACAGAGACCAATAAGCAGAGTGTGGTTGTACCACAGAGTGGTAAAATTCAATTTCTGAGGAGATGAAGAAAAACAAAACATGCAAGAAATATAGGCATGAATGGATTAAGTAATGAATCTGATAAAAAACTGAAGATTTCCCATTCTCCAGAGAGTTATAACAAAGTGTAGCTGCATCCAATACATGTATTAATAGATTGTGTTAGTTGGTCTAGGGACATCAAGGTGTCACTGTAGGCAGTTTAGTGGGCAGCTGTGTTTAAAAATGTAAGTTATATGCTAGAATGTATAAGGGTGAAGTATCATATGGAAAATATTAAAGGTCTTTATAGAAACATATGATGCTGTATCATTTAGAATAATTCTTTGAGCTAGTTATCTTGTGGAAAAAATTACTCATGCAAGTAAAAGAAATTAAAATGGAAAGGCTAGAATTGTTTCCTTAGACAAGAGGGGAAAAGCTGCCATAAAACTGTAAAAAAAGGTTTCAGAGAGAGTAGTGCAACAAGGGCACATTCATGACAATTCAAGGAAGCAAATTCAAAACTGATGAAAAGAAATAGCAACAGAATGTGTGGTTAGACTGGAAACTCCACCATAATAAGTCAAGGAAAGCAGCAATTGAGCGAGAGTCAAAAAAGGAACGGAATGCTTTATATAGATGAAAAATTCATTTTCTGAACTGGTTTTAGTAACTGTAAAAGTTCTGTTTGTTCTGTTCCATGTTCCAGCGATTATTTGCAATTTTGTATGAAAGAGTAAATGGATGGAAAGGTCCTGGGAGCATGAACCTTGACTGGGACACTGCACTGCTATCTGTATGCCCAGTTACTATTTTTTTTTTTTGCATGTCTAGCTTCTGGACGTGTTCTTTATTAAACAGAGGTACAGATTGAAAGGGTGGCTAGATGGCACTTTTTTTCCTTATTAGCTCCTAATTTAAATGTTTTGACACTTTGCTGGGTGATGGGAAGTATAAGTTTGAATCTTCTCAGCCTAATGAGTGGATTTAAGAAAGGTTTCCCTATTTTTTTTTGTAATTTCTCTAACTTCTTTTCTCCTTTATAGTGGGCTGAAAGCATTCCTCTTTTACAGAAAATATTTTAAATCTGTTACATCTATATTCAGCAGGAGTGGACTTCAGGTTTTGTGAATGAAAGGCCTCTGTACTGTTGTTTCAAATATCTGAGTACAAGAGACAAAGAAAGAAATCAGTGTAAACAGTCCCTAAGTTTAGATTCTGTCTTAGAGCAGAGACAGAGGAGCAGATGCTGCAGATATCACCTGTGGGTGTCCAGAGCTGTTATTGGCTACCTGCCCATCTCACGGTGCACACATCCCATATACACTTGGGATTTTGGACCAACCTGTTCTATGAGGTGCCGGTGACTCTAAATGTTAGGATAGAGATCTACTGGATTGTGGGTCCAGTCCTCCATTTCAAAGCCACCTGCTGAGTATATACTGTGACAAAACTGAATGTTGCATTTTGCTCTTCATGTGCCATGACACTATAACTACTTACAAAACCAAAGTCATAAATCGTTTCCTCTTCATCAAAATGAAAATAAGGTGAAGTCCTTGGTATGGGATCTCATCCAAATTGCAACATCCTTACTGATAGTCTTTCATTTATTTCAGAGACTGTTGTAACACCTAAGGATACAGTAGTAAGAGAATAATTACACTAACATTTTTCAAATTAAAAATAAAAATCCATAGTTCAACATTTTTTAATTTCTTGGTAACAAAAGTGATTATAGAATTGAATGATCTCAGTAGGTGCTTGCTCGTTAGGCTTTGTGCAGCACAAACAAGGCAGCAATGAAAAGAATAGAATCTCAATTCAGTTTATCTTATTGCCTTTTCTAAGAGCATTTATTATTTTTAAAAGTTAGCTTTAAACTATGAAGATTATAGATCCTAGATATAAAATGCCTTCAATTATACTCTTTAGTGATGTCTTTTATGTAATAATTTTCCTCCTTTGCGCTAGTTGTTTTCTCATGTAATAGTATTGCTTAATGTCTGGGGTTGTACTTCAAGCACAAATGAGAATACTGGAGAGAAAAAATGGAACCAAACATCAAATTAATCAAAAAGCAATGTGAACAAAATAAAAGCTCCATTTGGGAGTTTGCAGGTATCTGCAGCCTCAGGGCTGCAGTATACATTTCTGTCAGCACTGTTTATGTGAAAAATAGCATTGACATAATGTAATTGGTGCAGTTGTGTATGATCACTTACACAGTTGTGTATGATCACTTAAGACATAAAATGGAAAGTTTAAGATATTTTATTTGAACAATCCTGGTGCATATGGTACACCATTTCTTTTTCATATAGACTTGGGTGTCTATCTGTGATCACCCAAAATTAGCAGCATGTTGTGATCCTCTGTCTGGGAATGAGCACATTGCAGGTTCATCAAGAGCAGGGTGGGTTAGCATATGACCAACATTTGCAGTCAGATTTCAGGGATTCTAAATGTTCATCAGCTCAGCAGAAAACCAAGGAGAGAAAAAAAAGCCCATGCCAGAATTTTGCTCTTTGGTACAGAATATTCATAAAGTAATGCTATCTTTATGATGAGCTTATTATCCAGCTAATCTTGGATTTCTGTTTCAAATTTAAATGTTAGTGAAGAAAGTGGTATCTTTAAAGATGAGAAAAGTAGAGCAATGCTGTTGTTGGGGTTTATTATTTTTTTAATCATCTAACAACCCTCATTTTTCTTCATATGCCCTAAAAAAAAAAAAAAAAAAAAAGGTGTTTTTCACTTTTTTTCCTGTATTCCAGTAGATGTTTCTTGAACTGGTTGGTTTTGGGGGCTTTCTTTGTTTGTTCTGTTTGGTTGTTGGTATTTTGGAGGGTTGACTTTTTATTTTTCTTGTTTCCTTTTAACTGACACTATATATCACTATATAGAATGCAGAATAAAACTTGGCACATAAAAATAATGCTGAGAAAATAATTTATTTTCAGAAGAGTTATTTAGCAAATTATTGGTTTTACGTTTTCTAAGCAACCAATTGCAGCTGGTACCTAAGCAGCAAGACTTGGAGCTTGCAAAACTCTAGGTGTAAATTCTGTATCTTAATTGGTGCTCATCTCTCTCTCTTCTCATTTATTTTTAATCCTACTTCATACTGTGGATTATGAGGTGTAGTTTACCACTTCAATGATATGATTCCCAGTCTTTCCTTCTTCAAATATTCTCTTAACACCAGAAGAACTGGTGGTGGGCTGTATTGTCTTTATAATTTGAAACGTATTCCTTTATTTGCCTTAGGTCCCTTATAACAAGTTTAATCTGTTTTGCACCTCCTTCTTCACTCCTTCATTAATCTTTATAAAAGTAGGCTCTGCCCCAAATAGATTTAGTGTTCCAGAAAGAGAAAAGAAGAAACCCTGATTTATTTTTTCACTGGGGCTGTCTTTTTCTCCCATAAGAGTGAAAAATAAGAATATAATATCTCTGAAGTTTTGTGTTCTTAGGGGAGTTTTTGAAAAGTACAGAACTTTTTCTTTCAGAGTCTCTTTTTCCTAAAATTTATCCCCTGTCATTACTGAAATGCTCCAGAGATATTAAGAATACATTTATAAAGTCATACTTTCGGACAATTACATTGATATTATTAAGTACCCATGTAATTCTTAGCTGGCAAAAAGAGGCTATGTGCTACTCCATTTTTTTCATGGTATCACATCTGTACACCTTAGCATTACCTATGTACTGCTGTTTTTGGTCCAGTTCTGTTCCACTAATTTCAATCATTACTTGGCCAGCTGTAGAGGGATTAGGGAGGCAGTTAAGAATGTTTGTCAGCTATGTTTTATTTTTGTCTATAGGAAGCATATGTGTCATTCAGCATTGTCAATACATTACTCATATTATTTAAAAATGGCAGGCTTATTATATTTACAATAGATTGTAAATGCTGGAAATATGTTTTTAATACACAACAAATAATATATTACATTAGAAATTCATATTTCTTTCCCATGCATCCTTGAGGAGCTGAATGGACACTCTATACATCAGGATTCATCACCATCCACATTCCAGTGTCCCAGGCAGGCACATGTGCCTGATTTGGTTGTTTCCTATAGGTAAATGATGCTGAAGCTGAGTGAGGTGCATGTATATCCAGCTGGATGTCACACTGGCATTAACCCAGGTGTATACCCACAGGCATATATCATTTTCTACTTGGATGAATGTTGTGCACTCTACGTTAAAAACATTCTTTGTGTATTTGTCTCCATGCAGACAGTCTGATTTTTCATCCTTATGTAGTTTTCTTTGCTTAAAGCATATATAAAAATGCTCCCTGTTCCATGAGAAAGAAGCTGAAAATACATAATAGTTCATTTTATCCTAAGTCTTTTAAGAGTTTCATCAGGAGAAGGGTGGTCCATTTGTAGTAAGAAATATGCAAATGTTGTCTTTTTTCAGTTTGCAGTCTATTTAAGTGCAAGGCATGGATTTTTATGCATTTTTTCTTTGTTTTGAAATTGCTGAGAGAGCATTTCAAGCAAAAGCTTTGGGATTATAAATTGTTTCAAAATAATTTATTTAAATTCAGTATTCATTATTTATAAATTGTTGTTAATTCTTGCCCACATGGATAAAACTTGCAAAAACTTTGGGAAGAAAATCAATGGCATTTCTCAAGGGTGCAACCATTTTTGGGCTGAACTTTCCCACATATGGGTATTTATGATTTTCATAACTTTGCAGAATCTGTGTGTGTCTAGTGTGTTCTGGTTGACTTCATGGAGTAATAAGACTTTATTTTTTTTTAAATCTCTTTAGAATGTGTTTCTGATGCTGCTGTTCAGGGTTTAACTACATTCCCTGTAGACCAGGAATACCTTGTAGAAGTTAGTTGTTGAGACAGAAATAACTTGTGACAATGGGCTAAGAAAGCCAAGGCTTTTTTTGCTTCCTATCTTCAGGCAGGAGTTTTGAAGTAGTGGAAAATTAATAAAGGCAGAACAAAGAAGCCAGATGTTGTAAGAGGGACTAGAGGAGATTCAAAAAATACTTTCAGCAGAATGAGAGAAGATATAGGCATACTTATAGGATGGGAGGTGGTTTTGTTGACTGAGGTCAAAGACAGCTAAAGTGGGCTGAACTCTCTCATTCTGAGAACTACTTCTAAATATTTGGGAAGGTTTCACTTCATTGGCAGACTTTCTCAAACATATTGAAACACAGTCAGTTAAGACAAATGGTGTTTTAATCCAGCGTGGAGCCATTTTGGATGTCTAGCTGTCTATGTGTGCAGTGCCCTCCAAAAACATAAGTGGCACAGAGGAGAATAATTCAGGTTCTCCTTCAGGCATAGAGTTATAGAAAAATGTTAGCTCAAATTATGAAGTTGCCTCAAGGACCTCCCTCAGGTGAGATCTCAGGAGAGAATCTATGCCCCAGAAATGTTTATAATTTCATAAATACTAGAGTTTGGTGAGTTATGTGCAACATGGTGATCAGCCTAACATCACAGAGGTTGTAGCATTATCAGTTCTACATCACCTTTTATCCAAAAAACCTTTAAACACAGCAAGGGACCAACACAGTAATGACTAAGACCTGCTACCTCTAGAAGCTGACAACAAGTCTAGAACTGTGGAAAAGACTGTTTTTAAACTGTTGTCTGCTTGAGCCAGACAATTTAAGCTGTTTCATCACTGAATGGAGTATAAATTTTAGATAATTCTTTAGGGAAGACAATGTGGTTTTGGAACTGCAAGCCAATAACATCTATTATAGGTGCCATGGATCTTGCAAGATACTTTACTTTGACATTTTAAATTATTACTATCAAAGTAATCTATGTTTATTGACCAAACCTTTTCATTAGGTGAAAAGCATTTGCTTGTGTAATTAACTTGTGCCTGAATAATTTATTTTTCTAGAAATTACCAGAATAAGATAGCTTTAGGAACTTCTGAGATGAACCAGTAAAGGTTTGTGAATGAATAGCAGCTGTGAGACTGATAAATGAAGATAAAAAGACCAATGCAATGGCATGACTTTACCATCTCTCAGGTGTAATCTCTGGTGTATTTAGCAAGTAAAAAAATCTGGACTAAATCATTCCCTGATAAAGCAGTAGTATCTGTGGGACTCCTGTGTATTTATATAGATTGTAACATGAAAAGAATTTTTGCCAGCTGATGTTAATGTATTGAATTGTGGGAATTAATTAATGTATTGAACTTTGTGAATTTTTTTATTTTTACATGTGTTTTAAGTAAATAAATGGTTTTCTCATGTACCTTGCAGAAGATGGAAATGCTTCTTTCAGGCATTTATTTTTGCTTTGATATGAAAAGGAAAATAGTTTTCAAACAACCATTCATCTTTTTATGTAATTTACTTACTATGTGACACATTTCTGTAGTGTCAGGATCTATTGTTTATTATAATCTGAACTATTTAGTACTCTAACCATTTAAACTCTGTCTCAAAAGAAACTTGGAAAAATAATTCAGTTTGACAATAATAATTTGAAATCTCCTTTTTCCTACAAAAGTAATTTCTTGATATAGATAAGAACTTTTTGCTTAACTGCTCCTGTCCTATCACATTTTTCTTTCCTACATAGTAGTGCATTTCCATTTTTTTATGGCCAACAAGCACTGAAGGAACACAAGGGCGAATGCACGGTAGAAATAAACAATCCATTCAAACATATGGGAAAGCCAGATTTCTTAGAAAAACATCATTTCTTTACTCCCTTTTAAGGAAGTCTTGAGGAGAATGTGTGTTTTTAAAACATCAAGGCACTTTGCATTTTTAAGAACCGTAAATATGTATAGTTTGTCTATTTTGTTCATATGTGCTAGTAGTATCAGCCTTCCTGAGGCCAAGCTCTCACTTTTTGGTCTCATGTCCCTTCCAGGCCCCTGGTAACATACTGCCCACATTGCATTATGGGCTCAGAGGCAGAATGTTTCCACAACATGCCATAAAATTGTGAATTGTGGAAAGTACTAACTGCTAATAATCTCTTATGAATGGGGTGAGGAGAAACCCTAAGGTTAGTATTTTGTGCTTTTCCAAAATGATTACAAGCAAGAGGGCTGCAATTCAAAGAGCATTCAGTAGACTTGGAATGTAACCTTGAGATGCAAAACCTATTGCTTAGTCAGAAAAATTGCTTTTGTAAAAATACAGTTATTGTCTTGTTTTCTTTCTTTAGGGAGTTAGATAACAAACTATGAGAACTAGAGAAACAAACTAGAGAACTGAGTCTGTGATACACAAGGATTTTGTGTTTAGAAATTACTGTGGTGCCAAGGAGAGGGTCCTCGAGTCTTTCTCTGTAGCATTCAGCATGCACCACCTCTTCCACCTTCCTCTGGAAACTTGAGCTGTAAGAGGCACAGAAATCATTTAGGCTCCAGCTCCTTTCAAATGCTCATCATCTGACTGTAGGGTTCCTCTTATAGCAAAGTTGAAAAAAATAATCTGTGAGACTTCGAAGTGAAGGATAGGGACACTGTATTCTTAAAGCAATACAAACAGTAGCATGAAACATATACACAGTGAACATAAACAGCAACAATTGTGTTAACAAGAATAAAATATGTAAGGAATTGTAAAGTTTTGCTTTATGACATGGAATAAAGGCAGCACCAACAATGTGTGAACTCAAGATTTACCAGCGTAGCAGTCAGAGGTTATGTCCTGTTGCCTGCCTTGTTGGCTGGGACTAGCACCCTGCCCCTGACTCTGCAGCTGGAAGAACATGTGTTAGCTAGATGCCTTGTACATGGAATGGAGTCTGATCTCCAATGCACTATGAATTTCCTCTCAGCCTGTTTCATGCTAGGTCTTTGGGTCCCCCAGCCATGTATAGGAAAGTTAACCTTGAGATTACTATGGCTCTGAGTGACAAGGTGTCTTGTTCTGAGTGGAAGGGACTCTGTACACTGAGCTCCAGCCACTTTCCTAAGCCATTCAATCACTAATATCATTAATGAAAGAAACCTGGAAATTATTGCTAATTTTTGTAAGTTAATAGGAGATAGAGCTGCTAACATGGGACTTTATAAGATGAAGAATGTTAGAGGACTTCTTTTCTGTTAACCCTGCAGTTAATTGCATAGCAACTTATAAACTTCTGGACTACTATCCTAGCAGTGGAAAATCACATCTACCATTCTTGTTGGGCTAATGGCAGATATACCAGTTTGTGCTTTTAAATGAATCCACCACTGTGATATGTGTTGTGTTAACAATATTATTTTAGTGTGTATTTATTAACCAGTAATACAAGACATGAGCTGACAGCAGAACTAGCATTATGTTTTACTGAGGACAACAGAATCTCCTGTATAGGACAAATTTATGCCAATGGTTTCAGAATTTTTTTGTTTATACTAAAACTGGTGTATGTGGAATACAGAAAATTTCTTTCCTTCTGTTCCATGAAAAATAATTAATATTATAAGAAAATCTGCTGGTTGGAGCTTGTAATAACTACATTTATTTTCCTTAGTTGATAATTCTTGTATCAATGAAATTATGGTGAAATCATATTTCTTACTCTTTTCTTACTAGCAAAGAATTTGGGAAAAATGTTTTCTAGAAAATAACAGCCTACTTCTAAAAATAGTTTTATGTGGAATGTTGGTCTTTTGGTCTGGGGTCTGTAGCTGATAGGTTCTATATTGAACTGGTGGCTTCAACTGATCCTTGCTAGAAATTTCTGGAAAAAAAATGACTTAAGTTAGTGCCCTCAACTAGTATCAAAATGGTATGAATTCAGATGCACTCTCTGTATTTTTGTTTATATTCACCTTTAAATCATGTTTGAATATGTGATAAGAGAAAGGAAATGAGAGGAGAAGAGGAAAACAAACCATCACTTCTCTAATTCTCTGGGCTCATGAGTCTTAGGTAAAAGTGAAAAGTAAAGATATTCATAACAGAGAATCTGATTAAAAGGTCTGTTTTAGATTGCAGTGTAAGCAGGAAATGATGAATCTTGGCAGAGTCTCAACTGTGAAACAATGCAGTGAAGAAAGCTGATGCTGAAGCTTTGGATAGACAGGAGAAAAAGAGGACTCAGAAAATAGGAAATTACAGACATATTTCATTTTGGCAGAGCCAGAGAAATTGGTTATTATTACCACCATTATATGAACAGTTACTTATTATCTGTCCTGAAGAAAAACAGGGGCAGGTTAATTCTCTAACCGATAGTCTGAAAATAAAACCAGTGACCTGGGGATTGAGTGCTAGCATAAAATATAGCTAGACTACTTTTTCTCTTTCTGGAGAAACATAATTTTGAGAGGCAAATCATGGACTTGTAATTAGCAATAGGAAGCTCAGCATGGGCATTGGGGTCACACTAGACAAATTCAGCAGTTGATATGCCTAATCCTAGTCAATCCTCATCCTTAACATCAAAGGGACACTCAGTGAAATATATGCTTTTAAATTTATTCATGGTTAATTAATTTCTTTTGTTCTCTCTGCTTTTAAGAAAAAAAAAAAAGAGGTAGTATGCAGATTATTCTTTAAATTATTATATAGTATTCCAGTAGAGTAGGGAGATTCTAGACTTTCTCAAAAGAGAGAAAAATCAGTGACTCCTCATATCTTCAGGCCAGCTTCCATTGCTTGCTGAAACCAAAGGAAGAACTGCAAAGGGTGGGAAATGACAGAGTTGTAATATTCTGAGTATTTCTGTTCTTATGTTATCACACATGAAGATTTGAGCTATTTATATTCAAAATTACCTAATGAAAAATGTTGGGAACCTGATTTTAAAACAGTAAGTTCCTTGCCTAATGATCTGATGCAAAATGAGGTACACTTGAAATGTACCTGAAAATGTAACTATAAAATATTTATTCCTTGTCTTAATGTTTCCTACTGATAAAGACTCTCTTTGTTGCTGAATGTGATCTTCTCTGAAGTTCTTATTTTAATATTTACTGAATGAATGTGGCTTAGTAATACCAGTCATTTCACATCCCTTGGGCAACTATCTTAGTGCTTTTTACATGTTTGAATTAAAATTGCCTTACTTTATATAGGAGAGAATATTCTCAGTGAATATTTTATGTCCAAGAGCTATGACTTCCTTCCTGATTGCCAGAGATGACATTTGTTGACATCTTCACTTTGTGGAAACCACAACCTTTCATCTTTCTGTGAAATATGAAGATGAATGGTACTATTGCATTGTGCAGCAGTGCTGGATTGGGGTAAATCTCTGAAATGTATGGAACTCCTGTTTTTGTTTTCTTGATGAACTGTGTTTTTGACTTGATATTAGCAGTGTATTAATTAGTTCCTGCAGTTATGGAAAATGCACGTACAAGGTTTCAAAGGAATTTTAAATGTGAAAAGGTGGTGGCGTTGGTGTGGTGTTGGTGGTGGTGGTGTTGCTGCCTGACATGTAGGAGTCTTCCTAGTAGTCCATAAATCCATAAACGTCGTGTGTGTGTGTGTGCACTGGAAAAGAAGCTTAAAATATGTGCTGGAAATATTAAAGCAGAGGAATTGGGATTTTTGATGCATGCGGGATGAAGCTTGAATGAATGTTGGTGAAGTCCCATGTTCATCAGTAGTCTCTCAAATATTAAACAGTAATTTGTTACCCTAGGTGCAAGGCACCCTGTAGATCTGAGCTGTACTTCCTGGAGCATCTTCAGGTGTATCAGCATCACAAATGGCCAAAATATTTTTAGCAACAGAGTTATCAATTTATCATTTCTTCTTGATTATACTTGATGGAGAATTTCCTTTTGAAAATAGAGAAAGTTTCTGCTTATGTATTGGACATTTCTTCCATCTCTGTGCTGGGCAGTGGGACTCCCCTAAAGGGAAAAGTTACCTCTGTCTAGTCCAAAGAGCTTTTTGTGGCTGACCCACCACCTTTTTTATTTCTCTCAGTCCCCGCCCAACATTCATACACATCAGGGATGTTTCTTGTAGTTGCAAAATAAGTCTGGTAAGATTTAACGAGGTCTTTAACTTTTTTCTTCTGAAATGTTTCTGCCTGTTTCTGAACACTTAATATACAGAAAATCCATTTGCTAGAACTTAGGGAGTTTATAATCCTTGGGAAGTTTTCTGCTCTTGTTGGTTGATATCTTTGGATTGGTGCAATCATAACAGGAGTTTTAGAGGACCTACCCTTGAACATAGTAATACTTGGGAGCAATTGATCACTGTATTCCCACTATTGTCTTAGTGGCATTGCTCTGAGCTCTGTTACAACAGTATCTGGCTCCTTAAAAAAAAAAGTCTTAAATACAAATGAAACCATGCCATCTCTTTATGAGTCTCTCTGAGGTTTTATGGCTTTATGTAGAACCCTTTAACTATGTCTTTGAGAAGCAGCTGCATTTGCCACACTTAGAAATCATCCCTAATAATTTTCCTACTTATGCCAAGCTAAAATAAAACACCTCTGGTGCTCCCTCTGAAACTTTCCACTCCGGATAAGGCCAAATGAGTATTTTTGGAAATGTTTCTTAGAAAGGTTGGTATAGTTAGGCTTGCTTTCTTTTTCCTTGTCTGTTTATTTATATGGCAAAAGGCATTTTTTTGCATTGATCTGAAAGGGCAGTATTCCATCTGGCCTCAGACTCAGCATTCACCCCTTTCCTCAGTTTGGGCTTGAGAAACTGTCTTGTAGTGTATATGAAAATTTAATCTAATGAATCTCTCTGGTTATAAATAGCTATTTTTAAAGTACTGGTTTGTAGTGCATGTACTTGAATAGACAGTTGCCTGCTTAAGAAACAGATTCATTACCAACCCTCCTTTTGCAAACTCCTGTTTGTGATAATGCTATATATTATTATTATAAATGGCTGATAGCAGACCTTTGTTTCCCACAAAACTGGGTGAAAAAATAGAGAAATTGATGATCAGACATTGTTTACTCCTAGTGTCCTTGGTCTTCTGTATGCCTTCTGTATTCTCCACATTTTCACTCAGCCTTTGTAATTTGCACAGTTATACCAAACTCTCTTATTTTCTTCTAGTCTTGGAATAACTTTTTGATAGGCGAGACTAAATTATTGGAATAGTGAGCAATATAGTGTTACAACAATGTTGCTGAAATGGTAGATTGGAGCTTGATAGAAGTTAGTGCATGTCTCTTGTAGCTTTGATTTCTCTAAAATTGCTTCTGTTACATTTTTGGAAATGTGGCTGGCCAATCAATTGTTTTCTCCACACCTAGACAAAGGAAAAGCTAACGAGGAAAGTTGAGGCTGAGCAGTAGAGAAAGTAATAATTAAGTAGTAAAGGATTCTGAACCAAACTTAAAAGTTGCCCAAACTTTCTAGGCAAAAGGATCTGTTGAAATGGTCTTTTGGGTAGTAATTGAGAAATACTTGCCATATTTCAGTTTTCCTGGAAAAATGTATGGAAAGAGGCAGTTGACCATATTTTGGATCCACATAAGTGCTTTTCCACATATGTTCAATCCCAGCAATTTGAAATACTTGCACTTGGTAGGAGATGCAAAGGAAATTCAGACTTTTGATGCCTTCATATGAGTAGAAGTGTCTAATGTTGCACAAGTCTGAGTAGTTTGGATAAAGGGTCTAATCTTTGACATCTGAGATTGAATCCCATATTTCTGGCAGACATTGGAAAATTCTTCAACTAAAATCCTAGGTGTATTTTACTTCCCCAGGCAATGCAGAGCCACATCAGACTCGAATATTTTTGTCCCTTTCTGCCACTGTAAGAATTTCTCACTGTAATTTTCTTCCCCTTGTTATCTGCAACATTTCCTCTAGTTTCTCATTCTTGCACTGCTCATGCTCACCAGAATGCACTGCAATGTGAGCAGGAGGTGTGAGACTGACTCAGTTCAGCAGCAGAGAGAGTAGAAACATCTGGGAAGACTTGATAGATCTGTTGCCTTCTCTGTGCAGAACGAAGCATTACTCTAATGAATAGTGCAAGCATTTGCACTTGTTTTACTGAAATCTCGCTGCCTCTGCTGAGCAGTACATTCTTAAAAAGCTGAATTCCACTTCTATTATTCCAGGTCTGTCTTTACTTATCTTATATGGCAACATATCCTTCTTACACATTAGTTTTACCTGGTTTATGCTGAGAGAGAATAAATAATACCATGACTTACCTGTATTCTTTGAAGTAGCATAACTAAAAAAATAATTAAGCAACCAATGACTGATTTTTGTTAGCATTTAGGGTTGAAGTCATGCTCAAGATCTGTAAATCTTACTGGGCTAAGTCTCTTTGACTTATTTACCTTTGTAGTTGTGGCTTTGTTCTCTTCTTTGGTGTGCTATTTTCCACATTGTGCACTTCCCAGTCTTGGCACATGCATCCATTTGGAGAAGATACTCTCTGTTATGATTACAGCAGCTGCTCTGCAGATACCTGTTTGTCCTGGCCAAAGCAAAATCACCAGTCATGAGTGAGTAGCTTCAGGTTTGGTTGTTTTATGGACAACATGAAGATCTTTCACATTCATTGGTCATACAAATGATTGATAGACCTCATTATTTTAAAAGAACTATTGTACTGTAATGTTTCCAGATGTTTTCCAATAGAAGCTGTGTTATTACTATGGGGAAGTATCAATCAGTAAATAACCCATGTCACTCGTTGCCCTTCTATGCAATCACAGTGTTCTGATCTTGTGGTTTGGCTTCATTTACAAAGGACTCATCAATTCAAATGGATTATTGTTCTGTATGTTGCACTGCAGAGGGACAGCCTGAGTGCAGGATATGATCAACCTACTATGAACTAAGTGCAATCAACTGTGATCAATACTCAAGTGTAAAGTCAACAAGCAAAGCTGAAATGCTGCAAAAATATTATTTTAAATGAACTGGTAGAGGAATTTGGCCATCTGTTATTCAGCCTTTGCTCCACTGTTGTGCTAGAAAGCAGTCTGCTCTTCTTTTCCTGAAATGACTGTGATGCTTGCAACTAGAAAATGTGAATTTGTTTCCAGCAGTCTTATTTACTAACACTGCCTTCAAAACTATGATAGTAATTGTAATGTAAGAGCTAGACAGTTCTGATGTCAGTCAGGAAAAAGCATTGATGCATTGATTCTCAGTGTGAGAACTAGCGGCTTGGAGGAGTTTTACTTTCTGTGGCCCTCCCAAATTAATAGAGACTTCAAAGTTTCAGTTAACTGAAATAAAATCAAGAATGGAAATTTTGTTCAAGAGCATGTGGAAATCTGTAAAACCAAATCTGTAAGCAGTGTAATGTCAAATCTAAATGAGTTTGTCCAAATTCATTCAAAACAAGGATTAGTATCCCTTGCAATTCTGATGCTAAGTTCTGTGATGTTTAGTAATACTGGTTTTTAACCCTCAGTCTTTAGAGCTGTTTTTTTAAAAAAATATTTTTAAAATGTGTTGAAGCAAAGGTTGTCTCTGGCATAAATGAAAAGTGGCATTTACATTTTCTAGTTTTTTTGAGGTTTAGATCCAGAGAAGAAAATAAATTAAATGGGCTGTGGTGAAAAAATCATATTCATTTGAGTACTCACACCATTCAGAAGGACCTGGCCCATGAATTTGAAGCACTTGGAAGGTTCTGTTCACAGAAATTGCTTGCAGGAGGGGGCTCTGCAAGACTTCACAAAAGTTACTTATGGAGCTGTTTCCAAGTTTCCTCTGTTCTGATGGTTCTGTGCCAGTTCCCACCCTCTAGAAGCAGCAAAGCAGCCTGAGTAACCATTGCTGGTAATATCTGTATTTTTTGTGATGGGCTTTGCAGTCTTCATTCATCATTAGACTGTGTTGGCCATTTGCTCAGACTTCTGTTACCCTCTCTTAGAAGGAGAGAGGATAGAAGGTAAAACAAAAGTGTTCATTCAGTAGCTCTTGAATCATCATGTGAGAACCAAGTATTGATTTGTTACGAGGCAAAGTGCCTTGATAGAAACTTTGGATGTGTTCTGCATCCGGATGGTGGGTTGTACTGCTTTAGCACCTATGCATCACTATTGGAGAAGGTCATCACCTCAAAAAAATAGTATTTGATAACTAATAATACCTGTTGTAAAAGAGATTTTTTGAATATATAGATTTTTATGTTGCTACTGAGGTCTCTAACCCAAGGAATCTATTGCTGCAATTGCTGAATTAGTGCTCGTACCAGCTGCAGCTTCATGCATGTGCTAAGCACTCACGACTAGTGTTCCCTTGATTCACTCAGTGTCTAAATGACTCTTTTGTCTTGTCTGTCCTTGATCAATCTTTGTCAGCCTGCCATTGCACTTGCCCATCAAATTCAGCTTTTTTTACATGATTTTTTCACAGAGAAATGTGAAATTTTGTTGCACATGCCAAAGATGGTGAGTTTATGTGTGAGTACATGGGTATTTGGACTATATAAAATATTAATAAGTGAAATTTGGGGTCTTCTTTATTGATTTTTACTATTTACCTGAAAGTTGCTCAACTTCTTGTATGTAGGGAAATGACTGGGACAAGAACAATGTGGCTCACAACATACAGAACTGAAGTGGATAAGGTGATCTTACATGTAAGATGTCTGTCTGCATCATAAAGACATCTGGAATGCTGCTTTTCTGCATGGAACTAACTTTAAACTGAAAATTGAAAAGCGTTATGAAGGCTAACTCAGAAGGTACCGCCCATAAGAAGAATTTTCATTAACAGTAATCCCTGAACAAATATTTGTATATGGACAGAAACTGCTTGAAACTCCATCTAAACATTCCTTCCCATTAGACCTTTTCCTTTCCATATTTCCTTTGAACTTCTTAATATGTTTAGAATTCTGTTTCCTCTGAGCCAACTGGGGGCAAATGCTGATTTCATTTACACTGGTTTACTAATATTACTTTGAAAAAACAAATGCATTATGTTTTCTATGGTACTTCACTACTTCCAGTGGTACATTTTCCTATGGTACTTCACTATTTCCAATGTGGCTGAATACACACACATCTGCAGCCCAATTAACTGTTCAAACATGGCTTGACAAAAAAGTGTGGACTGTTTCTCAGAAATAATATTGGTTTACAAAGTGCTTTTATTTTACCTAAGATGTTTTGTATTTCTGTAAGGAATATCTTTACTATATCCTTGTAGTGAGTTATCAAATTTCATTTGCCTCTTGGGAAGGCTTTTTCTGTTTTTTGAATATGCTTCATGGTTCTTTTTTGGAAAGAAAGGAATTTAAACTGTTCTACCACTACAACCTCTATGGTTCTGTCCCTGCTTTTCTGTATTAACTTTTGTATTCCCATCTTGTCACAATCTCTTTGGTCCTTGACAGTGGCGATATCTTTTCTTTCAGGCATGCTGACCTCTCTCATTCCCTTTGAAGCACTTAAGATCATATCCAAGAGCTGCATTCCAGCTGTGGTGCCTTCTGAGGTACTGAATATATTAAGATAAAAAGAAATAAGCTCAGCTATATTAATAAGAAGCTGAAATGTTTATGCAGGCATGAGCTTTGAGAAATTAGATACTCAAAAATAAAGACTTGAATAGGAAGGATGAAGTAACTAAACTGAAAGTATGAAGAGAGATGCTCCTTTTTCAACATGTTCTGGTTGAGTCAGTGGTCATATAAAATTTATTACTACTGTAACTATTTAATATCTAAGAGAAAAATACTTTTCTTAGAGAACATAATGTGAAAAACTTGCAAATTCTCTAGAAGTCCTTTGACTCGTTTATAAAGTTCAGTGAGGCAATTGTAACTGGCCTCAGTTCTCATATCTCGTGTTTCTTATGCTTCATAAGAATATATAAACCCATGTGGGGATAATTTGCATAATCATAAAACAAATGCAAGAGGATTTTTTTCCAATTTGAGCATTGCAAAGTCTGTTCTCTGCTCAGACTCATATCTGACCTCAAAGTTGATAGGTGTAGGAGATCAAGAAGAAGTAAAAATGAGGAGTGGTTAAACAAGATGGCAAGTCCAGTTTTAGGGATCCCAGTATAGGCTCAAATATGTTGTTGGGAGGCATTATAATGGATCAAACTGACCCAGAATAGTTCTACTAGTTGAAATGTGCTTGGAGAGAGTAACTTTACCCTGGTGGGTTTAATTTCCTGGCAGAATAGAAGAGATCACAGGTTCTTTGGGCCTGTTATTTCTGACTTGTGTGTTCAAAGAGAGCTCAAGACTGAAAACTGCCTGTGGCTCCATTTTTTTCTGTGACATCCTGGATGTCTAACAGGAGGCTCACACACTTCCTCCAGACTATGGTAGCACTCAGAACCCTTTTTCTCAAAGCTGCATACAAAGCAGTGATTTTTTTCTCCAGCACAGATAAAAACTCATTAAACAATGAGGAATTCTGCCATGCCAGGACTGGCTGCCTTCTTTGGCCCACTCAGAAGGTACCGCCCTTAAGCATATATTTCCTGTATCTTATTAAATTGAAGTCAAATAAGGTGTTTTTCTGACTCACATCAGAGGAAAGTTATATATACCTAAAGCTCCATTTTGGGAATAATTCTGTGTTAAACCAACGTGATCAAATCCTGTCTTTAAAGTTATGCACATGTCTAAGTGCTTCAGTGCACTGAAAACTTTCAACATTTCTAAAAGCATTTAGTTGGAACAGTTTTTAAATTGCTGTGTTTAGTTTCTGTTCTTAAAATTGGAACAGTTGTATTTTCATCGTGGCAGGAATGAACAGAAACCAGAAATAGCGACTTCTCTGAAATTAGTTCAGGGGTGATATACAGAGCAGTGGGACTTGCCAAAGTTATATTCTGACTCTATTTTACTTGAGGGGAAGACAGTTTTCACTGTTGATACTAAAGAAAAGAAAACCACATCTGATATAGATAACTAATTAGATTTTATTTTTCCCAAAACAATTTTTCCAGGAGGTCAAGGAGTTAGATAGTTGTTAAGACTTCCGTCTAAGGAAGGATCATAAATATAAAAACTGGTGAAAATCCTGTTGTGTATTGGTCAGTATATTCCTATGTGTCATGTCAGCTTCAGGTTCTGAGGATGTGAACAATGCAAATGGCCTGACCATTAATGTGGATTTTCCCATAAACAGAGCATTAGTAAACAGGAGAGGAGAGCAAGTAGACAACAGTAAACTTAATGAGAAATAGGTTTGCATATCACAAAACAAGTTTATAGGGTTATTGTCTGAGAGCTGTATAAGAAGCATCTCTGGTTTTTAAGTTTTCTTTTGACCACAAAGGATTTTTTTTATGTGCTATGCAAGAATGAAGACCTTAGACTTCAGATGTTGCCTTCTTTATTTCATTAATGTTAATACAGGAAATCAAAAAAGATCACAAAAACACTATGTCTCATTATCAGGATGTTTCTTTTGATTCTGAACATGCCAGCAAAGCATGCTTGATCCAGCAACATCAAAAGATGAAGCCATTTGTGCTTCGTTGGTTTGCCTCAGTTTTTTTTTTTTCTTCAAGGCAGAAGGTTTAACTTTTTTACTTGAGCCCCAAGTCATGAGACTGCAAGTGTACATCTCTTATTGCATCTGTATTTTATGGGAATATCTTACTTGAAGCACAACAGATGGACTCATTTTAGCCAAGACTCAGAACCTTCAAAAGTTACAGTATTGATATGTGGATACATAGGGACATACTTTTATTACTGAGGGGCAGAGATTGTTGATTTTAGTGCTTCTATACCACAGAGGAATAGACAACAAGAAGGCTTGCAGCAATACTTTTGTTTTTAATAACAAAAATGATTGCATGAGGAATAGTTGCTGAATCAATTATTTACTATTTTTATATGGCTACTGCATTACAAATTTTATCTGACCATGCAGATCACTTAAAATCATTTTGGTGAGTCTAGCTGTGCAGGAATTGTCAAAAATTCATGCTGGGTTTCTGCTAATGCATGCTACACTGCATTAAAACACAGAATAATGTTATAACTAACACATATATTAAACTTAGAAACATATTCTAACTAGCACATTTTAAATTACAGCAATACCTATATTTTACTTGAGACCATGAGCCAATGGCTGTGTTTCAAGTATTCAGAGAGCAGTCTTGATCATATTACAGATGAAATAAAGCAAATTTTTGCATAGGTGGTGTGGTATAACAGACCTGAGGGCTTCCATTGGAAGTTCCTGAAAACTTCCATTGGGTAGACTTCAGTGAGCTGGTATAATTTGCTAAATTTAACCATCCACATTGTACTGAAAGATGCACTGCAGGCTAAGTGGATGGCATACACACTGCTAAGATCCATGCTTTATCACAGTGTGATAAAATATATTTCTGCAACTGTAATAATATGAAAATTGGTAGAATTTTTTGTTGAATGGTTTTGACCCTTGATGAAGGTTCTGACATGGTCACTGTAGCTAGCTGCAAGTCAGTATAAATGGTGTAGGGAGACACCTGAGAGTTAGTTAAACATGATGAAGTGATGCTTTGCTTATTTTGCCAGTTTGGAAGGTATATATTTCACCTCTTGACAATTTTCCCATAATATTCCACATTTGATGACAAATCCAAGGTGACAGTTGGAAGGCTCTTTCTATTGTTTCATGCTTACCAGTAGGCTTGAAGTGGATCAAGGTTGTAATGAATTCCAGAAAGCCAAGAGATTTTCCATCATGCACAATATCAAAATGTGGATCTATACTCAACACGAAATGCAATAATGGAACAGTCCATGGGGCTGGGGAGCGTGGGGGATTCATAATAGGAAATGTACCCTCTTGTTCACCTTTCAAAATCCAGACCAGGTGAGCAGCAGCTAATAGATTTTCCTGTTAGCTCCTGGGTGGCCTTTGTGAGGAGAGAGTTGCACTGAGGAAACACACGGGCTGAGGGATGGAGGATCCAGGTGATCCCAGAGACATGCTGGGTACTCCTCTGTGGGGCACCAGGGGGGCCACAGGTGGTTCTGAAGGACCTGGGACTGCTGCACTGCACCCACCTTTGCCAGAAACGGTGTGTGAGCAGCAGCCAACCTTTTAGCCTCCAATACAGCTGGTGCAGGCTCCAGGTGCAGACAAAGCAAGTAGAGGGATGATTCCCAGAAACACCAGTGTGTCTTATTTGCCAGTACCATCCCATGGAAATCCTGCGTGTGAAGCCAAATAATGCAGGGGGGCAGCTAGAAGTAAGGGCATGGAGGGAGCAGCACTTCCTTGATTTGCCATCTCAGCTCTCTAAATTGTCTTTCTCCCAAATTCCCCATTTGTCTTGAGTGCTCTTTCTTTTTTTTTTTTGCTTTTCTTGTGAGTGCTTCTCATACTTATAATTTGCATTACATCTAATTAAACACCACTTCACTGCAGCAAGATGCCTCTCAGGCTCTGAAATATATCACCTGTCTCAGAGTTGTGTAAGTTGGCAGCTGAGAAGTGACTAGACAGATATTTAAATACAACTGTACTATAGAGTTAAATTCAAGTATATTCATTAATTCAAATAGCTGGTAATTTTAAGATTTTGTGCCACCATTTTTACATCTTAGGCATGTGTATTAATTTTCCCCATTCTTTGGTGAATAGCTGAATATTTTCACCTCAATGCATGGTTCATGTCCCTGAGGATGTGAATTTGCCTCCTTTCTTTTCAGGGAGTTACAAAAGAACAGTTTTCAGGCCATTTTTTCTTCCCCTGATTAAAGCTGTTTACAGAAAGTGTGTGAAATACTCAAATCAAAGTATGAAATACTAATGCTTTAACAAATGCTCTAGTCTGAAACAGGTACATTTGTCTGCACTGGAAATTTGAAGCATGAGACTGAGTCCAGGAGGACAATATAGACAAATGCTACCAACCAAATGCTTATCTTATTAAAGCATTTATTAAGCACTTGGGATCTTAAACCAACATGGTCTTGTTACAATACTGTGCTGATATTTTGTAGTTGTTAATTGAAGTTCTTTTTTTTTCACTGGTTGTCTTGCTCTACTGGAATGTACTTTACTGAGCCAACTCTGTTACAGGAAACTTGGGAAAATTTGCACAGTGCTTTTGTGGGGACATCCTGAACTAAATAAACCTCAAACATTTTAGTTTGTGGTTTTTTTAAGTGATTTTAGATTAGTCTTTGGTTCTACATGGAATTATATTACGTTTACATGATTAAGGGGCTGGAACATAAGATCTGATGTCTTGGCATTTTAAATATATCAGGGTTTTATGAATTAAAACTGTTTTTTTTTTTTTTTTTTCTGGAGGAGGGTGGGGCTGGGTTGAGGAAGGTTTGTATGTGAGGGAAGTAATAAAATCAAAGAAGTGACCAAAGAAAATATTTGCCTGAGTCTACTGGCTGTCTTGCATAGCTCTGATTGCTAAAAACTGAGCAGATCTCATGATATTTTATGATACAAACTAACCAATTAAATTTTTCTGTTTATACATTGTACTTTTTCTACTCTGTTTTCATCTGAAATGTCTTGATAAGAAGCAGTAAATGTAAGTTGGGGTCACAAACTCATAATATTTTGGCAGTAGATAGCAGTGTGAGAGCAAATTTGAAAGAAAGTGTTAAGCTTTAAAGGTCTGCAGTTTGACAGGCTGTTATCTTTTATCCTTCCAGCACAAATCTTTATGCTGACTTTTCTTGTATCCCTTCATTCCCTGAGGGAACTTGAGTTCGTTCACATGTTGCTGGACAAGAGACAAAGAAGATCTGTTCAACACATGCAGAACAGATGCTCAGGGGAGGAGGGGGAATTTTCCAGTGCAGTTACTGTAATATCCATTGCTGCTGTCTTGCTCTCTGTGTAAGCTCTGCTGGCCTCTCCAGAGCTGGTCCTGGGGATTTTCCCATCTTGGAGACAGCCCACCCAAGTCAGCTGCTCTTGAAGACAATTGCCTATCAAAAATACTCTCAAAGAGTGTCACCTGTTTCCATACTTCCTTTTCAAGAAGGGAGAATAAAATAGATGGAACCACTGAACGACTTGTTTCTCAAAGATGCAGCTTAAGGTATACAAGATGTAGCGTGAGGAGAGAACACATGCTGCTGGTGCCCACTCACAGCAATGGTGCTCAACTTTTGCTTCCCTTTTCTACGTCGTGTGGTTGAACAAGTTGTGGACTTGTTCCAGCAGGAGGTGAGGAGGTGTTATGACTCCTGTGCTCATCTGAGGCACATAGGCACATGATACAGAAGGCACACAATGCAGGCAGATAAAGTTAGAGCTATGGCTATTTAAGAAATACATTAACTTTTTCAGCAAGCACTTGATCCTGTGGAGCAGGGAAAGGCACTGCTATTGATGTGAAAAGAGATGACAGGCAAATGGTCTTTGCAATTTTTCTAGCACCTTTTGCAAAGATCATTAAAGGAGTTTTCTGCCAGGGTGGTCAAAAATAGTTTGAGTTGGTTGTGCTGACTTCAGTCCTTGGAATAACAGCACTGAAGATGCTGTTAGTATAGACAAATGGAAATTAATTGTTAGCATAGAAATACTGAAGGCATAGAGAAATTACTCTTAGGTGTGAACCCTCAGTAAATTACGCTTAATTTTTTTCCTGTTGTTTCCAACAGTACATGGAAACACATAAAAAATGTATGCAGAAAATAATTAGCTCTTTTTAATCAATATCTCTAATGTTGGAGTCCACCTCAGCCTAGCTAAAACAGCAAATACACATTCTGCTTCAGCTCACCAGAGGATCAAAAATTAATTAGAAGTAAAAATACAGTCTACTGCTATACATCACTTTTCCCCAGGCTCCACCATTGCATTTGACCAATAGAATGAAGATTCACATTTAAAACCAGCCATAAACAAGGCTGCTATAGCATTATATGACTACTGAATGGCTTTGTCACAATGCAATAAGGCTCAATTACTACTTGCACAAACCAAACTTTGGGACCCCTGATTAGGAACAGGGATTTAGGGACTTGAAAAGCACCTTTTCACACAGGACAAATATTTTAGGTAGGGAAATATTTGCACAAGCTCCTAGGAAAGAGAGGTCTTTCTTCAAACATTGAAAATAAAGAAAAAAAAAAAATAGAAACCATCTGGCCTTGACAGAAAACAGAAATGTCCTTGTGACACAGTGAAACCTGGCTAAAGTGGGGAGTGTAAAAATTTACCACCCAGCCTGGGAAATGGTCCAGGCTGCTTCCTCTCTCTCTGAGGAAAGCTGTGCAAAGCTGCATTTTCGGTTGTGTGCAAACAGATATAGTTCGATGGGTTTATTTTGTTCTCAAGGAGTGATGGAATGTGTTCTGGCTCCTCCAGACCATTTGGGTTCGTGAGGGCTCTGGGACACTTGGGACAGGCTAAGGCAGATGAAGCATTGCCTGGAATTGATGAGTTGCAGTATATGATTTTGTTCAAGTGATTGAGACTGGAAAAACCCCAACATTCAGAGTACTTTCCAGGTAGGCACTGTCTTCCTATTTGGAGACTATCTCAGCTGGCCTGAAAGAATTGCTTGCGTTTCCTCCCTCAGTAGTTCTGCCCTTTTGCAGTAGTTTCCTGTTTGATGTTGACTAAGGGGAAGAAATGGCATGTGTTCAATAGTTGCATTCATTTCTGACAGAGACATCTCAGAAGACAAAATCTGGACTCCTGCTCCTTTTTCTTCTCTTCTAATTTGCTACCTGTTTCTGCCTTGTTACAAGCAGACTGACTACAGTAGGGGATGAACTGTGAAAAGTCAGTGCCATCTGGTCACCCTTGGCTGGAAGAGCTGTTTGTTGAGATGTGCTTGTGCTGGATTAATTATTGCAGCTTCCTTACAGTTTTTACTGTTTTTCCTTTTGGAAATAAATATAACACAACCTGTAACCATATTTGGTGTTATCAATAATATCTTGAAACAAAGTTGTAAGAAATGCGATATATTCTGGTGGTTTTATTTATTTTGTTTTGTTCAAATGACTGAGGACATTTAATGTGTGATGCTGAGTGGGATTTCAGAGTATTTACTTAATTGATATGGAATGTTTTAAAATTATTAGGCTCAGGACAGTGAGTTGTAGCTTGATATTGTGATGAAACTCATAAATGTGAACTCCCTTTACACAAATAGGATGATCAAACAACAAACAAGAATGTGCTTTGAGTGATAAGCTTCTTTAGTGATGTTCAATTTTCATTCACTTTAGGTGGAATTATTTACCTTCTTTATTACTGAACCAGCTAGTAGTTAAGTTTATGACCTTTCCTAAATAGTTTACAAAAATGTTATTGCAAATGGAGCTGATAACAAGCAAAAACCTCAACAACCTGCATCAGGAAAAAAAAACCCTGTAATGTAACAGTCATTTCAAAGTTTAGTAAAATAAAATTGTTAGAAACTCAAATTTCACAGAACATAAAGGGATCTCTATGCCATAGAAATGTGTATAAGCTTAAGTTGTGCATTTTCTGGAACATATTTTCATAAACCCAAGAACGTAGTCAAGTGGTTTTACTCTTATGGTTTCCTGGGGCTACTTCTAGTTTATAGAGATTAGTCCAGGGAATATCCCAAGTTTTTTATTTTTATTATTCACACTTTACACTGTGGTTTAGATTAAACTACCCCTTGCCAGTTTTGGAAGACATTCTCTTTACTTTCTTGATGCTTCCTCATATTCTAATATTCTATTAGATACCATGGCGAGTTAAATTTTTGAGAACAATAACAATACAAATACGGAATTTTCTTTTTCCTAGTCTTGCCTCCTGTTTAAATGCACATTCAGTAGCTTTTTACTTTCTTTCTTTATTTTTTTTTAACATAATAGAATCATAGTGCTTATTAGTTGTGCCATCTGATTTCAAAGTAAAAGTTATTTAGCCACAGAGGCCACCTTTGAATCCTTGAACTGGCAAGAACAGTACTTGCCCAGTTTTAATCACATCAGCTGGATTTCAGCCAAATCTCTTTGAGCTTAGAGTTTCTGTGTTTAAGCATCTCAGTTGTGATTCCAGGATCAGCTTCATATGGTCCAGAATATTCTTGCATTTAAGTACCTTCTAGTTCTGATCTGAAGGGATCATCTGGACCTTCTGTCACTTCAGCTGGTTGTCTGAGGGTATGAGGCTCCTGGCTCTGCTAATGTAATGAAAATAGGCAACTTGCACAGCTGTGGTTCATATAGAAGGATAGTGCATTGCCAATACTTTTACAGGATGTTTTTTGAACTTCTTGTTAGTCTAAGCTTCTCTCCCTTTTCCTGTGCTTCTGTGGTTGGATATTAATATATATTAAAATTTAGGATTACTCTAAAAGTTATTTTTGAATGCAAAGTGAATACATATTGCTTAGAGGAGACTTGGTATCTCATGCCTTTGGTATTACTACTTTATCTATCTTGACTTAAAAAAAAATAAGGGGGAAGGAAGAAAGGTTCCTCTGACCCTAAAATTCCAGATGCCTGAGATTAAAAGAAAGAACTGGGTTATCCCATAATCTATGCTGGCACTATAGCTGCTAAGTAATTTAATGTGACTGCTGTGGAAATGATGATGTATGCCATCAATTCCTGTGAACACAGCTGTGTTTCATCAATCTCTATTTCCCATGAGACAGAGAACTATCAACGACTTTTACACACTTGATGTCAGCATTTGGGTAGGTCTGAAGTTTAATTATTTTATGGAGTTTTGCATCAGTTGTTTCTTGGTCCCCACATGTCTTATGATTTTATTCAGTAGCTAGTGAGCCACAGTTTTTTAATAGCTAACAAACAGAAATCTCATAAAAAAACAACTGCTTTCTTCATAGGAACTGAGATAGAAAGTGACAATATCCCACTTTTTGAGCTGTTCTGTCATACATCAAATGACAGTCAAATCAGCTCCCTTCCTGACTGTCAAGGTTTCCCTAGTCTGGGGTGCTCAGCCTTTGCACCATTCTAGACTAAATTTTGCTTGGCTGCGGACTTCCACTTCTCTAATTTTTTCCTCTCACTGCTTCTTTCTTCTTCCTCTCTTATGCTTAGACGTGTTTCTTTATTTCCATCTCTTTTTGCCTTGACACCATAATGAATTAATTTCAAGTAATAATTTTCTTTTCTCCAGAGAAAATTCTCCTAATTCTCACCTCAAAATGTGAAGTCCCCTCAAGCTGCAGTCACTGACAGCCAATAGTCCCAGTGACAAGGTTCCCATGGTACTGCACTAAATGGACAGAAAAATCCTAAAGGAGGTCGTTCTGATTTTGCTACATTTTGTGTTTGTTACAGAACCAAAAAAGGAGTTTTGATTTACTGTGACTGAATTCAGTCATGACATGGGGCAAAAAGTTTGATTCCAGTTGTTGGAAGGCCCTAGATGTAATTCTGCCTCCCTGCCATGTTTCAGGTTTTATGCAGGAGCTGCTGCCAGGCTGTACTGCACACACAATGTGCTATGGAATGTTCCAGTGGAACCCTTGTTATCTAGATCAGGCAGGGATTTATCCTTGCTGGATGATTTAAAGCATCTCATATACTTGCATATATTACTTTATTGTGCACCAGCTCTGTTTATCAGCTTCTCATACATGAAGAAATAAAACCCTCATATGCTTCTCCTAACACCTTTGCAATGCATATCAGGAATATAACATCATTTCTGCTTGAGTAAAACGAGGCCTTCCAGTATTTTATTTACTTCTACCTGTTGGAGCAAATGTAAGGTTTGTTAATTTACACTTCATATTTTGGCTTCATATTAGACTGCATAAACAATGTGAGATCTCCACAGATAAGAGAAAAGGAGGAAACTCTGCATGTTAGGGTTTTCCTCAGTTTAAATGCTAAAGATTCTTACCTGGAGATGTTTATTCAGGAAAAAAAAAGTTTGACTATATTTAGACATTTATAACATTAGTGCAAGTGGAAAAAAAAAAAATCTCAGTTCTGCTATGTTGGTAAAAATTTCTAATAGTAATACTTCTGTTTACAGCAGAATTATATTTTTCAGCTCTGTTTTTTTAAATCATTTTTGCCTTAATGTCTCTCTCCCTTTTAGTCCAAAGTGCCTAATTTTGTTTTTAATTTATAAGCACACTGGATATTGGGCTGTATTAGAATACTAGAATGTTCTGGTGCAAATCTGTTGTACAATACTGATGGGATGATACAAACTGATGGGATGATATGTGCAAACACAGACAATCCATTACTAGATTCACAACTGAGCTAATTAAGTGTTATAATGTGGGTGACCCCACAAAGCACATCTTACTTGACAGTTGTGATGCTTTAGCACTTTAGTGAAATGTATGAGGTTAGAGGTGGATTTTTTAGTTACAGCATCATGTTTTGCAACATGAATTAGACTTGGAAGAAGGTAGAAAAGGCAGCAAATAATATTTGGGGTTCCATTTTTAGGTATTGCTGGGCTTTGGTCCAAATACTAGGTATAATTTTACCAAGCTCTTTGTAAATATGACCCTCAAAAATAATTTCTTCTGCTTGTCTTTTGCTAGAGCAGAGATACATGTCTCCCCAAGTAAGCCCAGAAAGAGACGTAGAAATCTCTATAATATGCTAGGATTTGACTTGCAAGGAGAAGTGAGTTATTAAAAGAAATAGAAGAAAAATGAAGGAAAACCTATGCCTTTAATGAACAGAATAAAGGAGAAAAGAGAACGTTGATTTAATCTATTGATTTGCTGTGAAGTAAAAGAACAGATGTTTTCTGTTAGGTCCCTGGATAAAATTCAGTAGGCGCCACTAATACTTAGGGACTGGTGACTCCTGATAAGATTGAAAATTGATGTCTGCTCTATTGTAACCAAATGGAGATGGCAGGTTAGGCTGCTTTAGGTGACTCATTTCAGAGTACTTGAATACAGAAGAAATATCTCATTTTCCTAGGCTGAGACACAGATGAGAAATGTTTTGCCAACAGTTTCCAGCTCCAAAGATATCAGCCATGAAGAGTTTAATACTTACGGTAGGCAGTGGAGCACATAAAGCTCCTTTGTTGTAGGTCTGAATCCCTTTGGGTGAAAAAGGTAGAAAAATGGTAGATTATCTTTATTTGCCTGATTTCTGTTTGTCAATCACCTCTTTGAATGTCTAATCCAATAATTATCTACAGAGGTGCTCAGGGAGATGTGATTACACTGTAGAGGTGTTGGAAGCAAGTCCATTTCAACATTGGCCCAGTTTATCTGACTGCTTCTCCTTCAACAGATCCAAACATTAAACAGATCACATTTAATGGAAGTTCAAAGGCTTTCCCAAAAGGTTCAGAATTCTCTGTGATCAAGGAAAGAAAAAAACGTTTCTTGTTTGCCTTCTTGGAAACCACTCAAAGCAATGTAATTCTGGAATTCAGATTGTCCCATAGTGCTTTTTGAGAGAACTGTGTAAAGATTGCTGAGGTCAGTGTGTAGATGTTCCCAGGTGTCTGGTCAGCTTTAAGGCAAGGAGAGCAGAAAATCCATGCAGAATACCCTGTGAATGCAAAAAAAGCACACATGTGGTGTGTGTGTGTTACGTACATGTGTGTATATATGTCAGGCAAAGGATTTGAGTTCTTGCTTTCAGTATGAAATCCACCTCAGAAACTGCAGCACTAGGCAGGATCTTTCTGCAAAGTGACTGGAATCTATTCTTCACACTTCTCTTACAAGGAAGACTAGAAGACCTTCCTCCTCACCCTTCCTGAGATTTTTGGCACGGGGCTTTTACGTATTTAAATACATGCACATGCACACCCCTTCATATTTACTGCCATGCCTTGCTGCTTCTTCTCTGCCTCCTAAAAGGTGCTGTAAGCTGCACAGAGAAGTATTTTAAATAAGAGAAATACAGGTTTGAAAGCTGTGTTTTCCTGATGAAGTGACTTCTAAGTATGTGCTTGGGCTTTTCTAGTTTTGTTGTTTAGTTATTTTGCAGTAGAAGATGCCATGAAATGGCAGACAATTCAGATTTTGGTATCATCCATAGAAAGTGGCTGTGGCAACTGTGGGACTCCTCTGCAAGATGTGGTGTGTAAAACATGGCACTTGGACTCCAGCCTGGGGCAGATTAGTTCCTACTTGCGGGTGAAATTTGTAGAGAAGACAGAAAACCTATAAAGAGCTCTAAGGCCCTTAATGAGAGACTTATGTAGAATAAAATGACGTACTCTTTAAAAGACTTGAAGAAAGCGAGAAAGAATTTGAGAAAAAGCATGGCATAGTTTTGATGTGATGCCTTAGGTATGAGCTAGTCAATACTGTTTATAAATCTCCCCTTTTTAATGCATCAGGTCAAAAATTATATTGACCTCTAAACATTGCTAACTAGTTGAAATGAGTCTCAAATATAATCCAGCTGATGGATAATAGGCATTACAGGCTTGGAATGAAGTCAGATGAATGGAAACATAATTTGACTTTCCAAGTTTCTTTTGTTTTTCAAGTATTTTAAATGTCTGATTATAACAGACTTTGTACAGAGTGGTTTACTTTCAGCTGTTAGGCAGATCCACATTTCTAAGGAGGGTTTCCTGAGAGTTGCTGAGAGCTGGGCAATGTTTCCTATTCTTCTTGAGAAAGCTATAGGGTTTTTAGCTGCATGATCAACTTTACTTAGACAATGACATCTGTAACCTCCTACAATTCTATTTGTGGTCTTGTCTCAGTGTAACACATAATCCCATGCTCAAATTCAAGCCATTCAGTTGTCCTGTTGAAATCAATGAAATTAATAAAGAGAAAAGGAATTGTTTGCATGCTCAGTATTAAAATACAAAGTATTAATAAATTCTGAAGGACAAAAAAATATTTAAATCGTCTAATCAGGTTCTTTGCACAATCCAGCCTGCAGATCATTAATCTGTGTTTTATATTGTTCTTCAGGATCTGGGACCATAGAAAATGTATTTTTTAAGACTATCCAGTGCTGAATTGAAGGCTTCAAGTGACAGACAGTCATTGTTTGTGTATTGGCTGGCTAAATGATTTACCTTCACTTAGAAAAAATATACTTCCAATTTCTAACCTGAATTTTTACAGATTCAGCTGCTGAATCTAGTGTTTTATCTGGTTTCAATAGCCCGTATCCTCTTCTACTTAAATAGACATGCAAGAACATCACTGTATTCCTCTCTAACCTTCCTTTTGAAGGAAGCAAGTGAGCTGAATTGTGAAACCTTGAATATTTGTTGTACTTCTTTTGTTAGCCTATTCCAATTTTGTTTAATTTCAAAAGTGTTTGGAAACTTTTAAATTGAGAGCAATGTGCCTTGTCTGGAGGGAGAATTTTCTGAGGAGCAGCAAGCCTGATGCTGAGAAGCGTGAGCAGTTTGGTTCAGATAAGGACATAGAACTGCAGGCTGGTAAACAAACCTCGTTCCAAATTCCTCGTGCTAATTCAAATATGTACTATCTGTCTAGACTCTGCATGAGAAAAGCTCCCTGATGTTGCAGCAGGGATGCAATAGAAGATATGGAAATGGGGAACAAAAACAGGTGGGAATGAGAGCAGTTGTGCCCACAAATCTTGTGCTTTTTTCCTTGTTAGCAAGGAGAGTTGGCCTTTTGATGCCTGTGCTCACCATCAGCATTGGAGACCATATCACGTCTCACAAGGCTGGGTGCTGGCAGGGAGCTGAAACAGAGATGTTTGAAGAGCTAGCTGGAAATTCATTGAGAAGGTGCATGCTAATCTCTGAGCATTCGTTTGCAGCCAAAATCTGTGCAAACAAAATGCTGATGATACAGAATCAGTCAAATGACTTGTCTTTGGTCTAAGACTAATCTAGGACAAACTGCAGCATTATCGAACTTCTGGCATCCAGTTTCCCATACGCAGAAGATCTGTCCACCTGTTCTATCTTTCGTGTTGGTCCCCTGGCGTTCAGGCCAACCATCCATATCAGATTTGCTCTAGGAATTTGCTGAACCGACCCAAGGCTCTTGCCAGGATAAGGAATACATTATCGCCGGTGTGTTGGAAGGATGTTGATGGAGCGGATGGAGCCGGCGCCCATTCCCGCAGCTGCCGTTCCCGCGGCCGCCAGCAGGTGGCGCTGCGCACTGCGCGCCGCGGCGGCCCCGCTGCCGGCCGGGAGCCGCGGGGAGCGGGAATCCCGGAATCCCGGAATCCCGGAATCCCGGAATCCCTCCGGCTGCTCCGCCGGCCGCGGAGCGCCGCGGAGAGCTCCCTCTGCGGTGAAAGCAAAGATGGAGAGCTGCATTCCTGCCAGATGGAATCAGTGGGAGCCGCCGGTGTTGTCAGGGTTCCCGGGGGTCTGGGGACAATCAGGGAAGGTGTCCGGCGTGCTGATTCCTTGCACGGTCAAAGCAAGGAAATCTCTTCTCGCTGGTGGACTCGAGGGAATGGCCCGGAGTTGTCCTGGCTGGGGCAGTTATGCGGGATATCCGAAAAAGGTTCTCCCAGAGGGTGGCTGGGCCCTGGACAGGCTCCCCAGGGAGGTGTCGCAGCTCCAGCCTGACAAGAGCCCCAGCAGTTCGACGCTCTCGGGCACTGCTGTGGCTCTTGGCCATGTGCTGTGCGGGGCCAGGAGCTGAATTCCGTGATCCTTGTGGCTCCCCTCCAACTCGCCTTATTCTGGGATGCTGTGAGCCAGACCCAATGAGGGACATGCAAGAGCTGTAAGAAAGCCTTGCAGTCCTGGAAGTGCCAAAACTCAAACAAAACTAGCCTGCATGAGCCATTCCTAATTAAAGAACTAAAACCCAACAAAATAAAATGTCATAGATTATTGGGAATTTGATTAGCTTTTAGGAAAAGGCTCTTCATCCAGAGGTTTGTTAGGCACTGGAACAGGCTTCCCAGGGAAGTGGTCACAGGAGCAAGGTTGACAGAGCTCAAGAAGTGTTTGGACAATGCTCGCAGGCACAGGATGTGACTCTTAGAGTGTCCTGTGCAGGAGTTAGACTCGATGATCCTTGGGGTCCCTTCCAGCACAGGTTATTCTTATTATTCCATGAATGAAGAATGTGGAAATTAGGGATTATAGCCTCGTAAAATTGAGGTGTTGCTTTCTTTGAGTGAGGTGAAATTGTAAATTTAGTGTTCAAATAAGTGTTTACAGGAAAAAAACAAAATGGGTAGCAAGCATGAATTGCTTTCAGCCTGTTCACTTGAAAGTTATGTGTGTACACATTCCATGGGAAGTTCATGTGGCTGGCTTTGTGTGGCTCTGCTGCCTCAAGTGGGGCAACACAGACACAGAATTTTAATACATGATGTGGAGTTAACAGGTGAACTTTGGACTTCCACATTTCCTTTATTTCATGGTTGAAAAATTATTTGTATACAGCATACAGAAAATCATAGCATTGTTTCAGCAAAATTTTTGCTCTTGCAATCTTTTTATTAATAAAATGTACTTATAATGACTTGTATGTCTAATCAAGAAAGAGTGACTTATCCATGGAGGTGGTTAGCTTACTATTTGTTTTAGAAAAATACATGACTATATGATTTTCTTTGGGAGGTAACAGAAATCTATTTCTATTGAGAAGAAATATAATTTGCATTTAAATTATATTAACCTGTGGACACACATTTCTCTTGAAGGTTTTAATCCACTATCGTAACCCTTGTTCCATTCCCCTGTATTTTGGGAGACATCTTCCGTGCAGAGTTAGATACAAAATTGTACAGCTTCTTTGCAAATAAACCTTGGGCCTCTAAAACGCTCCAAACTAACAAAAAAAGAAAAACCCCAAAACAAAACAAAAAAGCCCAAACAAACAAAAAACCCCAACAACAATAACAACAACCCCCCCCCCAAAAAAAAAAAACCAAAACACAACAAAACAAAACAAAAAACCACCCCAAACAACCAGTGTCTTTTTAGCTAATGTTACTGGAACATATTTGGTTAATATTACTGGAAGTAACATAGGTTAAAAAATTGGGATATAGTTGCATTGTTGCAGCATGAAACCAACAAAGAAGGGTTATTCTTCTTCTTCTTTATTCTCCCTATAGGCTAATAGTATGAAATGTGCGAAGTCCCAGCTCAGGCTAGATGCCTCTGCAACAAGTTACTCTCATCAGCAGCGTTAAAAAAATAAAATGAAAAAGCAATAGCTGCAGCCACATGAGCATTATCAAGTGGGAATTTCATGCAGGTGCTCTCCTGACACCCACTGTCCCTCAGAACAAGTTTCTACAGGGCCAAGCTTTCAAGATCAGCTTGAAATTCCTATTCATTGATTTAGAGGTCTGGCTGAAGGGCATATTGAGTATTTGTCTTGCAGTCTCTTTCTGAGGGCAAAATAGTCACACTTTCAAAAGGCATAAATACTTTTCAACTTACAAATCAACTGTAATTAGTCATAGAATCTTATGCAAGAAGCATCCTTAGATATGCTTTGAGTTTTCTATCATGAAGAAATACAATATTTTCTTTAGGATGCTTAATCCATTTAATGAAAAATAATTAGAAAAAAAGGGAGACTTAACTGTTCTGATACATTTTTGTCATTGATTGTGATTGATTAAAACTGGGAATTATTGACTACCTGTGAATAGCACCCTCTCAGAAATAATTTATTTCCATTACTGGTCTTAGTAAACAAGATGATACATTTCTTTTGAACATATACTTTAAATTAGTTGCAGCTCCTACTTGGAAGAGGAATATTTGTAATTGACCTTTTTTGTTTGCTTATTTCTTTTACTCATTTGTGAGGCTTTTATTAGAGCCTTCCATCTCTTGCTTTTTGCTTTAGCAATGGTAATTCACATTTGTATGCGACTAATTCAGTGGTCACTCCACAGGAGGGTATTAAGTAAAATACTCAGTGTCTTTCCCAGAGACCAGGTTCTTTGCAGGGAAAAGCACCATGAGAACAAGAATTAGAATGAATTTTGGTCCTGGTGGAGATTTGTAAAAGATGTCTTCTGCAGGTACTGGGAAGAGGCTCTTCATGCAAGGGTGGAGGCAGCTTCAAGGGTCAGTCTCTGATCGTGGTTTCTGATGATACCTTCGTCATCCTGAGCTGAAGCTGCTGATCAAAGTTTATGTTTTTATTCTCTTTGGTAGCTACTGCACAGAGCTTTGATGTATCACAGCTTGAAACACCACAGAGCTTTTCTCTGCCAGCCCAGATTACTTATGGGAAAGGGATCAAATAAAACCGATTTAGGTACTACAGTTAGCAATGCTGACATCATCAGTAGTTCCCTTTCAATTCCTCTGCCAGCTTTGACTCTCTTTTGCTTTACTATTTGGAAATGGCATTAAATGCTGATGAGGCAGTATATTTCAAGTTTCCAAAGTCCTGTGAGTCATTCTTAGACAGTCAAACTTTTTTTGGGGTATAGGTGCCTGACATTAACTGCTCCTGATATGGTGCCTGATCACATCCAGGAAGCTATTTCAATACTGCTGCATTCCTGCTCTGGTTGGACAAAATGCAGTATATCTTTTATTTCCTGCTCATAACTGGATCGTAAAGTGAGTTTTTAGAGCTTTAGGAGACTTTGTGCATCTGAACAGAATCTTAATTGTTGGTATGTTCTTCTTCAAAGTGAAGGGTGTCATGACTTTAAGATTCTGAATCTAAATCTCATGGAAGCTGAGGTAATAGAGGTTCAGTGATTTGGGTCCTCTTTCAGGTTCTTACCTGTAATTTGTTCCTAATCAAAGCTGCATTTCTTGCACAGGAGAGAAGTACCTGATGATTACAGAAAGTTTGCAGAGAAAGACAGAGGAAGGAGACAAATATCATTCATGACTCTTTATCCATAGTAAGGGTGCAGATGTCTGTTAGTGCATGTTGTTTGCTAAATCCATTCAATTTCCTAACCTTGTGCCACCTTGCACAAGTTTGCAATAAGGTTAATGTGCAGCAACTCTGAGAATATCTACTCAAAAGCATTTATCATCCTGCCTTTCACAGATGCCTCTGCCTTCACTTGAAGCACTTTGAGCTGCATAACCTCTTTTTTCTTTTTAAGATCTGAGATGAAAATGGGTGAAAACATGTGAGCATGAAACAGATTCTCTATCCCTTTTGTCAATTTTTTAATCAAGTGTCAGGTATCAAGTTAAGAAATTATGGGGTTTGAGTGTAAAATTGTGTCTTTGGATGATTTCTGCCTAATTTTCTGAAACAGTAGCACTATTTCTCAGAAATTAACAGTAGGATAAATGATCATTATATTTCTTAGATCATACCACATCTGATTGGCTGCTCTATGCACATCACTGGAATACTGCAGGAGAATGAGTTTAGTCCAGGTTCATTCACATTGTATCTTCTATTCAGTTTAGGACTTCAAGGTTTTGTTTCGCTTTTTCCTCCTCAGCCATACTTTTGATTGTGAAGAACATTTTTCTTTGCATCTGTAAAACTTTGGTTGGTGATCTCTCTAAGGACTGTTAATTACCTCCTATGGCAGTGTCTTAGTAGAAAGAAAACTTCAATTAAAATATGCTATTTAAACCCCTTTGTTAAGATAATAAGACAATTTTATTTTAAAATACCTATCCCAAGGATGATTTTAATCAAGATAAAAAACAGCATGAAAAAAGGAGGATTTTTTTGAACTAAGCAAATTTTATCTGCAACTAGTTTTGAGTACTTTGGGAATATGTTGCTTCAGAAATCACCTCATTCTTTTGGTGGAGTGACTGTGTTTTTTAGGTATGCCTGAAAAGACCAAAAGCCATTTTGGATGTAGAGAGCAGGAGTGCAGAGACCATCACACCCATCAGCACCAGGTTCTTCTTGTTTTATGTTACAGCTATGTAATGTTTAAATAAAAATAAATTAAGTGTTAAGTATAAAGTCTTCCTGCCCTAGTGTGAATAACAACATACTCCTGGCATGACAATCAAGCAGTTGTTAGCTCTGTGCTGGAGATGATCTCATAGTTGGTTTAATCAAAAATCTAATCTATGCTGTTGAGAGGGCCATAGCTTTGGAAATTCAATCTTTTATCGTTTAGCCAAGAACTTTCGTTGGTGTCCTTTGGGTCACATTGGAAGGCTCATTTTGTTGTGCTAGGGTTTTCTGAGTGAGAAATCACACAGAGTTTTTGTTGTGGGGCCTCAGAAGGCTTTTCTCACACAGACTGGGATGCATTAGGGAAATGAGTAAACTGGGGTCATATCATACATGCCTACTCTGTCCACTGCTGTCTGTGTGTTTTGATAGATGAGATGAAAATTGTATTTATTTGCATTGAATACTATTACTTTTCTATAAAGAGGTAACAAATTCTTGGTATGGCTTTCTTTTTTATTTTATTTTCTTTTTTCTTTTTTTTTTTTTATATTGGAAAACCACTTAGGAATCCACAAAGTCAAAAGCCAAAAGCTTGCTTGTAAAAATTTCTAGTTTCTTACCTCGAGTGCTTGTAAGTTGCAAATGCTGTTTTTAGAACAACTGCTGTTAACAAGCAAGCTTTTCCAATTAGTTTTGAATGGAATATTGAAATATGAAAGATAAACTGTAGTTACATGAGTTTTATTATTCTTATAATTTTCTGTTCCCTGTGTTTTCTAAGAGGCAGATTATAATCTGGTAAGAAAGTCTGATACTTCAGTCTAGAAGAAACCCCTTTTATATGAGAAGGGAAAGATGCCTGAGATGTTTGATGTGGGAACCTCTATCATACTGTATTATCTGGAAATAAGAATGGAAAGTCATTGAGATTCAGCAGTTTCTACCATAGAAACTAGAGAGACATGAAAGGAAGAATCCTGCCAGATGCAGTCTTGGGTGTCATAGTAAATCCCCTCATTTGAATCCAAATCCTATTTGCATTGTGTTCAATAGCAAAATTCCAACATAACAGCAGATTTGGAAGGAACCTTATCAGGGCCTTATTTCATAGCCTGTGACAATAAATCATCTTCCTTAAAACAGTTTTCATGCATTTCTGTATGACCTCAAAACTTCTCCTATAACTACAAAACAGCAAAGAGGTATTTATTGTGCAAAGGCTAATGTAAGGCAACTGTAAAAGTGATCTGCCTGCAATGTTTTATTTTGCTGGACTGTGCAGTTCAGTTTGGTGTTTCAAGAGTCACAGCAATTCTGCAGATTCATGGCTTCCCTGAGAGCTGTAGTGGCAAATCCTTGCTCCGCTCTCATTGCAGTGGCTGGGCCTGTGCCCAGTACTTGATAACCAAGTTATCTCACAAAGTGATACAAAACCCCTTTTGATTTAATGCAAGAGGACATTCTTCTGTCAGTTGGTAGAATTTAAAAGTCCACAGGTTCTGGATCCAAGCAGACACTTAGGGGTTCTTTTATCTCTGAGCATGCAGCCTGGGCAAGTCACAGACTCTTGCAGCCCCATTGACATCCCCAGGACTCAGCACTGGTGCATATATCCAAGGTTTATTGGTGCTTTCAGGAGTTTTAAATTAAAACCAACCATTCAAATAAGATATTCTCAATTCCAGTTTCATGAGCCACACTTCATCTTTATCACTTGTGTTTCTTCCTATGTGTTGCCTGTATCTCCTGATAGTGATGAACTGTAATTCACTTTGAAAGAGTTGGGAGTATAATTTCATCTCTTGGGCATACTAATTCCCCTGAATGCCATGCTAGGAATGTATTAGTATCTCTTTTATATGCCAGAGGAATGTGGAATATGCATACTGGTAGTGTGTTTGGAGCCCAAGGGAGGGCAAGTGAGGAGAGAGGCTAGGCTGATGGAAATGCTGTTCCCTGCGGGAGTTAGGAGTGGTGGAATTTGCTGTGCCACGCTTTCATACTGAGCCTGTTCTCTGCTTTGCCAGTGGCATCCCTACACAATGTTATATCAGCTATTCCCAACCCTTCACCGACACCACCCTCTTTTGTGTGACCTTAGGTCAACCCTGGGCAAAATACAAGGAACTGGGTGATGCAGTTTCTTCCTGAGCTTACAGTTGACAATAACAAGTGTGAAAACAAGGAGGCAAGAAGGACAACTCAGATCTGTTTCATGCCTCTTTTAATTTTAGCTGTCATTTATGCATTCATATTTGTGTTGCGCTGGTATTGACTGAAGCCCCATTGGTTGTTAAAAGTTCTCACTAATTAAGAAGATGATATGTTTTCCTGGCAATTTTTTTAAGCTCCTTGCTTTGTGTGTCTGACTGAGGGTAAACTTTATCAGCTGTATGCTCTTTCATGTGCTTTCTATTTCTGATAAATTAAAAAAAAGCACCTTTTTCAGTCTTTAGTCACAATCCTGGATGGATGTTGGTTTTTTTTTTAAACAGGAGTATTTCTCAACATTATCAGTGTTGTTATGAAAACTATTGTTGTCTTCATTGTCCTTGTAGCCCTTTTCCACTCAGAACATTTATTTAATTCACTTAATAAAGTTATAAATCAAGCCATTAGTAATAATACTGGAAATACCTAAGCTGAGGACAGGTTCCTTGGCTACATCTATATACATACATATATATGTGTGTGCATATTTCCAGTTAGTGAGCCACTAATAAGAGCTCCTTGAATACAGTGCTTCTTCTAGTCTGTCTCCCCTGGTGGCTTATGAAAATGTCAAGGAAGACAGTATTAGAAGACTTGCTCTGCTAAGAACTATATGACATCTACTGCATCTCCACTAGGCATGTATCCTGTTACAGGAGAGGAGATTGGTTTATGTGACATGGATTAATGTCTGATAAATCTACATTTGTAAAATACTAACATTTACATTTAGTAGGATTGCATGCTTCCTTTTTTGAGCATAAGCCTTCTGCTTTAAACTTTCTGTCTCATAGCAGTTCTTTTAGTTCTTTCAGTGCTTGCTTTTCATTCCTGTTCAAGTATTGTGATGAGGTAATATTCCACCTTTCATGTTTCTGGGTTGTGGTGTTTGTTAATTTGTTTTGGTACAAATTGAATTTTTCTTGTTAAATTTAAAGCTGTACTTTTGATACTTGATCTTGCTGGAGAGTATCCTTGTTATTTTTTGAGTGTTTTTATCAGTAATAATCAGCAATAATTCAGAGGCTGAGTGCTGTGCTAACAAAGGCATAATCCCACTGGAGTCCTTGGGAATTTTCAAAAATGAACATGCAATTATTGTCAGGATTTCAGTAGCTGAATGGGCATTTGGACAGAGTACTATTCCAGTTCCCAATCCCAAGTTTCTCTCCCCACCCAAGTCAAGGAACTGTCTGCAATTACTGCTCTATAAAGGGCTTAGCCAACTGTGGGATGCTGAACACTCAAAAATCCCATTGAGAGGGAATTGTTGATCTTGCCCTTTCTCTGGATAAGGCTGTATATGTTTCTAGCTAGATTGCTCCAGAGACCTAGCAGTGAGTCTGGAGGGCATTTTCCTAGGCTGTTGCTCAAATATCTGCTTGCAAATATGCAAAATATTCCCAAAGGACAAAATGTTGTTGGTAACATGACACACCCTCCCACCACCCCAGAGAATAATGTCTATTAAACTCTTTTTAATTAGTTGTGGTATTACAGATCCTGAGCAGTGCATATTCACAAAACCATTGTGAAGCCACTGTCCTGTCCCATTTCTCCCTAAGAGGCCTTTGATTCTCTTGGTCCTATTCCGTGGCTCACCAGTGCTATTGAAGTAATTATTTAGGCTTTTCAAAACCTGCCCTCAGGCTCTCAGCTTCTTTGAACATGCCTCAGCTTTTCCAGTCCTTTCTTCATACTCTGTACCATGGAGTACTGTTGTGAAACACATTTTCTGCATTCTTACCCCTTCTAGGGCTTCCATATTGAAATGTTCTCCAAACCGCTTTATTTGAGGATAAAGCTCCAAAGTTCTGAAAGCTCTGATTTTATAGACTTGAGGGGACAACCAAATAGGACCTTAAAGGGGATCATCTGTAGAGTTTTTTGAACAGCAGGCTTTAGGAATGGTTTTGTAAAAAATAAGGTTTTCAGTTCAGTATTTGTTTTAAATGAAGAGTAGACATCTTGCAACAATTGCAATAACTCATAAATATAGTCTGTTTCTGCTGTCATCTTATTTTGGGCTTTTAGAAAAATACATTGAATATATTTTTTTCTAGAAAACTGACATTCTGAGCAGCTTCTACTTACTTGATTAGCCCTAGTATTGAGGTGTTGGCAAGAGTCAGAAGAGGAGAGTGGCATTTTAGAAAAGAAAAAAGTGTGGTAGCTGCAACCTTTAAAATAATTTTAGTGGGAAAGGAGTTGAGGCAATGGATGGTTAGAAAGAAAAGCTTGCACTTTGACTTATTTCAGCCACAGAAGGCTGAAAAGTGAGGGGGCTGTCTTCAGCTGGAATGTTTGTTAGAAAGACTAGGATTTAGCTTAATTTGAACAAAGAATTGAGGACTGAGTTTGCTCTTCAGTAGTAAAATTAAAGTATATTTCATGTTTATATTTTGTGTTTGTTTTCTTCTTGACATTCCCCTCCCTTCACAAAACAAAATGAAATACACTAGATGAAAGCAGAATTTACCTTAAAATTTAATTTGATGGATTTTTCTGAATGAAAAGCATTTAGGTTGCTGCTCCCTTCCTCTACATATGTGGCAGCACAGGATGTATGAGCATAAATGTCAGGCAGCTGGGAGCTGTTTGTTTTTGGAGAACTGGAAGCTCTTTGAAAACTGCAGGAGTAGATATGTTTCTGAAGTTTTATTTCTTTGTTTAGCTTTCTGTCATCCAGAAGTGCAGTGTTTACTTAAACGTTATACAAGCTCAGTGTTGTAAATTAACAAGTACTGTTGTAAATTAGGACTCTTGGCTTTAAACTGCTGGACTCAATGTTATAATTGAAAACATCTCTACAAACACTCAGCTGTTGAGTCCTAACTGTATAGAAATACCTTGATTTCAGAATACGACATTCACAAACAGGTCTGAAAGGTTAGGCTGAACTAGACCTGAGGTGTACATTTGAATTTTTTTATCAAATGAAATCTGCCATGCAAATCTGAGAAATTCATGCAATCTAAGCTCTGACGCCCTCTTCCTGTGACAGAACTCCTGTATAGCTCCTGTGTGTTATTGATAAATGTGTATACAGTCCCAAGCATTATATTTTAATTTATATGGTTTAAAGACTGTCTTTCCTTTCTGAAGGAAAATTTATCACATTGGCATTCATGTTTCATGTAAATTTCTCCATCGTGCTGCATGTAAACACAGTCACATTGAGAGATGGAGACGGAAGCTCAGAGCAAGACAGAGGAAAATGTTGGAGGTAAGGCAGCTCTAACCCTAAATAAGAGTTAAGCAATCCCACAGAGGTGTGTTTTGCAGTAGAAATGTGATGGAATAGAAGGAACACAAACAAGTCAAGACATTAACATTGTTTCAAAGAGTGCAACTGCAAGAAGAATCAAATAGGTAAGAAAAGACAAAGCTGGGAATGTCTTAATAAGTAGAAAAACACTTCAGTGTGCACTCTTCATCCTGTGATCTCTGTTTAAAAAAGAATGTATGCATCTTATCCATATGTGATGGAACTATTTATTTAAGAGGGTAATAGAGTGTGAACAATGCAAGTGGAAATGATTGAGCAGTAACAGGATAAACACCATACAGAGATCTTACTTCTCAATAGGCTGTGTGCTTTCTGTAAAAAAAAAAAAAAAAAAAAAGAAAAGAAAAAAAAGGAGATTTCACGATTTCACACAGTCACAGAATTGTTAGGAAGGGACCTCTGGATATCATCTAGTCTAATCCCTGCCAAGGCAGGGCCACCTAGAGCAGGTGACAGGGGAACATGACCAGGTGGGATTTGAATGTCTCCAGAGAAGAACTCCACAATGTGTCCCTGGGTAGCCTGTTCCAGTGCTCTGCCATCCTCAGTGTAAAGGCGTGTGACCTCATGTTGAGGTGAAATTCCTTGCATTTTAGTTTATGGCCATTTCTCTTTGTCCTTTCACTGTGAACTACTGTAAAGACTCTGGCACCATCCTCTTGGCACCTGCCTTTGATATTTGTAAGCATTGATGAGATCCCCTCTCAGTCTTCTCTTCTCCAGGCCCCAAATCTGGGTCCCAAAAAGACCCAGCTCCCACAGTCTCTCTTCATAAGAGAGATGCTCCAGACCCCAAATCTCTTTGTGGCCCTCCTCTGGATGTGCTCCAGAATCTCCTTGCCTCTCTTGTCATCAGGAGCCCAGAGCTGGACACAGCACTCCAGATGTGCCTCACCAGGGCTGAGTAAAGGATCACCTCCCTTGATGTGCTGGCCACACTCTTCCTGATGCACCCCAGGTTACCATCACCCTCCTGGCCACAAGGGCACTGCTGGCTCATTTCAAGTGAGAGATGTAAGTGAGAGCTTTCTTTAAATGATGCTGCTTCATTCAGGTGTTAAACATGAGGCTTGAAATCACTTGAAACTTAGGATGTTTCAGAGAGTAGAAACCAGTCTATCTTGTTTTCTTCTGCATGATGGCAGAGTGTGGGACTTTGAGGTTACTGAGTTTTGGGGAGTTACTGTAGGAAGGGAACATGTCATGTGTGGCTTGCTTAGTTAAAATGATGGCTCAGGCATTTTACCTCCAATTCCTCAAGGGATGAGTTCCCACAGCTGTGTACATCCCTACATAAGCTCTGGGCAAAATTGCTGGTATTGCAAGTGTTGCAATATTTCAGATCATGGGACAAATACTCAGTTTTGGTTGCTTTTCTGATATTTGAAATTACAGAGGCAGCTGCTGCCCTGTTTTTCTGTTTTTCTGTTAAAACCCCATCAGTTTACCTACATGCTGGCTGGAACATGCCATGTAGTGTCCCTGCTGGTATTGTTCCTCAATCTGAGAAAAGATGGTTTGCTCCCCAGCTGTCTCCTGCTTCTCTCACTACAGGGGCACTCAGCTTCCATCCTATACCTTGGAGCAGGATGTGGCTGAGGCTAAAACCACCAAGGGTGATTATGCAGCTTGGAATTTCCCCGTGGCTGTTGTGTCCATCTTCTAAGTATAGCAGCAGAAAAACATTCAATTCAGCAATTGCTTTTGTTAAGAGCTGATTTTAAATGCTGCTATGAACTCGGTTTTGTGTCATTGCAGTGATGTACCACGATTTGGTTGAGCACCAGGCCCATCTGAGCTCACAAAGCATTTGGACAAGGCATTTTAGAAACATTTTTGAGGGTGTGATGTGCAGTATTGGACTCTTGATCCTTGTGGGTCCCCTTCAACTCAGGAAATTCTGTGATTCCATGATAACTGCTCATTTTGTTGGCTTTTGCTGAGAGGTTTTTTGTGTCTCATGTATCTTCAGGAGACTAAAACACTCTGTGTAAGCTGCTGTACAGTATTTTTCATTTTTTCATGGCAAATAAAATGCTTGTTAAACCTCAAGTGCCTCTGTTAGGATGAAATTACATGTGAAGTTACAAGGCAGTATTTACATGACTTCCTCATGTGAATGAATGTATTGGTAACTTTATTCCAATAACAAATAAAGTCAAGACCTCTCAAGTGTTAGCCATAATCATGAAACCAGATTCTTTTATATGAGATTGTGGAGGTGTCAGAATTAAATTCTTGCAATTCAAAAGGGCAAGCATTTTAAACAATCTTAGAAGAAACCTGCACCACTTTTTCAAGCCTCCATTTAAGTATGCTTCTTACTAAAAGAGATTATATAATACTTGGACACATTAGAAGTCTAGTAAAGCAATTTTAATTTAGCAGCCAAGTGAAAAAAAAAAAATTAGTGTGCTTTCTGTTGGCAAACTGTAGCACTCAGGTATGGTCAGTTCTGGCAGTTCTAATCTAACACGCCTTAAGAAATACATTTAAACCTTTTTTTCTGCCACTTTTTTATTTTTCCTTTTTTTTTTTTCTTTTTCTTTTGTCTGTACATCCAGCTATAGGTGGTAGCTAACATAGCAAAGCATGTAATCAGGTGTAGTCAAAATTGCTGCCAGGGTGAGAAACCATAATCTCTTAAAGCTAGAATTATGAATTTTCATCTTGAGTTTTTCTTAAGCAGTGCTAAACACCTTCACAGCACTCCCAGCTCTGCTTCCAGTGGCATTCCTGGGACTTGATTTATCAATGGTAACAAACATAAACCTGGCTGAGAGCCTGTGATCCCAGTCAGCCTTCCCTGTACCAGCCATTGCATGGCCTTCTGACTCCAGCAGTTTCTTCTGCTCCCATGCTGCCCCCCAGTACTGCTGATGCTGCTGTCATCTGGCAGGGTCAATGACATCGTTGGCCAGCCCTGGTCTAAAATAACCCTCATTCTGCTTTCATTTGTGTAAGATTAATTTTGTAAACATTTTTGTTTGTGTAAAATTATTTTTTTTCCTTGGTTTTTCACATGGTCTTACGGAAAGCTGAACCAGCTCAGCTGAAAGATGTCATGGGAAGAAGGGAGGATGAGGAAGGAGTTGCCTAAACTGGCCCTGATGCTGAAAATTGAAAATCTAGGACTGGAGCTTCAGTGTATAGGTCTATAGCATGGTGGCTTAGCTGGCAAAGCAAATTTCCTTGTTCCTGCTCTGCCCCACCAGCATTCAGAGATTTTATGTAAGAAACTACAAAACAAATGCATGCTTTGTGTGCACTGAGGAGAGCAGCAGACTGGACCTCAGCTATAAGTGGTCCAAGCATTGCTGCATGGAGCCCTCTGGGAACTCATTTACCTTGCAATGCAAATTTGCACTCTTTTGCCTGCAGCCTGTGCTTTGCTTGTATTATAGGACTAAATATTGACCTTCTTAATTCCCTCTCTTTGTCACACTTGTTTATGGCTCAGAAGCAGCGCATGGAGGGTGGAGAAGCATGTGTTTTTTCCTGTTTGTATTAGCCATTTGGTCTAGATCAAGAAATATATGATCAATGTTTATTAAACATGATCAATTGCAGACAAGTAAGTTCACATCACTACCACTAACATTTTTCCATTTAAACTCTTAATTCTCCCTCTTGTGACCTCAAAAATGGGAATTTATTACAGTCTGCTAGCATTTGAACATTTCTAATGTTATAGACAGAGATTTGTGGATGTTCAGGGCCTAGAGGATCTCAAGCCAGACCAGCAGATAGCAGATCTGTTAATGTAAACTTTAGGGACTGTTTTTACAAAAATAAACACTAATTTCAATAAAAGCTGACTCTATTTTCAGGGTTACAGGCTAAAATGTGCCTGTACTGAGCTGTGTAACAAGCAGAGCATGTGGAAACTCCCATTGAATAAGCCAGACAAAGGACCAGCGAGACCTCTGGTCCAGTGCCGTGATTGTTTTTTAAGAACCTGAATCATATTATGCCTGGTGATTTGTTAAATTTGCATTCAAATTTGAGTTCAAAGCTGAAACTGTGGCCAGCCTAAAGTCACCTGGAGTTTTGCCTTTGACATCAAAGGGCCACACTTTTTATCCAGTTCCACTTTTTATCCAGTTGCTGAGTGATTTGAAGGAGCTCTTTTTGAGCTCCTCTGCAGAGACGGGTCTATTTGATGTACAGCTCTTCACCATGGCAGCAAAATCCTTTCTCGATGAAGTTTATGTGCTCCTCTCACTTATTCCTTCTCCTGAAGTTATAAATCTCTGTTTAGGGCACCAAAATCCTTTTCTGCAACAGCTGGTACTGATTTCAAGGATGCTTCAGGTAAAGAAAAAACATCAGCAGAGCAATATAATTCCTGTTGGCAGGCATCTTCCCCTAGATATTAAAAAAAGAGAGTAGATATTTTCTCTCTGTCGTGCTTGTTTTTTAGAAGAAAAAGCATTCAAGAAATACCACTTACATCCCCAAAGCAGTGACTAGAGACACTTGCCATCATCCTCCATCCTGTCTCTCTAGGAAATGTAGGACACATAGGAGAACTGCAGAAAATGATGGTATGAAAGGATGCAAGACTTCCCTAGGGAGTGATAGGGTAGGTTCCTTTTCATGTGTTTTAAAAGTCACCTACAGTAACTCTTAGAACAATGCTGTCCCATTGCAGTCCTCATGGCTGAAATACCTAATATGCAAATAGCCAGGATACTTAATAATTTTCCTTCTTCCTTCTCTCCCCAAAACTCTTATGGAGGCCCTGGCTGTTCTCTTAGCTCAAATAATGTTTGACAGCTCAGAAACAAGACAAAAGACAACCTCTTTTTTTTTTTTTTTTTTTAATCCAGATAATTTAATACAATAAAGAAGCAAAGACATCAAAGCAAGGAAGTCATATACATTGTACAAAGCATTGGGAATCTGTTCTCTTTTCAAAATTTTGACATGTGCTATGTACTGTGGTTACAGCTATTAAGAAAATACAGACATCTTTCCATGCACTCCTCTTGCCATTTAAAACAATAATGTGAAATCTGTTTTGATGCTGCACAGAGACACACACAGAGCTTTATTGCTGGCTTTAGTGAAGGTGGGTACAATACGTTGGCCTTGTACTTCATTAGGGCAAGAGCATGGCAGTTCATGAGAGGATTGAGAGACATGCATTAGATTTATGACACAGTGCAAGTTTTTGTATGCAGACTGCTTTCTTGTTCCGTCTTCAGAGCTCTGCTTAACTTCTTTTGAAGCACATTTCATTATCCTTTATTGCCTGGGTGGGTGTTTTCAGAGATTTTCCTGCCCTACACCATAAGAGTTAGCAGGAATGTTATTGGGATGTAACATGGAAATGCAGGATCTGCTGTTATGATCTGCTCTTATGAGCTCTCATATTTCAAGGGTACCACGTAAGCCTGCGCCAGTATCATCTCTAATCAGCTCAGCAGTTACTGAAACAGTTGGTAGAGGTGAGAAATGTTATAAAAATTTTTCAGAAAAGTCTCTTTTATGGATCAGGTGATCATAAGACCCCCAAGCTCCAATTTACCTTCAAGCAGTTAAATTATATACACATTGAACATAAGGACTTAACATAATTTAGTCCTTTTGGGAGGAGAGGATGAGCTGTAAGTTGTGTCTTCTACTGGGATTCCAAATACAATGTCCTGGCTTCTTAATTTTAGAAGTTGAGACTGAGCTATCTCAGTTACCAAGTTGATTATGTTAATAGGCTCAGGTTGTTTTAATTATCATTCCCATAACTGTTGTACAGCTGTGGGGAGATGGTTCTAGAAGATAAATAAATATTGAATTTATGAGAAGGGCTGGGATACAAGGTTTCAGATGGGGATGGATGAATGATGGTTATTGGGCTGTATTATTTAGCAGTTTATAAATTAATTGCTTTGCTCTATTATGTTGCCTGTCTGCAGGTTTAGGTGAAAATTTAAGTGTGAAAATAACATTTTCACACATATTTAATTGGCAGGAAGTATCAAATTCCAAAATCCTGCTTCTTGCTTAGGTAGGAATGTGAAACAACAAAACTGATATTAAAAATAAAAAGGTATTTGTGAAAATTATGTGTGAAAGCACCAGGTCAGGGCTCTCTTGAGAAGATTTCCAACTTCCTGAGTTATCTCAGGATCATGAACTTTCTAGTTTAGTAGGGGTAAGTGGAGATAGGAAAAGTTAATAGGCCATTTTTAATACAGGAGAGAAGCTTTTCTTTCCTATCAGGTGTAAGCGTAGTTGTACTTTCCCCTGAACACGTTCTGATCTCTGCTTCTGGTGAAAGCTTTGGAAATAAACATTCATCTCTTCTGAAGGCTTCTAATATGAACAGTAAAACTTTGTGGGTTTTTATCCCTTTGGTTATGAACCATGATGGGCTACACAAAGAAAGTAGACCATATTTGGTAAGGATCAGGCTTTGTTGCTAGCAAATTTTATTCATATAAATAATGTGTCTTATTGCTATAAAGTATTGGCTAAAGAGACAGGCTAGACATTGACTAAAGAGATAGGCATCCATCAACAACAAAACTGTGAACCAGACCAACGGAATATAAGCAAAGGAATGGAGTTGTTTTCATCTTGAATCTTTAGATGGATTCCTGAAATTATTTGGTGCTCTTCTAGTTGCTTAAGTTCCCATTGAACTTGGATTTGTCTTGATCTAGTCAATTCCAGACATTGTTACTTAATCTTTTACATATCCCAAGATGTCACTTGGATTACTAGCCAGACTTTTTTATGCTGTCAACCATAATTTCCCCTGGAATAACTGCTTTGCTGCATCCAGATAAACATCTTCATATGACAAACATTTATTGTTGCCCAACATGGAGAAATTCCATCTCCTACTCCAGTTGGGATGACAAGATTTTCAGACAGCAGTAGGAACTTCTAAGTAAACTCTTACATTAGGGATATAAACTCATATTAAAATCCTATTTATAATCTGCAGATATTCCTTATGGAAAGGGGATTTTAGGACTGATGCATCTCTTTGGGTTGGTGAGCCCATAATGTCAGGCTGAAATACATTCAAGCCACCTGCTAAGTGCACAGCTGAACCTAACACAGCTGAAGGAGGCCTTGAGGTAAATGTATGGGTCACAAGTTAATAGCTGGAAAATATGCCAAAGTCTAACAATTGGAAAAGATGTTTGCTATGCTGCTTTTTGGTATGAGGCTGATAAAATGGCAAAGGAGGGAGTAACAGTAACTTGAGTTGCATGACTGGATACAACAGTTCCTCATTTGTCACATGAAAAATTAAATTAACATTTCAAAAGGCATTTTATACTTTTCAGATGAGATTGGGATTCCAAATGTAATATATAATCTGTAAGTCAGAAGTTCACTTTTCAGATGTATTATGTCATTTTTGAGCATATCTAGAGAAATAGGATTAATTTGAAATTTCCCTCTATCTTTTTATTTGTTGCTGCTTTTAGTATAACCGTACTGCATTCTTTATTAATTATGGAGAACGATGATCATAAAACAAGAATCCCATATTCTGTGTATCTCCAATTTGTATCACAGGAATAGAATACTGCATTATTACCATTGGCAGTAGCAATAACAATTCTTATTCTTTTCATATGAATCAGGCTTTATTAGCATTAGGCCAAATATTATGGATTATGACATAGTAAGACTCTTTAAGCGTATGGGTAATTGCAGGGGCACAAATAAGCAAAAAAGAAACTGCAGTATACTTTGGGTAGCCCTGTGTTTTAATCCGATCTTGTAAAATTTCCAGCACATGTTAAACTTTGCTCATGTGAATGGTGCTGCTGCTGGCTAAGACCTGAATTATCTATCCAGAACAAGAGCATGGCTTTAAGGGGGAGCTGCCAGCCTGTGGCACAGGAGGCACATGTGACCTGTGAAATATCTCCACATATCTGAGAGCCCCTGAAGTGTTAGCCTGGGACAAACCTGCTTGCTGCAAGCGCCATGTCCTCAACAGCAGGGCTCCATTTCCAAATAGCTACTGCCTTAAAGGGGATAGATGAGCCCTCCTAGAAGGACATGATAGGGAAGATCCTTTCCCAGGACCTAATTTTGGAAGACATTCAGAGACATGCCTCCATCCACTTTACTCAGTGGTGTGTAAGGAGGGAGGTTTTTTCTTTCCATAGGAGTTTTTTTTCTTTCAAAAACAGGGAAGAGCATATCCAAAACATGATGGTACTGTGTATATTAGTACATTTCTTACAGCTTCTGGGCGTTTATTTATTAGGTTAGAAATCTTTTTTTTTTTCCCCAAAGAAATCTGAAAACACTTAGGAAAATATTCTTGATATGCTGTGCCTTTGATAGTTAGCTGAAACAACAGGGCTTCAGTAGTTTCCAAGTCTAGCTTTGCTTTAAATGCTGCTGACTGGACGAAGTATTTCTATTCCCTAATTCAGAACATTTCCTTTCCTGGACTCAAAAAAGGAACTCTCAGAAAACTAGAAGGTGCAGAAAACTTGAGCATAAAACACGATGAATACCTTTGTGCAGCACATGGTCCTGTAAAGAAGCATCTCTTAAGCGAGGTGACCACTCTCCACCTACTGAGATGCAGTTGTTGTGTAGCTCACTAGAGGGCATGTGGCCGTGCTTTATAATCCTGAAGATAAAGAAATTCTTATTAAATGGGGTGGGAGGCGGGGGGGGGGGGGTGGTTGGGGGTGGTTGGGGGGAAGAAAAAAATGTATGAACTAGATATTGCTCCACTGAAAGCAGAAAATGTTAAGAATTGTACTCACTGATTTCAATTACTCATGTGAGTACATTGTTGGAAAAATAAGTTTAGATTAGTCTTGCAGTATGCATATAATGGCTTTTCTTTACCAGGGAACGGAAGCAGAGGTATGTGCTGCAATTTACTCTGAATTCATTTTATCTTATTTTTTTTTCTTGCTATTTTTCCTGCTGGTTCTCTGGGAGAAAAAATGTAGATACCATAATGATCCCTTCTTATGGAAGCTGCCAGAAAAAGCAACTCAGATATTTGCTATAAATATTTCAGAATATCTAGCATTTCTATTTGTAACCACTTAATCTTGTACACATGTTAAAGGAAATCAAGTTTTAAAAACAATTATTTTAGATTTAAGTTTTCTTTAGGCAATAGAAACCAGAGGACCTGGTTATTTTTAATATGCCCCTACCTTGGAGCTTTAAAATATAGAGACATTTGGGTCAGTTGTTTTCATTTGCTGTATAAACAACCCCTAAATCTCCTGAATTTCCTAAGTATTTCCAGTTGTTTTCAGTTTTGGGGGTAAAAAAAGACATAATCCAAATAAGTCTAGCAAAACCAGTTTCCCCCTCATTTTTCGTGTCTTGTGGTAAGCCTGAGTGCAAAGCTCTTTGTCCTTTACAAGCGTGGTGAGTTTGCATTTGCTGAAGAGGACACAGTATGGATGCAGAATGAAATATGGCAGAGGACATTGCTTTGGGACACCTGGGCCAAATTCTGGACTGCTTCACTTAGCTTTTGTTTTAGTTCAAACCCTTACTAGTACAAACAGAACTTCGTTGAGCAGTGGCCTGTGTTTTGCCAACAGTTGCCTGTGTTTTGTTCCTCATCATCTCCTAACTCTAAGACCTAGATTTAGAAAGGAGCAAACAAACAACAACAAAAAAAAAAAAATCCAGGAATTCTATAGGTGTAGGCAGTGAAGAGCATTGCAGAGGGACTCTATTGTTTGCTGAGGTTTTTTGTTGCCTCTCCCATCCTTGTCTAAGGAGGCAAGTGGTGAAATGTTTGTGTGGTCCATGACTGGCCACTGGAACCTGTCAGCTCCCCTCTGAAATGCAATTCAGTTGAAACACAGCTGCTCATTTTTTCTCCCTGACCCATGTCACTATCATGGCACTTCTCTAGCTTTTTTGTGTGCTCTGGGTACTAGTGTCTGGTTAGCATCCAGCCCCACCTAAGCTTCCAAATCTCTTTAATTTGCCTTCCATTCCTGATGTATGCACTGTTATTGTTCTGAGCTCACTCCTCTGCTCAGCCACTGCGTCACCCCAGATCTGCCTTCGCACAACTCCCATGGCTTTTGTCTCCTGCTCTGTTAGTGTAGCCTTTGTGAAGGGATAGCTCTGAATTTCATGAGGGAAAACCATAGTGCATCTGAGCAGAGAATATTAAAAGCAGAAGGGAGATAAAAAGCTAAACATTAGAATATGTTACCCTCCTTTATAATTTCTCAAGGTTCTCTATTTCAGCAGTGCCTACAGAAAGCTCCTGAAAGATGCCATGGCCGAGTCAGAGGAGAGTAGATCGCACTGTGGCTTCAATTGTAGCATAAAAAGATGGAAAGCACAAACATATGAGAACCAAATATCAGTGGCTATATACTCCTTTCATACCCTACATTTTGAATGACCTCCTGTTTGGGTCACAACCTGTGGTGACCCCTGGGCTGCATGCTGGTGGATTTGAAACAGAGAGTGTAAGGGTCACACTGGTGCTGCTAGCAGCCAAGGTGGGGCAGCTGTTGGGGCAAACCACAAAGCCTCTTGGCTAGCAGGGCTTTCTGCTGCAGCCAGGAGCAGCCAGCCTGCTCACAAATAGCTCTTGGTGGTTCATGAGACATTGCCCTGTGCTCACCTTGTCACATCTGCCACCTGGAGAAGGGATGTGAAGCTGGCAGGTGGCTTGGCAACAGCAATGTCAAATAAAAATCTGCTCTGGGAGATAGGACAGTGGTGGCAGAGCCTCTGCAGAGCATATTTGTCATGTAAGAAAAGTCCCTGGCTATATTCTCCATCTCGTCTGCATTAAGACAGAAAACAGCTGGGGTTAAGCTGAGGTACTTCAAAATTGTATGTAAAATCAGCTAGTTGCACTAATGAAGGGCTGGTACCAACCATCTCCTGACATTACCTTACATTCTCATTCTGAGAACACAACAAACCTGATGCTGTTCAGCCATAATTAAGAAAAAAAGAGTAAACTAAAGCAGTCTCTCTGCTGAAGAAAATTAATTTGATGCATCAAAGTAGCAACAAAACTTTTTTTTTTCCCTATATTTTTTCCCTTACTAAAGAACCTATTCTGCATCTGCCATGAAGATTTGGATGGTGGATTGAGATCACACTGAAAGTCAGGGTGGCCTACATCAGAAAAGTTGCATTTCACAGAACATTTGCTATTGATATGTTGGGAAAGTGTCAGACTTGTGGGAGGACTGGAGAGTATTTGCATGATACATTAATAAGAAACAGTTTAGTATACTAGATTACTAAAGCATGGTTAATTTTGAAGCCAAAGCCCACACATTCTTAACTTTGTTTCCCAGCTGAAGAGCCAGTGTGCTCTCATGTATTGTACAGAAACTGGAGTGTTGTTCTTTGAAAGCAAACTCAATGTTTAGAAAATCCAAAATTCAGCTAACAGCTCAGCATATAGGCATCACACAGGGTGTTATTTAAGCTGCAATGGAGAAATGTCAGTACAGTCAGTATCTGTATTTGCAGTATGTGTGTTTTGGAAAAGCAGGTTACATAGGTTCTTTCTTTACAAGTCTTCTGAAACTGAGATAGATTCATTTGTTTCATTTGAGGTTCAGTATGTGACAGGGTGATGGGAGGTCTGCTCAACAGTTCCTAGAGACTTTAATGTGCTAGTTTTGATGGGGAACTGCCTTTTGAGACTGCATTCATCCTCCCAGGAGCATTTTGAACCAAAATTTTATGAACTTCAGAATTTAATTTACTTTAACCAAGTTTGCTGTACCCAGCTACTGTACTTGTCTTCTGCAAGCATTACTCGTCTTTCCCACCTTGAGAAAAGAACTTGGCCTATGGAAATGTATGTTTTCTAGAGCTATTTTTAAATATGATATTGAAAACGTGGTCCTATTTCCTATGATCATATGAAGAATTAGAACTAGAGTAGATTAAGTTTCTTCTCATTTTAATAAATGCAATCTAAAAATATACAACCTCCAAGTCAAAACTGGGGTGGCATTGCTGCTGGAGAATGAAAAAGCTATCAAAAGCTACTGTGATTAGCTGGTCATCTGTAAATTTAGTGTTTAGGAGCAGAGAGGTAATAATGTCAAAGTCAGAGAGATATTGCATGTGAGTAAGTTTTAATCATCTGGATTGATTTTTTATTATTATTTTTTGGGAAGGATTTTTCTCTCTGATAATGAAAGCATGGCAACAGTGGCTTCCATTGAAGCAGCAGAGCTCCACCATCCAGATCCTTCATGCTGAGCTTGTGCCTTACAGTTAATGTCACTGTTGCTCTTGAGTTTGGTAATGGTGTCCCCTCAAAAGTGCCTTAGATTCTTGCTCCTTTGGTATGTTAGATTTTTTACATTCCTGTCTGAAAAATACCTAACTCTGGGAATAACCATCTGGACTGCTTTGATGATTTCTTGCTGACCATGTGGGTTGTGTGTGGTAGCAGATAGAAAAATCCAGTCTTTTAGCCACTAAATAATAAATAGTACCATGCAATTTGGAAGGGTGTTTTTTCCACAGAGCTCCTGGCTCCTGCCCCAGAGATACTGAGTTGATGATCATCTGTAAACTGGTGGGGACAGAGATAACAAAAAACTATAATAAAACCATGTGAATGTTAAATTTTAATGTTAAAAAATAATAAAATAGGTATATCAGTAAACCCAAATTATTTTTTCTTTGATTATGCACAGAATCCCTGTGAAGAACCTTCTCTTCTTCAGTTTTAGATAAAGTGGTTTTATCACAATAGTGTTCTTCTGATGTATGGAGGCATGGATATAAAAGATTTTTTCAGTAAACATATACGGTATTTAAGTATTTATGTCAGAATTGATGCTTTGCTTTAATAAGAACTATAAGTAGAAATTAGCACTTTAGTTTTTTTATTCATCATTCCCCTTGTTTCAATGTTGCGGGCTACTTACTGTTTTTTTCTGAAAAATTCCTAACCAAGGAAGACTAAGATTTAGCATGTCTCAGTACCATATTGGTTTTCATTTGGTATGTAAAATTGGGAAGATAGCATAGCCTAGACATAGAGTATAGGGTAGAAGTGAGATATTCTTTCTCACTAGAAATCAGAGCCAACTCTAGGCAGATACATAGTAGTAAAAAATTGGAGATTGGAAAATGTAAGTTAAATGTCCAAAGTTGACCAGACTGGTGAAGAAAACCAGAGTCAATGTATTCAGCTGCAGGTTTGAAGCCTTGGGGACACCACCTGCACTGCTGTGTCCATCTCTGGGGTCCCCACCACAGGAAGGAGATAGACCTGTTGGAGTGAGTCCAAAGGAGGGGCCACAAAGTTGATTGGAGGGATGGAGCACCTCTTGAATGATGAAAGGATGAGAGAATTGGGATTGCTCAACCCAAACCAGTCTGTGATCCTGTGATTCTATTTAAACTCTTCTCATCCCCCATAAACCATACTTAGATTATTATCTGGTTTACTTTTTGTGTTGACTCTCTTAGTATTCATTCAGTTTCTTAGATTTTTCTCCCTAAGAATTTGAATTCAACTGTTTTAATAATTAATTTTCTTTCTACTGATACTTTATGCAAAATTGAGATGGCTAGTAGCACCTTTTGTTACAGTCAATCTTTTCATGGGGATTCCAAACCTATTATTATTGAACTGGGTAATATGAGTGATTTTAGTACCTTTTGTGTGAGGACACACGTTCATATTTAAGACTGTAAACTAATGCTTCAAACCTCTAGGGAAGAATAAGGGATCAAGTCTGGGCTGAAAGAATCAGAAACTTGACATGAGAATCATTCTAAAACCTAACATTTTAATGTTTCCATTAATTCATTATGTTGTGCTCTGAAAAAAAAGGAAAGTCATATTCAAAGATCAAAGTCTACATACCTTTCTACACACAAACTAGCATTTAATCTAGATTATATATGTAAATAAAGTTGCAACTAGCTCCTAAGACATAAAAAGCAAAGGTCAGATGATGGAAATAAAGGGAAAAACTTGTAAGTCTGTTCTGCATTTCTTGGCAGCTAATATACTCAGTATTCTGGTATTTGTTATGTAGAAAAATAGAGCTGCCTATTGTGGATAACAGCAAATAAGGCAAAGGACAAGTTTTGTTCCTCTTGTAACTCCATCAGTGTCAATGCACTTAAACCAGGAATTCATTTGGCAGGGGTCTCTGAGTCACCCGCTGAGGTTCAAGTGCTAACTTCTTCTAAGGCCCAGAGAAGTTATGCTGAGTAGGGCTGGCAAAAAGGTTCAATTAACCCTTTCAGCTGGAAAACTGGGACAGAGCAGGCTCTGGAGCACAGTGATAGAAGGAGCCAAGCCTTGGGAAGAAAGCTAAGGCTGAGGTTTACATAGTCATTGTCTTTGAATTACCAAAGGCTGGAGTGAGGCTGGGTTACCAAATGCCAGAATGGGAGTAAATTTAGATGCTCCCAGGATTGTTTGTCCTTTGAGCAGTGAAGCAAGCTCCCTTCTAACTAGAAAACTGGGCTGCACACCAAAAAGGAGAGCCTCCCTTTTCTTCCCCTTCTCACCTTTATTTGTCATTTTCCTAGACTGAGAGAAAAATGGGGAAATACCTACAGCCAGGGAGCTGAGTATAAATATATACTGGCAAGAGGAAAACTGCAGCACATTGTTCTGACCTGTAACCATTGAGCTTCACAGTTGCTCTCCATCACCTCTGCATTAAGCCAGGAATGAAGCCTGCATAGTTCACTAAATGACTATCCTAATTTTACCTTCTTCAAAGATTTTAGGGAGAAAAATATACAATAATCCTGCATTTTGCTCCTACTTTATTTAGCAGCTATTTAGACAATATCTTTAAAACAATATGGACTGAATTCCTTATTTTTTTGTTGTCCAGTTTCAGTGACAGATCAAAGAGATGGGTATCTTTGTTGCTACCTTGAGGTTCTTTTTTCTCTGCTATGCAAGCAGAAAAATCAAATACAATTGTATTAACCTGTTAGTAGAACAGATTTTCAGTCTTTTTAATGAACTAACCATTCAGCATAAATTCTTATATTGTGGAAAAGGAATTTTTGCCCTGTCATATTATCTCCTGATTCAAAAGCAATATACTTGTGGTACAAAAACTGGGGTGGGGGGTGGGGGGAGGTGGAGTGAGAAGGGTTTATAAAGAAGCTTATTTTAAAATATTGATATCTTTATTTTTTAGGTATTTTTTTAAAATAAAGACAGGGTGAAAATTTAACAGTCATACAGAGAAGGAAGCAACCTCAGTTATTTACAAACAGAGGGCCTGCTGTTACCCTGAGAATGGGATTTTTATTACAGCCTCTAGATACACCATCCTAGCTCCAAACCCATATATAAGGTAGGTTTGAAAGCCAAAGCATATGAACAAAGATATTTTTACATTTGGTCTTTTATACAGTCTTCAGTTGTGACTGCTGAGGACAACATGAAATCTGTTTATCAGAGAATATGAAATAAATGTAATAAACAACAATCAGTTTTTTCAGTCCTTATTATAACTAAGGTTGCACAACCATTTCCATTCTAACTCTTTTTAACTTCATAATTTTCTTCTGCTTTCATTTCAGAGGAGGGAATTTTCCTTACAGTTATTTTTCTTTGGAAACTTTGAGTAACTTGGCTCAATATTGCTAAAAATATTGCAAAGAAAATGGGTGTATGTAGGTTTGCTAATTATAGATATTTTTCTTGTTTTAACAACTCTTCAACATATGCAGCAGGGGTGGGGAGAGAGGCTGAAATTTCAGCTATTTCCATATCAAGCCAGCCGCCTTTCTGAGCTACCGCGGATTAATGTTTTGGTTTGTAAGTTGTGATCCTCTGGAAAACCACGTGCTGAGCATTCCCAGTGTAGCTCACATACATCCTCCCCATGGCTCTTGGTGCTGGGGAAAGCTCTGGTGGGGCCAGCAGCATGTGGCTGGCCCCCATCAGCTCCTGTCAGGGAGACTGGGGAGTTTAGCTCGTAGTCTCCCAGGGGTGGGACCTGCCCCTTCATTGTGTTCGGCTGAAACGTTCCTTTTGGAAAGAACCTCTTTGTCTGATCAATGCTAAAATACTTTGGGAGTGTGGTGACATTTAGTTCTCTGACATGGTGAAGGTGTTTTGGAGAAAATAATGAAATGGCTTGAATTAATTAAGATGACCTATTATTACACTGGCTTTTGAAGCAATGTTTATCAATGGTTATTAATTTTGATGGGCTGGGAGCGCTTTGTCATCCTTCCAAGAAGTTGGTTATTCCTGTTCCAAAGGGTTAATTGTTGTCAGAGAAGCTGATTGAAATCCTGGACTGTGAGCAGCCAAGCTGGCCACAGCACACTGTGTTGTGAATTAGCTCTGACACCATCCTGGACTGTTTTAATCAGGGAAAGGAGTTATTTATGAGGAATAACTGTAACATTCAGTACTCATATTTTTCAAAAAAATATCAGTAGGAGAAAAAACATAAATAAGGATTTCAAAACAGTTTTATTGCATCATTTGCCTTCCTGCTCACGAGGCGCATGGCGTTAGGAATTAGACCCAAAAATACAGGAATCAAAGGACGTGCTATTTCTCCTGCCGTTTCCGTGCCCGGGGTTGCACGCTGTGAGCCTGCCTCTCTCCAGGCTGCGGTTGTGCCCCTGCTCGGGCTGCAGCCGGAGCCTCCCGCCGCCACTCAGCCGGGTCAGGCGGCGACTGCACCGGCGGCTGCGCTCGCTGACAGCTCTGGGGCGAGGGCAACCTTTGGAGAGGAAGAGGTGAGCTGGGGCTGCTTGATGTGGCCAGGCAGGACGTCAGCGGGGGATGCTCCGCCAGCCAGCGGCGGTGAGGCGGCAGCCGGCGGGGCCGGCCGGGCTGCGCTCCCGGCCGGCAGTGCCACCGCTGCCAGCACCGACTGCGCGTCCCAGCGCTGCGCCGAGGGACGGCGGAGGAGGAGTCTGCCCTCCCCTGGCCCTCGGCCCCAGCAAATGCAGCAGGGTCTCCACGGCGCTCCTGGCTCGCAGGGCTATGGCTGCGGCTTTCACACACCATCTGTCAGGAGGGAGAGAGGAGGAGGCGCAGGCAGACAGTTCCCGGGGCAGGAGTCCCACCTATGGACTTGAGTGCAACGTGGCATAAGCTCTAATGAGGGGTTTCCTCGTGGTAATACAGAAATGTTACCTGTGGTGGCCATGGGTTGTATTACTGTGGATTTCTGGACACCCATGTCATGTCTCCAGGCCCCAGCTTGTCCTCCGAGTGCTTTGCTGGGGCCACATCCCAGGCCATGAGATGTTTCATGGAAGTGCTGGGCTGGGAGCACCCTGCTGCCCTTGGTCCCCATTCCACCACCAGTGCCTGTACGCTCTTGCCCTTCTACTGCTGTGCAAAGCCTTTTCTGCTGAGAGGGTTTGGTTGTGAGCTAAATTGATAAATTATGAAAAAAGGAAGTCAATGAACCCAAAAGTCATCCCCAAGGAGAGAAGGAAGACAGAAGGGAAAGGAAGAGATCCTTAATGTACTTTGAAAAAAATAATATTGTTGAGCTGTAGCCTTAGCAAAAACTAGTTATTGTTTGATGATCCTGATTGAATTTTTTAGTCAGAACTTAAATAAAAGACAGAGTGGGCCCCAGGAGCAGTGCTAGGAGAGATTTGGCCATATCCAGATTGTTAGAGTTTATGTGAGGGGCAGTGAAAATTCAGTGCAGCTGGTAAACCTAAAAAATAATAACAAAAAACAATACACCTCTGTGTAATAGAATGTCTTTTGTATGACAAGTTTTCCTAAATGCTTTATATAGAATTAAAAACAGATTTAATTTGAAGAACAGGTAACTTTGTTTGTTTAAAGGAAAGAAAAACATAGGACATTAGAGTTAACTAAAGCTGGTGTAAATCAAAAAGGGTTCAACTAAAGTCACATGGCTTAAAGCATAGATGCTGTAAAATACACAGGATTGTAATCGGGCCCATAATATTTTACATTTACAATGTGTAATTTTGCTCCTTTGGAGCAGGTCAGGTGAAGGATCTCCTCATTACATCCTATTTCCCTTTTGTCTTTAAATTTGGCCTATTAATTTTTTGCATTCCTTCATTTCTTGCTTTTGTCTTGACTTCTGCTTGATTCTGCCTTTTCCAAATATTTAATATTTTAAAACTTTCAGAGTCAAAGGAGGGGGAAGGTTTCTTTTCTTTTCCGTGTCTCTCCTGACACCTTCCCCACACCAAATCCTATTCTCCTCCCAAAAAAAAAAAGAAAAAAGGCCTACAATTAACTTAATGGAACTCCCTTCCAAAAAGAAAAACAAAGAGATAGTAGAAAAGGAGTCAAAATATTGATATTTTTCAATTGAAATACTCCAGATTTAAAAAAATTTTATGCCTTTTTTTTTTTTTTTTTTGTCAAGAATAAGTTGAATAACTGGAAGAATTCTACAAAACTTTTGTTTGCTTAAGGCCACTCAATTCTCTCATCAAATTTGTAAACAAGCTTAATTAAAAAAAGCACCAAAGCATTTGTGAAATAGAAGTATATGTCTGAACCATTTAAACCTCCAACATTTATTCAGGGAATGAATACCAGGTTTAGAAATAAAGAGAATCTCTGTGGTGTGTCTCCTCTCCATGGGTGCAAGTGAGACAAATTAAAACCCCTATGTTTCTTACATAAAGCATGCTAGTTTAGCTCGAAAGAGATACAAATGCAGACTTCTGTATTGCAATAAATATGGTTTTTATAATGAAAGGAAAACTGAACACTTGTGGCCTGCTGATGTAGTTCTCAGTGTTTGCACTGGAGGTCTCACTGGCATTTAATGAGCTTGGCTCTCTTGGCTGTCAGGCTTCTGTGCCTGGGTTGTAACCAGCTCAGACTCTCTCTCCTTCTTCCTAGTGGAATTCTTCAGGAAGAAACAGCAGTTAATGTGGAACATACCCTGAATCGAGGGATAAGTCCCACCTCTGGAGGATCCCAGGAAGATTTGTAGTTATGTGTGCAATGGTGAGGAGCAGATTCAGTCCCTGCAGGACGGTACTTGGTGAGAGATTTCTTGTGACCTTCCCACATGTGATGTAGGATTTGCCATTGACTCTGGTTTTTTTGGGTAGTGCTGCTCCCATTATTCTGTATGGTTACTTGCAAAGTGTATTTTGGGCACAAAATACTGGATTGCTCTGGGTGGTTTGACAAACCACACACAAAGTATGTGGGCCTTAGCTTCTTCAGAATAAGCATTCAAACTTAGTGGAGAACTTAGAGGTAAACTGTGTTCCTGCATGACCTCTGGTGTGACAACCTCTGCTTAGTGCACTCCATGCACTTGGTTCTCTTGTAGCGGAGCACCATGGAGAAACAAAATGAGCCCTATGGCATTTTAATGTTTTAGAAGTTCTTGATGTTTCTCAAAACCTAAGCTGCAGTGGCACAGTCATAAATCTGAAACACAGAGATGCTTCTTGATATTTTTGCCTCCATACTATTTTATTTAAGTGGATATTATGAAATAAGTCTGTGTACAGGCTCTGAGGTGCATCAGGGCTGCTGTAACGAGGAGCATAGGAAATGTACACATCAGTTTGGAAGACTGTATTTGACTGGTTTGAAGTAGAAAAGGCATGGGTTGAATGCTAGTTAAAAGTGGGGGAAAAAAACACCAAAACAAAAAACTCCCAATCAGACTACCAAGTAGCTTGTTTCTCTACAAGTATCATGATTTTGTTAAGGGAACAAAGACAAAAGCTCCTCCCTAACATAGATTAAGTGCTCTGGCCATCTACTTCTGCTTTCTGTGGTCTTGAGCATCCTGTTGGTCTGGCAGCAGCTGCCCTGCAGTGAAGTGGGTTGTTGCTTCCTCTGGAGGGAAATGTCTGTCAGGGTAATAAAGCAAAACCTGTTTCCATTTCCTCAGAGATGCTGTGAAATATCTTCTCTTCAGAGGAGTGAGTCACAAGATAGGTCCTGCCCTGTTGTAAAGTTACACATTTCTATTCCCACTAAATTTAAATTCATGCCCAGAAACTTAGTTGAATACAACTGACTGATGAACTTCAATGAATCTGTACAGATTGACAAAATGAGTTTGGGGCACCTGTTCTGAGATAGCTGAAAAGCTTTGATATTCCATCCCAGTTTTCTTCAAATTTCTAAATGTTATGGATATACAAGGACTTTGTTATTTATATCCAAAGACTTGTAATGTGGCTTGCATTTTCCATTTATTAATGTAAGTTAAAATTTTAATAAGACATATATTTAATTAATTTAGGCAGAGTCTACTTACTATCTGATCCTTTAGGTGCTGTGTGCCTCTTTTATTACTGCCCATGTCCATTTATTTCAAGAAGAGCTGTATGATATTTACATGAGGTCATTGTATTGTGTTTTTACTGTCATGAATTCTCTTTGCTTATATCATCAAATTATTTTGTTCTGTGGTGGAAATACTCTAGAAAATGAAACTTTGGTGGATAATATTCTACCACTGACTTAAAAATTTGTGTTCATTCCTGGGTAAGAGAAGCAGGTGAGATAAGAATTTTCCATGATATTACCTATTAGAGCTTTTCCTGTGGGTATGGATAGTTGTTTGCTTTTGGGTTTAGGAGGGCTGAAGCACCATGAGGCCTGGTGGCAAAAGCCAAGTCAAAAACAATCCAAAAAGCCTGGCTTATATCTCTCTCCTATGAAGTAGCAAATTCCTTTCTGATTTTTTGTAAACATTTCCTTAAAAACGTCTTCAAGCATTACTGAGGATTAAGTCAGAAAGGTAATTTTAGTTTATTTGAAGCTGCCTGCACAAAGATAGGAAAAAAAAAAGGAAATGCTATGAAGTATAGAAACTTGACGGGGTTTTTTTTCATTCTTTGCTCTTTGCCAAGCTAAGTACAAAAAAAAATTTAAATTTTTGAACCTAAGTTTTTTAAATCAAGTCCAATAAAATTTCTTCCAGTTTCAAACCCAGTAAACACAAACTCATCTGAAGCCTGAGTCAGAACAAGTACCATACTCTGCAGAAGAGTTTAAAACTCAGTCTTGGCACTGACAAGTCATTTCCGTTGTTCCTTATTTAAAAAAAAAAATAGTAGTAATCTCCTGAGGAGATAATTTGATAAGGAAGATAAAATATCCCAAAACTGCCCCAGGAGATGTATTTAAATTCTCTCAAACAATTTTAAGCTTTGAGCTGTGGATAAAGACAAATTACTCCAATCTTCACAAGGTGCTCTGTTTAATATAATGAGGTTAGGACACATTGCTAGCAGTCACATGACGCTAGCTAGACAACACTTGACAAACCTTTTCCAAGGTGGTGTGGTTCCTGGGGCATTCCTGCAGAGAGCTCCCATGTCCCCAGCCTGGCTCCTGCTCACTTGGAGGGAGCAGCAGCTCTGGAGCCCAAAACGGTGTCTTGGCTCCTTTCTGGTTTTTCTTGCCTTGGCAACTGCCGTTTGCACAGCGTTTAATTTAGAATAAATGAAATTTCAAAGTGCACATATTGTCTTGTTCCCCCCTTTCTGCTATGTAAAGGGCCAGAGTAAGAGGAGATGATTGATAGATTAGAGGAGGGATCCTCCATAAGAGGGAAAAACATGGCAATTCTCTCCACTGTTCCCAGACAAGGTAGTGTTCATACAAGAACACGTGGGACAGCAAGAATGCTGTTCCATTCACCATCTTTTGTTCCCTCCACCCCACTTTCGCGTGCCATGGGGAAGGACAAGGCTTGTAGCTGTTCCATGGCAGTAACTGAGTGCCTAATGGTGATGTTCTCTGTTTCATTCTAGATCTTTTGCAGGGAGAAGTTAAGAGCTGTACTATTCTGCTAATTTGATGCTTTGTGTCCCTGTGTATCTTCCTGTTTCTGAAACACGCTGTTTTGGTGCTGCAGCCAGGTGAGATGTTGGATGGTGTGAGTGTAGTTCATAGCACTGGATTTTTTATTACAATCGGATGTGTGCAAATGTCAAGGAAATTGAGAAGGTGGATACGAAGAAAGTGTCTTAGGTTGATGTTGGCACTGTGGTATTGACTAGGGGCAGGTGTGGAAGAGTGCAGCTTCTTGGGGCTGCACTCTTTTTTTTCTATCTTTGTGCAGCTTTTAAGGGCTGGACGTGCCCTTAACTTGGACATCGCTGGCTCGGGCAGCAGGTTGGGCAGGATTCGCTCGCCGGCCCCGCTGCCTCCCAGCTCTGCGGGTATGACGGGCGGCGCGTCCGAGCGTTTCGGGGAGCTCGCCACGCGTCCCAGAGCGGCAGCCCGGGCTCGGGGAAGGGGCTCGGTGGGGCTGAGCCCCGGCGGGGCTGGGCGCGGCAGGAGCCGAGCCGGGAGCGGAGCACGCCCGGCCCGGGCTGACCCCGCCGCAGGGATGGGGAACCCGCCAGGCTCGAGCAAAGCGGGGACGGAAGGCGCTGCGCCATCCCCGGGGATGGGGATTGCGAGCTGCGGGGCGAGAGACTTCGAGTGCGAGGGGGAGCAGCGCAGGAAGCCCGACCGGGGCTCTGCCTCCCCTGCCGGGTCCCGCCGCCGGTGGGGCCGGTCCCGGGGCTGCCCCGCCGCCGGATGCCCAGAACCCCTCGCCTCGCACCGGCCGGGCTGCAGGAGGAGGAGGAGAGGAGGAGGAGGAGGAAGAGTAGGAGGAGACCGGGCGCTTTCACTCCTGCTGACTGCTGAGGCAAAAGGCAGAAAAAGGAGGAGGGGAATAAAAAGTAAAGAGGAGGGAGAGAGAGTGAAAGAAAACTAAGCCCAGCTTTTGCCGGTGCTGCTTGGATTGGATCTGGTTTGAGTTTCCTCTCTGCTGGCTTGAGCAGCGAGAGAAGGAGGAGTGGGGGGAAGTAACTCTCTCACTCTTTCTCTGAAGCTTTAGCAAACGTGCTGGTGCCTGTGCTGGCGGGGAGCTGCCCGGGTGCAGTCTCCTCGCAGCTTATTGCTCTCAGTTTCTAGAGAACTGCCTGGACTTCTCGAGGACCTGGAGGAAAAAGGCATCACAGACCTGACAGTTGCTCACTGCCTATAGACTTACCACTTTTTTTTTTTTTTTTTTCCTAGGGGATTCTTTTTTAAAAAAGTATTTTTCTCCCGTGTCTCAGAACAGCAGTTCCTTGGGTGGCTCTGAAATCCATTGCTTCCTTAACAACTTTGGGAGATATTTTTAAAAACTTTTTCCCACCTCTCTTCTGTTTTCATAGCAAAAAAAAAAAAAAAAAAAAAAAAAAAAAAAAAATAGAAAAGAGAAAAGAGAAAAGGAGAAAAAAAGATAATCCTTTTGGGGGAGGGGAGATGATCGTGCTGATGTGGAATAAGTGCTCCTGCTGTCTCCTCTTACTAGCCGCGGTCCTGATCGTGGAGAGCTCCCAGCTAGACAGCTCCAGCTCCAAGGTGAACTCCATCAAGTCCACCCTGATGGGGGAGGCTCCAACTCAGGCAACCAACAGATCTGCAGGCATCCACCAGGGACTGATGCTTGCTAGCAGTAAGAAGGGCAAAATGCTAGAGCAGATGGGAAAACCTCCCAAGCACTATCACCGGCAAGGAGAGGTAGGACATTGCTTCATTGCTTGAATGTCTGTCCGTGTGCTGTATGTAAATAATTGATGGTCTTCCCCCTCACATTCTTTTCAGAGCTTTAATGTGCTAAATTAATTAATTTACTGCACTGGGCTTTCCTGCGATTATATAATCTCATAATAGATGTTAAGAGCGGTGCAAGTGGGAGGTTTAAACCATTCATCTGTATGGTTAATAACTGATGGAAGAAAGAGCAACATAAAAAACTATCATCTTCAGCATTTCTTTTTTTGACTCCTTCAAAAGGCTGCCAGAAGCAAAGGAAGAAATTTCATGTTAACTTTCAAGGCAGTAAATGAATTGAATTTGAATAGGTGAGGAAAATTTGAACATGAAGTAAAAATTCACAGCAGTGTAACAAACTTGGTTTTAGAAATCGCATCTGGCAAGTTGATTTCTGGTATCTTTATCCTTGGTGAGAATAAAAAAGCATGATATCTCTGTGGTAGACTTTATGGTACAGTCCTTTGATTAATAAGACAGAAAACGAATTCTAGGTTCCTTGTCCGGAATATCCTTCAGTGATTGTAGAAGTTTTGTTTGGCTATGGGAGTTTGAATGTAAAGAAGATAGAAAAGGTTATATATATATTAAAAAAAAAAAAGGCTAAGGGGAAAAAACCCCAACACCCTGACTTGCTTGTGCAGTCTTCTTTCCTCTCTACCCTGCCTGGAAACTTGCAAGTCTGATACAAAATAATCTTCATTCAACTATCTTTGCGCTAAACTATAAAGCAGTATTTTAAGTCATTGGTCCTGTTTTTCCCTCTCAAGTCTTAACTTGGATGGTACGAATGTTGCATGTTGTGATGTTGAAAGAGGTGGACTTCTTCAGAAAATGTAGGTTTTATTGGGTATTATTGGTATCTCTAAATACAGCTGCTTTTCATAAGCAACAGCGTAGCAGCAAGAGAGCTGCCAAAATTCAGCACTAAAAAGGCAAAATACTCAATGACTGAAGTGTCTGTGCTTGCTTAAATTTTCCTTATTGCAGCAGAGAAGCTGAAAATATAAGTAATCCACTGAATTTGCTAAAGTGTTTCACATAAGCTTCCTAATAATTGAATGTTATAATTTGGTTTTGTGTGCAAGCATAGTAACAATAGTGGTAATTTTGGTTTTTGTATGTGAGAAATTTCCAAGCTTTCTTTCCCTAACCACTCAACTGCTTTATAATTTATCCAGAATTTGGTTGCCTCTCCTTACCTCTAAGCAAAGTTTAGCAAGAGATGCTGTGATGAGGTTTCATATTACTAAAGTACTGTGCTCTTCTCTAGTTCACATTTTACTAATTACAATTACATTACTATGTTGAATCACGTTGAGGAGATAGAGGTGCCCAATGCACCTTCTTGTATGTTCCCCTTGGATTTTCTTTTGTTTTCAACATATTCACAAAGTATCCAAATTCAGGTCCTATTTTCCCACTGAGTGTTAGCAGTCTCATGAGTTTTGTGAGTATGTGCTGCCCAGTTTTTGCCTTTTGGAAAAGTCTCGCCACCTTCCCCTGTGTACAACATCCTTAGGACTTCCCAGTGGATTCAGTGCAATGTTGAGAATCACTGATTATAATTCACCCAGTTCCTGAAAAACAATTTGTGCTACCCACTGGTTATATTTGCAAGATTTACCCCTAACTTACCAGCCTGGACTGGGGTTTCTGGGTGCTTCTAGTTATTGGCATGAACTCACAAGGCACACTTCAAGTGAGAGACAGTGCTGTAAGCATCTGTAGTAGTAGTAGAAGAGACATCATGCATATTAAGCTTTCATGTTTGTAGCATAAGGAAAGACCCCCAGAGAACTGGTGGCTATGACTCCCAGGGAGTGAAGCCTGACCTCCCAATAAGGGCTGTCAGCACTGAATTTACCCTCTCTCCCTGAGATTCTGTCCCCAGATCCTGCATGGCCTCCCACAGATGTATGCGAAAATGACACAGATTTGCTCCCAATAATTCTAGATGCTACTTTTGGCCATCTGCCTGAAGCAACACAGTTAATTCAGAATTGCAATAAAAAGAAGAAAAAAAGGGAAAAGACAAGGAAAAGAAAATGAGACGACAGAAAAAAAGGAAAGAGAAAAAAGAGAAGAAAAGAGAAAAAGAGTATCTTTTGTGAAAATGTTTTCTCTTTGGTGATACTTCCAGCTGTAGGGCTGGTAAGCCGCTGCGTTTTTTCACAGCGGTGTCACGCATATCAACCAATTAAGACATGACATTTTCATAATCTTTTTTGAAGTACTCTCTTATTAGGTTAGTACTTAATTTGTTTAGGTTATGGGACTTTGCACTGAAGTTTACCATGCCACTTGCAAAAGAGCAGGACTCTGCATTTCTTTCTAAAACAATCTGTTGAATTAGTGGAATTTGTAATGTCTCAAAAGTAAGAGTATCTTTTATATCTTGGCAACATTAGATGGTGAGTTGAGTATCTTGTTTACAATTAGGAAATAGTTTTAATGAGGACCAAAGATATGCATGTTAAAGAAAAATTAATAGAATTTTGCTGTTGTGAGGTCTCTGAGCTGTGCTTTCAGGTCTGCACATACACGTGGTGGAAATCACCAAAACTGATGAAAGGACCATCAGACTACAACCCATTTGCTTTTCAATTATGTTAATTCTCAGGACTAGGAGCAACTTGGGAGTGTTTAATCAGCAATAAATCAACTGATACAATAGTTCATGGCTTATCTGGAGTGTTGTTGTTTTCCAGCTGGTAGTTAAAGTGCTTCTGCCCAGAAAGGGAAGATCCAGTGCTCTTTTGTCAGGCGAAGTTCCAGTTTAAATTAATGAAAATACTCACATGAGCAAAGCAAGTTGATCCAGCTTGCAGAGACACTGGAGGGGCAAATGTGAATTTTAGTAAGACTTAACATTTTTATGTCTTTCTGAGGAATATTATTTATTTTCTGGTCTTATTCCCTTTACTGCCTTGGATCAGCAGAGAATGAGAAGCACTGATGTGCTAAATCGGTGAGATTTCATTCTCTTCACTGTTCTTTACTGTCACTGCTGCTTTTCCTTTTCTACAATCTGTTAATGTTTCCCCAATTTCACAGAGAATCAGAAAGTGTCTACAGCATTTGCACAAGGAAAAAATATGCTCAAAAATAGTACTGTACAATGCATGCTAATCTATGTTACTTTTGGGTGGGGGGAGTCTGGATTATAAACTGTCAGCTATTTATTTCCTTTCAAAACTTGATTTAGAAAAATGCTTCTAGGGACATCCAACACCTCAGTTCTGTGACCTGTCTGTGGAAGTGTTCTGGATATAACCCCCTCTCTAGGAAAATATGATACAGTGAACAGGTCATAATTAACAGTGAAGATAGATTAGTTTTACTGTGTGTTAGCTATAGCTTCTGCTGTGTTTGGGTAAGGTCTTCCATGTGAGTACTCTAGCTCAACTATAGAGATGCAACCTGAAAGGAAAAATAGAACATATTGTACAGTGCTTGAAAGGCATAGCCATTCCACAGATTCCTGGCTGATGACTTTGCAGCCTCTTTAATTCATTTCACCATCTTTTAGACTTCTTGCCTCTGGGTTTTAGTCCTCTCTGTCCTCTGAGACCTGTCCCCACTGTCAATGCTGGGTTTTGCAGGCTTTCACACTCAATCACCTGTAATGATCTGGTAGGCTGTGACCTACCAGGCTTTATTTCCAGCTGTTTTCCTTCTTTAATCCATGGGTGCTCATATCTTCTTCCCTTCCCACCTCCTGGCCACAAGCTGTCATTTCAGCTTATTCCCCAGCAAAATGTGTCTCTCATTCCCTTTGTCCCTTTGCTGCTGCATAGCTGTTTGGGTTGGTGCTTCCCACTGAGACTTTCCCTTCCCCAGGAACACGATGGGAGCAGTAGCAATGAAGGGAAGAACTGGGACTTTCAGTAGAGGGAAGTGGCACATCTGTGGGGCTGACTAAGAGATAATGAGTTCTGGAAAAGGGAGGAGTGAAAAGCTGGGACAAGTTTTAGTGTTGCAGAGGCACAACAGAGAGCTATCAGATAAGCTTTAGTATTCCAAATGTGTTTGGATTAATGTTAAGATGTGTTTATTTATTTTTTTTTTTAATTCTATTGCAGTTTGTGCTAAGATGTTTGAGACTACAGGAGCCAAACCAAAGAGGCATTTATTCAAATGACTAATTTGATACTGATCTCATATCTATTAATGCATGGACATACATGTGTTTCTTGGACAGGACATAGTTACCCACAAGGACTTGCTAGAAAATGTTTGGATGATGCTTTGTAGCGAGTAAAACAGCAAGAGATGTAGTAATTGAATGCAGTGCCCTGACAATGTTACAATAAAATGTACCAAAGACATCAAAAATGTAACCACAATATCTTAAATAGCTAGCAACCAAAACAGTAAAAATTATTTCTTCATGGGAATTAAAAATTATTTTAATTATTTGGATTAAAAATAAATTAATTTAAATAGCTAGAAATTACATCCAGCAATAGCTGTCTTTCATTTTTTTTAATTAAAAAAATACAGAATTGCTAAATCTCCAGAGGCCACCAGAGAATTAATTCTTTGCTCTTGTTGTTTGGTGTTAGAAATCTGTGTGACTTATTGGTTTATTGGCAGCAGTCTTGCTAAATAACCTATTGGCTTCCCTCTTAATTGCAAAAAAATGGGGTGCAGAATATTATCTCCTTCCTGGGTCATGCTTGGTGTCCCCTTCAAATTGTCATTATCTTAATATAGAGCAAAAGCTCCTGTAAAGCAGCTTTGCTCCAAGTATTTCCTATTAGTTTTGCAACAACGCTTAGAAAATTTCTAGAACTCTGATGTGCTGCTGGTGTGCAAGTACTTAGGAGGAGTCAGTTTCTGTATGGAAAGTCTGTCAGAGCTTAATGACAGCACAGAAGATGATGAAGCATGATTACATTTTCCCCTCAGAAAAGTGAGTCTGATTAACTCATTATGTTTGATTAACTGATGCTTTGCAGATGCAAGTATAGCACAAGTTTAATTTTGATCTTAATTATCTCAACACCGGATGTATCTTGCAAGCACTTCGTATCTCATGGCTTGTCAATAGAGCCTTTGGTCCTTTTACACTTGTACTTACAAATGCCTCAGCCTGGAAATGTCGTTCAGGAGGAATTTAGCTCTGCAAAGGAGGAGCCCCATGAAGCTTCTGCTTCTGTTCGGTTTTCCAGCATGGCTTTCCTCTCCAGGTTTTGTATATCTGCTTTATTTTTTTTTAAGTATATCCAAACAAGTTTTAGATATATGTAAAAATGTTAATTTGGAGAACACCTTCAAAACAGAGAGCTTCCCCTCCTGCAAGTGCTTGCCAAGGTCCGTACCGAGTTCATGCTAGCGCCTGCGTGCACGGCGTGGTTGTGGCTGGCAGGGATCAGGGTGTGGTAGGACACACCTGGAGCCAGCCACCCCTGCTTGGCCCATCATTGCCATGGGGCTTGTCACCATGTCCTGTGGAGTTTTGTGTTGGTTTTGGCACCACAGTCATGAAATGTTTAAGATGGATTTAAGGAGCTGAAGTCTGTACGACACTGCAGACATGGTGGAGAAAGGTAGAAGCCACCATTCTGCTCTTCCTGCACTGATAAAATTCCAAGTGTATTAAGCATTTTATATTTATTCCTTTTTTTTTTTAGTGAACTGAATATAATTCTTTTGAAATCTTTCTCTTTTACTGCTGTGTTCTAGGTGGTGTTTCTGGTACTTTTAGGTTGAAACCTATAGGAAGCTTCTATGAGCTTAATATCCATGGATGTGAAAGGCCAATACAAAAGCCAAGAAGATCAGAAGGTTTGCTTTGCTACTCTTTTAAGATGAATTTTACCTGCAAAAGTTTTTATTTTCATTAGAGACCATGAATTTCATCTTGTCTTTTTCTTCACCGAGTATAGGATGTGCACTGGCAGTGTGTGTGTGTCCCCAGAACATCACTTTTCTTCCATATAACTTTTTTCCTTTTTGGCTGAAGGTCAAATTTATTCTAAGTGATCATCAAGCAATTCTCAAATTGTAACAAAATGCGGAAATAGACGATTTATGGTATTTCCAGGCTAATTGCAGAATCCTTTGCTCTAGAATGGGCTACAGAAAGTAGTGTTAGAGAGTGAGCAGCATGGCTTAAAACGATACATATGTTTATACTAAAGAACAGCATAATACTAAATCACAGCAATCTTCAAATAAAATAATGAGTTTTGTTCATCTTGGTTACAGTTTTTTGGGGATAGGTCTTAAATCCATCTTTGATTTATACATTTGTGTTCACACAAAGAGAACTTGAGTTATGAAAATAAATAGAATACAAACACAGTGGGAACATGGAGTTCACTCATTCAGCAGCTATTTTGCTCTTACTAACGGAAAGAGCAGAGCATTGCTAGAAAAAAAGAAAAAAAACTTAAAAGTTGTTGGGTTCCCCCCCTCAAAGCACATAAGCACACGGTTCAGCCCCTTGGGACTTTCTTAAAGCTAAGCTTTGATATGATTGAATTTTCATATGCATAGTAATGAATCTTTGAGACATGCATGTTGCACATATGTAGTGCAAATGGCACTGGTTTAGCATTTTTTGCAGTAAGCAAAGGCAGACTGCTCTGCACATGCTTGGGAATGAGGTGTTGCTTCACTCTGCAAGCCCTCTGCCTCATTCTCTGTGCATCATGTAAGTGTGAACCAGGCTGTGCATGCTTTTAAAAGCATATTTATCGGTCCAGTGAATGAGAGGACAGGGTTCAGTTCTACGTGTTTTGGCAGCTTGCCTTGAGTAAAGCAGTGACTTGCTGTCAGCATGATCTCCTCTCTGCAATCTGAAATGACTACAGTGGAGATCTCTTAAAGGAACTGCGAACACAATGCGTTGATGTTGCAGCAGGAAACTTTTGTTCTTGGAATCTCATTCTTAACTGGAACAGCATCAGGGAAAGTAGTGCATCTGGTGGGGGAAAATGTCCTTTACTTTTCCTTTTGCACAGAGCAAGGCACTTCCAGAATCGGGTTTGTTTTTGGGGTTTTTTTGTTATATGTTCCTACAGAAAATTATGCACCTCTTCTTGGCAGTCTGAAAAGATACTAAACTGGACATTCTGCTGTGGCCTGACCTGTCAGGATTAGTACATACTGCAGTGTGCTTGCCATATTTCTTTGTTCCTTTCCTTTTGACTTGAGAATGAGAGTGCAGGGTGCTCCCACCTTGTTTGTTATGGACTCAGGATGCTGTTTTCTACCTCAAAAAATAAAAGTTTGTGTTTCTTTTTATCTTCTGGGATTATAGGTTGCCCACACAGTGACTGAGGTATGAGTATTTTACTCTCCATTTGGTAGGAGTATTGGGTGTGTACTTATTTTTTTTTTTTTTTTCCAAACATCATCTCCCTGTAATTCTTCAGGAGGGAGGGAAGACAGGGCATATCAAATGGTCATGTTTTACCAGACCAGCCATTCATAAATTTTGGTTTATCATCCACTGAGATAGCAATAATGACACAATTTGGCTCATATAACCAACTACTCTGTGTGAACTGAACACAATGGGGCTGCCCAGCGAGACTGAAAGTTGTTCTTTCAGACTTGTTCAGTTGCTGTTACTCCCAACAAGACTAAATTTCCATTTGTATATTATTCATAACCAATTCCTGTGGTAGGGTGAGAGAGTGTGGGTGTGGGTCAGAATTCAGGAATGGGAATTTTGGGAACCAAGGAAGGACCATAAAAACAGGAGGTTGCCACCCTTTCTCCACACTTTCTCCATATGGAGCCAAATGTTGATGTTGCCTCATGTCATCTTGCAGGTGAAGAGAAAAACTGCCGAGGCTTAGAAGTCTACTTTATAGTTTGGTGGTAGTACTAAACTGCTTAGCTGCATACAATGTTTTGTAATTGTTTAAATAAATAGAGAGTTTTTAAAATGCTCTTTAGGAATTCTTGTAAACTTCTGTGCTTGGATTTGTCCCCATTGCTATCTTCCAGACATCCCACTCCTCGCCAGGAAAATTGCTTTTTAACAAGAAGAATACTCTGGAAATTACTTTCTGAGAGGGTCCTGGCCACAGCAGCTGCAACGAATTGCCACTGAACTTCAGTCCCAGTTGTTTTTTATTGCTAAAAGGATAAGTGACCAAGTGAATACTTGTATTCTAGATTCATGGCAGTTTATTAAGTATTGAATTGTAGTGTGTGATTTTGTCTAACCAGAAGATTAAGGTTTTCTCTGTGGAGAAAAATTTCTCTCAGACTTTGTACTGATGCTTAAGCTGCAAGAGGGTGAGAAAGTCCTGCCAGTCCCAAACTGTTCTGTGGTTAGGCTGGCTTTGGGTTTTCCTCTGCTGGGGCTGGCCAGTGATGTCAGTGTAAGTAGAGCTGTAACAGCATGAGGCAGCTGAAAAGTCACAGCACCGCAATCCATTGCACGTTGGTCTACCTCCTGCTGAGGAAACAAGTCCATGGGGAGCATTTCCTGAGCAAGAGGGTTTTGAGTAGCAGCACAGCTTCAGCATAGCTCAGATCATGCTACCTGGGAAGCATTTTTGTCATGATTTTCCAAATAAGCAACACTGATCCCAGGAAGGTCAGTAAAGGATGGAGCAAAACCTTGAGATGGTACAGGAGTCATGCTTGTGTCCTGGAGCAGGATTTGCTGCCTGGAAAGAAGGTGCAGATCTGCTTGCCCTCCTCTGAGCCTCTCTGCTCTAACTTCGAGGATCCCTCCTTCCCCAGACTTGCTGGCCTCACTGTCACTGCTGTAGCTTTGAGGCTTGGGTTTAGTTTTTTCCAATGCATTTTAAAGGATGATGCCTTTTCTTAAGCACTATCCTCTCAAGTTATCAGTGAAGAATAGATAAGAGAATCTTTATTTCAGGCACACATGTGCACTCCAGGTGTGAAGAGAACTCTTAAACTGTTTATGAGTGCACAAAGCCTCATGAACAAAGGGGGCAGAAAAGAACGTTGTCATTTTAAGGCAAAATGTGTTTTAAGGCCCTGTTAAAAAATAAAGCCAAAACAGAGCTGCAAATGGGCTGCAGATTGTCTGTGTAAGAGGGATTAACACTCTGAAAATCTCTGATAGGCTTGTGCCACAGACAGTCCCAGTTAGCCAAGATGCTATTTGACATGGAGGGGGTATCCACTGTCAGGCTCTCATCTTGGAGAGTTACCCACAAAATTCTCTGCCAATAGTCATACACAGGTGGGCAGGATAGCACTGCCTTAACTCTGTTTTAAAGGTTTTAGATGACTAGAAGTCAATGGAGACATTGTATGAAAGGTGTGATAGTGGGGTGTGAGTTCCAGATCTGGGTGCCCTGTCACTTTTAAGTTTGGTGGGGTTGAAATCTGTTTTACTGTTAAACGTGAGAAGGGTAAGGATGGCTAAAATGAGAGAAAACACATTGCTTTAACAGCCACGTAAGGCTATCTTAATTTGTTTGGAACAGTGTTCAGGTACACTGAGGGTAGCATCCACAATGGTGGTGACCATTCAGTACCCAAACAAAAGTGATGTAACTCACTCCCCTCCAGCACTGTTTTCCAGCAAATGCACCAAAAAAATTTGGCCATAGACAGAAGTTCATGCTGCTAGAAATGCGACACTTCAGCTCTTTGCTCTGCAAAATATGCTGTTTTATTGCTCTTCTTATCCAAAAAGTGCCACACACTTCTGCACAGAAAGCCATCTCAAAGGTTTGGCCCTGTTTACTGATAGGATGAGTCTGGAATGTATTTATGTACCTAACTCCCTGAATGTTTTCAGTGGGAATTAGGTTCTGCATGCATTTAGGGAGTGTAGTCATGGTCTTTTCCATGCACAAGAGAAATTCAGAGGAAGTCATCTGTCTGAGACTCAGTGCAAGGCATACTCAGGGACAAGGACCTCTCTTCTCTTTCATCACGTAGGTAAGGTAGTCCAAGTCTGGTCATCAGAATAATTTCTTATAGCTATTATTACTGGAAAGTTTAATCAGAAAAATTTATGCTGTTCCCTCAATGATGAAATAATTATATAGAAAACCAATTATAGATCATATCTAATGTGGCAGACATGGTTACACCAGCCCTTCTCTCTGGGTTACAGTCTTTATCCAGAATAACTTTTTTCTTAAACCAGCTTTTAAAGTTTTTTTCCCTGTAAAACTGGACATGGATGCAGAGATGTTGCAAGGAGAGCTGTAGTGCTTGTCTTTAATGAGCCTCTTCCTGACCCACCCTGTGTAAAGCAGTTGACACATCATGTGTTATGCAGCTGGGACGGCTACCCTGGCACATAGCTCTGATATGTGAACGTTTTGACTTTGGCCTTTTGGAAGCACTGGTCCCATGCTGTTCTCCAGAGTCATGTTTAAGTAATTTCCCAGATACCGTGGATATAGGGCCGGTAGGAGCAAAAGTTGAAGTGGAATTCATGAGTACAGATTTAGCTGATTCTGTGAAAATAGATTGCACAACACAGACTGACAGTTTCTGGATTTGATTTTCTCTCTTTCCTTGGTTTGACCTCCAGTGCTCCTTCCGTCAGCTGGTCAGTATTTGGCTCTGAAGTTGTAGAGTTTGTGCATTGTGTGTGTGAATGTTTTTTTTTTGTTTGTTTCAATTTTTTACTGGGGTTCTTGTTTTGCTTTTGCAATGGATCCTTTAGATTTGAATTCTACCCCCTGATCAAAGGGCAGGCTGGTTTCTCTGAGACAGCAGCTGGAGGGTTTGAAGGATGCTGAGGTGGCACAGGGGTGAAATTCAGGCAGGGTGATCCACACTGCTGTACAATTTGAGCAGACAAGAGCAGCTGTGGACAAGGTTCGTGCCCTGTCAGTGGAACAGTGCACATCTCTGTCCCTGTAGTATGGGAGCTCGGCTGCTGCTGATGCTCTTGGCTCTCCTGGAAGTGTTCTTGTATGGTTTGACCATTTGTTAGTAAAATGGTCACTGCATTGACTTTTGATTCCCTTCTGTCCTAAATGACCCTATTGTCAGGAAATCAATTTAAAGAGTAGCTACTAGAACACATTTTGTGACCATTTTCATCTTCTGAAGTTCATTTTAATGGTATGTTTCACCAGAATATTTTTCAGAACAAAAGATTCTCTAATGCACTTCTGTTCCAAGAACATGTGTGAGGCTGAGTCTTCCTTCTTCCTCCCAGCCTACCTCACAAAACACTCCCTCAATACACAGCCTTAATCACATTTGCAAGTAAAATGCTGGAGTTAATCTTTCAAAACAGCATTTTTTACCAGACTAATGACAGATCAAAATCTTTGCTCTTCAAACACTTGTGCCAATGGAGCTATAGCTCAAGTACATGAACTTTAAAGAAACGGAATTGCCAAGGTATAACCCATTTTGTAACTGATTAGAATAACTGATATTTGATCAAAAATAAGCAGGGTTAAACTGCCCCCACTTCACTACACAGGGAGGCTATGAGCAAAGCTTCACATAAACCTTTCAGAACTGAAGCTGTTCAACTTACTGGCAAATGTTCTGGAAAATGGGCACAGAAATTTTTACCAAAATTTATTCACAACAGTAAAAACTTAAGTGGACCACAGAGTGGCAATAAATGCCAGTATACTGACCATCTGAGAGAAAAATCTCATGGGTAAAATTTCATTTCTAACAGTGTAAAGCAATATAATATGGCACCATGTGATGGCAATTTGGCATATAAGTGATAACCTGTAATTTAGAGTCAATTTAGCGATCTTTCATGGTGAAGCAGCAGCAGAGAGACAAAAATTAAATACTAAAAACATAGTAAAAAAATCCAACTGGAATATCAGGAAGTGAAAAAAATCCAGAGGGCATTTTAAAATTTGTTCTAATCTCATGGTGCTGGGTAATTGTTAAAAGACATAAAAAAAATCAGGATTAAATGGAGAAGCAGGACAGCAGGTATGATCATAACACCAGGGCTGCTTAAACACAGGAGAAAATAATTAGAATGCAAAGACCAAGTTTGGAAAAGGGATGTCCATGGGAGAGCAGGATGGAGAGAAATAAAGTACTGAAGAGTCAGATGAAGTAAGTGGGGAGCAATCACTCAGTGTTTGCTGTAGAAGAGCCAAGAGCAGACAGTCTGAAATTATCAGACAACCAGGAGCTACTTTTTCACGTTGTGGAGCTCATTGCCACATGATGCTGTGAGAGCCATGTGTGAAAACTGCTCACATGGAGAGGAGACAGACATAGAGACGAGAGATGGCGCTGGTAGGTACTGAGCTTCCAGCCTCAGATGTGTCTAAGTGGCTGTCGGCTGAAGCTGGGAGAATGCAACTGGAAGAAATCCTTCTGTGCTTGCCTGTAATCTTATTCCTCTGAGTATTTACATCTAGCTGGATGCTGGCCTGGCCACTTTTCTCTGATAGGCTATAGCTACTTTTGTGTACTTATGCAGTTAATAATTTTTATCAAGATAAAAATCAATAATTTTTTTAATCAATATCATAAGTAGCCCAGCTTGTTGCCTTATTTATCAAGAAACTTAAGCATATCAGGTTCAATGTAAGCATTTTTGTTTTGTGTACTTCTGTGAGGATGTGCATATACAAATATTATGCAAAAACTGAGCTACTGAGCTGAACCCAATCCTTGGGTCTATGACACCAGGCACTGATTTTCTTATCCTCTCCAATGCGCATAGACATCAGTGTTAACATTCCCATGAATGCCACTGTGGCTTTGTTATCCACATTTTTAGTCAAAATGTTAAATAGTTCAAAGAGATTGCTGCAGCAAACGGAAAACATGACTACAATGAAAAGGAAATGGAAAAAAGAAGAAAGAGGCAAAGAGGCTTAGAATAGATTTAAAAAGTATGCAGGTTACACAAGTCAGGGGAGACTTTTCAAAGATTTTTGCTAAAATTCAATCAGCTACAGAAGTAAATACTTTCCAAAAAGGGTAAGACATCCAAGTAATTCATTACTCAGAATGAAGATTTTTGGGGTTAGGAGGGTATTATTTTGCTTTTCTTTCTAATTTCCTCAAGAATTTTGCTAAAGAGTAAATCCTCCCCTTGCAAATTATCATTATACACAGGGCTAAGTATCTGTAAATTTTTGAAAAGTCCAGTGTTTCCAAAGTTGTTACAGCTTTGATGGAAACTACTCTGATGCCAGCAAAGTACAGGGTTGGTTGGCTTTGTCTACAAATAGATTAAAGCTGAGGAAAAAGAATAGCTCAGGATTGCAGTCAAACTCCAATAATCTCCTGTTTTATCTTTGAAGTCAATTTGACCAGAAATTTTAGGGGCCTGAATAGAAGTCACAGTGTTATAAGTGCTGGTATGTGTATGTTTGTGTGCAAGTCTTTCCCTGCTTTCAGCAGATCTTTCTCTGCATTTAGGCAAAAGTTGGAGTTCACAAAATATTGTGTTCCCTCTGTTGTTTTCCCCTTGCAGCAGTCTCTGGTCACCATCTCTGTCTTAATGAATATTGATAGTATTAAAAAAAAAAAAAATTAAACCATCCTTTGATCTTCTCTTCCACCTGCAAACTCCAAAAGAGTTGAAAGTCATGGTTAACACACATGTTGAAATACTTTGGCATTCAAACTTGGATTCCAACCATGCAGGTTCAGTAAAAAACTTGGCAGGGCTGCTGCCTCTCCACTGTGCTTAACAGCAAGGTGTGACATCTTGTGACCAGTTGATTGATGTGAAGACACTTGATGCATTTATGGTTAATGCAGTACATGAATTTTGGTAGATGGGACCAAGTCCAGTCTGCTCCCTTCTCCAAAGCAGACATGGAAAGGAACTTGCTATCCTGAACTTGTCTGCTTGCTAAAATCTCTGACACCTTTTTTGCTGGTGAAAAAAAAAAAAGCCAGGTAACGGTGTGTATTTGTTCATTCTGTTGTTTTTGTGCATATAGTGTATTAGCTATCTGAGCAGAGTGCTCTGTGAAACCGTATTTACAAGGGCCACAAATGCTTTGTTAGTTGGACTTCAAGCATAATATTTGGTTGGCTCAGTCATCAGCTATGCTAAATTTCTATGGCATGGATTCCAAAAACCTGTCAGTGCATGCCATCTGAATTTCCCCATCATTAAAATGCTCCCCTTTGAAACAAATATATGATATTTTAAGGAACTAAAAACGTTTGGAAGATGATGACATAGATGACCAATCTAAACATTTATGCAGTGGGGAGTATTTTTAGAGAAGAGAAACACAGTTTCTCTAAAGTTTAATAGGAAGTGCACAGGTTGAATATGATCCTGCTTAAGTCAATATGCTTTTAAACAGTAGTTTTTCTAAACTTGCCTTGGAATATTTTTACTTTTAAAGATGCATACCTAACATAAAAAATTACTGGAACAAAAAGAAGCTGTTTTTTATTTTTCAGTTGTTAAATATATAAAAAAAAGGTGCCATTTTCACAATTGTTATAGATTCTAAGCAGACCAATATCATAATTTATTGTAGAAAGGAAGAATATTTATTTTGAGAACCTGCATTTGCTCTTGAATCAGCAGGTTATGCTGCATTCATTTTGTATCCTTCTCAGCTTTCATGCTCTCTCATCCATCTCTTTCTGATAGTAAACTCTTGAGTGTATAGAAATTTAGGTTCCCAGGACTCTGAATTAGACAGGAACTCAATTCATCTGACAGACTTTGGAAACTGGGACTGTAATTCCCAGTTCATTTAGATACTTAATGATCATTCAATCTTCTGTTTTTCTACTTGCTCACTCACTTTTTACACAGTAGGAGTCAGTCAGTCTTCAGATCAGAAGCATATGGTACCCCTCCAGCAGACAAACATTTTCCACCAACATTTTGAAGAGAATGAAAATCTAAATAAATAACCCCCAAGGCTGAAAGCAGCCTATTCACCAAACAGTAATTCCACAGGAAAAATAAATGTTCAGCAAAGTGATCTTTCATTTGAAAATTGGATCCAGACTCTACAAACTGAGAAGGGTGAGCAACTCTGTCATATGTGGCGCAATGCAGTTTGTCTGCAAAGTGTGCTGCTTGCTACAAGGTACTGATGTTCTGCTTATGGGGAAAAGCAACCTGGGCAAAAATTAAACTGCTTGTTTGTCAGCAAACTGTTGAAATCATGGTACCATGAATGTTATCCCTCATGAATTATAAATGGTTAATGTGTATGGTAGTTCAGAGTTATGCAATTCAGGACAGACTCATCTTTCAACGCTTTGTTTTGAAAAGTGTAGATTTTTGTTCTTTGAAGAAAGATGGTAAAATCATTATGTCTGAAAGGCAAATGAAAATGAGTCTTTTAGGAAGGTCAGACACATAGTTCTATGTTGATATTTTGCTCTAATATTGTAGTTTCTTGTTAATTAATCATTGCTGCCTTGGTTTTTTTTGCAAGGAAAAGAATTAACTTCTTCCATGGAGTTACCTTTAGTAGTAGTAGTAGTAGTAGTAGTAGTATCTTATTGAGGATGGAGGGAGGAAAAGTAGTGTAAGGACTTAAAAGCCAGTTATCTTGTCAAAATGCAGTGGAATAACTTGGCTGCCTCTTCAAGCAGCCATGTGAATTTGAAATCTAATGATTCTTTTCTGAAAAGAAAAATCACTGTAAGCTATCATAACTTAGAAAATCTCATTTTTCCTGAGTTGCACTTATTTTTTTCCACCTGTGCAACTCATCTGAATTGAAAGGAAATTCAACAATACAGTCAATAATTGTAAGTTTGTGATACTTATAAGAGCTAAATCCAGTATCTTTGTGCTTCAGGCTAAGGTGAATTTGTGCTTAAATTGATTTAGCAAGTGATCAGTCAGAAAAAGATTTTAAGAAGGTAGCTAAAGCATTTCTACATTTAAAATACTTACAAAATTTTATCCAAGGACATAATTTTAGGGGTGGTGTAGTAAAGACAATATCTTTCATTTTCCTGCTGTAATAGGATATGCTAATTTGATATTTTTTATATTATTTATGATTTATATATCTGTGCATATGTGGATATGTACTAAGACCATTTATCATATATGGATTAAGCAGGAAGTTTATCATTTACTTTCCGGGGTTTTTTTCCCCAATACCGTGTTATTATTAGAACTGCTTTTGCAATCTCTAGTATGAGGAAAAGGGAAAACACCATAAAAGAAGTTCAAGAAGTATTGATAAAGACCCAAAACCTTCAGTTTCTGTTAGAGGAAAAAACATCCTATAAGAAATTAGGTATTTTGGAAACTAAATTATGAATGATTTTAAAATTAATTATTCACTCTTACTAAATGCTCAAAGCATAGCAAATTTAATTTTCTAAATAGTTGTGAAGGTAAGGTTAGAGTCTGGAAATAAAGTAAAATTATTATAAAACAGGTTGCTTTAAAAATGGCATAATGTGCTTTCATGTGTATTGTTTTCCAAAGTTTAAATTAAGTCAGTTCACAAATGGGATTATTATTCTATCTCTAGGAGATTAAACCTTTCCTGAGATCAGAAATCACTTTTTCTGATTCACTCATTACCAATAGCAATAATTCTGTGATTACTTTTTGGTCAAGAATTTTGCTGTTTATGCACGTGCTAGAAAAGATTACTTTCTGGATTCAGTTTAATAGGTGTGATAAATGAGGGGAAATATTTACTGTGTTAAGGAAATTCAGAAAACAACTGATTTTAGATGGATCTGATGGCACAATTTAACATTATCCCTTACTTCAGCAACCTGATTTTGGGTAGAAAGACTAATTAGGACATTTGTAGCACAAAGCTAGTGTTTCTGTGGTTAAAGAAGCATTGTTGAATCATAAACAAATTTCTACTTGCTTTGACTAGGTCCCCTACAAAAAATAACCACAGTAATAATAAATGTAACATTGGTCTCATATAGGTGTGCAAGAAATGTGCATTGTCAACTACAATCTGATTCCTTGGTACTACTTGTCATATGCCTGTAGAAATTACTGGGAGATTACAAATTTCTACCAACAGCAAATCTGTCTCTGTCAATAACATAATATTCTTTTAATTCCTATAATTTTAAACCACAATGGCACAAAAAAAGCCTGCATTAACTCTTTCCTCTTATAAGTGTGCATCTTGGCATATCTGACATCTAGCAGTAGTTAGGAATGCCAGCCAGCCTTCCATGTCTGTTTTTATAAAGTTGTATGCTATTGGAACTGCCCTACAGTATGTGTTGTCTTTGTCCTACCCCTCAGCTTCAGAGCCACATTTTAAAACATGGCTATAATGCTTTTTTGCTTGTATAGATAAATCTGTTAGCTGGTGTTTCTGTCTTGTGTTTATCATGAAAACTCATTGGAAAACTCAGTTATATCACATAATTTCTAAACCACTTCCTGCTTGGTAAGGTAAGGATGGGATTGATAAAACAAAGAAGTGTTCATTTGATGTGTGGTTTTGTGACTCACTGGGTAAATCTATTTATGCTGTGTGACTCTAGTAGGTTTTCAAATAACATCAAGGAGATATTTATTGGCACCGCTGTTTTTGTGGCACTGAGAAAAGAATAAATAAGTGTAAAGGAACAGCTGTTTGAAGTTCTTCTAGGAGAATTTAAATCCCATATTTTCCAATGTGAATGAGTCTGCATTTGAATGCTAAACCAGAAAGGTTTATAGTGCATATGGTACCTATTTGAATTTTTTAAATGTCTAATTTCTGCTGTGGAAATGGAGGCCAGCTTGACTTATTTATTGTGGGATGCAGAAGGAAATCACGACCCTTTGCAGGGACACGTTAGAATCCCTGCACCATTCAGCCAGTTTTCTCCTGTCACACCTACTTAAATTTTCAAAAAGAAGCTTTAATGTATTGAGTGTGCTCTGGATCTTACTAGTTCCGAGCACTTATGACAGCTTTCAGAGATTGCTGGTGGCTCCCAGTAGATTGTAATTCTAGAAACAGGAGCCTGATGCTAAGCATCACCACCTGTTCCCCATTATTTTCCTTCAGAAGAAAACAATGCAAGTATAAGATTACATACTAATGGAACTCATTTTCACTAAATAGGTACACTTGGTCACATGTTATTTGGTGGCCCATAAAAGAAAAAGAGGAAAATAGTATGCTGTTTTCAAAAGGGAGAAACAAATAAAACTTAAATTCAGAGTTTCCTAACCAGGATAGCTAAACCAAATTTTTCCATGGCAGGTATATCAATATGCAATATATAAGTACATACAGATTGCTTGTTGGAATAGCTGTGTTTTCAATTTGATTTGTTGTCATATCCTAAAAGGCTTTGGACTTTATTCATCTCTTTGGGAATTCCCTTTAGAGCTAGACTTGAACCTTTTTGGCATTTGCACTGAATTCCTATTTCTGCTTTGCTTAAAACAATGCAGGTCTCATCTCTAACCAAGGTTTCTCTACTGCCCCTCAGTAGAAAAACATTATAAGCAGATACAGCAGGGTTATAATGATACTTGCAAGTTAAGTAGTTGTTTGTTACATTCTGTTACCATTTGCCATACACCAGCGTGGTCCCATGTTATATCTCTGCTATATGGTCATTGACATGTATCAGGTAAGTGAAGGAATGTTTAACATGAACTCATCACTTATCTGCTTTTCTTATAGGTGTTAGTATGCACATGTAAGCAGTACATTTTTGAAGCATGGAAGCATGTGTATGTCTCCCTCCCTTGGAATCCTGAGCACGTCAGCATTCATGTAGTACCTGTGATAGCCTGGCCTGCTCGGGGTACTCACCAGTCCTGCTTTTAGGTGCAGACCAGCCTCTAAATTGCATTAATATATCTGCTTCTTAGCACTTCTTGTAGCTGTTTTTCCTTTTGCTAATATCTTATTTCCAAGACCATGCTAAAAAAAGTAGCTTTTTTTTTTTTAAAAAAAAAAAAAGTTTTATGCTGCTTGTGTTCCTTGGTGATTCTTCTTTGAGAATCCATGTCAGACTGTTGGTAGCCTTTCAGTAGTCTTGCTTCTTGCAAACTCTTCAGTAAAAAATGGTGGGTTTTTTGAGATATAGCATACTTTTTGAGGTGTGTTATTTCCTGATTTTTGCAAACAAGGTTCAGCAGTTCATTGAATGGCAGCAAATTAAGGGTGATTTTCCCTTCTTGCACCTTTGGGGAGATGAGGTGTTATTAGGAGTGTTTCTTTGCTGTGTTTGTGCTTGTGAGACAAACCCTTCAGTCAGTAATCCCATCAAAATGAATGGGGTCATGTGTGTGGGACACTCTGTAGCTAGTAAAAGTAATTTTGTGGCCTAGGTGTGGTGGCTGTATGAGCCAGCGTAAGTGGAAGTACTGTCTCAGCCATGATTACCAATGGAAAAGACTTAGGATCAAGCCTTTGGTCTGGTTTATTCTCTCAGATGTGTTTGTTCTATAGTATTGTACCGGATTCTTAACTCTGAAACTGATGTTTTGCGCAGAGGAAGCAGAAATAAATTTATGGAGTGCTCTGTAGCTGCTTTTTCTGAATGAAGTACTGCTCTAATGACATATATTCAGGGACTAGGTATGTCTGCAAATCAGATTATTTAAGCTTTTAAGAGTTTCATTTCAGATGTACTGAATGGATTCTGGTGGACATTGTCAGGCCATGACATTACTCAGAACATAGATAATTCAACGTGGTGTTTCTGAAAAACTGACAGACATGGTCTCAGCATTCCTGTGATCAGAACAAAGCATTTTTATGCCTCTTTTCAAAAGTGTTTCCAAGCTGCTTTAAAATAACTGAAAGTGAATGCTTCCAACCAGCAGAAAACTTACATTTCATAGTTTTTCTTCTGTCATGTATTGATGACCAGCTCTTCAAATCTTTTATCATGAGCTGTCTGTAATGAGTAAATCTATTTTGAAGCTCAGTGAAACCATGGGATCACTATGAGGACTACTCACATTAGGGAGAAATTACAAGATCATGGGTTTTTAGCCTTCTGATTTACAAAATAACTTTAAAACATCATTCTGATTTTGGCTGGGAAAGCCCCTTTGTTGGCCAGACACAAAATTTCCATTTGTTTACACCAGGTTTTTTGAACAGAGCAGATAACAGCAGTGCTGGATTCAACATCTAAAAGCTCTCTGGCAGGATAGGTGCCTGCACCCAGCCTGCTAAGCATTGTAGCTTTACTCTTATTCATGTAGCTTGCTAATAAAAGCAGTGATCTGGGAGAGTCTTGAGCAGAGTTCTGCCTAATGGAGTCTCATTTAAGCTGTGGCTTGCTGCTTTTCTTTTGAACTTCCCAAAAGTCTTTCTTGAATTACACTCTATAAGAATGATAAGGGTACTGCTGCACGTTCCTCAGCAAATCTGTAACACACAGGGTGTTTTTCCACTTAGATGTGTTTGTATTTACATGGGAGTTGGGCCTAAGACAGAGTCTTGTTTCCAGACCAGATGTACTTTGACTTGAAGACTCTAAGATCATTAACTTTGATTTTTGGTGCATTGTAAACAACTGTGGCTTAGCCATGGGTAAAACACAGCTGACACTGAAAAGAAATGAGGGAAGAAAGTCAATGTTTGTATAAATAGCTGAAAGAGGTGCTGAGGAGGATCCAGGCATTTGTATTTTGCTCTTAGCATGCACTCCCTACCCCACCAGTCTACAAATGGCTGGGTCTTAGTGATGTGACAAATTGTTTCACTGCTGCTAATGCTGATATTTGTCAGTGCGTTCCATCCCACTTCACTGAGTTTTATAATGAAGACTTAAAACTACAGCAGAGGAATAGGTCAGTGATTGCAAGGGGGTGCGTGTAGATCAACTTTGTCCTCTCTTTAAAGAAAAATTGACTAACTGCACTAGGATGTGCTTCTTCCTGTTTTTTTCCAGGTCTCATGATCATGCTAAGTCTTGTTAATTCAAGATAAGGAAAAATAAGAAAATATTTGGAAAGGGATGTTTTGGAACAGAATGATTATGTTCTCTCAGAATGTTTTAGAAAAACATCAAAATAGCAATGTGGCTGTATTTTATATTCAAGAAATATTCTGAAGTCTACATATGACATGTTTCTGAGGGACTACTCGGTATCCATGCTCATGCTCTTTGACACAGTCCACCTGTAGGCTTCAGCCTGATTGCATTGGTTTAACTGAGAAAAAAAAAAATCTCTTTTATTGAATAAACCTGGATAAATATACCTACATCAAATTAAATCTTTGAAAGTAGACTATGTGCTATCTAAAGCTTGAGCTAAGTACTGAGTAATTAATATACCCTATTGTTGCAGCTGAAGATAGTCTGATGCCCTCAAACCAAGAATTTTCATCATTTATTTATACTGACAAAGTTTACCCCTCTAAAATATATTATCTCCTGGCTGTTAACCCTTTAAGATAAGCACTGACTTGCCTTCAGGCGAAGTCCTGAAGAGATGTGCTTAAGTGAGGGTCTTTTGATTAAAATGAGAATAGTGCACCAAAATGACCAATTATAGGTTTTCAGGCTGAAAGCAGCAGCAAGGCTTGTGCCCCAGTGCCTCAGTTTAGAGAGATCCTCTGAGAAGGCAAAGTGCTGATTGTGCCTGTCTCGTACCAACCTTTGAGTTGGTTTCAAGGAAAATCCACCTGATTTAGGAAGCACTCTAACTTTTAAACAGTGGTACTTTGTTACTTCATGGGCTGATTTTCCTACCTGGGAGAAACTTCTTAGGACAATGGGAATTGTGACTGTTTGAGACTTTTAGTCTGTGGAAAAGGGGTCATTTTCTGTTTTGTTTTGGGTTTTTTTTCCTGTGGTTTTTTTTTTACAAAATATGCAAGCACTGAGGTGAATTTAGTCACTTGGCTATGCCAAGAACTGCCTAGTGGGTTTTGCAACTCTTCCAGCAAAGCAGGTGTGTAACCACCACTGATGTAAGAGCTGGTTCAGTGCAGGTGGAGAGAGATCCTCAGGGCAAATTGCTCATCAGAGCTAAAGACATGGCCCAAAGGGAAATGTGCTGTCTTGTTGTTTTAATTCCAATGTATTCTGAGCAATCCTGTCTTCTGGAGATTTAGAAGAGCAGGAAACTGAAAGGGAATTGCTTGACTTGGGAAATACCTCTTTTATGACTAAGGAAAACCACCTAGTGTTCATTACTTTTCTGTGATGAAGTACTTTTAATTCATGTCAGCCTGGTCTGTTTTTCTTCCTCCTTGTCATGAAAGAAAATAATATGTTACACAATAGGTGAATCACACTTTGTGTACAGTTAACTATTACAAATGTGCATATATTGTCAGAAATATAAATATAAATAACATCAAGGATCTGAATAATGTCAATACTGCTAGCTGAACTACATGAGATTTAGTTATAACTAGTTTTATCTGTCTAACTAAAATTATTTTTTTTTCCCTTGGAGTGTCAACGTGAATTATGGGGAAACAGTAAGTCATATCTCCCTATCTCCCATATCTTCTAGCAAACACTGTAGTGAAAATTAAGGAAGGAAATCTTCTTTTGTCATAATTACATAGGCATGGTCAATGTTTGATTTCAGAATAAAATTTAAGGAGAACTCTGCACAAAGCCATGCTCTAAAAGATTTTTGCCAGTTGTTAAATATACTGAATTTTTCTGTAAAATATGCTTTCAAAAATCAAGTTATTTCTCTAAAATATGCTTCCATGGGTTTCACTCAAAAGTAGGATTCATTTTTTCGCACCTGGCTGGTAAATGTGACTGTCTTGATTTGTGTTTGTCACTCTGTAAAGGAGATAATTGTTATAGTCATTATAGCTTATATTTAGCACATCTGAAAAGAAGGGTATAAATTCAGAAAAAAATTAATCATACAGTTAAATGAATTATTTCTGTTCTGTGTACTTCTTATGTGGCCTTGGTGTGCACAGCAAGCCATTTATACCCCACTACCTTGGGTCCATCTGCTTAAAAGAAAGAAAAAAGAGAAGGCAGACAAAACCAATGAAATAAAACACTTGAAATCTTTTCTACCCTTGTTGGTTTTTGCTGTAGGCTATCTAGCAGGTAAAGAAATGATCATGTACAATTTTAAGAAAGCACAGCACCCAGACAGCACAGCACCTAGACACTGCCTCTGGGCAAGGTTGCAATGCCAACAAGAGGAGGCCAGACACAGGATGACTCTATGTTTGCAATCCTGGGCATGTAAATGTGAAAAATGCCTGCTAACAAAGTGTGCAGTACCCTGGGGAATGCAACTCATGCAGAATAGAAGTTGTCAAGAAGGTGGTGCAATATTACCATGGTTCCTGCTTCTTTGCCTTTCCTAACAAGAATCAGATATACACGGAAGTTTTCACTACAATAAAGTTGCGAGAACTAAAAAGTAGTATCAGGTTCCTGCATCTGGCTTAGCTTTAGAAGTGGAAATATAGTAATGGGATAAATAAAAGGGCCACCCACTATAAAGTGTGGGTGACCAGTATAAGGAAAAAGCACCCCCCCTTTAATGCTTATTATTCCAAAGGCTGTTACAAAGAAATTGCTCTCAGTCTGATGTAGTGCCAGACACAGGGGATTAAACTTTTTAACGACTTTTTGTTGACCAACATCCAAGACATCTAGGAGATTCTGTAACTCCACATAAAGAATATTATTTTCAGACATGAAGAGAGTGCTTGAAAACATAAATTCAGAAGATAGGATAAAAGGTAGCAGGGAAAAGGATAAATGCATGTCTCAGCAGAAGAACAGTTTATTTTGAGGGTGGAGAACAGATTTAGAGCTAATTCCATGTTAAATGCCAGAATTCTAGATGATTGCTTGCTAACAATAACTAGAATAGGACAATGTCCATTTTGGCTTGATTCAGAAATTGTGTGGGAATATCCTTCTTTCTTTCTTTTCCCTCTCTTTTTTCTTTCATTTCTCTTAGATTAGGTCGGCATTTTTCCCTACAAATTAGATATTTTCTGAAATCCTACTGTTCTGTCTCTTTATGGTCCCTAGCACTGAAGGAGGTCTTGCTTGAAGATGGAAAAGGGCCCAAAAGATTGAGAAGAGGGTGTAGTTGGAGTTCAGTGTCTGGAATGAAAGATGGTCCCCCTGTGACTATTGCAGACTGAAACTAAGAGCAGTCTCTACTAACTCAGGGGCTGCAGGCATAAATGTAGTCTGAAGCCACCCTGTTCTTGCCTCCTGGACTGCATGTGCTCGCTCTCTCTTCTGAGAATTGGGGTCTGGATTTGTTTGAATTAATAGTGAAGTCATTACACTATGTAAATATGTTAGTTTTCATCTGGTTTTACTCACAAGCTATTCTTGCCTTGCTGTGCTGTTCCTGTTTTCTTGTTTGTGCAAAATTAACCAGGAGCATTTTAAAAGAAAAGAGGGGGAAAGGGTGAATAGTGTTGAAACCTTGATTGCTACGTTATTTACCACAGGCTGAAGTGGTAGGCAGTTCCAACTTAATCATATAATAAGAGTACAATGACATTTTTAATGGAGCTTTTAGGAATCCTTTCCCTTTGTCATCTTTGGCCTTCTTTGTGTAAACTGTGATAATTTGCCTTAATAGCCTAGTATTACAATTTTTCATTTTAGTCTTACTGAAGAGTCAGCTGAGCAGCAGCATGAGTCTAAGCATTTCACAGAGGTTGCCTGTGCCCTCAGGAGGCTGTGACCAAGTGTTTTCCCAGGACAGCTGGTTTTCTGCAGGTAGTCCCACTGCATAAGCACTGCTGGCTCCTCATCCAAGCACAACTGCTCCTAGAATGAGTCAGGATGAGGAGCTACTCTCATACTGTACTTCTTCCTGTTGCTATGAATAGGAAAGCCCCCAGCTGCATTATTGACTTGTCCTGTTTCTCAGTCTCACTCATGCAGACCAATTGTAAAAACTGAAGAAATACTAACTTTTTTTGTTTCTTTCTTTTTCCTTAAAACTCATGGACTTCTGTGGCAATGCCTCTGAATCATCTGTGGTACAAGAGATTGGAAAATGGGAGCTGGTGCAAGTACTCCAGAGCTGGTTGGTTGTTCTGACATTAAAGCTGGAATGATGGAATTTTGATGTCTGATTTCAATTCTTTGTAGGTGCTTTGGCATTCTCAGCTCCCCCTGCAATGGAGCAGTCACAGCCATCATATTGCAGAGGGGCTCACCAAGAACAGGGAAAGAGAGAAGGTGTTCAGAATATCAGATGACAGTGGTGGTTTCTGATGCATAGAGGAAAGAACTGGGGGTTGGAAGAGGCATGAGTCAGGTGTTCCCACACAGATGACCATCAGAGAAGGAGACAATAATGCTAACATTCAGTAATGATGTTAGATTGTGGTCAGCAGTCTGCTGAGGCGGAGACTGCAGTTCATCCTTCTCAGACATATGACATCTGGCTACCTTTCCAGCTGCCACAAACTCATGTTTTCAGGGCTGCCCTTTTAAATATGAGAAGCAGAGAAAGCACATTTTGAAAAATGGTGTCTTAAATGCTTTGTATTCTGCAATGCAAAGTGCGTTCTGTAAGGAATACCAAAGTAATTTCCAGGGTGAGGATTGCAGATGCTGCACAAATGTTTATAACCTGAAAGCATTCTCTGTCCAGGCAGTGTAGCAGAAAAAGGAGAGTTTTTGCACTGACTTCAGTAAGACAGATTTTCCCCTTGTTTTTCTAGAATTTGTGAATGTTTAAAAACAAAGGCAGTTTACTTGCTTAGCCGGAATACTACAGAAGGTAAATCTTGCTCTGTATACATGCTTGCAGAGATGGCTCCCAATAAAGGCTCCGCCTTGACAGTGTGCCATGATTTGTAGATGTTCAAACCCAGGTGTTAAACAGTAATTTGCTGCCAGTTTCCAGCAGTGTTATTCTACACCCAACCACATCATCTGAGTATTTCCCTCTGGTTTAATGCCTGGTACTTCAGGAGCCATACGGTCCGCTAGAGCTGTTTTAATCTGGATAGTATTCTTAGTATTACAGCTGCTCATCCATTGCAGTAAATGTGTTGATCAAAAAGCCAGAAGACTCTCATGCTGAAACGGATGATAAATAGCCAGTTAGAGACAAAACTAAAAAGAAAAACCATCAGAGAAGAAGTGGGGAAAAGGCAGAGATAAAAGGGCAAGAACAGTCTGCTGAAAAGACTGGACATAGAACAAAGCATGTGTTAACAAACCTTCATTTTTTGAGCAGCCTTTGGTGATGCATTTGAAAATGACATAAAATCAAGACTTGGAGGCTTCCTGTCATATTGACTTAGAAAGACACTGTTGACTTCAGAGATTATCTAACATTGTTTTGATGCTGCTGCTGGTGGTTCACCAAACAATGTGAATCGGACACATTGAGATAGAGCCTGTAAGATTTGGGGTCAAACTGAATGTTCCCCAAATTTTTGTACCTTCTTTAATCATATCTTCTGTAAAGTCACAGTTCTACAAAGCAGGAAGCCACCTTAAAATTCAAGCAGAGTTGGTGGCTCGCGATCTCTCCAAATGTTGAGGAGGAAATGCTGCTATGAAATAATCATGGTCACAATACCAGGTAGACAGGGAAAAGCTGAGCACCTCAGTATGTACACTGTGCATGGGGCAGGAAACATAGTTTGCTTCCTTTGAGACGACAAGATTCAGCAGAGTGATGGACCTAAGGGTTATAGTTTGTCTTAAAGATGGGATAGAATAGGAAAACTCGTAGCTGTGCTGCCTCAGGGACAATAATGTATATGTTGTATTCTGGAGCAAGTTTGATGCTGTTCTGTGATAAACAATGTACATATTTGTGCATATTTTGGGCATACTGTGCTGCCCTTTAAGTTACTTGAAAATGTAACCAATTTCTGGTTTTATCTAAATGAGGAATTGAAGGGAATTAAGTGAAATAAAAATTTAAGGTGGATTATTCTAAGTGTGTTAAACATTTGGGTTTATACTTTAGTGACACATGTAAAATGCACTAAAGTATGGCAGGTTTAATTGAGATAATAGTATGCTCCCAGAAATTTTGCTGAACCACCTGCAGTCTTTCAGATTACCTTCTTCCATATGTCCTTCTGAAGCCAAGGCCAGCTTTAAATAGACACTACCTTCTCCCAGTAGGATGCAAAGTGTAGGTAGTTCTGTAAGAGAAGGTGTAGATTTATAAGCTGTATATTAACAGGTTGGAGTGATCTAGATAGTGTAGACCTAAAATGCTTGTTGAAATTCATTATGTGGGCTGAGAGACCCATAGGGTCACATGTGAATGAAATATCATTCAGGAAAATCCTTGGAGGTTTTTTTATGTCTGCGCTGGGAGAGTCACCGCTAGCACTGACTAGTGCTGTGTGAAATAGGGCAGCACAGCTCCCCTGTTTATTTGGAGGTGTTTGACTCTCTTTCCACCAGATGCATCTACACACTCCCCCTGAGCACAGCTCCCTCCACAACTTCCTAGTGCTTGCAGAACAGGATGTTGTTTTCCATGGCATTATTTTGTGGACAAGGAAAACTTATGAGAGGACCCCTGTGAGTTTGCTGATACAGGGACTCAGTTCAGAGGGACCTCAGTGAGATTTGTTTTCTGGTTGTTAAGATCTGAGTTTTCTTTGGCTCTAGCATATCATGAGAGCTGAACTACTGCAGGTCATAGAAATGTTCTTTCCCTGAGAAAGGGAAAGAAAAGGGTGGTCTAGCAGTAGATTGAGAATTCCTTTGAAAATGAATATTTATTGTTTAAAAATGTATGCTTCTGGGACCATTATCCACACAGTTTGAAGGAATGATCTTTGGAAGCTGCAGTATATGTACCCATGATGTAGCACTCTGTGAATCAGACCTCATGTAACAGCAATGTTGTGTTAAATTGAAGAGTTAAAAATAAATTGTCTCAAGAAGAAAGTGCTTGTACTGAATCTAGAGGCTGAATGTGGCACCTTTCTCTTTAGGTCTGGCAGAGAAGTGGGTCAGAGTTATATTATTTTAACAAAAAGGAGGTTTGGTAAGAAAAAATGAATCATTGAACTTGCTATGGCAACTGAAAGAAGTAAAACTGCTTAATTGCAACTACTGTTAAGTTTTTATTTTAGGAAGGATCTGTGCCACAGCAGTCACTGAGAGTTGAGAGTTTCTGGTTTCTCAGTCTGAGACAGGATCCATGTCTGGAGCTGTCTGAGAGCACAGCATGATTTCCTCTGTGGGATAAATTAACCATGGCTTTGTGCTTGCACACAGTGAGATCCTTTGCTATCATCTGTGCCTGTGCTGAGCTAAGAATAGAAAAAAGCAACATCAGCAGTGCTGTGGGAAAAATACATCACTCCAGATGGCTGCTGATAAACACTTTTTTTGTTTGGGATTAATAATAAAATAGTAAATAATGGTCATTTCTCATCCACAGCTTAACTTACATGTCTGCTTAGCAGTTAGGAGAAAGGCTGAAGTTTGTCAAAAGTGGATTTATCTGGATACACCTGAGAAGCTATCAGTAAGTAGTTTAGTTGCCTTGTAGGGCAAAAGACAACCCACAAAGAGCTGGGAGTTTGCTTTGTTTGTTGGTTATTAAAAGGCTTTGAATTCCCCTCTTACCCCCTCCGTTCTGCTTTATCACATTCATGTGGTGCTGAATAAAGAGCTATTATTTCCATTGTTACTAAGGTTTGTATCCTGTGAGATCATGTTAGGATTTCTCTCAGACTTCTGAGAGAAACTTCACTCTGTCTCCAAAGAAGCGAGTGGGACGAATCCCACATGTGATGTATTCATTTAGCTCTACAGGCCACATGTTGCATACAACTGTCCCACCAATGTTGATATGTTAAAAGCCAAAACAAATTTGAGACCCAACTCAGAATCAGGCCCAACTGGGGAGCCAAACAATGACTTGCATTCTTTGTAGTTAGTCTTGACAGCAGGCTACTTGGTTAAAGCATATGTTTGCATTTCCTAATTTATTGGCATGCTTTTAATTTGTATTACTAATTCTTCAGAGAAAGAGAAAAGAAAAAGAAAACATGGCACCCCTGTGGCTATTTCATATGTTTGCTCCATGGGGATCAAGTCCTTGTTCTGAAAGATAGTTCTGTCCTGTCCAAAGCAGGATGGGTAGGAGAGACTCTCACCATGACTGAGCCAGTTGGTTGCTTCATTGTGCCTGATGGCTTTGGAGTATTAAGCAATATGCCCAAGACTAAAGGCAAACAAGCTCTTTTGTTCATCTCTCAAGTGGAGGTTGGAAACTCTGTCCTCTTGCCTATAGTTCAGGACAGTTTTGATCATCTAGCCAGCATACTGGCTACAGAGAGGTCAGCTTCCACCTCCTTCACAGTAATTATTTTAAAATTTGAAAAATTGAAATAGAGAAAATAACTTTTTCTCCTTAAGTAACAAGTGAGCAATAAACAGTTGCAGTACCGATTCATTTGTGGTAACCTGTCTCATAGACATTGTACGAATGTCAAAGATTGTGTAGATGTGATATAGAAAAGATTTTGGCAGCAGAAAATGTCTGTAGTATGAGGTAGCACAGCCTAGTGGCACAGGTGTTTGCACAGGATATTAATAAATAGGGATAGTATGTACAAGACTGAGTAAGAGTCTAAATTAGTTTTCTGACATATGGGTACCTAGGAAGCAAGGCCATTCCTGGTTAATGTATGTGTCCATTTCCTTGAGTCCCCTGTCTCACCTTTGCAATATAGCTACTGCCTCTTTGCCAAGGGAGAGAGGATGATGAAGGACTGACCTGGTAGCTCTGGAGAGCTCTCACTTCTTGGCTGTACAGCTGGTTGTAGCTTTTCTCCTCTTCTGCTCAGTCCCCACTATCATCAGGCGATGATTGTATGGACCAAATCTGGCAGCGTATGCAGAACAGTAAGTGCAGTGGTACTGTCATTTCTGTGGTACATAAACTGTATCTGTCTTACTGAGTGCTGCTTGGCATCTGCAGTGAAAGGCTAATGGACAACCTCCATGCTGTTTATTCTGCTGTGAGGGGTAGTAGCTATGATTTTCTGCCAGGACTGACTCTGCACTTGGATTTTATGATGTATTTTTTTTAAAGTTTATTACTTCTGGGGGAATCACTACTGATATCTGTTCCATCAAAACACCTATTTGAGCACAGCTCCTCTCAGTGTTGAAGGTGGGTCTGAAGCCAGCAGTGTCTTGACTACTTGTGCTGGATAAGTGATGACATGGTCTAGGTAAAAATGCCAGTGGCTCTTCCTGCCTTTCACTGTCTTGATTAGCTAGTACGGTGTGGAGTACTTCAGCATAAAAACAAATGAGACATCATAATACGTGCAGATGAGAGCCTGGTGACTAAGGCACTGCCTGGGAGTATTGTCTTCAAATATTTGCTGGAGGCCATGCTGAAATTCAAGACCTTATCTCCCAAAGCTCAATAAAGTATGTTTGCCATCAGTCTTCTCACCCTTCAGCACATTGTAGCATCTGTCTTACTCTCCCCCTGGAGTGCTTCTCCATTACATTTTATAGTGCCAGACAGAGAGACTCAAACTGTTTGACTTCTTAGCACAACAGTCTCACCACTTAATATTGCTACAGCTTGCAGTGAAACTCTGTGGTGTCGATAAAATATATGTGATAGCAAACGATCCAGCAAAAATATCATTGAGGAAAGGGGCTAAGAGCTCCTCTGTCAAAAGGGGAAGACAAAGGTAAACATAAACCTCACTGCTGCATGATTCTCAAATCATGGGAATGACATTACCCACATAGCCAGAAAATACAGATAGTTCCTTATGCAGTGTTCCTGGGAAGTTAACATAAAAAGGAAAATCTTAGTGCTTGGAATGACTTGTTCAACTATAAGAATCCCCAATGTTTGTCCTCTATCCTCTGCATAATTTTCCTTGAGTATTTCTATTATGCATTCATGAAATTTTGAATATAAATTCAGCTAGGAAAGAATATTCTCTTTCTCCAAGAGAAAAGTTTAACATCTCTGTGTTGTTGTGACCTGACTGGTAAAGATTAGTCTTGGTGGACTGATGCAGGTGACATTTGGGCACAGCACAAGCAACACCCATTTCAATGTCTAGCCTGAATCCTCCAACATTGTGAAAATCCCTTTGCTGTACAGTTTTGGACAAGTAATCAACACTATCTTTTATACAAGGATTGTAATGGCTAATTAGAATGGCTGAGGAAAAACCATGTCAGTAAACAATGCTCTTAATCAGACAACAAATTCTAAAAAGTGACTCATTATCACAGGCAAATCTAGTTCATGTCATGCTACGGGTGACTTGATTGCCTGTAAGCGGGATAAAAAAAAAGATTGTTTAAATGCAGCTTCAGGGAGAGCTATGTATTTTATCTCAGTTTCATCTGGTTTCCCATAATATCAAAGCTGTGCTTAGTGGATGGAGATTTACAACCAGAAAATGATACGTGTAGCTGAGGAATGCGAAGGGATGATGTGCCTTATAGAATTAGTTATCATTGCTGGGGAAGTAGAGCTGGTTTACAGCTTGCTTCTTCCCTCTCCATCTGGGACTGATCTGTGTCTTTGTGTTGTATATAGGAAATGTTCTCTACAATTCTCTGAACGTAAAGACTTTGTTCCAGGCACTGTGGTGCAGGAGATTTTGGAAATCTTGACTTATGCATAGATAATAGTTAACATGCACATTTTTCCATGTTTTCTTTACCCTGTATTTTGAAGAGGTGTACCTAGATTGACTCAAGTGACAACAAAGGAATAATTATAGATGCATTTCCCTCCTGGTAGCAAAGGCTAAGAACACAATATATTATTTTCTTTTATTTTTCTCTTTCTATAATGAATGCTACACGGCAATAGAAATTACTCTGCTGAGAGCAGGAATTATGTCAATTCTAATGAACGTCTAGTGACTAGGAAACAGACACAAGGTTATAAAGGCATTTTTGTTTTAAGGTCCTGATGATTGATAGCCAGGCTATAAATGGATAGTGATTTTGGCAGATCAAAATAGTTGGTGGCAGCAGGCATTTGCAAGAGTGTTTCTAGTATGGCTGGCTGGTAACTGGTCTTTTGAGTGGACCTGTTAGTTATTATCTAAGCTACATGTAACAGACTTCTTTTTTTGATGCGCTGCAGTCATTTGCCTTAGGTAGGTCAATTTTGGCTTATTGTAATTCAGAAGTATAATTTTTATTTTAGAATGGGCTCTAGATTGGGAAGAAAGGCTGGGTTCTGTTGATTTTCCTAGCAATTTTTGAAGTTGTCTTTTATTACTTTTATCATCTGTCAAGGACAGAGCGCAGAGCTGACAATTTAGATGCGTATCTTAAAATATCTTTTCCATGTCACTCAGCTTAAAAGCCAAAAGTAAAACAATCACTAGATATGGTATGTGAGAGCATTCATTAGCGCCATTCAGGATCAGGGAACTCTTTTTTTTTTTTAAGAAGCTATTTGAGGAACCAAAATAAAACTGCAAGTAGGCTTCTTGCTGACAAGTTGCAGGTGTATGCCACATGCCCATATTGGAAAAAAGATGCGGTTATGAAGGTCTTGATGACAGACAAGGGTCTAAAATGCCTTCATCTCCAGGTTTTAGCCAGTTCATCTGTTTTTTATTTGCATTTCCTGCAGCTAGCAGAGTTAGTATTTTCCAAATTCAGTATAACCATGCACAGGTCTATATAAAATGGCTTTTCTTTTTTTTTTTTTTTGCATTGTAAGGATCATAGGCTAATAAGGTATAATTTAAATTAAGAAAGTCTTACTTTTATAGTAACTATATAATAAATTTTCAGTCAGTTTTATTTATTAGTTTTGGAAAAATGAGGGAAAGGAGTGATGGGATTGAGAAAAGAACAGTTTCACTCCACTTTGATAAAATAAGTAGAATATGCTTATGCCTAAAGAGTACCAAAAAGGTATTTCTATTGGTATCTTATTGGTACTTCTAGCTTAAAAGATCTGGCCTTCTTTGGTTTCATCCTCTTGAGGAAATGTCCATTCTTAAGGCTAAAAGACTTCCACATAGTTTGGATTACTCCAAACAGCTGCACCCTGGAAAAATTCTCAAAGGCACATATTCAGAGGGCAGAAGTAATGAGGCAGCAGCATTTGGGAAATATCCAGCCAGCACTTTTGGTACTGTAAAGTAAATTTTGACAACCAACTCATGAAGTCACATGAGAAATGGCATCCCCTCCCACTACTGACATGAGAGAAATATGTTAGGTTTTCTTTGAAGATCTCTTGTTTCTTATGTGATTCTCAACAGAATCACATGAAGACTGATAAACAAGAGTTTCTCCATCTAGAGAAATTACTTCCAAAGTGCACTCTTAAAGATTTGGAAGTTTTTTATTTTCTGAGAGAAATATAAGTCTTGATTTCAAAAATTATTACAGAAAAGTAATAATTCTACACTGGAAATTAGTTGGGCATTTTTTTTGGGGGAGGAACGATTAATTAAAAAATAATTTTGAACAGCAATAGTTTTATTTATTTGAAATACTGGAGAAAATTAGTTGAGGAAATGTAAACATAATTTTCCAGGAAGTGTACAAAATTTATTGTCATCTTTTTTTATTTAAACAAATTCCTCAAGAATAATTTTGAGGAATGGAAAAAAATCTGTAATAAATTTTACAGGAAGTAAAATTAGATTCAAACAGATACCACAGTTGTAGCTGTGTGGGAGTCAGCAGAAAGCATCCTGGAATGTGGCAGTGTGTGTTATTATGTCTCTTTCAAGAATCCTCTCTTTTCCTTTTGTAGGAATAAAGTTTTCTTTATCTTTATTGGAGAATGCAGTGCTTTTGCCTTTTTTTTTTTTTCTTTTAAAAGTGTTTTCCTGTGAAGTAATGCTGGCTTTGATGAATAGAGAAGAATTGTATACCCATGTATCTGCTTGCAGGGAATTATATGTGTAAGTTATTTTGTGCTCTATAATACATTCCATGCTGCATACCATAGGGTGCTGTTTAGCAGGTGGCAAGTATAAGGAGTATACTGAGACCAGAAGTGAATGAAAGGTTATCAAAGTGAAATGCTGACCAGTGATGTTTATTCACTTCCAAGGAGTCCCACCGCTGTGGGCCAGGGATGAGTGGTGAAGTTAGAGACATTTGAATGAGTGTGATGCAGATACTCATGGTGACAACACTGAGCTTAGTGATTATAAACCAGTGTGTATGACAATTGTCAAAGGAAGAATGCCTCCTCAGAATTTTAAATGAAATGTTATCTATTGTAATGTGTGTTTTGGTATTGTTACTGGCTTTCATGGCTGTGTTGATTATTCATTGTGGAGTTTTAAGCTCTTGCCTATGAATCCACAAAAAGGTGTATTCTCTTGTGCCCACATATGTTTGAAATAAGGAAAGTTGAAACCATGAGTAAGCAGGTTCCATCTTTTCTTTAAGCAATGACTAGCAGTTGTGTGAGCTTAAAGATTGCTGTATAACTGCAGCGGAGCACCCCTAGTTGCATCTTCTTGCCCAGTGAATTGTTACCTTAGCTATTGTTTTACTTTGGAGGTTTCAGCAGCGGTAGTTTATTTTCTTGGTTTTTGTTTGTTTGCTTTTTTTTTTTTTTTTTTTTAAATGGATTGCGTTCATTCCTTGTGCAAAGGAGTGCCTCACTGTAAACCTTTCTCTTCCCCGCCAGGCCTATCCTTGCACTAATGACAAGGAATGCGAAGTTGGGCGGTACTGCCACAGCCCTCACCAAGCCACGTCTGCGTGCATGCTGTGCCGGAGGAAGAAGAAGCGCTGCCACCGGGACGGGATGTGCTGCCCCGGGAACCGCTGCAACAACGGTACGGCTGCCAGCTCCGGCTTCTCTGCACAACACCAGCCTTCTCGACATCATCTGTTTCTAGCAACAGTATTTTTTCCTGGGTGACAGCTCTTCTTGTTCTAAGCCAAGAACACTTAATTGTCTACTTCATCCCACGCTGCCTATTTTTCTTTAATAGTATTTCTATGTTTAGGGCTCAGGTACTACCAGTATTTTCTTATATTTTGTGGTGGAGAAACACAAAAATGCTGCTTAAAATCACAGCTCTACATTCAGTGTGCTTTGGTTCATTGGAAGACTGCACAGAAGTCATATTTTAAGGAAGCAAAGGAGATTTAATGAATCCTGAATCTACCCTCCCTGAGGAGATTTATAGCCATACTGTTTGCATTTCCATGGAGACTGGAGAGAGATGTCTGTAAGAAGCTCTCCAGGGGCTCAGACCATAAAGCCAGAGTGACAGAGAGACTGTCTGACAGTGAGTGAAGCAGACCTGTGGTGAGGCTAAGTGCCAGGAGCCAGAGGTGAATGTGTCATTAGAGCTTAGCTTCACTGAGGCCAAACCCCGGTGCTTTCATCATCCTGACCTGGCCAGTCAGTGCATGCCTCTCAGCTGCTTTTTCTCTTATTCAAATATTTGAGTGGTTGTCTTTATCTTGCAGGTATTTGCATACCAATGACTGAAAGCATCCTTACTCCTCACATCCCTGCTCTAGAAGGGCCACGCAACAAGAAGAATGGCCATTATGCGAGCAAGGATTTGGGATGGCACAACCTGGGGAGACCCCGATCCAAGCTGTCACACATAAAGGGTAAGATGACATTTGGACTGGACTGCTCTGTTCCTTTGTGACAAGAATCATGTTATTGCTGTTAAGATACAGCAGTGGAAACCAGAAATAGGCAGTAATTTCACAGGGAGTGAATGTATTGTGAGAGATCACAGCACAACTCAGAAAGTGATGTAATGTCAACCGACAGCTCCTGTGATTGAAACAGCATCTGCTTTCTTCTCTGTATCAGATGTGGACTAACAATCATGTTATCAGTTGTGCAAGACTGCAGACATCCTCCTCTTGTAACAGCCATGTAATTGAACACTTGTAATTCTGCTTACAATCCTGTAGTTGAATTTCTCCTTACTAAGTCTTATGGCAGGTCTCATGAATTACCCCCTTGAACTTTCCTAATTAATATTTTTTCTTGTGTTTGCATCCTTCAAATAGCCACAGGTGGAAATACCACCTCTTCTTTTTGTCAGTTCCATTTGCATAAGTCTGCACTGAATCTGTACTTTCACATTTTAACATGAGATAAAATAATTTGATTGTTCTTTTTAGGACACGAAGGCGATCCCTGCCTACGGTCATCAGACTGCATTGAGGGACACTGCTGTGCTCGCCACTTCTGGACCAAAATTTGTAAGCCTGTGTTGCATCAGGGGGAGGTGTGCACCAAACAGCGCAAGAAAGGGTCCCATGGACTGGAGATTTTCCAACGATGTGACTGTGCCAAGGGCTTGTCTTGTAAAGTATGGAAAGATGCCACCTCCTCTTCTAAATCAAGACTTCATGTGTGCCAGAAGATCTGAATGAGGATTGGGAAGATATTAACTGACTGTGGCTTTATGTGCTTAATGCATTATGGCATGGCGGAAAAAGGGGACTGCAAATGAAAGTGGAATGCTAAAGTATCAATTAGAGTGTGAGTAGAAGTCACATCAAATGCATTTCTTTTTGAGCTGGTGGTAAACACAAATGTAGTTGGAGTTCACCTACCACGCAGTTCTCCTGTAAATAATTCTACAGTTTCTGGGGAATGCTAGTATGCAGACAAGTAGAGTGGAAATGAATGTCACTTACCTTGCTGTGTTGTCCCATGATGTTTCAGGGGTTCAGTGTTAGGGCTACAGTGGGTCTACAGCGAGGTAAGGATTTTCTACAGAAATTGTATACATTGTACTCCTATAGGAAGCAGTGCATGCCAGGAAGACTCATCTGTCAACACATCACTGCAGGTGTGAGAAATGGAAATAAAGTTACTGTGAATGTCTACATGCCCTCATTATTCAGGGCTGACATTCAGCAAGGAAGCACTCCTGCAGGACAAGAGTGCTATGTTTTGTGGGCCCTTATGAAGGAGGTGAAAACTGGCCATCCCAAAATTTCAAGAGAGCAGCAGTTTATCTTAGAGGAGGCATTTAAACAGAGTTTTGTTTCCTATACATGGGTAAATTGAAATGTTTATGTAGTTCAATGTCATAGTAAGGCACTTAATTGCTTGTATTTTTCTCAGTTTACTTCTAATATACATTGGGTTGAACAGATGAAGCAAATATGTGTGCATGCTGAATCCAGAATTATATACAGGCAGTTCCTCATTAGTCCTAAATATACTTTCCTTGCCTAAGCATTCTTGCATTATAGACATTTCCAAAAGAAATAGCAGAGTGTTGAAGTGCTTAACACGAAGAGCTTTGAAGTTGTTTCTCTATTGCTGTTATAATATATTCAACACCTCAACGTTTGTTGAAATCTTTCAAGCATAGTGCTACAAACTCAAATTTTACATCTTATGGCACTCTGCAGCAGTATAATGGATTTGTTCTCAAGACAGCAGAGAAGGAGTTGAGTCTTGTGAGTATCTCCTCTCCTGCAGAAGAGGATGTAAGAAGATGGCATGATTTGTTAAACATCGTGTGATGTCACAGCATACCAGCCTCCAGCATGTATTCAGCCTGAGAACTGGTGTCCTCTCACTCTGGAGTGTTCTTCCAGGAATGACAGAAATACATAGACTGTGGAAACAGCTGCCAACCCTACGTTGTTTGTGTATTGGTTAGAATAAGGACAGCCTCTCTCCCATGACTTGTCTCCCAGCTCTTTTCAAACCTATAAAGTTTTACTTATTTTCAAATATTCCTTTGTATAAACTTTGGTAAAGAGACTGATATTATTTTAAAGAAGTTCAATTCTGTAAGTGACCTACTGCTATGTTGTAATTACCCATTTATGATTACCCATTTTCATGTTCTATGGTACAAAGATAAAAAGATACTTTTCTGTTTATTCAGTTCTGCACAACATGGGTAGGCCAGTGTGTAGTTTTACTTTGAAGACCACATTGCCATTACCTGATATATTTTTCCACCAGTGAGATACTTTAAAGTTTTAGCTTGGCTACACTGCTTGATTCAGCCTTCCTAATTAGAAAACAGACCTCATCTTCATTGCCCTAATCTTTCATAAGAGTCTAAAGCAGAAGAGTATTTCACACACCTCCTTCCCTACTAGAAATAACTCTTCTTACTCCAGCATTTTCCAATGTCACTGAAACAGAAATAAGGTTCAGGAATTGCAAAATACTATAAAAGTCCAGGAACCAATTTTACAAGTTTTATTTACACTGACACAGCACATACTCAGAAGAGGAACTCAAGTGTTCTCATTGCTCAAGTGCTCGCTACATATAAAAGAAAATGAGCAAGGGGGTTGCAGAAATGGGGTCCCAGCATTTTTCAGCTCTTCTTATTTGGCCTACCCGCCATTTTGCTCTTGCAAAACGCAGTTATTTGTAATAATTTATTTACAGGAAATGTTTAATGAGATGTATTTTCTTATAGAGATATTTCTTACACAAAGCTTTGTAGCAAAATATATTTGCAGCCTGTTGAATTTAATGTAGAAAAAATGTATAATAAGATTAAATATATTAAATTTCTTTTCACATTCCACCCCAAGTATGTTACCCATATTCTTTTTCCTTACTTGCTACTTAAGAAGAGTAGTTATTTACAGAAAGACATGCAAATCAATTGAGAAAACAATCTTGTATCTTAGCTATGCAAGTAAAAACATCTGATTGTATTTGTGTCTGTGTGTAGGCTGAGTTCTGGTAAAGAATATGAAGGTCATCTTAAAATACCCAGACATCATTTCTACAAAACTGGTTTAAGTGACAACTACCTGAATGTTTCTCTTGGGCCGCTTTAACCCTAAGCACTCAAGAATATATTTTGAAAATAATGCACTTGGTTGTGTAATATAAAATCAACCAGGTTAAGTAGAAAAGGTATCCAGACACATTTCCTGGATAGTGATATATACCAGAGGGATTCATGCTGGATAAAGGTGGTATTCAAATTACATAGCATTTTGTTAGAGGCTACAGCATACAAATGCACTCCTGCAAAATCTATAACTAGCAATTCTGAAATGGCAACTTACAGCATTCAGCTCTAATAAGATGAAACAATCCATGTGACACAACTGCGAATACCATTAATAAAACCAGCAGAGTTTTGATCCCAGGAAAACTCCTGCAGAGCACAATAAATATTGCAAAATAATGCCTGTGGTTATTGAGCAATGGTCTTGATATCCCTGCTAGTTGTTTCTGGTAACCCTTTGCTCCAACAGATGTACATTTGGGGGATGGAATGATCTCCAAGTCACACAAGTGATTGTATAAAATGAAAAGGTTTAGCTACTGTCATTTGCAATATTTGATTGGTAGGCCTTTGAAAATTCCAACGCTTTTGACATCAACATAATAAAGTTGTGAGCATTTTCAGAGCCCAATGACTTCAACAAAGACTGCCAAAGCCTTCAGAGATTTCATCTGGGAACAAAAACAATAGGCACAGGCAGTTCTTTGCACACCACAAATGCTGAGCCACATAGCTGAACAGAGTAGCATGCGAGCAGTTTCAAAAGACTGAACTTTGGTTGTTTAAAAGACAGTCAGTCAATGTTTTGTGAAATATACATCAGTCTGAGAATAAAAGAACAGCTAAATTTTGGGATAATTGCTCTCACTCACTGTGTCACTCATCACGGGAATTAGAAATGTGTTTGGTTCAGTAACATTTCAGAAATCTGCTGTCATGACACAAGTACACAAGATGTTATTGCTGAACAATTCAAACCATTTTCCTATTAGCCTAGAATAGCTTCAACAATGCAACATCTCTTTGGAAATACTTACTAACTTTCCTAAAAATATGGATTTCTACTTTATAACTACATATATTTGATTCACAGTATAAATGTGGGTGTGTATCTATTACTGTACTATTTGCTTTGTCTCATTTTGTTTGCAACCTATAGTATTTATTATTTTAAACATTTTTAATTAAAACAATTAAAATTATTTATCTGCTTCTATAACAACACTTTCAACAGCAAACATCCAGCAACTGCCACCTAAACCAGAATTCACTGAAATTTAAGCCATCTTCTGCATATCCTGACTTTCCAGCTCATTGTCTCAGCAACAGCAAAATAGCCCTCACCAAACACTATAAAATATCTTGGGCAGAGGCTGAGAAGAGACATTCCTAAACTATTCCTTCCCTCTCTACTTTCACTTTAGAGCTCTGCATCATCACCCCCACTAGCAAAAGTAAGTGCTATCCAAGAAAGTTTGTATTTTTCATCCCTTCTAGTTTGCTTTCTTTCTAGGAAAGCCATTTAAGAAAGAGATCCTGAAGGTCAAACCCACAGAAACTCATATAACAGAGGCTCTAAGCTCAGGCTTTTAAGAGTTTTGAGATCTATCCTCTAAATTTCAAAAACTTGATTGCTAGGAGAATTAGGTATATATCAAAACCACATTTATAAAAAATAAAGAAATCTTGTTATTTGGTTTGTCACTCACATTTTCTGAAAAAAAACTGCCCACAGTGGTGGAGTAAAAGCAAACACTTCCTCCTCACCCAAGCAACTTTCCCTGTAGTCCCTGACAAAGGGAAAACAGTTGGTTTGTATTTCTTTTGCTCTAAGCACAGTGTACACAAAGGAATAATTAATTTTGTTTTATAATAAAGTTATGGTTTCTTACCTTGCTTACCAGTCTGAGGTATGATATCTTGCTTTTGCTGCATTAGACAGGAGTGAAGAAACAGTTAGCTTCAAGGTCTGTGCTCCCTCATTTAAATCCTAGTGTTTCACTGAAATAAACACAGACTTTCAGCTCAAGTGCCTTATCAGCTAATACAGTTTTTCACATGCTCGCCACTACCAAAGACTGCTACAGTACAACACAGACCCTGTATCCATTTTTACCATTTGTTTAGGTTCAACTTTACCTGGCTTCTATGAGTTACTGAGAAGCCCCAGATGTCTGCTGCAGCCCACTCTCACTGCTCTGCCAGCTCTTTTCTGCACAGCCCTGCTTGTGGCAGAAATGCAGGAGGTGAGGGGAAAGCACTGAAAAAGCCGGAGGTGGCAAGAGTGGGAGCCAGCCCAAAGCTTGAAACGGTGGGTACAGGCGGCAAGCTAACTCACAAAAAGTAGTTAGATGCTGTTGCAAACACTGTGAACATTAATGGTATCCCAAACAATATTTAGGAGCAGGGAAAGGCAAATGCCCCTCTCTTTGCTCCTGAGCCACGACCCCACAGTACTGTCCCAAGGAGGGGAGGCATGTTTTAGTGGCTCAGGTCCCTCAAAAGCTGAAGTGTTGAGCCCATTTTCCCTGGAAGTAGTATGCCTCTCACCTTGGTCTTCTGTGTATCCAAATCCTGGGAATTCCAGAGGCTTTGGATTCAGGCACATTGTTTGGATAACATTGTTATAGCTCAGAGCCTGCCCGTGCTTAGGGCACTGAAAGTCTGTGCAGAAGGAAGAGGCAAAAGCAGGAGACAGCTGCTCTTTACAGAGCTCCAGCTGGTCCTGGAGCTGTTATTTTGACCACCACTGACGTGACTGACCCTGATGGATATATGGCATTGGATAGAGCGCGTTGCAAATTTTTTTGTTCTGGCAGCTCCCTGGGTTTTTTTGGGAATTGCTTATTGTTATAGCATGAGTGTCAATTACTTATTTGCAAATGTCTGGTACCAATAAACTCTGCTCTTTGCAGTACCAGCTTACAGCTTGATTTAGAAGTGGTTTTCTGCCTGCCAACTTCCTGAAGCAGAGGAAATAATCCTTTAGAGGAAACTAAGATTTGAATAAGAACAGGGGTGGGTTTTGTTTAATTTTTTTTTCCTTGTTAAAAAAAATATTTAGAAAAAAAGAAGAAAACACCATTAACACACAAAGATTTATTGACACAAATATTAGTTTTAGGGTCTTTAGCAAAGCTTGTACTGTAATTCTCCACTGTTTTTATCAGTTGGCTGAAGAATAGTTACGAAATCAGAAATGTATACCAGTGTGGTTGCTGTGGTATGGTTCCAATTTTCTATTCCTCATAAGCTATTTATTTCTGAGAGTATCTTATTCAGCAATATTCACTCAAACTTGCAAATTTTTTGTTTTAAAAATCAAGTATTAAACATTCAATTATTCAGTACAATTTTAATCATAGGACTCACAAGTATTGTTTCTTTCCTTAGTGAAGGTAATTTTTAATTGAGCCATCCAAGCATATAGATACATTGAAAAGTACTGAATGACATAATGAGTTCCAGAAGAAATTTGCCAGGAATTTTGGAATTCAGCACTCTAATGAATCCAATGACCACCCAAAGCTTTAGAAAAATCCACCTCAAAGTTTTTTGGGCAATGTCTTTTTGTCAATATCTGAGCAGTTTTGGATATTGCAACAGTGCTTAAAAGAAAATCCTAATGTATGTGCTCCCAAAGGGCAGTCAAGAAATATTTTTGAAGTTCAGAAGAGGGTGCTAACTGTCCTTGCCAATGCAGCACACTGATAGCTGGTAATACTGTACATTTGGAGACCTATTGGATTAAACTATTGGCCTTTTTAATTACTTGAAAGCCAGTGCTCTTTATCCTGGAGCTTCCTTCCAATCTGTGTAGAGATCAATGGTTATGGAGGGAATGTTCTGCATGTCATAGATAATTTCATTAGATGAATAGAAGTAGAAATTTCATTAGAAATTCATCAGGATGGCTGTAAACACCCTGGAGCAAAAGGCCTTCCCTCTGCTACCACAACTTCCAGTGAGAACTCAAAATGTATCAAAACCTATGAATTCATCAGATTAATTTTGATTTCTGTGCATCTCTGGATTTTGCGTTTTGGCGGAGTCAGATGTGAAAATGCCAAAATACAATTTTCATACTGTCTCCAGCCTGACAACATTTAGAATCTCACAATAATAAGCGCCATTGCAGAACTTGTTTTCATGAGATTTGTAGCTCAAAACACAGATCCAGAATGTTCAGAAGCTTTGAGTAGAATACAGAATTCCTTATATTTATTCAATTACCAACTCTGAAACTTGTTGAGATTCCCATGTTAAAAGATCTTGTAGAAATGTATTCTTATGTGATTGAATACCATATTGTGCAATGCATGAAGTACATACTCAAAAAGCAGAAAAGATCAAATTAAGAAACTTTCTTTCCACATCTGATGCTGAAAACTAAGTGACTCATGACAGAGTACAATTATTCAGCCCTCAGCTTGTATTGTACAGGGACTATATTAACGATTCAAACCAAAAATAGAGAAGTGGAGAAGTGTGTTAGCACAACTCACCTGAATGCTAGAGTGGCACCAAAACTGTATTATTATATATAATATAAAAATAAAAATAAATATATAACTATATAAATATAAAAATACCTATGTAATAACTAATCTTCATGCACCCCACACTAACTAATCATTGCACTGCAGTATACCTGTCAACATTTACAGCAACAGGACTTCACCCATGTGAAAATTACTTATTGAAAATATTTGGTTGTCAACAGGCAATTCCCATCATGGTGCCATAAACCTGTCCATGCAGTTTGTGTGTTGACAGTCATTACTATCATTAGTGAAAACATCTCTAATTATGCAATCAGGAAGACACTCATATGAAGAAATGGTGCTTTGCATGCATTCATTTTAACAAAAGTTGAAATTACTTACCTATAATCTGAGTCAACTTCCTTGGTGCTGCCTTTCCCATCTGGATGAAGAGGTACATTTTTACATGACCAAACATATTTAATGAGCTTCTCAGCTGTGTTATCAGAGAAATTTTACATGTCCTAAAAACAACACAGGAAATTAGTTTTCATCTATGAGTTCAAATCAAGTTATATTTTTAATTATACATTAACATATCTGCATTTTTTAAAAAAGATTAACTGTTCTAATTTTCAGACTGTTTCATGTTTATTCCACTTCTAACCCAGTTTCAGAATTTAAATTTAAATCAAAGAAATTGCATGGAATGTAGAAGTAAGCAGAACTGAATGATCATTTTTAATTTCTACTGAACACTAAATATAATCAAGTAGACAAACTGTCAGGAAAATATGAGATGAAGCCTGCAACAACTTGAAATAAATGCTGGAATTCCTGTTTATTTCAATGCATTCTGAGTGTTTCCTTAAATACATGTCTGATACACAAACATTTAGAGTATATAGAGGCTGATTTAGCAATGATTCCCTCCCTCAGTCATCAGGAGTAACAACATTACAGGAACAGAAAATAATTGCAGGAGAAGATTCATGGAGGAGAATAAGGAGGTTTGGTTCAAGGGTTGATGGTTTATTGACATTTTAGACAGAAAATTACTGTGAAGATGATGATGAAATGCTATAAAGTAATGAGAGGTTGAAAGAAGTAACCTGATGCAATAGTTAAAAATTCTTCACGTTAGAAAGAAGCAGTATGTCATCATAATACTCATGTGCATTATGAGATACTTTATTTTACCTGCTTAGCCCATTTAAACAGTCAAGAATACTGTTCTAAAGCACAGCTCACACATGATATCAAATAATATTTCCCTCAAAGTCATTTCAGTTGAAATCACTGAGATAGAAGGTGGCTTGTTTCATGTTTAAATACATCTGTTTTATCCCCATTTGGTTTAAACTGGATTTGTTTTTTTCTGTCTGGGTGAAGAAGACACATCTAGCCACTCACATTTCAATTAATCTAGGGAAATTGGTGAGACTATTGAAACATGCACAGAAACTGCTAAAGTGATCAAGAGGTCAAATCAGCTTCATTGACACTTAAATTAGTAACTGTGGAGACACTCAAGTACTGTAGTTTAAAGGTCATCAGAACTAGAACTTGTGGCAAAATCTATGGAAAATAATTTTTTACACTTTTACTGCTTCCATTTGAGGCTGGAAAGCGGGATTTTTATGAGGGATTTTTATTTTTGAATAGCTCTAGATAAAAATTCCTTTTGAGTATTCCTTCCCACTCTGGGACCTCAACATAAGGAGCACATGGACTTGCTGGAGTGAGTCCAGTGGAGGTCATGAAAATGCTCAGAGGGTTGGAGCACCTCTCCTCTGCAGACAGGTTGGGAGTGCTGGAATTGTTTAGCCTGGAGAAGAGAAGGTTCTGGAGAGACCTTACAGCACCTTCCAGTGTCTGAAGGGGGCCTACAGGAAAGCTGGAGAGGGACATATTACAAGGGCATGTAGTGATAGGACAAGGGAGAATGGCTTTAAACTGAAAGAGGGCAGGTTTAGTTTAGATATTAGGAAGAAAGCCCTTCTTATGAGGCTGGTGAAGCACTGGAATGGTTTGCCCAGAGAAGCTGTGGATGCCCCATCCCTGGAGGTGTTCAATATCAGCTTGGATAGGGCTTTGAGCAACCAGAATTCATGGAAGTGTCCTTGCCTGTGGCTGGGGAGCTCAAACTAGCTGATCTCTAAAGTCCCTTTCAAGCCTATCAATTTTTATTTTTTTTTCCTTAACCAAGTGTTCAATATTGATGTTGCATCTTTTTTTGCAACAAACAACCCACTACAACACTGACATTTAGAAAATTTCCTTAAAGAATAGCAAGAAATGTAGACTCCATGCCTCCTTAAGTCACAGGAATGGTCTCCAGTTCTTAGCAGGGAAATATTAGCAATGAGAAATTAATTGTAACTTCCCTTCTGTTTGATATAAGAATTGGAAAACATATTTTCTCTAGAAAAACTAGTTTGGATTATGCCTGGGAACATTAGTGAATAAGTTTACTAGAAGACTTTTGTATAATGAGTTAACAATAAAAATAACAAAAACAACAACATAATAACAGCAATAATAATATTTTTCTAGTTTTCTAGAAGATTTTACTACATTTTAAAATATGTTAATTTTAAGCCTTAAAAATGTACAGGACTTAATAAAGGATTTAGCCAAAGAGAAGACCTGGCACAGGATTCCTTCCAGCAAATTTTAACTGTCTGAAGGTTAAGCGACATAACAAGATTATACAGACTAGAGACAGTGAAAAAAATAATCCACCTGCCCCATGTCAGAGCCTGCTTCTGTAGAAGACTGCCTGGTGCTTGGTACTTGCCTCTGTTTCTCCACTGAGCAGAGGGAGAGCTTCAACACTGAGTTCATACCACACCTGTAGCTTTCAGATGAGTAAGGAACAGAGAATATGAATTGTACCCTTTGTGCATAGGAGGGAAAGGTTTAAGCAGTGTATGCACAGCAGGAGGAGTGGGTCAAATACTGCCTAAGATCAATGTTTGAAGATCTATCACTATCTATATTTTAACCTTCCTATAGCTCACATTAGCATGGTGCAGTTTTTGCACCTAATGAATATTTTATAAACTGCCTCTCATTGCATCTGGTTCTTGATCTGTTCTTCAAACCTGTAACAGAGTGCAGGGCTGCCTTGACCCTCCAAGGACATCTGTGACACCCTCCTGAGCATCCCTCCCTCCTGGATCTGCCTGATGATGCCCCCCTCACAAACTAATCATCAAATTTTCAGCCAGAGTTTTGCCTCTCATTAAACCCTTGTTTCTGGAAGACATTCCCCGTAGACACCAGGACATCCACAGGTGTCTTTGACATCAGCTGAACCACCAGCATGGCCTGTTGTTTTGTTTTTCTTATTCCCCCACCAGTCTGCAGCCATATCTCTGAAGTCTAAACCCTTTGGTGTTGGGGCTGAATTTTTCTTCTGTGTTTGTACTTAGCACAAGAGCATACAAATTCACATACAAAATCTATTGCCATCCTTATTTTTACTACTATATATATATACATTTACTACAAATTTCAGATGGGATTATTCTGTTAACAATTCTTAGAGCCAAATGAATACACAGCATTGTCCTGCCTCACACTACAATTTTCAAGTTGTTTCATGACCCCCCACCATGTTCAGAGACATAAGTGTAGGAAGTATGCCTGTTGTCAGTAAGCGGAAAAAAAATTAGGAGTTTTCAAACCAAAAAAGGCGAGAAATTTATTGTTAAAAAAAAAAAAAGGGAAACTTCATACTCTGCATAAAGGTGATCCTAATACAAGCTCTGGGAAGCTTTTCAGTAAGAATGTGAATCAAGCTGTGGCTATCCTCTAAGACATGCTGCAAACACAAGCAAACTGATGGCAGTTCCTCAGTGTCTTCTCACAGGGAGGTAGAATTGCTGGTTCTGCATCTGAACGTTTCCATCTACAAGAAAAACACTTTAAAGTATCTTGCCATCACACTTGATATCATGCTAACTGCAGAAACTCTTACTATCTGCTGTTCCCATCCCATGAAAAACATGACTTCACTATACTGGGATTACAAACTTCTCCTCAAGCAATGTGGTAATTTAAATTCCATTTCCCATATGGACAAGGCAAACAAGCTGTAGATGGACCTTCCAGCTATTCTTTCTTTTTAATAACTGATGCATGATGGTCATATGCTAAACTCATTTGTCAATCTTGTTTTTTTATCTATTGCCTGGAAAATACAGCAACTTAACCCTGGACGGATGGAAGGGAGACTTGAGGGCCATGAATTAAAAACAGCTTGCTTGGAGGAGTGAGGACAGGTGCCGGCTTTGGCCAGCTGAGCAGGTGGAGGAGCTGCTTGTGAGCAGCAAGGGTCCAGACAGACCCACTGATTAGGAGGGTGATAAGAACATGGCACTTTGTTGAGGCAGTCTCAAACCCCGTAACCTCTCACCTGAAGCACCCTGGTCAGAGCCCAGCCATGTCCAGGGAGCTCCACCTTGTCCTGGTGATGTGCTGGTGAAGGCTCTGCACACCCAGCGCTCACTGGGCTTGGACCTATTCCCAGAGACGTCGAGTTCTGTGCTTTGGTCCAACTGGCAGTCTCAGTTTTGCTCTAATGAGACCCAAGGTGGAAATGAGCTGGAGAGGTGCATTCCTGCTTTCCTCCTGACAAGTGCCTCTCAGGGGAGCTGCTTGCACACTGCTGTGGCCATGCCAGCTGTGCCATCAGCTCATGCCACCCTAGGACGAGAGAAATGACACAACCTGGCCACCACACAGCACATGGGGAGGGGTCTCCTCAGGAAAGGAAGAAGCCATGTGCACCTGTGGTTTTATTAGGAAAAAAAAAAAGCAAGCCTTAAGGACCATACTTCTATATAATTTAAAAAAATTTCAACCTCTTTTAAATGTTTTCAAACACTGACATCATGTTTCTAACAAAAAATAGTGTAGTTCTACTTGTATTAGTTTTATCCCTCAGGGACCCTCAGGGACCTTTTTCTTGTATTTCATCACATCTGAGCTAGGAAAACCAAGGACAAATTTAAAAAATCTGTATTTGGAGATACAAATTGGGAACTGGATTTGACTGGTGAAAGACAGACACTTTAACACAATATGTAAAAATTGGTTTGGAATATACTAGACAATAAACAGGGTGAAGAAAGATATTTACACTACTTAGCTGTTCTAAAGCAAGGCATGTTCTCAGCCAGAGTTTAAAAACACAGATCCAACAATTTAATTTATGTATTTTGAGCTTAATAAAAAAGGCTTAAGCTTTTAAATTACTTTAATATATAAAAAATTTCACGGGCCAGATTTCTACTGCAGGTTTTTTTGTATATGGAGTAAGTTGAACTAAACTTGTCTCTGAATGAGATCACATTTAAAATGGTTATAGTGATTTAATTGAATTTACAATTCTAGGAAAAAAACCCAAACTTTCCAGTGCTTGTTGCTACAAGGTAAGTGTTTTGCAGAGACAAAACACTTAATTTATTATTCATAAATTCTAAGATACCAGTCCTGAGATGGGAGGCATTTTTAATTTGTCTAAGATATTGGAAAATGTTGAATTAAGTGAGACTTTCAGAAACATCAACCTTTTAGTAATTATCCTGGCTTTTAAGTTGTATTCTTCAATAATGTACATTAAATATTTTTTTTCTTATGACTGCTCTAATTGTTACATAGCTGTTGCAACCCTTATACCTGTCATATCATTAGCAGATATACCTACAGAATTGCAACTTGAATTTAAATCCTATTGGTAAAATTTTAATAACCTGGGTATAAAAAGAGCCCATGTACTTTTGTAACATTTATAAACCCTGCATATCATGCCACACTTCTTACTCCAGTGCAAGATACATCCTGCCTGCTTAAAAGCCTGACTCAGGCTGGGAGAGCAGCTTCTCAAGGGCTTGGTCTGGAGGAAATGAGAGGGGGGAGTCCTGGTGCCACAGCCCATTCCCCACCTGCAGCACGCCATGCCAGGGGCTTGGACACCCTCTCTTAAGGGCAGTGTGTTCCCCTCAGACAGGATTTCCTCTGACTCAAGCCGAAGAAGCTTTGCAAAAGGAACTTTGTGAAGTCAACAACCAGGCACTGACACCAGCAGAGAAGCTGTAGAAAAATCTAAATCAGGAACTGAAAAAATTCTCTCTATTCAGACTGGGCTTAAGCCACTCTTGATGCTTGATCCAAGCTTATTCCAATCTTATCTCAGTCCCTCCACCTCTGCAGTGCTCCACAGCCCTTATTTTCTTCTCTTTCCCTATTGTTTGCTACAAATTTTCCCCATTCCTTGTCTTTTTAATCCCTAAACAATATTCTTCTGTCAAAAAGGGAGAATTAACATGCTATTTATCATCACAACATTAATAGCTACGTATTACTTCTCTCCCCCTTTTGTCTATTCCTATACTACTCTCCAAGGCAAGAAGATTGCCTCTTACCCTACCCTTTGTATCGTGTCCAGCAAAATGTGCCTGGTTTTGGTTGGTGCCTCATAAATAACACAACCAGTAAAGCCTCTGCAAGAAGAAAAGCAAGGAAACTTCCTCACCAGGATTTTTGGTGGTGATATTTTCTCAAGCTGTACTCTGACAGAAAGTACCATGGTCTCACTAAGTAGAAAATTATATTTTTAATAACTTAAATAGGTGAGTTGTTTATACTCACAGCACAGGCTATAATTCTTAGCTCATGGCCTAATAAATGCTTCAATTTCTGAAGTTTACCACCTTTTCTTTTTGAATTTCTTTTCACTACTCAGATAGTACAGCTGCAATACTTAGTTTCTTGAAAACTGCAAAACTAAAGCAACCCAGAATCCCATTCGTCCCAAACTCCTGCATGTCATTTTTTTAGGACGGTTTTGAACAGAATAATTACACCAAGACCCAGATAATCTATGTAACATAATGAGAAATCAGACAGTATGAGAAGAGTGCAAACCTGTGAAACTTGTTCCAAAGAAGCTATAAAAACAAACTGCCAGCAGTGCTTGCCAGGTTTCCTAATGTTCTTACCCATTCCCTTTCTCAACAGGCACTTGAGGCTCTTCCGAGCTTCGGTTCGCGCCGACCCTCGCTCCTGTGCACGGTCCTGCGCGGCGGGGACGGGGTCGCCCCGTGGGCACGTCTCACTGCAGATGAGTTGCCAGTCGCTGTGCCTTCCCTAAGTCATGACTGAAACCTGCAGCAGACACCAGCTGGCTCCTCAGCCTTCTGCCTTCTTGACTTGCCCTTCCCTGAACCGTCTCTCTTACCCTCCTATGGACACTGTCCCTTTGTTATTACCTGCAATAGCCACAAGCCCTGTGGGTTTTATGCTCCTGGCCAGGCTTCAAGTTCCAGCGCTTCCCTTGCTTCTCACCCTCTGCACACTAATCAGGGTTTCCCAAGTGGGGTCTGGGATGTAGATGCCTGTTTAACTTCTATCCTCAGCATTTCAAAACCATTAGTCAGGGCCTGGACTGTGGCCATCAGAATACAAGTACTGTAAGGTAAACAGTAACTCCCATGTTTTCCTCACCCCCTGCATCTGGAAGACAAATAATGAGTCCCAGAGTGTATTGTTTATTCTCATCCCATATTAATTTTAGTTATAATAGTCAGCTACTAGCCTTTTCCTGGATATTAAGTGGAGCACAGCAAGGTACCACAAAGCATGGAGATGGGTACCATGAGATGGGAAGATGGCCAACTTGTGCCTTCACACACTTCACCATATTCTGACCTTTATCTCCAACTAGCAATCCTGGTCATTTTGTTCTAACAAGTTACCTGTGACAATATGTATTACCTGCAAAACAAATGCTTGATCCAGACCAACCTGTGGTCAGAGCAAGCTTTTCTGAGTTAAACCCCATGAAATCCCTGAGTGATCATGCTTCTACCTGCATTACTATAAATAACATCCATCCCAACTGTTAAACTCATCTGCGAGCACCATGCCTTCAGCTCATTGCTGTTAATTCGTTCAGGCTCCCCTCTTCTTCATTTTAGGTAATGTCAGGTTTCTTCTCCCTTGGGTGAGATAATACTGTGCTCACGAATCCCCAGCTCGTGGGAAGGACAGAAGACAATGGGAGCTTGTAGAAGACAGAGACAGTCAGAGAAAACTTGAAGACAATCTGCACTTCCCCTGTCAGTCTCAGGCTTGAGACTATTGGGGTCTATTGGTTTGCTTAAATTTTCTTTTGGCAACAGCCGTTTCCTAAAATATCCATCAATTCTCTGATCATTTACCAAATCACTTTACTTCTATTTGTGCAAGCTGCAATGCTTTTATTCATTTTAACTCATCCCTTTGTTTACCAGTATCAACTGTTATTGAAGCTCAGCTTTTAAACTGTGCTTACATTCACGTTATGTAACTTGTATTAAATATACTATAGTTTAACAAACTATGTTTAAATACAGACTGGTCAAATTACATAAACCTTAATAAATGTCCTAACCAAAGCTTTAGGGTCTCTCGTACTCACATCTGTTCACCTAACAGACCGCCCCCCCCCCCCCCCCCCGTCTTTATCATAATAATAAATCCTGATCCTCAACAAGTGCCAGTGAGACTTATGTGCATGCAAATTGATTTGTTTTCATCAATACAATACCTAATCAAATTCTGGTACACATTAATGGTGGTCTTCATCATTAAAAAAAAAACAAAACAGTGAACATGTGAAAGTGGAAACAGATGTTTTCCCAACTACCATAATCAAGAAGACCAATTTAGAGAGGAGAAATAGTTATTTGCATGGTCATCAACGATGTAACACATCATGTATCTTTTGCTACATTTTGTAACAAATACCTAATTTTTTTACCTTAGGATAATGGATAAGTCTCTTACCCAAATAGACTAGGGAAAGACCAGTGAAGGAATTGTGCAAAAACATAATTTTGTCAGTTTTATGCTTATGTTGTTTTCAATATTGCAATCTTCATCATGTACTGGTACAGAAAAAAAAAAGAAAAATGTTATACAGGATGAAATGGTATTTTTGACACAATCTATTGCTATTAACAATGTATAAATCATAAAACCACTGGATCTTGATTTGTGCCCATACTACATGCAAAAAATTGGCTTTGAATCAGTGGAAATCAATCCCTTCTTGGAATAATATTTTTATAGGCTATATTGAATCATGATTTGATACTTGAGGGTATCAAATTTTCATGGAAAATCAAAGAATCAAGAACTAAAAGGAGCAGAGAAGTGCAACTGTATCTAGTATTTCAACAGGAAGCAAGATAAAGACTTATGCCTCAAGACTCCATGGTCTAAACTACTGTCACATCTCACTCACTAGATAAAACATGCAATCTCTCCCTGTTCCCAAAGAAGTATGAATATAAAACCACAGACAAAAGCAGTTTTACTAGGAGAGGTCTGCCCAGAGAAAAGTCTGTGCATTCAATCTCTTCCAAAGAGAGTCTTGAATGACACAAAGAGAGATCCTTGGTGCTTGAAAGTCTGTGCATTCAATCTCTTCCAAAGAGAGTCTTGAATGACACAAAGAGAGATCCTTGGTGCTTGACAGATGGAGAGTGAGACGGTATCATAAAGATGTTAAGCTATGACAGAGAGAAAATAATGAAATCAGAAAGAAGTCACTGGCGGTCAGCAGGGAAGAGCGAGTAAGTGCTCTCTGGGGATGTGCACCCCAAGCCCCTAGAAGTTAACAGGAGATTAAATTAATCTTTGTGTAACTGGAATATAGACTGAAGCCAAATCATTTTGCCCTTAGCTTTAGCACTGTCAGGATTTCCACTTACTTCCATGCATCATCAGCATAAGAATACATTTAGCCTTGGTGCTAAACTGCAGTCCACATGAGGAAATGTCATCCAAAATCAAACTTGATACTGAGCTATGCTGATTTATGACACATGTAGATCCAAAATTTTCAGAAACCTTCAGCTCAGAAACAACAGAGGAATGTGTAATACCTGTAAAGAATCTAAATCAAGCACTTAGATAAGAAAGCTGGAGTCCTGACAGCCCTGGGGGGAGGCTAAGTCCTTAGTTCAGGTGGTCTGAATGATCACCTGGCAGGTCCCCTCCACTCTGCAGGAAGCACCAGCACTGAGGCTTGGCAAACCCTCTGCCATATCCTCAGAATGCCCTTTGTCTAGATAAAGAAGTAGCAGAGCAGATCCTCAGGTTTTACTGAATGCTCTGCTTTTCCTCTGAAGATTACTTTTTCAATCTCCCCAGTAAAGTTTAAATATAATAATGAAGAAACCTACATAAGTTAATATGAACAGAACCGCAGCCAGGTCTCAATTACAGAGTTTGAGTGTTACATAGTTTGTGCACAGAGCACACAACAGCTCTGGCACAAGCATTTCAGTGGATTTGCTTCCCTAAGGAGAAGATTCACTCTCTCTCTCTACTCCCCACAAACGGATGTAGTAATGAAATAAGCTATCCCAGGCCAGAAAATGCAGATGTGCTGCTCTGCGTGCTATTGACACCCAACGCCGCATCCAGCAAGAATGAAGCCAGAAATGTCCACCACACCCAAACCGTCTCTGAAGAATCAGACATATATGCCCTTCCTCCACTAGATAAAAAAACTTAAGAATTATAGGTTTTATTAACTGCTTTCCCATTTTTTTTTCCTTCTTGACTGTCAGCCCATTTATCTGAATGAAGGCTTCTCTGAACACTGTTTCTAACAAAAACTTCTCAGAGATACTTCACTTTATTTTTTAGAATCACACTTTGGCTACTGCAAGGTCCACCTTCTGTTTCACACACTGCTCATCTTATAATATAGCAAAAAGCAGTAATGATTGTGGAGAAGGGAATACTAGAAGAATGATAGGAGAAGTGATTTTCAAAAGTAAAATAAACAATTTCTTGAAGTGCAAGTCGTGCCACTCCGTTTCTCTCCCTCTCCCTCCCTACCTGCCTCTATCTCATACACAAACACTGTACTTTGGATAAGTTACAAAGTTTGCACAGAATGAAGAGCAGTTATTCTTACTGACAGTACTATATGAAGCCAGTAACTAGGAGTAACTGGGGCCAGGTCCTTTGGGAAAAAGGTCAGAAGAATTCCAAGGTATTTTTTCTGTCAGCACTAAGCAATCCACAGGGAGTCAAAATTTATCATTATACCGGACTCATGCTTGAGCCTATCAACTTTTTCTTCCAGGAACTTTGGTCCATATATAAATATAGACTAAATATATTCTTACATGCTGAAATGCTTGGCTTTTGTTTTTGCCACAGGCATTCAAATATAGTTATAAAACAATGAACACAAGGAAGGATATATGGACAAATCAGAAAGAGTGCTTAAGACATAAATCTATTGTCTGAGGAAAAAAAGTTTTCCTTTAACCATGTGTAACAGATTATGAACCTGATTTTACTGAGAAATTGTATTTACTCATTTGACATTTGCATGCAGTATTATACAATTAATCTAAATTTCTTTATAAAATAAATATAAATTTTCAATCATATGATTCTGTGAAAACAGATTTTATGGAGACACACAGAACAAAAAAAAAAAAAATCAAAACTCTGTGTAGAACTGCACATGGTCAAAAACCTACGGTCAAAATGCATACAGGGCTTCATTGCTAATAAAATAATGTGACAATTACTATGAAGCCTGTGCTCCCCTTCCCTCAGAAGAGCAGAAGAAAAGGCAAACCTGAACTTTTGCAGAATCACCCAGAAAACTACCTCAACAACCCTGTGCTGGGTTAGAGTTAATTTTCTTCACAGTGCCTGGTAAGGGGCTGTGTTTTGGATTTGTGCTGAACACAGAGTTGATAGCATAAAGATGTTTTTGTCATTGTTGAGCAGACAAAAGAGCCAAGGCCTTTTTGTATGGCCATGCTGGCAAGGGGACTGGGGGTGCGTGGGACTGGGAGGAGACAAAGCCAGCTCCCAAGTAACTGCAGCACAGGATGGGGCCCCGCTCTCCTGGAGATGGCGGAACACCTGCCTGCCCATGGGAAGCACTGAATTCATTCCTTGTTTTGCTTCGCTTGTGTGGGTGCCTTTTGCTTTCCCTATTAAACTGTCTTTATCTCAGCCCACGAGGTTTTGACCTTTTACCCTTCCAGTTCTTTCTCTGATCCCACTGGTGAGGGAGTGAGCGAGCGGCTGTGTGGGGCTCGGCTGCTGGCTGGGGTTAAACCACGACAAACCCATACATTCCCATGGCATAATGTAACCAGTTCCCCTTCCAACCCTGCTTATTCTGTGATTCTATGACAGACTAGCTAGAGACACAGAAACTCAAGGATAGCTAATGCATCCTCTTCCATTTTAAAACCAAATCAAGAGCCACAAATGTTCTCAGGTCCTCGAGCACTTGCTCTAAGCCACGGGCCAGTCATATACTTTTAGGTCGGCATCAGTCCAGCAAAGCACTTACACATGCACTTTACTTTGAGCACATGAGCAGTCCCATGGATTTCAGTGGGACTTCTCACAAGTTTGATGTTAAGTGAGGGCAAAAGTGACTTACCTGGACCAGTGCCATAAACTGGAAAGCTCGTACGGCTGAGACTGAATATTTTCATGCATGAAGTGCCTGTCTATTTTGTGGGAATGGATACTTAAAGATAATTCTGATAATCACAAGGACCTCTGTTATTTCAGGTACAGGAGGGAATGGAAGTTTTTTTGGACAGAAAAGAAAACAATCATCCATCCAAACTGGTACAACGACCACAGTCAGGTGTTGCGTCTGTGTTTCCTAGGACGATGAAAATAATATTATTGTGTTTCCACAGCAACACAAATGTATATGCCATGATGCAAAATACATTCACAGTATGCAAAGGGAAAAAATGTCTTATATTTAGTAACATAACAGATGAAAGATCCCTATCCAGCTCAAGGACAGTTTTTCTTCCCAGTAACGCACATAAAATAAAATCAATCTAGAATTTACATTTTTCTGTTTCTATGCTGTGCACTGACACAGATCTACTCCACATCCATGAAGCAACCAACATTTTTTTTTATTTGAGCCCAATAGGAGCTTTACTTTGTATGGTTAATGAGGGACATCAGCCAGGAACTCTTTTTTCCTTCTGTTTCCAGAAGAAGAATGTGGATTGGAAATGCCTTTCTGACCCATTTGTTATTTTTAATTTGATAAGTGTGGAACACTACAGAATGGACAAATACATAACACAATGGGCAAAAAATGAAGCTTGAAACTGTAGGCACAGTGATGATTGACTGGGTCTTGGCTGTCAGACTCAGCCCTAGAGGATTCAGCACTGCTCAGGTACAGACCAGCGCTGTGATTCACACACAAGTATCCAGCAAGGGTACAGCACACTCTAGGTTTTCCAAGAATCAACCCCTGTGGTGTGAAATAGACTCAGTCCTTGGTTGGATTTGTTGCTTTTATCATAACAGCCTTACAGGGAAGGTTTATCAGAACAAAGGCTATGCCATGCATATGCAATAACTCTTAAACACATCATGTACACAAAGGTTGCTCTTCATATCCCATGTACCACATTTTTCTTCAGGATGACTCTGGCAGACATAGAAAATCTTTATCCACCACTATGAAAAACCACAACCAAAACTGTCACTCAATCCTTAGCAGAGGTGCCAGTAACTGAAAGGTATAGAGATGAAAGGAGTGATTTTCCCCTACAAACTCATCTTTCTGATGGTGCATGCTGACACCCTGTTCCTCTAAAATCTGTGAAGAAAAGGAGAAATTGTTTTCATTGCTACCAGACTAGCCCCAGTTGAACCTGTGCACCTACAGGATCTTATAAACTGTGAATGGGCTGTAACTGAACCAAATTTATTTCTGCTTTCAAAAAGTCATAGCCAGCATCTTCTAGGAGTTAGTTCCTCAGAGTTCTGTTCCTGATTTTACTATGAAATGTCAGCCTCAGGTTACAGCAAAACTGAAACAGAACTATGGGACAACATAGGAAAGGTTGGCTGGCTGAACTATTTGTGAAATATAATTATTTAATTTTTGATGAGAAAAGAGTGATCAGGGTCACAGATACAAGTATTTACAAGTGCAAACTATTATCCTAAGAACTCTAGGATTTAGCTGGGGAAAAATACATTTACTGGAATGAACACTGACAAGTAAAATATTTAATCCCTAAAGTTTTATTTCCCCCTAACATAAAATAATATTACTTTGAATGGTCCATAAATAACGTTAATGGAGAGATTTTGAATGGTAAATCTCTAATGATATACGAGAGAGGACTTAAATAGGTTTAACTGGGCTCTTTCTCAAACTTGGCAACTGCGTTACAAATGGTTCTAGGGTTTTTTAAGCAGCATTATAATCTGTTATCTTTTTGGATCAAGTCCTAAAAAAGCTTTTTGCTCCAAATTTGCAAACACCACCAATGCAGAAGCAACTAGAGGAAAAGCATTTTTTGGTGGCCCTACCAAGTTCAGAGGAAACGCCACTTCAGTGCTCTGTGAGATGGGAGCTCTCTACAGATGCCAATGCGTGGTTTTGCAAAGCTCAACTGGGCTTCAACACATGGAGTATGTAAAGAGAAGCTTTGTAGCAAACTTCTGCCAACAGAGCTGCTACCTGAGCCCACATCTAGAGCCCAAATTGGTTAAATGCTGCTTTTTTAAAATCAGTGTTCCAATGCAGCGTTACTCAAAAATTATGTGAGATAGGCAAAGGTTATTGATCACATTTTAGTGAGTTAAGTAAGAGAAGCAGAAAGATGGAGAAGAGTTTGTCCAAATTAGCATAGGAATGCTTTCTTTCCCACCCTGTGCTGAGGCCCTTCTAGCCCTCAGCTCTGCGCCTCAAGCAAAACCAGCAACACTGGGACATGAAGCACAGGTCACAATTTGAGGTCATGTGAATTGACAATATTCCCCCCACACGATAATTTTAAGTAAAATAAAAATTCCATCAATAGTGAGTCATCAACAGAGGTTCAGTCTAAGATCAGAAACAGGACTAAAACTGTGGCTGGAGTAGAAAACAGCCCAAAGCACTGTTTTAGAAAGCATGCAATGAATTTATGTGGAAAGGCTTTGGCTGTACACATTCGCAGCAAAATTGTGCATTAATCTATAACCTTCTCTGGTTCACATGCTGAACAATTTTGAATGCAATAAAATAAGAGTTAAATTTACTGAACTGATGATGTATCTATGCCAAAGCTTACCTCTCTGAAAATATAAAACTGTATCTAATATGATTTAGAGAAACAATTCTGAAAAAGCTTGTTGCATATAAATAACAAATCAAAATCCCCCCAACTAGCAAGCTTTTAAGCATATAGAAGAAGAGAATTGTTCAAAAGTATAATTATAGAGGGAAGTTTGGTTTTAATTTTTGTTTTGATATTTATATTGATTTTCGTTATGTGCCACGAAAAAAAAAAAAGAAAATTATTTAAGTTTGTATTTAGCATGCATTACCTTGGTTAAAATGCCATACAGAGGATTTTACTAAGTCAACATAAAGATACCTTAATTCCAGCATTAGAAAGAAACACTGTTTAAAAATATAATAAGATTTCTACTCTGCTGTGAAATTTCTGAGCTACCTAGATGTTATTATGCTTTACAAATATTTCTATACTGTGAATACAAATTAAGAAAAAAAATCCACAATCAGAAATTCCACCTCTCCCCCTTCTTATACATACACTTCCAGGGTAACTTTCTTAATCTTTATCAGCTTTTGTATCTAAATATTTTTTCCAAAAGGCTCCTACAGTATGACACCCTAAATGGTGCATTAATCTCCTACAGATCACATTTTCAGTGAGATCTTGAAATAAAAGAATTTTTGACTACTTAAAATGATAATCAACTGAAGTCCATGGTTATAGTGCTAATAAAGATAAGTATTACATTAAGCAAAACTTATGTCTTTCAAAATTCAAAGAAAGAGATATATATTCAGAATTTAAATTGCACATTTACACAATCAGAATTTCTATACAAATGAAACTCTGGCCAAGGTATTCTAAAATAACAACAACAATAATAGCTCAAATGAGATCAACTTTTACTTTTACTTTCTCTGTCTCAATCAGTAGTATTTATTCCTTTTTTATTTCTGTGTAATTAATCATCTAGAAAAAATAAACTCTGTCATCAATGAAATCAGCTCTAGCAAAGTCAAAATATTATTCAGTGGAATTTTTTCTCCAGTTTTCTTGTACAAAAATTAGGAATTCCTCAACTGAATAGACTTACCCAGGTATATAGTCAGCAAGAAAAAAGAATTCAAAGCCAGTGGCTGAACGGACTTTTTGGAAATGGGCAATCACTGCTGTTTATTTTTTTCACATAATGAAATGAAATTTTCAAGGCTAGTTTTTCTCTAATGGACATTGTAGAATAGAATACCTTCAGCATCATATTTTTTTCTTTATATTTAAGTGCAGTATGGGAGAAAAACAATGCTGAGGCTGAATTACATCTGTTAGTGATCATATAATTTCATATTCATATATAATCTTCTCTACATAAGATTTCATCAGTGGCTGTGCTTCATATAACAAGGACAGCAATTACTAAAAGAGTTTTAACACCCCTCCTAAAATCAAAACACCTTTCAAAAACCAAATCAGATATTTTAGAAATAATGTGTGCTACAAATATTTCTATCAAAAAAAAAAAATAAAGTTTTTATATAAGTTTTCTTCTAACTTCTTGATCTACTTTCCTCTTTACTTTTCATTTTTGTATTTTCTGTGCTTTCACCAAATTCCGTTGGTCTTGCAGCATGTACTGATTGCTTTTCTTTCAGATAAAGAAAAGAATTCAGTATTTTTTGCAAATTTGGGTGTCTAAACCAAAAATGCAGGTACGCGTCCAGTCACTGAAGGAAAAAAGATGTCTTCAAAGCCACTCAAGTAAAAGGGAGGGAGTCATGTATGGTAACCCTGAATGGAGTGTTTTGAGAAAGAATGAAAGAGAATAAGACTGTACATCTTTTAAGCAGGGTATGAAGAACACAGACAGGAAAAGACAGCAGGCAGCACACTATGTTGAATGAAAGAATCATAGAGCTACTGAGAAAAAAAGTCACCTGCCACATTTCTTCTTCAATTAAGGAAATTAGGCATCCTTAAGGATGATTTAGTTACATCAATTTTACTTCAAAGGTCAATCTAGTAAAGAAATATTCTCTCCTACTTAGAAGAATTTTTTTTACTAACTCAAAAGAAATTAAGTTGCCAAAATTAATGTGCTGTAATACAGATGCTCATCTTCTGATATTTTCATCTTCAGTCTCCTTGGTGGAAAATATGGATACTTTGTTTGGTTATTCAAAGCAGTGACCTTAAAGCTAAGTATAACACACTTAATTTTTGACACTGTTTCAATTAAAATACTTCAGCAGAAAGAAACTATGAAAAAATATACCAAATTATATACCCAGTTATATCCAAATGCTACCATTTAACGTTTTTGAACCACACTAAGTTATTACTCCACCAGTCCCCTGAATTACGTTTGCAAGACTCCTGCAATAACAATTGGTATGATCAAAGCAGTTCCAAGACATTTAGTAGAACAATTAATGTCTTGGATTTAACGCTGAGAAAAAAACAAAAAACCAAAACTAAACACCGAAACCAAACCCAAAACAAAACAACCCACAAGCACAAAACAAAGCCCAAAAAACCAAAACAAATAAAAAGAAACAATCCAACCCATTATTTCATGTGTAATTTTTAATCAAATTTAAAAGACATTGCCATAATCGTGATGTTAATACCTCTACTGAAATTCCCAATTAAGTAACTTTTCATGGTATAAAGAAAATCATTCTGCCAGAGGAAAAATATCAGAATATAGCTTTTTTCCTCCCAGTTCAAAGTCACTGTTCAGTTTGCTGAAGGTTCAATTTTGCAACACCTTGAGCCTGATACAGATGGTGCCAAATTCCATGGAACTGTACCTCTTCCTAGAGTTAACTATTGGATCATATCCCATCACAAGACAAACTATTCCCTATGATTAACACTTGGGAAACACAGTACTCTCAGTGCCACAAAACATTTGTAGAAAGGATTAAAATGTTTTCAAGATGTGAGAAGTAAAATTAAAAAATAAAGCTTCAAACAGGGCAAGGTTACTTTTAATCAAATACATAATGCAGATAAAACCTTATTTTTATGTATATGTTTTGTTTAATCAGAAATACTGATCTGGTATTCCAGAAGATTAAAGTTTCCTTACATCTAACTATGGCAATAAATCATCTGTATTTTTAACACATTTAAAAGTGTTGAGTTCCCTGTGCCTCGGTCACACAAGTTCAGAATTTTCCTACATTTAAATTAAGATTTTTGTCATTTCCAGATTCTTCAGGAATCTTTTCTCACAGGTCAGATTAAGATGTTTCTAGTGTGCCAGAATCATCATCTTTTTCTGTTTGTTTGTTTAAATGAGGATTCCTGTAGGAATTCTGTGAAATGTCAGCATTAAAATACCTTTATTTCTGTCCTTTGACTGGAGTAGGGCAGCTTGAAAATTCCTAAATTCAACCGCAGCTAGCAGTTCTCGTCCTGCAGGGATTCCTGCAGTTCCTGTATTCCTGCTTTCACTTCATTTTTAAGCTGTTACAGATATCTTTTTATGAACTGATATATCTTCACAACTACTTTACAGGCATTTTGTGCTTCAGAATATTTTGCAGACGGAGTCTTCATCTTTCACTCAAGCTAAGAAGTTTATCACATCTCCTTGCATATCTCTTTGTTTAGTTTTCCAAATATATTTTTGAGTTATTTAACTGGAAAAAAGCCCTAACACCACACCCCACAATGACCAGAGCGTGACCTAACTCACACCATATAGATCATTGACAGTGATACCAAAAATCTCAATATAAATTCAATTAGATAAAAATGGACTCTCTTCATATACTTAGATGTAGTAACTCTCTTGTTTTTCTAAATCTTGCCTGTTAGCTGATGCTTCAAACCATACTTTACTGCTGCCTTGTCTTTCAGGAAATCCTCCTTTACTTGCTTTTCCCTCCTCTATTTTCATTCCTCTACCTGCCTATGAAGCATATGGTACTTCCTGGTGTCTTCTGAGTGTGCTGATGAAGCAGAGCCTGGATCCCCCACTGTGTGGGAGAAGCAGGGCTGATAATTCCAAACTGAGGGAGCCACATTAAATGGAAGTGGTCTGCTCAACCTGCTGATTTTTTGATATTGGTCCCAAATATCAAATATTACAGTGTAAGTGGTGCACTTTACTCCAAAAAATAGCTTTTTCTCCCGGCTCAGATTCTAAGACTTCACATCTGGTTTGAAATGGTGATAAAAAAGAGAAAAGAAAGAAGAAAGGGAAAAAGAAAAGAGGAAAAATGTGGAAGCCAGGGAAAGAAATAAGGAAATGGAAAAAGAAAAAAAGAAAAAAAGAAGAAATGGAAAAAGAAAAAAGAAAAAAGAAGAAATGGAAAAAAAAAAGAAAGGAAAGGAAGGAAAAAATGGAAACCATTCAAAACAAGGTGTGGGGGGTGGGGGGGGGGGGGGGGTGGCGTGCAGGGGGAAGGATTGGTTCACAGCATCCAGCCCTGTTTTCCAGTCTGAAGCAGTTGTGGGTTTGGACTTAGAGTCACAGAGGCTCCAGGAATGTTTCTCTCCCTGTTTAATCACCACACCTCAGATAAGCACTTGCATTTAAGGGAATTAATCTCCCTTTGCAAAGCTATAAGAATCTTTCCAATTACACCAACAGGATCCTGGTCAGCAGCTTTATGAGGATAACTACTAGAATTGCTAAAAACATCCTAAATTCTATCTTTAAATGCAAATACTCTAAATTAAGGTACTTTTTCTGCCTTGCAAAAGACTTGCTCAAACTTGTGTAAATCAGCACAGTCCTTGGCTCACGCAAATTTAATAAGACCCATGTGTATTTAACCAGATTATATGACACATGTTAAGGTTCATGTTTGATATCAAATTAAGTATATGGATGATTTATGTAAAGGAGTTCACCTCCCTTTCCCCCATGTGAGGTTTAAAGACTATTCTTCAACCAGATTTTCCAACACTTTCTGCATTTAGGCCTTTCCCATTTGAAACCTTCGATGTTGTTTTTATTATCACAAGAGACCGATACCCAGCCTAGCATCTGTTATTATTCCCCTACCTTCTCTCCCTGGGAGAATGCATGAACCTAGCACATATCACTGTGATTACTGGATGCTGCTAAATTCCTAGAAAAAGAGCAGCATTGCTTTCCTTGTAGAAGCATTTGATAGCACTATTACTCTATGCACTAATGTGCTGCTTGGCTATAAAGGGAATTGTTGAGCGGTTTATTTTAAAAAAATCCAACATACCAATAAAACAAGTTCCATAAAATAAATGAACACCCACCATTAGCTCTTACCCACAAGGATCAGCATGACAGAAGTATTAATAATGACAGGCATTTGGCTGGAATAACTTTAGGAGGCAAAAATGTGAGTTAACGTCTCTCTGTCTCCAAGATGTTGAGTTTTAGCATATGCTATCAAAAGCAGACAGGTGATGCTATAGGTCATTGACTCCTTCTTGTCATTTCCACTGACAGAGAAGCTTCACAGGTCACCAGGGACATTAGCAAAAATTATCTCCTCAGACTGAAACACAAATTCACTGCTTCACCAGATAGCCCTTGGGCTTTCACTTCTACTCTCTCCAGGCAATCAATGCCCTGCTTTGAAGTGCACTTGGTCACTGTGACCCTAAAAACTCATTTCCGTTTGTTAGTTTTTTTGAATACAACAGGAATCTTATTCCTGATGTCTGTATTTGGGGCTTCCTACTCACAGCTGTGGTCCCTTTCCCATCCTTAATACTTCTTATTTTTGCAATGTTTTCCCCAGTGTTTTTTTTTGTTTGTTTGTTTGTTTTTTTAATAAAAAAGAAACCTGTCTGTAGGTATTTAGTCAATACTGTAATGAAGTATCATTTTGTAACATATGTATATTTTTTTCCTACTGCTTATAATTTTTCTTCAGAAGGGTGAGGACCACGATGCAAAAATGTCCTTCTTTAGAACATGGTGCAAATGGGTACATTCAGGTATGTTGCAAACTCCTATAGGCAATGATGCCATTCAGAGAAAAATTTCCAGAACAGTAAATACTTCTGAATATAATACAGATGTATTCATGTTTATATATGATCTTGCCGGATAAATCTGAATCAGTGCATAGACCTGGAATTAATTAACTGTGTTTTGTTGCTTTCAGCAGACCCTGTCCTCAGCAAAGGACAGCAGTGTCTACTTCTACTTATGGTTTGATTTCTTACAGGCCAAAAAAAGTGTCCCTCTAAGATTTACTGCCTGAATAGCCAGGCTGCACTGAAACCTGGGTATTTACATGGGATTTCAGTATGTGCATATCACAAGGCTCATATCCCTCTTTTACAGATGGCTCTTCCAAAATAATCTGACAAGGGTTAAGTTCCTTGCATGCTGAGACCACTTGCTGTCCTGTAGGCAAAATATACTTTTATTACTTTCCTCTACTGTGTACATACGATTTCTCTGCAAAGATGATATATTCATAAGGTCACAGACTATCTTTTTGTGCTGCATTTTGCTGTACTTTAAGCAATGGGAACACACTGAATAACAAGGGTGAACAGACTAACCAAATTACTAATAAAGAGAAAATTCAAATTACTTGACAAAAAAAAAACAAACAAAAAAACATATGAAAACCTAATGAAAATGCTGTGAGAGCAAAATACCTTTATTTGTGTATATACACAGAAACTGCTTATTTCCACTGTGTATCTTGAGATTTGTGTCCTTTGTTCATTACCTTAGAATGAATTGATCACAGACTGATTATATATAAATTATTTACTACATAAGACATCAGTAATGTTTCACCCTATGGGACCAATTTAATGGAATCCTGAACCTTTAGGTTATTCTACTCTACAATTTCTATGAATTTATTGACTTAAGAAAAGTTAGGAAAACCCCTCAACATTTTAGAAACCTTCATTATGTGAGTTTTGCTCATGTATCTCCATTAAAAGCAGATGCACAGTTAAATACCTTTTCTGGTCCTGACTTTCATTTGACAGACAAAGCCATTTTAGAACAATGCCCTATTAGTGCTAGCAATTTTATTCTACATGCTTTACTAATAAGACCTTAAATGGAGTATGACAGTGCATATAACAGGCAATATATCCAAAGAATTACAGATGACGTTTTATCTGTTCACAGAATGCTGTGCACATTTCTTTAAAGTATCTCTGAGAATCTAGTCGTCATCATACAAGTATTTTTCAAAATCTTATTTTAATGAAACACATTTAGAATCTTGTTTTAATGAAACACATTTTACCTTCTCATATACTGAAATGAAGTAAGAGTTTGCTGTACTTCTTGCTCCCCTTCAAGGAATCAAAGGCACAAGACAGTTTCATCACAAAACCAGTAGAACCACCTGCAATTCCAGTTGTCTGTCTCATCCCTCTTTCATTTCCTCTGCCTGACAGCAAGCCACTTGATATGCCCCCAGATGAAAAAAAAAGGTAAACTGTTTTCATCCTTAGATATCAAGACTTGATTTTTTCCCCACTCCTATGAACTGGACTTTCAAAGTCTGGTCAGCTAGCTGAAGTTTGCCTTTTTCATCGTCACCCTTCTAGCAAACGGAGTAGCTGTAGGAGTTTAAAAATTTTAAATCACAGTCACAGCTGTGATGAAGCCATCTGTCTGCTTCTGTCATGGTTTAGGAATGGTATTTCCCAATTTAGTATATCCACTGAAACACTCCAAGCCATGTGCTGCTTGCTCCCGCAGTGGCTAAACAGGAGAATTGGAGGAACAAAAGGTAAAGAGGACAGGTTGAGATAAAACCAATTTACTGAAAACAGCAAGGAAATAAGAAAGTTATCAGTGACAGCAACAGTGTTAATAATAATAAAGTGTACAAGAGAGGGGAGTGATTTGTTCTCCACACAGAGCCCTAAAACACCTGATTGCTCACTTCCCACTAAAGTGACTGGAAGAGCGCCCTTTCCCCATCCCCAGAAAATAACTTTTGGTGCTATGGAACAACCTCCATGTCCTACCTATGCCCCCTCCTGACTACTACAAAAATTAACCCTGTTCTGGCCAGAACCAGGACACCTTCCAAGCCTGTCAGCCATAGAAGAGCTGCTGACCACGTCTCCTCCATGAAAGCTGCAATGAGGAGGAAGGCGGCTGTCTTTCTCATTTGGGGACCCCACACTTAAACTCTCAGCCCACACACAAATGTAAGAAAGACAAGCATGACAGCAGGCTCTAACTCTGCAAACACTTTAGCACCTGTCTAATTAAGCAAAGGCAGCTCAAGGTTTTGCAGGGCATCGCAGGTTACAATAAAAATGTGATCACAATCTACCTACAAGCAGTGTGCAGAGGACCAGCCCTACCACAGCGGGAGCAGCATGCAGCCACTTAATTTCCCCCAGTTCATACCCAAAATACAGATATGGCTTGAAGGACATACATTGTCACTCCCTTTATACAGCTTGATTAATCTGAAATGAAGTAGCAATAACATATATGAAACTGTCTTGTTCCAGTAAAATACCTTTATGTTCAATTTGCGATTTATTACACTTGAAGATGACAAAATTCTAAGCAAAAGTAGTGGGAGGGTTTAAAAGATAAAAAATACTGAAAATTTTTCAAAAAAACCCCAGTATCAGACATAAATTTTTTGTAAACAGTCTTCTAAAAAGCTTTTTACAAATACTTTGTAAAACCCCCACTGCTATGGGGACATCATTCAGTGTTCACAATAAATAAATCTACTAAAAGATAAAAACTAAAATTTAAAATTTAAAAAGGCAAAAGAATGACTAATAGAAACTTTACAGAATGCATTAAGATATATTTTATATAAGTCAGACAAGACTTGAAAGAAGAATACACAACATTAAAATCAATTTAAATGGAAATAAAATCAGACACACATGCAGCATTTTTACAGATTCCACCCTCTGCAGAAATTTCCCAGAAAATTATTTCCTTCCGAGGCAGAAAAACAGTCTTTGGTAAACTGTATACAGCATGTGTCACTTTGGGACAGTTCTCTTGTATAACCTTTGTCTCCAGGCTCTAAATATAAATACCGGATAGATCTAATTTATAAAGGTCACTCTATTCATTATACCCATACTTTAAAATATGAACCTATTAATTTTTACAGCAAGCTAATATTATAGCTCCACTCAACATTCATTCTAAAGACTTCAGTTTCCCTTATTGCAGGTCCAGAGGACCTAATCAAACTTCTGGAATGAAAGTTATCAAATGATTCCTGCAAAGAACTTAAAAAAAACCTCACAAACATCCAAAAGCTCACTGCTGAACACACCAAATGAACTAAATAATGGGAAACACATTCACAATGTCCTTTAATGGTAAGTCTATCCAATTTGTGATTTAAGAGGTCAAGCTATTGGTTATTTTTGCATTCCTGGTAATTTAAGAAGAAACAGGCTGGGAAATGTGTACTCACAGGCCTTATAAAACTGCCGGCCTTATTTTGAATAATGGACACTCATTGTAAAAAGCTTACTGGTGGAAAAGCCCCCCTCCATGACTGGAGAGCTTGCTGCCCATGAGGCTCACAAGGAAGATTGAGTGCTTAAAGAGACAAAAGAAGTCAGCCACAAAAAATCCTGCCACCCATGTGTCGGGAAAATATGAATTGCTCCAAGAGTTGGGACAGCAAGAACTGCTGACAACAGATGGTAACGCTCCCTGCAAGAGCACAGCCCCACTATCTTGTGCTGGGAATGAGGGATTTTCTCAAGGGCCTGAGGCTAAGCCTAATAACTGGGCAAGCAAGAGGAAGGAAAGGATGAGATGGAAAGACGTCTACAGCTCTCAGCTGGGGCAGGCACAAAGACTTCCACCAGCACAGGCTCCAACCAGCCCACCCACAGAAATCGTCAGCCTGGTTTTACCTGGGCTTATGATAATTTCATAAAAATTGAGGGCTGCTATGTTGATGTCAGTGGACTACCTTCTATGTGAAGAAAAGAAAAAAAGCAAATTGAAGCAAATTACAACACATCTATAAAACAAATTAAGATTTTAAAGTGTATGAAAATCTTGATTTCTTTCCCTACTCAAGGTGGACTAGAAAAATAACTCCGACAAAAGACAAGCCTGCATGCTACATTCTAAAAAAGGTAGTTGCAGACCTTAAAAAAATCTTGCAAAAACCACTGGGCAGTTCTTAGGGAATGGAAGTTGGCTGGGGAAATCAAGGAGCAATTAACAGGTTTTACTTACCTTTCCACTGTCAGGTTAGTGCTGATTTTATATATCATTGTCAACAAGCATTTAATAATTTCACAATTTGGTTATACAGTATTTCCACTCAATGATTAGTGCTAACTGGAACATTTCTAATTAAATTTCATTTCATCACAGCCAAATTTGGCCTTGATTATTTGAGGTGTTCTATTCCCGCATGAGTGGAATATAATAAGCTGGTGGTTAGGACACTAACTTTAGGTGTGGAACAATGAATTTCAGTTTCATTCACTGACTGTGTCCATCCAACTCCAGAAGAAATAATCTGCCTGAAGTTAGCCAGAAGCAGCAGCAGGGAATGGAGCTGTGCTCACCCTGAATCTCCACAGCTATACATTTTTAGTCAGTTTTGTTCTTCAAAAAATCATGCCAATGGATTTTTTATCTTTAATTTATTTGCAGGCCAAGTATCAGGATCATTTTTCGGTGATTCCAGACAAAAAGGAGACTTAATTTTTTTTTTCTTCCACACAGCACTAACCTGGCTTTGTTAAGCATCAGCAGGAAATAAATTGAGCTCCACCAATTATTTCCAATTGCAAGGACAGTGAGCAGGAAGCTGAGACCCACACTTAATATTCAGCATTAAGCAGGGCTCAATGTCAATGAGATGCTCCAGGACAGGCAGTAAGAAAAGAAAATTCCATGCCTGCTCAGTGGAGAGCTGGCCATCATTTTGTGCTCTCAGTACACGTGATCTGTTCCACTTCCTCTGACCCCACAAAAATTTACAGTCAAAGCCAGCATGACTTTAGGTATGATAGCTTTCTGCAAGTTGTGTCTGCAGAAATTAAATTAGCAGCAATATATCCTTTGCCTCGAATGACTGCGTGGAGTCTTCATTAGTCAGGTTTGTAGAAGGTTAGAGATCACTGGATGGGAGTTCTGCACAAGTGTAAGGCGTTACAACATTACATACTGCAAAACTTTGTAGAGCTACAATTTTTGGGGTAGCCTGGGAATTGTCATGGTCAGAATCAACTATGTCACTCTGCAGTTTTGGTTACTAAGTAAAATAAATAGATCAAGCTATTTGGTTTCAGCAAGGTACATATGTTTTACTAGGTCATTTTGTTCACCCTTTACTTGCTGTCCTCACTCAGGCTCAGAGCTTTTCAGGCTAGAAGGGACTTTGGGAGGTCATCCACCCAACCCAACCTGACACACAAAGAGGGCCCAGGTCTGGATTCACTCCACACTGCCCAAGGCTTCCTCTAACTTGGTCTCATCCAAGAATGGAGACCACATGGCATCTCTGGTCCAATGCTTGGCTGTCATAATAAAACTTGGTTTTCTGTGACAAATAGAAACCAGCCCTCTCTCAATTTATGCCCTCTGATTCTCTCCCTCTTGCCTTGCAGCTCCTTAATGCAGCTGATGGCATTTCCTTGTAGCTTCTCCATAAGGCAGTGGCTGCCTCTCTACCAGGCTGAACAAACCCAGGTCTCTTTGCTGCCACTCTCAGGGCTCCTGCCTCACTGCCCCAGCTGTCCTGGTGGCCCTCAGCTGAACTTGCTCTAGTCTATTAACAACTTTCTGTCCTGAAGCCCAAAGCTGGACACAGTACTCCAGATGTGGTCTAATAAATATTATGTAAAGTTTTCTCTTTCAATCTTCATCTCAAAAGCAATCTAACATTTCCAGTGTCGACAGTCCCTAGATTCAAAGAGAAAATTGCAGAGATTAGCTGCAAAAATTCCCACTGAAACAGTTTAAAATACTTCAGCCTTTTAATGAACGGAGCCCTGGAGAACTGTTTTAAACTCAATAGGCTGAATTTCTGAATATCATTTGTAGTTAACAACTTATATGAACCATGCACCATGACAGCTATGCCATGAGTGGCAGAGCCACTTTTACAGTGCACTTGTAACCATCTTTGCCAAGTTTACCAGCTAGAAGTTCCTCTGCTTCTCCTGATCCTTGAGCAGTGTTAATCAGTCACCATTTCTCATATCCTGTCTGATTTATGGTTTTCCTCCAGGGCAAAGACTTCAACAATTGAGTTTGGATTTGGACCTACAATCTGACATATGTTAAACATTACCAAATTTTCAGGTGTTGTGGGGTATAGGAACTGTGCAAATAATTAATTTTTTGGAAACATGACTGAAGTTATTTTTAATAAGACTTTGTTTGATTTCTCAGCATTTTGGACTATTTGCTTTCATTACACTTGTAATACATTTCTGGCAACTGCACTCACCTTCCTGTATATGACAGGAAAGTTATGAATGGCTTGATCATACAGAATGATTTATAAATCTGTTAATTAGTACCATGGATCACTTATTTTAATCCTAAGGCTTAGCTGAGCTGTATATTGGCACAGTGAACAAAGGGAATGAACGTATCTGAAAATAGTAGTTATGTTGCTTATTTAGCTTTAATATAAGCTGAAATTAAACCCTTGTCTGCTCCCTTGACACAATTTTTGGACTAATCAGGATGGGGCACAGTTGAGAATTCAAGAAAATGTACATGCCTAACTGTGATTGATTTCAAATGGTGTTAGGTACCTTTTAAGGTTCAATCTGAGCCTTCTTTCTCAATACCTCAGAGAATCTTTTTAATTACATAGGCCCATTTATAAAAGTCATTTAAAATGGCAAGGACAGAAAGGATTTCCAATAACATGTTGTCACACAGATACCTCTACACAGCAGCCTCTTTCCCTTGCTGAATTACAAAAGCAGATTAAAATTTCCTGCCATTTAAAAATAATCATTAGGAGGAATTAAGACAATATTCTTTCTGTCCAGAAGCTCTGTCTTGCCCCTGACTTGTCTGGGCTTCAGTATAGCAGTTTATCTTCTCTGCCAGACTTCTGGCAGAGAAAATGTTTGTTAGTTCTGCTTTCATTATTTATGTCCAATATCTTCTCAAATGATCACCCTCCTCAGGAGCTTGGTAGGCAGCTGAATCAATCATTTTAGCCAAAGGTAAATGTATTCTACCTTAATGTATCTTTGGAAAAAAAAAAAATCAGTCTTGAAAACTTTGAATTATTTTCTGAAAAAAAGCAGAAGTAATTTTTGTAACTTCTCTTTTTCTTGAGCAGAGAGGATGGAAGGCAAGCAATGAAGAAAAGGCTGGGAACTCCAACTCAAATTTTAGCAAAGAATCAACATCCTTTGAAAGGATCTTTGAAGAGGAACAGTTGGCAACATTAGGCAGAACAGCTTTCTTTCTCTACCTATGCAAAATGAAATAGAGGTGCAGGAACCTGGCTACTTAGCCTATTTTCATGGTTGATACATTGTTTTTCTTCAGATTCTGCATATTTCCTTCTCCTGAATCCTCAGCACCTATATTATTTGAATAAATCAGTTTTTCTTTAACATGCTAAATTTCATATACAGCTGATACTGATATGTAAGTTTTAAAAACCATTTCCTTCATTTTCATGAGCAGACACTGGCTGTGGACAGCCCATTTGAAAGGCAGGCACATCTATTTACTACTCTAACATTATGCTAGGAGTGTCAAGAGAAAGATTCTTTTGTACCACTTGAAACTGCCTAATTTATTTCCTAAATTCTGGGAACTGGTGATGAATTTTGATCATCAAAAAGCAATTTGGCATGCTACATAGTGTGTTCAATTGCTTTATTAGGGACACACCTGGAAAGCACATTTTCCCATAAGATTTCATAAAAAAACAATAATGTGATGCATAGGGTAATGCTTTATTTAACAGTAGTTTCATAGGCTGTATAATGTTTGAAATTTTAATGACATTTTCTAGAGCTGCATGAAGGGAAAGTGTATTGAGCACTCTTAGAATTATCCTCCAAATAAACCAACTTTATCTAACAGCATTACAAGTTTTTGAAGATGTGAGTGGTAGCAAAGGGCTACAAACCTTCAAGAACCAGTTATCTAATCTGGCAATTGTAAAAACAGAGATTAAACTGACAAGGCAAAGAATGTGTCAATCATGATACTGGAAATATAACAAGTTTACTTTTTAATCCACTGCACATGGAACCTCTTTACAGTGTGTTTCATATCATTGCTTCTCATCCCAATTATCAAGAATCTTTTCTTTCCCTATTCACTATAAGCATGAACAATATAAGCACAACTGCAGGTGGTTGCCAAACAAGTTACTTCATTGTGGATATCAGTTCATAGTTTCAAAATTAATATTTTCTTTGGCTTGCCTTTGGCTTTTTCTTTTTATTATTTTTTCCCCTAACCATTTAAGACAGAATAGTACAGACTCACCTCAAGATAGCATGCAATGCTGATCTTAAACTACAATAGAAAAAAGAAAATCCTATCAAGATAATTAGGTTTGCCTTGTAAAGAGCATTCAGGTTTTTTGTTTTGCGTTTTGTCCCCTCCTGTCCTCTGTCCCATATCAGTTCTTGGAGCTCTTATGGTACAGCTGGGTGTTAGTTCAGCTATACATTAAGAAGCTAAAGCCAAAGAAAACTCCTTGACTGACAATTGTGAAATGATTTGAAGATGAGTAGATTTCATTTGTTTGCATATGGCATAGGAAAATGATAAAACATTTATGATAAACATGTGAGAGTACAACATAAAACATTCTTCTGGGTCTCTCTAATCAGAAAACATCCTGATTTTTTGCTTTCATTTTTGAATTCCCTAGCCCATTGGATAGTCACATATTTCAGAAATTATTAGCAACATCAATATATTACTATAATAATTTTGTGGCTTCTGAGAAACTATAGATTTTATTATTTCTAAAATGCTTGTATCATGAATTTAGCAACTTCGAATGCTTCAGCTGCCTCCTAAACCACCAATGTAGCATCAAAACTAACAAATCCCCTTCTACCCTAATTTCCTTTAAATAGGTTTAGTCATTGATACTACTGATATAAATGTCCTCAGAGTAGATAAAAATTGGGTGAAACCACAGGCAGATCTGGAAAGAAGCAGGGTGTAGCTACCCATAGCTTATGTCAGACACCCAAAAAATTTGGAGAAGGTCTTTTGGTCATACTGCTGCTGTGTGAGGACACAAAGAAAACATCTCTTCCTGGTGATCACCAGGAATAATGTATTTAGTAATTAACCCTTTGCTTAGGGGACATTTCCTGATAAGTAAGTGTTAATGTCTTTCACGTTAACACATATAGTGAGCACCCATGAGTGATGGGCAAGGAAAGGGTTAAATTCATTTCTCTCTGCATATGGTTCCTGTCTGGGCTGTGAGATCAGTTATAGGTCCCTGGCCAAAGATAACAGCTAAAATATAACAGATGCTGGTACTTCCACAGCCGAGGTGAAGTATTTCCTTTCATCCTCTCTAGTCACTGATAATGTCCCAATTCTCCATTCACTGGAAACGTCAAGGGCACGAGCAGGTTATTACACCATGAAATGAATGGAGTGCTTAAACTGAGCCCATGCCTGCACACCTGTGAAGCTTCTCCAGCCCTAAGAGACTAAACTCAGTGGGGAAGAAAATGATGCAGTCACAAAGGCAACGGCTGGATGTGAAAGCTGGGGTCCTTCTAATAGGGCACTGCTGGGGAAGAGGGTTCAGCTGCCCTCATCCCAGTATTCCTGGCAGAGCCATCAGTGCAGGGCTGATGGGCAAAGCTTTCTGGGGCTATCACTGCTCAGTCTTGGCCTGTTACCTACTTGTCCCAGTCAAACCAAATGTTTTGGAGGAATTATCCACTTGCATGGGTGTAAACAGTGCATGAGGACCCAAAACAGCTTCTCTGGATTCCAACTTTTCTAAATATTGTCAACACTTTATACCACAACCTAGCAGTCATTCATATGGAGCATTTTGGCAGCCATTTGAATATCTCTTAACCTGTAGGGTTGTGGGGTTTTTTTGTGCTTTGAACACAACCATCAACATCTGAAACCTGGTCTCTACATATATAACATTTTCCAACCAGAGTTAATGAGTTCAGGCATGTATTAGTCCAGCAGGTAATTATACTGGCAATCAAGTTGCTTTTCATCAATATAGCTGAAATAACTTCATAAGATACAGTGCTGGCATCAGTGCTGAATCAAAATTGGCAACAATGCTACACTATTACAGGGGAAAAAAAAGAAAGAGAAAAAGAAAAAAGGTGCAAGATGATCCACAGTAAAGGGGGGTGGAATTGGTGTGAAGGGTGAAATTGGAATATTTCTGTAGGAAAAATATCCTGGTAAAATGTGATTTCCAGTTATGCTTATGCATAGAGCTCCAGAGTGCAATCATACAGAACTGCAATGCCAGGAATCAAGATGAGGAGAACACTTAGGTAAAAAAAAAAAAAAAAAGAAAAAAAAAAAGAAAAAAAAAAAAAAAGGAAAATTACTTAAAGAGAAAAGGGAGTCTATAAAGAAACAAATAGAAACAAAGAGGTTATGGTGTCTATTTTCATTAATCAAAGGGCACTTTCGGAAGAAATACACAGATTGTAAAACCTAGATTTAAGCTCAGTGTCTTCCACTCTGAAATCAGAGTTGCCAAAAATCCAGAGTTCCAGTAATGATGTGTACAGTTCTGGATTTCTCAACACCATGTGGCCATAGCTTTTGTACATATCTCAAATTTTGTTTTTGTAAAACAGGCACCTTGATTGCTAACCCAAACTAACAGAAAAAGGATACATTCAGATGAACCAAACAAAATAATAAGACCAGGAAGAGTAGCTGCAAATATGAAAGAACAAATAAGGAAAATCTTGAAATTCACTAAAATTAAGAAAATATTATATCAAATGTAATCTCCTGTTGGTAGGAGAGGACCGTGTGAGCTATAGCTCAGGGTGGGTCTGTGAGGATACTCCTTGTCCTGTGTAGCTGCCTGCTCTGGAAATTGATACACAAAAACTACTATTGTAAGTGGAGAAATATTCATTCAGCCTTAAAACTCTTGCTGTCAGAAGTATGTTTTTCCAAGTAATAGACACATTTCTGCAAAAACTATCATCTTTCCCTGGGAAAATACTGACAGGCCACTAGAAAGCATATAAAACTAAAATCTTGAAGTAAAACTATACTGGTAAAATATTATCTTTTGCTCATATATATGTGACTGTGCCCTGTGGAAGTTGCCAGCCACGCTCCTATCCAGGCTGCTCTGCACTCTCATGGCAAATCCCTCCTTCTCAATGAGAACAGTGGCTGTAATCTGCTCTAAATGACCAAGAAACTTATTGCATAGAAGAGGAGAGCATGAGACAGGCAAAGTAGATTTGTCCACTTGGAACCAGGCATTATTTCAGAAAGGCCTATTAGTCAAAATACAAAATATCCTCAGCTTTGGTACAGTATCATCTCTTTTGGCAATAAAATATCAAACTTTATTTTTTTGAACAGTTCAGATTACTTTTTATGGTTATAGTTTGAGAAAAATTTTATTCAGAAGAGTAAAATTTCAACTTTCTTTCAGGAAAAGATTACCATTAGAGTTGCTCATTAGAAACAAATCCACAGGGCAGGAAGTCTGCCTGAAAACTTAGAATTTCTTAAAAGCATTTCAAAATAAAAGGGGAAGAACAAGAAAGAAATACAGCAAATATTATTGCTAAAAGTTAAATAAAATATCAAAAGCAAATAAGGTCAGAAAGATGTGTTTTTTTCCTTCAATATTTAAACCAGCATCTTGAAGAGAAGTTGTGTTTCTAAAGAAGTACTTTAAAAGAAAATCTCTATTTGAACAGCTGTGCTAGTTTTACCTGAATCTGTAGGGGGAACTAAGCCCTAAAAAACAAAGTTGAGCTGCCTTTTCTTAAGAATTGTAGCTAAGATGACTGATAACAAAATTTGACTCTTTTATTTATCCCTTATTGGAGCAAGGCAAAATAACACCCTTGCAGCTGTAATGATGCTGTTATATATGAGACCATGCAAGCTGTTATGTGCCATATATAATTACAGTGTTACTACAGGGTATTTTGTCAATAATATCCAGATATCAGAAAGGGAACAGTAATCAGTAATTGCTCAGTGACAATGGCATGGCACTGTGCTTTCTAACATACTGAGGAGAGCTGAGGAAATTAGACACCTGCAGATCCAGAGCTGGCGTCTGAAGCAGTGGGTATTTCAGAGTGGAAGAAACTGTGGGCCATCTTTTCAGCCACTCTGTTAAGAAGTATTGGCTACTGATCTAACACTTGCCAAATAATTCTGACAATATTGAATTTCATTACACCCTTGCAAGCACATAACACAGCAATAACTGAAGTTATTTTTAATAAAACTGAATAAGTTTAAGAAGTTTTATCAATGACAATCACTGACAGCAAAATTCAGGGTCTTAAGTTGTTGTGGTTTGACACGGAAAGAGAATTTTTTCCGGAAGGAAGAGGTCAATTTGGATATTGACCAATTGAAAGTAGACACGCCTCTGAGAACACAGAGGGGTTGAAAGCAGAATTCCCAGGGGAACTCGCTCTCTTTGATTCTGGTCAGCGTGCAGTGCAAACTCTCCCCTGCCCAGCCACGAGCTGGGTGGGGGAGGGGAAGCCCCCATGGCCTGAAAGGTAGGCCCCAAGGGTGGTGGAAGGACTGGAACCGGGCTGGCCCCTGCAGATGGAAGGGTGGAAGAAATCTGGGATGTCTCCATTTCCCCCCCCACCCCCCGGTTTCTCTCCCGAGGGGGAGAGAAAAAGAGACGGCGGCGGTCCTGTCCTGTCAGCAATTCCACGGCGAGGAAGGAGGAGCGGGGGGAGCTGCAAGGTGCCCAGTTGTGTGGGAGTTGCTGGATGTCCGGGCATCGAGCCATCCCTGGGAGTTCGGACTTTTAACCCTTTCTTGAGAAATGAAAGCTTTGTGAATTTTCCTTTCCCCTCCTCGGTTTGAAAGAGAGGAAGAGGGACACCTTGGACCCTGGGATGTTGGAAGGAGGAATTCTAGAAGGGAGGGGGACAAGGAGTGGCTTTTGGCTGGACTTTTCTGTGTTAGCCACAACCTGAACCAAATCTTCTCCTTCAAGAGGGACTGTGTTTTGGGAGGATGCCAGTGAGTCAAGAGACCTGCTTCAGATGGGAAAAAGACAGAAGTGGAGTGAAGAGAGAAAAGGTTAGGGGGTTTGTGGTGGCGCCCCCTTGTCCTGGAAAGGAAAGAGAAGAGAAGAAGATCTCTGTTCTTGAGCCCTCGGCCCCAGGGGAAAATGGGGGGGACTGTGGTCCCAAACAATGAAAAACTGAACTGTTGTTTTCTCCCCTCTTGGCAGGGCATCCTTGAAAGGAAAAATCCTAAAAGCAGTCTGTCCATCCATGCATTGGTGGTGAGAGCACTGTGCATGGAAAGGAGAAGGGTCACCATGGCAAACTTTTTCTCCGGGCAGTGCCATGTGTGACATGGAAACACAGGATGTGGAGCTGTGTTTCTTGGGGGGTCTGTGGCACAGGAGAGACTCTGTTCCCTCAATGGACTGAGTATCGATTGTTTGGAGGGTGGAAATCTGATTGGGGTCCAGATTCTGTCTCACTGTGGTTTGTTGGAGTTGGGTGGTGGGGGGAGGAATGCTTCGCAAGGTTTTCATTTGATCTTTGTGTGGGTTTTTTTTTCCCTTCTTTAGTTTTCTCTTTTCTTTAGTAGTAGTAGTTTAATAAAGTTTTTTTTTCCTGTTATTAAGCTTGGGCCTGCTTTGCTCTGTTCTAGATTCCACTTCACAGCATTCAAGGGAGGGATCACATTTTCATAGGGGCACTGGCATTGTGCCAGTGTCAAGCCATGACAAAACATCCTTTCCATGTTCCCATTGACACCTCCTCTTTTCCCTTTGAGTGCCAGATTGTTAGCATTTGGATCTCACAGTTCCATTAGGCTCACTGAATAGATTCAAAAGCACTCCTTGCTACCTTATGGAAATATGAAGTAAAATCATCTCTTTTCAAAACCTGGGAGAGCAACTGTACATCTTCTAAATTTATTTTTGACAGAAATCTGTTATGGCAGACAGAGATGAACTGTCTTCTTCTTTTTTTAAATGCAACATGTGTTAAAGGTATTATTTCATAAAATACATGTTTATTATGCAGTTATCTCAGCCCGAAGGCTTATGGCTTTCCAGCATGTATAAAACAGTACATAACTATAATCCATAGAGACTCTGGGTTTATTTAAGTCTCTTGACTCTCAGCAAAAATACCAAAATAGCACAAGTAAATAGAAGGCTGTCTGAATGTAATAATCTTAAAAATAAACAAACATATCTCGTAAGTGAGCACAGATCAGCAATATTGTCTAGTTTAAGTTCCAAAGCTTACTGTCTCCATCCAGAAACTGGTAAGAATTATTCACATAGTTGTAAACTTACTAGTTTCAACCATGCTTTCCAAATAAATCATGTAACCATATAAAGATATTTTAATAGCCAGATGTACTTTGGTTCCTCAATCGTCTGAGGTAGTAAGAAACATCTGGCAAGGAACCTGTCCAGAGAAGTACAATTTGCCTCCCCATAACAAACATACATACACATATGCACAAGAAGATACCTTCCAGCCTCAGATATGCAGGTCTACCTCTAAATATTACATCTGCTCATGTTTAATGGTTCTCTGTGGTTCAATATTTAACTATTTTAGCATTTAGTCATACGGACAAGTGCATGTGCTTTTGTATTTAGCAAACTACCACTAGGAATAAATGATAAAGAATAATATTCTTTACTGATTGTATCTCAACCAAACACTCAGTCAAGGAACCAAAACAGATGTCAGCTTCTGAATCTCAAGAGGTGGATCTAGGGGGAACTTTCTGCAAAAGCCAAATAGGTTTTCACACTTAACATGTGTACAAGGACTTTCAATGTCCCCTTTACTGAAGATGGTGCACACACAGAGCTAAGGGCTGTTTCTGCCAGAATAAATCTATGGCATTCAGTTTTAGTTCTCTGGGTAAACCATTACTGTTTTCCCATGAAACTGAGAATGCAACTCAAAAAAATGGGAAGTTTTTGAAAAATTTGATAGTCTTTTGAAAAGGTATTTGGCAGCTTGAAAAATACTATATCACTTCATCATGGATGGAAAAAAAAGAGAGATAATCACAGATATTTAATTTATCCAGTATAATTTTCAACAATATAGCAAATGATTCATTCTTCTTCAGAAAATCATTGTTGGGTCTTGCACATTAGCAGTATCACAATGGCATTAGCAAGCAAAAGCATTATTATATTTGTGACTGAAAATTGTTTCTAGCCACAGGGCTGACTTCAGTTTGTGGGTTTATTGCTGTAAGAGATAATTTACCATTTATTTAAAGCAATTTTTATTTTGTCCATTTGAAGTGTGATAGAATGTTTTCTAGGTTTTTTGTTGCAGAAAGGATCAGCATACTTGCAGTATTCCCTTTATTTGCATTATGTTACACAGACACAACTCTGTTCAGACCCTTATAAAGAAACCCCTTGTTTTTCAAAGAATAGGCAGTGTGACATTTGGTTTATTGCTAAGCTGATAATTGCAGGCAGTTACTAAGAATCCCAGATACACAGTGGAATAAATACTTTTAATTTTTCAGCAAAATTTTTCTCTGTTACTGAGACTTAAGAGACTGATATTCCCTGTTAAAATGCTCTATTAAAGGGCTGAAAGCAAAGACTTGCCTCTTAATAAACACTTAAGTAGTAAATTGTGTGGTATGATGACTAGACCAAGTGAATGAAAAGCCACATGGAATATCCAATTTTTAGAAAGAGTATCAGAGAAGCTAAACCGTAAGATTGGAACCAAGTGGTTTTTAGTAGTTATTTATAGTTCAAATAATAAATATACTACATATAGTATATAATAATAAAGACTTTTTCTTACTGCACAGTAAACTAAATCAAGCTCTTCTAAAAATGTTGCATATTTTTCCTCCATTTAACTGTTACTATCCTATTGCCAGTGGATATCCAAATTTAAGAACTCCATGAAAATCAACTCAAGAAGACAACCAGTATTAGTAAGGGTAAAATTTCAACAATGTAATAAAAGTATATTATATGTAATGTTTAGGCAATGTTGAGCACAGTTCTTATCCAAAAATCAGAAAGAACTTTCCCAAATCAGTAAGTCATAATCTCACAGATGGTAGTACTGTCCCTTTAGCTCCTCACCCAAACTTATAAACATGTTTCAGACAGCTAGCATACTTCATCTTATCTGATAAGGTGATTTCTTTCCTACACAAAAAAAACACAGAAAATGTAATCCACTGGACTTTGCTGAAGCATTTGATATGTTGCCATATAGGAAGTTATTAATTCGGCTGCTAAAAATGGAGATTAGCACCAGAACTATGAAAGAGATAGTGGATTTTACAAGTAATTGTCAGGAAAAACTGAAATGATAAGGCTAAAAAGAGGTTGCCAGTGTAATTGCTCAACAGTTCAGTCTTGGAGATGACTCTTTTCATTTAGTGACATTTTCACAAACTGAAATAATTTGCTAGTGAGTCTGCCAATTATGTAAGTGTGGTGGAGGCCTGGAATATCCCATGGGAAAAAACAGTGATCTTAGGTATAGGCATAATACCAAAAGAATTAAAAGTTTAAAAAAAAATAATCAGAAAACCAGGAACAGGATTACTAGATTTCTCTTGGCTCTATCAATGGAAATGGCAGAGGACAGAACGATCTGGCTACACTTTCCAGAGACAGGACGACTCTCACATGTTTATGCCATCTAACCCTGGATGTACCTTGAGGATTTTCCAGCTGGGACAAATGTTTGTGTTTTGGTAAAAGACACTGGAAAGACCTCTTTTGGAAGACTGTGTACACTTATGGTCAAGCCAAGATCATAAAAAAATTATTTAAACCAGAACAGAGCTACCAGAACAAATAAGAGCACTAGAATGTTAAAAAACAGGGCAGCTTATTCAGCCTCTTAAAAAAAAAATATGTTTAAAGGGACTTCAGTTTTCCTCTGCAAGCAGTCAGAGTGATTAACACTAGCAGGGGAGAAAAGCTTTCCAGGATCCTCTTGCCACAGGCAAATATAAGTGAAAACATTCCTCTCCCAGTGCATATTCCTCTCACTCCATGTGAACTTCTCTCCTCCAGTTCCAGCAGGCCTGGGACTGGGGCTGTGCTGGCACACCCAGCCAGAACACCTGGATGGATGCATTGAGGGCCTCATCTATCCACATCACCTGCAGGCTGCTGAGAAGGGCTTTTCAAATAAAATCAGAGAAAAGACACACATTCAGAGATCCTCTGCAGAGCAGGCTCCTTGAGAAGCTGCTTCCTTGTACCTGGTGATTATTTCTGTCTTTGTATTTATGGAGGCATCAATGTCCCATGGACAGGGACATCTTTTACTAGATCAGATTGCTCAGAGCCCCATCCAACCTGATCTTGAACACTTCCAAGGATGTAGCACTCATGGCTTCTCTGGACTTGTTCCAATGTTTCACCATCCTCACCATAAAAGAAAATCGACTATGCAGTCATAGTCCAGGTGAAAACTGGAAATGTCCTGCTGAGAAGAGACTTGTGCACCTTCAGGAACCCTTCTGGGATGTCCTCACATTCTCTCGGTCCTTTCCATATCCAGCCAGCATGGCTAGGGACAAACTCACAACTCAGCCCTACTTTCATCACTTCACTGACATTCTACATCTTTGGCACAGGGAGGGTTTTCCTGTCGAGCCCTAAGAAAACATAAGATTTTTTTCCTCTTTTTTGACCATCACATTCTATCCTCTTCCATTTCATTCTTACTGTATCCATCTAGCCCAAATGCACAGAATTTGGTTTTACAATCCTGTGTCGTGCAATATTCTGCTTAGATGGTAGCAAGTTAAGATGACCAAACAAATCAAAGAAATGAAGAAGCTGTTCAACAACATATATTGTTTTTCTATATTGTGTCTGATCAGACTGTTGGATTTTTTTCCCTTATTTTAAAAAACAGAACAGAACTGCAAAAAAATGATTTTTTATTTTGTCCAAATGAGCAAATACATGGTTTCAATATAAACACTGACCATTTAAGCAGTCACAAGAGCAAAGATTTAGTGAGTCAAAGGACATGAATTTCTAAATGAAGTTATTGGGGGATTTGAGGGATGCCAGTGCAGAATGATGGAAATAAATGGCTAAATAATGCATGCTTTGAAGTCACAAATATATTAATATATTTTCTTGGTTATCTAAAATAAAGCATGTTTTAATCCTGATAATATATATAAACAAACTTTAAAATAAAATTCCTCCAGATTGCAATGACACAGAGATTTAGAGATTTTGAAATACTAGAATTAAATTTGCATTACATTGAGATATCTGACTATAAAGGTATTCTAGATCAGGTACTTAAAGATCTAAATACCACTTAGAGGTTAGCAAATACTGAGTAGTAGTACTTACATGAAACTGAAAAGCCCTGTGATTAAAATCTATTTACCCTTTGCTCCACATGCTCAGAACTAGGTTCAGGTTTTTGATTTAACTGCTGAATAATACCAAGCTTACATTACTATAACACACTATAGTCTGAAAGATGAGAACAAACACCATCATGGTCATTTCACAAAAAGCAAACAAACAAACAAAAAAACCCCACAAAACAAAAACAACCAAAAAGCTAACTCCTACAGCATAATGGGTTTAAAATGTTGGGTTAGTTACACTAATTATTATTATAATATAATAATAATTATATTATTATAATACACCAGAGCTAATCTAGGGCACTTTGGGAGGAAAAGACAGCCATAAACCTCTCAGCTCACCTGGCTATAGCAATGCAAAGATCTGGTTTCACAACACTGAGCAGCTGCAAAGAAAGAAATGGTAAAGAATCCAGCCTGATAGTCACACCTACAGCATGACAATGCCATGCTTAGGTGTGATTTTACCTGGATCAAGGGAAAAGCTTTTTCAGCTCCAGGAATTTTTATGTAACCATGCAATAAGATCACCGGAGAATATATTTAGTCATAGTCTAATTAAGATAGAAGAAACAATTGTACAATCATACTCAGCTCACCCAATGATTTTATGAAGCATATGGGTGCCATTTGGTTGACTTCTTTTAGTCTGATCATATTGCCAGACAAGTAGTTTCCCCATAACCTGAATTAATATAGCTCTTTTGCCAGCTAATTGTTAAAATCCAGAATCACAGTATCAAAACATGGTAATTGGTCTACTTTTTTGCTCATTACACAACCCCATTACGGACAAAAACATAAAAGTAAATGATGGTGGAGTATTATGCTTTTATTATTTCCATTACCACTGAGCCCTGGAGCCCCACCACTAGAGAGGACCCCACTGTGCAAGGCATTCTACAAACAGAGTAAAAACAGGCCTGGACAGAAAGCAGAGCTCTGCAGAAAACCAGAGAGGGCACTTAAACAATAATAATTTACATTGGGATGAAGCAGACCCAAAGAGCAGGGCGAGCTAAAGGAAAACAATGAAGAGTCTCTAGAAGGAGAGTTGCTCTACTGAGAAAAGTCCAGGAGAGGTGTTCAAGAGAAATACAGAAGTAGCACCTAGTCAGACTTAGAAACATTTCTAGTTTTGTCTATTAGTCCTAATTACTCCACAGTTACCAGTTTAGTTCTAGTGCTGTTTCTTTGAGATGAGGCAGAGAGAAGCTGCTTGCGTTTCTGGGTGAGCAGCCCTGCTCTGTGAGGAGGCCTGTAATGGCCTCTTCAGATCCATGTACCCTCCAGTAGGACACAGCAACCAGTGTGACTAATGCCAATCATATGCAATTCATTCCCTCTCATCCTGCTGCCAGGGGAACAAGTGAGTGTGCAGGGAGTGTTTTGTGTTAGCAGCATTTGGGTTTTCCCACCCTTGCAGAAGACAAAAGCCAGCTGAAGAAATGCATTTTTCCTTTGCAGCAGAAATGCAGAGGCCTAAGAAAGTTTCATGTTCCTGTGAAAGTGTATTAAAGTTCATGCCCTAATGCAAGTACAAATGGCTAAAAATTCTGGGTTTGAACGTGGCTTTTTTGTTTAATTGGGAATCACTAGATTATCTCACCCTCTATATTTCTGAGACCCAGACCTACAGGGACATAACCATGACAGACATGATTCAAGCAAAACAATGAGAAAACAATATTTTCTGTGTGTGCATGTGTGCAAATGATCTAAGAAGAAAAAAAAGGTCTGAATGCTGTTTCTCATGGAGCCAGTAAAGGAAAGGTGTCATAGAAATGAAACCAGGGCTACAGGCAGACCCTGGAAGCCGGCAGAAACACTGCTGATTGCTTTCAACACATGAATAAACCTGGTGCATCAATAGGCAAAGCCTGCACTCAACAACCCCTGCAGCAGTACAGAGCACGTAGTGATGGCCCACAAGTCCTTTCACTTCGCATGTAGTGACTCCCACCTCAATTCCATAATGAGCAGAACCAAAATGATATTTGGGCATAAAGGCACAGCAGGCAGCCATGGGCTGTGATGTTTCTCAGCAGTTCAGTAGGTGAGGATACTTGCTCAGGGAACATTTCTCTCCTTGTGCAACTCTCTCTCCTAAATCCATTTTTAAATGGGTTTGTAGCTGCCACATTGCTCCAGCACTGATGAGCAAGGCAAGACACATCTGAAGAGAGGTACCAGCAACACTTTCATTAAACCAGTTGATGCAGCTGAATACCTTATCTTAGCCATTCTTTCATTTCCTGTTGTTCCCCTCTCACAGCCTGTTTTGATTTAAAGCTGTTCATTCAGGCAGGAGTACTTCACATAAGTAACACAAAGTTTACAAGACACAAAATGTGTGTGTGCATGCACACACATACACACTTGCCCGTTATTCCCACACCATCAATATCTGTAGTCTAGACAAAGCTACAAGAGCCAGAAGTGGGGAACAGGAAAGGGAAATAAAAGGTGAGGATTGCATCAGTGTCACCAGAGCCTAAACTGGGAAAAAACAGAATGAAAACTTGCATGTTTCTCAGTGAGCTGGGATTTGACCTTCCATCAACCCTGGTCCACACAGACCCAAAAGTTATTAAATCACTTCTGTGGCAGGAGCGCAGTAATCAAGCCCTCAATCCCATAAGAATTAAGTTGATGTGCACTAATTTGCCTTTGAGCTGCAGAAGGACATACTTTCAACTACAAGGTCTGAGTAGCAGCTGATGCTGTGCCACAAACAGCTGTGACAAATCTACACTAGAAAGACGGGGTGCTATCAGGAATAAAAAGGTTTCCAGAGAATGTTTTAAAGTCCACTAAATCAACTGGCCCCCCAATTTCTCTGCTTCTTAAAAATAGGACAGAACAACAAACCACACAGGGGATGGATGGAGGACATAGTATTAGGGCATACTCATAAAATACTTTGAGTACAACCTTGGTTATGAAGAATTAAGTTAAAAAAATAATCACTTATTTTCTACTTATTTATTTGATTTACCCTGGTGGAAAAATAAAATAGGCAGTACAGTTTCCTAAACCACAAGACTTCACCACAGACCATATCATCTTTCTGCTGGTATCCAAACACAACAGGCGTGGGATATACCCCTTCATCTCCCTGGGTGGTAAATTGTTACTCAGTCCATGGAAAACAAAAGGAGCAGATGCACAAAACAAAACCGTGGTCCTCAGTTTTGCAGGTTGCAAGAGGCAGTCCCACCCCCGCGGCAGCGCTGCTAGCCCTACGGAGCAAACCCTTGCCAGGAGGGTGTTGGTGTGAATGACTGACAAGTGCGCTGCGGTAAGTGCACATTAACACTTCGGGGTTGAAAGCAGCCAGGTTGACAAGAGCTCCATGGTAACAGATGAGTCAGCTTTGGATGGATCTAATGGAAGCCAGCAGCGTGGCTGGACATTTTGCACCAATGTGCTGACCACCTGCTCCCAGGGCGGCAGAAACGCTCGGCATGGGCCGGGCGTCTTGAGAAGGGAATATTTTTCAGATGCTAAGTAACTTCATGGGCTGAATGATTTCAACTAAGCACAGCCATCACATCTCAGGCACCTTTTAGCAAAATACAAACCAGAATATATACCAGAGTAGAAATGTTGCTGCTGTTACAGAACACATAATCTGTTATGTACGGTCTTAAGCAGGAGGGATAAGGCTTTCTTGAAACCAGTTTAAAATCAAGCCAACTCATAGCCAAAATCTAGCCATTATTCTGAATTTGTTGGTTGCTTTGTTTTTAACCACAACTTTAGGAGCTGCATAACTTCAACATTTTGGCTGTTGTTCATTTAATGGCAGAAGGATTTGGACTAAATTTGACACAGTGCCTTACTGGCTTGTTCAGCCATTTGTAGTGAGAACGTTATTGGTGATAATTTAGACATATTCCAGATGTCAGAGAAATGTTCACTCATTTCTAAGATTCTTATGTTATGCCAAATACACACAAATAGAATTCATACCACAGGGTGCATAATTTATCATTTTCCAGACCAAGAAGCAGGAAAAAATGAAAGGCATCCAGCACAGATATAAGTATATATATTGTTAAGATAAAACATAGCCATTTATGAGACACCCCTCCAGTCCCAGCAAAAGACAAATATAATCTTGATGCATCTACCTACTGTAAGATTCTTTCTTTTTCCTATGAATTCCATTATTATTTATTCTGTAAGTGTTCAGTCAGGGAATTGTCTTTTAAATTGCATTGTCTCTTTGATTTTATTATTTGAGATATCTTGTTCATCAGCACTTGCATGCTCAAACAACTAGTTTCATGTATATGGAAAGAGTAATGTTATGAGCAAATAAAAATACAACAGCACACATTTATCCTCAATTAGACAATCCCATTTAAAAAGAGATCCAATAAGCATACAGAGCCAAACTGTACAAAACTAGGATACCTATTTTCATTAACTGAAATTTTTACATAAATGTTACAACTACTAATTTCTTTGTTCACCTCACTTCCCATGCTGAATGAAATGCAGTGCTTTAAAAATCACACCACAGAAGTTTTATAGAGCTTTGCAAGTCTTTTCATATACAAATGACATTCAATATATGTTTCAGTGATGCAGTTTCTACATAAAAAATTGACCTATAGATTGCTCTCCCTAATTCTTTCCTCTATATCTCACCAGGTTGTCTTTACATTCATCAGTCGCTCACAGAAAAAAACCTTCAGATCTGGAATATGTTTGAGATAATGATAATTGGAAATAGCTAACAAAGATAAACCCTAAGAAAACTAATTTCAGAATTTTCATTTACTGTACATAGATCTTCAAAAATATTGTATTTTAAACTTAGCTGAAAAATCAGTGGTAGAGAAGGTAGGAGAAGGAACAGAAGAAGGCCATGGGTTTTCACTTAAGGGCTGGGAGGGGAGTTTTAATTTATTTTACTAGGGGCTGGTGAGTTTAATTAACCAGGTATGGTTTGAATACACAGGTAATTCATTAGACTAAAGCCACATTTGAATCCAGATGGTCATTTTGCTTGTTAATACTGAAAGACTTGCTCATGTGCTGAGCTTAAGAGCACATGAAATCCCATGTCAAATCTGTTTTGCCCATGATGGTAATGGGTGTATGACCTCTCCCTGTCCTTAACTCATGAGCCTTTTGTTGTATTTTCTTTCCCCATCAAACTGAGGAGGGAAGAGAGAGAGAGAGGGGCTTTGGTGGGCACGTGGCATCTGGCCAGTGTTAGCTAGTCACACAGAAAAGTTGGAAAGGAATTATTTAGAAGGGCATGTAGTGGTAGGGCACAAAAGGGTGAATGGCTTTAAACTGAAGGAAAATAGGTTTAGATTAGCAAGCAGGAAGAAATTCTTCACTTTGAGCATGGTGAGACACAGAAATGGGTTTCCCAGAGAAGCTGTGGGTGCCCCATCCCTGTCTGGAAGTGTTCAAGTCCAGGTTGGTCTGGGCTTTGAGTGATTTAGTGAAAGGTATCCATAGCCATGGCAGGAGTATTAGAACTGGAGGATACTTTAAATCCTTTCCACCACAAGTCATGATTCTCTAATACTAATGGCATTGTCAAGGGATTTATCACAAAGTTCCCTATTGCAATAAGGAGCAGACATTCCCATTAAGTGAACCTGATTAAGTACATTAGTTCAGCATCTGACTATTTTTCCAGTAAGGTGCGAAGAGGGGAAAAGGTACAGAAGGCAAGGCTACAGCAACATGCAAACATGTTTTTTTTTTTATATCCCAGGTATTACAGGAGGGGTACCCATGAAATCCCTGAAACAGCTGATAGCAGAGAGCCTTCACCCCATCCTCCTCTGCAGACATCCAGCATGGCATAAGGAAAACATGTCATGGGCAAAGGTCTCCAGAAAACTGGTGCAGTCTGTAGGCATCCAGTGGGTTTACAGTTCCAACTTACTGTACCTGAATTAAAAGTAAGTTTGAGCGGGGTCTCCAGATCTTTATCTGCTGGCCACCAAAGAGCTGGAGTTGCCCTTCATAAGAAGGTAATGGTTGCCCACTTGGTGTTTTAGTTGGGACATCCTAGATATTCTGATGCTGTTCTAAAGTAGCTCCCCCAGGGAGAGATTCTTTATCTCTTCCCTGCCTTCAAAGACCTTCTCCAGAAGAAAATCTGAGATAGCTCTCCCTGCTCCCTTCTGCCTGTTACCAACAGTTATATAGCTACTTGTGTTTCTATCAGTCACAATTTTTCCCAGTTTCTAAAATATTTCTGTCTCTTCCTACAGCTTACTAGGCCTAGTCCACACTTCCAAATTTATATCCTATTTGAAGCCTTATTAAATGTGAATCTGACTGAGAAATCTCAAATGTTGAGTGCCTTTAAATTCAAGACTTTATTTTAGAATTGCTGTTCTGCTAAACTGTAAAAAAAAAAATCTATCTGAAATTACACAGAATTTTAAAAAAGATATATTAATGCCATGATTGGTAATTGCACAGATGTAATATGAGTGGCAGTACTAACATCAGCACAAAATCAACATGCATCCTATCAGAATCCACTTGCACAGACTGTATTCTTTAAACTGCTCATTTTCCTCCTCTCCAGACACACTGAAATAATTGTTTTAATAATTAGCATCAAAAAGCCTGAACTTTAAAAAAACACAATAAGTATACAAGTAAAACAATCCACATAAAAGACAAAAAGCATTTGTTCTTTCATTAGATTGACTTTTGCTTAGATGCACTTAAAATACCACATCATAAAATGTATATGAGGAGATCATCTATTGAATGAACAATTAAAAAATTTTCTCTTTCTTTATTTTTTTTGTATAGGACTAGCTACTCCACAAACCACTTGGCCAAACAACCTGTTGGAGTACTTCCAGGACGCATCCACCAAAATATCAAAGCCTGTAATTACACTTTCATCGTATGTTCCAACTCATCCAAGAATAGTCAAGAAACATTAAAGACAACAATCTCATCTGAAGCTAATTAGTGACAACTAGCTCAATACTGCCTCTAGAACTCATCATCTTTGATTTGATTCTTTTAAGAGCAGTCTCATCAGTTCCCATGTATCTCAAAGTATTTCTTGAAAGGGTTATAATTTAGTGGCAATGAATTCCAGGTCCTGGGTTTCTGAAATTTTTGTAACTTTGCTGTCACAATAGGTTCTTCATAGTTGGTCCAAGTTTGATCATAACTGTAATGATGAAATGATTGGTTGAGGGAGAGAAAGGAAAAAATATGAAAAAAGAAAGACTGCTGAGTTAATAAAAAATTGGGTGGAATTTTGACCCAGAAAATAAAATAAAAAAAAACCAACAATTTCCAATCAAATATATTTTATGATTTCTTCTCCTGTTAAAAATTTCAGCATATTTGATAACTTTATTTTTACTCACAAATCATTGTTTATTAAAAAGAGAAAGTACTGTTGCTTGCACTTTAGAGCTAGGGAAATGAGGCACTTTGGAAAACTACAGTAGAACAAGGACTTTTAGCCTGGTTTCCAAACTATCAAATTTGTCTTCTAAATACTAAAAATCCTTTCCTATTGGTGTTTTTAAACAGCAGCTGCACTAACTGCAGGCTAACCACATTCTGGCTGAAGCTGTGCTGGAAACTAGATTGATTAAACCAGTGGAAATATTGCTGAAGAGATTTCCCTAACTAACATGGTCAGCTAATTTTCAGATTTTTCTCCTCAAGAGAGATGGCAGACAAGCTACTTCAATGAGAAATATTTCTACAAGTATTAATCAACTTTTCCATAGAATCAGTATTTTGTTCAAAATATAATAAAATGGAAAAAAAAAGTCAATAATACTGCAGTGCTTTTGAAAGCCTCACTTTTCCCCTTGGTGATTCCTTTGGCTAAAATATTTTACTGAAGCAAAGCACACATTTTGGTCTAACTAGTGGAACAGAACTCGTGCAGACCACTCTCCTCCCCCAGGTGGGAGGAAATCTCAGCAGGTCACTGACCAACTATTGTCTTCTACATAAAACACAAATAAAAGGCACTCTAAGAAGCACTGGGTGGCAGCAAGGCACACTGAAGACAGTCCTGAAAAGCTTCTGAAACTGGCTGTTCTTCAGTGTTTGGTCTATACTCTGCTGAACCACAGTCCTGTAACTGAGACATACCAAACACTCTGTTTTCTAAAATTTTTTGTACCAGAAACCCTTCTGCACTGAGATGAGCCTCACGTCCTTGCACTTTCACATCTGAAGATACACATAAGCTTTGCTTAACTGCATGGCATGAGGCTTCCTTTAAGGTAGTAAATGACAACACTAAGTCCCGCCTGGAATCCTAAGCCAAAAACGTAATGTAGGGGGGCATAGGACAGAAGCTTAGCCTTGTTAGTGTGGACTCAGGATTACCCTGGAGGTTCCAGGGCTATAAGATACTGGCAACCTGTGGTCAGTGACTAGCCAGGGGAGGGATGAGCCCTTGGGGGTTGGGTGAAACCAGCCAGGGGTAACCAAGAGAGCAAAGAACAAGTGTCAAACACATGTCAAAACCACCATATAGAATATCTCCAAATGCTGCGTGGGTCTACAAACCAGTCAAGAATTAGATAGGGGCAGACCATGCAAAAATGCCTGCAAGCAGATCCTAAAGTGAAGGGGAAAGATTTCTCCCAAGGGTGTATTTGGAATACTCAGGATGCAGATAAATCATCAGAAACTACCACTTCTGTCAAGACTGAAAATACTGACCTCCAGACCCAGAGTGCCAGTGGAAAGTACAACTTAAAAGAAAGAGATACATAACAAAAAACATACATAATTTTGTACATACTAGGAAATGTATGTATGCCTTATTTTATCCGCATTTACCTTGAAGTATAAGTGTCACTATTATTGTAACTGGAAAAATAAAAACCCTTTGACTGGACAATTAAGAGTTTAGTTATACTAATGATAAATTCTTGTCTTTGACTAGAAGGCGAGTTCTTTTTACCTACTGTAACATCTTGAATGTGACAAATCTGTGGGAATTCAAGGAACCTGCTCTGTAACTGGGATGCAACAACTTCCTAAGAGTAACATGCTCACTGGGTTCATCAAATTCAGGTTAATTCTTCCTTGGGGAGGGAGCAGGAGTGTTTTGGAACAGTCAGAGCATTTAATAGGCATCAGTTCAAAAGACATGATGCTTACAGGAGTAAAACCATTAACATCAGCATTTTCTCACCCTTACAGCCTCAGAAATGTTTCAAAGGTGATGGATTTCACATCAATACTGATCACTAGCTCACACAGCACTCAAAGCCCAGGCAGATGACAGATATCACAGAGCACCATTAACATATGGTGCTCATAAACTATACTGCTGCCCGCTCATATTTTGGGAAGTTTATGGTTATGTTCTACATGGAGTTATCTTGTCTAAAGGTATCACACAGATGGATCACAGCCATAAGATCTGCACCTAAGGAAAACCACTGGCCTCCTGGCCAGCTTCAGTTGTAATCAACGCTAAAGAAATCATGCTGTTTCCAGCACACTCAGCTACAGCTGAAGGGGCTCCATGAATTCCTCAAGGCTGCACAGTGCTACAAATGTCACAGCCTGAAAGGGAGAGGTCAGCCACAACCCTTACCCAAGGCTTTTTGCATCTCCTTTGCTTTGCTTGGGGCTGATGATCATTATTAGGCTTTCTGCCCTCCGAGTCCCCTTCGAGCAGGGTGGGCAGTCATCCACCCAGCACCTGCAAAGTTGTTTCAGCAAGAGAACCTGGCCAGACCTAGCACCTCAAAACTGAGACCCTGCTTGGTAAGTCAAAGGAGGTTTGCCAGGATTTTACACTGCACATCAGGTGCTGCCAATTAAAAAGTCCCAAAATAGTAGAATTCATGCAATTATATGAATAATAATAATAATATAATGTGTAAGTTAAGAATAAGACCCTGAATTCATTAGTAATTTTATTGAATAAATGGAAAATATGGATCAACAGTGGAAACTGATATCTAACATGACTTTTAGTTATGATTTTGGAGTAGGAATTCTAAACATTGGAGGGGGTTTTTAGAATAAGACTTTATTAACTGAAAATCAAATTCTCTAGCAATTGCTCATTTTTTCTTTTACCCTTTGTTTTATTGTTGGACTAAGGCAGAGCAAATTTTGCCAAGAAAGGGTAAGATCCTGTATAATATAGCTGCTCTAGGGATAGTAAGAGGTTATATAAATCCTCCCAAAGGAAGGGATTTGTATTTTTTTTGTGGAACTATAAACATAAAGCAAATGGAATTGCTTAAGAGTTGCTATTTGCCCCGTTGGTTCTTGTTCATCTTGTAAACTAAATGCAATAAAAGAACAAAGACTATTTTCCATTTTTTAAAGATTGTTTCTCCATCAGAGCTATTCAGAAACAATTTATTTTCCAGTTGGTGAATTCAGATTGAGGAGGTTTCTGTCTCTCCTTCTTATACTTGGCACAACTAGTCCATTTTTGAAAAATACAGTATCATGTCAATGCCTTTCACTTTAGTGCAAGGTAAAGAACTGAACTTTGCCTGCTGAGGAAAATAAACAATATATTTTAGAAAATTGCTAAAGGAAATTTTGAAATAATTAATATATTCCTTTAGAGAAGCTCTCAAGGAAAGATTTTAAGATAGAAAACACAGTGAAGAAATTTAAAAACTTATTCCTAATTTACTTGAGCCAGCAAGTATTCCTTAAACAAAACAAGTAACCTACATTACAAATAATTTAATAAGAGCTGCTGAGAGCTTTCTACCAGAAAAAAAAAAAAAAAAAAAAAAAAAAAAAAAAAAAAGGGATTTCTTTATGTACTGATTGTGGAACAGGATTGGTATTTTAGATAGTAACTAGGGTCTTTTGCAATCAGATTGTGATTATTTCAGACTATTGTAAAAATTTATTAAGCCTTCATATACATTTTCTTCTTTTGTGTGTATGGACAAAGCAAAAGTGACACTGAGGCAATGAGAATGAATTTATAGTGCTTCATTAGTAACCCATGTCATCTTGGGAAAAAAAGGGCAGATGCTGATCACGCAGTTCACTCCCCTGGGTTCTCCTGGTTTGTTTTAACCAAGTAAATGTATTGATGGAAATGGAGAATCTTTAGAGAAAGGAGGAAAATGTGCAGGAGTTATCCATCATGTAGAACTGTGAGGAAAACAAATATTTTTGCTACTTACAAGAATTCTACAGAAAACACATTTTCCTCCCTACAAGTAGGAACATGTGCAGCACTCCCTGTTCTTGAGACACATATCAGAGTAATTTAAAGGAAAACATCCCAAAATTTATCCTCATTGGCATATGCTATTTGGTCTCCTTAGGCTATTTTTAAAAAATACTTGTGATGATACCCAGTAAAATTATGCATGTTGAATATAGTTCTATACCAAACCACTCAGGAAAACTTCTGGCCCTTGTGAGTTCTGCTTTATCCCTTTGTATCCCTTTATTGGGCTGACACATTAATTCACATCATGTACACAATTAAGCCAAGTGAGAAGTAGGGAGGTTTTCACAAGGCACACTACTGGACTCAGTATGTTCATATATTTTTTAAAGCTAAAATGTCACACACCTTTCCCAGATATACCTTGAGAAAAGAAAATAATTTTTGATTCAATTAGTTGCAGAAACATCTTGCAACCTCTTTGCAACAATTTGTTATGACCTTTCATAAATCAGAACAGTGTTGTTTAGCAGCCAATGAAAACATCTGTCAGAAGACAAAGAAATTAGTCCACACTCACATGCAAAGATGATTAAAATCAAATTCAGACATTAATAATTGATCCCAGGTGTCCCTCTATTCTTTGACCCATAGTTGTCAGTTGTCACTGATGTAGTTAGATGGTTAGAAAGCTTTTTATTTTTTTCCGTGGTGATTTGGCAAGGTTCTAAAAGCTTTTAAGAGTCAAATCTAGGAATTCATGCAATAAATATCATTGTTGTAGAAGCCACAATAATTAAAACCTTTTCCCAAGAATTTTAAATCATCTTAATCTGGAGTATTATAGACCATAAAAATAGTAAGTGTTTGGGGATAACATTGTCTGCACTTTTTCTTTGGAAATTTTGAAACAGACATTGGAGATGGGTTGCAAAGTCAGCAGTATATTTTGATTATTCAGATGTGCAAATACTCAAGATGACATGTTTTTTTTTTTCTTTCCACAAAACACAGGCACTTTAACAGCTGAAAAACAGTAATACTCAAGTTCATCAGCTAAGAAGACCTATGGCTCCATAACAGGCTTTCTTAATTATTGGAACTATGGCATTTTTTAACCATTTCTCTTCATCTTTTAGAAAACAGATCAACCTGATATACACAGAGGCTACTAATATCTACTGTTCAAATTTCAAAAGGCATCTCCCATCACTATACATGGAAAGGAGGAGAGTGGGAAAGTCTGTAAGGAGGCTCTGCTTTTGAGTCAGCAATGAGTAACCACTGCTCTCAGTTCAACGTTTTGGGTTGATAAAGAGTTATAAACCGGTCACCAAAACAGCAGTCAAGATGTTACTGGACATTAAATGAAAAATGCACAAACTAGCAGTCAATTAAGAATTGTCAGAGTCTTTTTTTTACTATCCACACTTAGATGAAGATTGTTTACTTTTAGACACATGCCGTGAGGCATCACCACCAGGATGCCACCACGCTCAGACACAAAGACTCTTGTTACAACAGAGACAGCTAACCCAGCAAAGAGACTGGGTCCACAGGGTGACCCTTGTGGTGATGCAGCTCCCAGTTTCATTTTGTACTGCATCATATATTCAGGGCATCCTCTCAGCCCATAACTTAAAATTAAGAGTTTGTAGAAACGAGCCTTAAAATGCTCATTTCCCTTTATAAGGAAGTCTCTTCCTGACACACACACACATAAAAAAAGCATGGATGTAGAATAAGTCATCCAGGGATAGAAAAATGGCAGTCCTCAGCACACAGTGGCACTGTAATAAGCTTTACCATCACATTATGTTTTCTCTAGTTACATTGCCAGCTGAGGCAATGTGTTGTCTTTCCTACTTTTCCCAGATTTCTTCACAGGAAACCTACAACCCACTATATCTGAGAATAGGAGGCTGTACCCAGACAAAAGAGAAGACCCAATTAACAGTCGAAGGCCAAAGAACCAACACTTCTAAGCCACAAAAAAAATGATGCATCATAGTTGTGTCAAAGGTACTCGATATGTTTAGTTAATGCAGAGGGGAAAAAGAAAAGTTTTGTTGACAGGTGAACTTCTGAAATTTTCTTTTGCCCCAAAGGCCACACACCCACAAAAGCACTCCAGAAAACAGCAGCAGAAAAAGACTTAATGTAGGAAGCATTCTGTTGCATCAGATGCCATCGTGGCTTATTTAGAAGAGGGGTATCTATGTCTTCACAGAAATACTTGGTTGCTCTTGCAATAAAAGAATAAGCACAAGGTTGCATGACGATTTTAACTCACTACCTCCTAACATCAGTCAGGACTATGCTGGCAGCTCCCAGGCTCCTTTGTTTTCCATATCAAGCTGGAACTTGATACAAAGAGGCAAATTTCCATGATGTAATTAAAATATTGCTGGAAATAAGATTTTTCACATACTTCATCAAGCTTAAAAGCAGAGACATTCAAACAGGCTGCATCTTTTTAACTCTTGGATAAGATGCAGTCTTTTTTTCTACCAGTTCTCATTATTATCCATGCAGAAATTTTCTACAATTACCATTACATTAAATTAAGTCCATAATCTTTCTGCTATGATCAAAGTACATGCAGATGTTGAGATTGTATAAGGCATGGTCTGCAAAAAATGGGATGGGAGGCGAAGCAAAATCACATCATTATAAACCAGATAATTAGTAACAAAGAGGTTACCTGCTCTCAAGATACTATCATTTCCATCTAATTTAACTTACTCTTGATTATTTTACAAAAGAAAATGTCCTGGGTCTCAAAAAACATTTGTCACCATCTTTTGCCTTTGGAAGAAGTCACCCAAACAAATATTTATTTTCAAAAATCATAGTCTTCTGAGTCATATCATCTAAATGAGATCCCTCCATAGCATTTCTAACCCTCTCTGTTGTTATCTATGAGACTGTTATGATACTTTTCAGTAACTGAGGACAGTATTTTTCCAGAAGCACCACTAGAGTTCATGTTAACTATTTTTAATGATTTTTATTTTACAGTTCAGAAAAGGCCTGTAGTACAGTATGGAAGTATTTAGCATGCACACAAGAGTTAGGTATTTCACCCTTTTTTCTTTTTAGTGCCTAATTGTTTTCAAATTCCTGACAGAGTAAATTAGTCAGAAAGAAAATCAAGGAAAAAAAATTGTACTGGCATTTGGTGTTCTGAAGGCCCTGTTCCTAATTTCCTCCATTCTTTCATGTAATAATAGCTTTGGTTAAGCCCCCGGATACATGGTAAATTGGACTGAGTTTGAGTTCTTCCTCTTAATAGCTTTCCTTGTAAAAAGGTCCAGTGCAAATAAATAAAATAGGTCACACTAATCCATAAGTTTTTGGAGAGGGGAAATCACAGAGTAAGAACTGATGAAAAGTTTACAAAAGATCACAACTTTAGAGAAAAGGTTCGTTCAGTTCTCTGCTCATCTCCTGTGCGATGCACGATGATGATCCACACCCACCAAGGTGTGCATGCAGAGCAAAGCACTACTGGCTCTCCTTTCCTGTGACTCCTTATATTTGGAAGATAATTAGGACTTGAACAGCCATGACTAAGTAGGTGACAGATTACTTTGGATGCTTTTTTAGAACGTGGGGTGGCTTTGCAGGCCAGGCTAAGAATGAGAAACATCTTCCCACAACCAGCACGGGGAGCAGGTAGACAGTAGTGAAACTTCTAACCATAGATGCTGAGAATTCAGTCTGAAGGTTGAGATTTCAGTTGTTGACAGGAGCTAAATCTTACTGCATTTTCAATTAAGTCCCTAAGTGTTTCCAATTGTTATGCTAATATAGACAACATTAGCATACCAAGTTAAGAAAAATATACATATATATTATAGACACATCTACAGTAAGTCACTAGAGCACCATAATTCTCACCATTCTCACAATTCTGAGGAGGTGTCCCTGCAGGTAACACATCAAAATCTTGTATTTACATAATATGTGTTATTTTCCCCAGTTTTAACCTCCATTTTCCTCCTGTAATGATTATTTTCTTACCCACCCTTGTCCTGACCGCCTTAGTAACTTATTACCTATGTTCTTTACTTTGTCTATAAACATGGATGCAGTTTTGGTCCATCAAATTGCTTGAGTTTTCTTAGTAGCGCTGCACCTGCAGAGTTTACAGTCTCCTACAATCTGCTGCTGCTAGAAGTTATCCTCCCACTGGTCAGCCTGTAGGAGAATTCTCCAACTACTTCCAATCAACATGAGACAGATTACCAAAGACACACAATTTGAACTAATTAACCTAGCATAGATCCTTTTTGCTTAACCAGGTGTGGGGTCATCCACATGACCAACTTAGCTGGCAGCTGTGAAAAAGTGAAAACCTCTGGGAGGAAGGATGTGATGAGCAGCCAGTAACCATTGTACTTCCTCTTCCAGCTGCATCCACAGCTCTCTCTCTAAAAAACAGTCCTGATCCCCCTTGCAAAGGGTCACTCTTTCCTCTGCAGACTAAGGCAACACACAGTCATTACTAGCAGCATGAAACCTGAGAAGATCAACTCCAGTATATCTTTTCCTTATGCTGTCCCAACTACCCTTACCAGTCTCTGAGGGCTGGCTATAACTTGGCATTTGTAGGCCATCTGTTTTCTCCTCTGTTTGTGCACCATCAACACCATTAGATTGTTCCTCTTCTAAATGCTGTGTTCTACCCAAGTTTCCATAACTCTGCCCTGACAGTCTTCACCCTGTTCCAGCTAAGCAGCATTGAGTAAATGAGAATGTTTGGGTGCCTTCACACAACGATGTGTGGTCACTCCCTGGGACAACCTCCTTCACCTGTTCAATTAGGCTGAGAATAATTGGAAACAAAACTTGTACTGAAGGTTCTTTTTAAATACCAGCTGCTCCAAGGTCCATAATTCAGGCATCCCTGAAGCATTACCATGCCTATGTTGGCTGAAATATCCTCTGAAAATAGGCTCCTGGCAGTTTTCTTCTCTACCTTTGCAACGTGTCATATTTTATGCTTGAGTGCCTTAGTACTGAAATACAGTACACTTGAAAACAGTTATGCCAAATTTTTAATTAAAAGCCCCTTTTTGTTACTTCCAATTAGGTAGGAGAGCAAAAAAATCTCCTTTTCCCACTTATAGAAACTCCTGGTTTCGCCTCTATTTTTACAAGAAACACAAAGATATTGCAAAGTGTGCCCCAAATGTGTCATCATCCCATAAAATTCCACATGTGCAAAAACCAGCCCTAAAATAAAGATACTATACTGACAAAGTTATAGCCAGAGGGAGGAAACAAAAGGTAGTGAGGTACAAGAATATTGTTACTAGCTATTGAAGGAGAGTCCAGGGTATATTTCAGAAGTTCAAGAATCAAATTGCCGGGCCAATATAATAACAGAATTTCCAAGTGCATCCAAATGAGTTTTTATTTCATCTTGAGCGAGTCCTGTGACTGTACCTCTTCAGGTCCACTACAACACTTCCAACAACATGAACCTTTTGTTCTGAAAACCAGAGGAGGAAAGACCTGGAATACATCTATGCAACATGAAAGTTGGGAGGAGACCCAAGCGGTGTGAGCTGCACAGGAAAAGAACAGAGTCTTTGATGGGTTTTGAACAACCACAGGTGTGGTGGCATGAATTCCTAGTAGGATTTGTGCATTTGTAGCAAGAAAGACCTTGAAGAACCAAATTTAATTGTCAAATAGTCTAGAGGAAGACTATTTCTCAAAACACATAATTACATAACCATATATGATTTACAGATGGTGAAAAAGTACAGCACCTGTCACAGACTTTGCTAAGCCAAAGCCTAAATATGTTTATCCTTCATAACATGTTTTTGACAAATCTTTTTTAACTCTAGGTCCACTGCCAAATGTGAGGACTAATCCTTTCACCAGAAAAATAGACGGAAGTCTTTACAACATTGTCATCAAACCAATGTTTACCAGCTGAGGAGAAATCCAGTGCTCTGGAGGGCATTAGTCCTGCTGACAGAAAAAAACAGGTAAGGTGTGTGAAAAAAAATGTGCTATGAATTCAAGTGATCATTGTACTGCTTTAAACACTGGTACCAACATGAATTATTTCAGTTAGATGAACAAGATAAGCGTTAAATATTTTCCTCCAAGTTTTCTTCAATGTTCAAAGCACTGAAAGGTCTTCATAAGGTATGAACTAGCAGGATTATGGACATAGACTAAGCAAGTGGTGCAGCATGGTAGAAATGCATCCATAAAGAGAAGCAGCTGGTGGTGAAGATGAGATACCCACAGTGTTGGACATCCAGTGACTTCTGGTGCCCAGCAGTCTGGTCCTGGGAGCCGAATGCCCACTAGCAGCTTGGAATGTATTTTTTTTGTTTAGTTGCAGCCAAAGGAATCCCACTAACATGCTGCCAGGCTGCCCCACAGAGCACAACAATGCAATTTCAATGTGGATGAGTGGATGACGTTTTTCAAAGCTCACCAGTATATTACTGGAAATGTTAAACACGGAGGAACATAAACCTAAGCCTTGTTTAGAACTTGTGACTCCAGGACACAAAATATACAACTTTCTTCTTCACTGATTGTGGGCCATCATGGCAGGCTTCTGGATTTCAGTGACAACTTCAGGAGCTCCCTTCACTCTGAACTGCAAGGCATTTTTATTTGGTATCTAATGTTAGTACTTTTTATCTGATACTATTTATTTACATGTTTTAAGAAATGGGAAAGTGTAGCTGAGGTGAAGACATGTGGCAAGAGTATTCCAGATGGTCTGAGCTGTAGGGGAAAGAAACTGGATTACACTGGTGTGTTACAGACCCGCTGGGAAGAAATTAAACTGAGTAAGTTAATGATAAATTATAAATGAAGTATGTGCCATGAATATTAACCACACACACTGTATACTTTCTGAAACTGTCTGTCTCCAGAAAAATAATTTTGTAGCCACAAGACAGCACCAGTTTATTTAGGGGACATGGGAACTCTGTAGGGAGTAGGAATCCTACAGAACTAAAGAAATTGTCCAGGGTTGTGAAAAACAGAAAATTATTCCTAACTTACACAGCACACTAAATAACAAAGACATTAAACTTTTATGGCACTCTTAGGGATGGATGGAAGCCCATTTCAATAGCAGATTTAATTCTCCCCAGTTACAAAACATCAAGATTTACATGAACCTAGGGAGGAGGAAAGCCAGGGAGATACAGAGGAAGCATCACATCCCAGTACAATATTAATTAATAAATAACAGAAGTGTCTTGAGACTCCAAAAATGTGGGTAGAAGTATTAATGTCAGTAAGAGATATTTTTGGAAAGGATACCTGTGTGACTTCAGAACAATGGGGTTTTTTAAGTGTTGGAATGAAACTTCCACATATCAACCATAAAAATGAAAAATAAGTTGTCACTTTAAATTTTCTTTCCTAGACAAGCACCTTATTTCAGACTCCACTGAGTGGAGAATCCTTTTTTTGAACTTTTTGAGGACATACAAGTGCACAGGTACTTCTTTAACCTGAAGTTCCCCATGCCTTAAAAAGTTTACTCAGTAATATCAGATATGAAGACAGTGCTGGCACAAAAAACTGAAAACAAAATGCTCCTGACAGCCTTTCTAAAGGCTCAAGTGTTTGTGGTCAGACACCTCCTGACATAAACATGTAACTTCTCAGATTTCCATTGTTCTGGCATGTGTACATGGTAAAGAGGGGAATACAGCCTTGGATGTCCTCACTGGCCAAGGAAGAGCAAAGAAGTCACCAACAACATCTGCCAGTGCCTGGCTCAGGAATAGGCATTAACTGCTTTTCCTGTTTTACCAGCAACAAAGGAGCCAAACCAACACTGGTCAGAGCACAAGATGTCAAGATTAACTGTGTGAGCAAGTTAATGAGTCAGGTGGGTGAGAACACCACCAAACCCACGTGCTTGCTGTTAGGAGCTAGGCGGAGCTGCTGGTGGTGATCATGCACAGCAGGTAAGAAGTGCCTGAGAAGCAACACAGGGAACAGACCTGGGACTAGTGTCAGACAGATTCCAGCAGTGGAGAAATCAATCACTTGCTACAGTGCTAGACTTCACTGAGGCAAGAATAAAGTTCAATACATATTTTGACTTTTATTTTTAGAATATTACCTTGCCTTTCTCTGCATTACATCCTTATTTAAGACATCCAGAAAATTATGCTCTGGCCCTGTGCCTCAAAAGTCACACATAAAACCTACTATAAACTTCTACTCTGCTCTAAAAGTTCCAGCAATGACAGTTTCAAGGCAGAAATTGAAGGACAGGTTTCCAGATACATGGAATATTATATGACTTATATCATTGGCGTAAAGGGATAAAAATGCAAAGCAGTAGTATTTCCTTTAAGAATTAAAAGCCTGAAAAAGTCAGAATATGTAGTTTACAAGGTTGTCAATCATGCAAGAAAGTCCCTAAAAAGAAGGAATATATCGTGAGTAAAAGTCATATGAAGTATTAATGAAGTAACTTCCCCCTTACTTCTCCTGAAAAAAATAATCTTATCTAGGTACACAGAAGAACACAGGATAAGGGGACAAAAGCTACGTATTTAACTCCACTTTGCAAATACCCAAATTTTTTTGTTGTGTTATTTGGGTTTTTCTTTTTTCCCTTGTAATTTAGCTTTGGAAACAGCTAGGCATTCTAGCATCAGTTTACTCAAAATGTCTGCTTCAGCATGGGAAGATAATAGCTGTTTTCTCTTATTGTCTATGCTATGAAAACTTCTACAGATATTTTGTATCTGCAAAATTCTTTGAAGTTTGTTGAAAATACTGTAGCTCTTTGAAGAAGGATCTCAAATTTAGAAATGAAATTGCACTAATAATAAGGAAGTCTTGTCAAAATAACAAGAAAGCATGCTATCCCTTAAATATAATTTTCCCCTGCATATACAGCCAAATAGAAGGATGATTATAGAATTTCCTGCTGCAATAACTTAACCTAGCCAGCACCAGTGCAGATTATCCAGTAGCATTCAGGGCTGTGATGACTTGGCAACTGGTGGTATGCCACACACGCTCGGATGGTCGGCAAGACCTGGAGCTTCTGTTGCAGCATCCTGAAGTCCTGTCATCATTGTCTACAGCTGGCCCTAAAAACAGGGAACAAACCCTTTGGAATGCCATGTGATAATTTTTTTCAGAGCATCTGCTGTGTAGAGCCATTCCTATACCAGGAAAAAAAAAAACCAAACAATGAAACAAACAAAAACAAGGCTAAAAACAGAGAAGAAAAACAGATTACTTAGGCTGGCAGTGGTTTAAAACCTATCCCTATCATCCTGAAGCTGGAAAGCGACAACAAGCACAAATTCAGGCAGCTCTAAGTTAGGCAGCAGAGCCAGGGTGAGCAGAGGGGGAGGCTTGGCTGTGCAGCAGCCCAAACTCACTGTGCTGAGTGTCTGGCTGGGGAACCTGCATCTGCAGCCTCTGGGGATGTAAGTAGCTCAAAAGGCCACACACAGCTTTTACTGGATAAAGTTTATGGTGAGCTGTGCTCAACTATCCTATTTTCCAGGGACATCAGCGCTCAATAACTACTTAACTTTTCACCTGTTCACTCCTTGTCACTCTTCAAAAGAAGTTCTAATGCCACCTAATGCATACTGGCTAGCAGATACAGAGTGTGTGTATCCTGGCAGGGATAAGCTAAGTGAGTTGAAACAAATGAGGTGTTGCAGTGTATGACACAGGAAATCAGGCAAATGATTAATAGCCCAATGAAAGATTATCCTCATCTGATATTTCTACACTTGAGTGAAATCCATCCCAGCTGCAATTTAATGTAATGGTTGTCTCTTTGGAGCTCCTAACAACTATGCCTCAAGTTCTTTTGTAATTGTTTGCATTGATTTTCCAGTAACATTTAAGAATTAGCATAAAAATGCCTTAGAATCCTAAGGATTTTTAGCTGAAGGGTTCAAAATAGTTTGTTTTCCAAGTTCAGATACCATAGAATGTAGCAAAACCCTCTAGCTATAGCAAAGAGAAAGGCTGCTGCTCAAGCGGCAATGAAGACTTACTTCAAGGCTAAACTCCTTTCTCTAGCTTAAAAAAGTTGCCAATGGCAACAATGTCAGCATCAGTCAGACCAGGGAGAGGAGAAAAAATGCCTCTCTTAAGTCTAACCACCAAACACCAGAGCTTTTGTAAAGATGGGCCATGTCTCATGTGCAACTTGCTATTCAAACTTGGTATTCGTAGATGAATTATTAAGCATCTTGTGCCTGCAGTCACCAAAGGTTACAGGAAATTTTCTGTCCTTTCTCCATTCATTTATCACTGTTTCAGTAAGCTTCTGAAAAAAAAAAAAAATCAGTATCTCTTACTACAGCAAAAAAATTATTTTCCGTAATTCTCTATTCTCATTACAGGGAAAAATGCAAGAAAATGCACTGTAAAAATCCTTTACTGAAACGACTAGTCTTGTGATATACATGGGATAATCAGGGGAAAACTCGTCATTAACAAGTCATCATAAGAACTCTGAATTCTTGTAAGATCTATTACTCCTTTTCACCAGTTTTTCCATGCCCATGTCCTTTGATAGAGCAGAAGGAGTTCATTATTTTCTAATATACAAGGCGGGAGGGAAGGAACAAAAAAAACTGATAGAAAAGAGAAGATCCACAGGAGAGTGTCAAGATGTGGTGATGTTCAGCTCATACAGGAAGTTCAGAAGGTCAGTTTATAGGGACAAATGGTCCCACTACTGCAAAAAACCCTGTTTCTACAGGGGGAAATAATCTGATTGCTTGATCAGTTATTCAGGGTGGCAGCTCAAATCTTCCTCCTTTTCCTTCCTTTTTCCATTACACTTCGTGCACCTTTTGATACATTGATAATTGCACTTTATAGCAGGTGTCCTGCCTTACGGTCAACTTCCTAAGGAAAAGCCCAAGGAAAACATCTGACAAACCTGAAGACATAAAATTTTTGGTACCTTTGGTGGGGAATCTTAGGGGAACACACTTTCAAGCTGTGCCTCCCACCTCTCACTTGAGTGGAAAGACTCAAGGAGAAAAGACTTAAAGACAAGCTTCTCCAGGGAGCTGAATACTGCACCTGCAATAAGTGCAGAGAGAATGCTTTATGTCAGTGAAGTTATTAAGACCTTTGCAAACATTCTTGTAACCACAGTCCTGGTGGAATTTTTTTTTTTTTTTCTGTTTGTTGGTTTGTGGAGGCTTTCTCCTCATTTCCCTTTGTCCTTTATCTTTCAGATTGAGTGGGGAGTAAAATAATGAGCTTGGTATTCAGTGGATTTAAAGATAAACTATTAATAGACAATAGGGATGAGACTTAGATTTAAAGATAAAGTATTAATAAATAATGTGGAGGAGGTTTGGACTAAATGCCATAGAGGAATGGAGGTTCCTTTGAAAAGCATTCCATACTAATAATTTTTCTTACAGTTAAAGAAATGGTATGATCCTTTCAGTTAACCTCTGAATATAACTAGCCATCATCATTCCTATCTCTAATTTCTTTATCTGACCTTTCAGAAACCAATCATAAGAACAGTGATGATGCACCCTGTCATAGCTGGGAGCAAGAAATAGTCCCCATGGTCACTACTCTTCTATCCACATGCTATTTAGTAAACTTGTCCCTCTTTGGGGGGAAAAAAGGAATCTTACAGCATCACAACATTTTCATGGAAATTTTGTAGCATTTTCTTTTCTGAGGTTTTGCCTTAACACTCAACAGTCAGATGAAGAAAAGCAAGTAGAAAACTAAACAGAAAATGTATCCATTCTTCCTATGTTCTGTCTTATGACTGGGTGTGTCTTCAGTTGTTACATTCACACTACTTTTTTAAAGCACCTTTCTGTAAGTGCTTCTGACTTCCTTTAAAAAATTCAAATTTACTCTTCATTGTGGAAAACTAATCTTTCTTAGTCAATAGGATACTCCATTTACCTCAGCCCTTTAAATCATTCTATCCTCCAGGTGGAACTACCAGGTTTCCAGATCTAATTTCAGAGAATTGTGGGTTGGATATTTTATGAGCAAGGACTTTAGCAGGTTGAACAAAGCTGAGGAAAGGAAGTTCTGTAGACCAATATTTCAGCTACTTCTTCATAAGGCATACAGCCAAAACATTCATCTGCAGAACCTCCTTCCTAGTTATAGTGAGATTTACCCCGGAGTGTTTGCAGTGATAGATAGAGCTTTCAAGAGACCAACTCTCACTCATAGTCTCAAAGGCAAGGAATGAGAACTACAAACAATATATATAATCCACACCATGGACATCTGTACTGTGGGAACTCAAAATGTCTCTCAGACATTTTTAGAGGTTCCAGGCCTTGGTCAGAGGCATTCTAGACCCTGGCAGACAGCTGAAAAACAGTTGTGATTTTGAGTTTGAGCCATGGAATGAATTGCCAACTTTGGAGGTGGAACAAGCAATCACAAAAGGTTAGATAGTATAGTAAAAGTAGTTACAAAGTAGAGGGGAAATTTTTTTAGTATTGTACAGGGGGGTTTTAGCACATGTAGAGGGGGGTTTTCACTTTGTACATGGGGGTCAGAAGTTCTAAGATGGAGGAAAGTGGGCTGATCCTGTTCTTCCTCCTTCTTTTTCCTTACCTCCATGTTCTTGGTGATGTTGGCACTCACAGATTGGTTTAGAGTAGAAAAACACTTGGCAACGTAGGTAGTAGGTATTGGGGAATAATTGTAAACACGTTATATGTAATATATCTTATAAAAGATAGCAGCAGCCCTGGGCGGAGGGAGAGACGAAGAAGACAGCAGACAGAGAGGATGTCAGGGTGTGTGTGCCTCTACCCAGGCCACTGATCAAATAGCCGCAGTCCAAGAACATAATCTGTTAGATAACTAGCAATAAACTGCCTTGAGACCGAACAGCTAAGCCTGCGGAGTTTTTCTTTGGAAGCACGGGTTGGAGGAGGAATTTCACCACCACATGAGACCCCAGAGCAAGGCCGGGGTTCTCACATGTACCCAGTATCTTTGCAAGTTTTCTTCACTGTCTTTGACTGCTCATCTTTCTCAAGCATTTTTCAAGAACCAGCCACCTTTGCTGGGGAATTCCCCCTCTTCTGTTCCTTGTGAAGATACAGGTGGCAATGACAACATTGCTGTTCACATAGGCTTTGGATAGTGAGTGTTCATTGTTTTAATAAAGGAAAAAATATTGAAGGGTACCTTTCATAATTTTTTGCATGTTTATTATGGGAATAATTACCACTCAAAGAAGTAAGTGTGTTTCTGACATTTATGATACAAAAGTGACATTTATGCTACAATTTTCACTTTTCAAAAAAAAAAAGGGAAGCACTTGAGTCTTATCTCACTACCCATAATTTAAATTGCTCCTAAAAAGTATTCTCTGGTTTTGGATGAAATATTTGAATTTTAACATTTAAGGTCCAGCATGAGTTTTGCACTGAGCTTACACTGAGTCTGTTTTACCGATTCTGGTGGAATTATTCCATCTTTCAGTAAATATGATATCAGCATCAAAACAGAAAAAAATTGTTTTTCTTGAGGAATATGGACCAATATCTAGATACTTTTCATTTCATATAATTAAAATCTATGTTAATAAACTAGTTTTTTAGATTAAAAGTTACTCTGCCTAGATTAGACCACAGATGGTGTCTCTGTCTTAAACAGAGTATGTATTTTGTAAGCAAAACATCTAATATTGTGGGTGAGGCACGATTACAGTGGAGACACTGTTAATTTAAGTGTCAAATGCTTTTAAGAGTTGAAAGTGTTCACTCATAACTGTTATGAATTCAGCATATGTTATAAATTATGTGCATATAATCTAAAAAACATATGAATTCTGTGTAATGTCTTCTTTCAATTAAGACATTAATTGGCCAACATGTTAAAAAAATCAGGAGTAGGATAGGTGAGGCTGCCTTCTGGTTTAAAAATAAAAAGAAATTTTAGAAGAATCAACCAAATGGTTCTCTGGTAAAATTGGTAAATTTAGTGGGAGAAGCAAGGGTGTCTGTTGTCTGATGTTTCAAAGTCATTCAAAATCAAAATAAATTTACACATGCATCACATCCTTGATAGTCTATAGTAGCTGAAAATTCAGATGGAAAGTCACAATAATTCCTTCATGGTGGGACTGGACAGCAACTGGATATTTTATCTTAATACCTTTTTTCTAACTTGATACCCTATCACTTTTTACTGTCCCATGTGGACTGTATAGCAGTCAAAGCCCATATAAAAGAGCAATGAATTTATAACACCTTCATTCTGCACCCATTCCTTACAAAAAAAAAAAAAAAAAAAGCCAAGTAGCTAAGAATATCAGCTATACCAATTTCAAATACTTTTAGTTCCCAAGGAAAACAACAATACTACAACCAAAACCACCTCATCTACACAAAAAGTCTACACCAAGGCTATACTACAGTTCCTTTCAAACATCCCAAGCAGCTTCTCTGCAGCTACCAGGGTTTGGCAAAGGCTGTTCAGCAATGACATTTCCTGGCAAAAGAAAAACTGGGCAAGAAGAATTGAACAGTGGTGAGTAGTACTTTATGATTCAGATGCAAATAAATTATATTAAAATCTGGAACACCAAATAAGAAGGAGCTGTAAATAAAGGTCATAAATGTTTCACATCAAGATATACACAAAGAAGCAGTAAAGCAATGTCATGTCTGCACTCTGTCCAAGCATACATTAAATGAACACTAAATTTTGTCATGTTGCTTTCCAAGGTATTAAACATAGCAAATAAATAAAAAAAATTATAGACCCTTCAGCCAATATAAGCATGTCAGATAAAGACTTCCCATCTACTGACCAAGCTAAATCACTGTCTTTATTTTCCAAAGTAGTTTATTCCTCTTTTCTGGCCATTTTCAAGTGTTTGCGAGTTACTGGTTTTCCCCAAAAAGGCAACATATGAAACAACACAAAAAAGACTGACCCTTGTGTTATTTTTGACTTTATGGAAACCAGAAAATGCTGATATAGTCACATTATGGCTTTGTCTCTTACAACTTGGAACTCCACAATGCACCTAAAGCTATTACTTTCTGTGGTCTAAGTCTCCCCTGAATGCAAACTTCAACAACCGTTAGCAAAGAAATAGTTGAGATTATGCTTTCTATGCTTTCTAAATGCTTTATAAGAATTTGAACTTGAAAAGATCCAAGTGTTGTTTTCTACTCAGGATATCACAATAAAAATCAATTATTAGGGAGAAAGAAAATGCCACCAAAACAACACTTACTGCAATAAGATTGACACTTGCAGTGTTTACGGAGGGGACAACGAACAGAAGTTAACTTCTCCCTAAGTCTAAAATGGGCAGTAAAACCTAAAAGCAAAGCCTGGGTCTTCCAATTCTCACTCCACTATCCAAGCCACTCAGTCTCAGTTGCCTTAATTCGATGCCTCAAAGAGAGGTCAAGGTACAGACTGCCTTTCAATCTAAAATATGCTGGAAAGAAGCTGAAGCAAATGTCAGCCTTAGTACAAGCAGGGCAGCCAATTGATGAATGAACTGAGGGGTTTGGACCCATATTTAATTGAACAGACCAAAAATCTCTTTCAATGGCCTTTGAATGAAATCTTTAGGGAGAAATCCTGGTTCTGCTTGAGAGAGTAGGAGCTTTGAGTTCCTTAAGCGATGAAGTCAACAGTTAAACAATGAAGCAAGCAGTCCAGAGTTTACCGCAGAAAATATTCAAGGCTTCTCACCTGCAAGTTCAGCTTTCACATTTAAATTCTACTGAGGATAGCTACAGTAGTCTGCCAATTCCAATTCGCAAAAAGGCAAACAGAGCCAGCCAGACTCCTTCTGTGCAATCTACTGGAGAGAGCATCACAAACTTTCTGTGTCTCACTTCCCATCCTCTGAAGTAGCAGACCACCACATCTGACTCACAGGCATAGCACAGGAATGACTCCAGTCACATTAGTGTAGGTGCTCAGGCTGCTATGGTAAGGACCACAAATAAACCTTATAAACAGAGAGGAGAAAAAACCTTCACATTTCTCTTGTTTACAGAGGAGACGCTATCCTGCTCTTCAGGAAGCCAATGATAAAACACTCACTGACGTCAACGGGGGTGCATTCAAAACTCAATTTAGGTTAAAATTGAGTCGTGTTCAAGTAGTAATTTTTGTCTTCCCCTTTGCCCTCTGTATAAAATTGAACAACTCCATCCTCACTAAATCATTCATGTTTGTCAGCTTCCTGCCTCTCCCTGCATGGTGGGATCCAAGCAGCCAAGCTGTTTATAGATACACATAGACTTACTTGTGTATGATTTTAATTTTCTACGGCTCTAGAGAAAAGCAAGGCTTGCCAGGGGTGGTTTCTGTCACTACAGGATTCACTCATTTTCTTCATTCCCATCATATTTGCAAAAGCAGGGGAAGCAATTTCAAACTAAGACTCCTGTGGGTGTGGCAGGACATAGAGTCCCTAAATATTTGTAAGATCTCCTATAAGCCTTCCACAGTTTGAAGAACTTTATTCAAAGATTTTCAAAAAACACTGGGATATCCACAGATACAAGAAAAGATTTTGTCAGATCCTCAAAAAAGGATAAAGCAACAAAGAGACATTCTCCTTTGATCTCAGAAGTAATTAGGTGCATAACCTTCTTGTTTAGAATTACTCTAAATCCTGTTTTCATGTATTTGCATCAATACTTATAAATCCCACAGAAAATACAGATTGTGGATCTCTGCCCCCACTGACTTTTGCTGAAGCATGGCTGGGCTCTTAAAAGTTTGTGTCAGTATTGCTAAATGGCCCTAAAGGGAAGATTTGGAAAGAATTGTTGCTACTGAGATACCAAACACTGACATCAGAGTTAAGCATGAATGCTCACCTTCAACATTCCATTTCAGTTCAGCAGCCATAGCTTCAAAAATTTATTTCCCAAATGCTTCAGTCCCATATGCATTCACCTAGAGATTTCCAACCACTCAGTAAGGTTCCACTATCTTATTTCCTTTGATTTATGAATCTCTTCAATAGGCAAGAATTGAGGAAAAGCCTGAGCATCTTGGAGAAAGTCAGAGAGATATAAATATACTTGCATTTGTTTCAGTATATGGCAGTTGCTGCTTGTTGAGTGAGCAAAAGTCCCAAGGACTACAGTAACTGGAAAAACTAATACAGGAACCAAAGGGGAGCAAAGCAGGAGAATTAGGAGAATAATTGACCAAATTAGGAGAATATTGACCAAATATACCTTTTTCTTTCTCACACATATCAATTTTTGATAATAATCAAAGAAAAAAATAGGTTTTATGTGTGAAAGGAAATTGAGCCTCTCTACCCAGTTTGTTGCATATTCATCTTTCTGTATAGTGTGTCATGGCTCTTTTAGAAGTCACTTATTGAAAATTTCAGTATTGTTTCATCTTAATATTGAGACCAAGTCACCTAAAATATATGACTTCCTGAATCGCTGCACAGGGTTCTTTGCCTCACAGAGATGTTACAGGGGTGGGCTCTTCCCCCTCGCCTTCCCAAATATTTTCTTTATTGTGATCTGAACTTCAGAGAAAGATCCAGGAGGGTAGCTGTGCATCAGTCGGGCCCCACGCTGGCTCTCCTCAGGGGTGGGGAGCAGGCACTCCAAAGCTATCCTGCATGGCAAGTGGGGTCTGTCCTAATTATTAACAGACTGACATAACAGGCACCAATCTGAAGATGATTAAGTCTCCCCTGACATCACTCCAAAAGACACTTACTCACCCTCCTTCAGCTTTCCCCTTCCTTTATAGGTGAAGAAAGGCCACAGCTAACATCACTGCTTCTGCAGTAAGGCCAAAAATTAGAGGGGAAAGTGATGGCTAACCACATAGCTCCATAGTATAAACTCTGTTAATGAGTATAAACCATTCCTAATGTACAGTTAATAGTTTCTGCTCCTGAAACTGCCAACATCTGTGATTTATCCTTTAGCTTACTTAACACGTTTCAAAGCCTTATCTTCAAGAAAACAGGGCAGATGAGTACTGCATCTATTATCTCAGATTAGTACTTAGCTTTGGATGCTTTTAGCTTATTCTCTATTAAAATAAAGCATGCCATGCTTGCTGCAGAGTGACCTGGGAGCCTCCAAGCACTGCAGTCTTCTCAGAGAGCACAGCTTTGTTCACAGTGCAGTGAAATGGATCTGATACGAGCAAACCATCAGTGAGATGTCCGGGAGAAACCTGTACAGCAGAGAAAGCCAGCTAAAGCTGAACACAGAGAATGCTTTGGCACACTGAATAATTTCTGCCCAGTCACATCAAAGAATATTCTCAGACAATCCAAAGGAAGTCAGTAGAAAGTCTGAAACTGAAACAGTGGGAGACCACAATATAAGCTGCTGGCATTTACGGAAATTGCAAACATAAATCAAATAAGAAAATAACACTTTAAAAATAATTTTGCTTATTAATAAAACATATTTCCATAATCCAGACCATACAGTGGTACAGGCAGAAACCCATCAGTTTTCACTTTCTCATTCAGGACAATTTATGGTGTCAAATAAAAAAACCCATTAAATTAAGGTAAGTGTCTAGTGAGTACAGCATTTTCTTTAGAGAAATATATACCAACAGATAAGTCTTAATGAAAATAGTTAAGCAGAAGACAATGAAGAGAGGTTTGTCACATGTCCACAATATTGTCAGAGAATTGCAGGTTCTCAAACTTCACTGAGTATTTTCCGGCAATGTACTTAGCATGTGACCTCTCTGTGGCTCCACAGTTTCCCCAACTGTTTTCATAGCTCATAAAAAGTTTAGGAAGTGTTTATAAAAACTGCTTGAGGAAACCGTGCCACAAAGAACTTGAGCTTCGCATCTCAGCAGTGCAGCTTTGATTTAGCTCTCTTCGACGGGATTTCATTTTGCAAATGCCCCACTAACATCTGCATGCAGGCCCTCTTGGGATAGCACCGAGACAGAGCGCAGTTTTATGTATATTACTTGGCCAAGTTCCTCCAGCATGTGATGGTTGACTTGCCTCCCTCATGAAATCACACATGCAAATGTTCCCCATGCATACACTTACTGATGGCCACTTTCAGTGATCTGTGTTGGGAAGAAATATTATGTCATAAACACCATTGCAACATCTGCGACGGATCCTTTTGGAACCCGACACGGCCCGCCAAGCCCAGAGAGCACTCTCACATCACAAGTCCATGACTGACGGTGCTTGACCTGCTGCCCTGCAAGCTCACCCCGGCTTTTTCATGCGTGCTCTAACAGCCAGCTTGGAAACACACAGCCAGAGAAGTGTCACAGACAAGCTCTCAGTATACAGCTCTCTAGAGAATGTTTGCAGAGTGCAACAATGAAACAAGATCATGCAAGAACAATGAGGTTTAAAACCAACATTTTACAATGCTTAATTAACTAAAACCAACATTCAGAGTGTTCTGGTGGAACTCTAGTCTTCAGCCACAGACTCATGACTTCCTGTGTCTTGGATATTCATTATCAATTATCAAGAGCCTTTGATTACACTCAGGATAAGGAGATTCACCCCTACAGAAAGACTTCATTGAATTTTTATACTGTAGCTTTCAAGTCAAATGTCACCAAGAATTCTACAAAATAAAGTAAGAAATCCTTCAGCCATAACATATTTTTCTTATAATTTAAGAAGAAAATTCTACTAGTAAGAAAGTAGTAGACATAGCTCTAGGAGACATATTTTAAATATAGCCATCATTAAACTCTTTCAAGTACAAAGGGAACATCACATGGCAAACTGATGGCTCTGACTACTTGTCTAAATAGTCATATACTCCACCAAGATCATCTTAAAAGAGTTAAGCAAAAAGCTCTTCAATCCTATTCATGTACCTGTCTCCATACACCTGAACTGGTTACTAAGATGTCTTGTGAAAAAAATACCAATACTATATGCAATAAAGTGTCACCAATAACTATGACAAAGATTTTATTCTCTTACTGGTAGAGATTAAGTATCCTTGAGCAAGACAAGCCCTATTTTCAATAAAAATAAATTATGGCATAGACATAAAACTTTTAGCACATATGTTTCACAACAGAACTTTTCCAGTTCAAGGCTGCTTTATATACTAAAATAATGTTATTCAAACCCAGGAATAAGTTCTGAGATTTTTGAATGTCTAGTTATGCATGCACATTCTCACCCCTGTTAATTAATTATCCACTCCTAAGCAGTAAATAAGAAGCAGTCACTACCCTTGAGGAAAAAGCAGGAGGTATGTATCAGGTGTTAGACATAAAAATCAGTCCCAACTGTTTATTTGGCTCCCAGGCTTTGCCCAGGAATGCAAAAGCAGCACTCAGTGGAAAACAGCTACCCTGTTCGTAGCTCTGAGGACCAGAAGACTCTTTAGGAGTTGTCAGAAAACACAGTACTGCATCTTTCTTTAGACTTCAAGTTGCAATTAAGGTCAAATCATTCAGATTTTAACTCCATCTAGACAGCCATGAAAAGGGACAGGCGAAAAATGACTGCCCTTCTACACAGTCTTGACATCATTTCAGAGGAATGAGTAAACCGTGCTTGTGACATTGAGAAGAAATTGTAGCATGGCCTGAGAATCTTTTTTTTTAAAGTCAGTTCCACTAAAATTTTAAGAAACCTCTTATTGGCTACCTTTAATCAAAAAAAGGCCTCTTGTAATGCACACACATACACTCACCACACTAGACCAGCTCCTTTACTTCATTTTTCCTTCCCACTAAAAAAAGGAAGCTTGCAATAATACTCTCACTACCGTCCACTTGAACTGAATGACCCAATCCAAACATTTGTTATTGTCTTGATAGCTAAACAGAGACAGAAAAGGAATCAGCACTCGGATCTGAAATAAGATGAAATGAGAGAGGTCTGAACTGTGGCAAAGTGTGACCATTATTGATTGGTAATTTTTAACTTCCTCCAAGTGATCAGCCACAGTGTGCGGCTGGTTGCTACAGTCTATGTATCTGAGAACATACCACAATTAACTTCACAACCACGGCTTTTGTACTTAAAAGAATGGCCAACGTATCCAGTAACAGCTGGAATACTCAAACGTATAGATTCTAAAAACTAGGTTTAATGTGTGCTTTGCTGCTTATAATGTTAACCATGATTAAGAAGGCTCATTTTGAAAACAAGAAAACAAAAAATATCATTCAATAATGATGAAGGAAGGCTTCAGGATATTATCAAATCCCTGCTTATGATAACTACTGAGAGACTATAAGAGTTGACACATGAGTATGTATGTATGTAGCTCATGTTCTCCATGCCTAAAATCCCCACTTCACAACAACCCTGTCTCACAAGACCTACTTCTTAATGGACAAAAACCAGGCAAAAATCATATCTGCCTTGCAGATATTGGAAAGTCACCATATTTCCCAGACATTGAAACCATAGGATACAATTCCTTTGGAGCATAAATCAATCTAGAAAATTTTGGGGAAAAACAACAACCAACAATCAACCAAAAACAAAATGAAAACCCCCAGAAATGACCATAATTTCAATATCCTATGTTCTGAAAATCTGTGCTCACCACCTGTCTCGAGAATTAATGCATTTTTTGTTCCTTAAAAGTCACATAATCAGATCATAAGTGAACACAATCTAATACTAGCATTAAAGAGGATACATCAAAGTCTCATTGCCCAATTCCTCATTTCTTAATTAACAAAACATCTACAGACAACACTACTTTTCTCCCCCTACTATCCACCTCTGTACTTGGCTGTCACAGAGGCAGACTGAACATTAATGACCCTACATCACCATCACACATTGCTTTTTGTTTGTTTTACTAAGGTCTATAAAGCTATGATAATATAGAAACAAATATCAACTTCAAGGATCTTCCATTCAAACATATGTTCAAACATATCTAGTTTCTCTAGATAATTGAAATTTACCTTTGTGCTTCCTCAAAATACTTGTGGCTTTATCAAAATGTAAGCCAACCTACAACTGCTGGAAAGGCCAAGATACGTGAAGTACACAATTTAAATTTACTGTGCTCAAGAAGGATAATTCCCTCTTTGCTGAATTAAGCTAAAGCCTTTCAATCATTGACAAACAGGAATGGAAGAGGCAATCAGCAAGAAACATTGTTAGATGTGGAGAGAAATTCACAAGAGGAACTGCTCTGGAAAGGCTCTTTGATATAAGACATGACGCTTTATGGTCATAGTGAGATTTTTCTTCACACTGCTTAAGGTTCCTCACCATTCCACAGATTTCTGATATTTAATGTTTTTGTTTAATATGAGAGAGCTCAAGTCGATTTAAGAAATCCCTTTTCAATTACCTTCACAACACATTTGCTTTTTTACTGAGCAGTTAATGCTGCAGACATACACTCACACATTTACAAAATAATACACTGTTTTGCTGTAGCTACACTAATGGGCTGTAGCTGAATAGTTTTAGATGGAAAATAGATGAAAGAATATTGATTTAAAGCAAATAAATTATTTCTATTATAAGTAAAAACTTCTAAATGGATCTTTTTCTTTGGGGTGTTAAAGTAGTAAAGTTAAATGAAGTTGGTGGAATGAATAGTTGGGCAGAACCAAGGCTGAGGGGTACAACTCACCAATCAACATGTCTGCAAAGCCAGCAGGATGACCAAGAACTCTGCTCACAGGAGCACATTCTGTTCTGTAGTCCTCTCATTCCATCCCCACCAATGGAGAACCTGCAAAAGCCCTTAACAGCTCCTCCAGAGCACCTACCATTTCCTCCACAAAAGTGAACCAAATTAGTTTCTTGTAATATGCCAAATACATGAGCTGTGATTACGAGAAAGGTGTGAGATGTTTTAACAAAATGAAAATCATAACACCATCCTTCCACCTTAGATAAGAGAAGGAGTGATGAGCACTCAAACAGAATTCAAATAATCTTTTTTGGTTTTTTAAAATGTCATTTTTAAGCTATGACACATTGTGTCATTACCTTGGGAATCTTCTTTCAATTTTCTATCCCATAAAAGTACGAAACTTCAACTGACGTAGAATGTTTCGAACTGGATGACTGCCCACCACTTAAAAGGCACCTTGCTTGCTTGACATGGCTATCTTTCTGCCAGCCTTGGAGCACAGACAGCCTGGTCTCATGTGGTTTCACTTGTGCATTTGTTTCTCCCTTTATTGCAGATTCCACACCTGAATATGTAATCTTCAATGGTAGTGTGCATGCTTGGCCGGAACTGAAATGTTTCATGCCTTGCATTTCCCAATGCATAGATGAATACAAAGGATTTGCACAGAGTACTTCTGACCTCCAGCTGCCAGCAGTATTTCAGCAAGGCAGCTTCTTTTGGAAAAAGTGGGGGAGAAAAGAAAGAGGGAATTCCTACCTTTTTGCAAGAGTCTAGGACCTAGATAATTTAAGGTAGGGTGGTCAAATAACAAATGGAAGTGTCCCACGTCTAATACTCTTGAAAGACAAGACCATTTTATGTCAAACATCTTTTTTCTACGGCTTCCCCACTTTTCATTGCTAAATACCAACATGAAAAAATATTTAAGAAATGATCATACTGATTTCCTAGGCTCAAAGGTACATATCTAGTCTTAAAGAACAAAACTCCATAACATCAGGGACACCAGATGTGCTCCACATTAATATCAGATTGTATTAGATAATATCAAATCTAATACAATATCTAGTTTCTCACTGTCTGCTTTTCAAAACACATTTTTGACCAAATAATTATTTGGCTTTCTCTTTTATATTGAATAAAACATTCATTATAAGAAAAGTCTGGTTCTTGTTCATGTTTACAATAGTACAAAATCCGATCAGGCCTTGACTTCATTAATTACTTAGTAATCACACTAAAAAAAAGCAAAATGTCATTCATATATCCTCTTTCTACTTTCAGCTACTAAAACATACGATCTTTTGGTTACATCATTGTACAATCAAAGGAACATGAAACCATTATTTTAAACCCTAATAATATATATTTCCTTTATGAGGAACTATAGGACAAGACAACACTGATTACATTTTTTTGTATCCCCATCACTCTATATGGCAACCCTGAAAGCAGAACTTCACAGAATGTTATGACAAAGAAAGCTCAAGTCACCTTTCATGAGTGTTCAGCCTGTAGAGGGGAAATGGTGGTCAAGGTTGGCTTATCTTTGCTGGAGTAAAAGTCATTAACTCAAACCAAAAGCCAAAACAAACTAGGAGAAATTACAAGAACTTTGATAGAAGCTTCTCCTCAATAAGAAAAAAGAATTTTCTGATAAGACTATGCCTTGTTCCAAATAACAGAATAATGCTACACCCACAGTGATTTACAGTGTGAGTTTCAGTGTGGATACACACAAGAAAATCCAGTCCTACAGTTACTATTAAGTTTTCAAACACATGAGACCAGAGAGCAAAACTTGTTAAGCTACAGCCAGAAATAGAGTGGTACACAAAAGCCAGTGCTTTGAACACCTGATCTCGGCATACTTGTGCATTCCAGACGTAGCAAGTTATTGCTTCCTCACTGATCACTAATACTTCTGTATGTTTGAGTTATGCCTCAGGGCAGTTGCAGACCTCCAGCAGCATTTAAATAAGGTATTACATGTGTATTTTCTGAATTCTGATAAGAAATTTACCCTATAAGACACTCCCAGAAAATAATGGATGGGGAGGAAAGCATCAAAATCCAAATAAAACTAAACAACCACGCAAGTGCACCCAAGCCTCCTATTGTCAGTATAATATTAAGGTTACATTAGATTAGATCCCACTCAGGAAGATGAAACCTGCACCCAGGATGAAGCTGCACATTGATGACAATTTGGCCACCTTAGAGAGCTCTCTGTTAGAACAAAACAGTCAGGAGGTACTGACTGTCCAAAAGCTGACACAATGAAGCAGCTGCATTTATTTCCCACTAGAGTTTGGCTGTTGTTCCAAATGGCCCAGTTCATTGTCTTCTAGGGTCAGACATATGATATGGCACCAATATGCTCAGTATTGCTCCATTACTCCTGAACATTAGAGTCCTACTGACCCAAAGGTATCTGTAGATTATATTCAGAAGACTCATTTTCTAGGGAGTATGGTTCTTCAGTGAAATGCACTCACAGTGCCTCTACTTCACTGACTCAAGCATCTAATGTGCCTCATGAAAGAAGAATAAATACCAGGGATTTATGTATTAAAGTTTGATTAGATTTTCCTTTCATTTGAATAATTCTGAGTAATGGACCCTACTATGAGATGTAAGAAACCATTTACTTCCAAAGAAGTGACAGTCCAACAAATGGTTAAAAACAAAAAGCTATGCAAAAAAAGCTGTAGCATTGGTCAGTGCTGATATGCAGTTTGTGCTTATCACCTTATGATAACCCTCTTTGGAGCCAAAAACTGCTCATATTTCATGGGAGCTAGAAGGAGGAAAATGCAAACCAGACATTTCCAAACTATTCTAGAAAACCGTGGTTATATCCTCATTTCTACCTCCAGTGTGAGCTCACTTGCAACATGTCAAACACACAAGCACATTTGACATTTTACATATATTAAACCAGCCAGCCACACCTGTGAGGCAGTAGGCGAGCACCAACTGGATGGCCACAAACTGGCCACACATTTCTCACCTAAACATGCTAATTTCCATATGGATGCAAGTCTTGTCAGAGAAGCAGGGAGGTGGTACAGAACTAATGTTTTGAGTTTTTCTGTTCTGGGTTCCTCCTCCTCTTCCCACCAAAATTTTTCATACAACATACCAATTTTGTATGAAATGAATTTGGGGCTTTAGCATAAAGACAGCCACCTTGCTTATTGACCAAAGTGCAGCATGCTTTCTTCATGTACTCAGAACCACTTGCTTGCAGTGACATGTACAGGAGTACATGGTCATCAAGTATATGTGTTTATTAAATGGGACTTGCCTGATGAGGAACAGTGCTCTCATTGAGAAGAGATAGCAGTATTTCTGGATGTACAAGTAACTTAAATGTTTTAAATGTTTTAAATAGAACATGGCAGTCTGTAAGTCACATACATAGGCAGAAAATAGCATGTTTATTTTTCAGAATCCCTCCTACTAAAAAAAATTGCATTGAGTCAGGGAAATCCCAATGACACAGTTTCAAGTTATTGAAGAGAGATCTATCAATGTTAACAAAAATACTAAAATTCATTCTAGGAATCAAACAATTTGTCTGAGAAGACTGAAATATTTTCAATTTGTTGAGGTTTACTGATTTCACAGATTATGTTTTTGTTTTTAAACCCTCTAAATGGTAATAAAGTTATCTTAGTTTCCCTAAGCAATTCAAGCCATGTTGTTTCTTCAGGGATCATGTTGAGAACACAACACTTCTGAATAGCTTTCACTTACTGAACACCACCCTTAAAGGTAAGAAATTTTTTAACCCTTGCTTTGCACATGGACTATAAGACACAAACCCCTTGGTTTCTACACTATTCTGCTTTCCTCTAGTCCTCATCCTTCCTGGGGAATTTTGCTATATTTTGTTATTCATTAAAGAATCAAAGTAAAAACCAAATGGGTAGCTGGACAGTGTACTAGGTAAAAGTTTTAACTTACACTGGTTTCAGGCCCACCCAAGGGTCTGAAGAGAAGGAAACCAGGTGGTCTAACCTAAGTCCCATGGCAGAGATATGCTATATTGGCAAAGCAAAATAAGTGATCCCACAGAAACTGAAATATATCTGTTGACTCTTTGCAAAAAAATGAAAGCTGAAATGAATGGAAATTAAATTATCTCCTCCCCCCAGAGACAGCAATCTTCCCAGGTCAGAGGTATGCAAAGGAAATATGAGTTCCCATTTCATGGCTTGCACCATAGCTATGACTAGACAGATAATATCTCCTTTTTTTTCTCTCCCACCCCACCATGCTGACTTGGATCTTCCAAATATTCATCATAACAGAACTACTAAAATACAGAGAAGGAAAAAATAATATATGCAGATTTAAACAAAGCATTACTTGTGGAAAGGTGTTGAAACTGAAAATTGTCTGGTTTTGTATAAAGGAAGAGCATATTGTCATATAACCTCACTGAAACATATGGTTTGCATTCATTCTCAAAAATTATAAATAAACGCCAGGAAAATAATTATGAAAATTTTCAGAAATTGTTGGTGGGAATCGGAAAAGAAGAGACACAGCAAAAGAGAACAGACTGTCAGATTTGCAACTGCAAACTAGCTGAGAATAGACCTTCGAAAACAAGCTTATATTTTACAAAAATTTACAGTAGATGAAAAGCCGAAAGGCATTACTTAAAAAAAAAAAAAACAAAAAAAACCCAAAAAAACAAAAACAACCCAAACAAACAGGAAGAAGCACACTTTCATCGTTAAGACCAGCATGAAAATGTCTAAGCTTTAATGAATTTGCAAGTCCTGCCTAGGCCCCTCGGAGTAATTTAATCAGAATTCAAGGTCAGCATTAACAAAGATAAATTCTACCACATGTGTAATCTGTAAACATACATATAAACCAAAAAATGTAACACATAAACATTTTACTGCTTGCAATATTTAAATTTTTTTATTATTTTTCTCCAGCAGTGTGACCAAACTACCTTCCAGGTGATCAATATTTTTTCTTTACAATTTATCTTATTTCATAAGCAGTCAGAAAAGCGCATGACATACAAAGTTACTGCTATAAGTTGTAGAATTTTAGATCACTGAAATTGCAGAATGAGATATCTTGGCTTATGCTAGAGCAGCTATGAATACATCAATTAATATTGTTTTTTTTTTTTTTATGCTAGCCACAAAACAGGTACACAAAAATACCTGCTGAACAGTAGTAACTAATGAATGATCAGTAACACAATCACTTCTAATTGTCTACACATACCCTTCAACCAACTTGCTCTGTAAATAAATGTTTTTTATCTTAAAGATGTTAATGATTAAGTTCATGTTTGTTTTCCTTACTTGACCCATGCAGCAATCCATATAAAATTGACACCAATAACAAGGCAATGTAAATTTACTAAATTCCTCACCTTTTATACCATTTAAGAAACAACCCTATATTTAAGCCGTTCATTTCTATTACAAAAAGATGCAGGAGTGAGATCCATTTCCTTCCCTTTTTGTTGCTTAAATCTTGTCACCAATCTCAAAAATTCAGGAGTCTCACAGGTTTCTGTAGCCCTCAATGTTCCTGCTCGGACTGCCACAGAGGAGGACCAGCACTCTCTAGCTCTGTCCTGCATGCTCACGTGCCTTTATTCAGGAGAGAAGTTTAGTTCATTCTTATCCAAGATAATTTCCACTGTGCATGCTGAAACTCTGTTTCTAGTTAGTCCAACACTTGACCATATTGTTAAAAATATGTAAGAACATTTTTGCAGGAACGGAATATAAAAGTCTTCTAAGTCAACAGGAAAACAAAAGTATGGGTATAGTAAAAGAAACACTTTCCAGGGAAAAGACACACACTTTTCAAAGCTTGCTTCCCTGGATTGTTTATGACATGATTTTGATAGAAGCAGTCAAATGGAATTTGATTCTACTTTTCCTTTCCCTGAGGAGTGTTGGGGTGAGAAGTGAGACGTGCTGCCCATAACAGTGAGCTCAGCTGCATGAGAAGCTGCAGTGGGTTTGTGACCGTGTATACAAACAGAGCCTGAGAAACCACATCTGTCCTGTCTTTGGGGTCTTCCATGGAGCGGAGCTGATGACAGCTCCAGCAAATACATGCCATTTCACTATGGACAAATCCCTTTGTGGCACACACTTCTGCTATTACAAAAGTAAAAATAACAAAAATGCTCTATCCAACTACAGCATGCCAAGATAAAATAAGTAAATAAACTGGCTCCTCCCTCCCAAAACAACCCCAAAACATGTCCAATGAGGACCTAGATCCTCTAGTGCTGCAGCTGTATGGTCATCATGATAGTTGAGCTTATCCATTTTAGCCTGAATTTACTCTCTGGCATGGAATTGTTCATCCCGTGAGACTGGTTTTATGTTCAAAGCATTCTCAAAGCTTTGTTGCCTTTGTGGCACATTTTGTATCCATCAACATCAAGCCACAAGCTCCATTTTTTCCTTGTTAATTATGCTTATGCTGCTCTGCTCTGGCTTTGTTCATTGCAGAGCTTTGATAAATGAGCTTTCTGCCCCCATCATTATGAGGACACAGAGAGAATTCCCATCCAGTTCAAAATTAAATGATGCAAATAAGGAAATGGTTTGGGTTTTATATTAGAAATTGATGAAGTGTGCAAGAGAGGGAGGGTAGGGGGGAAAAAGGAAAAAGGGAAAAAGAAAAGGAAAAAACCTCCAGAATTAACCAGACTTGACCAGCAGCTCTGACTTCCTGGAGCCACTCAAGTCATCCAGCTCTGGATGTGCTTCCAGCTATAAAACAACATTTCACTTCACTTTTGCACCAAAGGGCTGGGAACCTCAGCCTCAGCTAAAGGCTGGTTTTACTGCTCTGCCTAGGGTTAGGGTTACACTCAGGATTAGGGTTGAGAAAGCCACAAAGCCCAAAGCTCCAGGGACGCTGCAACTACAGAAGACCTGCCAAGGGCAGCACAGCACTGCCCCAGCACTGCCCCCACCACACTGCTCCGTGGCACCTCCCATGGTCTGGGCACCTCAGCCTAGGAAAATGCTGATTTTACTGCTCATTTTGGGGTTAGGCTTGAATAAACCACAGAGCCTGGAGTTCCGTGGACACTGCAACTACCAAAGTCTTTGCAGTTTGAAAAACGGTAAAGCTCCTCTTATTTAGATAGCTTTTCTTCTGCACTTTGTTTCCTCTGTTTACTAACTGCACAAGTGCTGCATGAAACTACTCAAGTGCCACAAGACCATTAGGACATGTCCTGGGCTTGTGGCTAAGTGATCCATTCACACTTAAAATGAACTCTCTGCTCAGAACTGTACTTCAAATATTCTAACATTGCAGCTACTGTGTATCAGCTCACTTCTACCTCACCACCCAAAGATAAAACCACCCAAAGATAAATTCTGCACAAAGTACTGTGCCCTCTCCTTCCAGCACCCATGAGGGAGTAAAAGATAAGGGACTGGTGGGCTAGGGATGAGAGAGGTAGAGAAAGAAAAGAAATCCCTGTCATAAAAGCACAAGCCCAAGATTGCTATTAACTAATGACAAGGTCCTTATAAGGGTGGCAGCACCAGCTTCTTATGAAGGATGTAAATTGCATATGGGTTGTAAATGGAAACATTACTGTGGCCTGCACAGATTGATTGGATGATAGGAAAGAAAGAACACCATAAAGAAAAGTTATTTCAGCTTGCTTGGCATAACCAAGAGATTTCTGGCTTAAGCAGGTATAATGGCAAAACATGCTTGAGCAGCAAGAGTCACCTGGCCACTCAGGCCACTCCAGGCTCCAAAGTCAGGGGCAGGGCAGCTCACTTCAAGCCAGAACAGGACAGGCTATTCCAGGTCTCTGCTCACCAGAGGCAGCATTTGTGAAGCTGTGTTTTCCTGTGCTCTTTGCCCAGGCCATGTTCAGGAAAGGGAACATCATGAACAGCAACACTCACATCAGAGAGCAGTAGCACAATACCATGGCTAAGAGGGAGTGTGCTTCTTTCACTTATTATGTTAATTCCCTCTTTTTGTGTGTTTTCTGTCAAACAAAACATCCTTCACTTTTTACTAGCACATTACAATGAAATATACCTAGAGGGACATCCAGCTGTGTTTAAGTTCACTTAATTTCCTTGTTCTCAGGAAACTTTGTGAGTTTCAGGCATAGTATAAATAAGGAAGCAAAACAGACTTGATTCAGAACAAGAATCTTGATGTTCTCATGAGCTACCACCTTTGTTCTTCTCCTCTTTCTTTCTCTATATCTGATTTTTCCTAAGCTCCCACTAAAAGGATGGCACAGTTTTTAGATTTTGCTCACTGCAAGTCACTGTTGCTCTGGGTGAAACAAATGAAGTTTTCCTCTGTATTGTATGTTGCCAAACACTTTTACCTGCTGATTTAGACTTGGATATCCATTGCAAACAAGGCAGCAATATCTTGTGAAATAAATATTTCAGGAATAAACATCACTGGACAGATTCTGCATGGAAAGAAAGACTGTGCAACATCCCAAGATTAAATGGGCTCATGTGTAGACACACAGCACTTAAAATATGATGCAATTTGCTTTGAAAAAACTGAGAAGAAGATGCAGATTTCTGGGGCAATCAAAACTGCTGAAAATATTCCTCCTGCCTGACCAGGTCATACAGGCCTTTCTGTGAAGGCACACCTTGGGCAGTGGAACCACACAGATGCTTTTTCCCGCCCTTCCTTCAAATCAGTCACCAGTGAAGCAATTCAAATTAAATGTGGTACAGCCATTGTGTGCCCCTTAAGCATCAATGTTCTCTGCATAATTTGACTTCTCTGACCTTATGCTTCTCATGCCTGACACGTGTTTCCCCATTCTCATAAAAAGCCCCTCTCACTCTACATTTTAGGTATTTGCCTGAGTCATAAGTTTAGGATACTCCCATTTCACATGCACTAGTGAGCTTTATTAATCCAACAATTTCTATTTCCATGTTGGTGTCACTTGGTTGTTCAGCCATCATGAATGGAATTCCTAGATATATAACATTACAAAAAATTAATTTAGTTAAATATGCATATGAAAAAAGCAAAACAGCTTAAATTGTTAAGTATGGTGTCAGCTCAGCAATTACCCAGTTGCACATCATTGTAACAGTTTTCTTCATTAGCTTAGTAGATGTGCCTACTAGATGTCCATACCAGCTCTGTATGCATTTGCATGCACACAAAAAGGATCTTATTCTCTCAGTCCTAAGTTCTCTCACTGGTCTGAAGAAAGCAGGAAAGTAAAGCTGAATAACTCTACCAAGTAGTTTTCTGTTCTAATATGAAGGTCTTTGAATTCTTTATTTCAGAGGCAGTGGATAACTTTGATTAAGTCATACTTATATTTTAAAGGTAACAAATATATTGATTTTTCAAACACTTACTTGGAGTCATGGTGTTCCATTTGAGTTTTGACTTCCTGCTAATAGAGAAAACAGTCAAGAGAAAACTCAACAGTTCCTTACTGAAATCACTTTCATACCACTGCAGAGTATTAAACCAGCTTACCAGTCAGTACACTAACCCCAGAAACATAGGAAGCCACATCAAAGTCAGGGTATTTTGGTGTCTTTCCTGATGCTTATGTCTTCATACGTTTAGCCCAGGAAAAGCCCTGAGTTCACCCTGTGTCTAAGAAAAGAGATTGGAAAAAGTTATAGGGAGGTTGTTCCAAAATAAAAATAGGGTTTACAAAGTGTGGTGACTTGTGTAACATGCTTTCTGTTTTACTGACATGCAAGCCAGGCACATCTGATATTCAGCTGGCTTTTTTTTCACACAAGATAGTGGGATTATATCAAACACACTGTGGCTCACCACAGCAGAAAGGGAGGTGTGCCACATGACTTTCATTTGACCAACATGAATAAACATGTCACTAAAAGCTTTCTTAGGAAACATTGTCTTCTTGAAATAAAAAACATATTTTGAAAGAGAGCCCACAACAGAAGTCATGGAATCTTTGGTCTTTGCGTAACACGGAACATTTTCTGGGATAACCATCATGGTGCAAGTCCTCAGGACTGCCTGGTTGTTGGCCTTCAAGTAACAATGCACAAGGGTTTTGGATACTCCATGTTTGGCAGCTGCAAAAGGTACCTTGAAATATCAGGGAAACTGAAGTCCAGCTACAGTGGCTATTAGTTTTTGTGCTGGCAGTGGCCCAGACTGTGTTCATTTTACTCACAGGAGCCATCCAGCTGAGGTCAATGTGATGTCTCACAGGGACAGAGTGCACAGGACTTGGCACAGAGTGTTGCAGAAGTGCAGATGTGGAAACTACTCTACAGCCAGAGACAAACAGGATTCACAAGGCAAGGAAGGTTTTGAAGTTGTTTCTGCTGACCTGTTCACACACTGAGACCCAACCAGACAACCACAACTCCCTCACGGTAGAGTTCATTGCTTGTGAGTTATTTATGGTTTCAATAACCTCGGTCCAGTTCAACAGGACCCACTGATATTTTTCTGAGCACCTACTGCAAGCCAGGTCCAACTATTATTCCTTGAAGAGAGAATGTAATTGAAGATTCACAGTTCCCACTAGAGCACCTTAACATGTTTGCATTTCCCTACATCCACAGCACAGGAAAGTATTTTTCCCAAGACATTATGTGGAATCTCAGACAGTTTTGTACTTAACATTAACCTTCCAATGCTATTCCTGATAAATCACCGCCATACGAGAAATGAGATCTAGAAGTTTAAGTTTTAATTATTTATTTAACAAGCCAAGTTATGGAAACATTGAGCAGCTGTATTATTTTCTAGTACACATTTTTTCAAATTCATCAATCTATTCACTTTCAGTGGATGCTCTCAGATGTCTCAGCTTCTTCTGTAGTATGAAGAACCTGGATAACTGTGTGAAAATCCTCTGAACAACTGCAATTTTATGAATTTTCATTCCATTTGGAATACATCGCAGTCAACAAGTTGGAAACTCCACCAGTTTTGACTTGTGGAGTGTTTCTGTGATTTTTCTCTCTCTGAGGGCATTTTTCACTCTCCCCAAAGAAATCAGGAGTTCCAACCTACAACTCCAGATGGATCACTAGAGGTAAAGATCACCTGCAGTGTAGCTTACTACGTGTGCTACTCCCACGAGCATACACTCTGCTTAAGTACTCATTCCAGGTTCTTCCTTGATGGTGATTTTTTTTCAGAGCATCCCTTCAAGAGGAACTTCCAAAGCACAGAAAGGGAAAACATTATGATCTACTGCTGACTGTGAATTACACTATGAGTCTGGGAGAGCATAAAAGACAAAGAGGAACAAAAGACAATGGGAGGGTGAGAATTTGGCAGAGGCCTCTTAACAATTTCTACACCCCCCAAACTCTGGATATAAAATATAGAATAACCTGGGAGCAGACTGGCAGAGATTAGAGATGGCATATTTTATATTAGGGGAAAGCCTATTAACTACAGAATACTGGGCTGGAAATTAGATCAATCACATCTCTGACTTGACTTATAAAATATTCCCTGTCTAGCAAAGAAATATCTATACTTGTACTCAAATTTTAGATAGATGTTAGTATAAATTAATTTTAAATAGCAGAGTAAGGATGTTTTTTTAACAGCAGAGTACTACCCCTGCTCACTCATAGAGAAATCAGGCATCTCCATCAAGAATAGCTAACATTAATTGCTTCAATCTGGCTGCATTAAAAGCTGAAAATATGCTTTGTGTCTATGCAATGTTATCAAGGCTGAGCTATTAACATTTTCCCATTCATTTACATTACTTGCTACAGAGTTGACCATAGCAAACTATTTGCAGAGTGCATTTGCATTACCTGGGTAACTCTGGGCAAACCTAAGTAGTCCACTTACTCTGGAATTTCAGACAATTTCTCAGACCCATGTTGAACGAATTCTGTACATGCCAAATTACTTGGAGCTTTGCATCAGTGGGTGTAGCCTGATTACAGGGTAATAGAATAAAACACTAACACTACCATCCCACATCTTGCTTGTTTGATGGTTCAGCTCTTTTCTGCAGCTGTAAAACAACTAAAGCGCATCCTACTAGATTTGTTACAGGCCTCCCACTTGCCATGTGAAGTCTAAGGAAGAGCCTTGAGCTAATAATCCCAAAGAATGCTCCCATAACCTAGCCCTGGGCAAAATTCACACTGATCCTTCACACTGCAATCAATCCTTGTTTAGTTTTGTAGTCTAAATCTGACAGCGTCTGCCTTCTGTCAGCTACAGGAAGCCATATGTGACACTGGGCACTAGAAAGCAGACAAGTTTGGCATTTTCATAGGTTACACCACATATTCAGGACATCACAAATGAAGAGACAGGTTTGCTTAATATTAATACTGGACAGGACTTTGTTCTATAACACCAGAAGTTTATACTTGATTTAAGACAGGCACTACAAAAGAGTCTCTTAACAACTGACTCAACTCCTCCAGGAACTGCATTTCTATTTAGTTTATGGGTATAGATGTTTGCACTAGTCAATTAACATAATTATTTATAACAAGTTCTGATGGTTTATCTTCCATAGGTAGCACAGAAGAATGAGCAACAATTTCAAATTATGTCTGTTATACAAAACTGTCTCTTAACAACTGACTCAACTCCTACAGGAACAGTGCTTCTATTCAAGTGCTAATGACAACAAAGCATATTTTGAACATACACCAGAGTACACCAAAGTGACTCATGTTTTTACTTTTCTGTTTTAGGCTTTTCTGTGAACCTTGGCTATCCTCCATCTTTCCCTGATCTATGACAGAAGGAGAGAGCAAACATTTCTGTCACAATGGCAAAAATTACTGGTCATTCAGTCATACCTGCCCAACTAGGAAAGAGTTCATAAAGAAATAAAGCATTTTAGAATGCCTGCAGGACCAAAGTCCTTGCAGTGTTAAATATTAACAGCATGAGTGGTCTTGTGTCAGCTCTTGGGCAATCCAATCATTTGCTCTTGCTTCCATTTCTCTAGGAAAGTGGGGATTTGTAAGACAAAACTGACACCTTGTCCGCTTTGCAAGCTAGCTCAAAAATAGTGTAGGGAGAGCATTTCCAGTCAAGTTCAGTGAGTTCAGGTCAGCTCTGCTTCTTGACATCACTACCTCACACAGACAGTTCACCATGCAGCTTTAGCTCCAATACCTGGCCAAAAATATATAGGCATAATACCTCCTTATGTTATGTTGTCCTTCCTAGTGCAGCCATACTTTTAGCCCTGTTTTTCCTGATCCAAAATATGATTGTGTTTGCATTTTTTATTTGCATGTAAAAAGGCATTTTGGCTTCTTCCACTAACTGCTCTAGCAGCTTGGAAAGGATTTTTTAGCTTGTTTTGTTCTTTTTTATTTTTTTTTCTCCCGGGCATCTCCATTCTCTAAGTCAATTTATAAGAACAATCCCTTGTAAATGTTGCCTCTCATATTCATTGTGCTTTCCTAATTATCCTATTCTTTGCAGTATTTCAGGCACCCTGTATACCTTGCCTAGCAGCTACATGCTGTTGCTGACATCAGCATAATGTCTTTGGTGAGAAATGATGCTAGTTAGAAAAATAAAGCAACAATAATAAATTCGAGGAAAAAAACACAAAAATGCTCCATGACCTCCCTGACAAACTGCTGTAATGGTCTGAAAACTGCAGATGTTTTTCCACATTGTTTTTACAATGTTTGTTTTGAAATCATTCTTTTTAAAATCATGTTGTTTTCCTGTTGTAATTCCTGCAAAGCAGATGTGACATCTTGGGCTTAAGGGCTTTAAGCTGATTTTGATGGCTCAGTCTTGCTGCTATTCAGGGAACACAGAAAGTTCTCTTGCAGTGGAATCGGATTCTCTGTGTAAAGAACAAAGAATCACCTGGGAGGAAAGGGTTGTCCTCACTGTCGATGATGGGACTTGGCTGTTGGATTTAGGGAAAAGGTTCATCTACTGCCTAATCCCATATGGCTAGTTCCCAGAAACTGGAACAACACAATGGGCCATATCAACTGGCCCAACACATCTATATTTCCAGCAGCCTAAGGTCAGTCATATGCTTACAGACTAGTGGTACAGCAAAACTGGGTCTGAGAATGGCAGGAGCATTGATTGCATCCTTGGAAGTATTTACAAGATAATTCTTTCTCCTAGAACTAAAAAAATCTGCAGGACAGTTAGGACCTGGATCAAATAGATCATCCTCTTGTATAACCAAGTTACAGTCAGAGCAGAATGAAAGCTTTCTGCCAACAAATGTTCTTATAACAGCTAGGAGAAAAGCTACGAATGTCCAGCTGGTGAGAGTGATCAGGAATCCTAAATGCCTTGTCTGCCTACCAGTTAAGCTGTGAATAGCTTCAGTGAAGAACAAAGCTGTATATTTTTTCCCCAGTTACAGTCTTAGGTTTCACCAAAATCTACAGACCAGGCAGGTTTATACCCACAAAACCAGGTGGTTCCTATGTAGTAGAACAGGAATAATAAAGATGATTTTACTTCCTTACACATGGCCCTGCTACCCTCCTCATTCTCAAGGTCTTCTGACAGACTCCCACCTTTCAGCATAGATCTCCCTGGGCAGGGAGTTCTACTTGTGGTTGCCATTCAAAGCCTTTTGTGATGAATACAAATGTTATCCTAGAGTTATTCAGAGAGGCTGTGGCTCAGTACAGTGCAGGGAACTTTAATACACATTAAACACAGCTCCAAGACAGAACAATATACCTTATGGCAATAAAACAAAAGACAAATAATGATGGATATCTGTCTTAGGCCGTCAACTACTCATCATTAGAGCATCTTGCCACATCTGAAATAGCCAGTAGTGCAGAAACTTTAAAAATGGGGATTTCAGAACTGCCTGGATGATTTAGATATTCATTAATTTTCAAATATGCTTGACAGGTCAAATGCTGTCCATAAATTTCCAGTGATGGTTTAAGGGCTATAAAGCTAAGACTGAAAGAAAATTATAGTCATAAGTCAACAGTAAGAACTGAAATAAGAAGTTAACCTAGGGTGACAGGCAATAAACCTAGAATGAATTCTTATTTGATTTTTCAGTATAAAAAAAACCTCTTTAAAAAAAAAAAAAAAGCCTTTTTCTCTTTTTACACATGCTGAAAAGAAAGCTGCACAATGTGGAACAGTGAGACCATGCCTTCATCAAATTCAATGTTCAACAAAATACTGATATTGGTGTTACTCTAATTCAAATCTTTGTGTCAGTATTTTATTTCTTTTGCACCATGAATCAGAGACAAAACAGCAAGCAGTGTAGTCCCATAAGGCATAAATAAGGCAGCTCTACAGTCAAACTGAGCCCTCCACCTCCCTAAAGATTGTTCTTTCCAAGCTGCTCAAATACTGAATAACTCCAGGATATAATTATCCTTTGTATTCGATCATGTGCCAAAGTTAAACTAACCAAGCATTGTAATATAATATAGTTCCTTAAACCAGCTAAACTTTCACATTGTTTATCTCTCTGCCATATGTAAAAGGACCACCCAAACAGAACATCAGGTAAAGGTTATTGTCCATGAAAATGAAGGTGCTGGAGAAGAGGCTATAGATGACACAGTAGTAAAGTGATTTAGTGACACACAAAAGTGTTGGAAGATTTCTGCTATTTTCCTTGTTATAGCCACTGACAGCTGTAAGAAAAGCAGTCCCATAACTTGTTTGGCCTTGAGTCAGTTCTTTCTTTGTAAATTGGAGGCAACCCCATTGAAATGTATCTGTTGCCTAAAGGCTTTTTGAGCCAGATAAAAAATGCAACACTTCATTAAAATAAAACTAGATTTTAATTTCAGAAAATAGTGAGGGGTCTTTTCTCAGTGTTAAAGATACCAAAAGTAGAACATATTACTTTCAAGCAATCACAGAAAATTAATTTGTCTAAAATGTAATATTATAATTTGGTTTAAGGTCAAAAAGGATAATATTCCATCCACTTAATCGGATGCTAGTAAATATCCTTCTATTTTACATCAATAAATAAAGTTTCAAATTAAGAGATGCTATCTGAACCTGGGACTATAACCAGCTATAAAAACTTTTTTCCTTTCCAGATAAACATTGAACTTTGAGAAATGTAAAAGTAAGAAAATACTAAATAATCTGTTGAGACCAAAAAAGTCACATTCATAGATACCTTCTTGGAGAATGTTTTAAAGACCATTAAGGGGAAGGCTGACGAATGTAATAGGATATTTTCTTAATGTGGGTGATATTAAAGACTAGAGTCCTTAAAAAAAGAAATTGTCAGTGCCCACTAAGCTTAGATTATGGTATTTCCTGCATGTTTCAGCTCAGATCAGTATCAAAACCCAATTTTCCTGCATTTTCTGCTCTGAAGTCCTTCCACAGCCGTTGCCTGGAACACAAGGTATGAAATAGGTTTTCCATATGCAGTGAAAAGGTCACCACCATTATTCAGTTTAAAGAAGGAATGAGACAAGGATGAACCAGTGTCTCAGAACTTCTGATCCTAGTGCTGTAAAACACCATCTTCAGACAGGTCGCTCACACAGTGATCCTCAAAAGATTTCTGAGTACCAAACTTTTAGTGGATTTAAGGGCTAAAATCCCAATCCAGAGAAGAACTGCATAGTATCATGTGGCTTTCTAGACCAGGATTTCAACTCATGTGCTTTCCTTTCAGTCTGTAAAAATGGACAGAAAACTGTAACAAAAGATCAAAAGGAATTCCTACAAGACTGAGAATAAGATTTCCCAAGATCTCATGTTGTTGTCGTAAGTGAAGAGCCTGAATACCTTCTGTGCAACTCCAGCCTTAGTTTCATTTTAAGCTTATAGAGACAGAATTTCAAACATGGCTCTGACATACCATTAGTTTCTTTGCTGGCCATTCACACCACAGCACTGAAAAAACACAATTATGAGGCTTTCAGTTTGAACTTTCCAGAAGAGAACAGAGATCAGAGATCCAAATGGTAAAAGAAAATTATGTGAACCAGCAGCAAAAATCACCCTCTAGAAGAAGGGGTTGATGGAGTCTCAACTCAGTTCAAGAACCAAAGAATGGTTGAGACTTGCACATGTCAGCACTTGCACATATCAGCAGATCCTACATTTGAAAAGTTGTAAACTGGTGTGACAAACTGGAGGAGAAGAGAGGAGGATTCTTGTATCATTGTGTATAAAAAAATGGCTTCAACACATTGGTACTATCAGGTAAGCATCAGAAAGTTCCTACAAATTCTTATGATTTCAACCTTCTAGAGACAAGAGTGAGATGAAAAATAAGAAACATTTGTCAAAACAAGCCTCAAACCATCTGCAATCCTGAGCACATCCACAGTGGAGAAGGCATTTTGCCACAGCAAGGAGCCATACCACTAGGACAGCTGATGAAGGTGTAATGGACTGTGCTAAAGAAGGGGAAGGTTTATCCTACACTTTACAGGCTTTTAAGCTGCTAAAAGCACTCTATAAATTCCTCTGGCACCAGGAGCTACATAAGGAAAACATAAGTTGTTCTATATGAGTGTAAAAGTTTTTAAAGCTTTCAAGGAAAGCTCAAACTCAGTGCTGATAATACGTTTCCAATAAAAGGAGAGATAAAAAGAGGAAGAGAGATTTTTGTATGCAACAATCCTAATTTCAAGCCATCTGTACCCTCTGAAAGGACTTGCTTTACTTACACAGGCTGTTTTTCAAATGCCATGCAACCCATTTCCAGGTGATGGGATTGTCCCTACAATTTTGCATCAGCGCACTAAAGAAAATGCCAAAACCCAAAATTAACAACCAAATAAAATGAAGAAGCCTCACGCCTGCCTTTGCCCTCTTACTTTGTGGCACTCAAGAATATGAAAGAACCTCAATTTTTAAACCAACTTTCTATACAATTGCACAATGCTGAATATGCCATCAGAGCTGACATTTGCATTTCTGAAGAGAATAAGTTTGTGACATTTAATTTGCCTGCATTTTGTCATACGAAAGAAGCCTCAGCTGCTGTCACTGGCTGCATGTAATAAAGAGGGGCTGTGTTTTGCTCTGTTCAGACACAGTTACACCAAGCTGCTTTAAGTTACTGTAGAATTTAACATCATTGTGCCTCTTGGAAACACAATAACACCATAATTAAGGCTGGGAAATCACTTGCTATTCATTAGCTAAGAGAAACAGAAGCAAACTTAAGTTGTATTTAAATTGAATGTTGTGTATTGAAAGTAAGCCAGCTATTCTCACCAGTGGGAGACAATGTCTACAGACATAAATAAATATGCATTAAAATGTTTATTTATGAACAAAAGTGTGGACTTTGAAACAAAGATACCTCAGAGAACATTGCTGACAGGCACTACATATCCTTCTAACCTTGAAATAACCAAATGCTAAATGCAGTGGCCACATGCTATTTTTAATTCTTGAAATACAACACTGACCACAATTAATATGTGTGTGTATAGACATGGCTAAAGTTTAAAATTTAAGGAGACAAAAACACTTAAGAATAAAGAAGATGCATCTCCATAAGAGTGAGGGCCCAAAATATTCTTTAGCAAGAATTGTAGGTGACATGTAGGAGACAATATGGCTTTTCAAAACAATGGGAAGTGTGTATAAACAGCAGTAACGAAGTAGCTGTGTTACTAACACATCAGTCTCAATTGTTTTGATATAAACATATTCTTCTTAATTATTTGATTTCTACTTGGAAAATATCTATTTGTGGTACACAAAGAGCTTTTAGACAATGTGTGATTAAATTAAAATCAACTTCTAAACTGGAAAATCCTCATTAATCACACAGAAAAAATTAAGATGCAAGTAGGTCAGCCTTCACTCTTAGAAATTTCTCAAGCTGTCGTCCAAACTGCACATAATCAGGAGTGCTGTGTTTCAGAAAACTAGACTCCAAGAAGGAAGACATTCAAACTTTCAGGAAACTGGCCAAGGCTTGCAAATATGGAATTGATTTCTTGCTCTCACAAGGATTTCCAGTGTATCTTGGCTTACATTACCAAAGGGATTCCAAAAATCTAAAAATCAGCCTTGGTAACAAATTTAGCATCACATATTCATCAAAGAGTATTTGCTTGACTTGGAAGCACCCAAGACCATCAGCACATATGCTTCCTAGTTTCCAAATAATAAAACTCTCTGGTTTAGAGTAAAACATCTTAGCCCTACCACAGACGGACAACTACCTTCTAGTGGCACCCCCAAGGGACAGCCTCTGGAAGCCTGGGCAGCAAGCTTCCATCACCCACTCCAAATGGTGCTCCCATTCCTGCTCTTCTTCCATAGGGGACACACACAGATAGACTTCTTGCATACATGCAACAAAAGTAAACTGTACCTCTGCTTAAATTGCAGTTGCCAAACAAGCTCTATGGGGTCTGCCTTGCACGTCCACACCCCTGTCTTGGAGTAAGCAAAAAGGTCCAGATGAGATCCTCAGGCACTGCAGGAATAGGGTCACACTACACAGCTGGAAAATATCCCCATTTGGGATATAGCCACAGAGGGAAAGCAGTGAAGAGTCTTGTGCAGCAAGTGTTTAAAACTTTTCTAGGTCATGGACCAAGGGGAGAATAAACCCTGGGGACTGTAGCATTTTCTAGCAGAGGAAAATCCATCAGTTGCATAAAAATGTCCTGACAGTTTGGCACACCTGTAGTTAAGGACTTCAGTGAATAACACCACTACACAGTAAAATGTGTTTTCTATTGTGTTGCACAAAGCCAATATTTAGATTAATTTTACTTGACATTTTCCACTTCATATCATTACTTTTTTCATGAAAATGGAAAAAAAGTAATAAGGTGGATTCCCCTGAGTAACATTTTTCCAGTGTGAAGAATTTGTATAAGGGATTCTAGCCAAGGTACAAATTTCATATAAAACAATTGAATATAATTTTACCTGCAGCTTTCTACCCTCCCCAGCCCCAGCAAGTTGAAGTTAGTCCTGGTTTTCTATTTCCTTCTTCTCTGTCCTATTTGAGATACTACCAGAACCCACTGTGTTATGAAAACAAATGAGCTCCTGGTCTGTTTGACTTTCTTTTATCTGTCCTTCAGCTCTTGTGAGGTTTTAACTGCAGCTCACATTAACAGAGAACATAAATCCCTATCGCTACCATATTCCATTTTCACAATTAAAGCACAGACTTAATAAAGAAGATAAAACACACACACACAAAAAAGAATATTCTTATCTTTAACTTTTCTTTTAGAACTCCCTAATTACATTGTAGTTTCTCCCTGCTTTATTGCCAGATGGACTGTTGGAGCCCTTGCAGGACAATCAGTAGTCAAAAGATTTTTCCAAAAGAAAACAGTCCTTTCTAATCTTCCTCTGCCTCCTGATAACCATGAAAGATGAACCAGTTTTGCTAGGCCATTTTGAAAGTCCTTACATGGATGTGCAAGAGCAGTCAGGGATTCTAGCAAGCTAACAACAGAAATGCTTGTTAGTAACTCACATTCATTCTCAGAATAACTAAAAATTCAAAACAACTGGCTTTCTAAAAATTATTGTTCACTTGTATATTACACAAATACCATGTGTTGAAAGGATATTATCTTTTTTTTTCCTTTTTTTCTGACCAGGCCAAATCTGGACACACTTTGTATGTCTGTCCCATATGCCTGGACTCCTTTAGATGCAAAGGAAGGAGGAAGGATTCTACCATGCCCAATTCTAGCCCAAAGCGGTTTGAAATCAGCCAGCTATGTAATGTGGCATGGTAGCTTGTAGGCCTCCCAAAGATGTGCAGTTTAGACATATTTTTAGCAATATAGAAGTACAATTTCACTGAGAAAGAAACTCAGCAGCCTTAGCCAGATATTCAGGAGTGGCTATAAATACTACAGGTAGAGTTCTTCCTCAGCTATTCATTCAGAGAGGTGAAAAGAGGTAAAAGATAGTTAAAAGTTGAAAAAATTACCAACTCAGTGCTTTGACTTTTCAGCTGAAGTACTGCTGGGAATTCCTCACATACACAATCAATTCCTGCCAGTTTTAACCAGCAAAGTTCTGTTGTTTAAGACAAATTGGTTTAATTTCTCCCTATAAAATGGTGATGGAACTTTGTGCAAAAATACCAAAAATATCTTGAAATAATACAATATATTTAGAATAGGTTTCAGTAAAAGACATACAGTTACCACAGGAAATTGGAACTGCCCTACTTTAACATACACAAAAATTTTGTGCGTCTCCCTCTCAGTCCAGTATTAGTCACAAGCGAAGACAGAGTACCAGAATAAAGAGATCCAAGGTCATTTCTAACTCAAGTGGCCATTTCTAAGTGTTCCTTTGTGACAACTTTCAACAGCAGAAAAAGCCAATTGGTCATAGTTTTGTACATATACAAATCATTAAGAATTTTACTTGCACTTTATATATATTAATCAGTTACAAACAGTCCCAACAAGAGCCATGATCAGGAACAGAATTCTCACACTTGAAAAGGAAGTTTCTCCTTTGAGCTATCAGCAGCTCAAGGACGTACCAGGAAGTGGTTATTTGAAGAGTTTTCTGATCTTTACCAAGAACGTAGCTGTTAAATGAAAAAGAATGTACAAGCACAAAAGCAGAAGTCCTTTTTGTTACGGTTACTGAGGAAGAACAGACTTTCCTATTCCTCCCTTTTCAGTGAAGCATCTTCTACACTATGTGCAGTCCAGGAACATCTCTGGCACTGACATTTTAATGATCCTATCCCACAGATTATTCCCTTAACCGATTAACCTTATTGTTGTAACACGATACTAGTCTAATTTCACTTCTAATTTGGCAGAATTTTTCCATCTGCCAAGACCACTCGTTACTTTGAAGCACTGTTTCAAACTCAGCTCCAACTATACAAAGAGAGTTCTTAAAATAGCCCATGAACTGTGTGAGGTAATGCCAGAATGAAATCAGATATTTGCCTGTGCTCTTCCAGCTACTTTATTTGATGTCTATTGAGAAGAACCTGAAATCTGCCTTTATTTACTATTACTTCATATAATGCCTAGCTATGGAGAGATGGGCTTGATGGATGTATATATCTGTGTTAAACTCACTTCTGAATTAACAGAGGACAAGATTAAGAGCACTCATTCATGTGAATGTTCATTTTTTGTATTGCTAACCAAGGGATTACCTCTCAGCACAGAACCCTATGTAAGGGGAGAAAGCAAATACACACAGCAACAGATACGAATGAAATAAAATCAGTGATTTAAAGCACAGTATCCAAGGGTGCAAGAGATCATCCAGAAAGACCAGTTCTTCTAGGAAAGAGATTCTGGATTAATCTGTGCTGTTCTAACTGTAGTGTGTCAGCTGTTATGCCAGCAGAGAACTAGAACACAGTCCTTTCAGCTGTGTGCTCCCCCAGGGAACAAAAATAATCCTTTTGAGTTGAATGATATCAGAAACGATTTTTTTGTTTGGTTGGTTTTTTCAACTGTGAAGGCATTCTGAAACCAAGAATTCTGAATGAAACTGAAATTTGCTATATATTAATTCACATTTTACTCAAGTAGTCTAAAGTCTATGTTTCAAAAAAGTTTACACAAACAAGGCTCTGTCAGGGTACATTTTCAGTGTGTTGCTAGTATTTGTAACAGTGCAGGATGAATAAATAAAATGTAAGCAGAGATATGCCTGATGAGGAAAGTGTAATTTATGAGCAGTAGGTAGGCACTAATCACAATGCTTTAAAGAGGTCATATAGCCATAAAAAAGATTCAGAATGTGTGAATTTTTCAAAGATGCAACATCTGGTAGAATTTTCTGATGACACAAGGCCCTCCTAACCTGTAGAATAATCTACAGAACAAATAATGCCAGAACAATGAAATCTGGTGAAAATATTTAAGAGGAAAAAGTAATTCTACATGAAGACATTAATCTGCTATGCAAAATCTACATTATTAGCTGTTAAGTTGGAACAATTTCTTCAAATCAAAACCCATGGAATTCTCCTAAAGATACATCCTGGGTAGATAGCAATACTCTATCACCACATCATTACACTACTAAATTAAAATAAGCTGTGTAATGACAAGTTTCAGTTAATTACTTTACCAAAAGTTTGCAAAGCTACCCTTTAAACTAATGGGGAATTACTTTGGAGTCTTCACTTGAACCTTTGCTGCCTTTTTGATTCTCTAAAGATTGAAGAAAAGGGGCTTTGGGGTGGAAATTTGAGGTAAAACTAACAGTGACACATTTTGTCCCAGCTAGGAATGCTGCCTGGTGGATCTTTCAGCAATATAGGAAAATTGGCAAAAGTCTTTACTATCCCCTGAGAATGTCATCTGGATTACATCCTCTCTAGCAGTGAGATTAAACCTCTTGTAAAAAAAAAAAAAAAGTGATATTTTTTATTATTTTAAAAATTTATTTAAAGAGAACAACTATAAAGCTAAATTCCTTTAAAAAAAAAAAAACAAAAAAACCCAAAAAAAAACCAAAAACATTTGTGTGAATTTCTCAAGACCCAGTCTGAACTTCACAAGCTCTTCAGAAGGACTAACTGTTTGGTTTGTATTTCCAATATGTTGCAAGAGTCTCACTTATCCATGGGTCTGATCGTGATTTTCCTGTGGGGCAAAATTACTAACTGGTGACAACACAACACCAATAATTCTGCAACTATGAAGATGAGAATACAGGGTCCAACACTTACAGACAGAAATTTATAATCTCCTCCCCCCCCAAAAGTTATTTTGTTGAACCTACTGAGAAAGGCTCTTAGCTGTAATCAAAATTGCCCACTACAAGAATTTTGAAGACAGATCTTAAATATAGTATGTAAATTACTACACTCTGTATTTCTTCAACACTGACCCTTTAACAGTATCAAGAGAAAGGTTTGGGGTTTTTTTACCTCTGCAACTCAAACAGAAAAGTGATGATTATGGCTGCAGTTTAAGCACACCTTTGAGTAGGATTTGGGATGTCTATAACCATAGAAGACAGAAGTTTATAGCTCCAGCTCTGATCTTAATGTTGGTTTCACAAGAGCCTGTGGGAGATCCTCTGACAGCAAGCAGGTTTGAAAGCAGCTGTGATTACAGTCACTCTGAGGCTGCCAAACACTGCCTGTGGGGTGGGACAATGCACCATTCAAATTTTCAGCATGTTTCCTTCCAGCAGAGATTTTACATTTTGATAGTGAAATAGCACAGCATTAAGACACCACACAGAAGGAGCATTGGGGGAGGAAGAAATCAAGAGGAAAAAGCAACCTTTGTATTTTTTAGAAGCAGCATGGTATGAACCAAAGGCACATACACTGAAAAGCCATATGAAATGATACAAGACATTTTAGGTACACAAAACAGACCCATTATAGTGATGGCTGGGAATCTAATAGTAATATGAGTATCCAAATTTATAGCAAACTCTTCAGAGGGCTCAAATGCTCCTTCTTTCCAAACCGAGTTTTCACATCATTGCCTTCTCCAGTAGGCAGGTCACAGCACATCCTCTCTGCCAGCATGCCATTCCCACCAAATAGTGCTTTGGAAGAAGTACACCAGGTCACACCAGCACCATCTGCTCAACAATCTGTCCAGATCTCACACACATCACTTAAAAGGGACCTACGGGGGCATTCTGAAATAAGCTGAGCTCTTTGCTGTCTACAGAGAGAGATGTAAACTACATTTGGCATGGTTCTCTGAATACATGCAAACCATCTTCCCCACTCCTCTAGACTGGATCCTGACATTTGATTAATTCATAGCACAAATGCCCTTTATTAATCTGTTATGTAATTATTTTGCATCATCACATATCCATGTGTCAGGTGATGCAACACTTTCTGAATAGTTTCTTGTGGACTTAATCCAAAAAAGAATAAGAATAAGAATAAGGAATAAGAATAAGGAATAAGAATAAGGAATAAGAATAAGGAATAAGAATAAGGAATAAGAATAAGGAATAAGAATAAGGAATAAGAATAAGGAATAAGAATAAGGAATAAGAATAAGGAATAAGAAATAATAACAATAATAATGAAATAATAACCAATTATTTATTCTCATTTGAGCATATTATGTTTACTCTTATTGAGGAAAAGTTTTACATCAGTGTCAATGAGTTAACAGAGAATGTACAAATAGAAAGATAGTTGTTTTGATTTGCTCCTTGTTTATCAAGATGGCATTTTTTCTGTCAAATGATGTTGATTTAGTTTGGAAATCCTAAAGTAGTATAGCACATGCACAATGTCACAAGAACTACAAATTAGCCCTTGTTGTTTAGTATTATTTTATCTTAAAGTTTTATAAATTAATGGATGGAAATTTATGTGAAATTACTTTCAAGGATAAATACTAATAAGACAAGGAATGAATCCAAAGAATCTGTGCTAAAAATAAAATTACTGCACCTTAAATCCATGTCAGACCCCTTAAACCCTTTACTTCATTCTCAGATGTTAGCTGCCCATGAGTTTCTTTTATCTAAAAATTTGCATTTTAAGTCCTACACAGGTATGGCAAAAGCAGAAATGAGGAAGACATGTCTCAGTTCCATCAAGGGAATGCTTTGGATTACAGTCTTTGGCCAAGACTTAGACTCTACTCTGTCTGCCCATGCTCACTTGTATTAGGCTTCAGTTTTTGTACAGGTGACTCCATTTTTACCTTAATACTATTTACCCTATCTTTGCTATAAATTTAGAACTAAAAATAAAATGGATAAGATGACAGCTCAGAGAGAAAGCACATTGCTCAACATTGCATCTCTCAGTATCACCCCCACTGTCAGTATGATACTGTAATTCATGATGATGTCATATAAGGGAGCTAAAGGCTACATTCAAGTTGTTATATATAGTTGTTTCAAATTATCATATGCTGTTTCTCAAACAATGACAATGGACTGTGACCTGCAAATTAAAAAAGATGTATTATAAATGCAACACACTTCAAATAAAAATAAAATACCCAAGCCAAGTTTGCCCATGTTACTGAGGCATGTCTTTAATATAATATTCATCTGGAACAACAATGAACATGGATAGCCTTTCATTTTCTACTGTTTGTTTGGCAAAATCCTTAATTCTTTTACCTTAGTCATGAATGCTTTTGACAACAGCTACTTGGCTGAGAAGCTGAAAATGAAACTGTAAGTACTACTGTGAGGGGTTACAGACAGCATCATAATCTTTCAACAAAAAAGGATTCCAGCTTTAGAGTGCAATAACAGACCTGTCTCTGAGATCACTTCTCATCCTTTGTGCAGGTATTGTACTGTTTCAGGACCACTCATTCCTTCCTGAAGCCAAATTAGAATAATAAAATAATTTAGGTTGGAAAAATCTTCAAGATCATCTAGCACAACCATTAACCAAGCACTACCAAACCCCCATGAGCTGCCTCTAAACACCTTTTAAATATGTCCAGGGTTGGCGACTCCACCACTTCCCTGGGCAGCCTGTTCCAATGTCTGCTTTGGGAAATAAATTTTTCCTACTATCCAGTCTCACAGGACTTGTGCTCCAGACCCTTCTCCAGCTCCGCTGCCCTTCTCTGGGCACACTCCAGCTCCTCAATGTCCTTCTTGCAGTGAGGGGCCCAGAACTGGACACAGCTCTTGAGCTGTGGCCTCACCAGTGCCGAGTACAGGGCGACAATCCCTTCCCTGGTCCTGATGGCCACACCACTGGTGACACAGGCCAGGATGCCTTGGGCCTTGCCTACTGCTACAGTTCTCTATTGATGAAACAAAACTATTGTCTGTAAAGTAGAACCATGAGAGATCTTTGTCCTTTGTCTTTCAGTATAATGCAAGTATCCATTTAAGTCACCAGGACAGACCTTTGCACTTTGCTTGGTGTTTAGGTTGCCAACCTATTTTAGTATGCACACATACAAAAGTGAAAAAGAAACTAGTGGAGTCATAGATCAGATTTCTAAAGTTGCCAAATAGAGTTATATTTTCTACTTGATGTGAAAACAAGAAGAACAACACAGTCATCCACCATCCCAATAATAATTCTGCTAGTTAAATGACTGCCTTTCTTCTCATTTTACTTCCAAAGTTCCCAGAATGCATCCTGTTGCACACAAGCAATAGATTTTGTAACAATTGCCAATGATTGTCAAGAAGCTGCTTCTTGCCATTTTAAGATTGTCAGTTCTCTAGTGTTTGCAAGAGTTTTTAAAAATGTGGTTAAAACACCAACATTTTTGTCACTGAAGCAATCAGATCTAAGTACAAAAAAACCCACCAAAATCTCTATGATGTGACAGGAGTGAATTTCAGAAGTCCGGAACTCTGAAAAGATCTGTTGAATTCTGGGACAGATACAGTGACGCCTTTGTCTGTGCCTTCCCCTTCAGGCAAGTTGTGTATAAATCTTTCTAAGCATTTTCATGACTCGCCCAGGTTAACCAATGGCAGAAAACAGTCTCTGGTGCACAAGTGTCCAATGCCATCCTGGTATTAGGTGGTTATATAATAAATTCAAGTCATTACTACTGCACACTGATGAGTAACTTTGCCAGAAAAACCCTGGTGGAGGCATCCATCACAGCAACATATACCTGAAAGAAGTACTTGAAGTGGTACTAAAGCACATGTTTAATACTTGTCTCACAGCAATCCGAACTTTTTTACTCTACAAGATGCATTACAGCTCACTGCTGTTCTTCCTTTAATATTTAGGTTGTCTTACAATCTCTATTCACAATAAGTTTGTCTAGTGAGGTACCCAGTTACTCTAATTACAAGGTATGCCCACTATACAGAAAAACAACATAACTTTTATTCATTCTTTGCTAGAATCTGAGAGTGAAAATGCTTGAATACTTTCTAAACATCACAGGGATATAATATCTTCTTCAGAAATAAAAAGGCCCTAACAGGTCAATTCAAAACAATAGAGCCACAATCAACACTTTCATAACAGCTTTGTTAGAGTTTTGCAGTTATTCCTAACATATTTAATTCACTTTTCACTTGATATATAATGTATACTGTTATTTCAGGCTGCCATGCTGTGCTGGCTCTCTGAGTATTATATATATATTGTATACTGCCAGCTATGAAGTCATGCTAATATTGTGAAATACATCAAAGCAAGGATATTCAAAGTTTCTTCAGGCATTCTCATCTAATTTCCTCCTTCTCTGCTTTAGTTGCAGTTTATGTTGCACTACATTGAGGCATGAGCTGGAGATTCTGGTAATCCACCAAAAGAACAAGATGCAGACTTAAAAGACATTTTTCAGAACTACTGTTAGTGGGTGAACCTCAAAGGCATGACTGAAAAACACCCAATATATTCACTAAACCTCAAGTCTTTGTGACAGTCTTTTTGGAATCAGCTGGCATCTTGCTTTTTCTTCTCCTGAGTAATATTAAATATTTCATGCTTTTGGAAATTTAATGTAGTTTTAGTGGTCATTTTCTTTGCTTTGTAATTTTGGGTTTTTTTCCAAACTCAGATGAAACTCCTAGTGGCTACATCTCCCTTGCTTAGCATTACTTGTGACAAACACTTCTTGGGAAACTTGGATATGAGTAGCTACAGTAATTTTTAAGACTTTGCAACAGCATTTAGGCCACTATTTCAGCTTTTTTATCTTACAGGTAATATGCTGTTGAAGCAGATTTTTTTCACACCACTAAACAGCATAAACAAGTCATAGCTGATGCTGTCCAACCACCACAGTTAAATTCTATATTAATTTTTAACCTGCCTCATTATCAACATGAAGAAAAAAATATTATTCCCAGCAATGATGTTTGGAGATTTTTTTATAGTAAACATTTAAACTGACACCAAGTTGCTTTAATTGCATTATCAATATCATTGATTTTTCTAATTAACACCTTGTGTTTGCAGCAGAGGAGGATCAGAGGTCACAGAGATCTTGTATTTGTGGTAGAGATCACCTATGTGCTCCTACTCAACCAGTTTGCTGAAACAGCATTGTAACTCCAATTGTAACAGCAAGTAACTCCAAACATCTCCTTCACATGCTGTTATCCTTTTCTTCTAGGAGCTACTCTTCTTTCTGTCAAGGAATCCCACCTGTGGCTGGGATGCAGCCAATGCAAATGAGGGGGGTCGATCAGCACTGAAGCTGTGATTGCTCCAGTTCTGGTCTTACTGTCATCACAATCAAGGCTTTGTCCAAAGCACATGAAGTGACATGAAGAATTTGCTAGTGGCAATGACCAAGAATTTGTTGGAATGTCAGGAATTAATCCTGTCATATAGCAACACAACTCTCTTCTGGCTTTTAGACAGATCAAGCAGTAACTCCCTGTTTCACTGTGGCTCATAACACTTCCATAAAAGACAAAGATACTGGAAGAGCTCATGCATTTCCTCATTTGAGATTTACAGATGAAAGAGACTTTAAAATACTAAGATATGCCTGTACTTAAGCTGTGCTCCTGCAAACAGATTCCTATACCAGCCTAGCTAAATGGGATGCTTTATGGGATGCTGCTTTCTACTGCCAGCAATTTCCCTGTTAAGTTTTTCCTGAATGTTGGCTCATTGGTTGGCAGTGCTTTGCTGAGCCAAAAAACATCAGTTAAATCCACCTCTCTTACTTATAATTAAACAGAAAACATTTTTTACTCTAATAAAAAATCTAATTAATCTATTCATTATGAAGCTATCACTATACATCAGTTAACAGAAAAAGTTTACAAGCAATTTTTCCTCAGAAGACACTAGGCAGCCTATTGGATCCTTGCTAAGAACACAATTCTTCCACTGCTTTAAAAAAACCCATATATATTAAGTTACTTGAGATATTTCAGTTTAGCAACTCTACTTGTAAGACAACTTCATACTGCAGCTGGCATAGTTTAAAGGCTATGTTTTATTTGAGATTCAGTGACTTAAAAGAAAAAGCACAATCGCAACCAGACTTTGATTCACCAATCACTCATAAGAATTAAGAATGACCAGCCTCTTTTCCTTCCAATTATATAAAATTCTGCAGGAATTCAACTTTCAGGAACCGGATGCATGCATAATTCTGGGGGTGAGATTTGTCTGCTTCAGTAATTCCCCAAATTAAATACAAAAGAAAAAAGAGTGTATGGGCTTGGAGATTTCTCCCCTCCTCTCAATTATTACTAAACAAATGTAATTACTGGTCCCAGATGGAATAGATGGGACTCTTACCCACACTCCCATTAGGACAGGCTAACACTTCTGGTAATGTGTTTTTGTCTGCCAGGACTTTCAATCTACCACATAATAAACCCCAAAGTGCTCTGGAGCCAGTCTAGCCAGCCAGGCAGAGTCCCTCTCCTACACGCCTTGTTTGTGGCAGCACCATCTCTAGAATTCTGTCTCACACTGGGTTCATGAGGCTGCTACAGTCCTGTTCCACTTCCCAGCTGTATTGACCTCTCCTCCTTAGTGAGTCTAAAATTTACAAAAATCCTCTCTCTCTCTTGTTCAGCATGTGACTGCGTTGGTCCTCTGTAGTAAGAGGGGACTGATCTTTTGTTTGTTTTCCAAGAGTAACATTGTATTTCAGCAATTCTTGAGGCATTTCTCAATATAACCTAAGGCAAATTATCATGTTATTCATTGATTGCTTTCCTAATTTCCTATAAAAAGCCAACATTTTGTTTTTATTATGCAATACAAACAAAGGCATGGGCAGTTCAGGAGAGCATGGGGGTGGTGATGGTTTGGTGTGTTTTACTTTCTTCTCTTCCACTCCCACCATCTTTTTTAGTAAGATACCTAGACACATATCTTAAAAATTCTCCTGCATATATTTAGAAATTTTTTAAAAAATCTAAGATCTAATATAATTTGTTACTCTAAAAGACCATAAGAAAATGCTATTGTACAGTTAGCTGAAATGCAGAATTGTCATTGCAGAGCTGGGACAAATACTTTTTGAACACCGAAGTCATGTTAAGCTTTCCCATTGCTTTTTCCCTGTCTAAACACCATCTAGTTATTTGCATCACTATAAAACAGTAAACATCAGGATTTGACATGGGGTGCTTTTTCCCAGTATTCTTTAAGCCAATTTAGAGCCACTGATGTTTTTTGAACTCTTCATAGAGCAGGGAACTGCATGAACTGAGGAAATATTAATTAGCACTTGCATGAACCAAAGATTAACAGTTAGGTCACAGGAAACTCTCCCTTATTTGAGCTACTCTACTATGGTACACCTAAATTATTAATAGTAGCTATTTCCAAAACTAAGCCACCATACAGAGCACTTGGTCCCAAAATGTGCAAGAAGAAATACATTCTCTGCCATTTTAAAAAGGTTGTAAGTCATTCTAAATACCAATTTATGAAAACGTCAAAAAAACAATAATTGCCATAATTCAATGTGCCATACCCTGGAAATATTTACTTTTTATGGGACAAAGGCAGTCAAAGCTATAATCTAGCAGCACATTCTTTCAGAAGGAGTATGCTCTTAGTTGATAAAGATATCCTTCAGCTTGTATCACAGTCATGAAGTATCTATACAGATGTCTTGTTCATAAAGACTCAGGACACATTTTGGGATTTACTACGAAGAAGCCTTCAATACAAGCAAAATACAGACTTCTATTGACAGGATAACCACTGACTAAACTGTCCCCTCTGCCACAGGTGCCAGCAGAAGGACCATTTGTTGTGTCTCACTAAATCAAAACCACCTAAAGTAAAACGTGGAGTTAGAGAGGAAAAGGAAAGAGGAAGAACAGATTTGGGAAATTAATTCTAGATCCAAATGCAGAGAGGAAGAGAAGTAAATTACCTTTGATAAATGCACTGTAAAAAATACTCGAGATCCAAAAAATTGCAGGGCCTGTGATTTTATCATACCTGGGCCTTCTGTGAAATCTTGAAAGGAGACACTTTTGTAATGCTTCTTACTTTTTAATTGAAAAAAGTCCTTGAAGGTGTCAGTTTTCCATGTGCATTATGTCTATGGCTAGAGACTTTTTCAGTGGCACAAACTGAGGACTGAATTTCATAAGCTGCCCTCAATACTACAAGAAAGGAACCATCAAAAATAATACATTTTTTAAATTATTTTTCTTGTTTCAAAGAAATTGAATATGAACAGCATCGTTTCACAGGCAGAAGGTTCCTGTAAACAACTGTGAACCCTTACTACCTCAATATTTCTCTACAGTCATACACAAAAAGTAGATGTCAGAAAGTATCCTGTTTTTTTCTGGACAATCAGCTTACACCTCTCCCTCAGTACGAAGAGCTAAACAAGAAATACATATTAGAATTTGAATTAAATATATTCCTAAAAGAGACAGGAAGATGAAATAGCATAGTTTTTGTGTTATTTAAAAATGAAGTGGAAGAAAGGAAAACCCAAAAATATTTCCACAATTACAACATCACTGGATGTGTGTGGCAAACAAAAAAAAATGGATGTCCACATTTTGATGACATTTCAGCTTCACTTGATGGGAATCACATGCTGTACCCTGTAGTGTGAAGGATGAAGCTCATAGTATTTCGTTTAGTAATCTTTATGCATTGAACAGGTCATAGGATATAGTATAACTTTATGTATATATGAGTATATAGAATAACTAGTATAACACCATTAACCTACATTCTGATGCTAGGATTAATTAAGCTTTTTTTTATGCAGTGCAAGTACATCTCCTTTCGTGATACCAATTTTGATAATAATGTATTCAAATAAAAATTTAAATTATATTAGTTAAGATATAATCCCATAACCATGAGCCTTGGAAAAATTAGGGTAAAATAGAAACATTTAAAAAAAAAAGGTAGAGTGAAAAATCTTTTAAATAAGTTCAAGTGTGAAAACTGAGAAAATTATTTACTACTAAGAGTAGCACTGGAGACACCATATTTGTTCTTCATTTAAAAAGTTTCAGAGCATTCCCCAAGGTTATCTGGACTTTATTAATGTATTTTTCTGTACAGACATTGCTTCTGACCTAAAACCAATCCTTTTGAAGGTGGACACGGCTCCTTTCTAACCAGCATGCAGCAGCAATGTTTTACAGACAATTACAATCAGAAGAAGGTGGTAGGCTAATAATGCTAATCACAGATCAGTTGGGAAAGTTAGAGCAGGAACTTCATCCCTCAAGCAACCTGGTTCTCTTCTCACAAGGAAAGAGCTGTACAGACCCTGTGAATGAGCAGCTCCACTGCAAAGCCTCTGGGGTCTTGGTGGACAGGGCTCTAAACTTTAGTGACTTGTGATCTGGCAACAACAAAGGCCAGATGTGGCAGCCAAAAGCACATGTGGCTGTACCAACCAGAGAATTATCAATTTTCTAACAAAATTATTAAGTTTCCTTAATTATGGAACCCCAGTCTGTCTCTGAATTCATTGTTGGGCAACCTCCCAAGGCTGCTTCCAGCCTGAATGATTTACATTAGTGTCACCAGATTGTCAGGATGGTAATTAAAGAGATCATTTCTACCAGTGCAGCATCTCTCAAAATATAAAGCATCTGCTTCTGCAAACCTTCATGTCCAGAAAGTCTCACATCCAAGATTCAGCCTTACTTGGCCCTACCTTGCTTTGAGATCAGACAAGATATCTTTATTATCATTAGGTATCATTTCTGAAGAATAGTACCTATCATGCTAGCCAAGTCAATCTGTTTTAACAAAATCCATGCCAGCATATTTGAAAGATTACATGTATGAATCATTACTTTAAAGCAATTACTGTGATGTTTTTATTGGAAAACTCTTGCATTCCTCAAATTCTCAGTGCTGTTCCTTGCAAGAAAACCTACAAGCACGGAATGTTGTTTCTTTTGTTTTATATCACCAAAAGAAGTACAATAAACTGAGTGAGATTTCAAGACTGTTATCAAGAGTCAAGCCAGATTGTCTTGTGAAAGGGAACCATCACCACATTTATCATAGTTCTGATAGAAGGGGAAAAAGAAAAAGGTAAAAAAAATAAAAAAAGAAAGTAAAAATGAAAGAAAAAAATAAAAGGAAGTTACCATGCCTGAAGTAATGCTTTTCCTAAACCCTACAGCTGAACTAGGGAGAAAATTACTCATTATATTACCATACTAGACCATTGCTTTATATTGTCTAAACACACACATTCAGCTAAAATATTCTTCTCAACCACCATTCACCACCAACTCAACCATACATGATGCAGCTGTGTATGCAAGGGCTGCTTTGGGAACAGTAACATCCTTGCCCCTGGCAAGATGGGAAGGGAGCAGAACAAGGAGAAAAATATTTAAATATTCAATAGCAGTCAAAAAATGAATTAAGTGAGATTAGTACATTCCAGCTAATAGATGAAAATTACTTCATCCTTCAGGTATCTTGGAATGTTTAAAACCTTACAATAGGTAAGTATTACTTTAAGGAAGCACCACATGGGATCACTTATTATGAAATCAGACTTCAAATTAAACACATGGAAAAGAGAAAGACTTTGGTAATTTACTCTACGCCTACCTCTAAAACTCCCTGTTTCATCTTCCGCGCTGCCTGCTCGGTTCTGTGTCAAATTGTCTCCTAATGTGCTCCTAAGTCCTGCCTGTCTCTTGTTACTGCACAGGCGTGTGCCAGGCAGCAAGCCAGCCAGAGGCATATGTCCTGCTGGCTAAGTGATAGCAGCTGATTCCCTGCCTCCTGGAGTTAGTGTGATCCACCGAGGCAGCTGAACCACCCCTCACCTGCACACCTTCATCCTGAGCACACCTGCATTATGCCAGTTGCAGGCACTGGCCTTCAAGCTGGTGCAACTTCATCCAGAATAAAGACCATTTCAATAGTTAGACTAATTGACTCCAGCCTCAGATTTCCCATACAAACTTCCCTTTTTCCTATAAAGTTGGTGAAACTCTTTCCTCTTTGTGAGAAGGAACAAAAAAATGAAACTACTTATGGAGTTGGCCTATTTGCATAAATTCAAAATGAAATGAATACAGAAGTTTAAGATTACATTCTTTAACCATTTCCCAACCATATGTGGCATTCTGAGATCAGCATGAGTAGACAAGGTGTAATTCTTTGAAAAGCACCAACTTTCACACACACCAGTAGAGGTTTTTGGTTTTGAGCTGCATCAGCTCCTTCACCAGAGATGTCCATGGTGAGCAGTGAAGACTACAGTGGCAGACATTAACTACTTTCCTCTAACAGCTCTACCACAGCATCACTGGCTTTCTCTTCCCTACACATCAGCAGACACAAAACACACAGCAGAGCTTCACTACCTGTAAACACAAAGCCCTTTCAACTCAGTACCTCCAGGACTGGGTCCATCTCAGTGTCACTAAGGCTTAGGGGGAGGCATTTAGCTATATTGGGAAGATAATCTGACATGTATTCATATTCTGACAATCCACATGATTTAAAGCCATGCAGCACATACAGCTCACCTCAGAGTGGAGCCTGAAAAACAAACCACAGTTCCTCATGCAGACCTAAACCAGTCTCTCTGCCAGGTTTCAGTTCAATGTTATGGTAGCCAGGCCCTCACACTAACCGGCCTTTCAAGAAAGGCTCAAGAAGCAGTGAGGCTGATGCTTTCCTCTCCTCCAGCTTTCCTCCAGAACACAGGGCACATATACACTGGATTCCTATCCAGTGTGTATGTGGATCCATATCCGCTGTGTCCATATCCAAAGGACATCCATCTCTCCATAACAGCCCAACTGAAAAGCGAGTTGTCAACTGCTTCCCCAGAAAGCTCACAAGTTAGAACCAATCTCTAGAGACTGGAGCTACTTGGTAGCAATCAGAGAGTGGATCAATTTCTTAGACATGCACAGAAACAGCTTCATTGAAACTCTCCCAAGCCTGGACCAAGACAGCTTTTCTAATCAGATTTAGAGCCTCTAAATTTCAATTCATCCAGAAGAGAAGCAAAAAGGCACTGACATATTAAGATAAACAGGCACAAATACATCTTCCACAGGCAACAAATACCATAAAATACCAAGATATTTATGGGGATCCACATCCTTTTGTATGCCTATAAGCAGCAAACAGGATTTAATTCACATATCTTCCATTTAACCTATAAAACTCCACCACTTCTCCACTATGCCAGTCTATCTTCTCTTCTTCCCCAGCTTACATCTAGAATACTCCTTAATTCTGTACCTTAATAAATAATTTCCACACCCCAACAGAAAATTTGCTTCAGCACCCAGCCACTCACCTCCTTTATTCAATGCAGAAAACCAGAGGCTGCTGCTTATCAGAAGTCAGCTTCTCTTTTAGTTCTGAAGTGTAAAAGAATTAAAATAACTAACTGTACATCAAGCATTACTGTAATTCTTTAGAGAAAAACCAACCTGCACAGAACAGATTCATGCTCACCCACACTCATACTCAAAAAAGGCAGCAAAACCTTCCAATGGCATGCCAACAGCAACCTCATTTGGATTCCATCACCCGTGTTACACAGGTGCTAAGGATCAAAGCCTACATCACCACTCAGCCACATTTTTGCTGACTAAAAAAATAACAACATCATATCAACAATTCTTTACAGCTGCCATAAATGCTTCTGTGCACATCTCAAAACAAACCACATATTTTCTTTCTATTGTTTTATTTGCTAGAGAATTTGGAAAATCTTTTCTTTCAGAAGTGAAGAGAGAGGGACTTCCCTCACAGATGTTTAAACTCTAACACCTTTCCTTGAAACCACTTGGTGTGTAATCTAAAGATAAAACATTGCATGAAGGCTATAGATTTCCTTTTGGGCTTCAGGTTCCTTTCTCCAGCAAATCTTCTCTTTTACTGTCTGTCCACTGTTCAGTCTAACAGATTTGTGCAAGAGAGCAAAGCCGTTTAGCCCTCTTCTTCTTGCACTCTAATTCCTATTCAGCTTAGTCTGAGCCACTTTTCTTACACTCTTTCCTACTTTCTGATGTAGAAAACCATGGTCAAGTAAGAACCTGACAATTGCTTAAAATGCATATTCAGTTGTCAGTGATGCTTTTAACAGCAGGGTGAAGATTCCATGTTTTAATACTCTTTGCTGCTGTATGATGAGCATGAAAACACTGCCAAAGCAGCAGTCCTTCTCAAAGAAGGGTGTGAGTGCCATGGAGCAGCATGTGCCCAGTTCTCTGCTGTTCCTTTTAGAAAGGCTGGACACTTCTCCTTGCTTACATGTGCTAACTTAATGGATTTTTTTGCTGGAAATCATCTCCTGGAGTGACTAAGAAGGGGCATCTTTGAGATAATTTGGAACAGTCAGTGTTTTACAGCTCCAAAAGAAATTAATACAGTTCATCAGGAGTCACCAAAGCTATTTCCATTGGCAATCAGGAATGCCATTAATAACATTTCTAAAAGTACAAGTAGAATCCCATCTTCATTACCTCAGTAATCCTGGAAGGAAGAGAAGCCAAAAAACTTGTATGTTTAAAATTTTAGTTACGTGTTTTCCTTCATGTTTCTCAAGAGACAAATCTGCCTGCCTTTTTCTCTGTAGTATCAGAGCCAAAGTTTTCCCATGTATTTCATTCCAGCTTTGTTCTCTATCTTATAACTTCATTAGTATATATATAACCGTTGTGGTTATATGTGGTTGTACACTACAGGTCATTGCAATGAACTATGCATTCTCACTTTTAAGAATGTCATATGAAAAAAAGGTCATGGGTCAGTCTTAAAATAAATTTTAGAGTAAACTGTTCATATAGACACATGCTATGCAGCTTGAATAGCAGGCATACTATGCTTTGTCAGCAAAAATCTTTGGTAGCAGTTCTGCTCCTTGAAATTGAGTTTCTAGAGTTACCTCTCAGCATCTGCTTCTCTTTTCTTCCTATCTATAAGCTGATGCCATTAATATATAGGTTATATGACTGTACATTAATTCTGCTGTTCCTACTTCTTTTTTTTAAATAAGTTTCTGATATATGATATGGTAAGAAACATGGTGGAAAGAACCTGTGGTTAGGCTGAAAAAGAGAGGTTTTTGGATTGGCTTCACTTTTATGCAGAGCACCATGGAAAGGATATTCAGGAAAATGCTTCAGGTGCTGAAGCCTCTCAAGACGTCTCCTCTTCTTCATAGACTGAGCTCCTCTTACAGTGTTGCTCCTCATAAAATAGGAACAGGCCTGTATCAGAAGTACAGCCACCTATAGAGAGAACAAGGCCAGCAGCTGGAATGCAGCTATTCCCAGTAGTTAGAAATTGTTGGAACAAACACTTTCATATTAGCAGTTTGTGCTGAATTTCAACAAAATAAATAATAGATTTCATGCAGACAAGTTTCAGATTCAATTGATAAGTTATATTTTACCTTGACTACATTTACAATTATTTTGTCCTTGAACTCATTGATACTGACTCATACCTTTCTGTTTTACCTTGTTTCTTCTGCTCTTTTCTACTTTCACTGTGTCTTACTTAAGAAATGCCTAATTTGCCAACAGAGGTCAGGGTCTCTTTGCATCTCCTGTGTGTCCATTTGTTTCACATGACAAGGATTCCTATCAACTACTTCAGTGCTCTTCAACAAGCAGCCTGTTTGTTGCTATCTCATGGCTTGTAGTTCTGAAATTTCACCGTTTATTTCAGCTAACTGAAATGAGAGAAATTACTCTTGTCGTGCCTGTGCCACTTCTTTTTAGAATTCATCTCACTCTTGAGGAACCTCTTCATTCTGTGAGCAGAAATAGGAACTGATTCAGTTACAAGACATTTCTCTACAATCAAATTAAATGTGATTTTTCTAGTACCACCAAATAAAGTATTTACATTCCTTTAAAAACCACTTCATAATGAGCTATGTCCATCCCATTAGTGGCTTCCAGTTGCCCCTGAATTATGGTTAAAACTAATGTATTGATTTTTTTCTTTTGTTTAAAGCACTGCACAAAAACAGGATGTCTTACAAGAACTGGCAGTGAAACCTGTGATCATTAAAAATCCAGTACTACATTTTGCAACAATTTTGATGCATCACTGGATAAATATTTGGCAAGAGCATTAATTCTGCAAGCTTGAATTGACTTTTCTCACCCTATTTTCTTGTCCCTTGATGCTTTGATCTTGTGTAAAAGGAAGAACGGACAATAAAAACACTTACACAGATATTCTGGTTTCACAGAACATGCCTTTTTAATTTTGACAGCTTTTAATAAGGTTTCTGATTTCTTGAAGAGCTGTAAAAAGAGAAACTGTGATTTTCCAGAGACAAAAATAAAGGAAAAAAAAACAAAAAAACAAAAGAAAGATATCCAAAAGAGTTATAAAATAGATTTTAGGATATTCCAGTTAAAGTTCACAAAAATAAGTATCTCAATATGTATGCTATGAAATGGATATAGGCTTTATAAAGAATAGCTATAATTGTACACTGAAAACAAAGGCTTTTTATCCTGTCATAAAACTACACTTAAATAAAAATATCTACAATGAATGCAGAAAATTTGCTGAGAGTAGGGAGCAAAAATATGAAATATATTAAACAGACATTAAATAAGATAAACCCAGAAATTAATTTTGAAGTTAGAAAAATGAAAAGACAGCTGAAACTGTTTGTCAAAAAGTTTCTAATTTTCTTAAAGAAATAGTTTGGCCTCCAGGTTTTCTATGGGTCCTGATTTTTAATACCTGTCCTTGCAAAAGAATCTTAAGAGAGAAGATTCAGACTTACATAGTGATTCATGGTTTTTAAAATGGGAACATTTTTTCTTGGCACCTACATATAACTAAAAACATTGTAAAAGCTGAATAGATACTATCATTAAATGAACATTATGAGGATAACTCTTCATATCTAGGAGCCAATGCTCATGTGTCATGGCAGGTAAGAATCCATGGATTTCTTAGCTGGAAATGTCTGTCAAGCAACCCAGCAGGGCCAGTGATTTTCCCCAGTGTATATCCAAGATGAAGATTCTGTGATGTGAACCGCTTTCCTTGGGTTGTGACGTACAACACCTAAACTTATTCCAAAAAAAGAGCAAATTATCATTTGTAGCAGGGACTAACGACTAACTCAAGCTCACAAATTGCATTAATCTTAATGAGATATGAAGAAGGAATTGGAGGCGTCAGTAGTAGAAGCAACTTCTATTTGCATTGAGAGAAAAAACAGTATTTATCAACACACAGAGGTCTCGTGACAGGAACAGCAGCACTTGCATCTGGTCAATATTGATTGCAACTTTCAGATACGCGAAGTAGGAACATGGGAGAAATCCTTTCTTTGGGACCACCAACCAAAATTAAATTCTTGAGTGGAGGAGTAATGAAATGAGAACTTAATAAACAAAAGACGAAGTGTTCCTTCTTTGGTTTAAAAAGCTGTAAAATTTATCTTTCTTGTCTGTTATTCTCAATTACAGAACACCAACACTCCTTTTTCTTTTGTAGGCAGAATATATGATCTAAGAGAAATGAGAACCAAGGGGGGAAAAAAAGGCACTTAAAGATAGTGGCTTTTTATCAGTGACAAAATATTTGTCTCCCCTTTCTTGAGAAGTTTAGAAGAGTGCTGCTTTTTATTCTTTCAATAAATATTTTTCTCTCTCTTTATTCAGACTGTTAAAAATAATAAGAGGAATATAATACAACTTTAAATGAGAGTTTATATATCACATGCTTTATGACAGCTGCTTTTATTTCACTTTAGATTAACAAAGCTTTTATGTTGAGACTTTGGAGCTGACCTTACAAAGAAGCAATACCATTAGCCCTGAAGCACATGTTTCCCATTTAACATTTCTGAGGTAACATTCTTTGTGAAAGTGAGAGAAATGAGAAGGCAAACTTACAGGAAAAATAAAAGTCTGACTGTCCTCCTTTTGAACAGAATTAAAGTCAGTTTGGACTCTTGAAAATATGAAATGAGAGGCCATGGCCCTACAAAGAGTTTCTCAATGCGATCCCAAGAGTTACAATGCTCAGCTTTCCTTTAGTCTGCCTTTAGTGGCTCTTTGTCATTTCCTCTCCAGAGGCTGAACGTATTTTGCCATCTCAATTTGAAGTGAAAGGTATCACCTACATCAATATTATTTCAGTTTTAACCATCACTACTCAAATAATTTATAAGTACACCCAAGCAAGAGAGCACTATAATAGTTAAAGCAAACGAACCCAACAAAGTTATCTGGGGATACAGCAGAAAGGAATTGGATCTGCCATATCTGAAAGAGCCCTAAGTTACTGTTATGCATGGAAATCAAACTAATCTTAATGATGTTTTACCATTGCAATGTTCCACTCTTTCAGTGTAAGAGCAATGCACTCTTTTTTATCAATCAGTAAACTTAACAGTGCCTACCCACAAGTCTTCCATCCTTTTTGATGCCTTCATACATTAAAGTCTGTTCTTCAGCTACTGCCACAGTCAAAATTTTATGCTTCTAATCCTTCTTAAACTCCTTTCAGTCAGTGAATGTGAAAACCTGCAGACTAGAGTCTGCATGGTTCAAAGCAAACTCAAGAGAATATGAAAAACACAGGAAAGAGGTGAGCAATGGCACAGTTTGGAAATCAGTGTATGCTCTTTGTATCTGGGGTCTTGCCAAAGAAAATAAAAACCTGTATGCACAGGAAAAGGAGAAAAACTCTGTGATTTGGAGGAGAAGCTGACAAATTCAGCACTAGAATTGTCAGCTATGCCAGTGGAAGCTGGACTAAAGTTCCTCTAAACATATGGCCTTACGCTCCAAGTAAGCCTCACCCTTTAAATACATTTCTGCAAAGCCTTCCAACAGGAATGCTGCAGGATTTGCTGGAGGTACATCCAGATTCCAAGAGACCACCTCTGCACAGGTAACTGGGACAGGTAAGAACAGAGACATGGCATTTTCTTTTATTTTTTTATTAATATTTTTTTTTAAGAAAGAGACAAAAACAAAATTTGTTCCTTAAATCCATGTTTAAGCACTTAAATTCAAAATTCTAATTGAAAACCGCTACTTTACTCTCTTCCTATAGACAAAAATGAGAATTCTTGGAGGCTGAGCACTTCTGAAAATTATAAATGTTATTTCGTGCAAAAGACAATGAAGAAGCAGACTGCTTGGAGCATCCCTGTAACGCTCATGTCCTAAGCCTCAGGGATTTCAGCTGCTTTTTGCCCCAGGACCAATATTCTTTTCAGAGAGCCCACTGTAATATCTGCCTTAGGAAAATACCTTCTCCTAATCTTGCAGAGAATATGAATTTACATTCCTGATATCAGATGCAAACAGACACACAGATTTTCTAAGGATCCAAAAAGAGTTATTTTAATTTACACTAAGCAAAGATGTACAATCTTGCTATTTGCCTCACCAAGTCCATTCCCTCATATGTACCTAAGGTTAGACTCCTCCAACCAATAAAGCAACCAATGTTCAAGAAATTCCTTCTGCCCTGCTTTTTGGTGCCTTTTCCTCACCAGTGTAAACACTTTGTCCTGCACTTTGTGTGCCATATGCCTGAACTCTTCCCCTTCAGTCTGAGAAACCACCCTTTTTAGGTTTTTCTTTGTTTTGGGTTTTGTTTTATGCTGTGTAAACCCAGTATTGGGGAAAAAAAAATAAGTATGCTTACATGATATTTTTGCCATCAGGTATCTGGTATTCATTGCAATATTCCATGTAAGGAACTACCCTCTGCCTGTACACTCCTCCAGTTTCCTCTGATATATTTTACTTCTGACTCTAAACTGTTGGTTTCCTGTATTACACTGATGACATAGCTGCAGTTAAGGGAACCCTATATCTAAATTTGTATTTCAGTAAGGTTAGATATGTTCAGATACAAGAAATCTGAAAGGAGAAACACCAGAAAAATCACTCATGTGCAAGTGCAGACTTAAGTACCCAATATGTCTTACTGAAATGACAGTCTGAATTACCACACTGTACTAAGGTCCAAGTAGGCTATTTTCACCACGTTACAGTCCAAATTACAATTTACTTTTGTCCATGATTAAATACGAACACTGGGGAATTCTTCCCTTTCTTTTTTCCCTTTTTGCTTTCTCTAATAGCTGGTCTTGATATCATTAAATGGCATAGAACAAGCCAATATTTAGATTTCTGTTCAATTTTCTGTTTGGTCATTTTGACTTCATTCTCTTTGATGTCTAGAAAATAACTTTTCTTCATGCTCTTTGTATTCAAGGGCAAAACAAAAAAAAAATCTGCAACTCTTTTGGTGTGCTAAGAATAGGCATGGATATGTTGGGACAGGAAATACATACATGCCACTACAATTAAAATAGACTAATTTGTTAGCAATTCCATAATATCCCCCAAATGCAGAAATTCTAAACAGCGTGTAGTCATCTGGGTAACTCCTCTTCTCTTTTCTGCTGCCAGGCTCCACAAGACACTGAGTCCTCCATAACAGTGAATATCATGGGGAGAGACAGCAGGATGAGTTTTGTGGACTAACACTGAACACTGCAGCACCAGCCAGTATAATATAGTGCATATTTCAGACAGTCCCTGAATCTCTGAACCTACTAAAGCTGACTCCATTTTTGCAAGCTCTTTCTAGTTTATTATTTCCCCAGCTTTCTCTTCATGTTCTCATAAAAGATCACCTTTCCTGACACATTCCCTGGATAATTTTTCCACTGAATTCCAGTTGTATACATGGTAAACAGAGAGCACTTTTTAAAATCAGGCTGGATTTGTTCTCTTGTTAGAATAGGAATTCTCAAAACCAGTCTGAAGTCCCCAACTCTCCAGAATATAACAGCCAAAATATGATCATGAAAAGAAATTTAAGATGCAGCTCTCTGACAGATGTTAAAATCAACACATCTTCTATGCAAATGCAGTAAATTTATATATATAATCCTTCCATTATTCAAGTTCTAAAACAAGAAAAACAAAACCATATTTTCTCTTTACACCAAGATTATAAATTAGGACATGAAAGCTGGGTCTTGTGAGGTTATGGAAATGCTAATGGCTGAAAGTTTTTGTTCCAGCATTACAGTTCTTGTTTTGTTTTGTTTTTTTTTTTAATGAAGCCTTTCTCTCATTTGAGACAAATGCCATTTCTGAAGGAAGAAATGTGGATGTAAAAAATTACTCCTTGTTTTTTCTTCATGGGCCTTTGATGATTTTATGCTGACTCTAAAGAGAAGTTTTGTATAATCTTAGCTGCAACAATGAACAAGCACTCTTTGAGATACAAGGGGAGATAATGCAAGAATATCAATTCACTACATAATTTTATTTTTCCAATTCAAATCCGAACTTCACTTGCAGCCCTGAATTATTCTTGCCGGTTCACTTAACTGGGAGACAGAACTTCTTGGGACTCACCCTTTGGTCTCTGCTATACAGCTGCCTGGACACCTCTGTTCTGAGAAAAGGGTCTGGAACATTGCATGACAGCAATTTATAGCTGGATTTCCAGCAGCAGTGCTCCTCTTGCATTGCACTGCAGATGGAATATTCTCATCTCTGCCACAGAAGTTACTCACAGCGTGATGCCACGTTTTAAACTCGTCTCATGGTTTTGTGCAGTTTTATTGTAAAATACATCAGAGGCTTAACTATTCAGATAAAAAACAGAGCTGAGAACAGGAAGGGGATACAATACTTTCACTTACTTGATCAGAGTCCATGAACCTGGTAGTTGGCTAGTGAGGCCATGTAATCATCAGTCTTCCCTTCTGACCCTTTATCCCACTCTGTACAGGGAGCCCAGGTTTGCATCAGGACTGGAAGCACCAGCAAGAAGACTTTTTCCAGGATGCCAGATGTCTGATAGTCGGGGGGAAAAAAAACCAAAAACAAAACAACAACCCAAAAAACTTTCTTTTGAGGTGGAGAGGCTGCTGTCAACTAAAGAATAAAATGCACAAAAGTTGCACCCATCTCTTTCTGACAGGAAACACCATCAGGAAACAGGCCAAGTCTAGATGCAAAGGGAAGCAGGTGAAAAGAGGAGGTGGATACAGGAAGACATTGAGGACCTGAATCCACTTAATTTGTAATGGCAAACTGGTTTGTAGACCTCAAGAGAAAAATAAGGAAAAAAAAAAAAACCACAAGAAACCCCACAGAAAACTCCTGCAAAATAAAATAAACAATGTCAGACTTTTTAAACTTTTTTCTAGTCCAAATTTGTTTCTCTGTGTACCATTACTACCTTTAACATTTCCAGGCTTAGTTTTGGTGACTTAACAAAAGGTGTAGGATGGCAGGAGGATCTGGGTTCACATTTTCTGTGTGCCATGTCGAGTGGTAGACCTGGGCTACTTTATCTGAGGATACTCAGCAGAAGGCTTCCACTGTGTGCAGATGATGAAGTCTGTCAAGTACTGATACAAAACCATGGAAGAACTCAGGGAGAAGTCCAATCATCCTGCAACTTCTCAGGCCTCTGCTGTATCTGAAGCTCAGGTGTGACTTCCATTGTTCCTAGTTGTGTCTTTGTGTAGGCTTCAGGTCTGCAGCATTTGCAGAGACTCATTTTATTTCTCTATACCTACAAAACTTTAATTTCAGGGGAGTGGGTAGTGATGCAGCTCTGTGTTTTCCATCAACAGCCACTGAATAAGGTAGTGGTCTGTCACACTTCAAGGACTGAAAGATCCTAGACACATTCCACAATTTATAGAGGTAACACATTCCTGAATGCTGCACATTACAGATGCTACAACACACACAGCGTTGAAGAGAGGAAACATTCTGATTTCTTATATACTTTCCAATGTGAAAGGCAGGGAGGGATTTTTGTTCCTTTTGTCCCCTCATGCAGAAAAGGCATCCATTTGAAAAGCTCCAACTTCACAGTATTTTGTGACAGTTAATATTAGAAACTTACAAACTTTGAAATTAATTACCAAGTGTGGCAGTCTCAGTCCCAAACCACATACCAGCTCTGTAGCCATCTACTTTGTGCCCCTTCCTGATTAGAACAGTAATAAAGTCTACAGCAATTTCACTTTTCCAAACAAGTCTGTCGCCAAAGTAAGCCACATTGTCTTTTAAAGTGACTTCTACAGGATAATTCTGACATTGCATGTTCAGTGGCTTGACAGCATGAAATATATTGAAAGCTGACCTCAGATTCAGCTTGTTTGAAATGTTTTAAAACAGAAAAATCATCTGTGCAGGTTTGATGTCCACAAGTATCATGATTATAAAAATCAAGAATTGTAGTATTTCTAATTAATAGTCCACTTTCTTAGACTTGTATTTCTAAGAAATGCTCTTTGCTATTCAGCATGTTGCCTCCAAAGGGTAGGTATACAAAGAGAAGACAGGAGAGATTTGGAATCAGAATAAAATATAAAAAATATCAAGTTGCTATCTATTGTGTATTTTTTTAAAAAAAGTCCTCAACATATGTTGTATCTATAGAAATACAAATACCCTAGAAAACCTGGAAAATAAGAAAATAAATAAACTGAGTAATGAATCTGTTCTGAATACACACAGATACCCATGTTATTGAGAAGAAATATATCATTTTTACACATCCTTAAGTTGAAACTTTGTAAGATTCATATTACTGGCACTCTATGAAATATCTCTTAAGGATTAGAGTGCATAAGAGTAACAGTGTGACCAGTTCAACTCTGTGCATCAGTTCAACTTCTGTGCATACTCGTGTTACAATTATTATAGCCTTTCCAGGCATCATGAGAATATTTTTAGAAAGTATGTCTTCATTCCCTACAGAGAATTGTACAATATGATAAAAACACTTTATTTTTTCTTTTTAATGTAAGAAATGCTGTTATTGCTGTACAGAAATCTGTTCCCATCAGCTAAATCACTCCCACTACCATTTTCAAAAGACGTGGATACTCTCTGTATTATTGAGATGAGGAAACTGAGAAACTGTGCAGCTTCTCAGAATTAGGGAATGAGTGTTATAGAAATAACAGCCAGATCTGGTTTTCCTGAGCTTCCAAATATGTTCACTGTTCACAGGACTTTTGTCTCAGGGGCAAAATTCTTTTACACATGGACACATTTTGAGGCTAAGCCCAAGAAAGTGAATGAGTCTGGTATCCTGACTCATGTGCTCCCAACAGATGTATGAGGCAAGTCACAGATTGAATCCAACTAAGTATGTATAAGGGAAAAAGAAGAAAAAGCATTCTTAAATCTGTATTTTTATTCTTTCTGATTATTGCTCCTTTCCCAAATATGTGCCTTTGAAATTAACAGTTTATTAATTTGTTTTGTTGGTGGTGATTTTATTGTTGCTCTTAAATATTATTTATATTATATCCTTGCAATATCACCTTAGTTTCTTCGCCTGTTTTCCATTTTTCACACGAAGCTGTGAACAGACACAAACACACCTGTCTTGTGGCACAGTCTTATAGCCAGACCTGTGCACTTATGTCCAACCTTGATATTGTGGAAAGCATTTTGTGGCAACACAGGTGAAAGCAAAGTAGTTGAAATATCTCTAAGTAACCTGATCTAGAGACAGAATAGCACAATATGGTGTTTTAAAAATATTCCTTGCATATTAAAAAAAAATTGATATGGTGCTATGGGGAAGTCATGACTTAAATGATGGAGAAGGTGGGGGCAGTTAAGAGAATTAAGAAGCTGGCAGCCTGCAGCAGTAAGTGACACATCCTACTTCACATTGCATTCCCCCACATTTTGAACAGCCATGTCACACCAAACCATACTAACAAGAAGAGACTCTGTTCCTGTGGCTTGTTACAGTGCTGTTCTAAGCACATAGAGAAGCAAAGTGCTTAGAGGATTATCATTCCTGCCAATGCAAGGAATTCCTGCACTACTTCCACAGCAGAGTTTTACCAGATGAGCATGTCAAATACGCAGCTTTCTAATCTGAAGTTGCCTATTATTTGCAACAGAAAGACAAAGAAATCTTCTGGATTTTAGTGATTCTTTTGGAGAATAAAGGGGGCGGTGGGGGGAAGAAGTCCAACTGATATTTTTTCCCTTCTCTGATAGTTATGTTGGTTTTTTTTCAAATACAAAGCGAGACCTTGATCTGCCTTTCTGCCAGCAGCATTTGTCCTGAACCCATAATCTTACACTTCTTACAGTGGGAACTTGAGGAGCTGCTTCCACAGTTGTACCAACAGACAGCACCCAAAAGCTGGTGCAATTTCAACTTTAGTCTGCAGGTACATTCCACCTCCTTTCCCTTTAGCAAGGCCAATATAGTGGCACACAACCTAGATAGCCACTTATATTGCAAAAAGAAACATGATCTTGTAGACTGCTGTAGACATAAGTAATTAATTACTTATGTTTAAAAATACTATGGATACTAAGGACTGCATTAAGCAAGGTAAAAACAACCATCCGCTTTAAGGAACCTTTAGTGTAATTTGTATGTGTCTTCCTTTGGAATCAGAAGATTTTTATGTGAACAAAGTCCAAAAGAACACCACTAAATCTGTCCTATTTCTCTCTTAGTAGTGACGTGCCTGCTGTTTCTTAGAATTTAGACATCTAACAGAACTGAAGCCACACTGACTATGTGGACTGCATACCTTCCTGGATTTCTCATGTTGTTTGGGCAGGCTAAAAGCCTGTCTTTGTGTGTGGCAATCCATAAAATGGCCTCACTGGGTTTCCTCTAAGTAAGAGAAATTCATCAAAGCACATCTTAAATTACTTATTATGGCATCATCTTGGACTAAAATGAGAGCCCACATCAGGAAAGAAGCTGTAAGGGATGGGAAGGCGTGGGAACTGAAAGATGACACATGGTAAGAGATACCATGTGCCTAAAGAGAAACTGCTCTCTCAGTTTCACAAGATCTAGCCTGCTTGGTATACCCTAACAAGCATCATGGACAGCTTGTTTAGGGTGTGTGCAAACCAACTGGATGATCAGAGGGACTACAACAGAACAGCAGCTGACACACTAATGTGACTAAAATGCAACTCTAGTTACTGCCTACTTGCAAAGTATTTTAGCCTTGTTTTCTTCAAAGACAAATAAAGATTCTAGATACACAAATGATCCTTATGTTCAATTAGATTAAGGATTTTACTTCCTTAGATTCCTGAAAATTCCTCACTAGACTTACTTGGTACTAGGCTTCCTTTATCAGTTGCAAGAACCCTGTCTGCCTGCGAATCTGTAATAGCCACAGTTTTGATTTTCTCTTTGCCATTTCAAAAATAAAGAAATACAAAAACTAAGCAAACAAAAAGATAGGTCAGCCACTGGAAACAAGCAGTGCTAAAAAGCATCCTAGGCAACTTTATTGTACTCTGTGCAAGATGATGTTCTAGCAGTAGATTTTAAGATCTTATATCTAAAGCCTCATAATGATTGTCACTGACTCAACTTAAAAGCTAATGAAAACAAAAGATCTCGATTTTCAAGAGTCATGTAAGGAACAGTGAATAACTCTTCTGTTTCTTAACTGCTACCTTTCCATTACTGATGTTCAAATTCATTAATTAAGGTGCTACTGTTTGTATTTTATATGTAAATTTAAATGTTTCTCCTGACATAAGGGAGAAAAATGCTTTTTACATTTCTTATCTTGAGAGATTGTGTCCTGTAATGATCCTGTGTTTTCTAAGACTGTAGCTAATTTCTGATCTGGTATTTTATTTCAGCATAGGACTGCAGAGCAAGGGGACCCCAGCTGACTTTTACAGTACCTGTGGAGCAGGCTGATACTGCCACCTTGGGGAGAACCTTTTCCATGTTTCAGGAGCCCATGCAAGTGTCATGTAAATCAATTTGATTTTTCCCTGTCATATCCTCCCAAGAAGACAACTTTTTAAAATCCTCTGCCCATGCAGTTGTAAGACCTTCCAGATGTGTTGCAACTTGGATTGTATTCCATTCACAATAATATTGAATTTTTTTTTTTTAAATTTAGCCAAGTTTTAGAGCTCATTCAGGGAGTGCCTCTTTTACACCACTCAATTTTATAGCCATCTTGCCATTATAAAAGCCCTGTTCTGCATCCAGCTGGGCAAACTGTGTTTTGCATACAACACTACCCTGCTTCTTGTATTCTAGTTTTTTTGGTAGTCTAAATCCTTGTCCATGCCAGCTTAAATTATCTAGTTGGATGTGACTGCTAGGCCATATATGACCTCAGATGTTATAAGGGGCATTAATGTGCAAAGGAGCAGTCCAATATAAAACACAGATCTAGACTGGCAATTTAAGCAGTCAAGATCCATAGTTCTATGAGACTTACCTATCTTCCTGCTTGGCAATTGAGTGACTCCTCATCCAGTCTTCTTTGAGTTTGTACTCACCAGCACGTGAAGGACCTTGCCATAAGCTTTATATATAAATATGCCTTGAGACACAAAGGGCATGCACAGCACAGAGCTCTAATGCAGTGGGAACTATGAGAAATTACCTCAGGTACACACACAGTACAGGGACAGCTTTCATGTCTGACTTCTCACAAGAAGAGGCAGGCCCAAGAACACTTGTCTGTATGCTCTTAAAAACATTCAGTAACAGTTTTTACATGGCCACCTTCAGCCGAGTAACCCAAAGAAGGAACTCACTGATGAGGAAGGATGTGACTTCACACGAGGAGCTCCTACCTTCTGCCAGAGCACTGCCTGTGCTCGTGGCTCCACAGCAGGACACAGCGAGCTTCTAGAGGAACTGCAGCCCCCTTCACTACTGTGGCTGGCAGGAACAGCCCTGGTTCTGGGGTAAATCAGCCTTTACAAGCTCCCACATGGGGCTACACCTCGGAGGACGTCTCCAGCAGGACTGGGCTCCAGAGAGCACATTCCTCTTTTCCTGCCACCATATACAGCTCACATACCAGATTAGTTTATTACATACCATTATTCTTACTGACAACTATCTTAATACCCTTGGAGTAAACTTGTGCCTGCACCCCTGGGATTTACAGAGAGATGCCTGATCCTTGTGAACAGACTGGACAGGCTCATCCACTCTCCCATTCTAAAACTACAACCTGGTTGTTGAAGCACAAATTTGCATTTATATTCTAATCAGTTACTTTCCCACTTGTGGAAAACTGGAAAAAAGTAAGTGACAGGTCCTTTCTGCACAATCTTCTGTCTCTGGTTTGTATGCTACTATAGCATGGCAAATAATGATGCTTGCAAGAAAAATTATTATGTTAACAGCCAATAGCTAATGCACATGATTGGCAGTTCTGCAAGAAGTCTTTAGTTTTCTTCCTGGTTCACAAATAATTTCTGTATTTTGATATAGATGTTATTATTTTAATCCATCTTTGTTAAGCAAACATCTTTATATCTGCAAATGATTTACACTGTGCTATGAAAATAATGCAATTAATAATTCATTGCAATAATAAGAGAGTGCATTTGCTATTCACATGCATATATGAAGGCACATTCAAGAACATGCAATACAAAGGAATCCCACTACTATGTTTATCATTTGCATGTTTAACCATTGATGGAATTTACTTTTAAAAATATCAATGTCATGCAATCACTTAAGTGACTTCAAAAACCATATTTGCAGCTAAGTTACAAAAATTCAACCCTGCCAATTCCTGACCAAACATATGCAATTGAATGAGGAGCTATCAGTAATAAATTAACCAGATTAATGTGTACGTAACAGTCTCAGAGTGGTACGGTGCTGCTGTTAGTTTCAAAGTTCACATATGAACTTCTTTTTGCACTGCACATGTGGTTTATGAATGAAGCCTGAATGAAAAAAGAAATTAAGGGAAAATAAGGTAAGTGACCTAAAATGAAACTAATCTAAGTATTTAAGCATAGACTGCTTACAGGGAAAAAAATCCCAAATCTTTGATTATGATTTAAAAAAGGAACAGATGAATCCATGTCCACTACTTCCTGTTATTATTCTACGAAGTGTACAATGCATGTCTAGACTGTTGAATAACTGAAGACAACCACTTCATAAGAAGTCTTTCTTAAAAGGAAACTGATCATTGAAAAATCCATAAAAACCTCACAGTGATTCCAGTAAGGAAGATTATATTATAAATATTCAATGCTAACTATAACAAAATTAGTATGTTACTTGCTCTTGCATCTTTGGTGCTGTACTGAAATTATTCCAAAATATTGATTTAGGCATGGAATTAATATGAGACAGGAAACTTAAACTGCAAGAATCAAAATAAATTAATCACAGGAAAACCCAGACTGAAATTATCCATAATCTCTGTAGGAGTACTTAAAAATAGTATCTTAAAAATAAAAAAAATCCTTCTGAAGTTCACATTCTGTTCAGAATGTTCAAGTTCTGTTACAGAAAGTTTAAATCCACTATTTGCCACTATGGTTTTACCTTCTCAAACAGGTCTCTATTTAAATAACAAGTTTTCCTGTTAGATGATCAGCACACACCAAAACCCCTTCAGATACTGGGTTACAGAAAAGTACAAAGAGAATGAGAGGTCTTGTTTATGAACAAATAGAGCAACTGGAAATGTTACCAAGCCAGCTCCCTCTCTCTGTCCACCAGTTCATGTTTTTCTTTTCCACTTACTGCGCTAATAGGTTGGCTTAGTATGCATTTCCAAAATCTCATTTTCATGAGATTGGCTGTTTCATCTCTCCTCCTTTTTTTTTTTCAATTGAGATATTTTTCTGCATCAGAAAGCCCTTTCAGACTACTGTCTATTTCAATGTCAGTGGCAGCTGATGAAGACATTTTAAGCTGTGAAAAAGTGCTCCCTTAAAATCTACTTCTGCTTGATTATTCTTTTTCCTAAAACAAGAAATATTTACATCATGAAACACTGTCACTTAATAGCAGCAGCACTTATTTGTCACCATTCTCTTCTTCCTTCCCTAGTTTATCTCCTTCTCCTAACCTACTACTGTCCCAGAATGGCAACAGTGTTTTCCACAGTTGTTTCCCAAATCCTCTCTTCTCTGCTGCCTCTCGACAACACTGTTTTGCTTCTTCCTAAGACTCTTTTCACATTTCAGGCAGAGAAAAACTCAAGACATTGAATATTGGAAATTGTTGCCTCTTCTTTCCCCTCACCCCCCGAAGTTATCTGAAGCACCTGATGTTATTTGTACTTACTGACAGGTTTGTGGATAAAAGCGCAGACAATGGCAGACAGCAGTGAGATGACCATCAACCTTGTTGTCCTTGGAAAAACTCAGACTGGCAAAAGTGCTGCTGGGAACAGCCTGCTGGGCAGTGCAGACTTTGAGAGCCGTCTCTGCCCCAGCTCTGTGACGACGCGCTGCAGCCTGGGGCGCAGCGGCCGCATTCTGGGGCTCATGCGGAGAAACGGGCGCGAGTGCGCTCTCCGCGTTCGGGTCCTGGACACCCCCAGCTACCCCCACAGTGCTCTGGGCAAAGAGCAGGTGAGAGGCACGGTGAGAGCAGCCCTGGCTCAGCACTTCGGGGAGGAAGGCTTGCACTTGGCCCTCTTGGTCCTGAGGGCTGACCTGCCTCTGTGTCCACATGAAAGCGATGACACAGTTCAGCTCATCCAGGTAACCAAAAAAAAAAAAAAAGTAGAACTCTCTGCCCTGATAGCAACTCTTTCATTTTCAGGTGACAATAGCTACAGCAGAGTTGACTGCAAAAGTGATTTTTTCTTTTTCCTACAACAGCCTAATGTGTTATGAGTGGCAGAAACTAATATCAGAACAAAGACTAACTGATTTTGAGTCATCAGCAAATCAAAGCTCTCTCCTCTCTCTTTCTAAAACTGGTAACTCAAGAATTCCTTGGGCAGCTTAAGGCAAAATATTGTATGTTTGGTATTTTTCATCCCTAGTGTATAAAACAGATTAATCACTATCAATACACCAGGGTTTTTAACACCCCACTTACCCTGAAAGTAGACAGACATCCTTTAAAGTAGTTTTATATACCTTAGCATTTAGATTACAGAATCAAGATCACTGCAATGTCCTTTATCACCAAGGTAGGCTTGTCATATACAGGAGTTAGCAGGATTGCACCAAAGCTGTAATTTCATTTACACCTGTAAATTAAAGCCCAACCTCTCTTATTCCTATTAAAATTTTATGTAATTTCTGAAAGAAAAACAGCTTGTTCTCTCCATTCTCCCCCATCAGATAAATCACAGAAGTTGAAGAAAAGCTCTCTGGCCCATTATTTAAGGTGTTGCATTAGATTTGTGTTTTTCCTGAATCGCTGAGAATAGTTCAGCTTTATGGATCACGACTGGAACTGAGGTTGATGTTACATAGGAAGTCATCATTTATTTTTCAACAAAAGGTGCTTCAGTGCTTTCAAAAAAATTTTTTTGAAGAGCTCTAAACAGTGCAACAATATGGATATGTGGTAACTACTGATTTCCAACTAATGTGTGACATGGCTAAACAACCATTTTTCCTTATTTCCATGAACATTTTTTAACTGGAGATGTTCTATTAACATCTGTAGCCAGGGAACATAGAACTACTAGTACTGCATGACCACATATTTCCACTGAAAGTGGATGTCAATGTCTTGGAAAGGTGAAAAACAACCCAGAAATTTCAGAAACTCGGATAGCATGAACTGGATTACTGCCAGGGGAAAAAAAACCCATACATGTAAATAGTCTGGTAATGTACTAAGTATATGAAATGGGAGTGAGGAAAAGAAATAAGAGATAACTAGGTAAGATTCTCTTTTCATTACAGGAACTTCTGGGTCCCACATGGAAGGATTTCACTGCAATCCTACTTACTCATGCAGACAAGGCAGAAGAGGCTGGATACAGTGAGGAAACATATTTGCACAGTGCCTCAAGTACCCTGTTGTCACTTTTGAGCTCAGTACAGCATAAATACATCTTCTTAGACAACCACAACAGCATAATTAAAGAAGAAAGAAATACTGTCCTAAGAAAGCTCTTGAATTTTATACAGAGAAATAATTATCAAATACTTAAGCACAGGAAGGAATAAAATTAGCTTTAAGATGCTCACTCGTCTCTTTTCTACAGTAGGTAACATCTAATAGAAATGCTACCTACATTTTGTTACTTTTTAAAGAGTAAAAGCAATCAACTGGAAAACTCCACATCCATACCAAACACCTTTGAACACACAATTAGAAAAATCTCTTTAGCTTATGAAACTCCTTACCTTCCACAAAGTGCCTCACACTACTGCACTCAGAATCCTAGGTTCAACCACAAAATCAGAACAAGCTAGTGCTCCAAAATCACGCTCCTAATATGTGTGTAATTACAAATGGGATTTTATATTACACCAGACTGTATATCCAAATTCAGACAGAATACAGATCTGGAAGAATAAAGTAAAATTTAAAAAGGAAAAAAAAAAGTAAAAAAGGAAGTAAAAAAAGCATGAGTTCAGACTCAGGGGAATTCTTTGCTCAATTCTTCACGCTTTCAGAAGTTCCTCTGAACTTCCATTTCTAAAAAGGAGCTTTCTGGTACTAAAAGCTAAGATTTGTCTGTTGTAAAAGTATTCCCTACTGTGATTCAAGATTAGTTATAACTGAGTTCTTGAACTACAATGATTTAATAAGACATTATAGAACATACAGTTTACAAGGCAGATAAAATGGCTTCCATGTGCCTAATGCTATTCAGCACATTTAAAAGAACTAATTACTATTGCTTATTGTCATATGCATGAAAAACTAGCAGTTTACAGGCACAAAACAAACCTCATTCAAAAAGAAAATCAGTTCATCTCCTCTTTACGTGTGTTCCTTTTAATTTTATATCACTATCATTTTGTTTTCTCTCCACTTACTGGATGAAGTTCAAAGCCTGCAAAATTTAGAAAGGCTCAAGTTTCTTTTTAGATTCAGTAGTTAAAATAGTATTTACTGTTTCAATGGTTATACAGCAACAATTTAATTTAATATTATATGCAAAAATATCTGAAGTATCTCTATATAGTTACTTTAAAGGGTTATTGTAAATGGATCCAAAACATTTATTTTCATATTACTCAAAGTAAAGAATTAAAAAAATTAATTTGAGGCTAATAGCCTAGCAACATGACTATTTCTACAACAGTACTATGAAATAATTCTAACTCTAAAAATTAAAGAAGTTATTTCTGTTAAAACCAAAGCAGTTTTCATATAAAATACCATTGCATAAAAGCACATTGAAACAAAACCAAAAAATCAATTTTATACCTGTTTGAACATTGGAAATGGATTTTTTTTTTTGGTTGGTTGCTTTTTGGGCTTTTTTTTTGGAGGTTGGTTTTTTGGGGTTTGAGGGGTTTTTTTAGTTTTTGATTAGTGCCAGAAATCTGTTATTAATTAATAATATAATATAATATAATCTTAATGAAATTGTAACGGCTTAGTTGTGAGGACATGAAAGTGCGTCCACTTGCACATTCAAGGGCGAAAACCCCCACAGTTTAATCTTCCAGTTACAACTGACTGCAGACTACAGAGAGAACACAGGCAAGAACAAAGGTGCAGAGGCTTACAATACATCTGAAAACTGCTTGGAAGAAGAGCAGAAAAACTATTAAAAAGTGACTAGAAGAATAAAGACAATTGTGGTCTTCACTAACCAACTGCTAGCCCTGCAATTAGCACACAAAGAACATGGCAAAATATTTTCCTTATTTCCTTTAGCTCTTGCTAAATAGAAGCTCTACACCTTCAAGCTGTCCAGAAAATTGACTTGCCTGCCTGTGGTCCCACCACAAACAAGCCTTGGCAATTAAGTTATGAGCACTGAGTGGTTAATAACTGCTGACAGCACACAACCTCAAGGACAACAAGTCTAGTGAATGAGTGAATTGTCAAAATATTGAAGATGTAACATATTATGGAAAAGAAGTCAAACAAAACAGGTCTTAGCCATGCATTTCATGTTTTTTATTGTGCTTGCATCAACTTTTCACTTCAATGTCTGTAGAAGTTTCTAATAACCATTTATTTAATTCCGCTGTTTGCCATGGTCTCTGCCCTGCACACTCCTTTCCCTTTCACTTCAAATGGAACTCCTTTGTATGTAGCAACACAGTGGTCATTGGTATGAAGATCAGGTTGGATTTGCTCCCACATCTTCTTCTTTGGATTAAGCTCCTTCTCAGGATCTCCTGTTTCAAAACAAAGAATAACCTCATAGCACACAACTCAGAGCAAGAGCTCTGTGTACTTACACACACCTATGACAACCCACAGAGCATCACTGCACACACTTTTAAGGGAAAAAAAACCCCCAACATTCCTTTCGATTCTCAAAATGAAAACTTTAATTGGAATTAAGAATTGTCTAGGAAATGTCTCCAGAACCTTTCTGAAAAAGAAAATCTTTCAAGGTAAAAGGGTTGTATCAGACAACAAGCACTGTCAAAAGGAAGAAATTAAACCACTGCTGTTAGTTTATCCTACAGACCAAAAGAATTCCCAAGAATTAAGTACATACGGACCACAGAAGTACACTGTTCACCAAGACAGGTTTGTCAGCATCTTAACTTTAGAAATTAATGATGTTTTCATAAGTAATTAAACGCATTCACCAGATGCTGTTACAGTTGAGGAGTACTGAACTTAGACAAGAATAGTCCAGAGTGAGAATATTGACATATAATTTTAGCCCCAAGTTACACACTGTTCTGTTAGGCTTTGTATTGTTTGATGGAAAGCTCTGGTGCTCAAAACAATAGAAGCAGTAGAAATTAACTAGAGTTTCAGCAATTAAGAGTTTCAGCCTTAGTCTTGATAAGCCTCAGTTTCCTGTTTTCATGGATACATCAAGATGAGACACCTACACCCTAACGGTATAGACAGTGACTAATGACATTAGCAAATCTGATTATTCAAGGATTTCTAATGACCACAAAATGCAGGCTTCTTCTATTAATGTTTTGAAATATTGTCAACAAATTAGATAGCATAGTGAAGGATATTTTTTCTATTTTTCAGTAGCATGAAATGCAAAGTACAGACACAATAAAAGATAACTAATTTTGCCACAAAGATTAACTGCTGACTATTGACATAATCTAGATAAAACTAGGCAGCCAACTCACTGCAATATTATTTTCTGTTCAAAAGTAAACTAATTTTAATCTCTTAATTCTAATACAATACAGATTCTATTAAAAATTTCATTAAAAAGAATTTAATCATAAGATTGTTGGGTGCTTTTGACTTCTTTTGTGTCAAACAGGTAAGACAAATTAAAAACCCCACAAGAATTGCAGATTTAAATGCTCAAAGAAATCTCAGGCTATTTCATTGTTGTTACACTCACTATATGTTTTTACTTCCTTGTAGTGCCATATTGCCCAAACTATCAAAATCAAAAGTTCCAGAACAAGCAAGAATTAAAACCCAAATCCTAGGAATCATATCCTCTCTGAGATCCTTTCTGAGGAAGAGCCCTCCAAGGGAGCAGAAAGCCTAGTGTTACACTACAAAGTTCCCAAAGGTTCAGGAAGAAAAACTGTAAGACTACAGGGATTTTAACATATCTTCTTCCAGTAGTTGGTTGAAATTCATTACTGCTTGGTTAAGTCCTGACTGACTGACCAACCAGTGGTTAAACAAATTACTCTCATTCCAGCCTGCCTTATGCCTTATTGGTATTCTCCTTTTAATGTTTTCCACAGTTCAGCCTACTCACATTCTCAATGCCTGCAAACTTGGGTTATTTTTGTCTGTATGGTTATTCTGTAGTGTCTGGGTGTCTGTATTCTGTAGTTTCTATATATGCAAGAGAAGCAGACTAGGCCAGATTTCTCTGTGAAGTAAGCTAGCCTTACCAAAGCACTATTTAATAAGGCAGTCAAGTTATTTCACAACCAGAGTGCATTTAGTATTTAAAAGAAAAATCGTCATAATATGAATAATTTTCTTTATATAATATTTATAATTAATATTAAACAGAGGAATAAATTTAAATACTGTAATTACTTAAATAATTGCACTGTTAAATAAAAATTATTAAATGTTTAGAGCTAATTGTGCACTTTCACAAAAATAAATTAGCTTAATGCTCAGGTTCATGGATTTAGACCAAACCTGGATTTAGACCACAGTGAATGCATAGAAACTAATAAAATCATTAAACAGAATGTTAAGAGCTCTATTGTACATTTTCCTTCCCCATGTCAAATATAAAAAGCACATGATTTTTTCTTTCAGGAAGAAAACCTCCTGACTTTTATTATAAAACACACACTTTGGATGTTAATAAGTTTCTTCGGAATCCTGCGTCAAGCTCCCTTGGGATCTGTGGTGAGCTCATATTAGATTAACATAGGCACCAATTTTAAATACTACCAGAGCTTTAGGCTGTGCATTTTCCTATGCCTTCTCCTCACTACATTCCTTCTTCCCAGAAAATATTCTTTAGAAGAGTTTCTATAAATAAAATAAATTGAAGCTTTTAATGGTTTAATCAGCTTTCCACTCTCTTCACCAAAAATGGGGCAAATAAAAGGTCCCAAATTTTGTTAAACATATCATTCCATCTCACAGCTTTATTACAAAAAAATTTCATAATAAGCAAGAAACCTCTCCACTTCGTAACAGTTCAAAAACTGCTGAAAGAATGTATCTCAGCACAGCAAGGGGCAAAAGGACACAGTGATGTGTGACTTTACTTAATGCCACTTACCCCACAGTGGATTGTAACCATGCAGCTGAAGGAAAGCATTCATACACTCTAGCTTTGATTGAAAAAACCTGCTAACTACAGGCTAACCACTACACTCCAGCTTTACCACTTTTTAATTCTTTTAAAGAGATAATAATTCACTAAATTGCTAGTGATTCTTAGACCTGAATGATAATTTAATTATATAATTTAAGTAACAGCTTTTTGGTTCCCGTGGCATCAAAGTATCTAATACTTCTATCAGAAAAGAGATTTCACAGCTATAAATCTTCAAGTACTATTGCTCTCTTAGGGCAATTACTGTGTAGAAGGTTATAGAATTTACACACACATGATAGAAGAATTGTTCTATGGTTTAAAAATCTTTCCAGTAAAGATGGATAAAAATTTGATAAAGTTCTTAATGCAAAAAAGGCTCAAGAGACTTTGAAGATTCATGCACTGGAGTATAAAACACTTCAGTATTAAGAATTCCACTGAGGGCAAAGACATCAAATAAATAAACAAAACAGAACAGTACTCTAGGCAACAGCATTCCTGATCAAATTACTCCTCTATAACACTCGGAATAGTTCTAGGTAAACACACCAGTTGCTACAGAAAAAAAAAAATTAAGTGGTTTGAGACAAGATACCATTTGTTTACTTTGACTAAAACGGCCAAAGAAAATTAGTATGTATCTCATGAATATTTTGTGTAATGGAGAGAGAAGACTTAAAAATAGCTCAATTCCAAGCTGCTTGATAGACAGCTGTGTGCATTTTAGAATTGCTTTATTGTTGCTGGTGGTGCTTCTGTTATTTCACAGACTTGCATACTTCAAACTTAAATAAGACCCAGCTGTCCTTTCTATTTTAACTTCAAGGACTCCAACTGAATCTTTATGCTTTACAATTACTTTTTAAAACAAAAATTTGATCAAAATATAAATGGTTACAATTAAGCAGTGAAATTAAATGACATCTGACACAACAAGGAGTCTATCCTCCTGGTAACAGCATAAGGCAAGTGCCAGATGGTCTTTGAGGAGACAACAACAGCAAAGGAGCAGAAGGTTTTAACACAAAAAAGGTGAGTAGAAGATAGATGTTCAACCCCATTAAAAACTGAGAAAGAGTTTTCCAGTCTCACAGTGAGTTTCCCCCTGACTTAGTTTACAATAGCAACATTGAAAAGACGAGTACTCAACAAAAAAATTTACAGAAGCAGATGTCACTATGATTTTGTAGGTCTCCATCTACCAATGTTTTCTTTTGCATCTTCCTACTCAAGATAGCAAAATCACAAGTCTGAGAATTCTTTTAAATGTTTTATGTAAGAAGAACATAGATCACCCCATTTTGTACTATTAAGCATTAGGTAAATTTTCAAAGTCAATGATTAGCTTAAATCTCTTACCTACAAAATTTTCCAAGCAGCTCTTTATGAAACACTAGAATATAGTGCCACATTTCAGACTACAATCTATAGCCCTGCACGCATACACCTAGCAAAGGAGCTGTAAAAACCTTCGTATGGCACTTACCAGAGCCCTGTGTCTTTGGCTCTCCACCTGAAGGAAACTGATACAATGCACAGAAAACCTTGTCTCACTGGCTACAAGTCGTAACTTCAGAACTAGAACAATTTACATACCACCTTTAGCTTATTCTATGTCTTTTAAGGAACAAAATGTCAACATGGTGTCTGCATACCATAACACCTGGTAATAATTTTAGAACAAACATTTATATAACTGATTGCTCTACGAAAAGCTTTCTGCCACTGTAAAAAACCCAAACAACTGGAGTCAAACAGTTAAATTATTTTGATAGAACTCATTTCACCAGTCATGTGCAAGAACAGCTACGCTGGTGAACAGAAAACAGTGCTACTACCAGCTCTCACGTTTTCAAATGCCAGGTAGATGAAGCTACTTGAGATGTAAGTTTGGAGAAAGGCTGTTGGGAAGGATAGATAAATATAATTATTCATAAATAATACAGCCAGGATGAAAAAAATCCTCTCTGCTAGCCGGACAATGCCCTTGCCTATGGATGGGTCCAGGGGTCAAATGGACTGTTCCATCTCACCCCCTAAAACGTATGGTTCACCCCGCACCTCTGTCCCTCCCCTAAAACATCAAGTGCCTGTAACCCCATTGGCCCGAGCCTTGTTCCAGCCCACCCTGAAGCCCCTTGAAAAGGGGGCTTCGAGGGGCCACATGGCCTCTTGGAACTTCCTCCCCTCTCTTGGAACTTCCCCTCTCCTAGAGCATCCTTTTGTCTCTCCCCTCCTCCATCCCCTCAAGCCTCGCCACGTGCTGCGTTTGGCAGCTCGAGGCAGGACCTTTCTGCATCCCCAATAAACCTCATATCCCAAGAGCAGCCTTGAGAGATCTCTCGTCTCCATTCACCCAAACCATCCTGGAGCAGGCAGCGCTCCCTACAGAAGGCTGTATCTTAGACAAAAGCAAACAATAGAAGACCTTCAACCTGGGCAAAGAGCATTTTTGAGGGGTGAACCTGTACATCATTTTCCAGGGCTTATTCACTAGAAGTGTTTATTCTGCAACTTGATGCACTCTTGCACATCCATTTCCACAGCAGCAGATAGCAGATAAAGTGTGATTCTTGCAGGTAACAAAGTTCCAACAATATGTGATAACAACAAGAAGCCATGAATGAGTATTCCTACAATTTAATCAATGCAATTGATTGCTGAAGCATTTAAGATTTCAGTACAGCTAACAAAGTCTGCATGTCAACTAGCAAGCTAGGTATATTTTTAATACAGGAAACTAAAACTGAAAAAAAAAATGCTGCCAGACTGATTTCCTTTTAAAACAGTATTATTTTAAACTATTTTCAATTGGAGCATTAAATCACAGCAAGCTGAGCTATTTTTCTGTTCCATAAAGCACCTAGAAAGAGCATTGCTTCCTTTATCATATTGTAACCAAAATATATCTTTTTTTTAAAAGTATCACAATTTCACTCTTGAGAAGTATAAATATACATATATACATACATAAGTATTTCTGAAAAGTATTTCGTGCAAATATGTTTAAGCATAGAGCTTGCCAAGAGGTTCATAAAGCAAAACTCTGCTGTATAGCTAGAAATTGTCAAAAGTGCAATAGTTTATAAAGGTTCATTTGGCTCTGTGCAGAAAATAAAAGTTACACCATTTTCTCCCACATGAAAGCCAACTTTTGAACAATAAATTCATTCTGAAGATGAATACTTCATTGATAAATGCACACATATACACTTCCACCCAGTGTGGGAAATACTGGAAGTTGGACCATGCTCTCAAGTTTAAGTGATGGAGTGATCCTGACCAGAAGAGCACTGCTCACCAAGACCTCTGAGATCCACTTAACAGCTGACTTGAGTAGACCTGGGCTTGGGCTGTGCTGCACAAATTCTTAAATTCCTAGGGTGCAGGATAAACCTAGGCAGCTGATTGTAAGAAAAGAGTCTATGGGCAGTTCCCATGTGGCACCAGCAACTGAGCCACCTGCATGTCCTCACCTTTATGGAACAGGGCAGCACCAAGTCCTCACACAAACTTTCTGATTGACAGTCACAATGAGTAAAAATTATTTATACTAATCTCTCTTTTCAGACTCAGCTCTAATAGACAGCATTTTAAATGGCACTTTAGAGCATGAGTGCTTTTTCTTCTGGTATCATAATGAACCTGATGAAAACACTCATAGCCATTATAAAAATAACAAAATAACAGTGCTAATAAATACAGCAGCAGAAGAAGCTGATCTGACTGTATCCCTTTCAGACTGAGAATAATGAACTGGCATTTGGGTAGGAGGGAAGCATTCATCAACATGAAAACCTATGATGATAAACCTGATGCTTTAGTTGAGCTCCCAATATGCAGTCAAAAATTAATTATTTTTATAAAGGTGGAAGAAACTGAAAAATGGATGAAAAATTATCTTTTGATAAAGTTTAATTTGGTAAAATTCTCATTTATATTCTGAAAAAAGTTGGATTTGTTGATTTTATTAAGTCCAATATCTCTCTTTGGAAACCTAAAAAGACATTTTGTCCCAGACAAACAAACAAAAATACCCTGGTATTTCAAATATTGCAGGCTCCTCTCATGAATAGGAGACTTCCAATCCTTTCTATCCCCTCCATCCCTTTTTCCTTAAAAAAAAAAAAAAAATTCTACTCAAAGTTCTGACACTTTCATTACAGGGAGGAGCTGGAAATAGGAATTCAATATTGAAACACTGTGAAAGATGTTTTACATTTGCTTGTTGTCATTTGCTGAGTACAAATATGTTTATCCATATATTTCAAAACTGAAATACTTACTGAGACTTAAAGCTCTGCACAACTTTGTCAAATTACAAGTTTTTGACAGATGAAAAAGTATTATCAATCCTTTATTTACACAATATTAGCATAATAATAAAAAAATTAAAACTAAGAATTAATTCAGAAAATTTAAACAAAAAACCCAACCAGCTTTAAAAAAAGCTGTTTTATGTGCTTCAAAACTGAGGTTACCTTGGCATACTTGTTTCTATAATTTTCCCAACTACCTACTTACCAGGAAAACCTTCAAAAGTGATTCTTTCCCCTGGTACTGCTCCTGGTGGGGGCGCCAGAATTTCAACTTTTTCTGGGGAGCTGGCACACATCACCATTGCTTGAGATACTACACCTCTCATCTTTGCAGGCTTCAAGTTACAGAGTAGCACTGCCATTCGATTCTGCATCTTGGGGGAGAAAAACAGAAGGATATGAGTACTTAAAATGGCATGTGGCTTTGGGGACTCCCATTATTTCATTATAATGAAAGAATTACAGTGATGAGATCTTACCATGACAAGAAGGACGTAGCAACAGATTCACAATTTTAATGGCTGGATACCAGTAACTTAACATATAAATCCCTTAAGAGCTGGCCAGTCAATAAGGGATTAAATGTGACATATTTATCACAAAAATATAAAATATGAAATTTAGAAAATTAAAAACCAGGCGTGGCATTTCACTCGCATTCCATCTTTATTACAGGCCATCACTTTAGTCCACTTCCAATATAGCACTATTAACTAAACAATTTCTATTTAATGATAATAATAATTTAATGATCATAATAATAAAAATAACAACAAGTCTACAAATTAGGCCCATAGATAAAAATTTCAAACTGGATCCTGGAAGCTTAGAGGTCTTCTACATAATGAGCTCACTTGAATCTTAAATTTTATCTTAGTTAACCCAAATGCCTTGAGTGTTTTTTAACCACTGAAAATGGCTGTATATACTGAACACTGAATCTGCTAGTGTAAACCTGTAAAACTAAGTTTCTCCACTTGTTGCTTTATTTTAATAATTACGATAGTAAACCAGAGAAAATACTCTTCTCTCAGAAAAATTGCCACACTTTAGACTCTAAAACAAACCACACTTTCAAATGGAATATAAATTAAACCCTGAATATTCTTAAGAGACAAAGTAAAGACATCTTAATTCCCATGCTACTAGTGCACATTATATATAAGTATTTAATATTTCTAGATTTTGGTCTTTGTGTATCACAGTACAAACTTTGAACAAAACCTGCAGGACTAATAATTACTAAAACTCATATGATCAACTATTTAAAACACTGCATATTTTCCAGGAAGAACACCTTAAAAAGCAAAAATATAAACAGCCAAAATGAAGCAGTTGAGAAGAAAGTTATCTTGCATCAGTTTCAAGCCAGGCCACTGACTGAAAACTTCTCAAGTTATTGCTATGGAAACAAGTAGCACAAAATACAAAAAATGGTTGTAACATGTCAGTGACTAAAATGCAAGTTGTAGCATTATCTAGCACTGAATAACAATTAATGAATGGAAGGCTAATTATTGGGTGGACATCACAATGATCTAGAAAGAAAAGATTTCAAGGCATCTAAGTGGAAGAAAAGGCTTCTGCTACAAAAATCAGAGTATATCATTCATAACAGATGTAATTGTAATGTATCCTCTTACAACAAATGGTTGTAGAATAGCATTTCTGGAAGATGATGGTGGCCTTTTCTCTTCTTAAATTTAAGATAAATTTCCTCCATTCCGGTTATTCACTTCTGATCATTGACATGAGGTTCTCTTAGGTTAAAGAGGAGGAGTGACAAAAAGTGACGCTGGAGAATTGCCTGAGTTTCAAGAACAATTGCCTGACACAGGTATTGGTGCTAGGAACACACAGAGATCCACTTCAAAAAGCCAAACACAGTGGCAGGAAAGGGGTCAGTTCCTTTTGAAATTTCAGAAATTGCCCCAGTTGTCGCCAGCTGCCAAAACCAGCTCAGCAATGGCATGGTGCACCTCATGCCAAGATCCTTCCATGCCCCTGTTACTTGTGACACAACTGCTCACAACAATAGAGGGTGCAACTTCTGACATGGCTTCATCACCATGTGAACAAAACCACAGCATTTCACATATAAAGTGGGCATGCCAGAAGTTTTCACACCCATAAATAACTTGCAGTGCATACTGAAATGTTAGTGAAGATACATACTGTGTTTCCTAACCAAAAGTAAAATCAGATGATACAAATACTACAGCCTCAAACACTGCTAAATTACCACATCAAACACCAAAATCATAAACAGCTGAATTTTTTGTGAAGAAATTTATGGCTATGGTCCTTGATCTGATGTATGTATTTTTATTTCAATATATGGCAGTAGACACATGCCAGACCTTCACATTTTTGAACACTTCAAAAAACACAAAAAGATGGAAACTTGCCCCTAAAAATTTACTGTCTTAATAGGGACTTGCCAAAACCGAGAACAGACACGCAAACAAAAATGTTCTCAAAGAATGTGCAAGGATGATCCCTAATTCTCTGTTAATGAGTACCTCAGATTATTTTTCCACTCAGAAAGAAGGTCAAAGAGAAAAGACTCCTGCTGACATTTCTTTTGTTAGACTATTTAGAATGGCTTCTAAGATGTTTTCCTCTACATGCTTTTTTGAAAGCAGACTGATAAAAGTTGAGATTTTGCCCAGTACAAATCCAGTAAGTGGACACCATCAGGTGATCAGTGCAGAATAGTTACTATATTTATGTGGGTTTTTTTGGTTCAGTAACTCTCTGTTGCATAAAAATCAATCACAATTTTAATTTTAATTGTTTCCTATGCTTGCAGTTTTACCATAGGGACAGTGTGCAAATAAGGATTGAAAAGACATTTAAGAAAATGGAGCTCCTTCCAGACTAAGATCAATTCCTTCATTTTGCAGTTGCTCTACACAACACTGTTTTAAATGCCAACCTTGTATTTGAATTTAGGAGCAGTCTTCAGTCAATTCCTCTCACCCTCTAGAAGAGGTCTGAAAGGACAACTGAATCTTGAAGTCTTAGGTTGCTCAAAGGCATCCATAAACCATCAAGTGTCAAACACCAAAGTGTATCAATGAAAAAAAAACAAACATAGACACACATTCTATTCTGCACAAGTAAAAATATGCATTTTGTATTCCACTGTTGTTTAAGCTATTCATTGTCAGCTAAGTTGAATTTATATGCTCTATGCTTTACTTCATGCCAAAAATTTCAACAGGCTATAAAAGAGAATTGGAAGGCAAAGGTTTCAAAAGTTTGGATCATACAAAAAAAGTTTCTATGATTTCTCTACTATATAGTAGGAAACCCAAAAGAAGAGTAACATCTGTTTAGTTTAGGAGTTCAGTGTGCACCGATGGCAGAGGATCCCAGGATAGAAGCACTGCAATCAGAAACTGATTTGGCATAAGGGTACTTCTCTGGTTTCTGCCAAATGTTGTTAAGTATTACTTCCATCTGCATTTTATTTTTGTTTTCATGACTGTACAAATCTTTTAGCAGAATAAAAACATATCCTATAAACAGATGAATGCCTTAAGATACTTTAGGAAAGGAACAGCTATCAGTAAATAATTTTGTCAATACCTTATCCAGAGGAACATGTTTCACTAAACCGCTGACAACAGTCCTTGGGCTTGCTTCACCAACATCCACTTGTTCAACATACAGAGTGTCTGCATCTGGATGCTTTTCAGCAGTAATAATGCAGCCAACACGAAGATCCAGACGAGAAACATCTACAGGTTTTGCATCACTATTTCCAGCAGCTGGCTGCTGTTTCTTCTCCTTCTTTTCACCTATTAGAGAACATTTTGTTCCATGAAATAAACATTAAAAAAAGCACAACTAACACAGATGACTACTGCAAAGGAAAATGGAGCTACAGTCTCAGAAATAAGTATAATTTCTGTGGAAAACACAAAAGAAGAGTAAAAGAGCACCTCTGCTACCAGTTTCCAGTGGTGAATTGTCATACACACTTCAATTTATGTCATTACCTCAACTAATTACCACCTCCTGTTTGCAAAGTCATCCTGAATTTAGGTGCAGCTGATGTGTTAAGTGACATACATACACTGACAAAGGCCACATCAATTACCTGATCATCCCATTTGAATAATTAGCAATTACCAGTCTTGCCATGATGTTTCACCAGCAAAAGGAAACTAGGGAATCACAGTCCATCACCTTATGAGGGCTTATCAGCGTGGTACACAGCCAGGAGCTGTGAAGTTGCTGCAGCTGCACTGTCACAGCTGCAGTGTAACCCTTCAAGATATTAGCCAACTTTCTGCACTTCCCAAACACAACTGTGCATGAAAGTGCTTATGGCTTACGAGATTCCCCTGGTGTGGTGTCTTTACCCCATGATCATAACACACACAGATTGTGTAGTATAAAACAACAGCGAAGCAACATGCCCCATACTCAGCTTCTTATATAAATAATAGAATCATAAAAAATGCAATATTCCTTTCAAGACGAGCAAGTTACATCCAGTTTATAGATAAGACTTTGCTGTTTAGGAGATGTTCAAGACTTGTTTAACAGCTATAATCTCTGCAAGATTAAAAATATCTAAGATGTGCTTACTTTAAATAAGCATATTCTGTTATTCTTTCATCCAAGATAACTTACATATTAATGTAAACTAAACTCCCTTCTTAAAGGAGCAAAAAAGGTAAAGTGGACACATAATGCAATTTGATTTCATTCATCATTGTTCTAATACAGGCATGAAATTAAATTATACATTCAACAACAAAAAGGCAATATTTTTTAATATAAGCAACAGCTCTTCAAAAATATTTGCTCATTATGATGAATGAGAAGCTCTAGTAATTATGACTTGGGTTTTTAATGTAATTGCCAATTTGATTAATAAAATCAATTGTAGATACAATAATATAAGAGAAACTGGATAAAAATCCCAATCAAAATAGCTAACATATAATATCTAAGATCCTTTGAAAGACCTAAGTTTATCCTTGGTATAATTCCATACTGTTCTCCATGATATTCCTCTACAAGAGAAATGAAGTCTTTCCTGAAAAGAGAACAAAGCAAATGCGTACATGGTCTATATACATACAGACACATCAAAAATATCAATTTCAATGCCACAGGCTAAGGAGAAAAATGCACTCCTCTGGCCAGTGTCAGAAAAAAATCATACAGATGAGGCTTGCAAGAAGTTGAACAAAGAATATTAAAATAACCAGAGAGGAAAGAGATTACATAGGTGACAGAAAGCAAAGGGATTTGAGACAGTCCATCATTTCATCACTTTCTAGATTTAAAAACAAATTTTACATTTTGGTTACTTCAACTGTTAAATGCAATACCTTCAACAGATGCTGAAATCCACAGAGCGAGCCTGTGCAGGGCTACTGTTTAAGGCTTGTGGTTTATTTCAGCATAAGGCAAAAATCTAACTCTGCTTTCTATATGAGATGAGCTGTGTTGGTCAGAGCATGGTGCTAGTAACACCAAATTTGTGGGTTCAACCCCTGTATTGGTCATTCCCTTAAGAGGTGGGCTTGATGGTCCTTGTGGGTCCCTTTCAACTCAGGATATTCTGTGATCTGCATTTGTCTGACTGAATTTAAGCTACTTATATTGTACTTCCCTCATCACATATAGAAAGTTGTATTTTTCCTTACCAACTGAATAGTTGCTCTGTAGCCACTGAATACTTGAGAGAAAAATTTAATTGCCTTCTACGACATATGGCCTCTGCTTTTGTATTTACGACTCTGTGGAATACTAGTGTGTCAAACGCTGATATACATTAAAAAATCTAAAATAGCTTATAAGCTGCTGTACAGCTCACCAGGAAAAAAAGAGACAGCACACTATCATAATATCCAAATTCTGAAAATTTATACAAATTTAATCATAGCAAATTAATAGTAATCTGCATACGAGAATGGTAGCAAAACATAGGTTTAAGTTACATGATAACTTGAAAAAAAGTACAGGTGTCCACCAGACATGCCCTGTTTTTTGTTGTCGGTGGATTTTTAAATGAGGAAGTGCAGTCACATTAAACAGAATTTGGCATGTATCCCATGCAAGGAAGAATCTGTAGTTCACCTGACAGCCTTCATTAACTTCTAGTATTTTCAACATTTAAGAGCTAGCACATGACTCTTCCTACTGTAGCTGTATGAAAGCTTTATATTTGTGCTCAAAATCACACAAAAGCATTTGCATAAATTAAATACCTCAACTGTCTATCAGAGATAAGAAAAAGTGAAATACCTTTTTTTTCTACTTTTTCCTTCTTTTTCTTTTCTTCATCTTCACCTTTAATTTGATCTTTGGAACCAGAAGATGCTGTAACTACTGTAGGTTGTGGAACATCCTCTGAAAACGACACTGTAGAAAGGGTTGTACCAGAAGGAACTGCAACTTGCTTTACTAAAATCAAAACCACAAAAGTTATGGGCAGTACCAGAACTTTGAATACTGACAATTTTAAGTGTACAACATAAATGAAAAAGGAGAAGTGAAAATTTTGCTTAATATACTAAACCCCAACTGCTGAATAGTGAACCACATTACAAAACACATTTCAGAACTTAATCTATATATGATTATGATCAATTAAAGTTTTTGATTACACATTTTTAAATGCGAAAAAGTCCTAAATACAAGAAAATATATAAGCAAACAACATCTCTTTTTGTAGTTGATTTCAACATCTAGCTATTTTTTCTACCAATTCCCTATTTCCCATTTGTTTAGTTTCAGTTTATACTACTAGCTCTTGCCATGCTGCAGACTATCCCATAAATGAGTTAATGCACAAAATCATTTTTATAGCATATTCATCCATCAACTCTTATGATTAAGAAACTGAGCCTGAATAAAATAAAATTACCTGCAACCCTAACGCGATCTGCTGATTTCTCTCTTCCCTTCCCTAAACTCTCCACATTACCTTCAACAGCTCTTTTTAAACTGATGATACATAATTCTGGATACTGCACTATCAATCTTACCAGACAGAAGTGTAAGAAGCAGCTCTCTTCTACATTCTGCTCTTCAAGAATCTCATCAAGGCTTTAACCCAATAATTGTACAGGGTAAGCATCATCATTGCACTAGGCAGTACCATCAAGGCTCCCTTTCCCAGGCAATGATAGATGAGATCTTTTGCAGTTCCTTTCAATCTGTTCAATGTTTTATCTAATGACTGATAAATCCTTCTGATGTCATCATGACAAAATTCTCCATTCTGAATACATGTTTTGTTTTGCATTTCAGATATTTACTAACTTTCCTGAAGAACTGCACTTTATTAGCTCATGCCTGTCCTCTTCAACATGGATGTGATTTCCACAAATTATATTCTTATAAACAACTTTCTAAAATAATTTGAATAAGAGATTTGTTGCACCAACAACCACTTGCTTGCTAGCTGGGGAAAGGCTTTGTTTCTCAGGTTTTTGAAAAAATATCTTGTGGTGTTTTTGTTCTTCCGTGTCCATCTAATTTTTGTGTTCAACTACTTAATCCTTTCAAAGCTAACAAACATCTTATTTCCTTCAAAATAAGATTTTAGTCCTACTACCACTTAGATGAACTAGCTAACTAAAGGAAGATGCATATCAAGTATTTCCTTTGCCATCTTGGACCAATATACCTTGAGACCTCTCTAAAGCACAACAGATTTGTGAAATATCCTACACCTGTCAAGAACTGCTGCAGACTAAGACACAACAGAGAAATGTAAGTAATGGTTTGGTTTAGTACATGAAAAGGCTTTATTGGTGTCCAACAGAGAAAAAGAATTCTCTGTATTTACATGTTAAATTTTTTTTTGAAGTCTGAATGTGCTTTTACACCAATAAAACATTCAGTGCAGTTAAATGCCAGCATCCAGACACACTGGATACTATCTTAAACAATTGAGAATACTGATAGCATGGGTTAACAGCAATAACTGTTGAGGGCAGAAGAGGATTTTTTGGCAATAATTTTAAAAGACAACACAGTGTATCTGAAACACTTCACTTTTGGGGTTTTTTTCCTCTTTTCTTTTTTAATATGAAATATATAATGATGGTACAAGCTGAATAGAACTATATAGAGGAGAGCAAAGAAAGAATAAGTCAAATGGAAGGCTGGTCTAAAGCATGGAATCACAAATTCAGAACACATTGTTTTTAAATTTACATTACCACAGCTTTCCTAGTAAGTCCCTGACCATCTGTACTTTGCACCATGGCCTGATTTTCCCATAGTGATTTTTCAGTCATGGTAGATTAAATATTCAAAGTAGCAAGAAGAGTTAGACATGTAGCAATTTTTACAGTATTATAAAAAGTCATCAGTGAGGCTCATGGCTTATTATGTAACTGAACAAAAAAATACAAAGAACTAGTTCCATATCTGATTAAGTTTAGTATATGGATTTGTCAGGCCTGCAGCTTATTAAAATGTTGGAATCAATTAATTTGTCATAAGCATAGAATCAGGGAAAATCCAGAATTTTTAAGAAATACCATAGAGGCACATACAGAACAATAAAAACCAAGAAGAATTAAGATAGTTTTATGCTAACTACATCAATGTTGTATGAGAACAGCATTTTTTTTTTCCCCCACCTCCATTTCGAATTTCAGCCTGAATCAGCTCCTGTTTCAGCCCTTCAATTTCTTTCTTCAGTTTAGCATTTTCTACACGGAGCTTCTTCTCTTCTCGGAGAGATGCTTGCAAGACTAGAGTTGACACATTACAAAAAAAAAAAACCAAACAGGTTTCAGTAACTAGCATTCATTGATTTGGACACAGGGGTTTGTTTTTAAACAAAAGTGAAACATGGTGAGCTAAACAGCACAAAAGTGAAAACTTTCAAGAAGTATATAATCAGAAATACTTAGGAATTATTTTCTTTGTTTTTGAAATAGACATATAGAAGTATTTTTACAATACTTATATCATCAAATTGCCTCTCAATATACTATCCTCTCAGTCCCCTAAACAGAATCACAAGAAAAAATTCTGAGAAACTTACAGAAAAACCTTGGCAATGTTTGTAATACAGAGCACCTTTATGACTGATACAGTTTAGTACAAAATATCAAAGTTGAAGGTTGAGAGAACCACTCTTGAGAGAATGTCATAGTTGTAAAAAAGCTGTAATAAATTCAGGATAAGGCATAGTCTCGTATTCTTTCCAACTCCCTTGCTCTCTTCAAATGGAATAATTTCCTATCAAAATTGCATAATTTGTTTATTAATTCTTCCTCATTCATAGCTTTTCTATTTCAGAATAAGCAGTTTGAAAAAAAAAAAAAAACAAAACGAAAGAAAACAAAACCCCCAGAACCCACAGGACAGTCAAGTGGGGCTACGATTGCAAGGTTTCTCTTGGAAAACTTGAAACGCGCTTTAAAGGCTGACACACCACATTTTCTCATTTTCTCCTATGTGCATTTTCTGTTAACCATCTGGTTAATAGGTTTAGTATAAGATAGGTAAATCCTTACTGGCTTTTTCCTTGAGCAGGGCAACTTGTTGCTTGAGGTACTCAATAACTTGATCGGCCTCTGCACCCTTCTGCTCCAGTCTGTTCAGCACTGCATTGTTGGCTGCCATCTTTACCAAAAAACAGGATAAAAACCTAGACAAAGAACAGCCAAAAATTAATGACTTCTTAATGCAATAACACTATTATCTCTTACCACATCAAGCAGTTCTCAAATCAGCTGCTGAATAAAAAAATTTGCTAAGGGGTAAGCTGGGCTCCTACCTCCTAATGCAAAGTCCAAACAAAAAGCAACGTTAAGCAGAATCTGATGTTTGACAGCTGCTTTCTAGTGTTTTGGAAGAAAACCTATTTTTTTCCCAGCAGCAGAAAATGTATTCTTCCTTCATGAAATTAAAAAGAAAAAATCTACCTTCTCAGAAAGAAAGGTATGAATACATGGGGGAAGGCGGGGGGGGACATTGAAGAAACTAAAAGGAAAAAGATTGACAGGAAAACACTGTATTCTGGGCTTAACTTAGAAAAAAATTGTGTATATCAAATTTTATTAAGACTGAAAAAATGGAATAATCCCACAAAAATTTCCAAATGTTTCTAATAAATTTATTCAGAATATACTGAATACTTCATAGATTGTGCTTGTGTATATATTAAGACTTCACTGTCTTACTTTAATACTCATTATTCATGAGTATTTCTACTTATCTCAGATAAAAACAACTTTTATTAGAGGTTTACGCCTTCAGAGTTATTTTAGCACCAATTTTGATGGTTTGATTTTACATCCCTTGAAATGGCAGGGTCAGGCCACAGATAACAAAGGAGGGAACACAAAAGACCAGCAAAGAGCACAAATAAATGCTGTCTAACCTTCTTTTATGATATTCACCATTTACTAATGTTTCACTAATGTTCCAGGAAGTAGTTATGCCTTGTGTACAGCCTTTATTTTTTGAAAGCTACCAAATCTGGCCTACCTTCCTTCTCAGGAACACTTGTGCCTAAACAAGAGCTCAAATAGTGGCAACAGAACAATGAAGAACAGTTTCAATCACTCATATCTGCAGCACACAGTGCTTTTTCCCTCCCACTCAGTATATAAATTAGAAAAGAATCTGTAATAACAGCTTCCTCTTCTGTAAATCAAGAAAACTGGTTGTGGTGGAAAGAAAAGATCTTTACAAGCAATGCTGATTTAATTCCTGTGAGGTGATTTCAATTCCTGTAAATTTGTCCATGAATAGCAACAAATGAAAGAATTGATAAGAAAATGGAAATCCAGGCACATATATTGGCTCCTCAATTTTATCAAAATCCAAAAATGCCTTTTCTTATATCAAACTGAAAGATAGCTTCCTATTTTACTCCAAGACTATTGTAACACTATGATCTAAATCTGGTTTTAACATACAAATAATAATCCCTATTGGGATATGCAACAGAAGTCATGCTGAAGAAAAAAAAGATTAGAAATAACTGAAATAGGAACAGCTACAATCACACTCATGCCAGGGTTAACATACTGCCGCTGCTGCACTCTAAAAATCAACACAGATCTAGATGTGATCTCATGTGATAAATAACTCAAATGTCCACAGAAATTTATTTAAATAAATTTCAAAATATATGTAAAAATCCCCAGAAAACTAACTACAATTTTTCAGGAATAGTGTATTTAAAATGAATAGTGTATTTAAGTTTTCCAAGTAAAATTCACAAAGCCAGAAAAGCATAATAGTCAGATGATGCATAGGGTACCTTGCAAATGTAATGCATGAACCAAAATCCTGCCTTCTTTGCAATGCAATACAATCAAAGTCTGTTTTACACACACTGTTTCACTTAAACATGTGAGAGTATTATGACCATCACACCTTCCACTCATCCACAATAGATTTTTCTTTAAAAAAAAAGAAACTCTCTTGGAGCAAAGAGCAGAAAAATCTCCCCAGGACAGCTAAATTAATTTTTATTTTCAAATTAATGTCTGCTAATAAGAAAATAATTTTGTTTTCATGTGCAGACTGAAAACAGAGAGTTTCAAAAAGGAAAACAGTGATTTCAATAAGTTCCTAATTGAGCTGTCAAATGGAAACAGACATAAAATTATTATGGCACAACACAGCAAAATACAAAGCTGGGGATATTACAGTCTGCATACCAGTAAGATTTCTTGCAAGCTACAAATTCTCTCGGGGAACACAATACTAACAGTGGAAACTTTTCCAACAACAACAAAAATGCTACTAAAACTTCAAAGTGAATAAAATTGGTACGTTTTATAGATTTTAGCCAAGTTGGCTAATGAACTGAAGATCTGGAAATGAAGTTACATGATTACAATTTTCCCACTTGTCAAATAAATTTCTGCAAAGCTAGTATTGTAACAATAACACAAAGGAATAGGTATTTCCGATGCTAATATAAAAAAGCAACAGGCTGAAATGAACTGCTGCAGGAACAAGCACAGAAACCCATACAACAGTGATAAAACTGTATCCAAAAAGGGGACATGAAGGAAAAAAAAGTAAGATCCACCCTTTATTATAGAATACAAAACACATTAAAAATATGGGAACTGAAACAATCAAAGGTTAAAGTCAATTTTCTTTCTTTTTAATTTTTTAACCTTTACCCTATTTTCTACCTTTTACTATCCTGTCACGCTAACACAAAAAAAATCTTTTAACAACCAATCCTTATTGGTGATACACAAACCAAAAATTAGAAAGAAAACCAGAAATAAAATAGTTTAAAAAACAGGTCATAGCTTACTGCAGATACATTCTGACCTGCTTAGGAAAAATGTCCCAAAGAGCAACTGAAAGTAAAGTCACTTCAATCCAGTTGTGCCTAATGAGCTCCTTTCCCTTGCTTTGAAAAACAGGTATGGCGTATTCTGGAAAAGTCCTTAAGTTGCCAGTTTGCTTAGCTAAGGGAAATTGTTTTATCTCAGACCTCTGGGGGCTGCTGTGTTATTTGCAAGACACTCAGAACCGCTCCAAAACCCACTTGCTCCACTCAATGGAACTCAATCTTGAAATGAAAGACTCAAGCTGTACACTTATTCATTACACTGCACATCAACCCATGAGAGCTGTTTAATTTCTCATCATCCTACCTGCTGATTAAGAGATATGCCCATCTTTTTTTCAACTGAAAGTACAGCCTGCTGCCATCTTCTAAGTAGCTGCAGTACTTTCACAGGAGAAAACAGGCGCTATCCTACTTTGTTGCCCAAAAACAGTTTGGAAGTGTCCTGAAGTGGCAAACTCTCTATAACAAATCAAGACTTCTCATATAGTACAAATTACCCCGAAATTTTAATATGTTTTACAAATACTTTATCAACATTGGCCTCAACCTTAGCATAGATCCAAAACCAAAACTGAACAAAAGACACTAAAAACATAAACCTGATTGTAGCTTACTCTTCAATGTTGTCTATTGTTAAAAGCATGAAAAAGCCAAAATCCCTCTAAAATTAATGACAAAATTTAAAACTTAAAACTCTAAAAATTAGTTTTGGAATCTGTCCCTAGTCCAAACATGGAACCAATTCCTGTTCACTATTGGAAAGCAACCATTAAACAGAAGAAGAAAAATAAACACAAACAAACAAGCAAAATAAAAAGCAACACCTGAAGTTGGAAAACAACTGACTGTTAAAGCCTAAAATGAATAGCTCTGAGCATTCCTTTTTCCAGCTGGTAGTTTAAAAAAGCTCAGTACTTTGAAGCTCTCAGCTTTTTTTTGCAATGCTTTGCTAATATCAATACAGAAAGATTACAACTGCAGGAGATTTAACCACAAGTGCCTCCTTCTCCTCTCTTCCTCTCCCACGTACACAGTTAATTCCTTCACAGTAAGAGGGTAAAGTTTGACTGCCCACTGCACCTGGACATGCCCCTCTGCATGGAGCTTTGCTCTCACCCATTGCTGCTCTGTGCTTGCCATGGAGGAATCAAATATTTCTATAGCAAAGCTAATTCTATTAATCTTTAACAAAGAGCAGGTAACAACCACACAATGGCCCAGGTGGCATTGTCTGTGAGGCACATGTTTATGGTAAGTTAATGAGTGGCTGCCAACCAAGACCTAAGATTTCATTTTCTCACCAGAGGAAAAAATAAAGATATGCAAAAAGACATGCTGGCTTTTCAACTGAAAGGATCTGTTCAAATCAAACAGAACCAGTGGCATATTATAAAAGTTATCAACACCACAAAGGTAATTTCTCCAATGCTAACTAAAGTTCAATAATTTAAACTATATAAAAGTACTTAATGTTAATTCCTCTTCCTAAGCTTTTGGTCTTAAATCCTAAGGAGATCTCAAACTATTTTTCTTCTTTTGCAGAATTGTGACCAACTTGTATAGCTACTCTCTGTTAAAGACCAAGTACCAGCAATCACTTTGTTTCTACAAGAAGTGTGTTCAAAGCCTTCTCTCTGAGCATCTTTTCTGAGTATGCTCCTTTCTGGCACACAATCTTACAAAAACCCATAAACATAACAGAATGTGCCAGCTGTTTGCCAGATTCCTCTTTCCTGTGCTTTGCACTTCTATGAACTGTGAGGATACAGTGAACCAGATTTGAGAATCTCACATCACACCTTTTTATTCTGCAAGGTAAGGAACAACAGTTAGCAGATCAAAACAGAAGAAAGCAGACCAGAAGTATGTTTTCTCCGGCTGAACCAAAGTATCACTGCACAACTAGGCAATTGTTGTAACTCATCCCATCTTGGAAAACTGAGATCCATGCTTTATAAATCAAATCTTTCTTAAAGGTTCCTTCTAACTTCTGGTAAAATGTTCTAGGCCTGATGCTGTCAGCACCTTTTGCTAAGATTTAGAATACTTGATTTGATAAGTTCACATTTTTGGAAGAAAAACTTAAGACAGTTTTTAGTTTTCAAACCTCCAAAAATTTAAGCAATATTAAAAAAATCCAAGCCAAAACACAGGAGAGCTACAACTAACTAGTTCTGAGATCAAATCTTAGTTTTGACTTGATCACCCCCACACTTCACTCTAAACAACACAAAGAAAATCAGCAGCTGTTCCCCACTTGTCTTAGGGAAGCAATAGCCTGAAACACTTTGTTACAAATTTTCAGTTAAACAGATCTGTTGCTAGGACATTTTGGAAATCAGGTGCATTTAGTAAGTTTCATGCACTTATACTCATCATCACCACAAAAGGTTGGGTATTTCACTGGCTTTATGTTGTAAAACACAATCATGGCTTTTTATACCCATGTATCCCTTCTCAGGAAATGAAGTTCCAAAAGATCATGTGATTCCACCCTTTTAAGACAGAAAAGAATCATATTTATTTATTGAGAATGTAGGTTTTTCACAGTTTTATGTGTGGGAAGACATAATTCCTCAATTAAAAAAATTCCTCAATTAAAAAAAAAAGTCAAATATGGAGCTGTTCACAAACAGTTTTAAAAAAATGTGCCTTTTAAATCCATATACAAATAGGCAAAGTTATCAATAATGACCAATATTATGCTAAGAACGAAAACAGAAGAATTTAAAGTATTAGGTATTTCTGTATTGCATTACTATCAAACCCATAATTTCTTTATTATAATGGAGCAAAAAATACCATAGTGCACTTACACTAAAATATCATTTCAAGCACACTTGAGGCATGCACGTATCAGTGAAGATTTAACTACCAGCTCAACTCTCTTTCAGAATTAAATTTATTGTTAGCTCTGTAAGGGAATAATGTATGTTTCCTGAACAGCACAAAGTTCACACATCTAAATATACAATCCAAGGCCTTAAGCAAATATGTGTAAATATTCAAAATGTAGATGCTCACCCAGGTCCTTCTCCACATACAGCAAAGGAGAACTATCAAAACATTTTTGGCAGGACAATGGCAAATACTTGAAAAACAACAACAAAATTAAAATTATTAAAAAAACCCAACAAAACAGACAAACAAAAAAGCCAAAAAACAAAATGATCCCCAGAAAACATACAAATAAAAATCACCCTGAAAAGAAAACAAAAACAACCCACAAAAAAATTTAAAAAGTAAAGGAAAAAAATCAACAAAACAAAACAACTCCTATCCCCAAACCCAAACCACAACTAGTTTAGTTTTGGGGTTTTTTCCAAAATTTGAGCAGTATTGGCAGACTGCAGTATAAAAAGTTGAAACCTAGAAATTATCAAATGAATCATCATGGAACATGATTTTTGACTCGCAGTACTAGATCAGTGATTCCCTGCCAGGTACTAGAGATTTGGGTACTAAAAAAGATCAAATTAATTTTTAACTACTACCCTGGTATTTTTCTAAAACAATAATTTTTCTAAATTTGATTAGAAAAATTCTATTTTCCTAAAAAAAAAATGGTCTTTTTAATATGAACAAAATGAAGTTACAGCCTAAAATGTTAAGAGGATGCTACAAAATACGTCAGCACAGCTTTAAGGATTCATAATTGCAGAAAGACATCAGATCTTGTCTTCCTTTCTGCTCATACTGTCATTGCTGTAACTGGGGCTTTAAACAGTCAAACAACCCAGTTTGGGTTTTTTCCTTTAGCTCTTAAATACAATTTATTATGCATTCCCTGTCTATAAGCTTCTGTGTGGTCAGTATTGAAAGGAATTCGCCAAGAACCAAATTAGTAGGCAAAGTTGCACATTTTTGCTGTATGTTATTTCAACTCACATGTTTGGCACTGAGAAAGTCAGAATAACTGCTTTGCAGATTTTCAAACACCAAAATGTCTAACATAGTCCATCCAAGTAGGAATGTTCAGCTCTGTGGAATGATTTGCTAGCTCTGGAGACTACAGTCCAACCCTTCTGGCTGCCAGATAAATCAGGCTCAATCCCAGCTGCAGACAGGTCCTTTTAGTAGTCCTAAGAGCCTACCCCTCCCAATTTTAAAGGGCTGTAAATAGTAAAAACACAGAAAACTGAACTTTTTCATACTGAAAAACACTGCAGCATGAAAGAGATTTTTTAAACATATGATGGAACATCACACAACAGAAGGCTCATCCACTGGTACCAATTTTGAGACAACAGAAGTTACTCAGTAATGAATATTTTTAAATGTGAAGCCAAGCTGCCTTGAAAGGGAATGATGCGCCAAAGTTACAAGCAAGTCGTAGCATTAATGTGACAGGCAAAAATCAAATCTATGAGAAGCAATGAATGAAGAAGTGAAGGATACATTACAACATATAATGAATGAAATTGACTGGCCTAATTTGCATTAAAATTGATGTGTTGGATTGATATAGTAAAGATCATTAGAAACTCAATAGTCAGAAATAAAAATAATTTTCATTCAATTGCTATTTCAAGACTTTAGTTGATACCACATTGTATTAATAAACGGCATCATACCTTAACACACTACAGCTGCAACACCCAAAGGTTAAGAGTACTTGCAGCTTCATTCACATCCCTGATGTAAACTTGTGCTAAATGCCTATTCAGGAAGAAATTTCTACTAATGCTTGCCTCAGCCCAATTCTGAATCAACTTTGTGCTCTTTCCCACCTCTGAGGAGACACTCCAAGGACTAAACAATGGACATGATCACCCTTAAGGAGTTCTGCCCAGGTTAAGACAGCAGTTAAGCATTTGGATGTGGTCTATAAAAAAATTTACACCTTAATTTATTAACCTGAGCAGTCTGCCTGGTAATTGAGCAGCCAGGGATGGCTCACCACATAGCTCAAGGAAAGCTATTTCTCTGAGCTGCTCAACTGAAGTCTCACCAGGCTCCACACCCACAGCATCTGCCAGGTCCCTGCAAGTGCCCTAGAGATTCATCTGGCTGGGCTTTGTAGTGCAGGCTGCAGTTTAAGTAGCAGCTCGTATGCCAAAACAGTTGGACAGCCTCATGTATTTTTCAACAATGTTATTCTTTCGAATCCCACTGCATTAATATTTTAATAATACTATCAAAATCTTTCAGTAAATGATCACCACATGCACAAGAAATTCCCACAATAAATCCCATGATGGAAAAGATGCAACACCCACAACATGCTCTTCATTTCTTTGACTGTAATCACCGATTTCCAAACACAAAATACATCCAGGTCTTTGGAACAGAAACTTTACATCAAAAACTGACAAAGTTTTTTGTTCATTTTTTTTTCTTTCATTTTGTTGGGTTTTTTTGTGGTTATACATAGATGTGTGTGCATATACGAATAAAAATATATATATTAAAAAGTATTTGCTATTCATGTCTCAAAGTAGCCTCATAAAACTTCCCTGACAGGTGATGAACTTTACAATTACAGACACACACATATGCCTATAAATTCAGAAATTTAAGAGGACTCAGCTGCATCTGGACAAGTCTGCAAGGTCAGCAGATGTCACAGGAACTCAAAGAATCTGTACTGTGGTTCACCCTCTAGGGTTTTACTGGGAAAGTGAAGTGAAAGCTTTAGATTACTGTTGTAACTACAGAGTAAACTACTCATAAATCAGAGAGAAGAATCAGAATTGCACTGAAATCTACCTGTTGATGCCAAGTAGAACAGTTTCTTAGGCATTTTACTGATTTTTGTAACTTTATCCTAAAAAAAGCAAACATTAACACTACTTCCTTAATTTGGAGCAAGTAGAGCAGTTACAGTAAGGAAAAGAAAGAAAGAGCTGTTTACACTCTCTCCCTAAGAGAAGTCTCAGCTGAAATGTATTTTTAAAATATCCCTTAAAATCTGGTATTCATCTTTTGGGTCTGCCATAGCAACAAGGATAAAAATCCTTGTCAAAGATCCTATCTGCTAAGAAGACACTACAAAAATATCTTTTCCTTAGGAACTTGAGAATATCATTAAATAGTGTATTCTATGTCTGCAATAGTCTGCAAAATAATGGTACTGGTTAGGTAGTTCACAGAAACATTGATCCTCCTGTTCCATTTCAGTACCTAATGCTCTTAATATCTGAAACCTGTCTGCTAGTTATCTTACGTTGTCCAAGTGTGTTAAAAAAGAACCTTGAAATTTGTTACTTTTACACTAATATCAGCTTTTCTACATGTAAAAGTAATATTATGTAGCACAGCTGAAGGGAAACAGGATTTAACCATTCAATTTAAACAAGTGCTCAGGTTAAAAATAATTATTTACTCACAAAAGCACTGAGCAGACCTCATGCAGATGTACTTCAAAAGAATCAGTGTTCTCTAACTTCAGATACATAAGCAGCTGCTGATATTTACCGAGGTAGAAACTTTAGGCATTCTTTATGTGGGGCAAATAACACCTAAAGAAAAAACTGAAAATGTGCATGTTTCTGTGCACATCTGTGTGTAACCAATGCAAGAATAACGGCAAATATCTTTTAATAGAGAGCAAAAAAGCTGTCAAACAAAATTTTCAGGGTAAGAGCAGTCCTTGATGAACTTTGAGCCTGTAGCTGCAGCACCCGATTTACACCAAAAAGCCCTACACATCACAAATAATTGTATTTTCCAATGCTGAATTTACTCACATAACAGGATGATATTTTAAAGAAAACCTACAAAGATACTTACTAATCCTGTGCAGAGAAAATTATTTATTCAGCTGTGGAATGAAAAGTCTAAATGAACTTCTGTATCTAAAGTGGGCTGACAACTAATCCTCAGCAGCCAGCAGTTTCATGTCACTTCAAAACCACGTGCCAGCAGTATCTACCACTTCTTTGTAGTTGTATGCATTGAGAAGCACTTGGAGTTCACAGCTTTTAAAACTTCTAGGATGAAAATTATTTCCCCTCTTCTAATGCTGATCTGTACAGTGGGAAATAAAAATTCACAAAAGCAAACAAACTCCCTGTGCACTCATCTTGGATGTTGAGAGAGCTGATGTCAGCTGTTAAGACTGATAGTCTCTGACAGAAGAATCCTCCAAGTAGCTTTGGGGGAACAGCCATTTTTCATTTATGGATTCAAACTATAGAAACAAAAGAAGTTCTGAGACAAGTTAGCTAAATTCTAATTTTGCTGTGTTCCAAATTTTTCTATTAAAAAACCAATAAATTTTAAACAATTATTTTCAATTGACACATGTTGGTTTAATGACTTTAAAAGTACAAATCTGCAGGTAAGCTTTCAGTAAAATGCAAAGGAAAAGATCTGTGTGTGCCTAGGTCTTATCACAAGCATAATTTTATAGAGGGTCATTTGGATGTGAAATTACTTACCCACTGTGATGCAGCAAGGGTAACTGAACCCCTAAGAAAAGATTAATTTCCCTGGGGTCCGATTCAGTGTCATATCCTAGTTGGCAACAGCGACTTCCTCAGCGTGCGACTGTTACCAATTATTAGAGCCCTTGACACAGAAGGTTTCAAAACTTACAGTAGGACTAGCAGATGTGTTCACAGAGGTGAACTTAGGGCCTTGCCTCCACAGCAGCTGCCAGCAAGCCAAAGGCAATGTCTCTTGCATGCCATGCACCAGCTCCTGCACTCCTCGGGGAACAGCAGTCCCCAGCTCCCCCGGAAAAATGAGCTGCTGAAATGATCTGTCCACTTATCTTGACAGTCTGAAACAAAATGCCACTACAAAGCTGTATACTAAACTGTAACTGAGAAACACTCTGGGACAGAAATCAGATCCAATAGCCATAGATAGTTTCTGAGAGAGGGTCCTGAAGTCACAAACTAAGCTTTACACTATTAATTTGTACTCAGCTATGTTGGGAAAGCTCCTGATGAGAAGGAAATGGAAATAGAAGTATTTCGTAATAGGTGGTTTTATGCCAAAAGATTGAAGCAAATGACCTCAAGAATACATGTACTAACTTGAGGCAATTTTTGATGATATTTAATGTATTACCAGCTGCAAAAAATTCAATTTTCTCCTAATCCTGAATAGAATCTCTGTCATCATTTAAAAATTCAGAGGATAGAATGAGTTCTACATTAATTGTGTTCAGCAGATGATGATTAAATACAGTACATGTTGTTTTCTAATAGGAATGCTAGTTTGATCTTCCGTCTCTGCAGTTCTGGAAGTCAAAGAACAGTTTCTAGGCTGTTAATTTATATTAAGTGACATAAGAACCTAAGAATTGAGAGTGGTGAGGCACTGGCTGAGGTTGCCCAGAGATCTGCATCATAAGCAACTGTTCCCTAGAAAGAACAGCAATCTGGCACACTGAACTTTGTAATCAAGACTGACAGAAATTGCCATGCCTAAAACCAGTTATAACTGCCCAGAAATTTCTAACAGTACTGAACTTAAAAGCATTTGCTAGAAGCACAGAGCATGCTCAGGCAAGGAACTTTTCCTATTTAAATGTAAACATGGATGTTTAGAAAATTTAGGAATACAGAAATGGACATGGTGACAATCTCAAAACATCTGGAGCCATTATGCTACTCAAGCAAACTAGCACATTTTTATTATGCTCAAAAATAAACTTTCTCTTGTTTCATCTATCAAATCTATTCAACTGACTGGAACCACAGGGGCTGTATTTTCAGGAGGAAAATACATTCTTGCAGTATGTTTCAAGCTTGTTATGGACTTCATCATTACAAAACTTTATGGCCCAAAAGGCATAAAGCCAACTAACAACTCAATCAATTAACACAACATTCCATCACAAAAACTACAGAGAACAACTTCTTACCTGGGAATCTATTACCCTGCCACACCTGTCTGCTCCAGTTTAAAGAAAAAAAAAGTTCCAATTTCTCTAGAAAGCAAGTCTGAGGGACCCAGGATGGAATAAGGGAGCAGCAAGTCAGGAAAAGCCTGATCAGCCACATTTTATTTATAGGCAGTTTATAGGTAAACTGCCTCAGCTGCTCAAGAGGCTGCCCAAGCAATACTCACATTAAACTCATACATACTCAAGACCCCCAACAACTGGCACAGAGATTTGCCTTTGTTCAAATTCCCCTTTCCTGTCTCTCAACTTTTTCAAGACACTTCAAAGAAGATCAAAAAGCTTGAAAGAAATGCAGTTGTTTAGTCTACAGAAGAGAAGATAAATGGGAGACCTGGTCTTGTTCTTCAAAGACAAAGCAAGTTGGTACAAGAATGGGACTAAACTGTTCACCAGGTCTGATGCAGACATGAAAAAGAAAGCAAGATTTAAGTTTTGGAAAACTTTCAAGTAAGAGTAATAGACTGAACAGGCTGCCTTTGGAGGCTGTGAAATATCCATCACTGGAAGGTTTTAAAAACAGGCTAGGCAAACATCTGTCAGAAGTGATTAAGTTACAGTAGATGAGAAGATCTTCTGCTCCTCTTTCGCTAAGGTCCTTTTGTTACACTCGGTATTACAAACCCAATCACATTTCTGTCTTTTACATGCCTGTGTTTTATTTAACTTAAAAAACCATGCAATAAAAACCTGCCCTTCTGTGATAGTTCCAGATATTCAAGTGTGTTTATTCGGGACAACATAATAGACACGAAAGATTTGTTAAGTGTGAAAGCAGGATAAAGAAACCACCTGTGAACTAAAATACAAATGTATTAAATTTACACTCACTCTGAATAAATTGACCTCTAACATCATAATGCAGACAGCACTGCAATTTTTTGTCCTCTAAGAGAAAAAATTGTTAAACTGATGACTTACTGATCTGCAGTCACTTCAAGATTTTCATTAAAGGATTTTTTTTTAAAGAAAGCACTTTTCCCCAAGCACAGTGAAATATAAAATTCAATACAACAAAATATTAATAGAAAATAGACAGCAGAATGCAGCTTTGAGAAGTATCCAAATATTTTTTAAACTATATTAAATTATGAGTAAGGACGGCTTCCATCGCACTGGAGGAAAAGAAACCATTGGAGACATTTTTCCTCCCCCTGCTGTTTAATACTAATGTAACCATAGAAATGAAAAATAAACATTGATTTCCCCTCACCCCAGCATGACAGGATATCAAACAGCAGAAATGTTTCTTGGTGAAGGTAAGATCTATACAGGTAACTGTTCAGGAGCACGCAGGGGTTTCTGGGGTCTCTGCTAGACTGACATCATATAACTCATACCACTGCAGGAAGGAAGAGGTACTGTTTACTTTGCTCACATCTGATGTTCCTACCAGCTGCCCTCTGTGCTGACTCCTCACTTTTGTCTATGTTGGCTAGCATTTGACCTTCTCTAGATTTGAGGTAACACTCCCTCAGAAGAGACAAACATGAGCTGTGACATAAAGTAACAGATCATAATCAGGAAACTTTAAAAATATTATGGTTAATATCACATTTGTCTTTCTGTGACCAATGTGTCTTTCACCTGACCAATTCTTCCAATGACAACTGTTTTACATAATTTTTATTATGTAGGTATTTCCCAAGTATGTTCATGGGAACTTGTAAAGTATGTGGGATTTGTAGGCACACATGAACTCAATTCTTCTTTTCATTCTTGGTCTAGACAGGTCAGGGATAGCATTTATTTTCTATTTTGCATCTCAATATATGTTTTTTCTTGTCAATTCAAGATCCACCCTTCAGTCTGATATCAAGCTTTTTCAGAGTAACATGACATACATAAAATTATTTATTCTATTTAATAGGGAAAAGGCAGGGAAGCTGAGAAACTGATAGGATTAAGAAAAATCCATAGACTATTTAGCCTTCCTTCAATAAAAAGACCCTAGGTTAACTTGCCACTAGTAAATTCATAGTAAATTAGAGTTACAACAATATCAATGCTATATCATCATAGCTTTCTGCATTAAACTTATTTTTCAGATTGTTTTTCCACTCAAATATGCTTCATTATCAGAAGCATCAAGTCTTCAAGGCTCTAGGCAACTTGAGTCCTATTGCTCCAATCTGATGGGCTATTTTAGGATTTGCACAAATTTTCTTTAGCAAATATCTTTTTTCATTCAATACCATTTTCTTCACACAATCCACTGCCTTCGATCTGAAGAATGAGAAATTGTTTCCTTCTCTCTTTACATTAAAAGGTGTAAAATAAACAAAGATACCTAGAGCATATGCATATAGTTACAACAGGAAAGAGACATTCTAGAGCACAAACTTGCTGAAACTAGTTTTAAGAATAATTTCTGCCTTCAACATCTTGGATCTTCAGGATTCAGTGCTGCTAAAACAACAAAGTAACTCACAAATATACTGCATAATGTTCTCATAAGTCAAAATTATTTCAACAGGAATATATTGTTAAGGAGTGACAGGGTGGAGAGGATGTATTATGATGAAGCTGTATTGATGAGCAGTGACCCTTGAGGCTACCCAAAAATATACAACACTGTCCCCCTGCAAAAATTAAGTCAAAAAACCCCAAAGCTAAAACTCCCACTTTATCCCCATCTGTCAAAGTTCTTTCTGTTAGTCATTTCTAAGACCTTATACCTTTTAGCAACATCCAGTATTAAAAACTCACGTTTCAGACTTTGGTTTTGCTTAGTTTTATAGATTTTGGGCTTCCTTTTCAACAGGGTGCAATAAAATTTAAACATAACTGAAGAATAATATAACAAGTGAAGGGTAAGGACATACCAAACCGGGAGGCTGTATTTTATCCCTACTGCCTCATCTTACTGGAGATTTCAAATAAGTATCCTAAACCCCAGAACTACTTGTGAAAATAAATGACTTCTCTTAAAAGAAAATAAAAATTTCTGAGTAAAAGAAAGAGAAAGAGCAAGAAATGCAAGTATTACTCACTTTGTAGTAGTATCACCTTTATTTTGCCAGTGGCTAAACCCAGCTCAAAAACTTATTGATAAGCCCCAGGTACATATATAATGTACTGACATAGATTGATCTAATACTGATAGATACCCAGTAGATACAGTGTGGTGCCAGGATCAGGACTGGTGCCATGTGCTGGGTGGCTGTGCTGGCAGCATAGCCATAAGCTCATCCCTGTCGGTCCAATGCACGCATCCCTGCACCGAACACGTGCTGTATGCTAAACCTTGTACCTCTGCTGAGGACGGACCTAATACCCGGCTATACTCGGGTCTTCACTCAAGGCGAAGGTGTAACGACTGTTATACAATTAACCAGAAGTGAGGCAGCATCTGCGTTTCCTTTAGTAATAGTCAGTGGATGCTCTGTGCATCCACTTTCCAGGCTAATGCACCATCTCCTCGCACAGCCCCCCAGCCTCCACCGCTCCCAAACGCTCATTCCAATGACAGCACTGAATAAAGGACCACAGCCGCTTTGAGATGAACGCTTCACACCCTCCACGCGAAGCGCGGGACCTGTATTTGCCACGCCGCCCTACAGCCTGCGGGCACCTCGAGCCCCGGGATCAAACCCCTGGGATGGACTGAACCACGGCGGAAACGCCGCTCCCATCCTGCCCCTCCGCCGCGGGCACTGCCCGACAAGGGCGGCCTCGCTACGACCACCGCCACGGGGCACCCGCAGCAAATTAGAGGCAGCAAATTAGCGGGACCCCGCCTGGCTCCCACCCACCGCAGGGAGCCCGGTCCGGCCCGGCCCGCGGGGCAGCCCCAGGGCACCCATAGCGCCGTTTCCCAGCGGCTGCCGAGGGAGCACCGAGGCGAGGCCACCGGAGCGCGGCGGGAGGCACCGAGAGCGCGGCGAGCGGTGAGCTCGGAGCGCGGCCGAGCCGCCGGGACACTCACATGAACCGAGAGCCGCCGCCGCCGCCCGCCGAAGAAGGCCCCGCTCCCGGGGCTGCTCCACGAGCGCCTGACGTCTGCAAGCAGGCGCTCGGGAGAGCCTCGCTCCCCCGACAAGCACAGGGTTTAGGCGCCCAGCGCGTCGCTCCCGGAGCACTGGCAGAGCGCGCACACACACGGGGAGAAGGGTGTTAAACTCTCTCTCCCTCTCTTTTTTTTTTTTTTTATGTTGGGTTTTTTATTTTATTTTCAATAACTTGGAAAAAAAAAAAAAAAGGAAGCTCAGGCACTGTGCAGGTCGACCCTGAGGCCCTAGAGCGAGCGGCTGGCGGGGAGCAGTGACATCACCGGGGGCGGGCGGGGCGCGCCGGGGGCGGCGGCGCTGGCGCAGGTACCGCGGGAGCCTTTGCCTTTCTCCCGCTCCTTTGCCTTTCCTCTCTGCCGCTCCTTTGCCTGTCCCGTCCCTGTGTCCTTATCCTCGTCCCCACCCCCTTCCCCTATCCCTGTCCTATTCCCCATCCTCCATTCCACATTCCCATTCCCCCTTCCCCATCCCTGTGCTATTCCCCATCCCCTCTACCCCATCCCCTTACTCCTCCCCCCTGCCCATTCCCACCCCGTTCCCCCATCCCCTCCCTTTCCCCAGGGTGTCTCCGGCCAGTGAGTCTGTAGCAGCGCAGGGGTGATCAGGGTTCCCAGCATTTCTGTGAGTCCTTTAGAGAAGCGGGTAAGAGTGATTTCTCTGGTGCCAGGTTTGGTTCCTGAGCAGATGTGTGTTGGATAAATCAAATGGTGACAAACCCCTTTTAGGTCTTCGTTAGTCTTCACTGATGTAGCAGAATTCAGCTTTTTTTCAATACCTATTCTGCATTTTAATAAACTTTATGAAATCACTCAGTTTCAGGGTTTTTTGTGAAGTAGCAACACTAGTTAGAATCTTGTATTCTATTTCAGTTATTTTATCAAATTAATAATTACTGTAATTGTAGCAGGAATATTTTAAGACTTAAGAACAAAGTTATTTTGTGGAAGAATTTCTTCCTATGGAATGGCCCGCTTTGTTTAACATACCTTGATTTAATGGAAAAGTATTAAGTATAGTATATTTAGACTATCTGCTCTCCTGAAATTGCTCTCAATTGCTTTAAAAATAATTCAATAGCAATATAATTGTCTTTTAAATCAGAAAAGCTGCCTTCATAAGGTAAGGAATATTTACACCTGAATTTCAAATTCCTAATGGGCTACTTGCCATTATTTCTGGATGTGGATGCTTTAGAAATGTATAGATGGATAAATTTATTTATGAGTCCACGGGATGGACTCATTCAAGTCTTTGTATGTGCAATATTTCCTTCTGTGAATCAGATTTATTATGTTTTGACCTTTTTTTTTTTCTCTAAGGGTAGAGTTCTTAGTGCCCCTTAACTCAATCACCTTAGCACTGCTGCAGTGAAGAAGTTGGTAATGATGGTTCTAGAAAAGCCTAACTTCTGAAGAAAAAACATTTTTTCTCTGAGAGCAGTAAATATTCGGAGGATCAAATAAATTGCTCAATAGGTGGAGTTCCACTTTGTATTTTTGGACATGAAAAAGCCACTAACGGCAAGATTTTCAAAATGGTGCTAATCTCAATATTGAACAGGACTTTCTAAAGGTCTTTTTTGGGTTTTTTTTCTGATTTTGCTGAGAATGTTGTGAGTGTTTTTGTGTACTGTGAAGGTTTCATTGGGGGATTTGGATGAAGGTAGGGAGATGATGAAGGTTGTTCAGAGGTGAGATGCAATGAATCCACTCCTGGACTTCTAATCTTTATGCCAGGCATGTTTCACAGAGGTGACAAATTGTCTCTCATATATGGAAACAGTGACTCAGTAATTTTAGATGACACTAGAAAGACAAGTCTTCACTTCCTCTTCCATCCTTGCTGGTTTGGATTATCAGAATTGAATTTCCAGAATTCAACCCCAAAATTCAATTTGCATTAACTGGTTCTGATGTCAGTTTAAAATAACAGCCTTTCTTCTTCTCATCCTGTTTTTATTTCAAAGTTAATGGGGAAGTTCTGCAGGATATAATCAATTCCTTCAAATCATAAAATTAATGCAGTATGTCTATTCTATATCGTAAAAGTGATTTTGAGGTGTAGAATTGTGTGCATTGAAGTAAGGACAATGTGTTACACTCTCCTTGTTTATAGTTCTGCTAGACTTTAATGTGGACTGAAAAAAGATACCAAAAACAAACAAATAAACCTCCTCAATTTAAAAAAGTCAGAGAAGAGTGCTTTTCAGATGAGCTTTTAAAATATTTATATTTTTCTGTATCATTATTTTTGAATTTAGAAATGTCAGTAAGTCACTAGAGAAGTGTTGAGACTGAAAAATGTTTGTTAAAAAAACCCTTTTCATTTAAGCAGTAATACGTGTCCCTTTCTAAAGGTGGTGGAAGGCTTAAGTTTGGGGTCGTTTTATTTTTCAAATCAGTCTCTGGAATTTATGTAAACTGAGAATTAAGGAGCAATCAGAGTTTGGCTGTGAGGGTAGCAATTGACAGAACTGGCTGCTGATATCAGAGAAAATCTTTTTAATTGCTTTCATAGATTCCGTGTAATTAACTCTGTGGTAAGAGAACATGTTTTATTGTATACATGTTAAAATTCTTTATTGATTTCTTTAGGTGGGTGACAGGAAGGGTTGTTTGCTTATCTCATGTCTTGCTTTTTGCCCATCTGGTTTCCAACCAAAGGGGGTGAGTGATAAGTGTGCAGTTGCCTATTTCAACAAATTCCAGATGCTGTAATTCCTCCTTGTAAGCCAGGTGATCTGGAATGCAAGGAAAGTTTAATCACTTAAAATGGTTATTGAATTGATGGGACTTAACCATTCTTTCTATTAAAATTCCTTTCTAAATGTCAGCTGAATGCAGGTACAGTGTGTTGGAGAAGTATTATCCAACAGTATTTTTCTACAGTAAAAATGAGAACATTTTACCTCAGTGAATGTATTGTACACTATATATTTACCTTTTTCGAGACATGATGCATCTTGCTGCTAGACATAATCTTACTCCCCCTCCCCTCCATGCTAATCTTAGTAATTTGGTTTTCTTCTATTTTAGAGCAAGCATTAGAGGATCATTGTACCAAGCAAGATTATAATTTAATCTGTAAACTAAGTTATTTTTTCTAAGTGTTTAACATATATTTTCTTTCTGATGTTGAGTAGTTTATTTGGCAGCTGTTTTTATAGGAATGGGGGTTCTTATTATAAATACACACAGGTTTCCAATTGGAACCTGCTGCATGCCAATAAATCTTGGTGCTTGCACTCTGTCCAATTGATGTCTTTCCAGTGGAAAATTCTAACTGTAATGTGCATTATTGACATCCTAAAAGAAATCATCTGCAAAAAAGTATGAAATATTAATGACATATGAAAGTATTGTATCTTTATAAATAAGACTTTTAATACAAATAGTAATATAAATATTCCTATGGTCAAACCTGTTTCGGATTTTTCTTCCTTTTTCAGGTTTGCTTCCTTAACACTATACATTTATATTCAATATGATTTATTTTGATATTTATTAGAATGTAAAGGTACATATTTCATGTTACTTCAAGGGGAAAAAAAAGCCACAAATGCAATCAGTCTTTTATGTTTGCTTTACAATCCTAGGTTGGACTGTATTCGTTAAAACAGAAGGTATCTTTTGTAATATCCATTTGTATAGACCTAGTAAATACGTTGAGCATATAAAGGACCTTTTGTAACCTGTATGGAGTTGCTGTCAGTTGGGATTCACAAATAAATTTAGTATTTTTTTAATGGGAATTTTGTGCTTTGAACAAGATTGTTCCCTTAAAGAAAGAGTAATTTCGAGACCAAATTGTTAAGTCTTCTGTTTCTTCTGGGTGACTTACTGAAGAAAAAAAAAATCTTAATTTCATTATTTTGTAAACAGCTAGTAATCTGAGTCTGTATCTTTTGCTGATAAATTTTTACTCTGTGTTCTCTATTGAAGGAACACGAATTGCTCTGAAGGGCTTAAGATTGTGTGAAAAAGATGTTTCCTTTAAAAGACACTGTGATGGGTGCCTCCACTTTCTTTGCCTCTGCTCTGCCACATGATGTCTGTGGAAGTAATGGCCTCCCTCTAACACCTAACTCCATAAAAATTCTGGGGAGATTTCAAATCCTTAAAACAATCACCCATCCCAGACTTTGCCAGTACATTGACATTACCAGAGGTAAACATGGTGAGTATCTGTTTAATAAGCAAGTTTTTTATGTTATTTCAGTTTTGGGTTTGGGGTTTTTTGGTGACAATATATTTTAAGGTGACTGACAGGAATACTGCCTTCAAAGCACCAGCAAGTGGCCTCAAAAATTCAGTCTTAAAATTCCTGAATACTTTTGCTATGACCAGTGGTGTTGGTTCTTTTCCTTCTCTGTAGACTCAAAGCAGACATTAGTTGTCTGTCCTGTCTTGTCATGTTACAGTAACAAATAAAAGCTTAGAACTTCCTTCTTTTTTATACTTCACTGAAATTCCTGAGCTCAATTGCTCTGCCATGTCTGTGTGTAGAATATGGAAATATGTGTATTTTTGATGGAGAACTCCTACACCAATGTTCTAATCTTGTGAACATTTTCATGTGATGGCTGAGTTTCTTGTACTTGATTTGCAGCTGGTGTCGTCATCTCATGTCCTGGCTGCAAGCTTCCTGTATTATTATCTTTTGATTTCTTTAAGATTTCTCCCACTAGTGGTTACTTTATTCTAGTACAGTTTTGTAAGTTTTTTTTCAGTATCTGTTATTGTTAGCTGAAATAAATCTTAGGTTCTTTCTTTCTGCTCTAGACATTCTGTTGCAAGCTCAGCAGGACTACAGCACTTAATTTCCACAAAAACACTGCAACACCTGTGACAATTTAAGTCATTACCACCTTTAACTTTTAAATCCACATTGTTCTCATACAAAAGTGCATTGTATGTATCTGATTAGCTACAGGGTCTCATAAAGTAGGGCAAGTAATTTTTTTCCTTTTAGAATGCAGTATGATGGTATGTTTCAGATTTTTATGGAATTAGGATATTGCCAACTCCAGATACTGAAGTATTCTGTAGGTCAGGGAGTTCTTTATGTGTTTTCCTTCACCCTCAAACATGTAATTTTTCACTTATGCAGTCAGGAGGTCTAGAAAATTTAATAATTTTCATTTGTATTTACTAGTACTGCTTGGAAAAAACCCTAAGATTTTCTTACAATATTGTTTGTGATGAAAGATTAGGAAGTATTAACTAACATAACATTTAATAAATAAAAAAAAAATTATAAAACATGGCATTTTTGATTACAAAGAGTAAATAGCATGAAGATTTATGTGTGTGTATAAAAATGAAGGAAAAAATTTCCTTCTTATAGTTGAAGTAACTTGAAGGATAGTAAATAAAATGTCTAACCATGAAGTCAGGCAAGTGTTCTGTTTTAACAATGGTTAGAATGCCAGCTAATAATTTTGATATATAATGGGAAATTTGGCAGCATATTGTATCATTTTGATACTGGAAGAACTTTCCATGTGTCAGTTCTATGCCTAATGATTTAATGCTTGTGGAGTTCTGCTTGCAAATGTCAGTTTCTACTGTAGCAGAGAAATGTGAGAGCAGGCAAGGAAAACAATGCAAAAATAAGTTAGATGTATAAATTCCCCCACAAAAGGCTTTCAAAGGGGGAATATAAAAATAAAAGAAAAACATTCAAATTATTTTTTTGTAAAATTAAACTTTTTAAAGATTTATGCTAGCATTGTAGATGAAAATCTCAAATTTTTTTCTTCCAAAGTAAGCTTAAATGATCTTTTGAACGGAAAAAGGACAAACAGAGTTGAGTAACTAGCATTCCAGCTATAATGTGATGACTGTGTTCCTCAGTTTTCCATCATTATCTTACTGTAACAGTTATGTTACTAAAATGTTTGGGATAGTTTAGTTGATTTGATTTTGAATGTGAACATTGACTGCTAGGTTATTGGAAGTATCAAAGCTGTTTTGGAAGTTTCCTCACATGACCCTGTAGCCTCTTGCACGATTGTCTTTTCCTACTGTGTGGTTGTTGTCTTCAGTCCAACAATACTTTTGGTTTTCCCTCCATATTCAGAAGCAGCCCATCTATCTTCAGAGCATCCCTACAGCTCCATGTTGGGCAAGAGGTGCTACAGCTGGCAATGTGCTCATTGGCCTGTCAGGACTGAAGCTCCTGTGCTCACACTGAGTCCCTTTTCTCAAAGCTGGCCTTACTTTGAGTCTCTTCATCAACCCAGCCATGTATTTCTGCAAATTTATATATACTTATCTTTGAGACCTCTCTTCTTCAGTTGAATCTGACTGACATTGGCTGAGGGCTTAGGTATTTTTTAGGAGATTACTGGATGCTTAGATGGTTGGATTGACAGTGCTTTGCACAAGGAAACTGGGAAAATAATTTTCTGTATCTCATAAACAAAAAATAGTGGTGTTACTCATAAGCTGTACATCTTGTAATATGTAATTATGTGTAATTTTCTGTACAATGTATGTCCAAATCCTTCAACATCTGCCAAATAGGTAAAAGAAGAAGTCTCTACTCTGAGTTTCATCTGGATTCCAGTCCTCTTATACTTTTTTTTTTCCCAAATTAGAGAGACTGGTTGTGGCAGCTGAACACTGTGAGAAGAGTCTGGAAGATTTGCTACGAGAAAGAAAGCCTGTCAGGTGAGGTGTCAAGCTAACTCAAATCCACTCATCCTTATTTCACATATCATCTGCAGCAAAATCCTGGACCATCTTTTAACTTTACTGGTTTATCTAAATTTTACTCTGTTAAACTCCCTTAACCTAAAGGCATTGTTTAGCAGATAAAAATATGCACCCAAAGAAGGAGTACTCATTTCTGTGAAATTTTGTTATGGGGAACCTGCTAACAATTAAAATAAATACTTTGTAACTCAGAAAATACTGTAGTTTTGGGGTTTCCTTTCAAAAATAAAACTAGACCTATGACAGGATATGGAACTTTCTAAGAATCAATGTGAAGGTTAAGTCTGCTAGGTGATGAAATACAGCTTTCACTAGAACAGATGGAATTTCGTGTGTGTTTTTTATTTCTAGAATTCTATTAATTTATCTAGAAAGTGGACAAGATGTCAGATAATATGCCCTGTGTTTGTGTTAGCATTTTGTGGACTTGAACTTGTATGACAGTGTGTGTTGCAGAGGGCTGTAACTTGAGGAACGTTAGGGAACTACAGCTACCATTTTTTCTTAAGATAAAGAGGTATTAGGTGTAAAGGGTTTTTCATGTGTGATATATAGTTCTTCACAAAGTTTTGCATCAGGTTCCTATTGTGCAAGGTTCCAGGAACATTTAAAGTAGAAGTTCTTTTCATTCCTTTTTCATTCAGTTCTCACACTGTTCTTTGAGCATGTGTGTCTTGGTGTCAGATGAGAGGCACTCCAGACTGCCTGCTTCTTTCTAGACTGTTTTGGAGAAGGCTTCCATGTATCTATTTTAATTTGCTTTAAATTGCATGATGTAATATATTTACATAGATTCTGTGACAAAACTTCCTCAGATAGCAGGCATGGTCTACATGCACATCCATTCTGCCCTTTTATACTAGCATGTCTTTTGTGGCCTCCAGAAGGGTTTTTTAGATCTTTTTAGATAGGTTGGTAAGGTATGCAACTTTGAGTTTTGGCCTACTGAAAGAAGTTACTTCCTTAGTTTGTGGTGTTACCTCAGCTCTTTGGGCTGTGGCTCTGTTAAAAGTAGTAGCACAAAGCCTGGCTTTATTTTTTTCCTCTTGTCTTGAGAGAGTTTTTGCTGTAGTAAATTGTTCTACTATCAGATCTTTCTTTTAATGAGCCAGTTGGGATTTCTTCTGGATGTTGTAACACTTGAGGATAAGGGCTACAAGATAGCCTGTATGTATATCCACAGTTTTTAGAGACATTAAAGTTTCATCTACTGTGAATTATGGTTTTTGCAGTAGTACCTAAAGGATAAATTATGTTCACTTCAAATGATGTTTCTTGCAAGACTGACATTTTCCTTTTATTTTTTTATGAAACCAGAATTTTTTTATTCCTATGGAGACCTAGAGACTTTCAGAAATAAGTTGGGAGGACCAATTCCCACTTTTTGGTTATGTGATCTGTCTATATCAGTTACCTTTGGAGGGAATATTTGGCTATTTTATGAATTCTCATTACATTGGTCAGTGATAGCATAGCTGGCTACACATCCAGAGCTGACACGTGTGCTATTGCAATTAATTCTTTCAACTGTTTATGGAATGTGAGAAACTGCTCTTCTGGTTTCTAGATTAATTTTCCTTATGCTTGCCAGTAACCTAAGTCCTTTGCACCTGTACTACAAGCTGATGTAGAGTCAGCAGGAAATCTTCTATTATGTCAGGGCTGAAATTCAAGACATTACATTATGGACAGTCTATCATTCTATACATTCTGGAAAACAGGCCATACAGCTGTTATTTGCAGCTAATCTTTGCTGAAGTCATGCATCAGGTGTAGCATACAATCCTTAATATATGAATTATATTTAAAAAAAAGAAATGTAGCAATGTTCCTTCTTCAATTATCTTCAGACTTTCCCCAGGTTTTCTAATTCTAATAGACCAGTTGCATGTAGGGGCCCAATACTGGAAATTAGAGCTTCAAGTGTTTGCTGCTGTGTTCTGTCACAGTGCAGAAAGTCATTTTACTGAGCATACCATCAAACATTCACCAGAAATTGGAGTTGTGACATATTCAAGAATTCATTCATTCATTACCTAACTGTACTGTGTCAGCAGTCCCCAGGAATTGCAGAGATTGTTTGTCATTGTCCTCAAAGTTAACATGTTCAACTTCATTTTCAAAGATTAATGCAAGTAAGTGTTTGGTAATCTATGGCCAGATTACTTTCTGCTTTGAGTGTTGCATATTTGGGATCCTGGAATAAGCTATAAGAACCCTTCTCAGGTAAATTTTCCCTTCTGTTATAAAAACTCTTATCAGGTAAATTTCAAGAACTCTCAAAGTGAGGAAATGAGTGTCAGGTTTTCACAATTCTTATCCCAGGTAAGCAGATATTGAAAAGGAATTTATTACAGCTCTCTAGTATTTTTTTTTTTTTCAGTGGATAGCCATGTGGACATAGTAACTGCAGTTAATGCTTCTAATAGTGACATTAATCCCAGTTTTCTTTACTGTGCTTCCATTGGGCATCACTGTAACAGCAGGGGAGCTCTTTTGGAGTTGTGTGCCACAGGAAATTCAGGCTGCAACCATGGATAAGAGGGTATGATAAGGGTAGGATAAGAATTTTAGGTATTGATATCCCATTTTTCACCAGACTACTGTCCGTTGTCTTCCCTGAGAGAGATTGTAGTCCAGGTCATTGTTTCCTGTTTGAATGCTCTCAGTTTAGTATCCTCATTGTTGTGCTCACTGAAAGGGTGCACTTAATTTCAGTTAATAACAGTCACACTAGTGCAAAATCAGGGCTCTAAAGTATGTTCAGGAGTCAGTTAAATGTTTTAAAGGCTGGAAATTTACGTAGAGTCACACAAAAATAGTAAATACCTGATTTAAGATCACAATGGTTTATTGCTGTTCAGAGATTTGAAAATGTGTCTCAGTCTAGCTGGTTTCCTCTCTCTTCCTGTGCATACAAGGATTTTTTCCTTGTGAATTAATTGAAAATAAGTCACAAAAAATTATGATGGGTAGATGTTTTGTGCTTAAACAGTCTCACTCAAGTGGGAATCAAAATTTTAGTTTTTCCAAGTTGCTAGTTGTTAGTGTTGCTACCAAAGACCAGAATGTAGCATGTCCATTTATCTTTAAGGTTCTCCATCTTTTAAACACATTTCCAACTACTCCTTTGAGATACCTTTTCCAGACAGTGTTAAAGGAGTTATTTTCTCTGCTCCTGTGCTGTTATAAAAGGAGTTGTGAGCACTTCCTTTCCTGTCATGATTCAAGTGTGATTCTTCTTTGAAGAAGTTGGTCTGCACTTGTATTCGTAACAATAAAAATGCCAGAAAATACTGACATTCAGCAGACTTTTGGCACCTACAGTACAGTTTCTGGGTTGGTCTTCAATTTGTGGCTTGGACAGTCTAAGTCTATTTCTTTCTTCAATAAAATATTGTTGTCATATGTTTTGAAAGTCATGGTATTGAAAAATTACTAGTGAACCATCAGATACAAGGTAGAGTTTGTTATACATGGAACATTTGATGGGAAGCAGACTGTGTCTGCAGCTGTTTACTGGTTTGGAGAAAACATGATCTGATGGATTCGGATGAGTACATTTTATTTAGCTACATTAAACAGTTGTCTGTTCATTGATTGGACAAGAGTTCTTCATGCCATCATTGCTGTTAGTATGCTTTTGGCAAACCTGAAGTGAGACTGTGGTATAGAAGTTATTAAGTGGGGAGGAAAACAATTTCTGAGTAGCCAGGCGTTCTTCAAAAATTTTTGTAAAACAGGTGTAAGTCATCAAAAGGCCAAAGGTTTTGCATGATTTGACTTGAAGAGCTGCATATGACCAGAGTTTCATGGGCTGAGTGTATTCTGCTTTGAATCAAATCTGTGTTGGAATTTTACATTAGAAATCCATATATCACAATAAGACTGAATTTGGCAAAGATAAATTAGGTAATAGTAAAATGAAGTAGTATTAATAAACAAACTTAAAGGTTTTTGCTTTTTTTTACCTAAGCATGTGTGAAGTTCTTAGTTTGGACATTTAGTGTCTATAGACTTTTTCTTTACGTTCTTGATAATGCTTTGCTTGCAAAGGCATGGTGAAAGATTATCTGTTGGTCTGGAATTGTTTATATATTGTCCCATTATGCTTTTCTTCATATGGAAGCACTGGTTTATTTCTGTAAGTAATTCTTAGCCTGACTGCAAATCTTCCTGTAGCATTCCTTTTAGCATAGGTTGTCTCCTGTGATTGCCTTTACTCTCACAAGAAAACAATTGTTTGGAATGGAAAAGGGGTGCAGCTTGCATGAAGCATTAGCGCTGAACATTGTTGCTCAAGATGTTTGAGTGATCTTTTTAGGTATGGAACCAAATTCTTTGCTTGCATAGTTGGCTGCACTGTTTGATGGCAGCACAAGGACATTTCAGAACACATATGTTTCCTCCTTATATGTGAAACATAGCAGTGAGTGCATGCTTGTTTCTTATCTTGTCTTCCGGGGGGGGGGGGGGGGGGAAGTGAAGAATCCTGCTCTTTGAGTTTGATAGTGTCTGCCTGTTATTAAAATATGGATATGATAGCTGTATGTAATTGTCCTGATTTCAGCTAGGGTAGAGTTAATTTCCTTTCAGTAGCTGTTCCAGTACATGTTTTTGATTTGGAATGAGAGTGGTGTTGATAAAACTGATGTTTTAGTTTTTTTGCTAAGTCATGTTTATCCTGAGTCAAGGATATTTTTCCTTGGCTCATGCTCTGCCAGTGAGGAGGTACACAAGAGAAGCTGGGAGAGGTGACCCAAACTGACCAGTGGGATGTTCCACACCACGTCATGGCCAGCATCAGCTGGGGGAGTTACCTGGACTGGAGGCCAGCCTGGGTCTGGGAAGGGGGCCTGGCACTGGTCAGTGGCTGGTGAGCAATTGCACTGTGCATCACTGGGTTTTCCCATTTTTTTACCAATATTATCATTTACCATTATTGCTGTATTTTACTTTATTGTCTATTATGCCACTAATCTTATCTCAACCTACAAGTTTTACTTTGATTCTTCTTCCCAATCCACTGAGGTGGGGGGTAGAGAGGGAGGCTGAGTGAGTGGCTGCATGGTGCTTAATTTCCAGCTGGGCTTAGACCATGACAATATAAAGTCTGTTGATGGGGAAAAAGTGCATGATTGTTTCAACCTTTTTTTAACTGTGCTTTTTCTGTAGTTCCTTGTAGACACTTCATACAGATTTCTGTGCTAAAAGCAGTATTAAAGATCTTAAACAGAAGATGAGTTATGCTGAGTTAATTGAGAACAAAAGTACTGGAGAGTTTTGAGTCTACAGTTTCTAGTGAAAGAGAATGTTGAATTTCAAACAGACAAAACACCATTCTCAGCGGGAGGGTGGCTTCATCCTGCAAAGATATTTCTGCAAGGAATTGTGTAAGAGTCATGTTAAAACTCCATTCTGCATTAATGAGCAAATTAGTACTGATGAGCTAATGGCTGAAAACCCAAATGTCAAAGTTGTACTGTGCAAATCTTAAGGGATTTAAAGCACATTATTAATCCAAATGTTGATTTATGATAGTTGTGTTTAGCATAAAAATTGCTGTAGACTGTGAGAACAAGATGTGGTTAGTATATGGTTATTCTAAAAAAATGCAGTGTTTGACACTTCATCCTGCTTCTAGAAAGAAAATAAAGAAGAGTGAGCACTTGTTAGACTTGCTTTATAGTGCATCCTTCTGGAAAGGGACTTTATTTTCTTAAGTGCAAGTTCTTGCTTTTGGACTACTTAGCAATGTCTTCAAGGGAGCATTTGTCACTGATTAGGGATCAAACAGCTGGTTTATTTAGATGCATTGATATGCTTGCAAACATCTCTAATGTCATTCTGGTTTGAGATTTATTTCTTCTCTGAATATGGATATTCTCTTCTTGGGTGTGTAACTAAATAGGTACCAGGGCATTGGACATTGTTATGATGGGAGTGTTTGGAAGGCTGGCAGATCAGGCTAGTTTTAAGGTTTCATTCATTGATTAGCAGTATACATCTTACTAAAGGTTGGTTCATGCATATTGTTCCTCATCACTCTGTAGACAGAACTGATACTGTAAATTAGCTGTGAGTATCTAGTACCACAGGGCTGGTGCTGTGCAGTCAACAATGGCAGCTGTGGTTCTTAAAAGTCTAGGTGGTGAAGCTTGAGAGCTCTTTAAGCAAAGTATGAACTGGTCGTTCTTCTACTATTATCTAATGCCTGATATTTTTATGTAATCAGTGCTATGCAGCCTCTGCAAAGTGTGATTTCTTGTATTTCCAGTAGTGCTTATTTTATGTTCTGCCAGTCATCCTTCCTATATATTTGGGAGTATGTCCTGCATATTTAGAGTTGGTTCTGCTTCTCTTGCCCTTTAGTCTTACAAATTTTGGTGTGTGATTTTCTTCTACATGCAACTGCAGCCCTCTCTCCCCCTTTGGTGATCACATTTCTCTTACCACTTTGAAGAAAATTTAGTATTAATTGTATGGTGATTGATAAATTCATAATTTATAGTCACAGGCATCTGCTTTGTCTACACGTAAGTTTATGGTTACCTCTCCACATAGGTGTTTTCTGCCTGTTGTGATGATGTGCACTGGTTTATAGATCAAAGTGATGTACTTCCTAGCAGCTTTTGCAAGATCAGTTGTTAGCTGTGAAATTCCTAGCAGCACCACTGCTTATTGGCCTAGTTGTAAAGTCCCTTTGATCACTTGAATTTACAGGCTGGTCTTCTTGAAACTTCCCGTTCTGTTTCATTTTTTAGCAATGTCTATACCATTGATAGAGGAATTCAGATTTTTTGAGGGAAACACTAAAACATACTTAGGTAGGCTTTTGACCTTAGATATTTAGATTTTATTTTTAAATATGTTATGACCAAGTTATTTGTTAAAGTAACACTGTTGCAACATATAATTTACATAGAGTGCCCGGCTTCAGAAGATCTGTACAGTGTTGCAAGATTTGTTCATAACTTTAAAAGTTCTGTTGAAATTTTTTTAAATGGGGGAGAAGGAGTTTTAGTTAGGAAAGTGGCTTGTTAATAATGCTTAATCCTCTCACAGACATGCCAACAGAATTTAATTTTAAAAACCGATCATTTCTGACTGCAAGGAGAGCATTGTTTATTGATAGCTAGTTAATGATTTCTAGAGCTGTCAGTTCTGTTTATGCTGCCACACAGCTGCAACAACGTTAACTGCATCAATAATTACCTTTCATTTTCATCTTTTCTTTAAAAATTTTTCATTTATCAGGCTTTTCTGATCCACCTAGGGCACCACAGTAAAAATAAGGGACTCTGTCTCCTTGTATGATGAGGTTAGGGACCCATCACTTCTCTTGCTGTGTGGAGGAGAAAGTCGGCATGGCTGATGTTAAGTAAGACTCTATTCTCATGCCATAGATAAAGGTCTTCTTTAAAAATAAAGTAAAATATTTAAATCAGAGCTACTTCATCTGATTTTTGTATCTAGTGATTGAAATAATTTATTTCATTGCACGTTTTGGTCCAATGTAAAGTATCACTATTATATGTTTTAAAATGAGCTAGCTGAAGCTAAGATGAAAAAAAAAAACTTTTAAAAAGTTGATCAGGGGCAAGATCAAAACCTAGGAATGTGGATTGTCTTTCCCATTCTTTGCATTAAACAGGATGGCACTAGAAGTTTCATTAAAGTACTGCTTCACAAGGCATACTTATTTTTCAAAACTACGTTTTTCATTTATTCTCTATTTTTTTGGGATGAATACTGGATGTCCAAAAGGAATTAAGGTGCAATGTTTGAAAATTTTTGGTTTATGGCTTAAATCATTCAAAGTGATAATGATCTGAAAAATCACTGGACTGATAGAATTGTTGTATTCAATCTGCTCTGTATATAAAGTTGTTCTTTATCTGTGCTTTCATCTATTGTTTCATGGACTTTTATCATACATTACAAGTTGAGACCTTCATAAAAGTGTAACATCATCTGTGTTGCTTTTAAAGTCACCCTTGCAGCTTAGAACTTTAAAAAAGGAATGAAAGAGCTTTCTGAGTTTCCTGAGGTGAGCGATGAACTTGTTGAAGATATCCTGTGTGAAATAGCCTTGTGAATGAGCTAGAGACTTCTGAGGACTCTGTCTATAAAATTCTCTGTTTGTTGCATTCCTTTCCAGTTCATTTCATTCTGGTAATGTGAATGCATTTCCAAGTAAATTGGCAGTGTTTACAATCTTGGTCCCCAGTGCCATTTTTTAATCAAACACATAATAAAGTGCTAAATAAACCATTCCCACCTGCATCAAACTCTCTATGTTCTGTATAGGGTATTTTGTAATTTATTTACCCAGGAAGACCCAATTTATCTGCACATCTGGTTTTCAACCCAGTTCTGCTTTTTATCCTGTTTTCCAGCTGGTTGATTGAGGAATAAGGAGGTCAGATGTCTTTCTTGAGGTCAATGTGGTGATTGTCTCAGCTGGGATTATACCCAAACTTTATCCTTTGCTGAACTATTTGACCACACCACTTCTAACCAGTCTATCCACATTGTTGGCAGTAAAGGAACTAACTGCAAATGTCATTTTCTTTGTTTTATAGTTTTGCTTGTATTGAAATATTGTCACTTTTATGAGTTCAGAAACATTACATCTGTTCACAACCTGGTTCCCTTTCACTTTGAACAGACGCAATTTTTTGTGATGAATCTCCTTCCTGTATTCCAAATGTGTATTAGTTTCACAAGTGCAGGGATAGTGATTGATGACGTTGCTGGTTTGTGTTGCTCTGATGTGCTTCCTCAGGGCAGACCCTGTCTGACACTCTGCTTTGGGAGAGGAACCCATGTTTTCACTCCTGTGTATGAGTGCTACAAGCTTCTTAAGACTCCTGCTTGTTGAGGTTCTCTTCCTTTAGAGTTGAATTTTTACAAGAATATGACAATGTTAGAACAAGATGCACCAATTTAATAAAGGACTTATGCATTGCAGTGTATGTACCCATGAACTGTAAGTCTGAGGAAAGAGAAACTCAGAAACATTGTATCATCAGCATGCTCTTGCTCTCTTTGGTCTTGCTCTGCCTTCCTAAGAGAAGTCAAAATGATTCTGGTTCCAGTTTTTGTTATTGATTTCCTCTTTCCTTAAATTGCTGCTGCAATAAACATGACCTAGTACTAATCCACATGCACATCTCTAGTACCTACAAAATTGCAGGACTCTGTGCAGTTAAGTACATGATGAGGCTTGCTTTCTGATACCAGTCCTGTTTTGTTTTCAGATTCTGGTAGGGCCTCGGTTCACTTCACATTCTTATTCAAAATAGTCCATTAAATACTGAATGTACTTTCCAGGCACAGCTTTCTTCCTTCTAAAACCTGGATTAGGAGCTCTGTGTTGACTGATACAAAAGCATAAAAGGAAATTAAATTTACAACTGGCTATAACCAGTTAAAAATACCACAAATATATTTGAAACAGCCAGAAAAATTTCTCCTTTCCTCAAGATTTTGCTTCTGCCTTCCTTTTGCCCCAGCCTGCTGTTTTTGCTGTACAGGTACATAAATGTGTTGTACAGGTACATAAATGTGATAGGTTGACACTACTAGCCAGATGCCAGTGCACCTACAAGAGGTAGCAGGATTGATGCCCACATTCTTCACCAAAAATTAATTATTACAAAACCAGCACAATCACTATGTACTGATTACCTACACTGTAATAGCTGCCTCTGCATCAAAAGGGGAGATGATGTAGTCTAGAAGGTAGGACAGAACACAGTAAGAAAACAGGAAGATCTTTTCAGATACCAAATTACTCTTTTCATATTAAACTATTTCACTGTAGCACTGAAAAAAGACAGAGAAGCTGTATTTCCAGTTAATGCCATGAATGCACCTCTCTTAAAGATAATGGAGTGAATTTGTGTGTGGATTGGCATTGATTTTCCTTTAAATTGGAGGGAAACTGGATTTTCCTTTAAACCTGTAACTTCCATGATATTGACATGAATGCCGAAAATTCATCACGTCATTGTTTTTTTTCTCATGTTGGAATTTTTTTGATCAGACAGTTTAATGAGTCAAGCCTCCTGACCTCACCCATATCTGATTTCCAACTGTGTGATCTGTACTCCTCTTTTTCTTCAGTATTCAATATGTCATGCATGAAGTAGTTTTTATTTTTCCTTCAGCAGTCTGTGGTGTATGTAGCAACTACCATGCTGCTGGCTGTCAAATGCATTTTTCCACAATTGCTTTTCCTGCTGCAGAGTCAAGCAATGATAAAATAGCAAGGAGATTTTACCAACAGAATTCATGATGGCTGCGGAATGTCACAGGATCTAGTAGATGATATTACCAGACATGATGCTCAGGAGGCAAACTTTTGTTTTACCCAGAAGAAATCTTGGATTAGAGGAAGTTGGAAGCCAGGAAAATATCAAAGAAAATTTCATATGTGCTTGCTTTGTATTCCCTTTCTCCTAGGCATATGCCTGCCTTTTTTGTTTTTGGAAAAAGGATAGTGGGTCTGAAATAATTTTTAGTCTGAGCTAATATGACTATTTTTAGGATTTGGAAGACCAGTAATTTTGTTTAAAATTGAAATAATTAGTTGCAATAATTGTTTGTTCCTAGAGCAGCCTATCTTGGAGTCCAGTTCCCACTTCTACAAGCAGCTGTATTATCATTCCCATTAATCACAAAGCATAAGTTAAAAGTTAGCCACTTAAACTTAATAATATATAGGTAATATTGTCAGGGTTATTTCAGCAGGAATTCAGCATACTACATTTTTGTCCTAAAGCTTTTGCTATTAAATAAAGCAATTCTTTTGTTTGATCTTGTGATTCTGTTGACCCATGGCTTGGGCAGTTCTAATCAACACTTTCTTCCCAGGTACTGCTGGGTCCCTACTGGGTGTGTATGCTCACTCTTAGCTAGCTCTCTGATCCCCTGATTGTTTTCAGGGCTGATTGTCTTTATTTGGTTCTTGATAATCCATCTTTCTCACTCTCTCTGCTAAAATCTGATCCCTTTGGAAAAGGTAAGACTCTGGGTATGCCAACTTCTTCTAGTACTATCCCTTTCCCCCTGGCCCAGAAGCTGTTCTCATTTGGATCAGGGAGCATAGTGGGTGCACCAAGAAGCTTTTCTTCCCCACCCAACCTGACTGAATCCAAAAAGAGACAACAGTCTCCTAAGCAATCAGATTGTTTCATCACTGGGTTTGCAGAACCACAAGAGATTGAAAGTCTGCTAAAACATCTGTTTCCTGACAGGCTAGGTTCATTATTCCTGAATAAATGTCCAGAAAATGGTTTTGTGTCCTTAACAATAAGAATTCAATAGACTGGCGATCAGGTTGGCTGCTAAGTGGAAAAGGTAATGTTTTTTGTGAAGGCACAATGCAGCCACCTGTGTACTATTACAGTGTGGAAATTAGTCATTTGTCTGGTATAGCTTTTGGTCTGACAAGTTCTGGAGGTAATAAAACAATCCTCCTTTTTGTGGGTTTTTAAGTCGACTTCCCTTCTCTCTCCACCCACAAATGCCATGCACATGCCTGTTAACCACGCTGGGTTTTGTACTGTTGGCCGAACTTGCTCATATCAACTTGTAGAGATCTTTTTTTTCCTCATCCTATTTGCAGGACGGATCTGAGGGAGGAATACAGTTCTCCTTAGTGCTTCCTTTTCTATGCATTCAAGTTATATGCCCCAAATCTAGTATCAGTTTTAATCCTTACAGTCTTTTCATTCATTATTTCTAGTATGAAGGAACACAAAATGACTTCTTTTTATGGCTGGTTCTTCTCCAAACCAGGACAACCATTGAATTTAACCAGTTTGATTTTATACCTGTGTGCAATCCTTTCTCTTAAAGAGAACCCCTGTTCAGAGGCTTAGCTGACTAGGCTACAGATGAATAAATTTTTGGTATCTAGACTAAGGATTAAAATGCAGACAGTTTCTTGAACATGTGTTTGTTTTGCAAAGAATTTTATGTTTCTTTTCTTGCTGGTGGAGAGGAAAATAACCTTAAAACAAGTCTTTTTTGAAGAGCTAGGAAACTCCAGTGCATCTCACACGTGCTTTTACCTGCTGCATCCTAGAGTATTGCCTTAAGCAGGGGAATGATTTGTTTTACTGTAATATGAACAACCATGATCATCAGCTGTTGAGATGAAGAGGCTGCTTCATGCCACACAGCTATTATTATTATTATGGCCCTCCTTAGGTCCATGGTGTGGTGTGAATGGTGTCAAACCTGCCACATTTACATTTGGCGACTTCATCGCCTCTGTTCTTTCTAGTGCTTTTGCTGTTGGATTTTTTTTATTCACCTCCTGCTAAAGGAGGGTGCTGATATCTCTGCAGTTCAAGAGGTCCAGTAGTTAAAAGGGCTGCATTTATTTTAGTTCAACACTAGCTAGTCTATTGAAAAACAGACTTTCAGCTAACTGGCAAAGAAAGAGCTTAAGAGCACTGATTATTGAATGCTCTTGAAAAACAGTTTATACTCCTGTGATCCTGATCGTTGGAATGATGGATAGGGTTTATCTTGAAGAGCAAAGAATCCCAAAGCAGTAATTCCATGTATTTGCCTGAGTTTTGGGATGTCTTTTTAATGAATTGCAAGAGAACATGGAGAATTAATGGGTGTCTGAGGCCCCCTGGTGCCAGCAGAGCACACTGCCTGCCTCCAGCAAACAGCCACCAAATTTCACTTTTATTAATTGTTACTTCTGGTTTTTTAATATGCCATATTTACTTCTATTTTTTTAACAGAGAAGCGATGTTTAGGCTAGAATATCTCATAATGTACGAATTGTTCACGTGCAATTGTTTCCTTTATGGAAACATGAATACTCCATCATTTATTTTTCATGTCTTGTTTTGCAAAACTGGGCAGAACATGAGAGAGGGGATTCTGTTTGCCACCACTATCACTAGTATTTGCATTGAAGGCAAAAAAATATACAAGAAAGCTGAAGACTTGTAATTTTTTTTGCTATATTCATATTTCTGCCCAAGAATGACTGAAAGGTACACAGCTAATAGGTACACAGCTGTGGTGTATGTAACTTGTGGGTGGGAGGTGCTAGGGAGGGAGGAGCTAGATGGTTGTGGGGTTTTGTTTTGGTTTTGTGGTTATTAGCCACGTGTTTTTGATCAAATTGCTATGACCTTGAGAATCACTTTCAAATATTATGATTTAAGATACAGCAGCATGGACATGTTAGAATAGATGCCCTTTGTGCTTAAAATTTATCTTAAAAGTGTATATTCACAACTATTGTGAATTAGTACTGAGCTCTTCTAGGAAAAAAGGGAGAATCTAGAGAATAGCTCCAGCCAGGGTAACTTAGTCATGGCTTTTTTCAATATTTCTTGTTGCACTAGTCTCAGAATTTGTTGTGTGACTTTTGTCAAAATCTAGCTATTTACTCTTGTAAAACAAATTTTTGTCATTCCATCAGATATGAATAGCAGCTGATGAAGTTGAATAAATTAATTACTTTTGGTGTTTAGTCAGATAGTTGGCTTGTTGCTGTCGTCAGTCTGAAATTCTCCTTCTCATTTTTCAGTTACACAAGTTTTTAATAAGCAAGAGAAGGTAGTGAATATCCTCCAGAAGTCTTGTATATTATGTGTTGTTAAGACTTGTATGTTGTATGTTTTTCTTTAGCAATGAAATAAAAAAAAAAAAATGGGTTGTAAAGTTAGGTCTTTATAAGCAGATATGTTTTGATTTTTTGACGTTGTGTAAAAACCAGTATCTGCAGAGGAAAAGTTACCAAAAAGACCTGAAATGGCTGAGGGAGAGTGGACAGAATTAGGAAGAATAGAAAGTTAAATGGAATCTCTCTAGGTGACATGAGACATGATGTCTGTGCCTTTTGTTCTTATTTAGAGTGCACTTTGGAAGCCTGTTATGGTGATCTGTGCAGATGCATGATCAGTTATTCACAGAAACTCCTGTTTAAGGCTATCAGTCTATGGAGGAAATGGTAATTTTTGTCAAGATAAATAGTTATGTCAAAATATTTTGCATGGTCAGCTTTGTTGTTTCTCTACAAAAAATGGTAAGGTTGTTGCTGCCAAGGTTGTAAAACAAAATGTGCTGAAAATGCAGATTTCTGCCTTTTTTTTTTCCTTATTTTAGATTTTGAGATGACTGAAGACTATAGGTACAGTCTAGTTAGACCTCTCTGCTATCTTCTGAATAAGCTGTAGTTACTATCTGAGTTTTGAAAACCTTTTGTTCAGGTGATTTATTTTTTTTTATGAATATCAGTAGGAGACTTAAGAAGAGCAAATAAAAATAAGAGAGGGTTGAGATTCTTTATTTCCCAGTTAGGTGAATTTCTGTTGAGAAGAGTATTTTATACTTTGTCAGTGTTTTCTACACTTCCTAAGGACCAGTTCAGTGTGAAGAAACCAAATTGTGGGATTTTGAGAAGATGTGTGTATGGCACTGAACATACCCCACCATATTCAATGCTGATCCCTTAAACTGTTATGGAATTGTAAATGTCTCACTTTTGTTTGGAATAGCTGTGAAACACTACATTTTTACTGATTAAAAAGGAAAGCACTCACTATAACATGTTGTTGGTTTGTTTGTTTTTTTTCAGTTCTTCAAGGATCTTATGCATAGCATATGAGGTTTTGCAAGGTTTGCAGTATATGAATAAGCATGGAATGGTCCACCGAGCACTCTCCCCTTGCAATATTCTTTTGGATCGAAAGGTACAGCTACAGGAATGAATCTATGGGCTTGTTTGCTGCTAGCAAGTGCTGTGCTTTGTCATAGATGGAGACTGGACAGTCAGAGTCCTTTCAATGGGGAAAAAAATTGCAAATCTGGAAAGCTGTTTGATTTGTTTATTTTTTTTTAACTACAATTTTCCCTCATTTCTTAAGTTTCAAATGTTTTGCTGAATTTATTTTTCTATTCTATTCCAAACCACACTTTTTCTCCCTTCTCAAAGTGATAATCTAAGTCTACTTGTCATCATTAATTACTCACAAGACCTTCCTAGCTATTTGAATAGATGAATACTTCTTATGGCTAATTAGCTGTCAGTAATATTGTGTTCCATAGTGATATGATACTTGCCTTTTAAGAAACCAAGATATTTTTTTTGTTCATGTTAAAATATTCAAATTTAAGTATCTGTCAATTCTGTTACCACAGAATATTAGGTTGGCAGAGAGGAATACAATTTCTGGTCATAAAAGTTAAGAGAAATTAATAACTGTTGTTGTCCTCAGAGCAGTTTCTTCATCAGAACCAACAGCTAAAGAGTTTAACCCATCTGTATAACTCCTCTGTCAATCCTTTTTTACTCAGTTTTGGTAGAATAACTAGATCCTCCCAATGGAAAGCAAAGAAAGGAGAGGACGAAAATAAGGAACACTAAAAAGAAGGAACACGTATCTTTTTATATGCTTGTAAACAAATAAAAATCATAATAATGCTCTAACATGCAAAAGTACTCTAGGATTTTAAGATACTCCTAAAATCAATAAAAGAACAGAAGAGGGCTGTGAGACAATAAACTTCTAAACTCTCCCCTGCCTTTTGAAAGCTTTCTGATGGAGCCTTCTCTGTTGCACCATCTGGAGGCTGGCTGAGTGTAATTCAATATTCAGCAGAAATAAGGCCTCAGTTTAACTTCTGTGCCTAATTTTTTGTTGTTTTGGTGTTAGCTTTCTGTTTCAGAAATAAAAATAAAGTACCTGGAAAAACTGTTTAAAATCCATTTTAATATTGTCAAGGAGAGCAAGATGGTAATGAATTCATGGGAGGTATGCAGAACAGACTGGGTAAAGGGAGGAGTTGTGGGAATATTGGTCATGTTTAGGGAGTTCCAGGAGTCAAACAGGATTTTGAACAGTTTTCAAAATTCTAGGATTTTGAACAGTTTTCAAACAGAAAAAATGTTCAGTGGAGTATTTAAGCCTTTTTAATTTATTTAAAATAATGCTGTAACTTAAAAAGTTGTGATGTGTTCCAAACAAAGTGATTTACTTAATGCTCTTGAGAAGTAAAAGCATTAGAAATAAACACCTCTTTAACTTGCAGTGCACTTCTGCAAAAGAGATGAGGTAGAAATGTCAGAAGGTGCATTTTATAGGTTTCTGTCCTCTGACAGCTAACACAGCTTGAAATTATTTCTTAATTTTGTTTTTTACATTTTTAACTTAAACACAGATTCTTCCAAAGTTGGATTCTGCTGCTCTTGATCATTTATTTTTCCCTTTGCAGGGACATGTGAAGTTGGCTAAATTTGGACTCTACCACATGACTGCTCAAGGTGTTGATGTTGATTTTCCTATAGGGTAAGGATGTAGCTACACAATACAAATACATCAGAGACTTAATTTTTCAGGAAATAAATCGTGTTTAGATCACCCCTTATACAGAAGCTTCTGATAATGTCACTAAAGAGGTAATTAGGTGAGATGAACGAACAATAGAGAATGTGTACCATGCCAGCATGTTAGCCTAACTCTGTGATGTGAGTCTTTATTCCCTAGATTTGCCTTTATTCCCTAGATTTGCTTCACTAATACTTCCCTATGACTTGGATTCCTAATTTCAAATTTAGGAAAATGCACAATCAGTGCTTCTCTGTTGCCCACCAGTGTAAGGTTTCTGTCTCTTTATGATTTATTTTCAAGTGATCATAATGTATTACAAACCACTGTTTTGTTGCAGTGGGATTTTTGTCACTTTTTTGTTTTTTGAGGTGTCAGGTTGTTTTCAAATTAAATACTGAGCTGATTCTTAAAGACATGGCCAAAAGGAACTGATGTTTCCTTTCAAAACGTGATTGCATGCTTTTTTAGGTATTATACTGAAGTGTTGACAAAAAAACAAGTGATAATATTATTTTTAAATCATGTAGTAGAAGGTAATATAGGTTCTTAATGCTTTTGTTACTTTTTTTTTGAAGTCAAAAATTATTTGATGGAAATATACTATCAGTGGAAAAGATGACTGCCACCATCCCAAAGTGTGAGTCCAGGATACACTTAGTTAATATCCTAATGCTGAAACTCAATCTGTGTTTTCCCTAAGATATGTAAATATACCAGTTTGAAAGCTAAGGTTTCCTTTCACGTCATGATAGAGCTAGTGATTGGGATTTGACCTTTTCTGTACTGCACTGGAGTGAAACTGCAATGTGTAGATTTTGAATGAATAAAATAGGCAGTATTCCAGTTTCTTAGAATGCCAAATTATTCTGATTGTGTAATGGGAAGTCACACTTTTTGGACAGAAGGATGTTGCTGTGTCTTTCTAATGTTGCTATGTCTTTCTAGGTACCCATCATATCTGGCACCTGAAGTAATTGCGCAGGGAATAGGCAAACCAAGTGATCACACCCAGTGTGAGAAGCCGCTGCCTTCTGGTCCTAAATCAGATCTGTGGTCTCTTGGTATCATATTATTTGAGCTTTGCATGGTATGTAATAGAATAATTCTCTTGATTTTGACTCTGGGAGAATAGTTCCATTAACTTGATTGCTCTTGAATGTGGGGTTAATGACACCCTGCCCATTATCCAAACCCATATATCAGAATATGCTAGCATTCCTACCTGGACAGTACTGGTTGTTCAAGGAATAGGATGCATTTCAGTATTTAGGATACTTGGTATATGTGTTAACTATGAAGGATAGTTACCTGTGGAGCCACAAGAATTTGACTGCAAGGCAGTTCCATTTAAGAGAAGTTATCAGTGATACATTTTGGCTATAATGTGATGTGAAACTGTTTCTGCCATGGTTGGGGTAAATAAGGTTTTTTGTTCTTACATATAGTTTTGATATGTCTAAAATTCACATGTGGAAGCTTATTTCAGTGATTTTGTATAAAGATGGGATACAATGTTATCTAAATATTTTCATGTAGTAACTGTTTCTTTCAAATTCAAGTGTAATTTGACTTTGTTGTTATTTAGGGGAGAAAATTATTTCAGAGTTTGGAGATAGCAGAAAGATTGAAATTTATACTTATGTTAGGTAAGTAGCACAAAATCAATTTTTCAAATTTCCAAGCAGCTCTATGATTAAGAGCTTTACAGACTAATCAGCTTATGATGGTCAGACCTAAAGCACTTTGTCATCTTTCATCTACAGATTTAAATAGACATTTGTAGAGTGTTGCTTCTCTAGGGAAAGTATGGAGCTGTATGCCAGGGAAAAAACTTGGGAAGAGTATATTAGAGTAAGGCAATATATTAGAGTAAGGGCAAACTATTAAAGAAAAATAAAATACAAGAAAACATCCTCAAGAATGATGGTCGTTTTCATGGTTATTTCTTGGTTTGTGTTGCAGGAGGTTTCTGAAATGAGTTAGGAATTGAGGAAAACTGTCCCCTGCAGTTCCTGTGTACTAATGGCCAAGACGGGAGAAGCAGGACTCAAATAGGATGAAAGAAATAAAGAGAGATGAGAAGTGCTTTAGTGAACTCAGGCTTTTGTCTCTAATTTCACCTTCAAACTATAAAACATCTCTGCACAAGTGGAATTTTGGCTTAATGTAGATGAGTCCAGAAGTGGGACTATCTTTGCAGCTTTTAAAACTTGATTTCTGGTGGTGTTTATGTATAAACCATGGGAAGGGGAAAGGCATGAGTTTTCAAATTGCCTTAACAGTTAAGTTATCATCCAGAGCAAAAGCAATACTGTTAAAATTAATTTCTCTCAGGAGAAATATCTTTTTCATTCAGCAGCTAGTGCTTGAGTGCTGAAATTCTGACTGTTTTTGGGATTTGGTAACAAGGGTACCTGAGGCATCTCATACACTTCAATCTGAATTCAAGTTGTTGGTTTATCTGCTGAAAGGCCTTCAGGTCTTGATTTCAGAATTATTTGTTCAATAAAGTAGTGACAAGAAATTCTATAATACTCTTATTATCTGCGAGGAGCAACAGAGGCAAAAATTACTTCAAGATTCACGTAGGTACCCTTAAGTTCTTCCAAGGACTTATTTTTAATTTTTATTTATTTATAAGTTGAAAGACTGTTTTACTTTATTTGGTAGAGTATTACACTCTGGACTAGGCCTGTAAATAGATACTCACTGTTACCTTAGATGTGCTACTTAACCTCCTAGGCTTCTGTCTGCATAGGTTATAATAATTTTCATATCTGATTTTGATAATTCACTTTCAAGTGACGTGGCAGCATCAGTAAAAAGCTAAAATTAAGTACTTTTTATTTGAATGAACATTTATGTGTTATCCTATTTAATAGTTATCACTTTATCAATAATCTTTAACTTTTTATTCTTCTGTTTTCCAAAGGCTGTGTAGATGATACTGTAACTGTATTGGCTGAGGAACATGGTTGCCTTGATATTATTAAGGTTTGTGAAACTCATTTTTTCTTCTTACCCAGAATATTTTATTATTGCTGCATAGTATTTTGCATATTTATTTTTTAATTCATTTGGTCTCTTACTGTAATGCAGTATGATGAAAAATTTTTAAGTCCAAAGTACATATCTAAGATACTTTGAAATAGCTAGCACTGGTAATATTGTTTCTTAAAATTGCTGTCAGTCTCAGTAAATGTTAACACTGAGTAGTTTAATAAGCTATAAATTTTCTTTAAAGTTTTAGTGATTAAGTATTTTTCTTCCTGAAATTAAGTCTTCTATCTGGTCCACTTTATAGATTCTGATAGTGTAGGTTTATATAGTTCAACTTTTCCTTACCCACAAAAATGATTACTGAACTTTAGTGTCTGTATATTTTGGGACCTTATATGAAAGAGTTCTGATTGTTAGCAGAAGGAAGTGACCAGGTACTGCATTGCTTCCAGCAGGGAACAGAATATCCAAATTTTAAAAAAAATAAGTAAAAGACTGCATACATTGCAAATTTTTCAGGTTTTTTTTTCCCTGAATCAAATGTAAGATTGGGAGGTGAGAAAAATTGCTTCCCCAGAATTTTGGTCTCACACAGCCACCCTCATGTGCGTAGATGTGAAATTTTATTGCCCTCAAAGGAATATCCTGTATGTTAAAAGTTAAGTATGAGCCAAGTGTCTTCCTGAATTAAGATAGTAATAAACAGACCTCTTCCATATTTTTCTTATGTTCCAGGACCTTTCTGAAAATGTCATAGCTCTACTGAAGAAATGCCTTACGTTCCAGCCTTCTAAGAGGCAAGTATTCAGTCCAAGGGCCTCGTGAATGCTGTTCCTGAACCTTTTTTGGAATACTGACATTTGGGCTACTTATAAGAAATTCTCAGTTTTGTGCTTTTAAATGTTTAAAAGAGAAGAATTAGAGGTCTGAATTTGGGCTGTAAACAGACACATTTGTTGTGCTGCATTAATTGAAAAACATTGGTAGACATTTTTGCTATTAAAATTTCTGAAACCCAATATGATTTAAAATACTTGTTAATATTTATTACTGGGGACCTTTTTTTTGCTAAAATGCAGTATTTTTGGGAGCAGTTTGCTCTAATTGTTTTATCCTCTTCTCTTAAGGCCAACTCCAGAGGAATTGCTGCATGACAGTTTGTTCAGTGAAGTATCCCCATTATATCCTCCCTTCCACAAACCTGCTGGTCTGTTCTCATCTTCTCCAAGGTGTGCCAATTTAACACTACCTGAAGACATAAGTCAATTATGTAAAGGTAAAAGCAGGTAGTGGGATAAATGCCATTGGAGGGGGAAGGAAAATAAAGTGTTATTGCAAGAAAATATTCACAGAGACTGTTAAGTGTTACAACACTAGATGAATGCAATAAGTTGTTTAATGGAAGGAGACATGGACAAACATGTTTTCAGGGATGTGTGCCAGTGAAAGGAGTCAAATCTTAATTTTATGCTTCAAATTCAGGGGGAAAAGTAGCATTAGTATTCAAGTCCATGTTGCAAAAGCAGTGTCATCTTTTGCCTTCAGAATTTGGACACATGCATGTATAAGTTCATTTTTTTCTGCTATTGATAATTGAATTCTGCTAGATCAAAACATAAGATGATTTTTGGAAGTACTGGAAAGCAAAGTCTTTGTGAAAAAGGTCACATTCTGGACTAAAAGATTAAAGTTCTAAGTTTTAAACAACAGTATGTTGAAAATGTTATGGCTCTTAAATCCTGATTAGTTTTTTTTCCTTACAAATTTGGATATGTTTAGAAAACCTAATCTAGACAAAGATCTTTTACCTTGTTAGAATGAGTGTAGTATGTGAAGGGAAGAGAGAATACAGCTACTCAGTAGGAATCACTTGGGGTTTTTTTAAGTCTTCGTTCTATGCATAAAACGCTGTTGTTTTGGTTTTTTTTTTAAACACACAGGAAGCAAAAATCCACACTCAAGGTATTCATGTGAGTGGTTCATAGCAAGCTGCAGAAATACCTGCATTTTTAATGACTTCTTTCCTTAAATTTCCTTAAAGAGCACTTGCAAAGGAAAGATCACTTTTCCTCTAACTTCACATTAAGTTTATGACCTTTCAAGCAGAACAATTTTTTTTTTCAACAGTATGTTTAGAGTTGTAGAAAGAAATACAAACTGCCTAAAAGGCTGTAATTTATTTTTGTGTCATTTCTCCCAACAGATGAAGATAATGATTACCTAGCAGAAAGATCAGTTGAAGAGGTTTATTATCTCTGGTGCTTGGCTGGAGGAGACCTGGAGAAAGAACTTGTCAACAAAGAAATAATTAGATCAAAGCCACCTGTTTGCACACTTCCCAGGTAAGGGTGCAGAAGCACTTTAAAGGGATGGATGGATGGATGGATGGATGGATGGATGGATGGATGGATGGATGGATGGAGAACACTAGTGATTGCAAGAGAACATACTTAGTTTAAAGACCTGTACATGTGAAAAACACTGAAAATGGCATTCTTGAACAGAAGGAAACTTCCTTCTTGCCCAGTTTAAGGCATTAATTGAATACTTTGTATCTGTCACCTACCTATTGCTTTCTGAAATTTGAAAAGATGCTGCTGAAGTGGAAAATACTAAAATGGGAGTCCCTAAATTTTGCACACTTTCCAATAGTATTAAGTTTTAGTAAAAATGTCTCACTGTGCTTCAGAGGGATATTTGTAATTTATTATTATTCTCACATTCAGAATTCACTTTCACAGAGCAGCAGTACTGAATGGAGAACCCAGTTATTCAGCAGATCAGCTAATTACTTTTTTTCAAAATGCTTAGTTTTATGACTTAGAACTCTGTAACAGCATTTTAATGATTGATACTTTTATCTTACTGCTGCACATGTTGCAATTTTATGTAGAACACTAATGTTTTAATCCTACAATCTGATCTTAATAGCATAATTAGGTGCTCATATATATCAATTTAGTATGTGTTTTAAAACCAGATAAAGTACGTGTTTAGCCAAGATGCAGTATCTTTTAAAAGAAAAATGGTGGAAATAGATTTTAAGTGTTATTTTGTTATCAAAATTAGTGTGAGATTTTTGAAGGGTTGCTTATTTCTTTGCCCATAGGTGAATGCAGGTACTTTTCAATTTTGGGCAACAAATATTTTCCACCATACTGTCTATCTTGAAGATGAGGAGTTAAATGCAATCTATCTCTAAATGACACTGAGAATGCTAGGTTAAATTCTGAAAATCTGTTTCATGTGGTCTATTTTAAAAATACCATAATAATGGAAAATTTCTGTACACTCTATCTTGGATACATTTGTATCCTTAGATGGACTGCAACAGAAAAGGTCAGACTTTCACCTGGGATTTTTTGTCATGCCTTTCATATGATAATAATATTTTATTTTTACTTTTCACAATAAATGACAGGCCAGTTCTGTGCAAGATCAAGGAATAAAAGGGATTATTAATCCCATATCTCATAACTCTTTCTTTATGTGCAAAGTTATGAAAAACCTAAAATGTGACATTTTACAGGAAAAGCGGTCTGAATAATTTAAGTTTATTGTACATTCCCTAGATAGCAGGTTTCATGCCATGCAGAGTCAAAAGAGTATACTTCTAACACCTAATACTTTGTTTTAAAGAGGAAACGTATTGATGTAAGAGATTTTTTTCCTAGCTCAAGTCCCATGTTATAAGATGACCTGATTTTTTTATTCTTGTTTTTGAAGCTTTTTATTAGAAGATGGTGAGAGCTTTGGGCAAGGACGAGATAGAAGTTCCCTCCTAGATGACACAACTGTGACTTTGTCTCTGTGCCAGCTCCGAAATGTAAGAATGAATGATATTGTACATTTCTTACATTCTTCTCTGCAGAAACATTTGTTTAAAAGGAATATGTAGCAGCAGCTCCTACTGCTGTTTCTACCAACAGAAGTGCCACTAATTCCAAGAGAATGCTTCTTAGTGTCCAAGTCAGGTTCTGGTTTGTGCTATTAAATTGCTTTGCCTGCAAAAACTCAGTAATTTTGATTTGCCTTCTGTCCCTCTCTTTCCTTTTTCTGTTACCTGCTTTGTCCCAGTGTAGTGCAAATAGCTCTGTACCACTTGGTATTCTCCACAATTTGTACAACTATTTGCTCAGGGAATATCTTCTGTGTGCTTTAATTACTGTCTGTCAATGGCTCACATTATCCAAAAGTAAACCAATTTATTTCAGTTTCAGCTCCTTGAAAGCTTTATACTTAACATGGGATACCAATTTTCTGCTAGTTGGTTATTAATTTTTGGAATATATGGCATGGAATGGTTAGTTCAAAAGATCTCCCTAAAGCATTTTGCAAAAATGCTGTAATGCAGTTTTTGTTCATCTTCAGTGGGAAATCAGCATATGATAACTCATGATTTGGCTTGGTGTAATGACAGTTACAAGATTTACTGCATATATCACTGAAATGTTTTCATTGTTTATATGTCTCTGCTCATGTAGAGCTTTATTGCTGTCAAATTGGGAAACTATTCTGTGCTGTTTGCAGCTTGCTTTTTATAGTAGAAAATTCAACTCTGTCAGGTTTTTTTTTGGAAAACCCTTTTCATAATACAAGGGTTAGGGCAAAAGAGAAGGTGACTCCTGACTCTGCCACCTTAATATTGGAGGTAGTGTGTCAAACACTGTGTAAACACATTTGTTCAGTAGAACTTTGTACTGCTTCACACAAATGCATCAAGGCAGACCAAAGAACTGTGTTATTTTCTTCAGTTGATCAGTGGGGCTTGCAAGGCAGGAGAGAGGTTAAAAATATGCAACATCTATTTTAAACATAATACATACTGCAGCTTCTGCTGTTGTTCTCACTAGAGGGCAATTTTTTAAGGCTTTTTTAAAACATTTTCATCTGTAATTTTAGATATTGCTGCCTACTTCTATAAATGCAGCAAAAAATAATTACATACTGAAGTTTCATTTTGTGGAAGATGCAAGACTGAACCATGCAGCTTTAGTTGAAATAAGTTTTTGAACTTGCGCAGTTTTTCAGACACATTTTATAGGGCAGAGCATGATGCCTATAATCAAAAGAGGAGCAGTACTGAGTGAACAGAGAATGAACTCTTCTGTCAGCCCCAAGAGGATCAGGCTGTGTGCTGTGTGCCTGCAAGTTAAGGGCTGAACTGCAAAACAGAGCACTGCAGGGAACATGGCATTAAATATTAATCATGTACCATAAGAGGTCTGAAAACTTCAGTCAAAAATGCAGCCATGTTTGTCTGTCACCTTTGCTGAGTGTATTTCCTAAAGGGAATTCAAGTTTGCATAACTTCTGACCTGATTAGAACTATAAAAGCAAGTTGTGCAGTTGGTTTGCAGCTACTTGGATAGGAAGTTCACGTAGAAAAATGAGGAAACAACAGACTATGTAATACTATAGATCTATTAATCCATGGTGCCTATAAACTATTTTTGTGTGGAAATAGATTTACGGGTATCTTTAGGCAGAAGAGCTTCCATCAGCTTCAAAAGCCTGTATTAGCAAAAGGTTTTATTGTTGAATAAATAATATGCTTCGTTGCTGGCAAAGGACTGAGCTGATGCTTGGATCTTCAGGCAAGTTACTGAATTTGACAAATGAATTGCTATTTAATAGTTTTTGTATTCCACTAAGATTCCACTTGAATTCTGAGCAGCATTCTGATAACAAATTATTTTTCTTTCTCCTTTCAGAGACTGAAGGATGTTGGTGGAGAAGCATTTTATCCATTGCTTGAAGATGAGTATGTGTGTAAATCTGTAACATGCTGAATTTTGAGTTATTAGTTTTATTTGAGTGGCACACTGCACAGCTAGACACAGCTGCCTCCCAAAAGCAAAACTAACACGCCTTTGTTCTGAAAGTCAAGAGCTGATAAACATGCTGCACTTCAGGCCCTGATACCAAACCGAGGCTGTTAGCCTCTGTCCTGGAAATCAGTTGTTTATGTTGAATATTCAAAATTATTAGCTTATTCTTGCTTCTGACTAAGAAATGCTTCATCTATTAATTCTTTTCAGTGTTTTGTTTTTCTTGTTGTTCACATTTTTTCCAGCCAGCCAGCTTTACCTCATTCCAATAGTAGCAATGAGCTCTCTGCAGCTGCTACTCTTCCTCTGATCATCCGGGAGAGGGACACAGAGTACCAGCTAAATAGAATTGTCCTGTTTGACAGGCTGTTGAAGGTATGGAGTCCTTGTGATGCTGGATAATTGCATTTGGTCTGTTAATTGGAAGATTTTGAAAGACCAAATAATTGTAAAAGGAAGCAGAGGTACAAGAGACCACAGTAGGAAAGGGGGAAGAAAAAAAACCCTTCAGAAGTATAAGAAGATTGAAAATAAAAATAGAACAAATTATTCTCAGTACTGGTGAATATAAAAGTGGATTTTAAGGTATCCACATGGAAATAGAGCTGCTGCTAATACTGGTTATTTACTGATGAAAATAATTTTACATCCTTTATTTCATAATAGATTAAGCTATTATATGTATAAATATGCCTGTAACTTTGCTGCATTTCCAAGCAGTAAATGGCAATGGCATGGCAATGCCATGTTATAAATGTGAGGTTTATACTGGATAAAGGAATAGCAGCCCCTAATTTACATGTATGCAGAGAGATAGATTCCTGTTTAAGAATGAGAGAGCTGATGCATATTATCAGGGATAAACTAAAAATGTTTAATAAAACCAAGATGGATACATATTACGAAAAGGAAAATAATGAAGAAAATACTACAAATTTGGATTAGTAGATCTATCTAGTATATACCAAAGCACATGAATCCATTTATGAGAAAGAGCAGATATTTTAACAAACAGTAGTCCTTCATCCAGGCCTTCCAGTTAGGGATTAAATTCAATTCTTGTGAAGCTTGTATTTGCTGCTTTCATATGGGGAAAGACTGTCCCAGGTTTGGGATTTGAATTGTTTCAGTTACCTGATAACATTTTTTGTGGTTAATCTCTTCTCTTTGAAGGCCTACCCGTACAAGAAAAACCAAATTTGGAAAGAAGCCAGGATTGACATCCCTCCCCTTCTGAGAGGCATAACCTGGGCTGCCTTGTTGGGTGTTGAGGTAAGGGTGTTCAGAGCAGTTCCAGTACTGACTGGGGGTGGGATGCATTAGGAATGGGGTTGACAAGGAAGCTGGAATGTGTTTAAAGATCTGGCAGGTAGGTTACTGGAATTTCAAACAAAATGAGTCATGAAATTTTGCAAATAAAGATGATGTTCTGACAACTTGCTTCTTTTCTGTAAGGTTATTTGATTTCAGAAAGCGTATGTGAACTTGGCTGCCTTTAATTTTGATTATTTTCAGTGGAAAATAATATCCTGACATTTGGTAGTTAATTGAGGTTTTTTGTTTTGAGTTTTAATATTTTGACAATGCAGTTGCCAATCCTTTTGCTTCAGTCAGCAGTAGTTGAACAAAACAGGAGAAAACACGTGAAATGTCTTTTTCTCACCTACCAATCAATACACTTCCAAGAAAGAACGGAGAATAAGTCAATCAAATACAGTCCTTTTGGACAATGGAATTTCCCAGAAATTAAGGCTCTTCACAGACTTGCTGGACTACCCAGCTTTTGGATTTACCTTTCTTGCAATCCTGCAGCAGCAGATCATAAAGATTCTTAGAGATAACACATCCTAGGTTATTCAGGAGATGTAGCTTAGGATGTGATTTTCTGAGTACTATATAATATGATCAACAAAAAAAAAAAGCTGTAAAAGTGAAGAAAAACTGCTGGTCAGGCTTGTAATCTGAGTCTTAGGAATTGAGTCAATTCTTGTGCTTCAGCAACTTGCCATCTGTAAAATATGGGTGTTTTCCTGTCCCATAACATTGAAATGGACTTGTTAATATTCCTGCCTTGGGTTTTATGCAAGGACTGGCTACTTAAGTCAATTTGGCAATATTAATTAACAGGCAGCTGGATTCAGTGCTTTAGAGATGAGCTGAAAGCCACTTGCCAGGGGCTGGGCTAAGCACTGTATTTAAACTGAGAGCATCTCTTGACTTGAAAATGGGAAACTAGAAAGTGCATGGCTTTCTGTGTAAACAAATGAAAATGACTGAAGATCATGCTGAGGAGATCTGTAGAAAAGTCTTTATGTCTTGAGTTAGTAACAGAATAAAGATCATTTTGTTGAAGCAAAGCTGTTGGATTCTTCTGTTCTTCTGATAACTAAAGTTCCTAACAAAAGCAGTCAACTTCTCATATCAGCATGTACATTGTCATATGCACTTATGTTGGCGAGGGCTTTCTAAATTCAAATATTCTTCTTCCACATTTAGGGTGCCATAGAAGCAAAATATGATGCCATTGATAAAGACACACCGATTCCTACAGACAGACAAGTAAGACTTATGGTGTTACCAGATATTGTCATTTGAAGATCTTTCCCACCCATCACTTGCCTATTACAGCACACATGGATAACAGCAATATTCCCCTTGCCCTCCAGCCTTACACTGTAGCAAAAATCTTGCAAAACAGATTGACACAAGTACTCAACTTACAAAATGGGAAAGCTGAAATCCCTTTTTACTTTATAATCACTGTTTCTATAGCAGCAAGCAGTGTAGTGAACAATATTAATGATTTATTGTTAAAATCCTGGGTTTACCAAATGCTTGTTGTGCCTGTTGGACCTCGTAGCCATAATGCTGAGGTCCTGTAATGTGAGCTATACTTGACAGTAATGGGGGTTTGAGCAATTTGGGTCTCCAAGAAGATAATGTTCTCAAATGTTCTCTTACCAGACACAGAAAGACATTACAAACAACTGCCCCTTTCATCTGGGTAAAGAAAAATTTTCCATCAAATTGGTTGCAACACTGAGAACTCTGATTTGGTTGCCTTTTAGAGCAAAGTACTATTACCACCTAAAATGAGTCTGGAAGTAAAAAAACTGTAACTATTGTCTGTTTTCTGCCTTTTTCAAGGGCTAGAACCCTTTAAAAAATAAGAGTGCAGAAAAGGAGAAAAAAAAAATCTCTATTTTTAAACTTTGGCAAGTGTGTTAGATTCCCTGTCAGTTTTGGTTTTGAGAGTGATGGAGTAAGCAGGTCTGACCTACATATTTTGGCTGACTTCTACCTCTAGTCTTGCAAGATTGCTGTAGTGCTGCCCCACTCATCCCAATTTCTCTTTGTATGCTTGGCTGTGGGGCAGATTGAAGTTGATATTCCTCGTTGCCATCAATATGATGAACTGCTGTCATCACCGGAGGGTCATGCAAAGTTCAGACGTGTATTGAAGGCCTGGGTTGTTTCCCATCCTAATTTGGTGTACTGGCAAGGTGAGTTTGATTGGTTGGCAAGGGCAGATAATTGAATGGAAAGCTTTGACTGACTTAAAAGTACCTCCTGCTTTTCACCCCCACAATATAAGCCCTTTTTTTGGATGCTTTCCTTTCTGTTTTCTTTGAAGAATGAACCTATGGCTTATTGCAAATTTAAATCCTAATAACTTATATTTAATTTGGAATTGCCCCACTCTTTATTTTATATTCAGTCTTCGTAAGTTTCAGACACTTGATTTTAAAAAGAAAAGTCTGTTGCTTGCTATTAAGCTTCAAGATAATACTGCAAAAGTTACTGAGTTCTTGGAACAGTAATTGGCATTTCTTGGATGCCTAGGCAGAATAATCAATTTGGCATTATAGCTGAACAATTTGAAATCCTTGCTGGTTTCATGCATATATTTCACAGTTGTTCTTACCATTACTTGTGAAGGCCTGATAATGCAGAATCAGTATCTAGTGTGCAAATTTTCATTATAAATTAATGTCGTCATCTTGTGCCTTAAAATAAATGAACTTTTTTGTGGTGTTTCTTCATGGCTGTTCTCTCTTTAGGTCTTGACTCTCTTTGTGCACCATTTCTATACTTGAATTTTAACAATGAAGGTGAGTACCTTTTTCTGCAGAGTGCGAAGAAAAGCACAGTCTCTCATCTGTATCTATGCGTAGACAGATGTGTGAATCCGGTTAGAGATGGAAAGTTTCTGTATCTACAAAGGAATTTTAAAGCTCTTGTTGCCACAGGTCAAAAGAAATGGTTGGAGTTTTGAAAACTGCATGTGGTGTACTGCTCTTCAAGCAGGGGTTAAAGTACTGTTTATTGCCAGGCATCATAATGTTATATTTTAAAAAGCACAAATAATCTTGAATAGAAAAAGGAAGAAATGCTGCTGTAGCACTTGTACAGTGAAGCTGTAGTTCAGCCTTGCTTAAGGTGAATGTATTATTTGCTAACCTAAGTGTTAAACTGTCACACCAGCTTTGTTCAGAAAAGCTGATGGTAGTTTTGCCTGAAAGTTTCAGATCAGCTTTAGATATATAACCTTTATCTTCTTAGAATGTGATTTGTTCATAACAGGTGTAGTCCAAGCTTTTATTGTCTTGTACTTGGCTTTCTTTACATAAGGTCTCTGTGTGGGAAAACTAGTTTTTTAGGATGATAATTCCTATTATACCTGTGCATGCAATCATTTTTGTGTACAGATTGATTTAAGTATGTATATTATCTGGTTAAAATGAACTTTTTAAGGTGTAATTAAATTTTGCCTCTGACATTGCATCTGTTTTTTAAAATTCTTTCAGCTCTGGCATATGCCTGCATGTCTGCTTTTATTCCAAAGTATTTGTATAACTTCTTTCTGAAGGATAATTCTCATGTTATTCAAGGTAAGTCGTTCCCTTTATTTGGTGTAGTTCTAAGAGAAGTAGAGTTGTCTCTGGATATGTAAATACACGTTTTCAAGGCATTGAAAAATTGGGATGCAGTTAAAATCATGTAAGTGTGCAAGAAAATTTTGGAATGTTAAGGATTCAGACAGGAGAAAAAATCAAGAAGAGCACACAACACTAAAGTGTTCTCTGTAATATCTAGGGTAAGAGTCAGTCCATCCTGCAAAGTTGTGAAAGCACTAAATAGTCTTTCTAGTGTCACATTGTAAAGGCTTACCTTTCAGGTGATCAAAGTCATCCTGTTAGAGGAGCTGTTTTACAATAAGTGAAAATGAAGAAGAACAGTACAAACTAGGGGTTCTTCAGAAAATGAAAGTTAATGTATTCATGAAAATAGGGATTCAAAGGGAATTTCTTATTGAACAGATGATGTCATTCATTACAGGTCAGGAGTTGGAAAACCCTGGGGAATAATGTTCCGTAGTTCAGCCTTCAACAAGTATATAGGTAACTTAGATAAATTAAAACAATAGCTAGGAATGTCTGTTCTAATTGAAAAGTTATTTTAAATTTCATGGAAACATGAGAAAGGAATTTTCTCCACCTAGAAAGTCACCTTGGCAGTCTGTGTTGGAAAGATAATTTGTCTTCCAGGCAGTCTTTAAAAAACAAAAGAAGCTGTTTCAAAAGCCATTAGTAATTAAAAGAAACAGGTGGTAATTAATGTTTTTAATTGCAAGCAGTTATGAATGTTTATTGAATACTGAGTATCAGCAGGGCTTGCGGTCCTTGTATTTCTTTTAAATAAGCTTGTTGATATATTTCTTGTGAAACTTGTCAGCTTTAAAGTGTCTGCCATTTTTGTCTTCAAGAAAGGTAATTAAGAACTGATTAACAAAACTTTAAAAGCATTTACATATTAGATAATTGGGAGAGAGTTAATCTAAGAGGAGAATGCCAGGGTTAGGAGAGTTTATGTGTGTAAGACAATGGGTAAGAGGTGTTATGAACTGAATAAAAAAATAGGAAAAAATATTCTAGAGAACATGTTTGCATTCTTTTGTCTGTAAAGAAAGATTGCTTGCAGTAAAGGTCTAAAGATGGAAAGAATAAATACTTTCCTCTGGAGACAACTACTTTAGACTTCAAGATTAATAGTTTGGTAAAGACTTTTCTCAAGAGGTTATACTGTTCCGTAAAATAATACTTCTGTGCTCTAGGGTTTCCTGATGTTATTCCTAAGGAGCTTTGCAGAAATATGTATCAGCCAAAGTTAGAAATACAGGTCAGTAGGATTCTGTGAAACAAATTAGTGTAGGCATTCCCGAGTTCCTGTTCTATATCTGGTATCATCAAGGACTCTGGAAGATTGGACCCTTTAAGGTTCTTTCAGTATTCTCGTTAATCCTTTCTAGGGTTGTATGTCAAAAAACAATAAAGGCATAAAAGGAAGATGCTGTGTCATTTCCCTGCTTTTTTAAGGTATAGGAAAGGGTTAAGAATGTGTCATTAACTACCCACTGCAATTTGAGCTGCTTTTTGTCTCTGTGTAGATAGAAACTGTGTGGAGCATTGAGATGCCAGCGCCTTCTGGAAGCAGAGTTTGCATTCTCTCTCTGTTGCTCCGCAGGACTGGCCGTCCACGCCCTGAGTGCTCTGTTCTTGGGCATGTAGAGGAAAAGGAATTATCATTTGTTACAAAATTGCAATTATTGCCTCTTCAGCTTTCTTCTAACAGAGTGAACAAAACTGGGAGAGGGGCAAATCAGAGAGAAATCTGTCACTGTCCTGTGTAATGCTGTCTGCTTATCTTCCAATTAAAAGCAAGTGTTATTTAGACAACTTAATGAAATTGTACCCATCAACCTAATAGGCCAGGCTGAAGATGTAATAAATTTTATCTTTTATATGGGTATTTCTCCTTGCTGCTTACCTAACAGTCTTTAACTTTGCATATAAAGCATGCATCACAACTTAAGTGTGTGCCAAGTTAAACCATTGTTAAAAATCCAAACTGAGAAGTACTAAAGAAGAAAAATTAAATGTTTCTTCCTCTATATTGAATGTAATGGTAATGAGGAGTACAGCAGTGGTATTCACTTGCTATTTTATTGTAGGTTTAAAATGAGTGGATTTCCTACTTCTTTGTTGTGAGCTAGCAGCATGTGATGCCTTGTGTTTTTGACTACGGTCTTGTATTTGTCATTTCAGAGTACCTGACGGTGTTTTCCCAGATGATTGCATTCCATGATCCAGAGCTGAGTAACCACCTCAATGAAATTGGGTTTATTCCAGATGTAAGTGCTAAGGATCCTTATAAATATTATCCATAGGAAATAAAAAATGGAAAGTGAGGGAAACCAGGATAAGATGCCTTTCTGAACTGCTTCAGTAGCACTTTGACAAAAGTGAAACTTCCATATTAATAGACCTTCCTGAATATGCTGATAAAATGGTAATGTTTTGATTCTTGTTTTATGTGCTTTAGTTCTTTCTGTTCTGCTGGGATGGTAAATACAATAAAAATACTACTAGCCAGTTATTATAACTTAGATTAATCTTAAAAGGTATATATGCATTTATTTTTGAAATGTGGATTAATATACAAAAAGTTAGTGTAGTCATAAAGTGCTAATAGCAAAATTACTGCAGGTAACTGAATGCTGTTGATTAGCACAAATTACACATTATTTTCAAGTTACAGAAAAAGTCCATGATCATCAATCTTGTAGATATGTCAGACCTTAGAAAATGCTAAGCAGTCATTTGCTGGAGTGTGTCTCAAATATGGGACAGGTGCATAACATAAAATTTTATACTTCCATTGGAAAAAAAAATCTCTTAGTTGGAGGAAAATGAAAACTAAGAACACAGCCAAAAAATAGTGGAGAGGATGGGCTTTGGAAAAAGCAAAACCATGCCTTCTTTAGAGCTTCACTTCTAGCTATCACTGTGAATAGTAAACTTTCATCCTTTTTTTGGAGAGGTGTGTATAGTCAAGGAAGCCAAAATAAAAATGTTTGTCTGCCTACAAATATTGATATTTATGAAAAGCAGATTTAGGCAAAGCCATAGAGATTACATTAATTGATATTGTCTATATCATTCTGTATTTGGCATTTAGAAATTTGGTAATTGCCAGTTGGTCATAAGAATAGATAATGACTGAGAGGTCAAAATGGGAAAAGATAACTCGGGAGACGTTGATGTAGAAATGCAAATTTCATAAATAAGAAATTTATATGCAATACTTCTATAAGCAATACAAAGTATAGTGTATCAGAAAAGCCTTATGCTTATTAGGAAATATGGTAAGTTAAAGCAGCAAGAATAAGCCTCTGAAAGTCCTTTGTTTTACATCATTACTAAAAAAATTTGTCAGAGTTTTGGACTGGCAGATACTCATTATCACTGTTTATTAATATTGTAACAGAAAATAAAGTATATATTTTAATTTTTAGAGAGTGTTTTTAATTTAATAATGTTAATTTAATAATGTTTAATAATATTTAATTTAATAATGATTGACTAATACAAATTTAGGAGATACAGTGGTGTTAAAATGAGCAGAAGAGAAAGCCAGTGTACTGCCTTATAAAGAGAGGAGTTTGAGAAAGCCACATGTATTTCAGATGACACACATCTGAGGAGGACAGGTGGGAGGAAGATGAAAGGAAAGTGAGGAGGAGGAGGAGTATTTATCTGTAGAAAGCCTAAATATTTGGGTAGATGAAGTGCAAGGGTTAACAGCAGCATTTAAGTTTCTGAGGGAGAAGCAATTTTGCAACATCACTATATAAGTGCATTTTATGCTTATTTTTTAAAGGCTGCAGATGACCAAAACAATTCTGTGTAATTTGTCCAGGATGCTCGTGCAAGTTCTAAAATTAACACTAACCTCTGAAGAGAGTTTGTCCTTTCTGAATTATCTGTCAGGGTTCAGGTTCTTTTTAGTAAGTTAAAGTTGTTTTGCCTTTTAGATTAGTCAGAGAGGTGATTTTTTGTGTCTGTAACAAGGCAGCATAGGATCCATCAAGGTGAAGTATATGCGCTGTAGTAATGAGATCTGAACCAGAGTTTCGTGCTTGAGTACTAATCCTATCAAAGTAAGCCCTGATTAATCTTTCATCATTGAAACGCAGGCTCTGCTGCAGGGAAGATTGTGTTCCTGGCACCCTTCTCATTTGCTTCAGGTCACGTAGCTCCCAGAATATTGAGCGCTGCTGAAGCTTGAGTCGTTGTGAATATTATTAGCTGATGTGGTGCCTGGATTAAGTACATTGCTGTGGATATGTGATTTACATATAAATAGAGGGATAATATATACAGTGAATCTTATAGTTCTTCTTTGCTCACGTTCAGGAAGTTTATATTTTTCCCCACCCTATATAGTGCTGTATAACACATTATTTTACTAACTAATTCTGACCCTAAACAGCAGACCATGTTAAAGAAGAAAATGAAGAAAAACAAAGTGTACAATGTTGCTAAAAGTGCAGTGATTGCCATTAATTACTCTAAAGCACTTTCAGCTGTGAAATATGGAAGGTAGACACAGTTGTCATCTATCAATTAACATAGATGGCAAAGTGATTGCAATTCCTTAATATCATTGTGCTGAAGCTGCTGGCACAGGTAGATAGCTTAGCTTGGTTTTGGTGATACACACAAGGTGTCAGTAATAGGGTTTCATCTTAAAAATCCTGCCCTTGAAGTGCTTTCTCTGTTTGTCCTGTTACACAATTACCTGAAAATGAATTGCTGATATTTTTATCTTGTGAAGGAAGTGATCACTCTTCAAATTTTGTTTGTGTAGGTGCAAATTTTGTTTGTGTAGGTAGGTAGAATCTAATATTAAAAATGTGGTTCAATTTGCCTTATCTTTTGCACTTTTCTGAAACCTTTAAATATATGATTTTCACCATATAGGCACCATATAGGATTGAAGCTAAGTACATGTGTCTGGTTTTCAAATGTGGAGCAGGAAGGTGAAAGAAGTTCCTAAGACAATTTCCTTTGGAAGGGACCTACAAAGGCTCGTGTAGTCCAGCTGCCTGGCCACCTCAGGGCTAACTTAAAGTGTGCTGTTAAAGGGCATTCTCCAAATGCCTCTTAAACACTGACAGCCTTGGGGTATCAACCGCCTCTCTAGAAAGCTTCTTCCAGTGTTTCCACCTTCTTGGTAAAGAAAGGCTCCCTAATGTCCAATCTAAATCTCCCCTGGTGCAGCTTTTAACTATTCCAACGTATCCTGTCACTGGATCCAGGGAGAAGAGCTCAGCATTTCCCACTCCACATCCCCCCGCCTCCACAAGAAGCTGTAGAAAGCAAAAAACTAGTTTTTATTAACAACTGAAAATTAAAGCAAAAAGCAGAAGTTGGGACAGTTGTTAGAACAACTCAGCAAAATAAAATTCCGCCTATTGTTGGACAACGTTGTTTCACACGTGCATCAAACAGGAAGAAAAAGAAACAGGCATTTAATAGACAGCAGAAGAAAACCCCAAAGCTCTTTATTTTTGGATTTGGCACCTCATATAAACTGCAATATACGGTACAGCTGAAGTATATACAGAAAAAAAAAGTTACACTTTTTCTGTATAACTTATTATTGAAGGGAGTTTTTCCTCTGATTTTAACAAATATAACGATTTAAGACAAGGAGATGTTTGTAAGCCTGAAGAAGTTATGAATGCTATTAGTAAGCAAGGAAAGGAGAGGCAGAACATGGGTGGTGTTACTCCCTGATGCAAAGCAAAATTATAATTACGGCGCTGTTCCTCTCGAGGTCTCTCTAAGAAACGATGCGTTTGTTGGTTTTACATGTGGCTTATTCTCAGGCTGTTCGGGCTCTTCAGATGCTACTTTGATTACACATTAGGTATATTTTGCAGCTTCGGAGAGTTAAGTGTCAAGTAAAAGCAGGTTGCAGGGCTGGGATCCCCTTTTCCCTGTGCGGGCGGCGGCCGCTGGAGGGCAGCATTGTTCAGCGCGTCCCTTTCCTGGCTTGCGAGGAGCATCAACAGCCTCTTCGGCTTGCCAACACCTCTTGTCTTAAAGCATTGTTGCTAAAGGCACAGGAAAACCTCCCTTCAATAAAAGCTCGCCCCACACCTTCTACTTAAATTGCTTGACCTACTTTTCATGTCACTGCTGATAGGTTTGGTGAGGGTGGTTTTGAGAGAAGCAGCGGATTTCATGTATTTTCTTGTTTGTTTCTGTGTAAATGCATTCATGATGGATTTTCTCCTAATTTGTGAAATTAGGAGAAAATGAGGATCTGCTTCGGTGAAACATTTATAAGTTTAATCATATATATGAAAAGGAAACAGTAATTGCTTATAAATATCAAGGAAATAAAGTGGTTTATATAATAGGTACCATATAAACCACTTTATTTCCTTGATATTCCACAATATCCCCTGCAGTAGGTTTGCTTTCCTACTGCATGGGAAGCAAGGTACTGCATGCAGACATGTAGATAAACAGGTATTATCTGATCACAACCACTGCATTGGGATATTTCAGGGAACAAGATATGTTATTATTCCTAGAATGTCATCCATTTAAAACATGACATAGATATACTCAGGGAAATAGTATGATTGTATTATAAGATTAATATGGTGATAGAAATTGATTTGGTTTGGATTTTGAACACTTAAAATCAATTGGTGGGCTGGAGGTCAAGCTTCATAAAAGGCTGCTGAATATTAAAAGTGGTGAACGGGTCATTGAACCTTCCTTAGTTTAGGGACAGTATGGTTCAGATCTCAGTCACTCAGATGAAGGCATAGGAATATAATTTAGAGCTATGCTAAAAAGGCTTTTTAGCAAATGTGTAAATCATTTAGTCAGAGTCATAACCCAGTTCAGAGTTTATGGAATAAGAAGTAATTTATTAACATAATATCAATTATGTTTTCTGCTCCTCATTTGTTTACTTCTAGGAAAAGCTCAATAGGAGGATTAATTTGCACTTTTTATGAGTTAAAAAGTAATATATTAAGCTTTATGTTTAACTGTAAATCTTCATAGCACATGAGCTGTGCAGCAATTTAACAATTATTGTCTCGCTTTTGCATTCCTAATTTATGGAAGCTTTCTGGGCAGTTTGATGTTTCAAGAAAATAGGTCCCTTTGCCTTTGCCTTGCTAAATGCATCATTGAAAAATTAGAAATTCTTAAGGTGTCATAAATGCTTAGTCTGTCTCTGATGTCACGAATATGAAAGTTTGCAGACATTAAAGGTTTTCTGTAGCTGTTGCAGCAGCAGGAGTCTCGTAGGGGTGTAGTTGCTGAAGCAGGACACCTTTGGGTGACACTGCCCCAAAATGGTCACAGTAGAACTACATAAATGCTTGGGTGTTAGTGAGCATGTACTGAGAATGAGACTGCCCTTAATTTCTTCACTGGCAAGTATGCATGTTAATAAATACCAGCATAGCAGAAAAAGGCAGAGGTGGTTATTTTTTCCCTTGAAAATCATTATTTGAACTTTTAGTTATTTCTGTGAAACCATTTTCTTCCATAGTCAAGAAGATATATTAAATTGGTTTATGCTTTTTCAGGCATCCTTGGCTAATTTTTGCTTATATTATTGAGAATTGCAACAGTTTTTGAGTTCTTTAAGACTTTGCAGGTTATATTTTGCAAACCAGCCTAGTGAGGGTGGTGATTATAACTGTTTAATTTGAAAAATTTGGGAATTAAAAAAAATTCTGAGAGGCTAAGAGTTGTGTGGTAGAAGATCTGCTCCTGCAGTTATTTTCCTTTCTAAATGCATTCATGCAAAATAGACAATTTTAAATGTAGTTGACAATTGTCATAGACAACTTGAGTTCTCAAAACTTTTTTTGTCTTCTTCCCCCCATCACCACCTTTGGCAGCTTTATGCAATCCCTTGGTTTCTTACAATGTTTACACGTGAGTATGCTTGTTTTTCCTCTGATTAAATGTTCTTCTATTTCTTAAGCTTAATTTTTTCTCATTTTTCCAGATAAAACCTTTCTTAATTGATACAATAGGTAGTTTAGTAGGATGGTTATAATTTGCAAGAATGTGTTGTGGAAAAATCAGCAGTGCCTGTAACTTACTTTCTGCCCTGAATTGGTAATAATCAGTATTTCTCCTGTGGTTTTGAGTTGTTGTTATTTTTACATTATTATATAGTTATTATGTTGTCCTTGTTGTTATTGTCTGGATTATTTTACACATGCAGTATTTAGGGTATATTCAGAGGAAGCTGTTATCTACTGGAAAAAGATTTAATAATAGTTAAAAATCAAAACCAAACCACACCACCATCCCCTGATGTCACTAAAATAATGTAAGAAAAAGATTGACTTTGTTTCTGAAGATAATCGTATTTTTGTTGCACATTGATACACTGTTATTCTGGTAGCACTAGTTTACTGTATTTGTGCATGTATATTAGGAAAAAAGAAGAGCTTTTGAATCTGGTGGGTTTTAATTAAAGAGAACAATAAATCAAGCCTAGAAAGCAATTTAAAAACTTCTTTTCTAAAAAATATTTGGTTTTTTTATGTCGTATCAACAGTGACAGATGTTGAATTTAAATTTTCAAAGAAGTGGTAGAATGAAAAGAGCTGATAGATTATTTCTCTGATGAAATGTCAGAGAACTAAATGTGAGATTCTTGATTGCATTTTCTAAAGATTTTGACTGTAAAGCCCTGGTTCTTGCAGTTGTCCCTGTTTCTATACCCTTCATGAGAATCGCCATATTTGGAAAACCAAGGAGGTGTTTTCCTTAAGCAATGAAGTGCAATAAAGTCTTAGAACTGTTTCCTTGGAAGATAGCATATTTTAAGAGAGCCACCTTCTGCTTTATATATAAAATTTTGCTATTTTTAATAGACTTTTTTCCTTGTCTTTCTTTTATTCTGCCATTTTTTCATTATTCTGTTCATTTTTTTGTCTAATTGTAAGAAGCTGATCTTATTGATGAACTCAATCATGTCAACTTATTGTGAAAAACTGATACGCATGCCTTAATACGTAATTGTACTGTACTAAAAGAAAAATAAATTGCCTAATTCTTGACATACTTGAAATGTGAAAACCCATGTGCTTCCAAGTATTCATTAAGAAAAGAAGACTGTTATTTACAGAGTAATCAAACTGCATATGAACACAAATATGATCCTAAACAGTTTGAGTCCTCTTTGCTCCCAAATAAAAAACAAATCACTCAAGATGGGAGAGGAAAGAAGTACATAGGCAACTCATTAACTCTGTTATTGTGTGTATATGCTTATAGAGTTTTATTTATTGTGCTTATTCATTATGCAGATGTCTTTCCTTTGCACAAAATTTTTCACTTGTGGGATACATTACTCCTTGGAAATTCCTCCTTCCCATTCTGTATTGGAGTTGCCATACTTCAACAGCTGAGGGATCGTCTCCTGGCTAATGGATTCAATGAGTGCATTCTCCTTTTTTCAGACTTGCCAGGTACAGAGAATAATGTTTCTTCCTTTTTTCACTGTCTTCCCCAGTGTTTCTAAATATAGGCTTAGAAATCATGGTAGGTTTAGGCAAACTCACTGCCAGAGTTTGTGGATCTTAACTATAATTCGTTGTAGTTAGTTTAAGTCTTTAGCTGTCATCAGCAACAATGCAGTAGGATTGTTATTTCCAGGTGAAGATTGGAGTATTTTTTTCGTGAAATTTAGAACTATTTAAACTAATTCAGAAGCAACTGTTTGTATTCATGCCACATACAGACACAATCAGTTTATATGAATTTTTAAATAAAATGAGTATAATTCTGAATAGTACTTTTCCTCTTTGGTGCTGGTTTTAGCCTATTTTCCCTTTGAACATAATTATACTGTGGAAGTAATTAATGTAGAAGGATTAGGGAGAACAGTATAGGAAGCCATTGGAATTACTCTGTGAAATATTTCCATTTGAAATTCAAAGCTTTCAGAATAACTTTCAAAACTATCAGAGTCTGCATGATCATTGTGCAGACATTCTGTGTCTTTGCTCAGTGGGAGGTGATTAACTATCCATACAAGCTGGTACATTGCAGTTAACCACGAAGTTTGGAGCTTCCTTCTGAGCAAGTACCTGGTGAGACAGTAGAGTGCATTTGAACTGAGTAAGCCATGTCACCTGAAAGATGTATTTTAGTTTGTAGTCACACAAGCAGGAAGCTGGTGCACTTAGAACATGCTTGTGTTATGTTCTTGTTTTAATTCCCTCTCTCCTGCTCAGGATCTTACTAATGTAATACAGGTCTTAGGTAAAAGGTTGGCACTGTTTTAAATGTGTGGCTTTTCTTTAGATAACTCTAACTTTGGGGTAATTCCTGGGCTAATTATGGATTTAGTGAGCTCTATGTGAACATCCATGTGTGCAATTCAGTAATTCATAATTCATTTAAACAGAAGTTGATTTTCTTCAGATGAACTGAAGGAGAGAATGAAGTTTGGAGGAGAATTTAAAAGGTCTTCTTAGGTGTTTTAGTCTCTACAACTGCAGAGTTTACAGAGGTTAGCAGTACTCTAGGATATGGTACCAAGCAGACAAAGCTGAGTTCACAGTTGCATAAGTCAGTAAGTTGATAACTTTATGAGTTATCATAAATGAAGATCTGTGATTTCTTTAAATACTATTGTTACAAATTGCCTTTCACTGTAAACCCTTCCATATGGCTCTGGGTTTGAAAATTTGTCTTCTACTTACTAGTTTGCTATGTATTTGCTACTGTATTTTTCAATTTATAAGAAATTTAATTTGGCCATTCCTTATAGAGTAGAATTTTAATTTTCATTATGTATGTTTAGTCTTTTCAAATGTTCATGGTAAATTTCAAGGGATATCTACAGATGACTGAAATGTGAGTGCTAGACTAAAAGATTGATTCTCTCCCCGCCCTCTCCTCCCCCATGTGTTAGCTGTATGTCCTAGTTAAGTACAGATCCACTAATATATAACTTATTTTCTTGCCTAAGGTAATTTCTTCATATTTTTTTTTTCTTGAAGGGTGCTAAATTATAGATTCCAATTTCTCTCAAATCAGCTGATTTACTGACAGTGGAAGTATTTTATGCTGAGGTCATGTATAAGAACACATTAGTTCTTATGTGTTCATAAAATAAAATTGTATCACTACAGCTTTCAGTGATTTAAGGTACATGCATTCTGCTGGTTTTAGGTGATGACAGCTTTGCAGATATTCTGGTATGAAATACTGGTTTCTGATTTTTTTTTTCCTTAAATTGGTGATGTCTGTGATATTTAGGATGTCAGCAGTGGCACAATTGAATATTTTGAGATTAAACTAAAGCATACCATAAAATACTTCTAGTAAAACTACTAAGGGAATAAAGAATAAGGGTGAAAGACAATCCTAGTGTGTCTTAAAAGTTAAATGTTGTTGGTCTAGCTTAATCAGTAACTTTTTCAACATGTAATTCACATACCCTTGTGCCTTTTCTTTCTGACCTGAGTCTTATTTCTGATTAAAAAGTATTGACTCATTATGCATTTTGTCACCTGCGTCTTCCAAACAAGACTTCTGCTATTTTGGTTACGATAAGTTGTGTGCCAAGGCTGAGAATTTTCTGAAAGTAATTTACAAATAACCTTCATCTGAGAATATATCACTCCCAGGAAGAGATTATGTTGTTCAAAAAATCTATGATAATTTTAAACTAAAATCAATTGTTGCTCAACAGTCTGAAACTCCTGTAATTTGTAAGCTTTGTGTGTACTGGAATGGCTTATTTCAGGCTGCCAGTGAAAGCAACTTCCTTTCCAGACTGATAGTTATTTTACTGCTTGAAACTTTGTGGAACACTTTTTCAAGATTTCTTGTTTTTATAAAACAAAAACCCCACTACCTAATTTCCAGTGCACTGTATATAACACAATTGGAATTATTGTTTTAAAATAATAGTGATGTGAGGAAAATGAAGGGGTGTTGTGTCAGCATTGATTACTTGGCTCTGAAAACCCTTTCCAATACTTGTCTCAAAGCTTTGGCCATATGTTATCTATAAAGCCAAAACAATTGAGCAATACTTGCTATTTTTTGAAGCTCTGTTGGAAATTTTAATTTATTTTTATGTTGTTCAAACAATTTCCTAGTAGATTAGGAAATATATTTGAAGATTTTGATAAAATAATTGGCTAATTAAGAATACTAGAAAATCCTTTTGCAACAAATGTCCTAGTTCATTCCTCTTGGAGCTGTATGAAAGGGGCATATAAGCAACTGCTAAATATAATTAAATAGAACTAGGTTGTTTAGGAAATTACTACTCCAAAGTGCTGGGGGCTTTAAATTTAAATTCTCTGTCATTTATTCTTTCATATTTTTTCCTTGTGTTTAAGAAGTTCTGTTAAGTACAAACTTTATTCAAGCAATATAGATTCGAGAGAATACTTAGGAATATTTGAGACAGACAAACAAAACCAACCCTGGAAATGTTGCTAATATTTTTCCTGTAGTTTTGAGACTTAGTAAATTTTGTCTTATTCAGGTGATGCAGAGAGAACACAGACATTATACATTACCTTTGTTTTTTATGTAAGTCTGACATGCAGCAGTATGTGTCAGGAAAATGAAAATGGTATGAGTACTATAATACTACTATGATGAGATTCCTGAGGTACCAACAACAGAGACAGGACCAGTGCTTATTTGTACTAAGCCAGTCTGGATATCCCTTAACCTCATGTATCAGCAGATTTACAACCCAGAAGCCTTTTCATGCCCTGAGGACTAACTGTATAAGTTTACTTTAAAACATGCAGTTTTGCTTATAGCTTAGTCTTTAGAATCTTGCCATAACTTTGAGTGATAATGTCCATTATTCAACTCAAAAATTATGGTTATTGCAGTTTGACTCAATTACCAAGTTCATAACCCACTGTACAAGTAGTACAAAATCTACAGCAGCTTTTGTTAAGAAGCATCCAGACACATATTCTGCTCTTTGCAGACATTTGAGGCGTCCTTAGACCAATCTACTCCCACCTGGAATGGATGCAGTACAGAGCCTGGCAAACAGATCTTCCTCCAGTGATCACTGCCAATATCAGCACTGACATACAGAGATGAGTTACAGACTTCTGAGAACTGATGAAAAGATGGGGACAGATGTTGTTAGTCAATAGGGAAATACCAAGCCTAAACATGAGATAAAACATATCTAAACAAACCCTTTATGTTAGCTCAGTAAGCTCATCTGTAATTTTGGAGCAAGAGGAGGGTTCATTCTTCTAATGCTGTGCACCTTAGGAAGGTATCTTTTTGCAGATCCCAGCATAGTCGGTGCTTCCAAAGGAAGAACCTTGGCCTCAGATGGGAAGTTCATACAGACTGACTGTAGGAAAGCAATCCTGCAATGAGGAGCCATAGTAAAATGGCTGAAGTGGAAAACCTTGTGAGACACAGGCATGTAGCTTTAAGATGCAAGATCTGCCTTTCGTCAAACCACAGACAGAAACGATTCTCCAGGGAATGGATTTTCTCTAATGTGGGAAAAATTGTTATATCCATTGCCATTCTAGTGATGTGCCAAAATGCTGAATCCCATGATGGTGGAAGCCATATGAATGCTTAGAAGGATTGCATCCAGCTTATAAATGGACTAAAGGTTAAAAAATAGTGGAAATTCTCTGGTAAGATTGTATGGAGCAGTTTTGAATAAAGCATTTCTGTTGACAGCAGCAAAATTAGACACATATCAGAAGGCTCTACTTCAGATATTTTTCTGACCCTGGGTAGCTACCATTTTACTTTCTGCTGTTTTACTTCCTAAAAATCCTTTGTCTGCCCACATCTGTGATCCATATGCTTTTATTGTACTGGAATTTCTGGTGGTTCAGCATTTAGTTAATATAGATCTGATAAGAGGAAAAAATGACAGCTGGCCACCAAGTCCACACTGAGTCTGTGGGTGTTTAGTGCCTGTTCCCATTTGTTTCACCACTCCTCCATAGAAAATGTAACCTTGGAGATTAAAACACCACCTTTGAAGGGACTTACAGAGATACAGTGGGTTTTCATATTCCAGTGAGCAGTAAGAAAAAGAAAGATAATACAATGTTTTGATTAGGGTTTGACTTTTTTCATGCTCTTTTGAAAATATGTTGTTGCTTAGATTAAGGCTCTGAGGAACAGAAGCCGTGACAGTTCTTCTAAAAAGAAACTTTTTTAACTTCACCTACAGAAGTTTGACATATTGCTCTGTTGTCATTCATGGAATATGGCTCTGGAAAGTATTTTGCTGCAGAGCTAGTGAAGCTGACTACTTTTTCAAGTTACAGTATAGCTGAAGAAAAACGGCACTTTGGTCTCTTTCACATGATACACATGATAATGGTGTCATAACTATGACAAAAATATTGATTGGAATTATCAAAAGACATCAGAGTTTAAAAGGCAGTCGCTTTTCCTAGTTTTCTTGAAATATGTAGGTCAGGCTGATATTTATGGAAGCATCTTTTTCTGAGCATGGCACTCATCTTTGCTATGTTAGATGGCTTTTTGGAGATGCAGGTGTATTTCATGATGCAATTCCTCAAGATTATTGGTTTTGGGTCAGAAGCAGAGAGATTTGCTAGGGCACACCTGCTCACCAAGGCTGCCTGGAAGTGTCAGACTCTAAGATTGATATTGTTTTACCTGAAGCTGTGAATTCTGTAATTATTCACCTTTTCCACTCCCTGTGACACAAAGAAAACAGTTCTAGATTTTAGATTCTACCCTCTTGAGACTAAAGAGAAATGCTAGAGTGGGAAACACACTAGGGAAAAAAGTACTGAAATAATTTACTGTAGTCTGTAGTTGTCACTGGCAGAAGAAAATCAAATATATATCCTATAGCAAAGGGCTGTCTGCCACAAGAGATAGTACTTCATAAAAAGGGTGAAAAGTGAGTTCCTCAGCAGAACTTTCCTAGTCCATGTCTTAAAAACAGTCTGACACACAGCTTATGCCCCCTGTTTTTTGAAAGCACCCTGACAGTGCTCTCCATAGTGAAAAGGCACTTCAGAAAAATAGAATAATCCATCTGTTAGTTATGAAGGATTTTGTAGACCTTTACAATGCAATAAAATGTAAGTACAAGAAGGTAGACTGTCAAACATACTAGCATTTCTAGGCATGAATTGACAAAATTCTGGCTGCTGTTGTGTGAGCTTTGTTGCTAGATGTGGTGTTGTTGTTTTTTTTTTTCTTCATTACAAAGGTGTCTTGGGAAAATATTTCCCTTTTTTTTCCCAATTGAAACTACAAGTATAGCGACTGATTCTGGATTAGACTCATGCTTAGAAAGCAGTGCTGGGTACTAGACTTTTTTCCTTTCACAATTGCAGAGAACATTGCTGACAGAGCAAGGTGCCTCATAGGGTATCTGTTTGTAATTTTGTTATGCTGGATTTGTTTGTTTGCCTGTACAGGTATAAATGTTCTGCTCAATAATCTTTAGTTCTCTAACTGTTAATTGAGGAGAATTTCTAAATGGGCTGCAGAAATAACGCAGTATTAAAAATTCTTGATTGAAATGTACATTATCACCACATTTTTATATTATTGTAGATATATTTGGGGAGTGTATGTCTAGAATTGTAACAGAGATAGACATTACTTAAATACAGATATAGTGCAGTGTGGGCCAAGAGCCAGAAAAATCTTTCTGTCAAAATAAGGACTTTGAAATGAGGTTAAGTGAATGCTCAGTGCTCTTATACTTTGGGATAGCGTCAATTCCCTTTGATCTACTTTCACATAATATTTCACTTAAACTCGTCCTAACAGTATCCTGGAGTTTAGTAGAAATCTACAGGAAGATCAAAACTAAATGTGGAGAACTATAGCCGGGTTTGTACCTAAAGGTAATACTTTGTTAATACTGCAACCTTGGAATAAATTTCAGGACTACATTGTTAATACTGAAGGGCAAAACTTGTTCAGGAAGGGCAGGTATCCCAGCTGGAAAGAACTCACACTGTATGTGAACAATGTTGCCTGCATTCAGAAAATGCTGATAAATATCTGAGTAACCAGAGGGTGTGTCAGGTGATGCCTCTGTCACTTCAAAAATGTAGCAAGCATCTGTAGGAGATGAAGGGAATAAGGTGGACACATTGCATTCGGCTTTAGAGCTTGGCAAGGAGCTGGACAGTCTCCTTCCTGCTAGGTCTTCAGTCTTCATGCTAAAAAAAGAATAGCACCATTCTAAGGAGACAAATCATGTAAGCAGTCTTGTAAGCTGATAAACCACAAACTTGTCTGCTGGGAATGCAACTCTGAAATGACAAACTTTTATGTCTTGAGTGTACTTTAATGCTTTCATGTGTAAATTCAAATGAAGGTGTTAACTTATCTCTTCCACAGAATAAGAGAACTTTTTCCCGTGGCTTGTGAGTGGGTTAATTATGATGCAAGCTTTAAATAACTTAGAAAATATATCCTGACAAGGTTGGGCTGGCTGCTGTTAGTTACTTTAAATTATTGGTTTTGCTATGTGAAACACTAACACACTTGACTAGTAGTAAACACTGGAAGCTTTGGATCTCAGTAAGTTGTCTACTGCAGTGCCAAATGGCTAGAGCATTTTTTTGGAAATGAAAGCAGTTTTAAGTATGGGGACATAAGCAAGATGGTTATCCTTCCTGTTTACAGTTGCTGTATTTGTGGGAAATAACATTTCAATCCTGAATAAGATGTTGCTTGCTCTAACAGTTTGAGAGTGTTACATGGCTCAGGATACTCATTAGGCAGATCTAAATACTCTATTTGTATTTGTCTTTAACCAGAGTTTTTCCATCGTTGGTATGGTCAAATTAGATGCTTTCATCCTTTACTCATGGCAACAGATACTCCTTTTCAGGATTACCTGAATTTTCATCTTATTTTAAAAGCAGAAAATCTTAATTACTTCATGTTATTTCCTTGCAAATATCCTGAAGGCTAACAGGAGAGCTAATGCAAAGGTCTTCTGCTTATGGCTCTTAAGAGACTCATCAGCTTTATAAGCATTTGGCCTGGTCAGAGTTTCTGACTGTAGAGATTTTTACAGGTTTATACCCGTTACACATGGGAAATAACCAATATAGCTCATAGTTACCACCCAGATGGAAACCTGTAACAGCCTGATCTCTATTTTTGCTTGCTGAGTTTCAATATTTTGCGTATGATTTCTTTGAAGCAAGGATTTATGATAAAGAAGGTGAGTTTCACTAGTATTTAAGATTCTAAAACTGACTTACCAGATATTTAGCAAATATTATAACAAAAAGAACATAGAAAAGCTGAAAAAGAGTTCCTTCCAAAATTGACTGTTGGATGTTGTGTTGGTGGCACCACGAGTTTCTCCTCTCAGCTGATCCCTGCAATTTTGTAAACCTGTCTTTTCATGTATCTTCTTGTTATTATCTACTTATGAAGTAATGTTCATTTTTCTGCTGAGCTGCTTTATTTGCCCTTATGTGTGTCTCAAGTGTTGCATAGTAGCATCCTTCTGACTATTTACATTATAGATTGGGAATTCCTGTGTTTCTGTCATTGGCCTACCCTGTGGTAGGACTGCTCCAGGTGTCTTAACATTTTGTTAGTTTGTAGAAATGGCTGCTGTTCAGAAGCACTGGCACGCCTCCTAACAAAGTTTAAACAGTGCTTTCTTGTCAGAGCTTAGCTCCAGTCTTTTTGTAATCTATTTCTGTCTTCCTCAATGAGACATAGCATGTGGCATTTGGTAATTGACTTACAGTAAAGCTTTATGCTTAACACAATCACTTGGAATTCTGTGTCTTCCCTGCTCATGTCAATCCTGACACCATCACGTTTCTGAGGCATTCTTTAGCAGGCTTTTCCAGTGAACTGCTGAGTCAGAGGGATTTTTACAATCACAAGTAAGAAAAGAATCCGTGTTTGCCCTTTATGCACCCTAATGTCTAGGGAATAATTCATAGTGTTTACTGCTACTTGTCCCTACTGCTGTCCACAAAAATATGGAGTCACACAACTACCCTGCAATGTATGAAGTAAATAATGTAAAAAGAATAGTTCTGCATTGACCTTTTCATTTATAATAACCTTCTCACAGTAATAGATACAGAGATGTGGGATACAAATGTCATTTCTCTTCCTAGATTTGTCCTTTTAAATATGCACACTCAGTGTGTCTTTTTTATGTCATCAGGAAAAAGGAGTTTATGGCCTTTCACCTCGGTTTCTTCTAAGAGCCGGAATCAGGAGGCTGAACTGACTGACCTATTCAGTACCAGAGAATTCATAGCACATAGATTTTCTGGCCTGTTTATGTGGCTGTGTGGTGAAAGCTGATGTTGCCTGGCAGGGTAGTAATAAAGTATTTGTGATGGAGATGTCAAACCAAGCTCATAATTCTGGTCTATTCCCAAAATGCAGAAGCAGTTTATTTTGGCTGAGTTAAGTGGTATCCTGTTACCCAAGGAAAAGGCTCTGGAATTGATTAACTGCACACAAAGACTTGGTCTGTGTGGATTTTCATTAGGAAGGAACGCTTCATCTTACAGATTTCTCCATTACTTGCCTTCACTTGCTGTGAATGACATATGCACACCCAGTTTTGCTGTAAAAATAAAAAATTCTTTTGTCACAGGTGTATTGCATTTAAACTGATACTTTTTTCAACATGTATTTTAAGTGCAATCTACTTCTCTCCTGTATCTATAATAATAAATTTACATAGCTTAAAAAGCAGCTATGTCAGGCTGGGCCGTCCTTTTCAGTTGAGGCTGTGGATAGAGGTAGGCAGCACCTTGTTAAGAAGTAACAGTTTAGCATGAAAAAAGCAAAATTAAAAGCATCTTAGAATAAACAGTAAGTTTAGTTCATAAAAGGAACAAAATATTTCAGTAGGTTTAATGTTAGGGTGGGGCCATGGCAAAACCAAGATACTGCTGTTGGATCACTTCTCTTTCCCTTCTCCACTCTTGCCTTTATCAGTTGCTGTATTATTTGCATATTTAGAAATGTCAGAGACAGCCTTTAGATGCTGAGTGATTAGCTGCTGCCTTAGAATTGTTTCCTGTAAGGCTTGGTTTCTGCTTGACCGTGAAATACTTGAACTCATTTGAGCCAGAACTCCTAAATATAATGTTTGAAAGTGAAATTCTGACTTTGGTTCCTAAGATACTTGGGTTCCAGCCTTGACTTTTTGAAATACATGCACTCTGCAATTTTTCAAAAACTGTTTGAAGATGTACTAAGATTTGAAATTATTACTTATTTTTATAGTATTTTTATTATGTTTCAAGTCAGGCTTAAATTTTTTCCACGCTTCATATTTAATGACACCATATTATTCAGCACATTTTCATTACAGATTTTCCAATTAAATAATTTGTCTTAATAAAAACAGAAGGCACATTATTTTTAAAGTACAAAATACCCCAGTGTTGGGATCCTGGGGAGCACTGAGGTGTTACATATCTCCATGAGCGAGCATGCCCTCTTCCACCCTTTCTATATGTTTCTTTCATTTGTTGCTCACACCTGGAGATTTCTGCAGACCCTGCTCTCAAAAGAGTGTTCTTTTAAGTTGTTTGCAAGTGTCAAGTACTCTGGCATTCTGCTGAGGTAGTCTCTGTTCATTTGTTCATAATCCTGTTCAAGGATCTAGGCTCTGACTTTATATATTTGTGTTTCTGACATATCAGTGGTATGTATCTAATAATGTGGAAGCTCTAATGTTTTCTGGCTTGTAATGCAGTGACTTGGGAGCCGGAAGAGTGCAGGCAGGATTAATGCTGTGTGAATGCAAAGTCTTGGGGAGATAACAAAAAATGGACATTTCACCAGAGACTGACTCATTTGTCATATATTTGAAAGGGCATGGGAAGAAATTGGGATTGAAGTAGTGCAGCAGACCCTTACTTATTAGCCAAAAAGAGGAGAAAAGATCTTATCCAGCAAGGGTGCACAAGATTGTATTGCATTTTAGTTACTGACGGGAAGTGATTTTTCTTAAACCGAAATTGCAAAGAAATCATGAAGAAGGGCTTGAAGGTTACTCAAGTGTGAAGCCTGTTCATGCAACATGACTAATAAATATTCTGTAAATATTTATACCAGTTTAATGTAGTCTTAAACTCCAATATCCTGAAAGTAATTGGTTTTTTACAAAAGAATATGAGTAAATTCTTTGAGCAAATTCTTTCGCCACCCATAGTCTTGTCTCTCTTGTGGGTGCTGGATTTTGGCTGATCCCATACTATATTCATGCATGTGCCTATGATTTGCACATTGCTGAGGAGCATTTTATGGCTGTGGGGCTTTTTTATTGTTACTTGTGGAAACCAGAATTGCCTTGTAGTAGTTTTTATTTTGCATTATTGAGAAGCAGATGAATTAATTGACAACCTGTAAATTTGTTTTAGGCTTTTGATGGCTTCCCCCCATAAACCATTAAAAATTCTCTCTTGTTCTGTGGAGATTCATTTTCAGCCATGCCCACTGTCCTCCTGAAATACTGCTTGGAAGAAATGAGGAACCATGCATTCCAAAATCCCAGAACAACAGACTCCTACATTTTTTATTTATGCCCTGATGTGTTAGAAACTGGCTATGTTTTTTACAAGCATGCACACAGTTGGAAGGGATTGCAAGGATCATTGAATCTATCTCCTGGCCCTGCACAGGATACTCCAAGAGTCATACTATGTGCCTGAGAGCATTGTCCAAATGCTTCTTGAACTCTGTCAACTTTGCTGCTGTGACCATTCCCCTGGGAAGCCTGTTCCAGTGGCCAAGCCTTTTTTCTAGTTCTCTGAAATGGATTTCTTTTGGAATTGCAGAGCTTGTTTCTAGGAAAAATATTTTTGACCTATTTCAGTGTTTGACACTGTCAGTCTCAATTTCTCCTTTCAGTTTTTTCATAGCTTTACTGCAAACAGTGTTCCTATTCTGTCTCCCAGTTCTCTGTTTTCAGTTTCAGATATGTGTTGGCTATTATGCCCTCTTATAGCCGAATGCTTCTTATGCTATTAATTATTGTTGTTCAGATTTTTTTTTCTTAGCTAAATTCTGCGTTCATATCATTTATTATAGGAGTACTACTAATGTTTCCTTAGCTAAGAATCTCAGGAAATGGGGCATATAACTCAATTACAGCAGTCTCTTTAAAAAAAAAAATAAATAAAAAAGAAACCACAGCCCCACTATAAATGTACTACAGTCTTGAACTGGAATTCTCAACTTTTTATAAATAAAATGAGTTTTCAGAAATGTAGAAGAAAGTGCAACATTAATGATGGTGCTTTTGAGTGGTTTCTGAGCTTGAGGAAAAATAACCAATGGAAGGCATTTCCTCTCTTTACCTGAAATTGTGTGAAATTCTCCAGCTGTGTGTATTTTCCTTGGGAATGATGCTGAATAACAGCCTTCTAATACAGTATAGTTGAAATATAGTTGAAATGAAAAATTGATAGCTACTGTTGAGACATCACGTAGTCCATTTATCTGTGATACCTATTATCCCAAACAGCTAGGGAACCTGATATTGTCAAGGAAAACTGCAATTTAATTTCGCACATCCACAAAAAGGTTTTTAGAGCTAGAATTAAAAGTGGGTAAGCCACATCTCTACTATCAGACTTTTCAGAATTTTAGAAGCAAGATAGCACGTAAGCATCCTGTCATCGAGTGGATTAAAGCATCTGCTGCAGATTGTATCCTACCTGAACATGGACAGCTTTTTGAATGGGAGAGTAATAGATCATATCTTCTGCTTTTTAAACAGTCAATAATCTCATCCAACTAGATTATTCTGCCCCAAGCTTCAAATTCAGCCTCTTCTGCTCACCACCCTGCTAATGACTGAGGTTTCTGGAGTAGCTCTCAGACTGATGGCAAGGCTTCAAATCCACTGATGGCAATGAGTGATTGATGGCGGTGCATCAAATCTGTTTGAGATATACAGATAAAGCTGACTACAATGCCTCTATTTTCTTCATGGAAGCTGATTCTTTAATCTAAATTTTGACTGTTGTAATGAATCATACAAGATCTTGGCACAGACACAAGAAGTACTGATATCCCTGCTGTTTGACTGTTGCATTAGACCAGTTTTGTCATGAAATGCAAGCTAGGATTGTTTTTGCTCTTCGTGAGACCACATACAGGAGGTGCAAAACCAACCAGGCCTTTTATAGTGGTAAAAGTGTAAATGGCTTTTATGTTACATCTTGTTAGAAGATATATACATGCAGGATGGTTAGTGTTGTAAAAAATATGTTTTCAATAGGTTTACCTTTTTTTTCTTTTACATATGTCTTTCATTGTACCTTTCTGCTTTTTAGTTGACCATATCTAATTTTAGGATGCGTCTCATTTGATAGGTATCAGTTTTCCTTTCAAGTTGAGTAATGTGTTATCTCAATGGCACTTCACTCTTTCAGCTAGCATGTTTCACTGGGAATGTCTGGTTGGGTTTGGGACTGTATTGTTTGTTTGGTTTTTTAAAACATTCTCTAAAATCTTTAAAGCAATTCATTATGTTTGCCATCAAGCACAAATTAATGTTGAAAACCCATGTTTTCCTGCAAACAAATAACATGTAGCTTTGTCAAAATGGCAGGCCATACAAAATCCAGTAGCTGAAATCTTTCAATCTGGCTGTTAGTAGGATTAACTGACAAATAATACATTTAGTTGATCCAGAAATCCTGATGTCTGTACACTGTATGAAATCTACTTTTGATGAACTGCCCAAATTTACATTGAATAGTCAATAGTTTGACTTGTAAAGACTTTACATTACCTGACAACGTCTAGGTTTCAATTATTGTCCTGACTTTGCGTTGGTTAAAGTTCTCATACACTTCTCTTAAACAGAATCAAATTAATTCTTAAAATATCTTTACTAGTTTTTAATAAAAAAAAACATGGAGTGTTTTTCTTTTTGAGTGGGAAAATGCTTTTGAAATCTATGTTACCTTTGAGCAAGGGACAGAGACAGACAAAGGTATAGATGGGTATATGTATATTTGGCAATGTCATAGCTGGGTTGCTTCACTTCACTGGTATTTTGCTCTTGAATTTCTTGCTTTTCCTTCAAATCTCTTCCAGAGATCGATATTGAGCGTTGTGTTCGCGAGTCGATCAACCTGTTCCGCTGGACGCCCAAGAGCGCCACGTACCGGCAGTACGCGCAGCCCCCGCGGCCGGCCGCCGACAGCAGCGCCAGGAGCTCTTCCCTGTCCTGCTTCTCTGCAGACTACCAGGAAGCTCCTCGCAGTGACCTCGTAAGCAACAGGGGAGCTGCAGCTGGGAGGATTGTTCCGTTTATTCAGATTGCGTGTTTCTCCTGCCTCTCCCAATTCCTGCTCCTTCAGTTCTCTTACAGCAGCACACCTATGTCCACGGCTCACCTGCAGAACTTTACCATAGGAGAAAAGCAGTGGAAAGAGCAGTGTGCCAGTGAGAAATAGGTAACTGGAAAGTGATGCAAGCAGTTCTGGCTGCTTTTTCCATCTTGGCATGTCAGGTAAAGGATATGGCACACATTACTCTGAGAGTTTAGTAGGTGCGTTATGCCTGGTTTTATCTTGGCAAAGAGTAACTAGTAACTAAGAGAATACCTGCATTAAATAGATACCCAGTTTAGCAAAATTATTTTCCTCCTCTCTCTCTAGTAAAATCTAATGGCAGTTTCTCTTGACAGTTGCATTATCTGAATACAGATGATTTGAAATTTTTCCTTTCCTTCCTCTTAACACTATAAATCTAATTAGTCTCTTAAAATTAAATTTGATTTTGTTAGGGTTATTCTCCTTCCAAATTCTCCTACAGTCATTTCCTTCATGAGCATTCCAATAATCTGGGAAGTATATATCAACCTGCTATGTCTATTTGGTGAATTGCATTAGGTTTTAGTCTTTCCATTTGTTTTTCCTCCTAACTACTAGGAAACTAATGTTGTTGTCATTCAAGTGAATTTTTACTTTTTAGTCCTTAAACTGGAGCTTGATGTTGAGTAATTTTCTTGGTTTTTACTTTAGTTTTTATTTTATTTCTGTTGTAATTTCTGGAAGCCTTCGCTACAAATCCAGGACTGCAAGTGCAGACATGCAAATGAAGAACAAAAGGAAACTTGAAAGATCTTACAGGATTTAAGAAACAATAGGTGAATCTAGAAAGGCAATGGTGAAGAAAAATTAAATTCTAGGGGAATACTCGTTGTCATCCAGGAACTGTAGCCAGCACAACTGCTGCTGTGCTGCTCTGGAGATATGTAGAGAGGCTTTCTGAAGGAGTCAAGGGCAGAACTTTCATAGAGTAATTCAGATAGGGTCTCCTAAGGTCATCTGGTACAAATTCCTGCAGAAAATGTGTCCAACACTGAATTCAGGTGGGGTTGCCCAGGGCTTCGATCCATCAGATCAAGAAAACTTCCAAGGAAAGTGTTCAGTCTCTCTTGGCAGTCTGGTCAGATATCTGACAGTGCTACCAGTGAAAATTATTTGATGTATGTGCTAGCTTTCCTGAATGTTATGGCAAAAGAGTAAAGAAACAATTCTTATGATTTCTAAGCATTTGCTTGTGCCTTAATGTGTCAGAGCACTTGGATATAGCAAAGAGGGAGATGGGAGAAATCAGCCCTGGTCTGCTGAACTAACAAACAGTGAAAAGATTTGTATTTATAACAGAGAGAAAAATCTTTATTTCAGATCAAGCAAGTTTTTTTCAGTAGTCTTCCATTTTCTGAGAAATGTTTTGGATGGGTTTTTTTCCTGATAGTGTTTTTGTTTTCATACCAGAAGTTGTATTTGTTTATAAAGCCAGTAATTAGGCTCATCCATCCCCCAAGTTCCAAGAAATTAAGCAAATGTTTTCAGTATGTTAAAGAGGAGACAAATAAATATTAGAACTTCTATTGACTTCTCTTTCATTTCTAGTTCTGTTTGCCTAACAGAAAAGACCTCTTTATTTACTGCAGTGCAGCTGAAGGTTTAACATCTTTGAACCATAAGTATGTTGGATCTTTTGGTTACTGCTGTATTTTGGCTTTTAGCTCATTATATGAAAGAGAGCTGTATAGGTTCAGGGATCTATACAGAAATATGTAAGCAAAGAGGAAATTAATCTCTTGAACACAAGAAAGACTATACATATCTTAAATTATAGTCTGTAAATGTCTTGTTTGCCTCATGTGCTGTATTTTTGTGTGTCAGATTTTGAGACAGATACAAGTCAAGTATGTTATGATTCAGTCAGGAGCCATAGATCAGACTTGGAAAGTCCTGTGTAACATGAGTCCATAACAAGCTACACCTCACTAGTGACTGTACTTTTGGATGTTTGTCTTCATAAAATGACACTTCTCAGGGATTAGAGCAATATTGATAAAAGCTAAATTGAAATTATTGGTGGAATATACTATTTACACACAAAGGTGGTGTGGTTTGATCTTTGGGGTTTTTTTTAACCTTAATCCTGAATTATCTCTTTCTTCAAACATGTCCTCTACTGGTGTTTGCTGCCATGGGGACACTTGTTATCTACTTAAAAGAGGTGAAATCTGAACTCAGTCTTTAGTACACATAGTATCCTTTAATGGATTTTCTAAAACACCATTGTGTCCTTACTCTGCAGTTTAGTTCCTAAAAAAATAACTTTTCTGTTTCCTTGCCTATTTAGTTGGTCATTCTTTGGACAAGGACTTTACACTACATTTCCATCTCCAGTTTTATATTTGTGGGTCACCTCTGTATTTGAAAGTGGGTAGAATACAAAACAATTCTTTTTGAAGAAACTTGTGGGTTTCCTTCTGAAGGTAATTTATAACTTCTTGAAACATTAAATGTTTAGTGTTTTTAATTGTAAACACCAGCTGTCTCTTACCTCTCTGTTTGTATTTTCTTTCTATGCTGCTTCAGTTTATTTCTTAAGTGCTTTTTATTGGCAATTCAAATATTTGTGTGTATCTGTATGTTACTGTGCTTTGGTTAATAATAACAGGAGAATATTTCCCCTCTGGGTGTGCAGTTTTTTCCCCTAAATCAGTAGTCAGTAAAACAAATCTGCTTTTTATCACTAGCATTTCCTTTAATGGCATCTATTTACAACTTTGAAAATAGGCTTGGGTGCTCTCTTTTTTCCTCCTGGACTTATGTGTTGCTTAATCTTTTACTCTTTCAGCCAGTAAGCATATTTTTACTGAGATAAAATCTCAAGGAGGAAATAGTTTCAGAGAGAATGAATGTGCATCTTGAGTGGGTTTGTATTGTTTATTTTGAGTAAGATAAAACGTCAAAAATAACAATGGAAAAAACCCTTTAAATTCACTACTGAATTTACATTACAATCTAAGCAATTTTGTGTCGGTAATTTTTCTTTACCATGGTTGATTTTTTTTCTTCTTACTCTTCCTGAAACTTACTTTCATACCCTGGAAATTCCTGAAGTATTTTTCCTGAATGTCTTGGAGTCACAGAGAGAAATAACACTGTAATATAACAATTGTCTGCTTGTATCTGTATCTCCATTATTATACATATGGTAGATATAGATTCTCTACAGCTACTTCTATAATTCTAAATAAAAAGGAGAAAATGTTGCAGCTTCTCCATCAGTATCTGCTCACATGTGGCGGGTGAACTCACAGAAATCCAAAGACTGATGCAATTGCAGCTTTGCCTTCTTCTTCTACTCCTGGTTCTCTTTGCAAGGGTGGGAGCTCCTGAGAGGTGTTGAGGAATGAAAGCATTCAACTGGAGGAAAGTCTACCAGATTATTATTGATCCTTGCAGTGATTTAAATGCCAACAGTTCCAGTTTTTTGTTTTTGATGAAGTAGTAGAAATACTTAAGCAGCAACATGACTCAGTGTTTTGATCAAGCAACACAAATACAAAAAACATGTTTTTATCATAAATAGTATGAGTAAATTTTCCTGATGATAACTTTTCTTTGCCAGTAATTAAGGATAGCTTGTGTAATAGACTTCCAACAGATGGAAATTCAGGCCTATTTGTCATACAGCAACACTCAATTGCTTCTGAGTTCCTGTGTGCACCTAGAAAGCATTTGTCCATAAAAATATATTGGCTAGGTTTATATAAAGTCATTAAATAACTGATGTATAAATACATTTATTCTTCAGAGAGAAGCATGGTCAGTAGTGGCTACCAATACTTCTGTTTCAGTGTACAAGCTAAGAAGTATCTGTGTGATGCTCATGTTTTTGTAGTGGCTGTTACTTATATTCTGCCTACAGGGTCTTCTGACTGCCTTGACCCATTTCAGGTTTCTTTTGTCTTCTGTTTTTGTGTGGATCTTAGTTTTCTTTTCCTCCATTGTTCTTGCACTTAAGAGAAAGCTCTTACTCAAATTTGTCTTTAGTTCAAATTGTGCAAAGCATTAACTGATCAGGATCTCAGTTAATGCTTCTAATTTATTTTATATTTGCCTTTGATGCTTCTGTTCTTCTGGTTGTAGCTGCCAACAGCTTGAGAGAGAAGCTGGGGTTATTTGTCATGTTTTTAGAAGAGTCGGTTAAAATGCACTTTTTATGTCGCTCTCTTGTGAGTGAAAAAGCAAATTGCTGTTTAATTAGGCATAAGCCCATCACATTCTGGCAAATGCTTTAGCAATTGTTGCAAACTTCCAAACTTTCTCTGTTTATTGGATTTTTTTTGATACTCATAAGCCAGGCAGCGAGCTACCAGGAAGTAGAGAGTGTAAGGAAACCTCTGCTTCCAGAACTTTGGTTCTGCTGTTTAAATTATGTAAAGGAAGCCATATTTAGCACCTTGTCTACTCTTGCTGGTTTTTAAAATCTGTATTTATTTTTCTATGGTTTTAAGACTTTTTTCTCATAGAAGATGAGGCATTAAATTACCAGAGTGAATAAAATACAAAATATAAGGCTCAGGAAATAATTTATGTTAAATGTTAATTCAGAAGTTTCTAATGAATGTTGTAGGTGTTGTTTTTTTTTAAAGTTTTAATACAAATTGCAGTTATTTAAATTGAATGCAAAGTCATTGAAACATTGTACTGCTTTGTTGAGGCAGAATTAAAAGAATATGTTTGTAATGATCTAGATACTATTTATATGAGACTGTAATAGTTTGTGAGACAGTCACTCTAGATCATACTTAAGGATTCTAAGCTTGTTTTGCACAGTCTTGGTTTTATGGTCTCCCTGGGATGTGTTCATCTGCTTTGAATGTAAATGGGGCATTTGGAGCAGCCAGAGCACTTTCTGCTGCAGCCTTAGGCTTAGGTTCTGGATTCACTGATTGTCCACTAGTACTTCTTCAAAAGCCTTTGTGATTATACCCACTTTGAAGTTGAAAGCTGGATGCATTTGACCTTTTAGACCTTTCACAATTGGGATTCCATAACTGATTAACAAATGTGAAGAGGGGGAAAGGGTAATTGTAAAATTATTTTTTTTTTTTTAATCTAGCTGGTTCTTTCTTCATCTTGTAGGAATGTTCTTTTTAATTTTTTTCCCAAATTGGAAATTGTTTTAAAATCAGATTCTAGTAGAATATTAGGAAATAATTATACACCTCTGTGTTTTAGTATTTTTCAGGCTCTAGTGGTCCTGATTTGAAATCTGGCTAGCTGATTGAAGACACAGTTGTTATTTTGTTTCTTTTACTGTATTTTACAGCTGACTCCGTTTATCTTTGAGAGGGAGTGCTACAGTGGAAATAAGTTATTTTGGCAACCAAAGCCAAACTCAGGTTTCCTGAGTGACAGTTTTATTTCATACCTTGTTAAACTATCCATATTTTATTTTTTTAAAAATAGTGGTCTGCATCTAAAAAAGGGAAAATGAAAGAGCAGTGCAGCGTTTATGTAAATTTACTGTAGGAGAGAAGTAACAGTCAGAATAACCCACTGAGTGTGTTAAAATATGCTTTAGGACCAGCACAGATCTAAATAGCTTAATGCTTCATTCAGCTTCTGGTAAACACAATTAGATACTGCAATGAGGAATTATCCACTTGATGTTACATTTTTTGTGTGCTTGTTGCATTAGACGCAATGGAGTTTGGGAGAAATTTTTGAAGTCAAGTTTTTTAGGAGAAGTAGACTAAAGGATCTTAATGGTTTGTCTCCCACACAAACATGCCCAGGTACACAGCTGTAGCTACCTCCTGCCACTCACAGCAACTCTAATTCCAGCTTGCAGCAACTCCTGTGTGTGCCATACACTGCTGCTGTGAAAGTTAGGTCTGAGAACACAGTGCTGTGTGCCTGTGCTAACACAAATTATTATTATATTATATTATATTATTATTATATAATTATTATATATTATTATCGTATTGTGTTATTATTAACACAAATTTCATGGTGTGGGGAAGAGGTGTATTATGTCAGCCTAAGGTGCCCTTTCCCTCTATTCCTCAGTCTTCTGTCCTGCCCTATTGGTTTTCTCACCATACGCCTCTATAGGAGCCTGCCCTAGGCTAGTCTTGAATTTAGGATTCCTCACATTCCTTCCTCAGTGCACCTCAGGCCAGGCTAGGTGCTGTATGTTTTCTCAGTTGAGTCAGGATGCAGTGACATCATGATGTAACTTTATTAGGAAGTGCAGCTGGAGGATAGAAAAGACTTTCTGAATGCAGCTCTCTTACCTGTGTGATGGTGTCAACACCTTCCTAATTTAGTAAAAGTGTTACAGCTCTGTATATATATTTACTCTTCTGACATTACTAGGCAGAAAAGTCTGATTATCAAATGTGTGTGACAGCATAGCTGGAAGAAGGAATCCGTACTTGTTGTAGAGTTGAGCCTGCACCAAAGTTTAGTCATGGAGCCCATCCTGAAAATGTGAATGAATATATTTTGGACTTATGGGAATAAGTATATCTGTTGATGACGATTTTCATATAGCTCAACAAAGCTTAGGCCCAGGTCTCTAAATGGAATGGTGCAGAAATCCAAGATTTATGTGAAAAGCACATACATCTTACAGGGTAACTGTCTGACTGACCATGTTCTCAAAATTTTTGTCAATTACTCAAATTCAGTACTCATCTTAATAGTCACCAGTTAAGGGAGAACCTGACCGAGCCTGTTTTGACAAGCTTCACAGTGGTAAATGACTGAAAATGTCCTAGAGCTGTGCTGCCATTGTTAATGCCAACCCAGAAAACAGGTATGTGAATAAATAGCAACAACAGATGGAATAAGTATATTGGCTAACTACAAGGTCTCTGAGATAAGTGATCACATTATGAAGGAAATTCCTCTAGCAGTTGCAGTATCAATTGAGATGTGTTATTAAATTCTGGTTGTTGTTTTTTGGGTTTTTTGGGTGTTTTTTTTGTTTTTTTTAAAGAGGGTAGGGAGATCTCTGTTTCCTAAAGATACTGTAATAATTTTTCTCAAATCAAAGGAATACAATTTCTTGTCAAGGACAGAGCATCTATCAAGAGGGGAAAAAAAGGGGCACTTGATAGAAAGCATTCAAGGCCAGCAAGATCATTTTTGCTCCTGCTTTTGCTTCAAGTTTCATTGCACATTAAGGTGTCCTGTGGGTACTTTCAGGCATAACTGGATTATGTCTCAGCTTTGTCTTTTGGAATAGTTCTATGCAGTGGTGAGCAGCATTTACCTTTTTTATCATATCAGCGGCAATTAGTGAGTTTGCAGCATGTTTGCCCTGCTGCATGCAGGAGAATATTGGTGTCTTCCAGCCCTGCTGACTCAGGTTATTCACTCAGTCATGTTACTCCATGACCTTTCCTTGTGTTTCCTTAGTAATGAGCTGGTTTGGCAAGCAGAGCTCACTTCCATTTTTTGTAGACTGCCTATGAAGTTGTGTGTGGACATTTGGAGGATGTTTCTGATGGGCAGTTGGCTGGAAGCTGCTGTTTGCACTTGCCAAGGTGTGAGATCTGAAGTAGAGAGCTTTGTGGGGGAGTCAGGATGGTGGAGAGGGTGGAAGAGTACAGCTTACAAAGTGAAAATGGAGCAAACTTAACTAGGAAGTGGAGAGAGGGAGAGAGGGAGCACAGGGAAGGTAAACACCAATGTCTTGACTAGGGAATATGAGAATCAGAATATGATGGCTACAGAGGACTGAATATAAGTGTAAGCAAGAATCAGTTTGCTAGACAGATTGTGTAGAGAATAGTGGCACTCAAGTGTTGAACAATTGTAGAAAAGAGTTCTTGAAGTCCAGAATTTTGGCTGTTCCTCCTTTATAAATAGTCGCAATTGAACATCAAAAAACACTGAAGCCTTTTTTTACGACCCTTTGCTAGTAACTGTAATAAAAATGGTGGGAAGGGCAAGTGGTGAGCTTAAACCATTATCTTACAAACTTTTTAAAAATGTTTTCGTAGTCTTATTTCTTGTACATGTATATACTGATTTCAGAAACAGTTTTGAAAAATATGAAATTTTTCATCTTTCATGAAGCAAATTCTTCATGAAGCACCTTGACAGTTTGAGTAGAGTATTTTGCTTGAACTCCAGATTTTAATTATACTGACTTTCAGGCTGAAGTTCCTAGTATATTAAATAAACTGCACTAAGTTTTGCCGGCTTCAAAGACGAAGGGGAGAAACGCTGCATCTATTCAGATAAAGCTATCCTTTCCATGGATAGAAAGTTCCTTTATAGCTTCTCTGTTTATCAGATGGGACTGTTAAATTCAGGTTCAGCAGAACTAAAGATCCTTGGCTATTTTCTCAAAAAAAAAAAAAAAAAAAAAAAGTGTATCTCTTCATTTAATAGCCATGATGAAATGCCTGTAAGAGATTACAGGCTAATGGGAAAAGAGATAGGAGCTGTGATTTTACCAGCCTCATGTTCTGGAGTGCTTTAATCTGAAACTTGGCTTCTAAATTGAGAATGGTTAAGCAGCTTTAATTCCTAATATTTTAAAAAATAATTAAGTTCTTAATACCTATTTATTCTTATTAAGAGCAGTAAAAGCATATGGATTAGCAATTCCCACGCCTATTTGAAAATTAATGGGGTGAGAAGAATAAGTGCTTTGAAAGTAAAGAACATAGGGTGTTGTCAGAGAAACTTCTGGGCAGCAAGGAGACTTCAGACTTCAGCTTAGGTATTGCTTAGGTATTAGCTATTGCCATCCTGCTGATTTAAGCAGTTTTCCCTGACAAACAGTTGCCTATAGCTCAATAGTCTAAAGCAAGATTCATGCTTGTAGTTAGAATATGCTAAAATAAGTTTCTCTTTGCAGGAAAACAGATAAAGCAACTTAAATAGTAAGCTCAGTATCCTAGCACATGTAGACTTGTGCATAAATGGATGTGTGAAAATGTGTCTTTTTGATAATTTTTAAATTTCCTACGTAATGGCAGCAAGTATATGAGTATGCTGTGTATATGAGCAGTTCTCAATTTCAGTATTGCCAGTATACAGTTTCTTACACAATTGCTGAAACACAAGTTTGTAACTGGACTTTTAACTTTAGCACCTTCTGGCACTGTGCTTACAGTAGAGCTTTTGCCTTTTTTAAGAAAGAGTGTGGGTTTTTTTAGAAAGTATGTACCATGTCTGCCTTAGAAAAGAATAAATAGATCACAGCAGGAAGATAGTTGAAAGGAAGAAATAAGCATTTTATGTATGTGATAAGCTTTTAAGGTTTTTTTTAGCTTTTCCCAGTGGTTATCCTGGCTTTTTTTTTTTTTTCCTATTTGTCTTGTCTGTACTTTCTGTAGAGTATTACTAGCATGGGAAATTTAGGTTGCGAGATAATCATTATGCTTCATTGTTTAAAACAAAAAAAATACAGATGATAAGTTCAACAGGATATTGCGAGTAGCTGTCCTGAAATGCGCCTACCTGCCACTTAATGTAGCTGAAATCAAAATCTCATTTGCATACTACACCCTATAAACTTTTTCTGAGTGCAGCTAACCTAACTTAAAGGATTTGGTTTACAGTGAACCCTCTTCCTTCCTTCACCTACTTTTCCTTCTGGCTCTTCCCAGCTGGAAAGCAATGCCTGCAATGACATAGTAAAGCCTAAACAGGGAATTGAAGCAAATAGTCCTGATAGATGCAAAGACTCCTGTCTAAAATGTCAGCCTGTGTCTTGTACCTCTCCATGCTGAGGTAAAGAGGGTAAGCACTGAGGGGATGCACAACAGTTGCAACACTGTTGTGTAGAGTAGGAAAGGTGTTAAAAGTTCAGAAGAATCTGCAAGATTTGTGTGTTCAGTGAATGTGGCAGCCTGAAGAGCTGTCTCAGCTCAAATCCAGTTTCTGTAGCAGCTTCTTGCAGTTTCAAAGTATCTGTAGCAGGATGGTATCTATGAAGATGAGGTGTGAGGATAGGGTAGATGGATTGACAGCTTGATGTTAACCATGTTTGGTTTGTGCAGACTGACAGTTCATTAGAAAATTACTGTGAGAAAGAGCCCAAGATGAAATATAGTTGTTACCAGATACAGCAGATATAGTATTTTTTTTTTAGTAATTAGCAAAATTATCTTATAAGCACATGCATATATTTCACTTCACAATTTGAAGGAAATAAATAAGTCTTATAAAAAAGTTGTTAGAGAAGGAATTGCTGAATCAATGCTATTTCCAGCAAGTCCATTGAGAAGCTTCAGCTTTGTTCAAAGCCTATATAGAGATGTTGTATCACTGAATCTACCATTAAGGCAGATCTGGACATAGGTCAAAGCAAAGATGGTTGTAAAATTCATAGGTGAATGTGTTTCTCCTTAATTTCAATCCAGTTAAAGGGAAAGAATGCTTGTCCTGGTTATTAAAATCTATTAGCAGGACAGATAGTGTGTGCCTGTAAAACACTTTGTATGGCTTTATGCTTTTAGATAAAAAGAAAATGTTTTTATATCAGATTACAGGAATTTTGCTTGGTTTGTTTTCTGCTGTAGATTTTGGGCTCTCTCCTTAAGGTTCCATCCTTTCCTGAGGATTAATCCCATCAACTGAATAGACAAAAGTTGTATAAATAAAGATAGGAAGTGGTTTTGTAATTGGAGTCCAGCATAATGTCTGTGTTTCCCCAGTATACTTAATTCGGGTAATCTCAGCCAGTTTCACTGACTTCATTACCCAAGTGTTCATTGTTACCTGCAGTCATGTGAACCTGCTTCAAGGACTGAGCTCTTTGCAGCAGACTTGCTTCCCTCCCCTCCTTGGTGTTCCTCCTCAAACTTGCTCCTGTGGCAGAAGCTGTTGTCTGAGGATAGCAATGTCTGCCAATTTGTCACCAGGCAAATGAAGCTGTGTCAGCCAAGTCTGTATTTATGTAATCAGTATTTTTTCTACATTACTGCCTTTCTTGCATCTCCCATGTGTGTCTGCTGTGAATCCACTAGACATGGGACTGCTGAATTCCTTTGGCAAGTCTGAAGTTTATGAGAAGAGCTTGACTTTTTTCTTCTTCCTCCTCCCTTTTAATGCAATTAATTTCCTTGGACTCCTCCTGGGAAAATCCAGTTAGGTGGGAGGTGGCTTTAGGCAGCAACTGGGAGTTGGCTGTGCCCTGTAATGCTGGTTTTCTTATGGATACAGGTCTCCCTTGGGTATTGAATATTCTGTTGAAACAAATAAAACATTATCCAGAAATAATGTATTTTTCTGATTATAAAGCATCTTGACTCTATTTTTCTGAACTTGGAAGGAGAGTGTTGAGACTGGCAATTTGTAACTTCTTCTGTTTCGAGTATTATCATATACAATGGAAAAGGCACTATATTACTACTCATATATAGTATATGAGGTATTACTATACCTCATATACTATATATATATTATATATATACTATATGAGGTAATATTCCCTGAAGCAGAATTACTGATTTTGTTTGTAATTTTGAGGGCTTTTGCTTAACTTGCTTTACTGTGGTGGACTGTCTTAAGAAGCCTTTCCTGGGACATAACTCAAAAAAAAGTCTATATCTCTCTGTTTTGTCTAGCATATTCCCTAAATTTGGAATAGTGCTCAGATTAGATGAGGAAATAATATGCTTAAAAATAAAATAAAAAAAAATCTAGGGCTAACAACAGTCAGCTGGACTAATAACAATTAGTAATGCCTCAATTTCATTCAGAGTGCTACTCCTGTTCTCTTGAATCATAGGCTATAAGCAAATAATATATTGGTGTCACTATTGCAATTTAAAACAAGATAATAGAAATAGAATATTTTTTAGAAGCAGCAGAATTGTTAATGTGATATCCTTTAAGAATGTAGAGTGTAGAAATTCTAGCACTTGTGAATATTTCTGGGATAATCCACGACGAATATTCTCTTACGAAAAATAATTTCAGGTATTATCATGCAGTTGCTTGATTACTATCAGGAGTGTGGTGTGTGTTGTGTCATAATCTATCATGTTCCCCAAAATAATTTTTTAAATTTTATATATAATTCTCCTGTTCCACAAAAGTAAGGAAAATTTTTTGTGATTATTACAAAAAATATTATATTTCTAGGTATAATATAATACCTAGTAATTTCTATTATATCTCTTATATTTCTGGTGTCCTGATTTGTGCTTGGTTTTTGGGCTGGGGTAATAACTGCTATTTAGGTAGCTCTGTATCTTTCAGAGATACCCCTGCAGTTTCTGTGGCAAGCTGCTTTTCTGCTCCAGTCATGAGACCTTTCAGTTTCTCTTCTCAGAGAGTGTTTTCTAGCCACTTTACTTAATTTCTAATGGTAAGAAATGTTCTGTGGATATTGTGAGCTCGTCAGCCACAGTGAATAATTCATTAACAAATCACAAACTGAAATCTTTTGCACAGATTGTCAAACAATTATTTATTTTAACAACTTCTATCAGAAGATACAGCCATAGTAGTCAGGCATTTGGCACTGCTCTGGAGCTTTTCTTTATGGATAGTTAAACTCTAGTTCAGAGTTAAAAGAAAAATATGTGTTTCCATCTAACTGGGTTGTTACACTTGAAGTTTGTCAAATAAGTATAAGTTTTAAAAAAAACCCATATCTATAATTCTTTCATCTCTAATTTTAGGGGTTTTTTTTCTTTCGAAGTCTAGGGACTCCATTAAGTTGGATGACCTGAAGGCAGAAGTGTCCCCACGAATTTCAGCAGAAGATCTGATAGACTTGTGTGAGTTGACAGGACCTAGCCATTCCAAAACACCTGTAAAGAAAACAAAGCCGAGCAAGCCAAAGCTGCTGGTGGTGGACATCCGAAACAGCGAAGAGTATCCTTCAGGTCTGAGTGCTGGCCTTGCTGAATCCTGCCTGTGCCAATTGCTTCCTCACTGTCTGCAGGCTGCTGTGTTAGAATGGAGCATAATGGAGAGAGGGATCTGGTAGAGCTGGAGTTGGAGTGCTGAAGTCTGGGGGTTCCAGCCTGGAAAGGTCTGGTTTGCAGGGCAGAGGACAAATTTTTCCCTTCCAATTGTAAGTTGTAGGCTTAGTGAAATCACTTTGTACCAATAGCACAAGTGCTTTAATATTACGTTTTTCTTTATAACAGGTGTTGTCAGCAGACCTTCCCCATATAACATGACCAATATTTTGGAAAGGTGTAAGGCTTTCCAATTAAATGGAGGGTAGATAGAGAAAAGTTGACAGATGATGTGCTTTGCCAGTCCCTCAGTGGCAAATTGGTTCCTGTTGAGTGCCTTCTAGCTGTGTCAGGTAATGCAACCATGTAGCCATCCTAACCTAAGTCCTCTAGTAGCTGATAATCAGGAAAGACTTAAAGTTGTTTTGGAGCTATGTTTTTACCAGGGTCACTACCCTATCTACACCTTACACATGTGTTCCTTTCCAAGTTATTTGTACAATTATACTGTTCTTTGCATAAGGACTATTTTTTAAAATTCTTTGGGTTTGGTTTTTTCCTGAAATAGTGTAGTTGCAGGACAGGGATTGCTTGCATTTTGGAAGGAGTAGTCCTTCTTAAAGATGTTTAGGTATTTTGCAGTTTATAGTAGACTAAAATGCGCTGCCTGTTACATAATATTAGGACTGATATCCTAACACCCATCTGGTATTAACAAGTAGGAAGTGCCACTAAAAAGGCAGCCTGGTAGGCAGTAAAATTGCCCTTGAGTGTACTGGTTAGTATATAAGTTGCAGAAGAAAATGTCTGGTATGTAGAAAATTATCAAATTTTCAGCAGTTTTGAATATAAATGGGAAACCATAAGAATACTGCATTCAGTGTCCTGTTCATTCTTGCAATAAGGAAACAGGCTTTGTGTTTGTCACAAAGTTTCAACAAACTAAGATAGGATCAGACTGTATCTTTCTGTGGTGTGTGTTTTAAAATGTAACAGACCACTGTGAGGTGTTTCAAAAATATGATAGTTTTGTATATTTTAGTTTTAGTCTTTTTCACCATTTATGTCTGTCACGCTAAACTTTGCTTTCTCTTTGTTTTCTTAATGCTTTTAGAAAAGCATGAGAGGACTTCCAACAAGTATCAAACATGCTTCATATTTCATAATATGACCCACATGAAAGCTGAGGGATTGTTTTGTAATGAATCTCATCTTGCAAGGCCAAGACCTACCAGCACTGTTTCAGTTGGCCAGCAGTTCTTCTAAGGCTTATTTCATTAAGCATATTAGCAGATATATTGGCAGCTTTCCATTCCCATTTTGAAAGTTATAGCTGCATATTTATGGTCTCTCAGTCCATAGCACAAAATCCTGGCCTTTTTGTTAATTGTCTTAGCAATTAGAACTTTTTTTAAAGACTAGGTCATATTTCTCTACCTGTACTCAGTGGTTGAAGTAACTAAATTTATCTGAAGTTGTTTTCTGTGTAAATGATGATAATTTCAGAACCTGATCAATAGCAGTGAGAGTTATGTGGTTATAAATGGGATTGGCACAGAGGAAGGAAGGAGGGATATAATTTTCCCATTCAAAATAGAAATAAACTGACAATATTAATGAATGGTGCATGATCATCTTTTGTTCTTTCAAATGTTTTTTATATAGCCATGATTTTCCCACACTATAACAATGATGATCATAAAACTGAAACTGTTACATAAATAATGAGAAACAAATGCTAGTATTACTCTAAGTCAGTTAAATCTTACTCCTATTTAAAGCAGCTCCTTTATTTACTAGAATTTTGGGATTTAATTATAAATTTAACTAGCTTTCTGCAAGTACAGTAATAGAGTGACTAATCTCAATATTTGACATTGTGTGTATTTTTGCAGAACTTTGCTGATTCCCATCTCTTCAAAGCTGTTTTTGCTTATAGCTGGGGAAAGGGAATGTTCCAGGCATGTGTGTACAGGCTATGAAAGTAATTCAGAGTTTTGTCAAGGCCATAGTTCATTTTCCAATTAACAAAAAGCTAGGTAGTAATAGTCCAACTTAATTTTTATTTAAGAGACCTTCACATTCAATGTTTATAAAATCTCATTGAATGATAACCCTCTGGAACTGAAGGACAGCTAACTATGGTGTCTCAGAGTTGTTTGCTTTTCAATATCCATTACACACTTGCTTTTAGTGGGACTGCAGATAATACACATTGTGCTCATTGTCTGGGAATCTGAGGTCACATACATTAGAATTTCAATTTGGATCAAAATAGTAGAGGACTTGTGGGTGTTGACAGGATGTTTGGGGATATTCCTGATAACCCCTGTTTAGTTTTTGTTCTCATTTTAAGTACTTCATTTTTTTAGCACAAAATGCCTCTAGAAGAGGTGCTCCATCTGCTTATTGGTGTTTGGCTCCTCTTAGCAGACTAGAGCTGAAGTGAAAGCCACAAAATTAGGAGTACTGGGGATATTGTCTCTTTAGTATGAAGTATTTAATTTAGCAGATCATTTTCTGTAGTGCTGTGCTGTGTCCTTTTTTGATCCAAACAGCTCTTCATTCTGTGCTTGCTTTCACATGTCATGTTGGAAGGTTTTTCTCCATATGTGTAAATAGTAAATGAGGTTTGTCAAAATACTGTATCACAAAACACCAATGGTGTTGTATCATGGCAGCCAGGATGAAGAGCAGGTTCATCCTACAGCTATTCATGTTCCACAGGTTTCTCTGCCTTTCAGACCTCCTTAACTGATCCTCCTAAGCTTTAACCGTGGCCACATTTCTGGCAGCATCAATGTCCCTTTTGCATCAGCATTTACTGCAGAAGGGGATCTCATCCAGTGCCCAGCAACTGCCACACTGCAGAGCTTTAAAGGAAGAGTTGTGGTGATTGTAGGAAATGCAGTGAAGAACACAGCTGCTGTAAGTATATTGATGTAATGTATGTTTTTATCCTTAGAGATACATCAATAGCATGCATATGGAAGTAGTAAAATAAATGCCAGAGTCTGGAAAATTTAGGTTTAGACTTTTGTGTATAATGATAGGATTTGGAGTGGTGTTTTTGTTGTTGCTCATTTCTGCTTCTAGACAAAGACATTGCCTTTCAAGTGGTCCACATCTGCAAAGGACGATGGTTTGAAATGAAATTGCTTAACATTATCCTCTTCAGCTTTAAAATCTTTATTGCTGTCATGCTGGAGAAGGGGCATCATCACTTCTATTGTGCATCAGTAAGAGCTTTCAAAATTGGCTTGCATTTACTTTTTGTGGAGTTAGGAAGGGCACATAAGGTGAGTTGGAATGGGACAGATACATTATGAAGTGCAAAGGAAATAAGATATAATTCATATTCCTACTAGTAAGAAACAATGTATTGCCCATTTTTTTAGAATCACTTGTTCCTGCAGTTGTGCTCGTGAAGAGAATGATCCTTACTGGTAACTTTTGTATTATATATTTTATTGTCAGTGCATTTAGCTAGACAGGAAGAATATTCAAACTTACCTATTCCTTTCTATAAGAAAATATTTGATGGTGTTGAGCACTGCCAGAGTAACAACTGAAAGTGCATAACTTTCTCATGTGAAGGAAAGTTATCCTTTTTTTTTTTTTCAGACACACTCTTAATTATGGTTTACCTTTATTTCACCCATTTCTTAAGCCTGTTTACACAAAGGACATGAACTGTAGCCCTGATATGACAAGGAGGACTGTGAATCATTAAAAGGTCTTCATGTCAGGAACACCAGAAGCATCAACCCAACACATGATGTTAATTTAATACCTGTAGGGAATTGTGAGTAGATTAACCTGCATTTCATCATTTGTACAATTAACTTGTGATATATATCAGGTTTCTTAAATAGTAACAGAGATGGCATGAAAGAGACTGTAAACCATCTTTCACACAGTTTCAGTAATTAGTATGTAGCTTTGTGTGTGAATCCAGGTAAGTTCATCTTTTTTAATGTTTCGAAATTTTTGAAAAGAACATGAAATGTTCCCTTTGCTGTGCAGCTAAAGAAATCTTGCAGTGTGATTAGTGTAAGTACTTCAGTCTCGTGGGAGGCACTGTCTTACCCTCTAAACCCAGATTTTCTGCAGCCAAGATAATGTTGACCCAGAATTGTCAATATAGAAAAGAAATGCTGCTTTGCCTCTTGATTTGCTTTTAGGGTTCTTGAATTCCTAACAAAAGAGTTTTGAGCTTTAAATAGTAACAAAATATTGGATTGACCAGTTTGACCACAAATTAATTCAATACTAAGGCCTAAATACTGGTTGGAACTCACCACCTCCATCAGACCCTTAAAGTACATGTAACACCAGCCTCGATTTGGCTGTGTAGATAAAACCTTTTCTTTTGCGGATAATTTTCTAAGGCCAGTTTTAGTTTTACTCTGCACAGCTGCATAAGAACTGTCTGTCACACCCAAGCTATGTAGCTCAAGGCTTGACAAGAGCAATAGTTATTACCTTTTAAATTTTACTAGGTAATCCAGTCAGAGGAAAAAATTTAGAAATGAATACACAGAAACAAAACCAATTTTTGTCCATGTTATAAGATGCTCAACTTTAAATGTATGTTTTCTAAACAGAGATATATATTTCCAGATTAAATAAGATGAGCCAAAAATTGTATCCTCTGCTATAAGGGAGAATTTTTCAGAAGTATTCACTGATACTTACTACACTAAAAATTTGGAGATTGCTATGTTTAGTTTAAATTTATCTAGGACTGAGAGGAGGGGTGAATGTGGAAAAAACACTTAATTGTTTATGTGGCTGTTTGTAATTAGAAGATTGAATCTTCCAATTGTGCTTCGTATGAACAACCTACTTGGCATCACTTAAAAATAATTTAAGAAGCAAAGTGAAGTATACTATACAGACCTGTAGAAAAAGTCTTTTTGCACTTTGTTTCTATATTTTACATTTGATTTGATGCCAGGTGATAAAAAATTTAAATTGGAAAGAAAATGCTGTCTAGAATTATTATATTCTGAATAGAATGTGAGATGTAAGAGGGAAAACTGAAAGCTTCACCACAGCACTGTTCCAGCAAGAGGATAAGGAAGCCAGCAGTGTCTCATGGTGCCTCTGGATCTGACAGCTCTGGTTCTAGTTGAACACTTCCTTAGTACAGAATTAAAACAGGGTAATCCTGCATGATGCCACTAGCCATTGATGCTACTAACACTAAAAATTAAATTAATATAGTAGCTGATGTGCAAGAGGCTTACTGAATGCACCATTAGCAGCATGAAGATATTGAAAAAGAGGCATTGTGTGGTGCTGTTTGTCTCACACTTCTCTGGAGAATATTCCTTCCTCTCAGCTGCTTCTCACTCGGTGCCAGCCTTTCTTCTAGGTTTTTCTGAGCACTTGTTAACAGAGCAGTTATTTGTTTGTCTCTGAAAACAGCAGGAAACCTCCACATAAAGGGCATAATTTTGGAGTTCATCAATCAGATTCTATTTTGATGTTTAAGTTTTGGATATGTTAAATGGCAGCACCTCCTAAGTGAGTTGAATGCCGTTTCCCACCTCCGTAGACAGATAAGCACCTTGTAAATTCCATTATGGACAAAGAATCATTACAGTTGGAAATATAATAGTTAAATGGGCAATAAGTGTTCAATAGTAGCTTCTTCTTTGGTCTAGGACAAATAATATGTCTCCTGATTTTTGTCACTTTGGAAGTCAGACATACAGCAAGTGAAAAGGTGGATTATAGTTATGCATATGTAGAACAGGGATTATTTTGGGTCTTTTTAGGGAAGGTTGACATTGCTTCATCTTCTCTCCTTCAGTCGGCTTTGAGGTGCTAAACCATTATCTATTTCCATTTCAAACTTCTGTCTGTAGTACTGCAATGTTGACTGAATTTAGAACAGGAGAAATACCTTACCTGACACTAAATCATTCTCTAGCAATTTAATTTTGACAGTGGCATACTTCTACCTCTGTCACATGGTTGTTTAATAAATGTGTTTCCCTCAGTGGTTTAATTTATGTGCTTTATTGTCAGCTAAATGCTTAACAGAATAAAATATACAAGATGCTTTAATCTGTCTAATAATTACCAACTTATTTATGTTCTTCTTGGAAGAAGACAGATAAGCTGTAAGTCAAAGCTTAAAAAATCCATCTTTATAGCTGGAAAATTCTAAATTGTAAATTCTGATTGTTACATCTATTAATTTTTGTCTAGATAAGTTATGCTGCTATAAATGTATGGTCTAGACAACTTCTGTAAGTTACTGAAGCAAAGTCGTCATTCTTACTGCATTGCAATTGCTAATAGATAAAATACATTCATTATTTCCAAAACAAAGACAAAAAGTTCTGATTTTCCATGAGATCCTTCTGACCCTTTTGAAGGCAAGAGGAAGGGAGTCAAATTGAAAGTTCTTTTTGTATAACATATTCTTAGCTTGGAATTTTTTTTTTTTTCTATATGGAAATAGCATATAGCATTTCCTCTCTCCCAGCACACTGTCAAAAATGCATTTCTTCTTATATGAAGACTGAGGCACATAGGTTAAAGTTTCTGGTTACTACTGAATTTGTGTGATCTTATTGTCATCTTCCCCAGGCCTTTTTAAAAGCCCTTGCCAGAGAAACAAGTCCTTGCATGATTTCTTCAGTTTAAACTTGTCTTAAAACCACAAATGGATACCTATGAAGCTTGATAAGGTCATCTGAAGATTAGGTATTGCATAGAATACTAAAGGACAGGTGCTTCTAAAGACAAATACATTTATTTGGAAGGGCCTAATAAAATCTCTGGAGTGCAAGTAAACAGAAATGAGGCCATAAACTTCTGGAGATGTTTCCACTGTACATCTTTTAGGCTCTGTTTCCCTGTAAATAGTTTCTGCAGAAAAGTGACTGAACAATTGTAATGAAAACTCTTATCTTTGAAGGGATGGAGGGGCCCCTTACGATTCCCAGAATGGCTCTTTCATGTTTGTTTTGTTAAGGCCCTATTCTCCCTCTGCATCCAGACTCAGAGCCTACTGGAATCATCAGAGCCTCCTTGTTGCCTTTAAAGAGATTAAGCTTGTATTTTGAAAAGTTTAAAACAGTTAATCAGCAACAATCCTTCTGGTTGTAACTCTCCCCAATACATGGTAAAGTCTTCATTATTTTATTCTGTAAATTTAGCCCTTTTTATTATTGTAGCAAGTAATGTATGCATGCTTTCCTTCATGGAGAGAGAGCAGCCCTGCTGCTGTTGCCAGTACATGCTCTCCACACAGCCTGAGAGACACTTGGGCTGCCAGCCAGGAGCTGTGGTGTGCTGTTGTCACTCTGCCCCTGGCTTTGGTCAGTGAGCCTCAGGTACAGCAGTGAGGATCTAAATCTCTCACTGCCACAGCCAGGTATGAAAGAGGAAGGAAGAAAATGCAAGATCTTAGGGGCAGAATTTGTGTTCCTTTTTCTCTGAAGTAAGTGCCAAGGAAAACAGGCTAATTCTAGAACTCCAGAATAGATTCTCTTTTTTCATTTTTTACTGAGACCAATGGTAGCAGCCACTGGAAATTTTAGTTGTTATTTGATGTAGGAGTTGTTTGGCCTGTCTGTGTTCCTTAATATGCAGAGGTTTGGATGCCTCTGGAATCATGGAGTTGATTGGCTTTACCTATGAAAATGTCAAGAGATGCTGGCAAGCAGGATGTCAGGTCTTTTCAGTCACCTGGGAAATCTCTTGAGGACAGGAAAGGTGGGAGAATGGTGAACCTGAATCTTGGAATGGTGCTGTCAGGCCCCAGGATTTCTCCAGACATCTGTCTTGGCAGTGGTTATAGTCCTTGTGGACTGCACCTCTGAAAGAGTCCTCTTGTCCTTGATGGAGCTTGCATGGATTAGTTTGTATCCTTATGACATAGAATTTTCACTTTCTGGAGCTGTGTCTCAGCTCTGAGACAGAGTTCTGTGTTTCCTGGTATTCCAGTTCAGAGAATCTAAAATGGTGATAACTGAAATAGAGATGCTAATGAACTATAAATATTTGTTATAGGTTCAGGACCTATAAGGTCCTGTAAGGATATACCATCCAGAATGGTGCTGGTGAATTTGGCAAATAGAATATCCATGCTGCTTGCCTGGATCAATGTTGTTTTGCATTTCTCTAAATTGTATCTGAACCAGCCTTCAAAAAGGATGGACTCACTGACTGACTGCTGCAGGAGGGTTTGCGTAGAAACTTGACAAAGCTTGCAGTTTGGGTAGTGTTAGGAAAAAGTACTACAAATCACAAAGAAAAGTTTTTCATTATCAAGTACTTCTTTGACCATTTTTCAAGATCTAAGGCAACCCATAGACCTGGGAGGAGGTAGTAGAATTTTTCACAAAGACTTACTTGTTTTTTTTATATCCAAGCCAGCCGTTATGCCTCTTTTCAAAATTACATATTTATGTTCCCTAACATCTTTTTATTTTGTTAAGTGAAAAATATGATAGTTTTCCTTCTGTATTTTCATTTTATGTTTCATTTATCCATAATGTATGCACTGCATTTATTTTGCTCAGTATAAATTAGCTGTGTTACAACAGCTAAATATCTGCAACTGACTTTAATTTTCAAGTGCTCACTTTCAGCTGGGCTTTTTAAATGTATATAATTTCTAGGTGGAAAATTTAAAACACAAGTGTTTAAAATTTATCACTTGAAGAAATTTGTGTTTACTCTTACTTTCATTCTCAGTAAAACTTATTCTGAAACCAGCTATTAAATACCTGTTTGTTTAGGCTTGTTTTCAAATCTTTGTATGTAAGTGCTTTAAGTTACTGCTGTGTTTTTGTACTGATGGAATGGAAAGTGTTCCCTTTTAGCCAGGTCTACATATAGAGAATTTTCCCTTGATCTTGTTAGACCAGTTGGTCCTATGTTCCACCCCTCTCACCCCCTAGTATGTGTTTGCACTAAGTTGTCCTTTCTGTGTTGTTTTTGGTTTTTGGGGGGTTTTTGTTTGTTTGTTTGTTTGTTTATTTTTTATTTCCATTCAGTTTATGGTAATACTACAACCAAAAACTAGGCGCTGTTTTGTGGATGTGGAAAGTTTTAGATTCCTGTCTTTTCCATGGTGTTCAAGTCTTGTTTCATTTATTTGGAACCCTTTAATATAAGAAGTAGCTGGCTAAAAATAATCTTGTGTATTGAATGTGTGTTGTGGCATATGGAGATGTTGTTTAAAAAGTTGCAAACTGATCACTTTGACTGTTGAGCTTTCAGAGAGGTGTAGGTGAGCTCTTGGACTGAAATCACAAAGCAAAATAGACTGCAAGTCATGAGAGGTTTGTGTAGCATGAGTTTACAAGTGAAATCTAGAAATAATCTTGTGAAAATGAATGAATGCTACAAAATTTGATTGATATTTCTCCTCCAGTTTCTATTTTCCTTCTGACTCTTTTGGAGTATGCTGGTAATAGTTATACCATGGTAACACTTGTCACAGCCATCATTTTTGGTATTCTGGTGCAGTATGTTACTCCTCCTTCCCTCCCAGTGTGCCCTTTAATTACAGCCTGTCACAGGAATGTCTGGGAAAGTGAATAATGTGTACATAGCAGCCCTCGTGGCTGGCCCAAAGGGTGCTGGGAGTGGGGCTGCCCCCGCTCTTGTGTTCTCACACTCTGCTGTGGACAGCCTGAAAAGGAGACGTGCCTGGCATGAGACATGCAGCACTTGAAAGCTGTTCTTTTGCTGCTTGGAACAGAGTAGTAGAAACATTTCGATAAATTCTCCAATGTGCAGATCATTAAGGTTCTTGATGGTGCTTAAAGGAGCAGTCCTGTTATGCCATTTATATTGAGAGCATTACCAAGGCAGGGTAAAATGTTTAATATTTGCCCAAATTTTTGTATGAATTTGCTGTGATCTTGTCTGTTTCTGAAAGCCTCGCTTTTTGTATCTGCAGGAAGAGTTTTAGCTGACTTTCAAATGCAAATTGCAACTTTCTGGCTCAGTTATACTCATCAAGAAGGTTGTTTTCTGTGGAATTGATGGATACATTAGTTAATAGAGGAGCTGTGTTTCCAAAGCCTTCAACAAAACCATCATATTAGTGATTAAACAAGTTTCTCACTTATTCATCCTTTCATATGCAATATTTGCTGTGAAAGCAGCAAGAAGAATTTGGAAGTTCACTTTAAACATTAGATGCAACCAGGGAAAACACAGGAACTGAACTTGGGAATCTCATTTTGAGGAAACGCCACCTGAAGCAGAAAGTAAAAAGCTTAAAGTTTTATAATATCACCTCAGATAGGAACAGTTCCCATTTCCCCCAACTAGTCTTCTTGTGTAAATGAAAGCAGAAGCATTACAGAGGAGTGTGAACCATTGGTGGTGTGGGCAAAGATGTATTTCAGAAGTTATGTCAACATAAAAATTTGATAAATTTGAGAAAGTTTAATCATATAATAAAGTACCATTTATTTTTCTTTACAGAAATATATTTAATTTAATTCTACACTACCTTTATGTGCTTCAATACATCTTTCTTTAAAATGTAGGTGATTTACAGGTTGCTAAGGATCATGTAGCCCATGGGCTTATCTTTTCACCATGTTATTTTTCAGTCTTAACAGAATCTTTGTAAATTTGATTATTTAGTAAACTACAAATTACGTATTCAGGTGCCTGTTAGTAAACTTCTAATTTACACTTTCTGGTTGCATTTAAGAAGGAAATAGAGCCCTTGTATGCATTCTAGGATGGCAGTTTCTGCTGTAGAAAGTCTGGGGCATTTCTTCAGAAGAACATCGGGATTTTTTTAATGCATGAAATTTTGCTCTTTTTGGATTGCTGATTTTTTTTCCAGCTTTCTAGGAAACATTACATTTTTTTAAACTTTATTTCTTTGATTCAGGCTACTTATATTTGGCATAACTGAGGGTCAAATTGGGGAGAAAATCTATGTAGCTATTTCAAATAGTCCTTCCTCTTGTGCCCCTCCATCAGTGCATACACCAGAAATAACACTCACCTGTATTTTGAAAATAGTGGCTTCATGGAGTGTATTTTGGCAAGGCAGGGTAGCAGGTGCTGTTGGAACATTTCAGACACATGGTGAACAAGTTCCTGTTCTTGTCTGCAACAGACAGGCTCCTCTGTCTGGGAGAGGGTGGCACAGACATGCACAGAGGAACAGAACTATAAAAAGTCAAACCTTTAATAAGGAAGACTGCTGTGCCAATAAGAAAATATTTCTAGGTCTTATGCTTTACCAAAAGTTACTATTTTTACTTCCAGTGATAAAAAAAAGAAAAGGAAGGCAGAAGGGAAAACTAGGAATGTCTTTAATCAGCTCAAGTCCTATTGCCATGTAACTTAAACCTGGCATCTTCTATGCAGTGCCTGGGCAGATGTATGAGCAAAGCTCTTGGAGGCTGATACTGGGAATTGGATGGCAGCTCTGAGCTTATGTCAGTGTGCCTCTATGTCCCTGACTCGCAGCTGATTCCCACAGGAGTGAGATACTGGTAGTAGCACATTTCCTGCTCAGTGGATTTTCCCTGGCTGGATGTTCAGCTGCAATATTTTGAATTGTATTTGCAGCATTTCACACTGAAACTAGGCAGATAACAGCAAATAGTTCTGTGACAACTTAAAAAAAAAAAAAAAAGCTCATTTTATATCATCTTAAATTCATCTTATGGTATATCATCTTGTGATTTCTGCCATCATTGCTGTCAGCCCCAGATTTTGCAGTGCTTGCTTCCCAGAGGCTCTGCAAGAAGCAACAAATACCTCACTATAAAGTTTTAAAGTAAACTTGTCATATGCTATGAAGAAAATCTATTTTTAGACATACCTTGGATACTAAAGCAGTTCTAAAATACAGTGGGACACAGGCTTTAATGCTCAAACCCCAGGTACAAAGAATTTGTTTGTGTATTTTCTTTTACGATTACATTGAATGGTAGTTATAATAGGGTTAGGGCATTCAGAACACTTGGAGCAGGGTTTGCAGTTTATTATCAGCATTTTAAAATAATCAGTAGTCAGAGAGTGGAACATCTCTGTTGACACATGAACACTGTACTCAGGAAATAACGTGCTGCTTCCTGCCAGCCTGAAGGCTTTGTTGTCATTTTTCATTTCTGCTGGCTCTGAGCAGTGTTGCTGTCTAAGACACAGCACTGTCCATTAGTCACAGATGGAGAGCACTGTGAGGTGACAGATGTGTCCATGTGGAGCAGAGATATCTGATAGGAGTATTTCACTGGGGATATGAACTGTTTTTGCAATTCATGGTGTGCACAGCTGAGTGCTGTCTTTGTCTCTACTGCACACTGCATCTTTATGGACTGTGATTATAATAAGAGGTATTTGGGCTCTCCTAGTGATGTCTCTGTGCATATTACACCACCTGTGCAGCCAAGAACCTTTCCAAAAGCATAGCATTTACTTTGCTCATGAAAGCTGACATACACATATGGTGGAAGTTTAATGTCAGCTGTTTTGATTGCTTGATTGTGAGAATTGTTTTATTTTATTTTTTGACTCTTGTACTGAATAACCCAAACTGATGGGGGAAGAGATGATTGAACTTTGAGTCTTCTCTAGGCAACCACCTGAAATAAATTTAACAGCCAAAATGTTGACAAGTAATTGTGTAGTGTATCTAGTTCAGCCTCAGCACTTTATGCTGTAATAGGTAATTAGGAGGAAAGCAAATGAAAAAAGAAATCCCACGTATTGAGTTTGATTGGGGTGCCCACAGCTGTTCCTGAATTGGCAATTTAGTTGTTTGTGCAAAGGCAGCAACCTGGACATCACACTTGTTCTCAAATAGCATCACTAATTATTTTAGAGAGTCAAAAAGGAAATTGCAAATGTTTTACATAGCCCATTGGAAGCACTCAAGGATTTTACAACTGGTACTGATTTGACAACCAGTTTTGAAGAAACAGTCTCAAAGACTTGGATGGCAGAGCAATTTCTCACAGCTATTGGAAATTAAGTAAAACTATTCATTTCTTACTGATTAGTCCATTTTGGTGCTTGCTTTTTGATGTGTTGTTGTCATATATAGAAGGCAAGTTCAAAGTATTGTTTAGATTTTGGTATTGCAAAACATAATTTTGATTTTTTTTTTTTACTCATAATTATTTTGACATACAGAATACCTTGGTCAGTGCAATAATATTTCACAGAGTTCCTCTGTGGAAAGTGGCAATTGCTGTTTGGTTTATGGCATGAACTGCTTGAGGAGAGAGGCTTTCCATGGTGGGGGGGATACCTGCTCATACTGTTGAACTTGCCTGTGGGCAGACTGGTGGGAGCAGGGAAGATTAGAGATGGTAGACCCCAAATTCATATCTGACATCTGTGAGATCAAGTCACATTAGACAAGTTTGATAGGTAAGCAAATGAGTTTACCCTCCAATTGTGATACTTGTACACTTGGGAACCTATAGAAGAGCTGGGAGTTAGATAAATGCACAGAAGAATATTTGCTAGTTCATGCTTTGAGAGAGGCTCCAGTGATTGCCTTGAGATTAAACAGTCATTTTACAATGAGGTAAAAACCTGCCTAAGCAGAGAAAAATAAAGTTCATTGTTATTAGTGTGACACTTTCAGGTTTTAACTTTCAGCTGTTTTAACACACTGGTCTGAGTTCCTGTGTTGGACCTCTTGGTGAAAAAAAATAACTTCCTAGGGTCTGATATTTTTTGTTTAATTTGTCTTATGTAACAGAAAGTTATTGTCACTTAAGGACTATGATATGCAGTGGGCTAATGATATATCTGTTTTAGTTTGCAGCTCATCTAGTGAAAAACAAATACCCAAGGGTCTGCATCCTTGATGGAGGAATCAACAAGATCAAGCCAACTGGTCTCCTCACTGTTCCTTCTCCACAAATCTAAGTGACTGTAAACATTCAGGACAATCTGTCTCAAGAGGGAAGTCCTACATACAGTACAGATATCCTGAACCTAAAGGGCATTATGGCATCTTCACAAGCTATCCTGGTGATCAGTGTCTTATCCTGCAGCTGTAGAGCCCAGGAGTTTTGTGTTTGTTCTTTAATATAGAGCTTAGTTGGAACTTATCAAAGCTGAAGCTTTAAGCTTTCCAAGAAACCTCTTTCAGCATTCATGCTATGCAGAAGTGCTTGGGCAAATCTGAACACAGAGAGAAGAACTTACCTGGCTTTTCGTGTCTTATATTTCTGTGGAACAAAATTAACTGACACTTGATGGCTCTAAGGTGCACTTAGATTATTTGAAAAAGTGTTTTACTGTGAATATTGAAAGTAGCAAAATGAAACTGTACCATGTATATTGTGTGAAAAAGTATGTTCCTTAATATTTGAAAAGTAATTGCTATCTTCTGACTTGCTTTATTTCTGAAAATGTGGTTTTTTCATCTGGTTTGGAAATAAAGATGTTTCCCAAATTGAAAGTCACTGTAAGAGCGGCTGCTGATTCAATCCAAAATCTATCACAAGATGGAAAATTTCTTCTACTCTGTGGTGAATTTAATAATCTATTTCTATAATCATATCAAATGTGACCATTTCTGGAACAATTACAGTTACCAGAAGGGTGGGCTTTCAACAATACTGTGTCTTAGGAGTATAAATCATTTATTCTTAAAATAATAGTGTGCTTCCATTTTAGAATCTCATGCCTTGGAAGGAAACATTGTGATTTTAATTTTCATGTGAAAACATTCTAGAATTATCAGTCTTGTATGAATTGGAAGTTGAGAGTTTTCTTTGGCCCTCTACTCTTTCAGCTAGTGGTGTCAATTTTCTTGGTGCTCTTTTAAGTCCTTGAACATGAACTTGAGCACTGACAGATCGGGACAGGCTGCTTTTGAACAAGTGCTGCAGATGAGTGAAAGCAGGCTCCCACAAAGGGCATAAGGTGGCTGGGCAGTAAAGATGTAGGAATTACCTTGCAGTAAGAAGCCAAAAGCATTTAAAGCACTGATAGAAACAGGAATTGGACTATCTGTTGCTGAGAAGCTAAAAATAAACTTGATTTGGACAACTACCACCTTTCAAGAGATGTGGGAAAAGAAACCCCAACACCCTATTCCTCCCCCTCAAAATCCCATGTTAGGTTTGCTATCTTGTCAGGTCCATTATTTTAAAAGTAATGCTGGAGATTGGAGGAAAGCTAGGAAAATAAAATAATCTGTCTTCAATAATGCTCCTTGAACATATTACGTTGAATCCAGGAAAACTAGTTATGATAATGTAAGGCTGTCAACATGGCACTGAAATTAAATGGGAATGTGGAAGAATGTGTTTTAGAAGACAAGAAAGTGTTAGATTTATCTTTTTACATTTTTAAAGCTGGAAAAAACTGATGCGACGTAAGGCTTAATAATCACTGAAGTGTGAGGATTAAAATGTATTGTGTAAAATTAACAAAATTACACTAAAGTTCTGTTCATCTGGTTACAGTTACATATCAGCTTGCATTATAAATTTGACATCCTGCTCTTTTATTAGAGCATCATCTGAAACATGTCAGTTTCCACAACACAAGCTCACTGTTAGGGTAATGAGGATTTGCTCTGGAGATGGGATTATTGTATGCCTTATTTGAGGATTTTATATCAGGAATAGGGAATAGTTTCAATTTGGCAAACAGATCATTGCAGCAGTTAGCTATTTTGTTTTTTCTGTCACAACAGGTTTCCAAAAGAGAAGTCTGGGAGGTGGGCAGTGAAAGGCTGGGAACAGTTTCTGTAAATCACAGGCAATCTGATCACTTGTTCTGTGGAGTTTTTTAGTGTTAGTTGTTGTTGGTTTTGGGGTTTGTGATTCTGGGAGGGGTGTTTTGGACTGAAACTGTGGAAGATGTGGTAGACATGTGAGAGGTGCTGAAAGAGGAAGTCTTTGTTCTCTCAGTGGGACAAGCATAAGGTTTTGTAGAGTTCTTGAAAGATTTCTGGAGGCTGAGTTTTCCAAACATGTGCATTTCTAGAAGCATGGTTTGTCCAGCTGTACCATTCTCTGTTTTAGACTGCAATTGGATGCCATAAAAATTTAGTAGGACAAAAAAAACCCCAATATTAATGTTCCGTGTTGATGTCTTCTGCTACTAGCATAAAAATATCCTAACTAAATATTTCCCACTGTTGGGCCTGGAAAATGCAGCCTCTCTTAGTCTGTTTTTTCCTACCTTTTTAAAAACATCCTGAATCTGCCCCAGCCACCTGGGCCTATAGCTTCCTGCCAGGACAGCCATATTCCCAGAGGGTACCCATGTGGGCTTCTAAAAATACAAAGGAATTAATTTTCTTTGACAGCCTGAGACCTGTTGATCATTTTAGACTATGAAACAATTGCTGCTGCGACTGGAATGTCCTTCTTCAGACAGCTTACAGTCCTTTGAGCTTTTTATTGCAGTTTGCATCTAAGTTCCTTGGGATTTATTTTTACAAGTGAATATTTGTCCTTCTTTGGACAAGTGGATATTTGGTTCACTTCTTTTGGAGCAAAGACTAAGACTATTTGTTCTTATCCAAGAAACCTCCTTTCCTGCATCCCAGGTGTGCCTAGGCTCTCTGTGACCAGGGTACCTTCCCTGTTCAGGACAGGAACAACTCGCACAGCAGCAGAAGGGAGGGAAGTTACAGTGTTTACTTCACTGTAACTTTCACTAATCTGGTTTGCTTAAGATATTTCTGGTTTGCTGTTTTTTGAGGTGTTTTGTTGTCATCTCAATTTAGCATAAGTCTTCCATTCCAAATTCTGTTCTTCCCACTGGTAGTCTGTTTTGGTAGACTCTTCCTGGTATATCTGAACTAAAAGCAGTAACCATAGCAGGTGAGCAGATGCTGGTATGTATTCTTTCATTTAGATCATTTATTTTTCTGATTTCCAAGATGACCTCTAGAGCTGCTAAGGGCTAAATAATCTGTAAAAGTGGATGAGGGTTAAATTTCCTTCCTTCTTTCTCCCAGTTTTAATCTATCCTTAGGTTTACTGACAAGACCACTGCACTTCAATGTGTTGCCTGAGCCTTTGTGCATTCATAATCTGTGTAGGCATCACACAGTGGTATGATCTTATTTCTGTGACCTTTTGGATACCAGTATCTAGGCTTCCTGTGATATTTTAGTCAGCTAAGGACTTAGCTGGACTTCAAAACTGCATCACACAAAATTCAATAAAACAAAAAACCCCAAATGAAATTACTTAGTTCTTCAGCAGCTGCATCACTGATGTTATTATTGAAGGAGGTACTATGAGAACCTCTTAGTTCTGTGGCCTGAGACATCCTTGCTGCTCTTATTTACAGGGTGTGAATGTTGTACAGAATATCACTTTTCAAGATTTAATTTATGTTTGTACTTTTAGTAGCTTATCAAGTTCCTTCAGTTAATATAAAAAAATAGGTATGTCTTTATTGAGCTTTCACAGTGTTCAGATTCAGTTACTAAGAGGCCTGGGAATTGTGTGGGACTGAGTATGGCCTTTTAATCTCCCATTTTCAGTTTCATGCTTTTGATGCTGATGAGTCAGACTGGCCTCTCCCATTGTTAGATTAGAAACTTTACTGTCATCAGTCTTATCTTGCTATTTTTAATTCTTTTTGTTGGGCCTAGTTCGTGAAAATTGACTGTAATAATTATTATTCTTCCCAAAAGTATTTCTTTCCAGGAGAAGTAATGAAACTTGATCTGTGCTGACTTAGCTAACATCAGATTTGTATGTTTAACTAGCAAAATTACAGTTTTTCCTTTCTCTTTGAATCCTAAGCTATAATGCTGGTATTGTCAATCTTTTAGATTTCCAGACTTAGTAGAAAGCTGATGCCAGAAACTGCAGGCTTGTTTGGAACTCGTGTTTAATTTACTTTTCAAGTAACCATGAAGCTTTAAGTTTGCCACTGGTAGTGTCTTTTAAATAATAGCCCCCAAATACTTGTTGGACAACAGTCTCTGTTCTATGACAGCAGAGTCTGTATTCCTTTCATTTAGATTTAAAAATTCTTCTTGTACTGCTATAAGCATTTGTGATTGAAGAGAATTCAATTTGTTATATGTTTCTCATTATATCAGCATTTAATAACATTTAACCAATGTTATACAGAATTTAAAGTAACTTTAAAAACATAAAATCAGTAGAGTGCTATTACCACTGAATCAATTTGTAAGTATTTTTTGTAAAGCCTTTTCCCAAAATTTTTTTAACCATAATGAAAATCCATGTTCAGATTGATCTCTAATAGTAGTTTTGCATGTAAAGGTACAGAGACCCCAGTGCATGCACTCCTGTAATATTTTGCTTCCCTGGTGATAGGTCCTTATGTGCTTTAGGAGCAGAGACACCAGGTTTCCAGACACAGTAGTCTGTCTAAAAGACCAGATACACTAAAGGAATGTGGTAATCATTGGATTCAATGGGAACAATCTAGAGAACAGTTGCAGATCACTGGTTTAATTAATGTTTCCTAATTGAAGCAGGATTAAATGTCTCTTCCTTGTCTATCTAGAATTATCTGTCATTACCTCATTTTAGAGAGAATTAGTACCTGGTGGTATCAACTTTTTTTTCAGCCAAGCTGGGCAAAAAGAGTAAAACTGAGAGTACAGAAGAGGTAGCTGTAATAGTTATGGAGTAACATTCTTGCCATTTTGTCAGTTAACTTGATTTGACTCTGTTCAGTTGCTATCCTAAATGTGGGTTTTTTTCTCAAGTTCTTTGAAACTTGAATGAGTTAATATCTCTGATTTTACACCTTTGGTTTAAGTAAAGCTGATATTTCAAACAACATTATTTCTCCAGCCTCAAAGAAAAAGGTGACATCACATGTAGGATATTGGCCTCAAAAGAGGAATTGCTGGTTTTCAAGTTTTGCATGTCCTCAGTGGGGACATGCCCTCAGTTCAGTGGTAGCTCTGCAGCAACTGGAATGCCCATACTCCAGGTCTGGAGAGATGCCCATGTACAATAAGCACCTGGAGGAAGCAACATGGAGAACTTAAGTATAAAACTTTATGGGTATATATGTGGCTATATTATGTGTATGACTACAATATAGTTAGTAAACAGCTTACTTTAAATTGACAAGATTGTTAAAAGCTGCCAGCTCTTTTTGGAGAATACTCTGAACTCAGAATACCTCGAAGAGGTTGTAATAATTAAAATTTCTCCTTTGCAGTAATTGTATAGGTGTGCAGTGCACACACTTACATGTTAAGCCAAGGGCTTTGCTAAGCCAGGTAAGTCCTCTTGTCACTTCAGAGAGAAACTTTGCAATTACTTTTCAAGGAGAAACCAGTGAAATGGACAGTTAGAATCCAGTGCTGTTGCAATATGCCTGAGCTCAGTTGTTCTAATTGCTTCTTTTGAAATGTTTTGTGCCTCTTGGTCCTATACACACTTACCCTACTTTTCTTCTTAAAGCCCTAAAGAGAAATTATTATTTACCCGGGCTTCTTTGATGTCATCCTGCCTGATAGCTCTTAATGTGCACTTTACAGGCTCTCCCTCTCTCCTTCCAGGATTTCATTCAACTTTTCATAGGGCCTTACCTTTAGCTCACCTTCCCTATTGGAAATATGTGATGAGTTTTCTTTCTCAGAAGAGTTTTTTAATGCACTCCTTGTGTTTACTGTTTGTGGAAGCTACTTGTTCCTTATTAGCAAATGCCTGAAGCCACTGACATTGGAATCCTGGGCTTGTCATGAAATGATATTCCAGCTGTGCACAATGGATGGGAGGGCAGGAGAAGTGGAAAATTTCTCTCAGTGCTTCCCTTGGAAAGGCATCCCTCCCATGATTAATCACTGAGAGGAGTCTTCATGGTGATGGATGTGAACCAGTGGGGGCAGCAGGAGAGAGCTGAAGGCATCAGGGAGTTATTCTCTAATCCCTCTTTCCTGGCAAGGTACAATAATTGACACATAGAGCTTGTGCTTCAAACTGCAGCCTCTCGCTCACTGCTCCTTACAGGAGCACCAGTTCCTCATGGGCTGGGGCTGCTCTTGGGTGAGCACCTCCTGAGACTCTGCCATGAACTGTCACCTTCTCTTCTGGCAAAGACAAGACAAGGTGCCTGCCCTTTGTTTGTTTTGTTTTTCTTCGTGTTTTTTAAGTAGTGGGAAAAGACAGGCACTGGAAAAATTCAAGTAGCTCTACCATATGTGCTGCACATGAAAGTTGTGCAATAAATGGTCAGGGTGGCAGTAATCTAAACCATTTAAACAAATCTAAACAATCTAAACATAGCAGTAATCTAAACATATCTCAACAATGGGATCTGCATTGTACACCTGTTCACTTGTTACAATGCTCTATTGTCCAGTTGCAGAGCCTCACCTGTTCACAATTTACAACACCTTGATAGATTACTACAGCATTGGACTATAGTTTTGTGCAGAAACATCAGACTTGTGTGAGCCAGATAAATAAAAGGTTATTTTTTAGAAGTCTTCAGTTACATAGAGGTCTTGCAGGAATCTGAACCCTTTGTTAAATGTCCAGATGGGACCCAGGTTTCTTAAAAATCAGACCTCCCCACTCAGTGCTAAACATCTGAAAATTTGAACTTGAGCCTGGAAAATTTGTCCTCAAAAGGGTCAGGGTTTACATACACTATCTGTAGATGGTTTCAGTGGGAAATGCTGACAAAGCCACCTCTGTAGTGTTGTTTTGCAGACCACCCATTCTGCCTGTGTAATAGAACAAGCCTAAATGAGGCATTCATTGATGGCATTTGTCCTTAGTGATCTCATTTAGCTGATTAAAAGAAAAAAATAATCTCCTGTACCTGTTTTCTTTGTGAAATCTTAGACTGACTACAAAATCCTCTTTAAGTCTCTGCTGACCCTGTTGCAGATTTCATCTTCAGGGGAGTGCTTTTTTATAAGAAGCCTTAAGAAGTTCAAATATTAGCAGGCATGAAGATTGCTTTCTTCACTGTTTTAGTGATTCAGCAAGTTACAAAGATGATCAGGGGCACCTTCAGGTTGAAGACAATGTCATGACTCCTTGCTTTAAGTTAGACATAGGTTTAAGTTCCTTAAATGCTTTATTCTGATCTGGCTAGAAACAGTTAGCAGAGATGAGCAAAACATAAGCTTTGCCTGAATCCACTCAAAGACCTGAGGGATTTCTGCTACATTTGTGCTTTTATTAAGCCAAAAGTAAAAATACCTCCTATAGCCAGAGCGCCTCAATCACACTAAGGAATAGTTGTTAGAATAATGATAAAGATGGAAAGAGGAGGGGGTAAAAACAATCAAAACCAAAATGGAGAACGGCCACCCACCAAAGACATGTTGAAGGGATGTAAGCAGCCCTGAGAGTACACACAGCAGTCTGGAACTTCTCCTGGTTAAGTAGCACATCCCATTTTCCAGCAGTTATTTCAGAGGTCAGAGGAGCCTTTCTTGCCTGTAGTGATGGAGCTGCAGACTACAATTAGGTGATGTTTTGTTTTGTAGGACCTGCTGTAGGGGAGGAACTGCTTGTGTAAAGGCTGCCTTTACTCAGATTTAGAAGTGGTGTATCTTCCAAGGAGAAAAATTATCTCATTAACTCTTGGCGAGGAGGCCGTGTGCAGCCAGAATGCTCAGCATGGTCTTTGTCACACAGTGCAATTTGTAATTGCTGATTACTCTTTGGCTGATGTTGAAAGCCTGCCCAGAGTGCAAAACAGTAAGTAGTCATCCTCCCACACCTTCAGTCTTGTTCAGTGGGAGCTTCACAGAAGAGGCAGTCACGTCTGGCTGAAAGAAAGGCTCATAACCTTTGGTCATGTCAAACTCTCTAAAACTATAAATTAAATTCCAGAAAAATCATGCTGTAAGTACATTTTGTGTATGAATGCATATGTTTCGAAGTGTTTTTTTCCCCTCCCTCTTCTATTTTTTTTACCAGCTATTTCAGTACCTGGACTTCGGGGGATTCTTTTGGGTTTTTTTTAATATTCATCATGGAGCTTGGGAAACCATGGGATTTCTCATACATAAGTGCATCCACTGTAGGGTTATTCTTGTTTGCAGTCAAGAAGTAACAATTATCCAAGTATATTTTTGGAATATTTAGAAGAAAAACAGTATTTGGACAAAAAGCCATTATTTATTGTAGCTTTTACAAGTGACATACTAAAGAAGTTGAAATTACACTGTTGTCATCAAGGTGATTAAATTTTGGAAAGCTCATGTTAGTGAAAACAAAGGAGTGTGCAGAAAACAGAGATGCTGAGTAGAATAGATGTTCTCCTCAAATTTGTCCATTGATCAGTGAAACTCATGCAGCAAATTCTCAGACTCTAACCCTGGTTCTTTCTTAGGCCTGTCCTGCACACTCCCAGTGTTAATTTGTGTGTGAACATAGACTGTCATTACCTGCCTACTTTCCCTGCCACATTTTCCAGCTACATGGAAAACGACCGTAATTTTAAAAGGTAAGAACAGGAATTTAGGGACCAGTTTTCCAAAGAGGGCAAATCTGGAAACTAGACTGCCCAGTCATCAGGTTGTTGTTGAATTGGTTGGTACTGATGATTCCTGAGTTGCTGACATATGTGAAACACCAGACCTGTGAAGGGAGAGCTTTGCTGATGCTGACAGATTGGCTCACACTGGAGCATCTTGTGGCAGGATTTGTTTTGCTGGAGGCTGGAATTCACATATATGCTGTAGGTGGCATTTATATTGTGTTTTGACAGAACCAGTGTGTGGGAAGCTCTTTGTACTTGCAGGCTGCATTATCAAGGTACAATGATTTATGGTGATACATGGAGAGATCATTTGAACGGTAAAGGTTTTCTCTGGGGAAAACTTAGATAACAAGGTAAATTAATGCTTTCTGTAGATATTAATTATATAAAATTATGCTTAATTAAAAGGAATATTTTACTGTAGCTTAATCAAAAAAATCCAGTCTTCAGTCTCCAAGTGGGCCTCTTTAGATATCAGTAGGGCTGGAGAATATTGGCAGTGGGACTTGCAGTCAGGTATTACTGGAAGAGTTTGAACTTCAGACCCATTCAGAGGGGAAAGAAGGGCTATGGAAAGTTAGGAGACCTGCAAAGTCAAATAAAATGTTTGTGTAGGCATTTAGAAGGTCCTGTCAACATGGAAGGGTTTTTTACTATTAGAAAAAGAGTAGAAGCTCTACTCTTTTCTTCAGTATTCAAAGTACTTCCAGGTAACAGACAGCTCCCCACATTCTATCTGTTAACCACAGACAACATGGGAGCAACTTAGTATGTACAGAGAACAAAGGGATTAATGTCAAGTGTTGCTGAACTAATTTGTTATCCAGAAACTCTCAACTAGTGCGAGTCTGGAATGCATCCGTTCCCCCCAGTATTGTGCTTGTGTAATTATTTGTTTAAGAGGTATTCTTGTGTTTACTGCCTTTCCTGAAGCTGGTGTTTGCTTTGCAGAGCCCCTCAGGTAGGTCTGGCCTCTTTGGGAAGTCTAAGGCCCAGTCATGCATAAATGAGGGACACGTCTCATTAGTGAGCCAACAGTTCAGATTCTCAGAGGGCATTCAAAGCATGACATGCAGAGCACTTCATGCCAAAGAAAAGATGATCAGATATACATTTGTGTCTCATGGGCAGTTGTTTAAGTGCCCTGTGGCATACTTATGACATAAGGGTATCCTGAGAAATGAGCCGTTTAAAATGTAGCAGAAATGAGCATTATAGAATGTAGCAGATTCACTAGAGAAATGAACATTATAGAATGTAGCAGATTCTATAGAGAAATGAACATTATAGAATGTAGCAGATTCTCTCTTTGGATTTCTTTGCCCCCCTTTTTCAACTCTCAGCTATGTCAATTGTTATTCAGCAGAAGTAGCACTGATGTTGATTGTGCCAGTTTTTCATGCCCATGGTTTTTGGTTGTAGCCAATTTTTATATGCTGCTGTTTCCGTTAATGTCTTTAGGATTTGTGTACAATTATGGAGCAAGACTTCAGTGTCTTCCGGTGGCAATCATTAAGCTTATTAACTAGAATCCTGAAGGATGCAAGTATCCATTTTCCCCCTGTAACACAGATTCTGTTTCATTCCAGCCAGTTATTGTCTCTCTTCTCTTTATATCACCTCCAAGGGTATAAATGCTGTTTTCACTCAGCCCGTGATCACAGCAATTTCTTTACAGTTAAAATTGCACACAGGAAATCTGACATTGATGCAGCAAGCTGAATATCATGCTTAGAGTAGTAGCTTAGACAGCTGCTCAAACAGTGGAGTAAATCTGATAGTCCTACTCAGCAAAGATCCCCAGCAAAATGCATTTTTAGCTGGGCACCAAGCTGGGCACTCTTCTTGTTAAAAGCATTGGTCAAGAGCAGCAATGTAGATTTGGACACAGAAGAAGAAAAGTAAAATTAAGCAATCCAAGCTGGGTGTTTGCTAAATGTGTCTCATACCCTGTGTCTTATATTAGAATTCATGCTGAGTAAGAAACAGTCACTTTTAGGAAGAAAACTTTGAGTCTGATCTGCCCCTGAATGAATATTGAGGCAATACTGAAGCTTATAGTAAATAACATTGTTTTGGCCAGAAGTTTCCATACTGAACTGTAGGAGGAAACTTGAGCTTGTGCTCCTTTTTTGATTTTCTGTCTTTCCAGAGCCTTAACACAGTGTTAGAAGTCATGTTTGTTCTGCATGTCTTCTCTCTGCTGTTAGGGCTTGATTTTCTGTCATTGCTCTGATATGCTGCTGTTCCTGCAATGAATTCTCCTATTGTTACCTCCCTTATTTGTTTTCTGGGGTTATTATTTTTGCCATTTCGAGGTGCATACTTTCATGGCATTTCTTGGATATGTTTCAGGGAGTGTATCTCAGTGCAAATCAGTGGGATGATATGATAATCTGGCATTTGATAGCATGATTTTGCCAGAGCTGAGTGTGAAATTTTACCAGACTGGGCATTCAAGAGCAATGCTGCTGCAGATTCCTGGCTTTAGTGTGGTGTTTATCCTGGCTGACTCAAGGGCTATTTCACCTTTCAGATGTCCACGTGCACTACTGCAAACGTATCCTCCAGAGCAAGGATCCCCCTGGAGCACCTTCCCTCTAGGCTCAGGGATAAAAGCTATAGACAGAGCATAGCTCTTAAAGTAACAATGCTAACTGCTGTTAACCTGAATTTATGGGAGGAAGATTTTACTTGTGTTCATAGGCGTCCTAGATGTTAATGCTCTTCCCTTCTCAGGAGGAATCCTGTAGGTGTATTTTTTTAAAAGAACTATGTCTGAAGTCTGTTAGACAGGGTTTTTTTGTAATCTGAGAATATTGTAAGGCAATTTCAAAAAGCAACAACCTTTTTAAAATAGTTTGAGGGATGAGACTCTGTCACTGACCTGAGTAAATGTATGAGGTAGAGAGGGTGTTGTTCATTTTGTGCTACAGACACTGTGCCATAAAGAGGACTGATAGCCCGCAGGGTGTATCAGTGGGAGCTTTGTGATGAGCTCATATATTCAAAGGACAGAAGTTGGGAAACTGCATACAATGACTGACAGGCTTTTAAATCTCCTTTCTCTGTGTTAAAAGCATTCTTAATTAAATTAACATTGTCCTAATGAGACCCTGCAGTGCTGTGCTGGTGGAGCAGCATTCAGGGAGCAGCCGTGCTGCCGCTGGTGAGTGGCATCAGTGTCAAATGAGGTGTGGGGGGGAGAGAGATGGTGCTGGCCACCTGATTTACCAAAAAAGAAAACAACTGATCTGCTCAGCTTTTGTTTCAGTTGGGCATTAGGGTGGGAGCATGATGATAAGTACATTTCCTTTGCACTTTTGCCCTGCTTTCTTATGGAAAAATACACCCACTCTGCTTTTAGCAAGGAGGCAGTGTAGGGTAGAATTATGGTGAAAGCAAAATGAAGTTCAATTTGACTGAAAGATAGGATGTAGTGGTTTAATCAAATAGAGAGCTTTTCTGTCAGAGATTGAGTTACTCCACACTAGAAAATACCTTGACTTGTTTTATTTTTTAATCTTTGACATGGATGGTCGAGAAGTGGAGCTCTATCCAGCTGTATCACTGCTGTGTCTGATACATGGATTCTGTGTCATTTAAGAATTGCCTCTTGCTCCTTTAAAACATACTTGTTTCCAGGTTTGTTGTTTAATGGGTTGTTTTCTCTTGAAAATGGAATTGTCAAAAGTGACAACTTTTCATTATTTATTAAATGTTTTCTGTGTATTCTATAACTTCCCATTAAATGTTTTTTACTTCCCCATGAAATGTTTTTAGGAAATAGCCTTCATTGATTACAGCAGAACAAGAAAAACTGCATTTCTCTTTAAACCGAAGGAGTCAAAGTGGACACCAGCTCTATGAACTCAGGGAAGAGCTCTCTGAAAACTGAAAAAATATGTCTGGTTTATATTTTGCCAGAAGTCTGTTCAGAATTCTGCCAAGTGCACATACTGAAGGGGGAAGAAATGTTGTAACCTTCTCTGTGATGTTAGGTTAGCAACCTGATGCCCTTCCATTGCACTGCCCTTGTCTGGGAGGTGTGAAGTAACTGTCTGAGCAGAAGAATGGAAATTAATAGGTGATAAATTTATTTTGACACAGATGACTTGTGTTATTCAGAGGAGGAAAATTGCAGGCATAATGCATTCAGGAAATATAGTGAAGCAATCAAAACTCAGAAGTTTGTGAAACATATTTAGATGTCAGCATCTCTGACAAGATTCAATATCTCATACTGTTACTGAAAATTTAAAAGGGCAGGTTTTTCCATAACTGTCTGGAGGTTTGTTGGACACATTGGGGTTGGGACTCAGAGTTAACTAGATTTAATGAGTCTGTTCTAGCTTGGTAGTGCAGACAGCAGTAGCTGTACTGACAGTGAAATGCTGCAGACTGACACAGCCTGGACAGAGAGAGTCCATCCAAGATAAACTCACCTTGTCTTTTCATGCATGTGCTGGTGTGTGTCCTCAGGTGTAAAGTTCCTGCTTTGGGTTAACAGATTATTTCTATGAATGACTCCTCTTTCATTATGAACTTAATTGAATAACCCAGATATTTTGAGGAATATGTAGACCTCTGAATTATAGACATCTTTTTGCCAAATGAAATGTACAGTAGTTACATTTCAGAGAACATCACTGCACTTTATCACTTTATCATTCCAGGCCAAACACTGTGAAAACTGTGAAAACTTATGGGCTCCTTTGGAGAAAAGATCATTCAATATGATAATGGCAAAATGATAACAAAAATAAATATTGATAATCTTACTATTAAAGATATATCCATTTTTAAGGGGAAAACTGTGATTTTTAAGGAAGATGTTCTAGGGAAGAGCATTCTAAAAATGGATCTCTATCTGTTTAGGGAGTGACTGGTAGTGTTTCTCTCACCTTCCTCAACCCCCCTTATCCTCTGCTCTAGTCACTTAACTTTTCATGGAGGAGGTTAATGTGACAGCCCTTGTTCAGCTAAACCTTTGCTGGCAGCAATTCCTATAAGAATTATTGATTTCTTCTTGTCTACCACTGTGAGTCAAAGTATTTCAGATTTAGAGAGGATCCCTTATTTTCTGTATCACAAAGGGTAAGAACAGAGTAGCTGAAGAAAAATCTTGCTTGTATTCTGAAATCTGACATAATTTAGCATGTGAAATGTTGGATGTCATATTTCCCCATGTATTATATGGCAATCCTGAGGTGCTTAGGAGACCTCCCACTAGGCCATGAGTGGGGAGAGTATTTATCTTGCATATTGACCTTGGCAGGGCCTGAAGTGAAACTCTTGCACTCAAGAGAAAAACAATTTTATAATGCTGAACGAAAAGAGCTTCAAGTGCTGGTAGCAGGCTGTGCTGAATTCATCTGAGTGAGGTTTCCTTTGGATGATGGCATTGTACCAGTCAGGACAGTATTGCAAGAGTCAAGTCTTTTTGTCTTTTTTTCTAATAACCTTTTCACAGATAAAAGAAGAGATGAGAAGACTGTTTTGGGCTTTTGTCTGTTAAAGCAAAAGGCATAACAGCTGGGATTTCCCTGAAAGAAACCTCTTTGTTCATATGGCATCTAGTGTAAGATCTCTCATGGATCACAATGGCACAGTATAAAAGTATCAATTATTGTAGTATCACCTGTTTGGGCACTACTGACTTTCCAAAATGAATCTTTCTCTTAGGAGGCACAGGATTTTTCCATCAATTCTTTAACTGTTTTCTAGTCTGAAAGCCCAATGCCTTCTCTTCTGCCACTTTGTGGCATCAGCACAAAGGTGGTGTGAAGTGCACCCTGACCCATAGCTGGATACTTATTATTCAGAGCATGCTGATGTTAACAGTGATGAATTGCATGGTAGGAAGAGCAGCCTGGAGGCATTGCCAGGAGGCAGAAATCTAAGGCTGCTGTCAGCCTCTGGCATGGTATCAAAATATCCCAGAACTGTCATGCAGGAAGCCTGGTTGCCTGGCTACTCATTGCACAGCCTGTAACCTTCTGTTATTTTATACAGTGGGGTAGTAGGTGATACAGTTTACTTTCTTTCTTTTTTTTTTTTTTTTTTTTTTTAATATAAGATGACATGTGTAGTGGAAATCTGGGACATGTAGAATCTTCCCAGCAAAGAGACAGGATGCTGATGGTGGTGGTGGTTTACCATTATGCCGCTGTGATTGTTATTTATTATTTATTTCTTGATAATTTTTTTCTTCTTTGTAGCAGTCCCTGCATCTGAGAGCAGCATCAACAACAGCAAAGTGAGCAAGAAGTCTGATTAACCATGAGAGATCAAAAGAACCGCAGGACTCAAGTTTAGCCACGTGATTAAGTCACAACCTGAACTGAACAAAGACATTTTGGGTAGTTTCCAAGAGGAGGAGCTTCAAATTAGGTAAAACAAACCTTCTGGCTGAAGGTCAGGAAAAGTACTGCACTGTGAACCCTCCACCCTCTGTTTATACCAGGTACCCCTGCATGTCCAGCTCTGCCCTGTTGTGCCAGGCACGGAGGAGGGGATCACTGGGGCTTTCAAAGCACACCAGGCAAGGCACAGGGCAGATTCTGTTTTGGAGGAGTTCTGCAGGAGAGGGGGGATAGGTAGGATGTGCTATTAGGCCATACAAACTTTGCTTTCTGTGATTTTTGGCTTATAGCAGCGTGGGTGTGTGTACACACTCCGCAGGGTATTTTTAACTAGCTCATGTTATGTTTCACTGAATCCTTTTTAAATGTCAGGAGACTGAAGGCTTTTGTTATAACAAGCAGAGCCTGACAAACTGCTGAGGGTTTGCACCTGTGAAATGGGGAGAACCTGGCACTAGGGGAGGTCTTTCCTTCTGATGTAGTTTCTGCTGCCCCAGGGAGAGGTTTGGGAGGCCCTGCACTGACCAGCCTTGACAATACTTCTCAAGTGACCCTTCCTACATGTGTTACCTAGATGCATAAATAGGTATATATTTTTTCATATATATATATATATAAAATATATGCCTTGTTCCCCCTATGTGAATAAATATGTAGTATTGGAATTGACTGCCTGCTAGAGGCATGTTCAACTTGTTTACTGTTGCACTTCATTGTAGCTTCTTCAGAGGAGGTTGAAAGTTGATTTTATTTTTTAATTCCCAGTGTCTTTGAGAACAAATAAAGAGCCTGGAAATGTAGATAAATTGCTGGATTAATTGCAAGAGATGGTGACTGGAAGTAAAAAATTAATTTTTTTTTTCCTGGAATTTGGCTCTTTTTCATTGAAGTCTTTTTTCCTGTTTGTCTTATGAAACTAGATAGAAGTTGTTGATAACCTTTTGTTTGTTGTTTTCTCATCCAGCAATTATTAGCATTTGGCTTTAGGGAGCTCTGGAACCCACCATGTTTATTTTCCCATAACTTTGACATGGAAGAAACAAACAAAATTTTGTGATTCTGACATACATGAGAATTGAATATAATTTCTGACTAAATGAATGATGGTGGAATTCATGGGCCAGAATATCAACTGATGACAAACAGCATGGTTTGAGCTAAAACCATTATTACTGATTTGCTGCCAGCTGAATTGTGACTGTGCTTTGCTAGAGCAGCAGCAATGCTCAGTTTAGTTTTGCTCTCTCTGCAGTGTGAGCTCCATGAGGGAGGGGACATGGGTGGGCTGTACTGATGGGTGAAGCTCTGACCTGCAATTGTCTCACAGTATCTTGTGTTCATCACCTCCCTAGGACAGAGGTGGGGACCCTGAGTAGTGGGAAAAGAGCATTAGCATGCAAGGGAAAAAATTGAATTTGAAAATCTGCCATTACCAGTTGTGGGATTCTTTGTGTGTCAGTAAATTGGGTTTTGACTTGAATGAGGCTTTTGTCTAAGGGTGTGCTGGCAGTAGCAGGGGGAGTGTGACAGGATGCAAACCAGAGCCGTGAAGGGCTGCTGCAGAACTTGCCATGTCTTGTGGCCTCACAAACATTGCTGAGGGCAGCAGCAAGGGTGTCACAGGGCTGCAGACTTGATCTGGCAGGTAGAGAGCATGGCAAGAGGCAATCCCTTCTTCATAGGAGTATGTTGGGCTACTTTTTCTCTTGCCTCAGGCAGGAAAAATCTGATTTCAGCATTAGGAGATGGCCAGAAGGCTGGAACATGTAAAAGGATGGAAAAAAAGAAATGGGGTCAGGAGCTGGGAGTGAAAGGCTGATTGCTTGGGAGTACTCTCCTCCAGCATGGACCCCAGCAAGTAGAAATAAATTGTGGGTATGAATAGAAAATAGATGCTTACTGAGGAGTGTAATTGAGGGTTCAGACGATGAAATCAGGAAAAAGAGATATTTGTCCTAATTTTAATCTTTGTTTATATTTACATAGACTTAGAAAAAATGTTCTGCATTTTATACCAGAGAACAAATACAGAGGAGAGAGAACAGCGAAGTGCTCCGTGTCTCTGCCTGCTATTTTAACAAGAGGTCCTCATGCTGATATGGGTTTGTATCATCATTTGCTGAGAATTCTGTGCTTTTTAAAAAATTACTGACTAGGTCACAACTCATTTTACCTGTCATCTTCTGGATGAAGGAAACAGCATGATTGTTGAAATGATTGTTAAATGGCTGATGTTGGTGCCCCTTGGGCAATTTAAAATATTAATCTTACTTTTTTAGGATTTTGAGAGTGCTGTTACATGGATGGGCTACAGTTCTTCACTTGGGTTTGGTTCACTGGTTTTGTTTGTTGAAATACTGGCAAAAGATAGAAGTTTTTGTTTTCCTTTTTTTAGTATACAGAAGACCCAAGTTGCAACATTCAGGACATGGACCTTTCAAAAATGCGATGGAGTCTTAGGGCAGGAGCTAAGTTGGTTTCCTGCCAGATCTGAGCTGCTGCCTGGGGAAAATAAGTAATAGAGGAAAGGCTACAAAGAGAATAATTTTTTTTCTTTTGACAGCTGGCTAATCTATCTGAATTTGGAAGGTCATTGTCAGAAGGCATAGAAGGAGTAATAATAGCCAAGTGTGTTTTAGAGAATGCCCTGCTGCTTTATGGCTATTAGGAAAATACCACAGGAATTAATTTTTAAAAATAGCTCAGCATTACAGGCACAAGGGGTGTGACTGTGGCTGCAGGAAAATGTTCTAGCTTCTTTTTTTCTAAAGTCAAAAAAAGCATGTTTGCTTAATATTTATCTCAAGAAGTAAATTGGCCTCTCGTGCCAGAGAAAACAGTGTTTGGGTTCAGCAAGTCCTCAGGCAAAGAAACTTCATTATTGTTTGGGCAGGATCTGGAAAACGCTGCCAGGTGCAGTGCTTGATACCTAACTTGAATGTTCCTTGTAGACAGGGCAGCCTAAACTTAAAAGCTAAGGAGAAAGACTTTGATAGCCTGTTTTTCATCAAAAGCTCAAGACCACAGCAACAGCAGAGAGCCAGAAGATGGGGAATAAAAAGTTGAGGTCTTGGAAAAATCTGGAGGACAAAACACTTTTGGAGAAACTCTGAAAGTTTTGTGAGGAGGAGGAAAAATTATTGTGGGGGACTGAGATACAGAAGGTGGGGAGCTGTACCCCCACATGGTGTGCTGTGGTGAGCACATGCAGCTCCAAAGCTCACACACACATTTACCACAGGCAGGATCAGAAACACTCCAGCTCTGAGTTTGCAGCCCTGGCTGCTTGATTAAATACTTGGTCATGCTGAGAAGCAACAGCAGTGCCCACCTGCCTGCTGGCAGTCCAGTGCACCCTCAGCATCCCCAGCTCCTGCACGGGCTGCCCTGGCACTGTGGCACTGTGTAAATTCTGGTGCTGGTGGTGCTTCATGGACTGCCCAGCTGGGAAGGCTCAGAGGCAAATGGGAATTCTTCCAGTTTCATTTGTAGAGACTTGGTTTGAATCTGCTCACAGCTGGAGGCTCCAATCCTCACTGAGGCTGGGGCAGTAGTGGCAGGATTGGGTCCTGCCAGGAGTCAGAGCCTCAGCTGGGGCTGGTAGCAAGCAGCACAACCTCTCCACCAGCCCAAAGGGTTCCAATGACTGGAACTAGAGGAGGCATTTTACAGGTGAGAGTATTTCAAGTGTAGTGCTCATACACTTGCTGGCAGCTCTGTTGAAGAGCTCTTGATAGGTTGATGTCACTGTGGGCTAGGCTGGAAGCTCTGCAACAAAGCAGTAGTGTCCTGAAACATGAGGCTGCAAGAGCTCTCACTTTGTCTTTTCCTCATGGTGTCCTGGTTTGTGTTGGTGCAAGTGCAGTGTTTAAAGGTCTTTGAATGTTGGTAGCTTTGTTTAATAGAAGAATCTACTCTGGAGCCCTTTCAGTGGTCTGCATATGAGATAGGAATGACATGCTGTACCTAGGAAGAAAAAACAGCTGTAGGGCACAGTAGAACGTTATAGAGAAGGGAGGGATGTTGCGTTTCAATTCTTTGATGTGGGCAAAAGAGATTGTCCATTTTCAGATACAGGAGAAACAGGATTTTAAACAATATATTTTACTTTGAGTCGAAGCTCCATTTACAGCATCCCCTTTGAACTGTTGCTCGGATGTTTGTTTCTGGAGAACGTGCAGCAAGCTTCCCAACTGCTTGGCAAGGGACAGGGGCCTGTTAAAAATTAACTAGAAGCTGAGATAAATCACATACAAATAGCTCAGGGAGTGTGGTGAATTCATCAGTGTCTGATGTACTTGCTTGTCTCATGGCTGCCCAAGTTCCTTTTGTAACATGTTTTGGGTTTCTTAGCTTTGAGATGCCCTGTCTGGCATTTCTTCAGGAGACAATGTCAGGTGCATTTCTTTGAGCAGTATTTTAATGTCTTGCCTGACTCTGGTGGTGAAAAAGGGATGAGTGAAAAAGGTCCAGACTTCTGGAAGTCAAAGACCTGTCTATAAAGTTTCTCCCCTTCAATAATGCTGGATGATGGAAGTTTTTTATTGTGTTACTGCTTTGAACTAGCTGCTGTTGTAGGCTAGGCTGGCTGACCTGAGTCTCTGTGGCCGAGTGTCAAGAGGACAGTGTGTGGGAGGAGAATTTATGAGTTCAAGTGAATGGCACTTACCTACTCTGGGTGCACAATATAAGCATTTGCTCACTTCTCTTATCTGTCATGCGAGTGACACTCACCTTTCTTACAGCAGTATAAAAAAGGGTGTGGAGAGGTGCCCAGAGAAAATTTCTACTCATCCTTGAATATGTTCAGGGAGCTCACAAGCAGCCTGACCCCCCAGCTGAAAGGCTGGTGGGCAAGGCTTGAGACCACTGGAGAAGCCTGTGCCTGATCTGATAGAGCTCTGTGCAGTTCCTTATGATGAACTCTGTGCAGTTCCCCTTCTCTTCCCCAAAGGGAGTTGTTGCCACTGAAATGAAGCAGGGGTTGTATGTACTGTCAGGACAGAGGCATAATTCCAAGGATATTTTTAATAGCAAGGTTTGAAACTCCCCCTCACATAATGTTTTGCATACTGCAGGATTACCTTGTAGTTGCTGTTGGCAGCCTCATGTGGTTTGGAGATGCTGTTGCTCCCAGGCTGCTCCAGGCAGACTGGCTGTCAGAAAACTCACAAGTCTGTCAGCTCAGGGCCAGAAATGGAATCCAGTTGTTTTGCAGTTGTGTACTGCTGAGTGCAAATTGCAGGATTTTTTGGATTCCCCATTTGTGCCTCCTGTAGTTTCAAGTGTAGCTGCTTCTTGAACTGTCGCAGTTCCAATCTGTCTGCTGCATCCTCAGGATATTTTCTTATTTGGGGGAGTTTGTGGGGTTTGTTACCTTCAAACTGGACCCAGTTGCAGTACATGGAATTTCAGCTGGAGCAGCAAGTGCAGAGGGTGGTATGGATTTGGTCTCCTCTGGTGAGGGTCTCTCTTTAGGGAGGAAGCAGACTTCCATATCAGGAAGGGAAAAGCTCCTTACTTTCATTAGGGCACATGAAAGTTTGAATTTGCCCAGTGTCTTTTTAGTAGCTTAGCTGATACCTCTGGCAAATCCTGGGAGAAAAGAGAAGAGAGCTCCACACATAAGGGACCACCTGGTCACAGCCAGCCACAGAAAGGGGTAGTCATCATTTGTGTTTGCTGCAATGCCAAGCACACTCTGGACAAAGTGGTACCCTGGGAGGGGATGGCTGAATGAAAGATGAAGAACTGTGTTATGAAGAACTTGTGTGAGAGGCTGTGGGCTGGAGCTCTGCAGCCAAGCTGTAGCTGAATCCTTAGAATTCCCATCTAGCTCTCTAATTGCCAGTGTAATCTGATCAAAGGCCATATAGTGATGAAGGCATTCCTTGATGTACCATGTACCTGTAAAGTGCCATGTACTTTCTCAGCCTATTTTTTGTATTAATGTGGTATTTCTTCAAACTGGTCACATATCTTTATTTGGCAAGCAAATTACTCTGAAAAAATCTGGCAGAGCAGTTCACTATGGATTTCACAGTGAGTGTGCCAAGGCTGTTTGCTAATGCACAGATGAGCTGCCAGAATACCGAGGTCTCCCAGCCTCCCCCACGAAACTGTGATGTACCTTGTGAGCAATTAAACATCACTCAAATCTAAGAGGCAACTTTCAGTAACAGAGCTCACCCAACTGTAATGTCTTTAAAATCAGGATAGAACCAGTGGCATATGACAGAAGAGTGACTGAATTGCTCACAGTTTAATGACCTCTCTAATGAAACAGGGGTTCCTGGTTCCTATGTAAATTCATATGCACCATAGAGTTGTGGACTTTATTATTAGTGAGCAGTTCCAGTGGCTTCAAACCTTGTGCATTCACAAATGGCTAAAGGAATCCCCTAGACTATTAGCAAGAATCATGCACATTTCAGAGAGGACACTCAGCACTGGGACATGGAAACTTTGAAGAGCTTCAACATCTTTGGTCCTCCAACTGATCCAGGAAACTGAGGTAAAATAACATTCTTTGAGCCAACCCAGAACTTCAGAGAGATGGAAGGCGAAGTGTCTCTCTTGGACATGCCTCTGAATCCTCTTAATCAAATTTCTTGCAGTTATTTTCCTAATTTAAAACGTAACTGGCACTGCTCACTGCTTATTTGTGTTTAGTTCTCTACTCATATTGTACTGGATGTCAGGATGGTCTTTGCTGGGATTCTGGTGGTGTCATCACCAGCTGAGGTGGCACACATTGCATGAGCTCTCAAATGAGGAGCTCTTGCTTTTGTGCTAGACTTGAACCAGGGGCATGAGAATCAAAGTCAATTTTCATTGGAAGGCTTTTTTTTTCCTCTTCTTTGCAGTTCAAGAAGCTGGTACTGAGCAGGAGTATATGTATGCCACAGTAGTCCTGCTTCACATGTAAGGAATTCTGTCTTGAACCATTCTGATAGAGGAAAAGTCTGCTGAGTCCACTTCTGTAATTTCTTCCTGAAATTCCTTGAGATTGTCAAAATCAAATTTTAGCACTGGTGTTGCATACAAATGCACTAAAATCATTCTCTGCATACACACTATACTTTGTCTTTACAGGTGTTTAGCAAACTCAAAATGAATTTATCAAGAGTATTCAGGATAAGAGTCTGAAATAAGAACACAGGCTGCTGTAATGCACAGCAAGTTAAAATCTGGGAGAAAAGTGTGACAGAGGATTATTCCTGGCCTGAAGAGAAGATAAAAATTCAAGTATTAAGTTAAAAAGATTACTGGGAAAGTGCTGTAGTAACTCTTAGTCAGAGGAAAGCAGGATTTGGCTGTGTCACAGAGAGAAGCATCCTTATCCTGTGTGCCAGATGGATCTTAGCTTCTTTGCTCAAACACTGAATAAAGGTTTGGAGGAGATCGCACAAGGAGAATTGGTAAGAGCAGAGCCACTAGAATGTGATATGATTCATTTTGGACTTGCAATCCTGAAAACTTACATAGGGCTGGTTTCTGAAATCTAGAGATGGTTCAGTCTGTACTGTTGAAAACTTGTCTTTGATGGTCTTTGGTCTGTTGGTATTTTAAACAAATGGAGCATTACAGACATTCCAAATGCATTTCCTCATGTATTGCTAGGTCTGCTTGATGCAGTAGGTGGGGTCTGAGAAAGGAATCTCCTCAAGCTTTGAAAGTTAATGCAGTGATCTTTCAAATAATTCCTGAAACTCACCACTAAAATGTTTTGCATTTCCTTCTAAAGTTGCAGGTTTACACCAATGCATTGTTCAACTTGTTTTTTTTTTTAAATGACATGGAAAATCTGAAGTCATAAAGCGCTGTGTGACTACAGGATGTCGGGATAAAACAGCAGATAAGAAAGTGTTTTAAACACAAGGAAAACTTTGCTAATTTGCTGTTTGAGTGATAGAGCTATATAAAAAAATTGCATAGTATTTAATTGGATCTCACTTGCTAATTAATAATTCTGTATGTGTAACATTCACAATTAAAATTTTAAAGATAGCTATAGTTTCTTGCTGCAAATTTTTAAAAGCAGATTGAACAGTTTTCAGGGTGAGTGTCACAATGCATTCCTAAAATCAAGAGACTTTGGATCAAGCTGTCTTTCTGATAAATTCTGTGCTTCATTTGTAAGGAGAAATAACTTGTAATGGGGTGCATGGAGAGACCCCTGGCAGATGGGTTGGAGGCAGCTGCTACTGTGGCAGCTTTTCTCCACCAGAACAGAGCAGGATGATGAAAGCTGCTGTTATAAATGTTCTTCTGTTCAGGGTGTCATCTTATGACTACCTGGGTCTTACAAGAGCAGTTATTGTTATCTCCGACTATTGTTAAAGCAATGTTGACCTCCAAGTCTCAGGTTATTTATTGAAGGAAACCTAGGGAAGCTTTTCTTCAGAATGAATTGGCTTCACTGAAATCACTCACTAGTGATTTGGTGACATGGCTCTGATGAGAGATGAGGGCACTGGATAGAATGGAATCTAGAACCAGAAATCTTGTCTTGGTCCCTTCCATTCTGCGGATTTTGATGTCAGCAAAATTCATAAATGCACACTGCCACTGGTCCCAGTACGTGTCATTTATAAAGAATCTTATTTTCAATCTCTTTGGGGAAAAGAGTTCACATGTCTTTTAAGAACATTCAGTTTTAAACTGGCAAAAGGTTAAACATTTGATAATTTTTTTCATGTTAATTTAGTGTAATTTCTTCTGCTTGCTTAAGTATCTAAGCAGGAATTTCTATTACCTATTTACTAAATCCAAAACTATATAATCTACTTCATAGGAAGACCTCAGGCCATACTTTCATCCATTTCTTGAGGCTCATATGGAAAGGCAGTCCTGGCTGAGGTGCATGGCTGGAGAGAGCTGCCTGAAAAGCACCTGGAGAACAAGAACTGGAGAAGGATCCTCATCTATCCAAAAGATGGAGAGAAGGCAACACACAGAGTCACAGGACAACCAGCTTTGGAGGTGAGTGACCTACAGCCACAACAGCTCCCCCAGAGCTCAGAAACACTGCTGAGCTCCTGTCTTGTCCTGCAGCTGTCACAAGGCTCTACAAGTCCATGTTTTATTGTAGCAATGAAATGCATCAATGAAACAGAGACCTGAATCCTCCCCCTGTCACCTGAGTACTTACTGCTGTCTACCTTCTGAATCAATCCAGATCCTGGGTTCCAGTGAACGTTTGTAAAAATGGCGAAGATCTCTGACAGTCTTGGATCAACAGGGGTTCCATTTTATCCTGGGAATCTTAATCTAATCATCATAGTAATGTGACAAACCAGAGTACAATGTGTCAATCTTATGCACCTAACAGCAGTTTGTGCAGGTTGACTCAGAGTGAGGAAATATGGTAGCTGCTCCTTCTTGCAAAATGGATATCTAATATTGCAGAAGCTCTTAAATTACCTGTGAGACTTCTCTTAAAGTTAGGTTGAAAATGATAATTCTTCCTTCTGAATAATAAATGAAGTATTCTCTTCATATTATAGTGAAATGTATTTCAATTTTTAAAACTGGTAATAAGCTATTTCACTCTAGGATTGTCATCTTTTGTTTCATTTCACTGCAATGAAAATTGAGATTCTCTATCTAGAAATGAAAACAAGATTCCCAGTTAGTAGCAAGTAACAGTCTCTTTTACTGATTACTTTAAAGTAAGGACAAGGTATTTCAACTATTCACAGATATTTCTGATGTATCACAAAATAACATAAGAGAAAAAGATTATAATCATATTCAGAGCAAAATAGTTTAAAATTTAATGTTTACAAACACATTGCTTTTTTCCTTTTCAAAATGTTTGCTGATACAGTTTTGCAGGAGACTTTCTGTTTGATCACATACATTTCTGCTCTATACACCATGTTTTGTACTAAGAAATGAATGGGAAAAAATACTTTCAGACTTGTACTTTGTCAGGAACAGGGATTTGGAATATGACCACTAATGGTCTTGCAAATTTGTTTCTGTGAACTTTGTACAAGACTGAACATGCTATGCAGCTGACATTTATTTTACACTGTATTTAAGTATTCAAAAGAACTGAGATCTATTTTTCAATAATTTTTTTTGGAAACTTTAAGGCTGCACCATTAGCAGTAGTTTACCAATCTCTTGTCATTTTCTTAAATGTTAGAATTACTTTGTCAATTTTAGAATTGCTAGCAGTGATGATGATGCCCACTTAAAAAATTCCAAACCAAACAGAAGAATTCCCTGGGAAACTGCACAGCACATGCATGATACATAACTATAAAATTAGTCCAAAGTTTTGATAAATACTTATTCCCATTAGATATAATAGTTGTTCTAGTTCTAAAGAATAAAATGCTTATTATATACAGAAGTTTGGGCAGAGTATAGACATTTGCCAAAGACCACTGGAGGCATTTCATTGTCTGAATAGTTTTACAGTGTTAACACAGCTGCCCGTTTTCCTCATGTGTAGGCTTGTGCCACCTGTGGGAAGGGATCATTCCTGCCAGCGGGCTCAACCTTATAAGATATAAGTTCAACCTCTAGTGGCTGCTTCAGCTGAAGAAGGAGCTTCTTGAAGGATTCAGAGCCCTTTAGGGCTTGCTTGTGAGCTCAATGCAAACTTGCAGAGCATTTTCAGATGCCAGTTTCCATCAGGTGAGCATTTGCTCTTTTGCTTCCAGGATGTTACAACACGAAAAACTGCACCAGCATTTTTCAATGAGCACCATTAACTGACTTTGACAATTTGGCATGACCAGCAGTATTGATGAAGATCCTGAACTTTTGTTTTGAACAAGAAGAAAGTACAGCTGCCAATTACCCTGCAACTACAGTCTGTAAATAGTAAAAAATATAAATATATTAACCATACACATATACACAAAACACAGCAGTAGCAATATTACAGGATGCAATGCCTACTCTCTCTAACTGGTTTTGGTTAATACAGATGCAACAGCAAAGTAAATGCTATTTCATATATGAAAAACCTTTCTTCAAAGGTCAGTGGCAGTAAGCCAAAGCTGAGGTCCAGACTTTCACTAATCCAATGGGACTCACATAAATTAATTCAATGAAAGATAATCATTGTGGGATGATAATGGCTGTCAGTTAACACAGACTTTGAGATGGAGCTTTCTTTTGCTACCATTTGTAATTAATTCTCCCTTTTTCACAAGTGCTTTTACTATGAGCACTCATCAGACTTAACAAGGAACAAAGTTATTACACACAATATATTATTTAGGGGTAAGGATTAATAGAAAGAACCAGCCTGAGATTGGATTTCCTCAATCCTGGGAGGTGCTCTCCATGTATTTAAGTGAAATTTCCATGAGATTGCACTTAGCATACCACCAAGAAGTTGCTGCTCTCCCACTTTTTCTTCTTTTCCATGCAGTTCTGTTTCAAAGTTTTGTAGGAATTGCATGAGAAGGACAAGAGGAGATGACTGCTGGTACATTGTCTTGGCTAATGCTCTTCAGAGCAGCGTCGTCTCCTCAAGACCACATCATCTAGTCCAATATCCCCAGTTCTTCCTTTCCCTTTCTCACCTCTGAAAATAACCTAGAAAGAGAAATAGAACAATTTGAGTGGGAGATGAAAAAAAAAAATTACAGATAAGTAATTAATTAAAAAGTGCTATGAAGGATTTTGGTCTTCATTCAAATTTTCCTCAGGTTTCCAGTAAGCCATTCCAAAATCACTATCATTTAGTTGCTTTTGAGTTTTAATTAGCTAGAAAATAAAACTTCCACGTTTCTTCCTGATTTCTCTTTGGCAGAGGCATTCCCTGCTTACTTAAGAGGCTAAGTATCTGATCTTTGGGTAAGTGTCCCAGTGGTTCAGGTCAGCAGCCCTGGCTGCCCATGCTGACAGCTACTGCCAGGGGGTCAGGAGAGGCAAGGGACAGTGCAAAGGGGGACTGTCAGAAGTGAGAAATTTAGGGGGGGAAAAAAGGGTAAGAATATAGCAGATATATTGTTCACCTGTTACAAATGTCCTCATTCTAAGTCTGATACTCATTTACAGCTAACAAAGTCAAGTGTCTTTGCTACTGTTGCTGAGGTAAATTTTCTAGAAAATTATCTGCACTAATCACAGCCTTAATATTCACTTTAGAGCTAGACACAGTGTATATCTTGTAGCTTGCTCCCATCATGAACATTATGATGTGTGAGGTTTTCAGAGCACCTGATATTTAAGTCAGAGTAAAACAGGCCCTGAAATACCCAAGCCACTTCTTCAAATCTGAAATAAAAACTGCTTTCAGAGGTTGAAGAATAACACTGAGCTTTTGATACCAGTTTAATCACATAATGTTTATAAAATTTCCAGGTATTAAAAGATTCTTCATGGCACTTCAAGCAGCTTCTTTTGATTGCACTAAACCATTCTGTGTTATGGGCATTGTTTGGTCATCATTCACCTCCTCAGCCTTATCAGCTGCAGGCATGCTAAAGGGCATAAAACCACATGACATTGCACTTGTAATCTCCCTGCATTACCAAAAATTACTTCTTTTCAGTACCTTTGCCATGGTTTAGCCAGTTACTAATCCACAGGGGATTTTTCCTATTTTGTGGCACTGAATTATTCAAAGCATTGCTCATGAGGAATCTTGATACAGGCATTTTTTTTAATTCTCTATATAGTATGCCTCTGTCCATGAGGCTGTTCTTTCCTAGGTGGTGATTCCCTTAAAATAGGCTGTACCAGGTAACTCAGGAAATGACAGAGTAGCCTGTACTATATTTCTATAGCTGGGATTTCTTTTTTCTGCATGCATAAAACTAATTTTAAAAAATACACAGTAACGCTCATCTGTATTGTGATTCCATTGGCAGGGATCAAAGTAGTAAAACAGAGTGAAACTGAACCCAGAAGATGAACACTGTAGTGCTGCACCATTTCAGCATCCTCATCTTTTTCATGCAAAAACCCAAAAAGCAACACAATCATCAGTACTTACACTCTTGATGCCTATGCCTCGTAACGTTATGTGTGTCTGTCTCCAGCCATGGCCACCATTTCTTCCCCAAACAGCTGGGCCATGAGCACCAGTTTTCCTTACAAAGACTTGCAGGGCACCAGAATGCAGCCCAGGTACCTTATGCCTAAAGGACAGGCACAAATCTCCAGCCTGAGCCAGGTGACCCAATGGCAGGATAAGATGTGCTACTCCTCCTTCTTTGCCCTTGGGATCAGAGATGGTAAGGTACTGCCCCCCTGCAGTGGAAAGAGCAGTTAGTTGGGGGGTTTGTTTGTTTTTTTTAACACTATTAGGTTGCAGGACCAAAAGCACAACACTTACTAAAAATAAATAAAGGGGTCCACAAGGTCCAGAGAGTGTAAAATATGGCATACAGAACCAGAACAAATGCATCTACCTCCAACAGGGTAAGATTTACAGTGCTGCTCTTCTCTATACATTAGTACTAGGCTAGGTGTTGCCAACCTAATTTCTTTTTAACAAAGAAAACAATACCCCCCTCTCCAAAACTAAAACCCCATGTATTCTGTCATTTCTGACAACACCTTGATCACGGCATGATTTTAAACCCACAGTGACATTAAAGCACTGTGCAAATTCATGCACCTTTCAAGCTGCAATGTTTTGCTGTTGGATAGATAACAGAGACCAGAATAAACACTACCATGTAATTGAGCTATGGCTCTGTCCCTTTCGTTTGGGAACTGTGTTAACAGGGTAAACCTCAAAGCATATCCTTTTGCAACCCTGATAGCCTCTTTTATTTAACTGTAATTTAAACTGTTAATCTGGATTAGATAGAGAAAACAAGGAGCAGTAATGATTTCCACATGGCTGTTCCAAATTCTAACCATAGGAAGTTGTCAGTGAACATACATACTCAATTCAAAACCCTATTATTATCTCTTATCATATATGAAGTAAAGTTGCCTTCCAGAAAACACTCAGAACATGAGACGCTAAGGATCTCAGGTATCCATAAAACCTAGAAAAAAAAAAGGCACCTTTCACACCGACACTCAAAAGTAAATTAAATGAGGCTTCACATCTTGGAGAAAATCCAGACCTGTATGAGTTGTTTGTACTTTTCATTAAAGCTTTTTCAAGGTGCGTAAAACCTTTAAAATCTGAAATTACCAAAGGGAAAAGGTTTAAAAAAAAAACCAAAAAAACCACCAAAACCTTTCTTACACTGAATCAAAGAATATTTTTTCTTTATGCTATCAGATTTTACATATTTTTTTAATTAAAAAATGCCACCTATACCTGAGGTTTATGAAGAAAGTGGCATTTTTAGGCTCCTTAGTTAAAACCAAAGATTTAGAAATACTGGATGTTTGTAATATGGTTGATATACACAGTTAAACAGGACAGAAAACTGTTTTTTAACTGTCCACCTGTAACTACTCAGATCATTATTTTTTGAAAGTTTCTGTTTGAAAGTCACAATGTTTTCCCTTGAAAAGCTGTAAAATTTAATTACAATGCACGACAGCTTGTCACATACTTAAAAGGAAAGCCAACCTTGTCTCCAATTCACTACTTCTACATAAGTTTTTAAGTTTTAGTCTGAATGAGATTTAACAAAGCAAAGTATTATGCTGCTGTCTGGGCCCCTAGATTAGCATTTAGCCATGAAGTGGGATCCATTTGTCCAAGGATCTGTTAAAACCTTTTGGTGGGTATTTTCTCAGGGAGTTTTTGGGGCTTTTTTTCTTTCTTTCTTTCTTTTTAATGCACTGCTTTTGCAGCCAGGTCACTAATTGCTAAAATAAGCATAATAGAGTTTAAATAACTGTACCTGTTTGCTGAAGATACAATTATACCACTATGAAAGTAGATACTTATTAAGTGCATCGTTTTCAGATAGTTACTGTAGCTAAATCCAATCAATAGGAAACAGATTTAGGTAAGCACAAAGCAAACATAGCTGTAGGCAAGCCCCGGCCGGAAAAGGTTCCCTCAAATCAGCATTTTCTGCATGCAAGATAAGCTTATAATGCTTCAGCACAGCACAGCACCCTTCAAAATGCAGATTCTGATAAACCAATATATAGCAAACTTTGCAAGGTAAAAGCAAGCAGTCAGGAACAAGCTGTAATTATAAATCCTTCCAACAAGGTATTCCAGACTGGAGGGGGTGGGTGGGTGACTTCAAGGGACTAGTTTTAACAGGTTATGTCAACAGTAGCAGAACATACACAGGAAATAAAAAGCTGAGCTTGTCCCTGACTACTGGGAAGCAATGCAGGGAAAAAGTCTGACAAAAAGAGCCAGTTAACATCATAGTTATGGAATTTAGTATGTATTAAGAACAATTTCTGAGCACAGATAATGAATATGCCTTGAGTGACTAACTTAGAAAAAATGGATTTTAAAATCTGTTGTTTTAAAAAAGGTATGAATTACATGTAAATTTTTTTTTTTTAAGTGCCACGCTGCAGGCAGGAGCCAGCTGTCTGTTTTCTCATCTGCAAGAGGAAGGAGCTCTGCTCTCCCCTCATTCCCAAGGCTTTTCAAGTGTCACAAGGAGCTCCTGAAGTACCGGAGCAGCCTGTCTGGGGGGACCCCTGCCCGGGCAGTGAAGACAGCACTTGCACTGAGCCAGCCAAGCAGCCTGGAAAAGGTGCCAGGTCACCTGCTGTGGTGGCACATGACTGCCCCATCAGTGGCCAGACAGCTCTGACAGGGGGTGCATGAGGAAAATGGCTCTCCGTGCCCTCACCCTTCCTCATCTTAACCCCAGAGCTCGCCTTTCCTTCCGCCCTGGCAGCCCCACACCGTGTGAGCTCTGTGCACTTCAAAGGCTGCTCCTCGGGCACGGAGTAATCCCATCATTACGGGGAGCCAGGGATGTGTGTCTAATCCCCGGCACGCTGGGGGAAGGGAGGCAGCGAGGGCAGCAACCTCGCAGTACCACACCAACATCAACAGGGCACAAAACACATGCCACGTGCTGGACAGCAGACTGGGAGACTGGGAAGGGCTGCTCCTGTGGCTGAGCACCAGTGCTGATGCCAGCACTGTCTCCTGTCCTGCAAGCAGCCACTACACACTCCCCTCTAATGTTTGGTGTAATGCCACTTTTTAGCATCCCAAATAGTCCCTTTTTTAGAAGCCTCTGTATTTCAGCATTAAGTTGTCTGCCTTCCACTTACCTAACATTTTTCTATATACAGATTGATTTTATTGAATTCTACTCCAAGCTACAGCAATCTGAGAGGTTAAACTAAAACATTGTATCTGGCAGCTAAACAAAGATATTTCCAGTGCCTTCTATAATTTTTCTAGTGATAGGGAAATAATGATGTTTATGTGGTAATTTGAAAAACAAGCTTTGTTTCACCATAAATAAAAGTTGTTCTCTAGTCCACATATTTTTCTGATTCATTTAAGACAAACTTTTGCTGACTACATTTACTACTCCTTCAGAGACATTCCTATTTTAAAGATATCAGCTATGATCAAAGTGTAAATTTTCAAGTGCTCTTTCACATTGCGAATCCTCAATTTTGCTTTTTATACACAAAAGAGGCATCGGTGTGAAATATACCCCGGAACTAAAGGGAACAGAAGCTGTGTAACTTGTTCTCAAGCAGAACTGTCATCAACCTCAAGCCTTGGTGGTTCTTCAGCTGCAGGCTGTGATTGTACAGACATCACTTACCCGATACATCTCTCACTGGTTCCCAGTGCAAGTCATCATCTTTGTCCTTGATCCATCCACACAGTCCACTGTCAAAATCACAGCTGTGTACCAGCACACCTAGTAGAACAGAGCAGGAGGTCACAAAAAAAAAACCCACAGAAACTCTTCAGATTGATTTAGTTTTCAATTTCCCATGTAGCATACATTAGCAAGTAAGTATGAAAATTAAATGCAGAAGGAGCCCTAGGAAAAGAATCTACAAAAATACTAAAACAATAAAAAAGACCCTTGTATTATTAACAATTCATGCTATTTTTGTGGTGAATTTTTTAGGAAATAAAAGTGTAAGGTTCATCATATAGGCAAAGGGTTGGTTTTACATGGTTTTATAAAGCATAGTTTCAAAGAGGGGCATAAGATTTTGGAGTCCTGAAAAATGTATAAACCAACAAGAAATCTCAAAAAATCATAAACCCTAGGTCCTAAGTAGGAGACATGGTCATTACCTGGGTCATCGTTTGCTTCAAATTCATCAGCTGTAATCCCTCTTTCAATTTCAAGTATTTCAAACAGATTATTGCTCACTCCAGGCTGGCGTGGAACTGTGAAGAAAAATTAATGAGATAAAGAAGTAGGTCACTAATTTATCTCTAGCAAAAACCAGGAGAGCAGCTCTGGGCATTGTGCTTTTCCTGAAGATTTCAATACATTTAATTATATTCAACACAAAGACTCATAAACTTTATTCCTACATGATTTATGATTTGTGTTCTAACATTTACCTAAGCACTGTAAAAGGTGATTCCAAATTTCCTAAAGGCCCTTTGAATGAAAGCACCTTTTTAACCAAGGGGGAAAGCTTTAACCTTGAAGCACACTATTCCTCTCCAAATGCATTTTCAGAGATAGTGGTTTCTCAATAAAATAAAGCCACATGGAAGTCCTCACACAACCCTTCCACAGACATTTACAGGAGAACCTCAACAGTACTTGGAAGAGGCCCCACATGCACTCAACCTTTGAAATACAGCTGAAGATACATCCATCAATCTGCAAAGGATTAGAGCTCCCAAAACAATTATCAGGGTTGTACTGGGAGTTGAGAAGGAGGAGCTCTAGTGGAAGCTGGAATTCAACTGTAATTATATTTTTTTGCTTTCCTGCACAGCCTGTGCTTCAGCTGCTGTTCCCAGCTGGAGGAGAAGGAACAGCTCTCCGTGATTAAGAGGCCCAGAGGTTATTAGACATTCAACATTCGGGACAACCTGAAATTTATGAGCTCTTTGTGGGAGTGATGGCTGCCAAAGGCAGGTGCCTACAAAGACTCCCCCGTATCTCTGAAGATGCTGTGCCAGTTTGTGCAAGTTTCACACAGGTTTCTTGCCTGATGGACAGCTGTCAGCTAGAGATAAACAGATTGCACTGAATAGAGCTGTCTTGGAAAATTCCTCTTTCAGAGGCAGGTCTAATGCATAATTCATAACAGTAGTAATGTGTTTCAGACATGTCCTCAGATTTTATAGGCACCTCTGACATCTAAGGTATTTTTAAGTGTCTTATCTATTAAAAACTTGGCATGTTTTCCATTTGCAGTGCTAAAATAACTATTAATGTCTCTATAGAACAAGTGAGAACAAGAAGAATTAAGATAACTGAAAGGACTGTTGTTTTCAGAAAATCAAATCCAAGGTTAAGAAGGAACTTCTTTTACGCTAGGTCAACATGAAAATAGCAGTGCTACAAGAGCTCCTCTAAAGCCAAAAGATAGGAAATAACAAATGTTGAAATTAGGACAAAATAAGCAAATTCTAATGTATTTTTAAAGTACTATTCTAGGCTCGAGGTCTTGAATAAAAATTTTATACAACAAAAACAAATAGTTTAAAAGCTCAAAACCTGTAGTAAACCAGTGAACTCTTAAATATAATAGTCATTATTTGAATCATTGAGTCTCCCTTTATTTTGTTTTCTTTTTAATCCTTTGCAGATTTTTTGATTATGTCTATTTGCAGTCTAGGATATTAATGCTCAAAACAGCTGCAGATTTAAGGCTGACTTGGGTATTAGAGGACTGTTCATTTTTAAAGATTCCTTGACTGTAAATAGCATTTTTGTTGCTTCATTTCACCTGGGCTGTTTTGCTTACGTGATTAAAAACATTGAGCTTTAACATGAAAGAAACCTTACAAATGTGCACAGTCCACACAACCTAGGCCAATAATTGCCTTGCAGAACATGTATGCATAAATATTATATTCAGGCACATAAATCAATTGTTCACCCTGAATTATGTAGGTGGGGCAGTTGAACAAGCACACCTATGCTGCACACCCAGGGAGCACCACCTTGCCTTTCCTCACCTCAGACTGTGCCAAGGGAAGAAGATACTGTTTGTTTTCTATGCTGTGGAGAACAAGTCAGCTGCAGAACTGCTGAGCACAGCACAGCAAGGCTCAGACCACAGGTTCTAAATGAGCACTAAAGGAGGTTCTAAAAGAGCACTGTGGCAAAGAGCATGAAGGAAACTCTCTGCCATGCTTGGAGGCTTGTAGGATACTCAGGGGTCACAGTTTTAAGGTACATGTCCTGTGCACCCTCTTCCCAGTCTGTCACAGTCCATGTTTATGGAAAATACTGCAAAAAATATTAGAAACTTACCTTGTAAACTAGTTCAGTGTACTTCTTCAAGTACCACTTATAATGCACTGATGTTTTCTATAAACCTGACTTACATCTGTAGACACATACAAGAATTCTCCAAATTCAAGTTGGTATATCTGCCTATAATTAAAGCTCTGAAAAAATATTTTTTAAAAAAATATCACTGAGAGTCCTTTCTGAACACTTTTTTTACAAACTTCTAGAAGAATGTGTTGCACTGCTTTAGTAGAGTCACTTCAGTGCTTGGACCTAATTACAGGAATGTGCACTCAATTTGAAACAAGGGTTACCCTAAGAGATGCAGGACTCTAAATATGACCCACATGTACACTTCTTTTTGCCACAACAACCAATATGTTGAGTGGTGATCATGGGAGAAAGTACTTGGTACAATTATTTTCTGCAAGCTTCCCAAGCCCTTTCTGTGTACTTTATATAGCGTATCAGTGTGCTTTTCACTTAACTTCAATGGTTTGATAAAGCTTGTTAAATAGAAACTTGGCTTCTTTTACTTGGAGAATTTTATAAGCTCTGAGTGAGCCACTATACCCATACTACCTTATTCTCAAAGTTCATGATCTAACTTCTTCATAGACTCACAAATCTGGGGGGAAACATTAAATAACTGTGATTATTAAATATTAAATAAGAGCAATTTCTTTTGGGCATTTTTAACTTTTGGGAAAGCAATACTGCTTTTTTTATTTACTTGCTAGTTGCTGATATTGGGAGTATAAGAAAGTACATGTATATATATCAGCTTGTTTGCAATAAACTAATAATTGCTGGTTTGGCGTTACAAAACCAAAACATGGAGTGTGACTTCATGTTATTAGTAGTTGTTACTACTATTAATAATGCAGTTCTCTGGCTTACAGAAAAAACTGATTTTGCACTGTAATTACAATTCCACTCCACACAGTAATCATGACTAAGCTTACCATTCACTAAAAACAATAAGAAAAAAGGAAAAAGATTTTTTGACTGAATAGCTACTGAATAGCTGTTAAATCCCACTTGCAAAAATTCCTGCAAGTGATGAGATCTCACACACAACTAGTAGAAAGCAGCTAAAAGTAAGGGTAGTCTAGAGGTCAGACAGACTGAGAAAACAAGAATAAGTCCTGTTTTCCTCCAGGGAAGATATTGATATATGCTGGGCTAAAAAAAAAGAGGCAACAGAGAGGTACATGGCACTCTTTTGTTCAGACACCCACAGTGTCCAGGATATATTTCTTAAAATTCTACAGAATTCAAATTCTGCAGTAAGAGTTATTTTAGGAAGTGCTTCGATGGACTGTGCCACCCTCTCCAGCACTATTTACATATGAGGGGAGGCACAGGAGTGTCAGCATGCCACCACTCTGCAGTCCAGTCTTGCACTTCCTGGGCAGTTACAAGGCTCAATAAGTTTTACTGAAATCAAGCATCTTGGTATTTATCTTTGCAGAAGGTTTTCTGCAAAGTGACCTGCCTGCTTTTGTATGAACATCCATTCAGGAAGTGCAGAGTTCCAGCTGAGTTTCAGGGAAACACAGCTAAAACAAGGAGTGTATAGAAGCTTGCATATCAGATCCGGGGACAAAACTTGCTGGAAGATTGATTGAAGGTGGGACTTTTAAGACTTCTAGATTTCATGAGTAACCTCCAGAGTACCAACAGGAACAAAGCACCTATTGCAAATGCTTAAAAATAAAGACAAATACATTTTAAAAGGTGCCAGAACAGTGAAGACAAATGAAATACTGTCATAAAATAATGCTACTCTACTGATATCAAGCAATAACAAAACCCCTATTCTTTACTTTTATTATTTCCCTTTTTTCAACAGCTTCAAGGATCACAAAACCACACTTACTGCACTAAGGACTTTGCAGTCACTGAAAGGGAGAAAGGAAAGAATCCAGTTTTAATCCAATCTTTACATTTTTAATACCTGTTGTGAGAAACATTTCCTAACTCCAATCTTTTTGTCTCCACTAACGGCTAAGAAGGAAAACTGCTGAACTGTCTTTTAATACAGATAAGGAGGTTTGCTCTTGCTATGCTGATATCTAGTATTATACTTTAAGTTTATGCTTTTAGTGCTTATCATCCAGATCCCAATGGTAGCAGAAATTCACAGTCTTATTGAGAAGTTTGTTCTATTTGTTAGAGACTTATAACTAGAAAAGATTTCTCTGTACTTCACTGCAGTTTGTATCAGCCCTGAAATAGTTAAATATTAAGCTATCACTGCATTCCTCTCTCATTGCCATTCCCCCCATATCCATATCAGGAGAAGATTATCCTTGGTGCCAGATTCCACTGTCTGCATCTGACTAAGAGGTTCAAAGGCCAAGTGTAGGAATTCCATGTTAAAAAATACAAATTTTTTTGTTCTCTAAAACAGCAGCTCCCCAAAGTCACTGAAGGCTTTTTTAGAAAAGGAGTAAAGCACCTAAAGAAAAGCAATAACCCAATACCTTGCAAAAATTGCAAAGGCATTTAAATAACATTATCAGCATTTTCATCATTTGTGCTCTTTGTCACTGTTGAACAGAGTAATTTGTGTGATCCTCAGCTCATTTCAAGTTGAGCAGCATATTCAAGAGAGCTCTGAAGTGAAATCCTAGGTCAAGCTGACCCAGTGTGTGAAACAGAAGGTCAAATAACAACAAAGGGAGAAAATCAGGAGCAAGGAGCTACCAAGGAAAAGGTTAACTAAGAAAAAACTAGAATTTGAGAGATGCTTGCAGAAAAAAAAAGTCCGGTTGACCCAAGCATGTTTCCTCTCCTGATTTGGAGCAATCCTAAGCACCAGGATTGGCAGGATTTGGTCTAGGACATCTGTGCAGCAGCCAATGGCCCCTTTGCCATGGGGTACTTGCCAGAAGTACCACCTATTTGATGGCAGAGCAAAGCAGGGCTGCTTCCTCCCTAAGGCTGCAGAGCCCCATGGGAGAAAAAGGAAGGGACATGTTCATGCATCCCAAGACAACGTAGCTGAAAACACAGCTTTGAGGTCTTTAGCAGATGTTAATGGCTGGGAGCACAAAACTGCCAGTGGCTGCTGGGTACAGTGCTCTCTATGCTGGGTTTTGCCCATCCCTGTGTGATAAAACACTACCTTTTGTGACTCTTTGGAATACAAAACCCTTGGAGACACGGGAGGAAGCAAACACCTAAGAAGACACAAATTATTTTGAAGATTTATAAAACTGAGGTTAAATCCTAGTTCATGACCTATGTGGATCTAACATTGATTTTCTCCTCTGTTTTCCAAGAAAATAAGAATTACAAGACTACTAATTGCTGCCTGTATTCTCTAGTGAGAAACAAAGAGATGCAGAAAGAGCAAGGCTTTTTCTTCTCTTTCCAGGAAAGCATATGGGGATCACAGTGCAAATCAATTTTTGCTAACTGGCTTCTTTGCTGCCTCAACTGGAGAAGCAGTTGATTTGAGGAAATGAACCTAAAGAAGCTCAGTATATGCAAAACAAAATTAGCTCATATCCACAACCCAGGAATATTACCAAGATGTCTGATGTAGGTGAGACTACAATAGAAACAGCTTTAAAGAAGCTGAAGGAAATAGTTCAAAACTCTGCTTCCCTGAAGAAATGTAGAGGCAAGTGAAAAATCTATTAATGTTTTTGGAGGTGGGGAGGGCTTGGTACATCCAGCTAGCAGCTAAGAAGCAGTTGAAGGTTAGCTAAATGTTACTAGTTATTCCAGTTTGAAATCCTGTACTGCCTGAACACCATGGTTGTTACCACTGTGTCTGGCTGTGAGGAATGATTTTGGAGAGGCACTGGCTTACACCCGGTGGGAGCGCTGTCATCCTGAGCTCACAGTGCCTCACACTGAGCAGCTGCAGCCCAACAGAGCCAGGCACTGCTCTTCCACACACCAGGGGCAGGGCTGGCCAGCACGAACCTGAACTCAATCCTCCCTGCACACATCTGTCAGTGAAAGGTGTTTCAGGTAACACATCTCACCTCACATTTACCATGGGCCAAGAGCACTCAAGCAACCAGGCCAGCAGCCCAGCTAATGCTCAGGAATGCAGCACCTGGCATAATGCTCCCATGCTGCTGAACCCTGGTGTGATGGCATCTGGGGATGTTTAAGTATCTCTGTGTTATCCTTACAAGTGTGGTACTGAGAGGCAGACCCAGGCTCTGCACATCCCACTGTATTAAGGTATGTGGGCTATAACTTTTCTACCTGCTTTTCTAAATATCCGACATGAGGAATTAACTTCTGCTCTTCCCCACAAACCTCTGCAGTAACAGGATTCAAAAGGTGAAGAAACACCTTACTCTACAAGCAATGCTTTCTTTGAGAAAGTCTCACGTTCTTCTGAAATTGAACTGTTTTGCACTAAACTGTAGGTTTCAAATCCTTAACAAATGCTTTTGCTCCCAACATAAATGCTTCTAGACAGAGAAAAAGTAGGAGAGAACTCCAGTGACCACTACCTAGATGAGACTTTCAGTGTCCAGAAGAGAAAAGAGAGAAAAACAGAGCAGAATGCAGAGTGGAGATAAAAAGATAAGAGAGAGGAGAAAAAAAGACACCAGCCTCATTGAAGATCACCATACTAGAATCATCTGGAGCACAAGTGGAATATGCTTTCAGTCACACATATGTGTATCAAATATGTGTCTTGCAGTGAATTAAAAAAATTACATGGTATTGAAGATAGACATCTGCTGACTTGATCTGATGACTCTCTGTCCCTGTATTACCTGCTGAGGCCAGGAACAGCTGGTGCTTGACTCGTTTCAGTCCTGCTGTGCTGTGCACTGTAGCCTTTGAAGCTATGTATGTATATCACAAACCTCAGAGTGTGGCAGCTGACCTAAACCAACAGTTGATAAACACTGCAAAGGTCCTGTGTTTGCTGTATGTACCATAATGTAAGCTGCAGTCAGACCAAGCCAAACTTCAAAGGCTTTCACTTTCCTATTTTCCAAACTCCTATATCTGAAACACATGTATTGAAAACATTAGCTTCCAAATCTCTCTAGGGACAATACAGAAAGATTAATTGTAAATAATAAGCTTTACACAGAGAATTGTTATGACTTCATCAAAATGGCTGAAAACTACCCCTCTGCTTTAGTATTCCAGAGAACACTTGCAACAGGCCACCTGGGAAGCATAATCCTGGATTCTACAATAATTTCCACAAAACTATATTTTTAACTAATTGGGTCCCATTAGATTAAGCTTCATAAATCTTTATAATATTTCCTTTTAGAATTTCACTTAAACATATCTCCATATTTTAAACTGAATATGAAGCCAAATGTACACTCTGCTAAGCAGTACCAGGATCTGTCTTCTAACTTTTGTCAGCTTCACTCTCCATTTTCTGTCTACAGCAGATAAAATGTTCCAGGGAAAACTATTTGACAAGGAACTAAATATTTTACTGAGTAATGACCTAGAACAACAAAGCCCAAAAAATGATTACACAGATGCCAAAGCAACCAGAAAAAAACTCCCACATTGCTTGTACACCTGCTCTGAGACAGCAAACTCTTCCTCCTACTGCATTGCTTCAGCAGCTTTATTGTACAACAAGCTGGAGAGCTGATCCAACACACTCTCTCCGTCTCTAAAATTAGCTGCAGAACTAAAGATGAAATCGTGTGTTGAGTATTTCTTGGCAGATATGCACAGCTCTGTAAGTGCCAGTAATGTCTCCTGTGGTATGCACTAAAGCTGGCACAGTGGTGCTGTAGACTTCAGAGAAGCTCCTAAAGTTACATGTGTTCATGCTATGAGAATCTTTACTATCTTCAGCTTTTCATGCATCCCTTTCCACAGACACAGTCCAGAAAATTACCCTCTATGCTATTTTTATGCATTATTCCCATTGTTTAGTCATTAACATCTGAGACTATTTGAACCCATACAAAAGAGGTCACATAGAACTCTTTAGATAATCAGACACGATCCCATCTCTTTACTATTCTTAAAGCTATGGAAATACTTTTTTTAGGAGAGATTCTCAACTCTCTGAATTTAAAGCCATTGACTACTTTATGAGTTACGTTGTACTTCGATACTTTTCAATCAAATGTCTTTAATTTCCTTAAAACCTTCACCTGAGAGCATAATTAAGTACTTCACCAGGACAATATACTCAATAATTTCAGGAGGAAAAAATAAACACTTTTTTGATTAATTGATTCAGAAATTCCGTCTCAAACTTTTGTTAGGTAATAAAATCAACTACTTGTGCAGCTTTACCATACAACCATTTTCAGTTTCATTTCTCTGTTCTCAGTGGTATAGTGTTCCAAAAATCCCAAACAGTATAGTGCGTGCTTTCATCTACAGCTTTGATAAACAAAGGCCTATGGAAAATTACTTACTGAACACATCTCCTCGGGGTTTCTGAGGATCTGGCTGGATCCTGTTGTCATCTATAACTCCTTGGGAAGATGTAGTTTCAATGGGAACATGTGAAGGCTCTTCAGTTGTTACCAGAGGAGTTCTTTGTGGTGCTAGTGTAGGTCTTACTGTTGTAGGCTGAGGTGTTGTTGGAGGCGGAGGCTTCACCACTGGTGTCGTGACCGGCCTTGTTGTCACTGGCACGTATCTCGTGGTTGGCTTGGGTGTCAGTCGAGTTGTCCTGGGTGCAAGTTGAGTTGGCCCAGGTGTCGGACGAGCTGTCAGCCCAGGTGTCGGATGAGCTGTCGGCCTGGTCACTGGCCTTTCTGTAACAAAAGCAGGTACATGCAGTGGTCTGAGGAGTTGTGTCTTCAGCATCAACAATCCTACTCATTCTACTCACTGCCTCCCTCAGGGAGAGTGCCTTGAATATGTGATATGGTCCACGTGGTTCAATCAGAACAATAGGAATAACTGCAAAGAGAATCAAAATGGGACCCAAGTGGATGTCTCAGCCTCTCACTCCAGAAATGTAACAGTCTATTTCATTATGACACAGAGACACTTGGATGAAATACTTCTTCTTCTGAAGGTTTCCATTAGTTAGAAACATACTTTAGCATCAGCACTGCTCAATTATCACATCCCTTTATGTCATACTTGGCACTGCAGCAATTTAGAGATAATTTAGAATGACTGAAGGTCAAGACACTTCCATCCCACCTCCTCTCAAGCATCAAGTCTCTTTCAAAGTTGGCAAAACTTACAAAAAAGCATGGTGGTTTAAAAGCATGGGGAGGAAGCCATTGGTTAAGCAGCTCTCTAAACTGGACATGTTCATAACCAGGAGTGGAAGCAAGTTTAAGAAGATCTTGATGTTACAACCATTTTGATCACAAATGGCTAGATACCTTTGGATTAAGAAAGTTCTTGCAGACCTTTCCTTCTAAGCATTTCCCCCTGTCAACAAGCAGTAATCATTCTAGAGATTCAACCAAGCCAGCCTTCATTTAGATCCTTCGCTTTGCTAAACACCAGGAAACTGAGACATTTTTCAGCCTTCACAAAAATGAGGTGCTGGACCGTGCAGCACTTTCACCCCAGTGACAGTGCCCACAGTATGATCTCCTCCAATGGTTCAGAAAGGACAACAAATTTTAACTTAGTCTCACAAGGAGAGTTCCTGAAGACATGAAGCACAAGAATATGTTTTGTTGTTTTCTATTGCTTAATAAGCCTTTTATATCTCACTGGAGATACTGAAAGGCTCAGTAAGAACTCTAGTCACATATTTTGTGTACAAGTGTTTCAAGTATAGCACACAATTAACATGAAAAACTACTATTTATTAAACAGTGAATTGTTTGATGATAGCAGGTAAAAAATGTTTTCCCTCTGGCCACTTGTTTATTACTATCCCTTTGAATACCCTGTAGTTTTGACATTTATAGTATATTAAAATATAAAACACCCCTTAGGACTATGTCCCAGTAACACACATGAAATGTGCCCACATATACTTACAAGCACTAAGGATGTGATAGAACACCTTTTACTATGACAGCTGCAGCTGAAGGGGAAAAATGGTGCTGCTCTTTAAAGAGATCAGTGAGTCACCAAAGACCAGATCCCAAAGAGGAATGCAGGATCAAAAAGATCCAGCAGATGTCACAGAGCTGCTTACTCCTGTGGGACATCAAATATGGGAGAGCCCCAACACCTTCTGTACCAAGGGGGTAGCTGTTTCTCCCAAGAAATAGGTGGCCAAGGGAATTTTCCAACACCAAATCCTTCCAGAGAAATCCTCCCTCCTGGCACTTCTCACACCTGGGAAGCAGCAGGGAGTGGATGGGGTGAGCTGATGAAACAGGCCAGGTGTGGAGTGTACATAACAACAGGGTATGAGTAATGTGCACTGTTTGATCAGACCTACCCTGCTTACTCAGTTGCTCTCATCCTGAAGCAATCTCTAAAATCAAGCTGCAAATAGGGAGAGGTGAATTTCTTTCTAATTATGAAAATGTCTCAGGGAAAGATATTTTTACCAAGGCATGCTAAGACCTAGAAAACTCCAACTACACTCCCCAGTCCCTTATTTAGTATTAAAAATAGTTAAGAGAAACTGAGCCTGACAGAGCTGTACCTTAAAGTTTACAAAATGGGACACATAAACTTCAGAATCTCTATTATAAAAGGAGCATTACATACGTATGCAGTTTGTTCCATTGTCTCTGTACCCTTCTTTACATTTGCATTTGTAGGATCCTGGAGTGTTGTAGCAATGTGAAAAACTACCACACTGGTGGTGGCCAAGGGAACATTCATCTATATCTGCAACAGAAAATTTACATTAAAAAGTAATTTGCTTCACAGAAACCTGACTTTCTGCTTATCCCTGCAAAAAACCCCAAACATTAATACAATTTTGATTATTAAAAAAAAAAAACAACAATTTTTGCCAGGGGGAAAAAGAAAATAGACAGTCACAAATCAATATGGTAATGCAAACATTAAGGAAAATAGGGACTATTGGGCAACTTTGGTATTTATCAGCTTTTATCTTAGTATTAGCTTCAGACATGCCATAGGTATTCGCAGCTGGGATCATTAATCACAATTTTAACAACCGCTTCTTACAGGTGACAGAATAAAAATAAAACAAACTGAGTGTAGTAATATGCATGTTCTTAATCACATAGATACTAAATTGGTTTTTCTTCATAAAATTCTTCCTATATAGTACATCTGTATAGATGTTTCTACATCAAGTAGAAACAGTTCCAGCAGTTTCATATGGAAACATTTCATATGCCATATCCACATTTATTGTCAGTGATGCAAGCAACAATCTCCAAATTCCAGCTCTCTGAATACAGATTTCTCTGAAAAAAATATTTAAGCAAACATAAAGCAATGCCTCATTATCGCCACATGATCTTTTTTTTTTTAGTGAAAGAATCATAACCAGTTGAGACCCTGTCAAACTAATGCAGAGTGACCTGGGAATATCTTTGTTGAAGGGCATACACCAGCTGCATTCCAGTTTCATGTCCAGACAAAAACAGGTTATTTCCCAACTCCTGCCTCTTCCCCACCTGTCAGCAGGGAAAGTAAAGTTGGGCAGTCTGGGCTGGGAGGAGGCAGGGTGTGCACATATTCTTATCTTGGATCTTGGGACATGCTATGGAGCACACCAGTGTTACAGCTCAGACACAGACTAAGCTCATATTCTGCTCCAAGCCTACAACTGCCAGTGACAGTGAACCCTGAGAAAAAAAAAGGCTTTGGAAAGGAATTCCTGCAGTCATCAGCTCTGCTCTCCCCACTAGCTCCCACATAAGAACCAGTTACAAGAATGTAGGCCAAATACATGCCTTCTCTTTCACAGCCTATTCCTATAATTGACCCTTTCTTAAAATACTGACGCAGTGTAAAACAACCTGCTTCAACATTTCAGTCATAATAAATAAATATTACTCTTTGAGCCATTAATTTAATTTTCAAATACACAGCTCTATTACATGCATGTGAGAAATAGTTTGTTATTACCATGGCATTGGTATTTGCCTCCAATGTACATCAGATCAAAGCCTTTATGACACCTGCAAATATAGCTCCCGAAGGTATTGACACAGTGCCTAAATCGTGGGCAGAGAACCCTTCCAGTAGCACATTCATCAATATCTGTGGAAACAAAGGAACTGTATTATTCTTAATAACAGTTAAAATATAATGTATGCATTGTATCTTCAATGGTTTCACATAATGGAAAGCTAAAGAATAGTCAAAGTATTTTTCATAAGAGCCCTTGGTCAGTCAGCAGTAATTCCTGAGCACTTCTGGCTGTACCCTCCAGCTCAGCTCTGGGTCACAGGCAGATGCCCAGGGAGCAGCTGATGCTCACCCACTGCTGCTCTCCCTGCCTGGGAAGCTCTCAGATGAGGTCAGGCTGACACAAAAAAGCTGCTCGCGCTGCCACTCACTCTGCAGCCCTTGGACACCGGAGCTGAGGCTGCTGAGAGCTCAAACACTAATTCTCCACTGAGGTAGAGACCTGCCATGCACGGCTGCTTCTGACGCACGCAGCTCCTCCTGTTTGCTGGTTATCTACAGGGCACAGTTCAAGCCTTTGCTCTGCAGCTCTATCAGGCTCTTGATCTATGGGAAAGCAAGATTTTGCTCTCCATGCCGTTCTTTTCCCAAAAGGAGCCCTTCAGCTGCCGATGTCAAGAGTGCAAAACAAAGCCAAGTGATTGATGCTCTTGTGAAAGAGGCCTGAACAAGGCAGCTCCTCTTCCACCACACAGAAAAAATGTTACCACAAAGCTGCTGGTTAGTTAGGGCAGCTACCTGAGGTGGGGAAGATGGAACTTCAGCTTCTCTCCAAGCTGCGCTCCCACGGCCAAAAGAAGTGACTTAAAGCCACGATTTGCCTGCCAGATGGGTTGTCCCAGTAGCTCCCGCTGGCACTGTCCCACTCTGCATGAAGAATTACTGAGGACAGCAGGGATTCAGCCCCTGAGCTCCCACACCCCTGGCCCTCCTGGCTGCTCTCTCTCCATCAGGAGCATTGCTGGAATGCTGCAGTAAAGGCCTCAATGAGAAAGAAAACAAGGCCAATACTGGGCACGTCTCCACATGCCTGAATCTTCCTATAAATCTGTCTCTTGATTTGAATTTACTGTTAACATTATAGGTTTTGAATATGCTACTAAGTTTTACAAACTCTACCATGCTTTTTATTATAATTTAATCAACAAGTCACAATTTTCAACAACAATTTTCTACCCTTTATTAAAATGTTATTTCAAGGCTGCAAGTTTTAGATGCTTGATTACTAAGAGTTCTGCTCTTTGTTGGTTTTGGTTGAGTTTTTTAATCTTTAAATCACAGCTTCAAGAAATAGTTCAGTAAAAACAAGATTAGCCACTGAATATACTTTATCATGGCATGGATTATGATCTTTAAAGACTTAATGTAGCATGACCTGTTTTTTCCTCTGCACATATTCATATTTATTCACATAAGGCAAAAATTATGTTAAATCATGGCAACTGTGTATGCAGTTATGTGTCCTAGAGATATAGGACAGAACTGTTAATCAGTACAATGTTCAAAACTGATGCAAAAATATGGAAAAATATAACAGCCTTCCATCTGCATATAATGAGAGGTGCATGGATGAGCATTGCTGAGGGGAAATCCACTTTTTGATCAGTAACCAAAAGATGATATGCCAGTGCTTGTGATCAGTTTCTTGCACCTCTCAAACAGTACAGTGACTGTGGCTTCCTCCAAGTCAATCCATGCCTGAACCAAAAGGTGTAGAGCTGTTTCCTTTTGCCTGCTGCAACATGCTGTGGTTCATACCTGCTTCCTATCAAAAGCAGGGCATGGAGGGGGGATTTGGAGCTCACCTCAGCATCAGGGAGCTGCTCCAAAGGCACAGGAGGCAGTGTGATGGTCAGTGTCCACCAGAGAAGAATTGCTTCTCTCTCTTGTTGCAAGTATGATCAGATTACCAACTCAAGCACAAAATAACTTGAGACTATTTTAAAAATAGCATGGTTTTTAAGTTTACAAGGCTGCATCTTCAATTTTTTAAACACGCACACAAAAAGGAAATAATTTTATTGTGAAAAATCATTATTTTCAGCCCTCAAATAATTTCAGGACATTTGAAGATGAAATGTGTATATGGCTCATTTCATTAAATTAAAATCCCAATCCAAAAACCTGGCAAGGCCAATTGATTTATTGATTCAAGAGTCATTAATCAATTAATTAGCTGTTTAATCCACATTTTCACTGAATATTTTGCTGAATTATTTTTCACTTTGTTGTAATTTAGTTTATACAATTTACCTTTATAGCCAAATTGGTGGCTCTTTACTGATTGTCTGAAAGGAACATTTTAAACAAAGGAATGATCAGCAAGTGTTAAACTAAGAATAGAATAATGCCCAGAGGAATTTCCACCTGTGCTAAAAATAGGCATTGCATTCCCAGCTGTCTTTCAAATGTTCCTTGAACAAGGATTTCATGAGCTGTAGGCAATGTACACTTCCATTTTCTTACCACCACCTACACTTCTATTTGCACTGCAGCATTATCCAGACCTTTGTTGGAGCCAACAATTTCCCCAACAGTGACAAGCTTGTATAAACATGAGCAAAAAGCATAGCCTTAATCCCAAGCAGCTTCAACAATTTGAGGTATTTACTGCAACTTGAACCTGATAGAGAAGTAACACAGAAAGGGTGCATGTCATAATCACTTCTTACCAAAAAAGGGGAGAACATTATGTTACGATGCAGGAAGAACAGACATCTCTTGTTGTAACTATTTTCTCTGTATTGTACAAGGCTGCTCTGAAATTCTTGTGGAAATTTTAGAAATAGGTTATGAAGTCATTCTAAATTATGCATACCCAAGTAAAATGTGGGTACACAGTTCTTTGCCTTTCTGGGGAAAAAAAAAAAAACATGTTTTTTTTTGGAAACTGCATTGAAGAACTCAAAGAGCTTCAAAGTATGAAACTTTCCTGAATAGAAAAATACACACTAGGAGAATATGGCAAACATTTTTTCTAGCAAATTTCTCTACATGGTGCACCTTTCTTGAGTTTGTACTTATAATCATTCAGCTCACTATGGCATGTATGGCATAAGTATCTTCCGAAGATCTCTCAGCCATAATATCCACAATGGGATTTATCACAACTTAATCCCTTCAGTATGCAACAAGGGTAGGTTTTTTCCTCCTATTCTTTCCAATTTTTCCCATACACAGATGTGCCAATCATGCACTTCAGAAAGCCTCTGACTTGGTGCGGAGCCTGCTCTTCTCATCAGAAGATCTGGAGTATGTCCCTTTCTCTGCCAAGAAATTTTTGGTCAGCATGGGTCAGGTACTTGGAGAACCACCTATCCTGTGGAAAGCCAAGATACCCAAAGGGATGATTAGGACATCCCCATGTTCTTACATTCCTTCAGTGTTACTGGTTATGGAATTGTAGCACTTCATAGACTATAAATAATGAAATCACTGGAGCATCATATCCCACTTAGGATGTATAGTTAATGACTGATGAAATCACATGTCACACTGTTCTTCAGACCATAGTAGAGTCTGATTAACCATAAGCACCTTTTCCATGTTCACAAGCATGGGAACAAAACATTTCACTTTTATATGCTCTAAGTTCCTGTGTTTATTTTAACCTGGAGTTTTGACAGTATGGAATAAAGCACATTGAATCCCACTAATACTGGGAACATGCACAGACCTTCACCTTGCCCCACTATCATATCAATGATTTTTACAAATTATCCCTCTACCCACTGAGCTAGGCACCACCTTGTTGGGTAAGAGGGAAAGGTGATCTCCTCATTCCTTTTTTTATGCAGGCAGGTATTTTGAAGTTAGCAATAGTCTAAAATGACCAAGTAGCAGGAGTGGCAAGGGCCAAGGACTTGGATACTAAGGAGTCTGTATGGGCTTTAGGCAGACAATGAAACTTAGAGGACTGAAAACATTGGCGATCTCTGACATGAGGGCACCTGAGCAACAGCCCTATTACTATTCTCATTATTAACAGCTTTAAACAGCCTGTTCTATGCATTCTATGTACCTCTGATAAACTCTCTTGAACTGCATTCTGTGCAAGGATAAAAGCATTCTGGAGAAAAAAAAAAAATTTAAATCTACATTTGATCACCTACCTACACAAGTCCTGCCATCAGGCCCAAGCTGCAGCCCTGGAGAAGGACAGCGGCAGCGCACCTCCCCTTTCAGCACGTCACAGCCATACTGACAGTTTGCCATCAGGCAAGAAAGGGCATCTGGAGAAAAAATAATTGAACACATTTAGATAAAGATCACGTATTTATGACAAAAGTGGGGAAATGCTTGTATCCTTCAAAGAGGAAAAATATCTGCTAGTAAAATTTTTCTTTCCACAAACTACTTCTCTAAGAAAATAATAAAAAAAAAAGTACCACAATTGTAGTAAGTTGTATTATTGAATGCAGTCCCCAGAATATAAAGCCTAATATGTACTACAGACTCTCCTGGACAGTTACTGCCATTTTAAAAATGGGGTATCTCTAACTGAAGGTATTTAGTCTCCCCTTCCCTCTGTCCAGATATTCAAAGTAACTGTTTTTATGGGAGCAAGTAAGAACCTGACCCCCAGAGAGATGACAGTACAATTTTTATACCAGTCCAACAACCAACATCTGCAGCATTAAAGATTTTACATTCATAAGGCCATAAGGCAGCAGAAATGCAGGTGCCTTGCTGCAATGAAAACTCCAAGCACTTGTCCTCAAAGGCCAATTAGCAGTGATTTACAGCACTGAAGAATGCTTTGGGGGAAACTTTCAATAAAACTAATAAAATCAAAACAATTGCTCCTGGCTTTTCAGCCTAATTTAACTAGGAAAAACGTAGCTCATCTTGTGCAGCTACCTAATTTCCAACAAGATTAATCTTTTACTTGAGGACTCATTTTCATTTCATAGAAGTTTTCCGGGGAAACTCGAGCAGGGATTTTGAGGAGCTGGGAAAGAGCAAGCCCCAAGGCTGGCCGTACTTGAGCACGTTCCGTCTGGCATTAGCATGTAGCCGTTCAGGCAGTAGCACTTGTAGCTGCCGTAGGTGTTCATACACCGGTGCTTGCACGGCCGCGGCTTTAGTCCACACTCATTCAGATCTGAAATGAAGGGCACAAGGGCAGAGGGTGGGAGAAGAAAACACACACGGCATGCGTGGCAAAACTGCCAGTTCAAGCTGCTGGAGAAGGAAGGAAAAATACGGCAATTTGCTTTTTATATGCAGCTGATAGCAAGCGTCCAAAACATCCTGCATGAAGCGCTGTTCATCCCTCCATCCAAGCAGCTTATTTGGCTTGGTTTCATAAGTGTCTTTTCAAAAATGACAATATTAGTATTAGATGAAGTGCCAGCTGCTTCATTAGGCAACACACAAGCACAGGCCACCCACGTCTTGCCACTATTCACATGATGCCATGTCCAGGACCAGGAAGCACTCGGAAGAAGAAGGAGGAGAGAGAAAGCAAACATCACTCTGCAATCACTATCATGATTCTGATAGCAATTCAGTGATTCACTATCATGCTTCAAAATTAGTGGCAGAGGAAGGTAGGAAAGCTGATGGCAACTTACTTCAAATAATCTCACAAAGAAAATTTAATCCTTATCATTTAGAAAATACTAAATGAAAGCATCTGACATCAGTTATATTTGTCAAGGACCATCCATGAGGGCTAGATTTTCAGACTTACAATTTAATAGAGAATTCATGGCTTGAACTGAAAATATTCAGCCTACAGTTTCCATATTAATAGACAGAACTTCAAACAACAAGATGATTTCCTTCAGAATTCTCTTCCAAGAATATGTGTTGATTTGTTTGAGTAAGCCAGAATAATTTGTCACTTATTATTGTTGGTAGTTATTTGCATAGTAATGAAAAAAGATGAGAACAAAGATGAAAATAATAAATCAATTCACAAATCCAGCCAGAGAGGACCTAAGAAAATGAGTTATCAACCATCATCTGTAATATTGCACCATGCTGTCTGGTGGTCTTTTGCAGACAGACAATTGCTATTTTTCCAGAAGTTTTCAAAGAGCCATCACCCAATACTAAGCACCATCATATCAAGTGTCACTCAATCCATGTAGCAGAAAGGTAAGGCTTGAAGTTCCCATCATGTCATAGATACACACACAGTAGCCACTTCATAAAATGCCAGCTGAGGAGGTGACAGATGCCTCCTGTGGAATAGAGGCAAAGGCTCAGGGTTAAGATGCTGAACCAATAAGATAAACCCACCTCTGGTTACAATGAAGGCAATAATTAATTGATTGCTTTTCAGAAGTAAACCAGAAAACTTTACTGGGTCTATATAGTAAATGGAATGAGGAAAGTTACATACACTGTCAGGATGAAGTTAGAGAAAACATTGATTCTAGACAACTACACCTGGAATTTTACAAGTTCTTAATGTTTGGATTTTAAATTTGTCCTGAAACACTGTAATCCATTGGTTTGTGAGAGTAGCATTCTTCACCTTACTCTTTTCAGGCAAAATATTTTTAAATGGCATTCTAAAACTGAGAAATGTATTCCCTTTAATTTGACTGGTAAAATGTGGAGCCATCAAGAGAAAAATACATGTATCACACTGCAAATCACTGATGTAATCCAAACTCAGCTGCAAGGATCTTGCCTGTTTTGTCACTGCTGTTCCTGAGAGCTCCTAACAGTGTTTACATGAATCATTAAACTTTCTGTCTTCTGACCTACTTTCTTTCCATCTTCATGGGGTCAAGGAATAATGAGCATCATGCAAACATGACCCTCCCCAAGAGCCCTCCCCTTAGTTCATTTTCCAAGGTCTTAAGAAGAACAGCATGTTTAAGGACAAGAATACTTCCTACTCCCCTCTTGTGCAAGAGGGAAGTGGGTAAGATTTCCACCCACTAAGGCTGGACAAGATGTTTCCAGGAAACCTTCTCCTCAAGTGGGGAGGAAGACTAGGTGAGACTAAGAAGGACTTCAGTGAGGAAAGATAGCCAAAATAAGGGCTGGAGCTGTGCATGATAAAGAAGGAGTGATGACATGACCACCTCTGCAGTCTTCCTGAGGACCATGTGCTGCAGAGATAGCACCCCTTCTACAGCTCTCACTCTTTGGGAGTTGGGAAAAGTTTCCTGTCAGGAGAGTATACTTCTCACAGCAGGCACCAATGCCACACTCACAGGAAAATACCTGCTGGGCTTGAGAGAAACAGCTGTAGAAGAAAGAACATTTTGTCCTGTGAAAGCAGGGTCTTCTTCTAGGAGTTGTGACTACCAAGTATACTCCTAGGCCAAATGGAAATGCAGTAGATTATTATGCTAGAGGGCAAGGACAAGTTTTCACTGTGGAAACCTTTGTGTGAAGAAAGCTTTACATAAAAATCTCCAATAATAAGCAAATGAAAGCTCATGTTTTGAAAGGCAAATTTCTCTTGGCAGCACAAAAAAAAATCTTTTTCTGTAAAGCATACCACAAGTTGGCAGTTCCTGACAGACATTATAGTTGCAATAAATATTTTATTACACGTGCAATGTGTCTGTTAAAAAAGTCATTGTTACATCAAAAAACTCTGTTAGCATTTGACCGCAATTCAAAAATACATCCCCAAGGAACCCATAGTATTAAATATACTGAAGTTCACTGACAACCATCATTTTGAAGTAAGAGGAAAAAAGTTCTCTTAGTCTAAAATATCTGTATTCTTCCTATTTTCTACAAAAATAATCACTTTAAAAAATAAAGGCATAACAGAGATAAGTATAAAATACTTAAATAGAAGTAGGGACAGAGTAAGGAAAAGTAACACTGAAATTAAATTGACAGGGCAGGATTTTAACAGTACCTTCTGTTAAGTTCTAGTGTTTAAATTCTACTGCATTTCAGCTTCTAAGTTTAGATACACCTGACAACTAAAAAACTGTCATGCACTTACTTCCAGAGTTATGTCCACAGACTCAAAGTTGAAAATAATAATTTACAACTGTTCTATAGTATAGTAAATATACTATATTAATACTGCAGAGTATAGATTACATTATGAGCATTAAAATACTAGATCCTTTTAGAGGATTCTGAATTCTACACCACCACTTCATACAAAGTATTCTTAGTACAGAAATAAAAGTTCTGGTACTGATAAATAGACACCTAATAGTAACATACTTAGAGAATAGTATAAAGTGCAACAATATTGAAAAGTTTAACAAATCCCTTTAATTTCTTTGTGGGAATGCTCACTCATTGTCCTGCATTTGAGAATTTCACTTTTCAATCTTTAACTTACCACGTTGCCTACAATTTCACAGCCAATGCAAAACTAACATTCTTGATTTAAAAGTAACACAAGGCAGTAGAGCACATAAAAGCAGACTGACTGTTTTAGCCACTATGGGAAGCAGGTTTATAGCAAACAAGCTGCTGAGCACAAGTATTTTATATATAAAGGAATTAAATTAAATGTGAGTGCAAGGGAAGGACAGAGCATTATGCTGGCAAACTTGGATGTGACTCCTTTGACTGCTGCACTGCACCACACATGGTCTTGGACCAACTTCAGTGCACACCCAACAATGAGCCACTTATTTCTAGGCAGATTCAATACCCTCTGCTATTTCCTTTTAATTAGCTTCTGCAGACTTCAGCACTCAAGACTTTTTCTGCCTTTTCTGCCTATCATGTAACTTGGATCAGGCAACATTGAAGTTAAATATTCAATACCACATTTACCCAACTCTGAAAAGAGAATGTAAAAGACCAGAAATCAAGTAGAAAAATTAGACTGTTACCACCATACTATAAATAGTAGATCAGCCTTCATTTCCAGCAGTAGCAATCACACTACCCTGCCAACCTGATAAGAGATTTCTATCACCTGAAGAGTTTCTGTTCACTTAGTCTGATTAATCAACAGCTGCCAAATTCAGAAGTTTTTTAACCCTCCTTTTCTACAACTTCCAACTTCATCTAAATCACAGTTTTGTCTTTATCTAAACTGATAAACAATTTCCATCACTATCACTTTACACAGGAACTCAGAAAAGAAAAAAAGACAGGCTCCGAAAGAAGAGCAGAGAAAAAAAACAAATGCAAGTGACAACCATGAGTATGGCAGAGTCAAAACTTTTCAGAATACACACAGAAGCACCAAGGAAATACAACCAATTATTTGCTCTGTATGCTAAGGGCACTGCGGGTTCAGCTTTCACAACCCAGCCATTGACGGGTCTATCAGTCTCCGCCTCCTTTGCAAAAAATTGCACTCCTGTTTGAAGCTGTGCAGAAAGGAGAAGCACAAAACCTGAAACACAGGACCACCTCACCCCTTGCTGCTACATTTCCTGCAGGATGATCCAGGGAGTAGAACACAAGAGCTTCACTGCTCTGACCAAGTAGACTTGTCTACAGCTGCACATCTTCACAGGGTAGGGAGAAGGCATAATAAAAATATAGCAATATACATTACTTCACTTAATAAATATACATATATATCAAGTGCTGACAAGAATTTCAAGCAGTGAACATTGCATCATTTTCCTAGAAGAAACTATTTAAGAAAATAGAAAGTTACAGAAAAGACAACCTTTCCCAGCCAAAGAAAGTTAACCTGTATATGCTTTAGATTGCTAGCAAAAATTACAACTGTCTGTATTTGTCTTGCTAAATATTATTTGCATTTTCTTCAAGAGCAGCTACCAATTTTCAGATGAACATATTTGGAACGCATGAGTTCTGTTATTATCACTATAAATTAAGAGAGGTGGCAGAGGGCATTTTCCCTCACGTGCCTCTGTTTGTCTCCTCACTGCTTACAGTTGTAGTGCTAGGATCAAAAAGCCAGAAGGGAAACACTGAAACCATTCAGAAGATATAAATGCTGTAGGGAGAACACATGGTTAGCTCTTGTGCAGTCACTGCAATTTGATTTAAAAAGTATCAGGTAGTCTTAACTTCTGAGTGATCTAAAGCGAGGTAAGGATTGTCACAGCAGCTGCAGCAGCACCACTGGAAAAGGACAAGCATCCAGCATCATCACACAGTCAGGGCTGAACAGCTCTGCTGTGAGGCTGGGCTGATCTCTTGGATGAGTCCCAGGAACACAGCCTCATCATGGGGCACATGAACAGATGAGATGTAAAGTCTGTTTTTCAGAGCTTGTACTCAAAGAAAGCCTTTCACAAAGAACATGAGCATACTTTACAGCCCAGATTCACACATCCTAGCAACACTTCCATCCCTGCAGGGAACTCCAGAATCTCCTCTGCCAACATTGTTACTTCTGTTACTATTCTAGGACAGGATTGAGAAAATGGGCCACAGGCTGAGCAGGGCAGGTGCTGTATTAAGGTATAATAACATAGGACCCACTTACCCTGTGCCTTTTGAATCTCCTAGCAGCAAAAGCAGACTCTGCATTCACTGAAATCTTTCCAGTCTCATCCAAATACTGAATCAGCACATGGCAAGAACACAGATCATGACTCCAGGAATAGCTCAAGGGTCTTACCATGCAGTAGAACAGCAGCAGCCACCTGAACTGGTGCACATTTGGGGCACCACAGTCAGCTGGTATCTCACTAACCTCACCTACGTCTGCTGGGCAGCTTTGTCACCAACACCATGCAGGAATATTTCATCAATACTGCCCGAAGTGCCTCCTTTGATAACCTATTGCATTTTTCCTTCCTTAGCATTTAGTGGCAAGTAAATAGTTTAGTTCAAGATTGAAGCCTCCAGTAATTTGGAAAGCATTCTTTCGATATTGCTAAACTATTTACTACATATAAAAACTGTTAGTTCACTGCACTGTTTTCTAAAAAGGTTTTGGACTGATGAAAGCATGTAGAATAAAATCATAATATGTCAGCCCAGAATAAGGGAAAAAAAAAAGACAGGATAATATAAGAGATGATGGAAACTTTTGAGAACACTGAACAGCACAGCACACATTTTCACATCAGTTTTAGAAGGATCAGTAAATCTGAAAATAAATATGTATCTACTTTTAAAGAAAATAACTCGGTCTAAAAATCAACATCATAAGAAATTTAGCAACATCAGAGTACATCCTTGAAGAAAATAATTCTAAATATCACACTTTTCTACCATAATTTCCTCAGCACTCTGAAAATGCACACATTTTCCTGTAGGCTGAGACAACTGCAAGAGAGATATAATTGAGATATATTTGTGTGTGAACATGTCTTAGCCATCAAAGTCTAAAAATCACATATTACAATTCTCTAATAATTTATACTCTATGATCTTTATACCATTACATGCTTTGGACATAATTTTTGAGAAAAAAGACCCAAACAATGAGCCTTGATAATCCAGTGAGGGAAACTTCATCTTTACACTAATCATTTAGCAGTTTAATGCAACCTGGTTAGTTCAGGATTAGAAACACTAAACTGAAAATGTATGAATTATTAGGTTTTTAATGAAACAAATATTATTTCACTATTCAAATATGAAAATTGTGACTTTATAAAAAACAATCCTGACCATAAGGTTTAAATAATTTGCTTCTGATTAAGGAGAGCATGTAACTACATCCTATATATTAATCTCATTAATTTCTTCTGAATGAAAACAATTTTTCCCCTGCGTCATCCCACTGCAGATATCAATCTTTCTCCAAAAGTCAGTCCAAATATCAGACTTGCTGCAGCAGTAAAAGACCTGGTATATGAGTTCATTGTTCTATAAACACAGGGGACACACACAGCATTGGTGGTGATGGGTACAGAGATCAACAATACTTCCAGGATTTCAAAAAGAAATTCTTTCTTACCTTGGTTACAAGTTTTTCCAGTGTATCCTGGGTGGCACTTACACTTATTTGGCCCAATGCATTCACCATGTTTGCACCCTGGCTGGCATATAGCTGAAAACAGAGGAACACTCATTATCTTTCCACTCCAGTCACAGCTGACAGTGCTTTACTTTGAAATAAACAGCAACTACCTAACCAATAGAAGTACTGTCTATGCCATATTCAGAAAATAAATACAGAATTCCAAGAAATAATAGAAAGCCAATTTTTGGCACCTCTCTCAATATGACACCAAAAAAATTCAAGAAACAAATTTTCAAAGTTTCAATAACAAACAGCAAAAGCATTGCTTTTGAAGAAATATAAGAATTCATGCACAAATATATTTTTGCTGATGTAGGACTAGCCAACAGGAATATTTTCCTGGGTGGGTAACTGAAAAACATTTGACAGATGGAAATTTTAAACATAATTTCTAAGTCTTTTGCATTAGAAATGTTTTTCTATTATTAAACCTACTTTTTCAGTCTACTGTAAAAATGCAGTATTTACTATAGTCAAGATGTTTATCATTATATGACAAAATGCAGATACACAATCCTGCTGAGCTCTCTGCTAAAGCAAGATAGACACAAAATAGGCAGAAATCAGATGGTAGCATAACTTGGATACCCTATACCCCGGATTTATCTATTTACCCCAGCTTAAAGTTAATTTTATAAAGGAACAGTATAATTTGGACTTTGCAAGTAACTAACTAGCTGCACTACTAATCTGACAATGATGGGCTGTACCATAAAACTGGATGTATCGAGGACATAATTTAACAGAAATCTCCCAGAATGCACTCAAAAAATGTAATTTGCCTTCTAGCCAAGCTATTCAACAGGGTTAAATTAAACAAAAATTTAAAAGAAACAAGATATTTGTTTTGGTTTTGGAAGAACTATCCAAGTACTTCTTTAATGTTCTGAAAATCTTCTCCATAAGATCCAAAGCATCCAGAACTGGCAATTCCCACAAATATATCCAGAGAAGCAGCTGTTAGTATAGAAGGAGTTTGCTCCAGTTTTGGGACTTCCTTTATTTAGGACTGTTTCAGGACTCCCAGTATTATCAGGCATGTTTTTTCTTTAAGTATAGTATAAACCTATAATCAGTAATATATCCTGAGACAACAAAACTTTGTTTTAAATCTACAGCTCTGCTCCTGATGGATCTTCCTAGTATGATGGTGAAGTCTCTTTCCAAAAAATTGTTAAGGAGTATCTTAAAAGGCAATAGAAATGCAAGATTTTTTTTTTTTTTTGTCTCCCCTGACAAACACTGTCTGGAAACAAAGAAATGAAAATCATATTTAGAAACACTTCTCAATGGAAGTGTAAGTGAAAGGAGCTTCTCAGACTACTAAAAGGGTATGTTTCAGAAAGTATGTCCTTGGGTAATGGACAAGTCTGATTGAATAGCAACTGATCCACCATGAGACACTTCTAGAATATCATACTTGGAAACATTTACTGCTCTTTTAATCACTATGGCCATAAACAGGAAAAAAGGATCTCCTTTGTTAAGAGTCTGTTTAGATGCCAAGATTCTTACCTTCCTGGCATCACAGACCCTGGTCTAATCAGAGACGATGTTGGCAAACTAAGAACTATGAAGGCCAACTTAATGACTTCAAATAAACCAGGAAAAAAAAAAGTTGTGATCTAAACTACAGAAGAGAAAAAGAAATTACTAGAAACACATTTTTGAAAATTTGTTTAAATTTTCAACTGCACTTTAGAGAAGATCCATATTGTGAAGTGGGATACACTTACTTAAATCAGTTCTTTTTAAGAGGTACCATGGGATCACTTTGGTGTAAAGTATAACAGCTCAGTAACTGTTAAAAGAACCTGTGGCAACTTTAAGCTGATTTTTTTAAAGCCTTGGTCCCTCCCTCAATTGGCCAGATTGTACATTAGCAGCAGCTCAATCAGAGAAAAAAAAGTCTCATACTTGAAGACAAAAATCTCTACTATTCCAAGAAAAGCTTCCAAATGACTAGCAAACCACTGTCCATAAAGACAGTCATCATAAAACACTGGGGCTCTTGCACATTAAATGGGTATTTGGAAATCTTTGTTTGCTGCCAAACACGGTTCTTGAGGAAAACCTGTTTATTAGAGTACATTCTATGGACTTAGGCTACTTCAGCATTATGGATCTTACTTAGACACAGCTGAAATTCAATACAATATTAAAACTGAAATGTTTCTACATACAGGTGAAAAATGCTTTTCAGTAGGTTTAACAACATCTGTAGCTCAGCCAACACCACAGATAAATCTGAAGGATTTCCTAGAAGGAATCAAGCCACTCACAGGATAAAACTTGTGTGTCTTCCTATTAATTCTACTGGGGCTTTGCAGGGTGCTCAGGAATAAAGAATCAGATAGTTCAGCCAAGACTGCATGCCTGGCTGGGGTCCCTACTGACCCCTACCAAAATGACCAGGCCCAAAGGGGTGGGTCAGCTCCAGCTCTGCCATCTCCAGCATGAAAATCCTTATTCAAAGGAGCAGCTGCCCTGCAGTAAATCCAAGGCAGTAAATCCACTCACTGACTCCCAATGAGCTCTATTTGAACACTAGCAACAACCAGATGCAGGTACAAAAATAAGCTTAAGCCAGACTTTCAGTATTTCTTTTAATAGCAGACAACTATTTCAGCTGTTTGACATGAGTCAGAGTATATACTACATGTGTTGATGTGACTGGGTGTTTTAAGTCTGCACTCTACGTGTTTTCTTGCAAAGCTCCAAATACAACAGAAGAAAATAATTCAGTCACTCCATTCACACACAGACAAATGGAGTTTCTGCATTTTTTTGAAAACAAATAGACTCACAAATAATGGAGGAAAAAACGTCTCCCAATTACTACTTTTTGCCTGTTGAAAATTCAAAAATTCCTCCACAACCAATAAACTATCACTTCCTTCCAAGTGACCCACATTTACAATGACTGAAGTAACCCATGTCCCTGGATTTGAGCCTGTTATGTAACACTTGCTTCCTTACTGGAAAAGAAGGAAATGTAGACAGAAGGGTTACATCACGTTGAGGAAGTCACTCTCTTATGAATACAGGACAGTGGAATCCAGAAGGTTCTGAAAAGGGCTGCCAAAAATCAGTAGAAACTTTCTACACTTTAAATAGTAACTGTTGTAAACAAAAGTTAAAATTACACTGGATAGAGAAGTGCCACTCAAAACAAGACTGCTAATTTACTGTTGAATTAGTATCAAAGCAGACCTACCACAACTCCAAGGACTACTCTCTGAAAGCTCTTAAACTGCACTCCATTGGGTAGGAATGTGGATTGACATAGACAGAAAAAGAAATCCTAAGCACAGCAATTTTCATCTTTAGTCGAGTCTTGCTTTTTATCTGTACCATAGAATTAACTATAATAAACTTTCCTTTTGATTTTATTCACCAATTTATTCAAGAGATAATCAGCAAAAAAAAGCTCTGGTCTCATGATTATCCATTTCAGTTGGATCATTTCAATGCTTTTTTTTGCTCAGATGTGAAGATTTGCTCTCAGTTTCCATTAACTTCAAGGAGGTATCCTAGGGCCTTTTATTTGGCCATAAATCTGAGTACCTATTTTCAAGGTTGGCAAGAACTACCTTTTTCCTCCAAAATAAGGTGACAAATACCCCATTTTAAGTCTCACTTAAACTTCAGAACAAATTAAACGTCCTGTAAAAATACCACAAGGAATTGAAATGTGAATGGGTAGTTCAGGTTTATGATGGGTTATTTGTTTTTTTTTTCCTTTTTTCAAGTGTGGGAGAGTGGAAGAAAGAATTTCAGGTGAAATGCACATGCTGCTAGCAAAAGTTATGCTTGTGCAAAAGCCAGAAGCCACCAATCTTCTGAGCCACTGTTTGCTGATGGTGGTATCCAAGCTTTACTCAACAATTCTGAATTATTTTTAATTGTTGCATAAATACAACAAATGAAAAACACATTCAACAAATTCATTATGGGTCTGTAATGCTGGGGGATGTTTTCATTTCATCTGTATTTTCTCACTGCACACAGTTCCCTCACTGCTTTGGAAGTACCTCACACTTGGTCAGATCGGCTGCACTAGGCTGCCCACTTTGTGGGCATGGGTGACTACCACATGCCGTCTCCTCTAGTTCTTCTCTTCTAGAATTTTAACATTACTGATCTCTTTATTGACTACCAAACACTGGTGGAGTCCTAACCAGAAGATTGCACTGCCTGGTTCCTACCTGCTTATTCCTTTTCATTTGTGGCCAACAATGGAAATCCCTGAGCTTTCTTAATGGACTATCTCTAGCACTTAAAATTCTCTTTGGTTTTCCAGCACTCCTAGCTATGTTTTTTATTAAAATAGCATTGAGTACATTCTTATATTCTTTTTCTCTGTTTTGCCTCCCAATTTCTGAACTTCTTTTTCTTCTCTCTGAAACCTAAAATTATGCACAGAAATGCCTTCATCTGAAGCAAACTATGCTAGCCATCTGCCTGAGTGGCCTTGTTTCTGCCCTTTCTTCCCAAGTAACATGCAGCCCCCCTATTTATTCTGACTCCAGATCCCAGCTCCTTAAAATTCAATTTTAAGGCACAGCAAGTAATTTGTGCAGCAGCCCAGAAAAGATTACATAGTGTAATCAGCTCCACATAACTTTACTGGATCCTCTTACATTGCTGATTGGAGAACACACTTCCCATCTTCGGATCATTTCTTACACTCCCCCCACGGCCAGCTTTCTAACAAGGTTTGCATGTGGGTGAAAGAACCTTTCCTCCAGGCTGCCTCCTCCACCTGAACCTGGGTGCCTTCCTCCTATGGTGCTCACAGACCACAATGACAAGCTCCATAGTACTCCTCTCCCTCAGAGTCACCTGCAGCGCTCATCTCTCTGTTTACTTTTTGCAATTCTTTGTAAATTCATGTAACATGCTCAGGAAAATGAAACTGCCTTATTCACAGTAATTTTGACCTAGGATCCTGAAGGTATGAGCTAATTTGTAAAATAAATCATTGTAGATCCTTCAAAGTTGCATATTTCTTTTTTGTTCAACTACATACTTCAATTACTCACAACTGCAAGAGAATGCATAAAGCTTATCCCACCTCAAAGTTACTAGAAGGTGGTAAAAACACATCATACCCAAAACTCACATTAGAGAATTACTTCTGAAAAAGTGACTTTGCTTTGCAAACAAGTGAATTAGGAGTCACAGAATGTATCTCTGCAGAGATTAATAAGCCTGACTAGGACAACTGGGTATTAATTTTCAGTTAATTTCATCTACACAACACTTCTTACTATGTTGTTTTTGTTTTTTTTTTGAAGATAATAAAGGTGCTTGACCAACTTCAATAACTAGGAATTGACAATAACATAAGACAAAATGGTAGTATCTAATGCTTAAATATTTCTTCAGAAACTACTTGCCCTTATTTGTGACAGTCATATTGTCAAAATGTTCAAGTTTTTATCTGAAACATACATTCCATTAAGTGGCTCCTTATTTTTCATGCACAGCTCCAACACTTGCCCGAGTAAATCAGTTACTCAGTTTGCACTTATGATTCTGGTAACAGCACATAAACATGAGAAACTGCAACCAGTGTGGGCCATTCACTGCCTTGAATTCTTGGCTTGGCTATGACTGCTGCCAAATGTGTTTCTAAACCACACAGACAAATCCAGACTCTGTTTTATGAATGCCTTGCTATTCAGAACAGCTCTACACAGCACACATAACTTAAGCATGGGTAACACTGAAATCAATAGGATTCAATGAAGTCAGTAAAAGTTTATCTAATGCTTATACACTTAAATACTCTTTTTTAAAAAATCAGCAGAAATCTGATCTAACACATGCAAAATTAGAAAAGCAAGAACTATTTCATGGCTTTGTCAAGCTTTGTGTTTGCACTTCAAGTGGTTCACTAAAACTGCTTAAAGAATGGTGCTTATTGTCTCAAATGCCTGTTTGTTACCTGAATTTTTCTATGTGTTCACAGAATTACAACAGGTAGAAATGATGTCTCTGTGTGGTGACAGAAGACAAACTGGGTCCTACTGATATTTTATTTGAATATAAAACATCCACTGGCTTCCGCAGTGTAACTTCTGTATCACAGTAACAAAGCTGATTTCACAGACAGATGAATGGCTGAGTGCTTTGCTCCTCCCTGAGACTCTTGTGCCTCTGCCACAGGGAGTGAAAAAAGAATCACAGAATCTCTAGGCTGGAAGACACCTTCAAGATCATCAAGTCCAACCCATGCCCTGAAACCTCAATTAAACCATGGCATTGAGTGCCACATCCAATCTCTTTTAAAACACATCCAGGGATGGTGACTCCGCCACCTCCCTGAGCCATTCCAGTACTTTATCACTCTTTCTATAAAAACTTTTTCCTAATATCCAACCTCTATCTCCCTTGACACAGCTTAAAGGTGCGTCCTCTAGTTCTGTCAGTTGTTTCGTGGGAGAAGAGACTGACCCTCCACTGACTACAGCAACCTTTCAGGAAGTTGTAGGGGTGACCTTATCACTCTCTGGGTCTCCTTTTCTCCAGGCTAAACACCCCCAGCTCCCTCAGCCATTCCTCACAGGGTTTGTGTTCCAAGCCCCTCACCAGCCTCGTTGCCTCCTCTAGACACACTCCAGCATCTCAACATCCTTTCCAAACTGAGGGCCCAGCACTGGACACAGCACTCAAGGTGCAGCCTCACCAGTGCTGAGTACAGGGGAAGAATGACCTCCCTGCTCCTGCTGGCCACACCATTCCTGACACAGGCCAGGATGCCCTTGGCCTTCTTGGCCACCAGGCCACACTGCTGGCTGATGTTCAGCTGCTGTCACCAGTACCCCCAGGTCCCTTTCTGCCTGGGCACTGTCCAGCCACACCGTCCCCAGCCTGTAATGCTGCAGGGGGTTATTGTGGCCAAAATGCAGGAGTAAGCGCTTGGACTTGCCCATTCATCCAGATGGATGGAGTTCCAGGTCTCTCTGCAGAGCCCTCCTACCTTCCAACAGATCAACACACACTCCCAGCTTAGTGTCATCCCCAATTTACTAATGAAGGACTCAATCCCCTCATCCATGACATCAATGAAGATGTTGAAGAGAACAGGGCCCAGCACAGACCCCTGAGGGACACCACTGGTGCCTGGCCCCAGCTGGATGCAGCACCATTCACCAGCACTCTCTGGGCCGGCCATCCAGCCAGTTCCCAACCCAGCAAAGAGTGCTCCTGTCCCAGCCATGGGCTGCAGCTTTTCCAGGAGTGTGCTGTGGGAGACAGTGGCAAAGGCCTTGCTGAAATCCAAACAGACAACACCCACAGCCTGGTGGGTCACCTGGTCATAGAAGGAGACCAGGTTGGTCAAACACGACCTATCCCTCCTAAAGCCATGCTGGCTGGTCTGATGCCCTGGCCATCCTGTAAGTGCCGGGTGATGACACTCAGTGTAAACTGTGCCATGACCTTACTGGGTACTGAGGTCAGGCTAACTGGTCTATAATTACCAGGATCCTCCTTCCCACTCTTTTTGTGAATGGGTGCCACATTGGCCAGCTTCCAGTCATCTGGAACCTCACCAGTGAGCCAGGAACAAACAAGACACAGCAATTCCTAAGCAGCAACAGACTACAGCCATGGGTACCAAAGTAAACTGTGTTGATTTCATTTTGCGCGCCAGGTTCTACACTGCTGGAGACCAAGGGCTGTAAAGTTTCCCTGTTCTGGAAGGACAACCTGTAGTGGAAGTGCAAAGCAGGCAGTGGGGGTCAGTGAGTGTCTCAGCCACCCCAAAATAACCTCTCACTGCACATGATTCAATGCCATGAAAGCAAATTAGGCCTCCTAGTTCTGACAGCTCATAAATGCATTGCTGGTAGTACAAATAATTTGCAGAAAGGGAAAAATACTGCACAGGGCTTGAGGGTAAAATAAAGAAAAGGAGTGAAAAGGGAAAAAGCATTGTATTTTAGAAAATAAGTGTATCATTGTAGAGGCATGTGGGACAAAATAGCCCTGTTAATTTCTTTCCCCCATCATCTTCCCCAAATGCTTAAAAAAATGAAAGACAACAAAAAATTACCTTCTTGCCACATATTAAAATTTTCATGTAAACATATGACTTCAAGGCCATAACTCCAAGTCATAAACTTGCCAAAAGTATTTCAAGAAATATGTTCAGCTAACCTTTGGGCTGGCACCTTAGGCTGGCTATTCTCTGCCTTAAGACGTAGAATGCTGCAAAACAAATATCCAAAAGAGAAATTCCAGCTTTTTTTTTTTTTTTTTTCTCTGTAAGGAGGATGGACTTGGCTGTGGTTTTTATCAACTTGTTACATTCCTGGAGAATTACATACATTCAACATTCACAGCTTTTCTGAAATAAAAAGAAATTCTGGTACACATTTAAAAATGGAAATACCTTACATCAGTATTTCATTATGAGGTTTAACAAATACATTTTGATACATAAGAGTAATTAAATATAATGATGTGATGCTATTCTTATTCAATCAACTAAGGAACTACACTTTGTCAAGCTTCATACAGCAAGAAGTTGTAAAAATTCTCATGTTTCACGGTTCAGGTTCAACATCTCCATCAACAGAGCACAAATGTTTTTCTTAAAGAAACAGTATCCTTTCATTTGAGTATATATTTTTAATTTAACGCTGTGTGTCCACAGCTCAAACACAAAGGCCTAGCATCTGGATGCTAATTTAAGAGCAATTAAAATTACACCCAGTTCTATGTATCTGAACATCTGCAACCAATAAACATGTTGGCATACAAATTTACGGGTCATTTTTATAACATTTAAAAATGTAATGTCATCTAAATTAAAAGTAATACTTAGAAGCCTTTTCAGCTCTTACTACCACATGAAACAAGATATGCTACACAACTAATATAAGATGAAAACTCAGATATATGTTTCAGGCTATTTGAAATAATTTTATTTGCCAATAAATGTAATGCTAGCAGCATGGCTTGTTAGGCTACACAGCCTTGTGATAGCAGGCTGGGACTTAAGCAACAGCAGCTCTTTGTATTTTAAGCAGTGTGCGACCAACACTTCAGGGTTTTCTATGATTGCAACTTATACTAGTCTAAATTAGTTTTAACTAGGAAGTCCTTTAGCGTTGGTTACAGTGAAAGGAAGTTGCTCAGGTTGTTGCTGGGCTTTCACAGAAGATGCAATTATGAGTATACTATAGTTGCAATTGGTCAAATTGATTACTGATGACATTTCCTTAGAAAAAAGCAGGCTGCAAAACTACTAATCTGCATATGAAGTGCATGAGGAATGCAGTAGGGAAGTGGAAAAGGATACTGTATCTTTAACCAGTCAAGTCATGCTTTAAAGGCATAAAGGTTCTAAACTGGAAAAAACTGAATAAAAATAGCAAAACCTCATTTTTATTCTTGAATAGCAGTGTAAAGCAGTATTGCAATTCTGTATTTTGTTTGAAAAGTACCAGGGATGCACAAAAATATCAGTCATTTTATAAGAAGCAGACATGCTCCATATCAGTATTTATTCAACACTGCCAACACAATGCATTAATTCAGACTGTGATCTTGCAATCCCAAATTCAGTAGCAAAATTCTCACTTATTTTAGGGATGCTTCTGCTAGTGGATCAGCCTCCTAGAAACCAGTATTTTCACAGGTCATTATTGACACTATCATGGTTTTATTTTTGTGCATCTTGGACTATACAGAATTGCCATTTCCACTGAAAGCAATGTTACATGCAGGAAACAGAAATCCTAAGCTGCCCATACCCTCTTCTCCCATTGATGTGTTGGATGATTTATATGGGTAACTCCCATCAATTTCATTTTTACCAATACAAAAATCTCTTTCTAAGCATCAATGAGAGCACAGGCACTGCTTCCTCCCCCTCCCACCCCTGTAAGAGATTTCACAGAACAAGTACACAGCCTTTGAGCTCATTAGGACAGCAGCAGCAGCACAGACACTGCAAGAGCCTTCCCAAGGGCTGTGAGAAGGCAGCAACATGCACAGTTCCCAGCAAAGCACTCAGTTATGCCTGCATCTGCTATACATCAACTTGTACAAGCTCTTCTCTCTTGCAAGTCCTCTTCAGAACTTCCTGAAATCATATGCTTTCTACCAGGTTTGGCTAAATCTAAATGCCAGCCTGACATCCTTCAATTAACACTTTTTTAATGATGCTAAGCTAAGGGGAGGTGTAAACTGATGGTTTGAATTTATATATCCTTGACTGTTCTGTCCCTAGGCCTTTTAGCCAATTGTGGTGGAAAATCACTTTGTTGACCTATTCTGGGTTTGCTTCCTAGGTAAAACATTCAAACCTCAACACGGGGAGATAACCAGATGGAGTTACAGCTGATGGGCTCTCTGAAAGAGCACACTCATCTTCACCACCCCCTTCTTGAGGCAGACTGCATGGATTTTCTTACTGTTTAAGGAGAATTATACATAGAAATGGGTGAAGTCATCAACTATCACTGCTTATCAAACCCGTGTTATGTTTTATTCCTATTAAGCATCTTCTGTTGGTCAAACTTTCTATCCATCAAACAAAATCTGCTGACTCCAACAGCCACACAGACTCCAGTCAGCAGAGGATCTGACAGTAGACCTGCATTTGTTTATACAAGGTGCAGATATGGTCTTCTCTTCTGTATTTATGTTAATACAGCAAAAGGAGCTATTTTTGCTTTCACCTCCAGCAAAGGAGTTGTCCAAACTGTAATGCAGAATGAGAATACAAGCCACACCATATTGCTTTTCTTTTAAAAATCCTGCTTAACTTTTTAAATCTATGTTAAAGTATTATCTCTTTCCACAGTTTTTTGCTGTTAAACTGCAGCTAAAATTTTGAAACAATCTTCACATCTGTAGTGTACCTTGACAACATACGACTGGTGTACAAATCAATTACAAACAGACACAGCCAGGTTCAAAGCAGGTGTATTTTGTTCATGAAAAACACACACAGAGGCAGAAACCATTTTTATAGCTTTTGAAAGAACTACAGAGATATTTGTAAGCCAGCTAAAAGTGAGGCAGACAGATCGTTAGTTTTAAGAACAGTTTGAGGGAACCTACATAGATGAGTGGTAAAAATACACACATTTGTGCAAGATGCGTGCAAGGACGCGTGTCCTGACTTGGTTTTCCCTGTGTCCTTTAAAACCCCTTGAATGGGCTCTGGGTTAGGACAACACATTCAGTACCACAGATGATGTTGCCTTACAATGCAAAAGCACTTAGAAATTAAAAATGCACTATTGATACCTGCTGTCACCAAAAATACTGTGTCACAGGAAGTCGCCTCCTCTGCTTGAGAAAAGAATTCAGAAGCAACAACTTTTACCCTCACTTTTACTCTGGGTTATAGCTCAGCTGTGTGCACAACAGTAAGACATAAAGCAAGACAACAACCCTATTTTTATTCATATTTCATCAAGTACTTTATCAACATTCCTTCTTTCAGAGAGGTAGGTTTCTGTGTGATTATTCCCACTTACAGCTATTACTCCCACTCGTACAAATTAAAGTGCAAGTAAATCCTGCAGGCTGGGCAACAACATGGGATTTTTGGACTAATGTCAAGTGGGATATTTAATATCTAACTTCAGAGCATTGATGCTGTGAGTCCCTCAGAGTGTAAAGGATCAACTCTATCAATGATGAGGGCACTTCATGGGAGCTAGTAGTTGGTGTTAAAACACAATTTCTGTTGCTTCCAAATTAGCTTTTCTACACACCAAGTTGAATTAATCTTTTACATACCAAATCAAAATCTAAGAAAAGCTACTTAGTTATGTTAATAATGGAAGATATGCATAGTTCTAAATCTAAGCCACTAAACAAGTGTGGATGGATTTTCAATTTACAAGGACTAAGAAATGCCAATGAATTTGAGTTACATGTGTTCAGACCTTTTGAAAACATGCCTAGGTAATCACTCTCAAAACGCACTTAGCTGCCTAAACATGGATCTCACTTGGGTATTCAAAACCTGCAAGAAAGAAAAAGAAAAAAAAAGTCCAACCTGTTTCAAAGTTCTTGATTCTTTCAGTTTGAAGGACATCTTCTAAGCACATTTACTGGAATTTGAAAGGGCACTTGGGAAGGGAATTTCTTGTCACTGCAGAGTGAATATTTCTACTGGCTGAGATGTTACAGCTGACACTGACAGGCTCTGGAAGCAAGCTTACAGACAGATGAGACCTATGTGCACAAGTCTTGATTGGTGTAAAGAGCAGACAGAGGATGTTGTAAAGAAAGAAGTGTAAATTAAAGGAGGGCCCTACTTCAACTTCTTCCAACATGTTTGTAAGAGCAGACAGCGGAGTTGTTATGCTGAATGAGGTTGCTAAGCAGCACTGAGAATGATTATGCTCCATGTGCACTCATTTGCCAGTCAAAGGGACATAAAAGGAATAATTTCACATTTCACAAAACCAAGTTTAGCTAACACAGCTCAGTTTCACTTTGCAACTCTTTGGATGGATTATGGATGGAAGATCAGGAGCACAGAGTCGCCAAGGCTTAAGGCCTTAAATGACACGCATCAGCTGCGCCACACTCATGCTCTGCTAAAGCTGACACATTCAGGTTTAAGCATTTGTCCCAATTAAACCATTACCTTAAATTACACAGCTGGTTTAAACAAACATTTTTTTTTCTCAACAGCTGTAGGCAGAGGGCACATCCACACGTGCTTGGTGGAGCAGCTCAGCTGGACAGCAGAAAACACATCAAGGTATTTTAATGACCACTTGGCCTTGGCTCATCACAGTTCAGAGATCTTTGCAAACTGGGACCACCCTATCATGTATCTGTGTGCCTGCTCCACTCTGGCTCCAGCACAGCTCTCACCTTATATTTGTTGTCAGAAGGATAAATTCAGAGATAATTAGTGCTCATGTGGTAAATTATGTGTGAGTAAGCAGGTGAGAGTCCAAAGGTTCTCTATCAGTTGCAGGCATACCAAGGATGGCTCAAGCTGGTTTGAAAAACAGCAGTTCCAACTCACTAATAAAGAGCTCAGCATTATTGCCTAAATATTTGAAGCTTCTTTTGGACACATTTATAAATTGGGTCTCACTACTAACTTTTAAGTCTGACCCTACACTTGTTTTCCTTGTGCAAACAGAACTTGTACTATAACACCAAAGAAAATGTGCATCTAGTAGAGAAAGTCTGACACCTATTTATGCCACTCATTTTGGGAACACGGCTAAGAGCTTTACCTTGACCAGAGAGAAGGCAAAGGAAATAATCACATATGTGGCTTTTTGGAAAATTTTCAGTGATATTCCTTTGTACAGTAAAATACCCAAGTTTTAATTTGAGGCCAGGAATATTGCCTTCTGTGCCAGGTTAATCCTACATACTGGGCGCCACATTCCCGAAGTGGAGAGTTGACTACAGATTTTCTATTTGGCTGCAAGCACCAGCGAGATTCACTTTCATTTAGTGTAATCTCCTGCTTTGTGATATGTCTGGAATTTTCACCACCCACAGCTGGGGCAGATTTTCATGTTTTATTTTGCCAATAGTTTGACTCCCATTTAGAACAGAGAAGGAGCTGCTGATGGTTTCAGTAAAATTTTCACCCAAATATCTGAGACTCTTCTGACCCAGCAATTCAAAAATTATTAGTATGTAAAGAAAAAAAAAGGGGGAAAATGCTTTTTGACACCTAAGTGATATCTGTATTCTTTTGAAAGTCTGGTCCAAATTACTGGAGATGATCCCAGAAAATACCTATCTACATGTCTTCTGAATGTTCATAGAGACAAATTTGTGGATAATGGACTAAAATGCAGTGGAAGGAGGTAAGCATTCACCTACATTTAACTTTAAAGAATAAAGCATTTATAGTATCTGGAAAAGCTAGCACTAAAAATTAAATAACTGACAGAATTCAAAGAACAACAAATACTGCGTAATATTACTTTTGTCTCGTTTCAAATTTTTAATTATTAATCTTTTGATAGTATAAATTTATACAACGTCTGTCTCCCAAGATCATAAAAATGCAAACACAAATCAGATTGGGTAATAATAACTTTCACCTAAGCATGAGCTACGATTTATGGTCGCAATATGGAAGACAACTTGTCTAAGAAAAGTGATACACTAGGCTGGACTCTTTTGGTTTTTGTTTGTTGGTTTTAAACAAAGCAAATTATTGATATTTGCCAGTTAAGCCTTCATAGCCTCAAACATTTAAACACACAATGATTTTTAAATAAAACTGCATCACGAAAGATGGGCATAGATCCTATTGCCTCTGGAGTAGTCTCAATCAACCAACTAAATATTCTTCTCCTGTCTTCATAAATATTCACGCCAAGGCAAGGATTACTTGTTACCAATTAGAGCCCTAAAAATCAAAATTATTCATAGTATGGCCTGAGAGGTATCAGCCTGAGAACTCTGCATCAAAGAAACAGTATGAGAGATGTTGTATTCCAGAAGTACTTTCCATTGTTTTTTACTAGTCATCTTATGTATCTATTAAACACTGTGGGCTTCTAACATACTTGGGAAGAGAGAAACCAGTCTTGCTGTTTACAGATTTGAACAAAACCTTTGCTGAGAGTTGCATTTTCAAGGCTTTTCCTATCTTTTGCCAAATATTTGACCTGCAGACTATGAACTGACAGCATTTAACACCTGTTTTATTTTGGAAATGGCTTGGCACAAAATTATCTCATCCACATATGTTCCTGTCTAAATAAAAAAATAAAATAAAAAAACTAAGGACCAGTGTTTATAGGCTTGCTTCTACAAAAACTTCAGGATGTCCTTCATTTATGAGTGTTAAACACATGAGTAAGCATCCTCAGTACGAAAGGTTGTAATTTTAACAAGCTGAAGTCTCTACATCACTTCTAACAATTTTAATTTCTAGACAGTACTAGCTGCCTCCACAGAATTCCTACTGAAGGTGTAGTTAATGATGAAGACTTATCTACTGTTTTATCCTGCAGTCATATCAAAGAGTCTAGACAGATGTGAGAATCTCAGAGATGTTTCTCTTCACATGTGACCCAGTAAAAGGATGCTGTCAGGCAGATTTATTCCCTTAGTTTGGGTTTACTGAAAGAATACTTGAGCTTAATACTTATTGGAACATTTCCATCAAAATTTCTAAGTGAAATATCAGTAATTTTTGTTTCCTTCTTGGATGCAACTATTATCACCCTGCAGTACCTGTAACATGACACAGTGTAGTTACATCAGGTTATAAGATCAGAGCATGAAACAAAGCAGAAGCCAAACAGAAATTTTCAAATTCTCATTGCCCTAACTCCATTTTACTTTATTTGACTGCAATCATTTTTAGTACTGTTAAAAACAGACAGAATTTTAACACGACAGCATCCTTCTAAGTCAGTCAGGTGCACACGTGCAAAAGCCTAGCCCTGCATTGTAAGGATGTGTATGAACGCGTGAAAGACATGACTAGGTGTGTACAAGCCTTCTCTACAAGTGACTAGAAGCCCCAGCAGCAGTGATACTCACGTTGGCACTGTCCCCAGGCCACTCGGGCCCAGCCCCAGCAGCAGTCAATTCTGCTTCCAAACCGACACAGTCCTGCAGACGAGACCATTTGTCTGGGCCACCTGTACAAGACAGTTCAACAAAGTCTGGTGAAACATTTTAAAAGTAGCTCAAATCATCCTAGAGTAAAAAAAAAAATTAATCTACCAACCAACCAAAAAAACCCTAAAGACAAAGAACAGCAAATACCTCTTCTGTGTATAGAGATATATATTTTTTTTTAACTTTTTTTTTAAGAGAGTAACTGCTCTCAGCTGAGCCTTGGGATATTTCTATCATTCATACTTTGTTTAGTTCAAAAAATTCAGATGCCAACAGGTGAAGAGGGGAAATAATAGGATAATGAGCAAAGCCTGAAACAGCTAACATGCTTTGAGGTATGCTCATTGCTGCCACTCCCAGGCTGGCACTGAACAGAAGTTCAGAAGTCTGAAACAACCTACAGCATCGAATAAACGCCATCATAAAGTTTTACAATAGATGAAAAATTTCCTCACTGAAACATAAAAGGAAAAAAAGAATGAAAAAAACAGCTTCTTGGACTGTTAAACAGAAATAAAATATAACATGAGAGCTGTAGTCTTATTCCAAGGAAAAGATAGCACAGCCTCACGCAGCTATAAACTATTGACAGGAAGGAGTAATGTCTTTAAACGACAGGCTGAAACCCCGCGAGCGCTGCATTTGAACAGATCCTATTTAAAAAAAAAAAAACCAAACCAAAAAAAAAAGAATCGCTGGGGAGGGCGGGGGTCGCGCTGGCCGCTTGCCCCGCACGGCGCAGTGCCCGCTCCCTGCAGCGCCGCCGGTCGCGACACGACGCGACACGGCCCGCGGGCACACGCGCCCCGAGCTTCGTGTCACAACTTGAGCCGCGATCTCCGCCGCCGTGTGCTTCGAGTGCCTCCGGGCGTCAATAAGCTAATTTTATCTCTGCAGCACGCGATGCGCTTTGTTTTTAATTCTTGCGGGACGCAGCCCCGCCAGAGCAATAAACTCATCTTGCACTTAAGCCCGTGTTTAGGCTGCCGAGCGCCGCGCAGCCCCGGGCAGGGCGGGAGGCGCGGGGCCCGGCAGGCCCGCGCCGGGAGCCCCGGCAGCGCCAGCGGCGGCCCTGCGCCTCCACCTGCGTCCGCGGCCGGCCAGCCCGCGGGCGCGGCCGCCCGCACCGCGCGTCGCAGCGCCACACGCCTCCTGCCCAGGGCCCGGCCGCCCCCGCCTCGCCGGCGGCCAGCCCCGGGGGCCGGTGCCAGGCAGGAGCCCGGGGGCCACCGCGGCGCCCCGCGTCAGAAAGGGGAGAGCCCGGGCTACCTCCGCTCTCCCCGAGGGAACGCCGGCTTCGCCCTGCCCGGCCGGTCCCGGCCGCCGCCCCCGCTCTCCCCGCGCCTACCTTCTGTCAAATTCCCCGGCCGCCCCCAGCGAGAGGCAGGACGCCAGGAGCAGCCGCAGGGAGAGCTCCATGGCCGGCGGGGGCTCCGCTGGCCGCCGAGGCAGCCCCGGGCGGGCGGCGGTGGCGGAGGCGCTCCCGCTGCCGGGCGGGCGGGGGTCCGGCTGCCGCCCAGGCCGGCCGCGCTGCCACAGCTCCGGAGCGGCGGCGAGCTCGGCGCCCTCCCTTTCCCGTTCCCTCTCCTTCTCCCTGCCCGCCCGCCTGGCTGCCAGGCGGAGGCGGCGCGGCGCGGGGAGCGGCAGCGCCGCCCGACCCCGGCAGAGGCGCCCGCGGCCCGCCCGGGGCCGCCTCCCCCTGCCGGGGCACCTGGCGTGCGTGGGACACCTGGGGCGGGACAGAGCGGTAGCGAGCCCCAGCCGCTGCGGACAGCGAGGCACAAACCGCGCTCTGGGGGCACTGGGAAGGGTGGGCTTCCTTGTCGTGAGCTTTTGTATCTTGAACTTCCTGAAGGAAGATGGTTACGCCCTCCTCTCTGCAAAGCTCCCGTCTAAACCAAGAGCGATTTGACTTCTTTTACCAACGAAACCTCCCCAACAACAAAGCTGTTTTAAAGACTTGCAAGGTGTATATGGTTTTTCTGTCTCAAATACTCCTATTAATAACTCACGGGTGTTGGCGTGTTTGACATCAGGTGTCCAGCCCTTCCAGAAGAACAGGTGATAAGTTTAAATACTAACCACACAGCATGTAATGTGCTTGCACTGCTACTGACAGCAATGACCACATCTGTACTCACCACTAACATGTTAAATCATTGTAGATCCTTCAAAGTTGCATATTTCTTTTTTGTTCAACTACATACTTCAATTACTCACTTACTTTTGTTTGGTTTCTATGAACTACGGCTTTGAGACTTACCAAAGGACACTTCTAATAGCAGCCTGTCACAAGTTTCGGGTCAGAGCTGTTCTGAGATCTCTCTGATTACAGACAGATGGGGTCAAGCACTGGGACTGGGTTGCAGCATTTGTTTAAATTGTGCCTACATCAAGGCTAAAGCTCATCATCCTACAAGAGTCTGGCTGTAGCTTAGAAGCAGAAAACAAGAATCTTCCCTGGATTGTGCTATAATACAAAGCCAAACCCTTCAGAAAGCGGTTGGATGCCCACCACAACTTAAAGTTTCAGGTTTCAGCTGGTAGTGCTGTGCAGAGCATTTTCCACCCTCAAAACACTTCACAGATAATTCAAGTTATACTGCACAAAGGTGGCAAATTTTTGCACAAGATACAGGTTGTGCTAGTAAGTCTTCAAAAATTACACCTTTCCTCAGAATGGTTTTACCACTTTCTGCTCACATTTGAGCAGAAGATCTCCTCCAATGCTCCTTCCCCTCTTTTATTCATCTTTTCATGACCATACAATTCCCATGATTCTGTCCGCAGCATCAGCTCAGAATTTCTCAGACACGGGGGAAAAAACAACTGCAGAACCTGCAAGGGGATGATTCTGCAAGGTGCTTGTACCTGTGCTCAGATAACATCCAAGCCCCCTCAGAGAATTCAGATATAAAAATTGCACTGAGGACCAAACCTGGTTCACTTGAGAATTTGATAGCCAAGCAGTGAATGCAGTGACACGGTGCTGTTTGGGAAAGACAGAAGAGCATCTGGCTTGTATTAGATCCTTGCTGAAATATAGAGCTGATTGCCAGCTCTTGACTGATTGATAATTGTTTTTTTTCTCTTGGATGTGTGCTGTGGTATAACAGACTTTGCAGAAATCACTGTCAAGATTTAATGGGCAAAAGGGGATATAATCTATTGGTGATAAACACAAGGATTTCTTTCTGGCAAAAGCATCTGTATGTGCCTTTCCATCTTGTAGGGGGAAAAAAAAAGTGTACACAAATTACACCACTGCCAAGTGCAGAACATGTGCCAAAAACCACATTTGAACATCACTCTGAATTAAGGTCTAGGGCAACCTGACACTTTCCCTCCCATGTCCAAAGGGACATGTAATAAAATCAATTCCTTGAATGCAATGCTGCATAATGGTACTTAATGTACACAACAATTTTAAGCATATACTATTCCTTTAAGGCATGTTCACTCGCAAATGGCAGTAAGATCATTTCATCTCTCCAGACTGTACTGTGTATTTAAGACTTCCTCAGCAGCCTGTTTGGCTCTCTTCTATGTTAATACTAGCTGGTCAGACATGGTGCCTACTCTAATTAAGATTGTCTGCTCTTGGTTGACTTCTGCTGCCTTTACAATTTGTTTTGGAACATCAACCCAGAAAACCAGTTAACCAGTCACTGAAAGATCACATATTACACTTCCATACCCATCAGTGGAACTGAACATCCACTCTCTTATGAATTCATTTGTTTTGGCAATGGTTCATCATGACTAGTGGAGTTCTCTAAACAAGGCAGTTTCTCATATCCATGACAGTAGAAGGATTACTGAGTGAGCTGTCAAAGAACCAGATCTCTTGATCAGTTAAAGATGCATTAAGTTGCGTGAGTATGCATCAAGATTCTGTATAGAAGCTGGAGGTGGAGAAGTTCTTGGCAGTATGACAGTAAAAAGCACTTTTGTGCCTTATGTTTGGAGAAGAAGTATGCAAGTCTGGCAAAATGCTGATGCCATCAGGTTGGCTGACCTGATGTCCAGCAAGACTTAACTAACTATAGAAGTCCAGCAGCTGTGCATCAAACACTCAGATGATTGACTAGAACAAATGTCCAAAAAGTTTCTTTAAAGACACTGGTATGACACTTGGTTAAGCATAACATGATTGTCAGGTTTTTAGCTGCAAATTAGCAACAATGAAGCAGAAACACAGACGAAGATAGTATTTTGAATAGCAATGTTGCTATTCTTCTGTTTAAAAAAGTCAAAACTCATAGGAAGGTGAATTTTTCCTGAAAAAGTGCTCATTTTATGCAAGTACAGTGATCCTTCCTGGTTGGTTTTTTTCTTCTTTTACTCCTCTCCATTCTTCCATAATTATCTTTATGTGTCTTGTGCCAAAATAGCCACACTATCAGTCATGACCTTCATGTCAGACTTCTAGTCTCATGGGTATATTGAGCTCGGATTGAGACCTTTCTGTGCAAATCAAGACCCTAAACTTGATAAGATACTCTGTGTTGACAGCAGAGGAAGAGTTGAAAATACTTTCAGCTGCCCATGCCATTAGCAAGCCCATTAGGTTCTGAATTATCTATAACTTACAAGGAAATCAAGTCCCAGGTACATATTCTATTCCTGTATTCTCCACCATAAGTGATGAAGCACATCTGACTGCACACAAATCTGAATCCTGGTGATAAGGCAGCAGAGAGTGAGGAAATTCTTTGAGAGACGGGCTTGCTAATTCTGCTGCAGGGAGGGTAAAGGTGGTGAGGGCAACTGCTGCTTCTTGGATGGCAAGTGTGACAGAGTGACATCTGTCTGGCACAGTGCAGTTTAACTACACATGCAGGAATGTGTGCAGTGCACTGCTCAGTAGTGATGTTTCAAAAATCCGCAACAGTATGGTGCAGAGTCTATTGGCAGTGTATACTGCATTAAAGAATCAAGAATCACTGTCATGAGCCATTTATGTAACTGGTAATGCAAGGAGCATCAACTAAAACCACATGTAAACAACAGGAAACCCAGTTCTAAGGAAGACAAGCTTATTTGCAATTTTGTCTAATGAAATAAACCTTGTGTGCTTCAGACCTGCTTCTCTCTAACAGCACTACTTTTACTTTACCTGTGGTAGGCTGTGCCCAGCAGTCTCAGTGTTCCAAACTTCTGATGCGGGATGAACTCTAACTCTAGGGTTTTGTATGCTCTTTGTTGCTATAACCATTCTCGAGGGGGAAAACCATCAGAACAGAAACAGTTTCCAGAATAGTCCCTGGCATCATCTGGACAGGCAATATTTTTTTTTAAATAGAGCTATAAAGATATAAGTGGCACATATTTTAGGCTGACAGATATTGGTAAATATGGCAGATGACAGAATATGGTAGATACAACAGAAATCACACAGAAAGTACTTTAAAATTTATCTTCATTGTTACACATACCTATGAACTGGACATAAAACACACCAATAGACGATATTGCTTTCCAGGTATTCTACTGTCAAGTAACTTTTCTTTGAGGAAGGTAATAAGTTCTTTCAAATCCTCTTTCCTAATAATGATTTCCTCCTTGTCTTAAAGCACATTATTAATGTTAATAAATAAGTCATCTATTCAGCAGAATTAGTCAATAATACTCATATTTACGTAAGCAGAAATTAAGGAACAGAAAAATTAAGGAACAGAAAAATTACTTTTCCACAAATCAATCTGTCATCAAATCAAGAACAGATCTCCTGTTTTTCAATTTCATACTTAAACCAAAAATCCATCCTTCCTCTTTTCTAGGTACTTAATCTTTGTTGAGGCTGAGAAAGTTGATCACAAATCCCACACCATCCCAAGTCACTAAATCACACCACAACCTGTGTAAAAACCACTTGATTTGCAGTTAATGGCAAGCAGGATCACAGTCTGTATTTGTGTTGCTGATGTAACATGTATAGTTCTTATGAAAGGGAACAGAAGGAAAGAATCCAAGTCCAAAGTTCCTATGAGACTTTCAATGTCACTACTTTTCCCTGGGGCTATGCAATTCTGTAGTATATTTAAAGATAAAATTTATTAAGTAAATATTATCTCTGTCACATGGAAGGTAAGAATCTCTATGACTCCCATGCTAATATGAAAACTTTAAAGTATCAAGAAAATTATAAGTGACGCAATCAGCTAAATCACTTATACTCCAACTCTCTCTTAGTAAACCTTCTTGAAAGGCTAAGAAAGTCATCCAACTTGTCAGACACTGTAGTATCCAATTACCTTCTATACAGATAAGTCCTGTTCTTTGGATACTAGTTCAAAAGTTTCCATATGCTTTTTCTGCATGAAGTCTTCCAAATTAATTTGTTTTTTTCCCGTTTTTTCCACATATACTTAATCCTTCTTTAAAAACTATGAGTAGTATTTGTGTTGAAGTTTACTGTATTTCATTACAGTGCAAAGAAGTTAGCTTTCCCTGTAAATAAACAATAATTTGCCTTTCAAAACTCTTAAAAAGTCACATGTATAAAATATGCATATGTAATTTTAAAAGATTTCTAGCTCTCCACATTACCAATTTTGATAACAAACATCTTTTGCACAGGGCATCAGAATGATAATCCCCCAAATTTAATATTACCCTGTTCATTAGGGAGTCAGTCTACCTCACTTTTTTCCATGTAATTTTTGTAAGGTTCTACTGTTTCAGCAATACAGAGTCCAACACAGCTCCTATAGCTTTATAGCATGTGTTTTTCAGATCATGCTACAGCTCTTCATGTCCAGTTTTAAACCCTGCAGCCAATGCTTGATGCTGCCTGCTTTCCTCAGGAAGGCAAATGCTTGAACACAAGAACACCATCCTACATCATCAGTACTTTGTCACTTAAGTAATAACTGTCTCCATGGGCTGCATGCACATGCATTTAGCAGTCAGAGGGAAGAGACCAAAACTGAGGCAGAAGCAAGACATTCAGCCTTAGTGGAATTTCCCAAAGAAATATTACTTATATAGCAAGAAAATACACATTCAGCAACACTTAGGGTCAACAGTGCACTATATTTTTCATGGGCAAGAGGTGCATAAAAACCTTCTGTTCAACAACATTAGAGGCAGATGACAGATTCTTTAAAGAAGAAAACAACCCAAAACCCAAAAATGTAATCACCAGATTAATCTCCATAAATAAATAAAATATAAATAAAACAAAAAAGGAGAAGAGTCACATATGTCATGCAGAGGATACAAACTCACAATTTATGCTATAATTTCAACAAAAGAAAAAAGGTAACATTAACAGAAGATATTTTCATGAAGACATGTTCTTGATCATAATTCTAATAGGAACTGTATTGAATTAAGCAGGCTAGCAGTTTTGTATGTTACCTGAAAACAAATATGAACTTCAAATAAGTTTTCTCTTTCGTGAGCCAAAACTGCAAGCTAGGACTTCTTGAGTTGTATAAGAACTTTAATATATAAGGAAGAGCCATAAATCAACCTGAAAAGTTACCAGAATTTTCTTTATGACAAAAGCAGCAAATAAGCTGGTGCAGCATGGATTCAATTGTAACTGCTCATGAATTATGGTCCTTACAGCAAGAAATACACTGGGAGATGCAGAACCAGAAGAAAATTATTTACAACTGCCTAAGGTACCAGCTTAGACTCTCAAACAGTTTTCATAACTTTGTTCCTCCCTGTGCCTTGGGCTCTTTGCCAATACTGAGGAGGAGGGAGAGGGCAAGTGTGGGTATGCTGCCCAGACTTCCTATATAAATTATAACAATGCCTTTCCAGAGAGAAATGATCAAGCACCACTTTAACCTCATTCTTTAGGCTGTTTTCTTTTTCTTATAATGAACCTGAATTTCTATATGAATTCTAGCAAAGATGGAGTAAATTAGCTGAATATAAATAAATTACTCTTGGTCCTGGTTTTCCCTCAGGAAAACCAGGTTTCATTTGGTTTCAGGTTGCTTGCCTAAGCTCAGCTATAGTTGTATAATGACATACATCATCTGGTACTAGTTGCTGATAAATTGACCTAGAACTGCCCATATAAATGAGTTTAAATTGCTATTCTCATGGGGAAAATAGTTGTCTAATGGAATTCTTTATTTTATTTCAATCTTGTTTTGACATACAGAAAATTCCTAGTATATTTTGGGATACAAAGGGGAAGTAGAAGGCAGGAAAACTTACTGCAGATGCTCTGAGGAAGAGTTTTCATTTAATTTTGATACTGTTGACCCAGATTCTCTGTTCAACTTTATATTAAACTGAAAACTCTGAAAGAATAGTTGAGAGTGAAAAGGACCTTTGTTGGTTACCTGGTTCAACCTCCCTCCTCAAGCAGGTCACCTACATCTGGTTGCCCAGGACAGTGTCCGGGTAGCTTTTGACTTCTTCTAAGGCTGAAAACCTCTCTGATCAACTCATGCCAGTATTCAGTCATTCAAACTCTCTGGGCAACTCATGCCAGTGTTCAGACACCCTCAGAGTGAAAAAGTGTTTCATCATGTTCAGCTGGAATCTCCTGATTGAGTCCATAGCCTCTTTCTTGTCACTGGACAGTACTGGCAAGTACCTGGCTCCATCTGCTTTACAGCGCCTTCCTTTCAGGTACTACTGCACACTGATGAGATTCCTCCAAGCCTTCTCAAGCACACATCAATGAGTTGTGTTGAGCTTCTCATCCACCAACATTCCCAAGTCCTTCTCCTCAGGGCTGCTCTCAATCTATTCTTCACCCAGCCTGTATTTGTGCTTCACCCAGCCTGTATATTTGTGCTTGTCCAGGACCTGGCACCTGGCTTTGCTGAATATCATGAGGTTTGCATGGAGCTTCCTGTTGAGCCTGCCAAGGTTCCTCTGGGTGACATCCCTTCCCTCCAGTGTGTCAACCCCACCACTCAGCTTGGTATTGTTAGCAAACTGTCTGAGAGTGCACTAAAATTCCACTGTCCATGTCGGAGACAAAGACATTAGAAAGTGCCAGTCCCAACACCAACCCCTGAGGAACACCTCTTGTAACTGCTCTCCACTTGGACATGAAGCCATTTGACCACAACTCTTTGAGTGCGACCATGCAGCCAATTCCTTATCCATTCAGTGGTCCATCCATCGTATCCATGCCTCTCCGGCTTAGAGACAAGGAAGTTGTGTGGGACAGTATCAAATGCTTTGCATGAGTGCAGGTAGCTGACACCAGTTGCTCTTCCCTTATCAACCAGCCATGACTGAGAACTATGCTTGGTCAAGTAGGGGAACTATTAGAGTTGAAGAGTAGATAGGAAAGTATCTATAGAAAGGTCTACCTTCTTCCATCATACCTTCTTCATCAATCATAGCCTGAGCTGCTCTAAAATATTTTGCAACAATCTGAATAGTGTAAAAGCTGAACCTTTAAAGTGACAAGCTCTCAGCTCTCAAAGGCAGAGAGAAACTATTCAGTTAAATGAGGGGTTATTTTTCCTTTAAGTGCAGTTAAAGAATGCCAGCTGCCCATCAGAAAATCAGATTGTCAGACTTGCATGGTACTCAGTTTTTACTTTCACTGAAAGTAAAGGCAGTGATTCCCTAAGGAAAAGTGAATATATTTTAAGCATGTTAAATCAGGAAGAAACCAAAAGAAGTCTGCTTAAAGGGTCAGGTTTGTTTGTGCTGTAAATGACACCGAAGATGCTAATCTCTGGTTCTTGGCTCCCAGAAGATTATGATTTTTGGATTCAAGCAAAAAAATATTGAAACCAAATGTAATTGTCCTGGACTTTTAATTCATTTAGTTTATGAATCATTTCCGCAACATCAACAGCATTGATGAATGAAAAGTTAGGTGTGCTCACTTCTAGGGCAACTCTGTACAGTGTGTGCAACCCCAAGGAATACTGTATCAGTGTGACCTAGGGACATCTCTCATAGAAATTTCTACTGATTCCTTCTGCATGTCAAAACCTGATTGAGTTTCTCACTCCTCACACAGTGACAGCACAGCAAGGTCTGGAGTATTGATTAGAATTAAACTACAACCTTCTGGCATTTACTGCTTTGAGTAATTTCTTCCTGTTTGGTTTTCATGGGTGCCAAATTCAGCTTTGATTTTCTTGGTTCAAACCAGCAAATTACCAAATAAAGGTATTTCCTACTCTTTCTCAATAAATGGAAGGTGCATACATACAACCAGGGGAGTCAGACACTATTTACAGAAACCTATTGTGCTTTGTATAAGGAATGAATCTAGTGGACTTGATCATCCAGGCAGAAAGCTCTACTCTTCAAAAGCACAGCTTGAGAACACCAGCTGAAAATTTTATCTTACTGTCTTCTGTGCTGCAGTGACTCTTCTCTGTATATTAAGATAAGTATTAATTCCTAGGAATTATGTGCATGTGTGTGCCTACATTTTCCTGGTTAACATATCTTCAGAGAGGCACTAACATTCTTCAAGATTAGTTTCACAAGGAAAAACATGAAACTATGTTTTCCAGCAATCTCTACACAGAGTAGCAAATTCTGTATAAGGATGGTAGACACAGAATGGTACTGTGTTCTCCTCAGAACTTCAGTGCTCCCACTTCTTTCAGGTAAGGTAAGTGCTACCATCAAATGGATTAGCTGATTTATGTCTCTCAGGTTGGCAGTGTACATGCCAGTGGTGTTTATTCTTATAACAGTAACTACTGTGTATATCAATAGTACACAATACCCTGCTAATGCAAACTTATCAAGAGCTAAGAACAGCTGCAGTTGCAAGTTCTCTCAGTAAGGATTATTCAGCTGGCACACATTTTACTTTAGAGGGCTTTTTGGTATTTACTACAGAGCATATAAATGTAATCCAATTGTGGTAAAGATTCATCAACTAACCAAAGGTTTCAAATTGCATGTTTGCTTCACATCACTTTGAAAAGTATTTTCTTTTTCAGAATCCTGCTTTGAATGTAAAATGCTACTCCAACACAGACAAGGTATCTATTTATAACCAAATGTTTGTGTGCAATGGTCAAATAAAAAAAAAAGAGGAATTGAATGTTTATTTTAGTCTTGATTTTTTTCCAATACCTTGTGCAATTTATCCTGAAATTCTAATTATATTCCCCTATATAAACACTGCAAATATGAAAACTGAAAGGAAGCATATTTGCTAGAGCTTTTTGCCTCCTTTTTCCAAAGTAAAGAAATGCCTGTGGTCAAATTACTTAATGAAAAGAATTCAGTGTGTCAGCGATCATCCCAACAAAGAAAACATGTCCATTTACAGTACTGTTTAACTATTTCTATAGTTGGTGACCACATTAAATGGGTATTTGAATGGAAACATGCCAGAGGAATAAAAACAACCTTCACAGGTACCAAACATTAGCTCTTTCTACAAAATTATTTAAATGTGTGCAAAATTACACACACCTACTATAACTGCTGACCTCTCAGGCAACTCTATAGTCTATATCTGATGTGATTTTGTTTAAGAGATCAAAGCCAATAAAAAACACCAGGAGTTATTATCAGCCAAACATGTCATCCTCCAAGATTATATTGAACCATAGCAAAATATATGTCTTATAGCTCAGGAACTGTAACACTGCAAAATGGGTGACAAAATTGGTGTTTATTCATGAGAGAATCCATAGTTTGAGCTGAAAAGTAATGTTAGCTGGACAAACCTCATAAAAACCAGAAGCCTGGTGATTCCACAGCCTTTTCATAGTTGCAGAATAAAACTGAAGAAAAGTTAATTTTAGGAAGTTGCCCATTGCAAACCTCAGTTGAAGGAGGGTGCCTGGGATTTGCAGTAGTGAATTAGAACTTTGAATCTACTGGTTGCCTACAGTGATCTGGACTTGACATCTCTGAGAAAGGAGCAACAAAGTTTGTAATTAATAGAAGTTGGCTCAAAGTTCTTGGCCTAAGTTCTAAACCATGAGGCTTCCATGTCCCATGATCCTTCCCTATTGTCTATTTTAACTATGCATAACTTTGTTGTCCTTATTTAAAGCCCCCTCTATTTGAAAACCTAATTTAAAACCTGACTCAATGGTAGTTATTGTGGGACATTCCACTGGCTAAATACAAATACCACAAAGAAATATGCATGTTATAAAATGCATTCTCTTAACTTTGAGTTTGAAAAACTTATTGGAACCCCAAGAGCTCTACAAGAACTTGGTTATGATATCCCAGACCACCATTTTTGCATTTTCTTTGCAAAATAGTAGGATTCTTTGCATATAAGCTATTAAAATCACCTACATGATTTTTTTCACCTTATGCTTGTGTTGTAATGTGTATTTTTTATACAGACTGAATGAAAAACTAAATTGGAGATCAACGTGTTCACAAAAAAGAGAAACCCAAACACCACATAAGCAGCTCTTACCTCCATCAATTCAAACAGCCACAGATAACCCAGAAATGGTCCACAGTCCAGGACATACCAGATTAAAAACCTTTCTACAAACATAGAAGGGGGAAGGAAACAAAATGGCTAGAGAGAGAGAGTTCTGCTGCTGGAGTGTGTCAAATAACCATGCTCCATTCATCTCACCCTTACCTCTGCACATTTATATCCCACTGCTCCTCTCCACATGCCAGCACCAGAAGTATCCCAGCTTTCTGGAGAATAACAGGCTAAAACATCTAAACACTGGTAGGGTAGCTACTAGATGAGGGTATTATCTGGCTTTTTTTTCTTATGTAAGTAAGTTAAAAATTATATTTTAGACTTTTCCATGTTTATTTCAGAGGTCAGAAAACTTACTCATTTCCTCAATGTTTGCCATTTACCATGTTACCACAGCCAAAATTTTTACCCTAGTTGGGTACAGTTCTCTAACTCATACAAGTCCATACAAGTAAATAGGACCCATCTGAGAGTCAAGGGAGAGCTGGCTGGCATCATCATGAGGCAGCTGCTTATTGTCCTTGAAAGGTTGTGAAGCCTGGAGTGGTTTCCCAAAAATTTCAGAAAAGTAAAACTTTCAGCCAGAAAGACAACTCAAGGAACCTACATGGAGGTCACTCTCATTTCTAACCCTGAGCAAATGAGATGAAGGTCTCTTAGAAACCCTGTAACCTAAAATATCTATTATTTCCATTTAACTCTGCACTTTCCTTGAGAAATGGGTATCACATCTCCACAAAAACTCTAAAACTGTGAAGTCTTTCCATCCTTTGTCTTATGTACAAAATCATTTAAGAACAATTGACGTGTCATTACCTAATCATTATAATATTATAGACCTGTGACAGTAGTCATCCAAGGCCTTTGAGATGCTCCTTTTTAAATGTGAACACAATTAGAGAAATATAGTGGAAAAAACCACTAAAACTGAGAAAGACATAAAATATTGGCTTCAAGACAATGCCGGAAATAAGAAAAGTTTCGTTTTCACTTTTCTGTTTCATGGCACAATTATTTACTCTCCCATTGTTTACCTGAGATCTGCCTGTGCCTCTTTATTACTTTTGTGTAACAGAAGTAATTTTCTTTCCTCCCTTATGTCCAATCTTTAAATCTCTGGACAGTTGCATTCCTCTTCAGTGTAACACAGGATTATACTGCTGTGATTGAAGGAAGCTACAACACAGTTGTACTGACAACAGCTCAAAGATGGTAACCAACTTCAGACATTAAAAACACCTTCCTTCAAAAGCCTCCAGATACTAATTCTAATGAAACCTTACAGCACTAAATGCAGCAGTTTGTTAATGTAGCAGTTATTGCCAAAGAACATTGCTTTCTTTGGATGTGTGCACAACCTGCTACTCTTTCCATCTTCTGAGGGATAAAGTCATGACATTTTCCCCAAAGCGTCCACCAGAGTCTGGCCTGAGAAATTGAATCCCTCTCACCCCAAGCAGGCTGTGTTTCTTTTTCCCTGTACAACACACACTGGCCACAAGAACTGCAAAGCTTATGGCTTTAGCACATTGCCCCCAAATCAATGACTACAGGGAGATGAAAACAATGAGCTTCTGACTGCTCCAATCAAGAGCCTTATTTCCACCTTTTAAACAACATCTCTGTCTATCAGCACAGTGCAGACAGAAGAGCAGATAGACTATATTTAAATCAATCCAAACTTTATTTAAAATTGAATTCATCTAAAATGAACCTATATGGAGGGAGAACTATATACATAAAGAAGCAAATCTCTACGCTGCCTACTGTCCAAGATCCACCTCAGTCTGTCCTGAGAAGAGAAGAACTCATATATAAATGGGATGGTATAGTTCTGGAGTAAGTTCCACCTGGCAGATTGGGCACCTGCCGAGAATCTCCAGGGCAACAGGGAGGCACTCGCTGCAGAAGACATGGCCACACAGGGTTGCCAGAATCAGTCGTCCACTTTGCATCATCTGGAAGAATGAAAATCACAACATGTATTAGGAGGAAAGAATTCCAGTTTGCTGCTCAACTTGCACCAGGCAAATGAGACTTTGAGCATCTGGAATCAAAATAACAAGAGACTCTCAGATCGGCCAGTGTCACTTCACCAAGAAGTGACTCATGGAGCTTCACAGCAAGGGCTGTGCTTCCAGCCAGCTGCCCACAGCATCCCACATCCCCACAGTATCCCAGTCTTGTGCAACTCCCCTTCTTGCTTTCTCCTCCCACCTAGCAGAAAGGATCACAATAGGTGGATCCTTACCTCTGAGTAAGAATCCATGCAAATTGGACACTTAATGACACCTCCTTGCTGTGCACTAGAGGAAACAGAACCAGAGAGCACATGCAGCTGTAAAGATCAACACACTTCAACATTTATTGATCCATAAAATCTCACATCTTCATACAACTGCACGGATTAGCCATGATACATTTCCTTTGAAGAACCCTGCTGTCTTTAAGTCTCTGCTGCATTTAATGAGCATATGGGGGGGGGTCTCCCTGCTCTGAGGGAAAGGGTGTCCCGGTTTTCACTAGGAGAAAAGTGCAGTCAGTCACCTTGCTCTGGGCTTTGATGCAAGTAATCCCCATTCTTTGCCATACCCTCACACTCATCTCTAAGGTTCTGTGCAAAGTTGTACATCTGCCTTGGGCTGCCTTTTTCTCCCCAAATGCAAATGGCATCATGTGATCATCATGCAACATGGGAGAAGGAGGGAAATACATAGAGTATGGGAAGGCCTCAAAGATAAACCAGGCATACCTGTGTAACTTAGTCCTATACAGAAAACAAAAAAAAGGGCACAAAATTTCATGTTTGTTAGGGCGTGAGCCATACATACTCGGAAAGTGCAGCTCCCTCCTCTGCTGCTCCCTGTTCTGCAGGGGCCGAGTCAGGCACAGATGCACCATTAGCTCCTGTTCCATTACCAGAGCCATCCACCTGTTCGTGTCTGTTCAGGGTGGCCCTTCTCCTTTGCTGTTGATAAACTGTAAGTTTCATAAGTTATATCAGATACAAAATCAAAACATATGTGAAAGATTTCTTAAGGAAGGATGATCTTTGTATTGCTGTATTTGAGCATTCTGCACTATCAAACCAAATCACCTGGAAGGGAGATTTATTCCATTAAATAGACAGCAACTAACAAACAAGCTCTGAGTGATGCCCAGGTGGCAGAAAAACAAACTCCTTGTTGGTAGAATTGCCTTGGAAAGGTTCAGGGCTTGACATGCTTGAAGGAGCTCAGATTTGGGGAGGGGTTAACAAAGCTTGGGGAGAAGGACGCCCACTGAGAGTGGACGCAAAAAATGCAGAATTGAGGGGCCAAAAGGACATCTGGCACAACTCCCAAGATAAGGAAGAAACTAAGAAAGCCAACTCTCCTGAAAGCAGCTCTGACTGGTAGAAAATAATTCCTGCCAGGGGGAGATTGCAGCCCCCAACTCATGGAGCAGCAACTCAAGACATCTCCCCAGCCCAAAAGAAGAGGGAGACTGAGCCATGGACTGAGTGGACTAATTAAGGTGAGAAGAAAGACAGTCATTAACCAAAAGAAGACAGAACACGAGCTAAGGAGATAACCATGTCACTTGTAATGCTAATTTCTTTGTTTGATAACATCTATAAATAAGAGAAGTTATTTTGATAGTGGCTGTGTCTGATTTGTGAAATACCACTGAGCACCCAGACTGGTGAAACACTGAAATGAACAACCAATGTCTCTCTCAAGTGTATGATTATTTACCTGTCACACCCCAGTAACCAATCCTATTTTTGTGGACAACATATTGAGCAAGTCACAGGGAGAACCATTCTTAATGGCCTGCTCTGTAACAGCAAAAGGGTCAAGAAATGCTTTTTAACTCTCAGAAACCACAGGCAGCCATGACCTCTGCAACTCGTGTCCATGTAACACTAATCAATCACTAATCAATCAAAACTGCAGAAAGCGTTACCAAATTAAAGTTCCTTCTGCATAAGTATTCAGCTACAACTTTTATTGCAGGGATTTCCCACTGTGACTGACAGAGGCCACCACACACACATTGCATCCGTTCTCTAAGACACAGGCCAGGGGCTTTAGCCCTGTCCCTTGCCTTTTGCTAAGAGCAGTTTCAATCCCTGCTGCTCAACTTTCTTGGGAAAGTACAACAAAACTAGCTATCACATTTTAGATAAAAGTCCATTACCTACTGTAAAACATCAACTCACCTTCAAGAAGCTTCCATCGATGCACATGGGAAGGGAGAGAAAAGAAGATACAATTAGATTTGGTGAGCCCCCCTGGTGCTGCACACAAACCCCAGCTCAGAAAGCAGTTACAGCAGAGGAGGGGAGCAAGGGTAGGGCATCACCCTCGAACTTTGCCTAAGAGCATTCAAAGCAGTAGCACAAAGAGCCGCTGCCCTGAAAAGCAAAGAAGTGGGTGCTGCTGATTCTGCTCTCATTGCTGCAACAGGGTACAAACAGGGGCAGCTTAGGAGCCCCTGAACACCCTCCTTCCCTGTTCCTGTTCCCTAGCTGGATTTGACCTGGCGCTCTGTATTTCCCTCATTATCCCAAAACTGGCAAATTCTGCTATGATAACCTTGACACTTCCCCTTAGATGAACAGTTGCTAAAGAAAGGAAGCCACCACATCAATTTGGGAGTAATTAATTCTATCAGTCAATGCTAGAACCACAAGGTACACACAGATCTGCCAGCGCCATTCTGGCAAGGGCTTCTTCCTCTACGGACACCACCAAGGAGGGACTTGGAGGGATGGGCAAACTGGCGTTTCCCAGCAAGGGCTGTGCTTCCAGCCAGCTGCCCATAGCACCCATCTAGAACAACTGAGTTGTGCAGCTCCCTTGTTGTCCCTTCCCCTCCCACTAATCTGAAAGGACAACAACAGGTGGATCCTTACCTGTGAGTAAGAACTCATGCAAATCACGCAGAGGAGACTACCAGAGGGCCTTGTGTTATAGAGAACAGATGCAGAAAGAACATGCAGCCGTTAATTTCACCATGCATGACAGGTTATTGATAGAGAAATGCCAGAAAGTAAAACATCCCTTCTTCTGATGTAGCAACATCCCAGCCCCATTTCAATTACTTTCATATACTTCAGCCTCTTCAGTGTTACTACAGTGTTACTGAAAGATACATTCAATTAGTATTTCATCAACAGAAAAGCCATAAAGCTTGGCAGAAACCTGTTTTCTACCATATATCAGCAATTAGACTTTGAAGAGACACTTTATCTGTCACATACCTTTCAATGTCTTGTGCTTCCTCTTCATTCTCATCTGCCAGTACTTCAGCGGCATTCTCTGCTGCTCTGGAATCAAGTGGGTCTTGCCGGCTCTGCTCCCAGAACGGGGTAAAAATGGAGACAGATTAGGAGGTGCCTGAATCTTCCTGAACAACCTGCTCTCCTGTATCAGTTGCCTAAGTGGATTCGGCATGGACTCTTTTCTTTCCCTCTTTCTCCCCCAAAAGGCTCAATCATTAGTCTAAAGATTTTGTCCTAGATGGACAGATGCTAAACAACAGAAACCACAACAGGAATTTGCAGCACAGAATTCCAGTTTGCTGCTCTACTGGCGCCAGGCAAACTGGACTTGGACTATGTGCAGTCTGTCACTCAATGCTATAGAACTATAAGGAACACACAGATCTGCCAGTACCATCCTGGCAAGGGCTTCTCCCTCTATGGACACCACCAAGAAAGGACTTGGAGGGATGGGCAAGCTGGAGCTTCTCAGCAAGGGCTGTGGATCCTCACCTCTGCGTTGTCATCCTCACAAGTCGGAAGACGCAGGAGACATGCCAACCATGCACTAGAGGGAGCAGAACCAGAAGAACATGCAGCTGTCAATTTCACAGAGCACAGAGGGCTCCCACAACATAAAATTGCAAAAATAGAAATAACCCCTCATTCTGATTTGGCAACATCCCAACCCAGAAACACAGTCAGTGAAAGAGCTTTTATGTACTGCAAGCACTACAGTGTATCTCAAAGCATAATGTAAGAGAAAGTCAGTAATGACTTCCTGATTGGAGAAGAAAGGTTCCTCCGGCATTTTGTGGGTTTTTAGAGTTTTCTTTCTGTTACTTCTCTTCTAGACAGGCCACTACGTGTCAAGTCAGAATTCTCCAAGCTGAATCAAGCAGAACTCAAAAGTGTGGCAAAAACCTGATTCTATCATGTATCAGAAATTACACTTTGTAGAGACACTTCACCAGTCACATACTCATCGTTATGTCTTGGTTCCTCTTCACTGTCACTTGCCCGAAGCTCAGCTGAATTCTCTGTGTTGCTGGAGCCAAGTGGGTGCTGCTGGCTGTGCTCCTGGTCCTGCACCTGTGAGCTGTCACCCTCCCTCACTGAAGGACTAGCAGGACCTGGTGGCCATGCACTAGAGCGAACCAGAAAGAACATGCAGCCATTTGAACATGGAGCCAATAATCTCACTGCAGACAGAGAGTTACCAACATGTAATACCTATTCTGATTAAGCAAAATCCCAGCCCATCACCGCAACTGTTCCCCGAGACACTATGTACTGCAAGCATTTCAGCATATATCATGCCACACTGTAACAAATATTAAACCGTGACATCATGAAAAGTAAAGAAAGGTTTCAGCTGGATTTTGCTATGTGTCTTTTTGGGTTCTTTTGCTTACTTCTCTGCCAGACAGGCCACTATATTGCAGGTCTGAAGTTTCTGCACCGACTTCAGCAGAACCCAGAATCTTGGAAAAACCTGTTCCTACTCTATATCAGAAATTAAAATTTAGAGAGATATTTTACTCTCACATACCCACTATCTCCTGGTTCCTCTTCATCATGGGTTGTCAGTGGACCAGCTGAATTCTCTGACGGTCTGGAAAGATGTGAGTCCTGCTGGTTCTGCTCCCTGGACTGCAGTGGGGTAAAAATGAAAACAGAGTAGGAACCACTCAAAACAACTCTATCCTGCTTCCCTCTATCAGTTCCCTGATTGGATTTGGGCTAGAAGCTTTTCTTTTGCTTGTTAGCCCCAAAAAGGGCCACTTCTGCAGTCCCAGCCCTAAACACTTCATGTTGGATGAACAGCTGCTGAAGAATGGAAACCAAAACAGAAATTTGTGTGTAAAGAATTCCAGTTTGCTACTCTATTTCTCTATCCAGGCAAATTGGACATGGACTATGTGAAATCTGCTACTTCCTGCTAGAACTACAAAGAACACAGAGATCTGACAGTGTCATGCTGGCAGGGATTTCTCCCTCTATAGACATCACCAAGAAGGGACTTGGGGGGATGGGCAAGTTGGAGCTTCCCAGCAAGGGCTGTGCTTCCAGGCAGCTGCCCATAGCACCCATCTAAAACAACTGAGTTGTGCAGCTCCCCTTTTGTCCCTTTTCCTCCCACAAACCACAAAGGACAAGAACATGTGGATCCTCACCTCTGAGTCCTCATCTGACCAATATGGAGGATCAAAATCAAATAGATAGTAACTAGAGAGAGCAGAACCACAAGAAAAAAACAGCCATTAATTTCACTGCACATCAAGGGTTACTAACAGAGAAAAAACTGGTACTTAAAACATCCCCTCTTCTGATTAAGCAACATCCCAGCCCAGAAACACAATCATTCCAAGATTTTTTGTGGACGGTGTGCCCAGCCATCCTCTTCCATTGGATGTTAGATGGACAGCTCCTAAGAAGCTAAGGCTTCACAAACAGACAAGAAAGGCTTCTGCTGGATTTTGCTGGGCTTATTTTAATTCTCTTCCAGGTAGGCCACTAGATGCCAGGTCTGAAGTATTTGCAAAGAGTTAGGCAGAACCCAAAAGCTTGGCTAAAACCTCTTTTGACCACTTATCTGAAATTAGAGTTTTGATAGACACTTTCACTCTCACATACCCATCATATGCTCTAGGTTCCTCTTCATCATTCCTTGCCAGTGGCTCGGCTGGATTCTCTGATGCTCTGGGAAGATGTGGCTGCTGCTGGCTCTGCTGCTTGTCCTGAAATGGGGTAGAAATGGAACCACCACTTAGGAACCACCTGAACGCTGTACTTCCTGCGTCCCTATTTCCATTCCCTAATTGGATTTGGGATGGAGCTATTTCTTTCTCTCTTTCTCCCCCAAACTGGCAATTTCACCTGTGATAGCCTGAACACTACTTATTATCTATATGAACAGCTGCTGAAGAGGGAAATACCCTGTACCCAGCCCTGCTCTTGCATTTGGTGCATGTGGAGCTGGGTCATGCAAATTCTGCTGTAAACTTTGGGGCCTTTTCTTTGCCAAAGTTCAGGAACAACCCCGTCAGGATATAACGCCCGTGCTATGTTTGCTGCATGTTTCTGTTTTGCACAGCAGCAGTGGCAACCCAAATTTGAGCAGATACACTGCACTGTGGGCTGCACCCAAGCATATTCTTACCAAATAGTAGGGGAAAATGAAAAAGTACCAAATGTGACCCTTTTAAAGACTTCTTGGAATAAGAAACCAAATTATTGTGTACCCTAGTCAGCCACACTTGCATTTTACACCTCAGTGACAGAGGTACCTTAAACTGATGTTGCAGCTAAAACACTTCTTCCTTGGGAAGTCAAAGACTTCCTGTGCTCTCCTTTAAATCACAGAAGGAACAACCTCTTAGGCTGCTCACCCACTCTCTGCAAGCACTTCTCAGGCGTGTTGATGTGTTCATGAGCATGTTTGGGGCTGACTGGGAACTGCTGACTAAACTGTGGCAAATCAGAGCCATCATTCAACGTTTGAGGCCAGGGTACTCGGTAAGATTTCAGAAGACAGGCAAGAAAACTAATTTGAATGCAAGATGGAGAGGAGTGTGCCAGTCATTACTTACCACAGGAGACTCATCATCACTGATAGTGATGACTTCAGGCTCAGAAGAGTCACGTGTGGGATCTATGACTTCTCCACCAGCTGAAAAGAGAGAACATTAGAACCATGGTCAGAGATTGCAGAGGAATGCAATGGGCTTCCACTGTAGAACAGGCTGTGGCTGGATTCTCCATGCCCTCAAGTTCAGGAATGTGTCCGACATTTCACTCAAGCTTTGCCCTCAACAGTGCACAGGGAGCAGGGCAGACCCTGTGCAAAACAAGCTGAAGGGCAGCTGAGCTCCTCACAGGTTCTATTGGATGACTACAGATGACAGGGCGTTCACATCAACAGGTGATTCATTTCATATAGAACAAACTAAACCAAACAAACCACAGCAATTTTACTAATTTTCTGGCACCATGCTGTAGATTGGTTCCTTGAAGGATGGGACAGAGCTAATGACAGGTTTTCCTCGTCTCCATCCAGCTTGGGAGATCTCAAACTCAGCTTGCCACCCTCCACTGTGGCAGCTGCAGTGACTGCCAGCTCATCAGAACACACGTTCAGCTGTTTGAGCAGCACTGGAGGACCTTTCCTACACAGCTCATCTGCCACTTGCAGCCACTAAGAGCAGCAATAACAAGCAGCAGCAATAATGATCTCAGTCACAAACCAAAACAGTTGTCAGAAGTCTTGCTGTTTAGGGATGCCATACCAGGAGCTTCCCCAATCCCAAGGTTTCCCTTCCTCCCCAGTAAAGGGCCTAGAAACTGGCAAAAGCACATGGCCAGATGGTCTTCCACCCTCCAGAAGCCGCTTCTGTTCTTACCAGGCTCAGAAGCAGGTGTGCCACTTTCCTCAAGGTCTGTTGGCTCCGTCTGCGAAGTTCCACCTGCGCTGGAGGGCAGCAGCCGGCTCCGTTTCCGAGCTGGTCTGGAATCAACTGCTCCTCCACGGCGCTTTCGCTGACGCTGACAGGGAACAAAGCCTTAGCATTTTCTCTGCCACTAATATTAACATGGCCCTTGGGCTTTGCAACACCAATGGCAGCACACAAGGATTCAGAAAACACTCCTGCAAAGGCTGGAATACACACCAAATGCTGCTATGGGCCATTCCCACCCCACTACATCACGTCAGGGAAAAGACAGCACCCCTGATCTCTGACAAGCTACCTCCCCGAGAAAGAGCCTGTCCCAATGGCTTGAAAATGAGCACACCAGTTCCCAATTTCAGCAGGTTGCTGCTCACACCGTAAGCATTTCTGCACTACTGCTAACACTCACAGAGATCCAAAACCTTCCCAATTCCAGAACATCAAGTACATGAAGATTTCAAAGGCTTCTGTTCCTCTGCATTTGCTACAAACTCTTGAAATGCTTTCTAGTCGTACCCTGGAAAACGCTTCAAGAATCAGATTTGCATGGAGTTGCAAAGTACTTACTGAACTCATGGTGTTTGGTGATCAAAAACAACCACCAAAATAAGCGGGACAAACTCCAAAAATGGAATGCCAGGGATGTGATCAATCCCTTCGGTTCCTTTAGGCAGCCCACTGCAGATTTTTCGGCGTGACAGAAAACTGCTCTTCCAAACCTATCATAAAAGTAGAGGCGAGATTATCCATTTGGATTGCCAGATTTCTTGAACACTCCCATGCCCTAAGACTCCCGTTCCCAAGTCTCCAGTTCCTGTCCAAAGCTAGAGGCGAAGTCCATGACTCTGGTACTTGAGCCCACCTGCAGCCCATCCTGCAGCCCAGCCCAGCCCCTCAGCATCAGAAGCCTTTCCAAGAATTGTCTGCACTCACCTGTACGGTCAGTCCAGAGTTTGGCTCGCAAAAGTCAGCAAATCGCTCTCTAATCCCTTGTGGGGTGGAGAAGAGGGATGCTCTGCGTCTGCTGCGCAGCAGAGAATCCCTCAACTGGCTCAACAGACTCCGTGCCAACAGAACATGGAACCAGGAGTGCCCCTGGCAACCGGTGGCAACGTTCCATGCCCAGGGAGCTGATGGCCGCAGTGCTCACCCACGGAGTTCCAGAAGGCCATGGAGGCAGCTCAGCCATCGCCTGCTGCTGCTGCCGCCCCCCAGGTCAGGGCGCTCAGGGCCCTGCCCAGCCCGGCCTGGAGCGGCCCATGGACAGGGCAGCCACAGCTTCTCTGGGCAGCCCGTTCCAATGTCTCACCGCCCCCTCAGCTCTGCCAAACACCCGATCCCAATCTCCCCTTCTCGTCTGAAGCCCTTCCCCTTCCCCATGGCTCTCTGCCCCCTTTGGGCACCGCAAGGCCGCAGTGAGGCCTCCCCGCTCCCGGCTGCTCCCCAGGCGGGACAGCCCCGGCTCTCCCAGCCTGGCCAGGGGACAGGTGCTCCAGGCCCCCACACCTCCCTACGGCTCCTCCGGCCCTGCTCCACAGGCACATCCTGCTGGGCTGGGCACAGCTGGGCACAGCTGGGCACAGCTCCGCACGTGGGGCAGGGCAGGGGCAGAGCAGGGGCAGAGCTGCACCTCCCGTGCCCTCAGCCTGAGCAAGCCGAGCATCACTGGAGCCTTTCTGCGGCTAAAGAAACCCCATCACACCACACCTCCCCAAGTCAGAAAGAAATTTAAACCCTTCCTTAACCCTCTTCCTTCTGGTCTATGAGTCTGTTGCTGTTTTAACTCTTATCCGAGTGTTTGAACTTTAACCCTAATAAACAGCCATTAAAACAGAATCAAAATTTGTTGGGTTTTTTCCCAGACTGTGGAAAGTCTAACAATTCAGATCATTATTTCAAGTCTTTGAAGTCTTGACATTTTCAGGGGTCCAATGCTCCTCTACCAGCGATTCCCAGCAGCACTGAGGAGTTTTGCTTTGCTCCCGGGGACAGCACCTTCCTCCTGAGGCCCTGCTCCACTACGGAAGGTGACAGAGCAGAAGAAGCAGAATTAGTATTCACTTTTCCTTCTAGCCACTCTGCCTCGGGATCTGTGTTCAGAAGGAAGGGCTGTGGCTCCTGAGAGCAGCAGGGAACCCATCTCAGCCCTGCCAGGTTCAGGGCTGCTCCTCCGCCCCTGGTCCCGTTGGGTGCTCTGGGGTGTGGGGAGAATGGTGGAAATTGATCCGGGGCTCTGGAGAGCTGTCATGGTTTGACACCTGCATAATGCCAGTGCCCCCATGAAAATGTGATCCCTCCCTTGAATGCTGTGAAGTGGAACCTAGAATAGAGCAAAGCAGGCCCAAGCTTAATAACAGGAAAAAAAACTTTATTAAATTACTAGTACTAAAGAAAAGAGAAAACTAAAGAAGGGAAAAAAAAAACACACAAAGATCAAATGAAAACCTTGCAAAACATTCCTCCCCCCACCACCCAACTCCAACAAACCACAGTGAGACACAATCTGGACCCCAATCAGGTTTCCACCCTCCAAGCAATCGATACTCAGTCTATCAAGGGAACAGAGTCTCTCCTGTGCCACAGACCCCTCAAGAAACACAGCTCCACATCCTGTGTTTCCATGTCACACATGGCACCGCCCGGAGAAAAAGTTTGCCATGGTGACCCTTCTCCTTTCCATGCACAGTGCTCTCACCACAATGCATGGATGGTCAGACTGCCTTTAGGATTTTTCCTTTCAAGGATGCCCTGCCAAGAGGGGAGAAAACAACAGTTCAGTTTTTCATTGTTTGGGACCACAGTCCCCCCCCATTTTCCCCTGGGGCCGAGGGCTCAAGAACAGAGATCTTCTTCTCTTCTCTTTCCTTTCCAGGACAAGGGGGCGCCACCACAAACCCCCTAACCTTTTCTCTCTTCACTCCACTTTTGTCTTTTTCCCATCTGAAGCAGGTCTCTTGACTCACTGGCATCCTCCCAAAACACAGTCCCTCTTGAAGGAGAAGATTTGGTTCAGGTTGTGGCTAACACGGAAAAGTCCAGCCAAAAGCCACTCCTTGTCCCCCTCCCCTCTAGAATTCCTCCTTCCAACATCCCAGGGTCCAAGGTGTCCCTCTTCCTCTCTTTCAAACCGAGGAGGGGAAAGGAAAATTCACAAAGCTTTCATTTCTCAAGAAAGGGTTAAAGGTCCGAACTCCCAGGGATGGCTCGATGCCCGGACATCCAGCAACTCCCACACAACTGGGCACCTTGCAGCTCCCCCCGCTCCTCCTTCCTCGCGGTGGAATTGCTGACAGGACAGGACCGCCGCCGTCTCTTTCTCTCTCCCCCTCGGGAGAGAAACCGGGGGGTGGGGGGGGAAATGGAGAAATCCCAGATTTCTTCCACCCTTCCATCTGCAGGGGCCAGCCCGGTTCCAGTCCTTCCACCACCCTTGGGGCCTACCTTTCAGGCCATGGGGGCTTCCCCTCCCCCACCCAGCTCGTGGCTGGGCAGGGGAGAGTTTGCACTGCACGCTGACCAGAACCAAAGAGAGCGAGTTCCCCTGGGAATTCTGCTTTCAACCCCTCTGTGTTCTCAGAGGCGTGTCTACCTTCAATTGGTCAATATCTAAATTGACCTCTTCCGTCCGGAAAAAATTATCTTTCCATGTCAAACCACGACAAGAGCACAAGGATATGTTCAGCTCCAGCTCTACATGAGGAGGCTCATTTCTTACAATTGCAATTCATCCTTTTGGGTATTTGACAACATGTTGGGTGTTGAAGAATGGGTAGGGATGACTTTTCCATTTTTTGAAAAATCCCAAAGGAAATTTAATACTTTATATAAAAATGCAAAGACACTAAAGCAATCCCTAATATACATTTAATAGATGAATATTTAAGCACCTTGTATGAATCCGAAAGCACCGATTATGAGAAATGAACAATTCAAATATGCTGTCTTTCTGGTCTGGCCTTCAAAGCCCAAAAAACCCCATTTCTTCTGTGCCTACAGATCAATGATGAAATGAGCTGAAAATGTGCTTTTCCTTCTGCTGACAACTATGCACCACAACTGAAACCAATGCTTTAACTCTTCAGTTACTTTTTGTCAATCAGTGCTTTCCTAGATCAATACTTTCTAAAAATTATATACATATATATATATATATATATATACACAGGGAATGCTTTAATTCCTAACCCTATACCAAAATTTTAAAAGAAAATTGCCTCAGCCAATAGTGTTGAACCATATTAACATCTGTTTAAACCTATTATAAAATCAGCTGAGTGCCATTTCATTACTTAAATTTACTTGACCATAAATCGTTTCCTTAAGTGCTCCTTTTAATGAGAATACGTGGCATTGCATGCCACCTGGGAATATAGCTATGGGAAAGACATATAGATAATTCAGCGAGACATTTCTGCTCACTGCCATTGCATCCACCAAGTAGCTAAAAGTCTAGCCAAAAATGAGAACCAAAAAACATCGGTCTAAAATTTATGGCCATCTTGTAATTCAATAATTTTATTTGTGTCTGTTGAAGAATGATCTTTGAGTTTAATTTTGACAACTCAAGTAGGTTTCGTTAAAAACGAAAATCGAAAAATCACTTTATCAGGCTAATACTAATGTTTTCGTTTTTTTTATTAAGACCAAGCCACATAAAATTTGGGGGCTACATTGAACCTTGTTTATTACTACCTCTACCTAAATATGGCAATATTAGGACATCTTGAAATATGACTGAGGAAGCAGATAAATAATACAATAAAGACAAAGATGAAAAATGAAAATTAAGGATTCATATCCACACAGATGTCCAACTTTTAACACACAGAGGACCTCAGTTCAGTTTGGTCATCTGGGTTTTCTCTTTCGTGGAACAATGAATTTACTCTCCCACTGTTCACCTGAGATCTGCCTGTGCCTCTTTATTACTTTTGTATAACAGAAGTAATTTTCTTTCCTCTCTTATGTCCAATCTTTAAATCTCTGGAAAGTTGCATTCCTCTTCAGTGTAACATAGGATTATACTGCTGTGATTGAAGGAAGCTACAACACAGTTGTACTGCCAACAGCTCAAAGATGGTAACCAACTTCAGACATTAAAAACACCTTCCTTCAAAAGCCTCCAGATACTAATTCTAATGAAACCTTACAGCACTAAATGCAGCAGTTTGTTAATGTAGCAGTTATTGCCAAGAACATTGCTTTCTTTGGATGTGTGCACAACCTGCTACTCTTTCCATCTTCTGAGGGATAAAGTCATGACATTTTCCCCAAAGCGTCCACCAGAGTCTGGCCTGAGAAACTGAATCCCTCTCACCCCAAGCAGGCTGTGTTTCTTTTTCCCTGTACAACACACACTGGCCACAAGAACTGCAAAGCTTATGGCTTTAGCACATTGCCCCCAAATCAATGACTACAGGGAGATGAAAACAATGAGCTTCTGACTGCTCCAATCAAGAGCCTTATTTCCACCTTTTAAACAACATCTCTGTCTATCAGCACAGTGCAGACAGAAGAGCAGATAGACTATATTTAAATCAATCCAAACTTTATTTAAAATTGAATTCATCTAAAATGAAACTATATGCAGGAAGAACTATATACATAAAGAAGCAAATCTCTACGCTGCCTATTGTCCAAGATCCACCTCAGTCTGTCCTGAGAAGAGAAGAACTCATATATAAATGGGATGGTATAGTTCTGGAGTAAGTTCCACCTGGCAGATTGGGCACCTGCCGAGAATCTCCAGGGCAGCAGGGAGGCACTCGCTGCAGAAGACATGGCCACACAGGGTTGCCAGAATCAGTCGTCCACTTTGCATCATCTGGAAGAATGAAAATCACAACATGTATTAGGAGGAAAGAATTTCAGTTTGCTGCTCAACTTGCACCAGGCAAATGAGACTTTGAGCATCTGGAATCAAAATAACAAGAGACTCTCAGATTGGCCAGTGTCACTTCACCAAGAAGTGACTCATGGAGCTTCACAGCAAGGGCTGTGCTTCCAGCCAGCTGCCCACAGCATCCCACATCCCCACAGTATCCCAGTCTTGTGCAACTCCCCTTCTTGCTTTCTCCTCCCACCTAGCAGAAAGGATCACAATAGGTGGATCCTTACCTCTGAGTAAGAATCCATGCAAATTGGACACTTAATGACACCTCCTTGCTGTGCACTAGAGGAAACAGAACCAGAGAGCACATGCAGCTGTAAAGATCACCACACTTCAACATTTATTGATCCATAAAATCTCACATCTTCATACAACTGCACGGATTAGCCATGACACATTTCCTTTGAAGAACCCTGCTGTCTTTAAGTCTCTGCTGCATTTAATGAGCATATGGGGGGGTCTCCCTGCTCTGAGGGAAAGGGTGTCCCGGTTTTCACTAGGAGAAAAGTGCAGTCAGTCACCTTGCTCTGGGCTTTGATGCAAGTAATCCCCATTCTTTGCCATACCCTCACACTCATCTCTAAGGTTCTGTGCAAAGTTGTACATCTGCCTTGGGCTGCCTTTTTCTCCCCAAATGCAAATGGCATCATGTGATCATCATGCAACATGGGAGAAGGAGGGAAATACATAGAGTATGGGAAGGCCTCAAAGATAAACCAGGCATACCTGTGTAACTTAGTCCTATACAGAAAACAAAAAAAAGGGCACAAAATTTCATGTTTGTTAGGGCGTGAGCCATACATACTCGGAAAGTGCAGCTCCCTCCTCTGCTGCTCCCTGTTCTGCAGGGGCCGAGTCAGGCACAGATGCACCATTAGCTCCTGTTCCATTACCAGAGCCATCCACCTGTTCGTGTCTGTTCAGGGTGGCCCTTCTCCTTTGCTGTTGATAAACTGTAAGTTTCATAAGTTATATCAGATACAAAATCAAAACATATGTGAAAGATTTCTTAAGGAAGGATGATCTTTGTATTGCTGTATTTGAGCATTCTGCACTATCAAACCAAATCACCTGGAAGGGAGATTTATTCCATTAAATAGACAGCAACTAACAAACAAGCTCTGAGTGATGCCCAGGTGGCAGAGAAACAAACTCCTTGTTGGTAGAATTGCCTTGGAAAGGTTCAGGGCTTGACATGCTTGAAGGAGCTCAGATTTGGGGAAGGGTTAACAAAGCTTGGGGAGAAGGACGCCCACTGAGAGTGGACGCAAAAAATGCAGAATTGAGGGGCCAAAAGGACATCTGGCACAACTCCCAAGATAAGGAAGAAACTAAGAAAGCCAACTCTCCTGAAAGCAGCTCTGACTGGTAGAAAATAATTCCTGCCAGGGGGAGATTGCAGCCCCCAACTCATGGAGCAGCAACTCAAGACATCTCCCCAGCCCAAAAGAAGAGGGAGACTGAGCCATGGACTGAGTGGACTAATTAAGGTGAGAAAAAACACAGTCATTAACCAAAAGAAGACAGAACACGAGCTAAGGAGATAACCATGTCACTTGTAATGCTAATTTCTTTGTTTGATAACATCTATAAATAATAGAAGTTATTTTGATAGTGGCTGTGTCTGATTTGTGAAATACCACTGAGCACCCAGACTGGTGAAACACTGAAATGAACAACCAATGTCTCTCTCAAGTGTATGATTATTTACCTGTCACACCCCAGTAACCAATCCTATTTTTGTGGACAACATATTGAGCAAGTCACAGGGAGAACCATTCTTAATGGCCTGCTCTGTAACAGCAAAAGGGTCAAGAAATGCTTTTTAACTCTCAGAAACCACAGGCAGCCATGACCTCTGCAACTCCAGTGTCCATGTAACACTAATCAATCACTAATCAATCAAAACTGCAGAAAGCGTTACCAAATTAAAGTTCCTTCTGCATAAGTATTCAGCTACAACTTTTATTGCAGGGATTTCCCACTGTGACTGACAGAGGCCACCACACACACATTGCATCCGTTCTCTAAGACACAGGCCAGGGGCTTTAGCCCTGTCCCTTGCCTTTTGCTAAGAGCAGTTTCAATCCCTGCTGCTCAACTTTCTTGGGAAAGTACAACAAAACTAGCTATCACATTTTAGATAAAAGTCCATTACCTACTGTAAAACATCAACTCACCTTCAAGAAGCTTCCATCGATGCACATGGGAAGGGAGAGAAAAGAAGATACAATTAGATTTGGTGAGCCCCCCTGGTGCTGCACACAAACCCCAGCTCAGAAAGCAGTTACAGCAGAGGAGGGGAGCAAGGGTAGGGCATCACCCTCGAACTTTGCCTAAGAGCGTTCAAAGCAGTAGCACAAAGAGCCGCTGCCCTGAAAAGCAAAGAAGTGGGTGCTGCTGATTCTGCTCTCATTGCTGCAACAGGGTACAAACAGGGGCAGCTTAGGAGCCCCTGAACACCCTCCTTCCCTGTTCCTGTTCCCTAGTTGGATTTGACCTGGCGCTCTGTATTTCCCTCATTATCCCAAAACTGGCAAATTCTGCTATGATAACCTTAACACTTCCCCTTAGATGAACAGTTGCTAAAGAAAGGAAACCACCACATCAATTTGGGAGTAATTAATTCTATCAGTCAATGCTAGAACCACAAGGTACACACAGATCTGCCAGCGCCATTCTGGCAAGGGCTTCTTCCTCTACGGACACCACCAAGGAGGGACTTGGAGGGATGGGCAAACTGGCGTTTCCCAGCAAGGGCTGTGCTTCCAGCCAGCTGCCCATAGCACCCATCTAGAACAACTGAGTTGTGCAGCTCCCTTGTTGTCCCTTCCCCTCCCACTAATCTGAAAGGACAACAACAGGTGGATCCTTACCTGTGAGTAAGAACTCATGCAAATCACGCAGAGGAGACTACCAGAGGGCCTTGTGTTATAGAGAACAGATGCAGAAAGAACATGCAGCCGTTAATTTCACCATGCATGACAGGTTATTGATAGAGAAATGCCAGAAAGTAAAACATCCCTTCTTCTGATGTAGCAACATCCCAGCCCCATTTCAATTACTTTCATATACTTCAGCCTCTTCAGTGTTACTACAGTGTTACTGAAAGATACATTCAATTAGCATTTCATCAACAGAAAAGCCATAAAGCTTGGCAGAAACCTGTTTTCTACCATATATCAGCAATTAGACTTTGAAGAGACACTTTATCTGTCACATACCTTTCAATGTCTTGTGCTTCCTCTTCATTCTCATCTGCCAGTACTTCAGCTGCATTCTCTGCTGCTCTGGAATCAAGTGCGTCTTGCCGGCTCTGCTCCCAGAACGGGGTAAAAATGGAGACAGATTAGGAGGTGCCTGAATCTTCCTGAACAACCTGCTCTCCTGTATCAGTTGCCTAAGTGGATTCGGCATGGAGTCTTTTCTTTCCCTCTTTCTCCCCCAAAAGGCTCAATCATTAGTCTAAAGATTTTGTCCTAGATGGACAGATGCTAAACAACAGAAACCACAACAGGAATTTGCAGCACAGAATTCCAGTTTGCTGCTCTACTGGCGCCAGGCAAACTGGACTTGGACTATGTGCAGTCTGTCACTCAATGCTATAGAACTATAAGGAACACACAGATCTGCCAGTACCATCCTGGCAAGAGCTTCTCCCTCTATGGACACCACCAAGAAAGGACTTGGAGGGATGGGCAAGCTGGAGCTTCTCAGCAAGGGCTGTGGATCCTCACCTCTGCATTGTCATCCTCACAAGTCGGAGGACTCAGGAGACATGCCACCCATGCACTAGAGGGAGCAGAACCAGAAGAACATGCAGCTGTCAATTTCACAGAGCACAGAGGGCTCCCACAACATAAAATTGCAAAAATAGAAATAACCCCTCATTCTGATTTGGCAACATCCCAACCCAGAAACACAGTCAGTGAAAGAGCTTTTATGTACTGCAAGCACTACAGTGTATCTCAAAGCATAACGTAAGAGAAAGTCAGTAATGACTTCCTGATTGGAGAAGAAAGGTTCCTCCAGCATTTTGTGGGTTTTTAGAGTTTTCTTTCTGTTACTTCTCTTCCAGACAGGCCACTACGTGTCAAGTCAGAATTCTCCAAGCTGAATCAAGTAGAACTCAAAAGTGTGGCAAAAACCTGATTCTATCATGTATCAGAAATTACACTTTGTAGAGACACTTCACCAGTCACATACTCATCGTTATGTCTTGGTTCCTCTTCACTGTCACTTGCCCGAAGCTCAGCTGAATTCTCTGTGTTGCTGGAGCCAAGTGGGTGCTGCTGGCTGTGCTCCTGGTCCTGCACCTGTGAGCTGTCACCCTCCCTCACTGAAGGACTAGCAGGACCTGGTGGCCATGCACTAGAGCGAACCAGAAAGAACATGCAGCCATTTGAACATGGAGCCAATAATCTCACTGCAGACAGAGAGTTACCAACATGTAATACCTATTCTGATTAAGCAAAATCCCAGCCCAGCACCACAACTGTTCCCCGAGCCACTATGTACTGCAAGCATTTCGGCATATATCATGCCACACTGTAACAAATATTAAACCGTGACATCATGAAAAGAAAAGAAAGGTTTCAGCTGGATTTTGCTATGTGTCTTTTTGGGTTCTTTTGCTTACTTCTCTGCCAGACAGGCCACTATATTGCAGGTCTGAAGTTTCTGCACCGACTTCAGCAGAACCCAGAATCTTGGAAAAACCTGTTCCTACTCTATATCAGAAATTAAAATTTAGAGAGATATTTTACTCTCACATACCCACTATCTCCTGGTTCCTCTTCATCATGGGTTGTCAGTGGACCAGCTGAATTCTCTGACGGTCTGGAAAGATGTGAGTCCTGCTGGTTCTGCTCCCTGGACTGCAGTGGGGTAAAAATGAAAACAGAGTAGGAACCACTTGAAACAACTCTATCCTGCTTCCCTCTATCAGTTCCCTGATTGGATTTGGGCTAGAAGCTTTTCTTTTGCTTGTTAGCCCCAAAAAGGGCCACTTCTGCAGTCCCAGCCCTAAACACTTCATGTTGGATGAACAGCTGCTGAAGAATGGAAACCAAAACAGAAATTTGTGTGTAAAGAATTCCAGTTTGCTACTCTATTTCTCTATCCAGGCAAATTGGACATGGACTATGTGAAATCTGCTACTTCCTGCTAGAACTACAAAGAACACAGAGATCTGACAGTGTCATGCTGGCAGGGATTTCTCCCTCTATAGACATCACCAAGAAGGGACTTGGGGGGATGGGCAAGTTGGAGCTTCCCAGCAAGGGCTGTGCTTCCAGCCAGCTGCCCATAGCACCCATCTAAAACAACTGAGTTGTACAGCTCCCCTTTTGTCCCTTTTCCTCCCACAAACCACAAAGGACAAGAACATGTGGATCCTCACCTCTGAGTCCTCATCTGACCAATATGGAGGATCAAAATCAAATAGATAGTAACTAGAGAGAGGAGAACCACAAGAAAAAACAGCCATTAATTTCACTGGACATCAAGGGTTACTAACAGAGAAAACACTGGTACTTAAAACATCCCCTCTTCTGATTAAGCAACATCCCAGCCCAGAAACACAATCATTCCAAGATTTTTTGTGGACGGTGTGCCCAGCCATCCTCTTCCATTGGATGTTAGATGGACAGCTCCTAAGAAGCTAAGGCTTCACAAACAGACAAGAAAGGCTTCTGCTGGATTTTGCTGGGCTTATTTTAATTCTCTTCCAGGTAGGCCACTAGATGCCAGGTCTGAAGTATTTGCAAAGAGTTAGGCAGAACCCAAAAGCTTGGCTAAAACCTCTTTTGACCACTTATCTGAAATTAGAGTTTTGATAGACACTTTCACTCTCACATACCCATCATATGCTCTAGGTTCCTCTTCATCATTCCTTGCCAGTGGCTCGGCTGGATTCTCTGATGCTCTGGGAAGATGTGGCTGCTGCTGGCTCTGCTGCTTGTCCTGAAATGGGGTAGAAATGGAACCACCACTTAGGAACCACCTGAACGCTGTACTTCCTGCGTCCCTATTTCCGTTCCCTAATTGGATTTGGGATGGAGCTATTTCTTTCTCTCTTTCTCCCCCAAACTGGCAATTTCACCTGTGATAGCCTGAACACTACTTATTACGTATATGAACAGCTGCTGAAGAGGGAAATACCCTGTACCCAGCCCTGCTCTTGCATTTGGTGCATGTGGAGCTGGGTCATGCAAATTCTGCTGTAAACTTTGGGGCCTTTTCTTTGCCAAAGTTCAGGAACAACCCTGTCAGGATATAACTCCCGTGCTATGTTTGCTGCATGTTTCTGTTTTGCACAGCAGCAGTGGCAACCCAAATTTGAGCAGATACACTGCACTGTGGGCTGCACCCAAGCATATTCTTACCAAATAGTAGGGGAAAATGAAAAAGTACCAAATGTGACCCTTTTAAAGACTTCTTGGAATAAGAAACCAAATTATTGTGTACCCCAGTCAGCCACACTTGCATTTTACACCTCAGTGACAGAGGTACCTTCAATTGATGTAAAACACTTCTTCCTTGGGAAGTCAAAGACTTCCTGTGCTCTCCTTTAAATCACAGAAGGAACAACCTCTTAGGCTGCTCACCCACTCTCTGCAAGCACTTCTCAGGCGTGTTGATGTGTTCATGAGCATGTTTGGGGCTGGCTGGGAACTGCTGATTAAACTGTTGCAAATCAGAGCCATCATTCAACCTTTGAGGCCAGGGTACTCGGTAAGATTTCAGAAGACAGGCAAGAAAACTAATTTGAATGCAAGATGGAGAGGAGTGTGCCAGGCATTACTTACCACAGGAGACTCATCATCACTGATAGTGATGACTTCAGGCTCAGAAGAGTCACGTGTGAGATCTATGACTTCTCCACCAGCTGAAAAGAGAGAACATTAGAACCATGGTCAGAGATTGCAGAGGAATGCAATGGGCTGCCACTGTAGAACAGGCTGTGGCTGGATTCCCCGTGCCCTCAAGTTCAGGAATGTGTCTGACATTTCACTCAAGCTTTGCCCTCAACAGTGCACAGGGAGCAGGGCAGACCCTGTGCAAAACAAGCGGAAGGGCAGCTGAGCTCCTCACAGGTTCTATTGGATGACTACAGATGACAGGGCGTTCACATCAACAGGTGATTCATTTCATATAGAACAAACTAAACCAAACAAACCACAGCAATTTTACTAATTTTCTGGCACCATGCTGTAGATTGGTTCCTTGAAGGATGGGACAGAGCTAATGACAGGTTTTCCTCGTCTCCATCCAGCTTGGGAGATCTCAAACTCAGCTTGCCACCCTCCACTGTGGCAGCTGCAGTGACTGCCAGCTCATCAGAACACACGTTCAGGTGTTTGAGCAGCACTGGAGGACCTTTCCTACACAGCTCATCTCCCACTTGCAGCCACTAAGAGCAGCAATAACAAGCAGCAGCAATAATGATCTCAGTCACAAACCAAAACAGTTGTCAGAAGGCTTGCTGTTTAGGGATGCCATACCAGGAGCTTCCCCAATCCCAAGGTTTCCCTTCCTCCCCAGTAAAGGGCCTAGAAACTGGCAAAAGCACATGGCCAGATGGTCTTCCACCCTCCAGAAGCCGCTTCTGTTCTTACCAGGCTCAGAAGCAGGTGTGCCACTTTCCTCAAGGTCTGTTGGCTCCGTCTGCGAAGTTCCACCTGCGCTGGAGGGCAGCAGCCGGCTCCGTTTCCGAGCTGGTCTGGAATCAACTGCTCCTCCACGGCGCTTTCGCTGACGCTGACAGGGAACAAAGCCTTAGCATTTTCTCTGCCACTAATATTAACATGGCCCTTGGGCTTTGCAACACCAATGGCAGCACACAAGGATTCAGAAAACACTCCTGCAAAGGCTGGAATACACACCAAATGCTGCTATGGGCCATTTCCACCCAAGCACATCACGTCAGGGAAAAGACAGCACCCCTGATCTCTGACAAGCCACCTCCCCGAGAAAGAGCCTGTCCCAATGGCTTGAAAATGAGCACACCAGTTCCCAATTCCAGCAGGTTGCTGCTCACACCGTAAGCATTTCTGCACTACTGCTAACACCCACAGAGATCCAAAACCTTCCCAATTCCAGAACATCAAGTACATGAAGATTTCAAAGGCTTCTCTTCCTCCGCATTTGCTACAAACTCTTGAAATGCTTTCTAGGCCTACCCTGGAAAACACTTCAAGAATCAGATTTGCATGGAGTTGCAAAGTACTTACTGAACTCATGGTGTTTGGTGATCAAAAACAACCACCAAAATAAGCGGGACAAACTCCAAAAAAGGAATGCCAGGGATGTGATCAATCCCTTCGGTTCCTTTAGGCAGCCCACTGCAGATCTTTCGGCGTGCTCTTCCAAACCTATCATAAAAGTAGAGGCGAGATTATCCATTTGGATTGCCAGTTTTCTTGAACACTCCCATGCCCTAAGACTCCCATTCCCAAGTCTCCAGTTCCTGTCCAAAGCTAGAGGCAAAGTCCATGACTCTGGTACTTGAGCCCACCTGCGGCCCATTCTGCAGCCCAGCCCAGCCCCTCAGCATCAGAAGCCTTTCCAAGAATTGTCTGCACTCACCTGTACGGCCAGTCCAGAGTTTGGCTCGCAAAAGTCAGCAAATCGCTCTCTAATCCCTTGTGGGGTGGAGAAGAGGGATGCTCTGCGTCTGCTGCGCAGCAGAGAATCCCTCAACTGGCTCAACAGACTCCGTGCCAACAGAACATGGAACCAGGAGTGCCCCTGGCAACCGGTGGCAACGTTCCATGCCCAGGGAGCTGATGGCCGCAGTGCTCACCCACGGAGTTCCAGAAGGCCATGGAGGCAGCTCAGCCATCGCCTGCTGCTGCTGCCGCCCCCCAGGTCAGGGCGCTCAGGGCCCTGCCCAGCCCGGCCTGGAGCGGCCCATGGACAGGGCAGCCACAGCTTCTCTGGGCAGCCCGTTCCAATGTCTCACCGCCCCCTCAGCTCTGCCAAACACCCGATCCCAATCTCCCCTTCTCGTCTGAAGCCCTTCCCCTTCCCCATGGCTCTCTGCCCCCTTTGGGCACCGCAAGGCCGCAGTGAGGCCTCCCCGCTCCCGGCTGCTCCCCAGGCGGGACAGCCCCGGCTCTCCCAGCCTGGCCAGGGGACAGGTGCTCCAGGCCCCCACACCTCCCTACGGCTCCTCCGGCCCTGCTCCACAGGCACATCCTGCTGGGCTGGGCACAGCTGGGCACAGCTGGGCACAGCTCCGCACGTGGGGCAGGGCAGGGGCAGAGCAGGGGCAGAGCTGCACCTCCCGCGCCCTCAGCCTGAGCAAGCCGAGCATCACTGGAGCCTTTCTGCGGCTAAAGAAACCCCATCACACCACACCTCCCCAAGTCAGAAAGAAATTTAAACCCTTCCTTAACCCTCCTCCTTCTGGTCTATGAGTCTGTTGCTGTTTTAACTCTTATCCGAGTGTTTGAACTTTAACCCTAATAAACAGCCATTAAAAAAGAATCAAAATTTGTTGGGCTTTTTCTCAGACTGTGGAAAGTCTAACAATTCAGATCATTATTTCAAGTCTTTGAAGTCTTGACATTTTCAGGGGTCCAATGCTCCTCTACCAGCGTTCCCAGCAGCACTGAGGAGTTTTGCTTTGCTCCCGGGGACAGCACCTTCCTCCTGAGGCCCTGCTCCACTACGGAAGGTGACAGAGCAGAAGAAGCAGAATTAGTATTCGCTTTTCCTTCTAGCCACTCTGCCTCAGGACCTGTGTTCAGAAGGAAGGGCTGTGGCTCCTGAGAGCAGCAGGGAACCCATCTCAGCCCTGCCAGGTTCAGGGCTGCTCCTCCGCCCCTGGTCCCGTTGGGTGCTCTGGGGTGTGGGGAGAATGGTGGAAATTGATCCGGGGCTCTGGAGAGCTGTCATGGTTTGACACCTGCATAATGCCAGTGCCCCCATGAAAATGTGATCCCTCCCTTGAATGCTGTGAAGTGGAACCTAGAATAGAGCAAAGCAGGCCCAAGCTTAATAACAGGAAAAAAAAACTTTATTAAACTACTACTACTAAAGAAAAGAGAAAACTAAAGAAGGGAAAAAAAAAACACACAAAGATCAAATGAAAACCTTGCAAAACATTCCTCCCCCCACCACCCAACTCCAACAAACCACAGTGAGACACAATCTGGACCCCAATCAGGTTTCCACCCTCCAAGCAATCGATACTCAGTCTATCGAGGGAACAGAGTCTCTCCTGTGCCACAGACCCCTCAAGAAACACAGCTCCACATCCTGTGTTTCCATGTCACACATGGCACCGCCCGGAGAAAAAGTTTGCCTTGGTGACCCTTCTCCTTTCCATGCACAGTGCTCTCACCACAATGCATGGATGGTCAGACTGCCTTTAGGATTTTTCCTTTCAAGGATGCCCTGCCAAGAGGGGAGAAAACAACAGTTCAGTTTTTCATTGTTTGGGACCACAGTCCCCCCCCATTTTCCCCTGGGGCCGAGGCCTCAAGAACAGAGATCTTCTTCTCTTCTCTTTCCTTTCCAGGGCAAGGGGGCGCCACCACAAACCCCCTAACCTTTTCTCTCTTCACTCCACTTTTGTCTTTTTCCCAGCTGAAGCAGGTCTCTTGACTCACTGGCATCCTCCCAAAACACAGTCCCTCTTGAAGGAGAAGATTTGGTTCAGGTTGTGGCTAACATGGAAAAGTCCAGCCAAAAGCCACTCCTTGTCCCCCTCCCCTCTAGAATTCCTCCTTCCAACATCCCAGGGTCCAAGGTATCCCTCTTCCTCTCTTTCAAACCGAGAAGGGGAAAGGAAAATTCACAAAGCTTTCATTTCTCAAGAAAGGGTTTTAAAAGTCCGAACTCCCAGGGATGGCTCGATGCCCGGACATCCAGCAACTCCCACACAACTGGGCACCTTGCAGCTCCCCCCGCTCCTCCTTCCTCGCGGTGGAATTGCTGACAGGACAGGACCGCCGCCGTCTCTTTCTCTCTCCCCCTCGGGAGAGAAACCGGGGGGTGGGGGGGGAAATGGAGAAATCCCAGATTTCTTCCACCCTTCCATCTGCAGGGGCCAGCCCAGTTCCAGTCCTTCCACCACCCTTGGGGCCTACCTTTCAGGCCATGGGGGCTTCCCCTCCCCCACCCAGCTCGTGGCTGGGCAGGGGAGAGTTTGCACTGCACGATGACCAGAACCAAAGAGAGCGAGTTCCCCTGGGAATTCTGCTTTTAACCCTCTGTGTTCTCAGAGGCGTGTCTACTTTCAATTGGTCAATATCTAAATTGACCTCTTCCTTCTGGAAAAAATTATCTTTCCATGTCAAACCACGACAAGAGCACAAGGATATGTTCAGCTCCAGCTCTACATGAGGAGGCTCATTTCTTACAATTGCAATTCATCCTTTTGGGTATTTGACAACATGTTGGGTGTTGAAGAATGTGTAGGGATGACTTTTCCATTTTTTGAAAAATCCCAAAGGAAATTTAATACTTTATATAAAAATGCAAAGACACTAAAGCAATCCCTAATATACATTTAATAGATGAATATTTAAGCACCTTGTATGAATCCGAAAGCACCGATTATGAGAAATGAACAATTCAAATATGCTGTCTTTCTGGTCTGGCCTTCAAAGCCCAAAAAACCCCATTTCTTCTGTGCCTACAGATCAATGATGAAATGAGCTGAAAATGTGCTTTTCCTTCTGCTGACAACTATGAACCACATCTGAAACCAATACTTTAACTCTTCAGTTACTTTTTGCCAATCAGTGCTTTCCTAGATCAATACTTTCTAAAAATTATATACATATATATATATATATATATATATACACAGGGAATGCTTTAATTCCTAACCCTATACCAAAATTTTAAAAGAAAATTGCCTCAGCCAATAGTGTTGAACCATATTAACATCTGTTTAAACCTATTATAAAATCAGCTGAGTGCCATTTCATTACTTAAATTTACTTGACCATAAATCGTTTCCTTAAGTGCTCCTTTTAATGAGAATACGTGGCATTGCATGCCACCTGGGAATATAGCTATGGGAAAGACATATAGATAATTCAGCGAGACATTTCTGCTCACTGCCATTGCATCCACCAAGTAGCTAAAAGTCTAGCCAAAAATGAGAACCAAAAAACATCGGTCTAAAATTTATGGCCATCTTGTAATTCAATAATTTTATTTGTGTCTGTTGAAGAATGATCTTTGAGTTTAATTTTGACAACTCAAGTAGGTTTCGTTAAAAACGAAAATCGAAAAATCACTTTATCAGGCTAATACTAATGTTTTCGTTTTTTTTATTAAGACCAAGCCACATAAAATTTGGGGGCTACATTGAACCTTGTTTATTACTACCTCTACCTAAATATGGCAATATTAGGACATCTTGAAATATGACTGAGGAAGCAGATAAATAATACAATAAAGACAAAGATGAAAAATGAAAATTAAGGATTCATATCCACACAGATGTCCAACTTTTAACACACAGAGGACCTCAGTTCAGTTTGGTCATCTGGGTTTTCTCTTTCGTGGAACAATGAATTTACTCTCCCACTGTTCACCTGAGATCTGCCTGTGCCTCTTTATTACTTTTGTATAACAGAAGTAATTTTCTTTCCTCTCTTATGTCCAATCTTTAAATCTCTGGAAAGTTGCATTCCTCTTCAGTGTAACATAGGATTATACTGCTGTGATTGAAGGAAGCTACAACACAGTTGTACTGCCAACAGCTCAAAGATGGTAACCAACTTCAGACATTAAAAACACCTTCCTTCAAAAGCCTCCAGATACTAATTCTAATGAAACCTTACAGCACTAAATGCAGCAGTTTGTTAATGTAGCAGTTATTGCCAAGAACATTGCTTTCTTTGGATGTGTGCACAACCTGCTACTCTTTCCATCTTCTGAGGGATAAAGTCATGACATTTTCCCCAAAGCGTCCACCAGAGTCTGGCCTGAGAAACTGAATCCCTCTCACCCCAAGCAGGCTGTGTTTCTTTTTCCCTGTACAACACACACTGGCCACAAGAACTGCAAAGCTTATGGCTTTAGCACATTGCCCCCAAATCAATGACTACAGGGAGATGAAAACAATGAGCTTCTGACTGCTCCAATCAAGAGCCTTATTTCCACCTTTTAAACAACATCTCTGTCTATCAGCACAGTGCAGACAGAAGAGCAGATAGACTATATTTAAATCAATCCAAACTTTATTTAAAATTGAATTAGTCTAAAATGAAACTATATGCAGGAAGAACTATATACATAAAGAAGCAAATCTCTACGCTGCCTATTGTCCAAGATCCACCTCAGTCTGTCCTGAGAAGAGAAGAACTCATATATAAATGGGATGGTATAGTTCTGGAGTAAGTTCCACCTGGCAGATTGGGCACCTGCCGAGAATCTCCAGGGCAACAGGGAGGCACTCGCTGCAGAAGACATGGCCACACAGGGTTGCCAGAATCAGTCGTCCACTTTGCATCATCTGGAAGAATGAAAATCACAACATGTATTAGGAGGAAAGAATTCCAGTTTGCTGCTCAACTTGCACCAGGCAAATGAGACTTTGAGCATCTGGAATCAAAATAACAAGAGACTCTCAGATCGGCCAGTGTCACTTCACCAAGAAGTGACTCATGGAGCTTCACAGCAAGGGCTGTGCTTCCAGCCAGCTGCCCACAGCATCCCACATCCCCACAGTATCCCAGTCTTGTGCAACTCCCCTTCTTGCTTTCTCCTCCCACCTAGCAGAAAGGATCACAATAGGTGGATCCTTACCTCTGAGTAAGAATCCATGCAAATTGGACACTTAATGACACCTCCTTGCTGTGCACTAGAGGAAACAGAACCAGAGAGCACATGCAGCTGTAAAGATCACCACACTTCAACATTTATTGATCCATAAAATCTCACATCTTCATACAACTGCACGGATTAGCCATGACACATTTCCTTTGAAGAACCCTGCTGTCTTTAAGTCTCTGCTGCATTTAATGAGCATATGGGGGGGTCTCCCTGCTCTGAGGGAAAGGGTGTCCTGGTTTTCACTAGGAGAAAAGTGCAGTCAGTCACCTTGCTCTGGGCTTTGATGCAAGTAATCCCCATTCTTTGCCATACCCTCACACTCATCTCTAAGGTTCTGTGCAAAGTTGTACATCTGCCTTGGGCTGCCTTTTTCTCCCCAAATGCAAATGGCATCATGTGATCATCATGCAACATGGGAGAAGGAGGGAAATACATAGAGTATGGGAAGGCCTCAAAGATAAACCAGGCATACCTGTGTAACTTAGTCCTATACAGAAAACAAAAAAAAGGGCACAAAATTTCATGTTTGTTAGGGCGTGAGCCATACATACTCGGAAAGTGCAGCTCCCTCCTCTGCTGCTCCCTGTTCTGCAGGGGCCGAGTCAGGCACAGATGCACCATTAGCTCCTGTTCCATTACCAGAGCCATCCACCTGTTCGTGTCTGTTCAGGGTGGCCCTTCTCCTTTGCTGTTGATAAACTGTAAGTTTCATAAGTTATATCAGATACAAAATCAAAACATATGTGAAAGATTTCTTAAGGAAGGATGATCTTTGTATTGCTGTATTTGAGCATTCTGCACTATCAAACCAAATCACCTGGAAGGGAGATTTATTCCATTAAATAGACAGCAACTAACAAACAAGCTCTGAGTGATGCCCAGGTGGCAGAAAAACAAACTCCTTGTTGGTAGAATTGCCTTGGAAAGGTTCAGGGCTTGACATGCTTGAAGGAGCTCAGATTTGGGGAAGGGTTAACAAAGCTTGGGGAGAAGGACGCCCACTGAGAGTGGACGCAAAAAATGCAGAATTGAGGGGCCAAAAGGACATCTGGCACAACTCCCAAGATAAGGAAGAAACTAAGAAAGCCAACTCTCCTGAAAGCAGCTCTGACTGGTAGAAAATAATTCCTGCCAGGGGGAGATTGCAGCCCCCAACTCATGGAGCAGCAACTCAAGACATCTCCCCAGCCCAAAAGAAGAGGGAGACTGAGCCATGGACTGAGTGGACTAATTAAGGTGAGAAGAAAGACAGTCATTAACCAAAAGAAGACAGAACACGAGCTAAGGAGATAACCATGTCACTTGTAATGCTAATTTCTTTGTTTGATAACATCTATAAATAATAGAAGTTATTTTGATAGTGGCTGTGTCTGATTTGTGAAATACCACTGAGCACCCAGACTGGTGAAACACTGAAATGAACAACCAATGTCTCTCTCAAGTGTATGATTATTTACCTGTCACACCCCAGTAACCAATCCTATTTTTGTGGACAACATATTGAGCAAGTCACAGGGAGAACCATTCTTAATGGCCTGCTCTGTAACAGCAAAAGGGTCAAGAAATGCTTTTTAACTCTCAGAAACCACAGGCAGCCATGACCTCTGCAACTCGTGTCCATGTAACACTAATCAATCACTAATCAATCAAAACTGCAGAAAGCATTACCAAATTAAAGTTCCTTCTGCATAAGTATTCAGCTACAACTTTTATTGCAGGGATTTCCCACTGTGACTGACAGAGGCCACCACACACACATTGCATCCGTTCTCTAAGACGCAGGCCAGGGGCTTTAGCCCTGTCCCTTGCCTTTTGCTAAGAGCAGTTTCAATCCCTGCTGCCCAACTTTCCTGGGAAAGTACAACAAAACTAGCTATCACATTTTAGATAAAAGTCCATTACCTACTGTAAAACATCAACTCACCTTCAAGAAGCTTCCATCGATGCACATGGGAAGGGAGAGAAAAGAAGATACAATTAGATTTGGTGAGCCCCCCTGGTGCTGCACACAAACCCCAGCTCAGAAAGCAGTTACAGCAGAGGAGGGGAGCAAGGGTAGGGCATCACCCTCTAACTTTGCCTAAGAGCGTTCAAAGCAGTAGCACAAAGAGCCGCTGCCCTGAAAAGCAAAGAAGTGGGTGCTGCTGATTCTGCTCTCATTGCTGCAACAGGGTACAAACAGGGGCAGCTTAGGAGCCCCTGAACACCCTCCTTCCCTGTTCCTGTTCCCTAGTTGGATTTGACCTGGCGCTCTGTATTTCCCTCATTATCCCAAAACTGGCAAATTCTGCTATGATAACCTTAACACTTCCCCTTAGATGAACAGTTGCTAAAGAAAGGAAACCACCACATCAATTTGGGAGTAATTAATTCTATCAGTCAATGCTAGAACCACAAGGTACACACAGATCTGCCAGCGCCATTCTGGCAAGGGCTTCTTCCTCTACGGACACCACCAAGGAGGGACTTGGAGGGATGGGCAAACTGGCATTTCCCAGCAAGGGCTGTGCTTCCAGCCAGCTGCCCATAGCACCCATCTAGAACAACTGAGTTGTGCAGCTCCCTTGTTGTCCCTTCCCCTCCCACTAATCTGAAAGGACAACAACAGGTGGATCCTTACCTGTGAGTAAGAACTCATGCAAATCACGCAGAGGAGACTACCAGAGGGCCTTGTGTTATAGAGAACAGATGCAGAAAGAACATGCAGCCGTTAATTTCACCATGCATGACAGGTTATTGATAGAGAAATGCCAGAAAGTAAAACATCCCTTCTTCTGATGTAGCAACATCCCAGCCCCATTTCAATTACTTTCATATACTTCAGCCTCTTCAGTGTTACTACAGTGTTACTGAAAGATACATTCAATTAGCATTTCATCAACAGAAAAGCCATAAAGCTTGGCAGAAACCTGTTTTCTACCATATATCAGCAATTAGACTTTGAAGAGACACTTTATCTGTCACATACCTTTCAATGTCTTGTGCTTCCTCTTCATTCTCATCTGCCACTACTTCAGCTGCATTCTCTGCTGCTCTGGAATCAAGTGGGTCTTGCCGGCTCTGCTCCCAGAACGGGGTAAAAATGGAGACAGATTAGGAGGTGCCTGAATCTTCCTGAACAACCTGCTCTCCTGTATCAGTTGCCTAAGTGGATTCGGCATGGAGTCTTTTCTTTCCCTCTTTCTCCCCCAAAAGGCTCAATCATTAGTCTAAAGATTTTGTCTCAGATGGACAGATGCTAAACAACAGAAACCACAACAGGAATTTGCAGCACAGAATTCCAGTTTGCTGCTCTACTGGCGCCAGGCAAACTGGACTTGGACTATGTGCAGTCTGTCACTCAATGCTATAGAACTATAAGGAACACACAGATCTGCCAGTACCATCCTGGCAAGAGCTTCTCCCTCTATGGACACCACCAAGAAAGGACTTGGAGGGATGGGCAAGCTGGAGCTTCTCAGCAAGGGCTGTGGATCCTCACCTCTGCATTGTCATCCTCACAAGTCGGAGGACTCAGGAGACATGCCACCCATGCACTAGAGGGAGCAGAACCAGAAGAACATGCAGCTGTCAATTTCACAGAGCACAGAGGGCTCCCACAACATAAAATTGCAAAAATAGAAATAACCCCTCATTCTGATTTGGCAACATCCCAACCCAGAAACACAGTCAGTGAAAGAGCTTTTATGTACTGCAAGCACTACAGTGTATCTCAAAGCATAACGTAAGAGAAAGTCAGTAATGACTTCCTGATTGGAGAAGAAAGGTTCCTCCAGCATTTTGTGGGTTTTTAGAGTTTTCTTTCTGTTACTTCTCTTCCAGACAGGCCACTACGTGTCAAGTCAGAATTCTCCAAGCTGAATCAAGTAGAACTCAAAAGTGTGGCAAAAACCTGATTCTATCATGTATCAGAAATTACACTTTGTAGAGACACTTCACCAGTCACATACTCATCGTTATGTCTTGGTTCCTCTTCACTGTCACTTGCCCGAAGCTCAGCTGAATTCTCTGTGTTGCTGGAGCCAAGTGGGTGCTGCTGGCTGTGCTCCTGGTCCTGCACCTGTGAGCTGTCACCCTCCCTCACTGAAGGACTAGCAGGACCTGGTGGCCATGCACTAGAGCGAACCAGAAAGAACATGCAGCCATTTGAACATGGAGCCAATAATCTCACTGCAGACAGAGAGTTACCAACATGTAATACCTATTCTGATTAAGCAAAATCCCAGCCCAGCACCACAACTGTTCCCCGAGCCACTATGTACTGCAAGCATTTCAGCATATATCATGCCACACTGTAACAAATATTAAACCGTGACATCATGAAAAGAAAAGAAAGGTTTCAGCTGGATTTTGCTATGTGTCTTTTTGGGTTCTTTTGCTTACTTCTCTGCCAGACAGGCCACTATATTGCAGGTCTGAAGTTTCTGCACCGACTTCAGCAGAACCCAGAATCTTGGAAAAACCTGTTCCTACTCTATATCAGAAATTAAAATTTAGAGAGATATTTTACTCTCACATACCCACTATCTCCTGGTTCCTCTTCATCATGGGTTGTCAGTGGACCAGCTGAATTCTCTGACGGTCTGGAAAGATGTGAGTCCTGCTGGTTCTGCTCCCTGGACTGCAGTGGGGTAAAAATGAAAACAGAGTAGGAACCACTCAAAACAACTCTATCCTGCTTCCCTCTATCAGTTCCCTGATTGGATTTGGGCTAGAAGCTTTTCTTTTGCTTGTTAGCCCCAAAAAGGGCCACTTCTGCAGTCCCAGCCCTAAACACTTCATGTTGGATGAACAGCTGCTGAAGAATGGAAACCAAAACAGAAATTTGTGTGTAAAGAATTCCAGTTTGCTACTCTATTTCTCTATCCAGGCAAATTGGACATGGACTATGTGAAATCTGCTACTTCCTGCTAGAACTACAAAGAACACAGAGATCTGACAGTGTCATGCTGGCAGGGATTTCTCCCTCTATAGACATCACCAAGAAGGGACTTGGGGGGATGGGCAAGTTGGAGCTTCCCAGCAAGGGCTGTGCTTCCAGCCAGCTGCCCATAGCACCCATCTAAAACAACTGAGTTGTACAGCTCCCCTTTTGTCCCTTTTCCTCCCACAAACCACAAAGGACAAGAACATGTGGATCCTCACCTCTGAGTCCTCATCTGACCAATATGGAGGATCAAAATCAAATAGATAGTAACTAGAGAGAGGAGAACCACAAGAAAAAACAGCCATTAATTTCACTGGACATCAAGGGTTACTAACAGAGAAAACACTGGTACTTAAAACATCCCCTCTTCTGATTAAGCAACATCCCAGCCCAGAAACACAATCATTCCAAGATTTTTTGTGGACGGTGTGCCCAGCCATCCTCTTCCATTGGATGTTAGATGGACAGCTCCTAAGAAGCTAAGGCTTCACAAACAGACAAGAAAGGCTTCTGCTGGATTTTGCTGGGCTTATTTTAATTCTCTTCCAGGTAGGCCACTAGATGCCAGGTCTGAAGTATTTGCAAAGAGTTAGGCAGAACCCAAAAGCTTGGCTAAAACCTCTTTTGACCACTTATCTGAAATTAGAGTTTTGATAGACACTTTCACTCTCACATACCCATCATATGCTCTAGGTTCCTCTTCATCATTCCTTGCCAGTGGCTCGGCTGGATTCTCTGATGCTCTGGGAAGATGTGGCTGCTGCTGGCTCTGCTGCTTGTCCTGAAATGGGGTAGAAATGGAACCACCACTTAGGAACCACCTGAACGCTGTACTTCCTGCGTCCCTATTTCCGTTCCCTAATTGGATTTGGGATGGAGCCATTTCTTTCTCTCTTTCTCCCCCAAACTGGCAATTTCACCTGTGATAGCCTGAACACTACTTATTACGTATATGAACAGCTGCTGAAGAGGGAAATACCCTGTACCCAGCCCTGCTCTTGCATTTGGTGCATGTGGAGCTGGGTCATGCAAATTCTGCTGTAAACTTTGGGGCCTTTTCTTTGCCAAAGTTCAGGAACAACCCTGTCAGGATATAACTCCCGTGCTATGTTTGCTGCATGTTTCTGTTTTGCACAGCAGCAGTGGCAACCCAAATTTGAGCAGATACACTGCACTGTGGGCTGCACCCAAGCATATTCTTACCAAATAGTAGGGGAAAATGAAAAAGTACCAAATGTGACCCTTTTAAAGACTTCTTGGAATAAGAAACCAAATTATTACCCCAGTCAGCCACACTTGCATTTTACACCTCAGTGACAGAGGTACCTTAAACTGATGTAAAACACTTCTTCCTTGGGAAGTCAAAGACTTCCTGTGCTCTCCTTTAAATCACAGAAGGAACAACCTCTTAGGCTGCTCACCCACTCTCTGCAAGCACTTCTCAGGCGTGTTGATGTGTTCATGAGCATGTTTGGGGCTGGCTGGGAACTGCTGATTAAACTGTTGCAAATCAGAGCCATCATTCAACCTTTGAGGCCAGGGTACTCGGTAAGATTTCAGAAGACAGGCAAGAAAACTAATTTGAATGCAAGATGGAGAGGAGTGTGCCAGGCATTACTTACCACAGGAGACTCATCATCACTGATAGTGATGACTTCAGGCTCAGAAGAGTCACGTGTGAGATCTATGACTTCTCCACCAGCTGAAAAGAGAGAACATTAGAACCATGGTCAGAGATTGCAGAGGAATGCAATGGGCTGCCACTGTAGAACAGGCTGTGGCTGGATTCCCCGTGCCCTCAAGTTCAGGAATGTGTCTGACATTTCACTCAAGCTTTGCCCTCAACAGTGCACAGGGAGCAGGGCAGACCCTGTGCAAAACAAGCGGAAGGGCAGCTGAGCTCCTCACAGGTTCTATTGGATGACTACAGATGACAGGGCGTTCACATCAACAGGTGATTCATTTCATATAGAACAAACTAAACCAAACAAACCACAGCAATTTTACTAATTTTCTGGCACCATGCTGTAGATTGGTTCCTTGAAGGATGGGACAGAGCTAATGACAGGTTTTCCTCGTCTCCATCCAGCTTGGGAGATCTCAAACTCAGCTTGCCACCCTCCACTGTGGCAGCTGCAGTGACTGCCAGCTCATCAGAACACACGTTCAGGTGTTTGAGCAGCACTGGAGGACCTTTCCTACACAGCTCATCTCCCACTTGCAGCCACTAAGAGCAGCAATAACAAGCAGCAGCAATAATGATCTCAGTCACAAACCAAAACAGTTGTCAGAAGTCTTGCTGTTTAGGGATGCCATACCAGGAGCTTCCCCAATCCCAAGGTTTCCCTTCCTCCCCAGTAAAGGGCCTAGAAACTGGCAAAAGCACATGGCCAGATGGTCTTCCACCCTCCAGAAGCCGCTTCTGTTCTTACCAGGCTCAGAAGCAGGTGTGCCACTTTCCTCAAGGTCTGTTGGCTCCGTCTGCGAAGTTCCACCTGCGCTGGAGGGCAGCAGCCGGCTCCGTTTCCGAGCTGGTCTGGAATCAACTGCTCCTCCACGGCGCTTTCGCTGACGCTGACAGGGAACAAAGCCTTAGCATTTTCTCTGCCACTAATATTAACATGGCCCTTGGGCTTTGCAACACCAATGGCAGCACACAAGGATTCAGAAAACACTCCTGCAAAGGCTGGAATACACACCAAATGCTGCTATGGGCCATTTCCACCCAAGCACATCACGTCAGGGAAAAGACAGCACCCCTGATCTCTGACAAGCCACCTCCCCGAGAAAGAGCCTGTCCCAATGGCTTGAAAATGAGCACACCAGTTCCCAATTCCAGCAGGTTGCTGCTCACACCGTAAGCATTTCTGCACTACTGCTAACACCCACAGAGATCCAAAACCTTCCCAATTCCAGAACATCAAGTACATGAAGATTTCAAAGGCTTCTCTTCCTCCGCATTTGCTACAAACTCTTGAAATGCTTTCTAGGCCTACCCTGGAAAACACTTCAAGAATCAGATTTGCATGGAGTTGCAAAGTACTTACTGAACTCATGGTGTTTGGTGATCAAAAACAACCACCAAAATAAGCGGGACAAACTCCAAAAAAGGAATGCCAGGGATGTGATCAATCCCTTTGGTTCCTTTAGGCAGCCCACTGCAGATCTTTCGGCGTGCTCTTCCAAACCTATCATAAAAGTAGAGGCGAGATTATCCATTTGGATTGCCAGTTTTCTTGAACACTCCCATGCCCTAAGACTCCCATTCCCAAGTCTCCAGTTCCTGTCCAAAGCTAGAGGCGAAGTCCATGACTCTGGTACTTGAGCCCACCTGCGGCCCATTCTGCAGCCCAGCCCAGCCCCTCAGCATCAGAAGCCTTTCCAAGAATTGTCTGCACTCACCTGTACGGTCAGTCCAGAGTTTGGCTCGCAAAAGTCAGCAAATCGCTCTCTAATCCCTTGTGGGGTGGAGAAGAGGGATGCTCTGCGTCTGCTGCGCAGCAGAGAATCCCTCAACTGGCTCAACAGACTCCGTGCCAACAGAACATGGAACCAGGAGTGCCCCTGGCAACCGGTGGCAACGTTCCATGCCCAGGGAGCTGATGGCCGCAGTGCTCACCCACGGAGTTCCAGAAGGCCATGGAGGCAGCTCAGCCATCGCCTGCTGCTGCTGCCGCCCCCCAGGTCAGGGCGCTCAGGGCCCTGCCCAGCCCGGCCTGGAGCGGCCCATGGACAGGGCAGCCACAGCTTCTCTGGGCAGCCCGTTCCAATGTCTCACCGCCCCCTCAGCTCTGCCAAACACCCGATCCCAATCTCCCCTTCTCGTCTGAAGCCCTTCCCCTTCCCCATGGCTCTCTGCCCCCTTTGGGCACCGCAAGGCCGCAGTGAGGCCTCCCCGCTCCCGGCTGCTCCCCAGGCTGGACAGCCCCGGCTCTCCCAGCCTGGCCAGGGGACAGGTGCTCCAGGCCCCCACACCTCCCTACGGCTCCTCCGGCCCTGCTCCACAGGCACATCCTGCTGGGCTGGGCACAGCTGGGCACAGCTGGGCACAGCTCCGCACGTGGGGCAGGGCAGGGGCAGAGCAGGGGCAGAGCTGCACCTCCCGCGCCCTCAGCCTGAGCAAGCCGAGCATCACTGGAGCCTTTCTGCGGCTAAAGAAACCCCATCACACCACACCTCCCCAAGTCAGAAAGAAATTTAAACCCTTCCTTAACCCTCCTCCTTCTGGTCTATGAGTCTGTTGCTGTTTTAACTCTTATCCGAGTGTTTGAACTTTAACCCTAATAAACAGCCATTAAAAAAGAATCAAAATTTGTTGGGCTTTTTCTCAGACTGTGGAAAGTCTAACAATTCAGATCATTATTTCAAGTCTTTGAAGTCTTGACATTTTCAGGGGTCCAATGCTCCTCTACCAGCGTTCCCAGCAGCACTGAGGAGTTTTGCTTTGCTCCCGGGGACAGCACCTTCCTCCTGAGGCCCTGCTCCACTACGGAAGGTGACAGAGCAGAAGAAGCAGAATTAGTATTCGCTTTTCCTTCTAGCCACTCTGCCTCAGGACCTGTGTTCAGAAGGAAGGGCTGTGGCTCCTGAGAGCAGCAGGGAACCCATCTCAGCCCTGCCAGGTTCAGGGCTGCTCCTCCGCCCCTGGTCCCGTTGGGTGCTCTGGGGTGTGGGGAGAATGGTGGAAATTGATCCGGGGCTCTGGAGAGCTGTCATGGTTTGACACCTGCATAATGCCAGTGCCCCCATGAAAATGTGATCCCTCCCTTGAATGCTGTGAAGTGGAACCTAGAATAGAGCAAAGCAGGCCCAAGCTTAATAACAGGAAAAAAAAACTTTATTAAACTACTACTACTAAAGAAAAGAGAAAACTAAACAAGGGAAAAAAATCCACACAAAGATCAAATGAAAACCTTGCAAAACATTCCTCCCCCCACCACCCAACTCCAACAAACCACAGTGAGACACAATCTGGACCCCAATCAGGTTTCCACCCTCCAAGCAATCGATACTCAGTCTATCGAGGGAACAGAGTCTCTCCTGTGCCACAGACCCCTCAAGAAACACAGCTCCACATCCTGTGTTTCCATGTCACACATGGCACCGCCCGGAGAAAAAGTTTGCCTTGGTGACCCTTCTCCTTTCCATGCACAGTGCTCTCACCACAATGCATGGATGGTCAGACTGCCTTTAGGATTTTTCCTTTCAAGGATGCCCTGCCAAGAGGGGAGAAAACAACAGTTCAGTTTTTCATTGTTTGGGACCACAGTCCCCCCCCATTTTCCCCTGGGGCCGAGGCCTCAAGAACAGAGATCTTCTTCTCTTCTCTTTCCTTTCCAGGGCAAGGGGGCGCCACCACAAACCCCCTAACCTTTTCTCTCTTCACTCCACTTTTGTCTTTTTCCCAGCTGAAGCAGGTCTCTTGACTCACTGGCATCCTCCCAAAACACAGTCCCTCTTGAAGGAGAAGATTTGGTTCAGGTTGTGGCTAACATGGAAAAGTCCAGCCAAAAGCCACTCCTTGTCCCCCTCCCCTCTAGAATTCCTCCTTCCAACATCCCAGGGTCCAAGGTATCCCTCTTCCTCTCTTTCAAACCGAGAAGGGGAAAGGAAAATTCACAAAGCTTTCATTTCTCAAGAAAGGGTTTTAAAAGTCCGAACTCCCAGGGATGGCTCGATGCCCGGACATCCAGCAACTCCCACACAACTGGGCACCTTGCAGCTCCCCCCGCTCCTCCTTCCTCGCGGTGGAATTGCTGACAGGACAGGACCGCCGCCGTCTCTTTCTCTCTCCCCCTCGGGAGAGAAACCGGGGGGTGGGGGGGGAAATGGAGAAATCCCAGATTTCTTCCACCCTTCCATCTGCAGGGGCCAGCCCAGTTCCAGTCCTTCCACCACCCTTGGGGCCTACCTTTCAGGCCATGGGGGCTTCCCCTCCCCCACCCAGCTCGTGGCTGGGCAGGGGAGAGTTTGCACTGCACGATGACCAGAACCAAAGAGAGCGAGTTCCCCTGGGAATTCTGCTTTTAACCCTCTGTGTTCTCAGAGGCGTGTCTACTTTCAATTGGTCAATATCTAAATTGACCTCTTCCTTCTGGAAAAAATTATCTTTCCATGTCAAACCACGACAAGAGCACAAGGATATGTTCAGCTCCAGCTCTACATGAGGAGGCTCATTTCTTACAATTGCAATTCATCCTTTTGGGTATTTGACAACATGTTGGGTGTTGAAGAATGGGTAGGGATGACTTTTCCATTTTTTGAAAAATCCCAAAGGAAATTTAATACTTTATATAAAAATGCAAAGACACTAAAGCAATCCCTAATATACATTTAATAGATGAATATTTAAGCACCTTGTATGAATCCGAAAGCACCGATTATGAGAAATGAACAATTCAAATATGCTGTCTTTCTGGTCTGGCCTTCAAAGCCCAAAAAACCCCATTTCTTCTGTGCCTACAGATCAATGATGAAATGAGCTGAAAATGTGCTTTTCCTTCTGCTGACAACTATGCACCACAACTGAAACCAATACTTTAACTCTTCAGTTACTTTTTGCCAATCAGTGCTTTCCTAGATCAATACTTTCTAAAAATTATATACATATATATATATATATATATATATATATATACACACAGGGAATGCTTTAATTCCTAACCCTATACCAAAATTTTAAAAGAAAATTGCCTCAGCCAATAGTGTTGAACCATATTAACATCTGTTTAAACCTATTATAAAATCAGCTGAGTGCCATTTCATTACTTAAATTTACTTGACCATAAATCGTTTCCTTAAGTGCTCCTTTTAATGAGAATACGTGGCATTGCATGCCACCTGGGAATATAGCTATGGGAAAGACATATAGATAATTCAGCGAGACATTTCTGCTCACTGCCATTGCATCCACCAAGTAGCTAAAAGTCTAGCCAAAAATGAGAACCAAAAAACATCGGTCTAAAATTTATGGCCATCTTGTAATTCAATAATTTTATTTGTGTCTGTTGAAGAATGATCTTTGAGTTTAATTTTGACAACTCAAGTAGGTTTCGTTAAAAACGAAAATCGAAAAATCACTTTATCAGGCTAATACTAATGTTTTCGTTTTTTTTATTAAGACCAAGCCACATAAAATTTGGGGGCTACATTGAACCTTGTTTATTACTACCTCTACCTAAATATGGCAATATTAGGACATCTTGAAATATGACTGAGGAAGCAGATAAATAATACAATAAAGACAAAGATGAAAAACCAAAATTAAGGATTCATGTCCACAGAGATGTCCAACTTTTAACACACAGAGGACCTCAGTTCAGTTTGGTCATCTGAGTTTTCTCGTTCGTGGAACAATGAATTTACTCTCCCACTGTTTACCTGAGATCTGCCTGTGCCTCTTTATTACTTTTGTATAACAGAAGTAATTTTCTTTCCTCCCTTATGTCCAATCTTTAAATCTCTGGACAGTTGCATTCCTCTTCAGTGTAACACAGGATTATACTGCTGTGATTGAAGGAAGCTACAACACAGTTGTACTGCCAACAGCTCAAAGATGGTAACCAACTTCAGACATTCAAAAACACCTTCCTTCAAAAGCCTCCAGATACTACTTCTAATGAAACCTTACAGCACTAAATGCAGCAGTTTGTTAATGTAGCAGTTATTGCCAAAGAACATTGCTTTCTTTGGATGTGTGCACAACCTGCTACTCTTTCCATCTTCTGAGGGATAAAGTCATGACATTTTCCCCAAAGCGTCCACCAGAGTCTGGCCTGAGAAATTGAATCCCTCTCACCCCAAGCAGGCTGTGTTTCTTTTTCCCTGTACAACACACACTGGCCACAAGAACTGCAAAGCTTATGGCTTTAGCACATTGCCCCCAAATCAATGACTACAGGGAGATGAAAACAATGAGCTTCTGACTGCTCCAATCAAGAGCCTTATTTCCACCTTTTAAACAACATCTCTGTCTATCAGCACAGTGCAGACAGAAGAGCAGATAGACTATATTTAAATCAATCCAAACTTTATTTAAAATTGAATTCATCTAAAATGAAACTATATGCAGGAAGAACTATATACATAAAGAAGCAAGTCTCTACGCTGCCTATTGTCCAAGATCCACCTCAGTCTGTCCTGAGAGGAGAAGAACTCATATATAAATGGGATGGTATAGTTCTGGAGTAAGTTCCACCTGGCAGATTGGGCACCTGCCGAGAATCTCCAGGGCAACAGGGAGGCACTCGCTGCAGAAGACATGGCCACACAGGGTTGCCAGAATCAGTCGTCCACTTTGCATCATCTGGAAGAATGAAAATCACAACATGTATTAGGAGGAAAGAATTCCAGTTTGCTGCTCAACTTGCACCAGGCAAATGAGACTTTGAGCATCTGGAATCAAAATAACAAGAGACTCTCAGATCGGCCAGTGTCACTTCACCAAGAAGTGACTCATGGAGCTTCACAGCAAGGGCTGTGCTTCCAGCCAGCTGCCCACAGCATCCCACATCCCCACAGTATCCCAGTCTTGTGCAACTCCCCTTCTTGCTTTCTCCTCCCACCTAGCAGAAAGGATCACAATAGGTGGATCCTTACCTCTGAGTAAGAATCCATGCAAATTGGACACTTAATGACACCTCCTTGCTGTGCACTAGAGGAAACAGAACCAGAGAGCACATGCAGCTGTAAAGATCACCACACTTCAACATTTATTGATCCATAAAATCTCACATCTTCATACAACTGCACGGATTAGCCATGACACATTTCCTTTGAAGAACCCTGCTGTCTTTAAGTCTCTGCTGCATTTAATGAGCATATAGGGGGGGTCTCCCTGCTCTGAGGGAAAGGGTGTCCTGGTTTTCACTAGGAGAAAAGTGCAGTCAGTCACCTTGCTCTGGGCTTTGATGCAAGTAATCCCCATTCTTTGCCATACCCTCACACTCATCTCTAAGGTTCTGTGCAAAGTTGTACATCTGCCTTGGGCTGCCTTTTTCTCCCCAAATGCAAATGGCATCATGTGATCATCATGCAACATGGGAGAAGGAGGGAAATACATAGAGTATGAGAAGGCCTCAAAGATAAACCAGGCATACCTGTGTAACTTAGTCCTATACAGAAAACAAAAAAAAGGGCACAAAATTTCATGTTTGTTAGGGCGTGAGCCATACATACTCGGAAAGTGCAGCTCCCTCCTCTGCTGCTCCCTGTCCTGCAGGGGCCGAGTCAGGCACAGATGCACCATTAGCTCCTGTTCCATTACCAGAGCCATCCACCTGTTCTTGTCTGTTCAGGGTGGCCCTTCTCCTTTGCTGTTGATAATCTGTAAGTTTCATAAGTTATATCAGATACAAAATCAAAACATATGTGAAAGATTTCTTAAGGAAGGATGATCTTTGTATTGCTGTATTTGAGCATTCTGCACTATCAAACCAAATCACCTGGAAGGGAGATTTATTCCATTAAATAGACAGCAACTAACAAACAAGCTCTGAGTGATGCCCAGGTGGCAGAAAAACAAACTCCTTGTTGGTAGAATTGCCTTGGAAAGGTTCAGGGCTTGACATGCTTGAAGGAGCTCAGATTTGGGGAAGGGTTAACAAAGCTTGGGGAGAAGGACGCCCACTGAGAGTGGACGCAAAAAATGCAGAATTGAGGGGCCAAAAGGACATCTGGCACAACTCCCAAGATAAGGAAGAAACTAAGAAAGCCAACTCTCCTGAAAGCAGCTCTGACTGGTAGAAAATAATTCCTGCCAGGGGGAGATTGCAGCCCCCAACTCATGGAGCAGCAACTCAAGACATCTCCCCAGCCCAAAAGAAGAGGGAGACTGAGCCATGGACTGAGTGGACTAATTAAGGTGAGAAGAAAGACAGTCATTAACCAAAAGAAGACAGAACACGAGCTAAGGAGATAACCATGTCACTTGTAATGCTAATTTCTTTGTTTGATAACATCTATAAATAATAGAAGTTATTTTGATAGTGGCTGTGTCTGATTTGTGAAATACCACTGAGCACCCAGACTGGTGAAACACTGAAATGAACAACCAATGTCTCTCTCAAGTGTATGATTATTTACCTGTCACACCCCAGTAACCAATCCTATTTTTGTGGACAACATATTGAGCAAGTCACAGGGAGAACCATTCTTAATGGCCTGCTCTGTAACAGCAAAAGGGTCAAGAAATGCTTTTTAACTCTCAGAAACCACAGGCAGCCATGACCTCTGCAACTCCAGTGTCCATGTAACACTAATCAATCACTAATCAATCAAAACTGCAGAAAGTGTTACCAAATTAAAGTTCCTTCTGCATAAGTATTCAGCTACAACTTTTATTGCAGGGATTTCCCACTGTGACTGACAGAGGCCACCACACACACATTGCATCCGTTCTCTAAGACACTGGCCAGGGGCTTTAGCCCTGTCCCTTGCCCTTTGCTAAGAGCAGTTTCAATCCCTGCTGCTCAACTTTCTTGGGAAAGTACAACAAAACTAGCTATCACATTTTAGATAAAAGTCCATTACCTACTGTGAAACATCAACTCACCTTCAAGAAGCTTCCATCGATGCACATGGGAAGGGAGAGAAAAGAAGATACAATTAGATTTGGTGAGCCCCCCTGGTGCTGCACACAAACCCCAGCTCAGAAAGCAGTTACAGCAGAGGAGGGGAGCAAGGGTAGGGCATCACCCTCGAACTTTGCCTAAGAGCATTCAAAGCAGTAGCACAAAGAGCCGCTGCCCTGAAAAGCAAAGAAGTGGGTGCTGCTGATTCTGCTCTCATTGCTGCAACAGGGTACAAACAGGGGCAGCTTAGGAGCCCCTGAACACCCTCCTCCCCTGTTCCTGTTCCCTAGTTGGATTTGACCTGGCGCTCTTTATTTCCCTCATTCTCCCAAAACTGGCAAATTCTGCTATGATAACCTTAACACTTCCCCTTAGATGAACAGTTGCGAAAGAAAGGAAGCCACCACATCAATTTGGGAGTAATTAATTCTATCAGTCAATGCTAGAACCACAAGGTACACACAGATCTGCCAGCGCCATTCTGGCAAGGGCTTCTTCCTCTACGGACACCCCCAAGGAGGGACTTGGAGGGATGGGCAAACTGGCGTTTCCCAGCAAGGGCTGTGCTTCCAGCCAGCTGCCCATAGCACCCATCTAGAACAACTGAGTTGTGCAGCTCCCTTGTTGTCCCTTCCCCTCCCACTAATCTGAAAGGACAACAACAGGTGGATCCTTACCTGTGAGTAACAACTCATGCAAATCACGCAGAGGAGACTACCAGAGGGCCTTGTGTTATAGAGAACAGATGCAGAAAGAACATGCAGCCGTTAATTTCACCATGCATGACAGGTTATTGATAGAGAAATGCCAGAAAGTAAAACATCCCTTCTTCTGATGTAGCAACATCCCAGCCCCATTTCAATTACTTTCATATACTTCAGCCTCTTCAGTGTTACTACAGTGTTACTGAAAGATACATTCGATTAGGTTTTCATCAACAGAAAGGAAAAGCCATAAAGCTTGGCAGAAACCTGTTTTCTACCATATATCAGCAATTAGACTTTGAAGAGACACTTTATCTGTCACATACCTTTCAATGTCTTGTGCTTCCTCTTCATTCTCATCTGCCACTACTTCAGCTGCATTCTCTGCTGCTCTGGAATCAAGTGGGTCTTGCCGGCTCTGCTCCCAGAACGGGGTAAAAATGGAGACAGATTAGGAGGTGCCTGAATCTTCCTGAACAACCTGCTCTCCTGTATCAGTTGCCTAAGTGGATTCGGCATGGACTCTTTTCTTTCCCTCTTTCTCCCTCAAAAGGCTCAGTCATTAGTCTAAAGATTTTGTCTCAGATGGACAGATGCTAAACAACGGAAACCAAAACAGGAGTTTGCAGCACAGAATTCCAGTTTGCTGCTCTACTGGCGCCAGGCAAACTGGACTTGGACTATGTGCAGTCTGTCACTCAATGCTATAGAACTATAAGGAACACACAGATCTGCCAGTACCATCCTGGCAAGGGCTTCTCCCTCAATGGACACCATCAAGAAAGGACTTGGAGGGATGGGCAAGCTGGAGCTTCTCAGCAAGGGCTGTGGATCCTCACCTCTGCGTTGTCATCCTCACAAGTCGGAAGACGCAGGAGACATGCCAACCATGCACTAGAGGGAGCAGAACCAGAAGAACATGCAGCTGTCAATTTCACAGAGCACAGAGGGCTCCCACAACATAAAATTGCAAAAATAGAAATAACCCCTCATTCTGATTTGGCAACATCCCAACCCAGAAACACAGTCAGTGAAAGAGCTTTTATGTACTGCAAGCACTACAGTGTATCTCAAAGCATAATGTAAGAGAAAGTCAGTAATGACTTCCTGATTGGAGAAGAAAGGTTCCTCCGGCATTTTGTGGGTTTTTAGAGTTTTCTTTCTGTTACTTCTCTTCCAGACAGGCCACTACGTGTCAAGTCAGAATTCTCCAAGCTGAATCAAGTAGAACTCAAAAGTGTGGCAAAAACCTGATTCTATCATGTATCAGAAATTACACTTTGTAGAGACACTTCACCAGTCACATACTCATCGTTATGTCTTGGTTCCTCTTCACTGTCACTTGCCCGAAGCTCAGCTGAATTCTCTGTGTTGCTGGAGCCAAGTGGGTGCTGCTGGCTATGCTCCTGGTCCTGCACCTGTGAGCTGTCACCCTCCCTCACTGAAGGACTAGCAGGACCTGCTGGCCATGCACTAGAGCGAACCAGAAAGAACATGCAGCCATTTGAACATGGAGCCAATAATCTCACTGCAGACAGAGAGTTACCAACATGTAATACCTATTCTGATTAAGCAAAATCCCAGCCCAGCACCACAACTGTTCCCCGAGCCACTATGTACTGCAAGCATTTCAGCATATATCATGCCACACTGTAACAAATATTAAACCGTGACATCATGAAAAGAAAAGAAAGGTTTCAGCTGGATTTTGCTATGTGTCTTTTTGGGTTCTTTTGCTTACTTCTCTGCCAGACAGGCCACTATATTGCAGGTCTGAAGTTTCTGCACCGACTTCAGCAGAACCCAGAATCTTGGAAAAACCTGTTCCTACTCTATATCAGAAATTAAAATTTAGAGAGATATTTTACTCTCACATACCCACTATCTCCTGGTTCCTCTTCATCATGGGTTGTCAGTGGACCAGCTGAATTCTCTGACGGTCTGGAAAGATGTGAGTCCTGCTGGTTCTGCTCCCTGGACTGCAGTGGGGTAAAAATGAAAACAGAGTAGGAACCACTCAAAACAACTCTATCCTACCTCCCTCTATCAGTTCCCTGATTGGATTTGGGCTAGAAGCTTTTCTTTTGCTTGTTAGCCCCAAAAAGGGCCACTTCTGCAGTCCCAGCCCTAAACACTTCATGTTGGATGAACAGCTGCTGAAGAATGGAAACCAAAACAGAAATTTGTGTGTAAAGAATTCCAGTTTGCTACTCTATTTCTCTATCCAGGCAAATTGGACATGGACTATGTGAAATCTGCTACTTCCTGCTAGAACTACAAAGAACACAGAGATCTGACAGTGTCATGCTGGCAGGGATTTCTCCCTCTATAGACATCACCAAGAAGGGACTTGGGGGGATGGGCAAGTTGGAGCTTCCCAGCAAGGGCTGTGCTTCCAGCCAGCTGCCCATAGCACCCATCTAAAACAACTGAGTTGTGGAGCTCCCCTTTTGTCCCTTTTCCTCCCACAAACCACAAAGGACAAGAACATGTGGATCCTCACCTCTGAGTCCTCCTCTGACCAATATGGAGGATCAAAATCAAATAGATAGTAACTAGAGAGAGCAGAACCACAAGAAAAAACAGCCATTAATTTCACTGGACATCAAGGGTTACTAACAGAGAAAACACTGGTACTTAAAACATCCCCTCTTCTGATTAAGCAACATCCCAGCCCAGAAACACAGTCATTCCAAGATTTTTTGTGGACGGTGTGCCCAGCCATCCTCTTCCATTGGATGTTAGATGGACAGCTCCTAAGAAGCTAAGGCTTCACAAACAGACAAGAAAGGCTTCTGCTGGATTTTGCTGGGCTTATTTTAATTCTCTTCCAGGTAGGCCACTAGATGCCAGGTCTGAAGTATTTGCAAAGAGTTAGGCAGAACCCAAAAGCTTGGCTAAAACCTCTTTTGACCACTTATCTGAAATTAGAGTTTTGATAGACACTTTCACTCACACATACCCATCATATGCTCTAGGTTCCTCTTCATCATTCCTTGCCAGTGGCTCGGCTGGATTCTCTGATGCTCTGGGAAGATGTGGCTGCTGCTGGCTCTGCTGCTTGTCCTGAAATGGGGTAGAAATGGAACCACCACTTAGGAACCACCTGAACGCTGTACTTCCTGCGTCCCTATTTCCATTCCCTAATTGGATTTGGGATGGAGCTATTTCTTTCTCTCTTTCTCCCCCAAACTGGCAATTTCACCTGTGATAGCCTGAACACTACTTATTACGTATATGAACAGGTGCTGAAGAGGGAAATACCCTGTACCCAGCCCTGCTCTTGCATTTGGTGCATGTGGAGCTGGGTCATGCAAATTCTGCTGTAAACTTTGGGGCCTTTTCTTTGCCAAAGTTCAGGAACAACCCCGTCAGGATATAACTCCCGTGCTATGTTTGCTGCATGTTTCTGTTTTGCACAGCAGCAGTGGCAACCCAAATTTGAGCAGATACACTGCACTGTGGGCTGCACCCAAGCATATTCTTACCAAATAGTAGGGGAAAATGAAAAAGTACCAAATGTGACCCTTTTAAAGACTTCTTGGAATAAGAAACCAAATTATTGTGTACCCCAGTCAGCCACACTTGCATTTTACACCTCAGTGACAGAGGTACCTTAAACTGATGTTGCAGCTAAAACACTTCTTCCTTGGGAAGTCAAAGACTTCCTGTGCTCTCCTTTAAATCACAGAAGGAACAACCTCTTAGGCTGCTCACCCACTCTCTGCAAGCACTTCTCAGGCATGCTGATGTGTTCATGAGCATGTTTGGGGCTGACTGGGAACTGCTGACTAAACTGTGGCAAATCAGAGCCATCATTCAACGTTTGAGGCCAGGGTACTCGGTAAGATTTCAGAAGACAGGCAAGAAAACTAATTTGAATGCAAGATGGAGAGGAGTGTGCCAGTCATTACTTACCACAGGAGACTCATCATCACTGATAGTGATGACTTCAGGCTCAGAAGAGTCACGTGTGGGATCTATGACTTCTCCACCAGCTGAAAAGAGAGAACATTAGAACCATGGTCAGAGATTGCAGAGGAATGCAATGGGCTGCCACTGTAGAACAGGCTGTGGCTGGATTCCCCGTGCCCTCAAGTTCAGGAATGTGTCCGACATTTCACGCAAGCTTTGCCCTCAACAGTGCACAGGGAGCAGGGCAGACCCTGTGCAAAACAAGCTGAAGGGCAGCTGAGCTCCTCACAGGTTCTATTGGATGACTACAGATGACAGGGCGTTCACATCAACAGGTGATTCATTTCATATAGAACAAACTAAACCAAACAAACCACAGCAATTTTACTAATTTTCTGGCACCATGCTGTAGATTGGTTCCTTGAAGGATGGGACAGAGCTAATGACAGGTTTTCTTCGTCTCCATCCAGCTTGGGAGATCTCAAACTCAGCTTGCCACCCTCCACTGTGGCAGCTGCAGTGACTGCCAGCTCATCAGAACACACGTTCAGGTGTTTGAGCAGCACTGGAGGACCTTTCCTACACAGCTCATCTGCCACTTGCAGCCACTAAGAGCAGCAATAACAAGCAGCAGCAATAATGATCTCAGTCACAAACCAAAACAGTTGTCAGAAGGCTTGCTGTTTAGGGATGCCATACCAGGAGCTTCCCCAATCCCAAGGTTTCCCTTCCTCCCCAGTAAAGGGCCTAGAAACTGGCAAAAGCACATGGCCAGATGGTCTTCCACCCTCCAGAAGCCGCTTCTGTTCTTACCAGGCTCAGAAGCAGGTGTGCCACTTTCCTCAAGGTCTGTTGGCTCCGTCTGTGAAGTTCCACCTGCGCTGGAGGGCAGCAGCCGGCTCCGTTTCCGAGCTGGTCTGGAATCAACTGCTCCTCTAGGGCGCTTTCGCTGACGCTGACAGGGAACAAAGCCTTAGCATTTTCTCTGCCACTAATATTAACATGGCCCTTGGGCTTTGCAACACCAATGGCAGCACACAAGGATTCAGAAAACACTCCTGCAAAGGCTGGAATACACACCAAATGCTGCTATGGGCCATTTCCACCCAAGCACATCACGTCAGGGAAAAGACAGCACCCCTGATCTCGGACAAGCCACCTCCCCGAGAAAGAGCCTGTCCCAATGGCTTGAAAATGAGGACACCAGTTCCCAATTCCAGCAGGTTGCTGCTCACACCGTAAGCATTTCTGCGCTACTGCTAACACCCACAGAGATCCAAAACCTTCCCAATTCCAGAACATCAAGTACATGAAGATTTCAAAGGCTTCTGTTCCTCCGCATTTGCTACAAACTCTTGAAATGCTTTCTAGGCCTACCCTGGAAAACACTTCAAGAATCAGATTTGCATGGAGTTGCAAAGTACTTACTGAGCTCATGGTGTTTGGTGATCAAAAACAACCACCAAAATAAGCGGGACAAACTCCAAAAAAGGAATGCCAGGGATGTGATCAATCCCTTCGGTTCCTTTTGGCAGCCCACTGCAGATCTTTCGGCGTGCTCTTCCAAACCTATCATAAAAGTAGAGGCGAGATTATCCATTTGGATTGCCAGATTTCTTGAACACTCCCATGCCCTAAGACTCCCATTCCCAAGTCTCCAGTTCCTGTCCAAAGCTAGAGGCAAAGTCCATGACTCTGGTACTTGAGCCCACCTGCAGCCCATCCTGCAGCCCAGCCCAGCCCCTCAGCATCAGAAGCCTTTCCAAGAATTGTCTGCACTCACCTGTACGGTCAGTCCAGAGTTTGGCTCGCAAAAGTCAGCAAATCGCTCTCTAATCCCTTGTGGGGTGGAGAAGAGGGATGCTCTGCGTCTGCTGCGCAGCAGAGAATCCCTCAACTGGCTCAACAGATTCCGTGCCAACAGAACATGGAACCAGGAGTGCCCCTGGCAACCGGTGGCAACGTTCCATGCCCAGGGAGCTGATGGCCGCAGTGCTCACCCACGGAGTTCCAGAAGGCCATGGAGGCAGCTCAGCCATCGCCTGCTGCTGCTGCCGCCCCCCAGGTCAGGGCGCTCAGGGCCCTGCCCAGCCCGGCCTGGAGCGGCCCATGGACAGGGCAGCCACAGCTTCTCTGGGCAGCCCGTTCCAATGTCTCACCGCCCCCTCAGCTCTGCCAAACACCCGATCCCAATCTCCCCTTCTCGTCTGAAGCCCTTCCCCTTCCCCATGGCTCTCTGCCCCCTTTGGGCACCGCAAGGCCGCAGTGAGGCCTCCCCGCTCCCGGCTGCTCCCCAGGCGGGACAGCCCCGGCTCTCCCAGCCTGGCCAGGGGACAGGTGCTCCAGGCCCCCACACCTCCCTACGGCTCCTCCGGCCCTGCTCCACAGGCACATCCTGCTGGGCTGGGCACAGCTGGGCACAGCTGGGCACAGCTCCGCACGTGGGGCAGGGCAGGGGCAGAGCAGGGGCAGAGCTGCACCTCCCGCGCCCTCAGCCTGAGCAAGCCGAGCATCACTGGAGCCTTTCTGCGGCTAAAGAAACCCCATCACACCACACCTCCCCAAGTCAGAAAGAAATTTAAACCCTTCCTTAACCCTCCTCCTTCTGGTCTATGAGTCTGTTGCTGTTTTAACTCTTATCCGAGTGTTTGAACTTTAACCCTAATAAACAGCCATTAAAACAGAATCAAAATTTGTTGGGTTTTTTCCCAGACTGTGGAAAGTCTAACAATTCAGATCATTATTTCAAGTCTTTGAAGTCTTGACATTTTCAGGGGTCCAATGCTCCTCTACCAGCGATTCCCAGCAGCACTGAGTAGTTTTGCTTTGCTCCCGGGGACAGCACCTTCCTCCTGAGGCCCTGCTCCACTACGGAAGGTGACAGAGCAGAAGAAGCAGAATTAGTATTCGCTTTTCCTTCTAGCCTCTCTGCCTCGGGACCTGTGTTCAGAAGGAAGGGCTGTGGCTCCTGAGAGCAGCAGGGAACCCATCTCAGCCCTGCCAGGTTCAGGGCTGCTCCTCCGCCCCTGGTCCCGTTGGGTGCTCTGGGGTGTGGGGAGAATGGTGGAAATTGATCCGGGGCTCTGGAGAGCTGTCATGGTTTGACACCTGCATAATGCCAGTGCCCCCATGAAAATGTGATCCCTCCCTTGAATGCTGTGAAGTGGAACCTAGAATAGAGCAAAGCAGGCCCAAGCTTAATAACAGGAAAAAAAAACTTTATTAAACTACTACTACTAAAGAAAAGAGAAAACTAAAGAAGGGAAAAAAAAACCACACAAAGATCAAATGAAAACCTTGCAAAACATTCCTCCCCCCACCACCCAACTCCAACAAACCACAGTGAGACACAATCTGGACCCCAATCAGGTTTCCACCCTCCAAGCAATCGATACTCAGTCTATCGAGGGAACAGAGTCTCTCCTGTGCCACAGACCCCCCAAGAAACACAGCTCCACATCCTCTGTTTCCATGTCACACATGGCACCGCCCGGAGAAAAAGTTTGCCTTGGTGACCCTTCTCCTTTCCATGCACAGTGCTCTCACCACAATGCATGGATGGTCAGACTGCCTTTAGGATTTTTCCTTTCAAGGATGCCCTGCCAAGAGGGGAGAAAACAACAGTTCAGTTTTTCATTGTTTGGGACCACAGTCCCCCCCCATTTTCCCCTGGGGCCGAGGCCTCAAGAACAGAGATCTTCTTCTCTTCTCTTTCCTTTCCAGGGCAAGGGGGCGCCACCACAAACCCCCCAACCTTTTCTCTCTTCACTCCACTTTTGTCTTTTTCCCAGCTGAAGCAGGTCTCTTGACTCACTGGCATCCTCCCAAAACACAGTCCCTCTTGAAGGAGAAGATTTGGTTCAGGTTGTGGCTAACATGGAAAAGTCCAGCCAAAAGCCACTCCTTGTCCCCCTCCCCTCTAGAATTCTTCCTTCCAACATCCCAGGGTCCAAGGTATCCCTCTTCCTCTCTTTCAAACCGAGAAGGGGAAAGGAAAATTCACAAAGCTTTCATTTCTCAAGAAAGGGTTAAAAGTCCGAACTCCCAGGGATGGCTCGATGCCCGGACATCCAGCAACTCCCACACAACTGGGGACCTTGCAGCTCCCCCGGCTCCTCCTTCCTCGCGGTGGAATTGCTGACAGGACAGGACCGCCGCCGTCTCTTTCTCTCTCCCCCTCGGGAGAGAAACCGGGGGGTGGGGGGGGAAATGGAGAAATCCCAGATTTCTTCCACCCTTCCATCTGCAGGGGCCAGCCCGGTTCCAGTCCTTCCACCACCTTTGGGACCTACCTTTGTCAGGCCATGGGGGCTTCCCCTCCCCCACCCAGCTCGTGGCTGGGCAGGGGAGAGTTTGCACTGCACGCTGACCAGAACCAAAGAGAGCGAGTTCCCCTGGGAATTCTGCTTTCAACCCCTCTGTGTTCTCAGAGACGTGTCTACTTTCAATTGGTATATATCTAATTTGACCTCTTCCTTCCAGAAAAAATTATCTTTCCATGTCAAACCACGACAAGTGCACAAGGATATGTTCAGCTCCGGCTCTACATGAGGAGGCTCATTTCTTACAAAAGTTTCTCTGTTCTTGCAATTCATCCTTTTGGGTATTTGACAACATGCTGGGTGTTGAAGAATGGGTAGGGATGACTTTTCCATTTTTTGAAAAATCCCAAAGGAAATTTAATACTTTATATAAAAATGCAAAGACACTAAAGCAATCCCTAATATACATTTAATAGATGAATATTTAAGCACCTTGTATGAATCCGAAAGCACCGATTATGAGAAATGAACAATTCAAATATGCTGTCTTTCTGGTCTGGCCTTCAAAGCCCAAAAAACCCCATTTCTTCTGTGCCTACAGATCAATGATGAAATGAGCTGAATATGTGCTTTTCCTTCTGCTTACAACTATGCACCACAACTGAAACCAATGCTTTAACTCTTCAGTTACTTTTTGCCAATCAGTGCTTTCCTAGATCAATACTTTCTAAAAATTATATACATATATATATATATATACACACAGGGAATGCTTTAATTCCTAACCCTATACCAAAATTTTAAAAGAAAATTGCCTCAGCCAATAGTGTTGAACGATACTAACATCTGTTTAAACCTATTATAAAATCAGCTGAGTGCCATTTCATTACTTAAATTTACTTGACCATAAATCGTTTCCTTAAGTGCTCCTTTTAATGGGAATACGTGGCATTGAATGCTACCTAGGAATATAGCTTTGAGAAAGATATATAGATAATTCAGCGAGACATTTCTGCTCACTGCCATTGCATCCACCAAGTAGCTAAAAGTCTAGCCAAAAATGAGAACCAAAAAACATCGGTCTAAAATTTATGGCCATCTTGTAATTCAATAATTTTATTTGTGTCTGTTGAAGAATGATCTTTGAGTTTAATTTTGACAACTCAAGTAGGTTTCGTTAAAAACCGAAATCGAAAAATCACTTTATCAGGCTAATACTAATGTTTTCGTTTTTTTTATTAAGACCAAGCCACATCAAAATTAGGGGCTACATTGAACCTTGTTTATTACTACCTCTACCTAAATATGGCAATATTAGGACATCTTGAAATATGACTGAGGAAGCAGATAAATAATACAATAAAGACAAAGATGAAAAACCAAAATTAAGGATTCATATCCACACAGATGTACAACTTTTAACACACAGATGACCTCAGTTCAGTTTGGTCGTCTGAGTTTTCTCTTTCGTGGCACAATGAATTTACTCTCCCACTGTTCACCTGAGATCTGCCTGTGCCTCTTTATTACTTTTGTATAACAGAAGTAATTTTCTTTCCTCCCTTATGTCCAATCTTTAAATCTCTGGACAGTTGCATTCCTCTTCAGTGTAACATAGGATTATACTGCTGTGATTGAAGGAAGCTACAACACAGTTGTACTGCCAACAGCTCAAAGATGGTAACCAACTTCAGACATTCAAAAACACCTTCCTTCAAAAGCCTCCAGATACTACTTCTAATGAAACCTTACAGCACTAAATGCAGCAGTTTGTTAATGTAGCAGTTATTGCCAAAGAACATTGCTTTCTTTGGATGTGTGCACAACCTGCTACTCTTTCCATCTTCTGAGGGATAAAGTCATGACATTTTCCCCAAAGCGTCCACCAGAGTCTGGCCTGAGAAATTGAATCCCTCTCACCCCAAGCAGGCTGTGTTTCTTTTTCCCTGTACAACACACACTGGCCACAAGAATTGCAAAGCTTATGGCTTTAGCACATTGCCCCCAAATCAATGACTACAGGGAGATGAAAACAATGAGCTTCTGACTGCTCCAATCAAGAGCCTTATTTCCACCTTTTAAACAACATCTCTGTCTATCAGCACAGTGCAGACAGAAGAGCAGATAGACTATATTTAAATCAATCCAAACTTTATTTAAAATTGAATTCATCTAAAATGAAACTATATGCAGGAAGAACTATATACATAAAGAAGCAAATCTCTACGCTGCCTACTGTCCAAGATCCACCTCAGTCTGTCCTGAGAAGAGAAGAACTCATATATAAATGGGATGGTATAGTTCTGGAGTAAGTTCCACCTGGCAGATTGGGCACCTGCCGAGAATCTCCAGGGCAGCAGGGAGGCACTCGCTGCAGAAGACATGGCCACACAGGGTTGCCAGAATCAGTCGTCCACTTTGCATCATCTGGAAGAATGAAAATCACAACATGTATTAGGAGGAAAGAATTTCAGTTTGCTGCTCAACTTGCACCAGGCAAATGAGACTTTGAGCATCTGGAATCAAAATAACAAGAGACTCTCAGATCGGCCAGTGTCACTTCACCAAGAAGTGACTCATGGAGCTTCACAGCAAGGGCTGTGCTTCCAGCCAGCTGCCCACAGCATCCCACATCCCCACAGTATCCCAGTCTTGTGCAACTCCCCTTCTTGCTTTCTCCTCCCACCTAGCAGAAAGGATCACAATAGGTGGATCCTTACCTCTGAGTAAGAATCCATGCAAATTGGACACTTAATGACACCTCCTTGCTGTGCACTAGAGGAAACAGAACCAGAGAGCACATGCAGCTGTAAAGATCACCACACTTCAACATTTATTGATCCATAAAATCTCACATCTTCATACAACTGCACGGATTAGCCATGACACATTTCCTTTGAAGAACCCTGCTGTCTTTAAGTCTCTGCTGCATTTAATGAGCATATGGGGGGGGTCTCCCTGCTCTGAGGGAAAGCGTGTCCTGGTTTTCACTAGGAGAAAAGTGCAGTCAGTCACCTTGCTCTGGGCTTTGATGCAAGTAATCCCCATTCTTTGCCATACCCTCACACTCATCTCTAAGGTTCTGTGCAAAGTTGTACATCTGCCTTGGGCTGCCTTTTTCTCCCCAAATGCAAATGGCATCATGTGATCATCATGCAACATGGGAGAAGGAGGGAAATACATAGAGTATGGGAAGGCCTCAAAGATAAACCAGGCATACCTGTGTAACTTAGTCCTATACAGAAAACAAAAAAAAGGGCACAAAATTTCATGTTTGTTAGGGCGTGAGCCATACATACTCGGAAAGTGCAGCTCCCTCCTCTGCTGCTCCCTGTTCTGCAGGGGCCGAGTCAGGCACAGATGCACCATTAGCTCCTGTTCCATTACCAGAGCCATCCACCTGTTCATGTCTGTTCAGGGTGGCCCTTCTCCTTTGCTGTTGATAATCTGTAAGTTTCATAACTTATATCAGATACAAAATCAAAACATATGTGAAAGATTTCTTAAGGAAGGATGATCTTTGTATTGCTGTATTTGAGCATTCTGCACTATCAAACCAAATCACCTGGGAGATTTATTCCATTAAATAGACAGCAACTAACAAACAAGCTCTGAGTGATGCCCAGGTGGCAGAGAAACAAACTCCTTGTTGGTAGAATTGCCTTGGAAAGGTTCAGGGCTTGACATGCTTGAAGGAGCTCAGATTTGGGGAAGGGTTAACAAAGCCTGGGGAGAAGGACGCCCACTGAGAGTGGACGCAAAAAATGCAGAATTGAGGGGCCAAAAGGACATCTGGCACAACTCCCAAGATAAGGAAGAAACTACGAAAGCCAACTCTCCTGAAAGCAGCTCTGACTGGTAGAAAATAATTCCTGCCAGGGGGAGATTGCAGCCCCCAACTCATGGAGCAGCAACTCAAGACATCTCCCCAGCCCAAAAGAAGAGGGAGACTGAGCCATGGACTGAGTGGACTAATTAAGGTGAGAAGAAAGACAGTCATTAACCAAAAGAAGACAGAACACGAGCTAAGGAGATAACCATGTCACTTGTAATGCTAATTTCTTTGTTTGATAACATCTATAAATAATAGAAGTTATTTTGATAGTGGCTGTGTCTGATTTGTGAAATACCACTGAGCACCCAGACTGGTGAAACACTGAAATGAACAACCAATGTCTCTCTCAAGTGTATGATTATTTACCTGTCACACCCCAGTAACCAATCCTATTTTTGTGGACAACATATTGAGCAAGTCACAGGGAGAACCATTCTTAATGGCCTGCTCTGTAACAGCAAAAGGGTCAAGAAATGCTTTTTAACTCTCAGAAACCGCAGGCAGCCATGACCTCTGCAACTCCAGTGTCCATGTAACACTAATCAATCACTAATCAATCAAAACTGCAGAAAGTGTTACCAAATTAAAGTTCCTTCTGCATAAGTATTCAGCTACAACTTTTATTGCAGGGATTTCCCACTGTGACTGACAGAGGCCACCACACACACATTGCATCCGTTCTCTAAGACACTGGCCAGGGGGCTTTAGCCCTGTCCCTTGCCTTTTGCTAAGAGCAGTTTCAATCCCTGCTGCTCAACTTTCTTGGGAAAGTACAACAAAACTAGCTATCACATTTTAGATAAAAGTCCATTACCTACTGTGAAACATCAACTCACCTTCAAGAAGCTTCCATCGATGCACATGGGAAGGGAGAGAAAAGAAGATACAATTAGATTTGGTGAGCCCCCCTGGTGCTGCACACAAACCCCAGCTCAGAAAGCAGTTACAGCAGAGGAGGGGAGCAAGGGTAGGGCATCACCCTCGAACTTTGCCTAAGAGCATTCAAAGCAGTAGCACAAAGAGCCGCTGCCCTGAAAAGCAAAGAAGTGGGTGCTGCTGATTCTGCTCTCATTGCTGCAACAGGGTACAAACAGGGGCAGCTTAGGAGCCCCTGAACACCCTCCTCCCCTGTTCCTGTTCCCTAGTTGGATTTGACCTGGCGCTCTTTATTTCCCTCATTCTCCCAAAACTGGCAAATTCTGCTATGATAACCTTAACACTTCCCCTTAGATGGACAGTTGCGAAAGAAAGGAAGCCACCACATCAATTTGGGAGTAATTAATTCTATCAGTCAATGCTAGAACCACAAGGTACACACAGATCTGCCAGCGCCATTCTGGCAAGGGCTTCTTCCTCTACGGACACCACCAAGGAGGGACTTGGAGGGATGGGCAAACTGGCGTTTCCCAGCAAGGGCTGTGCTTCCAGCCAGCTGCCCATAGCACCCTTCTAGAACAACTGAGTTGTGCAGCTCCCTTGTTGTCCCTTCCCCTCCCACTAATCTGAAAGGACAACAACAGGTGGATCCTTACCTGTGAGTAACAACTCATGCAAATCACGCAGAGGAGACTACCAGAGGGCCTTGTGTTATAGAGAACAGATGCAGAAAGAACATGCAGCCGTTAATTTCACCATGCATGACAGGTTATTGATAGAGAAATGCCAGAAAGTAAAACATCCCTTCTTCTGATTTAGCAACATCCCAGCCCCATTTCAATTACTTTCATATACTTCAGCCTCTTCAGTGTTACTACAGTGTTACTGAAAGATACATTCAATTAGGATTTCATGAACAGAAAAGCCATAAAGCTTGGCAGAAACCTGTTTTCTACCATATATCAGAAATTATACTTTGAAGAGACACTTTATCTGTCACATACCTTTCAATGTCTTGTGCTTCCTCTTCATTCTCATCTGCCAGTACTTCAGCGGCATTCTCTGCTGCTCTGGAATCAAGTGGGTCTTGCCGGCTCTGCTCCCAGAATGGGGTAAAAATGGAGACAGATTAGGAGGTGCCTGAATCTTCCTGAACAACCTGCTCTCCTGTATCAGTTGCCTAAGTGAATTCGGCACGGACTCTTTTCTTTCCCTCTTTCTCCCCCAAAAGGCTCAATCATTAGTCTAAAGATTTTGTCTCAGATGGACAGATGCTAAACAACAGAAACCACAACAGGAGTTTGCAGCACAGAATTCCAGTTTGCTTCTCTACTGGTGCCAGGCAAACTGGACTTGGACTATGTGCAGTCTGTCACTCAATGCTATAGAACTATAAGGAACACACAGATCTGCCAGTACCATCCTGGCAAGGGCTTCTCCCTCTATGGACACCACCAAGAAAGGACTTGGAGGGATGGGCAAGTTGGAGCTTCTCAGCAAGGGCTGTGGATCCTCACCTCTGCATTGTCATCCTCACAAGTCGGAAGACGCAGGAGACATGCCAACCATGCACTAGAGGGAGCAGAACCAGAAGAACATGCAGCTGTCAATTTCACAGAGCACAGAGGGCTCCCACAACATAAAATTGCAAAAATAGAAATAACCCCTCATTCTGATTTGGCAACATCCCAACCCAGAAACACAGTCAGTGAAAGAGCTTTTATGTACTGCGAGCACTACAGTGTATCTCAAAGCATAACGTAAGAGAAAGTCAGTAATGACTTCCTGATTGGAGAAGAAAGGTTCCTCCGGCATTTTGTGGGTTTTTAGAGTTTTCTTTCTGTTACTTCTCTTCCAGACAGGCCACTACGTGTCAAGTCAGAATTCTCCAGGCTGAATCAAGTCGAATTCAAAAGTGTGGCAAAAACCTGATTCTATCATGTATCAGAAATTACACTTTGTAGAGACACTTCACCAGTCACATACTCATCGTTATGTCTTGGTTCCTCTTCACTGTCACTTGCCCGAAGCTCAGCTGAATTCTCTGTGTTGCTGGAGCCAAGTGGGTGCTGCTGGCTCTGCTCCTGGTCCTGCACCTGTGAGCTGTCACCCTCCCTCACTGAAGGACTAGCAGGACCTGGTGGCCATGCACTAGAGCGAACCAGAAAGAACATGCAGCCATTTGAACATGGAGCCAATAATCTCACTGCAGACAGAGAGTTACCAACATGTAATACCTATTCTGATTAAGCAAAATCCCAGCCCAGCACCACAACTGTTCCCCGAGCCACTATGTACTGCAAGCATTTCAGCATATATCATGCCACACTGTAACAAATATTAAACCGTGACATCATGAAAAGAAAAGGAAGGTTTCAGCTGGATTTTGCTATGTGTCTTTTGGGGTTCTTTTGCTTACTTCTCTGCCAGACAGGCCACTATATTGCAGGTCTGAAGTTTCTGCACCGACTTCAGCAGAACCCAGAATCTTGGAAAAACCTGTTCCTACTCTATATCAGAAATTAAAATTTAGAGAGATATTTTACTCTCACATACCCACTATCTCCTGGTTCCTCTTCATCATGGGTTGTCAGTGGACCAGCTGAATTCTCTGACGGTCTGGAAAGATGTGAGTCCTGCTGGTTCTGCTCCCTGGACTGCAGTGGGGTAAAAATGAAAACAGAGTAGGAACCACTTGAAACAACTCTATCCTGCTTCCCTCTATCAGTTCCCTGATTGGATTTGGGCTAGAAGCTTTTCTTTTGCTTGTTAGCCCCAAAAAGGGCCACTTCTGCAGTCCCAGCCCTAAACACTTCATGTTGGATGAACAGCTGCTGAAGAATGGAAACCAAAACAGAAATTTGTGTGTAAAGAATTCCAGTTTGCTACTCTATTTCTCTATCCAGGCAAATTGGACATGGACTATGTGAAATCTGCTACTTCCTGCTAGAACTACAAAGAACACAGAGATCTGACAGTGTCATGCTGGCAGGGATTTCTCCCTCTATAGACATCACCAAGAAGGGACTTGGAGGGATGGGCAAGTTGGAGCTTCCCAGCAAGGGCTGTGCTTCCAGGCAGCTGCCCATAGCACCCATCTAAAACAACTGAGTTGTGCAGCTCCCCTTTTGTCCCTTTTCCTCCCACAAACCACAAAGGACAAGAACATGTGGATCCTCACCTCTGAGTCCTCATCTGACCAATATGGAGGATCAAAATCAAATAGATAGTAACTAGAGAGAGCAGAACCACAAGAAAAAAACAGCCATTAATTTCACTGCACATCAAGGGTTACTAACAGAGAAAAAACTGGTACTTAAAACATCCCCTCTTCTGATTAAGCAACATCCCAGCCCAGAAACACAATCATTCCAAGATTTTTTGTGGACGGTGTGCCCAGCCATCCTCTTCCATTGGATGTTAGATGGACAGCTCCTAAGAAGCTAAGGCTTCACAAACAGACAAGAAAGGCTTCTGCTGGATTTTGCTGGGCTTATTTTAATTCTCTTCCAGGTAGGCCACTAGATGCCAGGTCTGAAGTATTTGCAAAGAGTTAGGCAGAACCCAAAAGCTTGGCAAAAACCTCTTTTGACCACTTATCTGAAATTAGAGTTTTGATAGACACTTTCACTCGCACATACCCATCATATGCTCTAGGTTCCTCTTCATCATTCCTTGCCAGTGGCTCGGCTGGATTCTCTGATGCTCTGGGAAGATGTGGCTGCTGCTGGCTCTGCTGCTTGTCCTGAAATGGGGTAGAAATGGAACCACCACTTAGGAACCACCTGAACGCTGTACTTCCTGCGTCCCTATTTCCATTCCCTAATTGGATTTGGGATGGAGCTATTTCTTTCTCTCTTTCTCCCCCAAACTGGCAATTTCACCTGTGATAGCCTGAACACTACTTATTATCTATATGAACAGCTGCTGAAGGGGGAAATACCCTGTACCCAGCCCTGCTCTTGCATTTGGTGCATGTGGAGCTGGGTCATGCAAATTCTGCTGTAAACTTTGGGGCCTTTTCTTTGCCAAAGTTCAGGAACAACCCCGTCAGGATATAACGCCCGTGCTATGTTTGCTGCATGTTTCTGTTTTGCACAGCAGCAGTGGCAACCCAAATTTGAGCAGATACACTGCACTGTGGGCTGCACCCAAGCATATTCTTACCAAATAGTAGGGGAAAATGAAAAAGTACCAAATGTGACCCTTTTAAAGACTTCTTGGAATAAGAAACCAAATTATTGTGTACCGTAGTCAGCCACACTTGCATTTTACACCTCAGTGACAGAGGTACCTTAAACTGATGTTGCAGCTAAAACACTTCTTCCTTGGGAAGTCAAAGACTTCCTGTGCTCTCCTTTAAATCACAGAAGGAACAACCTCTTAGGCTGCTCACCCACTCTCTGCAAGCACTTCTCAGGCACGCTGATGTGTTCATGAGCATGTTTGGGGCTGACTGGGAACTGCTGACTAAACTGTGGCAAATCAGAGCCATCATTCAACGTTTGAGGCCAGGGTACTCGGTAAGATTTCAGAAGACAGGCAAGAAAACTAATTTGAATGCAAGATGGAGAGGAGTGTGCCAGTCATTACTTACCACAGGAGACTCATCATCACTGATAGTGATGACTTCAGGCTCAGAAGAGTCACGTGTGGGATCTATGACTTCTCCACCAGCTGAAAAGAGAGAACATTAGAACCATGGTCAGAGATTGCAGAGGAATGCAATGGGCTTCCACTGTAGAACAGGCTGTGGCTGGATTCCCCGTGCCCTCAGGTTCAGGAATGCGTCCGACATTTCACTCAAGCTTTGCCCTCAACAGTGCACAGGGAGCAGGGCAGACCCTGTGCAAAACAAGCGGAAGGGCAGCTGAGCTCCTCACAGGTTCTATTGGATGACTACAGATGACAGGGCGTTCACATCAACAGGTGATTCATTTCATATAGAACAAACTAAACCAAACAAACCACAGCAATTTTACTAATTTTCTGGCACCATGCTGTAGATTGGTTCCTTGAAGAATGGGACAGAGCTAATGACAGGTTTTCCACGTCTCCATCCAGCTTGGGAGATCTCAAACTCAGCTTGCCACCCTCCACTGTGGCAGCTGCAGTGACTGCCAGCTCATCAGAACACACGTTCAGGTGTTTGAGCAGCACTGGAGGACCTTTCCTACACAGCTCATCTGCCACTTGCAGCCACTAAGAGCAGCAATAACAAGCAGCAGCAATAATGATCTCAGTCACAAACCAAAACCGTGTTCAGAAGGCTTGCTGTTTAGGGATGCCATACCAGGAGCTTCCCCAATCCCAAGGTTTCCCTTCCTCCCCAGTAAAGGGCCTAGAAACTGGCAAAAGCACATGGCCAGATGGTCTTCCACCCTCCAGAAGCCGCTTCTGTTCTTACCAGGCTCAGAAGCAGGTGTGCCACTTTCCTCAAGGTCTGTTGGCTCCGTCTGCGAAGTTCCACCTGCGCTGGAGGGCAGCAGCCGGCTCCGTTTCCGAGCTGGTCTGGAATCAACTGCTCCTCCAGGGCGCTTTCGCTGACGCTGACAGGGAACATAGCTTTAGCATTTTCTCTGCCACTAATATTAACATGGCCCTTGGGCTTTGCAACACCAATGGCAGCACACAAGGATTCAGAAAACACTCCTGCAAAGGCTGGAATACACACCAAATGCTGCTATGGGCCATTCCCACCCCACTACATCACATCAGGGAAAAGACAGCACCCCTGATCTCTGACAAGCTACCTCCCCGAGAAAGAGCCTGTCCCAATGGCTTGAAAATGAGCACACCAGTTCCCAATTTCAGCAGGTTGCTGCTCACACCGTAAGCATTTCTGCACTACTGCTAACACTCACAGAGATCCAAAACCTTCCCAATTCCAGAACATCAAGTACATGAAGATTTCAAAGGCTTCTGTTCCTCTGCATTTGCTACAAACTCTTGAAATGCTTTCTAGGCCTACCCTGGAAAACGCTTCAAGAATCAGATTTGCATGGAGTTGCAAAGTACTTACTGAGCTCATGGTGTTTGGTGATCAAAAACAACCACCAAAATAAGCGGGACAAACTCCAAAAAAGGAATGCCAGGGATGTGATCAATCCCTTCGGTTCCTTTTGGCAGCCCACTGCAGATCTTTCGGCGTGCTCTTCCAAACCTATCATAAAAGTAGAGGCGAGATTATCCATTTGGATTGCCAGTTTTCTTGAACACTCCCATGCCCTAAGACTCCCATTCCCAAGTCTCCAGTTCCTGTCCAAAGCTAGAGGCAAAGTCCATGACTCTGGTACTTGAGCCCACCTGCAGCCCATCCTGCAGCCCGGAGAGCCTCTCAGCATCAGAAGCCTTTCCAAGAATTGTCTGCACTCACCTGTACGGTCAGTCCAGAGTTTGGCTCGCAAAAGTCAGCAAATCGCTCTCTAATCCCTTGTGGGGTGGAGAAGAGGGATGCTCTGCGTCTGCTGCGCAGCAGAGAATCCCTCAACTGGCTCAACAGACTCCGTGCCAACAGAACATGGAACCAGGAGTGCCCCTGGCAACCGGTGGCAACGTTCCATGCCCAGGGAACTGATGGCCGCAGTGCTCACCCACGGAGTTCCAGAAGGCCATGGAGGCAGCTCAGCCATCGCCTGCTGCTGCTGCCGCCCCCCAGGTCAGGGCGCTCAGGGCCCTGCCCAGCCCGGCCTGGAGCGGCCCATGGACAGGGCAGCCACAGCTTCTCTGGGCAGCCCGTTCCAATGTCTCACCGCCCCCTCAGCTCTGCCAAACACCCGATCCCAATCTCCCCTTCTCGTCTGAAGCCCTTCCCCTTCCCCATGGCTCTCTGCCCCCTTTGGGCACCGCAAGGCCGCAGTGAGGCCTCCCCGCTCCCGGCTGCTCCCCAGGCTGGACAGCCCCGGCTCTCCCAGCCTGGCCAGGGGACAGGTGCTCCAGGCCCCCACACCTCCCTACGGCTCCTCCGGCCCTGCTCCACAGGCACATCCTGCTGGGCTGGGCACAGCTGGGCACAGCTGGGCACAGCTCCGCACGTGGGGCAGGGCAGGGGCAGAGCAGGGGCAGAGCTGCACCTCCCGCGCCCTCAGCCTGAGCAAGCCGAGCATCACTGGAGCCTTTCTGCGGCTAAAGAAACCCCATCACACCACACCTCCCCAAGTCAGAAAGAAATTTAAACCCTTCCTTAACCCTCCTCCTTCTGGTCTATGAGTCTGTTGCTGTTTTAACTCTTATCCGAGTGTTTGAACTTTAACCCTAATAAACAGCCATTAAAACAGAATCAAAATTTGTTGGGTTTTTTCCCAGACTGTGGAAAGTCTAACAATTCAGATCATTATTTCAAGTCTTTGAAGTCTTGACATTTTCAGGGGTCCAATGCTCCTCTACCAGCGATTCCCAGCAGCACTGAGTAGTTTTGCTTTGCTCCCGGGGACAGCACCTTCCTCCTGAGGCCCTGCTCCACTACGGAAGGTGACAGAGCAGAAGAAGCAGAATTAGTATTCGCTTTTCCTTCTAGCCTCTCTGCCTCGGGACCTGTGTTCAGAAGGAAGGGCTGTGGCTCCTGAGAGCAGCAGGGAACCCATCTCAGCCCTGCCAGGTTCAGGGCTGCTCCTCCGCCCCTGGTCCCGTTGGGTGCTCTGGGGTGTGGGGAGAATGGTGGAAATTGATCCGGGGCTCTGGAGAGCTGTCATGGTTTGACACCTGCATAATGCCAGTGCCTCTATGAAAATGTGATCCCTCCCTTGAATGCTGTGAAGTGGAACCTAGAATAGAGCAAAGCAGGCCCAAGCTTAATAACAGGAAAAAAAAACTTTATTAAACTACTACTACTAAAGAAAAGAGAAAACTAAAGAAGGGAAAAAAAAACCACACAAAGATCAAATGAAAACCTTGCAAAACATTCCTCCCCCCACCACCCAACTCCAACAAACCACAGTGAGACACAATCTGGACCCCAATCAGGTTTCCACCCTCCAAGCAATCGATACTCAGTCTATCGAGGGAACAGAGTCTCTCCTGTGCCACAGACCCCCCAAGAAACACAGCTCCACATCCTCTGTTTCCATGTCACACATGGCACCGCCCGGAGAAAAAGTTTGCCTTGGTGACCCTTCTCCTTTCCATGCACAGTGCTCTCACCACAATGCATGGATGGTCAGACTGCCTTTAGGATTTTTCCTTTCAAGGATGCCCTGCCAAGAGGGGAGAAAACAACAGTTCAGTTTTTCATTGTTTGGGACCACAGTCCCCCCCCATTTTCCCCTGGGGCCGAGGCCTCAAGAACAGAGATCTTCTTCTCTTCTCTTTCCTTTCCAGGGCAAGGGGGCGCCACCACAAACCCCCCAACCTTTTCTCTCTTCACTCCACTTTTGTCTTTTTCCCAGCTGAAGCAGGTCTCTTGACTCACTGGCATCCTCCCAAAACACAGTCCCTCTTGAAGGAGAAGATTTGGTTCAGGTTGTGGCTAACATGGAAAAGTCCAGCCAAAAGCCACTCCTTGTCCCCCTCCCCTCTAGAATTCCTCCTTCCAACATCCCAGGGTCCAAGGTATCCCTCTTCCTCTCTTTCAAACCGAGAAGGGGAAAGGAAAATTCACAAAGCTTTCATTTCTCAAGAAAGGGTTAAAAGTCCGAACTCCCAGGATGGCTCAATGCCCGGACATCCAGCAACTCCCACACAACTGGGCACCTTGCAGCTCCCCCCGCTCCTCCTTCCTCGCGGTGGAATTGCTGACAGGACAGGACCGCCGCCGTCTCTTTCTCTCTCCCCCTCGGGAGAGAAACCGGGGGGTGGGGGGGGAAATGGAGAAATCCCAGATTTCTTCCACCCTTCCATCTGCAGGGGCCAGCCCAGTTCCAGTCCTTCCACCACCCTTGGGGCCTACCTTTCAGGCCATGGGGGCTTCCCCTCCCCCACCCAGCTCGTGGCTGGGCAGGGGAGAGTTTGCACTGCACGCTGACCAGAACCAAAGAGAGCGAGTTCCCCTGGGAATTCTGCTTTCAACCCCTCTGTGTTCTCAGAGGCGTGTCTACCTTCAATTGGTCAATATCTAATTTGACCTCTTCCTTCCAGAAAAAATTATCTTTCCATGTCAAACCACGACAAGTGCACAAGGATATGTTCAGCTCCGGCTCTACATGAGGAGGCTCATTTCTTACAAAAGTTTCTCTGTTCTTGCAATTCATCCTTTTGGGTATTTGACAACATGCTGGGTGTTGAAGAATGGGTAGGGATGACTTTTCCATTTTTTGAAAAATCCCAAAGGAAATTTAATACTTTATATAAAAATGCAAAGACACTAAAGCAATCCCTAATATACATTTAATAGATGAATATTTAAGCACCTTGTATGAATCCGAAAGCACCGATTATGAGAAATGAACAATTCAAATATGCTGTCTTTCTGGTCTGGCCTTCAAAGCCCAAAAAACCCCATTTCTTCTGTGCCTACAGATCAATGATGAAATGAGCTGAATATGTGCTTTTCCTTCTGCTGACAACTATGCACCACAACTGAAACCAATGCTTTAACTCTTCAGTTACTTTTTGCCAATCAGTGCTTTCCTAGATCAATACTTTCTAAAAATTATATACATATATATATATATATACACAGGGAATGCTTTAATTCCTAACCCTATACCAAAATTTTAAAAGAAAATTGCCTCAGCCAATAGTGTTGAACGATACTAACATCTGTTTAAACCTATTATAAAATCAGCTGAGTGCCATTTCATTACTTAAATTTACTTGACCATAAATCGTTTCCTTAAGTGCTCCTTTTAATGGGAATACGTGGCATTGAATGCTACCTAGGAATATAGCTTTGAGAAAGATATATAGATAATTCAGCGAGACATTTCTGCTCACTGCCATTGCATCCACCAAGTAGCTAAAAGTCTAGCAAAAAATGAGAACCAAAAAACATCGGTCTAAAATTTATGGCCATCTTGTAATTAAATAATTTTATTTGTGTCTGTTGAAGAATGATCTTTGAGTTTAATTTTGACAACTCAAGTAGGTTTCGTTAAAAACGGAAATCGAAAAATCACTTTATCAGGCTAATACTAATGTTTTCGTTTTTTTTATTAAGACCAAGCCACATCAAAATTAGGGGCTACATTGAACCTTGTTTATTACTACCTCTACCTAAATATGGCAATATTAGGACATCTTGAAATATGACTGAGGAAGCAGATAAATAATACAATAAAGACAAAGATGAAAAACCAAAATTAAGGATTCATATCCACACAGATGTACAACTTTTAACACACAGATGACCTCAGTTCAGTTTGGTCGTCTGAGTTTTCTCTTTCGTGGCACAATGAATTTACTCTCCCACTGTTCACCTGAGATCTGCCTGTGCCTCTTTATTACTTTTGTATAACAGAAGTAATTTTCTTTCCTCCCTTATGTCCAATCTTTAAATCTCTGGACAGTTGCATTCCTCTTCAGTGTAACATAGGATTATACTGCTGTGATTGAAGGAAGCTACAACACAGTAGTACTGCCAACAGCTCAAAGATGGTAACCAACTTCAGACATTCAAAAACACCTTCCTTCAAAAGCCTCCAGATACTACTTCTAATGAAACCTTACAGCACTAAATGCAGCAGTTTGTTAATGTAGCAGTTATTGCCAAAGAACATTGCTTTCTTTGGATGTGTGCACAACCTGCTACTCTTTCCATCTTCTGAGGGATAAAGTCATGACATTTTCCCCAAAGCGTCCACCAGAGTCTGGCCTGAGAAATTGAATCCCTCTCACCCCAAGCAGGCTGTGTTTCTTTTTCCCTGTACAACACACACTGGCCACAAGAATTGCAAAGCTTATGGCTTTAGCACATTGCCCCCAAATCAATGACTACAGGGAGATGAAAACAATGAGCTTCTGACTGCTCCAATCAAGAGCCTTATTTCCACCTTTTAAACAACATCTCTGTCTATCAGCACAGTGCAGACAGAAGAGCAGATAGACTATATTTAAATCAATCCAAACTTTATTTAAAATTGAATTCATCTAAAATGAAACTATATGCAGGAAGAACTATATACATAAAGAAGCAAATCTCTACGCTGCCTATTGTCCAAGATCCACCTCAGTCTGTCCTGAGAAGAGAAGAACTCATATATAAATGGGATGGTATAGTTCTGGAGTAAGTTCCACCTGGCAGATTGGGCACCTGCCGAGAATCTCCAGGGCAGCAGGGAGGCACTCGCTGCAGAAGACATGGCCACACAGGGTTGCCAGAATCAGTCGTCCACTTTGCATCATCTAGAAGAATGAAAATCACAACATGTATTAGGAGGAAAGAATTTCAGTTTGCTGCTCAACTTGCACCAGGCAAATGAGACTTTGAGCATCTGGAATCAAAATAACAAGAGACTCTCAGATCGGCCAGTGTCACTTCACCAAGAAGTGACTCATGGAGCTTCACAGCAAGGGCTGTGCTTCCAGCCAGCTGCCCACAGCATCCCACATCCCCACAGTATCCCAGTCTTGTGCAACTCCCCTTCTTGCTTTCTCCTCCCACCTAGCAGAAAGGATCACAATAGGTGGATCCTTACCTCTGAGTAAGAATCCATGCAAATTGGACACTTAATGACACCTCCTTGCTGTGCACTAGAGGAAACAGAACCAGAGAGCACATGCAGCTGTAAAGATCACCACACTTCAACATTTATTGATCCATAAAATCTCACATCTTCATACAACTGCACGGATTAGCCATGACACATTTCCTTTGAAGAACCCTGCTGTCTTTAAGTCTCTGCTGCATTTAATGAGCATATGGGGGGGGTCTCCCTGCTCTGAGGGAAAGGGTGTCCTGGTTTTCACTAGGAGAAAAGTGCAGTCAGTCACCTTGCTCTGGGCTTTGATGCAAGTAATCCCCATTCTTTGCCATACCCTCACACTCATCTCTAAGGTTCTGTGCAAAGTTGTACATCTGCCTTGGGCTGCCTTTTTCTCCCCAAATGCAAATGGCATCATGTGATCATCATGCAACATGGGAGAAGGAGGGAAATACATAGAGTATGGGAAGGCCTCAAAGATAAACCAGGCATACCTGTGTAACTTAGTCCTATACAGAAAACAAAAAAAAGGGCACAAAATTTCATGTTTGTTAGGGCGTGAGCCATACATACTCGGAAAGTGCAGCTCCCTCCTCTGCTGCTCCCTGTTCTGCAGGGGCCGAGTCAGGCACAGATGCACCATTAGCTCCTGTTCCATTACCAGAGCCATCCACCTGTTCATGTCTGTTCAGGGTGGCCCTTCTCCTTTGCTGTTGATAATCTGTAAGTTTCATAACTTATATCAGATACAAAATCAAAACATATGTGAAAGATTTCTTAAGGAAGGATGATCTTTGTATTGCTGTATTTGAGCATTCTGCACTATCAAACCAAATCACCTGGGAGATTTATTCCATTAAATAGACAGCAACTAACAAACAAGCTCTGAGTGATGCCCAGGTGGCAGAGAAACAAACTCTTTGTTGGTAGAATTGCCTTGGAAAGGTTCAGGGCTTGACATGCTTGAAGGAGCTCAGATTTGGGGAAGGGTTAACAAAGCCTGGGGAGAAGGACGCCCACTGAGAGTGGACGCAAAAAATGCAGAATTGAGGGGCCAAAAGGACATCTGGCACAACTCCCAAGATAAGGAAGAAACTACGAAAGCCAACTCTCCTGAAAGCAGCTCTGACTGGTAGAAAATAATTCCTGCCAGGGGGAGATTGCAGCCCCCAACTCATGGAGCAGCAACTCAAGACATCTCCCCAGCCCAAAAGAAGAGGGAGACTGAGCCATGGACTGAGTGGACTAATTAAGGTGAGAAGAAAGACAGTCATTAACCAAAAGAAGACAGAACACGAGCTAAGGAGATAACCATGTCACTTGTAATGCTAATTTCTTTGTTTGATAACATCTATAAATAATAGAAGTTATTTTGATAGTGGCTGTGTCTGATTTGTGAAATACCACTGAGCACCCAGACTGGTGAAACACTGAAATGAACAACCAATGTCTCTCTCAAGTGTATGATTATTTACCTGTCACACCCCAGTAACCAATCCTATTTTTGTGGACAACATATTGAGCAAGTCACAGGGAGAACCATTCTTAATGGCCTGCTCTGTAACAGCAAAAGGGTCAAGAAATGCTTTTTAACTCTCAGAAACCACAGGCAGCCATGACCTCTGCAACTCCAGTGTCCATGTAACACTAATCAATCACTAATCAATCAAAACTGCAGAAAGTGTTACCAAATTAAAGTTCCTTCTGCATAAGTATTCAGCTACAACTTTTATTGCAGGGATTTCCCACTGTGACTGACAGAGGCCACCACACACACATTGCATCCGTTCTCTAAGACACTGGCCAGGGGGCTTTAGCCCTGTCCCTTGCCTTTTGCTAAGAGCAGTTTCAATCCCTGCTGCTCAACTTTCTTGGGAAAGTACAACAAAACTAGCTATCACATTTTAGATAAAAGTCCATTACCTACTGTGAAACATCAACTCACCTTCAAGAAGCTTCCATCGATGCACATGGGAAGGGAGAGAAAAGAAGATACAATTAGATTTGGTGAGCCCCCCTGGTGCTGCACACAAACCCCAGCTCAGAAAGCAGTTACAGCAGAGGAGGGGAGCAAGGGTAGGGCATCACCCTCGAACTTTGCCTAAGAGCATTCAAAGCAGTAGCACAAAGAGCCGCTGCCCTGAAAAGCAAAGAAGTGGGTGCTGCTGATTCTGCTCTCATTGCTGCAACAGGGTACAAACAGGGGCAGCTTAGGAGCCCCTGAACACCCTCCTCCCCTGTTCCTCTTCCCTAGTTGGATTTGACCTGGCGCTCTTTATTTCCCTCATTCTCCCAAAACTGGCAAATTCTGCTATGATAACCTTAACACTTCCCCTTAGATGAACAGTTGCGAAAGAAAGGAAGCCACCACATCAATTTGGGAGTAATTAATTCTATCAGTCAATGCTAGAACCACAAGGTACACACAGATCTGCCAGCGCCATTCTGGCAAGGGCTTCTTCCTCTACGGAAACCACCAAGGAGGGACTTGGAGGGATGGGCAAACTGGCGTTTCCCAGCAAGGGCTGTGCTTCCAGCCAGCTGCCCATAGCACCCTTCTAGAACAACTGAGTTGTGCAGCTCCCTTGTTGTCCCTTCCCCTCCCACTAATCTGAAAGGACAACAACAGGTGGATCCTTACCTGTGAGTAACAACTCATGCAAATCACGCAGAGGAGACTACCAGAGGGCCTTGTGTTATAGAGAACAGATGCAGAAAGAACATGCAGCCGTTAATTTCACCATGCATGACAGGTTATTGATAGAGAAATGCCAGAAAGTAAAACATCCCTTCTTCTGATTTAGCAACATCCCAGCCCCATTTCAATTACTTTCATATACTTCAGCCTCTTCAGTGTTACTACAGTGTTACTGAAAGATACATTCAATTAGAATTTCATCAACAGAAAAGCCATAAAGCTTGGCAGAAACCTGTTTTCTACCATATATCAGAAATTATACTTTGAAGAGACACTTTATCTGTCACATACCTTTCAATGTCTTGTGCTTCCTCTTCATTCTCATCTGCCAGTACTTCAGCGGCATTCTCTGCTGCTCTGGAATCAAGTGGGTCTTGCCGGCTCTGCTCCCAGAATGGGGTAAAAATGGAGACAGATTAGGAGGTGCCTGAATCTTCCTGAACAACCTGCTCTCCTGTATCAGTTGCCTAAGTGGGTTCGGCATGGACTCTTTTCTTTCCCTCTTTCTCCCCCAAAAGGCTCAATCATTAGTCTAAAGATTTTGTCTCAGATGGACAGATGCTAAACAACAGAAACCACAACAGGAGTTTGCAGCACAGAATTCCAGTTTGCTTCTCTACTGGTGCCAGGCAAACTGGACTTGGACTATGTGCAGTCTGTCACTCAATGCTATAGAACTATAAGGAACACACAGATCTGCCAGTACCATCCTGGCAAGGGCTTCTCCCTCTATGGACACCACCAAGAAAGGACTTGGAGGGATGGGCAAGTTGGAGCTTCTCAGCAAGGGCTGTGGATCCTCACCTCTGCATTGTCATCCTCACAAGTCGGAAGACGCAGGAGACATGCCAACCATGCACTAGAGGGAGCAGAACCAGAAGAACATGCAGCTGTCAATTTCACAGAGCACAGAGGGCTCCCACAACATAAAATTGCAAAAATAGAAATAACCCCTCATTCTGATTTGGCAACATCCCAACCCAGAAACACAGTCAGTGAAAGAGCTTTTATGTACTGCGAGCACTACAGTGTATCTCAAAGCATAACGTAAGAGAAAGTCAGTAATGACTTCCTGATAGGAGAAGAAAGGTTCCTCCGGCATTTTGTGGGTTTTTAGAGTTTTCTTTCCGTTACTTCTCTTCCAGACAGGCCACTACGTGTCAAGTCAGAATTCTCCAGGCTGAATCAAGTCGAATTCAAAAGTGTGGCAAAAACCTGATTCTATCATGTATCAGAAATTACACTTTGTAGAGACACTTCACCAGTCACATACTCATCGTTATGTCTTGGTTCCTCTTCACTGTCACTTGCCCGAAGCTCAGCTGAATTCTCTGTGTTGCTGGAGCCAAGTGGGTGCTGCTGGCTGTGCTCCTGGTCCTGCACCTGTGAGCTGTCACCCTCCCTCACTGAAGGACTAGCAGGACCTGCTGGCCATGCACTAGAGCGAACCAGAAAGAACATGCAGCCATTTGAACATGGAGCCAATAATCTCACTGCAGACAGAGAGTTACCAACATGTAATACCTATTCTGATTAAGCAAAATCCCAGCCCAGCACCACAACTGTTCCCCGAGCCACTATGTACTGCAAGCATTTCAGCATATATCATGCCACACTGTAACAAATATTAAACCGTGACATCATGAAAAGAAAAGAAAGGTTTCAGCTGGATTTTGCTATGTGTCTTTTGGGGTTCTTTTGCTTACTTCTCTGCCAGACAGGCCACTATATTGCAGGTCTGAAGTTTCTGCACCGACTTCAGCAGAACCCAGAATCTTGGAAAAACCTGTTCCTACTCTATATCAGAAATTAAAATTTAGAGAGATATTTTACTCTCACATACCCACTATCTCCTGGTTCCTCTTCATCATGGGTTGTCAGTGGACCAGCTGAATTCTCTGACGGTCTGGAAAGATGTGAGTCCTGCTGGTTCTGCTCCCTGGACTGCAGTGGGGTAAAAATGAAAACAGAGTAGGAACCACTTGAAACAACTCTATCCTGCTTCCCTCTATCAGTTCCCTGATTGGATTTGGGCTAGAAGCTTTTCTTTTGCTTGTTAGCCCCAAAAAGGGCCACTTCTGCAGTCCCAGCCCTAAACACTTCATGTTGGATGAACAGCTGCTGAAGAATGGAAACCAAAACAGAAATTTGTGTGTAAAGAATTCCAGTTTGCTACTCTATTTCTCTATCCAGGCAAATTGGACATGGACTATGTGAAATCTGCTACTTCCTGCTAGAACTACAAAGAACACAGAGATCTGACAGTGTCATGCTGGCAGGGATTTCTCCCTCTATAGACATCACCAAGAAGGGACTTGGGGGGATGGGCAAGTTGGAGCTTCCCAGCAAGGGCTGTGCTTCCAGCCACCTGCCCATAGCACCCATCTAAAACAACTGAGTTGTGCAGCTCCCCTTTTGTCCCTTTTCCTCCCACAAACCACAAAGGAGAAGAACATGTGGATCCTCACCTCTGAGTCCTCATCTGACCAATATGGAGGATCAAAATCAAATAGATAGTAACTAGAGAGAGCAGAACCACAAGAAAAAAACAGCCATTAATTTCACTGGACATCAAGGGTTACTAACAGAGAAAAAACTGGTACTTAAAACATCCCCTCTTCTGATTAAGCAACATCCCAGCCCAGAAACACAATCATTCCAAGATTTTTTGTGGACGGTGTGCCCAGCCATCCTCTTCCATTGGATGTTAGATGGACAGCTCCTAAGAAGCTAAGGCTTCACAAACAGACAAGAAAGGCTTCTGCTGGATTTTGCTGGGCTTATTTTAATTCTCTTCCAGGTAGGCCACTAGATGCCAGGTCTGAAGTATTTGCAAAGAGTTAGGCAGAACCCAAAAGCTTGGCAAAAACCTCTTTTGACCACTTATCTGAAATTAGAGTTTTGATAGACACTTTCACTCGCACATACCCATCATATGCTCTAGGTTCCTCTTCATCATTCCTTGCCAGTGGCTCGGCTGGATTCTCTGATGCTCTGGGAAGATGTGGCTGCTGCTGGCTCTGCTGCTTGTCCTGAAATGGGGTAGAAATGGAACCACCACTTAGGAACCACCTGAACGCTGTACTTCCTGCGTCCCTATTTCCATTCCCTAATTGGATTTGGGATGGAGCTATTTCTTTCTCTCTTTCTCCCCCAAACTGGCAATTTCACCTGTGATAGCCTGAACACTACTTATTATCTATATGAACAGCTGCTGAAGGGGGAAATACCCTGTACCCAGCCCTGCTCTTGCATTTGGTGCATGTGGAGCTGGGTCATGCAAATTCTGCTGTAAACTTTGGGGCCTTTTCTTTGCCAAAGTTCAGGAACAACCCCGTCAGGATATAACTCCCGTGCTATGTTTGCTGCATGTTTCTGTTTTGCACAGCAGCAGTGGCAACCCAAATTTGAGCAGATACACTGCACTGTGGGCTGCACCCAAGCATATTCTTACCAAATAGTAGGGGAAAATGAAAAAGTACCAAATGTGACCCTTTTAAAGACTTCTTGGAATAAGAAACCAAATTATTGTGTACCGTAGTCAGCCACACTTGCATTTTACACCTCAGTGACAGAGGTACCTTAAACTGATGTTGCAGCTAAAACACTTCTTCCTTGGGAAGTCAAAGACTTCCTGTGCTCTCCTTTAAATCACAGAAGGAACAACCTCTTAGGCTGCTCACACACTCTCTGCAAGCACTTCTCAGGCATGCTGATGTGTTCATGAGCATGTTTGGGGCTGACTGGGAACTGCTGACTAAACTGTGGCAAATCAGAGCCATCATTCAACCTTTGAGGCCAGGGTACTTGGTAAGATTTCAGAAGACAGGCAAGAAAACTAATTTGAATGCAAGATGGAGAGGAGTGTGCCAGTCATTACTTACCACAGGAGACTCATCATCACTGATAGTGATGACTTCAGGCTCAGAAGAGTCACGTGTGGGATCTATGACTTCTCCACCAGCTGAAAAGAGAGAACATTAGAACCATGGTCAGAGATTGCAGAGGAATGCAATGGGCTTCCACTGTAGAACAGGCTGTGGCTGGATTCCCCGTGCCCTCAGGTTCAGGAATGCGTCCGACATTTCACTCAAGCTTTGCCCTCAACAGTGCACAGGGAGCAGGGCAGACCCTGTGCAAAACAAGCGGAAGGGCAGCTGAGCTCCTCACAGGTTCTATTGGATGACTACAGATGACAGGGCGTTCACATCAACAGGTGATTCATTTCATATAGAACAAACTAAACCAAACAAACCACAGCAATTTTACTAATTTTCTGGCACCATGCTGTAGATTGGTTCCTTGAAGAATGGGACAGAGCTAATGACAGGTTTTCCACGTCTCCATCCAGCTTGGGAGATCTCAAACTCAGCTTGCCACCCTCCACTGTGGCAGCTGCAGTGACTGCCAGCTCATCAGAACACACGTTCAGGTGTTTGAGCAGCACTGGAGGACCTTTCCTACACAGCTCATCTCCCACTTGCAGCCACTAAGAGCAGCAATAACAAGCAGCAGCAATAATGATCTCAGTCACAAACCAAAACCGTGTTCAGAAGGCTTGCTGTTTAGGGATGCCATACCAGGAGCTTCCCCAATCCCAAGGTTTCCCTTCCTCCCCAGTAAAGGGCCTAGAAACTGGCAAAAGCACATGGCCAGATGGTCTTCCACCCTCCAGAAGCCGCTTCTGTTCTTACCAGGCTCAGAAGCAGGTGTGCCACTTTCCTCAAGGTCTGTTGGCTCCGTCTGCGAAGTTCCACCTACGCTGGAGGGCAGCAGCCGGCTCCGTTTCCGAGCTGGTCTGGAATCAACTGCTCCTCCAGGGCGCTTTCGCTGACGCTGACAGGGAACATAGCTTTAGCATTTTCTCTGCCACTAATATTAACATGGCCCTTGGGCTTTGCAACACCAATGGCAGCACACAAGGATTCAGAAAACACTCCTGCAAAGGCTGGAATACACACCAAATGCTGCTATGGGCCATTCCCACCCAAGCACATCACATCAGGGAAAAGACAGCACCCCTGATCTCTGACAAGCTACCTCCCCGAGAAAGAGCCTGTCCCAATGGCTTGAAAATGAGCACACCAGTTCCCAATTTCAGCAGGTTGCTGCTCACACCGTAAGCATTTCTGCACTACTGCTAACACTCACAGAGATCCAAAACCTTCCCAATTCCAGAACATCAAGTACATGAAGATTTCAAAGGCTTCTGTTCCTCTGCATTTGCTACAAACTCTTGAAATGCTTTCTAGGCCTACCCTGGAAAACGCTTCAAGAATCAGATTTGCATGGAGTTGCAAAGTACTTACTGAGCTCATGGTGTTTGGTGATCAAAAACAACCACCAAAATAAGCGGGACAAACTCCAAAAAAGGAATGCCAGGGATGTGATCAATCCCTTCGGTTCCTTTAGGCAGCCCACTGCAGATTTTTCGGCGTGACAGAAAACTGCTCTTCCAAACCTATCATAAAAGTAGAGGCGAGATTATCCATTTGGATTGCCAGTTTTCTTGAACACTCCCATGCCCTAAGACTCCCATTCCCAAGTCTCCAGTTCCTGTCCAAAGCTAGAGGCGAAGTCCATGACTCTGGTACTTGAGCCCACCTGCAGCCCATCCTGCAGCCCGGAGAGCCTCTCAGCATCAGAAGCCTTTCCAAGAATTGTCTGCACTCACCTGTACGGTCAGTCCAGAGTTTGGCTCGCAAAAGTCAGCAAATCGCTCTCTAATCCCTTGTGGGGTGGAGAAGAGGGATGCTCTGCGTCTGCTGCGCAGCAGAGAATCCCTCAACTGGCTCAACAGATTCCGTGCCAACAGAACATGGAACCAGGAGTGCCCCTGGCAACCGGTGGCAACGTTCCATGCCCAGGGAGCTGATGGCCGCAGTGCTCACCCACGGAGTTCCAGAAGGCCATGGAGGCAGCTCAGCCATCGCCTGCTGCTGCTGCCGCCCCCCAGGTCAGGGCGCTCAGGGCCCTGCCCAGCCCGGCCTGGAGCGGCCCATGGACAGGGCAGCCACAGCTTCTCTGGGCAGCCCGTTCCAATGTCTCACCGCCCCCTCAGCTCTGCCAAACACCCGATCCCAATCTCCCCTTCTCGTCTGAAGCCCTTCCCCTTCCCCATGGCTCTCTGCCCCCTTTGGGCACCGCAAGGCCGCAGTGAGGCCTCCCCGCTCCCGGCTGCTCCCCAGGCGGGACAGCCCCGGCTCTCCCAGCCTGGCCAGGGGACAGGTGCTCCAGGCCCCCACACCTCCCTACGGCTCCTCCGGCCCTGCTCCACAGGCACATCCTGCTGGGCTGGGCACAGCTGGGCACAGCTGGGCACAGCTCCGCACGTGGGGCAGGGCAGGGGCAGAGCAGGGGCAGAGCTGCACCTCCCGCGCCCTCAGCCTGAGCAAGCCGAGCATCACTGGAGCCTTTCTGCGGCTAAAGAAACCCCATCACACCACACCTCCCCAAGTCAGAAAGAAATGTAAACCCTTCCTTAACCCTCCTCCTTCTGGTCTATGAGTCTGTTGCTGTTTTAACTCTTATCCGAGTGTTTGAACTTTAATCCTAATAAACAGCCATTAAAACAGAATCAAAATTTGTTGGGTTTTTTCCCAGACTGTGGAAAGTCTAACAATTCAGATCATTATTTCAAGTCTTTGAAGTCTTGACATTTTCAGGGGTCCAATGCTCCTCTACCAGCGATTCCCAGCAGCACTGAGTAGTTTTGCTTTGCTCCCGGGGACAGCACCTTCCTCCTGAGGCCCTGCTCCACTACGGAAGGTGACAGAGCAGAAGAAGCAGAATTAGTATTCGCTTTTCCTTCTAGCCTCTCTGCCTCGGGACCTGTGTTCAGAAGGAAGGGCTGTGGCTCCTGAGAGCAGCAGGGAACCCATCTCAGCCCTGCCAGGTTCAGGGCTGCTCCTCCGCCCCTGGTCCCGTTGGGTGCTCTGGGGTGTGGGGAGAATGGTGGAAATTGATCCGGGGCTCTGGAGAGCTGTCATGGTTTGACACCTGCATAATGCCAGTGCCCCCATGAAAATGTGATCCCTCCCTTGAATGCTGTGAAGTGGAACCTAGAATAGAGCAAAGCAGGCCCAAGATTAATAACAGGAAAAAAAAACTTTATTAAACTACTAGTACTAAAGAAAAGAGAAAACTAAAGAAGGGAAAAAAAAACCACACAAAGATCAAATGAAAACCTTGCAAAACATTCCTCCCCCCACCACCCAACTCCAACAAACCACAGTGAGACACAATCTGGACCCCAATCAGGTTTCCACCCTCCAAGCAATCGATACTCAGTCTATCGAGGGAACAGAGTCTCTCCTGTGCCACAGACCCCCCAAGAAACACAGCTCCACATCCTCTGTTTCCATGTCACACATGGCACCGCCCGGAGAAAAAGTTTGCCTTGGTGACCCTTCTCCTTTCCATGCACAGTGCTCTCACCACAATGCATGGATGGTCAGACTGCCTTTAGGATTTTTCCTTTCAAGGATGCCCTGCCAAGAGGGGAGAAAACAACAGTTCAGTTTTTCATTGTTTGGGACCACAGTCCCCCCCCATTTTCCCCTGGGGCCGAGGCCTCAAGAACAGAGATCTTCTTCTCTTCTCTTTCCTTTCCAGGGCAAGGGGGCGCCACCACGAACCCCCCAACCTTTTCTCTCTTCACTCCACTTTTGTCTTTTTCCCAGCTGAAGCAGGTCTCTTGACTCACTGGCATCCTCCCAAAACACAGTCCCTCTTGAAGGAGAAGATTTGGTTCAGGTTGTGGCTAACATGGAAAAGTCCAGCCAAAAGCCACTCCTTGTCCCCCTCCCCTCTAGAATTCCTCCTTCCAACATCCCAGGGTCCAAGGTATCCCTCTTCCTCTCTTTCAAACCGAGAAGGGGAAAGGAAAATTCACAAAGCTTTCATTTCTCAAGAAAGGGTTAAAAGTCCGAACTCCCAGGGATGGCTCAATGCCCGGACATCCAGCAACTCCCACACAACTGGGCACCTTGCAGCAGCTCCCCCCGCTCCTCCTTCCTCGCGGTGGAATTGCTGACAGGACAGGACCGCCGCCGTCTCTTTCTCTCTCCCCCTCGGGAGAGAAACCGGGGGGTGGGGGGGGAAATGGAGACATCCCAGATTTCTTCCACCCTTCCATCTGCAGGGGCCAGCCCAGTTCCAGTCCTTCCACCACCTTTGGGGCCTACCTTTGTCAGGCCATGGGGGCTTCCCCTCCCCCACCCAGCTCGTGGCTGGGCAGGGGAGAGTTTGTACTGCACGCTGACCAGAACCAAAGAGAGCGAGTTCCCCTGGGAATTCTGCTTTCAACCCCTCTGTGTACTCAGAGGCGTGTCTACTTTCAATTGGTATATATCTAATTTGACCTCTTCCTTCCAGAAAAAATTATCTTTCCATGTCAAACCACGACAAGTGCACAAGGATATGTTCAGCTCCGGCTCTACATGAGGAGGCTCATTTCTTACAAAAGTTTCTCTGTTCTTGCAATTCATCCTTTTGGGTATTTGACAACATGCTGGGTGTTGAAGAATGGGTAGGGATGACTTTTCCATTTTTTGAAAAATCCCAAAGGAAATTTAATACTTTATATAAAAATGCAAAGACACTAAAGCAATCCCTAATATACATTTAATAGATGAATATTTAAGCACCTTGTATGAATCCGAAAGCACCGATTATGAGAAATGAACAATTCAAATATGCTGTCTTTCTGGTCTGGCCTTCAAAGCCCAAAAAACCCCATTTCTTCTGTGCCTACAGATCAATGATGAAATGAGCTGAATATGTGCTTTTCCTTCTGCTGACAACTATGCACCACAACTGAAACCAATGCTTTAACTCTTCAGTTACTTTTTGCCAATCAGTGCTTTCCTAGATCAATACTTTCTAAAAATTATATACATATATATATATATATATACACAGGGAATGCTTTAATTCCTAACCCTATACCAAAATTTTAAAAGAAAATTGCCTCAGCCAATAGTGTTGAACGATACTAACATCTGTTTAAACCTATTATAAAATCAGCTGAGTGCCATTTCATTACTTAAATTTTCTTGACCATAAATCGTTTCCTTAAGTGCTCCTTTTAATGAGAATACGTGGCATTGCATGCCACCTAGGAATATAGCTTTAGAGAAAGACATATAGATAATTTAACAAGACATTTCTGCTCACTGCCATTGCATCCACGAAGTAGCTAAAAGTCTAGCAAAAAATGAGAACCAAAAAACATCGCTCTAAAATTTATGGCCATCTTGTAATTAAATAATTTTATTTGTGTCTGTTGAAGAATTATCTTTGAGTTTAATTTTGACAACTCAAGTAGGTTTCGTTAAAAACGGAAATCGAAAAATCACTTTATCAGGCTAATACTAATGTTTTCGGTTTTTTTATTAAGACCAAGCCACATAAAAATTAGGGGCTACATTGAACCTTGTTTATTACTACCTCTACCTAAATATGGCAATATTAGGACATCCTGAAATATGACTGAGGAAGCAGATAAATAATACAATAAAGACAAAGATGAAAAACCAAAATTAAGGATTCATGTCCACACAGATGTCCAACTTTTAACACACAGAGGACCTCAGTTCAGTTTGGTCATCTGAGTTTTCTCTTTCGTGGCACAATGAATTTACTCTCCCACTGTTCACCTGAGATCTGCCTGTGCCTCTTTATTACTTTTGTATAACAGAAGTAATTTTCTTTCCTCCCTTATGTCTAATCTTTAAATCTCTGGACAGTTGCATTCCTCTTCAGTGTAACACTAGATTATACTGCTGTGATTGAAGGAAGCTACAACACAGTAGTACTGCCAACAGCTCAAAGATGGCAACCAACTTCAGACATTCAAAAACACCTTCCTTCAAAAGCCTCCAGATTCTCCTTCTAATGAAACCTTACAGCACTAAATGCAGTAGTTTGTTAATGTAGCAGTTATTGCCAAAGAACATTGCTTTCTTTGGATGTGTGCACAACCTGCTACTCTTTCCGTCTTCTGAGGGATAAAGTCATGACATTTTTCCCAAAGCGTCCACCAGAGTCTGGCCTGAGAAATTGAATCCCTCTCACCCCAAGCAGGCTGTGTTTCTTTTTCCCTGTACAACACACACTGGCCACAAGAACTGCAAAGCTTATGGCTTTAGCACATTGCCCCCAAATCAATGACTACAGGGAGATGAAAACAATGAGCTTCTGACTGCTCCAATCAAGAGCCTTATTTCCACCTTTTAAACAACATCTCTGTCTATCAGCACAGTGCAGACAGAAGAGCAGATAGACTATATTTAAATCAATCCAAACTTTATTTAAAATTGAATTCATCTAAAATGAACCTATATGGAGGGAGAACTATATACATAAAGAAGCAAGTCTCTACGCTGCCTATTGTCCAAGATCCACCTCAGTCTGTCCTGAGAAGAGAAGAACTCATATATAAATGGGATGGTATAGTTCTGGAGTAAGTTCCACCTGGCAGATTGGGCACCTGCCGAGAATCTCCAGGGCAGCAGGGAGGCACTCGCTGCAGAAGACATGGCCACACAGGGTTGCCAGAATCAGTCGTCCACTTTGCATCATCTGGAAGAATGAAAATCACAACATGTATTAGGAGGAAAGAATTTCAGTTTGCTGCTCAACTTGCACCAGGTAAATGAGACTTTGAGCATCTGGAATCAAAATAACAAGAGACTCTCAGATCGGCCAGTGTCACTTCACCAAGAAGTGACTCATGGAGCTTCACAGCAAGGGCTGTGCTTCCAGCCAGCTGCCCACAGCATCCCACATCCCCACAGTATCCCTGTCTTGTGCAACTCCCCTTCTTGCTTTCTCCTCCCACCTAGCAGAAAGGATCACAATAGGTGGATCCTTACCTCTGAGTAAGAATCCATGCAAATTGGACACTTAATGACACCTCCTTGCTGTGCACTAGAGGAAACAGAACCAGAGAGCACATGCAGCTGTAAAGATCACCACACTTCAACATTTATTGATCCATAAAATCTCACATCTTCATACAACTGCACGGATTAGCCATGACACATTTCCTTTGAAGAACCCTGCTGTCTTTAAGTCTCTGCTGCATTTAATGAGCATATAGGGGGGGTCTCCCTGCTCTGAGGGAAAGGGTGTCCTGGTTTTCACTAGGAGAAAAGTGCAGTCAGTCACCTTGCTCTGGGCTTTGATGCAAGTAATCCCCATTCTTTGCCATACCCTCACACTCATCTCTAAGGTTCTGTGCAAAGTTGTACATCTGCCTTGGGCTGCCTTTTTCTCCCCAAATGCAAATGGCATCATGTGATCATCATGCAACATGGGAGAAGGAGGGAAATACATAGAGTATGAGAAGGCCTCAAAGATAAACCAGGCATACCTGTGTAACTTAGTCCTATACAGAAAACAAAAAAAAGGGCACAAAATTTCATGTTTGTTAGGGCGTGAGCCATACATACTCGGAAAGTGCAGCTCCCTCCTCTGCTGCTCCCTGTCCTGCAGGGGCCGAGTCAGGCACAGATGCACCATTAGCTCCTGTTCCATTACCAGAGCCATCCACCTGTTCATGTCTGTTCAGGGTGGCCCTTCTCCTTTGCTGTTGATAAACTGTAAGTTTCATAAGTTATATCAGATACAAAATCAAAACATATGTGAAAGATTTCTTAAGGAAGGATGATCTTTGTATTGCTGTATTTGAGCATTCTGCACTATCAAACCAAATCACCTGGAAGGGAGATTTATTCCATTAAATAGACAGCAACTAACAAACAAGCTCTGAGTGATGCCCAGGTGGCAGAAAAACAAACTCCTTGTTGGTAGAATTGCCTTGGAAAGGTTCAGGGCTTGACATGCTTGAAGGAGCTCAGATTTGGGGAAGGGTTAACAAAGCTTGGGGAGAAGGACGCCCACTGAGAGTGGACGCAAAAAATGCAGAATTGAGGGGCCAAAAGGACATCTGGCACAACTCCCAAGATAAGGAAGAAACTAAGAAAGCCAACTCTCCTAAAAGCAGCTCTGACTGGTAGAAAATAATTCCTGCCAGGGGGAGATTGCAGCCCCCAACTCATGGAGCAGCAACTCAAGACATCTCCCCAGCCCAAAAGAAGAGGGAGACTGAGCCATGGACTGAGTGGACTAATTAAGGTGAGAAGAAAGACAGTCATTAACCAAAAGAAGACAGAACACGAGCTAAGGAGATAACCATGTCACTTGTAATGCTAATTTCTTTGTTTGATAACATCTATAAATAATAGAAGTTATTTTGATAGTGGCTGTGTCTGATTTGTGAAATACCACTGAGCACCCAGACTGGTGAAACACTGAAATGAACAACCAATGTCTCTCTCAAGTGTATGATTATTTACCTGTCACACCCCAGTAACCAATCCTATTTTTGTGGACAACATATTGAGCAAGTCACAGGGAGAACCATTCTTAATGGCCTGCTCTGTAACAGCAAAAGGGTCAAGAAATGCTTTTTAACTCTCAGAAACCGCAGGCAGCCATGACCTCTGCAACTCCAGTGTCCATGTAACACTAATCAATCACTAATCAATCAAAACTGCAGAAAGTGTTACCAAATTAAAGTTCCTTCTGCATAAGTATTCAGCTACAACTTTTATTGCAGGGATTTCCCACTGTGACTGACAGAGGCCACCACACACACATTGCATCCGTTCTCTAAGACACTGGCCAGGGGCTTTAGCCCTGTCCCTTGCCTTTTGCTAAGAGCAGTTTCAATCCCTGCTGCTCAACTTTCTTGGGAAAGTACAACAAAACTAGCTATCACATTTTAGATAAAAGTCCATTACCTACTGTGAAACATCAACTCACCTTCAAGAAGCTTCCATCGATGCACATGGGAAGGGAGAGAAAAGAAGATACAATTAGATTTGGTGAGCCCCCCTGGTGCTGCACACAAACCCCAGCTCAGAAAGCAGTTACAGCAGAGGAGGGGAGCAAGGGTAGGGCATCACCCTCTAACTTTGCCTAAGAGCATTCAAAGCAGTAGCACAAAGAGCCGCTGCCCTGAAAAGCAAAGAAGTGGGTGCTGCTGATTCTGCTCTCATTGCTGCAACAGGGTACAAACAGGGGCAGCTTAGGAGCCCCTGAACACCCTCCTCCCCTGTTCCTGTTCCCTAGTTGGATTTGACCTGGCGCTCTTTATTTCCCTCATTCTCCCAAAACTGGCAAATTCTGCTATGATAACCTTAACACTTCCCCTTAGATGAACAGTTGCGAAGAAAAGGAAGCCACCACATCAATTTGGGATTAATTAATTCTATCAGTCAATGCTAGAACCACAAGGTACACACAGATCTGCCAGCACCATTCTGGCAAGGGCTTCTTCCTCTACGGACACTACCAAGGAGGGACTTGGAGGGATGGGCAAACTGGAGTTTCCCAGCAAGGGCTGTGCTTCCAGCCAGCTGCCCATAGCACCCATCTAGAACAACTGAGTTGTGCAGCTCCCTTGTTGTCCCTTCCCCTCCCACTAATCTGAAAGGACAACAACAGGTGGATCCTTACCTGTGAGTAACAACTCATGCAAATCACGCAGAGGAGACTACCAGAGGGCCTTGTGTTATAGAGAACAGATGCAGAAAGAACAGGCAGCCGTTAATTTCACCATGCATGACAGGTTATTGATAGAGAAATGCCAGAAAGTAAAACATCCCTTCTTCTGATGTAGCAACATCCCAGCCCCATTTCAATTACTTTCATATACTTCAGCCTCTTCAGTGTTACTACAGTGTTACTGAAAGATACATTCAATTAGGATTTCATCAACAGAAAAGCCATAAAGCTTGGCAGAAACCTGTTTTCTACCATATATCAGCAATTAGACTTTGAAGAGACACTTTATCTGTCACATACCTTTCAATGTCTTGTGCTTCCTCTTCATTCTCATCTGCCAGTACTTCAGCTGCATTCTCTGCTGCTCTGGAATCAAGTGGGTCTTGCCGGCTCTGCTCCCAGAACGGGGTAAAAATGGAGACAGATTAGGAGGTATCTGAATCTTCCTGAACAACCTGCTCTCCTGTATCAGTTGCCTAAGTGGGTTCGGCATGGACTCTTTTCTTTCCCTCTTTCTCCCCCAAAAGGCTCAATCATTAGTCTAAAGATTTTGTCTCAGATGGACAGATGCTAAACAACAGAAACCACAACAGGAATTTGCAGCACAGAATTCCAGTTTGCTGCTCTACTGGCGCCAGGCAAACTGGACTTGGACTATGTGCAGTCTGTCACTCAATGCTATAGAACTATAAGGAACACACAGATCTGCCAGTACCATCCTGGCAAGGGCTTCTCCCTCTATGGACACCACCAAGAAAGGACTTGGAGGGATGGGCAAGCTGGAGCTTCTCAGCAAGGGCTGTGGATCCTCACCTCTGCGTTGTCATCCTCACAAGTCGGAAGACGCAGGAGACATGCCAACCATGCACTAGAGGGAGTAGAACCAGAAGAACATGCAGCTCTCAATTTCACAGAGCACAGAGGGCTCCCACAACATAAAATTGCAAAAATAGAAATAACCCCTCATTCTGATTTGGCAACATCCCAACCCAGAAACACAGTCAGTGAAAGAGCTTTTATGTACTGCGAGCACTACAGTGTATCTCAAAGCATAATGTAAGAGAAAGTCAGTAATGACTTCCTGATTGGAGAAGAAAGGTTCCTCCGGCATTTTGTGGGTTTTTTGAGTTTTCTTTCCGTTACTTCTCTTCCAGACAGGCCACTATGTGTCAAGTCAGAATTCTCCAGGCTGAATCAAGTAGAACTCAAAAGTGTGGCAAAAACCGGATTCTATCATGTATCAGAAATTACACTTTGTGTAGACACTTCACCAGTCACATACTCATCGTTATGTCTTGGTTCCTCTTCACTGTCACTTGCCCGAAGCTCAGCTGAATTCTCTGTGTTGCTGGAGCCAAGTGGGTGCTGCTGGCTGTGCTCCTGGTCCTGCACCTGTGAGCTGTCACCCTCCCTCACTGAAGGACTAGCAGGACCTGCTGGCCATGCACTAGAGCGAACCAGAAAGAACATGCAGCCATTTGAACATGGAGCCAATAATCTCACTGCAGACAGAGAGTTACCAACATGTAATACCTATTCTGATTAAGCAAAATCCCAGCCCAGCACCACAACTGTTCCCCGAGCCACTATGTACTGCAAGCATTTCAGCATATATCATGCCACACTGTAACAAATATTAAACCGTGGCATCATGAAAAGAAAAGAAAGGTTTCAGCTGGATTTTGCTATGTGTCTTTTGGGGTTCTTTTGCTTACTTCTCTGCCAGACAGGCCACTATATTGCAGGTCTGAAGTTTCTGCACTGACTTCAGCAGAACCCAGAATCTTGGAAAAACCTGTTCCTACTCTATATCAGAAATTAAAATTTAGAGAGATATTTTACTCTCACATACCCACTATCTCCTGGTTCCTCTTCATCATGGGTTGTCAGTGGACCAGCTGAATTCTCTGACGGTCTGGAAAGATGTGAGTCCTGCTGGTTCTGCTCCCTGGACTGCAGTGGGGTAAAAATGAAAACAGAGTAGGAACCACTCAAAACAAATCTATCCTGCTTCTCTCTATCAGTTCCCTGATTGGATTTGGGCTAGAAGCTTTTCTTTTGCTTGTTAGCCCCAAAAAGGGAAACTTCTGCAGTCCCAGCCCTAAACACTTCATGTTGGATGAACAGCTGCTGAAGAATGGAAACCAAAACAGAAATTTGTGTGTAAAGAATTCCAGTTTGCTACTCTATTTCTCTATCCAGGCAAATTGGACATGGACTATGTGAAATCTGCTACTTCATGCTAGAACTACAAAGAACACAGAGATCTGACAGTGTCATCCTGGCAGGAATTTCTCCCTCTATGGACATCACCAAGAAGGGACTTGGAGGGATGGGCAAGTTGGAGCTTCCCAGCAAGGGCTGTGCTTCCAGGCAGCTGCCCATAGCACCCATCTAAAACAACTGAGTTGTACAGCTCCCCTTTTGTCCCTTTTCCTCCCACAAACCACAAAGGACAAGAACATGTGGATCCTCACCTCTGAGTCCTCCTCTGACAAATATGGAGGATCAAAATCAAATAGATAGTAACTAGAGAGAGCAGAACCACAAGAAAAAAACAGCCATTAATTTCACTGGACATCAAGGGTTACTAACAGAGAAAACACTGGTACTTAAAACATCCCCTCTTCTGATTAAGCAACATCCCAGCCCAGAAACACAATCATTCCAAGATTTTTTGTGGACGGTGTGCCCAGCCATCCTCTTCCATTGGATGTTAGATGGACAGCTCCTAAGAAGCTAAGGCTTCACAAACAGACAAGAAAGGCTTCTGCTGGATTTTGCTGGGCTTATTTTAATTCTCTTCCAGGTAGGCCACTAGATGCCAGGTCTGAAGTATTTGCAAAGAGTTAGGCAGAACCCAAAAGCTTGGCAAAAACCTCTTTTGACCACTAATCTGAAATTAGAGTTTTGATAGACACTTTCGCTCGCACATACCCATCATATGCTCTAGGTTCCTCTTCATCATTCCTTGCCAGTGGCTCGGCTGGATTCTCTGATGCTCTGGGAAGATGTGGCTGCTGCTGGCTCTGCTGCTTGTCCTGAAATGGGGTAGAAATGGAACCACCACTTAGGAACCACCTGAACGCTGTACTTCCTGCGTCCCTATTTCCATTCCCTAATTGGATTTGGGATGGAGCTATTTCTTTCTCTCTTTCTCCCCCAAACTGGCAATTTCACCTGTGATAGCCTGAACACTACTTATTATCTATATGAACAGCTGCTGAAGAGGGAAATACCCTGTACCCAGCCCTGCTCTTGCATTTGGTGCATGTGGAGCTGGGTCATGCAAATTATGCTGTAAACTTTGGGGCCTTTTCTTTGCCAAAGTTCAGGAACAACCCCGTCAGGATATAACTCCCGTGCTATGTTTGCTGCATGTTTCTGTTTTGCACAGCAGCAGTGGCAACCCAAATTTGAGCAGATACACTGCACTGTGGGCTGCACCCAAGCATATTCTTACCAAATAGTAGGGGAAAATGAAAAAGTACCAAATGTGACCCTTTTAAAGACTTCTTGGAATAAGAAACCAAATTATTGTGTACCCCAGTCAGCCACACTTGCATTTTACACCTCAGTGACAGAGGTACCTTAAACTGATGTTGCAGCTAAAACACTTCTTCCTTGGGAAGTCAAAGACTTCCTGTGCTCTCCTTTAAATCACAGAAGGAACAACCTCTTAGGCTGCTCACACACTCTCTGCAAGCACTTCTCAGGCATGCTGATGTGTTCATGAGCATGTTTGGGGCTGGCTGGGAACTGCTGACTAAACTGTGGCAAATCAGAGCCATCATTCAACCTTTGAGGCCAGGGTACTCGGTAAGATTTCAGAAGACAGGCAAGAAAACTAATTTGAATGCAAGATGGAGAGGAGTGTGCCAGTCATTACTTACCACAGGAGACTCATCATCACTGATAGTGATGACTTCAGGCTCAGAAGAGTCACGTGTGGGATCTATGACTTCTCCACCAGCTGAAAAGAGAGAACATTAGAACCATGGTCAGAGATTGCAGAGGAATGCAATGGGCTTCCACTGTAGAACAGGCTGTGGCTGGATTCCCCGTGCCCTCAGGTTCAGGAATGTGTCCGACATTTCACGCAAGCTTTGCCCTCAACAGTGCACAGGGAGCAGGGCAGACCCTGTGCAAAACAAGCGGAAGGGCAGCTGAGCTCCTCACAGGTTCTATTGGATGACTACAGATGACAGGGCGTTCACATCAACAGGTGATTCACTTCATATAGAACAAACTAAACCAAACAAACCACAGCAATTTTACTAATTTTCTGGCACCATGCTGTAGATTGGTTCCTTGAAGGATGGGACAGAGCTAATGACAGGTTTTCCTCGTCTCCATCCAGCTTGGGAGATCTCAAACTCAGCTTGCCACCCTCCACTGTGGCAGCTGCAGTGACTGCCAGCTCATCAGAACACACGTTCAGGTCTTTGAGCAGGACTAGAGGACCTCTCCTACACAGCTCATCTCCCACTTGCAGCCACTAAGAGCAGCAATAACAAGCAGCAGCAATAATGATCTCAGTCACAAACCAAAACTGTTGTCAGAAGGCTTGCTGTTTAGGGATGCCATACCAGGAGCTTCCCCAATCCCAAGGTTTCCCTTCCTCCCCAGTAAAGGGCCTAGAAACTGGCAAAAGCACATGGCCAGATGGTCTTCCACCCTCCAGAAGCCGCTTCTGTTCTTACCAGGCTCAGAAGCAGGTGTGCCACTTTCCTCAAGGTCTGTTGGCTCCGTCTGCGAAGTTCCACCTGCGCTGGAGGGCAGCAGCCGGCTCCGTTTCCGAGCTGGTCTGGAATCAACTGCTCCTCCACGGCGCTTTCGCTGACGCTGACAGGGAACAAAGCTTTAGCATTTTCTCTGCCACTAATATTAACATGGCCCTTGGGCTTTGCAACACCAATGGCAGCACACAAGGATTCAGAAAACACTCCTGCAAAGGCTGGAATACACACCAAATGCTGCTATGGGCCATTCCCACCCAAGCACATCACATCAGGGAAAAGACAGCACCCCTGATCTCTGACAAGCCGCCTCCCCGAGAAAGAGCCTGTCCCAATGGCTTGAAAATGAGGACACCAGTTCCCAATTCCAGCAGGTTGCTCCCCACACCGTAAGCATTTCTGCACTACTGCTAACACCCACAGAGATCCAAAACCTTCCCAATTCCAGAACATCAAGTACATGAAGATTTCAAAGGCTTCTGTTCCTCTGCATTTGCTACAAACTCTTGAAATGCTTTCTAGACGTACCCTGGAAAACGCTTCAAGAATCAGATTTGCATGGAGTTGCAAAGTACTTACTGAGCTCATGGTTTTTGGTGATCAAAAACAAACACCAAAATAAGCAGGACAAACTCCAAAAAAGGAATGCCAGGGATGTGATCAATCCCTTCGGTTCCTTTAGGCAGCCCACTGCAGATTTTTCGGCGTGACAGAAAACTGCTCTTCCAAACCTATCATAAAAGTAGAGGCGAGATTATCCATTTGGATTGCCAGTTTTCTTGAACACTCCCATGCCCTAAGACTCCCATTCCCAAGTCTCCAGTTCCTGTCCAAAGCTAGAGGCGAAGTCCATGGCTCTGGTACTTGAGCCCACCTGCAGCCCATCCTGCAGCCCAGCCCAGCCTCTCAGCATCAGAAGCCTTTCCAAGAATTGTCTGCACTCACCTGTACGGTCAGTCCAGAGTTTGGCTCACAAAAGTCAGCAAATCGCTCTCTAATCCCTTGTGGGGTGGAGAAGAGGGATGCTCTGCGTCTGCTGCGCAGCAGAGAATCCCTCAACTGGCTCAACAGATTCCGTGCCAACAGAACATGGAACCAGGAGTGCCCCTGGCAACCGGTGGCAACGTTCCATGCCCAGGGAGCTGATGGCCGCAGTGCTCACCCACGGAGTTCCAGAAGGCCATGGAGGCAGCTCAGCCATCGCCTGCTGCTGCTGCCGCCCCCCAGGTCAGGGCGCTCAGGGCCCTGCCCAGCCCGGCCTGGAGCGGCCCATGGACAGGGCAGCCACAGCTTCTCTGGGCAGCCCGTTCCAATGTCTCACCGCCCCCTCAGCTCTGCCAAACACCCGATCCCAATCTCCCCTTCTCGTCTGAAGCCCTTCCCCTTCCCCATGGCTCTCTGCCCCCTTTGGGCACCGCAAGGCCGCAGTGAGGCCTCCCCGCTCCCGGCTGCTCCCCAGGCGGGACAGCCCCGGCTCTCCCAGCCTGGCCAGGGGACAGGTGCTCCAGGCCCCCACACCTCCCTACGGCTCCTCCGGCCCTGCTCCACAGGCACATCCTGCTGGGCTGGGCACAGCTGGGCACAGCTGGGCACAGCTCCGCACGTGGGGCAGGGCAGGGGCAGAGCAGGGGCAGAGCTGCACCTCCCGCGCCCTCAGCCTGAGCAAGCCGAGCATCACTGGAGCCTTTCTGCGGCTAAAGAAACCCCATCACACCACACCTCCCCAAGTCAGAAAGAAATTTAAACCCTTCCTTAACCCTCCTCCTTCTGGTCTATGAGTCTGTTGCTGTTTTAACTCTTATCCGAGTGTTTGAACTTTAACCCTAATAAACAGCCATTAAAACAGAATCAAAATTTGTTGGGTTTTTTCCCAGACTGTGGAAAGTCTAACAATTCAGATCATTATTTCAAGTCTTTGAAGTCTTGACATTTTCAGGGGTCCAATGCTCCTCTACCAGCGATTCCCAGCAGCACTGAGTAGTTTTGCTTTGCTCCCGGGGACAGCACCTTCCTCCTGAGGCCCTGCTCCACTACGGAAGGTGACAGAGCAGAAGAAGCAGAATTAGTATTCGCTTTTCCTTCTAGCCTCTCTGCCTCGGGACCTGTGTTCAGAAGGAAGGGCTGTGGCTCCTGAGAGCAGCAGGGAACCCATCTCAGCCCTGCCAGGTTCAGGGCTGCTCCTCCGCCCCTGGTCCCGTTGGGTGCTCTGGGGTGTGGGGAGAATGGTGGAAATTGATCCGGGGCTCTGGAGAGCTGTCATGGTTTGACACCTGCATAATGCCAGTGCCCCCATGAAAATGTGATCCCTCCCTTGAATGCTGTGAAGTGGAACCTAGAATAGAGCAAAGCAGGCCCAAGCTTAATAACAGGAAAAAAAAACTTTATTAAACTACTAGTACTAAAGAAAAGAGAAAACTAAACAAGGGAAAAAAAACCACACAAAGATCAAATGAAAACCTTGCAAAACATTCCTCCCCCCACCACCCAACTCCAACAAACCACAGTGAGACACAATCTGGACCCCAATCAGGTTTCCACCCTCCAAGCAATTGATACTCAGTCTATCGAGGGAACAGAGTCTCTCCTGTGTCACAGACCCCCCAAGAAACACAGCTCCACATCCTGTGTTTCCATGTCACACATGGCACCGCCCAGAGAAAAAGTTTGCCATGGTGACCCTTCTCCTTTCCATGCACAGTGCTCTCACCACAATGCATGGATGGTCAGACTGCCTTTAGGATTTTTCCTTTCAAGGATGCCCTGCCAAGAGGGGAGAAAACAACAGTTCAGTTTTTCATTGTTTGGGACCACAGTCCCCCCCCATTTTCCCCTGGGGCCGAGGGCTCAAGAACAGAGATCTTCTTCTCTTCTCTTTCCTTTCCAGGACAAGGGGGCGCCACCACAAACCCCCTAACCTTTTCTCTCTTCACTCCACTTTTGTCTTTTTCCCAGCTGAAGCAGGTCTCTTGACTCACTGGCATCCTCCCAAAACACAGTCCCTCTTGAAGGAGAAGATTTGGTTCAGGTTGTGGCTAACACGGAAAAGTCCAGCCAAAAGCCACTCCTTGTCCCCCTCCCCTCTAGAATTCCTCCTTCCAACATCCCAGGGTCCAAGGTGTCCCTCTTCCTCTCTTTCAAACCGAGAAGGGGAAAGGAAAATTCACAAAGCTTTCATTTCTCAAGAAAGGGTTAAAAGTCCGAACTCCCAGGGATGGCTCGATGCCCGGACATCCAGCAACTCCCACACAACTGGGCACCTTGCAGCTCCCCCCGCTCCTCCTTCCTCGCGGTGGAATTGCTGACAGGACAGGACCGCCGCCGTCTCTTTCTCTCTCCCCCTCGGGAGAGAAACCGGGGGGTGGGGGGGGAAATGGAGAAATCCCAGATTTCTTCCACCCTTCCATCTGCAGGGGCCAGCCCGGTTCCAGTCCTTCCACCACCTTTGGGGCCTACCTTTCAGGCCATGGGGGCTTCCCCTCCCCCACCCAGCTCGTGGCTGGGCAGGGGAGAGTTTGCACTGCACGCTGACCAGAACCAAAGAGAGCGAGTTCCCCTGGGAATTCTGCTTTCAACCCCTCTGTGTTCTCAGAGGCGTGTCTACCTTCAATTGGTCAATATCTAAATTGACCTCTTCCGTCCGGAAAAAATTATCTTTCCATGTCAAACCACGACAAGAGCACAAGGATATGTTCAGCTCCGGCTCTACATGAGGAGGCTCATTTCTTACAAAAGTTTCTCTGTTCTTGCAATTCATCCTTTTGGGTATTTGACAACATGCTGGGTGTTGAAGAATGGGTAGGGATGACTTTTCCATTTTTTGAAAAATCCCAAAGGAAATTTAATACTTTATATAAAAATGCAAAGACACTAAAGCAATCCCTAATATACATTTAATAGATGAATATTTAAGCACCTTGTATGAATCCGAAAGCACCGATTATGAGAAATGAACAATTCAAATATGCTGTCTTTCTGGTCTGGCCTTCAAAGCCCAAAAAACCCCATTTCTTCTGTGCCTACAAATCAATGATGAAATGAGCTGAATATGTGCTTTTCCTTCTGCTGACAACTATGCACCATAACTGAAACCAATGCTTTAACTCTTCAGTTACTTTTTGCCAATCAGTGCTTTCCTAGATCAATACTTTCTAAAAATTATATACATATATATATATATATACACACAGGGAATGCTTTAATTCCTAACCCTATACCAAAATTTTAAAAGAAAATTGCCTCAGCCAATAGTGTTGAACGATACTAACATCTGTTTAAACCTATTATAAAATCAGCTGAGTGCCATTTCATTACTTAAATTTTCTTGACCATAAATCGTTTCCTTAAGTGCTCCTTTTAATGAGAATACGTGGCATTGCATGCCACCTAGGAATATAGCTTTAGAGAAAGACATATAGATAATTTAACAAGACATTTCTGCTCACTGCCATTGCATCCACGAAGTAGCTAAAAGTCTAGCAAAAAATGAGAACCAAAAAACATCGCTCTAAAATTTATGGCCATCTTGTAATTAAATAATTTTATTTGTGTCTGTTGAAGAATTATCTTTGAGTTTAATTTTGACAACTCAAGTAGGTTTCGTTAAAAACGGAAATCGAAAAATCACTTTATCAGGCTAATACTAATGTTTTCGGTTTTTTTATTAAGACCAAGCCACATAAAAATTAGGGGCTACATTGAACCTTGTTTATTACTACCTCTACCTAAATATGGCAATATTAGGACATCCTGAAATATGACTGAGGAAGCAGATAAATAATACAATAAAGACAAAGATGAAAAACCAAAATTAAGGATTCATGTCCACACAGATGTCCAACTTTTAACACACAGAGGACCTCAGTTCAGTTTGGTCATCTGAGTTTTCTCTTTCGTGGCACAATGAATTTACTCTCCCACTGTTCACCTGAGATCTGCCTGTGCCTCTTTATTACTTTTGTATAACAGAAGTAATTTTCTTTCCTCCCTTATGTCTAATCTTTAAATCTCTGGACAGTTGCATTCCTCTTCAGTGTAACACTAGATTATACTGCTGTGATTGAAGGAAGCTACAACACAGTAGTACTGCCAACAGCTCAAAGATGGCAACCAACTTCAGACATTCAAAAACACCTTCCTTCAAAAGCCTCCAGATACTACTTCTAATGAAACCTTACAGCACTAAATGCAGCAGTTTGTTAATGTAGCAGTTATTGCCAAAGAACATTGCTTTCTTTGGATGTGTGCACAACCTGCTACTCTTTCCGTCTTCTGAGGGATAAAGTCATGACATTTTTCCCAAAGCGTCCACCAGAGTCTGGCCTGAGAAATTGAATCCCTCTCACCCCAAGCAGGCTGTGTTTCTTTTTCCCTGTACAACACACACTGGCCACAAGAACTGCAAAGCTTATGGCTTTAGCACATTGCCCCCAAATCAATGACTACAGGGAGATGAAAACAATGAGCTTCTGACTGCTCCAATCAAGAGCCTTATTTCCACCTTTTAAACAACATCTCTGTCTATCAGCACAGTGCAGACAGAAGAGCAGATAGACTATATTTAAATCAATCCAAACTTTATTTAAAATTGAATTCATCTAAAATGAACCTATATGGAGGGAGAACTATATACATAAAGAAGCAAGTCTCTACGCTGCCTATTGTCCAAGATCCACCTCAGTCTGTCCTGAGAAGAACTCATATATAAATGGGATGGTATAGTTCTGGAGTAAGTTCCACCTGGCAGATTGGGCACCTGCCGAGAATCTCCAGGGCAGCAGGGAGGCACTCGCTGCAGAAGACATGGCCACACAGGGTTGCCAGAATCAGTCGTCCACTTTGCATCATCTGGAAGAATGAAAATCACAACATGTATTAGGAGGAAAGAATTTCAGTTTGCTGCTCAACTTGCACCAGGCAAATGAGACTTTGAGCATCTGGAATCAAAATAACAAGAGACTCTCAGATCGGCCAGTGTCACTTCACCAAGAAGTGACTCATGGAGCTTCACAGCAAGGGCTGTGCTTCCAGCCAGCTGCCCACAGCATCCCACATCCCCACAGTATCCCAGTCTTGTGCAACTCCCCTTCTTGCTTTCTCCTCCCACCTAGCAGAAAGGATCACAATAGGTGGATCCTTACCTCTGAGTAAGAATCCATGCAAATTGGACACTTAATGACACCTCCTTGCTGTGCACTAGAGGAAACAGAACCAGAGAGCACATGCAGCTGTAAAGATCACCACACTTCAACATTTATTGATCCATAAAATCTCACATCTTCATACAACTGCACGGATTAGCCATGACACATTTCCTTTGAAGAACCCTGCTGTCTTTAAGTCTCTGCTGCATTTAATGAGCATATGGGGGGGTCTCCCTGCTCTGAGGGAAAGGGTGTCCTGGTTTTCACTAGGAGAAAAGTGCAGTCAGTCACCTTGCTCTGGGCTTTGATGCAAGTAATCCCCATTCTTTGCCATACCCTCACACTCATCTCTAAGGTTCTGTGCAAAGTTGTACATCTGCCTTGGGCTGCCTTTTTCTCCCCAAATGCAAATGGCATCATGTGATCATCATGCAACATGGGAGAAGGAGGGAAATACATAGAGTATGGGAAGGCCTCAAAGATAAACCAGGCATACCTGTGTAACTTAGTCCTATACAGAAAACAAAAAAAAGGGCACAAAATTTCATGTTTGTTAGGGCGTGAGCCATACATACTCGGAAAGTGCAGCTCCCTCCTCTGCTGCTCCCTGTTCTGCAGGGGCCGAGTCAGGCACAGATGCACCATTAGCTCCTGTTCCATTACCAGAGCCATCCACCTGTTCATGTCTGTTCAGGGTGGCCCTTCTCCTTTGCTGTTGATAATCTGTAAGTTTCATAAGTTATATCAGATACAAAATCAAAACATATGTGAAAGATTTCTTAAGGAAGGATGATCTTTGTATTGCTGTATTTGAGCATTCTGCACTATCAAACCAAATCACCTGGAAGGGAGATTTATTCCATTAAATAGACAGCAACTAACAAACAAGCTCTGAGTGATGCCCAGGTGGCAGAGAAACAAACTCCTTGTTGGTAGAATTGCCTTGGAAAGGTTCAGGGCTTGACATGCTTGAAGGAGCTCAGATTTGGGGAAGGGTTAACAAAGCTTGGGGAGAAGGACGCCCACTGTGAGTGGACGCAAAAAATGCAGAATTGAGGGGCCAAAAGGACATCTGGCACAACTCCCAAGATAAGGAAGAAACTAAGAAACCCAACTCTCCTGAAAGCAGCTCTGACTGGTAGAAAATAATTCCTGCCAGGGGGAGATTGCAGCCCCCAACTCATGGAGCAGCAACTCAAGACATCTCCCCAGCCCAAAAGAAGAGGGAGACTGAGCCATGGACTGAGTGGACTAATTAAGGTGAGAAAAAACACAGTCATTAACCAAAAGAAGACAGAACACGAGCTAAGGAGATAACCATGTCACTTGTAATGCTAATTTCTTTGTTTGATAACATCTATAAATAATAGAAGTCATTTTGATAGTGGCTGTGTCTGATTTGTGAAATACCACTGAGCACCCAGACTGGTGAAACACTGAAATAAACAACCAATGTCTCTCTCAAGTGTATGATTATTTACCTGTCACACCCCAGTAACCAATCCTATTTTTGTGGACAACATATTGAGCAAGTCACAGGGAGAACCATTCTTAATGGCCTGCTCTGTAACAGCAAAAGGGTCAAGAAATGCTTTTTAACTCTCAGAAACAGAAGGCAGCCATGACCTCTGCAACTCCAGTGTCCATGTAACACTAATCAATCACTAATCAATCAAAACTGCAGAAAGCGTTACCAAATTAAAGTTCCTTCTGCATAAGTATTCAGCTACAACTTTTATTGCAGGGATTTCCCACTGTGACTGACAGAGGCCACCACACACACATTGCATCCGTTCTCTAAGACACTGGCCAGGGGCTTTAGCCCTGTCCCTTGCCTTTTGCTAAGAGCAGTTTCAATCCCTGCTGCTCAACTTTCTTGGGAAAGTACAACAAAACTAGCTATCACATTTTAGATAAAAGTCCATTACCTTCTGTGAAACATCAACTCACCTTCAAGAAGCTTCCATCGATGCACATGGGAAGGGAGAGAAAAGAAGATACAATTAGATTTGGTGAGCCCCCCTGGTGCTGCACACAAACCCCAGCTCAGAAAGCAGTTACAGCAGAGGAGGGGAGCAAGGGTAGGGCATCACCCTCTAACTTTGCCTAAGAGCATTCAAAGCAGTAGCACAAAGAGTCGCTGCCCTGAAAAGCAAAGAAGTGGGTGCTGCTGATTCTGCTCTCATTGCTGCAACAGGGTACAAACAGGGGCAGCTTAGGAGCCCCTGAACACCCTCCTCCCCTGTTCCTGTTCCCTAGTTGGATTTGACCTGGCGCTCTTTATTTCCCTCATTCTCCCAAAACTGGCAAATTCTGCTATGATAACCTTGACACTTCCCCTTAGATGAACAGTTGCGAAAGAAAGGAAGCCACCACATCAGTTTGGGAGTAATTAATTCTATCAGTCAATGCTAGAACTACAAGGTACACACAGATCTGCCAGCGCCATTCTGTCAAGGGCTTCTTCCTCTACGGACACCACCAAGGAGGGACTTGGAGGGATGGGCAAACTGGCGTTTCCCAGCAAGGGCTGTGCTTCCAGCCAGCTGCCCATAGCACCCATCTAGAACAACTGAGTTGTGCAGCTCCCTTGTTGTCCCTTCCCCTCCCACTAATCTGAAAGGACAACAACAGGTGGATCCTTACCTGTGAGTAACAACTCATGCAAATCACGCAGAGGAGACTACCAGAGGGCCTTGTGTTATAGAGAACAGATGCAGAAAGAACATGCAGCCATTAATTTCACCATGCATGACAGGTTATTGATAGAGAAATGCCAGAAAGTAAAACATCCCTTCTTCTGATGTAGCAACATCCCAGCCCCATTTCAATTACTTTCATATACTTCAGCCTCTTCAGTGTTACTACAGTGTTACTGAAAGATACATTCAATTAGGATTTCATCAACAGAAAGGAAAAGCCATAAAGCTTGGCAGAAACCTGTTTTCTACCATATATCAGAAATTAGACTTTGAAGAGACACTTTATCTGTCACATACCTTTCAATGTCTTGTGCTTCCTCTTCATTCTCATCTGCCAGTACTTCAGCTGCATTCTCTGCTGCTCTGGAATCAAGTGGGTCTTGCCGGCTCTGCTCCCCGAATGGGGTAAAAATGGAGACAGATTAGGAGGTGCCTGAATCTTCCTGAACAACCTGCTCTCCTGTATCAGTTGCCTAAGTGGATTCAGCATGGACTCTTTTCTTTCCCTCTTTCTCCCCCAAAAGGCTCAATCATTAGTCTAAAGATTTTGTCTTAGATAGACAGATGCTAAACAACAGAAACCACAACAGGAATTTGCAGCACAGAATTCCAGTTTGCTGCTCTACTGGTGCCAGGCAAACTGGACTTGGACTATGTGCAGTCTGTCACTCAATGCTATAGAACTATAAGGAACACACAGATCTGCCAGTACCATCCTGGCAAGGGCTTCTCCCTCTATGGACACCACCAAGAAAGGACTTGGAGGGATGGGCAAGTTGGAGCTCTCAGCAAGGGCTGTGGATCCTCACCTCTGCATTGTCATCCTCACAAGTTGGAAGACGCAGGAGACATGCCAGCCATGCACTAGAGGGAGCAGAACCAGAAGAACATGCAGCTGTCAATTTCACAGAGCACAGAGGGCTCCCACAACATAAAATTGCAAAAATAGAAATAACCCCTCATTCTGATTTGGCAACATCCCAACCCAGAAACACAGTCAGTGAAAGAGCTTTTATGTACTGCGAGCACTACAGTGTATCTCAAAGCATAACGTAAGAGAAAGTCAGTAATGACTTCCTGATTGGAGAAGAAAGGTTCCTCCGTGATTTTGTGGGTTTTTTGAGTTTTCTTTCCGTTACTTCTCTTCCAGACAGGCCACTACGTGTCAAGTCAGAATTCTCCAGGCTGAATCAAGTCGAATTCAAGAGTGTGGCAAAAACCGGATTCTATCATGTATCAGAAATTACACTTTGTGTAGACACTTCACCAGTCACATACTCATCGTTATGTCTTGGTTCCTCTTCACTGTCACTTGCCCGAGCTCAGCTGAATTCTCTGTGTTGCTGGAGCCAAGTGGGTGCTGCTGGCTGTGCTCCTGGTCCTGCACCTGTGAGCTGTCACCCTCCCTCACTGAAGGACTAGCAGGACCTGCTGGCCATGCACTAGAGCGAACCAGAAAGAACATGCAGCCATTTGAACATGGAGCCAATAATCTCACTGCAGACAGAGACTTACCAACATGTAATACCTATTCTGATTAAGCAAAATCCCAGCCCAGCACCACAACTGTTCCCCGAGCCACTCTGTACTGCAAGCATTTCAGCATATATCATGCCACACTGTAACAAATATTAAACCGTGACATCATGAAAAGAAAAGAAAGGTTTCAGCTGGATTTTGCTATGTGTCTTTTTGGGTTCTTTTGCTTACTTCTCTGCCAGACAGGCCACTATATTGCAGGTCTGAAGTTTCTGCACCGACTTCAGCAGAACCCAGAATCTTGGAAAAACCTGTTCCTACTCTATATCAGAAATTAAAATTTAGAGAGATATTTTACACTCACATACCCACTATCTCCTGGTTCCTCTTCATCATGGGTTGTCAGTGAACCAGCTGAATTCTCTGACGGTCTGGAAAGATGTGAGTCCTGCTGGTTCTGCTCCCTGGACTGCAGTGGGGTAAAAATGAAAACAGAGTAGGAACCACTCAAAACAACTCTATCCTACCTCCCTCTATCAGTTCCCTGATTGGATTTGGGCTAGAAGCTTTTCTTTTGCTTGTTAGCCCCAAAAAGGGCCACTTCTGCAGTCCCAGCCCTAAACACTTCATGTTGGATGAACAGCTGCTGAAGAATGGAAACCAAAACAGAAATTTGTGTGTAAAGAATTCCAGTTTGCTACTCTATTTCTCTATCCAGGCAAATTGGACATGGACTATGTGAAATCTGCTACTTCCTGCTAGAACTACAAAGAACACAGAGATCTGACAGTGTCATCCTGGCAGGGATTTCTCCCTCTATAGACATCACCAAGAAGGGACTTGGAGGGATGGGCAAGTTGGAGCTTCCCAGCAAGGGCTGTGCTTCCAGGCAGCTGCCCATAGCACCCATCTAAAACAACTGAGTTGTACAGCTCCCCTTTTGTCCCTTTTCCTCCCACAAACCACAAAGGAGAAGAACATGTGGATCCTCACCTCTGAGTCCTCCTCTGACCAATATGGAGGATCAAAATCAAATAGATAGTAACTAGAGAGAGCAGAACCACAAGAAAAAACAGCCATTAATTTCACTGGACATCAAGGGTTACTAACAGAGAAAACACTGGTACTTAAAACATCCCCTCTTCTGATTAAGCAACATCCCAGCCCAGAAACACAGTCATTCCAAGATGTTTGTGGACGGTGTGCCCAGCCATCCTCTTCCATTGGATGTTAGATGGACAGCTCCTAAGAAGCTAAGGCTTCACAAACAGACAAGAAAGGCTTCTGCTGGATTTTGCTGGGCTTATTTTAATTCTCTTCCAGGTAGGCCACTAGATGCCAGGTCTGAAGTATTTGCAAAGAGTTAGGCAGAACCCAAAAGCTTGGCTAAAACCTCTTTTGACCACTTATCTGAAATTAGAGTTTTGATAGACACTTTCACTCTCGCATACCCATCATATGCTCTAGGTTCCTCTTCATCATTCCTTGCCAGTGGCTCGGCTGGATTCTCTGATGCTCTGGGAAGATGTGGCTGCTGCTGGCTCTGCTGCTTGTCCTGAAATGGGGTAGAAATGGAACCACCACTTAGGAACCACCTGAACGCTGTACTTCCTGCGTCCCTATTTCCGTTCCCTAATTGGATTTGGGATGGAGCTATTTCTTTCTCTCTTTCTCCCCCAAACTGGCAATTTCACCTGTGATAGCCTGAACACTACTTATTATCTATATGAACAGCTGCTGAAGAGGGAAATACCCTGTACCCAGCCCTGCTCTTGCATTTGGTGCATGTGGAGCTGGGTCATGCAAATTCTGCTGTAAACTTTGGGGCCTTTTCTTTGCCAAAGTTCAGGAACAACCCCGTCAGGATATAACTCCCGTGCTATGTTTGCTGCATGTTTCTGTTTTGCACAGCAGCAGTGGCAACCCAAATTTGAGCAGATACACTGCACTGTGGGCTGGACCCAAGCATATTCTTACCAAATAGTAGGGGAAATGAAAAAGTACCAAATGTGACCCTTTTAAAGACTTCTTGGAATAAGAAACCAAATTATTGTGTACCCCAGTCAGCCACACTTGCATTTTACACCTCAGTGACAGAGGTACCTTAAACTGATGTTGCAGCTAAAACACTTCTTCCTTGGGAAGTCAAAGACTTCCTGTGCTCTCCTTTAAATCACAGAAGGAACAACCTCTTAGGCTGCTCACCCACTCTCTGCAAGCACTTCTCAGGCGTGTTGATGTGTTCATGAGCATGTTAGGGCCTGGCTGGGAACTGCTGACTAAACTGTGGCAAATCAGAGCCATCATTCAACCTTTGAGGCCAGGGTACTTGGTAAGATTTCAGAAGACAGGCAAGAAAACTAATTTGAATGCAAGATGGAGAGGAGTGTGCCAGGCATTACTTACCACAGGAGACTCATCATCACTGATAGTGATGACTTCAGGCTCAGAAGAGTCACGTGTGAGATCTATGACTTCTCCACCAGCTGAAAAGAGAGAACATTAGAACCATGGTCAGAGATTGCAGAGGAATGCAATGGGCTGCCACTGTAGAACAGGCTGTGGCTGGATTCCCCGTGCCCTCAAGTTCAGGAATGTGTCCGACATTTCACTCAAGCTTTGCCCTCAACAGTGCACAGGGAGCAGGGCAGACCCTGTGCAGAACAAGCTGAAGGGCAGCTGAGCTCCTCACAGGTTCTATTGGATGACTACAGATGACAGGGCGTTCACATCAACAGGTGATTCACTTCATATAGAACAAACTAAACCAAACAAACCACAGCAATTTTACTAATTTTCTGGCACCATGCTGTAGGTTGGTTCCTTGAAGGATGGGACAGAGCTAATGACAGGTTTTCCCCGTCTCCATCTAGCTTGGGAGATCTCAAACTCAGCTTGCCACCCTCCACTGTGGCAGCTGCAGTGACTGCCAGCTCATCAGAACACACGTTCAGGTCTTTGAGCAGGACTAGAGGACCTCTCCTACACAGCTCATCTCCCACTTGCAGCCACTAAGAGCAGCAATAACAAGCAGCAGCAATAATGATCTCAGTCACAAACCAAAACCGTGTTCAGAAGGCTTGCTGTTTAGGGATGCCATACCAGGAGCTTCCCCAATCCCAAGGTTTTCCTTCCTCCCCAGTAAAGGGCCTAGAAACTGGCAAAAGCACATGGCCAGATGGTCTTCCACCCTCCAGAAGCCGCTTCTGTTCTTACCAGGCTCAGAAGCAGGTGTGCCACTTTCCTCAAGGTCTGTTGGCTCCGTCTGCGAAGTTCCACCTGCGCTGGAGGGCAGCAGCCGGCTCCGTTTCCGAGCTGGTCTGGAATCAACTGCTCCTCCACGGCGCTTTCGCTGACGCTGACAGGGAACAAAGCCTTAGCATTTTCTATGCCACTAATATTAACATGGCCCTTGGGCTTTGCAACACCAATGGCAGCACACAAGGATACAGAAAACACTCCTGCAAAGGCTGAAATACACACCAAATGCTGCTATGGGCCATTCCCACCCGAGCACATCACATCAGGGAAAAGACAGCACCCCTGATCTCTGACAAGCCACCTCCCCGAGAAAGAGCCAGTCCCAATGGCTTGAAAATGAGCACACCAGTTCCCAATTCCAGCAGGTTACTGCCCACACTGTAAGCATTTCTGCACTACTGCTAACACCCACAGAGATCCAAAACCTTCCCAATTCCAGAACATCAAGTACATGAAGATTTCAAAGGCTTCTGTTCCTCTGCATTTGCTACAAACTCTTGAAATGCTTTCTAGACGTACCCTGGAAAACGCTTCAAGAATCAGATTTGCATGGAGTTGCAAAGTACTTACTGAACTCATGGTGTTTGGTGATCAAAAACAACCACCAAAATAAGCGGGACAAACTCCAAAAATGGAATGCCAGGGATGTGATCAATCCCTTCGGTTCCTTTAGGCAGCCCACTGCAGATTTTTCGGCGTGACAGAAAACTGCTCTTCCAAACCTATCATAAAAGTAGAGGCGAGATTATCCATTTGGATTGCCAGATTTCTTGAACACTCCCATGCCCTAAGACTCCCATTCCCAAGTCTCCAGTTCCTGTCCAAAGCTAGAGGCAAAGTCCATGATTCTGGTACTTGAGCCCACCTGCAGCCCATCCTGCAGCCCAGCCCAGCCCCTCAGCATCAGAAGCCTTTCCAAGAATTGTCTGCACTCACCTGTACGGTCAGTCCAGAGTTTGGCTCGCAAAAGTCAGCAAATCGCTCTCTAATCCCTTGTGGGGTGGAGAAGAGGGATGCTCTGCGTCTGCTGCGCAGCAGAGAATCCCTCAACTGGCTCAACAGACTCCGTGCCAACAGAACATGGAACCAGGAGTGCCCCTGGCAACCGGTGGCAACGTTCCATGCCCAGGGAGCTGATGGCCGCAGTGCTCACCCACGGAGTTCCAGAAGGCCATGGAGGCAGCTCAGCCATCGCCTGCTGCTGCTGCCGCCCCCCAGGTCAGGGCGCTCAGGGCCCTGCCCAGCCCGGCCTGGAGCGGCCCATGGACAGGGCAGCCACAGCTTCTCTGGGCAGCCCGTTCCAATGTCTCACCGCCCCCTCAGCTCTGCCAAACACCCGATCCCAATCTCCCCTTCTCGTCTGAAGCCCTTCCCCTTCCCCATGGCTCTCTGCCCCCTTTGGGCACCGCAAGGCCGCAGTGAGGCCTCCCCGCTCCCGGCTGCTCCCCAGGCTGGACAGCCCCGGCTCTCCCAGCCTGGCCAGGGGACAGGTGCTCCAGGCCCCCACACCTCCCTACGGCTCCTCCGGCCCTGCTCCACAGGCACATCCTGCTGGGCTGGGCACAGCTGGGCACAGCTGGGCACAGCTCCGCACGTGGGGCAGGGCAGGGGCAGAGCAGGGGCAGAGCTGCACCTCCCGCGCCCTCAGCCTGAGCAAGCCGAGCATCACTGGAGCCTTTCTGCGGCTAAAGAAACCCCATCACACCACACCTCCCCAAGTCAGAAAGAAATTTAAACCCTTCCTTAACCCTCCTCCTTCTGGTCTATGAGTCTGTTGCTGTTTTAACTCTTATCCGAGTGTTTGAACTTTAACCCTAATAAACAGCCATTAAAACAGAATCAAAATTTGTTGGGTTTTTTCCCAGACTGTGGAAAGTCTAACAATTCAGATCATTATTTCAAGTCTTTGAAGTCTTGACATTTTCAGGGGTCCAATGCTCCTCTACCAGCGTTTCCCAGCAGCACTGAGGAGTTTTGCTTTGCTCCTGGGGACAGCACCTTCCTCCTGAGGCCCTGCTCCACTACGGAAGGTGACAGAGCAGAAGAAGCAGAATTAGTATTCACTTTTCCTTCTAGCCACTCTGCCTCGGGACCTGTGTTCAGAAGGAAGGGCTGTGGCTCCTGAGAGCAGCAGGGAACCCATCTCAGCCCTGCCAGGTTCAGGGCTGCTCCTCCGCCCCTGGTCCCGTTGGGTGCTCTGGGGTGTGGGGAGAATGGTGGAAATTGATCCGGGGCTCTGGAGAGCACAAGGATATGTTCAGCTCCGGCTCTACATGAGGAGGCTCATTTCTTACAAAAGTTTCTCTGTTCTTGCAATTCATCCGTTTGGGTATTTGACAACATGTTGGGTGTTGAAGAATGGGTAGGGATGACTTTTCCATTGTTTGAAAAATCCCAAAGGAAATTTAATACTTTATATAAAAATGCAAAGACACTAAAGCAATCCCTAATATACATTTAATAGATGAATATTTAAGCACCTTGTATGAATCCGAAAGCACCGATTATGAGAAATGAACAATTCAAATATGCTGTCTTTCTGGTCTGGCCTTCAAAGCCCAAAAAACCCCATTTCTTCTGTGCCTACAGATCAATGATGAAATGAGCTGAAAATGTGCTTTTCCTTCTGCTGACAACTATGCACCACAACTGAAACCAATGCTTTAACTCTTCAGTTACTTTTTGCCAATCAGTGCTTTCCTAGATCAATACTTTCTAAAAATTATATACATATATATATATATACACAGGGAGTGCTTTAATTCCTAACCCTATACCAAAATTTTAAAAGAAAATTGCCTCAGCCAATAGTGTTGAACCATACTAACATCTGTATAGACCTATTATAAAATCAGCTGAGTGCCATTTCATTACTTAAATTTCCTTGACCATAAATCGTTTCCTTAAGTGCTCCTTTTAATGAGAATACGTGGCATTGCATGCCACCTAGGAATATAGCTTTGAGAAAGACATATAGATAATTTAACAAGACATTTCTGCTCACTGCCATTGCATCCACGAAGTAGCTAAATGTCTAGCAAAAAATGAGAACCAAAAAACATCACTCTAAAATTTATGGCCACCTTGTAATTAAATAATTTTATTTGTGTCTGTTGAAGAATGATCTTTGAGTTTAATTTTGACAACTCAAGTAGGTTTCGTTAAAAACGGAAATCGAAAAATCACTTTATCAGGCTAATACTAATGTTTTCGGTTTTTTTATTAAGACCAAGCCACATAAAAATTAGGGGCTACATTGAACCTTGTTTATTACTACCTCTACCTAAATATGGCAATATTAGGGCATCCTGAAATATGACTGAGGAAGCAGATAAATAATACAATAAAGACAAAGATGAAAAACCAAAATTAAGGATTCATGTCCACACAGATGTCCAACTTTTAACACACAGAGGACCTCAGTTCAGTTTGGTCATCTGAGTTTTCTCTTTCGTGGCACAATGAATTTACTCTCCCACTGTTCACCTGAGATCTGCCTGTGCCTCTTTATTACTTTTGTATAACAGAAGTAATTTTCTTTCCTCTCTTATGTCCAATCTTTAAATCTCTGGACAGTTGCATTCCTCTTCAGTGTAACATAGGATTATACTGCTGTGTTTGAAGGAAGCTACAACACAGTTGTACTGCCAACAGCTCAAAGATGGTAACCAACTTCTGACATTCAAAAACACCTTCCTTCAAAAGCCTCCAGATACTACTTCTAATGAAACCTTACAGCACTAAATGCAGCAGTTTGTTAATGTAGCAGTTATTGCCAAAGAACATTGCTTTCTTTGGATGTGTGCACAACCTGCTACTCTTTCCGTCTTCTGAGGGATAAAGTCATGACATTTTCCCCAAAGCGTCCACCAGAGTCTGGCCTGAGAAATTGAATCCCTCTCACCCCAAGCAGGCTGTGTTTCTTTTTCCCTGTACAACACACACTGGCCACAAGAACTGCAAAGCTTATGGCTTTAGCACATTGCCCCCAAATCAATGACTACAGGGAGATGAAAACAATGAGCTTCTGACTGCTCCAATCAAGAGCCTTATTTCCACCTTTTAAACAACATCTCTGTCTATCAGCACAGTGCAGACAGAAGAGCAGATAGACTATATTTAAATCAATCCAAACTTTATTTAAAATTGAATTCATCTAAAATGAACCTATATGGAGGGAGAACTATATACATAAAGAAGCAAGTCTCTACGCTGCCTATTGTCCAAGATCCACCTCAGTCTGTCCTGAGAAGAGAAGAACTCATATATAAATGGGATGGTATAGTTCTGGAGTAAGTTCCACCTGGCAGATTGGGCACCTGCCGAGAATCTCCAGGGCAGCAGGGAGGCACTCGCTGCAGAAGACATGGCCACACAGGGTTGCCAGAATCAGTCGTCCACTTTGCATCATCTGGAAGAATGAAAATCACAACATGTATTAGGAGGAAAGAATTTCAGTTTGCTGCTCAACTTGCACCAGGCAAATGAGACTTTGAGCATCTGGAATCAAAATAACAAGAGACTCTCAGATCGGCCAGTGTCACTTCACCAAGAAGTGACTCATGGAGCTTCACAGCAAGGGCTGTGCTTCCAGCCAGCTGCCCACAGCATCCCACATCCCCACAGTATCCCAGTCTTGTGCAACTCCCCTTCTTGCTTTCTCCTCCCACCCAGCAGAAAGGATCACAATAGGTGGATCCTTACCTCTGAGTAAGAATCCATGCAAATTGGACACTTAATGACACCTCCTTGCTGTGCACTAGAGGAAACAGAACCAGAGAGCACATGCAGCTGTAAAGATCACCACACTTCAACATTTATTGATCCATAAAATCTCACATCTTCATACAACTGCACGGATTAGCCATGACACATTTCCTTTGAAGAACCCTGCTGTCTTTAAGTCTCTGCTGCATTTAATGAGCATATGGGGGGGTCTCCCTGCTCTGAGGGAAAGGGTGTCCTGGTTTTCACTAGGAGAAAAGTGCAGTCAGTCACCTTGCTCTGGGCTTTGATGCAAGTAATCCCCATTCTTTGCCATACCCTCACACTCATCTCTAAGGTTCTGTGCAAAGTTGTACATCTGCCTTGGGCTGCCTTTTTCTCCCCAAATGCAAATGGCATCATGTGATCATCATGCAACATGGGAGAAGGAGGGAAATACATAGAGTATGGGAAGGCCTCAAAGATAAACCAGGCATACCTGTGTAACTTAGTCCTATACAGAAAACAAAAAAAAGGGCACAAAATTTCATGTTTGTTAGGGCGTGAGCCATACATACTCTGAAAGTGCAGCTCCCTCCTCTGCTGCTCCCTGTTCTGCAGGGGCCGAGTCAGGCACAGATGCACCATTAGCTCCTGTTCCATTACCAGAGCCATCCACCTGTTCATGTCTGTTCAGGGTGGCCCTTCTCCTTTGCTGTTGATAATCTGTAAGTTTCATAAGTTATATCAGATACAAAATCAAAACATATGTGAAAGATTTCTTAAGGAAGGATGATCTTTGTATTGCTGTATTTGAGCATTCTGCACTATCAAACCAAATCACCTGGAAGGGAGATTTATTCCATTAAATAGACAGCAACTAACAAACAAGCTCTGAGTGATGCCCAGGTGGCAGAGAAACAAACTCCTTGTAGGTAGAATTGCCTTGGAAAGGTTCAGGGCTTGACATGCTTGAAGGAGCTCAGATTTGGGGAAGGGTTAACAAAGCTTGGGGAGAAGGACGCCCACTGAGAGTGGACGCAAAAAATGCAGAATTGAGGGGCCAAAAGGACATCTGGCACAACTCCCAAGATAAGGAAGAAACTAAGAAACCCAACTCTCCTGAAAGCAGCTCTGACTGGTAGAAAATAATTCCTGCCAGGGGGAGATTGCAGCCCCCAACTCATGGAGCAGCAACTCAAGACATCTCCCCAGCCCAAAAGAAGAGGGAGACTGAGCCATGGACTGAGTGGACTAATTAAGGTGAGAAAAAACACAGTCATTAACCAAAAGAAGACAGAACACGAGCTAAGGAGATAACCATGCCACTTGTAATGCTAATTTCTTTGTTTGATAACATCTATAAATAATAGAAGTTATTTTGATAGTGGCTGTGTCTGATTTGTGAAATACCACTGAGCACCCAGACTGGTGAAACACTGAAATAAACAACCAATGTCTCTCTCAAGTGTATGATTATTTACCTGTCACACCCCAGTAACCAATCCTATTTTTGTGGACCAAGTCACAGGGAGAACCATTCTTAATGGCCTGCTCTGTAACAGCAAAAGGGTCAAGAAATGCTTTTTAACTCTCAGAAACCACAGGCAGCCATGACCTCTGCAACTCCAGTGTCCATGTAACACTAATCAATCACTAATCAATCAAAACTGCAGAACGTGTTACCAAATTAAAGTTCCTTCTGCATAAGTATTCAGCTACAACTTTTATTGCAGGGATTTCCCACTGTGACTGACAGAGGCCACCACACACACATTGCATCCGTTCTCTAAGACACTGGCCAGGGGCTTTAGCCCTGTCCCTTGCCTTTTGCTAAGAGCAGTTTCAATCCCTGCTGCTCAACTTTCTTGGGAAAGTACAACAAAACTAGCTATCACATTTTAGATAAAAGTCCATTACCTACTGTAAAACATCAACTCACCTTCAAGAAGCTTCCATCGATGCACATGGGAAGGGAGAGAAAAGAAGATACAATTAGATTTGGTGAGCCCCCCTGGTGCTGCACACAAACCCCAGCTCAGAAAGCAGTTACAGCAGAGGAGGGGAGCAAGGGTAGGGCATCACCCTCGAACTTTGCCTAAGAGCATTCAAAGCAGTAGCACAAAGAGCCGCTGCCCTGAAAAGCAAAGAAGTGGGTGCTGCTGATTCTGCTCTCATTGCTGCAACAGGGTACAAACAGGGGCAGCTTAGGAGCCCCTGAACACCCTCCTCCCCTCTTCCTGTTCCCTAGTTGGATTTGACCTGGCGCTCTGTATTTCCCTCATTCTCCCAAAACTGGCAAATTCTGCTATGATAACCTTGACACTTCCCCTTAGATGAACAGTTGCGAAAGAAAGGAAGCCACCACATCAGTTTGGGAGTAATTAATTCTATCAGTCAATGCTAGAACTACAAGGTACACACAGATCTGCCAGCACCATTCTGTCAAGGGCTTCTTCCTCTACGGACACCACCAAGGAGGGACTTGGAGGGATGGGCAAACTGGCGTTTCCCAGCAAGGGCTGTGCTTCCAGCCAGCTGCCCATAGCACCCATCTAGAACAACTGAGTTGTGCAGCTCCCTTGTTGTCCCTTCCCCTCCCACTAATCTGAAAGGACAACAACAGGTGGATCCTTACCTGTGAGTAACAACTCATGCAAATCACGCAGAGGAGACTACCAGAAGGCCTTGTGTTATAGAGAACAGATGCAGAAAGAACATGAAGCCGTTAATTTCACCATGCATGACAGGTTATTGATAGAGAAATGCCAGAAAGTAAAACATCCCTTCTTCTGATGTAGCAACATCCCAGCCCCATTTCAATTACTTTCATATACTTCAGCCTCTTCAGTGTTACTACAGTGTTACTGAAAGATACATTCAATTAGGATTTCATCAACAGAAAGGAAAAGCCATAAAGCTTGGCAGAAACCTGTTTTCTACCATATATCAGAAATTAGACTTTGAAGAGGCACTTTATCTGTCACATACCTTTCAATGTCTTGTGCTTCCTCTTCATTCTCATCTGCCAGTACTTCAGCTGCATTCTCTGCTGCTCTGGAATCAAGTGGGTCTTGCCGGCTCTGCTCCCAGAATGGGGTAAAAATGGAGACAGATTAGGAGGTGCCTGAATCTTCCTGAACAACCTGCTCTCCTGTATCAGTTGCCTAAGTGGATTCGGCATGGACTCTTTTCTTTCCCTCTTTCTCCCCCAAAAGGCTCAATCATTAGTCTAAAGATTTTGTCTTAGATAGACAGATGCTAAACAACAGAAACCACAACAGGAATTTGCAGCACAGAATTCCAGTTTGCTGCTCTACTGGCGCCAGGCAAACTGGACTTGGACTATGTGCAGTCTGTCACTCAATGCTATAGAACTATAAGGAACACACAGATCTGCCAGTACCATCCTGGCAAGGGCTTCTCCCTCTATGGACACCACCAAGAAAGGACTTGGAGGGATGGGCAAGTTGGAGCTTCTCAGCAAGGGCTGTGGATCCTCACCTCTGCATTGTCATCCTCACAAGTTGGAAGACGCAGGAGACATGCCAACCATGCACTAGAGGGAGCAGAACCAGAAGAACATGCAGCTGTCAATTTCACAAAGCACACAGGGCTCCCACAACATAAAATTGCAAAAATAGAAATAACCCCTCATTCTGATTTGGCAACATCCCAACCCAGAAACACAGTCAGTGAAAGAGCTTTTATGTACTGCGAGCACTACAGTGTATCTCAAAGCATAATGTAAGAGAAAGTCAGTAATGACTTCCTGATTGGAGAAGAAAGGTTCCTCCGGCATTTTGTGGGTTTTTTGAGTTTTCTTTCCGTTACTTCTCTTCCAGACAGGCCACTATGTGTCAAGTCAGAATTCTCCAGGCTGAATCAAGTCGAATTCAAAAGTGTGGCAAAAACCTGATTCTATCATGTATCAGAAATTACACTTTGTAGAGACACTTCACCAGTCACATACTCATCGTTATGTCTTGGTTCCTCTTCACTGTCACTTGCCCGAAGCTCAGCTGAATTCTCTGTGTTGCTGGAGCCAAGTGGGTGCTGCTGGCTGTGCTCCTGGTCCTGCACCTGTGAGCTGTCACCCTCCCTCACTGAAGGACTAGCAGGACCTGCTGGCCATGCACTAGAGCGAACCAGAAAGAACATGCAGCCATTTGAACATGGAGCCAATAATCTCACTGCAGACAGAGACTTACCAACATGTAATACCTATTCTGATTAAGCAAAATCCCAGCCCAGCACCACAACTGTTCCCCTAGCCACTATGTACTGCAAGCATTACGGCATATATCATGCCACACTGTAACAAATATTAAATCGTGACATCATGAAAAGAAAAGAAAGGTTTCAGCTGGATTTTGCTATGTGTCTTTTTGGGTTCTTTTGCTTACTTCTCTGCCAGACAGGCCACTATATTGCAGGTCTGAAGTTTCTGCACCGACTTCAGCAGAACCCAGAATCTTGGAAAAACCTGTTCCTACTCTATATCAGAAATTAAAATTTAGAGAGATATTTTACACTCACATACCCACTATCTCCTGGTTCCTCTTCATCATGGGTTGTCAGTGGACCAGCTGAATTCTCTGACGGTCTGGAAAGATGTGAGTCCTGCTGGTTCTGCTCCCTGGACTGCAGTGGGGTAAAAATGAAAACAGAGTAGGAACCACTCAAAACAACTCTATCCTACTTCCCTCTATCAGTTCCCTGATTGGATTTGGGCTAGAAGCTTTTCTTTTGCTTGTTAGCCCCAAAAAGGGCAACTTCTGCAGTCCCAGCCCTAAACACTTCATGTTGGATGAACAGCTGCTGAAGAATGGAAACCAAAAGAGAAATTTGTGTGTAAAGAATTCCAGTTTGCTACTCTATTTCTCTATCCAGGCAAATTGGACATGGACTATGTGAAATCTGCTACTTCCTGCTAGAACTACAAAGAACACAGAGATCTGACAGTGTCATCCTGGCAGGGATTTCTCCCTCTATAGACATCACCAAGAAGGGACTTGGAGGGATGGGCAAGTTGGAGCTTCCCAGCAAGGGCTGTGCTTCCAGCCAGCTGCCCATAGCACCCATCTAAAACAACTGAGTTGTACAGCTCCCCTTTTGTCCCTTTTCCTCCCACAAACCACAAAGGACAAGAACATGTGGATCCTCACCTCTGAGTCCTCATCTGACCAATATGGAGGATCAAAATCAAATAGATAGTAACTAGAGAGAGCAGAACCACAAGAAAAAACAGCCATTAATTTCACTGGACATCAAGGGTTACTAACAGAGAAAACACTGGTACTTAAAACATCCCCTCTTCTGATTAAGCAACATCCCAGCCCAGAAACACAGTCATTCCAAGATTTTTTGTGGACGGTGTGCCCAGCCATCCTCTTCCATTGGATGTTAGATGGACAGCTCCTAAGAAGCTAAGGCTTCACAAACAGACAAGAAAGGCTTCTGCTGGATTTTGCTGGGCTTATTTTAATTCTCTTCCAGGTAGGCCACTAGATGCCAGGTCTGAAGTATTTGCAAAGAGTTAGGCAGAACCCAAAAGCTTGGCAAAAACCTCTTTTGACCACTTATCTGAAATTAGAGTTTTGATAGACACTTTCACTCTCACATACCCATCATATGCTCTAGGTTCCTCTTCATCATTCCTTGCCAGTGGCTCGGCTGGATTCTCTGATGCACTGGGAAGATGTGGCTGCTGCTGGCTCTGCTGCTTGTCCTGAAATGGGGTAGAAATGGAACCACCACTTAGGAACCACCTGAACGCTGTACTTCCTGCGTCCCTATTTCCATTCCCTAATTGGATTTGGGATGGAGCTATTTCTTTCTCTCTTTCTCCCCCAAACTGGCAATTTCACCTGTGATAGCCTGAACACTACTTATTATCTATATGAACAGCTGCTGAAGAGGGAAATACCCTGTACCCAGCCCTGCTCTTGCATTTGGTGCATGTGGAGCTGGGTCATGCAAATTCTGCTGTAAACTTTGGGGCCTTTTCTTTGCCAAAGTTCAGGAACAACCCCGTCAGGATATAACTCCCGTGCTATGTTTGCTGCATGTTTCTGTTTTGCACAGCAGCAGTGGCAACCCAAATTTGAGCAGATACACTGCACTGTGGGCTGGACCCAAGCATATTCTTACAAAATAGTAGGGGAAATGAAAAAGTACCAAATGTGACCCTTTTAAAGACTTCTTGGAATAAGAAACCAAATTATTGTGTACCCCAGTCAGCCACACTTGCATTTTACACCTCAGTGACAGAGGTACCTTAAACTGATGTTGCAGCTAAAACACTTCTTCCTTGGGAAGTCAAAGACTTCCTGTGCTCTCCTTTAAATCACAGAAGGAACAACCTCTTAGGCTGCTCACCCACTCTCTGCAAGCACTTCTCAGGCGTGTTGATGTGTTCATGAGTATGTTAGGGCCTGGCTGGGAACTGCTGACTAAACTGTGGCAAATCAGAGCCATCATTCAACCTTTGAGGCCAGGGTACTTGGTAAGATTTCAGAAGACAGGCAAGAAAACTAATTTGAATGCAAGATGGAGAGGAGTGTGCCAGGCATTACTTACCACAGGAGACTCATCATCACTGATAGTGATGACTTCAGGCTCAGAAGAGTCACGTGTGAGATCTATGACTTCTCCACCAGCTGAAAAGAGAGAACATTAGAACCATGGTCAGAGATTGCAGAGGAATGCAATGGGCTGCCACTGTAGAACAGGCTGTGGCTGGATTCCCCGTGCCCTCAGGTTCAGGAATGTGTCCGACATTTCACGCAAGCTTTGCCCTCAACAGTGCACAGGGAGCAGGGCAGACCCTGTGCAAAACAAGCTGAAGGGAAGCTGAGCTCCTCACAGGTTCTATTGGATGACTACAGATGACAGGGCGTTCACATCAACAGGTGATTCTTTTCATATAGAACAAACTAAACCAAACAAACCACAGCAATTTTACTAATTTTCTGGCACCATGCTGTAGGTTGGTTCCTTGAAGGATGGGACAGAGCTAATGACAGGTTTTCCCTGTCTCCATCTAGCTTGGGAGATCTCAAACTCAGCTTGCCACCCTCCACTGTGGCAGCTGCAGTGACTGCCAGCTCATCAGAACACACGTTCAGGTGTTTGAGCAGCACTGGAGGACCTTTCCTACACAGCTCATCTCCCACTTGCAGCCACTAAGAGCAGCAATAACAAGCAGCAGCAATAATGATCTCCGTCACAAACCAAAACCGTGTTCAGAAGGCTTGCTGTTTAGGGATGCCATACCAGGAGCTTCCCCAATCCCAAGGTTTTCCTTCCTCCCCAGTAAAGGGCCTAGAAACTGGCAAAAGCACATGGCCAGATGGTCTTCCACCCTCCAGAAGCCGCTTCTGTTCTTACCAGGCTCAGAAGCAGGTGTGCCACTTTCCTCAAGGTCTGTTGGCTCCGTCTGCGAAGTTCCACCTGCGCTGGAGGGCAGCAGCCGGCTCCGTTTCCGAGCTGGTCTGGAATCAACTGCTCCTCCACGGCGCTTTCGCTGACGCTGACAGGGAACAAAGCCTTAGCATTTTCTCTGCCACTAATATTAACATGGCCCTTGGGCTTTGCAACACCAATGGCAGCACACAAGGATACAGAAAACACTCCTGCAAAGGCTGGAATACACACCAAATGCTGCTATGGGCCATTCCCACCCCACTACATCACATCAGGGAAAAGACAGCACCCCTGATCTCTGACAAGCCGCCTCCCCGAGAAAGAGCCTGTCCCAATGGCTTGAAAATGAGCACACCAGTTCCCAATTCCAGCAGGTTACTGCCCACACCGTAAGCATTTCTGCACTACTGCTAACACCCACAGAGATCCAAAACCTTCCCAATTCCAGAACATCAAGTACATGAAGATTTCAAAGGCTTCTGTTCCTCTGCATTTGCTACAAACTCTTGAAATGCTTTCTAGGCCTACCCTGGAAAACGCTTCAAGAATCAGATTTGCATGGAGTTGCAAAGTACTTACTGAACTCATGGTGTTTGGTGATCAAAAACAACCACCAAAATAAGCGGGACAAACTCCAAAAATGGAATGCCAGGGATGTGATCAATCCCTTCGGTTCCTTTAGGCAGCCCACTGCAGATTTTTCGGCGTGACAGAAAACTGCTCTTCCAAACCTATCATAAAAGTAGAGGCGAGATTATCCATTTGGATTGCCAGATTTCTTGAACACTCCCATGCCCTAAGACTCCCATTCCCAAGTCTCCAGTTCCTGTCCAAAGCTAGAGGCGAAGTCCATGACTCTGGTACTTGAGCCCACCTGCAGCCCATCCTGCAGCCCAGCCCAGCCCCTCAGCATCAGAAGCCTTTCCAAGAATTGTCTGCACTCACCTGTACGGTCAGTCCAGAGTTTGGCTCGCAAAACTCAGCAAATCGCTCTCTAATCCCTTGTGGGGTGGAGAAGAGGGATGCTCTGCGTCTGCTGCGCAGCAGAGAATCCCTCAACTGGCTCAACAGACTCCGTGCCAACAGAACATGGAACCAGGAGTGCCCCTGGCAACCGGTGGCAACGTTCCATGCCCAGGGAACTGATGGCCGCAGTGCTCACCCACGGAGTTCCAGAAGGCCATGGAGGCAGCTCAGCCATCGCCTGCTGCTGCTGCCGCCCCCCAGGTCAGGGCGCTCAGGGCCCTGCCCAGCCCGGCCTGGAGCGGCCCATGGACAGGGCAGCCACAGCTTCTCTGGGCAGCCCGTTCCAATGTCTCACCGCCCCCTCAGCTCTGCCAAACACCCGATCCCAATCTCCCCTTCTCGTCTGAAGCCCTTCCCCTTCCCCATGGCTCTCTGCCCCCTTTGGGCACCGCAAGGCCGCAGTGAGGCCTCCCCGCTCCCGGCTGCTCCCCAGGCGGGACAGCCCCGGCTCTCCCAGCCTGGCCAGGGGACAGGTGCTCCAGGCCCCCACACCTCCCTACGGCTCCTCCGGCCCTGCTCCACAGGCACATCCTGCTGGGCTGGGCACAGCTGGGCACAGCTGGGCACAGCTCCGCACGTGGGGCAGGGCAGGGGCAGAGCAGGGGCAGAGCTGCACCTCCCGCGCCCTCAGCCTGAGCAAGCCGAGCATCACTGGAGCCTTTCTGCGGCTAAAGAAACCCCATCACACCACACCTCCCCAAGTCAGAAAGAAATGTAAACCCTTCCTTAACCCTCCTCCTTCTGGTCTATGAGTCTGTTGCTGTTTTAACTCTTATCCGAGTGTTTGAACTTTAACCCCAATAAACAGCCATTAAAAAAGAATCAAAATTTGTTGGGTTTTTTCCCAGACTGTGGAAAGTCTAACAATTCAGATCATTATTTCAAGTCTTTGAAGTCTTGACGTTTTCAGGGGTCCAATGCTCCTCTACCAGCGTTTCCCAGCAGCACTGAGGAGTTTTGCTTTGCTCCTGGGGACAGCACCTTCCTCCTGAGGCCCTGCTCCACTACGGAAGGTGACAGAGCAGAAGAAGCAGAATTAGTATTCACTTTTCCTTCTAGCCACTCTGCCTCGGGACCTGTGTTCAGAAGGAAGGGCTGTGGCTCCTGAGAGCAGCAGGGAACCCATCTCAGCCCTGCCAGGTTCAGGGCTGCTCCTCCGCCCCTGGTCCCGTTGGGTGCTCTGGGGTGTGGGGAGAATGGTGGAAATTGATCCGGGGCTCTGGAGAGCACAAGGATATGTTCAGCTCCGGCTCTACATGAGGAGGTTCATTTCTTACAAAAGTTTCTCTGTTCTTGCAATTCATCCGTTTGGGTATTTGACAACATGTTGGGTGTTGAAGAATGGGTAGGGATGACTTTTCCATTGTTTGAAAAATCCCAAAGGAAATTTAATACTTTATATAAAAATGCAAAGACACTAAAGCAATCCCTAATATACATTTAATCGATGAATATTTAAGCACCTTGTATGAATCCGAAAGCACCGATTATGAGAAATGAACAATTCAAATATGCTGTCTTTCTGGTCTGGCCTTCAAAGCCCAAAAAACCCCATTTCTTCTGTGCCTACAGATCAATGATGAAATGAGCTGAAAATGTGCTTTTCCTTCTGCTGACAACTATGCACCACAACTGAAACCAATGCTTTAACTCTTCAGTTACTTTTTGCCAATCAGTGCTTTCCTAGATCAATACTTTCTAAAAATTATATACATATATATATATATATACACAGGGAGTGCTTTAATTCCTAACCCTATACCAAAATTTTAAAAGAAAATTGCCTCAGCCAATAGTGTTGAACCATACTAACATCTGTATAGACCTATTATAAAATCAGCTGAGTGCCATTTCATTACTTAAATTTCCTTGACCATAAATCGTTTCCTTAAGTGCTCCTTTTAATGAGAATACGTGGCATTGCATGCCACCTAGGAATATAGCTTTGAGAAAGACATATAGATAATTTAACAAGACATTTCTGCTCACTGCCATTGCATCCACGAAGTAGCTAAATGTCTAGCAAAAAATGAGAACCAAAAAACATCGCTCTAAAATTTATGGCCATCTTGTAATTAAATAATTTTATTTGTGTCTGTTGAAGAATGATCTTTGAGTTTAATTTTGACAACTCAAGTAGGTTTCGTTAAAAACGGAAATCGAAAAATCACTTTATCAGGCTAATACTAATGTTTTCGGGTTTTTTATTAAGACCTAGCCACATAAAAATTAGGGGCTACATTGAACCTTGTTTATTACTACCTCTACCTAAATATGGCAATATTAGGGCATCCTGAAATATGACTGAAGAAGCAGATAAATAATACAATAAAGACAAAGATGAAAAACCAAAATTAAGGATTCATGTCCACACAGATGTCCAACTTTTAACACACAGAGGACCTCAGTTCAGTTTGGTCATCTGGGTTTTCTCTTTCGTGGAACAATGAATTTACTCTCCCACTGTTCACCTGAGATCTGCCTGTGCCTCTTTATTACTTTTGTATAACAGAAGTAATTTTCTTTCCTCTCTTATGTCCAATCTTTAAATCTCTGGAAAGTTGCATTCCTCTTCAGAGTAACATAGGATTATACTGCTGTGATTGAAGGAAGCTACAACACAGTTGTACTGCCAACAGCTCAAAGATGGTAACCAACTTCAGACATTAAAAACACCTTCCTTCAAAAGCCTCCAGATACTAATTCTAATGAAACCTTACAGCACTAAATGCAGCAGTTTGTTAATGTAGCAGTTATTGCCAAGAACATTGCTTTCTTTGGATGTGTGCACAACCTGCTACTCTTTCCATCTTCTGAGGGATAAAGTCATGACATTTTCCCCAAAGCGTCCACCAGAGTCTGGCCTGAGAAACTGAATCCCTCTCACCCCAAGCAGGCTGTGTTTCTTTTTCCCTGTACAACACACACTGGCCACAAGAACTGCAAAGCTTATGGCTTTAGCACATTGCCCCCAAATCAATGACTACAGGGAGATGAAAACAATGAGCTTCTGACTGCTCCAATCAAGAGCCTTATTTCCACCTTTTAAACAACATCTCTGTCTATCAGCACAGTGCAGACAGAAGAGCAGATAGACTATATTTAAATCAATCCAAACTTTATTTAAAATTGAATTCATCTAAAATGAAACTATATGCAGGAAGAACTATATACATAAAGAAGCAAGTCTCTACGCTGCCTATTGTCCAAGATCCACCTCAGTCTGTCCTGAGAAGAGAAGAACTCATATATAAATGGGATGGTATAGTTCTGGAGTAAGTTCCACCTGGCAGATTGGGCACCTGCCGAGAATCTCCAGGGCAGCAGGGAGGCACTCGCTGCAGAAGACATGGCCACACAGGGTTGCCAGAATCAGTCGTCCACTTTGCATCATCTGGAAGAATGAAAATCACAACATGTATTAGGAGGAAAGAATTTCAGTTTGCTGCTCAGCTTGCACCAGGCAAATGAGACTTTGAGCATCTGGAATCAAAATAACAAGAGACTCTCAGATCGGCCAGTGTCACTTCACCAAGAAGTGACTCATGGAGCTTCACAGCAAGGGCTGTGCTTCCAGCCAGCTGCCCACAGCATCCCACATCCCCACAGTATCCCAGTCTTGTGCAACTCCCCTTCTTGCTTTCTCCTCCCACCCAGCAGAAAGGATCACAATAGGTGGATCCTTACCTCTGAGTAAGAATCCATGCAAATTGGACACTTAATGACACCTCCTTGCTGTGCACTAGAGGAAACAGAACCAGAGAGCACATGCAGCTGTAAAGATCACCACACTTCAACATTTATTGATCCATAAAATCTCACATCTTCATACAACTGCACGGATTAGCCATGACACATTTCCTTTGAAGAACCCTGCTGTCTTTAAGTCTCTGCTGCATTTAATGAGCATATAGGGGGGGTCTCTCTGCTCTGAGGGAAAGGGTGTCCTGGTTTTCACTAGGAGAAAAGTGCAGTCAGTCACCTTGCTCTGGGCTTTGATGCAAGTAATCCCCATTCTTTGCCATACCCTCACACTCATCTCTAAGGTTCTGTGCAAAGTTGTACATCTGCCTTGGGCTGCCTTTTTCTCCCCAAATGCAAATGGCATCATGTGATCATCATGCAACATGGGAGAAGGAGGGAAATACATAGAGTATGGGAAGGCCTCAAAGATAAACCAGGCATACCTGTGTAACTTAGTCCTATACAGAAAACAAAAAAAAGGGCACAAAATTTCATGTTTGTTAGGGCGTGAGCCATACATACTCGGAAAGTGCAGCTCCCTCCTCTGCTGCTCCCTGTTCTGCAGGGGCCGAGTCAGGCACAGATGCACCATTAGCTCCTGTTCCATTACCAGAGCCATCCACCTGTTCATGTCTGTTCAGGGTGGCCCTTCTCCTTTGCTGTTGATAATCTGTAAGTTTCATAAGTTATATCAGATACAAAATCAAAGCATATGTGAAAGATTTCTTAAGGAAGGATGATCTTTGTATTGCTGTATTTGAGCATTCTGCACTATCAAACCAAATCACCTGGAAGGGAGATTTATTCCATTAAATAGACAGCAACTAACAAACAAGCTCTGAGTGATGCCCAGGTGGCAGAGAAACAAACTCCTTGTTGGTAGAATTGCCTTGGAAAGGTTCAGGGTTTGACATGCTTGAAGGAGCTCAGATTTGGGGAAGGGTTAACAAAGCTTGGGGAGAAGGACGCCCACTGAGAGTGGACGCAAAAAATGCAGAATTGAGGGGCCAAAAGGACATCTGGCACAACTCCCAAGATAAGGAAGAAACTAAGAAAGCCAACTCTCCTGAAAGCAGCTCTGACTGGTAGAAAATAATTCCTGCCAGGGGGAGATTGCAGCCCCCAACTCATGGAGCAGCAACTCAAGACATCTCCCCAGCCCAAAAGAAGAGGGAGACTGAGCAATGGACTGAGTGGACTAATTATGGTGAGAAAAAACACAGTCATTAACCAAAAGAAGACAGAACACGAGCTAAGGAGATAACCATGTCACTTGTAATGCTAATTTCTTTGTTTGATAACATCTATAAATAAGAGAAGTTATTTTGATAGTGGCTGTGTCTGATTTGTGAAATACCACTGAGCACCCAGACTGGTGAAACACTGAAATGAACAACCAATGTCTCTCTCAAGTGTATGATTATTTACCTGTCACACCCCAGTAACCAATCCTATTTTTGTGGACAACATATTGACCAAGTCACAGGGAGAACCATTCTTAATGGCCTGCTCTGTAACAGCAAAAGGGTCAAGAAATGCTTTTTAACTCTCAGAAACCACAGGCAGCCATGACCTCTGCAACTCCAGTGTCCATGTAACACTAATCAATCACTAATCAATCAAAACTGCAGAAAGCGTTACCAAATTAAAGTTCCTTCTGCATAAGTATTCAGCTACAACTTTTATTGCAGGGATTTCCCACTGTGACTGACAGAGGCCACCACACACACATTGCATCCGTTCTCTAAGACACTGGCCAGGGGCTTTAGCCCTGTCCCTTGCCTTTTGCTAAGAGCAGTTTCAATCCCTGCTGCTCAACTTTCTTGGGAAAGTACAACAAAACTAGCTATCACATTTTAGATAAAAGTCCATTACCTTCTGTGAAACATCAACTCACCTTCAAGAAGCTTCCATCGATGCACATGGGAAGGGAGAGAAAAGAAGATACAATTAGATTTGGTGAGCCCCCCTGGTGCTGCACACAAACCCCAGCTCAGAAAGCAGTTACAGCAGAGGAGGGGAGCAAGGGTAGGGCATCACCCTCGAACTTTGCCTAAGAGCATTCAAAGCAGTAGCACAAAGAGCCGCTGCCCTGAAAAGCAAAGAAGTGGGTGCTGCTGATTCTGCTCTCATTGCTGCAACAGGGTACAAACAGGGGCAGCTTAGGAGCCCCTGAACACCCTCCTCCCCTGTTCCTGTTCCCTAGTTGGATTTGACCTGGCGCTCTTTATTTCCCTCATTCTCCCAAAACTGGCAAATTCTGCTATGATAACCTTAACACTTCCCCTTAGATGAACAGTTGCGAAAGAAAGGAAGCCACCACATCAATTTGGGAGTAATTAATTCTATCAGTCAATGCTAGAACCACAAGGTACACACAGATCTGCCAGCGCCATTCTGGCAAGGGCTTCTTCCTCTACGGACACCACCAAGGAGGGACTTGGAGGGATGGGCGAACTGGCATTTCCCAGCAAGGGCTGTGCTTCCAGCCAGCTGCCCATAGCACCCATCTAGAACAACTGAGTTGTGCAGCTCCCTTGTTGTCCCTTCCCCTCCCACTAATCTGAAAGGACAACAACAGGTGGATCCTTACCTGTGAGTAACAACTCATGCAAATCACGCAGAGGAGACTACCAGAGGGCCTTGTGTTATAGAGAACAGATGCAGAAAGAACATGAAGCCGTTAATTTCACCATGCATGACAGGTTATTGATAGAGAAATGCCAGAAAGTAAAACATCCCTTCTTCTGATGTAGCAACATCCCAGCCCCATTTCAATTACTTTCATATACTTCAGCCTCTTCAGTGTTACTACAGTGTTACTGAAAGATACATTCAATTAGGATTTCATCAACAGAAAGGAAAAGCCATAAAGTTTGGCAGAAACCTGTTTTCTACCATATATCAGCAATTAGACTTTGAAGAGACACTTTATCTGTCACATACCTTTCAATGTCTTGTGCTTCCTCTTCATTCTCATCTGCCACTACTTCAGCTGCATTCTCTGCTGCTCTGGAATCAAGTGGGTCTTGCCGGCTCTGCTCCCAGAACGGGGTAAAAATGGAGACAGATTAGGAGGTGCCTGAATCTTCCTGAACAACCTGCTCTCCTGTATCAGTTGCCTAAGTGGATTCGGCATGGAGTCTTTTCTTTCCCTCTTTCTCCCCCAAAAGGCTCAATCATTAGTCTAAAGATTTTGTCCTAGATGGACAGATGCTAAACAACAGAAACCACAACAGGAATTTGCAGCACAGAATTCCAGTTTGCTGCTCTACTGGCGCCAGGCAAACTGGACTTGGACTATGTGCAGTCTGTCACTCAATGCTATAGAACTATAAGGAACACACAGATCTGCCAGTACCATCCTGGCAAGGGCTTCTCCCTCTATGGACGCCACCAAGAAAGGACTTGGAGGGATGGGCAAGTTGGAGCTTCTCAGCAAGGGCTGTGGATCCTCACCTCTGCATTGTCATCCTCACAAGTCGGAAGACGCAGGAGACATGCCAACCATGCACTAGAGGGAGCAGAACCAGAAGAACATGCAGCTGTCAATTTCACAGAGCACAGAGGGCTCCCACAACATAAAATTGCAAAAATAGAAATAACCCCTCATTCTGATTTGGCAACATCCCAACCCAGAAACACAGTCAGTGAAAGAGCTTTTATGTACTGCAAGCACTACAGTGTATCTCAAAGCATAACGTAAGAGAAAGTCAGTAATGACTTCCTGATTGGAGAAGAAAGGTTCCTCCGGCATTTTGTGGGTTTTTAGAGTTTTCTTTCCATTACTTCTCTTCCAGACAGGCCACTACGTGTCAAGTCAGAATTCTCCAGGTTGAATCAAGTAGAACTCAATAGTGTGGCAAAAACCTGATTCTATCATGTATCAGAAATTACACTTTGTAGAGACACTTCACCAGTCACATACTCATCGTTATGTCTTGGTTCCTCTTCACTGTCACTTGCCCGAAGCTCAGCTGAATTCTCTGTGTTGCTGGAGCCAAGTGGGTGCTGCTGGCTGTGCTCCTGGTCCTGCACCTGTGAGCTGTCACCCTCCCTCACTGAAGGACTAGCAGGACCTGCTGGCCATGCACTAGAGCGAACCAGAAAGAACATGCAGCCATTTGAACATGGAGCCAATAATCTCACTGCAGACAGAGAGTTACCAACATGTAATACCTATTCTGATTAAGCAAAATCCCAGCCCAGCACCACAACTGTTCCCCGAGCCACTATGTACTGCAAGCATTTCGGCATATATCATGCCACACTGTAACAAATATTAAACCGTGACATCATGAAAAGAAAAGAAAGGTTTCAGCTGGATTTTGCTATGTGTCTTTTTGGGTTCTTTTGCTTACTTCTCTGCCAGACAGGCCACTATATTGCAGGTCTGAAGTTTCTGCACCGACTTCAGCAGAACCCAGAATCTTGGAAAAACCTGTTCCTACTCTATATCAGAAATTAAAATTTAGAGAGATATTTTACACTCACATACCCACTATCTCCTGGTTCCTCTTCATCATGGGTTGTCAGTGGACCAGCTGAATTCTCTGACGGTCTGGAAAGATGTGAGTCCTGCTGGTTCTGCTCCCTGGACTGCAGTGGGGTAAAAATGAAAACAGAGTAGGAACCACTCAAAACAACTCTATCCTACTTCCCTCTATCAGTTCCCTGATTGGATTTGGGCTAGAAGCTTTTCTTTTGCTTGTTAGCCCCAAAAAGGGCAACTTCTGCAGTCCCAGCCCTAAACACTTCATGTTGGATGAACAGCTGCTGAAGAATGGAAACCAAAAGAGAAATTTGTGTGTAAAGAATTCCAGTTTGCTACTCTATTTCTCTATCCAGGCAAATTGGACATGGACTATGTGAAATCTGCTACTTCCTGCTAGAACTACAAAGAACACAGAGATCTGACAGTGTCATCCTGGCAGGGATTTCTCCCTCTATAGACATCACCAAGAAGGGACTTGGAGGGATGGGCAAGTTGGAGCTTCCCAGCAAGGGCTGTGCTTCCAGCCAGCTGCCCATAGCACCCATCTAAAACAACTGAGTTGTACAGCTCCCCTTTTGTCCCTTTTCCTCCCACAAACCACAAAGGACAAGAACATGTGGATCCTCACCTCTGAGTCCTCATCTGACCAATATGGAGGATCAAAATCAAATAGATAGTAACTAGAGAGAGCAGAACCACAAGAAAAAACAGCCATTAATTTCACTGGACATCAAGGGTTACTAACAGAGAAAACACTGGTACTTAAAACATCCCCTCTTCTGATTAAGCAACATCCCAGCCCAGAAACACAGTCATTCCAAGATTTTTTGTGGACGGTGTGCCCAGCCATCCTCTTCCATTGGATGTTAGATGGACAGCTCCTAAGAAGCTAAGGCTTCACAAACAGACAAGAAAGGCTTCTGCTGGATTTTGCTGGGCTTATTTTAATTCTCTTCCAGGTAGGCCACTAGATGCCAGGTCTGAAGTATTTGCAAAGAGTTAGGCAGAACCCAAAAGCTTGGCAAAAACCTCTTTTGACCACTTATCTGAAATTAGAGTTTTGATAGACACTTTCACTCTCACATACCCATCATATGCTCTAGGTTCCTCTTCATCATTCCTTGCCAGTGGCTCGGCTGGATTCTCTGATGCACTGGGAAGATGTGGCTGCTGCTGGCTCTGCTGCTTGTCCTGAAATGGGGTAGAAATGGAACCACCACTTAGGAACCACCTGAACGCTGTACTTCCTGCGTCCCTATTTCCATTCCCTAATTGGATTTGGGATGGAGCTATTTCTTTCTCTCTTTCTCCCCCAAACTGGCAATTTCACCTGTGATAGCCTGAACACTACTTATTATCTATATGAACAGCTGCTGAAGAGGGAAATACCCTGTACCCAGCCCTGCTCTTGCATTTGGTGCATGTGGAGCTGGGTCATGCAAATTCTGCTGTAAACTTTGGGGCCTTTTCTTTGCCAAAGTTCAGGAACAACCCCGTCAGGATATAACTCCCGTGCTATGTTTGCTGCATGTTTCTGTTTTGCACAGCAGCAGTGGCAACCCAAATTTGAGCAGATACACTGCACTGTGGGCTGGACCCAAGCATATTCTTACAAAATAGTAGGGGAAATGAAAAAGTACCAAATGTGACCCTTTTAAAGACTTCTTGGAATAAGAAACCAAATTATTGTGTACCCCAGTCAGCCACACTTGCATTTTACACCTCAGTGACAGAGGTACCTTAAACTGATGTTGCAGCTAAAACACTTCTTCCTTGGGAAGTCAAAGACTTCCTGTGCTCTCCTTTAAATCACAGAAGGAACAACCTCTTAGGCTGCTCACCCACTCTCTGCAAGCACTTCTCAGGCGTGTTGATGTGTTCATGAGTATGTTAGGGCCTGGCTGGGAACTGCTGACTAAACTGTGGCAAATCAGAGCCATCATTCAACCTTTGAGGCCAGGGTACTTGGTAAGATTTCAGAAGACAGGCAAGAAAACTAATTTGAATGCAAGATGGAGAGGAGTGTGCCAGGCATTACTTACCACAGGAGACTCATCATCACTGATAGTGATGACTTCAGGCTCAGAAGAGTCACGTGTGAGATCTATGACTTCTCCACCAGCTGAAAAGAGAGAACATTAGAACCATGGTCAGAGATTGCAGAGGAATGCAATGGGCTGCCACTGTAGAACAGGCTGTGGCTGGATTCCCCGTGCCCTCAAGTTCAGGAATGTGTCCGACATTTCACTCAAGCTTTGCCCTCAACAGTGCACAGGGAGCAGGGCAGACCCTGTGCAAAACAAGCTGAAGGGAAGCTGAGCTCCTCACAGGTTCTATTGGATGACTACAGATGACAGGGCGTTCACATCAACAGGTGATTCTTTTCATATAGAACAAACTAAACCAAACAAACCACAGCAATTTTACTAATTTTCTGGCACCATGCTGTAGGTTGGTTCCTTGAAGGATGGGACAGAGCTAATGACAGGTTTTCCCTGTCTCCATCTAGCTTGGGAGATCTCAAACTCAGCTTGCCACCCTCCACTGTGGCAGCTGCAGTGACTGCCAGCTCATCAGAACACACGTTCAGGTGTTTGAGCAGCACTGGAGGACCTTTCCTACACAGCTCATCTCCCACTTGCAGCCACTAAGAGCAGCAATAACAAGCAGCAGCAATAATGATCTCCGTCACAAACCAAAACCGTGTTCAGAAGGCTTGCTGTTTAGGGATGCCATACCAGGAGCTTCCCCAATCCCAAGGTTTTCCTTCCTCCCCAGTAAAGGGCCTAGAAACTGGCAAAAGCACATGGCCAGATGGTCTTCCACCCTCCAGAAGCCGCTTCTGTTCTTACCAGGCTCAGAAGCAGGTGTGCCACTTTCCTCAAGGTCTGTTGGCTCCGTCTGCGAAGTTCCACCTGCGCTGGAGGGCAGCAGCCGGCTCCGTTTCCGAGCTGGTCTGGAATCAACTGCTCCTCCACGGCGCTTTCGCTGACGCTGACAGGGAACAAAGCCTTAGCATTTTCTCTGCCACTAATATTAACATGGCCCTTGGGCTTTGCAACACCAATGGCAGCACACAAGGATACAGAAAACACTCCTGCAAAGGCTGGAATACACACCAAATGCTGCTATGGGCCATTCCCACCCCACTACATCACATCAGGGAAAAGACAGCACTCCTGATCTCTGACAAGCCGCCTCCCCGAGAAAGAGCCTGTCCCAATGGCTTGAAAATGAGCACACCAGTTCCCAATTCCAGCAGGTTACTGCCCACACCGTAAGCATTTCTGCACTACTGCTAACACCCACAGAGATCCAAAACCTTCCCAATTCCAGAACATCAAGTACATGAAGATTTCAAAGGCTTCTGTTCCTCTGCATTTGCTACAAACTCTTGAAATGCTTTCTAGGCCTACCCTGGAAAACGCTTCAAGAATCAGATTTGCATGGAGTTGCAAAGTACTTACTGAACTCATGGTGTTTGGTGATCAAAAACAACCACCAAAATAAGCGGGACAAACTCCAAAAATGGAATGCCAGGGATGTGATCAATCCCTTCGGTTCCTTTAGGCAGCCCACTGCAGATTTTTCGGCGTGACAGAAAACTGCTCTTCCAAACCTATCATAAAAGTAGAGGCGAGATTATCCATTTGGATTGCCAGATTTCTTGAACACTCCCATGCCCTAAGACTCCCATTCCCAAGTCTCCAGTTCCTGTCCAAAGCTAGAGGCGAAGTCCATGACTCTGGTACTTGAGCCCACCTGCAGCCCATCCTGCAGCCCAGCCCAGCCCCTCAGCATCAGAAGCCTTTCCAAGAATTGTCTGCACTCACCTGTACGGTCAGTCCAGAGTTTGGCTCGCAAAACTCAGCAAATCGCTCTCTAATCCCTTGTGGGGTGGAGAAGAGGGATGCTCTGCGTCTGCTGCGCAGCAGAGAATCCCTCAACTGGCTCAACAGACTCCGTGCCAACAGAACATGGAACCAGGAGTGCCCCTGGCAACCGGTGGCAACGTTCCATGCCCAGGGAGCTGATGGCCGCAGTGCTCACCCACGGAGTTCCAGAAGGCCATGGAGGCAGCTCAGCCATCGCCTGCTGCTGCTGCCGCCCCCCAGGTCAGGGCGCTCAGGGCCCTGCCCAGCCCGGCCTGGAGCGGCCCATGGACAGGGCAGCCACAGCTTCTCTGGGCAGCCCGTTCCAATGTCTCACCGCCCCCTCAGCTCTGCCAAACACCCGATCCCAATCTCCCCTTCTCGTCTGAAGCCCTTCCCCTTCCCCATGGCTCTCTGCCCCCTTTGGGCACCGCAAGGCCGCAGTGAGGCCTCCCCGCTCCCGGCTGCTCCCCAGGCTGGACAGCCCCGGCTCTCCCAGCCTGGCCAGGGGACAGGTGCTCCAGGCCCCCACACCTCCCTACGGCTCCTCCGGCCCTGCTCCACAGGCACATCCTGCTGGGCTGGGCACAGCTGGGCACAGCTGGGCACAGCTCCGCACGTGGGGCAGGGCAGGGGCAGAGCAGGGGCAGAGCTGCACCTCCCGCGCCCTCAGCCTGAGCAAGCCGAGCATCACTGGAGCCTTTCTGCGGCTAAAGAAACCCCATCACACCACACCTCCCCAAGTCAGAAAGAAATGTAAACCCTTCCTTAACCCTCCTCCTTCTGGTCTATGAGTCTGTTGCTGTTTTAACTCTTATCCGAGTGTTTGAACTTTAACCCCAATAAACAGCCATTAAAAAAGAATCAAAATTTGTTGGGTTTTTTCCCAGACTGTGGAAAGTCTAACAATTCAGATCATTATTTCAAGTCTTTGAAGTCTTGACGTTTTCAGGGGTCCAATGCTCCTCTACCAGCGTTTCCCAGCAGCACTGAGGAGTTTTGCTTTGCTCCTGGGGACAGCACCTTCCTCCTGAGGCCCTGCTCCACTACGGAAGGTGACAGAGCAGAAGAAGCAGAATTAGTATTCACTTTTCCTTCTAGCCACTCTGCCTCGGGACCTGTGTTCAGAAGGAAGGGCTGTGGCTCCTGAGAGCAGCAGGGAACCCATCTCAGCCCTGCCAGGTTCAGGGCTGCTCCTCCGCCCCTGGTCCCGTTGGGTGCTCTGGGGTGTGGGGAGAATGGTGGAAATTGATCCGGGGCTCTGGAGAGCACAAGGATATGTTCAGCTCCGGCTCTACATGAGGAGGTTCATTTCTTACAAAAGTTTCTCTGTTCTTGCAATTCATCCGTTTGGGTATTTGACAACATGTTGGGTGTTGAAGAATGGGTAGGGATGACTTTTCCATTGTTTGAAAAATCCCAAAGGAAATTTAATACTTTATATAAAAATGCAAAGACACTAAAGCAATCCCTAATATACATTTAATCGATGAATATTTAAGCACCTTGTATGAATCCGAAAGCACCGATTATGAGAAATGAACAATTCAAATATGCTGTCTTTCTGGTCTGGCCTTCAAAGCCCAAAAAACCCCATTTCTTCTGTGCCTACAGATCAATGATGAAATGAGCTGAAAATGTGCTTTTCCTTCTGCTGACAACTATGCACCACAACTGAAACCAATGCTTTAACTCTTCAGTTACTTTTTGCCAATCAGTGCTTTCCTAGATCAATACTTTCTAAAAATTATATACATATATATATATATATACACAGGGAGTGCTTTAATTCCTAACCCTATACCAAAATTTTAAAAGAAAATTGCCTCAGCCAATAGTGTTGAACCATACTAACATCTGTATAGACCTATTATAAAATCAGCTGAGTGCCATTTCATTACTTAAATTTCCTTGACCATAAATCGTTTCCTTAAGTGCTCCTTTTAATGAGAATACGTGGCATTGCATGCCACCTAGGAATATAGCTTTGAGAAAGACATATAGATAATTTAACAAGACATTTCTGCTCACTGCCATTGCATCCACGAAGTAGCTAAATGTCTAGCAAAAAATGAGAACCAAAAAACATCGCTCTAAAATTTATGGCCATCTTGTAATTAAATAATTTTATTTGTGTCTGTTGAAGAATGATCTTTGAGTTTAATTTTGACAACTCAAGTAGGTTTCGTTAAAAACGGAAATCGAAAAATCACTTTATCAGGCTAATACTAATGTTTTCGGGTTTTTTATTAAGACCTAGCCACATAAAAATTAGGGGCTACATTGAACCTTGTTTATTACTACCTCTACCTAAATATGGCAATATTAGGGCATCCTGAAATATGACTGAAGAAGCAGATAAATAATACAATAAAGACAAAGATGAAAAACCAAAATTAAGGATTCATGTCCACACAGATGTCCAACTTTTAACACACAGAGGACCTCAGTTCAGTTTGGTCATCTGGGTTTTCTCTTTCGTGGAACAATGAATTTACTCTCCCACTGTTCACCTGAGATCTGCCTGTGCCTCTTTATTACTTTTGTATAACAGAAGTAATTTTCTTTCCTCTCTTATGTCCAATCTTTAAATCTCTGGAAAGTTGCATTCCTCTTCAGAGTAACATAGGATTATACTGCTGTGATTGAAGGAAGCTACAACACAGTTGTACTGCCAACAGCTCAAAGATGGTAACCAACTTCAGACATTAAAAACACCTTCCTTCAAAAGCCTCCAGATACTAATTCTAATGAAACCTTACAGCACTAAATGCAGCAGTTTGTTAATGTAGCAGTTATTGCCAAGAACATTGCTTTCTTTGGATGTGTGCACAACCTGCTACTCTTTCCATCTTCTGAGGGATAAAGTCATGACATTTTCCCCAAAGCGTCCACCAGAGTCTGGCCTGAGAAACTGAATCCCTCTCACCCCAAGCAGGCTGTGTTTCTTTTTCCCTGTACAACACACACTGGCCACAAGAACTGCAAAGCTTATGGCTTTAGCACATTGCCCCCAAATCAATGACTACAGGGAGATGAAAACAATGAGCTTCTGACTGCTCCAATCAAGAGCCTTATTTCCACCTTTTAAACAACATCTCTGTCTATCAGCACAGTGCAGACAGAAGAGCAGATAGACTATATTTAAATCAATCCAAACTTTATTTAAAATTGAATTCATCTAAAATGAAACTATATGCAGGAAGAACTATATACATAAAGAAGCAAGTCTCTACGCTGCCTATTGTCCAAGATCCACCTCAGTCTGTCCTGAGAAGAGAAGAACTCATATATAAATGGGATGGTATAGTTCTGGAGTAAGTTCCACCTGGCAGATTGGGCACCTGCCGAGAATCTCCAGGGCAGCAGGGAGGCACTCGCTGCAGAAGACATGGCCACACAGGGTTGCCAGAATCAGTCGTCCACTTTGCATCATCTGGAAGAATGAAAATCACAACATGTATTAGGAGGAAAGAATTTCAGTTTGCTGCTCAGCTTGCACCAGGCAAATGAGACTTTGAGCATCTGGAATCAAAATAACAAGAGACTCTCAGATCGGCCAGTGTCACTTCACCAAGAAGTGACTCATGGAGCTTCACAGCAAGGGCTGTGCTTCCAGCCAGCTGCCCACAGCATCCCACATCCCCACAGTATCCCAGTCTTGTGCAACTCCCCTTCTTGCTTTCTCCTCCCACCCAGCAGAAAGGATCACAATAGGTGGATCCTTACCTCTGAGTAAGAATCCATGCAAATTGGACACTTAATGACACCTCCTTGCTGTGCACTAGAGGAAACAGAACCAGAGAGCACATGCAGCTGTAAAGATCACCACACTTCAACATTTATTGATCCATAAAATCTCACATCTTCATACAACTGCACGGATTAGCCATGACACATTTCCTTTGAAGAACCCTGCTGTCTTTAAGTCTCTGCTGCATTTAATGAGCATATAGGGGGGGTCTCTCTGCTCTGAGGGAAAGGGTGTCCTGGTTTTCACTAGGAGAAAAGTGCAGTCAGTCACCTTGCTCTGGGCTTTGATGCAAGTAATCCCCATTCTTTGCCATACCCTCACACTCATCTCTAAGGTTCTGTGCAAAGTTGTACATCTGCCTTGGGCTGCCTTTTTCTCCCCAAATGCAAATGGCATCATGTGATCATCATGCAACATGGGAGAAGGAGGGAAATACATAGAGTATGGGAAGGCCTCAAAGATAAACCAGGCATACCTGTGTAACTTAGTCCTATACAGAAAACAAAAAAAAGGGCACAAAATTTCATGTTTGTTAGGGCGTGAGCCATACATACTCGGAAAGTGCAGCTCCCTCCTCTGCTGCTCCCTGTTCTGCAGGGGCCGAGTCAGGCACAGATGCACCATTAGCTCCTGTTCCATTACCAGAGCCATCCACCTGTTCATGTCTGTTCAGGGTGGCCCTTCTCCTTTGCTGTTGATAATCTGTAAGTTTCATAAGTTATATCAGATACAAAATCAAAGCATATGTGAAAGATTTCTTAAGGAAGGATGATCTTTGTATTGCTGTATTTGAGCATTCTGCACTATCAAACCAAATCACCTGGAAGGGAGATTTATTCCATTAAATAGACAGCAACTAACAAACAAGCTCTGAGTGATGCCCAGGTGGCAGAGAAACAAACTCCTTGTTGGTAGAATTGCCTTGGAAAGGTTCAGGGTTTGACATGCTTGAAGGAGCTCAGATTTGGGGAAGGGTTAACAAAGCTTGGGGAGAAGGACGCCCACTGAGAGTGGACGCAAAAAATGCAGAATTGAGGGGCCAAAAGGACATCTGGCACAACTCCCAAGATAAGGAAGAAACTAAGAAAGCCAACTCTCCTGAAAGCAGCTCTGACTGGTAGAAAATAATTCCTGCCAGGGGGAGATTGCAGCCCCCAACTCATGGAGCAGCAACTCAAGACATCTCCCCAGCCCAAAAGAAGAGGGAGACTGAGCAATGGACTGAGTGGACTAATTATGGTGAGAAAAAACACAGTCATTAACCAAAAGAAGACAGAACACGAGCTAAGGAGATAACCATGTCACTTGTAATGCTAATTTCTTTGTTTGATAACATCTATAAATAAGAGAAGTTATTTTGATAGTGGCTGTGTCTGATTTGTGAAATACCACTGAGCACCCAGACTGGTGAAACACTGAAATGAACAACCAATGTCTCTCTCAAGTGTATGATTATTTACCTGTCACACCCCAGTAACCAATCCTATTTTTGTGGACAACATATTGACCAAGTCACAGGGAGAACCATTCTTAATGGCCTGCTCTGTAACAGCAAAAGGGTCAAGAAATGCTTTTTAACTCTCAGAAACCACAGGCAGCCATGACCTCTGCAACTCCAGTGTCCATGTAACACTAATCAATCACTAATCAATCAAAACTGCAGAAAGCGTTACCAAATTAAAGTTCCTTCTGCATAAGTATTCAGCTACAACTTTTATTGCAGGGATTTCCCACTGTGACTGACAGAGGCCACCACACACACATTGCATCCGTTCTCTAAGACACTGGCCAGGGGCTTTAGCCCTGTCCCTTGCCTTTTGCTAAGAGCAGTTTCAATCCCTGCTGCTCAACTTTCTTGGGAAAGTACAACAAAACTAGCTATCACATTTTAGATAAAAGTCCATTACCTTCTGTGAAACATCAACTCACCTTCAAGAAGCTTCCATCGATGCACATGGGAAGGGAGAGAAAAGAAGATACAATTAGATTTGGTGAGCCCCCCTGGTGCTGCACACAAACCCCAGCTCAGAAAGCAGTTACAGCAGAGGAGGGGAGCAAGGGTAGGGCATCACCCTCGAACTTTGCCTAAGAGCATTCAAAGCAGTAGCACAAAGAGCCGCTGCCCTGAAAAGCAAAGAAGTGGGTGCTGCTGATTCTGCTCTCATTGCTGCAACAGGGTACAAACAGGGGCAGCTTAGGAGCCCCTGAACACCCTCCTCCCCTGTTCCTGTTCCCTAGTTGGATTTGACCTGGCGCTCTTTATTTCCCTCATTCTCCCAAAACTGGCAAATTCTGCTATGATAACCTTAACACTTCCCCTTAGATGAACAGTTGCGAAAGAAAGGAAGCCACCACATCAATTTGGGAGTAATTAATTCTATCAGTCAATGCTAGAACCACAAGGTACACACAGATCTGCCAGCGCCATTCTGGCAAGGGCTTCTTCCTCTACGGACACCACCAAGGAGGGACTTGGAGGGATGGGCGAACTGGCATTTCCCAGCAAGGGCTGTGCTTCCAGCCAGCTGCCCATAGCACCCATCTAGAACAACTGAGTTGTGCAGCTCCCTTGTTGTCCCTTCCCCTCCCACTAATCTGAAAGGACAACAACAGGTGGATCCTTACCTGTGAGTAACAACTCATGCAAATCACGCAGAGGAGACTACCAGAGGGCCTTGTGTTATAGAGAACAGATGCAGAAAGAACATGAAGCCGTTAATTTCACCATGCATGACAGGTTATTGATAGAGAAATGCCAGAAAGTAAAACATCCCTTCTTCTGATGTAGCAACATCCCAGCCCCATTTCAATTACTTTCATATACTTCAGCCTCTTCAGTGTTACTACAGTGTTACTGAAAGATACATTCAATTAGGATTTCATCAACAGAAAGGAAAAGCCATAAAGTTTGGCAGAAACCTGTTTTCTACCATATATCAGCAATTAGACTTTGAAGAGACACTTTATCTGTCACATACCTTTCAATGTCTTGTGCTTCCTCTTCATTCTCATCTGCCACTACTTCAGCTGCATTCTCTGCTGCTCTGGAATCAAGTGGGTCTTGCCGGCTCTGCTCCCAGAACGGGGTAAAAATGGAGACAGATTAGGAGGTGCCTGAATCTTCCTGAACAACCTGCTCTCCTGTATCAGTTGCCTAAGTGGATTCGGCATGGAGTCTTTTCTTTCCCTCTTTCTCCCCCAAAAGGCTCAATCATTAGTCTAAAGATTTTGTCCTAGATGGACAGATGCTAAACAACAGAAACCACAACAGGAATTTGCAGCACAGAATTCCAGTTTGCTGCTCTACTGGCGCCAGGCAAACTGGACTTGGACTATGTGCAGTCTGTCACTCAATGCTATAGAACTATAAGGAACACACAGATCTGCCAGTACCATCCTGGCAAGGGCTTCTCCCTCTATGGACGCCACCAAGAAAGGACTTGGAGGGATGGGCAAGTTGGAGCTTCTCAGCAAGGGCTGTGGATCCTCACCTCTGCATTGTCATCCTCACAAGTCGGAAGACGCAGGAGACATGCCAACCATGCACTAGAGGGAGCAGAACCAGAAGAACATGCAGCTGTCAATTTCACAGAGCACAGAGGGCTCCCACAACATAAAATTGCAAAAATAGAAATAACCCCTCATTCTGATTTGGCAACATCCCAACCCAGAAACACAGTCAGTGAAAGAGCTTTTATGTACTGCAAGCACTACAGTGTATCTCAAAGCATAACGTAAGAGAAAGTCAGTAATGACTTCCTGATTGGAGAAGAAAGGTTCCTCCGGCATTTTGTGGGTTTTTAGAGTTTTCTTTCCATTACTTCTCTTCCAGACAGGCCACTACGTGTCAAGTCAGAATTCTCCAGGTTGAATCAAGTAGAACTCAATAGTGTGGCAAAAACCTGATTCTATCATGTATCAGAAATTACACTTTGTAGAGACACTTCACCAGTCACATACTCATCGTTATGTCTTGGTTCCTCTTCACTGTCACTTGCCCGAAGCTCAGCTGAATTCTCTGTGTTGCTGGAGCCAAGTGGGTGCTGCTGGCTGTGCTCCTGGTCCTGCACCTGTGAGCTGTCACCCTCCCTCACTGAAGGACTAGCAGGACCTGCTGGCCATGCACTAGAGCGAACCAGAAAGAACATGCAGCCATTTGAACATGGAGCCAATAATCTCACTGCAGACAGAGAGTTACCAACATGTAATACCTATTCTGATTAAGCAAAATCCCAGCCCAGCACCACAACTGTTCCCCGAGCCACTATGTACTGCAAGCATTTCGGCATATATCATGCCACACTGTAACAAATATTAAACCGTGACATCATGAAAAGAAAAGAAAGGTTTCAGCTGGATTTTGCTATGTGTCTTTTTGGGTTCTTTTGCTTACTTCTCTGCCAGACAGGCCACTATATTGCAGGTCTGAAGTTTCTGCACCGACTTCAGCAGAACCCAGAATCTTGGAAAAACCTGTTCCTACTCTATATCAGAAATTAAAATTTAGAGAGATATTTTACACTCACATACCCACTATCTCCTGGTTCCTCTTCATCATGGGTTGTCAGTGGACCAGCTGAATTCTCTGATGGTCTGGAAAGATGTGAGTCCTGCTGGTTCTGCTCCCTGGACTGCAGTGGGGTAAAAATGAAAACAGAGTAGGAACCACTCAAAACAACTCTATCCTACTTCCCTCTATCAGTTCCCTGATTGGATTTGGGCTAGAAGCTTTTCTTTTGCTTGTTAGCCCCAAAAAGGGCAACTTCTGCAGTCCCAGCCCTAAACACTTCATGTTGGATGAACAGCTGCTGAAGAATGGAAACCAAAACAGAAATTTGTGTGTAAAGAATTCCAGTTTGCTACTCTATTTCTCTATCCAGGCAAATTGGACATGGACTATGTGAAATCTGCTACTTCATGCTAGAACTACAAAGAACACAGAGATCTGACAGTGTCATGCTGGCAGGGATTTCTCCCTCTATAGACATCACCAAGAAGGGACTTGGAGGGATGGGCAAGTTGGAGCTTCCCAGCAAGGGCTGTGCTTCCAGGCAGCTGCCCATAGCACCCATCTAAAACAACTGAGTTGTGCAGCTCCCCTTTTGTCCCTTTTCCTCCCACAAACCACAAAGGACAAGAACATGTGGATCCTCACCTCTGAGTCCTCATCTGACCAATATGGAGGATCAAAATCAAATAGATAGTAACTAGAGAGAGGAGAACCACAAGAAAAAACAGCCATTAATTTCACTGGACATCAAGGGTTACTAACAGAGAAAACACTGGTACTTAAAACATCCCCTCTTCTGATTAAGCAACATCCCAGCCCAGAAACACAGTCATTCCAAGATTTTTTGTGGACGGTGTGCCCAGCCATCCTCTTCCATTGGATGTTAGATGGACAGCTCCTAAGAAGCTAAGGCTTCACAAACAGACAAGAAAGGCTTCTGCTGGATTTTGCTGGGCTTATTTTAATTCTCTTCCAGGTAGGCCACTAGATGCCAGGTCTGAAGTATTTGCACAGAGTTAGGCGGAACCCAAAAGCTTGGCAAAAACCTCTTTTGACCACTTATCTGAAATTAGAGTTTTGATAGACACTTTCGCTCTCACATACCCATCATATGCTCTAGGTTCCTCTTCATCATTCCTTGCCAGTGGCTCGGCTGGATTCTCTGATGCTCTGGGAAGATGTGGCTGCTGCTGGCTCTGCTGCTTGTCCTGAAATGGGGTAGAAATGGAACCACCACTTAGGAACCACCTGAACGCTGTACTTCCTGCGTCCCTATTTCCGTTCCCTAATTGGATTTGGGATGGAGCTATTTCTTTCTCTCTTTCTCCCCCAAACTGGCAATTTCACCTGTGATAGCCTGAACACTACTTATTATCTATATGAACAGCTGCTGAAGAGGGAAATACCCTGTACCCAGCCCTGCTCTTGCATTTGGTGCATGTGGAGCTGGGTCATGCAAATTCTGCTGTAAACTTTGGGGCCTTTTCTTTGCCAAAGTTCAGGAACAACCCCGTCAGGATATAACTCCCGTGCTATGTTTGCTGCATGTTTCTGTTTTGCACAGCAGCAGTGGCAACCCAAATTTGAGCAGATACACTGCACTGTGGGCTGGACCCAAGCATATTCTTACAAAATAGTAGGGGAAATGAAAAAGTACCAAATGTGACCCTTTTAAAGACTTCTTGGAATAAGAAACCAAATTATTGTGTACCCCAGTCAGCCACACTTGCATTTTACACCTCAGTGACAGAGGTACCTTAAACTGATGTTGCAGCTAAAACACTTCTTCCTTGGGAAGTCAAAGACTTCCTGTGCTCTCCTTTAAATCACAGAAGGAACAACCTCTTAGGCTGCTCACCCACTCTCTGCAAGCACTTCTCAGGCATGCTGATGTGTTCATGAGCATGTTTGGGGCTGACTGGGAACTGCTGACTAAACTGTGGCAAATCAGAGCCATCATTCAACCTTTGAGACCAGGGTACTTGGTAAGATTTCAGAAGACAGGCAAGAAAACTAATTTGAATGCAAGATGGAGAGGAGTGTGCCAGTCATTACTTACCACAGGAGACTCATCATCACTGATAGTGATGACTTCAGGCTCAGAAGAGTCACGTGTGAGATCTATGACTTCTCCACCAGCTGAAAAGAGAGAACATTAGAACCATGGTCAGAGATTGCAGAGGAATGCAATGGGCTGCCACTGTAGAACAGGCTGTGGCTGGATTCCCCGTGCACTCAGGTTCAGGAATGTGTCCGACATTTCACTCAAGCTTTGCCCTCAACAGTGCACAGGGAGCAGGGCAGACCCTGTGCAGAACAAGCTGAAGGGCAGCTGAGCTCCTCACAGGTTCTATTGGATGACTACAGATGACAGGGCGTTCACATCAACAGGTGATTCATTCCATATCGAACAAACTAAACCAAACAAACCACAGCAATTTTACTAATTTTCTGGCACCATGCTGTAGATTGGTTCCTTGAAGGATGGGACAGAGCTAATGACAGGTTTTCATCATCTCCATCCAGCTTGGGAGATCTCAAACTCAGCTTGCCACCCTCCACTGTGGCAGCTGCAGTGACTGCCAGCTCATCAGAACACACGTTCAGGTGTTTGAGCAGCACTGGAGGACCTTTCCTACACAGCTCATCTCCCACTTGCAGCCACTAAGAGCAGCAATAACAAGCAGCAGCAATAATGATCTCAGTCACAAACCAAAACCGTGTTCAGAAGGCTTGCTGTTTAGGGATGCCATACCAGGAGCTTCCCCAATCCCAAGGTTTCCCTTCCTCCCCAGTAAAGGGCCTAGAAACTGGCAAAAGCACATGGCCAGATGGTCTTCCACCCTCCAGAAGCCGCTTCTGTTCTTACCAGGCTCAGAAGCAGGTGTGCCACTTTCCTCAAGGTCTGTTGGCTCCGTCTGCGAAGTTCCACCTGCGCTGGAGGGCAGCAGCCGGCTCCGTTTCCGAGCTGGTCTGGAATCAACTGCTCCTCCACGGCGCTTTCGCTGACGCTGACAGGGAACAAAGCCTTAGCATTTTCTCTGCCACTAATATTAACATGGCTCTTGGGCTTTGCAACACCAATGGCAGCACACAAGGATACAGAAAACACTCCTGCAAAGGCTGGAATACACACCAAATGCTGCTATGGGCCATTCCCACCCAAGCACATCACATCAGGGAAAAGACAGCACCCCTGATCTCTGACAAGCCACCTCCATGAGAAAGAGCCTGTCCCAATGGCTTGAAAATGAGCACACCAGTTCCCAATTCCAGCAGGTTGCTGCTCACACCGTAAGCATTTCTGCACTACTGCTAACACCCACAGAGATCCCAAACCTTCCGAATTCCAGAACATCAAGTACATGAAGATTTCAAAGGCTTCTGTTCCTCTGCATTTGCTACAAACTCTTGAAATGCTTTCTAGGCCTACCCTGGAAAACGCTTCAAGAATCAGATTTGCATGGAGTTGCAATGTACTTACTGAACTCATGGTGTTTGGTGATCAAAAACAACCACCAAAATAAGCGGGACAAACTCCAAAAAAGGAATGCCAGGGATGTGATCAATCCCTTCGGTTCCTTTAGGCAGCCCACTGCAGATTATTCGGCGTGACAGAAAACTGCTCTTCCAAACCTATCATAAAAGTAGAGGCGAGATTATCCATTTGGATTGCCAGTTTTCTTGAACACTCCCATGCCCTAAGACTCCCATTCCCAAGTCTCCAGTTCCTGTCCAAAGCTAGAGGCGAAGTCCATGACTCTGGTACTTGAGCCCACCTGCAGCCCATCCTGCAGCCCAGCCCAGCCCCTCAGCATCAGAAGCCTTTCCAAGAATTGTCTGCACTCACCTGTACGGTCAGTCCAGAGTTTGGCTCGCAAAAGTCAGCAAATCGCTCTCTAATCCCTTGTGGGGTGGAGAAGAGGGATGCTCTGCGTCTGCTGCGCAGCAGAGAATCCCTCAACTGGCTCAACAGACTCCGTGCCAACAGAACATGGAACCAGGAGTGCCCCTGGCAACCGGTGGCAACGTTCCATGCCCAGGGAGCTGATGGCCGCAGTGCTCACCCACGGAGTTCCAGAAGGCCATGGAGGCAGCTCAGCCATCGCCTGCTGCTGCTGCCGCCCCCCAGGTCAGGGCGCTCAGGGCCCTGCCCAGCCCGGCCTGGAGCGGCCCATGGACAGGGCAGCCACAGCTTCTCTGGGCAGCCCGTTCCAATGTCTCACCGCCCCCTCAGCTCTGCCAAACACCCGATCCCAATCTCCCCTTCTCGTCTGAAGCCCTTCCCCTTCCCCATGGCTCTCTGCCCCCTTTGGGCACCGCAAGGCCGCAGTGAGGCCTCCCCGCTCCCGGCTGCTCCCCAGGCGGGACAGCCCCGGCTCTCCCAGCCTGGCCAGGGGACAGGTGCTCCAGGCCCCCACACCTCCCTACGGCTCCTCCGGCCCTGCTCCACAGGCACATCCTGCTGGGCTGGGCACAGCTGGGCACAGCTGGGCACAGCTCCGCACGTGGGGCAGGGCAGGGGCAGAGCAGGGGCAGAGCTGCACCTCCCGCGCCCTCAGCCTGAGCAAGCCGAGCATCACTGGAGCCTTTCTGCGGCTAAAGAAACCCCATCACACCACACCTCCCAAGTCAGAAAGAAATTTAAACCCTTCCTTAACCCTCCTCCTTCTGGTCTATTAGTCTGTTGCTGTTTTAACTCTTATCCGAGTGTTTGAACTTTAACCCTAATAAACAGCCATTAAAAAAGAATCAAAATTTGTTTGGTTTTTTCCCAGACTGTGGAAAGTCTAACAATTCAGATCATTATTTCAAGTCTTTGAAGTCTTGACGTTTTCAGGGGTCCAATGCTCCTCTACCAGCGTTTCCCAGCAGCACTGAGGAGTTTTGCTTTGCTCCCGGGGACAGCACCTTCCTCCTGAGGCCCTGCTCCACTACGGAAGGTGACAGAGCAGAAGAAGCAGAATTAGTATTCGCTTTTCCTTCTAGCCACTCTGCCTCGGGACCTGTGTTCAGAAGGAAGGGCTGTGGCTCCTGAGAGCAGCAGGGAACCCATCTCAGCCCTGCCAGGTTCAGGGCTGCTCCTCCGCCCCTGGTCCCGTTGGGTGCTCTGGGGTGTGGGGAGAATGGTGGAAATTGATCTGGGGCTCTGGAGAGCTGTCATGGTTTGACACCTGCATAATGCCAGTGCCCCCATGAAAATGTGATCCCTCCCTTGAATGCTGTGAAGTGGAACCTAGAATAGAGCAAAGCAGGCCCAAGCTTAATAACAGGAAAAAAAAACTTTATTAAACTACTACTACTAAAAAAATGAGAAAACTAAAGAAGGGGAAAAAAAACCACACAAAGATCAAATGAAAACCTTGCAAAACATTCCTCCCCCCACCACCCAACTCCAACAAACCACAGTGAGACACAATCTGGACCCCAATCATGTTTCCACTCTCCAAGCAATCGATACTCAGTCTATCGAGGGAACAGAGTCTCTCCTGTGCCACAGACCCCTCAAGAAACACAGCTCCACATCCTGTGTTTCCATGTCACACATGGCACCACTTGGAGAAAAAGTTTGCCATGGTGACCCTTCTCCTTTCCATGCACAGTGCTCTCACCACAATGCATGGATGGTCAGACTGCCTTTAGGATTTTTCCTTTCAAGGATGCCCTGCCAAGAGGGGAGAAAACAACAGTTCAGTTTTTCATTGTTTGGGACCACAGTCCCCCCCCATTTTCCCCTGGGGCCGAGGGCTCAAGAACAGAGATCTTCTTCTCTTCTCTTTCCTTTCCAGGGCAAGGGGGCGCCACCACAAACCCCCTAACCTTTTCTCTCTTCACTCCACTTTTGTCTTTTTCCCAGCTGAAGCAGGTCTCTTGACTCACTGGCATCCTCCCAAAACACAGTCCCTCTTGAAGGAGAAGATTTGGTTCAGGTTGTGGCTAACACGGAAAAGTCCAGCCAAAAGCCACTCCTTGTCCCCCTCCCCTCTAGAATTCCTCCTTCCAACATCCCAGGATCCAAGGTGTCCCTCTTCCTCTCTTTCAAACCGAGAAGGGGAAAGGAAAATTCACAAAGCTTTCATTTCTCAAGAAAGGGTTAAAAGTCCGAACTCCCAGGATGGCTCAATGCCCGGACATCCAGCAACTCCCACACAACTGGGCACCTTGCAGCAGCTCCCCCCGCTCCTCCTTCCTCGCGGTGGAATTGCTGACAGGACAGGACCGCCGCCGTCTCTTTCTCTCTCCCCCTCGGGAGAGAAACCGGGGGGTGGGGGGGGAAATGGAGAAATCCCAGATTTCTTCCACCCTTCCATCTGCAGGGGCCAGCCCGGTTCCAGTCCTTCCACCACCTTTGGGACCTACCTTTGTCAGGCCATGGGGGCTTCCCCTCCCCCACCCAGCTCGTGGCTGGGCAGGGGAGAGTTTGCACTGCACGCTGACCAGAACCAAAGAGAGCGAGTTCCCCTGGGAATTCTGCTTTCAACCCCTCTGTGTTCTCAGAGGCGTGTCTACCTTCAATTGGTCAATATCTAAATTGACCTCTTCCGTCCGGAAAAAATTATCTTTCCATGTCAAACCACGACAAGAGCACAAGGATATGTTCAGCTCCAGCTCTACATGAGGAGGCTCATTTCTTACAATTGCAATTCATCCTTTTGGGTATTTGACAACATGTTGGGTGTTGAAGAATGGGTAGGGATGACTTTTCCATTTTTTGAAAAATCCCAAAGGAAATTTAATATTTTATATAAAAATGTAAAAACACTATAGCAATCCCTAATATACATTTAATAGATGAATATTTAAGCACCTTGTATGAATCCGAAAGCACCGATTATGAGAAATGAACAATTCAAATATGCTGTCTTTCTGGTCTGGCCTTCAAAGCCCAAAAAACCCCATTTCTTCTGTGCCTACAGATCAATGATGAAATGAGCTGAATATGTGCTTTTCCTTCTGCTGACAACTATGCACCACAACTGAAACCAATGCTTTAACTCTTCAGTTACTTTTTGCCAATCAGTGCTTTCCTAGATCAATACTTTCTAAAAATTATATACATATATATATATATATATATATACACAGGGAATGCTTTAATTCCTAACCCTATACCAAAATTTTAAAAGAAAATTGCCTCAGCCAATAGTGTTGAACCATATTAACATCTGTTTAAACCTATTATAAAATCAGCTGAGTGCCATTTCATTACTTAAATTTACTTGACCATAAATCGTTTCCTTAAGTGCTCCTTTTAATGAGAATACGTGGCATTGCATGCCACCTGGGAATATAGCTATGGGAAAGACATATAGATAATTCAGCGAGACATTTCTGCTCACTGCCATTGCATCCACCAAGTAGCTAAAAGTCTAGCAAAAAATGAGAACCAAAAAACATCGGTCTAAAATTTATGGCCATCTTGTAATTCAATAATTTTATTTGTGTCTGTTGAAGAATGATCTTTGAGTTTAATTTTGACAACTCAAGTAGGTTTCGTTAAAAACGAAAATCGAAAAATCACTTTATCAGGCTAATACTAATGTTTTCGTTTTTTTTATTAAGACCAAGCCACATAAAATTTGGGGGCTACATTGAACCTTGTTTATTACTACCTCTACCTAAATATGGCAATATTAGGACATCTTGAAATATGACTGAGGAAGCAGATAAATAATACAATAAAGACAAAGATGAAAAATGAAAATTAAGGATTCATATCCACACAGATGTCCAACTTTTAACACACAGAGGACCTCAGTTCAGTTTGGTCATCTGGGTTTTCTCTTTCGTGGAACAATGAATTTACTCTCCCACTGTTCACCTGAGATCTGCCTGTGCCTCTTTATTACTTTTGTATAACAGAAGTAATTTTCTTTCCTCTCTTATGTCCAATCTTTAAATCTCTGGAAAGTTGCATTCCTCTTCAGTGTAACATAGGATTATACTGCTGTGATTGAAGGAAGCTACAACACAGTTGTACTGCCAACAGCTCAAAGATGGTAACCAACTTCAGACATTAAAAACACCTTCCTTCAAAAGCCTCCAGATACTAATTCTAATGAAACCTTACAGCACTAAATGCAGCAGTTTGTTAATGTAGCAGTTATTGCCAAGAACATTGCTTTCTTTGGATGTGTGCACAACCTGCTACTCTTTCCATCTTCTGAGGGATAAAGTCATGACATTTTCCCCAAAGCGTCCACCAGAGTCTGGCCTGAGAAACTGAATCCCTCTCACCCCAAGCAGGCTGTGTTTCTTTTTCCCTGTACAACACACACTGGCCACAAGAACTGCAAAGCTTATGGCTTTAGCACATTGCCCCCAAATCAATGACTACAGGGAGATGAAAACAATGAGCTTCTGACTGCTCCAATCAAGAGCCTTATTTCCACCTTTTAAACAACATCTCTGTCTATCAGCACAGTGCAGACAGAAGAGCAGATAGACTATATTTAAATCAATCCAAACTTTATTTAAAATTGAATTCATCTAAAATGAAACTATATGCAGGAAGAACTATATACATAAAGAAGCAAATCTCTACGCTGCCTATTGTCCAAGATCCACCTCAGTCTGTCCTGAGAAGAGAAGAACTCATATATAAATGGGATGGTATAGTTCTGGAGTAAGTTCCACCTGGCAGATTGGGCACCTGCCGAGAATCTCCAGGGCAGCAGGGAGGCACTCGCTGCAGAAGACATGGCCACACAGGGTTGCCAGAATCAGTCGTCCACTTTGCATCATCTGGAAGAATGAAAATCACAACATGTATTAGGAGGAAAGAATTTCAGTTTGCTGCTCAACTTGCACCAGGCAAATGAGACTTTGAGCATCTGGAATCAAAATAACAAGAGACTCTCAGATCGGCCAGTGTCACTTCACCAAGAAGTGACTCATGGAGCTTCACAGCAAGGGCTGTGCTTCCAGCCAGCTGCCCACAGCATCCCACATCCCCACAGTATCCCAGTCTTGTGCAACTCCCCTTCTTGCTTTCTCCTCCCACCTAGCAGAAAGGATCACAATAGGTGGATCCTTACCTCTGAGTAAGAATCCATGCAAATTGGACACTTAATGACACCTCCTTGCTGTGCACTAGAGGAAACAGAACCAGAGAGCACATGCAGCTGTAAAGATCACCACACTTCAACATTTATTGATCCATAAAATCTCACATCTTCATACAACTGCACGGATTAGCCATGACACATTTCCTTTGAAGAACCCTGCTGTCTTTAAGTCTCTGCTGCATTTAATGAGCATATAGGGGGGGTCTCTCTGCTCTGAGGGAAAGGGTGTCCTGGTTTTCACTAGGAGAAAAGTGCAGTCAGTCACCTTGCTCTGGGCTTTGATGCAAGTAATCCCCATTCTTTGCCATACCCTCACACTCATCTCTAAGGTTCTGTGCAAAGTTGTACATCTGCCTTGGGCTGCCTTTTTCTCCCCAAATGCAAATGGCATCATGTGATCATCATGCAACATGGGAGAAGGAGGGAAATACATAGAGTATGGGAAGGCCTCAAAGATAAACCAGGCATACCTGTGTAACTTAGTCCTATACAGAAAACAAAAAAAAGGGCACAAAATTTCATGTTTGTTAGGGCGTGAGCCATACATACTCGGAAAGTGCAGCTCCCTCCTCTGCTGCTCCCTGTTCTGCAGGGGCCGAGTCAGGCACAGATGCACCATTAGCTCCTGTTCCATTACCAGAGCCATCCACCTGTTCATGTCTGTTCAGGGTGGCCCTTCTCCTTTGCTGTTGATAATCTGTAAGTTTCATAAGTTATATCAGATACAAAATCAAAACATATGTGAAAGATTTCTTAAGGAAGGATGATCTTTGTATTGCTGTATTTGAGCATTCTGTACTATCAAACCAAATCACCTGGAAGGGAGATTTATTCCATTAAATAGACAGCAACTAACAAACAAGCTCTGAGTGATGCCCAGGTGGCAGAGAAACAAACTCCTTGTTGGTAGAATTGCCTTGGAAAGGTTCAGGGCTTGACATGCTTGAAGGAGCTCAGATTTGGGGAAGGGTTAACAAAGCTTGGGGAGAAGGACGCCCACTGAGAGTGGACGCAAAAAATGCAGAATTGAGGGGCCAAAAGGACATCTGGCACAACTCCCAAGATAAGGAAGAAACTAAGAAAGCCAACTCTCCTGAAAGCAGCTCTGACTGGTAGAAAATAATTCCTGCCAGGGGGAGATTGCAGCCCCCAACTCATGGAGCAGCAACTCAAGACATCTCCCCAGCCCAAAAGAAGAGGGAGACTGAGCAATGGACTGAGTGGACTAATTAAGGTGAGAAGAAAGACAGTCATTAACCAAAAGAAGACAGAACACGAGCTAAGGAGATAACCATGTCACTTGTAATGCTAATTTCTTTGTTTGATAACATCTATAAATAATAGAAGTTATTTTGATAGTGGCTGTGTCTGATTTGTGAAATACCACTGAGCACCCAGACTGGTGAAACACTGAAATGAACAACCAATGTCTCTCTCAAGTGTATGATTATTTACCTGTCACACCCCAGTAACCAATCCTATTTTTGTGGACAACATATTGAGCAAGTCACAGGGAGAACCATTCTTAATGGCCTGCTCTGTAACAGCAAAAGGGTCAAGAAATGCTTTTTAACTCTCAGAAACCACAGGCAGCCATGACCTCTGCAACTCCAGTGTCCATGTAACACTAATCAATCACTAATCAATCAAAACTGCAGAAAGCGTTACCAAATTAAAGTTCCTTCTGCATAAGTATTCAGCTACAACTTTTATTGCAGGGATTTCCCACTGTGACTGACAGAGGCCACCGCACACACATTGCATCCGTTCTCTAAGACACTGGCCAGGGGCTTTAGCCCTGTCCCTTGCCTTTTGCTAAGAGCAGTTTCAATCCCTGCTGCTCAACTTTCTTGGGAAAGTACAACAAAACTAGCTATCACATTTTAGATAAAAGTCCATTACCTACTGTAAAACATCAACTCACCTTCAAGAAGCTTCCATCGATGCACATGGGAAGGGAGAGAAAAGAAGATACAATTAGATTTGGTGAGCCCCCCTGGTGCTGCACACAAACCCCAGCTCAGAAAGCAGTTACAGCAGAGGAGGGGAGCAAGGGTAGGGCATCACCCTCGAACTTTGCCTAAGAGCATTCAAAGCAGTAGCACAAAGAGCCGCTGCCCTGAAAAGCAAAGAAGTGGGTGCTGCTGATTCTGCTCTCATTGCTGCAACAGGGTACAAACAGGGGCAGCTTAGGAGCCCCTGAACACCCTCCTCCCCTGTTCCTCTTCCCTAGTTGGATTTGACCTGGCGCTCTTTATTTCCCTCATTCTCCCAAAACTGGCAAATTCTGCTATGATAACCTTAACACTTCCCCTTAGATGAACAGTTGCGAAAGAAAGGAAGCCACCACATCAATTTGGGAGTAATTAATTCTATCAGTCAATGCTAGAACCACAAGGTACACACAGATCTGCCAGCGCCATTCTGTCAAGGGCTTCTTCCTCTACGGACACCACCAAGGAGGGACTTGGAGGGATGGGCAAACTGGCGTTTCCCAGCAAGGGCTGTGCTTCCAGCCAGCTGCCCATAGCACCCTTCTAGAACAACTGAGTTGTGCAGCTCCCTTGTTGTCCCTTCCCCTCCCACTAATCTGAAAGGACAACAACAGGTGGATCCTTACCTGTGAGTAACAACTCATGCAAATCACGCAGAGGAGACTACCAGAGGGCCTTGTGTTATAGAGAACAGATGCAGAAAGAACATGCAGCCGTTAATTTCACCATGCATGACAGGTTATTGATAGAGAAATGCCAGAAAGTAAAACATCCCTTCTTCTGATGTAGCAACATCCCAGCCCCATTTCAATTACTTTCATATACTTCAGCCTCTTCAGTGTTACTACAGTGTTACTGAAAGATACATTCAATTAGGATTTCATCAACAGAAAAGCCATAAAGCTTGGCAGAAACCTGTTTTCTACCATATATCAGCAATTAGACTTTGAAGAGACACTTTATCTGTCACATACCTTTCAATGTCTTGTGCTTCCTCTTCATTCTCATCTGCCAGTACTTCAGCTGCATTCTCTGCTGCTCTGGAATCAAGTGGGTCTTGCCGGCTCTGCTCCCAGAATGGGGTAAAAATGGAGACAGATTAGGAGGTGCCTGAATCTTCCTGAACAACCTGCTCTCCTGTATCAGTTGCCTAAGTGGATTCGGCATGGACTCTTTTCTTTCCCTCTTTCTCCCCCAAAAGGCTCAATCATTAGTCTAAAGATTTTGTCCTAGATGGACAGATGCTAAACAACAGAAACCACAACAGGAATTTGCAGCACAGAATTCCAGTTTGCTGCTCTACTGGCGCCAGGCAAACTGGACTTGGACTATGTGCAGTCTGTCACTCAATGCTATAGAACTATAAGGAACACACAGATCTGCCAGTACCATCCTGGCAAGGGCTTCTCCCTCTATGGACGCCACCAAGAAAGGACTTGGAGGGATGGGCAAGCTGGAGCTTCTCAGCAAGGGCTGTGGATCCTCACCTCTGCGTTGTCATCCTCACAAGTCGGAAGACGCAGGAGACATGCCAACCATGCACTAGAGGGAGCAGAACCAGAAGAACATGCAGCTGTCAATTTCACAAAGCACAGAGGGCTCCCACAACATAAAATTGCAAAAATAGAAATAACCCCTCATTCTGATTTGGCAACATCCCAACCCAGAAACACAGTCAGTGAAAGAGCTTTTATGTACTGCAAGCACTACAGTGTATCTCAAAGCATAACGTAAGAGAAAGTCAGTAATGACTTCCTGATTGGAGAAGAAAGGTTCCTCCGTGATTTTGTGGGTTTTTAGAGTTTTCTTTCTGTTACTTCTCTTCCAGACAGGCCACTACGTGTCAAGTCAGAATTCTCCAGGCTGAATCAAGTAGAACTGAGAAGTGTGGCAAAAACCTGATTCTATCATGTATCAGAAATTACACTTTGTAGAGACACTTCACCAGTCACATACTCATCGTTATGTCTTGGTTCCTCTTCACTGTCACTTGCCCGAAGCTCAGCTGAATTCTCTGTGTTGCTGGAGCCAAGTGGGTGCTGCTGGCTGTGCTCCTGGTCCTGCACCTGTGAGCTGTCACCCTCCCTCACTGAAGGACTAGCAGGACCTGCTGGCCATGCACTAGAGCGAACCAGAAAGAACATGCAGCCATTTGAACATGGAGCCAATAATCTCACTGCAGACAGAGAGTTACCAACATGTAATACCTATTCTGATTAAGCAAAATCCCAGCCCAGCACCACAACTGTTCCCCGAGCCACAATGTACTGCAAGCATTTCAGCATATATCATGCCACACTGTAACAAATATTAAACCGTGACATCATGAAAAGAAAAGAAAGGTTTCAGCTGGATTTTGCTATGTGTCTTTTTGGGTTCTTTTGCTTACTTCTCTGCCAGACAGGCCACTATATTGCAGGTCTGAAGTTTCTGCACCGACTTCAGCAGAACCCAGAATCTTGGAAAAACCTGTTCCTACTCTATATCAGAAATTAAAATTTAGAGAGATATTTTACACTCACATACCCACTATCTCCTGGTTCCTCTTCATCATGGGTTGTCAGTGGACCAGCTGAATTCTCTGACGGTCTGGAAAGATGTGAGTCCTGCTGGTTCTGCTCCCTGGACTGCAGTGGGGTAAAAATGAAAACAGAGTAGGAACCACTCAAAACAACTCTATCCTGCTTCCCTCTATCAGTTCCCTGATTGGATTTGGGCTAGAAGCTTTTCTTTTGCTTGTTAGCCCCAAAAAGGGCAACTTCTGCAGTCCCAGCCCTAAACACTTCATGTTGGATGAACAGCTGCTGAAGAATGGAAACCAAAACAGAAATTTGTGTGTAAAGAATTCCAGTTTGCTACTCTATTTCTCTATCCAGGCAAATTGGACATGGACTATGTGAAATCTGCTACTTCATGCTAGAACTACAAAGAACACAGAGATCTGACAGTGTCATGCTGGCAGGGATTTCTCCCTCTATAGACATCACCAAGAAGGGACTTGGAGGGATGGGCAAGTTGGAGCTTCCCAGCAAGGGCTGTGCTTCCAGGCAGCTGCCCATAGCACCCATCTAAAACAACTGAGTTGTGGAGCTCCCCTTTTGTCCCTTTTCCTCCCACAAACCACAAAGGACAAGAACATGTGGATCCTCACCTCTGAGTCCTCATCTGACCAATATGGAGGATCAAAATCAAATAGATAGTAACTAGAGAGAGGAGAACCACAAGAAAAAACAGCCATTAATTTCACTGGACATCAAGGGTTACTAACAGAGAAAACACTGGTACTTAAAACATCCCCTCTTCTGATTAAGCAACATCCCAGCCCAGAAACACAGTCATTCCAAGATTTTTTGTGGACGGTGTGCCCAGCCATCCTCTTCCATTGGATGTTAGATGGACAGCTCCTAAGAAGCTAAGGCTTCACAAACAGACAAGAAAGGCTTCTGCTGGATTTTGCTGGGCTTATTTTAATTCTCTTCCAGGTAGGCCACTAGATGCCAGGTCTGAAGTATTTGCACAGAGTTAGGCGGAACCCAAAAGCTTGGCAAAAACCTCTTTTGACCACTTATCTGAAATTAGAGTTTTGATAGACACTTTCGCTCTCACATACCCATCATATGCTCTAGGTTCCTCTTCATCATTCCTTGCCAGTGGCTCGGCTGGATTCTCTGATGCTCTGGGAAGATGTGGCTGCTGCTGGCTCTGCTGCTTGTCCTGAAATGGGGTAGAAATGGAACCACCACTTAGGAACCACCTGAACGCTGTACTTCCTGCGTCCCTATTTCCGTTCCCTAATTGGATTTGGAATGGAGCTATTTCTTTCTCTCTTTCTCCCCCAAACTGGCAATTTCACCTGTGATAGCCTGAACACTACTTATTATCTATATGAACAGCTGCTGAAGAGGGAAATACCCTGTACCCAGCCCTGCTCTTGCATTTGGTGCATGTGGAGCTGGGTCATGCAAATTCTGCTGTAAACTTTGGGGCCTTTTCTTTGCCAAAGTTCAGGAACAACCCCGTCAGGATATAACTCCCGTGCTATGTTTGCTGCATGTTTCTGTTTTGCACAGCAGCAGTGGCAACCCAAATTTGAGCAGATACACTGCACTGTGGGCTGGACCCAAGCATATTCTTACCAAATAGTAGGGGAAATGAAAAAGTACCAAATGTGACCCTTTTAAAGACTTCTTGGAATAAGAAACCAAATTATTGTGTACCCCAGTCAGCCACACTTGCATTTTACACCTCAGTGACAGAGGTACCTTAAACTGATGTTGCAGCTAAAACACTTCTTCCTTGGGAAGTCAAAGACTTCCTGTGCTCTCCTTTAAATCACAGAAGGAACAACCTCTTAGGCTGCTCACCCACTCTCTGCAAGCACTTCTCAGGCATGCTGATGTGTTCATGAGCATGTTAGGGGCTGACTGGGAACTGCTGACTAAACTGTGGCAAATCAGAGCCATCATTCAACGTTTGAGGCCAGGGTACTCGGTAAGATTTCAGAAGACAGGCAAGAAAACTAATTTGAATGCAAGATGGAGAGGAGTGTGCCAGTCATTACTTACCACAGGAGACTCATCATCACTGATAGTGATGACTTCAGGCTCACAAGAGTCACGTGTGGGATCTATGACTTCTCCACCAGCTGAAAAGAGAGAACATTAGAACCATGGTCAGAGATTGCAGAGGAATGCAATGGGCTGCCACTGTAGAACAGGCTGTGGCTGGATTCCCCGTGCCCTCAGGTTCAGGAATGTGTCTGACATTTCACTCAAGCTTTGCCCTCAACAGTGCACAGGGAGCAGGGCAGACCCTGTGCAAAACAAGCGGAAGGGCAGCTGAGCTCCTCACAGGTTCTATTGGATGACTACAGATGACAGGGCGTTCACATCAACAGGTGATTCATTTCATATAGAACAAACTAAACCAAACAAACCACAGCAATTTTACTAATTTTCTGGCACCATGCTGTAGATTGGTTCCTTGAAGGATGGGACAAAGCTAATGACAGGTTTTCCTCGTCTCCATCCAGCTTCGGAGATCTCAAACTCAGCTTGCCACCCTCCACTGTGGCAGCTGCAGTGACTGCCAGCTCATCAGAACACACGTTCAGGTGTTTGAGCAGCACTGGAGGACCTTTCCTACACAGCTCATCTCCCACTTGCAGCCACTAAGAGCAGCAATAACAAGCAGCAGCAATAATGATCTCAGTCACAAACCAAAACCGTGTTCAGAAGGCTTGCTGTTTAGGGATGCCATACCAGGAGCTTCCCCAATCCCAAGGTTTCCCTTCCTCCCCAGTAAAGGGCCTAGAAACTGGCAAAAGCACATGGCCAGATGGTCTTCCACCCTCCAGAAGCCGCTTCTGTTCTTACCAGGCTCAGAAGCAGGTGTGCCACTTTCCTCAAGGTCTGTTGGCTCCGTCTGCGAAGTTCCACCTACGCTGGAGGGCAGCAGCCGGCTCCGTTTCCGAGCTGGTCTGGAATCAACTGCTCCTCCACGGCGCTTTCGCTGACGCTGACAGGGAACAAAGCCTTAGCATTTTCTCTGCCACTAATATTAACATGGCCCTTGGGCTTTGCAACACCAATGGCAGCACACAAGGATTCAGAAAACACTCCTGCAAAGGCTGGAATACACACCAAATGCTGCTATGGGCCATTCCCACCCCACTACATCACATCAGGGAAAAGACAGCACCCCTGATCTCTGACAAGCCACCTCCCCGAGAAAGAGCCTGTCCCAATGGCTTGAAAATGAGGACACCAGTTCCCAATTCCAGCAGGTTGCTGCTCACACCATAAGCATTTCTGCACTACTGCTAACACCCACAGAGATCCAAAACCTTCCCAATTCCAGAACATCAAGTACATGAAGATTTCAAAGACTTCTGTTCCTCTGCATTTGCTACAAACTCTTGAAATGCTTTCTAGGCCTACCCTGGAAAACGCTTCAAGAATCAGATTTGCATGGAGTTGCAATGTACTTACTGAACTCATGGTGTTTGGTGATCAAAAACAACCACCAAAATAAGCGGGACAAACTCCAAAAAAGGAATGCCAGGGATGTGATCAATCCCTTCGGTTCCTTTAGGCAGCCCACTGCAGATTTTTCGGCGTGACAGAAAACTGCTCTTCCAAACCTATCATAAAAGTAGAGGCGAGATTATCCATTTGGATTGCCAGTTTTCTTGAACACTCCCATGCCCTAAGACTCCCATTCCCAAGTCTCCAGTTCCTGTCCAAAGCTAGAGGCGAAGTCCATGACTCTGGTACTTGAGCCCACCTGCAGCCCATCCTGCAGCCCAGCCCAGCCCCTCAGCATCAGAAGCCTTTCCAAGAATTGTCTGCACTCACCTGTACGGTCAGTCCAGAGTTTGGCTCGCAAAAGTCAGCAAATCGCTCTCTAATCCCTTGTGGGATGGAGAAGAGGGATGCTCTGCGTCTGCTGCGCAGCAGAGAATCCCTCAACTGGCTCAACAGACTCCGTGCCAACAGAACATGGAACCAGGAGTGCCCCTGGCAACCGGTGGCAACGTTCCATGCCCAGGGAGCTGATGGCCGCAGTGCTCACCCACGGAGTTCCAGAAGGCCATGGAGGCAGCTCAGCCATCGCCTGCTGCTGCTGCCGCCCCCCAGGTCAGGGCGCTCAGGGCCCTGCCCAGCCCGGCCTGGAGCGGCCCATGGACAGGGCAGCCACAGCTTCTCTGGGCAGCCCGTTCCAATGTCTCACCGCCCCCTCAGCTCTGCCAAACACCCGATCCCAATCTCCCCTTCTCGTCTGAAGCCCTTCCCCTTCCCCATGGCTCTCTGCCCCCTTTGGGCACCGCAAGGCCGCAGTGAGGCCTCCCCGCTCCCGGCTGCTCCCCAGGCGGGACAGCCCCGGCTCTCCCAGCCTGGCCAGGGGACAGGTGCTCCAGGCCCCCACACCTCCCTACGGCTCCTCCGGCCCTGCTCCACAGGCACATCCTGCTGGGCTGGGCACAGCTGGGCACAGCTGGGCACAGCTCCGCACGTGGGGCAGGGCAGGGGCAGAGCAGGGGCAGAGCTGCACCTCCCGCGCCCTCAGCCTGAGCAAGCCGAGCATCACTGGAGCCTTTCTGCGGCTAAAGAAACCCCATCACACCACACCTCCCCAAGTCAGAAAGAAATGTAAACCCTTCCTTAACCCTCCTCCTTCTGGTCTATTAGTCTGTTGCTGTTTTAAATCTTATCCGAGTGTTTGAACTTTAACCCTAATAAACAGCCATTAAAAAAGAATCAAAATTTGTTTGGTTTTTTCCCAGACTGTGGGAACTCTAACAATTCAGATCATTATTTCAAGTCTTTGAAGTCTTGACGTTTTCAGGGGTCCAATGCTCCTCTACCAGCGTTTCCCAGCAGCACTGAGGAGTTTTGCTTTGCTCCCGGGGACAGCACCTTCCTCCTGAGGCCCTGCTCCACTACGGAAGGTGACAGAGCAGAAGAAGCAGAATTAGTATTCACTTTTCCTTCTAGCCACTCTGCCTCGGGACCTGTGTTCAGAAGGAAGGGCTGTGGCTCCTGAGAGCAGCAGGGAACCCATCTCAGCCCTGCCAGGTTCAGGGCTGCTCCTCCGCCCCTGGTCCCGTTGGGTGCTCTGGGGTGTGGGGAGAATGGTGGAAATTGATCCGGGGCTCTGGAGAGCACAAGGATATGTTCAGCTCCGGCTCTACATGAGGAGGCTCATTTCTTACAAAAGTTTCTCTGTTCTTGCAATTCATCCTTTTGGGTATTTGACAACATGCTGGGTGTTGAAGAATGGGTAGGGATGACTTTTCCATTTTTTGAAAAATCCAAAATGAGATTTAATACTTTATATAAAAATGTAAAAACACTATAGCAATCCCTAATATACATTTAATAGATGAATATTTAAGCACCTTGTATGAATCTGAAAGCACCGATTATGAGAAATGAACAATTCAAATATGCTGTCTTTCTGGTCTGGCCTTCAAAGCTCAAAAAACCCCATTTCTAGTATGCCTACAGATCAATGATAGAATCAGCTGTTTGGGGATTTTTCCCTTTGTGGGGTATGCGCCATATACTCTTCAGAGGAATTTGCACAGGAGTCATTCTTTTGCTATCTGTAGTCTGGAAAACATATCCCTGCCTTTCTTCATGTGGCTTTGTTAAAAACTGCCCTCTTCAACACAGCAGGGCTGGGTCATTTGTGGTAATACTTTTTGCATACATTCAGCTTTCTACCTCCACAGAGGTCTTAAATTAAATCGAAAGTATAAGGAGGAGGAATCCTGACACTGAAAATGTCAGTGAGGTTCCTGCATCACTGGGGCAAGCAGGTGTGAATGTGTGTACCTGTGCATCCTCTGGGAGAATCAAATTAACGCATCTCACACTCTATTTTCCTGAACTGCACCGGGTGATCTGATAATATTGTAGCTGGCAGAGGTGTGGGTCAGAAGAGGAGAGAAAGATCTTTGTTTTGCACTTGGAAACAAACTTATCCATAAAACTGCAGCTTTCTAAGACTTGCTGTGGATTGCAGAAATAAGGTGACACCTAGATCCAGAAATGTTCGTTTAAAAATATTCCAGACTTTTTCCCCACCCATTAAATGAGGACACCTAACGCATTGCTTTACTGTGCCAGTTTTGGAACACTGTCATTAGCATTCAGCTGCAGTGCAAAAGACAATGCACTAACCTGAGCTGAGCTTCAGTCATTAAGCACATATTTCTATTTCCTATAGCTGTGTCTGACATAAAATATTAGTTATTTTGCCCCTGTATGTTGGAAGCAGCAGTAATTAGTGCATAGACAGCATACCCGGTAAAGCAAAACAAGGAAAATGTAGGGGCTAAAATTAGCATAGCAAGAATTTCAGGTATTTAAGGTTGGGAAGCAACCTTAACTGTTATGGGTCAAATAATCTCACAGCTTTCATAGGTCTCTTTCCAAAAGAGCACACGAATATTAGAGCCTGTGTTTTCCAAGAGAAAATGAGTGACATTATTCCCACATTACCAAGGGGGAAAAACAAGGGTGAAAGAGCTTCACATAGCCAAGGCATGGCACATTCCTGTGCTGGGGACAGGGACAGCAGCCATCCAAGGCTCACTCCTGTTTTGCTCTGTAGGTTTCATGCCCAGGAAAACACATTTCAGGCCTGAAGTCTGGCAAGTGAGACAGAAAATGGGGAAAATTGTAACAGCTGATCATCTTTTTAGAGGCTAATAGTGGGATAATGTTAACTCCTCTCCTTGCATTGTTTAAATTGATCTAAGTGATTTATTATAAAAATATCCTCAGCACCTTTATCTATTTTGAAAATTCAAGTATTTTCTTAAATTCACTATGAGAAGACTGCAGAGAAGGGTACTTCTTTACTCATGTAATTTCTGATTAAATGAAAGCTACAAGAAAAGAAAATTAAGTTGCTTTCAGTTTTACTCTTTGTATAGAATCTTAATATATTATTGACTTAGAAAATTGAATTTTTGTTTAATGATAGTTGTAGTAAGCTGAAACTTGCTAAGCACAAGCTACTGAACTGAAACCTTGATGGCCAGGTAGTTTAAGTGCAGGTCTGAGCATGGAAAGTTCAGAGGTTTTCTTCATTTTATTAGAGGCATGTGAGTAACACTAGACATATAGACAGATAAATGCATGATATCTAGGTTTCAATTTTGTATAAAAAAACGGTAATAAAACCACAGGAACTTAGACTGAGATTGTACACAAGGAATTTATTATGACAGGCAAATGGTCCAAGGCAAAAGCACTGAAAGTAGTACTTGATCATGCTTAAAGGAAAATGTGCTTTTCCTTCTGCTGACAGCTATGCACCAAGACCAAAATTAATATTAATGCTTAAACTCTTCAGTTACTTTTTGCTAATAAATGCTTTCCTGGATCAATACTTTCTAAAAATTATATATATATATATATATATATATATATATATATACACACACTGAAAGGGTTAATTACTAACTCTATACCAAAATTTTAAAAGAAAATTGCCTCAGTTTATGGTGTTGAGCCATACTAACATCTGTTTAAACCTATTATTAAATCAGCTGAGTGACATTTCATTTCAGGTTACTTAAACTTACTTGACCATAAATGGTTTCTTTAAATGCTGTTTTCAATGAGAATACCTGACATTGCATGTCACCTAGGAATACAGCTTTTAGAGAGTCATTTCTGCTTACTGTCATTGCATCCACCAAGTAGCTAAAAGTCTAGCAAAAATAAGAAACAGAAGACAGTGGTCTAAAATTTATTGCCATCTTGTAATTAAATAATTTTATTTGTGTCTTTTGAAGGATTATCTTTGAGTAATTTTGACCACTCGTAGTTTTCATTAATAGCAAAAATTAAAAGATGGCTTTATCAGAATAATAGCAACATTTAACCTTTTTTCGTTTAGATCAAGCCACATAAAAATTAGGGGGCACAATGAACCTACTAGGAATGTCCCTTGTTAATTACTACCCCTGCCTAAATATGGCAATAAGATCTATTGAAATACGGCTGAAGAAGCAGATAGATAACACAATAAAGAGAAAAATGAAAACCCAAAAATAAGGATACATGTCCACACAGATAACTAACTTTTAACAAGGCTTGGTCATCTGTTTCCTGTTATAAGGTTACTTTTTCCAACATTACAGGCTACAAGGGAAACATAAAAGAAGACTGTCAATGGGAAATCATGACTATGCTAGGACAGCATTTTGCTCACCCTATAGTGGTCCCAATGGGCCAGACAAATGAAAAACACAAATAATATTTAGATATGTACCTTGGACATCAAGATAACTCCTTGCATAACTAGCTGCCAGAACATCAGTCTGGCAGGACCACACTGTCTAGTCACCTTGTTTAGGCAATTTTAGGCTCTATTAATTCCATATCATTTATGTATACAGAAACATAGGGTAAAGTAACATACCTAAAAATTAATTGAGTTCATCTTTCTAGAGAAAAGTACATGCCACAATTTATCAATTTAATCTGTGATGAATTAGGTATTATGTCTTGCTGCAAATCTTGGGTTTTTATGGGTTTTTTTTCATCTGCTTCTCTTCAATTTTCAATAAGCATCAGTTCATCTGAAGTATAGCTCAGGCTTCAGTATTCATAGTAAGATAACTCCATCCTTGGACATGAGAAAGATTTTATTCTCCTGAGAGGAAACCAGAGCCCATTGATGCCAATAGCAACAAGCTTACACCAGTATCACCTCTCTTTAAGAAATCCTGTTTTGCCTGTTAAAAAAAAAATTATCTTTTATTCAGTAGCACACATGTTTCCTATTGCACATCCCAAATGTATTATCTCTTTTCAGGTAGATCAAAAAACTATTACAGACTATTGATACAGATACTGTAAAAAATGTGAAGCATATAAGAGCACAGAATTCTGCTCTGCCGAAAGCTCAGTATTATTGCGTAGTATCAAACCATGCCAAATATTCAACAGCACCATAATAAAAACATTGATATTGCTACCCACTGCCTGGAGCAGAGAGGTGTGAAAACCCTTACTGTAAACAGCATCACAGTTTCCAACAGGTTCCTCACCTTGACAAGTTCTTCCTTCAGACAAGAAGGTCATAAAGAGAAATCTGCTCACTCCAGAAAAGTAATTTAACATGACTAATGTTCCGATTGACATACCACTAATTTAGAAACTAAATTCCCATTGGGCAAGTATTGCAGAAGACTCTGGAGACAACTGGTTTTGCCATGTATTTTGCATTTGCCATATATTCTTCAAAACTCAAGTTCCTCCTGTAACCACAAATAGTTGCAGAAAAAGTATTTTATCATTATCTATGGAAGAACTCAGGCTAAAGGTAGGAATTCGCTCCTACTTGCTCACTTTTATGCTTTTTAAATAAGTGGGTAGCATTCCATGTGTTCACATTTTAAAAACCCCAAGTATTTAGATATTTTAGATATCTAAGTTTCATGAATATTTAAATATTTTTGATCCTTTTTTTCCTCCAATACTTATTCTTTGTAATTCAGTTAGTCATTTCTTGAAGCCATGTTCACAGTTTTCAAATTTCAGATTATTTAAATTGAAACATGGCAGAATTCACAGATGTGCAAAACACCTAAACATGTAAAAATCTCATTAGGAGCTACCTTCCATTGTGTTATTGTCAACAGGTGATTTAAAATTAGGGGGGAATGGAACACAGGAGAATGCTTATTTTCATTTTAGAGCAGCTTAACCACGATGAGCTTTTCAAATGGTTCCACACTGCAATTTTTGTCAAATTTTAAACTGAATATACAATTAATAAGATGATGTATGTAGACACATGAACTGCTCTTAAATATTTCTTCTGGACAGCAAGTTTATTATGAATAGGAATGAACACACTTCTATTGCCAATGCAACAGTGAAAGATCCATTTACTAACACCATGTCTAGCTCCCACTTTCTGGTCAATGGATAATGAAGAGTTTGGTTTCTTTAAACCAAATGTCAAATGCTTGGTTACAGAATCCTTGCATAATATTTAAAGGTAATTCTGAACTCTTTAAAAATTATTGGAAAAGTATAATACATTTTTAATAAGCAGATTGAGGCCCAAAGTATTCTGATGAACTTTTATTAAAAATAATCTTCCTACAGTAGTATGGAATTCTTTAGCAAAGACAGGCCACCACGTGTTGCACAGCCATCTTCAGTAACACAGTAAATTTGATCTTCTCTGTTCCTCTGGTGATCAGCACTGCTGGCTGACAACTGCTCTGCTTATGAGCACAAATGCTGTTTTGACCATGAGTGCAATTTCCAAGCAGCCAAGACACAGCTTTACTGAAAAGGAAATCACCTTTCCTTCAACAAAGCCAGTTTTTTGTAAAGTTTTACAGATGGATATAATTCCATGCACAGTCATTAGATCCAGAAAGTTCTCAGTATGAGAACCGAAAGTTGCTTAATGACACATTACAAGTTGATTTGTGATGCTCTGCATGCAGTTTGCTTTTTAGGACTTTGGGGGCTGCTTCCCTTTCCAAAGACAATGTGTTCAAGATGTGGGATGTCTGCTTCCCAGCTCTGCCTCTATCTGCTGGATGTCATTATGCACTGAAGATTTATGTTCAGCTTCAAATTGAATGCAAGTTTCATACTCTAAGCAGGGATGCCCACAAACATATTGTTCTTTGGAGAGCAGCTCTCTGGCTCCATAGATATAACTTGGACAGAGTAGTTATGTTCTTCTGCAGCCCATGCCCGATCCAGATCGACAAGTCCCATACACTGCTTTCCTAAAATGAGAGCAAGGGAGAGCACAGAAACTCAAAATGTAGAAACAATATCAGAAACATGCACGTAAATATTCAATGTTAGGAAAACACATCAGTAATCCATCTAAAAAATAAGTTCCAAATATACTTTAAAAAACATCTTAATCTGGTTTATGTTCCAAATCACATCTGTGACTTCTAACCCTCATTTAGCAAAGACCTTGAAGAGATTATTAACTCTTTATATATAAAGAAAGGCACAACTATTTAAAACTATTCTCAAAACTTAGAGAAAAAAGCATGCTTTAGTGTAAATGGGATGAAGAAAAATGCCTAGGTTACCCCTTAGCCCTCTCAATTGCCAGACTTCTACTCCCTTTATAACCGTAGCTGTTTCCCTCCTGTACTTTCACCTAAAATCTGAAAATCTCTGGTTATTGAACATAAACAATAGACTAAAATACCAAAAAGTGATCTAGTGTAATTGATATGAGACATATTACTATAACTACTTATAAAGAAACATACTAAATTGGTAATGCAAAATACGCTTATTTTAGATTTACCTGCAGAAAAAAACCAGGAAGGATAGAGGGGTTTTTTCTGCTTAGAAGTTTTTTATTATGATACAGCCATGACAAGATGATGGGACCATTTGTCTTTACTTATCTACTCATTATAATTTATTATTATGTTCTGAAAAACAGAATTGACTTGTCAGATTGTATTTTCAGCAGCTTGAAACTCTATTGCCAGGAAAATTTAATGCTACTTTGAAATGTTTTATCATTAGTAGTTACAGTCTCAAGTCAACAGGGCACAATCCTGCTTCAGTCTCAGACAGAATAATCCTGCCTCTTCCCTTGTTCCCGACAGAATTCTATAGTTAAATGTATTTGGAGCCTGAGGTGAAGAGACAGAAGCACATCCTGTTTGCCTTTGGAATTGGAGTCTGGCATTCCAAACTTCTACTACTACTACAAACTACTACTTCCCTGAATATATAAAGAGCTTTTGTGCCTGTATCATTACCAGACCTGTTATGCACCCTGGTCAGGTGCCTCTAGAAGTTTTGGGCAGGTGGCACCAACACACCCTGCAGTATCCTTGTATTTCAGAGCAGCTGGTACACATCACAACTGAATGCAGGGCTGAGTCCAGACTACTCTGTCTGTCCACAGTGAGCCCACGGCCAGAACTATCTTCTCCTTCTCAGCTGCATTCCTTAGTTACAAAAGAATTTCACTACTTTGAACTCACTATTATGACACTTGGACTCAGTTCTGTTGGTAGCTTGAGATTTGAGAGAGGTAGTAATTGGGTTGGAGACAATTTAAAGATACAATAGTAAGAGAGGGCCTGAAAAATATCTTTCCAACTCAGTCCTGTATGGATTTGTATGTTGTAGGGAGAAATCACTAATTTATATAACCAACCAGACAGAAGTCTGCAAATTACATTTTGTAGCCCTATCCTCCCACATTTGTGGTTTCATAGAAAACCACCTTCTGTGGTTGGTTGAACAAAATGGCCACTGACTCCAATATTATTATTATAAGTGTACATACTGTCAGGGCAAAACACTTTGAAGTTGCATTTGTGAAAAAAAACCCTGAAGTTTCAGACACTGAGAACAGACAAAAGTTACAATCTCTCAAAAAAAATTTTTGGGTCCTCTTTCAATTTTCAGCCCACAGCATGGGGTCCAACACTAGTAAGTGAATTTTAAAATTTGTTTTTCAAATATTGTGATGATGACAAAAGAAACTGACAAATTTACTATCAGCTTTTATACAAGATCTCTGTTATTTTCTTTTTGTGCAGCAAGTATAAGAAATACTTTCACTCAAATTCAAGTGAAATACTTTCACTCAATTCAAATTAAGCTTCTTAAAAAATTTATGCTTATTAGCTAGTACTGCTTTAATATACTTTGTAAATGTTTCTTCTCAGCCAAAAAAGCAGACTTATTTCTAAGCAGACTTTGAGTTCCTACCCCCTTCTGTCTTTTCTGACCTGGAAGCTAGTTTACAGCTTCCATCAAAATAATAATACCAGACAGTAAAATTTGAACTGTCACTTTAATATTGATGATTCTGGAAGAAGAAATCGTTTCTATAGCAAGAAGGGAACAGCAAGATATGAAATGTGACAAAACTTAAAATTTTCAACTGTTATCTGAAGACATCTACTTAATGTCCTATTCATAAATGTCCTATTTCTTCCTTTATGCATCAAGGTAAAACCATTACTGGGATGGTTTATACCACAGCTGCAGAAATTCATACCAATTAGCCTGCGTTCAGGTGGAAGCTGAACAGCTGTCTGATCTGCAAATCTGCAAAGGATCATGTGCTCCTATAAAAAAGACAAAAAAAAAAAGGAGATTCATCAAGAAAAATCAGATTAAATACTTACGTATACCAGAAATGCTATCACATTGAAGACAGTATTTCTAAACAAATTCACTTGTATGGAAATCCCAATTTTTATACTGCAAACATGTGTGTAAGTCAAGAGTTTGTAATCACTGTCTCATTTCTCCTCATAAGTATTTGTTTCTTGCTAAACTTCCTAATTCTTTGCAGTAGTCGAATGGGATGCAATGTATACAAGACAGCATTCTTCAAAGACATCCTGCAGACTAATTTTGCCTTCAATAACTGATGAGCAACACAGCCATCTTTTAGCAGAGTTATAATAGGGCAGCCTCCCTGCATCAATAAGCAGCAGAGACAAAATTCTTTAACAGTTGATTTGAACATTTCTCCAAAGCAGTGATTTTGAATGCCAGGATAGGCTGGTGGGTCAAACTTCCTCTGCCCTGCCAAATCCAATCAGATCCTGAAGGCAAAAAATACCTGGCTGTGAATAGGAAAGTTTCCTCCAACAAAAGGAGCACAATTTACTTTCAAACTACCCCTGTTCCATTAAAATTTTCTGCAGACACTTCAATAGAAGAATTTCTCCCTGCCCACTCAGCCAGGGTGCAGGGGAGGGTGCAGCAGCAGAGCCCCATCCTCACTTGCCTCCAAAGCCCACCACTCATGCCAGCACAATGGCTCCTCAAAGACCAGCCAAGCCAAGGAAGGCCGGTTGGCCAGGTGGTGAGAGCAAGAGCCTTGCAGGTGTGGCAGTGGAATTGCTGCTCTGATGACAGCTGTGCTTTGTGGGACAGCTGCAATACTCAGTACAGAGCAGAGTAAATCAGTACCATTTTAGAATCACACAACGTTCCCAAGTCTCCCGCAATGTTATGGGGAGGAAACAGAAATGGGCAACAACAAAGTGCTCTCCTAAGCAAAGTTTCCAGAGCTACAGCTCTGAAACAAGGACATGTGTCTTGCATTAAAAAAAAATAAAATTTTATTCTTGCCTGACATAAAATTATGATTTTAAAGGTTCTGTTCTTGTAACAGGTGGAGAGAGTAACTTCGCCTAAGGATACTTCAGGTTCTTCCAGTATCCTGAAGTAAGGATACTTACTCCAGCTTTTTTTAGAGGGCCATGAACATCCAAACCTTCACTCCACAAAAAACCTTCATATTAAATCAAGATGGCAATTCCCCCAGTACACTCCACTCCATTCATAAATAGACACCTGACCACAAAAAAAATTTCCCGTATATTATAAAATGAAATATTATATACTTGATACAGAAATATCATTCATTTAAATATATTTATAATATCTTGATGCAAGGGTATTTGTTCCCTAGTACAGTGCATTGACATGAAGGTTTCCAGCTCACAGCTTCATAAAAAAATTCGGAAGCAAAATAAGAACATGCCATAACACATTTAGGGCTTTAAACATGTTACACCCAGTCAGTTCAGTTCAAATGTGGCTACTCCTGTAGTACAACAGAGGTGAAAATGTTAAACCCAGATGTGACCACTGAAGAACAGAGAAGAATGGGTGCCATGGACTATGCGGCCGCTGTTAGGAGAGAAGCAGCAGTGACAGGCAGCTTGGGGAGAAAAAGAAGGATTTATAGGAGAGGGAGAAGACCCATGTTAGCACACAACTCCTCACCAGTCTTCAGGCACCTGATAAAACTTGGCTCTTTGCAACAGTAAGTTCCCAGCTCTTTGGACCAGACCAGAGCCAAGGTAAGTCTTGCCACTTAACCTGAAAATCTGGACTGACTCCAATCCTTGGCTTCTTACAGTATGATCCAAAAAGATAAACTAGAATCTGTTATGACTACATTGTTTCTCCTTGACACAATGATTACATTGTCATATTCTCTGTTGGATGAAATAAAAAAAAAAACATTTCTAAAGTAATAATTAGAAACTTCCCAAAGAGTGTGCATACAGAGTTAACTTGTTTACTAGAACACCCATCTGTTCAATTCCTATTAAATTTCCAAAGCTGTATTTGCAAATTTATACAGTTCTGCTTTACAATTCTCCTTGTGTCTTGACCAAGTCTCAAAATGTACTATAGTAAAAATCTACAGCTACATAACCTTATTCCTTGCAACTATAAACAGATGAATTACAGCATAATGTTATCATCAAAAAAATTTTGGAAATGCCAGACTTCTGGATGTCTTTTTAGATCTCACTAAAATGAAAGATAAGAGAAATTAATTTAAAATGGGAAGCGGAGTGGGTGACACAGACAATGTCTGGCTAACACATGGCAACTGTGGCTGCTAGCCAATAACCTGTAAGAATTTATTAATATGAAATATAAAAAACACATATAGCTAGCTGCATAACAGAAGTTATTTATAACTAGGATTATTTGAGGCACCAACCAGCCTAGACCAATTGTATAGACTCTCTGTTACTAAGAACAGCAATATTTTTCAGCCTTATCTTTGACTCCTGTGCCCTCCTGCAACACAAATAATAAAATTCTGAAGCTTCTGCAATATTGACAGATCCCGTGATTTAAATCTCCATGGTTTAACACATTAAGAAGAAATTCACCGAGTTGCAATGAGATTATACACACTATCCTAATCTAGGCATCCTTGACTCTATAATTGATACCACCTCTCTCTGTATTGTCAGCAGGTTTAATAATGCTAGTGAATAATTTTTTTCTGAACTGAAACCTGAGTTCTTTGAGATTATGTCACAGAGATGCTGAAAGGAACATTAATCATGGGAAAAAATAATGGCAGCTCCAAATCCATCATCTGGCTTTTGGCATCTCAATCTTTGGGCATTTATTACCTGATAACTGAACTTCCCTTACAAGACGGCTGGAGATTTTCTGAGTTTTTAAAACTCCCTCTAATTTAGGGATTAAAAAAGGATAATCTCTATTTTCCTGCCACATACATTATCCTTGCCCTGCTCACTGTTTCCAAAAGCATTTGGATATTAGAAATACCTCCTTCATTTCCGTATTTCTATTACAAAGAATTATTCTGCACTTTCAGAAATCACTTCCCTATTGTAAAAGAGTCCTGTCTAGGATTTGAGCTGTAAATTTACATAACCTTGCTTCTCTCAAAAGGAAACATGTTCTTTCCATGCCCCATTAAGTGCCTTTAACCTTCACATTTTGGGCTGCTCATCACTAACTAGTTTAAACTCTCAAGACAAAACTTAACAGACCAGTACCAGTTTTCTGCTGCCCACCTCTCTGCTCTTGTCCTTTTTGACTCTCCTGTCATCCTTCAATCTGTCAGATCTGTATTCTTCACTGATAATTTCTCCTGAGTTCCTCTCAGATTATCTTCACAGACCCCAGCTGCTCAGGGTCAAAACACACTTTAATATTTTAAAAATAATTTCGAACAACATATTTAAAACTGTATAAAATATAAATACTGTATTAAATTCTCGCTGATCTGTTTAAGATCTTCCCATTTACTATATCCAATGTTTTAGACATAAATTAGAGGGAGGACTCTAATGTTAATTACAACAGTTGTATTTAACACCTAAACAAATTGGTATCCTGTAATTTTTAGCTGATACACATTTAAGTACCTTAGGAATGGCTCACTTATACATTATGACAAAAAAGGGTTTTTTTTGGTGGAGAAACAATTTAATTTTATTGAGGAAAAAAGCCTTTAAAATGGACAGTGAAGAGAAAACACAATGGTACCTGCATAGATAATGAACATTTCACTAACACATGCCCCTCCTTACAATTAGAAGATAACCACGTATATTTCATTTGATAAGAAGACCCACTGAAATGCAGGAGACTGCACATAAACATCTTCCCTCTGTCCTTTTACATACCTTGTAAGACAAAATTTCTTTGAACTGATGACTGAAAAAAAAATAATAGATCAATTATTGGAATTGTGAAAATGTGAAAACAGCAAAGGTGGAAAACAGAAGCAATCATTATATACTTGAACACATTTAAAAAAACCCAGCAACATCTGTTTAGAAAGGCTTTAAAAAATACCAAAACCCATTACAGTTCCAGTTTTCCTAGTATTAATAAAATTTTGCTCTTTAAATTATTAAAAATTCTAACAGATACTTACTGTGGTTTTCTTATTGTCGCACAAACACTTTACATATATTTAATAATACACACATTTTGTTTGTGTCACAAAGCTAAAGGGTCTCAACAATGGAATTGAGTACAGAACACAGCCATTATGGGATACAGCCAGGCTATCATGTTTTATGGTCATATAACATAAGGAAAAAAAGAAAAAGCAAATCCTAAAATGTAGCTCAAGACCAGGTTGATAGTTTCATAGACTTATGAGGTTAGATTGAAAATTTCAGCAAACACTAACATTTTTTTAGCATCCACAGCAACAAAGGTTTTCTAAGTGATAACTTCCAGTCTTGTGGTCTAAAAATGTAGCTGGTGAAAAGTTAAACATTAACCAGCCAATTTTAAAACAAATCTACTGAGAAAAATGATATGCCTGTTAATTTTAGAAGGCCTGGAATTTTATTGCCTCTTCTTTAGAAGACTTATTTGTTTTATTGTGTCACAAGAGAAAACAAAAGAGACAGTAGTATCAAATTGACTAAGGAAAAACAGTTATAAGTTACAAAGTTATAAGTTATAAAGGATTGCTTTCTAGTGCCAGAACACTTTAATATTATAGAAAAGTATGAGAAATACTTCACATGAATGCATAATATCTCTTTAGATTTGTTGATACCTTTTTAAACTGCATGTTTCAGTTTCTTATTTTAGCAAATATATACTTAAGTCATTGATGTAATTCCTGGTAGAATTAAATCTAATTAATCTTGGACATCCAACATGCAAAGTTCAGTTTTATGAACACAAAAAAAAAAAAAAACAAAGCCAAGCAAAACACAACCCTTTTCCTCCACCTAGTTCTGACTCAGAAGGCTGTTTAACCGCTTATCTTCTGCAACTTTATGCTTATCTTTTACATTTTATTTGTATCAAAGGCATTAAAATTCTTAAGGATGAGATATATTAGTATCTCCCACAAGGCAGATTTGAAGACAAAATATGTACACAATCCATTGAAAAAGTATTAAAAATATGAACTAAAACACAGGAGAGCTTATCTGCTTGGGAATAAATCAAAGGAGTCCTACAAGCAGTAAACTGTGGTATAAAGCAGACCCATTTCTTTAAACTGACTGCTTACATCTTCCTCCAACATTAAAATGTCAATTCACCTTCTTAGAGTAATTTCCATGAGTTTTCTATGAACTTTGTGATTAAGGCAGAAGGTCTGCATATAAGATACTGTTTCTACTATGTATTTCTCATACTTTTCTATAATATCAAGTCTGTGGCAGCACATCTCTCTCTCTCAGGATTTTTCATAGAGGTTCATAGAGAGATAGAAAGAGAAAACAATTTCTATTTCTGCTCCTTGTTTTTCTCACGTGGAATATGCTTGGAGAATTGTTTACCTGGAGTGAGTGCTTGATTGGATTCTGGTGAGGATTTGCACCTGATGGCAAATCCAATCCACCTTTGTCTGGACTCGAGAGAGAGGGTCACGAGTCGTGTGAGAGATATAGTTAGAACAAGTAGGTTTGTAGTTTTTAGTATCTTCCTTTATATAGTATATTAATGTATTTTAGCATAATTATAATAAAGAAATCATTCAGCCTTCTGAATTGAGTCAAACATCATAATCTCTTCCCACTGGGTTTGCCTGCATTTACAACAAAACTTGTGAAACATGAATAGATAAATCCAGGAATTACCAATCTGCCTGTGAGGCTGGGTCGACAAGCAGGAGGAAACAGTTTTCTTGTAAGTGTGAATCAGTTTAGCCTAGTCACTCTCATTGACCCTCAAATTATTAATTCTAGACTCTTCTCGGATTTTATTCCCTCACTTAAATTGATATTTTAAGGTTTATCTTGCAAGCTTTAGTTTACCTTCGAGGATATTTGAACTTGACAGTATTTTGAATGAAGCCGTAGCAGCAGGGGGAGATGACAAAGGCTGCCCGCGCCCTGAGGCAGTGCTCCATCACCATGTCTGTGGCCACCCCGCAGGCGTGCAGGGCCACCTACAAAACAACCAAGCAAACAAGAAAACTCATCAATAGAACATTCTAAGCACAATCCAGCATTTTTTGGTTGGCGGAGTTAATTAAATACACGAAGTTTTTGCAACTAAAGCTGATACACCAAAGGCCTGGTCCTCAATTCTCCAGTTTTTCATTCCCCTCCTTTATATCTATGTTGAGGAAAATTTATTTCATGAACAAAGAATAAACACTGAAGAAGGGTCACTCACCAAAAGCACTCAGAAGGCAGGTGCACTTCATTGTGATATCAAATAAACTAAAAACAAATCTCCAGAAAAATACTAGTTGTGGAACACATAATAACAGAAAAACTATGTGGCGATTTGTCAAAAGTTTTCAAGCAAAAAGAACTTAGAAATACAAAGAACTATGTCAAAACTGGATTTCAACTAAGCAGTAAGAGAAGAAACAGGTATACCTGAAGGTCACATCTAAAGAAAAAATTATGCATAAATTTAGATAATTTGATTTTCAAGTACTGAGTAAAACCTATAGGAAACAAACACTGGAGCTGGGGGAGGCATCAAATACAATTTACCTTCCTTTAATTTTTTTTCCCTCTCCTTATTCTTTTATTTCTTTTTCTTAGTGAGGGGCTCTTCAACTAAAATAACATTTGATCACAACTACCTGTGAGCACTGACGTGTCTGGGCAAAACACAGGCTCCACCCAAATTCTTTTTGCTCTCTTATAGAAAAGCAAATGACTGCAGTACTCAATATACCGCAGGGGAAGGCAGGCAGCTCTCTCCTATCTATACCTGGGATGCCAAATGCACCACTGGAATGGGGCATTACCTTCTCTGCCTCCTCCCAAAAAGTAGGCCTGGTGCATACTTAAACTAAGGATATTTTTGAGGCACATTGCTGATCTTATGCAGCAGTGTGGATTTATAAAACTACATTGTTTGCTTTGCTTTTTGTTCACTATACGTTTAGAGAAGAGGTTTAAGACTGCAGAGCTCAGATTTCAGGGTTCAAAGCTTGTTTTTCAAGGTAGAGCAATTGGGAAGCTAAAAATTTTGCTCTCAGATATAGATTAAAACAAAGTCTTTTTTGTTTCCAGTCTGCTTGCTGTAAGCTCAGCTGAGGAGACCATTAATCATCAAATGAACTGTAATTGCACACAGATGGAAACAAATACTCTTGTCTCAGGCAGAACACTAAAAAATTAACATGAAAATAATTGCACAATGAAATTTTCTGCTCATATGAACTTAACAACAAAAATAAACTAGTTTAACATCAGAAATAGATTCTTAATATCACAGCTATCTGATTATCATGGAATGCAATTATAGTTACTTCCTCATCTATCCAAGTGGAAAACGAAGCTCCCTGCTTTGCTTGCAGAAAAAGAGACCTTAAAACAGCAGCAGATAAATCAGTAGCTTTGCTGAGCCTGTATGACCTGTTACTCCAAATGATTTCTTCTTTGGCTTTCTGAAAACCCATTTAGTTAAGAAAAAATCCCAAATAAAATTAAAGACAAAGCTTTCTCTGTATACCCTATATATTGAACTCACTATCTAAAACAAAATAAAATATGAAGACTAATGCAGATATTTGGTAATGAAGGGCTGGAAAAGAATTTCCAAGTGGACTCTTCTGACATATACTTCAGTATCTCCCTTGTCACAAACTTGAAAGAGAGAATATAATACTTTTTTTATTAAATAAAAACTCCACAGGGTTAACATTGTATTAACCTTTAAAATGGGCCCCCAGAAATCAAGACAGGAATTCCAATGACCACAAAATTGGAGACTCACTTCATAAAACAATTATTAAGCATTTCACACACACAACTAAGGGTATTATGAATGAAATCCTGTATTTTGAAATAGCTCTCTAGTTCACCCACTGAGATTTACTGACAGTGTAGTACAGAAAATAAAGCTAGAGAATTGGAAATCTACACTTGGAAGGATTGGGCTAAAATCATTTATTCTCTCCTCTTTCTCCTACACTAAATTTCTTTTCTTTCTTAAATAAACCAACCAAACAGTTAAACAGCACTGTTCATGTACCATACACCTTCAGCATTATCTATCCCCAGCTACAGACAAAACAGGCTTTTAGATGGATGATTTAAAGAACAGTCAGTCTTGCATGGAAAGCTTGCACCTTGCCATGGAGGTTCATATTCTATTAACAGCAGGAGAAAATAGATGACAGGAATATTTACAGAACTACAAAACACTATTTATGCCTTACTCTTCACTAGAGCTGAAAAATTCTAGACAGGACATTAATCTCATTTACTTTCACAGTCTGTAAGGACATACAGAATTTTATTCCCTCATGTATATCAGTTGTTTTAGGAATAATTAATCAGACACTGAAGTTTGGAAGTAGAAAAGTTATCACCACTTACCCCAATGTTAAAAGATCCATTAAAGTAGTCCAAATTTGCTTGAATGAACCAAATGTTGTTTAAACCTAGTTCATCACTTCTGTCTTTAGCACGGATCAGAGACAACTCCTTATTTTCTATGAGTATCACCTAGATTCCAAACATAGGAGAAAGTAAGGCAAAATAATACTGAGAAATCAAAGTACAACATTACCAAGCAGAAAACTTTGTAGTTTGTTGAGAAAACCTCTGAATCACTTGTGGCAGAGTCTGAGAGCTACAAAATGATTAGCTGGAAACCCAGGAACAATCAAAGGTATTTAATACTTGCCAATATTAATAAGCTTGAAAATATTTCCTATTTTCCTATAACTTTTGTCTTCTCTGGAAAGCACCACACACATTTGGAGACTATGCTAAAAAATGTGCATGTTTCAAACCTAAGTCCTCTGCTGAGACAACTGCGACTTCTATGTGTTCATTCTACGTACACATTTAAGATAGTTACCAGAAATCTTTTTATTGAGGATTTACCTGACATGATGGCATCATATAAGCAAGAACAATTCCAACATGGCCCTGTGAAAACACAAACAAACAACAAAATCTGAGTCACTTTTCAACACTGAAAAGGGAACACTCCTTGTTGTACACTCATTATGTGATGAGCATTCCCATACCAATGAGAGAACCTTTGAAAGCAGCTAAAATTTCAGCATTTGCACTTCTGCTTTGCTTTGTGGCAGCAACCACCCAGCACTGCAAAGACGAAAGCTGAAAGAAAATGCACCACGTAAACAAAAATATACATTACCCCTCCACTGCAAAAATCCACAATCAAATCTCCAGATTTCGCGAGCTTTGTCACTGCTGCTACCAAATTATTCAGCTGCTGCTGCTTCCTGAGAGCCCGGTCTCTAGACATCTTTCCTGAGGATGACAGAGAAAATGCCTAAGTAGTGATCAGTTCTCAAAACTGACAATATTATATGGGTAACTGCAAAGCACTGCAAATACCATTTATAGCTGAGATTAAAAATGACTGGAACACTTGCACATCTTAATCCACTTCAAGCTAAATTCATATATAACATATTTAATATTTGGTAGAACCGTCTCCAAAATGAACTTTCTAGTTGTTGCTGATAACATATCCTTAGGAACAAACTCATATAAACTTAATGTAAAGCAATCAAACTCCTGTAAGCTCTGGCCTAATTCTCCAATCCTGTAATTCATGCCCAGAGACAGAATTCAAACATATTCACAATAAAGTTGACAAAATAAATCCTCATTTGCTGTATATACACTATCCTTTAGCATTTTGGTTTTAAAACTTTTACTCTTTCTACTATCAATTTTTACTTTTCATACTAACCAGCCCTATTTATTTAAATTACTGCATGTGCAAGAAGACACTTCTCAAAGTGATTATTTCTACATAGCAAAGACTGGCTTTCCATCACATCTGTAAAAACCAGAACTGGAAAAACTATTAATTTCTTTCAAATGTGCTTACAAAAGTCCAACAGAGTTTCTTCGGATATAGCGAATTTGTTGAGTCAGCACTCATGGATTTGTAAGGCTGTGTTTTGTCTCAGTGGGGCTGAGTGCTGACAGACCTATTAAAGACTCCTTTTGCTTGTTCAGAAAGCAGAGTTTGACACAGATATCGACAGCTTATCTTCACAATAAGAAAAAAGTACTGCAATGACTCTTTAGTATTAAGTACAACTCCTGAACACGTCATCAAATTTTCATACTGTGCAAAATCAGCAAATAGATTCTAGGATTCCTAAAAATTAAAAAGTAAAATAGTCACAGGTTTCATCAGCAAAAACAGATCCACTACTTAGTACTCAGTTAGTCTACTTCATGAGTATTAAATTATTAAGAAAAATAATTTTTTAAGAATTAGCCTATAATCTTCCAAAACTCTGGCAATTAACTCTTCATGGTCAGCAACTAACAAGATTCATCCTCCTTTACTGTGCAGGCAGTAAGTAGTAAATACTTCCTTGAAAGATGGATAAAATCAAGCTTGAATCAATAGGACTTTTGCCTGCTCTACCTCTGTATTTTGAGCTTGGTAGCCAGAATTACAGAAATACAGCAAGCTGTGATGTGACCTGCAGAGAATGTTAGTTAGCACGGCTAACTAGTCCTTCATTACAGCAAACAGGAAATAAATTCAACCAAAACTTCTGCATCTAAAAATATGACAGTCCACTTTGCATTTCACAAGCTGTGATAGTAAGCAATGTTAATTGCTGTCTTCAAGAACAGTAAGAAAAAAAAGTAGTTTGAAATTTAATCCTATAAGGCAAAATCTTAAAAACTTGATATTTTTATACAATACACTGAAAGGCGCCCATAAAATGATTTTCTTCCTTCATTGAGAACCCAACCAACAGATTGCCATACAGTCCCAGAAAAATTAATTTTCAATAAATGGTCACAACAAAAATATTTTATTTGGTTTCACAAATCCAACATTACTGTTAATTCAGCCATGTCAAGCAGAACGTTAAAGTTTCTGTGCATTCAAAGGTCTTGCACTTTGGCACAAATAAATATTAACTTTTCAGAAGGCAAAGCCTCCTTTATTTTTGTATTATCTTGGTCAGCATTCAAGTTCTTATAATCATTTAGTCCTCAAGTAATTTTTCCATATTTCTCAAGTTAAACTTGAAAAGTTACTAAAGTACCCTTAAAAAAAAACATAAATCACCCCATACATCACCTCTAAGAATTTAACCCTATTCAACTTCCAACTCCTACCACAGTACATCTGCACATGCAGCTACCAACACAGACATACAATACTGAGAAATCAAAGTACAACATTACCAAGTAGAAAACTTTGTAGTTTGTTGAGAAAACCTCTGAATCACTTGTGGCAGAGTCTGAGATCTACAAAATGATTAGCTGGAAACCCAGGAAGAATCAAAGGCATTTAACTGTAGTATGCAGTATGGGCATTCTCCTATTTCATACAGTAGAGTTGCATACTTCTATTGTTTCAGCAAAAGTATCTTTTTCATTTTACATAAGCCTTGGTTAACTAATTCAAATGATAACATGATTCAACTTTTAATGAAAATTCAGGGGTATTCATTGCTATACTGTTTAAGTACAGCAAAAAGGTTCAGGAACTACAAAACAACAGATAACGTTTTACTGTTATATACTAAACTGAACAAGTTTTTCTGAAACCATTGCTTTTTTAAATGGTAGTTCCTTGACCATTCATGAAATTCTAATTATTTCCTAACACCCACAATATCTTCTGCTAAACACTTTTTGATACCTGTTGGCAGGTAGAGGGTGTTATTTGCTTCTTTGTTGTGGGGGTTGCTGTATTTTTGTGTTATGGGCTGGTGTTTTTGTGTCTACACAGAGTATTAGTCACATTAATACAGTGGTTCAGTGATTCCCATACAACCACTAGAAAAAGCAGAACTCAAAAAAGATGTAAGGAATCCAGCTCAGCTGACATTTATTTACAAAGAAATACTTTTAATAGTCAAAAATAATACTGACAAACCTTATTCCAATGAAATCTGCCAAACCTTGCAATAAATACAATTAGCAAAGCCAATAACTTTACTGAGGTCCATTGGTCACCTTGGTTATTTGAGCAATGTTCTTCTTAAACTTCAGCTGCTTTTATTAAATCTGTCGGGGCCAGTACTGAAAGCTCAAGATCTGCCCTCCCCTTCTCCAACCTGGGACCACCTCCCAGCAGTCCCCTTCCCTTCCTCCCCAGCAGTTAGCTTTCAGCAGTATCTGTTCCCTACTTGTTGCATGACCACACCAGAGGAGAGAGGGGAAGAAGCATCAGGAGATGGGCCAGCCAGTCTCAGCATCATCTCCAAGGATGCCCTGGCAAAGACCTATTGGAATCAGTCTGAAATACACACTATGTCAAAAGGCAAAGAGGTGTGCAGGAGGCAAATGTGTCTCAATTCTCCTCTATCTTTTATAATTGTGGAGGGAAGACAACTTTGATCAGGCAAAAAGGATGATTATGTTTTTTTGAGCACTACTTGAATTCAATACAGCAAATGGTGTGTCTGTGGCTTGTTCACTTGGGCATAACTCAAAGCAGGGGACCCAGCAAGCATGGCTGCTGAGAGAGAAGTCAGACCACATCCTGTACTGGGACTTGAATACCTCCTCATTGATATAAATCTGTCAATTTAAAAGCAAAAAGTTGCCTTCTTATGGTTTCAGCTTTAGAAATAAAGCAGACTTTTACTCCAGAGTAGCTATAAAACAATTAACAGCACAAAATGTCTCTAACCCATTCCTCAATGCAATCTAGATTATAGAATGGCACTGGCCTTGGCTCTCCACTTGTCAGGCTCAGTAGAAAGTGTTTTCCTCATGTTCAACTCCCTTACAGTTGTCAAATAATTCAGTCTGGCTGTTTGAGTGATGCTGGACTAAAAAGAATCTGACACTGGAAGTCTGCCTCTTAGTTACAAAAAATATACTTCTTTACTATGTGTGTTAAGCCTAAGGGTCAGACTTTGAGCTCTGACCTGAATGCAGAATTCAAAGGCTGGCCTTTAAAAGAGTAGTTTTAAAAAACCTGTTGAATTTGATCATTAAAGTCTTTCTTATAATGTGGGATACCTAATCTGCTGTAATTCACAAAGAAAACATCATCAAATTATCAAAAAAGTTTCACAGCTTTTGCTTTTACATTTTCCGCTCCATCAGAGCCCCGAAAATCTAATGCAAACAACTTACACAATAGGTGAAATTTCAAAAATCATTCTCATTGAAAAGTCAATGGAAACATTTAACTCTGAACAGCATGAAACTTTAAAATAATTATTTAATCAGCACTTTCATTATGTTGAGATAACATTTCTATGTTATCCTACCTTCAGCAATGTAGAAATCTAATTCACATTTTGAAAGGCCAGGGAAAAAAATTACCAGAAAAAAACAAAACAAAACAAACAAACAAAAAACCAAAACCAAAAACAAATAAACAAACAAAAAAAAACAACAAAAAAACCACCAAAAACCAAAAAGAGAATCTCACAGAGTTACAATGTGGTATGAACACAGAGGGGCCAGAGACCTCTGAATACCACCTGGAGAACTAAATGCTCACTTCTTTCCAAAAGGCACATCTACAAGCTGCAGCAGAAAGATGCAGTTAACACAAGATGATTTGGCAACAAGATGATGGGGCTTTCTGAGCAGTTTGAGCCCTGTTACTGCAAAGGTAAACAAAAAATCCCTTTCTCTACCATTCCCTTGTCTGTATTACTACTTCTAGGGATGCCCAGGCTGTCTGTGAGGTGCTACACCACTCCATATGGCGTGGGTTTCTCACTACTCATTGAGCTGTGTCCCAGAGCTGCACTCCTTATGTAAGCAGCATATGTACTCTTCAGCTTCCTCATTGGCCTTCTCCAGGCACTGTGACACTGGCCCAGAAAGCCAAACAGCTTTTAGCACCAAACAGAATTATTTTGTACTTACAAGGAGAGATTGAAATAATTCTTGTAGGTTTTTCAATGCACACAGTCATAAGTGAAGCCCTCAGAGTGTAACTCACTTCTTCTCTAACCAGGTATAAACTTCTATGCAAGGACTAAAGGATATTTAATATTTGTGTCACCAAGAGACAACATTTACCAACCTTTTCTTTTTCCCTAAATTTGGATATTTTATTGAAAGAATTGCAAGGAAGGAAGCTTGCTCACTGAACAGTTCTCAAGAGAAAACAATGTAAAGCAGAATATCATCTATGGTAATTGCCTACTTCCTAACTCTGCTAACACAGATGACTCACAACAATATATCATTACATTTTAGTTCTCAATGAAATAGAAGTCGATTATATTATCTATAAATTGATGTGTTTGTTTACAAAGGCTAAAACATTTGTTCAACCAGATACAAGATCAGATAGCTTAGGGTTATTATCGATTCATTTGCTCTTTCTTTACATTTGAAATTTGCTATTCTGATCTCTCTTTTTTAACACATGGGATATGAAAATATTGATTTCCTCTTAAAGCACTTTTCTGATTTAAGTTCAAAAGTAGTGGAGCTGGGGCAAATTAAAAAAACCAAACCATCTAGTTCTGATTGTATAAGTATTTCCTTACTTTTGCATCAGAATTTTAATGCATTAGTCCCATCACAAAATATATCACTTTATCCCATACACTAAAAAAAAACCACCCAGCAACACTAACCAAAGGGCTGTGCTTTTATTACTGTCCTCCAGACCTCACCTCCTCCCATTTTTAAGTTCTCACTCCATTCACTCTTGGAGAATTAAAATATGAGCTAGAGATTCAGTGAAAACAGTGTCTTATAGATGAGGTTGCAATGCAGAAAACCTATTTTTCCTTTCTTTTTAATACTAACTTTATATGGAATAGCTTGTTTTATTATATGCCTGTATGAAGCAGAAGCAAATATATCCTGAAGGCCAGAGTGTATTTTTATGAATAAAAGCAATCAGCAGCCACATTTATCCACACAGTTCAGATGCAGGTGATTGGGCTTTATTTTGTTGTTTTTGTAAGCTTTCTTCCACCCTACTGGATGTTTATCAAAACATACTCTAGAACTATGAGGTCTGGAAACACCCCATATGCCATCACTAGTTGGTAAAAGGGCCTGTAAATACTCACTTTTTAAAGAGGTAACAGGCACATATGCCAACTCTGCAGCTTCATGTATTTCTAAAAGCAGCAATCTCTATTAAATGAAGAAAATTGCTATTAAGTTGTCTTGGCATAGCTGGAATGTCTCTTTACAATTTCCTATGAGAGCACTGCATTTTTTCAGTTCATCCCAAGAATTACTAGATTTTCAGGAAAGTTGTGTTTTGTTTTTTAAATAACCTCTGAGAAGCTTGGGACTAACAAATGGCTTGATAAAGGCCAACATTTTTTGCCTGGAGCCCCCTTACAGCTGAGAACACATGGCTACTCTGCACTTGGCAGCTCAGAAGGCATCAGTCTCCATTCTGCAAAGACCAGACTTGGAACACTTGAATGTTCCTGAGAAGCCTCAGAGAATGAGCAGCATTCCTAAAGTCACTCATGTGCACATATTGTAAAAATGGCTTCAGCATTCAGTGGGCTGGGGGAAAACAAACAAAACCTCCTAAACATTACAAATGAAGCCTATAAACTACCCCTCTGGAGAATGTGCAGCATTCACTTTGAATCAACAGGTTACAGCCAGAAAAGAAAATCCCCGAGGCCAAATTACTTTTTATTACATAGGTTTTTTTTATGATGAAATGCGATGATGTTTTAGCTACAGTCAAGGGAATAGGAGAAGAGAATGCGACAACGCATGATTTAAAATATATTGGGCAATAATCAAAAGGACAGGAAAGACAACTGCACTCCATAAGAGCATTTTATTGTTTTTTTTTTTAGATAGGAGTGCCTCCTGATATTACTAACCAATGTGCTCCTTATTAAGGAAAGCTGTGCAAAATAGTTTTATCACTTCAGGCACAAAACCCCCCCATATCTCACATACACTATCTTGGTGTACTCCAAAAAGCTCAGACAGCTATGAAAACTGACCCTTGACAACCTAAGCAGGAACTTGTCCAGCTTTCCTTTTTTTTTTTTTTTTTTTTTGCAACTAAGTATTTTAAGCAATAGAGGTGTAAGGCATCTTTAAAAACCATAAAGACATACAAACATTAGTAAAAAAATTAAAATTAGTGTTGAGTTCCCCCTGAATGTAACTATGTTCTACTTTAAAAAGATTTGTTGGTTGTTTTTTTCCCAATTATCTTCAAAACTTTTCTTCTAAATATTCAGCAAAAAGCAAACTAGGAAGCAAAGACCTAACATAATGTTAACACATTAATCTACTGTTTACACTATTTTTAAACTATTTTGTACTAGATTATGAAGCCTCTATATGTACTTAAATCAATGAGTGCTATCCTTACTAGTATGTATTTGCTACCACATTCTTCCAAGTTTTGCACATTGTAATATTGCCAACAGCAATCTTCACAAAAATCATGTGTCAGCACCTTTCCCAAAACATTAGATTAGTTCCAAAGTTCTCAGCTCCTACACATTTAAGCTGACAATGCGTGTTCACCCTTCTTCTCATTCTGAAGCCTTTGAGATTCATACTTCCAAGCTATTTCTCTAGAATCCCAAAGATTAGGGAATTATTTTGTTTTAAAATGTCATGACAGTATTATGGGCAGAAACAAAAGACTCTGCAATCACCCTTCTTTCACTTCTTTGCACACATATTCATACACTCCCTCTCTCCCACTCTTCTTTCTTCACCCTTCTGCCTTACCTTCACTCTTTTAGAGTCAAGACTCCATCAAGCCAGCAATTTTGCTTGTATCTTATGCTCCTTATGTGCCCAAACCCACCTACCACTTATGGCCAAATGTTTAAGATGTGAGGGAGAAACCACAATACAAAACTTAAAAAGTGAAAGATGATAAAACATTTGGTGAAGAATAAAGGAAAGGGAAAAGCAGCCTCTGCTCTACTAAATGTGGGAAAAGGTTTCTAACTCCAAAAGAAGTGCTGTTCTACCTATGCACAGTCTTATACCAAACGTCAGCAACATCCAGGCTTGGGAGGCAGGGGTTGCTCGCTTTCTGCAAAATATCTCCAAATGAAGATGTCACTGCCCGACAACCAGAATCAAATGTTTTGTTTACCTTTCACAAGCCCAATATATTGATTAAAAGCTACCATCTGGCTGAGAAAGGGGAACTGAAGTCAGTTCTCGCCGGGGACCAAGAGTGCTTGTCCTTGTGAAAACAGGAGAGCTCCTTCCCCAGCAGGCACCAGAGGCAGCTGCTGCTGAGGTCAGAGCAAGGGCCAGAAGCCCCTGCCATTCACACTCACAGCTGGCCAGCAGCAGCTTGCCTGCAGGGGACCAGCTCTCAGCAGTTAAGAGGCAGCAGGAACAGAGACTTCCCTTTCTGAGCTCCTTGTGCTGAATTGTTTATAACTGATTGTTGAGCAAAAGGTAAGGACTGAATTGCCTCTGTACAGGAAGTCGTGAATTGCAAAGAATCAAAGGAAAGGCCAAAATACCCAATCTGATATATTGCATATACACCAACTCATGAATTCCCATCCCCACCTGTAATTAAGAAAAAAATACTTAGTAGCTATATTAATAATTTGGACAATTCCTGTCTTTGATTTGCTTATCAATAAGAGAGAGGTTGAAATAATAAAACAGAAACAAAAAAAAAGTGGCTTGGAAGACACACATGCTTCATTTAGCCCTTATGTGTCAAGCAATTGGACAACTGGCAGGACTAACAGCAGGACTTTCAGCTTAACTTCACACATTACGCCTGTTTACAAAGATGAATGGCTTGAGGAATTCCTCCAGAACATCCTGATGAAAAGGAATTCCATCCTTGAAATTCCATCCTGAATTTCAGTCATTACGAAAATTAAATCCCACACTGCAAAGGTTTGATGACTGACATTTCAACAAGCAAAAAACATCATTTCACAATGGCTGTATATAACTTCCAAACAAAGGCATCCCATCCGATTTGCACATGGAAAGGCCAAGGTTACACATCTCTCCATTCTCTGAATTCTGTCTGATCTACACACTGCCATTATCACAGCACTTGTACCTTGATCCTGTAAAAATCTGGAGTTTATCAAAATTTTAGGAGATTCAATCAAATTTGCTGTATGAAATGAGTATCTTCGGTATTCATGTGCTTTATGTTAGCTAAAAGGGCTGAAAAAACATTCAAGAGTTCAGAGGAAATGCAGGAATTACAGAGCTCCATCATAAGGTTTTAATTCGGTAATAGTAACTGCTTGACCACTCAACTTTTTTCCTTTCATTTATTTTTTTTTCCTAACTCATTTTTGAAGCAAAGTTGAGGCAGAGGGGAATCAAAATGAACTGCACTTTAGATAGCAAACACAATTATTTATTTTGAATATATAAATAAGTAGGATATTTTCCATATAATTTAAGTGATTCACCAGTTTTGGATAAGTGTTCTTTTAGTCTCTGATGTTGAATATCAGTATCTGTTTGTGCCAGGTAACCAGTTTACCACTGTAAATGCTGATGATCAACATTAAAGTTTGTTTAACCTCCAGAGCTACACTCTGGAATAAACTAACTTTTGCCATTAGTAGTTCATATGACAGATTTTAGAAAAGCAAACAAACAAAACCACCACTAGCAAAAAAATCAGCATTTTTCTTTCCACACTCTTCTCCCTCCAGTGCTCTCTCAGACTATGAAGGCACAACGAGTGAGCCCCAAGCTGCTGAGATGGCAGTCCCCCAGCCACAATTACAGAATGCCTGCTCTACAGCTCTGCAAGTAGCACACCACAGCCAAGTACAGTTCCTAAACTGCCCTTTAAAATGTCTATGGTGCTCTTAGTAACCAGTTTGGGTGGAAACCAACATGGATCTCAGCATTCTCAACTTGGAAAAGTGCTGTAACTAAGTAGAAAGAAACAGACCACAGGCTAATCAAGACTGGCATTTACTATTAGAGAAAATAACCCACTCTTTGTAACAAATACATTCCCAAAGACAGCCAGTCCACTGGTACCCCCACCCCTTTAAAGTTGTAACAGATATTTATCCACACTAAAAGAATCAGGGCATTTTACAGAATGCTTCTGTTCAAAGTGCTCCTTTTCATTGTTGTCAGTAATCCAAATGACCCATTATATCCTGCCAAGTTAGGTAATGCACAAATTGACTATAATCAGCACAAACAAATTATGATGCAGCGGAAGACAAACCAAAGAAATAAACAAAATACACACCTACTCCTTTCCTTTCAATATATATAAACGATGGCATAGTCATCTGGATCATATTACATAGCAATAATCACCCCTTACCAAGTAATGCTACTTTATTGCACTCTTTATGTCAGAAGATTGTGAAGTTAAACAATCCTGCCATCAATAGAAATTCTTCATGACAAGTCAAAAACATGCAACATGAAGACACTAACATTTTACATCAAGTTTAGAAGATGAAAATTAAATACAATTTCAATGTGTTTTAATTCATTTCTGAAGGACTACACACTAAAAAAAGGGGGAAATGCCTCTCAAATAACAGAGTACTGGTCAGCTTATGCTACACAACACGTCACAAATACATTCCTAGAAATTTTTCAGAGCATGTATAAAATACCAGTTAAGAGACAAGTTGATTATATCAATTAAAAAGCTGCCTAATGGTGAATTTTTGGTTTTTTAATTCTGGCTAATCAAATGTAAGATAACCTCAGAAACACTGATGAAAAGTTAGTTGTGCACACAGTTCTCCACTACCTACATTCATGCTTGACAAAAGAGCAGAAGAGGGTGTTCTGTTATTTTAAGGAATAAAAGTATCCTAGCTTGAAAATACTGTCACAGGTTAATTCATTTTCCTGAAATCCAAAGCAGAGGCAAAAGTGAGTTTCCAAGACAATAAATACATGAAATTGGCACTTGTTGCCCAATCAATGGTTCTAATAATAAAAGGTTCCTTTTTCTTGTGTCGTAAGCAGCTTTGTGCCAGGTGACCTTTTATATTATGCTTACATAGTTTAGGAAAGTAAATAATCAAGAAAATCCATAAATCCCTTCAACCATCTTTGAAACAGAGACCTGGATTTAAACGGGGGGAAAAAAAAAGTTAATGAAACTGTGGGCACCAGCCCAGTACTGCACTCCAGCTCCCCAGGCTCTTCAAGTAGGAGCATTCGGAAATAAAGTCATGACTTCACTTGGCCCTTCCACAGCGAGCGACTTGGAGCAGCTGGCTGCAGACAAAGAGCAGCACTTTCTGCTTTACACATCACTTCTGTTTACTCTACAAACTTACCAGCGTACTTAAGGCCAACTAACTAAACAGAAAGGTCATCCATGGATTTATCTCCCACACAAAAACTCCAAACTAATTAGTTAAAAGGAGAAAATGCACAACAGTATCCCCTTCATGTCCTCATTTTGTTACTTTATAACAGTTTTGAGGGGGATGGAGACAGAAAAACTGCGTAGCATGAACCAAAGTCAATTCAAACAGCTTGCTGAATTTCTGTAAATTGAAGCCAACAGAAATGAAAAATTTTGAACACTTTTCCAACAGAAATTAATCAGCTCCGTCAACTAAACAAAGACTCAGACTAAAGAAATATCTGCCTTCAGAAACTTAAAAAGAAAATATATCTCCCACTAACTGCCAGAAGGCATGTTTATGAAACATCTGCCTTAATGAAAAAATACACCACTAAACATAGACTTATAAACCTAAGATATTCAAACAACAGATAATTATTTGTAGCATGTTATGTAGCAAATGGGCTTTGACACAAACTTTATGTGCCAGTATAATGTCACAGGAGCCAAAAGCTGGAAACCAAACAAAAAAACCCAGCACAAAAACAGCAATGTTTTTTTGGATAAGACCTCTGGAGGCCCTACTGCTCTTCTAGTGCAAAAACTGTCTCAGAACTCCTTTTCCTTCATCATCACCAAATGTGGATAGAGTTGAGGTACTGCAGGTCATACAGACACATTTACTCTGTCATCATCTTTTAATGCTGATGCAGCAATTGATCTAATAGGTCACCAATTATCTGCAGCTATAGACCCCATCATCACTTAATAAACTGTAAGAGGGCATGTCTACATTGAAACAAATGAATGGTTTGTAGACTTTATAGAAGTACCTGTTGAAGAAATGCTTCAGTAGAGCATCTGCTATGCAGTGTCTCAGCTAGCAGCTCTTAAACATGAAACTTGTTCCAATATATATAAGCACACATTTCTGATAAATAGCTATAGGAATGCTTCATATCATTTAAAAATTAAGCCTTTCTAAAATCACTACATAATGAGGACAAGGAAACCTCTATACTGCAAGTATTTTTTGGTATATTTGAACGAATTTGGCCTGTCACATGCACACACACAAACTGGGCTTAAGCAAATGCATATCAAGCACAGCAATAGAGTTGCCTTCTTCAGAATGGGGTTAATAGTTGGCATGTTCTGTTATGTCATGTCCACTGCCCTAGGTCTTCCTACTGACAAACTCCACACAGAAGAATCTGCAGGATTCCAACTGCATCCCATTTTACATACAATGTACACACTGACAGCCAGCATTCTTTCTCTGGACTCCTAACTGTGCAGGGAATTGAGAAGGAAAGATCCCAGTAATACTGGTCTCAAGGAAATAAAAGCTCCTCTAACTAGATTAAAGGAACTGAAAAACCCAGGGATCCTTCACCTTTGTATGGACCCCACCTCTGAGAGCAGGGCACATCCACACTCCTGTTGGGAGCTCTGAGACAGATGTTCTGCAGATGCTTGAGCCCTTACTTACCCAGAGAGCAAAGGAAGCATTTGGAGAACAGCAAGCTAATGGGGTATGGATGTTGTGTGCAAATTCTCCTCAAGCCAAAGGTGCAAAGCTGTTCTCACATTAACTAATGCAGCACAGCACAAAGCCTAACCTACAGTGAGAAGGTTCATCAGTCTAGCTAATAGTGTTATACAAATAAAATTCTTAAAATGGGTGTTTCTGCTTCAAGAATGGGATTAGTTTGAGGTAATTTGATGGGATTATTTTACTTGTATTAAACCACTTCTGGAGTAAACCAAGCTGAGAAGACTCAAAGTCAGAACAAGCATATGTATAATAAAAATAATATATTAATTACATGGAAAAGTGTTTATTACAATGGGGGAAAAAAAGATTGTATGGGACTACAAAAGTATCCTTAACTCAGTATTCAGTAATTTTAAGAGGCATTTTTAATTCAAAAAAACCATGAAAACCTGAGCTGCAAAATGGTAATCACAACCTCCATTGTGTACCTGCATAATGGTAAATAAAATTGGCAGAAAAATGCAAGATAGTCTACAGGCACTGAAATTTGAGCATGGAAGAGAATCACTGGTGTCCTATTCAATTCCCCCCTTAAGTACAAAGGAATTCAAGATTCTTTGATAAATCAAAGTCTGTAAAGCCCATTTCTTCTCTTGTACTGCAGCTTTATACAAAATATAATAACAAAGTATGCTTCTAATTTTACTCATGCAGCAGCCATTGGATGTCTTACGAATAGACAACAGATCATATTCTATAAGATTTGAATTCTTCATAAAGCTGTATTGAGTTAATAACTAAAATATTACAGTGCTAGGTTTTTTAATTAATTAATTAGTACTGCAAAGACTTTAGAAAAATCTGTTGAGCAGTCTCAGACACACAAAAAAATTAAAAGAAATATAAAATTCCTGCAGTAGGGAGCACTCACCTATGCATCATTTTTCTGGTACAAACTGAAAGAAATAACTAGTCAATGCTTATTTCTTCAGCATTGTGTATATTGCACATTAGCAAATCTGAGTCATCTTAATGAAGAACATAAAATCAAAAGGTTATGAGTCTACTGAAGCTCTTGTCACTGATTTTTTACATTACCTCAGCAGGACTATTTCTACTGTGAAACAAACTACACATATGGTTGCAGTGAGGAAGAGTAAGCTCTACAAGACATTGCAAAAATTAAATTTACTAAATAAAAACAAACTCAAAAGGATGTTTCCTTATCTCTGCTTAGCTAGCTTAAGAAACAGACAGTTTTTAAACAACTATTTCCATATTTATTAAAATTATCAACAACTTATTAAAAAAATTCTCTACATTCATAAAGAGTCGTGAACTAGATATGAAATACTACCTAATTATTCAATATTAATTTATCCTTGCAGGACTTTCAGGAAGAAATATACCACAAAATCTGCTCATCTTTCCAACAGCACAATCATGAACAAGTGTGTCCACCTAAACCTGCATGTTTTGAATGCGACACAAACACAGGAAAGTGTTGGTCCAGTGTTTTGCAGAAAGTGACTCCTGTGATTTTCAGCCCCACTGTTTGTCATTGCAACAACCTACCAACCTGATCTTTACATGAAATTTCTGACCTTGTGGCTCAAATAGGAGTTCAACATTGATAATCTCTGCCATATGCTCTCCTTGCTCCCTACAAGTGGAATCAGCTGTGACCATGATCTTCGTGGCACAATTAAAAACAGACAGAGGTGCAAAATGCATGTATTAACCATAAAAAAAAAAGAGAAGTGGGAGACACAAACAAGAACAAACTCACCTTTGTTCACAAAACAATTAAGATCAAAAATGTCAAGAAAACTTGACTGAAGGTATGATATATTTTCTGCATTATGCCTTACCTAACATCATCCAACTAAGCTACAGAGAACTCATAATGCCAATATACATCAAGTGAGATCACAAGTGAGCCAAAGCATCCGGTAACGAGCGCAAGCAGAGGAATGTCAAAACGTGCTGTAGATAAGATGGAAAGCAATCTATTTGGCAGATGTTTTTGAGTAGCATAAAATAGACGATTAAGAAGTGTTTTGTCTCAGTTCAGGCTGGGTTTTTGGGGGTTTGTTTTAGAGAAGCAGATTATTTTAATGAAGAAACAATTTTCAGGCTTTCAAAAATGATGAGAGCATAGAGAATAAATAATGGCAATGCTTCACAAAAATTGTCAAGTAATAGACTGTGCTCAAAAAAATACATTATAGAACACTAACAATTTTGATAGATGGCTATATATCAATATACGTTGGCTTTCATAATTATATTCTTCAATATTCAGCATTAGCACACATAGAAAAGCTATACTTTATGAGTAAAGAACCAAATTAACTACAATAATAAATTCAGAAGCTGTTCAAGAGTAAAAATATCCTTTTCTTAACCCTTGATTCTAAAAGTTACATAAAAAAAAAAAACCTCCTGGTTACAAGAATTTTCACAGTATTTACTTACAATTTTGTAATAGAAATATGGGGCATGATTCAAGATATTGTATCTATAAATTGATTTATTTCTTGCACAAAACGAGCAAATATTGTGCAAGTAAAATCACTGTGTTGTTTGGTAAAGGCTCTGGCTAATTAAATTCCCCTCAACTTACACCAAAACTCATGACCCCATCCAGGATGCAGCATGAAATGCTAGCTCATGGCAGTCCATAACATGCACCAAAATTTCTCACTGCCTCAAGCTATGAAGGTCAGAGAAAGAAAACCAGTTTCCATATGCCACCTTGAACATTACTTATCCAGCCTAGAACAATTTACAACCTGACCTGATGTTCAGTGTAGCCTTAAAGGTATCAGGTACAGCAAGAGTGTTTGTATAAAACAGCAGAGTTTAAGAGTCCATTTTTGCTTTTGTCCAGCATACTCTGGTTCCTAACAAATGAAACTCTGCAGAAAACATGCAATGCAACCAAGAGCCAAGGTAAAGTTTGTCCAGTTGAGCTTCATGGAAGCACTCAGAAGTATCTTAAACTTTGAGGTGAGAGGATGTTCTTTTGTTTCTTATTTCTTGTCACTAATAACACAAGAATACATGGAAGATCTGCAAGTGGGATATTCAAGAGCATTTAAGCAGATATAAGAGCCCTTTACCAATCAGATACTTTCCAAAGAATGGAAAGTATGTCAATGGAATGACTACATTAATGATACCTCAACTGGTCTACTCACACTACTGACATGACCCATTCAAACACCATCACAAAGACCAACACTCCATGACAGACCTGCAAAACTCTTAAAGCACAAGCTGAAACACAAACACTGTAACTCTTTCTATTATCTCTGGATGCTTAGATCAATATTCCACACTAGGAGGGGACAAATTTTATTGCTTCAGATTAGGTTTGACTTATTTTAATATTGAGACTATTCTCCGATTCTTCTATACTTAAAAAATAATTCTACAAAGGAGATGAACTTCCTACTTGCATTTGCTCTTCAATACTTTAAAAGTTTCTAAAGGATGTGAACTCCTTTTGATATTGCTATGGTAAGCTGCCAGAAATTTGACATGAGACATGAGCCAAAAATTAACTTTTCAGAAGCATTTCCAAACCATCTGGAGAAGAGGCATTTAGAGTATAAAATAATTAATACCACCTTCAATAAAACACTAAACATACAGTAGTCTGACCTTTCCTTTGTGTAATTAAAATTTCTGAAAGCATCAAACTATTCAGAACATATTAAGAATAATTCAAAATAATTTTACGTGGTTTTTTTAACATTATTAGGTTTGGGGTTTTTTTCTTAAAAACGGCAGTACTGAATTCCTCGAAATTGTTGATTAGAACTTTAAATTAACAACTGTGCATAAAAACTTGCCTTCATGAAAAGCCAAAATCAAACTCATGACCTTATCCAATGTAAAACTGTATCCAAATCAAGTAATGAATTCATGGTTTTTAACACAAATATCCAAAACTAATGAAAGTGCAGATGGAAGCCATAAGCAACTCCAAGAGACAGAAAAATTCCTCCTTAACTCACATTTTGTCAAAGCTGATTTATGGTTTGGAAATGAATTACATGCCTCAACTCTGCAACATAGCAAGACGGGGAAGGAAGGAGAAGGTGAATGCAGCCCCTCGCACAGCGCTCACCTTTAAGCACAAACATTAATTCAAGGTATGTTTTATGTGCTGGGATGAAATATCCTGTTATTAATCAACTCCTGATAAAATGTCAATGAAGAGCTCCCAGAAATTCACTAATGCTGCACAAAACTTGACAATACCTCGGTAATGATTCTGATTTATTTACTCTTCTATAATTGTTCTATACTTGAAACATATAAAATCGTGACATTGGAAAATAAGTTGTTCAAAACATGTTTTCCTATGTTTCTGAAGAAAACTATTTAGTTTAATAACCACAAAATAAAACAATGTTTTATTGACTATGATAAATTATGAATGTACATAAAATCTGGGCAACCACAGACTCTGATAACTATCAGTAGCCTTAAAAATAACTACTTAAGGATATTAAATAATAAGTAGGAGAGGTTAATAGAGTTTCAGTAATCAGGTAAAATCAGAACTGCAAATTAAGAACACAGCTTGAATTATCTATTCACAAATAATCTACAACTAATCTAATGGGTTCTCCAAAGGTCATTAAAAAAAATTTAATAATCTATGAAGAATTTCAATTTTCAGCAAGTCCTACTTTCCCCTCAAAGAAACAACAAATAATGTTTTTAAAGGACTGAGCACCACAACAAAATATGAGTGCCAATAAATTTGAATGAGAACATAATTTTAATTCTTTTGATGTGTTTGCACAATTTTGTCACTGAGAAAGAGAAGGAGACACATTTGCTTTCTAGGCAGTAGTCTTGTCTATGCATAAGTACAGAGACTACACCTTCCTTCTCAAACTTAGTCAATCTGATCTTATCCACTGCGTAATTTCCCAGTGCCTTTATTTTTGAAAGTAAGATTATATCAGGAAGAGAATTCATAAGAGGTTTAATTGAGAGAGAGAATCTTTTTTGCCTTGTTTCTGGAGTTAATTTTCAATGTTTTGTTCCTGTGCAATGTTTGGGCCCACACAGTTCTTCTCATTCTGACTTTTCTTTCTTTCTGACTTCCACTTCTACTTTCCTCCCATCCTAATGAGTATGATCACATATCCTTATGTGCTCAGAGTGTTGCTACAAAATAAAAAATTAGTGAATTACTGGTTAATTCCTTTACATCCTTTCATTTGTCTATTTTTTCTTCTAACATATTCAATAAGTTATTTCCCTTTCCTTTGAATTCCAGCCACAGCCTAGCCTACGATGCTACCATGTTTTTTAATTCCAAAACATTGGCCCTTGAACTATTGCAGTATTTATAGACCAACTAAAAGAAAATCTCTTGCATAAATCTTTGAATGTTCTTACCTGTAACCAAGAAAAGAATTTCCAGAAATTTCCATTAATCTCCTCATTTCCTTAGAAATATCTTCCCAGAATTACTCCTTTTCCCCAAAGAACATAAAACTCCAGCAGAAGTTGAGCTGATGAACTTTCCCTCTCCTTCACTCCCTGCTCAACTGTTACCTCTTTTCTTGGACTTGAAAACTTTCAAGGCAGAAGGTGTTACTCTGCTATGTGTTTATACAGCCTCAGCAATTATTTCTTTCTTTCTTACTCCAGCACAATGAATGTGTCAACTGTCAAATTACCAACTCTAATTCAAAGAGGGGGAAAAAATGTTTTAAATCACTTTTTACAACAGGTGGTCCCAAATTTTTGGACTAGAGATTACTGAGCTGAAAACTGCCACATAAAAAGCATCTTTCTCAAGAATGACTCTTTAGTCCAGGACACAGCTCCATCCATCCAGGTACAGCTCCATATCCATAGAGATTGTGCTGCCCTCCTGTGGTTCGTGAAGATTTTAAGCTCCAGAAGTCACACACAGAGCTGAGAAAAACTCTGATTCTGCTCTTGGAAGACAGATTGCATAGCTAAACATTACACTTCGAAGAAAGTAAAAAATCCAAAGTGCTGTTGCAGGGGTACCAAAAGTCTCCTGATGCTCCTGCCTGAAAGGACCATGTAGGATTTGCAAAAGAAACACAGAACAGCTATCTAAAACTCAGCTGTCCCTCAGTTACAACCAATGTGCAGAAAACAGCAATGTAAGCGACCTACAAAAATACTGCAAAGACAGATAAAAACCCCAGAAGTTTAAATCCTTGTGTTGATTATGCCATATAGGTAAGTGAATTATGAATGCCCACACACTGGGATATGGCAAACGGGTGACAAAAAAGAGCTAAAGGACACAAGCCATACACCCTACCACTGATGTAATGGTATATGGAAACATACAGAACAATCTTCAAATAAGCAGTAAAGACATTTTACAGCAAGAAATTCTGCTTCAGAATACTGAAGCAGATCAAATATCCCTTTTAAAGTAAAGACTGGTGCTACAGAAAATAAATTTAAATTTTATAATAACTGGAAATACTAAGATATTAGTATATTCTGGAAAAAGATTCTGAAGAGTAGTGTCAACAACAATTTAACATTTTAACCAATAACATATCTAGAATATTTGGAGACAGAAAAGTGTTAACTCCTCCTCCTCCTTCTAAATATTTCTAATTAATACAAATATGATAAATATGTCATCTCTGCCTTCTCTACAAAGTGACACTTTGTAGCACAGCATCACTCTTAAGTACACCTTATTGACCATTAAAGGATATTAATTTCTATATTTCTATTCCTGAAAAATACCTCTGATGATGATTTTGAGTAATGTTCAAAAGAAAATGTCTTTTTGAATCATATTAATCATCTGGATATTTGTTGGACATTGTTCTACACCATAACTGTTAGAATGGATCAGCATTCCTTCACTCCTCAGTAGTAATCTTCCTCAAAAAATGACCTGCACCTCCATGCTGTGGCATACTGAGTACAACTGTAACCTCTAAACCTCTGGTTTAAGAGATTAATAATGTAACTTTGGGCTCTGCAGATCCCATGAATAAGGAACATAGAAATATAAAAGGGAGAAGGAAACTAATAATTTCTACTACAATTATATAAGGAGGAAAAGAAAGACCAAATAGTTTAAATAAAACAAAGAGCAGAGATACTTAGCAGGCTACTTAACATTTATTAAAGATTTCTGATTAAGATAAGAAAAATTAATTTAACAACTTGTTTAAAAATATCTGCTAGGCACCTATGAGCTAATATTTTTGGGGTTTATGCCCTTCCAAGTGTCTAATTGTCTTTGAGAGACAAAAGAGAAAAAAACTCACAGTCTAACAAATAAAACTTATTTTTCTATCTAGGGCAGATCAAATTCACTCAAATTCTACGCAGGTAAAGTCAATTTAGGCCACTGACTGTCAAGTGCAGACACTTTGTCAAAGTTAATTGTGGATTAATCAAAAACACACTTCAACCATCAGAACCAAGACAACTGTGAATTTACAAAAACAAATCATTATGAATTGTCTTCAGTGCTCAAGCCATAAATCTGTAAAACATTTCAACTGCCAAACTCAGTATTTAATTTTAATTCTTTAGTATGTTCAGTAAACAAACACAAACCACAACAGGACTAAAAAAGCATACACTGAACTTTATGTACAGAACTCTACAAAACAAATCTCTCCAAAGCCTAATAAACTCAAATTAACTATGACTTGTGAACAGTAAAGATAATTAGTAATCAGGTAAAATTAAAACTGCAAATTAAGGAAGTCTAGGAATCAGACCTCATCAAAACCTGAACTTTGGTTGTAGGGGATATTCAATATGAAGCATTAAGGCAATTCTCTGAGGGCTTACATTTACTCCACAAAGCATGGCGCTGAAACAAAGGTGACACCTTCCAGTATGACTATCAGCCACATGAAAGTCCATCAAACACTCATCACAACAGGATTTTACAGAGCAGGTCAAACACCAAGGAGAATGTATCCTCACCTGAATCAAAATGCAGTTGTTAGAACTTGGTATCATTCTTTCGACTATGATTTTTAATAAGATACACTAGCAACTGTTGTTTTTTCTTTGCAGATTTTTAATATTTCAGAGGCTGTAAGTTTGTAATTTAGATCAAAACATCACTTAAGAAAATGCAACAGACTTCAAGCAAACATAAATATATTGAACTTGTATTCCTTACAATGTATAAGGAATTCCTACATGCATTGATTTCATGAGGCATGGAAACCAGCTATATTTTCAAAGAGTATTCATTTTAGTAAATCATTGTGCCTAAAAATCATTACTACATACCGATGTAACTTTAGCATGTAATAGCTCTGCCTCTTGTCTCTAAACAGGCATTAGAAAAATATAAAATAATTAATTCCCTTCCCTTGTTTTGCTTGGTAACTTAATCACAAAAAAAAAAAAAAAAAAAAAGGGAGGAAGACTACAGTAACAGTAGGAACAGTGTACATTGCCATCCATGAATTATCTGGTTCGGTGACATGTCTAAGTTATTATTTCCAGGTAAACCTGAAGAATTTTTTGTCTAAAAATTAGTAATTGCATTCAAACTTCTATGAAAATTGTCTTCAGGACAACTACATAATGTTATATCCCTGAAAAGATCCTAAGAAGTCACATATGAAATACAAAGTTTTGCAATAATACTCCTTTTAAGGCAAGCCAGTAAAAGAAGATATACCAGTATTGCCTATATTACAAAATGTATGAAAAATGTGAAGCAACCTGGCTGTATTGCCATCAGAGATTTTTCAAATCTTGAACTGCAAAATATAATGCACACACAAATGTGGTTTAAACTTATTTAAATGAGTGCAACAAAACTGTAACTTAAGGGGAAGTTAATGAGAAGCAGCTTTAGTTGAATTTCCCTTGGATTGTTACACCCATGTGGCTTGCAGGCAAAGAGCTCTCTGATATGGAAAGATCAGCTGAAGAAGAAGGATGAGTTCCTGCTTCAGGATGCCTGAGACACTGAAATAGGCTAAAACACTATTAAAAAAAATCTTCAAAGTCTTTCAAAAAGTTCTGACAGGCTTGAAAGGGAAATAGAGAACTTTAAAGTGTTTCTTTAAACTTTGTGTTTTACAGAATGAATGACTGTCTGGATTTAATTTTTAAAATACAGTTGCTTTTAACTTTCAAAAGAAAATACACAATTTGCATATCTTGATTAGCAAAACTTTTCATAAAATGTCAGATTCCCTAAACCATCTTTGATTTTTAAGCATAATGTATTCTCAACTCAGAAAGCATCTTTCAAGTCAAAATATTCAAAAGGTAATACCAATATAAAAAGCAGAACAAAGTAGTAGTGACCTAGCTGCACAAAAAAAAAATCTCAGAAACAACCTGGATATACCAAATCAATTTTGACCATTTCAAACAGCTTTGCATCTAATACACCATTTATTCCACAATTGTAATATTATTTAGTTCTATGAGCAATTACAAACAACTTTAACATGGACACAAGGTCACAAACTTTTATATTGGTTAGAAGATAATTGCATCATTAAGCAGTGCTCCTTTCATTAAAACTAATTTTGTTTATGATGAGGGTTAGAAAATTTTCAAATTTTCTTTTCTCTGTTGAGAGGCCACACTACAATAAAGTATCCCTCACTTAATAACAGTTCCAGAAGCTGAAGCTAATCCTAATCCTTCAGGATTGTTGATTGGTAGCCACCAAGACTGTTTAATCAAAACATCAGTTAATTCCACAGAACTGGAATACCGTGCTCTGTGTTACTGCTCTAGCCTGTGTTATTCAAAGGTACTTAAGTTTCAAAGATGTTTCTAAACTACAAATGTAAACACTGTTTTACTCTGTAAGTAAATTCCATCTCATGCATACTGTTACTGAAATGATGGTTCATTTCAAATGAATTACCATAAATAAAGCAGTTCTTTTAAGTTCTTTTACTTCCTGCTTAACAAGTATTTCAACTCATGAGAAAAGTAAGACTGTAGGTCAGTTACCCCTCATTCATTTCACAGTTGGACAAAAAAGTAAATAAATAAAAAACTGCTTTAAAGAAAAAAAAATCTTGTTTTTAAGAAAAAACTCTTTTTTTGTTTGTTTCACAGTGAACACAATGTCTGATGAACAAATGTGACAGTACCAAAGGCTTCTATCTCCATATATCCTCAGAGTAATAAAGCAGCAACAAGGGTTATCACCATCCAACTCCACATTCACACACTTTCCCCTTCCCTTTAATGTGCTTTGATTAGCCTAAAGGAAGCACCTCTAATCATATCAATACTCACAGAGCCTTTGCAGCAAGTAGGAAATGAACCTGAAGACAATGAATCCATTCACACACACAGGACCAGGAACACAAGCAAAAACTCCACAACTGACTGAAGTTCCAAACAGGAATAAAACCCCCTTTCTAGTGCTGCTTAATAAAACCACAGAGATGTTGCATTTCTTCGTTGTTCACAAAATAAATATAATTTGGGCACATCTCCCCTTTCCCAAACGTCACATATAATCAGCAGTAGCACAGTATTTCCATTCAACAGTCTTATTTCAATAAGCCCCACTTCACAAAATTTTCAGCTTCTGACTTGCTAGGGAAAAAAAATGAAAACATTTCCTATGATATACAGGGAAATAATCACATGATGTATCTGATTTTCCTTCTGTCTCACATTGTGACCACCTACACTTTTAAACTCTGACCTGCGACCCTCTTTTTACTGTCTGTACATACTGACAACCACAGTAACTTTATTCCTATGGAAGGTATCTATGGATGCCTTTACTTCTATGGAAGACAACACAACCAAGCACTGAGCTTGGTTGTGATTTTTGGGCTGTGTCAACGGCTGACTGAAATCAAGGCTAGTCTTTTGTTCCCAGTTTGCTCATCAGCTGTTGATGATCAGAGGGAAGTTACGTCACCATGTGTCACAAACAGACCAAATTTTAATGCAGATTTGAAATTGCTTCCCTGTCTTAGCTCTGGAACATGTTGAAAACTGGCATATTTTCTCATGAAACAGTTAAGTAGCTTCACCATAAGAAGACCCTGTTAAATACACACACAGACATATACAAACCCTCACCTTCCCCAGGACTGACTGCAGATGGGAGACTGGTCCAGTCTAGGGTCCAGCTGGGGCATGGGTGAGGAGAAAACTTTGCTTCAATTCCATTTTCCTAAATGAAAGAAGGACAAAAAATAAATTAAAACCTTTTACCCACTTAAGATGGTATCAAAATTCTCACTAAATTTAATGGCATCAGATGAAACTGCAACACTGGTCAGTTTAAGTGAAACTGGACAAGTAGATGACTCAACATTATATATTCAAATTATGTATTTCCCTCATTCTCACAAAAAAGCTCTCCTAATTTTTTTAGGAAGTGCTGTCAGCTTCTGTGCAAAAAATACTGAATTATGGAATATGATGGACAGCTTTCTTAAACAAAACTCATTAGAGTTCCCAGAAGTTCAAAGCTTTAATCAAACAGCAAAACAAAACAAAACAAACAAAAAAAAAAGGTTTGATAATGAAACCAAACATAAAAGAAACAGTTTTTTGTCATTCTTTATATAAATATCTTTAGAAGAGAAATACAATATTGCAATTCGAACAAAAGGTTACTTTGATTATTCAGAATTATTGATAGAGCTCCAACTGTCCTATCTTTTCCCAGTTCCTGAATGAATCAAATATGAGATAAGAAAAAAGTAGAATCACTTCTAAGTCAACGTGTATCAGATTTAAGACAAACAAGAGGTATTAAACTGTTCAATGCTGTCAAAATTAGCTTGTACAATTCTAATGAATTCTATCTACTCCAAATCAAGCAAATATGATTATAAAAATATCTAATTAAAAATCTTAAATTACCATTAACTTAGTCATGGTTGGCCTTGGACCACCTATAAAATGACTGTCTTCATTATCCTCGTCTAACTCATCAGGAACTGAAGTGGAGTCCTGTAGCTGTTCCTCAGGAGCAGACACCAATTCTGGAAGCTGGAGAAGCTCCATGTTGCATTTGCCAGCAGCTTTCTTTACTCCAGGTACTTCTTGAACTCTTCGATACCAACTGGATATCAATGGCAAGTTTACCAGATTTTTGCCTTGTTTCTTGCTGGAAACCTAAAATAATAAAATAAGAAGGTTAGTGGCTACTGTAAATTTCTTACTACAAGCCACCAAACTACAGGAGTAAGCTCAGCTCCACGCTGAGCACAAGCACACACGGCATGATGGCAATACAAAAATCAGCTGGTTCAGAGCTCCAGGTGAAATTGCCAGTCAGACACTTAGACTTTATCTGCAATTCCCATTTGCTCAACAGGATTAAAAGGTTCACATGACCATTTTAATCATAATTTCAGTGAGTAACAGGAAAACTCCATACAAATAATACTCTTGAATATCTACTATTTCCTAACATAGGAATTGTTAATTTTGGTTGGTCGTTAGACAAAAAACCCCAATGCAGTAATTTGCAATGAATACTGAACTCTAAGCATGACATTATGGTACCTGAATGGTCTTTCCCACAAGTACCCCTTAAAAGCTCATTCACCAACAGCTGTTTTGCTGGGAACTACAAGCCTGAAATACCTTAGGCTATGTGGTAACAGGAATACATTAGCCCTGGTCTTTATTCAAGGCTTTGCACTACATCTGTGGCTTTTTTTTTTTAATTAGTATGGATTTTTTTTAAATAACGTATTACTTTCTACAATCTTAATTTCATATTTTTATACAATAATGGTAACTAGTATATTTATTTTCTGAATTAAGTGTATGCGATTATGAGTTAATGTGGCCTCCAACAGAAACTAGCATTTTAAGTGTAAAAATGAAACAAAAACATTTCTTAAGTAAGAATACGCTGCACGTATTTTAAAAAAATATACCCAAATCACTTTTTAAGATGAAGTCCAGTTACTTTTTAAAAGGATGCACCTGATGAAATTAAATAACTTTTGTTTAGATTCCCAAATGTTCTAGAACAATGGAGATCATCCTCTTACAATAGAGGTTGTGAAGTCTCCTTAGAGACACTCAAAATATAACTGGACATGATCCTGGGCAACTGGCCCTAGCTGACCCTCTTCTGAGCAGGCTGCTTAGACAAGATGAGCTCCAGATGTGACTTCCAGCCTCAATTATGGCAACTTCAACTATTCTGTGATGCTGTGCCTGCTTTAAACAGAAAAATAAAAATCATGATTACAAGAACAGGCAGAAAAGGCCACACAAAACAAACATTCTTCACCTGAGCTGTCATAGAAAATGGTAAAGAACACTTGAAATTACACAAAACTTCCAACAGCTCTCCTGCATGCTGTGTTTATAATATGCTTAAGGTAATCAAAAGTAATTAGCAATAGCTAAAGGAACAAAAGGATGAACTGTGTAACTTTAGTATCTAATTCAATAACCTAATAGTAACACGGGCAAAACCAGATTAATTCTGTTAAGGAAGAAATCTTTTGGAGAGCAATTCTAAGAGGCACTGTTAAACTTGTTATGAAGTGCTCTAAATTGTATTTTAAAAAGTGAATAATGTTTTTTCTCAGATGAGGACCTGAGCTTTTGTTATGCTTCTATTAATTTTCAACAGTTACAACTAGTAGAAGGCATAACAAAGGTAACCTCACAATGATAACAACAATGAAATGAGGTAATGAAAAACAACACTTCAGCTTCATTATCTTACTTTTGGTATTTATAATTACAATCAGCTAGTCAGGTCTCCTCATGCTTATAGGATATTTTCCAGACACATACTCACTTAAGACTTCATTATTATTCACACTCTTAATTCAAAGTGGAACTGCAACTACAGTGAATTTTTTTTAAGCACAATCCAGGAAGTCCAGTTATACAAGTGACAAATAACACTTTAATACAGAATTGAACTCTGGGAATTCAATTCTATCAACAAGAGCAGTTTCAACTCACTCCCTGCAAGAAGCTTTCAAATGCAAGTTTTTCAATTTTGATGACAACTATAGGCATCAAGGTATAATTGCTTATTAAATTATCATTCACCAGAGAAGAGAAATAAACAAACATTATCCCAGAGCTCTTGTAAATTAGGTAAAAACAAAACTGAAAGCCAGGTCTTCATGGCAATCCTTGGTGTGAGCTAACACAAGTGCATTGTAAAATACCTAGCTCATGAGCTGCAGAACGCCAGGGCTCAAGGGTAATATATAAAAAGTCAATAAATACAAAATTCTTGGCTGCTCACAGTACATCCATAGAATGATCCAAACTACATTGCTGATATCAATTAAGCATATGATGCAAAAATCTTCTCATGACTAGCACCAGTAAATCAAATATTACTGGACAAAGTTATGCTCTTATTTAAAAATATCTTGGAAAAACAAAGGCTGAAAGACATTTTAAATAGTAAGAAAGCATTTTATCTTAATACTCTTGTTTAGTACCATCCATACAGAAGTTGCTGTTCACATCCAATTTTGTGATTTGCAAAACAAACAACGCAGACGTGAATTAAGAAGCATTTCTGTAAAATAACTCATCATCTCAATTCAAAGGCATTCATATTGCTGCCATCATCATACAGAAATCCACTGAGGATGTTAAAGTTCCAAAGTGGACATTTGTCATATTATTAATATTTGATAGTCATTATCTTGATTTTCAAGATTGTTATCCTCAGTCTAACAGCATCTTCTCCAGGAATTCCATTTGTTTTCAAACACCATAAGAAAAATTTGGTAAACCAGCATGCAAAATCAAAATGCAAATGTTCTTGGAATAGACACCAGCTTAGCTATAAATCTCATACAGTAACTGCAGGAATAGAACTGTAGGAGGCAAACTCACTGAATCATTTTACTGTGATAGGAAATCAAGACAGAGCTGTAATTTCCTTAAATCTCTCCTATTCCTCTATCCTCATAAAACTAAGTACACAGATTGTGCTGAGCAAGATTCTTGCACAGTCTTACCACAGAAGTTTTTCCCACCGTAGAACTAGTTTTTAAGTTGAGTTCAAGTCATCTATACTAGTATTGTTAAATTATTCTCTGGGCAAACTCGTGCCAAAATATTTCATATAATATTTTAACAGTTAACAGTGTTTACTAACCATTGTTATGCTCTGTATCTAGAAGTAAATTTAGTGACCTCACCAATCCCTGTTTTCTGTGTTTGTGTAAAAACAAGACAAATCTTTGATTTCAGGATAAGGTCACACTGTAAACACCACGGTATGTTTCAAATTAGCATGTTTTACAACTTTTAGGTTCGTGAAAAACACACACGCACACTAATTTATATTTGCAGAATTTGTCAGCTTACCAAGAACTGATGGATGCATGGCAAAAGCACTAGATCTGCCACAGTAAAATAAAGCCCTTCTGCAAAAACATGGTCCAAGAGCGGAAGGTCAGAGGTTTTTGTTCTCCTGATGTGAGGGGCCTCCCTGTTGATTGCCTCTGGTGCTTCCTGGGCAAGTAGTTTGGAGAAAGCTACATTCAGTTCCAAACTTGAGGGTGGATGTTCATGGACTTCTGCTTTTAATTCCTCTGATGCTTCTTCACCAAGCACAGGCACTGCAGCCTTGGCACCTGCCTTCTGTTGTTGAAGTTTCTGCCTTCGAATTTTGTCATCGTTATGTACTCGGACAGGTTCTCCAAGCTTCCTTTCCAACAGTAAAATGTCAGGAGGAATAGCCTGGCAGTGCTCAGGAGAGGCTGTCAAAAATCTTTCAACAGCCAGAGGTATGCTGATCTCACAGAGCCTGGTCCATTGGCTAACCTGTCAAATAAATTTACATAATTAATGTCTCTACAGAAAGAGAAACAAAACCAGGTTAACTTTTGGTTATTCAATCACTTCAAGCAAAGGAATTCCAGCTTTAAATATATTATTTGTTAATCTCAGAAACGCAGATATTTCTGTATTGCTTTTACAACAGCAGAGTTCAGAAGCTAAATCCTATATATAATAGAATGGTTATCCAGTACAGCATATTTTTATTTCTTTATTATTGACATAAAATTAGGGTGCCTCTGTAACTCATAAGAAGCAAAGCTGTGAACTGAGTTGAAGGCACGGTGATCAATGGCAACTATGGAAACAGCAATCATGCCAGGGTGGAATTCTGCCTCCTGAGAGGCATGAGGGAGGCAGGTCTAGATGGATGAGCTGCCAGATGAGTAAACTGCTGTGTGATAAAAGGACTGAGATGTCAACCCAAAAGGTAGTGTTGCTTAACAGTTCACACTCTACCTGAAGGCCAGTTAGGAGTGGAAATCTTTAAGGGTCTATGCTGAGGCCTATCCCATTTCATCATGTTTACCTGGAGGGGGGAGATGGAATACACTCCCATCAAGGATGACATGGAATTGAGAAGAGCAGACAACAAATTCCCAAGAAACTCCAAGGTAGAGCAGCTATTCACATGCGCCCTTACAGACTAGAGAATGAGCTGAGAGAAACTGATGTGAAATTCAGAATATTCCACACCTAGGAGGGACTTATCCCCTGGAATGGCACAGGCTAGGGACTGACCACCTGGCCAGTTAGCCACTCTGCTGAAAAGACACTGGGAAACCTGGTGAGGATAAGCTAAACAAAAGCCACCTTGACAATGAAGGCAAACAAGATATAGTGTTCTTGAAATCAAAATCAGAGAGAAATTAGGTGTTTCTTAGTTTACTTCAAATTTTATAACTCATACTGCTAGACATGAAGCAAAGATCTGACCTGCTTTTTAACATTAAGGTTCTCTTTGTGCTGCTAAAAGCTAGCATCTTCAAAAATAATTATTTTTCATCTTTGTGCCAAAATACAGGTACTTCTCCATAGAGAAAATTGCATTTTCTAAGCAAATTAAGTTTTTTTTCTAAAAGAACTTACTTGACATCAATATTAAGAATCTACTTCAGAGCATTTAATGCTTATTAAAAAACCAATCAATGTATCTAAGAGAGAGACACACTCACTTCAGCACAGGCTTTTAAGCAGGTCTTCTTAAAGCCCAAGAGTTCCAAAACATCCTTTTTAGATGGATCTGCCTCAAATGTTTTCTGTATTATATGTCTTAAGACCACAGAAAGCCCAGCTCTGCAGAATTTGTCATCTTTCACGACAACAGCAGGCAAAGTGCAGCTCTGCACAACCACTGGAAGCTGACATCTGGAGATTAAGTGGACCTCAAGATCACCAGCGAGGCTTTTTGTCACACACTGATCACCCACATCTTCGCCAGTTGGCACTAAAAAAACTTTAAATAATTTGCAGTCACAATAGGATAGCAAAAACAGTGAGATAGATGTATGAAGAGGAAAGATACTATCTCTGTACTGATGAGAAAAAGCCAAATATAAATGTTCTTCAGCGACATTATCTTTCATCTTCTTCCTGAGATGAAGTTCCTGAAATAGAAATCAGAGTACGACATCCATAAAAGAATACAGAATAGAAAAAAGAAAAGAAAAAAAAAAATTAGAGCACTGGTTCTTCCACTATCTGCTACAACTGATTTTAACATAAGACACTACTAAAGACATCCTGCATCAATAATTGGCAGGCCCTTTGTTAAGGGAAAAGAATGCTTTCACATCTACACTGTCTCTTCACATATAAGATCAGGAATAGGAAAATTACCTCTGTAAATTTTTTTTACACTTTAGCGTATTTCTGACACCAACCAAAACCTAAAAAAAATGTTTCATTTTCAATTTTTAAGTGCATAAACATTTTAAAGCAAGTTGGGTTTTTTACATTAAAATCTTCCACAATATTAACCATGCATTATTTAAAAAAAAAACATTTCCTGAGCACATATCTACAACAGTCAGTTCTCTAATACAAACATCTGTCTTTTTGTAACTGCTAAATGGCATTTAGAGTAGGTATTTAGGCCTATTTAGGGAAATAATATTGGTTTTTGTATTAAAAATTAATCCAGAGCTGGGTGAGATAATAACATAAGCAAATAAACATTCATCTCATGATACTACATGAACACCTTAAACACACAACTACTTTAACGCAGTCAAATTCAACAATAGCAAAGCTGAAATTAGTATCTTCTCAGTATATTAAAAACTCACATTAATTTTCCTTACAGTGGGTTGCAAGCTACATTTTTCCTACTACAGTATTCCACGGGAGTTTAACACAAGGCGCTGAAGCAGTAATTTTTCTGCTCCATCGCTCAGCAGGACTGCCCATTACCTGGGATGACAGGTGGCACCGGAAAGCCTCAGACACTGGATGGCACAAGTGACACGGGCACAGCAACAGCGCAGCGAGGAAGAGAAACCCCAACGCTGCTGAGAAACGCCAGAATAGGGTTTTATACACATACATATAAAGCATGAATAGCACTAGAACAGCACTGTCTAGATTAATGAGGTCTTTGACAATTACACGCATGATACAAGTATTTTTTAAAAAAGTTTTAATTTCATACATCTTGATTATTCAATTTATTTTTTTTCCATGTAGACATGCACATCACACTTACTATTTCATATTACCTACCAGAGGGCCAAAACAATTGCCCAAAAGGGGGGAGTGGAAGAATAAAATCAAGTCTACCTGACATTAAGAATACTGATGTCTGTTATAGTGAAACATTTTTAAACCACTAAATGACAAGAAAAGTGTCTCTGCTACGAGTACTGCTGCTTTTCTTTAATTAATACACTGCCACACAAAGAACAGGACAGTACACAATGCCATACCTACTTTACCACAAGATATTTTATTTGGATAAATCTTGACAACATGGAATCTGAGACAGAGCCTATATCCTAAGTACACCTCTGTGGCAGAAATCATCCAGTGAAGGCACAGCCAGAGAGGTAAATCAGGGAGAGTTATTGCTACCGTAGTCATACCCATAGCTTCTAGTATTTAAACTCCTATCCTCAACTACAGTACCTCTTGCAATATTAAAAAGTACTCTTGTATGCATTTTGGTTAATATTTTTGTTCTCCATGTGAACGCAAAGAACTCACAAGTCCATCTTTTGCTCAGCACGCAAACCACTCAGATAAACACATTCACCTGATCACTCAATTTTTTTATTCTAGTTGATGTTCCTGGACTCAATCAGCTATTTTGGTCATTCTCATGCTATGCAAAACTACTAAATATTTTGGTAAACTCTGACAAGGTTTCTATTTCCAAAGTATATTATTCTATAGTTCCCATCTATTAATCACCTGTTGTTAAAATTTATTTTTAAAAACTTCTTACAAGTAATTTTAACAAACTGGGCTTCCATAATGACTGCAACTTGATATACAGGTCATTAGAATATCAACACATTCAGTCTGGATTTATTTGAATTGTTAGTTATTGCAAAAATGTCTATGTTTCTCCACCAAACTGAACAGACTTCTTTCTTAGAGAGCCTTGCAAGGTTAAAGTTTCCCGTGTTCCTGTTACACGTGAAAAAGCAAAAGCACAAAGAGAATTTATAGCTCAGTGTCACACTGGAAGTCTGTCCTAGTGCAAGCCAAAAATTTGGACATTTTTCCTTAAAGGCTTTGTTGTTTGGTTGGCTGTGAGATTTTGGGGGTTTTTAAGGTCAGTCTGCGACAATGAAAATTACAGTCAGGCTAATTGTATTCTCAAATCTCTCAGAGAAGAGAAGCTAAAATAATGTGTCCAGGAGTTCTGTCTATAAGTGACTTTACCTCTGTTTCCTCATTGTTTCCTGTAAGAAGAAAGGCCTTCTTGAATCATCACTTCAACTGAGCTGCATACCCTTATACTGCCACACCCAACCCCTCTCCCATATTTTTGGATAATTCCTCTCAACATTTTGTCTCTAAGCACTGACGTTATAAGGTCACCTCCTATATTTTTTGTTTCGAATACTGGTGCTCTTCCACACTGTTTGGTTCCGCAGAATCTATATTCCTTGTGGACTTATGCACATATTTTCAATTCAAAAACTTAACAGCCTAAATGGTTGCCCATTCTCACTTAAATCTTTTCACAAAACTACTACCTATCCATTAAATGTGTTTATTAATCCCTTGGCAACTTACTGAGAGAAAAGCAGACGTAGACATACACAATCAAATGAAATGTGCAATACAGAACTAACCAAACCTAGTAAGACATTGTACTGTTTGCTCACAGTATTTTTTCCCAGCACTTTTTTCTCTAATTAGACTGTAAATTCTGTGGGAAGAGATGGATTTTTATTCTATTGGCCGTATTTACAGTAGACACTGTTTGAAAGAGAGAAAATGAAAAGCAATGTTCAATGTTACAATTTGCACTGCAACTTAAATGACAAAGATAAATAACATTGCCTACCTTTGGTATAAAAGACACCTACTTTAAAATTATAAATAATATGTAAATGTAAGTTTCACTAGCTGCGCTGTTTTTACCATTTTCTCCTCCCTTTCAACATGCTCTAAACCACAGTTAAATTAGGTCCACTCAGTTGCCCTGTTAACAACGTAATAAAGAAAAACACTGCTTTAAAAACAAGTGTTTCCCATAAAAATTAAAGACAAATAAATACATAAACATCCTCTTCCTTTTGAAAGGAAAAAGATCAAAAAGATCCTATTCATTTGTTGGTTACTACACAGTAAAACGGAACTTCTGTAAAGCAGGCGCCTTAGCATTTGAGAAACGCTTAATATAATGCCACTTAAAAACGCGGCAAACATTTAACTTGGTGCGAAGCATTATTTGTGCTTTAAGGCACGTCACTTGAGAGCCTGGAGCTGTATTTCTATCCAAGACGACCCATTTACTGCACGCGTTCGGGGCCAGCCCTGCTCAGAAGGGGGAAACAGAACAGCTTCGGACCCGAGCTGCAGGCGGGTCTGCGAAGGAAGAGAAAGCTGTGGTCGGTTCTGGAGAGCCAAATGCGGGCGGGACTCGGGGACAGGGCCGGGACACGGGGACAGAGCCGGGACGCGGGGACAGAGCCGGGACGCGGGGACAGAGCCGGGACGCGGGGGACAGAGCCGGGACACGGGGGACAGAGCCGGGACGCTGGGACAGAGCCGGGATGCGGGGGACAGAGCCGGGATGCGGGGACAGAGCCGGGACGCGGGGACAGAGCCGGGACACGGGGACAGAGCCGGGATGCGGGGGTCAGAGCCGGGACACGGGGAACAGAGCCGGGACTCGGGGGACAGAGCCGGGATGCGGGGACAGAGCCGGGACGCAGGGACAGAGCCGGGATAGGGGGGACAGAGCCGGGACACGGGGGACAGAGCCGGGACTCGGGGGACAGAGCCGGGACACGGGGGACAGAGCCGGGACTCGGGGGACAGAGCCGGGACACGGGGAACAGAGCCGGGACACGGGGAACAGAGCCGGGACAAGGGGAACAGAGCCGGGATGCGGGGGACAGAGCCGGGACACGGGGGACAGAGCCGGGACACGGGGACAGAGCCGGGACGCTGGGACACGGGGACAGAGCCGGGACTCGGGGACAGAGCCGGGACTCGGGGGACAGAGCCGGGACTCGGGGGACAGAGCCGGGATGCGGGGGACAGAGCCGGGATACGGGGACAGAGCCGGGACGCAGGGACAGAGCCGGGACTCGGGGGACAGAGCCGGGACACGGGGGACAGAGCCGGGACACGGGGACAGAGCCGGGATAGGGCGGACAGAGCCGGGACACGGGGGACAGAGCCAGGATGCGGGGGACAGAGCCGGGACTCGGGGACAGAGCCAGGATGCGGGGGACAGAGCCGGGACTCGGGGACAGAGCGGGATGCGGGGGACAGAGCCGCGACACGGGGACAGAGCCGGGATTCAGGACGGCAGCACACGCCTGGGCTCCCGCAGCACAGCTCCCTGCAGCCCCGCTCCCTAAAGCTCTGCTCTCAGCTGCTGTCGGTGCAGCGCTGCCAAAGCAGCCCCGGGGCTCCGGCAGCGCCACGTTCCCTCCATCCTGCCCGTTCCCCGCTCCCTGCCCTTACCCGGCCCGGCCGCTTCCGTCCCGGCTCCGCCTCTTCCTGCGCCGCCCGGAACTGCTGCGCGGGGACTGCCGTGCCGCCGGACCTGCCGGGGAGCCTTCCTCCTCCTCCTCCTCCTCCTCCTCCTCCTCCTCCTCCTCCTCGTCTCCGGTGAGACACCAGCGGGCGCGGAGAGGGAACTCGAGAGGATCGGGAAGAGGAAATTTGGAGTGGGAAGGGGGAAGGAAGAGGGAGACTGGGAGAGGGCAGAGAACGACTGGGAGGATGAAGGCAGAGGGGAGTTGAGAGAGGGAAGAGGGGGTTTGGCAACAGGAAGAGGGAATTTTGGGGTTGGGAGGGGAAGAGGGATTTAGGAGGAGGCAAAGGGGGGTTGGGAACGGGCAGGAGGAGGGAGATGGCGAGAGAGCAGAGGGGTCTGGGGAGGAGAAAAAGAATTTAGGAGAGGGGAGGAAGAGCAGGTTTGGTAGCGGCAAGAGGCATTTGGGAGGAGAAAAATGGGGTTGGCAGAGGACAGTGGGGGCGAGCATGGATGGGAGAAATAGGATGTTGGCAGGAGGGAGGAAGGGGGAGCCCTTAGGCACACCCGGCCGCTCTTCCCCTCGGGCCCAGGTGAGCTTTGGGTGCCCTGTGGGGCAATAATGGTTGTAGGAGGATGGCATTTTATTCTTTTAAGCATTCTAAAGTGTTGCTCTCAGATGAGAGGCCTTCCCTTCGTTGGTAAAAAGAAATCCCAGGGAGAAATTTGCAGCGAGTAGATTGCGGAGGGTCACGTCGTGGCTTTGGCGTAACTGCTTCAGAAATTCATTTTTGACTAAAGCTTGCTTCTCTCTCTGAGACATGATACCCAGGAATTTGTACACTTGATAAGTTTCAGTGTGGATGTTGAATAATGCAAAGATGAAAAGATAGAGAGGTGTACTCAATTGGCCAGTGTTTTAAGCCAATGAGCACTGGCATGTTGAAACATCCTCGGGTCCATTTTCTGCAGAATATTGAAGCTCAGTGGTAGCAGGGCTTAGCAAATCTCAGTTGTGCAGGTGCAATTATCACAAAATATCCTGAGTTGAAAGGCACTCACAAGAATCATACCATTTATCAGGAAAGGGATTTACAAGGAAACATCACCACTGCTGCATGGAAGAAGTTTGTTAGTGACAGCAGACACAGATAAGGGTCAAACAGTTGATGTCTTCTTTGTCACAGACTTGACCTGTAAGGTCTCACAGGGCCTTTTGCCACAAGGCAGAGCATAAGGAGAGGAGGAACTACAAGTTGTGGAAGAGGATTGAAGCAGATTGTCCCTGATAAGTCCATAGGCCCACGTAGACTTCATTAAAGGGTGCCAGCAACTGGCAGCATCTACACAAAGCTGCTTTCTGTCATCTTTTAAAGGCCACGAGACTGGGGGAGATCCCAAAGACAGGAGAAAGGCAAATCTTATCTTCATAAAGGGCAAGAAAGACAAAGAAGAGAACTACAGACTGGTCAGCCTCATTCCTTCCTCCTGTGAAAGGATCGTGGAGGAAGCCATTTGTGGCAAAAGAAGGTAGAAACTGGGAAGAGCCAGATCTACCAAGGATAAATCATGCCTGATCAATTGGCATGTCCTCTGTGACTAAATAGCTAGATCTGGAGATGGAGGGTGTGTTGGATACCATCTGCTCCGGGCTTAGGGGGATATAATGGAAGCTTGAATTTTCTTGAGGGTATTATTGGAAAGATATAGAGCCAGTCTTCATAGTCACATGCATAGTGGGAGAATGAGAGACAGCACAACTTAAAACCTCCAATTCAAAGCAAGGAAATGAAGGCAGTGAGGCACTGGGACAAGTTGGCCAGAAGGATTTTTGCATTCGTGTCTTTGGAGATTTTCAGGATCCAGCTGGAAGAGCCCTGAGCAAACTGGTCTGAATTCAGTGTCAACTTTGAACAGGAGGTTGCACAGGGTGACATTGTGGGGTCCCTTCCACAAGGAATGATTCTGTAATCCTGAAAGAATTCACTGTTTTTGTGGAGAAAACAGAAAATATAGGGCATTAATGTAATTTTTAAAATATTGGATAAGCTGTTTGTGGTGATATTGATTGGAATACTAATTTAAAAGAACATTATAAAATATGTTGTAGAATAGAATGTAAAATTAAGGATGCCAGTACTAGTAACTCCATAGCAGGAGATCTTATAAGTGTCTCAAAAGATTCTTTGAAGACAATGACAAGAAAATTAGAACGGATTAATACAATTGTTCTCATTAATACAGTTATCCAGACTACTGAAGTGCGTGAGTTTTGAAATGTCCCTTGTGGAAAGTAACTGAGAAATTATCCTGTCATAAATCAAGTGCTGATTAAGATAGTTAAGCAGCTGAAAATAGAAGTTAATTTTTTCCTCCTTTTAAGATTTTCCTAGATCTACTTTCTTCAGAATCATCAGATCTGAAAGTGACCTGGAAGAGGCATTATTGGTAAATAAGGAAAATCTGCCACTGTCGCTGTTAATAGATGTAGTCAGGAAGAGGGTAAATTCTGAGGAATAGAAGGATCCAAAGTGACAGGGAAAAGTGAATTGTTTTTACAGTGGTAAATGAAAAATAGTGCAGTGAGTGTGTTGGAAGGAATTATATAAGCTGTTCGTTCATGTGACTTTTTTAAGGTAACTGCTACAGATCTTGAAGGTCGCTGAAAAGGATATGTGAGTGAAAGGCCTTTTAATCATAAGTGGCAGTAAAAAATAAAAATATTGATGAGTTTATAAAAGGATGGCATAATAGCAGAAGACTTTAATAGCATTGCAATATAAATAGAAGATGTGTACTTTCTTTGAAAAACATCTTTAGTAGTATACGTGCCTCAGAAAATAATAACAGGAGTTCAGAAACAGATGGTTGAAAGTATGACTGTATCTGAAAATGTAATGGAAGTAGATCCATTTAGCTGCAAGTCATGATGAATAAGATAATACATGGGCAGGTGTGCAAAACAGTAGATGGCAAATGAATGAAAAAAAAAAAATAAGAGGGCTCCTACACCCTATATATCTAATAAGTCTTAAATTGGAAGACTGCATGTTCTGTAGAGTGCGCAGTTAAGGTTGATTGTATTTGGCAGAAGACAATGGTATACTCAAGAAATGAAAGCATCCAAAACTTCATATATGTTTTAAAGATAACAATTCACTGATTAACATGTATGTTTCCCCATGGATTTAGATTGTTGCCGTTGAGCAAGAAATTACACAGATTCACCAGAAGGCTGGTTTGCACAACAGCCTTTAATACGAGAAACTCTCCTCTTTTATAGACAGCTTCAACACATTCCACCTGATTGGCTAACTAACAAAAACGTCTTTCTCACAAACAGTCCTTGAGAAGAACAGAAAAACAGAGTAGGAAAACACCACCGCAGGTTGTTTATAAAAGTCACCATAGTTTCTTTACAACTCCCTAAACGTCTCAAAAGTTCACTGTGAGAAAACAAATCTTGTTTTCTCGCTCTCTGACCAGGCTGTCACATCTGCCTTTAGATCACTTAGAATAGTCCACCTTGGGAGGTAACAGAGATCTAGGTTGAGAAAGGTGCTTTTAGGGTTAGACTGATGGGTGAACGCTGGGTTGCAAGAAGATGTGCTTGCTTGGTGCAAAACTTGTTCTGCTCAGGGTTCAAAAGTTTTAACACAGCCCTCTGATCTCACAGTTGCATTATCAATCTAATGCAGAAAAGACAGTGTCATACTCACTCTTTTCTAAACAGCATTTGAATTATTTCCTGTACAAAGATTCCACTTCAAGAGGCAAGTCAAGGAAGTCTGTTTTGCAGAATAGCCTATGGCATCATCACTGAAACGCTCTGCTGTCCTTGTCTCAAGGCTGTCACTTTGCTGTATGCTGACTTGACAGCCATACAGGAGCAGTTTGTGCATGAAAGCATGAATGAATGAAATTGGATGTTAGGTTTACAAGTGTCAAACCACTGGTTGATACTTAGAAATTGTTTGATCTGCAAACATCTGTAAAGGGCCACTACCAAAAGCAATAATTTGCCTTTTGGACCATGACAGATATTGTTAGTAGCCTTTTGACAGCAGTGTTGCTATGGTCCCATAAGGAGAGCATAATTATCAATTTGCTTTTTTCAGATTACACTATTTTTAAGACAGTTATTGATGTGTTCATCTTTCCATTGAAGATGGATCTCCTTCTCTAACTCACTAATAGATTTTTTTAATTTGAAAATACATGCCTAAACTGAGCATACTTGAACTGTTTACTAAGCCCAGTTTCCTCTCTTCTCTTGAGAAATTTCCTGTGATTCGTTAGTTGTAGGCATAGTAGCCTGGGACATTATAATTGTCATCAAGAACAGAAAGAATTGCTGCAATTACCTAGCAAATAAAAGAATAAGTGTGGAGAACCCTTTGGAAAACTGGGGCTTAACAGTCCCTTTCAATATATGTTTTTAAAAAGCTAGAGCTAGAAACAAAATCTGGGAGGTGTTACCTTCAGAGAGATGAAAATTTAATTATGTTTACATTTATTCTCAAAATATTAGAGAATGGCTGTGAATGGCTGTTGAGGCTGCCTCTTTCTCATGTACACAAGTATATATTCCTAGTAGAATTCCTCTTTTGTTGAGAGAAGAACTTGAAGGATGTTGTTTTTAACAGGGAGTTCTACAAAATTTCTGAAATTAGTGTGTCAATTCTGCGGTTTTCATTCAACAGAGGATTTAGCAGAGTCCTAGTTTAAGAGTGTGTGGTGCTGAGACTTGGAAGGCATGTTCACTGAACAAAGAAATGTGGGACATAATCTACCCACAGATCTCAAGAGCAGCCTGAACACATATCAGAGGTAGATGGATAAAGGAAAGAGGGTATGTGCTTTCTGTGCTCTGTGAATTCACTTTTTGCAATCATCAGAGAGAGACAGAATTGCTGGGACGGGGCTTGCGCTGCAGTCTGTGCTTGATCAGTGAGACAGCCGAGTAGCTGGTGTGTAGCACTTCCTGGCAGAAGTTCTGTGGCCACCAGAAAATGATTTGTCAAGTGGCAAAGATTAAGGAAGAGAGAAGGGGCTCTTGAAGAGGTTTCTTAACTCTCTGCTGGGTCCATTGATAAAATCCCTATGAAGTTCTGTATGTTGAACCCCTTGATGATCTCAGTCAAGTGATTCTCTGGTGTCTCGTGAAAGCTCAGCATGAGATAAAGGTTCCTGGGGACTGGTAGGCAGGTGTTGAGGGAGCAGCCTGCCAGTGCTGGTGTTTTGGCCAGAGAGGTAAAAGTTCACTGCCATGAATATCAAAAGGAATTCATCAGAAAAAACCTTAGAAGCTTCAGCTGAAAAAGCTGTCCAGACAGTGCTTTTGATGAAAGAACTGATAAAAGGCTTTTCAAGAATGTCTTCTAGGTTATTGTAGGTAAAAACTCAAACCTACAAACATCCCGATGTATTTTAAATTAGACTTAAATGGGACTATTAAAAATAACATTTCTCATACATTTTTAGAAAAGATCAGGAAACTTCCCATGTTATTTCTTAAATTATTAATTATCGTTTACTAATTTAAGTTAGGTATCTATCTTTGTAGGAACAATTTCTGGTGTAAATGCTGTTCCTTAGAGTTTTTTAAATAAATTAACACAGTGCTCCAAGTGCAGGAATGCTATGAGGTAAACAGTTTTTTAAAGCTGTTGTAACTTTTTCCTCAGTTTATTCCATTTCCATGGACATTGTGGCATCTCGCAGCTCTGGATAGTCATTATCTGACATTACACTTAGACTGTCACATGAGTGTGTGGATAGGTCACAATCTGAGTTACAAATTTTTTCAGTGTTTCAGCTACATTTAAAAATGTATTTTTCAGCTATTTTTTATATATATATAACAACCCACTAGCTGTTTATATCTTATATGCTACAATGAGCTGGTTTTTTTAGAAGTTTCAAAAGTTAATTTTTCTACAGGTGAGATTTTTCCTAGTTGCTCTTAAATGATAACAATGTAGAAATCACTGTATGTGCAAAAAGTGTTGAGGAGAAGGGTAGTAATTGCTTTTCTTGAAGTTAATATTTGTTTTGCATACTTTTCAATATTTTTATATATGAAATATCAAGAGTATGAAATTTTTTCATTTATGTAAGATGAGTTTAATTTCTGAATATCATATATGCCAAAGAATGAATTTGACATTCAAGATGTCCAGTCATATTCTAAGTTCTGCAGCACTGAAGCTCACAGTCATCGTCTAATGATAATTAATTCAGATATAATCCTTGCTGTGGTTTAATATAATTTCATTTTAAAAAGAAAAGAAATTTTCTATTTGCCACATGTTGTTTGAATTATGCTCCATGTGAATAAAGTTGTAATTGTTTTTCTTTTTTCTTTTAACTTACTTTGAAGACACAACTATGGCTGCTACAGTGAACTTGGAGCTGGATCCCATTTTTCTGAAAGCCCTGGGCTTTTTGCACTCAAAGAGTAAGGACTCTGCTGAAAAACTGAAAGCACTTCTTGACGAGTCGTTGGCCAGAGGAACTGACTCGAGCTATCGTCCCTCTCAGAAGGTACTGGTGTTAGGGAGCACGGCTGCTTTTTGTGTGCCTTAATAAAGCTCCTGCCATTCCTGGTTCCTCTTTTGCAGCTGAAAGGTTAAAAGAGAATCAGAAGTTGAGGAAAAAGTAATTATGGAGTGTTCATATTCATCATATTCATCATTCCCCTTTTCCATACAACATAATCCATTCAATTAATGGAAGTTAATGTGAAGAAAATCTCTTTACCTTGTTGATCCACCAAGACTTAAAAGAGATATTCAGCATTATATCAGACATGTTGTGTAAGGTGCCCCCAAACTTATATATTTCTGCAGTTACATTTCAGAGCTAAAAGTTCTTTAAAATATAGATTACCTTTGCCACAGAGAAATAATGAACAAAATAAGCTGTTTACCAATAAAGCTGTATCTCTTTCCTTGAAATTCTGTTGATGAAATCATATGAGAAAAACACCAAATGGTTCAAAACAGAAATTATTTGCAGGCTGAAACCATTGCTGTCCAATGGACAAACATTACTTTTCATCTACTGAAAATCACTGAACACCTGCTGGAGAGAGTATTTGACTCTGAAATGAGCGTATGGAAATAACCAAGCAGGGACATCCTTGTGCTGCTGTGCATTGCCATATGGATAATGAGGTCTTGTTCTCCCCTAGGATGCCTGCATGTCAGCCTGCTGTGTTCTAATGATGGTCTGTATGCTGATACATTTGCAATATTTCATTTCTACGTGCCTCCAAATAACTGAAAGGCACTAGTACCGCTCAGCATACATCATACTTTACTGTGTGGTCTAACTCCTTTCTGTTCATCCTGGTAACTCCCTGAAACCTAACACAGGTCTCAAAACTCTCAAGTGCCCTTTATCTCAGAGCTCAAAGAAGTGTGTGGTTTAAAGATGAAGCAGGGAGCCAAATAACACTGCAAAGAGGTTTGGGAAGCCAGTTCTAATAACAGCTTGGCTGGAAGTCACCTGCCCTCAGGTGAAACTGAGGCTCAGGCTAGAGGAAGAAATCTTTTGTTCTCTTTTCAGTATATATCTAATATCAGCAGGACTGCAAAGGTCAGAAATGAAAAAAAGTTACAAGCATTCCTTTCCTTGCATTTGCAGGCTGCGGGGTGAATTTGTGGCTGACCATGAAATCCAAGAAGAGAGTAGGGAGCACAGGATTACCACAGTCAAGTCAAGGAACTTTGGAGGGCTGAAGCTTAGACCTTAGGACCTGTCCCAGTATACAGCAGGGAATTGCTCCCATCTTACCAGCTGAGAGGGGTACCTTGATTGTGCCCATCAGTGTGACTGGTCACTCATTTACAGGATCTCCTGATTATTACCCATTTGCTGACATTATCGTGTCATTAGTGATCACCATTGATTTCTGCTGAAATCTAAATTTATTAATCCAATAGACAAATGTGGACTGAGATTAAGAGGAGGTCAATATTTGTCTCCATGAAGGAATTAATTATTCATGTCTGGTTATATCAGTTGTCAGCTTGTGTTTTTAGCTCATATTGAATTTTGTCCTTAGAACTATCTGAAAATTCATATTCACTGCCTCTTTGAATTCTAAAAGCAGAATTTCATTTTTAATTAATGTTCCAAAGAGGATCTGTCTTTGCAAAAGGAGTATCTTTTCCTCAGAAAGAGAGTGGTAGGGGAAGATTTTATTAATTCTCTGCAATGTAAATGCTAATTTGTTGATGTTATATGAAAATATTTTAAGAAATGGGTTTTTTTTTTAGAACGTGTATATGTAGATAATCAGGGCTGTATGGCATATTGTTTGCCTGTCCTTTTATCTCACTAATTGCAAATTAGGTAGAAAGTCAATAGCAGAATTTGGCTTCAATTTTTGTTTCTGTTTCTAGGAAGTAGAGCAACCAAAAGTATCTGTCACCAAACCCATTAAGCAAGAGCCTAAAGCTTCATCTAGTTTGCCTTCTGGCAACAACAATGGCAAGCCCACTGCATCAGAAAAGGTGAAAAAAGAAACAGAAAAGAGATCTGCAGATAAAGTAAGTTATTTTTGTTCTGTAGTGAAATAACTTGGTTAATTATCCCAAAGGTGTTTTAGCCAAAATCTCCCCCTTTCAACTCATCTTATCTTCAACTCATCTAGCCTCTGAGCTACATTAGCCAGTCATGTTGCCATTTAGGCAATCTTATAAATGTCTTTTTGTAATTATTCTGTGATTTTTTTCCCTGCTCATTGTGGGGAGGCTGGACTTAAAGGGTGCCTTCCAAACCATTCTGTGTTTTAAATCCTATGAGATAATCTCATGTGATCTCATAAAAGATTACTAAAATGTAGCAAGTTGAAATATGATATTCCCAAAGCTTTTCCAAGGATTTTGAGGTGAAGTGCAAAAAGAGCCTTGAGCTTCTAGTTCATAAATATTTTTAAGAAAATACATAATTAAAGAAGCACATTGTGTGTACACTGGGTAAAGCATACCTTCTTATACTGCTCATATAATAGTTCCATTTTAACTCATTTTAATAACCTGTTAGCTTGTTGTATTTTCACGTTCTGTGTGTGTGTGTTTAATAGACAAAAGGGGATCCTGCTGAAGGAGCTGATGCACCAAAGAAGCCCAGGGTAGAGAAGCAAGAGGCTCGTTCCTCTCCTATTACAGTTCAGACAAGCAAGGATTTATCCATGCCTGATTTATCTAGCTTTGAGGAAACCAGTGCTGATGACTTTGCCATGGAAATGGGATTAGCCTGTGTTGTTTGCAGGTAAGTCAATGTTGCTTCTTTCCAGCTACGTGTAGTTACTTTTTTTTAAATTGTGTACCACTTAGTTAATGCTTTTCAAAGTTTTTATTCCAGAAATCACTTAATCACTTAATATCCAAAATTGATAATACATTTAATGCTCCTTCATGAATAAGAATGGTTTCTTGAAAATGGAAATGTTAGAGACTGAACCAGTTTTTCTTCTGCAGGAAAGGATGAGTGAAAAATAAAAGTAGATAAGATGCAAAACCTATAATAACAAATGCATTTTTCAATTACTGGAAAACAAAATATTAATATCTAGCAATAAACATTTTTTTAAAAATCAGTTCTTATTTGAAAGCACTTTCAGGTGGTATTACTGTGAGATCTGTATGTGTTGCTCTTCTTTTTCTAATCATTTGACATTAGTTTACACATAGCCATGTTTTATCAGCAAATATACCTTGCAGTGAAGACAGGTTGTTTTTAGGTTCCAGTAAGGTCTCTAAAACTGGACTTATTAACATGGTACTAGCAGTCCATTTAGTGTTAACAGATGTACAAAATACTTTTGAATAACTATCCTAGGATCAAATCACTCACATCAGGATTTTGTTTCAGAGATCATTTATATCCTTGCTAGGCCCCAGTGCTGCCAAAGGGAACAGTTTGGCTCTCCCAATTGTACCTCCTTCCCTGGACTGTTTAGGGGGGATGTATTGTCAGTACAGTTTGTGATCAACTGGATCAGCTCTCCACGTGGGTTTTTCAGTAGGTTTAGGTTTCAGTCAGCTCAGTAAGAGTAAATTCTTATGCTAGCACATGTATGGATGCAGGAGTGTAGAGCCAGGACAGAGAAGAGGGACAGGCCTTCTGGCAGCAGTATGTGTTTTAGCTCAGCTTGAGTCAGTTGGGAAACAGTGTCCTATAATATTATTCTATCATCATTTCCATGCTCGTTCCTGTTGTGAAGATAGGGAAGTGTTGTCAGTGCACAGAGGATAAGTTTCTGTAGTTACAGATGATTATACTGGTGACCAGCTGGGGACTGATGGGATTTCATGTTATTCTCATGTGTTAGCTCAATATTTAGTTTTTTATTATAGACATTGAAAAGGGAAGAAGTATATAAATATCTGAACTTCACCTTTTTTCCTGCAAATTCCATTTTTCCTGTCTCCTAAAAGAGGCAAAGCCCCTTTTAGTGGTATGTTAAAATGCTACTAAAAATAGTAAGGTATTACCTTGTTTGGTAGGAGGGAATAATGAAGTTTTGTTTATACAGTCTTGACCTGCTGTGGATGATTAATTCTGTGTCTTCCCTAGCAAAGCAAAATACTTGCAGGCATTATGAGAAATGCCTCCAAAGTAAAGAAACAGAAGAAAGAAAATGCAACTCCTGTGCCCAGTGTAGCCAAGACTTTGAAAGGCACAGGCCAGATACATGGTTCCATTAGCTGTTCTACAATCCATGTTTATTTAACATGGCTGAAGGCTTTGCTTCTATCCATTCATGGTCACCAACTCGAGTGTTCTTGCAGAAGATGTCTAACTAAAATATCTCTAATGCCAGACAGGGGGAGAAGCACTGCTGGGGAAGGAGCAACTCATTAGAGAGTGGCAGCAGTCACCCCAACACTATGGATTATTTCCATTTTACATGGAACCTGCTGAAACTTATGTCACATGGTTGTCTGTCTCCAGCTCACACTGGGCAGGATGTTTTTCAGAGGACTTGTGCTTTAAAGTTCTGAATCCAGCACATTGGTCAGACAGTATTCCTCTATTTATTGCACCCTTTTTGGGGTAATATCTTGAGCCAAAATAATAACATGTCTGCACATTTTGAAAATGACATCTTTTAATAACTAATTATTCAAAAAGTTGTGAATGTAAACATGTCAAATCGCAGAGTAGGTGGAGTTCATAGCAAAAGAGTTTATATTTATATTGCTTAAGAAGACAAGCTAGCAAGAACCCAGCTTTGGGTTCACAAGTGCAAAAAAGTGCTTTTGAATATTAACTATTCCTTTTTATAGACTTAAAAACTAAGGCAGAGGCATGAAATGTTTCTTCAAGATTTGCCAAGTGTAAAATGTATTTTCATAGTGATTAGGCTTAATTATTGTTGATGCCTGTCGTGTTTTTCTTCTTGTTCTTTTATATTAAGTTAGTTATTCTTTTTTACTAAGTTAGGCATAAGGAGAGAGGGACTATTAAAATAACTTCATCCTCTCCAGTACTTGTAGTCTGGGAAAAACAGGACAACTTACCAGTTATGGAGACTCCTCACTGGCTCCTCAGTTGTACAAGGAGGAAATACTACATGAAGTTTGTCGATGATAGCGAAGTTTTCCTCACAAAAGAAATTTTTTTAAAGACTGGTTTGGAAATAACAACCTGATTTTCTATGAATAATTGTTTGATTGGTTTATTTTTGAAGGTAAAAAATCATTAGGTTTGTTTGTTAGTTGTCTTAGAATTTTAAAATAAGAATTCATCAGTTTTTTAATCAGTTGGGGATTGTTTTTTGTCATTTTAAAATGAGGTGAGTCTCCCTTCTTGAGACTATCTGTTCTGATCCAGTTTACTTAGGAATAAAAAACAAAACAAAATATCTTTTAAATATCCTGAATGTCAAGTAATGGACCTTAGAATTTCAGAAAGGTTTCCCTTTCTCTTTTTTAGTAGCCTGTTTAAAAGAGAAATCTTTCTTAGAAAATGTTCCAGTACTTATGTGGACAATACCTTCAGACTTTGTTTTTCTGTTATATAAAGAAATAAGGGATTACCTTTCCCCATGTATCTACAAATAGAGTTTCCATGGTTACCTGGGTACCTGCTCCTTGGGGATATGAGCAAAAGCAGCTTAGCAATTAAATAGCTTGATTTGTCATCTGAAAGAAGGAATCGTTAGGAAAATGGTATTTGGGTAATTCACAGGCAGACTCCCAGCCATGTATATATCACTAATGTGTCATTTATACAGCGTGATTACTTTCAGCAAGGCCCACGCAAAATGAAGCCCTCATCACCAGCTTGCATGTTTGCTTCAAGGCAGGACTGCACAATTAATCCTTTCTATTCCATCTCACCATGATTCTGGTATTATCTCAATTTCCACGTGTCTGTTTATGGGGTAGAGACCAAAGGGATGGCTAATAAAACATCTTCAAAGTAGCATAGAGCTTGGGTGATGATGCTTTTAAATCCTGCAGCAGAAAGCACTCCTACAAGCTTGTCATTGAGAAATTATTTGTTCTTGAACTGTACTGCTTTGCATCTCACAGCAAAATTACCCAAATGGAGACTTTCCCTCATGTGCTATTTAATGAGGAAGTCATAATTGGCATGCTGTGATGTATCCATAAAATGCCCAGGTGAACTAAAGCGGGAAAGACTTACATCTCTAATGTAAAAATCAAACAGGGAAATCAAGACTGTCATATACGCATATTTAATAGAATTAGGAAGTCTTCAAATATCTTGAAAGAAATTACCTTTAAAAAATACCACATTTCTAAAATGTTAGTTAGGAAGAACTGATACAGGGAGAAAAGGAATACACTCAATTAGCCACAGGTAGAAAATATATGTGAAAGAAAAAATATTTTTATTTTTTATCTTAAGCCTTGCAAAATTTTCAACAATTGGATAATCCTCTAAGTGCTTTCTCCCATAATCTGTTCTTAACTATTTGCTCTGCAGGCAAATGACAGTTACTTTTGTGAATCAGCTAGTGGAGTGTCAGGAGTGCCATAATCTCTACCACCAGGATTGCCATAAACCTCAGGTGACAGACAAGGAAGTGAATGATCCTCGACTTGTCTGGTATTGTGCCCGCTGTACCAGGCAGATGAAGAGAATGGTAGGAGTCAGTTTTTTGTCTCATGTGAGCACTATTTGAATACAGCAGGCTATTTCTACTGTTTGAGAATATTTCCTGGGTTAGATAAGTCTTAGGAAGCACATTGGAGAACTATTTTTCTCAGCAGTGCTTCCCTTGCTGCAGCTGTGGTTTTTAATGTAGCATCTCAAAGAGTATTCTGCAATGCACCTCTTAAATAAAGCTTTTTAAAAATCACAAGGTGAATGAAGAAGAGTGAAATAGGATTGTTTTCTGCTTGGCAAGCAGAAGTTAAAACCTTTTTTTTTTTTTAATTTCAGGTGATACTCAGCTTTTAGTAATAGCCCTGCAGTTTAAGTTTTGTTATCAGCTTTGGATATGAATGGTTCTCTTCCTGTAGGACAAGACTGCCAATTTCAGTCTGATGTGTTGAATGCTCTCAGGGTCAAAATTAAGCTGAGGGTAGCACGTTTCAGTTTCAAAAAAAAAAAAAAATTAAAAAGCGCCTTTATTTTTATTTATCTGCATGACTGGACAATATCCTACCAGATTCCCACTCATCTTGTTATGAAAAAGAAATATAAGAGTTTGGATGCATGCAACAGTAGTGACTTTAGTTCTGATGTTTTAAAATCACACCCAGAATACAGAAAAATACAGTAGAAAATGTGTTTTGAAACTGTTTTGCGATAACTAGCAAGTGTTATCTGTTGAAATTGGCTCCACTAAGAAACAAGGAAAGAAGGCAAAGTAAGATCCTGGCCTAGGATGTACCATCATTGACTGAAATACATGATTATTCTGATGATCATCATGCCTTTGAACTCAGAGGAGTGTTTGCTGGAGGTCAGTTCCTGCACAGAGTAGCCAGTTTTGCCATTGAGCAGTTACTTTCAGTATGGCCTTTCCTTTTTTTGTTTTGGCATGAATTCTGCCGTTTTGCCTGCTACTTCTTACCAGGCTCTTGCAGTCTACATCCCAGTACTGCTGGACTGTGTCCTTGTCTTCTGCAAGTTCACCTGCCTTTGCCTTATTCCTGTAAAGGCCCAGTGCTTTCCTGCTCTCCAAGCATCAACACTGCCACTGTCTCCACACTGAAATAGCAAGTTCTGTTCAGGATGCTTTTTGGCTGGACCCTGTCTCCAGTACCATACCCAGCACATCTCCACATACCCTGTTGCCTCATTTCTCAGGGGCCATTAAACCTGAAATTGTAAAGGCTAGATTGCAATCTTAAAATGCTCATGCCTTTTGTTAACAGTCAAAACAGTCCATGTTATGTGGCCTGTAACTTATTGAGGGTGTTTTTTTCCTACCATTTACACAGGCTCAGAAGACACAAAAACCACCTCAAAAACCAGCTCCTGCAGTGGTTTCAGTTGCACCAGCTTTGAAGGATCCATTGGTCAAGAAACCAGAAATCAAGTTAAAACCTGAGACCCCACCAGCTTTTCTGGCATTCAAGAGAACAGAAGTCAAGGTAATGTAGTTTAAATTTACCAGAGGAAGAGTTTGTTTCACTGCAAAGATAATAGGGTTTTTTTCAATTACACCAATCTTTTCACATTAGAACCATAATTGAAAATAGTCTCTTACACTGTGTGGACTGAGTAGTAGCAGAGCATAGTGGGTTTGTATGAACACTGAAAGAATAGGAGGAAAAAAGCCTCACTTCATGTGTGGATGCCCCATCTCTGGAAGTGTTCAAGGCCAAGCTGGGTGGGGCTCTGAGCAGACTGGTCAAGTGGAAGGCATCCCTGCCTATGGCTGGGGGATTGGAACTAGAATGATTTTGAAAGTCCTTTCCACAATGTGAATAATTCTATGATTCTATGAATTGTATAAAATACATTATTTGCTCTCTCTAGTCAAGCAATATATGTGTATTTTGACACTTGGAAGGCTTTTTCTCATGGCAACAGTGGTCCTGACAGTGCTGGGTTTACACTTGAATTTGATGATCTTGAAGGTCTTTTCTAGTCTAGATGGTTCTGTGATTCCATTGTAGGGAAAGTGTTGCTGACTCTGTGAGATTTAATTTAGGAGCTTCTTAAATATAATCTGATCTAGGAGGTGGCATTTCTGCCCATGGTAGTAAGGTTGGAACAAGATGATCTTTAAGGTCCTTTCCTGCCCAAACCATTCTGTGATTCTCTTCTTTAATTCTGTGTTGCCTCATGTTTCTGTTTTTCCAAGTTAAAATATTGAGTAAAGGTCAATTTGGTCAAAGGCGGTAAACCAGAAGCAGTGTAATAAATAACAGAGTAGTCTAATAAAGCATGACCTTTTCTTAGGAAAATATAGTTTTATCTGAAAATGAAAGCATTTATTCATGTGCTCAAAGTTATATTTGCCATTGCTTTACCTGGATGCAAACCATCATGAATACTAGGATGGGTATTGCTCTGGCACTTAGACTTGTGAATTACTTTGTTCACCCCAGCAGAATTATTTATGTGCCTAAACGTGTTGTAAGAGCTGGGGCCTGATTTCTCCATCAAATTTACTGTTTAGAAGTTGTCTGGGTATAGTATAAAAGGAGTGTTACTTTAATAGAGAGGTTTAGTCTTTGCTTTGACTCTGCCATTTGGTCTAACTCTGATTTAAATCAACAAATCATCTTCACCTGAAGCCTGGGAATAGTAGGGTTTAAGGTGTGGGAACTCAGTGTGGATAACACAGTGCTTCACAGGCAAAGGGAACTCATGTTTGCAGAAAGTTTGTCTTTTGCAGTACCTGAATGGGAAAAGACTATAAGATAGTATTTTTTATTAATTCTGTCTGTGGAACAAGTTGCTCAGAATCAAGAAGAAAGGAAACAGTTTAGATCCTGCTACTTCAACAGTTTCTGTCTGATTCTTGTCTGAGCATCTGTCAGCTTGTTGAAAAGTGACACCTGGTAACAACAGTAAACAAATAAAAAAGAAGACCACCACCTTTTTTATAGTTCACAAATTTGGGTTTTTATTATTTATGGAGAGATCACAGTGCTGTACAGTAGCTACTAAGTGTACAGAAGAAAGGGGAGAAAGGATACTCTGTTCTTTGTGCCTGAGAGATTAAAAGTTGGCTGCACCTGGCATCCTTTCCTGTTCTTGTTAGTACTTTTCAACTGTGGTGACCAGTGATTAAATATTGGCCACTCGCTGGGTGTTCCTGGGAAAAGAACTGAATCAGAGGCTCAGTGTACTCCTGCTGCAATGTGTTACACAAATAGAAGCTGCTATAATAAGAATGCTTATTTTTTTTAGACCTCGGCAGCAGTTTCGGGGAACTCTGCCAGTACAAGCGTTTCCTCTTCAGCAACGAGCGGCCTTACAGGATGGGCTGCTTTTGCAGCCAAAACCTCCTCTGCCAACCCTTCAACTGCCAAACTGGGATCGACAGCACAGAATGCCAGCGGGAAACCCGCAGCTTCCTCAAACAACCAGAAACCCGTGGGTTTGTCAGGGCTGGCGACTTCCAAGACAGGACTGGGGACCAAAGCAGCTTCTGCCAACAACAGCGCAAACCCCGTTCAGCTGAAGCCCCCGCCGCCGCTGACCCTGGGGAAGACGACGCTGAGCCGCTCGGTGAGCAGCGACAACGTGAGCAAGGTGGGGCTGCCCAGCCCCGGCACCGCTGCGCCCAGCGCCGGCGGCCCGGCCGGCGGCGGCAACGGCGGCGGCTCCGCGGGCGGCAGCGCGGCCGGCGCCGCCAAAGCCGCGGCTGACAGCGGCGCCCAGCCGGCCCCTCCGAAGGGCCCGACCTCGCAGGAGTCCCAGCTCAATGCCATGAAAAGGCTACAGATGGTCAAGAAGAAGGCTGCTCAAAAGAAGCTCAAGAAATAGTCTGGCTGCTTGCTGATGTTGTTGGTTGTGTGCAGTGAAACAGCAGCGTAGGTTTTACTTAAAGGAAATCATCCCAGGTACTGGACTGAAAGAGGTTAAATCAGGGAAGCCCAAACCTTATGTTATACAGAAGGTCAAACTTATAATAATCCTCATAGTCCTTCTGCCTTTCCAAATCTGTGAATTGAATATGTTAGAAGAATTCATTATTACATGCTCCTGGTTTTGTAGCTCAAAACACTGAAACTTGAAATTGTAGATGTTGGGTATTTTTTACCCCCACATTTATGTAGATACTTAATAAATTGAACTTACTGAAACCATCATTCTTAAAAATTAAATAAGTATTAATAATAAAAGTATTATTAATCTGGGAAGCCATTGCCATTCTTCTTTCGCCCCATAGTCCAACATTTAGAATGCTTCAGATGTTCAACATCGTGCAGTTTATTACCTCGAATTATAAAGCTTGTTAGAGGAAAAAATCCTTTAATTAAAAAATTTAACTGTTCAATAACAGTGTATTTAAGCTGAAATTTTTTGTTTGGCAGTTTGCTAAATTGGCTTGTTTTGGTTTTATACAGTGAGAAACTTCAACTAAAAAGGGCAGAAGAGAGTCAAAACTGTCTTCAAGTTTTCTTAAAATGTAGAGAATCATCCTGTATTTGAGAAGTATCAGATACTTGAGCTCTCCAATGTTACCCCTGAGCTGTTCTTCATGGTTTGTGCTCCCTCTCTTCATCCCAGCTGCTCCAGGTTGTTTTTAGCTTAGAATTGGCTCAAGGTGGGCACTGGAAAATGACCTTGAGTCTTGCTCTCTGTGACCAGCATGTGGCAATTTCCCTCCATTCCTTCTGTGATGAGGGGAGCCTCTCTAAACATGAAAACATATTGGACTGTATTGGGTTTCCATGGCCAATGTTGTTTTCTGATCATACGCTGATCTGATGGGTAATGAGTCACATTAATCTTCTCACAGCTGAGTCTTGCCCACGATGGTAATTGGTGAGTGATTTCTCACTCCCCTTATCTTGACCTGTGACCCTTCCATCTTATTTTCTGTGCCCCCCTACCCATCTGAGGAGGGGAGTGAGTGACAGAGCAGCTGGGGTGGCCACCTGACATCTCTCCATGGTCAAGCCACCACATGACTGGCACAGGTAGGTGATCTTTGCTATGCTGTATTTTAAATGTGTGTAAAGCTTGATATGTGGCAGCTATTTCCCATACCTCATTTCCTGTCTCCACAATTAAGATTTAGGCTAAAGTTCCTTAAACAGCCAAAGGAATAGTTTCATTTAATCAGGATTTCCTCAGCTGCCTGGAAAATTTGCATAATTTTTCAGCTATTATTTCCTGTGGAAGGAAAAAAAACAAAGGTGTTATCTTTGTAGTGCCTGCAGCTTCCAGGGCTGTGTAAAAACAACAGCATGAGGAGGAGGAATCGAGAACTTTTACTGCTTTTTGATCAGCCCATCCTTCCTCCTTTCCAGCACAGAGGGTTTTTAATGGTAGCATAGTAGGAAGACACTGATGCAGTTTCCACTAGCAAACAGAAGGCATATTTTCTTTCTAAGTGTTAAGTGTTGCCTACACTAAAGAGTAGTGTGAAGATAAGATTCTTTAAATGGTCGAGTGCTCCTATGTGAAGTATTTATTCCAGTAGTAAAACCTGCTCCCAGAGGAGTGTTCAAGGTGCTAGGTGCCTCTGTCTTGCCTCTGAACGTATATAAAGCTTTGGTTGTGAAAGTGCAGGAGCTTACATCTCAACTGTGCCCATTACTTTAGGTACCACCAGTGGGGTGAACACAGGCAGAAAAAGAACAATCCTTGTTTTCAAATTGTGGTAGCTAGTGCCATTTATAATATTCAGACCTGATTCATCTTTGCATCTATTACTCTGGCATGGATGGACTGTAGGGTCCCTCCATTCAGAGGGAAATAAGTGATGCTGTGCTTCTTGTGTGTGCCTCTCTTTTCCCTCTAATACAGCCAAGTCTGGCTGCACTCGTCGATAGCACTGCATTAACAAAATCCCTAATACAGGTACAGTTTGCATCAGCAAAAGACTTTCTTCCACTGTAACTTTCCCAGCTTCCTAAATGAAATACAAAGTCGTCTTCTGTTGGTATAAAAATGTCAGTTAGGATTGTGATTCTTTGAAGTATTTTATCAGAAAGGATTTATAGCATAGACCAGGTCTTTTAAATCAAGTGTTTAGCTTGAATACGTTAGATAGGCGCTGCTGAAAAATAGAGAAGATTGAAGGGGAACAGTTGCTTTCTGCTTTGATGTTATAGTTAGGATGGAATTAACAACTGTATTTTCAGGAACGGAGTCTGTTCTACAGGCTTGTTTGACTGAAGTCGTGTGTCAGGTTGAGGAGTGTAGTGTAGATCAGGAAGAAGTAGTGCCCGTCTGAAATTTGAGAAGCATGCCTCCTATTTAGTAAAAATAACTGGAAAATAGTCCTGTGATTTTTGTATCCCCAAACCAAATTGCTCTGTGATTTACTATCAAAATAGCTACCTGACTTTTCTTAAATATTTTAGAAATTGGTGTGGTAGTATTTTACTCCCACTTAAATAGGATGTTTTTTTCATAGATGCCCAATTTCTGATTCCCTCAGTAATGTAAAATTATAGGTTACTTTGGTTCCATAAGTGCTGCTTCTGGCTGGACTAGGGGATATTGGTGATACCTGTGTCTAAAAAGAAAGGTCTAACACAAGGCTTTGTGCTTTACAAACTTTTATCTACTACGGCTCATAGTGGTCACAGTCTCAGGAGCAGCGGGAAAAGAGCAGAGCTATGCTGACATCTAGAACCTTGAAGAATATTTTTAAACTTCCTTAGTATTTTTGATAGTGCTTGAAAAGTCTAATGTATTGATCAATAAGCTAGGTGCATCCTAGAAATGCAGCATTTTATCTGAGGCAACTAATTTTCCTCTGCTAACTTTGCAGGCAGATCTTGGATAGCATATAAAGCTCTTTGCTTCTGGAAAACATCATGTTTAAAAAAATACAAAGAAACATCTTTACAAAAATAGATTTTTATTATTACAATAATTTAAAAGAAGATTTATTTTATTAGTTCTCAACAAACAATATTGTAATAGGAATTATCAGTAATGGATCTATGGGAACAAGGATTATCATGGCTGTGTTTCCTAGTTCAGGTGGTAGGTCCACTTCATCTGTCTTCATTCTTAAAAGCTATCTTAAAATGACAGCAGAAGTATACTTTAGTATTTGAAGGAGGTAATTACTCAGTGAAACTTCCAAAGGTGAAAAGTGAGAAGGAATAATTCTTCAATCTGTGTTTGCTTTGAAAAGCTGAGCCCATACTCGAAGATCACCCAGCCAAAGGGGAGATGGCGAAGCACAGCGATCAGAGCCTAACGTTCTGCTGTGTACTGGCTTGGTCATTATCTGGGTTCCAGGTTATAAATGGCAACACATAAAAATATTCCCTGAATGGAGAAGCACTTCAGTTTGAGTGGACCCAATCTTGGAAGTACTTGTACATATTTATTGTCACAACACCTCAAATAAAACACACATTTGAACAAATGCCAGATCAATCCAGCAAACTGCAGCCTGTCCCTGCTTCAATCACAATAAATTAGTTTTGTTATTAATGAGAATAAGAAAGCACTTAGAATACTGTAACCTTCCCTATATTTAAAAAAAAATCCAGATCAAAACCATTGCATATTCTTACAATTTTTACAGCTCAGTTTCTAAAGCATTGTCTTAACAATAATGTGACTGAGCAAGTCTAATATAAATTGTTGTAAATCCTTAATCCTTAATTTGGAAGGCTTTAGATTCAAGGAGCATCTCTTAATTTTCTGCAATTATTGTTTGCATTAATCTGTTTTAAACAAAAATAAAAGTGCAATATATTAATAGTATCAAGTTATAATAGCTAACAATTTGAATTTCTGAAATTGACTAAGCCAATCCACCTGGGTACCTAATTACATACATACTTTTACTGTATCCCAAGTTACAAGGTTACAATAAAGTAATATAATTATCCCACAATATAAAAATTATTATGGATCCGAATCCTACAGGTATTTCATTTGGCCTACTAGGAGTTCCCAGATCCCTCAGAAATACAGGTGGTCAACTTCAGTACATTCATCCTTCATTCCTTGTTACTTCAGGATCAGGATACCTAGCAAATATTTTGGAAAGTAGCATTTGAGTACTCCTTAAGAGACCTTCACAGAGTCTGATTCTTCATCAGGAATGTAGCTAAAATTCAAAATCTGAGCTCTCCTGTGACTCAAGCTGAGTTCTCAGTGCTAAGACTTCAGAAATCTTTTTTTCCTCTTTCCCTTGATTAATTTTGCTGTCTGGAATACAAAACTTCATCATTGTGCTTATATGACTGCATTAAGCCTATTAAGTACAATTCAGTCATCTCTAAAACTGTTTCATCTATTGGAAAGTATAGATCTTCTCCAAATAAAATATTCTACATTGTAAGACAGAGCTGAAAACTATCTAATATATATCTTGCCCATAATCTCAAAATATAAAAGCCAAAGCAGTAAAAGGGTAGCAGCGAGTCTTTCATTCCATTCTTCCAAGCTGATACTCCCTCTGCACTTTTATTTTCTTCATTTAACTAAAGGTAAAGCTTTCCATAAAAGCAGCTAAATTCATTCATTAAATGATTGAGAACCCTTTTTGCTTGCTATGGGAATGGCAAGACCTAAGCGCTTGAGGTGATATACAATAAGGCAAAATAATGCTCACTGGATACTACACAGAGATTCCCCCACAAGATTCTGGATATCTATTTCTGAGAACTCTAAAAGTTTCTCTATCATATGATTTAATCCAGTGCAAATTTCAGGTTTAATCTCTGTGAACCTCTGCTGCATTCAGTCTCTGAGTAAGACTGACAGCTTTTTCTACCCTTCTATGAAAATAATCTGAAAATTGAGGACATTAAAGAAAGCGAAACCAGGTTCACCAGTATAGCAGAAGCTATTGTGTGTAGCAACTGCCCTAACTTTTCTTATCCTTTGTTTCCTGACAGGTTATTTTCTATTACATCTCGCTAAGCATTTTGAGTCATTTCATCTTTGCACATCACTCTTCAAACTATGGGAAGTAGAGACTCAGACAAAAGCTTTAGAACAATTTATATTTACCCTGGATCAGCAGCACTACCTGTCCCCCCTGCCCTTGATTGTAACGGTGTTGTCATTTTTGTCAGCAGCACAAGCAATTATGCAATACAGAAAATACCTGATGGGAGTATACTTACAGTTGCACAATTTGCAACAGACATAATCACTTTTTTTTTTGTTTTCTTTTTGCAGTGCTTTGTACCAGGTCTTCGTTAATCACTAGAGGACCTTGGCATTGCTGTGGTGAAATACCTTGTGTTGAGCACTCAGATATCAGTGAGAATCACAAGGAGGTGTTTTCTGTTTGCTGTCACCACTCAGTCTATCTTAAGTGCAGGGCACCAGCCTGACCTAGGAATCATTGCAGTCAGTGAACCTAAAGAAACTTACTGACTAGATATTATGATCCCGGCTTAAGGGATCCTAAGTGATTCCTTAAGTCTGACTTAAGGAAGCAGAGAGGCACTAAATAGTCATTGCAAGGCACCACTTGTCTTTTCTTTTTTCTTTCTTAAAAAAAAAAAAAAAAAAAAAAAAGCCTGCCCCAGTAAATTTCCCAAGACTAATAATACAGTTTTCATTTCACTACACAAATCTTGCACTAAAGCAGTTAGTGTGGAGACATATGTGGATTTCAAACCTGGGGCACTTCCATATTGCTAAAACTGTTTCTACCATATGAAGCAGTTGTGTAATTCATTTGAAAATTATAACTACTTTATGTCACAGTACCTATTTCTAGTGTCCCCTCTTTTCTTTCCTGCATTTCCATATTTAACTAAACATACCTCCTTCCCTGGGACTAGTCACTGGTACTACCACACCTGGTATGCCTTAAGTTGAAATGTTTCTTTAAAAATGAAGCCCTTTTTCTTTTCCCCATGCACTAATCTCCACTGAGGAAAAAAAGGTTCTTCACAAAAGCAGCTGAGGATAAAAACAGAGAATCAAAAAGCTCAAGTTTTAAGATGTGTCTGTGTTCACTGAGATAATAGTTCAGGAACAACTCAGCCTACAGTGTCTCTGATGACAGAATTTGTCCTTTTTCAAGGCTAATTCTCTTCATCTTGAATATTATTTGCTAAATATCATGGAAGAAAAATGTAATTTCATCTGTGATTTGTACTTGCAGGTTGAGTCTTGATGTACGGCACTTTGACAAAAGAGAAAATTATGGGGTAATAGAAAAGCAAGCTCTTCAGCATGTTAATCAGAATCAGTCTTCCTGTTAAATGCTTCCTCCTTCAGGTCTTGACAAGGTGATGGCTTTTGGAGAATGGAGGTTCTCAGTATCATCTGTGTGCTGGATACCATGGCTTCTGTCAATCACTTGTGAACTTGCTTTGCTTGCAGCAAACCTAACAGCTGATTATTCTGTCTGCTTCAGAGAGTCTGGCTCAACAGGCCTTTCCCCTCCTAAGCATATGTCATCTTCCCTAGATAATTAGATGGTACATATCCCTTCTGACCTTTTGCTTCAGCTAGCCACCATTCCTTATTGCCACTCAGGTCAGAAAACTGAAGTATCCTCACCCTCTGGTACTCCTCAAGACTGAGTTCTTGATCACTTCTAGCTTGAAATGCATAAACAGCATAGAAGATCTGAAAAATGAAAGCCATATAAACAAAAATCAGAATTGAAAAGTGTAGCCACATGTTACTGTGTAGCTGTGTGTCAGGAATTCTGCATACAGAAATGTCATAACATGTATAAGCCAGCGTTCAACTCCATGGCTTGCAATTTACAGACAGGGCCAAAATAAAAAGTAAAATTGAAGCATCTGCATGACAAACAAACCAATCTCCAAAACCTCCTTATCTTACAACACTGGTAAGGTTTTCAGCTCACACCAAGTGGCCATGGATTGGATGAAGAATTTTTCAGCAAGGTTTCCTCATGGAGAATCACCTCTCCTAAAGCTCCTGTACTCAAATGTGGCACACAGGTCACTTCTGTGGCTTGCTGATCAGCATCCTTGTCACAGCTTTCTTGTCACCAGTAAGTTGAAAAATCCCCCAAACTGAGCTGTTTTGCAAGTTTCTGCTCCATATGAGAACCTTGAGGCATACATGGGGTGGGATGATGCAAGAGTGTTTTCTGTGACATGGGACTGTAATTCAAATTTAACTGATTCTCTTTTCCTACCTCACAGATATTTAAGATTAGAGAATAACTAATTCCTATGTCACACTGACAGATTGGTGTCACTCTTTTCTGGTGTGAAAGGAAACCATTTAAATTACTAACAGTGTAATTTTAGATTTTAAATAGGAACAACAAGAAGACAGGCACAGTGTGTATCATACTTACCTGCTGATCATCCATACCCTGAAGAGCAGCAGTCCCTGTGCCATTAATTGCAGGATTTTCACAGAAGTGAAAAGGTGAGCTGCTGTCACTCTTCTTGTACCCTGGACTCCTTGTGCTGCTGTCAGTACGGGGCCGTGAAGAGACAAAGAGGCTAATGTCATCAAAATCATCGTCACCAAAGCCATTTTCTGCTACATCCTTCTGTGCTTTGGCTGGATTGTAAGGCTTCAGGAAGGAGGAATACACATACCCTGTGAAGACTAGAAACCAGAATAAAGGAACAGAAAATAAATAAACAGCAAAATGCTGCTAAAATAATTTCATAACCAACCATTTTATGCAGCTGTCAGTATGACAGAGGCAAACAGATGGGGCCAGAATGAAAAGAAATCAATATCCCAAAGGGAAGCTGTTATTGGGATATTTGTGCAGAGAACTTACTTCCTGTGTCAACAAGCCATCTGCTTGTGCTTCCAAAGGGATCCTTTTGCTTCACAACAGCCACCAGTTCTCCTTCATGCAAGTCAATATCGAATTCCTGCGCAGCGTTGCACTTGCGCTTAGCCTGGTACAGCGACTCGGTGCTGTACGTGGACAGCAGCTTGGACCTGTGCTCCTCTGTTTGGCGTGGGGACTCCAGCTGGAAACAAATAAATTATATTTGTCCTCAGTAATGCTGAGATCATTTCCAGATAAAAATCTGTGCGTGCTGCATGTGGAACTGACCCAGCATTTTTACACACAGACCAAGGAGTTACTTACACCGGGACCAAATCTTCTCTGCATATGCAGGAAGAACCTGTCCCACTGCTATATTAACAGGTGAGCAATAAAGGGCAGATTTTAAAGAAATGTAGGAATTTCACTAATTAAAGACCTCTTAGTCTGTCCTCTGCTCTCAAAGAGGTGGTGTTTTTTATGTGAACTCTCTCCTGCTTAATTGGTTTTCTGTAGCCATGACCTTTGTATTCCCATGTAAGTTCAAAAGAAAAGCATAATCCAAAAATGGGCTGAGGTGTGCTAAGGCCACATAACAACTTGCATGGTAAGGCTTTAGGCAAAAAAATCAGTGGTATGTATCCAAACTGGCTGCTTTTCATGTGGAATTACTGCTCTAAATGAGGGCAAGATGCCATCAAACCAAGGGTTTGGTTAGAGGACAGGGAGGGGAGTGCTGCACATCAATGGGATCTTAACATACCAAAAAGCAAAAGCACCTGGGCTTTCACTGGTGCTGAAAGGAATTCTACAACTGACCCCAACTTCTCCTATAAACCTGCACCGAAGTCCTTATTTTACTGTAAACTAAACACCTAAAACCTCCAGAAACATCTGATAAGATTGGGAATGCAGATTTTGTGGTGGATTTTCTGAATCTTCTGCTGTGGGTGTATATGTTTGTTCATATATGTGAACACCGGTACAAATAACCAGAGCTGAGAACAAGGAAAAATATTTTCTGAATTAGAAGACTAAGATGCACCATAAGAGTATGGTAACAAAAGAAGTTACCAAAATTTACATATGCCTTAGCCTTAACACATGCTTAAAGGCCTAAGAGCAATTAGAGGTAATTTCAAGTGGAGTTTCAAGATATTAACATGAAAAAAAGTGAAAAATCTTCAGAAGTTACTGGTCAATGAAAACTTCACTCCAATAACCTGATTCAGTGTCACAGTGGAGAGACAAAGCCCAAACCTTTACGTGGCATAAAAAGTAATTTGTTTCAAATGTGATCAAAAGAGGATGGCTCATACACAATTTGGATGTATGGTACTCACCAGAGAAAGAACAGGTTTCTTTTTTTCCAGGCTCAATTTTCTCTCAATAAAGATTGCACTGCTGTTTTCTTTTACAAAATTCAACTTGTGAACCTCCTCTATCAATTGATTCTGCACTTCACAGATGCTTGAGGAGGACAGCTGCAAACACAAATGTGGGTTAGATCTCGTAAAAAATGGTAGGGAGATTGGAGAGAGCAGATTTAATTTAATTTGCTGAGTACTAGGAGTCAGGAAATCTGACAAGTTATGCCTATTATCTGCAGAGACTGTAAGCAGTGCACTCTCTACGTATGAGATGTAAAGAGAAGAAAGGTCTTTGCTTAAAGAAAGTTTCTAATAGACTCTATTACATTTAAAAGACATAGCAATTGAAGTTAAATCATTAAAAATATTCTAAATTGTGATGAAAATGAAGAGCCTTGCATTTATGCTACTGAGCTACCTGCTTTCAGATGCAAATGGGCATCTCAGCAGCTATCAGAGTGGCCAATGTGCTGGAAGGCTTGGAGTAGTTTACTCCACAGCTGTGTGTTTGTGCATCTGAGAGCTGCCAACAGGTTAAAAATTGTTGGGTAACTGAGTCTCTGTCTGTGTCATTGGATAAGTGCTTTACATCTATGCCTAGTACCAAAAGCATTTGCTGATGTAAACAGGAAAAAAAGAAAAATAAGGTAATTTCATAGCCAGACCCTCACAGAAAACAAAACCCAATACAACAGCTTTCAACACATGAAAACATTAAATCACAGGAATGAAATTTCTTCATGCAGAAAAAGCCTTCATTTTCCCATTAAACACCGTAGCTTGTTTGCTTAATTTTTCATCTGCCCCTTACTATAATGTGCTGTGTTCCAGCCTTGATGGAAAGGAATACTGTAGAATTGCCTTACTAGAGTGTGTTTCCCAAGCAGCCTTGCTCTGTTCAGGTGAGTGGATTTGTATGTGTGGAAGGCATTGTTGCAGCCGTGTTTCTCAGGAGGTTCAAGTCCTCCAGGTGAGGCTATTCATTACTGCCAAGAGATAACTGCAGGAGTTTCTACATCATATTTGGGTTTTAAAGCAACTTGATTTTCATAAAAACTATTTCATTGGATCTCCTAACTTGTTTCTCTTTTGCAGTCATCTGTGACTCTGCAGTCTAGCACAAAGGAGGCATTCATGTACTTTCTTATAATTTCCTGTGTTTTCTGGGCTAGTCAGGGTACAGGCTAAGATATGCTAGCAGCTGCCTTCTTTTTGCTTCCCTGTAATATTCTTACCATTACTATCACTGCAACAGCAAGAACAGTTCCATTAGGATCATTCTTGATGGAAAGTTCAGGTCTAACAAAAGTTCAGAACAGAAGTTTCTCAAAACTCACTCCAGAGTGAACTTACTGTGGCCTTCAGTATGGAAAAGAGGCCTAGAGGAAAGCTGGAGAGGGACATTTTACAAGGGCATGTAGTAACAGGACAAGGAGGAATGGCTTTAAACTGAAAGAGAGCAGGTTTACACTGGTTTACTGTGACCCTGGTGAGACACTGAAATGGTTTCTGCAAGGAAACTGCGGGTTCCTTATCCCTGGAAGCTTTAAAGGTCAGATTGGATGGGGCTTTAAGAAACCTGGTCTAGTGGAAGGTGTCCCTATTAATGGCAGGGCAATTGGAACTAGATGGTCTTTAAAATGCCTTCCAACCAAACAATTTTGATTCTATGAACTTAATTGTACTAAGCTTGCAAAGGAAAATAACCCCAAATCTGACTGTGCTCATCAGAGCAAACAAAATCACAAAATCAGTAAATCAGTGTAGCTTTGTAGATATGTGTCCTACATAACTTTAGCCAAAGCATACAGAAAGAAGAAAAGAGAAGGCACAGCTACACCTGTTTCTAATGTACTTACTGGAACAGGCACCACAACAGCAGAGTTTGATTGAAGTGCTTCAAACATAATATTCTTGAGGAGGGTAATGAAGCAATGTAGACAGTTCAACACAATCTTTTTGGCTGCTGTGTTGAATACCTGAAGTTCTTCCACTAGTTGTGCATTTAGAGCCTCATAGTCTTTCTTTGCCAGGTCCAGTTCTTCTCCAGCTGACCTCTGAAGGTAGCTGTTATAGTCCAAAAACTTGTCATAGCGCTTCTGGATGAGCTTCTGAGGGCCTGGAAACAAGGCTTGCAGTGCTGAGAGAGGAGTCAAGACAAGCTTGTCCAGCTGAGCCATCTGGAAATATAAACCAGAAAGTATAAATTTTTCATTACCTTATTCATACAGTCCTTCAGATGCCACAAGGGGTTGAGCCTGATGACAGCCCATCAAGCAATCTGTTAATCACTCTTCACAAAACATTGCTGCCAGGGGCAGTTTCAAGCAGGGTCCAGCATGACTTAGAATCTCCTTCATAATGGGAGATGTTACTTTTTTAGATCTTAGTTTTTCAGTTTACCGTGTCTGCAAATGGCAGTGGTTCCTTGGAGGATGCAGCCTCAGGTACTGCCCCTAGGGAGCTGCCACTGGGGGAAAACAGCAAGGATTGACCAAGTGGTCAAATAAAACTGGTATTTCCTTAGCTGGAAGACCCACACCAATACAGAGTCTAAAGCCAATGAGGTCTTATTAAGTGGCAGCTTTGAATTCTCTCAAAGCTGCTTTTTTTTTCTTTTTTCTTTTTTTTTTTTTTCTTGCCTGGAAACAGCTGTAACTCAATTCCTGTTTAAGCAAACACAAACAATCATTTGATTTGATTAAATTAGGTTATGCTTGTTGGTTTTATCTCTAGTAATCAACAAAATTAGACACCTGGTAAAAAAACCAGTCTTCCTCAGACTTTTCCATTAGTCTCTAATTGTCTCATGGGATTAATATTGCATGAAATAAAATTTATTTTTGTAAGTCATTTGTTCAAATAAAGCATAGGCTTGTAGTGAGTGAAATTCATCATCATATTAAAGCTCTTGGACATTCTGTGTGAATTAAGTTGTTGGATTGGATGTGAGAATAAAAAAGCAGCTGCCTCTGCATTCTTGAAAACATACCAGAGGTGAAGACAGATCCATTTTAGCCCCAGAATTGCTCTCCAAGGCCAAGATGATCTACACTGGCTAAATAGCTCCTATTTTATTTCCACCTGAAAGACTGGGCTGTATTTAGTGAACTGATTTTTGATGCATTAAGAAAACAATTCTTCCAAACTGCTGGACCTAATTTCTTAAAAAGAGGCTATAGGGAATTTCTGACCTGAAATTTTTTCCAAAAAATCTAATGAGAGGGGAAGGTATACATTATTGTCAAATGCACCTCCACCTCTGAATTTTTCCAGTTTGAGCAGCTGTTTGAATAAGCAGCCTGTCCCATTTTGAAGAGACATTTAAGTATCTTATTATAGTGAGGCATTAGAGTTCATTTTAATTCTGAAAGCAGAAGACTAGTTGAAAAACTATTACTATTTTTTAAATTGCTTTATTAATTACTATAGGCTATATTTGGATTTTTCATGGTTTCTCTGTATGAAGGATTTGACAGCTCTATGTTAATATCTGGACTTGATGATCTGAGAAGCCTTTTTCCAGTTAATAAATCTAAGATTTTTACAGATCTGTGATTCCAAGAGCTAACAGTACATAAGCACACTATCAATCACAAAAGTGCTGGTACAAAAGTTGCAAGGTAACAAAAGCAGAAACAATCTGCTGCTCTTCTCTGAAGTTCATGTGAAACAAATACAGAAGTGTTTAGGTGATACAAATTCAACACAAAGATTTTAGTATAAACCCAGGAATTCAGCTTGACATGTTTGCTTTAGTTCTTCTAAGGAAAACACAACACATTTTTATTGTATTTTATCTTAGTTCTTACAGAAATTCAACCAAAACCCCCACTTATCTTTCCTAAGCTTTTTTTTTTGCCTCTTTTCTGTCCTAGTCTTCCTCACATACAGCTGTTTTCTCAGACATACAGATAGCTGTATAACACTGGACATTGCATTAACTTACAAAGTCTTCACACAGATTTGCAGTGTTGGTCTGTTTTTCTGAACAGTCATTGACTTCGTCATCTTTATCTTGCAGGATTTCCTGAAGCACAATTATATGCTGGGCAGCCAGATGTATAGAATCCTAAATGAAAAGATGGTAGGAAGATGAAACTATTACAATCCATTTTAATATGCTGCATTCACTCATGCAGCTACTCAATAATACTGATGGAATCAGAAATATTTTCCATCTCTGACACCAGTGTAGTTGTGCAGTTTCCAGTCATTTTGAGGTTGTTTAATGTGCTAATATTTTCCTTTTCTTTGTCTATTTTCAATGTAAACTACTTAAGAATCAAGCTGCTAATGTTCAGCTGAAAGAATTATGCCCTAAACTAATGAATATCCCTCTGGAATTCAGCTACTCTTCAGCAAGAAGCCAGCTTACCATGCATCCTCAAAAGTCTCTTTTGGGGGACTAAGTTGGACTACAGCGGTGTATTTCAGTTACTCAGAATTTAAATCTTAATGAAGTGTGGATCCATTTGGATAAGGAGCTGTCAGCACCACTCCAGGCACCAGCCCTCGTTGGCTGAGCTCCCTGGCCTTTCCCTGTTTGCAGAACCAAACACGGTGCGTTTGCCAAAAGCCCCGGCCAGCTGGTTATTGATCTTGCCTATCTCCCAAACAATCTCCCTGCCTGGCTGGGGCACACTTACACTTGGACAGGCCTCATGCCATCTGCAAAGCTGGCAAGTATTCCATGGGAGGGGCAGGTTGTTAAATCACAAGCCAACCTTCATCTCTGGAGAGGAGGGTTGAAGCAAAGACATTTTAGAGAATTCAAGCACTCTGTACATCTAATGCTAGCCCTCAACACAACCAAAACACGGAAAAAGGGAAGGAGTCCTTCCATCCAGGACTAAAATACATATCCAGGACGTGTATTTTAGGATGTTTTAATTCATGTGGCTGCAGCTCAGTTCTTCAATCTTTAATGAGAAGCAGTTAGTCCTCCACTGCAGCCAATGGGGGTGTCAGCTTCACACAGAGATTGAAAGTCCTGACTGTACCACCAGACAGAACCTTCTTCTCTGCACCTGTGGGTCTCCACAGAACCTGTTTCTGTCATGGGAAAAATGAAAGAGTGTGGGCTTCAAAACTTCTTTGCCATCGGTTCAGTAATGCGGTGACAGAACAGCTTATTTATTTAATATTCTGATACAGACAGCCATGCTTATAAATAATTTAGTTGTTGCCCAGCCAGTGGCAGAAATGTGTGTAAAATTGGTTATGGACAGAGTTTGTGACCACAGATTGCAAAAAGGCCTATACCCACCTGGAGATGTTGAGAACAGAGCGAAATGTTCTTCACACACAATTTCACAGTCTTCTCTAGACTTTGAAACAACTTTTCTTCCTTATTAAAAGTTCCATCTTTCACCTAAAATAGACATTTGCACTGTTATTTTGGCAGCCCAAAGGAGCCTGGCTAATGAAAGAAACATCCAGAGAGCTGCTAGAAAAATCCCTGAACTCCTCCCTTTGAAAACAGATCAACCCCTAATTCTCCCAAGCTCCAGCTGTAATTCAAGACAAGTCAAAACCGCTGGACAACACAGCAGAGAATTTCATTTTAAATCCTTGTGGGAGCAGGGAGTTGCTTTACTACAAGGCTGACAGAACGCTTCATTTTCATGTGTGCTGTTGCCCCACCTGAGGAAAGGACGGAGGAAAAGGTGGGGTGGGTGTTTCAGAGGGAAAGGTGGGATGGATATTTCAGAGGGAAAGGTGGGATGGGTGTTTCAGAGGAAAAGGTGGGATGGCTGTTCAGGAGGGAAAGGTGGGATGGCTGTTCAGGAGGGAAAGGTGGGATGTGTGTCTCGGAGCGGGGCCGCACCCGCGGCGCCGGGCGCTCTCCGCACGGCGGCTGTAGGTGGAGCTGTTATCCCAGCGCCGTGCCAGCCTTTCCTCTGGAAACGCCGGCAGCCGCCGATGGCCTCGGGAAACTTCTTTATGCCGGCTGGGAACACCCTGAAAACGCGGTCATTTCTGCCCGTCTCTTCCTGCGGGGGCTTCGGAAATCTCAAGTCACGTCTCAGTGGTTTTGCCGTGGGGGTGTCAGCCTGTTTCAAGACGTGAGTTGGGAACTTTCTCAGTCTAATTAAGCAGGAGAGACGGCTCAATCTCTAACAGATGCCTTCTGATACTAAAATGATCCTCAAATATTTAAAGCTTAATTAGAAACAAAACCAAGAAAATATAAACCAGAAGTTTCTAAAGAAAAAAAAAAAGGAAAAAAAAGAGGGAAAAGAAAAATCACATATCCTCTTAATCCCCTTTTCCTCTGATTTTATAGCATTGCTGGGTCTGTCACATTCTGAATACAAAAATTTCCACTGTATAAGTAAATGAACAGAAAAAAAAATATATGTGGGTGATTTGGATCAGAGAAAGAAGAGAAATACCGATAAAAAACAAACCAGAAAAAAATGGCATGTATCTTGTAAAGTCACATCTAGGAAGGCAAATGACCTTGTATAATCAGCCATCTCATGCAGTGAGGTGCACTGGATATCACTTTCAAGGTCATTTATAATTGATTTTCTTTGATATTTCGATTTAAGCTTTCCTGAAAATGTTTATCCTGATAGGTTTTGAACTGTAACTTTGAAATTATGAAGGAGGATTTTACTTTTGGCCGCCCAACACCCATCAGACTCATCACAGAGTTCTTTGTAGTTTTGATGGTTCCAGGCGTTTGCACATGTAGAGGCAAACCCTGTGGCCCTTCCTAATTAGAGGTATTGCTCATCTTCCTTGGTGGATTCCAAACCTTAATGCAACAACATGAGCAAGATGGACTGAACATGTTCTCAGCCTCAACGACAATTATTACCAGGGTATCTGCAAAATGCTGACCTCAGGCTGAGTTTCACAAAACTACCTCTCACTTCCTCTCTGCTGAAGACCAAAAGTTTGAGAAACTCTTGTGTGAAAAAGGAAAAGGTGGAGAACATATTACATTATTTTCTATTTCAATCACAAAGATCTTTCCTGTCTTCTGTGACAGTCAAAAAATGACACTATAAATTAGGCAGGAAAAAAAGCAGCACCACAAACTCCATTTCCAACACGTTTTGAAAAACACCCTGTGCAAAAGCAGAACTGAAGCTGTCAATGCAAATCTGCAGTTGGATGAGTAAGTACCTGAGGTTCTCCTCTCGTCAGTATTTTCAGATGGCTGGTGACCCTCTTTGATTTCTTGCTAATGGAGTGAATATTCAGTCGGGAAAGCTTTTCCTTAAGGGTTTCATCATCATCATTCTTCCTATACTTCAGCACTGCAGACAGAGAATTTCATTACATCAATTGTCTGTATTCGCAGGACTTTTCACAGGGACGGGCACACAAATATGAAACCATTTGAGAGCAGACACTTTCATGTCATTTAGGGTAATCTTATGTGAAAATGCTCAAGAGGAAAACCCCATTATCAACACTAACTTTGGGAATGGTGACATTAGGGTTTCCACCTGGAAAATCTAAAAAAAATATTGCTATTACTGCATCTTAATTATTATCAGTGTTTATAACTGCATTACAGACACTATAACATGAATTCTTTCCCTATTTTCATACTGGAGTTACCAGTCAGGTAGCATAGTTGGCTGAGGACAAGGGACATTAAAGCACTATTACCCTCTTGAAACTCAATGTATTACACAACTTGGGTGGCACCAACTAAAATTTATGTAGTGAAATATCTGAGCTGAAATATGTCTTGTAATGGCTACCTCAAACCTACAAAGAAAGAATTTCTGTGCTCTTTTCTTACCTAAATCTTTCCTCCTTTTAAGTTCATTGATGTTCATATTAATGTTTTTCATAGCAAAAAGGGCATCTTGTAGTGCTTCATGGTCAGGGTGAGAAGTAGGAGTTGAGTTCAAGAGCTCACGAAGTAACAAGGGATATTTCATCAACCGTTGCACTGGTTTGATCAATAAGGATCCCAGGTCCATTAGATTTGGCTTTCCTCTGTAATTTACACCAAAATAAATGTCAGAAAATTAGAAATTCCTTGAATTACAATTACCACTCAAGTCAAAAAATAAGATACATCTGTGAGAGAACAGGGGTGTTGTAAAGGAAACACTGTCACCCCCTCAATGAGAAATACACCCCAGGTCTCTGAATTTTCTGTTTTCAGAACTTAGCAGACATTAGCTCTGAAACAATCCCACTCAGTCTAAAGGTGCATATGGTATATAACTCACACATCACAACACTCAGGAAGGGAGATGTAGGTGGAAGAACAAATAACAGGAAGTTTGACAAATGCGTGTGAGCAGAGCTGTTACATCCTGCTCTGGTCCCTCAGGCTCAAAACTGCAACATCTCCATGCTGTGAGTAACTGGGATGCCAGTTCACAGTGCATCACTTCTCACAACACCCCTGACTTGGCACAGTGACCCTTAAGCTTTACAGCCTTTCACCTGTGGTTTTTCTTTGCTGGCTGCCAATCAGTTGTTTCTAATGATGCCTCAGCTTCCAAAGCTGGCCCTGGGGAAATGTTGAACACACAGAATATCCACACAGTCTTGATCCAACCTGCTGGAAGGCTCCTTTACATAAAGGCAAAGCAGGCAACTGGCCAGGGTGGCAGAAGGATGAGAGCAGGTCAGTCCCAACTTCCAGCATGGGCACAGGGTTGCTCTGTGGCTCTAGGGTCAATCCCCACTGGCTGGGCAGGGGCAGCAGAGCAGCATCCCCAGGCATTCAAATGGCTCAGACCATGAAGGTCCCCCCAAGCTCTTGTGCCCCAGCCAGCTGAACTCACTCCCTGCTTCAGACAAATGCCTTTGCTTTCACTCTCCAGGCTGGAATGGGAGAGGCTGTGCAGTTTGTGGGCTGTCACAACAGCATCAAAGGAATGTGGCTGGTAGAAATGTGGGGTCTCCCCAGAACGGGTAACAGCAGGTGGCCAAGACCAGGGCCAGCCACTGCTGAGGTTCCAGCAGCAGGACAGACACGTCCATGGCCTCCCCTCATGACAGCACACTCCTCAGCAAACCAGGCACAGCTCCAGCACCAGCTACCTGGCACCTCCCCACTGAAACTGAACATGAGCTGCTGGTGACAGTGTGCAAGGCAATAAAGCAGAGCAAGCTTTCCACTTGGATGCCCAAAAAGGCTCTTTTGGAGCAGAAAAGGTTTTCTGACATTAACTGTGCAAGAGTCAAGAGTAGACAAAGAAGGATTTCTGCATATGGAAAGATGAAATAACACAATGTAGAAGGAAGTACAAAAAATAGGGAACAGACACATGGTTTTGCAGGCTGACATCTATTGTTTTCTGCAACAGAAAGCATAAAAGAAAAAAACACTTCATTCCTACTTTTATATGTGTAAAAAGTACAAGAGCAAATCCTTACTTGCTGACTAATTAACTAACAATTTGAATGCCTTTGAGAAGAGACATCTGCATATTTAAACCATCTCTCTCAAACAGGCATTATCTGTAAAAAAGTTCTGCATGAAAAAAAATTAACAGTAGATGCCTTTTAAGGCTTCCTCATGTCCTGAAACATTCTCATCATTTCAATCCCCCTCATTTCCCCTGTATCTTACATTAAATAGAGGGCTGTTTTTCCTTCTTTCAGCTTCTGGCAGCAATAATGAAAAAAAAAATCTTAAATTGTTATTGTTTTCTCTGAAAAGCCCTATGAATGCAAATCTATAAAAGCTGCCTCATGAATGGAAAAATCTTCAACTGTCTTCTCTTTATATAGTTGCACTTTGGCCAGCTGCCCAAGTGATAAACAGCCCTCTGTTCGCTATCTGCATGACACAGTCTTGCAATATGGTGTGAGAGATAGCAGGTTTGTTATAAGATAATGGCTCCCTGGGGCACTAAATGCCACAAAGTTCGACTCATCTAATTCTCCCCAGCTAGATTAGCTGAGATAGCCACTGCCTGGACAGTTCCATTTGCAGTGCACCCTGTTAGGACCCACCGGCCGCTGGGCAGGACATGGCCTTGCCACACCATTCAAGCAGGAGAGTAACGTCTTGTGACATCTATTGTGCAGAAAATTAAGTTGATAATTCATTTGTGATGCCTCTTCAGCCTTCCTCCCATGTTATTTTGAATTTAGCAAGTATTCTAAGTCACATGTGACTGTACTAATCTCACAGCAAATTATTACCATTGCGCTGCAGTAAATGCAGCTGGCAAACTGCAGTACTGGCAAACTGCAGTGAGCTCCACGGCACAGCCTCCTTCCTGCCTCCCAACAAAACAAAGTCACTAATACAGACACATTCCCACTAGTTTAAAAAGCCAGTGGTGGTTTTTTAAAAGGCAGGGGAGGCAGGATTTAGTTTCATTTGCTCTCACTACAAGGCAGCTTGGTCCAGTGGCAAACATGACAGCCAGCGTGGTACAGCCGGGCTGAGGCTGGTGTGATTTGCAGCTGCCAATTCTGAGATGGTGAGCAGGAATCAGGCTGCAGCAGGACTCAGAATCTTGAGCTTCATGGTCCACTATGCATGGCTTTATTTTGGTACAAGACATGTAGGGCAAATAATTCACTGTGCCATAAGCCTCTCAAGCAAACCCAGGGAATTCACTGAGGCTGCACAGTTGTTTAGCCAAGCAGAATTTAACCTATTGAGCTGATAGCAAAGGGCAGCACTGTCTGGTATTTATGTAAGTGTTTTCTTGATCATGCTTGAATGAAAAGCAGTCTGGGAACAGCAATATCACAGACCATTTGGGGGGAGTTATGCTGTATTTTCCAGTTCAGGAGTAATCAGATTTTTGGGTGCAGTCCTGCCCAAGGGCTGTTACAACTCTGCAACTTCTGATTTGTAGGTGATGGGACTTCTTGTGTGCCCTGCCTGTGAGGTAGCCAAGCTCAGGGAGGGTCCCACAGCTAAACCTGCTCATTGCACTCTGCACAGCTTTGTAAGAGTCCTTTTGAACTCGGAAAGTGAGCTGTCTCCTACATTCCACTGGAAACTGTTTGAAGGAGAGGAGAAAAACAGACAGTCATATCTATTAGGGTTACACAAGGTAGAACAGCCAGTCTTGTGGGATTTCTGTATGTGTTGCTGCCTCACACGATCATATTGTGACCCTCTGGATATTTTGTATCTCTTGGAGCCACACTCCTCGTGGGACGGAAGTACACAGGAATATCCCATATCAAAACAAAATGCAGAGAAACAATTTCCTATCACAGACAAGAGCTTGAAACCCCCAAAAATAGAGTTTCAACATGCAAGTCTTTCAAAATGTATTTTATGCAGATCCTAGTTATAACATGCAATTGACTGACTGATTAACAAATTGTCTGACTTGACTTGAGGTCTGCTCCTCTTCTGCCACTATAGACCACACTTGCTCCTCCTTTCTCCTAACACTTTGTCTAGGGCTGTAATCTTTCTCTTCAGTTCAGACAACCCCTCCTCTGACCTCTCACTGCAGGTAACTACAGGCAGTGCTGCATTTCAATGGACCCAACATGCTGGATGTCCAGAAACTGCAGCTGTGATAAATTCTCCTTTACAGCTTTTCAAAGATGTCACATTTGGCACAGAAGTGCCTTAACCACAACTCATCAAAGGCTGGGGGAGTTTTCTGGCTAAGTTGCAATGAGCTTGTTCTTTTCTGCTGTTCTTCCAGCCACTGTTGGCAGAAGATCCTAAGGTGGGCTTCTCACATAGGGCTACTGAAGGGGTTGTCAGCTTAGAAATAGCTTTACCTGCAGGCCTGCCTGAATTGTAGCAGGAAATTGGATTTCAAAGACTGACACTATGCTGTTGACAAACACTCTTGCAAACCTCAGAGCATTCTGCGTATGTCCTGGAAAATTCTCCAGGTTATACTGACACAAAAGGCTTGTGTTCTTAAAATTTCCACATGTACAGCTTTAAACATACTAAAGATAAATCAAAGATATGTTAAAGATTATTTTACATGTAAAAAAAGGCATAGTACTTACTCTTCTTCATATCTCTTTCTGCAAAAGAGAAAAAAACAAAACATGCATTAGATTCCTCCTAAAAGGATTTCTACAGACCAGGAGATTCTCAGATACACTTCAGTGACACAGGGTAGCCATAACTGGCAAGCTAACTTAGGTTTATGGCTGCTGTGTGTCAGCAGAACTGCACAAAGCAGCCAGAGGGTACTGGTGAGTCTGACCCTATAACTTTTTGGATGGTCAGCCCCAAATGAGAAAGGATTGTTAGAAACCTGGCTTCGGCCGTGAGACCCAGCCTTGTCCTCACACTGTTAGAGAAGGAAGTTTGGATCACTCTGCAAACAATTGTAGGTAACATCAAGCCATTAATACAAAAAGTAAAGCTAAACATCATTCTTACACTTTACATGTATTTCTGTCTACTCTCTTTAAACAGAAATGTGCTTTTAAAAGAAAAAGAATATATTTCAGCATTTCAGGGTGTAAGTCAATGAAGCTGTCAAGTTTTTTGTAGACTAAACATCAACTGAAACTTCTCAGGAGTGGGATGGTGTTGATACATATACCAAAAGCATTAGGGACTTAAAATTGTAGTTTGCAAACTCGTGCATAGAATGTTTTCTTATGGTATGAATACACTCAAATGCAAGAGAACCAAACACCTCCATCTCTGCATCAGGCTTTCCTGACATCACATCCTTTTTTGACTGCCTGCACTCTTATCTCCTGGCCCACCAGTGCCTAGTTGAGCATCTGGAAGCTGCTGCTTTCATTGCTTCTGCACTGTCAGCATTTTGTGTGCTTGTGACATCCCTCTGCCCCTGTAATAGTTGACCAAGCTACTTCAGGCTGAAAGCTGAGCAGGTAGTTGCCACCATCCTTTCATTTTTACCAGCTGCATTCCTTTGGCTAGGGTAGCAAACAACATCCCCAGTTTGCATAATCACTGCTGAAACACAGGACTCTACAGAAATTGGATTTGCACATGTCTCCAATGCAGACACCTACATTTTGGGATGGATTTTTTCCTCTTCAGTCAAAAGGAACAGGAATCTCAACATAGCTAATTAAATCTGATTTGTCTGTACAGATGTGCAGAGTGCCACTCTCAAATTGTTCCTGATATAGAATTTGTTTTTCACATGTCAGATATTACTCAGTGGAGGAACAGAAGCCCCTACTAATGTCAGCTCATTTAAGATGTTTTAAAGTGGAACAATATTCTTTCCAAGGGAGAAGAAAAATATGTAACAAGTAAACATTTTTCAAAGATAGTCAGCACCAGCCCCTGCTTTGTTATGTCTCACAATGGAAAACAACCTGTAACTTATTTGGTAACAATCCTGCATAGTTTTCTTCCTAGGGCAAATATTCTCCAGTGGGTAGAAACAGTTTTAGATGACCACAATTCTGTATCTCAGGATGCACTTTCAGGTCTTAATACGTGAATTGACTGCAATCTTTAGGCACTGGGAAAAATCACAACATAATATACAAACACCAGTGCTTTTATTGTTGGTTCCTGTTTAAAGGCTAATCAGAAAGAACAAAACAAGGCTTCATTGTAAGGAAGTCCTTGTCACTTCCTGCTAGCAAAGTGTTGGCTCAGCACAAAATATCATTTCTCTTCACAAAGCCCAGCTGTGAATTTGGAACAGGAGCACCTCTTGCTGGCTCTGGAATTCAAGTGGCAACATCAACCCTGGGATGTACATGGATGTAATTTTTTATCTTTATTTCCTTCCATGTCCCCTTGCCTCAGTAGCATAAATAAATGAATGACAGTAGTGGCTTCTCTTGATTAGTCAGGAAAGATTATTTTAAGCATCAGCACCAAAACACTGACTTAGGGGTAATACCTGGCCATCCATTAGCCTGAAGGCCTGAGTTTATATGAAAATTTTTCTTTCAACTTCCAGAGTAGCTAAAACTTGAGAACCCTGCACCTATACTTTGTTATATATTTAGTAGCCAGACTTGTTGCACAAGATAAACTTCATTTTCAACATAATTTGTCTTCAAAGCAAACATTTCTCTTATAATATTATTAGCATTTTCCTTCACCATTCTTTCCAGATTTCACTTGGACATATTTCCCATCTCCTAAGTCTTAACAGATCTCTGCAGACCAATCACAAATTAGGGTGTGGTTGATATATCTGTTGCTGATGTACACTCCTTTATTTGTGATAACTTTATATCTCTCCTGCAAGTGTGCAGCATGGGCCATTCCTGGAGCTAGAGCCAGACCTCTGGTCTGAATGTGTGGCATGTTCCCTCCTAACACCTCTGTGGGTGCTTTTGGGAAAGTGAGGGGCAAGGGCATTTACGGGTGGGAAGAGAAGCGCTCTCCATGGAGTGGATGAGCTGGTCCCTGCCACTAGCTGCAGGAGGAAGCTGTGCTGGAAGACAGATGGATCCGGATCCATTATATGGCAACATCCCCAGTTCTCCACACATTTTCCAGAGGGGCTGGCATTGGAGCCAACGGCACAAAGCACCTCCCTCTGGTGGGAACTGGCAGCTTGCTCCACCACTGTTTCCTCTCAGATATCCCCTTCATGAGGAGTTGGGAACTACAGAGCAGCTCCAGATCCTGGGGCCTTGTAGCAGCAGCCCAGAACTGCCAGTGCACTTGAGTAGCTCCATAACAGGCTGTTCCAATTCAAGGAGCAGACTTGCTGAAGACAGGGGGCAGCAAGTTTCTGGGAGCTGGAAAAGGTGTTCCTAATAGGCTGTGATATGATGCAGCATTTTTTTTTTTGCCAGTATGGGGCACTGAAACTAAGGAAAGAGCAACCTTTCTTATGCTATTTTTGGCCATCTTAGAGAGAAAGAAATCTAATCATGGCCCCTGGCTTGTCATCTTTTCATGAAAGCAGCATTAGCCAGAGCTCCCAGCAAGCTTTATAAAACTCCGGATTTACAGGGGACCTTTCATCTACATCCATTTAAAATGTTCCCTGCCAGGCAACTGACTATGGACAGAAATCATCATTTGAAAAGATCTTACTTTAAGGACTGTACACAGTCTCTTAAATGCTGCTTCAGTTCTTCGTCCTTTTCATAGTATTCCAGCATGGTGTGTGCATCATCATGGTGATAGCAATAGATTTTATATGTGTCTTCTAGTGGGCCTTTAATCTGCAAGAACACTTCCCCTGTTAAGGAGAAAAACAAAGCATGTCAAGTCAGACAACAGCATCTCAGAAGGAGTTTTATTATTCCACCACATTAGCCGTGAGCTAAAAAGGCTGGCTTCCACTTTACTTCCCTTAGAAATGATCTTGCGTGTTTATGTGCATTATTTATTACATGTATTTCTCAGCTGCTCATCTTTGTCATAGCCAGGCACCATTATATCAGTGTTAATGCACAAAAATTCCCTCAGGGGAAAAGCATGAAATCTCTATACCTCACACCCCTTCAAACACAGCCTCCTAATTCACTGCCCCAGCTTAATGCCCCTTCATTGAAAAACACACAGGAGAGCTTAACTAATAAAGGGAGACTGTTTTTGTGTCATGGGCTGGCAGGAGGGATGAATGTGAGCCTGTTAGTTTTCCTTTTGACTTTTTTTCATGAATGTGAATTTAAATGGGTAATAACAGGAATAATGACTCTATCTTCCATTAGCCATTTCAATTTTATCTGTTTTGCAAAACCCTGAAATGGCAATTGTTATGACCTAGAACAGAGAATTTTCTCCACATGACAGAAGAAAAACCTCCAACCCTCCCCTACAGCCATTTTTATATCATATCTAGGTTTATATACAGCTGAAGACGGAGAACACTTCCATTTCCAGTCCTCCACACCACCATTTTCCCAGAAAGAAGAGTTGGGAATTTTAGAGGCACTAAAGTAGTCCTACACTCATTTCCCATTTACTTCTAGAGCCTAATTCTCTCAGCCTAAAACTCTTGTGTTTGATTCTGTGTATGTAAGAAATCTGAGCAGGGACAGCATGCTTCACCTCTTCTGCTAAGATATTAGTTCAATTCTTACACACTTACGCAGCAGCCCCCGATCAGCATGTTTGGAAATGCACATAATAAACAACAGCAATGCTGAAAACTCCTGCAGGGCATTTACTGAAAATTATATCTATGTGGCAACCAGTCCAAATAGATGTTTATAAACATTCCTGTTGAGTTACAGCAATGATTATTAAAGCTAAAAGCTGAACACTGCATTAATTGGGAGCTCTCTATTCATTCACAGAGCGAGCACTGAGCTATCAGGCATCCTGCATGTTTCATCCTGACCGGAGTGTGCTGTTCCATAATACATTGCATTGAACTGCTCCATCTTAAAGTGAAAAATGATACAGTTACCACAGTAACACAGCCCTGGGTTTTCTCCCCTAGCAGAGAAGGTTAACTGGGCTGTCTAATGCACATTGTTTTCAGGGTGCAAATAAGGGAAAAGACAATGAGGAGCTAAGACCACCACAGTACATTTTAGTTACTGTAAGGGCACCAGCATCCTATAGTTAAATGCTCTTTAGCTGTCTTCTCTGCCTTGTGCTTACTGCTAATGCTGATGGCTAACAATGCACATTACATCCTGGCTTTCCCATGAACTCTATGCAGGTCTTTATTAGCCAACAACCTAAGGGGAAACCTTAACAAGCCTTAACCTTGATCCTGCCTGCTTGGCACCTGATTCTAGAGATCATGAGCTCTCACGATTTTCACTAATATTAAGCAGAGCTCCAAGTGCTTAGCATGGTCTGTATTATGCTAAGCCCTCAAGTGAGGTCACGTAGCCTTACAGCTCATTTCAGCATATACTACAGCCTGAAAATTAGCTTCTCCAGGAGGAAAGTGCTGGGCAAGTTCTGCTCACTGATGTATTGTTGCACAGTGACAGATACTGCCATTGATGCTCAATGATGAAAAAATCATGTGATTTCATGAACAGGGCCTTTTAACAGCAGCTGGATCTCTAAAACCTAAATCCTGTCTTGGTTCTGAGCTGTACAGATCAAATCAGATGAGTTTTGGGCATATCACTGTGGGAGCTTGCTTTATGGACCAAAACCACATTGTATTTGGTACAGCTTTAAAAATACTCTGAGAGATGCAAATCTCCTTGATGCTTCTTCTGGAGTATGTTGGTCATCAGTCTCAAAGAGAAATTCCTAGGAGGATGGGTTGAGTAATGAAACAGTGAATTTTCTCCCTGTTGCTCTCAGTGGTGTTCCAGTGCGGACAGCAGTAGGAGAGGGAGGAAGGAGTCTAATGGCTAGAATTAAGTCTTCATATTCCTCCATATACAGAGAAATATGAAGAATATGTATCCAGAACAGAGAGGAGAAAAAACATCAGGAAATAACTACAAAACATATTTAACCTATTTTAGCTCAGACTAGGAGATGGGTTTTGAAACCAATCACTCATTAGTCCTTATCTCCCAGGCCTTGGCTGTGTGGTGGAGCAGCCACAGTGACACAAACTGGATCCCTTTGAGGATGATAATTACCAAAAGACACACTCCAAGGGCACATCTTATTCAGTCCAACCAAAAGGGGCATGTCCATCCACAAGCATAGGCTACAGCCAAGCTGAAGTAAGAGCTCTTAAAATGTGTAGTATGGATACGATCTCCTTAGCAGAAACTCTCACTATGCAAGTCTGCTCCTATTGGACATTACCACTTGTTGATTTGGACAGAGCATAAAGTGTGGAGAACATAGACTAAAATAAGACATGAATATGAGCAACCACATTGTTTTGCTTTCAAAGCAGTGAATTGTCACTTTTTTTTGAACTTCACCATGACTGGGTTGCCTTCCAAAGTAAGATGCTTCAATGCAAGATTTTTAAATACATTAAACATGACAGAGTATGATGAGTATAGTTTTTCTGTAGACTGGCTTCAACAACTTTTACACTGAAGATCCTGAAAACAAAATTACTACTTTGATGGACTTTCAGAGGACAATAAATCTAGTAATTTACTTCTTATAGTGATGCAATTATTCTCCCTATTTTTGACTCAGCCTTCAGAAGAATGTCTCACACCTTACTTGACAACCTTTTTCCTGTCATAAGTTAGCCAACTCTGATCAATGATCCCCTGCATTTTCATGGTTCTTTGTCTGATTCTGGAGAAATCCCTAATAGGTAGATGAAATTGTTTGTCTTTACTTCTGAATGTGGCAGGGAGCTAATAGCATGATTCTCTTGGCTGTGAGAAAGGCTCTTCCTGCTAGAATAGAACATTGCTTATTAAGAGTATGACTCATCATGATGCACTTTTACTGAAATAGTGCCAAACAACACAGACGCATCAAACTACGTTAAGCTGTTGCCTTGGCAAACCAGATTGAGACGTGTTAGGATTAATACTTTTCCCAAGCCTCTTATGCTTTAATATCCTGTTTCTTAGTAAAGTGGCAACTGGTATTTTTTACCCAATTATTTGAGAGAAGAGGGGGACTTTTTATAAGGTGGTACTTATGGTATGTGGTCAGGTTAGGAAAGAAAGAACCTCTCTTGACCTCTGAATCACAGCTGGAAGTTTTTTAAACAGAACTGTTTAATTTTTTAAACTAAACAGTCTGGCTTTGCACTGAAGCAAATTCAGAATTCTCACCTGATCCCTTAAGGTAGCTCACCCTAAGGTGCCTCTGCCCTGACAAAGCAGTCATAGGAGAACTGATGTGTGCTGGTAGCTTCTTAAATATCTCCAGCTGTGCCAGAATGTCACGTGAATCACAGCCTTCATGACCCAACCTGCAGAACTTCTGACTGTTGTGACATATCCAGGGCAAACCTATTTGCTGAAAAAGCCTGTAATCCCCACAGACATTCCCACACAGAATCCCACAAACTTCAGATTCATTACATCTTTTTCTACTGTCCATGTCCCTGTCAAGCACATTTACCACCTCTTACAGGAACTGTATCACCAGTAGATACATGTTTAGACTGTTTGGGGTGGGTTGGGATTTGACATGCTTGTTATTCCAAACATTTTTAATGCTTTTCGTGAATGGCACAACTCTGAGTATGCAAAATAAGAGTTTGAGTCAGCACAAGTGGATTTATGTAGGCAATATCAAACTAGATGAAACATATCTTAGCAGTAAGTTGTATAACTCAGTGCAACAGGTTTTACTCATTCTAAACCCATTTTCTCTTTCCTTCCTTCCCCTCAGCATTCAGATGGATAAAAAAAAAAAGGCATCATAATCATACAAGTACAGTACAGCAACTGGACAGGTTTCACATGTCATTTTTCCTGTGTCATTTTGGACAGCTTCTAGCATGCCAGCTCTGAGAGGGGTACTAGCTAAGTCTGATGAGTAGAGGACAGGAGAGTGTTGTGTTTATTCTTTCACGTAGCTTTGTAGAACTCAAGAGGACAGTAAACATACCGATTATTTGCATGGGTGGTTCCACATCTGTTGTGGCTTCTTCCAACAATGACAGCAGCTTGGCTGATAGCTGATGGACCAATTCAATGTTGCTAAACAAGCCATCCACGTCAAAGCGAGCAATCTAATGGAATACAAATATTAAGCAGCTACTGACAAAGGATAAAGAAGGACGTTGTGTATTACACAGCTTCTCTTGCTATGCCCTGAGTGTTCAACACTCCAGGAAGCACCATTTCTGCAAAACCTCATATAAATATCCTCCTTTTGACTTCAAGGACGCATACACAGTTTTCACATTATTATAATATGGTTGATGCAGTTGACAAAGTGTATATTATCAAGTGTTTTTAACCTTATTTTGAACTATCCCTAATTTTAAATTGTTTACCTAGGAAGGAAATAAATATTATCATCTGAATAAAGAAAAGATCCCTAGCTGGCTTTGAAATGTTTGTTTACTTTCCCACTGGGGAAAACAATAGTTGACAGTGGGTTTGATTCCCTGATTACCTCTCACTACATACCTCTCACTATTATCAGAGGCCATTACATAAACGGAGAGCTTGGCACTCTGGTGCCAGCTACCAGGTACAAAGACTTCTAGATAGCTGGTGCCATTTTAAGTTAGTTGTCCTATAAATCCAAAGTCAAGTCATATAACTTCCACTAAAAGAAACACATTTCTAATTTAGGATAATAATACAACCTAAAGTACTTCTTACAGAGCCTGGGCATACAACATGGATTTCAGTGAATTGTATCAATTTCTACCAACAGAAATTTTGATTCTGTGTCCCTCCTCATCTTGCAGGAAGTAAAAGATTTCCAGGACATGTACTTTTCATGGCACAGCAGGGCAATAGTTACTATTTGGGGATCATTGGAGATAACCAGTGGTAATGTGCTCATACTGAGAACAAAAATGAGACAATTTCATCACCCATATCAATACTCTCTGAACCTACCTCTCCATTTGGAAGAGAATTGCTGATTTACATAGCAGCTTACCAGATGCCAGGAGGATCAAATTGCATGCTATTGCAACAAAATCAGAAATATGCTTTCAATACTGATGCAGTTAATTTCTTTATAAGCATTATAGGGGCTAAAACATGTTTTATCCATTTGGAAATATGAAACAGATTCATTGCCTAGACCAATTTTCTAAACACATTATAAACTTTCAATATGGTAGTTTATTGGACAACTAGCATTAAAAACATATAACATTCCTGAAAGCCTTTCAAAAATGCAGAGGTTATTAGATTAGGACAGTTATAATCTCTAAATTACTTTTCCTGTATACATCTAGCACAGGACTTCTGACCTCCTCCCTGGCATGTCTACATAGTATTTGGAGCTATATCATGCATGGACACTTCCACACATTAACACAGTGACAAAGGACAGAATCAAAAAGAATATTTTCAGTTGGGTGAAAAAGAGTGATGGAATACAGTACATTTGTCAAAAATTTCAGCCAGTTCAACCAGGGAATGCTCTTGCTCAGTGCTGGTCAGGCTGGAGAGGAAGTCAAGCAGAGACTACTTCTAAGTGGATGAACGAGTGAGGGAGAAAGAAGTCAAGAACTCCTTAAAGTTATGTCAGCACATAACTTCAGCTCTTCTGAAAATGGGTTGGAACAAATTCTGACAGATTTTCAGAAAAGCAAAAATGTCCTGCAGCAGTTTTAGCAGCACAGGTTAAGAGGCACTGCCAACATCACCTAAAGACACTTTGGCATCTGCACCTCTATTTTGTCACCCTTCTAATACAAAACCCTACATAAAGATTATGTGGGTTAAGGTCTGTTTAAAATTGTTTTTATTCTATTTCTTCAGCAGATAACATTTGTGCAGCCTCTGTGGATGCTATGTTTCAGGCCTCACAGACACAAGTCTTTCTCTGGACAAGCTCCTCTATTTCCAGCACCATTTTTCTACAAATTGAAATATTGTTGAGGAAAAGGTGTTCTTTGAAGTCTCAACTGAAAAAGAAAATAGGTATCATTGGCCTAATAAGGTCTTTCCCATGAAAGGTAGTTTATGAGCCTTCTTTCTTAAATGTACCTCTTTTGTGTGGAATACAAATATATCAAGTCCTCACTGGCCTGTCAAGCATGGTATTTATCCACCACAGCTGTCTGAAAGGATAGATAAAGTTATCTTAACAATTGAATTTAGCCTTGATGCAGATGTTCATGCCATTCCAGTCTCTACTGTGGAAAAAATCTTTGCTTTGGAGTTACCAGTAAACATCTGCTGTGGCATGGTAACAAGGGTTATAACTACAGAGCAAAAGGGAGAGCTGGAAGCTGCTATAAGCAGGGCTATAATATCCAAGCTGACCTCTGGACAAGTACCTCGATGCAGGCTTTATGCAAGTGCAGCACAAGTGGTCAGGAGCATATCTGACCTTCCACGCTCCTCACCAGAGCCCTGACACATCACGTCCCAGAGTGCTGGCTCCAGACCCTCTCCCAGCACCACGTCACTCTTGTGCTGACACTTGTGCTTGCATGGAGGTTATCTGCAAGCAGAACATGGCTGAGCTGAGACCTCGGCATCACTGCCTCATTCTCCTCCCCCAGCACTCACCTGCATGTTTCTCAGGGGCTGAATCACTTCCTTGGTGCAGAGATCCAGGTCACTTATGTAGTCTTTCTCTGTCTGCAAGAGTTCTGCGATGATTTTCACCCTTCTGGCCATCATGCGTCTGCTGACTTCTTCTTCTTCTTCTTCTTCTTTGTCCTCCTGCAGTGGGGTGGCAGGGGTTGAGGACACTGCCTGTGGAGCCATTTTTTCTGGTAAAAAAAGGAAGAGATTTGTGAGGAGTGTCATAATTCCACATGCTCACCCAGCTTGCCCTGCATGACCACGGCTAGTGGACAAGCAGGCAAAGAGGAAAAGAAGCATAAGAAATGGCAAACCCAAATCAGGCTGAGTCTCATCCCATCTCCTTCTTCTAAAAGTGGACAGGGGTATGCCAAAGCAACTCATCCATTTGGTATCAAGGGGATAACCCATCACCAGCTCCCCTGGTTTAGATGTTTGGTATCGGGCAGAAATTTTCTATGGAGCATGGGAGAGTCTAATTCTTGTCACACTGAAATTCAAGGATAGCTGATGCCCTGCTACTCCTTAGAAAGCAGTCATGGTCTGACTTCTATTATGATTTGGAGGATGGAAAAAAATGTGCTCCTGTGAAAGAAAAAGGCTGTTTACCATAAAATCTTCACAATAATAACCTTTGTACAATGTAACTTTGAGTCTATTCATGGGAAATTGAGGACTGCAAGTACTGGATGACAAACTTTCAAGTGAAGACAATGTTACTAACAATGATGATGAATCCTCCAGCTCTGTTTAAAAATATTTTTTTGAAAGAGACAAAGGAATTCAAGGAGAATATGAGAAAACCTTTAAGGATCAATAACAACTGTTTCTTGGAACAACAGAGATTATTTGGGTTGGAACATTCTTCACTGTTTTTCAGTACTTACCACCTAGGATATCTATTTTGTTTCAAATACATGAAAATGCAAATGACTCTTCTACAGATGGGTAATTTATGTACATTACAGGACATGCACACAAACTACTTATCTGTAAGGATGGTCTTCCCACTTGCTGATCTGCAAGCCTGCCTGCAGAGATCCATGTCAGTTCTAAAAAGGGCACTGACAATTCCTATTTTTCATTAAGAAACACACACACAAAACCCAAAAACAAAACAAAACAAAACAAAAAACAAAACAAAACAAAACAAAAAAAAAATGCAAGTCAAATATTTCAGAGGCTATTCTGGTGTTTTTCTGCTAGCCACAAGATGGTGCAGAGTACCAACAAAGATGGACATATCATTAGCCTGCTCAAGTCTGCATCACTCAGGCTGAGCTTTGACAGCCCCAGCTTTTATTGCTCAGCAGCAAAGGCTGGGAATCTTTGCTGATGGTCAGACTGCTACACCTTCATGTCAGCTTCTTGTACAGACTGTACTGAAGGAGGTAATAGAAAGCAGTATCAGGAGCTTTGCTCACTGATTATATTGCAGTTATTTGAATTTATTGTCAATGGTAAGGTCATGAGCGCTCCAGTGAGCATCAAACAGCACAACTCACCCCTACAACACCAGCCAAGGGGGTAGAAGATAGCCCACAGCTGGACTTTTGGGAGCCAAGCAGCATTCAGGACAGAGAGATTTGAGCCATCTTCCAACAAGAGGTGCAAAATATGATAAATCCAATATATTATCTTTGCCCATCCCTTGTACAATTATGCTGGCCACTGATATTCAGAAAGGACAGGTTTTTATTAATGAATCTTGCACCAGGTATTCAAGTGAGACTGATATGACCACAGATAGTTTAAAATAGCTGCTTTTGGGATGGCATGTCTGTCTCTGCACCACTAGTTTTAAACAGTGAGGACCAAGAACGTAAACAGATCTGGGTGGGGGAATGGAAAGCAGAGGAGTAGGGGAGCTGTTTTCTCAAACTTTTTTGTATTTTGATACACTTTTCAGCTTGGAGTTTTTAGCCTTGAAGTTTGTGTATAACACAGGCATGAACATTTTGTCCTCAAGTTTGTACAGACACAATGAAACAGAAACATGAAGAGAATGTCTTCCCTCTGCAAGGCCTTGGCTATCAAAAGAATTTTAGGCTTAACCTTGCACTGATGTGTTTGTGCTGGTATGATTGCACGAACTGCACAAGAGTTTGCACTCCTGCAGAGTTCATCCACCAAAGGTGCTGTGTGCTGAATATTATAGATTCTGCCCTTTAGTGAGAAGGAGAGCAAAACTGGTACCAGTATCACTTCACAACTCCCTTGGAGAAATTTACTGCTAGGGTTGCAGAACGGGATCACCTTGCCTGCTGCTGGCATGCTAAAGCAGCAGGTACTTTTTTGTCTAAAAACTTACAGTATGTAACCACATTTGTAAATTCACAAGGAACAATGAACAATTCATTTCTATTTCACTTTTGTACCAAAATCAGGATTTTTCTTGAGATTGGGTGTGAAACTGTTTGCATGCATGTAACTGTGCATGAAGAGTTCAGGGCAGCTCCTGAGAAAGCACAGAGAGGAAGATCTCAGAAGTGTAGTTTTGTCTTAGACACAGATGTTATGATATCAGATGGAATTTTAAGGTAAACACAAGATGCTGTACAAAAAACTTTCTAATCTTTTATACTGGTGGCAGAGGAGGCCATTATATGAGCAAAATAAAGCCACTGTATTTCACTTCAGGCTGCAAGTCATAATCCCTCGAGAGACTGCTCTTTCAGTTTGTGTCATTAGATAGCCCTGATCAAATTTGATTCTTGAATTATGTCAGAACTCATCTATAATCATTATTGCATGATACATAATAATGCCAGGAAAGAAAAATTATTCTCAACAGGAAGAAGCAATCATGAGAAGTATCAGTTAGATGCTGTTTCCTTATAGAAAACATGTTTTTTAATAAATGTTTCCTTTAGTTAAATGTAATAAAATTTTTCATTTTCACTCAATATGTTCACTTTTTCATTTCAGGCATATCTGTCTCTATAGGATGCAATAGCAAGATTTTGAAGTGATGATTACAGCCAAAATGTATGATTTCATGTTCAGCTGATTGCTTTTGACCAGTTTGAGAACATTAGTAGTTTGCTGAAATCCTTGTGGAGTAAGTGCAAGTTTAATGATTGCACAAACAGTGAGTGCATATCTGGAATATAATCAGACTCATTTCTACCTGGCAATGTGTACTAGCCCTGGAACAGCTGAAGAGAGGATTAGCAGGAAAAGACATCGCTGAGGATTAACTGCTACAGTAAGAATTTGACTCATTTGTCCTCAGAGATACCAGGTATAGAAAAATTCTAAAATAGTCTGTTTAATAGATTATTAAACTGTTATGTCTTAAGCCCAGTTTACAATAAACTAACTGCTACTTTTACTAGACATAAGAATAAAAAGTAGAAGGCAATACTTGTAATTAATGCTTTTGTGATGTCAGCTATCTGCAGGAGTTGCCTTTCTAGAGGACATTCCTTTGGCGATTACTTACGTTTTTCAACTGTGTATTGAAATACATGACTGTAGTTGCATGAAACAAGAGGTTCATTATGTGATGACAAGGACAAAAGCTACAAAAGCAGATTCTTGCAAGTGTGAAGTATAAAGATGTCCCCCAGATGGAGACATCCCACAGTGTGGTGAGGGCATGGAGGAACAGAGCTTGCAATGTGCAAATGCAGCAGCTCTCTTCTAGACCCAGGGGAGGTACTGGGGGACTGTTCCAATCTACTAAGAGGGAGGAGAGGCAGGTTTGCCTCAATCCACAACTGCAGAAAGGAACCAGGTGCTAAACCTGAAAGTGAGATTAAAACACAAACGAGGTTAAGTGTTGGGATCCAGAGTGATAATGTGATTTTTTTTTCATAGAAGAAGAAAGAAAGAGAGAAAAGTCAGAAAAGTAGGAAAATGCCTACTTATAATAATTACAAGAAGCACAGGAAAGGGGTTACCACCACCATGGGTCCAGCGCTGGCCTGCAGAGTGCGATGGGGAAGATCTGCGCGGGTGCAGTGGGTCTATCTCCGGTGAAGTCTCTCCAAGAGCAGCCCAGTGACCCAGTGAAGGAGCAGCACCACAGCAGCAGGACCAGAGAGGGATGGGGAGCATGGGCAGCTTCATTGGAGCAGCCAGGACCGCGAAGGACAGCGCAGACAGCAAGGATTCCAGCACTGTGTGGATTTTTGCAGCGCAGCCCCCCCAGTGACAGTTTAGGCGTTTGTGTTTAGAGGGTTTTGAGAGCAGCAATCCTCACGTCCACTTCATGAAATTCATTGGCTGGCTCCTTGGTGTATCAAAAAGTTTGCTGCTTGCTTGCTAAATGTATCAAAAATTTGTTGCTCACTGCTCTGGTGTATCAAAAGTCTGCTGCTTGCTTAATGTATCAACTAAAAGCTCTATGAATAACTTTCAGCAGGATGCCTCATTTTCTAAAATAAAGCAGTTTCTAGCGGTTTGTTTTAAAGGTAACTCAATACTTTAATTTTTAAACCTTAATCTTCAAAGAGGTAATGGAGAAACACTCCTTACATTTTACTCATTCAGTACAGGGACCCACAGCAAGCGAACGGAGGAGCAGCCATAACAGGCCTCCAAGATCTCTGTGCACAAATCTCCCTGTTTTTCATGTCTAGAGAGTGAGCATCTCCAACAGGTCGATTCTAGCCATCCTTCCTCCCAGGTAAGATGCTCTGATTGGATATTATGTTTGCTCTTGGTGTGGGGACCTAAATTTCTCCCCATCCAGTGCTTCCCATGTGGAACCAAAGGAACTACCACAGAATATAGGAACAAGTACAGTGATGCTGGGGTGTGGAGTGAGTTACAGACCTTTTTGTTATATAGGCAGCATTTGAAAGATGCCAAAGGAATGCGAGTTCTGCACTCACACTGCGCAGATATAAGGATTTTGCCTGGCACAAGGGACTGGTGAAGGCATAAGTTATCAAGGTATAACAAACAAATTACAGAATTACTCTGTTTCCACATGTTAAGCATGAGTTTTTTATCACCCTGGATAAACTATTCCTCTGTGAAAGCAAGTCCTCAGATAGCCTTTACCCTCAGATAACCTAGCAATTACACAAGGGAATGTACACCAACTTTTATCAGCTGGATTTGGGAATGAAATGCAGACAGCCAAGTCCAGAGACTGCCGCCGTGGCAGCTTTCCTCTCCCTCCTCATGCTGTCGCTCTGGCTCTGTTCTCTACACGCCTTCATCCACTGCAGGAGCAGTGGAAGGCTGGGAAGGCTGCAGGGCACTGAGACACTGGGATCCATAGAAGTGAGGGAGACTGAAACAGGACAAGCAGTGGGGAAAGATGGAGTGTGACTATGTGCAGAGGAAGTGCATCACATTAGATAACACACCAGAGTTTTATTCCAGATGCCCCTCCCTTTGTGAGGGACTACATGGGGTGTCCTTACAGTTCCCACCAGAGTTCTTACAGTGCAACAATACAGTGCAACAATACAGTGCAAACATGGTGCAGATTAGGCCACTGAAGACTAACTTGGGCATTGAAATAGAAAAGTATTGGGAGGGGCTTGAGGAAAACCTTTTTTTTTTCTTTTATTGAGAGGCTCAATAAAAGAAAAACAGCAGCATTGTACATGAGCAGGTTTGCCGTGCAGAGGCTGTGAGCATCACGTGCAAAAAGCCCCTTTTCTGAACCCAGGAAGAAAACACTGCAGGACCAGAGTGACCTTGCACCCGTATTCCTGGGCAACAGGTTTGCTTATAAAATCTGCATCAGAGACTTCTGTGCAATTAGGTCATTCAATCTTTGATCATTTTTCTGTTCCATAAGGTACAGAGAATATTTACATTCAACGTGCAAGTTCTTTCTTCAATTCCTTGACAGCAGACCACTCTAATTATGTGTGTGCTGACAGGATTACAGAGAGCTCCCATGTGACCGTGGTGGAGGGAAGAAAGCTTATCATCAGGTGACAGAAGAATGCCCTTATTGTTAGCTCCAATACTTACAAATAAACCTTCCCAGGGTGTCACATACAGGTATAAATACACCATCCCTGTGGCACTGAGCTAATATGTTAATAGAGCAGGAATTTGGGAAGGGCTGTACCTGAACCACTTCCTCCAGAACACAAGCACACAAGATTTGGCATGGATTAGCTGTATGAACTGGGGCCCACAATGCAAAGTATCCCAATTAATAAAATGTTTGTTAATATGCTCAGAGAAGGATCCATAACCCCCCTTGTGTCCCAGTCTTCCCTTGGGCTGCAGTTCCCAGTTCCATTCCTGGGAACTCCTTAGAGGTAGCTCCTAAGAGTCCTCAGCCCCACAGCAAGGCTTGGTTGTGCTAAGTGCTGTGCAAACACTGCGGCATAAAATGGATTCTGCTCTGAAAAGATGAGCTCGCTTCCCAGCCTGACAGACAATAAGTTCAAGGAACAACTCCAGTTTTATTGCAGCACAAGATAACAGAATCAGATCCCCAGAGCCTAAATTTGCATGGAAAAAATAGAAGTATTTGTTAGATCATCACTCCTCATCACAGGGCACAGAGGGGAGAATTTTCATCGAGCCATCTCCTGCACATCAGAAAATAACCTGAAATTTTACTCCTTACTGTACTTTAGCAAGCCAGCAGCACCACGGATCAATACATTCTGCAGTGAAATAAGATATCATCTGCATTGTAATCCATAGAAAGTTAGCACAAAGTAAATAAGGAACTGAGGAGTGGCACAGAGGATCTTTACACCTGGTAGGAGGTGCAAGAAGCTGACAGCATGGGCAGCCCATGCAGGAAGGAGCGGTGTGCTCTGCAAGCAGGGAGGAGGATGGGATGGAGAAAGGTGCCCTGCTTGAGATGAAGCAACGCTGGATGAGTTGCCTCTGACTGGGCTTTTGTACAACAAGAGATAGCAGCTTTCCCAGAATTTGTATAATTTTGCTGGTTTCTGCATCATTACTAGTGTTAGTTATTTTTCATAACTACATTAGACAGAGAAAACACACAGCATTCAGGGTTCAGACATGAGCTCTGAGGCAGTGTATGGTGGTAGCTGTGTGATTTGAATCACTGTCTAATACAGGTATGTCCCTGATGCATTTTAAATTGAACTGTGTGCAAATCATTTACCAGGGCAGTTGACCCATTCACAGCCAAAGTTGTAAGGGAGTTAATATGTAATAATTTGTAAGACAGGGTGCTTTTTTTGAGGCATTAATTGTTTTGCTGAGCACTGAAAATGTGATCTCTGATTCCTTCAGGAAACTCACTAGTTTCTGTAGCTCATTTTTCACAGCAAACACAAGCTGGGCATACAGTTATTAGCAAAACCCAGCAATCTGCCCAAAACCTAACATATAGTGAACTATGCTTCAAATGCCTTTTCATGGTGTGCCCTTTTTAGTTAATAGCATCCATATGTTAATCTGCACTGATCTTGCAAACATTTATTTGCCAATAACTGCATCAAGCAAATCCTTTTTATTGAAATACACAGGTACTCACAGACTGGAAGCTTTGGGTTAATTCAAAGACTGATCCCAACATGCATACAATATAAAAATATTAATATAGTTACTTTTAAAGCTGCTACTGTTGGATTTTCACTGTAGAAAAGGTAATTCATACCAGCTAACCAGCTATAGAAAATACATTTGAAAATAAAGATGCTAAATATCACTTTTTGTTTTGCAACTTCTTCATTCCTCTTGAAAGAATATACTCCCTGAATTTTCTAGTGAATGTAGAGCAGAGCAATACATAGAAATGTCACAGGAGTTCTGCCTTAGCTCTTGATATTATTTCTGCATCTTCACCACAGATGCTAGTGAATACATCTTCCTCAACCCCACTCTTCCCTCTTCAGAAAAGTAATGTCCAGTTGATGGAAGAAATATATATGGCCTGATCAAGGTATTCCAGGACTCTCCCAGGTATGCAAATCTAATCTGAGTTCTAAATGACTGCATGGTTTTATCATGAACCTGGCATTTGATGGCAATCACCTCATTTTCCCCTATCTAAAATGAGGCTGGCAGGCATTTGGTTATCTCACAGGATGAGCTGAAGTACAGGCACGAATTTTTGCCAAGCTTCTTGAGAGTATAATAGTTACTTTGCATCTTATTTCCTTTTTAAAAAGAGTAAAGTCAGGAAATGTTGCATGGCCATTCACACCAGATAAGCTATTGAATAGATGCATCTACTGTAGTCATTAACCATGAAAATGCTTTCTTGTGTCTTAACGAATCCTTCATTTTAAAGTAAAAAACACTTGCAGAAGTTTTCACCTTTGGCAATGTTATCGTGCACTGCTGTTTGTAGACTGACAGAACAAACCACCTCGATTACCTTGGAGATCTAGAGTGAGAAAAGCTCTTTCTCACTCTTCATAGAAAACACTGGTCTACTGCATAAAACAAAACTTAAAAGAAATCCAAGCACAGAAATTGAATTCTTAGGAGTTTTTATGCCTGTGCTTTCTCTTTTGGGCTTTTTGTTTTGTTTTCTTCATAGACTTTTATTTGGGGCCTCTATTTCCACCACACTGAGCTGCATTTCGAGCATATTCTTCAGAGCTCCTAGAAATGGCTGTGGAGGGCAGCAGCCCAGTTCCTAATCAGGGGAGCCTTTAGAGTATGCAGGGGGCTGGAAGAGCCCTCGAGAGGTGCCTCGCCTCCGCTTCACCTTGCACAAATGTGCTGCAATGCTGATGCAGGCACCGGGGTGTGTAAAGACACCTTGGTCCCTGTGCTCTGCCTAGGCTGCCTGCCACTAGCACAGATCAGGGTCCTGCAACCCCTGGCTTTTACCTGTGCAAACCTGCCCCACTTGCAGATTTCCTTCCGCAGGGCTTGCTGCTGTTGCATCTCTCTTACACATCCTTGTCTGTGCTAATACCTAGCCAGGGCTGCAGATTATGTATTAGAGAACATACTAACAGGAGCCAATAGAAGGGAGAGGCAACTAAACACGGAGCTTTCCCCACAATTCGTATTGGAAGCAAGTGCAAATTACCATTTGTATCTTTTTACAAAGCATTTGCCACTCCAGGGTGATCAGAAAGTCCCGACCAGGTAACACACACCAGACAAGCTGTCACCAACAGAGCTGCTGGTTTTCTTAGCGGGAATGAAAAACTCAAAAGCTTTGTGCCAACAAAACCACTTCCTTGCTGTAAACTGCTTTTCATCCAAGTGCTACAAGAAAAATGCAGAACACAAAGGTGTACAACCACAGCACATCGTCAGTGCTGGCAGGCAGCACATTAGGTCCGGGATCCGTGATCGTTATCAGATTCAGGCACATCCTCCTCAGAAAAATTTGATCCAGGTCAGGCCTTGGCACACAACTGCATTTCTATGGCGACTGCAAATACACTTTATAGGAATTTCTACCACCTTTGTATTTTCACTCTGAGGACAGGCAGCTTCTAATCCAACGCAAAGCCTGCAGGTACCTTTTTAACACATCACTGTTTTTCTTAAACAAACGCAAGCAAATAGAGTGAGCTGGTACCAGACCGTGCTTTGCAATACCTGGCCATGGCAGTCCCAGCATGTGGCAGGAACTGTAAAGCTGGATTTACTGTCTCCTTGGACTGCTGCCATAAACATAACCTCACGCTCTGCCATGACTTCCTGGGCTTTCCCACCGCCTCGGCTTCAGATTTTAAACAGGAGACTTTCATGGCTTGAATACGGCTGACACAGAACAAAGATTTCACACCTTTTTGCTGGATACTTCTCTGATAGCCTTGACCTCACCTGGCCAACCCCATTCCCGAGTTAAAATCTGCTGTTTTGATGGGACACGTGCCAGGAGCTTGCCACAGCGATCCATGCTTGTGCCCTGAAACACCCCTGCCAGATTCCTGAATCGTGGGCTTGACCTAACTGCGTAGTTTGCACCTTCTCATTGATTAGCTAGCATGAGAATACAATACCACAATTGATGAACCTCTCTGTTCTCAGCATATGCAGTCCCCATAGAAAACCTATTATTTTCAGGCTTATTATTTTATTTTCTGCTTTTATTGTCTCTCTGAAGCAATGCTACTTCCTAATTAAGTGCATCAAAACCACAGTACAGCAATCCAAAGTATTTTTCTATTTTATTTCCTCATAAAGGATTATGGTTGCAAGAATGACTGTCACTAAGCAGTTATAGCACTATTAGTAATACACACTTATTCGATAATAATACTCTAACGCTGTTGTGTTCAAGACCCTGGAAACCCACAGAAATTCATCCATTGGTGTTCCAGAGCACTCACAGAAATTGCCATTCATATTCTTCATGCTTTTCCTCAATTTGTGGCATCACATTTAGCTTTTGATTGATAAACCCAGTACTGACATACTTCACTACAATTTGCGGTCCATATGCAATTTGGTTATTTGAAAAGCAACTCTCTCCATAATCACAGAATGGTATAATTTTCATCAGAATATCCATCCGAACATGTATTTGGACATACTTTCGTTCAGGCTTGTACAATCTATGCAACAGTTTATAGACCACAATATTTTTAATTGAGAAAAGAAAAAAAAGTCCTTGATACTTCTAATGACTTGGCACATACCCCGCTTTAATGAGACAGTCAAAGACAGATAGGATGGAGCCATCCTGTTTTCACATTACTGTTTGTGCTGCAAATGCATTCTGGTGAATGAGAAAGATTTTGGTTGCATACGAGTTTTGCAGGCACTCACTAAAACCTTCAATTATATTTTGTGTCCCGTCCACAAAACACCATTTAGAAAAATAAGGGGGGACATCTCACAGTCTGGAGGTGGGGGACAAGGCTGAGAGGGGCCATTTCTCATTCCAGCTGTGGGTGTGGGGGGAGCAGAGCCTGCCATTTCCTTCTTTATCTGAAGGCTGCAGCCTGGAGGGCATGGAGACACCACCCCAGCTCGGAGCATCCCTGGCAGCAGAGCACCCAACAAGCTTCCCCAGTACCTTGCAATTTCTGGCTGTACTCTGTCCTGTCGGACTGACTCCTCCTCAAGCTGCCGGGGTCCCCGGTGGTGGTGGTGCTCTCTACCACGGGCTCCGTCTTCCTCCTCTGCCCCATATACAGCTTGTTCCTTAGCAGGGTCAAATTCCTCTTCCTTCCCCCGGTGCCTTCCTTCCCCGAACAGTCCATGCTCGCCAGGGACAGCTTTGCGTGGCGGTGGTGGTGGTGGAGAGGGGACAGTAGCTCGATTTTCAGGGAGGTGACCTCTCTGCCCAGGTGAAGGCTGGTTGCTTTGGCCTTGGTTTTGCAGCAGGGCTCGCCAGGCTCCGCAGGGCCCCGGGCTCAGCCCTGCCACCTGTGCCGGAGCAGCTCCACCCCCGGGAAGCTGCCGCCCCGGGCAGCGTTTGCATTCACCTGCCGTTGTGCAGGCGCGCCTGGCGGGGCCGCTTTCAGAGCCAGCCCCGAACCGCAGCCGCTCCCGAGCCCTCTCCTGCTGCAGGGCCGGGGGTGCCGGCACAGAGGAGCGGGAATTGCCTCCTCCCGGCTCTGGCAGGGAGATGCCCGAGCGTGGCACGGCAGCCCCCTTCCCTCTCTGCACTGCCGCCCAGGTGGAAGCAGAGAACAAGGCCAGTGGGAAGGAGAAGCCAGCCACCCCCTCGACCCTCACTCCAGCAACCTGGTCAGGACTCCAGCTCCTTGCATATCAAGTTGCATCTGCCAGTCTCCTGACCCCACTGAGAGGTGTAGCTTTTGGGCTGGAAACTCCGGATCTACAGGTTTGAAAGGTGACCAATCTCTCGAGACAATGAAGAAAAGGGCTGAGAAGGACATGAAAGCCCCTCCAGGAGGTAGGAAGCAGCATGGAGCTGGTGCTTGTGTTAAACCAGGCTCTATCCCGCTCCACACGGAGGGGCCAAAACCGAGGCGAAAGCCTTCCAAGGGCCCGTGAAGGATACCACAGCGAACCACTATGCTGTGATAGCCAGGGAAGTGAACACCAAAACACCTCTGGATTAGCTGCTGGAAGAGATCTTATTATCCTGTCTGTTAGCAATGGCCTCTGGCACACATGCTGCCTAATGATCCTCTGTAGCGCCAGTCTAATCAAGCTCATGCCAAAACAGCAGGAGTTGCTGGCATCTAAGCTTGGACTGGACTTATCCTGGGAAGAGCCCCAACAGCCATCAGTAGCAATCACTGCTGCTGCTGTGATACCCAACCCAGTGGCCCTCGATGCTGTAGGAAATGCCTGGTGGGAGCCCCGTGGTGCAGCCTAATCGGTGTCAGTCTCACGCACAATTATTGCCACAGCATCTGCCAGGGGACACAACTAATGTCCCTCTGACATAGGCTGGCAGAGCGTTTGGCTTTAGCACTGCACGCTGTGTCCCTGGACTGTCTAGTAAAAACCAAGCTGGGATGAGACATAGTAGTGTAACCTCCTTTCCAAGTTTTGTTTTTCTTTACAAAACTGGTCCTGTAATGCAATCTCCTCATCAAAGCCCTTCATTTCTACCGAACAGTGAAAATAAGAAGTTATGAAACTGTTAAGCAATAAACTACGTCAAATTGCAGCATCATGCCAGTGCTGCACAAAGTGTCCAGCCCAAACACAGCCTGGCAGAGGAATAAAGTGGTGAGGGGAATACTGGGAAGACTTTGTGCTCACACAGAGAAGTCACATATTACATAGGCAATTCATGTGCTACGTCCTCCTCTTTGATATTTCCTAAGAAACTCTTTATTATGCAAGTCAGACCACAAAAGGTCCTTGAAAGGCAAAGCATTGGTGACAGCAGGGAGAGGCATAAGCAGGGACAGTCTGGTGACACACTTGTGACAAGCATCAAAGCTCTAGCAACAAGTAGTACACAGACAAAAGTGGGAGCTAGCGAAATCAATCAGACAATTTCCTTACACTGGGGACTTTGGGAGGAGTTTTTATTTGAAGCAATAGCTTGGTATTAATCGAGGGTGGTAAAACTGGTTTAAACAGTCACCACCCTGACTGCCCCCCTTCCCCCGATGAATTTGTTCCCATTATTGCTGCAGGGTGCAAACATACAAATTTGAGATGAGATGGAGGAACTGATCTGGCAGAAAACTCCTCCCTCGCCCCTTTTCCCTGGGCTATTTTCCATCTGGATCTGTGCTTCTGATTAGTTCCTCAACCAGCTAAGGAAGCAGTTGTGGCAGCATGAAGCAGGGGATGACGCAGGGCACATACGAGCAGCTGTGGGTAGGGCTGATGGTTGCTTAGGCCAGAATTACCCAGAGAAGATATCTCTCCCCACCAGGATTTCAGTGTCATGCTTCCCAGAAAACAGAGGTCCCATCATTTTAGATGAGATTTCATTATATTTATTTAAATTAAAATGGTTTGGAGGAGAACTGGGGAATGTATCTTGGCTGGTGAAGGTGGAAGAACAAACTTAATAGAATTCTTGGCATTTTAAGTTCTATCATATGTGCAGAGTTACAGCCAAGACAGGATTTAGTAAAGTTTGCTCAGGTGTTTATTATGATAGCAATCTCCTCACATGCAAAAGTTGTCTTCCTCTTCAACTCAGTCACAGGGAGTGAAAAATACATGTTCATTCAGCAACAGAATTGTTATGGAGAAAGCCAGCTGTAGTTGCTGCTGCTGCTGTTGCACTTGGAATGGTTTACATAACTTTGGCTAGCAACATTATTTTGGAGAAAGCCAGGACTCCAAAGCAGGCCTACACCACAGTTTAGAATGTAGATAGGAACTTACAAAATACCTCCTCTGTGCCACCCAACATAGGAAAGGCTGAAAATACCATACCTTCTGTGATACTCCAAATGAGTGGGACATGTTCAGAACTGGTAGCTTCCCTATCCCCTTTGGAGGGAGGGAAATTTGAGAGACAACTGGTTTTATCCATCATCACATTAAATCCCATCGTGGATTTACACCACTGGGCTATGCCTGGCAATCAGCAGAGGGACTACATAAAAACAATGTATTGTTTTGTAACAGATTTGAGCAAGCCCCCTATAAAATCTTATTACTGTTTACTGATCTTTACTGACTATAACAAAATGCCACAGAAAGCACAGATCAGAACTGTGTGTTCTGACCACAGTAAGCATGGGTCAGAAGCATTCACTGCCACTCACAATAGTATGAGCAACCCTCTCTCAATTTCAAATTATTCCTGCTCTCTTCTGGCCCCATTAGCAACTGATGGGAAAACAGTACCAAAGTCACTAATCCATAAGACAAGAGGAATACATGTTATCTACATAGACAAGATGCTTTTTTTACAATGAATGTGGAAATCTCTTTTACTACTCTGTTATACTCAATTCTACAGAGCAAACTGGAATCCAGTTGATGCGAACACTCACGGGAGTTATTTGCACGGAAGCCACCCTGCTTAAGAAACAGAACAGGTGCTGGTGTCAACACAGAAAATATTGGCATTGTGTTCCCCAGCAACTGTATTGGCCACATACAAGAGCTGATTGTTGTAGGGTCAATGCCAACCTTTATCTCAGTCCTGAGCTATAAATGAACCAGAAGCACCATAAAGACTGATGGCCATTAAGTAAGCAAACAGTTATGTGTTTTCTTGTCATACCTCACAGCTGTTACAGAAGATTTCTTTATAACTTAGGAGCCCAAAATACCAGTGTGGGTAGACTGCCATGCCTGTTCCCTTTGAGTGGATGCACAGAGCACTGCTGGAGACCTGTGGCAATGGCATGGGATTGGCATTTCCAAGTTTGCTCACTGCAATGGCCGGCACAGACATCAAGGAAAAGAAAGTCTCAACCTGCAGCTGCAGAGTGACTGACGGTTTCACCTATGTAAAGAGACCACACTTGACAGGCAGTGGAGAAGCAGAAAGGTACCATGGTACTGCTGCAGAAAGCTGTCCTACCTTCCCCACAGGTGGAGCATGACCGCATGTCTCTGTAGCTCCCCATCTCCATACAGAGAAGTCTCAGTGCAAATAAAAGCAAGCCTGTACCTTTTTCACTCAGCCTGTATGCACGTGTCATAGCAAAGATGTCTTCTGAGGGACAAAACGTGGAGGCTTTGATAAGAACAATCCTGTGTAAGGCCCATCAAGGACTTGAGCACAGGAAAGTGGCTGGTACGTACACTCTACCTGTTTGCAACAGTACTCATAAGATAAGAACAGCATGACAGGTGAGGAAAAAAACAATAAAAAGATAAGGCTTAGGGACAGGTAAAACTGGAGTCTACATGCTGATTTTTCACAATGAATGAATCACAATTACTTTGAAATATACATAGGAAAAAACTTCAAACACCTTTCAATAGTACAAAAAGAGAAAAAAGCCTGTCTTGTAGGTGAAAAGTTATTTAGTGTGGCAGTCTCACTTTCACTCCTGCTGTTGATCTTGCTAGACTGGTGATTCCTGTAGAGAAATAGGTCTTTAGAAGTAAGTGCACAGTGATAATTTCTTTTAGCCCTGTCTACAGTGTTTCTTGTCTAAATATTTGTAGGAAAAAAATCATAAAGTACATGCCTGCTGGGGCTCAGGCGAGGCTGTGGATATTTCTAAGAAGGGATGGCTCAACCTTTCAAGATATGCAATCTATCTCCTCTGACTGCTGTGATGCTTTCTTACTCCAAACAAAGCCTCTGCTCCAGTTTACACACACAAAAGGCTGACGTGTTTTCTGTCTACAGAGGGGGACCCATCTCTCAAATCGAAACACCTGCCAGAGAGGAGAAGGGATGCTGAGAAAAGGGCCGGCAGGGCTTGAATTGTCCTTGCAGTGCTGTGGATCTGTCACTATCAAGCCAGGGCTTTGTGTAGGTCTGATAGGCTTGGAGCTGGGCCAGCTCCCAGAGGGGGATATCTAAGGGCAGTGCTGCTTTGAAAGGGCTGGGAGGTGAGAAAGATGGAGAACTTGCCAGGAAATTGAGCGGCCCTTTGATTTCTTCAGTGTTACAGCCGTGTAATTTTCTAAGGAAAATAACCTGACTCTGTTGATCAAGTAGATGGCACTGTGATATCAAATGAGCTAATGAGGAAAGACAAGCAAGAGAGCGAGGCATAGGTAAAAGAACAGGAAGATGATTCTTCATTATTGGTTTGTTTCAATGTAAAATAAGAGGGCATGGAAATTACCAAGATTAAATATTTTCTGTGGAATTCTTTGAGAACCTTATGTCTGGCAATTCACAATCAAGCGAGGGATGGAACCTAAAAATGGACTATCATGAGCAACTGGAAAGATTTTCCTTCTAGGTCTCTATTTTGAATCATTATAGATTTGCAGCTTCACACTAAAATTTCATATTTCCAGACAGTATTCTTATAGCTGAACTGGAGCCTTTTTTCTTTTTCTCTATGTTCCTGTTTGTGCACATTTGTGAAAGAATGAATGAAAGAATGAACCAGAGAGAATACTTTTTGGCAATTTTTATTTTGTGATGGGGGAGTTGCCTTGGAGTAACAAAGATAAGAGTCTTTAAAAAAAATTAAGCTTCAGTTTATACTCACAAACAAGTTTAATGGGAGTTAGGGTAGGTTGAAAATTCTTGGTTCACAGAGCTTAAAATTCATTTAATACAGATGCCTAGGAGGGAAGAAATGGACATATCTGACAAAACTAGACTCAGTCATGGTGTCCTGGCCTCTGATAGGCAAATCACTTTCTAGGCAGAGGTCTAGAGAAGTTAAGTCTGGCAAGTGAATCCTAACACACTTCACAGGGGATCCTAGCGAAAAGCATGGTTAAAAAAGAAACAGCTTAGACAAAACAGCTCAGACAAACAATTTATTCAGGGAAAAACAGGGTGTAAACTTAAAATCTTCTTAACAGTAATAATGGAAATTTTGCACAAATACAGAAGACCAGTCTCTTTAAAGCAACTGGCTTGCCAAAGTGAGTTCACTGCTACAAAATAAGTGTTCACAGTCTGATGCAAGGTACTTAGTGTCTTTGGGATAGGAGCCTCTGTTCTTATTCACATTGAGATGGAAAGTAATGTAACCTGATAAACCTAATTCTAGTTACTGAAATACACAATGATTCCTTTCAGTTCGATGGTGCAGTCTTTCATTGCCATCAGGCATCCATCAGTGAGCAATATACAAATCCATATGTGAATTGGTGGTTGTAGACATCCTCTCTAGACATCCTCTGCCAAATCCAGCTGTGCCAATGAAAGAGGTCACCGACACCAATGATTTGTCATCCTTCTCCTGCTGAGGACTGTCAGTGTGAAGATCTGCAGGAGTTGTTCATGGCCCTTAACTTGCTTTGGCTGAAAAGCAGTCTGAATAACATAGCCCAAAGTCCCTAAACTGCCTCAGGTAGTCTTGCCTGGTTTGATCTGCCTAAGGAGCACTGGTTCCAGCTGATCCACTGGCAGCTGGGGGAGATGATGTTGGCTGAACAAGTGAGCACTGGCCAACAGGTCCAGGGAGTTCCATTGAGGCGGCTGGGCAGGGAGGAAGCCTGGCTGTGACTCTTGCACACAGGTAGCAGCAAAACAGAGGGCTGGCAGGAATTGATTCCTTCAGATTAACAGTTTTATAAGCCATGGAGATAGAACTTCTACTACAGCAAAATTTAATGATAATGATGTGATCACCAGCCAAGAGCAAATGCACTGAAATAGCACGTAGTACTAATGAAATTCTTCAAAGCTTTATCAGGTGAAAAGATGAAAATTATTTTCATTCAGGAGGATGGTTTTCCTTCAATTATAATATAGATAATATTTTCTGCATTTATTTTGTACAGCATTTTAATGGGCAAAACATTAATTTTTAAATATTTATGTGTGTATATAAAAATTTATCTAAAATCCATGTAAATGTATACTGCAGAGTACAACTTTTAAAATAAGGACGTCCTTCAGGCTTAGATGGTTATATTGCTGCTGAGTTTTTGCTATACTCCAGTGGCATTTTGCTGGAATGAGATTCACCCCTGTGCAGAGGGCAAGCATAAAACCTAAGCACCATGTAAGTTCTACTTAAGTCTTAAGGACCTGGCTCTAATTCCATTGAAATAAATAGCAATATTTTCATTGTTTTTCAGTGGGAGCTGTTACAAGGTCAATGAACAGGATCAGTCCTATAAATGCTTTTTGCTGGCCCAATTGGAATGATATGCAAGGAGCTAGATGCAAAATGCTTGGGAATGCATGTGAAAAAATCCCTTGGCAGTAAAAGACTCGGTAATTCTGGAGAATTTGCTCAAGGTAAATACTGGAACCAAAACATTGATTTGTTTCAAAGATTCGAGGATGGTAGGTAAATTTATTCTAACTAGGGAGTTGGTCTTACCCAAATATGACTTGAGGAGTATTGGCATACTTCAGCTTATTCTGTGTAATACACTGCACAATACTGAAAAATACAAGCAAACCTATTTAAAGAATTACTATTTCTGCAGTACTAGGATAATTTTGGATGCCTTAGAGTAGTAAAACATCATGTTCTCTGCTCTGGTAGCATTAGCAGGGTGTCACTGTGGTTTTCTGCTGTATCATCTACCCTTGCTAGGTAACATGATGGCATTTATTTATGCATCTAAATTGCACCTGCACAGAAACTCGTTTATATTTCATAAATTCTATGTGCTTCACACCTGATTTCCCATTACAGATGAGGGAGTTTGAGATAAGACCATGTTCACAACACAAGGCAAAGGAGAACTCTGAGCTCAGACTTTGTGCATCTTACCAGGATGCCTGGACACTGCAGTGTGTTTCACTTTCCAGATTGTAGAAGAAAATAAATATGAATTGGACTCCTACTAGAATACCCTTACACCCATCTGTCAGCTTTGCAAGTGCAAAACTCCTGTGTGTATTCTCAGTAAGTGATTTTCAAAGGCTCTGACCTTCCATAAATGAAATCTAGATTTCTAAGAACTAAGCAGAGGTGGCATGCTAGGCCTATGGCATGTGTTTCCTTTTAACCTTGCCCATTTCAGCAGCAGGCTCAAAGAAAGCACATAATAGGTTTTATTATAATAGAAAAAAGTTATATGGGTTTTTCCTTTTTTTAATTACTCCACATGAAAAACAGATTGTTTGCCCTCTAGACAAACTTTAAAAATTCAGAACTACAGAGAGCTGTTGGTATCTGAGGGGAGCCTAGAAGAAAGATGGAGAGGGATTTCTGACAAGAATATGTAGTGATGGAACAAGGAGGAATGGCTTCAGACTGAAAGAGAGTATGTCTAGGATTAGATATAACGAAGAAATTCTTTACTGTGAGGGTGGTGAGACACTGGAACAGGTTGCCCAGAGAGGTTTTGGATGTGATCCCTGGAAGTGTTCATTGCCAGCGTGGATAGAGCTCTGAGCAACTTGGTTTGGTAAAAGATGTCCCTGTCCATGGCAGGGGGGAACTATATGATCTTTAAGGACCCTTCCCACCAAGTCGATGATTCTATGAAGAATTTCACCTCTACATGTTCAATTCAGCGCATTACCCCTGAAAATCTTGCATTTGGTGAACTCATGCCAACTCCTCTGGTGAAATATGAAGTACTATTTTGTAGCTTCTGCAGAAGTGGGCAATGGCCCTGCAAAATTGCCTCTCTGCTCTTCTGGAGATGTCTATTGTCACAAATGCAGCAAGCAGTGGCACAAATCAGAGGAGACCATAGCTTTTTTTTTCCCCCCCAGAGCCTTCTTGTAGTGGGAAATCCACATACTAGAATACAGCTCCATCAAAGATCCAGAGCTCCAACTGACACATTTCAGAGGAGTACATGGGGAACAGTAGTGAGGCCATCATGAAAATCTCCTGCTCTAGTGTAAAATAATTCTATGTCCTTGCTGCACACATTGAGCAGACAATCCTGACACTTTTGAAGCTTGATCTACCAAAGTACTAAAGGGAACTAATAATGAGAAGTAGTTATATGCTGCTTAAATCTGAAGGAAGATACTGACTTAAGCCTTTCTGCTGAAAAAAAAAAAAATCCCAATATCATTCAAAATAATGTGTAAAATAATGAGCCTAACATGGAGTTAGCCTGCAGAAATCGTTCAGGGAATTCAAATCAGAGTTAACATTCAAAGCTAATACCGACCACCTTTCAAGATGAATACATAAGATAATTGACTTGGGATTTAAGAGTGATGATGCAACAAAAGTTATTCTGCCTCAGCCTCTCCAATGAAATGCAAATAGTGGTATTTGTCACTTTTCAGTAATTTTTGAAAGATTCACAAATAAAAAGCAGTACTTCAAGAACTACCATCCTTATTGACAGAGGAAATTCATCTGAAATCATCCTCAAGGATCAATGAAAAGGGAATTTAAAGGAATCAGATCATATGTAGAGTTATTATGCTTCAAAACCAATACAACATGAATACAGAATCTAAATGAAGTATCAGCAGGGTTCAGTATAAAAATTTATCTCTGATTGGGAACCCATGCAAACAGCCCAGCTATAAACAGAGCAGACACAGAGTGGCTTGGGTGACATAAAAATGTGTGCCAAGAAACTAACATTTCTGTATCTAGGGAGCAGCAGGGTAGGATCTTCATTTTGTTGTGGGCCTCAGGTAAGGATAGCAACCCTTGGTACCTTCACCCCTAGTTTGGCATCAACACTTTTCACAGAATCACCAAATCAATCAGGTTGGAAGGGTATGCGGCAGCTCATCTGGTTCAACCGCTCTGCTCAAGCAGAATCAGCCTAGAGCATACGGAGCAGGATTGTGTCCAGATGGGTTTTGAGCATCTCCTTTCACAGAGACTCCACAGCCCCTCTGGGCAATGTGTTCCAGTGCTCAGGCACCTGCACAGTAAAGTTACTCCCCGTGTTCAGGTGGGACTTCCTGTGTGTCAGTTTCTGCCCACTCCCTCAAGTCCTAGAGCTTGGCATCACCGAGAAGAGCCTGGCTCCATCCTCCTGGCATCCCCCGTCTGGCACTGCTACTGGCCTGCGAGCACCGCAGCCTGGTACACCTCAGCCACCACCTGCGCCAGCTGGCCGGGCTCCGGCCGGGGTCACCCACGGCTCAGGGAGGGGCTGGCTTCGTTACTGTTACTTTCAGCCGTGTGGAGCGCTCCTGGAGGCCGGGCAGCCCGCAGGCCCTGATCCCCGCGGCGCTGCGCGGGGCCCGGCCGCGGCAGGCGGGGCCGGGCCGGGCCGGCGCGGCGGCCGCAGGAAGGGGAGGGAAGGCGCGGCCGCCATCATGCGAGCGCCGCCGGGGCTGCCGCGGCTGCTGCTGGCGGCGCGGGGGTGGGGGCGCCTGGGCGCCATGTCCCGCTACGGCACGGAGCAGCGGGGCCGGCCCAACTCGCCCGATTACCGCCTCTACTTTAGTAAGTAGCGGTCCCCGGACTCCATAAACCCCTTCCTTCCCCGGACTCCATAAACCCCTTCCTTCCCCGGCGCGCGGGGCGCACGGAGGTGGCGGCGGCGGCTCCCCGCTCCCGCGGCGGCTCCTCGGGCTGGCTGAGGTATCGCCCCCGAGCCTTCTCACTGCTGTAGGGGGGAGCAGTGTTTTTGTAGAGACTGAGAGCAGATCCTGAAGACACCCCGGCTTTTGGAGGGGATGCCGGGCCTGCTCAGCCCCGGCCCAGCCGTGCCCTGGCCGTGCCCCGGCGGACGCCGGGGGTGAAGCGCCGCGGGGCCGTGCAGCGGCAGCCTGGCCGCGGGGACAGCCTAAGGGGCTCCGCGGTGAGACAGCCCAGCCTGTCCCTTGTGACCGGGCAGCCCTCCTTCCCGCCGCACACGTCACCGAGGCGGGAGGCTGGCATCCGAAACACGGGGCTCCAGCCCCCAGCGGGGACGGCAAGTGGCAGGGCGAGGGCGCCGGCAATGCTCCAGGAGGCGTCTCGACCCAGCGAGAGCTGAGGGTGTGCCGTGTTCAGTATTACGCATTTTCGTAACAGTGTTGTCTTGTTCGTGTGCCAGTCCTACCGCAGTGGCTTTGTGCATTTCTGGTCCATTGACCTACAGTATAAACTCTGACGTCTGCTGGTGTGGGAGAAGCGGAGGCGGCGTGTGCCCGCTTGGCAGCATTGCCAGAGCTCCCTTGTGCTCATTCATGGGGCTGCCAGTGCAGGAGGTCGTCTAGAGAAAGTCACTTTATTTGGTGGGAATAAACAGCCAACCACTAAACTTTCTTTTATTGGGGAGGAGCGCCTGGGAGGTTTCCAGGAATCGCACATCAACTCCATTTACTGTTCTTTGCTGAGGTGGTCAAAAGTCCAAAGCTAAGTGAGGTACCTTGTCTGCTTTTTCCTTTACTATGAATAGGGATGCTAGCAGAGAAGAAATTCCTTGGGATTTGAATTAATGTTTGCACTCTTTTGATGTGATACTTGGACTTGGAAAACTTAAGCATACACTTCAGTGAAATTAGTTTCTAGAGTGGGAGCAAGGCTGCGGTGCAGAGTGGGCCCCCGCTAAGTTAAGGTCAATTTCTGCTGGTTTCAAGGTGTGGTGTTTCATATCAAGCGCCTAGAGCAATTATCCCATCCCTCACTTACTCTTGATCAGACTTTGGCCTATTACAATGGGGGATTTGTGGTCATGAAACTCTGTTTATTAGAAATACAGTGCAATCACAGGGGCAACATTCCTAGAAACCCTACTGATGGAAATGGGTTCCTTTTAGTTTTGTGGGGGGTTTTTTTTGTGGTTTTTTTTTGTGGTTTTTTTGGTTTGTTTTTTTTTTTTTTTTTTTAATTTGCAGTGTGTGGACAGGGAGTAGAATGAAATAGCTTCTCATCCTTGTATAGCTTGTATTGCCAGGTAGAAGAGTAGTGTTGAATTCTAAAGCAATAACTTTGATTCTAATGAATCCTTGTCAAAACACTCAAATTCCTTGTCCTCCATGTAGGTACGTGCTTGAAATTGAACTTCAGAAAAAGTTTAACTGATGCACAGTCATAGCATATGCACATTTCTGTATTGTGTGATGTTTAGCAACACCAACATCTTATCTTTAGGTTTGCAATGCTACTTCATTTTGTCTTTCAGAGAATGCAGATGGTAAATATATTTCCCCATTCCATGACATTCCCTTGTTTGCTGGATCTAAAGAGGTATGTTTTTATGCCTAGAAACATTATTAATTTCAAAATGCTAATAGTTTTGCTGGTGTTCTTTAGATAAAAGTGCAGGTTTTAAAAGCCTTTTTTTGGTAATCAATAGAGAAATGTATAGTTCCAGAAAGGATCACTCTAACCCAGACTGATGCCTTATGTAATACAGGCATGATGACTGCACCAAATTTTCTCTACTGAATTTAATAACTTGCAGTGAAGCATAATTGCTGTTTATGCAGGCCTAGGTGTCTTTTTAAGTCTCTAAGTGATTGAGGGCAGGAGAACCCTCACTTTATCTTGTGATAATTTCTGTGTTTAGTTTTGTGCTTATGTGTGCTGGAATTAATTTTCTACTGTTACTCTTTTTGAATTAGCAGTTTTCTACACCTGCCATTAAAAGTGTACATTTCTTTGTTGTGGATGTACACCACACACTTGTATAACTTATGGTGTATGTCTTTAATTCCCAAAAGGAGCATTAGAATTGGAAGCCAACAGCAATGCCCAGGAGAGAAGTGGTAATCACACCTTTGGAGAATCGCAGTGTGCGAGGTGCAGCTGAGCACTGTCACGTCTTGTTAGCCGCCCTCCCTGGGGTTTCATTACAGCAATAATGAAACGGCTGTTTAGTCTGTCACTGATGGGAGAACTGCCAGTCTTTGGTTTAGGCTGAAGTTTGCTTATCACAGGGTGCTTGTGACACAAACAGGCTGGGGGAGTTTTAATCCTTTTCTTGTTTAGTTGCTGAGTCTCTATGGGTGATATGAGTGGTGCAAAAGGTCAGTAGTTTGAACGTGTTCAGATGGAGACTCCTGAACTGATGAACCAATCTCTTAAATTATTAAATCCAAGATATTAGAAATCTGAATGAAACCTTTTTGATCAGCAGACCCAAGTGCTTGTCAGTGGGAAAGGCAGGCCATTCAGAGTGTCATTATTAACATGCCGTGTTCAGTTCATGCTATTGCTGGAAAAGCAATGGACATTTTCATCACTTGTTCCCAGAGGCCTTGCTGTCCCCGAACCTAGAGTTAAAAGTTTGTGGGAGTAGCTTATAGCCTGTGATTTTGCCAGTAGGGTAAATTAGAGTACAGCAGTGTCTGATCAGTGTGGAGAGACTTTCATTTTAGTGTGTGAGTGGGGAAATATCATTCTACCCAATATAGGGCCTGAAGGGTGAGCAAGAAGGGAAGTCATGGTTAAGGTCGCTGTTAATTTTGCCTTGTTTGAAGGAGGATGACTTAAGGATGTATGCTAGAGTCTTTGTCTAAGATTTATGGACTTTATAATGGAGAAATCCAGCCTTATTTTTTGCACTGGTTTTGATTATTTTGGGTTGGTTTTTGTCTTCTTCAACTGTACAGAAGGGTGACTGGTTTTAATCAGTTGAGTACAGACCTAAATTGCTGCTTAAATTTCTTGGTAGCTGGGAGAAAGTAAATGTGCCCTTGTACATTTTTTATCTTCCTTTGTTAATGTCTCAAAGGTTAGAATTTCACAATGAAACAGAACTGAGTATTTACTTTTAAAAGCTATAATTTAGGCCTTTGTGCTCACAAAGGGCTGTTTCTATTGCATTGTAAAGTACTGTTGCCTGTATTTATGTGAATACAATGTTGCTGTCTTGTGTTCCTTATATACTTCTTTACTTCACTCTTTCCCCATAGGATACAGAAATTCCTGCAAAGAAGTCAAAGACTACTGGATCTGAGGTACTGCTAAGTTTTTTTTCTTGTTTTTTTTTCCAACTATTTCCTCTATTTCCTTTCCAACTCACTGTCACTGAATATAGTTGACATATCTTCAAATGCAAGTCTTGTAGGAGAAGACTTAAAGGGATTTAATATTCTCCTCTTTGAATGGGACAGAAATGTCAGAATTCCTTTATTCATCAAGATGTTCTCAAAGGCAAACACTTACACCAGTCTTTCAAAGGTTTGTTATGACTTTTGCAGTGTAGATATGTTATCTTTTTTGCTATTATGTTCAGAAATATTTACAGTAAAACCTCTCTTAATGAAATATTCATTATTCTCTGACTGTGGATAATCTTTGGTTTATATACAGAACTTCAAAAATCCCAAGTATGTTAGGGCATAAATTATACTGGGTATCTGCTTTTTGGAATTGAGGTTATGTTGTTTTCTGTACTCAGCTGGGAAACCCAAAGGGAGAAAAACCACATCTGCTAATGGTTCAGCATTATCCCACACTGAAATTAAGGCTGACAGAAGCCGAGAAGACATGGAAGATCTGCTCAGGCTTTTACTGTGAAACAATATTTGTTTATTCAAGTGCCTTTTTCAAAATGTAACATTTTTTGCTGTGGTTTGCCTGGGATAGGCTCATCTAAAACTTAGTAAAAGAATGTGATAGAAAAAAGAAGAGCCAAACTATGCTTAAAGGTCATTGTATGTGGGTGGGCGGGCGTGTGTCCCAATCCTTATCTTCTCCTATCTGTTTGGCTAGTCATATTGCAAAACTGTAGCTACCCATCTGATGTGAAAGAACTCTTCTGTGTGGGTTCTCATAGTTTTGCAGCCAGTGTGTGGTGCACTGGTTCTTGTGCTGTACAGCAGTGACCACACAGTCCTGCACTATTGAGTTTCCTCTCCCTTTGCTCTGTGATTCATTCAAGCTACAATGCCCAAGTAAGGCTTTTTAGATTTCCTGTAGCTTGATGCCCATTTAGGTATTGTTTAGAAGCATCTTGCCTCAAAGAGGAGATATTTAGGAGAAAGAGTATGTGCCAGTAGACTTTTATCAAAAATCATTGTCTTGCAACATCAATTCTTATTTACAGCTCCTGCTGGCAAGTCAAGTATTCTGTGTCTTAGCTACTTAGAGATACTGGCTGGTGCAAAGACATTTCATGCAGCATCTGAAACTGTTCAAAATTGCATTTGTCTGTGCTGTGAGAAGCATGGTAGCTTCTTGAAAACCATGTTTCTAGTAGCCTGTGGAAAGGGGGGCACAATACCAGTGCATCTCTTGCTTCCTTGGCCAGTGTAGCCTCCTGAGCTGCTTCACATAATTCCTGCTGTGAGACAGCTCTGGACTGTGGTTTAATAGAGCTGCAGAAAATGAGCAAAGGCAAATTCAATCCTAGAAGGCTTTTGATACAATTAGGCAAAGAGATATGCAGGCTGTAAGCTTCCTGAACATACTTAGATGGTGAAATGTGAGAACATCTTTTTCATCATGATCTTAGGGAGTTGGGGAGGGGAGAGAAAACAAGGGGATCTTTGTATTCAGGAAAGCTGTGTTGTCTTATACTGGGCCCTTCAGCAGCTTTCCTCACCTTGCCTGATGAGAGATGCATCTGTGTGTACTTGTATGCAGGGAAAGCATACCTTAATTAGGTAATAAAGCATACCTTAATCAGGGAATAAAGAGGAAATGAACAGTTTAATGTCATGTAGTGATTTCAGAAGACCTTTGAAGCCCTGGCCTCTTGTTCTTGTCTAGGAATGCAAAGGCTGCTGTTGATACCTGTTATTCAGTTAATCCTTCACTGAATTTGACCAGAATTCGAAAGTGATAGTTCTTCTTGCCCTGGGAACACATTTTTGAAACTTATGCTTTTAGGGTGGCAGTTATTTGTTACTCTGGACAAAAGCAAGCCCTTTTAAGAGTTAAATTAAATTCAGTTTGTAAATTATGCTGAACTGGTGTTTATCAGATGGCAGTCTAGCTATGGAAAATGAAGATAATTTTCGAAGAGTCTCTTTAGCCAGTCTAATCTACTTTACATTGTCCTTGGTGTTCCTGATGTCAGAAAAGGTCTCAAAGTTAGAGGAGTTTCAGCTTTCAACGTCTGTAGGATAGAGAGTGCACATCCTACAAGTCGGCTGTTTGCAGTCTCAGTTTGTAGTTTGTAAGGGAGACACTTTCGTTTTTCTGTATTAACTGTTTTCACTAGTTCAACCATTTTTTAGGCTTTCTCAAATCTTAGTTAAATTTAGCTTTGCTGACTCTGCTGACAACTGACCTTTTTGCTTTTGCAGATGTTTTTTGTCTGTTTGAGGACAAGAAAGAAGTTACTTTGAGGTAGAAACTATGCTGAAAGAAGTAATATTCAGTTTCAGTCTTAAAATTACCTCTGTGACAGGTTTTAAAAGTTTCACATCTCTGGAAAAGTGGATACTTCCACTAGGTTTACAGTCAAAACTGTCAGAACCTGACTGTTGAATATGGTCTTCCTTGTCTGGAAGGAAGAAGGTTTGAAGAGGTCATCATTTTCTTTTCAAGGCCAACATGACATGCTGTTTCCTGCTGTAGTTGAAAGGGTTTCTAATCTACTTGTCATTGTGTATCTTTGGAGAAATATTCACATGTGGTGTCTTTCAGAGGACCCACCTGTTCTTGAAATAAAATGTTTCATATGCTGGGCATGGTAAGGAGTCTGTCCAAGCATGTAGAGACTATAGTCCTCTAACTTGCAGACATTCACAAGAGCATTTGAAAAAATAAATAGAAAGAAAAGACAGATTGCACATTGCTAGGATGCCCATGTGGACTTCAGCTGAGATGGTTCTGTGAGCCAAAAACTTCTGCTAAATTAACTCGTCAGGTGATATTTAAGGGCTCATCAGGGTGGTATGCAGTCTGCATAGGTGATCTGACCTTGTGCTTCCAGCAGCGTTCAAAACTAGTGTCAGAGATGTCATTTGGTAAAGTTGGTATGCTTCATAAGGAAGGAGAAGCTCTCGTCATTTTCTGTGCAGAGGAGGTGCACCCTTCGTGCTGACTTTGTATTCTGCTTTAACTACAGTCTCTGTAACTGCCCTTGGTGATGTTAGACAGTTTTTCAGTATATGTGACCTGGGCTACAGTGTGTCCATTATGTGGTCAGGGATTTGTGTTCCAAATTTTAGGTTATCAGTGAATCTGATTCACCCTAATGCTTGAACTTGTCCAGACTTTTGCTATGGATGCGTCCATTAGATGCAGCCTTGCTTTGTGTTCCTACAGATGAACAAATGCTGAGAGTAGAAGTAATCTTCACTCATCAGTCCAGTTGAAGTCTACCCAGAGTACTGTTGGTTTACTGAGAAAGTTACATCAGTGATTTGATCCAACTGGACTTCAAATAAATGTTTCCTTAAGCTTGAGAAAGCCAGTGCTTCATATTTATCCATGTCAGGGTTGTACATAGCACAGTTTTGCAGGTGAATATGTCCCATAACTGGTTTATCAGAGAACATGATACCAGTGAGATTCCTGTGTAAAACCTACCTGTACTTTGGTGTTTGTGATTCCCTTTCCAGTATAACAGGAGGGAAGTATGCTGCAAAGAGACTGCAGGCACTCTGTGTTCATACTGGACATTGCATTCCTCTTTTGCTATGTGGCATGTTAATTTATACTGGAGAAGTTCCACTTTCTCTTTGGTGTCCAGATGTTGCTGGCATCTGGTTTGTTGTTTTAATTGTAAAATACTTTATAGCAAGTGTTACATTGGGCATGCTTATAACATGGCTACTCATTTGATAAGGAAGTCCTCTTCCATTTATTTCTGGATATATTTAATGACAGTCCATATTTAGCTTCTCCTTTTTTTATTTTATTTTCTTTCTTCCTTTTAAACATCACCCTTTGTTCACACTACTTCTAGACTGCAGCTTATGATTTTCATTCTTGCTAATCCTCAGGTGCATGCTGCCATGTTCAGTTGATGGCTGATGAGAATCCCTGCCAGATTGCAAATGAGCAGACAAAAAAAAAAAAAAAAAAGAAATGGTAGCTGCTTTTTCTTCTCTCTTTCTTCTGGACCCAGAACTTCTCTATGACAAAGACTCAGCAGCCCCCAAATGCTGCCTCTAGTGCTTTTAGATTTTTTTAAGCATTCTACTATAAAAGCTATCAAAGTAATTATAAGCTTTAGCATATCTCTTGTCATGCATGGTGATGGCAAATTGCAATCTACAGAAGTCACTCCACTTCTGCCTCAAATTATCTGAACCTTCAAAGCTGAGCATTAAGGGTTGCAACCCTTGAGCAAAATCATACCTATTCAAAACCATTCCCTCAAGTGTGTGAAATAAGGAACTTCCGAATGACTGGGAAAGAAATTAGTTGTACAAGAAAGGTAAAGTTAGGTAAGGAAGAATTGGTTTGGAGAGGGATATAGGGCAGTCCAGAAAGGCAGGCATCAGAAAGGTCATGGATTTTTTTTTTTTTTCCTTCTGATACTCGGGTTTCTAAAAACAATCCAGATCAAAATGAGGTTTTTTCTGTAAGAATCCATACTGCCAGAAATAGGTTTTTAAAAAGTAGTTTAACTAGACAAAAACTAGTTCCTTTTTAAGGCCCATCAGTCTTAGAGGAGAGAGTGATGACTAAAAGTTTATCTGGGTATAACAGTCTGTATTTCCCTTGCTTTTCTCAATACTTGCTGTACAAATATGCTGAAGTATTTTTGTATATCTTTTTGTCTTTCTATGTTTTTTTAATTTCAAAAACCAAAAACTGTTTCTGTTTTCTTAGTGAAAGAGAGACATTTTTGCTTGTCTCAACAAAAACTAACCATGATACCTTAAAAATGATGTTCAGTTGAAATGGAATGCAGTAAGGTGCCAAGAAGTGTTAAAGACAACACCCGAATAAAGCAAACAGTTAGAACCTGCGTGAGTTCCCATGTAATCTACTTAGGGTGTAGTTCTTAGGAAATGAAGGGTATCATTTACACATACTGGTTGTTCCTACTGATGTGAGTTTCTGCTGATTTTCTTATGCAGTTTTAGGAATTAGGAAATGACTTTTGACTTCTCTGTGTTGAGCAAATAGATTTCAGACCTCCCTTGCCCCAGCACCTCTTCAAGGTATAATAGAGGTTTAAGTACAAATATCTGTCTTATGTTCACATTGACCCAAAGTCAAACAAGCTGCACAATACCCTGGGTTGAGTGTCCCTCTGGGCTCTTCATCTCCTTTTCCCTAGCAGATGGATTCTGTTCCTTTTTCTGAATCTAGGACACTTTCCTCCTCTTTTCTCGCCTGCTCCAGGAATACTGTCCTGAGGAAACCATCAGCCAGTCTGATGCACAGTTGCCACTCATGAAATGGAGTCTCTTCTACATGAGGCTCTTGCAGAGCTGGGTTAAATCTGGACTGCAGTGATCTCACAGGCAGGCCAATTGACTGCTGTTGTACAAAGGCAGTTAAATGGTAAACTTTGCAAGCAATACTTTTGTTTAATGAGAGATCTTTTTGCTGTGATTTGAAGGTGTGTCAAATGGGCTGTTGAAAGAGTTTTCCAATTTCTTGAGGGGGTAGAAGTGCTTACTTAGGGGGTTGGTGAGGTGGAATTTTTTATTTTACCGATTTAAGATAAAAATACCAATTACCAGATGCATTCACCAGCCAAAACTAACCACTGAATGACACATGCAGATGGTAATCTGTGGAGACAGGTGGTGTCTGACACTTGCATTTCTCTTTTCAGCTGAGGCAGTTTACAGCAAGGGATGGGGGACAACATTCAAGTGGTTAGAAAGAATAGGTGCTTGGTCTGGGGAAAAAAAAGTGATGGAAACATTCCTGTGTGATATGTAGGAAGGAAAACAAGATGGGAAAGAGGAGGGAAAAAAACCCTAAAATACTAGGTAGTCTAATTTTCTTTCAATCTGTCAAAATATCTAGTATCTGCTCTCCTTTCCACATGAGTGAATCTGGTCTTACCACTGTGAAAATTTGATTGCCCTATAAATAAAACTTTTTATTTTTAAATGCAAACACTGAACAAAGTAATTAATCTTTTGTAAATGCTTGTGGCAGCTTAGCATTAGAGAGAGTACTTTTGGGGATTTTTTTTGCATACAAATTAATCTGTCAGGCTGTCACATTTAAGACTCTTGACAATTCATGTTTGACTGATACCACAAATTATGAGGGCCTGGTCTTCAAGATGAGTTGAATCTAAGTGGTTTTATTATGTTTTTGAGAGCAGCATTGCATTAATTTCAGTCCAGTGTAGTCTGACCCTGACAGTTGGTTTGGTGAAGACCTGGACTAACTGTTGACTAATTAAAAGCTCAAAACCAAGTATAGAAGCTGCTGAAGCCTTTGCATTCTACATGGTTGGGAAAGCATATGGCAGCATCTAAACAACAAAAATATTGGATTGTGGTGGAGGGGAAGACATCCTGTATAATTCCAGTAGTTTGTAAGCTTTTTGCCTGCAGCTACCAATCAGAAAAAATTTTGACCTGCTTGGCAGTTCCCTAAGAGTTTCTTGTCAGCACTGACTTTCATACTGTGCATTTCTCTTTTCCAAGTGTTTCCCAGATGGATGTGCATACTCTGTTTGGCTCTCTTCCAACCCTTCTCTTACCTGCTCATGCATGTATATTGCTTTGCTCTGTCAGCTTACTCGGTGTTGACATTTTTGAGCCCTCTTAACTTTTGTTTCAACTATTCTTACATACATAGGGTGTATTTCATGAAACTGAGATTTATCTGAAACCTTTCTCCTTTTTTTATTTTTTTTAATTTGATCATGACCTGATTGGGAGAAGTGATTCCATCTGACATGCCACAGATTGCATTATGGGCACAGTACTTATGGATGGCAAATATAGTTTAAATTTATTGGGAATTGGCTGTCAGTATTGTGCATAGATTGTGATCTTGTAGTATTAATGCTGAGTGACAGTTGGGGTTTTCCTTTGCTTTCTTGCTTTCCACATTCCAGATTTGTTTGGGAGGAGATGATCACAGAACCACTCAAATTACTTTTAATCAGACTATGACATTGACCCTGGTAATGCTGTTTGTTTGTTGCAGCTGCAGGGTACAAGGATCAAAAATACAAATATTTAAGGGTTCACTGGAGCCTTAATTGTGGTGTAGTTAGAGTGTCAATGCAAGTCTTTGCTTGGTTCAACTTTATATTTTTTAATTATGGATTTCTACAAAAACATATTTTGTCTTTCCTGACCTGTTGTGATTGCCAATACCAATGTGAGTTTTTGTTGGCTGAGATGTCCCAGGCAATGTGATATTTTTGAGGTTATTGTTGTAGTCTAAAACAGGTTGTAGACCTTGCTTGATGGTTTGTTCTAGTTACCCAATTTAGTAGTACTCTGCTCCTTGGTAGGGCTTAACTCAGCTTCATAAGAAGAAATGTTACAACAATTAGAATTTTTCTCTTTGGAAAATGTTGCTTTAATCTCCTCAGTAAGAAGGTGTAGACTGCTTATGTTTCTTCTAAAAACATGGACATTTACATGTTTATTGGGTTTTTCCTCACACACCACCTTCTTTGTTTCTGTTAGGAACAAGGCTAACACTAATGTGAGGTGTCTGTCCATGCCCTTCCTCTGCCATTGCTTTTGAATTAGCATTCACTCACTTGAAGCAGATTAAACTGAGAAACAGAAGTGTCATTTGCATGAGGTTTTATAAAATAGTAAGCCAAAAGAGGAGGGCCTGAAGGAATAAATCCTTGGGGGAAAAAATCCACAACATTGTCCTTTCCACTGCATAAGGGAAGCTGTGTCGTACAGAAACATTCAATCTCCTTTGACAAGTAGACTGAACCTCTGCCTCATGGCAGACCATTCTATGGACATTCTGAACATTTTGTGAAGAGTAATATTGACATGAGAACAAAAAACATCAGGAGTATTTCCATTGCTTGTTGTTGTCCATATTCTTAAAGGGGTGAGGTAGGAAAAGGATGAACTATGGAGGTTGATGTAAAGGAACTGTACAGATAAAAGCAGCTGTAACGGAGTAATGTGATGTATGTTGCTGCTGAATGCACAGGAGAGAATTTGTGTTACTGTAAAATACTAATTGCCAAGTGGAATTTCTTTTCAGTTCTGTCACTATTTTTGTGTTTTAGGTCCTGTTTAATATGATTGTAGAAGTGCCTCGTTGGACTAATGCAAAAATGGAGGTAATGAAGAAAAATACCTTGATTATACAGGTATCTGTGGAAGTTATAACAATGCAGTGGCTTCCAGTAGGCAGAGTTTAATCACAGTTTGGATTTCTCTTTGCACATTAAAATGTTAAACAATTGTTTTGAAGTGGTGCATATGCTTTTCTTGCAATTACAGAAAGTGTTGAGCTTCTAATTGTTTTCTTGGTGGAAACAGGAAAAGCAAGTGGTCACTGGTTCTTGACAGCCCTCTCACTGCAGAGTGCAGCATATCTGCAGCAGAGTCCTGGAGTACTGACTTTTAGGGTGTTTTTCAGCATTTAGATTAACTCTTGCTTGCTTATGGAACACTCCACTCAGATGATTTAATTCATCATTTCCACTGCATAGTGTGTTAGGCCAAATCCCAACAAATGGAGTTGCAACTAAAAGAGCATTTCTTTATGACCAAAGAAAAATATTTGGAGACTTCACTGATTGAAAGTATGAACTCCTGCAGGGAGATGTTTTATAAGTAGTAGAAGCATCTGTAGTGTTTATGAAACAACATATCTCACCAGGAAATGTCCTGTCCTCCTGAACATTTGTATTAATTTTAGGCATGCTTCCCAGATACTTTTAAGGAAGTTTGTGGTTGAGCTGTTAACTCTTTTAATTATTGAAAATAATGCTCCTTAGCCTTCTATTTGAGAATTTTTTCTCCTTTCCCTGATGATAAAACTGTTTACAGCTGTTACTCTTCAGGCAGGGTTACCTCAGATATTTACCTCTTATTTTAAACTCATGACTTATTGTGGCAGCTGAGTTCTCTTTTGCAGAGGATCCCTTTGACAATGCTATTTGAACTCTGCCTGAAGCTCAGGTTGCCCTCTCTATGCTTTTTTCAGCACATTATGTCAAGGGTAGAAAAGTTTGTCCTGTTAGTTTAGAAATCATTGATTTTAGGCTTTTTAGGTTTGATGGAGGAGAATGGAAGTAGTTTCCTAATATTTAACTTTTAATATCCTTAAAATTTGCTGCATCAATTAAGGTAGTTTTCATGCCTTACCATCATGTCCTGGCAGTCCTTCAGTCCAGGCCATGGTAAGCTGCTAATGCCTGCTATTACCAGATCTTGTCTGCTGATCTCTCCTCACATGCAGTGGAGACTTCACGACATTAAGCCTTGCGTTAGTATGAATATTTACCCACAGTTACATTTCCTGCAACAGATCTCTTCTGCTCCTCAGCTTGTTATATTTCTGTTCTTCTTCCATGGTGCTTTAAGTTTCTCCTCTTTGTCCCAGTTTCCATGAACAAAAAGCATTGCTGAGCTCCACTTCCATCAGTGTCCCTTGTTGGCCTGTTTGAGCTCTTCACTGTTCGGTTATGACCAGAAGCAGATAGAATCCAGTGTGAAGCCAGAAATGTGTGAAGCTTCATCTTGGCTCCTGGGGACAGTTTAGTTTTGGAATGAGGTTGACAGGTTGGAGTGGTTCTAAAAGGTGGAATTCCTTTAGGATGGCTTTGGTGGCAGTGCGTCAGGTAAAAGGACAGGGATATAAAATTAATATGGACTGAGGGCTGTGTGCTTATGCAGGGGAGCTATGCACTACTTGAATGTAATCACTTGAGCCTGTAACAAATATTCTGCCACTCAGATGAGTGTTTGTAAGTAAGAGCCAAGCTAACATGGGTTGGACTGTGGTGTAGAGTGTCAAAGGGTGGTTATAGTGCAAATTAGCTGTGGTGGGTAACTCAGGCAGTGGCTATACATGTGTGGTTTGTGTATGGGCTTTGCGGGAGGATGTTACTGTTCAGCTGTAGTTCAACTCTTCTGTCAGTGCTTCTTTAGTAATAAGAATTTCCTCTTCAAATGGTAGCTTAACTTGTTCCAAATATGCATTTAGTGACTATGAGGAACTTGTGCTTGTGAAAAAGCATTTGTATGCTGAGAGGTGATGGAAAGAAGGGCTGCTTGCAATTGGAGAGCAAGGAGCAGAGGGCAAGAACATGAAACATTTCCTCTGTGGTTGTCAAAGCCCCTGTTGTTGAAAGATGTTGTGCTGTCATTTGCATGTCTGTTGAACTTGTACTATAAAGTGCAAGAGCTTCTGACTTAAGTTCCTTTCAGTTTTTATGTTTGACCATGACAACCTCCTTAGAAATTTATTGCTTTCTGTTCTATATTCATTTTATTCTTGCATACTTTACAGCATTATTTAATACCTTAATAAGCTCCTTTTTGAATATGACCCTTGAGATTCAGAGTGAAGCTATAGTAGTTTTAATAGTTCTCAAACCACAAGCATGTGCTGCCAGATGGATCTTTCTTACTGGCTGTGTATGGAACGTATTGCTTTCCATTTTAACATTCTCCTTCTCTCTCTCCCTCTCCCTGCTCCCCCACCCTTTTTCACGATCTGCTTAGATTGCCACTGAGGAGCCATTGAATCCCATTAAACATGATACAAAGAAAGGCAAGCTTCGATATGTAGCAAATATCTTTCCTCACAAGGGTTATATATGGAATTATGGTGCCCTCCCACAGGTAACATTTTTGTTATAATGGCGAAAGTTTTCTGTCTTCTGTGTAAATTGCCTTGTAAATCTTGGTTACTGCCTGAATGCAAATCAGCTGCAAGAGGGGTGATTCACTTTGATACATTTATAAATTAGGATTTTTATGTTGAATTTTATTGTGTCCATAGATATTGATCAGAATTCGGGTGTGGGAGTAAATATGAGCTTGTGTTTTCAGGAAGGCGTTAAATGATCAAGAAATCTCAAATCTTTAGTCTGTGTCTCTGTAGTTACAGAATTAAATTGTCATGATCTGCCATTCAAGAATACTTTGTCAAGTAGACCTTTTCTGCTTAAACAAGGCATTTATTTAAACACTCAATTTAGGATTTTTGTGTACTGCAGCTTAAATTTTAACTGGGATTTCTTAATATCTTTAATGAAGAGGAACACAAAGGCTGCTCTTTTTGAGATTAAACCTCAACTGCCTTCCTTCACTTTTCTCTGAACTGTGAGACTTTACTGATCGTGACATATTTTGAACTTTGAGCCTTGAAAAAGCCCATCTAATGGCTGAATTTTGAGCATAATGAAAAGTTTTAAACTTTTTTCATTTCTGTGAATAACACATTAGACTTCAATTAGTACTGAAGAACATGATGGAGCTTAAAAAGAGTAATTTATTTTCTTTGCACTTAACTATATAAGCAATGAAAGTTGAGTCCCAAAAGTCTGCTTACATGTTTGATCCTTAGAGAGGAGATACTAGGCAGTTTCTTGAATATAGCAGTGAAGATCTTGTCCAATCAGCAGTGTCAGTAGACAAAGTTTCCAAGTAGGTGGAGTTGGAAACCAGCAACTCCATTTAATGTTTTCAAATTCGTATGTTCCTTAGTGCAAAGCCAGAATGATTTGAAAATGTGAACATTTTCCTGCATTATTTTGCAAAGTGCAGTATTTTGGACTTGGAATACTTTCCTCTAGAGAAATGTTTGGCATCCTTTGTTACCTGCTGAGTTGGGGAGGGCTGAACATAATTGTCATTTTAATGATTTACTGTATTAGATATTAGCTATATTTGCTATCATAGCAGAAGTTGCTGTGCTGTTCAGAGAACAATACTATTCCTTCTAACCTAGAGGTGAAGAGGTGTGACTGGGCAAAAGAGAAGTACTGGTATAATGCAGCCCTAAATAAAAAGCAGTTTAGAAGGACGAGAGGACACAGTCTTAAGCTGTGCCAGGGGAAGTTTAGGCTAGATATTAGAAAAAGATTTTTGCAGAAAGACTTACTGGGCATTGGAATGGGCTGCCCAGGGAGGTGGTGGAGTCACTGTCCCTGGGGGTGTTTAAAAACAGATGAGACATGGCACTCAGTGCCATGGTTTAGTTGATGAGGTAGTGTTAGGTCATAGGCTGGACTCGATGGATCTCCAAGATCTTTTTCAGCCAACCTAGTTGATTCTGTGAAGAGTACTGGAAAAATAAATATTAAGTTTAAATTCTCTCTTGATTTGACTTCAGCAGTTTTTTGGTAATGATTCTGCTACCTAAACACCTAAGCATATTCTTTTTACCATTTTGCCTTCCAGTATCAGTCAAGTTCTCAAGAACAAATTTGAGATGGAGTTATGATTGCGGACAATAGGAGCTAGCAATGTAGCTCCTTGGAAAATAAAGTTTTCTATAGTCTTTTCAACAATACCAAACTGGACTCAAAATTCTTAATGGAAAAGCTGCTCAACTGTAGAACGAATTATTCATTACTTTTAAATTAAAAACAAGTACTTGTGTAGTAATTAAGTTAGTATAACTCAGCTAGGATTCCTTGTTTGTGCAGTGCTCAGAGCAGACGTTTAAACTTGCCTCTTTGGTCTTAAACTCTTAGCTCTCCTTTGGAATGTACATGTCTCAAAATACTCAGAAATACTTCATGCCTAAATCTAAAATCTTTAAAAAGCTTATTGGGTGCAGACAAATCTGTGTGTATGAGTGTGGTTAGCTCAAAGCTTAGATGTGTTAGAAAACAACTTATGTTAATATCATGGTATTTAACAAGTATAATAAAAATGTAATTGTAAGATATCCTAGCTTGATCCCACTATCACTAGTAACTAGAAAAATCCATATTCAGGGTCCTCTGATTCCTTAATCATTGCAGTTGGGTAACGTGTATCTGTTGGGTCATTGACACAGGAAAAATATGTCCTCAGTAATCATGTCACTAGTCCTGAGTATGAGATACTCAGTGTCAGTCCACTGGCTGTTTACTTTTTCTCCTCCCATTGAGCAAGCCTGTTCGCAGAAAGCTGATGTTTTTATTGTTGCTTTTGCTAATCTTTGTAATTCAGTGGTAAGATGAGTTGTAATTGCAGTTCAGCAGCTAACTGATAGTTCTCTTTTCCCTGGCAGACCTGGGAAGATCCAAACCATACGGATAACATTACAGGATGTTGTGGGGATAATGATCCTATTGATGTGTGTGAAATAGGTTCAAAGGTTTGTATTTATCAGGATTAATTTAATTTATCAAGGTTAATTTAATAATTTGGTAGCAACTTCTGAAAGAGACGGTCAGACAGAAAACAAGATGTGTTAATTATGTTAGGGTCTGACAAAAGTATCAGTAGAGGATCTAAGGAGAGAATAGGTAAGAAAATGGTGGATTTTTAAAAAGAATAGGGGAAAGTAGGATTTGGTAAAGTCTTTGTACTAGTTACAAGAGAAAATAAAAGAACAACATCCTGAAGTTGTGTAGCTGAACAGTAAGTTTTGGGTGAAGGAAGTGATGGTTAAGATTTTTGGGGAAGGAAAAGTTTTATTTATTTTTTCTCCTGTTAGCAGTATTGGAGCTAGGAATAGGTTGCTGAAAAATGAGGAAATACAACGGCATCATGTGTTTTAGAATTATAAAATCAGACCCACAAAGGAGGTGGTTTTGATTTTACTCATGCGTGCGAACAGAAGTAGATCCTCTTTTCTAGCGAAGACAGGAACCTGCTGCAGTGTTGCAGAGTTACGAGTCATGGAACGGATGGCTGAAAAAGAGGTGCAGCAAACACTATTAGTAGGTATAAAGGAAAGGTTTAGCTCACTGAAAGAAAATTCTACATACCTAGAGGCAACAAAGAATGGAGCTATGCTGTGTATCAAAAATGAGGTTATTAAATGGATGAGTTTGAAAGAGGGATCTCTTAGGATATTTAGGTAAGGGGAAATTTAATTGGTGACTTCAGTGAAAGTGGCTCTATATATTTATTTGGGTTAAGAAACCTAAAGATTAATTTCAAGGGATCCAGAAAGCATTAAAGAAGAAATATTAGCTGGTAGGGAGGAGATTCCAAAGAAAATGCAAAAATGGCTGTGTTGGTATTTCTGGGGCGTGCTATGTGTTTTTATGTGTAGACAGAAATTAGGACCCTGAGTTCAGAAAGTAGAGAGTCAAGGAACAGGAAGAAGTTAAAAAATGAGTATGAGACACTTCTGACTTACAATTTGGAGGGAAGATCAAGAAAGTGTGAGGAAACTAGGGTAAAAGGGAAGGAAAAAAAATTTAGCTACTTGTCTACTTAAATGCTGACTGGAGAATTGAGGATTGGAGAGTAGTAATGGTGGGAGAAAGACTAGAGATAAAGGGATGTGTACTGGGTTTGCAGATCTATCTAGCAATTTTGTTACAGCCTGCTAGTCAAAAATGCAAAACTGTTTTTTTTTTAAGGTAAAAGAAATTTCACATGTTGTTTTCCAAATCTTTGTGGCATTACTTTCTGTTTCAGGTTCATTCTTCTGGTGATATTGTTCAGGTGAAGGTCTTGGGTGTTTTAGCTCTTGTTGATGAAGGAGAGACAGATTGGAAGATAATTGCCATCAGTGCAGATGATCCAGAAGCTCAGAAAATCCATGGCAAGTATTTTTGTCTTTCCTAATGCAGTTATGTCAGAAACTTGCACAGCAGAATGGTACCTGAGTTTAGGCCTCCCAGGATAAGAAGAGGCAGACAGTGGAAAGGCAAGGTTTTTTTTTGTTGTTGTTGTTGTTTAGGTCAAGTGCTTCCTTCACGTAGGGCATATATGCTTTCACACTAAACTTCTAAAATGGTTTGCTTGGATTTTCAAGACCTCCAATATTTACAGGCTTATGTACTGTGTAATAGTGCATATTTACCTGCTCTATGTTACGTAGCACACTACTCTTTTCCTTTGTGAAAGTGTTTGTTCCTTTTATATTTACAGGCATTGTGTTGGATTCTGAAAAGGCATTTCCAATGTCTTGCCGCTTTTAAGAGGATTGGCTCCAGAGTCTGTTGCTTAGTATGAGCAATTAGGTTTCACCTTTTAGCTTTAAAATTGGCAAAATAAACTGCTAATGCAGCTTACCCTAATCAGCCTTGATGATGATGAGCTGTGCAGGGGGAAGTATCCTGCTCAGACTTGTCCTCCCTGTGATCAGACTTCTGGTATCCAAATGAAACCCAAATACTGAAGCATGTCCATGTGGATAGCACCTGAGGTGTAATTCTGATGTATTAAAACTGCAGGAAGTTAAGTTTTCATAGCACAGGTAAAGTGCAGTTTTGTGTGGATAAATGGAGATTTGCTTCCTCAAATGTAATATTACTGAGAATCATGAGACTTAAGTGAGGAGGTTTGTCTAAAACTGATTGTTGGGAAACCAAAAATCACATATGCCATCAGATATGTACAATGACAGCCTGCTCTTCGTTGGTAAGGGAGCACCAAGATGCAGAGTGGCCTTTCTGTAGGAATAGAGCAATCCAATAGCTTTTTAAGGAAGTGTGTTTCTCAGCCATTGAAGTTTTTTCATGGTTTCTGAATGTAAAGTATGTCACTGGACTAGCCCTTCATTCTCAGTTTTCTTGCAGGTTACTTTCACATGGAGAATACTTGACTTGTGGGGAAAGAAGGGGAGAAGAAGAGATGAGGAAAAGGAAACTCTTGGGTTGATGCTGATTAAAATCATTGGGCAGATGAATTACTGCATAGTGTTTATGACTCTTTAACTACTTTGACAGTTAGAGATTAAGAAGTTCAGCTTAAGGAAAGAGTAAGTAATAGTTTGCTGTTAATGTCAGTATCAATTTAAACCACTCTGTAATGTGCAGTAAAATGCAATATACATGTCAGTAGTTAAAAGAAAAGTGAATAGCATTTCATTTCTAGACCCAGTTCTTAAAGACTTACCTTTTCTCCCTGGCAGTTTCTGAGAGAATATAGTCAGAAAAGTGGATGAGAGAATTCAGAAGGATTCTACTAAGCAGGGGCAAAACTGTGTTAGTTTATTCCAATGTTATTTATTATTTGGGGTTAACCATCTGTATTTGAAAGCTCTCCCTGGGTTTTTGGTTGGTTTTGTTGTTCTGTTTTTTTCCCCAGGTAATGATTGATTTATACCAGCTCTATTACAGCATTAGTTTATTTGGGAGGGGAGAAGTAAGAGCTGTAGTCTTAAAAAAAAGAGGTAGTAGTGGGTGGAATGGACAAACCATTGCCTGTAGTTGATTCCTGTGTGCATCCTTTCTTATCAGGCAATATGTGCAAAACTTCAAGAAGAGAACTGTCCTGAGATTCTGAGAAGTGTAGTACTATGTATCCAGTTTAATATTATTTCCCTTTGGGATTGGAGTTGCAACCCAGGATTTACAGAAGAAAGAAAAGGGGGGAAAAAAGCACCCCTGTCTGCTTTCAGAAAACATGAGTGGCTTGCAGTGTTTAACAGCAATCATTCTTCAGTCTGAAAACAAACAAATCTGTCAGAGCAGGCAGTACAATATGTCCTTTTATACTTGTTTTTCCCCCTTCCCAAAGTTGTTAATTATTTCAGCATAAAGGGATGGCAGCTATGGATAAAACTGGTCTCTCCCTCTGTAATTGATGTGCTGCTGTTTTATTGAGGTGGCCTCCTGGGGAAGATGAGACTAAGTGTTGCCTTCTAATCCTGTCCAGTCACTTCTGTACCATTTGTTAAAGATTTCCAACTGCACTGAGAATCATCACATTTGCTTTCAGCTCAGTATGTGCAGAGCCCCCAGTGAACATTTGGAAAAGATAATTTCAAGACGTGAGAGTGGTGATTACTTACAAACCCCATCCTGAGCCCGCACCGTGTGTTAACTCCCCTTGCCTCTTTAAGCACACCCCAGGTACCTGGGATATTCTCCTTCGGGGATTGTGATCCCTTTCATAAGTGCAATTGATTTTTCTGAGACTTCACAGAACTCAGAACTGAGAGGTCACAACTTCTGAGTGCTTCTCGTTGTTTATTCATAGCACTCCACTGGACTGTATTGTGCAGGCATTTATTGATAAATACTGGTTTAAATTGGAAACCCTACCTAGAATTTTCTGTTTCACACATAGCAGTGAGAAACTCTTGTTTACAGTGACAGTACCCCGGAATGACAGGCAATACTTATCACCTGTTTAAGTGGGAGCTGTGTCATCAGTAGGACTAGCAGGGTCTTAGTTTCTTTTTGGGCTGACTTTGTAAGGTAATCTGTTTGAATATTTCAAACACTTAATTCTGGTGGGCATGGGGACATCTCTCACCAAATATAAGTGGTATGTCAGATGCAGACATCTGTGTGAGAAAGTTGCTTTTAGACTTCAACTAGACTTATTCAGATGTATCTATTTCATTAAGATACGTCTTTGTGGCTGTTGTATTTCTGCTCAGGCAGTTGCTAGGCAGATGGCTGTTAGTGGACCAATGGAGCAACTTTAGACCAAACAACTCTGAGAAAAGCCCTAAAAGCTCCTTCTTACAGACTGAAATACTAAATCTTGGTGGAGTAATAGGCCAGGTTGCTTGCTTTATTTTGTTGTTGTTGTTGCTTTTTTTCTTTTTTTTTTTTTCTGTAAAATAGCCAGGAGGAGAAGTAAATTCTTGGAGTAGAAAGGTTGCTTGTCTGCTTATCTCATAGTCTGGATTGAATTTAATATACTGGCTTTCACTTCTATATCTAATGCTTTTCTAGTTTGGGGTCAGAAGGGATGAGTGATGATTTTATGCTGTGATTTGGTCTAAATGTATGTGGCATCTTCATATTGGACAAGAAGTTTTAAAAATCACTGGCAGTTGAAGCAGGAATTGTGTTTGAAGTGTATGAAGTGTATGAAGTCTGGCTTTCCAAAGGTCCCTTTGCCCTCCTTTGGCAAATTGGACTAATCATATATACTGCATGGCATTTGGGAGGTGATTTAGTGGCCTGGAATCTTAGCAGCCAGTTTTGCTGCCATTGCTTACTGGAAAGATGCCAGGAAAGATCAACAGCAGTTGGTGATGTCTGCTGGCTTTATTGTGCTGCCTTTTGCTGGCACTGGTGTAGTTAACTGTGCTGTTTCCATGCTGCTTTTGCAATACGCATCTCAAGATAGGGTTTAGTGATCAAACCCTAAATGGCATAACTAAGGCATATCGTATATTTTGTACTATATATTGTTACAGACCTTTGCATGCGAGTGTGTTTATTCAGAGAAGCAGCAGAGGCCCAGAAGACCTTTGTTGTGGATTTGTGTAAGCACTCAGTATAAGGAAATTAATTTGCTGTACCAAGGCTTCCCTCCTACCCGCTGCACAAAATACACCAAATGCCTTTATATGGAATGTAGCTGCTGCTTCCTGTAAATGTTTATAAGATGTTATTAAAAGCATATGTCCTCTCTTCCCACAGAACTTGTTTAGAAAGCTTGCTGCAAACATGTTGTTTTAGCTTTGCTTGCAAGAAGCAGCATCTGTGGTACTAAAAATGGTAGTTTTGTACAAATGCTTTTGTTGCTCTCTTCTGTAAAGCCAGCTAGAATTGGGATCTGCATTCATGTTAGCTCACTCCCTCAACAGAGAGGTAGCAGCAGTTCTCTAGGGATTTTCCTTATGGCCACTGAACTGCAACCCTTAATGTGATCCGCTGTGTCTTTTTAACCCTTGGCACTTAACTTTGGTGCCCAGAAAAAAGACCTATGGTTGCATGCAGGCAGTGTAGAGAAATTCCCACTTAGAGCCCCGTGGGGAACATGCTGATAATGTACCTGCGGGAGCCTGACCTGCTTTGCTACTTTGAGCAGGGCTTGCTGGCAGAGGTGAAGCTGCTTTGGGCCATGTAAATACTTGATGCTGCTCCTTTAACATCAGTGTGAGTACATAGCTCTAAGGGAAGATAAGCAGTTAACGTCAAAAAAGACTGTCTTGACAGTGTTTGCAGCAAAAAAGACATCTAAGTTGTTTGCTTTTCTAAAAATCATAATAATTTGAAGCTATCCTCTGTAGATATTAGTGTAGTAAATTATCATACTGCTTATTGTGATCTTTTATTTTACCTTTACTTACTTTTTTGTTTTCTGAATGTGGTTTTTCTCCTTTCCCCCATGATACCCCAAAGAGGCTGTTTAGATTTCAGTGGAAGACAAACTGTCTTTCAGGTTTTTCTGTGGTGACTTTTAATGAACTGAAGAGGTGGCTGTTGAAGGAATGATGCAAGAGCTGCTGTTTTCCTTGTATTTTGTATTACATGCTGACTCCACAGCAACAGCAAGGATACTTTTTCTGGGGTTTGTTTTGTTGCATTGTTGTACTTTTTTCTTCTCCTTGCCACCAGCTTCATTATAATACAGATGTTCTGGAGTCTTTTTTTTAAAGTCAAGCTTTCAGATTTCTTTTGATGTTCAGTAGCTGTCCTTTATAGTAAAGAATAGGGAATAGGGATGAAGGAGAGTAACTTGCAAGAAACCCAGGAAATAAAAGCAACCAATGTCCCCCTTCTTAAGTCCTCAAAAGCAGAGTACAATCCATCCATGTAAAGCTGGAATTTGATTGTGGTTAATTTTACTTAGGGTATTTTCTAGTAGAGAGACTGTGAAATTCAGGGAGATGATTCTATCCATGAAGATAGAATTTCTAACAAAAGGAGGTAGTGAAAGTCTGTCCCAAAGCCTTTCCTAATATTTGAGTCCTTCAAATAAGTATAAATAAAACCTATAAATAAGGGACAACAGATGGAGAAAAGTACCAAGTGCCAGTTAGTAGACTGAAAAGCACTTTTGATGAACAGTTTTTAGGGGAGTAGGAGGCAAATAACCAAGTAGGGGGAGTGAAGAAGCAGAGTTAGGAGAGACATTTGCTGGAACAGGAACCAGAAAAAAGGAGCAGCAGTGTGAGAAAGTATGCTTGAATTTAAGTAGTGTCTGGAGATGGAGGTCTGGAGTTTGTCCACTTCTGGGAGCCAAGGAAATTGCTGCAGCAGCCTTTTTTGCTTTACAAACTTGAGGAGATACTGTCTCTTCAACAAGTGTTAGATATTGTGAGTTCCGACTTCAGAAGAGGAGGAGATGACAATGCCTCAGGCTGGAAGAAGGATGTTCTCTTGCTTGGAGGGAACAGGATGATACATTGGAGTCCTGAAACTGATTTGAATTGGAGCTGCAGTTTTATTAGTGCCCAAATGAAGTATTCGGCCTCCAACCAAGATACCACCCTTTTCTAAATCATTCCTTCTTGGTTGGTCTCGCCCACCCACCCTAGTGAAAAGATTTTTGTGCTCTTAAACACGTATTTCAGCTAGAAGACCTGCCTCTAGCACAGCCTTATGTGCCCTTGCTTTTTTCTGGGATTCTGCCAGTGGAATTCCCTGATCTACAGAAAGATGGCCAGCAGCCAAGTTCAAAATGTGTTTTACTCTGAGCCCATAAACACGTAGCCCTGTAAAAAACTGTGTGCAAAGCAAAAATTTACAGGGGGCTCTTCAAGGTTTTATGCTTTGTTCTTTGGGCAGTAGTAATGCAGTGGAATTTGCCAGTGGCATCTATGACATGCCTATTAACACTCAGAATGTCTTCTCACATAGGTCTGGCCTCCCAGTTCAGTGTACATGTCATCTCCCTTTGGTGGTCTACTGAGAATTGAATGGTCTGTAGCACAAGACCTTTTCTCTTCTCTTACTGTTCTCTTCAGAAATACATTAATGTCTTTGTCCAGGTTCACAATGAAATTTTAAAAGACAATTAGGCACTTAAAGATGGAAAGCACATGATTCAATATCATTTCCATGGACTAAGCAACTCTGATTTTATAGGACTGGATAGACAGAAGAGTGTCTAAGCAGAAGTCATTGCCAACCAGATGTCATCTAGTGAGGCATTCCTATGGGAGAAGATAAAGAAGTAACCAGGCAGTATTGAGGGAGGGCAAGAAGGAACAAGGAACGGAGACATGAGCTAGTGACTTGCAAAACACTAGAGGAGAGTAGCACCATGGAAGGTGGCCTGAACAGAGTGAGGTTATGATATGAAATAGCTGGTAGACTGCAGCAGTAAAAAGTCAGCTCCCATTTCCGTCAGAAGTGACTGTAGAAAGGAAATAGAAGATTACACCAATTACAAAGTATTTGGCTTCTGGGATGGATGAAATAATTTTTTACATCAAAATAATTAGAACAGTGTTCAGAGCTTTTCCATGTAAGCATATTGGCAGGGAGTTAATTTGTTAAGGAGTTGGTAGAACTGCGCCATTGCAAGTGACAGAAGTGGTGGTAGTCCCAAAGGACGGCCCATTAAAATTTGATACGCACAGCAGGTAAAGGGTGGATCAAGAACTGCATCACTGATATGGCATCATAATCTTCAAGCAGAATTACTGTGATGTTTCATCTCTCTGTACACACCAAGGCAGTGTTCATCTCTGCTTCACAAGGGTGTCCTACAAATGGAATGCATTCCTTTTTGTGTTCTATCACATCTTTGTCCATCAGGATTGGTAGAGGTAGAATTCTTTATCACTGTGAGTATGCAGATACCACAAGGTTATCAGTCAGGTTAGTGTTCAGAGCTCCTGGCATGTCTCTGTGTTGTCTTGAAAGGGATGAATTTGGAACTAATGTGAGCAAAAAAGTGCCTTTTAATATAACATTGACAAGCCAAGCCTGTATTTTGTTTAGAGGTGCTGGTTTGAAGATCTATGTGTTGAAATTGTTTCTGTAGTTATTCTTCCATTATCAAAAAAATGCTCATAGCGCCTTCAGTTGCTGGATGAAAAAATTGCAACAGTGAATAATCTAAGTATTGTAAAAGCTACCTAATGAGATAAATGTGGAATTTTCTTCTCGTGTCACAAATATGGTCCTTTTATTCATTGTATCTTTGGGTCTTAATTATTGAAGGGTAGGAGATGACTGGTTTACCTGCTTGGTGTGGTTGTGAAATCGTAAGGCAGCAACTATGGGCAGCTAATGTAATTAAGTGAAATTTACCAATGACATTGAAAGTATTCAGTGAAATCAAATTGCTTCAGATTCTTTAGGAAAATTTTAAAAATTAATGTTCTGAAACTTGTGAGTGAAAATGCTCAGTCTTTTTTATTTTTTTTCTTTTATCCTTTTAACCTGCAGATATTGATGATGTCAAGAAGCACAAGCCGGGTTATCTTGAGGCTACAGTTGACTGGTTCCAATTATATAAAGTTCCTGATGGTAAACCAGAAAATCACTTTGCTTTTAATGGAGAATTTAAAAACAAGGTGAAGATAATGCAAAATTAAAAATGCATCATTCTGTTATGTGGGCGCTGTAATACATCCTAGAATTTTTGGAATGGTAAAGAAGGAGGCTTAACAAAATGAATTTTGATGGGAGGGACTTCTGTGTACAATTAATTAGGCTAGGATTAAATAATGTTTTCTGCCTTCCATTTTGTTCAGAGAAAATGCATAGGTCATTACAGAAAGTCTGAAAAAAAATTAGTCCTAATCCTGATGAGATTTACGCATGCATCTGTGTGTTTGCAGCTGTTTTTCAAAGCATTTTCATTCTCTGTGTCAGAGTAATGAACAGATTACCTTTTCAGCTGTTTTTGTAGTCCTGTTGGTAAAATTTTCTGACTTTTGTTTTAGGGTATGCAGTTTAAGACAATGGGTTACAGATTTTTTTCATATTTTTTATTTAACTACTTACAGTAAGAATGACCAGTGTTTGAAAGGAGACTGGACCAGGGAATAGACCTTGTTGGGGGAAATACATGGATTTTTCCAGAGAAATTTGATGTGATTTGAATGAAATTGCTTTGCATCTTGTGTATTGCACACTCTATGTAGATTATTCTTGGCAAAGACTCACAGGTTTCTCATGAATGATGTCCATGTGTCAGCCAGTTCAGCCTTGCAGGGTGCTGTCAAAGTTACATATTGCCTTCTAACCAGCACAGGCAACTTTACATGCTTTGTCTGGGTAAAGAAATGCCCTGACTCCCCCCTGCACTAAAACTGCCTTTTAAATCAATCAGTTGTGGAGTTGTAGGGCTTGATAACATGAACTCTCCCCTGTTAACCCAGGAACTGCTCTTAGAGGTGTTCCTGCACTGTGGAGTGACAATAGACCATGTCAGGCCTGGAGACACTAGATCCCTGAGATAGCTGGTTTGGAGCATTTGGGCAATTCTCAAGCATTTCTAGAGACCCGGGATGTGGCGAGGCAGCTGTGGCTGTGCTCCAGCAGCTCTGGTGAAGTTCACAGCGTTCCAGTGGCATTTTTCCAAGTCACTCCTTGTTAACAAATGTGACTGTTCAGTTGGCAGCTTTTTGCAAGTCTAGCAGTCATTATCTGGACACTGAGGGCTTATTGTACTTTAATTTTTGGAAGCTTTTTCATCCCCACCCCCAGTATTTTTATTTCAAAGAAGCAGAAACTGTTAAACAGCTGACATGTTATGTTCTTGCAAATGCTTAAGTATATGATTGGGCATTAATAAAGTAAATGGAAGTTATGCCTCTCCAGGGGAAACCCAAACTGTGACCTGCGTCTGTAAGGGTGGAGTCATAGCTCACACACTTGATCCCATTTAGAGCTTGCTACAATTTTCTACAGCACGTAGTGCTGATTTAGTTTATTTCACGTAGCATTCGTGTTTTGTGGCTGCAGACTGAGGGAAAGTCCTGAATGTGTTGCCAATATATTTGATACATAGTGAAGTTTGTTTCTTTACATAAAAAGGGAAATTTAATGAGGCCTCAAAGGAGGTGCCTTAAAATAACATAGGAAATAGTATGTTTTAATAAACTAGTTCTATGGCTTTTTTTCTGTTTAATAACATTTTAATTTACAAATCTTTCCTTGTTGTAAACTAGGATTTTGCTGTTGAAATTATTAAATCTACCCATGAACACTGGAAAGCTTTGCTTCATAAAAAAGTTGATGGAGGTACTATAAAGTGGTATGTATCCAGTCACATCTCTTGCTCTTCATATTGTACTATTCTAGTGCTATTCAGCCACTTGCAGATGTCCATGAACTGTTTAGATTTTTTTGTTTGTATTTGAGATGACAGGAATATTAATGGATTTGATAATTAATTGATAATAAATCATGATTAACTAATTCCTCCTTGTATATTGATGATTTACTGTTAAGTGGCTCCAGTAATGTATTGATTACGTAGATGTGACATTCATTATTTCAGCTTTTGAGAAATGGTCCTGGAGTGTTTGCTCAGAATTGTTTTGGGACAATCTTGGGCTTCTTGTTAGTGTTTATTCTATTGCTTTGGGGAATTGAAGTTTGTGCAGTTTATTCTGTAGGACCTTAAAAACTCATGATCAAAGTAATTTTTGGTGTGAAAGGATATAGATTCATAGGGAAACATTTCTGCTAAGGATGTGGTCCCATAGTTTGTCTGGAAATACTATGGGTATTTGCTGCTTTATATTGGAGCAGAATTTTGGCCTGCTTTTCCTTCTTGCTAGATAATACAGGTGGGTTGCTGAAGTAACCTGCTGTTACTTCCATGATCTGGCCTCCAAATCTGGCCATCCTACAAGGCACAAGAGACGGGCTGTACTCACATCATCTCTGCTAGCCATCTCGGTGTTCCTCAGCTCCCTCGGGAAGTGTCAGTTTATTTCTGCTGACTTCTTGGGGGGATTTAGCTTCTTGACTGTGTTCCTCTGCACTGTACCCAGGCTAGCAGCCAGAAGCACTGAGTGTGAGCGCTGCTTGCATTAATACAGAATACACAGCCTAGACACCTCCTCAAACTCAAAGAAACAAAGAACACCCTTCTACACACCTGTTCCTTCCAGCATTGCTTTGTGGCTTTCACTTCCTCATCCCTTGTAGATACACATTTCTGAGCTCTATATGTGATGGTAGTTTTTTTTTCTATAAGTACTTAATTGTGTGTGACTCTTTTTTTGATGGATAAAGCAGGTTTTAAATTTTATTTTTCAGCACAAATATTCTGGTGAGTGGCAGCCCATTTTGTTGCAGTGAGGAGGATGCCCGATCGATTGTGCAGTCAGTAAGGATATTTACTTTTTTTTCACCCCTTTTTTTCTTTTAATGATTAATTGGAAAAGACTGTTCAGAGCTCCAAAACTGAAATAAAACAGCTAAATTGGAATGGTCTTTCCTTAAGCAAAAATTTAAGTAAAAGAAGGAGCAGAAAAGTCGTGGGGAAATGTAATCATTGTGATAGAAACCTTTCATTGCAGTGGTCCAGTTGTGCTTTCTGGAAGGTTCATTACTGTTCTGCTGGAGTTCTTTTGCTTTTTATGCTTCTGCAGTACTGTTTCTTCTGATCCTGAATAGCAAGATGGACTGGTATTTGTATCTAGCCCGCTGTCTTCTCTGTCTCCCCTGTTGCCGTGAGTTACCACTCAGTGTTAGAACTCATTGACGAGCTGACTGTAGTCCCTAATCACTAAACAGATCCTTTGTTTGTCTACTTGCATAATTAAATGCAATGCTGTAAGAGAGGGGATGCTTATTTGAATGTTTCTTAAAGAATACCTGTCATATTCTAAAAAGTAACATAAAATTAAAACATGCAGGTTTCTTGTTCAGGCAAGAAAAATATCCTGCAGGTTTGATGCTTTTAGCTGCAAATTTTAGTGGAGGAGAATTTTTTCTATTTCAAAATGCACTAGTTTCGATGCCAGAAATTAAGCAAGGTTACCAGAAATTACATGGAGAAATGTGCCCCCAAGAATTACTTTTTCTTTTCTAGCATAGGCTGTGGCTGAGCCTGTGCTCATGACCACATGAGGTACTTTGCATGTGTGCATGGCTGCCAGGGCACCCAGTGTTTCACCTCAACAGTCACAGTAATTGTGCAAGTTCAGGTGTCAAAGGACATGCCGTCCACTGTCTGTGCAGTTAACATTCCAACAGCATTTCTAGTAACAATGTCTTGTCCTGGATGCTGTTTTGTCACAAGAAAATAAGACTCTGGATTGGAAAGAAATGTTGGTTTAGGTAATAAAGGTGTGTCAAACCAAACTTTTTCCTATTCAGATACCTTGCTTTCAGTACTTCTTTTAAAGTACTGTGTTGCATTTCTGAATGTTGATTAATGGGACTGTAAATTTTAAATTAAAGAAAAACTCATTTTGGAATTCAAATATGATTTTAGACATGTCAGTCACAGGTATAAGCAAGTATTTACCTTCTCTGACTTTCAAATTTACAATAACTATGAATCTTTAAATGTAACTAAAACTTCATGTCCAAATATTTTTGAATTGTGACAAATGTGCAAAGGAATATTTCCTTTTGCATTCTTTGCTCTTTGAGGCATGCAGGATAAATAATTATTAAATGAGTGGTATGTCTTACTTTCTCAATAACAAATCCTTTTTTCTTCTTTGGTTTTCAGGGAGGGGAGGAAATTAGTAAAATCAGTTCATGAAATAGATACCTTGTATCTAACTGTAATGCCTTTCTTATTTGAAAGCTTTCCTTCTTATCAAATAGTATGACTTCCTGTATTTTTTTGTGCCTCACATTCATTTAAGCGATAGTGAAGTTGTTTCCAGATATTCCTTTCCAACATTCTGTTTCAGTTCAGTCCAAGTATTTTAATTACATCTTTGTAGAGTGCTGCCTCTTCGTGCTTTCCAGACAGGGAAAATATGCAATACTCAGTTATAAATATTGTTCCTACTGCATGCAGTTGCTGGTCTGCAATAATTAAAAAAGTAAAATGGCCTTGAAATAGGAATCGTGGACAGTTGAACTCTAAATATAAGCAGGGAGGTTGACTTGCACATTTTAAACAGGTATCTTTTTGTCTAATACACTGCACTGCATGCTTTGGTTGTCAGACATTCATCTCTTTCACACTGAAGTGAAAGTACGTGAGTGTTTGCTGCAGAATTTTAATGGCTGTGGTGGTTTCAAATGAAAGCTGCCTGTGTTTGCAGAGGATTTTGTTTGGGTTTTTGGTGTTTTTTTTGGTGTTTTTTTTTTTAATTTAAACTAAAAGCAGACACATTTTCTTCTAATTTATATCTATCTATTAGGTCCTGGATAAAAACAAAATAATGAAAGCTGAAGCAGATCTTGTATGCAAGTACAGTAAGAAACATATTTCAGCTACATTAAAATTTCTGAGCTCTTTCTGCAGTGAGAGCTGGTTCCCTACAATTCTTTTTCCAGCGTCAGATTTCAGTTGCAGCATTTTTGAGTGAGTGATTACTGCCTTAAATCAGATATATTGAGTTCTCAAAAAAACTCCAGAACAAAACAAAAAAATCCAAATACTCCAAAAGCCAAGAGGCAACACTCACTGTTGCTGTGGAAGAGTTTTTATGATGAGCAAGAGAACTATAACAGAACAAAATAGAAAACATTCAAATCCTTACCAAATGTGCACTAATCAGAATTTCCTATAGATTTTGACTGGGTGGTTCCCAAGGTAGTCCAGTTGCTCTCAGAATTATTTGACCTTTTGTTACTTTACAGATGAGGAACTAGAATGGCTTGTCTGGGTTGGGGAATTTCCATTCCACTGAGAGAGTTTCTAGATGGTTGGCATGTGTACTGTCATCTGTATTGGGAGCAAACTAAGAACAATTCCACAGCAGGTGAATTGCCATGACAATCAATTCCAAAGAGATAGAAGATAACCTGTGCATGTAAGAACACATACTGAACATTTGAACCAGCCAAAATTACACCAGACCCCTGCAACTACAAATCTAGATGAATTTTAACACTACATAGTGAAAAATTCTGGTGTTCTCTAGCCTCTGAAAGTTGTCTCATCTGTGTCTCAGCTCCAGTGTCAGTTGATGTTGCACACTAACCCCAGGAGTCATAGAGCTTTGTAGATGAATGTTAATGCTAAGATACACTGTTTATGTCAGACTTTTAAGTATTGCCATCTGTAAAACTGACCAGAACCACCAAGACTTTGTTTAATATTAATCCTAAGAACTTCTTGCTCTGTGAAGAAGCTGCTGAGGACTTTGCAAATTGGAAAATCTCCAAGACAATCTATATATAGTTAGTAGAGCAATATTTCTCAGACTTATCACATAATTCTTTCTTATAATACTGGAAAGTGAGCTAGGAAGGCTTTTCTAGATTGTCTCTTTTGATAAAATGCAGAACAGTGTTTTACAGGGAAAAATATTTGACTTTTCCTGATAATTTTAAGAAATCTCCAGCCAAATTTGAATCTGTGTATTTATTGATGTGTTTTGAGTAATTCAGATCTAAGCAAAAGAAGTTTATTTACTGCCCTTCTCCCTGCACACTTGCTGTGAGAACATTTCCATTTGGATTTAGTAAAGGTAGAATTTTCTGTAGTGGCCAGTTGTGAAACAAAAGGTTGGTGGGGTTGTTAGTCTGGAGTTTATTTTTATTAATTAATTACTTCATGTGATTTTTAAATGGTGTTCCAGATGAAAGTGTTGTGTAGTGAAGAGATACTTGGTTCAGTGATGTGAGATTTTGATCTGGTCACGGTGAGAAAGTACTGAGTCCTTATCTCAAGCTTTTTGAGCAGAAGTGGCAGGCACCTGCTTATAAATGGTGGCCTCTGGATCTCCCTGCCTTATGAGATAAAGCTTGGGTTTTGCTGGAAAGAGAGGGGGTATTCTACTGATATGATCTGGGTTATGTTTGTCATACTAGTACCTCCTTTCAGACCAGTCCCCCCCTATGCAGGTCATTATCCTGGGTAAAGTGGGAAGAAGAATCCTGCTTCTTCCTTCCCTCCTCACAGGCTTTGTTCTCTTCAGTGTTTGGAGTCCTGTGCTTGCCCAGATTCAGGAAGGCTGTGTCACACCAGTGCAGCTCAGCCTGAGTGCTGCTGTGCTGAGGAAGGGCAGTGGAAAATAGTTACATCCTCATCATGAGGCAGGGTGATTCCAGATGTGTTAAAAGTGCCTTTAATTTTGTCCTTTAAGTTACAGGACAAGACAGGCTGTGCACTCCTGTGATTGAATAGTGGCATATCCAGCTTTGAAATGCCAGACCTGAGTTTTAAAACAATTAGTCACTTTCTACAGAACTGAATTGTTTTGTCAAAATGGAATTGTAAAAGAGTATCATCACACATTTATTTTAAATTGTTTGCATGTCTTTAATGTAAATTGTATGTGTGTGTATGTATTAGCATGCATACCTGACAGTGAAACATGTAAAAATGCCTTTCTAGTTATTATACTCTTTAGATGTAAACAATAAATCCGGTTATTCTCGAAGGTGATACAGTCATCAAAAATCCCCATTGCATTAGGTTAAGGTGTTAATCTATCACTCATTTTTCATGTGCTTGTTTTGTCATTTATGAGCAACAAAGAGATTTGGTACAGTGAGGGTGAGAAATGTGTAAGGTAGAATATTGTCCTGTGGGGACAACAAAATTCTGGTTTAGTTAATATCTCTTGATTTGAGCATTAAAGTACCTGTGAATTTGGGTGCTATCTGTGAAACCTTAAGTACTGAAATGTTGGTTTGGGTTTTTTTTTCCTATCTTTTTTTTAATCTTTTTTAGGCACCAGCATTTATGAATGGAGATCCTGTTTCCCCAGAAGGTATCTTTTTTCTCAGATGTCATACGACTTCTCTTAATTGCTGGCTTTAAAAATTGACATGAAAACTGTTTTGTTGCAAAAAGGCAGTTTTGTGTATATGAAAATTATAATAGTTATATCCTGTCATATGGTATTGCATGTCTCTGCTAAATAGAACATGAACAGAAATCCATGAATGCTCTGTGGGAGAAGATTACTTTTGAATTAAAGTGTAGTCCACATAAAAAGATAAGAAGATAAAATTTTTCTCTTACTGACCATGCAAGGCAAATGCTTGGCATTTATCTTTTTTAAAGGAGATAGGTTGCTTTGCCTTAGTTTTTGTCCATTTCTCACAGTAGCTAAGTAATCAAATAAACAGCTCATTTTCCTAAAATGGACATTTCCATACCTACTATTTAAGTTCTAAAGACAAAATTTTATCCTTTCACTGTTATGACTTTTTCATGTTAACAGAGCATGTGTTTTTCTTTAAGAAATAATAATGCATCCTACATTTTCAGTTTTAACTACTTTAAAAAAAGATTTTTCTATTGGCAGGAGCTATAGAGAGGACATATGTGCTTTTTGAGATGGAGGGAGTTACAGAAATACCAAGTTATACTTAGTCATGAGCCAAGTGCCAAATTGTTTGAGAAGCAGCATCTGTGTAGCCCATGTCATGGGAAAGCAAGTTGCATTCCATTTGCCTTTATATGGCATGCCAATAAATAGCATTTATTTACCAAAGTATTAGATCTCAGACCTCTGACAGAAAACTGAACATCATCTGCCTGATCTGTGATGCTTTCCAGGAATGGTTACAACAGTGTTATAACTTGTTGTAGGATTGGTACAGCTTAACAGTTAAAATGAACAGATATTATTTTGAAGCCAAGCTTTTCACAGGGTGGAGAATAGAGCTAACACAGCTAATACTGCTAACATAGCAGTATTGTTAAGGGAGGGAAGGTAGCTGAAAGGGCAGAATGTTGTTTTTTCAAGTATTTGTGCATGTCTGGTTGTATAAAACTAATGTCACTCTTGTATTTTTTTGTTTGTTTTAGTTGATTCCTGGTACTTTTTTCCCAAGTGATCATCAAGGTCTTCTGAAGGTGTATCATGAAATCTTAAAAATCATCCCTTTCTTTGAAGATGGACAAAAGCACTGATTGTTGGATTCCCGTTGAAACAACTTTTCAACTTGTGTAAACCTTCTGTAATGTAAATAAACTCTGCCATTATAAAATGAATGTTTTCTTTCTGTGTCTGTGTAGGGTGGAGCAGAGGGAAGAGGTGTGGCTTGCTTGCTTGTTTGTTTCTGAATCTGAGAACTGGAGAACTGCTCTTATCCACTCATGAAGTGTACCTAATGAGATGAGAGATAACTTGTCTTCAACCCTTTTCTGCAGATTTTGGAATAATTGAACCGTTGGATGCATTAGGTGTTAATTTGTGTCTCAGGGCTTTTCTGGCCACCCTGACTATAATCTGTTTGAAGTTGACAGTAATCTTTATGTAAGAGGCTTAGGAGTTTACCATGTTCTTTGATAGGTGACTGTTTTCTGAGTTGCATTCACTTTTGTGCCCAGTTGTCTCTGCAGGCTTCATAGAGTTAGAAACAGAGCATGCTTGTTTTAAAAAAAAAACAACATTCCTCCAAAGATTAATTCAGCTAGGAAGGACTAATGCCATAACAATTGAAGTAAGGATGCACGTGTGCTCTCTGTTCTACATCCTGTTTTGATAACTTGTGTGTTTCATCACACAGGAAGGATTTTCCTTATGGAAAGCTTCCATTTTTAGAACTGTGTATGCTGTTGATAATTATTTGTTCAATGAGACAAGATTAGTAAAATGTACAGAACTGAGCTTTGTGCTTTCATGGCACAAATTCTGCCATTTTTTCCTACTGCAGGATTATGTCTGGCCTATCTGTACCACAGTGTTCATTAAAGACAAAAAAGGCAGCTATTAAGCAGCAGAAAGAGAGGAAATGATAATATAGACAGACAACTTTATCCAGCTTGTTACTGAGACCAAAGGTGAGCATTGTCTGCTTTGTCCGACGACGGAAACAGAAGGTTAGCGCTGCTGACATAGGGTGGAAGTGGAAGACAAAGAACTGCAAAAGTTAGGCTGTGGCTTGCCAGAGAGGATTAACTTTTCCTTACAAAGGATAAGTTTTTAGTAAAAAAGGTTTCACCTCTGGGAATGTCTCTTTGATTTTAGGATAAAATTTCCCTTCTTTAGTCTCCTCTAGTGTATTGTCTAGTGTACAAGCACCAGTCACTTTGGAGCTCTCTGGCCCTCAGTACTTAAGAGGAAATCAATTTCTTCCATCTGCATAGAGTTTTGCATTGTTTATATATAGGGTTTAGGTGTGATAGGAGAAATGCAACCTAAACTTCAGATATGAGGGGCTACTTTTAGTTTTTGTAGTGAAGAGACATGTTGCAGCCACCATGCACTTACAGCACTGATTTCCCATGCTTTATTTTATACTTAAGAATTCTAAGTACATGCAGCATTATACCCCCAGATTTTCTTAAACAGAGTAAATGTTTCTCAAATGCCTTGTGTTCACTCAGAATGAGATTCCTCTGGTTAGAGGTGAGCTCTTGTAGCTCACAGAACAGCTGCTGTATTTTCCCATATGGTAGTACACCTAGAAGGCTTGCTGTTTTGTGAAGTGCTTAAGGACAGTTGAACAATGAAGGACACTGTGTAAATAAAATTATTTGCCCACTGCATAATCACTGCTGTCCTTTTTCTTAGCTATTTTTTTTAGACATAGAGTGAAAAGTTGTACCCATGTGAAAACCAAATATTGATTACAAAAGCATCTGTGCTGAACTGTCAAGCCGTAAGTTACTTCATTTTTACTTCACGTAAATTTTAGCAGTATTCTTTAATTTCTAAGTGTATTTCTGGAATGTGGTTATGAATCTCAGAAGCAAAAATAAAATTCTAAATCAGATAAAGCCTTGTGCAGGAAAGTAACAAATAGTACTTGGGAAAACTGAAGTGATCAGAGATGCCTAATGCTACCAGAAATTTGAAAGTGTTTAAGTATTTCTTTCATATTGAATATATAAACAGATGACTGTCATGGTGAAAGTAGTTTGAAGGAAAGTGTGCATGTTCATTCTTTGAAGATTTTTCCCAGGTGGGATATAAAAAATGCGCTGTTTCACATAGCCTTGATGTGAGAATGCACTGGATGCCGCTGAAAATTTTCCGAAATTAAGCATAATGAAGGAGCTGTAGAGAGATGGAACAGAGAAACTAGAATATATTTTTCAGGTCCTAGGAAAAAAAGTCTGAAATAAGCAATTGTTTTGTTTTATTTTCACTTTTTTCAAAGGCTAGGTCTTCTGTTTGTGTTTATTTGCATATATTTATCTATTTAAAATTGGTTTCATTTTAGCAGGAAGGTAAGTGTAGCAGTGTCCACTTTTCAATAGTTTTATGCAAGGAACTTTTTTATATCTGATACTAATATCTCCAGGAAATGAGGACATGAAGAGAAACATCACTTTTTTTCTCCAGGAAATAAATCCATCCTAACTGTATTTTTCTCTGGGTTGAATGTATAATACTCACATGTACATACTTCTTTCAAGATCTATTTTTGGCCTGATTTCTGCTTTACAGAGAAAGGAGAGGTTACTTTTTTTCTCCCCTTGCTGTTTAACAATGAGGGTTCTTTTTACTTACATAAATCATTAGCTGCTGCTCAAAATAGTACCTTTCACTGGCATGGAGTTCACACATCAATCCCCCCAGTCAAAAGTGGGGTTTGAGTTTTACTTATGTGGAAATAATGTTCATTATTCTTTAAAGTGTGAAAATCAAAGGACGGTAAAAATAGGATGGTGTTGTCCCTGTCGGGACGTTATTTTCATGCTGTTAGTAATAATGGATATACTCTGAAAACCTCTGGAAGAATAGGAAGTCATTCTGAGGTATGTTTGGGAGAACTGTTCATAGATGTTATGCAAGGAGATGTTATTCCTTGGCATAACTTTTCTGTGTTTACCACTTGTGAGCTACAGCATAAAGTATTAAACTGATTGAAGTATTTCATGTTTCCCTTTGCTTTCACTGGGACTGAATCTTTTTAATGGCTTGTAGTTCAGTTTTTCTGGTGGAAATGCAGAGCCAGTGTTACATGAGTAGGGTGCAAAGAGTTTGTTTTTTCTGCCCTTGCTGTAAAGTGATTTTCCTATCAGGTTTGACAACCTGGGTTCCATTGCCTATGGGCCAGAGTTCTGGGATGTAGAGAACACACAGGAAAAAAGCTCAGCTTTTTGAAGAGAACAGAAAGAATCTAAGAGGTTTGGGCAAATAAAAATAATGAATGGAATTCTGAATAGGAGTGACTGAAATGCTTTAAAACATGCCTAAAAAATAAAGGCAATACATAACAATGCTGATTTCATGCAACTGGAGAGGTCAATAGGATGCACTTGCCAAGGAAGAGGGTTTACCTACCACACTAAAATTGTAATTGCATCCCTTAAGTGCTCAGAAATAGTGCTTTAATCTTTGGCCACCTGAGTGAGGGCAGATAATGGAAAGCAGCAACTGTATATACTGTTGATTTCCTGGGAGTCTCTGGGGTTATGCAGATATGACCTGGGTGCTCAGCAGTGTTGACTGACTGATACACCCACACAAAGTCTTTGATTTCTCACAGCTCCTAGTACTGCTGTCTTCTCTTCCTGAACCTACAGATGGGGTCTAAAGAGTAGACGAAGAAAAGCCAAGCTCACCGCAGCAGATTATCACTTTGCAATTATTTGTCAGCTTTGGCTCATTAATTCTTCACTGTTTCTTGTAGCAGAAGTTTTAAAATGCTCTGGGCAGAATTCAAGTAGTGCTGCATGGTTTTTTTAAATTTTCATTCTAGATCTGCTAAGTTAAAACTGAGTATTGTCAGTGATTCAGAATGTTAAGTCAGTATGTGAGATTTTTGTAAATGATTTGCTCTATTTGCAAGGGTCAAAAAAGGATTTCTCTTTGCAAGGGAAAATGCAGAAAGAAGAAGTTATTTTACTATTCTATGCATGAAGAATATTTCTTATGTGCCAGAGCACTGCTGCCCTTTAGCTTTTTTCCATAAGAACATCCTCATAAAGTTTGTAGGTTCTTTACGGGTGTCACCAAGTTTATTACTAACTTTTTTTTTTTCATTATCTTTGGAAGAAAAATACTTGCATTACTCAGGTGTTAGAGCACATATGCAAATTTGTGTGTTCAGTTGCACACCTAGTTGTTTGCTTCTGTGTATGTAGTAATACTTGCCTGTAAACTAAGGGGTTTTTTTCAGACCTGAAAATCTGGTTTTCTGTGCAGTGTCCGGTTCTAAAAAATCACTGTATAGTCTTGTAGGCTTCTCTTTTGGGATGAAGAGAGTAAGTGTAGTCACTGAAAGGGTTGTGCTTTGTAGTTATTATTAGTCCTGTGCTCACGTATTGGTGTGTGTATGAGGATAGGGATATTGGAATGTTATGCAACTGGTTGGTCTACTATGTAATCTGCCCACTGCTGTTATACCAACTACAAGTTTGGGGATTCTCTCAGGCATTATGTGTTTCACTTTTTTAATTTGCTGAAGAGTAAACATCTACCTGTAGTCAAAAGCTTTACAAGGACTACAGAGAATTAACTTTAAATTCTACTTCTCCATAGTGGGCTTGGGCAGGCCAAGTCATCTTTATTCCAACTGTAAAATGGGTAGATAAATTTCTTTTATGAGCAGTCTGATTTTTAATAGAGACTTGCCCCAGCATTGAGAGGAGGAGCTCCTTCCAGTGTCTGGGAAAATGTAGGATTCATTCAGCTTTGTTTACAGTGGCTATACTGACAGGCTTTCTTCAGGATTTGGCTGAAGATGCAGGCTTTGCTAGTCAGACTGATCTGCCCAAGGGTTGTCTGATGGCATAAGTATTTTAAGAGTGAAAAGAGCACCAGTGGTGATGAAAGTTCAAGGTGTAAATTAGTATATTGTCCTTGTGAGTTCTTCAGGAGACCAGACTCAAATTTTAAGCAGGCCTTTAAGTCCCCTAATGGGTCTGTTCATGGGGTTTTTTTTGAAAGCAGACATGCCAAATTCAAAGTATAACTCCTGACCACCTGGGAGTTTCGAGCATTTTAACTTTAAATCATAGGATACTTGGGAAAAAATCTGGTTTAAGAGTCAAAGTAAAAATATCTCACTACTTAAACATTTATGGTGTAGTAAAAAATCAGATCTGAGTGGAAACTTGCTTTCCTTGGAGAGCTGGCATGAGCGAGAAGGTACAGTCAGGTGAGGACAAAATTCCCCTGACAGCTGTTCACTGAAATTCACTTCTTGCCTCATACTGCCTTGCTTTAACTAGATTCCTTGTATATTATGATTTGGGAATCAAGAGCTTTCTGACTGACAAACCACACAAACCTCTCCCTCACTTTTTGTGTCTATAAATAGGGATAGTATCTGTTTATGTTACAGTAATGTTGTGGATATTAGTGGTTTAAAAACCTTAAAGATCAAAGAAATCTGATTACTAACAGATGTCTCTCTGACCCTGTAGGTTGGCAGCACAAAGCTTCTAAGTGTTCATGAGTTTTGGGATCCTGTCAAAGAAAGTTTCTATTGCTGTGTATACATAGAAGGGAAATCCTGCAAGAGAAAATAGTCAGGATAAGTACTATTGTGAAGTGCATATGAAAAGAAAGTTGTAGCTAGTCATGCAACTGGGAGAACTAGAGGAGAGACCAAGAGGACTCAGATGTGGGAAAGGAAATGACATCTTCTGTCCCAATACAAGAAGATATTTGAGATGTGTTTTTGTGGACCTAAGTGTCACTGGAACCTCTTTGTCCCCTTTTTTCAAGCCCTTTCAAGGTGTTCTTCCCTGATTACTAATCGGCTTTGTAAAGTCTGCTCTTGGATTCATTTAGCACTTTATCTCAACTGGAATGGTTCAAGATACCTCCAACTGAAATGCAAATTAGTCTTAGATGTCTCTCTTCAAGTCACACTTCTTGGAAGAAGTGACACAGTTCTTGAAAATATCATAATGATATTTCTGTGACGTATAGGCTCTTTGTTGCATACATAGTATAGCTAATCTGAATCATACCAATATCCTTATGGTCTGCCCGAAAGTGTAATGTATGCAAGTTGCACAGCACGTGATATTTTTCACTGAGTATGTGATCTGGTGATCTTGTGTAAAAGAAATCTCTTCAAAGACCGGGGGGAAATAGGGATGAGGGGTGGGATGGGAGATATGTCCTTTTCCAAGAAGGGACCAAGAAAACTGAAGGAGTTAGTTGAACATATGCATGGCAGCTCCTCAAACTTTTAACTTAAAAGCCTAATCAGCTTCTAAATATAAGTTTATTAAAATAAGTTTAGTAGAAATGGTTTCTTTATGATGATTAGTTGCGTAGTGAATAGATGTAACTGACTGATTCCAAGTTCTCTTTGGGTTTTGCTTTCTGAATTTTTAAATTATACATTTTCCTATTTAAAAATGCCTATTTTTAAATTACTAATTTCAAAACCATGTTGCACTGAAGTATTCTGACCCATCAAATGATACAGAGTATCCTTAAAAATAAAATGCTTGTTCTGTATAACATCTAGAAAACCATTTTTTCCTGATTTTTAAAGATGCTACTTTTGAGAATATGAATAATGGAGAAACCTAATTTTGCAGCCATAACAATTTTCTGCATCTATTAGAACTAGTAAGCATGATCAGAGAGCATTGTAGTAGGTACATCAAAATATACCTACCACCTCAAAGAGATAACACTCATAAGCATAAGAAAAAGGTAAGATATGGTAGAAGAATTAAATGCTTTTCCTCTTGTGCCATGGAGAGAACTTGAGGAGCAGGTGAACACCAGTTGGTTACTCAGGGGCAGTGGCTGGTATGTGAAAGAGGAGAGCTTTATACAGACCCTCGCCCCTCACCTTCCATACTGCAATGTCATGGTGCTATTTATTGTTTGACTGTTCTGTATTATGTGGAAGAGACTGGCTGCTTGTAACACAAAACAGCCACATAAGCAAGATAAATTTAGCATACCCTAAATAGTAAAAATATAGGATACTGGGACCTTAAATGCATGGTGTTGTATCTTAATGTCTTACTGACCTATGTACCACATGTAGAGATCTGGAAAACGAAGCCTTGTGTTCACAGAGGAGGTAAAATTGTGACTTACCTCAAGGAAGTTCTTTTCCCCAGAACTAAACCCTGTTGTGTCGTTTTGTCAGCTGAATCTTGGAGTTTTCAGGAGTGACACCAACCTTCATGTCTTTTTCTAACATGCAACCAGACTGAAGAGTTTGTGAGTGAAGAGTCACTGCCTTTCAGGGGTTAAGCCAGCATCATTTAAATTGTTTTTGCAAACCCTTTGAGCTGGCTTGGAGATTACTGACCTAACTAGTCCGTATTACTGTCAAATACTTCTACAGCACTGACAGAGAACTCTGACCTCACACATGGTGGCAGGACTGGGAAATTAAAATATTTTAATACATTTTAATACAGAAGAAACTTCTGCACATAATGCAGACCTACTGTAGTTCTTTCTTTCTTCTTACTTCCAATCTTGTATCTTAATGAAAGTATAAACCAGAAGCAATTCCTTTGGCCGGGTGGCTGAAAATATTTGTGTAATGAGACTGTAGCCATCCAAGCTGAACTATTCACAGAGTCCCAATAAGTTACTATATTTGTTAGCTGTTTTCTATTAATAAGATTTTCCGGTGTAGGAGTCTGTGTATTTGGCTTCTTATTCATGCTGATGATGTTTGTTTCAGTAGAAGTGTGGTGTTTCAACCATATGCTCAAATGTTAACATGTTTAATGCCAGCAGCAGATTATTTACATCAAAGGACTTGGAGCCAAGTTAAACTGAGTTGCAACTTTATTAACTGAATTACAGTATTACTAGCAAAAACCAGCTATGATAATCAGTTGAGTATATCTTGCTTTTTTTTCCTCTCTAATTTTTCAAATGGGCTGAGGCAGATCTGTCCTTGTTAGAGCTTGTGCTCTTATCTCTACTTTAATCCCTTGTACAGCAGTGTAGAGGGGGAATGCCAAGAGGTATTCTGCTTGAACCTAAAGCTTATGAGAATAAGGGATAGGAAGGTGAGTATATCCAGAATTTTATTCCATCCTCCCTCCCTCCCTCCCTCTTGTTAGGGGACTAGAAAATGTTACATGTCTTTCTCTTGACAATGCGCAATTTAGCTATGTTAAATTAAGCAGTAGTTCTGGAAGAGAGATTTTATGGGTAAGACTGATGCAGTTGAGTAGACTACCCCCAAAAGGCTGTTGATGCACAATATCTAACTATCAAATGCCTCGGGAGCTTTCCACCTCTGAGATCAGGCTTTCAAAGTGTTACAGCTTTGATTCTTTAACTGAAGCAAGGGCATTTTGATAGAAATGTCTATCAGAAGGACAGCCAGACTAAACAAGTCAGCAGATTTGAGGAAGTGGTAACTGAGCAAAGCATGGTGTGAACAGTTAGTGATGGACATCTCTGTTGCAGCCAGAGGAAATGGTCTGTTCATAGATTATGTCAGAACTGGAACTGCAATGCAGGAATAAAATTTCTAGACTTTGTTTTAAATAGTAAGGAATAGGGCATTACTTGGTGGGATCACATCTATCTAATGGTAGATGATGTGATTGTGAAGTGCAGAATTTGAATAAGCATTCGGCCTTTAAAAAAATCACCAAAACCCAACTCCTAACAACAGCCTCAAACTCTGGATGATCATTAAACCAGTTTGGAAAGAGGATCAGAAAAGTATTTCTTTATACAGTTCCCCTTTCCATCTGAAAAAGAGAACCATCTGAGGAAGGCAGAAAGGAGAAGTTCAACGGAACTTTTATGGTTTGTTTGTTGGCAAACACTAGGCCATTTTTTTTTCTTTCTTTCTTTTTTCCTCCCCTTTCTTTTTTTTTCTTTTCCCCTTCCAAAGTTGTTAATTCTGGTTAGGCCTATTTCAGATGTTCATGGCGAGGGCTGAGAAGGACTAAGCATCATAATATGATCCAGCCACTAGTGATTTCTGCAGAAGATGGACTGTTGGCATCCCATGTGAAATATGTCTGCCTCCAGAGGCATTCTGACTGTTTTTGAGACAAGAAGGCAGCAGAAGAGCTGTACAATGGAGAATAAAAAACTGAGGCATTTACACAGAGGAAAAATTTATCTGCATATGGATTAGGCAGCAGTAGAGCTCTAGGGAGTTTTCTCCTTGCTGAGCTGTTGCTTCTGAGACTGGGGATAGTGAGTGTACAGGCAAGCTGAGGGCTTGTGGGCTCCTTTTTGGAGAATATAGATTTGTAGGAAGTGCTGGAACAGGACTTGTCTGGGTGCTGAAGCTGAAAGAAGGTGGTATATACGAAAATGAGAGAATATGAAGCTGAAAGGAACAGATTTTTGTGAGAGATCTTCTTCCCATCTTGTGCATTACAGTTCTGATTTTATACTTGTGAGCTGGAGTGAATGAAAGAGTTTGCCCGGGTTTGTGTCTCAGAGCCCATCACCTTTTCTGTATCATTTGCAAAACCCCGTGACACACACTGGCCACAGCAGCTTGTTTCTCATTCTGAGAACACGGTCAGACTGTGGTGAGGGATAGGGGAGGTGGTAGCCTCAACTTCCCCGGTTATTTTAGGCCCCAACCACTTCTGAAAGGAGCATGGTGTTAGGGGGAACAGTTGATTCATTCACTTCTTAAAAGCCATCAAGCTCTCAATCTCAATTGTGTTACTTTCCTAGTTGGTGTCCTAAGAAAAGATCCTGTAGGATGCAGGCACTGATCCAGAAAGAAAAATGGCAGTTGGAAACATCAGGTAGAACAGAAGTAGTACTTCATGTTTACAGAAACATTTGATCATGCATTCACTGTGTTTTTTTCAGATTTTTGTTAATGGCTTTTTTTTACTTCCCTGTATCCAGTAACCTGGTCCAATTCCTTGTCTAGAGTTCGAACAGACAATGGTTTATTTAATTGAGATGATCACTTATGGAAGTTGGTTGGAGAGCACAGTTCAGTGGTGCAGGCAAATGAAAAGAAATATACTTGGAGGAGGGAGCTACATAAATATCAAGTCAAATTTAAAACTGTCAAAAACAAATAGTGGTCTCAAGTCCGGTGTAATTTTCCCTTCTGAAATACTTGGGAAATTGTCTCTTGCATTCCAGATCCAAAATTTGAAGCGAGGTCACGCTTTGTGAAACTAAAGACTTGCTACAGATATTGATTTCTATGCGCGATTTAGTGGTTTCAGCAATTGGCAGATTTACAGCATCAGGATTTGTCAAGTTTTGCTGCGGACGGAGTAATTTAGTGACCTCGGGGTGACTCTCGGTGAAGCTCCCGCCCGCGGGGAGCGGCAGCCGCGCCCGGCGCTGCCGCGGCGCTGGCCCGGGCCGGGCGCGGGCGGAGCGGCGCTGCCCGCCCGCAGCAGGGCCAGCTCCGCCGCTGCTCCGGCAGCCGCTCCCCTCCTGCCGCCTCCTGCCTCCCGGCACTCAGGGCCGAGGCAGCAACCACAGAGCTTCTCCCCCTCGCCGCCCGCGCTGGGACGGCGGCAGGAAAGGGGAAGTGGTGCCGGGTGTCGGCTCGGGGGACTGCTGCTCTGGGAGCGGGCTGCTGCCGTGGAGGTGGGCGTGGAGGTGGGAGTTACTGCCGTTGTCTTTTCTTTCTCCCACCCCCAGGCAGGACTTGATTATGAAGTTTGCTTTCTTGATGTTGAAATTTGTGGCAAATGACACAATACTCTGTGTGGAAAAATGCTATTTGAACTATAGGAGGCTTTCATGAGGTACGGCAAGAAGGAAGGTGAGCTGAGGGAAAGCAAATGACAGCTTCATCCAGATTAGCTTCCAAGTAAATGCCACATGGCAGTCAGATGACTGAGCACAGCTGCATGGCTGCATGGTCACATTATTCACATCCTCACCAAGAAATTTGTTGGTTATCTCAGAAGAACAAGTCAGGGAAGGGGAAAGCAGAGGGACTGCTGGGACCCACTGTCCTGTGGCATGGGAGAATTTCTGGCGCTGTACTTCATGCTGGGTAGTGAAAACAGTGAAATAAAAACCTGCTTCTGTAAAAACCTTTCACAAAGCCCGCTTCTGTCAAAACCCAGGCCTAGAGGTCAGCAAAAGAAGTCCAAATGAGTAAACGCTCAAAGATTGTCAGCTTACACCTTCAGCATTAACTTCTTTCACACAGAGACATAGTGACAGGTCTGGGACTGCTGGCAAGCACAAGAGGAAGAAGTATCGAGCTGCATGGGCAGTATCTCCTGCTCCCGTTTCCTCCACAGAAACAACTGTGGGCGGGCCTGGCTTTAGTGCGTACCTCTCGAGCTGGCTTTGCACATCGTGCACGGTGTGGAAACCGCGGGTTGGGAAACCTGACCTAGATGAAGGGAAACTGGTGAATTACTGCTCTCAGCCTGTTTGAAACTCCAGTGCCACAAGGGAATGCTGCTTCTAAAAGGAGTTGTTGTCGTTTAGGTGCGGCAAGCCGGTGGTGGTGTTCCTTGTGTGATCATTAGCAGAACTGCTGAATCAGACAGAGTTTCTCTAAACTTAGTCCAACACTAAATGCAGAAATTGGGTAGAGGAGGTAGAAGCAGACAGGGTAGTGGCTAATTTAATTCTGTTCCTGTAATTCTTAGGCTTCACAGAACTCATCAGAAAAGGATGTGAGAGGCACCTATGGGTTGTGATGGAGCAACTCCTGGAGAAAGTGTGTGAATTTGAAAGCCATGGAGTAGCTGAGACATCAACTTCGCTTCCTGTAACTACAAGGGGAGAGAAAACTGGAATAAGGAGTAAGACTGGTTAAAGACAAGTCCTGTGAGGCAAAGGATATCCTCAAGGGATGTTGCCCTACCAGTGTCCATGGCCACTTCTCTGTAAGGGCAGGAGTAAGAGGTTCTTCACTTCTGGCTGCATAGTATTTCACTGCCATTCTGCAGCTGCTCCAAATTTTCAGTACTTTTTGCTGAATGTATATATAAAACAGCTGTGTTTATTTCATCTTATATTATGATACATCTACCCTGCTGCTTTTTGTGAAAGCTGCTATGCTTTGTTAAAAAAGATTTTATGAATTTGAAAGATCTCAAACAAGATGGTTGTGAGCTCTGCATTTTTTCTCGAAAAACACCGAACAAACCTCCTTAAAACATAAAAGACATTAAAAACAAAGGTTATTTTCTCATTGGGGAATTTTGAAATGTTCAAACCAAGCAGCTGTTTTTTCAGCTGTTGCAGGTATTAAACAGAAGCAAGAAAATCCTCTGCTATGACCTGTCACAAGAAATAATCCTTTCTTGATCATGCTGAAGAGCCAGGTTCATTGCTTCTCCTGCAGTAGTAATATTGAACTTCTCGACTTGTTACCCGCACAATGACTCGTCAAAATTTTAAGCTAATGGTATAAAATACAAAATAATGAAATTGCAGATGTTTAAGTGCATCCTTGGGATTCATAAATTATGGGAGCTATAGTGAATTGTTAGGAGTGAATTAGGTGTTTGGAAGTGAGTGACTTTGAAGATATTTTTGCTTTTTTAAAAATGCTGAATGCTTTTGACCTTTCTCCCCATTGCAATGCAAGTGAACACCTAATAACACCACTTCAATTTTGTTGCCTTTTTGTGATAATAAATAACATTTATTTTCCATAGTGATACTTCAATTATGCAAATCAAATACTCACTAATGGCCTTTTTTCAGACCCCATAAATCTGGAGTGTAATTTGTTTTTTACTAAATAAGTCGGGGGAAATGCAGCACTGACAAAGGTGGGCAGATGTATTTTGGATCCCCTGTTTAACTACATCTATGCTGTGTAATCACTTGGGGAAAAAAAAAAAATCCAAAAGCCATAAAGCCCAAAAAACTAGTGGTCTCTATAAATGTCAAGAAATGGAAATCATTATTAGAATTAATGTGGTTTCTGTTGTTATTGTCAATAAGGGAACTGTTGCTAATTTATTTCACTTTACAAATTTCAGTGGAACCAATCCTGAAAAATATTACTTTGGGAATATCCTGTAGGCTTCCTTTACTTGGAGGCCAACATTTATTTCTGGCTTCAATCTGCTTATTGTTTAGATTAAAATCTGCTTTGCATGGTCAACATAGTTAAAAGCAAGCAGATTGGCTTCTGTCTCCTACATTATCAACATAAGAGTAATTGCAATCACAAACAAAAAGGCAGGAAATAACTTGCATTACTTGAAAAAGAACACACAGCTTTCATGTACACAGATTTTAAGGTTAACAATTACTTTCCCTTCTCTTTCTCCTGTTTTCAAATCAAAACAGAATCCTATCCTTAAAAAGCACCAAAAACTCAGGAACAATCAAACCACCCCAAAAGCTGAGAAACAGGCAATGACCAGTAATTTCTGGTACAAATGAAAATGGACTTCTGCTGTGTCATTTCTAGAATCATATTTAAGAATGGTACAGTGATTGAATGGTTGCTGCAGAAATAAAAGCATAGGAACGTACTGAGGCAGAGCTGCCTGAGCCAGACAGACCAGAAACACAATGCACTGCAGAGATGTTTAAATTCAGTATGTAGCAATATAAAGTAATTTCTGCACACCAACTAAGGTCACTTCAGCTGGATGAGAGTCTAGAAGATTTCTAGTATCTCTAGAGATACTAGAAATGCAGGGTTGTGAGGAGGGGACTCATGAGGAGTGCAGTGCTTAGGGCCATCCTGTGTATGCTGAGGGTCCTGTGACAGCTACAAAAGGTACATTTGAACAGAGAAGATTAGATGTTCTCCATTATATGTTTGTACTTTACCATTTTTTGGCATTCTAAGATTTTATAAAGCAAATTGGAGTGTAAGAGCAAGAGATGCCTTAAAGAATCAGTAGGTGAATAGCAGTTCCTTGAAGATAAGCACACTCTGGCTCAGAGGCCCTGTTAATTATCCAAGAGCAATTTGATCTTATGCTCTGTTGGTTCAGTGATTTGACACATGGTGTTGGAATTGTTATTTAGGGTGTTTTATGTAAGCTGGTAGGAGCTGGTTTATCCTGTTTAGAGTGTAACTAGTTCTCCCATTCTCCCAGCTGAATCTAACAATTCCATTACAGTGAGTGCTTTCCTTATTTGTCTCTGAACTGTTAACTGTGATCACAAAAAAAGCAGCTATGACCTCTGTCTTTGACATGAGGCTGTCAGACTTTTCTGAACACAAGATGAGATGCTGCCTTGCCTGGCTTTGGATAGCTGTTCCCCATTATCTTCAGAAATTAAGTATTTTTAGAAAAGGATGGTAGTATTTGAAGAACCATAATTGTTCAAGAGTTTCTCAGGCTGCAATCCTGGATTGCAGGTTGGCCATAAAACATGGGAAATTACAGGCAAATTATTAGCAGGTACACAGTTTTAGCATTGTTTCTTTTTGAGAAGTTTTAATAAGTAATAGGGAAGTAAGCATGACCTTGGATAATGTGTGTTTAATTTTCTGAATGAACAGGTAGTCCTATGATTTATTCATGTCTGGGTTGTTGGGAAGCACTGTGCTTGGGCTGTGTTCTGGTGGGCCTGATTATCGTGGATATGAGATGCTGTCCATCCTGCCTCTCATCTGGAGCATGGAAGTCACAAGCACTGGTCTGCAGGAAGAACTAATACAGCTCCTATTGCAGCCTGCTTGTGGCTATCTAAATTTGGAGACCATATGATCCTTGGTTTTCATACCTAAATCCTTGGATTTGGACAGTCCTGCTGTTGCCATTGTCATAAACACTTCTGTTTTTTTCTTCATGGCTAAGTGCCATGGCACATCTGTGTCACCTGAGCCGCACACAGGCTGCTCTCCCTGCAGTGCTCCATCCAAGCAGCTTCCAGACAGGTCATTTCACACAATGATTCAGAGTGTTCAGTTCTCCAATTTCTGAGGAAATTCAGCCCTTGCAAAACTGAGCAGATGGATCTGAGTTCCAGCATGTGGACACGGAACTATGTTTTATTCCCACATCCTGAACGAGTGCTGTAACTGCTAAGGAAGGGCAAGGAAACTGCTGCTTCCTCTGCTCATGCTGTGTAGTGGAGATGTTGCCCTTCCTCATGAGAGCAAAGGGGTAGGCAGGGCAGAGCTCAGCATGATGAACTGCAGATAAAAAGCAGGGCCTCCTGTTGCCCTGCATGAACAGCCTGAGCCCCTGAAGAGGGGGATTTAAGGAACTTCTCCCTCCTCGGTGCTTCCTGGTGCTGGTTGAACTGGCTGGTGCTTGCAGAGAGCAGTTTACATGGACTGTGCTCTTTCCTACACATTGCATGCGGAACTTGCTTGCTGAAATCACAACTGTTGCTTCTGCTGCAAAATCTGGAGACTGCAACAGTTCTATGTCCTTTTGTGCAGCCCTGCTGTGCCAAAAACCTAGGTCCACAAAAAGATTAACAGCTTGTTCCTTAGGGGACATTAATACCACAACACTCTGGAAGTATGTGCTTGTACATGGGAAAAGTAGTGTTTGGCACTGCTTTCTTCCCAAACCTTCCTCCCAGCAGGCTGCATAAAAAATATACATTAACTCCCCTAGTAACTACACAATTATGACAGTTGAAATAGAATTAGAGGAGCTACCATAAAACCCAGACCCCATGTCCCACCTTCACTGCAGGCTGCCGGCAGAGCACCTGTCAGTTGTGATTTGCATCTGTGCAATTACTTCTTCCCTGAAAGAAATAAAAAACAAAACAAAACAAAAAAGCAGGCTTGCTTCCAGCCAGCTACCCTGAAAAGATTTTCAGTCACAGCAACAGCTATGAGACATAGCCAGGATAGCTTCTAATGTGTGCATCACCATGCTCTTACAAGCGCAGCACTGACAATCAGTTCCTTGCATCCTGTTGCACTTCAGCTGCTGGTGGGACATCTATCAGCAGTTGCAAAAAGAAAATCCAGCTGTAGCATATCCAAAGTATGCACTGATATTTTTGTCAATCAATTTCTTAGTCTTCTATTAAGAAAGACTGTATATAGAGTACACAATATATACAGTACACAATGTACTGTATATAGAGTGCACAATAAAATAGTTGTACAAGAAAAAAAACAGTTCAATTTCTCTAGAAAGCTCTAAGCTGCCTGGGATGGTCTAACACCCAGAGTTCTCTGATATATGCATTAGCATCATTCAAGAATAGATGGCATCTTTCTCTTGAATAAGCAACATGCTTGGCAGGAGAAATAAGAAAAACTGTCTTCCAAATCCCTGGTATAATGCATTGGCATTTTCAGAGGTTGATTTGGACTTTCAACATTTGTCCTAGTAGCCCTAACTCTGAAATACCAGTATATTGTATTCATTGTTTTAGGTGTATCCCTTATTTCTAAGCTGAGACCAGGCTCTAAGGCAGTTGCAGTTTAAAGATAATAACATCTTTAGCTAAATAAGCCCAGGACTACAATTTTTAAAAAAATGTAGCTCTAACCCATTTGTTGCAAATTATGACTTTCTGTGTTTGCAGTGCTCTGACTATGCTGATTCCTGATGTGGGCTCATTAATAGATTATTTCCTTGTTAGCTGTAGGTAAAGCTTTGACCTAGAGCTGATTAGGGAAAAGAACTTCTGTATCTATTATATTTTCTCTCTCATAATTAGTATAATTATTCTTCTGTGTCCCAGACAGCAGTCTCAGACAGTTGCTGTGGAGCCACCGAAACTGTCTGGACTCCCAGAATGGGAGTTTGCTGTTAAGTAAAGCATAGCTGGGTTCTGTAGTGTCAGGGAAAAGCTGAATTACACCATTACACAGAAAGTAACCAAACCAGTGCAGGGAGATTTCCCTTCCTCCCCACCCAGTTAAATCCAATTAACTGTGAGGAATGCAAAAAGCAGGTTTTGTCATTTCCACTTTTTTAAAGGTAAACTGGCACACCTATGAGACAGAATCAGTCAAGGGCTCAGTATTTCAGTTTATAGATAAAATGACAGGTATTGCTGAGGAGGAGAGCACCCAGCTGCAGCTGCTCTGGCTTTGACACAATACCGCAGCTTTTTAGTAATGTGTTCACCTGTTCTCGCTTAGCTGATTGAGAGGGTTTGCAGCTGGGCAGAGTGGGTATGACTGGGACTAGTCCAGCACTGGGCTGGGGGCTGCTCTCCAGCAGTGAGGGAAGGGTTTTCCCTTCCCAGGGTATACCTGCTGCCTCTTAAGTGAGGTTACAAAATAAGAGCAAAGGAGTGGAGGTCTCTTTCCAAGGTAGATCTTTGCAGCTTTTAGGGGAAAACAAGTTAAGAAGGTGAGTTCAGTTTAATACCTACTACTGGTGTGTGTGGGAGCCATTGAGCAGTGTGATTAACAAGAAATCTTGAAGCTTAAAATTTGAAGGATTTTAAGAGTGTGTTGGAGAGCAGTACCAACTGTTTTTTCTGTTGCCTCTTACCCTTCCCACCATGTCTGCACCTCAGAGTGTGTGTTACTCTTCCTTACAGTGTGACTGCTCTGACAGGATTTAGCAGGACTTGTTCTTTACGGCCATCTCAGGTGTCATTGCTCTGGTGCTGTGGAAGTGTAATTCCCATAATGAAATGGCAGCTGTGGCCGAAATGCAAAGCTCAGCTAAAGGGGGAAGAAGATGATGATAGTAGGTAATTGTGAGGAGGCAGCAATTCATCTCCTTCCTTGGGCTTAGGGCTTGGAGTCCTTGCCTTGTGCCTTGCAGTGGAGTTTTCCAGTGAGGTAGAAACAATTGGTTTTTCAGTAGGAGCAGCTTTCATCCAACTTTTTGAATTAATCTTGCAACCTGAGAAATTTGTAGTCTGAGTGCCTGTATCTGAAGTGAAGAGGGAGGCTCTAGAGTTTCATGCTCTTCTCCATATAATGACAAATGCATGAGCAGCCACTGGAAGAGTGGAGAAAGCTCAGGCTCTTGGGATACTGTTAGCTTAAGTGTTAGGAAGCTTTCTTGGGAGCTAAGAATTATAAAATTGGATCTCCTCCCAAATGGAGAGGGTTTAAGCCTAATGGACCACATCTCAGCTAAATGCCAAATTAGTTGTGGTCTAAAAGCAATGACTCCTGCCTGGAAAGTAGGACTAGAGGTGTTTTCTTTTAATCAGAGTATATGCATCATAGACCAGTGATGCTGCTTCTTCATAAAGACCTGGAGGTCCCAGGGAGGCTGGGCTCTGCCACTTGCTTGCATCTCCTGAAGAACCTGATTGTCTTTGGACTTTGGGTGAGCTCAGTGCTTCTGTTGACACAGTCCCAGGTCCCACCGAAGGCCTTGTGTTTGGTTGGACTCTGCAATGCCACCTCTGGAGCTGCTCAAGTTCCCACTGTGGCTGAATTCCTTGCCGTTACCCTCAGCACTGTCAGAAAAGAAATCACTGAAACATGTGAAAATACTTTGTGTAAATAAAGCACCTGGTAACTGACAAGGGATAGTTGGATTTTTTTTTTTTTTGGTTGATTGTTTTTACTGTATGACTTTTACAAAATAATTTAAGAAAACCCATTAAATAAAAACATAACCCAAGTGGAAAACTATAAAACCACTCTGGGTTGTGCTGTGCTGTAACTATCCATGTTCTTTCTGCGCTCCACATGTGGTAAAATAGCCTGGGAGAAGTCTGAAATACTGTCCCAGGCTGCTTGCTTGCCCGGAGGTGTGAGCAAATGCGAGGATGGGCTGTGGTGAGGGGTGTGGCATCTGTTCTGGTTTGATGGGCGAGGGGATGAGTGCGAGACTGTGATCAAGACTCTTCTGACGGGCTGTGAGAAAGTGAAAAGTTTGTCTGTGTTGTCACTGGAAACTGAAAAGGACTTTTGTGATTTATGGACAAGGCTGCTCCTGTATTTAACCTTTTTCAGGTTGTGATTAAATGCTCTTGAAGCTAATGATTGGCTGGTTGACTGGTTTGTTTGTTTGTTTTTAATACAGCATTGGTAAGACTGTTTTGTTAATGTAATAACACGTTTTGGAAGTAAATACGTGATTGAGCACAAGAGCTCGTGTGTTTAAATTAGGTTCCTGTCTTGAGGCCCAAGAAAACAGGTAAAACCTCTAGGGGAAGGATGCTACTGAATCCTGGGTTACCAAAGAGAAATCTGAGATTTGCCTGCATGTGGAAACGTTTCAGGTTTGAGCTAGATCTTTACTAACTTTGGGACCGAGTTCCAGTAAAGAAGCATGAATTAGTTTATTAACTGGCTGGTCCTGACCTTTCTCTCTGTTTACTTACACCAACGATGCTTTCTGTGCCTTACAGAAGGAGCCACAGCTTAGGCTCTCCTCCTGTGGAGCTTGCAAGCATTTACTCTGCATGGTGAAACCTCTCCCTTCAGCTGATAAGGAGCACCCTGTGTTAGAGGTGTAACTATTGGAAGTGAGACAGCTCTGGGTGGAGGGTTGGAGTGCTCGTTAGCAATGGAATATCCCCGTTCCAATGGGGACAAGCCCAGTGTGAGCAGGGCTGGCACAGAGCAGGTGAAGGAACCTGGTGATCTTGCACTGTTTACACAACCTACTGCCAGTTGACCAAATAAACAAACTTGCCTGCTGACTGTATCCAGAATGAGTCAGGCCGTTTTACAAGAGGTCTGTTTTGGCTACAGAAGTGTAGGTGTTTTCTTCCTGTGAAAGACATTGAAAAACAGTGGGACTGACTGGCTTGTAATGTGTGAGGATGTTCTGGCATTTGCTCCTTGGGTTTCCTTACCTCCTGTTTGCTAGTTACATGACAGTGTATTACTTTTTTCCAGACTTTCAGAATATAATTTATTTTTATTAGCCATCCAGTCATCATGCCATCTTTCAGCCCAAGGGAATTAGTCATCCCCAGGTCCATTTTAACTTTCTAATTTTCAAGGTGTCTTAAAATAAAAAAAAATAAGTTTGGGTGTTGCTCCCATGTTGGAGTCATTGAAGTGAGCGTTGTTCGCTGACTTATCCTTTCAAAGTATCCAAAGTGAGGGGCTTTATTGTTAATATTTTTTGTTTAAAAAATAGTGGAAGATGTGAAAGAGTCACAATACATATCAATAAATTTTGAGGTTTAGATCTTGGTTTAGATTCCATTCCTTGCCACTCTGTGAGATAAGCTTTTTTATTAATTTTCTTACAGGTCACAAGTATTCTTTTTATAATGCTGTTTTCTGTAGGCATGGTAAACAGATTATTGAGTTGCTGAATAGGTATGATTCTTTTGGAACCTCTGAATGACAAGCATTTGGTGGCTGCAAAAGCTGGTATGATGTTCCCTTGTAGAGTCCTATGCGAGCTCCTGTTGATGGTTGAAGGCTTTTGTTCATTTCCTGGGATTAGTATTGATGGCCACAGTATTAAAGATCCACAGCAGGAAAATGTCATGAAGGCATAAGCAGGTTTGGGCATTTTTTTGACTGATGGAGGGTAATGCACAAGAATACAATTTATTAAAATATTCCACTGTGAACAGAAATAGCACAATGGCAAATAGAATTCACCTAATAGTTCTCAGAATAGCTTTTTATTTTTGCTCATAAAATTTCTTTGCCAGCTGATGCTGTTGAGTCAGAGTGGTGATCCTGGTAGAAGAGGGGACAGCTCTGAAAGGCTCCTGCAAACCTGCAGTCACAGTGCAGAGAAGTTTAAAGATCTGAGGATATTGAGGGATGAGGAAAGCAGGATTTCTTAGAAGATGTAAGAGGTCTTGTAACGGATGTACAAAAGTCTGGGTGTCCCAAGCAGAGGTAACAGCCTGGAAAATGGTGTTTACTAAAGACCCTCCTTCTCTTGTAGAAGAAATCTCTTTCCAACCTGTTGTGCAAATAGATCTCTTTAACACCTGAAAATGGATGCAAAGAAGAAAAATCTTCAAAATCCCTGGAAGAATTTGCAAGCTGCAGAAACCCTCTGAGCCCTGCATAGAATTGAGAGTTTTGTGTGGTTTTTATTGAGTCCTGGTAGTCCCATGCTGCAGCTCTGAAGTCTGAATTCTGGCTGCTGGGATCGATTTCTCTGCCATTCTCATGGATGCAACACACTCAGTTCCTAGGGGCTGCTCTGTAGCCAGTGCAGTCTGGTCATGGTTTGTGTTCAGGTCCCTGCTTGTGAGGCCCATGGAGAAACTGGACACTCAGGAGGTTTTCTTTGCAGTGTGAATGATCCTCTTTGTCTCAGCCTGACTCCTGCAGCTTGTAACAGGCAATGGTGAAATGGCATCCACAGCAAAAAACAGTCAGTTTCCTCAGACTGACCTCCCTCTCCTTCCTCTTCCTGTGTTGTGCAAGAGTTGTGCTGTTTTTCACTATTTCTGTTACATTTTTTTTTCTTTTTCCACAAGGAGAATATGGAATGAGATGAAACATTTTCCCTTTTTCTTTCTTTCAAGCCAGCATTTCCTCTGTCACATATGGTCCACTCAGAAATCCCCAGTCCACGCCTTACTGTGATTGGCAGCAGTTACCAGATGGTGCTTCTGGTTCAGAGTAGCCTGTGTGCATCTTGGAGTAAAGGCTGTGCTGAGCCTGGCTGGAGTTGTGCAAGCTCTGCCCAGTTGTTGTACTGCTGACTGATGGCGAGGGTGAGTGTAGTTCACTCGCTTGTCTCTCAGTTCTTACACCTTTCTGGTTATTCTCTAGCACTTTGCAGAATGGCTGCATTGTCTTGCCTTGAGCTTTCCCACAAGTCCCATATCCATGGTCATCTTAGTGCTTTCAAACTTTATGAATTGCCTTTTGGGAAGGACCTTTGGAGAACTAGGCTGTTGTGAGAGTTTCTTGGATCTTAAAAGGGTAAGAGGGTCACAGCAGCGCCATCTGAAACAGCTCTCACTTGCTGAACTCAGCCTGTAAAGCAAGGCTCTGAGAAAGCTCTGCATTTCATAACCAGTTCCCAGAATCTCTACTACTTATATCCCAAAACTGAAGTTTTGCAGTGTATCTGGATTGTTTTGTAAGCAATCAAAAATTGTTTTAAAAAGGCGTACTTTGTAAATCTACAGATTACAGATTTCTTCCCCCAATTACAATTGGAGGAAAAAAAAAGTTTCAATAAGTATGGAAATGGATGTTACTGTAGTCTGATCCACAGTTAGTCTGCACTCAAATACTTCTCAAAGTGGCCAGCTGAGTGTTGGCTAGTTAATGTGAGATGTTAAAAAATAGTTGAAGTACCTGTTTATATTCCAATAATCAGGTGGCTTTCCAAGGTTTTCAGCATGCACAGCTTGAAGCCTTTTAAGGTTCCCAGAGTTTGTAGTGTATTTGGCCACACTTTTTCTATAGACTTCAAGATTTGTTTAATTCTTTTGCAGAATGTTCTGAGTTGGAAGGGACCTACAGTGATGATCAAGCCCAGCTCTAAAGTTAATGGCCCTTCAGCCACAGTGATGGGGTGTTTTGCATTCTGCACACATGGATTTACACTTAAGGAAGAGAATTTCAGTGTCTTCACCTCTAATAATCTTACCCCAATGGGCCAAAGAGTGCATTTGAGTAGAAGACAGCTTTTGCTCCAGGGCCATTTGCACTCCCCACCAGCTCTATCCCACTGCTGACAAGTTGCGATAGGGCCTTTCTGCCTGTAGAGCTGTCAGCCAGTGGCAAGGTGACTTTTCAGCTTGATGTTTCAGGCAAGCTGGTAAAGTTTGCACGGGGTCTGCTTTGTTTAGTGTTTAATGCTGTTATTTCCAAACAAGAGAATACACTGTGCTTGTAGTGCTGAGAGCCAGTCCTGTTGCTCTGCTCTGGCTGTTGAGGCAACTACAAGCATGGTTGTTGAATTGAGTGGCACTTCTCCAGCTGAAAGTTGATTCTGGCCAATGGGGTTTGGTTTTTTTCCCCTCACCAGTACTTGATTTGATTAGGATTGGAAAGGAAACAATTTTGTATGGATTTTTACTGGAGAAAAAGCAGTAAGTAGATCTCCATCTCTGTTTCTGGGTTTTTTTAGTATTTTGTGTTGTTTTTTTTTTTTCTGTTCAGCATTTTTCCCATCTTTTGATGATGCACATAGGATTTTATGGGTCATAGTGAAATATTTGATTGATCATATTATGAAAAATCAATGAAAAATCTGACAGTTTTGTGCTGCCTACTATGTATGCAGTGATGGGTTTGACTGCTCAGCATTGTGAGCAAGAAGAAAATTCCTTGGGGTGCCCAATTATAGCAGCAGTGAGAGGAAATTCAGAAGAGTAATTTTGGCTTCCTTCATTGCCTTTATGTTGGCCTCTGAGCGAGTGGCCATTCCACTCCTTTCAGATTTCACAGCAGCAAGAGCACTAATGGCAGCTCTGTGCAATCCTGGCTTCTCGTGTCTGTGCGACTGAATCAATGCTTTTCCTTCCACATTTGGTAAAACAATTTTATACGCACACTGAGCAGCTATTCTTGTCTATACCTGCTTTGAGGTGGACTAGATGAGCTGGAAGATTTTACAGAAAGCTGTTTCTTTCATTCATTCTCCCATACCCACTCTTTCATTCTTCTTTTTTTTTTTTTTTTTTTAAATAAACTGCTTGACAATAGAGCAGTTCTCTAAAGGAGGTACTTTTAAAGCAAAGATGGGGAATAGCCAAGGGGTTTAATAGGGCTTACCTCCTAAGAGGGGAAGTTTAAAGCAGGAAAAAAGAAAGTTAACATTAACAGAAAAAAAACAGTTGAGCTTGCCCAGATTAAGCATACAAAAATCAGGTGCTGTTACCACAGTATCTGAACATTTAAATTGATAATGTGTTTATTGCTGTGACATTCCCATGTGGTTTGGAGGAGAACCTTTTGGAAGGGAACAGTGACCTAGAAACTGAGTTTAGGGGCTTGGATATCTAAAGTAGGCTCTAAGCAGAGTTTAGATGCTGAAATCTGGACTGAAGTCTGTCTCTTCCCTCTTCAGTCCCTACTTACCCTTGGAGGTGAGGAACCTCCCTGACATCTATGACCAGCTGGATTTTCCTTTCATACCCACTCAGGACTGCTTAGAATGGGAGTCCCACAGCACAGCTCATAGGGAAGTGTGACCTGACCCCAAAATGAAGAGTTTCTTTGCTAAGTTGTGATCAAAGTAGACTCATTGCTTGGGGGAACCAAACTCCTGACAAGCATCACACCTCTGTTTTGGCTACTTTTAAATTGTAGCTGGGAAAGGAGAGAGCCTACAGGGGAAGATGCTTGCCTGTGACAAGGAAGGCAGGGATCAAGTGTTTTTTCTGAACACTGTCTTTTAATGTGCTGTTTAATATTAACATCACATCCATAAGCAGAAAGGAGAACAGGCAGCAAAGCTCTTCATTCCCATACTACAGTCATGCTTCCCCTTAGGCATAGTTCTCTCCCTCTGGCCCAGCACATGCATTATTATAATTTGGGCTGAGTAGCAGGAGGAATCCCCTTCCTCAAGGAGAGGCATGTCTTGAACTAATGCCCTTTCCCCTGCACTGAAGGCTTGAATCTCTTCTGTCAGTCATTTAAAAACAGTGACCATGCTTCCTAACAGAAACCCAGCTGCATTTTGGAAGATGTTTGTGTGTGTGGTAGGCAAGAGATCTCCTTCCAGCCTCTATGGCAAGAGGTTGTGTAATATATAATCTCTGTTCTTGACTGTAGTTGATTTAACTGAGCAGGCAAGAACTTTGCTCTTTTGCAGGAGTTGTTTGGAAATATTTGCTAGCAGCAGGACCTTCCACGGATCAAACGGTGTCTGTTCAGTGCTTGGTCTGTGCTTCAGAGGCAAGCAGGCAGGCCCCACATGAGCATCAAACTTTTGGTTTGTTTATCAGCACAAGTATAACACTCCTAAAAGAGGGCACTAGCTTTCCTAGAGTAACAATCCATGGCTTTCTCTGTAGAAAGATCTTCACAGTGTAACTTAACAGCCACATGTAACTTGTGACTATCCCCTGGCAGCAAACTGCTTTCTTAGGAGGAGGAAGAAAGTGGCTTCTATTATTCCCAGCTAGTTAAATGTCATCTGTACCTGACCATATGCATAGGGAAGAATAACTCCAGGCACCAGTACAGGCTGGGGGCTGATCTGATGGGAAGCAGCTCTGTGGATAAGGATGTGGGTGTCCTGGTGGAGAACAAGCATTCCATGAGCCAGCAGTGTCCTTGTGGCCAAGAAGGCCATTGGCATCCTGGGGTGCACTGGGAAGAGCATTGCCAGCAGGTTGAGGGATGTGATCCTGCCCCTCTGCTCAGCCCTGGGGAGGCACATCTGGAGTGCTGTGTCCAGTTCTGGGCTGCTCAGCACAAGAGGGACATGGAGCTCCTGGGGTGGGTCCAGCAGAGGCCACAAGGGCGATGAGGGGACCTGAGCATCTCTCAGAAGGAAAGGCTGAGGGAGCTGGGTCTGTTCAGCCTCGAGAAGAGACAACACAGAAGGAAACTCATCAATGTCTGTGAGTACCTGAAGGGTGTCAAGGGGATGGAGCCAGGCTCTGCTCAGTGATGCCTAGCAACAGGACAAGAGGCAATAGGCAGAGACTAAGGCACAGAAATTTCCATCTGAGCATGAGGAAGAACTTTTTTACTGTGCAGGTGACTGAGCACTGGAATAGATTGCCCAGAGAGATTGTGAAGTCTTCCTCACTGGAGATAGTCAAGAACCATCTGGATGCAATCCTGTGCCATGTGCTCTAGGGTGACCCTGCTTGAGCAGGGAGGCTGAACCAGATGAGCCACTGGGGTCCCTTCCAACCTGACCCATCCTCTGTGACATGCATGCTTAGCTGTATATCTGGGTAGTTCCTTAGTACCTAACTGCACATGCATGAAGACAGCACATAGAAATACTTGCTGGATTCACAGAAACTTGTTCTCTTCAGACTTTATGAAGTTTTCTTTCCCTTGCACTTAAAATGTATTTTTCTGGGGTGAGTCTGTGTAACTAAGCTGTTTGCCTGGTTTTCCCAAGGAAGCAGCTGCTGCTGTGCAGCAACAGAGAATGTGGTGGAGGAGGAGGCAGCACTGCTTTCTTCATGTAACAGGCACAGCTGCAGGAGATCTGAAACCTCGTGGCCACACTTGACCTGGTTTCCTTGTCAAAAACACATCTGGTTTTCAATTTGGTTTAACTTGGAATCTGTGTTCTGCTTGTGCTGAGGCTAGAAGTCCTGAGAAGCAAATCCTTCTGTAAAATGCCAGTGTGTAACTGCTGGGAAAATTACCAAGAGAGCAGACCTAAATGTTTTTGGTAGTCCTGTGAGAGAGGTTCACCACGGTCTTGTCGCCTTATGTGGCTGGGATTTCTGCCTGGCAGTTTGAGTGTTCCAGGAACTGTCAGACTCCCCTCTCCTCCCTGTACTGCTTTGGTTTGGCTGGTATCACCTGGCATCCCCTCACAGCAGCATTGTCTTAGTGCAGGTGACTTTCCTCTGTGCTAGTATTTCTTACCTGTGCAGTGTGTCCTGTGTGACACATGTGCACTTGTGCCATGGGAGCAGCTCAGCTGAGGGCTTTCTGCAGCTGGCCCAAGGCTCCTGCAGTAGCTTGGTCCAGGTGGAAATAGGCTGCTCTTGGTTGCATCCTGCACCAGAGGTACTGGAATTCTTCTGTGCAAGTGAGCAATCATTTTCATCTTAAGAGCTGGGAGAATAAATGCCTGCAAACTGCAGCCCTCTGACAAAACCTTTGCTTGCTTCTGGTATGGAGAGTGTTCACAGAAGAGACAAAGAGAGGAGAGATTTGCCAGAGTTACTGATAAGACTGTATAAATTCCTGAAGAGCAGGCAAGCCTGAGGTTTTAAAATTCTGCCTAATACAATCCCTTCCAGTATCCTGGCTTAGGAGAGCTGTGTGGTTGCTGCAAATGTTTGAATACAGACCCAATATTTGGAGTCTGGATGTTTTAAAACAAGGCCTAAAGGGCTGTCATGCAAAACAAATGCACTGGGGTGGTAGTGGAGGATGGAACAGATAATAGATGTTTTCCCTTTGCTTGACATCTGTCACCTTCCCCCATGCCAACCTTTCCTCTGTTTATAGCAAACCATTTGCTCCCATTAATTATAACTGGATTGCTGCCATCTGACCAGCTTTGTGCCTGTACAAATGTCAACAGAGCCAGGACTGCACAGGTGGGGAGAAGGGCCAGTCAGGGGAGATCTGTTGCATCTGTTTGGGGAGGGGTGGGGGAGGGGGGAAATGCCACCCCCCCTTTCCAAATCAGGCACACTGGCCTACAACAATAATTGAAATGCAGACTGGGAGCCCCAGGATGCCACTTTACCCAGCCCTTTTCAGAGCAGACTGCACTTTAAGCCATCCCCTCCAGTTAAATCTCTTTACCAAAGTGGTCTGTGTGAAGCCTTACATACAAGAAGATAATGGTGCTGTCATTTTTACAAATAATCACAATGGGAGCAGAAAAATAAGAGGAAGATGATTACACCTGAAAATGCAATGAGATTCCAATTGCTAATGCAGTGGAAACTAAAAGGAAGCTGAACCACCATCCCAAGCTGTTCCTGCCAGGCTGGCTTTTCTGCTGTGATTTAGGAGTGTACAGCTGTGTTGCCATGACGTTAGGAGCAAATGTACCTACCCTGGGATGGTTTTCTTTGTGTCAAATACTATGAAGTCAAAGTATTTAGTGTGGTAGTTGAAGCAAATCTTGAGTGGGAGAAATGGGTTAACATAATTGGCTTGGCTGGGTTGTAAAAGAAAAATCCCTGCAAATCTTCTTGTGGCTGCCTCCAGCAGTGGTGTTCTGCTTCTGCTGAACATGAAACAAGAGGATGGCACTGGTTTTAACACTGAGGCTTAAACCCCATTTTAAAAGGAAGTAGAACAGCAGGCTTCCCTCACTCCTTCGTATAGTGTTGGGAAGTGTTTCTTTGTGATGTGGGATGGAGGGGGTTGATGGCATGTGCTTGTGCGTACCCCGGAGTACTTCAGGCCTTTTAGAATGATGATGATCTGAATCTGTTCAGACATGGAGGACTTGAGTGCCAAGGTTGTGAGTACTCCAAACACCTGAACTAATGGCAAAATGGTTTTGGGGGAGAAAAAATGGTGCCTTGTTATCACAAACTTGCAAGGAAGGAGATATTTTGAAGTTAACAGTAAAGAGATTTCTAAACAGAAAAGCCTTGGAGATGTTTTTACAGCATGTTGTAGGAGGTATGTAATTCCCTTCTCCATGGCCTAGCATCTGGGGATCCCTCCTTCATGTTCCCCTGCTTGGACAGGGGCTCCTGGCCCCCACTCTGCTGCAGTGGCAATGGTGTTTGTCTGGGGCTTAAGTGCCCCATGTTGCAACATCCAAGTTAAGTAAGCAGCTTCCAGCTTCAGTGTTCTCCCATCAGAAAGGACAGCAGTAGGTCTTTAACAGACCTCTTCCTTCTTTCTCACGTTCCTGCCCTCAGTGCAAGATTTTTCTTCCCTCTAAAAATGAGGATATTTTGTTTCTGTACGTCAGCAGCACTTTCTGTGCTGATGACAAATATTGTCTTTGCTGGTTAGAGGTGAGGCAAATAAAACATAGAGCTGACTTATCTCCCAAATTCTGCAAGAATCTCTCCTAGCACAATATTTTCCCTATTTAAACTAACTTAGGGATTAATTTACAGGTCAAAGTAAATGGACTTGCTTAATGTATGAACATAGTTGGAAAGCAGAGTGTCTCAGAGTGATGCACAGAGAGCAGTCATTATGGCTCATGGGCTGGTGGGGGTGGAACTGTTAGTTCTCTGAGACAAAATGTGCCACAAAACTATTAGTTGTGTCTGCATTAGGTAAACAGAGTTGACTGTAACAGGAACTTGACAGATGCATCTTTTTCAGGAAAAAGAAATGTTACTGTGTTAATTAAATAGCAGAGTATTAATTTGCTGCTGAGATGATACGTGCCAGTTTTAGTATCAGTGCTGCTGGATTACCAGCAAGCCTTTGCAGGTTTGGGGTGGTACACGTCACAAAAAGACGAGTAGAAGTAACAGAGAGCTCTGCTGGCAGGGCCTTGCTCTTGGGAACAGCCTAAAGGCAAGAGAATATATTTCTGCATTTCTATAAGCTCAGTTTTGCAGACAGGGTAAACCACAGGGTTTATGTTTAAATCCAAGGTCTTGTTCCTCTGCTTGTATCTTTACTTGAGTGCAAAGATTTGAGCTTTTCTAAAATATTTACCATTTGAAAGTGTGTTGAAAATGTGTATACAGCAAAATCACCATTGCCCATGACTTAATCCCTGCCTTCTGTAAGTTGCTTTGCTTCTCCAAGAGAAATGTTGCGCTTTTCTTTTTATCCTTTTTGTGTTGGATACTCTTCCGTATCTCTGAGCATAATTACCTGTTGCTCTTAATTTTTGCTTGGGTTTTGTTCACCCTGGTTTGGCTTGTCACCACAGGCTTTCCAGTCATTCCCATGAAAAAGCTGTATGTATTGTCCTCTCTGTGAGATGTCAAAAGGTAGGAAATGACAGAGCAGACAGGGAAGTGAAAAGGTGAGGCAGAAGCTGTTTGGATGATCAGCTGGGCATTCCCAGTTGTAACCACTGTATCGGGGCTAATTCAGTGGTCTGGGTGGTGACAGTGAATGGTCACAGCCCCCTGAGGCACAGCAGCAAACTGCCCAAATCTCAGGAAGAACCTGTGTTCCTGAGAGAAGTGTCGTGGGAAGGTCTGGTTTGACTTCTGTGGGTCTTGGCTATGAGCACATTGTGCTGTGTTAGCACCTCTGGAACGAGATCTCTGGAAGTGCACTGAAGGAATTATGCTGAAAGGCAGCCAGTGGGGATGTTCATTAATGGCAGGATTCTTTTCCAAGGAAGGCTAAAGAGCTGTGAGAGCTCTGTTAAAGCCAGTGCATCCATCTGTTCAGCTGGCTGATGCAGGAACGTGCACCTGTGCACAGAGAAGAGCAGCACTTGGCTGCTGCAGGGTGCTAGCCTGCCTCAAGACATCCCATCTGGGAATACACTGAGAGCTGGGGGAGCATTACAGATTGCCGAGTGTGAAATCGCCGCCTTCCCAAGACCCTGAGTGATCTGAATGTGCGCAGCAGGGGGGCTTTGCAAGGTGTGTGGCGTTGATGGATGAGACCAGTGCTGACAACAAACTTGGACTCTTAAGAAAGGAAGCTTGAGAATTCATGTTATTGTCACAGAAACAATTTTGCAACTGTGGAGAGAGCAATTTGTCTTCTCCCACAGAATAGGCTATTTCAGAATTCAGTCCTGATATCCCCTGAAGTTAAACAAGGGGACCAGGAGAACAAGCTTTTGTCTGATGCCTCCAAGAATGTATGTCCTGGTATTGATTCAGACACACTTTCTTAGTGCTTCTGCTTTTCTCTAGATTGTGAGTGGTTTAGATTATACCTGAGGTTTTTGGCTTTAATGGTTTTGGGGTGTTTCTTGGTCACAGAATAATTTAGGTTGGAAAAGATGTTTAAGGTCTTTAAGTCCAATTGCAAACCTACACTGCCAACTCCACCACTAAACCATGTCCCCAGGTGCCACATGTACAGGTCTTTTGAGTAGCTCCAGGGATGATGACTTAACCACTTCCCTGGACAGCCTTTTCCAATCTTACAACCCCCTTGGTAATGAATTTTTCCTAACTTCCAATCTAAACCTCCCCTGGCACAATACTATTTATTTGAGCATCCCACCATTTGGGAGTGATTTGAAATAAAGCAGAAAAATGCTTAACCAGGTACAGCAGAATACCCCAAATGAATGAATGCTTAGAGTCTCCCCCTTGTCATGCCTCTGCTAGGTGTGCATTTGTGGCTGTTACTTGAGCAGCGAGGGCACTGGAACAGTGAATATGCTATATTCATTTGTGTACACAAACACCAGTGGAAAAACAGCAGTTAAGCTCTACTGTCTCTTCCTGTCCATAAAAAAGCCTCCCTCCTTCCCTGTAAACACAGATTTTATGGAGCAGTAGTGTGGGCTCAGCAGCCTGCGTCCCAAACTGTTAGAGGTAAGAGTCAAAGCAGCACTAGGAATAAATGTGATGTCTTGGCTTCCTGTTTTGAAGTCCCTGGTGATGCACTTTGTTTGAGCGTTATGCCTGCTTTGCTGCTAGCTGGTAAAAATGACAAGGAAAGACAAGTTTCTGCAAGACAGACTTAGAGTGCATTAAATAAATATAAATTTTATTAAAAACACCCACATCTCAGCGTTATCAGGAATGATATAATAATAAACAGCTTTCAAATAACCTGCATTACATTACAATACTTACAGTATTTATAACCATCCTTGGATTCTTTTTATAGACATACCAAACATCTCATGAAAATGAATGAAACTAAAGTAAAAAAAAAGTAGAACATAAGCATAGAAAATGCACACAGAAGTTCATTACCTTAGTGTCAAACTGCTAAAGTTTCCTACACAAGTTAACCGCTAGCTTTAGAAGTGAACTTTATACTGCTGTGCGTCAATCAAGATGAAAAATTCATTCAAGTAAAGTTGACAACTCTCAGAAGCATCTTCAAGTATGGCTATAATCGACCTGATAATCCTATACAAGCAACTCTGTCTGCTTTGTCATTCGTTCCAACTGAGGCAGGGTTCTGTACACCAAAAATTATAGCTCAGGTATTTACAATACAAAACTGATTCGCCAATTAAACTTCCTGCTCCTGCTGCCAGCAGTTTGGCAAATGACGGTGCACGGCATATTAACCAAACATCTACTATGGATTACATGAATTAGATAGGATTTTTAAAAGAAAAATCACCAAAAGATGAAGGTATATAATGATTTACTTAATCTGACATATAACCATCATTTTTTTACCAAAAAGGCGAAACTTTTGTTTCAATGAGTGGATAAAGTCACAGACTGAGAAAAACCAAAATTGCCGTAATAAATATTTGACCGTTAAACCCAAAGGCCTCCTTTGATTTATTTGAGTTAGGTTGTGGTTCTGTTGGATAGAATTTCTTTTGACCAAACTTAATCTTACAGTATATTGCACAAGATATAGCTGGGACATGGAGGTTTGCATGTTTAGGGAAGCCCTTGTACTGACTGTACCTTTTTATATTTTATTTTATTCATTACAGTATCCAAGAAACCTTGTTTAGAGAGTGACTTGAACAACTCTAGCAAACAGTCACTTGCCAAACCCCTGCCTTAATTTTTCCCTTTAATCAACTCAGTGCATTCTACTTTCTTTTTGTTTAATCATTTGAAACAGTCAAAACATTCTAAATCTCTTAAACACTTCTGTTACAATAAAAAGAGCTAACAAATTTACAAAATTAGTTTTAGTTACACAATACATGTACAAGAAAAATAAGAGAAGGGATTCAAAAGAAAAACATTAAATCCCTAAAAAAAAAAAACAAAAAACAACAAAACAAAAACAAAAAACCCAAGAATAATATATTTAACCTACAACAGCTTTACATACACACAGGTGACACGTTGGCATAGGAGAACATGAGCTGAAATATCCCTGAATTTTTAGAACCAAAAAAAAAAAAAAGTTGAAGTTCAAGTTATACTTGCTAAAATGTCAAGTATTGAGAGTTTTTTGTTTACTTTTTTTTTTTGTTTTTTTCAAAGGCTATTGGGGGAAAAAGATGGTATATAATATATAAACTTTCACACTCAGTTCAATATCCTATTGCCAAACTAGTGTTGAGGTATATGACAAGTAGGAACATCACTCAAACCTTTTAATGTATTTTTAGCTCACATTATGATATATTTGTAGCAGGCTGAGTAGCACCATGATGTGAATTCAGCTCAAAACCCAAATATATATAGATTTAATATTTTTACAGTACTAAAATACTAAAGCATTGCATTAAAAAAAGTTTTGTTTACAATTTAATTTACTATACAACTCTCCTGCTTTTTAAATTTTTTTAATAGAAATTAATGATTTAAAACCACCACAGCAAGCCAGCTGCCTATTTTTTTTTTTTTCTGTTAATCAAAGGAATCGCACAGAACTAACCCTGTTTCATTCATCTTGTGTAGGCATCGGTCTGCTCAGTCTTTCTGGAAAAGAGGCCACTTGCACCAAGAAATGACTTGCACCACAATGTACATAATTATCAACACAAAAGCAGTTCTGCCATTCCATAGTGGGAGCGCACAGATCTCTAGAAACAGCAGAAGCCCAAGCTAACTAGGTGTAGTCTGTTGCATGCTGCTAATTATTACCTGTGGTTAATATAAAATTCTTTCCTTAAAACTGTACATATTTGAGCAATGAACTTGTCATAATAATTGTAGAAAACAGTTTACAGTATAGCTGTGTGAGATGAGCACCAGAAAAAAATGTGTTTTGTGTACTAAAATATTCCCTTATATCCAGTAAGCCCCATTTTTACCATAACTGACTGTATTAAAAATGGATATGTAGCCCACTAGCTGATGCATGGCTAAACCAAAAGTACTTAAAAGCTTTTTTAGTTTAAAAAAATTATATTTGCATTTTAAAATCAAAGTAAACTCTTTTTCTTTTTTTTTTTTAATGTCTTAGTACCTTAGCATTGTTCAAGTTGCCAAGCTTAGGTAGACAAAGTGCTTTTGAAACACTATTTAAAAAAAATATCTCTCTATTTTATTGTCCTTTTCTAGGACTTGACTGGATGAGCAAAATCCAGAGGTCTTTGTAATTCCCATATGTTAAAAAGTAAGCTTATTTTAACACCAGGTAACTTCAATACATACATGAATGAAAAGGTCCTCCCTGTTGCTGAAGAACATTTGACTACATCATTGACATTTTGTTATAAAGGCATTAACTGTTTCACTGATAAAATAAAGACACCATTCTTTTGGATAGCACCATGATTTTAGAATAATCAAACAAATTCAGTGTTTTGCTATTTGTCTTATCTACTTTGTTAAATAAAATCAAAAACCTATTAAGAGTACAGTAAAAACTACATGTTAAAAAGCCATAATTCCAGTATTTCAGTACATCATAGATTCAGCACCAGATGTTATTTTAAGATTCCTGCAGCTGTAATACTACAGTATTATTTTTTAGGGTTGTTTTTGCTCCTGTTCCATGACTATGCAAACTTGATGACATTAAAAGTGGCCACAGATGTGAAAAGCTGTAAGGAAAAAAAAATCCATTTGCAGATTATCTCTTTCGGTAATACAGCCAGTGTTTTCCAATATAAATTGTGAAACACTTTTTTGTTGTGTTCTCTCCTTCTTTCCTTTTATATCCTTCTTCTATTTTTTTAATTTTTTTTTTTTTTTTTGCATAGGATGCTTTGGTCTGTTTCCTACATGCCATCTGTGACCACTTAGAAATCAGTGGAAAACAAGTGCTCTTGTGAGATTTACCTCTTTTTGCTGGTGTGCCGAGGCTTTTTCCACCGATGAGCTCCGTAAAAAGTTTTCTTCTCCACCCTTGCCTTCCACAAAACCTAAAGCACCACTGCCCTAGTGACAAGGTGTTTTTTCAAATGAGGTAACCAACCAAGGTGTGAAGTCAGATATATCGGTTGTAAGGCCCTGTAACCCGTGTAAAGGCATATGGAGATGTGGTGACGGTGGAGTCCGTGGTGACTGACAGTGTCCTTTGTGCCAGGGACTTGATGAAGCGCAGGTACGTTGGCTCAGAGGGCTCGTGGGGCTCCACAGGCTCCCGCTTGGCTTTTTTGCCGTAGGATTTCTGAGGCACGTAGTCTGGGCCGTACTTCTCGCATTCCTCTTCTTTCTCTCTTGCCTTCTCAGCCATCTTTGCCTCCCACAGAGCCAGACCATGTTTTGGCTCATTCATGCTCTTGTGCTGGTAAAATACAAGGGATATTCTGGTGGGATGGTTCCTGTTGGGATTTTTTAAGGGAGTCGTTGCGTGGAGCTCGCGTTTTGCACACTCTATGAGAATTGACCCATGAGATGGAGCAACTGCCACTCCTCCAATTTCTGGATCCAGAAAGTTCTGCTCACTATCTGACCAGACTTCATCGGGATCCTCTGCTTTTTCTGGATTCAGCACGTCAGTTTTATCTAAACCACCCTGGGGAGTAGTCCTGTCATGGTTTTGACCTGGAAGCATGTTAGACAAACCATTAACTGCATGTGAAATAATTTCATTATCTTTATTTTGGAGATGCAGTGAATTAGGAGAACCACTAAATATACTCGGAGCAGAATGGTAGTCATGTGATAAATGTGGAGGGGGTTGCGTGTGATGATGTTCACCTGTTTTACTCATGGAGGCATAATCCATGCTGGGATTACTCAGATTAGATTTTAACCTTGAGGCAACCTCCATAAAATGGCCATTGGCCTCATGGGTTGAGAAAGAGGAAAATGACCCTACGTGGTGTAAATTTGGTCTAATGGTGCAATTACTGAAGGAGTCTACCTGCATATTTTGGTTTCCGTAATTCAAGTACTTAGGACCAAAACTCTGGTTATTCCCAAACCTGTGCTGGTATAATGTTTGAATGGGTGGTAGGCTTAGTTTAGACATATGGTCTTGGCTCTGGCAACTATACAAGTCCATGTGCTGATGCTGGGAAGAGTAGGAGCCCAAGTAAGAGGGGCAGTTGTCCATAGCTATGTTTCCATTGCATTGGTAGGGGGGATATTGGTTATTTTGACTTAAAGATCCAGAATAAGGGTTCATGGGACTGGAAGAATTCAAATAAGACCCCGCAGACTGTGATGAGGTTGGATAGAGGTTCACGGGATTGGACCCTCCATATGGATCTGAAGTGTATGAAGAGTTTGGATAAGCACTGGCTGGATTAGGCAACCTTCCATAGAGATTTGCAGAACCTGAACCCGAGTAAGAGTTAATGGGACTTGATTGAGGGTTGTTAGGGAGAGAACGCTGTGGATGTTGTTGCTGCTGCTGCTGTTGTTGTGTGGCTGGTCCTGAAAGACGTAAAAGATCTGTAGACGTAAAAAGGAAAAAAAAAAAAAAAAAACAACCACACAACAAACAGGCTTTTAAAAAAAAGGCCCCAAACCAACCAACCACCCAACAAACTACATACTTTATATGAAATTTCTAAGAAAAATAGACTCATTAACAGACACTCCCTTTCTCATATCTCAAACATCATCCTTTAAGAAGCTGAATGAATACTAAGGCTACTCTTCCTTTTTGGCATGTGTCCAACAAGATCAGGTGCTAGTGGTAGTGGGGAAAAGAGGACAGTGCAGTCTGTTCAGTCACATGCACAAAATCCAAAGAGTTGAATAATCTTTTAAGTAGCCCATGAAATGAAGTGTCAAAGTGCTCCCAAAACAGCCATGCACAAAGTGACTTTCTTCTCCCAAGAATAAATAATTCTTCTAATCTACATGAATAGAACTGACTCCAAGAAATGTTCCTAGCAGTATGTTAAAACCAATGTTCACTGATAGACAGAACAGTGCAGTAATAAGTGAGATTAACTGAAGACATAAGAGCAGAAATAACATTCATTAAAGTGCAATGGCGTAATTTAATGTTCATAACCCTTGCCTGGGTCATGGGACAGCTGACTTCTATTCTTAGGTATTTCAGTGACCTTCTGGGTGGCCCTGGATGTATCACTTTTTTCCTCTCTGGGAATACTGCTGCAACAGTAAAATAGTTCTGATAACTCCTTTGCTCAGGACTCTCAAATCTGCCATAAACTCTTAATCCACTATGGAAAACCTGCTTTGCTTTTGGTCTTGAGACAGAGAATATAAGTAGTGGTAAAGAGGTTATACTTGTATCTCCTGAAATTAGGAGGTGCTCTGTAACAGTGGCAGACATTGAGTGATGCGTAGGTCATTCTTTGGCAGCAGAACCACACACTTCTCTTCATGGGTTCTAGCACTACTTGTCCTTTAAAGATACTTTACGATACGCTGGATGACAAGCAGAGTTTGTTTCTAGATTTCTACAAGTGTTAACTATCCAACAGTAAAGGATTTCTCATTGCAACTTTTTTTTTATTTTTTTCTTCTCTGGAGTTGTACCAAATTTGGCACTCTAGTATTTATATAATATTGATATTCGCTTTCAAGAAATCTCTTGCCTTTTTACTTCAATACATTCTTGGGCTGAAAATAATGGTTTTCTTGAGGCTGAGTATAACTGGCCCTGATTTGTGGGATGCTTACCACTGCTGACCCCGCTCAGATTCCTGTGTTTACCTGCCAGCTGCTTTGCATGACCTGCTGCTTCAGAGGTGCCTTGCTTGTTGCGTGCTGCAGCAGACTTCTCTCTCTCAGCTTTGCTAGACCCATTCTCCAAGGAGGAAAGCTTTTCTGCAGCTGCTTTCTTTGCTTCTAGCTTCCTCTGCCGACAGGTCTTAACGGGCTCTGCTAACATCCGTACTTTTCGTCGAAAGGAGGTAAGGACCTGGATGCTGCCATTCCTCTTCTTCTCCTCCTGGCCCTCAGTGCTTCCAAACTCATCCACATCAGAGACTTTGTATAATGGGAGCACGTGGAGCTGCTCATCTTCTGGTGTTTGGCCAATTTCGCGATTGTCTTCTCTAGTCAGCGTGCAAACCTGTTAGAAAAGTGTATTAGAGATCTGAGACTCTACATCTGCATTGTGTCTTGCCCTGACACTGTCAGCAGTGACATCTGGCAATCTCTTTGTAAACTGTAAGTCTCTTTGCAATTTTTACATATCACAACAAGCCTACAAATGTAATTTCTTCATTACTTTGTTGGACAGCGTTAGAAGAAACAGAAGGCATATAGATATCTATTTCTTGTGCTGAAATGAACAGTATAGTTAGGGATTACCCTCATGTGAAAAAACTCTGTGATCCATTGTACTGTGGCCAGAGAGCTAAAGCAGTGGAATCTGGGACTTTGTACTCACCTGAAGATTCTTTCACTACAATACATACCTATTAGAGAGAGTGTGCAATATAACACACTGGTGTTGTACTTCACACCACCTTTACAGTGTAACTGTAATGTTAATAACAAGATTTAGGGAAGTTGTAATGCAGCAAGCCTGTTGTATTAGTTCTAGCTAGAACAGGTATTGGGAGGATCTTTGTGGAAAAAGGTGCTGAAAGGGACATATACTGCAGCAAAATCATTGTCCCAGCTTTGGGAAGAAAGCTCCACTGGAAATGTCCATTGTGTTGGTGGTTATTAACTTGTGAATTAAGTCAGACCCTGGAAACAGGAAAAATTCAATTTGAATTAAAAAGACAGATACTCTCTTCGGTCATAATTAAGAGCTGCACTGTGAATCTAGGGAGTTGCTTTTAACTACAGCCTTAGGAGTATTCTTCCCTATGTTTGGCCCAACTGTTTTGTCACAGAAATAATCCAATACCCATTCAAAACCAGCTTGTTTTTCTAGTATCTTCTACAGAACTTCTGCTGTACCTGCCAGAAATCAGAACTGAGGAAAGTCAAGGGTACATGGACTTGCAGACCTTCTGCTCATCCAAAGAAGGAATAAAATCAGAATTTTCCAAAACTCTCTTAGAGAGAAGTTATTTGTTTCTACTTTTATTTTGTTAGAAGATATAGTCCAAAGTTGTTAGAAGAAGAAGGGTTTCAAGAGGATAAAAATGAGCCATTTTGTGCCAGGAACACTGAAGCAGGCATTTCAGTGCTGCTGGGACCTTCTTTCCATGGTGTCCACAGTCTCTCTTTTACTAAGTCTGTGTTAAACCTTTCTTTAATACACCATAATCTCATTCATTTGGAAGAAGAATGTGTAGGGGGTAGTAAGTTAGCTCAGTTACTGCCTAATGGGTTTTTTTTTACTGATTTGCATTATGCAGTATAAATGTAAACAGAAAGGAGATAATGAATCAAAGCCTGGAGCTGAGTGCTGAAGTGAGGAGGCTGTTACACACCCCAGACTTACCAGAGTACTCCCATTTTGCATATTGTGCAAGTCTCTGTGAGCATGAGCACAGAAGTCGAGGCAGGCAGTGACCCCTGAGAATGGGCGACCTTCCTTCAAACCCAGGCGACACTCAGGTGCTCTGTGCTCGTACTCGATCTGGAGAGACAGGACAGGTTTCACTGGGTGCTCCAGGACACTGAGTGCACAAGGAATGCTCTGCTGTGACAAAGGGCAGGCCTTCCTCATCTCTTGGAGGTGACAACAAACACATCTTGAAAGCAAATAAACTACAGCAATTCGATGGCCGTTTTGTATCCATGCTTCATTCCTAGTTGCTTTGTTCCCTGGTACCTTCAGTCTCTGGCGTGACCGTGAAATTAGTCACTAATACTTTTCTTTGTGTATTACTCCTGGTTTTCTGCCAGGGGTTGGTGTTTTTACATGACAAATGCAGTGCATGGTTTCCGTGACTGGCACTCTGAGAGCGATATGTTTGTGTAGACTGGAAGTATACCAAGCTATTAAGGGAAAGTGGCTTTAGAAAACTGACTTCAGAATGACTTAATGAAAAATAATAATTTACTTTTTGATTTGTAATATTTTGGCATGTTAAACATGTATTTCATTATGTTAAGTACAAATCTAACCCCTGACTACAACAAGAGAGAATTCAGTCAAGACAGTAATTTGTACCCATGCAGTCATTATTAAGGAGCTTTACAAAGAACTCATAATGCAACAACACACCTTATACAAAAAGAAAGGATTCTGTAATGGAAGATAAAGCCTTAAGAAAATTATTATTTCAATTTTATTTCGAAAATTAAAAATGAAACCACATTTATAAAATGCCTTGCTGAAAATCCTGAACCTTTCCAAGTGAATGCACAGAAAATCCACACTTAATGGAACTTAATGGATCTCTTTTTAAGTTAAGGTCAAATTAAATGCTTTGCCAAGTCTACATTCAAAATCACTAAAAATATGTCTAGTCTGCTCACAGACATTTATTTTTCAAATCTGGATTATTTACTTCCCTGGAATCTGAAAACAAAAGGAGAAAAAACCTTGAAAACTGTGTAAACTTCTTTGGAATTAAATGTGAGTGGTCTGAAATGTTAGCCAGACTATAATTGTCTGATCAAACTATACAGGTTTAGCTGTTCTCTGAAATGTTCTGTTTGGTCCAGTTGGGAAACAGTCCCTTTCCAGTTCTTGGTTGTAATCGAAGAAATGGTCCAGATCTGAATTAGAATAAATCTGGGAATTTGAAATTTGATTTTAGTGCTTTTTTGGTTTTCAAACCTTTTACAATATCATACAAATTAGAACTCAATCATCCCCCTTTAAAGCCACTGACAGTAGCTCAAATACAGTTTCTCCACAAATACAAGGTCTACATGAAACTCCTAAAATAAGCCAAGCTATATGCATGCTTTATTACAGAAGGTAAAAATTGAAACTTGTAAAATCATGTATTTTCAACAAATGTTTGGTAGCACCACAGTTTACTTGGAGAAAAGTTCTTAAGTGAATTTTTGTGGGAAAAGAAAAGCAGCCCAAACAAAGAAACAATTTGTTGTTCACCACCTCATTTTTATTTTCTTTCTCTTCCTATTTTCTCTTGTGAATGTCTCTCAGATATTTGAACAGATAACTACAGCTAGTGGGCACATGGCCACAGTTTTCTCCATAATGAGTCTCCAAACATTATCTGATCAGGTAAGTGGAACTGGGTACATCTGCACTGAGTCTGCTTACCCTGTCTAGCTGCTACTAAATACACAGTAAAGGAGTGAATTTTGCAGCAGATAATGATGGATGGTTTTGTATTAATTTACTGTTTCTGTTAAAGCTGAAAATTATGAAACTGTGATGTCACAGTTTGCAGTAGATGCTGAAAGTTTGGGGACTGCAAGTTCTGTGAATGTTCCTAATAGAAGTAAACCTGAGCAATGAAAGTAAGGTCAACAGTTACATGTTTGCAAGTGGAGTGCTGTCAAATTTTGGTGTAACTATCTGAAAGACATTTTGTAATGAGATGTAGACAAGACACAGCCACACTCGGAACCTCATCAGAGCTCTGAACATGTCTGAGAACGGATCCCCTCATGCAAGAAGGCTGGTGCAGGCAGTTGTGTGCATACACAGGGCTAAGTGTGTTCAAATATAGAACTTCACTTTAAGAGCACGTTCATAAAGGCAGTTTTGGTGAAAACTAAATTCATCTGCTGCTTGAGAGAGCAGAACTGAAACTGTGGCTTCAGGACTTGAGTGGAAACTGTTGCCAATCTCACACCATATACATGACAGCTTTGTTGGTTTGGATGATAATTCACACTAAATTGAGAATTTATATTTTGGAGCTGAAGAGTGAAATAATTTTATCATGTTGATGTAGCTGAAAGGTTAATTTTATTTAGTGGACCAAATACTGCTAGTTTTACTTGTGAGAGCATTTGAAGTGAAATTGTTCATTTCTATTTGTCTTCATGTTGATATCAAAGAAAAGTCAGCATGAAATGTATATAATGGTTTGGTGCAAGGCTGAAGGATTGGAAAGTATCTTAAAAATCAGGTTATTTCCATGACTGCTCATATTCCTTTTTTCCTCATCATACCTGGTTGTTATATGCATCGGGTGCAAGCTTCTTGTAGGTAGGTGCCATCAGGGTTGATAGATTCTGCAAATGGGATTCTAGTTTTTCTTCCTGTTAGAGATGAAATAGGGTTCAATAACACTTCCATACTGTACATATGGAATCCAACAAGTTAGGGTCTTTACACAATTTGCTTTACACTGACAGTTGTGTAAAGGCATAAACCAGTATCACTGGTGTTTAGACAGTGACTGTTGTGAATCTCCTTTTAATGTCACTGTTCCAAGGCCTTTAAAGGAATGAAACAGTTATAGCAGTGTAGCGGAAGGCCTGAAATAGAACATCATATACTATACACTTAATTTGTTTTATATTAAGAAAAATCATATTCTTCAGCATGGATATATTTTAGATCTAAATATGATATCCTCATTATTTTCCTTTTTGGAGTTGTGAGAAAATAATATTCTTCAGGAAGCTTGAGAGAAATAACATCAGAATGGCCCAAGTAAATATGGCTAATTGGGTTTGCACATTGCAATGACAACACGTTGACATACTGAAATATTTTTACATGCAGAAATTTAAATATTGCAGCCTTCAAAAAGTTCCCAATCCTTAAGCAATGAATGGATGTGTCTAGTAATTGGTGATATGGAGGTGGGAATGACCACACTTCCTTTTTTCTATAAATTGTACACTATAAAAATAAAGCGTTTAAAAAAAAATAATCTAATAACATACTCCAGAGTTGTTCCCCATCATCTAAGGCTGAGAATCCCAAATTCAAAACCTCCCTTGTATATGAGGCCCTTATCTTTCATTTTGCATACAGGCCCTTATCATTCTGCATACAGAATGGTGGCATACTGGAGTGATGTATTTGTTTTTAGGAGTTTTTGTATTTAAAGAAGATGTGAAGAGCTGTGAAAAAACAGGTTTCAGGGAGGAATGCATTGGGTGAGTTGAAAGTTTGTGTTCCCTACTACGGGACAATATCCTAGTTTGGTTTGACATTAAATTGTCAAAAAATATCTTGCTGTGACCTCATGCCTGCTGCCAGAATGTGGATTTTTGTATGGCCTGTAAGTTAGCGTTTGTTAGTGTATCTTCTAGTTTTTATTGGTGAGGATTCTGTTTGTGCTGCATATAAATTGTGACTGTGCTATGGAACCCAGCCCCTGGTCTGGATGCATGCTTTGGCTGCCCCCAACTTTGGGACCAGGACTAGAGGGTAAAGCCATCTTTCCTGCACAAATCTGGCTTCCATAGGAAGTAAATCCAAGAATGCAAGTTGGAAGAGTGCCCTGGTGTGCTCTGGCCAGGTATCCATCTTAGAAATGTAGATAGTTTAGGACTGCAGGTTGTGATAAGCAAAGCTTTGTGCCACAGCATGTATGAAGGAGAGCTATTCTGTAGTTCTTGGTGCTGCAGAAGAGCACTGGTCAGGAAAACCTGTATGTTAGTTATGATATTCTGAACAGTGCACTCTTTTCAGCACAGGCTATAGGATGTGGAATTACCTGTCTCTGATGATGAGACAGTAATGCTTGGATTTGTGTAAGACATCAGAATACTGTGAAACTGCACCAACATGCCAGTACACAGGCAAGGGACTAAATCTGCACATCCTTGCCAGAAAGCAGACCGGGCCACTGGAGCTTCACATGACTTGCTGGAGGTGTCCAGGACTCACTGCAGTCATAACTTCAAGGTATTTTGTGTCCAGGCTAAGGCTCATTTTCAACATTTGCCACTTTGTTGTAACACAGAGCCCAGTCTGGAAACATTCAGTGGGGCAGGACTGTATGTAGAATGAGTCTTCCTATTCTCTTCCTATTGTCATCTCAGAGTTTCATCATGTTTTTCTCCATTGAACCAGTCTGCTCTGGTTCCCAGTTGCAGTGTTATGTGCCATTAGCTGGTAAACCTTCCATTGTGCCACTGGGGAATGCTCAAATGCAGGCCTAATGCAGGCAGAATTATTCAGGCCATGCCTTCTCCTCTAATTGTGAAAGCCTGAAAACATGGTTTCAAGTCTCAGGGCTTTTACCAGCTGTCAGAATTTGGACAGTCGATTCAGCTGGCTCAGTGACTGGAATCAATCGGTTTTGACTGGCAGTTATTTAATTACCCTACATGTACAGCACTCAGGGAGGCCTCGGGCCCTGCTCTCTTGTACTATATCTCTATTTACAGAGTGACAGAAAACATTTCTTTGCAAATGAAGCTCATTTCCGAAATGGACACCAACCTCTTTTGGGTCATCTCCCATCAGCTTAAACTTTCTTGGAATCTTGCTTCTGGCAAACTTACAACCATTGTAATACATGCTCCAGGAGCAACCAAAGGAAAATGAAGCACCACAAGTTTCAGGGTCCAGCCCTTGGCATGCACAATTCCGTCTAAAAGATAAGAGAGCACAGCTGTTAGCAGCAGGCAGGTCCTCCTGTGGTGCTCTGGCAGTGGCCATCAGCGTTCTGCCAGTGCTTCAGGGAATCAGCGGTGTGGATAATCTTCCACCAGTAAACAATGAAGAAATGCAAGAGGGAGACATACACATCATAACAGAAGAATTTATCAGAGTGAATAATTTCATGGTTATAGAGCAGGATCTTTGGGGGTTCTACACTTGTGTGAGAAACATGGCTTTGCACGGGTGAGGGTATGTTTGTGTGGTGCCTTGTTAGGTACTGATATTCATAGTGCCTCAGGGCTTGTGCTGACAGCCCTGCAGGAATGTTGGAGCACTCTGACAGGGGCTAAGCAATAATTCCTGAAATATGATTCTACCCATGAAGCCAAAGTAACATACAATGATAGCTGTGGTAATTTTGGTCTAAATGTTCTTGTCTCTCAGAAGGGAATGGGAAAGAGATACAGTGCAATTTCTTTAGACTGAGGCTAGTCTGTGTCAGATTTCACAAGTATGATTTAGTGCACCCAGCTTTTATTTCAATGTTGAGGTATGAGCTATCCTGGCCCCTGCTGAGATCTCTTCTTTTAAATATATTGAGATGCTTCCAACTATTTACAAGAGTGTTTACTTTGGGTTTCCTACAAAATTCGTGGGTTTTCAAACCACAGGAAACAGCTAGGAAGGTTGTAGATGTTTCAGGGTAAACAGCATGTGTAGAGGTGCTGGGTCTGAAGATGGGGCTGCAGGTTTGGTGAGCACAGCCTTTGCTCCACTTACTCTTCGTTCAGGGCGCAGCGGCGGTTGGTGAGCGTGCCGTACTTCCTCAGGGTGTCGGTGAGTTCCGAGTAGAGCCTGTCGGCCAGGCTGGTTGGGATTCCCTCCCAGACCAGGATGAGAATCACGATGACAGCCGTCTCACACGTGTGTCCTGCTCGCTCGCGCACCAAGCAGAGCAGCTTCTCCTCCTGACTGCTTCTGCGGACTACCTGCATGTACAGCAACACACACCCCAGAGCCCCAACACAAACGGTGCCGTTCTTAATGTGAAGAGCAAGAGAGTAGGAAACCTCAGCATTACTGTGTGTGTGGGGAGGTTACTTCTACTTGTATCCTCTTTTTTCTTGTACTTCTTCTTGTATCCTCTCTTCTGGCAATTCAGTCTGTTTTTCTCACTGTGATATGGCAAGGCTACCCATTGTGTTTAATGAAGCTGACTCTAAGAGGTTGACTGATGGCATGGAAAGCTGTGGTGGTGAAAACCAACTTTATAAAAGTAGCTTCCATGCTCTGATTCAGCAGGATTCCTCTCCTGAATCTGTGTTACGATTGTGGCCCAGACTGACTGATGAGTAAGAGGAAGTGAGCAGTGAGGCGTCTCCCTGCACTGAGCTGAGTAGTGGACACCTGTCTTTGGGCAGAAAGCATGCAGAGAAAGGCCGGCAGTAAGGAAGGGACTAAATAACTGGGAGCTCTCTCCCCTTCCCTTCCAAACTTAAGCAGCTATAGTCATAACCAGCCTCACAGTTTTGTGACCTCCTCTTGTTACATACAAACATTACAGTGCTGGGAGGAAAGCAGTAGATGTTTTTCCAATAAAACAGTATCCTTCCAGTAGTATAAGCACTGAGAAGCATTTCCTAAAAAAGGTGCAGTCTGGCATGCATAAAAACTATAATGTATTCGTTTTTCCTCATGCTGTCTTGCCCCAGCAATCCAAACCACTCAGTAATTTGTTCCAAAGTACAACAGTGTTTGCTAGGAGGGTGTCTTAGCACTTTTCTCAGACTGGGAGGATATTTTAAAGACATCACAGTGGTGCACTTACTGGACTTATTTGTAGGCTAAAATTAAACAGCAATGAAAATGTCAGGCAGTGCGAAACTTTAAGTAAACATGCCCTTCTTCTTAGGTTTTCATACTTTTGAATTAAATTTTATTCTTGCTATTCTCCATGCAACAAGTCAATGGAGTGAGAAAAGGGTGGGAGCAGGCTACAGGCACCCCTTATACTGCTGCTGTTGAGCTATTTGAAGTTTCCTAGTGTCAGTTAACAGCACATGTCACTGCTGTCAGCTACATGAACCATCATACCAAACTACATTAATCTGTTTACATCACTTACCCATTTAGCAATTGGACATCCTTGAGAACTTTTGCCTTCTTTCCCAGTGTAGACAACCCTCTCAATCCTTATAGCTTTACCCTTCTGTCCAAATCTTAAACAAAACAAAAATATGTACAGTAAGCAGATTCATGTGGTTATGTGTGAGCACTGAAAAGATGGAGTACATTTGCCAATCTTATCTTATAAAAATAAATTCATTACAGGGAAAGATGTGCAATGTCATTTGTCTTCATGATTTTATTACAGAGGTGGAATGATATATTAAGAGAGGCAAACATCTTTAATACATCCCAGATGGGTAAAAATTATCATTATCACAGTAATATTACCAAATATTTTAGCCATTTCTTTAGAGCATTTGTTATAGATGACATTTTGAAAGTGATTTTTTTTTTAAGAAGTCTCTTTATTTTGGTGAAGAATTTTATATTTTCCTTTTAATTTCTGGGTTGAAGTTGTTTCTGTGAAATGTACATAATTAAGTTGTCATGGAACAGCTGGCATGTAACATTCACTTTATTAATTTTCTGTGCTTGTTTCTGGCTTAGTGTGAATCAGTTAAGTCAGGATTAATTTGTTTCATATCTATTTTTTTACCTTTATAATCTGCTCATAAATTGTAACTTATTTACTTCTACTTGACTTCTATACTTCAGATAGGATCACAAGGTGCTGTCAGCACCATTTGTGTGCCTTTTGCAGCTAAGGTGGGCAAGCTCAGCCCTTGCTGAAGGATTTAAACAAGGGGATGATGGTCTCAAGGCAGGCTCTAGCTCGATATGCAAGCAGTGCTCTTACCAGAGCAAAGAGGATCCACTTTCCAGATGGAGATATGTGGCAAATGCCACATGAAGGATATCTTGACTCAATAAAAAGTGCTGGATGTGTTGAGCCATTTCTAGGCATTTCTCTGGGATTGCCCACCTGCTGAGCCCAGGAGCACACCAGGGCTGAGGGGAGGCCAGGGCAGAACCAACAGTGGCCACAGTGTTAGAGACTGAACCACCCTGGCCACTTGGCTGCTCCTTGGGCACTGGGCAAACTGCACTTCCATCACCATTTCTGGAATGCTGCCACTCTCACTTCAGTTAACTTTTAATACCCAAGAGTGAGAACTAACTAAATCAGTCTCCTTATTCTTTGCCTTTATTGACAGAATAATCAAGGTATATTCCTCTTATGCAGCCATTTAATGATGCCTTAAGGACTTTTGACCCTTTTTCCTCTTGTTTTTGCATTAAAATCTTGGTGATATATTTAAGGGCCAGTATCTGTATTTAAACTTTTGTCCTGTAAAGGAAATGAAAAATGCTTATTTTTAGATGTGATCTCATTGTGAAGTTTCAGTGTCACAGGAAATGATATAAACAAAATGAAGTTGTACTACACATGTTCTGCAGGCAACTGTTAGGTCACTTTTTCCTGCTTAAGCTTGGATATTAGTATTTATTTGTTTCTTTAATTAACCACATTCAAAAAACATTTTTAGATCTTAATGTTTTCTATCAGTTTTCTAATCTGGATTGAAGGACAACTGTGTGGATGCCTCTATAGAAGTATGTTGTGTACTACACACTGGAAATTAAATGGTCTTCATCCCAATTTTTTTCAATTCACAAGGGAATTAGTGCCTGATGTTTGTCATGCTTGCTTTCAGACCAAAGCTGATTGGCTTTAAAACTAGAGCAAATCTCACTGAGCATGAAGTAGGAATTGGGAGAAAGAAGAGGTAAAATGTCTGTATCCACTGCGGATTCTGCAAGAAATTAGTTCTAATGTAGATAAAATATTAATTCTAAGTCTAAATCCAAGTCCTGGCTTCTTTAGCAGTGCTGATATCTTAACAGTCAATCCATATGCATTGGAAGCCAGGTTAAAAGTGCTTGAGTTGTGATTTATGTCACCAACTGCACATGTATGCTTGAGAGTATCTTTATAGCGAAGGGTTTGGTTCTTTTTTACTTAGGGATACAAAATTAACTAATGAGTTCTGGAGTTCAGAGAATTTCATAGTTCATACCATACAGTTGAACACTAGCCATTGTTCACGTGGCTCCTGCTATACTCTGCTGAACCTGGCAGATTAGTTAGTTGCACATTACCTATGATATCACATACTTTCCTTCTGCTAACATTAAAAGAAATTAAATTCAAGAAAGAAAAGAAAAAAGGTAAGGTCAATATTAAGAATGAAAAACTACTTTCCAACGTAAAAAAAAAAAAAAAAAAAAAAAAAGAAAAAAATTCATCTCTATAATTGACATTACAACATGAATAACTTTCCTCTTTTATTTATTATTTGTAAATACTAAATAGATGTATCAGTTGATGAACGCTCTGGAGAAAACATATGGTAAATAATTTCTTCAGAGAATCAGTGATCACTCTCCCTTCCCAGAAGGCAGCTGATTTGTGTAGTTTACATGTACTCAAGCTGCTCCCAAAGCTGAAAATTACTGGGGCAAGCCATGCACAAGTGTCACAGGGAAAGAGGTGCTAAGAAAGAGAAAGCACCTTAAGATTTAATCTGAAGGGTTTAATAGGCTACAAGTGCCCCATGGTTGTGCAGTGATGAGCCCAAGCTAACAGACCTTACTAAGAAATGGTGCTCCTCAGCTCAGACCCAGTACTGCAATAATGCCAACTTGCTTTTGGTTCTGCAACTAGCTAGAGCTTAACTGCTGTTCTGGAGTCCAGATTTTTAAGGTACGAACAAACCAAATTCCCATCTGTCCCTGACTTAACTGAAGAGTTTTTATTTTGTTTCTTTGTTCAGGGGGGAACTGAATTCTCACATACCTCTAATAATCTGGTCATTATTGGCTACAAGTAATGCAGAATTCACAGTGCAGAAATCACTTTTGTGACAGCTTTTAATTTGTACATCTTAGGTAGGCTGGTGGGGTTTGTGCTTACACATATTTTTAAACAGCACATATCATATATCTTTTCTGTGCCTTTAAAAAATCCTGGTTTGGTTGGCTTTGATGTAATAAGTATACCACAGGATGCAACATGATGACAGGGATTGTCCATAATCAAGATAAGACTGGACTTGTGCAATACTCCAAGGCAGGGGAATGTTTTCTCACAACACTACTTATCGATTCTTGGGCTGAAATCCCACCCAGCAATTCTGTGGCACTCCTCTAGACATGAATGAATGAGATTCAGACATTTAGTAATTTTGTGAGGGGAAACTAATGTTGAAATTTGGTATTCTGCTCTTCCTCCTCTTCCTTCTCCGCTGGCATTCTCCTAGCCAGAGGGAACACCAGCTCCATGCCTGCCTTTGCAGCCACTGCCAGCAGCCTTGCTTGGCAGGCTGGTGAGAACTTGTTCTGGCTTGGGTTTGCTGGCATCTGTCTCCCAGGGCACAGCCCGTGCCAGCCAGCAGACTATTAGCCCTGTCAAATACTGTGACTCTCTGGTGAATAGCAGGGTGCGTAATGTTGGCAACACTGGAGTAGCTAAGCCTACAAGTAATTACTTGATTTGCAGTTGTTTATTTCTTTATGTGCAAAAGCTGGAAAAATTCTGACATCCACAAAAGGATAAAGTTAATCTGCTCTGTGCCTTTGCACTAATTACCTTTCTTCCATGATTTCTCTAATAGCTGCCACATTAGGACCGGCTCCTAGATGGGTATAGAAGGGACCTTCATCTTTTTCAATAATTTGCTCTGTTTAAAACAAAATAAAGGTTATTACTTTGAAGCTTAATTCTTTCATGTAAAATGTCACATTGCAAAGCTTACCTCTAGCTTGTTAGAAGATGCTGTATGGGCCTGGGGTCAGTTTTCAAACACTTACATCTAAGGTATTTGCCCACACACTTTGTACTAAACATGCAAAGCAATGGCTAATCCTGCAAACAGCTGTGATAGGGATTGTGTGCCTTTCCCTAGAACAAACAATTATTCCACATCTCAGGCTCTACACTGACGTTCAAATTGGCATTTTCCTGTTATCAGCGAACAATTGTTTCTCCTTCTCCCACTTCCTCCTCTCCCAGTATGTAGAAAGGAGGATAAATGGGATAATAGCAGTAAATATTGATGTTAGGGAGCTATATCATACTTGTTTTTGACAGTGCAGGAACTTACAGCTTGAAAAACTGGCCACTAAGGTTACACAGAGAATTCCTGCCACTCACAGAAAGACTGTGAAAAGAAAAAAAAAAAAAAACAAATTTGCTGAAAAAAAATAATGCCCAGGGCCTGGTAAAAACCCTTGTATGCCAAGAACGTGGCCTGAGTTTTCTGTGTGTAGGTAGGACCATATCAGCAGTCACAATACATGCTGTATGTTTGGTTTGACACCAGGAAGCAGGCTCCAGCTGTGTTAAAGAAATGGCCAAGCCCCGACTGGGTTCAGGAGATGGTGGAGCTGTGCTGGCTGATATCTGAATGCTGACTTGATGCTTTCTGCCATGCTAACTCCACAGGCTGGATGGGTGGTGCTGCTCTTGACAGCCAGCCTCTGGAAGCACAATGAATATGAATGTGTCAGTGGGGAATGGCTTAATTTAATCTTCTTAAGGACAATATTGGTAAGCAAGAGCCATAAACCTATAGATTATGCTCTGGTGCTGGGTTCTTCAGAGGGAGTTTCATACTCTTGTATTTCCTAGTGTCTGTTAGGACTGAAGATTTAAAATGTAAATGGAGAATAAGTTCTTAAGTTTGCTTAGTGGCTTCAGTAAGGAAAAAAGTGAGGATAAGGAAGTAATTGCTAGAAAAACTTGTGCTAACTATATGGAAGAAACAATATTAAAAAAAACCCAACAAATGATAACTGTGTTTTCAAAAAAAACCCAAACAACTACATTTGAAGGTTGTTTCTTATAAAACAAGGAGCAGCTTCCCCAGTTCTTCCTGGGAGCTCTAGAAATACACTACTTCCTGGTTTTGTTCCCACATATCATCTCTGAGACACAGCCCCAACATTCAAAAAGGCAAAAAGGTCCATTTTGCATTTTGGAAGAGCATTGATTCAACTGCCCTCTTTTATAGTTGATACAAAATCCTAGTAACTAAAACTTTAACAAGAATTTTTATTTTCTTCTTCTCATTTTTGGTGCTGGACCTTTTGTTTCAGCCTGAATAATTTATCCAGTAGAGTCTGAAAGTGCCTGTTACACTGCTATGTGCAGTGTCAGTACTGTATGAAAGCTTGGGCTAGGGGACCATGCCTGTCACTGCTCCCCTCTGCTCTATTTTTCCAGCTCTTGGAGACAGGGTTTGCCACCAAGCAGCAACAAGGATCCCCCCACTGCTTTTTTTAGTACTGCTTGTGTAGCTTCTTTTTTGAAAATGTGGATCTCTTTAGCCTTACAGAAGACAAATGCCTGAAAAGGAGGATAAACTCTTGCAACAAGTAAAGAATAATCTGACATCTGTTTTTGCTTAGTCTTTACTAAGGGAAACTTCAACAATTTCACTGTTAGAGCAAAAAATGGGCATAAGACTCTAAAGTTTTGGACCGGGATAGTTTTTTTAAAAGCTGTATCTAACCTTGACAAATAAATCAGGTCATAAAGCTATGACCTACTTTTTATCAGTATGTTGTTGTTACATGTCTGCTGCTCAAGGAGAATGGATCTGAAGCCATAAGCATTCTGACTGAAAAATCAAATAGGTAATTGCTTTATGGAATAATGAGAAAGGGGCCATGTGTAGGGTTGGTATGTGCAGTAGGCCTAAGTGTGTAAAACCCCAGTTTTATAAGTCTTCACTAATTACTGTTCTTAAAAAACCCCAAGAAAATCTTCCAACAAAAACATCCAACTAACCCTGTGATCCCAACCTGAAGGCTCATTTCCTTCCTGTGAACTATTATGTTTTTAATGCATCTCAGCACTTACCAACACAGCTGCAAGATGGGAAATCATACTGGGTTTTGGCAGGTGTGTCCAATAAATTCTTTACAGGCGTATCCAATAACTTGGAAGGTGAGTCTAAAAAATTATTGAGAACAGTTCCAGCTGTTCTTTTGGTCGGGGTTTTCTCAGAAGACAAGTTTGCTTGCTGATCTGAGATTGGGGTTTGAGTCTCAAAATCTGCAGCACTGGTATTTCGTGATAGGATGGTAATAGGGCCTGCTGTTTCAACCTTCACATGTTTGGGTGATTTGAGAGTAAAAGTCTTATGATCAAACAGTGATTTGACCTGTATCTGTTTTAGCTGCTGCTCCATTGTCTCAATGATGCTCTTTTGTTGCATGTTCTCACAGCCAAAGTGCTGATTCTCTTGTTTAATTGTTTTTTTCCACATTTTGTTTTCCAGCTGTCCAGCCGATGGGCGCATGCAGGCATTAGACTTTGTGCCAGCCTCAGTTTTTATAGGCTTGCGTGCTGCACTGGGACCAATCTCAGTTTTGGGTTGCTGGTATGCTTGTTGCTCCTGTTTTTGCAAAAGATGCCACCGCAGAGCAGCATGCTTTTGAAAATCCTTAGGGGTCTGGGACTGCAAATGACAGCCTCTCTGGTCTTGGCTGTGGGGGGCAGTTTGGCTGTGTGGTAAGTACTGCTGAGGGATCTGTGGAGCTTGTTTGCTTGGGAGGTCTTGGTTCAGACTAGCACCATAGCCCTGTGAGGGCTGGAGGGGTGGCAACTGCAGAACTGAGGCTTGTTCTGTCTGTTGCTCTTGTTCTTGAAAACAATGATTCACATCTTGCTTTGCGGTCAAGTTATTTGAAAAATACTGCACATGCTGCAAATCCTGCATTTTGTTGGATCCAAAGCATTCCATATTTGCGGCGTTCCCTTTCTTCTCGGAAATCAGGTGTCTGTTGTTTGGGCAAGGGTGCTGGAGACTGGCATTTGCCTTCTGAGTGTAAAGGGGAGCTTTGTTGTTCATGGCCTGTACCTGCTCTAGGCCTAGCTGAGGGTTAGGCAGTGGGAATGCAGCTGATTTAGTATACTTAGTCGTAGTTTGGAAACATTCATCTACTTTAAGTTGATTGAAGGATGTCCTGTCTACAGGCTGCTCAGCATTGCTTTGGGGGTGGGATATGGCTTGGGACAGATCTTTAGTTTTCATTTGTGAAGCCGGCTGCTGGTTTGGGGTTAGCTGTGGACTGCATGGCAGTTGCACTGGATGTGCCTGGTTTTGCAGCATCTGTTGCAAGATGTGTGAATGCAAGAATTGCCCATTTTCCCCTGGCTGGGGATTCAAGTGCTGCTGTTTCAAGGGGGCCCCTGAAGGCTGTTCACCTTGTTGTTCTGATCTTGGCTGGAAGTGGAGCTGCTGTGGAGGGTGTTGCTGCACTTGGGACTTGAGAAGGGAATCCACCTTTGTGAGCTGTGGTGAGTGTTTCTGGAATGGCAGCTGCTGGTCAGCTGGAGGATGTGGCTGCAGCTGAGAGCTCTCGCTTTTGTACAGTGCAGGAAATTGTTCCTGTTGCATTATCTTCTGGCTCTGGGCCTGTCCTGAAGGCCCCTTTAAAGAATCAGGACTTCCAGCATACTGTTTTGTATAAACTGTTTGGGCTGTGCTTGCCTGGTACTGAAGAATTGACCGCAATAATGCTTCGCTGGGCTTCTGGGGAGGCTCTCCCTGGCGTAACTGGGTGGAAACCAGTTCTATCCAGGCTGGTTTTGAATAATGTTGAGCCTGTTGTACAGGCTCTTTCACTTGGTCCTTTTCTTTGTCAGGAGGAGTCTCAGGTTCTCTCTGTCCTGGGAAATGCTCATAGTGTTGTTGCAACTCACCCCCGCTTCCATGTGCGTGCAGGTTTTGGAGGGGAGATTCTGACGCCAGCATCACTCCTTCAGGGCGCTGCGGAATCGAGGCGGCCACAGCAGCTTGCAGGTTGCTTTCACTGACATCTTGTGATGTTTGTGCCTGTTGCAGAAGGCTCTGCTGAGGTTGAAGTTGTTGTTGGCTGAGGCTGGGACTTTCTGACATTGGTCCCTCCTGTTGCCCTTCATTTTTTATCTCCCCAGGAAGAGTTTCATCACACCTATTGTTATAGGAGTGGTGTCCTTCTCGCACCGCGGCAGACAGTGCACTGTTCATTTCTGGAGCAGGAGCAGTGGAGGAATCTTGGTGAAAAGTTGAGTTCTGTGTAAAGAAAGCACCATTATTTTCTGCTTGCTCAGAGTACCTTTCCAGAGCAGTGCTCTGAGCTTGCAGGATACTGCTGGAACTTAGAGAGAGGTCTTGGTTGGGAATCTGCCCTATGCTTCCATGAATATTACTGTTTCCTATAGGTAACTGCTGAGGATCATAGCCTGGAATCTGTTGCTGTAGCTGTAGATCTGGCTTCTGAAGTGAACAGCTACCTGGCAATACAGGTGGTTTACTGGAGTCTTTTGTGTTGTAGACCTCAGTAACCACTACAGCTGGCACTTGAGGCAGCTCAGAGTTTGAGGTCTGTGGAGAAGTGATCTGCCCTGAGGTATGGGATGAATGCGTTGTCTCGTAGGACAACTCATTAGTAGCCTGACTGGTAATGGCATTGATATGAGATGTGTTCTTCTGCATTGCTATGGAAACATGTTCTGGATAATATTGAGACAGTGTTTTCTCCAGGAGTTCACCATGCATGCTTTCCATGGAAGAGGCAGAAACTGTAGCACCATTAGGCATTGGCACTGCCTTGTTCTTAAGTAGTAAGACAATGTCCCTGTTATGGCAATGAATATTTTCCTGCTCCTGCTCATCCTGAATCAGAAGGTCATGAGGGTTTTCTGAACCAACACTATTGTATCTTGTAGACAGTATCAAATCTGAAGCTTCATTTTCTTGTCTTTTAAAACTCTCAGATTTCTTCTCACTGTAACAATTGGAGACACTTGGTTTTTCACTGTTATCCTCTGGCTCAGCTTTTTCTCCATTTACCTCTTTGTCTTGTTTCACTTTCTTGCTCTCATGAAGTCCATACAGAGAGGGCTCGCTAAAAGTGCGTTTGATCCCACCATTTTGCATATATTTGGAATATACTTTCTTTTCTTGTAAAGGGTCTGGGTTAACACAGTTGTTTGGACTTCCCTTCTGGTGGGGCACTCCAAAGTTGCTTTTATTGAATAGTGGCTTATGGTCTCCATTTACTTCCACTTCAGATCTCTCTGTTGCTGGACTCCCATTCTGTAGCTTCACTGCAGAAGGCTCTGCCTGGCAAATGTGAGAAGACTGTGGTATTAGAAATGGACTCAATCTATTGCCGTCAACATGGTTGGTTCTGTCCTGTTCCATCTGGCCTGCTCTGAGGCCATCCACAAGGCTACCCTCTGAACGTATCTGAAAGAGAAAAGAAATGGGAGAGAATTTAAGTCAGTTTTAGTTTCCATTGAAGGACAGCCAGTTACTGACAATTCCTGCAGCACTCAAACACCCCTTGCCCTGACAGCTACCACACAGCATGAGCCTGCAAGTGCACCCAAGGGGTGTTTCACTATCCTGGTGCATCTTGCACCTCCAGGTCTCCCTTTTTCTTAAAGGTTTGTTCTTCGAGATGAAAAGAGAGTGACAATACAGAGTGACTTCCTTACTCCCATTTAACACAATAAGATATTTTACCAGAAGAAATCTCTCATAGTGGAGCAAAAAGTATTCTCTGCTTTTGAATGATTTGCATAAACTCCTCTGTCATTACATTTTGCCCTTGGTAAGGCAGAAAGTCATGTTGAAACTGTGGTTCCCAGACTTGGTGCTAATCCTGTAATTTGATCAAGTGTGCCAAACCTCTTTTGTCTGACTTGAAGGAGTATTGCCACCAAGTTTCCAATTAGAGGGGAAAACATTTTTTTTCTGTCCTCAGCTGTCTAACAGGGTCTTTTAAAACTGGCATTCCTGAAGACCATGCAAGTGGCACAATACACAGGACAAAGCCATGGTTGACTGCTGTCTACAGGAACTCTTACAGTTCATCATCAGATCGGTAAAGTTGACAGAAATAGGGTGATTTTTGAAAGGTTTGATGGAAATGGTTTTTTTCAGGTATCAATATCCTTTCAGATTTACATATAGACACCAAGCATGGCTTAACCATGCTTTGGGGTTTGAATTGAGCTCTGCAGCTTTGGAGCTTGGATTTTTTTCTTCTTTGTTGGGGTGGGAAATCCCATTTTCTCATATACTCTTTATTTACAAAGTGAAGATTTTAGCTGGATAAAAGTACTGACAATGTGCAGTGAGCAAATTCCGTACAATAACAAGCTAATCCTGTTCACATGCATCTTCCCAGAATTCACAGACCCAGTTAACACAGATAAAGCCCTTGTTTGACTCTGCTTATAATTTATTCTTTGTTGGTTTATGGTTCTCAACTCGTCACAAATGACAGAAGGCAGACTGACAGTGGGTCTTACAGATTTGCAGTTGCACAGAGAAAATTTGGATATATATGCACGTCTGCTCTGAAGCTTTTATTTTCGGTTTTCATAAAGGAGAATCTGAAGGGTTCTCTATTACCAGGTCAGCTCTGCTCAGATTGCAGAGTCAGGAGAGGCATTACACGTGGCTGGTATTGTCACTACATAGGAAGAACTATTATACTGGAAAAATTCTCCCATCATGATTGCTCTGCTTATGTATTTATCCTACATTATTATTTTTATATTATTAAAATGTAATTTAAAATATTATTTCAATGTAATTTATCTAGTTTTCAGTGCTGTATTACCTTACTCAGTTTAATAATATGATCCTAAAATGCTTTTATAAATAATAGTAATCCATTAAATACATTGCATCCAGCAGAATTCTCTCTGCTTGCAGCTCTGAATTCAGTAGCAGGACAATTCAAATGCACATTTTGACCAGCAAGCATCTATATGATAACTTGTATTCATTTCCTCTGAATGCCATACTTGTTTTTAGATTTACTCTTGAAGTTTGATTTTTTTTCTTTCTTTACTCAATTTATGGTTTTTTATGACAGAAGTAGATAAGTTCTTGCTGCAGGTAATGATACTTTAAAAAAGAATTTTTGCAGGGAAAACTAAGAACAGAAAGATGGAAAAAAATGTTTGTCAGTCTTGCCTGGGTTTTTTAACATGGTAGTGTAGGCTTATTCCCTTCTAGAGGTATTTCCCACCCTAGCTTTATAGTACCACAAGACATGAGCCTTTGCAGCTTTCCCAGAGAGACGATGTTCTACGCGTAGCAGAAATCTGTGTGGAAAAGATTCCTCTGATGTGTCATTCTAGGCCAGGCAGCAGAAAGATGCTCCCAGAGTGTCTCAAAAATAAAATGCCAGACTAATTTGGAAGCCATTCTTTGCCTCCACAAGTTTCATTCCTAAAAACTGCAGGTGAATCACAGACATGAGTGTATAGGCTGCTGATTTTCATAAGTATGAAATGAAATTAAATAAAGGGCACCATAGTGATTAACACTGTGCTGTCAAGCTGCTTCTAAAAGATTTATTTCTTTTTAAAAAAGTTTTAGTCTGTGCAACTAAGCTGTGAGAAACTTTGTCTGGCCCTCAAAATCTGCCTTGCAGCTTTTTTTCTGGTGTACTTTGTGGGTTACAACCAAATTCCTTCTGGGATTTCCCAGGCAATCTTTCTTCTCAACTCCTTACTATCTGTCAGATAAACCCACCATTTTCTTTAGAAGTGAGGCCTCCCTGATTTCTTTAAACTTAGCTTGCAAACCCCTCAAATGAGCACATCTGTGGTCAGAAAAGAGTCTTAAGTTCATGCTGTTCTCCAAACTCATGAGGTTCTCTTGTGAGATGAATTATTGTTCATGCATTCTCAAAGATCTTATAGTATGTTGTCCCAAATTCAGACCACTTTCAGTGTAAAAGACACTGGTGTTAGACATTGCAAAGAACATGGGAATCATTTGGTTCTTCAAAATACAAAGTTAATTCATGCATTAAAAGTGCCAGATTTGCATTCTTTGAAATGCATCTAGGATGGGGGTAACTTTGCATTATACTTATTTCTCTCACTGTCTACACTCAAGTTATTCACTATCCTCAAGTCACAACTGAGTAAAAATCTTCCTCAAGCAACTACAAATCACAGCAAATCTAAAGTAACATGATTTGTAATGTAGAACTGGCAAAAAATAAATGGCCACAATATCTTTATTATTGTTTTTACCTGGAGCACCATGAAGTAGTACTCCTACTTGTTTGCATCTTAAAAAGTCTTTGTGGTTGTCCTTACAGAGGTGAACACTCTACCTCTAAAAGTAAATCTACCTTCCCACAAGCGCAGCATTTAGACTTTTTTGTCTTTCCCATAGCTGTATTTTATCCAGACCATTTAGAAGCTCCACATATTTTTCTTCAGCTATAATTCATTAGAAATTCAAGTCACATCATCAGCATCTGTGAAACAATTACTGCATCTAGGACTGACTCTGCAGTCTAATCCATCATAATGACTGGACTCTTTGAAGATGCCACGATGCATGACTTAAATATAGCACATTACTGTGCAAATGGATCAGCATCTCATCCCACCAATATGCATTCAAGTTATAATTCAGATTACCACTGTTTGACTTTTTCAGATGCAATCGATGTAAGTACATTTATTTCTTGCTGCACACAGGGCACAAACTGGAAACTAGGCACTGAATGAGAGCCTGAGATTTTCTTGTTGTTTGTTTTATGGACAAGTTTGGCATATTCCTGCCACCTCTTATCAATATACTGTGAAAGGTATTGTTACAAGGAGAAGAGACATTTCTGCACCAACAGAAGCTGTGTCATTTTCTTTCACAGAAAATCTTTCTTTAGTTTTAGCCAGGTCTGAAGGTTCATAGCTTATTTTCTATAGCACCTGTATCTGGAGAGTTTGTGAATGCAAAGCAGCTCAGATGAATGAATGAATAAATACACCCACTGCAGGGGAGTACAGCCTTCTGCAAAACTGGGCAAGATTCCCAGAAGAAAATGTAGGTGGGGGAATAGCTGTGGTAGAGCACTCGCGGACCTAAAAGGACCAAAAGGTGCGAGGTCAGATGGGTTGTTTCCCCTTCTGGCATTAGCTGAGATAGACGTTTATCTCCTCAGAAGATTTTTTCCCCAGGAGAAATACACATCCTCAGATCATAGCCTCAGCTGACTTGTGCTCAACTGATTATTGCTATGAGACTCGGGAAAGCAGAAGTCAGATACCCAGAAGCTTGTTGATGGCTCACTGGGTTGTTCCAGGGGTGTTGCCACAGCCTCCATCCTGCTGGCACCCTTCTGCCACTGCCAGATGACACAGAGGTTTAAATTGCTCCCAGACAAGAAACCCCTCTAGCACTTTCTTGACAGGAGGTGAATTTGCCCGTATGCCTTGCCAAACTCCAGTTTGGTAAGTTGTACTTTCTGCTTACACTCTCCTGCTCCTGTTGTCTGTGTACGGTAGCTGGCTTCACTTTTGGCTACCTATCCTTATGTGCTGTTGTTCAGTTGCATCTCTCCTCTGAAGCTCATGCATCTGGCAGAATTCCAAATACTGAACTTCCAACACGTGAAAAAGCTCTTGAAGTTAGGGGTTTGGGTTTTTTCCTATTTCACTAAAAAATGAAAATATGAGAAGAGGCACGAGTGGTTATTACTTAGGTAAGGGCACTGATGCATAACATTGTCAGAAAGTTCAATTTCTGTTCTAAAACCTGAAATCTTCTGGACTTGCTTACAAACAAAATTGTTTCTGATTAACCCTTTGACAAAGCTTTCACTTTTTTAATATTGGAACAAGGTGTGTAAGCAGTTATAGAGACGCTTAACACCAGGATTTGATATTATGGGATGTGTTTCCCTGGCATAGCTAAAGACCAATTTGCAGCTGTGCCCTTGGTTAACAAACCTGTAAGCAACTGCCAGTGTCCCTAGAGGAGAAAAGACGTGCAGTGAACTCAGATGGCTAAGGAGTGATAGCTAACACATCAAAACTCCTTATTGGTGAGACATTTCCATTATTGCTGGGATAAAAAGTTGAACATGTGTGGTATAGTTTAAGGATTTCTTACATGTTTTGCACTTAAGGTACTGTCGTTTATACAGAGAGAAACAATGTGAACTTCCATATGGAAACTTAGAGGAGAGGCAAGACAGGACAGATTCAAGAGAGATTGCATTCATACCCAAGGTGAACTGAAGCTCAAAACACAACATCCCCTAAGGATTTGCTCTGCTCCTTACCAGCAGCACTGCTGTGCTGCCCCACTGCACATGTGATGGCTGAGCAAAACACAGTGAAACTTCAAGGCAGATGTAAAGGAGGGCCCAGAAGGACAAGGACACTCTGTTGTTAGCTGAGATCTGTGGCTTACAATAGGGTCTTTTTGCACTACATTCAACTCTCTTCATTTGGATAGTTTATTTATTTAGGGCATTAGCAATGCTTTGGAAAAAACTTGAGTAAGGATGCCATGCCTTGCCTGTCCCTTGAATTTTTTTAGTTAAATCTATATTTCTTCCTAAAATATGCATACTGCTTTCTTATTGTAACTTTAAAGAGCAGTTAAGGGGTTAATCTAGAAACTCCTCAATGACACTGTGCCTGTATTCTGCAGAAGCTCATATTACATGAATATAATTGTCTTCTCTGGCATTTAAATCTATGATATTCTGTGTCAAACAAAAGAAAATGTGGGATGGATAAGATTTGTTGCCTAATTTATAGCTAATTCACCCTTAATTTACAGGGAAAATGGTGACTAGCGAATATACACACAAGCAGACATACAGGAATGAAGAGCATGGGATTTGTGACATATGAGGATTAATAATTCATTAAATCTTCTCCAAGCCAGACGCTTCAAAATTCATGCATTTTTAAAATCAACTAGTGCTAAACCCCCCTCAATTTACTGACACCAGTTCCTCCATTTCAGTGATACAATGGTATAATTGCAAAAGCACTTGAATCAATTTGATTTTTGAACTCAATGCAGAGGGCATGATAGTAAAGCTAAATAGTGATTTCTCCTTGCTACATTACATAACCATCAATAAGACTGGATACTGCATAATTTCTACCCAGATGTGGAAAAAGTGTACTATTTTAACAATTGTATAAATTCAAGGGAAGTAAAAATTAAATGCCTCTACAATAAGGGTGGAAAAAACCAATTATGCAAAGGAAATGAATTCAGGATTATAAAATATGAGTAAACAGAAATTATACTGTTGTATCACACAGCTCTCCAGTTCCTATTTTTTGTGATTTGTGTTCCATACAAACTTTGTACCTAATTGTACTCTGTAGTTCTTCTAGCAAAACACTACAGCCCTAAAGTGGTTGCTTTAAATGCCACCATAGTATGACCAGATAAGAAATATTTCCCTAAAAGTCAAACTTCAAAATCAGATTGAATTTAAGAAACAAAAGGACCCTCCTGTTGCAATAACCAGATCATTCAAGGTGAGGTTGCCATCTCTGTCTGTTCTTGCCAGTTATGAGCTCTTTTCTGTAGTTTAGGTTTGGTGTATGGCAGATCCAGGTGGTTTGTATGGACAGACCATTCCACAGAGCTGCAGTGCTCCCCAGGTTAGCTTGTTTGGTACTACCTTGGGTGCTGGGATGCCAACATACTCTAAGACCAGTATTGCTCAATTTCTTGAGCACCACCCTAACTATTAGATGTCTTTAACAAATACAGGGAAGCTGAACTAAAGCATCCTTTCATCTTTGCTGTTTTTTCAAGAATCTTTGTATCCGACAGACAGAGTTATAGCCTTAAATCTCAGGGATGTTCAAATAAGTGTGTGTTCAGTGAGATGCTTTTGCATAATGAGAGAATTCTCTGTGAAGTCTGGACCAGCAAAATTATTTCAAACTGTGACCCACACAGGACATAATTCAGTAATTTCGCAGTGCCTGTGAATTAAACACTGGCAAAGATGTTTGTGTTGGAAAACAGAACAGTCTCTTTTTCTTCATCTCAGTCCATTATGCTAGGCTAGGTGTGTTGATCAGTGTTAATCAGGTGCACAGCTGGTGCTTTGACCCATTTTTGATGTCTAGAGAAAGGATGTTATTTGAGGGATGATTTTCCTCTCAGTACTTCAGCTACTCCATGTGTCAAATGGCAATGGTGATATAGGCTGCTGATTAAAATCAGCTCCCTGAGAGCAACAGCTGACTTCTCTTGCTCTTCTGGCCAAGCTCTGCAGTGCAGCCTCTTGTGAGCACGCCAGGATAAGCAAGCGTTGGTGGCTGAACAGTTCCTCAAGGCACACTTGATGTTATCAACCTGCTGTTTAGGGAGGGTTACCAAGAGGTCACTGTCATCATTATCTTCCAGTTTCTGTGATCTTTGTCCATTTGGCTTCAGACCTGGATATAGCACGGATTTCTTCGGTTGATGACTTCCTAGCACCATTCAAAGGTCAGTTATCCATGATGATTTCATCACAGCTTTTGGCAGAGTGAAAAACCACTGGATGGAAAAAAGAAACACTGGCAAGCTAAAAATTTCAAGGTTTCATTTTGTTGGGTCAGTAACACTAGAAAATAGATGTATGAGCGGAAGAACTGATAAAAGAGAATAAAACCTTGTGGGCTGCATTGTCTTCAGGAAACCTATTTACACAGCTCTGGCTTCCATTATCCTTTGAACTTTATGTAGAAAATCCTGTTGGTCTCACAGCTCTGTTGAAACCAGTATTTTTTACAAAATGCAGTTTTCTTAAATTTCTTTTTAAAAGTTGAAGGTCATACTGAGAGGAGAGTGGGGAGAATGCAAAGAGAAGGTTGATGGCTCCAGGTTGTGTGTGCTCTGACTGGTGCTCCTGCATGTCCAGATGGTAAAGCAGAACTTTCAGTCCCTTCACTGGCCTCACTACAGTAGCCTTTACACCCCTCTACACATTCTTCCTTTGTTTTTCTCATGGCTCTGCCACACCTAGGCTGGGATGTTGTAGTGAACTCAACTTTTGGCTGCTGTGTTTTGAGAAATGAGAGGCAGCCAAAGAGGCAGCTCCCACACTACACAGCATGCTGTGTGCGTGCCGATATAGCCAAGGGGCAGGTTCTGGGGATCCCTTCCAGGGCCAGTGAGCCTTGAGATGCCCTGTGTCCCTGTGAGAGATGCTGTCTGCCCCTGCATGTCCTGCTGGGGCTCCACTTCCACACAGTGGAGCTGGAGGAGTTGAGCCAAAACAAGGGTACTTGCTTTGGAAACATCTTACACTGTTTTAATTGTTGCATGATTTAATTTCAAAATGTGTTTTAATTTCCACCTGTGATTTAGCTTTATTCCTCCCAATTTGTGCCTTTCGTGACTTACAAACCAGACCAATTTCTCATAAACACATGGGTAAAATAGGTTTGTTGGTGCCCTGTTCCTTGGCTTCAGGGAAACACCAGCCAGACCTGTGCCAGTCCACTCCAACCTGTTTTCAAAAGTCTCTGATGCTGAGGGTTACATAATAACACACAGTTACATGCAGTAATTAATCTAACTCATTAGAAAGCTTGTACCATTTAAAACATCACCTTAGATCAGCTCATCCCATCTGCCACAGACATGCAGAACAGGTTTTTTTCCTTCTGTGCTATGGCTTCTTTCTCCCCATGTAATTGAAGATGTCATTAATGCTCCTCCCTTAGACAGAATAAACAACCCAGTTCATGACATCCAATCTCCTCCCTGGGTGGATCTATATCCATACCGCTTGTTCCCTGACCAAATGCATGGAGGTCACACAGCAAATCCACAGTCTGTTCTCTGGAGACATAATGCACATGCTACACTCTGCTAGATTTTCTCCAAATTCAGATGCTTGATATATAAGCAGCTATAACGTGTATCTGTATAATCTTCCAAAAACCTGTAGGAATTACCTTGACTTTCCCCTCAGTAACTAAGCAGTTTTATTCCCTCACTGTATAAATCACACTGAATTCAGCAGAATAGGCTTGTTACTCCTAGCAGAGCTTTATAGAAAAGGTTGTTTCCTTAAAACCTTTCAGTGTGCTAAAGTCTTCAATCTACTCACACAAACATCTCTTCTGACTTCCACTGTTGCTGAGGCAGCACAGAAGATAAGAATCTGATGCATTTTTAGAGATCTATTGAGAAGATGCTCCCTGAAGCTATGGTTGCCACTCAGCTTTTCTGCATTTGTGTGTGGTCTTCAGGAGCAGTATTCATGTGGGTTACTGCAATCTACACAGAACAATGGCATGGATTATTGGGTTGAAATCCAAATCTGAGAAAACAGTTACCTCTCCAGATGTACCAGAGATGAAAGACAAGTTGGTTTTGATGACCAGAGCCAGCTGACAACAGTTGGTTCTGAACAGAACAGTTGAGGTCTAATCCTGATAAAAGCAAAACTCTGGGAGAGAAACAAAATGTGAGCTAGTGCTGCCGTACCACAGTTCCAAGCCCACAAAACAGCTTGGCATGGGTACTGTTACCATCCCCTTCAGCTTTAGGTTTGAGATGAAGATGTAGGACGGTGTTTTCATGTTGAATACTCAATATAGAAGCTTGGGAAGAACTTGGTCATTGATCTTCCTAGATAAAAGGGCTCAGGACCCAAACCAACTTCACATCATGGCAGCATTTATTGAGGAGTTGCAGCCTAGCTTCTTAAGCCTGGCTTGAAAAGCATATTTTCTGTAGTTACCATCTTGGCTACAGTATTTTCCTTCCCTTTCTAAGTTTAGTTTTATATCCCTTTCCAAGACAGTATTTAGGTTTTTCTTTAGAAGGTTGCTGTTAATCTTGTTCTGAGGATCAAGCGATAGGCTCCAGTTTGCGCTTCCACACAACCAAGGCCATTTGTCAGTTACTTCTTATCTTGTTCTATCCCCACTTACAAAGGATGTGGGTTTTATGTATAGCCATTTAAAACTTCTTAGTATTTAAGCACAAATGGGCAGTATATGGGGAGTTCTATGTATTTTGTGACAAGAAACATTTAAGAAAACTACTAGAAAAAAAAAGATTATTACAAGGATACAGGCTTTTTTCTTTCTGTGGAATATCATTTAGGTATTCCAGAGAAACTGGAAACCAGTAACAAGTCTAGATTTTGTGAATGAGATGATTGCCTAAAACACAGCTCTAACATGAAAGTTTCTCCCTTTAACCAAATTAAAAGACTGGATAAAATTTGGAATTGCTGTGCTGAGAAACAGTTGGGACCTGAGAACAAGCTGGCACTCCTGCTTTTCTTTAATTTCCAGTAATTCAAAGGAACACTGTTTCTCCTGTTGAAATTTTTCTTTTTGTGGCGGGATGCAACATGAAGAGGCAGAAAATTCACTGCCAAGCTAAAAGGAGACAGGGAAACTGGCAGATTGTGATTTAACTCTCACTAAGACTTTTAGACTCACACAGCTGACACTTGGAAGAGCAGCATTTGAGCAGTCCTGAAGGGAAGTGCAACACTTCTCTCTCTGTCCTTCCTTTTCAAATATTTTCAAAGCTTTGAAAACAGTCGGTTGTTCTTTGCTCTGGCAACTTGCCACTTGCTGCTGGCTCACATGAGTTCATGGTCGTCTGAGGTATCTAGTGGCCTGCATGGATTTGAGAGAGTTTGAAGCTCTAATGAAAGACCTTTGATATTTCGGGATATTTAAGAGACATACAGAAATGGGTGAGTTAAAAGAGCTGTTGTCAGCCTCTGCAAAGCCCACTTCATATTCTCAGTCATGAGATACCGTTTCACTAATTGATTATTGTCTGTCCCCAACACAGCCATGCTCTTACTGCACAAAGAAGCAGTGTGGATGAAAGGCTCACCATTGTAAAGTACACACTCAACTGGATTTAGAAAGCTGGGAACTACAGATAAATCTAAGATGTGAGACTACTTTGAATGAAACTCATAAATCATAGCTGAGACTTTTTCAGCTTAAGTAAACATCTTTCCTACAGACAGTGAAAGTTAATGGATGCCTTTTAAATGCCTCTCTTTAGTCTTCCTAAGAGGACCTAAGCAGGGGAAGTCTCCTCAAAAGGATCAGGTGACTTTTCATTCTTTAAATCCACACCTCCAGCAATGAAGACTTGATCCCACAAGCCCTGCAGAACTGCTCCTACCTGGCAAGGTTATGCAGAGTGTTTGCCAGGCTAGTCCTTCAGCCAGCAGCCTCATAGCTGTGGTGGTCTTGAGCTCAAGAATGCAGGTGTAGGAGAGAACGCCCTGCATTGTGTGCTTGAGTAAGTGTGTGCACGTCCTCATGCGCCAAGTGGATTGCACAGCACAGTCTCTGCTTTTCTTGCCAACACAAACCTATGGTCCCTCTGTCACCCGTGCTCCCCCAAAACACAGCAGGAAGAGAACAGTTTTAGGGGCAAAGCAAGGATTATAGGCAAGGATTAAGCTCTGATATAATGCAACTGGTTTTACTCAGAAGAAATACAGCGCAGACTGTGATTGGTAGTGTTACTTCTATACAACCTCTGGGGACAGTGAACAGCTGCTTTTTCATTACAAAAATGAAGGAGGAGTTGGGAGAAGAGAGGAGACATCCATCAGAATACTCAATGTCTAATGCTGTCAGCTAAGCTAATATGAATGCCACTGTCAAATGCATGTAAGGGTACTTTATCTTTGGTTTGTTAACCTTTGAGGGTCAGCCAGGTTGATTATGAGAAAATGAGCTAATATTTTTACTGTGGGAAGGGTGGGGGACAAGGATGAATGGCAAACTTTATCTGCTTATTACACTCCCCAGCAAACAAACCTTCCTAACAGCCTCATCGGGTTCACAAAAGCTTCTGCAGAAATGGTATTTAATAAATCAGATGTGTGTCTCAGCTTTCCAAACCAAAATTGCCTTAAAAGTCTTTGGTAGGTATTGGTGATTAAGCAAATGTTCCAAAAAGTTAGTTGCACCTACAATTAGAACTGAAAACAAGATAGGAAAAAAAAAATGTCCTGGAGTACCTGCAGTTAACCTTTAAAAAAGCATGTGAAGGACTTCAGCAAATCAGGTGAGTGCTAGAGACAGAACGTGTCCCCATACTGCTGTGCATCAACTGTGCAGCATGACAGAGAGAAATTATATCACAAAGAAGTTTGGACTCTATGTTCAGGGATGCTGATGGCTCCAAGCCCATCCTATTTCCTGCCTTTTCCCTCTAGCACTTTTAAAGTCCTGTCACCAATAGGTCCCAACAAAACCATGCTCCTCTCTCTGAGTAGAGGGGCCAGCTGAGCAAGCAGTGTATACAGGGCATATGTCAGCATCATCCAGCAGGGCCCCAGTCCCATCCTGCAAATTGATGGGGATTCAAGCAGCTCTCAATCTCCCCCTGCCTGAGCTCCCTGACCCAACCCTTGTTCCTGGAGCTGTGGAGGCAGAGATGTCTTCAGAGTTGTTAGATGTTTTCTCATACGCTGCAATATAACCAGGCACCGCAAAAGTCTTACTCTGCACTTCAGTTTTTCTGTCTTCATTGAAAAAATTCAATGTCTTGAAAACAGCTGGTACTACTTAATGATCTTTTGGTAACTAAGGCTGATTCCTTTTGTTATGCTTGCAGAAGATTAAATTTTGCTCTGGACTCTATTGCCTGAAGGAGGCTATTGTAAAACAAGATACTCAGAAATCAGCAAAAAGATGTTCAAGCTAACAGAACACCAAAACATTTTAACTCTAGTGGTGCTGCTGCCAATGAGTTAGAGAAAAGATCCTGAGATTATGCTAAAACCAGTCTGGTATTGTGGGCTAATGGCTGAGGAACTGCTTTGTAAAAATGTGCACAGCCTTATAAATTAATCAAACCTCCATGATATAGAAGATGCTTCTTTGAAATTTGGTTTTAAATCCTGACTTGGTCACATAGACTATCATGGAAATAACTAGATGCTGGTAACTACTGCTGTAGTTTTAAATTAAAAGAGGGAAATACAAAGCTCAAGGATTTGCAGTCCCCTTTACAAGAGACACACTGGGAAGAGTTTGTGTCTACTGAATACTGAAAAGCTCAATCAGGATTACAGAGGCAATTGCTATGCAAGATTAAATATGTGGTCTGCATTAATAACTCTTTCTCTGTTTGTTGTGTCAGATTGTATTTGTGTTGGAGGAAAGATTGGTGTACTTCAGATAGCAACAAGGAAGAGAGAGAAAGAGATTTTGAGAGAGATTTTCCATTACAAGGTTAACAAGAGGAAGTGGATGGGGATGAGGGAATGTGCTCCACAGAACTGCAGGAATCTGAAGCTGGAGGAAGGCATTGCAGCAACTAGAGACTGTGGCTAAAACTTTTGATGACTAAAAACATTGACAGTAGTTTTTAGAGATGAAATTACAAAGGATTGCCAACCAACAGTCTTCAAGTTTCCATTGTTGGGATGCCCCTGCAGCACCTGTGGGGGTTGGCCTGTGAACCCTGGAATCAGCAGGCAGTGATGTTTGCTGGGTGTTAATTACAGAGGCTTCCCCCTGGATCTGGCTCGCTGGGAACATACTGCAGAATTTACACTGACTTATTTGAAAGTTTAAGCTCCTGCTTTGCAACTATGCCACTCATTTCCAAGTAACTGCAATAACTTGGATTCTAATCAGTCTTTATAGGAACTGGCCCGTGCAACCTTCTGACCCCTCCCAGTGCAGAGCAGCTCTATAGACCTTCCCGGTTCTGCCAATTTGCACTGGAGTACTCTCCTCCCATCTAGCCTGGCACTGGCACACACACTGAGATCCCACCTGCAGGATTTTTGAAGCCACTTCTTTGAGGCTCTCTGGAGAGCCCTCCTACTCCCCACAGAGATTACCAAATGGTGCTGGGGCTCGCACTGACACCACTTCCTTTATGCTCCAGCTGGAACAGGGCAGCAGCCTTTGCCAGTTATTTATATAGATCACAACCACAGATTTCACACATGAAAACATGAACAGTAACTAATGCATGTTATGCTGAGCATACCTGAGTAACTCTCCCTGAAGGATTCGGTGTGGCCAGACACTGTAAAATAGTGGTCATAGGCCATGAACTGTGTACATCATCACATGGAAAAATGTTGAACACACAGGAGAGGATATAGGGTGTTTTTTCTGACCAGAAACTCAGGAATGAACTATTCATAGGAATTGTAAAACAAAGAGCTAAGCCATTTAGTTTTAAATGAACTTGCTTGAGTTGAGACTTACTAGGTTTTTAGTAAGCAGACTGAAAAGAGGAGCAGCTGTAACAATCTGTTATTAACTTTTTTTTCTCATTTGTGGCCTTATCATCATTTAGATTTAGTTTTAGGTACAAGAACTTACATAACTGCAAAATTATTTATTACTTTATTAATATTTTCATTTCTGTGGACTATACATGGAAAAGAGGACCATAAACTTTTGCATCTGCTGCATGGATGGAAAAATTGCAGTTGTCTAGGCCAGATATCAGATTTTTTATGCTGAAACATTACAGATTCTAGTAACTTAAAGGCGCTACCATTGATTACAGGAAAAGTAGTGGTGGTATTTTGTATATTTGTCATGCCCCAGTAACTCCCACAGTGCTCTTCTGTTGTAACACTGCGTGTTTCATGGCTTGACAATGTTTTTTTTGCATTCTTTGTATTTTTTGCTTGAAGGGAAGATCTTCTGTAAGCCATTTAAAAAATAACCAAAACCCCCTTTATTTTTAAACTCTAGTTTCTGTATTTCCCATCTTCTCATCTCATCCTAATATTGTCTTTTCTTAAAGAGGAAAAAATAGATTTATAGTATTTGAATGAAGAAGACAGATGATATTAAGTAACTGACACCTCAAAAGAGCAAAGATCATCAGCTTTCTCTTTCAATGTTATATTAGACAGTGCATTTGACAAAGTTAGGCTGTCAAATAGATCATCTGCTGGGAAGATTTACACAGTTCTCTCACTTCTTATCTCCACTCATGACAGAAAGCTTAGTTAAAATCAAGTCATCCAGATGAAAAATGGGAAACTGTGCTTCTTCACACAAATTTTTTGGTGATTTTAAATGCACAAAGTAGATGCATTAGGTTCCTGCCCTAATCCTGAATGCATATTTAGCATCTGAGCATTTGAGGCAGAGCCCCAAAAAGTCAAAATGACAGCAGAAGGTGTTAGATAAGAGGGATATTTCTGAAAGATTCCCCACACCCAGGAGTATGTAAATTAATGCCCCATCTGACTTCGATCCTTGTTCAGTCTGTCTTACAAGCAGAACTGAGAAATTCTTCGCAGAGGAAAACTGAATCAGTGTTGGATGGGAAGAAATCTTTCTTTCCTCAGTTCTTCTACAGTCCTCACAGCTGGTTGCTTTTATTGACTTCATTTCAACTTTAGCTGTATTTGAGAGCTGCTGAGGAAGAAAGAAAATCTAGGAAAATCTTGTGCTTATACTTCTTGTCTCACAGAAAAAGTTCTATATTCCTTCTTCTTTTATTTCTTCCAGTTGTAAAACAGAACTAAAATTTTTCTTGGCTATCTTTAGGGGTAAAGAAAAGGGATTATTTCCTAGCTTTAAATGGCATTTTAGCAATTCAGAAAAACAAGCTTTTGTTTGAAAAATGAAGAACAGTATCATCACCTTGTATAAGGTGATACAAGTGATATAGCAAGATTTTTGGTTTTGCAAGATAAACCCTAATTCTGTAGTTCAGATATAAAACAGGAATCTTTGTAGCTAGCAGGAGTTTCAGAAATGCATAATTATTGTCACAGTTGACCTTTTCTCTCCTTGAGTTTATGGGTGTTTTCTCAAGAAGTAGAAATTCTTGTTCTTGCTGTGCATGGAGATAAGGACAGTGTCACAGAGGGAGGCAGTTGTGTTTCTTAAAAGGTAAATTACTATTTAAAGAGGGAGGGAAAGAACAGACAGAAACTGTTTGGGGGGGAAAATTTTGCCCAGGGGAAGAAGGAAATATGTAGTATCACAGCTGAGACTAATTACACTGAAAAGACTAAGAAAAAAAACCACAACAGTGAAGAGGGGAATCCAAAGCTTGTAGAAGTAAAATGCACCCACCGAGGGTAAAATGCCAGAGATTAGCATTCGGATTTGAAACTGAATTGATTTACTGACTTTCTAGAGAAAAAAAGAGGGGGGGGAGGTGTTTTTTGGATTTGTTCTTTTTTTATTTTTTTAAGTCATCATCTGATGAAATGCTTAGTTCATAGCCAAGAAAAGAAAAATCCAAATACAAGAAATCTTCCTGTGCCTTGGTAAAGAAAACTCTCAGTCACTAACACAATGATTGAATCCTGTTTCAGGCAGGTAATGACTTGAAACTCCCTGCTGAAAAAAAAGGTGATTCACAATGATGCCTGACAGATGCAAGAGACAATGTGACTGTGAGATGGCACAGTTATTCAGGTTTCAGGGATGACAGGAGTTTATCTAAGGATAAAGGAGGGAGGGATTCCCTGTGCAAGGTCAGTGTAGGGGAGAGATCCAACGGGAGACCAGCTGTCTGTGCTTACTAGCCTCTAATCCAGGAGGATGGCTTTGATGTGCTGCTCCAATACAGAGCAGGTTAGACTGAGTGCCGAGGAGGTACCAGCCATCTAGGAAATCATTTTCTGTTTCGCTGATTTTGGTTCTCGTTGTTTTGTTTTCCCTTCCCTTTGTATGTAAAACGAGCGTTGAAGGAGTTCCTGAACAGAGTCGCTCTGCTCCTCTCCAAGAGCGGCCTTGCGAGCAGTGAGGCTCTGCTGGCCCAAGGGCTCACCAGCACTTCACAAAGGGCCCTGATAGTACATAAATTCAGATCTTCACCAGATAGATAATTTTATGTGGTCTGCAGAAGAATAGGCCTTTGTCAGAAGGAGATGATAGCTAACTTTGTTTGGGAGGGGGAGGGGAGGGACGAGTTTTCTCATTTTCTGTGTATTTCTATTCAGCTGCTGCAGAAACATCTCCATCTGCTTTGAATCTACATTTAATTCCAAACCCTAGCAAGAAATACAGCAAGCTGGCTTGTTCTGCCTGGCAAAGTAAATACACAGCAAGTTGCTGAGCTGAAAGCTGCTCCAGAATCTAGGAATGTAACAAACTTAAAAGCCAATTTACCTGGCCTTGTGCTCTGTTTAACCATATGATGATGATAATAAAATATAATTTCATGTGTCTGTCCTTTAAATGTTGTTACTTACGCAAGTGTACACACTTTATTTCCTATCTGCTTGGTCAGAAAAATTTGGTTTAAGGATATGAAATGGGTTTGGGTTTTAATTTCTCTGGTGAAAGCATGTAAGAGAGCTTTGCCTGCTTTTCCTGCATGATGACAGGGTAGTGAAACAGGAGGTGCAAATTAAATTGTTGATTACTGTAATTTGTAACACCTATATCTGAATTCATGCAGTATGACATGACTTTTGCTAGTAGCAGTGAAATCATGCATGGTATATATGTATGTGTGTGTGTATGTATGTATATGAAAGCTCAAGGACTCATGTTAGTTTCAGGATCTCCACAGTTGGAGTTTCTGCTTGTCTGTCATAGTGCATTAAATTTTATCCCTAACTGTCAACAGGTGTCAGAAACAGAAGCAGCTGGAGCCAGAGTTGAACAACATTTCTGTTCTGATCTGCTACACTTGAAAATAAACCATGTGTAACTCCTGTTATGGACATCCAGCAAAAGCTATTTGTGATGCAGATCCTAAGTTAATTTCTGTGCCTGTTTCACAAACTACAGCGGGATAGTGAGTGATATACAGACTAACTCACGGGCCCATAAGCAGAACTGCCTCTAAATTGTTCCTGGCTGAAAGGAGTCATAGAAATGCAAGTTATTTGTGTGGCACTCTAGAGAGAGCACAATTTAAAGGATTTTTTTTTTTTCTTTTTGTGATGGAAAGAAAATGGACAAGCAAAACTGTTCAAGCAAACTTAAGCTGTTGTGAGAAAAGACAAAAAAGGAGAAGAGGGTTTACTGTGAGCTGAAAGGGAAAAATAACTGAAAGATGCCCATTCAAATGCTTCATCTGCCTGCTAATTTTAATTAAGACTCCTCCTTTGTAACTATGCCACAGAGCCTGAGTCTTTAAAAGAAAAAAAATTGTCACTAGGCAGATTTCTGAGAGTCTCCTGATTGAATCATCATTTTAATCTCTTCACTGCCACCCCCCTCTCCTGAGCAGAAGCTATCCACTGCACTATGTGATAATTAACATGCTGAGAAATGCTGCTGCACTCCTCAGGGAGTTTCAGTGATGCAAAACACTGTTCTGCTGTGTGACAAAAACACCAAAACCTTTAAAATATCTTTCTGGTGAGATATCATGGGTTTTTAAAGCCTGGATACACACCTTGTTTTCAGTAGGAAAAAATACTCTTCATTAACTTTTTCTTAAGAAAAAAGTATTCCTTTCCTTCAATTCTTCTCCAGCCCTCCCCAAAATCTTCTCAAAGTTTGGAGAACTTGGTAAATACTTCGCAAAGAATTACCAACCAGTGACAAAAACTGCTCTCTGGGTTTGTGTGTCTTTGCTCAGTGTACTTTTACTTTCTCAAACTCTTCCTCATCCTTGCCTTACTGCTTCATGTTTCACCTCTCTTCCCTAATAAAGCACTAGAAACAGCTTCTTGCTCTGTGCCTGGTGTGGTCCCAGCCTGCTCTTCTGCACTGTCTCACTCCAATCCAACAGGAGCCAAGCCAAGTTTATTGAACTGGGTACTACTCCCAGTTAGATTGTACCAGTCTCCTCTCCTAGCAACAAAAAAGAGGGTGGTAATAATAAAGCAAATGAATCCTTTCTGCATGTTTTCTCTGTCACCTTTGTAAGTCACAGATCAATCCAAGCAAGGTCTGCCCACAGGGACATGCTAATTGAGATGCTGTTTGGCAGCAATCTCTGTCCTTGCACAAATGTTCACAAAATGATTAATTAAAAACACGCCTCTTGCCCTGCTTCCTCCCCTTGACAGGCTAACATAGTCATGTTTTTCCTTTCATTATTTTATGGACAACAATAATGAAATAAGAACACTTCAGGAACAATTTTGCCTGAAGAAAATACCAAGGGTGGTTGTCCCTTTTTTCTCTCACACCCCGATGGCTGCCAGCATTGCTGGGAGGATACAGTCCAGGAAGAAGATCAAGAGGGGGTGTATGGGGAAAGGTGAGTCACTCCAGGCAATTCTTAATTATAGTGAAAAAGGAGGAAATATGCTTAAGCTGAAAAATTCTGTTATTCCAAAACAATAATATTCTGTTATTGGGTATTTGTGAGGAGAACAAACAGATTTTCCATGAAGCCAGGAGGGTTAGGTCTCAGTGAGAAACCCTTTGGCTTCTGCTGCTCAGCTGACTGTCTGTCCTCCCATGGCCTTACTTGGAAACCAGAAGACACTAAGTAGGAGTGCAGAGTGCTACATTACTCCAGAAATCATACACCATGCCAAATGGCAGAGCTCTTAATTACATCATAGATAATGATAGAGTAATCATGGAAACATGCAAGGAATGGGAGTAACTTTAATTCAGGAAAAATAGTTAAGTGGGTTGTGTAATGGGGAAAACCAGCAAATGCAGGAGGAGAATGCAGTGGTGAGGTGACTGCTGCAAAGCAGGCAACAGAATGATTTCCAGAGTGATCAGAGATCATGATGCAACAGGCTGGATTTTTATCTGGCTGCTGTGCGTGACTAACATCAGCTCTGTGTGTGCATGAAACACTGAGAACTGCTTTCAGTGCTACTCTACTGCACGTGTGTTCATTGTTGTCTAAACTTGGGAATAATTGCTGTGAAACTTACAAATATGTAAGAGTTTTCCTGTAGGCAGAATGGAAAAACTCCTAAGGGAGAAACAAGCTGGCACCTTCTGAGGACCTTGATCTCAAGACTTGGAGAGGAACAGCTTTGCTGTGCTGGAAAAAGCTGCATGTGCATCCACGTGCTTTCTGAGGCAGCCTGCTCGCTGGGTGTGAGCCAGCTGCTGAGGAAGCAGCTCTCCACGCACAGCCAGACTGCTGGGTGAGTGCCCGCAGTGCACAGGACACGGAGGGGAAGCCGTGGTTATTCCTGCTGAGGCTATGAAGAGATGGCGGCATGGCACTCAGCAAAACTTGAGTGCAAGACTGAAGAACTGAGCGAAAGATGGGCCAAAGCGTGCAGTGGTGTTTAAGGAAACAGACATGCAGATGGACATGTCCTGGGGATTTACAAACATAAATAGAAACTCTATGGAATTACAGAAATACCAGTCTGACTATCCAAACATCTGAATGCTGATGGAGAGATGGTCCTTAGGGCCTGTTTGATGAGAAATCACGTATGCAGGTTTGGTGACCACAGAATCCTTGTGAATGCAACTATCCCACAGGATACCTAAGCTCTGCGGTAGATTGCTGGTGTTTTGCTAGCCCACTCTCCATAACACCAGCCTGTGCCATTCAGTTAGCAGTCCCACATGTAGTTTGTAGAACTGCTGCTGACCTCCACAAGATCCTGACAATATGTGGACAGTTGCCAGAATCAGCCTTATGAAGCTGAGGTCAAAGTGCAGTAGCAATTTTACCTTGATACTGGGCCTCCCTTGCTAAGCAGGTATATAAACTTAGTTAGAAGGAAAAGCCAAATGCTACAGGAAGTAGGATTTGTATTTCCACACGTAAATCCACCTTCCCTTTATGTGAGCTCCAAACCCTCAACACAGAAAGATGAAGTAGTCTGATTTGCAGGCACAAAAGTCAGTCTTCCTCTGAAATAATTAACTACATTTGCTTTCAGAGTAAGGAAAGGGCGGGAACTGGAAAGAGTGATCTTTACATGTTGTGTTTTTATTTATGTAAACTATCCAGAATACTTTGACAATCTTGGGGATACACAGAGCTATATATAGAAATATGAATAACTGTGTGAGCATGACACTGTGTGCAAGCCAGAATACTCCTGAATGTTTTCAGCCATATGTTTTCTTTCTTCCCTATAGCTTTGCATAGGTTATTCTAAATCACTTTAGCACTATGTAAAAGAATTTTTTCTTGCCTTTTATGGTAGATATTTCAGCATGAATACTATGTAATCTGAGACTTCCTCAAGACCTCACAGTTTGTCTTGAAGTTTCACCTGAATAAACACTTCTATTTAGGATCCTATAAAGCTGTACCTCTAGCCCATTGGAGTAGATAATTCTGCAGTGAGCAGGTTATAATGAAACCTCATTGCTGAAGAAGTAGAAGTGCTACAACATGAGGATTAGTAGATCAATAACCCCAACAGACTGAATCCAGCTCCAGAATCAGTACATACCTGTCATTATCCTGAGTTACTTACAGAGCTTTTTAGAACCAAATGCAAACCTACAAGGTAAGGCGTTTTCCAGGGATTTCAGTACCGTTACTGTTACTTGTGTTTTGAGCATGAAGAACACATGCTGTGAACCAATATTTGGTACTCCTGAAATTAATATTATTATTTATTAATATTTAATATTAATATTTATTATTAACTAAATTATTATCGCTGGAGTGGGAACTATTCTTGATTTGGGACTCATGGCATGCTTTCCAAGCAGGTAGTTTCAGGAGCACAAAGCCTTGGGAAGATTAAAATTACCCTGGGTTTACTTTTCTTGGGTGACTGAGAGTTTCAGCAGTGAAACTCTCCTGCTTCACAGGAAGCTTTTCTCAGGAAGCTTTTCACAGGAAGACACTCTGTGTTTGGGATCACAGAGCGAGGTGAGAAGATAAGAAGTAAAACTGACCAGGCTTTTTTTAAGCAACAGACTTGCCATAATTTGGGTAGAGGACAGTACTTTGGATTTACAATTGTTTTGTCTTTTATGAAGAGAAGCTTGATAAGTAATGTTTTGGGGAAGGTAAGTCAGAAATAAAGCCTGGAGTAATGCTTCAGAAAGGGGTCGGGCAGACAGGTGGTACAGTTCAGAAAAATTCTGTGCTGTTTTAATGCATACTAATTCATGCAACTGCACAAAATTTGTGCCAGTCAACAAGTTTTCCCAGAGAACATTTCACACACAGTAAAGTGACACACACATGAAAGGCTGGAGAGCCTCAGAACTAAAGAGGACAGAAAGCTGGGAATGTGCTAGAAGAAGTCTCTTCCTATTTTTTAATTTGGGAAGGGAGCTGTTTTGGAAACAGTTGAAGGTAGTTGCAAAGTTTTGTCACAGGAACTGAAGAGAGAAGTTTAAAGGATGTGAAGGGAAGCAGGGTAGTCAGTGCAGGCAGAAAATGTGTAGGTGCTTTGGGAGCATGCAGCTGCCAAGAATTGAGTAAGGGGAGTGCTGTATATATCCAGATACAGATGCAGACCTTGGTTAGATTATCCAGATGTCTGGCCTTCTATGGGAAAAACAGCAGTGAGATCAAAGGAAGGATCCTAAAGAAGGACAAAAAGGGATGAGTGAGAATGTGAAATGGAGAAGGTTAGATATAAAAAAGAGGTTCTGGATAGTGGAAGAAAAAGCTTACAAAAGTATGTTTTGAAATAAAGCAGTGATATTTTTCAACTTGCAGAAAGTGAACAGAGCGAGCAAAAGGTGAAAAAGAGTTTATAGAGGCAAGAAATGAGATAAGAAATAGGATTTTCTGTTGTTTTTTAAAACTAATCTAACAGAATTGTGGATTTCAGCTTTCTGTGAATGCAAGTTGTTCTTTCCTTCTAAGAGCTCTTGTGGTGTGACCAAGTGGTAACAATGATGGACATGATGAGAAAAAGGTCTCTGGTGTGGCAAAAATACAGGAGGATGAATTTACCTATCTAGTTAAGTTCACAAGATGTGCTGTGAACGCCCCATTCAAAATGGTTTATACAGCACATGGAACCAAATCTGTGTCCTGGAATAAGGTCACTACACTGTCAGCTGGGTGACAAGCTCAGTGTGAGCATTGACTCATGATTGCAGGCCACGGGCCTCAGGCCAAGGGATGTCGAGCGTGCCACAGAGGTGACGCGCGCGCTCCCGGCGGAAGGCTTCCAGTCCATCGGCACACCGCCATGCCGTCCCCGCGCCAATTCATGGAAAGGCAGTCGGGCTGCCTCCAAAGAAGTGTGACTTGTCAGCCTGTCCAGATGGATGTGGCGTTGTGCTGGCAGCAGTAAAAACCTGGCAGAGAGGAGGAAGAGAATCTGTTGGGTAGCCACTCACTGTTTGTGACAAGCTTTTTACAGAGACTGAACACTTGCTGAGGGTGCCCTGTTAGCTTTGCCCAAAAATATCTGGTATTTTGCAAGAAATAGTGGAGACGAGGGCAGGTGTTGCACTACTGTGGGTCAGGGTAGCTCCCCTGAATTCAGCAGTCATATTGGTTGAGTTTTGGCTCAAGGTCTGAGCAATGGCATTACACAGTGAGGCTTTACTGCGCTCCTGTAAAATGGTGTGTTTCCAGATATTCCTGGTATAACACAGATGTCAGCCTGTCCCTCAAGTATTCCTGTTAAGATATGTTGCTACTGAGAATTTGCATCGGTTTGAAAGGTAGCAACCTCCTTGCTGCAGCTTAATGCTTCAGACGATGCCATGACAACTGTACCACTCTGTGCCTGCCAGGTTCAAGCAAGGACATGCTGGAGCACACGTCAGCAGTGAAGCTGCAAATGAGGTAATGTGTTATCAGCAGACAGGTCAAGGCTCTGTGTATCAACTCCTGGAGCACAGAGTGACTAAAAATAGCTTTCTATTGCAAGTGCCCATTTCCCAAAGAAGGAAATGCCCTTGATTAACACCTTCCACCCCAAACAAACCAGGAATGACTTAATGTAGTTAGTACCCCTTTATATCCTGATGGTCTCGTTGGATGCCTGGCTTAAGTGCTCTGTTTTCACCTCCAGAAGGTGACCATAAGTCAAGAGTAATATAAAGACCTGAGAAATCCCAGCCGCAACCCCATCACCTGACTGTCAGCAAGGATAGTATTACAGGTATGCACCAGCCTCTCTCTGTCAGGAATGTGAGTGTCTGGAGCAAGTGTGGAGATGAATTACTCCTCGTGGCTTTTGAGGTACACATCATCAGGTCAGGATCTAGACTACTGAATTACCTCACACGTCAACTTCCTACTTGGATCTGAACTGTGAACAGAGAAGCTTTGGCTTATGCTATGAAACTAGACTTTTTACCCATACGCAGGCACCAGAGAGATCCCAAGGAAATATTTCTATTATTTAAAGAAAAACAGTATTAATCTGTAGCTTCTGGAGTGCCCTAAGAAGTTTATTTTATCCACTAAACAGTAGTGGATATTTTGGTCCTTGCAATGTATGAAGAAGTCTCTAGCACAACACTTCAGTGTGAAGGGTGTGAGTCTGTTCTCCCTAATAGTGTGGAGCAGCATGGACTTGAGGCAAGGGTAGAAGTGAGTGAGGTCCAGTTTATTATTAATATTGGAGGACAAAAAAATAATCAAACTTAGGTACTCTAGTTGTGGTTTTGCATATCCATAAAAATTATTTGATTTCAGTAGTTTGTTTCACTACCTTGTCCATCAGCTCTGATGCTTTCACTCTGGCCAAGCAATTTCTATTCCTCCTGCCCTGCTAATTATACTTTTCCATACATTTACATTAGTAAGTCATAGAGTATGCTGATCCTGTCTAATGAGAGTGACAGGTTTACAACTGTGCCACTACAGTCCAATGCAGTCTTCTCCTGAAGACCCTATTGCTTTGAGAACATGTAATAGAGGGCAAAAATGAAAAAGCAAAAGCATTTTGAAAAGGCACCTACTAATAGATACACCAGAAACAAGCATGGTAAATAATTCATGGCACATCTTCTAGTGACCACAGGTGTTTTAGTATCACATAAGCAAGGAGCTTAAGGAGGTCCATTGGATCTGGCAGGCCAAACTCCTTTGCATTTCCATTATCTGACTCAGGATTGGGCTTTCTGTTTTTTATTTTCTGACTATACACAGTGCAATGAGTATAAAAAGGGCAATTGAGCACCACTGCTGAGCATGTCTCTTCTTCCCATGTTGCACATCCTGGCAACAAATCAATTTAGTCCTTTGCTGCAAGACTTTCTCTCTGCTGCCTCAAAATTACTCTCCCGGAATCCTCTAGAGCAACTTTTTTTGCCCCCTTCACAGTTCATTCTGCCAGTTGCCACTTCAGTAAAATGCATATAGCAAGCACTAACTTTGTGTTTTCCATTCCCTCTAAAGGTTAACTATAGGTGAATGTTTTATTCTTTATAACAAGTAATTGACATGCATGAGCCAACTTTCTGTTCAGAACATAATTTGTATTCTTGAGAGATCTGTGCGTGCTCTTGTTCATATTGCTTCTTCCCTGCAGGGATCTGGGAGGGGGAAAAGAAGGAGAAGCTTTTAAAATTTGGCTCACAAAAGTTACAGAGAAAGATCTAGACTTTCAGCCCCACCAGATAAATCCTAATGTAACTGCACTGTGTACAGCACAGTGGTTCATACTGATAGGAAAAGAACAGAGTAAATAAGGGGGAGAGAGAAGGGGAGAAGTCAGCAGGCAAAAACCCCAGAATACTCAAGTGTTCAGGCAAGCGTGCTGCTATAATATAAATCATCAGGAACTTTGATCCCAAAGGTTGGTGTACTCTTTAGAAATACAATCCAATTTGGTGTGAATTTAATGAAAGCTTTCTAATGAAAAGTTGATGTAGCTCTTCATAGCCTTGCATCTGGGCACTTGATCAGCATTTGTTTAATTAAACTTAAAGATATGATCCCAAGATCACTGAAATTAGATTTGTTTCACTCACTTCAGTGAGTTTAGAATGAAGTTCAAAAAAAGCACCATTTCAATGAGGGTGTGGCAGGGACTTTCACAGAGCATACTTTTTAATTTTTTTAAAAAAATCTAGAGTCTTCTTATGTGGTTACATCTTCTTGTGAGAAGATCTTTTTAGAATTTTGGTTTAAAAAGAGTGTCAGCACATATGCAACCCTGTAATTCAGAACATAGTTTGCAGGTTGTGGTCTCCTGAGTCAGACTGATAGGTGTGATGGGTATAGCTGAGTAATCCTTATGAGGCTGGCATCTGTCAGCTGCCACTTTAATTTTACCACACAATAGTGATTTTTTATTTTGCAGTCAGGATCTTCAGCCCCTTTACATATGTTTTTTTCAAAATGAAACAGACCTAACATCCCCTTTAGCAAACACAAAATATTTTGAAAAGCTGATGTAAAATCACATATAGAGACTTGATATTCACACTTTAACCTATGAGGGTAGCTTCTGCTGACTAGCAGTAGCCCCCTCCCTTAGCTTGTAGCATTCAAATTTGTGATTTTGAAAGAGTGAACAATATAGTTTTACTGAAGAAAATATAATTTATAGGCAGAACTGGGACAGGATTATGTATTAGTTGCACATGATCATGGCCATTTATGAGACTTAGCTAGTGGAGTCTTCATGCTACTTAGGTTACAGTATCCTCCTGTAGCCTGCTCCTTGCAGTTTCCTGCTGCACTCACCAACAAGCATTCTCCACACACAGATCCCAGTTGTCTACCAAAAAATACTCTAAATAGTAAGGAACTGAGGCAACTCAGGCAGACAAAGCCACCTATCTTGTACAATAAAAGCCTGAAAGAGCACCGTGAGGTTATTCTTTCCACTCACACTTTATTTCAAACAGGTGTGCAAAGGGAACATATCAGAGAGATTTAAATAGGTTAAGTAGACTGTGAATTTCCATCTATGCTTGGTCTAATTAAAGCTATGAACATACGTGAGACTGAGAATTTTGTTTAGAGTAATCCCCTTTACAAAACTGTCATATGCCAGGAAATGTTAGATGCAGAGTTGCTTATTCCCCATGTTGTTGAGCTACTGTGTTTGCCATTTAAATATCAGCATTTCTCAACAGCTTTTGGTTTAACCCACAGAGGTTTTCCCACAGTAACTTCTGGCTGACTTGTGAGCCCCTTACTCATACCAGTGATTAGTTAATTCCACAAATGCAATTGGATCACATTTAATTATGACTGCATCAACGTAAAAGGTTTCCAGCCCTTTAGGAATAACTCAGATAGTGCTATGAGCTAATCTCCCAGAGGCTGTGATCACCAGACTTTTTTCTACTTCTGCTTGTGTGAAAGATAAGCCACTGCCACCACAGACAATGACAGAATGTTTCTATTGCAAGTCATACTAAGCATGGGGGTTTTTTTTGTCGTTTTTTGTTTGTTCGTTTGGGGTTTTTTTGTTTTGTTTTTTTTTTTTTGTTATCTTCCTACAAAGAGCTTTCTGCCTCTTCTGTCTCATATTCTATCATAAAAGCAGAACTTTAAAGTCTAGGGTGCAAGGATTTTCCCAACTTTACACCATCTCACTCAATACACTTCCAAGCTTTACACCTCTACCCAATATTTGCACTTAAAAATAATAAAGAAGTTATACAGAAAAAATATTTATGTGCTATTTATGTATCCTAGGCATGTCTTCATGCATCTGCTGAGCTAGGGGGCCTCCTGTTAGATACTGGAAGAATATAAAATATCCTTTTGACTCCCCTCACGGTTACATGTTTCTTCCCAAAGGGTTATAGAGTGAGTTCTTCCATGAATGCACGTAAGTTCTCACATGTGATCTCACTGCAGTCAGTGACATTATTTGTGAGATTAAATAATTGCCACTGTGGAAAAGCACTCATGTTCATGTTCTTTTTAATGAAAGGGGAAGAAGCTTTTCAGTACAGAGACTACAGTCCTACATGGACCAGCAGTCAAAGACTAGAACTGGAAACAGGTGGTCATGGATCATACAGGTCCTCCTGAGGTCACCAAATGGGTCCAGGGCTAAGTCTACATACAGACCACAGGGCTACCCATTCCACTAGGGCTCCTTTTGCTGGTGTCTGAGGGACAGATTTCCCTCAGCTTTTGCCTGCAAATTACAAAGCTTTCTTTTTTAAGAACTGCTATGTAATAACCTAAAATACCCTGCCCCATCTATCCTGAGTGCAGCCAGGCAGAGTTCCTTCATAGTATCTGTCATGCCTAAAAATATTCCTGTTATGAAAATAGAGACAGAGATCTCTGTTTTTGTGTGCTGTGCCTGTGTGTTTAATGTACCTGTAAAGGGCACGTGGAGATAGTCTGAGGGTGAGCTTTGTCATCCTTAGAGAGCAAATGCTGTACTGAAGGATTATTTAAAACAGTGAGCATCATGATAAGGGCTTGATACCTGTTTCTGAGTATCTGTCTATAGCTTTACTGCTGCGCTGTAAAAGGCAGACAGTATGTAAAGTAGAGCAGGGAATACCTCTGACTTCAAGATTTGCTAAACTTGCAAAGCTGTGGGCAGTGATGCTCTCAATAATAATTCTCAGGCATGAGAGAAATACAAAGACCAATGAAGCAGGCTAAGCCTCATAAGTGAGATGGGGTATACAACAGGGATGTTTGGAAGGACAGAAACTAAAGGACAGAGCAAAGTAGGTAAGATGTACCTTGACTGGTGTGTAGAGGATGACAGTGGCAAGGGTCACAGTGACAAAGCAGAATAGTGAGAGGCGTTTTAGATCACATGTGGTTTTCCTTCTCTGAAAGTTTTAAGTCATAGAAAAAGTAAGTTGAGTGTTTTTCACAGGTTTTTTTTTCTTTTTTTGCTTTTAAAATGATGTTCAGCTCCCTAACAGAGGCAACCTCTGCAACTGAACCTGCACAGTTTAGGTGTTTTAAGGTACAGAGGGAAGCAGAAAACAAGCAAGCACAAATACCTGCTGAGTTTAGGAGAATAGAAAGAAACAAAAGAAGGAATAAAACAAAGAAAAGGCCTTGGTTGTTTCCAGTTCCCTCTGAACCATGTCCAGGTCAGCACTGTTGCTGACTATAGTGCAAGATAGGAGTTTCTGCAGGATGCCCAGATTATATGAAAGGATGTTTATTTCTCACAAGTGCTATCTTTACATCCAGTGTTGCTTTTAAACCTTCTTTGCTTCATAGTCTCTACAGTTCTCCAACCAATATCTCCATGTATTCACCCTCTGAGACTGCTGAAAACTACTTCTAAATTCCCTGGAGGGAAAGACATAATCAGAAGTAGCACTTTCCTGCTCAGTTCTGAATACAGAACCTGTAACCCTTCCAAAAGGACTGCCATTTACCCCCTTGAATATCCTGATTTACTTTCAAATCATATTAATATATATATAATTAACATTTTAAAAGGATTTCTAAAGTCTGTGTCATAGCCTGTAAAATGCTTAGGCACATGCAGAGGAATTTAGGTGCTTTCAGGTTAAAACAATTTTGGCAAAAGAAAGAAAACCAGAGGCATTAATAAAAAGCCCAGATCTTTGAAAGCACATGATGTGTCCTTCCCCATCCATTAGGCTGCAACAAGTGTGTTGATAGATATTAGATATGCAAGGATGGAGTAAACATTATATATGCAAGGATGAAGTAAACAAAAAGTCCAAGAATTATGAAGTAAATATTTGGGTGTATTAGCTAACTCTTTGGGGGTGTTTTGCATTTTTAAATTTGTTTGTGTTAAGGTTTGAGTTCAACATGCCTTCTGAAAAAAGAGAACTGAAATGATCTTTCTCCTGCTCACAGTCATGTCCTCCATCAATATTTTTGCTTATTTCTCTTGCATGTTTCATGTTGTTTCAAGCAGCTCTTTAGCAAGCCACAAAAATGTTAGCTATCCAGCTAGGTTTAAGTGGACTCCAGCTGAAGTACTCCAGGCATATTATCTCTCTTTTCCATTTCTTGGTTAGTATTCTTTGGGCCTGCTACATGTAGATCAAGAGTCTTTAAAATGTTTAGTGAGGGAACTATGCATTACAGTAGCTCTTGCTTTCACAGTGCTATGTTTCTATAGTAACCACCTTATTAAAGCACTGCAGCCATCTGCTTTAAATACTAACTTCACAAGACCATCAGGACTAGCTTAAAACGATATCACATGTTCATTAAATATTAAAACTAGAAACAAAAGAAAAGAACTAAAGGAGAGAGCTTTTTCCTGTTCTTTCAATCTAATCTTTGAAAAAACCCAACACTTGTTTGCTCTTTTTAGATAATTTAACAGTTTTAATTTAAAGCAGTTCAACTGCTTTGCAAAGAACTGTGGAAGTGGTCACGCTTGCTGCTGGTGACATAAACGACAACTTTCTGGGATGTTGAAAAAACGAACAAATGAAGAAAATAGCTTCTTGGGGTAGGCGGACAGTCTGTACATGTTCCTGATAAAGAGATTTTCTGGACCCTGTTTTTGCAGCAGTAGTCTCAGGCATACTGTGGTGAAATCTTTAGAGGAAGGAGCACACAGGGAAACAGCCAGTAGCAGCTGAGAAGTGCCACGCTGAAGCAAACAACTGTCTGCCTTTATCATGGTCTGCTAAAGGGCAAATGCCTCAGAGAAATGTATAATCACTCAGTAATACATTCAGCCAACCTCCATCTGATAGCCAAAACCATGAGACTTAAACCCCCTACAGACTGTATTCTTAAGGAGCAGAACCCTAGCCATGGTCTTAATTCACAGAAATGTCTGCTACTTACAAAGGAACCTGCTTAAGTGACAGGCTGTGATGGCAAGGTCTTTAGATTAAGCACACCCACTGTCTTTGTTTCCTTTCAGCAATTTGAAATAAGCTGGCTGCTATCTTCTTTAAATACCGTCTTTCTTCAAATTCCACTAGAAAGTCAAAGTCAGCTCCTCAGAGCCCTTCTCTGTCTTCAGTGTATGTTATCTAGCTCACACGCCAGAGTTACTTTCACTGCACTTTACTTCCTGGTCCCTCATTCTGTGCTGCCTGTTTTGAGGCCCTGACCCAGCACAAGCTATTGTATTTGGAGTCAGAATACATGGGAACACTCATAATTTGCAAATTTCATCTGAAAATCCCACTGGGACAAGAAAGAAGGGGAAAAATTCAGATCTTCCCATGGTCAAACCATATACCTCTGGCACTATAGCTCAAGAGAAATATTTTCTAGTGTTTTGCATTCTCTGAATCATGTTTCTGTCTTCATTCACTGCAGCTTAACAAAGGCATACATACTGCTAAGATTAAGTACTATGTTAATCTGTTTTTCCTACTTCTCTTTACTGCCACATTGAGCAAGTGCCTACACTTAAGCTGTTTACTGTATTGTCCAGATCTTCTTCTATGGCAAAGAACTCTTTGCATCATGCACAGAAAAGCAGCAGTGTGCCCAGATGGAGCACAGTCCTTGGCCAAGAAATGCACATTCTAATGGATCACCAGACCCTCACAAAAATGTATAATTATTTAAGATCCCCCCACTACGCAGTTCCTCCTTCTTGATGACACCAATTTCTCTGTTTCACACACTAGCTCTTTTTATGAATTTCTTAGGGTGTTTATTGTATTGGTAGCCTGAGGGCAATGTCTCAAGGCAGGAACAGTCATGAGCAAAAACACTGAATGAGGAACAAGAGTTCCTGGAGTTAGAGTGAACATGAAACTGAGTGGTTATGTCACATTTTTTTGAGAAACAAAAAGCAATTTTTGCAAAGGCTCTTTTTTGTGGCTTTGTCAGACATTAAATTACTTTTCTTCTTAAGCTTTGGCAGGGCTTTAACTGGAATGCTTTATCTGTCTGAAAGGCAAAAATGTTCATCAAAATGAGAAAACTTGGAAGAGTACAGAATCACTATTAGTAGAGGTCTTCTAGAGCAGATTATCTACCTATTTATCAGAAGTGCCAGTTTTATGATTTGGCTGACTTGGGAAAAGATGACAGAACAAATAATCTCTTCCATAAGTATTTCATACAACTTTTAGAAACAGCTTGTCCATTTCTCTTACTGCTGTGTACTGGTAGAGGGAAATTTAGTATATCCTGATGAGAATTTTCCTGGATAAGTATGCAAACAAGTTTGAACAGGCCAAAAAGGACTTCACAAAGGAAAGATACTGATCACTCTTCCCCTCAAAATTAAACAAACCCAAATTGTCCACATCAGAACTTTACACTGAAGTATGACATTCTTTTGCATGGAGTTTCATGAAAATTGCCATTCTTGAGACAAGCATATTCCACATTTATGAACCTGCAGCAAGGATAAAAATCAGGGGAAAAAAAAGGCTGCCAGGATACTGAAACATGAGTAGAAAAGAAGGTCTGATTTTGCCGCTCTTGGTGTATCTCTGTTGAATGAATGAATCAGGGTTTCTGCAGCTTGGTTGTTAAATACATGCAGCTGCTTTCTTTCATTGATATATAACTTGACTACTAGAAATAGGGCTTTTGTCATATTTTGAAGCTTTGGAGGTTGGCCGTGGCCAAAGTCAGGCTGGTGGGCAAAGCACAGTAGTATTGTAGGACTGAAAGACATGGGAAGATACCTCAGCACCTCACTGGTTTAATCCTGTGTATATGAAGAGAGCCATTGCTGGTATGGCTTAGCCATCTTTTGTTTTTTAACCTCACTCTATAAGGGGGGATTTTCTTGGTTTCCTAAGAACATCTTCAGGCACTTTTCCCCAGTACTGTAAAAAATCTGAAATGCTCCTTGTTCCTTTCATTGTTTTTGTTCTCTTATTCACATATTCACATTCTTGTGACTCTTGAATTTACAGGACTTGTTATGTTTTTAAGTAGGGTGATGGGAAACACTTTCTGCCAGTGGTTTATGCTGAACATGTATTTAGGAGGCCCATTGCATATTCCCACCTTGCCTTTGAGTGCTGCAAGCAGTTGTTAGTGTAACTTAATGCACTGTACAGCAGGTGTTCTGTACATTTTATTCTCTATGCACAAAATCAATAAGCAGTTGGTCTATCAAAGAACCATCTTCTGCAGAGAAAACAATAAGCAAGAGAGACAGAGGAACAATTTGACTCATTCGTCTACCTCCTAGGTCAGGAAGTCTTCTCACTGCTTCATTCAGAGCACAATTGATGTGCAATTCAGATCCTATCCAAGATTCCCAACTCCAAGAAACATTAATACAAAACCTTCAGGTAAATACCAGAACTGTTGTTTCATCTCTTCTCCATCTTCCCCTGCTTTTTTTATTGGTAGGTAGGTTTTTCAGAGTGGTGAGAAAAGAGGAGTATTGACTGAAAAAAATGAACTGTTGAATAATCTCTTGCTCTCTCCCCAACACCTAGGTGGCAGAGAGCTGTGGCTAGGAATAGTTGTTTATTATGCCAAGGGATTTTCTTCCCCAAACTGTGCACTGTCATGACTGTAGATCAATCCATCTAAGTATAAGAAAAATCAAAAGTCCTAAGTGTTCTCTGGGAGTTGAGTAACACTCTTTAGTAAGACTTGCATCTGAAGTACCTGTGCATCTGAAGACATAATTAAACTTTAGGTGTGCCTTTTGCTGAACTTGTTAAACAAGATTTCCACTCCTTTTTTACCTAGAGGACAAACCCATGACAGAGTCTGTATTTATTTTGAGATACTCATCTAAACTGACACAATGGTGGTATTCACCCTGTAGCATACAAAGGTAATCTTACACTGTTGCCTTACCCCTTGCCCCCAGCTAAAAGCATTGAATAAAATAATTTTTATCATAAGCAGCATTTCTTCCCTTATATTCTCTTCATTGGGTGACTAGAAGAAGCTCTTCATATAGTGTAAGAAAAAAACAATAAGAACATTCTCTGAGTAAGAGATTTCACCCTATAGAATTTGTGTATCTGTATAGTCATTACACTGGTCAAGTAAAACATACTGGTAAAGCCCACAGACATCATAAATACTAATAAACTAGTCCCTGTAAACCTCAGAACTCTCTGATTCAGAACAATTTAAAAAGTGCTTTAGGGTTTCTGAAGAAAGAATCCAGAGGATGTACAATGATGTACCCAAGAGGAAAGCTATATACATTAAGGAATTATTTTACATCAAGGCTCTAATTCTCCATTCTCCCACTCTGCCCATACCTGTACAGTTTCACAGTAAGGTGGATTTGCTTTCCTCAGGTAGGAGAAATACTACAAAAAACTCTTAAAATAAGAACATAGCATTGACCTATTTTCAGTACTTCCATTCTTATTTCTATGTCTGTTATATACAGTGAAATCAACATCGTAATGAACATTCAGCAGTGAAAAGACAGCAATACTTTTACTTGGTCAGTACCAAGTACATTTGCTCACATTGTAAATACAAGATTAAAAATAGTTAGGAGACTGGACAAAACTGGCAATGGGTCAGGGGCTGACCAGCAGAGTGGTTCCCCAGCTCAGGTTAGAGCTGTCAGAGACCACATGAAATGAGCTAGTGACCAAGCCAGAGTGAACATGTGTCACCCTTTCTTATTTCATTTTGCTTACATAGCAAAGAAACTTTGCAGGAATTTTGACAATTCTAATGTAGAGCTGCCATGGGTATGGTTGGAAAAGATGACATCTATGTTTAGAAGAATTTTATTCAATAGTGGGATTGAACTGTATTGCAGAAGAGTCATGGAGAAGCTCATAACTTGTCTTTCCTATAGGCTTTATTATAATGATATTTACAAACACTGCAATGTATTGCAAGAGAACTACCATCTTATTACCATCTCATCTGCTTCTGAAAAGTCAAACTTTCTATTTGGGAGGAGGAAAATAATTTTTCATAATTTAGGAGAAGTCTGCAAAGCCAAGATTAAATTCTTCAATTCCAAAAGTGAAAACTGGAAATTATTTTTAATAAGGATGGGTTATTTTTGCTCATTTCACAGCTTTTTCAAGAAAACTCTGATTATCTTAAGCAATCACTCACAATTATAGTACCTGTCTTCCTCCACATACGGCTATTTCTGAGACAATTTCAAGAATGCTAGAATCTGTCAAAAATGAGTTGTTGGATCAGGTACTTCACTCTACTATAAACTGCTAACTTCTAGAAAGCAAGCTACTTTGGAGTATTTTGGCATACAATACAAACTTCTTTCAAGAGCTTCAACAATGAGGAAGGAATGTTTCTTTTTTTCCAGTAGATGTGTACTGTAAAAAATATACATATGAAGATAGAACATGGACACTGAATAGACAGTTGAACACTGAGTGCTTAGTTTGCTGAAGCAGCATTTTTCATATGCTTTTTTTTCTTGAGGCCCATGTCAAAAAACCAAATCAGCCATGTAGTGGTATTCATGTTTTGTAGATGGAAGTGTTTAATTTGAAATTACTAAGGCATCTTTTTCCTAAATGGATGGTCATAGTCTGACTACAAAGCATTCATTAGTGCCTGAGTGCAAGTGTTAATAAAGGAATAAAAAAGGAACTGTCAGTCAGGAACTACAAGATCATGCAGTGTCCTTTTCTTTTAGCCAAAATAATCCAGCTTTGCATTTCTTTCCCATTGTGAGAATTTTATGTGCTGAGTTAGTTCAATGCAGAAACAGACTCAGAGTGCCGAAGAATACAGTCACTTCTATCCCTGAGTTGCTGAATCACTTACCCACTGTTCCTGCTAGCTAATAGTATCTATTTTTAGTTTATGGTGGAAAACGCTCTCATGGTGGCAGTGATATTTCAAAAGAGTTTGGGAGCAAAATCATCTGCTCTGAACGTCTGTCAGAGCCGGTGTGGGTACGAGCGCCTCGCTATCCGTTCCTAGCGCTGGCGATCTAGGTCAGCCTGGCGCGTGGGATGTGGCATTCGCTGCCTCTTTCATAACTGCCAGTAAGAGTTCTGGGGTCATGTTTGTAAACACTGCTGCCATGTGCGCGTAAGCACGTGGCGAGACACCAGCATGACCTGGAGTGCCAACACCAAGAGGTAAAGCTTGGCGCCAGTGTGATGTCGCTAAGCCAACCAGTGCCAGCGTCCCGGCCGGTGCACACTGCTCGCAGCCCTGTGAGACACCACGGCGGGGTGTTTGAAGGACAAGTGGGAACCTTTTCCCTGTACGTGGCACAGGTGGACATGTGTAATGTTGATGGCGGGGCCCCGCAGGTTTGTCTGTCAGTGTAAGCAAATGGCAGTGCTGAATTGTTCTTAAGAAAAATGGAACTCTTTTCTGCCCTAAGTCACTAAAATTGGAGCCCACATGGTCCCAGAACACAATGCAAAATTGTGACTCTTAGGGAAAAGAACTGTATAAGGGCACATTGCCAAAGTTTCCAAAATTACTTCAAAGGCACATAACAGAGACTTCGTGTCTGTAATAGCTTTTTGCTGGCTTTGCACTGATGAAATTAAGACCACGTTTCAGGCATTTGAGGAAGTAGCTCCTAAATTATTTCTGTTTATCAGTAGAAGTTGCATGATACGGCCAGTACAAACAAAAGTCACAAATCTTCAATTTCCTCTTAACGAGAAATAAGCAGGTCCAGCCACCGAAACTTATGCAAAGTTTCATCTTGTGCTGACCACATATTTATATGCTTCAAGAAAAAATAAAACCAATAAAACATGTGACCGGGAGGGACAGTCAATGTCCCTCTCCATTATAGGGGCTCTGTTTCAAGCGCAGCTCTAAGTCTCATTTGCTTTGACCTTTCTTGGGAGAGCTGAGAATAGGACAAAGAGTTAAAGTGTTACCAGTCTCTGCTGAGTCTGCACTTCTCGGCCAGGCAAGCCGGAGAGGCGGCTGGGAGAGGGTGTGCAAGCAGCAGAGGGTGAGCGGGAGAGGGTGCGGGGAGGGAGTAAAACAAAAGGAGAAAAATAAACTGTGCACACCCCGAAACAAAACAGGGGAACAAGTACAGAAAAAGTGCTTGTCTTTGAAGAACGGGAAATTTTCTGTTTGTTTCCCTCCATGTAGTTGTATCTTGTTATCTGAACTCAATGTATGGTAGATATATGAGTCCTTGAACTCTGAACTGGTGAGGAGAGTAGCAAAAGTAAGTGAATACAATTTTAGCCGAGCAGCTGGAAAGAAACATGCTTTGTCTTTTTGTGCCTCCGCTATGGGAGGCCATTTAACGCTGCAACACACAGCTGTTCAAACCTCTTTCTTACTGTACGCCAGTGGCGTGCTAAAACAAAGCAGAACTAAGGCAGTCTTCTCTGAGTGATAATGCAACTTTGGTTTTAAATACTAGCTGCTCCAAATTACTTGTGTTTTGTTGAGCCCCATCTCTTAAAACTGGACAAGAATTGGTCCCTGGTTTGTTAGTAGGAAATGAAAAAATAAGTGTTCATTCATTTCCACAGGCTTTTTCAAATCCTGCCCTACTGTAAATGTTACCCAATTCCTTGGTAGTGTTTCTGGAAAGCAGAAAAGTACCTTCCTCACTGTTGTGTGTACATCTAGCTAGCACTCTCCAGTGCTACTATGCTATCGAGCAATGAAGTTTCTATTTTTGACTCACTGTGGACGACCTTGCTCTAAACCCCTGGCCTGAATATTGCTTCAATGTAAAATGAGCAAACCTGAACAAGCTAGCAGGCTCCACAGCCCATCATAGCCCTGCCCTCAGCCACAACTGCTACAAGCAGCCAAGACTGTGGTGAAAAACGGGAGCTCTCACAAGCTGCAGTGTGGCACCCAGTGGTGCCCGGGGACCTAGGAGGGTGTTTGCAAACAGCATGGCCACGTGCACGTGAGCCACGTGGGGCTGGGCTGGCTGAACCTCCAAACTGCTGTGGGGACAGGAGCAACTGCGGGAAGCAAGTCCGAATGCTCTGCTCCGCTTCATCTTTTTCCAAAGTATTTGCAGTGGTATTGTATCTCTGACCATGGCAGGGAAAAATCTATGTGTCCTTCACAGTCAGCTGCATCTGCCAGCATCCAGAGATGCTGCATGAGCTAAATTACTTATTGGATTTTATTTCCAAATGCAGTTCATCATGGATTGTATCACAAGTCCATGAATATACTGAAGTTAAATAGGGTGGGCTCTTGGTTAAATTCACTATATAACCAGGCAGGCTGAGCTATGACTATGACCCACAGCAAAGGAATTCCCAAAGGCCAGAGTCATTCAAGATTACCATCTCCAATTCAGGTCGAGGAGATGAGAGCAGTTCAAAGATGTCCTTTTCTCTTGAACAGAAAGCTATGAATGCTGCTATGGTCAATGTCAAGTTAATACAGGTTTGTGCATCCCATCTCCAGCAAAGAAAATTCTTACAACAAATTAAAATTGGTTTTATTTTGGTTTTTTTTCCCTCCTTTGAGCTCTGCTACTAAGTGTTATGTCAACATGATGGTTTGTGGACTGTGACAAACATTTAATTGATAAAACGGATCAAATGGGAATTGTGTGGTAGATTGGAGTTGATGTACATTAAAGGCTTGCAGACTGTGGAAAATCTTGCCTGAATGAATAGGAGGATCAAGGGTATTAAAGGGAGTTAACTGGAGTACCTACTTATATAAATGTCATAACTGTTTCACATACTGTGATTGACTGACACAACCTAATACTTTTAATTATTGTTATTTTAATTATTTGTTTGGAGGTACATGGAGACGCCTACAATGCCAGTAAAATGGAGATAACATTCTTCCCTGCATTCTTTCTCAACTGGAGTGGAGGGTTTAAACAGTGCCACAAAGCAAAAAGTCATCCTTTTTCTTGAGAAGATTTATTTAATTTGCTGAGTTGTTTTGGATAAGCACTGCTGATTTAGAGGTCCAAAGGGTTGTGAAGTAAAACAAGAACATGTTGTCAATCAACAGAAAATGGTACTGAAAACCAAATTCTATAAAAAAGTGAAAAGCGTCTAGTTTCTGTTTCTTAAAATTGATACTTCTGTTATCTTAGTAAGCAGAGAAAATGATCAGTAAACTTCTGAATGAGCAGGAAGGAGGGTATCATGGGTAAAGTTCTGGTGTTTAGGAGATATGGGTTCAGTTCCCAGCTATACCACAGCTTTCCTGTAGGTCTTCTAGGGTTAAGAAAAAAAAAAAGGCACAGAAATGAATGACTCCAGCAGGATTTGTACTGCATTGCATGATCTCTATGTGCTTTGGCTCTCAGTTGTTGCTTATTAATTTTATACCCTTTCTCTCCTCCTTTGCATGTTTTGCCTGCTCATTAACATCAGCACCCTGGGGAAAAGGCTGCAGCAATTCTGCTTAGGAACTCCTCTGACACACACACACACACACACACACACACACACACACAGACACACACAGAACAGGCACTAATAGCAGCTTTGCTTTATTTACTGCAAATATTTAGGTTTTTGAAAGGGAACTGCTTGCCTCTGCTATAAACAAGAGTTACTAACACTCTGGCCTCTTGTGTGCTGCCAGACCCCTTTTCTCTGCCTCTTTTGCTGAATTAAATAGTAAGACAGAACAAAAATGGCTTATGTTTATACAGGCCCAAGCACAGTGGGATTCTGTTTTGTGGCTGGGATATGAGGTACCTCCTAATGTGCAATTATTAATTTCACTTTATCCACTTTCCTTATATTTAGAAGCATCAGAGATGCCATCCTGAATTAGACTCATGCTCCAGCTTGTCCAACAAAGTATCTCTAACCAGCTCATTGTTTCAAGAAAAAGCAGCTATTCTGTTAGTAGCTAGACGCACTCTTCCAGAAGCCTAACTTCTTATTCATCAGCTAGAGTCTACATTTTATACCAAAATACATGTTAAATTACAACTGCTTTGAAAAGTTGGTGCTTTCAAGTAAAAATTTGGTTTTTAGCTTCTATACCTGTAATCTTTCCATCCATTTCTTCTCCTTGTCCCGAAAAAAAGTCCCAAAACTACTTTTCTTTTTAATTTTTCATACAAAGTATATGACTGACTAGGCCCCTCACTGCTCCAAGTGTCTCTGGTACAGCTTGGCGAGCCCAAGAAAAATGAATAAGGCTTTGTGAAAATGGCAGTTTGCAGGATCACAAGTCAGCTGACAACTGGGGAAAAAAACCCACCTATACTTAATGTATTGTCAACTGTACAACATAGACACAGTGGAAAAATAGACAGAAATCTGTATTTTCCTGCCTGATTTCTCACATCTCAGGCAGTACACAGTGTAATAGAAAGAAAACAGATCAGCACAGTTCTTGGTTTTCTTATTGCTTTCTCACACCTACAGAAGCTTCTCTGCATTAAGGATTACAGGGAAGCAGAAAAGTATGAGTCTGAAGTTATTTAGGAAAAATAAATGTTCCATGTGAAGTATGAAAAGCACCATAGAAACAACAGAGAACTGAAAGGCTGTATTTTTCTGCTTTGTGTGGTTTTCATCTTTATGAATATCAGGAATGTTTTCTCCCATTTAGTCTGTATTTTCACTTGCTTCTAGGTACGTGATGTGTACATTTGCAACTACCTGTGCATGGAATGGGAAACACACTAGCATACATTTTCCCTCCCACAAAATGTCTACTAGATACACAAAATGAAAGAAGTATTAAATCTGGCCCTTTCCTATTGTTCAGCTTTCATGTTTTTGGTTTTTACTGTTGCCATTTAAATAATACTTCAGAGCCGTTTTGGGCAGACAAACTTGAAATTAAATAGAAAAGTAAGCAAAGGAGTGCAGAGGGAACAGAAACTTGGTAACCAGAAAGTATGTTAAAATCTGTAATATGTGTGCACACATACTGCCACTGCTCCATATCCCAGGAAGAGTTGAGTCCATGTATTTGCCAGCTTTCATATGTTCTCTTTTAGGGATAAATTGCATTTGTTGTATCAAGCTGTACATGCACTTGGAGCTTCATGGAAATACCTCACTTCTGTGGTCTTTAACTTTGGGAAAACTGTAGAAACTCCTGTTCACTGCAACAATTCCTTTTCCTCATTTTACTGTGAGCAGGAGAGTCCAATGCTACTTTCACACAAGAGAAAATATGCAATCATTCTTTTCTCATTTTTGCTTACATAAGAGCTAAAAGAGTTTTGTGTCCTTTGGCAAGTATAAAAATTTTATAACTTCAAAGAATGTGACTTCAAACACAAGTGAAGTAGCACTGAAAGAACAAACAGATTAAACAAAGATGAAAAAAAAGCATCAGGAGCATGAAATGGGGGTGAGTGTTGCATGAACAGTTGTCTTTCATTCAAAGAGACAAATATGGAAAAATACTAAAGGACACAGAAGATGAGGGCAAAACTCTCTCGCCACAATCAGGCCCAGGGTTAATGTTTACCCTTGATCTCTATAACAGTGCTAGAAGTGGCAAGAGAAGGAACAAATAGTCAGCACAAACTCAGGAATGCCTTTGTCACGTATTCTCTCACATTATTTACTCTTGCTTGCTACCTTCTGCTACCCAGCCAGTGCAAGAGTAATGGGAACTGCAGGTCAAAAAAAAAGGCCAGAAAAGAAAATGAAAGGTGGCAAAGAGCTTACTGAAACAGAAGCAGATTCTGGATATGACACAAATAATTTTATCCTGCAAATGAGAAGACACCACTGCAGTGTAATTACAAAATTACAGTGGTGTAATAGACATCAACATAAAATGGGAGCGACCAATGTGAACATACAACTGCTAGCAGAAGCCGTGTGTATAACAAGATCTGTGATCAGCCTTCCTACTCTGTTGCAGTGAACACCATGACTCATCCAGACAAACTCAGAACTTGGAAGAGGCATTTGTACCAACTGCTTCCTCGCTATGGGGAGAAAACAGATCTTAGGATTCATTTTGTAAAGCAAGTAATGCGCTTTGCACAAGGTTCTGAGTGCTTCCTCTAAAACTGCCTAAGAAAGTCAGGGAACTGTGCATGGGACCAGATACGGAGCGTTAGAACCTCTGATAATAAGGTCCTACAGCACATGCAGGTCATAGGCTTCAAGTGTCTCTGAAGACCAGAACTGGCCTGACAGGTTTGGTTTAGGTCCACAGATAAGAGTATGAAACACATTGTCAGTTGGGTGCTTCTGACCAGCTACAGTGCATTTTCACAGAATCACAAAATTTTTCTCTGGAAGGTATCCCAAATAATTAACACCACTTCTCCCCCCTCCTTTTTTTTTTTTTTTTTTGAGCAACAGATTGGTGGCATTATTCATTTGGTTGAGTAAATGCAGAAAATTCCACCAAGCGTCTTACATCTAATGGAATTAAACTTGCCTTGCAGTGGTATAAGCTTTCGTAACGGCAACGCCTCTTTGTGTCAACATGTCTCATGAAGTAATAAAGACTTTCAGCTATTTGATTTTACTCATAAAGTTAGATTCACGATTTCTTTCTTGTTCTTTAAAAAGGGAATTGTTCTAGTATTCTAACAGGCAGTGAATCATGCTTAATTAAGGAAAAAATATATAACCATTTACAGTGGGATTCTTATATTGTAAAGAGCTGTTTTGCCATAAAAGCTTTTGGGACTTGAATTAATTATACATTTTTAAAAGGGGAGGAGGGGCACAAAAATAATTTGAAACCTTTGCAACAACTCCCTTAACCCCCATCTCATACTTCAGGTCAGTCTGTTCCAGACAAATCCATCAACACAGCTCAGACTGCGCTCAAGAGCAGAGGAAAAAAACAACGGCGTTCAACAAAGGATCCCGCAGTCTAGAATGCAATACAGATGCAGAAAGCTCAGCCAAAACCCAGCTACGATATGAGTTCTTAAAACTCTGCATTTTTTTATTTCTGTCCCCCGCTGTCCATGAGGACTAGGGACATTCCTAGAACTCTGTCCTCACTGCTGCGTCAAGGCAGCTGCCGAGGATGCTGGGACACTGTTTGTAAACACTCAAACCACGTGCACGCAACCACATGGAGAGTCATCGTCCTGACCTAAACCTACCCACTTGGTAAGCCGGGGTTTGCTGCAATGGAGCCAAATCCTTTCCCAACACATTGTGATTTAGAGTAGCTCACGCCAGGACACTGGAACACAAACTTGGACTGCTGATGCATTATTGGAAAGGAGATTAGGCAGAAGAGTTGTTTAAATTTCAGTCACTGAAATGTGAGTTTAAGGACAGGGTAGCTCATGTAGAGCGCTGAAGATGTCCTTTATACAGCTGCAAAAATTCAACTTAAACTTGGAGACTTCCCCTCCCCCATGCATACACCTGGTAAAACAAATATTCCTATGCTGGGAAAACATGTGGAATATATTTGAGGTTAGAGGTAATGCTGTAGAACATGTGAAGATTATTTCATGTTGTCTAAATTGCACCATAGTATTTAATCAGAGTGTGGATGGTACTGCCCTGGACCTGGGGAAGACACTTCCAAGGGATATTTGGTTATTGAGCTATTCCTGGTTATCTTAGCTATCTAAACACTCACCTTCTCACTTCTTTAAAACTGTCTGTTGTGGTTTAACAAAACTTCGTACTTGATTAGGCTTAAAATGCTGAATTTTCCTTTCTTGCTGAAGTTGAGCATAGAACAAGCCTATTCCTTTCCACACTGCAACAGAAATGTCTCCTGTATTTAACGTTTTATTTTTGTTTTAGTAAGAGGAAAAAAACACACACGAAGAATTAGGTCAAATACTGCAAGCCTTTATTTGTCTGTAAGAGTAATCCTTCTGGGATTTCTTGCCATATGTATACTACAAGGCAACAACACTCCAACTTGGAATCCCCACCTCCACAGAAAACTTAGCTTTTTAAAGACAGTTCAATTTTGTTCAGGTTACTAAGATGATTCAGCATTCTGGAAGGTGTTTTACAGAGATGAACAAGCCTGCTTGAAAAGACAGAGAGGAATCTAAATCTTTATGCCTTTTATTTAAGTGTTTTTCAAAGCATGGCAATTGTCTTTAAAGTGACCTCAGATTTAAAATTCTTTACTGTGAAAAACAAGTAGAAAACTTTCTGATCCACCTATAAGTTAGGACATGTTTTTTCCTTCATTTTAAAAACAATGTGAGATACACGAGTAAGATTACTTAGCTGTTCTTTCTATTTCTCAGACCTTGTTTTTCTCTACCTTTTTTCTCCCTGCCATGTAATGCAAGGCACATTCCCAGTATTTTAATCCAAACAACATTTTTGGGTCAGTCATCTGACCCAAAAAACATCAGTTCTCTTTGGAATTAGTCCAACTGATGCTGGAAGTTCAGAATTTTGTTCCTCAACCCCATCATCTCTGCATCCACCCACTGAACAGTTCCTTGGCAAAATGGGTGATTTTCCATATACATACATATATATATACACACACACACACATAGATTTTTTTTAAAGCAAACTTATCTACCCTGAGGTAAGCAGAAGTGATTTCTTTTCAATGGGTGACTGAGAGGATTACTCACGGTGCTTTCCATTTGTACAGTTTTATTATCTAGGATTATTGGGACGAGGTATGCAAATTGAACATGCAAGCAGTGATGATAAAGTAGCAACTGGAACTATGGCAACTTGTTAGTAGTTACTTGTTCAGTGTTCAAAAACATATTTCTGCTGCAGAATGTCACTAAATGAGTAAGATGGTACTCACTGCCTTATGAAGTAAGGGATGGGAATAATGCTGCAAGTGTGATTGATTCATACAATTCTCTTTTTGGCTTTCAGCCATGATGCAGTCATATGCTTTATCTCTGTCAGAGTACAGCTTTTTTTTTTTTTAAATAATGAATCATAGTACATCCCACTCCATTTCAGAACCAGCACATTGCCTTTCAAAATGATGTCACAACACTTAATGCTGCTGGCTGACTGCCTTAACAGCAATCAGAAAGCTGGACTAAATAAATACTGTATATTATTTGCCAAAATAATTTGTGGTTGTGTTCTCCAGTGCAGTTTCCAAGATAACCACTGACTCTACTTGAAACTTGGCAACTTTGTTCTACCACTTTCAAGCTCCAGTTGTGAAGCTAGCTTACAGATGCTGCTACCATGAGCAGCATGTCTAGAACTACTGTGCAGCAGCCCGGTGAGAGAGGTAGAGGGGTCACTCCCTGTGACCAGCCAAATATGACAGCTCTTCTGGAATTCCACCTTGACAAATTGTCGGCTTTTTAAAAAGGACTTTACTTGGCTTCTGTCAAAACACAGAATACATCTTCCACTTGGAACTAAATGGAACAAGGGATTTAAAGTCACTGCTTAGGCACACTGATAAAAACACTACTGTCCATGCAAGTAATGTAGGACTGAGGCACTCCCTGTAAACCTGACCAGGGTCAGTAGCATTGATCCAACCTGACCTTCATGTATTTTCAAGTAGCAGATTTGCTCCAAAATATGATTAGGGGGTTTCCCCCCACCCCCCTTTTCTTTAGGGCTGTCTGGCTTTTGTTAATATTTAAGAGAACACTGTGGAAGACACAGACCAGCAGCATCTGAAGTGCTTGGGCAAGAAGGAACAGTCCCGTCCAACTCTGGCAGCTGAAATGTCCATTTCAGCTGCAACTACAGGTTCTCCCAATTCTGCATGCAAAAGCCAAAACATTTACAACCTTGTATTTCTGCTACCCAGTGCAGCACTGGTTCCAACAAGAGACCTCAGAAATCTGTCCATCATAGTAACTCAATAACTCCACAACAAGCGCACGTTTCTTGTTCTTTAAACAATGCTGACATGCCAAAGTCTAAGACCATGTGCACTATATAAAAACAATACCAGTTTTCCTGGCTAAAAGCCACCACAATGAATCACCACAATGCCAAAGTTCTCATAAAAACCTTACTACCAACAGTGATACCTCTGTAGATTCTGGTGCCTCAGTGTCTCCTGTTCAGCCTTGTTTTCTTTTCAAGATTTGTTCGGAATGGGCAATACAAAACCACTTTCTGAGGTTCCCTGTATGCATTCACAAAGAGTTTTTTTATGCCACTTCCCAAAATGTAAAAACGCTTTCCACTGAAAGATAACTTTTGAGTTTTCACGTCACATTAACAGCAGTTTAGTGCCACTACCAAAACACTGTTGTTTTCCACAGCTTTGCATTCCCTTTTTTCCCTCCTCCCCTCACCCTGGCTTCTGGATTTAAATGTTTCCTGACTTAACTGGCAGGGCTCATTCTAAGCTTTCCATGAGAGAGACAAAATACTGCCCAACAGAGATTTTTTTTTTTTTCATTGGTTCCAAATGGTGGTTTTCTGCGGGATAAAATCCAAGATGGGTACATTGTTTCAGAGAGTTAACAGCAGCCGTCAGATCCCGCTGTAACTCGAGTTTAGACAGAACTATTGACCACTGACATCTCCTTGTTGAGTATCTTCGGCAACCACGTCCCGTTTTGCACTTTACAACCTCCAAAGTGCTATAGTGGAATACACATGCAGATACACAAGTGAATGTGTGACTGCACTCACCCCCTGCTGCAGTAAGTCAACCTGCCATTAACACGCGAATAGGACGGCCTCATTAGCCGACAAACAACACCCACTGACCTGCTTTCACTAGGGACAGTGTTATCTGCTCATCTCTGAAACTCTTAGACTTCACATTGAAAAGAAGAAGAAGAAAAGAAAATTATGCTGAACATATATTCAGAGCTGCCGATCACTGCTCAAAGCCTGCACATTGGCATGCTGCTCATCATGGAAAGCAAATCTTGTGATGAGATCTTTAGCTGCAGCGTTTCGGTGAAAGCACGCTAGACCACATCACTTTTCCCTTCACCTCACTCCGAAAAGGAAAATTACTTAGCAGAAAAGAGTCTGCTGAATTTCCAACACTCAGACCTCGAGCCGAAAAGCCCCCTTTTAACTCTGGGCAAGAGAATCAGTGTTGGTGTCTAAGAGGGTGATTTAGCGCCGATAAACGCCGCGATGCGAGCGAGCGAGCGAGCGCACACTGCCGCGCGTCCGACTCGGGCGCGGCGAGGTTGTTGCTCTTGTCTGTCATCTGGCGGGGAACGAGCCTGACCTCGCCGAAAGCGTTATTTTAGGGGAGCACTCTCGGGAAAGTGATCCTCCTTTTCCTCCCGTGGCCACATTGTGCCCCGACGGCGGGGTTTAGCAACGCGGGCGAAACACGCGTGTGGATCAGTGCACGGAAAACGCGAGGCCCCGCTCCGAGCCCCCGCCTCGCCCGCACGCACTTCTCCCTCCCGAGCCCCCCGGCAGCGCGGTCCGCTCGCCACGCCGGTGCCCTCCCCAGGCCCCGCCAGCCCCCCGCCTCTCTCCCCGGGCTGCGCCCGCCTTTGTGTCCGCCCGGGGCCGGGGAGCGGCACAAAGCCGGGGCGCCTCCGGCCGCCGTGCCCCGTCCGCAGACAAAGGCGCGGGGAGGGGCGGCGAGGCGAAGCCCGGGTCCGGCCCCGCGGGGAGGGGGCGGCGGCGCCCCCGCAGCCTCTGTCAATCAGCCATGTTGGGGACCCACGGCGGCGCCCCCTCCTCGCCGACCCCCGGCGGCGCGGCGCGGCGCTGCCCCGCGGCACCTCCCGGCGGTGCCGGGCGGGGAAGGCGGCCGGCGCGGGGATTCCGCTCTGACCTCTGCCGCGTCCCTCAGCCTCGCCGACATCCAGCACGCACAGCCCGGGCGCCGCGCTCCCCGCTCCTACAGCGCCGCCATCTTGCTTCCTTCTGCTCCTTGGCGAGCGCGGCCGGGCCCCCGCATCAATATGCGCGCGGCGCCCTGACGTCGGTGCCCGCCCCGCGCACCGCCCCGCGCGCGCGGCGCGGCTCCCCCCGGTCCCCCCCAGCGCGCGGCGCGGGGGCGCCCCCAGCACCGTCACCGGCGCCGTCCCCGTCCCCGACCGCGCGGGGCTTTTTTCCCGGCTGCTGACGCTCTTCTGGCCTTTTGGGGATTCCCACCCCCGCCTTCTTGCACCCCTCCGCCTTTTCTGCTTTCGCCGGTGGGTTCGCGGGACGCGGCGGGGCGGAGGGTGCCGCCCTCCAGCGCCAGCCCCCGCCGCCCCCCGTGGGACATCCCCCGTCCCGCATCCCTCCCGTCCGCGGGGACCGGCGGCACTTTCCCACGGCCCCGGGAGCCCGTCTGCGGTGCGGCGGGCTGCTCTGCCCCGGCCGCGGCGGGAGGCTCGGGAGCGCGGCTTGGTAGTGCGCGGTGGCCGGCTGACAGAGTAAAAGAAAAGCCAAGAAAGAAAAGTGTGGGTGGTGGTGGGGAATAAATAAAATCTCCTCAGGCTTTCCCAAAATGAAGCCCTGTGCCCGCAGACACCGGGCTGCCAGCGGGGATTGCTCAGCGCGGGGTGAGCTGGACACTCATTCCCGGGAGCGCCCGCAGCCCCGCGGCTCGGTGCGTGACGAGCGGGACTAGCGGCACCGTTCCCAAACTATGGGCTCGTGGCTCGCCGCAGGAGAAACGGTGTCGTGCCCGCGACAGATGGAGCCGCGGAAGGAGGTCTGGCTGCCGGTGCCAGCCCCGCAGCCCCGGGAGCGGAGGCTGGTGCCCCCGAGCCTGCCAGCCCCGCCGGCGGGGGACAGCTCCCCGCTGCCATCCCCTCCGTGCGCCGCTCGCCGCCTTGCACCGGCGGAGCTGGAGCCCTTCCAGCTGGGCAGCTGCGGGGAGCAAGAAGTAAAAGTATGCAAAATCGCCTCTCTGGGAACCGGCGCTGGGCTTTCACACCGCCGAAACACCGCCCGGAGCTCCGAGCGCCGGACGGATCCCGGGGCCGCCCCTCCAGCGGGTCCCTCTGCTTCCCACTGCGCCAAGTAGAGCAGCTCCAAGGCTGCTTTCCTCTGGCTTGTCCGGGACGCGTGCGGGGCTCGGGAGGATTTTAGGGGACCATTCGCTTTCCGGCCCTCTCCCCATCTCCGATGTGTCCTTCACCCCAGAGAGTACCAGGAGAAGGTCTACAAGCACTGTGTTCAACAGTGGTGCCCAAGAGATGCTGAATCTCCATCTGTCCCTTGCCTGGCAAAGACAGGCTGGTGAAAAAGGGCTTCAAGATGACAAAGATGACAAATCCAGTGCATTTGATGCAGATCAGTGATTTCTAGGAAGTTCAGATCATCACTGAGTAATTTGTTTTTCATATCACAGGTTGTTTTCTGAGTCTTGGTTTTACTTTAATTTCTGTGAAACGTTTCAGAAGTACACTAGAGATAAAAGTTTGCCCCTTACAACTTGCTAAAATAGCTGGTAGCAGAGTGTCACTTCTGTACCTTTGCGAAGGCTCGCTCTCCTCAGCCTTTGGAAACGTGCTGGAGCTGGCTAGCCCTATCCTGTAGGAAAATACATGGGGTTTCTGACAAAGACCTTTGTGTTTACTTCTGCAGAGCTGACTTCAGCAGCATTTCGTTCAGCCTAAATTTGTGCAAATAGAGTCAGGTCTCTCTTTTCTTGGAAAAGTAAATGATGCAAAAAATGCTCAAGGTCTGCGTCAGTTTTGCCATTTTTTTGGTGCTTTCACAGCAACTTGCTTGATTTCCAGCAGGCTTTAATCAGCATTTAAAACTCTTTTAGGTTTGCCTGTTTTATTAAAGCCTGGAGTTGCTTTATCCCTTGGTGTGGCACATCCAGCTGACATGACAAGGAACGAACATGCTCAGCCTCTCAGTGGGTTCAAAGAGCTTTCTCGTCCCTAAGCTGCTCTAAGCGGCTCTAACTGCAGACACCTCCATCCTCTGCACCGTCCTGTTCTGCCCAACCAGAGCTCGGCGTTGACAGGGTTTGGCGGGGCCTCTCTCTGTGCTTTTCTCCAGCAATTTGCATTGCGCTGGGAGAGGTGACCATCCTTTACATGATCCCTCCCGTGCCCGTGAGCCCTTTGTGGCTGGAAAAGGCAGGTGGCTGGTTTTGGCAGGAGAGAGTAAAATGGGAAAGAAAAGGAAGGAAGGAAGGAAGGAAGGAAGGAAGGAAGGAAGGAAGGAAGGAAGGAAGGAAGGAAGGAAGGAAGGAAGGAAGGAAGGAAGGAAGGAAGGAAGGAAGGAAGGAAGGAAGGAAGGAAGGAAGGAAGGAAGGAAGGAAGGAAGGAAGGAAGGAAGGAAGGAAGGAAGGAAGGAAGGAAGGAAGGAAGGAAAAGAAAGAAAGAAAGAAAGAAAAGAAAGAAAAGAAAGAAAGAAAGAAAGAAAGAAAGAAAGAAAGAAAGAAAGAAAGAAAGAAAGAAAGAAAGAAAGAAAGAAAGAAAGAAAGAAAGAAAGAAAGAAAGAAAGAAAGAAAGAAAGAAAGAAAGAAAGAAAAAGAAAAGATTCTCCAACAACCACCAAACCCAAAAGCTACAAGCAGGAGTTTGAAACTGAGCTGGGGTTCTTTTGTTTTCTGTGTTCCTGTGCTGAAGATAAGGGACTGCTCATGCAAGTTTTACCTGCACACATGAGTGTGAGAAATGCATTTTTTAAATGCTTCCTGACATAGGTGTGGTTCCCTTCGCTATTCTTTGCTCTCTCCCACTCTCTCTCTAAACTTTACTGCCCTAATGACAGCCTGTTGTAATCACGAGGCTCAATAAACTCAGTTGCAGTCCTGCTGAACCAGCAGTACTGTCTTGCCTGCCGGAGCACAAGGCACATTTACTGGAGCCTCCTCTGCACCACCAGCTTGTGCTCAGCTATCTCCAACAAACCTCCTAAGTGACCCAGTGCCATCCTGCTGCATCTTGACAAGCCAGGATCTTTTGCCTTCCAAGACAATGGCTTTCCATTGTGCATACCCCTGTCAAATATAGTGTGCTCTATAGTACATGTTACTTGGTATCTGTTAGCCTGATGGGAGGGACATGAACCTAAATTCTCCCTTGGAGTAGTTCTGTTTGCTTCAATGTATTTATTGAATGAGACATTTTGCCCCATTTTGCTTTGCCGTATCTATCAAACAGGAAGAAAAATGACTGAACATGACCACAGTGAGAAGTGACATAAAACACCCCCACACACACTTTTCACCCTTAAAGAGTTGGGGGCAAAAAGTCTTTTACCTCTCAAACATGCTGTTCCCTGAGTTAAGCTGTATGCATTCCTTAAAGCAAATATTTGCTGTAAAGAAACAGATACGCAGCTTCTTTGGAAGTGTGCTGAAATGTGCTTAGATCAAACAATGTTCTGGAGCTGTTTCTAGAACTATCTCAGCCACACCATTTTTCACGGGCAAAATGTCAGGTGAAAAGCATCCTGCAATGAAGCATCTGTGTGTACAGCATGTAATTGCACACAATTAATCCAGCGGTTTCAAAGAGTGTGGGCTTTGCCCCTGTCCTAGAGGAAAACTTGCTCACTGTGTAGGATGTTGGGGTGGCCAGGATGAGAGCTGCAGCCAGATTCCTACTGCAGTGAGCAAACCTGACTTTCTGAAGGAATGTAATGTACGTGGCCTCCTCAAAGCCCCAAATGAAACATCCAGAGAGATGTACAGTGCAGATAATATTTCATCCTGTACCCCACATTGCAGAATAAGTGGGTTTGTATTAGCTACCCACTGCACATAGCTTTCAGGAACAAACTGAACTCTGAATTTCTGTGCAATAACCAGTTCAGAGCCATAATTCAATTGTTTCTGTGACTTCAAATTTTCATGTTGTTTTTATTCATGTTGTCTTTCCCCCATAATAAAGTGTGAACAGCTACACGAGGTGAGGGAAAGAAACTTGCTACGTACCCCATTTCACCTCCTCAAGCAAACCTCTGGAACCCAGAGGACTGTCTGCTGTAACATGATGGTCCTGCAGAAAATCTCTTGTGTCCTTTCTCCACACAGACATTTGTCTCTGTCCCGAGGGACACTGATTTCTCATGGGCCCATGTCTGGATCACAGCAGCATGCACCAGAAGCCCTAGAGGGGCAAGGTGAGGGAAAGGGAACTGTTGTTTTGCTTTGGTTTATACTTTCAGCAGGGCTTTTTCAGGTCCTGAGACATCTGCTCATCCATGAGCTTGATATTCCAGCCTCAGAGCTGAGGGATCACACTGATGCTGTGGCTGCAGCTGTGCCAGCAGGCAGCAGGAGGTGGCCCTGCCAGACTCATGTTGATAACAGGACGCCACCTCACTTTTTTCCCCTAAATTCATCAAAGATCACTATTTGTCATGTCTTTACATTCCTACCCTTGACAGGAAGGGGCTTTTCTAGGGCTGCACAGATGCGTTGCTGCAGAGAAGACACGTAGGAGTTCTGTTTGTCTGTTTGGGAGTGAGGTGCCCAGTGGCTGCAATGCCTGCAGGGATGCTGTGATGAGTTGCCTGCCCACTGCTGTCATTCTGTTGGTGGGAGATATGTGTTTCCTAAGAGCTGTAAATGGCTCACTTTTTAAACCCTTGGCTTTTGCCAGTGGGTGTAGATGTCATTGTGGTACTCTTCAGTGTGTGTGGCTCTGAGGTGGCTGTAGCCTTGTGATTGCTAAGGCATTTATGTCTGGAAAGCCTGAATTTTGGCACCCTAGACATCTGCTATGCAATTTCTTCCCCCAGGATCATGGTTGGGATGAATGTCCTAGGGGAAGGAAGCCCCTGGCAGAAGAGAAGGGATAAGGGAGGCTTAAACAGAGGTGAAGCGGGAGGACCCTTCCTGAAGGTGTAGCTTGTCCTTTTGGGATCCCAAGCTTGCTTTCTCATCATTGTAGAAGTAAAATCTTGAATCCTCTACACAAGAAGTTCTACTTAGGGGATGAAGGGAAAAGTCTGGGCTGAGGGATGGACAACCAGGTCTGTGGTTAGTCCTGAGGAGTGGCACTTTACTTTGTTGACTTCTGGTAATAACCTTCCAAGAATGAGCCAGAAGCTGACCTGCAAAGGAAGAGCACTCAGCAGTGTGTCTAGATCATAGATGTGACTGAGTTGGTAACATTCAGGATCAAAATAAATTCTTCCTGCTCTGCTCATCCCCCTCCCCAGCCTGCCAGCATTGCTCATTTGTGTTCCCTCCTGGACTGCAGCACCTTTGGGAAAGGCAGCAAAGCTGGGAAAACAAGTGTGAAAACCCAGTACCACAGACTAACATACACAGTGGGACAGTTGCCCTTCCTCAAAACACCTCCTTGTGAGAGAGCAACCAGTCTCACTCCATCAATCACGCTTAATGTGGAATGTTCTCCCACAGGCAAATGACTGTCACAGCAAAGTGTGGTGAGCTGTGCTGTTTCTGTGGAGTGCACTACGCAGCCATCAGGTGGCTTGAAGCTACACCGTCAGTCAATCCAGCTCTGGGGAGGAAAACTGTGCTTTTAACCCTCCTCAGAATCGTTGAGCAATGACGTGCGACCAGGACTGCTGCACTAGTGTCAGGTTCTGTATGTGACAGTGTACATCTCTCACTGAATTTCTGGGTTAGAGCAACATTTGGTAGCTGTATCCATCCATTCTCTGATTGTTGGAGGAATTAAAATCCTTTGATAACTCCTGAACTGTGAGCATTTTGCAGCTGCATGAATAGCTTGGGGTTTGAGTGGACTGGGCAGGAAAGGCATGCTACAGCTGCCAAATCCTCTACTGATTTTTTTCCCCCTGCCTTCTCTACTGATGTTTGGTTTTCTCCTTATCTTCAAAGCCTTCCACAGCCTTGTGGGTGGCATCCTGGCATGGATCCTTCCATGCTGCCCATGGGGTCTGCTGCACTGCTCAGCATCCCCTCGCTTGCTGGCAGCTCTGGCCCTGAGGCTCCGCAGCAGCGTTAAGGGGGCAAGCAGGTGGAGGAGGCCATGGAGTCTCCTGTGTGCTCCTCCTGGCTTCTGCTGGTGACAGTGATGGAGGGGAATCCCTTTTGTATGATGAGCCTTCAGCAGCAGTGTGAGAAGAGCCTGTGTGAAGCAGGGTGCAGGCTTGGTGCTTCTGCTGCTGGAAATCAGTAGTGTTCACTGTGCCTTAGAACATCATGGTAGAAAATGAAGGAGGGACTGGGCACTGATCTCCTGAAACCACATTTCCAAATTAGGTTTGAAAATGTTTGAAAACAGGCTCCCCGTGTCTGTAGCACTGAAGAAAGGTGTCTCTGTTCCAGGTGAGCTTGATGTCCGCTGGTGACACTAGTGACAGTCTCAGTAATCAGTACTGGTCCCTTTCAGTTAGATATTTTCCAATGTATATATTTTAACATACAGCTTTAGGTATCAGGAATTTGGTAATTTTCTACAGTTCATCTCCCAATTAGGAAGGAAGAGGTTTTGCTGTTAACTGAGAGAAGTCAAGGATATGTGCCACTTTTTGCAGTGTAGCCTGTGATTTCCTGGCATATAATGAAAGCTGGCTCCTAAGAAAGTCTTGCAAAGGGAGAAGTGCCAAGGGAAAACTAGAAGGGACTGATGAAACAGTTAAACAGGCTGATATACAGACACCTGGGATGTGATACAGCAAATGGCAGCCTTTGGAAGGAGCCTTAGTTGTGTGTCTGGGCAGGAGCTGGGAAAGGCAGGGGCTGCAAGGTTGTGTGACTCAAAGAGCTTTACTTTTTCATTTTTAATCATTAGTCATTTTAACAAGCTCAGAAGGACTTTACTTGTTGGTTGCCGTTCTCCCAGTGCATCCAGATGAAAAACCGAAACCTTTTAATGGGGTTGCCATTACCCTGTGACTCAAAAATTCTCAGCCCTTGAGCAGAAGTGTCATGTTTGTTCATATCCTTAGTGCAGGCACAATTATATTGAGTTAAATTCTGCCTAAATCAATTTTACCCTGTAAATGAAAGCTATATGCAAAGCTAACTGCTTTGCAGCATGCATTTAAGCAGCTAAATGGTATTCAAAATCAATGTAAATGTGCGTGTGCCGGTGATCTCTTTAGCGTGGATTTTCTAATCTAGAAGCAATGTATAAAGAAGGTAAATGTTGTAGCTGTCTTTGTCTCTTTTGATTTCATTCTCTGGCAGAGCAGTTTGTCTGTGGTCCTAGCTGAGCTGTCAGCTTGCTTTGATTTTTTCTTACATGCCTGCTACTGATTTAGGCAGGGAGTCAGCACCATATCTCCTCAGGGGCAAGACACACAAGGAACACCCATTTGGACATGAACTGGCAGTAGCCTAGGGTGTTGCAGCTCGAGGAAAGAGCTGTGCATTCAATCTTGTTTCTTTGGGTGAAAGTGGGGATGTTATATACAGTTGCCCTTCTGCCCTTCTTCAAAGAGCTGTTGAGAAGCTCTGCTGAAAGATACAAGCATACATCAGAGTCACAGTCACTGCATTATATTAAAAGGTACATTTTTATCTCAGGATTTGAAGAGTGAGAAGAGTAGACTGTCAGAGCTCAGTAGCTGTAAGGCACCAGCAGAAGCCCTTGCCACCCTGAGCAGCTTAAAAACCCCACAAATTCTCTCTTCTTTCAGGAAAAGGCAGCTGCCCTCCTGGCTCACTGGGGCAGCTTTCATTATCACAATGTCTCCTCTGTCATCAAAATGTAACAATATGTGCCCCTTTCTGGCTGGCAGCAGGGTGATGCAGGTGGGATTTGCTTTTGGTCCCTGCCATCAGCAGGTACTTCAGGCAGGGCTGAGGCCTGGAGTCCAAAACATGTTCAGAGGTCAGCCTTAAACTGGCAATAGGCACTTTGCATGCAGCCACTGCCTCCTATGTAGTATGCCACTGTCAAATTGAAAAATAGCTGTACTGCTTCTTGGTGGTGGCAACATGCCCTGTCTTCTGCTTCCCTTAATAAGGTGTTGAGAGACAAGGAGAAGAATGATTTTATGAACCTGGTAAAAAGTTAAAAAAAAAAATATATAGCTTTTGGGATGATGTCTGCCTTGCAAACTCCATCTCTGAAAAATTAGGAGACATATTAAAAAGTAATTGCTCTAATAGAAGAAGGTTATCTGTGACTGAGGACTCTGACTGCCACATAGCCTGCAATGTACTTATCTTATTTCCTTCCACCAAAAAAAGCTGTGGATGAGCTCTCCACCTCAGTGGCAGGATCCTCAGTTTTCTTCAGTACTGAGGGAGTAGGGATGCCACTGATTTGAGGCCCTTAAATTGAAGCACCTTAAGGGGCACAAATTGTAGAGGATATTTTATGTCATTTTTCAAAAAATTCAACTACTAGATGTTTTCAGGACATCTCAAATTAGGGACTCACTTTATGAGATTTTTACTTCCAGTCCTACTTTGCCTTACTCTTCCATTTGTAAATAAGAACACTAATATCCTTATCAGCAGAGGGATTTAGCAAAGATAAACAGATTTGGTTTTAATTCCTTCAGAAATCATGCCAGAAGTACAGAAAATAAACAGGAAGTATTTGAATACTTAGCACAGAAGCAAACCAGGATTTACCAGGCACCACAGAGACTCTGGCAGACAGATTACAGCTTGGAAAGACAGATATCGAAGGGCATGGCTGATTTAGGAAAACTAAGCAGAGAAAACGGGTTAAATTTTGTGACAAATACCAGGAAAGGCTGTTTTTCATCTGACATTCGTGAGGAAGCAAGAGGAAGATTTATTGAATGACTTTGGAGACAGATAAAGAGGAAAGAGAGGAGGGTGTCAAGAGGAGAGTTGTTATAGCCCTCTTGGTGGGATGGGAGATGTTTAGGAAGGTGCTGCACAAGCAGCTGCTGAGCAGTCTCCCCCTGGCAGGGAAGGACACCTGCCCCCTGCCCACAGGTCCCCAGGAGGGGCACAGGCTTGGCATCAGCAGAACAGGCTGCCTGGAGCCAGCAGCCCCGTGGTTCTGTCCAAGGGCAAAATGTGCCCCACAGGGAGGTATCCTCTGGTGTTCACAGCTTGGTGAAGCTTTGGATGGAGAAATGCAGCCAGCTGGAGAGCTTCCAGCAATATATTAGATGAGGGAGTTCAGAGGTGATCTACAGGAATGACAGCTTATACAGCAAAGCTCTCCCCCAAGCAGAAGGGTTTGGAGTTGCTGAATTGGGATTTTGGCAGCTGTGAGGACATGGTAAGTCATCTGCTCCATGTCAAATTCTGTTAAAATGCTGAGCATCAACTGCCCTTCACATCCTCTGGAAATAAAGCAAGAAAAACCTGGGCTAACTGGCAGCAATGCACATCTATTGCCAGGACAATAATTCTGACTGTAAAGATTGTTCTGCACTTAAAAAGGTTGCCTGGAAAGGATATTATGCCAGAGGCTCATCAGGGTAAGGCCTGTCAGGAAACATCCACACAGGCCAAGGATGGCCCAGAAACCATCTGCAGTTCTTCAGAGACCCAGGCTTGCATCATGTCAAGAAAATGACGGACTTTTTTTATGAGACTCAGGAAGAACAATAATGTCCCAGTTGGAGACCATGCAGAAAATAAAATCTGGGTGCTTGGAGTAAGATAGTGGAGAGGTGCCATTTGCTAGGCTGTCCACACCTAGAGAGTTACAGAACACATTGTCACAAGTGAAGGAGGGGGCACACCTTACATTGCTCTTTGCTAGGATGCCAGGGCATGGACTGAACCTGGAATCAGACAAAGACAAAACAAAACACCGTAGATAAGGCCTAAAGCTAGAGAAATTCAGCCTGAAAGGTTCTCATTTTTAAGAGCAAGTGCCATTTTTTTCTTAAATTGTGGAATAATTTAGCAGGGGAAGTGCCAGAGGGTTCGTCAAAAATATACATTATGGTACTTTTGTTGGTCACCTAAAGGCTGTTCTGTGTGAAAAGTCAGAAAAGATGATTGTGTGGTCCAGTTTAGTCAATGGATCACACTTTTAAGCCATTTGTGCTGTTACTGTGACTAAAGCATGACACAAACCTGAAGATGTCTACCCTGTTGCTGGAGGTCTATGCAGAGAGCAGATGCCTGGCATTCCAAAGTGAACAGATAAAATCAAGATGTCTTATGCAAAAGAGTTGTAATGGTATTAATTTCACAGTCCTTCCAGGACTTTTGAAACCAGGGACTGAGAGAGTAATCAAGAGAGGTGACTGCTAGCCCCCTAGAGAGCTTGTGAAGCTCCCACATGTGTCCTGATTATCAAAGAAATTTTGTGGGCTGTTGCTGTGGGGCTCCTGTGGCTTTGACTGTTTCTGCTGGCTGTGCTTCCCTGCCAGAGACTTTCTTAATTTTCAAGCCACAAAAAAATAAGGGTGCTCCATCTGAGGGAGGTCAAGAGAGCAACAAGTTTATAGAAAGGGCAGGACTCAAATTAATAAATGTGGGTGGGATGGAGATGGTGAGGTGCAGTTGTCTTTCACATCTAGTCACCCATGTTAATCTGTCCTAATTGCATTAGAGAGAATGAACAGGCAGCAGAGCTGATGTTTGCGGAGGCTGATGTTTGTAACAGCTCTGGGCATCTGCTGGGAGATTTCACCAGGTCAGCTGCACTGAGGGCAAAGATGCTGATCCCAAGTGAAGGTAGACAGTGCCTGTACTAGATTGTGTCTGTACTAGATTAGTGACAGGGATGTAAACCTATGTATGCATAAATACTCTCAGGAAACATAGCTTAAAAGTTGGATGAATATAATGCCCCTTCACTCCAAACTTAGATGAGACCCCCACTTTGCATGTTGAAAAACAATCTCTTAATTTCTCATTTGCTCCTCTTGCACTTTGAACGTGATGTTTTCCCACCAGATAATATTTATTATGTTCTCCCACAATGTGCTGGCTCTTTCAGACTCTTCTTCTCTGGCCAAGCTTTTGAGCAATGAATTGTGTCATTGAGGCTTAACTGCAGGTCAGAGTCTGAGTCTTGCTAAGGACAAACTTTCCTGAGGCAAGGAGAGCAAGATCTGATCTGGGAGCTGAATATCACCTAGAATTGATGGTTTTGGCATTTCAGTCCATTTAAACTCCTTGATACATTTCTCCCAACTCCATGGTTTTGCTATGTGCAAATCAGCAGTGACGGGGAGATTAAAATCCCCATCTGAAGCCTCCTCATGGCTTCGCTGTACCTGACGTGCCTCACCTGTGCATGGAGGTGACAGCCTGTTTTAATGATGCCTCCAGGCCCTTTTGGCCCGTGCACACCTGGGTGGTGTCTGTGGGTGGGGAAGAGTGGAGAAGAGCAGCATGGGAGTGCAGAGACCTTGTATGCATATTCGGTTGATCCAGCAGCTGCAAGGAGTTGGCATTTTTGAACAATGCCCTCATTGCCTGTCCCCTGTCTTGCTTTCCTGGTTTGCTTTCTGTCTTTAGGTATGGCAGTGGTGAAGGCAGGAAGCTGCCCCTCAGCAGAGCACTGAGGTATAAAATGAGACATGTAATGAAACCTGCCAGGTAAAGGGCTTGTCCTGGGCTCATCTTCCTCTCATCCTTCCCCTCATCCTTCCTCCTTCCTCCTTCCCATCCCTTTTTTCAGTCACCTGTTCAGTCCACCCTGTGGTCCCACAGGAAAGCAACAGACTTTTCTTTCTGCAGGGAACTGATTGGCATCCCCATCACCACGGCTGTAGCAGCATCCACAGAATGCAGCCATGGAAAGCTTCTCTTTAAGGTACATCCTCCCTCTCCCCAGGGCAGGAGGCCTGCATTCATCTCCTTTTCCTCATGCTGTAAAACCAGCCCTGTTTTAAGGTATCACAAATTTTGGCTGGCCTGAGTGTGGGGAAAGCAAGTTGCAGGATGCTGCCAGTGCTACTACTGCCCAATGAAGGAAGAAGCAAACCTTGGTTTGCTCTGGAAAGGATGTTACAGGCTGCTGAGGGTATGGGGCTATTTCTTCTAATAGATTAATTGGTTGTTGTGTGGCTTTCAAGATAATTCAGGTAAAAAAAAAATATCCCCCCACTTTTTCCTACTTAACTGTTGGACTTTCCTTCTGCCAGTGGATTTAGAAAAAACACTCACAGTATGCCAGGCCTCATCCCATGGGAAGCACTAAATGAGATTTAACGATTAACATCTATTTCCAAGCCACCAAAAAGGTGTTGACACTCTCCCTGCTGTTAGGTGCTCAGCAATAGGCACTGAGCTGTCTGCACATGCTGATTAGTCTCACACGTGTGGCTGGGGAGTCCTGTGTGTGCTGGCCACCCCACATGCCTGCTCTGTTTGGTGCCCCTTCTCCAGAGGTGAGAGCTTGGGACATCTTTCCAAAGTACCCCTGTTCTGTACAGGATGAACCTCAAGGGCAGAGCATCCTGAGGAGAGATGGGCACCAACCGGTGCAGCTCAGTGAGCAGCCAAACTCACCTCCAAAGCATGGAGAAATATTTTCCATTTAAATGCACAGGCACTTCAAAGTCAGGGAAGCAATCCTAGGCAGTGACAGTGTGACCCAGCCTGCCTGGGCTTTAACACACCAAATTGAAGAGAGCAGCACAGCTCCCAGTTGCAACAGGGGCAATTTAGAGATGGATTTCCCTAAAGAAAAGGGTAGCCCTAGGCAGCAGAAACCTCTAGTCTTCTTTTGGTGCTTTTTGCAGGATTTCAATGGCTTTAAATCCCTTTGAGTCCTGCAGGTGTGTTTTTTTCTCCTGAGGTAATGGTGTTGGTTGGAAAATTGCCTACAAAATGTCCATTCTTTGAGATTACAATCTGGGGAGTTGACTTTTGTTTGTTAATTTTGTCGACATATTTATTTCACATTAAGGTGTGGAAAAAATATATTTACAAGAAAGCAGCCACCAAGATAGTCAGACCATCAAGCTTTGATGTTCTCTCTCAGCTTTGAACAGAAAGTGTTGCACCCTGCACTGCAAAGCCAGCCCAAATCAGCACAAATAATCGTTAAGCATTAGCAAAGACTGTGAATGCCAGTAGTCCTAATATTAAGCCTTCTGGTGCTCTTCCTGGAATTATCTGACTCAATTGCATCCTGTTACACTTGCAATCTGCTTTCTGCTATTGGTTGATAGACTGGCAGACATTTAAATTGTCATTTAGAGAAATCTGAGAGTGCTTGGTTTGGGACATTTGGGTTTTTCTCTGGCTTTTTTTCCTGTTCTGACAAAATGTTATGGTACCAGAGGGCAGCTTGGGGAAGGGCTTGATCTCCCTTGGGGCTGAACAGCAACAGCTTGCTTTTGGGCTGGTATACTCCATAGCTGAGAGGAAAGGTGAGCCTTGTTAAGTGTGGGAGATGTCACTGTGCTGCTCCCACCTCCGCCCTCATCCTCTGTCCCTGTCCCTTATTGGATTTATTTTCCGAGGAGACATGGGAGAAGGTGATGCCACAGCCCAGAGAGGCAAAAGCCCTTTTTCAGGGTTTTGTGCTGCAAGGAGACAGCACAAGGAACACGGGTGCTAGGTGTCATGGAGCTGGGGTTTGGGCTGGGCACAAGGATAAACTTAAGTCTTCCTCGGGAGACTGAGGAGAAGTTGTTGTTCTAACGTGAACAGGAGGTTCCTCCTCCTCCTCCCGACAGAAAACACGGGGGAACAGGGAGAGCCCCCTCTTGCCATCGTACCCTCCTGCAGCCCTTGGTGCGATCCTGGCCCTCGGGGCCACATCCCAGCGCTGCGGGAGTCAGCGCCTGAGCGAGCAGGGCTCCTCCCGAGCCTCCCACCCTCCGCCATCACCTCCGCCCTGCCTGGATGGAAGGCTCCTTGCCGGAGACACCCGCCAGCGCTGGCGCCCGCGGCCGCCTTTCAGTCTCACGGAAGAGTTCCCTGTGCCCGAGGTGAGCGGCTGCTGCTGCTCGGCGTGACACACCACGGGGGATGCCAGCTACTGGCACAGCCTGCGGTGGCATTAAACACTAATTCATTTATTCCATTTAGCTGCGGGCAAGGCATTTCCACAGGATTTAAAATGTGCAGGGACATGAATTCCCCCTCCTGAATACTTATGTGTAAGGCTCTCATTTGCACAACGGTGAAGGTGTTCAGGAGGTTTCCTGTAGGATTTGGCTGCGATGCCGACCCTGAGGGCAGCTTTTGCATCCTTAGGTATGCTATGTGGGAAGGATCTTAGAAGTGGAAAACGTTCTTACAAACACTATCTGCCCAGCTGCTGGATTTGGGAGACTTTGTTCTGAGAGAGTATTTTCTAATTTTTGGTCGTGGCTCCATGAGATAATGAACTGTAACCATGTCCTGGCATATCTATCTGTATACAAATAATTAACTTAGTGTGAGGAAAATAATTTTCCCAGCTAAGTTTAGCTCCTTGGTGCTGCTTTACACAACTAAATTCTATAAGCAAACAAAACCTGACAACCTCATTTTTGTCTGTAATGAACCACAGCTGTCCTGTTGTCTGCCTCCTGAGAGAGGGCTGCACACATCCCCAGTTGAGGAGCATCATCACATGTGCCTAAGCTGTGCTCAAGGACTTGAGGGATGCTTTGGTGAGCATATTTCCTCCATGGAAGATACTTTTTTTGGAGTGGGCTGGGAAGCCACAAAATGCAGATACATGCCAGCTGATGATGGCACATCCCTTGACCTGCTTTCCGCCGACATGTGAAAACCATCCTTCCTCATTCCTTCACTTCTGTGCACAGGGGTAGGCTTGGCCTAGGGGCTGGTCCCCATGTGTGTGGTGGGAAGAACTGCTGGGTGCTTTGGGGCAGTTTGGTTTAATCTCTTCTGCCAAAAACAAGCTCAAGGGAGTCTGAGGAGATAAATGAGTGCCAGGCTTGCCTAATGACTGCACTGCCAGGGAATAACATGCTAAAAATCCTCAGGCTAGGAGAACCAAGGGGCATTTTGGTAGATGCTCTGAAGTGCTCCAGGGGCAAATCTAGGACCACCAGTTGAACAGCAGGCTCAGCACTCCAAAATACAGCCTCAACATGCTCTTTTCAGGCAGCCCATAAATCTCTTGCGTCCTCACCGGGCTCTGCAAGGGACCAGACCAAAACACAGGAAAAGAGGCTGCTGCATGTAGCCTCCCTTCCCGTCTCCTCATGGCTTTGTTGGGAAAGAGTGGTGGTGGTGCTCTCCCTGCCACAGCTGAGCCTCCAGTTGTGTGGGCAGGTGTGGTGATTGCACACCTGCCACCGTCCCTGGAGACCACGTTTGTTCCCTGTAGCATCTGTTCGGGAGGAATTGGCTCCTGCCACAGAAAGGGGCTTCATAAGTGGGGGGCAAAGGGCCATTATGTCTCTGCCATCTCCCCTCCAAAGAAGCAGAGATCTCAGAAGCAACACCAAACACTTCCAGGGAACTTAATCCTCTACTCACATACTGCACAGGGGATGGTGACAGGACCAAGCCCTGCTAGGAAGGCTAGGATAAGAAGTTGCTTACATGCCCTGAGGAGAAACTCCTTTCCCTTTTCCAGGTGACAGGTTTATGACATGTGGCTGAAGGATGCTCAGTTTCTCAGAAGTCACAAACATCCCTCAGTGCCAACAGCTGCCAAATTATGTGTACTCTTTCCATATATACATGTGACTGCATAGGCAGTCATGCATATATATGTGCATATATATGCAGATTTACATGCGTGCACATATGCATGTGTGTGGCACATGCACCCAAAGCTTTTATCAGGGAACGGGGTCTGACTCAGTGGCACAGAGATGTCATGGCACATGTTCCCCACTATCCCTGGCTCCCTCCCTCCCCCCTGGGAGCTTTAGGGGGTTCTCACCCAGTGTGGGGGTTCAGGGGCTCAGCAGCACTGCCTTTGGCACCAGCTGCTTCCCATGGTGCTGCTCTGAGTCAGCACAGGTAGCAGATGATTCATCTCTTGCATCAGTATGATGCTCATCTGCACTGTCTCAGGTTAGATGTGTTTTTTTCTATATTTTTCTTTTTTTTTAATGGCAAGATGATTAATCTCCTTGTGCTAGTACTTCAAAAGCTTCAGTCCCAGGGGCACTGTGTTATGTGGTTGGTCTTGTAAAGAAAACTGCTACCACTTCCCTTTCTCTGTGCTAAGCCGCTGTCTGGGTTTTTGCATTTTTCTCCTTCCTTTCATGTTAACTTATGGTTGGCTTTTTGTAGCATCCAGATAGCATTAGCTATCCAGGAGTGATAATTTTCCCTTCCACCTCATGCCTAATAATTTAGGAGGGCAGTGATTACCACAGCATCCTCCAGTCTTACTCCTGCAGGACTTGGTCTAAAGGTGGTGAAATGGTTTGGCTGAAAATGTCTTACACTACCAGAAAAGTCTCCCCAGCTGCCTCTCCCTGGACTGAGTGGGCATGTCCCTCTTGAAGGAAACCAGAATGCTCACCCAGTGTAGAAAAATACATATTCAGCTTTTAGCAGCACAGAGGTGAAACCCCTTAATTTGCCAGCAATGTTTAATATGAGTCCTCAGTTGTAATTGCTGGCTCCTGAAGTGGAGAGAAAGAGCTGCTGGAAGTGATGAGAGTGGGGGGCACAAGGGCTCTAAATTGGGTGTTAGCAAGCACCAGCTGGAGATGGACAAGAGAACATCAAAGAGCTATGAGGTTGGTCCAGACAGCGAGAGAACTTTCAAAGTATAGATATATCTATGTAGAGGAAGGAAATACCCTTTCTCCCAGGAAGAAAATATTCCCATGGTTGTGGAAAAGCGGGACAGTGAAGGATAAGGGGGAAGGTCCTGTCTGTGGCATGGATGCAGCAGAGACCATGTGGGTTTCTGGGTTTGATTTTGATTTTAGTGTTCCTTGAAAAATAGTAATAGTTTCTCAGAATAATCTGGCAGGTGTGAAATATGTCCTCACCATGGATATGTTTTCACTGCTTGTGGTATTCCCTCTGAAGTGGGCTGTAAAAAGCCTGCCTTTCTAATTGAATTTGTGTGTAGATGGAGGAGGTATAATCTAAGATAATTAATGCTAATTAATTATTGCATGGTCAAATGAGCAGGAAATGCATATAGAAGCTTGAAAAAAATTAATTATATGAAAATAGGATAATTGCTTGTGTGTTCAGATACACATTTATCTGAGCAAGCATATACTCAGCATTTTAAAAAGGGTAACTGTAGGACAAAAAAAAAAAAAAGCTGTGAAGAGAACACATTTCCTAAAGGACTCCCTGTTGCATATTAAGAAAACCCCAAAGCTAGCAAAAAATAGATGAAGTTAAGAAGAGGTTAATTTCAGTCTCATTTGCTTTTGAAAGGGAAAACATTGACATCACAGAGCCTATGGCTCTCTCACCATACAAATACACCTGGCCTCTGAATGTAGCCATTGTTTAAAAAAAACAAAACAGAAAAGGCTAAATTTTGATAATTTGTCTCATAGTGTGCAGCACTTGTAAGGAGCTGCAGTGAAGCTGGAGAAAGCAGGGTGAGTGGCTGGGTACCATTGGATGGGAGAGTGCAGAGGCAAACTGATGGCTTTTCCATCTGCCACAACTTGGCCCAAATACCCATTACAGCTGCTGCAGACAGAAGCTGGTTTCCTTACAAATACAAAAATACTTGCTTAGAAAGTCTCCAGAGCTACGAGGATCCAGATTTTCTTCCCATATGTTTTTTTCCCTGTCAGCTCCTTGATTGTGGTGCATGATGAAATGCTCCTCCTCAGCAGCCAAGGCTGGGCTCAGAGCTGGTGGAGGCAGGAGGAGATGGTGGCTGCAGCCTGGCAAACTGGGGTTCCTTAAAGGGACCTGTGGGGTTCACCTCCCTCTCTGCACAGGCTCCTGTGCTTAGGTGGTACAGCGCTGTGTTGCTAAGCAGGTGCATCACCTCTGGGGTTACTGGTGGGATGTGTGGGATAGTTTATGATGGAAAATCTGTCCAGGGAGCATGAGAGGGACTGCTGGGAGAGAGAGATTCAAAACACAAACCTTTATAGCCAAAATTTCTTACTTTCTTCCTCCTCCTTGTCCAAGGATTCTGATTTTAGATGGTTTATTGAAAAAGCAAGCTGCCAAAGGCTTGCAAAAAGTTGCTTGGTGGGAGACCTAATTTTTTCCCGGAAGTGTGTTTGATTCAGAAATTCATCCTAACCCTCGTCTGAAGACTTGCAGTGCCCAGACATGTGTTTGTCTGCTTACACCTTTCTTCTGGGAAGAAAGTGGTAGGAAGATGACCAGAGCTTGGACTTTTCTCCATGGAAGAGCACCACAGTTTGCTGTCGGTGCACCAATAGTACCAATTTTCTATCATCTTTGGAGAAAAAGAAAGAAAGAGGGAGGAGCTGTCCTTGGAAATGGCTCAGCATTTTCTGGGACCTGCTCTTGTCCAGAGGGCTGGAGGAGGAGCTCAGTGCTGCACCTAAAGGCACAGTCAAGTCCTCAAAAATATCTAACAGTTATATTCTCGTCTCTAAAAGGCTGCAGCAACACTGGTTCAGAATTCATTGAATATTTTGTTCAGGCACAGGCATCAGGTTGGCTGCCAGGAAGTGGGTGGATGAAAGTGTGAGGGGGAGTGTGCGATTTGTATTAAATTAGAAATAATCAGTTAAGCCAATAGTGGTTCCAGGGAGCCCCAGCAGACCATTTCCAGTAATTGATTTTTTTGGGAGCCCTGTGGATAGAGCTTTTCTTTTTTTATAATAGATATATCCCCTGATGATTAACTAAGTAATTCCTCTAGCAATTACATCCTCTCTGAAATGACAGTTTTATGGCTTAGAAGTTACTGGGAGCTGCTCTGATCACCAAGCCTGCGCAGTTTACGCCCCTGGGGCAGTCCCACCTCATCCCTCCAACATCCCCATCCTTTCAGCTTTGTCTGTCTCCACAGCTTGAGCCCCATGCTCTGCGTTGCCCACTTGCACATGAGACCCTCCTGCCAACACTGTAAATGTGACCTAGAGATGGCAAACAGCTTCCACCTGTCCCTCCCAACAGGCCCTGGCACAAAGGCTGGTCTCTTGTTGGGCACTGAAGCCTGGGGGGCTGGAAGGGAGGTGTTGGAAGATGCAGGGGTGCAGGAATTGGGGCACAGGTGTCCCGTTTCTCATCTGGAACCTCAGCATTTGGTGACACTAGGAATGCAGCGGTGCTGGGCAGTAGCTCAGGCAGGAGAGACTTGTCCTGCAGCAGCCATAGGGTGGTGAGAGTTTGCAGTTGGAGGTGTGACTGCTCATGGAGGAAGGGTCTCCATCTACGTGTGGGGTCAAACGTGGCACAGATTGTCTGGATGTCAGTGTTGTCCACTGAGATGCATTTTGGGCATACCTAGGACATAATAGACACATTTCTGGTATTCTATTATATTGTATTTTAAATTGCCTCTTCAACTGTAATAGTAGGGCATCGTTGACCACTTTCACCTTTGAGTGGGAGCTGCACAGGCACACCTTTTCCCAGAAGAAAGCTGTAAACTTGAGGGCGTGTGATGGAGACAAGTCCCTATGGCTACTGGCCAACAGCGAATGATTACAAACCAGCAGGGCACTCACTTCCTTCAGCTTCATATAAACCGGATAATTATCCTTTGGCTTCGGTATCATCAGTGCAGTGTTGGCTTGTCAAGTTGGCAGGAGCCGGTTCAGTCTAAGGAACAGGAAGTTTCCTCTGTGAATACTTAAAACTTTAATAATTATTTATTGAATAAGTAGGATGAGAGCCAGGACATAGCAGAAATGTGAGGAGTTTCCCAGGTGACTTTACAAAGTCTTTGAGATACTAGCAGGTCCAGCTCTAAAGTTAATAAAAGGAAAGAAAATCCTCTCTAAAGAGCTTTTGGCTATTCTTCTTGCTCTCTTTTCCTCCCTTATTTATCTGGCCAAATCTCTTCAATCTGCCTTTATTTAGTGAAGTTGAGGAAACTTTTTTTTTTTTTATAAACCAAGTTCTTCCTGAGTGATCTTGGAGGAAAAGATAGAAGAAGAGAATACAAATCACGGCACCATATTTATTTCTGACAATGGGAGCTGTTGCTGCTAGTCCCGAGACAAACAGATAAGTCCAGTAATTATAGATAAGTGCTTTTGTTTGATCTGTATAACAGTTTCTGCATTTGCAGGTAATTTCCCTTAGGCATTCACAGGCAGGTGGGAAGCTCTTCTATACAGTCTATATTTTAATCTATTTTCAATTGACTTGTTTATGAGCAAACTTTCTTCCATTTTTAGGACTAAGCCTTTTCCTGAGACTGTATATGAACTGAGTTGTGACAGGTTTTTAATATTATACTTTCTGACTTCTGCCCTTTCCTCCAAGTAAGTCAGCAAGTAAAATAAAATACCCAGTTGCTTCACACTTGATTTTTCTAGTAGAGAGAACTTCAAAATGCCCTGGCATGTTGCAAGGCCACCTTACAATACAGAAGCCAAAATCCCAGGCGAAGATTTGTCCTAAGCCTGCTAGAAGTTATGAAAACTTCTCCAGAGAAGTGAGAGTAGTGTGTGAGTAACTCAAAGCATTCATTTTCCTAGCCTTCAGATTCCTCTGAAAGCCCACTGGGATGTTTTCCAGAGGTATGAACAGACACAGAGGCGCTTTCCTAAATCCCATTCGCAAGCACACATGCAGTCAGAGCTTCAGGGCTGCTTGCAGACACACTGTCCTGGCCAGGAGGTTTGAAAGCGGACATGAGCTGAAGCCAGCTCCATAAAGGAGTGATAAAGCCAAGCATTTGCTATCCCATCTTCAGCTTCCTGAAACAAAGCCAAAGTGAGGGGGCAGGCTGGGCCGTTAGCAGGATGGCTCATGCAGGTGTTTAGAAAGTGCTTGTCTGTCTGAAATCGCCCCACTCTGTTGGTGGCTTTAGGTGATTGTGAGAAGTTTCTGCTAAGGAAGGGTGTATTTTTTGATGTCTGAAGTGAATGCAGTATTAGGTTGATTATTGGTTTGACAGGCAATTGTTCTTTTAGTGGTGGAAGAGCAGCACTTTGAGAAAACCTAAAGCAAACTAGGTATGTTGAGTTCTGAATCTTGCTCCTCCTCCTCCTCTCCACTCCCAAGTCCCAAGAGCAGTAGCCTTGATCCAGTACAACAGCATTCTCCACTCCTACTTTGAGGCTTAGTTTGACCCTAACAGTAACCCCAAAAGGAGTGGTCAGTGGATCTGGCAGAAGAAGAGAGTAGGTAGGTGGCTTCCTTTTGGGGTTTTTTGCATCCAGCTGAATGCTGATGCTGGATGGATGGAATAACAGTGCAGAAAAGCAATGAGAGTGTGGCCAAAGAATCATAGAATGGTTTGTGTTGGAAGTAAACGTGAAAATCTCAGAGTTCCAACCCTTCTCTCTGCCATGGGCAGAGATACCTTCCAGGCTGCTCAACACCCTGTCTACCTTGAACACGAACACTTCCAGGGATGGGGAAGAAATTTGCTTGCTCTGAGCAATACCTTGTGGTCTTTTGGCAGCTGTCTCCAAAATCGTCCTTTGGCAGCGCAACACCTCTTGTGGTCAAAAGAATCATCTCCCTTGGTAGCACTGTGACCAAAAGCCACATCTGAATGGATTCCAGCTCAGCTTCTTGCAATGAAGCTTCAAGCATGTTCCAATTAAGTTTCTAGAGCCTGATGAACCCTAGAGTTTCTTAAGGATCTTGTCTGTTTCTGAATTACTGCCACCACCTTAATGAAAAGGCTGATGTTGAACCACATAAAGAAATGTCAGTATAAGGCAAATGGAGAATGAGACTCCCATTTTGGACCAAGGAATATCTAATGGGCTCATGTTGGGTAGTGTGATTGTGCCTGTCAGTGAGGGAGCACGGGTGTTTAATTGTGGGCTATGTTAGTGTCAGCTAGGTGTAAAGGGAATGAGTGTCTAATATTTGACACAGTCCTCTATCAGTCATGGTAGATTAAATAACAAGACATACATTAACTCATTTAATAATTAGCTACCATCATATCAACTTGATAAAAGAGTACTATTAAGTTAGCCTGACATTGTGTTAATACAGTCTTTAATTTTTAACACAGAAGATTAAGATAAAGTGACTGTCAAGGATTGCATTGCAACACCTTTTTCAGCAATGTTGGGGTAAATATCTTTTGACAGCATTTGACATGTTACCCCCCCATGTCTGGTATTTTTCTGAAACTTTGTATTTGTATTAATTGTTACCTTGCCTCCCTTTCCTTTGGGAAAGAGCAGACTTGGAATGGGCACCTGTCACGACAGAGCCAGTTTCAGGGGAGGAAATGTGAGGATGCGGTGCAGAGTGGTGACCATCCCATGCCGGGAACCACAGAGAAGAAGAATGGATGAAGGACCTGGCTCAGGTCTGTTGTGGGGTTTTCCCATTCTACTCAAGGTCTCCCTCACCTCTCTTTGCATTATTTATCTGTGTAAAAATAGTAATATTGATATTTTTTCCCCATGTCACATTTGGTATGTCACTGCTAGCATTGCCGTACTTCATGTGGGGTTAACCACATTTCCTGGGGTGGTTTGGAAGGTAGTGAGAACACAAGAGCTGCTGTCCTGTGTGTGCATTTCTGCTGACCACATGGAAAGTATGGGTTTGTGCTAATGTGGCAAAAAAGCAATGTGTGGTTTGTGAGTGACTTAAGCTGGTTACACCTAGCAGATACCTTCGTCATAGTGAAATCGAGTAGGAAGTCTGATGAGAAGCAATCATTTGGGTTACGATCATGCCATATAAATTTGCTGTGTGTATATTTTGTCTTTTATTTTGCTCCATTGGTGCTGGAGGGTTTTGTGCTAGCAGTGCTTTTCTGAGCCCTTCAGGTAGCATCCTCTGACAGGATTTTTGATCCCTTGCCTTCACTTCTGGATTTAAAAGCCCTGCAGGGGAAGCCTGCTGGTGGGAATCACATGCCCAGGAATAGGTAGGGTGTAGTAGCTTCTGGCTCTGCTTTGTCTTGTGGCCAAAGCACTGATGGGCACCCAGGGGAAAGCCCACTGTGGTGGGGTTTTCCAGCAAAACTTCCCCATTAATGTCATAATGGTGCTGGAGGGATTTCTTTTGTAGGAGCTCATCTAAACCTCTTTCAAACCTATGTAAGCTTCCAGTACCCAAGAGACTGTGCTGCCAGGATTGGCCAACCACTGTGCAGAAGAGTTTCTTTCCCATCTCCAGCACACTGCCTGTTAGTTGTTTTCCATTCCTGCTTAGCTCCTATGTTAAAGTGAGTGTGACCAATCCATGTCTGTTGATGCATGACAGCTCATTGCCTTTGCTATGTCACTGGGCAAGCCATTGCATACTAATGTGAAGGTTTTGGGGGGTTAATTTCAGTTTAAATTCAGAAACTAGAAATTTTTTTTTTCCTGGTGAAAAACTGATAGAAGATGAGTATTTGGTCTGCAAATAGGTATTGACTAATTTGAATATTAATTTCTGTGTTTATTGCTGACATGAAAGACTAAGTGGCCACACCATAGAGGGGTTAGAGAGATTTTTATTAAAGGGACTTGAATACTGATATACCCATGCATTCCTTGTTAAACACCACAGTAATGCCAGTGGCTGGTATTAAAAAGTAATGGTGGGCTCAAAAAAAAAAGAGATGCCAGGTGAAAATCATAAGAAGGAAAGGAATATACACTCATAAACATCTATGGAGAGGCCATTTTAGTTCTTATTTACCCTTTGGCTTTTGAGCTGCTGTTTGTGTTGGTAAGCTATTTTCCTACACCCATGCTGTATCAATATTTTTTTATTACATGGAAAATGAGGTGCACATGATATTACTCAGTTGAAGGGCCAAGGCATTAAGAAAAGTAAATATGACAAGATTCTTGATAAAATCATGGGAGATGGCAAGCTATTGTAGCTGCTTAAACTGTCTTTACTGGTGAAACATGTTGAATAGTCAGTTGGGAGTGGGTACAGGTAATGATTCTGAAAAATCACATTAACAGTGCTCATTGAGAAAAATGAGCTCTTGATGGGAGGTGCTAATTGTTATTAATTAAAAAACTTACAGATGATATGATTAGTATTGACCCACAATATTAAAACAGTAAATTACTTACAGTGTGGGCAAGACTACAATATGGGAAATTGAATAAGTTAATAAATCAAAATTAATGGGTGTCTGGAACAATTATAGCCATTAGTGGAACTATGGTCACTTTAAATATGTAAAGAGAAGTTAATAAAAGCTAATAGTGTTGCCCTGATAAGGGGCTTCTTGGACCAAAACAGAGATACAGACTACTCTGGATTCCATGTAATAGGGGTATCAAATAAGGGGTCACCTGTGTGGTGACCACAGGAGAGGCTTTTCTTCCCTGTAGCTTCTTTAAGTGGCTCAGAGAAACAGTTAAAGCTGTATGCAGTATACACCTCTCCAGCGAAGCCAATGAAAATTAATGACTGAAAATATCTCTCAAGACCAGGCTTTGATGTGAAGTCCTCCCAGAGATTTGCAAAAAATAAATTGCACTTAATTTAATAAGCGCAAATCCTGCTCTACACTCATAAGGGCTTTTTAAAGTGCTCTGAAACTTGGAGAATCTCTAAGGGTTTAGAAGAAAAACTACTGCTGCTGGGACACTGGGCTGCTAGTGATTCATGTTGCTTTTGCTTTCTCACCAGGCTGTGTTGGCACAGCTGCTTTATTCCAGTTTGGAGCTGGGGCCTCAGTCCCTAAACCTTCTCTCACCCTGCTGAGTCCAATGGTGACACCTTCACTGGCTGGAGTGGCATGACATGCTTGGTCTCAGACTGTGGAATCTCACGTATCCCTGTGAGGTTCCTGTTGTGGAAGGGAGACGGGCTTGTGGGATGAACTCTTTCTACCACCGAGGGCAGAGGACCTTGTGCTCAAAGATGATCTTTCCCTTCAACATGAAGCTGTGGGTCCTGGGCCCCTCTGGAATTCATGTCCACTGGCTTCTGGCCTGAGGTGTTGTGAGGACAAATAGGGCTAGTTTTGTGGAGAGAGGGACAGGAACATGCTCCGAACATACATCAGGGCAAAGGAGGCAGCTTGCTATGGATCTGCTCTCCCGTGTATGTGTTCACTTATGTGGAAACGCAGTGAAGCCTTGACACCCAATCACCAGGAAACTGAATGTCTCCAGCCAGCGTTGTACTCTGTTGCTGAGGCAGATTTAATCAACAGGAACCAGTGCTGGAGGGCAGTGACAGATAAGCAGAGAAATTAGTCCCACAGTCATTGTAATTAAAAACATCTGGGTGATGTCAGCCTCCCTAAAAGGCCATTTTCATGAAGAGTTTGTGAGTACTCCTAAACCTCTCATACTAATTGGCAAGAGCAAGCCTGTGCATTACCTGCCACCCTTTTTTTTGTGTCCCCCTGTGTTCATGTGTGCATGTTTGTGCAATATCTATTGGTTTAGATATTCCCACAAATAAAATTTCCCATTTTTCAATGTTGGCAAACCAATGCCACTTAGGAATTTAGAAGGACAAATTGATGGCCGGACTTCTCAGCAGATGGAAATGTTTAACAAATTTCTACATCCGCTGGAAAGACTTCCACAGATGTATCTTACCCGGAGACTTCAGCCAAGTCTTTATTTGTACATGGGGAAATGTTCTTTTTTTATATGAGAGTTTTCTTTTCACTGACACCAAGCAGTAACAAAGAAGCAGTACCACTCACCCCCACCTCCAAGGCAACAGAGTTGGCTCTGGTGGATGCAATTCAGATGGAAAATGGACAGAGTTCACCTCTCCTTCCTGGGATGTATGGCAAGGCTTTCAATATCCGTGGCCTTCAATCAAGGAATATGTCCTTTGCCTTATTATTAAATAGGGAGAAGACAAATGGGTTTATTCAGGCCAGCACTGGAGTAGGAGTTTTCCCCTGAGACATTGGGAGAGTTGAGCTGAGTGCTGGGCATGGGTAGGGATGTCAAGCTGGGTGCTGGTCTGGTTTTCTCCAGCATGGGAAAATGAGGCCACAGAAGAGGAGTGGATGGGGACACTCTCATCAAGGCACTGCAGTGCAAGGAAGCAGGGCTGACTGCAGACAGGCACCTGTTCTGCCTTTCTGGGGATGGGCACCTTAGGGACATGCAGAGGATTTCCCTGCCAATGAAATCAGCCAGGGCAGGTACAGCCACAGGATGTTTTCCCTTTTCCAAGATCAGTAATGCTTTTTGATGAGGCAGGACTAATATGCTTAATGTTGGAAAGGGACTGTTTTTTTTTATTGCTCTGTTTAATTGACAGCTGGCTGGGATTTTTATTGTTTGTAGGACATGCTTTACCCCAGCTAAACCTCACATCTTATTGGCTTAGTTTACAGTCTGAGCAAGAGTCATCCTCAATAATGTTAGCATGAGACTGTCAAGTAGAAGAGAACTCAGGCCTTTTTCAGATGCTGTCCTTGTTATTTAGTGGAATCCAAAACAGGGGAATGGATGCTTCAATGCAGACTTGCTGCTGCTGCAAAGACTGGTGTGAGAAGGGGCAGTGAGGGTCACCGAGAGCTGTTGCAAGACATGCCATGCAGTGGAGTGTCACTGACATCTCCATTAATGAGCTGCTGCAGGAAATTGTAATTGCACTAAAATTAACTTGGGGCATTATTTAAGCCTTTTATCAGACTGATCGAATCTGCTTTTGCAGGTGTTTTTAACATAACCATAGTTGGGGTATTTTTGCATGCTACAAAACTCACTTAAACTCTGTGAGCATGTTATGTTAGAGATTGAGTTTTCTCTGTGTAAGCATCTCCCTGGAGCAGAGAGGGCTTGCCTTGTCTTTCCTGTACAGAAAAGTGGAGTTTTTGTTTTTTTTTTTTTGATGAGGCCACTATAATACATTCCAAGCTCGTTGTGACTTTATGGCTCCCTGTGGCAGAGAGCCTCATCCCTTAGTCCCACACCTTCAGGAGCCGCCTCTAACAGGGCTGCTGTGTGCATCAGGCCGGTTATTCTGGCGCTGGCTCGCAGAGGTGCGGAGCTCTGATTTCCCACAGGCCCTGGCGGGATCCTCTGCAGCTCTGGAACACGCCCGTGGGCTGAGCACACCACAGCAATGTGTGAGAAAAACCAGCAGCTGCTTTTGTAGGTGTTCCAAACAAAAGGGAAGGAAAAAAGACACATTCTCTGACCTCTTTGCTGCAATGTGCTCACCATATTATTTCTCCTGGCCCACAGGAGGTCATGTTTTCTAAAGTGCTGTCCCAGTAGTCAGGGCTATTTTGAAGACACCTTTCTGTTATTTTTTTTCTCTGCCACGTAGTCTCCTGAAAATAACTTTCTGCTAAATAGAAAGTAAGTTTTCCTAAAGAGATTTGTGTTGTAGAGGTATGTACAGAATGAAACCCTGCCATGCATTCAGAATTCCTAACTCAGTTTGTATTAAAGTGTGTCATCAACCCCATGAGATGGCTGGGCTGCATCCGGGCAAGGTCAGACATGCTGTCTTTGAACCAAGCTTCAAGACAAGTCATGTGGTGGAAAAGTCCTCCCAAGCAAAAAAAGCCAGAGGGAGGCTTGTTGGCAGCACTGCTGCCTTGTCCTGAGCTTCCTTCCCTTGCAGCCCCCAAAAGCTTCCTCTGCGGAGGTGATGAGAGTGTCCTGCCAGAAATGCTGCATTGCTGGGATGGAGTAGAGTTATCATCTGCCCTGCCCTCCCGGAGCTAATGTGTGTCCCCAGGCTGACTGTAGTGCATTCTAAAGAAACTTAAGGATGCCAAAGGATGCCCATAGGATAGGCTGGGGGAGCTTGTCCAGCTGCATTTGTTGCTGCTCTACCTCTCAAGATGATGAGACGTGCAGGCCCTAACTTCTGTCCAGCTTTAAAGCCTCGTAAAACATAATAGACCAGATCAAAGGCCTCTGCAGCTTAATACCCACTTCTCTCCTTCCCTCCTAGCCTTTTGCTAAGGCAGTGCTGGGAGTAGAAACCTCCTGAACCAACAGGTTGAGAACAAAATCACCTGTTTTCACAGGGAATGATTTGTGCTTCAAAAAAAAAAAAAAAAAAAAAAAAAAAAAAAAAAAAAAAGAGAAAGTAAAAAGCCTGAGACCAACAATTTGCTGAGTACCACAGCCTACTAGTTACTAGGCATGTACAAACCTGAGGGAATGGCTGTTCCCACAGCCTCATGCTCAGCTGGAAGTGGCAGGGGAGGTGGTGATGCTTTTTCTGCCCTTTGCATCTCTCATCAGCCTCAGCCCTCCTTGCTCCAGCAGTGAGAACTGGTGGTAGCTGCTCCACTGGTATCTGGGATCTGCCATTCCTAACAGCAAAGCACCACGGGCACTGGTGGTGCTGCGCTGGGAGAAGAGATGACACTGCCCCTTCTTGTCACTTAGATTAACTAGAAGAGTCTGTGCTGGTGCAAGGAGGCAGGGGATCCCTAACAGAGGTATTTTTGGGTGAAGTCTGTCTTTACCCTATGGTGTAGCTCCTGGGAGTGAAATCTATTTCACACCTTACTCTTTCCCTGTTCCCATGCCCCAAAATGTTATTTCTGAACAACTCAGCCTTTTTACTGGGGAAGTTGATCATACCAGCTGGTGCAGGTGGCATTGGAAATTAGAAGTTTTAAACTTTGGAATGTCACCAGTATTTCCAATTTTCTTGTCATGCTGGGCTGCACTGAAAACAGTAAGTGAAACTTCTAATAATTACCTGATTCTTCCTGAAAACAAAGGCACGGGGCAACTTAGTCCTTGTCACTTGCAATGGAAGGTGACAGATTATCAGCAGCAGAATGACATTAGGATTTATGGAATGGCTTGCTCTATAGCAAGTGGGTGAATGTAGTGTGCTGCTTCCCCTGAATATTAATTCCCAATTTAAAAGTGACTTTGCATCAGCCATTCTGGGGTAGTTGGTGTCTCTGGAGATGATTACTCTCTTAGGGGTACTGGCTAATTTGTTTGTCTTGAATTTTTTAAAAGCAAAGGTCCCTTGCAGTGTGTTTTCCAAGTGAAATGTTGTTTTTTTACAGACATGGGAGCAGTGAACACTGCCCCGTGGGGTCCTTTCCCCCAGTCTGCCTCAAGAACAAATCTTCCAAATGCTGGGGAGGTGGAGAAGGTTTTTTACCATGGTAGTGAAGGGAACTGAGGGTGGGCCAAATTATGGCTTCTACTATCTTTCTGAATTTGGAAGGAGATATTCTTGATATCAGGCATTTTATAGCATGCCTCAAACTTCCTCTGATTTTTTTTTCTAATTTCATGCAAAAAAGTTGCAAAAAAGCAGCTCCATCCATATTTCCAGAAAAGCTGGAAATGTTTAAAAGCTAGAGATGCTGACCATCCTTGGGAGCCCCTCCTGGCTCCTTTCCCTGCTTCCAACAGCTGCCTGGCAGGCAGTGACAGCTCTGCCAGCCACTGGGAATACATGTGCTCTAAACATTTCTGAGCTGCTGTTTAGATCGTTAAGAGCTTGTTTGCATTAGGAGAGGGGAAAAGGGGCCATGCAGTGAACAAAAAAAGCTCCTGCATATCTTCTAGTGTTCTCCAGCTTCAGGAGAACTGGTTACAGAAAACCTTGTGTGCCTAAAAGCACGGGGGAGCAGCTGCTGTGGTGCCTGGGACATGAAAGGGCTCTACAGGAGTTGCCAGCCCTGCCAGCATCTCTCCTTGAGCTGGTCCTACCCCTGCCTACTGTGAGGCCAATGTGGGACCCAGAAGGAAGGATGCATGGAAAGGCAGCTCAGCAACACCCCCCAGTGCATTTTTCTTGGGGTATCAGTGTAGGTTGGTTATTTGGGTCAAAAATTTTTTTCTGTAAAACATTTACTGCATTAATAAAAAATGTTTCACAGGGCTCTGCTTTTAAAAGAAAAGCCAAAGTAAGTTTGCAGGGTGTTGCCAGCCCTACCCACTCAACTACTTTTAGCTTTGAAAGACCTTATCAAGTTGAACACAACTGACAGGTCATATTTCGAGGAAGTGAGCCAAAAACGTTTTCACTATTTATTTGGGTAAATTCAAGTGCTGAACAGTTTAACCCCAATGCACCCTCTTCATCTGCTACCTACATGTATTTTAAAATTGGTTTTGTAAAGGAAAAATGTACCTTGACTATTTATGCCCTGAAACATAAGTGTGTGTTTTCTGCAGTGTTATAAATATGTGGATGATCATTTAGTAAAAGGTAACCGGGGGAGGGGGGGGCAAAGGGGAAGAAAACCCCCAAAGATGATTTCCATCAGTGCTTCCAGGCTTCACTTCCACTGTTATGCAATTAAATCCAATTTAGTTGATGTATTATTACCCAAAATGGAAAGACTGAAGGTCTCTATCTCTTTCCATTATTATGAGTATGATGAAAGTACCACAGGACCCCATCCCTGATAGGGACCGCTATTGTCTGAGACACAAAGCTGAGTAATAAACACAGTCCCCAGGGGAGATTCTCAGCTGGTGTAAATTATCACAGCAATTAATGTGCTATTTTGAAGTATGACAATTTACAACAGATGATAATCTTCCTCCTGGCCAGGAAGAATTACTGATTTGAGCACACGATTCTATAAAGCCAGCTACAATTGCAAACTGCCCTGATTTACATGCTCGGCTGAAAACTACCATCACTGTCACGTTCCTCTGAATTAAGAGGATTAAGTGCAACATTTAGGTTCTCCCTCTTCATTACAACAGACACCCATAGAGCACCCACCTTCCAGGTGCAGACAGCAGTTTTTAGGCATTGCTCTTCTGGTGGAGAGTTGTCTCAGCCTCATGAAAGCAGCCTGGACTTGCCCTGTAAACCTCATCCTGCCTGTGCTGTCTTCCAGCCTGCTGTTATCGAGATGTTTGTTGCTCTAAAGGTGGGGAGTTTTATAGTTGCTGCCTTTAGGAGTCTCTGAAACGATCTTTGGAAATTATATGGGAATGCAGGCTTTGAAAAGTAAAACAGCAGGTAAAGGTGGTGTATTTCTGCAGCTGTGTTGTGGTCTGAAGGATAAGCAACGATGAGGTTAGTGAGAAACCCTTGCAGGGTCCCTTCCTTGCCACAGCAGCTACCAGCACTGGCTTTTTTTTGCTTTACAGGCTATACTCAGCCAACACCTTTGAGTACGTGAGTATTTATCTGCTATTACTTTTGTTACCCTGTTTGGGCCTTGGTGTACATAGGATACGAACATCACAGAATAAGCTGAAGTGACCCACAGGGATTATTGATTCCAGCTCCTGCCTCTGCACTGGAACATCCCCAAGGGTCACACCATGGGCCTGAGTGTGTGTCCAAATGCTTCTTAAACAGTCTCCATGCTGTCTGACCACCCTGGGGAGCCTGTTCTGGTGCCCAACCACCCTCTGGGTGAAGAACCTTTTTGTAATATCTAACCATGATCTCTGCCATGGCTGAAATACTTCTGTCTCTCCAGAAGACTTGTTAGGAGCCCTGATTTTTTTTTAAAGCGATACATACAAACTTCCACAACATCTAAACCAGAAATTTTAGAGTCGACTGTGTGATTAAACCAATCTCAAGCAAGGTTATTTTTTAATTTCCTTTTACTTTGTGGAGGTTGGATGGCTATTGTTTCTTCTGTACACATTTATTTTTAAACTTATGAATTATACTGAAAACTAATAAGAGTGAGGACTCCTCAGATGTACTTTATACCTAGCACAAACACATACTAGATGGAATCCTGTCTTGGTTTGCTTTTTTTTAGCTTGCAGATGTTCCAGATGCCAGTGCTGTTACATGTGCCCAATGAAAACAGGATTTCTTTATCTGGTTAAGCACTTCTGGATCCTGCAGGATGTAGACATTACTATTATAATAATGGTTATGGTAATTTCCAAGGTAGACAATAAATCTATCACTTAATCCATCTCTTCTAATTAGACAGCAAGCATAGCATCACTATCTGGGATAGAAGGAGTCTCAAGTGAGATCAGTGTTTAAAATCTGAAATTCAAATTATCCTTTCCTTTCTAAAGATGGGATGGGGGACACTGTTTAAAAATAACAGTGATTTATATGGTATCCTCTTGTCTTATAAAAAAAAATACAGATTCAAATTGAAAAAGCTTTAGTGGTCCTAATGGAGAAAGGTCTTGAGTTTAATCCTACCAGGCATTTTAAAACCATGTGATGATACAGTGCACAGATTTTAAGAGGCAAAATGAAATACTTAATCTTCATCAGTTTAAAAAAAGCCACTTCAGTAATACAGAAGATTATGTAACTTTGAGGAGAGGGTTTAAGTGGTTACTACAGCCTAAGAAAACCAGGATTGTGGGAGCTGGGAACAGGGCATTTGAGTGGGGGGTTTGTGTTTGAATCACTGTTGGGAGGTCAGTGCATGTGAATTCTTGACCTGACTGTGAAAGTTGAGATCCTGGCTCACCCAGGGCCCCTCTTACGCAGGAAAAGTCCAAAATGTTTGAACAACTCAAAGGAGCAGGACCAGCTGTGCATGTCCTTGTGATGCTGAAGCAAAGGCTGGAGTGGTGGCTTGGCTGGTACTGCTCCTATGGGAATGGATTGCTGGTCACAGTCTGTATTGCATTTCACTGTCCTCATTTAATCTGCTAAAAATAGTACTTCTGGAAAGGTTTTGCAGCCAATTTTACTGGTTCAAGAATCCTTTCAGGTGCTGGCTTAGAGGTCTCTTGCCCATGAACTGGAACTCTTGTTAAGAGCTCTGTGCTCCTGCCTATGGCTTCTGGATTAGGGCTGTAATTATTGCAGCACACTTGGCATCAAACCCACATGAGCTGCTTTCTCAAAAAAAGTGAGAATAAATTCCAGTTTTTACAGGAAGAAAATAAAAAAGGCAAGTCAATCAGTTTTAATTTCACCCAGTGGGAGCTTGCAGGTGGTCTGCTAGTTCTATGTTATTTTTATTCCATGAACTTTTAGTGGGATGCATTTGAACATGGGCTGTGGCTGCAGTTCATGCTTTTTCCCTCTTACTGTTTACTGCTCTAAACTTTTTCTTTCATTAGAAAAAACAAGGTGTTTCTTACACACAAATCAGAATGTTCTGAATGCCTCTGATGTAACAGCTGGTTTTGAGAACCAAAATGTTTCTATTTATGGTATTTTTAGCTGATCTGAAGCATAACAAGCAGCTTATGTCTGTGGCCCTAAACATGAGTGGCAGGGACTTGTCACTCATAAAGCCTTATCTGATGCAGAAGTTTTCCTCCATCTGGAGCTTCTCTGTTCTGCCAGTGTATATCCTACTGTGGAGAAGCTATAAGGATTGGATCATTAATTAATAGTGGTATCCTAAGGATATTGTCTTAATCCAATGCAGTAAAATAGAGCACTGATTTATTGAATTGTTTCTTTCCTCTGCCTTAAAAGACTGAAAAACACTCTCCCCTCCCAGAAAAACCTCACCCAAAAAACCAAACCCCGGAAGTATTTTATAGTGGCAAAATCTGGACATAGTGAAACTGCTGCATGGGCTGGAGGATGGGGTTGAGGGAGGAAACCCTCATTTTGTTTCCCATTCTGTCAGAAATACAGTGTGCATAAAACAGCTAAAGTAGCTTACAGAGAAAAGCTCTGCAAACAAGGCTGAAAGCAGCATTCACCCCTGCCTCAGCAACAACCCCTGGGGATGTCCTGTGTGGCCTCGCTGGCTGCGATGGACAAGTCCACTCAGGGTCAGTCTCTGCAAAAGCACTGCTTTTGGAGGAGATGTGCAGATTAATACCAGCCATGGACCTTCCCCCACCAGCCATCATTTTTTTTTTTAAATTTTAATTTAGATTGGCTTAACTCAGATCAAAATTGGGACCATTGTGCCAATAAACCCACAACCACTGTCCTGATGGGATATGAATTGGTGGCCTTTTACTTAGACCTGCTTTCATTGGTTTCATATACCAACATAATCATCTGGCATTAGCATCCAGATGAGGGTCTTAAAAAAGGAAAATTAACATGACGTATTGGAGGTGACATTCAAATACAAAGTCCCCATCATTTTCTTGACTAGAATTCTGCAATTATGAAAAAATGAGCCCATTACTTGCTGGAGGTTCTTTCAGACTGCAGGAGAGCCTTGCAGGCAGGGAGTGCAGCAATAACACAAACCAGACTTTGTGTTCCAACAGTATTTGACAGCATTAAATATAACACAGGCTCATCTAACCTTCACGTCTCCATTCAGATGACTGACAATAGCAGCAGTGTTGTTTTATTATGGATTGAAGTGTATCCTGACTGGCTTTTCTTTGCCCTTCAGAGCATGCTGGAGAGATCTAGATATCCTTTTTTGTTTTGTGTATTGAGGGAACTGAGGCGATTCTCTTAATTCCCACATCTTCCCCATGGCATGGGCAGCCAGCTGTGGGGGTTTGGCATGTTTGTAGCCCTGTCAGGGGCCAAGCCTCCCACTCCCAGTTCAAGGGCAGCACTGAGTATTTGGTGAGTGGCAAAGAGCTGTAAGGAAGGGATGGGAAATGAAGGAGCAGCAGATTGGCCACACTGGTGCTGTTTGACTCTTCACACAATCAGCAGCAGCATGGAGGGGATGCAGGGGTCTGTGGCCATGGGTTAATCTATCCTGACAGCAGAGCTGTCAAGGTATCTTTGCATAATGGGACCTAGAGATAATTTGATTTAGCACTCAGGGCCAAGCTGTGAACTTCTGGAGTGAAGGGGCTGGTAATTGAGATTATTCCCCATGGTGGGGTCAGGGTGTCTGCCTGGCCAGAAGGTAGCTGGGGTGAAATACTTGCTAAAGTCCCCTGTGCTTTCTGCTGAGCTTGGGGTAACGAGCCAGAACCCCCAGCTCCTTTCTCAGAGTGAATCTTATTTTGCACCTCCTCATCTCAAATTACTTTCTTGCCTTCCCCCCCCTCCCCCACCCCCTACAATGGTTAATCTCAAATGAATATTTTTGAGGAAAAAAAATGTATATAGAATAGTTTCTTTTTTTTTTTTTTTTAGTTGTGGTCTTATACAGCGTTTCAAACCATACTTAGGAAATAATAAAAGTTACAGAAGTCAGACTAAAAAGAAAGATGAAACACAATTATGCTAAATTGTAATTTAAAATGCAAATTTGCTGGAGAAACTATAAACCCCTAATTGCGATGTTCTCTGTTATCATTGCTTCAAAAGCTCTGTGTGCTCCCTTCCTCCCTCCGGGAAGGGCCTCAGCCGCGGCTGTGCTGCCACACTCTGACCTCTCCAGTGAAATACGGGTGACCCAAAATAAAACCAAGAGAGGAAGGGGGTGGCTGGGGCACCTAATCCCACCGGGGAGGGGGAGCAATAATTTAATGATTTACAGGGAATAAATAGTCTGTGAACATGTAGGTCTGGAGAATACCAACCTGCTGCCTGCACCTTCCAGTCTGTAATGCCAAAAATCCCCATAACTGCACTTTAAAAGAAGCTTAGCTGAGAAATTTGAAAATACTGCAGCTATTGAGATGCCTTTTCACAGAGGCTGGTAAGTGAAATTAAAAAAAAGATATATACTTAGTTGTTGAGCAAAATGTTTATAGCTCTTCAAAATTGTCCTTTGTGGCTGAAATTCCTGGTTGGACTATGTAGACCCTGATGTGCTCCACACACCACCACGCTCTCCAGGAGGGCACCTTTTGCCTCTGTTTGGGTGGCCAGAGGCAGAGGGGCCTCTCCAGTGTCCTCTCGCCTGCCTTCAAGGGCTGCCACTGCCCAGTGTTATGGTAGAGGTCCCAGTGTTTGCACATGCACCTGTGGCCATGTTCTGGTCATCAAAGATGTCCTCAAGGGCAGCACAGAAGTAATTGAACCCCATGGTCTCAGGCAGGCTGACCTCCTGTGAATATCTCCAATCACTTTCTGAAGCTGTTTGTGTTTTAAACTTTGCCTTAAGTAGACCCTGTAATTTTACCCCATGGTTTTACTCTGATTCCTTGTGTGACATTGGAGGATCTTTGCCAGGCTTTGTGCTCAGCATCTCACAGTGAATTCAGAAGAACTGTGCACTTATATCCTGTTCAGCCTTCTTGTGGCTTTTTCTGCCTGTGGTCTGTCTGACTTTCTCTTTAGTTATACTTTTTGAGATGCCCTGAGACTGATTACTGACAGGCAGTGCAGGAATTTTGGAATCTCTGATCACTATGGGAGGGGCTGACACCTCCATCTCCCTTGCACAGGGTGCCCAGGGTGGTGACAGACACTAGGAGGTCACTCTGCCTGCCACAGGACTGTGAGGTTTATTTTGCACAAGGGGAAATAGCAGTCAGATCTCCACTGAAAGGCACCAAGCATTTGGGTCCTCATAGAGTCACAGACAGGATTTGCTGGCTGTGTACTCACCATGGCTGCAGAACGTGTTTTCCTTTCCAGCCCCCCCTGTGCTTTAGAGCACTGTACTTTGCCTAGATTTTGGCAGCGCACTGAGCTGAAGCACTTACTTTGTCTTTTCAGTGGCAAGGTTCCTCAGAGGCTGGGGCACATCTGGGATGCAGGTAGGATGGATTGTCTCTCTGGTGTTTGCCAGAGCCTGAAACTGTGATGGGTCTGAGGGTGCACGAGTGGGAAGTTTTTCTTGTGCCTCTGACCCAGCAGGGTGCTAATGTGAGCAGTGGAAAATCCATTACCTTTTTAACAGTCCTAGATGGCATTTGGGAAGGAGTAGGTAAAAAAAAGGATGAAGGCAGATGTATGACACTGTTTCTGCTTGCACAAGGGGCTTGGGAGATAGTCAAATGGATTGTGCTGCTTCAGACAGTCCTGCTTTCTGTTTTTCCTTTTTGCCATTGCAGCATGAAGTAGCAGAGCCAAATCGGCCCTTTGGTGACTTGTGTTTTAGTTTAAGTCCACTTTCATTGGCAATATGGACTCAGATCCTTGCACCAAAGTGTCTGATCTGCATCCTGCTGCATCCAGGGTAAGAGCTGCAGGATGACAAGGATTTGTGGGCCCAGCTTCAGGATAGCCACATGTAGGACCTGCTGCTGCAGTGGCTCCTCATTGCTGCTTTGTTTTGCTTATAATTTCTCTGCCTTTTGCAGACTCTGGCCTGCGTTTTAGGGTTGCACCCTGCACAGCTGCTCTTCAGCCATGGGGGGCTGAGTTCCTTCTGTGATTCCCCAGCAAAGGTGTATCTGAATGTGATGAAGATTTCACAGCCTCTATGCTGGCTCTTATGGGACAGAATGGTCACAGTAAGGCATTTGGGATACTCTAAAACAGTGAGAAAAGGGTTTCTTGGCATGGTTGCTGGCCTCTCCTCTGGTCTTGCACTGGGGGACACATGTGGCACAGCCAGTCACACGCTACTTTTTTCTGCCATGGAGAGGGGACCGGGCTTTGCAGGCAGGTTGGCACGTGTGTTGCTATCCAAGCTGGTTTGGGTGAAATGGCTATTGTTTGGCACCTCCAGTGCCATTTAACTGTGTGAACAGCGTGCTGACAGGTACAGCGCCAGCTGGAAGCACACCTAAAAATGTATGCACAAGAGGCATTCATATCATCCAAGAATCAAACCCCAACTCTTAAAGGCCTGTGTTGTTTTTCCTGAGCTGGGATCTTCAGTTATTAAGGCAGCTTTATGCTGGAGATACGCATTAGATGTGGAAATTTTTGGTGTTACCACTTGTTGGTGACATTTTTGAGCTGTTTTTGCCAATGCCTTTGACTTGATCAGTGCTTTATTGATTAGTGTCCTGCATTTTCTCTGGAAATACTCATACAGTGCTACTTACCTTGTGGCCTAATGACATGTTTTAATTTGGCACATCATTAATGCTGCTACTGTTAGTGTGTCCTCAAAGCACCACAGCAGTGTCTCAAGCCCTCAGTGTGCCATGGCTGGGCAGAAAGGTGGCAGCAGCAGTAGCTGACCTAAGGACCTTAAAGCAGAAAATTAAGCTTCAAAATGAGCTTCCAAATGTTATTTCTGCCCTGAACCTTGGTTGGATGATGTGCCCATTCAAACAGAGGCAACACCCCACTCCTGAAAGCTCCTAATGGCTTTCATTCCAAGAGTCTCAGAAATCCAACCACAATGCATAAACACTAGTCCAAAAGATGTTTCTAAAGCCAAAATGTGGGTCATCCTTAGTTTGTGTTGGGTTAAGGCAGCAGGCACTTGCCTCTCATGGTAACTGCAATGTGACTTTCAAATTTTGGAGCTGGAGGTTGGCTGCTTCCACACAGTCCAGGGAGCTGCAGCCAATGGTTGTGGCTTGACAGCAGCAGAGCTGAGCAAAGATTATTTATTTCCACCGAGCAGAGCCATAATAAAAAACTTCTTGCCTCAGACAGGCACGGTGCTCACCTGGCTCCTTCTGTGCTGATGGATGAGAAAGCAAATGAGGTTTTACTTGCCTGTGGAAAAAATATTCTCAAAGAAAGCCAGCCCGAGCTCAGCTTGTTGGAAGAGCTGCCAAGGACTTTTAAAGCCATTACTGGGGGTAGGGCACTAGTGAAGTAATTATTGTCTGAACGCATACACACCGTAAAATGGGTATGTTTTCTAAATGGTCTCTTAAAGCAAAACTGAGTAGTAAGTAGGAATGCTTCCCTGCAGGCTGGCAGAAGGACACAGTTGGTATCACACATTTTAGCAGCTGGCATGTTAATGAGGCCATTTTTATTGAAATGAGCTAAATACTATTAACATTTGTGGACTCCCAACTGATTTCTGAAGCATTTATTGAACTTCAAAAACTGCCTCAAGAATCAATTAAAAATAATTTTTTAGATTTGATAGAAAGAAGACAAAAGAAAATTGTGCCATCACATTTATGTTTCTCTGAACAGATCTTACCTTTCTGTTGTTGCCTTTAAAGAGTTTCCTCTCTTTTTTCCTTTTTGGTGCTTAAAATACCACTGAAAAACATTTATTTGGAGAAGGTGGTGAGGTGATTTGTAGACAAGATTTTTGTTGCTGTGTGTTCTCTTCCACGCAGGAAGATGGTTGATATGTGGTTGAAAATGAACATGAGGCTCTGTTATACAGTGATTGCACTTGGTCATTTTTACCAGTGAATGAAAAGTGTATTAAAATAATTAATTAAAATATTTAAAGGTTTTAGAAAGGAAGAAAGCAATGAAGAGCTGTCTGGCCTAGCACTGGGAGGGATTGGAGGACAAGCAGTGCATCCCATGTGTACCTTTCACCAGGCAGATCTGGGGGAAACCCCTGAGTTTTGATATGTTTTGGAAAGCCTAGCAGTCAAGTCTGGTAGCAGTGGTGAGGAGCTGCTTGCCCTCACCAGGGCATCTGGTGGTCCAGCACACCCAAACACACCATGGCACACGCACATGAGGCCTTGTTGTCTCCCTGGCTGTTTTCCTTGGCTTTGGGAGAGCTGCAGCTCAATATTTAAAGCATTGTGACAAGCTCTAGTATCTTCAAGGCAGAGTCAATTATTTGGTGCTAAGGTGAGGGGCTTGTTGGTAAAGACAAATGTTAAGAAGAAAAATCAAGTCACATTCTTGAAAGCGACATTAATCTAAGCGGAGTGTCAGCCTGCAGATGCTGCTGGAGTCATTACCTTGAGCTGAAACAACAACCTATGCAATTTTATTTCCCTTGTTTTGTATTTTTTGTCACAGCAGGGATTCATTGCCTGAAAATATGTGTAATGTTCATCAAAGACAGTTAAAGGTTGCCCCAAGCCTTGACAGTGTGTTTAGGGTGGCAGGAGCCAGGTACAGTGTGGTGGCTGAGGACACCCCCTGAGCGATGGGCTTGGGGTGTCCTGTGCAGCTGCTTCAGATGGGGGCAAAGCCACAAAAAGGGACGACTGGCTAGTTTGGTGAAATAATCTGAGTAAGGGCTGGGCCATCATTTGGCATCCCCCCGGGGACTGCAGGGCTGTAGGTCCTTGCTGTCAGGTGTGCTTTAAGGCTGGGGCAGAAAATCTGCTCATCAGCAAGGCTCTCAGAAAAGCAGGTTTGTGCATTGAACGCTCTGGAGGGACCAACATAAAAAACTGGAGTGGGAATTTTAGTCTTTATCCCAAGCACATCTTGCCCATTTGCTGATGAGTCCAGACTGTGGCGGAAAAATCCTCTTGGCTCCATTTAGCAGCTCTGGAGGGGAAGGCAGAGCATTAGAGTATGATCTACAGTTACATACCAAAAATACAGGCTGTTAGGTCTGCATGCGGTCTGCGAGACCACAGCCTGCCACAGATGCTCAACCATGCAGCAGCTGAAATGAGCAGCACTTCTGTTTCTGTACACCCTCCAGAAAGTTGTGTCATTGCTTCTAATTTTACCTCATATCTGACCTGAAAATTGCTAACCACTAGGATGATGATTTTTTTTTTTCATTGGTTTCTTTTTAAAGAAAAAAAAAAAGACAACAAAACAATCCTTCAGAACAAGAAAAAGATCCCATTATGAAAGCACAGCCTGTGCAAAAAATAAACCAGTAGGCAAAAAAAAAAAAAAAAAAAAAAAAAAGCCTAGAAGTGGTTGGGTTTTTTTCTAATCTGACTTGAATCCTTTCCCAAACTTTAAAAATATCCTCATCTGAAGGAAGGATAACAAAACAGCATTTCACCCCAGTGCCTTTCATAGTAGACGTGTGCTTCCCCAAGCTGCCAGGCCATTGCCCAGCCCACACTTAGGTGGTGGGAGTATGACACACAAGCAAAGGAGACCAGAGCTCACCCTGAGGTGAAGAAAGGAGCTTCTCCCACCCTTAAGTGCTGGAGATGAGATGTAAGCCTGGCAGGCCAGGGCGGTGTGGAGGAAAGCATGTGAGCATCTGTGGTGCAGGCTGGAGCTGTGGCAGCAGCATGGGGAGCTGCAGGCTCATCACAGCAGCAGAGTAGCATCCCTCACCTGCCTCCTTCACCCCTCTTTGCCAATGGCATCCCTTGTGTGCTCATGCTGTCAAGGGAACAAGCTTGAAACACTCTGCATGGAGGTTTCAGGGATTTAGAGCATGGCTGACAAAGTCAGCACACTACAGCTGGAGAAATTATTCAGTGTAGATTTCTTCACTCTTCTGAGTTCACTTCTGTCATGTGAAAAAGAAATACGGATGATGCTGTTGCCTAAGTTACTTGCTAAACACTGATCTTTGTTGTTTAGCCCTGTGGCAAAATGTGGTTTAGCTGCTTTTTGTCTCTGAGGCTGTACAATCACTCCAAGTCTCATCCAGGAAGGACTTTGTCCCTTTGCCAGTATGGAAATGGTGAACTGTTTCTCAGCATGTGAGACAGCCCCCTCAACACAGTGGGGTGACTGACTTAACTTCTGTGGGGCACAAGCATGTATGAGCACCCAAGATGAGCTCACTCTGTCGCTCTCTCTGTGAATGATTTCTGTACTTTTATATTGTGTTTATTTGGAGTCCAGGGTTAGTGATCTGTCTGGCATAACTTAACCTCTTTTAAGACCACTTCAATTCTGTTGGTATAGTACACCTATGGATCTTGCTCATTTTCCTGAAAATGCAGATTCAAAATACTCTTAAAATGTTTTCTGATCACTTTTGAGTGATCAGAAAGCCTCTTTGACTCCTTTGTGCTGAAGTTCACATTACCCACTCAGTCTCAGGAGCGGGGCAGCATGCAGCATGCAGGTAAGCCTGAGCAGCAGTGTGGCAGAAATCCAAGACGAGCTTGTAGCTGTGCTGCAATTACAACACACAAGATATTAACACATTTAACCCCCAGCCAAGGTGTTTGATGATAAAGGCAAAGTTCAAAAGCTCCATCAATTAATCCCTGGGAAGGGCTGGTGCTCCCCAAGCCCAAGGGCTGCAGTGGGGCTGGAGGCTCGGCCGGGGTAAGGGCTCATTGTGCAACTAGGCACAAATCCAGTGGGTTATTGTTGGTTGGTTTTAACATTGCTTAAACATCTTGTATAGGTCTCTTTAGATGCTGAACAGTTTTATGGCAGCTGCTGCCTGGAAAGCTTCATGTGCCAGGGCCCTAGTCCTGAAATAGTAATTTAGGTGCTAACTCTTACTAAGATTAATAGCTCTGTTTTACTGGGATGGGATTGTTCCCAGTAGTTAATCACATGAGAATTTGCTGGAAGATGAGCAGCTGAAGATCAGAAGTCAGCCAGAGGATGTGATGACTGACAGGTTTTGAAGGAAGCAGAAAGGATAATTAAGATGATGGCATTAGTGAGACAGAATTTCAGTGTAATTCTTCTCACAGCTTCGCTCATATACTTTATCCTTGGTCCTGTTTCTGTTTGGTTTTAGGGTTTTTGTTTGGGGTATTTCTTGGTTGATTAGCTGGGGGGATTTGTTTTCTTGTTTCTTTTTTGTTTTCTACAAGTCTCCATTTTCACCTGTTGTTATTCAGGGAAATCCACCTCATCCAGCCCCTGCCTGTCTCAGTGCCTTTGCTGCTGCAGGGACATTCTTGCTCCTCTGCTCAATTTGGCCAATGAGGAGCACTGGCAATGTGCCTCCTTGGGAAGCTTTGCAGTTTGAATACTGTTTCACTTACATTTTCATTTAAAAAATTAAAGATGTACCAGCAGCAGGAACGTTGCCCATGAGACTCCAGAATGCCAAAATGAGTGGAGCCAAATGGCACCAGTTGCAGCTCCCTGTTCACACTGTGCCACTGGATCCAAGCATCATTTGCTGAAGCTGGACAGGTTCTGAGTGAGATTGCTGGCTCTTACAATGAGAAGTGTTAAAAAGCAGGGCTGGCTCTTGCCTACAGAGAAAGTAGGTGGCTGCTGAACAGCAGCAAGAGAACACCCCAAAACATAATGGCCATTTATTGCCTGAGAGGGCAAATGGCTATTTTCCTTGCAAATGAGAATTTAGAGTTGTCATGGCTATCTTTCCCCCCTGCCTCCTGTGTGTAAGTGTGCCTACGTGAAAGTCTAGGAGGGAAGGGTTTGCTGTACAGGCACTTGAGATGGGAAATCCCAAAACAAACATCACAGCTAAACCTATCTCCTTTGGGCTTGGCTTTGCTTCCCCATTTGGTGGGGAGGTGTCTGCCTTTCTGGGACAGGCATTCCTCACCCAGCACGTGTGACAAGCAAGAGCTGCAAAGAATTACCGAGATGAGTGAATTCCCTGAGTGCCAGAACAAAAAATGAGTTCAGATGGGAGTTGGCATCTCCTTTATTACTCACTGAGTGACAGCGTCAGCTTCAGCTGCTGTACACAACCCAGAGACTTTAACTTGAGGTGACTCATTCAGGAAATAACATCTTTCCTCCCTCCCCATCCAACCATTCCACTCTTCCAAAGTGGTGATGCCCTCTCTGCTCAGCTGTTCTCCATCCCAGCACAAGGGAATACTGGCAGCCTGGAGCTTACCTCCCTGCCCGTGCCTGCTGGTGGCTTGCCTAGGGCAGCAGCAAGGAGCTGGGGGCTCCCCTGCAGACATGCAAGGGGCACGACAGTCATTTGGCAGAGACTTGTCCAAAACCAAGCAGACTTCTCTGTTTGATGCTGCCAGAATCAGCATCACCCCACACCTGGACACAGCGCTGAACTGAGCCCCCGATTTTCCAGCTACACTTGGCTGCTGTGTTCAGGAGGCATCTCTCTGCCTTCCTAAAAACAAACAAACAGAAATCCAACAGCAAAAAACCCCAATCTCACTTTCCCCCCTTCCCACCCCCAACCCTGCCTCTGTGCGATAAAGAAAGGGTGTTACAATGAAATGAGTCAGATGAAAGTGTTTTCTTCTGAGCTCTGTTCTCTAGCATCGAGGTGTGGTCAAAGCAAAGAAATCAGAGGTGAGACGTTTCTAAGGCTTAAATAATTATTTTTTTTAGTGCAAACAAGGCATAAGGGCTGACATGGGACTAGACTTAATGATTCCTGAGTACCAGTAGGTGTGTAAAACCAGGGAAAATGGGACTAGTTGGGGAGCTGGTACAGTCTGTTGATGGTAAAGCTGGACACAAAATTGGCATTCAGGCCAAAATCAATGCAATTAGTAAAAACAGCTCTTCTCACAAGCTCAACATTTCTGCAAACACTCACTGTATCATTGCCACCCACTCATTGTGACAAGTACAAGGAGCTGCCTTCCAAATTATCTATTTCATTTATATATAACCACCTTGAAATCATGTGATGGTGCTGTAGTCTTCTCTCTACCTGTAGAACTATAAAAAATGTATGACTCTGTAAACACAAACTAAAAGGGCTGAATTTATCTTTCCTGTAACTTTGCTAAAGCTGAGGCTATGATCTATGTCTGTATGAATGAAATCAGCCTGAACAGCAAGGAAAACAACTTTATACTTGATTATTGCAAATGTTTGCAGATATTCCACTTTGCTGCCAGAAGTGCATCACTGTCACACCAATTTTAAGTACAATGTATCACATAAGATCAGAAATATGAAGCTCTGTTTTGTTAAATTACTGAATATCAAGTATTTATTTTAAACACCACACTTTGTGAGGCATTGGGAAACTGCTATCACTTATATTTTAAGAGCCCACTTGCAAACCTGCAGTCACTAGAAAAACAGAGTTTGAACCTTGTTTTTGTCATGAGGCGGCTTAAATGGTTAGATTTGCTGAATTTCTGCTGTTCTGGATTGTAAGCTAAGTTATTGTTCTGCTGCTGTCTCTTCAGGAATAATGCTGATTTTTTTCACTTCCCTATGAATGGGAAAAATATAAAGCAAGCTGGCATCAAGGACTGTGCTTTATAAGAAAGGAACAAGGAAAGATAAAATGGCTACATATGGCAATATGGACAGTTTCCAACTTAATGGAAATAAAAAAGTCTGATTTTTGCAGCATATAGTGAGAATTGAACTGTATTTTTATGCAAATGCTACAGAAAATACAGCTCAGCAAAGGCTGTTTTCCAACTGTTGTCTGGAAAGCATTTTGAGTACATAAAGACTAATATTTTCCACAAGAACTTGGTGAGAAAGAACATAAAGGAGTAAATGAGCATTTAAACCCATTATACCTACCAGAGGTTTCTTTTTTTAAAAATCTAAGAATCAGCTAGGAGAAGGAAACACTACTGAGCCCTTAACAAACCTAAATAGTGTTTCTTCCTTGCTAGTTTGTTGTTTGTTTGTTGTTTTTAAATTGAGTCAACCCCAAATTTGTTTATGGAGTAGAACACCAGGAAAAATAGTGTATGCTTGCACAGCACAATCCAGCCCTGAGGGCTGCCACAGGAGATACTTTCGTTGCAATGTAACTTTGATCAGGTGGTGCTTTATGTGTCCTAGAGGAAAGCCAAAGTACAACATTGCTGTGCAGTGTGGACCCAGCCTCATCCAGGTCCTTCTGTACTGAATGATGCTGGAAACTCATTGCACGTGATGAATAAGATGGTATCACTATCAGAGGGAGCTCCACCATCTAGAAAAGCCTTTGGGAGAGGGTAGGTGGGAGAGGCCTTGGATGAGCGTGGCTCAGAATGAGGGTGCTCCTTAGAGTAAAAGTTGAAGGGCCCAAGCCCCTTTACTGGCATGGATGGGATGGGCTGAGTTCGTCTGTATCTATCCTGTTACTGTGAAAACAAACCATGTGTCTTTAAGCCTGGGAGGCTAGGAAAGAAAAATTTCTTGAGTAAGTGTGAAGGAAATTAACTGGTTGTTAAGGTATCCCAGAAAGGGGAAAGAAGGAGTTTTAGGGTTTTTTTTGTTATCACGGTAACTTTCCATGTACCCCTGTGCCCTTAGGGTTAACTGGGACTTAAGGAGACAGTGTCCTGCCCATAGGCAGAAAGTGACAATGTACTTAAGTGTAAACCAGACCAAAGAGCAGCACCCTGGAGACTTGCCAGGGAGGGGGGTGCAGGAGTTAAAAAGTAGAGCCCTATGTAAGGCAGACATTTGTTTCCTAAGTGGTGCAACGGGAAGGCTGGAGGAGCCGGGGACGCCACTTCTCAGTTGCTCTGGGTGAGACTGGTGCCGTTTGTGTAGGGCAGGGAGGCTGCGGAGAGGCGGTGGGATACATCAGAGGAGCAGTGGGATGGATTGCAGAGGCTGGCTGTAATTTCACCTGCAGATTCCAGGGCAGCAGCCACACCAGCCATGCGTGCTCCCAAGACTGGGTAAGGATTTGTGGGAACTACAAAGTCACTGTGAATCCTCATTTACAAATGGGTCGATACCCAATTCCTACACTGTAAGATTCACTCAAAGAAGTTTTGAGAAGCGGGGAATTCACATCTCCCAGCTAGTCTTCCAAAATGATTTGATGGTGAAGATACCCAAGGAACTATTAAAAACGTCAGTAACCCTCAGAGTAGCCACTCCGTATGCCACAGGATGAGGTGTGGGAGTTACCTGGGCTTTTTGGGAAGTGTTTTAATGAACAGGATGACTTCAGAGGAAGAGTTCTAAAAGTCAGAGGGAGCATTAAAGAGACTGCAAATATATGGCTGTACTATTAAGAGAAGTAGGCTCATTTCACTTTACCAGAGTTATTTGCACTCTATAAGAGTAGGAGCAATCTGCTTATTAAAAGGAAAACCAAAAATAATTAAGAATGTACTGGTACTGCAGGATACTGTTTCTGGTCACATTAAGCTGTTACATTTTAAAATTTTTATTCAAATATATTGACCTTAATCAGTTTGATGTCTGGCTTGTTTAAAAACTGAAATAAAAGCTTCATTCAGAAGAGTGAAATTAGATGTTTTGGCAATCAAATAGCTAGAGCCCTTTGATGCATTTTATTCTTTAGCATTAGCATTAGTACCTGTGCTGGAAGGACTCATTCTTGAAATTTCAGACATCTATTAAGAGATGAGCAAAACAAATGCCTGTATCATTATCTTACTGGACATCTCAAAACTGGCTATCTTTAATCTTAAATAACGCTGCTTTGCTGTGCTTCTTTCACTACAAAACCCTTTTGTCCATCATTTGCAAATAAATGCTAGAATGACTTGTTGGGGTGAAAATAATGTCCTCATCACCAATCCAAAGCTACTGCTGGAAGCATTGAGGCTGAGAATATACATTTTTTCACTGATAGAGGCCAGATAGCAGGCACTGAGTTTTGTTGGGTAATAATTTACTAAAATACCTTTTAAAATAGACCCTCAAAAATGTTGTCTTGTACTCATGGAGGGAAAAAAGAAAAAAGAAAAGCAGTTCTGTGTACATTTTCTATTCTACAGACCTTTCTTAGCAGTGCTAAAGAAATTGTTCTGGAAACAAGAAATAACTTAATTTTGGTTATAGCTGTACACTCTGGACTTCGGCAATGGCCACATTACATCACTGGCGGTCAGCTTAAACCAGAGTGCTTTTAGAAAATTGATGTTTTCCTTAGTTCTGTGCCAGGGGGAATACTATAGACCATAAAAAAGCTTACAAAGAGACACACTGGTATAATTACCTGAGTAGTACCAAGAGACTGTTAAATTGAAAAGGAGGAAAAGCCTCATTTCGTGTGTCTGCTGCTTTCCTGCAAAGCAGACACAGGCAGCAGTTTGTGCCCTCACAGCAGATCATGGCCCTTGCAGAGGCCAGGAGTGCTGTTACCCGGGGATGTGTGCTGTGCCACCACGTGCTAATTTTGCAGGGGGAAGAAAACCTGCTGCTTTCACTGTTGGCTGGGCACATTACTGGTGCCAGGACAGGATATGAGGGATGGGAATGTGTGCTGTAGAAAAGCCCCAGTGCTTCATGAAACAAAATTTGCTGAAACCAGAGCCAGACAATCCCTGTACTGCCCCCAGTCCTGGGAATGCCCACCCTGCCAACCAGACCAAGTGTTTCAGGGAGGAGTGGGACAGACCTGCTTTGGTGCACTGCTACAGCTTCCCATGGCTTGCACAGGTTAGCTGCACAGAAAGTGTCACCAGGTACCCCTGACATAAAGCATTCCCTGTGCTGAAATCAAGCAGACTCAAAATGCCTGGAAATGTCTCTGTTCTCTCTTCCCCCCCATGTAATGCCCTAAGTGTCTCCTCAGAGCTAATGGTGCCAGTATGCAATTGGATGGGACAGGGAAGTTTGGGAGAAGGCATGGTAAAACAGATTTTGTTGCCAGTGACTTACTAAGCAGAGTTAAAGGGGGTGTGATAAAGAAATGTGCTGATTAATTGAGGAGTTTGGAGCAGATGTAATATGTGGCTCCACAAGTCAATAAAAATGGCTTCTGTTTTACAGATTTTTATTGTTCCAGAAAATAATACCCAAGGATAGGAAAGAATGGAAAGGTATGTGGGGTTGCAGAAGGAAAAGGCAAGAGAAAAATTAGATGTTTTTGTTTCCTCCCTGATGCGCTGCACTGACCATTAAATTCAGAGTGCTTCCCCAAGGTTAGGCTTGTGATTTATTTTCCTGTTGGGGATGTCATTGGGGTAATGTAAGAGGGAGAAACTTGCTGTATTGACAAGCCATGTTTTAAAGCTTATGGGGCTGCTAATTTCTAGTTCACTGGGTAAAAAGCATCTAAGATTTTGTTCTGTTTCAATCAAGATTATTGCACAGTGGCATTTGGTAGACCTTCTGTGTCCACTTCCTCTCAAGAGTTACTTGTTTTTAACTTCTTCATGTATATCAGCCACCTAACTGGAAATAGCTTATAGAAATGAATATGAAAGATAACAGAAGCAATCTAAAAAAACTGTGGAGAAATTAATTGGAAAAGCAAATTGTAGTAACCTCATTTAGACTTTTGCAGTGGGCAGCACAGATTACTTACAGCCAATAATGTTTCTCATCAGAAAGACTGTACCTCACTCACTTGGAAGACAAACACCCACAAGCCTTTAAGAGTCAGGTCACTGACAGACTGGGAGGACCCATCCTTCCCTGTGGTGTGACTGCTCACTTGGGCATGAGCCAAGATTTGGCCCTGGTAAAGGAGTACTACCCAGGTGACAGCCTGGAGGGAACTTTGTTGGTTTGTTGATCCCCAGTAAAGGGAGAGCAAGGCCTGGAAGATGCTGACTTTATTAGTGTGTTAATCCCCAGCAAAAGCAGGAGAGGAGCTGTGTTAGGACCTCTGTGTGCCAGGTTTGGTGCATGAGCAAAAGACAGAGGGTGCCCTTTCCCCAAAGGCCCAGGTGTGGCCCTTGACAGCCCTTTGCCTCTTTCTTTAAGGGCTAAGCCTTGCAATATGTGTATACTCCACCTGCCTGCCTTACAGTCTGCCTCATTTTTCTACTACATGATTTGAAAAGAAAAAGAAAAAAGAGTTTGATTGTACTTCTCAGCTTGCTGTTCTTAGAGGGATGAAAATTTGCACCTATGGAGCCCATTAGTATTGCTTATTAAATGCTTACCTCTTATGGACTGTCCCTGTAAGTCTCAGAACTGTCTGGCTATAGCTTTAGCAATGCCAAATCACAAACTGAAGGGGAAATAACTTTCCTTTAAGCTTTTGCTCTGGGATTTGTGTGATTAAACTGGATTCTTATTTTCCATTGTAAAAAAGTACATTTCTGGCTGCTGTGACTGCAAAGAAAAGGTTGAAAGTCTAAGTCCAAAGCATGCAAAGCAAAAGAAGCAAATAAAAAGAATATGAGGACGCTTTTTCAGTTAGCCCTATGTTTTGAAATACTCTTTTCTCCAGGAGGCTGATTCATTCTTTTGAATGGATTGCACTGGTTATACCATTTTGGGTTTTTTGGGTTTTTTTTGTTTGTTTGTTTGTTTGTTTTTTGGGGTTTTTTTTCCCTCCTTCCATAAGGGGTAACTTCAGAGCTTTTCTTCCAAAACTTCTCTGCCCAGTTTAGACATCTCTTAGAAAAACTAGATGAGAATGAATTTGTAAGAAAATTTAATGATCTACTATATAATTTTTTCACAACTTTGTACATGGACAGAGTGGGTTTGTAGAATTACAGAATTGCAGTGACTAATAATAGTACTAAAGTATCTGATTGTACTATGTAGTTAAAGATAGTCATAATAGTCTCATTGTCTTGTCTTCCCACTCCTTGCTGTGACATCAGCCCATCCCAGACCATCACATCCTGCTCATGGCTGTGTCTTTGTTGATAAATAGTGAGTCATTATATGCTCTGCTCTATGCCTCTTACAGCTGTATTGCCCTGTATTTTCCTCTCTCCAGAATGAAATCCCCTTTTGAAAAGATTTAGTACGCCTTTAAAACAGCCAAGTTTGTCTTGTGACAAATGTGCACTTCAGCAGAAGTAGGAATGAATAAGTTTTTTTTTTCCCTGTCTGATACCTGAAGTAGGTTCACCTACTGTAAATGATATATTTTTATTAATGACAGAACTCCACCACTACTATGTACTGATGGCACAATCTACCACATGCTGAATGCATCATTTCCATGCCTTGTCCCTGCAGGACACATTCAACCTGTAGAGCCCTGCTGCCCCACAGGCATTTAATTCTGCTTGGAATATTCAGATGCTTACATGTAAACAGATACATAGAAGTAACACCTTTTTACCACATCAAACTGATTTAGTAATACTGAATTCAAAACTTCTTGCTCTCCAGCATGCTGCTAGCTACATAGCATACTCAGGAAGCTCTTCTGAAAATAAAAGGATGGCAAAATATTTTTTTTTAAGTACAAGAAATAGTCTGGATGCTTTACAAAAAGAAAAAATGTATGCACTGACACTCAGAACATACCATGATCATTCTGGCACTCTAAATATCTGATTTGCATAGTTGGGAGATAGTTGTTTTCTTTCAATTTAAATTTAAAAGTATGATAGAGCATGTGGCATAGCAAACTTCGAGTTCTGCAGACCTACTGAATTAACATGAATTTCTTACTGAGAACCAATGAGCAGTTCATTAAGCCAACCTTGTAGAGATGAATTGAGGGGAAAGATTCAAAGGTGTAACAGATCCCCAGTGAGGAAAGATACATCTTATGTGGGTTTCAACTTGTTGCATTTTCTTGGTCATTTTGTAACTCACCCTTGCAAAGTCTGAGAGACCAGATGGCCCACTCCAGTCCAGTCCACTGTTTATGGATAAAGGAGGGATAGTGGAAACCAGGATGAAACATGTGGTCCCTGAGGTGGACAGATGTATGGATGATGGATGGATGGATTGTCTTCAACTCTCATCACTGTTGTTTGCCCTCCCTTTGCTTTCCCTAGGCTGAGGATCACAAGCCCTGGCCTATCAGCTGCCAAACAAGCTGCACATTATCAGTGATCTGGTGTATGCTAGAGCATTGGCCAAAACCTTGGCTGTAAATCTTGCTCTGCTGGTGACCTCCCATGGGGCTGCATCTGTGTGCCTCCACAACCTTCCATGTGTGGGAGCCAGGAGCAGGGTGAGGTGGTGGGATATTGCGTGGGTGTGCTGCTAATGGAGCAACATCTACGCTTGGAGAATGTTGCAAGCACATGGTCAGAGGTTGCTGTATGGAAAACCATCACCTCTCTGGCACAGCCTGTGTGTTGCACTGAGCCTGCAGAGCCTCCTTAAGAGCATCTCTTTTCCACTAGACCTAATGTGAAAAGTCCTGTTCTGACTCTTTCCCAGAATAATCCTGAGTGAAAGTTTCTCCCCCCCTGTCCTTTCACCATGAGCTGGCCTGGGGCAGGTGTGAGATTGCTGCTCTTACCTTGCCAGTAGCCCTCCTGCAGAAATGAAAATGTTTTCACTGCACAAAGCAGTGTATTTCATTGCAAAACAACTCTGCTGACTGCTTGCACATCTGTTCCTCTCTTCCCTGTATCACAGTCTCCTCCTTTGGGTTTCTGAGTGCTGGGGGCACCATAAAGTACTGCTCGTGGTGCACCAGACCTGCACAAGGCATCCCTTGTTCCCTAGCCCCAATTAAAGAGCCATTCTGGTGCACAGGAGGGACCGACTGGATAAACAGAGTAGAGCTCCTGCAACCCTTCATGGGAGATAATTCAACTGCCCATTTGCTGGCTCTTTCTTTCTCTGTTCCTTCTGAAGTATTTTTGGGTGGAGGGATTGAAAATTTGATTTGTTAAATAGGTTTAAGAAAATGTAAATGGTAATTATAAAATTCCCCGAGTATTTTTTTCATGATAGATTTTATGTAGCTGGCAGTTAAAATAAGTGATTACCTCATAAATATCATTTTAATAGCCTAGTCAACGGTGTAGCCTCTGCTGTTCTGAGATTTTTATCTCAGAAAAGGGAGGGAAAAAATCCTTTCCCGTGGATTTATATTGCTGTAGTGGCTGCTGCTGTGACTCATTACTTGCTGAGTAATTTGAGGGGAACATATTCTGCTCATGCAGGCAGACAGAATGAGTGAGCATGGATGCTGCTGGGGACTGCCCACCCTGTGCCCCCCAGCCAGCTGTGCCCTGGCCAATGGTGGCTCTGGCCAGCATGTCAAGTGCTCCAGCTGAAGCTTGCAGGGTAACAACTCATGTTTTCCAAAACCAGTCATTCCTGCACACGAGCACCATCCTCCTCCATCAGCAACAGGCCAGGACCTTGCCCACATCCTTGTTGCTAAATGGGGAAGAGATTAATTTGGTGAGTGCAGTATTCGCTGGGCAAGGACTTGGCTGGATGGCTGCATTCCAGTAATTTTGCAGTCAGTGGCTCGATGTCCAAATGGAGATTGGTTACAAGGGATCTCAGGGGTCGGTATTGGGTCGGAACTGATGAATATATTTTTTTTATTTCTACATACAGTGGTAGCCAGTGCTGTCTTGGCAGGATGTGAATGACAGCAAGCAGAGGGTGCAATGGGTTTGCCTGGGGGAAGGGAAGGACCTGGACAAGCTGGAGGGGTGGCCCTGTGTGAACCTCATGGAGTTCCAGAAGGTCAAGGGACACCTTTTCAACACCTTTCAATATATATAAAGGAGCTTGTAACAAGGATGGAAAAAACTTATTACCAAGACCAGCAGTGACAGGGCGAAGTGCAACAGTTTTAAACTGAAAGAGGATAGGTTTAGGTTAGACGTAAGTAAGAAATGCTTTACTCAGCGGGTGGTGAGGCACTGGAACAGGTTTCCCAGAGAGGCTGTGGGTGCCCCATCCCCGGAAACATTCGAGACCAGGCTGTATGTGGCTTTGACCAACTCGATCTAGTGAGAGGTGTCCTTTGCCCATAGCGGGGTGTTGGAGCGCGGATGGTCGTTCAGCTGCCTTCCCACGCAAGCCATTCCTTGCGGGGGCTGGGGCTCCCGCCATTCCGGTTAGAGAGCGGCCGAGCCCCGAGCCGAGCCCGCCGCGCTCCGCGCCTGTCCCCGCGGAGCGCCGGGCGGCAGGGGGCGCTGCGGCCCCGCCGTTGCGGCGGCGGCGCGGGGGCGGCGGGCGCGTTGATCCTAATTGGAGCCGACGCGCGGCTCCTCCATAATCCTCCGACATCCCCCCGCCGGCTCGTAATTCCTGGGCGGGCGCTGCCGCCGGCTCGGCGGGGGAGCAGCCGCCGCGGTCGGGCAGGTGTTGCCGCGCCGCGCCGCCCCTGCCCGCCTCCCGCCGCGGGGGGCGCGGCGGCCATGTTGTCCCCCGGCGTGAGGGAGCGGGCGGGTGCGGGAGCGGCGCCCGCCGCCCCCGGTTAATAATGGAGCGGTAAAAGCTCCTTTGTGGCGGTAATTGGCGCACGTAGCCCTGGCGCTGCCGCGTGCGAGCGCTGGCGTCATTCCCGCAGAGGCGAGGGATGCCTGGGCTCGCCGCGGTTCTCCGCAGGGCAGGATGGGGATCCCTGGGATGCGGGGCCGGCGGCCGGGCTGGAGGCGCCGCCGGAGCCTGCCTTCAGTAACGCAAGGTCGGTCGTGTCTCGCCGCCACCTCGCAGGCCGTGTGTGTGCCTGTGTTTGCTGCAGATGCTGCTTGTGGATGGGTGGTATTTGAGGGAAGAATTGGAGCAACTGGGTCCGGCTCCGAGCCCCTGTATTGTGGGTACTAGTGCTGGCAGTAACAATACCAGGGGCTTTTGGGTTTTATTTGCGCTCTTGACACGGCTCAGGAGAAGAGTTGATGTGTTCAGCATGGCTGCTGGTCAGCAAGAGAAGCTGCCAAGAGCTATCTCTTCCCACCCGTAGCATCTACCTGGGTTTTGTCTGAGAGGTGGAGTTCCCTTGCTCTATGCACTCTCTGAACAAAGGGTACATACGCACTGATTTTGCACCTGGGCTCTGCAGAGCCCCTGGACCTCACCTGCTAGAGTCATTGCACGATGTGTATGTGTTTGGGACAATGGGGCAGGGATACCAGGGTTTGCCTGGTGGCTCCAAGCCCTGCTCTCAGGCTGGCATTATCAGATGACCGCTATCTGTCTCTGTGTTCATGTAGGCACTACATTTTTCTCTCTCTCTCTCTCTCTGTGAGCACACAAATTCATCTTGCTAGGGATGGTGTGGGTTTGCAGAAGTAGAAATATGAACTGCTCAACCTCAGCTTTAAAGGTTTGGACTCTATGGTTGTTTCCACATTTATTTTAAGCAGATGTAAATCTAGAGTTAACTCTGCTGAAAGAAGAGTTGTGTGGCACAAAACCATTGTGCGTTTCTGTGAACAGATACAGCTGACTGTCAGAGAAAAGAAAATAATGAAGTGGTGGTGAATAAGGCAGGCACCTTGCTTTCAGCTGTAATACGCAGAGTTTCTGAGGAGCAGATGTTCTTCCTCTTGTAACTGCTGCTCTCTGGCTGAACATGGCTGAGGAGGCAGCGAGGTCCCCAGAGCCTGTGGGAGGTGTGAATGTATGTAAAGATTTTAATGATGTCTTAAAGGCAGTCCCCGCACTCTGATCTTCAGATGTAGAATTACAATATTAGATGCACTACCAGACATGCTAGAGACATGGACTGCCTTTGCATGTCTCTTATGTGTGCAGTAAGCTCTTGAAGCAAGATTAATGGACGTGCTCTTTGCAGTTCTGTGCTTTCGGGGCAGATTTATATCTGTAGGTGGGTCCTGTAATCACTGGTGCCATACATTACACCTTCTGCTGATTGCTTGTGCCATAGTGTAATGTAAGTCTCTTTCAGTCCTTTAAAACAGGTAGTAGTGCCATTTCTGACAGGACTGGGATCTCTTCCACTGCCTAGGCTCTTGTTGTGTGTTAGCAGGATTGATAGAAGGTTTTTCCTATTCATTCACTTTAACATGCTCCCTGATCCCAGCAAATTGCTGTGTACTAAACTGGGACAAGGAAACTTTGACCTTTACGTGAGCCTGGAACAGGCATGAGGAGAAACTTCACTAGTCTGCTCCTCTGTTTCTACATTTGGACTTTAGGTAAGCTTGTCATCCAAGAGTATTCCATTCTCAAATGCTTCTGTTTTTCTTTTAGTGGCCACCTAGAGAGGATTGTTCATCATACACCTCAAGGACATTTTCTTTACAGAATTTTCTGACTATTTTCTGTATTTAAATAGCTTTTCTCTTTCTTTGCATTCATCTTGCTATAGTCAACAGCCGCTTAATAAAGTCTGGGGGACTGGACTGTATTGATTTGGGATTGACATGGACAGTTCTGAATATTTCCCACTTCTGTCATTCTGAGCAAATTTTGCTTCAATTTTGGTATATATCCACTTATATATCTGTTTCCTCTAGTGCCTGTTATTGCTCATTTTTACTGGTCGCAGTTCTAGTACAGAATAGCTGAATGCAGAAGTCTGAGGACTCAGAAACTTTTTTCTCTTCTCCTGAGAAAGTTTAATTCTAATTTTGATATATGTATTAGAGGTATCTCTTGGTATTTAATAAAGTCAATTTGGCTGCGGAAGCTCTTGAATCCAATCTAGCTGATTCTGTGGAAGTGAAGGAGCCAGCTACCAACCCCACCAGTCCTCATAGCACAATAGGATAACTGAGACCCGCAGGGGTTTCCAAGTGTGCTCTCTGCCAGCCACACGTGAAACTTGTGGAAATGTGCCTGTGATATCTCATGGACTTTACTGCCACCAGTGGAATCCATGTGTACCTTTCATTTCACATAGGTACTGCATCAGGAGCTTACAGGAGAACTAAATGAAGGGGTCACAACTTAGGGTAAGGGAGGCTCCTTGTCTCTCCTTCAAAGGATGGTATTTGGTCCTCTTTGCGGGGAAAAAAAATTCCATCAATCACATTTTTGATTCATACTGATGGAACTGATGAGTTTTCTTACTTGAAAACTTGATTCTTCTCAGACAAATCTGTGGTCACTAGATCTCTGTAGTTCAGCCTCTACAGTTCTTCCTGTAGTTACACCTCAGCAAAGTGTTCTGAGTAGTAGGTTTTCTCTCAGGGAGGGCAGAACTACTTTGGAATGACATGAAATTTGGTGATGTTTCTTACAAAAAAAATCTCCCCCAAATCAAAGAAAAGGATAAAGGGAAATATTTTTAAAAATTAATTTTGCGTCTTTTTTTCCCTTTTCAGGTAAAAAATAAGGAGCAGAGTAAATAATAGGGAGCAGCAAATATTCACTATTTTAAAGGCAAGCATTTCCTCCTCTGTTGTATTTTTTTTGGTTTGGTGTTTTTGTTTGGTGTGCTTTTTCTTTCCCTTAGCCAAACCACTCCCTTAGCTTTTATTTCAGGTAGATTCAACTGAATTTTTTTCTGCCCATTATAGTTTTTTGTTTGGCCATTGAACCAGATAATCCAATATTTGCACAGCACTCCCTGGAGCTGCATGAAGAGGTAATGTTGTCATTATGACAGGTAGACCTCAGGAGATTACGTGAAAGCACAGGGTCTCCTAGCAGAAGCTCCTTGGCCTTTAAATGTTCACTCTCAGATGCTTAGGATTTCCCTGCAGATCCCTGGACTGTGTTATATTAGAGGGGGCAGAAGTGTTGAGGGGGTCTGTGGTTTCCTTGAGGAAGAGCAGTAATGGTATTCAGCAACAGAGCATGGAGTTTCTGGACTGTTCATGAGTATTTTTCTCTTAAGGGAAAGATAAGGCTTCTAGTGCTAAATGTTGAGATTTACTCCTATGTATAGTAGAAATTTATTTTCTTTTTAGTGTGTGACTTTTTATAGTTCTGAAAATATGGTTATCTATATCTATATACATATCTTTTCTGCTGTGGGTTCTTGCTGTGGGTCAGTGTACCTTGTTCTGTTTGTAGAAAAATATTTGTTCCTAATTAAACTCACCTTCTTCTGTTTGTACCAAAACATCCTGGGTTCATGAAAACTGCCTGACCTGTGAAGCTCTCTGCTTGGACAAGGATTTTGCAGATCACTCTGCACACTGAAATCCAAAATTTCTCCTGCCTGGCTTATATGGTTAGTAGTATAAATTTTTTAAGAAAATGCCTGGTGTTATAAGCAGCTGCAGGTTTTGTGCTTGTGAAACCTATTTGTACAGATATTAAAAGCCACCAAAGTCTCCACCCAAATCTGCCACAATTGCTCAGATCTCCAAATAATTACAATCTAATTAGAGCCGGCATTCAAAGTTGCCTCCAGCATTTGAAACAAAAGTAATTTAGCGGTAATAAAAGTGTAGATTGGCTGCTCTGGAGGCTGAACTCTGCCTACCCGCAAAACGTACCTTTGGTGGGAAAGAGCTACAAGAATCACCACAATGACTGAAGGGCCTGACCCCCTGCCTTGAGATGACAACCCCCAAGGGATGAACAAATGGGCAATTTTCTACAGGTCTCTTTACTGCCACTGCCAAGAGTGCTGCTAATTACTGACAATAATTAGTATGTTGTCTATGGCATGAATACTTTTCTGCTAGGAAAAACACCTGATTCGTTGTATGATAACAATCAAATGCCCATCATGTAGTGATGGTGTTTATGAAGTTAAGGATTATTCTGAATTTGAACCACGGCCTTTGAGGTGAAAGGCTTTATCCTGTTACCAGTCTGCCGTGTGTGAGGCACAGGGCTGTGATTACCAATTCATTTCATAAAGGGCAACCATTTAAAATTCTCTCAAACTAGCAGCTGCTGGAGGAATGAAAAAGCAGCTGGGTCTGGACAAATATGTCTTTTTTTCTTCTGTGTTAATTTAAAAAGAAATTCTGCAATTCTCCCCCCTGATGAATGAGACTTGCAATCATTGTTGAACTATCACTGCTGAATGATAGCTTATCTGTGCTTGCTTGACATAAGGAATTCTTCCAGTTCCAGAGGTGGAAGTCGTGTTTAGGCTGAAGAGCACCTTAGAAAATAAGCTGCTTCATATTACCAGTCAGTAGGAGGAGTCATTTGGATTTGATGTGGAGGTGGGTTCTAGATGAACCTGCTTTAGCAGGGGTTTTACATTTGATGATCTTCAGAGTACTTTACAGCCACAACCATTCTGTGAGAAGAACCTGCTTGCCTCAGTTTCTTGTAGTGCTATTGGATTCTTTTATTGCTGTCAGTTATAACTAAAGGCAGGAAAAAGAATCCCCTTCCCTTCCCTTCCCTTCCCTTCCCTTCCCTTCCCTTCCCTTCCCTTCCCTTCCCTTCCCTTCCCTTCCCTTCCCTTCCCTTCCCTTCCCTTCCCTTCCCTTCCCTTCCCTTCCCTTCCCTTCCCATCGAAAGGATCACTTGTTACTTCTGAAAACTGACAGGTCTTAGTTTTCCTCCAGCCAAGTTAGCATATGCCTTACTGCAGCAGCCAAACCTTAATTCGGTTTGCAGTAGGATTATAGCAGGTATATTTACCCTCAAGAACACTCATTTTCTGTTTATAATTATCTTCTCTGCTGAGTCAGAGGAAAATCAAAATTATGCCCTGTTTTATATTATGTTTTCCTTGGACTGATGTGAAAATTCTGGGTGACATTGTCAAAAGCATCCAATTTATGTAGGATTAAAAGACGGGCTTTCAAGATCATCTGCTCCTCAGATATATAAGGGACATTAGAAAACAGTTCCTTTGGTTTCTAGTGTTGAAGATGGAGACATAGATAGAAGGTTGCTGCTTCTATTGCTGTTAGTATGGGATAAGATCATAATTTACATTTTCAGACGAGGCTTTGAATATGATGATCTTATGTGTTCTAACTAGAAGCCAAGTTGCCCCTGGGGCAGGTTTCAAAAGTGTATGAATATGCACTAATAGATCCACTATAATTTTTTTCTTTGTCCCTCTGCAATATGTATTTCTGGCAGCCATAATCCACTCCAGAGGATTATGAAGAAGGTAGGAGGCTTTGTGGATGCATGTGAGAAAAAGTATTTTTTCTGGGGGAAGTTGAGATTTGGGGTTTTGGGTTTTTTTTTCTGTAACGTTCTTCTCATCTGCAAATTACTACTTCCTGTTTGAAAACAGTATGTAAACAAGATGCTTTTATGCCTCCTTCATTACTGTCTTCCACTTCCCCTACAGAGATGTCCCTCATTCCAAGGAGTTTGTATGCCACTAATATCCATGCCTCAGTGACCTAGAAATATTTTGGTAACCCACCCAAAAGCCAAAGCTGTTTAGAGCAGTTGTACCTACAGACATGCAGTACAGGACCTTTTTTTTTCCAGTTCTGTTCCCTCATCCCTATTTAAGAAAAGCAGAATTCTTTGAACAACTATGACAGCCAGCAACCTGTCTCCTCATCTGACTGCATAGAGCTATATCAGCAATTTGGCCCAGCATCTAACCCAACACCTCATGAATCTCACCAAAATACGAGATAACAATACAGATGGAGTAAGATAACAATACAGATGGAAGCATTTAAGTCAGTATATGTATGTAGAGTAATTTGGGTTGATAAATGCTCCAGAAGTTTGAAGCACTATTTAGTCTCACACTCACATAAACCTACATTCCTTGAGCTTTAAGTTTTGTTGTGTGGATTAAGTTATAGCAGATCTGTCTGGAACACCCGTTGAGGCTAAACAGTGGTGTTTCACTGTTTAATATCAGCTGCTTTATTATGGGAATTCAAATAAAATTTGATTTAAACAAGGCAGGCCTTCCCACTATTTTTAGAATGTTATGTCATATCCTATGTTCATGTTTCACAGGCGGTGTGTAATTAATGATGTGTGTCCCTCCTTCTCTCATTAATTGCTGCACAAGCTTTTAGGAGGTTAAAATCATGCAGAAATGTGAAAAGTGGAAAAGGGAAGAAAAGAAGAAAAAAATCTGCATGCCTTGATACCACAGTTGAAGTGGGAGCACGGGTGGGTTGCTCTAGGCAAGTTCAAAATTGCATTGCCTCACAGCATTGCTGGGATCCATGAGCTTTGAACATTGTCTGGCTCCAATGCCTCCATGATCCTGTTCAGAGAAGTTGCTTCAAATGTGTCTTTTCCTTCTGTTGCCCCTTGCCCTGGCATGTGGGAAGAGGGCAGAGGAGCCTCTCCTTCAATTTTCTCCTGAGTGATCTCCATCTCACCATTCGCTTTCAGGTTGGAGGCAGGTGTGCAGGAGACCACAGGTTCCTTTAATCCCTATTAAGAACAGCAGATCACAGTTGCCCCTCTGGCCTTGTTCCCTATGACTATGAAACTAGCTTTAGCAGCAGAGAGATTTAATCTTTCTAGTGGAAATGTAGTGCTGGTCAAAGGTCTGCACTGCATCTTTTAGGACAGTTTCTTAGCTGTGTGAAGTTAATTGTGAGGCAGTGTCCATTCCAAGGCACAGATTTTGGCAGAAGGCTTGTGCTACACTCTTGTCTTTCTGCAGCTCCGCTCCCTTCCCTGGGAGAGATCTCAAAGAGGAAAGCCACAAACTACGCCAGATGTGCAAAGAGGCCTCCAGCCCATCTTAGAGGCTCCTTTATTTGCCTGCCTCCTCTTCCCATTACCTGTCTGGTGACCAGAGGGAGGGAACAAGCAGTACTGGGATGCACTGCAAGCTGCATGAGGATGATAAGCAGCTCTGTTTCTCTTTGTGATCTCTAAAGCCTACCTGGTGCAGTCTGTCAGCTGCTTCAGGTGCTCTCTGAAAGCATGGACAAGGATGAGCCAAGGTGTCTATGCTACACAGCAGTCTGGCTGTACCCTTGCTAGTGCCTGCAGCAGATAGGACAGGCTGATACGAAGCAGCCAGTTGCTCCTTCAGCAGTTGCTGCCCAGTTTTGTTCCGCCATCTCCAGTTAATTTAGATCACACCTTAAGTGCGTCCACAAATACGTTTAAGCAAAAGCTGTTACCATAGTAACACTGGAGATTTTCTAAATGCAGTCTATGATGTAAACAACTAAAATGACTGTCACCCCAAATAGTTTATTTCTTCTGTGTAGTTTATCGAGTATTTAAATATGTTTTGGCACACACAGATTTACCACTTCTAAGTATAACTTGGAGGAGTAACACATCTTTTCCTACTGCTTCCATTTCAGCAAATCTGTTTCCATGTCAACAGCTCACATTGATAAAGAATTGACATTCTGACTGCATTTGGCAGTGTAGGATAGAAGGTGACAATTAAAATAAATCAATGTTTCTAATGATGCTGATGTTAAAACCATGCCAAAATACTGAGATTCCCATGCACAGTAGGCAAAGATTGCTTCTTTTAATCTGCAGAGAGTGAGGCAGGAATTCTCATGGGAACAGACTTTCTTTGCAAGGTTTCTAAGCCTTCCTGCTTACAGATGCAGAAAGACTGGAAAAGCAAACTCTCTCACACACACAGAAAATGCACCTAGCACTCTGTGTGTATGTGCACGTGTTTGCTTTGGCTCATCCACTTCTAATCTAGGTGAGGTCTAGGAATGCATAAAGCATGTAATAAAAATAGAATGCAATTCTTGGATTAGAAACCTTTTTTGAGCTGGGTTTCTTGCAAAAACTGTGGAGCAGGTGCCCCTTCTTTCCACTCCTGATTTCCTTGTAGTGAATATATGTCTTGAAATTACTAAGGGACAAGAAAAATGGGGGCCTAGAGGGGCATTTTTTTAAGCTTCCATGCCTGTTCAACAGACTGGCACTTCAAATTGTGTATTTTGGGGAGGTTTTTCTCTGTGAGCAGCATGTAGATACATAGTAGTCACTGTTGAGATGTCCTCACATTGCTTGTTCTCCCTTAGTTCATAAGAACTGAGATTAGTGTCCCAATGCACTAAGCACCCCAATTATACATGACATGAGAGACAAAAACATGATCCCCATTTTACAGGGGCAGAGAGGGATTGAAAGAAGTTTTTCAAAGCTGCAGGTTGGATTGGATGCTTCCAGGTGGTACAAGCTCCCTACCTTGCAGTTGGGATGCCAGAAAATCTTTTATCTGGTATTGGCTCAGGGTCATACTGAAGTCTAGTGGCAGATGAGACTTGGAAGATGGAAATCCAGCTTAGCACTCCTGATTTATAATGTTCTCACCTTCCAGGGTGAGAAAAATTTGTGAAAATAATTCCATTGAGGCATTCAACTTGTCTGAAGGTACTCTGTCTAGTTTGAAGTAGGTTTAAATCTATAATTTCTGTTGCATCTGGGGACTATAAATGCCTTCTAATGTTAAGCATGTAGGTGATGTGCCTAGTGATCTTAGTTGCTGTGGATTCTTATGCAATCCAATGAAAAGAAATAATTGTGTCCAAGCAACAATATCACCTTGAGCATGTGTCTAGCAGTGCCTGATACTGCTTTGTGAATGCACTTGTTCTTTCATATTATGGAATTATATAATTTTTGTGGGTTTGACAAGTGTGTGAATTTACTTTGCCTTGTGAGGCTTCTATTTTTGAATTATTAGGTATAATTTCAGAGAAAAGAATACAAAAGCAGAAATACTGGTGAGAGTAATGTAGTTCCTGGTACCACGGAAGTATACCAAAATCTGGTAAGATTTGCTCTCGTACACAGAATCAGCCATTTGCATAATGGAGAGTGGAGATAAATATAATAATCTCTCATATGTACTAATGACAATTTTATTTTCAAATTGCATTCTTTGGAGGATTTCTGGGCACTTCAGAAGAATTAGTGGATTATGTCTCACAGCAGCCCATAAGATGGTAAGTATTATTACTGTATTTTGTAAATGTGAAAAAATTGTGTTTTATTAATAAACAGAGAACTTGAAAAATTAGTAAAGTCCATGGCAAATAACTTTTCCCTATAGAAAAATCCCACTCTTTCAAGTACAAGACATGTGCAATGTTTGTATTTCAGCAAACGAGCCTTTGCTGAATGACTTTAATTTGATTGTGCAGGAGAGAGACACTTTTAGGACATATCCTGTGAATGTCACTGAAGTGCTGCAGCATAAAAAATAGATTGCAACCAAGATAGGATGTGTAATCTCTGTTCTTTGGTCTTGACTATTGGCTGTAGCTGACAGCAGAACAACAGCTGGCTAGATGGGGCTACACAATAATTAGGGCTAAGAAGATCCAGCACTCTCTGTTGAACTGCTGTTGGCCTTCCTTACTGTATGACCTCATCCCCTGGCTGCAGGGATTGGCAATCATTCAAGGGGGTGTGTACAATATTGTTTTCCCCCACCTTGAGTTAGAGGTATAAAAGTAGCACGGGGCTGTATGTGCTGCTTCTCAGAGATTGGGCTGAGTGAGAGGTCCCATGTGAGGGGGTAACCTCCAGCACCTGTGGGAATTGGTTTTGGAGGACACCAGGGTCAGGCAGGTGTTCCTCCTGGTGCCACAGCTTTCAGTAACAGGCTCTGCCTGAGTTCTGATGTCTCTGGACATTGGAAGATTTTACCACACACTTGTGGCTGTTCATTCTCAAGCTAAGTTTCAGTACCTATAGCCATTGTTCCATGGAGACATGACCAGCCATATGGTAGTGCTGCTTCTACCCATTTTATTACCTAAATTTAATTAACAGGCAATTATAATATCTAGACAGGCAAATATAATAACATGCCGTCATACTTCATTGTAAATAATGTCTGTAGTAGCCACAGCAATGTTATTTGACTTAATATGAATGTGCTTGACATATGCCATCTAGAGTGAGATGAACATGATGCCTAAGAGAAACTCAGAAGTAACATGTGGTCCCTATTGTTCAAAAGCTCTGGAAACCCATCCATAATCAATAACAGTAAAGTTCTAAAGAATGAAAAGGTGGCCATAATCATTTATATATTATTTAATGCAAACCAGAAGAAATGCATAACCAAACACAGACTGGAGTTGAAGAACAGCTATAACTTAGTCCAAGAAATTCTGTACTAAAGTCCCTGATTTTAACTAGATTGCAATGCCTAAGACACAGTTGAGAAACCTTTGTGTAAAACAGAAGGAATATATGAATTAAGGATGGTAAATAGTGCTTGCCTGTCATTTGATACAGCATAAAAGTCCTGAAAATGTTAACCTGATTCTGTCCAAATCTGAAAATAAAGTTTGTTCTTTCCACCCAAAATTTCTTCTGATTTTGCAGAGGTGTATTTGTGGACCACTAATCGAAAAAAAGCTATAATTCTAATAGCTGAGCAAACCCTATTCCAATCCAACACTAGAAAGTGAAGGAGGAAAGAAATTAGTTACAACCCCTTATATAAGAAATAAAAAAGGTGGGAAATAATAAAGAAAATTAGTTTTCCTAATAAATGTATTACACTTTTGGCTTCTGCCCTTCTAAAATAAAAGAAAGCAAGAGGTTGTCAGTGGCAAAATACTACATTGTTGGATTTTAATAGAATTGTAAAACCCATTCCTCAGCCTTTGTGAGGATGTAGTGGAAATGCAAGATGCTACTCACAGTTCTGCTTGGTTTCATTCAGTGTCAGAGTTGCCTTTTGTTGTCAGTGGGGTGCAGTTCCTATGGAGTGAAACAGCGCATACAGCATGGACTAAAGTGCCTCAAAACAGCTGTGTGCTGCCTTAGGCAGTACCTCAGTGGTTAACAGGGATAATGAATGTGCACACTAACAACAGTGAACATAGTCAGTTTTAAGGATCAAGACCAAAGGTTATTTCTGGGTAAAAGAGAGAAGGTGAAAATACACAGGTGTGCAGGAATACAGTGTTGTAAGCAGATTTAGGGCCTTGGCAAAAACCCAAAAACTTCTTCCTCTGCTGTTACTTTGCAACAAAGATTTTAACCTGAAACCTAAAATATTGCTTCAAGCTGCCTTAAGCTTCACAGAGGCTCTCTTCTGCTGAGGGCTGGGCAGAGCAGAAGGGAAGGGTAGTAACTAGGGCTTACTGAGACCTAGTGGGGCTTTCTGCTAGGGCACATATTCCTGAGCAGTCACTTTGCTACCTTTTGAAAGGATAGGGATGTTCCTCCTAGACTCTTCATGCTGGTGCTGGTAGGTATGCTGGCACAGAAACCTCATACCAGAAAGAATGCTGCAGTTTCAGTAGTAATAGGGTTTTGGCCAAAAAGAGTGAAAGAGCATGCAATGACACATGTAATACCCCTGTCTTCTTCTGTTGTCCTGGGTGTGCCAAGTCTTCCTTCTCTTTTTCTAGTCCACAGCAGAGGAGCAATACAGCAAATTGACTGCTTGCTCCATTCTCTCTCCTGTAAGATGACGACCTGTTGCTACCACTGGAAGAGTGGCACTGGGTCTCTGGTGACAAAGTAAGCAGGTACTAGTGACTGGCAAGTGCACAGTGCAGGAAAAGGGAGATTCCAGGATGTCAGAAATGTCTCACCTTGGTTCTGTGTTTGCATATTTAAATGCTGAGTCAGCATCCCAATGCACCATGTTATTCTGAAAGTTACTCCATTTACTCCTCAGGTTCCTAATTGCTGGGGTCAGAGACTGGCCTGTAATTGCAGCTGTCAGCTCACTGTTAAATAGAGAGATGTAAAATACCTCCTTGCACATCATTTATTAACATTTAAAACCCATCAGGGGACATATAAAGCATTCCTTTTTTTGTAACATTTATAAACTACTGAGGAGTGCAGAAATATTCCTCTGTATTAATTATGGTAATTTAGGCACTGTCCATGGAGGGCTGATGAGCACAGCAGCTATGATTCTCCCCCACAGTTCTTTTATTTCCAGGCACTGAGGTTCCCCTGAGCCCCTTCCAGCTGCAAATTCTCATGGCATGAAGCAGGGTAATGCTAGAGAGTGAATGCATTTTCAGACCATGTATACATGAGGGAGTCGCAGAAAGATTCCTGGTAAGCCTGCTTAGTTAAACCAATGGAAAATGTAGCATGGACAGTCTTATTTCATCTGGTCACTTCTTTTAGATTTGGATTAGGTTTGAAATCAAGTAAACCCCTATTTAACATCTTTAAATAAAGATGTATGAAGGTATTTACATCTGTTTAACTCGAATTGTTTCAGTCAGTTTTAAATGAAGCCAGTGAAACTTTCTTGTACTAAGGTGACCTCAGTAAATACAAATTTCTGTCTCTGTTCTACAGACCAAAGGAGCTGCAGCTCTTCTGGGTTTTCTCAAGGCATACTTTTAGTCACCTATGCCAGTAGCCAGTGGAAATTATAAGCTTTGCTGGATGAGGGTAAATCAAATTAGGGACATTTAGTGGTCAGGAAAGGAACACGAAGGAATGCAGCTGCACTTGTCACTCAATGAAAATGAGCACAGCAGCTTATTTGTCCTGGTCTAGTGCTGTGAATGGTTGGACCTGGCATAGGCCCTCTGTGTCCTGTTATTGTTGGAATGTCCAGTGGGACTAGCACAGGTACACATGGGGTAGTCCAAGTGATGCATCGGACTGGGGAAGGGTCAGCCTGGAACATGTGTAGATGGCAAATTCCCTCTAGAGCATTCACTCCTATGCTAGGACAATACAGAGCTCTTCGTACCTGTGTGTGAGAGCAAGAGAATGGTCAGGTACCTATTCCAATGGGGTTATTTCAGCCAGCTGATGCAAAGTAAGAAATGCAGCTACTTTCAGCTCATGGAACCTTGGTGGTGGGCATGTTCTCCTCCAGTAGTGTGACATTTGGAGAATGGAGTATGTTATGCTGAATGTCATCTTGAGTTTCCCCCATGAAATAATTTGAAGAATGTTCCTGAGCTGCACATGCTGAGGATTGTTGCTGAAAGCACATAATGTGGTGTATTCTTTATTTTAAATGACTCCATCGTGGAGAAGCATTAAAGAATTGCTGGTTTTGAAGGGTGCAGATAATATTGTTTTCTTCATCAGAGGTGAGGCCATATAAACACTGCTTGTCACTTTCTTCTTATGCACTTGCTGTGTCACCTGTATTTCAGTGAGTGTCCCAAAACAGTAATGGAAAAGCACTGGATCTAAAACATAGGGTTCTTGAGCCAGAGGGAAGCTGATTATATCCAGTGTCTGAAGGAGAATTCTTCTGCAGAGGTATTCTTCTCATTACTGTGCGGCTAGGCCATATACCATTGGAGGGCTGAAATTTGTTTTTATCAATTCAGGAACAAGATCCTACATCTGTTCCTAATTACAGGTAGGGGTCTCAGAGGAGGTCTGAGTTACCGTGTATGGGGATATCAAAATGTCTAGCTCTCATTACTTGAATAGGTAAATAATTTTATTCATCATCTGTGTAGGGACATAGGAACTGTAGCCCAGGAGATGTTAACAATTAACAGCAATCTCATCTGCATTACTGGCTATCAATATCTTCAGCTCTTCTGCTCAGTAGTTTAATATTGACTGTGTAAACCCTCTGAAAAGGAATAATTTTCTTTTTTTCATGTTAATTGAACATTTACAAATTTATTCCTGGCTTTGTTCAGGTTGAATTTACATTGTATTTTTCTACAGAGGATATGATTTATGGGTTTTGCTCTCTGTGGGGGAATGAGGGACCAAGTGTCTTCTGTAAAACATGTGCCACCACAGCTTGTGTCTGGCTTCCATTCAGGTCAAAATGCTAACTGTCGTGCAGGACTGCTTCCTGTGCCTGAAGTGGATAATTTCTCTGGACCCAAAATTTTACTTCTGACAGAGCTCGTATTGTTGTTTTTCATTTTGAAGGCATCTGTCCTGTTCCATACCGTGCAAGGATTTGCTGTAAGTTTTTTAGAAGGCCTTGTCCTCACTGTGTGGTTACTCTGCTTGCTTGCAAAAAGGTCATGTGTAAGAAATGCACCAGCCTGTATTGATACAATTTATTGCTATAGATTCAAACACACACGAGAGGAAAATAACAAAAAAGTGTAGCTACTTGCAATTAAATACACTACTATTAATATTTTTAATTTGAGATGGCTTACCTGAAGCACACTGGTGCCTTCTACTGAAGTCATCTGCATAGCCAGAGAGTATGGACAAGAAATAAGAGTACTACATACCAGATGCTGATATGAATCTTCTGTATAGTTTTACCATGACACTACAGGGTGGTTCTCCTCCCTGTAGAAACTGTAACTCAAGGGTTGTTAACTCAACCCCTGTTAGACTGTAACTGCTGGGAAACCTTATTTTTCTGTTAGAAATTCAACTGTATCCCAGGCAGTACAAAATACTGCTGACAGATTTGTTCTGCCCACTGCTAATTGTGGTAGCAAAAATGCTTTGATGGTTTCTATGTATGAGGCTGGGAAATCCCTCTGAGAAACTTAACACATGCAGTAATGTAAAATACACTGATGCTGTTACTTGAATTTTTCTTTTTGTTGAGGTGAACAGCAGTTACCTGCCAATGGGAACAGGAGACAATCTGGTGATTTCAAATAGATGCATTTAATTTGAATTCAGTACCAAGCACATTGCTGGAGTTATTAGTAAAGCAATTACTTTGGAAGCAACTACAGCAATATGGGTGGTAAATAGATGGCAGCATGGATTTATTAAAAGTAAGTAATACAAACTAATTTCTTTCTCTGATATGATAAAAAGTTTAATTAATAAGGTAAATCCATCAGAATTATATATCTCCATTTCATGGACATTTTTCTTACAGTTCCATACGACAGTCTCATAAGAAAATTAGAAGCATGGATAAGATATAATATTATATAAAATATGATGGATTGTGAGTCATTTTGAGTGATAGTAAATATATATGTCAAGGTATATTTGAAGTGCTTGTCACATTGGTACTTATATATGTATTAATAACTCAGTTTTGAGAGAGGAGAGTGTTATCTTCTAGGAATCAATTCTGACTGAAATACTGAGTTAATGTGCTCTATTTTCATTAATTGCTTTGATGGTAGGATTAAGAGTTCATTGTTTCTAAGTGTGAATGATATTAGTTTTCTTGGGACTGCAAATACCATGCAGAGAGTAGTCATTAAAATATCCCCTTCTCTCTCTGTGTTCCTGGTATACACACTAGAATCTTGGACAGGGAATATGTGCATAGTTGCCACTTTAGAATTTTGTTTATAAATAAAAACTCCTTTTGTCCTACCTGTGATCAAGAAATTGACTTCCTATCTGCAATTACTCTAAAAAACCCAAACCCCAAAAAAACTTCACATTGAAAATTTACATTAAAAGAACATTGAGGTTGTAAAGCCAACCACTGAGTAATTAGGAAATAATAGAATTCAAGTGGCCTGTATAATTTTATTTCAGCTTCCTAATGCATATTTATTTTATGAAGTCTTTAATTCCAGGAATTCACACTATTTTTGACTTAGGATTCTCCCTTGATAGCTGTCTGCAAAGGGAGGAATTACATTTAGACAGCTTTTGGCTTCATGCAATTTCATGAAAAATTCCTCAGAACTTTATTGCAGGCCAGTTTGCAGCCCACCATTCCTAATTATATTATTGCAAAATGGAGATGTGCAGGCAGAGACATTGAAGCACTTGAGAAAAATGTTTCAGAAGCACTACAAAGAAACATGTAGTTCTGAAGTGCAATAATGATTTAAGAAATCAGTGAAATCTGACTTGAAAAATAAATAAAGCTTCAAAAATCCTTCCAAATTCAAGTTTCAGTGCAGATATTTTGTAAGGTCTGTAATTAAAGTCATAATACGATCTCTATATACACTGAATTTTTGTGTCTGAAGATTTGCACTGTTGCCTTAGATGAATGACAAGTAGGCATTTTCTGTTGGGTGCTCTGGATAATACCATTAGATGCACAATAATTAGGTGTTTTCATCTCATTAATATTCATTTTCATACATTTAAATGCCTCTCTTATAGCATTTGTTAATTAACATACATTTACAATGGTATATTCCTCTTCCCCATTCACCCATTCTGACTAATTTAATGAGCTGACATATCAGATGACTTCTCATACAGGATTCTGCTGTTATATCTTTGGGGGGAACAAAGGAGTGGTTATTGTGCTGCTTGCAAGCAGTATTAGCACAGCTATTTTTTTCTCATAAGGAATCTGGGCCATGGAGAGTTTGTTCTCAGTGATGCTATTGCAAAATAGAGGGCTCCTTACTGTCTATTTCCTTTTATTTATATTGTTAAAACCTGCATTGCAGAAGCAAAGTTTGTGCCGTTATGTATTATTCAAATTGAAAGCAAATACAGTTTGTACCCTTAAAAGTTTATGTTTTGTGCATCTCAGAGACTAGAGTGCAGCCTGTGAGACTGTAGTGAGGGACACATCAACATTAACAGAAGAAAGCCCTTAAAACATTCTTGTAAGTAGAGCTACTTTAAAAGGTAAACTAAAACATTCAGGGAATTGAAGGAAATCCCCATTTCCTGATAATGTCTGCAAGGAGGTGAAATAGTAACTGAAATGCTGCTATATAATTACACCTGCTGGGGATATTCATTATGATTCTTTGGTTTCTCTGGAGTCCAACTATTAGTAGTAAGTTAGACAGCTTGCCTGTGTATCATACAAATATTTTAACAGACCATGCACAGCACCTCCCACAATGAAGTCTGTGGTTTCTGTTCCTGTGTTGCTGCTGAAGGAAATAGTAATAATAATAATAATAATAATAATAATAATAATAATAATAATAGAAAACCACATACAGAAAATAAACATAATTCCTTCTGTAGGTTTAGCAGATAAAGTTTTTGTGACACTACAGTTTTTTCAGTTTTTTGAGTCTCATTTCACCAAAAATTAAGGTGAAAAACTCGTGTAAAATTCTTCATACTGATACATCAAAAAGCAATCTCAGCAGTTAAGAGATTATTCAAATTCAAAGGGAGAAAACACACCTGGAGGGGAATTTTCAAAAAGGCTCAATGTCAACTTAATTCTGTTTCCACTGAAGTCAATGGGAGTTAAGCCAGTACAGAGCGTTTTTCAAAATCTTAACCCTGGGATCTGCATACCCATCTAAGTTCGATGAGGTTTACTCTTTAGGAGATTCCAAGTTATTAAGGGAGAGATTTTCAGTAGCACCTGAGGGATTTAGAAGCACAGTTCAATTAGTCTTTCAGTGCAATTTGTGCTTCTAAATACCTGAGACAGGTTTGAAAATCTCATGCTAAAACCCTGTCTCAGCTGTTGGTTAAAGCCTGAGTGCACATGTCTATTCTGATAAAAATAGGATTGCAGTGTGAGGCACATGCGGAATTTTGCGTGTGGTTGGATGGTATGCCGGGAGAATAGGCTGTCACATCCTCGTTAACTATAAATGAAGGGCACTGTCAAGTGAGGAGCGTTTGAACAACACTGCAAACACTGCTGCTGCCATCCTGTGCTGGGCTCTGCTAATACTGAGGAGTCACGTTCCGTGACCTGTGTTAAACTGAGAGGCACAGAACTCCCTGAAGAGGCAAGGAGGGTAAGTTAGTATTCATTTTGAGCACGGTGGAAGGATCTGGTGCCCCACTTTTTGGATTGGCATATCACTTAGGAGTGATGGATGCGGTTATACGTCAGTGAACATGATTTACATGGGTTTAAATGGCTCCTTTTGATGTGTTTTTTATACAGCAGCCACCCAACAAAACCTTGCCCTGCTAGTGCACTTGAAGATGATCAGATTTAGGTGTCTTGACAGTCCTCGCTTTTTCTGCTGGCAAGAAGAGACATATCCCTCCTTTCCCAAATTTCACGGAAGAGAAAACACACTTCCTTTTAAATGTCTGAAAGAGAAAAGAGTAGACAATTCTGTCAGTGTGTTAGAAGCTGAGAGATTCAGCTGTGGCTCTTAGGAGAAAGGTTTCAAAGTCCAGTGTTCCTTCATTTAAGGGCACCTTGGCTGGCAATGCTGAGTTAACTCCCTCACTGTTTGGAAGCTCCAGGTATGAGATGCCAGTGGTTCAAAGATTAGTCTGCCATCTTTGCTCATAGGATGCAGTGTATGTTTCACACAGAAATGGGCAGTATGCCTGTTTCAGAGGTCAGATTCTCCTTGAGATACATCTAAGCACTCCCACTGATGGGAAGTAGCTGGGTGGCAATTGAACAACATTACTGCCAGAATGATGTTTTGAACCATACGGTCCTCCTCAAGACCTCTTGTGAACGTGCCTTGATTTACATTTTAACTCTGCTGTGGTTTACTTGAACGGGAACTTGGGGATCAGGAAGGAAGAAATGGGAGTAATAAGCTGATAAGGAAGTTGTTTTCCTTTAAAAAGGATGGCTAAAAAGAGGATACTAAATTTGAATTAGTTCAGTGTGCAGTACACCACGCAAAAATTAAGAGGAAGCTTGTAATTTATTGCAGGGGCTGTCCTCGTCACTCTGAAATTAAGCTTAACAGAAAAATCAGTCTTAGTCTTTACTTGGATAGGCAGATGGGTGAAAGAAAGTAAGTCTGTTTTTGTACCATCTCTTCTCAGCAAGCCTTGTACTCATGTCACAGGGAGAAGCAGCAGGAACATTACAGCAGCAGACCTAGAGAAATGCCAGATGCTCTTCTGTGAGCAAAGGGGGTGAAGCAGCAGGAAATGAAAGGAGCCTCATCCTGATGAATGCATAGAGGTAGCAAGCTCTGCAAAGCAGGGTGAAATAGCTCCCCACTCTGTAAAAGGAAGGAGTCTGGGAGGTAAAGTAGCGGTAATTCACACAACCCATGCCAGCCTATTCAAGGAACTACTGTGTAATTCAATACAGAGTGAAAAATTGCCATCTTTATACACTATTGAACCTAAACCAAGCCCACAGACAAACTATTTCAAGGGATAGCATTTGCACTTGTACTGGAAATAATAGTTAATGAATGGCTGTAGAAGCTTCAGATTACATTAAGAGTTGAGATTTACTGTCTGAGTAGGATATCTCTTATGACAGTACTTTTGTTTAAATATAGCCCTTTGGAGCTGCTTGATAAAGGAAAATATGACCAACAGTGTTAGGAGCTCACATTTCAGGGAGAAGAACTCTGCAGAGAACTGGTGCTTCTGAGGCCTTCTGAGTACACTAAAATAGGAAAGCTCGGAATGTCAGAAGGGTGGAAGAGGATTTCTAATTGGCAGTTCCTAAACTGAATAAGGTAAGGCAGTCTGTGGCTGGCTTATCATCACAACAAAAAAATGGTTGTATTATGGGGAGGCTAATGTCATGCAACCTAGGATAGGTCAGGAGGCAACTGAATTAGAAGTGAGAAAAATGAATCACAGAATGGTTTGGATTGGAAGGGATCTTTGAAGGCCATATAGATCAACCCCCAATAGTAAGCAGGTGCATCTTCAACTGTATTAAGTTGCTCAGAGCCGTGTCTAACCTGACCTTCAATGTTTCCATGGATGAGGGATCTACAGCTTCTCTGGGCAACCAGAGAAGTCCAGTGTTTCACCACCCTCACAGTAAAAAATTTCTTCTAATATGTCTAGTCTGAATCTACACTTTTTTGGTTTAAACCCATTCCCTTGTTCCTATCACTACAGGCTCTATTAAAAATTCTGCCCCCACATTTCTTATAAGACCCTTTCATGCACTCTAAGGCTGCTGGAAGGTCTCCCCAGAGCCTTTTCTTTTCCAAGCTGAACAACCCCAAGTCACTCAGCATGTATTCACAGGGGAGGTGCTCCAGCCTTCTGATCATTTTGCTGGCCCTACTCCAGACCCACAACATCAGGGATGTGTCTTTCCTGTACTCACCTGCTACACTAGGCCTCATTAAACTGTATGATATTCCTGTGGGCCCATTTCTCAAGCTTGTCCAGGTCCCTCTGGATGGCATCCCATCCCTCAGGTGTTTCAGCTGGACCACATAGCTTGGGTGTCACATGAAAATTTGCTGAGGGTGCATTCAGTCTCTTTTTATGTGTCGTTGCTGGAGGTATTAAATAGTACTGGTCCCAGTACAGACCCCTGAGGGACACAACTTTTCACCAGTCTCCATTCAGACACCAAATCATTTACTGCAACTCTTTGAGTGTGACCCTTCAGCTCATTCCTTATCCATAGAATAGTCCATCCATCAAATCTGTATGTCTCCAATTTAGAGAGGAGGATATTGTGAGGGACTATCAAAGGCCTTGTGGCGTTCCAGATGGATGACGTCTTTCCTTGTCCACTGAATGGATGAGCTAGAGTAGTCACAGGAAAATGAAGAGAAGGATATAAAGAAGTGAGGAGAAGACAAAAGTACCTCCTCGACCAAGATAAAAGACTGAAGAGCTCTGGGTAACTTTTCTGATTTAGCCTGCAAAAGTGTCTGATACACAGAGACTCCTATGTGGTGGTCAGTCTCTCAACTCTCTTAATGTAGTTTTATTTTAGTTTCAATTTTGTGAAAAACTGCAGCTCATGATAATCAAACACTGGAGATATCCTTTTGATTCTGCATGGCTTGCCTGGCTGGAGTCTAGACCCAGACTGATGGGGAATGGGAGCTTTGACAGAAGCTCTGCACAGATTGGTGATTTGGAGAGCAGCATTTTCTTAATTCCTAGTCAAATCCTGGAGGAAGTGAGTCACTGCTATCCTTTTTTCATTAACTTGGAAGTTCTGCTGGTAGCAAGAACACATAGAAGAGTCAAATTTGCTATACTTGTGTCTCTCTTGCATTAACTTATCCTACTTAATGCAGAAGAAACCACTTATCTTGATATAGGGTCCATAAACAAGTGACTCTAAAAGGGACAGATGAGCTATTTAATTAATGGCTTCTATTCATCCCTGCCACCCAGTCTAGCCTACACCTGTCTTTACCTAGCTCAAGGGGAACAGATGACAGGGCAGTAGTGCTGCAGTGTTCCCTCCCTCCCAGAGCCTGAGACCTGTTCAGCTTCATGGGGAAACAGTGACCCTGCAGCAGCAAGCCCTCTGCAAGATGTTAATCCTGCTGTGAGGATGATAGTGGTGCAAAGCTGTCTTAATGCCAGCATTAGCAGGATGGACAGGTGATATGTAGAAAGAGCTGATACAAGAATTATGGGAGATTCCTTGGGGCCATCCATAAGATTGTTGCAAATCCATGTCCTCTAAAGATTCTTCTCCTCCCTGACCCCCAGATGAGCTGTTCTCATGATGCTGAGGCCGAAGGTTGGGACAGAGTGCATATCCTAAGGTAAAGTGGAAATAGAAACATACAACCACAATTTGTACTGTGCTCTTTCCAGAGTAATCAAGTACCGTAAGTTTTACACACCAGTGCACAGATTACTGGCATTTACTAGGAAGAATGAGGAGCAGGCTGGGAACTGCTTGGAGGCACATGGAATATACAGGCAATTGCTCTGGAGCAAGGGAACACACAGGCAATTCAATTCCCAACTGGTTTCTAGGCAGGAGCTACCAATTAAAATTAAAAGAATAAAGGACTGCAAGCTTGGGACTGATGATACGCTCTGGAGAGTGGAGTTGCCAACAGCTTGTGCTACAAAGATGTCTCTCTTTCAATGGATTTCAAATGGTGAGAAAAACTCAGGTAACAGATCATTCTTTTCTTCTGGCTTCCCTGATTTTCATGTACTCAGTCATACAGCCAAAATTCCTAGAAAGACAGACAGGGCTGCTCCCCATGAATTCCAAACAGCGAGCCAGCTGTTTGAGAGCTGATGTGGTGAATATGCCAGCAGTCAGCTTTACCTAGTAAGTGAGATCTTAAAACTGGGCATCGGGTACCTGAGCAGAGAATGTTGAATGATGAGGCTCAGATAATCCACTAATGAGAGCATGCTATATCTAATCTATCTATCTATCTATCTATCTATCTATCTATCTATCTACCTATCATCTAGCTATCTGTGGAATTATTTAGGAATTAAAAAAATATCCATCTGACATATCTTTCACATTAATTGTTCATGAGTCTCTGAAGCAAACCTCCCCTTCTGATGAAGGAAACTGAAGCCTGACTAGGTGAGGTTATTAGACATATGTGGGATCTGCAAAGCTGGGATTTATGCTGTGTCCATCACAGTAGTCTCTGAGGATCTTGTGGAAAGTGTGTAAGTTTTAACTGTAATTACCAAACCACAACTATCATGGGGCAGATGAAGTTGTGAATCATAATCTGTCATTGGTTATGAAGTCAAAACATGCTTTCCTTGCCTCTCTGAGAAGTCATGTGAATGTTGATTAACTAGTCAGGTAGAGGCTGCTATATAGGAGAATTTTCACAAAAACAGTGAGTTTATTTTTAAAATGTTTTGCATGAAAGACAATAACACAATGACTATTAGTGTTTCAGGATATGGAAGTCCTCATGGTGGTGCAAGGCAGGAATTGTGTTCTTACCTGAACCCCCTGCCAGCCAGAGAAAAAGCTGTGCCCACCAGCCACTGAAAAATGGTGGCAACTAATTCAGTCTAAATGTCTGGAGGAAGTGTATGCATTGTTTAAAGATGCATTTTGTCACAGGTGGCCTTTGCTTGGGAATCAGAGTAAGAAAGTGAAAACTTTTCTGGCACTTCACCTCTGTTGGGTAACTTAAGAATGACCAGACTCCACACCACAGTACTTCAAAGTCATTGTGGTTCCTCGTGTCAACACAATTCTGCTACAGTAGGGTTTGCATTCTGAAGGATAAACCCTATTGCTTTTGGATTTCTCTTTTGGAGAGCTTAACGCAGAAACTGATCCACCAGCAGGTGTAGGATGGAATCATTAATTATTGCTTAGCTTAACAAACTGCATCTTAAATTATGATATTGATTACAATGCTGGATGAAAAGGCTGAGCCGGCATTACAGTATTTGACACAAGCAGCATTTTAAAGTGTTCACACTGATTGCATGATGCACCAGTATTGTTTTTGGGAAGCAATAGACTTAAAATGTATCATTGCATAAAGTGCTAGGTGCTTCTGAATTCATTTACTTAAACTTTGATTAAAAAATTTTGTATGACAAAAGGTGCTCACCCAGAGTTCTTGTTCTTCTTAACAAGTACAAGCCAATGTTTACTGTATCAGTTCACCAAATAAATGGCATTAAAGCACAGCAAAAATACACTTGCAGCATCCCTAGCAAGTTCTGCAGGATCTCCTGACAGGATAAACATGTCTTTTCTGCCCTCCTTTTTTTCCCTCCCCCCAAAACGAGCAATAAAAACATTTTGCATAAACAAATTCCAAATTACAACTAATCATAGGAAAGCTGACAAATGTATGCTATGCTAGTCTGTGAAAATACTAATCAAAGCAGTCTGTCAATTGTTAAAGTTAATGATTTAGATATGCAAAACTCTGACTAAATTTTTGTGGATAATTACATAATTACGCCTGGGTTAACACAATCAGAAATAGCAATTGCATGCTCCATCTTGAAACCACCACAGCAGTTCCCTACTATCTTTTAAAGGCCTCTTTACCCTTTTTCCCCCCTGCACACAAAGTGCAGTGGGAAAACAAAATACTGGGAATCACCCGGGAAGGAACAGCAACTGTGATAGGTGTCTCCTGCCTATTCCAGTCACTCTTTGCCCTCTGCAAAAACAATCCCCTGGAGAACAAAGAGCCTGCTAGTGTGGGTGGAGGTGTGGGAAAAGACAGGCACATAATGGAGGATTGGAAACAGGAGAGTTATCTGCTGTAACAAACTGAAAGAGCAGCACCTCCACCCATGGATTAAAATGTGTGTGACAGTGAGCTTTTCCTGTGGGAGGCATTGCAGATTGAAGGGGAAGGAGTTTATACTTTGTTTTAAAGGTCTTGTGGTCATGCAGGAGCCTAGGACTGGCAAGGCTTATCTAGGTCATTCATTGTTTCATTAAATTATCAAATTATTCAAAGGTTCCTTTTGAACCCAGACGGTCCCCTGATCGGTGTTTGCCCTAGAAGGTGCTCGGAAGCTCTTCTATCCAAACCCCACCCCCCTGAGCTATGAAATGTGCCCTGCACCTGAGCACATGCTTAAAGCCCTTGCTGAGGTGCTAGAGGAAAGGAGACTTTTGATGAAGGGAAAACAAAAGGAGACCAGGTCCTTGGGGGCACTGGTCTTTTTTTTCTTCTCCTTTGAAAACAGCTCTGAATTTATTCTAGGTATCTTTGAAAAGTCTAGTCCTTGGAAATTTTTAAATTCTCTTGCACCACTGTTTCTTTTTCCTTCATGTTGGCTTTGTGCTTTTTTTTTTTTTTTTTTTTTATACTAGGTCTAACTAATACTGCATAGAGATCCCAGTTGTCTGGAATCTCACAAAGGTGACAGAGTATAAATAAAACTAATATTGGGCTCTTTGCTGAATGTCACATTGGCTGGGATGGGGTAATGGTAGTGATGGGCATTTAAAAAGTAATCCATCTCTTGTGTAATTTTTTATCATAATTTTTCTATAGAGTTTCCATTAACTAGATGAATGACCTAAATGAAAAAGAGAAATAAAGTGAAAGTATAAAATCAGTCCCTGTCAAGGGCTACATAAAAAGAGACAGCCTTCTGAAACTGGCTGCCTAAACTCCAGAATCTGCAAATAGGTGTTTAGGTGAATTGATTGGCTTTTTACTAGTGGCTTATTACTAACAAGGATCCAACATATAAGGAAAGCAAATGCTTATTGACACAGATGTATTCACAGCACCAGCCCTCTGCTGTCAAATTCAGCTTTAGCTCCTTAATGTTATGGAGCCCATTACTGTTTTCAAGTTTAACTATTAGAAAAGCATTCAGTGAGTTGCTCAGTCTGGATTAAGAGTGTGAAGTTAAATAGTAGTGCAATTAAATGTCTGAATGAAACCCAAAATGTTGTTTAGGAAACCTCACAAGCACCTGAAGCAATATCAGAACTCTGAGGCACTATTCACCAGTCTTACACTGCTTACTTCTGCTGCACTGATGAAGCAAAAATAAACTTCCTGTACTTAGACAGATTTTAAACATTTTTCTACAAGACAGAAACCAGATGGAATATTTTCACAGCTGACACCAAAATTCACAGCTTTCGTGACTTCTGTAATATTGTGATTTATACAGGGACTTTCTGTATCAGCAGCCCTGAGCAGACAGCGCCTTGCCATTCAAGCTTTTAAACGCTATTTGGATTGGTAGGTCAAAGGATTGTATTAGCTGTGTGAAACATGAAGTATCAGTGGATTTAAATGATAGTTCTGTGAGCTGTTCTGTTTTCACATCTTGACTAAAAGTCATAATAATAAAATATGTTAAAAATACATTGCTCCAAAATGGATAGCAAACCCTTATGTTATTTCTAGAAGCAAACAAAAAATTCTTATGTCAGGGCACGAGCACAAGGCAGGCAATTGCTTTAAGCATTTGTTAGATCTTTTCAAGGGGGGATATGAGTGGCAGAAGGTTTTCTGCATGGAGCTGCATGTTTCACAGGCAATATTTTCAGATAAACCTGACAAAAAAGTGTTGAATGTTGTTTCGGCATTTTGAGGAGGTGGATTTGTTTGATCGACTTTTTTTCCCTACTGAGAATTAGGAAGCAAAGTCAAAATTGCTGGTAGACCAGTTGGAAGGAACTGGTCATTTATGTGCCAGAGCTTAATGCAGGCAGGGATTTTTCTCCATATCCCATTTAATTTGCTCTCCATTTGTGTCTGGATTAGCTTGTTGTTCTTTGCAGTCAAGATTTTTCCCATCTTTGTGAGAATTCACTGTTTCCTGAGAAACTTGTCTTGACCTGTACCTGAAAAAATATTCAGAAATGTATTGTTTTTTCTGGTTTTACAAGACTTTCTCTACACATGAGAGCAATAGCTTGGCAACCCTGGTGGTTTCCTGCCTGTCTCCAGATGCAGTTCCAGATTTTATGTTTTCCTTTCACAGCTGTAGCTGTTGTGACTTTTGGCCGTCTGGTATCTTTCCTAATCTGGAGCAGAATGTTGGTGGTTTTGGTTCTAATTGTACTCAAAGAGTTCAGTCTGCTGAAGGAGGCAGTACGTATTTATAGGATCCCATACTCTGAAAATCCACATACCCACTTTTCTCCCCATGCAAGAGAGCTGGTTTGCATATGGCTCTGGAAGTCAGAGAATTTCTTTAATCAGGCGTTTGTTTAGGAAGGGTTGTGTTATTGCTAGAGAATGTAATTTCATAGATTCATAGAATGGCTTGGGTTGGAAGGTGTTGCCGTGCGAGACCAGCTTCGGGCAAGCGCCGGTGGGACACAGCGGGAGAGGGGGAGAGGCGGCGCCACTTTTCCCCTTCGGCTCTGCGAGGCTCAGTTCTAGCGCAGGAACAGACGAAATGGCAGCACGGGGCTCGGGTGCAGACACGTGTTTATTGTGGGAGTGTGTCCCCGAGACACCGGGACACCGACCACAGGTCGGTTATACCCCGTGCCGGGGCGGGGGGAACCTGAGCCACGGACAATGGGGATAGGATGGGAGGCAGGGGACAGGGGCAGGGAAACCCTGGGGAAAGTGATGGGAAAGGCAGGGGGGCAGGGACAGACCGCGTGGCGAGGGGGAAGGCAGGGGAACGCAGGAACGGGACAAAGGACCGCAGGAGGGAGGGGGAATGCACGGGAAGGGGGGAGGGGGAATGGGGGGAAGAAGGGAAAATTACAAACCCCGCAGGAAGGGACCTTAAAGACCATCTTATTCCAACCCCCCACTATGGACAGGGACACCTTCAACTAGACCAGGTTACTGAAAGACCCATCCAAACTGGCCTTGAACACTTCCAGGGATGATACATCCACAGCTTCTCTGGGCAACCTGTTCTAGTGCCTCACCACCCTCATAGTGAAGAATTTCTTCCTAATATCTACTCTAAACCTGCCCTCCATCAGTTTGAGACCATTCCCCCTTGTCCTATCTCTACGTGGCTGGGAGCTCCAGAGCTGGATGTAGTGTTCCAGGTGGGGTCTCATGAGAGTTGAAAGGCAGGACTCCATCCCTTGCCTTGATGGCTGCACTTCTTTCGATGCAGCTCAGGATGGAGTTGGCTTTCTGGGCTGCAAGTGCACATTGATGATGTGTGTTGCACTTCTCATCAACCAACATCCTCAAGCCTTTCTCCTCAGCGCTGCTCTCAATCCATTCTCGACCCAGCCTGTATTGACAGTGGGTGTTGCACTGACCCTGGTGCAGGACATGGCACTTGGCCTTGTTGAACTTCATCAGGTCTGTACAGGCCACCTCTAAAGCCTGTCCAGGTCCCTCTGGATGGCATCCCTTCCCAGTGATTACAAACAACACTTCTCCCAATACCAACCCCTGAGGAACACCACTCATCACTACTCTCCACTTGGACATCAAATCATTGACCACAACTCTTTGAGTGTGACCATCCATCCAGTTCCTTATCCATCGAGTGGTCCATCTATCAAATCCATGTCTTTGCAGTTTAGAGACAAGGATGTTGAGCAGGACAGCACCAAGTTTTGTTCAAGCTGAGGTAGATGATATAAGTAATTCCCTCTTCTGTCATCTACCAATGCTGTAACCCTATTACAGAAGGACACCAAATTTGTCAGCCATGATTTGCCTTTAGTGAAGCCATGTTGGTTGTCACTAATCACCTCCGTATTTTCCATGTGCCTTATCATTGTTTCCAGAAGGATCTGCTCCATGATGTGCTGGACACAGTTGTGAAACTGACCAGCCTGTAGTTCCCTAGGTCTTTCTTTCCTTTTTAATAATGGGGTTTATGTTTCCCTTTTTCCATTTTCTAGTTTCTTGACAGCTCTGAGAAAGACAGAGGTATGTGTTATTGTAGGTGCTTCTAATATGTGCATCTTATCTTTATAGAAGGATTTATTGTGTAAATCAAGGACAAAATAAATGGTTAGGACGTAATATGCAGCAAGAGCAAGGCTAAGGCTCAGTCTCCTGAGCCTTAAAAAAACTCCTGAGTTTTTCCTGCCCAACCAGTTCTTAAGGCATGCACAAGTATCTTTCAGTCTTCTGGAAAGTATGTGCCAGTCTCAACTCCAATGCAATTGTCAAATGAAAAGTAGCATTGAACCACACTTATCCTCTGTGGTGAAATGGCACTTGATGTTGTTGGACACCATCCTCCCCCCTAAAAAAAAGATACAAATATGGTAGAGACAGAGAGGGAAGATGGTTAATAATTTACAGTAGATCTTACTGAATTTTGTGCAAAGTAAATATTGTTTCCAATGATGTCTGCTGAAAATTGGCATACAATAAAACATTTGGTGATAACATATGGAAGGAGGTGTGAGAGACAGTTGAAGAAGCTTTTCTCTTTTCTGTACATGTTTATAATCTAGTGTCCTCAACATTATAGATACTACATATTGAAACTGTCTGTATGCAACCTGGCTTACCAAAAAAAAAAAAAAATGTGCTGTTATGAGCAGAAAATACTGTCATTCTCAACATGTTATTTCCCGGTTTGGACCTTTTACGCCTGTTTCTTTCCTTTTCTTCCTTCACCACCAGCCATCTTCAATGAATATAGACACTGTTTTACAAGGTTCATGTTAATGAACAATTGTTTAAAAGGCTGTAGCAGAAATCCATGGTGTTCTTTTATAGACAGTCTGTGAAATCCAGGAAACCGCATTTTAAATATAATGCTGATATATAGCTAGGGCAGTTTAAACAAATGCAGTCACTTTTGTAAGATACTTCCTTTGGCTACACTGATCTGGCAAGTTATGCATATATATATATATATATATATATATATATATATATATATATATATATGCTTAAATCCCATGTGTACTTGCTTTGAAGTCAATGGGATTACTTGTATATTTGTATTCTCTGGTGGTTTGAGGCTTTAAAACATAGGAAGACATTTGACATTTATAAAAGTAGGGCTGGAAGGGGCCCCGGAAGTCCTCCTTCTGCAGAACTGGTTATATTTATGTCATTCCTTAAAGAATTGATGTTTTTTTCCAGGCTGTTCTTAAAAACACCTGGTGATAGAGATTCCAGATTTCATAGTTTTCCCAGGCTCCATCCCAGTACTTCACTATCTTTGTTTTTATAAATGTTTTCCTCTAATGTCTGACCTGCATCTGTCTTACTGGAAATTAAAGCTGTTATTCATCAAACTTTGTAATATGCAAGAGCCCTGTGTGTGACAAACTCTTGCACAAAATCTTAAAATTGCCTTCCCAAAAATTCTCTGAAGACTCTAGAATTTTCAAATCTTTTCACCTGGACACATCTTCTGAACCTCTGGTCACTTCCACTGCTTTTCTTCTGGAGCTCTCTGATTAGACCATCTCTGCCTTGCAGAATCTTCCTTCCCATCCCCCATTAAGCGTTACTGCTTTTCTTGACACCGTGGTTATTCCTCAACATCTTTTCAAGCTCTGAGCTTCTGCACTTGTAGTTGTCCTGTGCATGACATTTGTATAGACTGCAAGCACAGTGTGCTGTGTCATGGCCAGATGATTTATGGAAGTACTAAAACAGTCATATCCACAGCAGAGTTTTTTAATCCTCCTGTACCCCGAGATGGCTTTGACTATGGGCAAATTATATCTTTCTCTATACATTACACCCAACCTCTTTCGTACCTGACTTGCAATTTTGTTCAGACCGTGTTTTGTTAGTGTGTGTGAGAGTGACATTTGAGACAGCACCGCAAGCTTTACTAAATCAGGAAACGTGACATCTCCTGCTCTGCTTCTGCCACAAGGATTCTTCCCATATGGCAGAAGGAAATTACATTGATTTGACAGGATTTATGCTCTAGAAATACATACTATCTGCTATTAATTTCCATGTTATCTTCTCGCCACTTATAAGTAGTTTGAATACTTGTTCCGGTGTTTTTCTGAGGATTGAAGACAAATTGGCTGGCTTATAACTCCTTAGTTCTGCTTCCCATGCTTTGCAGAGCTGGATATTCTGTTTACTTTTTCCCAGTCTTTTACTATCTCATCTTCTATTCTTGCATTCCCAGAGGTGACTGTCCAGTGATTCAGAGTGCTCTTAAAGTGGCCATGTAAGACTCCTGAGTTGAAATACATTGCACCAAATCAATTTGAAGATCTCTGGTTTATTTAAGGGCATATTCATTTGCTCTTTCTAGGCCATTATCTTCCTGCTACTACATCTTCTGTTCCTTGTCTTCATTGGCATCTGTGTCCTGTACAAGTTTCTCAGCAGCACTATCAATTCTCCTAAACTGTTTATTTTGCCTTGTGTGAAATCTCTTGAGTTTAGATCCTGCTGATATCAATGACTGTGTTGCTTTTGGATCAAGGCTTAATTGTAGACCATGTAAAGAACCCTGCTTTTTTGGTTCCTTCTTGGACGGTAATCTTGCCGAAGAGTGAGTGGAACTAACTGCAATAATGGGACCTGAGGTGGACTGTGATTTGCGATCCTTGCTGACCAACTTGTGTTCAGGAGGGTTTAAGCTGTTGTATTGACTTGTTTTCAACCAGAACAAATGGCTCAGCTGTCACTCTGGGAGCTTAATGAACGCTTATGCCACAGCATATGCTCCTCTTTGTTAGATCTGAGAATTTATTTAAGCAAATATATAGTATGTTTATAGAATAAATTGATCACATTGTATTTACCTCCTGAAGTTTCTTGTTTGTGGTGGCATTTCCTCATTTGCAGTTCTTCACTGTTGTTGGTCAGAATATTGCAGTTTCTTCTTGCAGCAGTACCAGAATGGTCACTTCATCCTTTATCTGCTTCCCTAAAAATAAAAGTAAAGTAGGGACCACCCTACTTCAGTTAGAAATTTGAGTACATTTTTGTGCATAACAGTTTCTGTAATGTCAGTTTTTCCATAGTCAAAAGAGGAATGTTTAGTTGAGGTTACTCTTGAGCCTGTAAGAATTCACTGTATATAAATTAAAACTTTCAGTGCTAATTATAATACATTTATGAGGGCTTCTGGTTTCCTTCCTATAGGAGAGTATTTTCATGCCTATTATATTTTGGCATAATCTATTTTTCTGAAAGGAAGAAATGTAAAAATTCAGTAGCTAAGGTTGTAATTTTAAGAGGTAACTAGGCTAAAATAAACTGAAATATTCTATATAAATTCATGGAGTGTTCTAAGAAAATGTGTCGATTTTATGGGGGTTCTTATGGAAAAATTCTGATTTTGTGTGGATTCAGCTGAAAAGGTAAATTTCATGAGATTTCTGAAAATGGCTGGATTTCACTGGTTGCAAAAAATCTGTGACAGCCATGGAAAAATGCACAGTTCTTGTCACGGATGAAATTTTTATTGCAGTTTGCATAACTTTTATTTTCTGTGTACATCTGTTCCTTTGACACATATTATGCATTCTGGACCTCTTCCTCATCTTGTAGTCTCTTCCTGTGAATATTTTACCCTTCTTGATGGATGCACAGTGGTCTGATCCTCAGATGATAGAAATCCATGACTGCCTACAATGAAGGTTCAGTGTGTGAATGTGGGTGAGGGAAGGACATGAAAAGTAAGAAATACTAAATACAGTCCTGGGGATTTTGTATTTTATGGTAATGCCAGCTTATTTCATGCAATATAGGATGGAAAATAATCAGGACTAAGGAATAGGAATGATTTATCATATTTAACATGAGATCTAAACAATGTAGCATCAAAAGCCACCTACCTGCAATCTGTGAAATCAGGGCTTGTGTGGAGGGTCCAGCACAAGACCACCCGAGGAGCATAAAAAACTTCAGAGGAGAACAAGTGTATTGTGGCATCTCAATTTATCCTCTAAGCAATGCCCTCGTTAGCTAGGACACAAGTGTGACTCTAGCATGCTCACGTTGTTCCCTGTCTTCATAGAGGCAGCAGAGCTGAAATAGATCTTGCTTTTCAAGGAGAGAAATTAAGACACAGAGGAGAAAAGGAGTGCATCCTCAGACAGGGCTTGAAAATCAATGGTGAGATGAGGTGAAAACTTACACGAAGTCTGTGTCAGAAGGGCATGGGAAATGACAAAGAAAAAGTGATATTAGATAAGTAGAGGAGTTAGAAAAGAAAGAGTTGTGAAGCAGATTGAACTGAATCTATGAAGGGTTTTAAATTAAGAAGTCTGAACAGTGTCTTGAGACAAAAAGGGAGCCATCTGATTAGCTTTGATTTAATTATATTTTTTAACATTTTTGTGTGTCTGAGCAGCCAGAACTGAGAACATTCCTGAGAGGAGCCTCTTCTGGGGAATGCCTTCCCTTTTGCTGAGGGAAGATGTGGAGTGTCCTGGTTTTGGCTGGGATAGACCTAATTTTCTTCTTAGTAGCTGTTGTAGTGCTGTGTTTTGGATTTAGTGTGAAAATATTTAGTGTTTTGATAAAAACAGGCATGTTTTTGTTACTGCTGAGCAGTGCTTACATAGAGTCTCAAGGCCTTTTCTGTGCCTCAACCTACCCCATCAGCAAGGAGGCTGAGGGTGCACAAGGAGTTAGGAAGGGACACAGCCAGGATAACTGACCCTGACTGACCCAAGGGATATCCCACACCAAAGGGTGTCATCATGGAAGAAGGAGGAAGATGGGGTCATTTGGAGTGATGATGTTTATCTTCCCCAGTAACTGCCATGTGTGGATGAGCCCTGCTCTCCTGGGGTGGCCGAACGCCTGCCTGCACAATGGAAGTGATGAATGAATTCCTTGCTTTGCTTTCTGGCACACAGCTTTTGCTTTGGTTATTAAACATCATCGCCTTTTGGTATATTCTTTTGAAGGAGATTTTGGTCTGCTGAGACCTAGAATGGCTTTTCTCACCTGACCATCAGAAAATCTACAGTCCAGCTCTTCTTCGCATTTGTGCTGCATGTTCAAGGCCAGGTTGGATGGGACTTTGAGCAACCTAGTCTAGTGGGAGGTGTCCTTGCCCATGGCAGGGGGGTTGGAACTAGGTGATACTTAGGGTTCCTTCCAACACAAAGCATTCTATAAATGGATGAATACTCCATGAATTTTCTCCCTTTTATACTTTGATTCTCTTTCCCCCTTCCCACCAGTGGGGAGGCAGCAATTGGCTGCATGGGGCTTAGTTGCCATGACAGGGAGAAACATCACAAAGCACAGCAGAGGTGATGGTACTATGGGTTATTACTCATGCAGGAGACAGAGAGGACATGAATATCAGGGTCCTGGCCGATGTCATGTACCACTCCCACTGCCATGAGAAATGGGAAGCAGAAAGCTGACCCTAACGTTGGTTATTGATGCACAAGAAGGTTTATCTATATTTAGCAAAGCCAAGGGGAGGTTCTGAGGGGCAAAAGGAACAAATGGAAAGCAATGGCTGAGGTATGAGGGAGTTGTTTGTATTAACTGTAGTGGACACAGGTATTTCTGCTGCATGTACACTGTTGGTTATTGACTGCTATCCACTCTCTTCACTGAACCAAATAGGTTCCTAGGATCTGTATTCCCCTCTTCTCAGTTTCTGTAAATGCTAAATAGATTTTTGCCATGTATAATGCTTTCCAGAGAAAACATCATCACCTTTTGTTATATTATTTTGAAGGAGTTTTTAGTCTGCTGGGACCAAGAACTGCTTTTCCCACTTGCCCATCAAACAACTTGCAATCCATCTCTCCTTTGCATAATCCTATTTCAAATATGAATAATATGAATCCTCCAGTTTATACTAGCAAGGAAATTTGCGTGGTTATATTTCATCATTGCTTTAGAGAAGAAGGGCAGGGTGGCTGCCAGGCTGTCTGTACAGATTTTCTATGCTCAAATCTAGTGAGGAAACTAGTTGTCTTGTTAACATATTCAAGAACTTCCCACCCCCCCCCACCCCCCACCCCCATTTTGCTAGCTCACAATGCCAGGAAATTGTGGCTGTGCCCTTTTCACTTGCAGTAGATAACAGCCTGCCCACCTCATTCTCAAAGTGTACAGGTCAGACAAGGTCCTACTATCTCTTTCTCTGGCTGTAGCATCTTGATATAGCTGGCTCTGTCTTGATGACACTTAGATCTCTCAAGTGATGCCTAAGTCATCTTTAGTTTTAGTGAGCTTTTCAACGTTAAAAAGGGGTGTTCAGCTCCAGGACAGCAAAGCCTGGAAACAGATGTTTGCAATAGTATTGACCAAGTCAAGCCTGTAGTTCAGGGAGTCTGCACAAGGAGCTGTGGAAGGTTAGAGTGAAGTGGTTTGCATCAGGCCTGTGTTGTGGTGCCCTCTCTTTTGCCAGGAAGCTAACACGTGCTCTGCAGGGCTGACTACCAGCAGAGCTTCTCCACTTCCACTCTGTGTATGGCAGGGCAGGGTTGGAGTTTGTATCTCACTGGGACGCCCGTCCTGCACTTGGTCCCTGTGGTGTAGGAATCAAAGCCCAGCATGATGTCTTGTGGGGTCAGAACAGGATATATTGGTCTTCTAGACAATAACACAAATCACTTTTGTTTTCTGAAACTTCCCAGTTGCTCCCTTTCCTCACATCTAGTGTATGCTTGTATGTTTTGTCAAGTCAGGTAGGAAGAAAATGTCCTTTAATCACAAATGTACCTCATGGTAAGGTAGATGGATTAGTACCATCACAAGTAATTGTATAATTTTACCTCTCAACCTCATTGGTTGTATCCACCTTGGGAATCTCCAAAGACCCAAGGGGAGATGTGACACCTGCATTTACATAAGCAGAGATCCACATTGCCTGTGGTGGTGGTTTCTTTCCACCAAGGAAGAACTAGGTGACAACCCAGATATTTCCTTTTGAGTGTTTCCTTTCAAAACAGAGGCAGTGGGACTTAGAGTGCCTGACACCCTGCTTTTTGTATGTATCTGACATCGTCATTTCTTCCCCAGAGTAAGCTGGCTAAATTGATTTGATTTTAAAGAAGTGAAGCACTGAGACTGTGCCTGACATTTTCAGAATTCCAGGACGCTGTGTTCCCAAATCAATATGCTGATTTAGTAACATAACTTATGCTCAGGAAGGCCATGTGACTCTCTCAGACCCATCTATCTTAGTTGAGCATTTCTATTAGAGCTATGCAAATCCTTTCCAGGACTGCAAGTGAGATTTTACAAGTTTCCCAGTAGAAAGGGGTTGTGTGAAATTACAAACACCCCGCTATCCCCTGCACCAAATACCAGATTTTAATATATCCCTTTTCTTGTTTGAGTCTCAAGCAGGCCCTGACACAGGACCATCTCTGCATTGCTAGCAGTCAAATAGACAGGTGCACACACCCATAGATGTGCAGATACAGTAGCAGTAGCCTACTGCCCATAAAATATGCACTTCCATATGCTGATAAAGATCCATTTTTAAGCAGGCACTTTAGGAAATCAAAAGATGTACTTGAAAAGGTAAAAGTGTACCTCAAGAGACATTTAAGTTTTTCACAAATTTAAATAGAATCAGAATAGTGCACACATGTAGTCTGTGTCTGTCTATGTGAAAACAAACCCAATAGCATTTGGCCATGTAGTTTATTTAATATATACCAAAAGTGTTTGGCTGTAGGCCATTCATGTTTATGATACCCATGGAACAACATGCTAGAGGCAGCAATGGCTGAGTCACTCAAAAAGTAACTTTAGGACACAGACAATGTGAGTGAGCTTCTTATTCTGGCAAAAGTTGATAAAAGTGTATCAGAAAAAATGTTACTTTCCTTTTCTTTGTTAAACATCAGATGGTGCAGCCTTCTTACAAGACACAATGCCTTGAGTTTAAATTTCCATTTACTTGTAAGGTACTGGCAGCTGAATCTCCTAATAGTGCTAGAAGAATCTTTGTGTGTTATTTCAAGGTGCACAGAAACTCTGTGTTTTAAATAGCGAGATTGTAGCAGTGAAATTGTCTACCTTCTAAACTGATACCACTTGTTTCTGTGTAGGCCCAGCTTTGACTGAGGACATTTCAGTACCATCCTGTTTACCTGTAGGGACATTTGCCTGACTACAACTTTTAAGAACAGGATTAAATTGATGCTGGAAAGTGCAAAAGACAAAAAGACAAAAGACAAAAGACAAAAATTTTCTTCTCAGTGCCTTTCCTGACTCCAAGTAGCCCAAGTACTCCTGAAGTCATCACATCTTTTATGCCCTATGCTGTGGCTGTCAGAGCCCAGCACATCAGAATCCTTTGTGCTCACCAGGGAACCAGGATTTGAAGGATCACTAAACTTAGCCATTTTGTATATCAATCCACGAGGCAGCACTTTAATCATGCATTTTCAAGGTTAGAGTGTTCATTTTGGCCTCATACTTGCTAAGTGGCACAGAGATGTTGTGCATGGTACATGGTAATGCTATAATTTATTGCTTTCTAAAAGCCACCCAAAGTACTGCACTGTAATCAAATAGCACTTCTTAATGACATTGTGTGCTCCAGATATAGCCTGAAACAGACTGACACAAATAAGTCATTTAAAGGTGCACAGCCGATCAGAATTTCTTGCCAAATGGAAGATTTGTGAATAAGCAGTTTTCTGTTTTTAAATTATGGCTTTGTCTTAATGACACATTTGCTAACAGTGAAGCTATGTACATGCATTTGATCTGTCCCTGATACTTTAAACGAGGTAACTGACATGGCCATATTCTGGTCTGCAATGTAGGAGCAAACTGAGCTTTGTTTGTCTTTATGAGAAGAAAATATTTCTGTCACTCCTATTCCTTACTTGACTTTGGTTACTGACAGTTTTTATACTGGGGAAAAAAAAATCAGAAGACTTAGAAAATGGAAGTTACACTCAAAGTGGCTGTTTGTAAGTAGGCTTTTTTTCCTTTTTTCTTTCTTTTTTTTTTTTTTTTTTATCTCCCACAATCTAATTTCTGCCTCAGTTGGTCCTTATAAACATTTTCAGGTTACTTTAGATAGTATGGAAGGCATTAGTTTTTATCAGGCTTATATAATTTAAAATCTCTGTCTTTTGTTACACTTTGAAAGTCACTGGAGACAGTCTTCCTCCTGAATTCCCCTTTTTTTGGTGAGGACCCTCCAATGATCACTTCCTGTCATGTTCCTCCAGGAAGCCTGGATTTTTAGAGCTCTCAGGGACAGGCATCATTATTTCATTGCCAATCATTATTGACAACAAGTAAACAAAGTTCACAGTATATTCAATATTAAACCTAATTCTCAGTATAATGTTGCTGTGTCTTCATAGAAAATGTGACCTGTATCCCAGGAAACAATAGACCATATTTGACATTGGGAATGTGTGCAACAACATAAATACAATTTGGCACCTTAATTTGCAGAAATATAGTATTTAGCTATGTCTGGTATATTTTTAAATGCTTTTCAGCACAATTCACCTGAAGATAATTTGTTCTGTAAGACAACTTAGTCAACACTATGGTTCTTGGAGTCCTGTGTTGTATAGCAGAAAGAGAACCTGGCGTATTTATGCCTTGTGAAGCCAGTGGAAGTGTGTCTGTTGACTTCCATGGGGCTCTGGATTAGATCTTTAATGAACATCTCCTGATATCACTATTGGAGCAAATATTGGAGCAGCATCATGAAAATTTCAGATTTAGTCGATAGGAAGGATTTATTAAATTTTTTTTGAACATACAGTAGTTTGAAAATTGGTTCTTGAAAATTGCTTCTTCACCTGCTGCTTTGTTCATACTTATCCCACAGTGACCTGAGCCACCCAAAAGATTATTTTTTCAGAAAGAAGCTAAGGCCAAGATTAGGGCAAATGAAGAAACTATGCAAAATTAATGCAACTGGTTGTTTTGAAACAAATAGACAAAGTGCAAAATCCAAAAATCAAATGCACCCATAGAGATGTGGAGAGAAATTTTTGAACCTGTTAATTTCAGAAGTGTGGCATTTAGGTTGCAGAGATCCTAGTAGTTTTGAAATGTAAACACATGGTATGTAAAACATAAATCACAGAATTAATGAATCATGTTAATTTCACACTGCCCCCGCTTTGGACTAATTAGTGCAAATTAAATGTTGCACTTGTCAAACAGAGCAGTTTGTGTACCATGTATTGCACTAAGAATTATTTTTGGATCCATTTGCACAATGTGAAAATAGTGTGAAAATATTTTTATTTCAATGAGTGGTGATTTTACAGTCATTAGAAGATTTCTTTAATAGGCTTAGACTCCCATGGCCTCACAGCTGCATGAGGTCTGGTTTGCATTTAAAGGTGGGAAAAGATGTAGTGGGAAGGAGGACATTTAGCTGACTGGATTTACTTAATTACCCACCACCCCATTCTAAAATGCCAGACCAGGCTGGTCAATTATCTATCCCTTCATCAGAGGCCAATTGCTTAATTGCAAATTATCCATAATAATTACACAGCCAAATAACTACTGGATTTATTTTTAATGAATGTAGAAGCCCTTAACAAGGATTTAAATGTACCCACCAGGATTAGTCAAAATCGACAGCTATCAAAGGGCTGGAATCTGCTACTCTCACTTCTGTGGAGGAGAGCATCACTCTGCTTATTTTCTGTTCATTTTCCATGAGATTCAGAGAAGTGAGGTTGCTGTGTCCATGCTCTGTAATGTTTTCAGGGTCTAATATTTCCATTGTTTCAGTGAGACAGACTGAAAAAGAGGGATTACTGAAAATGGAAAAGGCTGTCAGAACATGGGATGCTGTGAAGCCGGGACAGAATATAGGACAGAGTGGAAATACTGCCTTTGCTGAAATGAGATGGAGCTCTGCCAGGCAGCAAAAAAAGGGATTGTCAAAACAGCAGCGCACTCCCCCTCGGAGGCATTCCTGGCGCGGGAGAGGAGGGTCTGCCCACTGCAGGGAGATGGAGGCCTTCCCTCTCGGTGGGATGCAGCGCTCCGAACTGGCCGGCAGCAGCAGGGATGTAATTAGCGCTGACACAAAACACAAGGCAAGGCTTTTGACGCTTGTTGTTCAGTTTTGACAGAGAGGAAAATCATAAGAAAGGTGGCTTTTTTTTTTTTTTTTTTTGATTTGGTTTTTTGCCTTTTGCTTTATCCTTTCTCTCCCTCTCCTCCCTTAAATAGCTTTCTCTCTTCAAATTACCTGAAATCACTGAGTGCGTGGGCCATGTTCCATGGTGCTGCCCACTCCTCCACTCTTGTCAGCATGGGAAAAGAAAAAAGGTGTACTTTATTGAAATACTAAACGAAATGAGAACAGGAATTTAATGTTCTGTCTGCTCACAGGCAGACGAAGAAGATTCAGTAGCTGAAGACGTAACTGAAAATTTGGAGTGTAAAGGAGGAAATAAACTGAAGGCAAAGGAGCATGCAGAGGGGAACAAAACTATATAACATAGTGCAGGTGAATTAAAGAGGCTGAACTGTTTTTTGAGATAGAAACTTGGCATCTGTCTGTTATCCATCTAGTCTATATTGGTGTCCAGAGGTCCAGTTCAGAAATATGTGTCCCACTGTGCTAACCTCAGTAAAAATACTGTAACTCAGTGTCTCCCACCACTATTGCCCAACATCTAAGCAAAAGCATTCTCTCAGCTCTAATTTGCTTTTTCACTTTTATGTTGCCTGCTCTTTGTAGGTCATGTGTAAGCAATTTTTTCTGCTGCTTTTTCTAGGAGGTTAAGTAATTAACTTGGAGGAGAATGGGAAGCTGTGATCTTGCCTCACTTTGAAAGACCATTTCATGAGATTTCTGCAGTATGCTTCTTCCTCCTCTGAAATTTCTTTCACTGAACTCTTGCATGGCGAGTTGATATTCTTGACATAAAAGCCCCATCTGGGATCTCTTTTTGGTTGTGAAGCATCTGGTGGAATACTATACTCCTAAAGGTATTTAGCAATGATAGAGTGAGGCATGATAAAATATTGGACTGTTTTGTTTCAAGGCTTGGTATATTTAATGACTGAGCTGTGTCCACTTGTACCCTGCTGTGATGGGTGTCAAGGTTTGCTAATGCAAACACAGCCTGAAAATTTCAGATTCTGCTTAATGGCTCAGTAGTTAGAGTATATAGTCCTGAAGTTCCTGAAATGTGTCTGGATCTTCTGGATGTTACTACATAAAACAGTGACCCCATATCTGCAAGAAAATTGACTTGTCAGCTAAAATTTGGGTTTATTTAAGATGTAGTTGATCCCCCAAATATAAATTCAGTACTATTCATCATTTTCATCTATGACTTCGAATAGCTTCTCTTCTCTGTCTCTGCTGCTGTCAGTCTGACAGGTTTGTTCCTTATAGGGTTAATTAAAAATACACTCTGGTTCCTACACATGGAATCTATGTTAAAATCAGTGTGGGTTTCTACCTACACTTCTTGTTCACAGAAAGGAAACAAAAGACCCTGCATCTATTCTCTGTACCAGATGCCAGTAATGAGGTGGGGAGGAAGAATCATCCATCCATTCTTTTAAATTGAGCAGATATTTTCTTTCCTATTTTTCTAATTTATATACCTTGCCCTTCAAAATCTTTATTATCATTTTATCATTCCATTTTCCTTGGTTTCTTTTCCCCTTAAGTATGCATCCCAGTCTGTACTGCTCTTTGCTGTCCTTAAGTCATGGTATAGTTTTGACTCTTAAGTCACATGAAGAATATCCGTTTCCAGTATTTTCAGCCCTGAAATAAATGCCTGTAATCACTAGGGGTGGGTGCCAAAAAAATCCAGCGCTGTTGTTTTTTCTTATATTTTTATTTTTAATCTGGAAGCAGTGCATCTTGCAGCTTTCTCAATTCCTTTGTAATTTGTTTAACATGGATACTTTTCCAAGAGCAATACTAGGTACAGGCACATTGTTTTGGGTTTTTTTTTTTTTTTTTAATTTCTCTTTTCCATCTCTAATGTGGATTTTTATGCACCAGAAATGATTGCAAAGCAACCTTTTCCTCAGCCCGTGTTTCTCAATGAATCTTCCCTTCCCATGTTCTTTGTCTTGTCACAATAAACAATCAACAGTTCCAAATAATGTTGTAATTAAAATTTCCTCAAGGAGTAGTTGTTACGGATACTGTTCAGTATACTGATAACTGTCGTGGGGTTACTGGGAAAGAGGGAACAGAGGAATTAGAAGCGATAGAAGGTAATAAGCCGGCCCTCCGCCCCCGGGAGGGCGGGCCCTTGTGACGCTGCCGTGGGCTCCGTGGGCAGCATCCCCGCAGCATCCCCGGCGCGGCGCGGCTCCGCGGGCTTCCCGTGCCGGGACACCGGCCCCTCTCACCGTCTGCATGGGTTCCTGCTCCAGCCTGCCTCTGCCGCCCGGGCCGGGCTCCTTGGCTTGCCGGGGTGGCAGTCTGTGTGTGCTAGGGGATTCTCCGCTTCCTCAGCCTGGCAGCCTCATAGGGGACTGGCAGATCAGAGAGGAGCTCTCCCTTCCCTTCCCCACACGGCGAGCTTCAACTGCTATTGCCTGTGCTAAAGTAAGGCTCTGCAGGCACTCTTACAAATTTGCTTTATAGCATGTTTGTTTTGTAAAAAAAGCAATGGAAACTTGGTAAAAATAATGAATGTATTTGTTTCTGCTCAGCTATTTAACTCCTTAATGCCTCAGAAGTTTTGGTTTTTTTTAGTATCATTAATCCAACCCATCCACTTCATTAATTTGGCCTGTTACCCTGTGTTTTTGCTCCTCCTAAATTAAAAGTAAAGCATGGCGCAGCAGCAGTCTCTGTTGTGAATATATATTTAGGGAATTCAGAGAATCTATTTGGAAAATAAATGCTAGATCACCCAAGATAGAAACTGTTGCTTTGCTTCAACACCCTATTGCAACAATGTCAGTGCTGCTGCCATTGCCATTAGGGAGGGCAGTGGTCTGCCCAAGAACTCTTTAAAATGCATAAAATCAGTTTGGAGGGAAAAGAGCAAATTATCCTTGGTCATCCTGGCAAGACCTGGAAAGTCCTACAAACAAAAGTAAGGAACATTTAGAATGAGCTAAAGGAAAGATGAAGCTTAGGAAAGGGAAAGCACAGAATGGCCTCTCAAGTGATGGGAAGGCCTCTTGTATTTGAATACCTCACTAGGAAATTGCATGGGAACAAGGCACCTTAATATCCTAAAATAAGGTCCCAAACAAGTAAGATTTTAAGCTGTCTGAATTGAAAGGTGATCTTCTGTTTCAGGATATGAAAATGTGGGATGAACAGTTTCCACTCCATTGTCTCATCAATCACAAACCTAGGAAATAATAGTAAAGATTTATATTCTCTATGGCTCTGTACTGGTTTATTCTGAGAAATACAGAATGAGAAGGGATGTTAGAGGTCCTACTTTACGAATTAAATTTCTTATAAGTGGAAGTTATATCCTGCGAAGTGATTGACTCTGAACGTGTGTAGCGCTCTACAGGACTACCCCAGTGCTTGAATGGGTGGATATGTGTGTGTGTCCCTTGTGAAGTCAAGGCACATCCCAGGTCAGCCTGGAAAAGCTCAGAGGCTAGGGCAGAAACATTCAAGGTGTACAGAAATACTCCTTCCTGGTGGAGGTATTTCAATCTTTTGTTCCTTTAAAAAGACAAACCCAAGCTTTTTCATTCCATCGTAGGCATGACGAATTTGAAGTTTTAGAAGAAAATGGCTTTTGATTTATGATGCTGAGCTAAATTCCTCCACACCTAAAATAATGGGGAGGAAAAAAAGGCATTCCAAAGGTAAAATTCGGAGTTAATGCTAAAAAAATTCAGTATCTAGACAAAATTATAAGTAGCTAAGAATAGGAATTCAAAAACTACTCTGCCCTCTCAGTACGTTGCTACCATGACACTACAGTAATTCATTGCCACAGAACATTCCCTTCTAGAACTCTCTAAATATTTTAAGGAATTTCAATTACATATTGCACAGGAAGATCTTTAAAAGCATTCAGGTTTGCTAGCTTTAAGGACCTTAGAGGAATCCATATGCAGAAAAGCAAACAAACCCAGTGAGAAATGTACACTGTTTAATTAAAATACTAGGGTTTGTCATATTCTTTTTCTTACTATGACTTATTAAGGAAAAAATCCCTGCATAAAATCCCTTAAGTGTACAGAAAGATTTTTTTTTTTTCCTTTTGAGCTTTGTATAAATGGCTTGTGTTGTCATCAAAAGAGTCATAGACTTGGGTGTATATTTTGTTCTTTTCATATATTAATGATTTATGGACTGTGTTGCACCATTTACACGATCAACAGTTAGCTAAATGCTCATTGTCCTGAGAAATGTTGAATTCATTATGAGGGAGACGAGTAACAGATTCCCTATCTGCATCTCAGTAATCAGTTGTTATGATAGATGCTCAGTTGCTGTGGATGCAGGCAGACAGGAGAGCTGCTCAGGAAGAGAATTGCCACCCTCAGTGCCAGTCAGAACTCACTGGCTCTCAAGTTTCATATGGAAACACACATTTTTGCTACACAAGTGTATGTAACTAGGAGGTGTAGTTTCCAGGCTGCTACAATTACACAGTAGGTATTTTCAACACAGAACAGCTCTCTTCCTTGGTCTTAATGCAAATCTTTAAAAGAGTATGATTAAGAAGGGGAGGAAGGCTTGGATGCTTCAGTAACTTGGTAAGGGCTCAGTTACAGCTATCAATCCTGTACTGCCTGTTTCTGCAGTGCAATGCATGGCACATCACGGTTATGTAAAGTATAGCATTCAAAATTTTAGTTTGGGAGGCAGTAAATAGTGTTTCTAACTGGCATTTACTGGGAAGCTGGACTTTTCCTGTGGTGTTCTTCACTTCACTTTGATGCTGGACTCTGCTTTGCAAAGCTGCATAATATAAATAGGATCAATCTTTAGAAATAGATAGTTTCTTCCTTTCAAAGTCTAAACTGAACCTACTGCTGGTAGATTAAGGTTAAAATGAGTTGTAAGAGGGTTAAGCCTCTACCATGATGATAAGTAACAGAGCCCTTTTTGGGAATAATGCAGAAGTGTTGGTGGATCAGGAAGTTTATTCCTTGTTGATTTCTCTCATGTCAGGAATCAGCACTGAAAAGGAAGGAAGATCCTGGGCATGATTCTGAGCCTTGTGGACTAGACTTGGCCATACAGCTCAGTGAAATACTCCATCTCTGCTTTAACTAGCCTAGCTTCTCTCAGTGAGGACAGCGAGGGATGTGCACTGCAGGAGCTGGTGAGGAGCTCTGCCTATTTCTTACATAGGTATGATCACTATTAAAAATTTGTTCCAAGTTTTGATCTTGCTGGCATCAGTGCTCTCCTAAAATCAAACAGCAAAGAAAATGTAACTGAGAGGAGTGTGGCTATTTATTTGTACAATCTCTTGTATTTGTGGTCTCAGTGGTGGGACCTGACAGTATTAGTGCCCTAACGCAGAACATCTCTCAGCAGGCACTCAGCTCACCAGCCCAGCCTGGGCTGTATGAAGGCTAGATGGATTTCAGGTATGATATTATTGGTACTGAGGTAAATGAATGACATACCAAAAGAATTTTAAATTGCTAGCTTGGTCGTGAGCATAAAGGACTCTGGCTTGTTCTTGCTTAAATACGCTCTTTCTATATTCCCTTGGCCGCAACTAAACTGCAGAATATTTACCTGCTTGATTGTTGTTTGTAAATCTAGGCTCTTCCCTCCCCCCCATCCCCTAAATCTTCCTTAGATGCCGAGAGGAAAAAATAGCATACAAGAAAGTGGCTGTAAAGCATTTCTTTTCTGTTCTGCCGCTCTGTGTAGAGCTTTTTGTGGCACTCAGGGGTGCAGTAGGGCTTGAACAGTCCAGACAGTGTGCCAAGGCATATTCCTGTAGGACATTTCTAGAGATCCCTGCTCGTAAACGCTGCCTGCAGAGCTGTAACTGGAGAGAGAGAGAGAGAGAGAGAAAGAGAAAGAGAAAGAGGTGAAACAGGGAGGAGACAGAGGTGTGATTAAAGACTTACAGAGAAGACAGAGAGAGAAAACTGTGAGAGAGAACATAGTGAACAGATTGGTAAATGGAGAACAACTGCCCAGGGCCAGGCTGAAGCAGAGAGTAAAGGAAAACAGGTAATTGCAATTTTGGGGTATTATATTAAGATGAAAAGCTGGGCCAGTCCCAACCAGCCTATGTGGAAAGTCCAAGAGCTATCTGGAGATCAGGAGACAGAGGCTGTGAAAAAAATGGAGAGGTGGTAGAAAGGAAGGTTGGTCTTGAGAGCAATAAAATGTGCTATGCTTTCTGCAGGATTGAAAATTGTTCAGCTGGGAAGATGCATTTGGTTCTGGACAAAATGCTCAGAAATCTACAGGGAGAGATGGAAAAGGCCTTTTGCAAAGATGCAGTGTGAAGAGCTTTACATAGAGATAATTTTTAACAAAGTAAAAAGGGTGGTGATTTCATTAAAAAGTGCTTGATGCTTACCACAGTTTAATCTCAGGCCACTTGTCTGGGTATCTAAACACAGGTTTAAGGGCACAATTTTACATGTGTGAAAGAAAAAGAAGTGGAGTGGGGGGCTTTGTCTGCCTTCTTAGCTGGTGTAAATGGCTGGAAATCATACTTACCTGGATGACAGAAGGCACAGATTATTGCTGTTACAGCAGATTGTTACTAACTCAGGTTTTCACTCTTAAAACCAGGAGGGTCTGAGGTAATGGAAAGAGAAATGCACTAGCCTTGCTAGTGCAGAATCTTCCTGGATGTTTTTAGTTATGAATCAGCTTCATCTTGGTTTCTAATGAGTGATTTGGAAGCTGGTGCCCATTTGTGAGAAGCACTTTTATAACAATGATATTGTCATGTGTTGTTAGTCTCATTATTTATTTCTGTGTTTGGCTAGCTATTCTCAGGCATGTACAGTCTAAAATTGAACATAAATTCCATACCACCTATGGTGTTAAATACCAATTTTAATGCAGGTTTTTATTGTATTTGGCTGTGACTGAACAGAAACTAAAGAATATAGGCAACATTAAGAGACTCTTTAGAATTTCAGTCAGTCCCCTAATTCTGACTAGGGACATCATGAGCAACTGGAATTGGGATAAGTGAATAGGGCTAGTAAGGAGAGTTCGAGGGTTCCTTTTCTTCCCTCCTTCAATTCCTTGAAACTTCCATTAAATTATGGATAAACTCTCAATAAGAACAAAAGAGTAAAAGAATGACAGCTGAGATTTTAGACTCTGATGACCTAAAAAATTGCTTTGCAGATATAAAGAAACATAAAGGATTGAAATGTATGACTGTAAACATCCAGACATTATACTGTCTTTTTTCAGGTTCAGCTTCTGATATTCACGTTCATGAATAGCCCGTTTCAGTGACATTACTGGGACAAAATCCCTGTGGGTGTAATTCCTGTTACTTCACTAACATCAATTAAAGTCAGCATCTCTACACAGAGTTGAATGTGCTTGATGAATTTGGTGAGGTTTGTGTTATACATGCAGCAAGATGTGTCTGCTGTCACTGTGTGGGTGTATATTGGAATCTGGCAGCAAGTCCTGTCAGCTGTGTGGGGAGAAGGCTGAAAAGGGCAAGCAGAGTAGAGCTGGACCAAGCAGCAAAGGACTCTATGAGGTGCTCTCTGTGGGGAGCAGTGGGGAGGGAGTTTGTAAGTAGAGATGTTGCAGAACAGCAGCTAAGGACTCACAAGGAACGGGTACTTTCAAAAGCACTGGATGCCTAAAAGCAGTTCAGCAAATAGCCTTCTATGAATTTGAAAGGGACTGTGAGCACCAGACAGGTAGCTTTATTTAATATGGCTTGTTCAGCAAACTAATTTAAGTGACAGAGTAAGAAACAATTAATAAACCACTGCAAAAATGAGAGGTTTATTACAGTTGGAAAGCATGAAACTCTGCAACTACAGTATTAGTTTTCTATTTAAAATTTTATGAATTAAACTTTAGGTGTTCCACAGGTAATTTGGAATCCTTCCTTCAGAACCAGATTGTTATGGGTATCAGAGACCCAAACTGTGAACAAAGATGTTTGAATATCCTGAGTTAACCTCAGAAAAACAGTAAGGATGGAGGAGGCCACAACACAGAGGCAGACCAGACTGCAGGGGCTGGAAGGAAAACTAAGGTGATGATCCCTGATTCAGTGCCACAACCTATCACAAGCCCATGGGAACACAGGAGGCAGAGCTAAACTGGTGACTCCAAGGGGAACTGTGCCAGCCTACACAGAGCTCTCTTTAAATGCTGCCCCAGCACACCCTGCTATCTGCATGTGATGGCTTTCAGCAGGCTGTGTGAAATGATTTGGTAGCCTTAGCTGAGTCCCACCACAGAAATGCCAAGCTTCTTAAGCTGCTTAACAGGCTTGGCAAAGAGGATAATGATTAACCGTTTATTAAAGTCAGCCCCTCCAGGTCAGAATGAGGGATATTGGTAGTGAGAAAGCTCGTGCTGCTCTTGCCTTCCCAGTGCCTTTTATGCAGATAGAGGACTTTAGCCTTTGGGGATACAGTCAGTGGTATTAAATTTACTTAAAAGTATGAAGTGCCTTCATTTCAGTGCTGAATACCACTGTGGGCCATTGTAAACTTCCCCCGTGCAGTCTGAATCTCCTTAGAGGCAGACATGCACTGGTTTCTCAGGAAAGCTCTACTGAGAGCATGCAGTGTACATGTCAACTTAATTAAATGAATTTGTTTAAAGTATGATCAATGGTCTGTGAAATTATATAATTATTCCATAAATACACGTTGTTAATTAATTAATATTTTAATTAAAGAGTAATTGGAAACTCATTGCAGTGCTACCTTTTTTGAAGGACATGAATGTGTCTTTACCTCATATTCACTGATTATACCAAAACCCACCTTTTCAAAAAAAGAAGGTATTGAACTAGAAGCTCAGGAGATTTAAAGAAAAAAAAAAAAAAAAAAAAAAGAATGGCACACTATGACAGCTATGTCCCAGTTTGCCATAGGAAGGAATTTGGCTGCCCTTTAAAATCTTCACTTTCAATCAGCCTTCAGTTTTTCTAATATCCTTCATGTCTCTTATTCTGGGAGAGTGATTGTCTCTCTGGGAGTTTTGCCTTGAAATGTCTCTCTGGAAAAAGAACTTGGAACAAAGTGCTGTGGACTAGTTGTTGGTTGAGAGAGGTTGGTATTAGCAGTTTGTCAGAGCTAGACATAAATCCCTCTTTTCCCCCATAATAATTTTCTTCCTTCAGTTTACCTGTTTATTTTGAAGACTATCCATATTAACAAACCCAGACTCCCTATTACTCACTGCCAGAACGGCACACCAATCCCCAGACCACTTTTTGTAACTGCTGGTGTGGAATAAATGAAAAGAAATTACTGGAAACCAACAGAGAAATGACTGTGGCCCTTATCTTGCCCCTGGAAATTCATATATAATTCATACTGAAGCCAATAGGCTAGGAAGGACAAATTTGAGGCCTGCCTGTGAAAAATTATCAAGGGCTCACAAATTAAGGCCCTAATTTTGCCAACTTGCACAATTAAATGTGAATGCCTTTTGTGAAGGCAGTGGAAGGGGTGCTGCTTACAGATCTAAAGTGAGTTCATCCTCTTGTTTGAAGCTTTGGGATGTAGACAAATAAGGAATTCTGGACAGTAGATAGTAATTCTGCATGTTTAGATTGTCTGCTTACCTGGAAAAATTATACTGGTAATTTTCTGCAGCTGCTAACCACTCTGCAGCTGCCCTCTGCTTCAGACACATCAAGAGCTAGTAAGTGTTGTTTGGCTGTGACTGGTCTCGTAGTGGTTTTTGATTTGGTCTTTTGGTGCTTTTTGATTTCCAACCTGTCCTGCAGTACCATACCCACTGTAGACTGTAAGAGAAATCAGAAGTTCATCCCAGGCACAGCTCTTTATAGTGTTTGACATACGATTGTATGAGGCTAACATAGAAAGAACAAGGAATACCATAACTAGCAGAGGGACAAGTGAAATCTAAGTCACTCAGGAGTAGATTACGGCACATTGAGGAATGGCAAAGGATCCATAGTGCATCTGTTTGCACAGGAAAACTTACACAGCTTTTCAGCAATTCATAGATTTTTAAAAGCAAAATCTGAGATTTAAAATATTTTTTAAATTCCTAATTGCAAAACTGAACTCCCTGTGTTATATTCTCATAGAAAAGCTAGCCTTATTTGTCTTTAAACCCACCAGTGAATCACAAGGCATGCCTGACTTATTCATGTGTGACATGTCAGGTGCATGAGAGCTTACATCACATGCTATGCTGATGCATAAAAATTTTAAGCCTGTCCTTGACAACTGAACAATTCAGCAACCTGGACACAAGCTGCAAGGATCAAAAAGTAGGACGAAATTACAACTGTTTATACAGCTTTGCACAATGCCATGGCAATGCATTTTGCAAGAAGAAATATTTACTGAGAGCAAACACAGTTTAGAATGAGATTTAGTGTCTGTGTCTTCTCTGTGGATATGCACACACAGAATGCTGGGTTGAATGCTGCTTGAAGAGCCTGAGTTTTTTGCTTGGTGAATCCTCTGTTTTTCAAAGGTACAGGAACATTTGGGGTAAGAGGAAGTGTCCATGGCATGAAGAAATACTTGCATAAGCAAAAGGGAAATTTAATGTAAGCTCTACTCCTTTTTTTGCCATACTGCAGATTGTTTGACAAGAGTGATATCAATTAGTGCCAACGATAGCATACTTTATGATACTGACATCTGTCCAAGAGAAACTGGCCCAAAAACATCAAACTTATTTTGCAGATGTCACTGAATAATCATTAGGTGGTGATAATTTTCAGTTGCCCAGTGGGGAAAGGTTCCAGCATATTAAATGGTTGAAGTTTCTGAATTTCAAAATATTGCAGTGAGAATTTTCACTCGAGAAAGCAGGCTGAGGGTTTGCAATCCATCTTTTGCTGCTTTGCAAAGCATAGGAGCAGACAGAATGGTCTTTTCAGCAAGGCTGAAGAAAGTCTGAAATATTTTGTAGGTTCTGTCTTCTGGCTGGATTTACAGGTCTAAATTTTTCTTGGGACTAGTTACACTGGCATCTCCGAGGTTGTGTTTATCTCGACACTGAATTTGCATCAACCAAAAGTGATCATTGAGTAATGGACATTTTATTGCATTCAGCAGCTAGGCAAATGTCGGGGCGATTTTCGCTGTTATCTCACATATTTTTATACTTCACATATTTTTATACCATCTACAAATATTCAAACTTGCAAAACTGAAAATACAAACATCCATTTATAAGGAGTCACCTAAATAAATGGCTTGATTTTTTTCTGCTCCCAGGAATGTTGTCAACAGACAGGGCTCAGAGGAAGCTACAACCACACAGCAGCTCTGGTCATTGAGCTTCCCATTTAAGTGAATAAAAAAGAAGTTAGGTGACACTGGACATTCACATGGCTTGCATTTAGAGATCCAAGGATATCCTAAGTTATACTGGGGGCTGCATGTCTTTATATATCCTTTTCAGTTTTTTGTTTAATTCCATAATTATATCCCTAAGAGAGAATATCTCTTACAATTTCCAGACAGAGCCTTAAATTTGGAAGGGACAAGTCTGTGCAATACTCATATCAGACTCAAACTAAGAAATGAATAAATCTAATCTGTTGTTTTGTGTAATTCTAGATTCCTCAGCCTCTTCCTGGCAGTGATAAAGGGATTGGGATTCCTTTCCATGTAAATCCAGGAGGAGGACAAAGCCTTGTGGGAAAATCTTGTCCGTTCTCACACCCCAGTGTAGAATTTACACCTTCTTACACATCCACTCTGAAATTAATCTTCTTGTTCTAACTGAATCTGAAATAGTCTGAAATAGGAATAATTTACATGGATGAGGGTCTGAAAAGAGATGTGTAGCAAGAAAGACAGCAATCAGAAGGATATAAGAAGATACAAAATAAAGTAAGGGTAGCTTATTTATAATTCAGATTCATTTAGATTTGTATGTGAATTTGTCCCTTACTTTGTGAGGGAGAAAGCAAGACCTCATTGTTATTTCCTGTTGCTAAATGAGACAGTTGTAACAATATCAATATTTTTAAATTCATATGTACTTGGTTTTAGAAGGGAATTATGAAATAAATATGATTCTTCTTTTATTTTTGAGTTGTATGCTGGGAAAACAATGCACTTGTGTAGATATGAACAGAAATCATTGCTGCCTGTTGAAACAAATTAGGAAACATGCTTTCAAATCTTAATGTAATTTCTAGAGGAAGGAGCCTCTTGACTTGAATGGTAAAGGTCTGAAAATGGTCAGAAAGAGTCATAGAGCTAAGTGGGGATCCCAATTACAGATTATCAGTAATGCAAATGTTGCTGCAGAGGGACCACTCAGCTTCTGCAGCTCAGGAGCTGTGTCTGTGCCTAGAGCGCAGGCACAGAAAACCTCCCTTTCATTATTGTTTTTAATTATCTGCACACTGACAGAGCTGGAATACCTGCTGCACACTGAGGCCCTTTGTGCAAACCCATCAGCAGAGACTGTGCAGGCAAAGCCCATATTTTTTGCCTTCTGCAGGTCTTTCAGCAGAATTTTTCTTTCATGCAGATGCCTTTCTTTCCTTACTCCTTATCTTCACTGGCTATTTCCTCTGCTCCACTGAACTTACACAACATGTGCAGCTTTATGTGATGACACCATGTTTTGGCTATCCAGTTGTGATCCTGAAGTTCTCGTGTGCAACTGTAAGACTCTTGTGTTACTGTGAGGAAATGAGGGTGTGCTGCACAAGGGTGGCCCTGGGGCACAGATGCTTTGGTGATGAGCAGTGTGTGTCTAGCTCCCTCCCCCTTCATAAAGGAGCTTGCAGGTTTGGACAAAGAGCAAGAAGCTGACAAGCTCTTCCTTAAACTCAGGAATGAGGTGTTAGTCTGTTCTCTGTCTTCTCATATGTTAGACTTATGTTCAGAGTCCCCTTGTTCTTGTTGCTTATCCCTGTATTTTTCCTGTGTACTTAGCAGGCATGATAAACCTTCAAGGGAGGGCAAAGCAGCCAGGAAAACAAAGAGGAAGAGTTGGCAAAGGGCAGTTCACTTTCTTGTAGACAGTCATTGAAACTAATCCCCTCTGAGAAAATACTGCCAAAGTTATATTTCAAGTTGTGTTTCCAACTAGAAGCTGCATAGTTTGAGACCATGTGAAAACATAAAATACTGCTGGTGTACCTTTGATGTGGACCTACTTGGTCCTGTGTGGGACATGCTGTGCCTGTAGCACTGGGAGAATTAAAGGAACTGGCTGAGCAAACGGTGTGTTCAGGGGCAGAAGAGTCCAGGCCAAAGTATAGGGACAGGTGAACATAGGCAAAATGAATACCCACTGAGCACCAGTAAGGAGTGATAACTGGAACTAGTCAGAAACAGGGAAGTGCAAGGAAACTTTGCTTTGCCAGGTTTTTGGCCTCTTGGCAGTGTTAAGCTGTTCTAACATGACAGGAAAGAGGCAAAAACAAGGTAGCTCAGCCCCTCTTCACATGAACGCCTTCTACCCATTGCAGAGCCCTTGCCTCCAATTCAGCCTCATTGTGAGGAATCTGAGAATGCAGGCAACTTCTGATGGATGCTCTTGAGGTATCAAGGCTTGTGATAATGCAGATCCTTGTTCACCTTACCTGCTTTCTTGATGGCTCTGTGCCAAAGATTCATGTGGCAGCAAATTTCTACCTGTTGCAGACACATGAAGGATGACTTGTGTATATGAGGGCATAAGGTACCCTTTTGTCAACAGAGAAGCAGGCAAGAGTACAGCCTGGAAAAAGCTGTGTGGGTGAGGATGGAGGGAAGCAGCAAAGTTGGTTAAAGCTGGTCTGGGGAATGAGAACTGACTGCACAAATGCATCAGCAGGAAGATAGATGCTTACAAAGAGCATGTCCATTAATAAGTGAGCAGAAAGAGAAAAGGAATGATGAAGAAAGTAATAGCAACATTATACTTCTTTTAAAATAAAGGAAGATGGAAAAGTAACACAGATCTCAGGAAGATAGCTCTTTGAAAGCATGGAGGGGATAGAGGGAATAAATGCAAATCAGCTGGCCTACATCATGAATATCCACATAAAGGCATGTGGATACATACCATTCAGCATCATAAAGTCACTCCAGGACAGCAATAAAGGGACAAACTTAGTGAATTGCTAATCACTGTTCCCCAGAAATTACCGGGAGTTGTGGCAGCTCCAGAGGGCAAGGGAGGGGGAGAATAGAAGGTGAAATTCCACCCTGAGACTGGCAGGGCTGAGTAATTAAAGCCCAGTCAATCCAGGAGCAGTCCTCTGGGAAATAATGCAGCAAGTGAACGGAGCAAAGAAAAATCTTTCAGAAAAAAGGAAATGATGAATGGTGGCAGGTGGCCTGGTGCAGCTCTTCTCAAGGTGATAGGAGCAGTACAAAGTGAATTCCTGAAAGTTAAGCTTTGAACCCTGTGTTGTGAATTGGGTGTCCATGTTGTTCTCTGGGCAATTCAGAAGGGCAGTGTAGGGGGAAGCTTTACATGGATATATCTGCAAGACACTTCTAGCTTTTGTTGTAGGAAGGGAGTCCAGCGGGGGGAAGGCAAATTCTACTTGAGGGTTAATAAGATTTTTAAACATTAATAGTATTAAATACCATAATGACATATACTGTGTAAACTTATACCAGTAGTACTGTGCCATTTAGGATCTAAATAAATACAGGAAAAAATTCGGGGGACAAAAGAAGTGGTAAGGGTTTAAAATGTACTTTAATTTCCTATTGCAATTAGCCCATTTTTCAAATGTTTGCCTGATGTTACTTCATCCCAAATCATCTGCTTTACACGGCAGGGACTATGTTTTCAATTGGAGTCTTCCTCTAAGTAACCTAAGATTTCTTCCCTGAACCCCTGAAACCTTAGCAGTTTAAACACTGCCAAAATCTGGGATACCTGTGCAAGGCATTTAAGCTTTGTCAAGGTTTCCCCAGGTTTTTTTACTGAAATGCTGATTTCTGGTTATCTATGACTGAGAATACACTTATGCTTAGACCTATACCACAGTAAGAATTGGATTATGGCTGGAAATAGGTGGCAGATTTGGTTTTAGTCAGGTTTGATTTTAAGCTGAATCCAGTTTTGGAACAGGATTTGGGCTTATTTGTACCATTGGAAGTATGCTGGTCCCAGGGAGAGGGATCAAGAAAGTACCTTGGAGGGGACAGGGTATTATTGCCCCAATGGCAGCAGCAAGGACCCCCAGTTGCCACTGTGGGAAGTGCTTTCAGGATTCATCATGTTGATGAGTCAGACAGGCCAGATAACAATTTCAGTTTGCTTGTCTTTCACTGTTTGCTCTTGCAGGGTTTTAGCATTTTGTTTTTTTCTGGGAAGCAAGGGGATGTTGGGAAAAAGGAAAGAGAACTGGGATTTTTTAGGCATTTTAAATTTTTTTTTTCATCAATGTGGCTCTGAATGGCTGTGATTCAAATGCAGTGATACAGCAAACATAACAAAGAAATATACCAGGAAAGCTGGATAGCTGGGAAATGAAAGTGGAGAAAGTAATAAAAATGAGGATCAGATTGGAAAAAGAATGCAAAATACTTGATGTGAGGACAGAGTGCTTGGAAAGGGTGGAAAGGCACAGAGAGCTCAGAGATTTCTAGCAGGTGTTAAGCCTGATGCACACATCCTTTGCACAACAGCAAGTGGCTAGGCAGGGAGAATACAAAGAAGCATGACTGACATAAGCACAGTCACCATGCCAATGAGCACAAGTGGCTGTATATATTAATAGGCCAGAGGGAAGATGTGAATGCAACAGGAGTGCAAGATACTGAAGGTGAGCTCTATCATCAGCAATATGTGGAAGTAGGGTGAGAATTTGACATCTGGTTGCACTGCTCGCTCTCTCTGGGGAAAGAGAGCTGTTCAGGTATTTTGGAAATGTGCCTCCTAAAGACAGCCCAGGTGTTCTGAGGCTGAAGCAGGGGATGGTGATGATGGGACTAGGTAATATGCAGCTAACAGTGCAAAATTACCCAGTGGAACTGAGCCTCTGCAGCAACTGGGACAGATGTTATATCATCAGGATGGCCTTTATTGGCTGGGGTTAGAGAGCAGCCTGCAGCCGATGACCCCAGTGCTCCAGCTGTTCTCCAGGGCACCATAGCAGGGAGCTACCCCTGCCCCTGGTGAGCAAACCTGGGCTGCTGTGGCCCCTGGAGGGGCTGAGCCCAGACAACCAGTCTTAGCTCATATGACACAGCTCAGGCTTCCAGAATTTAAACTCCCTGCTATGTGCTTTTCCTTATTTCTAAAGCATAGGGACAGATAGGAAGGCATTCCCTATTTCCTGTCCTGATCTCAGCACCTTGGTACCCTTCCCCATCTCTCTGGCAGTGTAGCTGTTCTCTTTTTGTGGATTATCCTGGCTCTGTCACCCTCTCAGTGTGTTAATCACTAAGCACAGTAAACATGCAAATGGCCTGGGATGTTTTAACACTGGTGACAGCTATTCTCCACTGGCACATTGGTTTTTGTGGTATGAGGGTGAATGGAAATGTAGATAAACAGTGGAGCTTCCGTCAATGTTTCGGGAGCTATTGTGTGTCTCTCTGCATGTAGCCACACATGGACTTCTTGCTCCATGTTAGAGACCTGAAAGAGGATGTTTTCTGCTTTCACCATGGCTCTTCATTTTTTGCTGCAGCTTCTCATCACTTCCCTCCAGCATGAGAGCTGCCTTCCACAGAATTTACTATTGCTCAGTAAGCAGACCCCCAGTTTTGTGCTCCACACCAGTGCTATTTCTTTGCTTTGTGGAATATTGGCAAGCCATTTCCCTATTGAGTTTGTATTTGAAGCATCTCACCTAATTTCATATTTTTTATTCAGTTCTTCTACCTGCCAGTGGCTGCTCCTGGCTGAGAGACATCTGCCTCATAGGTTTTTTTCCCCCAGTCAAGTTTCTAGCCCTTTTATTTCCTTGCAAATGGCTCTCTTATGTTTGCACACGTATTACATAGCACTTGGTGGTTGTAGCCAATCTGACAGATGCAAACGTGCAAACAAAATAGTTTCTGAGGTATTTAAGAGCAAACCTAGTAATTTTGTCCACTTTTAATATTTGTGTTTCTTTGAGGGAATTCCTTTCTTTTGTTGAAAATACCTGAAGACATAATTGGCTGAATTTTTAGTTATTTATTTTTAGCAGGTTTCTACAGGTCTTTGTGATTCCTATCTTCATTCTCTTTTCCATATAGAGATAAGGAAAACTTGCAGGAATGTGCTCAAATGCATGCCAAAAAAAAAAAAAACAACAAACATGATATATGCTAGCATAATAGCAAGTAGTGAAGAGGGAATTTAGTAGGCTGGAGGAGTTTTCTAAAGCCCTACTCCACATTTAATTTTATGATTCTTAATGACAAATGGTGATTGTGAATATTCATGAATTTTTCCCTGGGTTAATGTCATAACCTTTGCAGTAAAAAGGCTGTTTTCACCGGTAATAACTACCTTTCAATTTATTTATGCTTGTTTTTTTTCTTTTTTTTACAGAAATAGATCCCAAATTAACATTCAAAATGCAGGAAAGTAATTTTACATGTTTGCTTGTGGGGGGAGGGGACAGTGTATTTTATAAATCTTATCATGTTGTGTCTTTATTGAGACAATGCAGTTCTTTACTTTCAAACTCTTGAATTTTTATCTCAGCATTATTAGAGTGCTGGAAAAGGGAAAAGATGTCTCAATTAAGCTTTACTGAAGAGACAACTCAGTGTGTAGTATGAAGAATTTGTTTGGTTTTTTTAAACATGAAGAATTTGCCTGTCTTTGTTTTTCTTCTAGTTATTCTAAGCATTCATTTAGTATTTGATCAGTAATTACCTTATATCCTTTCCCCTGAACAGTATTCCCTCTTTTCCTTCCTTTTTCCTGCCCATGATTATATTTGGTGCCTTGCAGTCATTATGTCCTACTCTGCTGCACTGAACTGGATGTGCCCTTTATCTGTCCATAAGCCTAATTTATTCAAATCATTTTATATTTGCTTGCTCTGTGCACGATTTTACACTTACTATCAGCAAAAAATTCCACTTTAAAAATTATATCCCCTGTGGGCCATCTATATAGAAGTTGAATAAAAATGGGTAGGGTGCTTAAATTTGGGAGTACTGCCTTGTTCCTGTCCCTCTAGTCACTCTGAACTGTGCTGTTTTGCTGACACCTTGCTTCTTGTCCCACAGATAATTTGGAAGGCATTTGCTGTTGTGCTTTTTCTGTGCTGTGCTTTACTGATTCTACTGAACAATCTCGCTATGTTGGGTGCAGCACCAAACAAATCTTTTCCATCTGGATAAATTTTACCCATCACTTCACTTTTGGCTCTCTATTGAGAAATGTATTGAGAGAACTTAGAGCACATTTGAGAGACATGCCATGAATCTGGCTGCCTCTCCTTCCCCGGCTGGCCATTTCTACATGTTGCATAACCCCATCTCCTATTAGTGTTTCCAATATCCGTTCTGTGGCTGCAGCTTGGATTACTGGTGAATGGACTCCTAAATCCTCCCTTGACTTAAAAAAGAAAAATATTTTTTGTTTTGGTTTTAGATACTATTCTTTTTAAAAGGTAAAGTTGGAGTAGTTACTTTCTAGGCATCCTCAGGAAGCTATCAAGCAGTATTACTAAAGGTTTGCCAATTTCCCTTGCTATTTCCTTCCAAATTCAGAGATGCAGTTAATCTAAGTCTCAGGTCCTGTCAACTTTTAATAGTTCTAATTAACTAACTACCTGTCCAGATTGGATGATAAAGCCTTTTAACATTTCATTTTTTCTCCTCATGAAAATGGATCCCTGTTTCCGGGATGTGACCTTCAACTTCTTCTGTAAATACTCAGGCAAAGAATATTAATTCAGGCTCAGTGTAGCATCAGTCTCATCTGTCACTGACTTCTCACTCATTCCCTTTCATGTCCTCACTGATTTCACCCCTGGTCATCTGCTTTTCATATATCAGATGAAAGATCTCCATTGAGTTTCTTCACATCCTTGCCATTTTTTAAAAAGCATTTTCTGCTCCAGAGTTTCCTGCCAGTGTTTATAATTGCTCCATTTTGAATGCAATGTCTTTGGCAGACCTGCTAAGTAATATAATAACAGTGCAATAGAGGAAACTGAAACCGTTGTTGGGGCCTGGGTGGCAAATTTCTCTGGATCTGGATATATTGAAGTGGAAGTGGTGCTACATTTACAGTGTGTAGTGCAAGACCAGAATCTGCCCTTGTATGTGAAATAGCTCATAAATTACCCAAGGCTTTTTAGCACGGTGTAGTGGTGATGCTGCCTCACGTTAAGGGCTCTAAATAATGTTTTTTGGGGTAATCACATAGAAACATGGAACTCGCCAGAACACCTTTTGGAAGAAAGCTTATATTTCCTCATGAAGAAAAACATCTGACCTGGTCCTGAAGTAAATTCCTTTTTTCTTCCTATAAGGTTATATCTGCCATATGTCTATGCTAGGTTTTTATTTGTGGCACCTCTGTACATTTTTGTGTTTGATTACATGGCTGTGTTTGATTTACTGTGTTGTGTTCCATCCCACTGTCATTACGAGCTCAAGTCTCCTTCTGATAAACTTTTTCCTTTTCACACATGACTATGTTACACACCAGAGACCTGTGGTTCCCCATATGCAGGGAGGGATGTTTCTGGTGTGCAGCTGAGGTGACTCCTGACAGCTCTGTGACCCAGAAAGCACCTTCGAGAGGCAGCTAAAACATAAACAGGCCCTCAAGCCTGCAGGCATCACTCACCTGCTTTTGCAGACTATTAAGCAGACCAAGAGAGGGCAGAAGTGATGTAAAACGACCATAGTTTATCTAGGAGATCTCTCTAGCCTGCTTGAGAGATGACAGGTTTGCCAGTGGGCTGTGGAGGGCACACTGCTTGTACCACCACTTTGCACTGGAGCAGAGCTGTGTAGTGGGGTGAGGGGCTTTTTTGTAGGACCAACTATTGCTCCAGCAAGGATGTGTAGCCCCAGCAGCTGTACCTCTGCCCTCTGTTTTGGAGGGTATGTACACCTTGCAGCTGGCATAGAGAATGCTGCTGCAGAAACTCTTTGAGCTCAGCAGTCACTGCACCTTCTACCTTTCTTTTTTTGGTTTTGTACTTTCATGTCCTCAATCATATTCCCTCTGTTGCTTAATACCACATCTGGCATTCTTCCCTTCTTTATTGGTTTATGTACACATTAAATTAGAAAGCAGTCCTCTACTAGATCCAGCTTTGCTTCCTCCCCTTAATCTACTCTGAGGTCTAGATAATTAAACTCTCCCACTATCACTGCCAATGGTCTTTCACATGTTTTGCTACTTATATGCTATGCTTCACACCTCCTTCCCAGTCAAACTGTGAACAACACATTCATTTTAGTACATCTCCACTGTAGGTATACTCCTTAGTGCTCTGCTACAACCTAGTTTATTCCAGGCTTCAATTTTCAAGATGCGCCAGATTGTCTTTTGGGAACATTAGAAGCCTCAAGAGATGAAAAAGGAAGGGAGGAAAACCCAGAAATATTTTTCTGATTCTTTGTGCACAAGGCACAGCCAGCTCTAGCCAAGCCTTCAGTAATTTAAATTCAAAATAGTTCCAGCTTTTTTTCAAAATACAAATAAGGTGTTGTACTTCTGTACATGGTTGTTTTCCCAGTTAAACTTTTTCAGTCAGTGAAAGCATAAATAATGTACAGTGTGATATCATTGGAGGGATAAAATTACTGTGCTCTTTGTCATGTTCTGTAGTGGAAATGCCATATAGATTTAAATATGCTGGTCTATCCCAGGATATGACCTGCTTCCAACTTTTTCTGAAGAAGATATACAGAAATTCTCATTTCTGTTGTTTTCATTTTATTGTCTGTGTTTTTCTCTGATTTGATATGCAATCATCAAAAGTCTTTCTGCCAACCTACCTTTCTGTAGGTAGTTTTTAGTGCTTACAGGGTACTAAATATTGGTATTTATGTTAAAGTTCAAGCAGTACATGGCTGTACTTCAGCACACCACTTTGCTGTTTCTTTCCCACATGGGAAAAAACATACAACTTCATTGGTAGTTTGGTTTGATGAAGGTGGGTAAGAGTATTGTGTAAGAAATAGCAGTGCCTTCAGACCTGATAGTATTTAGAGGCCAAAATAACAAGACAAATTCCCTGAGATCTGAGCATATTATGTTTGGTCAGGATTACCAAGGAAGACAATACTTGGAATGTTTGTGTAGAAATGACATTGGAAATCTCCATGCAGCTGACTCACACTGAAATCCTAGGTAGAGGAGAGATCCACACCACTGCCTGCCTATGTACCTGCCACCACCACAGCCAGAAAGACTCCTGAGGGTTGTGGATGTCTTTTATTACTCAGCTCAACACTGAGGTTGGAAGAGTTGGCTTTTCCTTTTTTTATTCCCAGCTGAAGGGCCTTCTCAAGGAGTCCTCTTTGTTGTTCTCCAGCAGCAGCCAGCGCATCAAATCACAGCCTGCATCTTTCCACCCCTCTTTTGTTGCAGAAGAGGGCCAGCTGCCTCCATACCCTTTCCTCCCCAGGCAGGGAAGTGACTGTCACTGTTACATTTGCCAGCCCCCCTGGGACACTGACGAATGAGGCTGAGCTCCCGAGGCCTGAACATATAATTTGCAACACGCAATTTATGTCACATCATACCTAGCTGGAGTTCTAGTGCCTGGAGTACCCAAAATACATCTACAAATAGATCATGTCATGTCAAAAATGAAATGGAAGGTGATAGTAATTGTGGACTATATAATTAAAAAGCAAGAGTGTCTAACTAATGGCAACACCTGGAATACCTGCACAAAAAGCTAATTGAAAGTCAACTTGAAATCCAGGGAAAGCCTAGATATGGCTATTTCTGCCCCTTAAAAAAAAAAAAACCTGCTCAGAACATTGAAAATTGCACTCTTATCACACTTCTGCTGGTGTGAACTGCACAGAAATAAAGCCTTAAACAATAATCTGACTTTTCAAGAAGGTTACACCCACATAAATGTATGAAACTGGACGTGGTAGGTTTTTCTAAATGTAGAATCTATCTAGAAAATCACGGTGATTCCAAATCTAATAAAGTTTCCTTGATGTTATGGAGTGTAAAAGTTTGTTAGAAGTACAGGGTAGGAGGAGAAGGAGGAGGGAGAAGCAGTTTTAGGGCCATGTGAAAACAAAGCCTTTCTTCTCCTTTTAAATATTTCTGCCGAGCCTGATTGAACAGAGGATGAAAAGCTGCTGTCTTGAAATTTGAGGAAAGCAAAGGATTTCTGTTTCCACTATTACATTGAAAAGTTCTTTACTGCATGAAAGGTCATCCCTTCTAAACGTCCTCAGACTTGTGGCTTCAGTTTTGGGGGAACAGAGCTGCTGATACCACAGAAATCTATTAACAATAGGATGTGATATCTCTGAGAGGTCCACGTGGTCAGGAACATTAGCTCTCTATTCTTTATATTCATTTTACATTGAGCCTTAGCTTAGATACTTGGAGATTGAGGTTTTTACTAGTAAAAGTGGCATAGAGAGGTGGTGTGTTTTTACAAAAGCTCTCTGTTGTACCATGGTAAGAATGTCATAGTAATGATCTGAGGTGTCCTGAGACTGACAATCACAGTGTCAATATGAGCAGTGTGGTCTTACAGAATCAGGCCTAAATATTTGGTGTTGCATTTGAGCTGATGTTTCTCTCTGTTATTTAGATTGTCAAAACCACACCTAGAATGCATTAGAGCCTTGTCATGACAATTGTTTGGGGAAAAACAGCCCCAAACTCTTCTAGAAAATATTCTTTTGTCAAAATACAGCATTTTACAGAAATACAAAATGTTTCATGGAAGTGTTTGTTTCAATGAAAATTTCTTGGGGAAAACTTTCCAGGGCTAGACTGAAATTCTTAGGGAAAAAAGAAAAGATAAGAAAAAATTACTCCCTGGGAAATTGTTTGACCACCTGGGTCATGATGACCTCATGTTTGTCCAGCCTGGGTGCAGAGGTGATTTGTACTGCATGTCTGCCTATTTTTCTGCTTCTCCAATTTCTCTGAGCCTTGTCAGAGGTATTTTGTGGTGTGAATGGTTCACCATTCTTTGGTCCAAAGAGCTATTCTGTAAGTCAGGGGTTAGATTCCTGGTATCCACCACAGAGGCCAGAGTTCCTGTAGGGATAAAGCAGGACTAAAATTGAAACTCAACTTTTCCACTTCTAAGCAAGTTGGTCACCTTGTTATTACTCCTGTGGTGGATGTGGGTCCAAACATCCCTATTAACTTTTCCACTTTTAAAAAGGTTTTCTTTCAAAGCTGAAGTAAAAGTCAGCTCTGAAACTGAGCTTTCCATCCTGTCCCTGAAATAAATCTGTTATATTCCTGTTTGCTTATCAAGTACATTTTCCATCAGGTAAACTCACCATGAAACAGGCTGTAGTCCAGTAGATGTTAGACCAGTCATGTGTGGTTGATATGCAGGCCTTACTATCAATCAGCGGGAAGGTTTTATGTGTTTGGGTGAGCAGAAGGGGAAATCCTGTCTACCAACCAGTCTTCATCTGTGCTCATATAATCTCTTGAATATGGTGCAGGCTCTTCTACGAGGAGTAGCTGCTATTGTGGTGTTTCTAGTACAAGCCAAAAGTTAGCTTCACTTTGAAGACAGGAGAGGATTAAAGTCAGGCTCTGGTTGCTGCTATGTCTGAGTTGTGTAGTATGCTAATGAAAATAGTGTTGGCATGAACAATGCGCAGTTGTGCTTTCAGCCGTATTTTCAGGTCAAGAGCACCCTCTTGCATTCTCAATCAAATATGTATCAAATTGGAGGGAAGCAGGACTGTAGTCTGCTTCCTTCTTGCTTAATTTCATGTTATTTATTGTTTGAAGCAGGTGGGAAGAGGCAAGCAGGCTAATCATGGACCCTGCTCTTTTAAGAGACTAGTCCGGGTACAGCTCATACAAGAGCTATGATCTCATCTTTTTCTTCTTCTTCCTCGCTTCATGACCAACCACAACCTATCCCACAGGAAGCATTTCCAAGAGAATGGTGTATCACTGACATGTTCACCATAAACCACTTAAACACAGAATCAAAGACTCACCTTTAGACATTTCCACTGAAGTTGTTTTCAAAGAAAAATATGAAGAGGAAATCTCTGCTCTCCCTGATATGCTTATAAATGTGGTGCAGCTCTACTGAAATCAAGAGCTAAAACTGAAATAAGGCCTGGAAATTTTATCTTCTGGCTCAGAAAACAGGATTCTACAACGATCCTCATTCATTGTGGAGGAAAGCCAAGTCCACACCAAATGTTCATATTAATTGCATAATTTGATTTAGGACTTGACTGATAACACAAGGTGACCCCCTAAAGCATTTAGTTTAGTCAACTTGATCTAGTCTTAAAATGTAAGATATTATTGAAGACAGGCACTGCTCTAACTGCAGAAGGGCACAGATTTGAAATGTATTATTATCAAGTGACTGTGCAGCCTAGTCCCAGACTGTGATGCAAGTATGATGGGTGCTGAAAAAAATGGACATTAAGGACAGTAAATCCCACATACTTTTCCAGGTGCAGGGGAGACATATAATATTCAGGTACTAATTCACAATACTTGTAGGAGATCTTTGTTCTGTGTTTTGTTGTCCATGCCCAGTAACATGCAGATCTTCCAAATGTCTACTCTTGAAAAGCTGACCCATCAAAAAAGGCACTCTTTCAAATGTCCTGTTGTGAATGGCAGCCTGGCCCCAAACCCAGTTGATCTGATCCACATGAAGAAGTGGATGGAATTATTTGCGCAGGTAAGTTGCTTGAATGGTTTTGGAATAGAAATGAAAACTGCAGTCTTGCATATGGTGTACTTTAAGCTACAGGTGAACTAATGTCACATATTACTATAACTTCACATTGCAGATATAGCCTTATTTGTAGTAATAATATGGGAGATACTGGTTTTTATTTATAAATCATTTATTTGTAGTAATTGTGTTAATTTCAACACAATGATAAAGGGTTTTTATTTATTTGAAATTTAAGAAAGGAATAAATAGAATTGGTGTGTTCCATCCAACTAAAAATTTCCAATAATCTATTATTAAATCATTAAAATATTTTAAACTAAATTGGCTGTAATATTTTTACAAGCAGTTGGCTTATGAAGATGGTAGTTTCCTTCCATATGCAATAAAAAGCATTTCACATGCATGAAAAACTAGTGCACCAAATTCCAGGCTATAAATAAGGCAATTGTAAAATGTAAATGCTTAGAAACACTAGCAAACTTCAGCCAACAAAGCAGGGATCAGAAATTTATACCCTTGTTACTGGTAATTACAGTCACATTCTTTACTGATCTGTATTCCCAGCCAAAACATAAAAGTGTCCTGGTGCATTACCTGCTTGGAACTAAGTCACCCCAAGCACACATGGTCCAGAAAGCCAATCTGTGTCCAGGCTAGCACATGGAGCTCTGCATATGCTGCTGTAAATGTACCTGTCTGCCTTTTAAGCAAAATAACTGAAAGCCCCTCAGGGTGTTCTTACGAAATGTAAATTCGCTGATTTGGAGACCTCAGCATAAAATCGCTGCTTTTAGTGGATGGCAGTTTAACCCCCTCCTTCCCCTAATAAAATCAGGAAAAAGAAATTCAGTCCCATGGTTGTTTTTACACACATGCAACATTTGTCTTTTTTCTTCTTCTTTGACAAAATAAGTGATTAGGCATCTAAAAGTGGCTTCTTTTTTTTTTTTTAACAGCAATCAGCAATAAATTCTTAATGCTGTTGTGACAGATTAATCTCAACCTGTCAATAATTCATATTTGAAGCTTCTGTTATTCAAGAATGAATTGTGAGGAAAGATGAGCCTTCTTTTGGGTTCATACTGACGTCTCCTGCCAAATATTATTAATATGCTTAAGAAAAAAAACCACATGGGAACTTAAATTCATTAGCAGTCATCTTGTAAATATTTTGACAATGCTGCATGAATCACGTAGTTTTCTTTGAATGATGTGCAAACACACATGATTAATGTGTCTTAAACAGTCCAACTAACTAGTCTTAGTTACATAAAATTACCCATCCAGAGTGGCAGGCACCTACATATTTGACTTAAGGGGAACTCTTGCAGTTCCTTCGTAGCTGATAACTGGGCCCTTTGCTGTGTGGAGTGGGGTGCCAAGCGCTGCCTGTCCAGTTCCAAGGCCATTAAACTGTAGCCATGAAGCAAGAGCAAAACACAGGGGTGATACCCTAGGGATGAGAGCTTGTTGCCTGGAAGGCTGCTGTGAATTGAGCACCTTCAAGAGTCAGTCATTCAAGTCTAAAAGTAATTTTGTAGTAAGATGGCTTTCTGGACAGGACAGAAATTTCAGGACATGTTAGAGAAGTCCTCAGTACTGTTAGCCAAATTCTGATCCTCTTAAGTTGAAAAAGGGGGATCTAAGAAATAATGGAAGTCAGAACCAAAATTTCTCACTGAATGATTGAATGATTTGGGTTGGAAGGAACTTGAAAGATCATGTAGTTCCAATACTACATCCCCATCCAACCTGGCCTTGAGCACTTCCAGGTATGGGGCATCCACAGCTTCTTCAAGCAATCTTTTCTAGTGCCTTGCCACCCTCATAGTAAGGAATTTCTTCCTGCTATCTAATCTAAACCTGCTGTCTTTCAGCTGGAGAATTCCCTCTTGTCCTGTCACTACATGCCCCTGTAAATAGTGTCTCCCCATCTTTCTTGTAGACTCCTTAATTCTTGTGGGTATTGGGAGGCCACAACGAGGCCTCCCTGTAGCCTTCTCTTCTCTAGGCTGAACAGACACTGTAGATTTCTCTTGGGGTTCAGATGGTCAGGGTGACCCCAAGAGACTGTAAAAAGTCTTTGCTTCCCTAGCCCAATGCAACCAAAGAAGGAGCCTGGAATGCTTCTGATTGTGCTTTCAAGGTTATTTCTTCTTATCTATAACATTCTTTCTTTGACCTGCCGAGTTTTGGTTAGCAAGGAAGTCATGGTGATCTGCCCTCGAGTTTCAGTGGCTCCTACCTTATATACTCAAAATTATGTGTCTATGTTTACAATTTCTTTACCAATTACCATAATCTATGTTAGATAGTGAATCTCTACTTTGAACCAATAGAAAAGTGCTACGATTACACTAAGACATGGAGGACAAGACACAAAGGTTAGGACATGCCCAAATTCTTCCATCCTGTGCCCTCTTGAACCCCATTCTAAAAATCCCAAAATTATACTTTTCCACCTTGTGTTAGTTTAAATATCACACTACTAAAACCCTTGTGGCTTGTAATTCCTCATCCAGAGTTTGCAGTTTTCCACAGGCTAAAATCGAAGCCACAGCTGGTTTTGACTTCTTGCCAAGGTCTCCAAGCCCCCTGCCAGAGTCTTGAGACAGCCAGGGTAGTCAGAGGGATGTCCTGGACTACGACAAGACACAATTGTCTCAGCCCTTCCTTGTAGGAGAGGTGACCTCCTCTGGACTCCCTCCAGCAGGTCCATGTCCTTCCTGTGCTGGGCACCCTGGAGCTGATGCAGCCCTGCAGGTGGGGTCTCAGCAGAGCAGAGCAGAGCAGAGCAGAGCAGAGCAGAGGGGCAGAATCCCCTCCCTGTCCCTGCTGCCCACACTGCTCTGGATGCAGCCCAGGACAGGTTTGGCTCCCTGGGCTGTGAGTCATGACTCCATTGCTGGGCCATGTCCATCCTGTCACCACCAGCACCCCAAGTCCTTCTCGGCAGGGCTGCTCTGGGTCTGTTCATCTCCCAGCCTGTGTTGATAAGGTGTAAACTTCCTCACAAAAGGCTTCCTTTTTTTCTGTTACTTTTTCATCCTATTGAAGCAGTTAATGGAAAGTCACCAGTCTTAATGCATTTCAATAAGCTGAATCTCTTTGGGATCTTTCAAAGGCAATGATAAAACAACCTTGAGTTTTAAAGCTTAGTGACACTTTATGTAAAAATGTTCTCCAGGAGTTTTTCTGTATGTTGCTAATGATGTAAACAATAAGCTTTCTTCCATTTAAAAGTTAAAATGCTTTTCCTTGTCCAGTTCTCCAAATTTCTTTGGGCTTTAGTCATCATGTCTCTGTTCTTTTTGTTTTCATCACCACCTTTTTTTTTTTTTTCTTTTTCAGATGGAGTAAACTTATTTCAAAGACTTGCAAATTAATACTGGTTGTCTCCTGTCCTAAGTGCTATACAAACATAGAGAAAGAAATGATCCCTTCCCTGAAGGTCTTCCCTGATGATCTGAAACAAGAAGGAGCTGATGGAGATATACTAAAATAGGCCTTGCAGGTCAGTGATGTTGACTGGTAGGTTTGATTGAACAAGCTAGAAAAAATTTTCATTGGCAGTACACAAATTGCAGAGTTCTTTTCAGAGCAGAGCCAGATCAGAGATGTGTGCAGAAGCCAGGGAAGCCAACCTTTCTCACTGTAAACTAAGGGAACAGGTCTCACTCTTTCTGTTCTCAGGCCTATGTATGAGCTGCTAGACAAAGCCTAAAGGGTACCTCATAGGGGCTACAAGAAAGGGTGCAGGCAGGACTGCACCACAGAAAATAAAAGGAAAGCCACCTGAGCCCTCCTGTTATATCATGCATTGTTCCTGATGTGCTTAATTTATTTCTCTGAGCCAGTGTGATTCTGCCACTGTCTCTGAATTAATCACAGCTGGTTTCTCAACCCAAGCAAATTCTTACAGAGACTTGTTTCTCTCTCCTGTGCATGCATGCAAGAAAGAAAGTACTATTTTTAAAATGTAGTCACACTTTAGATTAGAACTTGATGATATAAGCACTAGACATGTCATTAACTACAGGAATCTGTTAATACTCATAATCAATAAATGGCTACAGGATTGTTTCTTGTATTACAGACACAAAGTGATGCATAATGTTTGCTCACTGCTGTTCACTTCTAAATACTGCATATTACTCACTCATTAATTACTGACACAATTTTCAGGAGTTATCCCATAATTAATTGGCCTCTAAAACACTCCACTATATCTCTTTCACATTTGGGAAGTGCTATTCAACATCCAATTTTTCATACAAGTTCTCCATACAAGCTTTGCTAAAGCTTTTGAACATGTCATCTTGGCAGATAAAAACATGACATGGGAATGGCTACAAGAAATGGGAATGACTACAAGAAATGAGATAGTGTGAAAAGTTTTGGAGGCAGTGAAATATCACCATTAAATGTAAAATTATTGTGGCATTCCTACATTGTGAAATTCTTCCTTCAAACTATGAACCAGGCAAAACTGTAAAAAGTTTGAATGCAGACTACTTAATAATTTATCTAACTCAGGAATTGGTTCAAATTTTAGAAAAACTAATTTCTTTGAATGTATTTGAACAATATGACTGACATAATGGCAAAAATAATAACCTATACAGACTCGGCATCCTTTACTAGCATGGATCCCAAAGTAAAGCACCGACTGTGGAAATGAAGCCACTGTTTCAAGCACCTCTGCCAGCTGTGTTATAGATCTAGTCTTCCCCACTACCTCTGGTGAGCTCCTTATGAATTGCAGGGATTCAGCGTCACAGATGAGTGAGCCAGTCTCTGTTAGGAAAGAACTATCTTCTGTACAGAGAGTTGCAGAGAAAGAGGGGCAGGAAGAGATGTAATTATTTATGTGGCATATAGCTCCTTATGATCTCTAATGACTGAAAATACTGGGAATGATTTTAAGTCTCGTTTTAAAAAACACCATAAATAGTAAGTAGCACAATCCCCACTTCACAGAACTCTTTCAAGACCGAATCTCACAGTGCCAGTCCACACAGCACTGAACATGTAGAGCTCTGGGAAAATCTTAACATTTATTTAGGTGCTTACAAGGGAGAAGAAATCTTCTGAAAATTTAGTCCCAGCTGCAGGGGGTGCAAGGCCTTTGGTAAATTCCTATCAATAGTTGGATTGTAAAGCTGAAGATCACACAACAGCCTTGAAGTAAATCAGTATTATGCACTGTTAATCCACACCCACTCTCCAGCCAAAACAAATAAAATAAAAACTCTTAGTGCATTACAGTAATGCAAAGCTCAAGATAATACAGGGAGTGTTCTCCCATGAGCCAGAATGCCTGTTCAGCTGAGGTTCTGAGCAGTGGTGATCACAGTATGGCCAAGCACACCCAGGAAGAAGTGTCGGGGACAGAAAGGGAGGCAGAACAGGAAAAGTACCCTACCAGGGGCTGGAGGATGGTGTCACTCCATCTGCCACACCACGTGTGCCAAAACCTAGTAACTTCTGCCTGCTCTGTACTGGTCGCAGCATTCATGGTAACCTGCCCATTGCCTGCTCTGGCAAATATGGTCTCATCCAGACAAAACAACTAAATGACATTTCATCTTCCTGTGCCACTCTCCCTAAAAGCCTTTATTATGAAGCTTTTGGACTGCTCCTCTTTGGCTCTGGTTAGATCAAATGGCAATTTGATATATTTGCTGTTCTATTAAACCCTTTTGCATTTATCACCTCTGGTTCCTTATCACAGTCTGTTTTGTCTGTGCGCTGAAGCCATACTCAGAAGACAAACTCTTAAAGGAGAACAAAATCTTCCCAGGCACTAATTTCTACAGTGCATAGTGAGGAGGGTTGCAAAGTGCTTCAGTGAAAATTAGCTCTTAAGCTATGTAGTAGATAAAGTTGTGGGTTTTTATAAGAGAAAAGTGATTCTGTTCTATATATTAATTTTAAAAGCAGATTGTGGTTGTAAAGATGGAAGAGGTCAGTATTGTGGTGGCTCCCTTCAGTAGTAACTGAAGATTGATACAGTTTGATGTTGCATTGATAAGGGTTGAAGATGAATAGCTATATACAAAATGAAACAAAATCATAACCATAGCTGGCACATGATCTTCTCTCTGGACTGAAAAGGACTAAATGGGTACTGGCACTGGAGGACTGACCTGCAAAAGAGGGCTTCCAGAATAAAAAGTTATACACATTACACAGCTAAATATGGTCAAAGATTGTACAGCTTCATGTTCAGCTTCTGTAAATACATTAGTGTACTTTGATCTCCAGGGCTGCCAAGCTGGCTTCCACTTTTGTTAAATCAGATGGGTTTTTTGATGAATCTGCAGTGGATGTGGTGGTGTGTTGAGCACTACATGGAGCTAAAACTACTGAAACAAGCAAATGTGGACCATCTAAGATGAAGAGCATTAACAATTAAGCTTTGGTGGCAGTATTTGATAAAAGAAAGATACATTACCTTAACTTTGCTGAAAGGACTGCTAATGTTGTGAAGTATTGGACATGACTCTGAGGAGGGTATGAATGTGAACTTGGACTAAATGAGTAAAATCTGAAGGAGGTTCGTTTTTAATTAAATATGAAAATGATTCAACTGCAGATTTATTCTGAAAGTTACTTAGAAAGCTTAGCCTGATTTTTTGCATAGTAACAGAAATGTTAGCAGCTATTTGATGAATGTATCATTGCATATGAAAATGTTTGATTAGAAATCAGTGACCAACAATGATACAGAGCACAAGAGATTACACAGAAATGTATTGAGGAATGCAGAAACAACTGGCTTGTATTAATACTGTGACAGCAAATACAGCTAAGCTATCAAGATAGCAGAAAGGCTTTCTAGCTTTAATACAAATTCCCAAATTGTTTTGGCACTGAACTCAAAATTGCACAGGCAGACACATAGGATGACTCTGAACATCATAGGAACGCAAATAGCTGCTTTTGCTGAAACACGGAAATGCTAACCTTAGTACTAAATGGAAAAAAAAACATGATTTGGAGAGACATCAGTAAAAAAGCCGAGTGTTGTCAGGTGAGAAAATGAGGTCAAAGAAAAAGAAATGTACTTTTTTCTAATGTTTAAGGAGGCAGAACCAAAGCTGAGTTTCAAACTAGGCAGAAAAAAAATTGAGGGAGATAAAATGATCCAGGAATCTGACTGAGAGGGCAGCTAAATCAAAGAGGTAAGAATTAATGATCTACCCTGAGGTATAATACACATGGCACAGTTTAGGTGGCCCAACAGAAGCAGCAAATCAAGCTTAGTGAGAGGTTTGGAATCAGAAAAACTGAAAAGAAAAAAAAAAAGAATCAATTTATTGCAAAGCAAGAGAAATTTATAATAAATGGGAAGCAAGGTATAAAGCAAAGTGAATACGTGGGATTAGCTAGATGTATTGTTTTCTTCTTGAGCAATATGACTGAACATTAATATAGCTTCTATATGTGGAAGAAGTAGCTAGGCTTTGCAGGGAAAGCTTTAATGTCCTATTAAGATATGGTTCTCAACCTAGAACTCAAGGAGAAACACTGCACTTATCACCCCCCTCACCAAAATGATACCAGGGAGACAGAGTTAGATGGGCTGATAGACTGTGCACACAACACACAAACACCTAAATCAAAACCTTTATCTGTCTAATTATCTGCTGTGGCTGGTCTAAATGCTACCCCAAACCGTAGCTGTACAATAATGTCACTAGACCCTCCTAGTCCTTAGTCTGCCATATGCATATGGCACTTGAGGGCAAAAATGAGTTTAGGTTGAATGGGGAATTAATCTGTTCCCTTTACTGATGTATGCTAAGGCTGTTAGAGTGTACACAGGCCATACCATATTTTGCTTATCTACCTGACTTCATCGCAAGTGCTTTAAAGGATGGTCAGAGTGAAGGAAAAAATCAAACAAGCAGCTTTAACTGAGATGAGAGTATGACTGAACGGAAAAATGCAGGTTAAAATTGTTGATGCTTTTTACAGATTACAGCAACTGAATAATCTATTCACTTTCCTACTACTGCCAAGTCAAACAATGTACAACTGGAACTGAGAGACTTGTCCTTGTGAGAGAAACAGCCTGTGATCATTAATATATAGCTTATGTTTTCTATACTGTGTCAAGCCTTATATCCACTTTTCCTGGGTCATAACCAGCCACAACCAGGAGACAGATAGCTTCCTAATGAAATGGAAGCATTAGGATATCTAACTTTTATTGCTGTTATTGAGCCAGAAGACTCCTCTGCTTTCTAGGTCTATTTCACAGCCTACAAGATAAATCCTGTTGGGTAAAAAGGACCAGAGGAATTAGTGTTATTAGAGACATGTGTGTATATGCATATTCCTGGTATTCTAAGACTCTTCCTAGCAATTTAAGAAGCCCTTTTAAAAGATATACCCTGTGTACAACAATGATCTCCATAAATCCCTTACTGTGCAGTCTTTAATACTACCTCTTAAGGCAGTTCCCCTTCCAAGATGGAGACTGCAGTGGGGGCTCAAAACTTGGTTGTCTTTGACTTAAATGTGTTTTGACTTTCCAGCAATGCAAGAGGTAACACTCTTTCCCTCGTACAACACACTTACAGTACTAGATGCTTCTGTTCTGAGAGCTCTGAATAGATTATCCTTACCAAAGAGAGAAAAGGTGAGAGTTTCAGCCCTTTTGCTCCTTTACACTGGATAAAAGGGCAAGAGTAAATTAGAGCCACCCTCAGTATCCTTTGTCCAGCTAACAGATTGCTGGGAGCACAGCAGAAACCATCTGTGAGGGTTCCATTTTCCCTGTGGTATGTATGGGCAAGTACAGGGCTTGGAGTGGAAAGGCAAGGGAAAAAAAAACACCAATCTGGGGAAAATAACCTTGGAATGTTTATGAAGACTGCAGGACCTTCTTAGTTATATCATTGACTTCTCCAGCACCTCAAACCAGGGTGATGTAAAGCTCTAGGACAGCTTCTTACTCTGGAATAACTGTGATTTTTGTCTTTTTAATTACCTTATTGGCAAAATATATAATCAATTAGAATCACATAAAATAGGGAGGAAACATCCTGTCATTTAAGTTACTTGGAGACAAGAGAGATTTCCTAAATATAAGGTATATATGAAATTTGAAGTATAATATTTATTTTTAATTCAGTAAGTGGAAACATAGTAAGGGGGAACTCTTGACTTGCTGAATGATTTGAACTGTGAAAACTGAAAAGCTACAGAGAAAATAAACAGCAAACAGAAAAAATTGAACCCGACTGTTACAATAGATAAACTAGCTCTTTGAGTAATTTTTCTGGAGCCTATCTGCTTTTTATGACCAACGTATATTTCTGCATGTTTCCTCTTTCCCTTTCTTTCTTCCTTCTAAATATTGTGAGTGAGGAACATGTGAGGCTTGATGGAAAGTACAACACACTGTGGCTGACAATTAATGGATTGGGAAACTTCCTGAAGTGTCCAGGCTAGGCTGGAATACTTGCAAGAACTATACATTACTCTTAATAGATGTATTCATGTTGGTGGCAAGATTTACTTTGAGGGAAATGTTAAAAGGTGTTTGATGGAGGAAGAGAGTAAGATTGAAAACTAGAAATTCCTGGAAATGGCTAATATGGTCAAATCTCACAAGTGGAGTAGGCTCTTCTAAAGTGATGGATGTGGTGTCTCCACTAGATAGAAAGAAGACCAGTATGTCAAATCATGTCCACTTTTCCTTCCCATGACAAGATTAATTTTCTTTCTTTCCATAAGGATCTCTAATCCATGCCAGCTGCATCTACCTTTTAAATTCCTGTTCAAAACAAACATTTCACTGCAATGCCTGAAGGAAACACCTTGCCAAAGGAACCTAGCTTGATAGGTAATTTGAAAGATGACCTTATAGTTAAGCAGATCATACATGAACCAGACCTAGTAGTAACCTTGATTTAATCAAAGTAGTAGTAGTAGTAGTAACTTTGATATCCTACTACCCCACTGAGCATAGTTGCTGTTAACATATGATTGTCCTACTAATGCTTATATCTTCTCCTCTCTTCCCCTTATCATTGCTTACCACCTTAATAATTGTATTGCTTCTTAAATTAAATCGGCCATAAATCTGATCAGTATTTTGGTTTTGGGTCTTCTCTGAATCAGTCTTAGATTGTACTTTGGAAACCTCTTGTTTCCCTGCACATCTTACAGCACTTGATGCTTGAGCCTTATTATTGCAAATGGACATTTCAGCAGTATGGGTTGGACTCATCTCACTTGTCTTCACATCCTAACATATAAATCTGAGTCAAGAGAGAGCGATAAGAATCATTAAGATACCAGTCAGACTTATCTGTGACCTGTACTCTAAAGTAGGTTACATAGCTCAGGTTTGGTCTTCCCAAGGATCATAGCACAAGCAAATGGCCACTGTATATGTGTAAATGTGCATATGTACATACAGACATTTGTTGGAAGAAAAAATCATTCATAAACTTCCAGTGTTTTGTTAGGAAAAATTGATGGGTTTGTTGAGTTGGATCAAAAACAGAGGAAATTTGGGTGAACTGATGGTGCTGAAGGAATTGCTGTGGGGTGCAGTGGTCAAGGAAGAATATCACACAAAGAGACAGTGAACTCAGTTCTAGACGCTTCTACGGGTTTAAGCATGGGGTGCATATATTAGCTGTAGATTCATACATCACACTGGAATGAGCAGGATGCAGACGGATATTTGAAATACAGATTTGAAAACAGAAATGAAAGATTAATGACCCTAAAATTCCTAAATATAAAAGGACATTTGTCATGGCTGCAGCAGGAAGTGAACCACAGGAATGAAGATAGAATTATACACAAATTTCATATGCTAGGAAAATATGGGAGTTTAGTACCCCTGTCAATGTGTGAAAACATAAATTTCTTAAAGATTCATTTCTTTTACATACTCTACATGTATGCTGCTACTCCATTGTTTTACAGGCACAGCATGGCACAGATAGAAAGCTCAAATGTTCCTGTTTCATTGAACTTTCTCTTTTGTCTACAGTTCGCAGCAGATTTGGCAGTGGTGAGTTTTAGAAGGAATTATGGGGGGGGGGGGGGGGGGGCAGCAGAAAGCTAATTCTGAGGCTGACTTTAACAAAAAGAAAGGCTAAAATGTTCCAATCATTAAAGTCAAGATATTTAGAAGCCTTCCTGAATGACGCATTTCATTCCTGATTCCGAACAAGACTATTCTACCATTTAACCTACAGGCTTACATGAGACTTAAATGATCCACACTATGTCCAAAGAGTCACAACTTGCAGCATGCATTGAATGGTGCATAAAGACATTAATATTTCTGAGGTAAACAGATAATTGGCTTTCTCAGTATCTTTCTTTTATGGATGCAAAATCAATACCTATTTTAGGCATATTGCTACTTTTACAATGACAGACATTTAAAGAATCATAAGATAACACTTGCAGTATGCCTAGAAGAACTAAAGGAAAATAATGTATTGTTAAACAAAATTATTAATGTTTGAGACATTTGACAACTGTAAAAACAACACTCTTTCACAGGCAGACCCATTAAATAATTTGAATTTGCAATAATAGTGGGGTTCAGGTTCTCTAATGTGAAACATTAAAGACCTGTAAAAACATCTACAAAAATATTGAGAGAACATTTATTTTGTAGCAATACTAATCCTAGGTGACAGACAGTGTTCTCAAGGCTTTTTTGATGACAAAGACAGCAATAATGCTTCTTCATAAATAGCTGTATAATGACAACAGTCTGCAAAATCCAAAGTAATTTGAAAAAAAATCTACATTCAGAGAACACAGTCCTCACCTTTTTTTAAAGATAGTTTCTTTATTGTGACTTCTTCTGTTTTGACTGAGCCAGATGCCAACAAATTTTTTGGGGATCTGTTTTTTAAAACCCGAGAACAAATTATTAGCAGAAGCCAGCAGCAAAATCACAACAGTTCACCATAACAAACTTGAGAAATAATTACTAGACCCCTTACACATCTTTATTTTCTTCATGGTTTTTCTCCTGAAGAGCAGGATTATTGTTTCCATGTAGATGCCAGGGCACAGCTCCTTTCTCATAGCAGGATTCAGTTCAGCACAGCTGCAATAGAGAACATGGATTTACACTGTCTTAATGGGCCAACTGGCAATCCCTGGGACTGGAGAAGACCAACACAGCCTCTATATTAATCTTGAATAGCATCATCTTGTCCTCAGGACATCAAATACTGCTGACCTCTCGTAAGTCTGACCCACATCTTGTGATCAGGGCCAAGAAATACACATCAGTCTCAAAATAGCATTCTTCAGTGTCACAACCCCATTAGAATTGGCATAAACAAAAGCAAGAAGCACTACTTTCCCCTTCCCACCTCCTGGCTTCCTCCTAGGATGGCTGTGGGCATAAAATGAAGATCATTAAAGAGGACTTTTGTATTAATGATTGAGTGTATGTTACAGTAATCAGATAATGGCTATATCAGCTTTCATTAGAAGTCTCAAGAAACCCATCTTTGCTATGCATGATAAACTAATTTCTTCTAGATACTTTGACAACATTGTTGATTAAAGCCTTAACGTTCACTTTATATCAAGGCCAGCTGTTTTTTGGTCAGTTTGTTGTTTTGTGTAACATCAAACCTGAATAGTAAATGGTTTTGAGATGTGTTAAGGAAAACTCAGTATGTGTACTGAGTATGGGGGGTTCTGCCCTAAAATATTTGCATGGGTGTTATAGATTGATAGGCAGACTTACATACAAAAATATTGAGAGAACATTTATTTTGTGGCAAAATACAGTCCAGGTATAAAAGAAATAACCCTGTTACTTGATTTCAATTATCACTCAAAATGTCTTGGGCCATTAAGAACTAAGAGTAATAAAATAATAACATTAATCAACAATGGGCATTTCTGTCATCTGCCTTGACTAATGCTTTTGCAACTTGAAATCAAGCAGATTCAGCAGAGCAGTGATAAACAAATGTTCAAGAGTGCAGGTATATTGGTCCTTGTTCAATCGGCTGATAAAATCTCCTGGTCTGCCCATAGCATGTTTTAACAAGATTTCTGCGCTCAGCGCTTTGTTTCTTCTGTTCTGCAGACGCAGTGTAAAGCAGGTATGTGACTCCTCGAGGGGGCTAAAGTTACACCCGGAAAGGGCTGGAGCGCTGGGTGAAGCGTGCCCGCCATTCCGAGCACGCAGGGCGCTGTGCCGGGAGGCGCCGGGAATCGCCCCTGCGCACCGGCGCGGCAGCGGGAGGCGAGCGGGCTTGCTCTGGGGGCTCGTCTCGGCAGCGCAGCACCGGCTGCCGTGATAGCAACTCTTGCTGGCAGGAGAGAGCAGCTTGAAATATTTGTGTGACAGCGCATTTGGACAGGATTGCACACGCGTGAGAAAGGATAGCTATCTTGTTGGAACAAGAAAGTTTGCTCATGTCCCTTGTGGTGCCTTCTGTGTTTTGTTCTGCCCTGATTTTCCTGTTAAATCATCACAATACTTTTTTATCCATATTTCTTTGACTCTTACCAGTTTGTGGGGGGGGGGTTGTGTTTGCTTTTCACTGTGTTCATTCTTGTTCTTCCCAAGTCCAGTAGCTTACATTTTGTTGCCATCTTTGGGATTGTAGTTTATTCTTCTGACCATGCATTGGCATCTGGAATATAATTTCCTTTCCCCAGCATCCTCTTTCTTGAACCTCTGGGTCCAGAGCTGTAAGTAGGTGAATATTGAAAAGCACTCAGGGAACTGGGGTAACAGTGGTAAAATTATGGAAACTGGTATTATCTAAACCTCAGCAATTACCTTCTCTGTGAGACAATGCCTGCTGCTGAATGTCCTGCCTTACAAGGAGGTGCTTAGTTGTGGTCATCTGAATTCCAGATACCGTGATGCCAGTCCAGCTACTTGCAGCACCTTCTAAACCATCTGATGTTTGAAAAAGCCAGCTGGTTCCTACACCCCTATTCATCTGTAGAATACCTCTGAAATCAGAGAAAGAAGCAGGTTCTGGGGACATCAGCAGAGGATCAACAGTACTCTCTGGGGTCATCTGTCAGTCCTACACTGTGCAGCAGTGGAGTCCCATTTTTATGCCTTCTGACAGTAAAGCTGAAGGATGATTAATATGACCTCAGGGAACAGCAAGGGAAATGGCCATCTACTGCCTGCTGGTGCTTATTGTAAGTCAGAATGATGGCCTATAGAAGGATACAAAGTGCTTCTGGCACTGAGACCATCTTTGAGTCATGAGTGATTGTCATTCTTCCCAAGGAAGCCTTCACCATAAATAGTAGCAGTATGTGAAATCAAGTATTTAAAAACATAAGCTTATTTCAGACTAGTCTTAACAGTGAAAGTGTGACAACAGATGAGGGGAGCAAAGCATTAACAAAACTGGATAGTAAAATATACATGTCTTTTTTCAGAGTGTGAGAACTGAGATGAAAGCAGAATCTCAGGCTATTTCAATGAGAAGATAGCCAAAGCTATGGAACATCACAACTACAGAGAAGACACTTTTCTCTAAAGAAAAACCCTACTCAAATTTTCCTTCCTATAGGAATTACCTGAAGCAGACACTACTTTTTCTTTTGTTGTTTTATGAGGTACTGAAAAAGTTTGATGAACTTGTTACTTTGCTTTCAGATGCCCTTCCAGACCACAGAACCTGGAATAGCTTGATGTAACTGTCCTGGGCATCCCAGGGCCAAAGTCACAGCTCAGTGATATGAGCTTGATTTTTCATTGCTGTGTTTTACCAGAGGTGTTTGATCACAGTGATATTAAAACTTGACATGAGATGGCTGTCATTCATCTGAAGATGGTGAAGATGGTGTGTAAAAGCAGACAAAACTCTGCTTTTTAATTAATTGTTTACTCCCCTGATTTACTAAATGTGAAAGTGGAACTAGCTCATCAAAAACTTACATACAGGGGTAAAGCAAAACCTTTCACTTCCAAGACAAGCACCAAAATTTAAAAGGCAGCCAAGCCAAGGAGGTAGAAACTCCAGAATGTTTGCAAAGGTCACAGACTAAAGTGCTGGAAATATAGAAGATGGTTGAGTTGAGCTGATCCATTAAATCCTTAGTGTACCAGTTCTGTACATATGTCTGATTTCATACTAGTGTCGCCTCAGGATTGTTCCCTCATTTAGTCCCTGGTCCCTTCTCAGCATCAGTCTCTTCTTCCTTCACACAGTTGCCCCAGCTCCACACAGCCATATTCCACAACTGGAATTGCAAATTCCCTATTTCTACAGGTTCTCTCTGTGATACCTATGTTCTTCTCAAGCATCAATGAGTTGGTCTCCATTCTCTAGGATATCTTCCTTGCTTTGATAATCTGATAAAAGAGATCACTAAATTTGAATACTCTATGGGTGATGCTGACCTTTTGCTACTGTCACACCACTTAGCAGTTCCAGTGAAGGTAATGTATCTACAGAAGGAATCTTATTCAAGGATCAGCCAGAATTAGAAGCTTCAGAGAATTTTTCCCTATTGCACTTCTAGCAATTCTCTTGTGTGTGAACTAAGATTTCTTTCTTATAACTCAGAAATATGTGCAATTTGGCCAAATGAGGTATGTTCATGATGACCAAATTTCAAACTTTTTCCTTGTAAGTGCAAAGGCATTACAGCTCCTTAGAAAAGTAGTTTTTAGATAGTTATTATTTTAGCACAGAAAATGTGTTAGTTAAGAGTGAACTCTGGAAACCAGCTGAATGGTTTTATGGACTGTATACTTCTCAAACAGGGAACTTTTAGATCAAAGAGGTAAAACCTGACAAATGGAGAAGTATCTGAAAATAGGGCCCAAAAGGAAAGAAAAACTGTCAGGCATCCTGAACTAGGAACAGTGATTCAAACTTTTCGCACAGGTTTTTTTGGGGGTGGGGTTTTGGTTGTTTGTTTTTTTTTTTTTCTTTCTTGAACATGCAAACCCTGAAAGAACAAATACACTTTCTGAGTAGCTGCCCCAGAGGAGTGTTGGTGCAATGCCATTTGAAAAAAACAGAATGCAGCCTTAGCACTGAGGAGCCCAAAAGCTGATTAGGTGAATGAGCCCATGCTTACTGTGTGCTGGCCAGGGAATTCTTTTTCTAAAGCCCCTTGTTAGTTGCTGGCATGACATCTCTGGCTTGACATTTATATTCATACAGCATCCACAGGGTAAAAGCCACTCAAGTCCCTCTCCAATAATGGCTGGTTCTTAAGGACCATAAAGAAATTAAACTGTAGGACTGACACGGGCTGTCAGTCACAGGGGAAAGACACCTGGAGGTACTGAGTTGATCTAAGCAAATCGAGGTGGCTCTAGTAGCCAGCCCTTTGGACTCAGGTTTTAGAGCTCTCTATCTCTGTCCTGTCAGAGTCCCAGTATTGAGACAATAAGGATCCCTGTGTGCTTTCTTTTTCCTGGGCACTGCTGTTTCTCATCTGGCAGCATCCTATCAAATGCAGAGCTGCATTGTTGACTTGCATCAGTGATGGATCAAGCCCTCTGGGAATTGGCATAATTGGGGATCAGCTATCTGGATTCCTGCCTAGGAAGCATCAGGAAAACGTCTGTACCTGAAGCAGAATCAAACCATATTCAAAGTAATGGGAATGTTTAAGCTGTGATAATTTTCCAAAAAATCCCTCTGCTACATTATTTTAGTAAATATTTGTAGGTGTCTATAATAGGGGGTAATCACTGCATTTCCTATCATACTAAAGGAGAGTAGTTTTCAGTAATATTGGATGAAAGCAAGGAACTCTAATGGATGGATTTACCCTGACTTTTACTGGCAGATAGCACTTTTCAGCAGTTCTCAGGGGTCTTTTCTTGTGGCACACAAAAACTAGTTTGTGCCTGGTCTTTCCCTTTGCTGATACAAGAATTCTACAGTAGCTGGCAAGCAGTGAAGCATCCCCCTTTGTCAGGGAGCTGTGATGGGTTGCATGTGTGGAAATCAAGAGGGGCAGGTATGAGGGAGGTGAATAGGGCATGTCTGGCTGTACCTATGAGAAGGAGGAATGGAACAGTATAGGTTCCAGCAGGAAGGTGAGCATCTACAGAGGAAGGAAGGAAGGAGTGTGCCTAACACTGCTGTAAATCACAGAGATGAACTGCAGCTTGAGAGGAGCTGGGTTTGGTATCATGGCAGTACAGACAGACAGCTTTCAGGTTAGATTGGATCCCAGGTCCCTGAGAGTCCAATAAAAAAATTGTAGCTCAAAGGATGTTAAAGAGTTATGAGAGATTGCAGGCAATGAGGTGCAGGTCTGCTGTTATGGCTGTGGACGGTGTACAAGATGTTTCCATGTGTTTCTTGCACCAACTAAGTAAAAAAGAATTTGGTTTGGGAATTTTGAGAAAACTTTTGCACTTCTTTTTTAATTTACCCTCATCTAAGAAGGAAAAGACTGTACATTCAGAGTGCCCACAAGACTGGTGCTAAAAGAAAGGCTGTGCCAGAAATGTGTTTCTTCCTGAGAGTGGAAAACAGCTGCAACACTATTTCCATTTTCATCAAGGGGTGCAGCACACAGCTGCAGGCAGGTAAAAGGACATGGTCCTGAATGAAAACCTACAATTTCCACATCAAGGCAGGAGATTTCCTCATGAGAAAGGGAAGGGAGCAGAGGCAGCTACTTTTCCAGTCCCCATTCACAATTCTTCTGTAACAAAAGCCCACTCCAAGTTTTGGCTGCTCAGGATGTGTGCCACGTGGACCACCAAGAGGAGAACCAGAGTTGCAGCATGTCCAGTTTAGAGCTCTTGGCCCCAGAAGAAGGGAACCCAAACACAGCAACAGGGTCAGAGTCTAGCCCTGACAGTGGATCCATGAGCTTTAAGAGGCCTAGGAAAAGAGCACAAGAAAGGAAAGAGTAATGGTATTAGGAAAAAAAACCCCAAAACTCCAGCTCACAGTCTAATGAACTGCTGAATTCCCCAAGGGCTTGCTTCACCTCCTTTTTCTGTTTCTGGTACAATGCTTATAATACTTGATGGATCTGGGTAGATTTACAGTGGTCACTTTGTAGATACACACTAGAGTCAGTAACAGAATGAACAAGAACTGAATGTGAATTTCAGATTGTTTCTCTTTTATTGCAACTTTCTTTCAGAACAACATCAATATTTACAAAGGCAGGGCAGCACCCATGCTTCCATGTCACAACATACTGCTCTAGCTGCATTCCTGCTATAAAGGAAATAGGAATGGTTTCTGAACAAAAATCAGAGCCTGTGATTTTTAACTTTTTGTCCCTCCCATGAAAGCACAGATTATGGTGAAAAGGATAATCTGGAATTACTTTCTTGGGACTCCATCATGAGACAATTGTAGCTACCTCACCATTAGACTCCTGAACATAACAGTCCTCCTCAGTTCCCAGGCTGAGGGCAGGATGCAGGATAAAACAGATTTGTGTCCAAAACCAAAAAAAACACTCCCAGAAATTCTCCTCTTCCCCACCCCCTACCCCACAAAAAAAACCAAACAAACAAACAAAAAAAAAAAACAAAAACAAAAACAAAAAAACCAACCCAAACACCAAACCAAACCAAACAAAACAAAACAAAACAAAAAAACCCAAAAAAAAAACCAAAACCAAAAAAAAAAAAACCCAACAAAACCCAAACAAAAGCCCCCAGACATCTGAACCACACTTCTTCCCCAGCACCAAAAACATGTATAACTTTACAGGCTGGAGTAGTAAGGTTATATATAGCACTGCAATTTAATTCACATGACAATTAAAAAATACATGAAATGGTCTTCCTTATGCATGAGAAAAGATTATCAGAGTTTTCCCCTTTTCCTCTTTTAGCTTATTAAAAATGTAACTACTTCAAGAGTAATAAATTAACTCGGAAAGGATTGCTGAAGTGAGACACAAGTTGTGATTAAAGGAAGTTTGGAGTTCAGGAGAAGTCTGTGTTTGAAAAACGTCCTCAGTATTTGGAGTATTGCTTATGGCTTTTGACAACTAATTTGGGAGAAAAGTGGTAGGGAATGAACCTCAACAGGAAATGCTCTTGTTTTTTGTCACTTTGTGACATTACTGAAACACCGTTTCCCCTCATTTGTATTTCCCCCCGCCCCAGAAGTTTGTATTAAAATGTATCAAAACAGAAAACGACTTTGAAAAAGGCAGCAGAACTGTCATAAAGGATGATGCCAGCTTGTTGGGAGGTTATGCTTTATTATGTAAATCCATGTTTGGGGGTATTTTAAAATGCATATTGTATAGTTAGAGGCAGCTAAATAGCTAGATAAACTATACTGCTTCCAAATAAAGCGTACAAATCCATAACGTAAGTGCCAGGGGCACGACTTCTTGCAGACCTGCAACCTACCTGATTGACCAAAACTGTCCCTCATCTTTACCAGTCAGTCCCACTTGATGGAGAACTAGCCACGAGACTGCTGGTCCTTGCCAAACCCCACTGCTCAAATCCACCTTGTCTTACTGCTCCTGGGAAAAGGTTCCTGCAGTGCTCTCCCTTGGGTAATTCTGTAGAGTTGAGTACCACGAGCTTGAATTCAGCTTGGAGCAGAAGGAAATAAAACTTCAGCTTGCACATAAATCCTTCATTTACTTACATATAGAACTAATGAAACAGTGCAATTTTCCCTTCTTTTTCTGTAATTTACAAACGGTTAAAATTATTTTCTTGGCAGAAACATCCATTTCTTAACTGCTTAGTGCCCACGCTGGTGGCACCAGGCTGCAGCAATGGCTCTGTAAGTACCAGCGCTCACTCTGGAGATACCACGAGGGGCTGGATGAAAAACTTGCGATGCATAATTTATTCAGTGAATATAGGCCTTTTTTGTGCTTTCAAGAACTCCGGGGAAGGCAGGTGGGCTTGGCTGGCTTTTTTTCAGTTTGCTAAAATTCTTTAAGGAACAGTAGTGTGCATGCAGCGCCTGGATGTCAGCAGCTTGTTAAGAGATGCGTTTTCATGTTGGCAATTCAGGTATGGGTTTCGCGTGGACTGCCCGGACAGGTGCCATGCACCTCCTGGGCTCTGGCGCCTGCAAAGGGCAAATGTTGGAAAAGAACTTCTAGCGAGTGCCGAGACACTTTGCATAACATCCACGGTTCAGCTGGCTCAATTTCGCCTAAATGTACCTGAAATCTGCAGCACCTCGCGCGTCTGAAAAAAAAATCATAGCGTAAGCGGGGGTTGGTAGTCATTAGAGATCTGCGAGAAAAATGACGCGCTGCGTGGCCGTGCGCTGACCGGGGCACCGGCCTGCCGCTCCAGCCAGGCCGGGCCAGGCCGGGCGGGGGCACCGCCGCTCCCCTCCGCAAACTTCCCGGGGCACAAAGTTTGCCGGCAGTTCCGCGCCCGCCCGCGGGGAGGGTGGCGGGGCGCAGCGCGGGGGGCGCGCCCTGCCCGCCGCCCCCTCCCCTCCCTTCCCCTCTGCGGCGCGGCGCGGCCCCGCCCCGCCGGCAGCCCCGCACCGGGCGGCCGCGGCCGCAGCGCCCCCGCCGCGGGAGGGGAGCGCGGGGGGCGGCGGCGGGGGCGGCCCCGGCGCTGCGCCGCGGCCCGTGCGCGCCGCTCGGCGGCGGCCCCGCCAGCGCTCGGCGGCGGCAGCGGCGGGCGTCCGCATCCCTGCGTCCTCCCGGCGCGCTCCCTCACCTCGGCGGCGATCGCCTCCCGCCCGCCCCCGCCCTCCCCTCCCCCGCACCGCCACACGCACACGCACTCCCGGCGCTGTGTGCGAGGGCGGGCGCCGGGAGACGGGCGGCGAGCAGCGCGCCGGCAGAGGAGACCACCGCGCACACGCACACACACACTCCCTCCCGCCCGCCCTCCCTCTGTGCCTGCTCCTTCCTCGCCCCCCGCCGCCTCCCCTGCTCCCCCCTCCTCCTCCTTTCTCTGCAACGAGCTAGAGAGAGAGAGAGGGGGGAAAAAAGCCACTTACAGGTATTTGTTTAGTGGATCGGCGCCTTAATTTATCCCCCCCGCCCCCCCCCCCCCACCTTCCCCACCGCCCCTCGCAGTTTGTTTACAAGTATCAAAGTTGTAATTGAGGAGCTGCCAAGGCACATCTGGATATTTTTCTTCTTCTTCTTCTTCTTTGTGTTAGGGACTGATGTGCAACTAATTAAAGGCAGACAGGCTGGTAGCGTCTGCACACTCAAGCCCCCCCAAATAAAGAGCCTGGTAAGTGACTGGTTTGCTTTCCCCCCTCATCTTTACCCCCCTTATTCTTCGCGGTTTTTTTTTCTTTTTTTCTTTTCTTTTTTTTTTTTTTTTTTTTTGTGTGTGTGTGTGTGTGTGTGTGTGTGGTTTCGGGTTTTAGTTTGGGGTTTTTTTAGAGAGGTGGGTTGTTTCTTTTTTTTTTAATTTTGTGGGTTTGTCGGGGGCTCTTTTTTTTCTGTTGTTCTTGTTATCTGGGATCGTAAAAGTAGATTAATGCTAGACTTGGGCAATAAAAGGCGTCGCTATATTAATTTATTAATTAATCTGCACCCGCCCCTCCTCCTGAATCTTAAATATGACCTTTGATCTCTCTGTCTTTGGCAGAGCAGACATGCAATATTGAACATGCACGGTCACATTTAGCTTAAGCAGGGACAGAATCGCAAAGCCCAGCTAGCAATTTCTATTTATTTATTTCATTCGTGGAAAAGAGGGCGATAGTTGGAGGGGGAGGGAAATCAATAACTGCGTCTCGGGTACCCTTTTCATGCTCCGGAGATGCATCGATTAAACAATAATGACCCGGTTGGTGGGCACCATCATTTTCTCGCTGCTGGTGGCAATAAAGCCTGAGAGGGGATCGCGGGGAGAGAAAAGGTAGCCAGCGAGGGAAGGTTTTGTGGAGATAAGCCAGTTTAATGCTGGGGGAAATAGGGCAAGAAAATGCATATGACTTCTGGCATAAAGGGCTGAACGCTAATATTTTATTCCTTACCAGATGCGTGGCTTTCGTACACATGGCTGGCAAAACTAGTTTCATTGAGTAGTTGTTATCGAGGACATGCAGCTAGGTTTTCCTTTCTGGAAACGGGGAAGGTTTTTGGATTTTTTTTGCTGTAAGCAAATCCTTTGCATCCCTCCACAAGACGACGCTTAGCCTAGAGCTTTCCGGGGCAGCCTTTGTATTGCCACTAGACCTCTGAAGGCAGCGAGAGTCTGGGTTTTTCCCTGACGTGGAAACAGAGGTGGCTCCTGAGAGCTCGGGGTCTTTTTTTTTTTTTTTTTCTTCTTTTTTTTTTCCCCCGACGGAAGGACGCCCGCCAGTCCCCAGTACAGCCGGGGGTGAGGTTCCTTGTGTAGATTTACGCTCCCTTCATCTGGATTTGTTTACATAAAGCCTGCTTTCAGTGCACGACGTTGGGAGAAGACGAAGTTTTTGCACTCGGTAGGTTGGGCTGCAAACGGTTCATTAATCTAATTATGATCGTAATTACCGTAATTGATAACCATTTTGAACTAAACATACCAGAGTCTGGAAACTAGACGTAGCCCCACGAGTGCCTCACGAGTGAGCGTTTCTGATAGCCCTGCATCAGAAAAGATGCTGGAAATATCTGAACTATTCAGGTAGAGCATCTGGAAAACAAAGAGGCAGTGTTCATAAACTGAGGGCTTTTTAAGTTATGCTTATGTTTTGCTTTAGTTCGCGCAGGCTGCCATAATATACCTTCCTCATTGCCATGAACTAAAATACCCCCACTGACCTCCCTGGGGGAGAAAGGGGGCGGTAGGAAAAAAAACGGACCCCGTGCCCTTAGCCCCCTCCTAAACTTTCCTAGCCTGGAGCAGAAAGCCGTCTTTCCCCGATGAAGGCTAGTTCAGCAGGTACAGCGACGTGCCCCCCCGAGCGTTCCCGGGCTGTCTCTCGGCGAAGCCCCCTGTCCTGCGGCGCCCACAGAGGGGCTGTCCCCGTCTCGGTGTGTGTGTCCCCAGCCCTCCCTGCGCAGCCCCCGGCGGCGGTGACGGGGAATCCTCCCCGAGAGGCTGGGATAAATACTCCGTGGTTAGTACAGCTGCAGGCGCCGGGATCACAAGCTGTGAAATTGCTTAAGTTTTTTGGTTTGGGTTTTTTTTCTTTTTTTTTCCAAACCTAGCCCCGTGCCCCCCGCGGCCTGCAGGCAGCCCCCCCATACCCAGAGGCGGCGGGGGGGCCGGGGAAGCCGGTGCCGCCGCAACCAGCGCCCGGCGGAGCCAGCTGTGCCGGCAGGCAGCTAATGACCGCCGGGCTCAGAAGGACACCGTGGCAGCTGGCGGCTCCCTCCCCCACCTCCCTCTTTTTTCTTTTTTTCTAATTCCTTTTATTTATTTCCCCCCCTCCCCGCTCTTTCTCCCTGCTTTTTCATTTTTCCCGGTGCTGGTAGGTGGGCAGCTCCCGGTCCCGTGTCGTGTCCCCCGCCCCCCACCTTGTCCCGGGACCGGGCTTGCTCCACGCGCTTCGAGCCCGCGGGTACGGCGGCGTGTGCCCCCCACCCGTGTGTGCTCTCCCTCCCCCGGGGCGGCCGTGGGCGGCCGTCAGCGCCCCCCGCGCGCGCACCCCCTCGGAAATGACTTTTTGTGTTTCAGCTGCGGCAGCTCCCGTGAGGATGCCGGAGGAACGGCTGCCCGGCCAAGCACCGACCGCGGGGATGCGTCCGGAGGAGGAGGAGGATTAAGCGACCCCCCCCCCGCCCCGTCCCTCTCCCCCCGGCCCCAGCCCCCCCGTCCCGTCCCTTCCCGCCGCCCCCCCCGCCCAGGCCACCATGAACACCAACGTGTGCGTGGAGAGCGGCCCCAACCCCGAGGCGCCGGGGCTGCCCAAGGACAGCCACCTGCCCGAGGGGGCCCTCAACAGCCTTGTGGATTACAACTCGGAGATGGAGAGGTACCGCTCCTTCGCCACCTTCTACAAGACCAACGGCGGCGCCTTCCCCCAGGCGGCCAAGATCGCCCGCATCACCACCCCCATCTTCCCCAGCGCGGCCGCCGCCGCCGCCGCCCGCATCGGCATGTCCCCCTGGAACTGCGACACCGCCACGGCCGCCGCCGCCACCGCCATGCTCTGGGGCAGCGGCGGCGGCGGCGGCGCGGCGGGCGGCGCGAGGAAACCCTCCTCCTCCTCCTCCTCCGCCGCCGCCGCCGCCGCCTCCGCGGCCGCCGCCGCCGCCTCCTCGCTGCACGCCGGCAGGGGCGGCATGCACCACCGGAGCGACTCGCAGCGGCTGGGCAAGCCCGGCTGCCCGCCGGCCGAGCAGCCCGCCCTGCCCATGGCCAACGGCAACTTCCTGTCCACCCTCGCCCCCGAGCACTGCCGGCCGCTGGCCGGCGAGTGCATGAACAAGCTCAAGTGCGGCGCCGCCGAAGCCGAGATCATGAACCTCCCCGACCGCGTCGGCACCTTCTCGGCCATCCCTGCGCTGGGCGGCCTCTCCCTGCCCCCCGGGGTCATCGTCATGACGGCCCTGCACTCCCCCGCCGCGGCCTCGGCCGCCGTCACAGACAGCGCCTTCCAGATCGCCAACCTGGCGGACTGCCCGCAGAGCCACGCCTCGGCCTCGCCCGCCTCCGCCCTGGGCGCCGCCGCCGGCGCGGGGGGCGGCGGAGGCGGCGGCGGTGGCGGCGGAGGGGGGGCTGGCGGCACCGGCGCCGGGGCCGGGGCCGGGGCGGGCAACCCCGCCAAGAAGAAGCGGAAACGCTGCGGGGTGTGCGTGCCCTGCAAGCGGCTCATCAACTGTGGAGTCTGCAGCAGTTGCAGGAACCGCAAAACGGGACACCAGATCTGCAAATTTAGGAAATGTGAAGAGCTTAAGAAAAAACCGGGCACTTCGTTAGAGGTCAGAGGAGATGATTTCTTTTTCCCCAGCCTCCCGCCGTCCCTCCTCAACCCCCTGCCCCCGCCCCTCCAATGCTTCTTGTCTAGCTTCAAGATGCAGCATCCCTTCTCCGAGGCCTCCTTCAGGCTCTGAGGGAGCCCCCGCCGCGGGCGCGGCTCCCCGCGGCGCGGCCCCGCCGCCCGCCCCTCTCCGCCCCGCAGGGAAGAGAAACGCCGCCTCCCGCGGCGCCCCGCCGAGCCGGCCGCCGGCCCCCGGCCCCGGGCCGAGGAGGGACGGCCGGGGGGCGCCGGCCCCCGCCCCGCCACTCGTGGCCGTTACGGAACGATGCTAACCTGGTTTATCTGCCGTGCTGTTTCCATAAGACTGCTGGCTCTCTGGTTCCTTTTTCTTAATTTTTTTTTTTTTTTTTTAATTTCTCTCCCCCCGTTTTTTGTTTTTGGTTTTGTTTTTTTTTTTTCTTGTTTAATTAATGGCAATCATGATTCGGGGCCGTTTGTAGGAGCAGGGAGGTGGGAAAGGGAAAGTTTTAGCTGAACACCAGGCTCTCGCTGTCAGAAGTTTAGGGAAAGCAATGGCAAGTTCATCTCCAGGTTGGCTGGTAGCAGTGTGTCCCAGACAGACAACGGGCCACGGAGCCCAGTAGTAGATGAAACACACCCAAGTCTTTGGCAATGTCTTTCATGAAATAATGGTGTATTGAACCAAATGGAAGAATAGCACAGGTATGACTGAACTGATTTCTCACTGAACTGTATGTATGGTTATTTTTACAACGTTTCCTCGGAACTGACAATGTATTGTGTTCTCCAAAGCTGTAACAACAGGTTTTCAGATTTGCTAGACGTGCAAGAGACAGGCAGATCCCGTGTCGCAGACATTTCGGTTATTGTATTGGGTAGGACAGACAATGGGAACCAAAATACACAACCGTGAGGAAAATGGCAATTGGATGGTATCATTAGGGGAAGGAAACAAGTGAGAGGAAAGACTAGTAATCATACTTAATTCCTTGTCATTATAAAAATTACAGTGTTGCTGGTTTGACACACGTCTCAGATGCGTCTGAAGGTGTCGAGGATGATGGATTTAGTACAGAGGAGTAGTGTGTGGTGGGTGACACCAAGATTTGTAGACACAGAAATCAGCAACTAAGTGAGAAATTGCAACTTCCCTCTGTGTGTGTGTGTGCCTGTGTGTGTTTGCATAGCGGTTTATTCCCTTGCTCATTGCTCGCAGGAGCTCTCTCCAAGAAGAGATGGGATGAGGGATTCCAGGGAAAAAGCAACACTTAGAGCCAATTAATTTGTTCAGTGCTAAATAAATTGAGATAATAGTGTTGGTATTGACACTGTCATGGGACAAAAGCAACATTTGGGGGTTCACTGACACTTGGCTGATAGCATTAACTCTTTCCTAACCAGCCTCATCAAAACAACTAATTAATTCCTTCTTTCAAGAGTGAACTGTCCCTGCTGAAAGTTTAATTCTTAGCTCTGCATCCTTTTAGCTCTTTTTTCGTGAATGGTGACCCAGCATTGCTAACACAAAAACCAGGATGGACTTTCCAGGGGATAGAAACTAGACTAGGTTTTCAGCTCTTGCTTTTCTCAATAATATTCCTTTTTTGGTTTTGTAGCAAGTTTGCAAAAACGGTAGTTAACACCCTGGTCTGTTAGTGCTGAGTACAGTGTAAAAGAGACTCCCTGAACCAGAGACATGGAGAATTCCCCCCACACTACCCAGCACTGAGAGTGCCTTTGTGTGCCAAGTTCCCTCATTAGGCTTGCAAACCAGGGTGCTGCTGGGATTTAATGTTTGTGATAAATGATAGGTTCTGATGGTTTATCGATTTGTGCAGAAAGTGAGCTATCTCTGGAAGAAACAGATTTGTACATTATCAGATCTTCCTATGGGTTTGTGCGCATCTCTGAGCACATTTCCAGAACTTCTTTGCTCCTGACAAAGGTGTTTGGTAGTGTTAAAAACTTTTAAGGTGTGCTATGAGAATGCCTCCCGTTAAAATAATTTAACCACTGTGACTAGTAAAACCCATGGTTTAATTAGCCACTTGTGTGCTCTCATAACCACCTGCCTTCACTTCTTCATTCTCTCTTTCCCCCACTTGCTCTCTCCTGTTTGTGCTCCATCAGATACGTAAACACAAAAGCTCCTCTGCTGCTGTACTGTTACTCGAAGGAAACGGGTTTCTCTTTCCAGCTGTGGAGATGTCAATAATGCATCGCTTCTCTGCAGGTCATGGCCCATCACAAAGTTTGTCACAGGATGTGGCTAATTTCTTTACAGAAGTGTGGTTTGTAAGTAGGAGAGGAAGAATAACTTATTTACATAGTTGTTTTCCTTATATCTTCTTTCTTCTTTATAAAAAATTAAAATTAATAAAGTGACAGAAGGGCTGCCTACAACACAGTTGCAGCAGCAGTGCTCTGGCTGTGTGGCCACCAGCTGGCAAGGTGTCAGAGGGTGACAGGGCCTCCACGAGGGCCCTGTGGCAGAGGTGTTGGTGTTGGGGGTGGGCAAGCACAGCCTCCCTGCAGAGTGAGTGGCTGGAGTGCCTCTTTGGCCTGTGCTCCTGGGGGATCCACCACTGTGTGTGGAGGGTCGCCTGGCACCTCGCCTGGCACACTCCCATGGATATGCATCAGGGATTGAGGGGCGCACATTCCACTGCACACTTAGATGATTTGTGAATTGTGCTGGACAGTGGCTGCAAAGGGCAGGGGTGATTTACAATGGGGGGGTGGAACCATGTTTAAAAACAAATGGAAACTTTGAAAAATAACAATAAACCATAAGCTGGCTGATCCTACATAAACCATTTCTCTCATTTTCCTTTAAATCTCTTCTACTGATACAATGGTGGCATAGGATATAACTCTCAAAGATAGTATATGGAGTTGAAGACAGATTCACGTGAATGCTTTCCAGTTCCTGACCCTTGCATTTTTCATGGAATGCTTCTCGCCCAGCATTTTTTTTTAAACACTTGAATTATTTTTCCTACTTTTCTTGTACTGTTTTCACATTAAAAGTGTCCCAATGCTCTAGTATTTTTCATAGAATGTTATTATTACTAGGAAATTTTATGTACGGCAATAATAAATCTATAAAAATCAGATTGACGTCACGTTGCACGCTGCCTACTTGTGTATGTATATTCTGTGTTCATTCAGATTTACAGTTGGTTTAAAGAGACATAATCTTTATTTACCCATAGAGACTACTTATTTTCCTCTGATTGGGGCACATGTCTGTAACTTCTGCTGCAGGTTATGAAGATTAGGTGCCTGATAGTAGTTCACATCCTTCTGTCTTTTAAGCGAACCCTATTCGGTGTATGAATCTCAGTTGCCCCAGTGTTCATTTTAATTAGCATGACAGCAAGTTCAGGCAGAGAGGCTGACTTGCATTGGCAGGGGCTGAAGGGTCCTGCCAAATGTGAAATATCAGCTGTTTAGGCATGCTGTCATCATAGCGGGCACCACTTGCTCCCTTTGTAACAGCCCAGCTAATTGATATGTGCGCTGTTAAAGTGAGCGTTTGCATACCAACCTGACTGAGTCAATACCAGCCTCCAAATCCGAGGCACTTGGCTGAGCTGTGCTTCAAGGCAGTGGGATTTTGAGATGGCCTTCTCCAGGGATAGGTTGTGATGATTGATTTCAGCAGGAACGGCGTCTGATCCTGAAAGTCTTAACACCATATGGCATTGCCACGGGGGAGAGAGGCTGCGCTGGCAACCTCCGAACTCGCACTTCGTGTTGCGGTAGCGCGTGTGAGCGCTGTTAAGGGAAGACTGCTGAGCTCTGTGGATAGGGGTCAATTAGTAGGGGCCTCAGAGGAAGCAATTTCCCCGCTGTCTATCTGGCTTTAAATTACATGCACAAGTTAAGTGACGGCATGATGGAATTGAGCAGTGGTGAGGGGGAACTGTAAAGTCTGATAAGAAGCAGGCGGCTAACACGATCCAGCGGGCTAACTGGAAGGTGGAAAGAAAGACCACCTTGTAGCTCGTGTTGCCATTCATCCCTAAACATCAGCAGTGCTGCTGTATGACAACAGGCTGTCTCTCCTACCTGCCACTGTCTCATAGCCCTCCATCTGGCTGAGGCTCCCTGTGTGCATGTGTTAAACGCTTTGCAAAAGGGCAAGAAAGCAGTCCTTGTTCCAGGGCGTTTAGAGCTGGAGCAAGAACTGCCATCTGCCCCGAGCACAATTTTCATTGGCGTTGGCTGCAAAGCCCTGATCAGCCCTGAGAGCTGTTTTTTCCCCTCTTTTCTCCTTTTTTGTGACTATGGTAGTCTGCCAGGGTTCTCTTGTTCTTCTCAGGCCTGAGCCTGCAGGGAGTGTGCCTGGCGCTGGAACTGGCTGCTAGCACCATAAGAGAGCCCTCACTGGGTGACTGTGACCCTCATGCCTGGGGCTTCCAACATGGTGAATGATCCTTCTGTGACAGTGTGAGCAGGGAGGGGAGGAAGTGAGAGGCAGGGCTAGATCTGGCCTTTGTTAAACATTTTGCCATGAGATTTTGTCACTTTCCTTCAGATACTGCGTGCATGCATTCAATGATGAGTTTTCCTTTTGACCTCCGAAGGTTCCTGGGGACACCAGGCCTCCTACTGCCACATCCAGCAGAGACCAGAGCAGCTACATCTTTGCTCACCAGTGCCTGATTGCTGCTCAGAAATCTCCTTGAAGGGAGCTGACCTTCTGCGTTAGGTTCACGTCTTGCAGGGCAGGAATGTGCTGCAGTTGGTGGGAGTCATGGGGTTGAGGGATATGTTTAGAGCCCAGAGGAGACAAACTTGGCCTCCTTGCAGTTCTGGCAGATGACTGAGTGCAAATGATTTCCTCTGAAATGAAATGTGGTTAGATGGTGCCTGATTTACCATTTCATATGTTGTTGTTTCCCTTTCCTCATGTGATGCTTGCAAAGCAGAGGAAGTGCCCAAATCCCATGACATTACTGTTCAGTTTAGAGTATAAATGGCTGCTTGATACATTGTGCAGACTGTTGTTAAGAGGGGGCAAAATTGAAGTTACTCCTGCCTAAGAAAATCTCTTAGTGGTGGGACTTGGTACTGAACTGAACAGAATTTCAAGAAATTCTGCAAAATTATAGGCTAGTCAGAGACTTAATATTTCTTTCATAAAAACACTGTTTTGTACTTGCATTGAAAATTGCTCGCTTTAAATCATTGAACTGTGATTGTTTGCTAGTGAAATTGTCTGTATGGTAAAAGAGAAGTTAACTGATTGTGGTGGTTGTGAATTTGGATTGCACTCAGTAGTTGTTTGCATGGTTTTCTAAGTACTAGTATAGGTTATGCACTTGGAACATCAAGATTCTGTGCCAGACTCTAGATTTCAGTGTTATGACTGTTTAATCTAATTTTTTTAGGCTGATATAATTAAATCTCTATGTACTGTTTAGGCTGGGCAAGCTACATGTGTCTTGAGAAAGACGATGAATGAGGGAGGTTTGGGATTTTTTTCAGCACTAGTTAGCATAATAAGTGTCATTCTTTTTCTTTTCTTTTTTTTTTTTTCCCAAATCATCTAGGTCACTTTGAACTAGATATTTCAGTTAGAGGTACATAAAACCATCATGACTTGGAGTCCTATGCCAGCTACAGGATGTTTGGAAAATCTTTTCCAATTCTATGTTTGTACAAATTGTTGTAGACTATGCACATCATGCCTGATTCATATAAGGAGACTTTGTTTAAGTTGGTACGTATGTGAATGTCATGCTTCATAGCACTGATTAGGGGTGGGTAACAGTAAGGAACAGTCTCAGTTTTTGTCTGCTCATTCATGTTTGTTCATATTATTGGATCTTGTGGTCACTTTCCATACAATTCTCTTTGCTAAGTGAACACCTAACACCCTTACTGAAGTCAGGGAAGACCTTGCTCACTTGAAGAATGGATTAGGATGTCAGCAAGAAATCCCTTGGTACTGGGGAAAGAAAAGGACCAGAAAGTCTTTTTTGTCACAAAACAACATCCTGGTACTGCTTTTTGGGTTTAAAAAAAAAGTGCCCTAAAGAATTGAAAAAAAAGTTGATATTAATTTCTGTATGCTGCGTCATGCATTTATGACTAAGAAAAGGAATTTTCCAAATATCCTAAAAATTTGTATTGTTAAAAAGAAAACTAGTCATCTTACAACTCTTAACATGCATATATTTTAAGGGTTAGGCTTGGTGAAATAATTCTAAGTAGGGAAACCTAGAATGTACACCTTAAAGACTCATCAAATACAGCATAATCCTTTTTATCACTGGCTGCAATGGGAAATGGCTGCTGCTTGCATAGGGATAAGGTTTTTGGATGTACCCAAGCAAACTGGGAGCAGTAAGTAACTAGTATCACTGTAGCCTTGGTGGCTAATAATTCCTAAGCCACCAACTATGTGCTTAAAAACTGGTAGTAGACACCATGTCTCCTGAGGAGTGCCACCACTCAGGGAAAGCATTTCTCTGCTTCTGTAGTGTCAGTGTTTTTGATAGCTCATCTGAATGATTGTACTGAACCACAATGTCTGAAGCATGCAACTTCCTTTGACACCTTTTTTGCTATTTGAGGGCCCTGACTGCATGTCTGCCTTCTCTCTTCTTTTGGGTACTTTTCTTGTTTTCCACAGTCATATCTTGTTCAGTCACATGCAAACACCTGTCCGGAAATTGAATTAGTCTGTGGTGTAATCTAAAGTCATCCGACATTTCAGCATCCTGTGCTTTCTGTTGTGTGTTGAGTTATGTTGCACTGTACTTTAGATGCGACAGCCATTTAATAATGTTGAAGCCTTAGCTCTGCAGGGGCTAAAAAGATCCCAGCAGGCTTGTTAACTTCTACTCTCAGACATTATGGGAAATATTTTTTCCTCCCTGGAACTCTTCGGCATCCTCTTAATTAACACTATAAAAATCCATAGCCAGGTATGCGTGAAGCCTGTTTAATTCTTTTGCAGTTTTCCAGAGTTTCTCTGTTCCTTCCTATTTAACCAGACAGTGGTGCCAAGTGAGATATGAGAACATAAAAGGAATAAAGGCAGCCTGGGTCATGCTGGATACTGTGTTCTTGTCAGGCAGCATACTCATCAAGTGCCTTTCCCATACTCGCCATACAATCTTATTTTTTCCCTGCTCTACTCAGTATTTTTCTTTATCTCAATCTCTGAAGTGTTGGACATTTTAAAACTTTGCACCTCTCCTTTCTCAGGACAGGATTCTTTTCTGCTTCAGACTGCTGTGGTCATGGTGTCTGTTGTACTTCTACGTAGGATCCCCACTAGCTGGTATCAGACTTAATTTGACTAGAAGTTATCTGTCTATGTATTTGACTAAGAATCTGTCTGTGACAGAGATGAGAGAGATTGTTCACTGGTTTAGGAAGTGGAGAAGCAGTATTAAAATTTAAGGTGGAGAGAAGAACTTAATACATACTAGAAAATGGGGTAAATCCAAGGGTGTTTAGGATGGATATCACTTAAGGTGAGGGCAGAGGAGGAGGAAAGAAGAGCAGCAAAGTGTTCAAACAGCGGAGAATTCCACAATGGCTGAGGCTTGGTTATACTGGTCTGAAGCCTCAGTGAGAGGGTGTCTGCTCCTCCACAGGGGTGGCTCAGTTACATTGGGACAGATTGAGCACAGTGCTCTGAGTAATAAATTAGTATTCAGGTGGGGCAGTTGAAGAGCTCGCCAGTAACCATCTTCCCAAAACTTCTGCAGGGGAAGGCCAGGATTTCACAGAGCTGAAGGGAACCTTGATGAGGGTAACCAGGGCTTTCCCCTTGCCCTTGTTGATATCATAAACCAGTTTTAAAAGTTAATTCTTAAAAATTGACTGGAGTTTGTGGAGAGAGTTTTGATATCAGGGTGAGCATTTAGTATGGGTGGAGTCTTGTCATCCAAACAAGTTATTCAAGGGGTAAGAAAATGAAAAAGGCATACATACAGAAAAGCCAACGGATGTGAAAGAGAGAGGGGAAGCTTGCAGAGGAGAGGCTGAAAATTATTTCTTGCACAAGGACTTCTTGGTCTTAAAGGTTTCTTTGGTGGTCTGTACTGTTTCATAGGAAAGGTGGAGCAAGCTGACAGCATATTAGTCTGGCATGGTGTTAACGCAAAGAATTTGCCCCATTGTCATTTAAAAAGTACCCCAAAACAACTGCAGCTCAGTGATATCTGTCCTACACATCCTGACTATGATGGGGGATTGGAGATTGGGTGCAGCAGCCTTGGCAGTTACAGGCTTGGAAGAGAACTGAAGAGCTCTCAGAGTCTGTGTAGAAGCTACAAGGAGGGCAGAGTGAGAGTAATTAAAGATGTTGGAAACAGAAAAGGAGAGACAAGGAATATACATTGTTAAATATGTGATTTCCAAAGCAAGTAGTATTAGTAAAAAAAGTCTTTTAGTTTTAGAATGAACAAAAATTTGGAAGGTTGTGTGACCCACATGGCAGGGGGTGGGATAGGACTCGGTCACACCATCTTAGTAAGGATGTAAAACCCATTCCCTCTACATCACCAGTTCATTAGAGCCCTGGGAGGTGGTGAAATGGTTGGCTGGTTGCTTGGAAGCTGATGTAAAGTAAATTGGAGGTCAAAGTCCAGTGGAGGTTACAGTGTCGTGAAAATAATTACTGAGATGGGTCTTAATTGTCATCCTTGCAAATTTCAGAAGACACACCTAAGAAAAAATGGAATTCAAAAACATTTACAATGTATTAATGTTTCCCTCACTAGTCAGGAATTGTGGTGACCTGCTGTATGAGAGCATGTTGCTGCTCCTCTTCCTGCATCGAGTCAGACAATACATGGTGCTCACCTTGATGCTTGGCTACAAGAGAGCCAAACTGGAACCTGGGATGGGTCTTAGGCATTGGCTGGTTATAATCCCTCAGCTCAGATATCAAGTGCTGCATTTGAGTGATGTATTTATGTATTTCTCCTTCCTTTTTTAATTTTTTTTTTCAAGATTTGCAGAAAAGGAAACAAGAAAGCAGAGATCAAGAATTTAATGGATATTTTTCACTGGCTCTTTTATCAACAGCGTATGAAAAATCCCAAAGGACAGAAGCAGTTAGCTAACCAATGAGGCATCATAGCTGATTTTAGGTTCCATGCAGGAGAAAAAGATACTGAAACCCCAGCAGCTCAAGGGGAAAGAGATTTAAATTTAGGTTTGGTACTAAGAAACGTGCCTCTCCTCTGCTTGGAGACCAGTCTGTAAGAGATTACTGTACCCCAGGGCAGCAGTTTGGAGAATGATAGAGATGTCAGCCTGTGAGTGCAAAGACTTGTACCACTGGATGATGAACCAGCAGGGATTTCTCATTAATGGAATGAATGTTAACAAGAATAATTCTGTTTTGTGAGCTGGTGTGTGTGGGAAGGATAAATGATAGGGGTTGATGGATGGTCTTCACAGAGATTTGATTAGGGAGAAGGTGAATGGCAGCGTGTGAGAGAGGGGGAGGTGTATGCACATGGTACATCCATTGTAGTAGGCAGGCACACTTCTAGTTGATAATGTCTGCCACAGAAGTCAGAAGTAACCAGACAGGTCCTAGGCAAAAGCAGAAGCTGATGATTGGTGCGGATATTTGATTTTTAGTGTCTTGTGCATTGTAGAGTCTTGGGTTTTATATTGCATGGTGGTAACAAACCTGTATCCAAGAATTTATCTATAAAACTTTTGTCAGTACAAGAGCTTTCTGCTAATAAAGCATTTGACTACTAATATTAATTCCCACAGTCAGTATGGGAGCACTGAAGGACACCTTTTCTGACCTGCTTAGCATCATCTTTGGCTCTGAAGTAACACTCCTAAAGCTCATATGAGCCCTTCCTGAAAAAGCAGGAGACAGGTCAGACCTACTGGTTGAGAGGCCAGGCAGGCAGAACTAACAGAAACAGTCTCTCATCCTGCCCGAGGCCTTCATATGCTGCTGGAATGCAAATAATAAATGAAAAAAGGCAAAATAGCCACATAAGCTGAGTAGGCACTCCAGCAGACTTAGCAGCTCCACCCTCAGGTTCAGGGGCAGCTGAAGAAAGTGAAGGAACTGCATGAACTGCTCGAAAGAGATGTAGAACTAGGGAAAGAAACGTGAATCCCTTTGACAGTGAGGTGTGGGATACCCCTGACCCGGAAAGCCAAAGCTCTGCTACGCTCCCCGCTGCCTTTGGCAGGGAGGCACGAGGAGCCCGGCTGAGCCCGGCGTGTGGCCAGCTGGAGCTCGGTGGCAGGGTGGCAGGTGGCAGCAGGAGTCCCGGCCGGGCGCTGCCAGCCCCGCGGGCGGGCTGCCAGGCTGGCGAAGCGGCGGCCAAGCCGCGCTCCCCTCGGGAGCGAGCGAAGCGGCAGAGGTGGAGACTTGGCTCCGTCCCTCGGCTCGCTGGCCAAAAGCGCTGCGCTGGCACAAGGGAGGGAGCGTGCTGGAAGGCGTCCACAGCCAGCTGCCCCCAGCCTGGGAGGGGATGGGCAGAGGAGGTGTGTTCCTCCCCGGGGCTCTGCCTGCATCCTGTGCCGGTACCCTCTGCGCACCGCTGCGCTGCTTCAGTGACTCCAGCTGGCCCCTGGGGCTCTTGAGACCGATGGTGGAGCACGGGAGCTGCGCTCCTCAGAGCTGAAGGTGATGCTCGCCGGCACAGAGCGGGGCTCCAGGGGCTCTAACATTTCCTGGGAATGAGCTGTTTGTTCTTTGACAGCATTAGTCTGGATTCCTTATGATTTCTGAAGTTGCCATCTGTTTTTCCCAATGGCATTACGCATTTTTTCAGATCGGGACCCCATTCCCCCAAATTTGATCTCATCTATATAGTGAAAAAAAGTTAATATATCAAATAAACTGTGGTGTGCAGTGAATGTAAATGAGGGATACCTTTGCTCCTTTTTTCTCCTGTGGAGAAACACATTACTTCTCTGACTAATCCTATTGATTTGGCTGAGGAGCTATGGCCTGCTGCTGATGTCAAGTCCAAGTGGCAGGATCCGGCTGTACAGTGGCAGGTCTCCGTGGCCGTTGGCACAAATGCTTTATTCCCCAGCTGACTCCTCTGAAATCTCCTGAGGTTACTTTGAGCTACTTGAGAAGAGCTGGGTTTTCAAACCATGACCCTGACTTAGGAATACGTTTTAAAAATTTCTGCTTGCAATGTCCTGTGGCAAAGGTTTACTTTGCACTTGGTGGAGCTGGCAGCAGAGAAAGGCAAATGAGTTTTCCGAATCTGGTGTGTTCTAAATCTGGTTTGTCTCAAATACAGGCTGAGAGATATACAGCACAAGTGGAAAAATAACTGCCAGCACGCAGATGCGTGTCCTCTCAGAGCAAATAAAGCTGACTTTTAAAATAAATGTTAAATCTCATGCTTGTTATGAAGGAAGACAGGCCTGTAGCTCAGGTATGGGGAAGAGATATTTTAAGGTGGGCTGTGGAAGAAAGCTCACTGCCAAACTTCGGACCCAGCATACATGTCCCTTTTTATCTGCTAAGTCCAATAATAAGCTTGTTATTAGAGGACATCTGTTACTGCCTGATAACTCGTACAGGGAGCAGGACCACAGCGTTGGTGGGCAGCCAAGGGTTTTGGCAGCTGTGGGGAGCAGCAGCTTTGTGGACTGTTTCACACCTCGTCCAGAGCTGGGGCAGCACATCCTTCCCGTGGGCCTGTGGCTGGGTGGGAGGATGCCAGGAGTTTGAGGTGAGGGCTATTCCTGCACAGAGCTCCCCTGTGCCAGCTGGTGTGCACGTGTGCCAAAGCCTCATCCACTCATCCTCCTGCAGCCACAGCTGGCCCCCTCAGTGCTGGGTCAGCGTGGTGGGTCTTCTGGCATACCTCCAGGACAGGCAGCAGAGCAGCTGGGAGAAACGTGCCACACGCTGGGTTCTGCTTTTTCCTTCTGCATTTCCAGGGGATGCAGTTCACACATTAGTTTCTTGCCCCCAAGCCTCCTTGCCTCAAGAAAAACATTCAAGGAGACTATGTGAGCTGAATCTGAGCGTCATGAGGTTTTCCCCAAAGTCATTGCTGTAGGTAATGTATATTTATGAGCGGAACAAAGTGGGCTGCAGGTACTTTGAAAGGCTGCTTTCCTCTCAGGGTAGTTAGCATTTAGGCAAGTAAGGAGTGGAGATGCTGTCCAGGCTGCTGCTGCCAGTGTCAGAACAGGCTGGTGCAGGACACATGGCATCTTCCACCCACCTTCCTGTATGTCAGGAGATGCTGATGCTCTGTGGTTCAGGAGGTGGTTATCCCTCCAGTACCTGGAGGGAGCCTATAAGAAAAGTGGAGAGGGACTTTCTACAGGGGCACATAGTTGTAGGAAAAGGAGAAATGGCTTTAGACTGAAAGAAGATAGGTTTAGATTACATATTAGGAAGAAACATCTTATACTGACTTTGGTAGGGCACTGGAACAGGCTGCCCAGGGAAGCTGTGGATGCCTCATCCCTGGCAGTGTTCAAAGCTGAGCTGGATGGGGATCTGAGCAACCTGGTGCAGTGAGTGGTGTCTCTGCCCATGGCAGGTGAGCTGGAGGTGATCTATAAGAGTCCTTCCAATCCAAATCATTCTATGATCTTACAGTGCTCTTCAGGTTGGGATACTGCATCCCTTTGCTGGGTTTTAGCCCATCACAGTGTAATGAGGCTGTGCCTGTACCACCCTGTGTGCCCTGAGCCCAGCTCTTTTCTGGGGAAGGGTCTTCCCAGAGAGGCAAATCCGAGATGGAAAGTGAGTTTCTGCACCAGAGTCTGCACTGTTTATGTATGAGCAATGCTGATGTCATTTCCAGGGTGACTGAATTAGCTTGTGCCACCAGAAATCCAAGGTGTGACATAAAGGCTGCTTTGCTTTCCTGCTTGTGATCATGTGGGCTCTGTGAAACTGATGAGGTGCATAGCCTGCATTCATAAAGTGTAGGGAAAGCATACAGGCACTGGTTTATGGCCAGTGGTGGTCAGTATTTGCTGGGCTGGGCTGCTGATTGATTCAAATTGCATTTCATGCAGAGGCCAGGACTTTCTAGCTGAATTGTTTTGGCCACCATAGAGCACCATATTTCTGTATCTGACCATATATTTATATATATGTAGATATATTGAGATATATGTACACACACACACACACACACATATATATAAGTATATAACTTATTGGGCCAAACTGCTCCTCTTGTGCAAGACATTTCAAGGAGAGATTGTTCTCCAACTTGTGAAGCCCATGTTGGATTATCTGCAGATCTTGATAAACTCAGTTTTCCCTGTGTTTCTAGCACCAATCCCACTGCTTTGGGAAATCCACCAGTTTCATGTCATTTGCCACGTGAATTTGAGATTCATTAATGCACTGTCTATTTCTGTGGTTGTATAGGTTTCTGTAAAGACCACCAGGTAGCCCAGATTTTGTTGGATTTATCTCAGTTGCTATATACTTCCCAAAAAGCCTCTGTTGAGCTGGATTGATTCTAGGGCTCCTCAAGAGGAATGAGGAGTGCCACATCTGGCTAATAATTTGCTGTAGCCAACATAGGAGTTTACTTCAATAAGAGCAGGATTTTTGCTCATGGATCAAACATCAAAGGATTCTTACATAATGCAGTATCTTTTAACATTGGTAAAGTATTAGGTCATAATCATGTAGTGCTCTGATATATTTTATTACTCTATTTTATTTCTGAATGCAGTTTACCTCAACTCAAATGATTCCCTAGCCTTGTAGAAAACAGTAATACAGGTGACTTACGGTGAATCTTGGTTGGATAGCTCTGGATTTTTCCTGCCCCCTAAGCAGCAGCAGCAGCATCCCAAGCAGGTGCAGCCAACTTTCTCGATTCCTTGTCTCTATCACATCTCTCAGGTGGCTGTGAGACTCCGAGAGCCGAGGAGAGAGGAGGACTCTGGCAGGTGGGGTTGAGCTCGCCAAGGGCTGGGCTGGGCAAGCAGGTGGGCCCTGGATGAGCAAATCCCGCTGTCTGGCATCCCATACCCCCTTCAGTCGGTCACCCCAGAGGGCAGTGGGAGGCATCATTCTTTACTTTTGCTGAGAAAATGCAAGTATTGAAACAGACTTTGGTGAGGAATTTACAGCTCCTGCCAGCATGATGTTTTTATGTGTTGTGTACAGCAAGGGTCTGCTTTTACGTTTCCCTGTGGGGCATCCAGGACAGATACATAGGTATACTTTTTCTGCTTAATTGAGATTTTCTGTTGGTTTCTGTTGCCTGTTTTTTACCTCCTTCTTCAAAAATGTAGCATGCTTGGTTCCCTATATTAAGCTCATTTTTCTAGGCAATAATTAGATTTTCAGATTTCAAATATTTTAACTACTTATTCTGCACTGAAAGCTGGCACATAGGGAGCAGAATAGAAAGTTTGAAAGTGTGGAGGACATTTCATCCTAGGTTTATGTAGGGATAAATCCTCTCCAGCTCCATGCTTTATGGCATTACCTGCTTGGAGAAGCCAGGGCTGCAGGTTTCTGAGCATCCTCCTGAGAGCAAGGCTGCCGTTTGTCAACATTTGCACCAGCACGAGCAGTGAAGGCTTTTACAGCAAAACCCCACTGATCATCTCTGGTTGTGCCCCTCACCACCCCTCCCTAGGCTTCCAGGGGATCTGTCTTTCCTGTCACTCAGGATAACCATTCCCCACCAGCAGCACAGAGATCCACAAATGCGCTGTAATCTCAACGAGAGTTTGATTCCCCAGCTGGGAGTGCTGGGTTTATACAGCCAAGCAGTAGATGGTCCTTGCACTTAAACTTGTGTGTGGGTGTGCTAAACCTCTAAATGGGCTGAAGGGTCTCTCTTTGTCTGGAAATAACCTTGATTCTTGGAGTGGTGAAATCTATGGATTTCATTGCATATACTGGTTAAGATTTAACTTGATCTAGCTGTTCAGTTTTAAAAGATTTCTTTTTTTTTTTTTAAGAGTGGATTAATAATTCATTCCCAAATTGGTAGTTAGCACAATGGATATTTAATTGTAAATGTATATCTTTAATTAAAACTTGGTACACAGATGCAAAAATTCCTTATCTTGCAGTTTTTCAAAAGCACACATATTAAACCACAGCCTTGCCCTTCAAAAATACTGTTCTGTGTATTTAAAGGTCTGAATGACCTTTTAATCAGACGTTACACCTTTACTTCCAGCTGATATGACAGCGTCTGACAGTAACTCAACCTGATGTGGCAAGAAAATAAATAAAAGCTGTCTCAGTCACTATGTCTTTAAATCTCTCTGTCTAGCTGTGGTTTTGTGTTCAGGCAGATGGACCCACAGCAGAATATTACATTTAGTTTTCAAGTGAAGACAATTGAGTTTAATATGTTTGCATGTTTGACTGTTCTTCTGAGGTCAATTTAGTCATATGATTGTTTCCTGCCATTCCGAACTCCAGCCTCTTCTGCAGCCAAGCTCTTTATAAATTATAAATCTGTAAACCTCGCTCTCAGCAGCCATCTTACAGCCCACACAGACCGCTGTGGATGGTCTAGAAATTGCATTAGCTCTCCTCGGTGTACCTGGGTGCGAGGCTGCCGTGCTCTGTCGCTACGTGTGCTTATGCTCACCTCGTGTAAACAGGCAGAACAGGGACTGGTAAAGATGGATATGAGCAATTCCTACTTTTGCACCACCAACACAAAGAGAACTCACACTAGTCAGGGTGATTGTATTCAACACACCAGCTTATTGTCCTTGGAAGTTAATTTTCAGATGATTTATTGAAGTGTAACATTTGTGGAGGGGGAGTGGATATTGAATTGACAACAGGTCAGAGTTCTGATAATACAGCAGAATTATTTTGATCTCTGGTATTTCCAAGTGCTGAAGCAATAAACATAACAATAACAGCTCCCCTTTCATATGGCTTTTACAAAAAGAGAAGCTGTGTACTGCTTGAGCCTGTTTATCACAAACTGGGCTAATTATTCAACAAAAAATACATGCCATACTAACGAGCAGTTCCCTGGAATTCAGAAAGTAATATTGTGACACTCAGTACAATGCACGTGTACACTGCAGGGTCCATAGTTTGTTGGATTTTTTTGGAAAAACTTGGAAAACATTAAAAGGGTCTTCCCTGAAACAAAAATGAAATAGTTATTTCAAAAAGAGACATGTACTTAAATGTGTCACTAGCAACATCCATGAGAACTTCTTTGTTACAAGTATTTATTTGCAAATTTCCAGGGTTTTGCTTTTAGGAGAATTTTTTTCAGAGATAGCACTACTGTTTTGTGGGTAGTTCTTAATGAAACAGGTACTTGTGAGCTGGGACAGAGTGACAGAGTGTCATGTTTGGGCTCACTCTCCCCTCCCTGGACAGCGTAGTCATTATTTCTGGAGGTTGCATGGGTTCAAGAGCACTTTCATCATCTTTTGACTGAAGGAAATTGAGGATGAGAATTACCTTGCAGAAATGACACAGCCCTTGCAGGCTAAGCCCCTTCATGTAGCTTGTACTTTAAAGCTGTGAAGGGAATTTGCACTACTCAAATGTGTATGGAGGAACCTGGATGCAAGTGGATATCATTTTCAGGGTGCAGCAGATGGGGGAAAGAGGGGTGTAGTAGCTCTGTTTACACAGGACTGTTTCTCTGTAAGCCAAGGTCCTGCACGTGTGTGAAAGAAAGGACAGGGGCAGTCTGGGCAGCACCCTTAAGTCAGCAGGGTGATTGGTTCCCTCACTGGAATGAAGTCATGGATATGTTTTCAGTTCTTTCTGCATTGCAACCTAAATGTGGAACAAGGTGAGGTTTGAAAATGCCAGCCTCTCCTCCTAAGGTGTCTGAAGACACAGCACACTTTCCTAGTGACAGAGCAGGGCCTTTGCCACTCCCCTGTCATGAGCGTGGTCTTGCCAAAGTGTCTGTTTAACCCACAACCCCACCAAGCCATAACTGCATGCTCAGTATGCCAGCTCAAGGCAGAAACCTTTGTACAACCATGTGGTTATTCTAAAAGCACTGTCTGTTTTCCAGATATTTTTTCTAGCAATGTTTACATTTCCATTACTACCTTGTTAACAAACTAAGGAGAAGACACATGTTAGGTGTGTTACATACTGAGTATGATGTATTGCGTGTGATCCTAAAATGGTGTGTGTTTCGAGAAGAATGTTTCTGTTAATTGTCAAGCAATGGGAGGCATCATGTTGTTCCTAGATAACTGAAAGTATGCCTAAAATGTAAAGGAAAAGAACAACTAGAACTCGAGTATGCCAATGCCACAAAAGAAAGCTTAACTTGTTTTCTTGCTTTTTTTTTAGAGAGCACCTGTTCCCAGCGCTGAAGCATTCCGATGGTTCTTTTAAGCAGTAGTGTATCTTATTTTCGAGGCAGTCCGAAGTGAATGGCAAGCTAAAGTCTTGTTTTAAGAAACTGCTTAGTCCACCATTGAAGAATATACTCAGATACTATTTTCCTTTATGTATAGGGGTTTCCTCAAAAGCAAAAGACAAAAATCTGTGAGCCTGGGGAATTGGCCAGCTTCTTCACATTCAGTACACCAATTCTTTCTTTGATGTAACTTAGCTATACTAGTGAAGTTGTTGTCTATTTTTAAAGTGGCTGTAAAAAAAAAAAAGTTTGGGTAAACCCCTGCTATAAAGTTATGTATCTTTGAAAAGTAACATATCTATACTTCATTTTCAAATATATGTGTTTCAGTACTGTAAACTGTACAGATAGCCGCTTGTATTTTGTGTGTTTAGACACAAGGAGACAATCATGTCTGAGCATCAATGGAGATAAACGGTTTGTACACAACAGTGTGGTTCTGCAAATTAAATCCGGAGCAATAAATTCTAGCTTTAACTATTATTTTGCTAGTTGTTTAGCAGCAGCAACAGCAGCACTGTTTTACCATGCATCCTTCCATAGAAACTTGATGCCAAGTTTTCCAAGATAAAAAGATTATGACACATCTAGCAATTACCTTCTGTTGTGGTGTTGTGAGAGGGGAAGACGTAACACTTAAAATTAATCCTTCAAGCACTATATTAGAATAGTGGTTTGTGCACTTGCATTGCTTCCAAAAGAGCTTTACAGAGGGGTAGCTCTCAAAAAATGCTGTCTGGTGTCTGACTTATTTTTTCACTGTGCCCAGCATAGGCAAATGTGCAAAACTAGTCATTTAAAGAAAGTTTGTTCTAGGATACAAACCAGAGTATGAGACCCTAGGAAAAATGGTGACTCAGCTAAATTACCCTTCACCTACAAGATCTTATGTAACATTTTCAGTCAATGGAGTAAATATTTTATAAAGTGGAATGCCATATTTTTGGTTCTGGGGGAGCTCTTCACAGTTAAGTGAGTTTTGACAGTTGGACTGGTTTAGGTCTCACTTGCATTTGTGCTCATTTTAGAGCCTGGATATTTTTGTGGTATACAATAATTTTTTTTTTTTTAATGCTTTTAGAAAAAGACCATTTCTCCCCACATGTTTCTTGGCCCACTGATCTCAGCTTTGCCGAATAACTGATCCCTTAAGCCCTTACAAAAATGCTTTGCTATTCTTCTTCCTGTTCTAGCTGTATGGAAGAAATGTCTACTACATGGAAAGGCGGCACACAGAGGGATATAGCTGACATGCCATAAAAAATATGGAGGATTCTTTATTTAGGGATACTTATTATCAGTTGATCATCACTTTTTATCACTTGGCTTTGTCATACCACTCACAAGTGAGAAGGCCATGCCACCAAAGTAAGTGAATGCTGTTGTTCCATGTATTTGATAGATTTATAATTTTATACAAGATAGGCCTACCAGTAGTTTAACAAACAAGGTGCTGGGCATGGAAATAACGAGTTAATGTTGCACAGCACATGTAAATCTCCTACTGTTTTGGCACTTTCTTCCAGTTTTTGCTATGTACTTCAGCCTTTGGCCCCTGGTCACACTTACTTGATGAAGCACGAGGGATGGGTTGGGAATGCTCCAGTGTGGGACCTGTGCAGGTGGGGAAGATGCCAGCTTTGGCAAGTAGGGCGGGCAGGGAACAGCCCAGAAAGTGAGGCAGAGGAACCTCCTGAAGTCGCATGTGTGTGTCAGCAGGACCGGGCAGAGCGTGGGTGACCCAGGGTAACTGGAGGGCACAGTTGGGCTGGGCTTCCACCTGCATCCTCAGCTCAGGGTCAGTGCATGTGTCTTTGCGTTGTATGATGTCGCATACATGCCTTCAGAGGTGGAATGTCACTCTTAAAATGCTTCTATCACGGTGCCCCTTTTACAGCTTGTGAGATCCTCAGCTGAATACTCATCCAATGCCCATTCAATTAGCTTTGTGTCTGTTTTTAGGGCAGCCGTGTATGGATTTTTTTTTGTGTTGGAGACTTTTTGGTTAGGGGCCTCTGTTACTGATCACTAGACCAATATGAGCTCTGCAAGGTCTTCTCTACCAAAGTGCTGATTGACTTACAAACTGAAGCCTTATTTGCACATCTGGCTGGTAAGCTTGCCTTGCTCTTTGGAAGACTTTCATTGCTCTTACAGAAACAGAGGCAAAATTAAGTTCAGGCTACATTAGGTGTACAAAGACACTCATAGCAATGTACTTACTGTCTAATACCCTAATGTTGCATGTCTTGTTGTGGTTCCTTTTTTTGTTTTATTGTTTTGTTTTAAAGAACTAATGGATCTGTATATTGTAATTGTGGTGTTTTACATGTCAATCCAAAATTGTTGAACACACAAACAAGCATCCCTGTTAGGTATTGAAAATTAACAAGAGGTGAATTTTCTTTGATTTATCCTTATGAGTTTAATTTCATATGTTGTTCCTTTGCACCATCAGGTTTTTAGACTCTGCTGAAACAGTATTTAATATGATGTTGCGTGCATAGAGCATTTTAATTAGTGATGTTTGAAGACGGAAATCCATTTTCTGGCCTGTCTCTCCCCACTGCCCTCCCCAACCCTCCCCATTTATATACATATTTGTCAATCAGATTATTGTCAAGTTCTAATTACCAAATTTGTGTTTTTCACAAGGTCCAAGACTGTTTTCCAGTGTGAAAAATTGTATTCTTCTCCATTCTTCATTCTCACAGTGAAAGTTAAAAAAAATGGGTATGGGAAAAAAAAAAAAGCAGAACTCTTTCTGTCTTCTAGGTGTGAGCACTAAGCCTAGTGGAAGCATTTTTGGCATACCCCAGATAAACTTATGAAAAATGGTAAGCTTGAAAGGGAGGCACATGTACTCATTCTGTCAATTAATAACAGACCCTCCCTATGAGGGAAAATACTCCCTTTTGTACAGACCCCCTGGTATGTAAGTCCTACAATTAATGTTGAAGAATGTAAAGTCTTTAAATGGGCTATATCTGTAATCAAATAATGAAGAAAGAAAGTAGTTAAATGAACATACCATTCAGGGTCGAATGCATTCAGCAAAAAGCAGTAGTGGGTCTTTGATCATGGTTAGATGCATAGTGATATCAAACAGTGGGTTCTCATGTAACAGCTAAATGTTTCAGATTTTGTTTTTATTAAATTTGGCAGTTTCACGCTGAGCTCTACTGTATTCTTAGTGAACAAAAGACAGCTCCTATGTTAGAAAGTACTCCATTTTCACAATTGCAGGGAACTAGGAGGGTATTTTCAGAAACATGGGCCACAAAAATGTACTCCTTTCACAGTGTTCTCCTATTTCTGAACTGTGCAGTTATCTATTAAATTTTCTAATAGATATTTGTGTAAGGTGTATGTATGCTTGTGCAATTATGGAAAAAAACAGTTTTGGAAAACAGTGTATTTATGAAAAAATAATCACTTATGGGGCATGTACAAAACTGTATAAAAACACACAATTTGCCCAGTAAAGTTGTTTTTGTGATATTTCTGTGTTGTTGAATAAAGGACTTTAGTATTCAAAATATCTCTCTTTTTCCATAAACAGGTCCTGTTTGTGGGATCTTAAGCAAAGAAAACCTTTTACAAAGAACCCTCAAAATGAGCGAGAAGGTCCAAATGCTGACCTCAGTCTTGCGTATGGGAATGAATGCTTATGAAGTGATGGTACAATAGCCACAGAGCTTATTCCTTCTCAATTGGCAATTGTTGTTTGATGAACCCCATAAGTTGTATAATTGAAGGTAACATTGTACTCTGGATTTTTTTAAATAGCAGAAAAAAATACTGCCTTTTCTTCTACTAGGAATGTTACTTTGAGATTTTGAGGCTCTGAAAGGTTAGTGAAGTAAGAGCAAGACTAATTACAGAACAGCCTTGAACCCATTAATGCAGACCTGTGTTGTATAAAAAGAGTGGACTAGTGATAAATTAGCAGTTAGCTTTGTATGAAGAAGCATGCAAAGGTGGATGTAGCTCTTGCAACAAACAGTAGTCCTGAGGATAGATCATCCTGTTGCTGTTGAAATACTTGGAATTACAAATACGGTTTGTGAGAGAATGACAACATTGTCTTCTTTTCTGTTTTACTGCTTCTCAGTTCAAAGTTCAGCTCTCTACCTGTCTCAAAAAATATACCTAGCTAAGGAAATGTTTTCTTCTTGACATTTTGTTTCCCCATACTACTTGCCAGCGTTGAAGCAACTTCAGATAGGTGGGAAGGTTCGTGACAGGCACGTCATCTGATTTTGGTGAAATTTGGAACGTCATTTTTCTGCGAATATTCCTTTAATCAACAGAAAGTCTGCTCTTAGGTGCCAAAAGAGAATTTTGAATGAGTTTGAAAAATGAGGTAGGTCCTTTAGTCTGTGAGATGCCTTCAATGCTAGCTGATTTTCCAGGGGGAGCCTTGGTGTATCCTTTTGTTTTTTCAAGAAAGCAACAAAAGAAAAAGGAACAGAAGTGGATTTTCCACTGATCCTGTCTGCTCTCATCGAAATCCATAAGGATATATGTTCTTGGGAGACGCAGACCGCTCATTAGACAAGAGTGAATCTTGAGGTCTGTTTGAAGAGGAGGAAAAGGGCTGCCAGGTTGCTCAGGCATACTCAGTGATCTCTCTGGATTAAATATAGAATTCACAGGGAGGAAATACACTCATTTCATGAGACGGTCGATTTGGAAGCAGGAAGAGGTCTCTGAGTTCCTATTCTTTTAATGCTTTCTCTTTCAACATTTTTTTCCCCTCAAGTATTGTTTTATAGCGGTCTGAATGAAAAATGTCCCTCAGCTCTGAAGAAATACTCGGCCCAGATATGAACCTTGCAGTTTAAAACTACCTCTAGTTTTTTATAGCTTTTATTTTTAATTAAAAAAACCAAAACAGCAAAACAACAAAACCAAGCAACTAAAAGTAAAAACCCAGTCAAGAAGCAGGTAATTCTTCAAAGTCAATGACAAACTTATTACTGATTCTATTAAAGGAAGGAAAATACCCTTTTGTGTGCAAACTCAATTCTTCTAGGCTGTGTTTGGCTCAATTTGGTATTGCCACTAGCCATGTCAATGCTGTCTTATATATTTCCAAGGAACAAGTCTGAAATTATGAACGGTCTAGTGATACAGGGCAGTGTGCCTTCTGGGAGGCTCCAGTTCTCCCCATGTTCCCGTGGGTTTTACCAGATAGCTCATGGAATTGGATGATATTATATAGGTGGCTTGGTTATAAGTTTGATCTTACTTCACTGTAAGGATCTTCTCAGTTACCAGTGTGCACTGAGCATGGATAGATGGCCCCAAAATCTATAAAGGAAAGACATTCTTCTTCTCAGTAATAACTGCAGAACATACAATGATCTTTGAAACCACTGTATCTATCTGAGGAAAGATGAAGTGCTGTAGGATCTGCTCCCCCTGTGGGTTTGTCTTGGTTTGCCATTTGGCTTTTAGGGTGGATACACTCAGCTGGGTCGCTGGGTGCTTCAGCAGAGCCATTTTGCCCAAGGCAGGCAGAATGAAGGAAACACAGGTAGCAAAATGTTATTCTTGCACGACAAGGATCTAGATTGCCTAAAGAAGCTGTGATGTTCTGGAAGACTTTCACGGCTCTTGTAATTTCTCAGATGATATTAAAGGATTGTTACATTATTAGTGATGTAATAATCAGGAAGAATTTGTCATCACCCACTAGGTTTTAGAAGTCAGCCTTGATGGGTTAATTTCCCAGCCAACTCTGAAGGTGCTTCTTAGTGCAATGTGACTTCCCTATAACAGAAGATGCTGTGACAGTGGGTTGATTAGCCTGTATAGGGCCCTGACTTGCAGAGTCAAGGATATTTGATAGAAAATAATTCAGAATTCTGGTAGAAGGATCTGCAGGTGTCATGATGTCAGCCAGAGCCTGGATTAATTGTTCAGTGAAGTTCTCCCCAGCTTAGTTTATGATGTGTATAAGCATCCTACATTTGAGAAGAAAGCACCTTTCTTCCTTTGCTCCTTTAAGTTTGCTCTCTTTACAGAGTTAATAAGACTAACCCTCTGCACTTCTTCAGGAAAGCCCAAAGCATTAAAAGAATACATCTCTTTTTGGCTAGACATTTTCCTTTGGCAAAAGAAAGTGTTAGTCTAGGTCAGAAATTCCTGGTGCTTACTCAAATCTCCTAACAGGGGTTTCTCTGCTTTGGAGGAGCAGAGTCCATACATCAGCTTGGCAACTGGTCACAATCCTAAAGCAGACAGGAGCCAGTGGGCAATGTTCCCACTGCCCTCTCCCTGGTACGTGTGACACACACAAGTTTGTGCCAGGTGTCCAACACCCTTTCTGTGCAGGGGGTCAGGTTTGCTGTGCCTAGCAGAGAGGTGAACTTCCCCAGAAATTAGCAGTCTGTAGCATGCTGGAGGTGTTTAAGAAAAGAAAGTTTTTACATGTCCAAACAGGGACTAGAACAAACATCTCAACCCACTTGTCTCACGTTAGCTTTTGATTTATAGCTGTGAATGTTGGTGTCCACCAGGCTGTAGGAGAAGGTGCTGGGCTATTGAGTATACCTAGTCTCTTACATGCCTACATTTTAATGGTCATACCTAGAGACTGATAGTAAATTTGAGCAGCTGATATGTTGATTGAGATTAATGCAAAATTATTACAACTGGTTTTCAACCTTTTGTTGGAGAATTAGTAAATGACATGATCTAGCAAAATTTGTCACCCACATTAGGAACTGAACTAATTATTGCTTTCTGATACTCTGCTCTTACTTGTTTTGCCTTTTTGTCCTGATTGTTTGCATTCCTAGGACTGATTTGCCTTTCTGATGCAATGCCATGTGATCTGCTGATTAATTTTTGTGAGCAATCATAAACTCCAACCTGTGGCTGACTCCATATATTTTTATGCTACGCTCCATAAACATTCATTCATTTATTATGATTACTGTGTGGAAACAGACTTTTACAGGCTAATAAACTTGGATTTGAACTGGATGAAGTGTTTCCTGATGTCACTTCTTTCCTCTTTTTTTTAAGGAAAAAAAACCAAAATCACACATAACAACAAAGAAGAAATAAAGGTGCAAACCTTGACTTGATTTAACCACGTCTCTGTAACTATCTCCACAAATGCTGTCAGTACTAGACATGGAAATGCCAACAGCAAAACCTTATTCTCAAGTTGATTTCATTAACAGTGAGAAACACTCCTTAAAAATAAAACAAATTTCCAGGGCTTAAGGCTGGGAAAGAGGGGGAAGGGAAATAGTTTTTTTTTCTTCTTTAATTGGTTACTCTGGTGTCTTCTCTCCTGTAGACCTGCTTTCTTAAACACGCTGACATGCACAGGGCAGCTTCCAGCTGAGACCAATTAAGCAGAGCATTTGCCTCCAGTGTGGCTCGCTGGCTGTGGCCGGCGATGCTCACTGCAGGCTGCGTGTCAGCACAGGCACAGCTGCAGCACGCGCGGGCAGGCGACCTCAGCACACACGGGTCCAGGGCCAGCATCTTCTCACGCTCCTGGGGTCTGATGCTCCCTGACCTGCTGTGCCTGGCAAATGTCTGGTCAGAAATGACTCTGCAGGTGGTGGAGTATTTTCTTTTTTAGGTGGCTAGTTCAAACTCAAACAGCTTGGCAATACTGAGTGTACTACACAGAAGAAACATGAATTCGCATGTCGTAGCCATTTAAGACATCTCAGTAGATGAGGAAGCTGGCAATAATTGATAACCCTTTACATGGTCTCTGCAAGGAGGCTGTTGGGAGGGAATGTCACTTTGTGCAGAGAGAGGCAGCAAAGCTAAAATACATTGGCCTGATGTCTGCACACAGCTACATGTAGTCCTCTATGTAAAGAAATCATCATCATTTTCATTTCCATATGTTCATCTGAAGTGTGTCACAAACATTATGCATAAAAATGGTATTTTTCAGTCTGCTGGAGTCCCAGTCACACAGGTAATCTTAATCTCAGCAAAGAGGAAATGGGAATTTAAGAGCAGGATGGCTCATATTTTGTCAGTTTTCAGACCTTGAATGCAAGCAGTGAGATCAAGTGTCACTGGATGGTGCAGCTGGACTGGACAGGGATCTTTGGGGACCACTGCTCTGGTCCCTACCTTTCCTAGTTCTGCTGGAAAAAGTGATTTTTAGGAGATGGGGATGATCCTGAGGCAGTCTCACTACAGAGATGAAGCACAAGCAGGATTATTAGCTGATGATTTTCTTTTTCCCATTGTGACCCAGCACATCTTACTTCAATAACATTAGCTAGAATTGCAGCAGCCAGAGAAAACTGCAGCTCCCCAGCAAGGCAGAGGAAAAAGCTCATTTGCTCACTCTTTCTTTCTCATTCTTTGTTCCCCTTTCCCCTGTATTTCGTTCCTTTAACTCCTTTCATCCCTAGAGGAAGGCAGATACGGCAGATGCTGTGGCTCCTGCCAGCAGTCCCCAGCTCCATGCTTTGTGTCCTGGGAAGGTTCTGTGGCTGCAGCTGCACAGAGGCTTGAGCTCCTGGAGGCTGGAGCACCTGCAAGGTAGGTGCTTGGTGTGTGGAGTGGTGCCCCAGCAAGTGTGTGGGCTGCTGCTCTTCTGCTTGTGCTGCTGGGTTCCACAGGGAAATGGTGGCAGATACTGGGCTGAAGCAATCGATGTTGAACTTTTTACATCCCCAACGTGGCAGAGTCAGGAAGCTGATGCAGATTGCAATGATAGCAGTGAACATATAGGTTACATGTGCCCTAAAATGCTGGTGCTGAGAAAATCTAGGGGGACTTCTGAGGGGCAGAGAGTAAGACATGTGTTTGATCCATCAGTGGCATGTTCTAAACTTTCTCTGGCCACAGCAAGGGTTCTGGGAAAGAGGTTAAAAAAAGCCAGCCATTTTTTTCTGTAATTATTGTCTTGGAAACAGCTGAGTTGGTTTTGCTAGGAATTTGAAAGCACACCTAGCTCAAGGCAGGCACTGAACTGGAGGCAGATGTCTTGCCTGAAAGGTTTCAGCCTGCAGGATTAAAGGTCTGAGTAAAGCTACGAACTGCCAAAAATGGGACCTTGTAATAGCCACTTTAGGTGATGTAAACTGAGGATGTTGCCACCAGCTTTGCTAGGAGTAAAGGAGGGAGTGAGAAGGGCATTAATTCTGCAGTGCTGCGTGGGGAGACTCAGTCTGGTTCTCTACCAGCAAGGCTGGAAGCAGCTGGACTGGGTCATGGATTTTGGGGCGGGCATCCCCTTAGCATAAAATACCACTTGTATGATGGCAAGGAAAAGCTGGGCAAGAAAAGCAGATGGCTGTGGCACTGCCAGCAAAAATGCTTCCCAGAGATGCCAAACTGTGCCCCAAGGAGCAGGCAGAAGAGATGCTCTCCTGGCACAAGCACTGCGAGGGCTGCAATTTCTGTCTCTGTCTCCACTGAAAAGAACCAGCAACTCAGCTCATCGGCTTCCTGGCCTGGTGTGCTGAGCACAGAGGCAGGTTATATCCAGAGTGGTTGTTCACAGGAATGTGCTGGGAGTGACAGTGATGCCCTGGCGGTGCCACTCTGGGGGGTGGGGTGGCCCCTCCCTGCTCCCTGCTGGTGGGGTGCGAGCCTCCGCTGTGTTTTGATCCAACACTCCACGCTGCTGTTCTGACACTTCACCACTCCCACTGCGATTGCTGCATTTCTCTTCTGCTTTATGTTAAAACAAGGGAGGTGTTTAAATATTTATTATCGCTAGAAACTCCAGAAGCCAGTGTTCATTTGTATAAGCCACTGGGATTTTTTTTTTTTTCAAATTGTCAGTAATAATTCATTAATTATTATTTTAAAATTGTTGTTCTGCCTGGGATGTGTCACCTTCCCACCAGTTTGGCTGCAATCTGCACAAGATGTGGGATGTACTGCACTGTGGTTCTTCCTCCTGTGGGTTGTTGCTGCTCCTTTAAGTATCTTCACCTTAAACAAAGTGGGTGTTGGAGTTCCTGGTGTCTGTTCAACAAAAGGGAGAATTTTTTCCTTGCTCTTCCTCCACATTATTTTTTGGGGGGGTCAAGTGCCTTTTGCTGCCATTACCTCACCTGTGGAACTGTGGTCTGCTCCTGCCCCTCTGCAGGTACAGGAGACAAAACTCGTGGCTTTTGGCACCAGAGGATGCTGCGTTTGGCTGTTGCTGCTGGCCATGGCAGGTCGGCATTTTTCTTAGATTACTCTAAATGCAGAGTGTTGCTTGCTTTCCCATGCTTCTGCCTGCAAATGAATGGGAAGGTGGCTGGCAAGTGGCAGACTTCATCTGCGGGGAGATGGGAATAGGGAACTGGCACTGGGAAATGCTTTTTGTTTTCCACCCAGAACACAATATTTGTCTTCTGAATTCCCTGTTTGCAACACCTTTCCGTGGAATACAAGTGGTAACTTTTGTTACACTTGTGTGTTTGCCACTTTTGCAGGAGAGGACAATCTCAGGGAGCAAAGCCATTCCCCATCTGAGCCTACCAGGGACATGCCTGTGCCTAATGTCACCACTGCCACATTCCCATGGGTCACGGCTGAGCCGGGTACCAGAGCTACCAATAGCCATGGAAAACAGTAGCAGTCTGCTCAAGGCTGTGTCCTAGCTGGGCTGCCCAAAACCTCTTACGGGAACTGGAGAGGAGACGGGGGAAAAGCTGCTGGGGTTGGTAATTTTGCTTTCACCTGAGGTAACCACAAGAGCTGAGCATCCCTGGTGTAGCCCATGGCACTGAAAGGAGAAACTGCCCCTCTGGGCTAAGGCATGCCCAGGACAATTGCTTTAGGGTGTCACCAAATACAGCTGGCTGGCTCCTGGCATGCCTGGGAAGGGCAGCAGCTGCTCTGCTGGGCTGTTCTGGTCTGTGCAGATGGGGCTTCTCTGCTCCTGGAGCTTGGGGCCAGGGACACCTCCAGGCAGAGAATCAGAGGTGGGACTGTGGGCATGTGTTGCTGCACATGACTGCAGGTATGCCTGCAGCTGCCTCTGTGTCCCAGCCAGCCAAAGCACAGCAGGCACAGCCCAAAGACTATCTCTGCTGTTGGACTTAGGTAGTGCTGGGCTGGAAATTAGGTTTGTTAGTTTTTTTACTACTTTTTACTTCTTTAAAGACATGCCATGCAATTTGGCTCTGTTCCCACTCCTCTTTTTCTCCCCTCCTTCCCTTTCCTTTCCTGCACTTGCCACTGAATTGTTCCATAACCCCCATTTCCTTATGGGGACAAAAAGAAGGAAAACAGACTTTGATTAGTGCAGCTCCAGGAGATCTGGCCTCGATCACCCTGGAAACCCATGCACCAATAGGGCAGCAATGCAGGAAGCCCCTTCCTGGGGTATTTCAGCTGGCAGCTCCAGCCTGCAGCTGGAGCAGCTGGGAGTGAATGTAAGTGTGGCAGCACCTGCGCTCGTAATTTTTTCGGGGAGTTGGGAGATGTAAAGCTTTGCCTGCTTTCCACTGGATGGAGTTTTGCCTTTGCCACAGCAGCAGCTCTTGGGAGCTGCCTTCTGGGAGGCAAGGCGAGCTGCGGGAGCGCGGCTGAGATGCCAGGCTCAGCGGGATTCGCCGTCTAGATAATGCAGGGCCAGGGTTCAGCCTGAATGGCCGGCTCGCCCTGTGTGGTCACAGGAGTAATTTGCAGAGCAGATGAATTGTTTTGGCTCCCGAGAGGCCCAGGAGCAGGGGAAGCCCAGCCCCGGCGGGGTTCTGCCCTGGGAGGAGCTGCTCCCTGGAGCTTTTGAATAGGAAACCCATGCAAACCCACGCTCAGGATCGCCAGCGCTGCCGGAGCTGTGGCACGGATCCAGAGCTTTTGGTGAGGGTGCTTTAGTCAGAGAAGGCGTGCTGAAACGCTGCTTAAAACATGCACTTCCACAAATAAAGGTGCTACAGCTCTGGAGGGGTAGACAGATATTAAAACAAAACAAATCCTGAGAGCATCCCTTATCAAATGTATGCATCACTTAATGTGCTGGGAAATGTGTTGTCAGTCAGCCCCCAACCCTTCATTGAGGAAGGTGGCAGCACTGCAAGGAGAGGAAATGGGAGAAGGAAAAAGCCCAACAGGAGCTCTCTGGCTGTGTGTAGGGGAAGCAAGCATGGCCGTGACCTGAAGGTGCACCTGGCCTCTTGACCCTGCCCGTGGCCCCTGCTGGTCTCTCCTCCCCTGCTGCATCAGAGCATTTGCCTCTCCCTGGCCCCTCCAGAGAGGAACTTGCTCCTCATAGCCCTTCCCAGTGTCTGAGGAGCCTGGCAGTGTAAGGCACATGGCCACATTTCCAGGAAATGCCCTGCAGGGATGCCCTCCCTGCTCTGGCCCTGAGCCTGGCATAGGAGAGATGTGGTGTGACACAATGCCTGCGCTGACCCCAAGGCTCTGCACTGTCTGGTGCTGCTCTGGGCTCTTTGTTTCAGGTTTGGATGAGACTTTTGTTTCATTCATACTCTAATGGACACCTGTCACAAGCAGCTTTCAAGCCTGTTTTTACTCTGGCTCTTACTTGGCCCACAGAGGTGTAGGCAGCACCTTGGTGGGACACCAGAGGAGGAATTCAGGGAGCTGCCATGGTGTTCAAGTGATGTGGCAGGAACTCCCTGGAACAGGGTGGAAAAAGGGATCTCAACATCCACCAGGAAGTGGTAGCTTTTTCCCCTCAGGACATGCAAGGAAAGCCCAAAGCTGTGCCACAATAAATGAGGGTTTCTCTGGGTAGTGGCTGCCTCCTGCACTGATGCCTCATCTACGACATGGGCTTGACTTGCAGCTTCATTGCCAGATCAGGATCCAAACAGGAATTGCTGTCTTTTCACAGGCCACGGTCCCACACCAGTATGCCTCTCTTGCTCCCTTCCCAGACCCTTGGGCACTGGCTGCTGTGGTTGCCAGCCGAGCTGCGGGTGGCAGGCAGTGTGCCTGTGCCCCTCTGTGCAGTGGAAGGGGCCATAAACACTCCTGGTGTGGAACTAGCAGCATGTGTGGAGAGAGAGCACCAGTGGGCTGATCTGCCTGCACTGGTGTGACTTTCCTTACAGCCACCAGCTGGTTTCTACAAGCTGATTTAACTGTTTCCCTTCACAGTGTGGCTGTGGAATGCCCATCTTCAAAAAGGTCGTGCTTACTGCAAAGTGATTTTTTTTACTTGGGTGCTGATGGTATTTTGCATGGATCATTGCATAAGAGTATTGCAGGGTAGACCTGTAGTCTGGGTTTATTTTACTGCTGGTTCTACCTTTATCCAGGAGTGTCTCCAAACCAACTGCATTTCCTATGCTGGCAGCAACTAGGGTAGGAGTAATTTGCTGGGCTGGGGTGTCACTCAGCCATGAGTGGCGTGTGACAGCCCTGATCGAAAGGGACATTTATTTGCCTTTAGGATGGAAGAGACGTGACACTTCTTGTCAAATCCCATCTTTGCAGATGTGGTTTGTGAGGCAATAAGGCAGAGGTCGTGGCAAAAGGTCAGACAAAGCAGTGCTCTGCCTCGGCGGGTGTTTGTCCTGGTGCTGCAATGGTGTGAACATGGCACGGGATAGTGGCAAGTGTGAGGAGCATCTGGGCCACCTTCTGTGGGCTGCTGCTCCTAACAGCTCCAGTGGTTTTGTCAGTAATGGCTCACATGCTGTTTTGATACGTGCACGTGTGATTTTACACCTTGGCATTATTTTACACCATGAGAGTTACTCAGAAGGCCAAGGGGTGCTTCATGTGTCACTCGCTGGCTTGGTGGAGCCCCACAGGGATTTCTGCTGTTTTGGAGGCCTCTTTGAGAACTGGAGACATGAAACTTCTCTGATGTATAGGTGTTAGTGTGGCTTTTAAAAATGTATTAAAGGAATCTTTTTCTTTAAATATGGACTTGGGTCTGCAGTTGAGCTCTGGTGGTCAGCATGGACAAAAGCAAAGCAAATTAGAAGTGACCATCTGTGGGACTCAGATTCAGTCAAAGAGAGAAACGGGAGTTTCTAGCCAGGCAGAAACCTGGGAAAGAGCTGGAAAAGAATGTAAATAATTCTTTATCTCTCTTGTTTTTCACATTGTTTATAGTTAAGTTTTAGCACTGTGCATCAAGTACTTTGCACCAATGGTGTAGGTTGTTTTCACTTCAGGACCAATGGAGCTGGTCCTCATGAAGCTCCATATGAAAGAGCAGGGTATTTTGAATAAACCAGAGTTTTACTCTCAGCAGCCTTCTGGTCAGAGTCTCTTCATTCCCGTCCTGCCTCGACAGCAACATCCATCAGCTGTGCACCACAATGGACTCCCATGACCTACTCTGCTGCCATGAATATAAAGACAGGAGACTAAATGGATCAGGAAAACAGTGATGAGGGACATCCACACGCAGGGAGGGGAATTTTTCTGGGATACAGCCTGACGCCTGCCACTTCTGGAGCATCAGGGTTAGGTTCTGGATCTCATCCCACCATTTCTGCTATTGGCAACACTCTGCAAAGCTGTGGCATGCATGCAATCCCTGCCTTTTCCTTCTCCAGCACTGTCTGTGCTGCTGAAAGCTGCTCTTTTGCAGCATTCATGGAAAAACCAAACCTACTGTTTACAAAGACCCTCTCTGCTCCTCTTTTCCCATTAGTAAATGCACATAACCAGCACTTTGCACCATTACACCTCCTTAGAGATGCAGAAAACACATAGGTTGTTTGTTTTCACATATACCTACCTAATTGATGGGTTGGGAAAGGGGAGGCGGGAAGGAACTTCAGCCCTATTAAACTGTTGGGAATTGCGTTCCTTAGATTAGAAGTGTTTGTATTATAAAAACTGTGAAAAACTGAGGCAGAGTGAGCTGGATCTCAGCATCTGGGATAAAACCACCGGCCATGGTGGAGCCCTTTATAAACATTTGCATTTTCCCAGATGCAAGGCATAGTTAATCCAAACTACACACCTGGAATTCAGTTCCCATGGCTGTCAACAGTGTTGCCTCTGTGCTGGACCAGGACCTTAGGCAGCAGAGCCGAGATGGGCACACATCCCTGCCTGGTCCTGTTTTCCAGAGGAGCTGCTGGAAAGCCATTCCCTGGGGGTAAATACCTGCAATCTTTGCAGGTAGATTTTTAAATCTAGAATTGAGCTTTGCTACTCTGATCTATTTATAGACAGTGCACGGGGCAGAAGTATATTCAGGTGAAATTTTTCAGGTACTAGAGAGACTTGTGGCTTGTCTATGGATGAGCATAAGAAAAGAAAACAAGTAAAACAATAAGCTCCAAAAACCACCCTGAGTTTTTTTTGGTCTGTTTTTTTTTTTTTTTTTTTGGGGGGGGGGGTGGTTTTTTTTTTGTTGTTTTTTTTTTTTTGTGTTTTTGTTTGTTTGTTTGTTTTGTTTGGTTTTTTTTTTTTTTTTTATGTCTGTACACCACACTAGTGCTTAACCAGAAACTGAAACAGACCCAGAAAAGTGTCAGAAAAGCCATGTTCATATTTCTCAGGTAACACTGATGGTTTTCTGTTTCTGGGAGCAGGGCTGCATTCTGCAGGGTCATGGCACCTGTGGAGAAAAGCACAGTTATTAGGTAAAACAGAACGAAACTGATCCAATTCCATCACAGTGTGAGCACTTCTAGGTTAGAGATTTCTCCCTATGCTTCTCCCCAGACCCACATCCTTAATGGTGGGCTGCTGCCCTGCCCCCCGTTGCCTCCAGCTCAAGCCAGACAAGCAGTCGAGGGCACTTTGGGGAGTTCTCAGGTGGATTGGGCCATGCTAAGTGAAGTGTGCAAGGAAGACAGAGGGGGGAAAGAAAAATACTAGGGCTGTGTGCCAGTTCTTCAACCTCTGGTAGGGTGACAACCTCGCAAGGGCAGCAGAGCTAAACAAGACTAAAAGGGATCCTCTGGGGTGGTGACTCTCCACTTGTCATCTCCAGCACAGGGCTGAACTCAGCCTGGCTGCCTGTAAAGCTGGGGGAGCGGATGCATGGATTAGTGATTACCTTTCCCCTCATAAAAAGGGAAAAAAAAGGGAGAGCGAGCAGTCCTTTAGCAAGTTATTGCTTTTATAGCCGCACCTCTGTGCACTGAGCTGAGACAGCTTCCTCTGTGCATTCAGCTGAAAACAAAGAGTGAGAAGGAGAATGAGAGAGCAGGATGCAGCTTTCCCCTCAGCTGGCTCCCAGACCTGAGCCTCGCCCTGCTGCCTGCTCCGGGGGACAGCCTGCCCTGGGTGTGGGGGCTGCGGGGGCACCCCTCAACCTGTGCACTCCTGCCCACCTTCAGCATCCTCAGAAGAGTCGGGGGAAACCACAGCCGGGGGCAAGAATGCAAGTAACTGAGAAAGGCTCCCCATCATCATTGAGAAAACCCAAAAACCCACGCAGGATCACTCAGGCAACAACTCCACTGTGCACAGACCAGCGTAAAATGGAGAGCATTGCAGAGCCACAGCCTGGTGTCACTTAGGTAAAATGGGTGCATTATCTGCAGTAATACAGCGATCTCGCTCTTTCACCTCCACGGCTCTGCCGGCGTGGAGACGATTGCACAGACAATGTGCCATCCCTCATTCCCTCCACTTTTAATTCCTCCCCCCTCCTCCCGTGAATCTATGCAATTTTCCGTTAATAAAAAAATAAGAAAGAAACTAAAGCTCTTCCTCAGAAATCTAGACATTGGCATACTCGCCCGAATACTTTTAAACCCGTCATTGTTTATAATCAGGCTACACGCAAGGTTACACACAATGCTGACTGATTTATCTAAATATATATATATATATATATATGTATATATATATTTTGTTTTAATTGAAACGGCAACATTTAGGTTCCACCTTAACAGTGCACCTTAAAAGATTATCTCGGTTATTTCACAGGCACCGAGCCGGCACTAATAGTCCAAGGCAGATATTGAAAAGCAGCACAGGGCCAGGCAGATCTATTAGAAATTCCCATCCACGCGCCTCATACATATTGATTTCTGACACCAAGCAGCAGTGAAAGCCCCCGTGGGAATAATATATTTAGCAGGGTTCGCTGCGAGGAGGTCACAGAGTGCATACAGATTAGCTACAGAGGACCAAGGCACTAGTGTTGGAGCCAAATGCTAGATTTTATATCATTTTAATCTGAACTTTTATAATCCTTTTAGTTCTTCTTTCTCTGGATGGCAGAGGAGAGGCTCCTCTGCATGTATCATGAATCTTTTTTCTTTTCCTTCTTTATTCCTCCTATAAATGTGCAAATGCTGTTGTAATGGGGAGGAATGTACCCTTAGCATTAGCAGGAATAGGCACAAACAGATTTGGGGTTTATATATAGGTATGTGTGCATGTGTATATATACATTTGTATGTGTGTGTGTGTGTGTGTATGTGTGTGTGTGTGTGTGTGTATCTATATATGCCTGCTGTGGATAATAATGGTCATTTTGGCTGGAGACATCTTAATTTGAAGATTTATTTGAAGGTTTCCTTCAGTGAGGGTAGTGGGAGGGGGTCTCAGTAAATCCCTGTCTCCAGTTTTAATGTGCAGAAATAAAAAACTGCTCTAAGACCTTATTTTCTTTTATTTTTATCCCAGACCTTAACTGAGCAGAAGTCACATTTACGCTGTTGAGCCTCAGAAAGCAGCAGCAACAACAACAACAAAAACACCTAAACAGTTTTAATTACCTTTCTGCCTGTGCTGAGGGGAGGAGGTGCCTGCTCGCCGTGTGGGGGTGTTGGGCTGGCCGAGGCAGCGGGGCTGGGGGGCTGGAGGGGTGCCAGCATTGCGGAGGGAAAGGTTAGAGTTGACACACTTTGACACGAGATTGAAATGTGCTCCGACAACAAAGAAACCAGGAGATTGCAGCTAAACAGACACAAAAGCTCACGGGCATCTTGCAGGCGAGAGAAACACACTGACTTCCATTTTTTTCCTTTTTTTTTTTATTTATTTAAAGAAATTTCTCAATTCTTCCCAATAAGCACTATTCCCATACTGATCAAGCCCACCTGTCTCTGACAGGAAAGTCATTCCTAAAAGCTGCATGACATTCAGACCCACTGCTTTCAGTGTTCTTGATCCTGGCATGGGGCAGTGAGAGTCACCCAGCCACTCAGACCCCAACCTGCCAGTTCTAGATGCTGCAGCATGAGTATGGGTCACTGAGTATGGGTCACTTCCTGCCTGGGAGGCAAAAAATAATTTGAGTCTTGTTTTCTAATTCTTAAAATGAAAGGGAGGAACAGCTTTTGACACTTGTGTTTTCCCTCAAGCCAGTGAGGTGTTCAACGTTGGGCTAGGAGAGGCTGTGAGAACTGCTTGAGAGACATGAGTTGTCTTTTTTTTCACTTTTTAGCTCTCTGAATGATGGTTTCCCTGCCAGAGGTGCTCCCTATACCTCAGACAGTAGCAGCAGTCGAGTTGTCATGAGAGTGAAAACCCATAAGCCTGCAAGAGGTGCTGGGGAAATGAGAGGAGGAAGTTGGCTCACCGTGCTTGGGGGTGGGGTCCCTGCTGTCCTTGACCACACTGGGGTGGGGTAGGGTTGGGTGGTTCTGCATGGCCCCAGGCTCTCAGTGACCTGTGGGGCACTCTGGGGGCTGCCTGGCTGGGTCCCAGACCTCCCCTGGGGTCTGTGGTGGCACAGTCAGGGTGTCCTCGGGACACCCCAGGTAAGGGGAGAGGTGTTTGGTGCTGCAGAGGGGTCAGGTGTGGGTTTGGTGCAGGGCCAGGCACCACTTCCCAGCTCGTGCACTGTCCCCATGGACTCGCTGCCGGTGTCATCATGCCTGGCCATCCAGTCGTGGCTCCAGTGCAAATGGCCAGAGCTGGCTGGGCATCCTCCCAGCTGCAGCACAAAGAGCAGCTCAGTCTTTCCCACCCATGACCTGAACTTACATGCACGTCAGTCATACACATGAATTTGGATACTGTTCACAAAGCATTTCTGATTTGAAGAGCAAGCAGTAGTACAGTCCTACCTACCTTCAGAGCTGACTGCTTGAACATAGGATTTATTTCCAAGAGCTGACACTATTCACCCCTTTGCTAGCCTCCTGCAGTCTCCATAGGCACCCAGCTGCAAACTCTTTGGCAATGGGTGCTCCTGATTCCAATGGGTGCTCACTGTGGACTCCTTGCTGGCTCACTCTCTGTTGGTCTTGTCTTTGGGTGCCTTCTGAGAGCAAAGATAAATCTGCTTCTTCCTTCATTTCTGCAGTCAAACGAGTCATAACCTACAAGGAGCGTGCTGTGTCACTAGAGAGAACAAGGCTCTTCTTTGCTTGCCTTTCAAAAGTGCAATGGTCTTGATCATCACAGCATCATGCTTTTGTCTTCTTCCCACGCATCAGCCCTATGGCCCGCCCAGGGGCTGATGGCTACCACCTCTGTTTGCACGAGCACCCATTCCAAAGTGTGGGCTGTGCTGAGCCTGGCTTTCACCAGGGGTGTGAAACTACAGTGGCACACATCTCCCAGCTTGGACAGGTGCACTCTCTTGAAAAAACCCTTTCCTTCACACTTGTGCTTTCCAGGGGCACAAATCCTGTCACAAACTCTGTGGCAGTAGGTACTCCCAGTCCCGAGGCTGCTGTGCTTCAGTTAATGCACCTACCTATCCTAAAGGTGAGCCTTAAAAAAATTGCACCAATGGTCAGGCCAAGAAGGTTGTCCACTTAATCATCAGGTTATGAACTTGGGGCTGCTTTCTTAAGGCTCTGGATAATACGTCACATCAGTGTTGCTCTGTAATCCCAGACCAGGGCTTAAACTGATGCCAATGCTTCTTCAGGAATATGGGACACATCTTCCCACCAATGCACTTCATGGGCTGCTGGTGGTGGCCACTTGAAGGTCATCCCTTTTTGTGAGAGCTTGGGGGGTATTGATAATTTCTTTGCTGTGGCTCTAGTAAAACACTGAAGTGCTGCACAGAAAAGAGGTCTCTTCATAACACTCAGCTTCCCATTCCATAAAAGTCAGCATTTCTCATGACTTGTGCTGATTGGGCCAAGTGCTGCCATTTCACAGAAGGGTTTGGTGGGAGCTGTCCAGCCCAGTCCTCTAACATTTGAAAAATGATAGGTCCATGTTACATCTGCTCTGCTGGTGAGGTTATTCAATTGAGCAGCTGCCTGGAGCCAAATCCCACCAACAAATTCTTTGTCTAAGTGGGAATTAAGTGCTTGGCCACAATGCAGGTCTTGCCAAGGACCTCACTTGTCAACTAAAATATTTAAAACCCCCCCTTTTTTTTTTTTGCCAAGATATATGTTTGGTGTTTATACTGGTTTGGTTGTTCACTACTCTATACTTTAAATTGAGTTATAGGTGAAAAAACTCCATCTTTGTTGACCTTAAAAATACGGGGTAAGGAGCGCCTGATGCAAAGCTTTACAGCAACAAGAGCTTGATCTGTATTAATGACACTGAACAGAAAAACATGTTTTAGGTTTATATGCTACCTCAAGTACCTGGCTGCACTTCTTGTTTTACCCAGGATTCCAGTCCAACATTCACCACTTAAACAAGGTTGCTACTGACAGCATGAGACCTACCTTCTCAGATTTTGATTTTTTTTCTTTGCTCATATTTGAAGATCTCCATCTCAGTGGTAAATACACCCACTATACTGAGGTGAGGTCATTGCTGGCCCTTGGCCAGTCTCTTCCACACAAGTGCCCTGTTTCCTTCTGTGTCTGGAGGAAATGGCTTTGTTCCTGTGTTTTGGTTGACAGACTCCATGCTTTATCCTCCTGACTTGATTCTCTCTTGGAGCACTCTTTGTGGCTCCTTAGAAAGAACCACGCAAATCCTTGCAAGTGGCAGCTGTCTCATCTCCTGCAAACTTTCTGTCTCTCGGAGGGCACAAATCCTATGCAATACTTCCCCGAGGCTGCTCTTGAACTAGCAGCACACCTGGACAGGTGCCTCAGGAATGCAGGTGAGAGGTAAAAGTTGATGGTGGTGGGTATGGTCCAGAAGCCCCTGCTACTGTGGCTAGCTACTGATCTTTGTCAGTAATGAGAAAACCTGCATTCAGAGCCATTATCAGATGTGATTTGGGAATTGAAGACTGTCAAGGAAAAGAGACTGCTGAGGTCTAAGCAGGGTGGGAAGGCTGGGTGCATGCAGGGTGTTTGGAGAGCAAATGGGCAATTTGGATGATATTTGTCACTGTTGGCTGCACAGCTGGTGAGTCAGAGACAGGCACTGGCTTTGGTATGTGCTGGTGCAGCCAGTTCTGCTGTGGGGGCTGGTAAGTCACCAAAGGAGCCAGAACTGCTGGGCTCAAGGCCAGGTTGGATGGGCTTTGAGCAAATTAGTCAAGTGGAAGGTGTCCCTGTCTATAGCAGGAGAGGTGGAAACAAAGTCTTTGAGCTCCCATCTGATACAAACCATTCTCTGATTCCATGAACTGGAGTATGTGGTTTTGAGATAATTTCTGTCAGCTGCCTTCACAGAGCTGTGACACATCACATGAGGTCACTTTTCCCCAGGAAGCTGACTGGCAGCAGCAGACCCAGCACCGGAATAGGTGGTTCTGAGGTACCTTCTGTTGGAGCAGCTCACGGGACACCTGATGGCAGGGTGTGAGCCATGAAGTTGGGAAGTCACTCTTCCCCAAGTCTTCTCCACTGGCACATGCCTGGAGTTCATGACCTTACTCGTGCCAGCAGCACCAGTGCACTGCCAGCTGCAGCACTGTAGGTCCCAGGGTCTGCACTGGCTGCCTGCAGTTGTAGAGGGTCACTTCTGGCACTGCAGTAGCTCTTGATGTGCAGGCCAGTTTGGGACGGATGTCTGTCCTCTGTCCCTTGCCAGTGCCTCTCTGTGAACCCAGACATGTCAGCGGTGAAGAGGTCACTCCGAAATTTGGCTTTTTGATACTGCTGTGCTTGAGGTGTGTCCACAGGCTAAAATACATCTCTTTTTCCTCTCTCCTGTTCTCTTCTCCTTCCCGCCTGTTGTTAGAACCCAGAGGTCTGTGGGCTGTGCTGAGTGACAGATGATTATGAGTGACACTCCAGGATGTACCCAGGCCCTGGCGATGCAAAACAGGGACCAGATGTGGCATTGTCCTTTGGAGAGCACGGCCAAGAAAAAATGGCAATAATTGGCAGATGCAAACTAACCTTATGCCCTCAGAGGTCTTTTCCCAGTGAGGCAAGAATTAATAAATCCTTCTTCATCTTTCCTGACATGGCGGGAGTTTAATGGTTATTTCCTTAGACCTGTTTTTGGGGGACTGGTTTCAACTAAGAAGGACAAAATTCCCTCCACACTTGCACCAAGGCAACATTCATTTCCTATCCAGTGCTGTAATTGATCTCAGACACAAGAGGCCTAAGCTTTTCTGACATATAGATAGGATCTTTTAAGCACCACATTCCTGAAAGATGCTTTTAATTATCAGGGATATCCAATATTATCTAACAAAACCAGTCGGGTCACAGCTCAGATCTTTGAGGGGCTGCATCATTTTTGTTGGGGTTTTGTGGGGTTTGAGGGTTTATTTTTGTATTTTTTATTTTTATAATGCAGAATACTGCTTGTATTATTTCCAATTAAACAAAATATTTTATTTTTCAGAAGAGTAGTCTCCCCTTGCAATTTCCCCCTCTCGGAGAGGGAGTCCCTAGCAAATACCATCAAAGTCTGTCAAAATGATTTTTAATTTCAAGGTCTTAGAATAATGTAGAGATGCTCCTTCTTAATGCAGAGCAGTGTTGGTTGATAGGAACACAGCAGCCCAAGTTTCTGTGTTGAGGAGGGGAGCAGGGCATACAGGGCTGTGTAAGTCCCTGCTCCTCAGACCCTGGCTTTGGAAGGGATGCACCACGGCTGGATTCACATCTGGCTTATACTTAAAAGACTGCTCACACACCAGCTTCCTCCTGTTTATACAGCTGAGTTTTAAGACACTAAGTTTGTTCTGGGCTTTTGTTTCATCATGTGGTAAAAACCATCAGCTTGGTAGTATTTCTTTTGGCAAGCTACCTCGCAGGCTGGGATATTTGAAAATGAGCAGCGTTGGTGCTGGGGGAATGCCCTGTCCACATGTCCATCCTGCCCCTTCTGGTAGCAAAGCACCAGCTTGTTGTATACTTTTATCTTTGTTATGTATTTATATACAACTATACATTTTTTTACATCCCTATATATACTTTTTGAGAGAGGACAAGGAGACATCTCATTCCAATGCAGATATGTTCCACAGGTATCTTAGTTCTCATGATGACCAGGAAAGGGTGACCCGTTGGTAAATGAGGTGGGAAAGCAGCAATAGGTGATGTCAGGAAGACAGAAGCACTCCATACCTTTCTTATTTTTCCTCCAGCTTTACCCATTTATTTGCCAATGAACGTTTTTTAGGTTGACAGTGTTCATCTCAGCAACAAGGAGGTAGAATTTAGGGTGGAAGAAGAATACAGCAGGATATTTTCCACAAGAACAAATCCAAGGGAGCTCACAGAAAGAGTCATTTAGCAGTTGGCAATTTAATTTTTTTTAGAACTGGTGGCAACCAGGGGGGTTTCTGTAGCCTGGGAGAAGGTAACAGGAATGCCCATCTTGGAAAAAAGGCAAAGCAAGGGGACTAAGGAGCCATAGACCAGTCAGCCTACTTAGTACATGGAAAAGTGTTGGAAGAAATAATCAAGCATATTATTTATGAGTGTATAGAATATAGCATGGAAATAAGTAACAGCCAACAGGGATTTGTCAGGAAGAAATCATGTCCAACTCACCTTATTTCCTCCTATGACAGGGCAATAAGCCATGTGGAGAGGCAATGAATATCATATATCTTCACTCAGCAAGGCTTCTGATGCCTCAAGCCACACTCTCCTGTAGATGCCACAGGGATGTAGGCCATGGAGTGGGAAAAAGCCACTGCCAATGAACCATCACCTCTGTGCCCCATCCCTGTGGTGGGACACACGGCAACAGGGACAGCTGGAGAAAAGGTGAGGTGCTTGAATAAGGACAAGTGTGAAGGACTGGTTTTAGGTAAGAATAAATGGTGCACATCCCTGGTCAGGAATATTTAGCAAAGCAGTGGATCAACAGGCAGAAAGGATCTGCTGGGTTGGAGAGGATCACAAGATAACCATGAAACACAGCTGTAGAAAAGCAGATGCCTCACGGGTAAGAAAAGGGGCAAATCTCAGGTGCGAGAGACTTTCACCTGAGATTTCACGCAGTGTTAGCAAGGGCTCAGGTGGCATTGTCTGCTCCAGTTTGAGCACTGCTGTTGGAGAAAAATATGGATTAATTGGCAAGAGTTCACCTGAGAGCACTGAGGATGGTGTGTGGCACTGGGAGCATGTCCCGCACAGGAGAGTAGAAAGAGCAGGATTTATTTATGCTGAGGCTAAATGGTAGGTGCAGGAAGGTGGGGGGCAAGGTGGAAGGAAGGGACCAGGAGATTGCAAACGAGTGAGATTGGTGGTAAAGGTGGACAGCGCTGGGAAGAAAGTGTGTGACCTGGAGGGTGGTGGGCTTGCTGCCACCGGGAAAAATTTTGGCACAGCTGATCCCACAAGTGAACAGACAGGGTGGTCCTGCTGGCTCCTTCCAGCCCTCATTTCAGAGGGAGCGAGCTAGGGAGGGGTGTGGTTTTGTTTTCCTGGGCTTTGTGCCCGCACGGGGATGCTCTCCTGAAATCAGAGCAGGCTACTGCTGCCGCGTCAGCATTCGGGATATTCGCCGAAATGAGACCTGAGTTAATCAGCACAACGGGGACATAATTAATTATTCTCAGCACCTTCTCAATGGAAATGTTAGAAAGGAGGGCTAAGCTGTCCCCGCTGCCCCCCTGTAATCCTATGCCACGGCTGGCTTTATTGGCTCTAAGGGGAAAAGAGGCACATTTGCTTTCCCGCTGATACGGCGTTAAGCATGCTCACTTCACAGGCGCGTGCAGATGAAAGTGTAATTGCATGGAAGGTGAATTGATTGCAATTAACCTCGGGACTTGGCCTCGGGCTGGGCTGTCCCACCTTCCTCCCCGGGAAAGTGCCATCAGGGGCAGAGTGCGCGGCTGATGAATACGTATATCGTGGCACGACATGCACGCGTTACAGGTGAAAGTACATAAATCATCTAGGAAAACACGTATTATACCGAAATGATCAAATTATAAATGAAGCACATAAATCATGAGATTACACCATTGGATTTTACCAGAGACCATAAATTATATGGCGAAGCCCGAGGTTCACCGAGAGGTTCACGGAATAATGAAATGGGACTCGTATAACTTAAGGAAAATATCGTTATCTCCATGAAATGGAAACGCAAATATCCAGCCCGACCTCCATATATTTTTACAACATCTTCTATCGGGAAGGCTCACAACAATAGGCCCAGTTAAGCACAATAAGCCCCAAGGAAGCCTCCCCTGCCGAAGCAAACAACGATTACACATTAAAAAGCATGTTCGAAAGATAAGTTTGTAAGGAGATAAAAAGTCTCCAGCAGGGCTGATAGTTGGGCGGCGAAGCTGCTCCAAAGGTTGGTGACATGTGAACAGGCTAAAAAAGCTTCTCTGCTAAGTGTGAAAAGTAGGAAGACTTATTCTGTGAGCAGCCGCTTGATTTCCTATTGATGGAGAGCGCGGGGTGCTGGGGATGGTGGGGAGCTCAGGATGGCGGCTGGAAATGGGCTCAGCAAGGCACTGCCTGGCAGCTGTAGCAAGGCAATTAAAAGTTAACATGAAAAAAAATTCAAATCGATATGCTCTACAATTGGAAACCAATGGTGTTCAGGGGAAGAAAGGGGAAAGGATATTGAGTGCAGTCATTTCATACCTGATCTTCTGCCGGTTTTTGCTTTTATTGGTCTATTTTTCCTTCCTTGCTCCCTCCAAAAAGCAATTTGCTTTTTTGCCCCCCTCCCCTAGATTGGCTTTTCAAACAGATACAATTCAGCAGAGGAAAGGCCAGTCCAATAAAATAGAAACCTCTCATTTATATTTTTCAAAGCACAGCTTTGTTGTTAATCAAGCCAGCCATCAAGAAAGAGTCCGGCTGTCCTTTGGCTGCTGTCGGGATTCCACATAATGGAATGGGTCAGGGTGCTGGGTATTTTCCCAGTCAGTCAATGTGTCATTGATGTCAGTGCTATAGCGTGACTCTGGGATTTACATCCATTCCCAGCATTGCTGAGCTGGGGATATGGGTGGCACATGTATACCAGGGGATTCCTTAGTTGTAAACAAAGTGTTTGACCCGTTTCATTCCTCGGGGCATGAGCTGGAGCCAACTGAATTTATGTACTGGGAATGGCTGGTTTATGGCCGACCCTGGAGGGGCACTGACTCAACCTATTTCTGGCTGAAGATGTTAATAAGGATGCAGAAGATGTCTCAAGTGGGCAGCAAAACTAACATTTAAGGGAGAATGCCTAAAATGTTTTGTAGTACACAGATATAATTTTTAATTAGCAGGCACACCAGATACAGTATCCACTAATACTCAGTAGTAAAATCCATCTTCAATAGCAAAACTGTCTTCAGCTTGGATTCTCAGCTCTTGTAAGAGAGGGTTCCACTCTAATTTATTTTTCAGTGAGCTTGGGATGGAAACCTGGGTTTGTATTATGGGAAAATAAATACACTTCTGAAGACAAAAATGGGGTTTGGGCTGCTAATCCCTGGGAAGGGGAGGGCCCTGCTCAGCCTCCTAACCAAAATAAGTTGGTTAAAAATAAATAAATGGTTGAGCCTGCTAGGTGTGAGCATAATCATTTTACTATATGATCTATGTGTTTCATTAGTTGAGGTACACATTTCGCTATAATAAATGTGCTTCAGCAAATGATCTATGCATTTCTTTCTGGAATGTATGTGTTTCGCTGGGAAAGGTATGTGTTCATCAGCTATGAGTAATGCTCCTGACGGTGCTGCATATATTGCTCAGCTGGTATCAGCTCAGCACTGCACATCCATTCCCCCACAGCTGCAGCTGCCGATCCAGCAGGACGGCACCAGCTGGATCTGGGCTGGAGGGCACTGGAACATGGGGACATGGAGCAGAGGAGGGAATCTGGAGGGTCTGTGTGCCATGCCTGCCTGCTGGTATGCAGAGGTGCTTAAAGCAGGGGAGGTTGTTGGTGCGGGCAAGCCAGGCTTTGGCAGTGCACGCAAGGGCCCATCGGGAATGCGGAGGGGGATGCAGCCGGAGGTTTGCCCACCCACTCTGTCCTCAAGTCCTCAGCCGTCCTTTCTAGTCACCTAGCTAAGAGTAGGGTGATTTCTTTTGCTTCCAAAGATCACCCAACACGGTTACATCCTCCCAGATTTCAGTAGGCCAGTCCTGCAGAGGCATCCCCATTACCACTCCAAATGTTGAATTTCCTCCTTGTCTTCCTTGGCATTGCCACTGTGTTTTGGAAATTGCCCCTGCCAGCACCTGAGGCGACTAAAGCTAAGTGAGCAATTGAGAAAAGGTTTCCTAACTGCTTGATAATAAGTCCCCTCCCCCAGCAAGGCTCCTTGCCCATTACAGCATTGTTATTCACTTGTAATGACATCGCTTATTACCGCGGAATACATATTAGTCTTGGCCATGGGACTAATGATTTGTATCTGAGCCTTCATTTTAAAATCACTTTTCATCAATACATCCATTTTTATAGATACAGCTTTATATAATTCATTTCCCTTTACTGACCTATTTTGCTGTACCCTGCATCTATCACTGTAGATGCTATTCTGCTCTTCTGAAAAAATCCTGCCTTTTCTACATTTCTCTTCATTAATATGCTCAGGAGCTGTGGTCACATGTATTTTTGTATTATCTTATAGTTCCTCCCCTCTGTTGGAACAAAAATGGTGATTCTGAAAAGGGCTGTAAAATCTGAATGAATCTGAATTAATTAGGAACTCTATTGATGTTACATAATGCACATTTCAGTTTACCCGGTATATATTTTCTGATTAGTTCCACTCGCTTTCTCTTTCTCTCTTTCTCAAAAAAAAAAAAAAAAAAAAAAAAAAAATCTAAACATTTTCAGAGTGTGTCATTTGGTGGAGGCAGTTTTAAAGGAAACCATTTCTGAAGGAACTAGTTCAGTGCTGAAATAGGGCTGAGTGTAGCTCAGGCTCCAAACTGGGTCAGCCAGGAACACTGGAGACCATTAGGAGACCTGAAGTATCTGTTTTCCACGAGGGAATAAATATTTTGGGTCAGGTCCTCAGCAAGTCTAAGCTGGAATAGGTCATGGATTTATAAGCAGCTCTGGCTGTGTGTTGTTATATGCACCTGTCGGTAATGCGCCAGTCACCGAGCAACAGGATCATCATTAAGGGCCTCGTTAGGAGTGGATAATGATAGTCCCTTTTGCCTGTGAGTTTGAGAAGTGGAAATGTCATGGATGAGCCTGCTCCTCGGGATGCTTTCATCACTCCTTGGTGTCTGTGTTGGTGTAGTGCCTGCAGGCTCATGGGAGGGAAAGAATGCCACGTGCTGGGCTCTGTGTGTGGTTCTGAAGGACCCAAGCAAGCCTTCCTTCAGGGCTTCCAGGGGGTTGGGAGTGTGTGCCCAGGGCTGCAGCAATGAGCTTGGAGCCACAGTGGGGTGTCCCACAGGGTCTTCCATCACTTTTTCCCATCGGCTCATGCCGATGCAACTGCCCCAGCAGGAATTTCTCCATGCTCAGGTCCGTGCCAGTCTCCCTGGTGGAGTGGACCCAGCTGGAGCAGAGCAGGCTTCCTCTGTGCCGCTGTAGTTTGTGAATGGTGCCTGAGGGTAGGACATGGCCATGCCTGAGGATGTCCTCAGGTCCCACACAACAGCTTTGGGCCCATGGCTGCAAACCTCACTTTGGGTGTGAGGGGAGAGCAGGGCTGGAGGTGCTGCTGCTGCTGCTGAACACTGCAGTGATGGACACACAACAGGATGCTGTTAGTCTGCAGCACCCACCTTCCCTCTCGAAAAAATGGTGCATGAGGCCCCTGCTTCCTCCACACCACTACAACTCCTGTCTTATCTCCTCCTTCAGTTTTTTTCTCTGTCCTATTTTATTCTGGGCATGTGGGGCACGTCAGGATACCTGCCAAATATTTGCTGAATCAAGGCTATGATTAGTCAGTGATTCTTCATACTCGTTTGCTGACTGTAAAATTTGCCTAGACTCTGGGACACACTTTTTTAATTTGCTGCGAATTGCTGTATCCCTTTCAGATGTTTTTTGCTACCATAGCATTATGGCTATGAAATGAAGTTCAAAGAACGCAGGTGGGAGGAAGATAGACTGAAGCATTACTTTGGCTTGTAAAATAAGGGGGGAAGGAATCTATTTATACAGACGACCACAAATCTTAAATTACTCCGATGTTTTGGTCATCACCAGCATCCCTGGTGGGGAGATAAATCAATTTTCGGCAGCTGTCGACAGCAATCTGACTCAGGGCCAGAACAGCCTGAGTGGAGAGACACAGTACAAGTTAGGGGGCTGCTATCACAGGAGGTTTCATGAAGGTGTGGATGGATGAGGAAGTACAGGGAGGAAAATAATCCATAAAACAATATTCCAGGTTAGCCTGTCATTTTCATGAATTCAAACATATATGCAGAACCAGATATTTGCAAACTTTATATGATCCTGCCTGTTTCCCATCTCTAAAATAAACATAGCATGAAGGAGGTTGTAGTAGTCCGAATACACTTTGTTGCAGTCAGCTGCTTTTATTAGAACATGATTTAATGTGCATGCAGGAGTGAAAACTACTAGTTTCATATTCTTTTAATCTCAAATGGAAGCTAAACCTGATTTTCTAAAATGCTAAAAGCAGTGGTGGTCTAATACAAGATTCTTTAAGCTTGTAATGTTGGGCTCTTGTCAGGGTGGAAAATCTTTGGTAATGGTTTTCCAGATTGTCAAGATAAAGTGTTTATAATGACAATTTATTTTGCTTTTTTAAACATGGTAAAAATATTGTGCAAACTATAACTCATCTGCTTATTTCTGCAGTTTCTTTTTTACCTTATATGCAGTTAATTTTGGAACATATCTTCAGTGATTCTCAAAATAGCCTGAATTACTAGTGTGTTGCACTTATCTTTGTTTCTTTGAAGCTGCAAGGAACTGCCTCAAATGGTGAATGATTATATAATATTTGTCACAGGCCATCTTTCCTGCAAATCCATTTTCCATGTGTGACAATCACAGCCAGTCACAGACCTGTAGCCACAAAAGTGTTGAACATACGCGACACATCCATGTAATGGGTGATATTCTCATGCCAAACGATTTCAGACTACTGTCAGTGCCAAATACTTTCCTGGCCTTAAATGCTGTTTCCCCCCTTGTTGCACATACAATCTCTGCTTTCCCTGCCATAACTCAGTGCTTGGAGTGGCTAATGACAGCTGATGATGGTGATGATGCATTTTAATAACATCTACCAGGCCAGTACACGTATAAAATCCTGCCTGCTTCCTATTCTTTCCCCCACATCAAACAGAGTGTAGGCAAAGTCAGTGCTGCATTTTTATATATTTTTTATCTCAGGATCAGTGACATTATATTGGATATCAGTGGGGTTAATTCAGTAAACCCACTGGGAGAATTTGTTTCTTGTGGAAATGTCTGCAGAGCTTCTTTCCAGATACCTGTTCCAGGCATTCCCAGCGTGTTGATATGTCTCAGCAGAATTTTGGATTTTGAGTCCTGTAAAACAAAAACCAAGTGAAAATCTTGGAAATGGCATCAGCTCTAGGGCAGTTTCCATGTGGTATTTTTGAAACACAAGTGCAGGCTGACCGTCCTATACTTCAGTCATATGGGAGTCAGTAGATGGAGAAAGGGAGATGAAGAGACCAGGACTGTTCACCAGTCAAATCCACCATTTCCTTGCTGATATTACTGGTTTCTCTATTTTCTTTTACACTTAATATTATGGAAAATATGAGGTATTTCAGACCTCCTTCGTGAATTGCTCTAATACATGATTTATAAGGACTGCTTAGTAAGACTTTATTGATTGCACCTCAGATTTTGATAGACTAGTATCAAAGCTGAAAACTGTGATTTATGAAAATTTTTGAGTAGTAAGTAATACTAATAGGACAGGGGATTGGGGGAACAAGCCCACAGAGGAGTAAGGAAAAAACCCCATTTTTTTGGCCCGAATCAAGAATGTGTAGGAAAAACATGCAGATGTGATCTTTGTCACCAGAAGAGATTTGGCAGAGATTTGACAAGCACACATCCTGGCTATTACAAGCGCTCATTTGGGCTTCTCCACTGCAGAAGAAGCCTCCATGTACAAACTCTCCACTTGCTGTTTGAGCACAACAATGTCTGAACCTGTGAGGGGGAACTGCACCCCTTTGAACTCCAGAGAGGGTCCTATGGGAAACCAGTCTGTGCCCTCTCCTGGTAGTCTGCTGGATGACTTCCCAATGGAAAAATTGCTGGTAGATCACACAAGTTTGGAGGCATATGTCTGGAAACAGGTCATCCTGACAAAGAGTATTCCAGAAGTTCATGTTTTCTGGAGGCCAATGATGATTCCAGAGGGCTGAAGTGGGGGAGCTAAAGGGCTTCAGAGAGCAGCAGTTACGTCTTCGCAGCTTAAGTTTCACCATTATCCTAATTATCATCACTAAGGGATTACTCAAGCAAAACTTTATTATTACTATTATCATCATCATCATTAATTTTGAGGCAGGAATGTAGACATTACGTGTATGTACCCTGCAATTAGGATTTTTATAAGATTTAAGCCCTCATCAAGAGGACAAAGCAGAAAAATTTACTGGGTTTCTAATCTATAAAGCCTTTGGGACTTCATATTTGAAAGTTCTCTTGCATGTGATAACCAAGAGTCTTTAATTTCAGTGTTTTTTAGTGGAAGAAAAAAATCCCAACACTCCACAGAGTCTGGTCAAAACCTTCAGGCTGCATATTCATGCCAGCACAAGAGAGTTCTTGCAACACCCCACTTGGTGTCTGAAATACTCTTTGGAGCATGGAGCTGCTCCAAAAACATATGGTTATGTCACAGTAATCAAGCACAATCAAATCCAAGCTTCCACCTGCAGTTTGCCATTGCATTTGGATGGGGTTTTGTATAAGCATTTGTGTCATACCAGTAACGTGGATTGATTAATTCAGGGAACAACATGATGCTCCCTTAGCCTTACAGCACTGCTGCTGCCTGGGTTTGCTCCAAGAGAAACCCCACATAATTAACATGACTCTCACCCTTTCACTTTTAACATGCTTCCTAATTAAGCTCTCCAGGATCTGAACTTTCTGGCTGCAGTGGCTGCAAAATGATTTATCCCCCATGATGGTCACTAGCGCCAACCTTGCTGTCAGAAAAGCACGCGGAAGCATTTAACACTTTGAATTATTTTATTCCTTCTCCTCTCCTGTTTAAGCAGGGAGGGCTGGTGCAAAACCTTGCGTTTCAAAGCCAGCTCATCAATGTGCAAATGTATCCATAGGCCATCTCCTGCCCGCTTTTGTATAATGGACATGCACACGTAAGGGTGCATATAAAAAGCCTTTGACCTGTAATTAGCCTATCTTGCTTTTTAAAAAAAAATCTTTATGTTACTCCATTTGCAGATTAATTAAACCTAATAGATGTAATGAAACGCAAAGGGAGCTGATCGCTTTGTAGAGATTTAATATTGATTTGTACGCTAAACTGGCTTTAGTGTATTTTAAACAATTATTGTCAATAGATAAATTTCTGCAACAACTCTGTTATGTAGAAACAGGTCCTGTTGAGGTACAAAGTCTACCTATGCTTATAGTTGATATCTAGCCCCCCCATCCCCATTTGTATTTGCACAGCACCTCCAGCTCCTTAGCTGAAAGGTGCTGTTTACACAATATTATTTTAATTTCACATGACAAATGTGCTACCATGAAGCTAAACATTCATCATTACCCAGGCGCGCTTTCCCCCTCTGTGGGGAGAAGCAGTGTCAACTGCTGGCGCAGCCTCTCAGCAGATAACACCAGCTGGGGAATAGCAGTCGTGTTCCACAGAAATCCCATTGCTGAAAAAAAATTCATAGTGGATGTGCCCAGGGGCCAGGGGGACCTCAGGTACCGCGGCTCCTGAATTGGGCTGGGATTGTGCCTTCCAAAGCTGCGATTCCCTGACTGGTTCAAATCTCCGTCGCGGTGCCAAAATGGGAAGGACGTGGAGCCGGCAATGATGATGAGAGCTCACATGAATCCCCCGGGCCTGCAAGCAGGGTTTCCTAATTGTCAGCTGTGCTGCGCCAGGCTTGTTTAAAATAATTAGAGTGCAGCGGCTTAAACAGACCGGGGAGGGTCGGGGTGGGCTTTTTTTTTTTTTTTTTTAATCCCTCCATATGGGTTTTTATCAGTTGCTATCAGCTCCCTGCTCATTTCTGACACCATCACTCTGCCAGGCAGGGGGATGGGGAGGGGGGAGGGGGAAGCAAGGTATTATATTTTAAGTACAAGAACGCATTCAGAAAGAAAGAGGACGAACCAGCCCCAGTATATGCGATGGATGGAAACAATACAGCCAGCACACCCAAACTATATTATTAATAAATAAAATAAAATGGGGGGGGGGGGTGGGTGTGGGAAGGGGGGAGGAAGAGAAGAAAAATCTGTTTGCTCCTCTTCCTTTTCTCTTTCCTCCAAGAGGGCTAGCTGAAATCTTTCTTAATTACCGCTTATTTCAATGACAGAATCGTAATTTATCATTTAGTTGTAATTTGACATATGTTCACACCTTTGCCATTTCCAATTTCCTCCTTCACTCTAATTGTCTGCCTGGCTCGCCTGTCACGCGCGCCTCCCGGGATTAATTCGAGCTGTCTGTCTGCGGCGGGCTGCCGGCGCGCCCGGGGCGGGCCGCGGTGACAGCGGCGCTCCGCGCCCGGGGCTGGCCGCGGTGACAGCGGCGCTGGGCGCCCGGGGCTGGCCGCGGTGACAGCGGCGCTGGGCGCCCGGGGCTGGCCGCGGTGACAGCGGCGCTGGGCGCCCGGGGCTGGCCGCGGTGACAGCGGCGCTGGGCGCCCGGGGCTGGCCGCGGTGACAGCGGCGCTCCGCGCCCGGGGCGGGCCGCGGTGACAGCGGCGCTGGGCGCCCGGGGCGGGCCGCGGTGACAGCGGCGCTGGGCGCCCGGGGCGGGCCGCGGTGACAGCGGCGCTCCGTGCCCGGGGCACGCCGCGGTGACAGCGGCGCTGGGCGCCCGGGGCACGCCGCGGTGACAGCGGCGCTCCGTGCCCGGGGCGGGCCGCGGTGACAGCGGCGCTCCGTGCCCGGGGCCGGCCGCGGTGACAGCGGCGCTGGGCGCCCGGGGCTGGCCGCGGTGACAGCGGCGCTCCGTGCCCGGGGCGGGCCGCGGTGACAGCGGCGCTCCGTGCCCGGGGCCGGCCGCGGTGACAGCGGCGCTGGGCGCCCGGGGCACGCCGCAGTGACAGCGGCGCTGGGCGCCCGGGGCGGGCCGCGGTGACAGCGGCGCTCCGCGCCCGGGGCGGGCCGCGGTGACAGCGGCGCTGGGCGCCCGGGGCGGGCGCGGTGACAGCGGCGCTCCGCGCTCCGTTTAGCCCCGGCACTGCCCGCCCCGGCACTGCCCGCCCCGCCCCAGCCCACCGTGTTTATTGTTCAGCCCGCTCTCGCATTGCTGACTTTTCGGGGTTTATGAGACGCTAATTGCGCTCCCCGGCTGTCAGCTGAAAGGAGAAGAAACCGTGCTGTAATTAGTGGGAGGGGGCCCCGGCGGCGGGGATGCGGGAGCCGGTAGATGTCTCTCGCTCTGCCTCGAAAATGCGCACCGGCTTTCAATGCTCTGCCTTCATTTTCCTCCGCGGCTGTTTACGCTCGCCTGTCTCGTTGATGTGGCCTCAATAGAGCAATTGCATCCTCCCTCCCCGGCTTTTGGGCTCACCGACCCTGCTCTTCCCCTTTAACATGTCGCATTCAGCTTCAGCATCCTCTTGAAATGTCCTTTCCACGGCCAGGTGCTGCTCCACCCGGATGCAATTCCACGCGCTGGGGATGGATTTGGCACAGGGTGTGTTTGCTTGCCGAGGATGGCAAATAGCGGGAGGGGCCCTGTGTGCCCAACATGAGTGTACACCGTGGCTAACAATTAACCTGCCAGAGGCTGCTTTGGCCACCAGGGAGATGTTTTGGCTCCTTTCCCCATTGCTGGTCCCGCTGTGCTCATGCTGGCCCTATCCCCTTGTCCATGTACATCTGTAACCGTGAGGCTGTCACTGCCAGGCTAGAGAGGCTGCTTCTTTTCATCATAGAAAAGATATTTCACCAGTGTTGCAAAGTAACACCTAGAATTAGATTCTCAGCCATGCTTTTCATGGGCAACAGCTGAATTCACACTGCGACTTGTTACCTGGCCCCCTTTTCTCTGTCCCACCCAGATTCCTCTCAGAGGCTGTCCTGTGGCCTCCAAAGCACATATGGATGCTATATGCATCCATACATGAATGCTATATGCATCTTGCTCCAGCAGAGGATCTGACACAGCGGCAGCACCTGAGGGGGACCACCCTCAGAGTTCCTCTTACAGATAAAAATGACTGGAGAAAGCCGTTCAGTGTACTTGCTGCTATGGGGTTTTTTAAAATTCTTTCAGCCTTTGCCTGAAGGGACAGAAAACATCCATTCTTTCCCCCATTTTCCTAGGAGATTTTTTCCTTTCTTCTTTATATATTTCTTCCTATTTTTTCCTAGAAGAGGAAAAATAGGTATATGTCTGGTTTTGCAGATGTTTAACTTACTCTTGACCCCTGTCGGGATTGGCTATAGAATTGGATGGGTAAAAGTGAGACAACTCGTGGGTCGGGATAAAGACAAATTAATAGGGAAAGCAAAAACTGTGCATGCAAGGACGCCAGAACAAGGAACTCATTCACCACTTCCCACGGGAAGTTCAGCCATACCCAGGAAAGCAGGACTCCCTACTTGGGTAGACAAATGTCATAACTCCAGACATCTCCCACACTCCTTCTTCCCTCTGCTTTAGGTGCCAACACTTCCACCCTTTGGTGTGGGATATCCCCTGGGTCAGTTGGGGTCAGCTGTCCCAGCTGTGTCCCCTCCCAGATCTTTGTGTACCCCTCACCTCCTCGCTGGTGGGGTGGAGTGAGGAGCAGGAAAGAGCTTAACTCTGTGCAAGCTCTGCTCAGGAATAACAAAAACATTCCTGTGCTATCAAGACCCTTTCCAACACTAACCCAAAATGCAGCCCCATACCAGCTACTGTGAAGACAACTAACTCCCAGCCAAAACTAGTATGCATCCACTGTTTCATCCACATTTCCTTTTCCTTCACATGCAACCCCAGTAAAGATACATAAATCAAGGCAAAGAGATAATCAGCTTATTCCAGCTGTTAGAGAAAGCCTGAAAATGCTGAACAAAACTGTTTCAGACAGAAAAAAACCCTCACATATTTATTAATGTAATAATTTTTAAATTATTTTAAATGTCCCACCCATCAGTATCTGCATGAAGGAGAAACCCACAGAAGCAAGAGTAAGTTGTCCACCATTGTCCCCTGCATTGGAAGTGTGGATGCTGATGGAGGTGAATTTTGGAGCAGGCTCTCCTGCACTGCATCCTGCATCCTGCATGCCCTGTCCCCACACACAGCCTCTAAGAATGGTGAGATCCATCACAGTCTTTATTTCTACCTGCTTCTGTCAATGGTGTGACCTTAGGTAAGTGCTTTCAGCCCAGTCTTGATGGTTCAGGTGCCTTAACAGATCCTTTAAGTGTTTAAAATCGAGCTAATGCCCTGAAAACACAAACCTATCCAACTGACACAATTCCTCCCTCCCTAAAATTAGCCAGAACCCCTTGCTCTGGGCTATCCTGAGCCTTTCTAGGCACCACCTTGGCAACACACCACAAAACCAACCCAAGCGGAGAGTGCAAGATAGAGGTCAGTGCATCTTGGCACTTTCATATCCCAAAGGAATTAATTTCAGAGCCAAGGAACACTGGGGAAAAAAAACAACCTAAACCACCACTCCAGTTTAGCTGAAGGCAAAAAAAGCAGTGGCTGGCAGCACTGTGAGAGGCTGGCAAGATGCTGCCATTTGGAAATCCCTGGCTCAGGGCCATTTGCCTTTCCACAGTGGTGTGAGCAGGCACAAATGCTCCTCCAAGCCCAAGTACACAGACCAGCTAGCACAGCACTGCTGGGAAATATTTAATGACTTGTAGGAGACAAGACTGAATGGATTTACATTTATTTAGATTTTTTTTTCTCCCTTTCGATGTCTGCTTCCAACACTACTGACCTTTTAAAATTATTTCACTACTTACTGACTTTGTTTTCTGTGTATTACCATTTTTACCTTCCAGCTTCCTGCCTTTTGCCATCTAGGATGACCAGCATTCTCAGGCAGTTTTGTTTGAACACCAGGATTTTTCTGATGTGCCTGCAAACTTTTAAGAGCCAGCATTTCTGGCTGCCTTAGCAGCCAAATTGTGAGAAAACACAATTGTGCCTCAAGATGAATCCTAAAAAATTTTCCAAATATTTACTCACATGCCCCAGCCTTGGTCTGAAGACTGGGGTATGAGGTACTTATGATTTAGTATTAGAGCTTCTCTATATTTATGGCCTATTTCTTATATCACAGCTATTTAACTGGAAATGGTGTTGGAAATCAATGTACTCATTAGAAGTCAATGCTAAGTGCTTTTCAAAATTCACTTTCTTTTGCATTTCTCCTAGCTATCAATTTTGCTGTTGTTTTAAACCTGACTTCCCGAGGCCTTATTCATTAATAGATAAGCAGTCATAAGTAGATTATGAGCATACAGAAGGCTCATCTTCCACACTGGCATACCCAGTGCACTTCCCACCTAGAAATACTTCTGAGTTTTCAAGGATGGCCATCTCCTTCAGCTCACAGAGGGTCTCTGGAAACAGCACACTTTTGCTGTATCAGTGGTGAGAATCTTAGAGTCCAAGAGGAGAGGAAGGAGTCAACCCAGACCCTGTCAGTGGGGATGGTAAAGGAGATAAAACAGACAGGCGGAAACATGACATTCTGGGGGAGCAGAAGGAGTTGCTGACTTTTGTAGAGCGGATTTTTCTTTTTTAATTATTACCCTACTCTTTGGGCACGTATTGCCTCAGCAGTGCTAGTCACTCCCAGAAACACGCAGAACTGCAGCACTGCATGGTCCTACATGGTCTGTCCCACACAGTCACTGCTAACTCGGGCCCCAAACCCTGCTGCTCATTTACAGTTCTGTAGTGCTGAGTGTGGTTACAACTGCTACACCCCAACAACGTTCCCAGAGCTGGCAGGAGCCGGCTGTGCTTGAGCAGGGCTCCCCAGTGCACGGGTGGCACCAGGTCCCCCGTGCCTCGGGAGCAGGTCAGTGCCATCTGAAGGATTCTCCAGAGCCGTGCAGGAAGTTTAGCAGTGGAGGGCTACTGAAACAGTAGTGGCTGGCTTTGCTTTGGTGCTCCCTCAAGCCTCTCTTTACATTTCAACAAAAACCTCTGTAAATCCTGATGCTACTAGTGAAACAAAAGAAAGAGAAGGAGACCCCAATAATGTTGCCTGAGAGCCCTTAAAAGCCTTTTGCTGCACCCTTCCTGAGCTGGTACTAGTTCAGTATTGCTCCAGCTCCTACTTGAGCATGTTATAGTGCTCTTCTTATAGATACTTATCAAGAAGAGATGAGGAAACTCCTTGTCTGTCCTCAGTATGCAGGTTTAACTTGTTGCATCCCTAAAAACCAAATTTGCTTTTGTTTAAAAATAAAATCTCCAACTCAAGCAAACAGAGTAGCTGTCTGCAAAAGTATGAAATACTTGCAAATAACAGAGAAAAGAGTTTATTCATTCATGTATGGAAAAAGAGATGAATTAATTTTCCTTTGAAGAAAGCACTCTTGTCTATCCCTTAACTTTCATATAGAAAACATGTATCAATATCTTGACCCCTAAATGTAATACTCTGAGGAACTATAAGTGGGAAAAATCATATTGGTACCCTCATGTAAATTTTTTTGTGCACTAAAATACAGTGGTTTTCACTAGTGCCCACTATAATATTTTTATATGTAGAAAGTGGCAGGCTTTTAATATATGTATATATGAAAATGACAGGCAGAGGAACAGAATGCCTGAAGGTGTAAGATATGAGTGTCATAGGCCACAATCCTTTTATTTTTATTGTTTTTATCTCAGTAGGAAAAGTTTTCTGACATTTACTTAAAAATGTCGGAAAAATGTTCTCTTGAGGCCTGAACGCACAGAGAAAGATTTCTGCTTTCACACCCAGGTATTTAACACTGCTGCTCTCTGCTTGTTAGCATTGCAGGGGGAGTTCTGTATGCAAGCTGTGGCACTGGTTCTGGCTGCTGGGGCCACATGTTCCTGCTGTACAGCTCAAGCACCACAGGCAGGAGGGTGGTCACAAGAACCTGCCAGGTGAAGCTTTGCAACATTTGGGAGCTGGCTGGAATGCTGTTTCTAGCTTTGTAGTTTCTGTTCCTCAGCACCTTTCAAGACTTTGAGAAGGAATGAAGAAATAGAGGAGGTAAAAGGAGGTGATACACCGAGGGATGGAGAAGCAGCACCAGCTGTCCTTCTTGACCAGAGCATTATCTCTGGCAGCAGCAGCATTGGAGGCTTTGGGAGAATGAATGGAAATGCCTCATGTAGGGAAACCTGTTGTACAAGCTCACCACCCACCTTCAAAGACAGCCATATGCCCAGCCACCTTAAATCCAGCATTTGCCCGCGGCTAGTGTGATTGTGGAAATTTTTGTGGTAATCCTCGTATTCAGTAGGTCTTTGCTCCTGTTCACCTCAGAGCTTGCAAGTGATTGTGGCTGTTACAATCATAAAATCATTTATGTTGGAAGAGACTTCCAAGTAGGTCATCAAGTCCAACCACAAACCTAACACTGCCAAGCCCACCACTGAACCTTGTCCCTCAGTGCCACATCTACACCACCTTATAAACAGGTCCAGGGCTGGTGACCACACCACTTCCCTGGGCAGCCTGTCAGCCTGCTGCAGTGCATTTCCCTGGTGTGGCAGGGACAGACTGCCATGAGCTGTCAGGGTACCATGTCACGGGGAGAAGGAGGCATTGCTCAATGTAGAGCTACTGAGCTTTGTCCCAGTTGTCCTTTGGACCTGGAAATTATACCTGCATGGAAGTTGAGTATTGCAGGCCAGGGACAAAGGGGTTTAGGTTAGGGGAGACATCCCAGGGATCGCACAGCAAGCTGCAGACATATTTACTGATGTTTCTGGGATGTGCTGGATTTGCCTTTGTGTGTTGCACATACATTTCCTAGTGTGGGATACCCTAGTTAGAAACATGGGAGGTCTGCATGTGTGTTCCTGTCTGAGAGCATAGAAATAAATATCCCTTTACACACACACTCAAATTGAAATGGTTTCCAGCCATCCTCAAATGCTGTGAGCTGCAGCTCCACATCTCACCTTAGACAGCAGCTCATGACCTGCATCAGTGCATCCCCTGTCTGACAGGACCCTGCCCTCGGGACCCCCGTGGGACAAATTCTGCTGGGTGGGAAAAGCTTGCCAGGTCAACAAAGGAAAGAAATGTCTCGGGGACAATCAAGGAAAGAAACTCTGCAAGTTTCCTTCAAGGAGGACCTTCAAGGAGCATTCAGTTCCTCTGACATCTGTCACTATAAGTATTGGATTTACATATTGAAATTTGTTTGGGGAAAAAAGTTAGGGAGCAATAAAGTAATAACCTGAGCAGAAAAGGAATTATTATCACAAAATTATTTGTAATGCTGCCCTTAAAATAAATACCACAGCTATTCCTGTGCTTTACAGTGTCACTTCTAACTCTAAAAAAATCAGTGTGTAAATCCAATGGAGTAGCTATTCATAAAAGTTCAGCTTGAGTAATAAAAGTAACAGTTTTCTGTAATGGTATTTTATAGATGTGAATAAGATGTATAAAATATTTTTGCTTTTACAGCATATATAAACAGAGTAAGTATATCATGCCTATGAAAGAGACATTACTTTTCAAATCTTAAAATAATTCTCAGAATTTTACTGAAAGACTGGTGAAAAGCCACATAGCAAACTTTCAAAATGTTTTATACGGAAACAATTCTCCTGCAGCTTCAGAGAAGACATAACACACTTAACTCTCATCTGTAATAAAGGAAATCCACAGGTGCTTTCCCCTTCCTATTGCATATCTTTCCTCTGAGCCCTTTAGCCCAGTTCTTTGCCAGTGTGAGTGTGTTACATGTGAAGAGAAACTGGGATTTGATCCCCTGTGGTGTAGTTTTCCCAAATGGCAAGTGAACGTTGAAAAAAAGAGGTATTTTATCAAGATTGAAGGAGGAGGGAACTTGTGATTTATTCTGTAGTGACTCTGGGAGGAAAAATACCAGGTTTTAATGTGGTACTGTGGCTTGTACATGAAAGTAGGTGAGATCAGAGCTTACCCCTCAGACCTGACAGTCCATCAGGCAGGGCAGTGCTCAATGCCACCCTCCAGGTCAGAGGGACAGTGGTGGGTGTCGCCATCCTGCATCCTCCAGCATCCGCCCTGGCACAGGCCCCTGGGTCCCCGCTGTGGCAGTGTCCCAAGGCAGTTCTGTCACGTTCAGTGGTGGGGCCATGGAGCACCACTGTGGGCAGGGTCCGATCAGGCCACACGTCCGGCAGGGTGGGACACGGGGAAGTTGGGGTTTGCAGAGCAAGGGTGCCCGTGCAAGGGAAATGGGTGGGCAGCTGGGCACAGCACTGCCTGACAGCCAAGGGGGAGTCATGCCCAGCATAGGGCTGAAAGTGTAGCCTGTAATCCTGGGAAAATGCAAAGCCTAGCTAATGCTTTGGAAAACCTTATGAAAGAGACCAGAAAACGTGTGGCATGCATGTGATTATTCCTAAACCTACTTCTATTGGGCTTCTCTTAATACAATAAGTTTCCAGATTGCTTTGTCTAAATGTGATTTGGGCTACCTTCAGTGAAAAGCCCAGGAGTGCAATTTGATTAAGTGGCTAAAATAAGCCACAAAAGGATGGCCCCGTGTGGGGCTGCAGCCTCATGGCCTGGGTCGATGCTGGCTCCCAGGTGCTGCCCAGCACACAGGTGCCCAGCCAGCCACATCCCCTGCAGCCCCAGCCCCTCTACAGGGAAGCACGTCCTGCGTGCTTCCAACCACACCCAGTGGGAGCTGAACAAGGCAGCCAGCAGCCCTGGCCTCGCCACCCGCCAGCGCCTGCCCCACGGCCTCTCTGCTGCCTTGATTTGCCCATTCCCTGCCCGGTGGCTGCCTGTGGAGCCAGCAGCTCCGGGCACAGCTCGGAATGGCACCTGGCTGCATGGACACAGCCTCGCTGTTACCATCCAGCATGTGGAATTGTGTGTTGGCTGCTACTCTGCTCTGACATCCCTGTGTGCACACTGCTGGGCGTGCCAGTGGGAACGCACAAACACCCCTGCGGCCTCACACACACACACACACACACACACACACACAGACACACACAAACACAAACACAGAGACACACACACACAGACACACACACAGACACACACACACACACAAACACAAACACAGACACACACACACACACACAAACACAGACACACACACAGACACACACACACACACACACAAACACAAACACAGACACACACACACACACACACACAGAGACACACGCAGAGACACGCAGAGACACAGAGACACACACACACACAGACACACACAGAGACATGCACACACACACACACACACACAGAGACACACACAGACACACAGAGACATGCACACACACAGAGAGACACACACACAGAGCCACACACACGCACACACGCACACACACACAGACACACAGAGACACACACACAGACACACACAGAGACACACACACACATACACACACACACACACACACACACACACACGCACACATGCACACTTTCAGATCTATTTTCTTCCTACAAGTCCTTGTAGACCATGTTTAAAAAGAAGACCTAAGCAAACTAACATATATATCTTTTCATTCATGTGCTAACATATGTACGCCCACTGGAGATGGTGTGCAGCTATGTCCATTTGTACACATCCACTTGATAGTAAATCCTTGTGTGCACAGTACATAATACAGACATAAATACATATATTTTTAGGAAAACGAAACCCAATATGATTAAACGCAGAGAGTTTACACATATTTCTGTTGACTTGTTAATGTATCTGCATCTATAGCTTGGCTTCTATCACAAGCACAAAATAGAGTCCTTCCTGCTGGATGTCTCTATACATATGGCTGGGTCGTTATACAACCAAAGCTATGATTTTTGAAAGCTTTTTGAATAGGGGAACCTATGAAAACCTTATACAGGACCCATTCAAGGACTGCTGGAGTGTATCAGCACTAGACTGGCAACAGATAATAACAAAAAGCAAACCATCTTTCGGGTTAAACACCAGGATATATTTTTGGAGTAAATTGTGAACAATAACTGTGACAGAAGCTTCAGTTCAGAGTTGGTGCTATTGAGGTCTTCATGGCTTAAATATTGGCTAGGTCTGATTTTTAATTTTATTTTTTTATTTGACAGTTGACATATTTCTGAAAAGTCAGTGCACATTTTGGAAATTTCATTGCACATCCATGCATCATTACCTGTTTTCTTAGAGCTCGAGGGAGACGATATTGTTGGGGGTTTTACCTCATGTGGGGAGGCGAGGCAACGAGGCATAACAGAAGAGAAGGATGGCCTTTGGGAGAGCAGCATTGCTTTTCTGAAGCACAAGTCTTTGGTCCAACTGAAAGTTCAAAACAAAGGAGAATCTCTGTCTCCTTCTTTCCAGCTGTACCTTGGTAATGAAAAGGAAGCAGCAAGGAAAGGGGGGGAAAAAAGCTAAAAAAAAAAGTTAAAAAAAAGGTAAGAAAAAAGTAGAAGCGTACTATTTTTAAAACCTGGTCCCAAGTTGAAGATTCTGCTGAACTGAAGCAAATACTCTTCAGAAATGCCTGACTGCAGAGCCAGGCTGAAATGTTCCAGGAAAACAAGATAGAGGAATATTTTTACCAGTAAATACTGGAGTTAAATGAGACTGGCTCATCTCAAAGAAAATGATGGACAAATGCTTCAGGGCATGCTGCAGAAAATAAAATGCTTATCCTTTTTCCCAAGCCCATTCAGCTAGGGACCATTTTGTGAGCTGATGGCAGTTCTCTGAGGTCTTTCCTTTGCCCTTGTTCTTTCTTCTTTTCAGTAGCAAACCAAAAACATGTTAGTGTCTCTGTTGATGGCTCTTTTTTGCACTGAGAACTGCAGGTCTGGAAGACAGCAGCTTTTCTCTTGAAGACTGAGCTTTATTATGTCAAGGAGTGAAGATGGTACCAAGCTTGAAGGTTATGCTTGAGCCTTCATCAGTGGTGGGCCTGAAAAGGTCACCAGTGACTGGGCCTAAAGGTGGGGAGACAGGGAAAGCCCACTAAGCTGGGACCTGCAGGCAGCTCTTGCAATTCCTCCTCCCAAGGCAGCTATTCCCGAAAACTGGTTCTAATTTAGTTGATAGTTTGGCAGTATTCTTTCTCTTTAGTCAAGACTGAGTTAGGTATGGGAGGTCTAGGTACAAGTTCAGACTATAAACCTGTCTGGAGTTTTAAGGGGGCAGGGGAGTGTCAAATTAGCCAGCTTTTCTCTAACCTATTTTCTTGTTCTGTGGTATGGCCCCACATCCCCTACTCCTGACAAGGACAAAAGGCACAATGGTAGAAGATAAAAGACATCCTGCAGTATTTTACAACTGGGAAATACTTTTGCCACATCCTTCTGAGTTCTCCAGACTTCAGGAAATCTTAGCATACCTTTTTTCTTTATATATATATTTTTCCTTTTGTACATCTGGGCTGAGAAGACACCATTAACCCTTTGAGATCTCCCCTTGCTGCCAATCAAGGGGAAAACAAATTATCCCTCCCCACCTGCTCCTGGGTCCAGGTGTTTCCACTTGCGCCCCACAGGCAGAAAGCGGAGCAGGCATCAGGCCGGGGGGGGGGTGGTTCTCACCTGCTCCTGGTGGCTTTCCCGAGGCCATGGCAGGCAGGTGGCAGATGCCCGGCAGCTCGGGAGGCTCACGGAGCGCAGCTCCATGTGCCGCTGCCTACGTGAAGGTTAGCGCAAAGCCGCGAGGCGCCCGCTCGCATCTGGCCCTGGTGCGCGCACATCTGTCTCGCCAGGCTCCCATTTCCATGCCGGTGGCAGGAGCAGCCGCCCTGCCGCGCCCGCGCTCCCCCGGGGCACGGAGGTGCTGCAGGAGTTATGTCGCGCACATGCCGAAAGCCATTAATTAAATTAGAGCTCTCCGGCAGGGCTTGCAGAAGCAGCTGTGTCATCAATCATCGCGCCGCGGGCTGACACGCACGCAGCATCACATGGAGGGACATTTTTTCTTTCTAAAGGCAGCTGAGAGCTGTAACCAGGGGTCCCGTGCAGGAAGGTGGCACCGTGGGGACCAGAGAACCCCCTCATGGACCCCCACCAGCAGTCCTGATAGCGTGCTATGAAATGGAGATCGGTGGATCCCAACCATGTGCAGAAAAAGCAAATTCCTGTTATTTACGAACTCTGGGCCACCCAATAAAGAACTTCCCACCTGCCCCCAAAGAACTGGCTTTTAGACAGTTAATCAAATGAGAATTGCACCCTTTGCAAATAGCAGTCCAGACACAAGAGCAAATAATTTGTGTCAGCGTGACAAGAGAAAATGGAATGTAAACTTGCTAAATGGCCAACATATACTGGCTTTTATTTATATGTGTATACACACACATGTCTGTTCTTCTGTCTCAAACCAAAGAAAGAACTCCAGCAGCCTTAAATTTGGGATCCATTTATAACACCCCCTTTCTTACCCCATACTGGTGGGGAAAAACAGCCTTGCAATATCAATATTCCCCATGCCAGCTTTTCCACATCCACCTCTCAGAATGCTACCTATAGAGGAAAGACAAAGCTTCAGCAATTTTATTCAGACCTGTTTCACAGTGTAGGTCATCTCAGCAGAGTGTGGAAACAATAGCACATGCCAATCTTACAGCACAAATACTGACCCACGAATAATGAACGCTCCTAGCAACCGCCTACAGAAACAGCAAAACTTGTAACAAATTTTTGTAAAAAATAATAATAAAAATAATTCATTTTGCCCCAGTGAAGGTGTTCTGTATGTAGATTATCTGCAAAGAGAAAATTGTTAGATAAATTATTTGTATTGAGTAATTTGATCGGCTCTCCTTGGAAGCCTAATGAATAGGTTATTTTCTGCAACAGCTGCTGTTCAAACTCTCAAGCTTCAGCCCACGTGGTCTGGCTGTTCAAAGGGAATTACTGTGCTGGCTTTTTTAAAGTAACTTTTAAAAAAGCAAAACTAAGCACAATCCATTTGTTGACAGGGAGGAAAGATGGACTGGAGAAGATTTAAGCGGGTGGTAAAATTATTGTGAAGGCCTGAAAATTATTAGCAGAAAGGATAATTGTATGAAGATGCAAATAACTCGCCTGTCACTGGGACTGTGAGAGACCAAATCTTCATGGCTGTAATTCAGACACATCATCTGCATTACACGTATGCTGCTGTGGAGAGGAAATTCCTCCCAGATGGGCTGTGAGGCTGGATGGCCCCAGGAACTCTGCTGCTGGGTGGGCTACAGCCATGGAGGCACTTTGGGCTGGGGCTACTCCTCTCTGGTTGCCTACTTCATTTATACAAGGCCAAACACAGCAGGCAGACATGCGCCAGTGGAGGAGTCTAGGAAAAGTAAAAGATCTTGAAATGGCTTTTGGGGGTGTTTGGAAAGGGTTAAATGCATTCTGCACTCATGCAGCAATTTGCCAAGCATGACATTTATTCCACGGTCTAAATTTGTCCAGAGGGAGCCAGATTTCCTTCTGCATTTGTTAGTGCATACTTGTCTGCAGTAGGCAAAGGCTGACCTGAACTTCTTATACGGGTGATATTTGCTCACGTTTTCGTCTGACTAGGTCTAAGCAGGTTCCAGTGGGATCTGCCAACCATAAAACCTGAATTCTTCTACCAGCGGAGTGAAATAAAGGCAGAGCTCTGTGTGCCTCCCTTGCTCCTTTGCCCTGTCCTTCTGTTGCCTGGGTCTGCCCTGCCCCATTCCTTTGGGGCACTTTGCTGAGATCATCTTGCAGTTCAGCACTCGGCTTCCACACACTGCACCTTTTTACGCTCGAAAACTTAGACTGGAGTTTATTTCATTGTTCTCTGAATAATCTATTCAGAAACTCAGTGATTTGCTCTTTTCCCCCCTCTTCTTGCCAATGTAATCAAAAGGAGACTTGTCAGACATTATGTTAACGATGTTAAGTATGGAGCACACGTTGAGGTGAAGTGAATGGTGCCTCAGGTAGGATTTGGCTGTGAGTTGTCTTTGCCTTGTGTTCCCTAAAGTATATTTAAGCAAGCTGCTCCAATTGAAGAGACTGAGGGTGGATGCATGCAGGCATGCATAGTTAAGGGAAATAAATCTACAGTGAAAAACCAGAGAAAGCAGCCAAGGACACATTTTATAATGAAGGATTTGCTGGCTAGCCCTCTGAGAGGTGCTCAGTGCTGTGAGGACCAGCTCGGGTAGGATGCTTCAGCACCGAGTCCAAGGCGGATGCTGCCCCTTTGCCAGGTCATCTCAATTTCTGCAGCTGGTTGAAGGAGCTGGCAGGGTTAGGAGTGCAGGGAGGGAGCCTGTTGGAACAATGAAGTTCTCCCTCGTGTCCCAGGCTGTAATCCTAGACTGTGGTGTCACCTTTCTTTTGGGACAGAGGCCAGGTACCCTGGCACTGTGCAAACCGAGGTGAACATGTTGGCATTGTGCCTGCTGCCGCCAAGCGCCGGCTCTGACCTCTCGTGGCTCAGTGTGCTGACATAATAACTGCTATTCAGGGGGGCATGACACATCCATCCCTCTTCTCACCTGCCTTGTGGGGACAAGCCCCCAAGCAGCTGCCAAATGGAGCTTACATGTATTTTGCTTTTGTGGCTTCTTGTATTGTTTGGGCTGAATTGTGGAGAAAGCCGTGTGTTTCCCAACTAACTGGCTGCAAAGTGAAACCCTGTAATTTTGGGGGCAGAATCTACTTTGTTTCTCACGAAGGTAATTTGGCATTTTGCAGGAGTGTACAGAATAGTTCATGTTTCGTCTGAATTAATGAAGTGTGCCCATTGATTTAATGTATATTTCTACTGAAAGCTTTCTTAATTATGAAAAACCCTAAATCTTTCCTTTTTTCTAAAAAGACATGAATGCTAAGGGTTTTTTATGATGAATTTTGAGAACCTTAATCTCAAGAAAAATGCAGTTTTTGATGTCACTTGTAATTGTCTTCCTGCTGGTATCAGTGAGTGCATTTTGGTTGAGCACAGCCTGCCATCAGCAGCCAAGGCTCTCCAAAGTCAGTGAGGAGCACAAGTCCTGCCCTACCTTCCCACTACATTAGTTCCAGAAATAATATTTTTGAAAAAACAAACTTCCATACTTTTTTTTTTTTTTTGTGTTCCTTCTGTTAAGTTGCTGCAGAAAGATAGAGAGGAAGGGCTTTGTGACCAGCAAACCACCGAGTCTCCGTACCACTCCACCAGTGTGTGAAGGTTAACCATGAGCCACAGCACAGAAAGTACTGCAGCAGTGGCTTGGCTTTTTCATGAGACTAATACAAGCTCCGAAACCATCCTTAAAGATGCTCCATGCTCAGATGGCTCTGCTGTAACACACTGCCAATCCAAGGATAGGTAAACCTTAAGGCTGAAGGCCCAGGTGCTTAAAATTTGAAGCAGGGCAGCACTGTGTCACTTGAGAGCAGATGTTGCCACAGGTAGAGTGGTCCTCGTCACCACCACCAATTGATGTATCTAGCCATGAAAAGGTGAGCTTCTGGGCAGCAGGTTGGGACAGGCAGCTGTAGTCAATGTCAGGTGACATCCTTGGTTCCCGTTTGGAACCAAACAGGATGCATGAGGTGCCCTCACAGATGGTGTATTTAAGTGGGTATTCATAAACAGGCTTCAACATGGATTTTGGAGCTACTGTCCCTGCTTGCTATCCACTAATACCTGCCCTCTAACTGACTGCAAGTGTAATATGCTGAATTTGAAATTCACATGACTGAGTTACCAGTTGTGGGTTGAAACAATATTCAGATCCAGAGGTTATTTATCCAAAATGAACACCTGGATATTAAAGCATCATATGCATGTTATATTTATCATCACTGTTGGCACATGTGTATGACACATCATAATAGCAAAAACAGGCTGTAACAGCAGGTGGCACCTGGCATACTCTGTCACATCAGTCATATGTTTGTTTTTTCTGTGCATTTGGATTGATAGACATATTTTCTAACTGGCATACTCTTTTTCAGAGAGGAAGCAATTTTTGTAATACCTTTCCTAACCTGGTCTCTCCACAGTTCCCCTTTTTATCTGGGATGATTAAGATTCATGTTTCCTTCTTCCAAAAGTGCTTTCTAAGGTCCCTATTTACATGATGCAAGATCAATGGGCTAATAACTAAGGCAGTGGTGTGATGCTATTTCAGGTCTGTTGCCTATTTATTTGAAGCAGCTGTGATTGCTCAGTAAATAGTTACACAACTTTCTGTGCAAATGCCAGATAGCACACCAAAATTGCCTTGAGCAGTTTCACTAAGGCACAAGCCTTCTCCCCAACTCCTGTGACTGTACTGATCTTGTTTGCTTGCACACCCCTTATGAAATGAGGCGAGAAGAGAAGGAAATGTGCCACCAAGAAAGGACTGAGTTTGTGTTTAGCCCAGAGAGATGAGGACTGAGAGGAGGTGTGAAGCCAATCTCTGCCGAGATGAAAGGCCACTGCAAGGTAGTGGGAATAATCATCGGTCTTCAATCGCTGCCAGGAAGAATCGAGTTAGGCGTCAAGGAGAGACTTTGTAATGGTAATGATGGCGAGGCTGCAGCCTTCAGAGGCTGTCAGACCTCCACTGCTGAAAATCTTGAAGAGCAGATTAGATCTAGCTTTGGCAAGAATGATATACTGCAACTAATCCAGCCTTAAATCAAGGTAATGGGCTGGATGAACTCTTGAAGTACTTTGTAACCCATAAGTCTCTTTATGCCATTAATACTTGGAGGCAGAGTCTGATTAAACTGTGGTGTACACCAAATGCTGGAGCAGCTGGTGTTCTTCCACTTCCAACGTGGTGAGAGGACCTAGCAGGGCTCCGTGGGAAACAGGCTGCTCTGAAGGAGGGTGGGACTAATGTGCCTGTGCTACACAAATCTCAGCTTGGCTCTTCAGAGATGGCCACAAATCAGCTGGGAAGGGCTGTGCTTTCTCAAAGTTGTATCCAAGTTTCCTCTGGAAAACGCCTCCCCTGTCATCTACAGCAAGTCTACATTTCTTTGCAGAGCACTGGGTACCTGGCCAGTGCCAGCAGCATACTCATATCCTCATCCTTCCCAGGGGAATGCAGGTGCCCTGCATCCTGCTTTGTGTTCCCCTGTCCTGCACATCCCATCAAGGAGCAGGGAGAGCCTTGTCCTTAGCACAGCCATTCTTTGTTTTCCATGAACCCACCGAATAATTTATTAAAAAATATAAAAATGTTAACTGGAAAAAAGGTGCCTTTTTTCCACTTTCTTCCAAATGACATACACTTCCATTTTCACACGTGTCTCATTTGTGTTTGGTTCTCCAGATGTAAAACAGACCCATGGGGTCAGGCAGTACAGGTTTTCTATTTTTCACATCACTGCACCCACAAAAGGACAGAATTCGGTATCACTCACATTATGTGGGAGAAGAGCCTTCCTATTCATGCTGTTTTCAAGAATGTAGACTTTTCTTGCAGGAATACTAAGAAACCCCTCTCATTTTCTGCTGCAAAGAGCTGCTGCAAGCTGGGGTAAAGCCTCAGACTGTCAATGGACACGCTTCCCCATAACATGTTCTTCTCTTTAAAATGGGAAAGCTGTGAAAAGCAAAAGTAACCAGTCAAGATTGCACACTGTAAAATGAATTAGCAGATAGCTGACTTCTTGAAATGGAAAGGGCTTGCTTTTCACATGGCCTGGATTTACTTATCTGCCATGCAAGTACTTGCATAATAATAGCCAATCTGCATATGATAAATGAATAAAATGCATCTAAGTGTTGAGGGTGCAAAGAAAAACACTAAATACTAGATATTTGGCTCTCTTTTATTTATCTCAATTGAAAACACCAGTGGAGGATCTGTGAGGAAATTAGTAACACTTACTGGGAGAGAAGTTTTTGCATGTGTGATAGCTTTCTAGATCCTTCCTGTGGCAGCCACATTCTAGCCATACATCTCCTGAAATGAGAGCCTGTCCTGTTCCCAGTGCTTTGCAGAGCTGGCTTTATATGCAGTCACCTTCCTTTCAGAATAACAATCCAAAGCTTACAGAGCTGCAAATAAAACAGCAACCTGTGTAAGCCAGCATAGAAATTTTTCCTGAGTCCACAGATGAGCAAAATGATATTGTTGGAGAGCATTATTTAAGCTCCTTCCTGTCAGCAGTTACTGTAATGCTCAGTAGCTGTGGTGTAAAATAGTTTGGGTAGATGTGTGGGCCATGGCACCAATGAGCTCATTTGTGTGGCATGGAGAGAAGGGCAGCAGGGCAGCCAGGCGAGGCTGGGGAAAAATCCATGCCCATTCCTATCTCTGTGTTTCCCAGCTTCCCACAGCAAAAGATTTTGATATTGCAATCAGTGCTGGGCTACCAGATCTGACATCTCAGCTGGCTACTTTTACAGTGGCACTGATTATGGCAGTGACTAGAGGCTTGTGGTTGGTTATACCCCTTGTTTTTCCTAAGTCTCTATTGGGTTTTGGAATATTTTTTTAAGTCCCTGCTGAAAAGTGTGCCTGAGCTGCTCCCTGCATCACAGCCACATAGCTTGGATAGATCCATCTCTGCAGCCACTGCAGGGAAAGCTGAGAGGGAAAACACTGGGTCTTTGTTTCTGTCATGGTGAGAGCCTCACCACTGGCTGGCTGCTCATTTCTAATCAAGCAGCAGACATGACAACATGACATTTTTTACCTTACTCAGCTCCAGCTCTCATTCCACTCAGAAAACACCTCAAAATATGGATTATTCATACACTGATCTTGAAAGATGCAGCAATAATTATGTGAAATTCACATCAGCTGTACATGGTGTTGACTTTGTAGAGAAACAAAAGCAGAAAGGAGGTAGTTTTGTGGGATTCTTTCCCCTCATGTCACTAGCCAATATCCCAGGCTGGCCTGATAGTCCTAACTGAGGATGGTGTTTTGTTTTGAGAGGCTATGAAATTCTGCCTCTGAAGATCATAGACTAGGAAGAAGAGCAGATAGAGGCAAGTGAAGGACAGAAAAGAAAATCTTAGCAATTAACTCTTGTAAATATGGTACCTGAAAAAGCCATACTCTCCCAGTCAGGGAACTGGCAAATCAGGTGAGCAACGGGCCCAAGAAAAAACAGTTCAATATTTAATATCAAATACTTGAAGTAGTAAATTAATAGCTTACCAGCAACTCAATCTGGAATATGTTTGCATTGCTTTTTAGATAATTTTGAACTGTGGATGTATTAATGGAAGTTATGATCTGTTTCAGGGCAATTTACAATCAGGCAAAAAGACTAAATTCAACAAATTGATTCTTTGTTGCAAATAGTCCAACCAGAACTAGTTCTTCAAGATAAAGTTTTGAGAATTTCTAATTTCTGACTCAAATAAATGTGTTAGTGCACTAGCACATTGTTTATCACCAGAAAGTTTGACTTCATAAATATTGAATCACAAAATTGAGATTGCATAAAATCTTATGCATGTGCAAAAAAGAGTCATGCATCACCTGGACCCCCTCCTTTACTGTTCTTTCAGGGTGCAACACTCTTCCTTGGAAAGTGGACAAGACTAGGTGAGCTCATCATAATTGAAACTATATTCTGTTCCACTTGGACTTCTTGCCAGTGAGGTAAATGTTGACATTCATTGTGTGTCCCCTGCTTTAATACTATGACAAAATTATTTTTTTCAAATTCTGATTACTTAGAGAAGACTGGGGGGTTGGATTTTTGCCCTACATGAACACTGAATCCTGCTGTACCACTGCTGGCTCCCAAGTGGTAATAGATTAACCAAACGCTCATTCTGGGCTCATTGTCTCACAAGTCTGTAAGGACAGAAGGCTTTTGCAGAAGGGGTTCCATGTGTGGTGTCACTCACCTCATCTGTGGTGTCTTGCACCACATGGAATCCACTGTTTTTTTCTGCTTACCAGGCAGTTTTGTCTTGAAGCTTTAAGGAGTAAGATCATTTATTGGAGGGCAGTTGAGTAGTATTTGCTTGAGGGGAAAGCCTGGTTTGGGGAAATGTTGCTGGTTTGGTCAAAAATGTGAAGAATTTTTCTTGCCAGTCATGTCCTTCCCTGCAGTGGAGACAAATAAGCATTTACAGCCTGAAAGGGAAAAGGTGCAGTCACTGAAGCCATGTATTTGTGCATCTAGGACAGTCACAAAGTCATAGATTCAGCTCCCAAGTTCCGGAATCAAAACATGTCCATGACACATCCTTTTTTACCATATAATGTCAAAATTTCAACCCCCTTTGGACAATTTGAGCTTGGTGGCAACATACTGTCTGACTTCTTTTGAACTGGATTTTAGTTAAGGAACATTATGTTTAGATAGAACACTGACAATAATTATCTTGGCTGGGTTAGTAGTTACGTATAAATACATTCTCTCATGCTCCTGTAATATTGGCATGTCTCTGTTTGCACTGCTGGCTGCGTTCAAAGAGACCTTAGGGCTGCAGTATTGTGGAGAGGAACAGACCAACCAGTTCTTTGTCAAAGGTCAAGCTTAAGTCATGAAGGGCTGTGATTTTCACTAACTTTTATCCCACTTGTTGTTCCCTTTTAGAAGCCTGTACCTAGAACCAGGCCTGCTGATGTTCTGTGGGCCTGCTCTCAACCCCAGCATCAGTTTTGGAAACAGTTTATCTCCCTACAGAATTGTCATTTGGTGTTGTGGTTTTTTTTCCCCTAGGCTCTCCAAACGTACTAAAGTGTCATTAAGACAAATGGCAAACATTTCTCCTTTTCTCACATCTGTCAAAACTTCAAAATCTACTTTCATGACATTTCACATAGCATTTTTTTACATACTACTCAAAGGACATGGAATCCTAATGAGCCTTGCTTCCATCATTTTCATCTGCCACATTCTGCTGTCCCAGTATAGTAAATTAACAAAAGCGGGGGAGGGTATGTAACAAGTGATATAAACAGTTGTAGAGTGGAAGGAGAGGAAAAGGGAATCAGACTGGTACCCGTGTAGTATTTGAAGATGCTTTTTGAAGGAAATAACTATACATTCCTACCAGGAGGGAATGGTACTGAGCCTGTGAGCAGAGCGTTTCCTCAACCCACCACTGAGGAGGCTGAGTTGCTCAATAGTAGAGAAACTATGCAAGACTGAGGAGAAGCTTTGCATTTCCAGTGTTAGGAATTGAAAGGGGACTTTGGTTTTGATCATTAATTTAAAAAGTAATTTGTTGTTTCTGCAGTTGGCTTGCAAATGTTAACTGATGCGCTTGCTTTCACTATTTGTAAATGTGTTAATGGGAGATTGAGGGTACTGCTTTTTCATATCAAACACAAAAGGAAAAATATACCAAAATTAGCTTAACTACCTCCTTTATGGAGGAAAAAAAAGTAGACAGTCATTTTTTAAAATTCAAGGCTATGAAGTCAATAGTGCTGTCAGCTCAAGTTCTTCCTTGTTAACCACTACAATGCAACAAATACTAGTCACCTCCTCCCCCATCTTCTGGACTGGGGAAGGACATCTTTGGCTGGACTGACTGACCTGAAACAGCTTGGATAACAGCAATGTAGTTAACAAGATTCTGAGCAAATCTCTATCAGTTTGCTAAAAGCCACCCATGAGCAAAAGACTGACTTTCAATATGAGGCTCTCATAGTAGCATTCTAAAGCACACAGGAATTATATGGGATTTCTGTAGCCAGGAATTTTATCTTGGTTACAGGATACCAGCAGCTATAGTTGTTGTATGATGGTTCAGCTTCTGTCTTCAGGATACAAACTGGTCCATTTGGATACAAACTGCATTGTTAATTTTGCAGAAAACATGAACTCAGGGTTGGTACTACCCAAATTAAAGAAAAAAACTGAGAGTGCTTGTATCCAGGATAGAACACACAGTAATTGAAATGCCCAGGGAATGGCATTTAGGTGCAGGTCAGTTGTGCAGTGTTTCTGCTTTAGACCAGAAGTACTATCAGAAAAAAGCAGAACTACCAGTACTGTCCATGCTACCAAACCAGCCAATAAGGAAGACTACATCTTTTTAGGTCCTTGTAAACTTGTTTCAGTTTTAACCTGGTGTGTCAGGACCTTTACACACACACACGCGCGCGCACACACACACACACACACACACACACTCACACACACACACACAGACATTTGCTATACATTCATTTGCTATAGTTCTAATGCACCATGTCCACCTGAGCAGTGCAATGTGCTGGGTGGCAACAAGGCACTTCCCCTTTGTGATCCTTCACAGTAGGGCAGGAGGCCATCACCTCCAGGTGATTTCCAGACTTGTGGGACTGCTGCTGCCTCACAGTCCCTGCCTGAGCCACCAGAGCCATTGTACACAGCCTCACAGGTCTGCTTTATAGGAGACCTGCAGCCTTCTTCCAGCTTGAGATTTGATACATAGACCAAATTACCTTTCACTGCCTACCCTGAAGTCAAAGTTCAGCTTTCTCCCGCAGCATCAGCCAGCGGGAAGCCTGGATAATAGTTTGACATGGTAGGTGTCAGCACATAGAAATGTGCTTCTGCCTCACTACAGAGCCTTATACAAGTTTTCTAATATATTTTCAGAAAGTTTCCAGATGAAGCAGATATGGCAAAAACTGATGAAAATTTGATTTCACTTGCAGCAGGAGAACAGGAAGAGGAAAATGGGTTAATGTGCTTCAGACAAGATGGTCCAGGAGGAATGCTGATGGGTAGTCACCTGCCCTACTTTTACCTTTCATGTTGGATGCTATCTTTTACTAGATTGCCAAAACCTCCATTCATGAAAATAGGAGTCTCAGAGCACTCAGACTTCAGCAAATCAGTGTCTATTTGGGGAGCCTAAATCTGAACTAAGAAGAATAATTTTGTGCTTTTCATACCACTGGCAAAATGTAAATTTCATTGGTGCAACGTTCACTCATTATCGCTGAATCAAAGAGCAGTCTCAGTTCCTGCTGGCATCCTATTTAGCAGAAAAATAAAAGTCTCTTCTGTTGCAGACACACATTGCTGTGTGAATGGATGATGCTGCCTCAATCTTCATGTCTCATGTCTGTGTTGATTAGCTGCCCTATTTTAGGACTGTTTGCATTATGCAATAGGCTAGTAAAATCATTAGTGTGCAAATAAAAGTAGGTCTTTACCTTAAGAATTAAACATGTAAAACACCTGATTAAAATGACAGAGGTTTATAGAAAGGGGAAAACTGCATGAACTAGGTGAGACACCAGGGTTTGAGGTAGATGAGCTACACTGGCTATAAATGACAGGCTGAAGCACACAAATGAAAATAATCAGAACTCCTGTGTAAAGTGACGCTGATGTATTCTGAATGTCACATTGCACTGCACAGTGCTACGCTCGCTCCAAAATGGCTCTAATTATAGTTGCTCAAGCCTTAAAATCACAAATCTCAAGTGCAGAGGTGGGCACTGTTTAAGCTACATAAATCTTCTTACTGAAGATGCAAATGGGAAATTCAGCTCCTAGATAATTAGCAAGACTCACCTCTGATATTTAATTATCTATGCATCTATGTAAGGCTAAGAGTTTATTAAACCATTATAATTTTAAAATACTACTTTCTGTTTTTTCTTGCATTTCCAATGCTTGTAATATCAAATTGCTTTTGTTTGTTTTTGTTTTTTTGCTTATGAGCCAGTTACCTGTTCTTCCCATGTTGCTGTCAAGGGTGGCAACCTGTTCTAGAAATCTCTTCCTAATTATCAGCCCTTCCCAAGGATCTGCAAATGAGGGCAACACCTGCTGAGTTCAGCAGTCCCAGTGGAGTGGGAGCACCTCACATGGGGTCGAGGAGGCAGGAATGAGGGCACTTCGGAGGTTTTGCCACAGGGCTTGGGACGGCGGCATATCAGCTGCCTGTTGTAATTTGGCTGGCAAAAATGACTTTGGCAGCTTCGTCCTCTCCTTCCTGTTGCCTGTCAGAAAGGGGACCGATCCCCTCAGGCATCACTAGAGAAATCCCTTACTTGGATATGGATAAACAGGGGAAATGTTCAAGCCAAAACTCAGTCCTGAATTAAATGAGGGAACTCTGCCTATGGTAGTTTGAGTGTCCTGGAGAGTGCAACCTGGGCCTTTGTTGGCTTCATAAACTGCTGGCCTAGCCTCTTAAGCTAAAAATAAATCTTTCCTTGAGAGCCTTTCTCCCACACCTTTCTTTTCAGGAGCTAGGACTGAATAAAGTAAGAAAGAAAACAAACCGAAATGGGGCAGAGTTTCAAGCGGAAAAACTGAAAAGCCCTCTTGAGCTGTGGCCACACACAGTCCCATGCTCTCAGCTGTCCTGGGATCCTGCCCCTGCCAAGTCTGCTGCCTGCTTTGCTGTGGATGTTTTCTTTATTTTAGACAATACCCATGCATTCATTAGTAGACCCCTGAAGAATGATTTTTAGATCTGATATCACTTCAGTCGCCAGCTTTCTTTCACACCCTCCTACGCTTTTTCTATGCCAGGCATTCCCAAAGGAAATGGGTTAGTTGGTGTAGGGCTGCAAAGGCTTTGCTGCACTGCCAAAAGTGCTTTGGTACTTTGCAGACGGAATCTCCAGGATCATCTGTCTAGGCTGCTCTCCCGGGATGCCTCCTTGGTCGTTCTGCAATTCCCTGTTTTTCCACCATTCTTCAAAAGGCAACTCACCTCTGTGCAGTCGAGTTCTAAAAATTCATTGCCATTTTGAGGAATGGCCAAATTACTGTCATCTTCAGCAAAACTCATCATCTGCTTAGGAAAGTTGAAGGGATGAGTATGTTGAGTTAGAGGCATTGTGGCTTTACAAAACATGTTTTGCACTTATGAATAAATTAATAGCAGTCACAAGTGATGATTTGGCCAACAGAAAGGTCCAATTTCCTTAAATAAACTATGAGCAACAAAAATCTGTGACTGGCTCAATTCTGTGGTTTCCCTCAATGTTTATTGAGGGAAAAGTATGAATTAAAAATGAAAATAATTTAGTGCTAAATGAAACTAAACTAAACTGTTTTCTTGGCAGATTGATGTGAACAGATTTAAAAAAATATAATGGCAAAAATTGAAGTGGCAAGTTAGTATTAGGAATTAGTAAGTTTTCCTAAACACAAATAAGACATTGAAAAATATGTGAAATGTGAGGGAAGAAATGCTTCTTTAGTATTATGGTACCCTACCACTTTAGAAACATTCCTACCATACCCTACCATTCCTTAGAAACAGAGGATGGGGTTGTCAAAGGCCTTCAGACTTACATTCTCAAGAACAGCTTAATGCGTATGCTATAATTTACTATTAATGAGCGAAAAGGTGGTATTTCAAATGTATTATGTTACAGAGAGGTAGATGTTTTGAAAAGTGTGTGGCAGCCATTCAAATGTGGATGTCTGTCCCCCCTGCACAAGGTAATTTAACTGCTTGCTCCCATATTCTTTTACAGTGGCACTTCTTTGTGGCTTCTAACTTTTAGATGAGACAGTTCTTTCATGGAGAGGGAGAAACCAAAACTCTTCTTTGAATGTCTGCTTTGGTGAAGTGTTGGCTTTACTTGTCACCAGTGATAGGTGTTAAAAACTCAGGGGAATCATTTCAGATGATCAGCATCCCAGGATTTGTCCACATCTGTCTCTGTGACCAATGTGTGGTATTTTTTAAGATTTATTTTTATTTAATTTTATTTAGCTAAAAACCTTCTCTGCATCCACACTTGGAGTACTGTGCAGCAGAGTAATACAAGAAATGGCTTCTCTCCTGGATAACCAACAACACCTTTTAGTTGAGAAACCTGCAGCCACGCATAAGCTTATGCTCTCTCTGTCTCACTTCCTCTTTCTAAAATTTAAATATCTTTCTTCTCTTATAGTGCCAAAAGAAAAATTCAGTCAGAGCTGAGTCTTCACACAAAATACACGAGGTTTGCTGGAGTCTCCTGCTGTGCAGGGAAGAAGCATCAGCTGATTGATCCGCCACGTCATTTTGCCTTCTCCCAAGATTTCACAGCCTTAAATGTCTTTTGTCTGTAAAGATTCTAAAACAGGGGTAAATATGATTGAGATTTTACACTGGAAGAGAAAAAAAAAATAAGCTTTAAGAGAAAGCTGTGTGCATGTGAAGGAACCATTAGCTGGATTCATAGGTGTCATTTTTGGATTTGAGAACATAGTAGCAATTTTGGATGCCTGGGGGTGAAAGGCTTCGCATGTCTTCGCCTTCTTTCCAATGAGTCTCAATTTAGTACATTTATGTCCTTTTTATTTGGAAAATGCTTGCTGCTGTGTATGTTGCACATGCCACGCTGCATCCTTGCAGCCACGGCTCTTTGTGCTCGGTGTTTGCAGATGGATGGCTTTTTCCAGCATACATCATGGCTGTGACAGCAGACTGATGATCTACAGCTCCAAGCGCTGTAGCTCTGATGATGTGGCTGTGGCTGTAGTAATAATGTGGGCTCACTCCTGGGACAGCAATGCTGCATGGGTTTTTTTAAAGGTGAAGCAAAAGGTTTAGATCCCTTCTTGTTTCCTGTCTCCCTCCCCAATGCTGTTTCAAGTCCCAGATCAATGGGAAAAAAAATAAAGTTAATCCGTCTTCCAGGAAAATATCATCACTGTGAGAGAGAGCTCACTGATTTAGATGCGGGAGAGGATATCACAAAAGGAAGCTTTGTAAATACAGATTTGGGCTTAAATGCAAAGGAAAGTCTGACTTTCGGATCTCTTACCATGGCAGGTAAATATTGTCATACTGGAAGCAGAACAAACTGTTCTTTTGTGCAGCTGCAGTTTGATTGACCCTTGCAGTTTTTCCATAGGCTCGTATCTCCAGTGTTCATTAAAACTCTAGCTCCTGGAAGACAGTGAGCTCCACATCTTCCCTAAGTAAAAAAACATTACTTTCTTCAAAAGGAAAAGTAAATTCTTCAAATTGTGACATCAGTTACTCATGGAAGTTCAGAAATAGAAAGGTCATAGAAAAAAAGCACATTTTATTATTACAATATTTCCTGGGTTTAAAGAATTCTGCTGATTTAGGTTTGAATCATGATGCTTGATCGCTTAGGGGTAGCAATAAAACTGAATTTAGATCCTCACCTGGCACTGGCGCTCTGTCTCATTCTGGGCTGGCACCTGGTGGTGCCAAACTGGAAGCCAAACTCCTTTCTCTCCATCTCCCAAATGCATTAACCTGTTTTTTAGCAGGTCTAGGACTGCCTGTGTGCATACAGACCCCTGTCCCCACTGCTCTCCCTGCCAGCCAGGCTACATGTGCCTGTCAAAAACTCCACCTTCATCCAAAGTTCAGAGAAGTGAAAGAAGACATATATTGACTTCAGCAAGGTTCGATTCAAGTACACGCTTCATCCATCACACAAAAGTTGAGAGTACTGCCTGTGCACACTGATAGAAACAGTGCAATGTGCTTTTTTGCTGTTATTATTATTGTTTTAATTTTTATTATTTCTGCTTTATAAAGCATAGATTCCAGCAAACACTGAAAAAAAAAGTGAATTTAAAAAAGTGAGTTTTAAAAAGTTAATTCATAATTGATCTCTGAATCAGTAAAGTAATTTCATCGTTTCCCTGGGATATGAAACAAAAACTGCATTGGTAGACATATTTGCTAGTGTTAATCAAGTGACAACTGTTTGCAGAGGACCTTATGCACATGTGGCACTGAAAAGGAAAAATCATCACAGGGATCTGAGCCCCAGCTCTGGCTGAAGGACAGAGGAACTCCTGGCATGTCCTGTACACAAGCTCATTCCTTTGGGAAGTTCCTGGACTAATACCATAGCAGGAGTACAGAAAAGATAAAAGATGGAGTTTATTTGAAGCAAATTGCATCTTGTGATAACTTACTTCAATAAACAGGGAGAGTTTACTGAACACCATTGCATTGGTTGCCTGTGGTCAAGATGAAACCTGCTGTGTTGTGTGTCTGCTCCAGAGGAGTCAGATTTCTTCTGATCTATCTGGCTTACAGCCCAAGGGCTACCTCCCTATTGCCCACAGCTGGTGCAGGTTAAGCCTTGTCCAAAATGCCCATGCACAACCTCAGAGAGTAATTTGGGATGCATAGCAGCCATATTATTTCCATGTGTCATCTGAGGATTGAACAGAAAACCATAAACTTCCCGAGTCTGGCAATGGTCCCCGAGTGCATGGCACAGCCAGGCATGAGGGGGACCAGCTGCAAGGCTGTCACTTTCCATCCCTGGGGAGAAAATGCAGGTGGGAATCAGGGACAGAGTGCCTGGCAATACCCATCAATACTGACCCTGCTGCAGCAAAAACTCTGCCCTGTCACTGTGAGACTCTTGCCTGAATAGTTTCTAGCCCTCCCATGTAGCCTGTTCTTTCTGGCGCACCAAAGGTTCAGGTACCCATGAACCTTTCAGGAGAGAGGAGATCCCCAGTGGGTTATCCATGGTCTTTAGCCTGACTACCAGAGGATATCTTGGGTGCTTTCCCCACTGCCTCTGGGGATCTGGTCACTCCTGGCATCTCTGCAGTGTTGGCCCCTGTCTGTGCTTCTTTGGCAGATTGCTCCACTTGCTGTTTTATCATGGTGATTTTTCCTTAATATTTGATCTAATCTTTGCCTACTGGACTTAAAATCCATTCATTACCATCCTGTCCTCTCTGACTAATGAAAATTGGTCCCAGTCTTCTTTATAATGCCCTTTAACATTATTCTGGACAGTTATATGTCCCCTCAGCCCTCTCTTCTGCATCCTGGACATGCCCTTCTCTCACAGGTCTTATTTTCCAAATCCTTTATCACCTCTGTTACTTTCCTGTGAGCTCTTTTGGATTATTCTTTAAAAATAAAATGCTCCCTGCAGCAAAGGCAGTGCTCCATTGCTGTGTGCCGTTTCCTCTGTTGCTGAAGGAGAGCAGCAGAGCAGCATTACCATCTCACCTGGTTTTCCCACAGCTCTGCGATTAACCATTTTATTGCTGGGGCAGTTTGTCCAGCTAGCAGCTGTCCCACATGCAGGTTTCTGTAGGGTTTGGCTGGCTGGGTGTTCAGCCAGGAATCATATTTACGAGCTCCTGCAAGGCAGATACTGCTTTGCAGACAAATCCCAGTCCCTGCTTTCAGGCTTTGGAGAGCATTAGGGAAAGTATTGCAATCTAGGAAGAGCACTGTCCCAAAGAGGCTCAAGGCTGCAGGTGGCTCCAGGAGCTGGTGGCCCTGCTCCTGCAGGGAGGATGCTGGCCACATTGGATACTAGCCAGGGCAAACCTGGCAGCTGTGCCAATGCCTCCCTGGCATGTCTCCAGGGTGGCAGGGATGCAAGGCATGACAAAACCTTCTGCCTGTGGCTGCTGGCAGGGAAGTTGGCTCCGAAGAAGCAGTGCCTGCAAGGAGAGTTCCCATGCTTCACAAAGCACTGCCACCCAGTCGCGGCTGTGGTGCCCAGCAAAGCCCATCTCGGCTGCCTGGATGTTGTGTCTGCCAAAGAGCAGTGCTGCTGCCACCTCTCTCAGGGGCTTACTGTGACCTCTAGATAACACAGCAAAACAACTCTTCCCAGAATTTTCTATTGCCATGCTACACTGGTGCATTTCATTATTCCCTGTGCAGAATATTGACTTTGTTGACTCTCAGCATATTTCTTCAATTTCTCTCCTAAACACCGTTGTTATACTTTAATCCTGTCCCCCTTGATATCTGTATATCCTCCTTGGTTTGAAGGATACCTAAACGGGGGCTTGCTCTTAAAAACAGACAGATTTGCATGTCTGACTATGCCAAGAGCTGCTAATGAATATACCAACGAGCATGGGGGAATAAACTTGCCACCTGTGGAGCCTTGTTTGGCATCCTCATTCAGCCTAATAAAGAATCATTCATGTTTAATTGCTACATTTGATTGTTTAATTACAGTTATTTTACATGTCATCTTGTAGTTTTGTCTTGGCTTTAGACACTATCTGCCACCTTACTCTTTTTAAATAGCGAATTATACTATAATAGAAAATTGTTTTGGTCAAATAATTAGAACTAGGCCTTTAAATTTTAATCAGGATGTTTTAAAAAAAATATGTTAATAAAATTCTTTCTGTTTGATGTTGCAATATAGATTTAAATTCAGGGGGTTTTTTATGTGCAACAGGAATTAATCACTCTCAAATGCTCTTGCATGGCCACAATATGAGTAGTTTCATCTTCTCACTGAAGTTTTATCAAATTATGTTTATTTTGTTTAAATGCCAATTCATTTTAACTACTGCAAGATGTTTCTGTACAGGCTTAACTTGGCATAAAATTAGTTTATTGCAGGTTCACTTAGCTGGACAAAGTTCTGATTTCAAATCAATACAAATCTGTCTGAAACTTCAATAAGATGTTCTGTTTGCAAACCTGGCACCTGTGTAACTAAATGAATGGAAAGAAAACCAGGAAAGCTCTTCTGCTTCTTCAGCTGTGCCTTTTTGATGCTCTCATCCTGTAATTAAACAGAGAGGAGGTACCTCCCAGAGCAGAACCCTAGGGCAGACCCTTGCCTTGGTGGCTGGTGGGTTTCTCTCTGCAAGACAGCCTCCCTGAACTTTGTTGGCTCATCCTGGGCAAACCTTCTTCATGCGCTTCCCAAAGGCAGTCAGGCTCCAAACCACCAACCCCTGCCTTTCTCTTACCTGTGAATAGGCTGAGCTCCATTTTAACTAATGTGCTTAAGGACATCTTTCAGGAGCAAACACCTCCAGTTTATTTGTTTTGTTTCTGCTAACTGTATTGTGTGCCCCACAGGGCAGACATGACCAAATGCTTAGCAGTCCCCAGCTCCCCTTTTTGCTATCCAAGCAGGGTGAGGTGTTGAGCTGAGCTGAGCTCCTCAGGTTTTGTTTCTGATCTTGAGCCTTGGCACGTGCAGGCTCCCTGCTCTCAGACCACCATCCATCTTGCTTGTACATGCACAGTTGTCCTTTTTGGTCTTTTTACGCTAAACTGCCTGGCATTTAGTCAGTCACCTCTCCCACTGGTCTCTGAAAAATTTCTGTAGAAGCAGCTGAAGTGATGCCCAGGCTATTTGAAGGTCTATGCTTTCTATTTGCCTTGAACCTTATGTTCTTTCCAAATCTTCACCCCAGCAGCTGACACCCTCACACTTTCCAGACTCTCTTCCCTTGGGCAGCAGCATTCCTCTGTGTGGCACCATCCTGTGTGCCACAGAATGCAACCACACAGTGCTCCTCCTCTCCCACATTCAAAAATAAAAGACCAGGTGACTGCAAGTGCCACACATTGTGTCTTATTCACCAGACAGCAACTTCCTCAATGCTTAAGCTCCCCTCTTGCACAAATAAAGACAAGTGGCTCTCTGTATGCCCAAGCAGCAGCAATGGCAAAGGCTGCACTGATCCCTCTTGGATTGAGCTACAATGAAACATGGCAGCTTGGGGAAAGCTGCCCATCACAGTGCTCTGTCTTTTGATGCTCATGTCTCTTAACTTAAGGTACTACTGTGATTTTTTTTTTTTTTTTTTTACCTTGGCCATTTCTATGCGACCCGTATAGGAACAAGAAGAGGGAAGTCTCCTTTTTACTCTGCTTTTATTCCTGTTTCTCTGTTGCCTGAATCTGTCTTTCTGCTGGTTGCCCAGGTGCTATGCCCATCAAGAAGGAAGGCAATTTTCTCAGACTGGCCTTTGAATGTATTGTTTTATAGGAGAAGACTTTAGAATGACAGCATTGGTGCCCAGAACTTAGTGAAAAAAAATTGAAAAGTGGAAAAGTCAACTATCAAAACACATAAAGAATGAATAAATTCAAGGTACTGTCTGAGGGTTCTCCAGAAGAAAGAAAGAAAATAAAAAAAAGGAAGGTAAGGGCACCAAAGAGCTGCAGGATGGTTTAATGATAGTTGTTTACCTCCTTGGAGGTCCTAAGGGATTTCCCTTTGGACACATCTTGAGCTTGTTCCCAAGAAATTCTTCTCCTGCTTTTTTTTTACCACTGTCTTGCCGTTCCCCTTCTCACCTCATACAGTTAAGAAATGATGAGCCACCTGAGTGCCTTTTTTCAGGATAATTTCAGCTACTTCTTTCTCAGTTAAGATTTTTGAAAAGATCAGGCTCATGTACTCAAATCAGTTTGAAGTGCTTTGCAAGGATGTGGCACAGGAATACTAAATCATTATTCAACATTTGACCAGACATGAAAATAATCGTCATTTATAACTAGTTTCTTAAAATGGCCAGTGTAATTGCTGAAATACAGAATAAGAAGGTAGGAAACAACTGCTATTTCCACAGACAAGAAGCATCTTTACTGAGACAAAGCTACATGGAACAGGCAATTTTCAGTTCTTTTCAGCAAGCTTTCTACATCCTTTCTTGCCTTTGCACACACAGAAAGCAAATTTTCCATGTCCTTACTACAGGCAAAATGGGGCAAGGTTTTAAAGATACAGCTCCACTCCATTTGACTGCAGCAGACTAAAAGAAAAATGAAGTTCAGCACTTAACTGATCCCTCAGCAATATTTCAGAGTAAATTAAAAATCAAAATGTCAAGAGGTTCAATATGTCAGTGGGCCTTTTGGTAGAGCAGCCACTTTGAAGCCTAAATGGGAAATGTGCTCTTTTTGAAAACTAAAACCAAATGTGTGAAGCTGCTGCTCTGTTTCAAAATTTTGGCCCTTCATCTTTGTATTTCTTTTGCACTAAAATTAGCAAAATATTCTGTCTGTTGTTTTACTTATTCTCAGAGCAGAAAGACTCCATTTCAAAGAACTGCTGTTTATTAGGATGGCCATTCTTCATTATCTGCATAAAGGTAAAATCTGGGAATCTCACAGTCTGCCTTCTTTCACTATATTTACTACCCACGATGTGTCTATCTTTGCCTGGCCATCAACAAATCATTTTTTGTTTTGCCATCTCAGTTTGTATTTGTAGAACAGGAAAGATAATAAATGATAATACTTACCTTCTTCACAAAGATGTGGTGAAGATTCATTAGCTCTTGTTCATACAAAGATTGGCAATAGCGATCTGCAGGTTTGCAAAACCTGAAGTGATTGTATCGCTGCTGTGCTTGACAAAGAAGCACAGTCAAGGACAGGAGCTAGTGCAACTGCAATCATTTACAGGACAGATGATATATGTGGCCTTGAAGAAAACTCCCCAAAAAGATCTGCATGTCTGCCTAAAACTGGAAGGAAATGCATATGAGGACGCCCAGAGGTTGGGCTTGCAGCGCGACACTTGCAGGATAGCAAGGTGGCAGCCCTATCCCTTTGCATCGCAACAAAAGCAATGTGAGCTGCTAGTTGTAAGGACTCCTTGGAGCCTGCAAGTGCAGTTAGCTGACACAAGCAAGGGTGTCTGGGTGTCACAAAGACATTTGCCACCCCACAAGACTCCCAGCCCCATCATGTCTGTGAGGCCAAAGACATGTGGCTCAGCCCTGCATTAGGCTGGTGCTCTGCCCTGAGGAAGAATTTGGTGAACTTGCAAAGAACAAAGCTGGGAGCAAAAAGCTGGATTTGAAGATGCTTCCTCCTGCCCAACAGTCTGCTCCTCACCTGGCCACATGCCCTCTGCTCTCAGGCAGGCAGTGTGATCTGACATGGACCTCACACTGGAACCCACCTCAAGCAAGGTGCTCCTTCGCCACTTTGACCATGGCACTCCATGTTGGGTCTCCATTACCCAGCATCAGGAACCCACTGCCCTTCACTGCAAACACTTCAGTCTGCTGGAAAAGGCATGTGGACAAGCAATCTAAATTGCACATTCAGTAACCTTCTGGAGTGTATTAAACTCCTCCCTCCTGAACTTTGCATTGGAGGCAGTGATGGACTCAACTTCCCCTACTCACAAACACCTTCCCTGCTGGTCTCTATGTACACGTGCCATGCTCTGGTAAACTGACACCTGTGTTGCTCAGCCTGCTGCATTAGTGAGATCTGGGCAGGCTGTCCAGTCAGCAGGCTGGGCTATTTTCGTAGTGATGCATCTGCTGTGGAAAGCATTTTTCCCCACAGCTGCCCAATTGGTTTTCTAGGTGCTGTGGAGCACAGCTAGCTTTCAGTCTGAGCTTGCTGCAGAAGGGGCTGTCTCTCTACAAAGCGGCTGAAGGCTGTGCCAGCCTTGTCCTACACCTTCCTCCTGTTCCCTACAACTTTCCATAAGCTCCAGCTCTCACTTTTTCCTTTCCTCGGCCATTCTTGCGACCCTGATAGCTGCCTCTGCCCTTCTGGGCTACTGCAGTACCTGTGGCAAGGAGGAGACGTGTCCAAAATGCAATGAGATAATGCAGAAAATCTGGAATGCCCCCTGGTCAAAGCATGGGCTGTGGCTGCTGATGGCGGTGACCAGCAGCTAGTGATGGCCAGGTTTAGGCGCTGCAGGTTTCTGACAATCCCAGCAGATGGGATCTCTGTGGCTGAAGCTTCATTCCTCCTGCAGCCAAAGCGGCATAAGCCATCAGTTGGAGATAGCTGTGGAAGATTCTGGTCCTTGCATAACTGGTCACTGCTTTTGTCAAGTAAACTGGTGACACCTGGGTAAGTTTTGGAGGGTAATTTTTCTGTTTTGCCTGGGTTCAAAGCATTCTGTGAGGAGAGGCGAATTTAGCAGAACATGTGTGAGAACTGGGATAATGATACCACAGTTACCAGTGCTGACCAACAGGTCCCCAGAGCAGATGGCTGGCCCTTCCTTGAACAACTGGGTATTACAGAGCCCCTCAAATCCCAAGGCTTTGCTCTGTGCTCCTTTACTTACAGCCCTTACTGCATAGCTGTGTCAGCAGTGCACTTGCTCCTCTGTCAGCCCTGCACAAACTACAGCCACCTGAAAAAAAAAATGCAGCCAACACTGACTGGTTAGCAACTCCTTCCAGATGGTACCAAAAGCAGCACTGATAAAACTTCCATGTTCTGTAAATATATAATTCCTAGCAAGGTTTTTTTCAACAGCAGAGATTCCGTTACTCTGGTGGACTTGAGGTCAAAGTCTACAGGTTAGATTCTGCAAAGCCAAAAATTCAAGCTGTGGGATTTCACCTCCATTTAATGGTGTGGGCTGAAAGGAGGGATGGGCAATTTGCATTGCAAAGTATATGCAGGTGGCAGTGCAATATGTTATTACTGAGATTAGAATTTACACTTATAGCCCAAATTGAGATTGTATTTGTCTGAGAAGTGATGGTACCCTGGAAAAAAATACTAAACATCTGCTAATTTAATATAGAGTGCATCCAGTAAATATCCTTTTGGTTTCCTATTTCCAACTAAGATTGATTTTCTGATCAAAGAAAATTTGATCAGAACTGCATAGACAGTGCAATAGCAGTGATATTACATGGCTTGAGGATATGTGTTGTACCTTTGAATCTCTACAGGAAAGGCAGCCAGGAGGGGATGATGATGGCTTCTGGTAGAAGCTCTGCAAGAAATAATAACTCCTCTTTGGTTTTGGAAAGGAGTTATTTTTATGTATTTCTTTCCTGCTGTCAATCAGAGAAATCCTTTCCTCACTTTGAAAGCACAGACAGTTTTATGCCTGTAAAACTCTTGGGATGCCTTGGTTGAACCCTATACTAGTTACAGTTATTACTACTTCGGTTTCTTTTGTAAAGTCAAATAGGGATGAACAGTACCACACCATCATTTTGGTGTTATAAACTATATTAACAAGATTAATCTCCATTCTCTCACATTTCTGCCAAAGGATAGTCTCCTTCTCCTTCCCCTCCCCCTTTCACCTGTCCCTGATAGATCAGCTTTTGCCGTCACAGGTAGCATCCCACCCACCCAAATTCTGAGTGGTTTCTGGTTAGCCTTTACCAGTCATTTTACAATATTGTCTTCCTCACTCTGCTACTACCATGCATTAAGTATTCATTGCTCCACAATGCTTGTTAACTCCATGGTTTGCTGCTAATATCTGGGTCTGAATGGAGACATCCTACTCTGAGTATTCCCAGTACCATCTGCTGCCTTTCTTTATTTCCATTTCTAGAAAGGGTTTTTGCTGATATCTGAGAAGCAGGGGAGAAATCTGGATACAGTTGACACAAATCCCAGAAAGCATTTGTCTGTTTGTCTTGTGCACTAATTAGTGCAGACTTGGTCAAAAGTGTTCTGAACTTTTAAATTTTTTTTTACTCATTTCTATAGCATCTATCACCATGACAGCATTCCTGCTTCAATGGCAGGAAATTAAAACACATAATGCAGGCAGCTAATCAAATGCAGAAGCAAACAGAAGAATTTTGCACAGAGTCCTCAGTGTCGCTACGGTCCTGCTTTGACAGTTTCTCTTTCTGCAGGGAAAAAAGATGTTTTGTTTGTTTCAAATTCCCTTTTCCCTTCCAAGCGTAAACATGAAAATTATCTTCCTCTGTTGGGATGTCTTATTTATTTTCCTGCTAGAGTAGATGATGTTTAATTATTTGGAGATTTTCATTCATGGCTTGGACAGTTCAGCATGGGGATTATGGGAGGATTGGTGTAGACTGACCTGTGCTCTTGAGGTGCAGCCTGGTCTTAGCAGCTCAGTGTCCCCATGGCCAGACTCTGTCCCCCCACAGCTAACCAGGCACTGCCAGATCTCCCTTCCCTGCCATGTCAACAGCATCTTGATTCGCTTTGTCCTCTGCGCTGGAGTTAGGAGCTCTCTGCACATGGGCAAGGGGCACAATGCCATCTCAAGGCTCCCGCGGTGCAGCACACTTCTCTGGCAGAAGCAGGTGGAAAGGCAGCTGTCCAGCTTGTTTCCACACACCAGGCTGCCTGCTCAGCCAGGCAGCGGGGCTGGTAAGAGGTTTCAGCAGCCAGAAAAACCTGTTGAGCAGAGAAGAGAAGTTAAACCTGCCCAGTTAAAGGGGGACACCAAGCTGGCAAGGCTGTGCTTTATTGCTTTTCTTTTGGGACAGCAGGCACCAGCAGGGAAGAACTGGGAGCTTGTTTTGCTGGATAGGAGTCACTGAGCTAGTAGGCTCTTAAGAATAAATAATTCACTTAAAGAGGAAAGACTGAGGCACTGAACCAGAATAAAAACAGAAGGGTTGTGCAATGGGATCCAATTGAATGGAGGCACACCTTGTGGGGTGAGGACAGGTACAAGGAGAAGCCCAATAGGAAAACAATTCCATGCAAAGCTCTCCCTTTGGGAAAATGGGGTCTTTTCAGGATCCAAACTAGATCTCTTGTCTGAGCTTCATTAAGCTTTTTTATTTTTGAAAATAAAAAATCAAAAATAAAACTCATATTTGAACACGAATGTTATTGTAGTTCACAGCCTCTCATGATTTTTCTCCGCTTCTTCCTTTCCAGGCTGCAGCCAATTCATGACTCTGCATGTTGCAACCCTTTGCCATGGGCATCATTCACATGCAAACCTAAATCCCTCCAACCCAAGCTTGTGGCAGTAATGACTCCAGAATCATCAGCTCAGCTGGTCAATGGCAACATGTGAGTAGCAGAATTAGGGATAAAACTCTGCTTGTCTGATGCCCTTCATTCTGGACATTGGGCTGTGTGGTGTGCTGCTCACCTCTCTCTTCAGCACAGGAGGTTTTCCTGGTGTGAAGTGGCTAGCCTGTAGTTAGGGCATATGTTTATGACTATCTACATGCTGGGGTGAGAAGCACAGTCATGTGATGGGAGCAGTATTTGGGCTTCAGGTGAGCAGATAACGGCCACACTTAAAATTATTGTTTAAAAAAGAAGCTTTTTAAGAAAAACATGAAAAATAATGTATTTCAAGTAAGTGTAACATGGCTTATTTGTAGTAACAAATAAAATTATTTTGGGCTGGTTTTAACTTTGACAGAAACCCTTTGAGCTGTTCACATTAGGTATTGCATGTGTCAATCACAGCCTGGCTGCTGGTGGAGACTTCAATTTGAACTCTGCTAACTTCTCTTTTATACTTCCATCAAATCATCATCTATACTGGCGTTTATAGATTATTTCTTTTGGGGGTAACGGAATTTTACCAAACCCAATATTCGTATTATTCCCCTTGCACCTAAATTAGTTTTTATTGTATTCTTTTGAGTCAAAAGTTCAAACAGCTACCACACTACAAAGGAGCATCCTAATGGGAAGCTTTCCTAATAAGCTTTCTTTAGTGCTAAAAATTGAAATGCATTTTTTTCTTGACAAGCACTGATAAAATGTCTGCCACATAATTTGCATGTATCATGCAGAGCTTGAGTTTTTCCCTGAACCCAGTTTTTTTGTTTTGCCCCTGCAAACTAAGTCTGGATTTCATGGAGCCATTGAGAAACTCATCTCTTAAATCCACATACTAGCATTGGAAGTCTAACTTACCTCAAAATAATTACATTGCTTCTACCTCAGGTTGTAAACTTGGGTGTGTTGTTAAACAGCTGCTGGGTTTCATTGTCCAAATTAACAGAATGATGCAATGTGCACAGCAATCAGGTCTTTTCCACGGTGTGAGATGCTCCACAAATCTAAGAGACTCATTATTTGCCCATCCATTCAGATACATATAGAAGAAAATAATTTACCATACTAATGAATACATTAGTCTCTTTTTTAGTTCTCCATCCACCTTTTTGGAGTTATTTACTTGATACTAATTACCGGAAAACACTCATGATTTTGTGGAGCTGTTTTACCCAAGTAGCATTATTTCCTGCTGTAAAGGGCACAGCAAGGTTAAATACCAAATGCCACTTGATGTGATTTTTGCAGAGATTTTGGGCATATGGAGCCACAAAAGTGCCTGAGGCCGTCATCAGCTCCTCTTGGCATCCATAATCAGGAGGAGTGAGCTGATTGTCTTTCCTTTCCATAACCCTGTGTTTCAGTAGGAACTCTCCAAACTATTTTATGCAATAATGTCTTGGTGAAACTTTCATTTTGTGTACATAGCCAGACAGTGTCTCCTTGCTTTGAAAACTGATTTTATATCATAGCATTTTTCTCTTGTCTCTGTTTCATATTTCAAGTGTCAGTCTAGAGGCTGCTATTTTAGAGTTTTTTCTTTTCCTTGCATGCTTGCTTTAAAACGTTTTGTGGATATTGAGTATTAAGTGTTTTAAATGGCTAAAAACAGAATACATTGATGTAGATTAAACAGAAATGGATTTGAGACTGCAGCAACCATGGCAGCTTCACATGCTACCATTGGAAGGTATCATAGTTTCTGAAGCAGCCAATGTTAGCACCTGAGTAGTACTCACTATCAGTCACGTTCAGACTAAAGTTTGCTTCATTTTTTTTCTTAATTCTCTTGGCTGCAGATATGTACAGTTTTCTGTTCTTGAAAGCAAATCAAAGTTTGTCTTCCAGTCATCTGAGGAGAATAACTTTATGAACCCTACAGTAAACCTGCATGAACATAATCACACAGCACTTTTCAAAAATTAAAGCAATCCCCAAAAGCTTTTTGCTTCATAGGGAATGGGTGGAGCTCACAAGTGCCTGCTAAGGGTAATGGGCTTTAAATTTCATCTCTATTCTCTGATCCACAGGGGCAATTCCTCTCAACCTGATCCCAAACTCTGCAGCAAACTGTTGTATTTAAAAGCCCTTGGGAGAGTATTTCATGGAATGGAGATTAGAAAGCAAGAACTGAAAACTGAAAGTGCTTCGTGGTGTCTCTTTAACAGCTTAGGATTGATTCATTTTAGCATTTGTGTCTGGGTTGTATTCACTGCTGCCTCATAGATCAACAGCACGATGAAGTCCCAGCTCTTGTTGATGCAGCATATGGGAATGGGATCCATTATCTTTAGTTCCCAAGACTATAAAATGTCTAATAAACTCAGCAGCCAGAGTGCCAGATTTGTGCAGCACTGCCAGCTGCTCTAGCCTTGTTGTCTATTAAGCTATGTTTTTGGTTTCATTATTGATGGAGAATGCTGATTGTCAAGCAAATTATGTCACGTGCAGATTTGAGGCACTTCACTAATGCATCAATGATATTGGAGGGTTGAACAAGGTTAAAGGTAAGGGAAAACCAACCAGAAAAGAGTCCCCATCACTTAGAGGGTGAACTCATGGCTCACCTGGCTTCTCCTTTGGAAACTAGGAGGCCTCCAAAGTTGTGCCTATGGGAATTTTAAATTAATGCTTGCTGCAGCAGAGAGGGAAATAAAAATTGTGCATATCAGAGCAAGAAGGCGACCCAGCTGTGAGCAACTAGCGCTCATAGCAGCAGCAAAGCCACTTGGTGGGATTCCACTCACCCTAGTGCTCTCCTTCCCCATCCAAGTCCTGCTTCCTTCTTTCTCTTTTGCCAGCCATGGTCTGGAGCAGAAAACAGGAGAAACACTCAGTTCACCACTAATTAAAAAATATTTGCTCATTATCCCATAAGCCTCTTTCTCACATTTAGCTTCTTTCTCCCATGTCACCATGACTTGTAAAGTGATTTCAGCTGCTGTGCCTTCTCTTGCAGGGAGGAAGGGAAGGAGGGAGGGATTCATGCTGAAATGAGAAATCAATTTAAATTCACACGGGCACAGTCAATCCTTAATCAAATCAGCAAACTCAGGCTGGCTGCAGGAATCTGAGTAGGAAGTTCAAATATCTCAGTCCCAAATGTTCATTCTCTATCACAGAACTCACGTCAGGGTGTCCCTGAGCATTAATCTGCTGCTCCAGCACTTTTCTCAGTCTTTTCCCCAGCTGCATTATAATTTGTTCCCTAGTTTACATTATAATTTGTCTCTCCTCTATTTTTCACACTCACCATTCTGTAGCTCTTGCTATAACTTTAGAATAAATTCCACAGTCACTCTAAAACTGGTGCAAAACATCATCTTGCACATGAACATTACTATGGTGGGCTGGGGGAACAGCTTCCTACTCTGCTTCTCTTGCTCCCTGTGCATTGTCACTAGGGGCATGTTGCAGTTCCTGACAGTATTATTTTCATTGCTTTCTTTACTCCTCTGGGACATGGAGATCAAGCACAGCTAGGCAACATTTTCAGTCTCTAGTGTCTTTAGTTTAGGCACTTCAAAATCAGCAGCAGACACTCAATTGGAAGTTAATACAAGCCAGCATCCACAGCTCCCATTTAATCCACTGACTATGGATGCCTTTGATCATTGTCTAGATATTATTTCTTGAGAAGAGAATCCTGTATCCCATGGGCAGGATCAGTTTCTGTATCTTGGATATCTTGGACAAGGGAAACCAAAAGTTGTAGTATTAATGTTAGCATAAAAGCAGAAGGAAACGTTCCCTTGAGTCTTACCTGGGCCAAGGTCTGTAGGAGTGGTGATTAGAGCAGCTATCACACAAGCTGGCAGGGAGGCTGTTCTTGACTTGCAAGTCTGCTGTCACTGCCAGATGCCCACTGGCTCCTGAAAGCCTTCCTAGGGCATTTCCAAAGCCTCAGTCTTTGCCATCAAGAGCTGCAGCACTGGGAAAAACCTGCTAAACGCTCCTGCCAATGATTTTGCAAGGAGCAGAAAGTAAGAAGCTTGGGAGCCAGGAATTTCTTTTAAGGAATGCAGATCAGAGGTTTTGTGCAAACTACTCTCTTCAATTATTTAATACTTCCTGTAATTACTGAGTACTTAAAAATATTCTGGGGAATAATATCTGGGCCCTTCTGTTGTTCCCTTCTATTTATTGCCACAAAAGGTCTCAGCCATTAGAAATGCTAAAGGATGACTTTCATAAAAATGAGGGACATAGCAATGGTGTGTTTGAAAAAAAACACAAATTCTGCTTGAAGTGAACTGTATGTCCTGATCAGAAGACACTAAGAGCTGGAGGATTCGTTACTTCCATTGATACCTTGATCACAGCTTTAGACCTTTCTTCTTAAAATTGTATTCTTACCATGTCAATTTGTCTTTCCTGAGATTCCAGTTACTGGGTCTTCTTACCTCTCATGCTAAAACCCGTCATGGGCTTTGCAAAGGTAACAGCACGTTGTAATCAAGTCACCTTTCAATCTCTTTTTTTTTTTTTTTTTTTTTTGATAGGCTAAACAGGTTGTGCTCTGTTTTTTTTTACAGGAACTGGCCTCATCTCAATGACACACAGTTTAAGAAGCCCATGCCTGAATCTGCTCACATTCTTTGTATACAGAAATTATTTTACTTCCTTTTAGTGCAGCTTTGCCCTCATAACCTGTGTTCAGCTGCTTCTCCATTATGACCTTAAAGCCTTTGCTGTTATTGTGGGATTACCCTGCTAGCCCATTTCCAGGAGTGGCTTCCACTCTGCATCCTTACCTTTACAAAGGCCTGTATTTAGATACAATTTGTTTAAGTGAGCCTACCTTACCAAATGCACCATCTTCTACATGATTTACAGTATCTCTGAAGCACTTTTTTTCACAATCACCAAATACAGGATGCTGACCTCGTGCCTCTTGTTCCAGCTCCACAGCAGATCTGCCCTGGGAAGGGACTGTAGTCTGTGGGAGATCATAGTGTGATTCCCCAGGGTGTGGCTTTCAGCCAATAAAATGGGGAAGAATTTACTCCTCAGCTTCATCAGCATATTTGCTGCTGTTTGCCTCATCCTTGAGGTAGATCATTTAGGTGTATCTTAGGTAGAAAATGCTTTCAATGTCTTGGTCACTTCTGACCTGCAGTGGAAACATCTCTGTTTGAATCCCACTGAAAACACCTCAATTCTTCATTGAATGCAATTTTCACTTATTTTTAACTACCTTACTGTACAGTATTAAGTGAAGCACCTGACAAGGAAAGGAAGATTGCTGTATCACCAAATCCATCATTAAAAAGAGGAATATTTTTTGAGACGGGATTTCTATTTATAAGAATGCTGACTGACATTAATTATCACTTAAAATCTGTATCAGTATTTCCATTTGGCATAAGAATTATGCCAGACATCTCCTTCAGCAGTAAGAAGAATGCAGTGTAACCTCCTCATTAGCTCCCCAGTGGTTGCTCAGGTGTTATCCACAGCCATACGTGGGTGTTGGCCTGTGACAGAAATGGAATGTATTGCCCTCCACTGTTAGAATCCCTTGATTTTCCAATTGGGTTTGCATGCTCAGGCCTTTGCTTTGCTGCTCAACTCCACTTTATGAGCATGGCAGGATGATTTATTAAGGGCTTCAAGAGGGAGGCACAGGGGTCACAAGCTGCTCTGCTCATGCAGGGCTGGCCAAGCCCCCTCCCCGTCTGCTCTGAAGCCACGAAGCCGCAATTTGTACAACACATGGTGGTGGTGCAGGAAGGCACTCACCCATTAAAATGCTTTCAGTGTTTGTCCCTGTGACTTAAATACAGGCTTTTGGTTTTCTGGCAAGGGGTTTAGAGATGTCCCTCTCTTCCTCGTTGGTTTGGTTCGTTTTTTTTTCCTTTGTGCATTGTTATTCCTTATATTTCTTAAAGCTCCACAAATTGTAAGCTTACAGTGAAGGCATGCTGGTAAATGATTTATAGAGGGTCCTACAAATCATGTCACAGAGAGTGCAACCCCTTCCCCCACAGCAACAGTCATCATTTCAGAGCAGCACAGTCTTCAAGGGAGCTAAGCTGTCCTTTCCCTGCTGAGATTTAGGAAGCCAAACAGTAAAATGCAGCTAGAAGTGAGAATAAACAAGACACAATAACAACCTGGCATTTAAGTTTCAGCAGGGTTTAAGGTGGCTTCAGAGAAGCTCTTGGTTATCACAGGGATTCTATATATAATATTCTGTTATATTCTATTCTAACCCATCTGTATGTTGTTTTACTGCTTTTATGGATACATAAATATATAAATCCCCAATATGGGTATATGTGAGCAAGGAGTTAAAATTACTTAAAGGATTAAAAGGCAAGCAGAAATTTCTACCAGTTAAATGAACTGCAAAAGTCCTCATTTGTAATTGTGGTCTTGGCTGTACCCACCCAGTCAAACCTCAGTGTTGTTGGAGCAGACCTGAGAGAACAGTTTGGCTCCGTGGCACCAACCTCAAGACTTTTCAGCCAGAGAGCTCTCAGCATCACTCCATAAAGACATCACATATGAGGCTCCAAAGCCCATGTGGCAATGCCCACGGGTACAAAAAATATTTTAAAAACCCTCAACCCCCTGGCTCCCAAACATGGAGAAAGAATGTTCTTACCCCACTGCCTCCTTCAGCAGCTCCCAGGCATCCACATGTACTTTGGTAGAGGCCATCAGTGTAGGAAGGTTGAGGATCCAGCTTGGTCTTCTCTGGCTCTGGAATGTGATGAATATTAAGAGCTTGTAAAATTGCTCCTGCTGCTGTCCCCTTTCCCTTGTTCTCTGTGTTGATGACTAAATCACAGAATAATTCAGGCTAGGAGAGACTCAAGGATCATGTAGGGCAACACCTGTACAAAGCAGCACCAATTAAATGAGGTTGTGCTGATCCTCGTCATATGGAGTCCTTACACTGCTGAGGATCGAGACCACAAGTTCTGTGGGCTCTTGATCCAATGTTTTGACTTCCCTTCCTGTGGGAAAAAAGGAAAAAAAAACAGTTCAAATATCTAATTCAAATTTCCTGCATACCAACTTGTATCCATTGTTGCTTCTCCTATCCCCTTGTATCTCTCAGAAGAGTCCAGTTCAGATTTTATTTTGGCCAACCTTCAGACAGTGCTCCAGGTCAAAAAAAGCAAAGACCCATACCTTGAGAGCTCTGTTGATTTCAGGGCTCTCAAAGAGTTAATGCAATACAGCCTCACAAGGAAACCAGTTCTGGTGCCTAGAAAGGAACAACTTTTGTGCACTGAAACAACTAGATTAAAACTGTGATTTAGACAAAATGTTTTACCAAGGCAGTTTGCCAAACAGTAGAAATGAAAGGGGTTTTTTTGTTTTTTACTAAATTAAAAGTTTCTCTGGAGCTGGGAGGGTAAATGTTTGTTACCAAACTCTGCCCTCTTTAAAAAATCAGAACATTGCTGAGCTATAGACTAATGTCTTAGCAAGATGCACGATCTCCTTAATGGAAATGTGAATTCTAGCCACTGCGATGCTCCATCTGATGAGGATACTTAGCTGTGATGGTGTGGAATAAAGTGCTTTATTATACTACAGTGACCCACACTGCTAGTGCTGGGGATATGGTTAATGCAAGTACAGAGAAATTACACAGTGTCTGTTTTGACTTTGTGATTTCCTCTAATGGACACACAGCCTCCAGGCCAAGCGCTTGGAGAGTTTTGGGTAATACCATTTTCTCCAATTATTAGCTAGTCTTTTCCTCTGAAGTACCTGGTGGCAGTGGCTCATTCACAAACCCAGCAGTTACAGCAAGGAATTCAAGGCGTTTGCTTCCCCCACCCAGAATCCTTCATTTCCATCCCATTTTCCTTTAATGACACATTAGCCATTTTAAGACATTAACCGATGCCACCTGCAAATGCAGGAAACAGCAAAGCCAACACCTCCCGGCGTGGGATTGCCTCTGGGCTTGGTTAGCTCCGCGCTCATCCTCCGGCCGCTCCATTCCGCTGGCTCCGGAGCTCCTCAGCCGCCTGTGCAGACGCTGTGCCGGGAAAGCAGGGCCAGGCCGCCCGGCTCTGCCCGAGCCAAAGGCTGCTGCGGGGGGCAAATTCCCCAGGGCAGCGCACAGCGCAGCCCCATGCATTCGATTACAGAGCCCTTGAATGGCAGTGGATAAGAAAGCCTTGCTGTTTCTGCGCTGCTGATGCTGGCTTGGGGTTGGCTTGCCTTTTTGTTTGTTTTTCCAGTGGGACTGCCTGGGACAAAGGAATCTGAGGGGGCATAGGGACTGTCAGGGGTAAAACCTTGGATTCCAGTATTACTACACCTGTGCATTTTACACATTGAATAAGGGAGGGGGTGTTAATCTAAATATTCAACATACATTCATATATACATACACACATACCCATAGAAAGGGACTGCTTTGCACCACAGCCTCTCCTCCTGCTATGCTGAAAACCCACTGAAGCCCCAGACAGAGTACGATGCTCTACTTCACCATTTAAATCTCTCTTCCTGTCAATCCACAGACTGTTTGTTTTCCCCACCCGTACTGAACTTGGCTTGTTATGTGGAGCTGAGTTATTGCAATGCTCTGACTTCAAATCCGTTTTGGTTTTGTCCAGGCAATGAGGAAATGCAGGCAAAAATAGTCTCCTAGGAAAGCTGACCGTGGAAGATTCAGCTTAAGGAGCATTAAAAGATTTTACTGCTGTCACATGGAAACCAACAGGAGAAATTACATCTCCCACAGCAAGCTCCTTCTGGAGGCATTTCCATTCTGGTGAAGGGAGGGAGTGTCCACCCGAGTGAGGCCACCTCAGAAGCCAGGAGATCCCTGCACCATGTGGCCATCCTTGCCCATCCATCCACCCTTTGCTGAGCCCATTTGAGCGCTGTGGAAATCCAGTTGAGGCAGTCCAGCTTTGGGAGGAAAGTCAGCAGCTGCTCTTTGCTAGCAGCTGTCATCTGCCAGCTGGTGTGAGGGACAGGGAAAGCAGGGTGCTTTGCCCTGACCCCACCCCTGTGTCTCCTGCAGCCACAAGCACTCTGCCTCCAGGGCTTTCTCAGTGTCCCCTCTGTAGTTTTCTGGTTGTTGCCTTTTGTCAGGCAGATCACAGGATTCGCACTCCTCATTGACACAGAGAAGGTCTCAGGGAGCTATTTTGTCTTCTTTCATCTAGGTGCTTCTGTTCCCTTGCTCCCAGCCCAAAACTCAAGGGTTAACCAACACTCAGGACCACTGCCCTTGAGGACTGCCTGAGAGACCTGAGCTGGCCTGCTCTGTGTCTGGGCAGGATGGTGGGCAGGCAGCCCAGCTGCAGCCTCTCGTGGCTGTGTCCGTGCTCTCTGAGCTGAGGTGGGGGAAGACAGATTGGTGTTCCTGCAAAGGTTTTTTTGGCAGGGTTTTCCTAAGAAGGTTTTTCTGGTATGCATGGCTCTGGGACTGTGCACTGCTCCTTGCAGAGCTGGCCAGGGGCAGAGAGTGGTACACAGCCCTGAACACTTATGCTCCCTCCGGCCGGCATCTATAGATAGGTACCCTGAAGACTTGACAAGTTTGGATGCAGTCATCTTTTCCTGCTCCCCATTCCTCCAAAGTCTTTGCAATTTTCATTTTGACTTTTTTCAGTCTCGAGCTCTTTTTCCAGCTTTACGTCATGCTTTCCATTTTGGAGATGTCAGATGATCTGTGATAAACTGACAGTATGTGCAGGAGCAGTGAGGAGACAAGGTCCATTTTAATGAGACTAACTCTACTGGGTAGTAAAAACAGTGCCTCAACAAGCCTCTAGATCTTGTTTCTCTTTGCAAAGTGTCTTAATGGCACAAAAGGATTTTTACACAAGCAAGGAAAGGCAATTCCCAAAACAGATTTCTTTCAGTAGCCATTGAAATGGGAAGTTACCACAGAGATTTGCGTGCTCCCCTTTAAGAGGTAAGCACAATCAGAAATCAGTATTCTCTTGGCTCCTGAAAACAGCCTGAAATATTTCTGAATAAACAGTATGTTTGCTTCGAGTGCACCATTCACCCAGCAGATCCTGCATGCACTCTCCTCTGTGGTCATCTGTAAGAGTCTGAACCACCAAATGCAGGGGGGTGAGAAGGGAGCAAAAAGAGATAGAGCTGGTGAGGGAGGACTAAACAGTGGCTGGACTTCAGTAAACAGAACACCAATAATAAATACAGAATTAAATTCTCAATATTATCATGCAGGTTCCCTGACTTAGTTACTGTGCTTTTACCATCTCTTGAGAAGGCTATTGGTATCAACCCTGCCCACTGGCACTGAGATTTAATCCCATGAGCACTCCTCCGGTGGCAAGGGCAGAGTCTGGATGCTCATGAGGCAGGATGTGTGGAGACAGCACGGCTCAAGGCAAAGGTTGAGCACCACAGTGTTTCCATCCCATTGCCATTTCATGAAAGGACTAAGGTGCCTTTCATCACCTACGTAGCATCATTATTCCCCATAGATGAAGTAGTCAAGTCAAAACAAAAATTTTGGTACCGTTACCATCTTGTATCTAGCATATAGGTAGCTAACTAAGTGCAAAGGCAATTTGGTGTGCATTTCAAGGCTGTATTAATTTTCTGACTCCCTGTGGAAATTACTGCTCATTCTTAACTTCAAGAGAGACTCGATTAACATGGCACATGAAGCCAATCCTTATGGCTAAGTTATTAGTCTTTAGGACAGACTGGGCTCATACTTCATGCTGGTTGCCAATACAATCTGGGTGAATTCTGGAGAAGTAATCACAGTTCAAGCAAGGTCAGCTGTACAAGGCCAAGGCTATTGATGGCTATTTTCTGAGGCTTGCTGTAGTCAGGAATGTCAGTGATACCTATTTCAGTTCAGAATCCTGCAGAAATCAGACAGACATCTTCACTTAGGTCTTTACTTAAGGAATTTCTTACCATAGGATAGAATCATGAACTGCAAAATTATTATGTACAAACCTTCAGCAATTAAGCAATACACAAAATAATTTATGCATACTGGCTAAATGCAAAAAATCAGCTCGTCCTGCTCCAAGTGGCAGATAAAAGCACTCTTTCAATGGTTTATTTTTGACCTAGACACCACTAACTTAATGTGTTCTGCAGCATCTACAGAGAATAATTTTTATGGAATATTTTTTAAATCTTGCTTTCCAGGGAAGTACTTTTTTTTTTATCTAGCACTTTTTCCTAAGCTATTTTTGGACCCAATACATGAATTCTAAGATATCTGGGCAACATTGGGAAAGAGTAAATAGATGAATAGGAGATGTAAAATATCCCAGCCTGCACAAGAGTTGTCCAGTCCAGTTTTCCTGCTCTCTATTGAATTGTGGATTTCGTGATTATTTGTTCAAGCCTGTGGGAAAGCTTATTTAGTCATGTATTAAAAAAAAAAATCAAATGTTCTAATCTTAACTCATATTTCTGACTACAAATGACTCCTGCATTTTTTCAGCTTGGTCTGGAATATCTCTCCAAGGTAACTATGGTCTGTTCTTGAGTTTGCTTTTTATTTGTAAAAGTTTGGTTTGTTTAAATAGCTGTAGGAAATTTCATGTAATCAATGGTGAGACGATATTCACAAAGTTTTAAAGGCCTGATCAGAACAACACCAGGAAAATGGTCAACATAATTTGATGGTCATTCTAAGTATTCATTTTGACTTCAACAGTAGTAGATACTACCAGAAGAAAATTGTATATCTTTCATTTAAGAAAAATAAAGTATGATCCTAGAAAACAGAAGTAGATTTTCTGCATCTCTGCAAGTGTCCAATGTTTACACATCTGATTGATAGCTTTAGCAGCGGCACACATGCATGATTTATTCACTTTCAGATCTTTAGGTAAGACAACAAAACAACACTAAAATATCCTGGTTTTGTCAGTAAGTAGGTGTATCCATCATGGTGAGGGTGGCCTACAAAGGCACAGACAGCTGTAGGGACTGGTACCTTTTCAGACTGTGTTGAATGGAGTAAGGCAACAACAAAAGCTTTGATTTCCATCCATCTAGACAACAAACAAACAAACAGAGCAGGTGGGCACACACAATGATACCAGGACAGGCCAGGGCAGTATCAGATCAGTGCCCCACCAAAGCAATCACACGGTGGATGTGCTCCTTCAGCGCTCTGAGCTGACAGACCTCACACTCCTCTCCAGGCAGCTCACACAGAAAGCTGCAACAAGGGCTTCTTCTGCACTGTGGAGCCCCCTTGTTGCTCTTTTAAGGACCTAACTGTTGCTAGTAGCAGCTTGAGGGCAAAAAAGCCCAGGGCCTTTGGGTGCCATAGATTTTCTCCTCATCCGTGAAACAGACAGAGAATGCTAGAGGCCATATGGAGTACAGCCAGTGAGAGCTACTGCCCAGGCCCCTAAAAACAGCTGTGTAAATGAGTTAACAGCATCACAGCAAACACCTGCTTGTGCTTTCTGTGCCTCAGTGTAGGCACTGCATCTACGTTTGTGCCACCATGTACAATCGGGCACAAGAGACCGCAGTATAACCAGCTATTTGTCACCTCTTGCCTTCACCAAAGCAGCAGAGCAGCCTGGACTGAGTCCCCAGCCCCAACTTCCAGAGGGGAGCCTCTGCCATTATCCCCCACACCAACAGCCAACAAGATATGCAAAAAGCACCAGCAGCACAGAGATTAGAAAGATGTGTTAAAAAAAGCTTCCCTGTCTGTATCCCACACAGTGGACCCAGCAGATCTTTGCTGGTTTGAAGCCCTAAAAGGAATTCTCCGTGTTCTGGTACTGCTTGAGCCTCCAACAAAGGAGATGAAAAGGAGAAATAAAACATCTGAGCAGCCCAATCTGGTCTGAACTGCATGCATTCATTACAGCAAAGACAGATTTCTTCTGGTTCCTCCTCCTCCGTATCCTCCTCCTCAGTGGTGGTGGTGAGAAGCTTGACACTCCAGTTACAGGATATTCACATTAAACAGAGAAGGACAGCTAGTTGGTGGCAGACATTTAGGATATGGCATCCAAGGCTCCATGCAGCCAGCAGAAACCTGAAGGAACAGATTGAAACTACTCTAATGGCCCAGCTCCTCTCAGTGCCTTTGTTATAGACTTAGCTCTGAGCCATCAGTGTTACCCACAATTTAAAACAGGGTCCAAAGGTACTCACTTCACCAAAGCTACTGCAAAACGGGACCAGTGTTCTGGAGACTGGAAGGGGCCCTGTTCTGTGGGGCTGCTGTTGAAGTGTAAAGCATTGGGAAATCCTTTCTCCATGTTTTTTTTTCCCCTCCAAGTTTGCCATTTGGCAGTACCTCATCTCCAAGTCCCTCAGCACGGGGTTTCAGGCCAGGAGTGGATGCTCACTCTACTCATTTACAAAACCATGTGGATAGAATCCATTCAAAGGCTTGTGCAAAAGCATTTGATGTTTGTGGCTCAGAGACTGCTTTTTCCTTTCAAACTTCAGAAAAGTTTTTGTCTTTTTTTGCCTCCAATGGAAATGGTAATGCAGGCTAAGAAAAATGTCATTAATAATACAAACTGGGGGCCTTTGGGAGGAAATTTTAGTTTTGAAAAGTGACTACTCTGCATGAATATGTCATGCCATCAGAAGTTTATCTGCATTGTCTTGACTCTTCACATATGTATATATTTCTCTTCTGCCAGACATGATCTGTATCCTTACTTAAATGGGGTATAATTATAGATGCCTACTTAAATTACAAGAAATAAATAGAAATTCATATATTCTATAAGCATTTTCCTAGGAAAAAATGTTTTCCTTCAGATATTGGTTTTCTTCAGGGTTTTTTCTCTCTATTTTTAATTTAAAGCTACTTCTCTTATGTTTTATTCACTTGTTTTCATTAGGTAAAGGAATGCCTTGGCATGAAAACCTGTCCTGAATCCACTGCCTGCTTGACAGATAGATATAAAGACTTGAAACATGAGAGGAAAAGCAGATGGTTGCAAGGGGAAAAAGAAACCCTTAAACAAAAGAAAGGAATTAAACCTAGCATAGGCACATGTATTAATACCTTGTGAGTGCAATTGCATATGCTGGTAAGACTGACAGACCTCGACAATGGATCTGTACCACCTTCTAAAAAGGCAGAACCCTCCTTTTTATCTCCAGATTGATCCTGACCAGTTTGTTGCAAGTAGCTACTGCTTGAATTTCAAATACTGAGTTCTGGTGTTTGCTATTGGTCCTGCAGTGTAAATCACATGCTAATGTTTCTCTGTCTTGACTGGATGAGAATAAACATAATAATCAGGAAGAGGCCTTGAAGAAGCCACTGTGGCTTTAAATCTCTCAGGGAGCAGCAGCAGTTTAGGGAAAAGTGACTGATAAAGAGGATTAGGGAGTTCTAGAAAATTTAAAGCCCGTTCCTTTCTGGCCCACACAGGCTCTGCCTAAGGCATCATTGCTAGGAAAATTAGGCTGCTGTGAAATTTATTGCCAGGGTGCAGAATTTACATTTCAATTTCTCCTGTCACAGCTTGGGCTGTGGTCAGATCCCTTCTGCCTGCTTCCCCTGCTGCTGCACCCTGCACCCCTCACCCTGGCTCAGACCCTGGCCCCGCTTCCCCCACGCTCCTTGCAGGGGCTGGACACAACTGCAAAGCCGTTTTCCGAAAATTGGAGGAGAGCAAGGCTGGTCAGGAGGCACTGCAGAGGATTGTTGCCCTCGTGGCCAAACAAGGGCTTATATCCTTGCCCCTACAGAAATTCAATGGAGTTGAATGTTTGCGTTGCCAATAAACTGGTCTCAGGGATTACCTGCGACAAGCTAGTCACAAGCCAAGGCAGGTGACGACTGTCTCTAGATTTGTGGGAAAGGACCCAAAATCCTCTTCTATGGATCTGTGGGGCTCTGCTGGCCTTCACAATGAAGTATGGCTCAGGTGATACCAAAATGCTTCCATCCTGTGGGGAGGGACAAGGGGGCACAGCAAGTCCTGAAGGCATCATCTGAGAAATTGAAGAAGAAAAACAAAAGGAAATAGAACACTTGGAGGGAGAGAAGAAGAGAAATAGTGAGAAATGGTAGAGTGCAAAATAATAAGATTGCTGAAGATAAATCAATTCTGGAGAGTATTTGGGTTGAACTTTTTAACAGGGTGCTCACTGCCCCTTTGTGGTCTATGTTATTCTCCTTGTCAAAGAGGTCACTAGCTGGAAGGTTTGCAGAAATTATGATCATTATCTGGATATTCACAAACATCCAGTACACTGCCAATCACAGGATAGAAAAAGGCTGTATCACCTCTGGGTCTGAATGAAATTAGCAAAGAAAACTCGAAATTAGCAATGTGTTCCTTTGTGGCAAAGTCTAAGTCCTAACACTGATGTCATGACTAGCTGAAATTATGTCTGAATTAGAGAGGGAAAAAAAGCCCAACTTCCTCAGAGCTGTTTTGCAACTGTAAATGAGGCATAATTGTATCACCTAGGAACAATGATAAACTGTTATTAGCATTTGAGTTGTGCTTCCCCGTAGAAATCCAGGAGGGCTTTTTACCCTGGATTAAGGGTCCCTCCTGACACTTGAATAGGAAGTGCATATGGAAATGAGTTGTCCGGCGTGTCACCACCTTGAGGTGAAGGATAGCCTGAGGTGCAAGGGTGGAGAATAAATGTTACTGCAAGAAAAGCTGCTGAATTTCCTTTTGAGAGACTGATAATCCCACAGGCTTCTGCAGAAGCAGCTTTTGATTATCATTGCTGATGATATTAGAGGACATCTCTGGAGTCTGTCCTTTAAAAAATGTTTCCCCAGTGCTACTTGAAAACATATGGGTTGGGAACTGAAGTGAAAAACTGATGTTTTACTAACTCTCTTGGCATGATGGAAGCTTAGAAAATGATGTGCCTGATACTGGGGATGCATTTTTAACAGTAAATGAAACCAGACTGCATAAAATTTCAAAATACTAGACCAATAAATGAGGAAAGAAGTTGGAACAAGAAAAAGGGACTGGTTAAAGAACCAAATGAGAAAAGATGGATCAGACCTAGAGCTGGGATGAATTGGAGCAGCTCCACTAGCTTTAGTGGGTCTATTCTGAGTTGCATGGACTCAGAGAAGATCTAGATGTACACTGGCAGTTTATATACAGGGTTGGAGTAAACCAGGTCATTTTCAAGTGCAGCAACATCCTGAGTGCTTTATCAAGTAATAGGATGGGCAAGCAATTTGGAAGGTAACAAATCTGAGGGGAAAAGAGCAGAGAGATGGAGCCAGTGCCAGTGTATTTTCCTAACTCCAGTTACTGCACCAGTAATGCCTGGCTTCAAAGGAGGCACATCTCCATGGGTTACTGTTAGCTATCAGGAAAGGAAAAAAGGACAAAGAGAGGAAAGAGGAAGGCTTCATGTCCTAGCTGACCAGTTTTAGCAGTCTGGTATCTTGGGAAACTGGCCTATAGTTATGTTATTTAAAACAGAACACCTGGAGAGAAGTTCATGCTCTTGTGTTCCAGTGGCTCTTCTCTGGACAACTTAAATTTCCTTTTTGTTGTTGTTTGTTTATGTTGTTTGTTTCCAAACAACATGCACTATCCTCCAGAAGATGTTTTATACCAGAACAAGTGTGCTCTGTGCTTGAATTGGATTAGGTTACTTTCACTGGTTTAGCAGGGTATTTTAAAAAATAAAATTTAAAAGTGTTACTCTGCTACTGCTTCAGAGGATACATCAGGCAAACTGCTGGCTTTAAACAAGGTAGAAAATTTCACCCCTTCAGCTCCACAATCTGTAAAAAAACTAATACATTTTGATTGCTGCAGAATAATTTTTTTTACATTTTGATAAAATGTAGAATCTCTTGACTGGGCTTGTGGATTTGAGCTCCCCCCAGAAATTACTGATTTTGCAAATTTACTGAAGTAAAAAAGCATCCCATTTCAGTGCCTTTCCTGTCACTATAGGACACGTGAAAGCACGACGCAAGCGCTGCTATTGCAAAGGTGAAAAAGAGGAAGTTTATTTTCTGACTCCAGCATTTATATTTTTCCAGAGGTGACAGTGGATTGGAGGGTGAATGTGCCACCTCTCCAATGACATTGGACAAACTACTAGTACATCAAATTTCTCCGCCTCTATGGAGGAATGCAAAACAATCGGTTATTTACAGAAAGTTGTGTGAGAAAGTTCTCTACAAGAATGTAAACTCAGAAGGCTTTAGAAAATCTTAAGAATCAGGGCAGCACCTTTCCCCTCTACTTCTCTGTCACTTTTAGTCATCATGCACATACCCACAGGAAAAGCCAGATGACCAGCAGATTTTTTGCCAGACAGGTGCTACAAAATTCCTGGTGTGCTCTTAAGAAAAAAGTGAACTCTGCTGAGGTTGGCATCCTCCTGCACCAGAACAGGCAAGTTGTCAGTTTTGCTCCTTTTCTGTAAATAGGTCAGATATTTTGACCCCTAGAAAAGATTTTTTAAATGTCAGAACTTATATTTTTGCTGTATGATGGATAGAGTGTCTGTTGAATTTGTGAGATTATGCAGCACCCTAAAGAAATGTTAAATCCTAAAGACAGCTTTCATCCTTAGCCACAATCAGTTAACATAATCTATTTTTCAGTTTTCCCAGGCCTTCTTTACACTCTCTAGCTAGTAGCTTAACCTCTTCTCCAAAAACCAACACTTTTGTAAGTGCCATTGCATATGCTGGTAAGACTGACAGACAGTGTTTCCAAAACAATTAATATCACTCTCAGTTCTTATAGAAACCTATCTATAGGATAGGTTTTGCATTTTTCTACACAAAGCAGTTTTATTTCAGTGACTTGAGGTGCTAGGGTTTTTCTGGATGTGACTCAAACCACAATTTCCCATTGAAATAAGCTTTTATCCTTTCTTCAAGAGAAAGATTGTGTTATGAGAAAATTCAAATTATTTTATTCTAGAAGCTGCCTAATTAAAATGAACAATAAAAATTGTTATCCTTTATGACTGCCAAGCAATTAAGTGACCTGGTGATAGGGAATTAAGTCAGTCTTCTTCCTCTGAAATGACAGCTGAAATAGGAGAGGCGCTGCTCTTTGTCTACCGCGTGCGTGCTGGAGAGGAGGCAGAGGGGGAAAAATGGAATGGAATAATACACAATCAGAAAAATCCTATCCCTGTTGCAACTGCAGAATTGTTTCCCATTAACTTTCTTAAAGGCAGAATTTTCCTCATTGTGTCTCGTCTTCTAGGATAGCCTCATAAACAAACAAACAAACAAGAAAAAGACCCAACAAACCTCCTTGCATCTACCACAATTTATATTATTCCCCAAACTGTTAATATAAAATGCTCATTGAGTATATTGTGGTGCCTTTCTCTCTCTTTTTTCTTTGATATCACTTGGTGTAAGTGACAGTATAGCAGGAAAAGACCATGCTAACTTATTGAAGGTGTATGCCAATTAACTTGTAATTCCAAAATGACACAGTGGGAAGTGGATTGGGGACCCTGAGTTTAAAAACAAAAGCATCTACACTAGCAGAGCTGTGGTAAATTCACCAGACCACAGCCTCTCCACCAAAGACATGAGATTCAGCCTCGGGGCCTGATGACAATGTGGCTGAATAAAAAGTTTTCCCTTTTACATCTCTACAATTATCTTAATTATAGGAACTTAATTCAACTGGCATACAGTTGCTTTCATTCAGTGATAAAAGCATCCAAGGTGACACAATCCAAGATGAAAAAGGGACATGCATAGGGAAATTAGTGATTCCGTTTGGGACATTATATTGGTGTGACTATTTTTTTAGAAGAATTATGCCCCATCTAATGATTTTTCCAGGTCATCTAATCCTTGGGTGGCTGTTGATTATACAGCACTGTGTGATAGGACCATTGTGTATTAAGCATCAGCGAGTGCTTCCCTATCTGATAAAAGTATATACAAAAATCAATTCTATACAAATTATCTCAATAAATTGGCTGAAAGCTTGTAAGATGTAACAAAAGGATTTTAAAAAAAGCATTTATTTTGGGTCACTTACCAGTTAGGGTAAGATATTTGTCACAAGATATCTCATTGCATGGTGGTTTTGTTTCCTTCTCCCCAAACTGCCATGACTGTGATCTTCCACTGGACACCCTTTGGTAAGGAAAAAAATCATTGCCAAGTGCTCCCTTGTTATATGGCAGTGTCCATCTGGAACAAAGGTCCTGTCAGCCTGCATAAATTTGGTCTAACTAATAATTACTGTAATTAATTAACCTCTATGAGTAGAAAAATATAAAACCAAGATAAATAATGAAATAGTTTCATGCCAAAGATGTTTCTACAGCAGCTGAATACTGTGCTTCCACCCCACAGTTGTAAAAGTTCCTGGGTTTGTAGTTTTCCTTGTTGATGGTGGCATTAATAATTTCCAACAGTGACAGATTTCAGAGTGTCAAAAGAATTAGGGCTGTAGTGTCAGAAAATAGGAACATAAGCCACGCAGCACAAATGCAGAGCTTTTTAAATGTGTTTAGATTTTAAATCCTTTTAAGGGATAGCATTGCAGGCTTCAAGTGCCCTTGCAAATCATTAATGATAATATGAAATCCCAGCAGAATTATAGCAGCTATTTCACCGTGAACTTGGCCATCCAACCATGTAAAAAGAGTCCTTTCCACCTCTGAGTCATTACTCATTACAAAAAAAGCCCATCATCTTTCCACCAATCTAGCAGGGTAGCTGGAGAGACTAAAACTAGAAGAGTGATCCATATTGACTGTGTATCTTAGCAAAAAGAAATACTGGACAAATTCACACAAGAAAAATTCTTCAAGTACTATTAAATGCCTCAAGAAGTTGGTGAGATGCAAGTAGCTGCAATCTGGAAAAGTCCTTGGAAGGAGTATCTCTGTGTTTCATACATATCCACTGTTGGCTGATCTCAATTTCTTTTCAAATTGTGTTCAAGACAGCAACTTTGGGGAGAATTTGTAATTACTGGTTTATAATTAGATACTGTAATTTTGCCAGAAGGCCAAAAGTTGCAACAAATTAGCTTTAGTACTATCTGTTGTCTCCAAACATGGAGAAGGGCCATGAAGTCAGTAGAGGGACAGATAATATAGTTATATTAGAATACATTATTATCTAAAGTGTTGCCTATTGACAGTTTAATTTTTATTGCATGGCAAAGGTTAACATCTTTAGATAGTTCAAAGGACCCAAAGGGTAAAAAATTACCAAGAATTCATCTACTCAGCATAGATATGAAACTATCAGAAAAGACAGTCATTGTAGTGCTAGCACCCTCTGATCTAGATGATAGATTTGATTTGGCAAAAATTTGGCTGTTATTAATGGTAGACAGACACTGAGGGCTAAAAAAAGGTGCCAGCTTATTATTCTGCAGCTGAGATGTAGCTCTTGGTAACAAGATTCACGAATCTCAGATTCCTGCTGGAAACTGAGCTGTGATTCATTTTGGGAAACTGCGAGAATATTTTTATTTCAGGTTATCTTACTGTTTTACCTAGAAATAATCCACCCAGACTTCAATTAAGCAGAGGAAAAGCAATTGATTGAAAATAAGAATCAATAAGGAGAAAAAAACTGGACATTCTTCCACAGCTTTTTCTTACAGGTACAGATGGCTCTTATGGGCATCAGACTTGACAGTCTGTGCTGGATCCTTCAGGACAATTTAATCTCAGAGGAGAGTGAACCTACCCCCTTACCTAGTGATGCTTAAGTGAGCAAACTATTTCACTAGAACTGCAGTACATTTGCTTTTGATTGGTCTCCAGGATTAATTAAAGCACTTTGGGTATGCTTTAGACCACCCTAATGTTCTAGATCCGAGATAATCTTGATGTCTGTCACATGATGGGAAAAAAGGAAAAGATACACCACACCAGACAAACAGTTCCAATACTGTGAGTTTTCAGATAACAGTGCTCTGTCATTTTGTACCTAAAGTTTTACTCCGACTAGGCTGATCTTCTATCATGTCATCACTATTTAGTGTTTTATTCTTTGTAAGGTTCAGTGATATTCCATTACTGCCCATTCCCCAGCTTAGTTCTGCACTCTGCAGAAGAGTGTTTCAAGTCCACCATCATTTAAATATATTGAAGCTTCCTCTTCTTTTGGGATGAGAAGTGGTGGCTAGAAATATCCAGCTGACCTTCTGTTTTGCCTTTCTCACTTCTCATCGAATTCCTTTTCTGCATTGGTCAGACAGAGCCCGAGATAGTGGCACTTCAGGCCACATTGCAAGACCCATCTATTATTATGCCTTTTACCAAAGAGATTGATTTGAAGGGCCGTGAAGTTTTGTGAGGCTTCTGAAGTGTTGAATTGACTTTTCTGTCACTTTTGCTTTAAAACATTTTAGTTTCCATGAGTTACAGCAGTGATGGAAATATCTTTATAGTCTATGATAGGCAGATTCTATAAATAGCAAGTTAAAGAAATTGAAATATTTTTTTTTTTAAACTAACAATCATTCAAAAGTTTTTAAAAAACAGACAATATATGTAATAACAAAATCCTACTGCAGTTTTCTTTTTGGTGAAAGATATGTAGTAAGAAAGGAAACTATGCAGTTTAATTTTCTCCTTGGTATTAGCTCTCATAGTATTTGCCAGTAATGGCAACATTATAATTTGTAGAATTAATTAATGATCTGGCATCTGATTTTGATTCATTACTGCTTAAGCCAGCTAAGTCTCAATTATCCTCTGGACTATTTATTCCTTAACAAGCTTTTAGCTAATGTGATTTTAAAAATATGAAAATAGGTTTTAACTTGCCTTTAAGACGCAGCAATATTTTAACACTCCTCTGTAAAATAAAGGAACCTTCATATTTCTTATTCTATTATAGTTACATTCAAAATTAGACTAGGGGATTTGCAATGTATTCACTAAATATATATTATATTCATATGTACCTGGAACCTGACTTCAATTTAGTCTTGATTAAAAAATGTACTGAATTGGAAAGTGTGTAATAAAGGATGCCTAAATCATACTGACCCAGAATATCTCACTCAGTCAGACAGTTAGCAAATAAGTGCACAAGCAAGCAGATGATACAAGAATTCAAAATTAATTCTATTCTCAGAGGATGCATAGACTAGGAGATAGCATCTGATTCTATCTGCAGAGGTGTAAACCCAGAGTAACACCTTGGCTAAAGTCTCCTTACCCTGAACTTGATTGCTTATCCTGCATATTATCAGAATTGGACTCTCCTGTGCCCAAGGCTAGGTTAAAGTAGCTGAAATATCCAGTTCTACTTCATATTTGTGATATAACTAGATTTATCTAACAATTTCCAGGTGTTTATAACCATTTCATTTACCAGATATAAGGACTTCTGGTATTTTCTCCAAATTACTGATATTTTTAAAAGTTCAATCACCACGTCGTTTAGGAAAGCCTGCCCAATGCAGTTGTGATTTGCGTTGCAATTGTGTTATGAGAGGGGGCATTCAGAAACTGCATACCTTTGATTTGGGAATGTTAGGAACCACTTCAGAGCTGAGTTGAACTGATCTTGAGAAGATGCTTCTATTGCTGGGCTCTGACAGGATGGTCCTGCCTGTCATCGCTGCACCTTGTCCTTGCTCATACCAAAGCTGAAATGCACAATTAAAAAGATGGGTAAATAAGTGAATTTGTGTGTTTTAACCAAATAATCATAGTTAATTACTTTAGTTACTGAGATTTGTTTTCAAACTATCTTCTGAAAAATTTCAGGCATTATGCAAACAGTAGAAAATACCATTTCCTAAGCTATCAGTGTTTCAGTACATGAAAAACCAATCTTCTCCTGAAACTGCTTCCCTGTCCTAAGAAGTCATTCAGTGGCTTCCCAATACTTTCATGTCAACGTAATACCAATGTGTTTTTTCTTAGTTCATACTGCTGGGACAGCTAGAGCCTTCCCCACCCTTCTCATCAAAAAACACCTGAGATAAACATCCAGTAATACCTTCCTTCCCATTTTTAGATCAGTAAGTCTGGCTCCTTTCAGTCCAAGATGGGAAGTCAGTCCTAACTTTTGCTGCATGAGCTGTAATGCCAGCTCCCTCGAAACCCAAGGACTCCTCAGCTCAGCCAGTTCCCACATGGCTATCCCAAAACTACTGCGTAAGGGGAATGCCGTCTATGGGTTTAAAAATCAAAACCCTTTTACTGAGTTAGATCTCTGGCCCCCTGAATCCATGCTGCAGTGCTCCAGGGACACAAGGCAGCTTATAAAAAAATAAATCCAGCTTATGTGGCCAGCGCAGAACTCCTGGGTGGTCACAAAACCAGCTACCAGAGTCATACCAGAGGCAACAAACAAAGGCATCAATCTCCAGTTACTGCTGCACGAGGAAAGTCCGAGGAACCTGCGTTGTTATGGCAGGAGCTCATTTGGGCTAAGAGGTAAACAGAGACGGCTGAGCTTGATCTCTGAAGCTGGGGCTGGACGGCTGGAAGCACCAGCTTCCTCAATTGCTTGGAGTAAAGGATTGAGTTGGTAAATCAGAGCAGCCCTGATCGCTTTTAATCAACTGAATGAGGAGGAAGGAGGGGAGGTGGAGGCTTGGGAAGAAAAATATGTAAAGCTTAAAAAGTTCCAGCTGCTGTTCTCTAATGGAGTCTCGTTCCTCATGAACGGTGGAATGGTTAGGCCACCTGGTGGCAAATAGCAAACCAACAACCTTTACAAATTCCAAGCTACAATAAATGTCCAAAGGATCAGAGAGCTCTGGGAACTGTCAAAGGCTGGGAGCTTTTCACACCCAGGTGACTGCTATGCAGCCACTGCTGGGAGACAGCAGCCAGCAAAGGCTGCCATCAGCCATTCCACAGGTGCAACACGGAGCAGCTGACCTCGCGTCTGGCCAATTTCTGCCAGACAGCTGCCTCCATCACCAGATCTTCCACCACCGCCAGCCTCTCCTTCACCTCAGGATGGAGGCAAAGGAGAAAGCAGCCCAGGAGAAAGGAGCTGAGTTTAGCTTGTAGCTTGTGAAGAAGTAGTCAATGGCTCACTGTTTCAGTGCACACTGGTGAAAAGTGGTGTCTTTCAAGGGTCCATACTGGGACCAGTACTGTTCAATAGCTTCATCAGCAACAATTACAGGAGGGTTCGAGTGCACCCTCAGCAAATTTGCCAACGACACCACATTTGGTGCTGTGGCTGACACATCTGAAGGACAAGATGCCATCCACATGGATCTTGACAAGTTTGACAAGTAGGACACATGGGAATCTCACCTGATTTAGCAAGACCAAGTGCAAGGTGTTGCACTTAAATCAGGGCAACTTCTGGTATCAACACAGGCTGAGGGATGAACAGATTGAGAGCAGCCCTGCTGAGAAGCACTTGGTGCTGTTGGATGAAAAGCTGAACATAACCCAGCAATGTGAACTCACAGCCCAGAAAGCCAAATGTGTCCTGGGCTGCATCCAGAGCAGTATGGTCAGTGGGGTTACAGAGGGCATTCTGTTGCTCTGCCCTTCCCTGGTGAGACCCCCCCCCCCAGAGTGCTGTGTCCAGTTCTGGAGTAAAGACATGGACCTGTTGGACTGAGCTCAGCGAGGGACATAAAAATTCTCAGAATGCTGGAGCATCTCTCATACAAGGAAAGGTTGAGAGTGGGGATTGTTCAGCCTGTAGGAGAGAAGGCTCTGTGGAGACCTTGTTGTGGCCCTTGAGTACTTAAAGCAGCCCTATAAAAGGCTGGGGATAAACTTCTGACCAGGGTATGTTGTGACAGGATAAGGGGTAACAGTTTTAAACGAAAAGACAGTAGATTTACACTAGCTATAAGAAAAAAGTGTTTTACAATGAGGCTGGTAAAACACTGGAACAGGTTGCCCTGAGAGATGATGGGTGCTCCTTTCCTGGAAACACTTAAGCTCAGGTTGGACCAAGCTTTGAGCAACCTGATCCAGAAGAACATGTCCTTACTCATCTCTGAGAGTTGGATTAGATGACCTTTAAAGATAACCTTCCAACACAAATCATTCAATGATTCTATGATTCTAAGCAGGAGCCTGACATGATGTTTGTTAAGAGTCTGAAAGAGGAGTCTGTCCCTACGTGTAGCATCAGGTCTATGCAGGTAAATCAAAGGAGGATCATGTGAAATGCTGCCATTATACATTTCAGAGTGCTGTGCAGCCCTTCAGAAAGGCCTTGGCAACTTGGAGAGATGGACAGAGAAGCAGCATCTGAAATTCAACAAAGGCAAATGCAGGGCCCTGCACTTGGAAAATAATAACCCCATGAACCTGAACAGGCTAGGGGTTGATCTGATGGGAAGCAGCTCTGTAGTGAAAGACCTGAGTGTCCTGGTGGACAACAAACTGTCCATGAGCCAGCAGTGTCCTTGTGGCCAAGAAGGCCATTGGCATCCTGGGGTGCACTGGGAAGAGCATTGCCAGCAGGTTGAGGGATGTGATCCTGCCCCTCTGCTCAGCCCTGGGGAGGCACATCTGGAGTGCTGTGTCCAGTTCTGGGCTGCTCAGCACAAGAGGGACATGGAGCTCCTGGGGTGGGTCCAGCAGAGGCCACAAGGGCGATGAGGGGACCTGAGCATCTCTCAGAAGGAAAGGCTGAGGGAGCTGGGTCTGTTCAGCCTCGAGAAGAGACAACACAGAAGGAAACTCATCAATGTCTGTGAGTACCTGAAGGGAGGGTGTCAAGGGGATGGAGCCAGGCTCTGCTCAGTGATGCTCAGCAACAGGACAAGAGGCAATAGGCAGAGACTAAGGCACAGAAAGTTCCACCTGAGCATGAAAAATAACTTTTTTACTGTGCAGGTGACTGAGCACTGGAACAGATTGCCCAGAGAGATTGTGGAGTCTCCTCAGTGGAGATACTCAAGACCTGTCTGGATACAATTCCTGTGATGTTCGCTCCAGGCTGACCCTGCTTGAGCAGGGAGGTTGGACCAGATGAACTGCTGGGGTCCATTCCAGCCTGACCCATTCAGTGATTCTGTTATCTGCAATTCATATTTTAACAAATATGTGGGAAGCAGCAGCTTGGTGTTGGCAGGAGTTCTGCTGAGTCTACAATATAGTTTTAATTTCTGTCTGCAAATTGTTTCTTCCAGCAAATCTACTCACCTGAAGTATTGCAAATTATCGAACATAAAAAGGGAGTACATGGAAGATGCCAAACCTGTTGAAGGTTTCTTCTCCAGAAGCAGTTCTAAGTATTCATGTTTAGTATCCAAGAATTTAGCCGAGCTGGACAGTGGTTTACTGCTAGAGGGCATTCACAGATGGGCTCAGTACAGGAAAAAAAAATATATAAATTAAAATCTGTTTGAAAATGTAATAATTCTTAAATAAAGAACTGTCAGGTTTTTTCTCCAGTTTTGTCCACTGTACTTTTAGTAAAAGCCTAGTGAAAACAAGCATGCAAGTCCAGCAGCTGCTGCTCTACTGAGCATTGCTTCTAGCTGCTCTCTCTTTGCTGTTCTTCCCTCATTCCTTCACTGCATTCCCTGACAGTTGAAAACTCACCAGACTTGTGACTCACATTTTAATCTTATCCAAGTCACAATGTTTATTTCACAGGATGTCCAATTAAACGTCAATTCAATCTGCTTTGGAGTTGTTTCCTTCCCCTCTGGTGATTAGTATAACCTGAATAACGTAGGAAATACAGAAAAAAAAAGGGCGGTAAACAACTCCAGTGACATCAAGAAGCCAAGCTGAAACTTTTCCCACAGAAGACAAAGGAGGAAGGTGCTGCATAAGAATGTTAACATGGGTCATACTTTCTAATGTTCTGACTGTGAAAAATGGAAGGGAAAATTATGCTACCTTAAGGTGAGTTATGGGCCTCTTCTAAGCCTGGGGAAACATGAGTAGCTGTGGGGCTGTGCAAGCCACACAAAGTGAGATAAAATTTCTATCCACATTTTCCCTGAGCTTTGAAGTGCCCATGTTGCTGTTCATTGAAGCCAGTGTGAGTACAGCACCTTCTTTGCATCCTGCCTCCAATGCAGGTACTGAAGCTCTGTGGTCTCAGAGTAAAGAAGCAGACCCCCACCTGCCACGTGCTGCACACTACTGTCCAGAGGCCCTAAAAAACTACCATCCATCACATCACTGATTGACTGAAGGGGAATCTTACCATGACAGAGACTTGCACACTTTCTCAGGGCTGTCTTTTCATCTTCATTCAGGCATGTCAAGTGCCACATGATGCACATAAATGTAATTCTACTTGTTGTCTGCTCCAGAAGTAGCCTTCTGCAGCATACCAGGCTTACACTGGAGGCTTGGAAATTGAGGTATAAAACAAGGGACTGCTTTTCAAAATAAGAGAGAAAATTGAACTAAGCTTTCAAATGTTACCTGGTCTTTGAAAAGCCACCAATGGAAAACAAAACCTCTTGGGAAACACCAAAATTTGGTGAAGCTGTGCAAGAATGGAGCTCAGTCACCTTTCTTCCCAATTTGTCCAGCTTCTAAGCCAATGCCAGCTGGGAGTTGAATACCACCAGTTACTCTGGGGAAATACCCTGGTTTCAGGATGAAACTTTGCTCACTGGAGGACACTTAACATAAATGCAAGCATGCACAGCTCTATTGGAGAAATCTCCTCTCAACATGAGTGTTCAAAACAAAAAGTGCTGCTGGTTGCTCCCTCTACAGAAGCTTCCTCTGTTAGCTCCCTAGGAGAAGCCATGCTGTGTCTCTGGCTTTTCTGTGTGTGCACCAGGACAAACTGTGAGCAGGGACTCACGGGGGCAGCTGAGGGGTGCTGGGGGTCCTGCAGATCAAGGCAAAACTGTGCCAAGGATCCCAAGTCCATGGGCACATTGCGGGGCAGCTCTCTCAAGAAGCCAGATGTTCTCTCCAGTTTGCAAAGGGAGCAGTTTTGTGACTTAGGGAGAAATAATTCCATTTGAGCTCCTGCTGTGACAGTGCTCATTACTCTGAGCTGTGTCTAAGTGGCAATACTAGTTGCTCCTCACAAAACGTGCCCTGTGCCTGCCCACTTTTTTTTTTTTTTTTTTTTTAACCTATGAGAGGTTTGGCACTTGGCTTTTTTGGCAATAACATTGTAAAGTTCTTTCCAAAGAAATTTTCAGTGTGCCTTGCTGGGATGTTCTAAAAAATATAGATTAATTGTGATAATTAAATTTCCCTCTGAGTGATTTCTTTGATAAATGGGTCTAGTTAGGACTTTCAATTAAGCACCAAGCCCTGCTGTGAAGTCAGACTAAGCTTCATGTTGCAGGCATTTATTGCCTCATTTACACAGAGACAATTTGAATTATTTTACATTACACTGTTTTCTTTATCTGTCTTTTTTTTATACAGGTATTAGAATTCCTATTAACCCTTCTAGCAGGGAGCCAATTAAAAAGGTATGGTCAAGCAACTTTTAATTATTTTGTTATAGTTTAAATAAGCCTCCTGGAAGCAGGGCACTTAAAATCTTTCTCTTGTCCATACTGCAATGCATAAACCTGTTGGTTTGTTACTGTGCAGATTCTCAGTCTCCAAGTGATAAAAAAAATATGAAAATAATATAAAGTGGGGAAGAATAGACAAATATCACGATGTTTTGATGAATGGTGGTAATATGCAACAATCCTGGGAACAGAAGCTTTTAAGTTTTTGCATTGTCCAAAATTGTGAGTAAATGGTAACCACAGATTGGAGAATTTCAGTTACCAGGTGTGCACTCCACCTTTAAGGTCTGTGTTTTAAGTTATATCCATGCACTCAAGCAGAATGGTTATTTTGAGGGTGGATTGAAGTATTTAAGATACATAATTTCTACTTTTTATTATACAGTTGGGACTATTTGCTTGTTTTTCTAGTCACTGGTACTGATGGCTACAGAAAAAAACATCCATGTACTGTCAATCACTGCTGTTAATCATGAAGAATGAAAGGTCCACTGATTTAACAAAATCAAAGCCCCAAACTGAACCAAAAGAAGGTGTATTAAAAAAAAAAAAACCAAAATGCACAAATGCACATCCACACACAGGGTTCACTGTCATTGATAATAAAGAAGTCAACCAGCCTTAGAAAATTATTTTAATTTTTTATGAGTTTTCTGTAAAGCCATCCACAGCCGTGCTAGCTATCATGAAATTGCAAGGTTTAACAACTGGTGTGCTTAAGATATAAATCAGAAACTAATTGTCTGACATTAGAAAAAATGCATTTCCTCTTCTCCAACACTACCCAACAAAATAATATTTCTGTTTATTTTATATATAGCATGTTGGAATCTATGCAATGAGACTATATACATTTCTGAATACACTTTTGAGCTTGGTTTTGATACAACCAGTGAATTGGTATGCTTCTCCAATGACAGCTAGTCACAGGCACATTTTAATTCATATCAAACTGAACTTTTTCCAGGAGGCAGAAGATTTCCAGAGAAACTCCACAATCTACGGAAATTATTCTGTCTGTCCATATATTAATTTAATCACAGTCAGATCTCATATTATCTATACGATGCAAGAAATGAGTTGTGACCACTCAGAGTTTAAATAATTGGCAGAAATTTCAATGCAATTAATGTAAAGAAAGGAAACAGACTCACTGATGAGAAATTAAGGTCTGTAGATTATTAAGGGCTGACAGTAAACCCAAATGTCAGCCCCCACCCCCCTTCTTTTCTCCAACATAAACCACCAAACCCCATGCTTCTAATGCAGATTTGTTCTGCTCTGGCATATCTAATTTCTTAAACTGGGAAGACAAAGATGAATGATACCAAATAATGTAAGTGTACATTTTAAAAATCCAAATGCTATTTTAAATGCAAGTTTAAATGAGAACACTATGTGGTTAATATTTATCTAGCATCCTCTGTCTTTGAGGCACGTTTCATCATATAAGACTGTGCTGTAAAAGCAGTTCATGGGAATGATGTGTATGACTCCTTTTGCTAATGGGAGCTGGTTGCACAGAACAATCTAGCTGTTAGTGCTCTGAGGAGAAGGGAACATGAATAGCAGGGGCTTGGAGAGCAAAATAAAAAGAAAGCTGCTAAGGGCATTTGAAAATACACTTGCTATTCTTTTCCCTCCTAAGCATTGCTGCAGTAAACAACAGCTTCAAGACTCCTCTTTAAATAAGTGACACGAAAATGAAAAGAGCACGACTTTGTATCAACAGCCATTCAAAATGCATCCAGGATCCCAAACTAACCTTGGGGATAGGAAAGGCTTGCAGGGGGAGGGTACTGCTAGGATGGTTGATTGGGCTTGTTTCTTTCTTTTCTGGCCAGTTGTTTAAAGAAATTATCCCTGGTGGGAGCCCCAAAACCAGGGATGCTGTGTTTACCACAGGCAGAGTACTTAGGCCCAGATTTTAAAAATACAACTGCATAAAATTAGACTCCCAAATCGTTGTAAAGTGTTGAAGAAGTGCCCTGGTTTTCAAAAGAATCAAACATCCACAGTCTCTAGGTCAGGGTCCTGACCCAGGAAAGCAGATGAATATTCTCCCCAACCCCCTACCCCGAGGCAACGTGATTGCTCAAGCATTTAAGGCTGAAGTGCTTAAGTGCTCCCATAGGTAGGGGTTAGAGAACTTAAACATGAGGGAAGAATCGACTGGGCACCATCCACCCTTTCAGATCTTGGCCAGAGGGAAGTTTTTTCATTTGATCGGTTTTTTATCACTTTGCCTGAGTAGAATTTTCCCAACCAAGCTGTAGCAGCAAAGTGCTATTTAAACACATTGCAAACCTTGGTCCCAAACCATGCCAGGACAATTTCCTTTGGGAGGTGGGCTACAAATACACAATTTGTTGTAGGGTTGTGTACAACCCCTAAAGTTAAGACAAATGTACACCATGCTGGAGAGCAGCTTCTTTCAAAGGCTAAGCTAACAGCAAATTCTTCCTGATGATCAGTCAGGACTAGAAGGACCTGGGATATTAAAAAAGGCCAACAATCACTGCGTATCACATGGCCCTTTCCTAAATGCTGTGATGCAGATCCGTTAGTGGGTGAAAAGATGGCTCAAGGTACTGGACCATGACACAGAAAATGTGACTCAAGCCCCACTTCCAGAAGAAATAATTAGGACATTAGGCAAGTCTACGACTATTCACTTCTTAAATTGTAAAAGGGCAATGTACTTTTCTGCCTTTGGAGTGAAGGGAGACTAAAATCCATTAGTGATTGTGAGGTGCTCAGATACTAAATTCTTAAGTGCTGAGAAACATCAGGAGAGGAATTTCCCAAAGAGATGTTATTGAACAGGTCTGTGCATGCTTTTTGGTACTATCTGTCATAATGTATGTCTTTATTCCTGATGTTTTATTTATCATAAAGTATTAAAGGCTGGGTTTCTTTACTATAGAGGATTGACTTGAAGGAGCTCCATGGGGAAACAAAATGTTTTCCATGCTGTAAGACTAATGGGGGAAAAGAAGAACCTTATGTTGCCATTTGATTGAGACAATAAATAAATGCTTTCATTTTGGCACATACCATACCATCTAACTGCTATGTTCTTATGCCTGTTCAGTCTCATTAACTGCCTTGCTTTTCACCTATTGTGTTTTCTTTTCCTTCCTATCCTAAAACTTCCTATCAGTTTTACTAGATATTGAAAAAAAAAACAAAAACCAAAACCCACCCAACACAAAAAATACCTTCCAAAATCGTTGAGGTCATAACAAAAATATTTTCATGCTTCTCAAATTGAATGCCTCTGTAGGATGTCCCCATGACATCAACAGAAATGCCCTATTACTTTTTAATTGTCAAGTTCTGACTCTGTCTGTGAGTGACAGTAATAAGGACAAAAAATGGAGCCAGCTTGCAGACACCAGGATCAGCTTAAAGCTGAGGAAAGATGGGCATGAGTCAGGAAAAGGAATTTAAAAGTGACTTAATGGAAGGTGAATGTTCTTCATCTAAGTCTGTATCTAAATGTCACACTTAAGATCTCACAGAAAGATGATTTTTCTCTATTTTCTCTTTTCCTATGCATTTCTGTTCTTTCAGGCATGTAACTTTTGATCATACTCTGGCAATCAACACAAAACTAATGATTCTCTTAAGCCTTCGATCAGAGTAAGTGACAGAAGCTGCATTGCTTTCAGGTCTTTAATAACTTGGGTCCTGTTTCTCAGTATGACACCTTCCTTGGGCTGCCAGCTCTGCAGGGATCAGTGCCAACGAGCGAAGCATTCCCACCGATGACTTTGCAACCCAGCATCTCACTCTACAGCTGCATCATGCTGTATGTCCCATTACACAGCCTGGCTTCTCTTATGTTCATCAATGGTTGCTCCCTCTGGTCTTCTTTTGAGGCTCTTGTCTACAACAGAATATCTTAAATTTCTCACTCAGTACTCTGAAAAGGTATGGGGAACTTCCAGATCAAAAGACACCAAACATTGGGCTCTACTACCACCCTAAGCATAGCTCAGACTAAAATTTCAACGTGCTGTGGGTTTCATACAGTTTCTTTATACCCCACTTGATACTTGTTCTTTTTATCCAATACTTTGATACAGAATTAGCACTGAACTCTGATTTATTGCACTAAGTAACTCTTTTTTGTCTGCTCTTGGCTGGCATAGCAAACTACATGGGCTGGGCTCCTATGTTGTACTGGTATTGAAGGTACTTTAACTCACTTTTGCACCATTTGGATTCATATCTGATCCCAAAGATTGCTCATTTTATGATTTACATCAGCCTAATGAAAGCTCTCTATGGATAACTTAGCAGTTCAGAGCAATAGAGAATTCTTTTTGAATGTTTTGCAATACAACCATATCCCCTGCCCTCTCTAGCAAGCCCTGGGCATTTCTGAAGGTTAGCAGAGCTCCAGAGCTCTGCCAAATAGTATTTAAACTCATTTTTCTACTAAAACCAAATTCAGGTTATCATACAATAATAACAATTCATTATATCCCCCTATCAATCATCAAAAGACTTACAAAAATAAGGTTATAGCCCCTATATTAGTTAAAGCAAGAGATGCTCAATTAAAAAATTAAGAAACTCAGGCAAAGACACAGTTACTACTGTTTAATAAAATAGTTGAGGATTAGAGTTTTGAAGTAGTTTTATGGCAACTAAAAAGAGCAAAGGGTGAGGTCTAAAGATCTTAAAAGGTCTGGATTTTTTTCTTTCTCCTGATGTTTATAGCCCTTCTGTTTTATTTTTCAGAAACAAAAGCCTGTAAATTTTGCCTTCTCCTCCCCTGCTTTTTTATAGAAAGAAATTACATGAAATTAAATGGTTGTCCTTGGATCTGGTCTATTGCCCTTAAAAAAATGGGGGAAGGAATTTGATTTGAGGCATTTTGGCCAACATTTAGAATGGAACACAGAGCACTGTTCTGTTTCTGCCCTTTTCTCAGTTACCCACAAGACCTAAACCACATTCATGCAATTTGCTCAGCCCACAGCCTGAAATCAATGAGGTCTATGCAAGAAGAGAGCACCTGCCACATGCTGTTACTGTTTTTATTTATTTTCTATACTATTGGACCACACAGGAACTCTAACAACAAATATTGTCTGGAACACTGTGTAAACATCGACCAAAATGATGGCCCTGTCCCAAAGTGGTTACAAACTAAACAGAGGACAAGAGACCATAGATGGATAGAAACAGAGGGAGAATAAAGGAAATGGATGCTCAGTGACAGCAGTATTACCTCACTTACAGTCTAAGGGCTGTCAAAGCTTATGTAGACCTCATGGCAAAGAAGACTTTTAAGGAGATTCTAGAGAGCTACCAACAGAAATCTGAGAGTGTTTATGTGGGGTACTCTCAAGTATTACGGATACCACAGAGGAGAAAACAAGAATGGGCTTGCTTGGAGATGAACACGGGAGCATGATAATTCCAAACCAAGGGAGACAAACCATTTTAAGGTTTTAACAGCATTTAAACATGGCAGTTGTCTTCATTCCTGGCTGCCTTTAATAGTCACCCCCTTTTTTTGCCCTGACCAATCGTATTCACCCACATCTTCCTCCAAAAAGGAATGTAAGGACCACGCATGGCAGAGCTTGAAGTCTGCTCACACAGGGCAGTTCCTGCCTCCTGACAACGAGAGATGATAGGTGGAGTCCCAGGGGACCCTGGAAATGAAGACAGGCAGCTTATGTTGATGTGAGATGGGGAGGGGGGGTAGTGCAGTGCTGCCAAGAGAAAGGTGACATGTTCAAAGAGACAGGCCAGCAAAATAATCTTTGAAGCAAGAGCAGCCACATGCAGTATGATTAGGGCAAAGGCAAGCCTGCATGTGTCGAGGCCATAGAAAGGGAGGCTGCACCAATTCAGCTGCTAAATAATGTGAACTTAAGCAAGAATTTAGCTGCATGAAGAGTGAGAAAGATGATTTTAAAAGCTAGAAGATTTAGGACTTGGAGATGGGGTGGTATAAGCAGCTGAAAGGCTTTAGCTGTACAGAAGAGAAGTCAGAGCCGATGCTCCGACACAGCCGTGAGTGACAGACAGCATGGCACCCTGTGCACAAGCACAAGTGCAAGGAATGGCAGCAAGTAAGAAGTCGAGGCGTTTCCTCCTTCTCACCTCCTGTTCCACTTTTTCCTCTGCAGCTATTGAATACAGGCAACTACAGAGCAGATGCCTAGGATAAGCCAACAGTTCAGCAAATAATTTCAGTCCCATCAATAATTACTTTCTCGTGTGGCCCAGATCCTGTTCAATATACCCATAAGGTTGTGTCTCTCATCTAACTCAGGAAAAATATTAATTCTTTCCTCCATGCTCAGTAATAAACTGCACAGCCCTTGTGCAGTTTTCTGCTGTACTCATGGAATAAGATTACCAGCAAGATTAAGGCCTCTGGTTGTGAGAAGGGAGATTTCACAGGATTAAATGTTATCTAGTCTACTTCTGAAACAGAGAAAAAAATACAAGAAAGGACTACGAATTATATTACTGAAAATATCACAGACCATGGTGGTAGTAAAAGGGATAATGAAAGATCGAAATTTTAAATTATATTCATAAATAAAAAGCAACAGGGAAAAGTACTGCAGAGACTACAGTTGTCATCTGTTGCCAGAAGAGGGCACTCCCGTTTTTTTTTTTTTTTTTTAATGACTTGAGAGATTTAAATCAAGATTTCCCTTGGTAGCATTTCCCAGGCATAAATCAAGCACAAATGAATAACCTTTGATTTATCATTCCTAATGGAGATGTACATCATATTGGCGTGTCATCACATTTCAACATTGGCCATTATGATGCCAATCATATAGTAATTTTCTTCCGTGTCATAATCAGTGATGAAGATGTACGTTTCCATTCAGTACAATTAGATTTTCATGTTTCTTAATGGTAGCTGAGGGCATTAGGCAGAATACCTGCTTTTGCTCAAACTCTTTTGTACTCATATTTTTCTGAAATTGTATCCAAACCATTACCCAATCACCACTCTTCACTAGTTAAATGCCATCCCTGCTCATATGGGAAAAGGTGAGAAAGATTTAAACTATTATTCCAAGCTGCAGGGGAACAGCCATTAAAATCCTGGGTAACTACATGGTGTGGAAAAATACCTGGCCTTAAATATTTGAGTGTTTCTTAGTATAGTCCATGACATCAGCTTGCGCTTCTCACTAGTGACCCAACCCAGACAACGAACCGCAGCGAAGGTGCTCGGCTGGGTCCGATGTCCAGCTGGCCATGTCCAGCGGTATTGCCAGGAATAACGTCTCTGGGAAAACCCAAGCTACAGCGGCTGGCACTGAAACTGTTTTGTGAGCAGAGGCATCCTGCTGGTTGGTTGGATGAATGGATAGATGGACGGGCAAGATGTGTTCCTGTCATTTAGAACAACTCCTGGCTCTCCTGTAAGAGGCCAGTGTATGATGGGTTTGTACAAGCTAAACAAGACAAACAGAAGTCACAGCATTTTCAAAAGCACCCTGAACCTGTCTAAAAAAAAAAACCCATTATACATCTGTAGTGGATATTTTGCCAGTCAAACATTTTACTAAAAGAACGTCTTAGTTTTTGTCACGTTCGCTCTCTGCCCAGATGCAGAGGGTGACGCTTGATCTCGGGGCAGACCGATGCGCTGGGGCTGATGACGGGGAAACTGAGCGGCATCGCGCCGGCCTTGTCACTACACCGCGACATTCCCAAGCTCGCCAAGTGAGCAAGCCCAGCGCAGCCCACGAGAATGACGCCGTGCCTCGGAGCCAGGCGCTCCCGGTGCCCAGCGCAGAGCCCGGGCGGGCGGCCGCGGAGCGCTCGGATCAGCAGCATCCCCAGGGAGAGCTCCAATGTCAGCTGCTGCCGGCTGTGAGCGAAGGGAGCCCCGCTGCCCCGCACGCCCCGGGAATGGAACGGAGCGCAGGGAAGATGGCTTCGGCGGCTGCAGGGGCACTGCGGCAGGGGACGAGCACTCCCGGCGGCGCCGCCGGCAGGGGCAGGGATGAGGCGCCGCGGGGGCCGGAGTCGCGCCACCTCCGCCTGTCGCGCCACCTTTCCCCTCCCCTCGGCGCACTCGGCTCCCCCCAGGCCCTCCCGCGGGGGCGTTTGCTGCCGCCGGAGCTGCTTGGGGCGGAGGGATGAGCGCCTGGAGCCAGGGATGAGCGCCTGGAGCCAGGGATGGGCGCCGGGAGCCAGGGATGAGCGCCGGGAGCCAGGGATGGGCGCCGGGAGCCAGGGATGAGCGCCGGGAGCCAGGGATGGGCGCCGGGAGCCAGGGATGAGCGCCTGGAGCCAGGGATGAGCGCCTGGAGCCAGGGATGGGCGCCGGGAGCCAGGGATGAGCGCCGGGAGCCAGGGATGGGCGCCGGGAGCCAGGGATGAGCGCCTGGAGCCAGGGATGAGCGCCTGGAGCCAGGGATGGGCGCCGGGAGCCAGGGATGAGCGCCTGGAGCCAGGGATGAGCGCCTGGAGCCAGGGATGGGCGCCGGGAGCCAGGGATGAGCGCCGGGAGCCAGGGATGGGCGCCGGGCCGGGGCGCCCTCTTGCGGCCGTGGGCGGGGGCGCAGCAGCACCCGCAGCGCCGAGCCGCCGCTGCTCATTTCTCCTCCGAGTGAACGCTGAGCTGGCACCGTACCACAGGAATTGTGTTACAATCCTGACCGCGCACCTGGCTGAACATGAGCCAGCTGTGCCCAGGGGGCCAAGAAGGCCGAGGGCATCCCGGCCTGGATCAGCGATGGTGTGGGCAGCAGGAGCAGGGCAGGGATTGTTTCCCCGAACTCCGCACTGCTGAGGCCATACCTTGAGTCCCGTGTCCAACTCTGGCCCTCACTGCAAGAAAGGCATTGCAGTGCTGGAGTGTGTCCAGAGAAGAACAGAGCTGGAGAAAGGTCTGGGGCACAAATCTGAGGGAACTGTTTATCATGAGGATAAGGAAGCTCAGGGGAGATCTTGTCACTTCCTACAACTACCTGAAAGGAGGTTGTAGCCAGGTGGAGCTCAGCCTCTTCTCCCAAGTAACAAGAAGATAGAATGAGAGGACATTGCACCAGAAGGGTTTATGTTGGATATTAGGAAAAGTTTCCTCCCCTAAAAGCACAGTCAGCATTGAATAAGGAAGCCCAGGGAAGTGGTAGGATTATCACCCCTGGAAGCATTCAAAAAAACATGTAAATGTGGTGCTTAGTGAGATGTTTTCATGGTGGACCTGACAGTGTTAGGTTAATAGCTGTAACCAAGGGCCTTGGAGGTCTTCTCCAGCCTTAATGATTCTATGATTGGGTTGTCTCATCTCTCTTGTGTGTAAGACAACTTCTTTCTCAAAAAGGTTAAAGGCAAATAATTTTCTGGGATAAGAAAATTGATCAAAAAAAGAATCTCACCTTTAAATGGAAGCTGTGGAAAGACCAAGCAGCCCCTTCTGGTGCACAGCAAAGACAGTCCTTTCTCACCAGGCACCTAAGAACACACTGGCACTGTGAAGGCACCAAGTCTTTGTGCTAATAACAGCAATGTTCTAAGCATAGAAAGCCTGAATTCCTGTCAAAGAAATCAGTTTGCATTCCAGCAAAACAAAATGTGAGTTTCCTGCTAGGAATGGGAAAAGCTCCCAATTATGCTGCTGTCAGGCAAGTCTGGAGGTTTTACCTAGGTACAAAGTCAGAGAACTGCTTTCTTCCCAGGTATAGCAGAACTAAACTGTAAACCCATGTTGAACTGAGAAGTTACTGGTTTGTGACCGAGTTTAAGTTTCTGTTTCGAAATGCACTTGTTGACATGATTCAATATGGTTTTTAAATGTATGTATTGATGTTGATATGGTAAACATCTCAACCTTTTCTACCTTTCTGTCCATAAGCTGTGCAGGTTTGTAGCCTGCCCTCACAGCAGACCAACCCAGGCACCCCAGCTGTAAATCCACCTACCCGAGTCAGATGAGAACTGATGCCCATGTGCTGTGGCTGGCTCCAGAGTCACATTGGACCTATTTGTGGATGAAAGAAGCTTTATTTAGTGAGCTTAAAAATGTGCTCAATTTCAAACTGAATCACAGCAATGTCTAAAAGTCCTGATAGTAATTCCATTTCATTTCCTAGTAAAAAATGTTCTAAAAAAACAGAATGCCTTATGATGGTACATATAAACCAGAAAATGTACTCAATAACCAAAAACCCAGTCCTCATTGAGGATGATTTGGGCAAATAATTATTTTAGGATAAAGCTTGGGAAGAAATAAAAAGTACCTTTCTCTCAAAGAACAGACAACAAATGAAAATTAATGCTGCCTACATGAGGCCATGTTGGTTCCCCTTTTGAAGATGGAACCTTTATCCACTTGTATGGGGGTGAGTTAGGGATAACTCCACTGAAATGAGTAGTCAAAACAGTGCAGAAGCAGACTGAGGAAAAAATGTCTACTTGAGCGTTACTAATGGGTGGCAGTAGCTGGCATATGTTACTCTTAGCTTCCTATTTTCACTTTCAAATTTGTCAGTAGTGTCCTGGTTAAAATTGTACAGTTTCTATATCTGAGGTTTGGATTAAGTTAAAATTATTAGGATTAGAAATTGTGCAAAACCAGAACCTCAGACCTGATCCTCTTTGAATTTCTATGGAAAGGAGTTTGGATTTAAATCCCCAGATGTGAACCTACCTGCATGTTTAATTCTGGGTCAGTAGGAGTCTGAATTCCTCATCTGGTTTTGTGTGGGTGTAATCCTGCAGGAACATTTGATTGTGGGATTTTGTGGGGTTTATGAATGAAAGTGAAAGAGACATTTCATGACGTGATGAGACTAGTTGCCTATTCAAAGATATGAGGAAATAAAAGACAATTACTGCACTAATTTTTATAATTTGTTGGGAATACAAGACACAGGAGGAAAAGTGGAATAAGGTTTCTGTAAAGTCAGCACAATGGAACTTCACTTTTGGTTTGTTTCAGTCATTATTATAAAAATTATGATTAATATTGAAATCGAAAGTCAGAGTTTTGAGGGTCAACTGCTTTAGTTGTCACCGTTGAAATGTAAACAAAATATCAGCATAAATTACTTTCAATTCTGTTACTTTACGCAAGTCCAGAATTTGGCCTACTATGGAATGGTGCATTTAATTCAGCTGGAGAAGATAAAAAGTCCAGGCTCTTTAATTTGTTTACCCTGGAGAAAGCATCTGGTCTGCTGACCTAGGAGGAGTATTCTGGCACAAAAGTATTATTTTGTGTAAGATATAGTTACTATGCTTAGCATGTCAGCTGGTCCTAAATTACTAAACCCTTATTCAGCTTTTCCTTTATGCATGTAGAATTGCTTTTTCAAGAAGTGAAGTTGGAGATTGCTTAGTCGATACTGTAATTAATTTGTGTGATTCTGCAAGAACATCTCTGCTGTGTGGTGGGTAAAATTATTGTGCATTCTCTTTTTCTTTTTCACAATTTTGGAAATGTGCATTTTCTTCTTGGTAGAATAAAGCACATCTAGAAGCATTCCTTTCCCTCACTGCATCCCATCACTGACTAAAAACACTGCCATTATCCTGGAGCAGGAAGAATATTGAGTTGGATCAGCCATATCACTGCCTGTGTGTGTCTGTGAGATAAGGACACAGTATTCAGCCTTTGAAAAGATGTTCTTCCAAGTAGCTTCTGTCTGTGTCTCTGTGCCTTTCATTTACTAACTCTCACATGTGACACGTATGTCTGAAAGCCAATATGCTGCATTAGGGCTCAATCCCACACCACTGACGTCAGGGAGAGTTTTATCAATTACTTTAATGAGCATAGGATTAGGCCTTTGTGATTACACAAAGAACCAATTATTGGATTTTTCTATGAACCTACATTAAAACCTCCTTACAAATGTGACTTGCAGGGTGGGAATCAGAGAAAACATTGTTTTTCTGTTTCAGATTAAGTTTTACTTCAGTACTAAGCATATAGTACTTAGGTTTGAAATTCAGTGCATCAGCAGAAACAGACATATTTTGCCTTCTACTCCATCTCCCAGTAATAAGCCATTGCATGGTTTGATCTCTTCTTAGGCATGTCTTGCCCAAGGATCCAGTATTTTCAGTCTCTATATTAAAAAAAAGACTTCTAGCATCTTGTAGAGTGAGACACTCTCCCCAAGATATCTTGTTTGATCTTTCCATCATTCCACTGTCAAACAAGAAAGCAAACAATTTTTAAAAAACAATAACCAAAAACCCAAACAAACAAATAAAACCCCAAACCAAAAGATGAACCAAATCTAAGCTAGACAAAGACCTGACCCTGTGATTTATTGGTCTTGCTTTTATTCACAGTCTTGCAAGTATGCCTGCTGTGCTGTAATGACCTGGCCTACATTTTGCCCAACACAACGCTGCAGATCTTTTTATTTTTGTTTTGTTCCTAATCACTATTTATTATGATCAATTATTATCAATCACTTCTTGTACAACCCCAAAGAGAACAAGCACATCCTCCAGGCCTCATGATCTTTCATATCTGAAGCTCAAAGAGTACCTAACTTCATTTTATCTTTCTGAAATCCATTAATTCACAGTGCAAGTGAATATAATTTTCATGTAACTATAGTCTCGGCATCAGTAATTTAGGCTTAAAATCAGAAACACTGAAAGTGAACAGCTGCCTCTGAGGCACAGCTTGTGATGGAGTTGATGCACAGCTAATGTTTTATCTGTTACTCCACCATAAATTCACCCTGGCATTTCACTATGTTCTTGCACATCCACATAAAAAGATGGTTATAATGATCATTACTTTTGTCTTGTCTTTGGAAGTGCTCCTCACAAAGTAGACCGAAGCTCCATCATGTTTTCTTGGAATAAAAGTTTATAGTATTATTATGCTGGAGTGATTAGAACTGAACCTTCCTGAGGCAGGCTATTTTTTATTTATTGTCATGATAAGAAAATACTATTTACAAGTTATAAAAATCACTAAAAGATGCAGTAACAGAATCTTACTGTTTCCTAGGGCATCCATTCTGTGCTTGATGGGGAACATATAGATCTTGTTTTAAGCTGAGGAAACGTTAAATAAAAAGGACTTTGTATTTGGGGTCATTAGGATTCAGTGCAAAGCTGCAGAGTAATCTCATGAAAGTAGTGGCATGATCTAGGGGAGAGACACTGGCTTAGGAATCAGGAAGCTTGTGTTTCATTCCTAGCTATCTATCTTGCTCAGTAGTTCTAGCCTCTTCATCTCAGCTGTTAGTAATGCCATTTTTCATTTGTTGTCTGTCTTCACTATGTAAACTGTAAAATTGTTGTGACTGGCATTATTCTTTGGTGGGCATTTTAAAGGCGCTTAGTGCAGTGGAGCTCTGTGGAGTAGATCAGGCATTTTTAGATCTGTTCTACCACAAAAATAAAAGAGCCTCCTCTTTAACTGGACAAAAGGAACGACATGATGATGTCAGAAAAATACAAGAAGGAAACTCATACCTGAATTTGTGATACAAATCTTCAATAGAGCAAAGTTTTCTTTATTAAACTAGGTGTTTCTAATGGAGAAAATAGACAGAAATTATTCATGAAGTGAATGAAGCCAATTTATCATAGCTCAGAATATCCATAAGTCTATTTGTGTTTTTCTCTAGCTGCTGAAATATGTTACCTAGGTTTACACCTGTTGTTCATCTATGGGTTAATGAGATATTAGCCCAAATGGAAAATAAGCCCAAATAATTTGTTTTGGCTGCAAGAGATCAGACAGGATTCCTGATACTACCTCAACTCAGTTCTTTTCTCCAGCAAGCCACCAGCCCCTCTGGTGTCAGTATGCTGTCCTTCACAAACAAAATCTGGTGCCCTGAAACACCTCAAGCTGCTATTGAAGAATTGCTTTTGTATTTATTTTCCAAAAGTAGTTTCATGTATCAAATAGTTCTGATCACATACAAAATTGAGGCAGAAATGTAGCTGAAGGTGATATACTTGGGACTGTAACTATTCAAATGAAAGCATTCTTCATTGTTTTGATACTGATACCTCTAGATTTATGTTGACAATTTCAAAATATCTTAGCTGAAGAACTTGTTCTACTGACAAACAAGTAGAGTTACTTGTATCCTTCTGTGCTTTAGTGATTTCTTTTTCCTTCTCTTTAATTTTCAACTGTTTGTTTGTTTGCTTTCTTTTTCCTTTGGTTATCTGAGTTTATTTTTTTTTTGTATTCTTGCAATTTCCCTCATAACATCAATTTGTGCATTTATAAATTTTAGCATTAATCTCTGGTCTTGAGATATCCTTGTTTTCCAGAAGGAGGGCTAGATCTACTTGTGCTTTTAGCTACTTTGTGCTGTTCAGCTGATGCAAAGCATCAACAAAGCCATCTTAATCAGTTAAGCCTGATTTATGATAATGAGAACTTGGCCTCTGTGCTTCTTTTTTTGTTTCCCTTCTTTTCTAGTATTCTTTTTTCCTGTTTTTCTTGAGATTATTCCCTCATTCTTCTATAGAACATAGCCAAGTGATTAAAGAGTATTCATGAGTTTGAAATAATTTCTACAGTTAATCAATAATGTATTCAATTAATATTTCTTTTCATTACTCAAACATCCCAATTACTACTGTATTCTTTTCTCTAAGGTTCTCTTGTCATTTGCCACAAATTATTTTCTTACCTTCTTTCACAAAAATCTTCTTACTCTTTAAAACCACTAATGTAGAAGCAAAAGCTATCCCAATAATCATAATCCCAGTAAGTCAATATAGATACTCTATTTGCCAAATTAACAACTGATTTCTTGTTCTCTGCAGTATGAAAATACAGCAGAAATTTTTGCTTCCCATTTAAAAGCCAGTGCTAGCTAAATCCAGATCTTCAGAGCCCAGAGAGCTCACACAAAATCTTGGAGATGCCTGAACTTGGTCTCAGATTTTGGTCAGTGAGTTCCTGACGGGGTGAGTGTCTGTGTGTGTGTTCTGTGGGCACCCAAGCCACGAGGCACTCTCAAAGTCCCACTGGAGGCCAGGCAGTGCACCTCTGGTGGAGATGCCACCAGCAGCAGTCGATGCCACCTCAGTGATGCCTTCATTCCCAGCCCACAGAGCATTTAACCAACACCTGGGATACCTCCATGCAGTACTCTTTGGGGATCTCAAGCACCGCAAGGACTATGTAAGAATACTGATGTGCAGAGCATGTTGGGATCAAAGAGAAGGGATTATCTTCTTCAAAAGGCTCTCAGGCTTCAGAACAATTATACAGAAACACTGATGGCAGTAAAAGCCTAATGGATTGAATACATAAATGAGAGACCGCAACATGAGCTTCTAGGTCTGCTCCACTGCATACTTTTTATATTAGATTTTCAGCAGAGCAAGGAAAACTAAATCTTCCCTCTTCAGCCAAGCACTCCAACCTTTCATTATATTACTATATACTCTTATTCTACAGTTATACTCAGCCCCTGAGAGGTGGAATACCTTCAAAAGGCATGTTAAAAATGGTTCTTTTCTAAACCTGGAAAAACACACGATCTTATTAGAGAAGTTTTCCTGTGCAAACCATAGGATTCAGCATACATCTAGTGAATCTAGCCTTAATTCTCTTAATTTTCAGTGGTACTTGGTTTTAAGAACCACCAAATTTAAAGAAAAAAGGAACCTAGCTCTAGACTATTCTGTGGGTATAGGAACATCAAGAAGGAATCACCTTCACAGATCATGAAGACTACTGGTGTTCTTATCTTGGGACCAGTACAATGAATATTAGTGGTTCCTGAATTATTACTTCAAGGATGTTTTCCTTAGTGGGCAATGTTGGATTCAGTAAAAATTTGTTTCCTGGTGACTTTTTGAAAATAGGAGTATTTTCCAAAGTGCACTGATAAACATTCTTCTTTGTATGGATAATACATGCCATTATAGGGACAATAATTCCATTATACTTATTTTTCTCCAACGCCATCAGCTCTGATACCTTTTTTCAGATACAGTTTATCAACCTCTTTATTCCAAGCCAGTGATCTATATCTGGAGCTATCTGAATGTTTCATTTTATATTGTTTCTTTCTCATCATGACTCATAAAAATCACTATTACCATTTCTTTCATTATCCACCTATGCTGCGCAGCTTCCACCCAGGATTTTGATGTACAGTGCAACCTTTTCTCATTTTTTTCTCTTTGTCCTTTCTGCACAGATTGCATCCATCAATATTAACATTTCAGGTCTCTGATTTATCTCATTACAGTTCTACATTACCAGCTAAGCCATAATTTCCTTCCTGTAATGTCACTTGAAGCTCATTTCCTATACACTCTGCATGTGTATATAGACAATTATGGGGTTTATTGCTTCCTTCCTACTGGCTTTGGATTTTCTCCTTTGTCTTCATCTTCCAGCATTCAATATTTATAGAAAAAGCTCTACACTGAGTTGTAACATCTCAATCTATGTTCACAGCTGCCTGAAATAGCATGGCAGCACTAGTGTCCTGTGTTTTCTTGTTCACAGCTTGATGTTTTTAAATATGAATTGAACTGCCCACCCTTTCCACAAATACCAGGATGTGGCCATGCTTCCAGTCCCACTGGAGTCCTGTATGTGAATGAAAACTATGGCTCACCAGTTTAAGGCTCACTCATTTTGCAAAGCAGGAACAAGGGGGTTTGCACTGACTTTGCACTGATGGTTTGTCAGCAGAAATTCCTTATAAACAGTAACTTCACAGTGGTTTGAAAGGAAACAGGTTGCAAGAGGGACTCCTTTTACCCAGGACAGCAAACCTTTCACAAACCTCATGCCCCACTGAGGCTTTCCGTGAGAAAATCACTCTGAGCACCTTATGACTAGAAGGGCAAATGCAGCTGGACACCAGCTGGAGGCAGTGCCTAAGGGAATGAACAGCCTGGAGGCCTGGCATGGATGGACACACACAAGAGACCAGGCTATACTGGGGGACTCCATTTCTCTCCTACCTGGAGGCAATTCCAGCCATGCAGCTGGAGTAACACATGTGCCCAGGCTGCTCTGACAAGGATGGCCTTTTAAACCTTGGCTTTATACTTTGTCTTTGTAAAACTTGGGGCCTTCACATAGTCCCCATCTTCAGCTGAACTGGCCCCTGCAAACTGCACTGCCGTAGCTCCACTCAGCTAAAATAGAAGCTGAAAACTCTTGCAGACCCGCTATTTTCCAAAAGTGGAGGTGCTTGTATGCATTTCTTTGTCCGCTGGAGGGCAACATTGGCTTAAAAAAAGAGAAAAGTTTCTCCTGGTTACACGGTGAGTGAGGTGACAGACACACAGAGAAAACACGTAAGAAATTCCCAGGATGCTGCTTAACGAGCAGAAAAAATAAAATGTTTATTGCAATGCTAAAGAGTTATCTCAGACTGCAACGGAAATCAGTAACTATGGAATGGAGATAACAGGTGAAAAAAAAGTTTGTAGAAACGTTTGTTCTCTCTCTAGAAATTCATTCACAGAGGGATTTAAATGTGCTTTATTAATCTGAAGCAGGGCATTAGTTCTGTTGTCCTCAATCAGACTAGACCTTATACAGACAGCATTTTAGATATATAGTATTAAAACTTTGCTGAAGGCCAAGGACTCAGAAATGGTTCCATCCCTGAGACAAGTCATTCAAATCAAATGTAGATGGGCTGCTACTATTCTTGGGAGGACCAAGAGGGGAAGGAGGGATATGTGGCGGGCCCTGAAGAAGTAGACTCTCAGGATAGCAATCTTAAAAATGGAAAAGAGAGACTGTAGCAAATCTGGTGGCAGGGAGAGCTAAGTAAGAGTTTCTTGCTAAGAAGAAATTTGCAGGGTGTGATTAGAGCCAGTAGTGGTCAAGGGTCCTCCTTGGATTGATGCAACAGCTAGCACAGAAGGGAATTTCTTCTGCTTTTGTCTGTCACTTTTTCTTATCTTTTATCCCTGCTGAGGGAGACGGCTTCTCTCGTTTATTATCTCTGCTGGCACAGTAGGATTGTCATCCCTCTCCCTCCTGCCGGTGATGTAATGGTGTCCCCAGAGAGCCGTGCCTGCAGGCAGCAGTGCGAGCCTGCTGAGCCTCTCCCGGTCGGGCTCTGCGCTCCGGGGCTGCAAACTGTGCTGCTGCCCACTCGGTACCTGCTGCAGACATTCCTGCTGCGGCCCAAAGGGGAAACAACAGGCTGCACGCCCACTTAGTAGCTGCATGCTGGTAAATGAATTGCTGTTAGAAGTACCTGAAGACTTTTGCTAACAATAGCATGGCTTGTCAGAGCTTTATAATATGGTTTCATAATTGGATTTGAAAAAGAGGCCAGCCTCACACTGTGCTCTGTGGGGAGCATCCCTTTGTGCTAGTCTGGGCTGCTGAAGAGGAGTGGGATGTGTGTGCACACTGGTTCAGGCGGCATTGGTTAGATGAGCAGCAGTTGTGCCTCACCTGCAGCCTCACCGATCCTGCTGCAGGGCTGCAGTGGCTGTGACGAGCGCTGCTCAGGAGCCCAGAGACAAGGTGAGCATGTCAAGTCTTACATACCCTGTGTAAAATCCATACTTGGCCTCTGCCTCCCTGTGCCTCATCGCACACTGATTCTCTTGCCTGCTACAACCTGCAAGGCTCAGAGCTGCTCAGAGCCTTCCCAGAGGTGCTGTGCTTGCTCTGCAAGGGCTGTGCATGCAGGGGCCTGCTGCTGCCTCCTGACTGCTGCCTCCCTGCTGCACAGCCCTGTGCATGCCCCATCTGCAGTGCTGCATTGTCACACACCTCAAACTCCCCCCTGCATAGCCCCTGGCACTCAGGAATGGCAATATTTGGGGTAGGGTGAACCTATAAACATTTCTGAGTGTGATGCTGGCTTAGCTGCTAAGATAACATTCCCATTCACTTTGTCTAAAGAGCCCCTAATATCAGAAGTGCCCAAACCTTTCAAATCTGTAAAAGCCACTGTCTTTCCTTAAGAATATCTAGCCATGTATCCTTTCACAGACAGCTCAGAAATTCTGTTTTGGCAAGTGTTTTGCACAGTCAAAGCATGCCTTGTCCCATGTAGAAACCAGAAAAGGCCCCCAAAATAATACAAATAGTTTTTTCAAAATCTGACTATATCCTGTATCAACTCTTTACTCCATCTGTACTCCCTTGCATTCTTTATCTTTCATTTTGCAGACTGGAAAATGTAGAAGTATATACCTTAAAGCTAAAAGCTCATGCCAACATGCCAACTCATGCCAAAGTTGCCAACTGATGAGGAAAGGTCAATGCACAAATCTAACAACTACTCTGCTGGTTTTGGCTGTTCTGGAAAAGCAAAGTGAGTAAATTGCTCCATTCTGCCAAGAGAGGTGTCAGGACACAAGTCTGGGGACTCTAACATCCAGGAGTAGCATATTTGATAAGAAAATGTAGCAAAGAAACTGCTTTTGGGACAAACAGATTTGGTACTTGAAAAGCTGAGTTCCCATTTGCTTGCCTGTTAGCAATTCACAACCTGTGTAGGATTCTGAATGCTAAGTACATGCTTATCATCTCAGGACTGCCAGCAAGATCCTCAGTCAGTAAACACATCTGAATGCAGACTGTCAGGACAGATCTCCCCAGGGCAGAAAGCTCGTGGGAGGTTGCTGCTTGCTACAGGTGCCCACAGCCCTATGCTCTGCAGAAATGTCCTTGAAAGGGACATCCTCAAAAGCAGGTTTAGCTTCTTCCATTGCCACCGGGGACTGAAGGTGCAAATGGTGCTGCCACAGAAGTGTGACTGCTGTTGCACTTCATTAAAAGCCCAGAGTCTGAGCAGCCATTAACCCTGTTTTTAAAGGAACCCTGAGAAAAATAACATTGGCTCTGAGGTTTTTTTTAAAAGGAAGGAGTAGAGCAACCCAAAGAGTTCCCCATGCTTGTAAGCAATGTGGGTGTAGCACAACATATGCAGCTGATTTATGTTATCTGCTGCCAAACTGTGGCTAATATTGAGCATTTCCAGAGTATAATTTACGGGTCATTTATGGTCAGGCTGTTTAACAGCCTATCCATAATGTTTGATCATGTCATTACTGCTTAGAGAGACTACTGCACAGAGATTTTGCTTCTGGAGCCAATACACTGGGCTCTTCAGATTTGCATGCATAATAATTCTCTGGGCTAATATCTGCCAACATACATTTATTCCAATAATACTGTCTGTTTACTGTTCTACAGTTCCGCAGCAATACAAAGATTGATTGACCTGTTCAACTACTGTGGTGATTTTCTCAAAAATCAGAAGCTTAAAAACATAAATGTTATCATAAACAGGGCCAGGATCCTTAGTTAATAGTAGACTACTGCGAAATAGCACCCTAATTTATTATACTTCTCAATTTCTTCTTACTCATACTCTTTTACTTATGGCTGAAGTAAAATAGTACCGTCTGAAATCTGCTCTTTTGCTCCCCTCAAAGGCCAGTGTACATCACATAGTGCAAGTGCCCAAGAAGAGTTCCCAAGCTAACTGAAAATAAGTCCCAGGGCTGTCAGGGCCAGGATTCATGTGGGAAGGAGGGAGCAGCTGGTGAGAAGCTCCCTCCACGTCCCTCTTCCTCCCCACTTCCATCATCACTCTTCTCTCCAGCATAACCTTTTTGCTATCTGCCTTGGCTGTGGCAAAGCTTTGTAGTTTCATTCAAGGGAGCTCAGGGGGACAGAAACCAGTGAAGCCAGAAGTGGGGGCAGCACCTATGGCAACCAAAGTGACAGCTGCCGTGGCCTTTCATGTCACGGTTTTACAGAGGGGGAAACATCTCATAAAAGATAACCATGTATGTATATGTCCAGAAGGTTTGGGGGTATTTGTGCTCCAGGCAAGATATTCTCATCTTCTTTAATAACAGATGAAAACAGAATGAATTTACAGAAGCTGTAATAACAAACAAAGTCATCTCATGCTTTGCTCTGGTGCCAAAATGTGAGATAAGGCCAGTAAGGGCTAGAAACACACCCCTGTTCCTGAAGAAAGTCAGTTTCAATTAACACTGGTTCTTACTTCAGATCTGCACAGATGTCTCATGAAATCATATGAAGTTCCTTTAAAAAGTAGAACTTATGCTCCATGTGATCAAAAAAGTAATTTAAAATTGCTATGTGTACTCTGGGATGAATTCCTTAATTTTCCATTTGAAACTCTGTCCAGTTCAGATATGGTGGATGCATGACACAGAACAAAACCTTTTTCATTTTTAGTTTTCCCTGGAAAAATGACAAGGTTTTTTAAGAGAACACAGAGCTTTTTTTTTTGTATTAAATTTACACGGAACGAATCTGTTTGCCATAATGCCTACTTTCTTTTTAGTATCATTTATTACACAGTGGGACAACAATGACTGAAGTGTCCCCTGCCTCAGGCAGATATTGACAAGGCATATATCTGCTGAAGCCAAGCAAAGATTGATCCTTAAAAGTCCTCACTAATATAAACACTAGTACTATGTGCAATATAATCAATTACTGTACTTAAAACTAGACTCAAACATTTTATCAAATACCACACTGGAGGTCTCTTTAGCAGTTTTGTCTGTAAGCCTCAGTTTCTAAGTGTACCTTTGTCTAGGTGGTGCATTTAAACATTTTTTTCCTTTTAACCAGTTGTTAGGTATTCAAGGCAAAAGTTATTGAGAGGATAAACTGATTGTATCTCTCATAATATCCTGTGGCTGTCACAATGCTGAGCCAGAGGGCTTGGAATCAATTCTGCACAATAGACCACTGTATGCCTGACACCCATAGTAGGGGTACCTAAGTGGGGATATCATATAGATTGAAATATTTTTACATTTCCAAGTGCACTGTCTTTTACAGATAATTTAACATTGGCATTTCATCCCCAAGGTTATGTGCAGGCAGAGGGAAATCTTCGTGGGCAGCAAGGTACTGTGTGCCCTCCAAGGCTTTCCCATTTACTTACCTTTTGTTTGACCCTTTTCTTTATGACTGAAATGAAACAAATTCATTTGTGAGAGTCAAAAAACATAGGTGAAGGAACCAGGTTTTTGAAGAAGCATACATTTCAAACATACATTTCTCCAGCAGCATCAGAGGAAAAGTTAAACATAAAAGCTGACTTCTTTTTCTGAAGCTTCATTTTGCTGTGAAAGCCTCTATTTAAAAAGTCAGTGCTAGGCTACATTCATGGAGCAGGGAAGAGAGATTGAACATACTGTCTTCTGCTCCTTCTAACAGTTTATTTTTCTGTGATATAGTGATGGTTTTTCAGAAGGGTGATGGATTTTCAGAAGGTTTCTAGCTGCTCCTGCACTCCCCTCTGTCTGAGCCTAGTGTCTTTCTTGGAGGCACCCCAACTATTCACCAAGTGGCCTTTCAGGCCCCACAATCTCACTGCAACCCTGGCTCTTTTGTGAGCAACACAACCCTTCCCAAGCACCATGGGGATGTCGCTGAATCTCCACCCCATTCAGCATGCCATCTCTCCCATGGCCTGAGGGGCAGGATAACAAACCTCATGTATTTTGAAGCATGGTTATTATCTGATCTTTACAATACACCTTTTAAAATGCAACAGAAGACCTAAAATCTATAGGACAAAATCAGGAGTTTCCCTGATGTTTGCTTTCCCAGGCAAGCAGGCTGTTGAATCTCCTTCTCAACAGTGGCTTTAGTGGAGCAATGACTGTGATGGATTATTACAGAGTAATGGGATTGTACTGCCCCTGCAGAGAGCTCCATCTCACCTTTGCTGCTGATTTGGAACAAGTGAAACATGATTTTCCTGGGCTGTAGCTCACTCAGCATGAAATCACCCTATAAGTTCAACAAGCAACAGCAGCAAGACTTTCTGCACCCTCATCAAATTCTGGTTCTTCACTGTCCGACAGCTTCTCCATGCAGAATACAGTTAGTATTTTTTGGAACTAAGTTTATGAATTTAAGCACACTTACAAAATACATTCACATACAAAACAAAACCCACAACACTGACCTATGCCAACTTATGATGCCTACTTTGTACAAAGCAAACCCCAAAAAGTTGATGCTTTCCTCTTTGTCTCATTATTTATCTATGTAAATGTTTAGTTAGAGTAAAAATGTTTCATTAGAACAAACATAACAAAAATTAATTAAATACAGTTTGGGGAAATACACTGGTGTTTATCACTACTAAGAGTTTTCTGGATACTGTGTGGGGAGTTTGTATGAAATTACCATTATCCTCCTGTCCTGAGATTAAAATTTTGAGTAACTTATTTTTTGGATCCCAGAGGAATGAAGGACACTCAGGCAGAAGTAGTCATGAAGCAGAGTGATTCTATTCCCTCCATGAGGAATACACTCAACTTCAAAATGATTGTTAATATTTTGTATTTCAGAGGTTTGTATTTCCCTCCCAAATTAGATCATTACTAGATTTAACAACAACACAAATATCTTTTCTTAAATGTTCAGCTGTCATTGCAGCAACTTTTTAAAAAATTGGCACTTAGTCATCAGTTGAATTCAGTTAGCAATATTAATTGGAAGTGTCACTGATTTTTCTCACTTACACAGTCAAATGACTGGAGTGAAAAAAACACCTAGGAGGCATTGCAAGACTGAAGGTGCCGTTTCCGATCAGAAATGATGGAAACAACATTGGGATTTGAGTTTCACTTGGCAAATGTTTGATGTACACAACTGTCTTGCTCAAAGCAAGGCATCAAAAAGAAATAGTGGTGATAACTAAAGCAAAATACCTTCTGCAAATGCTTGTGCCAAATTTTTTCACTGACTCTCAGAGATGGTCTACCAAGGGTACAGGGTGAGCCAGTCTTGGTTTGAAGGCTCCAGTTGTCTGTGGGAGTCAACTACAGGATGCAGAGCAGAACACGGAATGAGTTCCCTTGAAGTGGCGAGGGCTGCGTGATGCCAAGCACACCCTCCTGCTCTGCCAGCGTGAGAGATCCCCTTCCCCGCACCAGGCTGGCTCCCCTCCGCTCCCGCTGGCCGCTGCTCCAGTCGAGGCAGCGCACCCTCGGCTGATGACAGCCGTAAGTCTCCATGAGTGCAGAGATGCTGGAAAAAAAGGTAGCAATGAATAAATGCCTGAAGTCCAGGGGAACACAAACACTGCGCTTTCCTCACAATAACTGCCCTGGCTGTTCCTGATGGGTGCCAGGCTGCCAGTTCTGCAGAGCAGCCTGGCCAGAGCCCTGCCTCAGGGCAATGGGCACACAGCCCTGACACAGGCCATTTCCTAAACCCTCCGTGTCTGCCCTGCTGCTCTGGTGCCCTGTGAGTGGGCTCAGGGTAAGCACAGGCAGCAATGCCTCTGTCTTCTGCCCAAAGAGGTGGGGAGGAGGCCCTGCTTGATGGGGACAGCCAGTGCCAGTGCTCCCTGCCTACAGGGCTGGGGTTTTTAAAATCAGAGACAGGGAAGGCAAAGCAGGGGTCTAAACAAAAGTGTTCACTCTCTGTCCGGAGAGTCCAGAATTAATTTAAGGCAATAAACATGGCCACAGAAGTTGCAATTTCTGAATATGGTTTTTTAAAATATTCATGGCTCTGTTCACAATGTATTAATGCACCCACAGATCTTGAGTGGTACCAAAACAGGATTTTACTTTGCTTGTCATGTTGATGCAGACATGCAAGCAGATAAAAAGCAAAAGGAGACTAAGTTATCAGTAGATGACCAGTTCTGTTTATCTTTGTCTGTTAGTCAGAATTACAGGGAAATACCTTGTATTTAGAATATTTTCACTACTTTTAGTTAGCAGAAAACAAAAGTAGGAGACTTCAACTGCTTTGAAAGGCAAAAGACAAGCCTTTAAGCTGTATTTGCCAGGAAACTGTGTTGCCTGCTTTGAAATTATATACTCCTCCACTGTTTCCTTAATTTTAGTCATAACATTAAGAAACATTTTCCCCAGATCTTGTTAAATATATATCAGTAAGTCCCTGCACATATTTGAAAAGCTTATTGGAAGATTAAATTTACATTACTTCAGTCTCACTGTACTTATATCTCTCCTACTCCACTCCTAACATTGGGTGCACATTGTATTCCTCAGGAATTTATTTCCTTAAGGCTCAGGCAGTACACACAGGACAATAATTCCTTCAGCAAGTGCTGGGCTAAGGGTAGATGTCCTGTGCAAATGCCCAGTTGCACTGGGCTGCAAAGTCCCTGTACTAGAGGAATTGCAGTCACTTAGTTTAGCTTGAGCCATTCAAGCAAGCGTATGCTGAATCCCTGTACTATGGTGGCCCGTGCTCTGACCCAGCAGCTTTGTCTCTGCTGAGCTGCAGAAACAGATCCCATCCCATAGAATCAATGGTTAAAGTCCCAGCAGAGGATTTTCAGGAAAAGCCATCCCTACCCTGTTTATTTATAGCACAACTACTTCCACTGACCACCTGTAGCCAGGTGAGTGAGAGCAGAACCCAACTCTTTAACAGCTTTTGTTACCATCAGCAAAGCAAGTAAACAAGAAGTGTTTTCTTGTAAACAAGAGTTGCCAAATCACTTTTCCTATCTTAATGTCACCCTAGATTAATTAAATTAGAACTACCCCTCTTCTACTGAAACTCCAAAAGACAAAATGTATTTAATTTGTTTCTGCTCTGTTGACTGCAAAGGAAGGAAAAACTTCAAGAGAGTTAAATACAACGTATAGAGCAGTGACCCATTGTTCTGATAGATCTGTGTCATGTTTATAAACAGGTTAAAATAGCACATGCATTATAGAAATAGAATGTACAAAATAAGTCAACTTGTATGTTCGACTGTCTCTACCCTTTGAAAATATTGCTAGTGGGTTTTTTGGAGTGTTTTTCTTCATTTACCTTCATTTGGTTCTGTTTTACAAATTTAGTCCTTGAAAGTTTGACAACTGTGGGAAACCTATGAAAGGCCATACTGAACTACCCAGGAGGCTGGAGGACAAAAAAGAAAGGAAAAGCTTCCAAGGTATATAATCAAAACATATTGTTTTAAGCATTTTGTTAATACCAACAAATACTAGACAATAGAATAAAACTTCAGTATATCAGTTAGGAGATCATAATGTACATACTCAGTGGTATCCAAATGGTCTTCCAGAAAGAAACTGGAAATTACCAGCAGTGATATTTTAATGTCCAACTGGACAATCAGGGGCAACAAATTCCTTTTTAAAATACTTTTTACATACTGTGAAACAACTAATTCAGTGACAGGTTCAATTAATCAAAAGTCTTTGCAAATCAATTCACATTATACTTCTGTGTTCATGCTATTTGTTCAATCATGTAACAAAACAAATAGGACAAGTAGAACAGAAGTCCAGGCTTAGCCTCCTTTACTACACCTTATGCATTTTTAATTTTCCTTGGCAAGGGAAAAGTAAAATTGAATTGGTGGACTTAAATATATCAGAAAGAAGCACATGGATATAAAGTGACCAGAAATACATTTAAACTGGGAGATAATATAATTTCTAAGTACAAGAACTGTGAAGTCAGGGAGCAGTGTTCCAAGACAAGTAGAGAGGGTAGAGCTGAATTGTCTTAAGGCAGAGTTTAGCTGGCTTGTGAAGAGGATGATGTGTCAGGCTTGCTTGTTAGGGACAGGGACAGGACTAAGTAATTCAGGGGATTCCTACAGTGAGTGATTATTGTCTTTCTGTCTGCCAGCCAGCTGTTCAGTCTGCTATCTCCACATGACAACTACTGCCAGAAACAGCCAGCTTCCTTTCATAAGCAGAGGGTGGGAAACATGGCAAGAGAGGACTTCAGATGCTGGCCAGGTCCAGAAGAGCCCTGCTGAGCTTTGCCATGAGAAACAATGTAAGGCTTGTCACACAGTGAAGTGCCCAACACCAGGGAAGAAATGCAAAATGTTCCCTGCTTAATTTGGCCACGTAACACTCCAAGAAACGCAGAAAGGTTTGGAAAGCACTCAATGTCACAGCTCTTATTCCAATAAATGGTCTTTTCTTTCTGCAGGCTTGATATTTTCAGTTTTCTTCATGCTGAATAGCTCCTCGGGGTAGCTCTTGACCTTTTTACTGTATCTGAATATTATTTCCCTGCAGAAGCAGCTTTACCACGTCCCTGAGCTGCTTCTGCCCTGTGCAGAGAGACCTAGGGAACACACACAAACTAATGTCCAACTCAAAGGCAAGTGTCAGAACAAGCCTCTCATATTTAATCTGTTTGACCAAGGATCAAAATATGACAAAGTAAATGCAGCTGTACCAGTCTGCCCCAGAGGGAAGAGAGTTGAGCAAGCTTCTGAATCACAACAAAATTAATCTCAGAATACTGTGCTAAGACAGCAGCAAGAGAGAACACTGAAATACATTCCATCTACTGTGAAATACTTCAGGATCAACTACTAAACAGTCTACTAAACTAGAATACACTATGATTTTGCTTGAGACTGATTCATCTGCTAGTTGCGTTAAATTGCCAAAGTCTGGTTTACCTCACAAGTCCTGGGGAGGTATTCAGCCATGAAAGCAGTGATTTAAAAAGAGTCAGATAATATAAACATGAATTTTTCAGGCCAGAAACAATAATATACACACTTCCCTTAATATCACTTAGTCTTCCTGATTCCCAAAGAAGTTCATGCAATTACTTCAGTCCAAGGTTATATCCTGGGATCCTCTGTTACCAAAGATGATGCAAAGGAACCATCAATCCTGATGGTCTGGGCCTGGCTAATTTACAAGCTTGGCTTCTGTTCATGAGACTTTTTTTATATAACCTGGATGCTAAAATGTCATTTTTCCTCTCCTGCCTCCTTAATTCAAGGTGAAATTTGAACATTTGAGAACTCAAGTTAGGGAAAGCTAATTACAAAGTTTGAGTGCTCAACTTTATTTAGGGTTTGGTATGGAACATAGTCCACATATACACTTCTCCAAAGGCACATTTTGCATTCTAGTTCTGTAACTCAGAGTTTAGAGCTAGAAAGTTTCTTTAGTATTACCCAGTTAGGCTTTAAGTCTAATGATGCCTCAGCTATGGATATTAACCATAACATCCCACACTTCTATTCCAGCTATTTTTAATTATAAACTGATTATTTCTTCCAGTGGAGCTACTGAGAGAAATCTGTTTTCACTTAGCACTTAGGCCAGCAATGTTATTTCCACTCCTGCTGTAATTGTCTGCTAGCCTTTATTAGTTTGTATTGATCTGAGAATCCACATTTTTGGATGCTTTCTAAATATTTCTATTTGAATTCAGCCTAATGTGAAGCAAATGAAATAGACTTTACCTCATCTATTTTTCCTCCAGTACACTTCTGAACCATATAAAAATAGCTTCAGTTCTTTTACAGTTCAGATTTCTCACTTTGACAGACCTAGTATCAGCTCACTGCCACACACCTCCAGAGCCAAGCCCCTGCAGCACAGCTCAACAGAATAATAAATACTGGGGGAATGAAAAATAATCATAGTATAGCTACAACTGCTCATTACAAATTTCTCTCTGGTGCTGTTTATCTACTGATTCCAGCCTTCTACCCATCCCAGCCAAACCTTCTGCATGCATAACAACAGGAACCAACCCAAACCCTTGGCTGCTGTGACTGCTGTGATGGGCTCTGAACCACACACTCCTACATCACACCTCAGAATCAGTGGCCACCTTGCTTTACAGACTCTTTGCTTTCCTCCCCAATAGTCTTCAAGGGGATAAACAGGCAACTGGCAAACTACAGGGCAGTGAGAGGCTCTGCTCAGTTATCAAACTCCCTTAGGCTTTTGACTGCTGCTGCTTTGCTATCCCTTTCAGAGGTGTCAGTGGCATACATCTGCAGGCACAGCACAAAGCTGGAGCCACTTCAGTTTATTCAACTTTTATTTCTACTTCTGCCCTTTGTTGTTTTGGTTTTTGATGAGAATATAAATCTGGGACAGACATAGTCCCCTACTATACTGACAAATGGCATCAAGTACAACATGACCAGGTCTTTCTTGTGTTTCTAGATGATAATGTAATATAAAAAAGGAGCAATTAAATTAATATTCTGTCCTATCAGTACGATTAGCTCCCTTAAATCAAGAAATGGTTGGTGGCCTGATGATGATGAGGTGTTTGATATCCAGCCTAAGGTCATCATCCTCAGAATAGGCTAAACTGCACAGAATCATCTGAACTCAGAAGTACTTTTAACTTCCAGGGACTTGATCCAACAGAACTGGACACTTCTTAGTGCTTCTCAAGAGACCTTCAATGCTATTCAATGACTGGTTCTCTCCAGAAGCATTACTAGACAAGAAGAAAATTACTTATGGCCTACCAGGAGAGAGGTATAGTTGAGCTTTCTGGAGCCCTTTCATGGCACAGTGTCTCAGCCATCTGGGCTTCAACAGTGATGGATCAAACACAACTGTGCTGCCTTGCACATTTTCCTTTCACAGCTCCTTGCAGGGACCATGGATTGCCAAGCCCACCTCTGAGGCAAGTTGGCTTCTTTGGCTGATCCAGAAAATAAGGGCAGAGGATAAATGCTTGGCTACATAGGTTTTTTTATGGAAAACATCTCATAATTTGTCTCTCTTAACCCTCTAAGCCCAAAATGCTGAGGCCATCCACTCTGTAGGACTCAGCGGGTAATCCTGGGCAAACTGAGGGCTGTTAAATCATTTCCAGCTGAAAGGCTTTTCCAGCCTGTCAGGAAAGAAGCAGTACATGCTAATTTCTACCAGCAGGCTCCTGGTATAGCTAATTCAACCACCTGTGTGTTTGCCCAGGGCTCACACATGCAGTGCTGTCTGATTTCATATGGGCTTAGTTTTGTGCACATATGAGGTTGACAATTATGTTATGTCTTGTTTTTTGGGGTTTGGGATGGTTTTTATTTTTGCCTGAAAACCTACTTGTTTTATTTTATTTTTTTTCTGTTCTATCTAAATAACCTTTGCTAATTACAGGTGCACAATATGCATTATATTTGGGCTCATTTCGTTAGAGGCTTAACTTAGTTTCTTCCATTCCTCAGCTTGTCCCAGATTTTAGGTATTTATGAAGGAGGCCACTCACAGACCACTGTCAATGCCCGAATTGCCTAAAAAATAAATGTTTCTTTTTAGAAGGAAAAATCTAGGTGCTAACATTTAAGAATAGTTATTATCAAGTGTAAAAACTCATTCCTTCTACAGAAAGGCTACTCAGTCCATGAGAACATCAATGACAAAAATGCTTTATGGAGCTGTTCCCCAGAAAAACTGGCTCGTAAAGCCTCCATGCCAGTCTCCTGCCATCAGCAGGTTCCCCATCCTGTGTAGGGCTGATTTGCTCATTTTATGTGAGTTCTCCCCCCAGCCTCTCACATCTTGTTTCAATGCTGGTGCATGAAGGCAAAGCAGAAGGCAGTACTCCCTGGCTGCTTCTCCCAGCCTAATAGCAGGGAGCTGCTGGACACAGCTGTGAGAGTGGAGCTGGGAGTTCACTCTGACCCTGGGAGCTGGCAGATGTGCCAGCCAAGCTTTAATCCAAAAGCAGCTGGGTACATATTTCACCGAAAGAAAGTTATTCTAAGAAAAAGCATCCAAGGTAATACTGAAGTGAGGTTCCTCACTCAGATTTAAGTTTTGCATTTGCCTGGGAGCCTTTCTCTGTGTCAGAGAAGCAGAATTCTTCAAAAAAGCAGCAACATATATAGAAGGTGTTTTCAGCTATTATGGCTTTTGCATTGCAAAGGTGTCTTAGCAACATGCAACAAGTTCTGAGCAAAAATGTTGTGCTGATCTTTCTCTGTCTTCTTTTGCTGCTATATTTGCAGCTTAGTGGCTGAACTGCAATGTCCAGGCTCAGAAACAAGGCTGCTTTAGTTTTTCTGCTTGTTGAATGAAGGTAGAGACTCAAGTTTTTCTGTGCACGTTTCCTCCACATAGTGTTATGTAAAAACATTGGCATAACTTATGTCATGTATGCAATAAACTAGAAAGGTCAAGAGAAAGCACACAGTTGCTCAGTATATTTTAACGTGACAGCGTCAGGAACGGACTCCAGAGGCCATTAGCCCTCACTGACCTGACACAAAAATATTACTAATGCACACTTCCACCCCTGAACTATGCTGGGCTCAGCAGCAGAAACATAAGCACTTCATGTTCAAGTCAACCAAAGCTGAGACAGAGGTTTTGCCAAATGAACTTACAGGGCACAGCAGAAAATGCAAACTGGCTGTGAGCTAAGAGCAAAGACAGACACCAAAAATGAGGGGAGAAAATTAAGGATGGATTCCTGACAACAGAGCTGGATGTAGTGCTCTGAGAGCTTTGCAAGTATAATTGCTTGTGTGCCACTTGGACCACCCCTCTTTAAAGAGGTCATGTGTACACTGTGGACATATTGTCTTAGATATGTGCTGGGTCATCTCTAAGGCCAAAGGCAAAAAGAGCCATCTGCCAAGCATCTTTCTGCTTGACAAAGGAGGGATTGGTTTCTGCTACAGGTGGTAATGCATTACCCACAGTATTATTACACAGTAATTAGGAATCCAGAAACAGCAGCTGAGATGGAGCCCTATTGTGCTACCTATTTTCCAAAGCACAAACCAAGAGAAAGTCGCCCTTTTGATGACTTTACAAGTGCATCCTTGTGTTTGCAAAAAAACCCATAAAACAAACAAGCAAACAAAAACCAAGCAACAACAACAAAACAAGAAAAAAAAATCTTCAACCAAACAAAAAAAATCCAAAGTTAAAAACAACCCACACCAAACCTCAAAGTAAGAGAGGTTCAAGCTACATTTGAAAATAAAAAAACATCTCAGATAGAAAACCATCTAATCAACTTGCTCAGAGGTACCCAGGCAAAGCAGTTACAAACTAGAGACAGTCCTATTGCAGTTCTTAACCCGAGGTCATATTTCCACACTTTTTTGGATAAAGTTTTGACTTCATTTGTACAAAGGAAATCTTTTACTGCCTCAGCTCTATGTACAAGGTCATTTACAATCACATGCTATCTGCTGCTGTGCCTTCTGTTTGCTGTCAGGAGTAGAGCTGGCACCTTGCTCTGGATTTTTACCCTCTGTGGGTATCATAGCAATTAAGTGCTGCCTGTGGAACAAGCACACAAACTGCAAACTCTGTTTCAAGCTACTGTCCTTTAATTTAACTTGAATTGTATACCTGGAACTTCAGAAAAGGTTTCCAATAAGGCAAAGCTAGTAAAATCTACTCTCCAGGAATCAGCTGGTTTTTCTATATTTTTTAGCTTACACAAATGCTGAACTCTGTACAGTTTACTTCTAAACCCGTATTTTCATGAGTCATCTGTTAGGAAATAACAGTCTCACATAATCATTTCTACTTATAATCTTAATGTAGATGTCAAAATTATTGCTCATTTTCTGATTATTTGGTTAAAAGTTTTTGCTTTTCAAGACTTCTGAATTTTTATAGAGTGTGATCTACGTTTAAAAGCTGAAATGGAATAACATAGGGTACAAGTGTAAAATACAACAGCTATTCCTAAAGTAATTTGCATTTGGATTTTCCAGTTTGGAAATTTTTTTGCAGGATATCTTATTCTGGTATAATTAGGAAGCAGGTTGAACTAAATCAAACTGGCATGAACTGGCAAAAATTACAAAGTAGAAGTGTGTATACATGATGTGAATTATTCAGAAACTTCTGAAAAGGAATTCCCAACTACTTCCAATGCCCCTACTCATGTCTAAATGAGCTCACTCACTGGGGCCAAAGAATACAGCTAAGTAACCCATCTGAGCAGCAGAGCACTGCATTAAAACATAGCATTAACAAAGTGCTGCTTTTAGAACCAAAGCAAGCTCAGGTATTTCTGTTTCTAGACATTACTCCATGAAGGGAAACACTTCATAGACTATGAACAAAGATAAACCTGAGCATCAAAGCAGTGAAAAGCCTTAGGAGTGCCCCAGCTGGGAGGTCACTGTATCCCTGGTTGAGGCAAGGGAACTGGCTTCACCTGCCCCTCTCAAGTCTAGAGGGCTAAGTCAGACAGGTGAGTTTAGCCACCATCACTCCAAAGAAAAGTTGTTTTGCTGCTGTTTGTCTGGTCCACCCTACATAAAGCTCCAGATGTCAAGAATCCTGCAACCCAACACCAGATTTCCTGACATGGCTTTTGCAAATCATCTTCTATCACAGCCAGTGGTCAATGGTGTGAATCCATTCTGTTTTGCATTGCAACAGATTAAGGTTGCACACACAGAGTGAGATAATTTCCACAGAGGGATCGACAGCAGGATAATAAATTGCTAAATTACCACAAAGAACTCTCTAGTGCTTAATAACTGTGGCATATCTATGCTGTGGATTCAAATACGTGGCAGAGGTTTTATATCAGAAATGAGCAACTTAAATTGCTTCTAAAGAAAGGCATTTCTAGATGATATTTCAAGGGGAATTTTAAACACCTGCCAGATTCTGGTTTTAATTGTCCTGCTCAAATCTCCCTAATTAGCAGTTAGTTGCAAAATATCAGACTGGGTGATAGAATTATTTAGTGCTTAGATTCTGAACACTGACTAAGCAGCACCAGAATAAAATCTACTGATTTCTTTTGAATTATAAATCCATAGATCTTTCATGCATCCATAACTTTCTGTTTAATATTTATTTTCCTGTTTGTTTCATCAGCACAAACACTCTACCACTTTGTCTATTTTTAGAAATAAGGAAGTGGCAATTGCCACTTCAGGTTTCTTTCACCTCTAAAAAGACTTGCTTGTCATACAAAGGAACAAGAGAAGGAGTTTGGGAATGGGCAGGGGGTGTGGTGTATTAACCAGAACCCAGAAGAACCAAACATTTCGTGGCTGGTTCTCAAAGGTTACTGAACAAAATCTCTCTCAGATTTGATTCTGTGAACTTTGCCCTCTGAAGCCCAGAAGCTGTAACCCACAAGCAACAGTGGAAGAAAGAGAGGAAAATAAATATATCCTATCTAAATTTTAGTATCAGTAACAGCCCACTGGATGAAAGGATAAGCTGTGAGAGCACAACACATCATCTCCAATCAGTGCTAACTCTTGCTGGTTTCTGCAACATCCGCTGTTAACAGACCAATCTAATTTTGCCCCAGAGTGAACCAAAATTTGGAACACCAACTAGTGTTTTGAAGTATGAAAAACGCTTTAGCACTCAATATGTTAGAGGTAATTTGTTCCTGTACAAAAGCTTAAAATTATTTGAGCCCAGTTTCTCTCCAATTGCTGGAAGATTCAAGCACAGTTTAAATTCCTGCTTAAAAAAAAAATATTAACAGCTGCTCTCTAATTATAGTTATTTCCTTTTCGAACTAACAGACTGTGGGCATTGATGAATTGGTTTTAGTTAATCACACCTCATGAAAATCCCATGCAACACAGAATTTCCTCCTGATGTTTGGTTGGTAATAGATTAGACCAAGGTTGCCATCAATAAATTAATTTTGTGTCATCGTCCAAATTTTACAACAACAAATAAGTACTCTATGAGTTACAATTCAGTAACTTTGGAGAAAAGCTCGTAAGTAGAAATGCTAATTTAGAAGTTAGTTTTTTATAAATTAACCTTCTTTACTAGCACAGAAATTGATTTTCTGGTGGAAAAAGTGTCTAGGCTATAATTTTTTTTCAGATTCACAATGAATTCAATAGATCCTTGGTAAAGACTGCTGGCTACTCATACATTCAAAAGGCTTTAATGGGATCTAGAAATAAAGATTAAGTTTATTAAACAAAGCAAACAAAAATTTTGGGCTAAGACGCTTGCCTTTCAAGTAGTAGAAAACTCTTTTCTTCATATCATTAAAAAAAACCAAAAAATATCCAATGGCATTAGGCAGATAAAGTAGCAATTTAGCACCCCAAAACACACCAACACTGGGTTGGGCTCACAAAGTTCACTCATGATCTGTAGTCATGTATAGCATACTCTGCTCTGCCTCTTCTGCTATCACAGCACTTTGAAAAGGCTCAGGAAAAAGAGCCCAGACAAGGCAGAAAAACACTGCTCACTGTAGTGAAAAACTGTAGTTACAGACTATCCACTTGTACAAAGGATGAACAACAGGTATATGTATTTTCATAATTCCATGTGCTGGCTAAAGAATAAAAGGTTTTCATTCTCACAAAACAAAACCGTTCAGCTGATTAGAAAGTAATGTTACAATGGGAGGTTTTAGTGTAGGCATATCTTTCCTCAGTGACTTTCCTAGGCCCTTGCAACATGGTATTTTCATCTTTGAGTCCCATTTTGTCTTGCAGAAGGGGAGGCCATTCCTATAAACCTTGTAATTGAGATGACAAAAAAAAGCACTTGGGTATTTTCTCTCTGATAGTAGGTGACTGATGCTCACTACCAAGGGCTGCTTGTCCTCTGCCTTGTGAAGCTATAAATCAGATTAAGAGATAACCCAGAAAACCTACCTGAAAGGTTTAAGTAGGACACTAAATTTTCTCAGCTGCATTATTGCAGAACATCCACCAAACCCAAGTGTCTGCTTTAGGAAAGTGTTCTGCCTTTAAGAGTAGAATTACACTAGACACAAACATAATTGCACTGACAATTGATAATTACAGTGTAATTACTCTTCTGGCTTTTTAGATTGCACTCAATTCTCATCAAGTGAGAAAATATTAGCAACCTAGTCCAAGCTGATCTGGTTTCTACTGACATAAAATTTACCTCTGCATTGTGTCTGTTGTGGTTTAACCCCAGCCCTTAACTAAGCACCACACAGCCACTTCCTCACTCTTCACTGCCAGTGACTGGGCAGAAGAAGCAGATAAAATGTGAAACCCGTGGGCTGAGATAAGAACAATGTCATAATTGAAATAAAGTAATAAATAAGCAATATTATTAAGGGGAAAAAAGAGAAACAAAACCCAAGAAACACTAGTGATGCCCAATACACTTGCTCACCACCCACTGACCAATGGCCAGCTTGTTCCTGGGCCACAATCAGCACCTCCTGGCCAACTCTCTCCAGGTTATACACCAACCAGGATGCTCCATGGCATGGAATATCCCTTTGGCCAGTTCAGGCCAGCTGTCCTGATCATACTTCCTCCCAGCTTCTTGGGCAGCTGCTCACTGCCAGAGCACAGGGAACTGCGAAGTCCTTGACTTATCTAAGTACTACTGAGTAAAACACCTGTGTGGTATCTACATTATTCTCATACTAAACTCAAAACACAGCACTGTGCCAGCTACAGGAAGGGAATTAACTCTATCCCAGGTGAAACCAGAAGAGTGACTGACCAAAACAAAGGCCTATCTCATCACAAAATACAGCATCATTCAGACCTAATTTTCCCATTTAGTAAAGTCTCTTATACCTATTGACATAGAATATAAAACAAACAAGCAGTGCTCTGACATATTCAAAATAACTGGGTACATAACATAATGCAAAAGAAATCATATTGTTAAGTGTTGCACAACCCCCCCCCCCCCCCCCCCATATCTGGTCTTGCACAGGATATCTTCAGTAGAGTTTATACAACTGGTTACAATTCCCAGGCATTTCTAGGCACGTGCTTCAGGATGTGGCAAGTTCTAGGATTGGTAGATCTTATAAGCTCTGAACCTTGTTAGCAAGGCAAACAGTTTTCCATATGATGAATTTAGGACTTACGCAATTTCATTTCTACCTGAAGATGCCCTGCTGTTGCCTCTCCTGCTCACCTGTCTCACCCAACTCATGCTCCTTTACCCTGTACATTTGAAATTGGTTATTTTGAGTCTCTGATACATTTGTTGTTCCTCAAGGCAGTAAGCCCCTTCTTCACTACTTCTTGAGCTCATCGTTTCAGGTGGACAGTCAGCTACTGGCCCTACCAGGGTTTCATGGACTGTCAGGCAGCCACTGGCAGCAAGTGGGAGTACTTTGGATATTGTGGCCCATGACAGCATAGAAAAACCAAAAAATGCAAGACCAAGCAAAAATACCTTTGAAGATACCATGCATGTAAAGAGTCAAAGGGAAGCTGGCAGAGGGCAGCAGCCAACTCTTTGCTACTGCAGTGAATCACACCAGGAAATCCAGTTCTGCCTCTGTTCTAAACCTACTGCAAATTGCTGCTGCATTCACCTTGGGCATCAAATCAAACTGCTTTAATGAGAGAAGACAGCTTCTGACAGAGTGTAGCCAATTTATGCACATTTTTTGTTGTGACAGTATTATCTTTAATACAGAGTGTTCTTGCACTCAACCAGCCATACAGGTCTCCTTTCAGCCACAGGGACAGAGTTATACATCATTTCCAACAGATGGCACTTTTTAGCCTCTTCGTGTGCGCAGGTGAGTGCGTGTGTACAAACATGTTTCCATAGTAACTGGAAACTGCTTTTTCAGAACACTGCCTACCATAAAGCAGAGAAATTATAGTTGAGCTGAAATGACATCATCTTGTATTTTAGACACTTTTTTTTGAGCCACAGTGAAAATAACATGATCATTTCCTTTTCTTTCTTACCTTGTGGTAAGAAATGCATCCTTGTGCAGAAAGAAAAACACTTAAGGGTAAATATAAAATCCATCAGGTATAGGGAGTTTGTGGGAGAAAAAAAATCAATACAACCTTTCTGATAGAATCTATAGGAAGCCTTTATCATAGATGAATACAGCCTTCCTACAAGTACAAATTGAAGTTATCAAAAGTTAATTCCTGGTTTCTTGGAAGGTACTGTAAAGGGCATGTAGCCACAATTCTCAGGGGACAGGCAGGGCAGCACAGCAAGGCTGTGCAGTCCTTCCTCACAGCCTCCAAGATGAAAAGACTGAGACCTTTGCTTCTCCAATAAAGCTTCTGGAATGGAAGGGTTGTAAATTCAAGCCACTGGGTAATCAAGGTCTAAAACACTCCTCCTGCATCTGGGTTCCAAAACATTTACTTCAGTTTCTTTTTCTATAGTGAAATTGCTGTCTCGTCTTTGTGGTAAATTTTGAGGGGGTTTTTTTGCCAGTCATCTTGAATTTATATTAAGCTTGTCTTTCTTCTAAGGAAACTATCTGCTATGTAATTTGGGGATTTGGGTTGCTGTTTGTTATTCAGTAGTCCCCTTTGGTTCATTGGGCCACTATAGAGTTCTCCAAGTCTTCTCCATGCTCTGGGCATCAATTTTATAGCAGTTCCAATTATGTAGGCATAAAAAGGGACAGAATGTAATTTCTCTGTTATTTTTGTTCACATGTTCTGCTGATGATATTCCTCAGCTGCCCCTACCTCAGCTTAGTCATTATGTTTGGTTTCTCCCTCTCACTCAGCTCTAAGCCAAGCTTGTCTTCTAGTCTTTCCTGCTCTTGCTTTATTCCGTCTCTCACCCTGCCATTGTCAAGATTTCCTTGGGGTAATTAGAGAGTGCCAAGAACATAATTGTATTCATTTCTAATGTCATGGCAACAGCAATGGCTATTCCTCAGGTAGTCTTTCCTCCCTGATTTCAAGGAGGGAATACTGAAAGTGAAGAGGTTGCCCTTTACTTCTGTGACCAATAGGCAGTGTGTGCTATGCTTTGGGAATTAATATTCAGTTGCCAGAACCCCAGTATTTTAGATTTCCAAAGTAAGCAACTTTTGAGTTGCTTCACCTGAAGCAATGCACTGTACTTAGGGGTTGATAGAATGAAGGGCATACTATAAAACATCTCTGCTCCCAATGAAAAAACCAATCATTGGAGAGAGGCAGACTTACTGTTCACTCAGCGGAGCTCAGTCTGACCTGGTACAGGGGGATCAGCCTGGCCCTGTGCAAGAATGAGGAAACTACTTAGGTGCAGAGAAAGGGAGGAGCACACAGTGTTCTGCTACAGACTGCCCACAGCTCAATCCTGTAATGCTGGAATGCAGCAACATGAAAATACAATCTATGAAAATCAAAACATCATCACTGCTTCTTTATTCTCTGCTGAAAATTTTGGTTGGCAGGTTTTGTCAGCAGACAACCTCCATGTCTCTTATCGCTATTATTGCAGCACATGTACCAAGATAATGCAGACCTTGGTGTCATCTGGCAAAAATACATTACCAAATAATGCTTGCCAATGTGTTTTAAATTGTATGCTGTACAGTGAGCAAAGAAAGGGGCAACCAGATTTGTCAAATTACTGTTATGCTATTAATCAACTATTTATTTAGGGTCTTCATGACTCAACTCTACACCATATGGGCAACTTCTAAAATATTTCACAGTGTTTTCTTAAGTGTGAGATTGAAGGTTCAAAAAGAAAATGGTCAACTAAGTCAAACTGAAGAACAAGTTGCAAGCCTCAAGTTCTGAACCAGAAATTAAACAGTCATGAAGATGAGAAATAAGATAGACTCATAGAATGGTTTGGATCGGAAGGCACCTTAAAGGTCACCTACTTTCAACCCTCCACCATGGGCAGGGACACCTTCCACTAGACCAGGCTGCTCAAAGCCCCATCCAGCCTGGCCTTGAACACTTAGAGAGATGGGGCAGCCAGAGCTTCTCTGTGCAACCTGTTCCAGTGAATCTCCACTCTCCCAGCAAAGACTTTCTTGCTAATAGCTGATCTAAACCTGCCCTCTGTCAGTTTAAAGCCGTTCCTCCTGGTCCTGTCTCTACATGCCCTAGTAAAGAAATCTCTTTCCAGCTTTCTTGCCAGCCCCCTTTAGCCACTGGAAGGCTGGCGGTATGACCCTAATACGACTCCATTTAGTCGGAAAGACAGCTATTAACAGGTGGAGGTCAAAAGAGATGCCAGACTAAGTGCTGTACTTCCTATTGTCAAAAGAGATAGCCCTTCTTTTCAGTGGTTCTTGCCATTGTTAAGGAGGTAGTTAGTGTTTTTATTTCTTAAATGTTGTGAATTTCACATCCTTAGGACACCTCTAATAATTTGGAAGCATTTATCTAAGCATTGTACTAGGTCTCATCCTTACACTTTACAACTCTTTTCAGAGAAACCCTGAGATATTCCACCTCTTCAAATTTATTATTTTCTTCTTCAAAAAAGTCTCACAAATACAGCAGTTTGGCTCAGGCTGGTATTAGCAAAGCATCTTACGGAAGTTATTGCCAAAGAATTAGGGTGCACCAGCACACCTCTCCAAAATAACTGTTCATGGAAAATTAATTCATAAATACAGATATTTATATAAATATATACAAACATTCAATATAAACATTACATGCTGCTATTCAGAACTTTTCATACATTTATAACTTTTGTTTAGATTCATATGTTAAAAAATATGCAGTGGTCAGGGAGTAGTTTCCTACTGTGCTGTAGGACAGCACAGTATTTTGCGCTCTACCAGCCCAAATTACCCCATAAAACTGCAACTAAGGACTCTTTTCAGAGAATCTACATTGCATCCAATTTGCTAAAATTCCTCCAACCCTTTTTACAACAAACTAGAAGAATGCCTAGGTGCACCACACTGTCATCTCTCTTAAGGTAAATGAGGGCACTTCTCTCCTGCTTATTATAAACCACCTTAGAGTCAGAAATTCCATGTGGTCCTAAAGAAAACTGCCTGAAGACTGTGCTGCTGTTCAGACTTGACCTCTGAACAGCAGCTCAGCAATATCATCTCAAAATCTCTCCACATAACTGCATTTTAAATGAACAAGAAATACACAGAAACAAAGTACATTTCAAGAATATTTGGTGAGTGAAACCAGGTGCTATCCAAACTAATGGTGTTCCTGAAGTCCTGAAACCTTTCTAGAATAAGTGTCCAAGCTCTAGCTGGCTCCCAAAAGGCAAATGCCCTTGTGCCTGGGCAGTACTCACAGTTTAGCTATGGTTTTTGCCTTCAGAGAAATTGTGCTGTCAGCAAAGAAGAATCAAATGTTTAAACACATCATGCAGTCATAAGATCTGCCATCTTCACACGAGGCTTATACACAATATCATATTCCCAAAAGACATGATTCAAGTTTAAATTCACTGATTTTGGCTTTGCCACTTCCACAGCCTAACAAGCCCTGAAAACATAATTATATCTTTTTCCTCCATCACTATAAGTCTCATGTTCTAAGCATGACCTGTCCATATTACTGTATTTGGAAGGAAATATACCAAGTCTATTTATCTACATGCCTACTTGAATGTAGAAACCCTAATATTCTTCCTGAAACAGTACTTCTCTTCAATGAAAGCATCATATCCTAAATATTAAAGGAAGTACTTTTTTTTTTACTGTCTAAATGTACCATATATCCTTTCACTATTCCCCATGAATGTGAGAGAGGAGCCTCTCTCTTTTGCAAGGCAAAACCATGAAGTGAACACTGCCAGTTTAGCATTCAAAAAGGAGTTGCCAAGAGTATTAATAACTATCTCAATTAAGTGCTGTCCAAAGTGGGACCTATTGAAGTGGGGAAATTAAAGGTCCTGAATAAAACACACTGACCAACCTGAAGTTCTGCATTACAGAGCTCTAAATTAAGTGCGGTCGAGGTGTGGGGTAAATTGATAGCACACATGTTAAATCTGTTTGGACACAACCTTTTCTTTTTAGTATTTACTATATTACTAATGTCTTTGATAAATTTCCACAAAAGACAGGATCAAGCTCTCAAAAGTTACCATAGATGTCACTTCAGCAGTAAGACATTACACATCAGCTCTGTTGTACTAGTTTGTAAGTAAGTTCATAAATGCACCAACAGTTTTTTTAAATGGTTTGTTGTTGTTGTTTTTTCATTGATTTTAATTACAGCAGCGCTTCATGCTGTGCTATAGGGAAGTGGCTGCTGGTAGATGGAGTGTGAAGAAGACAAAAAACTATGATTTCCAGCATATCTCTAGCATCTGTTTTGTCACAAGCTGCCTTACAATATTTCATATGAGTTTCTATTAGCTTTAAATATTAGAAAAAACAAACAAGGAACAAAGGTGGCCCCACCCAGCAATTTTTCAGACTATATAAGGATGTCCTTGTCAGTGGTGCCACCACAGGAGTCTTGATGGACCCCAGGTTTAAGAGACCTATCTGTAAAAATGCACAGAGAGGCAGATAAAAGCCAGGCATCTTTCTATGACCCTTCAAATTGGAAGGCTCAAACACTTTGTCAGCAGCTTTTGAATGACAACAGAGGGTTGTTTCCCCAGTAAAAAGGCTGTGGAAACTCCACAGGCTGAGCTGCCAAGTTCCAGCTGTGCTGAGAGAGAAGAAGGCAACAGCACTCCCGGAACTGAACTCTCTTGGCAGGAACCTGAGCCAGTTTCTGCCTCTGCAGGCTATGAGTTTTTTGGTTCAGTAGCAATACAACTATACCTGCAGCTTTGGGTTTTCCTGCAATTCCAATAGCACAATGCAAAGGGCAAATGGCACCAGCTACCCATTATTTCCCTTAATTTGCCAAGCACAAGGGGACATCAAATTGTAACTGGGGCATAAATCCTAAGAAGGTGTACTCAACCCCCATATCCAAACTAGCAATGGTGTGGAACAGGCTGCAAAGGAGATACAGCTTGAGCTGTAGCTGGGCCAAGAACTCCTCCAGAAAACTCACAAAGGGCAGAGTAACCCAGTGATCATCAATGCACATGAGCTTGGAACACCAGTCATTGATTAATATATGAATAGTGGTTTTCCAGGACTGTTTTTCATGGATCTGAACATGGTCAGGATATAAATTTATGGATGAATAAACCAAATCATCCTGTAATGTTATAAACAATGCTCCTAAGTGAGGCTCTTTGAGCTCTCCTGAACTCCAGAGAGCTGTGCCAGTGGGATGTCTCTCACCATTCGTTCTCTATATCCAAAACCTTACAAATTCTCACTTTTAGGAAGTTAAAAGGACCATTTCCAAAATCTGACAATGGAGTTTGGCCTGTGATTTTTAGTCATTATACTCTAGACATTTCAAGTTTCAAAGAGTGAGTTTTAGGACAATTCCCCTTCAGTCACTCATCTCAAGTTAGATGTGCTGCTTTGACATTTGATGGAGGGTCGCGTAAGGAGTCAAGAGTTAGAGCATCTTCTGAGAGCCCTGGTAATACAAGTGGCAATGGGCATTGACTACCTGGTGAATGTCTCCTGATGGTATTACAGAAATATTAGTATTTGCCTAGTTCTTCCTACATGGAAGCCTCATGTTTTTTGGAAGCCTTCCTTTGGCTCCAGTCATCCCAGTGAGTATACTCCCTGTGGAAATGCTGCAAATTTTTGCTCAGATATAGACTGCTCATCACTACTTCTGTTTCAATGCTTTATCTCTGGGTTGGACTAGAGAAGTAATTTTACATCAAAAAAAGATCTGCAGGAAAAGCAGATAGTGGAAGGAAAATACCACTTAGCCCTTATAAAAAGGAATCCAAGTACATACAGTACAATGGAAAATTATCATTTTTTAGATCACTCTTCTTGAAAAGCAACTGGAGAGATCATTAAAATCACCTCTGTAGTTCTTTGAACACTGGTGTTATTTGCATTTCAAAGGAGCAAGTTTGACAGAGCTCATGGCAAATCTCTACTCCAAGCTTGCAGCAGTCTGGTTCCCTGTTATCACACTGCCTCCTTCCTGACCCTTCCCAAAGCCACAGATTTCTCCTTTTCAACAATAAAAACTAACCTCCAAAAGTGAAGCACATTTATAATAGGATTGCTTAAGAGGAAGCTGCCATGAGTTGGCTCAGTAAAGAGACACCTCAGTATCAGGCCCTTGTTGTTGCCCATTCTCTATTTCAGTGCTGTCATTGTGCTCTCCTAGACTGAGCTGACTACCACTAAATACAGAGCTCAAAATGAGATCACGATGTGTAACTTGGTATTCCACGTGCATCTTCCCCTCTCCAATACACACCAGAATATATTCCTAGGGCAGGAAGCAAGAGTTTAAATTGATCTGCTCACACTTGTACCTCTCTGGCCTTCCTGCTCTATTATAAAAAAATATAAAAATCCCAACAATCCAGTACTTTGCCTGCAAGTTCAAACAATTCTTGCATTATTCCACTGTAGTTCATCAACAGGTAGGGCAGCTTGTCAACAGCATTCTGTTTCCTTCTCATTCATCTTGTTTCTCCTCTAGTGTCTTAATGAAGCACTGCTGCGGTCACATTGTGAAATGGGAAAGAGTCTTAACACAGAAATGGGACAGAAGGAAGATGCTCACACAAAGATCTATGTCTGCTGCACTTCTCAGTCTCTGCTTCAGGATGCAAAAATTCCTAGTAAAGGAAAGGGCCAAGAGGGCTGACTTAGGCTAGAGAGGCAGGCTGACAACCACTGTTAGCTGGGCTCTTACAAGGACATAAGCTAATGGGACCAAAGAGAACAGTTTTTTTGACCCTGAAGTAACAGCTCTACCATCAGCTATACTCAAAGGAGGTGGTGACTTATGGGGAACAAGAGTGGGAGGGGAAGGAATTTTAAACTAGGACCCAGAGCAGACAGATCTGAAATATCTGACAGATGCTACCAACATGGGCCTTTCCCAAAACCAGGCAGAACGTGGCTGTGCTTGGAGAGGCCATGAAGGCTGCACCTTCAGTCAGTCTGCTACAGGAGTAGCTGATGTGCCCTGCTTTGCTTTCTTTCCTTACTATGGACACTGATTCCTGCCAAGGACATCCTCCTCACTGTTCAGAGGTACCAAGACATTTAACTCCAGAAAAACTCATGCTTTGCTCTAAAGTAGATGAACTCCAGACAGCAAGAACCACTGAGTTATAACACTGGCTAAGCTTTATCTCCCAAAAATGTTTAATCTCATCAGCCGCTTTCTGAAGAGAGTAGCAAGGAGGGGAAGTGACAGCATTAGGGAGGACATTCATACCAATACAAGAGATAGTAACTAATGTTGTTAAGAACAATTTTTTGAAGGTATCCTTTTCAAATCATGACTTTATTACAGATAATACATTGACAGATATATGATAGAACTCAGAGAGGCACAGGTGTTATATGAAAGGTTCATCTCCAATAGTTTCCTAGCTACAAGAGCAGCTGAATCATTAATCTTATTACATATAAGACCCTTGTTCTTTTAGGACTGTTCTAGCTAGGTGGAGGAGGGAGGAAAAAAAAAGTGGCAGCAAGCTAGTTAATCTTAAAGCCAAGTAAAATGGTGGATTTAAAATTAATGTGCACTGTGTAGCTAAATTCCTTTATTAATAAAACTGCATATTTTCTTTAAATCTGCTACTCAATGCCTTTAACTTTCAGCACTGTATTTCCATGGGGTCTCCTCCCATATAGCTTGACATTTAAAAGGGCCTCAGTAGTAAGTGATTTTTGTTGCTAATTTCTAACTGGATATTTACATTAAACTGTCAGTACTCTTCAGTACAATTAAACCTTACCCCAAGGGGTACTGTAGATTCATTCCTAGTAATTCTGCAGAGCACTGAGGTGCCTAGATCAAGTTCCCCAATCCAACCATAGCAGAATTTTCAAGACACACAGCTACCTCAGCCTACTTCATAACAGCATTTTAAGACATGCAACACATTTTGCTAGAAGGATGTGAACGGAGAAGTGTCAGGTGGTTGAGAGACTTGCCCAAGGTCAGAGGACAACATGATCTGCAGACTGCCCACACAAGTTCATCTCTGGCAAGGCTGTATTCACAGCCTTTGGGAAAGGAGTGCTTCCCAAAGTGGCACTGCTCACATATATGAGGCCTTTCCTGCACTTAGACTGGAGAGGCAGGAATGCTGGTAGCAGATTATTAAACTGCTTGGGACCTGGCCTGCCACAATGCTAAGCTGTGATTAGCCCCAGCAGCATAAGCAGAGCCAGGCCTCTTTCCTGAGCAAAACCCACAGAGAAAAAAGGAGCAGCCCTTCTTGAGCCAGCCTGGCCAAGAAGACAAATGGCCCTGTGCCTGAGGAAGGAACTTGCCAGGCTGTTGCAAAGGACTCCTCTTCAGAAAAAACCCTGGCAGCCTGAAAAGATGTTTCCTCTTCCTCTCATAGAACAGACCAAACCAGCTTTTTTAAAAACACCAACCCTATAATAAATTCCTATCCAGAAGCCAAGCTCCTTTCCTGAGCGCCTCATTCATAGTGAGCAACAGCACGACAGCAGACAGAGGCCATTAGAGAGCTATTATATTTTACTGCTAGGCAATCAGTGATTGCACACAAGAAAAACATATCAAAAAAGTTCCTACTAACAGCTGTTGGAAGGAAACATCATGGTCATGGTGTCTAGACATTGTCAGGATGCCCTAAATCAGACTGCAAATGCAGGTCAGCACGATACTAACAAAAGTCTTACCAAAGTGGCTAAATTGTTAGCCTGCCATTAAAGGGGCTTCAGCAACAGCCAGTCTGCCAATACTCTGAGCACAGCTCAGGCCACATGACTTTGGGGATTGCCACCGGAAAGGCAGATTGAAAAACTCAAGAGCAGAACAGGAGCTCCATGGCTTCAGTGGTAGGCATCTTACTCTGGCCTTGGCATGGACACAAAGGGGGTCATCTGAAAGGTTAAGAGTTTGCCTCCTTCTTGGCCCTGTGAAACAAGGGCCTCCTCTGCAAGGAATCCTTGTGGAGGGGAACTACTGCCATCACTGCACCTCCAAGCAGGTTTCCACCCTTTGTCCCCATGGGCCCTAAAGCCACCTGAGGTACACTGTTAAAAGGAGGGGACAGCCCTGGTAACAGGTGCTGCTGAGTGTGGGTAAGATCCAGCAGGCTGCTTCCATGCCTGCTTACTGCAGGAGTCATCCTGACTCACAGCCCCCCTTCATCCAATCTGACAAAGGCTGCTGGGAAGAGGCAAGGTGGCACTAGGACAACACAAGTGACAACAAGCTGCTGTAACAGGCATGGATAAAAAGAGAGGTTTAAAAGGTTTCCCGAGCTGATTAACAGTGCACACAGCTCCCTTTCTCTCCTGCTCTGCCACCTGTGGGGCTGCCAGCCAAACAGTGGTTCCCCAGGGGCTGGGAGCAAAGCACAGTGTGGCATGAGGACAGCTGCTGGCACCACATGGCTCAGCAGAGACCAGACATCTGCACACAGCGAGGCAGCAACTGGAATCTTGTAATAGCTACCTGCAGGAAGGGATTTTCCTCCAGGGAATTTGTCTTGCAGTTTGCTTTACAAGCCTTACCTGCAGTAGGAAGCAAACATACTGAAAGATTTCAGACAGCTGTAGAGAATTAATAGGTGTCAGTTTGCCAAGTCTTTGCTTATTACAGGGTCAGCAGTGAGCTCCTCCCCCTGCCAGCTGAAAGCATAGTGATGCTGAGCACTAGTGATGCTCAGAAAGCACACCTACACGTCAGCCCAGAGCCACACAAAGCCCTTTCACAGGGTTTGGAGGTTCAACAGGACCTACGGACTCACTTGCTGCTTAATTCATTTTTTAACCACCATAACCATGTAAAACTGCACTTCAGTGCACAGCAAAAGTCATCCTGTGCACATTATGTCTTTTTCTAAAATGCAGTTCTTGAGCACCATCCTGTTGTGTTTGGTGGGCTACATAAACACAGGCTAGAAGAAGCCAAGGGAGAACAGTGGCCTATAACAGAGAAGCTTTAAGATGCTTAAACTCTTTTTCACATATTACACAAATGTTATAAAGAAAAGGACAGCACTTCTAATATCAGTGATCTTTAATTAAAGCCAAGAACCAACTTGCAGGCCTCTAATACCTGGTCTCATAGTGCTATGCACAAAAACTGCAGATGAATGAAATCACTGTATGATGCTTCATATTTACAAATCTAAAGGAATTTCTGGTGTGCAACTATGCAATTGTTCCTATTCCATAACCCCAACCTTAACACCTTTTCAGTTTTCCTTCTGTTATTTAAATAAATAAATAACCCTCCTAAATTGCAGTGGGTCAATTCAAAACAGGCTGTATATAATCTTAACTAACAAATTACAGTGGCAACCTAAAGTTCAACTGCAATAGCAATACATAAAAAAATTACAGCTAAAACTTCTATAGTAGCTATGAAAATCATCAGCTGCTGCAGCTGCATTTCCAGATCACTGAAGTCCACAATTTCACCATAAATTAAATGTCACCAGATAATGAAAATAGTTATAATCAACTGTGCTGGGCCTCTTGCTTATTCATGGTGCTTTAGTTGCACAAAACACACAATAAGTTGATTTACTCTGCTATACTTTCTACCTATAAGTCAAAATTCCAGCATTAGCATGGGCTCCTGTTTTCTATACCTATAGAATCAGCCATTAAGAATTTCATTTATTTAGTCTCCTGGCACATCAACATGACTTCCTTCAGTAACTTCTCCCTGAAAGTACCACTTGCAGCAATGATTAAAACCCACTGAACACAGAAGTTTTGGGAAAACCTGGGTTGTAGGAAGAAGATACCAAGGATTGTTGTGTTTTATCGCCATTTGGAGAGGGGAAGGAAGAAAAATTTTTGACGGGAATAAAGAGAATTGCAAGGGGACATTACAGGACGTGACAATTAAAAAATAGTTTGCCTCCCATCCCCATCAAGTCACCCGAATATCTGGCTTCTTTTTGCAATATAAACTTCTGTTAGTGGAATGCTGCTGTTCCAGAAAGTCAACCTCATGCTCAGCTACACTAGAAAGGCAGAAAGGCTGACAATTTGTAACAAACAGAGTTGATGATCACTTAAAGTAGGGTTTGGGGTTTTTTCCTATTTCTGAACGGTAGCAAAAGAGAACAGTTCAAGGACCTTTCTGATGTTTTTTTATCTTCTGCTGGTGAGGAAATTACTTAATATCCTGGAAAAACATTTAAATAAAAAGAAATGCAGTGAAGTGTCAGAGGGAGTGGGGAACTGTGCTCTCTCTAAAGATATGCTGACATCTGAAACTATCTCTAAATACCTTGAAAATAGAGGTACTTTAGTTTTACCTTTAGATTGCCAGGTGACAAATTTAAGCCCTAATTAATAAAATAGAATTAAAAAGAGTTTTAATGTTGTTTGATTAAATAAAATTCAATTATCTAAAGGCTATCTGGTTATTTTTGAATAATCACTCATGTAATCGTAACTAAAGACTATAATACACAAGTGGGGTTGATTAAGGTCAAGGATCATTACTATTTCTTAACTCCTAACTTCTGAGAATGTGATTTTTTTACATATAGTATTTTTTTATTTTGGGACATATATATATATATATATATATATATATATATATATATATATATGCACACAGATATATCATTATTTCCTCACAGCTTTCTTTTAGTTTATCTATGTGAACAACAATAACAAAAAAACCTCTTAGAAAGCCAGAGTAAGTAGTAGGTAAATAATAGTATCCCTCCTTTTCTAAGCATTTTGTTCCATCCTCTATGGTCTCCTGCACTCCTTCCATGTATTCATGGTTATTTTCTATTTGTATTTTTATCCTCTTCTTCCCTCTTGCTTTCTAATAATAGCTTCTTATTTCTCTTTCTATATATCCTATTCTCCTTTCCTCATCCAGTCAAGATTTCACACCCCCCTTCTGAAACATGCAGACTTCTTCACCTTTTCCACCAGGCCAGGTACCCACATTTATGCAACAATTTAGGATTGTTCAAAACATGGTTTCTGTCTGATGGTACCACTGGACATCAGATTGTATCATGTGCCTATATATGCACAGTAAACTCTGTATATTCAGACTCCATTTAATCTGTGGCATACATTGCTAAGTTCCCTTGTACAGCCATGACATTGGCAGTATCAAGTTATTAGGACTGAGGTATTCACACAAAGAGAATACCAGTAAAGAAAAAAAAAAAAAAAAAAGCATTTCTGCAGTAATACATGATTAGAAATTATACAAAACACATACCCCATTAATTAAAGCATTCGTTATGCTGAACAATGAAAACCAAATTGTTTATTTTCTAGCTATACCCCCTCCTGAAGTGACTCCAAAATCCTCTACAAAGGTAATTTCAGCAGAAGTGGGAATTATACTTAAAAATGAAGGCTCCAAAGCAGCAACATTTGATCACTCACATACAGACTGTTAAATTAGCTACACAATTCTGAAAAATATCTACTCCATCTTATTCATTAAATTTATGCCAAAGGAGCTAGGCTGTGCAAGAGGTGATTACACAGTGGAAGACACAATGTTCAACAATATTGAAAATGTTTACAAAATTATTACAATAATTGTACAATATTGTAATAATTACAAAATTATTACAATACCAACAGGTTGAAACAACCATACGGGAAGAAATGCATGACATCTTGACACAGTCTAATCATAAAGTTACTTCTTATACCAGAGGAAAATGACAAGGAATGATGTTTACAAAAGCAGTTAGAGACTGGCAATATGCTATTTGAAATAAAAAAAAAATCATAAAAAAAACCCCAAACAACCACTTTTACTTCCAAAACCCAATCCATTATAAGATTCAGAAAGAATTTGTGAAACAGAGCGGCAACTTGAAACTTGCATTTAATAAAATCATGAATCATTTGACACACATATTTGAGTGTAGACTTTAAAAATAGTTATCGAGCAAAAAGACTTGGGGGAGATCAATAGCAAAGGCAATTTTGCCTTTTTTTTTTTTTTTCCCACTAGTTGCAGGAACTTGAAATGAGAATAAAGTTGGGGAACTAAGCAAGTATTGTCACTTAGGAAAGTTGCTTCTGAAAATAGATGGTGCATTTTTATTTACTTATTTTTAAAAGGATTGCTCAGTGTCTTGGTATTCATAGCTGCATTTTCACTGGATCATCCCTGTATAACAACACAGCTGAGTACAGTCCTGGGAACAAAGTCCTGGTCAATAAGCTCAGCTTTCTGCTGATTTCCCTATAGGAAGACATTTCTTCTGCAATGATTTTCTTATCCAAAAAAAGCAGATACAACACATAGATCCTTGGGTAGGCAAAGCCTTTTCCAGTGGTTCTTTAATTAGTGTTTGTGAAGTGCTATGAAGGCAAGCTCTCAGAGAGAAAACCATTAGCAGCAGCAGCATCTTTCATGTGGCATGCTCATTTAGCTCACTAGAAACTACAGAACAGCACTGCTGCAGCTGACCCCAAAGGCAGGGCTGAAGGTGGATGTTCCTCAGCCCAACTATCTTTCTCTCAGTATAATTAATTGCCATCTGGTCTGATATCAGTAAGGAGGCAGCTAGGAGCTATCTGCACTAATCACAGTTAATATAATCATACCTGCATGATTAGAAAGTTAAATTGAGTACAAAGAAAAACAAGATTTAACTTGTAAAGAGGCTTTATCACACATTTTAAGCATCAAGCAGCCTAAGCAGAAACAATGCAATGCCCACAGTGAGTCAACAGTGTATATACCAGCCAGGCACAGGACCAGCCAGAGTTCATTGCTTAGTAGCTCTCTGTAGTCTATATTTATGTTTGTTTACAGTACAGAGAGGCAGCAGCAGTTAACAGCTTGGCAGGAGCAATGCTTCACATGTTTCACATTTGAATTTTGGGCTGCTGAGGAGGCACTAAGGAGTGAACACCACAAGGCACTGTGATGCCCCAACACCCTGTGGAACGGTGTGAATAAAACCTGGAAGTGCAGTGTGAGGTAATGACTGGTATCTTCTGCCAAGAATCCCAGAAACTTGCATCAGTTGGTACTTATGGGCTAAACATTTAAGTAACACAAATTCAGATATGTACAATTTTCCTCCTCCATCTTTCCTTGCTTTTGCATTGGAACAGAAACCTCATGCAGGTTGTGCCTTCCCAACTTTTCTTTTTCTATGCTCAGACAATACATACTTTGTTAAAACACTTTCTGAAGTCTGTTCTCATTAAATTACCAGCAGAAGCACTGATCAAAATATATCACAACAAGGTAACACCTCTAAGAACACTCCACAGGTTATGAAAGAAGTGAAACAAGTACATAGTGAAGTTTAAAAAACACTTTAACACTTTTCCCCCACACTTTTTGCAGCATCCTTTGCATGATCAAATATACTTTGAACCTGAAGAAGTCTGTAACACAGCTCTGAGACCTCCCATATATGATTTCCTGTGATCATAATTTCATCTAGGTATACAAAGGCAACTTGTCATTGATAAATTATGGGTAAGAATTTCTGTTAATTACTGCACGACCCCTGGGTAAATAAAAAAACAAACCCAAAACCAGAACAAATGAAGATTGTGAACTTATTCATCACATAAGCCCATAGCTACAGTAATAATTAGTACGATTGAAGAGTAAACCAATTGATAGCTATTGTTACCATCCTTATAATTGAAGTTAGCCAGAAAAAGGAAAAGTCTTAAACCCTGTGATTTTCTAATCATACAGTGACTGCTTCAGAGCCAAATCACCCTCACTACCAGAAAACAATTTCTGTTGGCTGATGAGAAGTTATGGCAGGTGGATACATGGTGTTTGCATGGGACACAAAACTGCATAGAAACAGTAAGAAAACTTAAAAGTTTTAACATGTAGAAGACAGCATAGTTGGGCACCAAACCTCTGCAATCAAGATTCTACATCATAACTTGTAAGTCATCAGTCCACTGGGACACCACTGCAGCACTGGTATTATTCAAGGGAGCAGCAGAATTCAGCTCCAGGTAGTTTAACTTGTGCATTTCTAGACCTGCTTGCAGCCACATTCTGAGCTACAAAGACCTTTCAGCAAAGAACTTCCTTAAACTCTCTAATTGCCACCAATAGTTGATTAGTTTCAAAGCAAAGTGGTTCAGCCAGAAAAAGGAAGCTTAAAAAAAAAAAAAAAAAAAAAAAGCTGCTTTAGTAGAGCATAATACTGGAACAGTTAAGTTCCCTGTAGTTTTACAGTTTTCCCCATTTTGTTTTCTCTTTGGATTACATTTGCTTGTAATGTAAATACAAAAGTCTAGGACAAAGTTTACTGCAAGTTCTCATTGCTTTTAACAAGCTTATTTCCTAATTGATAAGACTATTTTAAATGCAGTTATGCAGAGGGTAAAGTTAGTTTTACTTGTACATGTAAAACATAACCAGTATTTTCCAGCAATGTACATGGGACAACTTAAACAGATATGAATTACACAGGATGTGCAATGAGTCTGCTCTAAATGTCAGAAGTGTGTTAACTTCAAAGAACGTATTTCTAATCTCTCCATTCTGAAGCTATGCTTTCACTACTGAGTATCATGCTTTAAGGACCCTATTTTTTTCAAAACTACTTTAAAAGCTCTTGTTAGCCAAAACATTAACAAGAGCAGGCTACTCCAACTTTTATTTGTAGCCTTTAAATGCTTTATTCTCCTTCAAAGGCCACACTTACCACTGACACAAAGAAAACTGTTCAGAGCTGCTGTGGTCCTTCACAATGGTCAGAAGAAATCATGAAAATAAGGTCATTATTGGCTCAGATAGGGACATGACTCTTTTCTCCATATACTTCTTGCATAAAAAGCATTTAAAGCATTTCCTTGGCACAGTATTCCTGCTTCTTCAAGCTTTTTATTACTGATTTACCATTCTGCTGGCACCCTAAGGCAGGTTACTTTAACCATACACCCTGCACCAAGCAATGCCTGCTCACCCTTGCCCCTCTCAGAGCCATCTCACCTGATCCCAGCAGCAGTCCCCTCCAGGTGCACCCAGTAACCTCCACCCATGCAGCCCAGATTGCAATTAGTCCTGCTCAACATCTCAGTACGTTATACTGAAGTCCACAGGAAGCTGAACATAAAAATGAAGAGAATGCTTTTTGGTTTTGTTAAAATAAAGCTCCTGCTTTTACCAGCTCAGAGTTGCCAATGCTCTGGTCAGATTCCCTGCTCCTTGCAAAATTTTCATTACTCTGAATTCTATTCCTTTTAAGATAGCATTGAGGAATTACATTTTGTCATAAAGAGAGAAAAGGAAACTTCAACTGAATTGGCTTCATTTATTAATCTCACTATTCAACTACTAGCAGATGAATTTGCAGTGTTTCAATTAATACAGTCTATGGAGGGATGGGAGACAAGAGTCATACACAGCCAAATTTGTGTTACTCGCAGGTTTGGCCCATAAGTACTAACTAATAAGCAAGTTTCCAGGCTTCTAGCCCAGCTGTAAAACCTATCACATAATCACAGAATGGATTGGAAGCTAATTGGCTTGGAAAGGACCACAATGCTCTAACAACCCTGCTCAGTCCAGGGTCATCAGAATTGTGTCCAGCTGGTTCCTGAATATCTCCAGTGAGAAGAGATCCCTAGGTATGCCAGAATTATCCTCCCCAGTTTGGTTACTCATATTCAGGTGACACTTCCTGTGAAGTGACAACAGTTTCTGCCTGTTGCCTCTTGTCCTATTGCCTGGCACCACCAAGAAGAGCCAGTGAGGGACACTCCACAGCATCTCTGGGTGATCTGTTCCAGTGCTCAGTCACCTGCATAGCTAATGAAAAACTTGCATAAAAATTCAAACCCAGGAGATTAAGTTTGAAACGGATGATCTTAAAGGTGTTCCCCTTTTCATGTTCTTTCTCTCTCTCACTCCCCTCTCTTCTCCAGCAAATTCCCATTCAGATGCATCTAGATTTTCTGTGCTCCTGTCTCACATGATAAAAGAAGGCCTTGGTTAAAGAGAAACTTCCAGCAAAACAGCAGTTTGTATTTTGCACCATGCCTCTCTGCCCTTCTCCACACTGCCACTGGATCAAAGCAAGTCACCTAGTTTTGGGTCACTTTCAAAAGCAAGACAGGTGTTTCTCTTTCTTTACTGATATCCTTCTCAAGTATTGTTTGCTTGCTCTCCTATTGTAAATGCAGGCAAACCCGATGGGAAGAAATGAAGATGTCTGACTCAATTCAGAAGGCTGAATGATTTCTTATTATAATTATGTTAAAATACACTAATAAACTATATAAAGGAAGATAGTAAAAACTACAAACCTACTTGTTCTAACTATATCTCTCACACGACTCGTGACCCTCTCTCTCGAGTCCAGACAAAGGTGGATTGGATTTGCCATCAGGTGCAAATCCTCACCAGAATCCAATCAAGCACTCACTCCAGGTAAACAATTCTCCAAGCACATTCCACGTGAGAAAAACAAGGAGCAGAAATAGAAATTGTTTCCTCTGTCTCTCTGTGCACCTGCATGAAAAATCCTGAGAGAGAGAGAGAAATGCACTGCCACACTCCCCAGGTTTAACTGTGACTTCCACATTATCTCCTCCATTCTCTCACACCCCCAGGGTGCCATTATTATAGAGGGTCACCATGGAAACAGCTTTCCGGGAGATCCCTGTGCTAATTGTTATCTTGACTTTTATTAATCTCATACAATCATTTGGCACTTCAAAATTTATCAACACACTACTCTACAATAAGAACTCCAGTGCTCTGTCCCATTTCAGTTTGTACTCCCACAGCTCCAGCATCCGCAGGGAATATGCTGATTTGTTTCTGAAGGACCAGGGGACACTTTGGCAGTTGAGGAGTCACCACCAGTGGGAGAAATGCTGAGATAAAAGAGCTGACAAGACCTCTGTATGGCTAACAACAGGTCTCAACAATGAGGAAGAGGTACCTTGTGTTTGAGCTACTTTTTCAGCAGAGGAACCTAACCTTCCCCTAGAAACAGCAATTTGATATGCTATACTTTTAGTCATACATTTCCCCTTAACAAAGAGAAAAAAAAACAGACATTTACATGACATTAGATATAGAGAACAAAATGTGAGCAAAATTAAATATTTTTCTACCTAAAATTCCAGTTTATCCTTCTACATTCACTCATTTCATACTAGGAGCTGAAAAATACCCAACAATGACATGGTGATTGCTTTATATTTATTGCAGACTTTTACAGTGATGGACAGCTGTGGCAGCAGCCCTCTGGCCACAGAGACCAGGCACGGACTTTCCCAAGCATTTTCCCAGGGAAGGCTGTGAGAAGATCAGAGAAAAGACTGAGAAACAATTATTATGTCCACTTGTTGCACCTGCTGTTGTGCACACGTAGAATGTGTCATGGAGATTTGTTTACCAAAGGGTGATTTCTTAATTTTACACTGGATAATGTTTAGATTGATTGACCAATTAGGTCAAAGCTGTATTGGACTGGCTGTAAGGGTTACTGAGTTTCTTAATAAATATAGTATAAGATAATAATAAAGCAATTAATCAGCCTTCTGCAATCATGGAGTCAATACTAATTATTACCCAGTTTGAGGCTGTGGCAACAGACTGCCACACCAGGTACATGGGAGAGAAAAATGACAGCTTAGGGATTCTCTAGTACTGCACTGAAAACAGTGTGTAAAAGTTATCTTCCACCTATGATTTATTCTGTATTTGCTTCCACATATTCCCAAGAATTTTTAATGGTTTCCAAGAATTTTTAATTTCACATAAAAGATTAACTCATTAGTTAACAATATCATCTTTCAATGACAATTCTGTGCTTCCAGATGCTCTGGCCACATGACAAGAAAAGCTCTGGATGTCAGAAGGCCACATTCAGATTGCAGACCAACACAACAGACGTGAATGTATTCCAGTCATTCAAATCTTTGGCAATTTGTTTTTCCTCAGACATAATGATTACTTATCATTGCAAAATTATTCTCTGTATTGTGCAAAATACATATTCTATGCATTATTGCAAAACTATTTTATTTATTATGTATGCTTTAGGTTTGAATAAATGTGAATTAAATGTCATAAGACAAATTACCACTCCTCATATAGAAAAAAAAAAATTGCCCTTTTCTGAAATTAAAAATAACTTCCCTTCAACTAATCACCATTCTGCAGTTTTCAAAATTTATTACTCTTCTTATTATTTTTGACTTGTTATTATGTACTGATGGTGGCACTAAGAGATGTTGCAGGCAGAAAGTCCATTGTCATTTATCTTGTGCACTGCTTGGAGACAGCTACATTTCTTACTGAACTAGTGAATATAAATGGCACTATAAATAGACAGCAAAACCTTTAAATATTTTACTGCTTTTGGGCAGTCTAATAGAAAGCCAAATGCTTTTGTTCTTTTTGTCACTTCATTGTTGACTTAGGAAGCTTTTCCATCAGATCATACAGTAACTGTCAAAAAGGGGAAACATTGCCTTCAAAGATTTTAATCTCAGCTATATTAAAAGAATGGTATAATGACCTGCAATGCCTACATAAATCTTTATCCAAAGAAATGGGAATATTATATATTTATTTTCTGTCAAGAGGAAGTCAAATCTACACATACTTTGTCCCATTTTTCTCACAAATATCAGCACAGCAATATGTCTGACTACATGGTGAAGCAGTTTGCATCTGATTTATGGTCACAGGAAGGTAAAGAAGGATTTATTCAACTTGTGTAACTGCTTGTTGTCAGGGATAGCTTTTCATCTAAGAGGACAGACCTGCTCAGAATCTACAGCCTTCTTCTAGATCCACTCCCAGTGGCAGGAGAAGGGGCAGTGAGTTTTAACATGTTTTGACTGTGGAGGAAATTAGTCTAGGTTCATGCATTAATCTGTCCCAGCATCCACCCTAGGAAGCAGGAATTTTTGCTCCTGACATCAGATCTGTTCCACAGCAGCTGCTCCCACCTCTGTGCACAGCCCATATGAAACGTGGCTCTGGGTGGAGCTGCAGCCTGCAGGGTCAGTCCCATTTGCTTCTTGCCCAGTGCTCCTGCAACATCTTGCTCCACTCTGTCCCTCTGGCCACCTCCTCCTCCTTCCCCTGCCCAGAAACTGGGGAGCACCTTGTAACTCTCACTGGACAGGAGAGAGAAGCTTTTCCTGACAAAGACAGGCAGAGGTTGTCTCCAGGAAATAACAAGGTGCAACACCTAATTAGTCAATGGAATTGCAAATAGAAGGGATGGCAGGGGAGACCATTCAGGTGACAGGCCTTGCCTAGCTGATAAGTACTTAATTTATTTGCATATACACTGACTTTATTATTATTATACTAGCATTACTGGTATCTTCTTAATGAAAAATAATAGAATTTTACTAGAATTAGGAATTCAGAAATTGAGAGATTCCAAGAATTTGTTTTGAGAGCTTCTCTATTAATATTGTAATAATCCTAACAATGTTACAAATTCTACAGGCTCTATCAATGCTGATTATTATAATTATTTGAAAAAATATATGAACTGAAATAATAAAATCGAAGCATGTGGTTTAGCTTCTTTTTGAAGTAAAAGCTCCAGGTGACTGCAAATGAAGCAAGAAACAGAAGTGTTCCACTACAGGTTACAGCAAAACAAGGAAAAAACTCGAGACCCTTCAGATAAGTTCCCTCCCCTCTTGTGCTCTTTATCTAGACTGGTAAATTCTCACTAAAGCTCTCTGTTTTAAGTTGGACACAAATATTCACCAAGTTTAGTGGGGGTAGAATCCCATTTCAGCTTCCCTGAACAGGTGACCCTTTTTACATTGTCCTGTGCTTGGGACCTGCAGGTACTATTAGAAAAGACACTGAAAAAATGGGTGAATATATTGTTATCCATAATGGGAGGCCAAGACATAAAACAAACTTAAGCAGCTACCAAAGAACACAATACATCTTTAACTGGAACATCAGTCAGCAACAAGGACAGCTTTTAAAAACTCCTGTGAGTCAGTGGTCTATTTTCCTTCACAGTTACATAAACCATAGTGATTTAATCCCATGCAATCAAGTAAAAACCTTGTTATATTTTTTTCCCCTATGGAAGAGGTTAAAATTAAGCTGTTTTGGTGGATGTCAAAGAGCAACTAAAAAGTGCACAATCTTATTTTTTCACCATCAAAATATGACGATGGCTATTATTACTAATTGGCAATATTTGAGATAGAAAGCTGTTTTATCACCACTATTTATATTTATATTTGGTAACTTTATCGAAAAACGCCAGCAATTTAAGCTCTCATTCTTGTACTTGGGGGAGCAATTGCTATAGGTTTCACTTGGTGTCAGTATTTCTGAGGTCAAAGATCTTAAGCAACATTCTATTTTTACATTTCTATATTTTTATCCTTATGCAATTTTACTTTACGTAAAAAGCCAAGTTGCCTCTCAAGCAGGAGCTGTAAAGCTACTTCTATACCTTGCAAGAATGGTAAAAGACTATTTTCTTTAGGAAGGTTACATCTTGCTGTCACGAACATACTTGTTGAATAAGTAATTTTCAGCTCAAGGAGAACAAGTGAAAGCAATTTAAACTCAGGCATCCACACTATGGTAAAATACACGCGTGGCTAGACTGTAACAAGGACTGAAAAGATTACAGCTGTTTCTGACTAGTTAGGAGACCTAAATATCAGTCTGGACTTGTCTGAGACATTTAGGGTATAGTTGGAATTTTTTAAATTGAATGGGGGTAGTGCGGAGAAAAGCTGCAGAGGAACCTCATCTCTTGCTGCTTGCAAATTAAACTTCTCTAGAAAAAATTGCAGGACAGGATTGGACCCCAGAGAATTTGTACCAAAAAATAAACAGGAAAAGCCTGAAGGTAACCTTACTTCTTTTCAGAACAGTTCAAACAGTTGGGGTCTGCTTTCACACACACACAAAAAAAACCACACAAGAATTTCTGTTTGCCCTCCTCTTGTGTTTGCAATGGACATTTTAATACAACCCCTAAATAAAAGTGGGAAAAACTACCTTACGACACCTTAATCATTATCTATAAGAAATGTAATAGAGTACATATTTTAAAAGGACATCTACTTTAGATATTAGAGGAAGACAATATAGTGGGGAATATATTGATTGAAAAAGTTGATTGGTAATGCTGACCAAATTTCAATTAAATAAGTATTGAAAATATAGCACTCCACATATAGACAAAAAATACTGCAGTCATTAGTATTATCCACTGTGTTGTAAGCAGTACTTCTCAAAGCTGTTTTACCACATGTGGTGAGGAATGAAGCAGGATTTGACAACTATATTTATATTCTGAGACTACATTATTGATTACAGATAAGATTGGCACATTATGTATCTTCACAAGAAAGGGACAAGGAAAAATATTCAAAAGTTTAAGCAAGGGAAATTTTGTCTGCATAAATAGAAAAACAAAATTCAGTTTTATAATGGTCAGGCTCTGGATTACAGCCCAGAGAAACTGCATTCAGTACTCAACCAACTCAACCAGACAAAGCCCTGGGCACTTCCCTTGTAATTTAAAGTTTGCCCTGGATTGCACAGGGGGTTAAACTAAATACTTCAAAATTCTAATTTACCAAAGTATGTCCTAGTGCTAAATATTAATTTTTACATTCTGAAAAATAACTAAGTGTTTCTTACATGTACACCCACACATACAATTTCTCAGTCCTATCCCAGAGAGTGACAAGTCAAATTAAATTATAGATGCAAATAAAAACTTTTATATTTGGAAATAAATATATATCATTTTAAAAGCAGAGCAAAGATAAGCGTGGCCAAAACTACACAGCATTAATTAGTTTTGTATTTTCATAACTATGTGGATTAAATCCAGTGGACCTTTTCTCAGATTAAAAATATAATCTAAAATAAAACATATATAAATAATATAATAAGAATATAAATATATATAATAAATATAATATATAATACATTTTAAATAAATTAAATTTCAATTAAATGTCTATTAAATATTATGTATTCTAGTAAATATTGATAAGTTATATTACATATTATACTAAATATTAATATATCACTACAAAATATGTTGAATATTAAATATTTTTATATATTACATTATATATTGAATTATATTAAATAATATGAAATTAAAACAAATTTAAAATATTCTATATATGTATATAAAAATATAAATAATAATATGAAATAAAAATATATAATATAAGATTAAAACATAGACCTGAGGATACATGAAACAGCACATTTCAATATTTTTCTCTCTGTCTTTTCTAATTCACAATTATTATTATTACAAAAGTCACATAAGAAGATATAAGAAGTACAGGCAAGAAAAATAATTTCTACAAGCTCTGAATATTTTAAAGTAAAGCAAAACAAACCAGGATAGAACACAAATAATACATTTGCAAGTAAGTCAGAGTGTATTTTAGGTATTTCCACAGAATGTTTTTTGGAATAGGCTCTCTCTGAGATAATGTCAGCTGTGCAGAAGCTGTCCTTTCTAGACAGCCTTACACTGAAATTTATTGTTTCCTGCACTATCTAAACCAGTGAAACTAAACTTCTCCCTTCACTGGACATTGATAAATCCTGCTGCCTAGGTGTAAGTAAGTTTTCATGGGCATAACAGATACTCTTGACTAAGGGTGTGGCCATGCATTAGTCCCTCATGTAAACCACAGTAAAGACTTATTGCTTTTATAGCTATAGGTGTCAAAAAAATTAGCACAAGTAGCAAAATCTAGTTTAGAAACTGTATGACATGTAAAAAAAAATTCCTCCCAGGGTAAAGAAGAGTGGGATTACATTATACAAGGCAGAATGGATCAACACAGGGGAAGGAGGAAGGAAAGAAGTAGCCGTAAATTAAAACTATATCACACATAAAATTAATCTTCCTTTTTCTTATAAGCATCCTTCATATTTACAGCTACAGATGCAGAAAGAAAGAAGATAATACTAAAGCAAACCATTTCTAGCAAATTAAATAGCCAACATGAAAACAACCCACAAGTATTTATGAATGTTTACATAAATAATACATGAAAATGGCAAAGCAAGCAATAAGAATTATTAATATCACAATCAACTAATTCTAAAAAATCACCTGGAGTTTCAGTCCTTGCAGTTACTTTCATCATTAAAACAACTGAAATTATATTGCTTTCAAAAAATAATGCAAGAATATAGTCTGAAGGAGAATATAGTCTGAATTATCTCTGAATGAAATATGGTTTTTATTATTTTCAGAATTAAATCATGTACATGGTATATAAGTCACTTGAGTTATTAGTAAAAAAAAGGGAAGGTATTATATGTTTTCAATGAAGAATTGTTCTCACATTCTAGACCTTCCTATATGACCCCAAATGCATAATCTTGCTAATAGGTCTTGCTACCATACATCTCTCCATTAATTTAAAGTTCCACAATAAGAAAAAAAAAAGCCCTTTGGTATTATCTAAATATTGTGAGTTATTGCAAGACTAGGACAATACAACAAACCTGAGCAATGAGGTAGAAGATTCCCTTCTGTCAGAGGAATAAAAACTATATATTTTTCAGTTCATTAAGTCCCACCTGACTGTAGCTATTTCCAAAGCTGCTCATCGAAGCTCTCTGGAATCAGACTGGAGCAACAGGATCCTCTTGAGGATGATTCAGCTTCACTGAAGCACCGCAGCCTGGAAGTGCTAACTCTGATTTGGCTGCACTGCGAGCTTGGACAACCAGCTTAGATGTAGAAATCCACCTTTCAGGTATCCAAAATCAAATAAGATTGACTTTGGTACAGCTACATAAATGAGCAGAGTATCTGTTTACATCTTGTTCTGTAACAGGCAATTGTATTTTTTACCATGCATATGTAAGATTGCACATGAGTAAGGTATGTCCTCTCTCCTGTGCTACATTAAGCAAGCATTCCTGAGAGACATTTCTGCCACCAGCTAGCTCCATTATAGTTTTATTTTTGATTAAAAATTGGCTATTGGTATTGACACCTGGCACCACATGACTTGTGCCTAATGAATCACAGAGAAAACATAAGGAAAGCATTAATATAAAGTTTAGCACCTGAATCACTGACAGCACTCAAGATATCACTCTGTTCAAGTGTCAAGAACCAGCTAAGTGCAGCCTAAGGCTCTGATAGTATCAATTATTTTACTCCCACTACACAGAATCCTATCTGTCAATCCGTACTGTGTCCCATTTTCCAACCAGATAAAAAGAAAAAGCATGAAGAAACCACCAGAAAAAAAAAAAAAAAACAGCCAGTATCAAATGTCTCAATTTTGCTTTCCTGCAAAACTCCCTTAATGTCCCTCCCTAGGTTATCTATTTGCTGTTGCATGGATGAATTGCACTGCAGAGCTGATGAGGACAAAAGGTTTTAATATGGCATTCTGTACAGTTTGTCTCCTACAGTTTGCAAGGAGCTGGAAAGGACTGACCAGAATGTTTATGCATGACTTGTAAAGTACCTTCATGTCAATGTGTGTTACAATGTTTGCATAAACAACTTACCTCTCAAAAGTAGAAGAAGGTGAGCCCCACTCCAGCCCAAGCACAGTTGTGTTTGCACACTTATGAAAAGAAGTTGTGTATTTCACAAGATCATTAGCAGGCAATGCACAAAAACAATTAATGAACTTATTATGAAATTCAGTTTCAGTAACTAAGTTCATGACAAAAATTTTACTTCTGTTTAGGAACTGGACATCCGTTATTTCTGTTTGAATTGGATAAAGGCAAGGTTTGAACTTGGACAATCTTTGAGGTCCCTTCCAACCCAAACCACTCCATGATTCTATGAAATGTTTCAACAGCAGAAATAGTTAATGGTATTTTCTTTTTCTTTTCCTTTTAGGAAATAAAAATGCTATAAACATTTGAAATTAATTCCCCTCATTGGATGCAGAATACAGGACATCACCCTGTAAGTTGTTACAATAAAAGTTACTTTTTAGTAGATTATAGCACAACTGTGCTCATTTCAAGCTTTATTGAACAATGGTTCATATAACTTTATATGCAACTAAGAGATTACTTCTTTTTCGTACCCAGTTGATCTAGAGATACTGCAGATAGATTAAGTTGGTTTATATTTATACCAAAATAATAAAGTAGCTTACATGAATTCAGTATTATAAAAGCTCCAGCCAAATCTTCTGGTGTTAATTAGACACAATCAGTTAAAAACATCTTTGAAATTACATCCAAAATTAGCTCAGACCCTGCAGGGAGTCTTGTAAACTTGTCACTGTGTCAAGTTGAAAACATTTACAACATTCAGAATTTCACTCAGTTCTTCTGTGATTATTTTAGGGATGTCAGATTTGAACATCAGAGCAGAATGGAATCAATCTGAACCTGCCAAACTTCAGTTCTCAAGATCCTCATAATTTTAAAAATTGTTTTAGAAAAATAGTTTAGAATATCAAGGATATTTGCTCTTTCCAATAACTCTGCAATGGACCCAATTTTAAGCTAAGAGATACTTACTGGAGACCAGTATATTGTAATAATATTACAATTCCATTTATCTGTAATGTTTGGAAGGTACTTAGGCATTCTTAGGTACTTAGGCACTGCAAAGTACTCCTGTAAGCTGGCAAGAGAAGAGAGCACAATTTTGACCATGTGAAACTTTGTTCAATTCACCCTTAAACTTTGTTTTTTGAAGTGCAGATGCTAGAGGCTGCCAGCACAGTCAGGAAAATTATCTAAAAGGAGTTCTCTTACTTTTAGCAATAACTGCACAGTTATTCAAACATGAATTTACATGAGCAGATAAATAGAGTGAATTTGCAACAGCACTTCAACCTTAAGAAACAAAAGGTTGTGCAGAAAAGAGAACTGCAAAGTGATTTTATTACTACTTATTCATATAACATTATGTTTTTGTTCATGCCTAATACCAAGGTTAACTGCATTATTGAAATGTGTGCAGCATTTGAATAACTGTTTACATTTGTAGGTCCAATATAGTCAGAATATTCTCCTGGGATAGAATATAAATGTGACTTTAGTTAGATGACTTTCTCTTCCTGAACACTCTTTCATTTTCTAATGAAGACAAATAGTGGTGAATAACTGAAATCTTCTGAACAACACTGTAATGTGTTAATGGCAGAAAAAAATGAAATCGTTATTTCTCAATTTTAACATTGATTTCCTGAGGAAATTACAAAATGCGTACCTATGATATAAATTGAAAAGGGGTTACATATATCAGAAAAATGGTTTCATGAAGTGCTCTGTATGTGCAAAGCAAAAATGGCCTCTGGAATTAGTGGAAATCAAATTCAGAGATCTTGGTTTCTTTTCCCTTTTTCACTGTACCATCTGCTTCTGTAGCACCCCAGCCCTGCAGATGGGTTTCACACCGCAGGCACAATTGCACGTAACTGTCACAAGTGGACTGTGACGTACATTTTGCAGCAGGTAACAGAAAAAGGAGAGGGGTAAGATAAGCTATTTAGAGACCACAGACATGACCAAAATTTGTGTGACAAGTGTTCATCTGAGTTATCAAATTTCCTCCACCGTGTTAGTTCAAGAACTCTATCTTTACTCAATATAAATATGTGCGAGGCAGTTTGAAATGAAACAATTTCCTGTACCTTTGCACAGAAATGTAAACAGGAGGATCAAAGCTAGCAAGTACTCTCAGCATTGCAACATAGCCAAGTTTAGAAGAAATGTAACACCTAGAGTATCAACAGTACTGCTAAGGCACAGGTGGTAAGCAATTTTTCTAATAGGAAGAAGAGCAGCAATCAGTGCAGCAGAAATCAAAATCAGATTTCTCCAATAATTAGCTGGAAAGCTGGTAGGTGTCTGTATGTGGTTTATTACTTTGTGACTTGGGACGTTGCATGTCTAATAAATGTACTGAATTAAAAGTTCATCAAAATATTTGTCTGTCTAAAAACAGAAGATGCCAGCCTTGGAGGCTTTAGACAGAAATTTTACTGGCAGCTTTCTAGAATCTTGACACATATGAATGAAGTCAAACCAGAGGAAAAAAGCAACAGCTGAGCTTCCTGCTTAAGCAGCAGCCAGCTTACTGACCTTGCAAAATGTCAGTAAGTGCAGAGATTACTTCACGCGCTAGTAGTCCCATAATTTTGTTTTCACTCCCTCCTTGCTAAAGTTCACATCTCCCAAGATCCCATGTGCATGATCGGGCTGTAGTCACAGACATGCCAGGACAGAACTACAGCTACTGCCATGCCAAAGATCACAGCACCTACAGTGAATATTCTCATTACATTTGTTACTGTTTAGAGATCTGAGTTCACCATAAGAAATCTGTATCAGGGAAGGGCTTAGCTTGCACAGTGACAGCCTCACCCAGCCTCCAACTGTTCTGACAGCAGGCAGCAGCAAATGCCTAAGAAAGATTTTAAGAAAACAAAGTTTTTTATTCTTCCCCATATAGTCATCTGGTCACATAAATCACTTATGGTGCAAGAAATTAATACAGTCACAGAAAGACTTGGGTTGGAAGGGGCCTGAAAGATCACCTAGTGAACTTCATTCATAAATTCTGGGGTTTGAGGTAATATCTTTATCATGTATCAGCTCTTGACAAGAGGTGACCTCTTTTTCATCTATGAAGCTTTCTAGTTGCTTTTCTGCATCCATGTAAACACTGGTCTTTACAGCACATTGCAGCAGAGCTCCCCAGTCTCACTATACAAGGCACAAAGAAACTTCTGGGGCTTTTTTAATATATCTCTTTGTGTTTTTCTTTTACAACCCCGATTTCTTGGAAGAAAAACTCATACTTGAATGACAAACCCTAAAGGAATTATTCCCTCTTCATCTTTTCCATACATTCTTATTACCTTTCCCTTCTGTTTTTCCTTTTCTAGACAGAAAATTCCTGGCCTTTTGTTCTTCCTTTCATTCCCATGGTACTTAAATGGTCTTTTTATCCCAGACACATGGAGTGAGAAGGTCCTATCCGTATTGTAGCACAGGATTCTTAGTTAAGATGGTAAACTCAGAGGAAATCAGGTACAATTTCACTAGCACCCCATGTCCTTTTGTTAGAAGTATCCCTAGGGTGTAATCATTGATGGTTTGCTCAAATAAAAGTCTTCTGATTAAGCAAATATTGGGTCTTGTAGCACCTTCAGTGCTGGATGATGTCTCTACCTGCTACATAGGGTAAATTTCAACTTTTCAGCACAGACAGAACAAACATTTGTGAATGGCAGATGACCTTCCAACAACAGTGCTGCTTGTTAACTTTCCAGGATTGTTTCCATCCCGAGACCAGTGGTGAAGGAAAATGCTTGGGATGATGTTTGTTCCTAAGCACAAAGGATCTAGGCAGTCTTAATTTTCCCTCTTACATATTCAGCTCTTCCCCGTGCTCATCCTTTGGCAGATCAGTGCACAGTTCACTGGACACTGAAGGATGCACTCTCTACTCAGCAGGACCTACTTGCTGGGTCACTCACAGCAGGCATTCATTCAAGCAGTTACCTTGGCAAGGGAGGGAGAGAGATTCTGACAACGAATGGAAAGAATAATTTCCTCTAACAGCTCAGCTTTTGACAACCTAAGTATATTTTCTTATCACTGGCAATTTTCTACTAAATATACAACTCATGGTGCATATTCTTTACTGACTACTACTACTGACTAGACTGAAAAGCTACAGATAGAATGTACCCACCACATTCAGGTGGATTTCTTGGTTGTCTGACCAGAGAGGACTGTCCTTGAAAAATCAATTGGATCTTTAGGGATTTTATTCAATCTCCCCATGGATCTTTCATGGACACTTGAGATATCTTTAGGGATTCAGAATTCATTAGAGAAACATTTCTCCCCCCTTTCCCCGATGCCCAATCTTTGTTTGAAACACCTGACTGCAGAGACTTATTTTTACAGTGTTTTAAAGGCTTGGAATGTCACAAACTCTGCTCTAGTACACTGCAATAAGGAGGTGGGAGTGTGGAATGCCAGATCAGAATATTGATCCCTCCAAACCTCTGCCCTTTCTCTGATTAACATCAGATTTTTGTTTGTGTCAAAACTTCCCTACTTGGATAGAAATGGGTTTTTTATCCACTAATTGGAAAGTGAGGTATACCCTAATCAATTGCTGCCTACAGCAAACAAAAAATATTTTCACCCTCAACTCTTCCAACCCTCTGATTTAACTGATTGTTAAATTCATATTCTTTTATATTTGACACTAGTATTTATTAATTTTCTGTACATATACTTCAGTCTAGATTTCACTTAAATTTAATTGCAGAGTACCATATAAAAGGAGAATACTATTTTTTTCCTGATGATTTTGGAAGTAATCCTATCACTAAGCTATTAAAAATTAGTGATTCTCCTACTCAGATAAAAGTTAACCTCATAATAGGAAACAGTAAAATTTGTCTCTTAAGCCAAAAATATACTGAGACAATCACTGTTTATGCAACATATTTATTTTGAGGAAATTCAGTCTGATATCAATGAAAATATAGCAGATAGCAGCCCCTTTTATTCACCCCAATAAAGCCTTTTCATTCTTTCTACTTCAGAAAGAAACAGAGGCTTTGCAAACACACAACAGTTTAGGCTAAGAAATTTGAGAAAGCACACAAAAGGACATGAAATTTTAGCATAGAATTTACAGTCTATTATTTGCACCACTGAGTGTGCAAATTTCTATCAGATGACTCACCACTAAGTGTTCAGTTCAGCTCACTTTAGTGCAGTTAATTTTTGTAAATGAGGATCATATTAGATTAAGAAGTTAGGAAAGCAGATCACTGGTAAGATCACATACAATAATATTTCACATCATTTCAGGAAGGACTATCAGAGTTACCCTGAAGTTTACCAGCTTTATTTTTTTGTTTTGAAAATCCTGGGGACATAATGCCACAAGCTTTTTCGCTGTAGCAATACAGATGGAATTAGTGAAAAATAAGCCTATGAACAGCAACAAAGTAAGTATTGTCTATGCAATAATTCTGCCAGAGATAACAGGACATTTATGCTGTACCACAGGACTAAAAAGAAATTAGTTTTTCTGGGAAATTGTCTACATCGGATGCTTTTAAATTCATCCAGAAAAGCAGAATGTTCTTTGTATGACACGAAATCATAGACATTCATCAAAGCTATGCTATTTTATTCAAAATAAAGCACACCATTCCTCAAGGAATATTAAGGGCCTATAAACCTGGAGCTTTTTTCTAAGTTTAATAATTCATAGAATCACAGAATCACACAGAATCACTAGGTTGGAAGAGACCTTCAAGATCATCGAGTCTAAACCATGCCCTAAAACCTCAATTAAACCATGGCACCAAGTGCCACATCCAATCTTTTTTTAAACACATCCAGGGATGGTGACTCCACCACCTCCCCAGGCAGGCCATTCCAGTACTTTATCACTCTTTCTGTAAAAACTTTTTCCTAATATCCAACCTGTATTTCTCTTGGCACGGCTTGAGACTCAGTTCTCTGGTTCTCTCAGTTGCTGCCTGGAGAAAGAGACCAACCCCCACCTGACTACAACCACCCTTCAGGAAGTTGTAGAGAGTGATAAGGTCACCTCTGAGTCTCCTTTTCTCCAGGCTAAACACCCCCAGCTCCCTCAGCCATTCCTCACAGGGTTTGTGTTCCAAGCTCCTCACCAGCCTCGTTGCCTCCTCTAGACACACTCCAGCATCTCAACATCCTTTCCAAACTGAGGGCCCAGCACTGGACACAGCACTCAAGGTGCAGCCTCACCAGTGCTGAGTACAGGGGAAGAATGACCTCCCTGCTCCTGCTGGCCCCACCATTCCTGACACAGGCCAGGATGCCCTTGGCCATCTTGGCCACCAGGCCACACTGCTGGCTGATGTTCAGCTGCTGTCACCAGTACCCCCAGGTCCCTTTCTGCCTGGGCACTGTCCAGCCACACCGTCCCCAGCCTGTAACGCTGCAGGGGGTTATTGTGGCCAAAATGCAGGAGTAAGCGCTTGGACCTATTAAATGTTATCCTACTGGACTCTGCCCATTCATCCAACCCTTCCAGGTCTGGCTACAGAGCCTTCTACCCTCCAATGGATCAACACATACTCCCAGCTTAGTGTCATCCCCAAATTTACTAATGAAAGACTCAATACTCTGTGGGAAAGACATTTCTGTGCTGTTCTAGTGAGCTAGTGAAGGCTTCTGGAAGATAAGGAAGGCCTCATATCTCTCTCAAGGAATTTACCAAGGCTATCACGATGACAACTCAGGGAGAGAGAGAAAAGTGTAAGCAAGAAGATCTGGAGTTTGATTGCATTACACAGTGGCGTGGCTCCTTTCACCTATTGAAAGTTTTATTTTTTGTTTACGACCAATGTGCAGTGTATATGTTCGATAAGTAAATGTAAACATCTTGTAAAACTATGAAAGCAACATGTTGCTTTAATAAATAAGCCTAAACAGCCTTCTGACTGAGCCCCAGTGCTTTGGCCGTATGGGGTTCAATGGCAACATTGGGTGACCATCCACCGTGATTACAACAGGGCTGTAAAAAAAAAAAAAGGAGAAAAAAAAAAGAGAAAAAAGTTGAAGGGTACAACCAGGCACCCTAATGAGTGAAGGCAACAAGAAGGCTGCAGAGGTCCACACCTAATTCAGCCATCTCATTTGAGGTGAGCAACTGGGAAAAAATAATGGAAAATAATTTATCAAATGAGGAAAAGACTGTTTTGTCCACGTGGAAAGCCTTATTGTAAAGGAAAAATATTCCAGCTTCTGATTATGCCTTTGTAGTTTACAGATATGGTGTAAATCACAGGACTTTGAAGCTGCTGCCAACACTACCTTTAGTATCAGGGCATGGAAAAATGTTGGGAAGAGACTATAGGATGTGATATCTAAGAGGGATAAGACGGTTGTCAATTTGGCTACTAGCTGAAGACTGTTGTATAAGGCATTGAAGGAATGGAAAGCAGAACAAGATGGAGGGGAGGAATTGGAGGAAGAGGAATTCGAGCAAAAAACTGAAGTAGAGGAACAGGAGGATGATGGGCCTGAGGCTGTCAATGTATTTCCCCCCGAGAAGTCTGCCCCAGGGATGAAAGATATTTGACCGCTGCAGCAAAAAAGGCTGTAGAAGAAGTTGAATTGGCCTTGACATCTAATTTTTTTACCAGGATAGATGTTTCTGTGTATGTGCAATTATTTATTCTGGGAGATGATGAAATACCATGCAGATGGTAGTGTCAATAGAGTGATGAATGGGAAGACAAACTGCATATTTTGGAATGGACATTTCTATCTTTCAGGTCCCAAAAAACAGCTCCAGGTCTTTATGAGCTTTTTGCAGACATCACTATCAAAGGTTGCAGATGCTGTGATGAAATTTTAGGCCATGATCCTGTAACTATTGTCATACCCGTACAGCTGTGGGCTGCAGCTTTTCCAGGAGCGCGCTGTGGGAGACAGTGGCAAAGGCCTTGCTGAAATCCAAACAGACAACATCCACAGCCTGGTGGGTCACCTGGTCATAGAAGGAGACCAGGTTGGTCAAACACGACCTATCCCTCCACAGTGTAAACTGTGCCATGACCTTACCGGTACTGAGGTCAGGCTAACTGGTCTATAATTACCGGGATCCTGCTTCCCACTCTTTTTGTGAATGGGTGCCACATTGGCCAGCTTCCAGTCATCTGGAACCTCACCAGTGATCCAGGACTGTTGGTAAATGATGGAGAGCTTCACAGGCTCATCTGCCAGCTCCCTCATCACCCTGGGATGGACCCCATCTGATCCCACAGATTTATGAACATAGAAGCGGCCCAGCAGTTCTCGGACTGCCTCCTCCTGGATAACAGGGGCACCATTCTGCTCCCTGACACCATCCATCAGCCCAGGAGGACAGTTAGAGTGAGGGTTAGGGCTTGTCCTGAGGATAAGCCATCTTCCCACTAAAGACTGAGGCAAAGAAGGGATTAGACACTTCTGCTTCATCTCATTTGCAGTTTCAGTTCATCACTTTATATCAATTTTTAAGAGATTAGGAGCATAGGAAAACAGAAACTTGCAAGGAAGGGATGTGTGACATATTAGAATAATACATTTTTCCCAATTGTAGCCAAAAAATGCATATTAAAGTAAGGTTATTTTTGATTATTTGATTATTTGATTATTTGTAGTCTTATTCTTCCCTGAAAAATGTCTTCCTTTTAAATGAGACCATTTAGTGAAAAACTGGTGTCTTATTGTTTTGTGGATCACATGGACTGAGCAACCACTTCTATAAACCCTGGAAGGTAAAGAGGAAGATTTGCAATGGTGAGGATTACTTACTGAGTTTAGATAAAGTAGAGCTTTAGGTTTAAGAAGATTTAGCGAGAAAATGGAACCAACCACAAAATGTCAGACGAAAGCTCTGTCTAGGTCAGTACACTGTACTCAGTAACACCAGCAGAAGATTCCTAAGGAAAAGTAGAAATAAAATGAGAAATATATTTCCCAAGAATTGACACCTAGCTTTTAGTTTCTTATTCTAAAATTTCCTGACCCCAGTTGACATATTTCTTTTAACAGCCTAGATAATTTTTTCTTCAATTAATATATGCAATCAGTTCTGAACACCATAAAACCTTTAGTGCCTGCAATACCCTGTGGCAAGGAAGTACATAGCTTAGTACTGTGTTATGGGTTTTTTCCCTTTGTTTATTTTCAACCTGCCATAAGTAATTTCAATACATGTACATCAGTATTAGAGAAGCTGTGGAGAACAATTTTTTTTTGCCTTTTTTTTTTTTCTTTTCTTTTTTTTTTTTTTCCAGAATTCACCTTTGAATTTACTAGCATAGAATGGAGCACAGGATGGTTTCCAGAGTCTTTGAAATACCCATGGTTTTTTATTTCTCTGATAATAAATTGTTCTGACTTGTCACATCAGTGCCATACAGAGTTCTCTACCTTAGATGCTGTTGGACAGCAAGTCAGGTTTGAGTGGGTTATCTTCACAGCATCACTATAAATTATCATTGTAATCAACCACATTTCTGTCACCTGAGATCTCCCTTGTTCAACTACTTTTCTACTACTACTTTTTCACCTGAGATCTTCTTTGTTCAACTTCATATGTGAGTCTCTTCTCACTCATGTATGTGAGTTTTTGTAAGGCATTGCTCAGATCCTCCTCAGCTATATAATTTGTATTTTCCTATAATTAACATTTTATTATCTGCTTCAACTATTGTGAGCACCTCTTTCATCATTTCAGTACTACCTTCAGATTTCATTAAGTTATTACCAATACTTTCTCTGAGTGCTTACATAAGGAGACATTCAATAAAACTCTTCCTAATACTAATTTCCAGACAGACTGATGCTACTTGTTGCCTGTTACATTAACTGTTCTGGCTTATTACTCTAGCCCTATTCAAGCTAGCTCAAACTCAGATTCAACTAGGATTTTATAGGAATGTCAATAAAATACCAAGCATTGATTTTTTTTTTTAATCTCTACCTTTTCTCCATCTTTTATATTTTTATCAAGAAGTAATATCACTTCTATTGACAAGGTACAATCCTATTTATGAAAATATGCAAAACAATAGTTATTTATAGTTTAAAGACAAACTATTAGACATATCCTCTGATATTTTTCACATGCTGAAACACACTGAAAATCAGTACCATAGAAAATTTATTGGAGGGTAAGGTTTCATTCCTGTCTAGATATTGAAATATCTTGCCTGAGCCTAAATGGTAGACCAACTAAATCTAAACCAGCCTTAAAGCTAGTTTAGTTGAACCAATATATCCTATTGACTACCAGCCTTAAGCATCAATTGCAAATGAATTGCAATTTCACATTTATCTCCTAACAAATAAACTGATACAGAACATAATTGAACCATAGTAGGTAACCTGTGAGGCTTTGAGCCCATTCCATGACAGTACTTTAAAATTCTTTTGTAATTGTAATAATGTTATCAGCTACTCTTTCCCCTTTGTCATCTCTATTGTGCGTAGATATCTAGTCCTTCCCTTCCTCTCCTAGGATCAACCATCTGGTTTGTGCACTCTTGGATCACACACCAGCTGCCTGATGTCCATTCATCTGAATTCTCTTCTTTCCTGGCAGATCAATTCAGTCAACCTGTTTAGTGGAAGGGAACCCACTACCACTGATAAATCAGCTCATTTTCTTGTCAGTTTTGATCCCATATACCAGATTACATTGTCTTCCAATATCTGTTTTCCTCATTTGTACGTAGTCATATAAAACCTCTTTCTACCTTCAGAGTGAATGTTCACACAAAGGAGAATTATCTACAGGGAATTTTGTGTAAAAATGTTCCACTCACTGTTGATAGCTCAGAAGTTCTCAGGTCCCTTCAGAGCATCAAATTGGTGATTCAGTATATGAAAAAAAAATCATGTGAATTTGAGTCATCAGGACAGTAGAGTGAGATGGTAATTGCAGACCACTTCAATTGGGCTTCAACCTTTATCTCTATACTCCACACTAGTCCCTCAATCCAATTATTTTCACTAATCCCTGAAGCAAGCCTCCTACAAGCCTTCCATCTTGGAACTCCTAAACTATATTCCCATGCACTAACCTTGTAGCAATGACCCAATTCTGACCCAGTAGCTCCAACTCCAGCCCATTTGGCCATTGAGAGGCAGAAGCTGTGCAGGGATTTTGAGGTCATGGGTAAATTCCTGCTGCCAATTTTAATTTTTACACAAAATGGTCTTGTTCTCTTTGGATGTGTGATGTAGGGTTCAGGTCACTTTTCTTACATTGCAAAAGCAGTGGGATCCCAGCACATAATTTCTCAAACTGAAGTGAATGCTTCCCGATTCCTTAGCTTTCAGTCTGCCACATGGGACTATACTATCTCTACTTATTAACTGTTGATGGAAAAAAAGGCATGACTGAGCTCAGTGTTACTGTCCTGGGTTGTAAGATAAGCTTGTATTCTATTTGCCATCTGTTGGAGGTTGGGCAGGTTTGTTATCTCTGCCACGAACAATGGTTTGCTCCGAAGAGGTAATGGTTTGTTAATGGGCCATTGACTGACTCACTGCAGGGCTGGTAAAGTAACACCATCCCATTGTGAGGGGTCCCACCCAGAGGGGGAAGCCAAGCACTCTTTTATTGTATAAAGGGGTACCTTTTGGGGGACAGAGCAGCTCTCTCTGCAGGATTTCCCAGAGAAGCAGCTCCTTTGGCGGGATTCCCAGAGAAGCGGCTGGAGCGTGGTGAGGCGGCGGCGGCGGAGCTCGGAGGCGGCCCCGGCGCAGAGGAAGACCGGCCCCACTGCCACCAGATCTTCAGAGAAAACTATACCCTTCTAAAGATCACCACTGCAGCTGCAATTCATCAGCCACTGCAAGAGGAGCAGCTGTCATTTCAACCAGACTGCTACCAACACCCTGACTCCTCAGGTTGTGGACTTTATCACTAGTTTTGTTTGTACCGATTGCATTTGCCTTTTTAAATTGTTATCTAGTTTTCTCCTAGTAAAGAATTGTTACTCCCATTCCCATATCTTTGCCTGAGAGCCTTTTAATTTAAAAATCCTAGTAATTCGGAGGGAGGGGGCTTACCTTCTCCATTGCACAGGAGGCTTTTGCCCTCCTTCACAGACTCCTGTCTTGTCAAACCAAGACAGTTACAGAAAAAGCAATATATTTGGGAAATAGCTGCTAATCCTTCTATAATATACTCAGCTTTCAGTCACTGATTAACACAGATGTGGATGAAGTGATCTTTAATGTTATATATTTAATTCATACAGCTTCTTTTCTAATTTTTTTACACCTATATATGGTCTGACCTGTGATGTGAAACTATTAGTAAGAAACAGTTGTTCTTTCCAAACCCCTGCATCTACTTCATTGCCAAAAATAAAATATTCTTTTCCCCTTCTAAGGAATTTGAACTTCAAAGCATAATTTCAAAATATAACTAAATTAATGGACAATGGTCTTAACATAGTGAGCTACCTTAATAAATAGCCAAGTCATGGGAGATCTGTCAAGAGAGTAGGTCAAGAGTCCTCATAGAAAGTTGTAATTCTTGAATTCTTGTTATTTAAAGTAATAAGCAAACTTTTCTTCACTCTTGTTCTTTCTTTCTTTTTTTTTTTTTATCCACTGGATTATTAATCCAAGCAGAATTTCTAATACTGCTCCTGTAACTCTAAGTGTATATTCTTTCAGTAGCTACAACTTTAAGAGACAAGAAAAATCTGAAGGGGCATATAGGAGATATGGTGCTTAGGGACACGGTTTAGCAGTGAAACTGGAAGTCATGGTTAAAGGGTTAGATTCAATGATCATAAAGATCTTTTCCAACCTAAACAATTCTATGTTCTCACTAGCAAAGTTAGGTTATTTTCATAGTAACTTTCATATTGATTTTGAGAGCTGCAGGGCTCACAGGGGAAATTTTCAGATGTTCTGCGGAGGATGGCTTTGGAAAATAAGTCATTTGTCTAAGCTGTTTACTAAAAATCTCTAGTGTGTCATGATGCAGAACCATGCTGTGAAATTCAGCAACATTCGTGGCTTGCTATATCTCCTCAGGGTCACAGGTCCCACATGTGCCTTAAACACTTGACTGAAATTGACAACAAATGTACCCAAATATTGTCCCAGAACTTTTCAGGTGTTACTCCTGGCTGCATCAAATTCTTGAGACTAATGATACAATAACTGAGAAGAAAGCTCTCATTTCTCATACGGGAAACAACAAAATGCAAATGCAAATGTCCATACAATCAGAAGAGGCAAGCACACAGATGGAAATAGGCTACAAGTCAGAGAAGAAACAAAGATTTCAGTCTGAAAGGTCTAAAGTCACTAAAATGTTTGAAAATCTGCCCATAGGCTTTGAGAATGGTAATAAAAGAGGGAACAGTTTGATCAGGCAGGGAACAAATCAAGAAAAAATGAGGGAGTTTAAGAGGGATGCTGTGGATTTAATAATCTCACAGATGACTGTTGGTAGAGGATACTACTGGAAGACAGGAATAGACTTTTTTGAGAGGTTATACCTAGGTAATGGGACCACCTAATAGGAGTAGTCAAGGAAACAAATATTTGTAGTAGGTTACCTGAGAATGCAGTTGAACTTGGAGTTATTGCAGTGAAACTGAATATTATCCAAAAATATGTGGTCCTGCCTTGGAGGGAGCTCATCTCCTTTCCTGAATGAAATTCATGGATAGAACTCAGTTGTTTGAGATATTCTGAAAAAGAACAGACTAGTTAATCACAATTCTTCCATCTGGCCTACTGGTTATTAGGAAGAAAAAAAAACCTGAGTGAATAGAACCAGTTAGAATTTAGGCATTTTTTTTCAAAGCATTGCAAGGAACAGCAAAAGGCTGAAACATACTTAGAAAGCAAAAAAAAAATAAATCTTCTAAATGGCTTATTTGGAACATCAGTAAATACCACCCTTTGAATATGCTTTTGGCTTTATTTGTAAAAGTACCACCAATTAGATTTTAACAGCAATATGGAGCATTACCAAAATATTAGCATCTAATAAATACTGATCACAGCAGGAATTTTCTATTACCATAATTACTCAAGTAAAGACTATTAGCACTGCTTCCTCCCAGCTAAAACATCAAGCATCTTTTATTTAATTTCATTTGCTTCAGACAGTAATAAGTGTCAGCATCTTAATGAATTTATCCTTTTCTTTGTCCAATTTTAAACTGTTCTTTCTTCCCACAAAGTAATGCCATATCATCCTAACTACACTTGTTAAATCTCAGAATAGCAGTTGTGGAGTACTCATGCAGTTGTGGAGTGCTAAAGACAGAAAGTGCAGGAGAATACTCAAACAAAGTACAAACGTCAAAATTTCATTCTTTCACAGTCTCTCTGGACCACCTGTCAACCAATGTCATTTTTGCCCCTTTTATCAGGTCTGTTTTAGATCCAAATATTGTTTTGGTTCTTGAAGTCTTACAGGCACAAATATGTAGTATTAGTGTCATGGACTGATAATAGAATTGAAACTGTAGTTTATTTGAACTCTGGGTGAGGCCAAGAATTTTTTTTGTAAAAAACATTTTTTCACTCTGTTGAAGGCGGTGGTGTTAGTTTACTCCAGGAGCAACCATGTAAATATGTTTTGAGCTTTTCAGCAAGTGACATCTTTGGAGGAATTATTCTGTGTATGAAATGTTTCAGTCTTGACACTAGCAAGGGTTCAGTTGTATGCTTACTTAAAAGAAAGAAAAATCCGAAGTGCTGCTACAGACCAAGCCCAAAGCAGGGGGGAAAATGGATTACTGAGTAGTGTCACTCATTTTTTCTCTCTTATTCTGACACAAATTCATCTTTTTTTGAAAGAAAAAATGTGTTCCTTTTTTTAAAGTCTGTTATCATACCTAAATACCTGGACCTTCATGAAATGTCAGAAATTGCTGTTAGTCTTTCAGGGGTTGTCAAGTGTGGTAAAGACTTACTTCTCTCAATGATTACATAAAGAATTACTGTCTGCAGTTGGGATTACACAGAATAAAACAAAACATATTTCTTGATTTGAAAGAAAGTCAGTTCTAACAACAAACTAGTTCTTACATGTAGCCAGCATGGCAAATACAAGGTGAGTAGTGTCATTTATGAATGGAATTTACAAATTCCTCAAAATCCTTTTTTTCTCAAGGTAGTGATCATGCACAGTAATTCACTGAGAATGCACATAAGGCACAAGAACAAGAAGGTGCCAGAAGAAACAAGGTGCATCTTTCATTAACTTTGCATAGCTTTCTGTGCATCCATATCACTTACTAGAATGCCAGTCCTCAGTTTTGCATAGAAATATGTTGCAACTAGGTGTTTTATCAAATCTTATGATATGCTTTCCTTCTTGCTGAGTCATGTTCTAGTCCTAGGGAGCAAACACTTCAAAAGGCATATTCCCCAACCACCAAAATATATATTTGATACGTCTAGGGCTGACCATTCTCTTTCATGATCTCAACATATACTAAGACACTAACCTGTTGCATTGCAACCTATTCCATCCCAAGAACACTTGTCTACATATTCAGTTTGGCATTTAATGAAATACAGAGATCAACACTGAGGTGTCTGACACAGATCATTCAAACAAGTGCTCTTATCTCTGGGCCACAAACTCACCCTGTTCCAGCTTTGCTTTTTCTTCAGTCATTTAATGGACACTGGCCCACTTTCAACAGAAGAGTGGAAGTCCAGAGCAGCACCATGATCCAGACTTTTAAGAAGCTACGGTTCCCAGCAAGATACAGGATTTCACAGCAATTGCACCCTGTGTTGATTAGGACTCTTAGCCAGCTGGCTAGTACATGATCAGCATTAACAGCATTGAGAATGACTGAAAATCATAAATTGTAAATTCTGTTACAGAATTAGAAATTAGAAACATTGTTTATCATACACTAGCTCTTAAGATAATAATTTAGGTTGCAGATCCAAGTAGAAAAGGTTATTTCTCTGATGTTATAAAGTACTTGTATAATTCCTACAGAGATACAATTCCACACCCTCCCTACTTACAGCTCATAAGAATTACTTTTATGCCTCCCTGCATTTGATGCAAATGATATTTGCATCATGTAGCTGCTTTTGTTGACCCTTGTGATAGTGTCATGGAAATACACAAGAAATCTTTAAAATCACACTGGCAGTAATTTTGAATTAGTTACAGTCAGAGTTTCCTAGTCTTCCCAACTGGAGAAGTAGAAGAAATAACCACTTTTTCTTTACTAGTATGAAGAGCATTACAAATGCAGTACCTTTTGTTATTGAAACTACTTCTAAATGTAGTCAAACCAATATCAAAACAATATAGACACACTCACTTTAAAAAGCTCACCATCTATCGCCTTTGACCCTTCAAAAATGAGTAAATAAAACTGAGACACGGATGCAGACATAAATTAAGAGACCAATTAAATTTTCACAGCACCCAAAAGGTGAGAAGGGATAAACTGAATTCAGATATCCTCTGAATGGAAAATAAAAATGTACCCATTCAGGGAATATCTACATTCAATATTTTTTAAGAATAAAAAGCATAACTAATCATCATAAATAGTAGAAAAAGATATTATAAAGTAAACTAAACAGAAAGGTCTCAGCACTGAAAACGAGACACTTCTGGTGCAATTTTTTGCAGAAAATAATCTGTAGAAGAAAGGATTTAGTTAATAAATTAAATTTCACTTAGTTTTTCCCTTTAGGAGACAAAAAATACAAGTATTGTGTAGCTATCAGACAAAACCAGCTAGTGCATGTGAGCATTCACTTCATGCAGAGAATGACTTTTGTCTGCAGCAGGCATGGCAGTACAGTGCACATCACACTTTATTCTAGGAACTGTCACAATAGAGCCTCCAAGCTCTCCCTTGACAGGAAACCAAGACACAAAGACTTGGTGACGATGTAACTCTTTTAACAGAATACATCAGGAATAGTGGTTTTGTTTTTTTTTTTTTTTTTCGTAGTCCAGCTTTGATACCGAGCATAGACAAAGAAAAGTGTCAAAGAGAAGTAAGTGGTGAAGTTTTCAGTACTACACTGGGCTCCCAGCTCTGCCTAGTCAACAAATTTGGGGCCATTCTATTCTTACGCAATTGCTTAATGTGGATGGTTTACACTCTAGCCCCTCTTCTTGAACACCAAGTTGCTCAGCTGACACCCATTTACTTCCCTGGCAGCTCTTACATCTTACAGCCCTTTTCCACTGGAGTCATTACTATTTCTTACCTCCAGAGCAGAGCAAAGGACCTATCAAGGCTTCCACTGACAAAAGCAGCAAAACTCATCCTGATCTTTGCCAGAATAAGAGCTGGATGCTAATTACAGACAGTTATTCTGCTGTAGTTCATTCCACAGGAACTACATGAAAAATGGTACTGAACAGAAAAGAAACTAGGTCTTATAATAATGCTGTACTCTCTAGAGCTTAGTAGGGCACTCAGGAATCAGAAGACCACTGATTGCAGCTATTTTTCTTTTCACTTATCCCTCACAACCATCTTCCCTCCATCCATATAGCTGTTCAGAAGGCTGTGGTGTAGAGAGTGGATTGGTGCCAAGGGTTAAGCAGGACGCATAAGGTAGTACCTCTGAATTATCTCCAGGCTGTGATTCTTTAACTCCTTAGCAGCACTGACAGCTGTCTTGTGCTGTGCTTCAAGTTCCCCTGTTTCTTTTTCATGTTCTTATTTACTGGGAACTTCTCAGCCAATCAACAAGGAATGAAAGCTGTGAAAAGCCTGTCACTTTAGCCCACTGTGGTGTTTCCATTGGAAGCGTGTTGTTCCATTCCAACAATGACAGGGATGCAAATCAACTTATATTCTGTTTATTTCTTAAATTATAAACAGGTATTTTATTGCCTGTTCCACTTTCACTGCAAGTTTCCAAATGCTGCTTCAGTATTTGTTGTTAATTATGTTTCAAGTCTTACAAGAATTTCTGCAAGTAGTTGTGCAAGCTGTGTCTGCACAGATCCCCACTCAACAAACGAAACACAAGTGAACATCTTTGGTGCTGAAATAAGGGCCAATTCTAACAATGTATTTGATTACTTATAACCATAGCACGGCAGAAACACAAGGTGAACAGCTACCATCATTTCATCCCCTTGAAGAAAAAAAGCTTCATAAATTATTCTTCAACTACTATCTTCAAACCAGGAAATTTTATTAATAATTTACACACCTATGTATAGTTGCCACAGTTGGCAGTTCAGCATTACTTCATTTGCATTAGTTACCAAATATTAAATATTTTTTTTCTGTCCAATAGTTTAACTCATTGCTTTTCTCCACTGCCCTCTATTCCTCCCTAATTGTTTAGAACAAACTGAAGTAAAAACTAGGCTTCACAAACAATAGAGATAGAAGTGGATTTAGATATTGTATGGATCTCATAACTGGAATTTTATGCCTTTCATGTCATCCACAGAGATGTGAAGAGAAGCCTGAGGAGAGATAAATGAATTGCACAATAAAAATTAAAATAAAATTTCTATCACCACTGCCACCAGCTGAGGTCTCAGTTTTCCAAGCTGATGTTTCTGTATGGTGTCTCCATTGTTTTCTAACATGTTCCAGGCAACAATGGTACAAGAAAGGTGAGCAAGGGACAGACTTCAACACTCTACATGACAAAACATGTCAGATAATAACTTCAGACAAGCAAGGACATGTTCCCATGTGCACACACAAAGATTCTTTGCTCAGTCCACAGCTCTCTGTGCCACATGCCTGAATCTCCTGCTCAGTCCCCCAAGTTTCACAAAAAGGCTCTGGGTGCTCATTGACATTGTTGTACTTGAGTGAAACAGGCAGCTGAGTATTCTTAATACTTTTGTACAGTAACACCATGAGGGCAAAAGACAACTCATGCTCTTGAAGCACATGTCTATCTAGGTCACAGCCATTTTACTTGGGTTTGACATAGGGCTGAATTAATGCTACTAAACTTTCCTGTATATGAATACTAAAAATGCTGGAACTAAGAGGCAGCTGATTGATGGTATATCTATACAGGAAAAATAGTATCTGCTAAGAAAATTACAGAGGAAGAAGGAATTTACACAGCACAGTGAGATCTAATCTCAATAAAAAGTTGCTACACATAACACACTGGTAAAGTTAGAGAGGTACTCTGCTAGCTTTGGTAGAACAAATACAAGGGATGTTAGTGCAGCCAGAATATAACACCTTAAAAAGCCTCTTTAAAGCAGTGTTTTTGTAATCAAACATTAAATGTTGGGTAATAAAATTCCAAAACAAAGTGACTAAAATGAAATGGATTGGGATGAAAGGAGAAAGCAGCAAAATGGACTGAACCTTGCCAAATCGATCCTCATTGAAGTCACAAGATGCATCCTATCAAACCCAGTGTGAGATGGATTGGCTCCATGCCTGAGACAAGTCATTGCTTTTGTTAATACAATGATTTATGTGTAATAACAACAGTGAGCACTTGCACGCTGTTTATATTCATATTTTCCAAAAAGCTTTATAAACATTAGTCATTTATGTAACAAAACAAGCATCCAAAGGAAATGATTATTAGATAAATGCCTGAAGAACACAACCTAGAGGTATTTTCTTTAACCTTTTCTCATGCTTTGACTTTCACATACTTCTAACATAAATCTCTACTGGAAAACCATCCAGATAATTACTGTGAATCACTGTTTACAAATTTATTTTTCTACTTCAGCTTGCAGAGGTGAACCATTTAAAAGACAGTCTGTCTTACCCTTTTTCAAAAAATCTTCCTATGAACCAGAGTTGCAGAGTCATTGCATTTAAACAGCATCAAAGGACAAGCAATGGGTGGCTTTGTGAAAGGTGGCTTCATTCAGAATGCTGCTGCTGTCCTAGTCAGCCTATACATCTCCAAGCACAGCCAATTAGACACCATGGTAAACTTCATTAAGAAGAAGACAGGATGTTTCTGCTCTATGTTTCTCACTGCTCTCAGGCAGCTATTTTCAAAATATTCGTATTTAAAGAAGAAAAAATACTGCCAGTTTTACAAAAGAGAATAAGTAGCTTGACTATTATTAATAAGAGCTTGGTGGTGGAAGGTCCTTTGAGATTAATTCTGCTACTTTTCCTGAGGCTTGCTTTAGTGGACAGCTACACAATGAGTTCTGTCCTTTGTGCTTCCATATATCCATCAGCTGCTTCTTCCTCAAGCCTAGCACCTTTGCATTGCCTCAGCTCTCCTTCCCTCTCATTAGCACCAATCTTACACGTATCTGGAAGGAGCTGGAAGTGCTGCCTTCAGCAAGGAAGTGCCACACACAGGTCACTACAAGAGCAATGGGGAACCCTCTCAGGCTGCATGATTTATTCACAGATGTCTATATCAGAGGCTTTGAAAGGAATAACTAGGGTGTGTTTTCCCAAGGTGTAAAAACAGACTAACAGAACCAGAACATGTCATCAATTGCCAAAAAGGCAGTACTCTCTTCAAAGAAGACCCTGTAGCTCAATTTAGATGCTTTTGAGATTATCTGAATAACTGCTAATGATTTTGTTAATTGCAGGCTCACATACAAAGAAGAGCAGTTCCTTACACAGGTTTGTTAGCTCCTACTGGACTAGCTGGGCTGATAAAGGGCTCACTTCAGCTGCTCTAAATCAAAATTCAGACCCAAATGCCTGAAATGAATGCCATACTGAACTGCAAATACTGTAACTCTCCTGAAAATTTCACTAACTCTTTCTAATGTTTGAAAGTACATAATTTCCCCTCTTCAGTGTTTCCCATTGACTCCTCCAACATCTCTTGCAAAATGTCAGCATTCTTCTTCAATGACAGCGTATATTTTTTACAGTGTTTGATGTCTTATTGCTGTATTACTTAATTGATTGTTTTCTTAAAAAAAACCCGTATTGACCTTTAAGAATTAGGTATGACAGACATAAATGTAAATAGGCTCCTGCCCTTCTGAAGCAAATGCTATTTTCCCCCCTTGTCATTTAGTCTGTCTTCAGTTTTCTCTTGACGATGTAATTCTTAGATTCTTATCCCAAGAGAATAACTGTTACGCAGTCTAGGTGTTTCTGGCACAGACTTTGTTTTTCATATACAAGGCAGATTAAAAGATGAAAATAATCAAACAGACTGATTATCATAGAATCATAAATACCTCCAATATCAAGTCCAACCATTAAACCCAGATCCACTAAGACACCACTTACCCATGTCACCAAGTGCCACATCTACCCATTTTGCAAATACCTCCAAAGCTGGCAATTCCACAACTTGAAGAAATTTTTCTCAATATCAAACCTAAACCTCCCCTTGTTCAAGTTGAGGCCATATCCTCTTGTCAAATTGCTCGTTACTTGGGAGAAGATAATGACTCCCACCAACTTACAACCTACAACCTCTTCCAGGCTGAGTGGTAACAACGTTCCCTCTGCCTGAGCCTCCTTTTCTCCAGGCTAAACACACCTCCAGATCCCTCAGCTGAGAACTTGTGCTCCAGACCCTTCCCCACCTCCGCTGCCCTTCTCTGACATTCTTCAGCACCTACATGTCCTTCTTGTAGTGAGGGGCTCATAACTGAACACAGAATTTGAAATGTGGCCTCCTTGTCCTTCTGGCCACAGACACAGGCCAGGATGCCCTTGGCCTTCTTGGCCCCCTGGGCACAGCTGGGTCATGTTCAGCCACTGTTGACCAGCATTCCCAGGTCCTTTTCCACTGGGCAGCTTCCCAGCCACTCTGCCTGTGGCACTGCCTGGGGTTGCTGTGACCCAAGGGCAGGACTCAGCACTTGACCTTGTTGAATGTCATACAACTGGCCTTGGCCCACTGATCCAGCCTGTCCAGATTCCTCTGCAGACCTTTTCTACCCTCCAGCAGATCAACATTCCTACTCAACTTAGTGTTGTCTACAAATCTGTTTGGGTGCACTCAATCCCCTCATCCAGTTTTTCAATAAAGATATTAAACAAGACTGGCTTAAATACTGAGCCCTGATGGGAAACACCACTTCTGACCTCCTACGTCATAATTAATTACAATATAACTCTATATTCTGCCTCTTTTTTTCTGTGTTAATTTTGCCAAATAAAGGGTACATTTATCCATTTCTAATCCATAGTTCTACCCATTTGGAGACAGTACTTAAAGCTGTTGCTTGCTTTTCATCTACCATAATGCATATTCTTTATAGGGGAATTATGCATTTTACTCATGATGATCATCCTCCCGAAACTTTAAATTACCAACAGAAGGCTGAGAGTTGGAGTTTTCACCTGGAGAAGACTCCAGGGATACCTTATAACAGCCTTCAAGTACTTAAAAGGGGCTTGCAGGAAAGCTTGAGAGAGACTTCTAACAAGAGCATGTAGAGATAGGATAAGAGGGAATGCCTTCAAACTAAGAGGGGAGGTTTAGATTGGATATTAGGAAGAAACCTGCTGATGTGAGGGTGATGAACTGGAACAGGTTGCCAAAAAAAGCTGCAGATATCCCACCCCTGGTTGTGTTCAAGGCCAGGCTGGATGGGGCTTTGAGCAACCTGGTCAAGTAGAAGGTGTCCCTGCCCATGGTGGGAGGTTGGTACTAGATGACCTTTAAGATCCCTTCCAACCCAAGCCATTCTAAGATTATTCAGTAGTTTTGCTCTACATTTTCTGCTTTCTATAGTTCTGAAAGGCGCTGCTAAAATCACTAGCTAAAGCCTGCTAAGAATCTAATTAAAGGAATTTATCCCAACTAGAAAAATCTTACAGTATTTAGAAGAAATAATATCTTTTTTTAATATAATGTAAAAAACTGGTAGCCTGTATTAGAAAGTGATTTTTTTCTACAGGTTTTGACAATCTATTGATGTGATGATGTTTGGGGGGTTTTTTTAAGTCTTACAGGAATACCTATATTTTCTGCTAATAATCCAAGAAAATACAAACAGGTCATGTTACTGCCTCACTTATAAATTACCAACTCATCATACAACAACAAAAACCTGCCCTTTTCTATCTCATTAGCTGATACAGAGATAATTCTAAAATAAATTGACAGGTGCCCCAGCCTGCTTCTACCAGGGCAATTCCTGTGTCTCATTTATCCTAATCTATGGCTTCTCCCAAGGGATGGCTGCTTCAAAGATTTCTACAGCCAGACTCCTATGCTCTCTCTCTTTTTTTTTCTCTGGCCACTGTCCTTTGCAATTCCCTAACACAAGAACAATCACACCAAGAACCCAGAAGTTAGGATTCTGATCTTGGAAGACAAAATTGTTCCAGTGAAAATCCTTCTCATTTGCCTTCTGGTTGCTGAGGGTATATTTGCAGTTCTTCAAATTGCCTTCTGCAAGACTTTTTTTTATACTATTTTTTTACGAAAGAAATTTAAAATCCTGTAAATAACAACACAGCATGTAAAGAAAGAACCTTTACTACCAAAAGAGTCAATAAAAATTTCATGGAATAAAGAGCTTTTCCCTGCAGCTATGGGCCCACCATTTAGGCTTTAAATGGCTGCTTGATTCTTAGAAAACATTGGCTTATAGCAACCAAAATTCACATATTAACTATTCATAGTAATTCACATATTAACTCTTCATATTAACTACCAGAAATGGTAGAAAGAACAAAACACAATTATACTGCTCTATTAATATATAATGCAACTATAAATATTAAAAAAATATATATACAGGTAGCAACATGATTTGCTGAGAAAGGCAACCATATTTAACAGAAATGAGACTTATGGTGTAGTTTACAATTGGGAAGGTTTAAAAATATTATATATCCTCTGCTTGCAAGAGAAACACATCTAATACATCTTAACAGAGTCTGGAGAATATAAAGAATTCTTATTTCTTGAGTTTTATAAACAACAGTATTAGGAAACTGAGTCCAAAGAAATTATCAGGCCACAAATTTAAGAGACAAGATGGAATACCTTTTTGGGGCTAGTTATTATTTACTTTTGGATCTACCAAAAGTATAAATAAAACCACTTTTGCTAGGTTTCATCATGATTATTAACAATGGTACCCCAAATCTGATCTACTCAGTAAGTTCCCAGGACACACTGAAAATGGCACACTGGGAGAAAGACCATAATACACTTCTTCAGTTCTTTATATCTCTGACATAGAAAGCTATAGCTGATCATTGTCATGTAGAGGGTTCAGCTTTATCCATCTTTGTACTGGAAAAGACCTGATGGCCAGCTCTTCATCCAAAAGCCCACCTTTCAAGAGTCTTACCTGTACTTATCTGGAACTACTGAGGCCTCTTTTATTGGATAAAAAAATAGCAGCAGCATCACTCTATTTGAAACACTCAGAGGCTATTGAATAACATTTTCATTGCAGTAGAAATTCAGGAGAGTAATTTACTTCACACAGCTTCCTTTCTTTTAAAAATTGAAGGTTTTAGATCTCTAAATCTGGTATAATATATTCTGTGCCAACCAGGAAACACTATGTATAGATTTTAGAATTAGAACTTTTGGATACATGTGCTTTTCAAGACTTAACATTGTAGCACTGAAGGAGAGATTTCTACCGGACCAATATTATATATGTATTTGTAGTAGCACCTTTGCATGGGATTTGGAGCTAGGGCTGGTAACAATTTAAAATTATAAAATACATTGTATATGTATCTAAGATTCCACCATAGACAAAAGATGCAGAGTATATACAGCAGCAAAGATGTCAGTTTTCCATGACGGGAGATGGTTTTCTGGATTAGATGATTATTTGCATTAGCAAAGCATCTTGCAAAAAAACCTAAATGGGACAAAGAGCCATTCTGACAGGAAAGAGTTCAACACAAAGGTGACAACATGCATAGATTAGCATATCAATATGAATTTGTCAGTCATATAAACCTGCAATGCCAAGTTGCACTTTGCTTTATGAAAAGAACAGTTTGTTCTTTTCAAACAAGAGGTGACAGCAGTGAAAAACACAGTTGATTGCTGCAGATTGATGGCAGTTGTGGTGAGGGAGTTGCAACTGGCTAAAGAAAATCCTTTATTAATGTCCATATATAAAACACAATTTCCTGATATTATGACTTTGGGCTGCTGGTAAAGAGATGCCACAAGCTGGATAGTATGCAAAAAAACCCCAGCCTCCAGTGTACAGCCATGAGAAATTTCAACATGTACTTTGGTCCTGAATCAAGACAAAAATATCAACACAGAACTGAAGAATTTTTTTCCCAAGTGGGAGTTCTCAAAAGTTTAGATTTAAAAAAAAAAACAAAAAACCAACAACAAAAAACCCCCAAACAATAAAAAGCCCACCCCCATGCAAAATGTCTTGCAGTATTTCGCAAAAGAAACAATTTCCACAGTCTGTAACTCTAATGCTTTCATTTAAAGTCTGAAGACATGACAAGCATCTAGACTCTGTGGAAATGGAGAATGAATAAAATTCTGCTGCTGAAAGACAGGGCCTAAACAAGGCTGCTCTGTGTTGACAGATAAAACTGCATCCATCACTGTGGATGCCTGTCAAAATTCATCATTATACAAGCCTTAATATAACCACAGACAAAAGCAGTGTTTCAGTCCTTCCTCCTCTCCCTCATCCCCCAAAGAATTTGGTTCAGTTTCCAATTATCTTCAATGCTTTCTTTCCAATCACCTATTCCAATCTGCTATTCAGTGATTTTTCTTTTATCCTTTAGTCCTTTCTTTGGATTCTCCCTCTCCAGTCTTCTCTCTTTTTGTAGGGAATGTAAATTGGTTTTAGTAGCTGTCATTGTCTACTTCCACAGGTTAAGACTCCTATTGCCCCTTGCTTTTCCTTTTTGGGTATTCCACACACTAACTCAGTAAGGAACAAGAACATGAAGGAAAAACACAGCTTTGCAGCAGGGAACATTAGTTCATCTTTCTAAGAGAGCAGTATTTCATTAGAGCAATGCTGGAATCTGTACGCCAGCCCAAGACTTCTCTGTCTTTATTCACCCATAAAAGAAAATGTGTGCTCTACAGCAGGAGAGATGGAGGGCCCTTTCTCCACCAGAGACATCTAGAAATAAATCCATTAGATAAAACTCTGAATACATGAAGTCAGACACAAGAAATTAGTTTCTTCAGCCTTCGAATGTTACCTCTACACATAATTCTTACCACTACAAACTCTACTCGCTAAAATTAGATTATCTGAACAATTTAGGGAGACAACAAACATTTTATCAACACCCACCATCTGGTTGCAAAAGAGCAAAAGATTTATAAAACAATTTCAATCCTCAGTGCTTGCTACATGAGAACAAATTATCTTCAGACAATAGCCTGAAGGGAATGTAAAGGATTTAATAGAAAGATTTTTTTTCTTTGTCTGCCTCAGGAAAGGTAAGGAAGAGTTACATTTTAATTTTTACAATTCCAGTTCCCTGACCTCCTTTTATAGTCTTTTTATAAGCTACTCTATTGTAAGAGCATCAGGCATCAGGCAAGAGTAGTTGCATGTGTTTTCCAATAGTGAGGCTTAGTTGGTACATTTGTAATTCCATAGAACTTGTTTTCATTTATCACTTCTTGGAGTCAAACATCTTATTCAACCGTAAGACACAAAAATTACCTTCAAAACACCTTTGTCTGTATTTGTTTATGTGAACAGGGGTGTGCACATGTGTGAAAAATTTAGGCTGTGAGCATCCTCCTTTGCTGCTAACCTAGGCAGGAAAGACTGTTCATCATTAAAAGAAATCCAGTAAAGATAGAAAGCGTTTTTAGCAAGATACTGCTACCTGCTGCCAACCCTAAATTAATGGCATTCTTTAAGGAGAACAATGTTGCTGCCAGATTAATATGGTTAATTAAAATGACAGAAGATCAAATACCACCACTGTTAAGACAATGACACATTACAGGTGCAGACACACTGTCAAAACCTGCCTTGAATCTGGCATTGGGAAAGCAGTAGCAAGCCTATCAACTGGTTTTTTCTATCATTTCCACATAAAAGTGGTGTTTTTGTTCTAAAACCAGCAATGAGGATCAGAAGTGGCCTGTTACTTAAAAATTAATTTTAAAAATCTTAAAAGAACATGATGAAAAAATCAAAGTACCTTCAATGATGTTCAGAAATTATTAGTCATCAAATCAAAATGCTAATTCTTGGAGCCAAATTAATAAGACACATTCTTTAGAAATTATATTTAGTTACTACATTTTGCTTTTATGCCTCTCCCTCCCTCTTTGCTACTGCTTCTTCAAAACTCATCTAGTGATATATGTCATCCACAAAAAAAAATTAGCCTAAGTCACTTCACCTCAGAAAATTAATTGCCTTCCTTTCTGTTGCCTTACAATACCTCTAGAACTTGCTGAATTATTGAGAAAGGTTAGGTCACTTGAACTCTTGTTCTCACTTAAATAATCTCTTTCAACATGAATATAGAAAATCAAATTAATAGGAACTCCTTTGTAAATATATGTCACAGCAAAAATAAGATAGTGCAGTGGTTTGCAGAAAAGGCGCAAGAGACTGACTTCTTGAAGCCACAAATTGAATTTCACTGATATGGAAGTAGTTGCTTTTCCTTTCATTCTAATTGCAAAGGAAGAATAAAGGTCACATGACAGAGAAACAACCTTAATATTAAGGAGAAGGAAAAAAAATACATTTGGCAACAAATAAACTTCCAGTAAAAAATACTAGTTCTTAAGACACAATAATTTCAGTAACAGGCTCCATAAAAGTTTACACAGATGATTCATGTGGGGTTTTTTGACAAATAAGTGAACTATTTCACTGAGCACCACCTAAATAGCAGAACTTTTGGCTTAAGAAACTTGAAGTTTAGAAATAGAAGGTGTGTGATAAAATAAGAATACCATAATCCTTGTGCATAATTTTTGACAGTAATTTCTTTTCCACTGACTATCACATAGGAAAATGCACAAGATATGACAAGACATTGTTACCATTTAGGACACAATAGTGGTTTAAAATGTGGGAAAGCCAAGTTCAGATCTCCTTTCCACTTTTATCTCAGATGAAAAAACTGGATTCTAAAAACGGCAGGGCACAAATCAGATTACAAACTGTAGAACAGAACACAAGTGGTATTGGACATTTGAGATAATAGCTGATGTAATATTTTCATTTTATCCTTTACTTCCCAAGCAAAATATATATATTTCAAGACAAAATTTGCTATGTTGCCAAAGGTTCCCTCCTGTATTTATTACACATTGGCAGATACAGCTTTTCTAAATTATCATATGCCTACTACACAAGCAATTACAGAATTCCTTTTACTCTGATCCTTCTCTAGCACCCAGAAGGTAAAATAATTTTTGGTCAACAGTAACACCATGTGTAAATTTGTACGTTTTTTTCCTTTTTTTTTTCTTGTACAACTAAGAGCAACCAGCTATTTCTATGCTGACAGACCACAGTTCCATACCAACATTCCAAGCAGTTTTCTAAAGTAAATGAGATATTTTATTTTTTAGAAATATTGTCTAGATAGTATTTTAAACCTGTGGCTTTCCTGTAGTGCTTTATATAAGACTGATCCATAAAAATTTTATTTTATTTAAGGAAAAAAAATAGAATATTCTCTTGATACCACAATGATGGTATCTCCTGTTATTAAAAAAAAAAAAAAAAAAAAGCCAAAAAGTCTATCTGTTTTACTTTTCAGGTAACAGTGAAACACAGATGTGTCACTGATGCTCTATAAATAACATGGGTAAAGCTATCAGAAATTCTTATTTTCTGATTTTACTTAGCACTGAATTACTGCAGTTCCATTCATGCCTTTTCAACTTGCTCAAGAACTGAAAACACACATTTATTATGTAAGAGTATGAATGTAAATTTAGTATATGCAATATATGTATATAATTGAGTAAGTCGCTTCAAGAGTCAAAAAAGTCACCAATAAAATCCCCCTTAATTTGGATGTTTGTAAGTAAACAAATTGCTGGAAAGAGCCCTGTAGGAGACAGAGGAGATGTTCTTTTCTGCCAGTAGGTGTCTTTTTGATTGACTTCAGTGGACTTGCAATTTCAGGTGGCTACAGCGGCTACCCATTAATTTCAAGGCTGTACGTTCTGAACCTACAAGATCCAATCAAACACATTCTGACTCATGTATAATTCTGTTGTTAAATGTAACTTTTTAAAAAGTTATTAAAGTAATTCAAAAGAAGAGAAGAATATGGGCAAACATGTATTCAGTGCACACATAGAAGTCAGTTCATCTCACCTATGACATTAGACAGGCACTTGAGAGGTTGCAGAAAGAAGAAAATGAAGAGGTGCCTGGATTTACAATTGCAAATAAACTGTCTCCCACTAGAGAAAATAGAGAATGTACAGCAGCTAGGGGGAAAAAGTATCAGTGAAGGTTCCTTACTAATTAACGTCAAGGACTCTCACAAAGAATGTAAAGAAGAAAACAATAATAGCAGGAAAGAAGACTAATTGCAATAAGCTAAGAAAATGTTCATTACACCATAGTCCAGTTCACTTTGCCTTTACTTCCTCTCCATATACATTGCTGTCAGGTAGGAGAACCACTTGAATCAACCCACTTTGTTTCTTCCCAAAAATTGCTAGTATCTCACTTTGTATAATATATTTTCCTCTCAAAGCCCTAGCTGACCAGGAAAGCAAATGAATAAGAATTACTTTTCACAGAATGACTGTGCTCTACAAATTACATTTTGGCACAGGCACCTCACCGTGCCAGCAATTTAGCACCTTCAGTCATGTCCTATGTGTAGCAGCGAAAGAACAGAGAGATAAGTCATGCTGATAACAATAGAAAACAAAACATATCTTTAGCCTTTCAGGAGGATCAGAAGATCAAACCCTCAATGGCTGAAGAAATCCTTCATTCAGGGAGAAAAAAGTTTTCTCATACCAAAAAATTTGTGAGTATTATCTGAAATTCAAAATAGTCTTCATTTCTGTTTACTGTTTCTCACAACTAATCTCTAGACATACTAGTTCAGTATGTCTAATAGTTCAGCAAAGTTGCATCTCAGCATCATATTCCAGAAGAAAACTTGTCTCTAATCAGTTCTTTGACTCTGATTTTCCTCACTCTTTGTCCCCCTCTAGCCATGATGAAGAGCCACACACTATATTTCTGGTTTTGGTCTTTCACTTTTGCTGCAACATCCTTACTTGCATGCTTGTGAAGCTGCTAAATATCCTACTGAGTCACTTGCAGACGGTGACAGGAATAAGACTTTTGCATTCATAAACAATTATCAGAAACCAAGTTCAAACTTGGTTCAAGTTTTCCAGATGTGTTTTAAGCTACACAAATAAAAGCAAACTGTTCAAAATCTAGGTGGTTTGGCACTGTCATGACAGCAGCACAATAAAAACACACAGCCATGATAAATAGGACAGTGCTGAGCATCCTTAAATTGCATAAATTCTGCTGCCCTAGCTAAACCTTTTCATGACTGACTGATGAACAGGAGCTATCAAGGCTGAAGAATAAAAAAAATCTCCTGCTGAAGGATCATTTCTTCCAGTGGGGAACTGGAAGAAGGAAGCAGGGAAAGAGGTTATTAGGCTAAGCCTAATCAAGCAAGTAAATCCAAAACCAAGAGCAAATCTCACAATACCCTCTGTTCTATATACCAAAGAAAGGACAGAGGACAGGCCTTGTAAAACATCTTCATGATGCCATTATCACATGCTAAATAGAGATACTGTGCAGGCTAATTTACCACAAATCCCTACTTATGCAATAATGGCGATATTCTCTGTCTCTCATTCTCATAACACACAGAAAAAAATAGTGGAAGAACAATTTCCAACAAAATATTTAAGTACATCAGAAGACCAATAGAAAATTAAATCTTACTCTCATAAATAGCTAAGGAAAGAATAACTTTTAAACCGACTTCTAGTCAAGATGCTAAATCAGGAGCTTAGCTTCTGCTTGGCTAAGTAGGAGCCAGTTAAGCTGGAACTGTGAAAAAATAGCTTCAAACTATATAACACAAAGGAAGAAGTAGAGACAATCACAGCTACTTTTATCTTCACCCTTTGGAAATTTCTTTTAGATTTCCTAGTGTTTCTGAGAAGCTAGGAATGGGGAGCTGCTAATAGTGACACATTTAACCACAGTTTCAAAGTACAACATGCTTTTTACACAAGCACAAAGCAGCAGTCCGTGGAAAAGCAAAGGAGCAAATGACCATCAGGAAAGAGCAGATAGTAGAAGGCCTAAAGAAAGTAATTCTAAAATTGAGTAACCTTACAGACTGGAAAATTAAGCATTCCCGCTGCAAATATGCATAAACTGGAATGGCCAAAAGTTAACATAAAAAATCACATACCTGTTACAGTTCTGGAAGAAAACACCAGCACAGTTACCCTCCATTGTCTATGAGAGACTGAGAAAAAACACAGATCCTTGTCTTTTGTACTACTCCTTTGCATAAGGTGCATCCCAGTCAGGCAGATTATGCTACTCAGAAATTATGAATACAAATGTTTTCACCAAAGTTGCTGTGGAACTTTTTTGAGAAACTTAATGCTGATGGCCTCCAGCTGACTAAACTTTAATCAATACATGTGGAACCAATACAAATTTTGATGGAGAAGTACAGCTAGAATCACTATATATGTGAATTGCCTCTATAGATAAGATCTAATTTATGACTGGCTGCCTAACATCTTCTTACATTTAGTTAAGTAAAATGTTAGCAAGGCATATCACCCTGGTTTTTTGCTGTAGCCCTTCAGATGTAGGAGAATATGATTTTGCTCTAGGTGATTGTACCAAACGACCTCTCAGTGGTTTCAGTAAGAATGAAAGCCAGAACACAGAAAAAATATTCTAGCAAATTTTTAGTCCTCTCCAAAAGAAGTCATAAATATTCCCCATGGGAGACTGATGCAGCTGCCCAACATTTGTCCTGTGCTGTTCAGTTTTTCCACTTCTCAAAACAAAACAACTCCAGCTATTCAGCCACCTCTTCTGCCAGTTTCAGATACATGCTGCAGGCTGATAACATGCATCTTACTCAGCAAAAGACTAATTAAAAAATCTATATTGTCTTTTATGCTAATGGTACCCCACAGTTTTTCTTCTCATTTATGGGGGAGAGGGGATGGGGAAGAGTATAGCGTATAAAAATTTCCTTACAGGGAGGCCTTATTTCTTCAGTGTACCTCTAAAGAGGAAGACAGAATCAATGACACTTTGATTTCTACACTGCAAAGCTGACCCTCCTGTGTTGGTGGCCTGGCTGACATTTCACAAACACAGACCACAAAAAGCTTCCTGATTTGTGTTCAAAGTAAGTCTCAAGGACTCAGTTTGCCTTTACATTTGCTAGAAGAAGATATTGCCTTGTACTGTCTTCTCACATTGTGATTAGGAATGCACTGAGAACAGAATCCCTTCGGGGAACCATATATGATTACGGAAAGACATGGGAATGGTCTCTCCTGAGCACCTGGAGTGCAATGGCAAGCAATTTTTTACAGCAAAGCTAGAACAAGCTTCTCTCCAGAACAAGAAATTAGACTTCTGCTTTCAAAGTCAAAATTCAGTCCCTAGTTTGCAGCACTACTGGATATTGCACATTTTTCATGGAAACCTGAGACAGAATTTACACACATGACCAGAATGGGGTTCCATGAACTACAGCAAGTGGTTCAAACACAGATCCTTTATCTTCCCATACCACAGTGCTCTACAGGACTCTGTTCCTGTATGTTTACACTCTACTGCACGCTTGTCAGTACTGTGTGCTAGAAATAAGGCGCCTGTGTCTCTGTTGAAATGAAGGAAAAGGAATAATAGAGCTGAGGTTGGGAGAGATGGATGGAAAAAACAGAAGTATGTGGGACACTTGTGCAACTGGTGTACAAACGTGAAAAACACATCAGCTTAGTAAAAGGATAAAGTCTGGAGTTCCTAATTTGGGCATAAAGGTGGAATGGTACAGGGCACAGGGCTGGGTTTGTACTCTCTGGTTTACAACCATGTGAAAATCTTGAGTGAAGCTGCTGGAATTAAGAGCTGAGTGTCCAGCTCTCTGCTATAACTAATCTGTCCATTGTTCCTCACTCTTTGGAACCTCCATTTAAAATTTTTCATCTCTCAAACTCACAGAAATTTTCTACCACGCCTTTCTTCAGGCTTGCCTCCAGGGAGAGAAAGAAGAGGCAGATAGAAGATTCAGAATTCAAAATGGAACTGTGAAATTAACTGCAGTGACTTTCCTGTTACAAGCACCTGCAGTGCACAGGTGGGTTCTAGACATGCTGTAGCACCATGTGATTTACAGCAGAGCTTCTGTGGCTTTCTGCAAAACTTCTAAGCCTGATGTGGGCAGCTGCTCAGGTTGGGCTAAGTTGGTGAAAGCTCATATAGAAACAATCACAATTACATTCATTCAAATTAAAACTACAGTGAAGACCTGACAAAGTGCAGCCACTTTTTCCACTGGGTAAATACATCAGGGAGGAAGTGGTACATAGCAGTATTTGATTTTTGTTTGAAGCTTTTGTTTAAAAAAGTATTGAATGTGTCATTGCTGATAGGGATATTGAATAGCTCCCACTGCTGTGATACAATTGAAACCTCTGCTGATGACAAGTAGTAGCTCTAAATTGTTGAAACATGAAAGATTGGCATTAAAACAAATTTTCTCCCTTAAGACTGCAGCCTATTGAATAACAAAGGTTTGTTAGTTCAAGTCCCTTGCAATCAATCCTTGCATAAAACATGCATTCCTAATGCCAGCTCTTGTTACCATATTAAAAGAAAACTGATTTTGGATCTGAAAACATTGGGTGTTAAATTTCCTCATTTACCCTTTTATACTATTATAAAAACCACTGCATATTAAAATATTGGTTGCTCAAAATAATAATAGTCCTAAGCAGGAAGTAAATGCCAATCAAGAAAAATAACTAAATTTTTTTTTCTCAAAGACACAAAGAAAACAAACCCCTAATATGTTACCCATAACTAGTGACACCTATGTTTAGGGCTGCATATTGTTTCAGTAAAAATCAGTAACTGCTGAGCATGCAAATAGCTTATAAATATTTCTTGATATCAATTACTTATTACAAAATTAGAAGTGAAATTAGAGAACAGCAGAATGTATTTGTTTGTCCAAAAGAGTCACTATTCTAAATCTGTAGATCAAGGAAAGTGTGTACTAAATAAAAAGAGAGCAGCAAAAAAGCAGCTCTGAATTGATCTGGAATACATTCATCTGGAAAGAGCTTTAATAAAAAAGACAGCCTCAGTCCTGGGAATTTCAACTAAACCAGCTGATTAGCCCTGCAAACACAAGGCAAAAAGACTATTTAAAAAAGGATGCACAATAATGGAACTTAAAGAAAGACAATACAAAACAAATCTCTCAACATTAATGAGATGAGAATTCATTTTCCTTCCAATGCTTTCCACAGCTCCTGAAAGTGCCTGCTGCTGGCAACGAATGACATACAAGGGGAGGGAGGGCAGAGGGAAAGAGCTGTTAGCTTACCAGCCGATGGAGCTTATCGCTCCACTCCCTTTGTGACGCTGGGAACTCACAAGCCTATAAAATGTGACTTGGCTCCCAGTGCCCTTCTCCTTAAGCAAAATCAAAAACAAGAGGCTGTACAGAGGAGAAACAGGATGCTGTTCTACTCCAAGGTAGCTCTCCTGATGTGTCTGTCACAGCATTTCTAACAGTTGGAACAGCATAGCCAAAGATTTTTTGCTACAGAGCTCTCCTTTCCAGTACCTGCTGTACTACCTTACTTCCCCTTTTCTTCCTTCCCTCTTCTGATCTGTTGGTGGGGGTTTTGGAGGGTTGGGAGAGGGAGGTGGGAAAGGTACATCATTCCTGGAAGAGAGGAAAGAAACACCCAAGATGACTTCGGTCCCCACAGCCAAGTGGAACATGACCATAAGCAGCAGGTGGAATGTAAGCCTTGCTGAAGCAGGAAATCCCTGGGGACAGGCTCTGGAAGCACCAGCTGCAAATGCTTCTGCCCCTGTAGCCTCCTCAGCAGGCAACTTCTCCAATCAGTTCGTGCAACCTTCTTGGCGCATTGCCCTGTGGTCTCTGGCGTACGGTGGTGTGGTGGCAGTGGCCGTTTTTGGAAATCTTATTGTCATCTGGATTATCCTGGCTCACAAGCGCATGAGGACGGTGACAAATTACTTCCTGGTGAATCTGGCCTTCTCTGATGCCTCCATGGCTGCTTTCAATACTCTCATCAACTTCATCTATGCTCTGCACAGCGAGTGGTATTTTGGAGAGGCTTACTGCCGCTTCCACAACTTCTTCCCAATCACAGCTGTCTTCGCCAGCATCTACTCCATGACAGCCATCGCTGTGGACAGGTGAGAAAAGAGAAAAGTTTAGGGGCAAGAGATTGAGATCAGAGTCTCTGCCAAAATAAAAATGCAGGGATACCATAGTGATGAGAGGCAAAGACCTCAATAGTTAATTCACTGTGCTCCTCTGCTTCTTTAGGATCTCTCCCTAACACACTTTTTCTCCTGGTCTTTGGTCTTTTTCCTTCACTCTTCCATTATTTTTATTCTTCTGCTTTCTTTTATAGCAAACATTTCCTCTCTCTGTTTGACTTCTGCTGCTTTCTGTGCTCCATCTTTCAATACATGTTCTGTAACAGCAACTCAGAGTTTTGCTTCCCACTGTGAAAAAAGTCTGGCTCTCAGCCAGTCATTTAATATATACTGATAAGGAGTTGCAGAGATTGTGTGAAAAGGGAGAGGATTTCAAATTTCCCTCTTCTCTGTATTTCTGCAGATGGCAGAGGCATTTGCCTCCTCTTCAGAAATCATTTCAGATCCTGTTTTTAATAGCTTTTCTCACAACCAGCTCTGAGATGCTTTGTTCCTGCTGATTTTAACTAATGAGACTATTTACTTTGCCATCTGTGCATTTCTAGAGGTCTGGCAAGAACATAGTTTCAAAGTGCTCAGTTTTTTTCTGATTTCTTGAAGCAAAATAAAGCTTTGTGACTGTCAAAGAAAAAAGGTCAGGGAGAAACTTTACCTTTGTATTCCTGATAATAATGGAATAAGACAGCTGTAGTGTCCATACAGCAAAGGGGAGATGCAGTTTCCTACACACATGCATTGATGGACTGTTTCTCAGAGCATGCTCTGAGTCTCCCCTGAAAAATGTTTCTTTATTATTGTTTTCACATTTGCTGTGCTGGAGAGATAACTTACGGATCTTTAAATTTTTGTTAAGAAAAACTGATTTGTATTTCAGGTCATTTATTCCTCTTAGCAATGCATTGAGATTACTCACTAAACTACTTTCTATATATTCAAATCTCATTATACATATTTTCTGAATTGACTTATCAGAACTGCAGTATTTCCAAGTGATGGTAGTTAACATTTTATAAAGTACAATCCACTTTCTGTAATATTATTTCTCATTTCCTGGTACAAAGATTGGGAAACATTGTTGTGCCTTTTGTACTTGTGGACAATTTCATAATAATACTTTTCTGTTTGCCCTACTAATTGCAAATTTTTGGTGGCATTCTCAGCTAGATGCATTCCTGTTCTGTAAAGCTAGAAATGAAAGAACAAGTGAGATTCTGGGCAACTCGTACTTTTCTGCTCTGAGGATGGGAGTACACATGGGGAAATCAGTACACTTTCCTCCTGCCAGTGATGTATCTTCTCAAATATTAGTCCCCATTAAAAACAGAGAAGATAGTGTAACACCAGTGCTACTACCTTAGACCAGGCAAAGATTTCTTTCATTGTCTTTTTGAGTTTCGCTTAAGATTCTCATCTAGCTTGAGGTTTTCAGAAACATAAAAGGGCATGAGTATTTAACAGAGCCGCATATTTAATAGTTACTGCAGCAGCTCATCAAGTCATTAGTTAAGCAGTTACTTGGATGCTCTGAATAATGTTTTATTTCATTTCTCCTGACAAAATTATCCCCAGAGATGTAGTACGTACTACTTTGGCACCTCCTAAATTTATGTTAGGAAACTGGGAACAAAAGTGAATCCAGTTCTTTATGAATCCAAACTGCATTTCCAGACTGAGAGAAAATAGCTCTGCTCCACACTGACTAAAGTGCAATGGACAGATACATCTATTGGAAATGTTTTCCTTGGTTCAGCAATGCAAAATGCTCGTGCTCAGACGTGAGTAGATAGCTACTGTTACTCACTCTAATCTAGTTCTTGTTTGAAAATCCCCTGAAGAAATCACTATTTGCACCCCATCACATCCTCCAAGTTCACCTGCCTCCAAAGGCAGATGAAAATCTTCCCAAGGAACAATGGCATAGCTGTGTTTAAGTGAGCTATCTGTAGTGCCACGCAGCATCATGTAAAACAAACAGGAGAGCAGTCTATCCCTCCTTCCCTATTCTCACTGCTATGCCTTTTCCTTTTATACCAAATCACACCTGATGCATTCAGTACCTTTAAACATTCCCTGGCTACCGCTGCAAAACAAATGTGCCAAGTTGAGGAAACCTAAGGGTCAAAATAGATCCCAAGGAATGTCCTTGGATGTAAAGACTGCCCTATTCCAGGGCAAAGATCTGCTGGGTGGATGTATTTTAAAACTTTGCTTCCTGTTTGTCTTTCATAAAAGTTCAGCCATTTTAACCCAATGAACTCATCCTTACACATTCTTTTCATTGAAAAATTTAAAACAACAAAAACTACAAATCAGGATAAATCTGCTAAGGGAACTGAAATGATGGGATCAGATGATTTTCCTTTAGAAATTGTTACCATCCCAAAATACTAAAGGTAATGGGTAGTAACTCGCTAAAAAGTATGTTGAGATATGCTTTACTGGTTGCTTTAGAGCATCCAAATGTTCATAGAGTATAAATGTGTGACTGTGAACCTGGACAGCACTGAGCAGACGTCATGGGCAGTAAAGGTTTCCTTTCACATCTGATTCCATAGGACATTCTAAGCTGTGTAAATTGTGACATTACTGGACTGACACAAAGTTTTGGAAAGTAGGCACTTCCTGCAGTGGGGGTGAGCTGCAGCTGGAGCTGAAGATTAAAGTATCCAAGACTGAAGATCCTGGTCCTTGAACACAGACTCAAATTCATGTGGGTTTATTCACACTTCTGCGCATCCTTTCCTAAGGGGATTTTTTCCCCTGCTTTCTCCTTCATTTCCAACAGCCTCTTTGCAGCCTAGTGCAGAGATGGTAGCTCAAACCGAGTTTGTTTCAAGCACCAGAAACAGCAGAGATTTTACACTGTGCTGCTTCGTGGGCATTCATTCCTGCATTCTTCTGTAGCTCACACTGCACAGTTCCACTGCTTCCAGTGCAACAGTTCCTTTAGCTATGTTATGGGGATAAACTCTTAAATAGTCCAAGATAAACTGAATAGGAGATAATTCTGGAGCCAATATGCCCTTGTCATTGACCAGTGCATGATCCTAAAGGGTCCATCTATGATCCTAAACTCCATCTGGCGATACAGTGTGTAAATGCAGTACAGTTCTTGGACATACTAATGACAATAAATTACTCAGAATTTAGGCCACCTGGTCACTGAAGATCTGTTGTCCTTTCCCACAAGATCTTAGCATGCAAAGAAGGTGGTTCAGGTATGCCAGTGATTACTTTTGAGTCCCAAGATTGCTTCATTATAAAACCAGTTCTGTGTATAGGCCTAAAAATTCTCTGCAGATGCTTGGTTACAGTGTAAGTTTGGGGATGAAGGAATACAGCACAAAAATAACATGCCTTCAGTAGAGCACTTAGTACTATACATTTCCCCCTGTTTTTAGCACATTTACCATATTACTTTCGCAGTTACTTTTCTCACTTCAATTCCATAATGATTCTCACATGTCAGTGAATTTAACTCTTTGTAAAAGCAACTTCTCTGGACTTAAAAGTATTCTAATAGCTATGGTGAGTAGTTGCTGATCCTATTCATATCTTACAATTTATTTTCTTTCTAGTAGGCCTGCAAGTTTTTGGTCCTTGAATGCAAAAAACATTTGTTTCATTTTACATGACTTTAATATTAAATTTTATTTCTTCTTTTACAGTCTTCTATTTGTATGAACCTTAGTATTACCCAGTTACTATTATGCATATGTATATCCTTATTCAATAACTGTAATTCTAGTTTCCCACCTTTTCTCACTTTTAATATATCTACAGAAGCACACATATACTGTGTGCACACATATGTCAGTTTTCTTTTTTTCTGTGACATTGTTCAGTTACTGATGGCTGTTAATCCCTCTGTACACTCAGACTCCAGCAAAAGTAATAATATGAGTTTGTAACAGAAGATGGGCATGAGACATAAATGCAGGATTCACCCTATAAAATAAAACCCAAACTCATCACATATACACACTCTCATCCTCAAAATATTATTTAGGCTCTTCAATCTCTCCAGGTGTATTCTGTAAGAGCAATTATTAGTATCACAAAATAGTACCACAAGCCCAATAAATTAATGTTACTGAAATTCTGAAGTAGGCAGTTGGCACACTGAAAAATGTCTTATCTTTCCAGGAGAACACATTCTGGTATCAGTCTCTGCCTGATTTCCCATTTCTGGGACAAACTGCTCAAGGCCTTCATGCACTATAAGCATTTTAAACTGATATTCTTTCCAAATGATCTATTATCTGACTGCTATCAAGCATCTGTTACCTGCCTTGTATGCTCAGAAATAATAAAGTACAGATGTGTATGTGTAAAAATGATTTCAAACATTTCTGGCAGGTTAAGACCTGGAGTGCACAGGGTACAACCCTGTGTTATGGTCATATGGCAGCAGTATCAGCAGAAGATACACATCAAGAGATTCTGTTGGCATTTGCATCCTTGACCATGAGCTTGGCACCAAGGGTTTTGTGTTTGCTTCAGTGGTGAATGGAAGAGGCTGAAGCAGTGACAGACAGGAAACCTGCACTGCCCAGCCAGCTGCCAGACCTGGCACAGAGCTCAGCTCAAACAGAGCTGCAGCCTTTGGCCCCTCTCTCATTCCCTTTCCCTCAGATTTTGATGTCTCAAAGTAATTGGCTTTCATGTAAAAGAAGTGAGAATTTGCACTGAAGACTTCTGAGAGATGAGCATCGGAACAAGAAAAACAAAAAGGAGATGGAGGTTTTATTTCAGGTTTCTCGTGCTTCACAGGCTAGAGACCTCCCCCTCATACCTGAGAAGAAGAAGAAATGGATAGTAATTATGTCTGGTTTTTTTTCTATAAGATGCCACTTTACTGTTAGCTGTCTTTTCCTAAAGCCTCCGGTGCCACATAACTACTGACCATATTGCAATTATGGTGCATATAACTGCAATTCCCTACTACCACACTAAAGTGCAACACAATGTTTTTTTCAAACTAATGGATGACTTCAAAATCACTTCAGGAATCGGCCTTTGTCACTGTATATCATAAAGGGGAAAAATGCAAGATATGCTTTAGAAATTATCACTATTTTTTTTTTTTATACTTTGCCAGTCAAACTAAAGAATTCAAAGAGGAAATCCCTTCCCTGTTTCTCTGTCTTCCTCAAAGAGTATTTTAAGACAAAGCATATGTTATTTGTGGGTTCCAGTATCTGAGCTGCCCTCTAAAAACTACGAGTTCTCAGAAGTGGAGAGAAAGTTCAATAGGAGGGCATTAAGGGTTCAAATATCAAAAGCTGAAATACAAAGGACTCTCATCTGGGGGTCAAAATATTTTTTTGGACTTGACAATACTCTTTCTGTCTTAGTAAAGAAGTGAGATCGTTTCTGCAGAACACTTTGATGCAATGGCTACAGGATTCAGCATGCAGAGGCCTAGGAAAAATAAACCTTTTCTTGCAATGGTACAATTTAATAGTGATTGGGCAAAAAGATGGGATTTTTTTGCAGTTTTGGTCAAAGTTCATGTTAGAGTTACATTATTAATAACATACTGGGCAGTCTGGGGAAAAAATAAAGGCCTAAGAGTTATTTTTTCCTTTTTGTTTTGTACTGAGTAAATATTCTATTTAATAAACTGCTTTCAAAAGGTGCTGTAATAAAAGAGGTTGATACACCAATATCTTAAGAAATATAAACAACATTTACAACAGCAACAAGCCCCCAGAATTCTTGTTCCAGAGAGGAAATATCCAATAAATTTTAACCTTATGTTCAAACTAGAAGTTCATTTTAGTCAGAGTCTTAGCCTTAAATACATACTCTTGTTTATAATTTAATGAAAATAATTAAAATATGTTCTGTGGTTTACTATGCAATGTAGCCTTTTAAAAGTTAGTCAAGGGTTGGGATGATGATGAGTTTTTTGGAGAGAGAGGTTTGTTTTGTTAACTTTATTTTCTTAAAGATTATTGCCTAAATGCATGTTTTTCTAACTAATTTACCAACCAGGAAAGTTGTATCTTTCGCATATTTGTGTTTCCCTAAAACAAAATTATTTCAAGATAACTGCAGAAACAAGAAAGAAGCCATCTAGATGACAGTACCAGAAACGTAAACACTAACAGTGGTTTATGCAGCTGGAGCTGTTTCTACAGACTTTGCACTGATACTGGTCCTCAATAGCCTAGGTAGATATTAAAAAAAAAGGAGAAACAGAAACCTTTCTGTCAGGAGAAGTCAGCCTATCATTTTATGAGCCAGACCTTTTCTATCAATATCCATAGGCATAGAATACATTGCATAAAATCAATTACATGCTCATAAAAATCTAGCCCATTGTCAGTCACCAGATTCTCCTCAAGTAGAAAGCACTGTATATGAGAGCTCAGTCATGCTGAAAACTTTCAATATTACTGCTTTTATGTTTTAGTTAAGAGGTACTTGTAAGCAAGGCATTGGAAGCTACTCCTGATTTCAGAAAAACTTCAATGTTTCCCTCTGCTCAAAGCACAAATAGTCATTCACCCAGAGCAACACACATTCCTCTGGGTAAATCAAGGCCAAGGTATACTCTGGGATATTGCCTACTGATATCTCAAATGTACCATGTGTTTATCTGTCATGTTGTCACACACCTCCTTTATGGCATTAGCTTCAAGGTGAACACTGCACAACAGACCCTTCAGGGCACCAAACCCAGTCTCTCTCAACAGTCATTTACAGTCCTACAGAAATGCCCACAGCCACTCTTCCTGCAGAGAAAGTCAGACTAAGCAAATGAATACAAATCAGTCCCACAAGAAAAGAAAGAAGAAAAGAAAGAGAACTGCTCTAGTAGGTAGCAGATAGCAATTAAAGGAAACAAAAGTTAAAGATTTGGTTTTCATCATACAAAAAATGTCTTTAAAATCTCAGTTCATTCCATCACCTTTAGTCTAGTCTATACAGCTTACATTTTAGAGGATTTTCCACAGCAGTGTTCTAAACAAGGGTAGGGAATCATAGCAGTTTCCTTAACTTTAAATACCAGTTGATTCTAAATACAAAGTCTCAAGATCAGCCTCTGTCTTGAGGGAATAACAACTTCTGTGTATTTATGAAAGCAGCATGCTCCGCTATCTCCTGTTGACAAGTCACTTACATGCAAACATTATGATTTTTCTCCTAGTCTCTTCCTTTGTCAAGTTCCAATTTCCTGTTACAATCTGGGATGATTACATTTTGCCGCATGTGAGTTTATAAACACATTGTAAACAGGTGAAACAAATCAGTAAGGATGATTAAAGGCTTCCAACTGGGTCTCCAAACAGGCATTTTTAGGATCCAATTTTGAAAATCATTTTGTTTTAATACCATCTTGTGCATTTTTGCCACAATTTTCTAAATGATGTTTTAAAGATGAAAGGTTTTCCTGGCTGTATTAGCCATTGTATGCCATCTTATAAAAAGACAAATTAGGTTTAGGTTTTTATCTTTTCTGTTGTTGAGACCACAATACACAAACTTTGCAAGCTTTTATAGTATGTAGAAGCTATTTGGCTCATGCTACTTGAACACTGTAAGGGAGATACGTGATTATGCTGCCACTGAAACTACTGGCTTAAAGAGTTTATCAGTATTACTCAAAAGAAGACTGTCTCTATTTTTGTTCCAGAGAAAACATCTTTTCTTGATTTGCTGAAGCAAGTACACCATGATGCACCAGCCATGCAGCCTGAATGATTTCTCATTAAGCTCAGTGAAAAAACTCTTGCTGACTTCAGTAGTAATCAATTAGGGACAAAAAATTAACACAAGATAAAGAGAAGTGATGACAGTGGGATGGCATATGGTCACAAAAACCAAAATTATGTGCTAATGATGTGCATATAAAACTGAAGTGCTACCTAAAAATGCTTTGGAGTCATACACAGAAGAACATGGTGCAGTTGGTTGAGCACATTATGTTGGCTTGAGATTCTACCTGCACATATTTCCATCTCTGCACTTTTGAATGTGCATATCCCATCTTGTAATTATTTTCCAAGTATAAATGTTTTGCTGGGTGGGGTAATAATGATTTGTGCTTGTTGTGATTAATATAATGAGTTCATTCCTTTCAGCAATGTATATTTTACATCCCTGTTTTGTTGTGTGGAATAAGCTATCTGTGGCACTATCAGCAGCTCCCACTGGAGTGAGAAAGCATTAGATGTTCCATCTTTAAATCAAACCACCTCACTGGGAGTTCAGAGTCCTTTATTCAGCAGGGAATCACACTGCTCAACCCTGGTGACAGGTTGAACAGTAACTGTCCAAAGACTGCAAAGCAAATTGGCACAGCACCCCACTGAAAAAATGTCTGTGTGGCTCCAGAATGCTTTTCAGAATGCTTTTCAGTGGTGTAACAAGCCTTCAGTTGCTTGTAGCCATTAGAAATCTTTCTACAGCTCAAATGCCTACTATCTTTTATTGTCCTTGCAGATGTGGTATGGAGCGGTACAAGCTCTATGTATAAATATCACAGAACATGGTGAGCCTATGAGGGCTTCTGCATTTGTCACTGGCTTCAGAACAACTGCAAAAGTTTTGGGCACTATGACATTAAAAAGGCATTAATCTAGATAGAGAGCATCCAGAGGAGGATCACAAGGCTGGTGAAAGGTCTGGAGTGGAAGCCTTATGAGAAGTGGCTGAGGTCACTTGGCTTGCTCAGCCTAGAGAGGAGGAAACTGAAGGGAGGCTTAATTGCAGTCTTTAACAACCTCACAAGGGAAAGCAGAAGGACAGGCAGTGATTTCTTCACCCTCTTGACCAGTGTCAGGACCCAGAGGAACAGCATGAAGTGAGTCAGGAGAGGTTTAGGTCAGGTATCAGGAAAAGGTTTTTCACCGTGAGGGTGGCTGGGCACTGGAACAGGCTCCCCAGGGAAGTGGACACAGCACAGCCTGACTCAGTTGGACAATGCTCTCAGACACACAGTGTGATTCTTGGGGATGGTCCTCTGCGAGTTGGACTCAATGATCATCATGGGTTGCTTCCAACTCAGCTTTTTGTATGATTCTTTGATGAAGTTCAGACCACTTGAAAGAACTGTGGAGTAGCAGAACAGTCTGCAAGACAGATGGCATCAGAGCATCCAAGAAGTCCTGCTGTTCTCCTTGCATGCTGTTTATGGTTGGCTGATTATAGAGAGAAAAACTCTCTGGGAGTTCTCTCCCATACGCCTGCAGAAGCAGAAGGGCTTGCCACCACATAACCATACTGCCAAAATGTTCTGGTTTTATACCAGTCCTTGGACTCTCTGTTATGCTAGGGCTGATTTTTGTCATGTCTTTTGCTCTTACATGACCCCCAGTTTCCCTTCTTAGTCTCTTCTCTCTCAACACAATTTCTATATGCTGTTATTCTACAGTTCTCCTTTTTTTGCTTCTCCTATTACTTTATTTTTCTCTTTTCATTTCTATTTTTTTCATTCAGTAAACTGCTCCCCAGTCTCAGTTCTCTTGCTAGATCCTTTATTTCATAATTCTCTCTTTCACTCCTGGCATATTCAAACATTTCTTTTATTTCTACACCATGTTCAGCACCCTCAATGTACAATTGAGACAGTGTGTCTACTCTTCCCCCTTGTAACTGGCCACCCTTAATATATGTAAGGATATCATACAGAGTAAAAGAAAAAGCCATAATGGCAGAACTACACCATGATATATGAGAGACAGTTTTCAGCCATGGGAAACCATAATATACAGGGGCAATATGCTCATCATACATACCCATTATCCCATCCTTAGCCTCCTTACCTCACCGATTTTCTGAGTGACACTTAAGCAGGAGCAACACCTAAACATCACATAAGCAGGAGCATGTGTGCCTCCTTTGCAAATCACAGCTAACAGTGCAGGAAGAACTCGGTTCTTTTCAAGGCTTCTTTTGGCTACAGAGCTAACATCCAAATTCTGTTCAAATGTGTAGTTTTTGATCTTCAGTGAAGGATCATTGCACATTTTCTACTTTACTTACTTATGGCAATGATTGTTTCTCTAAGAAAATGCTACCAAACATGTGTGACAAATCTGAGTGAATATAATAATTGCAGTTATAAAACAAAATCTCACTATGTTAATTAAGCAATTTTATTTCTAAGACAAGCCACTTTGAGAACTTACACTTACAGAACACACTGTAATTGTGTAATTGTAGTGTACCAGCAAAGCAGAATAACTTAGATTTGCTATCAAAAGCTCTGTAACAGAGCTGTCAATACTCTCCACTAAATCTATCCAGCACAAAGATATTATTGAGGGAATAGTCAAAGTTGCTCTACTTCCTTTCTATTTTGCTTGTTAGAATGCCTACCTGCTACATATTTGTAATCAATCTTGTGCAATAGCTAGGCTGTTGGCTTATCACTCAAATTTGAACCCTAAAGATAAAAAGCATGCTTTTCATCTGATCCTTGTCCTTTGACTTACATTACTCAGACAGCCAGTTGTTAAAATTTCCATCAGTACAGCTGTATGAGTCACTTCATCTAAACAATCCATGTCTTTAAAGGGCAGACTGGGAGATGAAAGAACCAAATTTTATCTTGGGCAACAAGAACTACTGTTGATATCTATTGGGAGTAAGATTAATATAACTGGGAATAAGAATGATGTGAATGCAACAGAAGTCTGACAATAGCACATTAAATAATAGCAATGTGCAATCTGAAGTAGCAATTTGCAGAAATAATTTGAGGCTAGAAGGAGATGTCATAAAAGTCTCACAAGCATGTGAAAATTATTATTTGTTTACAGCTTATCACTTACTACAAGTAAAGATCTTCAAATATTTGGACAGTGCTTAGCAGTCCACACAAAAGCCAGCTCAGTTTGAAAGACAGGGCTCATGACTACCAGCCTGACTTCTTTACCAAGTGGTGCTTACTCTTAAGAAGAGAAAGGAGATACATGGGAGAGGGCAACAGTCCAACTGCTCTTCTCAAGAAACGGAAGGCACCCAGCACTCAAAACTATTTCATACTATGTAATACCAAATGCACCAGTTTAGCCAAAATAAAAAACTGAAAGGCACATGAAGGAGAGGGTAACTGTTACTCTATGGAGAAAAAACATTGAAGTGCAATAGAAACAAAAAATGAACAAGCTTGAAATTCCAGATATGGAAATTGATGATTCTGAACTGAACATGGTTTAGATCACTCCCTGTTTCTGACAGCACTTAGATGTTTTAAGATATTAGGGCAGTTATGTCTACTAGAAAAGGCATAGCACTATTATGGCCAATGTTGGATTTATCACATATTTTATCATTAACTACAGAGTTAGCTTTGCTAAAACAAATATCTGTTCTGTAATTATTCATCTGTCAAATATAAAATTTCTAAAAAATAATAAAACTATCTTGAGTGAAATAGATAAACATGGATGCAGAAGATTCTTGCACATTCTTATCAGGAACATTATCTTACAAATATTATTGTTACTGTCTCATGGCTAATATCTATACATAAAAATCTTGGACAAGTCTGCCAAGAACCTAGGTGTGTACTGTAACAATTAAAATATATCACTCCTTCCTTTGTTTGAAATAAGTATAAGTCAGTCAATTGCAGCAAACAATATATTAATCAAAAAATGATTGATACAAGTTTTGTCTCACTTGTTCCTTGCATCTGTAACAGAGAAAAAAACAGAAAACAAGACTTGCTTTTCTATTACTGTTTGTCTAGATGCTTTTTCTCATTGCTTTTTTTTTCCTAAGCTTTTACATTGTAATTACCTAAACGTTTTGATTCTTCTTTTGCATGTTCTTCTAAGGTTACCAGCATGCATGAACTGTCAATAAAATTATGGGGCAACACAGAGTGGTATCCTATCTGGGAGGACAGGAACTGAGACGGCAAACAAGATGTTTTCTTGCTTTATGCATCTATCTCCCTTAGGGATTTTACCAGTCCTAAACTGGCTCTTCTCTCAGTCTCTGTATGAATCAGTTGCTCTGGTGTTCTTTGGCAGAAAATCTGAAGTCAGTCTATCTCTACTGAAATAAATGCATGTGGATTTACCAGGTTCCTCCTGTAGCTTTGGGACAGATGACTAATAATCCTGACAGCTTGGCTGTAAGTTTTCAAATAAGAAATAAATGTTGTATGACCTAGCAGAGTAACAGAGGATCCAGTGCATTGTTGCTTTTCAATCAGGCTGTACAGTAACAGAATGGTCTAACTCTTAACAAAATAATTTCTCTACTAATATACATATGATTAACTGAGTGTCTCATGGCTGCAAAATAATATCCAATGAACTACCTTCTTCCAGCACTGCCTTCATCAGAGCTGAACCATACAAAGAGCACAGTGACATCAGAAGTACAGGAAGACAAATATCTCTGCTTTTATCCTAAGCTTTGGTGGATTCTAGACACATGTGACTCTCTGAAGACTTCTTACACAGAGGTTTTTGCTTTCTTTTACAGATATATGGCCATTATTGATCCCTTGAAACCTAGGCTCTCTGCAACTGCTACCAAGGTGGTCATTGGGAGCATATGGATTTTGGCATTCCTGTTAGCCTTTCCCCAGTGCCTATACTCCATAACCAAGGTGATGCCTGGAAGAACTCTCTGCTATGTAGCATGGCCAGGTGGCCCAAAACAGCATTTTACGTAAGCTTTTGTTCTTTTAAACTTGTGCATGGGGGTGTTTAGACTTACAATGGACTTGGCAAAATCTCTGGAGTCGTGCAAATGCTCTACATGCAGAATAACTAACAGCTTTGATCACTGAGAAATGTAGAGCCATAAGTAAGGATGATAAAACATTACATGTGATAGAACAAATTCTCCTCAATATTTGAGTGTGTTCCCTCCTGTGCTGCACTTTTACTGTCATTGCTCAACATAGATGGCTACTTCTATACAGACAGAGATGGTCAGAATTGGGAACATAACATGCATTCAAAGCAAGCTTCCTCTTTATCCTAACCAGGAAAACAAGGATTTCTAGTCTCTCCTTCGCATCATTTAGGTTGGAAAATACTTCTAGCATCATCAATTCTAACCACTGACCTTACACTACCTAGTCTATCACTAGACCATATCCCTAAGTGCCACATCTACACATTTGAAATACATCCAGGAATGGTGAATAAATTGATCATCTGGGCAGCCTGTACCAATGTTTGACAGCCCTTCTCATGAAAAAAAAAAAAAATCCCAATATTCAGTATAAATTCCCCCTGGCACAGCCTGAAGCCATTTCTTCTCTTGCAACTAGGGAGAAGAGACAAACATCCACCTCATCACAATCTCCTTTCAGGTAATCGTAGAGAAAGAGAAGGCCCTAACCAGTTTTTTTTCTCTAGATTTCTTCATGGAAGGGGTGGATTTTGCCACTTCATTCTGTTACACTATCACAATTATGTCAGATACAAGTCCAAAAGAGAAAATTGGATAACCTATAACTGGTTCCACTTTCTGAAAGTGAGAATATCAGTCAATTAAATTAAATATATCCTGTTTGTCCCTCTGGTAGAATTAAGAATAAGTGGCTACTTAGGTATCTGTCCTTTCATGTCATCACTGACATTTAAGAAAAACATCATGTTCAAGGCTGAAAGCCTATGTGACCATCCAGAATCAAATTTGACCTTCTGCTCTTTTTGAGGCAGGTGAAAGACGTCCTAGTCATATGTAATTTTTACCACTTTAGGACTACACACAGACATTTCTCTTTAGGGCAGGAAGGTCACACTCAGTGACAGCTGGGGATTCTTCACTTACCATTCATTAGGATTTTATCTGAAGCTGGCATTTAACCAGGAACTAACAGGAGACAAAAGAAATTATCTTTGTCTTCCCAGTGCTGACATAGCAGTGGTGACTATATTGCACACAAGCTGCAGATCTGTGCTGTCTATGTGCAACAGATCTGCCATATGAAGAACAGTGGGTGACAGGACTCTTATCTTTGCACCAATATATCACTAAAATACTTATTTTCCTCTTTAATTTATGGTCCAGACTAGAGCTCCAAATGCCTAGCTTGCCCTCATGATACTTGGCTGTGTAATTAAATCAACTCAGCTAGTTATGGACAAACACAGCTTATTCTGCAGTCACTAATCATCATAACTATGGAATCACTCATAATATATATTAGTGCAGGCTCAGCATTAGACACTCCACAAAACACATGCATTAAAATGTACATAAATTTGCAATGCAGTTTAAGACTTTCAAAAAGACAGTGAAAACACCAAGGACTAGCCAGTTAATATAAAACATGATTTGTGCTAAAATAGAAGTTTTGACTTGTATCAGCCCATTCCATTGGTATAGCTCCTCTGAAAGCACTTAAAACTTTAATACCTTTTCATTGCAGGTATCATATTATTGTGATTGTGCTGGTCTACTGCTTCCCACTGCTTGTCATGGGCATCACTTATTCCATGGTGGGAATTACCCTCTGGGGAGGAGAAATACCAGGCGACACATCCAACAAATATCATGAGCAGCTGAAAGCCAAGAGAAAGGTACTGTTCAAGTCAATCCCACTAAGTGAATATTTATATAACCATCTGCAATTGTGTTGCAACATAGCACAGTAAATTCTTGCAGAAACACCAAATCACTTGTAATAACAGTAGTAAGAGATCAGCTTCAATACAAAATTTGATTTAAGTTTGACAAGTTGTCTTCTCTGTTCACTGGCTGTTCTTTTCATAACTTTAATAACTGTCATTAAATAAAGGAAATATTTGGGTTTTAACTTCTTACTCCACATGTAGCTGCACACACTGTGTCTGCTATGTGGAAATTCAGGCAAAAAGTGTAGCTTTCATAGAGTTAAGATAGTGACTTTTCAACAATGAGCTAGCAAACTATTAGCTCTTGTTAGGCAAGATTCTCATCCAACTGAAACAAAAGTGAATCTTGCTGTAACTCTCAGGTGATTAAGGTCCATGCACATTTGAGATAAGCACTGATCAGCCTGTTTGTAATAAATAATTGGATTTTTAAACAATAACCTTTTTGTGAGAAATGCAAACAAGTTTTCCAGATTTTTTTTTTCAATCTTTCACTGTAGTTACTGCTTAAGTTAAATAGACTTGGTATTGCTTATGAACTATTAGATTATCTCCAGTTCAGTTTTCCTAATGTTGTAGTGCAATGAAGGTTTCTTTCCTACAACATTCTTTTTCTTAACCTAAATCTTCTTATTTAGTAAGATAGCTTTCTGCTTTAATTTCTGACATATTTTTTAATACTAAAATGTATTTCACCTTTCAAATTTGAAAAAAATGGTACCCTACTACAATCTTCTAATTCACAACAACGAGCACATTTTCAGTTGCTCAGTTCACTTCCTGATGCTGTGATTGAACAGTGAAATATGCTACTGGGCTGCAGCAACAGCAGAGTGGGGCATATTGGGTCCTGAGACAACACAAGATCTCCTGCAAATTCTAGAGAACACTAACATTTTCATTTCTTTCAGGACACTGCAGAAATCACTTTCTGTAACAAACACAACTTGCAAAAGCAAATGTGGAAAGAAAATTATTAAATTATTGCAGAGCCAGGACATGCCAGAATTTCAGGACCTCTTATCATAATGACTAAGTAAAATAATCATCTTGTGACATAGAAACTAGAAGCCTCTGAAGACCAAATCTGGCTTTTACTATATGAAATAGAAAGCCCAATTAAATCCCTTGAATACTTTAAAAACAGCACCTGCTTAGAATTCAAAATATATACAAGAGACAAGGAAGAGCATCCTTAATTAAAGGATTTTCAATCCTACGGGGATGCATATCTTCAAGACATGCAACAAGGGAATTAAATTATGTGCAGATATATTATAACTGCATCAGTGACTTTATGGGTAGAGCTCCATGACAGCACTTTAGCTACACTGCTGTGCTCTCCAGCAGGATTTATGAAATAACTGGTATTTGGAAAGATGAATCATAATTGGTTATTCATGGGGAGGAACTAACAGACTGGAATCCAAATAAAGCCATAACTTGGCCTGCCTCTGATAACACAGCTAGTGCTTTGCTCTTTTCAGGCAAAGAAATAATCTGGTTTTCTTGCTTTTTAGTATATAGGTATCAAAACACATAGAAAATCTGTGCACTTATAATGAAGAAGAAATATAAAATAGCTGACTATGTTTCATATCAGGCAATGTTACAGCACAAAGGGGTCTGATTAGACATTAGGGTTGCTTGAAATGGTATTTATTATTAAGAAGGTAGTGAACAGTTCATGTAAGACCTTCAAAAGAAATATTGTTTGCCAGCAAAAGATGTGAAGCTTGAGAAAGTTGTTTGTAATTCAACAGATAGTCTCATCATTTCATATATATGATTGGGCAATACAGTCCTGCAGCCTCCTGAAAGCAACATTAAGGGATGAAGGATTCAAGGAATTTCACAGTGCACACTGCAGGCTGGCCAACAGAAAGCCCTGCTTAGTATCTTTAAGGGCAAAGACAAAATATTTACAAATTCAGGACTGGATGAAACTACAAAACTACTTTTGCCTTTTTTTTTCCTTGACACTCAGCTCAAATATCTCAGGGATGACCTATTTAAATCTGCCTGGTATTAGTTTTTTGAACTTCTGAACATGTGCTACATGCAGGGACTTTGCAGCCCTTATGCCTTCTTCTTAAAGCTCCTGGCATGAGCCTGACTGATGTTCAGCTGAACATCATTTATTCTCCTACAATTCCCATTTTCACAATATGGAGTTATAGCCTTAATGGTGTCACACATAACAAGTTTATACAAGTGTCTCATAATATTACTGTAAGATTCATAGGTCAGAATGTTCTTTGCATCCACTGCAAATTTTTGCTCTCAGATTTTGTCTCCACACCCTGCTTTAGCAAGATCCAATCATTCTTTCAGCTCTACTTTAACCCTGAGAAGGAATAATCATTTAAGACAAGTAAAAGCAGTTTGCATTGTTTCTATCAAGAGGTACCAGTTTTGATACAACTGTTTGCTGGAAAAAAAGGACATTTACCTTGACAGAAGATGCTGCTGCCTAGCCACAATGGGAAGAATACATAGGAACAGAAAATGTTCTCCTTAACATTTATAATTCCTTTACTCTTCCTTTTATTTATGGCTGTTACTTTGTGATGTCACCAGGCATCTTCTTCAGTAATTTTCATTCCTCCACACTTATGCTTCTGCCTGTATTTTCTGCTTCTCCTAACACAGCTTGAGGTTTCATCTCAACTTATTTTAGCAATAAAGATTGATTAAATTCAATATAATTTTTTTCTCAAATTTGAGTATAAAATAAGAAAAAAGCTCCATATGTTTGCTATCAAATCACAGCCTTTGTGAAAACTCCTCTATGAACACTTCACACATAGTTTCCTGGTTTGTTCTCTTTCTTTCCCCTTTTCATAGATTCAGAGAAAGTCCACGGAAGGGCAGTTAAAAATTATCAAAGGACCTATGAAGTGATTAAAATGTTTTTAGTTTGTAGATAAGATCACCAAATCCTGAAATACAAGAACTAGCAGGAGAGCACCACCAGGCTGGTAAAAGAGAGAGCACTTTAAGAAAGGGTAATTTAAAAGTCAGTAAAAGGCATCTGAGATGTTCTCCTGACAGATGCTTATGATCTCAGAAAATTCAGAAAGGTTTTAGGAAAATTAACAAACAATAAATTCATAAAGCACAGAGTTGGAAAAGGTTGGAAAAGACCTCCAAGATCAACAAGTCCAACCTCTGACCAGTCTCCACTGTCAACCAGACCACCACACTAAGTGCCATGTCCATTCATTTCTTGAACACTTTCAGATATAGTAACTCCACCAGTTCTCTGGGCAGCCTTCTTCAATGGCTGACAACCTTTTCAGTGAAGAAATGCTTCCTGATGTCCCAAAAATTCTCCCTAATGTCCAAGTAGATACTGAGAGGAAGAATCAGAGATGCATTCCTCTTTAATACAATCTTGGGTTCTGGGACAGTATTAGGAAAATAGAAGATGGATAACAGCCAGGTTCATGGGATAAACAGCACATCCTACTGCCTCCAAGACAGAACAGCAGGATAGATGGGCAAATGTGTGATTCAAAAAGAACTGTCCTATGTCTTTATACTCCTGTTTTCACATAGCAGTGCAGCTATAAAAATACTCCTGACTTTTCATTGACTTTCAGTGCCACTAAAAATGCAGATTTTCCTTTTTTAATTCTTTATTACATATGAACATGAAAACACATGAATGCATATTTTATATCACACATTACAAAGAAAAGTACTAGTAGGATACTTTTGCTGGCATGAAAAGCTAGCTAACCAGGTCAGACTGAAAAAAAAAAGTTTAATTGTTTCACTATGGAGTAGTTTATTGCAGAGCAGAGGCAGGAAAAAAGAGAAAAGGAAAAGGGAAAAAACAAGCAAGAAAGTCAAAGCCTAAAACATTGCAGCATGGCATCAAAACTCTTAAAATACTGACACAGATTTGAAAAAAACAAGACTATACTCATAATATAAAGCTTATTCAAAATAAATAGGTAATGAAAATACTACACTATGAACTCATAGATCAGATGATAACCAATAATTAACTCTGAAATCAGAGATCCTTCTAGTTAACAAGCAACCACTAAGCTTAGACAGACAGACCAGGGTTAGATATTGCTCCATTCATAAAACCTGTTGTGAAAGTTTACATCCAGCCATGTGAAACAAAATGTTTTGACACTCTGGGACCAAGGGTTTGTCTTGCATGCAACACCCTACACCAGCTTGAAACTTCACTTTTATCCTACATATTTGTTCAGACTTCAAGATTAGAAAGTAATTGCTTCCTCATGGGACTTCATAAAAACATGGTAAGTTTAAAATCTTCAAACAGTTATTTAAAATCAGTTATTTAAGCAATCTATCTTCTGGCTTATCCCATCATGAGAACCAGCACTGAAATCTCCACTAACTTATATATTACATGCCATTTTCAAAATTACATAAGGGAATAGAAGCTTAATGTAGCAGAAAGTAAACATAACTCGATTATCCTAAATTAAAAACACCCCCTGGAATCAACTACTCTACACAAAATTGTACTACAGATATCAAGAGAAAGCTCAATCTTGACAGCTGATGCCCTTATATACACTGAATCATCACCTGTGACTAGTTTTAAAAGTCAGCCAGTAAGAAACACAGAATTTTATCGTCTTTTTCAGGTAAGGGTTTGCCAAGGCTGCATATATGTCAAAATATTCACTAGACATGTTTAGGTGTGCAAAGATACCAAAATTCTAGAACGTGCTGTATGTACAGTGAAGGCATCTTCACCCTACATACAATATAAGACTGCAGATCACCCAAACCTGATGAACATGCAAAGCAGTCTGCTGAAAAGAACTTACATTGCCATGGTGCCTTTTCCATAATTTATTTATTCACAGGGCACGAGTGTTTCCACCTTGAAGATTTGTTTGTGTTTGTGTGCCCAGACAGAAACGTCTGCCATGGTGCTGTCGGAGCACCTTACTCACACACTTCTTCCCATTAGCTGATCTTACATTTCTGGGAGTGATATGTGAAACAACCTGCCCATCCTGTTGTGGGCTAATGAGGTGCAGAAGCTCAGTTTGCTAGGAATACTGTGTATCTCCTGCCAAAAATAGGGGTCTGCATCATTTTTTGGTCCATCTTCTGTAAATGGGTCTTCTCTTTGACTTTGCAGAGATTGACAATGAAAACAAAGTGCAAAACAGACTAAATAAATACTGGAAGACAGCTAACATAGAAGATTGAGCTGGAGAAATAAACACTATTTTAAGAAGACGTGATCTCACTGATCTAACAGTCACAGTACTATGGCTTATATTATAATGTATGGGGTGGCTGTATTGCTTGACTAGCTGAAATTTCATGCAGCTATAGTAAAATTATCATTTATCCAAAATGCTGGTGCACCATGGCCAAAGCTCTATCATGATTGAAAACCACTGGTGTACTTCAGTGTAGCCACATTCACAAATTTAGCAATCATTGTTCAGCACATTGAAAAAGAAAAAAGATGTAGTAATATGAGGTTAAAGAACAACTTACACCAGCTAGCACCATTTCTGTGCACTCCACTGCTCTGTTATCAGCCAACAATCAATAGAAACAGAGATGCTTTTTAAAGACTGCAGTCCTTACATAGAAATTCCTCAGCCAACTGAAGATGTAACAAAAATACCAAAGTGGCAGCTTATGCTCATACACTGTGTTTCCTCTAAGCAAAGTGACCAAAATATTCCTGAAGTGATTAGTCTGACTTTATGATTTCATACATTTAAGTCAGTCTCCTCTGAGGTTATAATCACATAGTCATATATCTCAGATTTTGTGAAGCTACTCTTGAAATTAAATATTTTTGAAGATTTTCATATCAATGAGTCATGCAAAGTTTTGTGTTTGGCAATGTCACATTTCTTATCTAACATAAAGAAAAAAAACAGGAAGAAGGAATTCTCAGATGGCATTAAAGGCTCTTCAGAAAACAAATTCATCCCTTGTTTGCCAGACACTGTTCAGCGCTTTCTCCACTTATTCATTCAAAGTGTCAGTTTGTGTCTTTCAATATTAAAACATTAAATGAACCCAGAACAGGAACCAGCCCTCAGGCCTGTCACCACAAACAACTCTTAGATAAGTCCTCTGCTATCATCTTAAACCTCCATCTTCTAAAAAATCTCATCAATCCTAGAGTTCCGTTTTCCAGGCTAAATTCTTTCATAGACAGCTCTATACCATTATTTTCAGTTAGCTTAATTAATTACTTAACATCCCTCATTGTTGTCAGCTCCACAGATGTTTTTATGTCCATTTTTCCCTCTCAGTCTTTGTTTACTTTTGTTACATAAATTAAACAAGTGCTTCTCATCTTCTTTTATATAACAACTTTATGTAACAAGTGATCAAAACCAGACAAGGAATGCCAGTAATGTAACATCACCATGGTCCTGCACAGGGGTAGCTCCCTGTTCTCCACGTAGAATGTCTCACCTGGAACATCCTAATATCTCATTTTTTCCTTTCATTAAATGGATGACCTGGTTTTGGCTATGAGTCAATAACATCTGTATCTTCTTCTTTTGTTCACAACAGGCAAACAAATTCACAGCAGATAATTTTATCAGTCCTTAGTTGAGCAGATCCCAGAATTTTTCCGAGTATGATCATACCTATAAAAGTACAGTGTAAAACAACCCATTAAACTAGCACAGTACCAGTCCAGCAGTTCCTATCTGACAGATATCTGCCACCACCCCACCTAGGGACACCAGCACTAGTGGTACCATACAAAGTATATGACCAGCACTGTGAAACTTCATTTCTGCTCCCACAGTTCTTCCACATGCCAGTCCTTCTTGCCTTCTGTAGCAGCAAAGTTGCTCAGAAGCGTCTTGTCATCAAACTTACCTGGCATGTCTTTATTTTGCTGTACAAAACTCCTCAGTAAATACATTAAAATTAGGTAGATTTCAAGACTGACACTTAGAGAATATATCTCAGATTGGAGAGAGATTAGTATTAAATACTTTCAAATTTTTTTCTCTCAACTACCTTTCCAGTGTAAAGTGTTTCCTGAATCATGCTCAGTAGTGAAATGTAACAGGTAAAATTACTTACAAAAATTAATAACTAAAATTACAAAAATTAGTAACTAAAGATAGGTTTCCTCTCATTCTGTTTCAAGGCACCTCTTACTATGATATCCTTAACTCTGACTATTCTTGGGAAGTATGAAATAGACTTGTTAATACAGTAGATGCAAACCAACCCTAATTAAGCTAAGCCTGACTTCACAAACTGCTTCACATGCCTAAAATTTGGTTTGTAACCCTGTAGATTGAGTTAGTCATACAAGGAGATGTGACATGATGTACATGCTTCCTACAGAACACAGATGCTTACTCTGCCTGCTGCTCTTCTCCATGGCTCTGCATGTGTGAGTCAGGACTGGCCATAAAGAAGGTTATTGGGCCAGACTGCAGATGCCAGTGTTCCACTAACAGTTTGAGCAGTTGTTCATAACCATAAAGACAAATACCCTGCCAGACTCACCAGATTGCTATTAACACTATAGCCAAAGTCTCAACTTGCAAGTAATTGCTATTACAAACAAAAGTTTGCAGAATAGGACTTTCTTTAAGCTTATTTTCTCTAAGTTTAAAAAAAAACTTGAAAAGGGCAATGAGGGTGAGAATATCATATGAGTAGCTTTCTAGTGAAAATACTAGCAGAATAAGATATCTGTTACTATTTTGAGCGGTAATATGTTCCCATAGAAGAACATATACAAGAAAACAGAATACTGACGCGAAAACCTGATTTGGGCTTCTTAAGTTACCATTAAGTTCTTGCACAATCATCACATTAATTACAATCTATGACCCCCTCCCTAAACACACACATAGAGGCACCAATTTTTTTCCAGAAGGATGAGGCAGAATAACCAATAAACTTTGATTTTAAGTTTCAAAACATTCTGTAAACTCCTATTACCAAGTATATGGACTGAAAACCGACTGAAAACATAGGGAATAACCATGTAATTATTAAGGTTGTGAATCATGACTTCTATTTCACAGTCTCCCTCTTGACATACATGCTCAGAAATTGCCTAGGAAAAACTGGGGCATGAGGTACAGGGGAATTACTGTAATTGCATGTTAAACCCAAAGTATTTTTTACTGAGCTGTTTTATTGTCTTAGAACTTCAGAAAAAAAAAAAAGGTTCACCAGTTCTCCTTTTCAATATTTTTTCTCTAACAATTTGTTATCTTTTTAATGATCTGCACATAATTTTGAACAAGATTTCCTACTAAGATAAAAATAAAGTCAGACCTCAACCTGATCATTCTCTGAACATGACTAACACAGTGAAATATAACAAAATTATTGGAAACTGTTCTTCTCTGCTCTCTGTCTCCAAATAGCAACAGAACATTTAGCAGCATCACCAATTCCATTCATTGCCTCAAGGTCCTAAAACTCACTCTGAACTGTGAAAAAACACATCTTTCCTACACCCATTGTCCATGCTTCAAGGAGCAATCACAGAAAAGTAAAAGCAGAGTAAATACTAAAAATGGCTTCATACTGTGCATATGCCTTTCCAGTTTACATATTTACTGACAAACTGATGGAAGTTTTCCGGTCAACGCATTTTTATAGAATAGCTGGCAACACCTCCAGGTCAGGGGCAGATTTAAGAGACTGGTTCTGCATGGTCAGTGAGTAGACTCAGAATTGTGCACTCACAGTTGCTATGATGGTTCTCCTTGTTGTTTTTATATTTTTCATCTATTGGCAGAAAATTTATGTGAAATATAAAGCCTAGGCACAGTCCTAGAGCAAAAATTCTGCTTACTAGTGCCTCATATTTTTAAGAATGGAAGTAACACTAGGTTAACAGACAAAAAATTCAACAATGCTTCACTCCAATGTCAGTGAGCTCAGTGTGTTTTCAAATGCATTGCTGAATTCAACTATACATGTTCATTGATAATAAAACCAAGATACCTATGAGAAAGACAAATGAAAGACAAGTGTCTCTTTTTCAACATTCAGATTTTCAGCATGCAGATTATGATCTTCATGTTAAAAACTATGGAGTTGTTTTTTTTAAGACAGACTTCATTTTCTCTGTGCCATTATCTCCAGGTTCAAGTTTGGGACCTGACCCTCCAGACCAGTAACCTTAAAATCCCACATTCAGGACAAAGTGTATTCATTAATTTGTATGCAAATTTTTTCACCAGCATAGAAACAAATCTTGGAAACTTCAAAAGGTCTTTTTTTGTATCATCTAATCTGCAGTCAAAGTTATGCCATTGCATATCCTAAATTATGACTACATGAAGAGTCCTGTGTGTGCATGGGTGTGTAAAAATATATATAAATGTATATATGTATACACTCACACACAGAGAAATAGGAGAGAGTTATTAAGAAGACACTTCCTCATAGACTCCCTGTAGGGAAGTTATGAACAAACTAATTTTAGCATGAGTTTTCAGTCTGCTGAGCTTTCCAAAATACTGCTAAGCATCTGTGTGGTGAAAAGCCCAGGAAATCTGATGCAGATCACTCATTTTGGAGGACTGCAGAGCCAAGACCTGTATATTCAGCAGAACAGAACTGCAGTTCCAGTATTACACCCACACACTTTTGCATTCATCAAAACAAAACATAACTTCAGCGCAGTTTTTTTCTGAGTTAAAGCAGAAATCTACACACCTGCACACAGAGGGGTGTCTATGTTACACCTGTTAGTGCCTTCCCCTAACAAATTTAACTCAATAGTTTAATTCTATAGAAGTTTCTGTACTGCAACTATTCAAAGCACCTTTATTTCATTACTCATTTTCTGGGGTGGGTAGAAGTAATTTATTTCCCCAGGTTTCAGCCATCCTGGCATGAGTCAGCTTATATTTTCTTCCACAAATTGGGATATCAGAGGAGTATCAAACCAGTGCAATAATGACCAATGTGTTGACCATTATGGCCAAGTCATGTGGATACTTTAATATTTGAAGCAATGTTTGCCTGTACAAAAGTAAATGCTGCCAGGACAATGACACTCCTGACATTTTTCTTCAATAATTAGCCAGAGCATGTACCACTTTTTATTGACCAAGTATTTCCAAAATATTCTGTATGTGAGTCACAAGTCTAGTTCTCTTAATAAATTCACATCCTTGTACAGTCATTTCAAGAATGACAAAAATAAACTAAGTGCATGAAATTCAAAATATAAACCTCAGCATCACTGCCATTAACAGTTTTGTTTGAAGTCAATTTAAATGAAAATAGACTGGGGAAATATATTAAAATTTTTTGCCCTTTTTTTTTTTGGTGGCAAGAAGTTTTTTCTTTAAACTTCGAAAGGGAAGATGCTATTAACACTGCAAATGCATAAAGGCAACTAAAAATAGCTTTAACTGTGCTTTTTTCCTGACAGAATTTTGCCATGCAGTTTAAACAAGTACAGTCCAGGAATAATTCGTAGGTCTTATCAAGAGAAAGGAGAAGAAAGAGGTTTTTCAAACTATGTAGTAAACAATCTGCATTGCTTCTCATTATGTTCTTGTGCCAAAATTCTAGAGAAATATGGTAAACATTCAAATGGTTTCTCATTATATAAATCACTTATTTAATTCCCCTAGGTGAATAAGGTGGAAATAAAACAATTCAAAAAGTAGTCTTTCCATATGAAAAAAGAGTCTGTGCTCCTATTCTCAAGATAACAAAAGGTGCCCGTCTCATTTTAGGTTCAGGAGGATAGATTTCATTAGAAGGAGCCCACAGTAAAACACAAGATGGTATGCAACTTTTGAATAATTGTATGGCATAATTCATCATAGCATTAGTTAGTTATTGCAGTGTCCAATATATAAGATTAATTTTCAAAAGAGAACATTTATTACTGCCATTCCTTCAGAAGTCCTATATGGAAAATTAATTTAAACATGGAGCCTATAATGAGGATTAATAGTTTCAAAACACTTTCAGAATTGTGTCAAAGTGTACTTCAGAATTAACTACCCCTATTAGCAAAAAAAAAAAAAAAAAAAATTATTTTATTACACCCCACACCAAATCTCATATTTGGTTGGAGGCACGGACATGAGTTATGCCACATCATTCATTCCAGGAAAGGAAGGAAAGTACTGTAAACTATGTAAACTAAATGGTGGTATCAATCTAAAGTACAAAAGCACTAGATCAGATTTTTCACTTTTTTTCCAGAACAAGATATCAGGTGGATTGTCATGCCAAATAATGCCTATCCCACAAAAAGCACTCAGGGTCATTTTCTAAATAACATAAACTTATGCTACTCAATGCTTAAGACCAAGGCAATGATACAAGGACACCTACTTTTACTTGTTGTCTAGCTTACAGAAAAAAACTCTTAGTTTGAGCAGCAGGCATTAGCATATTGCCTAATATCCAACAATTTCTTGTGAGAAATTGAGACATCTCTTCTTAGATAAAGTAACATAAAACATGTGAAAACTCTTACTCCTTGCCTCCAGTCAGATTCCTGTAAAATCACACATTCTCAATGAAAATAAAACTCTGAGCAAGATATTTACCCCTTTTTTGAATGGAATAGATATTCCTTGACATGTTGAGAGAAACTCAAAGTCCCTCTCTAACCTGTGTTCTATGCAACTTTATGGAAACATAATTTAAAAACAGCAGTAGCTAAGACCACTCATAAAAAATGTCAAAATTGCTTTAGTTTTAGGGGAGTCTCACATCTGAGCATTTGAAAGCAAGCAAACTAATTAAAAACTACTTCACACTAGAAGACAATATATTTTTGAACTTTAGAGCTTAACTAAAAAGTAAATGATTATGAATTCTTTATGTAAATTGAAATGAGAAACAGCTTCTTTATTTCAAGTAACTGAGAGAAAACAGATGGAAAACGCAAGTCAGAAGACTAAAATTATCTGGAGCACAGGAACTGGCAAATACCTTACCTAGCTGAAAGACTTCCAAGCACTCTCATACTTTCTCCTCCTAAGTGTGCATCTCTTTCAGCTATTAATAATCCACCCTTTACTATGGGCTGAAAGTCCCTGAGTTAGTCAAAGCACTTGGTACCTCAGAAGTCAGTTCCTTCTCTGTACTATTGCTAGTAGAATTACCTTTGAATCCTAACTTTCTTGCAGAAGAGATATAGTTTACTCCAAATAAGCATTGTGGAGAAGCAAAGGCATATTGGTGTTCCTTCTCTGGTGATTCATGCATAAGTGCCATGTATGACCCCAGGACTAGGAAGTGCATTTGCTGGCTGCATCCTAACATGCTGGGAGAAACAATTTGTAAACAATTTTTGAAATGTTAGTGTGGCATTTTACTTCTCCCAAAAGAGCACAGGGCCAAAGTTATGATTCCAGGGATTATCTGTGAACTGTGTTTAAGCTGTGTTCATGAATAAATAACATCCAGGAGAGGATAAACAAAGACAGACTTAGACTCCATGGCTTCTTAAATCATTTGCTTCTCGTTTATATCTGCATAACAGCCAGGAGTAAAAGTTCTGAAAGTTAATAAATTGTTCCCTGTGATATAAGTGCAAATGAAACTAAAATCCAAATTCCTGCACTTGTAGAAGCAGCAGTATCAAAGATTACTTAGAAAGGCAATAAAGAGCTGCAGAGAAGATTGAAAAGGAAATGATTGCATGGTCCAAGTCTTAGGTATTGCTGGCAAATCAATGCCTTGCAATGTGAATTGCTATATTCCTCCAGCAGCAACTGAGTCTCTCAGAAAAGTGTATCTTATTCCAAATCTTTCAAGAGCTGCTCTCCATGCTACACCTTAAATCAGACTACTCTTCTAACTATTCTTCATGCAAAATAAAAACAGGATGGAAAAATAAATGTACTTGCAGTTTTTTCTAAGTGTAGCAGAATCTGTTAGTTCCATTTCACTTTTACTGTTCCAAGTGTTTCACAGAAAAGGCAAACTTGCAAACTCCAATTCCAATGAACTTACATCAGTTTTGCTCCTTAAATACATTTTTTTCTCATTACATGCATTAATGAAAGAATGCTTCTTACTCAGAGAGGATTTAAAGGAAAATACTACGAAGCACATAAATTAACTTTCTTCTCTAGACATAGTTTTTCTTAGACATAGGCAGCAATATATTAATATCAGCAGAACTAGTTGATGAAAATCATTTTATAAAATAGATAATTTGATTTTCCATTTACAAATCTTGCCTCAAGACTGGCATGAAGATTGCACAGGTGGGGGACTCAGCACAATGCATTTAACAAAGTATTGCCTAGAACACAAAAAAACTCTCCTTCCTCAAGATATGCTGCCCACATAGAGGGAGACTGAACAAAACACCAGGGGAAAATGGGATAAAAGATTTTGACAGCAATTCACATTTTGGGAAGCTCCATGGTTAAATGCTGGCAGGAGCAGAGCTAGACCTTAAGCTAAACAACTGAATTCAGTCATTTTTTGCTTTAGAAATGTTTCCTAATGCACAAGAGAAAACGCTTATTAATAAATTCTATGCAAGTTAGAATAGAAGGAAAAGCAGCTGAAAAAATAGTAATATCTCAAAAAAGAGAAACAGAACAGACCTATTAAAAGTATTTTTTCTTCAGTCACAGGTTTAAGTAGACCAAAAACAACCCCCAACACTGAAGCTCTCTTTTATACTCTGCAGTTGGAGAATCTGTGAAGTGCCACTGGTGTTTCTTTAGAAAAACATCACAGTGTACTGGGAAAAGACAATCAAGTTTTTGTGGTAAATTCATACTGGGCCTGTTACAAGTCTACTTCTCTTAATAAATTCACATCCTTGTACAGTCATTTGAAGAATGACAAAAATATATTAAGTGCATGAAATTCAAAATATACATTCTCTTTTGGTTTACTTGCACTTGTTCATCAGAATTTATTCCAAGTAAACCCAAGGTGCCCTAGGTTTATAGAGAAAGTCACTTTCTGTTCATAGTTATTTATATAATCAAGAAATGAAACTTTATACTGGAATGATCATCATTACAGACAAGAACTGCAGCTATAAACTGCAAGGTATGGCCTTGCAGTGTGTGCCTCTCTCTGAAAGGGAAAAGGACATTGAGAATAATCTCCCTCCATCTCCTCATTCTTTTTTTCCTCCATTTCTGCCAACACACAGTCATTCTTAGATGAAAAGAGAACAGACTAGGTCTTTTTGATTCCTCTCACAATTTCTGCATTTGACTTCAAATTTAACCTTAATTGCCTTCTGTTTCCAACAATTTTACACCACACAGACTTGCAACATCTCACTTATCTTCTCCTAGGAAATATGTCAATAAGTGCACTGTACTATATAAATACTTAAAATGACATGCAAACCTGAATGATTGAGAATGTGATGTGCCTCACTGTCTGTCATTCAAGTGACTCATTACTTCACAAATTAAATCAAACACTCATGTCCATCTAGAATCCGTAGCTTGTTGTCTAGTTTGACTATTTGCTTCAGAAATTTCTGCTTTCAGGAGGATCATGACTAAATATTTAATCATAGATTTCCAGACAGAAACAGCAACAAGAAAACCTTATATGATTCTCACTCTTTTAAACAATGAGTATTTGTTTTAAACAAGAGAGTAGCCTTGCAGGGAAAGACACAATTCTCTGGGGGTGATTTGGCATTTTTCATTTCAAAACTTTAAAAATTCAAAATTAGAATTGAATTGCCTGAAATTGTCACAAGAAAAATTGTGGATTTTCTTTGCAGGGTAAAAGTTAGTTTGAGATTTCTGGTCCCTTGAAGAAAACCTGAAATGTTGTATTTAATAGTAATTTAAACTGAAACTTCATTCCTTCAAGGTTAATTTTTGCAGCAGCTGAAATCTAAAAGCTATTTTTTGTACAGTGTGTGATGGTTTATTAGCTTTAGGAGGCCTTTAAGTAGACTCTGGAAGCACTGCTTGCCTTGCCATTCAATATAACACAAAATTAGACAATGAGCATTTGGATGTCAGAAAAAAAGACAAACAACTTTCTTTTGGAAAAAATTAACACAATTAAGTATGCCAAACAGGCAACCTGGACTCTGTGATTTCTAGCATCCCTGGGGCATGAGTGATACAGTGCTCAACCAGATAAAGCAACATTTTGTTTCTGGGAAGCTCTACTGTTTTAGTTCTCAAGTACTGCACAGATGAAATGTACACTGTAAATACAGATTTACCTGTTTACACTTGGAAAATTTGGACACAAAAATCTTTTCATTCAGTACCTATGATATTCCAGTGATGACTCATTCTAGGAACAATTTCATATGCACAGCTGGTACTGCAAGGCTTGCTGATTAAATATTAAGGTAAATAATTAAGACTCTCAAGCATTCTGAAATTACAGAAGTCCTGAAAGGTGCTGAGGTAACACTTGTCATTCCTGACAAATCTATAAAAACACAACAACAAGCAAAAACAAGTAAATCAATGACAGGGAGCTTAAGTACTATGGCAAAAGTACAGAATTAAGGCTCTTATCTATACAATGTGTGCAAGGCAGAGAAGTAAGTCCCCAGCAGAACAGTGGAAGTTATGTCAAAAGCAGTGAAATAGTGATGCCATTTAATGATAGACTGATTTAACAACATCTTTTTATGTATCACTTCACATACATAGTTTAGTCCAGAAATGTCTGTCCACATAAAATCATAACCTTTTCCCCATCCCAAAAATCACATATATAGTCCCATAAACTTATATATATGCCTAGATGTAGGCACATAGACATACATGTGAAAGGTAAAAGTGATACTATGTTTTGCTGTGTTGCCTTCCTTTATAACAATGAACTTCCTGTTGCCCTGATTTTTAAGATTTTCTAAAGCCTTCTGGGTTTACATTCTTGTAGAAAACTTTCTCACACAACTTTCTGTAAATAACCTATTGTTTCGTATTCCTTCAGAGAGGTGGAGAAATTTCATGCACTAATAGTTTGTCCAGTGTCATTGGAGAGGTGGCATGTTTACCCTCCAATCCACTGTCAGCTTTAGAAAAGTATAAATGTTAGTCAGAAATAAAACTTCTTCTTTGCTACCTTTACAATAGCAGCAGCTCACATCATGCTTTCCAGTAACATTCCTGATCATAGGATGATTTATAGTTAACTGATGAAAAGTGCTTCAGAAGAACCGACTACTATTAATGTTTTATATGTGGCCAGACGCCTCTTTCTTGCCTTTAAGTGATGATCAGTGGATATATATCAGCAATAATAAGTATTCTAATAAGCAAAATCTTGCACATTACAGTCCCATCCAATAGGAAAGATTGTTAATTAGTGCTAGCTTTTAAATGAAAAATTGTTTTATGTTTCCCATAGGAACATGCAATTAAAAGTTAAGGTGGATACCATAATACATATATACAAAATAAAGATATTATATATTTATATATAATATATATATTATATATATATATTATATATATAATATATATATGTAATATATATATAATATATATAATATATATAATATATATTATATATATTAGTTGGAATTTTATAAAAACATTAACCAAAGACAAGTAAGTATGGCAAATTTCAGCTCTTTGGATTTTTCCCTTGGTAAAACTAGAAAGAGTATGAAAGGGCACTTTGTACAGAGGTACCGTTTGTCGGGATCCCTGTTATTCCTCAGTATTCACAAGTACCAATGAACAAGAGACTTCCCAGCACAGATCTATCATGTCTAGCTTCATTTCAGCTACAAAAAGAAAACCTGTGGTGTAAACATGTGACATACTGTGCTGTAAATGGTAGCTGGACTAGTATTTGACACAGCTGAAAAGAGAAAGATGGGAGTGAAAATTTTACATGAGTTGCAAGCTGTCTTCAAATGTTTAGAGCACAAAGCAGAGCTCCTCTTCATTTGTGCTTACTGGAAACTATGGTAGCTAACAGATGTGATGCCTGCAGAAAGCAACAAATAATAATCACCAGCCAAGGGAATTGTTAGGCTCTGAAATTACACAGGATGCTGCAGTTGCTCATTTCCTACAACATAGTGTTATTCAAATCATATCTAAAAACTGGGGACAAGAAATAGACTTGCAGACCACAATAAAAATAAACACCAAGGTCAATAAAGGCCAAAATGAGGTGTCCAAATAAAATACTCCGTAACCTTATGCCACGGTTAGATATACAAAAAAATAAGTGATATTTTAAATAGCCAAATATAAGCAAGCAAATACATTATTTGCAAAAATCAATACAAATAAAGTTAGGGAAGGTTTTCTTGCTATTTTTCTTAGGAAAAAGATCTCCAGTCAAGAAAAAAATAGAGTCAGATTAAAAGGAAAAACTATATAAAAGAATATTCAGCTTTCCTTTGACTAACTTTAAAAATTAATTACAAGAAAATTATTAATGGATGTTGAAACGCTAGTCCAAATTAAAAAGGCTAAATATCATTATTACTTCTTTCAGGTGGTAAAAATGATGATTGTGGTTGTGCTGACATTTGCCGTCTGCTGGCTGCCCTACCACATTTACTTCATAGTTACTGGGATCTATCAACAATTAAATCGGTGGAAATATATTCAGCAAATCTATTTAGCCAGCTTTTGGCTTGCCATGAGCTCTACAATGTACAATCCCATTATCTACTGCTGTCTTAATAAGAGGTAAGAGCTGGTTATGAAATGAGAATATAAACTGCTTAAATGGAAAAACAGACATAGAATTTTCACTTAAATAGCTTCCAGTTAGTGGGGAAAAAACAAAATGAAAAAAAAAAAAAAAACACCTTTCTTTAGGTCTGTACTTGAAAAGAACCCCCAAAACCCTGAAGGTGAACTTCCAGTAAAAATTCTGGTCTACTTAAAATTTCAGAGCAAAATTCTGTTTTCAGAAACAAGTCCTTCCCATGTGCACTTGCAAAATTAAAAAAAAAAAATATAGCAGTTTAAAGGTCTTGGTTTGCAAAATATAAAAATAAAGAAGACAGTAATTATTAATATAGAGTGCAAGCTGTATGTTCACTAATTGTAGCCCAAATTTTGTTTTGCTGGAAGAATGCAATACAAAATGTGATTTACTGTGTTTTGTATATCTCAGCATTACATTTCTACTGTGCTCCAAGATCTGCAACAGGCTGATGAATATTATACCAATGTTTATATTCTCATTACTTTATACTGAATTACAGGATTGTTTGATAACAAGACATTATGCTCTAAATTTCAAAGGCACTGCACCTATTGAGTTTGGTGACATTTTACCAATACGTGCTAGTCTGAGAAAACTGCACTGCAGAATGCACTCAAATCTTTCATTTCAACTTACAGGACTAGGATCTACACAAGCATCCTGGCCATCCTATTCACCAGCACTCCTAGCATAATTGGATAAAGATCACCAAGAACAATTAATTACTTCACAAACCCAGTATGAATCAGTATTGAATAAGTAATCTCAAATATTATTTCAAATCTCTTTTGACTTAGCAGCCAGTGCCAAGTTTAATTACTGTCAAACTTGATACCAATATTACATGGTATTTCTCAACACTCACTAAAGATCATGCAGTACCTGTCAAGAGGAATCTAATAAGAAATGAAGTGAACAAATCCTAACAAGCTTTTATTGGAATAAAAACACTTGTGTCATCCTTCTTGATGGGAATAACTTATGACGATTAACATTCATTATCTTTTTAAAAGATAAGGTAATGACTAAATTCATAGAGCCTTCTGATGAGCTCTTCATCATTTTACAACTGCTTAAAGGTGAGCTTTTCATCATACACAACTGTTTAAAGATGACAAAGTTTTAGCATGCCAGAACAAAACTAAGTCAAATGGCAAATTTTCCATTAATTTCAACAGAAAATAGATTTCAGTAAGTGTCCAGTGTCTGCAAAATCAAAGGCAAGGAAGAATGAGGCCTCATATATTTCAATTACTACCATAAAACTTATAAACTAATCCCATTTTCTTAAAAAACTTTTTACAGCACAGCTACAAAAATATTTATAAAAAAATAATATCTCCGATGTGGCTTATGTTGACACTTGCAAACTGCAAAATTAAATGTCTGGATTAAAGAATGCAGCCACAGAAAAATTAATATTTAAGACATACTAAAGGTCATCTTATTCAGAATTTGATGCAAGAATGAAGTCCTGGTGACAGTTTTCTTATAATTAAGTTCCATATTGAAATGAAGATACCAGAATGTCTGCTTCCTTTTCATTAAATAGGAAAATAGAACTTGTTGCTGGGAGTCAGATCAGCTCGTGCCTCTGCTGGATCTAGTATCAGACAGAACATCTATCCCCAGCATCATCTTCCAGGCTAATTAGGATATTACACATCTAGATAAAGAGAGCATTATTTCAAGATGAAGAAAAAACATGCCCTGAATTAGAAAGAGGATGGAAGGTGCCAAGAAAAGTAATACAGTTTAAAGATGCTTTTGTTTTACAATTCCGATCACTAAATCCATTTCCATCAGAGGTTCTTTCAGTATTTTTCCAAAATATGGACTGCATGTACACAGAGAATGCTGAATAGCAACCTACCTGCTCAGTTGTCATAACGTGAAAACTCCATGGCAAACTTCAAAATCTGAGGAAGTAAAAGTCACTTCTGTGAGATCTGTTAACTTTAACAGAACACTTGATCTGAATTTTTACCTGCAGTCATCACTGTGCTAGTTTAACTACTGCTCCAAAACACTTAGGATAAAAAACCGAGTTGATTGCTAAAAGAAAACAAGAGAAGCAAGACAAGTGAGAAAGCAAAAGAAAATAAGCTTTAAGTCTGGGTGAAAATGTGTTCTTTTTCTAGTTATACATAGGTACATAGGGAATCGCTTTTCTAATATATTAAACTTTTATTCTGGAAATGCAACCACACAAAATGTAACAATGGTCTTTATGGTGAATCCCTGCCTCTGTATGAGTATTGCAAATACTTGAAAGCTTCAAAGTGCCTGTTTGTATATTGCTCACATTCAGATTTCAACTTTCTAGGATGCCCTTAATTATTAAAATTATTTTCCAAACATTTTACATGAACAATTATTAGTCATTACATCATTCCCATATAAGCATCTCTGTTAGAAAGAGACACAGAAAGGATATTGAAATTTGGAAGCTGGGATGGAATTTTAGAGAAAAGAAAGTTACAAAGTTTCTTGCTGAAAGATGAAAATATGGGTGCAGATCACATTAGAGGTCAAATCAAAACAATTTCTGTGAAGACAGTTCTATGAAAGTTGGTGTTTGTTTACTTTGCACAGGCAAAAGGCAGGAAATTCATTATAAGGAAAACACCAATGTTAAAATGCAGGGACAGCATACAGAAAATCAGAAACCGCAATGAGATGTTACACTATCTTTTGTTGCCCTACTCAGACTTCAGTCAAGGAAACTCCCACTGACTTCAGCACACCCAGGCCTAGGGGCAGGATAATTGGCCAAGTCAGTATCCTGCCAGCACTGTGTGTTTTCAGATGAAGGCCAGGGGCTGGCTCTCCCAACCCAGGCATTCACCAGGCTTCTTTCTTCCTAGGTTCCGAGCTGGCTTCAAGCGAGCTTTCCGCTGGTGCCCCTTCATTGAGGTGTCCAGCTATGACGAGCTGGAGCTAAAGGCAGCCAGGTTCCACCCCACCCGGCAGAGCAGCCTCTACGCGGTGTCCAGGATGGACTCCAGCATGACGGTGGTGCTCGACACCAACGATGGAGACAGCACGCATGCCAGCCATAAGAAAAGAACAGCTCCAAGGGACCTGAACTTCAATGGTTGCTCACAGAGGAATTCCAAGACTGTCTCCATGGCCTCAAGTCTCATCAGTTCACTACACGCATCAGCAGATGTTTATTCCTAAACATTTCATGTTGCTAAAAGGGCAACACTGGACAATGTTCTACTATGGGATTTAGTATCCATACCACAGGAAAGCAAACTAGATTCCATTAACAAACCCTAGCTATAAAGATTGTGAGACTTTCGGGAATCTCTTACTTGTTTTTGCTTTGGAGAGGAAGAAGAATTTGAAGACATATGTATGCCTCAGTCCAAAATCATAGTTGCACCTTAGCCACAACAATGTTTGTGGGGATTATCCAGAGCAAACCAATGGCATAAAAAAATTTGTTTCAGATGTCTCTTACCTGTGGCATTTATGTTTGACTTATTGAAATGTAACAGGCTCCTTTACTTATTGAAGCAGAAATGTACTGTTTTCCATTATGAGTGTATTAATTCCACAGTAACAACATTACATGAGATTTGATTATAAAGATGTATTTATAATGAACACCTAATGAGCCCCAAGTCTATTAAGCTGTTTTACAATTTAGTCCCATTCCCAAACAAATAGATAAAATGAAGTTCACATCAATGCAGTTTAGCTCTGTCTGCAACAGTACAATTTTGCAAATATATATGAGAACAGGAGAACATGACTAAGAGACTAAGTTAAATTCTACCAAAGTTTGCATATTAATAAACATTAGACTCTAATGGGTTCTGTACTTCCAGGGGAATATATTGCTTTGATGAAACTCTCATAGCTTTCTATCTTCGCAGAAAGGGTAAGGTCTGTCTCCAGTGACCTTAAAGGAACCTGACTGACTTTAGAAAGGCCAAAAGATTTTAAACTGGAGATTCATATATGAAAAAAATGTCACTGTGGCAATAGACTCGTCTCTGCAAAAGATAAAGTAACAAGATTAATGATGGAAAACTTCCACTGGAAGAAAAAAAAAAGAAAAAAAACCTGTTTGGGCTTTTTTCACAAATTTTCCATAGCTTGATTCATGTAAAAATACTCCTGTGCTTGCCTCTGAAAATATGCTAGGCACTCTTACACAGACATGTTCCCACTGAATTCAGACAAAAGCCCACTTATCATCACTGTTGCAGAGAAAGCTAGATGTAACAAAAAAAGGAACCAGAGAGTAGCCTTTTAGTTAAATGACTGTGCCTGTTGCATGAGTAGACTGGTTACGTGAATGTTGTCAAACAGTTAATAAAAACATAAGCAAGAGTGTGAATGTCTTCTTGAGTTAGCCAAACCAGCACAGGACAGTGTATATCTGGCTGACCTAACACAGTACCAAAGCTGAGCAATTAATAAGGAGACATTTGAAGAGAGAAATGCTTGATCTGACTTTAGTCCACATTCCTTCCCAGCACCTGGGGATGATCACATCAAACAAGACTAGTAAAACAAGAACCATATTTGTATAGTGATTAATGTATATAGTAAATTGTTATGTTCTGATAAGTGTAACTTGTGTAGTGATTTCAGAGCACTGTGGCATCATTTACTAAATCAAAATCCTGCATAAGGTAAAAGATCCTCAAATACATAAACCTGATACATTAAACTCTCCATGTATGGAATAACGGAAGAGCCTGGTTATAGAATATTGTACTCTTACAAAAATGTATCACAACTCCATCCTCAAACTAATCCTATCTATGGCCTGATCTTAAATCCACTGAAATAAAGAGGTCTGTTCATTAATTACTTCCCTTTTAAATGTCGATCCATGCTTTTCAACAGGCTATTTCTCTAAAAAAAAAAACAGATATTTTCCAACATTGCAATTGTTATACTCTCACTTCTCCTTGTTTGTTTTTTTTAAGTGTGTAGTACTCCAGCAAGTGTCATGCAATGCCTATAAGATACTTGTAAATTTTTTCCCCCTGAAATACTGTGTTAAGGACTTAAAAATCTTCACAGGTTTTTAACCACTCTGTTGAGAAGTTCCAGAATAGTCACGCACACACAAAAAATTACTAAGTATATTAACCTGATAGTGATGTACTACAAACACATGCTGCGAAGTCCTCCGTCTGCTCATGTACAGCTTCAGAGAAACATACATAGAGAAAACATATACTTGTTAAATAAACAGTCTTTTCTGACTATGGCTATTACAAAATCAGTGTTGATAAACTTATTGTTTTTAAATGTAGAGTATAAATTCAAAAAAGCTGTATATAAAACTACAGCAGCATAAATGTATAAAACATCATCTTCATATAATTTCAGGATTTTTCATTGACAAATATCAAGAAAGCTTTTGTGTGCCGAGTTGGATGGTCATGCTTCTCTTGACCATATGGCAACTCTTGCATGTTTAAACTGGGTGCATTCCTGAGATGAAGGACAAGAGGACAGTCCACTTACAACCTTGGGACTTTACCTGAACCACAACCCAAGGGGAATAATACCATTGTGGCTGGAGTTTGAAAAACAGTTTGAACTTGTATTGGAAACAATTTGGAACTGGTTTGGAAACTCCAGTCATTACTGATCTGAGGACAGACATTTTACAGATTTTACCTCGCTACCCTATAAATAGAGGTCTTAAGTGAGGCCCTTTGAGCTTCCTTGGACTTCAGTGGGGTGCACCAGAATCTCCCTTGGAGTGGGAGATGGCTCTCAGAGCTTGCAAACTCTCAAGTTTGTGAGAAAGCTGAAGACAGGGCATAGGTGGATAAAGTCTCAGTCATTGAGCTTCAACCGCTGAGAAAAGCCAAAGCACTTGACATGGGATTTGACTGAAATCAGAGGGAATTTTTCACAGGTACTTCTGTACACACTTCATCATGTCTGTGTGCATGCATGTGTGTGAATTGATTTAAATATCCTCTAGCAAGTATAGCATAAACACTGACATCTCAGAATGATAATTAAGTAACTACTACAAATTTAGTCAATTTTATTGAATTACTTGATAAATGCTGAATTAGTAAATTGATTAAATACTACTTAAATCCTTTAAGCATGAAACAGTGATTGGGTCTAAGGCTAAGTTTTTCAACGGCGTCCACTCTGAACCTTGTGACTCTATGGGAAGGTCTTCCTTACACTTTGCACCCATATCACTTGCATCCCTAGTCTTCATGCAAATCATTCTAGTGATTTGAAGCCAATATTCCTTTGTATGCTTCATTTACATAGCAAATAATAGAGCAAACATTGCCATTGAACTTTGTTGCTCTTTTACACATTTATATTAAATATACCTGTGACAGTGATTGTTTAAGCTGCCTCAACCACTCAATTGTGGCAAATTGGCAGTCAACAGAATACTAAATCAGGATTTGCAACAGTCTTCCACATAAAAGCATGATCTTGAGAGGAAAGAACTCCAAGCCAGTTAAGGGTACTCAGACAGGATGCATTCAGCAAATTGCAGCCTGGATCTCTTGGCAGGAATCCCTTGACAGCCTTACTTCCAGTTCATTTGCAGCACACTGTCAAGGTTGGGAGGCACTGGCAGACCTGCACAGAGTGAGCTATTTGCAGCATGTTCACATCTGGTAGCTAAAGGTGTCACTGAGGAAGGTCACTGATCAATACCAACATATATTTTTAAAAATAACATGCAGAAGGAACTGATGAAAAAAAGGAAAACAAAATAGTTTTTACAAGTTGGTGCTTTTTTATCTAAAAAAAGCAATTCAGGAATTTTGGAAGAGGATGTTCCTCCTTTAATACTAGGGAATCTTTTTTCACACCAGTGAAGAACAACTTATTTCACTGATATAAATTTCAAAACCTTTCAAGCTGTGCCCACTAGGACATAGAATTCAGAGAAACTCTTGTTCCTTTTGCATTTATTTCAAGGCTTTTGAAGTGCCTATTCCAAGTAGAAATTTACTGCTGAACTTCATCCTCTAATTCAAGATGAGTTTAAATTTAGAGTCCCAAATACTATGGGCTGTTTGTTAAAGAATACCTCCAAAGATTGCTACAAAAGATGCAGGACATACTACTAAGGATATAGCACAGTTTACAAATATCTTGTGACTTCCCTGTATTAAATAATGCATTCAGTTCAATTTGTGTCTTCTTGTTCATGCGCAGGTTCAAGTGGTTCTACATTCATAAATCAAAATTATCTGTTGAGACCAGTCAAAGATATTTCTTCATCAGTCCATGAGCAGTTGCTGCAGGTATTTAAATACAAATTGTATTTAGATATGTTTATATATCACATGGGATATAGTTACTGGCTAATTGAATTCTCTCCCATCTCTAAAACTGAAGCATGCATATTGCATTACAACTGGAATTGGATTTTCTAAAGCAAAGGGTTAAGCTTTAAAACACCAAACCCATCTATTATGAGTACTCTGCAGCAGCTTCTGGAATCACTATTCTTAAGTTTCACAATGAGTATTTCACTGCAATATTTGTGTTGCAAACAGAAAAAGGGACACCAGGAACAGTCACATGAATTGTACTTCCCAAGCACACTTACTATGGAAATTAATGTTGCCCAGCTTGCTTGGATTTACATGTTTTAGATTTTAAAAAACCCAAAACCAAGAAATAATTTAATCAGTAGGCATTCACCAATTAAATCCTACAAATCTGCCAACACTTGAAATGCTCAGCAGCTCTTCTACAACATTGCCCACAAATTCATATGCAAATGAAGGTAACAGATCAAGTCTGTAGACACTATACACTATCAAGACTTTAGATTAAGCTAGGACTTTAGGCTCCTTCTTGAATGCCAGGGAGAACTTCCTGGACAGCTTCACCAGATTTGCAGAGGTTCTGCTAGAGGAGGTCTGACCAAGGACAGAGGTATGTTCCAGAATCAAAGGACTTCACAGAACAGTCCAGCCAGCAGCTCTTTCCTGTTTGCAATACTGAAGTCTGTATCTTGTATGAGAACTGAAAAGCAGCCAAACAGCTTGCCCCCAGCCCCAAAACTCCTTTTCATAGCTTGTTAGACAAGTAATCACCCTAAAACTAACAGGATGTAGAGATACTTCAGAGCTAGCAGCAGATAAGCTTAGGTACAAAAAATAGCACAGACATATCAACATAGAGAGCTCTGTGAGGGCTAAATTTTACCTTGAAAGTACCAAACTACCACAGGTAGACTTGCCCATGCTGGCATTTGGTTGGACCATTTCTACTATCCCTAATCATACACATCCCACTCAAAGTACATGTAGCTACCTCCACATTCTAAAGTAATTATTATCCTCGTGTATATCAAGGGAAAAAAAAAAAAGTCAGTCTAACCATCTGCCAAGCTCTCAAAAAAGGAAATGATAGAACTCCTCACACACCCTACACACTTTCCATCTTACTGCCTTAACAAGATCTTTGGCAACCCCTCGTTGTTTCAACCCAAGAGAAGCCAGACCCTAAGGCCATGAGGGAGTTGTGGTGCAACCTCACTGATTTCCCAGCATGGCTGCACAGCTGCAAGCTCTGACACAGAGAGGTTCACACCCTATCTCAACATAGACCTAAATACCTGAAAGAGCCAGGAGTGATAATCCTAATTGTTTTCTACCAAATCATTCCATTTGCCTTGCTTGCCACAGCGAAATACCAGGGTGGGCATTTCACAGAAATTCTTTGAAACAGAACAAATAATGCACACGTACACACACAAGTCCCAAGGAAGGAAAATGATCCTGAATTAAATCTACAGGTTTCATCCACAGAAAAGAACTATGCCGTTGCCCAGTGCACCTTGGACTCTTAGCACTGGTTCTGGGGCCCATTCACTGAGCTCAGACCCTCGCAAGAATTTTTAAGTAATACAATAAGCACCCAACAGGAATTCAGAAATGAAACACTGGGAAAAACAGATAGTTAAATGCTAATAATCTTCCACCTTCTTCCACTGCCAGGTGAGTATTTCAACAGAAACCTATGTAGATGTGTCAGGTTGATATGATCGAGGAAAGTGTGCTAATCATATCATTTTGATATACAACTTTGAGGGGATCTGGATGGCCATTTGCCTAATCAATGTAATGTGATCTTCAGCCTGAAAGGCATGCTCCTGTTCTAATGAAAAACTTTGCCTAGGAACTAATAATTGCATAAGGGTCTTAACTCTCTTGAGGCCTCTGATAAGGTGACACAGGAATTTGGAGTTCAGACACCAAAATACTTAGGAGCCATTGTCTTTAGGGGTAATTGAAAACAGAAAAAAACCTCCTCTGACACAGGGCACCATATGTTTCTAGATATAGTAAAACAGGTCTCCACGTTTTAATTGAAAAAGCCCTGCTAATATCATTCTGTATTTCAAATCACAGCAAAAGCTCTTCATAATGAAGGTCAAACACTAAATTAACTTTGCTATAGAGTAGAGTACATATCAGGGCTGGTAACTCTGCAAGTTCCTGCCTGAACCTAAAGACAGAGAAAAATAGAGTAAAACTGATTAGAATAAGAAACTATCTTTTGCCTGACAGATAGGAATCTGAAATTTTGAAAAGCATTGTCTCTGTTTCACTGGTATTGGGGAACACCAGAGGCAGCAATTCTAACATATAGCTTAGGCCACAAAAGAAGGAGCCTGCACACTGATGTTGTGCAGAGCTCTAAATCATGAGGTAAAGAGCCTGGAACCTCACCTGGAGCTACTTGTGTCTACCTGGCAGGGACTCAGCAAGTGCATTGCTCTACATGCACTTGTGCTACCGATTCTCAAACCCTTCTCCTAGTTTGTTCAATGCCTTTTCTTTTCATTTTTTTTAATGTGATATAGTTTCTCCTCAGACTAAGAAACTTCATCTGCCCTCTCTTCATGGGGCATATTTAATCAGACTGAAGATGAAGGCACAATATTCTGTTGTCTATGCTGGGATTATACACCAGTCAACCTCCAAAGAAGCAGCATAAATGTCCTGAGAGCAGCTGACACTTGTAACAACAGAGCATCAGCTGGATGCTTTTAAAAACCCACAACTGTGAACATAGATTAAATTAGCATATGTAAGTAACTTATTCTCACAAGTTATTGATGCATAGGGTCAGACTTGACTATGATATGATAAATCAAAATGGATATTGCTATATTCTACCACAACTTCACTGAATGCTTCACAAAATCATACTACTGTAGTGTAAGACACTGATTAAATTCAATCCCTTAAAAATATTGTGAGTTTTCCATCTTTCTCCAGAAGATTAAACAGTGTTAGAGCTGTTAGTTTCATCATCAGCTTCTACCCATATTTGTAAATTCCACTTCTTTTCTCTTGCTCTTCTAGCAAGACTATTATGACTATTATGTGTAGCCTGTACTTGTAAGGCAGCCTGGAAATGGTCCCACTGAATCATTGTGACCTCCATAAGAAAAGTGTGCTAGAGTTAGGCCACTAAAGCTGAGAAACACTAGTCTCCAACTCTTCCTCCTCTTTTGTCAGGAGGCTTGTCCCAAATTCTGTAGATGGAAAGGGGATAACTGTGTTTGTTCATAAAACCCTAAAGATGAGAATTCCAGAAAATGCTTTGGCACTTTACAAGTGAAAAAAACATTACTCTAACACAGATTCAAAGCAGCAAATGCCAGCTCAAGATTATAGTTATGTATTGCACCCTTAATTAATATAAATGTTTTTAAATAACACCCTTAGAAATAGCCAATTGTTCATTTTATTTCAATGAATTTTGGGGTGGGGGGGAAGAAGAAGAGATAATGGAGAAAGAGATTAAGAATAGGAAAAAAAAGTAGATTAATCTTGTCTATGCTGAGGGAAACCAATCAGTCTAAGCTATAGAAATTATTACATGTATTTTTTTAAAGCTCAGCATCTTCCTCAATGAACACACCAGGAAAGCTTTTACTGGAAATGGGGAAGGGGGAGGGAAGGCAAAGGTAATTAATTTCAACTTTCTTTCCCACAAATGCTACAAGAGCTTTTTTTAAACTTTATTTCCCACCACCAGATAATCTATGGCCTTTTACTATCAAAGTACAAACATGTCTGTACCATTCTAATATGAAAAAGCAATAGTTCTTTTTATATTTCAAACTGTGTACCTGAGAAAGGTACTGGGTAAACATGACACTGCAAACCATGACAGGGCATGGATATGTTTCATGATATCTGTATGATAAAGTCTTATTTTATAATCCTAATACATAAGCACTGTACTTACTTCTCTTGCATTAGTAATATAATACCAACTAAGTTCTTATGGAGCAAGACCCATGGGGCTGTATATCTCTCACAACAGAAAACAAAACCACTGCTTCAATGTGCTTAGAATTAAAATGTAACACAAAGAATGTGTAACAATGACTGGCAGATGAGAAAACATATGCTAATAATAATAGTCAACTTGATTAGGAAAGGCTCTCAAAATGGCTCCTGGTTCACTCAATGGAAAAGTACAATGCCTCACTTTCCTGGCAAGGTTAACAGTGAATTCACAAGATGGTCTGAGAGAGTATTTGGGAACAAATACAGTCTTCTCTTCAAATGCATGCAACAAAGTTAATTAAATCACACATGGTTCACTCTAAAATAACTGAGAAAAATTGACTCATTTTCATTATAACATTCATTTGTATTCATTCAGGTAGAAAGAAAAAAAAAACAAACCATTATTCTTCTTAGCTTTGCACCTGACACATCCATTTATGTAAAAATTGAGAACTTGTGTAAAATTATAGAGCTATAAATGACAAGATTTTATGAAATCATAGAATATGCCGAGTTGCAAGAGACCCGCTAGGTTTATCAAAGTCCAACTCCTAGTCCTGCACAGGACAGCCCCAAGAATCACACCAGGTGCCTGAGAGCATTATCCACACACTTCTTGAACTCTGTCAGGCTTAATGCTGGAACCACTTCCCTGGGAAGCCCAGTGCCCAAACACTACCTGGTGAAAAACCCTTCCCTAATATCTAATCATTTGGCTTTCTGGGCTGCAAGTTCACACTGCTGGGTCAGGTCCATCCTGTCTCCCACCAGCACTCCCAAGTCCTTCTCAGCAGGGCAGCTCTGATCTGTTCATTCCCAGTCTGTGTTGGTACCAGGGTTGTACAAACCCAGCTGCAGCCCATCACACTTGGTGTTGCTAAATCACATAAGATTCCCATTGACCCACTTCTTAAGCTTGCCCAGGTCCCTCTGGATGGCACCCCATCCTTCAGGTGTGGCAACAGCACCACTCAGCCTAGTGTCATCTATAATTTGCTAAAGCTGTACTCAACCTCTTCACCTATTTCATTAATGAAGATGTGAAATAACTCTGGTCACAATATAGACTCCTGAGGGACACCACTTGTCACTGATGTCCATTGGAACTCAGAGCCATTGATCACAACCCTCTGGATATGACTATCCAACCACTTTTGGATTCATCTGACATTCAACTCATAAAATCCACCTCTCCAATTTAGAGAGGAGGATGTTGTGGAGAACCATGGCATATTTATGGAAGTCCAGATAAATGAAATCTGTAGCCTCTCCTCATCCACCGACAGTCACTCAGTCATAGAGGACCACTATGCTCATCAGGCAGGACTCACCCTCATGGAAGTGGAAGAAAAAAGCCATTACAGTATCCAAACATTAAAGAGACCTTAGGTATTTCCACTAACCTACTCAAGTTATTTAATTTACTGAATGTAAGATGAAAATCTGTTCCTACTGTACAACAGTGGGTGTTCGTAAAGAAATCTTTGAAATTATAAGAAATGTAACAGTCAGGGTCTGTTCCCAGAACCTCATGACTTTTGAAAGCAAGGTGCACCATGTTGGTGAAATAAAATCCATACCAGTGGACATGGAGCATATCCAGAAGTTGCACAGCAGTCTTTGGGTTCTGAGAGAAGAATTTTTTTCTTTCTTTCATCTTAAGTCCCTTTAAACTACTAGCTTTTAATGATCTTGTTTACCTTATTGAAACAGGGTCTATAATCTGTCTCAAGGGACTTGTCTACACAGCAACACAGCCACAGTCCTAATTTTTCAAAAGTACACGTCCTTCTTCCTAACTGCATAAAAGCAAGAACTTGTAATAGGCAAAATCACTTAAATAGACAAATTAATTTTTAAAACTGAACATATTAAAAAGCAATACCTGCTTTTCTATGTATTCTAAAAGCTATTAATAGGAGTTATTCTACAATTGGTCTACATTATTCTGAATTCAGGATGTCATTGGTATTATTAAGAAAATACAGGGCTTCTCAAAGTACGGGTGGTTCCACACCTGACATGGGAGGGCATTTCAGTGAGTTGAGTGATGTGGACTTAACACAGTAGAACAGAATTTCCCACCTCTAGATGGAACTCATTAGCTCCTCCTCAATGGAGAAACCAAAGGCTGAAACAAAGGGTCTAAACCATCACACAGTTTCTCTTCTGCACTTGAGTAACTTAGTTCATACCAAGCAAGGTCTTTTCATACTACAGAAGAGTATCTTTCTCTGAGGTACTGACAAATTCTGGTTCCTGACAAAGTCAAGGGGGATGCTTTTAAAGTAGTTCAGCATCTTGACAGGGATGCTTGACACAGCACATACTAAATCTTATTATGCTGTAAGTCGTGAAATTATTAAGTGGAGATGAAAAAAAGCACACTCGAGATCAATGCCTTTTTTGCAATTATGAGGCAAATGCACAGAAAACAAAGTATTACCCCAATGATACCCATAGACTCAAAAGTCACAACTCAATTGCTTTAGCCTCTGTGAAACAGGTTTCAGGTGCATGTGTCAGAAAATGGATTTCAGGGAACTGGTTGTCCTTTATTCTTATCCACACAATTGTTACTCTGCAAAAGTATCTAAATAGAAATGGGCCTGACTTAGAGGTTTTCATAAATACGTATTAAAGTCTAAGGAACAGTGCAGCAGCCACAGGACCTGCAAGGCCTCCCTGGTGGTCACTTGCCTAAGATAAGAAATGCCCAGTCATGATGACTGCACCAAGAGACCCCTTCTGCCTTTAGACCCTCATTATTTCTCTGTAAGACCATAGGTCATTTCACTTCAACCCTTGCTATTGGACAACTTCCAACACCCCTGTACCCTATGTAAAACCCCCATTTCTGCCCGTTTCAGCAGAAGAGCTGTCACTGAAACCCTTCGCAGGAGCTGCCAATAAAGATACGTCTGTGGAACCTCACACAGCCTTCCCCTCTCTCATCCCTGCATCTGCCTAGGCACTTAGCAAGCAAGGAGCTGAAATCATCAAAGAGCTGATCTCACTTAAGAGCTGAGCTACTTGCTAAGATTTCCCGTGGCTGGGAGCCTGCCTGGGACACCTGGACAGGTTGTGGTTAGCAGGACGTCGCTATTCGGGACACCTAGGGAACCCAGACCATAATAGAATAGCTTGCCTGAATGACTGTCATAAGTGGAACATTCTGTTCCACAGGAAGGAAAACACTTGCACAATAAACCTCCACAATATGTGGTAAAAGCTCCAACAGCACAGTAAGAAGCAAAGAGAAACTACTAATTTAGTTCTACAAACTGATGCATATATATGTGTGTGCATTAAATTATGTGGAACATAAGCTTGATGCAAACCATAGGGAATAAAGGGTGGAGATTTTATTTGGCCTGAATATGATAGAGCTACTTTTCCCCCACAGCTGCCCTCAGAGTGTTATGATTTGAATTCATGGCTAGGAAGGTGTTAACGTACCAGTGCGTAGGTACAAATTATGGACACCACTATAACACTGAAGACAAGGCAGAAAGCTCTCCTAATACAAACATGAAACTTGTAAGCTGAACAGTGTGATGCACATTCTCTGAGCAACTCAGGGACTGAAATGGATGAATCACAGGCACAAAGGAAAAAAGCTAACAAAATTATCACTGAAAATTATTCTTGGGCAGGTATCTTACAAAATGCATACAACCTGTTATTACAAGAACAAGAAGTACAGCAACCACTCCTATTTCCCTTGTGTACCAAGAATTATTCGTTGACACCTTATAAGTCTGGGACATACTATTCTTTCTAACAAGCATCACAGAAAGCACATATTCAGCCTTAGCTATTCCCTTGCTATTGCTTGCATTCACCATTGAGGCCAGGGCATCATTTCACAACTAAACAAAAGCCAAAGAAGTTATCGTTAGAGACTATTATGTAGCAGAAAACCCTACAATTGTAATGCAACTGAAAGAACACAAAAAAAAACACAGGGATCAGATCACAAATAAGCTTAGAGAAGAAAATATCTCCAAGGAATCAGAGACTTAGATTTTGTCATGTTTTTAAGAGAGCTTCAACTCAACAACTAACGAAATGTGTGTGGCTGTGTAGGTATTTGGGAACACAGCTGGGTTCCCTCAGACACAAACAAATAGCTCAGTACCTCACTAGAGTATCATTGTCCTTTTTCCCATTGCAACCAAAATGTTTTCACCTTGGTAAATCTGGGACAGAATTTAAGAACAAATTCTAAAAGTCAATTCCTTTCCCCTTAGGAGCTGATAAAACTTCATGAATCTTTTAATTAATATGACCCACCTCAGGCATATGCAGAAGTTGCATAGGCCTCCAACCAGAAACTTCAAAGGCACCCATTAAAAGTTTTGGTAAAACTTTTGCTTTAGCAAGTACTTTCTCATAATATTTCATTAAAGTGGTACAGGGAACATCAGGCCTCATAGGTGTGCATTACTTTCATAGACATCTGTAAGTTTAAGCATGCAAGATGACAGACCAAGAAATCTGACACCACAACATTTGTAGGTGAGATGGAGTGCTACAAACCACTCTTCTCACCAACTCGTTCACCCTCTGCTCTTTATCAATCCCCCGGCAAAATTATTACTCTGTGGGAAAGAACACATTGTCAGGCTCCATAGGAACAGGAAATAATACTGTAGTGTCATCTTCTATGCATTAAAGATGACCACTGATAGCTTTCTACCACAGATATGTGTCTAAATTTTTAATCTGATAGCTTTTCTAGGAAAAAAAAAAGTTCTTTTTCACAGTATGTTTTACAAAACTTTTCCTACCATCCTTTAAAGAATTAGAATTAACAAAACAGATTTATTTTTTCTGTCATATGACACTTCTCAGGAAAGCACAAATCTTCCTTGGCTTTTGCAGTTGGTCTATTTTGTTGCATCTCATATTTATATAGACATTCACAGGGGTTTACAACATTAGCCCTTTAATAAAAAAATGAAATTCAGTTCTCAATAATCGATTATTTTCTCCTTCATTCACGAACAACTTTTAGTTTTCTTCCTGTTTTTTTAAATTTACTTTTCTCCTGATATGTTTGTAAAGATCCTTGCTCTCTCTAGTTTCTTTGTCCAATACTAAATTACTGTGTTTATGTTTGCTTGTACCAAGTAAAATAAAGGTAGAGAATAATAGAGCAGGAAGTATTTTGTACACTGATCTGGGACTTGACCTCCTGCTAGAGCACAAGTCATAGCACAGTCCCTAAAACGCACAGGAATGGGTGACAAACACCACTGCAGTAACACAGCAGTGCTCCTTAAACAGTGAACCAAACACTGATGCCCTCCCCATCCTTATGCACTTACACTTTGTGGTGCATTCAGTTTTGCAGTGCTGTCAGTACAAAGCCCCATAGAAAAATCTGCTGTTACAAAGAATCTTTGGGGGAAATGAAGCTAACTCTTACCCTTAAATGTTTAAGAGCTTTTGTGGAATATACCCTAAGTCAGAATGTCCTGCAAGCATATTATACACGTTATTTAATTTTATTTCTAACAAACCTCTAGGTTTAATTTCAATTTCCATATAAAATGCACACACATGTAATTGGTGGTTTTCTAAAAGTAAAGAATGAAGCTTCTGTAAATTCAGAAATTAATTGCATGTACACTGAGAGGGGGTTTTATAGTCAAACATGTCACAGATTATTAGGTTTGTCATCGAGCTATCCTAATTATTTTGCAACAGGTGAAACAGATTTGACAGTGGTTTACTCATGAGATGTCCTTAATTTTTAATGTGATACACTTCAAACTCTCATTGATTTTATGAGACTAATCTAAAAAATATCATTCAGAAGTCAGCACTGAACTTTGAAGTGTGTTCTGCTGCTCAGTTACTACCCCTGGAAAACTTCCCATCTTTAGACATTTACTTTGACATCACCTTACCACAACTTGTAGCAATAGAAAGCTTTGCTTGAATCCCTAATCTCATTAATTCATTGGCTAATGCTACAGCAAACACCACTATTGTAAAAAGAAGTAACAAAACCAGCAGCATCCAGGACAGTCATCCTATTGTGATGAAGAAACAGACAAATTGTTGGACCACCCTGAGTAATGCAGAGGCACAACCCTGAGTAATGCAGAGTGTGAAGCAGAAGAGTACACACCGTGAAGATTCTAAAAGAAGATGGGGACACTCTTGAGAGTAAGAACTCTAGCTGAACTGTCCTTTCCATCAGTGTATTCCCATTTTTACTAGCAGTATTTGCTTTTCACCTAGCCAGTAGAGTGCCTGTTTTCAGAGACTCAGTAGATTAAAGAGAGACTGAACTTATCTTCACTATAAGCTAGACAGTAAAATAAGACATTTGGTGCCCAAAGGCTGACTCAGAGGATCTCAGCAGGTCTCTCATATGGCTCTCATCAATGGTGTGAACTTGCTCACTTCTTTAAAAAACCCTCCACTATCTACCCCATTCTCACACCTGAGTATCATAAAAAGAAAATGACAGAAACCTTACACAGTACCTGAGCTATATATAAAGTGGTACCTGTACAGCAACTTCCATTAAATCCATATAGGAAGAATGCCACTTCTTCCTGTGGGAACTGAAATATTCCAAATGGGGAAAACACAATTAAGGTTTGTTGCCTGTTTTTCATACCTAAGAGAAAAGGAGCAGATGTTTAGTTTGCTTTCAATTTGAGAGGGTTGTGTATCACTCATCAAGTTGACCTGAACACATGAGAAAAAAGATGGTCAGGAAAAATAATAGTTAAAGAAAATAGTTAAAGAAAAGTCTGTAAGAGACAGGAAGGATTGGTGTGTACAGAAGGCAATTTTTTTCTATGGCAGATTTCTAAGAGCCATCATTCTGTTGTGTTCCATTAGTGCTATAAGTTGTACCTATTTTAACTTATTTAGATAACTGCACTATGACTGTCAAGAAATGGCACCAATACAATGTGGAGTTTCTTTAATGTTTTTGTCATTATGCACTTTTGTTTCATGTGAACCAAAACAAACAAGAAAAGTGCTTTGAATATAACAAGAAAATTGTTCCTTTCAAGTGAATTCAAGGTGTGTATGTGTGAAGGAGAGGAGAAATTGAGTCCAAGTAGAAATACCAATTAATTAAATACATAATAACACTGTAAAGAAGACAGAAGAATAGATCCCTAGTATATACAGGGGCTAATTTTACTACTAAGCAAATCATTGCTGCAAAACCAGTAGCTTATTTCATAGGCAATAGTAAAGACTTCAATACAGCTTTGTTCAGATGCCCTATAAACGGGAAAAAATTGCACAGGTAAGGAATCTTACCCCCTAACAAGGATCTGTCTGTATTTGCTCCTTTAGAAGCCAGGAAAACTATTCTTGTTGAAACACACACTTCTGCTGAGTCAGGTGTTAAAGCACACCTTAATGTTACTCAATAAGGACATGAAAAATGAAGTGCTACATATCACAAACTGAAACTGTGCTTTATGTCCAGTCTTTAGGCTTTCCTATGCCAATATACAGCTTTGTGCTTAGTTATGTATGCAACAAATGCACTTGGAATATATTTCCACATGAAAATCAGTAAACAACTGCATTGAGAAGCAGGTAAATACACACAAACATAAGAAGCACTAGAGAAATCCTAGAAAAATCAGCTACCTGCAGATTGCCAGACTATATTCCAATACTGAAAAAATATTAGAAGCAGTTTTGGAGCAGAAATGAATTAAGAAAGTCAGAATTTCTGTTGAGGTGTCAATGTTTTCTATGAATTAACTTGCTGCCTCTCTGTAATAGAAAAACAATTAATTTATAATAAAAAGAAAAAAAGAAAACTATTCATGTCTCATGGTTACTGGGGGGGTAGTGAGGATTTAAATGATCTTTCCTGCAACTGCAACAAATTCAATGTAGTCTACAGAGGATTTTTTATATCTGTTTAAGGTTAATGAAGATTTTACAACCTTCTTCTTGCCTGAATACACTGTCCAGTTTGCAAAAGGGGATTTTTTTTTTTTTTCCGAGATTGTTAACAAGAATCTATTTACTCTTCCATATGCTCTTCTATAGCTTTCAGTTATTAGAACAAATTAAGAGTATTTGTCAAATTAATTTAAAAATGGCATCTTCTTATACTACCAAAAATCAGAGAAAAACAACCATTAGCTAGTCTACAAAAATCTGAACACCAGGAAGTCCCAAACACAGGCAAGATACTAAATTGTTTTGCATTTTTTCTCCCCCTGCATTCCATTTTTTTTTTTTGCTTAAATTTAAAGTGGATCTTGAGCCAGCAAAAATGAAGATGATTCTCCATTGACTTTCTGTCAAAACCACTAACCAACAAAAAACATATTTGGAAGTTTAATTTCATAAAGTTTATTTTGCTATTCCAATTATATCAAGAAGACTTATACCACATTACTTAAAAAAATAAACAGGGCAGCTGACTGGCATAATTTATATGACACATTCAATAGCAATAATGCTTCTTTTACAAAACAAGTTTATCATATTTCAAGTACTATCTCTCATGCTTTTGGAATTTTACTCCATTTTCCCCCCATATGTTAGAGATTGCATATCACTGTTCTAAAAGATCAGATTTTCTATCAGTTTCAACTTTTTGTGATTCAAATATTTTGTTAGTGGTAAACAGACTGGTAGAATAATGAGTTCAAAGTATCACTGTGATAGTAGGAAAAGGTGTAAGGCTGATGTGAAAGAAGTATCTTGGCAGTTTTGACTCTGAATGAAGAGCAGATGCATGAAACAGGACCCAGAATAAACAGTAACTACAGTCACAACAAAGCAGAAATTCTGTAAAATCATAACTAGGTTGAACAGGGAGAAAATACCCTGACTTAGAAAAAAGGAGGAGCTGAGTCCTACTGAATGCATAGCATCCAAGGTAAGAGAGGCTGTGGGGACAAAAAGGAATTTCTATTCAATTCTCAGCTTGAGAAATAATTTCAGCAAACAATTCACCACATTTTTGTGAAAAAGTATTTCCCTGTCTCCCCAGAGAATGTGTGTGCATGTGTCTAACCATGTCTCCACATCTTCACACAGTGGACAGTAATGATTCCTGGTTCCCATTTCCAGACTTGTGATACAGAATACTCTTGTATGCTGATTAAAGGTGATCCAAATGACTAAGATGCACTGCAAGATATCCTTTGAAGATCTAGATAACATATTTTCCAAAGAAATGGAAAGAAAAGTTTTGAAATACTGCCACAGGAGTGACTGACAAACTTTTCTAGAAAATAATTTTACTACTGAATAAAAACACTTGAGAAGAGTTACAAGAGACCTACACAACAGTAGTAGCTACAGGACATGAAACAAAAATGGTAACTCCCAACCAAGAAATTACTTGTGTCATTCACACCATATGCTTAGCTTGCACTTAAGCATCCATATTGCCATAGGAAAAGAAGAGTGTTCTGTCTCTAGATACTATTGTTGCTGGCAGGAAGATTCGTGAAGGTATCTTCCAAAAAAGCAATGATAGAGAACTGATCAGAATGGAATAGAATAAAAAAAATTGTAAAAACACCCCCATAATCAATTGAGCAGGATATATTTCCAAAGAGCAGACTGAATCATTGCCAAAAGCTGAGTTCCATTAATGAGGAGGTGAGGGAACAGAGATAAGAACAAAAGCCACAGGCTTAAGACAGTTTAAATAGCTCTGTTGTCCAAGGTCAAATTAATAGTTACCAAGTCACTGGTCCTGTCAACCTGGAATAGGCCACTGTCTGAATCTTCTCATAGTTACATTCTAAGTTGCATTAAATCCCAAGGATTTTCCTTCTCCAGATTTTTCTCCAGGAAAAAAAAAAATCACATCTTTCATACATGAGACAGAACAAGTAATCTTTCATACCAAAATCTGGTGTTTGCCATAGCCATTCAATTGAGTGCACTTTTTTCCTGCAGCCTTATTAAAAATGTCTCCTCTCTACATGTTTTTGTATCATCTTTAAACATGGTTTTCTACTTCAGAGGTTACTTGCCTCTTGTTCACTTTGGTAGGCTTTTATGCATTACCCACTGAAAAAGAAGACTACAAAAAGAATTCTGGTTTGTTAGTCCACTAATGAGTAATAACCACTGCTATGAGTGTCATTCTCAGACTCACTGGCTACATATTTATTCTTCACAACCTGCTTGCTTTTGAAAACCAATTAATTGTCTGCTAGAAAACCCTGTTGGTGTGCCAACCCCATACACAACCCCGTATACATAAAGCCCTGTCTGGTTTGTTCCCAGACCTCTATGTTCAGCATGTAGCCTCCATAGGGCTTATACCCATCAAGAACATAGCACGAAGAAAAGATACCAGGTTTGGAGCACAGGCAAGACTACAGTGAGATCAAGAACTACCAACCAGGAGCTGGCAGGGCAGAAATGAGTGAAAGAGATGAGGAAATGGGACTGGAATGGAGATGGCTGGTGAATGGCACCATATGAGTGCACAGGTACCATCACGTAAGAGAACCGCAGGGGGAGTTGAGCAGGACAGCCAGAAGAGCTGAGCATTGCCAGCACACACAGGGCAAAAGTTCCTCAAGCTCTTGCCCATCAGTGCAAGATGCCATTCGTGTTGCCAAGCACCGAGGCTTTGCAGCGCCCTGAGTTCCTGCGGTAACCTGCCTGTGTCTCCACGAGCCGCGCACGGAGCTGAGGTCGGGTTCTCCCGTCCGGCACTGCAGCCCCCTGTCGGCACCGCGCTGGTATTGCACGGCAGACAACGCCGCAACACCGCTTCACGAAATGCACACCCTCACACACCACTTGGCTTCACAGACAACACCCTATTCGCATCTCCTTGGAAAGCTGTTTATAAGCCGGTGACACTCCTGGCTTCCTTTGAAGAAACCTATTTTGATGTATTTGAGCACTGATTTTGGCCTGTGCCTTTGTCTCAGGCTATGTTTTTCTTTACAAAATTTCAGTAGCTACTTTACTAGGTCTGCTCTGTCATAGCACAATCTGCCTACATTTTTGACAGCTTCACGGCTTAATTTTTGGATTAGACTCCCTAGAGAGCTAATCAAAATTGTCTTCCCTCCTATGACCTGAAAGAATTATTTACATTGCAGACTTATGCATGCTCAAGGAATCGATGTTGGTATATTCCTATTCTGAATGAATACGCACACTTACAGCAGACAGGTGTTCAGCAACTTGTTTGCAAAAAGATTCTAAGAAAAAAATAGTAAAGAAATTACTTTATATGTCTCCTGAATAATGCACAGGAAAAAGAATGCTATGAAGCATCTCCATGAAAATAAATAATTTCCATAACTTTAAAGCCACTTTTCAGGAAAAACACACTTTCATTGATTAAAAAGGTATCAAGGCCTGTCTTGCCCTTGTTCTAGAATCCCCTTGCACCAAAAAAACGGAACAAATACATTACCTTGACAAAAATTTCCCAGGATAAGCCATCTTCCAGCAGTAAAAAGGCAAAATTTAGTTGCAATACTTTCATAATTTAAATTATTAAGAAATTGGAACCTCCACTAGGCTGGTAAAAAAGACAAAGCTTGAAATATTTAAGTCAACATGAAGTCAAAAATTTAGTCTGCCATTAGGTTCATCATAGCATAGCACAAGTGCTAAAGGGTTGTCAAAAAATCTGCTTAGACAGAAACTGCACTGACAAAAATATTTTGTGTTTTCACCAGTTGCTACATCAAGTCTTTCAGACAAAGGAGCAGAGGGTAACTGCAAAAGTGAAAACAGCAGAAACCTCTTCCTCTCAACGGACTACAGAAAAGATCCTGGCAGCAAATATGATAGAATTTCACATGGAATAACTTAATATAGCAAAAATAATGAGCTGAAAATAAAAATGCACCTTACATGATGTGCCCCACATAATACTCCAAAGAGTGAGATTAGTTCCTGTCTGCATTCTGCAACATTAAAATGCTCTTCCATAAGCAATGCTTATCAGAATAGAAGCCATCTTCAAGTAACACAAAGACACCCCCTTATTATAAAAATATCATTGCTTCACCCTCAGAAATAACAAAGAAGTAGCTCTCTAGACACAGAATCCCTAGGATTCTGTGAGAGTGCAATCTGGCCACTGAGAAATGCATATATCTAAAGTTTGCAAGATGCTTGGCACAATAACAAATACACTGCAACTTCTTATTTTTACACTGGAGAATAATGCACTATTCTCCAGCAAATTTCCATTTATAATCACATCATTACAGTGAAAATTCTCTTCTCACACAGAGCAATGGATGGACTTCATGATTTTAGAGAACTTCTCCAACTTAAATTTTTCATCAAAACCTCCAGATAGTTCTATTCCATTGATTCTAAACAGATGAAAAGGGTTCTGTTTTACTATTCCCAACACAATTATGTAGTATAGTGTAAAATCAATAAACACTTTGAAAAGAGACACTATCATCTCACTCTCTTATCCCTGGAAAACTCTTCTCTGTAGACGCAGTTTTAGGTTAGCATTAAAGTGAGCAAGGAAAACTTGACTTAAATACACTGCTGCTAAATAAAGAATAAAACCACACTGTCTCCTGGAATACGAGCTCCTCTCCTTCTCAAGGGAGGTTTTAAGATTTCCACTAAATTACATCAGTTGGTAACTGAGATACTTGAATTAAGATATTACCATTCTACCCTCTTCCTGATTAATTCTGGTAAGATTTGAACAGCCATAATTTTCTTTACATATACTGTCTTTGAAAATCATTCAGCACAGTTGCCTATGAACAATTTGAACTTAACCTCCAGTCTATTATTTTAAATTTTACAATTTAAATAAATCTTACCTTTAATCCTTATGATTCATTTACTATCAAGCTAAGATATATTATTAAAAAATATAATTTCTAGCTTTGATGAATTGGTGTCTAAAGGCTGAATTGGTGCATTTATATTCAGAAGCAGTTCAGAAAAAAATCCAATAACAATAAAACTGTTGCTATTACACTATCCAAAATCTATAGCCTGCCTCTTGCCTTTATGAAGTTTTTCTCTATTCTCATTTTCTTACTTGTTCAATCTTTCTTAGTTCTTACAGATGCAAATAGAACAAAAAGCTGAAAATGAGACGTGAACTCACTACAATTTCTTATGAAGGACTCCTTGCTGATTTTCCTAAGTGTCTGCTGGGAAGTTACTGCGTTACCAGTGTAGATTTCAACCAGTACACCATGTTCCCTTCTGCGCTGGTGAAGTAACCTGAAGACTAACATTAAAATGGGAGGTGGGAATTAAAGCCACATAAGTACAAGAAAAATCAAAGCAAGAAGAAAAGGCTTTTTGTATTAGTGTCATAGCATATGTTGCATTTGAGACAGCCACGATACATGAGTATCGCCATACAAGTTCAGAAAGCTTCAACCCATGCAGAGTAACACCTCACCACTGCAGAAGGCTTCAAGTATCTTCCCTTCTTTTTCTTCTACCCAACCTTCTATATTCTTCATCTAACATGCTTTACACCTGTGTGCCCTCTGTTCCCTTTGGTGATTGGTCAGTGCACCTGGGCACACCATGGCTCATTGCTTTCAATGCTGTTTACCTGCTTTTCACAGCTGTGGGGATGAGGCTTGGCTGGAGCCCCACTCCCAATTACCACAAACTGTATACCTACATATTAAGTTAGTTATTAAGAAATATTAATAATTATTAATAGTAATACAGTAATGTTACAATTCTAATTGTAATAGTAATACAATAGTAATAAAATAGTAATACAATTCTACTCAATGGATTTGAGATGTGAGCAGGATCTGCATTTATTTTAAAAGTCTATAGGTCCCATGTCTTCTGTTTGGATCCACATGCAGGCACTAATTCAAACCTGTATTTATAAAGACAATTTATCTCCCAGCCTTGCCTTGTATTTATACTCAGTTAAAAGAATTATTTTCACAGATTAAATCTATTGCCAGTGAAAAGCGATGCTGCCCGTACTACTAGCATCTCTCCTGTTGACCACTTAGGCAGCAACAATAAATCATATGACACAACTCATAACTACTAAGCTTTAGCAGGGAAAGTTCATAGACAAGGTAAAATATGGTGCTGCTGTGGGTTTCAGCTAAGATGCTGTACTTTTCTATCAGTCCAAGGTCCTTATTCAGTGAAAAAGCTAGAAGATACAATAGCTCAGGGTAAAATTTGACATAAACCAGCTAGTAGTCCTTAAGACATAAAGCTTTATTTTAAACAGGTCTTCAAATTTCAGTACTAATGACCAGATTCTTGGCTTCCAAGGATTTGACTGAAAGGGCTGCAAACAACGGAACAATCATCAGCTTTTATGTCCCAGTACCTGCTCCTTATAGACCAGGTAACAAACAAAAGGTCTACTCGTTCACAAGTATGTTGGACAAGGGTCAATTAGAAGACAATGATCCTGGATATCATCACCTGAGCTGCCAAACTAAGAATTAGTTACCATTGTACATCTGTTTTGAACTCAAGAAAAGTAGAGTGTTCATAAGTCTCTCATTTAATGACTTTAACTCAAGCCTCTTTTTCATCATAAAAGGTGAAAATAAGAAATGGGATTCCCTTTGGCTTCATTTGGAATGCTGCAAGCAAACCCTCCTTAGACATTTTGTAAATCTGCAATATGATCAGTTCTGTTCTGTCCTGTAAATAAGTAGTAATTAAGCAGTTACACTGATACTAGAGACTGATGTGTCACTGAGGCTGTAACCCAGTGCCTGCTATCATGAAGCCATTATTCAATAGTTACAGATTCAGGCAGAGAATATTAGACCAGTAACTAACATCCTGCAGATTCATGGAGGATTCTAATCACAAGGATCATACAGTTCTTTAAATAAAGACTACACTCATCACAAAATATCAACTTATGTGTGATAAGATGTAGTAATTCATTTAGCAATAATAGTTTTGTCCTTTTTTCCTCCCCCCAGAAAAATTTGCATTCAAACACTTCACCACATCTTGAATTGGAATGGAGAATTCTTCTTGCACAGTAGAAGAACTATGGAATTTAAAATGTGTGGCTGAGCTGTCAGCCCTCTCTTCAGCCTTCATGAAAGAAAATCACCTTGGCAGACAGGCATGAAACTTTTCCTGAACACGTCACTCAAACTACCTAAAAGGAAAAAATGTATGCATACAATATCAACAACCATGAGAAGGAAAGGAAATTTAACCTTTCTTGATACAGCAGAAACAAAGAAAAAAGTTCTTAAGCATCATCCCTCACCCCACTCCCCAAACCCAAGTTCAGAGACTTCTAGCCAATGACAAAAAAAAACACTGTTCCTTGCTTTCTTCAAAATAGTTCAAGTGCATTCTTTCAAGTTTTCATGCTGGAAGAATGTACGTGATAAAGCTCTTTCTTCAGGAATAAAGGAGACATAATGGATAAACAGATTCAGAAAGAGGCCAAGAGAGAACCAGCTGGCTATATGTGTCCTTGCACATGATGACATGCTGGTACATTTAGTTAAGGATTTAGATCAAGGCTGTCTTTATCCAGAACAAAGGCAAAATTTCTACCACAGAATGCTCAGACATTGTGAGGAATTGTAGCATTTATTTAATTTTAAATTTATGTTCTTCTAAATCACCTGTCTTTTATAAATGTTCTGCCTCAAATTTTCGCATTATATTACAGCAATAATAAAGTGAGTTATTGCTGACCTCTTATGTTTGAAGTTCCTCAAAGTCAAGAAGGGCTGAAAAATGCATTTTGCTACATCCATTTAACTTCTGTAAGAACAGATCAGCTTCTGATTTATCGATTTTTTTTCCAACAAACCAATCATCATCTAACTTATCTGTTCATAAATCAGTTCATTACTTTTTCACATTACTACCCACGTGTGAGGAAAAAGTCTATTAAGAAATAATAAAAAATATTAGTTAAAATGTGTATCACACAAACTACAAAACTGTTTAGCTGAAGTAGAAACTGAGTAAGAATAGAATAAATTAAAGAAAAAATAAACCAGGAATTAATTTATATATGCAAAACCCAGAAAAACAGATTTCAACTCTAAATCAAAATCTGAATTATTTCTAAGTTGACATAAACTACTGAATCTTAGGCATTTAAACAGCAACTCAATACAACATAACTTTAACCACAGCTTGTTGCTGTTGAGGTTGAACAGTTCATTTTACACAGCAGCATAAGGAACACCACACAGCTTGAGTTTTTCCAGGTGACTAGTGACAATTGGTCAATCTTTTTGATACGTAGCCTTTCATAGGTTACATGTATTGCATTTGAGAAAAATTTAGATGTTTACAGTTCACATGGTTTAAAAACGTAGAATTATAGGAATAACAAGTCTAGATTAAAAGAGTATTTTTGTTTCAGTTTTCATACATGCATTCATCTAATAAATTTTGCAAATGTTCATTACATAGCTCAAAGAAATTCCTCCTTACTCTCCAAGTGTTTCAAGGCTTCTACTTGTGACAACCATTACTTTGCTAGCTTCACATATTACAGCAAGGATCCTGCATGATCATATTTTCCAGGATTTTAATTGCCTTGTTATGCATATGGACCTTTTCAACAGCAGAATTTACAGGTTGCCCTAACTTTTAATTGAATTATTGAATCCCCAGGCGTTCCACAAAGCCAGGCTCCATTTTCACCACCCTATTCTATCAATCTTTTTAATAATCTCTTCTATTTGGATTACTTTTTTCCATTTTGCCATTTCCTCTCTCATCTTACTTTACCCTCACACCACTGTAATTTCTCACCCTATCATCAGTACTGGTAATACCACTGTCATGTATAAACATTACAGGAATAAAAATTACTCCTTAGTCTCCCACTGAGATTTCTGCTTGCTTTCCATTGTTAATTACCTTATATTTAAAAAAAAAATTATGAAGATGACAGTCATGATTAGGCCTTACCATATGAAAGAGTTGTTTAAAACTTGATCACAACTTAATTTTACATTTTATACCAAATTGAAATGGGTAATTAGCTCATCATGCAGGTAAACATGGTCAGCAGTGTTCAAGGGAAGTAAATGCCAGGAAAGCAAACTTCAGCCGTCATCACAAACCATGAAACCTGACATTATACACTATGCTTCTCACGCTTCTAGTGCAGATTCCTTTTGTATACTATTATCCTATTTCTACAGTAATGAATTTCTGCATTAATTGTCAGATAGCAATATTATGCTGTTTGTGTCTTAAAACTAAAGTTCACACAGGGACACACACATCTCAAAGGAATATTAAGTAAGCTTGCTGATGACACTAAATTTGGAGGGACTGGTGACTGTCTCAAGAGAGGAGAGGCCCTGCAGAGAGACCTTGACAAATCAGAGAGATGGACAATCAGCGAGTGCATGAAGTTTAAAAAGGGCAAATGTCAGATTCTGCGCATGGGATGGGGCAAGCCTGGTGGGTGTGTATATGCTGAGGAACGAGAGGCTGGAGAGCAGGGCCACAGAAAGGGGCCTGGCAGTCCTGGCTGATGGCAAGCTGAACATGAGTCATTGTGCCCTGGCAGCCGGGAGGTTGGCCCTGGGAGGGATCAGGCACAACATCAACAGTGGGGCAAGGAACGGGATTGTCCCTCTCTGCTCTGCATGGGAGCAGCCTCACCAAAACTGCACTGTCTGCCATATTGGGCTCCACAACATAAAAAAAGGTACTAAACTATTAGAGAGCCTACAAAGAAGGGCCACAAGGAGTGTGAGAGGTCTGGAGGCAAAGCCATATGAGAAGCAGCTGAGGTCACGTGGCTTGTTCAGCCTGGAGAAGACTGGTGTCTGCCCCTATGTCTCCCCTCAATCTCTTCGGTCTTGTGACCAGTGACAGGATCTGAGGGAATGGCCTGAAGCTGTGTCCAAGGAGTTTTAGGTCACGTCTCAGGAAAAGGTCCTTCACCCAGAAGGTGGTTGGGCACTGGAACAGGCTCCCCAGGAAAGAGGGCACAGAACAGCCTGTCCAAGTTCAATATGCATTTGGACAAAGCTCTCAAGCACACGGTGTGACTCTTGAGGTGTCCTGGTAGGACCAGGGATTGGACTTAATGATCCTCATGGGTCCCTTCCAACACTGCATATTCTATGTTTCTATGGTAGGTTGCATTGGAATCATTGTCCACTTTCTTTTCCAAAGCAACGTTCATGCTAATTTTGTATACAAAAACTATGTTCTGACTTTTCTGTAAGAAAAAATCAATTGAAGAGAATGGTCTCTCCAGTAAGTAATATGCAATTAGCCCAAGCATAGCCAATATCTCTGCTAAAAGGTTGTAGTAATAGATGTCAGATATTGCTTCATTGCATTTCATTAGAACATTGCATTTCATTAAAATATTACTTCCACTGCGCTATTTACTTATACTCAATATGTAGAAATAAACATAGGCCAAGCTGCTAGAATGTATCATTGACAGAATGATTGTTTCAATCATTAGTTTAGTTCACAGACCCCATAGCTTCAGGCTAGAAGTTCCTTCTCATTACACCTCTGTGCTCATAACAATTCAGAAAACATTTACCTTACACTTCCACAGGAAATATTAGTTTACACTACATGAACAAAATTTATAGCAAGTAAGTTTATTACCATAGATTCAGACAGGAATTAGAAAATTGTCTTGAAACATTTCCCACAAAATAATATTCTGCAATGCAGAAAAGAAGCGCTCTTTGACTTTAGTTACTAGTCCATGGGGTTAAGTTGCTATCAGCTTTTTCTACTGGCCTGTACACAAAGCACAGTCTACAGACAGAAAAGAAAATATTCCTCTTCCCTCAAACAAAGTCACACAAAGATTCAGCTATACAGTTAGTGTGCAGCAGCAGCCAACCAGGCTTCAGAAGCTTTTCTGGTAACCATTTGGACAGTCTTTGAGGTACTGTGATGGACATGTTGGCAATCCAGAAACTGATGCATTTGTGCTTTCTCTTTACACAGAGCTTTACATGTATTGACATCAGTTACCCATTCCAGGAAATGCAGGGTAAAACCACTCCAATGAATTTATCATCTGTCAGGTATTTTTTCACTCTGGCAAGCAACTGATAACACTTTGTATAAATCCAGGTTTAATGCATAAAGTGCACTGGCCACTGAAAAAAAAACCTGACCTGCAATTCAAATTTTTCCTACACTTTCAAATGGGACTCTTGATTACTTATCTTCAGTTGCTGCTTCTTATCATGGTTGGTTTTCAACAGTTTTTCTCCCAGTATTTAGTGAGAAACAGAGGGAGTTAGCAACACTAAGTGCTGAAGAAGCAGCAAGCCTAAGGCCAGACCCTGTGCTTTGTCTGTGGGATGATATGAAAGACCTTCAGCAACAGGATCTGAAAAGTGACCATCAGCCTACTACACAAAGGCAGGGATGGGCAGAGTTTCCTTCCAAGAAATAGGGCCTATGGAAAATAATCTTATCCTTTTATCTTGCCAAAAAATAATCAGAGATTAAAGGGAAGTGGCAAAAAAGGATTAATTCTTCTTTTGCTTACTTAATCTCCTTCAGCCTTACTGACCAGCTTCTGCATATTCTTAATGAAGAACCTGGATCTACTCCAGGTTGAAAGAGACTAGAGGCATGTGAAGTGAATACAAGTCAGATAATTTCATTCAGAACTAACCAAAGCAAGAGACAAAAAGCCTTAGAAGTTCTGATCCTTACAAACAAACAGCTTCAGTTTTCAATGATTTAGTGGATTTGATATCAAGGCAGGCTGTGATGGACCCAGAAGCTAATGGGACTTCAAGAAAGAAAAGTGAATCCATTGGCTAGGTGGGACGCAAGTCCAAGTTTTAGACTTCTTTATGCTTTTGAACAAGTAATTTCAGATTTTACTGAGGATTCACTGCAATATTTAAAAGCAAGAATTCAAACACACATTTGAAATGCTTTAGAGGACTAAAGAAAGCTGAGACTTCCCAGCCAGTGTCCAGAATTACAGCATTCTAGCTGCTATCTGTGAACAGAGGAGGAGTGAATTTGCCTACTCTGTAATACTAATGTCAACTTAAGGTTTTTCCAGTACAACATGGCTTGATGCAATCTGTTTAGAGTATTGTTACTCTTATCTTGTGGTTAGGTATCAGAAATTAATGACTGAGAAGCAAAAGACTCTGAGTCTTATTCTGTGTTCCCCAAATATACTAAGAAAGACCCTCATCCATAATTATTATAGGGAATATATATATGTCTATATCCCTGTAAATTTTTATGAAAGAAATTATTTCTTAAGAAAAAAAAAAAAGGCAAAGTAAGCATTTCAGGGGAGAAGTGACAGATGCTACATATAAAATCATTAAGTTTTCCTTTCAAAGATCTAAAATTCCACATTCATATATATGCAATTTGGGAAATGATCGCATTCAACAGAATACATTGATTTAAGTAATGGCCTCTTTAAATAAATGTTACAGATGCAACATTGCTGGAGCTCTTTGGAGAAATAGCCATCCAAAGACCAGAGTGTGCCTTTAGGACTCAGGAGATCTTTTTATAATTCCCTCTTTAGTCAGAGACTCTCTGTAAACAGATTCATAAAATTATTTAGATAATCCACATTAATGGAATAAAGACATTTAAAAGCATCTCAGCTTCAACGCCTCATTTTTTCAGCACTCTGTCATCTAAGGATTCTCCTATTTCACCAGTGCTGGGAGGGAATAAATATATCAGAGAGTGAAAAGTGTTTATATCATTGTGAACGCATTATGTTTATATATAATAATAGGAACAGGCATTACATGTAATTTGAAATCTTATACATGTTCCAATGCAGAGGAAATAGCAATTAAAGCCTTACTATGAAACACTGTAAACAGACAAATCACAATATGGTTCTCTATTAAAGAATTCCCAGTGCCACATGCTGCTCCTGCCATTATTTATGCACAGCCATAAGTCTTAGAACATAAGTAGTCCATTGACTGATGCGTGACTCCAACAAGTGTTTCCACAATCAAACCCAAACTATTTGATGACAGGCAACAAGTGGATTACCACCCAGACAGGGAAAAATAATTTCTGAATCATTTCTGAGTTGAAGCAGATTAATATAATCAACTTTAAAACATTTTCATTTTGATTTCCCAAGAGACTACAAAGTAACTCTGCACCCAGGTTTTGATTTAACAGGATTCTACTAACTAAGAGTCTTCCAAATGCAATCATGGAATTCTCTAGCATAGAAGCTAATTATCCAAAATACTGCTAATTGTGACTCTTATACTATACTAGTCAGAGAAAATTCTAATTAATTCGTATTGCCCTGGAACTTGTCTGCACACAAAGGAAGAAAGATGCCATGTGGCACCAATGAGTATGAAAGGAGAACTACAGCACCCCCAGCTGTGTCCTTCCTCAGGACACAATGCTGCATGGTGACTTGTCCTCTGACACTTTGACACCAATAATACCTTTATCCTCCATAACTGATGTTCAGATGTCAAAGCTTAACAAATCTCATAATGAGGAAAGAGGCTAGGAGTTCCTTTAATAAGACTCTTTTCTGCTGTTTATACTCATCAAGAATTATGTAATCCATAATTTTAAGAGCAAGCTTTTTCAGTAAGAACATTTTAAAACCAACATATGTTTACATCATATAAACTATGGTCAGTCTTTCATATTTTCATAACTCTTTTAATGCATAGATGTTTTAGCACTTGTCACAGGGAACTGTAGTACTGTATTGGTTCTATGTTTCAGAGACAACTCAAGAAATTCTGTAACACACAGTTATCTAGTAGCATCCATGTACAGATGCTTACTTCATGTTAGTTTATGTCATCAGGCACAAGGTTTTGAATTTAAGCCAATTCAACTGGTCTTCCCACAGCTTTTCATCACCAACTCCATACTCCTCACTTTCTCTACCTTTTCAAAATGCCATTTACACAAAGCTGTAACTCAGCTTAATACATTCAGGTATTTCCTTGCTTTCTTTTCTGTCTTTCAAGTCAGGATTTTATCCTAATTAACTCAAAATATATTATTTTCTGATTTTTACTTCCAGTGAACACTACAGAACTAGTCTAAAAATAAGACCTCCAGACTCCCATCTTCAGGTGTGTTACTTTTAAAATACAAGCTCACTCAACTTTCATTACAAGATGAAACCATTTTGTATATATGATTAGCTACTGAATATTTTTTCATTTACATTTTTCATCCCGTTGCTCCTTTTCATGTATACCATTAGTCTGCTGTTTTTATACTATTTACTTCTCAAATTACCTCTATTCAGGTAATTTGAAGGCATATGTTAACTTAAAAAAAATTACTGAAATACAAGGGACTAGGGATGGAGAATCATCATACATCTGAATATACTACTTCAAGGGTGGATTTTTGTAAAAAATAAAAGAACAATTAAATGTTAATAGCTTACTTCAGAGCTGTTGCGTGCCTTGAGAATGTAAATACACCAGGCTTTTCTTTTCCTATGTTTTCCCTCTCCCTGTTTGGCAATCTTAATCAACAGACAGCTACAGAACCACATCAATGTGGAGTGCGGTTACTGCAGTGGCTGCACAGGTCAGCAGAGAGGACCCCAGACGTGACTTCAGGACTCTCAGATGATTCAGGATAAACCTCCCTGGAGTCCATTCTCATGGCTTCTGCTGCATCATGAGCTACAGCTCAGTGATTCTAGTCTCTGCTTTACTGGGATACCAATTAAGCACAATTCTTACCCACTTCAAACACACAGCTGAGATCTTTGAGTGCCTGTGGCTAATGGCCCCCCAGATTCCTTAGCAACATGCTTAAGTCAAGGAAAACCTTGCTTTATGCAGACCACAGAAATCTAGGGCACTCAGCAGAGGAAGTGTAGTTAGGAATGGGTCTCTACATCTCTGAAAGAAATTTAGAGTGTGGCAAACTCTGCAGTTGACTTAGGATCTGTTGATAAAAGACTAGAAAATCATGGAGAGACCATTATCTTTTCAACCTCAAGTTAAAAATCTTTGTGCATTTAAGCAGCAACAACATAAACATTGCTATGTTTTAATATGTTAAAATAATTACACCAAAAAGCATCCAATGTATAGTATCTTGATAAGACAGCAAGTTTACCACATGAAAAATATTCACAGCAACTTTTCCAAAGGATGTTCTTCAAAACATTATAAATATGTTTACAGATTAAAAGTGTCAGAAAGCAAAACAGATTAGAAAGATTGTAAAAGACGAGCAAAATTAAGTTCTACCAAGTACACCCAGTGGAACCTCATTATTTGCTTCACAATTTTTACCAGTTTTTGAGGAAACAGGGAAACAGAAATCTAGCAGGGAAACAGAAATCACTGTCAGATCTGGACATTTCAGAGAGCTCCTTATTTAGTTCAGAACTGACTTCTACTACTCGTAATTATTCCATCCATGTACATTTTCAGGAAATACAGAGTTCTCAACATGCCTCCCCCTCTTCAGGGCAGGCAGAAAACCATGAGCTTCAGTAATCAGTTACATGTAATGACCTTGCTGCATTTAAAATTTACTCATTGCAACTAACCCTAATAAAACTTGCCTTCCAGTAAAATCATCCAGAAACATTTAAAATTCCATCCTTGCTTATTAACCAAGTGAGAAATAGGTTATATAATGCCACAAAAACTGTAATTGAAAAGTAATTCAGTACTAACATTGCCAAATATCCACAAAGACCAACACAAAACTTCCACTTTGTTTTATCCATGGACAAATGCAAATAAACACAACAAACAGACACTATATTAGCTGCCTGCTGGTACACCACAGTCAATAATATACCACTACGCCCAACATTCAACATACTCTGGAGCAACCAATGGCAAGCTCCACCCACATATTTGGCATAATCTGACTGCTGTTGAACAAGTTGAACCGAGACTTAAAATGTTCATTTTTAAAAACTTAATTTTCTTTGCATATTTATTAAAGTCAAGATGTGTTAGGAAGTCATTCAAATGTGGAAATGAAATATGCAAGAAAACATGAGCAGCAGAGTAAGTGCACTCTGCTTTGACATGCCCCCATTTTAGGAGGCATCTTGCTGAGGAATACAGGCTGGGTTTTTGTTTTTTTATTTAGCTCAAAACTTGATAAATCTGGTAAATAGGTGATGCAATTCCCATTTCTTACACAAAGTAAAACTAAATTGAAAAAAAATCAGAGGCCAAATTTGTCCATTAGCTTTATGTTCATGCTTCAAAGCATAATACAAGCTGACAGTGCTTATCTGACATACTTTTAATGTGTCCAAGGGAGCACAGAAAAATACATTATTATATTGATTTTTCAAAATATGTTAAATATCTTCCCACTCTGAATAACAATTTAAATGGCATTTTAGCTGCTGGAAAACAGTGTTCTGCTCTCCTCTCCCTCTGTACTGCAAGGCACTTCATGAAAAGACAACATGAAGGAAAAGACTACTAACTTTGCATGAGTCTGGATCAAAGCTTACTAAATTTTCACAAACTTTTGCTACAAACTCTGCAGTGATATCTTTAGAAAGCCAAGAAACCTCAATAAAGAAATTCTCCCAAGTCACTGACAGTCAAACACAACAATACTGGAGAAACAAAGAAAACAGTAAATCAGACTCTGTGGCTGAGAAGAAACACCCGAGTTTAACACCACTTTAGCACAACTACTGACATCTCTTATTCTTTGCTTTCAGTGGCATGCAACATTTTAAAGAACCAGAGCCTGAGCCAAGGATAATGACAAAAAGTCATTGCACCAATCACATTTTGGCAGAAGGTGTTCACACCTTTTCTTACTAACTTAGGGTGCCGAGAATTTGGGCTTTCTCACAGGCTCTTTTATAATACACTTCACAGCTTGCCCACTGGTATCATAAAGAATCAGCACAGCTACAAGCTCCAGTTGAAGGTCTCATTGAGATCTATTTGCTTTACACCACCATGGGACATTAATTCATTAATAGCAGGGATGAGAAAGCAACTTGTATGTGATCATCAGGACTAACTGTATCTTGCAACACTTCCACATTCCAAGGCAAGAGGACACCACTAATATGACTTAGTAACACTTTTACCTTGTGTGGAGTCCATAATCACCCAGCTATGAGAAAGCAGCAAAGCAACACTTTTTTTCTAAGCTACATATATAGAGAAAAAAGTATTAATAAGTTTAAAAGGCTCTAGTCTACAGACCAAAAGAAAAAAAAGAAAAAAACACCACCAAAAATGTTGTGTCTGTATGTGTTTTGATAAAATGCATCTCTAAATTTGAAGATTTGATCAAATATCCTGCCAGCTTTACACAAGATTTGGCAAGTACAGAGCCTGAAAGCTGACAGCAGATAAAAAAATATCAGCATTATTTTGTATTTTTCTCCTCTTCTGAGGAAATGCAGTTTTTATCTTTTCCTTGCCTGCAAACTACCAAAACCCATGAAGTCTCTTCAGGAGACTATTCTTTTTCAAAACATTCTTTTTCAGAGTAGTCGAGTAGTCTGGTGGTGGGGCAGGGAAGAAAGTCTGGTGGTGGGGCAGGGAAGAAACTAGATAATAGGTGTGTTATCTTGAAGTTTTTTATTCCTACCTAAGTTCTAGTGAAAACTAGGTTCCAATTTGCTAGCAATTAAGACATTCAGGATATCTTTCCCTTTCCTTTCCTCCTCCCCAAGACACTAGTGGCTAGTTTTCTTCAAGCTTCCAAGTCCCCAGCTGAGTGGCTATGCTATGCCAAGTAAACTGCACATACACATTTTATGCAACTCAAATGCAGGTAACCCTATCCTCCCTATTCTGCAGGAAAAAATGAAATACAATGTATAGTGTATAGTGGCTAACAAGTAAAATTTCCCTACAGCATTTCTATCTCAACACAAGAAACAACAAAAAACAACAACCAAAGATTGACCACAACTCCTGGTAACATAGGAAAAATGTTACCATAGGCTTTACTTGGATAGGTAGACTAGCAACCAAGTATTGATTACATTTTTACCTCACCTGTCCTTTTGAAGAATATACAGTTTCACCAGAAAGGCTGGTTTATTTCCAAAAGGGAAGGAAGAAGTAAAAGCTACACAAACAAAATGAGAGTCACTGGAGAATGACTTTATTTGGTCTAGTGTTATGACCACACTAGTGAAACACCCAAAATCTACAACCATGGCAGCACATTACCCATTCATTGCAGCACTCTGCTTCAGTGGAATTATTTCCATGCTTAAATTTGAGCGAGGGCATGTCTGGCTGATCTCTCCCAAGCTGACAATGCACATGCTCTCTGGACAGCTCTGCTCACAATAAGCCAATTGTGCTATGTGTAGCTGTGTGGGTGCAGCTTTCAACCATAGCCTGTGTACTCCTGAATGAGGGCTGTTAGCTCAGGCTCGGAGCCACACTCATGGAAGGATATTGTTTTGGACAGCTTGAAGGGCACATGGGGCGAGGTTGTATCTCCAGGCAAATAACACCATGGACAGAGTATTATGTCAGATTAAGATCAGAGATATGGCAGATCTAAGCTCTAGCTTTCATACATCTTGCCCCAGAGGCAAAACTGTACACACATCTAGAGTTCATAGATGCAAAGCCTTCCATAAAAGTCTTGGAGAGCTACCTGTCACTCCTAGGAGAAAACTCAGGATCGTCTTAACTTTCTTCCTGGAAATATTAATCAATCCTTTGACTATAACTAATAGGTTGCAATTAAAAAATATATAATTTAAAGTTCAGTGCTAGTCTGTGCTATCAGAATTGCAGCCCTACCCTGCATTTACAACAGAGATACACAACCATATGTATCTCGCATTCAAGGGGAGCAACCAGAAGGATAAGCTTATGAGTCCCTGTTTGACTAATCACCATGATCTACCACCACTAAAAAAACTGCTTATGTAATTCAGGGCAAATTTGAACTTGGAAGGATCTATTACATCAATTTCTCTAAATTAAGGAGACAATATAATGCACACAAGCAAAAATGTTGGCATGGGAAAAAATCAAAAGGTTTAATTTAGCAAAAATTTTTAAATCATACAACAATCAATCAAGATAATTAAGGACCTAAAACACTGCATTAGTTAATAACAGAAAAAATTAATAATTGTTTTTTTTTTTCAGCTGGCAGTCCAATAAATCCAATGTGTTAATAAAGAAAGTCAGGATCCATATGATAAAAATAACATGTAAAAAAAAAAGGCTCAGAGCTAGAGTGTGCACAGAAAACTTAAGCTATAGGTGTAAAAAAAAAAATCACAGCAGTCACCAGATGCTGCTAGTGTCATTTCTCAGTGTGACTTTCAGGTTAATGTCCCATACACGCAGAGAACTGAGCAAAGCAGTTCAAAATTTTTGTACAAAGCCCAATCAGTAACTGTGATTTTTCCTGCCACTGAAGTCCTCCATGAAGTCTCACAGGGATAAGTATGAAAGAAAAAAGAAGATATATTAAATAGATTTTTTTTTTAATTATAGGGAGCAGGTGCTTTCTTCTATATTGATTTTCTGACAGTGTTCTCTTATTCTATACCAATTTAGAATCAGAATCAGTTCTTAGTCATGCCAGAGCTGACTATAAGGGAGACAAATTCACTGCCGAGATTCATAGACACAGATGGGGCCTGACATTTTAAAAGCAAGCCAGAAGTTTAACGCATTCAAGTGCAAAGGCTTCAGGAGAAGCTTAGACTTCAGCTTACACCCCAAACACACATGAAAGACATAGCAAAAGCCTGCTCTTCTCACCAGCAGAATTAGGTCTCTAAATTATGCTGAGACTATAACCAACACAGCTAAGGACAGAAAATAATCGTATCATTCAAACTCAGACCAATTGAAAATGTTAGAAGGCAGATATTATCTAACTAGAGGACAGCTGTGGACCAAAGGACGACTATAACAGAATCATCAAATGAATTCTCACATCATAATGCTACGAATAAATAACATCTGGCCACCCACATCTGATTTTTGTGGAAGAAAAACATTTTCCTTCCAAATAATTTCCCCAGAAAGAATAGTGTTCATATCTCTTTTAATGCTTCTTTTATGTTCTGTGACAATATTTGATATTTGTACAGACAAACCAAGGATCCTCAATATTGGATTAAGGGATTATGTGCAGTGGGTTTTGCAACCATTTTCATTTTCTCACTCCTATCATACCAGAATTTGCCAAGCTGAAGTGGGCTGGAGGCAAGTTCAATTTCCATCTTTGCTCAGGGGAGTGATTAAATCTAACTGATGCTGAGAAAAGGAAATTCAGTGTGATGAACATAACAAGACTTGACTTGCAAGCCTGTGAGACAGGATTAATACCACAAGCAGAGCAGAGCTACTAAAACACCAGCAGAAAATACAAGGAAAATACACTTTACAAATTTGGGGGAGGCGTGTGGGGAGTGCAGGGGGAGGAAGAGTAGGAAGGAAATAGAAATTTAATCTTTAAAAAAAAAAAAAAGCAGAACCCAAACACTTAAGCACATTAAACTCAATTCTGTTTTCAATACCAAAGAGCATTCTAGTAAAATTTTATTTTCATGAAGATCCCCTTTAATTTTGAGACAGTTTGGAATACAATTTGAGGTTTGGATTGTGTGGTTAATATGCAACTTTTAACAAACTGTAATGGAAACCTAAGTGAGTTCCACTAGTGTTTGTAGTGTTTGGAGCTGATTCAAATTTTACAGGATTTATTAATTCCTGACAATAAAGCATTAAATACTTGCCTCTGTTAGGAAGAGCTGTTCAAACATTTGCTTGTGGCAAGCTGGAATAACCTTTCCTATAAACTGAAACTTTCTACCAACAGAAATAGCATCTCTTCCCTCCAAGAGATCAATGACCACTTCAAAATTAACCACTGCACAAAAAGGACAATTTCTACTTACACAGTCAATTGAACACCTTATTTTGGAGTTATATATTAGTCCTTTTTTTTTTTTTTTTTTTTTTGTAACCTAGATAGATTCAACTGAGAGCACCACCTTGTCAAGGCTGGCAAAAAATTATTGACTCAGCACAACTATATACCAAAATTTTCACTATTTTTACTATTTTAAAAGAGTATGATGGCATCTTAAAAACATAATGTTATCCATCCTGTCAGAATGAAGGACTAGAATTTCTTTTCCAAGACTGAATCAAACATATGGAAAGAAGGAATTTTCTTTTAAAACCCTGCTTTTCCTCAAGAAGGAAAAACACAAAGGTGTTTTGGGATTCTCTTAGCTTTTTTCTTTTTTATGAAAGCAAGCAGATCATCTAGAGCTAATGCTTGTTAACTTGAGTAAAACCTAGGGAATAAAACAGGTCCAAAATTATTTAATTCAATTTTCATTAGCTGTTGATTTTGAATCAGTTCAAAACTTTTCAGTTTTGAATTAGGAAAAAATATTATAATAACAAAATTATACAATATATAACTGGATTTTAATTAAGATGAACTACTCATAAGTATGTCAGATACCAGCATATTAATATCAACAAAATAACCCTGTTCATCGCAAAGTGCACAGAACCATTTCTACTTAAAAGCAGGTCAATTTGATGAATTACCATCCACAATATCTGTGTGGATTCATGTGTGCTTTAAAGACAGATCATATCCACAACTAGTTTACTGGTTTAATAATTTTAATAGTAAAACTGTACTACTGCATGGCCCACCTTCCCAAAGCAGTGTTTTGTTTTGTCTTTTCATCTACTCATTTTAGCAAATTCACTTGGTATGGGAAAAAACAATTATCAAAGAGCTCAGTTCAGCTGCTCCTTCCAGATGGTTCATGTCAATATCAGCACATTGATACTATCTGCTCTTCACATAAGACTCAAGAATTAGACATGAAGATGCTCAAAACATTGACCATCAGATTTTATATTTTATATCAAATATAAAAGATCTTTTACAACAGGAGCTGAATATATTAGAGTATCTGTACTCTAAGTCATATTAAGCGTGTTCGTGTCATAATTACACAACCACAATGCAGGAAAATGTCCCACACTAACACAGATGCCAGCTGGCCCAGCATCTGTTGTAAAAGTGAATTCATACCTTCTATAGGTAAGATGTTCCCATCTGTGTGCACATTACCACTAAAAAATACAGTAAATATACTTGTAATCACAAAACTCCTTAATGACAAAAGGATAAAAGCGCCTCAATTTTGCATGCAGAGCCATGTGAGAAATGGTTTGTCCTTGCAGCTCCCCAAAAGCTAGAAGAGTTTTCCTAACTGCCCTCTATATGAAGTTCAGAAGTACATTCTAAAGAAATGTATCTAACTTCAGCAATTCATTTTGCTGGAAAAGAATAAAACATTTCAATAGTGAATTATTTAATTACAAACAGCATCATCAATCAGATCTTTCTCTCCTTATTTTGTCTCAGCAGTGTCTCATCAGATGGCATCTAGATTATATGCCATAAATATAAAAGTCCCAGGTAATATAAGGAGAGTTCCTTCCACTTTTCCCAGGAGGCTGAGTGAACTGTTCACTGGTGAGGTTTTACAACAAACATTTGTGACATCAGACAGTGAGCAAATGCTGCCCTGGTGAAGAGGAGGGTGAAGGACAGAAGAATTCATTTAGTTTCAGATTTGCTTTCAAGTTCCAAAACTCATTCAGGCACAGTATAATCAGTCCACACTTTTAAATCTAGAGCTAGAGCTAATACTCTATAAGGCTTCACTCTTTGGGGATTCAAATGTCCCATGTAAAGAAGGCATATGATTTGCTAGCTACTCCTTCACATTAAGCAAATGGGCAGTGGCCAATTTTAGAGAAAAACAAACCAGTGATTACAATGAAGTCAAGGGAGGAACTGTAAGGGTAAACATTCTAATTGACTAAAACTCTAGACTAAATAAAAATTAAAATAAAGTCTGACATGAAAACCATAACAAGTAAACATTCTCACACATAGCTATTCCCTGTTATATTTGCTCCCATGTATATTAAATGAAGATTGAATACTTCCAAACAGCTGATTTGTGGGGTTCGAGTTTTGGGAATGAAATAATTTATTTACCATTCATTTGTTAAAATATTTCCCACTCTTTCCCTAAAGGGATTAGCAGAAAAATCTTGCAAGATTTTCCTTTCAAAGGCCCTTCTTCATAGATGAGATGTAAAAGCTCCATTATGACAAGTATTTGATACACAGAAACTAATGAGCTATTATTTAACTTCATCCTAAGTGTCAGAAGCCTAAAGCAAATAGGCTTAATTAAGATGATGTGTGCCCCAAGTCTTCTCCCAGGAAACAGGTAAATCACAGCAGATTCCCTTCTCTACCAGATACATGCACAGAATTATCTGAGCACATCTGTCATCAATATATGAATGGCATGACATCGCCTGCTGTTAATTCAGATTGATTACTTGTTAAACACATTTAATTGAGGCAGAAGGGAGCTTAACTGATGTTTACATAAATATATTTAAAATAATGGAGAAAAAGTACTTGTGGCATTTAAAGAGAGATTGAAGGACTGCTTGAACATCAGATCTTATATGTGTTCAGATGCAACACATGAAATAACCATAAGAAAACTAATGTTTCCTTTATCTTTCACTGTTGTGTACCTAGTCATTTAACAAATTTCAAGGTCTGAATAATATAAACTAGACACGGCAGACCCTTTATTGTTTCTGACAAGAAATAAATTATATTCCTTCATCAAGCAATGACTGCTTCTAAACCCTAATACTTCACACTACAGGCTGTTTACAGAAACAGATGCATTACTAGACAAAACTTATGCTCCTGAAAATACATTACACCTAACTAGAGAAATATTTTCTATAACTTTTGTGTCCTGTGTTGATTGTCCTTCCATTGAATCTCAGAACCAGAAGGGATCCAGCCAGCCGAAACTTAAAGATTGCAAACATTCAGTGAGAGTCAAACCAGGTCTTTTTCAATTTTTGTAAACTCACCACGGTTTTGCCTTGATCCTTCTGGGCTAGATCATGGGAAACGTACCAAAAAAGTCTCAGCTTCCTCTCTGGTTAATTGCTCATGCAGAAAGCTCTGATTCAGGAAATGTATTTTAGGAACACAACTATTGTCACTGCAACCCCAGCCTCTTTCAGCAATGTCATCTCTACAAGTAAAATAACTATTGCCTTTATCTGCTGACTTCTAGGCATAGTGTTTCAATGTCTTCTGGAATATTACTAGTCAAATCGGTTTGCCTTTCCTGAGACTTAATCAACTTGTTGATTAGTAAAACCATCCATTGCTTTGCCACTTTAATCTTACCTGCTCATCTCAAAACACTCTTGATCCTTCACTTTGGAATTAAAATAGGTCAAGAAAGTTGGAAGGGAAAAAGGTAGCAAGACAGTATTAAGAATACCACAGATATCACAAGAGAGATTTTCATCTACCAAAGGGATGCAGTTTTATGGATTGCTATAGAGCTATTCTGATTCAAATCTGTTGAAAATAGCCTTCTAAGTACAATTGTATCTATTCAGAAATTATTATGACCATTTCTCTTTCTCTCACTATCTTTGTCCAAAATAAAATGTAAAATTAATTTCAGTTACAAATGGGGCTTATTTAAGTGAAGTATCATCAAATAGTGGGTACATTTAGCAGGTTTTTTTTTTTTTTTTTGCTAAAAAGTTCCCTTCTCTTTTCCCCATAATTCATAATTACAATTACTTCTGCAAAATTAAACTAGAATGAAAGTAGGCAAGCTCTCAGAATTTTTTTTCTGTTAACACTGGACCAAAAATCTCAAATCAGGGTTAAAGGTAATTTGTGACCTTAATGCAGGAAGATATGAGAGAGGACAAACTCCATAACACAGTAACTGAATTCCATCTAGCAGGAAATTATTAAAATTCCATTCCTCTCCCCACACACCCCAGGTGAATAGACCGCACAGACCCTAAGTTATGAGCTCTCAGACTCGCTCAAGGGCAAGTTCCACAGTCAGAAAGAGGAGATGAAATGGAAGATAGTTGTTGGTAAACAAATTTACAGCACGTGCTTAGAGGAAATGTACAACCTACCAGCTGCAGATACACCTAGGTCAAGAGAGGCAGCTTTCAAGAAATGCCTAGAACCACAGCTGAAAAGGGGAGAAGGAAAGGCTTGGTAAAGAAATACAATTTCTGGAAAAGCTCCAGAATTTCAGAAACTACAGTGTTTCCCAAAAATAAGATACATGGCAGTTTTGCCATTACTGTATTTTGATTCTTATTATATTTAGGTTTCTGTGTTTCTCATAACACAGCCAGAAACCTGTAAAAATGTTAGGATTAAGAAATGTAAAATTCAAAGTACTAATACTTCTATTTAGAAGCCTTTTCCCCGCCATTTTTGTTGTACTTCAGCATTAAGCAAATGAGGAGAAAGGTAACATGAACTATACAATTTAAAAGTGGACCTGATTTTTTTTTAAGCACAATGTCAAATAATCCTGTTTTATTACTGCTCGGTTATCAAAAGTGAACTTTCTGATCACAAGATTATTTCATACACAGAGTGAAAGGCTGATTAAGCACATAGCAATAATTGCCTAATTAATAATCATACAGAGATCAATACAAAATCTGTACCTCATTCAAATATATTTCAAACACTGGATTACATATTAAAAGAAGCTTTGAGTCTCTAAGATCTCAGGCTGAAGAAGTGCTTCTTAAAAACATTCACAAACCTGGTAATGAAACCAACTGAATGCTATTTTCATCTCCACAGAAAAAAAACAATATTAATACACTCTCTTCAGGTGCTGGGTAAGCTAATTCAGCATCATATGGTGCATAATTAAACCTGTTAACTCAGAATTCCACAGCCATGATATTCTTTTGAACACAAAGGGTATAAACCTATTCACAAAGGTTTTGACGCTTGTCTCAAAGCAGCAGGTAAAGCAGCACCTCACAACACTCAATAGTATTTATTAATAATTATCTCAACCCAAAGCATCAATTACCAGGAGTTGTCAAGAAGAGTGGAAATGCAATACAGGTAGCAGGCATGTTAAGACTGCTGAAAGTTTTCCTGTTATGATTTATTTTCATCTGTAAATAACCTTGTAAGTAAGAGGCTTGGTTTTCTTATTTTAAACTCAAAGTATCATTCTTATTGCTTCATGCTAACCTGTGCAAAAAGTTGGGTTTTTTTTTAAATGCATGAACTTAGTATGTCCTTCTGTGAAATATCATAAATGAAAAAAGCTTAATACAGATTCCTTTCAGACAAGATTTTTGAGCCATAACTGTCTCTCTGATATAGTAATTCTACAAGGCAGAAATCATGCTTCTAAATGAAATCATACTTACTTCAGGAAGCAAACCACTGCAGGAGTAACAGAGAGTGCTTGGACCTAAATTCCTTACAGAGAAGTATAAGCTCTATTGTGAATTATGTTAATGCCTGGACTTTTTGCTCCCCATGTTTTCTCCTTACAGTTATGACTGTATCCTGGAAAACCACTGTTGGCTGTCATGTACTAGCACTCATTTTTTTCATCTTTTCACTGATAGTACTGGAATCTCACAAGAAATCACTTACACCAGTAGTCCTGGTTTTGCTTTATCAAAGATGAAAAGAAAAACTTTGAATATTAAGCTAGGAAAAGGTTAGCAGAAATTTGTAGTGTATCCAAGTCCCCTCAGACAGATCCAGTTCCCTTATTTGGATGAGAGCAATGTGGTTTGAGTCTTATGCTGAAGGGAGCTGAATTCAGGTCTCTCCCCAAGTGAGCTCTACCCAGGCAAACAGGATTTCTGCATGAGCACCTGTTCTTCAGAAAACAAGGCCTGCTCATTTCTTTGGATAGTAAAGGAAAAGGCAGAAAGGTGCCTTCTCCTTCAGTAGAAGATCAATACATGTGGAGTCTGAAACAGATAATTGTGACCCCTTTCTGTCATAAAGTGCTAAAGCCTGAAGAGATGCATAATTTATAGCATACGATGACAGAATTTCCCAATCATTCACTTAAGCAACCTTTGCTCAATGCATGGATTGTAATGTCTTTTTGAATTCCAAACATTTTACCCCATGCATATTAACTTCAAGCAGCAAAGAGTTTGCAATCTCATCCCAGACAGCTATAAGTGAAATGTCATAGCTCCGAAGTTTTACATACTTAAGGGCATGTTTTCTGATGCTCTTACATTTTCTTATCTGGAAACAATGTTTTTTCATATTTTGACAAAGGAATGCAAAAAAAATATTGTGGTTTAATCTGAATGCTTTGAACATTTATTAACACTATCAGCTTAAGCTGTTTTCATCAACAAAGCATAGATGGAAACAAGTTTCAAATGCAGGCGAGCAAGATACTGTCTAGAATGGTTCTATAAGTATTTTGCAAGAAAACACAGGCTAATAGAATCTGTTGTACTATCTAAATTCATACTGTATTTTTCCATGGAAAATTATTTATATGTAAAATGGGATGGAAAGTCAAGTCATTGCAAAGTTGTTAATGCAAAGTAAGGAGAAACATCTCTGAGACACTTCATAGGTACTCCTGTTTATTTCCCCTGAATATAGTATTTTGAATTCTGATGCAAATTTTTCCTTTATCTTGTGTTTTTCATAGAGGAGAAAAAGGACATGGTGACTAAACAACTAACTAAAAATAAAAGCTCTATCCAACATAATAAAAAAAGGAAAACAAAGAATAAAACAAAAGCAGTTTTCAAGTGAGCATGTTTGTTACTAGGAGAAGGTTGTTTACAGGAAGTTCCAAAAGTCTGGAAAAAAGAAAATAGGACAAAATTGTCTACAACAATGGATACTGATCATAGACATCAAATTTACAATGAAACACTGTTTGAATTTGTAGGAATTATTTCCAGATAAAATTACTGATCTAATGGCATTTCATGAAAGCTGACGCATAGACTTCTCTTTAATGGAAATCAAAGTCAACTTTATAGGCTTACCTCCCCACTACACTTTGAGTATTATTTCCAATTAAGAATGCAATTGCATTATTAATTCAGCGGATACAATTTAAACACACTATTTTGAGTAGACTGCTATTCTCAAATACATCCATTATTACATGTCACACAGTCAAAACACCATGGATATAGGACAACTTGACTGAGTGTTGTTGAAAATCAACATGGCCTGAAAAGTTGAATTTTTTAAAAGTCATATTCAGTGGCATGAATTTCATGACAGGACTGCAATATGAAAATGGATTTTTGAGTAGAATTTCATATTCATGGAGTCTAACATGGCAAGATCCTCCTGTAAAGAATCAGGTTGAACTTACATATATGACTAATGCTGGGGAAATACTTAAACCTCTTCTATATATCTCCAAGTTCCACAAAAGCTTGTAGCCATTTCCAATTTCTAATGGAAACAATTCTATCTACACTTCTGAAGGATTTTGGTTTTAGAATATTTACTTTATAATTATTTGATAAATAGCAAAGAATATGCTTCTATCTATCCTCCTCCTAACTATTTGAAAGGTGAAAGTGTCAGAACTGGTTCTCTATTTCTAAAATTATTTAGATAACTTTGGTAAAATACTACTGAATCATTATACCCTGTTTTACACCACTGCTGCAGACTAGAGGGCTTACCATAATAGGGGGAAATGAAAGAATCCATTCTCTACAATGAAAGTGCTGTGACACACACAGCTAGGGAAAACCAAAATAAGGAACAAAATTTTTAATCATCTTGAAGTAGTTACACTTGCTCAGCTTCATGTAAGAATAAAACCTTTATATATAATAAATGTAAACTGAACGTAGTATCTAATAAACATAAAAGATGACTCTCAGAAATCCAGCAAAAGCTCCAGATCTGCAAAGCAAAAAGTGAACCTCTCTTCCAGTAATGACAATAAATCATTGCTCCATTTTAACTGTTACGTAATTGACTCTTCACTGAAACAAAATCGCCAAGAATTTCCACAATGAACAAAACCTCCTCTCCCCTAACCCACGTCCCCAAAAAGGAAATTCACATGCACAGCAAGGAGAAAATAAGCCTGGTAAGGTTTCACAAGCCTTCAACCAGAGGTGGTTATTTGAAGCTACTTCCACCTCACTACTGCTGCAGCAAAGATCCTGAACTCCCGTAGTCTGGTTTTGCACATCCACAGGCTCAGCTGATGAGAACAGTGCTGCAACACACAATTATGCATAGTCAGAACCTTGTGAAGGAAGACTCCATCCCAAGACATTCAGATTTCACTGCACACCAGTTGACAAAAACATGTAGCAGAAGCTGAGCATCCAAAACAGGCCCATTTGAACCCTGTATCACATCTGTAACATACTAGCTATAATCAATCTGCCTTTCTTCCCACCCTAGAAAGTGCCATGCAACTCCAAAATCTGCAGTTGTGCTCCAAGAGACTTGTAGGGAATGGACAGCTCTGAGCACCAGCACAAAGTACCTTGGCTGCCAGCAGTTAAGCTCAGCATTTACTTTAAAAACTGCCATACCCTCTTTGCCAGAAAATTCAGCTTTGTCTTCTTAAGTATTAAAACCCACCATGCTCTGATAGTACTGGCATATAAGAAACAATACATAAACATCAATGAAAATTATTATAAATTAAGAGACAGCACCAAGGAAGTACTAATCACACTGTCCTGTGCAATTTTTATCCAGTTACACAGTGACATACTAGAGAAAATACCACCACCTTCAGTAATAGAAATCATATACACAAAGACATGACATTCCAGAGTCTAAAACACTATCAACTTCAATTTCTTGTGCTTCTCCTAACAAAAATCCTCACCATGTCACTGTAATAACATAGTCTGAACTAAAGCTTAGTTTACAAAAAAGCTTAAGAACTCAGATTACTAGGTGATAAAAAAAAATTCCCCCTTGGAAGCTTTACTGGTCCATGCCAACGCTGCTGCCACTGCACCATCACCTGTAACTCATGGTGATTTTCTGAACTCAGAGAATGTAAAATACAGAATTCGCACATCAGGATGCAAAGTCACACTCCACATTAGCCACAGGAACTCTCCACCATAAGTCAGAATTAAAACCAGTTTGTCTCCCAGCATATATCCTCGCCTATGTCGAAACATGAAAATGAAATGACAAAGGAGCTAATCTCACTTTCACAGAAGTCAACAGCAAAGCTCCTGCTGACTTCAATAAGAGCAAAAGCCAGCACTAGAGCTCCAAAAATCATTATTACTTTTTTCAGAGCACCAAATGCATTTCCTATCAGTCCCATGCAGAAGGATGATGGTCTCTCAGCTTCCCAATAATATTGAAAAGCTCTCATATAGAAAAGCACCTCAGACTGCCAGTGCTAATCTAATGTCTATGACCACCTGAGGAATACAGTTTGAATTCAGCATACAGCCCAAAGAGAATGAAAGAATTCATCTCCCTATGAGAGAAGATGATGCCTGCAGTAATTACTCTGTGAAAACTTTGGAACCAACAGAAGAACATCTGCCATATTTTAAAGAGAACTTGTATGAGTATCTCTTCCTCTCTGCACCATAAACAATTAAGATTCAGGGAATAATATTTACTTCTATACAAGAACTTCCTTAGATATTTAGCAGTAAATTACTATCAGAAGTAACATACAAAGAAGAACTTTGACTCTATGGAAAACTATGAGAAAGAGATTAAAAAGTAGTTATGTAGTTAATAGACTTTTAACAAGAATTAACAAGGGTAGCAAAACAAAATCTGCACTTTTCAAGTACCTTTTCTCTTGAACTCATTTGGAATTTGGAAGCAGTCGGAAAAAGCATAAGGATTTAATCCACAAATAAAGTGCAAAGGAAAAGCTATCTTCAGACCCTCAGGAACTGGAGCCTTAGCCACAGCACACAGTTTGAAACCTATGCCATATGAAATCCAACAAGAAGCTACTAATTATGCTCTCTTCTTAAGAGAGCTGTCAGAACACCTGCAACTACTTGATGGAACAAGCTCTGAGCAGAAAGCAACAACAGCTGCTTCTTATTGCATAAACTGAAATTTAGTTAAATTTGCCTTGCCAGCTACACAGGAGAGACCAGCTTCACCTCATTAGTTACACGTACTTACTGGTCCAGAGATGAGGGCATTCTTCTAGCAAGACACATGTGGGACCTGAATCTGGGTTTTCCAATTCAATACTTGTTTGCAAAGAAATCAATAGAGCAGAGAAGGATTACCAGCTGAAAAGTGAAGCTTTCTTCACATTGTCTGTTATTCCCTTCCCAGTGCAAAATTCATGTGGTCAAATTCACAAATGAACCTGTATAGAAATGCAACAGCTGTCCAGTTCTATGTGCAACATTTTTTGGATCTCCATTTCAATGCCAGTAACAGGGAGGAGTTTAGTTGGGGAAAAAAAAAACAAAAACTACTGAAAAGCAGAATTGATTCTGCAGGACAAGAAACAATGGCTACCTGGCCACAGCAGAGACAATACAAACATCCTTTGGAAAGGGAAAACATGAATACTTTAGTTACTGTTCTGCTAATTAACCCATGCTACTGATCAGAGTATGTTTATGCTGCAGCATTGCACATACCCATTTCCTAGTTTTCTCTATCAACAAAAGACCATCATAGCACCTTGATGAAACATCCTTCCGCACTGATGTGTTATTTGTCCTGAGCCCTTGCACATTTCACATGTGTCCTAACTTAAGCAACTGCAATATAGGTACCCCCAGTTTTCTTTCTTTTCTGAATAAAATTTAAAAGACAAAGCACTTGCCCCTTCTTGAGCAGCTACTTCACTCAACACACAAGCAGAAAGGTAACTTAGTTCATACAGTTTTAATAGAAGTGAATTACTAAAAAGTTTTCCCTCCAAACATGAGATGTGAAAATCTAATAAAAGGGAATTCACTTGTAATTTGCAAGTACTGTATCGCCCTCTGCAGTCAATAGGTAAGTTCTGCAAAATGAACCTGGGCACATTCCTTGCAAAGATCAATTAAAAAACTTCTACAAGTAGAAACCCAGCAAAACTAAGTTTTTAAATCATGTCTTACTTGTTGGAATCATAGGAACACAATACACAAACTTTTTCGTGCTTGATATAAATGCTCCAGCTGTTACAGATGTGGAAAACTATGTTCTGCTGTTCCTTCACAATGGGTCAGATTCCTCAATGATACTTCTAGCATTTACTCTCTTGGAATGTGACAGAAGTTTGCCATAGCTACTTCATTATTTTTTTTTCTTGTTGCTTCTCCTAAATATCCAAAATAAAACACACTTTTTAAAAGTTACATTAGCTGATCCATCAATGACAGAGAAGTATATTTTTACTTCTATGTTCAGGTATTGCACTACTTTATTTAACACAACTTGTAACTTCCATAGGGCATTCTGCTGAGATTTTTACAGCACTGTATTGGTTTCACCCTGGCTAGATGCCAGGTGCCCCCGAAAGTCAATTTTCTATCATTCCCTCTTTTGAACTAGAAAGAGGAGAAAAACCACAACACATCGAGAATAAGAGCAGTAAGAGCATTCACCTATTACTGTCAGAGGCAAAACAGACTTGCCTTGGAGAAGCAGATCGAATCCTTCGCTGATGAAATCAGAGTAGGATAATGGGAAATAACACCAATTCTTTAAACAATGTAGTGTTTGAATACTGTTCCAAACAAAAGTTAACTCACATGATAGCCACCTGTCTCCTTAATTCTTCACTTTCTTGATCTGCAACGGGGTTTGAAGAAACAGCATGAAGCTGAGTCAGGGGAGGTTCAGGTCAGATAAAGAAAAGGTTTTCCACCCAGAGGGTGGTTGGCCACTGGAACAAGCTCTCCGGGGAAGCAGCCACAGCACTGAATTTGTCTGAGTTCACAAAGCATTTGGACAATGCTCTGGGGCATGTGGTGTCACTCTCAGGGTGTCCTATGCAGGGCCATGAGCTGGAAGAAGCGATCCTTGTGGGCCACTTCCAACTCAGCAGATTCTGTAATTCTCTTAACACTGAATCACACTGCTTTCCATCCAAGCACCTCCATTCCAACTAAACTTTACAACTGCTTGGGGTTTTCCCCTTGGCTCTAGGAATAGATTTTTTTTTTTCTCTTAAAATAAAAACCTTTGTGCTTTATGAACAGCATATCACCACTAAAACACACATGAAAGCAATGAAGGCAAATTCACAACTTTTTAAAACAAGATTGAACTTTTGAAGATTCACCCTTTTTGCTCTCAGCAGACAGCTGTAAAGGTCATAGCACAAATGTGCAAGGGAAAGTATTTCAAGGTTTCACAGAACAGGACTGATTTGGGTTGGTAGGGACATTAGCCATCAACTACTTCTCACAGGGTGCCATAAGCAGGGACACCACTCACTAGACCATGCTGCTCAGAATCCCGGTACAGAGCACGCTGAACCAGATTCCCTGAAGCTAAGAAGGGTTCGAAAGCCCTCCGGGACGGGCCGTGGCAGCCGGGGCGGGTCGCTGGCGCTGCCCGCCTGCCGCGCTCCCCGCGTTGCCCCGCGACGCCGCCGCCGCCGTTGCCGCTGCGGCGCCGCGCGGAGTCCCCGGGCGGGCCGGGAAGGGCCGGGGCGAGCCAGCCCGGGGGAGGGCGGACACAGCCCTCACGCTGCTCGGCGGCCGGGCAGCCTCCCTCTGAGAGCCTGCTGACGTCGGGACCGGCTCCCTGGGCATACCGGGGGTAAGGCGGGAGCAGCCGCGGGGGCTGAGGAAAGGCGCCTCTCAGGCGCACCGAGCGCAGGACCGAAGGGGAGGTGCCGGCCGCCCGTGCGGCGGACAGGCGCGGCGCCGGTGGCTGAGCCCGGCTCAGCTCCGCGGGCACCCAGGGCCAGCAGCGCAAGCCGCTGAGCCGCTGCGGGTGCCGCCACCAAACATCGGGCGGAGACGCGCCGAGACGAGGCTCCCGGGGCACCGGGGCACGGCACAGCATGGATCGGTCACCAGAATCAGACCCTGCGGAGGAACCACAAAGTGCCTACCCGCAAGATGCCCGTGAAGTTGGGCATGGCCCTTACCAGCCGCACGAACCGGGTTATGGTCTTGACCAGCCCGGATACAGCCCGTATGAGGATGAGATTCCCGATCCCCAAACCCGGATGCTGGCAATCAAGAACGCAAAAGCCTATTTACTGAAGACCAGCACAAAATCTGGCCTGAATTTGTAAGTCTTAAAAAAGATCACAATCAAATAGGGTAGGAAGTATGAGTGGAGAAAAAGGTAAAAGGACAAAGGGAGGTGCATATAGAATGGGATAATGTTATACATCCAATATTTCATCACTAGTGATACTTGCACGTGTTCAGCATCTTTCAGATCCACAATTCCCAATGGAATTTTATAGGGAGTTCAAAAAAAAGTTGATATGATGGAGGATAAGTTTAAATTCAGATTCAGATCATAGATGGGGTATATACTGGAAATGGAGGGTGGGAATGCTCTTAAGTATAATCAGACTAGTTTTAACTCTAATTTGCCTTAAGGCTCCATGATCCCCTTTCTTCTAACTATTCCAATGATTTCTCCAAAGTTCCAGATGATTAGCCTTTACTTTTTTTAAGTAAAAGCTTACTAAAAAGCATAATATTATGCTTTTACTAAAAGCATAATATTCTATGACTTTTGTATAGTAAGCCAGCAATATTTACATTTATATGACAGATATGATCATTTTGCTAATATACTAACAAAGATCCTGGACGAACAGCCTGCAAATACAGTAGACATAATTGAGAATATCAGCCAGGATGTGAAGAGGGCACAGTTTCGGAAAAAAATGGACACTCTTCGAGATGAACATGTGATCCCTCCCACAGTCGAAGCTGCAGAAAAGTATAAAGCTTTGTTTGTCAAGGAAGGTGGAGAAGATGAACAGGAAGAACTAGAAGAAGAGATGGTGAGTTATTGGAGTGAAACAGGTACCAAATATATCAGGGAAGGGGTGGGTGGATGGTGAGAAGGGAAAGGAGAAGGGGAGGAAGTTGTGGTCTCCTCTGTAGTGCTGCCTCTCCTGAACATGCAAATAATTGCAGTCACAGCACCATGTACCTTCCTCACAGCTGAGGTCGTCCCATGTCTAGTTCCGAAGGAAAAAACCCATCTGGTTACTTAGTTGAAATGTTTTCCTGTAGTAAATCTAATATCCTGAGCTGTTTTAATCACGGATGTCCCAGAGGTGATAAACAGAAAGTAAGTTTTATAGCATCCAGTTCAGCATGGAATATTGCATCCAAGTTTATTTTCTTTTTATAAAAGGGATGTTTCTTTACCTAAAGTGACCATAGTTCAGTTTGACAATATTGTACACAACTGCTGCTGTAAAATAGCAGAATGCAGAATTTTATGATTCTTCCAACTCCTGGTGTGGTTCCAGTCTGTCCTTCTCCAACTGAAACAAAATCCGGTTTTAATTAAGAACTAATATAATTGAAAAGCCATTTCTTAAAACAAGATTTTTCATTATTCAATTGCTTATATGCAGAAGCATTTCCACCCGAGAAAAAAAGAGAATTCTTATAATGAGAAGTTTAAGAATATAAATGAGAATTATAATAGCTATTCAACAAGATGTTGCTTTTCATATTAAGTTCACCAGTACATATTCAAATGAATTACCATCGCAGAATACAAATACCAGCCTCAGAAGAGACAGTCCTCCATCTTTCCCATAGTCTGTTATATATCTTACATTAACAGTATAGGATGCTGAAAATGAAAAAAAGGTAGGGTATTTACAAAAGGAATTCTGAATTTTTCATAATCCTGTCAGTCTTCCTTTGGTATAAGAAACCTGTCAGATCCAAAGAAATTCCATATGAAACTAGAACTAATTCTTCAAAATTCCCAGCCCTGTCATGTCCAACTTCTAATAACTCTCTGTGTTATATGATCACCTGACCCCCATTAAATGAGAGATGGGTGATAGAGCAACTGGAAATACTTAATTATTGACCTAGTTCTGCTTCCACTGAAGCCAGATGGAGTCTTACAATGGACTTTGATAAGAACAGAGGGCAATATTTTAAAAACTGTAGGCAGCTGTATGCCAAACAACATTCATTCCAGAGAAATGTTGTTGGTATGGTGCCTAAATATATAAAATCTCTATTATCTACAACAAAAGGCAACACAGTGTCACTGTTTGCAGCATCAAGGCTTCTTAGCTGACATGCCCTAGCATTGAATCCCTTGTAGAGCTTGTGTAAGAATGCTGACTTCCCTTATTTTGCAGTAATTAGGAATTTGAATTTTGAAAATCTATGGTCTAAGAGCTGCTGTGTTCTCTTCTTTACCACTGAAAGACTTTTAATTTTTCTAAATGATAGCTTAAAAAGTAGTGAATGAATGTGTGCAAAGCACTTTGAGATAGTGAGTGGCACTACAGGAAAGTGAAGTATAATGTTCAGTAGATAACATGTTCAAGTTTTAAAATAGATAATTACCCTATTATCTAGCTCTAACTCTGAATCTTCTTTCCTAGGGACAGCCCTCTCTACCAAATGTGATGGAAACAGCCTTTTATTTTGAACAGGCTGGAATTGGCCTGAGCAGAGATGAATCCTATTACATATTCCTTGCCCTTAAAAACCTAATTAATGTTCAGCCAATCCAGACTTGTCGCTTCTGGGGCAAAATCTTGGGCCTGGAAATGAACTATATTATAGCTGAAGTGCAGTTACAGGAAGAGGAAGAGGAGGAGGAGGAAACAGAAGAGGAAGGAGAGGAAATAATTGCAGAAGAACAGAATGAGATGGATGAGGCTGAAGAAGATGAGCAGAAAGAAAAAGAACCTGAACCACCAAAGTCCACCTATAAACCCCCACCTGATATCCCAAAAGAAGCAAATGGGACTGGGACTAATAAATATGTCTACTTTGTCTGTAACGAGCCAGGCAAACCCTGGGTGAAGTTGCCTCCAGTGACACCAGCCCAGATTGTCTGTGCCAGGCAAATCAAGAAGTTCTTCACTGGTCACTTGGATGCTCCTGTTGTGAGCTTCCCTCCTTTTCCTGGAAATGAGGCCAATTACCTGCGTGCACAGATAGCTCGAATCTCAGCAGGAACCCATGTCTCTCCCACTGGATTTTACCAGTTTCCAGTGGACGAAGAAGAAGAAGCAGATACATATGAAGAAAACCTTGAGTTTGAGCCTCCTCCTGTGGCTGAAATGGTGGAGTCCCTCGCCACGTGGGCACACCACGTCAAGGAGATTCTAAAGCAGGTGTGTGCCAGTATAGCTCACGTGGGCCTGGGATGCCACTCACACTGCAGTGCTTGTAGGGTTACAGAATGTGAATGACACTCCTAACCTGCACATGCAAACTATTCACCAGAAATGGTATTGGATTGAAAGATTTTTATATAGGAGATACATTTTATATCATATATATTATCCAAATATCTTACACATAAAACATGTATTTTTACATGTTATATAACACATAAATATCTTGCATGTATTTACATATACCATCTGGTTTTATGTGTGTGTATATATATATATTTAGGAACCCTCTAGGTTTAGTATTTTTTCCAGTGATGTGTTCTTGAGATTGAAACTTGTTTTTAAATAACAGTATGGAGTTAGGCCCTGATAGATAACAATAATTTCTTGCAATATTCTGTATGAGGTTTTCTGCTTTGAGATCCTTATTTGACAAAAGTGTTTAAAATTCTCTTTTCTTGAGTAGGATGTTAAAAAGCAGATAGCTTATGGCTGTACGCTAAATGGAATTTATGTGGTGTGTTCTTCTGGTTAATTTTTTGTTTTATACTTTCTGCTGTGAAACATTAACATGAAAAAACTTAAAAACATATTGTATCAGACTAGTGCTAGAAGGAGGTATTACTAATTCAGTTTTTATTGCTGGATGATTTGATGGCCAGTCTACTAAGTCAAGAATGCTAGTGTAAAATAACAGCAAATTATTGGAAATAAGGTTTAAACGTATTACCAGCAAAAAAATTACTGTAAAAAATAAAAATAGTGTGCATTAAAATCTTAAGAACATTCTGTTATGTTCTCTGACTGATAGCCAAATAAAAATGCAGATTTTAAAAAGATGGAATAAGTCCATAGTTTGCAGTAACTAGTAATCTAGCAAGGATATAAACTAAACTGGCCAGGAACTGAAGAATACAAAATGACAAAAAGCTGATAACAGAGCTATAAGGTTATTCTCAAACAGTAAGTAGGAATGAGTAAAGGGAGGAGTGAGGGGAACATTCTGCCAAAAGGATGTTGGTAATAATATTTTATTAACAATATTCCAGTTATGGAATATGTATTTTTCTTCTTCCTATCCCTTAACTGTGTATGTCTCTGAGCCAAATGTTTTAACTTGTTTTAACTTGCATTCTTTCAATTATTGTTAGATGTATTTATAACTTTTCCACATCACTTATAGGGTCGTTGTGTTTGGATTAAACCTGCTCAAAAATCAGAAGAAAATGAAGAAGATGAGGAAGAGGAGGAGGAAGAAGAGCAACAGGAAGAAAGAGGACAAGCCCTTCTTACTCTAATCTCTGAAGATGAAGGTACTCTTCATGGAATATGAAGGTTTTGATAGAGAGTCACTAGGAATGTTGTCATTTAGCAGTAAATATTTGAAGTTATAAAACTCTGACACTTCTTGGAGCAATATACTTTGTAGGGTAAACATTCTTTTACAAAATCAATCAAAAGCAAAATGGTTAATAGTATTGACATTAAAACTGAAATCATCAGGTTTATTAGGTAACCATCTTGTTGAGATTAAAAGGAAAAAATAACTTGTCATGTTATTGCAAGTTCAGAACAGCTTACTACAAGAAATACATTCAGCTATTTTTATCTCATCTTTTTAAGAAAAAAGAAAAATGTGTGTTTATGTGTAAGTAAATAGAATAATTAATATGTACACACATGCACTGATACACATTACTTGTATAAGAATTTAGATCTTTTAGCATATTACTGCAGCAAATCATGGGAGTAAAGGAGCCTGAATATTAGATTACATCAATATTTGACTATTTTTCTACTCTCCATTTTTAAATCAAGGTAAAATATAGCTATACAATTTATCTATAAGTGATAAAAAGTCTTTGACAAAAGATGTAGGGGTGAATGTTATTGAATTTTTTCTGTATGTGGGGATCTATCAGCATTCCTGTTGGAAAAGAGTGCCTACACTTACTGTTTCTTTCTGTTGTGCAACTTAACATAAACCTTGCTTGAATTCTGTGCAAGCCTTGTAGCTCAGTCTTAAGTATTTTGTAGAGGCTCGTCATGTCCATTTGTTTGGCTGTCTCCAGGCATAAAAAACATCCCTGCTTGGACAGTTCAGGCTTCTACAGACCTGATCCCAGAATATGCTGTTGCAATCCTGCAGTCTAACCGATGGCCTGGAGCTTATGCCTTTGCATCTGGCAGGTGAGAGTCCAGCTGATATGGTTACAACACTGACTGTATGTGCTACACACAGATGCCTCTCAAATGCAGGCAGAGTTACTTTATTATTAATTCATTGATTGAATTACAGCTATTCCAGAGGCTGATGGAGAAGGCCACTTAAATGTGCACAGCAACAGTAAATAGGTATTTAAGACTGAAAAAAAAATAATCATTGGAAAGGCTGGCATAAAGTTAATGGATGTAAACGCTGAGTTAGCATTTGAGCACAGTCCTTGATTTACAACACATATTCTTGTGTTTGTGGGACTGTTTACAAAACCAGCTACATTCTGTGGTTCTAATGTTTGTTTGTTTCCCTACACGTGGTTATTACCCTCATGTGTATTTCCAGTACACAGTCTTTCCACTACACTGTACTGCAGTGCAGTGCAGTGACACTTCATCATTTTAAACAGAGGATGCATTAACAACCATTAGGGCAGTTAAAAAGAGGCGCCATGTTTAAAATTCTTCTGCTATAGGGTATGTGCACCACAGTGACTTCTTGCGCAGCAGAGTAAGGATGCCTGACAGTCTCTCTGCTAATATTTTGTCGGGGGATGTGTGTGATCTTTCACTTCTCTTTCTCAGGAAATTTGAGAACATCTATTTTGGCTGGGGTCACAAATACAATCAAGAAAACCACACTCCTGCATTGCCCCCACCAGCAGAAGCAGAATTCCCCAGTGATCCAGGAATAACTGAGAGAGCAGACCCCACTGTGGAAGAAGAAATGGCTTTCAAGGCTGCACAGGAAGAAGCCTTAGCTGAAGCTGAGGAGGAGGAAAATGAGGAAGTGGAGGATGATTAAAATACGGAAGAAAACAGATTGTTTTAAAATATTGAATATAAAAAGCTTTTTCTTTTTTAGTCATTTTTTAGTAAAAATATTTAGTCTTTTTTTTTTTCAGACCTCAAATTATTTTTGAGTGTGTCTTCTTTTTTGATTTCTGTAGGCTTTTCTTGGCAACTGTCTTCTTCTCCTTCCCCACCCCTCAAACCTGTCTACACTGGCATGAAGGCTTTTTCTGTTTGTTTAACTAAGCAAACATAGTCTGCTTCCTAAAATGATGCTGCTTTGAACTAAGAACTACCACCCACAAGATGTTCACACAGTTTTTCTAGCCCTCATTTCAATTCATACATACATTTTACTTAAATAAACTTTTTTAAAAATCCCATTACAGCGTCGCTCTTATGTATAAAAGTGTACAGTAGGCAGCTTATTGAGGTTCTGGGGGATGAGTGTATGGCAGTGATAACCACTCATCATTGGCACTGGGGGCTGCATCTCCAATACCGTGCTCAGTTTTGGGCTGCATCTCCAATCCTGTGCTCCGTTTTGGGCCGTCACTGCAAGAGACATGGAGATGCTCGAGCGCATCCAGAGAACGGCAGTGGAACTGGGAAAGGGTCTGGAGCACTGTGAGGAGCGGCTGAGGGGGCTGGCGGTGTCGAGCCTGGCGGAAAGGAGGCTCGGGGGAGACCTTATCCCGGCATACAAGTGCCTGACAGCAGCGTGTATCCACGTGGGGGTTGGCCTCTTCCCCAGTTACAAGCGACAAGAGGAAACTGCCTCAGGTTGCACTAGGGGAAGTTCACATGGCGTCTTAGGAAAAGCTCCTCAACGGAAAGGGCTCTCAGCCTTGGAGCGGCGGCCCAGGGACGCGGCGGAGCGGCCATGCCAGGGGGTGTTTAAAAGACCGGCGGGCTGCCCAGGGACGCGGCGGAGCGGCCATGCCAGGGGGTGTTTAAAAGACCGGCGGGCTGCCCAGGGAAGCGGCGGAGCGGCCATGCCAGGGGGTGCTTAAAAGACCGGCGGGCTGCCCAGGGACGCGGCGGAGCGGCCATGGCAGGGGGTGCTTAAAAGACCGGCGGGCTGCCCAGGGACGCGGCGGAGCGGCCATGGCAGGGGGTGCTTAAAAGACCGGCAGCTGGGTCCGGACAGCCTTTCCTGCCCAGGCCGCTGCCATCTGGGCAGGCGGGGGGGAAGGTGTGGCGGGAGAGCTCGGGGGCTGCTCAGCCCGCTGGCCCTGACCGCGCTTCCCTCGGCCGCCCCCCCCACACCTCCCCGCCAGCTCGTGCGAGTGGTGCGCTCCACGCAAGACGTGCGTCCCTCGCAAGCCAATAGGGAGCGGCTGCGGGCGCAGTTCAAACCTCGGCGGCGGTTGGGGCGGGCGCTCCTGCGCTGCCAGAGCTGTCCCTTGTCCGCTCCCTCTCCTCCTGTCCCGGTCCCTCCTGTCCCGGCCCCTCCTGTCCCGGCCGGCATGGCGGACGAGGGTGCCGTCACGGTGTGCGTGCGTGTGCGGCCGCTCATCGCCAGGTGAGCCGCAGGGCTGGCGGCAGTGGAGGCTCCCTCCTCACCCCCGGGCGCCGCCGCGCTCCCGCACTGGGGCAGGGAGGCGGACGGAGGGGGTCGCGGTAAGGGGGTTCGCGTTTTGGGAGCAGAATCCTCGCCCAATAAAGGTAACACGGTGTTTCTTCTTTTAGAGAAAATGCCTCAGGAGATAAAGTGTCCCTGCACTGGAGAAGTGAGAATAATACTGTTTCCGACGTGAGTGGTACCAAAATATTTAGTTACGGTAAGAATATGAAAGCAATTGCTTTACTTAGATACTTACGCGGAGCTTTTCTGCTGTAGTCATGAACGTGTTGACTGTGGTGAATGCCCTGGGCTTCTTGAAATGTGCCCCAACCTTCCCAGCTTCCTAATTCCGAAGGAGTGCCATTGGGGCACGCAGGATTTCTGATGTAGGCAGTACTGGGATGTGCTTTTGAGGTCAGCTTCCTGATGGACATTGCTTTCTCTGTTCTGGTTCATGCCGTAGTGCCTCTGGAACACATTTTTTTAATCTGAAATCCAGTTGTAAATGGACTAAATGGCTAGTCTAGAACATATAGGGAGAAGGGTATGGGAGAACACAGTCCCAAAAGTGATTAGTGTGAATGTTGGATCCTCATAACTAAGTGGCTTTCTTTGAGTCTTTTCTTACTGATTCACTCTACTTGTTAATATGAGCCACTACAAATATTTTTCCCAAAATACAGATTCACATAAAAGTATGCAGCAGTCTAGGAGTTTAGCAATTAACCTGTCTTGTCAGTCTTACCATCCTTGTACGTAAATTAGCCAAAACCTTTTAGGATTAAATGGGATGACTGTTTAAGTGTGTTCATCATTCTTAGTTTTTTTTTTTTTTTACTTGTCTATCATCTGTGCATTGTGTCTTTCTTCATTTTGTGTTTAATATTTATTTTGAAACAAAATTTTTAAAGCTTGCATTAGTAGTGATACAATGATAATTATATTGGCGTTAACCTGCAGATGTTGATCCACATTTACTGGATTTGGAGTCTGCAATACTGAATTTGAATTGCAATAGAGTGGATTCACATGCTTTATTTGTTTTGTTGTTTGTTTTAAGATCGTGTCTTTCACTCGAGTGACAACACTCAGCAGTTGTATGATGGTGTAGCTGTTCCAATTATACAGTCAGCTGTGCAAGGCTATAATGGTAAGTTTTAAAACTGTGTTTAAAATCTTTTAGAATGTATTTCAGAGATAGTTGGTAAAACTTAACCATCTTTCTAGGCACAATTTTTGCTTACGGACAGACTGCTTCAGGGAAGACTTACACAATGATGGGGAATGAAGATTCCGTGGGCATTATCCCTAAGGCAATTCAACATGTGTTCAAAATTATTTGTGAGGTGAGCAATTCTATTAAATTGAAGTGACTGAAAGGACTAGTAATATTTGTGCTGGTTACATAAAAGTTAATTTTAGTATCAAGAGGCTTATGAAGGAAATCAACTTATATTGGACTATATGTTGCAGTTACTTTGCCAGCCTGGCAAAGATGAGTATTTCAAACAAAAAGTTAATGGCACTCTAGTAGTTTAAATCAAATCAGAGCAAAACTAAGGAGGGTTCTTAACTTCCTAATATGTTAAACTGATTGCAAATAAAAATAGATACTCACTTATTAATGTGGTAGATAAGATAATGCAAAGTTGTGTTTATTTTGCCGCTTTAAAAGTCTAAAAAATTAACAATTAATGACTTTTTTTTTGTGGGAAGAATATGACACTATATTATTTTAGGCTAACAAAAGAATTTCTAATTGCTCAATATTAATAAAAGTAAGGAGAAAGTGTACATTAAAACAGTGATTTCCAAAACATGATTTGCAGAGTGTTTGCTTCTGCCTTGAGAGTTTCGGGTAGTTGTTACCAGTGAAGTGAAAAGGTCACTGCTCCTTTAAGGAGCAGAGTACCCTTAGAGGGTTTATAGAAGTAAATAAAAGCAAGAAAATGTTCCTTGAGTCCATTGTGCAGCCTTTCCTCCCCCCAACATTCTCTGCCAAGGAGGCAGGGGAAGAAACAGCGGCAGCAGCAAAGTAAAACCGAGCAAGCAAAGAGAGAAGACAAGGTACACACAGAGGAAGGAGCCTAAGCAGGAAGAAAGTGGTTATGGAAATGGCATTTAAGTAGAAGAACTATTCCCACGCTTCTGTTGAGCAGTTACCTTAATTTTATAACTTCTTAGAAGTGGTATATCCATTAATGCAGCTGGAAGGAGGTGGGATAGAAGAAAAATTATTCTGTATCGTTAGATTCTAATGTACAGCAAGGATGAAGGGAAAGAAATCTGTGGAACAATATCCAAATCTTTATCTCTAGTTTAAGAATTAAACTGTATTAAAAAATGTTCATCAGTTAGTCTGATTTTTGTTTGATTTTTTTTTCTCCTTTCAACATTAGATTCCAGATAGAGAATTCCTGCTGAGGGTTTCTTACATGGAAATCTACAATGAAACAATTACTGATTTGCTTTGCGATAATAGGAAAAAGAAGCCTCTGGGAATTCGTGAGGATGTTAATGTAAGTGGATGTTAAATAATTGTTTAGCTAGTGGCACTTCTACAAACATGATGTTAAGCTCCATGTGTTACAAATTTCTGACAGATATACAGTTATTTTAAGATCTTCATATAATCTACCAAGCAGATACACTTTTCTTCTGTGATCATAGAATAACCATGAGACTAGAACTATTCAGTAAGATGATCACTATAGAAAAAGAAGTCTGTATTAACACCATCTTCAGTTTCGTTATATAAAGGTTTGTAGGAAATTATAAAAATTGTTGATTTGGGTTTTGGGGTGTTTGTTTCCCTTTGGTTCCGTTAAGTGGTCATGGTTTTGGAACATAGGAAGAAAGGAAATTTACCAGATGTATGACTATGTTCTTGTAAGAGTTACTGAGAAATAAACTCCTAAATTCCCTTAGAAAATGTGAAGGATATTTCACACAGCCCTTCTGTTTTTAGGAAAATCTAAATCTATTGTTTGATTCATGTGCCCTTAGGCAACAATTGCCTTTGACAATTTTGGTCAAAGTCTAAACTTTACCCATCACTTGTGATTAGAGTAAAAAGACATTCAGCTGTTGAATAAATACCATAATTGCTGGTAATGTGTACTTTATGTATTGAAGTGTGTTTTGGAGTTCAGTAAAATTTATTACTGTGTTCATTATATAGAGGAATACATATGTGGAAGATCTGATTGAAGAAGTGGTAGTTGCCCCAGAACAAGTTATGGAATGGATCAGAAAAGGAGAAAGTAAGTATTTAGACAATGTCAGCTGATAGCTTTAAAAAGTGTTGGTTAAATCAGGTACATTTAGAACCATGGGGTATCCCCTTGAATTTATATTCATAAACCAAAGGTTTTCAGAAAGTCTTAAAATGGTACTTTTTGTCTGTTTATCTCCAGTTTATTAGATTATAAGCAGAAGTATTCTAATATTATTTTTTGACAGGAAATCGCCATTATGGAGAAACAAAAATGAATGAACACAGCAGCCGTTCTCACACTATCTTCAGAATGGTAAAAAATGTTTCACTGTTGGAAGTGGTTTTATTGTTTTCAAAGTAGTAAAAACTTAATTGCATTTCATTGCATTTCTAGATCATTGAAAGCAGAGAACGAAGTGACCCTGCAAATGCAAACTGTGATGGAGCAGTCATGGTTTCCCATTTGGTAAGTGCCTATTTAATACCTTCTTGGAGTACAGGTTAACTAGAGAATTTGCTGTTAGTGCTTGTTTGAGAGACTAATGGTACTGCATAATGACTTACAAGAGCTTTTTGTTGTTAACTCTGACAGATGTTTCTTAAGTATAGAGGAAGACTCCCATGGCATTATCTAGAGCAGATATTCCCACCAGAGGGAGTTCTACATGAGAGTTATTCATGCTGGACTGGGGAAGTGTTATGACATTCTAGGAGCATAAGGGACTATGTCAGAGTGCTCTTGAATTTTGTTCAATACATCTTCCCTACAATTGTTTCTGACCACTGACAAGTCCAGTAAAATAACTTGTAAAATGGGTAACCTTAAATCTTCACTTATCCTCAAATTTAGTTGTTAAAAGAATGTGTGGCTTATGTGTGCAATGGCCAAAAGATTCATTTTTTTTTCAGAAGTGACCCCTCTTAGCATCTCTTTGGTGGATTACTGGTATATGAAATACCATAAACTGGGGAGTATACCTCTGGACATCTCTAGTGAAATGTTAAGGTTTCAGAAGTGTTGCAGAAGATAGATAAATATGATTATCCATAAATAATACAGCCAGGATGAGAACAGTTCTCCCAGCTAGCCGGACAACGCCCCTGCCTATGGATGGGTCCTGGGGTCAAGTGGACTGTTCCATCTCACCCCCTAAAACGTATGGTTCACCCCGCACCTCTGTCCCTCCCCTAAAACATCAAGTGCCTGTAACCCCATTGGCCCGAGCCTTGTTCCAGCCCACCCTGAAGCCCCTTGAAAAGGGGGCTTTGAGGGGCCACATGGCCTCTTGGAACTTCCTCCCCTCTCTTGGAACTTCCCCTCTCCTAGAGCATCCTTTTGTCTCTCCCCTCCTCCATCCCCTCAAGCCTCGCCACGTGCTGCGTTTGGCAGCTCGAGGCAGGACCTTTCTGCATCCCCAATAAACCTCATATCCCAAGAGCAGCCTTGAGAGATCTCTCGTCTCCATTCACCCAAACCGTCCTGGAGCAGGCAGCAATCTTCTACACAGAAGCCTTTTCTACAGCCTACTTGAAGCTACTTGCTCAGGCAAATCATTATGGGATGCCATAATGTTCAGAGTGAGGCTTTTCTTATGGTAGTTCATTTTTTTCCTTATTTCCACAATGATAGGCAAGGAGAGACATACAGCCAGCATCGGACAGGACACTAGCTCATCTCATCTAGGCTCTTTCCCATGAAAGATTCCTACAGCTGGAATTAGTAGTCAACACTTCTGTATTGAGAAACATTTATCTTTTTGTGACCGAGGGTAGAGATTGTTGCACTGTTAGTTTAAAACACTATTTGGGGTGAAATAATAGAGTTCATACAAACTTAACTCCACACCCTTATGTACCTTTGAAAGTATTGGTTGTGTGTAGTAAGCATTAATTCCAGTAATGACAGACCCTTTACTCTTTTTTTTTTAAGTTTAGTTTATTAAATTTTTAGCAGAGATTTAGAATTATGAGGGTTTTAAGTAACTTGGCTCAGAACTAACCTGTGAAATATTTAATGCATTTGCAGAACTTGGTAGATCTGGCAGGCAGTGAAAGAGCTAGTCAAACAGGATCTGAAGGTGAGTGTTAAATGAGGCTCCACTGACAACTCCTGTCAATTAACCTCTATGAGAAACTATGATAGAAAGGAAATTATTTTCTTCATGTGCTATTATGTTATTTATTGTTTATAAATATGGCCTTTTCCCCTTGGCAGGACAGAATCTACTCAGGAAAATACTATAAATACTGTGAAGTGCAAACAATTAAGTAGCAATATGCCTTTTCTAGAATTGCAGGCCCAGCAATAGTTCTGCACTGAACTAATACAATGGGGATGACTCAGTGAAGATGCACCTGTAATAACAAAATCACAAGAAGCTTTTTAGGGACTTGTGTGTAGAGGTGAAGAGTGAATAGATGGCTCACTCTTCAGTTCAGAGGAAGCATGAAGCTGCACGGAAGTGCATTGATCAGAAATAAGTGATCTGAGAGGGACACAATAGCCTCTCTTACAAAGAGTGACTAATCTAAAACTCGTATCTAAGTCAGGTTTGTTATACATGTAAATGTGGGCATTTACAAAATTTAATCAGGAAGAAAAATTGTAGTTGTTATGGCCTCAGATGTAAAAGTACTAAATGTGTTTTTTTTTTTAATTACTGTTTTATTTCAAAGCATTTTGGCTATCATAAAGGATTGGGTACTGCCTGCTGATGGGTCATTAGTGTATTAAGGTTTAACTCTTGGACAATCAATCCCTCTGAGCATACAGAAGCTTGACAGGTTGAAAATGTATCTTAATATTGTTATAAATTTAAAATAGTAATAATAAAATGTGTGGTACCTAGGTGTTCGACTGAAAGAAGGCTGCAATATAAATCGGAGCTTGTTCATTCTGGGTCAAGTTATCAAAAAACTTTGTGATGACCCTTCTGGGTAAGCAACTATTTGTGTACCTGTTATAAGATAAGGCACTGCTAACCTAAAGAATTAAAATCCTTTTTTTGTAATCTTATGTAGGTAACTGTTTCACGTAACCTGTTACCTCTAGAAAATGTATTTATCAGGTTTATGCCAAAATCTGACATTTTTTGTTGTTGTTACCTCTTTTTTATTAGCTTCATAAATTACAGAGACAGTAAACTGACTCGAATTCTGCAGAACTCCCTTGGAGGAAATGCTAAAACAGTTATTATTTGTACAATTACTCCTGTTTCTTTTGATGAGACACTCAGCACTCTTCAGGTAAAGCTTCTCACCTCTTCTCCAGCACTAGTCATTGTAGAAAGGTTTGAGGGGTGGAAAATGTAATCTGCTGAATCTTTAATGAGCTGGATCTTCTGTAGGGCTTCTGTAAACTCAGAACTTGAAATATTTTTTGTACACAGCATTTTTTCCCAGTCATCTTGTGCTAGGTGGTCTACCTAGAGCTTTCTGGAAGCTGGAACAAAGCTCCTTCTCTCACTTAGCAGACAGGAGACAACCACTCTTATCTCATTTGCCTTTTCCAAACACAGTTAAGCAAAGTCTTTGCTAGCACAAGAATGCTTTGCTTCACATTTTAGGTATAAATATCAAGCAAGGAAAACTTCACCTTTTCAAAGCTTAGAATATATTAAAAATAAGCTAATTCAAATATTTGTGTCCTATTATATGCTGCTCTTTATCTAATAAACTCCCCCTTTAATTCTGTTGGGAAATATGGGACAAAATAAGTCTTTTTAGATATTTATTCTTCAACTATTACCTATGAAAGACTGTTCTTCCAGTTTGCCAATACAGCCAAAGGAATGAAGAATACACCAAAAGTCAATGAAGTTCTTGATGATGATGCTCTCCTGAAGAGATACCGCAAAGAAATTCTGGATTTGAAAAAGCAGCTGGAGGAAGTACGTAATAAACTCAAAAAAATCAATCCTTAGTACTGATAGCTATTTGGAGACTATCTGTTTTAAACCAAAAGCAGTTAAATTTGGAGGGGTAGGTGAACTTTTTCAAGTGATTTCTGCCACTTTTATTGAAAGAAGAAAAACTGAGTATTTGATGAATAGTCTAGAGCAACTAATGATAGTCAACATCTCTGTGTGCAGGCTAAGGCTGAATGAGATCAACTGACAGAATTGTGAATTTGTTGCACCTAATCAGTAGGTTAACATAATTAAGAAATAGAAATTTCTGATGCCTATAGCACACTTTAACAGATCAAAAGAAACAATTCATATAATTAATCTAAGAAGAGATTGAATGTTCGTTAAAGATCCCAACTTCATATTATTTCCTTCCTTACTGATATCTAACTTCAGTTTGAGCTGCAGGAAGTTGCAATTGCATGAATATCACCGGCAAAACTTAGGTCACCTATAGGTGGAAGTTGCGTTTAGAAAATTAACAATAGTAACTTCTCACCAAACATTGTCATTTCTGATGTTTTTCCTTGTCTAAAAATCTATGGACCTGTGGAACAGTCTTGCAAGTCTTGTTAGACCACAGGTGATAATACATAAACACAAGAAAATAACAATGCCAAATATACTGTTCTAGTGCCTTAAATCAAATAATGCACTTTCTTATTGCAAATTATAAATATCCTTGGAGAATTTTTTTTTAATTATTCCTTATTTTTAATGATAATGAATTTGCAACATGAACTTGGGAGTATGTTTCATATCTTCTGTGATAGCAGGTAGTGAGTTATATTTGGAAGAATGCTCTTTTTATACGTAGAAGAATCTGAGGCTGTATTGTTTCTGGAAGTTTTGACCACTTTTAAATACTAAGTCTGCAGTGAAAACGTAGACTAAACTGTCAGTTTCATTCCTCAGGATTAAATATTTCTCTTCCATACTTAAAGAAATGTATGTGTGTAGTTGTTTTTAAGTATCAATGATTGTGTATCTGTTGCAGGAGTGGTTTCTGCTCTTAAGATGTCAGTGTGATTAATATTCTCTTTTTGGAAGGTGTCTTCAAAAACTCAGATTCATGCAATGGAAAAGGACCAACTGGCCCAGCTGTTGGAAGAAAAAAATTCCCTTCAAAAAGTACAGGAAGACAGAATACGGAACTTAACTGAGATGCTGGTGACTTCTGCTTCCTTTGCCTCAAGACAGAATGTTAAAGTAAGCTCCTGTTCCAGATCTTACCTGATAAGTCTGAAATTCTTTGCAAAGGCAACGTTACATACATAGGTTTATATTGATCATGAAGAGTAACTATGATGGGCAATTTTCACTCTTTTTTTTCATATTTTTAAAGGGCTAACTTGTAAATTAACTTCTGTCAATTCTATGTTGCCTTGTGGTGAACAGACTGCAAAGACTTTTTTGGTTTCCAACTAATTTTGAGGAAACTGCAAAATACTGTCCAGTTAACTGGTGATGCAACTATGGATGCAGAACTAGCCAGAGGCAACATTTACTCTCTGCCTAGTAGTTTGGCTTTACCACTTTTTCTGTAAATACTTTTTTAAAGGCCAAGAGAAGAAGAAGAGTTACTTGGGCTCCTGGTAAAATAAACCAGGCAAACGTGAGCTTTTTTGAAGACTTTGAAAATGCGATGCCGACTGAAACAAAAAAAATGAAGTTGTCTCTGCCAGCAGTACCAGATGTGGAGGATTGTAAGTAACTAGGTGATCTTTGAGGTCCTTTACAACCCAGACCATTCTGTTTCTTTTTCTGTGAAATTCCCGACAAATAACTTTGCAAGCATTGCATTACATTTCCCAAAGGGAATAAATTGATCCTTTGAGAGCAGAAATTAAAAACCAAAATAACAAGACGGTAAGTGTTATTCTGCACACTTTTCAACAAAAAGTGCTTCTACTACTTCAAATTGCCTGGATATTGAGTTTTTAATTCTTTAAACCAAAGGGGGAGAGCTGTGAGGTAAATGGCAAGGTCTATAAACACTTGCCATGCAGCCTACCCACACCCCCTAGTTTTTTGGGAAAGTGTTCTTTAACACAGACTGTCCATTTCAACTCATGTTCTCTCCCATTAAAATGAAGAGGTATATGTGTGAAATCCCCAAATCCTCAAGAATAGAAATTGTTACTCAAAGATGAGATTGAGACAGAAATTCAAGGATTCATACGTGGAGTGAACTGAAATTGGAAAATAAATTTTCTAACAAAAGTCAACTGAGAACAAGAGGACAATTTAGTAGTATTGTTGTGGAATTACATCCTACATCCTTATTACCTCTTCTGTGAAACATGTATTTGCTTGTAGGTGGATTGTTCTGGGCTCTTTTTTTTCTGTATGGGGGTGGGGTGCTTTTTTTCCCTTAAATCTTGCAGGTTACTGTTGAGTGGTTCTTTCCTTGACACTCAAACTTTTCCTAGTCTGTAATTAAGTATATGTTCTGGATTTGGTTTAGACTTCATTAACTTGTGATAAGATGGCCAACATAAGTATATGGATTGGACTTCACTGGTGTTCCCTTTCATAACAGAAAATCATGAAAGTCAGAAGTCTTGCTGTGGTTTTGCCATTGAATGATTTGTTTCCAATGTGGTAAAATTATTTGATGAAGAAATTCTTGATGCTCAGTTTAAAATCTACTGGTGCTTCTGTTAATACACTTTTCTTTTCAGCTACCTTAGAGAATTCTGGGTATGAGAGCCATTGCCTGATGGTTCCTGATCAAACTTCAGAAGCAGAATGGATTGCTGGTCCGAACATGAATTGGGTAACAACATAATCTGTTTTGACTTTCTGATACTGCACATATTGATAACATGCTTCTCAGTAAGATCAGCTTTACTCTTCTGTAGAACACCAGTGTTCTGTGTCTGCAGAATTATTGAAAATGGTTAGAAAGTCTCTTGCCATCTCTGTGAAGCTGTGGTATGAGTTTGTGGCAAATGATAAAGTCAACTTTGGTCTTTAAACAGGATTAGCTGTGTGAAAAGACAAGCAACAAGGAATAGAATACTCCACTTACTTGATCTTGTAGATCTGCTAACAGAGAGTGTTCCTTTTTCTAGACCCAGAAAGACTTCGAAGAATCTGTGCAGCTCTGTGAAGCATTAGCACTAGAAAAGGTAGATCTATTCTGAATTCTCTAGCAATAAGGCTGACATTGCAGCAACAGCTTCTAAAGCTTCTTGTGCCACTTCTTTAGGATATTGCTGTAAATGAGGTCAACATCCTGCAAGCTAACTTCGATAATCTAGTGCTGGAAAATGAGCAGTTAAAATTGGAAATAAATGAACTGAAAGAGAGACTGAAGGAAAAAGAAGAAATAGATGAATTTGAAGCCCTGGAAAAGCAAACACAAAAAGATCATGAGGTAAGGTGCACTGAAATAGAGAGATATGAATTCTCTATGCTCAAATGCTTTCTGGAGTTTATTCAGTGTAATAGCCTTGAATGTTGATTCATAAACAGATGGTGTTATAAGCTACATTCAGCAACAGAATTAATGAAATCAGGCTTTAAACTGGATGTACTTGGAGTGTAGAGTTCAGACAAATTTTTTGAGAGTTGCATACTGAAGCCTGGTTAAACGTGTGTATAAGTATCTATATGTTATTTTTATAAATGTGTGATCTGAATTTCACTCTAGACTTCTGTGCGGCAGTTGTTTTGCTGCTTAAATACATTTTAGTACTGTTTTGAAGTTTAAATATGGTTGCTAAACGGTATTTCCCATATTTCTTGTGTGAAACATCTTGTCTTACATTCCAAGATAGCTCATTTTGGTAATCCATGGACTACATGAGCATTAACTTTTAACATGATTCATCTTAGTCATTAAATTATTTTAAAATAATAGTAAGAATAGTAATAGTAAAATCAAAACATCGTATTTTGTGCCAGGAAGTCACAAAAAATGTGACGTTATCTACTAGATAACTTGGAATATAGGAAATGCTAACTTTCCATTCTCTTCACTCTTTGTGTGGTTATTGGAGATGTTCCTTGATAATCCAAATGTTTATGTTCTGATTCTGTAGTCTAAAATACCTACTACTTGTATTAGGTTCTACCTACCTAAAAGCTGGATTGTGAAACAAGTTATGGCAAAAAGAACTCCAAACAAAACCAGTAATTCGAGGTCTTGAGATGTGGGTGTATTGTTCCCTTTCTTTCCTGATACCTTTGCTGGACATTACTTGTGCACATTAGTCTGTGTAATATCTTCTGATCATGATACCCATGTTGAATTTTGTTACATCCTTTTGCATATTTATTTCAGGTTACAATTTAACAATGTCACTGCTCATTTGCATTGTGTTCCCTACAATGATTTATGAATATTAAAGAAAATGGTTCCATAAAATATTACCATCTAGCTTGTATTTAAGATTCTATTTAGAAGACTCTTTGTATGCTAGACTGAATGTGCTGTCTTCCTTAGCTAATGTTTAGCAAATCCTAAGTTACAGTTTTCCCTGCAAAGTTCTTGGGTATCTAATAGCAGATGTAATGTCTAAAGTAGCTTCCATTGCAAGAACTATTTTTTGAATTATTTGCTTTCAGATATCTGAAAACAGTTAATAAAATCTAAGCATTTATTGATAGCCATGTAGTAGATTACTTATAGCAATACTGAAAGGTCACATACTTCACCAAATACATTAGATTAAATATATCAGTTTCTATAGGTAAACTACATAGGAATTCTCACAGCTTGTTTTAAAGCTTTTCACTAATATTAAATTTGCAGATTGCATCTTTTTACCTTTGCTTGTGACTATACATAAGTACTTGTAGATGAGTGCTTATTGTAAAAGTTTTCTAACAGAGACCAAAAGAGAGAAATCTAAAAACCTCCTATCTGGTCGTCTACTTGTGACCTCTTTGAGAGAATGCTAATAAATGTGTTCATGGCTTGTTTTGCTTCCGTTTTGGCACCTTCTCATTCCTGTCAGTGAATAGATTAAATAATAAATATCTGCACTGTGTCATAAAAAGCTGCTTAACGTGACTAGAATTTGAAGTGTTGTATGTGTACAATTTCTGCATTAACTGCTTTGATCACATTGCTCTTGCTTCTCAAACTATTGCAGATTAAATTGTACTTGAATCCTTTCTAATTACTGGGGAGCTAAAACAGAGCTTTGCATCTCATATATCCATTTTGAAAGAATATGTAGCATCTTGCTTTGTAGCTGTTTAAGTAGATGTGTGAGTATATACTAATAAAAAATAAAACACAATAGACCTGGCTTGTTTTCATGGTGTTGGCAACTAAAACTACTGGTGTGGGTGCTTTCTAACATCCTCTGCAATTTTGCTTTAATTTGCTCCACAGATTCAACTAATGCATGAAATTACCAGCTTAAAGAATCTAGTTTCAAATGCTGAAGTGTACAATGAGGAACTTGAGGTGAGCCTCTCCATGAATTTACAGGTAGTAAGACTTGTATGAAATGTGCTTGGTTTGTTTAGCTTGAAATACTATATCTGCTGAGGACAAGCTAGACATGATTGTGCTTGGGTTAATCTTAGCAAATATTAGGAAGATGTATCTAAGAAACACAAATGCTTTCTGTGTAGGTTTTGATAAATTCTGACCTGAAAAACCAAACTGAGCACTCCAATCTTCTTTGCCTCTTTCTCCCCTCCAACTTTTAGGCAGAAATAAATTCCAAACTGGAACAGCTGAAAGAGAAAGAGAACAAAATAAAACTATTACAGAATCGTGTGGAAGAACTACAGAAAGCAGGAGGGGAAAAAAAGGAGACATCTTTTGCACTGGTAAACTTGAGTTTTCTATTGGTTTTAGAAATTACTTTGTTTTTTTGAGCTGGATTAAATTTAGGTATAGCCTTGATATGATGAACATCTGCTTCCCTACAGGTCTTGGGAAATTGTGTTTTACAAAATTTAAAATTTTAATTACTACATATCATACAGCAGTACCCTGGGGAAGTTAAGCTATGAGAAATGCTGCTCTTTCTCCAATCTCTCAAACAACCTGCTACTCTTCCCCTTAAAGTAAACTTACTTAGTTTTCTAAGCCTGCACTTAGATTTTAACCACATTAAAATGAACTCATTTACTTTATTATGGCTCTGTCGATTTTTGCTTCTGTGAGTGTTGTCTTTTTCAGGGAGATTGTGATAAACTAACTGAAGAAATTCAGCAGCTGAATAAATCCCTCTTAGATAGTGAAGCCGTAGCCTTGGATGCCAAAAAGGAATCTGCTTTTCTCAGAAGTGAAAATCTGGAGTTGAAGGAGAAGATGGCAAGTACTTGTTGAACTGCATTTATAGTTGTATCAAATATCAAATGCTGTTAAGGGCCTGTCTGCTTCCAGGCTTGTGAAGAAGACCATCAGTGTGGTGGAGCACTCATCATTAACTTTCTCCAAATACTCTAAGTAATACTTATGCAGTTTGTGGAAAATGAGTCTCCAGGAAAGAGATAAAAAGAAAGTAAAGGCTTTTTCCATAGGAGTGGATGGTTAGTTTTAGTTTTACCAGGAGGGAAAGAGAGATTAAAGAAGCAGCCTTTAGTGCATTATTAGGATGTAAGACTTAAGACCCAATTTTACCAGAGAACAAAGAAAAATAAGAGATGTGGACTCAGAAGTGGGATGGAGCTTACTTTGAGCTTTGGAAGAGTAAACACAAAAGAGTCGCAGCCATTATGGCCCTGAACTCTAAGGCAGGTTTTGTTAGAGGACTCTGACAGGAATACAGTTGTTAAGTTGTGCCTTATTCTGCCATATTTATCAATGTCAAAGCTGGTCAGAGTGACAACAGAAAATGTACCAGATGCATTATTTAAATGTCAAGTACGTAGACTTTTATTCTGTGTGTGACTTGAATGTTGTATTGTTTTCCTGAAGAATGAACTCTTAAATAACTACAACCAAATGCAAAAGGATGTTCAGTTATATCAAAGCCAAGTAGAAGCGGGAAAAGCAAGTTACCGAAAAATGCAAGCTGACTTGCAGAGAGAGCTGCAGTCTTTATTTCAAGAAAACACAAGACTAACTTCACTGATGGAGGGTAAAGTTCCAAAAGGTACTGTTCCAGGTGGTGCCTTTTCCCTGCTCCCTCTCTCCTTCCTTTTCCTTGTAATGGTGGGAGGATAGGCAGGGCTATGGCTCTTGTCTTCCTCAATGCATGGAGGTTCTGTCAGTATAAAGCAACCAGGATCTGGTATTGCTGGCATGGAGTAACTACTTGAGCATTTCCTTGAACATTCTGGAAAATTGCAGCTTAACAGAGTGTTTTGCACAGTCAAGTTAATCAAGGCTGTTGGAGAGAATCTAAAATAAACTGGAATACCAACCTAAGAAGTACTGACAGAATTCAGACCTGGAGCTTAGTCTTTTAATTGTTTGCAACAGTAACATGTACTTTTCTGGAATTATAACTATATGACATCCAGAATGCAATATAAATCTTCTGCTTAATTTAAAACATTTTTTTTTCTCTTGCACTCGCTTATTAGTCTAAATTTAAATTTCTAGATTTGCTTTCTCACGTGGGGCTGGAAAAAAAGGCAGCTGACTTAAAAGGAGAACTAGAAAATGCTTTGAAAGAGAATGCACTTCTACAGAAACAAGTAAATGAACTATCAGAATTTCAATCTCTACCAAATACTGTTGAGATGCAAAAGAAAGAGGTAAAAAAAAAAAATTCTAACCTTTTTTTCTTGGTTTTGTGTTTTACTTCACTGGTAATGTACTAATAGAGGTCTGTTGAGTATGAAGCTTTAAAGCCAAAAGTTGTCATGAGTCAACCTGAGATTTTATGATTAAGTTTATTAAATTGTTGCTTCTAAGATATTTAATATTTGTTCCTAGGAATAAGTTTGTTTAGTTTAATGTTTAGTCACTGACTACTATAATTATGCCTTATTTTCTAGTCCAACCTTTTCATGTCTATTTGCTGTGGTCACCACTGACAACTGAATGTATAGATAAAATGGTGTTTGATCCTGGGCACTATTCTAGAACTGATTTTTTTTTTGTGTAATTGAGCAAAGAGAAAATGTCAAGATCTCTTAGCAGAAATTCTGCTTGAGAAGTTAGAGATTTACCTTGCAAATTCTAGAAAATTTGTTAGGAAACTCTTTTATTTCCTAACAGGTAAGGGGTTAGTAGACTTAAGTATGCAGTAAATGTTTTAAAGGCTTTGCTTGCACACACTTTCTAGCGTTTTTTGTTCTACAAACCACTTGCTACTAAGTATGTGCAGTGAAAATTATTCAGGGCAAGTAATCTGCAAACTCATTAATGCTTTGCAAAAAATTCCAAACCTCCAAGGGTCTACTTCCACTAATCAACAAAATGTAATTAAATGTTAACAACTTCATCTCTCTGTTGATGCCTTAAATTTTTAGCTTCTATATTGTTCAGATTCTGTAATGCATTAGTGTATAACTCTGAACTCTATACAAAACACTAGTTAGCTTTCTTCACATTTTGTTCGGACTGAACAGTCCTTCTGGGCCTGGGAACAAAGGTCACACCATTTACCTCAGGCCCTGGAAAATAGAAACAAAAGTGAATCAGGGACAGGGGAGAAGCAAACTGGGGAAATGTGACTTTTACCTGAAGCTATAGTTGAACAATTAACCTCTGATATGCAAACTGACCAAACTTCTATCCGTCTGAGAACTTGTGACTGTTGTCCATCTTGAGTGTAGTTTCTGCCAGGCTTTTGCACTACCCAAGGTATATCCTTTGAAGGCCTTTAATAAATACCCACTTTATTCTCTAACTCTGCCTTGTCTCTGTTCTAGGTAGCCAGTCCAAGGGATCAGTATTATGAAGAAAGCATTGATAAATGTATAAATTCAGTTTAGGAGTCCAGTCTTAGCTCAAATATAGGAAATAGAAAGTATTGAAGAGTTAGAGATTTCGGGTCTTGGGAATCCTTCTTTTTTAAAAATTCTTTCTTAGAGAGTTCCATCCCAACAGAGCAAAACCCAATGTATTGTGTATGTTTGCCTGTACTTTATTTCCTACATCTTCACATGTACCTGGTTTTTATTATGTAGTTCTACCAAATACTGATTTAGAAACCATTATATATTAATAATGTTTTTCTGTTGGCAGATTCTTGAAACATGTGAGGAGTTACGCTTATTAAAATTGGAAAATGAAAAGCTACTTTCTGAAGTAGCTGATAATGAAATGAGACTTAAACATATGTCTGAAGAAATTGAAAAATCAAAAGACAATCTCACAGATCTACAACTGAAATATACGAAGTCTGATGAGGAATATACAGCACTTAAACAGCTCCATGAAGAAGTAGAACAAAAATACATAGCTGCATCAGAAACCAATGAACAAATGAAACTCCAAATAGAATGCCTATCTAAAGAAGCACAAGAGTCTAAAACAATTTTGGATGAAGTTAAATTAGAGGTCAGTGTCAGCTTGCTCCTTTTTACATATGAGACTTGAGGAATTAATTGAAAGTGCTAAAAAAACTGTTTTGGATAAATAATCTTAAAGGTGTAAATGACAATATCACTGGCTTCCTCTGGTATGAGTGGGTATTACTTATTCTGTGCCAGGAGTATATTGAATGATTAGTCAGCTCAATGGACTCTTTATAGGCAAAGACGTATAATTGCTCCAGATTCTTCTGTAATTAACCTTTTAATTATTCTTTTTCCATTTTTAAGTAATATCTTCATTATTATCAATGCTGCTCTCACCTACTGTATGTAAAGTCATAGAAACTTGTTGGTATCTGGAGACCTGTTAGAACAGGAGTTCCTTCAAACCAGACAGAATCAACACAGAAATTGGCCATTAGAATGGAAAAATAAATATAAAACATTTAAAAATAAAAAGAAGTGAAGCGTATGTATTTTTAACAAAGCTTTGGGCCCAGCTATGGTTTTGATAATTCCTAAACTATGCTACAGTTTGATGTGTATGTTTTAGTAAGACTTTCACTCCTAAGGAGCCAACACAGGAAGGTTCCTGTAATGTGACATAAACAAATCCTTATTTATTGTGGGCAAGAGTATAAGCAGTGACCTAGAGAGAAATGACCTTGCTAGCTAGCATCTTTCTTCCTTTCTAAGCTCATAAAAGAATCTGTGAGAACATGTACATATAATGGAGTTCTGCATTACAATGAAAGTGTCTGTCCTTTTCCTTTGCAAACTAAAGCTCTCTTGCAAAATGAAAGAAGTGGAAGAGAAAGAAGCAGATCAAAAACAACTTCTTGAGCTAAGAGAAAATCTTGTTCGGACTCAGCAGAAGTTAAATGAACTGGAACAATTAAAAGCGGAAGAAAGGATTAGTGAAGTGAGAATTGAGGCAAAAGATTTGGAGATCCAGGCAGTCTTGCAGCAGCTTACAGAATGTCAGGAAGAAATAAAAACTCTAACCCAGGAAAGAGATGACCTGAAGCAAAAAGGGGAGTTTCTCCAAGCTGAGACAGAGCAACTCAGAGAGGATATAAAGGACACTGTTTCAATGGTAGGAGAAAAACTTATGAACTATATTAAAATATTTAGAAGAATATGGGAGTGGGAGTTTGTGTGGTCGTTTTTAATTAAGGAATGCTTACTAATATTACAAAATGCATGTATTTTCTTTGTGGATTTTCTCTCTTGTATTCTAAAGAACATCTTGGCACATGAAGATTTGAGAAATACACAAAATTCTCTGAAGGAATCCCAGAAAATTGTCAAGAAGTTGGAAAAAAGTATTTCTGAAAAAGAATCTCAGATTCTGAATGTTGAAGAAGCACTAGGGAAGACCATTGAAGAACTCCAAATACGGGTAAAACCTTATGCAATAATGAAAACAAGCCCAGTTAATCTGCTTATAGTCTCTTCTGCATGTCCTTAAACTTTTTAGGCTCTTGATAGCAAGTGGGCAGGAAAAAGAGTACTGCTTAATCCAAGTCTTGACCAGCTGCTGCTGTTTCTGTAGACCTTCAAGATGTAATGTATAGTCAATAAAGCTTTGCTTAACTGGTGTGCCCCATGGTTGTGGATTTGAGTGGTGGCATTGGATGGGAAATGGAAGAGGAGATGAGGGTTACTTAAGTGTAGAAATGAGGCTGATTTATATTTAAAAAAGGAATTTCATGATTTATAACAGTCCCAATGAGAAGTATAACACGTGGTTGTCAATGGCAGCTCAGATCCCAACACACTGCAGAAGGCTGTTATATAAATACTTTAGGAGAAAGAATCAAACAAAAATTTGGCATTTAATTTTATATTGAATTGAAGAAAATGCTGTCTTTGGGTTTTTTTTAAATAGATCTCAGAAATGACAGAAGAAATGAAAATCATCACATCAGAGAGAGATCAGCTGGCTGAGGAGAAATCAGGAAGTAATATCTGTAGAGAAAGTGATCAGCTTCAGCTGCAAAAGGAACAAATAATATTCCTTACACAAGAGAACCATTCATTGCAGGAGAAGCTGGACAGTTTACTTTTGAAAAAAGAGGAGCTTGGGGAAGGAACTTCGGTAATTATGCTAAATCTGTAATGGGAAGCTTGCTTACTTAAACTTTTGCTTCAGTGAAATGTTTGCAAAACATGGTACAGAAAAGAATCGTGGTAATTGACTGCACCTTAAAAATCCAAGTTTATTATGGATTACTTGTGATCTGATTATTGTACATAAACAACACGTCAAAGGTATCACATGAGTTTTTCCTAAAGCTGCATCCTGAATGTGTTTATTTGAATCTCTTACAAAATAGATACCACAGATTCAAGGACAATCTATGGAGCAAGAGTTATTTCTTCTGAGAGAAGAGCTGAACCAGGCACAACGGAGATTGCATGAAATGGAGGAAGCCAAGGCCAGTGAATATCAAGGGGAATCTGTAAAAATGGAGAGAGCAGATGTTACTCCAAAACCACATGACTCCCAGGAAGTCAGCACCCAGACAGAAAGAGATGATGATGATGAGGAGGATTTTAAAATGCAACTGGAAAATCTCCAGAATGAGAAAGACCAGCTTAAAGAAACTCTACAGGAGACAATTAGCAAGGTAATAAAAGTAGTTCTCCTCCCATAGGAGAACAGCTTTAGTAGACTGCTTAGCTTTTGCAAGTGTTGTTCAGGTGTTAATGTACTTTAATTGTGTCCAAAGAACTCTGAGATGCAGGAAGAGTTGAGATGTACTCATGAATCTCTTGGACAACTTCAGGAGAAGATTGTGGAGCTGAAAGGAAATATTTCAGAGAAGGAAAATCAGCTTTTGAAGGCACAAGGGGCATTGAAAGAAAAAACTGATGAACTGCAGCAGAAGGTCAGAAGCAGTTTTGTCAAGAAAATTACAAGTTCTGCTGGGTTTGGCAGCCCGTGTCTACTGCATACTTCCTTTTCTAGGGCTCATACATCTGAAAAGGAAACCCATTTTTTATAACTAAATATGTCTTGGTGATGAATGACTGAATATTATTTGGAGCACATAATGCACTTTAACCTCTCTCCAATTTCCTAGTCTTAAATTTTATAATTCTAATAATGTAAAATGGCTATCTAATTCTGGAGATCTTTGAGCAACTTTAGGAGAGTGTAAATCATTCTTTAATTTGTTTCACTATTATGAATTTGTTCCTTAAGTTCTTGTTTTCATGTCTGAATACACTGTGGATTGTAGGCTTCATTTTTAACACTCAGTAATGTCAACTGTGGATACAGCAACTGAGGCATTTTTCTGGATTTAGAATGTCTTGCATGTTTTTCCACATTTTACTTTTGCCTTCCACTGAGTCAGAAACACTGACGTTTGATTGGCTTTTCAGGAAAATTTTGTCTTTTTTGGCTTACTACAGCAGTAAACTTTCCTTAAAACAATCCATTTATAACAACCATAGGTACTGACAGTGCTTCTGGATGATGATGCAACAACACTCTTCAATCCAAACCTCATTCCTGGGTTCACAAGAACATTTAGGAGCTTATTGTGTTACTCGTATTTTCTCTAAGGCATCAAATTAGTTTTGGCCTTGCAGGAAGTGATTATAAATACCAGTACTGGTTTGGATTTGTTCTTTCCAGCTCACTGATGTCACTGAAAACCTGACTCGTGTCTCAGCTGAGTATGGCAACCTCCTGGCAGAAAAGCAACAAACTGAAAAGGCAATGAGTGAGCAAGTGTGTCAGCAGCTTGAGAGCATCACTTTACTTAACCAGGAGAAGGATGAGCTTCAGCAAATGGTAGAGACTTATAAAGAAAGGGAAGAACACTTGTTAAAGGTTCAGAGGCAGGCAGAGATTTTGAAGGACAGCCTAACGAGCAAGGTGAGGGGTGTTGGTGTTTAGTCTCTATTATGTATTCTGACATTTTGTCACGAGTGTGTTAAATTCTTTCTCCATATCAATCCTATTTAATTTTTAACTCTCAGGGTGTCATTTTTGTGTTTGGCAAGCAAGCGTGAACATGGGCAAAGGATTTTGTCTAAGTTGCTTTACTGTCTTTTAGTAATATCACTGTTTTGTGGTCTCCGCCTTGTAATCCATTGGATTGGTCCAGCTTTGGAATGAGTGTGAATTTATCTGATGAGTGCATATTTAGTACAATATTCAGGTCTTGAACATGTCTTCCAACTTTTATAACAGCACTTTTTAGACAGCATGGGCTTACCTGGGTTTTTTATCTTTGGTGCTTTGCATGCTCTCGAAGGTGCAAGAGGCATTGAAAGAAAAAACTGATGAACTGCAGCAGAAGGTCAGAAGCAGTTTTGTCAAGAAAATTAAAAACAAGTTCTGCTGGGTTTGGCTGCCCGTGTCTACTGCAAACATCCATTCCTAGGGGTCTAGTACATCTAATAAAGAAACCCATTATATTTATGTGTGGGTTCTAAATGGCTGACCATTATTTAAAATCAACAATGCACTTTAATTTCTCTGTATTTTCCCAGTCTTAAATTTTATGCATTTTAATAATGTAAAATGGGTATATAATTCTGAAGATCCTTGAGCAACTTTGGGAGAGCTTAACTCATTCTTTGTTTCACTATTATGAATTTGTTCTCTACTCCTTGTTTTCATGTCTCCATACACTGTGGATTGTAGGCTTCATTTTTAACACTCAGTAATGTCTCCTATCAACTGTGGTTGTGGCAACTGAGGCACTTCTATGGACGTTGAATTTTTTACGTGTTTTTCCACATTTTACTTTTGCTTTCCAGTGAGCCAGAAGCGCTGACGTTCGATTGGCTTTTCAGCAAAATTTTGCCTTTTTGGCTTACTACGGCAGTAAAACTTTCCTTAAAACAATCCATTTATAACAACCATAGGTACTGACAGTGCTTCTGGACAATGATGCAACAACACTCTTCAATCCAAACCTCATTGCTGGGTTCACAAGAGCATTTAGGAACTTATCATTCGTTATGGTTGTATTTTCTCTAAGGCATCAAATTAGTTTTGGCCTTGCAGGAAGTGATTATAAATACCAATACTGGTTTGGATTTGTTCTTTCCAGCTCACTGAAGTCACTGAAAACCTGACTCGTGTCTCAGCTGAGTATGGCAACCTCCTGGCAGAAAAGCAACAAACTGAAAAGGCAATGAGTGAGCAAGTGTGTCAGCAGCTTGAGAGCATCACTTTACTTAACCAGGAGAAGGATGAGCTTCAGCAAATGGTAGAGACTTATAAAGAAAGGGAAGAACACTTGCTAAAGGTTCAGAGGCAGGCAGAGATTTTGAAGGACAGCCTAACGAGCAAGGTGAGGAGTGTTGGTGTTTAGTCACTATTATGTATTCTGTCACCGGTGTGCCAAACCCTTTCTCCATATATATCCTATTTAATTTTTAACTCTCGGAGCATCATTTTTATGGTTTGCCAACAAACATATACATAGCCAAAGAATTTTGTCTATGTTTGGATACTGATATTTAGTAATGATATTGTCTAGTGGTCTCCACCTTGCAACCCATTGGATTGTTCCAGTTTTGGAATGAATGTGAGTTTACCATATGTATGCATTTTTAATTAGTACTTGTACATGTCTTCCAACTTTTAAAAGGCACTCTGTAGACAGCATGGACTTAAATAAATTTTGAATCCTTGGTGCTTCTCACACTCTGAATAACATGTTTGCTTTGGAAGATTTTCTGCTTTGGTTATAGTGGTTTGATGTTAAGAACACTGTAGGAGAGTGGATGAAACAAAAATTTGGTATTTAATTTTATATTGGATTGAAGAAAATGCTGTCTTTGGGTTTTTTTTAAATAGATCTCAGAAATGACAGAAGAAATGAAAATCATCACATCAGAGAGAGATCAGCTGGCTGAGGAGAAATCAGGAAGTAATATCTGTAGAGAAAGTGATCAGCTTCAGCTGCAAAAGGAACAAATAATATTCCTTACACAAGAGAACCATTCATTGCAGGAGAAGCTGGACAGTTTACTTTTGAAAAAAGAGGAGCTTGGGGAAGGAACTTCGGTAATTATGCTAAATCTGTAATGGGAAGCTTGCTTACTTAAACTTTTTCTTCATTGAAAAAAAATTGCAAAAGACTGCAGTAATGTTGTGTTACTTTACTGCAGACCATTAAACAGCAGATTTATTGTTTACTTGATATATAATGCCTCCATTTATTTACCTATGGACATCTAGTACCATGATGTGACAAATGTTTTTCTGTAAGTAAAATATTGATACTGGATAATGATGTTCTACATTGATCTGCACATGGATGTGGTTGTAATAATCAAGTAATCTGAAGCTATAAATGCTCATCTGGAAAGGGTCATTATGCTTTTTTTACAGTCTGTGTAGAACTGACTTCTTTCCTTTTTCAGTGGATGGGACATAGCACTCAACACTTGATATAACTGCATGTGCTGACTGTACTTCTGTGTGTGGGTGGATATATATATATATATTTATATATATATACATATATAATGTTAACCTATAAGTAAAATAATCTCTATGCATTTATTTTAATATTTAAGATGCCATGGACAAAATTCAAGTAAATAGTTTTCTGGGCCTAGATAGCACTTTATACTGCTGAGACAAGAAAAAGAGATAAGGTCTCTAGTTTTGAGATGGGAGAGGTTTGCTATGGAGCTTATTTGTTGTTGCTATTCCTCACTATGCTAAAACTAAGACAGTGAAATTTCTGATAACTTCTAAAATAAGTTCTTGCTTCAAGTTTTATTTTCACATGTCTCTTATTTCACGAAACTTAAATTGAATAAGGAATTTGATCAAATTTTAATACTCTAAAAGAGTACCAATCTGTCTAAAGCAGTTCTGCTGTCTGTTGTACATAATCATCCTGTCTGTGGTGTCAGATGAGTTTTTCCTAAAGCTGCATCCTGAATGTGTTTATTTGAATCTCTTACAAAATAGATACCACAGATTCAAGGACAATCTATGGAGCAAGAGTTATTTCTTCTGAGAGAAGAGCTGAACCAGGCACAACGGAGATTGCATGAAATGGAGGAAGCCAAGGCCAGTGAATATCAAGGGGAATCTGTAAAAATGGAGAGAGCAGATGTTACTCCAAAACCACATGACTCCCAGGAAGTCAGCACCCAGACAGAAAGAGATGATGATGATGAGGAGGATTTTAAAATGCAACTGGAAAATCTCCAGAATGAGAAAGACCAGCTTAAAGAAACTCTACAGGAGACAATTAGCAAGGTAATAAAAGTAGTTCTCCTCCCATAGGAGAACAGCTTTAGTAGACTGCTTAGCTTTTGCAAGTGTTGTTCAGGTGTTAATGTACTTTAATTGTGTCCAAAGAACTCTGAGATGCGGGAAGAGTTGAGATGTACTCATGAATCCCTTGGACAACTTCAGGAGAAGATTGTGGAGCTGAAAGGAAATATTTCAGAGAAAGAAAATCAGCTTTTGAAGGCACAAGGGGCATTGAAAGAAAAAACTGATGAACTGCAGCAGAAGGTCAGAAGCAGTTTTGTCAAGAAAATTACAAGTTCTGCTGGGTTTGGCAGCTCATGTCTACTGCATACTTCCTTTTCTAGGGCTCATACATCTGATAAGGAAACCCATTTTTTATAACTAAATATGTCTTGGTGCTGAATGACTGAATATTATTTGGAGCACATAATGCACTTTAACTTCTCTCCAAATTCCCAGTAATAATTTTATTCAATCCAATAATGTAATTCAGAAGATCCTTGAGGAACTTCACGAGAGAATAACTCATTCTTTAACTTAGTACACTATTATGAATTTGTTCCTTAAGTTCTTGTTTTCATGTCTGAATACACTGTGGATTGTAGGCTTCATTTTTAACACTCAGTAATGTCAACTGTGGATACAGCAACTGAGGCATTTTTATGGATTTAGAATGTCTTGCACGTTTTTCCACATTTTACTTTTGCCTTCCACTGAGTCAGATACACTGATGTTTGATTGGCTTTTCAGCAAAATTTTGTCTTTTTTGGCTTACTACAGCAGTAAACTTTCCTTAAAACAATCCATTTATAACAACCATAGGTACTGACAGTGCTTCTGGATGATGATGCAACAACACTCTTCAATCCAAACCTCATTGCTGGGTTCACAAGAACATTTAGGAACTTATCATTCATTATGGTTGTATTTTCTCTAAGGCATCAATTTATTTTTGGCCTTGCAGGTAGTGATTATAAATACCAATACTGGTTTGGATTTGTTCTTTCCAGCTCACTGAAGTCACTGAAAACCTGACTCGTGTCTCAGCTGAGTATGGCAACCTCCTGGCAGAAAAGCAACAAACTGAAAAGGCAATGAGTGAGCAAGTGTGTCAGCAGCTTGAGAGCATCACTTTACTTAACCAGGAGAAGGATGAGCTTCAGCAAATGGTAGAGACTTATAAAGAAAGGGAAGAACACTTGCTAAAGGTTCAGAGGCAGGCAGAGATTTTGAAGGACAGCCTAACGAGCAAGGTGAGGGGTGTTGGTGTTTAGTCTCTATTATGTATTCTGACGTTTTGTCACGGGTGTGCCAAATTCTTTCTCCATATCAATCCTATTTAATTTTTAACTCTCAGGGTGTCATTTTTGTGCTTGGCAAGCAAGTGTGAACATGGGCAAAGGATTTTGTCTAAGTTGCTTTACTGGCATTTAGTAATATCACTGTCTATTGGTCTCCTTGTAACCCATTGAATGGTTCCAGCTTTGGAATGAGTGTGAATTTATCTGATGAGTGCATATTTAATACAATATTCAGGTCTTGAACATGTCTTCCAACTTTTATAACAGCGCTTTTTAGACAGCATGGGCTTACCTGGGTTTTTTATCTTTGGTGCTTTGCATGCTCTCGAAGGTGCAAGAGGCATTGAAAGAAAAAACTGATGAACTGCAGCAGAAGGTCAGAAGCAGTTTTGTCAAGAAAATTACAAGTTCTGCTGGGTTTGGCTGCCCGTGTCTACTGCAGACATCCATTCCTAGGGGTCTAATACATCTAATAAGGAAACCCGTTATTTATAACTAAATATGTGTGGGTTCTAAATGGCTGACCATTATTTAAAATCAACAATGCACTTTAATTTCTCTCTATTTTCCCAGTCTTAAATTTTATGCATTCTAATAATGTAAATTGACTCTCTAATTCTGAAGATCTTTGGGCAATTTTGTGAAGCTTAACTCATTCTTTAATTTGTTTCACTATTATGAATTTGTTCTCTACTCCTTGTTTTCATTTCTGAAGACACTGGATTGTAGGCTTCATTTTAGCATATTGTGATGTCTCATACGGATACAACAACAGGGTCATTTTTATGGACGTAGAATGTCTTGTATTTTTCCATTTTACTTTTGACTTCCACTGAGCCAGAAGCACTGACATTTGATGAGCTTTTCAGCAAAATTTTGTCTTTGGCCTTCCCCCAAAGTTTTACTGCCATAGTGTCTTCCTTAAAACAATCCATTTATAACAACCGTCGGTACTGACAGTGCTTCCGGATGATGATGCAACAACACTCTTCAATCCAAACCTCATTGCCGGGTTCACAAGAGCATTTAGGAACTTATCATTCGTTATGGTTGTATTTTCTCTGAGGCATCAATTTAGTTTTGGCCTTGCAGGAAGTGACTATAAATACCAATACTGGTTTGGATTTGTTCTTTCCAGCTCACTGAAGTCACTGAAAACCTGACTCGTGTCTCAGCTGAGTATGGCAACCTCCTGGCAGAAAAGCAGCAAACTGAAAAGGCAATGAGTGAGCAAGTGTGTCAGCAGCTTGAGAGCATCACTTTACTTAACCAGGAGAAGGATGAGCTTCAGCAAATGGTAGAGACTTATAAAGAAAGGGAAGAACACTTGCTAAAGGTTCAGAGGCAGGCAGAGATTTTGAAGGACAGCCTAACGAGCAAGGTGAGGAGTGTTGGTGTTTAGTCACTTTTATGTATTCTGATGTTTTCTTACGGATATGCTAAACTTTTTTATGAACTTGTTGATTTTTAATTCTCAGAGCATCATTTTTATGGTTTGCAAACAAACATGAACATAGCCAAAAAATTTTGTCTGAGTTTGGATTCTGATATTTAGTAATGATATTGTCTAGTGGTCTCCACCTTGTAACCCATTGGATTGTTCCAGTTTTGGAATGAATGTGAGTTTGCCATATGTATGCGTTTTTAATTAGTACTTGTACATGTCTTCCAACTTTTAAAAGGCACTCTGTAGACAGCATGGACTTAACTGGTTTTGAATCCTTGGTTCTTTGCACACTTTCTGAATGCCAGACTATGTTTGAAGGTCTTGCATTTAGTTCTTGTCAACTCATTCTTTTCATAGTGTTTGCTTTTGAGCTTTTCACCTGTCAAAATTTTTGCTTTTTAGATCAAAATGTGTATTTGAGGTTTGCTTCAGTTTAACAAATCTTACTTTTCAGTAGAGGAAATACAAGTGCATTGTCCATTTTTAATGATCATCTTCTATTTTAATTTTGTTGTGATGTAGGTATAGGTTGATTGCCTTTTCCTTTGATTCCTCTTGTTTTACAGGAGACCAAAGTTGATGTAGAGTTTTCTGGGTGTCACGCTATTCCTCTTCCTTGTAAATTTTTTTCAATGTTTTTAGAACACTAAAATTATTTTTAAACTTTTCTTTCTACTGGTGTGATTATAGTAATTAAAAATTGTGATTTTTGGATTTGACTACTTCATAGGATGCATAAAGACGGCAACCACCAAATTGTGATTTGTTTTTCTCCACTATTCACTGTAGATTCAGCAATTAACTGAGACCCTAAATAGTGTAGCATGTGAGAAGGACGAGTTATTAGCTGAAAGAACTAGTCACTCTTTACAACTTAAAGAACAAATCTCATCAGTTAATCATGAAAAAGATGAGCTAGAAAAACTTCTTCGGGATGTCAGGTCTGAGCGGGACCAGCTCAAGACAGAATTGCAAAGAAATTCTGAGATGGTGAGTGTTGCAATTAGCATACCTGAGTGACTCGTAACTTCCGGTCTTGACTGCTACTTAAATAAGTGTGTTTTTATTTTAGTGTGTTGAAACCAAGGCAAAACTGGAAGATGCTTTAGAACAACTGAAGCAGAGAAACCTGAACAATATTCAGGTAGACCCAGTGGATATTGCAAAGGAGGTGGCTGATGACAACTTGAAAGAAAAAACCTTGAAAATTAAGGTAAGCTTATTTTTCTGTTTGTTGTAAGGATGCACATAGGTACTTAATGACACTCACCATGAAGCATAAGCCTTTTGTGCATTATGTATAAAGTGGTTTGGTTTGCATATCTTACTAAGATGCTCTATACCATGGGATCAGTTGATTTGCTGTTATTGTTCAGTGATTGCACATCAATTTAATGTTCACAGAATATCTCACTTACTTTCATTACTGTGCAGCCACCCCAATGAAAATATCTAGTCATGTAGGATCATAGAATCACTTAGGTTGGAAAAGACCTCTTAGATTATACATTTCAACCCTTAAACCAGCACTGCCATGATCACTGCTAAACTGTGTCCCTAAGTGCCAGATGTACACATCTTTGAAGTAACTCCAGGGAGGGTGCTTCCACCACTTTCCTGGGCAGCCTGTTCCAGTACTTGACAGCCTTTTCAACTGAGAATTTTTTCTTTATAATCAGTCTAAACCTCCCTTAGTGCAATTTAGCACATGTTACTGGACAGCAGAGGTCAGCCCCCACCTGGCTACGCCCTCCTGTCAGGCAGTTGTAGAGTGGTAAGGTCTTCTTGCAGTCTTCTTTTCTCCAGGCAAAAACACCCCCAATTCCCTCACACACTCCTCACAGGACTTGTGCTCCAGACTCTTCCCTAGCTCCATTGCCCTTCTCTGGACACTCCCCAGCACCACAATGATGTTCCAGTAGTGAGGGGCCCAGAACTAAACAGAGGATTTAAGGTGTGGCCTTGCTAGTGCCGATCCCTTTCCTAGTCCTGCTGGCCACACTACTGATGACACAATCCAGGATGACCTTGGCCAGTGGGGCACATGCTGGCTCATGTTCTGCCAGCTGTTGACCAGTGCCCCCGAGGTCCTTTCCTGCTGGGAAGCTTTCCAGACACTATTCCCACAGCATGTAGGACTGCATGGGGGCGTGTTGTGATTTGGCAGTTCCCTTTGTTGAACCTCAAACAGAAGCACTTTGCCATTTTGGTTTTGTAAAATCCCCCACCAAATCCTCCCTTCCATTATTCCCCATCAAATACTAAATTGATGTAAATAAAATAATTTCATTAAAGTGCTTCTGCCATCAAATGAGGAATTCCTCAGACCTTTTGAGTATATTTTCACAGATATGAGAAGTACTAGTAACCTGCCAAAAGCCAAAATAAACCAGGATTTATGAATGTGTATTGTTGCATATAGGTAAAGCCTTATAAAATAAGGGCCTTGTTAACCTTTTAAAATCGTGGCTCAGGCCTGCTACTTTGGCTAAGTAGCAGGGAACTATGGGAGAGTGACCCAGCTGGAATAGGGGTACAGTGGGGTACAGAGACGTGAGACACGTGCTGTGTGACTGCCATGTGTCCCCATCGTGGTGTATGGTGGTTGGTTGACTTGGGCTTGTTGTGCCTTAAAGCTGTGAAACTGATAACTGGCTAACTGCTTAAAAAGGCCTGGGTTTTGCAGTAAAGGGCTCTCCTTTGCACTGCCTGGGGACTCTTGCTCTACATTGTCACATCTGGCACCCAAACAAAAAGAAATAAAATTACAATGAAAAAGTAAACTACAACCAACAACAAAGCCCTACAAAACCCAAAGTACTAAATTACAATGAAGAAATAAACTGCAATTCAACAAAAGAAGTCCTTACAACCTTTAAACTACAAAGAGCAGAGTTTAAACTCTACTACAGTAACATAGAACTTTATTTAAGAACCACAAATCAATGGAAAACAAAATACCAGCACAGCTTATAAAGTTAAATCATAATGGAGTTAACATCAGCTGACCCCTTTTAAGAGCACTCGCCCCTTTTGACTTCTGTAGTATATAGGATCTTGTCTGCCTCTTCCCAATGTTCCAGTGTTTTTACTGTGAGGTGAAGAGTTAAGAAAACTGGTGAATCTTTATTCTTTCAAGTAAGAAGCAATGATGGAGAGAGTATGTCAGGGGAGTTTTATACTTATTTTAAAATGTGTAACATAGACTATTAAAGATGATTCTGGAGTTGCAGTTTACTGGGTTTTCAAGCCTGTAGTGCTACTGAGCCTGCTCACTGCTTGTTCACAGCTTCCTTTTCATGGCATAGTGCTAGGACCCACTTCATGAGCCCTTTCCTTCAAGAAAGAAGAAGCAGATAAACCTGGGAGTCCATCCTGACAGAAGACCAGCTGGAAAACTTGCTAATAGGGATTTTTTTTCCCTGCCTGATTTACAAGTCTCGATGTGGCCAGGCAATCTAAACCACAAAGAGAATTTGAGCTTGTGAAATTACTTGCTGGAAAACTGAGAAATTATCTGGGTTTGTGCCTGGATTTGTTTTTTTCTTATCCCTGTGGCAAGTCAAAACTGAAGCCTTAATCATAACTTTTCCTGTTGTAAAACTAGTACATACCGTAGGGGTTAGTCCTGAAGTCAGGTAATTTACTTTATGTTTCTGTTTATAGCTAATCACACTTTTCCTTATTATGAACAAATTCATTTATTTCTCTTGCATTTAGGAGCTTCTTGAGAAATTCCCAAATATGGGGAAGAGATATGAATGTCTCTCTACAGTGTCTCTTAAGCTAAAGAGTGAACTGAACAGTCAGAAAGCACTGATAGCTGTGATACTGCCTCAGCTTACACTGGAGCACAGTAAACAAGTCAAAACACTTCAAACTAAAAATGAGGAAATGAATACTCGTCTCCAGAAGTTATTGACCAAATTGAAGGTACCAACTTATAATGCTGAATATGTGGATGCTTCATATCACTTGGATTTGGGTTTAGGTTTTTTTAAATAAGCTCTCAATGGTAACAGCTAGGATTTTACTCTAGCTTGGGTTTGGAGAATCCATACATTGGAGAAAATAAGTTGATAGTAGTTGCTGTACAATCTTAGAAAACTGCAACTACTTAGTTATGTAAATCAAACTTAGTTTTTAACTGTAGTTCAGCTGTTTTGCACAGGATTATTTAATTAATGTTATTCCATTTTAATTGGAAAATGGAATTTCCTTTCTGTACTCTATAAATCAAATAATAGATTACTTTCTCTGTGGGGGAAAGAGACATGCAAGATGGCTTGGAGATGCATGCTTACTCTGCTAAACTATCCAGGTAGTTTGATTTGACAGCCTTGAAGATCTTTCCCAGTTTGGAATCAGTTTCTCCTCTGGACTAAAATTATTAGCAAAAAGGTTAAGAGTAGTTGGGAAAGAATTCCTGTTAACATATGCAGAAGTACAGTATATGACAGAGTTTTTTCTGTTTCTTTATTTACCATGAAATATTAAGGGCTGGGGTTTTTTCTGGGTTTCAACATGGAAACATGCACAGGCCTGGAGAGAGAGGGTGAGGTTCTTGAGAGTCAGTGATGTCTACAGCTACCCATTAACTTGCAAGCTGACTAATATTCCAAAGAGCCTCATTTTATAACTTAACCCAGCCATTTTAGGTTCAATTTTTTTCCATAGATGGCTTTTAACTTTCATGGTTAAAGATGCTTAAGATTTAACTAGTGAGCTCTGCTAGAATAAAGTTTTGAATCAGCACAGCAATATTATAATTTGCACCTTTCACAACTCCAAGAGAAAATAAATATAACAAAGAACACTTTGTTTTTCAAAGTTTAGATTTGTTGAAGGCTGTCTAGAGCCTTTTAGACTTCTTGGCTTTTTTTGGAGTCTACAAAAAATAGTGTAGTGGAAAAGTGCTGTCTCAGATAAAAGTTTTACATGCCATTACTATAATGCACATGTGAACTTGATTTTCTTGGTTATGTGTTAGTTATCCTGGGCATTTAGAGGTTCAGAGAGTAAAAGGATTGAATTATAAAATACTGTATTTTGGGTGGATGCAGGGTACCAGTTTAAAACAGGCTCATTAATACATTCTGTGCTTCTGCAACAGCTTCTGTTCAGCTCTGTTTGCACAAAGAGAAGAGAGTACCACACTACTGTTCACAAGTATGAAATTGAGTTGTTTGAGGAAAAGAGAAGACAAGATGACCTACAATCCCAGATTCAATATCTCAGGAAGATGAATACAAAGCAGAATGAAGTATCATCTCAAGAGTTAAACAGCAGTGAAGAGCTGCAGAGTTTGCACTTGGATGTAGAGGTAATATTTGGTAAAAAAAATAGACATAAAAACCCAAAACTCCAAGGCATGGGTTCATGTGGTGGTGGGAATCTAATGGCAGTGGATTTATCTGTTAAAACTTTTCTAAAGAGGGGGTGAAGGAGTAGAGTTATTTTTTTATGCTGCTAGTCCTATAATAAGAGGATTTTGCTTCGTAAAGCAGCTGAAAATAAAATTAAAAGGTTAGAAAATAGTGGGAATGTTATTTACTAATTTGCCCTTTCCAATACATACTATCCAGTACCAAGATGACCTGTTCTTTAGGAATGTAGGTTTTCTTGCTTTCCCAATAAGGTGTAATTTTGAATCTTAACAAAACTCCTTTTATATGACAATTAGATGCTAAAATGGATTTCCTGCTATACTGATAGCTGAGAGGACAGAAGGTGTATTTAGACATATGATAATCAAACCAGTACTGAAATTTTAATTCCCTTTTTTTTCTTTATAAGAGCATTCTCAAAGATGTATCAGAAATGGAAAATGAACTTCTCTGCATAGAAGCAGAGTTACAGCAGGAAGAAAGTGCTAGAAAAGAAACAATACAGTTCTGGGAAGCTTGTTCAGGAACTCACTGGGATGCAGAGGAACTGAAAGAAGAACTAAAGAAAGATAATGAAAGACTCTTGCAAGTCTTTAAATTCTGGACTCCTAAAGTAAAGGTATAATTAAATGTTCTGGAATCAGAAATATATTTTGTGTAAACACTCTGTGAATGCCTATGATTGAAAAAAACACTGAAATGGCTCTTAAATGATCATTCATTTATTATCAGCACTTAATTATACTTTAACTGTAAGATGTAGGAATACTTAAAAGATTTTTAAAGTTTTTTATAAAGTGAAAAACTTGCTTTCTAGAAGACTTTCTAGGTAATAAATGTGAGGGGGTGTGGGGTTGTTTATTTGGGGTTTTGTTAATCTGAATTCTGGTAAATGTTGCTTTTCTTGCCAAACTTTATCAAAAGTACTATAGCCATATTTGAAACTCAGTTAAATTTATATTTACACTCCTTTCTTTCTTATGCTTACTGCTTTCCTCTTTTGGAAACCTGACCAGCATTTTTCAGAGTTTAGTGCATCATGAACAGAATTTCACAATATTTCATCTTTCTGATTAAATATTAAGTTTAGCCTATTTTAAAAAGTTTCTTCTGTAGAGTCAATAGTGAATCTTGATATTTTTGGGATTTTGCAGTGTTGGCAAGGTTTTTGGAAGAATTCCCTGACCCTAATATTAACAAGCAAACAAAAATCTAGTAAACATTGTCATTTCCTGACAATTGTGATGTTTTTATTTATCTGACATGTTAAACATGTGGGTTTCTAGAACAGTCCAATGTGTAAGTTTGATTTCCTTTAGTCAGTGTATATATTCTAGTTAGAAAAATCAGTGAATAATTATGGTTTTCTGTGGCTGACTTTAAAGAAGTCTTCCCAATATAGTTCCTTTTGTTTCTCTAATATTAGACGCTGAGTTAATGCAAAAATACTGGTGAACCTGCAATACACTGTCATCTTCTCTTGTGTCCCTTCCTGCCTCCCTCTCTTGAAACTGTTCTTTTGAGTGATAATGTTACCATTTGACAGCAAGCATTGTCAAATAGGGCACCGGAACAAGAATGTGAAAATAATACAGGCTAAGGTACTTCCTGTTTCTTCACTTGACATATTTCTAGCAGATTAAAAAATTATTTAAAATTATGGTGTCTGATGCTTCTGATTTTCAGATACTCCTTGAACTTTCTTCAGAGCTGGATGCCAGAACTGCTAATTACAGTAAAAATGCTGATGCTGAATTAAAAGAGAGAAAAGAGAAAAATGAAGAGTTGCTTCAGGATCTAAACACTCTAAAAGAAAAACTGGCCCCTGGTGGCTCTTCCACTCTGGCATTAGAAGAAGAAAATTATAGGCTTCATAATAAATTAAAGACTGCAGAACAAGATAAAAAGGTACCAATATTTGCCCCTAAGAACTTCTTTGATGCTTGCTTTCTAAGGGAGAGTACTCCAAACTGAAAATAAGTATTGATGGCAACTGTAAATCTATGCCACCACAATACAAATAGAGTACACCTTATTTTAGTAGGTCTTTTATTTCCAAAGTGGAATTTTGAGCTCTTGCTTGTAACATGATTATTTTAATAGCCTGATTTCTGTACATAAATAGGTTTTCAGTTTAGAAATTATATGAAAGCCTTATTTGCTTTTGAAGTGTTGACTTTAATAGGGTGATAGTCTTGATGCTTCCTGTGAGTATATGGTATTCACTATGTCAGATATGAAGCTGGAGAAGAATTCTCTATTTAATCACAGGAATTCAGAACTCATTTCTTTCTCTTTTTTTATGCCACAGTTACCCTTCTCCAAAGCACTTTTTTCTTTTCTTAGACATGAGTGTTCTAGACTATTAAAAGATGACACAAAACAGTTACCTGGACATAAATAGTTGCTATAGAGCCTGTAGTGTTGGGTTTTTTTGTGTTTGGTTTGGGTTTTTGCTAGTTTTTCCTAAGAATATGACCATTTGCTGTTACTGTCTTTTAACATAACTGCTTATAATTGAGTGATTGATGTATCTCAATAGGCTATGGAAGTGAAAATTCAGAAGTTAGAAAATGTAATATATGAAGTAGGAGAAAGTGTCAAAGAGAAAGAGGACATGATAAGCAAGCTACAAGCTCAGATAAGAATAAGAACAGAGACAAGTGAGCTCACTCAACTGCAAGCCAAACTGAATGAGATGGATAATTGCCTCAGGACTGCCTTAACAGAGAAGCAGAGTCTTCAGGTATGAGCAAAATACTTCACTCTTCTTTCTCTGATGAAAGACACAAAGCATGCTTGACAATAGTTACAGGTGAAACTTAGCTCTCCATAGTCAATGTATTTGCTTTGTATGGCATTCCTTGAGTAAATTCCACTTGCCTGTTTAGCAAGCAGTTCTGCATTCTACCAGTGCAACCTTCAGTGGCAACATTTTGAATCCATATTATGATACTAGAAACTTATCACTTGTATGCGATGCCTTTCTGAAACACTTCAAACTATTTAACACTTTTAAACTGAAGCATGAACTATTTACTCAATGTGATATAGTTGCATGCTAATTTAAAATTCCCAGATATATATCTGCTCAGAAGTCAGCAAAACTTGCTCAAATGTGGTTGGCATGTAATACACCAGAGTAGGATATTAACCGCTTCTATAGTGCTGGTTGGTAATGTGAGCCACCTTTGTGAAAAATAACTTCCTGCTCCTGGTCTTCTGCAAAATCTAGCAGATCATAGTAAAGATACAAGGTAAACAACCCTTAAGTTCATCGCTAAGTAAAAAGCCCTTATTTGTACTAAACATTTTATTTTCAGGCAAAATTAGATAAAGGTGCTGAGCTGTACAAAGAAGAAATTGACCACCTAAAAACACAATTGGTAAAATGTGATCTGGAAAGAATGAAACAATCCAACTCCTTTGAAGTGAAGTAAGTTCAAATTTTATCTTCTTACAATTCTCAACTACTCCATTCTTAGTTTCTACTTTGCTCTTTTCCCACATAATAAGTAGTAAGTATTCAGCTTGAGGTGTTGTAAGTTTTTATGGTGGTTAGAGAAAGTAAAATCTATATGCATCTTGGGCTGCTTACAAAACTTCTCCCTATACACCCACCAAAATTTCTCAATCAACCGTGTTCAGCCAAAAATTAAATAACTGTTCTGAAAAGAAGGCAAGGGGAAAGCACTAACTGAAAGCATTCTCTATTTCATTTAGAGAGAAGGGGTACACCAAGAAGAATTAGTCCAACTTTTGGGTGCACTTTAAATAAAATCTGATAACCAGATTTATGTAGTTTTTCTTGTATAACATGAGTTTGTCTTGTATTTGATTGCTCATTGGAATTCAGCTGAAACTGTACCAACTATTAAACTGAGGTTTTCTGATTTTTTTTTCCCTTCCTGCTTCACACAGACTTGCTAATTATAAAGCCCTTGCAGAACACCGAGAACAACAGTTAACAAAGCTAAAAGAAGAACTGAGAAGAGCACACCAAGAGCAAGATGTTACTGGTAAATCCAAAATAAATAGAAGGGACTCTTTCACGTTAAACACTTGAGTTTTGAGGTTAAATGTTTGAAGACCAGATTGAGATGCAGGCCTTGCACTTAAAGGATATGAGGAGAACTGAGTGCATTGGAAGATGAAGTGGAAAGTAGATTACACCAGCTGCATATGAACTGCATTAGAATCACAGCAGTTGTGTTTTTCTCCAGCTACATTTGCCCTTGTGGAGGGATAAGCGGCAGTGGTGGTTACTCGTGTTGCCACTTTCTCCTTGACATATGAATATCTAGTTCTAATCAAAGCTATGACATACCTGGAACAATAAGTAGTTTGCCTTTAAATGGCCCAGTGAGGAATCTGTCATGTTTCTTAATATTTCCCTGGCAATGTGAATACTGGGAGGTGTATTTTGTGTAAAAAAGACTAACTGTTGTAATGGCACTTGTAACCCAGTGAGGTTTTACATATAAGACCACAAGAAGGATTACGCTAAAAAATTGGTTTGGTATTTGTTTGGTTTTAAGCACTCTCCGAATAAGCACACACAAATGTATAAATCTGTTTTCTAGTGCTGAAAGAAGCAGATCCTCAGCAATCTCCAATACCCCTTACTTGTGGTGGTGGCAGTGGTATTGTGCAGAGCACACAAATACTTGTTCTAAAATCTGAACAAGCTAAGCTACAGAGAGAGAACTTGCAGCTGAAGAAACAAAATGACCTTCTACTGAGGTAAGTGGACAGCTGACTAGCAGCATGTCAAATAATTTGTTGTATTTATGTATATCATTAGTGTTTGTTTCTGGGAGACTATGGAAGCAAGTAACCATGAATTTTGCATTTCACGTCACAAATTTTTATTTAAAGCTAGTGTTTTATGGCTCAAAAAGCTATAAAGGCCTTTTGAACTTTAAACTGCTTGCTTTCTCAAGAATCTTAAATGCTGGAAGATAGACTTGAGTTGTATGTTGGAAGGAATTTCAGCTTCAAAAAAATCTTCTGAAACCAAGATAGACAGCTATTGTACTGCCATGCCTGTCATATGTCATCTGAAAATACAGGAACTGTTGTTCAGGACTTTTTTCTTAAAGAAACTGCTTTAAATGCTTCTTAATTGAATGCTGGGGTTCTTTTCTTTGCAGTGATGAACTTCAGCTGAAAGAGGAACTCAGGAAATGGAAAGAAAGAGCACTAAAATGGAGAGAACGATCCTCAAGAGAAACTACTCAAGAGACAATACCAAGGTCTCCAAAGAAGGCAGTGTCCTATTTCTTTAAAGAGCAAATGCCTTCACCCTGCAAGGAAACTGTTTCTCAGGAAACAGTGACTCAGGACCTTCCAAAGCCTTTGCCTCTGACTTGTCCAACGAATTTCTTTGATAATTCCAATTTGGGTGTGCTAACAGGTGCGTAACTGTGGGAGTGTCCTATACTATTGGAAGATGCAAAATGTAAGGGATGGCCTGAGATCTTAAACTTGCATGATAATTTTTCCTGAATGGTCTGTCATATGACTGTTGAAAAGATGACAATCTGACCTGTGAAGCTTCTGTATGCTCTACAGAATTGAAATACCAAAATGAATCCTTCACCTGCTGAAGAATATACAAACTTTTTTTTTTCCTTTTCTGCAGTGGAAGTGTTGATGAGTGACTTTTAAAAGTGAGTCAGCAAAATATTGGTATTAGATAGCTGGTGCTCTAAAATGTTTTGCTTTTAAACTTTACATTGGTTTAGCACTGATTTCTGGTACAACTATATAAAGTTAACTGCTGGTTAACTTTTTTCTGAAGTTTTTTAACATGGTAGATTTTAGTCTTTGTTGCATGTGCTACTCTGCCTGGCTCCAGCTGCAATAATAGCCTGTTTTGATGAGAACTTCTGTTCCTCAGCCTCACTTCATATTTCTTATATCTGGCCTGCTGACTTTTAGTGACCTTCTGCCCTCATTTTCAGAAGGCCCCAGCAGACATGTTAAAAGAGTAGCCAGATTTTGAGGTATTAGTAGCAGACTTCCAGAAAGAACATGACTCATTGTTGGCTTTGTGATGGCCAATTTGGTAATAGCACAGTTTTCCTCACAACACAAAGCTCCTCAGAGGAAAGCTTTCATAGCTGATGTACAACACACTAATCAAGATTAAATCACTGTATTCCTGCTGCTTGTCTAACTGAGAAAAGCTTTAATGTTCTTATCTTCTGTACAGATACACAACCTCTGGGCACAGAGTCCACAGAAGAACATCTTAAGCACTTGTTCGGGACTTCAGACAGAGATAAAGCCCCTGATTGTAGCACACAGTAAAGATGCACAACCTGCTAATCTGCTGATGTTCTGCTTAGATGTTTGGATGCAGATTTTTTTGATGGCCAGGAGAAGCTAATGTATTTGAAGAAAAATATGGAAAAAAGGAATGGATCACAAACTAATCTACTGTGAAACTTCCCAGTCTCAAACTTTTCCTTCTGTCATTCCTAAAACAGCCCTTTTCTGGGGTGTTGATATTTATATCTTCAGAGTGCTGTTGACTTGTCAAGAAGTATTCTTTTTGTTTCTTAGCATGTGGTTTTTATACCATACTTTCTTTAGGCCAACAGAAACTGCATTTTCACCACAATTTCGACTTCTTTGGACACTACAACCGAAGCTACTGATCTTCTGTTTGTAGAGCACACAATCAAGGGTTCCTCTTAAACTCCTTAAAAGTTTCTGCAGCTCAGCTAATTATGGTACCGTAAGTAACTTTGAATTTTGCATCATTTTTCAATATATCTGTCTGAAGTTGTGTATTGGATTTTTTTTTAATAGTAAGCAATGGACTGCACCCTCTTCTGCTTCTCCCTTCTAGTGAAGGGAAAACAAACCAGATCATTGAGACAAGATGGACTCTTATTAACCTACTTATCTGTATTGTGAGACCTACATTTTGTATGTTTTATATGTTTTATTGACAATAAAATGTTAAGTGTTAAATATGTAAAAATGTTTTTGCTGTTCACTTGTGCTACGATCCAAGGATTCTGACTGCAACATTCAGTGCCTAAATGCTACCAAATTACTATCTCTTATATGGATTTCATCACTTCTATCATTATTATTCTTCTTGTCGCCATCCTTTATATAACCTTCTGCAGCCATTACTCATGCAGAAGCTTACTGTTGTCAGAGTTATATGTAATTCTTTGAGTTTATCAGAAAATGGTTGAAGTCTGAAACATAGATCCTCCTCACTTTCCTCTCCTCTGTGCCCTCTACTGCCAACTAAACAGGAGTTGGGCATTCAGAACATGCAATCAACTCCATAAAGGATGAAATCATCATGAGATGAGAAAGTCATACCTAAGGAAGATAGATACCGGTATCAAAAGCATCATCCTTATCTTATAGGAATAAATCTCTGTGATGTGAGGTCCTGTTTGGGTCACCCAAACTGACAAGCAAATGGCTACACTGACATGTTCCTGAGCATTCAGCAGTTACTGAAACTGGGGGAGTTGCACGAAGATTAGATACCTCATGGATGTACTTCTTTAGCAAAGAACCAACTTTCTATTTACTTTAAATGGTTGAAAACTGCCAGCTACTGGGCCTACTAAGAAGGTGCAAGGATTTATTTCAATCTCTTGCCTGGAATGTGTTTTGAGAAGCTTTTTAAAGGCATGATGAGCCAAAAATATACAAGGTATATTTTATATTATTTTATATAAAATAAATACCATTACAGAGTTGGTCACTGCAATGTCTTCTTTCCAACCACAGCCACAGGTATTTATTTTCTGACAGGAATAAATGCAAAGTGCTGGGGTGTCGGTGGTGGTTTTTTGTTTGTTTGTTTAGTTTGTGGGGTTTTTTGGTGGTTTTTTTTTTTTTTTTGAGGTTAGTTAGAAGTTTTCTGTGTTTGTTACTTTCTTTTATTTCCCACTATGATGAACAAGATTTCCTTTGGCTTACCAGCATTTTGGTGTTCTAATAAATAGACTGACTTATTTTCTTACAGAATTGGGAAAGAAGGCATGAATATATAGATCTGCCTCTTCTATATACAATTTCCATTGGATTTTTTTTGTTAATTATTGCTTGCTTGGAACAACTAAGTTCAGTGATTTTTTTATGGGGATTGAACTAAAAATAGCAGAGACTTACTGCAACAGGTCTGTGGCTGAATTTGGGTGGCAAAAGCTTAGGGGCAGAAGGATAAATTATTTTAGCATATTAAGTCATTACAGGTTTTGTTTACTGGTAAGCTGTTTTAAAAGGCCTTAAAAGCAATCATAGTTTAGCAGAAAGACAGGATAAACTGAAGTTTGTTTATGTGTGCCCCAGTTTATCCACAGAAGTAGCTTTTTTGAAAACTAACTGATGTTTAGGCAGGACACCAAATCCCTTAATAGTACTCTCAGGTAGCTTTAAGTCTGGTGTGGACTTCTAGCTAAAAAGGTTTGTTCTAGAATTTTTCAGTCTAATGGTATTAATTGTGCTTTAATATATGCATGTTAAACCACTAGAAACAAAAGATACGTTGGTAAATCACCAGTTTTAACAACAACAAAAAATAATCACGTAAGTTTTTGGAATTTGATAGTTTATATTACAAAAAGAAATTGCTTGGAAAAACATGTTTGTGGCCTTTTGGTGGGAATCCTACTGATCTCTTGAATTCCCATTGTAAAAGTCAGCTAATGCTGGTCATACTTCTGTATCCTTTCCTGTGCAGGAGAAAAATCACACTTTTTTAAAATCCTGAGTTCACTAGATGGCAGCATCTCAATATGTCAACAGGAAATTACGTTAGTCTAGAGAAATTTAGCAAATCCCAACAAGCACAGTAGAAAAAAAAAAAAAGCCCATAGAACTTCCTTTTGTACAAGGGTCGGTAAATATAACAAAGCTCTTTGAGATCTCTTGGTAAGTAACTATATTAATAGTTATTTGTAAATGCTTCATAGAATCAGTATGTTCATAAAACCTGATTGTTGGACTCAAAAATGTATTCATAATGCATTTTGCTTCCCACATGTTAAAGCAATTTGAGGAAGTACTCAAACTGATCCAGGTGGCTTTTGGAAAGAAAAAAAATTTTTCCATTACATTGCTTCAGAAGTCTAATTTGTTGAATGTGTAACCTTCAGGAAAACAGTTTTGCTGCAACTTTTGTCAGGAAAAACATCTAACAAAACAGAATTTCTGATCAAAATAAAAAAAAATTTATTCAGAAACTGGGGCACTCAATTTGACTTGGTAATTTGAGTCACAGCATGTATTTAAGCATCTCTAGAGGACAGCATTGGCTGCTAACATAGGGAGGATTATGGCAACTTTATTTAAATTTTTTTCAGTGAAGTAGTGTGTTGGATTTATGTGTATATTTAAAGACTTTGTTCTTATGCCACCTTTCTACACCCATATCTACATAGACAAAGTTGCTTGGAAGACTATGAAAGTGCAGGAGTTTTGCTTATAAGGAATGCAATTAAGAAACTCCAGATACTACACTGTGATTGGAACACAGGGACATCACTTTTTAGGAAGATCTTTGAGACTCGGCATTTGTTTTCACTTGTTTGTCTGTATTTTGTTAAACGTAACACAGCACTTGAACAGGGCTGTATTTTGCCTTTTGGCTGCTCCACCCAGACTAAGGTAGCAGCTCCTAAAGGTTCCCTACTGTCCCAAGCACACTCTGTGTTCCCTGAGAACAGGGAACAAGAGGCAAGACTGGGAGCTTCATTCCCCCACACTTTCCTTGCTTCACTGGGGCTGGGAGCCTGCTGTGCTGGAAGATTCCTAAGGCAACTGAGGGCAGGTACCAAAGCCAAGGCATTGTGTGGAATGCGCTACAGTCTATGACATTGAAAATTTGTAGAGAAACGGAAGACAGACCTGCTTTCTGAGAATACCATGGACAGTGGAAACACTTGACCATAAATCACTGTACTGCTGTTTCATCCTGGCTTTTTTTTTTTTTTTTTTTCACATTTAAGAAAAAATAAAATCTAATTTCTGTTATAATGAAGCTTAATTTCTGAGCTCAAATGCCTTTTGACTTCTTGAGATACTTTATGTATAACTAAAAAAAAAAGATGGGATAGCCCTGTCTCAGAACCCTGGATAACTGAGGGTCACATGACACCCAAACAGTACACCCTGGATCATGTCTAGTTTTGGGATATGTTTTCATTTGATTCCTGGGAGTGATGTTTGCTTATCTTTGTTAAGTTTCTGTGCCATCCCGTGTCTGTGCAGGTCAGCACCATGGGGCGGCTGGATGGGAAGATCATCCTGTTGTCTGCAGCAGCACAGGGCATTGGCCGAGCAGCTGCTATTGTAAGTTGGAAAATGTTTGTTCTGCTGGGCCTGTACAAGGTCTCTCATTCTAGTTTGTCCAATGATACCTGCACCAAACCAGTTCTTGAATTAATAAACCATAGATGAGCCCAGAACTACCCAGTGAAAAAGTCAGGGAATAATATCATGTAGGCTTTGTGCTGTTCCAATTTATGAAAATCTTCAACTTTGAGTGAAGATGCTAGACAAGGATAAGAACAAGATTTGAAGAAAGCTGCATATGCTTTTCTAACAATATATGGTTTGTACTGTCTGTACCTTTTATTCAGTATCACTGGATACTGTGAGGATCCCCTACAGTAAAGCCAAGGTATTTTACCTATATTTGTGATTGACATAACCAAATTCAGATGACACCAACATGATGAGCAACTGTAGGAAACCCTTTACAAATTTTGTTTGATTACTGTTAAACAGAATTCAAGGTTTCCAGTTAGCTTGTAACTTCTTTTGACCAGTTCTTCTCCTGCTACTTCCCTTTTCCATAGCAAATAAAAAATGCAGTAGTTATCTCATTATCTCTGTAATGTAATTAACAACCCAGGAAAAGCTCCTGTAGCATTTATGCTGGACTGGTTAGTTTCTCATGCATGTGGTTGAGAACACAGAAGCCTGCTGATCTTGGCTCCTACGTGAATCACTCAGTCCAAGGAGCATCTTCCAGATGGTTTCACTTTGTAAATATCCAACAAGCCATGGAAGGCCGGTGTGTTTAATGTCACTATCCTCTTAAGCTGCACTTGGGATGCTTATTTTGAAGATTAGGGGTACAGTCCAAGATGTCAGAATACTTCTGACAGACTTTACATTGTTAGCTGTTGATTTATCAGTAATCACAATAAAAAGAAAGGCTTTTGAGGAGACCATCAAGGATGAAGCAATGTCTCTGGTTAAATATTGAAAGTTATGCTGCTTTTAATATTGTTCTATTCCAATTACTTGGATACAAAGGATTTTGTAAAAAAAATCCTGGTTTATGACTTCTGCCTTTACCTGTCAAATTTCATAACTTTAACAACAGATTTAAATTAGAGTTAAATTAGTTAGATTTAAATCTAACAGTACAGACAATTCTAGTCCCATTGCTTACTAGTGCAGCTAATAAAGGCAATAATAATATCCATTATCTTAGTCTGGTTACTGTTCTTATACTTTATTTATGGATTCCTTCCTTTAGGGAAAACACCTTGAATCTGTCTTATCACACAAAGTTACATAATTGTGTGCAACTCTGTGACATACCCAGAATGAAAACAGAGATCAGCTGCCTTCAGCTTGGCTTGGCTTCAATTTCAAGCCAAAAAGCACCTGAAAATAAAACATATTTTATTTCTAGTATGACCTGGAATATCTAAAAATAAACTGCTTCTGTGTTCTCCAGGCTTTTGCTAAAGAAGGAGCCAAAGTCATTGCTACAGACATCAATGAGTCAAAACTGCAAGACCTGGGGAAATATCCAGGTAAATGGCCCTACAGTAGGCATTAGTTCAGCTCTTACAAGTTCTGTGTAGGCTGTCAGAGATACATTTTGAGGATAGGAAAGCTTGAAAAAGACAGAAAAAAAAGAAAATACCCAGACTAGTTCTTTTGATGTTTGCATCACTTTATGCTGTGGTGTGAAATAAGAGATCTAGCATGTAAAATATTGCAACATCAGCATGTCAGAGTATTATTCCAGACATGTGGAATAACTGATTTTCTTGTGTCACAGAAGAAGTTGATATTTGTTTGCTAGAATAGCACCCATTTCAGTTACCTTTTGGCTTCACTAGGCTAATTATCAAGGGCATCACTCTGGAAGGCATGAAATGCTTCTTTCTCTGATCAAGAGAACATCTCACTGTACAAAAAGGTAGACCTAGCATCTTGCATTTCTATGGTCTATACTTGGCTTGTTCTTTTAATGCATTCCTCACTGTCCTGTAGAATCCATATGTCTTCAGAAATTGAATTCTAGCAACACTACGTATGCCTATTCTGTTTGTACAAATGTTCAGGCCTGAAGGTGGTTTTTGTACTGACACCACAGGAACATGCTTCAAGGAGCAGGTTTTTGTATAGATGTGTTTCTAATCACAAGTGGGACATTATATTAAAAAGTATTTTTTCAATATTGAAATAAAAATAAGACTTGGATAAGAATTTACAGCTGAAAATGCTTCAAACTTAACTTGAGAGAAGAAAGTAGGTTTAAAAAATTCCTACTAAAGGCTGAGAGCAAAATACACAAAATCACAGCTGGCACAGGTTTTAGCATGAATATCAGGCTCTTCCAACTGGAGCTCACAAGAAATCCCTTTGCAATTGTTTGGGAACTTGAGGGCTTTTCAGGTTCCTTCTGAAAGTATTTGGGAAAATGTTACATTTTTTTCCTCTGCTAGTATGCTCACAAGGAAAGAAATAATTTTCTATATATTCAGAGCCATTTCCATCCTTTAGACATATGATTAATCAATCTGTAATTCACCAAGACTTGGCACTTTGAGGTCTTTGAATTTTATCCAGGAGTGGTAATTCCAATGTGATGTTAGTTACCAGCCTGTAGTCTGATCAAATACACAAATCGCTTCAAAAGTGTCTCTATCATTTAACTAAGGCACAGAAAGCCTTCTCATGGGCTTGTTGCTTTGGTTTCAAAAAACCCTAGGGTTTCATCCATTTCAAATCAAATTCTCCTTTGACAGCACTTGGATGCTTTACAGACAGCTTTACAGTGTTTCATGGAATCTGCTGGGTTGGTCATGTAGTTCCATCTAGTGCTCAAAGTGGCACAGGTTAGAGCAGGTTGCTCAGGTCTGTGTTTAATTAGGTTCTGAACATGTCTAAGGATGGCATTTCCTCTGCAGGACCCTGTTCCAGAGTGATTGCCCTCATTATTTTAATAGTTTATGCAAAATTGGTTTTCCCTATTAATTATATAAAGCTCATTCATAATATCATCAACTACACATGAGAACGTGGCATGTAGTGGCACTGTAAGACACATGTAACTAGTTCCAGGTGTTATTCTATGATAATGAGTGTGAAAGTTCATTATGATTATATAGATTCTATAATTGTTCTGTGCAAGAGTATAGTAGAATTCAATTTATTTTGAATGTTTTTATGGTAAATTAAGCTAGCTCATCTGCTTGTGTCATACTGTATAACAATTAAAAGAGTTGGTAATTTTAACTCCCTCCTGAAATTTTAAATAGCATGATATGCTGTCCCAAATTAACCACTGTACTAACTTAATCACTGAGTGAATTGAACTGTGCTATCCTCAGCATATCAGAAAAATACTCAGCTAATCCTCAATCAAATACATTGAAACAAACGTTGTGGTTTTTCTAGGCATTCAAATACGAGTTCTGGATGTCACCAAAAAGGAGCAGATCGAAAATCTGGCCAGGGAGATTGAAAAGATTGACATCCTCTGTAACATTGCAGGGTAACCAGATTCTCTTTGCTACTGCTATTTTTCTAGTTTTCCCTGTCCTCCAGAACTCCTTTATATTACTTCAATGCATTTTATTTGTTATGTTTTAATGGATTTTATACTCTTAATAAAAACTTCCGTGTGTTTTCATCAAAGCTGAACTTTTTTATACTCTTAATAAAAACTTCTGTGTGTTTTCATCAAAGCTGAACTTTTTTGTACAGCCACATACAGCCAAGACAGAACAGCTCTGGAACTTTATGTTTTGCTCACTCTACTGATGTGGAAGGATGTACTGATGGCTTTGGCCCTTTGTACAGTTTGCTAGTGCTGTGCCTTTTTTTTTTTTTTTTTTTTTTTGTGGTTTTTCTATTGCCGTCATTTTGTTGCACATATTGAGTCTGCTTTGTGTCCTTGATAGTTATCAGAAGAAATACACTGCTGCTTGCATTCTTCAAAGGAGCTCTTATCTGCCTGTTTTCAAGGTTGGAAAAGTTAATTACTGCAAAGCAGTGGTGGAAAAAAGGGCCATAGAAATGTAAACCACAGACAGTAATCCACTTCATGCACTCATTCTAGGTTTGTTCATCATGGAACCATTCTGGAGTGCGAGGAGCAAGACTGGGACTTCACGATGAACCTCAATGTTCGCAGCATGTACCTAATGATAAAGACATTCCTTCCAAAGGCAAGGCTGGGCTGCCTGTGACTTTTAGTCTCTGCTGCATTGTTTAAAGCATGACAGATCTCAATTGTTGCTACTGTGACAATATACAAAATACAAGCATGCCACTTTGGATAGTGGAGCCCTTAGATTACAGTGATGCTGGTGTATAACATTCTCTGCATTGCGTAATATTTCAAGTAGACAATTTATCTAAAGGATATGGTAGAGAAGATTTATTTGGGGAGCTGGCCTATGTAAACTAGCTAAAATACTTCAGACTTAATGCAGAGCAGTGAGGGAGACATTACAATACAGTGTTAATGTATTATACTACAGCACACAGCTGCACAATACCACTGCTACAAATTATTAATAAATCATCTATATTAATATTAATTTTATACTGCTCTGGAGGCTACCTTGTGAAAAAATTCAGGAATGCTGATACTAACATGCTGATTAGAGCACAATAGCTCAATGAATGTAGCAGCTTGAAGATGCTTCTTGGTTTTACATAATCACTTGGCTTGGGTCTACAAAAGTGTGTGGACTGAATAAAGTGTTTGCATTCCCATAAATGCAAAGACCAGATTTGAAAATTGTGACCATGATTAGATGATAGCTCCTCTTGCCAGTATTGTTCCAGTTCTTTTTGCTTGGTTAGTTTGGTTTTTAGTTTGTTTGGGGGTGGGTTTTTTCTTAGCTGAACTTAATTTTCAAAGTTTGGGGTTTTTTAAGAACTTCAAGCATATCAGATTTTAGGATGCCTAAAAAGGTTGTAGCTTAAAGAAAATTAGCAACAATTCATAGATGCTAGAGTTTTGGACTTTAGTCTTCTCCAATACAGGAAGAGTTTGAGTGAGATCAGTGAGTTGCTGCATTGGTAGATGGTGTGGGCAGATGTCTGTATGGTGTCACTTACTGTCGTGACAAGAGGGCAATGCCTGAGAGGTGGCAACCAAGGAAAAACATCCTATCCTGGCATAGTTTGCAATCCTGACATGGCTCAGGGGAACCGAGTGAGAATTTCAGACTCTGCTTTACTGCTTCAGTCAATGGCACCTACCCATGCCAACTGAGCTTTGCTGCCCTGTGTGTCAAGTGCATGTGGGGCTGTTCTGTGAGTTGCTGTGGGCTATTTTGCTGAACCTGCAGATGACAAAATAGTTTGCATTTGAGTGACATAAGTACTCTTTTGCAGATGCTTAAACAGAAATCTGGAAATATTATAAATATGTCTTCTGTGGCATCCAGTATCAAAGGTCAGTAGCTTGCTGGAGTTCATATAAATCTTTAAGGTGATGGATATACAATATAAATATTGTATAAACTTTGAATTTAGAGGACATTCTAAATTCAAAGCCATTTCTAAATCCTGTGGAGGGATCAGTTAGGAAAAAACAAGTGAACACATTCAACTCAAACATAAATGCAAGGACAGAAATGGAAAATTGTAGAAACTCCAAGATTCTTACCTCTGAGCTTTTTCAATGTTTTGTAGCATTCTTTCTGCCAGGATTTATTAACTAAAAAGATATTACTTCCAGTCCTATCTTGGTACATATGTTCTTCAGAGATATAATAAAGAAATTACAATTATGTAAGTGCTGTTAACTAGGCTTTCAAAAGAAGCCTGATCATGACTAACAGATGGATTTCTGCTGTTCCTAAATTTTTGCTGCTTGTTACATTTTCTAGACTACTCCCCAGAGTTACACTATTGAAAGATTGTGTACTTTCCTCTGGTGTATACCTGAGTAGAATTCTGGCATTTTGCATTTCAGCTAGCCTACCCTTATGGAGAGGCTACAGCTGCTACAGGAAATGCTGGATTCCAGAAGCAGGTGCATATTGAACAATCTTGGCTCTTTCTTTTTTTTTTCCTTTTTATGTCTGTTTCTGTGCTGCCTTAACATGGATCTTCTGCTAGGAGTTGTGAACAGGTGTGTCTACAGTACTTCAAAGGCAGCAGTTATTGGGCTAACAAAGGCTGTGGCTGCTGATTTCATTGAACAAGGCATCAGATGCAACTGCATATGTCCTGGTAAGTGTTCTTACGTTATCCTGTGATCTAGGAGCAGATGCTACAAGGCCAGATTGAGTCTGGCTTTTTTTGCAAAGAATAGACTTGCAAATGGTAGCTAAAGTTACCAGCAGTCTACAAGAACAGAGCATGCTTGAAAGGCTTAATATAGTAAAGTTGTTAATCTGTGGTTAACTGGATGTTTAGTCTGATTAACCCAGTATCTGCACTTTATACATACATCATGCAGTATTTGAATGTTTTTTTTCAAAGATGCAGTCTCAGAAGTTAGAAGCAGGCAAGAGCTAGCTAACAGTCTGACCATTGTTTAACCATAAAAAAGATATTGAATCTAATTCTCAAAACTCTTGCTTTCTACGGAAATTTAAAATTCTGTGCTCTATTGGTGGCTTTGCAGTCTTTCTCCTGAGTTATATTACTAAGTTACACATAGGTGTTAAGACATAAAAATAGAACAAGTAAACTTTTGTTGTGATTGCTGATGCAGTTAATTTTTAACACTGAATTTAAAATTGTTCTTAGGAACTGTTGACACACCATCTTTACAGGAAAGAATCCAAGCCCGGCCTAACCCAGAACAGGTGAGAAAACAATTTATTACCTTGGTCACATGTATGTATGTTTAACTCTCCTTAAAAAAGAATATATAGCTGCACTTCTGCCCATATTCAAGAATAGTTTCAGAGTAGTGTGGATAACTTAGTATTATGTCTCCTTTGAAAGTGTGGTCAGCTTGAACTTGAGACAGAAGCCTTATGGCCAGACCAGAACTGAAGCCTCAGGATAATACTGATTAGTTGAATGTAGAGGGGCTCTCATCCATGGAAGCAACTCCAAGTGTTGGTTACAGTATCCAGTGCAAAAGCAAAGGACATTTTCTATTGTGGCATGTGTCAGCCACAAGGAAGTGCAAAAACAGTATAGACAGGGCGTTCTGGCCTATGCATTTTTCAATGTTATTTGGGATGCTTAACCATCCTTATCATATAATGGCAAGTTCTCATTTGCAGGACATGGGAATATCTACCACCAAAGGAAGAAGGATTTTATTTGCTTTATTCTGGAAGCAGAGATTTAGCTGCTTTCTAAATGTCACCTATTTTTTTTCAGCCTGAAATTCACATCCCTGATGATTTTGTTTTTCCAGCTTTAATTTCCTACTTAGTGCACTAAAGGAAGTTATGACTAGAGGCCTGTTTCCAATATTGCTTTGTAGATGTCAATAGGTAAAAAATAATTGGGCTTTTATTTTTGGTATACCAAATGCTCTTATATATCCAGGCACTGAAAGACTTTCTAGCCAGACAGAAGACTGGCAGGATGGCTACTGCAGAAGAAGTGGCCCATCTCTTTGTGTACTTGGCCTCTGATGAAGTAAGTATGAACAATAAAATGTCCTGTCACAGAATCCCACGCTACTTTGCTGCATCACAGTAGAGAGGGTACTTGTTTCAGGCCGATTTACATTCTCTTTGAGCTGGATTATTACAAAAATAAAAACCAAACTATGTTCTTTTACAGAGTTTATCCTGCAATACAAAAGGCATTCTGAATGTTGACAGTGATTGCAAGGCATTATTTGGTGCCATAGCCTGGTGATTTCATGTCACCTGAGCAAATTGACTGACTCCAGATCATCCTGAATGGTGAACAAAATGAGCTTGTCAGCTTTACCAAGCTCACACCATGGCTAGATCATGTTTTAAGGAGGTAGAATTAGTAGAACTACTGAAGATTTTAGCTAATGCTCAGGGTAAATCTGCCATCCCAGCATAAGAAAAACAACAGACCTGCTGTGGTTGTTACACACCAGACTCCTGATGAGCACTGCAAACAGCACCAACACTAATGAGCACACACCAACGTTATTTCACCTGCTATAAATTTACTGAGACTAAAACCTGGACTGGACTCGTCTGGATGTGTCCAGCAGTCCTAATGTCCATGTCAAAATACTTCAATGGATTTATTTCAGTATTAATGTTGCTATCTATCAATAGTTATCTAATGTTGCTATCTATCAGTATCTATCAGTTACTATCAGATTATCAGTAATCTATCAGTAGTCTATTAGCATTGTTGAAATACTAAAACAAAAATCTTTGTTTTAGTATTTCCATAATGCTAACAATTTTTTCCAGTCTGCTCACAGGGTTTTCAATGGTGTGTAAATAGAATTCCATGTTTTCAATATATTTGGCATGTTTCAGCAGTAACATAGGGAAGAATGTCAACAGCTCAGATGCTTACCCCATGTCCATATAATCTAAGTTTTTAGTTATGTCCCATTATAATTATTGGCTGACCTGGTCAGATTCTGCTCAGCTGAACAGACCTAATTAACATCACAGTGTGAGGTATTTACTCCTTCAGGTAAGATATCTGAAATGTAGCTTTTATAAATTTGTACTCTCAGGATGCAGTCTCATCTTAATGCCTCTAGTAATACTTTTGTCACACTTCCTTGAATTAAGTAAAAGGCTTCAATTTCTATGTTTGTTTCTATTTAGATAGTATATTAGTTACTCAGGTATTTTTATACACTTATTTTTGTTTTACAAAAAGAAAGCACATTTTTTTAATTTAAAGAAAATGTGTTTCCCTGTAATTAAGAGTTGTGAAAAATTACTTGAAATCATTGTATATTTTATGTCATTTCAGTCTGCCTATGTGACTGGTAATGAATTAATCATCGATGGAGGATGGAGCTTGTGATTGACTCTACCTGCAAATGGCAATTCATATTATGATGGGCAAAAAATGAGGATGGTGCTTCTTGCAAAGATTGAGATCATGCACGTGATGTCTTTCCTAACAAATTTGCTATCTCTAGATTTATCTTACTGATTAACTTTTCCTTAAATAGAGAAACACTGGAGTAAAACATACTTCATGTGGCTTCAATTTATGCCAACTCCAAAAACATGAAAGAACAGCAGTTTAATGTTTCAGATTTCAGGAGGCCAAAAATATTATCCACATTACAAAGTCTGAGTTGTGTTTTAAGCAAGATCTGAGTGAAAGGAATTAACTATTATCTTTATTATCTTCTTATGAGGTATTTGGAAATTAAATGCAATTAGGTTTTCATGTACAGGAACAACTATGCAAGGGCAATATCCTAGCAGGTATGGATGGGGTATATATGAGAGGAGTATTCTTACATACATGGGTGAATCTTCATTAATATACTTGACTTGTAGCACAAAAGCAAAAGGAATGATTTTTACCACTCTAGATAGAGCCAATATATTTGTCTCCAAAATTATGTACTAATATTGGACAAATTCTGTAAAATCTGTTGCTAGGTGCTACACTTTAGTACTCTATATTTTATTCTCAAATACCAATACAGCTCACACTAAAGCACGAGGCAAAATGTCTCTGAAAAGGACTGTTTCTACAAGAGTGTGTGCTGATGTTTTTATTGTGATAGCACATGGTAGCTTTGATTCATGAAATAGAAACCTATTATTGTCAAGTTTCATTACTCTGGGAAAAAAAATAGGTCCTGACCTAGAAATCTAAGGCAACGAATAACCTGAATTCACAAAGCATTTGTTTTGCTAACATACTGCTTAAAACCAACATGAATTGCATGGTCTGACTGCCTATAAATATAGTTACCTTTAACATAGCTCCATTTATCTAATTAATAAATGAAACTCTATGTAATTTAATATATATCTTCATATACATTTTATACATATATATGTGAGGGAGGAATTAAGGGCTAAATGCTACTTAATATGATTCATCAGTAATCAAAGCACAGGAAAAATGTACAGTATTGTCTGTGTGTTTCTATAGCAACATAAACTGCCATGTTTATAAAATTACTGCTTCAGCTTTTCAGTATCAGCTGAGGCATTAATATAAATTACCTGATTTCAAAGATAATGAAACACATCTAGTTAAAATCTGGTCTCTTATTTTAAAATAATTGTATGTAAATCTAGATTTTACAAATGAGAAACACTATGAACGTTGATTTCATTTGGCTTATTATGGGCTTAACGTTTACCTTTAATCATGGCTGGAACATTCTGACCTTGTGTAGATTGTTTATGGGGTTTTAGAGAATCTAATGTTTCAATCAAGTGACCCTGGCAGCCAAGCAGGATCAAGCTGGGGCACAAATCCAAAGTTATCCAAAATGGCTCCAAAAATGTTCACAGACATAAATTCAAATATTAAAAATTGAGGTTGGCAGGACATGATTTCAATGGTTTCAGAGTTTAATATGAAAGCCAAAGTCCTTCTTTTGTAGTAGGTGCAGAAGACTTACCTTGAAAAGAGAAAATTTCCCCACTGCAGTAACACAGGGAACATGTACTGTGTATTCTGAAAATATAATTAAGAATCTGAGAGAAAAATCATTATACTTATTGCACATTGACCATCATTACTTAATGTTTCTAAGCTCACTTAGAAGTGGTTGTAGGTGATTGTAGTATAGGGTTGCTGCTCAAAAATGGCTGCTGCTGCTGTTGTTGTCAAAGCACTTGTGTAAGAAAATAAGTAGCACTTGCCTTTAAATTGCACTAAAGGCACAAAGGGCTTTTTAGTGGTAGGCCAAGAATCCGATGGACCAGAAAAGTAAAAATCAGCAGAGCTCGCTGCCTCTTGCCTTATTAGCAGTACTTTTCATGGAGGTGTTAACAGTTGCAACTCTGAAACTCTTCCAATGTCATGAGGTTTTTCAGCAGACTTGCAGGAATTATTAAAGGAAAATGCTTTTTAATGCTCTTGTGACCTAATTCCCTGGTTTGTTTTTAATGAAACTGGGTAATTCTTTTTGTTTTCCTTCCACACCAGTGATAATATAAAGAGGCTTTTTGACTTTTCAGATTTTAGGTCAAATTTTTCTCTTGTGAGGGAGGGAGGAATAGACTTGCTTGATTCCAAGTCCTTCTGGAAAATTTAATCTGATCAAAAAATGCTTTCATTTTCTCTTGGATTTGTATTCAGCTTAGTTCTGTGTGATGATACCAGGATCAAAGTAGCAACATGGGGTATTTGACTTGCCTTTCACATGGACTCAGTGCAGCTTGCAAATTGAGGGTTGAAAAAAAGAGAAGGTCTGAGAGAACATCTCGTTACCTCATGTGCACTTACAAATAAGGTGGATGAACTTGCTTTATCTTTAAGAAGTCAAAATGCCGGGATGGGAACATATGCAAGTTGCGTTTGTTCGGGGTGGTTTTGGAGATTGGTTGGTTGGGTTTGGTTTTTAATTCTCCTGCCTGTGCCAGTGCATTTTGTCAGAGCAGAATCAGCATTAGCTCCTTACCCTTTGCTTGCACCAAATCTCCAAGTCCTCCAGTGCTGTAGTCTGGGTTGAAGGATTGCGTGTGGCTCCCCATGCATCTTCCCACAGCCATGGGAAAGGCAGCACAGAAAGCCTTTTTTGTTTGTACTGGATGCAGCGAGTCTCGTGGGCGACTGGCTACGAAAGAGACAAAAATCTTGGCTCAGGTCTGGTCCATCGCTCCCACCACCTGAGAGCTCGGACGCGGCCGTCTCCTGCCGCGCTTCCCGCGGTGCCCGCAGCGGGGCCCGCGGGAGCCCTCGGCGGCATCCCCGGCGGCAGCTCCGGCCTGGCGGGGCTGTGGCTGCGGAGGAGGGCCTGTCGCTCCAGCAGCAGCGAGGGAGGAGGAGCCGGAGCCGTCAGCGGGCTGTCCCGCTCGGGGCTGCGCGGGAGGAGCGGGTCCCGGCTGGGCGCCCCGCCGTGCCGCAGGTGAGCTTCGGGCCCCTCTGGCCGCGCTGCCTCCCATCCCCTGCAGCAGGAGGGGTGGGAACGGAGAGCGGGCGTGGCGGGCAGGAGGCTGCTCCCGGGTTTGCTTGGCGCCTTTTTGTGAATAATGATGGCTTGGGTGTTTTAATCGTTGTTTGTTCTGCCCGTTGCTGCGTGGTGTTTGCGGTATTTCGTCTGCGTGGCTTTCTGTACCGTGTGTGTGCAAAGCGGAACGCTGAGAGGCACCGAGGCAGCGGAGCTCCCGCCATAGGCATGCACGTGCTGTGCCTGTCAGCTCTCCCTCACTACCCATTCAAAAACAACTGAAACCAGAGGATATATGCAAACCTTTCTGCTTTCAAAACGAGAAGAGTGCATTTTACAGGGAGGTACTAAAATGGGTCTATTACTGGCTAGTTTCCATGGGATGGGCCTTTACCCTGAGGTATAAATTCCTCTCAGTGATTTCTCAGTCACTGATTTTTGTTGGCATGGAAGGTGAAATTGAAAAACCAAAACCCCCCTCCCCTCAAAAAATCCCAAAACCTGTGAACTTCCAAAAGACCCATGCTAACATGAGTACACTAACTACTCACTTTGGTCCTGTTGCTCCAAAGGACAGTTATTGGAAGTAGGTTCTTGATCCTGCCAACAGAGTGAAGATCTGCCACAAACCAAATAAGGACAGCACTGTTAGATTCCTTATTCATTCCCTGAAACCATTCCTGTTAAGCAGAACATTCAATATCCCTGCTTAGTCCATCTTGCCTGTCCCACACTCTGCTGTGAGCAGCACTATCAGGAGCTGAAGCTGTGGTGAGGTGGACTTGACATTCTCAGAAGTATTAATAAATTAATTAACTCTTAGAAGTATTAATTAATTTTGTGTCACCTGCTATGTGACTGATCTGGGATGTTGCCTGTGCCAAGCTGGATGGAGAACAATATCTTTCTGTCCTTTGCTTGCACACAAACCAAGTGCAAAATTAAGTACGTGAATCCACCCTGGGAAAAGTGGTCAGTGAAGGGAAGGAGGGAGGCACTGGTAGGTTGCTGATACTTTTTGTTCCAGTTAGGAGGATTGGCATTTGTGGATTCCCAGTCCCAATGAAAGAATGAAAAAAAAAAAAAAAAACCCAAAACTGAAAGTATTACTGATGTCATTTAAAAAACCCTAAAATCACAACCATTTGGTTCTGCAAATACTAATTAAAAATACAGAAAAGTACTGAAAATTGAGTTAATAAACACTTTACCTTTAAATAAGAAAGGGGAAAAAAGCAAAACCATTAACTTATAACACATTGAAAGTGTTAGCCTATAATTCTATATTCTTCTGCTGTGCCTTGGTCATGCCTCAGGCGAGTTTCATATCAGAAGAGCTCAAACAAAACTTCATAGGTGTTAGAATGGCCCTTGTCTTTATGGTATCAGCCCCTCCCAAATATCAAATATTTCATTTTAAACTCAAGGCTTGATAATTGTGAGAATCAGCTCTGACTTACTTCCAACCATCTAGCAAGAAAGGAATTTCTTGGCTCAGAAGTTCTGGCTTAACTTCACTGGTGTTTTATATGGCCAGAGCAGTGTAAAAGACTTGAAAGAAATTTAGCTGATGGAGAATATATGCCAGCCTTTGCTCTAAGAGAGAACACTATCAAGCCTTGTCTCCAGAAGTATGCCTGCCCCCCCTTTGATGGCTCACACTTGTGAAACTACAGTAAATATGTGCACCACAAAATATCTGACATACAAAACAGTACACTGCCATGTCTCTTGTTAGAATCTATGGGACAAGTAGTGGACCAGTTAGAGTTGAGCAAATACAATGATAACTATCCACAAATTACTTGGATCTTACTTCCGAGTCTGAGAAGTACCTCCATGGGATATAATGAGTAAAAAAAGAGCCATGTTTAATCAGGTTGCAAGCTGTGAAAAGTCCTGATCTTTATTCAAACAGGCATTTTCACTTTCTTAGATAGTCAGTATCTTTGTAACTAGTAGCATCTAATAGAAACACATTGTTAAAATTCCTCTGAAAATCAACCTGGATCAATCAGGCTTGAGTAAGGGGGAGAGTGTCCCCTCCTCAAGTTTTATAAATCTCTTGGAGTTTTAGAAACTGTTGTTGTTCTAACTTCATTAAATGTCACTTGTACTGACACATGTACACAGGACCTGTGACACTTTCAGAACTAATGGTCCTGAGCGGTGCTGACAGCAAATAAAGGTTATTATATACTGAAAGGAAGCATAAATAGATAAAAATTACAGCCATAGTTTTAAGAAGGAATTAAGAGGTTATCACAGATAACTGTGATTCTAAAACTCAGGGGGGTTTTGGGGGATTTTGTTTGTTTGTTTGTTTTTTGTGCGTGAATTTCTAAGCTTAATACTGTTCTTCAGTTAGTTTCTGTCTCTTATTCTTAGGTACAGCATACAGAGGGACACCATTAATCCTGAAACGGGGCAGAGGATTTTTCCATGTGGTCTGTGGGGAAAAGACATCACTGAGAAGTCACCCATTTGGAAAACAATGTTTATTTGCTTCTCTTTAACTTTTTCACCTTTATTTCTTTCTTTAGGCTTGCAACAATGGTAAGGGAAGATGTAAAGGACAGTGAAGATTCTGAACCGTCAGTATGTGAGAGAAATGACATGATTCCCATGCATGAGCAAAATGAGGTAATTAACTAGGATCCTAAAGTATCGTTCTAGTAAGATAGAATCCTCCTTTTCCTTTTTAAGAATAAAATTCTTAATGTAAAAGGCACTTAAAAGTAAGCACATAGTATTGAGTGTATCTCATATAGATATCAATATGACACATCCTTATGCACATGGTGATCATAGAATCATGGGGTAAACAAGTAACTCCATGCTGAAAACTCATGAGATTTATGTTCCATTCATGACTCTGAGTAAGGAATATAATATATATATATATATATATAGAGAGAGAGAGGGAAGAAACAGAAAAATAATCAGAAATGTGGAACTAATCCTGAAGAAGGGCCAAACCGCATTATAAGCAGAATTCCATGTCTACAGTATGACAATATGCTGACATGAATAATCATACACGAAAGGCAGATGATTAACTTGTCAAAAATAATGCTAAAATTAAGTGAGACATATCCAAAAATGGTCAAAAAGTGCTTTGGTTATAAATATGGACAAGTAGTGTACCAGTATAAGAGAACAGCTTCAAGGAATGACTCCCAGTTACAGTATTTCTGCATATCTACTTTGACTTATCAGCTTGAGCCTTCCAGCAATGGATCATGTGAGTAAAGCTTGTGCTGGCCAGCTATACTATTTCTTTCATTTTTGTTTTGTTTTTTGGTTCAAGGCTTTGCAAGAGTAGTTATTTAGGAATTATATTAAAACTACCATCTCCCTGGAATGATGCAAATCATTCATTCTACTGTGAAATCCAGTCTTGAAGCATAACCTTATCAAACTGTAGAAAATATTAATGTGTTTAGTTTTGTACACAAGACAAGCTGAGCCTGGCCTGCTATTATTGTTTCTTCATCAAATATGCAAATATTGTTACTGCACAGGTGCTATATCTGTTGGGACAGGAGCCCTGTCAGGTGCAGATAAAAAGGCAAATGTCCTGCAATTTCTCATGTGCAGTTCTTGGTGCCGCGCAAAAAAAACAAACACAGGGCCAGAAGTACAAAAAATAACATCAAAGCTGGGCATTCTTATAGTGGTTGTTCAGTTAATGTGGTCACCTGTAGCCAATATGGATCCAGTGCATCTCAGCTGACTTCAGGTGGTGCACACTACTTCAAATACATACAGTGCTACTTCTGAGGGAGTCTCCTTGTTTGCCTTCAGCAGGGACCAACAGCAGGAGCCAAAGGTACTGATGGGAATGCACAAACAGAAGAAACTGCTCTCTTGAACCACTGCACTCAGCAACCTCCAGAACCTACAGCAGGGCCTTCAGTTCCTGCAAGGGCATGGAGGCAAATATTTGCTTGTCCTCCTCAGGGTTTACTGGCCCAAACAGTGACAAATGGTAGGTAAGAGAGACAGAGTTTAATTAAAATGAGAAGTACTTGTTTCTCTGAATGGGATTATATCTGTCTCCTGTCCTTAAAAATAATGAATGGAGTAGCCGTGTTTTACTTCTCACACCATTATTTGAATGTTTTAGCCAGAGGGAATAAAAAAGATGAAACAAAGGTTTGAATGTACAGTTTTTGTCTCTCTAGTCTCATATGTTTACTCTGGTAGGTATGTTTTTGCACTGCAAACTGTTTTTATCAGAAAAAAGACCTCCTAATTTTTGTCTTGATAGTTTGTCCTTAATACCACAGGCTTGCAAAGCCAAGAGTCCTCACTACAAGGCAAACGGAACTATTTTCCTTAGAATTTGTGCTAAACTGAAAGCTCCCAAAAGAGAGCCAATTATTTAATATTTTTCCTAACAAAAGACTTTTCATGTGTCTTTGCTTCCACAGCCACTTGGAATTCTTAGGCTTTTATGTTTGGAAATCTAATGGTCTTCCTTTGCCACCCATCACCCTCAAGTAAGATTAAGAAAACTCCAATCTGAAAATGCAGGACATTTATTCATCACATTTTTTTCTTCTCCTTCAGTCTTCTGTTTTACATGCATGCATGCATGCCTGTTTTCATTGGGCAACTGTTGGAACAGATTGGTGAACCTTGAAAGAGCATAATGTTTTCGCATGCTTCATAATATTTTCACACACTGTTCTCATAATATTTTTCAGGATTTTTTCCCCTCTATATTATCCTGCTTTGATGGCTGTATCAAGGGAAGTATTTGTACTCCAGATGTCCAGAGACATGACCCTCTTCACCATTTTTTTTCCCAGAGATAACAATGTACTGCACAAACCCATTCAGCCAAAAAATTATACTTCAGTTCTTTTAAAAATTAGACTGGAGCTGCATTCATCAGTTCAAAGATACGCTAGACAGTAGATTTTACTGTGGTTCTGAAGTAGCTGAAGGAAAATAAGCAAATACAAGATAAATTAGTGAATGTGTTTCCTGTGAGTTTGGAACCTGTGAAGTACTTTTTCACAGCAGACCAAGGCTCACTAAATTTATTTTGATATTTAATGATGTTCCTGTTAGCAATTTTAAAATATTCTAGCATCTATAAAATGAGAACATCAGTCTAAGGACCCTCAAAGATTAACTGCATTATGATTAATTTTTAAGGTAAGTAATTTCATTTCTAAAAAGTCATAGCTAATTTTTTTCTTCAATAGCAAAAAAAAAATGTGATCCAGCAGTAAAGTTGTTGTTGAGAGATTATTAAATATTATTTTTTTTTGTTTGTTCCAGTTGCATTTGTGGTCCTGGTTTGGGCTGTGGTTTGGTCCATAACTGGGGCTGAGTGTCTCCCAGGTGGAAATCTCTTTGGAATTCTGTTTCTTTATTTCTTTGCTGTCATTGGAGGTAAAATTTTTGGATTCATTAAAATACGAACACTACCCCCTCTCCCTGCTCTTCTGGGTAAGATATCCTTCCTTCTTTTCTTCCTGCATATTTTGTGTTGTTTAAACCATCAAGTAGTATTTGTATGGGTTTGGATTGGGAACAAATAAGCTGTGTCACATTCAAAATCTGTAGCTTTTCCAAATTACTTTTTCTGGTCCTCTCTGGAAAGGTGCAAAATTGCTCAGACTGGCTCAGGTGAAATTAACTAATTCTCTCTTCTTAATTCTATGTGGATCAGAGAGCTGTTTGCCTACAGACTCAGTTTATTGTCCTTCTGTCACAGTTACTTTAAATTTGGGTTTTAAGTTTACCAAACAGGAATATCAATCCAGACATCATTTTACAGTGGAATAGTAATCTCCTTGAAAAATTACTGCTATTTCTTTAGTACCTCACATAATGAAAATGTTTTCCTAAGAAAACGTTACAGCAATTCCCTACTACTGGAAGTCAAAGGATTTCTTTCTTCTCCTTCCTTTATTTCAAGATAATTAAAACCTGAGAAAATAAAATTACAACAAGGAATAATTCTTCTGCAGAGAGTTATTCTGATTCAATCATAAACTTTTTTTTTTCACATCAGCATCCTATTTTATCTTACATAGAAATGCAAAATAGAAATGGGAGATGAAAATCATGTTAATTCTGACATATTTAAAATCTTTCCTGGTTTGATTCCTATAGGAGGTTTTATAGTTGCTTAGATGAGTACAATATTTTGAAGTGCTGTGATGTCAGTGAAGCTGGCAATGAAGCTCCAAGTTCTTCTCACCAGCTATATGCTGTCCCCTTGCTATCTTTAGTGCAGGAATGAGTAAAGCTGCTGACAGACAGTAAAACTCCTCGGTGGGGTGGGCCTGCAATGGCCAGGTGTGACTGTAGCCTGCACTGCTGGTGTTGTGCCTGACACAGGAGATCCACACACGGCTCTGTCCAGGCAGTGTGTGTGCTCTTGTGCTGCCTAATTTCACCAGAGGAAAAAAATTCAAATGAGAGGGAGGGAGGTTTTGCATATGGCATGCATGCCTGCAGTATGAACATGGAATGTCACACGTGGGGAGTCTGCCCTTTCTAAGTAAACACCCCTCTTAAACAAATAAAAGTCTTTCTGACCATTTGGGTTCTGTTTGTTTGGGAGTTTTTAATTACATCTGTATCTAAAAGCTATGAGTTGAACACTTAAACTGCTTGTCAGACAGGTAATACTGGACAACAGAAACTTCAGCATGACAGCACATGTCTCTTGAGTTGTTTAGGACAGAGTTAATTGTTCTGATCCCCAGTCTTTGAGGAAAACTGGAGAAATCTATGACTCAGAAGACAAGACAGGCAATGTCTGTGAATATTCTGGTTTTGCATTTAAAATACAAACCACGTGCTCTTACATGCCTATAACCCACTTTTGCTAAGGTCCAGTAGAGTGTAAGGTGGCTGCCTGAGCATTTAAGCACCTTGTTGTAAGCCTCTCTCTCAGGAAGAAAGGAGTGAAATTGGTACTGAAACAGCCACATAATATATTTTGGGTGCATGTTGCAGAGAGGTTTCTGCAGCAAGAAGCACAGAGCAAATCAGCTGAGATATCCTTTGAGGTGGAGATTTTTTGCTTTGTTAAGTAGATTCCCAGATCAGGGTAGCTCTAAATGTTGCAAAGAGCATGTGATCACAGTGCCAGCCATATATAATTGCCATGAGGTCCCAGAAATTAATGATGATACTGTTTTTCTGAGAGGTGGTAGAAAGGACAATGTCTGAAAGTTTAGAGTGTCCTGTGACAAATCAAGTTCACAGTCAAGGCTCACACTGAGCTGAGGCCAACCTGAACACAGTGATTTGTTTACTTTTTGTCTTTTTTTAGTTTCCTGTTTCTAAACATGACTAATATAAAATTATGCCACAAAAATGTATATTTGAATCATCAGGACTCACAATGAATCCTCTGTAGGTCCATATTTAAAGTCAACTTTTCCAGTACTTTTCCATATCCTTCCAGAGCTATGGCTTCAATAGCCTTTCAGGAAGTCTCTGCTTGGACAGTTTTAATAATATTTGTAAAATGTTGTGTCTTGCAAGTAGCTCAAATAGAGGATAAAACAAAGTTTCTGATTTCCCTTCCCTTTTTTGCCCCTTTTTTGTGTAAGAGTCTCATTGCCAGAGCACTTTAAAATGTTTGTTAGTCCATGATGAGCTGGTTTAGATTATATTTCCTAATGACTGCAGCATTATGGTTCCTGTGATACCTGCATTTCTTACACCTAAGATGATTCCCAACTTCTGAGATAAACACACAATATTAGATGATCTTCCTATTTTTGTATTTAAACAAGCTAACAAGAAAAAATCTCTAAGAATGCAGAGGTGTCTTTGCTAAGTATGACTTGCACCTGGTAAACAAAGCTGAGTTCTTTTGGCTCAGACTAAAGCTGTGTATCAGCATCCTAATGATTTATTTATTGGTGACCAGCTGTGTTCTGAGGCCACTTTCACTGCTTTAAATGTGTTTATCTCTTCTCATGCCTCAGTCCCATTGTTAAAACACGGCTAATAATTCGGAATACAAATTGTTTCTTTTTCTCTCATAAAAACATGATATGGTGTCTATTTTTAAGGGTGCTCTGCAAGCTTTTCTTGTGCAATGAAAATTCATTTGACAGGAGCTTACTTGTTTTGACTTAAGGGATGCTACTTGCTGGTTTCCTCATCAGAAATACCCCGTTCATCAGTAACTTTGTCCAGATAAACCTACGCTGGTCTGCAGCACTGAGGAATATTGCTCTTTCCATTATCTTGACCCGAGCAGGACTCGGCCTGGATCCAAAGGTATGGCACCAGCCATTTGTGTGTGGTACACTATATAACAGCAATAAAAAGAAATTGAATAATTTATTCCATTAAGAATATTGAACTGCTCAGTCTTGGAGCATCTGCAGATTAGATCATTACAGAAAGCATCATTTCTGTGGTATAATTATATGTATGTTAATATTGGCAGCTGGATTTGTACAGTAGGCAAGCCAGCAAAAAAAAAATCTGAAAAAAAAAAAGATTTTATGATCATTTTAATTTCCTGAATTTTGTGAGTGGAACATATTGTGGATGTGTGCACTGTCATGGTCTGTCAGGAAGAGTTTATGCTCCCTGACAAACTCCCTGTTAGTTTATACTGAAAATTTGAAACAATGCAAGGGATCCTCAGTCCTTGAAAGAGAATGTTTTTGTGTGGCCAGAAATCCAAAAAGCCCAACCAATCAAAAAAGTGTAAACCCTGTGTGACTTTAACTTTTTTTTTAATCATTGCCATTTTAATGCAAATATGTTAATTGCAAAGATGAATCCTGCTGCACTACTGAAACAATGATTCTCATCACAATGAAGCCTGTAGCAGTCCTGTGAACAAAAAGTAGTCTCTGCACCCTAAGAAATGTGATACTTCATAACTTGATGAAGTCAAGGTTTTGCTTATTCAAAATGAGCTGGCTGAATTACAGCTGTACCATACTGGCCCCTCCCTGTTGAAGGAACCACTCAAAGTTTATATAAAAGTTAGATAAAGTATGGGTAGTTTAGAACATCTAAACTCATTTCTCTTAACCAAGAAAAACTACAGAGTTGCCAATGCTGCAGTTACTTAGGAAAATAAGGTTTTGTTAATATTGGAAAATACCTGTTTTCCTATATTATCCTCATCTTATTTTCCAAGACGTTGAGGCTTGTAGGAGCATGAACTGTGTGTTGTTGACGCAGCTTGGATGCCTAGTTCTGTGAGACTGCATTTCTTTCTATTCATAACACCTTTTTTTTTCTGAGGGAACTTAATTTTTGACTCCTTTTTCTTCCATGTGGTAAGAAAACTGTCACTTGGACTCTGTGTGTGGTAATGCTTTGATGCAGTTACAATTGTTCCTCATGTAATGAAAACTCTGAAGACAAAGAAGTCAGTTTCTCTTCTCAGTCCTGATTATGCTGGAATAAACTGGACTGGTAAAAAGTGGAGCTCACTGATATTTTTTTTTTTTTTTTTTTTTTTTTTTTTTTAATTTCATGTCAAAATTAGGGACCTGTCCTAGCAGGCTCATGTTTGTGACTAGATATTAAAGACAGCTCTTAGAAGCAAATTGTGCAATTATGCCAATTTAGAATTTTTTTAAAAAGTTGCTGAGCCAAAACAAACTTAATCTCTGAATATCAAGTGAGAGACAGACAGCTGAAAGATGCTTGGATCCTTGTGTCAAGTCAACATAGTTCTGCAACTTTTCATGATTTGTTCATAGATTTTGGGGCAATTTTTGGAGGTGCTTGTGCAACTTCTGGGATTACAGTAAAATCTTTTATGGATGGAGCAAATGACAAGAAGCCAAACAGAATTTTCTGTTACTCCTTCCCGTGACATTCAGGAACCTTATCAAGCCTAGATTCACTGCCACACTTGAAATTTTATATCCAAATCTGGCTGGGCTTGGGGTTATCTGTAGTTTAGGCCATGTCATGTCCTATATGCATCTCAGACAGGATTCTTTAACAAGCCATATCAGATTGTAAATGTTTTTCCTCTCTGTGAAGCCAAGGGTACTGACACTATATTGTGCCTGTATGATTGCAGGCTCTTAAGAAGCTCAAAGCTGTCTGTTTACGGCTTGCTTTCGGACCATGCCTCTCAGAAACAGGCACAGCTGCTGTCCTTGCCTACTTGTTCCTGCATTTGCCATGGCAGTGGGGATTTATATTAGGGTAATGTATTGCCTTTTCTCCTGTAAGACAAAAGTGCCAGTTTCCAGGCTGCAGCTCAATGATCCAGCTGAGGTTGGTTCTCTGTGCCAAGCAGACACCTCAGTTCAGTGTCATTTGGGAGGCTGTGCTCAGCCCCTCTGGTCTTCTGCCTACCTTTTATGTTTGGTTCTGTGGCCTACATAAAGGTCATATTTTCAGACTGCAGAGGAGTACTTGCATCATTACTCTTCTGTGTTTGTGACCTGAGCACTTGAAGAAAGAAGGATGGTGCAATCCTTTTGAGTCTTGAACCACAACAAAGGAGGCTTTTAGGGACAGAATATTATACCACAGTTTGGAGAATCTTCATACTGGAATTCAGAAATTCCACACAGAGAGATGCACATAGGACAGCCTTCCTGTAACAAGTTAAGGATAAGGATATGGCATAGTACATTCTAGAGTAACATCCTTGAGAGAAGACCTTTTCCATCTAGCCCTATTATCTAAATTGGTGGACTTGGGCCAGACCCATACTCTAGAACTCCTTCTCTGACACACACTGAATTTTATGAGAAGGAACTGGGCTACTGTGTCATAAGCATGTCTAGACAAGGTTTCCAGATGGGACAATCAAGGTGTCTATCAGGGAGCACAACTGGCCTGTAGTGTAGACTCCAGATTTAGTCTGTGGAGCCCTTTACTTTTAATGTTACTGAGTTGGGCAGAAAGTGAAAGCTGAGTGCAGATGCACATAGAAATATCCGTGCTTGTAATTAGAGGGGAAGGGTCAGGAAAATGCTTTACATAAAGGTATACTTATTTATACTTCAAAATAATTAAGGTCAGAACATTTTGAAGTTTTTTTAGTTCAGTGCTTTCTTTTTGAGATGCTGAACCTATGTGTTTTCAGTTTTGTTCTAGGTGCAGTCTCCCCTGCTGTGGTGGTTCCCTCCATGCTGATTTTACAGGCTGGGGGATATGGGGTGGAGAAAGGTGTCCCAACTTTGCTAATGGCAGCTGGCAGCATTGATGACATTCTGGCTATCACAGGCTTCAACACTTGCCTTGGGATGGCTTTCTCTTCTGGTATGCTGGTTAATTTGTACATGATTAAATGCAGAACAGTGTTATTTTGGAGAATGTGTGGTCTGTTATAGCTGACTGGTTTGTAACTTAATGGCATCTTGTTATAAAATTAATGTATAGCCTTAAATACTGAGATGGAAATTACTCATGTTCAAGAGTTAGTGTAACATTGTCAGCTTTGAGTTGTGGGTCACAATAACTTTCAGAGAGCATTTTTTCCATTACTGCTCCCTTAGCTACCAAGTCTGGGCCCTGCATGCCCAACATAATGCTTGGAAATTTCACTGGGTTTGGCAATGTTCTTACAGTGGCTCTTTCTCTGGCTTCTCTTGCACACTTTCTTGGCATGAGCTTTCAGAGAAAGGAAGTTGCACCATCCAGTTCCTTCAGGCCCATAGGTTCCCTCCTGAATAACTTTGCCCCAAGTAATTTAAGGCAGACACTGTCCTGGTATCACCCTCATAGGTGTAGAGCATGGTTTGAGTGAGGGTCTGTGGATGGCTACTGAATATGTTTTCCTTTTGCGAAATAGGTTCTACTCTGTACAACGTGCTCCGCGGAGTGCTGGAGGTCACTGTTGGCATAGCAGCTGGGGGAATTCTGGGAATGTTTATTCGATACTTCCCAAGCCATGATCAGGTAAAAACCTAGTTTAAAAAAAAATTACAGTCAAGTGATCCTTTGCTAAGGGATTATTTTCCTTAGTTATTGGTTTCCAACCTTCCTGTGAAGCTGGCTTTGGGGAAAGCTTTTTACAGTGCTAGCAGCTTCCAGATTGCTAACCTATCAAGTGAGAATGTGTTTTAAAGGTGATTACTTATTTATTGCACCAATAATAATGTATGATCTCATAGTCCTTCCTGATGGAAGTTTGGAATCCAGCTCACCATCCTGCTCTCATTGAAGAGAGTAGAAATGGAGGAAGCCTCTGATACCCATTTGAGACAGTAAAATAATACTTTATTAGATTGATGCAGAACACATTTACTTGTTTAAGATGTATCCAGTAGGCTAAGATTAAAAACTAATAAAGCAGATGTATTAGAGGTTTTAAGTGATTGCCAGTATTAATTGTAAGGTATTACTTTCCATAAAAATTACATTTATAGAAAGTGGTAAATTAATTTTCTATCAAGGTGTAATTAAATGAACAGAAAATTGTGGAAGAATGCAGATACACTCTGGACTATCAAAGTCAGTATTCAGAGCATCTATTGCCCTCAGTGGCATCAAATTTTCTTACTAAATAATGTAAGAAGTGTGATACAAGGCTAAATGGATAGAAATTAGGAACAATGGTAGATAACTGTCTGCTGTGGGACTGAATGAAATAAAACTAGATTATTCCTGGCAAATGTTTGATTTGTCATTAAAAACATCTGGTGGCAAAGATTTCACCTTTCCTTGGATAAACTGTTGTAAGACTTGACTACACAGGTAGAAAATCCTCCTACCGCAGAGTTGAGGCAGAGCTGCTAGAACAGAGCATCATGTTCCTTGTGATAAAAATAGCCTAGTGGCAATAAGAATTTGGATGGGTAGAGGAAAAAAAAACACATTTTGAAAATTTGTATTCTTAGGAATTAATGTCTGAAAAGAATCCTCAATCCAACTGAGCAGTTCAAGTCTCACGTGGAAGCTTTGATTCCTTAAAAATTATAAATTTTTAATTTTCAAGTTCTTGTTTGCAAAATTAATGGGAGTGTAACTTTTTCCCCCATTTCTGAAAGAAATTAACTTTTTTGTTTGTCTCTTTCCTTCACTGCAGGCATCTTTGGCATGGAAGAGATCATATTTTGTACTTGGACTGTCCATGTTTGCTGTTTTTGGCAGTATATACTTTGGCTTCCCTGGATCAGGAGGGCTTTGCACATTAGTCTTAGCTTTTGTTGCAGGTGTGGGATGGTCTGATGAAAAGGTGAATTTTTACATAAGAAGCATATCTTTTCCAAAGTCTGGTGAATGTACAGTCTGACAGGAGCTTGAATTTCTGTCAGAAGTGGTAATAGTATACTTGTGAAGCGTTAGAGGGTGTACAGATTTAAAACAAACAAGCAAAATAAAACCCAACCAAACCAAGCAGAACATTCCAAATTTGTTTAGGAAGTCTTTAGTTTTTCTCAGGCCAGAAAGTATGTATGTCAGTAGAGCAATATGTATGCCAATACATATTGAGAATTGAGAAATGCTCAGCTTTTCTTAGACATCTTAAAGCATATGAAGGAGACTTAGTTGTGAAGGCATTTGACAGTAGCAATCCAAAGCTTCAATTCCCAGCTCTGTGAGTGTCTGTACACAGTCACTTTATGGTGAAGCTTACAAATGGGTGTCCAGGATGCAGTTGTGGACATGGCCTGAATACCCTTAGGGTATTCTGTGGTTTGGAGGAGGTGAAATGAAAAGCAGTGATTAAATATCCTTTCTCATCTTTCCCAAATCCTAGCCAGTGTAATTAGGATAACTTAGAAAGCAGGGTGCACACAATAAATAATTATACAAGGCCATACAAAAGACTGTTTTTTAGTCACTTTCTCCTAGGTACTAGCCTACTTCATCTTACTGCTGCTGCCTCACTGCCTTTCTGTACCTTGCTATGTCTGACTACCTCTTCTGCTTTATACCCATCTACATTTAATGTTTTGAGGGCATCTTTCTGTCCACAACTACAGCTTTGTGACATTCAGTAGAAGAAGGGGAAGAAAAAGGATAGGGGGTTAGATATACTACAGTCCATGTTATTATCCCCATCTTGACCATGACTTTACAAAGACACCAAGGTTTGTTATAACAATGAAAAGAAACTAAGATTGTCCAATTTTAAAGGATGAAAAACTCTTCTTGGGTCTTAAGTAGTTAAGGACATTACAACTGATAAAGCTCTCTCCTGGAAAGCTTTTAAACCATTTCGGGAGGAAGGACCTTAAAAGAGTATATGCAGTCTATAAAGGCTTAGTTTAAATTATTTTGATCTGTGAATGAAGCTTCATGGCTTTAAATATATTGATGTCAAATGCCTTAGCTCTCTTTTTTTTCTCAGATAAAGCTAGAGGTGTCTGTGTACTCAGTATGTTACCATGGTTTTTGTGCTGAGCTTCTCAAAGTCCACTGCCTCCCACTGTGCAGTCCATGGTGGAAGGCACTTAACAAACACTGTCTACAGAGAACAATGAACATGGAACCTATTCTTGGAACAGTCAGATGGGCAATAAATAGGCTGAAATCCATAAAGAGGGGATTTTGGGGGGCTTTAAAAAAAATTTTTATTTTATTTTGCCCAAACTGAAAAGGGTGAAATAACAAGGAGAAATGAGGCAAAAAAATATTTATATATATTTCCACCTCATTTTCTTCAAGGTTACAGAAGTTTTTGTGTTACTGTAACCTACTATTCCTTGACAGAAGAGCAAGACATGTTGCAGAATCAGTCCTAAAGAGAATACCAATAATGGGACATGTCTACGCCCTGGATTGATTATTAAGTGACAGAGCACTGCACTTACATTTTCTGAACACTCCTGCCTGAAGGCTCATTTGCTATCGTAGAACCCACTTAATTAAAAGACAAGTGCTATTTGATATGCTGTGTGTACCTTGTCATGTAAGTGGAAGATTCCTGTTTACCCTGTCAGGAGTTGTTTTAGGAAAATTGTGTAAAGCTCAAACATGAGGAGAAAAGATGGTTTTGCCTTTATACTCTATTGCAGTGGAAAGTTCAGCACTTGTTGCTGCTAGGTGATTTCAGACTTGCTTCTGCTGACATGGAGAGAGGCCTCTGAGTGAGTGCAGCAAACAGTTAGGTCATGATTGAAACTTGGGAGAGTGTTGACTCTGCTTGGCTACAAATGGAAGAACATGTTTAGGCATGCAGTTCCCAAGGGCTCAGAAACTTCATGGCAAAGCTGTTGAAATTACATCTTTTTAAATACTGAAAATCAACAACACTTATTTTCCTTCTCTTGTCTGCAAGCTAGTCTGTTACTGTTCAAACACCAGTGCTTTTTATTTCTCCTCTCAAAACATCAAACATTTATTTATTAGGACAGCTAGACTCAGTCTGACCTTCAAAAGGTGTACAACTGATTTTGAATGTTGTAGTATTTGGTCAAAGAAAGAGGAGCAGTTCTGGACAATCTTTATGGAACATTTTCACTTTGTCTTATGATTACTGAACTGTTGTGTCTATTTGGCCATCTTCTTGTGAATTTACAGATTCGTTTTGTTTTTATTGCAGAGGGAAATAGAAAAAATTGTGGCAGTTGCATGGGATATCTTTCAGCCTTTTCTTTTTGGTTTAATTGGAGCAGAAGTATCCATTACATCTCTTAGGCCTGAAACTGTTGGTAAGATCATTGACAAATTTTCCAGCTTTCATTACTGGCTTTGAAAGAATCTCTATAAAGAAACCTAAAACAAAGGCTATGACTGACCCTCCCCCCCCCCAAAAAAAAAAGAAAAAGCAAATAGAAGCACCTATGCACAAAAGTACTGACAAGTGTTTGTCTGTTGCAGGGCTCTGTGTTGCTATATTAGGCATTGCTCTAGTTGTGCGAATCATAGCAACATTCCTGATGGTGTCTTTTGCTGGGTTTAATTTCAAGGAGAAGCTATTTGTCTCACTGGCATGGATTCCCAAAGCCACTGTCCAGGTAAACAATCCAGCACAACTTTCATTCCAGGCTAAATCTATTTTTCCTTGGCAAAGCTCTCTGTAACTAGCATAGCAGTAAGCAGGGAAAGGCTCAGGCTCAATGACAGCTGAATATAAAATATTGACTGTTCATACTCTAAAGGACTTTAACTGCTTGAAAAGTGTCTGGAGAACTTTCCATGTGCAGGTATTTTGCTTGCATCCTAGGTTTACTCTTTATAATGACACTGAATTGTACATACACCACAGGAAATTTAACTATTTCTCAGCCATTGCTGATTATTGTGCCTTCACATACAGATTCTGAGACCTCTCAAAGGTAAAAGTATTTCCCTCTTACACATGACATGCCTGCAAGGACAGTCACATCAGAACTCAGAATGGGTTTCAGTTTGTGATTATTTTGGTAAGGAGTAGTCTGAGAGCCATATTAATAGAGATAGCTCTGGTTAGGTACATTCCTCCTGCTCCTTTATTTCAATGATTGTCAAGTAATTTAGACTTTGCCTCAATAGCATGATTACTTGCAAACAAAAGTTAATAATCAAAACAGGCAAGGCTTATTACATGATCAGTGAATTGAATTTTCAGAAGCTGCCACTAGTTGACTATTGTCAGAATACATTCTCAAAGTGTGGCCTTTTCACAACTGCAATACACAATACACTGGCCAGTTTAATTAATCACATATTCTCCATAAATGTGGATAAAATGGCAGCTAAGCAATGTTCTTCACAGGAGGAAACCACACAGATAAACTCATTAGCTTAGGAAATTCCAAGGATAGTCAAGTGAAAATTGTTCTCATAGGTATAATATAATGTTTACTTTGCTATGTACAGCCTAGAAACAAATGTGTTGAATGTACTAAAAATGTCAAATTTATGTGAAATGTTGACTAATGATAGGTTCCCTTTTTTCCTCATTCACTGCCAAAGATTACTTCTTGCTCCATCTCAGCAATGTTTTCTTCTCTGCAGGCTGCAATAGGTTCTCTTGCCCTGGATACAGCAAGACAACATCAAGATGAACAACTGGAAAAGTATGGAATGGATGTACTGACAGTAGCTTTCTTGGCTATCTTGATCACTGCTCCAATTGGAGCCCTGGTTATTGGCTTGGCAGGACCCAGACTTCTGCAAAAGGCTCAGACAAATAGCAAGGAGGATGAGGAAGGTGCAGAGATTGGAGAAGAGGCAGAAGCCTGTGAACCTTCGTAAGACAGACAACTACAGCAGTCCAGTCCTTTAACTGCGACACTTCTGTTGAGTAAAGACAGCATGTCTAATCGTGTTGGAGGAACCTAAAACTATCAGTCACCCCTGCTATTTTTAAAGTAGCCCTGGTGGAGTTCTATAAAATATTTTTATGTGAAGCTGGTGCCTTGAGATGAAATAGATGAACATACAGTGAATAAGATGACCTGGCAATGAGTCACTGAGAAGTTAGCAGTCAAGAATTACTTGAAATGTGTGGGTGGTGAGGCCAGGGAGAGGGTCAGAATTGTTGAGGCATGGAGTGGAGTCATGAGGTAGAATATCAGGAAAAAAAAAATGGGGACTAATGTGAATAACTTCTTGATGGTTGAAACTGGGCTGTGAGATGACACAGTTCTACAACTCAAAGAAAGCAACTTCCAAGTAAGAGATGGCTGATACATAGTGAACAAGTCCTGCCATCAGTTGGTTAATGATTGTTGATTGATTGGTTGGTGAGTCCCTCTCCTTCCTCATCTGTGTTCCTAAACTTGCCTTTCCCTGTTGCTGTTCTTCCTCACAGCTGAGCCACTCCTTTGTGCCTTCAAGGACTTTCAGGTCTGGTTGTATAGCAAGTGGTACTTATATGCTCAAAGAGACAGTTGGGGCCATCATAGACTGGTAATAAAGATGTTGGTGCCAGCAGAAAGAAGGATGGAGCCTGAAAATGAGATGAGGGTTGTGGGATGGCTGTAAGGACTGGGGGAGGTTGTATGGGATTGGGATGGCTGCTTCTTCACCTGTGTAGCTCAGCCTTCCCACAACATGATGTCAAGGGAGATATGCTGTCCTACAACCAGGAGTAACCTCTGTTGATCAAAATCCTGCTCTTGCCTTTTAGATTTGGTACTTGACAGATACCAGCAAATCTCTCTGGCTCCAAGTAAGTTGTTGGTAACTCCATTCTGAGGCACAGGGTCAATACAGCATCCATCAGAAACTGGAATTTACTTTGTTATTTTTTGGAGGGGCTACTAGATTGTGGCTGTAACTGAGGTGGAAAACACTCTCCTGCAGATTTCTACACTACAGTTTACTGAACTCATTTTACAGGATACTGTGTAGAATACATTTGATCGTGTCTAGATTTTGGCATTACTAAGAATCATTTCTATTTTAGCTTTTAAATTTTTATATGCAAAACAAAAAATGTGCAAAAATACTTTTAACTACTTAAATACTCCTGATGTTAACACTACTGTTTGCAGAGTGATATGCCATACAGATGAGCTGTATATGCATGCCTTTGTATAAGCCTTACTCTCTAAGCAGAAGAAAAGCTTCCTGAGAAATACTTGTATTTCATAGCCCTTAGTTCCAGCACAATGATAAAAATACCAGGAAGTTCTTTGGTAAGTCCCCTGAACAGTTGTCAAGTACACTGTATTGCTCTAACTATGCACACTGCTGTTCTGCTTCCTTGGGAATGTACCATCTTTAGTTCAGTTCAGCTTTGTCTCCTGACCTGAAAGGAAGATGCTTTCAAAGTGCATCTCATGGGTTTGAAGCTGGAGCAATGGTTAAGGGTGTTGTGCTTGGTTGTTATTGTGACATACCTGGCCCTCTGTGCCTGTTCTGCCTACTTCACATGCACTCCTGGTGTCCCCCTGGCCCAGTCCTGTTCAGTATCTTTAGTGACGATCTGGATAAGGGGATTGAGGGCACCCCCAGTAAATTCATGGACAACACTAAGTTGGGTGGCATTGTCGATCTGCTGGAGGGCAGGAAGTCTCTGCAGGGGATCTGGACTGGTTGGATCAATGGGCTGAGACCAACAGAATGAGGTTTAACAAGGCTGAGTGCTGCCCTTGGGTCACAGCAACCCCAGGCAGTGCCACAAGCAGGAGAAAGAGTGGCTGGGAAGCTGCCCAGTGGAAAAGGGCCTGGGGGCTCTGGTGACAGCAGCAGAACATGAGCCAGCTGTGCCCAGGGGGCCAAGAAGGCCAAGGGCATCCATCCTGGCCTGTATCAGCAATGGTGTGGCCAGCAGGAGCAGAGATTGTTCCCCTGTACTCGGCACTGGTGAGGCCACAGCTCAAGAGCTGTGTCCAGTTCTGGGCCCCTCACTGCAAGAAGGACATTGAGGAGCTGGAGTGTGCCCAGAGAAGGGCAGCGGAGCTGGAGAAGGGTCTGGAGCACAAGTCCTGTGAGGAGTGGTTGAGGGAGCTGGGGGTGAGTGTTCAGCCTGGAGAAGAGGCAGCTCAGGGGCACCTTACTGCTTACAGCCCCCTGACAGGAGGGTGTAGCTGGGGGGGTCGGCCTCTTCTAGCATGCAACCAGTGACAGGATGAGAGGACAGTCTTAAGCTTTACCAAGGGAGTTTTAAGTTGGACAGGAGGAGCAGTTCCTTCACAGAAGGGGTTGTTAAACAGTAGAATAGCCTGCCCAAGATTCCATGGAATCATCTTTCCTGGAAGTGTTTAAGCAAAGACTGGACATGGCACTGAGAGCCACGGTCTGATTGACATGGTGGTCATAGGCTGGATTCAGTGATCTCAGAGGTCTTTTCCGACCTCATTGATTCTATGATTTTGTGAAATGCATGTAGTTTTAAAAGGAGGTTGAGTATTTGGAAATTGTAATGTTGGTAAAGCTAACTGACAAGATGAGGAAATAGTGTTCAGTTCATCAGTGACTATAAAATAGTTCTACTTGAGTAGACTTTAAAGGAGTTCACTTTTTTGTAAAGCTTTGTAAAAAGTAGAATCCTCCCACAGAGATCACTATGCCAAATCTGGAATGTGTTCAATAACAGAAGTGTGATGTTGTAAGGATTACAGCCCTTTAAATTTGGACACAACCTCAAGTACAAAAGCAAACCTCTGATGAAGAGCTCTCGTTTGTGATAGCCTCTAATACTTCCTCCCCAGCAAAACAGCATCTCATAAATGGGATTCACCTGTTCCTTTAACCTCAGTGTGCTCTCAGTTATACATTAGATACTTCCACAATTCTGAGTGCCTGAATAAACTATACCAATTAAAACTTGTCATCTTTTTTGTTAATCTGAGATTGAATAGATTTTTCTTTCCCTGCCATTTTATGTCGGCATTTCTCAAGAGACCCCTTTCCCCCAGCTTTTATTAAATCTTCAAAAAGTATCAGGTTGGAGCTACTACACAGACCAGCAAATCTAATATTAAAAGCTTTAATGCTTTATAATGTTCCCTCTCCTTATCTTCCAGAAAGAAAGAAAACACTTGCATCTTTTTGTTAAATGATATATCAGGACTAAGAACTTAAGAGACTAGGTTTTTTTAGTAAGTATCGTGACAGTTTCAGCTACCTTTGAATAGCAACTAACTTCGAGAGATTTCAGTTTTTATCAGAGTACAGGTGAAGCATGACATTAAAGACCACCTCCCTTTTAACAAAATGCCTTGAAAATAATTACTGAATAAGGCATACATTCAAGCTAATTTAATCATTATGCCATGGTATTCTCTTATTTGCAGAAAATAAGAGCACAATGTGCAGTAACTGATAACCAGAGTCCTGCTGCGATGCAGACACAATCACAGGCGTAGTGTGAGGAACCTCGGAGCGTGCTGTTCCAGAAGGTTCACAAGAATCTCTGCAGCAAAAAGGTCTGACAGCAGAAAGTGTTCCCAGCAGTTACAACAGGCAGCATATGGAAAAAGACAGAAATTGTCTATCTGCAAGCAGGGAGTTGATCAGGCCAGGGGATGTGATGATGATGTGATTATAATCACTGGTTACTCTTACTCTCTCTTTTTCAGCCAAATTGAGCTTTTTATGGAATTCAAACTCAAGTCTAAAATTAACTGTGAAAGAGTCATGGTGTAATACAGCCACAAAATGGAAGATGGTTCCTGTATCTTGCTTTTTAAGTAAAGAATGCAAGAGATCAAATTTTTAGTCAATTGCACTTCAATTACATTTACTTTGTCTAGTAGTTGCCCCAAATCAGACACCTTTCTCTAAACCTGTTTTGCAAGTTTATTTGTAGTCCATTGTAACCATGTTCAAATTAATTATGAAAAGAAAGGAAAACATTGTTCTTGTAGAAAAAAATGGTTGTCACAATATGCTGATTTCAGTTTCCTCAGATCTTCAATCAGGACTGAAGACCTGGTCCTCAGTTCTGGTCTTTATTGGTACTTAGGGCAAATTTATTCCTGTGTATGCCGCTTCCCAATTAGATTAGAAATGTCAGGTAATAGGTTCAACTTTTCAGTTGCTGGTGAGATACAGAGCTGTACAAGCACTTCAGCTTTTAGCTAGCTAGCTATCTCTGTAGACCTCAGAACAGATTAGTAAACTGAGATTTTCTATGGAAAGTTCTGTGGACATGAGGCAGTATTTCCTTCACAGATTTTGAAATGCAAGGAAATGATGATTTATCTTGCTTGTGATTCTCATTATAATATCTTGTGGAAATTACTAAAATGTCCTTTCTACAAAAGAACTTGCTCTTGCAACACTACAAATTTGTTCCATACCCTTACAGATATAAGCACAAACTAAAAACTCTGTTTATCCTACAGCCATGTCTGGAGTTTGCTTTTAAACTATCTCATCTAAGAGCAAGTAGGGAGAAAAAAATAGTTACTTAATCAAGTTGTGTTAAAGATAGAGTGAAGAGGTTAAACCTTATACTGTTCTTCTCTTCAAGAAGCTTTTTGGGAGAAATAAAACCATGTTGCTGTATTACTCACTAACAAAGTTTGTCCTAATTTAACAGGTTTGGTTATGATTTCAGAGGAAACCAAATACAGACGTATCCTGATAAAAGCTGGAAGCACATACAAGCCTGTGTCTAGTAAGTCTGCTACAGTAGACTGTGATTTTTAAACCCTGAAAAAAATATCAAAAATGGGGCTTTACATTTCACAGGAATTTCTTCACCAAATCCAAGAATTGGGGATTGGTATTCTATATACATCTGTAAGTGAAAACAGTGTAAGACACTTACCTTTATGTATTTTTCTCTGTTATAAATGTTTCTTTCCTAATACATTTATCATTTGCTCATCCATTAAGGTAAGACCACCATGAAGCATTCAAACAATATACATTATACCATGGCTCCGTTACACTTTGTAAAAGCAGGCATTTAACACACAGTCACATCCTAATCTGCCATCTTCTGCTGCAAGGCAAGATGTTTTGGAACCTAGAACTACAGCTACTGGCAGAGTAATGATCTACCTTAACTCTGCTGTTGCTGCAAGAGCCCTTATGTGAGAACATCTTTCTGACTCGCTTTCTGTTTCAGCACTGTGGTGACCAGCTTTGGCAACAGCTCTGGTGCTTCCCACCTAAGAATAGGTCAAATGAGATGCTGTTAAGGAAAGGGTGAGATCTCTCATGATACCATTGTCTAAAACTGTAGCATGGACCAACTTTTTATTTTTAAACTGATGGATACACTATTTCATGGGAGAATTAAGCACTTCAGAATAATTAATTAGAAATCTAGCAGTTAGGTAAGTAGTAACTATCTGCATCTGAATTTAAGCCTCAGCACAGCAACGTTCTGACTTGCCTAAATAATTCTGAATGGGTAACAAGCCAAGAGAACACCTCAGCTCTGCATCCTCAGTTCTGTCTCTTAACCCATTCATCCCTTGAAAATTCCCATTGCAAAAAGTAGTGACTATAGTGCAAGGGAACTTGCAGGAGGCAAATTTGTGTTTCCTTACCATCAACACAGGGGCTGAAATACAGGGGTAATGGTGGTGGGTGACCTGCTCAGTAGTTTGGTTGATATATATGGCCTGGAACTGCCAGCACTCCACCTGGGATGCTGTGTGAAACTTTCCAGCAGTGTGGGCTTTGTCTGAGCTGAGCTGTTTTCTCTAAGACCAACAAACTGCCCAGTTAGGCACTACACAGGCCAGACGTTCAGCCTTCATGACTCAACACTGATCTGCTGCCTGAATATACATTCACAAAGGAGGAAGCTGATATCTCTTTCTCCCCCACTTAAGTACACTTAAATTTGTTGCTGAAAAGCAAAGTAAAACATGATTTCTCAGCAGAACAAACTCAAGAGAAAAGTGCACTTGAAATAGTGACAGTTTTATAATTGTATGCTCATACAAAAAAGGCTTAGTTGTAGAAAGTCAATTTATTATTGAAATAAACGACTTATTTACAGAGCTAGGTACTTTACAGTTTTACAAAGCAGGCAAAATTCTTCTCAGAATAAGGTACCAAAACAGCGACAAATTCGTCACTGTCTAAATGCAGTTTATTCCAAAAAGAAATCTACAGCAATCACGAAACTAAATCATACCAATCACGTAACAAAATGCTGTCTCTTGCAACTACAACAGTATAAAAGACTTTATCAGTCATGATCTAGATTACACATCTGCTATACTTCTTTCTTCTTGAGTATTAGTGGACCTACATTATCTCCTGTTAATTCATTGTGCTTGTTGTGGGAGCCATCACAGACGGGGAACTGAAAAAAAACCAAACACAAGGAATTAGCATAATTCAGTACAGAAGTTGCATGGTGATTTTTGTGTTTCTTCCTATGCCCTGAATACTCTGGTAATGTTGCTAGTTCCTCCTGTGATGTCCTGGTTCAACGTCAAACTCCCTGTCTCCTATCAGACACAGGATACTAAGGAAACCTGCCGCACTCCCGCCCCGGTTCCCTTTGTCTCAGCCCCGGCTAGCTCTCATCCTGGGGCGAGGGCGGGCGATGGAGGCACCCTCCGCCGCTCCCAGCTGGGGTTTGGAGAGTGCCTTTGTGGGTCCCGAGCAGCGCTAGCAAGCCTCACGGTGGTAAATGAAGAGCGGATCCTGCTGGGGGCTAAGTCCGAGTTTATTGTAGCCCAACGGGGCCAAATATCCTAGAACGGTGCCAGCCAACAGGAACAAGCACAAGGTGCTTGCACTGGCTTATAAACTGTAAGGGAGGGGTATCCAACGACCAATGGGGATAGGGATAGGGGGTGGCTCCGGGATGGGGGGATATGGTGGGGTCCAATGGGGGAAGGATATGGGGGGAGCCCCAGGTCCTTGCCCAATCACCCGGTGCCCTGAGTAGAAGCTTCTGGATGGATGGGAAGGGGCACCGAGTGATAGACAAGGCACCCGGGGGGGGTAAAATGCCTCTTTCAGGGTGATGGATAGATACTGGGAAGGCGGGAAGGGCGGACAAGGCGGGAAAACTGGGGATAAACCAAGTTGCACACGGGGGTACAAAGGAATAATACAGGGATAATAAAACATATACATAACGCAACTCCACAGAAACCAAACACAGTTAATGGGTAGCTAAGTTTGTGAGATCCTAAAATAGCTGTTCTTAGACACAAAGAAAGGGACAAAGCCTTTTCCATGAAAGAACAGCAAACAGCCGTCACAGCTACAAATGGATTTACTGTGCAACTAGTAAGAGTGCTCTTAATAGATTTAGTCATTTGCAACTAAAAAGTACTTTTTTAAGAAAAGCTGAAATACTTTGCTGAAGTGCTAAGTCCAAAGTGAGAACAGCTGAGTTAAGCTTCTTCAGTTCAGGGTAGACTTTTCTGTTTTTATTAAAAAAAGGAAAGCATTTGGTCCAGGGAGAACAAAACCAGAGTGTGGTCAGGACATTCAAAACTGAATCAGGAAATGAAAACTGAGGCAAGATGAAATGCACTCATTTACATCTAGTTGATTTGGGGGATATGGAATATCCCAACCAGTCATCTCACTGCTCTGGACCAGATGGCAATCACCAACACAGGCCCAGCCTTATTTTCATTCTAATATGAACAACTTTCTAAGCATTGTTTTTTACAAAATAAGAGTAGTTATCTCTTAATTACTTGCAATGTATTTCCAAATAGTAAAACAGGTTTGCTTGGTTTTGTCCTACTCACATGTGGTCACTCCCTAAACATTTCTAGAAAAACCCTACTGTGCTTCTTTCAAGTTTCTACAGTTGCTTGCTTCACGTAGACATGTTTTGCTATTCTACAAAGTTCAGGAGCATGTTCCAATTCCATACAAAGGCAACAGCTAAACACAGCAATACACCACCAAAGCACTGCTAAAAATATGCAAGTTTCAATCTCTAATCCTACAGTAGCACAACGTCTTACCGTCTTTGAACGCCAACACCTGCAGTAAGCTTTAGTGAGGCACAGATCTTCAATGTTTATCTCATTCACTACTTTGGGATTTTCCTTCTGGATCTTGAGGTTAATCAAGCTATCCTTCTGCTGTTTCTTCTTGGGGAGGAAGGGACGAACAGCAAGGTAACCGAGCAAGGCCAGCACGCCCAGGAAAGGCAGTAACCGCAGCCATTCTGAAACTAAAGATAAGGTGGTAGATTCAGGGTGGCTTCTGACTCCACTCCAGGATGCTGCAGCATCAGCTACTTTCACATGGCTTAGGCTGAGGGTATGAAATGGGGCTGCTCAGTCAGCAGGACCCTCAGGGCAAACAAGATTCCATTGGTGAGTCTCAAGGGAAAAAAAAAATATTTAGATTAAGTCCTAGGATTTACTCCAGCGAAAGTAAAAATCTGACTCCTAGAATTTAATCTGAAATTGAATTTTATCACCCTAAGAGGATGATTCAATGGAAGATAATAAATACAAAACAAATAGATTTACTGAAATGGGCAACCCTAAAACACTGGCAAAACCTTCAGAATCTTTCTGGTTTTATTTTTCAGACCTGTGTTTGCTCAGGGATATGCAACCAGTTTCTACAAAAAGGAGAAAGAATGACACCTAAGATCAGTAGGGCAAGTCACAGAAAATTGCTTTTTACGAAGGTAAGGAACTTCTTTCAAGTACAGGTAAAAAAAATAAAAGTATCCACTGCAGATCTGGCTGCCCTATTATAAATCATTATAAATTTTCTAGGCATACTAGTGAGAGAAGACTTACTAGACTTTTTAAGAAATATATCAATAATTGGCATTTATCTATATATAATATTTTTAAAATTTAAATATATATATTTATATATAAAATGTATAAGGTGGATCCACTTTTCCAGCAAACATGCTGTGGCAATACTCTAGTGCAATTTAAATACTGTGGTACACTAAAGGTTGAGAACATTTTTCTGAATTTCTGAAGAATATATTAAATCTAAACACTCATACAAAATAGAGTTTAAAAATACTTTAGAAGAGAAAGAAAAAAGTATAACAAGCTGGAGCACAAATAGCTGCACAAGCACCTTTTAGACAAGACACTAATCAACTTACTCTTCTAAATTATTTAGGATCAGAATATAGTAAGATTTTGTTCTACAGTTTGTTCATTGAAATTAAGATGTACAAGAAAGAAAACACAACAGAGCAGGCTAAGTCTGCCAGGTGGGTTGTAGCCCTGAAAAAATACATTATTCTGTATAGCTTTTATCTGTACTAGTAAAACACATGATTATAATACTTCTAATACTAATACTTCTCCAGTGGATTTTTCTTAAAGATTTAAATTCTCTGGAACCAGACCATGTAATGAAAATAATTTGTGGGATTATTTTTTTGTTCTTTGTTGCCTTTGATGTGACAGCCACATTTAGTGCATTTATCTGGAAATGCATCACAGCTGCATAAATGCTAAAAGCACTGCAAGAAGTCTCAGCAGTCATTTCCCAACTGCACATGCAGCAGTCCCTAAAAATCACAATTCACTATATTCACTAAAACCCACTTCAATATATTAATCTCTGGTGCTCTTTCCTTAGTTCCTCCAACAAACTGCAAGCCCTAAATAATAATTAACACTGAGATATTTAAATGTTTTCAGCTGCAAGGAATCCTGAGTTCCTGGACAGCAGTGCCTGTTTGCCTTTTCTAGCATTACTTTTCTGGAACATTCCATCAATTCCATCAGGAATCCAAAAACATTTTCTGACCTTACCTGAAGGACTGACTTGGAATGTATTTCAAAAGAGAGGAAAAATATTTGGTCACTAAAAAAAATTTCCAAACTTTGTATTTAACCTGTTGACAAAAATGTGGATCTCTACAAAGCTACTCCTCTGAACTCCAAGACAGAACAGGCATTCCAAGAGGCAGGAATTCCAGGACCAGGCCATCTGTCAGGTGTGTGGTGAATATAACTGGGCTAAAATTGACACACAAAAAGGACACATCTCACACTCTCATACAGCATCAAAATCGGAACAGTGGTCATGTCTATGAATGGCTCACAGCCAGCTGGGTTCATACAGCTGAAGGAGGAATGTGATAGCTGTAACCTCTGAGAAAGGAAATTAGAAATAAACATGAATAGGATGTACAAGGCTATAATTTAGGATGGTTATTACTTAATATTTGTACTAAGATAACTGTTGATAAATAGTTTTATCCTCACTAGCCAGTAAATTCTGTGCTTACTTCTAACCTGGGAGTCTCTGGAAAGCCCCCAGTTTCATTCATGTGTACACTAATCATAAACTGGCTTGTTATTGCCAAAAGACTGCCAGAAGCTCCTGTGTTTAAACTGAAAAATCAATGTGATCATGTTCTAAGGCATGAGCTACAAGACACTGTCAGAGATCTTTAGGCTGGGTGAGCAGGGTTGGGAAAAACCCTTCATCCACACTAATGCAGTGATGCCTTCCTACAATTGCAGACTGCTCTGGTTTTGAAGCCATGCATACCTTTCTGAAGCAGATGTAGGGCAATTCACAAGACTTTATTTTCACAGCTGACAACTCAGAATTCAGCCATTACACTGATTCTGGAGATTCTTTATCGGTTCTGCTGCCTGGGGAGAGGCAGATTTTGGAGACAGAAATGAAGAGTAGTGTATGGAACAGGTCAGTCTTCAGACTTGTGTTAGATAGAGACTATTCCCAAAGTTAAGTCCTGGAAAATATCTGAAACCAGAGAATTCCAAGAAGCTGAGCCAATGGATATTTTCAAGGAGAGGTGGTCTTAATTTTTAGTCCAACAGTAACATGTCCAAAACCAAAAGAAATACATATACTATGAACAAAGGTACACACCAGGCACTGAGAGGAAAAGCAAAGCAGGTATTTCCTGCTTGTCTTCCATCAACTACTCCTTTGGTATCTTTGACTTATGTTTCAGCTACTTTTTGTGGAAATAACCCTATGCAGACCCAAAAGCAGCTTCTTACAGTAACAGCTCAAATGCAAATCAAAATTTTAACAAGTAATAACTACCAGTCAAAAGGAATATTGGAACTGTGTCTAAACTAATGACATTATTCAGGAAAATTTGAAGTACTTACTAATTACATTCTCTTCAGGACTAATAGGCAGATCTTTCCTGGTTTTGGTTGTTTGCTATTTTGAGGTGAATGTCTGTGGCATTTTAATGACACCTTCCAGGACAAAAAGCAATGCTGGCATGAGACATTACTGCTCATTTCACTGAACTTGACAATGGAAGACTAAAGAAGCAATGACAAGACACAGAAAGAGGCTTCTGAGCAGTACAGTGTGATATTTAGATAGCCACTTTCAAACCCAAGGTCAAACATTCTTTCCTTCCTCCCTCACTGCTTTTACCTTCAGGAGGTATGCACTGGATATTAACAGTCTTTCTCTTCAAACAAGCAGTTTTTCATTCCGGTTTTGTAAGGTCACACCATACAACATATGTCCAGATCTTTAACCAGCACACTATACAACATCCTATAAAAAAGTCAGGGTGCTCCATATATTTTTGTTCTGTTGTTTCTAAAACTGGTGCACTACAGGAACTGCAGTTGCATCTGCCTGCAAGCTAATAAGAGTTTATAGAAGCAATGAAAGAGTTAAGAAAAGACTGCACTGTTCCAAATCTGGATTCTGGCCTGCATTTGCAAACAAGATCTATGCTGCCCAGTGTTTCATACTGCTGGTCCCTGATTAAGTTCATTAGATGCCACCAAAGGGCAAATATTAATGCACTTTAAATGTTTTTAGACCAGTGTTATCTCACTTGCAAAAAAGGAGTAAAGTCTGCCATTTGCCAAAGAATATACTTTGTAATTTGTAATAGCAGCAAACACAAAAGGTCACATTAATTTTCTCTATTGCCTAATAGTCTTTCCCTAATGACAATTCAATGCAAAATAACCCCAGCACTGGGAATCCCCTGCTCTTAGAGGATTGTAACTTTAGGACAGGACAAAGACCACAACAACACAGAAGAGGCAGCACTTGCTCAAGCAATCATTTTCTCAAATGAAACTTAAGACAACAGCTCTGCGTGCAAGTAAGCACACAACTCTTCAACCAGCCACCACGTTTCAATGACTTTGAATAACCTTTACACCCTAAGAGATTATATTTTTTTAATTTAGGTGCCTAGAATGCAGTGTCCTACACTATACTTCTCACTGTGTTGCATTTACCCTATGCCATAACTTGAAGCACCTGTACAGTTTTGCTTTTTTTCCTCCATTTTCATTCATATTCACCCTGGGTGGAAGATGTATAAGCACGGTGGAAGGTACCAGTCTAGCTTACTATTGGAAAAGAATGTAAAAATATAAAACTGTTCTCTCTATAGCTGTGTATTTTTAAATATACCTTTGCCACCCATTTTCAGAGTCCATCCAAAAAATCCCAAAGACCTAGAGGCAGTGGATTTTTCAGTTATTAAACTAAAAAATACTCAGCTCATTAAATCCTACCAGTTCTCCAAAGCAGTTTCTGACTCAGCTCCTTCTTTTGTTTGAACTTTTGTTTAATATTTTTTTCACATGTTTGGTCTACACTTAAGAAATCAGTTATTTGCTTCTTGTCCTCTCTCCAAATTCAAGGAAGTACCCTGAAGTCAGTGGGGTAAACAGTGTGACAGTTCTCCCATGCTGATGACACTATTTAAAAACCCCAAAGCCCTGATTTTGGTCTACAGGCCAAACCTTAGAGGTTTTCAGAATAAATCATATTACTACTGTGCACTATAAGTACAGAAACTGTACAAATAAAATCCTGTTGCAGAAAGACATGGTTAGACAAGTGAAGCAGTAAGATATTAAAATATTACTAAGCTCAACAAATTTTAAGTCATGTTGTGGTTACAAGGGCAACTGGCTTCATTAGTAAACTGCCAAATACTAACAGGAGAAGCTGCACTGTTCTAGAGTTTGTTTTATCCTCCCCTCCCAACTTTGCAGCAGTAGAATTTCCCTATTTGGTAAATATAATTAATAGCTTTTTCATATGAGAGAGTGCTTGTGGAATAAGAATAGTTAACTTAAAAGAGATTTGCTCGTTCTTGAGGAAGACAATGATACTTGCAGCTCACAAGCAGCATAAACATGCTGGAAAAAAGGACTGCTCAAAGCCAGCTTTAAATAAACTGAGCCTGTTCTAAATTTAACAATTTTCTGACACTATTACAGTCGTGGTGTTAAAGATATAAGGTTGATTCTGCACTTTGATGCTTCTACTCTCTGTGGAGTGCTCTTTCCTTCTTGTCACCGAGCTAATGCTGTCACTTGACACTGCCTGTGGGCCCCCAGAGCCTCGGTGTGCAAAGCACTGAGCACCCACAGAAGTCGCCACTTTTCTTTCCTGTTCACTGTCACAGGGCTACAATCGATGGACTGGTGTTTCTACTCCCTCACACAAAATACTTACCAAAATCACTAAACTAAAAAACTACCCTAACTTTATCTTTGTGGCAGGTTCACAGAAAGAGATTTTTTTTTGTTTAACTCGGTACAGATGCTGTCTGTGACCTGTGAAGAAGACGAAGAGGCGGTGCTTTCGGCCTCCGGCTAAATCCCAGTCCGTCTCGGCGCACGGCCTCTGCTCACCGGCGCTGGTTCCCAGAGGAATTCCAGACGCCAACATTTTACTCTGTCCCTGCCCTTCATGCTGACGGCTTCCCCTGCCCCACATAGCCCCTACACCTCCTGTCGGGCCATCCTCCTGCTGCAGCAGCTCAAGGTTTGGGCTCCCCCGCTCTGTGACGCGGCCGGAGCGAGGGGTGAGAGCGGGGTCCCGGGCAGCACCGACCGCGCCGCCGGGGCGGGAAGGGGGTCCCGCTCGCCCCTCCTACCTGTGAGGCGGATGAAGCCGCCGACGCTCTCGGGCAGCGGCAGGCGCTTGAGGTACGCGGGCAGCTGGACCTTGACGATGCGGGCCAGAGTCTCCAGCACCATCGCCGGCCTCTCCCGCCGTCCTCCCGCGCGCCGGCCCGGGCTGCGCCCGCCGCGCACGCGCCGAGGGGCGGGGCCGCGCACGCGCCCGGGCAGCCCGGCCCGCGCCCCCCGCGCGCCGCCCGCGCCGCCAGGGGGCGCTCCGGCCGCCAGGGGGCGCGCGGGAAGGGACGGGACATGAGGGACTGTATTTAATCATATGTGGCTTATGCTTTACAGGTTTTATGTAATTACCTGTCATCACCCTGCTGGCATTCAAGTTGCATTTCGTGTTAATGGTCTTATAAATATTGAAGTAAAAAGATTTAAAGTTTTTCTTCATATGAATGAGGTAGGATAACAGTGCTGAGAGGTTAAAATTACAGGGAGAGGTCCATCCTCCTTGTGTTTGGCAATAATTTGCACAGAACAAGACCTATCACGTCTGTTTGTTTGTTTGTTTTCATTTTATCTTATATCTAGGAGATGTAATTTTTTGGCATAGAAAATCCTCCCTCTATAGGCAGATGAAAAAGTGGGAAGCATGTAGCTGTTCTGGGTCAGTTTAGACAATCCATCCAGACCTGGAGATTCTAACATCAATCCCTTGGTTATGACAACACCGTTTGGTTCAAGGTGCTTTGCTATCTTAAGTGAATCTGTCAAGTGCTAGTAGCATATAGCACAGAGCATGAGAAGGAAAGCTGAAGCAGCACAATCCTACAAGACCTGTCTCCTTCCTTACGTGATCCTGATTGAAGCACAGTTCTCTCTCCTCCTTCAGTATACTGAAATCACACAATATCTATCCAAATCAACTGTGTACTTTTCCTGCTGGAAAATACTGGAAGCTAAGTTTAGGATAAATCAATTTTTTTTGTGCTTCTGGCCTATTACTTTTCTACCTGTGGCCCTACATAAACATTTCCTGATGAATCATTATCTTTAGCTAGTGGGAATATTCCTGTGATCTCAGAGTATCTAAGTTCCCTACCTCACATAAATTTATTCATGTAATGACTGTCTGATGTCCTAAGATGATTCCTTCTTGTCTAGGTAGATGCCAGCTATTAGACAGGATAATGAAAGAGTAAAACATTTGGTTATTCCTGTAAAAATTGTACATCAGATGTCGTGATGTGACCTCCTTTGTGAGACTTTCTGAGGGAAGAATACATAAGGTAAATACTCCAGCTCTAAATCAAACAACTTCACACTGAAGTTGAGACCCTCTGTCCTACTCTCCTCCTCTCCAGATTCTTCTGCTCTTCTGGATGCTGGGAGCACAGGAGACATTTTGGGGAAGCTCCCGAGCCTTGCTGTGCTGCCTTTGATCAGTGCTGCATTCAGCACACTGCAAATCAATCTGCACATACTGCAGAGAGGAGCTGCTCACCCTGTGCCCCTCCTATTGTGTAGGGATCAGCGGACACAAGTCACGGATGGGTTTGGTATATCAAAGTCTGAAAGTCACAGATTATGGCAAACTTATAAAGAAAATGAAACCTGACTGAGATCTTTAACCAAAGCAGAAGCAAAATGTGGTCTTTAGAAACCCAGTTTGAACCAGAGTACAGGAGATGCATGTTGACCCTGCACTTTGGCTACAGACTTCCTGTTTGCTTTAAGGTGTGAAATGTAAGCTTCAGGCTTGCTCAGTCCTGCAGGAGATAACTGGATTTTACAGAGTAATACATCTTTAGGCACCACATTATGGGTTCAGAACTTAGTCAATATCAGGAGGTTTAGCAGGCAGCTGTGACATCTTCCCTCTGTTACACATGTTTAAAACCCTATGTGGACATTATTATTCCAGAGGCAGATTGCTTCATTAGGATTTTATCAGCATATTTTTCAACTCAAATATCAATATTGTTTGGTATCTAGAAAATTGTCTTACTTTTTTTTTTAGGTAGAGTAACATGCAACAATTTGTTCTTGTACATTTAGTTTAGTCTGTGAGCTGTTCAAAAGTAGAGATTGCCTCTTGCTAGAGATTGTTTCTTGCTAAATTTGGCCACTGAAACTCTAGTATTGGGAGGATATATAGAAGTTGCTGTAATAAAAGAGCAACACAAAAAGCCCAAACATAGATATTTGAACTGAACCTAGGTCACCTGTGTGGAAAGATTAATATTGCTTTCAGCACTAGGTTTCCTCTATCACTGGGATTTTCCACCTAGCAAGAACATTAGATAAAATGGAGCATGGAGGCCACATGAAAGGATAGCCATCCTTAGGGCTAGCTCAGGTCTTTGACATGGAATTCCCCAAACACTGCCCAAATGAGAACCAGCCCATGCTTTGATAAGAATGGTAGAAAAGTTTGTGGTGCAGATGATGTTTGGCAGAATTTGTTCTCGTCACTACAACATAGCTATACTGGTCCCACTCACAGCAGAAATAAGAGTTGCCTTCAGCATCCACAAGCTGGTTGGTCCTGGTCCAGCAGAGTGAGGATAGATGAAAAGAATCTGTTTGTGTAGCTCCTTATATTACCCTTTGAAAATTGCTCTGTTTCCCTCTGCCCTTAATTCAGCTGTAAAATGAGATAATATTTACTGATCTCCTTAGAACATGTGAGATTTGCAAAGGAAAAGAACATTTATAAATTACATATATTTATTTTATTTTACCAAGTACACAACAGTAAGGATAAAAGATAAAAGGTTCTGAGGCAGCAGACACACAGTTCTTACATCAATAAAACAAACCTAAGTAGCACAGTCATTTGCTCAGTACTCTTTCATGGTATATGAGCTTTTCTATCAAGAGGATGTCTGGTGTTGTTTCTACCAACAATGAAAATGGTAGAAACTTTCCTGTAATTGGTATTGCCATTTTCTAAATTGTCCACCTAGAATAATGTCTGCAGCAGGCTAAAGGTACTACTGCCAACTAAAAGGGCTGCCTTCTGTGATCAGCAAACACAAGTCTCCTGTCTAGGAGGAACCTAGAGCTCTCCCTTTGTATTTGAATCATTTCACAGTGGGGTGTGATTAGCTGCTGTTCCTGCTGTATGCAAAGATCTCTCTCTCTCTTCCACTTCCCCAAAAGCAAGCAAAATCATTACACCCTAAAAGAGCTGTAGGAACTCTGATTCACTTCCTGCATTATCTCCATCAGCTAGTTATGCAGCACTGTCAACATCCAACTATTAAATAACTGAATCTCAAAAACTAAGCAGACTGGCTTAAAACTGGATATAAGACCACATAGATACAGTTACTTTCCTGTATTTTATGCATAATAACATTATAAGCAAGTTGCAATTGCACTGCACACAGGTTAGGTTTTTATTTCATATTTTTACATCCAGAGGTTTAGATGCCCAGAGAAGAAAGCTGAATGTTATGCTTTCACTTGGCTCTGAGACCTGGCACCTGAAGTGGCTTCTGCTGGTGTTTATTGAAAATAGTTACCTGTCCATGGTGGGCAAAGTGTTTGAGAGAAAAATAAGTCAAGGAAACAAATCACATTTATAGCAAAATCAGTGGGGTAATCATGTTATAGCATAATGTTTATATTATAAAATTACTACTAAATGAGCAGGCATTACTTTGTAATCTAGCTAATGTTCAAGAATTTTACAATGTAGCCATTATGTCTTGAAAGGAGGTGCTATCATAATTGCCTAAGTAACTGCAGTGTCCCACTAACAGCATGTGTTATTGTTGGATTTTTTAAATCCCTCCAGTTTAGAATGGCACTTATTGTTGGAGATTGTAGGGAATTAATTTTGAAGAGAATGGCAAGAAGAATGTAAAGAAAAAGTGCAAGATTTCTAAGAATTGCATCAGGTTCAAACATGGCAACTTTTATTTATTTGTAAAAAATGCCATGCTTTGATCTCTGAGCCATGTGTTTAACACTTTAATTCCTTTCTTTGATTGCTACTGCTGGAGAGTGGGAAATGTTACCCATGAGTTGGGTATAAAACAAAGTTGAATAAATCTCCAGCTCAAGAAAAAAATAAGTGTATTCAGTGCTAATTTCCCAGATATCCCCAGCCAAAGTTCAGTTACTTTCTACTTACATTGTAGGGGTTTTTCCCTACAGCTGGAGCTGTCTTTTTATGAAAGAAAAAGACCAGGTTGTCACTGGTAGTGGTTTCTACAGCTACTCTAACAGCTGCAGAAATAGCACAAGATGAAATTAAGAATATCCCCTCTGTTACCCTGAGTTGAAATTGCATTTATTTAAAGTACAGAAAGCAACAAGTTGTATGACATGAAACTGTTGTAAAAAACATCAGTCAAGTAACACTAACAATGCACAAGCAAGTGCACAAAATTTCATATTGCAATGAGTTTTAAATTTAGACACATTACACAAATCACCTAGTTTTTCCATCCACACTAGGTAGCTGATCCAGTACATACTGCTTGTGAGGATTCAGAATGATCTGATTGCTGGTCGCATACAGACTTGCATACATTTGGAACTTCATTGGCTTCCAGGGAGCTGCTATTTCACAAGTTTTACTCAAATCAGAGCAAGTATCTTTAGGATTCACTAATATGTTCATAAGAGACCAGATATGTTATTGATTTGTAGCAAGTTCTGCCTGGTTTGTTGCAATAAATCAGACTGCAAAATCCCTGATTGTCCCCTGGGAGGAAGCTGCAGTGATGGAAAACAGATACATCCTCCCCTTCACTAAAGGACCTACAGAGGACAAAGCTGACATAATCTGGGAAGTACACACTGTTAAATGAACAGATGTGAAGTAAAACCACTATCAAAACACTCCAAGCTGTGCTCATTATGGGAATTCTGGGGACAAGAAGCTATATATATATATATATGTCAGTATATTCTCAGCAGCAGACCATTCTCCTTTTTAAACTGCATTGATGAGTGAAGACTGTCTATTCTTGGCCAGATACTTGAGGATATATTTTTTTCCCTTGGTACTTTACTCCCTTGGCATAAGAGCTGTCACTGAAAGATATTTCCTTCATTTTGGAAGGCAAAGGTGAGAATGACACAAGACTAATTCCTGTGACGCAATATGCATTCTTTGGCACCAGCTAATTATAGCTCAGAAAAAACTACCAGCTTCCCTGCTCAGGACAGAGCAGATGATCTCTGCTGTGGGACTGCACTCTGCTCTTGGCTTCTTCCTGTATCACAATGCCCAGTGACACTGCAGTGAAAGGGCAGTTTATCATCCCTTCTCAGACAGCTGTGCAACAACAGCACTGAGGAGATTTCTGAGCCTGGCTCCCCTTTTCAAGGTTAGCCAGGTCTGGCACTGACAATAACCCATGCCCATTCTCTGTCATCTCACAAGAATAAAGAAGAGCAAAAGAAAAACCTCAACCCCAAAACACCATGCCTCTTTAGTTTAGACAAGCGTATGTCCAACAGATGGAGATGAAAGCCAGAAAAAAGTAGCTATCTTGATTCCAAGGCTATGACATGGAACAGTATTACAGCTGGTAAATAAGATTAATACAGCCTCACTTATGCCTATCTTACTAATGCTTTTTGTTTTCTATTTTTTTCCAGACATTCCCCATCCTTTGGACCATAATTTAGTTATAGCACAGTGCACTTCTAGATCTACACAGCTGGCTGTTCCCTAGATCTTTAAGTTACTTCATTTACTTTTAAAGATACTGCCAGAAATTTTTATAAATTTTGTACTCCAGCCCAGTGCACAGAGCTGTACTGTCTGTAAATATTTTTTTAATAAAATGCTTTCTCTGCTGATTCAAAGGGGAAAGAAGTAACTAACACAAAATATAGGATATAAACATATCACCCGCAAATTTACAGAACTCACTTTACAGGAAATGTAATCCTAATGTCTGTGAAAGTTACATGATCATTGAGAGGCATTCATGTTGAACAACATGCTAGGAGAGTGCTTTTGGAAACTAGGAAAAGATCCTGGATCCCCTTTTTATTAGAACAACACGTCTTTTATTGAATGCTAATTTTGTGGTAGTGTCTATAGTTAATTTATTGAAACACTTGAGAATGTTTTAAACTGATTTCCCAAGAGGCATTAAATTGTTATTAAGTTTTTTTTACTTTCGTGTGAGTTACTTTGACAGTTTCAGGTACAGAAATGTTTTGATTATTTAGGAAACAAGTAGTAGAAACCATTGATGCACAAAGTCCCTTAAATTGCCTACCAACACAATTTGATACTGTCAAATATCCTGAATGATGAATGGGTAAGGGTATCATTTAGTCTCCAAGTACCTGAGTCCTCCATTTCTATTGTAGCAGTGCTTTTCTTATATGAGAGTTAAATGGAGATCATAAAAATCATTTAAGATAAGCCAACAAGTAATCAGGAAGGAAATTATATTTTTTGCTGTTATTTTGAATTTAAATTGCTATGACTAAGAAAATTAGTATCTTGGATTCCACTACCAACTCCTTAAATGAGTATTTTTCAGGGGGCTTTTTTTTTTTACAAGACGATACCCTATTTTCCAAAGCAAAACAAACCAAAACATTTGCAGTCCTCATGGTCTTTATAAAAACAGATTCACATTTATTGCTTGGAAAAGTGACAAATCCATGCAGTATTTCTTGAAAAACTGAAAAGCATGCTTGACCTTGAAGAATAGAAGTCAGCAGGAGTACAGAAGCCAGGTTGCCTTTGCTTTATGATTTGCAATATTTTCAGCAACTCGCTAACACCTGGCCATATTTCATTACTACTATGTCTGTCACAACCTACCTTCTCAGAAATACTGCCCTGGTCCATCCTCCTAATGATAATGATGAAATAACTGGCTAATTTCAGTATTGGTGACTTAGAGTCATCAACAATATTTGCCAAATTACAATAAGACAGCAAACAAGAATAATATTCCATCCTTCTAAGAGATATATTTGGATGTAATTACCTGGGTATTTGAGGTCTAAGTAAGCTCTCGGATACCTTGTGGTTAACTGGAACGTACCAAAGAAAAGATCAGGCAAATCTTTAAAGATGAGATTGCTCAAAAGGACAGAAAGAAAGTAAAATGACTCCTCTTTGCAATGATAATTGGCTAGTTAAAGCCCTTGTCTAAATAAATAGCATATATTCCTGACAGTTCAAAGACAAACAAACAAACCAACCAAACAACCAAACAAAAAACCTGAAGTATTTCTGTGGACTTCCTTATTTTCTTAAATCATTAAATTAAGTCAATATGCCATCAAACAATTAAGACACAGCACTCTGTAAGACATTGTAATAATTTCCCCAGAGAAACAGCATTTTTTCTGTATAAAACACAATGGGAGAGGAAAAAAGAGACGAAGAATGTTCAAGAAAAATAACCCTCTAAATGAAGAGTGCCAGCAAGTCAACCTGCTGCCTCTGCTGAAGTGTAATGTCTTATTTAGTTACAATTCGCTTGCAGGACTGCCTCAGAAGGAGGCATGGCCAGGAGAAGCAGTTTGCTGCAGGCTATTTGTGACATCAATGGTACTAGGGCTCCTAGCTCAGCGAGGGTCTCTGCCCCAGGTCTTCTGGAAGCACTGGCAGGCTGGTCTCTGCAGGGAAACCTACTGAGATAAAAGGTTGTTTATACTTTGGTGTAGGAAATACACCATCAGTGTCCTGATTAGCTTAGGCAAACTAATTCCCTTACCTCTAGTCAAACAGTGAAAATTGTACTTTGTGTGTAGCTGGGCAGGTGACTGGAAGCCTGCGCTTCAATAAACACAGCCTGGTGTGACCCCTGAACAGCCGTGCCCATGCTGGGGAGCCCGTGAAACACCTGAACTGGCCTGTTGGAGTAATACCTTTAAGCATTAACATTTTATCTGAACCAGCAACTTTAAAGCCTATTAGGTACACTGCTCAAATCCTTTCTTAAACCCAAACATTCCTCAAAGGTTGTGGTTTGCTTAGTACATTTGCATCCTGGAACAAGCTCTGGAGTAGCAACTGCATTAGGATGGTCCAAATCTGGCTAGCAATCAATTACATCAAAGTAATAAAAATAGACATATCTTGAAAGCGCTCCAGAGAATCCTTTGATATCTCCTTTAGTAAACACAATAGGTCAAATTACCTACTGCTGAAAACTGCTGTTAAGAGCTTGGTCATTTTCAGTAACAGTGTGGCCCATACAGACTTAGCTGGCAGTCTGAAGGCAGCCTGAGGGGACAAAAAACAGGTACAACAAGGAAAAGCAACCACCTCCAAAGGGATAGAGTAAAGTAGGTCACCATTAAACTCCTTTTTGACAAGGTCTCCAACTGATGAACCTTGGCCTCCTGAAATAGATAAAATTCCTGAGTTGCTCCAGAGAGGGGTTTTGCCTTCTGAATTCAGCCTGTGTTACTTTGTTTTAGCAACAGGGGATAATTGCTTAGCCCTTCACACCCCTCCTATTTTGCCATGTACGTTTATATTATCTATGTTTATTCGGGCATGTAAAGAATTCATACAAAAGGAGGAAACAGAGGTAGTTAGTAACTGCATGACAACAAAAAATTTCAGTTTTCAAATTTGGCATCATAATTGCACCACGCACATGCTCATCTGACTTTCATGCTTTAATATCCATAGAGCTGAATCAGCAGAGAAAATGAACATTCTTGTTGACAAAAACTGCTAGTGACTTGACAGGGATATATTTTTCATCTAGATCAAATAGTAGTTTTGCTGGGGGAAAAAAAGGAGGGATACTCTATATGCATACTAATAAATAACCTGTAGTGGTTTTCAGAGATTCTGTTGCTTAGGTCTGTGAAAAAAGCATAAAGAATTTTATGTTGTCAGGATTATTCTTGTAAAATAGCTCTTATTTTCTGGAAGGATTTCAAGAGAAGAGAAAAATCTTTAACTGAAAGAAAACTATGTTGTTTCTATGAAGATAAAAAAGTGCCAAACAATGACATGCTATACAAAATCCTGAAGACCAGAAGATTTTGTGGGGGACTTCAGTCTATTTATCTTGGTGTAAGTTACTGAAGTGTTCTATGCTCTTGTGAATCCCACATGACTGTGCAATGAAAACTTAGCATATCATTATTCAACAAAGCACTCCAGGTTTTCACTGGGAATCATATGTAGTACTAAACTCAAGGCTTTCCAACTCCCTACACAAAGCTGCAACAACTTAAAATGGATTAATGCAGGGACTCGGCATTTTGCTCCGTGACTTAGAACTGAGATTAAAAGCACTTCTAATTCAAAGGAAATGTGGATTAGCTTGGGAATTGTTTAAGTGAAAATGTCAGAGAAGCTGTTGAAGAAATAATGGGAGATGAAGAATTGGCCAAGTTGGAATATGAAGAAAGTTACCTTTTATCTAGTATTTCTTAAAAACTAACTGCTGCCTAACACACTGACCTTGGCTTCACTCCAGATGTGAAAGGGGGTTGCCTACCTATTCTTCCTAACAGGAGACATAATGGTCACAGATGCATCAGCAAGGAAACACAGCACTGCTAAGTCTGTAACTGTGACCTAGTCATCCTCACGGAAGAGGAGAAGCCCACAGCTACACAGAAGGGCCTGATGATCTTTGGAATTTGAAACAGATAAAGTGGAACCCAATGGCATCCCCAAACCTGTTTTTTTCCACTGTCTTCTAATGGCACTTGGCAAATTCAGCCTTTTGTTGTTGTTGTTGTTGTTGTTGTTGTTGTTCTGTTAAAAAAAAAAAGGCCAATGGAACAATCTTGTTTTGTCTGCTTTCTCCTGTGATCTTATTCTTTGTGGTATCCACTGAATCAAAAGGGTCCTCAATAAGGTGAGTTTTGCTCAGATTAAAGAAGGATTTGTCTGCAAGCTTGATTTACAATAATTAAAGGAAAAACAAGTTGGACAGGATGCTGAAAATTGAGGCCTGGTAATACATGCAAACAGGGAGAAGCCGAAGCTGTTGTTGTTCATCTTAGTGCTTTGTTTTCCAGCAGCATAAGCTGAAGTGCTCCAAACAGGAACTAATAGTAATCTATTGGATGGATTAGATGGATATCTTGCTTTTGTTGAAGTTTTTTTTTTTTTCTCTCCTAAAATGGAAAATATTTTTGGAAAACATTTCCATCTTGTTTCCCCCTTTCCTCTCAGATATATGAAGCATCTTGTATGGAATGCTGCTTGGTGTCCACGATGTTTGGTTGCTCCACCTGTCTTGAAGGCAGGTAGAATAGCATGCTCCAAATATAAAACTGGCTCGTCTCGGGCAAGCAGAACTGAAAAACCAGCACTGATGTACAAGTAACCTCTGTAAACCTTTAAACTAAAAGGCTGGGCTGCTTTTCACTCAAGTCCCCAAGGGGCACTGCTGTAATAGGCAAACAAGGCAACCTCCATTCTTGGCTGGACCATCCATTCCTATGTTGGACCATCAGGAAGTAGCTGAAATGGACTGGTGAATCCAGCCTTTGGAGGCTGTTGATCACTTGGTCACACATGGCTCTGGAAACACCATATTTGAAAAAACAAAATTTAAAGACAGGTTCAAGACAGCTGGTCTGCTCTCAGTATTTTTGTGCAAACTTTTTATTACCAGGCCACATCTACTGAGGTATTTTGCATAATAAACCTCTAGAAGTCTAACCTGACTCCACTGCTGTGGAGGATTAGACATGGTAATACTTCTCTACAGCCACTTCTGAGGATTAGCTTCAAAAATCAAATTAAAATGAAGCAAACACAAATAGTTCCACAATAAGTTGCAACACCCTTATTCAGTAACCATCATCTGCACCTCTTGCGTTTTATATTACCATATGAGGAATCTATGCAAAAGAATATACATACTGTGTGTGGTCAAGCTGAAAAACTCTGCATGGGCAGATCAACATATTAAGATTTTGAGGCCTTGTTTGTCCACACATTCCTAGTGAAGTAAAAAAACTATTTGGTTTTATTTATTTCCAAATACTGAGGAGAAAATACATGATTTTTACCTCACAATTTGAGGAAAAGGAGGTGAGAGTGGAATGCATAATGCTCTCCAAGCAGAACTGTGTGCTTGTGACTTGCAGAACAGGTCACAGAACTGTGACTGCATGTCTTGTTTTTCATTCCGACACAAGCCATAATTTTTTATTTTTCTCAAAGGTCAGTATTTAAATGTGCAGATTTGTTTTTTAAAAATGACCAGCAAGTGCAATGAAGTGTTTGCCTAAACAAGTATACTAAACTAAAATTTGCAAATCTGTTTCTGAGCAATGGCTATAAACAAGACCTATCCAGTAAATTTGAAATTCTCTTTGGGGTCAAATGCTAATAGACATTGAATTTAACACGTAAGAAAACTTGATTTACCAGATTAACAATTCCAGTTGTCTTAAATTAGCAGGGGAAATTACACACTGCCAACAGTATGTTTGTGCTGTTCTTAATTTCTTTCATTATACAGAAAACGTGAATCACAAGTCTGATCAAAAATGTTAATATAAAGTCATATTAGAGGTCATTAATCTCAAATAATAATTACAAAATGTAAAACTGGAATACTGCCAAGTATCTAAATCTCCTGAGATGACAAACCATAATGAAGGTCAGAAAGTTTGTGAGCAATTTACAAGGCAGAGCATCATGTCTGTGGTGCAAAGATAGACACGCTGGTGATTTGGAGTCGTTTAATAGCATCCGTAATCCAAAGCTGGAACAGCAAGGTGTTCTTCAGCAATATTCTTGACTAAGATGATAAGAATGAAAATCAAATCATTTGTAATTACACTTACTGAACATGCTGTTCAGTACAATTAAAAGAATAAGCAAAAAATGAAGACTACATAAGGAAGCTGCTAGGATTGGTTTAGCAGATCATAGCAAGATAACTGGACTTTAGAAGTACAAGGTATTGTTTACTCTTTTGCTTGCAAATATCAGTTTTAAAAAACAATGGCAGTTCTACAACTCTGCTATTTTTAATAATAATAAAAAACCTCCACTGCTCTCCTAATTCACTGCTGCCTGTTGTCAAGCTTCATACTGAAAATGTTGTTACACAGTAAGCTTTTCTGAATATACTGCCTTCTCCAGACCAATAATAATTAGTATCCTAGACAGCAAGACAACTAACACTATGGCACTAAAACGAACACAAATGGAGCCCAGTGCCATTATGTGGACATCCCCCTGGACGTCAAATGCCATGTTTGTCACTTATACATTCCATCCTTACAGAAGAAGGGCAGTCAGGCAATCTTGCTCTTGTTTCACGGAAATGGAGTAGGAGTCCTTCCCCTTGTAGAGAACAATGTATAAACCTGCACCATTTATTACGGTGCAAAAAAAAACCCACCTGGCTGAGAGTGATCTGTTGGCACATGCTGCACAAAATAAAAAGCCTCCAAGGAGCTGAAGTGCTACAGAGGGTACTATTGTATATAAAACAATTGTATCTCATTCTCTAGAACTACCTAAAAGATTGTCATGAGCTGCGGGTCAGTCTCTTCTAGACTGCCTGCTGTGAGGGGACTAGAGGAAATGCATTAAGGTGAGACAGGGTAGTTTCAAATTAGGTATTAATTTTTCTCAATGTTTAGGTGGTAAAGCATTGGAACAGGTTTCCCGGGAAGGTGGTAGAGTCACCATTCCTAGAGATGCTTAAGAGGTGTCTGTTAACTGGCACTGAGTGGTAAGGTTTAGGGGGTAATGCCACGTGATGGTTGGACTTTATGATTTTAAAGGTCACTTCCAATTTTGATGATTATATGAATATATGATGCATCTGGCCCTTGGACTGACAATCCACGTCACCATTATCTTCCCTTTGGTGATGTTTTGTCCCCTGTACTGAGACACTTGGTTTGACGTCCTCGTGTATGCCGATACGCCACTAAAAGGAAGCGTCCAGGCCCCTTACCCCCACACCAGGCCTCCGCTCTTCCTGGGCAGAGCAGAGCTTCAGCTTCGTCACTCGCACCGCAGCGAACGCTGCAAACCCCATGGTTCGGGGGCTCCCTCCCTGCTCCGTGCCCAGGCGCCGCCGCCGGCCGTGCCCGTGGGAGCGGCTCCTTCCCGGGCCGGGGCGGGCGGTGACCCCTCCGCGGCGCCGGCCGGCGGCTGACGCGCGGAGGAACACCGCGCCGCCGCGTCAGCGGGCGCACCTAGATCCGGCCGCTGCCGCCATTTCGCGGGGAGGCGGCCGGGGCGGACCCGCCGTTAGCGGTGCGCGCCCGCCACCGAGCCCCGCGCCCGCCGAGCTCCGGAGCCGCCGCGACCCCCGGCAGCCGCGGGCAGGAAGAGGCGCACAGCGCTCCCGAGGCGGCGGCGCCCACGGGCAGCCCCAGAACCTTCCTTCCCCTGCCCCGCCCGTTCGCCCTTGGGCCCGCCCTCGGCCCCGCCCCCCGGAGCCGTTGGCGGCGGCGTGCCGGGCCCGGCCCCGCCTCCCTCCCTCCCGCGGCGTCCGGGCCTGGCCAGCGGCGGCAGCGCGGGGCTCTCGTGCCCTTCCTCTCTCGCTCTTCCCTGGGCGGGTGACGCCTCTCGGCTCTCCCCGCACTTCGCACCCTCTCCCGGCCGTGACGGGAGGCGGCGGGCGGAGCGCTCCCCCGGCAGCCTCACGGCCCCGCTGCCCGCAGGCAGGCAGGACTTGGGCGGCCGGCCGGTCGGGCGCCCCCCCGGCTGTTTCCGGAGGAAGGAGAAGAGCAGCTGCCCCCTCCCCCCTCTCCGCCTTCCTCCCGGTTCTCCTCCTCCTCCTCCTTCTCCTCCTCCTCCCTCCTCCCGGCCCCCCGAGCGGAGCGCGGAGTCACCGCGGCGCGTAGACGGGCCCGGCACTCGCACACACACAATGGCGCTGAAACGCATCAACAAGGTGAGTGAGCACCGCGGCTCCTCCTCCTCCGCCGTCCCCCCCCTTCACCGCTTCGCCCTTCTTTTTATTGTTATTTTTTGGGTGTTTTATCTTCCCCTTCTCCCATCGCTTTCCTCCCCCTCTCGCCCCTGGAGTCTCGGGCGGGGGGGCGGTGGAGGGGAGAGGCGGAGGCTGAAGAGGCCGGGCAGCGGCGGCTCCTTCCGGCGGGGCCGCGGCCCGGCTGGGGCTGCGGGGCCGCTCTCCGGGCCCGAGCTCGGCCCCGGCCCCTTCCTGAGGGCGGGGGCCGGGGAGGTCGGAGAGAGGCAGCTCCCGGGGCCGCTCGGATGTCAGCGCAGCCCGGGGTCGCTGCCGGTGCCCTTAGGCCGAAGCCGGCCCGGATGGCGGCAGCCCGTGTGTGCCGAGAGGTTTGGGTGCGATGGAGGCGCTGCCCGGGCAGCAGCTGGGCCCCTCGGCCGGGTTCTCCCCTCTAGTGTGCAACTTCTCTCCCGCATTGTAAGATGGCGGCGGGTCCGCCTGGCCCGGGCGCTTTCCGGGATCCCTCGCGTTCCGCAATAACGCGGAACTGACACACGGAGCAGCCACCGCGGCGCTGCCCTCGCCCTGCAGCCGCCCCTCTCTGCCGCCCCGGGGCTCTCCGGGAATCCATCGCCTGTCCGGGAATCGCTTCTCCCCGCGACGGGCCGGGAGCGCGCTGCGCGCCGCCGCCTCCCCCCGTTGCACAATCGGAGCCGGGTGGAGCAACTTCGCGGCGGCTAACTCGGAAAAAATGCCGAGGTGATGAAAGTTTGGTTTTCTTTTTTGTGTGTGGTGGGGGTTGTTTTTTAAGATACCTCTCCCAGGGCTAGAAAGCTCCCGGCGTGAAGTTGCCCCTAAGTGGGTTTAGGTTTTGTCGGCAGGTTTGAGAATTGCTGGGATGTAATGGCAAAATGCGATGGGTGCGCAGCGGCGGAACCGGGAAGTCGCTGTTGGTCTGTGCTCCTTCTTACGCGAGCTACGTGGAGCAGTTACGTGTTTCAAGAGCTCAGAGGAGTTTCTTGGTCATCTCATAGCCTGCCAAGATGGCAGAACGTCAGTGTGTCCTGAAATCGGTGAATTTCAGTGTACAAAACGCCTTTTGTAGACAGTGTGTAAACTTCATGCCGCCTCTTAGTCTCGCTTTAATTTCACACAGTGCTTGTGGTCGTATTTTAGACAAAACAAGCGTTTTTTATAACGTTTTTAGTGAATGGATAGTACTGTTACCCTCGAAAATTTTAAATCCCTTCTGTGTAGATAGCTGAATGGATTGTCTTTGAATTATGGCTGTGCTCTGGCAAGGATTTCAAAACAATTCCTTTAGAATCTGCCATCAAAACTAGTTCCCTGTGTTAGTGGATGATAGCACTTGAGTTGAAACACAGCTAGGATACTCCCTGGTATGCTTTGTCATCAGCTCATGCTTATGAAACACGTTCAGGCACTGCAGGTAGGAATTTATTGTCAAATGTAAACCAAGACAAACCCCCACTTATGTAGTAATCTGGTGGTCAGAACCTGGAAACGATTCAGCGTGACTCTTGAGCCAGTAAGTCATCTCTGACTATAGCGTTTTGGCCTGTTGTGTACACTCTTGTATTGGTCCTTAATCTCCATTGCGCTGTGTAGTAGCAAGGTTCTTCCTTTATCCAGTGCAAGAGTTTACGGTTGGGAACATAGCTGAGTTAGGGTTTTTTAGGGCAAGAGTTTAGGATTGGGAAGATAGTTAGCTCTGTTAGTTTTTAATTTTTGCCTCCTTTTTTTGTATGTGTTTGTTTGGGGTTTTTATCAGTTTAATCACACCACATTACAAGATAGACTTCTAAATTCACGTGGAGTTTGTAGTTCTGATTTTTGTATTTGCAAACCTGGAAGATGAACTTAATTTGTGGAATGAAGCCAATCTTTGCATGTTGCTTTCTTCCTCTATTGGTTTCCAGTATAAATGTTTACAGAGGCTGCTGCTGACATAAAAAAAAACAGTAGGGCCAGTTCTGTAACAAAATGGTTGTGAATGTAATTTTAATCCTGTCAACCAGTAAAATCCAGAGAGAGCGGTGTTGTCACTGATAAACTAGGATTCCCTGTCTTCCAATTGTAAGATCACAGATCAAACCTTGGAATTCTCTGCTTCCTTGTAGTATGGCTTTATCAGTAGATGAGAACAGGCTAAAGATAAACCAGGACCTCAGAACATTGTAATCACCATAGCTGATTTAGTTTGTGCTATTACTTGTCAGAACTAGAATTCATTGTCTCCTGCAGCAGATGACATCCTGAATGTACCAGTGAAGATATTTTCAGTCAGTTTGGTTGACTCCCTCTTTGTGGACTTGACATATCAAGCAAAATAACATTTTTCATTATATTGAGTAAACTAGACTTGAGACTCTGTTAGAGTGTGTGTGTGTGTATCTTTAATTTGAAGTCTGTTACACATTCAGAATGCAACCACTCGTAAGACATAACTGGCAAATTCTACTTCTGATTTGAAAATGAATGTAAATTAGTATTTATGTATTGGGTTGTCTACTTCTGGAACACCCTGTATAAAGCACTCCCCAAACAGAAGTAGCTGCCAGGTACACGGCCAATCCCAGAAAGATTATTGTTATGCTGGAGTTTGTTGTGGTATCAGTGCCATCTGCTCTGGGGGCAGCTTGTGATCAGTTGGCAATACTCTGTCCTTGATATGGCTTGCTTCGCAGTTGTTTCATGATAACAGGTTCTTTTCCCACAAAATTGAGTGTTTTCTTTCCTGAGGATGAAATTTTTCTCCTCCCCCGCTCCACCCCCCAACTAGAATTATCAAGAAATTCACGTTGATTTATGAGCATGTATCTAAATGCTTGGTGTATGCTGTGGCACATTGTCTTGGTCTGAAGTGTCAACAGTGCCTGCTAAAAACACATCCTGTAATTGCTGCAGCATGCTGGAGCTTCCTCTTCAAATGATGATGATCCGGTAGCAGGGAAGCATTTATGTAGGAGTAGGGAATCAGGAATGCATAAAATTTGGAAAACTTGGAAATGTCACATCATTGGTACACATCCATTTTATCACTGCTGTACATATCCATTAAAGTGAGGTAATGTAAGTGGCCTAAGTGATCTTGATAGGCTAAAAATAGAATTAATACAGGAGATGTATGCAAGAAATGTCTTGTCTGTGTAATCCTTAAGAAAGCTTGTGCCTGCTGTGTTTTATGGCCATTTGATTAAGCATAGCACAAGCCAGCATCATTATATTGGAATAATTTATTAGAAAATCTTAAGTGTAGTTGGCATCCTGGAAGATAAAGGCTGAAGGTGGCAAAACCATTTATTGCTACTTAAGTACAGATAGAAGGCTTCCATTGACACTGGTGGAGTGGAGACTGAATTAACTATTTTCCTTAGGCTATAGCCTCCAGCACAGTTCCTAGATGTATAATTAATTGCAGCTTTAACCCCCCTTCTCCAGATGCCCATAGTAAGAAATGCTGCTAACTCTGGAAATCCAGTATTTTTCAGAGATGAAGTGTAATTTGCATCAGTGAGTCCTGCATGGAAATCTGCATTAGTTTAACCAAAGTTGAAGAGTTGGAAAGCCTGCTTATTACTTTATTTTTAAACTGCTACTTTTTTCTTCTGAACTTGGTTTGAATTTAAAAAACAATCTATAATAAAGCTCGTTGGAATTAAGTTTTCTTCTCTGGATGAAACCCACAACACTTTTGTGGGCAGTCTTGGATTTTGTTTAATGGGCTTTCTCAGAGTTGGAAGTTACTTGATTGAACTCATGCTTTGAATGAATGTCTAGAAATAAGTTTGGATTTGTGTGTTTAGGGGCTCAGAAAGTTAAGATTAGCTAGTTAATGAAATTCAGTTGATTTTAAATGCTTTAAACCTTTGTAAGTACTCTCTCTGTGTATTGAATTACCTTTTTTACTGAATTTTACTTTTGTTAAGAATATTCAGGGCTAAACTAAGGTCCTGCCCTCGGTGGGTAATCCAGTGCAATTGTCACACTCGATGGTAAGAAGGTGACATTGAGCCAGAAGGTAGTGGTTGGTTTTTAAATCATGATACTGCAGTAATTGCAGTAATGGAGTTTGGGAGGTCCTAGTATTGAAAAACTTAAATGTTTCTGAATTGGCTAGGTTTGATACTCTGTATTGAAGACCAGCATTTATTAATAAAGTATTGGATGTGTTTTAAGAACTGGTCATTTTTTTATGAGAGAGGAAAACCAGTGCTTCCTTAGCTAGAAAGTTTGGATGCAATAACTTAAAGATTTTTCTTCTTAATTGAACACAGTGCTTGTGAAACAAGTTCCCGGTCAGCATAGAACTTTAAATATGTGCATTGGAGTGGGAAGAAAATGGGGATTATCTGACTTAAGTGATCTAGAGAACTTCAGAGATCAATATTCCATTAGATGGGTACTTCTAGCATACTTCAGAAAGAGTCCTCTGGCGTATCAAGGATTTAGGTGGGATAATCTATTCAGAGTAGAAGAGTGGCCATCTCTTACAATCATTCCAGCTTTTAGAGATCTGATTTTGAAAGTAAGTCTGTGCTTTTGCTGTTATTCCTAGTGTGGATTTCTTCTAGGCCTGACGTGGAACTCTACAGAGCAAGCTCCCTTTGACTTGCTGCCCAGTCTGTAACCAGTTTGAGGCTTTTCTCTGAGCTCAAAATTAATGGTAAGAGCGTGGAGAAGGATGGAAACAGCTGTAAGCAGCAACTGTTGGGTACTGAGCAGTCAACTGCCTCTTGCCAAAGGCATCTCTCTATTCCTTTTGGAGCCCAGTTCCAACCTAGTGATCTCCTACCCGTGGATGTGTTCTCTGCATCCACTGGGTTGAACTGTTGGAGGAGAGAGAGGATGGAGGTTCTTAACCTTCTCTGAGGTGTCAAGTGACAGGTAGTAAGGTGGAGTGGGAAAGGGTTGAGCTTTTGTGTCATTCAGGTTAGGGTATTGATACGTCATTCCTGATAAATCTTTCTGTTGCAAATATGAAGGTTTTGCCAATTTAACTGTCTGTCCTGTAATCTTGTTTAGGTCACTCCCCTGTATCTCCCCAGCATCAGAGCTGGCAGATGGGAACTTGTGGTCTGCACTTCAGCATTAGGTCTGATCTCTCAGAATAAACTGACTTCTGCTGATGGTTTTAGGCTAAGATGCTATAGCTCACATTAGAAGGGCTGAGTTACAGGCATTCTTTCCTGTGATTGATTCAATGTAGTAACCTGACAGTAGAATGTGCAGAAAAAAAATTAGGAAATGAAAGCAGCACTGTGAATGTGTGGTTATATGTATAACTGCAGTCAGTAGTGCATTTTTAAATGTGGTTGCTTTTTGCCAAGTTGATCTTAAAGTCTTAAACTGTGTAGAGTTGCACATGCTTAACAAAGTTTTGTAAACTTTGGAGTATAAATTTAATGTCATAAACTCTAAGTGAAAAATGCAGGAGATTAAAAAAACCAACAAAGCCAGTTTCTCTTCACTGGTCTTCTTATAGGGCACAGATCTGATTAAATTTGGTAGTCATGTTGGGGAAGCTTTGCAAAAAAAATAGTTTAAATTACATTCGCAAGTTTAAATTTATGTTTATGCCTTTAGCAACTCTTTGTAAAACACTTGGATGTAGACAAGGTTTAATACTGGAAAATAGAGCATTGCAGGATTCGGGACTGAAAGCTAAATAGATGGGGGGATTTTTACCAACAGTAGACTTCAGTATGAAGTTTTTGTGTAAAGGAAGTCTTTGTTCTGAACATCATCCCTTTGCGACGTGATACAATAGACATCTTCAAGATCTCCTGCAGTTTTTTCCACTGTAATTGTGATGGGTTTTTATTATGGTCTTAAAAAAAGCAAGATGAGAGGATTGTGGGCTGCTTTGCAAATGTTACGGCCCGATGGAAAAAGGTGACCAACATTTAAATCTCTCCACAAGCATCTGGACACCAGAGTTGCAGGCTGAACTGGGTGCAGATGCTGAAGTGCTTTAGGGCTTTCTGATGGGGAAGGCAATAAAATTGTATTAAATATTCTGTTAACTTTATAGTGAGCTTTCTCTGTAACCTAGAGTTAGGTTGGCCAGGTATTCATCACTCTGTGACTCTGTGAGCTCTTCTAAGTATCTAATAAATATAAATAAGTGCACTGCTCTCAACCTTTGTTGTCCTATTAGAGTAGTAATGCTAAAAAAAATCTCTTAAATCAGATAAATGCAAAGTTTGTTTTTCCTTTTATCCTTAGCTGTAATTTTTTCTTGCCTTGAATAATACAGGAAGATCTCCTGAATTACTGTTTGCCCCATGAGCAAGACCCCCTTCTATTCCCCTACTAGAGGGTGCAGTCTGCTCATAAAGGTGCTTTGAAACTATTTTTTAAAAAAAACTTCCCTCATTTATTTTTTAAGATTCTTCTGTAAATGACTATTCTCTAGCTAGCTGAGGTGGATCTCAGCTGTAAGAGCAGTTGTACTCCAGATAGTTTTGCATTTTGTTCTGGTGACAGTTGGTTTAGTTGTCTTGGTGTGAGTTGATTTTGTGTAACTGTACCTAATCCTATAGATGGGCCCTTGGAATGATGATGAAGGGTAGTTTCAGAAATAGCATAATATAATGAGGTAATATATGCTGTAGCTAAGGCAGTATAGTCAATCCCACATAGTTGTGTCCATAGAATACACCCCTATGGTATATTGTAATAATTTTCACATGTGTCTTCGTATTCATACAAAATATGGACTAGTGGAAGTGAAGATAGTTTTTTAAAAGGAGAGCTGATTTCCAGAGTTTAAGTTAATAAATGAACTTCAGAATAATATATCAAGCTACTGCTAAACAATGAATTCACCCTGCTGATTAAATACATGGTATTACTTGTTAGAACACTAATTTGATAACTTTTTGTTACACTGTCCTTGTTTTTTTGAGAACATGGAGAATTCTTTCAGCTTTTTAGAAAATGCAGACTGACTGATGTTGTATTCCATTGAGGCCACTTGTTGTTTCTACAAAAACTTGTCCTGTGCACTGCCAGTCTCCAAATTGTTGTTGATGTTGCCTTGGCAAACTCTGGGACTCTTCTGTCACGTGGAGCACCTGGTGTACAGGTGCCACTTCTGGTTATGTGTCAAATGCTGCTCCAAGTTTCTGTGCCCTCAACAAGCTGAAGGGCAGCATGTTAGGAGGTTCTTGCGTAATGCTGCCAAACTCCAGCATCTAAGGAACATTAAGCCAGAACTTGTGTGAAAATGTCTAGCACAATGCCTAAATTGCATTTCTGAGAGGTAGGCATCGGGACAGAGTGCCTTACTTAGAGTATAAACTTCTTTCCACCTGCATCAGTTTACATTTGTCTGTACTGAATTTCACCTGCCCCTTTGTTTCCCAGTCATACTGTTTCATTTAGCAAGGTGTTTCTTGTGTGGCCTTTATACCAGTTACCCTCTTCTTTGAGGTTGACTCTGCATTGTAGTTCTGCGTTACAGAACCAAAGATTATTGTGGTTCTTGTAGGAAAAAACTCTAAAGGGAAAAGGCATGCAAAGTTTCAGTGTCCGATATTCAGAAGTTTGGAGATGGCAAATACCCAACTGTCACTGAATTGCCCAGTAGTTAACCAGTACTTCACTTCACACTTGCCCCTTCAGTGTACTTTAGCCAATGTATACAGTCCTTATCCTACACTGAGCATAGGAGTGTTTTAATAAGCTCTGCTGTTTTCAGGGTATGGTAATTTGTTGTAATACCTCAGAATTGATGTGTGTTAAGCAGTCAGGTTTTCTTCATCTTGAGTAAGACAGCTTCTGTGGTTTTGGTTACTTTAGGGGAAACAAACTGTACTTTTGAGTTCAAAGCACAGCTACAGGTGTGTAGTTGCCACTTCTAAAAAGTTTGTTCTGAAAGCCTTTAGGGAGTGACCAGGAAAGCAAAGTCTGTAACTGCATTCTTTTTCCGTTTGGATCTGTTCAACTGCTTTGCAAAACACTGGACTAAGTAGCAAACCATTTTAGTTGCAGTAACTCTGAAATTTCCCAAAAACCATTACCTGTATTCTACACCTTCCAGATTTCAGAACAGATGAGAGCAGCTGTAGACAATACTCTCATTCACGAAGGGCTTGTGTACTGAAAGGTAGGTTCTTTGAAGAGATAGTAGGTGGTCACCTGAGTAGTTTATATCACAGTCCAGGTACACCGAGTGATTTAATTACAGTGGCACAGCAGTCTGGCATTTCCTTCCTTGAGTGCAAGACTTAAATCATGAATATTTCAGTGTTTGTCTTCTATTATGTCACAATGGTATTACGGCTAGATACTATACAAACAATGTTGGAGTGTAGGCTGAAAAATCCAGTACTAAGGACTGAAGGGAAAACCGTGAAAAATAGAAGCAGAATAACCAAAATAGGGAGAATCACAACTTTTGCATTGCTAGTTGTGTTTTGGGTTTCTTAAAAACCTTTTTGTGTTCATTGTCCTTGCTGTTTTTTCTGACTGCTTTTCATGTGTTTTCTCTGCAGAGTTGCTCTAATGCCTTTTTTTAATCAGAGGAACCTATGTCTTTCTGTATCTTTTCTGCACTGCCATTACACATTGCTTTTATCTATTTATTTTTTGCCAAAAGGACAGCTTGTTTGAAACAGATAATTTTCTGCTTGCTACATTTTTTGTGATGTCTATTATGCCATTGCTTTCTTATTCAGCTTAGAAATCCACATTCAGTGTCCTTACAAACTTACACTGCTTCCAGGTGTAATTAATTTCCATGCTGAAACGAATGTTTCAAATGCAGGTGTGTGGGATGAGGCAGGAGTTCTTCACTGCTTGACACTTCTTAATCTTCAAACAGGCTTAAATGTTCTTCCCCTCCCTTTATAGCTGCTTCCAATCCTTCCTTCTTTAAAGCTGTTTTCAGCTGTGAGCTAATGAGTAAGACTAATGCAGTGATGAATTTTTGGTTGCCTAGAGTTTGAAATACCCTGTTTGACACATCATTAGACAAGCAGTCAAGTTAATAAATGTTGATTTTTTTTTGATTGGCCTAAGCGTTCTTTTTTCTCTTTGTCCTTTTCTAGTAGGATTGGGGGTAGGTTTTTTTTTTGTGTGTGGGGGTTGTGGTTTGGGTTTTTTGTGTTGTGATTTGTTGATTTTTTTAAAAACATCTGATTTAACTTCATGTCATCTTTCATGTCCTCCAAGTTATTTTCTGGAAATTTAAGGCAAACCCCTCTAAATTAACCCCTCTAGGCTTTCTTGAGTACAAACCAGAAAGCTGCAATCTGTAATTTTAACAAATACCTGTGTTGTGAAGTAATATTAAATATAACTGTGAATTAAGGCCTGTGGAGGACAATCTTCAGTCATTCTGGTTGGATTGATCTTCTGTCACTGTGTTTAAGTCAGCTGCTACTATCATTAAAAATAAGGCCTGGCTATTTCCAGCTTAAACAAAAAAGCCATAGTAGTGCCACAGGGAGTATGGAATCTGACAAATGTGAAGAAACTGTTGGAGATGCTGCGTTATTTGGTACCTTGCAAGAAGGCAGCTTGGTAGGTACCAGGCTGTCACCTCTTACAGAATTTTCTGGGACCTGAAAACTTCTGTTTTCTTGTTCATGCATATTTGGATGAGATATCCTTTGTCAGTCTTTAAAATTAGTTTCTTAATTCTTTAAATGGCTTCTGTAATCTTCTAAATAGCTGGTAGAGGAGAGTTGTTTGAAGGATTTTTTTTAGCGACTCTTATGTCAAAAAAAGATACTCTGGTTTTATTATAGGATCATAATTCTGCATTCACATTTACATGACAAAGTTTTGAATCTGCACTTGAAGTTTAAGCCATATTTTCTATGTTAGTTACAATTATATTGCTGCAAAACAAGCAGGTTAGTTAGCTTTTTTATAAGCATTTTTTTTCTTGAAAGTACTGGTTTATGGTTTTTTGTTAGGTTTCTGATAAATATATAGTGAAATAGAAGAGAGGAGATAAAAAATGGGACCTGTTTCACCAGTGAAACTGAATCTTGCTAAAAATGTCATGTGAAACTGGCAGAGAACAATGTGCTGAATTTGTGTTAGTGCAGATCTGTCTGTTGCAGTGATGGGTACTGCTGTTCTATTTCTATTGATCTCTGTTTGCAAAACTCTGTTGCAGAATTGTGAATGTATTGCTCCTTGTCTGTTACATTGCTGTTGTCCTCTTAACAGTAGCATTGGTGCTTAGTATTTTAACAGTGTTCTAGTCTGTAAAATACTGAGTGACTAATCATCCTTGTGGAGGGGTAGGAACTATCACACTTTATATTTGGAAACTGGGACAAAGAAACGGTGACATGCTGGAGCTGCACCAGAAACCTCTGGCAGTGACAGAGACTGCTGGCTACGGTTGTAATTCAAGACTAATCCTTTCCCATAGGTGCATAGCGTGGCACTCCTCACCAAATTTGGGTTATTGCTTCTGTGTAGTCCTTCACACTTGCTGCTTGGGAGTTTTGTTTTGGTTTTTCTTTAAAGCTACTTCTAAAGTGAAAAACTGTGACAAGCGATTCCAGGAAAATGTGAGTTCTATTTTGGGGATTTTTAAGAAAATTTGGAATGTAGCTTAATATCCCTTGAGAAAGAAAGCACTACTGAAACCATGTTGACCAAAAGAAGCAAAGTTGGAGAAGTAGGTATGGTAGAAGGAATATGAGAAGCAGAAAGCTTTGATGTAAAAATATTAGATTCAATACTTACTTGTTATAGAATTATTATTACTCTTGATTGCTAAGCTGAGAAAGTAGATTTGTATATTGCTGAGTGGGGAGCTTTAAAAAAAAAGACTTCTTCCTTTCCTTAAACAAAATGCTTCAACTGCACTCCAGATCTCACAGCCCACGTGCCTCTGCTTGTTCCATTTCCAGTTATTCCAGTTTGCCTGTTGTGTTCAGTAGAGTTGTAGCTTTCAGAAGGAGGTGCTTTTTAAAGTTACTCAGAATTTTCCACTCCCTTATTGTACAAAGCCCCCCTTTTTGTGTAGACGTGAAGTGTCACTCAATAGAGAGATTAAGTAGGTCTGGTGTTACTGTGAACCAGGATTTGCTTCATGTTTGCCCAACATGGAGTTCTTCCACAGCCCTTGACACTCTTCTGAAGTAAACAGCTTTACTACAGACTGTTCTGACCGTAGTATCCCGGAGAAGCAAACACAAGAGCTTATGCCACCTCAGCTTTTTTACCCCAAATTTAGTGGGTGAATTACTTGCTCTGTGAGTGAAATGCCAACTGGTGTACCATTTGTTCCCAGAATTATCTGTATATTGAACTGCTTTGATTAGCACAGTTAGGCTGGGTTTTTTTACTGAGGTGTTTCAGACCAGATAAAACTTTAGTCCTTTAGTCCTTTCGTTTTGTTCGCTGCTACTTTGTTATTTTGAGCAGCTCAAGTAGTTAAAAGAAGTATAGACATAAATTTTGAAATGATTGGAGCCTAGAATATTGAAACTCACTTGTTTCAGCTTTAACTTTTTTTTTTTTTTTTAGTATTGCCAAAGAGTTTTTTGCAGAAATGTATCACTGGAACTTAATCTAATTTATGTCTTACATCTGCAATTACTTTTCTTGGTTGAATTATTGATGTTGAATTACTAAATTTTCCTGCTGTGGTAAGGTGCCTATTTTTATATTGGGAACTGAATTCTTGTTTCTCTGAAGAGTCTAGTACCTTTTGAAGACCTCTCTAGTCTAAAGCACATATCTCTGACAGTCCACTTTATGCTGATCTTTTCTCATCCTTGTCTTCATGCTACTACTCAGTTTTATAATTTTCATAAATGGCACAAAGAGCCTTCTCATAGTTCTTAGTCCCTGTGACAGTTTTGAAAAAAACCTTGAGGCTCTAAATGTACTTCTACTATTAAATAAATCCCGTAATAACTGTACAACTGTATTAAAATAATAACATTTGTGTCTTTCTGCTTATTCTATTGCAATAGCTTACTTTAAGGGACATATCATTTTTCTTCTCAGATTTTGGAAATGATTGATCATTCTTAGAACTGGAAAATACATTTTGATGAGAAATAAGCCTGATTAACAAAATGTGCTGCATTTGTTAAATGGAAAAAGATGCCATAAAAATTAAAAAAACAAATTCTGTCAGAAGCTTCTACTACATTTTTTGTTTGCCTTTACACGAATAACTTAAATCTAAGTTAGCAAATTTTTCTGGTGGTTTATGAACAACATATGGACCTAAGAAGTGATATTTAATGACACAAATAAGTGTCATCAGTCCCCCCAGTAATATCTGGAGAGTAGCTAAATGCATGTACTGTGATGATCTGGAAAGAGCAGTTTCCCACACTTCTACAAACAGCAGCAGTGAAATGAGCTGTGCTATTATTAACTTCATTGTCCCATTGCTTATCAAAACTGATACGGTTTCATTTTGTAAAACAGTTTGATGCCAGTGCAAAATGGAAATATTATTAACTGGAAAATTTCAGAATTAACACACGTAAGGACAGGAAACCTGGGACTAAATTTTCTTGGTGTTTGGAGGGAAGGGGATTGTTGTGGGCTTTGGGTGATGTGGTTTTGTTGTTTGGTGGGGGATGGTTGATTGTGATTGGGTTTTTTTTTTGTGTATGGACTTGCACATGCTGAAGTGCTGTTATTCTTTCTGTGTTTGCAGGAGCTATCATCTTACCAAAGAACAAGGTGTTTTATGTTACAAGAAACATAAGCTGGGGTTTTTCCCACGTTTTGTGTTGGCTTGTACTTAGTAAATTTTTATGGAGTGCAGAATTTTTGAAACCTAAAGGATGTCGTTTAGGATCTTCCCAGGCAAGAGTTAGTTAGCTGTCTGGTCCGAATATGCATGTTTCCAGCATAATCGCTATATCTGGGTTTCTTAAATGTCTGACAAATTTCTTGGTTGAATGGCTTGTATAGACTTCCAGGAAAAAAAAAAACAACTTGTGTGAAACTGTTAATGTGTAAAAGAGGGGCTGAATATTTTGCCTTTTCTCAAAACTTCTGCATACATTGACAAGTGCAGATTTATCTGTAGAAGCTCTTGAAGCACATTTTAGAGTCAAGGGAATGCAGGGGAGAAAGAAGGTGATTGCTACATGCTTTAACTGAAAGTGTAAATTTAATTTTAAGACACTGTCCAAAATGACTTGTGGAGCATTAAAATAGTTGAATGGAGAGCCTCTTTGTTTCCTCACAGCAGTATTGTTACTGCACAAGGAATCCTGCATCTGAAATGTCTGTTTCCATTCCTCTGTAATGGGGGCAGGAGAGAGCTGTTTATGCAGTCCAGTAATTTATAACTTTAAAGGCATAGTTGTCTTAAATGCAAAGTTTAAAATAAAAAATACAGATATTTTACTTGATTACAGCACTTTTAAGCCTCTTGAATTTTCTTGTCTGTTTTGATCTTTGTGAAGGTACATCCTTGCTGCTGGTAGTGGGTTAAGTGAAACCAAGTTTCTGTGGGGTTTTTTCTTGCTGTTCTTAGTTCTAATGTCATTTGTTACGTACAGAGTGCTTCCTATTTCATGAAGACTCTTCAAGTTTCTCTCCTTCCACTTCAGGCTTCTCTAGACTGGATCCTTGTCAATATAAATTAAAAAGTGATTAGACTTTGAGGGCTTAAGGCTTTGTGTCCTGCTTTTTCCTTCATCAGGAGTGTTTTCACAGTAGTGACAACATGTATTTGGAAAGGCATAGTCATTGTAGTCATAGGTGGTTTTGGTGCTACTTAGTCTGTTATAAAGATTTTTGATACTGATATAGTGGTTGGTAAGAGTTGTCAATTGCACATTCTTCTGTTTGCATATGGAAAAACTCTAAAGGGTTTTGCTAGATATGAAGTGAAAATTACTATTTTTGGTTTTGTTTTCTTAAAGGAACTTAGTGACTTAGCCCGTGATCCTCCAGCACAGTGTTCAGCAGGTCCCGTTGGAGATGACAGTAAGTAACTCTAAGTTTTATGTTTTGTTCTGCTGACTCAAAGCATATCATGCCTAGATAATAATGCGGAGTTTTTCTTTTGTAGTGTTTCATTGGCAAGCCACAATTATGGGACCTGTAAGTATTTTAATTCTTGTGATGTAATATTAAATGAGTAGTTCCTACTGAGGAGAAAACTGGGGTTTTTGGTTTACTTTTATAAGCTCCCCTTATCCGACTTAAGCTCTAGAGGTCTTCATTGTAGTAAAGGAAAATGAGGGAGGGGAAAAAGCCCACCAGTTTTGTTGTTGTTGTGGTGTTTTTACAAGAATGCAAATTTAAGCTGAAATAATCTCTAGAGCAGTGTTACGTATTATTACTAAATATCTAGAAACTTTGTTTGCATATAAGGTTTTCTAAAGTTTTACTCTAGCATGAACTTTGTACTAGGACCTGGTACTACTGTCAGGAATTAGTTGGGATGTTTTTGTGTGGATCTTAGAAGGGAATCCTTATTTGGTCTAGAGTAATGCTGAGATCTTGAATACTTGAAAGAATAGAAGAGGGAATAATCACTGAAATGGGAGGTTTGTTATGACTGTAGAAAAAAAAGTCAGTATTGAATGTTCAGTAAGCATCTGAAACCTGAATGGGACTTTTTCCTCATTAAGGAAGTAAAATATTTGCTTTTGTTGAAAACAGCCTGGAAGCAGTTCACATCTGGAGTTTTCTGATTATCTGTATTTAAAAGACAAAACCTGTAACTTGTGAAGACAAGCCTTCAGTGGGGCTACAAAGTAGGCATTAAATATCAGGGATGCTGAATTACCCTGGCTTTATATATATAGCTATAAGTGTGTTATTAGGAGGTAGCTATTAGAAGTTCACTGGACGGAAAAATGTCTCTTCATCCCAAAGTACCTGCTCATCATTGGTTGTAACTAAGTACCTCAAAAAGATAGAATTGTTCAATAGCTATATTCATACTTAAAGGGCAAGGAGTGTTGTGTACTACACTGTGTATGATGATTCTATGTGGCTGGCATCTGCATGGTCACGAGGTATTAAGCATTGGTTGAATTTAAATTGGGATTATTATTTTTAGTTTTCCCTTGTGGTTTAATAATGTACAGCTCCTTTTTTCCCCATGTGGTTTTCGTGGTGTCAGAAGGTCTGCGTTCCTGTTTCCAGGCTGCGCAGTATCCTGACAGAAGTGTGTCAGTGTGGTGTTAGTAGTTGTGTGCTACTGTGGGACTGCCTTTAATAACAGACAGGGATTGTAGAACCAATCGTCTGGTCTTCCTGACGATTGGTGATTTTCCTGGATAGGTGTATGACAGTGTGCTTTGGTTTAACACATTTTAAAGAAGAGTTTCTGTAATTGATAAAAAATACAAGAGGTTATATTTTGATCACTAGATTTCATCAGAGACAGAATAGGGTATAACCCACATGTTGAGGGTTTGATTCCCTTGTCTTGTGTTGCAGATTTTAATTTTCTCGTATTTAAGTAATACATAGTTATTTCCTTACATTGGTAAAACAAAAAATGCAGACATGTACTATGTATGCCTCAAATTCATCTTCCCTAGCCCTGAGTCCAGAATAACATCAAAGTATTCTTAAGGTTAAACAATTAAATTGTTAGCTCTATTTCAGAAATTTAGTTGTAATTTTGAGTTAAAAACCTTTTGCTTCTTTCTTCTTGTAACTACTAACCTACACAATCCCTGTTCAGTCGCTCCAGTTTTTTTCTTCTCCTTACTATCATGTTTTTTACTTCCACATTTTGCTTTACTGCTTATAGTTGACACCTGAATGAATTATACCAGTTATTCTTTCCTTGGAGCAGGGAAATGTGAAATACTCTCACATAGTAGATTACAGTGAATTTCTGTTACAGAAAGAGAGGAAAAATTCACTTGAATTATGATTGTTATTTTGTTTGTTTGGTAGGATGGGTAGTTGAAATTTTTTGTTCGGGTCTTTTTGGTGTTTTTTTTTTTTTGTTGTTGTTGTTTTGGTTTTTTTTTTTTTTTTTTTTTTTGGTTTTTTTTTTTTCCAAGGAAACAGGGGTCTAGATGTGTACTCAGAGGTCTTCTTCAGGGCTGAAGCTATGGACAGAATTTAGGAGGCCATGGGAGTCCACGGCCACTCTAAACTTGGGTGGTCACAACAAACAAGCTCAAAACACAGAGCTGGAGGGTTTTGAATCTGATGGGACCCACCACTCTGTTAACATTACTTCTTGGAGCTATCTTAGAAGCATTCAAATGCTTTTGCTCTGTAGTCCTGAGTGGATTGTCAGAACCACTGGGTTTTGTGATGCATTAGCTTGGAGAGGTCTACACAGAAAGTGACATGTATGTGTTCTGTATTACTTACAGTAGGAAGTAGGAATTGAATTTTAATTATGTCTCACTTTTATTGGTGGATTAAACATTTTGGTTTAAACAAATTTCCTCTCCATTTATTTAAAAACAAGATCTTCAGTGATATTTAGTCCTAAAGATGATAATAGGAGAATTATTTGTTTGCTTTGACAGAACGACAGTCCATATCAGGGTGGTGTATTCTTCTTGACAATTCACTTTCCCACAGACTACCCATTCAAACCACCTAAGGTAAGTATTATCATGTCATTTGTGAAATCGGTGCTTTTTAAAGACCAGTAAAGGACAGAAGTTGCCAGCCTCTGTATTGTAGTATTGTCGAGATGTCACTTCTTTTCAGGCTTTCTTACCATCTATTAGATGTCTGGGTCCAATTCTGACTGCCACAGGAATTGGGTGTGTTAGCATGTTCTTAATGAGCAAATCCATGTGTATGTATTCTGAATGTCGTAAAATATTTGGGTTCATTTCTGGTTTTCTGAATTGATAGGAAAACTTCATTAGCTTTGTGTTACTATAATATAATTTTTGCCAAGGAGACTGTCAAGTATTAGTGTGTGTAGCTGTTGGATTGGTCTGTAGGAATGTGACACTGTGGGTAAGGATTTACTTGCTGAGTGCCTAAAATCAAGTGAAGGGGTATTTGTTAAGAGTTTGGCAGTAATTGCAAAATATACTCTTTTTTGGTAGCTTTATCAGCCACTAGCTTTGTCTTCCATTTTTCAGTCAATAGGAAGGTGTGCTCTTGGAGTTACTGCAGTGTTGGAAGTTCCTTAGCTCTGTGACTGCAGTGTAGCTGGGGTTTAGGCACTGCTGTTGGGTGTCTTCACCAAAGGCAGCTGGGATTAAAACATGCATACATGCCTTCTCTCTGTTTGAAATAGTGCCTGGTAGTGGGAGACTCAAAGCTTGTGGGTGCATTTCCCTGAATTTGATGCAGTTTAACTGCTTAATCCTTTTCTTTTAGAGTAAATGGAATTAACTGATAGCTTGGCTGAGCAGAATGGGTGCAGTTATTGTCATAGACCCAAATGCACTCTTTGTTTTTTGTTGCAGGTTGCATTTACAACAAGAATCTATCATCCAAATATCAACAGTAATGGCAGCATTTGTCTTGATATTCTAAGATCACAGTGGTCTCCTGCTTTAACTATTTCTAAAGGTAACTTTTGTGAAGAAGTTTTTCCATCTTGTGCTAAATACTGTGCTTTTAGCTTTGATTGTGTTCTTACCCATCTCTTTGATTTTCCCTTAACTTAAGCTTCCTCATTCAAGCCTGTGTTTTGCCAGTTTGATGATACTGCATTTTTAATGGATTTTTTCCTAACACTTTCTCATATATAGCTGTTTAAGGCCTTGTCTGGCCATTTACTTGCTTCAGTATTCCTAGCAGAGTTTACCAGCTTGGGCCCAGAGGAATTTGCTGGCATTTGGATTGAAATAGACCTGTGTTGGGGTGTTTGAGCTAAGGCTAAGAAACTGCTTGTTTGGAGCTTCCCATGTAGTTATACTTGCATGTTAAATGCAAGCTTAATTTCAAGTCAGTTTTTCAATACTGAAATTTGCATAATTTTTTCATCCTGCCTAGAGTTATGTGCATAGTTTTACTGGCATATGTGTGGTAAATGAATAAATCTGTTATTGATACATACTGCTTTCTACCACAGTGCACTGGCATTGCATTGCATTACTTAATGAACTTAGTTTACTGATCCTACTTCATGATAAATTGATGATGTGTTGCAAGAGGAGATTTGTGGCTTTCCTCATTTTACTACAGTAAATAACAGATAATTCTCAGATATTTTCATGATGATCTAATTGTTTTGCTGCAAAGCCACTGGTCACTGTGGCATCAAAAGATCCCTCAATGTGCTCTTTTGTCTCTAGAACTTGTAATTCCTGTCTGTCACACAGTCAGTTTGTTATTTAAATGTGGATTCCCTGCATTTTAATGCTTCACTGTTTTCTTCCAAAGCTTCTGTGAAAGTAGAAGATGAAGTCCTCATAGTTGCCTACAACAGTGTTACTGAGTTATTTGCCACATGTGTGTAGTTTTCAGTGCAGACCAAGATATTCTTGCCTCATGTACAACAACAAAAGAATTCAGTCTGATTTAAAAATTAAAAACTTAAATTTGAGGATTTTCTACTTTTATTGATAAGAACCGTGGATATGCTGTTCATCAGAGTACATAATGTGTTTTTGTTGGCTGCTATGTTACGTCATAATCCAGGGGACAGCAGTGCTGTTCTTGTGTGTGTACTGACAGCTGTCAGTATTGGGAAATAGGAAGCAAATAGTTCTTACAAACCTTTTAGCTAGTCTAGGCTTTTTACTTAACAGTGAGTTATGAATTTATATTGGCTGTTTATCAGGAAAATACTTTCTAGGTTCTGTCCTGTGATGACATTGTGCTAATGTAAAGATCTATGCTCCATTGTTTCTGCTCTTGTCATTCCTCTTTTGCTATTGAGAATGCTTTTTTTTTTACAGTTCTCTTATCCATTTGTTCGCTGTTATGTGATCCAAATCCAGATGACCCACTAGTGCCAGAGATTGCACGTATCTATAAAACAGACAGAGACAAGTAAGTACAGAAGTGTGCAAGACTGGCATTTTAACAGACTGTAGGAGTTCATTGTCAGACAGCAGTTGTGTTCTGTGAGCCTTTTGTGAAGGTCTGAGATGGAGAAAAACGTGTGTATCAAAGAAGTGAATAGTGCATAATTTAAAAACAAAGGAGCTTAGCATCTTTGAAGTTGTGGGTGAAAGAGACTTTTTTCACGTGCCTGGAAGTATTTTACAATATATATATTACTTTTTTTGTTTTTCGGGTTTTTTTTTGTTTACCATGCATAAATCTAGTTAGATCTTCATAAATGTGGAAAAGACAGCTTTTTGTTGTTTTGATGCCTTCGTTTGGCAGCAGTTTGACCTTAAATTTTGTTTCTTTCCTTGAAAATGGGCGGCAGCACTTTTTTACCCGTGTTGAAACAACTTTATTTCCCTTAGGTATCTTTAACATTTTGCACAGATAGAATTATATGAAGCAGATTTTGGGGGGTTTATATATATTAATGCTAAATATATTTGTCCAATTAGGTACAATAGGTTAGCAAGAGAGTGGACAGAGAAATACGCTATGCTGTAGGGTAAGAATATTTGCAAATTATGGTGCATTTAACAAAATGGAAATTTGTCAGCACTTGGGTGCTGCATGTTCTAAGGCACTGGATTAACTAACAGATAATGGATGCACCAATTACTGAACGTGGAAATTTAACAGCTTGATCTGTGGTTAGTGTGTAATGTATTGGCTAGTCACTGTTTCTCACAGATACTACTCTTGCATGGTCAAACAAAAAAGTTAGTATGAAGTAATTACTGAGTTTTGAGCCATTTTTTAATTTGTTCTGGTAAGTATTTTACCCAGATTTTATCAGAATTTGGTTCAAAGTGACGCCCAGTAGCAAGACCCCATATATAAGCTATGAGTGAATTCAGACAGTCCAAATTTCAGTTATCTTTAATCAGCAGTGTCTGTCTTCCACACATAAACTCAAAAATGTATGGGAATTATGTTCTGCTTGTATAGTTAATTATTAACTTCTTACTGACAAGCATGGAGTTAAGTGTTAACTAATTGTCAGCTCAGTTCCTGTGGAAGTAGTATACTTTAAATAGTCTTAAATTTTGAGCAGTATATTTGTGTGAAAAGAATATTCAGTGCAATGAAATGCTTAGTGTTGGTTTTCTTTAAAATCAGAAATTTGACATTTTGTATCCAGTGGCATTATTAACCAAATAATCTTTACTTATGGCATGGGATATATATTGTAATCTTAACCTAAGAACAATATTCAGATAAAATACTTGACTTGTTTATTCCATCCCAGATAGGCTCTGTTTCTTCTCTTTTAGTAATTTTTTTCATAACAGACTTCTAGCAAATTTTATCGTCTTGACTTCAAGGCTTTTCCTTAAAACTAGAGAATGTCTGTCTTAATTGGTGTAGGGAGGGAATTGTTGCATATTTTGAGTTCAAGTATGTCTTGGTACAGAAAGAGACTTCTCACAGTGAATGAGAGAATGGAGAGGTGGGAATAAAATCATATTTCATCATAAACGATTTAGGAAATTGTCATTTTCATGCTGATGTTAATTCCTGGTTTTGTCTGCAGGTACAACAGAATATCTCGGGAATGGACTCAGAAGTATGCCATGTGATGCTACCTTAAAGTCAGAATAACCTGCATTATAGCTGGAATAAACTTTAAATTACTGTTCCTTTTTTGATTTTCTTATCCGGCTGCTCCCCTGTCAGACCTCATCTTTTTTTATTTTTTTGTTTACCTCCTTCCATTCATGCACATGCTCATCTGAGAAGACTTTAGTTCTTCCAGCTTTGGACAATAACTGCTTTTAGAATCTGTAAAGTAGTTACACAAGAACAATTGCCCAAGATTCAGAATTTTTTTAATGGAGCATGTGTATTATGTGGCCAATGTCTTCATTCTAACTTGGTTATGAGATTAAAAACAAACATTCCTCACTGCTCTAACAGATACTGAAGATACCACCTGAAGGGGGGAGGGGAGATGGATGTTCAGTTTTCTCCCATCAAAGAAGTAACATTGCTGTAGCAACATCCATCTTGTTCCAAACCTTCCAGTGTTAGAGAACTGAGGTTTTATTATATACTTTTGCTCATAACTGATGTGTCTGGAGAATTGGTACTGAATCTATAGCATCAGCAGAACAGAAAATGTGATGTATCTTATGCATGTCAATAAAGGAATGACCAGTTCTTGTTTTACAGAGAATGGAAATTGGAAGTCAAACATCCCTTGTATTCCAGAATAGGGTTTAAGAACATTTTTGTAATTCATTTAAATTTTGTTAGGAGGCTTGGAGCTATTAGTTAATCTGTCTTCCAAAACACTGTTTAATATAGCACTGAATAAATGATGCAAGTTGTCAATGGATGAGTGATCAACTAATAGCTCTACTAGTAATTGATTTATTTTCTTCAATAAAGTTGCATAAACCAATGAAGTAGCTGCCTGGATTAATCAATATGGGAAACAAAATCTTTTGTAAAAGCAAAGCTGGTTTTTGTATATACTGTTGGCATTTGCCTCATTGTTTAACATCAAATAATGATGTAAAGTTCAGTAGAGTGACTTCTGCCATTTTCAGTTCTAATGCTCAGTCTGTTGCAGGTTGGCACATTGCTCGGCCTGGTGGATGCAGAATTAATAAGCTAACATAGTCGTGTAGCCGTAGTAGGGGGCTGCACTTGGTGCTGGGAGCCCAGCGTTCAAGGATGGACTTGGGACCCAGCAGATCTGAAGTGGTGTATTGTGGAGATACTTCCTGATGCACCTGTGTTTGCTGACTGAGAATCTTTTTCTTCACCTTGTACACTTGACAACTGAAAGATCTTAATGTGGGGGTAATGATGAGGCAAAAAAAATTATAAAATAAAGTACTGTTTTGATGTGGGAATTGTCATGAGGCTGTGTTGAAGTGACTTTACTATGTGGGATGTTCGTTACCATTGAAAAGGACTTGTTCAGCCATGCTGCCATTTACATTGATGACTATTTTAATGCAACAGACACTTTCTTCATGTCAGGTGACTAAACGTGAATAAAGACTCATTGCTATTGGATTTTTGTTCTACAAGAAACATTGTCTTGTGCCATTAGTTTAACTTTAAGCAACAAGGGCATTATTAAACACCTGACTCTTTGCTCCCCTCTTCCTTCATATTTTTCCTTGTTTGATCCTTTTGGTCTCCATTCTTAACATCCATGGCTTCATTTTCTCTAGTCTTGTACTATCACTTTATTGTGCATCTGTGACTTCTCACTGGCACCACTTTTGCACTGCTTATAGTTATGTACATTCTGATTCCTTGTCCCCACATGGATGTGGAAAGCTAGATGTAAAATAAATGTTAAACCTTAATTTTTATAAAAATTTGAACATGTAGTTTGGACATGGTTTGTTCTGGTTCTAAACTATGAGAGTAAACTTGAAATGCTCAAGTTCAGTTGGCTTGGAATTTAGAAACCTGGGCGCTCTTTAGCAGTACATGCTTCAGTGATGACTTTCTGAAATCTGTTGAAGTTGCAGTTCATTTCTACTTTGCTAACCAGCTTTCACCGTTTTGCTGGAAAATTGGAATACAGTTGCCAATAGCATTACAACTGAGGTAAAAGTTCATATTCTTAAGCTTAAAAATGTGCTGGTCTCAATTCTTTTTTATACTTGTGTTAGTGTGATGCTTATTACTTTGTCCTGGGAGTCACAGCCTCTGAAATCACATGATCAACTAGGAAGATGTTTTGTGAAGTGTAAGGCAGTGGGTGCTGGAACACAAGGAGATGTGCATTATGAAAGGTCAGGGAAGAAGAATCTTGTAAAACATTACATGGAAGATGGAAGTCTTGTTTGGACTTGTACCTGTTTCTTTTTTGCATCTGTCATGTTCCCAAGGAAATAATTTTTTGGAATTACCAAGTGTGTACTTTGATGAAAGAATGCGGATGGACTGTAGAAGTTCTAGATGGACACTGAAGGTCTGAAGTGGGAAACAGGAGGTGTGTTGTCCTTGAAGCAGACACCAGTCCTGTCTGGTGCAGGCTTCTTGTACAAGTTAACGTTTGGGCTTCCTCTTCAAGCAGGGGGGCAAGGGGAGGAGCTGGTAGACAGCAACTAATACAGACATGGTGAAGAAGAATTCTAAGACTTACCAAAAAAAAGCTTAATCAGTGACTACCTTAGTGAGTACCTACCAAAACAAGCAGTAGTCTAATAACTACAGTCGACCTTGGTTCCTTTGAAACATAGGGAGGGTGGAAAATTGTCCATTGGAACTTAATGTAAGAACTGAAAGGTTTGGAAATGTGAGTTTTTCTGTGCTGCTATAGTAAAATACTTTTTTTTTTTGGTCATGATAAATGCTGCGATAGCTTCAGTGGGGTCAGCTTCATGCTAGAAAATTTGGATTAAACAAAATTATTTCAAAGACTTGAGAGTGAGCATAGAGAACAAAATGTCAAGCCAAGACATGTAAGAAGGAAAGAAACTACAGTGTTCTTTCTGCAATAATTTTTTAAAGAATGCTTGCTGTGTTTTACTGAGGTTTGAATTTAACAACACAATTGTAATCAATTTGTTAAGTTTCACTTGAAAAACCTTGAGTGGTTTTAAGCACAAAAAAGTCTTCCAAGGATGCAGGAAAAACTTTATCTGTAACATTGGTAGGGATTTTTCTGGTTTTTCTGTCTTCTGATGTACACAGCATCTGTATTTGTTATAAAATGAATATATACACGTTTTTGCATGCTTGAGTAAAAAGATTGTACTCAGTTGCACTGTGCCATAGTTTTATATAAAGATAACATATGCTAACTTACAAAAAACTTGGCTTTAAGCAGACCACAGCAGTGAGATTTGGTTGCTGTGGAGGCATGGGACTAAAGTCTGGCAAATAATTAAAAGACAAGCAGTTAGGAGAGGGATATGGTGACTTACAGTACTGGTCCTGTTAGGCTGGGTCATTGTTTATGCCAGAAGTTTGCATTAATCAGATAACATGAGGGTTTAAATACAGCCAGAAATGTTCTAAATAACTCCATTGTATTATGTTTCGCAGCCTCCCTTTAATTATTCTCTCGTAATTTTATTTCAAACTCTTACTGCTTTAAAAAATATTAACAGGCATTATCATCTGAAGCAGATACCTTGGGTCCATCAAACGTGGCTGGTGAATCAGACATCTTCAGTCTGCAGATCCCTAGTAAAACTTAAAACTTAGTTGGAATTCAGCTGAAGATTTCTTGCTGTGTTTATAGCTGTCAAAAAGCCCATTAAGTGGGTTGTTTTTCCCTCATTCGTTTGTAGTTTATACATTAAAATGAGACTAAGATAAAACTTACAGTTAAATTAAACAAATTAGCGCTAGAAGAATGGAATGAGATAATGCATGATCAATAAAAGATCTGAAGTCATTAAGGTTATTTTACTAAACCACAGACTATACTAATTCCTTCAAATGTGAAAAAACAAAGGTTCTGATTGGATTTATCTGCTTTCTGGTCTTTGGTTCTTGTCATTGAATGGATGATATTTTACCCCAGCGCCTTCAATATAAATACAATGTAGGTATAAACTGAAGAACAGTTGGATTCAGATCATGATAGGCAATTGTGTATTTTAAAAGGTAGATGGAATTGTGGCTAAAATACATTATGTATAAGGCTGAGGGCTTGTATTTTGGCAACAGTGCAGGACTAATGCAGAGAAAGCATGGGAACACAGGAAAAACTAAATACATGATGTCAAGAGAAGGTACAGAAGGTAAAGATAAAAGCTGCCTGTATTACTGTGAAGTGAAAATGGGCTGCTGTCAATTCATGCATTCTAATATAAAAGCAGCTGATTTCAAAATAATCTGGAATGAGATAGTTGATAAATTTAAGTGTCCATCTTAGTCTGACAGAGAATAGCAATTCAGAATAACCCTTAACTGGAAAACCAGTTCTGAGTACAGACAGACAAACTTTTGCAGGTGTGTGTAGTGTAGAACAGTTCCTAAATTGATGTTTGTGATGGTTTAGCTGATGCCCATAAACTGACTTAGCATTCTTGGTTAAAGCAGCAGTAAATTCTGAAGTAACTTTGTCTGCAGTGCATTTAGAAGCAAGCACTCAGTCTTCTGCAGGGATAGTTTAAAGTTGTCATTGTATTTTTTTCTGTGCTACAGTGGTTGGTTTAATATCAACCAGTTGTGGGGGAAGAGTTCATTAGCTCCCACATAAGCAGGAGTAAGGGCTGTAACTATTTCTGGAGCAGCTGTGTGTCTTGGGTAGGTTAGAAGAGGTGACAGACATAATCTTCACGGTGATAGGTGCCAGAAGTGAAACAGTGAATTTGATAGGACAGCTGTGTGTAAAGTAATACCTTCAAATTTCTCTGGTAAACATCTCTGTTTGCCCAGAATAGCTTTTGTTTGTTTGGGGTATTTTTGCCTATGCATTAGAAGTATTGGTTAGACTTCAGTATATTCTTTAAACAGTGAAGGATTTTAATTCATCATGGGACAAAGCTTTATCAGGACACACAGTTGAACAGAATATATTGGTTTTCAACAGCTTTTAGTACTCATCTTTGATCTATGGGGTTGTTCCTGTGCTCTGGAAGAGTAGGCTCCTCTCTTTAAATGGCTTCTGCTGAGATTGATTGCTTCCTCTTCTGGAGCTTCAAGCAGAAATACTCAAACTCTGTACTTGGGGAATCCTAGGTATGGCAGATTAGGTAATTCTGGCTTTTGTCTAAACTTCATTAATCTTCATATTAAGTGTGCATTGTTCCATCACAGATTTAACATGCAGAGTATGAACAATTGCTTAGAATATGGTGATACAAGGTTATCTTCATGGGAGGAATGCTAGCTGTAGAGCTGGGCAGCTGGCTTTGCTCCAGCTGCTTCGGCAGACCAGGGTTCTGGAGACAGAATTTCAAAATGCCTTTAGTTTTATCAGGGTTGGGAATTCTGACTCAAATTTAGTCTCAGGTGTGATCTCATGTTTCATTAGAGGGAATTCAAAAATTAAGCTGTTACCTGTGTTTCGAAGAGCTGCCTGAGAGGTGATCTCTTAGAAAGCATTTGTAGACACTGAATGTGGTAGTTTTATGTGTGCTGAGGAGAAGTCTGTGCTTGTTTGTTAGTCAAGCCTGTTTTGTTTTCTTCCCTCTGGCCAGGTAAGCCTCAGCACTTCTTAATTTACAGTCTTTGATGCAAGTAAAAAATGAAACTGAGCAGTCATGAGTCTTGGGGGGATTTTTCCTGTTCTGTTTGTTTTGGTTTTGATTTGTGGGGTTATTGGGGTTTTCTAGAGAATGTTGTAGAATAGAACTTTCTACTAAACATGCAATTCTAATCCTCTTGAGATCTAAAGGAGGAACTGCAGTTTGCAACCTTACATAGAGAACTTCATGTGAGTCTATAATCCCCTTTTCCTGGCAAATTTATGAAGGTAAATAGTGAAGATCTGTCATAGCTCTGGCAAAGATCACTGTTGAGTTTGAAGCTGTTAATTCTTTGGGGAAGGATACTCTTGCAAAAACAAGCTTTGCAGATTATTTGCCATAGTGTTAATCCTGCTCTGACAGTGATTGCTTAAAATTAATTTACAGATACATCAGTAATTGAAGGATCTATTCAATTTAACCATTATTTTATTATCTTTCCTATTGAAAGGTTTGGAATTCTCTTGTTGGAGCAAGAGGTCCAGATCTCTGCATAAGGTTCTAGATTTTGTGTCTGTACTCAGAAGAACATGGAGGAGAGGATCACTGTTAGTTATTGTAGGAGTTCTCAGGTAACAAACTTAGTGGAACATGGCAGTGGTATTTTTCTAGAATGGATTAGTGCTGGTTGAAGAACTGAATTTAGTATTTGGGACTGGTAGTGTTCAGTATCTGTTTGAAGAGTTAAAGTACTGCACCTCTCAAGCATGTCTGTCTGGTCTAAGCTGAGTAACAAGCTACCAGAGCACAAGTGCAGATGATGAGTCTAACCAGCATTAAGAGGTAGAACTTTATTGTGTAAATGAATAGCGATCCCCTGGTTTTATTGGTTGGTTGTACTAAGTGCTCTGTTTTACAGTTTGAGTTGTATTTCATGAGGATATCTCTTAATTAAGTTATTGCTTACAGCGTGACTTATTTTTTCTGAGAATCTGTTCCAAATTCATTGAAAGCAGCACTTCAAGGTATCATCCCACAATCACAAGCAATTGAATTAAGAGAGGAGGTAGATAGATGGCTGCTACTTAACTTAGCTCTTTTTGTCCTACTTCGTTATGTGCTGCGCTTCACACTCAGAATTACCATTTGGTGCAAAGGATGTGAATTTTCATAGCTTTAACTATTTATAAGCTGAGAAAGAAGTAAAAAAGCATTCTTTTTGGCTTAACTATAAATGATACGAGAAAAGCTTTGAAAAAGTGCAGGTAACCCTGAATCATATTTTTGCACATAATATTCTTTCCAATACTAGTAAGACTGATGTAGAAAAACATTCCAAATTTTCAGAGTGGAAGCGTGAAAAGACAGGTTTGTGGAGAAGCATTGAGCAGTTACCTTAAATTTTTTGGATGCAAAATTTAACTTGAAAACTTGAAACAGCCTTTCCCCCCGACCCCCCCCCCCCCCCCTTTTTTTTTCAATGTGACTGGTGTGGCGTCTTAATATCTTACACATGCTGTGCTGTGAGGGGTGGGAGCAGAGAAAAAAAGGAAGGTGAGAAATTGCCCTTTGCTGTTCAACTGCAGCTACATCTCTGGTTCCCAGGGCAGGAGACCAGATACAGAAATAGGTTATAGTTGACCAATCAGCCCTCCTAGAATAAGAAACTTCCTTAGGTTTTTAAGTTATGTGAGTACAGGTAAAACAAAGGTCATGTATATATTAAGATCAGGAATCTAGAGTGCAGATATATAGAGTGAAGGGTGAAAGCTCAATATTGTAAGCCTCAATGAGGTTTTAAAAAGAAGTTCCCATGAAGCATATGCTGACACATACTTCATGAATAATTTAGGGTGTGGACAGAGGAGAGGGCAGCCAGCTGTACTTTCTGAGCCAGCTGCAGCAAACTGATAAGCTCTTCTCCGAGTTCTCCTAGGAGGAAGTAGCAGTAATAGTAGTTGGTGGTTACAAGAATATGGGTCATTGCTGGGAAGCTGGAAGGATAAACAGTGGATCAGCATGCCTGGTAATGAGAGCACAATAAAAGAGGTCATGAAAAGCCTCCAAGTTCAAGCTACCACCAAGATGTTCACTAAACAATGAGTGACTTTCTAGTCATGCAGCAACTTTATGTCAGCATTAAGCTGTCCAGTGCTAACTGTGAGAGCAGGAGGTGGCAGAAGCTTAGCTGTACCCTTCTGTCCTCCAAGTAAACCTTCATGTCTCTGACCAGGTACGGAGGACTCCAAAGTGATTATTGTGGACAAATTGTTCCTTGTCAACTTGCTAGGCATATTGAAGTACTTCATTAGATTGAATTTCCTAAAATATATTTTAAAAATATTTTTAAGTATCTTTTTGGTGTGGTTGAAAATCCTCAGGACATTTGCAGGCCTTTAAAACAGTATTTCTCAATATGATGACTGTTGATAAACTGTACTGAAAATATGCTGAGAGAATCAACGTAATAGAATCTTTATTGACAGATTAGTACTCAAGATAATTTTGCATCTTGAAACTTCTAAGTTCTTAATAGCATACTGGAGTCATTATAGCTTCCTGTGATGAAGAAACCCTTTCCTCAGAAAACCACACCTTTGGAAATGGTTGTTTGCTGAATGCTGTTTATTATACTAATATGTTAAAAGTGCCAAAAGCTTAGGTGGCTGTTAACTCTTCAATGCACTAATTGAAACTTTAAGTACTTTCAGAATGTTTGGCACTTCTGTGAAATGTTCTGTTGACATCAAAACGAATACTGAATGTTTAATACAAAGTTTAATTGAAGTTATATTGTATCTTTTGTCCTTTCATTAGATCTATACTAGTTCAGACTAGCTGAAGATCTTTGCTCTTGCTGAAACAATTTGGGAGGAGATTGATTCTCTTGGGGTTTTTACAACCTCTGTATGGGCTGCTATGGCCTTTGTGCTTACTGATAGTCCTCATGGTGAGAAGAGTTCTTCCATGGAACAGTGACATTTGTAGCAGCAATCAAAGGCATAGGGACTAATTTGAGCACCAGATTATTTGGATCCACTGGGCTGAGAATTTTGCTATAAACAAAATGTGTGAGTAGTATTTTAGCATGGCCACACCTTGAAAGGGTCTTTCTCTCACCAAGGACTTAGCTGAAGAGACAAGGTTATTTTCACATCCCTAAAGCTCTTTTTCTAATGGTTCTAGCCATAAAACTACTGCCTGCCTTCCCTTCTTCCAGTGCAAATATCAAAATACTAGAATTCTGACTAGTACCAAAACAAAAGATCTAGTCAGACAGTAGGAGAGGACACAAGGAAATGGAATGAAGGTGTGTCAGGGAATTTCAGGTTGGACATTAGGGAAAGGTTCTTTACTGAGAGGGTGATTGGTCACTTGGAACAGGCTCCTCTGGGAAATGGTCACAGCATCAAGCCTGACAGAGTTAAAAAATATGTGGATGTTCCTCTTAGTCATATGGTTTAGCTTTATTCAGTCCTGCAAGGAGAAGGGAGTTGGACTTTTGATGATCCATATGAGTCCTTTCCAATTTGAGATATAATCTATCCTTACAGTACTCTTTGTATACTGCAGTAGTCTTTTCCTTTTTGTTGCCATGAGAATCAAGCACATAATGCATTTTTTTAAACAGATGGGTGTATATATAAAGGAGTATTTTTAGTGCTGTTTATGTATGAAGTCATTTGGGAAAAAAATACAGCCTGTATTAAGAAGTATGCCTGTTTCATGAATGTGCAAGAGTCAGTTTTTTGTAAATGTTACTCCTGAGACATTTGTACCAGTGCAGCAAGTGATAGGGCACATAGCTTCCTGGACTGCATGAGGATGAAGCTCTGTTATGTACAAGGGTTTTCACTGGAATAATTCAGAGAAGTGGATATTTTTGCCTGTGTAGCCATGATCTTGGCTTATGCTGTTGTCTAATTGGGCTTGAGTTGATTGAGTGAGAACTTCATTGATTAAGAATTCTGGAAATTCTTACAGGTGATGAAATAATCATGAATCTTTCAAGAGAAAAAAAAGTGTCTTGTCAAGTACCCACAGTGTTCAGTAAAGTTATTTTGACTATTCCCTGGTGTTTGCATTAGAGTCATTTTGGTAGAAATGAAGGGACAGAATTTTTCCTAGGGCTGAAGCCAGGACCATTAGCCACACTGAAGGTCTGAGAAACAGAGGTCCTGACCTGCCCCAGTGGTTTGTTTGGGGTCACCTAAGTTAGAAAAATAAATGCAGTTCCTAGCTGTTTCAGCAACTCTGAATCCATTTACATGTACTCATCCAATTTATCAGCTACAAACCTTTGTTGACATTCTCTTAATACTCACCTGCATAGAAAACGTTCATTAAAACAATAGGCTGGATGTGTGCTTCGTAGGTAGTGTGATGTATCTCGTACATCCTGCTCTCAGCTGGTCCAGTGTCGCACACATGGGCTCAGTGAAGCCTCCCAAACTTCCATCATGGGGAAGAGTTTGCTACCTACAGATATTCACATGTTGAGAGATTTCATTTTAAGCATTCAAAGACAAGTTTTACTGTGGTCACAGATGACTGTCTAGTTTTAAGCCTCTACGAAAAGGCTAAACAACCTGTTTCATAGTGTCTGCATTTGTGCTACTTATTTTCTGTAAGTGCCAGAGAATCCATATATTTTAAGTACATTTTAATGAGAATTGAGGGGGAGCTTGGACAGCACCATACAAGACACTGATTTTGCTGCTTATGAAACAAAGGGTAAATGGCAATGATCAGTGTTACATAATTTTATAAATAGATTAGGATTGATTCAAATTTGTTTATAAAATGAAGAGAATAAAAGCTGTGGGAATTCTGCCTTCTAAATAACATGACTTTAGAAATCCAGTCATGCTGGCTTTGAAGATCCTTAGGCTTTTTTGTGCCTGTTCTGTGGAAGGTGGTGACCTGACACCTAAATCTTTGGTTTAAGTGCATCTCAAAGCAAGATGTTATGTAGAGATACAAATACAGGCTTTTGCCCCAGCATGCCTGATGAAGTTGAAGGTGATACTGAAGGCATCACCTGTCTTTCTGCTTCTGAAATTTTAAAGTTATTATTACGTGTTTTTTGCTTTTCCCCTTCCATTACAGCATTTGCCTGGAGCAGTAGCTTCCCTTCTACATACTTATTTTTAATTACTCATGATTGTTAGTGTTGGGTAATTTTGTTTGCTAAGGAAATCCCCTCGCAGTGGCCTATAGACTTTGCCATAAATATGAAAGAAACTTCAGGCCTACCATTTAGATTGTCACTTTGTATTTTGCTCATGATAACCAACTACAGTATTGTCTTCTAATGATGTATTAATAGTGTCCTCTAAAAGCAATCTTAATTTATTTTTTCATTTTATTTTTAACATTCTTTTGGATGGAGTTCAAAATAAGTACAGAATAATGTCCTTTAGAAATCCATAGCTGGAGAGCTCCCTGCATCATATTATCTTTACTCCAGTGCAGAGAGTAACTGTTCTGTACAGTGTATGTGTTCCACAGATGCAGTCAGAAAACAGAGTTCTGGCATTATGTTGAGGAGCTGTGGAGCTTTCTTATGGATATTCTGTGCTGCCTGAAGGTATTTACACTCATACAAACATGTATACACTGATATTGCATCTTTGACAAATGGTCTGTGGTGGCAGTATCCGCAGCAGCACACAGTTACCAAAAGAGAGAGCATGCCCTGGTCTGGGCTGCTGTGAACATAAGTCCTGTTTGGCTTCAGAGGTGTTTACCTTCAGCAGAAGAATGGTACAGGGTGGACAGGTGGGGGCAGTAATATCTTGAAGTACTGCATCCAAATCTGTGAGAACCTTTTTGTTTAAAACCCTTACATGAGCTTATTGAACATGAATTTGAAAGAGAACATCGCAGCACCCTGTTGTAATGACAGAGATTTTATAGCATTTGGAAACAAAGGACATCTGGATTAACATGGCAGAATTTGGGCAGCTACAGTGGAACTGCTCTGAATTTATTGTAATAGAGCCAAAGGCATGGTTTTGCCTTCAGCTTTTTGTCTTAGTTGATACAGAATATCTGCTTGCAGTATCATAAAATAAGAATTGTATTGATCTCCTAAATTTGTGGTATTTCAGAAAGAGGGTTAATAGAGTACACACTAAAAGAAAGTACTCAGTTTATCTTGTTTTGTGCCTTAAGATTTAAAAAGATTAAATCACAGCCTTTAAAATTCATATTTTGAAACAGCAAAAATGTCATTTAAAAATACCCTCAAACAAACAAAAACCAAACCCTAAAACTGGGACATGAAAATGAGACATGGTTTAACTTAATTATAAACCTTGAACAAGGAAACAGCATGTTCTCAGAATACTTAATTACAGCACTGTTTTTAGGTTGAGGTCTTTTGGTGTGTGTGTTGCTCCAGTCAGTCTTAAGCAGAAATAATAAAAGGCAAAGTACGGAAGTACAGTAAACATCGTGAAATGCAGTTTCCTTCTTACTGGGAACCTATCATGTGACTTGCTGGAAAAGATTTACTAAACAAAAAAAAAAAAAAAAAAAAAAAGAAAAAAGAAAGTAGTTTCTTTTTTGACCGCTGTAAATCTGCTTCTTGAGAAATAATATCCTGTAAGATCTCTCAAGCAGCACTACAATGTTTAAATGGTTTTAGTGTGGTATCAGTGAATTTAAGGAAAGAACACTGAAATGTTTGATTGCCCTGAAAACATTATTCATTGACAGATGAAGACAGAAACAGAGTACGGCTTTATACTATTAATCTATAATTATTTTATAGTGTGGACTAGTAAAGGTGAGAAGGTGCTAATTTTGACTGAATTTACAGCATGCAAAGCCAGTTGGGGTAAGTCAATCTAGGATGATAGCCTTTTTTGGCAATCTCACTAAAAGACAGCTGGGAGTTGAGCTGGAACAGGACCAGCATTTCAGTTAGTTAGTATATTGACACACAGCAACTATTCTAACAGCTAAGTTTCTGCATGGCCTTCTGCTGCCCAAAGGTGTGGGTCCCAGCTATCTCTTTTAAGTTAGCAGCAGAAATTTTTTAAGAGAAAAAAAGATCAGCTACTGTCTCTTTGAGTCAGTATTTCTCAGAACTGCACCCCCTTTTGTGCTCTCACAGGTGAAAATATTAACTGTGGCTGGATTGTATACTTTTTTTTGGAGGTGAGTGGAAGGACTGAAATTTTTGTATTGCATTGAAATAAAGGGTTGTCTGCTCAAAACGATTTGCATCAAAAATATATAGGTATGTTGACCATGCTTCAGTCATGCCTTAAAAGAAAAATTTTAGAGTGGGTTGCTACAGTATGCTGAAACAGGTGTGTGAAAGCCAGGAGCAAAACAAAAACTCTGGTGTTCCTGTTCTTGTCAGTCTGGGAGGGCCTGGTGTGAAACATTGCCAATTTATGGAGGTGAGCTGGAAGCCCCTGCACCCCCTGGTGCAGTGGGCACAGAGCATGAAGTACCATGGGTGTTACACCTGGACAGTAGTTAAAGCCTTCCACAGAGCTATTTAAAAACTTGTTTTAATTCCTGCTTTTGGGCTGTGAATGAAGGGGATTAACTTAGCAAGGGCACACAGGAAAGCTACAGTGTAATTTGAAAACCATAGTTCTTGTATGTTCTTTCTTAGGAGCTGATGCTTCTGTCCTTTTGCAGAGGAATTTACTGATTTTTCATACACAAAATCCACAGCCCTTCTTTATGAGGAAACCACAGTACTTTGAGATGTCCATGACGTTTGCTACAGTTTTATATGCTTCTGTAATTTTATGGGAAAAAAGATGTGGAAGTCTGAGGCCATATAAAAGCGTCACGACTCGCGGGGAGCCAATATTGAGAGAACCCACTCCGGTGTTATCACAGCTCTTCCTCATCCCTTGCCGCCTCCCTGCCGTATTCTAGAGCTCCGAGTGCATTTGCTGCATCTGAGAGATTGGTTACCCGTACTGGAGCTCCCCTTATCACTGCACCGCCGCGCCTCTTGGAGGAGAAAAGCAAACCATCCCTCCCCTTGGCCGCCGTGCCGGGGCAGGGCTGCGCGCCGGGAGCCGCCGCAGCCGGGGCGGGAGCGCGGCCCGGCCGCTGTCCCGCGCTCAGCCAGCGCCGCCCCGGCCGCCCGCAGCCCCGCGCGCAGTCGCGCTGCACCGCCCGCAGCGGCGCCGGCGTCCTCCCTCCCATCCCCTCCCTTGCTCCCTTGGAAGCGCCGCCCCAGCTCGCTGGTGGCGGTGGCTGTCGCCATGGGCCTCGCTGCGCTGCTGCTGCCGGCGCTGCTTTTGCCGCTGGCGGTGTCCGCGGGCGGCCCGGAGGTGCGCAGCCTGCGGGGGAGCTGGCGGCTGCGCAGCGGGAACGGCTCGGTGGCGCTGCGAGCGGAGGTGCCGGGCTGCGTGCACACCGCGCTGCTCGGCCGGGGCCTCATCCAGGTACGGTACCGAGAGCCGGGCCCTGGAGCAGCCCAACCCGCCAGGGCAGCCCGCCTCGAGGGGAGAACCCAGCCCTCCCCGCCAGGGCAGCCCGCCTCGAGGGGCGAACCCAGCCCCCAGCACACAGCCCCGTCCCGGCAGCTGCCCGGCCGCTGCAGGCTTGGTTGGCATCGCCGGGGCAGCAGCCAGGCTTCGTTTGGTGGCTGCAGTGTCCTCAGTCCCGCATAAGGCCGAGGATACAGATGGAAGCTTTGCGCTATGTGAGGTTGTGGTTTTGACACGCAGCCAAGGTACTGACACCAGATACTTGCAGTATCCTCACAGTGTGTAAGTCATGCGTACCTATAGTGGTACCTCAAAAGAATGAAGAGTTAAACCTACACTCCTAAAATATGACTCGTTGATGCAATAAGTTTAGTGTACTTAGGCTATTAAAAGCCCTTTTAAAACTTGTGGGGAATATCAGAAGAGTGGAGGTCATATATACACACCCATTCTACCTCAGGAATGTATAGTCTGAAACAGAAAAAGTTAAAGTACTAACTCCTGTCTCAACACTCTGAAGAACCTTTTCTGCTTCTGTTTATGTTTGTCTCTATTAGATTTTTAAATTTATAGAAAAACAACAACCACTTTCTTGGAAAAATTTTCAAAACTGCAGTTGCATATGGATAGCAGAGTAATCTGATACTAGCACAAGGTGCCTGTGACTCAGACCTGACGAGAAACGTGGCACTAACTGGATCATTGTTGAAATAAGATAACCTTTTTAAAAGGAAACTAGGAAAAGGTTCTTGTGTACCTGGAACAAAGAAAGAAATAAAAACCACAGTGAAGTTAACAAAGTCACCTATAAAGGTGATAAATACAGTTCTGTGCTGGAAAATGTACTGTTGTATGGAGTGAGTATATCATACTACCCTTCCTTTATTGTGGGCCCAGTGTTACAGTTCTTATGCATAATTTACTTAAAAAACACATTCTGGATGTATTTTTAAAATAAAAACACATTTTGTATTTTTATTTCTTGGGGTTTAGGCTTCAGCTTATTATACTCTGATTAGAGAAGTAAAAGGAGAAAGACACACCCTTTGAGCAGGATCATTTTAGCATTTTCTGTGTTGGCACAGGTTGGGAATCCCAGCACTAATAATAGATTCCAAAGAGTGTCACTGCCAGATACAGAGCATCAACACTGGAAAAAGAACTATGCTATGAAGGGATAGGGAGAGCTATGATGATCTGTTGACATCTGCGTGCTAAGTGATGTGACATCTTGGACACTAAGAATTAAGGTTTCAGAAGGACTCTTCTGTAGTTGGCAAATATGCAGAGGGCAGGGAGACTTTATGTGGAGGATCGGTGAAGGGAACTGTGCTGGTTTCTCTGATGCAGAAGTGCACGCGAACATCTGGGGTGTTTGGTTGTGCTGGGAGGTGTTGCTGCAAGAAGTGTGAATAATCATCAGGAGAGAGAGACTCTGACCAATTCACTGACTCAGGCACACAAGACAGTGATGTAATGAAAGACTCACATTTAACTACTCACACTAAGTACACTTACAAGTGAGAAGATGTGATTGCTAATTTAAATGCATTGCTGCAAACTGACTTGTAATTTAGCAGTGTATTTGGAAATGAGGATCATGAACTCTCATGTGCCTGGGCAGAATCCCAAGCCTGCACAGAGGCATGAGAGCTTAGTCAGTGAGCTGGGCAGCAGTGGGTGCTTGGCTAATTAAATCGATGATGGTTGGTTGTGGTCACTTAGAGCGTGTTTACTTGAATACAAGTAAGAACTTGTTCAAAACACGTGCTGATACAGCTGGTGGACTGGAAGCTGTTGCCAAGTTGGTGATGTTGCTGTTGAAGTGCTGAGTTAACCAAAATGGTTCACTAGTATGGTTGCTTAATCTCTGGACTGGGCCCAGCTGGTGTCTTACTAGTTCCAAGCTCAAAGTGAGACGACCTGTTTCTATATATAGGTGTGTACAGGTAACTCAAGTCAGCTTAAACATATTCTTACTCAGTTTAGCAAAGCTCAGTTTACAGAAAGAAGCATTCACACAAATTTGCACCAGAATAACTAAATTGTTTTAAAATCACATTTTTGTTTAAAAGATGGAATGCAGACCATACCAAAACAGGGGAGCAACCTTAGCAGATTTGAAATCTATTGCAGATGGTGTTAAATGCTTTGCATTGTGCAAAGCAGCAAGTCTGTGTTGTTTGGAAGGAGTCAGTGACATCATTCATTATTGCAGTGTGAAGCTTCGTGCTGCAGAGGGGGGTTCAGCTGTTTGTCCTGAGGTTTCTTCACTGTGGTGAATGTGACCAAAAGTTTCAAGTGCAGCTGCCTAAAATCATGTTCCTATATTCCTGTTTATACAAAAGCATACACACTGCCCTAATTGTAGAGGAATAGAGCACTGGTTGCTCCATTTTTTCCAGAGTTCATTATCTCTGGAAATCAGCCTTTTTTGGTGTTGGGTCAAGTATAGAAATGGGAGATTTATTATAGATGCCTAAATACAAGTTTTGGTCTTAAGTATTTTTTTCATTTGCTCCTTTTACTCTTTGCAATGGAATATAGGATCTTGATTCATTTTACAGAAGATGTCACTAGATCAGTAACCCAGCTGGTAATTGAAAGTGGAGATTGATCTGAAAAGCTGTACCAGGAAATAGGAGAACAAAGCTAGTGGGAGCAAAATCATTCTGGATAGCAGGAACCCTATGTTCAGCAACCTGGTGAAATCTACATGCTGTTTTTGTGTGTGATTTGGAAGTGGCAAATCTCACTGCATCCTTTGCTTTTGTATCCGTGAGATTTTCAATGGGTTAGCACCCAGAAAAGAAATTTAAAGCAGAGTTTGGAAGGGTCTACTCCAGCAATGTAGCTTAGTGGGTATCTCACAATGACAGGAACGAGGGCAGCAGGGGGACGCTGATTAATATTAAGCCTTCAGAACATGGCTTAGATTGCAAGACTAGGCTGCAAGCAATTTATTTATCATTGTGTGGTTCATTTCAAATTTAGGTCGACACACAAACTGTTTCTGCACAGGGATGCCCTAGCTGATTGCGTGTCTGTAGCCTTACTTTAATCTGCTGTGCAAGCCATACACTGGAATTGAAAAAATCTCTGATGCTGAGGGTTCATTACTCATCTCCCTGGATCCTCTTAGCTTTTGTTCTACAGATATCTTTATTCTGGCTCATAAAATGTACATTGGAGCAACATGTCTTTCTGAATGCACCAAATGCACATGTCTCAAAAAATGCTCTTGGGGAAGACTCTTGAGTTTCCAACCAAAGTATTTTTTTCTTTATGTTCAATCAATGTAGTTCAAATGCTGGATTAACTATGATAAAAGTTCTAGGGCCAGGAGATTGCATCAGAGTATGCATTCGGCTTGATTGTTTTAATAACATTTCATTAAGACACTGTAGCTCTTACTACTATTTACATGTAAAATTGAAAAAAACACATGAGAAATGCACATAGAGAAGAGTAATAGTCATTTGCATGAAGTTAGAGCCAAGCTTTGTTTTGAATGAAGACATTTTACAAACTTGCAGTGAATCTGTTGCTAACCCTGCAGCTCTGGAAAAAGATTGGCCAAAACCATTTTGTCTGAAAGTTTTGTTTTTGACCACTGTTGTCAGTGTAGTATTTTATTTAGGCACTGTTCTGGTAAGCCATATGTACCCACAGGTAACTTGCTTATTAAGTCTGTGTGCTGGAAATAGGCATCCTCTACCGCATACTGTCCAGGTTCTGCACAATGCCATCTCTTGTTGGCAGGTGACTCCGGTGTATTTCCAGTTCTGAGGACTAGGGCTGTTACAGCTGGATTTTCTCATATGACAGCCATTTGCATTTATACATAAGGCTGTTCTGTCTTATTAGTTGTCACCTAGACTTGTATGGAGTATTATGAGAGGTCTGTAAGTGTGATGCTGATATAGAGGCTGGGTAGCAAGAGCATGCACTTGACAGAGAAGCGAACAGTGCTCTTGGTCATGCTTTGATATCAAAATTTATTAGAAGAGACAGAAGTTTATGTACCTGAACTGATAGCTCTACATTTCTGGAATGTAGTGTGGTTTTCTGTATCTTGTTCTGCATTTGTATAAAATACACTGTTGTTTGTTTTCTGATATTTCATCACAACTTAGATTTTTTTGGAACAAGCCAGGTAACAATTCCATTTGATATCCTATGGTTCTGGTCAGGTTAGATGGCATTAATTGTTGGAATAGTTGATTACTGTATTATTTTCCATTGAAATACAGGTGCTCTGCTGAACTGTGAGAATACGTGCAAACATTCAAACCCCTTAGTAAATCTGAGCATAAATATTAAAGGACACTTGATTTTTTCTTTCAAAAGCTTGTGATGTTAAAAGAGGTAAAATTTCTAGTGGTTTGTTAAATACATCCAAGTATTCAAGTAATATTAAGCAGTGGGTATTACTGTGTTACCTTTTTAGTCATATTTGACCTAGTGTTCTGCTGTGACACATCCTGAACATTGACAGTGACATTCAGTTTACTGCTTTCTGAGAGCAGCTACTGAAATTTAGTTGCTTTAGGAGGAACTTTCAAGATTCACACTCTGAGGATATGGTCCATTCATCACTACTGTTAGTTCAGCCTGACTTCAAGCTGTGAAAATTATTTATGTCCTGATTGCTGTTGCTTGTGATGTTAAGGAGCACATGAATATAGGTAAGTAGATATTAACTATTTACCTTTCAATCTGAAGTTGCCCAGAGCAGAATCATTAAACTGTAAATCATGAAACATCACTTGCAAATTTTATTTTGGTGATCTGTTGCACCATCAGAATTTTCTTACAGTGTACATGATAAAATATCAGCAGAGTTAATTTATGAGAGAAGAGCATGCAAGTTGACTTCATAAGAAAAGCAGGGTAAGGCAAAATCATCTGATTTTTGTTCTCTCTATTAAATTTCAATTTATTACATGCAGATCTTCCACCTGGGTACAGCTGACTCTGGTGTCATTAAGGTGTTTGTGCCATGCTCCTCAGAGCTCCTGGAGCCTGGGTGACCGGGAGGTGTCCTTTCATTGGGCCAGGGTGTGCCTGGCACCACTCACTCGCTCACTTGGGCTTGGAGCCTCACTTCTCCTGTGTTCGTGTCTCATCCGTTTCCTGCTTAACAGGAGAAGCTCTTAGCTTGTATCACCGTAGCTTTTCAATATCCCCTTAAAATCATTGCAAGGAGAACCTTCCATCTGGGCACTGGCAGTTCTTCATTGTAGTGGTGCCAGCGCTTTTGAAGTCCTGCTGATGTCCTGTTAGCCGACCTGGAAATTGCTTCCTTTTGATGATCTGTAGCAGGGCTTTTAACCTCCTCTTAGCAAGTGATTTGCTCCTTGTTTACAGCGTTGAGGCTGGGAGCAGGGAGCAAACAGGCAGGCAGCTTGAATACTTCAGATTTTTCCCCCAAATTGCAGGGAGCAGGAAAATGCAAGGCTGTTATGTTTGGTGAGATCTAAAAATAGCTATAGTTGACTCCACCCCTCTATGAATTGCTCCCAGGATCACACTGAGCTGTTGAGCTGTTGAATGTGAAGTGTAATAGATGTGCAGCCTATTTCCTACCTTCTTCCAATTTCTCCCTGTGCCTTTAAGTGATTTAAATTTGTCTTTTTTTTTTTATGCACTTTTCTGAACTAAGCCTTTCATTTTGATGTGAAATGATTTAATGTGGGATGAAATTCTGTTTCAGACAAATCCAAACACTTTGGCTTACATGGTTACATCTTCCAGCACTTAGAGCAGTTGTATTTAATAATGGAAAAGCCAATAACCTCACAAGTGTATTGGCAAAGTAAATCTACTTTCTTAGATGACTTTGTTGTGATCATGCGTTTCTCCTGAACCTTTAGAATTGTCTTAAAAGCATTGCTTGAACGTTGCCACGACTGATTTTACAACACTCAACATTTGTCATGGTTAAAGTGGCTGACCAGCTATTCGCATTTAACAGCTTTTATGTGATGTATGAGCTGTCTTACTGGTTAGGTAGCAATGGTATCAGTAAACTGTTAAGTTTTACATGAAGGTACATGGAACTGTGAGCTTTCCATCGAAAAGGGCATATTTGCACTTTCTATGACACCTATTTTAGCAGTCAGTGCATTTCTTGAAGTTTGAAGACTTTAGACTAGTAAAGAAGAAAGCTCCTTCTGGAAGAAGTATCTTCAGTATATTCTGAGATTTAAACATGTCACTCTGTAAGCTCCTGTAAAAGCCCATTTGGCGATCAGATTTCTGCCTCTGATAAAAGATTCCTGCGTTTCTGCTGCTAGACAACCAGTTTTGTGTTTTCTTGTGTTTTCCAGAAATTAGGACTTTGTTCATTAACATCTCTGTATCTGTGCTTTTGTGGGAGAAATGGTGCAGGTTTCTTTTCTGCAACTTTGCCGAGGCACTGATGTTGATTGTGTGACCATTAACCAAATGGGTTTACAGTCTGCTGTTGGTAGTGCATTTGCAACTTTCACATCTTTTGTTAAATATTTCATACATACAAGTGACAAATATTAAAATTTAACATGCACATTTTTCAAAGCATAATGTGAAATAAAATAGTATGTAATGTTAAATACGAATATGTATGTACATGTAAATGTATATAAGATGGTATATAATGTTAAAGCAAGACTTGTCAAAAATGTGCTTTCTAAAGTACATATTGTGGGGTTTCACAGTGTCTGACATTCTATGCTTGCCTCTCATTACCTGAGTACAATGATCTCAGTGAATTTTCTTTTATAAGGCTAAATTTTACATATTAATATACATTTATTGGCTTTAACTTTTGCATCTCAATAAAAGTCTGAGATATATTCCCCAAAAGTATGGAATGGATGTCTTAAAATTCAGTAATAGTCCTGTAAGCTCATGATGACTTAACTTTTAAAGAATACACTGTATTATCAATGCAGAAGTCATAGTTTTACTCAGGTGTCAAGGCTTTTCCTTTTTGACTCTTCCCTTATAGTAGGAAATTTGATTGAGTGTAGCATTTAGAGGCAGGGTGACACCTTTCCCTCTGTATGAGCCCAAGGAATGATGTTTGTATTGCTGTAGGACTCCAGAAGGGTCTGTGCTGCTGAGGAGAGTCACTTAGATGTTTTGATTTTGTTCTGCTAGGTAAATAGATTTATGTGTTTATTGCAGAGCCTGACCCTGTTAATTGTAAAACAAATATGAGGTATAAGAAAATTTTTTTTCAGAAGATTTCAAATCCCAAATGTTGTTACTATGCATACTGACTCCTGAAATGGGGAGAAAAAATAACTTCCAGCAAGTAGGAATGAAAAAAAAAAAGCTGATTTTTTTTAGTGTGACAGAATATTCAGGATGGGTATTTAAGTGTGTTGGTGCTGTAGAACACTCCCATCAAAGAAATCCTTTACGCTGCTCGCCTTTCTCTGAGCCGGGTTGAGTCATTGGCCTTTGTTGGGGGCAGCAGCACAGCCGTGCTGCTGCTGCAGGGGCTGGAACCGGGATGTCAGGCAGGGAGCCGGATACCGGCACTGACAGGGGATGGGACACTGCCTTTCTGCTCTCTGACAGGGGACAGGACCTTTCTGTTGCCTTTGTGGGAGGTGTGAGGCCATAGGATGTCAGGTCCTTTCAGCTGGGTGATGGACATGGTGACCTGCTGTAAGGTAATACAGCATGAAGCCAGAAAGGCCGAGGACGTAGCTTAGACAAACCATGCCTTCTATTCTTCCTAGGTAGTGTTGTTAAAGGGAGAAGGACACATTTGATGTAAATGCAATACCACTCTCAAAAGTAGTCATTTAGTTTTTTACCAAAATGGTGTTGCTTCTCCTTCTCTTTCTCCATCCCTCCACATACAACAATTTTATTTATCCTTGCCACAGCCAGTCTTGCTGACAAGGAACAACTGGATTATTTGCAGTAACTTTAAACTAGAGATTTGTTCACTGCTGTCCCTGAAGGCCTAAAATGCTGTTTCTCTGCCTCTTAAAATCCTATTAGTCTTACTTTCTCCATAATTATGAGGGTGATCATGTTTCTGTTCCTCTCATTAAGTCACAAGCTCTCTGGATGTATTGGTTAATTTCCAGACCAGTAATTTCTTGTGTAAAAACAAATCCTGCTACTTCTAGTTTGAGTGATTATAGCAGACAGGGTTTTGAGTTATAAATAAAGTCAAATATTACTAAAGCTTTGCTTTCATGTAAAATTTCAAGGGTGAAAATGAGTATCAGGACTAACTAACTAAGGTGGATTTTGCATTTGCAGACTGACTGAAACAAGAACTGTCATCTAATGGATATTGTGATGCTTTTTATGCAGCAATACTATTCCTAAATAAATAGTGTAATTTTCTTTTTGTTGGTCTGTCACTAGGATCCATACTATAGATTTAATGATGTGATGTACAGATGGATCTCACTAGATAACTGGACTTACAGCAGGATGTTCAAAACTCCTTTTGACATCAGGTATGCAGTAAAGATATGTCTAAAATAGTTCTCAGCCATCTTTCATGTAGAATTGCAAGTTAATCCATTAGCTCAAAATCTGCTTAATACTTTTGTATCTGATAAAACAAATTATGCAATCGTGCAGCTGCAAAGCTGTTGCTACAGAACACTTTAATTGCTGAATTTTTTCTTTTTTTTTTAATTGCTTGTTAAAAATTACTTATGAATTGTCAGCTGTAAAAAGATTATACTTAGGCTAATTGAAAGCTATCCCATGTAATACCTGGTGGGTATGTGAAGCTGATGTATTCTTGAGCATGCTGACTTGAGCTACTTTAGCTGTCATATTAATTTGACTATTTAAAGGTACAATGTAGCTACACTGAGTCAAAAGTAGCTACGGCAACTGCTGGTATAATAGTGATGCACATTTTTATATTGTGTGTCTCCTGTGTGTTTTAACTCTAGGTATCCTGACAGTTTTTCACACATATGTTTTCTTTTGTAGAAAGTGGCAGAAAATTAATTTGGTTTTTGAGGGAGTAGATACAGTAGCACAGATCCTGCTCAACAATGTCACTCTCGGAAGAACAGACAACATGTTCAACAGATATGTAAGTAATGTGTTTATTGCTAAAGGTGCTTCTGTGTTTTCTTCAAAGCCTTTTTCTTCTGAGCACTTTGAGTGCATTCAAGTATCCATCAAAGTAGGTGCTTGGATGCAGAAAGTATTGACTTGAAGACTGCATGTACGATTAGGTAAATGCTAGAAAGGGAAGTATACTTACCTTTTCAGTAGCAGCTGGGTACATGTTAGAAAGGGAAGTATACTTACCTTTTCAGTAGCAGTTGGGTCATATCTAGAGGTGAATGTGCGTTTGTGCCTTATCCTAAAGGAGAGGACCAATGCAAGAGGATCAATTCAGCTAATAATATCTCTTGCTTCTTGGGATCTGTCCCGCCTCCAAGAAAACTAAGCTTAAATCTGTTTTATTAGCTGTGAATCTACTTAATAATTGGTATTAGAATGGTTTACATGTCAATACTGCAATGAAAATGCACGTGCTGTAAAGCTTGTGTGTGCTTTCATGCTTTTGTTTTTTAAAGAGGGTGGTTTATTTTTAATATGGTACTTTGGATAACATTGTCTTGCATTTTGGAGCTTCACTTATGTCAGCATGAGAGTATTCATTGTGGAATGATCTTGAGAGTGGCAAAAACATTCAGACTAATTTCATAGCTTTAAAATACAAAATTATTCTGGTATTAACATAAGGAGCAATTCTTGCTTTTATCTTAAAGGAATCAAAAAATCTGAAGAGTTAAAGGAAGATTGGTAGTGGAATAACTGAATTACAAATGAAATCTGGTGTCTCCATATCTTAGCATTTACCATTCTGGCAGCTTTTATTGCAGAAGCACTGGACTGAGACATAAGACATTCTGCCACCTGGATCTGTGTGACCTAGGACAAACCACTTAGTTTCTATTTGACATAGTTTTACCATCAGTGAAATAAAAAATTTTGTAGAGTTTCGATGAAATTGTAATTATTTCCTGTTTGGAGAGTATCTAAAGGTTTGTCAGTAGCAGGCTCTGAAAGTTAGGAAGTGGTATTATTTTGTCCATATTTCTGCAACTTAATTTTGTGTCAGATTGTAACAATTCATGAAATGGCTTTCACTGTAAAACCAGAGTGTGCTGCATTAAATTGAGTCTGGAGTTACTGTGACCCAGGCTTGTGCCTTGTTCAGCTGTTCCACATAGCAACAGCATCTGCAGGAAGGACTCTGAAGGGTCTGGATTGGGGAATGCTATTTGCTTTCTAATATCCTGTTGTATGTTACAGAAAGAAGTGATTCTATCTGGGCTGCTCCCAAATTAAAGGAAAATGGCCAAGACTTGTCTTTTCACAAATGAATACTCTGAGGAATAAATGGGTATTAGCCATTGGAACCATATTGTGTTGATAGCACAGGATAATTCTGAAACTGAACAGTTCTCCAGCCACACTGAAGGGGATTTTGTGACCTGCTGAGGAAGCCCCCAAATGCTTAATTTGGTGCTGGCATAGAATGTGTGTCTTACATTTGGGGGATTAGATTGCAATTTATTTCATTTTGGGGAATGAAACACAGCTTTGCAGCATTCATGGACAAGGCAGCTCATTGCCTTGTGGTAGATGAGCTGGCAGCACAGTGTGAGCTGGAAGCACTTCTGTATGGAGCAGCTCTCTGAGTTGGAATACGGTGTCTTTCCAAAGATACAGATGGGTTCTGGATGAGGAATGAGGGTAAAGATTCTCTTGCTGTCCTTGTCCTTCAAGTACTTCTCTGTGCAAGCAAAGTACTGCAACCTGCAATGAGAGCTTGGTGTGAGGAAAGTGGTTTGCCCAGAAACATTTCCTTCTATCTAGAACATTACTGTGTATTTTTTTTTTTTTCAGTTTACAAAGTAGCTTTTCTTTTCTTTCAAAACCGGATCATGCTGAGACTATATTTCAAAAGCTTTTGAATAATATATGTATGGTATTAAAATCCCCATGTAATACTGATTATAAATCTCATAGATAAATGTCAGCATTGTAATGGTTTTGTTCTGTGTTTTGTCCTAGAGCTTTGATATTACCAGCATGATCCAGGAGGTCAATTTGGTTGAAGTCCGTTTCTTGTCAGCTGTTTCATATGCAGCGGAGCAGAGCAGATGTTACAAAGCACACAGCATCCCCCCAGCGTGCCCTCCACCTGTGCAGAAAGGAGAGTGCCACGTTAATTTCATCAGAAAGGTAGGGGCAGAATTGGCTGTCTCTGGCTTCAGGCTGGAAGAGGAATGCACCACAAGCTGTCCTTACAGTTGTATTCTGTAACCTGCAATGTTGTTTTATAAGTAGGGCATATTTTTCATGCAGCTTCCTTCTCCCATCCCCCCTAGAAACCTGTAGTCTTGTATGTTGACAATACAGGAGGCGTGAGAAGGCCAGGCTTCGTATCAAAGTGATAAGAATGTTTAGAAGGCTGTTCTCATCAAAGAGACAGCAAGGAGACCTGCTGCTAAGAAGGCGAGATAGCATTGGGAAATGTGTAATCATTCCATTTTGATCCACTGGGTGGGTTTAGCAATGTATACTGACAATAGATTTCACTGCTGCAAATACCAGTGTGTTATAGCCAAGGCTGTAAAAATCTCATCCAAGCAGCTTTGTGAGTGTTTGCTGTTGCTCATGTGCTGTGCTATTTATATTGGGCAGCTCTGGCACGTCCCAAGAAGTGTTATCTAACTGGGAACATGTTCTCATCTTATTACTGTTGTGAAGTGTGATTTATATGTAAATATTCAATGAAAACAACAGTGTAATATAAATTAATGAAACTCAGAAACCTTGATTTAAGATATGGCTTCTTCGCTGTTAAAACTTAACTTAGGGCAAACTATCATTTGAGTAGCATCTCATGTATTTCTGATAGCTTTGCAGCAGATAGAGGCAATGTCTAGATGATTTTATTTTCTAATTTGTCTTTTTGGGAGTTTTCGTGTATTTGTCTCTTCTTAAATGCCTTTCTTGATAATTATTTTCAAACTTTGTAATAAAGCCCTTCTAAAGTCTTCTCAAAAAATGACTCGGATTCTGTAAATCTGGTATTTAAATCTGGATATAATTTCCTTTAAAATTTATTAATGTAAACATAGATTTCACATTGTCCAGGAAAGATCCTTCAGGGTTAAGAGGCTGTCTTTATTTCTGCTTGCTGCTACTTTTATTTTTGCTACATTTTAGAAAGTTTATTAATTCTTCTGAGTCCACTGTGTTTCTCAGAAATCAGTGCAAGGAGAGGCTTGGAAGGAGTGGGGCATTTACTCAAGCTCTGTTCTTATTTATAGAGCAAAAGAGACTTGGAGTTATTTTATGCTTCACTGAACTATACCTTTAAATTTGTTAGAAAGTACCCTAGTGCTTCTTCCTCAAATGAAATTTTTGACTGTACTTGGAAACTGCTCCAGAGATTTCCAGAAACATTTTGAATTCCAAGTATTGGCAACAAGAGCAGCTATGTCACATCTAAAACTAAACAAACATACTAGGACATTGCTATAAGCTGGTTGCTTCCCATCTGAAAGTAATGGAGAGCTATTTACACATTTCAGGTGCAGTATTAAGTGCAATAAACTTACCTAAATCTGAGTAGGAGTTTGTGGCAGAACACAGACCTGTCACTGCTAACATACTCCAGCGATACAGGCGTATTGTTCTTGTGACATACTGTTTCTGTAGCAGTCTCTGCAGTATTTTTACTGAAACCTGCTGGTCTCTCAGTGATTAATTGGTTTATTTTTTATAAAGGGAAAATGACTTTCAATTGGACATGTTTTCTAAGAATATGTTATCCCTAGTTTTCTGTTTGAAATAGGTACAGTGTTTGCTTCCTGGAAGGCTCTTTTGCAGTTTGATAGACAGGGAGGCTGACTGGCAATGCAAGGGATAGGCCAGGCTTGTGCAATGTGGTTTGCCCAAATTAGTATGCCTTGGCTGTAAGTTATTAGTCTCTAAATTTAGAACTGTGTGTCACTGTACAAGACTTTAGGAGATCTCTTGTATTTGCTTTGGGGGCTGGGGCTGTGTGAAACTTGGAGGGCAGCTGAATAGATGTTGTCAGGGGATTTGTTAAGTAGAGGTCTGACCAGGTTTGAAAACAGCTAAATGGAAATTAGCATACTTACTTCTCTGCCTGAGCAGCATTTTATAATTCTGACAGCTATTCTGATGTTAGTACCAGAACTAAGCTACTTCTCAACCATGTTTTTGTTCCCTTTGTTTTTGTATAACAGAACCATAAAAAGGGGAGAAACAGTGAACATGACTGAACTACACAAATACTCCAAACATATCCATTTCTTTCCTTGTGTTACTCTGTGGTGTTAAAACTGAAAAATAGGAGATAAACTATTTCATATATGTTTTTTAACTTGATACTGTTCTTCTACAATACTGTAACATTTCTAATTGTCAGTTTTCTGCTTACTTTGTCTTTTAGGTACAATTAAATACTGACATTACAAACAAAGATAATTCACAACTGAATTGAGACTAATCTCATGGGTTGTTTCTTTGATCTTTACTGTTTGGGATTTTAATGGTGTTTTTTTAGTGGTATGCTAAGTGTTGTTTTGCTCTTTTGGTAATACAAAATTTCTCCGCACATGGACGTTTAATACAAAACTTAATTTTTGGTATAATACAGGTTGTAGCAGCAAAGTTCTGGTTGTGAATTAAGAAAAAAATACTGTAGAGTCTTCTGGATTTATGGAAACTGGAAAAATTCTTTCAGTGTATGTCAGTATTTTATTCCCAGATAGCAAATGTCTTATTTCTGGCACAGCACCAATGTCTGTGAAAAACAGGCATTTGTAACATAATCATTCTGTTTTCCAGGAGCAATGCTCATTTAGTTGGGATTGGGGCCCTTCTTTTCCCACTCAAGGAATCTGGAAAGATGTTAGGATTGAGGCCTATAACCATTATCACCTGATTTACTTTTCTATAACTCCTTTCTTTGGTAAGTCTCTTATTTCTTCTTGTTATTGGTTACACCTTTAGAATACAAACCCATTTTATTGGTAAGCCAAATTAACCATCAGTAGGAAATGTTCTATGGGTTTTTTATTACTTTGTATGTAGTTCTTTCCAGAACACACCTTTATTAGGTATTGAAACAGTACTTCAGTACAAACAATAACTGTTAAAAGTGTTAGAATTCAGAATCTTTTTTTTGCTTAAAATCCCCGAATAACTGCACAAATAAATGTAGTATAATTGAGATTATCACCGGTTTTTCAGTTTTGGAAAATTTCCTTTCTGTTGGCATGCGTTTTCACCAAGACTCCCTGTAAATGTCTCACTTTCGTCTCACTTCCATTTCAAACAAAGGCAAAGCTGCTATGGAAATTTAGTTTTGTGTTGGAAGGACAAATGCACAATGAGCAGAGTTCGAAGAGTGCTGAGTTTTCAGGACACAACATGCAGTCTGAGAGAGAAAAGCAGTCGTGCTATGCAAGGATAATTGTTAAAGCTGCAACTGGAGAGGATAACCTCATGCATTCTTGCTACCTAACTTACCAAACCGGTTTCCTCTCTTGCAGTGGTCTCTCTGATTTTCCTCTCCTTTCATTGATCAGTGTAGCTGTGCAAAAGTAGTTAATTTTCCCTTGAAACTGTCTGCAAATGGTGATATGCCCAGTTGTAGACCACCCACATGCTTTTTTTCACTGCTTGATGAGCCCAGTGGAGTATAGGCTAACACGTGGGTCCTCTGCACTGGGGTGAATTTCGGCCCTCAGGAATAGATTTGTTGTGTATGAATAAAAGAGGAAGGCATCACTCCATGGCTGCTTTTAAAGCATCCTGAAATAGCTGCAGGTCTTAAATAGACTTGATGTGACTGGAATTTCCATGGAAAGCCCCAGCACAGATTCTGCTTTCTGAAATTCAGTTACAGTAAGTCTTTTATGGTCCCTCCCACATTCCCACAACTCCACCTTCTGGTAGGTAAAGTCTTGCTCTCTGGGTAAAAGTGGAGAGGGCAAACCTCTTTCCTTCAGCAGAGAGTGGCTTGGAACCAGAGCAAGAGCTTATTAGTATTTGAACATAATAACGTTTGAAAAAGAAAGAGTCAGTGAACAACCTGAATTTATGCTGCATATGTACTTTCATTGTTCATCAGATTTAGTGTCATAGCCTTTTGACCACTGAGTCTGTAAAAGATCCATTGTTCTTGGTTTCTCTGCCTAGACCTCACAGTTCAGGCAGTTACGAATGAGTTGGAATTTCTATATGCTATTGTATGGGAAGAAGAATGCACTGTAATGTCTGACCTTTATAGGGTGGGTACTTTTTAACCTTTTCCACATTTCAGATGATCGGTCTTCACTGGGTAATGCTAGGTGTAGTATAAACTTGGGAACTCAGTCATTGCTCTTCATTCTGTGAAAGACAGTGAAAATCACACCAGGGCTGAATGCAAGTCTTTGTTTTTTGGAGTGAGCTCTCTTTCTCCTGTGGAGGAAGGAGAGCTAGAATATATAAATGAAAGGAGAAAGTAAGTTATTAGTAGTTTGGGTATACAAAATGTGTCTTTTTTCTAGTTCTCCTTGTTTTCTGTTTTGTTTGCTTTTGCTTATATGTTAACCTGCAATATTTGAAGTATAGGATTAGCTAGGCTGTGTTAGTAGCTAGGCAATTCAACTACTGAAGTTAGTGGGAAATTTACACATACATCTTGAGTACCCTTGACCCTGGCTCTCCCTCTTCAGTAAGCTCTATAAAAGAGAGGATGCTCTGTGGTAACTTCAGAGTAATCTCAGGGAAGTCATTAACTTGTTTCTTTCATGACACATGGGTGGGAGAAGGGATATAAAGATACAGCCTGTCAAGTCTAGACACAGTGGGCCCAATTCATCCCCAGTGTAGCTCCATTCATTTTGTCCAGTGAGTCTGGGATGAATTCAGCTCGTTTTCTGTTAATACTGGTTTTGTTTCATTGACAAAAGTGATTGTACTGGCTTGTGATTACAATCTTTCCCAAAGAGTACCATGTTCATGTGAGTGCTGACTAAAAGCAAATACAATGTCTATGGGAGTTGGTGGGAAAAAATTCCTTCCTAATGAAGTGACTGGTGTCAAGGTCTCTGACTTTTGTACAGAACTATGAAAAAAAAAAAAAAAAGCCCTGGATGGCTTTTGAATTAAAAAAAAGAGTTAAAAAACATAAAAAACCATAAATCATACTGCATTTTTCTCTTCCATTGGACGCACTAAATAAGCAGATTAACCATGTAGGATGGCTGAGACACAGCCTGAAAATTGTTAAATTTAATCTTAGGTGATTGAATATTTTCTTTAATGAAGGATAATGTTAACTAATAGGTATATAAAAATAAGTCTTAAATCCCATTTTTTCTCCCTCTTCACTTAGCAAAGAGTGCTCAGCAGTGGTATCTTGAAGTCGAGTCTATTTTTGATGTAGTCAGCTCCAAGCCAATTGCAGGTCTTGTGACTGTGAACATCCCCAAGTTACAAACGCAGCAGACATTCAGTGTGAAGCTTCAACCTGGAGAAGGCAGTATTGTGCTGCTTGTAAACATCAACAAGGTAAAGAGGTGTGTGTGGGGAGCTAGTTCAGCTGCAAGATGTTTCCCCTGGTTACCAATATGACTTTCTGCCTCCATGCCACTTTTAGGCCTCCTTCCTATTCCTTACTGTGTTCCTAACTTTTAACAGCAGTTCTGTATCCCTTATAGGGTAGGAGAACAGTTATTTTGCTTTTTAAAATCTGATGTCTGTGGAGCTATGTAGCTCACTGCCAAAACGCGATGAAGCCTTAGAAAGAGGTCACATAATCACTGGCAACTCTTAAATGACCTTTTTTGAGGTATTTAGGTAAATAACCTTTGGATACTCTGTGTCACTTCACTGTCAGCAGGTAGCAGGTATCTCACATGCTGCTGTTTACTGGACTGACTGGGACCAGAATACACTACAATACATAAGATTTTCCCAGGAGGGAGAGGAAACATTCCTCAGGCCTCTCAGTAGATATTTACTTTCAGGTAAATAAACACAAAAGAAAATTTTGTGGAGTAATACTCCTTATATTCACTTGTAGTCCTTTGGATAGGCAAGTCTCAGGAGGTGTTTTTGACTGGTAGAAGGTGCTCTAATGAGGAGCAAACTCCATTAAAAAATCAGTCTCCAGCCAGTGGGCAGAGTGGGAGGCCCGGCAGGTGCAGCAGGAGCCACACCTGATGGAGTTCTCCATGGGAGCTTCACTGCTGCAGCACACACATTTGTGGGCGGGTGATGTGCTGTGAGCAGGAATGTGGGGCTTCTGACAATACTGGCAGTTAGTAGCATTAGAGGGTCTGCCTTCAAGCTCTTTTATATTTTACTGGCTCTGCAGTGTTTCTGCATTGCTGTGTAACACTGCATCTGTTTTCCCAGTGTGATTGCATTGTCCGTGTGTATTATTGAGTTCACTTGTCAGTTTGCATGGAGAGAAAGCAAGCAGGGTGTTTGTGTTACAGTGTGCACACTCTGTGACTTGTGTATTTATGTGCTTTGTTTTATTTTGACACAGAAGCTTAGAAACATACAGTTTTTGTTACTGTTGTCATCTGACATGCAAGTTACATGAGTAATTTCCAGTACCCAGTTTCTTTTAAAGCAACCAGGGGTCTCTGCTTATCCTTTTAATGGATTACGTTAACCAGGCACTGCAAAGTGAAACTTCAAAAATTATTTTTTGCTTATTTAGTTGTCCCAGCCTCAGAAGAGATCTGTTAGTATAGTGCAACTGCAAGCCTGGAAGGAAGCAGTTCCTTCAGAGCAGAGGCAGCAGTGTTTCATTATTCTTTGTGCACAAAAGGCTTTGCTGCATGAATTCACATCAGCTGATTTTATGAGAAGCCCTTAAATGTCTACTCTATTGATGAGGCTAACAGAGCCCTTACTCTGTACAGAGTTGTGTGGTGCAAGTTAGATACTGAGACCTCACCAGAAATGTATTTCTAGTTAAGAGCTTACTGCAGATTACGTTGTGGAGTCAGTAGGTGTGCGAGTGGTACATTTGCCGAGATGTGTATCAGCCTTCCTGCAGTTGCCACGCAAAGTACTGTGCTGCCAACATGACAGCATTTTGCTTATCAGCTAGTGATGAGCAGAGGGGTGACATCATTAGTGGCCAATGAGACACCCAGTCGTGCCAGGCAGCTGCGAACACTCCCTTGTTGTCGAGGCAGGCGCTGAGTCTGTGCTTCCGTTTGTATCCATGCAGTGCAGAGATCAGTGCTTCCTCACAAGCAGTTGTGAGAATTCTGTATCGAAGAAGCTGAAAGACATATTCCTGATATATTCATCGTTGTATCCAAGTATAGCTACAGCAAAATGTATTGCTGGGCTGCTTTCTGACCTCAATTTGTTTGAAAAGATTGAGGCACTCCTTGCATTACTATATTCAGTGCTGATCCCTCCATTGTTCGGTTTCATGCATTATTGCTTTCTTTCCACAATTTTTGTGTTATGCACTCAACTGGCAAATGCTGGCAACAGGAGTGAGTGGCAGAAGTAGGCTGCTAGAGTGAAGATAAATATTCTGTTATCTTGGAGACTGTATTTCATGTTTATAAAAATTATGGAGTACTAATGATGTGATTAAGAAACATACAGAGATAAAGCAAAAAAACCACAGAATGAATGAAAGAATTTGACTTAAAAGTTTGACATAAATGAAGCAGGCAGTATGGTTATGTATTACCAGAGTCACAGTTGAAAAGTGTTACTGCTGTATATTGAATATTGCATGGGATAGGTAAAAGGATCAATGAAAGGAGGTGTATGATACTGAGCTTAGTGAATAATGGCTGCTCCTGACTCAGATATTTGGGGTTTGGAGGAATAGTGTCAGTGTACCTCAGCTGAGGAGTAGCAGCTAGATGTGTGCATGCATGTCCAGGCATGCTCATGGCCTGTTGTGGATACAAAATGAAGTGATAGCCTGGACTTGAGCAGAAGAAATCACACTTCTCTCTTTAAATGATTTTCACCTCAGAGCTGCAGCTGGAGAGAATATTAGCATATCTCAGCTGAAGCACAAAACCTCGTTAGGCTTGTGGTAATTCACTCAAAGATATCTGAGCCCTAGGTAGGTGCTTTGGTACCTCTTGTTAATACACATTGCTCAGACTTTCTCCGTTTTATGTTCAAGAGTGCTGCAGTGGAGGCTTGGTGGCCAAATGGACATGGAAGACAAACTGGATACAACATGACAACAACTTTCATGATGGAGGCAGGATGGCAGATGGAGAAGTTTTCAAAGGTGAGCCCTAAAGTTTGATTATATCTGGCATTGCACTGTTAGTGTTAGGACATCAGCTCTGCATAGCAGGATGTCTAGAGCTCTGCAAAGTTTTGCTGAGTTGTAATATGCATGTGAAAATGCTAATGAGAAATGAGGTTTTTTAATGTCACCATGTATGGCTACCTCTTTTCTGGTAGTCTTTCCTTGTGTGGATGCCTTTACTTATATTGTGGCTGCAAGATGGTTTACAGTTAACCAGAAACCTCAGAAGAGAAAAGATGTTTACTTAAGTTTTCAAGCTTATGGAAAGAAAACAGCACTTCTAAACTTCATTAACCATGCTCTTGGTTTTATATCATGCACTGAAAAACCCTTTAGATTTCTAGAAGATTATGCAAAGGCTTATTACTGAGATTTTTCTTACTAATTCAGTTTGTAAAAATTTATGGGATAAACACATTCCTAAAAACCTAACATGCATATATTTATTAGAATGTGGTAGATGTGCTTCAGGCTTAAGAAAAGGTAAGATCTTAAATATGACCATAAAAGTAGTATTTGGGGGTTTTTGCATAAGGGTTCTCTTAATTATCTGTTTGGTTTTACTAAGAAGCCTAGAGGAGGTAATTTCCAATTGTCCATTAGAAATAAAAATTCTAGAGATTAGACTGGCCTCCTTATGCCATGAATATGTGGAAACAACCACATAAATGCATGCATTTATTAGATGTTTCTGGTGTGTATTGCTTTACTAAAAACTAATCTGGTCACCAGGCATCTAAACTGCTATTTGCTGTAACATTTGTTAGTATGAAAAAAAAGTAGGAAAATTAGTAGCTTCTAATGTTGTACCTTTATTGGACTAGCTCTAGCTTGATTATGAAGTAATAATAATAATAATAATATAATAATTTGCTCTGATTACTGTTTAATTTTGAAACAATTAAAAACCCACACCAAGTAAACACAGCATGTGTTGCGTGGAAAAACTGCTTGTAGGAAATACAACTGTAAAACCTCTAAAAGGGAAAATTCTGTTATTACTGTGTGAAAACTGCACAATGATAAGAAAGCTAATTCCATTTGGGTACTTGTGTCAGAATATTTCATAGAGCTCAGGGGCATATGATCAGGGAACTTCATGGTCTACAACAGAAGCCTCTTATTTTTTTCTCCTTAAGAGGAAAGAGGGGAGGAAAAAACCCAAATGTACCACATAGTGGGCATTGTGAATTAACCAGCATATGATGCCTTTACAGCTCACAGTGTGAGGTCTGATCATCCTTTCTGTGTTTGGGGAATCTCTTAGATTCCAACAGACACTTATGCATGCACACACCATCACCCCCCAGACAGAGCTGTAGGAGTGGAAAAAGGCTCTGTATGTAGGTTTTCATGTTGTAGCATAATTTTCTCTCTTGTCAGCAGGACTGAACAGCAACGTTCATATAGCTCAGTAAGAACTTTGAGTAGTTCAGGAGATACAATCAGGGATTAATGTTCCTGAAAGTTGTTTTGTTGTCAGTTCTGTTGTCCATGTTGTGCTGACTGTATTCAGGAAGAATAAATTTCCTACTTCCTCGCTTTTTTTTCCCTCAGAAAAAAACAGGTGAGACATTTCACAAGTGGTTTGTGTCCATATGAGTATCTACTTAACTTTGGACAACAGAAAACTGAAGCATGAGAATGTACATATGAACAAGCACAGCTTGATCTTATGTCAGATTTGGCTACTCCTAACTTGAACTACTTTCTGGATTCTGACATGCTAGAGTAGTCTTCAAAACTTAAACTAATCCTTTGTTAATATTTCTGGGTGGCCTTCCAGTATGTACTTGCAGGAGCTCTATAGAGCTCTAGCCAGCAGTGCTGGGAATCTCTTTGACTCAGAGAAGCACTTACTCATTCCTGTTCAGAGTAGCAGAAAAACAAAGCAGAATAAAAGCCAGCACCTAGGATGGGATGTGGTTTGGTTTTCCATTTGAATATTTTGTTTTAGAGTTTGTTTCTCAAGATAATGTGAAACAAAGTCGTATCACCCAGTGACATTGTTTTTTCTTGATGGAGGGTCCCGTTTGCTATTGACAAGTTGCTTATTTCTTGCCATCCCCACATCAAGAAATTTATTACCTCTTTCATTGCCCCATGAAGCATTTGTTGCTTCTCAGTTCCATTTCTCCATCTTTCAGTATGCTCATTTCTCCAGCATTGTACTCAGAGTTTTTAATTTTTAAGGCTATTTTTGTACTTTCAAGATCTTGGCCTCCAGCAGGCTTTGTAGTTTTCACATCACTTTCATGCTGTGTGCTAATTTGTTAGGTTACTAGGTTGTTCTGTGATCTCAGTTCAGCTCTAGGCATCTTCATCCTTATTACTTTTCCTACTGCTAAATATGGGAATGCCAAATGTGATCCACGGGTCACCTAACTGTGTACAAAGCCTTTGTATGTGCATTAAAAAGACAGGTATCTCTTTCATAATTATGACCAGAACCAGCTGATTGGTCTGTGGTGGCTAGAGAGCCTCTTGTGTGTGCCCTGAGACTGAGAAATGCTCAGTCCTCAGGCAGCAAGCTCTACAAGACAGATTTTGAGGTGGCCAAGGTCTTGGTAGCCAGAAGGGCATGTAGCCAGGCATGCCATATAGTGGTTGTCTCCCATTGCCCTTCTTTTACCCCCCAAGGCAGAAGGAAGCTGTAGTAGGAGCAGGAAGATGTGTTGTTACCAGCTGACCCTGGGGAACAATGGAGTTGTGCTGAATCTTGAAGGCCTGGGAATGTGAGCTGAGGCTAAGGAGCTTTTTCTCTTGCTCATGCTGTCTGGGTGGTCCTGGCTGAATGCTTCAGCCTCTCAGATTGCCTTGGGTTTGGCCAGTTGCACGAGTTCCACTTGAGCATGAATAAAGCAGTATCACATTACTTCTGTTGGTAATATAAATACTCCATTACAAATGCACTCTGACACAGTCTCAACCTGCCTGGTGACATCCATTAAGATGACATCCTAAATACTTTGGCAGCTCCAACTGCAAATCCCATTCCATTAAAAAAGAGCCACAATGGAGACTGAGCAGTTTTTCTCTGAGTAATTGAATTCACTGCAGGAAGGTCAGAACTTTTTTGCTACTGTAGTACTCATATTGTAGTTTTTCTTTTGTAGCCTTCAGGAGTTAGAGTAACTGCAAAAGTTGTATGAAACATTGGTTATTATTTAAATTCAACTGCTCCTGTTAAACGAAGTCTGCAAAATTCTAGGAATGGTTGCTGCCATGATGCAGAGCTGTTTAGGTTGAGCTGAGTGATAATGTGACCTCTGCTAATACATCTCATTTGTCACACGCATTGTCTCTATCCAGGTATTTGATTAATGATTGTCCAGTTAGCTTAGAAGCAAAAAGTGGTGATTTTCCTTTTCTTCCGTACCTCTAGAAATAGGTTTCTATTTATATGTGTAATTTTTGATAAGCTGAACATTCAGAAAATGCAGTCCCATAGTGGGATTAATAATTTCCCTTTTGAACTATAGCCATGTCTGATGTGTGAAATAAAGAATTGCATTTTGTCTTAAAGATAGGTGTAGATAGGTGTATCATTTGCACTTAACTAGGTTAATTTTAGCCTGATTTACTGACAGATACTTGCCTCAGCTGAAGCTTGTGGCAGAGAGAGAACAAGCTGTACTCTACAAACTGACCTTTTGAAAAGGTAAAGCAAATAGTCATCTGAGAGAGGAGTGGTTGCTGTCTTAGGAGTAGTTTAGAAAAAATTAGGTTCCTGCCTTTCTGACCCAAACCTGTTTTGGCTAAAATTTACTATTAGCCTTCCTTCCCTTTATTTAATTTTCCAGTTTTCTCCCTATGATAATGAGCAACAGGTACAAGAAAGAAAATGTGTTTTCTTCCTGACTTAAAGAAGTCAAACTGGAACAAGGATGCAGGAGAAAATATTTAAAGTGTCCTTGTTTTCTGAGCTGTTTTCCAGAAGAGTTTGTAGGTGTGCAGGAGCTGATATGGCAGGTGGGGAAGGCACCTGTACAAATAAAGGGTCAGTGATGTTGCAGTGCACTGCTCCCTCATGGCTGTTTGTGTCAGTGCAGTCAGGATGTCCCTCAGAGCAGCATGGTTGCTTGTAGTGAAGTCCTAGAAAACATCTAGAACAATTTCCTGGGAGCTTCAATTCCACCTGCAGCAGGAAAAAGTTGTTTCAGTATCACAATGCCATATATTAGGCTAAAAGAGCAGCTTTACAGTTTGGCCTCTGCTTCTGCTTGAGATGTGTTTTATCTTTAATACTTTATTCAGAGTAAGTGTTTATTTAGCTGAACTGATTACTCGGAGTCATTATTGCTGATCATGCTGTTCCAACACAGCTGTGATGGCCAGAGGGCCCTTCACTAGCAAATTGGCATTTGTGTTTGCATGGATGTTTTTTTCTCTGTACATGTTACATCTGTTGAAAAAGTATCATTTCAGAGCAGTAAAAGGAGAAGATCTTGCTTGTACTACATGAATCTCATGCTAGGCATTCAGGGACAAGACTTAAAACTGAGCTGCTGCAGTTTCCTGGTAGAGAAAAATTGTGGATTACATGGTGTTTCTGATCTGGTGCAACCACTGTATTTCTCTTTCTGGCCTTCAGCTGGACTTTTGACTGGATTCTGCAGAAACTAAACTTCATCTGTCTCTTCCTTACATACTTGTGTGCACCTGTATTGTTGTTTATTCACACTTTCTCTTGCTCTCTCTTAATATGATAGCAACTTTAAAAAGTGAACAGGCTTATTGAAAGAATTCTTTCTAGTACTGTTATAGTGTGTTCTTTGCAAGCAGGAATTTAGGGATGAGACCATGTCTTTTGACTCCTTGCCAAATTCTAAGCTGTTATTGTTCGGTTTAATCCCTTTGTGATAGTTTTCTTTATTTATCTCGTTTTAATTCCTTTTTTGTCAGCTTTAAATTTAAGTTTTGTGTCTTTACAGGTTTATTTTCGGACAGTAGAACTTGTTCAGGAGCCTATTCCTGGCTCACCAGGTCTGAGTTTCTACTTCAGAATCAATGGCCGACCCATTTTTATTAAGGGCTCAAACTGGATTCCAGCAGATTCTTTCCAGGACAGAGTGACCTATGACACGTAAGCCACGTTTGATGTTCTCTAAGGATAAAGGATAAAGTTTTCCTCCCTGATTCTCTCTCTCTACACCCTGTATCAAAGGTTGGTTTTGTTGGGTAAAACTTTTGAGGTAGAACACTAATTGTTGTGGGTGGGAGACTTCAGAATTAGGGCTTAATTAACAGGAACAGATTTGAGTGTTCAAGGCATGAAGGTGCAATTGCTGGTGGGATGGTGATTGCTTGCAGTTCATAGTTACTGGCCTTTCAGGTATTTTTAGGGATGATCCTCAGGTTCTTTGACCTTGTCTGGACACATCCATTGGTAGTCAGAGGATGTGCACTTCATCCATGTCCTAACCCATGTCATGCAGGGTTATGTAGGTGCATAGTAGCCTCTCCCCTTTTCCTTATTTCATCTAGGCTACTTGGATTTCAGTGCACAGCCCTGCAGAGATGCAGGTGGGGTAGGGGCTGTACTGTACTTGGACTAAGCTTTGCTCTGGGGTATTGGGGAACCAGGACAGCAGGGCAAGCTGCAGTGTGCATTTGCGTGCAATTTAGAGGCTGCTAGTATGATTTAAGGAAAAATGAAGCCTAAAATTCTTAACGTGAGATTCCCAGTCTCAGTATTTATCCTCACCCTCTCACTCCCCCATTCTTGCTATGCATTACAGAACTCACATTCCTGATTTTGTTTAAACAGAATTTGAATTAAATTAATTGACATACAAAGTAAGTAATATCAGAGGAGAAAAAAAGCATAGTATTTCTAAATTTGGTCCTGCCAATACTCCTGTAAAAGCATTTACACATGTGTCACACCATCTATTTCATAAGTGTTAACAGAACCAAGCAACTTTTTCTGCACAAAAAATTGCTTTTTGGGAGCTCCGTCCAGACATGTAGGTTTAGAAACCAGAGTATTTTGATTCTTTCTGTTAGAGTTGTAAGTTGTAAATTGCCTATTAATGATTTAGATTTGGGTGGGTTTTTTGGTAGGAGCATTAGTTTCTTCATTTTTTGTATAACCCAAGAAATTCTTAAGTAATACAACTTCACAAAACTTGTCTATCTCCTTTTTGTATTTGACAGACTAAGGCTACTCTTGAAGTCTGCAGCAGATGCTAACATGAATGCCCTTCGGGTTTGGGGAGGAGGAATATATGAACAAGATGAATTTTACAATATTTGTGATGAAATAGGAATAATGGTAAAAACAATAAATACAGAATACTTATTTAAAAACTGACTAGAACTTGTAAATGAAAATCCACTTCAAGTTAAAAATAAGAAAATTAATACGTAAGTTCTAACCATCTTTCCAAAGGACATTGTAGAGTATCAACATGAGAGGTCAGATTACTAATTTTTTGGTTGGCTGGTTGAGGTTCTTTAATTTCTTTGTAATTTGAATGTCTTGTGATTACAGAGATTGTCTGTTAAATCTGGAAGTGATATTTTGGAGACTTTACAGTAGAAGGTTGCCATTGGTAGAAGGTAGCTGTGCTCTTCTCAGATGTGGAAATGGATTTTATTTATTTTAAAAGTATTTTCTTCCTTTTAGCAACAACTGAAAAGGTATGGGTGTTTCTGGTTCAAACTTTTCATTTGACCCAAAGACAAACATGGAAGGCATTATTCAAGGGGCCATTTTGAACAAGTTGTAATTTAATATAAATATAGCTGTAAGGTAAACACCTGCTGCAATCACTAATCCTAGATGAGTACTTTTATTATATAAGCTTGGAGGCATGTATTAATAAGTTATGATGAAGCAGTGACTAGATGAATGAAGGCCAAGCTGCATTTGGTATTAAAAATCCTGAGATGTGTGTTTGGTCTTAATCTACACCAGAAAAAACAGGGAAACAGAATTCATACCTTGCTGCTTTCAGATGATGTGCTTGCAAAAAAAAAAAAAAAAAGTTACATCTATTTTAGTGATCTGAATGAGTGTCCTAATTTTCAAGGTTTCTGAGCACTTACAGTTCTTTAATTTTTGACACTAGGCACCTTAAGTAGGCCACTTAGATCTGTGTCTGTATAGTGCTTAGTGCAAGATTTAGATCTTATTTAACAGCCAAAATAGCAAGTAAATGCAGAAAATCAAACCCTTTTTCTGGAGAAGGCAATGGGGAAGGCTTTTGGATTTGTTTCTTCTGATGGTCTTGCAAAGGCTTAAAAGTGCTTTAGAGTCAAACTGTGTTTAAGGAAAACCAGTGATAGCTCACTGAGGACAATAGTGAGAAAGTTTCTTTGAAGAAGGAGTTTTGACACCAACAGCCACTAAAGGATTATGAGTGATTCTGCAGCAATAGCTTTGCTTTTTCTGTTCAGTGTTAAGATTGTAACAATTATTAATGGCTCCATTATCTCCCACTGTCCTATTCTTTATCTTCAGCTTCCTTAGGGAATGTGTGCTGAAAAGAACCATGGAAAAGCATAGTCTCACTGCAATGAAAATGAAATTCTATGAGGAGCTGGTCTCTGTCTCTCTCCATGTAGCATGGTGTTTAGAAAAGTGGAGTCTGCTATAGACTCCTTTGGGTTAAGATGATTGTTCTTGAGGTCTCTTCATTAACATTTGAGATAGACTAGAAGGAGCCTCAAGGTTACTGCAATTTAAAAAACAAAACAGGTAAACAAGAAATGTTATCCATCTCATTGGGTTTCCGTTCCTATTTTTGTAATTCTCCTGCAAGGTACAAATGGAGTTCATTGTTCTTGAATTGAAAGGCTTGCTGTTCTCTAGCAGCATCTACTTGATCTTTCTTTGAAGAGAAAGGTCATTCTGTTTTTCAAGCATGTAGTTTGTTTCTGCCCCTCTTACTGTGCCAGATTTGCTGAATTTTGGATCATTTTGTATGGAGGTGTTTTCTTAATAAGTACACATTAATGTCTGTTAAGTGTGCTCAATGCCACATCAGAAGAATTAATGCTTCTTCTCATTAAGTAATGGAGATTTGGTGTTATACCTGCAAAATAGTAAATATGAAATTGATCTGTTCAGCTGCAAATTGCTACATGTTCATGTTTCTGATTATTCTGTTGAAATTTAAAGAACTTCATCTACTGAGCAGTATTCCGCTCCTCAGTGTAGGCTGTCAGGAGCTGATTCCTATTTCATAATCCTGGTGTCGAGGATAACCCCAGTGGGGACTGTGCACATACTTGAGCCCTATGGTGAATGTGATTTGTTTTCTGTCTGAACAAAGGACTGTACATCCCAATACATTTTTTAAGTATGCAAAGTAAATTACTGACAATTTTTAAAATCTTTCCTTTCTCTTGTAGATTTGGCAGGATTTTATGTTTGCGTGTGCACTATATCCAACTGACCAGAATTATTTAGAATCTGTAAGAGCAGAAGTTTCTCATCAGGTATTTTTTCCACGTGTCAAAGCTCTATTTCACATTATCTATTTTTCATTGACTGACTGTGTAAGTTAGCTTTCCAAAAATGGTTGTTTTGAAGTTTTTGATAGTGTACCTTTATGTAGCAGACACAAAATGTAACCTTGCTAAATCTTCTTGAACTCCTCTGACTGCTTGCAGGAGTAGTTAGTCAACCAAACCACACAGAATTTATCCTTTACACATAGCTGAGTAGAAGTGGATGGTACACATGTGCATAAGGCAGATGTATGTCAGCATATTAGAAGTTTTCCCTTCTGAAGGTGCATATTACAAAACTTTGAGCCCGGTGGGAAGCTGTGGGAATAGTGAACCATATGGCAAAAAATGGGAATTGTAGGCTTAGCATTTGTAATATACATGTGGACTTGTAATATAGCTAGTAATAAAGTGATTATTTTTTAAAAAGTTAATTGTTAAGATAAGTAATTTTGTTTGACTTCTGAAACTGTAAGTTGTATTTCAGGTGCGACGTTTAAAATCTCATCCATCGATTATTCTTTGGAGTGGTAACAATGAAAATGAAGCAGCAATTGCAAGCAACTGGTTCTCCATACCTTATTCTGACATAGGAGTCTATATCAAAGACTATGTGACCCTTTATGTGAAGAACATACATGAAATAGTCCTTAGTGTAAGTAATTTCAAGAAACTGTAGGAGGAGATGGCTTGGCAAAAGGTTTTAATGTTGGAGCAAGCTGGAATTACCTTTTTTTTCTTTTAATCCTTTTTAGACATGAGGAAGAGCATTTTGACAAATTGCCCTTTCCAAGCTCTTCTAAACAACTCTCTAAAGTCAAGAGTTATTCTCCAAATAAAAAAAAACTTACTTGTCTTTAACATTTTGTGATGTGTTAAGTAAGACATTAAAGTGTAGTAGATCTTGCTTCTTTTTTCCTTCCTGCTTTTAGCATGTCCACATGTGCCTTCACTTCCAGTGGACAAAAATCAGCTTGCCCATTGACTAATTAATCTAGATGATGAGGTTTCCTTTATCCTGATTTTGTTGAAGAACACTGTGAAAAGCATTTAACAACCCTCAGGTATTTTAGTAGCAGTTGAAGAAATCTATAAAGATGTTACTTCTTCAGTATATGACTGTATATTTCTTGTTCTAATCAGGTAAAGGAAAAGAGATGCTAAACATTGAACTCATGCTGTGTTATTGATTTTGTAAATAAAATCTATGGTATTCTGCAGTATGTGAAGACTAAGTAAAAGATGCAAAATTTAAACTGCGAGTACACAGTCCACAAACACCTGGAATACTTGATTAAGTCTAGTGTGATTTGGCACTACCCATTTTGCACAGACTTTTTGGGTTTATTTCTCCTCTTAGAAGAGGAGATTCTAATTTCCGTACTGAGCTCTGTGTAAAGGTGTGCTGTGGTGTTTTTGTGATTAGCTACATGACTCGGGTGGCCAGTGTGGATGCAACAAAGTGAGGTGTTCTGGCTTGGTACTTGTGCAGCATTGCCATCCAAGACAGACCCATTTTTATTTTAAATCCATTGAATAACGATTTTGAGTGCAAAAAAGAACCACAGAGGGAGATCACTTCAGGTCCTGTGTAATACAAGCCAGCTGAGGAAACCTGTAACTACCAGTAGTGCTGGAGTTGATAACTTGAAGAGGCTTCTACCTTTGAGCTAAAGACTTCAGGGAATGCAGGATTTCCTGTAGTAAATTGTTTCAGTTAATTATTAATTACTCACACCAAGAAAAAAAGAAAAAGGAAAAAAGAAGGATGGGGAAACAGGATTGTTTCTTAAAATGAAGCAAATGTGTGAGTCCATTACTGTGTTCGAGCCAATTGCGGTAACTTGTTACTGGTAACTAATTTGGACCTCTGTCTAACTAGAAGTAGGGTGTTAAGTGAATTATACCTGCAAAAGAATTTCTTTAGTACTTTGTAGACTATTGTTAAAAGATTTAGTATTCTGAGTCAACTGAGACTATAAATAAAGGCAGCTCTGAACAATTTGAAATGTAACCCTTCTTGTAGTCTCATCCATTTTAGCATACAGAGCAAGCTAAAATGACAATAATCTGTAATGATACCATGCAAGCATTAAAAGCAGAACATCTTGGATTTGTTAGGACTAAATTTAGGTGATTGTTTAATAAGAAAGGAGAAAATCATGGCCTTGATCCTGCAAAAACACTGCAAAAGTAATAATTTTCTATAAAGAAGTCGTAGTACTCAAATATTAATGTTCCTTGAGTATATATTTCACAAGATACACTTTAAATAGCCTTCATTAAGAATTTAGAGGCATATAAAGATAGAAAATCTCTTGATGTGAGGAGAGAATCCCTCAGAACAGCAGAGCAAGCAGAATCATGCCCAGCTGTCCTCCAAGAACATAAGTAAGAAGCTAATTAAGTAAGTAAAGATGATGAATGTTAGGACATAAAAAGGGAATGTGTCCTAGGTGGTGACTCAGAAATTTGGAAGAAGTACGGTCTCCCTGCCCCCAAGCTCTTTTTTTCAAAAAATGGTCTGTGTATTCAGATGGTAAAAGCCAATCACTTTGTAAGGGCGTTGTATTTTTGTTTTGTTTTTTTTAAATCTCAGGAAGATAAGAGTCGTCCTTTTGTTACATCCAGTCCCACCAATGGCTTGGAGTCAGTTAAAGAAGGCTGGCTCTCCCAGAATCCTTATGACACCCATTACGGTGACACACACTTTTATGACTACAACAGTGACTGCTGGAACTGGACAGTGTATCCTAAAACTCGTTTTGCTTCAGAGTATGGATTTCAGTCCTGGCCTTCCTTCAGTACAATTGAAAAGGTAAGGCTGGGCTTCTACACCTTGCTGTCCCCTTCGCTCTCATTTAGTGAGAGCAATGAGTCTTTTCCCAAAAAACTTCTGCATGCAAACTGTAGTAATGTGTTGTTAGGCATAGTATGGCATACATAGGATAGAGGTGTGTACTGGTGGGGAGGGAGGGAATGGAACCATACTGTTTCCCTCCTCTGTGTTCAATATACTTACCTTGATGTCGCAAGAGGGGCCTGGTTTGGATGAGAAACTATTACGAAACTGTTATTTCTGGTAGTAATTCTATGTATAGCTCAGTAATGTTTGACTAACATCTGTTTACTTTTGTGGTGTCTAGGGGATATGTATTTGAGAAAGAAGAGAAACATGACAAAAGCTGAATTGTACTGAATTTTAAAATGTTTTGATTTCTATGCATTACCAATTTCTTTCATTTAAATAATCTGTTTCTTAATGCATTGCATGTAAGAGGATTTGGTTTTGTCTCCATTAAATTTAGATATTATATGTTCTGTCTTACTTGTCAAAGTGGAGCAGAGACATAACACGCTGTTTGTCCATTTGTCCAGGGAGGGAAGTTGATATTCATGCATGCAAGCAAAAGGAGTTCAGAATCTTTCTTCCAATTTGCTGGGCAAAGCATATTATGTGAAGCATAATCAGAACATTCATCTATAATAATAACAATAAAAATTATTCAATCCAGCCTAAAAAGATAAAATTTAACAAGATTGTTTTGAGAGAGTAATTATAATGAAAACTTGGCAATAATAACTTAATGAGTTGGGCTGCTCTGTTGTCTTTAGTTGAAAAAATCTGGTTTATGATAATTTGTTATCAGAGGCAGGTTTGAAAATGTATCGACATATGATTAGAATTTATAGCCCTACTGACTTACATAACTTTTATACCTCAGTGTGGTTGACTAGATTATATTCTTCGATATTAATCTAGATGTTTCTGATTTATTATGAATGCAAGCAAAACTCTGAGGTCCCTTGGCCAGCCCAAAGCTTAGGACAATTAGATTAAATGCCACTGAGCCAAAAGTTGCTCTTCTGGCTTCAACAGCAATGTTTGTTTTCATTTTTTTGTACAAGGACTGTAAGCAAAGGCTGTTAGTGATTAGAAACCTTTGCATGACTGCATGAGGCACTGTAGAAATATACTACCAATTTTAAGGTTTTGGATTATATCAGTAGGCTGTAATGGATATCCTTTCCTCAATATCCTGGCTGTCATTAAATGTACTTTCTACCTTTTCATTCAGATACCTTATTTTTGTGGTTTTTAAAAGGTTTCCTCCCCTGAGGACTGGTCCTACACAAGCAATTTTTCTCTCCATCGGCAGCACCATGAAGGTGGCAATATTCAGATGCTTCAAGAGATTGGGCGTCATTTCAAGCTTCCCCAGAGCTCAGATCCTGTAAAGCAGTTCAAAGATATGATTTACCTCACTCAGGTACAATGATGTCTTCCATAGAAGTAGCTGTCAGTACTTGTTCCATTAAATTCTGTCAGCTGTTAGAGCTGGACCTGGTCCCTTAGGGAGTGTTCCATCATACAGAAAGTTTCCATTCTGAAGAACTGGAGAGTCCAGTTTAATTTGGAGCTAGCTTGTCTCTCTTTTATTGTAGAGAGACGCCAATTTCCATGATAGAAGGGCTGGAATAATGAAGGAATTACCCAGAAACTGGGAGAAAGTCTGTCTGAAAGTATGTGCTGCCTTGGTTCTTCTTCCGAGCTGGGAGAGGATGCAGGGATGTGTTGGGCTTCCATGGTACAAGATTATTCCCAGTGCTGCATGTTACTCCCTGTTCCATGTTTTGTTCTTCATGTGGCCCCTTGTAGGATCACTGCTTTGATTTTTGCCACATGGAACACGTGAACTTTGGAAGCAAGATTTTTTCCAAATAATGTATTTCTCTATTAATTAGATTAGTAGTAGCTTTTATTTTATTGTGGACTCTAATATTGATATTTTAGAGAATACATGTTGGGGTTTTTTTCAAGTCAGAAGCATGTATTTTGCTTTTAATTCATAGTAGTCCTACATCATGCTTGCTTCTTTATTTGTGATTTCTGTGCAATTTTTAAAAGATGCTAAGTAACTTTCTAATGCTATTATGCAAATTGAAAGTGCTGTTAATTTTTGGAGTGTTTCAAGAATTTGAGAAACACTCTTGATGGAAATAACTACACACTAAGTTTCTAATGTTTAAGAGCTGCTGTCAGCAAGTTTTATATAAAAGCAAAATTGCTTGAGAATTTTTGTCACTCTTGACAAGAGAACAAGGATAGACGATGCCTTGAAATTGAAACCGGGATAAAGCTTGCACCATGAGGTCCTGACTCAAAAAAGCTGTGAGAGTTTCTGTAAGGCTATGTCTTTTAAGGTCTTATTAACAGGTTAAACAATTTAATACCAAAATAAGGATAGCAAAAAGGATAAAGAAAGCAAATTTGCTTTAATGGTTAACTAGAAGTAATTTCTTTACCTTTTGGACTGTCCTAAAGACTTTTAACTTTATTTTAAGAATTTCTTTATATTTCCCCAGCCTAATAATAACCTATGAGAAGAACATATCAGTCAGTTTAGCACCTATTGAGAACTTGGCCAATGAAAAATTCTGAAAAGTGGTTTTTAGCTGATGTGAAGGAGAAAAGGAGTGGGAGTGCAGCTGAAAAAAGGCTGCTTTTCTGATGCACAGTTTTGACTGTATAGTGAGAATGTAAGTTCAGAGTGTAGGGGTTTAGACACCAAGTTAATGTATACAGAAGGAAATGCAGCTTAACATCATTTTAACCCCTCTGGAGGGGTTTATTTAAATCAATTAAAAAAATACTTATTTTAAATTTCATTTTATTTTCCTTATCTTCAATTTGCCTTCCAAAGACCATCTTCACTGTATGGAAGTAGCCCCATATGCGATTCTTGAAGAGTAATGCTTGCAAAGCTGTTGGGAGCTGCTAGGAATAGATCTCCTTCCAGCAGAGTTCCACTGCACTGCAGGTGGATACTCCTCAGAGCTCAAGTTTAAAGTTATATGCTGTTGCTGTGAAGTCTGTGTTGTGTATCAATCTATTCACACGTTTTGAAAAAAAAAGTAAAATCCAATGTGCCAAAAATAATTGTTATCTCTTTGTTGACCAAGGTGATGCAGGCTCAGTGTATAAAGACAGAAACTGAATTCTATCGTTTTAGTCAAAGTGAAATAATCAATGGAGAAGGACACACAATGGGAGCTCTGTACTGGCAACTCAATGACATTTGGCAGGCTCCTTCATGGGCTTCCTTGGGTAAGTTTGTGACAGTCTGGTAAAAAGCACCAGCTACCAGTTGTGCTTTCCTCATCTGGAAGTATCAGAATAAGAAATAAAGCTCTGTTCTGTCTCTTGAGTACCTTTACAAACTTCGAACATATTTCTGTCCATCCTTTAGAAATGCATTACACGATGGGATTTATGATATAAAAACAGAGCATCTGGGTTTCTTCTGTAGTCAGCTGGGGGAGAGATGATTATCTCCAAATGTGATTCATTGTGTCCATTGCTGTCTTGGGGCTGGAATGAATTATCTTCTCCATTGTGAATTTGATTTTCATAGAACTTCATAGGATATCTCTCACCTGGCATAGGTTCTGAGAAGCTTTTTATAGGAGATGACTGCCTGAGATTTGATGTCTAACTTGGTGTCAGATGAAGTGAATCACTCCTCATGACTAATTTATTCTGCTAATGTGCTATTTACACAGAATTTTTTCCTCATAGAACACAAAAATGATCAGACATATAAAGAGATAAGTCACTTAGGCAGTAAGAAGTAGGGGAAGAATGAGGAATGTGTGGTGTGATGGAAGTGGCTGTGTTTCATGTTCCAAACATTTTGTCTAGAAACCATTTTGAAATGGAGAAGTTGTCCTATGGCAGCTGTATAGGACTTGGGTTGATTCTATTTCAATTTTAGTTTTCTCACATATTTTGGTTTTGAATATCTTTATTTAAGCATTTCACGTGTGAAAAAATATGAGCAAACTAGAAAAAGCTGAGAGAAAAAGTAAGACTGTCTATGGACAGTCTTGATGTACCCTTGGAATAAAATGGCATTTGACCTGGGTTTGGGAAAAAATTAACCCACACCATCCTCCCCCGTTTTTTCTGGGAGATGTTTGTCCCTTTCCCTTTTTTTTTTTTTTTTTAAGTAATCCAAGCAAAATAACTGCAACAATAAAGCAAAAACCAGTAGAAGAAAGAGGCTAATTTATTTAAATGTTAAGGCAGTGGTCCAGCTATGATGCTTATCTTTCTGGACTTTCTAGACTTGTATTAGGAAATGGAATATAATAATGTTCTCTTTTATGATTCTAGCAATGAGTGATGCTGGTGGGTTTTAAGTGCCTCAAGAGAAAAAGATGCTTGGAAAAGTGTCCCTTTGTAAAGACAGGTGTATTGATAGATGTAATGGTCGTGGAGACCATAAATTTCTTTTTGAGTACAGAGATGGCATCACTGTAGAATATTTATCAAATACTTGAATTATTCATATGTTGTTGAAGTTTAGAAGAAAGAAGCTCAGCAGAGATACAGCTGTCCCTTTGTTTTGTTGTATTCCCTCAGTGAGATGAGGAAAGGTTTAATATTCATTTAATTAGGCAGTGTGGTAGAGGGATTTTGAAATGCTAATGGCTGAAATTATGCAAGACTTCGGAGAAATTAGTTTTATTTGCACTTCAAAAACACGTTTCTGCATTTTGTTAGGTGGCACAGTAGTATCAATGAGTGCTTTTATTTAAATCTGTTACTTTGCAGAAAGTCATGGAGGGGCTTACATAATTTCTGGTACAAAGCAGAAATGTTTGCACATGGTGGGGAAGGAAGAAGGTAGCAAATGTTTCTCCTTTTAACTTTTACCTTGAAGATGTTTGCTTGGATTGAATGAAAACACAGCACAGCACTTGTGTCATAGCACTTCTGGCTTCAGCTCAGAAGTAAACAGCTTTTATCACAACTGGGTTCTGACTGTTAGCACCTAGCTGTGAAGCTGGCTGTGCCATGTTGGATGCTTTAGCATCTCTGCAGTATGTTTTGGTGGAGTGCTGTGACACTCCCAGACAAGTGTCACCTTGAGGTACCCAACTTGGTAGTCTTGAGATTCCCTTGAGCAGATAACTGGCTTTTATTGCAGGTTCAATATTTAGAGCCCATGGTGAGCCCTGGTGCAGGCTGTTATGGAGAATAATTGATTTGAATTCATGAGGCTGAGGTGAGGAGAGAACTAGCAGCATGTTTCTCGGGTTACATTTAATGGTGTGAAGTCATTAATTTAAAGTAATTTCAGGGAGGTCTGTTTATTTGCACTCCTGCCATCAGGCTTCAGGGAAGAGTCAGAAAAAAGGGTATTGGGGTCTCACTACAAACCTAACTCTAGTTTCCTGTTCTGAAGTTTAATACCACAGAGAGTGCAAATCCCTTGTTTTAGTCAAGAAAAATCGAGGAACTTGGATTTCTGTAAGAATCTTTTTAAATGTGGGAGGAGGAGAAAACCACTCTAGGACTATTTTAAATAACTTTTGACTGTTGCCTTTGGGCATGCATGTTTGTAACAGGAAAGTTTAAACCCAGCGGTTTCTCATGATAACTTCCTGACCTCCAGATTTTTTACATCCATTTTTGGGTGTGTGTTCATGGTGCATTTGATATGCAACTTTCCTGTTCTTAAAGAAAGGAATGTAGTTCTGGTCCTGTGGAAATCAAGACAACACAAGAAGTGAAAAATATGGGCTTTTTAATTAGCTTCAGTTTTCCTTGCTGTCTGAAATTACTTTGACAAATGTATTATTAAGATCCTGTTACTGGAAAAGTTGTCTTTGGAAAACACTTCCTGTGTGAAACTGCTACAGCAGTTGAGATTTGGCTCTTTAAAATGGCTCTATTTTTTCGGGAAGGGAAATAGCAGTCTAAAATCTGATCTCAGTTAAGCAGACTAATGATGTTTCGAACATTCCAAAACAATGGGTGTCATAGTAGTAGAGTGGGTTTTGAGATGGTGCAAACTTTTAAGTGTGTGGTTTGTTTGAATTTGTTTGATGGCTGGGGTTCTTGTTTGCTTGGGTTATTCTGTGGAAGTTTAATACTATGTTCGCTCCGAGTCTTCGCCGTAAAGGTTTTTTGAGGATCTCTACTGCCTAGGTATCAGACCTCATCTCTTTCCCTCTGCAGTGTGGCTGTGTAATCCAGTTGGAAATCAAGGCACAGCAGAGATTGAGAGAAGGACCAATTCAAAAAGAAACAGGATTTTATATTACACTAAGTAGCAGAAAATGTTCTGCATCAATTGCATTATTCATTTCCATATATGAGACAGCTGAAGCCTAGATTTTCATTATGTGAATTACACTCAGGAAAAAAATTCAAGTCAACAGGCGCTGAAACTTCAGACCATGCTGGGTAACTTGTCTGAGCTTGTGGTGAGCTCTGCCTGGATTCTGCAGTTAGCAACATCTTTTGCATTGTCAATTTAATTAATTGACAATTGAAATTCCAGGAAGTCCTGTAGCAGTCCTGAGGGCTTTAGAGATTTCAACCCCTTCCAGACTCTCCCTACCCATTTCTCATACAAGGCCCATAGCTTTTGTTTGTTGGATCAGATACTGCCCCCCGTGTTTATTCTGTTTCAGATAATCCATCCCCAGTCCGAATCTCCCATCTTTTCCAGTTTAATGACTGAAGAGTAATTTGTTAGCGCCCCCTATTTTTGGTAGATTTGTTCTTTAAACCACTAATATTTTCTCTCAGGAAGTGTCCTTGGAATGCCAGAGCATACCTTTGTTGATATCACCAGGGGATCAGACCTAGCCAGCACAGGGTTTTGAAAGGCAGGTCCTGCTTGACCAACCTGATCTCTTTCTATGACAAAGTGATGCAGTTGGATGAGGAAAGGCTGTGGTTGTTGTCTGCCTAGACTTTAGCGAAGCCTTAATGCCATTTCCCACAACATTCTCCTGGAGAAACTGGCTGCTTATGATATGGATGAGTACACTGTTCACCATGAAAATGAACTGGTTGGAGGGCCAGGCCGAGTGTGGTGGTGAATGGATTCACATCCAGCTGACTGCAGGTCGCTACTGGGATTTGCCAGGGCTCGGTACTGGGACCAGCTCTGCTTAATGTCTTTATCAAGTATCTGAACAAGGGGTTCAGATGCACCCTCAGCCAGTTTGCAATCAACACTGAATAGGGTGAGAGTTGCAGGAAGGCTCTGCAGAAAGATCTGGACAGGCTGGATCGATGGGCTGAGGCCAGTTAAATGAGGTTCGACAAGGCCAAGTGCTGAGTCCTGCACTTGGGTCATAACAACTCCAGACAACACTATGGGCTGGGGCAGAGTGGCTGGGAAGCTGCCCAATGGAAAAGAACCTGGCGCTGCTGGTCAAGAGCAGCATGTGTTCAGGTGGCCAAGAAGGCCAAGAGCATCCTGGCTTGTGCCTGTGGCCAGAAATGGTAGGGAAAGGAATTGGTCTCCCTGTACTCAGCACTGTTGAGGCTGCACCTCAAATTCTGTGTTCAGTTCTGAGTCCCTTACTACAAGGACATTGAGGGGCTGGAGCGTGTCCAGAGAAGGGCAGTGGAGCAGAGGAAGGGTCTGGAGCTCAAGGCTTGTGGAAAGCAGCGGAGGGAGCTGGGAGTGTTTAGTGTTGTGGGACACACAAACACACACCCCCACACACCCCTTATTGATCTCTTCAACTGCCTAGCAAGGTAGGAGTCGGCCCCTTTTCTCCATTTATGAGTGACAGGATAAGAGGAAGTGGCATCATGTTGTGCCAGTGCAGGTTTAAATTGGATCTTAGGAAAAAATTCTTCACTGAAGGTGTTGTCAAACATTGGAGGAGGCTGCCTAGGGAACTGGTGGAATCACCATCCCTAGAGGTATTTACAAGATGTACAGTTATGGCATGGGAACTTAGGGTCATGGTTTAATGGTGCACTTGGAAGGTGAACAGCTGAATTTGATCCTAGAGATCTTTTCCATAATAAATGGTTCTACAGTTCTGTACTAAGAAGCACCAATATACTGAGTATGTTCATCAGTTTATCGACTGTCTATTTTGAAGAAATGCAGCTGCCTCTCCTGAAGTTTTCCTCCAGCCTTATCTTTTTGGTTTGCTTCAGTGCAATTAACTTGAATGCCAGTGGTGTTTTTGCTGGCAGCAGACTGATCTTACAGCACAGTTCAATCTTGTGTGGGTTTTCGAGACAGATATGAGCTTCTTGTTTTCCAAGCTAGCCAGTTGTGAACTTGCTGAGAACAAGGTATGTGTAAGGTGCTAAACTAAAGCTAATGCACTTATTCTTCATCAAGTTCATTCATGTCTATGTGGAGTGCAGATAATGCATGTTCAAGCCCCCCTGGGAAAGCCACAACAACCCTTGAAAGTGCTAAAAGCTTTGTACAAGAACCAAAACTAAGAGAGCAATTACTAAGAGAGTTACAACAAAAACATCTCACTAAGAATATTCTTCATACATCATAAAGCACACATCAGTTTTAAACCTGTTGTATAAAGAGCCAGAAACAAGAATAAAGCTAATATCTAACTTTTCTTTCCTTGTGAGATGGTGCAGCTGACTTTCTACTTCTTTTTAGAGCCATTTCAGTGACTGAATAGTGGTTGAGCAAGGACAAACTTAAAATGCAGATAGTGGGTGCTAGATGGAATGTTAATAGAGGAAGAAATGGATGCAGCTTCTCTTTCAAAATGATTACGTGTCAGTGTTGCAAAGCAAGAAAGCAAAATTGCTTTTTTTGGAGAGGATGCAGAGATTGATGGCTTTTCCAGTTTAATGGCAGACTTCCAAAGTATTTACAGTAATGAGGTACAGCTTGCCATTAAAGTAGCAATGTGAACTGTTTGTCATGTGTCTGTCATGAATACTAACTCCCATGGAGGAGGTGTTGTCTCTAGATCTTGGCAAATTTGTTTTGCCAAGCTCACAATTGTCTTTGATTGGGGAACTTATTTTTGTCTTTATTGCTACTGATGTCCTGTACGAAAGAACTGAACAGAGGACTGAAAAAGGGGAAGAGAGCACTTTGTATAAGTACCTTGTCTCTTTTTATAGTAGTGATATTCTGTGGCAGTGCCAGTGTGTTTGTCTGGATTCTCAACAGCACAGATGTTCCAGCTGCTTGGTTTATGTGTGGTATACTGTGTCAACCTTGTCACTTGTGTTCAAGGCTTCCTTTAACTGAATGACAGTGTAGCAGTGACAGGACAGACACATAGAAAGCTGTAAACTTTAGGGAAAGCTCAAAGCTTGAAAGGGCATCAGATCTTTTCCAGGGCAGAGCCTTGCCTGGAAAGAAGCAAAAGTACTTTCAGTCTTTCTTTGCACTTGGTAAAGGTGAAAAAGGGTGGAGGGGTTGTTGCATTGCCAGTAGCAGGACCAGAAAGCACATGCAAGGAATGTGTGACAAGGCAACCTTGGATTCAGTTTCAGTCTTTCTTCTTTTTAACTGTTTTTAGAGTATGGTGGTAAGTGGAAACTGCTCCATTATTTTGCCCAGAACTTCTTTGCACCACTGCTGCCTGTGGCCTATGAAGATAAAGGGATGTTGCACATTTATGGTGTCTCAGATCTTCATGAGGACCACAAGCTGACTTTGAGGGTAAGTGACACCTACCTCACTCTTGTGTGCCTCCTACAAAGATGTGAGAAATTGAAATGAGAGCATCTTTGTACAGACAAGCTTCAGTAAAGCCATGCTCAAGCACTGTGAGATGCAACTCCAGTGTTTAATCTTAGGGGCAACACTAACTTTTATTAAAGTAGTGTGTAGTGCTTCACAGAAAAAGGAATTGCTTTGTTTATAGCCTGTAGGTATAAGGCTGAAATGACTGTTGAAATCTTAAAGGTGGTTAAATAGAACAAATGTGAGAAATGGTACCTCACTACTTAACAAAACTCTTCCCTGGGTCTTAGAGCTAGATAACCTGATTAAGCAGGGGGGAAGAAAGGATTGTGCCATTACTTACCAGTACTCAGACTATATGCTTTGGAAAAAAGGACTGGATTATCTTCTGAAATATGAACAGCACATCTTTAATTGGAAGGTCACCTATGCATATCACCATTTTGCAATTGATGCCTATAATGTTTTCTGATAATGCTATAGAAACTGATAGGATTTTAAAGTCAGTATTTGGACTGCTGTGTTTTCTTGTAGACAGCAGTCTTCCTTTTGATTTTGTTACATTTTGTTGCTATTAATCATATGGCAGCCAGACCCCAGATAACTTTAAGGACCATTTTCCACTATGAGATACAGCTCCTCACATAAAGTGTGTCCCATGTGAAAATAGTGTGAAGGATGGAAAAACAGACCTCGAGACCTGGAATAACTCACTAGTAGTATGAGTATGTCAGCTCCTAGATTATTGTACTGTCTGGTGGGCTTCCATGAATTTTCAGATTTATGGGGTTACTTGTATGGAGTAATATATGGCATGGAAAATGGTTGCGATTTCTGGATGCTCAATTTTTAGAGTAGGGACTGCATTTAATGAAATTGTTAATTTTTGGTCTGAGTTATTCTAACAGACATGAATTCAGATTTTCTGATAGCAGCAGAGAAGTGTTGGCAGTAGGATAGTTCTGATGAAAACTGTATATTGCACTTCAAGAAGATTTGGAACTTAACTCTTGAAAGGAGTTAAGATCTATTTCTGACTGCAGCACTCCTGTTAAGGCAAAAAATAACTGAAAATTTATGAAATAGAATGTTGTAATTCTCATTAAGTGCTTAATTTACAGGTTATGCCCTTTAAAAAGGGTGTATTCGTAATGCATGGATGATGTCTGGGAATGTATTTTGCTGTATTCATATAACCTTCATAATCCCTTTTAAGATGATGAAGGTTGCTTCTGTTTAAGAGTGATTAAGCAGAAACTCTAGCATACCCAGTTAGGTTGCATCAGATAATGCTGAGCAATCTCAAGAAAATCCTTTGAGTTTTTTTTTTAATCCAGGAAGGGAGGAAAAGGAGTCAACAAATTATTCATACAGTAATTCCATTTCCCAGCACTCCCTTGGTAGGAGTTGGCAATCTCTACCTCTCAAGGAGCCTGGAGAAGACAAAAAAGTCTTGCAGGTCAAGAGCAGCTCCAGACTGTATGAAATGGCCCTCTTGTTAGGTTTTTAGAATGATCTAATTTTTATGCTGTATCTATTGTGTAGTTTCTTGCTAGGTGGAAATCATCTGGTGCTGTCAGAAAAACATCTGTTGTAATGCGCAATCTGAAATCTAGGATGCTGCATTGTTTTACAGATGTAGCCTTTCTTCTAAGCTCTGTGCTGTCTCAATGTGCTTCATAGGTCGTTGTGCACGCCTGGAGCTCTTTGGAGCCCGTATGCACCCTTGCCAAAGAAGGTGTGACTGTTAAAGCACAAAGTGCTGTCCCTATCTACAAGGAGTCCATCAGTGACCTTCTGGAAAGATGCAGAAATTGTACCAGGAAAAGCTGTGTTATTACTTTCTGTCTCGTGGGAGAAGATGGGCTCCAGAGTCCTACAAACCATTACTTCCTTTCATCACTCAGGGATGCTGTGGGATTAGAGAAGACCCAGCTTAGTGTAAGCATCAATCATGCTAAATTACTGTGTTTAGTTTTACTAATCCTACTGTTTTGGGTTGTTTGCTGGCTATGCAGTGTCTGATTCCACTGAATGTTCTCTCTCCTTAGTTATTGCTGTTCTGGCTTCCAGGTTGAGTTCAAAATCGGATTTTTTTCTGGTGTCACTAGATGTCTATCCAGATAAGACTGCTGGGGTTTGTTTGTTTGTTCATGGTTTTTTGTCTGAGCTTTGTTTTTGTTTTAAAGAATGAAGTCTCCCTTTCATTTATTTAGATTGTCTTCCACCTTGCAGCATTGCTCCTTTCTTTCTTTTTTGTCCCTAGACAGCAAATAGCATCATAACAGCTGTTCTGGCTTGCAGACAGCACTGTGTATCAGGATGAGATGATCCTAGTTCAGTTGAGTGTGGAGTGCATTATCATCAGCAGAATTTCCTCTGGAAGTGCTCATGCTCTCAGATCAGTGTAACATTGCTAACATGTAGTATTACATGCTCTTTTCTTCCTCCTTCAAATCCCTGCCCTCCAGTAAGGGTTCTGATTTGCATAATAGTGATTATTTCTTAATAGCTGGTATGTCAGTCTTCTAAACAGGCAAAAAAAAAAAAAAAAATCATCCATCAGTGTTATATAACCCGGTCATTTAGTCAATTTGCTGTTTTTTCCTAGATTTCTTCTGCTCCTAGCAAGCTTGCTGTTTATATAGAGAGCTTGCATGCCCTGTGTGTGTGTGTGCACACATTTTGTTAAACCTCCCTTCTTTGCATGTACATCTTACTGGAAAATTCTTAATCATCAAATGGGCAGGATGGGGGACCTTTGTGTTCTCACATTTAGCTTTCAAACTACAGCTTTGCTCTTTAGCACTAAACTGAACAAGGGAGGAATAGAGGTCTAATCTCTTTGAATCTGGACCAGCATAATTGCTTTACAAAAAGAAAATGGGCCAGATTTTCTCTTCTTATCTCTTTCACAGCAGCACAGCCTGCCTCCTGAGTATGCAAAGAAAAGAAATCAGCCTGTTTTAATTCTTTTTCATCTAGTGGTATAATCTGGAGTCTGAGTCATGCTGTGGGGAGGTTTTTTGTTTGTTTTGGTTTATGAATGATATCATCAATAAGAAAAGCTCTGCAACTGGAGCATTTTTGGAAAATTTCATTCCTCTGTATTTTAATGGTGTTGTCTTTGCAATATTAACTAATAAGGATAGCTATCAAGGATAAATGCAAAGTGGTCATTTAAGAAATGCAGCTGTGATTTAAAAAATGACTGTGTTGGGAGAGGCTAGTATGTCTATACTTAGTTACTAATAAATTAACTAGGCTTTCAAATACATTGCTAATCCAAGAGCTACCATTCGTAGCATTGCTTTTAAAAAGCATCAAAAGCATTAATATTTCTTCAGGAAACAAAATGTGTAGAGGATATGTGCTTTTTCTCAAAAATGAATAGTGTTGCTTTTCTTGTAACTGGAATATGATGCCTGCACTGAATGTAATTTGTTCTTTTTTTATAGATGGTTAACTGGTATTTGAAAGTTAAGTAGCATAATCGTTCATTATGGTGAATCGTGAGTGCTGCATGAAAATGCATCCTGGCTGGGATTTAAAGTCTCTCTGAGATTTACGTACTGATAGAACTTAATACAAAACATTATACCTTGACCTTGTATTTTACAACTATTTTTAAAATATATAGCTAAATTAAGTATAAGGGCTTCATTGGCATGATGCATTAAGTCTTTCTGTCTTACTAGGATTTTTACCATCTTTTGCTTCTGTGTATTTCTATTATGTACATAATTGAAAGCTCTTTTAGTAGATGTGAATTGATAAATTGAGTGAAGTGTTGGTGAAAGGACAAATCTCTTTCACTGCAGTAAGTATGGGATATCAGTGCTATGTAGAACTCAGATTACAGTTATTCTCATAAAATTACTCAGATTATCAGTTATTCTCATAAGAAGATGGCAAAGGAATAATACTTCTTGGCATTTTTCCACAATCTGTATTTTTCTGTAGGAAGGCTCTAGTAATATTGTAGGTTTTGCATAATTCTCACATATGAAGAATACTATTTATGATCAAATTTGGTTGTTCAGCCTGTTTTACTGACATGCAGGTCTTTCCCAGTTTAAGTGTAACTGGGGTCTCCTTTAACATGTATTTTTTTAATAATACATATTTTTTATTTCTCTTTCAGGCCTCTGTATCCCAACAAGATGACATTTATATATTTGTTCTTCAGACCACTGCAATTGCTCCTTTTGTTACTCTGGATGTAGGGAGTATAAAAGGCAGATTTAGTGATAATGGTTTCCTCATGACTGAAAAGAAGAAAATGGTTGTGTTTTATCCTTGGGAACCTACCAGTGTTGAAGAGCTAAAAAGTTCACTAATCTTGACCTCCCTACTGGATATTGTCTGAGAATACTTCATTTCCTTCTAAATAAAGAAGGAAACAGGAGGAGATAAAAAAATAAGAAGAATTTGGCTGAAGCTGAAATGACGTGCACTGTGAGCTCACTGAAGAACACACTGTCTCTTCTTGTCGTGTTATCTTTACATTGAATCAGCAGTTAAAATTAACAACAGCAAAGTTTACATAATATATGTGGTGTATTGAAAGCACATCCATATTTTTTTCTAGTTTCACTATGCTGTAAGTGGAAATTCATTTTAGGATAACAGCAAGGTATGCTGGGAGCAAGGGAGAAGGACAGGGAGTGAAGCTGGGACTACCTCCACTAGGCCATGGAGCCATTCCATGGGCAGGTTGCTAAACATTTGGCTTGTCTCTCAGCTGTGGTTTGAAATGCAGCTGGGATCTTGCTGGGGTTCCACAAGGATCCTCTGTCCACCCAGGCAAATACTAATTTTCTTGCAGAGCAGAATCAGCATCACAGTAGGTGGAGTTTGAACGAGCTCTGTCCCTGATGTCCCTCGCTCTCGTAAAAGCAGCACGTGGGCATTACTTGCTCGTGGTGTGGGGGGTTTGGAGCACGTGTTGGGGGAGCAGCTCTGTGTTCCACTGGAGAACTCAGACTCGAGTTGTGATCGCAGTATTAATGAGCATGTTGATGCTTTGGTGTTAACCAAAACCGACATACTCCTGAGCAAGAGGAAGAACTTGTAGATGAAAGGGAAATGATTAATTAAGAGTTTCTTACAAATGCTTTATTGGGTCACCAAAACAACTAACTGTAGTTGCATCTGGTTCAAAACAAGACCTAACTAAAAGAAGATATGAAAACAATCCAAATATGGATGTGTATATGCCAATGTTTATAGATTTTGTAAAATAGATAGGAAAAATGACAGTCATGAGTAAAACCTAACAAATGCAGGCGCTGACAAAGGAAATTAAAAAGCTTTTCTGAGAGGCATCATGGGCTAACAATACCAGAAAAATCCTTCTGGTTTTTTTGGTGTCCTGGAATCAAGGTGGAATCAAAGCAGCAGTAAAGTCAATACAAGGTAAGAAAAAAAAAGTGGAGAAAATATGATTATTATGTACTGCTGCAGTGTATTAGAAAAAGAGCAAGTCTCAATGTCTTTCTTTTACACTGATGGAGAAATGTCTCTTCCAGCAACATCTAGATAGACTTTCAAAATGGCACTTAATAATGTTAAATAAATAAAACTTTGGAGGAATCACTTGTTTAGAGACAATCAAGAGACCTATCTGGAGATCTTTGATATTTATTTGTCTCAGCATATGAGTGAAGTCTGAGATATGTAGAAAAACTTTTGGATTGCTAGAAGCAAAACCTGTTCACTAATTTGGATAGCTGTGATCTCATCTAGCCTGTCATCATTTTTAGGCAAAATCTTGAAAGAAATGATGTAGTACATGATTCATAAGCGATGAAGTGGCTATACAAATGAAGTCTACCAACACAGTTATACATAACAGCATTCTATTATTTTTTTCCCCTGTTGCTTTTTGCAATTATGAGATTGACAGAGCAAAGTTTGGGCAATTTTTAAAATTATTGCTGTTTTTGAAGGTCAGGAGCTCCCTGAGGGGTAGGTCTCTTCTTTTCAATGAAAATCTTTAATTCAGCACTAGGTGCCATTATGAAAGATTAGCAATTGCTTAAGCCAAATACTTGAACTCAAAACAGAATTTAAAGGGGAAGGTTGACTGCCATTATTGTTTTAATATCCTTAATATGTTCTTTTGGTTTCCTGGTGTTGTAGCAGGTGTATATTTACAGAAGCTGTTTTCTCACCATGCAGCAGTGGCTGTAAGGTGTGTTTTAGTTAACCAGTGTTACTTTAGCAGTGGCATCGTGTGCTATACTGGTTACATTGTTCTGCCTTTGTCTCAGATTGGGGCAGAAATGGGAAGGCAGCACTGGTACCCTGCCCTCCTATCCACTTATCCATCTTGCCAGCTGAGTGTTGTTACAGCTGCAGCAGCACCTGTATTGCCAATTCTTGTTGATGGGGGTTTGGCAGCAGGAGCCTTAGGAGAGCATTTGGCAGCTATGGTGCTTGTCCTCAGTGTCTTTACATTATTGGTGGCAGCAGTCGAGGGGACTGGCCGTACCATTGTTCTTTCATTGCTGCCTTGCCATGTCTTGTTAAGGACTGGTGAATTCTCTTGTGCTGATGGCCTTTGTTTGCTCCTGGGCCCCTCTGGGCTGTTGTCCACTGATGGCAAAAGCAGCAGCCAGAGTGCCCCACAGCCATGACAAATGCCCTTCGAGAACAGAACTCGAGAACAGTTTTGGGAAGAAAACTGTATGGTGTTGGCTAATCTGTAGTCCTAAAACCATTCTCTGGCTGGGATTTAGGTGTGAACACATTCTGGGCTTGCAGAGACCATTTTGAGCTTTGGAGGGCACCAGTTTGTACTTTTTGACACACAAGGAAGACTTATTTTTCTCCAGTTTACTGAAGCATGTCCTTGGAACTTTTTCAAGTTCTGCATCTTCTCCAGGAAAGAAGCATGCGAATATATCTAAAAATTGCTCTCTAAGTAACTGTTCATAGTTCTGTTAGTCTTTCTTGTTACCTGCTGTTTGCATACCTTGTGGTCTGGACAAATTTTCTGCCTTAGAGGCACATCTTTCTTCCATACTGTTACTTCTGTTAGTTCCCTTTTGGTTTGGAGATGTGTAGTGAGACCATTTCAGTGACTTGAACCAGTGTCAGGAGCAGAGAAATGGGCCAATGACTTTATTTTCAGTACAGGAGAGCTGGGGTTTGAAGCTTACAAGCAAGCCTTTTTATTGTCAGAAATAAACACAATTACTCTTTTCTTTCTTACCTACTTAGGGTACTAGGAACTCACGGTTTGAAATTTTTAGAACCGTTTTCAATCCAAGAGTTGTGTTTACATAACCCTGCTTTCCAGTCAGATGTTATAAGGTAGCAAAACAAAAGCCCCAAATTCATTCAATTAGTGTAGAAAACCAAAACTTAAATGAAAAAAGGCCATCTCTATAAGAAGTAGAGTCAGTCAGCAGAGACCTTTAAGTACCTGAGCTAGTGCTCTCCTGCATTGTCTATATGGCAAAAGTGACTGGATGGCTGAAAAATCCTATAGCACATAGGTTTAAATGAGCCCATGGGAATCCTCTGCAGCCTTGGAAAAACATACTCCAGCTTGGCTCCAAGTGGGACATCAGGCTGTTTCATAATGCTGAAAGGAGAAAATCAACTCCTTGGGAATTAACTTGCGTTGTCTTTTGTTGTAGGAGGAGTCTCGAAGCCAGCAAAAGTTTGGCCTGTGCCATTTGCCATTACTCTAGAACGGCTTTATTTCATCCAGACATGATCATCCAGAAAGGCCAGACGCTGTGGATGGTGGGTGAGTATTGACCACTGCACACTGAGCTAGCAAATGGGCACAACCATTCCTGTCACTGTAATTGGGGGAAGCAAGGAGAGTGACTCTTTTTCCTTAAATGTGTGAAAAAAGCATTTTACTTTCCAGGCAATGGAGAAAAGACAGTTCATACACCACTACATGTAGGTAAGATCTTTATCCTTGCAATCCAGAGAATCTCAGAATGCTGCTTAGAGCTTCCCACTACTAGTGATTTCCAAGTTTGTACATACATACCAAGATGATGCCAGGAAACGTACAGCTGTAGCAGCCAATCTAAAATCAAGAGCAGTTTAACTTTCTGAATCATTCATTTTATATCAGATGTAGAGAAAATCTGAAGAGATCTGTTGTCACAACTTTTGCTGCTTTCTATAAGTTTCTGATGTTTGTTACCACAGCAGAGTAGCAGAATAACAGAGTGAGGTCTATTCCACTGCACATACAGATTGAGGTTTCTCTCTATAAGCCAGGTGTAGACAGACACACTCAGTAGTATTTTTCTATCTCTAAACAAAGGGAAAAAACCTAAAAAGATTAAAGCCTTTTTAATAAATACACTGAAACTGAGAAGCTACGAGACTGTCATTTAATACACTTCCCTACACAGGGCCTAGGGGCCCTCCTGTGGATGATCACTAACCTGATAAACAGCTATTATGCAACAACATCTGGTCATGAAGGGCTTTAAGGAAATTTAGATCCAGGTGGTTTAAAAGCAGAGCTGGTCAGAACTAAAGCTAAAAGGTGTGCATAACAGCCAGGGTGCCCTGGTGACCTGCAGGATTGTAGAAACCTCAGTAAAAATCTCTGCCAGCACCATGAACTGTGTTAGAAATTCTTTGGAAGCAGAAGGTGTGTTTTAATTGTACAGCTCTCCTGGGGCTCAAAAAGCCCCCTCCACTCCTGGAATATGAGAACCTTTGCCTGTTTCTATTAGAGCTGAAATACAACTAGAACACTGGAGAAGTACATTAATTGTACAAAAATCTATATGCCTTAGACACTGCCTAGATGAGGGTTATAGATATAAGGACTGAAAGATAGAATGGCACTTTTACTATTACTCATCTTCTCTGGAAGTAATTAATGTTCTCAGTAATTCAGCTGGATTATAAAATTAATTCACAAGTTTTTTTCATTAGTCATAGTTCAATTCATTACAGCAGCTACCACTCTAAACATAACCATTTTCAAGGTTTATTTTGATTCATTTTCTCAGGAGTGACACCCAGGTTACTGAAGACTGAGCTGAGCCAAGAACCACACTGTCAACACTCCATCTTTGTATCACAAAAATTGGCTAGAAGTAAGTGACAATGACCCTCTTGGCTTTTTCATCATGAACTCTGATGCCCGTTCTGTTTAGTTGGGCCAACATAAATTACAGGACACTCACCATCTCAGAATTTGATGTCAGACAAGAAGAAACACTGCTCATGAGCACAATTACTACCGGAGATTCTAGATAGCCCAAAGGAGAGCTGTCTCATCAGAAATTTGCTGAGACACTAAATAGTTGGTTTTAGTGTAAATGATTCTATACTGCCATAATGATGAGATCTAAAACAAGGAACAGGCTTTAATCTCAAAGCACAGCTGCTCAGCAGTAGCTGATGGTCCTGCTCTCCCTCCATAAAAGATACTTTAACTTTAGGACAGGTGGCTTGCAACCTTTCATTTATTTTAGTGCTTGGAAATCAGCATGATCATGTATCAATGCCTAAAACTGCATCTAAATCTTCAATACCGCTTGAAAAGTAATGTAAAAATCACAGCAAGCACAGACAGGAGAATTAATTTTGGGGTTTTATTATAAAAGTAAAATAAAAATAAGCATTTAAAAAGCACGCTTTTTCAAAAAGGAACAGATATAAAAAACTATTTACAAGTAGGAAAATGTCAAACTTGAAAAATTTTTTTAATAAGAGGCACCAAAGTTAAGTTAAAATACATTATTTGAAATATACAAGATTCTTTCAGGATTCTCTTTTTATGCCAAGTTGTCACTGTTGTGATTAAAGTAATGATTTTTTTTGCCAGCTATTTTATAAGCTGTTTGCATGCAACTGTGCTGCAAAAATTATGAAGAGAGCAGCTACATACTGTATCCTCTGATTGCTCGTGTGCTTAACCTCTTTAGTAAGTTTGTATTATGCATTAACAACTTCTTTTTTATCTGTAAAAGAAAATCCTCACAGGCCAGGGAAGCTCAGTCAGTCTTTCACAGCATCCAGACCTGTGTATTGATGCAGCAGTGGAGCCCCGGTTGTTGTAAATGGCTTGTAAATGAACACAATTAAATGTACTTGAGGAAGGAAGCAGTGGCCAGGAGTCACATGCTGCAGTTGCCATTTTTTCGGGTTCAGGTGGGATTCTTCCAGTGCACTTTTGGTTGTGAGTTCCCTTCCCTCTGGCCAGGACGACACTGATGTAATTTGAAATGTCCCATTTGTTCCTGTAACTGCATATTGCTAATTGAAGATCACTAGTCAGCTATGTAATTGCTTTGCCCTGAAGTTTCATGTCCATAGCCCAGGGCCATTTTGCCAAGTGTTAGTGAGGACTTGCTGGTCAGAGAGTCTGAGGAAGTGAAGCTCAGCTTGCGGAAGGAGGTCTCCACACCACTGTCACAGGTACTTTCGAGGTCTTGGAATCTGCTATTACAGAGCTCACCTGAGGGACAGAGAAAAGGAAAACATCATCATTTGTGTGGCTTAAGCAAGGTTGATTTGTGAAAAGCCTAAGGAATACCAACCAACAGGGTTAAACTCTTCTATAGGAAAATAAGTCTACTGTAAGTTATTGTAATAGGAAAAGCTGTACTGAACGTTTCCAGGCAACTAAAGCATGTGATCTTATGTACTGCTGGCAGAGATCAGCTTGCAGTTGGAGTTTGGAGGGGATGAGAAGCCTGGTGCTCTGCTGACACTAATGCCGTCAGTGCACTTGGGTCAGAACTCTGCCCAGCTGTGGTGATCACAGGGCAGAAGGTACTCTGGTTCTCAGAGTCACACTCTGTGCAAGTGTACAACTCCAGGAGGCTTCTAATTCATGTTATTTCAACTTACAGATTTATTTTTGAGACAAACACTTGAAGAGCTTTTATCTAGTAAGTGACCCCAAATAGGAACAAGTCAGTAGCCTCTATCACCTGTGCAGCATCCACAGAAGGAGTGCCTGACTGCAAGAGCTGAAACTGAAGGTACAATGTGGGATCAGTGTGACTAAAACAGTGGTGGTTCCTTAAGAGTTCAGTCTTGTTTTTCTAGACAAACATCTTAAAATAAACTATATGATGCCCTCCATGTTACAGAGGGAGCAGAACCCCTCTTACCCTTCAAGATGAATCTAAATGGGCAATATGTGTACAAGCACGTATTTGGGTGGGTGTGAAGGTTTATTCATGACTGACCAAACACTTTTCTATAGAGAATAAACTGGCACTGTTAGACTGGAATGGAGTGACTGTGGTGTTTCTTTTTTCTTACTAGAAATACCTACAGTGTTTTTACACAGGGTGTAAGTGTCCACATTTGGCTATAGGCAGCACTACCACTGTTTGTACGGGAAATAAAAAATGTTTTTGTTACTAAACCTGGCCTGGCAGTGACTGAACAGCCCTGGTGACAAACTTCTCACAACTCCTCTTTCTCCCTGCCCAAAATCACTGTAGGACCTCCATTGTTGAAGGTGCTCAGAACTCAACTGGACGTAACATGGGCAACCTCATGTTCCACTGGCCATGCTCTGAGCAGGTAGTTGTCCAGCAGGACTGCCTGAGGTCCTGTGTAACCTAAGCCACCCCCAGTTTCTTTGCCTACAGAACACTGGGCCATTTTGGAGTGCTACATATTGTGGAAGGAGAAATGTAATACTGAAGTCTTACTGAGAAGTTTAGGAGCCCAAAACACTTTTTTTAATACCACTACAGGGGTGGGGAGGGGGGAAGTAAAAAAGCTAATAGCACTTGTACACACCTAGGAGATAACTGCCTATATTCCCAGTACATCTAAGACATTACCATTAGGAAATGGCAGGTGTCTGGTTTTAGCAAAGGACAGCAGTACAATGAATACTGTGATGCGGGCATGCTGATTCAAGTGGTTAATATTTCCTCTTTTTCCTATGCCTAGCAGATAACTGTGGTGAGAGCAGCAAAATATTTCTAAAACCAGTAAGCAGGTGAAGCAGTATGTGCAAGAAGGCATGCAATCCTAGCAGTCCTAGATAGAGTGGGGAGGGAAAACTCAAAAAAGTCCTAAATAAATAGAAGTCTTCATATTTTGCTGTCAGTTTTACCTGTCTCTCCATTTGCAAAGGTGAGCGGTGATGATGATGGAAGAGCTTTTGCTGTGCTGTCTTCCCGGGGAGATGGTCTGCGTGAGATGGACAGTGCTTCCTGAATTATTTCTATGGCTTCTGTGTGATCCATCTGTCTCAAAGCAGTGATCAGTTCTTGAACTGTACCACCAGACACCTGAAAGAGCAGACATCACACACTCAGCATCATCCAGGCTGGCTAGAACTGAAGGGCTGTGCTGTCTGACTGCAGGAGAACGAGGTTCTCTATGTGTATCCATATTCTTTATAACCTGTTGCAGCACATTACCTCATAGTTATCCAGCAGAGTCTTCGATGGGGAAGGGCTCAACCTGAAGGCATTATTAAGTATGCCAAGACCCAGTTTTTGTGCTAGGGTGGACCAGTTTTTGGTTGGATCAGGTAATTCCAATAGTTTGTAAAGCTGCATCTTGGAATTCTCATTCAGCTCTCTCAAATGTCCTGGGGAACAGAGAAATATATTAGTTTATTATTTATACAAGACATGCACCAGTTCATTTTTAAGAAGAAACAAAGCCAAACTGAAGGCTGTTTGAGAGTTCAATCCCAGCATTTACAAATGTATTGCTGCAATACTGCAAATGTACTCTTTGTCCTTGAGACATCTTAAGGGAATTGTTCTCATTCTATGACTTGAGGGGGTGGGAGGACACCTCTTCTCTCTCACTAGCTCAGTTATAAGCAGGGCAGTGTCTTCTGCCACTACACTTTCAGTACTCAATTACTAGAGGGATATCAAGTCAAGTTTTTATAGGTGTTACCTTGTGTGAGTAAGTCCTCCAAAACCTCTGCTGACTCGTAGGGTTTGCCATTTAATATGTCATACACCTAAGAGAGCACATTAAAGTCAGTATTTAGGAGAAATCTGGTTAGTGTCTATTAAGTCTCAGCAGTGTTGCATAAAATTCCATCTGTAAATCAGCATTTTTCTCACCTAGACTCAGTGTGACGAAGGATACTGTACAAAACCTGTGCTAAACTTTAGGGAGAAATCTGGAGAAGTTAAATATCCTTTTATTTTAAGCTGTGTCATCTGGCAACTATTTTCACGACACAGAGGAAGTCTTGGCAGTAAATAAACGGCAGTAGCAGAGACAGCAAGGAGCTGCTGCCTGTCTGCAACTAGTCATTGAAAACAAAGCCTGGGTTATATTTTCACCTAAGCTTGGTACTCCCCAGCTCCAGATTATTAGAAATGCTGACTGCTATCCTTTACATTAACACCAAGCCATATGCACAATAATCAGCTTAATCACTGTTTGGGTAGAACACAGGAATGCATTTTCCCACCACACATAGGCTGCAATTCTGAAGAACACTCAGCAAAGAAACCTATTGGAGAATGGGCTGAAACACAAGCTGCCCACCCAGGTAAATTCTTTCCCACACTGAAGACTCTAGTGCAACTACTTCAGGAGCTGCCTGGTCATTTCTGTTCAGCAGCATTAGTCAGTTCAGTGGACCTTTCCTCCAGTGCTGTTTCATCAGGGGAGTTTTATGGCTGAATTAGCTTAATTTTTGATGGCAAATTCATCTAATTAATTGCAATAATTTTGGGTGCAATGAAAGGAGCTGTCTGAGAGAGCTAAACTATCCTTTATAATTAGAAAAAAACCACAAAAAAACCCAGCAAAAAACTAAAAGAGAAAACAGACCACATACCTCAGAGTTGGCTGCCATATCCAGTGGTGTTGTTCCAGGCACAATCCCTTCATCATCATCTTCATCCTCTTTCACATAATCTAAGTCAAACAATGGCTCAAAGTTCTCAATGTGAGGATTTGCACCTGAAAAACAAGTGTGTGTGGAGAAAAGGGGCTTCAAGTTGCTTCTCAATAATATTTAAAATATGCGTTCTATGTACTGAATGACAAATTGGCTAATTTAGCTACTCCAGGTAAATTATATTTTATGTTAAACTAGCAAGTATATCTTTTGTCAGTTATATTTAAATGCTGTCACATTTCTGTACAATGCTACTCTCCATTATAAAGAGGGGAAAAAAATGACAAGGTGATCCTTAGGGCCCAAAGAGTGAGGTCGGGTATCTACTGACTCCCAGTCCCATGTTGCCTTACACAGCCCAGCATGCATGTGATGAAGGGATGGTGTGATGCTGCTTTTTAGAGTGTCAGAGAAAGTTGGGAGTGTTTTTAAAAAGACCAAGCAGGCAGGCCTCAGCAATGAGAGGGTTGGGATTCTGTTTCAAATGAGAAAAATCAGGTTTATGTACAACTGACAAAATATTCTAATAAATACTCCAACCTAATTCTTCCAAAGTGACAGCAGTAGGAGACAGCAATAAGCTCATGCTTTAGTGATGGTATTTTTTTGGCTTTTTATTTCTAAAGCAGTCCCACACTTATCCCAGATACACAAAAAGATCTCTTCTCCACTTCTTCAGCTATAAAAGCTACAAAAGATACTCAAGAAACTTCCCAAAGTCCTCATAAATTTTTTTTTGACCAAGATAATTTGCCTTTCCAGCCATTAGATGGTGCTGAAGAGTGATTAGTACAGCACCTCAGAGCAGGACTTTGAGGAAATTCAGACCTTCTTGCTTTTAGTATCTGATTTCCTCCACCCATTTAAATTTAGACAAGTTCACTGGCACAGTCTTTTCTGCTTGCAGCCTTCTAACTTGAATTGTCACTGTGAAAGAAAAATCTCCAGCAAAGATCTATTTCCATACCTGCTGCTTTGAGAACTGCTGCCAATTTTGTTGAGCCCCTTCCAGCTGCTATGTGAAGAGGAGTTGTCCCATCATATGTAGTGCTGTCCACATCTGCATCACCCTAAGTTTTTGTTGGATGGTAAAAAAGAAAATAAATCTGTACAATGCAGCTGCAGAAGCTTATGTCAGCATAAACACTGCTACTGTGCAAGTAAGCACCATTCCCTGCCTGATTGCATAAAAATTCTAACTGTGGCCTAAAAAGAAGGAATTAGAAAGTAACTACAACTGGCTACATGCATAGGATGGTAGTGTGCTCCAGTGCTAGAGCAGGAGGCACAGGGTATCTCCAAATCGGTCAGGTAGATAAAAGCTACTTTGCATCCTCTGTAAGAGTTCTGCCATCTATTGCCTGTGGCCTTTGGAGTGGGAGTGGTGTGCACAGAATCCTGCCCTCCTGCTGCTCATCAGAACAGCCAGGCTGGTAGCACATCCATAGATGGGCACAGAGGAAAGCTACACAGCCAGCTGGGGTGTGCAGAATGAAGGATACCAGGATCAAGGTGTTAGGATGAGACAAATATTTACAGATTACACAACTACATCTCTCTGCACATCTCTATACATGTTCTACTTCACACAGAAGAAGGGATCACCTTGTTCTTGGTAACTTCAGTGCCTGCCAGCATTATTTCAGTTAAAAAAAAAGAAAAAAAAAAGTTAGGGTCACAAACTCTGAATTCCTCAGCTTGGGCAAAAGCTTCCCCAGCAGTGCTGGACAAAACAGCAACATTACCTGTAACTTTGCCACTATACCAGTTCAAGTAATCTAGTCAATAAACAGGAAGCTCCCCCTTTCTTCTGTCATTCTGAAGCATTCAAGGATTGTCAACAGCCTTTAAATATATAATTGAAAAGACCTGGAAGAAAGAAATTCTGTCCTTACCTCAAGCAAAAGGCAGCCTGCTAAGGGGATGTTCTCTTGTTCAACAGCCAAGTGCAGTGCAGTTCGTCCAGATTTTTGTTCCTGAGCATTGACATTAATTCCAGCAGCAATCAGCTGTTTCAGGCAGGACATGCTATTTGCCATCACCACCATGTGAATTGCACTGAGACCTACACAAAACCCATCCATCATTTGCATTAATATTTGTAAAATTCAGAAATGTCAGAGTAATGAGTTTCAAAGTGAGAAAACTGTAAAATGAGTTACAGTTACTGTAGTTACTTGAGCAGAAGTAATGTATTTTGCCTCCTTACACACTAAATGACGATAGAATCATAGAATTGTTTGGGTTGGAAAGGACCTCAAAGATCATGTAGTTCCACCCCAGTCCTGCTGTGGGCAGGGACACCTTCCACCAGACCAAGCTGCTCAAAGACCCATCCAACCTGGCCTTGAACCTACTTTTAGGAAGGATGCATCCACAACTTCTCTGGGCAATCTGTTCTAGTATCTCATCATCTTCACAGGCACTTCTGGCTTAGATCTAATCTAAACCCACCCTCTGTCAGCTTAAAGCCAGTCTCCATTGTCCTGTCCCTACATGTTCTCATAAAACACCTCTCTCCAGCTTTCCTGTAGGCCCCCTTTAGGTACTGGAAGGTGCTGTAAAGTCTCCTTGGAACCTTTTCTTCTCCAGGCTGAACAGCCCCAGCTATCCCAGCCTGTCTGCAGAGGAGAGGTGTTACAGCACTGTGAGCATCTTCACACCCTCCTCTGCCCCTACTCCAACAAGCTCATGTCCTCCTTATTTACGTCGGGGGCCCTAGACCCTAAGAGAGCACTCCAGGTGGAGACTCAGGATGAAGTTAATAATGTTAATAAATATGTTCTTTGTGCATAAGTTGAAACTTGGAGAGTCAAACCATGCAAGGAAAAAAAAATATCAGACTATATGATGGAACAGAAGGCAGAAACTACAGAGCTCACATAGATCATCTTTTTGCCTTAAGAAAATAGCCTTAAAAAGAAACTCTGCATCTTGGTGCTAAACAAGTAGGTACCCCACACTGGCCCCATCTGCCACTGAACATCTCTTCTAGAAAATGGTTTGGAGAGTAACAGGTATATTTTAGTATCATCCTCCTGTAAAGTCACAGTAACCTGACACCTCAAGAATACCTGCACCAGAAAGATAATAAAAAAGTCTTTTTTAAAAAAACCAACCAACACACTACCAAAAAATCCTCTCTGAAAAACTGAACACAGTTTTTTGAATCCATGATGACAATTTTAGGTCAGACATTTCACAATCTGTTAGAGCAGGAGTACTAAATTGAAATCTCCTGTGCACTGAAAAATGGGAGAACTGTCTCTCTGTGGTTATTTTACAGGCTTTAATTCTGTATGGTCACAAAGTACCAGACATGAAACTCAATACTACTCCAGAAACTATTTCTAAGGGGATTTCATTCACTGGACAGGAGGAAACATTTTCTTCCGGGGGGATTTTTTTAAAAGACCAAGGGTGGCATAAGGAACAAGATGAACACAAGTGTTTGAGGTTCTGTGAGATTGAAGAGAATGTACAGTGACAAAAATTCAAATCCATGCTGTGTCATATGACCATTACCAATCTTCCTGTTCTGTATAACCAGAAAACTGACATGCCTGTGCTTTCTCACCTGTGCCTGTGCATATGCAAAATGGCAAAAGATGTTATTTTCAGGGTCTATCTACCTGTGTAGCAACACAGTGTTGGCAGGAATTGTGTGTTTGTCTAGCAGGAAAGAATAAAATACAGCCGTTATCTTTCCATACCTTCAGCATTGGGGAGGTTGACCATGGGAGATACATTCTCATGCCTGAGGAGTAGACTCAAAATCTTGTCATCTCCTTCAGTAGCAGCTAAATGTAAGACAGAATTGCCGTGGCGATCCAGAAGGCTGACATCTGCTCCAGCCTTCAGCAAGTCTTCCACTACCTTTGCCTGCTTTGTGATTACTGCCAAGTGCAGGGGGGTCTGCAAGTGACAGAAGCCATGAAAAAATAAGCACCAGCTACATCACTTGTACAGAAATCTCTGAAACCCATAAAATCTCCTCGTGTGAGAAGACTGTACACATATGCAAGCTTTTGGTTTGTTGGCTTTGGAGTGGTGTAGCTTCTTTTCCACTGAATACTACAAATAGGGTTTCTACTTACTGGAAATAAAAGCTGCGTTGCCAATGTCAGCAGCTGGACTTTGGGAGGAAGAAAGATGTTGCCTGCTCTATAAACCAGGACACTGACCTAGCTATTTGAGCATTGCAGTGCAAGGGACTCGGGAAATGAGATAATCCTTGTGTCCCCCTGCTTCCACAGCTGCCCCATCACCAAGCTCATGGCACAGTGGGAGCACACATGTTTTCCAGGCCCTACTCAGATCCTTTAGCAATGAACCATGCTTTCATTTTGCTCCTGAATCACAGATTTGCAGCCATGGGCATAGGAGTTCCTTATCTCAAAATGGCTACACAGAAAAGAAGAAAATCCTGCAATTCTGTGCACTTGTCAAACTGCAGAAAAATTGTGCATTTATGCCATGTGTGTTGAACTAGCTGATCCCATTTGCACATTCCCCATTTCTCCGCACCTGCAGCACTGAGCAGTGCTCAGACTGAGAGGTTTTGGGACTTTCCAAAGGTTGGTTGCATATTGCATTCTTGTCAGTTCTGAGCAGCATCACACTGAACATACAGATGCATGTTATTTAAACAGTAAGCATTTTAGTGTGCTCTGGAAAATAGTATTTCCAATACTAAAATAATTTAAAAATTGAGTAAGGTTCCATATCTAGATTATATTGACAGAGGACTTTAAAAATAAAGACTAAATCCAGTTCTGCAGAATAAGCTTGTGTTTGTCAATAGATCTGTCAACACATTTGCAATTAACAACTGCATCTATAAAAGGTGTATGTCAGCTTTCAGAATATCTGTAGAGAAAGAAAATTCTAGCCCAAGCCTACACTCTCTTCTAGCAATGGCTTAAGTTGAAGGTAGGAAGAGATGTAGAGGTTCTGGTAGTCAGGGATTTATTTCCTGTGTAGAGCCCAGCTTTGCTTCCTGTTCCTGTTAAACACAGGGCACAGAATTCAATTCAGAACCTTCTGCTTACTTCCAGCAGCCTCCACATTTCAAACTTTCTTGTAAGAAAATAAAAATGTGAAGGAAAACAAAGAAGTCAGAATAAACCTTCTGGGACAACCTATAGGAATTAAAATTTGCCTTTACTGTTTGCAGCAAAACAAATGACACAAGTGTCAGAGTGCTGCTCAGTGGCATGCACAATCTCTTTAAAAGATTCTTTTCCAGGCAGGTTCCCACAGCATTTTTAGAACTTGAATTACAATGCAAACAGGCCAGACTATATATAGTTGAGGAGGCAGAACTGTGCCTGCCAGTTCTTTTCCTCCTAGGTAAAAGACATGGAGATGGGCTTTTTTCAGTTATTGCAGAAATGAAGAGGAAATCTTGGTGCTCATGTGATGGGCACAAATACAATCTGGGCTGTAGGAAGGGGATCGGTTATTATGGCTTCCACATGTGCCTACAGATAACTGATGACACAGGAACTGACTCATGATCCCAAGTTAAGCAGTGTCAGAAAGGTCAGAGGAGCCAGGAGCTGGCACACTGTAATCCATACCTCTGGTTTAGTAACACAGAAGCCAGATACTGAAGCCATGAACTGATGAATTTACTGGTTTTAGCCTTTTCCACAGTTAACCCATGGAGACACTTCTGTTACCATCAAGGAGAATTATGGACTAAACCAGTGAAAACATGCTCTCTTTCCTCCACAACCTTCCAATATATCCTTCTTTCAAAACTTGTTTGCATCAGTCTGATCTCTTCCCACAAATTGTGGGATTGCACAAGACAGCAAGTTGTGCAGTTTTTTTTTTAACTGGCTATACAATCAGGAACACTTGTACCCCCACAACTGCGCACCTGATAGAGGTCATTTCTCATGTTAATGATGTCATTGTAATTCAAATCGGGCATCACTTCCAGGAGGTTTTTCACCAGATCTCTATGAAGGTGGATAATTGCTAAATGAAGGACACTGAAACAAACAAAAAAACAGATTAACAAATTCACATTGTTTTCAAACTTATTACAAAAATTTCAAGACTTTGCTGTAGATCTGACTGAATTCTGATATAAACACTTAACTACTAAAGATAATGATTCCAACACTAAGTACAAAGACCTCAAATGAATCCCACCACTGGGAAAAAAAACCAGGTCAGAAGGTAACTGTTTAACCCTTCAATCAGAAAAGCAAACTCAGGATGGCTTTTGCTGGCCCTCAGCATTACTTTAGTACTAGGCTAATATACAAAATGTGCAGTACAAAACAATTGTTTCAGAAATCCGCTGATTCTCTGCTGGTTTGCTGTTTTTTCATATTTTGAATTATACAGCAGATAAACACTTCTTACTGTGAAAACCTTCCTGCATAATTTCCACAAGCCTCTCTGGTACCAAAGCAGATTTTCCCTTATGGTTTTCCCCAGATCTGTGGGTTTTTCTTTATTTCATTTTCAAACAGAAACATGAAGAAGGACTCAGGCCCAGTGACTAACAACCACAGGATTTGCAACAGTGGCCAGAGGCATCATGCCACAAAAGCACCTGTTTTGAGACGTGAGTGACTGCATAGCAAGTCACTTTACTTCTGCTGGGTTAATGCAATGGCCCTCCTGTGCTCTTCTCCAAAGGCAGGTCCCTCACCACCAGCGAGCAGCTGGACACAACATGACACCAGGAAAAAGCAGGCTGTGAATCCATCACCCCTGTCCCACAGAGCTCCATTTGCCTTGCTACCCTAGGACCTGAAAATCATGGCCTTTGAAACATACCCTGCCAAGCCCTTCATTGGCAGATGCTGGCCAACTTCTAGACTCATCTTTCAGCAAGTTGCTGCTGACACAAAATATCAGCACAGGACATGTGGTGTGTCTGTTAAAGCACTCCAGAAACACCTGAACAGTCTCACATTTACACTTTTGTCAGAAAAAGAAAAAGGAAGTTCCATGCCATTCAGGGCAAGGAATCATCCTGAAATGAGATGGAGAGCAGTCAAAACCAGAAGATATTTCAAAAAACAGGAAAAGATAATTTACAAACCAAACTCATCCTTAAAGGGCATTTTTTATTGATTCGATCTACTGCTACTGGAAGTATCATGGCACCTTCCCTCCTTCAAATCTTCCGTGCTGTACAAACAGTCCCACCATTATTGGAAAAGTGCTGTTTCTCTGCTCTGATAGATGCTTTTTATTATGCTCTGTATCATGCTGACATTTTATTTCCAAATCTCAGTACAGAAACACATTTGTTCTTCTCCTGCTTTTAGTTCTCATTTCAGCAGCAAGTATTTTAATCTTACCATACCATTATAGGTGATGCTGCTGACTAGACCATGAAAAGTCAGTTCAATTTTGTAAACATTCTTACATGAAAAAATGCATTTAAGCACCACTGTAGAGCCATCAGGTATCAACAGAGCAGTGGTACTGATATAAATACAGTCACAGCCAGTGTTACAGAGTGTCCAATGTAAATGCACACTAATCATAGGTTTCTGGGTTCTGTCTCAAAGCCATAAATTGCTGACTGCAAAGTTTTTTGAAAGGCTTAAGCAAAAACTTTGTAGTTGCCATATAATTTTAACTATTAAAGTGACAACCAGAGCAATTTATTAATTAATTTTGACCTTTTTCTTCTCCCCCAAGAGACCTAGAAGACAATCACCAAAGCTTCACCTTGTCAAAAAGTTATGAAGTAATACAGATGTGTATTTGCTCACAGAATAAATCCATCTCAGGAGAAAGGGAACATGAATTTGAGCCTCAGATACTTGCAGGTACTTCTTGATTCAGCAAGAAAACAACTATTTATTATCATTCTAAAAAGTATTTTAACTTAGTTAAAATGTCCAAATCTGAGAAGCACATTTTTGGTATTTAAATGCAGGGCCTACTTTCTCAATACTCCTCTAACTCCCCCCTTTCTTTTCTTAAAGACAGAAGCTGTACAGTCCATAGTGCTTACAGATTTTTTTGCTAGCTCCCACCTCATTCATATTCCTCCTTATCTCAAAGCAGACAGTAGGTTTCCAGTTGGAAAGCAAAGCTTGTAAAGTAGCTCTCTCTGATTGTGCAATCCTGTGTCTGCAATTTGAGGCCTATTTTCACTGAAAATTGAGTGAAAATGTAACATTTCTCAGAGTAATTGAACAGTGGGATACAGGTCTCGGTCACTTGAAATTTTCCTTCTAGACAGACACCTTGAGGCTTATCTGGCTTCTACTGTTCAAAACACTAAAATTTAAGGAAATGTAGGTGATTGCACAGGGCCTTCCAGCTAAAAAGTGAGGATGTGATAGTTTCACTTGGTTATGCAAGAGATTATCTTTGTATTTGTTCAGAACCCTTCTGCTGAATTTAGTTTTAAATAACTACTGATCATTAGTTCCTCATAGTACTTTACTCCGAGTTCCACAGAATCTGCATGGCTGTAACAAAATGGATTTCCACTCCAGGTCACATCATGGAAAGACTGATATGCAAATATTAGCAGCCAAGTCTGCCACAAGAATCTGTGCAATCCCTTGGAAGAAAACCAACAGAACAGTACAGATGTAAACAAGAGCAAAATAATGTCCTCTGGAAAGAACTCTGTGTCAGTGGAAGAAATGCAGTATGGACCCTCCAGCTATTGTTTCTACATCTCCTGAAGCACCTGTATTTCTACATCTACTTGAAGCATCCTATGAAGACTTAAGGATTTGCATGGAATAAAAACCAGGGCACTCTTCTTCAGCATCAAGCTGAGGGTCCCCATACACTGTGTATCATGATGCAAGCACAGCAATTCACACTCAGTCAAGATTTTAAGTAAAAAAGGGCAAAGAAACTCAAACTCACAACCTGCTCAACATACCCTCAATGACCAGATTATTTTCTGACAGGTACTGGATCAATGAAGTTTATAGTGTACATGACTTCTTCGCAAATGAAAAAGTGTCTAAATGACAGCTGTACCTCTCCCAAACTGCAGAAAGGAGAAGTGGCACCTTCAGTGACTGGCACCTATGAGGGACAGAACAAATTGACTACACCGTTCTGCCCTCAAACCAATTGGTTTCAACCCAGCAAGTGCAGTGTGGTCAACTCACTTGTCCCCATTATCATCCTGGACAGCTGTGAGATGGCGCTGAGCTGCCAACAGCATCTTCACGTCTCCAGTTACGGCATAATCGAAGAGAGCGTTGCAGTGGCGCCTGGCAAGCTGCATGGCCTTCTCCAGGAACAGAGCATCTGCAACACAAAGTTCCCTCTTCATCAGCTCACTTGTTTTCCTTGGAACACCACCTACTTTTGAGAAGCACTTGTGCTGTCACAGAAATGCAAAGTGCAGACCACCAAGTATTGTTCACTGCTTCACTGAGGTGGTTGTTAATTTCTTCTGAGAGGTAAGGACAGAGGGACTAGGTGCATGCTGAGCATTCAGGCAGCAGGAACCCTGAGAACAGTCAAATCTAGAAGCTCCCTCTGGTTTGACTGGCACTGAATTAACAGCACTGACGTGCAGTTGTGTGTAGTGAGACAAAATGGAGCAGAACTTGGATCTGGAACTTGCAGGTCTGAGTAGTTTTGCCTTGAGGAAGCTGAGGCACGGAAAGCCTAGGTGACCCATCAGATATTGCAGAGAAGCTCAGAGAAAAGCTGTGAAATAAATGCAGTGCTTTGCACTCCACCAATTCAAATCATGCCTAGCCTAAGCAGTCTAGCCTGCTTTAAAGCACAGAGAGTCTGTTCTTCTGTTTAAAACACTGCACTTTTTACAATGCTTAGTATTTGTATCCTGATTTTAGAATTATAAAATGGACAGGCATTGAGATTTCAAAAAGCAGAAGTTGTCACGGTGGGGTGGCAAAAGGGAGAAACGGGAGAAAAGAAACTCATTTGCGGAAAAAAGTAACTTTAGCTGCTCTGTCAATACTTTTGTGGTTCTGTATCAGCAAGAAAATAGTGAAAATGAAACAGATGAAACTACAGCGTCATTCTGTGAAGCAGTATCATCTGAAACCAGCCTGTATTTTAAAGTTTTGTGTTTCTGTAAAACCTTGTAAGGTTGGGAATTACAAAGTACAAACAAGTACAACAGACTGTGTCATTTAAAGCACACATGGTGAGACAATAGCCAGGATTTCCAGCTACACAAAACCAGGCATTTAGACCAGGTCAGAAACATGTCCCTGATGAATACATCACTGCTGTAAGGCAAAGACTTACTCAGCTATCCATGAAGTTTATTGTTCTGGCAAGTACATCCCTGTGGCTGCTATACTATATGCCTGGGCTGATGGATTTATACACCAAATGTGTTATATTCAGGATACATATTCAGATTAAAGGAAGTTAGGCAATTCAGTCTTGTCTTGTTATACACATTTCCAAAGATCAAAGAACTGGATGTTGAAACTCCCTGGTTTTCCATATCAAACACACAGGAAAGATATATCCTTCAAAATATTATATGTATCTTTTAGTCTAACAACCAAAGGATCTAGCCTGAACTAGCTATTTTATGGAGCCTGTTCTTCTGCACCAATTCTTTGTATAATCTGGAGCTAGAAATTGCCTCCTTTCATGCCATGACAATAGATTTAAAAAGAAAAAAAAAAAGGTCAGCTTCCTGCCTACAATATTAATTGCTTAGAAAACAGGTAAACAATTCAGACCCCCTTCTTCATGACAGCTAAATGGACATCGTTATTTCTACATATCAGGACAAGGTTTTATTTTCTGAACCAGTCATGGGATTTATCACAACTGAAACTACAAAGAGCAGGCTGCTTCAGCACCATCCATTCTCAGACCACAAGAAACTACACCTTGGAGGTGTTTACAGCTACAAACCATCTCCTGTGCCACTTTGGATTCTCAAGCCACAAGTTTCTACTGCTGTTAATAGCAAGTGTCAGACAGGGCTGACACTCAAGGTAATGTGCTGTCTCCCTGGTCCAGGGAATACAAAAGTGGTCTAAACCATATTGCATTTGGTAAAAATCAGAACCAAGACATTCCTTCGTGCTCAATTCCTACCCATTACCATGTCTCTCTAGTCCAACTACTGTTTTTCTATTTTATGCTAAGCATGATTACTCAAATCCTTTAAAAAAGTGTCCATCAACTGTTTAAAAAAAATCCAGGAAATGCACACCTTGCTGTCTGGGAAAGGGTGATTTGTAGTCTTTATATATTTTAGAACTCTGCTGCTAAACCAGTTCTGTTGACTACCCTTGCCTACCTCCTCCTTTCATTTTGTTCCCTGAAATAAAAAGACAAAACCCCTTACAACAGTATTAAAGGTAAGATAAAAAAGCAGTTCTTTATTCAAAGCTTCCAGGTGTGTCCATAATAATGGGCTGTGGGCACACCCAGTAACAGATTTCTACAGTTTTTGTTAAGTTTAACAAATTATCCTATCTAACAAACATTGCCCAATTAGGAGAGCTGTTGGTTAGGTAATTTTTCCCCCAGGTACTGTCCCACTGAAGCTGATCCAGGGCTTCTTTGCTCCACTTCCTGTTATGCCTTTTAATATTCTAATTGGAAAACAAAATGTTCTTCCTGTAGGTCCTCTACTTGAAAATAAGACTAAACACTACTTCAGGAGGGTGTTAGAAGGTTAGCTTGTTACTCTAAAATCTAAGAGGAAGGGTAGGAAAAATACCAGGAACTGTATAGCCACATATTAATGGTCTACAAAGCTACAAATATATGAAAAATACATAAAAAGCAAAAATTTTTAGGCACTAGTTTGATGTGTAACACTTTGCTACTGCAGTTACTTTACTGTGTATTGGCAAAATGTAAACAGGTCCCTTAACATTTGAAATTCAAACCAATAATGGCTACTTTGCACGCAGTTCAACAGTATTGCAGGGAAGACCTACTGCAAGTCACTAACATCTGTTAACTCATCCACTAAAGTCTCTCAAGTATCAAAAGCCAAGTCAACTGCTGAGTTATATTCCCTCTGCCTTCACTGCTTGCAGCTTCCATCCTCACACAAGTTTATTCAAAGGCAGTATACATGCCCAGCAGGCAAAGCTTTCTCATCTCCTTGCATGACAAGCAGAAGCTCAAGTGTCCAGTGGCAGTAGAAAGGTGCAAAGTTATCTACAGAACTAGGTATAGGGACAGTCCTTAGATCTTGGGGAATTTTCATGTTCTGAAAACAGCAAGCAGACATTTTGGAGTTTCCAAACCTTTAATGCTTGCTCTGCAGTACTGCAGTTTGATTTACCCTAAATACATTTATTGCTCACTTACCCCGCCACCTGCAGTCTGCTTTGCTTGCTTCTGTTTTACAGGAAAAAACAGAATCCTCCTTTTTCTCATTAACAGCAGACGTTCTGCACTCAGTCCTCTCCATGGCTTCCGCCTTCATGTCACATTTCATGTCCCATTGGTCATTTTGTTTATCACAGCTCTTTCTGGCTTGTTCATTTGTGCAATTTGATAGACCTTCTAACAAAAAGCAGAATCATTAATGTTCAGTACTGTTGCTTTTTATAATACAAATGATAAAACTCAACTAGACAAAACCAAACCCTGAAAAGTTAATATAAAAATTTACTTCAATGTAAAACTTAGCACTAAACTCACAAATCATAATATTCCACATGCCAACACACATGGACAGACACAGTGATGTGACTTGCTCTAAAGTGTTGCTAAGTCTTTGACAGCCTCTGCTTTAGAAAAAAACTTTTATATATTACAACAGATTTGCCTCTCTTTTCATGGTACAAGAATGTAAGTCTAAAGTACTCACACAAAATCTAGTGGAATTACTCAGACACATTTTTTTTTCCTAACAGTAAATTCATCCCCAAGACTCAGAAAGCATCTATGGAGTAATCAACATGTTACATCTGAAATTACCTTCCTATTTTAGGAAGACAAGAGCGTCCTTATTATTAACTTAATCTTTTCCATTGATCTCTCTGGGCTACAGGATAGTACTAGACTGTGGCAACAAAGGAGGATACATTTTCTGTGGGCTAGTCCTTGGGTCATCTGTAATCAGCACATTCAAGCAAGCAAGAGGGCTGGTGGAGGGGTTTTAGTCACTGCTGCTCAGGACTGCACAGTAAAAAGGAACTACACTTGGAGAGGAAAAAAGAGAAGCAGGGCAGTATAGGCTACACAAACTCCTCTGCTGCCAGAGGTTTGAGAAGAGGCCCTCTCCAGCACGCTTAGCTACACCTGCCTGACACTTTGGCTCATACTGTAGAAGAAAATACAGGTCAAACTCAATTCAACTGTTGGAAGAAAGACATTTATGCTGTTACCATGTTTCATGCCAGCACTGGACTTTGTTGTGCCAGGGAAATGCATCCCTCCAAAAGCAGAGTATCCATATGAAGGAAAACTGAACCCTAAAGAAAGGAGAAAGATTAAGAATCAATAGTATTACATCCTAAAACAATGAGAACACCATCAAAAACATGAACCTAAAGAACTGAGATTTTGTTTTCTGCACACCTTCTGCTTTATTTCATCCCATTAATTTTCCAGGCTAAAGGTGAGCTCTCCCCTACCCCTTCAAAAATCCAAAGAAATTCTAAGTGGTTGGATAGTGACACTCTCTATCCCAACATCCATAACACCACACAAATGTAGCATCCCTATGTCTTTCCTCTAAAACTCAACTGAAACATCACAAGCTGCCTCTGTGCTTTTGAATCTTTGTGATTACAACACATTAGTATTCTGGTGTTATGCTATACATGCTGCCAGCCATACATGAAGCAATTTAAAAGCTGCTGCTCTATTCCCTGCTCTAAAAAAAGGGTTGTGGTTCAGGTGACATTTGCTGACCTACAGGTTTTTCTGCTGCAAGAACCAAAGCAATGCTCTCATGATCCTGCATATCAGATATATTCTGATTTCAGATAAGGCACAGTAGAAAATTTACTAAAGAATATCTCCAATTTTTTAACAGTACTTTGCACTAACAGGGTTAATTTGCCAAATTCCACTCGTGGTCCAAGAAACAATTCAGAACCTGTTTAATTTTAGACACCCAAAATGACAGCTAACTGAGCTGTCTCATGAATGTCAGTGCCTCCAAGGCTCTAGGACACAACAAAGCTTCCAAAGTGGGAAGGCAAACGGGATGATGAAGTGTTTAGAATAAGGAGATTCTTGACTGAATTGAGTAACAGTAGGATAAAGGCAACAGAGTCAGATCTCAAATGCCTAGGAGACAAAATCCTCTTTACATTTTAAAAGTCAGCATAAACATCTGTGCTGCTCTCAAAATAGAGCCCTTTTCCCTCTTTGCCCAAAACTGCTGCCTTACCAGAGCCAGCACTGCCACCTGCCCCTCCATACATGCCACCACCTCCGGTGCCACTGCCTCCGCCATAGCCATCAGAGAAGTTTGGCATGAGCTTCTGTCGTTTCCTTTGCACTTCTTCTTTATCTGGGATAGAAGGAACAGAGAGAATAGGGAGTCAGTCCTGCTGGTGGCAGGCACACAGGGTGTGCATACAGAAAGCATCACTACAGTTACTGGTTTATAAAGGAGGATGCGGAGTGTGATAGAAGAGTCAACTCTCCTCAAGCTGCAAATAGCAGAAAATCTTTGTATGTACTGGGGCAGAGAGAATTCCTCTGAGAACAAGCCAGTGCCACCTCCTCAGTCAGACCAGCAGCATTGCTTGAGCCTGCTTGGTCTCTTCAGCCATGTCACTGCCTTGTGCTCCAACTCAGGGGACACATGCAGATATGTCTTGGGGTCTCAGAGCTTTCTTCAAAAGTGTCTCGTGTACTTAAAGCTCCGGAGATCAGTGGTCCCAAAATTCTTCTATGTCTAAGCCAAGTCATGAATCAGCACAAGTGATCCAAACCCCAAAATGGTTGAAGAAAATTTGCTTTTGGGAAATATAAGCACAGGCTCTTCTCTCAAGCAAATCAACTTCAGAAATTGAGCCTTATCAGAGGATCACAAGGCACTTTTGAGTTTCAACAGTGCAGAGTACCTGCAGTGCCCTTTCAAGTTTTGTTTAAGGGATGGCAAGAAATGGTGAAAATTATTTACTTAAAATACCAGCCAGTAACAGCCACTAGAACAAAGAGAACTTTTTTTCAGACAGGGACATATTGCTGTCATACCATGCTAAGTAGCAGGAAAAAAATAGCCTAAACTTATTTAATAGTATAAGTACAAAATAAGACTTAGTACCCCTGGAAAACAAAACACAAACATTTAGAAAGGACTATCCCAATGATTGGGGGAAGTGAAAATGTAATGACAAGAGCTATAAAAATAGGGATACAAACATTACATGGGTTAAAATCCAGTAGAACTGTTGAGAAAAGAATGAAATATCATTTGCTTATTAAACCATCTAGTAGTTTTCAACAGCCATACAACAAAAACAAATTTCATGCACAGGCACATCAGTCAGTGCATCAGATGAGGCAGCTTAATACATGAGACAGCACACTGACAAAGCCACGTGCATTGTTTCCAGGTACACATGATGTTTAAGTATGTATGCATGCACACATCAGGCATACTCACACTGACGAGGAGAGAAAACCCTAGAGAGCAATCTAGTCAGAGAAACACAAAAAATCCACATACACGGGTCTGAGTTAGTGGGAACATTTGCAACAAGGGAAAAATATAGTTCCTAAATGGTAATTTCATTATAAGGTTGTATAGGGGATCTGAAAATGCACATAATGTTGAATTAATTTTACTCAATTAAGAGGCACATAAAAGAGGTTTGCTTCAAATCTGGTAACTTCACTCTGAACACTTCACTTCCCTTAACAATTGTGCAAGAGGTTCCTGAAATCATTACCAAGAAGAAACCCTCTGGCAACTCTGGAAGCTTTGTCAATTAATGCTTTGTGCTGTTTTATTCTAATAGTTGTGAAGTAGACTCACTTGACCACCACCACTCCCTCCTCAACTGTCCTGAGTCTCCCACCACTAATGCACATTTATTTTAGAGATTTTGACAGGGAATTGATTTCAACACAGCCCTACCTTAGGCACAGAAAACATTCAAGGTTAGAATTCAGTAGTGTAACCTGCAGGCAGGTAAATTGCTAAGCAGAAACATAATCTTAATACAATGAAACACCAATTATGACTTGGCCCTCAAGGCATTTCCATATCATCAACATGATTGGTATTTAAAACCACAACTGCCAATGTCATTCCCATCAAACATTTCAAATAAAGACTTCAAAGGGCACAGATCTACTGATTAAACTCCTTTCCAGCAATAATTTAGAAAGCAGGTCCAATACTGACTCTTCTGCTAAGCAACTAGAATTTTAAACAAGAGATTGAAACAGCACTTTACCTGCTCACACAAGAAATGTCTTGGGCTTACTAAACTAGTACAGCCAATTGGAAAATACAGAAACATCAGTGACATTGGCATGATGGTAAAAGGGGAGAACTGCAAAATATGTGCCTTTCCACCAGGCACCAAACAGGTTGTGGTTTAGGGTTTCATCTGAAAGTACTGACAGTAAAATCTCTTCCGGTATTATCTGTCAGAAACTCAGAGGAAAAGTGCCATCTACTGTATGGACAGGCATGTGTGAATATAGGGAATCTGCAAGGAACAAGCCCCTCTCGGAAAATACGCATGGATTTATTGCTTACCAGTCCTACAACACCACTAACAAAACCCATTATAAACTTACCACGCTGCAAATTGACTCTGCCCAAAACAAGGAGGCAAATATATTTTCTAAAAATAACAGCTAAACCAAAAAATTCCTCATTAAACCACTTCTATCTTATTAAAAACATTTCGAGAGACCCTACAGTTTCCATTCCCAATCTGTAGAACAGGCTTAATGAGTTACCTTTGATTTCTGGATAGTAGAGAAAAGGCTTTGGTTCGCTTGTTTCTAGATCAGATTTCCTACGCAGTTGTACAAACACAGATGCTGGCTTTGTGATATTGACATCTCGGTATTTGGGTGTTTTGAACACAATAGCAAACTGTGAAGGAAACAAAGACAAACATATCTGTCACAGAGCATGACTTTTGACAACTTGGCTTTTACATGTGCACTGTTTTGAAGGCATTGGTTTAGGGCTCGGGAGGCAAAAGTTCAGAGCAAAGGGCTATTACAACAATAAACTTTCATTTTAGCTTTCAGTTTCACTTCTGAGGTTGACTCCTAAAGCCTTTTGGGAAAGACAGAACTGCCATGCTAAGTGTTACCACACCCCGTATGTCAGTACTGCACTGTTAGTCCCCTCATCCTTTAGCATCTCTTCTGTGGCTTTCTCAGTGAGCTCTCAGAGCTTTTATGTGGCCTATCCCATTTTACAGAGGGTGCATGTTAAACCAATGGGGCTTTCTCCTTATTTCCTTGAACTGTATTCCTAGTCATCTAACAGATGTCATTAAAGAACTGTTATGTTTTTATTATTATTAAGAAGCAAACAAAGAGGAGGTCAGTACAGGATACAGATGCTTTTACATAATTTACAAACTATAATATAATCCTAGCTTACAGAGATAGGAGAATCATTAACAAAGGACAAATGCTCTGTTACTTACCTGTCTATGTACATCCGTAGGAGAAAAATCTCCAAAGCCTTCCCACATACCGCCATTCTCATCCTCTTCATAGAAACGTATTTGAATATCATCTGCAAAGAATGAAAGTAACACTCTGGGATGTTTGTGCATTTGTTTAACCTTTGGCTGTGGTTATTTCAGGTATAAACATGGTTACTTTTTGGCTGGATGAAAATACTACAAAATACATCAATTACCTTTATCTGTTTTATGAAAACAGCAGAAGTAACCCATTTTCAACATCAACTCTGCATCAGCCTAATCTTAATGACTTCACTGAAGTTGCTATTTACTGAGCTGTAAAAAGAGAACTAGGTTCACATCATCTTCCTATTCTAGGGTTATAAAACATTCCAGAGGAGCCTTATTTGGAACAAACATGTAAGGAGGGGAGAACTTGAAGTGTGAAATGTAGAAACCACCCTCTCTCCTCCAACAGTTTCAGTTCAAAAAACTGTAGCAAAACCTGAAGTGCCACAGTTCAAGTTCCGCTTGCTGCTGGCAGAGTGCCACGGTGGAGCTGCAGCTCAGAGATGTGGGGAAGTGTGAGCCAGCAGCGTGGCAGCAGGGATCCTTCACCCTCCAAACAGCACAGGCCAGAAACATGGCATTTGGCTTCTGCTGCTCTGAACAAATTTTCTTTCATTCTCTTTCTATTTATTTATTTATATTTTCAGGAAAAGCATCTCACTGGTAAATTCCTTCCACAGCACTCCCATGAGAAAAAGCTAGAAAAAGCCTGTTGTCTCTTAGGGTGACTGATGCAGGACAGGCTTCTGTAGCAGACAGACTGCTTCCCCTGGTGCCCCACCTGCTAGTCTCAAGACTGTGAACCACCACTTCAGTCCTGCTGTCCTGCATGCTCAAGTTCCTTCAGACAGGAGGTTTCTGAAGGCAGTGAGGTCAGGGGAAACCCCAGTCTGGCTGAGGGGAAACCCCACCTCAGGGCTTCCACTGAGTCAGACATTTATTTATTTATTTTGTGCCTAAGAGTTATGTTTTATCTCAGTCCTCTTGATGGCAGAGAGTAGATGCACTATTAAAGGAAAATAGGTCTTTCAAAGTCCCTAAAAGCCCCCAAAGCTTTCTCTCTTCCCAGTGGTAGAAGAGCATTTAGAAGAAAGAGAGATGGAAAAGAACAGCCTGCACCAACAGAAAATGTCACAGTGGTTTTAACAAGATGAGGAGGGACTGCTCCAAATAGATGAGAACAGGGCACCCACTCTACCATGTAATCTACACTAGGGTGCCCCAAGTACTACCTGTAGCCAAAAAATACGAAGTATCTCCCTCACTCCCATCTTTTTTCCTTAGCCCAAATATAACAAACCACATTTAACCATTATCTTCCAATAAAAAACCAAAGTATCCTAATCCATACTGCTGAATTCTCACACGTTCAAAGCCATGAGCAGAGACTGAAAATGAACCTGTGAGATGTATCTGTTTACACTGAGTAACCTCTACCATAGCATATACATAAAAATAAAGTTATTAGCAGCAGTGCTGAACACATTAAGCTCCCATCCATGGTTAATAGAGAATACTCACACTTGCTCTTCACAATCAGGAACTTAATAATAAATCAAAAACTTCAGAATAATTCAGAGCAGGCATTACTTAATGGAGTCAAACATCACCCTGTAAGCACCACCCCCCAAAATTCCAGAACACGTACAACTTGAGAAGAACAAAGATGATCACATGGTCCCTGTGGAGGCACAAGAAGCTGAATTTGCTTTGCAATAGAGTATTTGGATTTATTAAATCTCTGGACTGCTGCCTTGACTTCCAGAAAGGCTGAGTATCTACAAATCCTGCTGCACTATCAGAGTGGGACAACACTAAAGACAGCACGGAAGGCTTTATGTGTACTCCAGATCAACACTCTGGTGTTCCTTACAATACTCATTACTCTTACCTTTCTGAACTTTGTCACAGAGCAGGTAAATCTCTTCCCCTCCTGTCACACACCCTGCTGTTCTGTCCATTCTTACAATTTTTAGGTTGGAGGCATTGGGAGCTTCTATTGAAAGGGAAGATGAAAAAAAATTGCTTAGACAGTAAACCAGATTTAGATGTCAAAAAACACAACCAAGCACAACACACAGAAATGCAATAGAAAGACAAGCTTCCAATACAACCTACCTGAATTTGTCTGGTTTTTTAAACATGAATAAATCAAGGACTTTTCATACGAAAGACAATTTCCTATCTTCTAAGCTTTGACTGAACTGTGAACTACAAAATAAGGTCCCAGCTACTGCAGCACAATTACTGCATTAGCAAGGTATCCCAGCAGTGAACTGCACCCAGCACCCTGCACTAGTACTCGTTTTATGACAACAGGGCTGTACAAGAGAATGTCAATTTTTCCTCCCTGCTTTCTGACAGAGTGACACTTTTGAGAGCCGTTTCCTGTTTCCCCCTATCTACAGTGCTTTGCTTTACACTGTGGCTTACTTGAAAGCATGCCAGTTTTTGGCCAGTGTACTGGACAGTGATAAAAAAGCCCACTTCCACAGATCTCCATCAACAGACAACTACTGGTCCTCAAGACAGAACTATCATCTGATAAGTGAAAGTAGCTGTTATAGGCAAGTTATGCTACCACAAGTTATGTATGTTCTGCGAAGGCTTAAATGGTGCCAATGAAGTATTCAAAAAAACTCCCAAACAAAACTCAAGAAAAATCTTCTGAAATCAGCAATTAAGAACTCACCTTGGGAGATCAGAAACTAGTAACTGACATCTGTGTAGCAACTTACAACAGCAGAATCATGCATACAAAATGTCACCTTTGTTTGTCTCCATAGTTTAGGACAGAATTTTTGACCTAAATATATTTCCCAATTAACAGCAAGGCACAGACTATAGTAGAACAGTTGCATTTAGAACCTTTTGATCTAGACTTTGTCTTTAAAAAGGAACAATATAGACATGACTGATGCACAAACGAAAAAAAAAAGGTACTTTTCCTGAGTCATTACAGAATGACTATCAAGAACATGGGAATCCACAACCTCAGGAAGGAAAATTCAGGCAGCAGAAAGGGTTCAAGTAAGATGAGTCAGTATAATTTAACAGCATAGGGGAAAACATGAAGTGAAAAAAATTCTCTTAGAAAAAAGACAAATAAAGGAATGGTCTAAAAAATACTGACAGATCTAAAGGAAATGGTTGCATTATCTTTTAAAATATGGACAAGCAGATGGTCTGCAAAACTGAAAGGTGTCAAATTCTCAACAAAGAAGCAAATTTTTTTCCTCACATCTCATGTAACAACACTTTGTCACAGACAGCAACTGAAAACTCTGCAAAATTCAAGCCCTTCTTATGGATATAACAAGAACTTACAAAATACTCATAATAAAAGTGGCAGGATTAAACATGCTAACAGCAAAATAAAATCTTCCTCTACCGCTTACATTGTCATCTATTAAAACCAGAATCATACTGTATGTACACTGACAGACATGGGGCTGATTATCCATGGGCTATTTACTTGTTTTTCATCAAATACAGGGCTAGATGAGTCTACGTACAGCAATATCTACCTGTCATTTCTGTGTGTACAAAAGTCTGCTCCTAATTTAAAAAGTAATTAAATACTTACTGCTGTCATATATTGCATCCGATATTACGGGATCGAGTCTCCGTGTGAAGCTGCCGTTGCTGTCGGGAAGGAAGGCTGTGAACATGAGCCGCACCACGCTGAGATCCATGTCCTTGGTCTGCTGTATGGCTGCCTGGCGGATGATTTCTCTTTCCCGTTCTGGAATTGACAGACAGAGGAATTAACACAGAGGGTAGTGCATCCTTAACAAAACAGAGAGAACACACAAACATCCAAAGGCATGGATAGGGAGGAAATGTCGTCTTTTACATGGAGCATCCATTGGGTTTTCCCTTTCTAGGCAGAGTGGAACAACTATTCAAATTATACTGTGTTCATCTTGCAGTTTGTGCATCAGATCTTATTTAAGTTATATAATTAAAAGACAGAAAATTACTATTTTCTGCTCTCAATTTATAAAGGTTGTGAAAAAGATGAAAGCCACCCCTAAGGACACCAGGATACCGGATGTTAAGAGCAATGAAATGACAGCTGGACCCGTTATGCAGAACCTGAAAGCAATGCAGACCACAGGTTTTACAGTGATATGGGTGAGATACAGCTGAATGAAACAGTGACCTCAAAAGGAGGTCTAAATTAATTAAGGATATCATGTCTTGCTGCAATAATGCAAAATTACTCTATTTAAAAGCTTAATGTGCTTTTAAACAGCATAAGAACAATGGAATACAGGTGCAGAGGTTGGTACATGCAGCTGTGGAAGGAAGTTTCTCCATTCTCAAGTATGCATTGACAGCAGAGTCCTTTCAGATTCCCTAAAACATGGCAACAGTGCACTACCTCTTAAAAGCACATAGACATTGGTTGTTGCCCTACACAAGGTTTTTTTCTGGCTATGAATCAATGCTTTCAGAGGCCCAACCTGTTTTTAATAAAATACCAATTAGAACCAGGTCATCGCTTTCACATACCAGTTAGCTGCCTGTCTTCACATCCTTCAGCCTGCAGATAGCTGAGTTCTGGATGCACCAGGAGTCCTGGGTTGTATCCCTTCTTGCAAGCATCTATCATGCGTGTTTCCAGAGTTTCAAACACCTTCTTCTTTGTGACATGAAGTATTCCAAGATTTGCAAACCTGCCAAATTTTGATTGGGGGAACGCTTTAGGAGAGACCTGCAGCAGGCAGCCTTTCTCTTACCAGGCAGAGCTCCACAACACAAGCCTACAGAAAGACTCTACAGGCTCACTTAGGCCCTATTAGTGTTTGAAGGAGAATTTTCCATCAAGAAAAATTCAGTCAAGATCACAAAACGTATAAAATGTGCACCATCATATGGGTGCACTTTCTTATGGCATAAGTAGTAATCTGTCAGGTTTCAGATTTCCACTGGGAAAGCATCTTACAAAATGTTGGAAAATCTGGTAGTCACACTTTATTTGCTGTGTCTTGGCAATGACATTGATATGTCATTCTGTGTGTCTGTTAAACAGAGCAACTGCTCAGAGTATGCTCCATCTGTTCAAAATGGTTTGGAGAGCAAGCTAAGAGGCTGAAAACAGTGCAGTATTTTATAAATAAAATGTTTTAAGGAAGGCTCTGGTCATTCTGCAAGACACTTTGGGTATCTATTTGAATGAAAATTTCCAAAGAAAAGGTGCATTTTTGTAAAAATCTCCTGACATACTGAAAAATCAATTAGATTTGGAAGTATGAAAACAAGACAAGAACTCAATTTTCATGTGGGTCAAGTGAGGACAGGAAAGCTGGTTCTAAACATCTGATGAAAAACAAGACAGGTTAGAAAATGAGCCAAACTTTTCAAGATGAAAAGGAGCATTTGAAATAAAGCTATTTAAATTGTGAGCGGTAAAGTCAGTGCACTGGGCTTGGACATCAAAAGTTACAGTTTAAAAGAATCTCTCTCTCCCAACCTTCTCAGCTTTTTAAACTTCATCATCTTCACCAACAAAGACATTCTTGAGATCACAGAACTAAAACTCACAGCCAGCATGAAACCTGATCTAAGCCTCAAAACACAGTTGGGAGCTTCAGCTCCATTCACCGATATAAACAATTATTCCTTCAAATTAAACAAGAACAGGCCAGCTACAATTTCACTACAGCCTTTCTGCTTTAAACTTTGAAAGTTTGACTTATGCAGTATTTTCATGTTTATACTTGCCCTGCATTAATTTCAAATTTACTAATCCTATTTCCTTAATGCTTTCCATTACATTTCTATTGACAGGTTTCAATAAAAGTAAAATATTGATCAAAGAGGTAGCAAAATGGTAACACTAATTTTAGTCCCTTCTCTGATCAAAACTCCTTGCATTTTAAAGAATGGACTTACAACACAAATTTAGACTGCACACCAAGAGATTAAAACTATACAAATTCTAAGTAAAAATTAGTTACTTAAATTTATTTAGCTTGCTTGGGGAAAAATTCTACAAAGGTGAACAAAAACCCCATTAAATTTTCTATTTACGATACAAATAAAAACAGAGATCAGGATGCAGAGATGAGTGCTCCACAGAGCTGCCTCTTAGGAGTTTTTCTGTACTGCTTTTTATGGTCTTGATGCTTTCCCCACAGCTCAGTTTTCCAGAGGAGTTCCCAGACTTACCCTACAACCATGTCCTTGGGTCCTGCAATAACCGTGCACACTCCGTCTTCGCAGAATTTACCCACCAAGCTGTGAGCGTGCAAGTGGACGTATTTCCCATTAGTCACTAACTGGACAATCACTTTTGCAGGTCCAACATAATTGCAGATCTGTAAAGAAATATGTTAAAAATGTGGGATAGTTTGCTTACTGTTTTTTAAACATGGAACAAGTAATGATTCCAGGTGAGTATTTTCTGTCAGTTAAGTACAATCAAGTTTACATGGGAGAAATGTATATGCATTTCTTAATGAAATACAAATGGCAAACTAACTGTATCAGATCACCACGTTCTTTTGCAATTAAACTTGACATGCAAATGACAGAAGCACTGACCAAAAAATCTAAAGGCAAGCCTCACCTGTTTCTTAAAACATGAATCTCACTTTTACATTCTGACCATTTAGTCCACACTGCTCTCCTTAAGTTTCAATCAGTAAACTGAATTCACAATAAATATTGTTACCCATTAAGAAGCATATAGAAAATTAAACTCAAAATACTGCATTGTTTAGCCCAATTCAGAAAGACTTTAAAAATTACTTTTAAACATTATGATTGTTCTAAAACATTTTGGCCACATTACAATGACTCCTCAGGTAGAGATTTTACAGTGAATAAATTCTAAATTAATAGGCATTTTGTTAGTTCAATGGACTTCATCAACACTCAGTCCAGTAAATATCTCCCTTAACTGTACACAAAGATATGTAATGAAGTCACATCTAGGATTTTGCTGGACTTGAACTATGATAAATGATATGGTTTCTTTCATATACTCAATTCTCAAAGCCTACAAACCTTTTTTTACCCCTTGCCACAGTTTCTAATCACCATACATTTTTAACAGCCTTTAATAAATATCAATGCCTCAAAAACACATCTAAAATTACTAACAACATACCATACTGGTAAGTTATTTGCTTTACATATATTATTTAGAGCTTTATTTTCTTTCCTCACTCTAAGGCAGTAATACTCCAAGGCTGTTATGGCTTATGCACCACTTTCAAATTATGGTGAACATAAAATTACCCCACTTTTTAAAAAGCAAACATTACCTTCCCTTCCAATTCACTTAATTAACCCTTTTATCAATGCTGGGCTTTTCCCCCTCCTCCTCTAATTTTTCTTCTAATTTGCCTTGGGCCAAGTTCTTTGTATTACAGCAGCTTATAGATCTAATCAACCAAGGTATTAAAGGATCACGATAAACATTAAAGTGATGAATCGGTGATGAACTGAATATTTAAGGTTATATTGTTGATAAAATACTGATAGCGAGGGATTGCCTCAATTTCACCACATTACTGAGTCCTGCTAGCTTCCCTCACTCCAGTTAACCCCTCTCTTGAACCCACCCCATCACAGCTGAAACACTTTGCATATGTACAATGTGTGCCCTCCCCGCCTTCTTATTCACAGCTGAAAACAAAAAAAAAAAATCTCAACTATGAAGAAGTTCCAGAAGGAGCAGGTGTGCAAAAGCCCCCTCATTACCCACTCCTGCTAGGTAACTGCGTAATACTGCAGTACATTTTACAAGCAGCAGTTTCTAAAATACAAGACAGAGGGCTGATGCTTCCCTCCTGTTTCCACATTAAAGTCTGGACTGAAACACTACAGAGATGCAGGATAATCACTGCTGGACTATTTCTGTCATTTACCAGCAGAGAGAAAATTCTTATGCACCTTTCACAAAGTAATCTGAAAATAAAAACAACTGCATTTGGTGCTACAGTATGTCACCACCACTGCTACAATTAACTTTTCAAAAAGGTAGCTTTAAAAAAAATATTTCCATTTTACCCCTCACTCAATCAGCCTTTCCCTACTACAAAGCTCCCAGCACATCTGTAGTGCTATATTCACTAAGAATAACATAGTGTTCTGGTGTCACATCAGAAAAGTTCAAGACAATCCTTCATCAGCTGTAGAAACCACAGTGAAACTGGAGGCAAGACTGCTGCACGTCAAGGACTTTCCAGCCTCTGAAAGCACAGATTGCAATCTGCTCTGTTACTCAGCTCAGCATGATCTTTGCAGCCTCCCCTTCTCAGGGGAAAAACAAAAGGGCTCCCAAAATGTAATGCCTTATGTAGGTCATAAGGCAAGACATTTTTGTCGCCCAGTCTGATGTTCTATGCTGCAAGAGGACAGAATGTCTCTGAACATCTTCTACCTTTATTTCTTATACACAGACTTTCCTAATTGATTTTGAGTCATTTGGGATAACTTGGTGCCCAGGAAAATAGTGTGAGTGGTTAAATATCCTTATGTACCATAAATTAAATCTGAAATAAGTTTTCAATGTCCTCAAATCATGCCACAATTTCAGAATAATTTAAAATTAATTCTGGCACTGAGGTATACAAGTAACAATCAGCTTTTGCACAGGAACTTAAGAAACACTGTCAAAGGCCTGAAAAGGTAGAAAGTATATTACAATGCTGAATAGGGATTATGGTTTTGACACAAAAACAGACTCAGCATGAAGAGGAGATAGCATGTGGATGCTGTATGGCTCAAAATCAGAGCTGAGATCCAAAAAGCAACTACTGAACTTTAAATTAAAGGTGAGGGGAAAAAAGAAAAGAAGGTCCTGGGCAGAGTATAGCTGTAATACTTGATTACATCCTGTACCTCCTGAAGCAGCACTCAATTGATCTGATAAAGTTAAAAGGCTGCAGGCTTACATTTATCTGCTCTTTCTGTTTGAGAGATTTGTCTGACAGATTAAAAGGAACCTGTAAACTCGAAATTGAGTCAATTTCAAAACAAGAGTAGAAAGTTTTTTCAGTTATTTCATGTCCTCCTGTAATCCAGATCCCAGCCAATTTTTATAGGTTCCAAAACTTCACAAAAACTTTAAAAGAACATTTTCATACTTCTAAGATGTTTTTTCCAGTTACTCTTACAAGCAAGAAATGAAACCAATTAGTCAACAACAGGAGCAAATGATGGAAAAGACCAAACCTACAATGCCAGCATTACAAAATCACCTATTTCTCTTTCCAATTCTTTTCTTAGAGCAACTGCAGCCCCAGCCCTGCCTGTCCTTCAGTGTGACTACTGCTGTCCTCATTAGGCATGTACAAGAATGTTCCAAAGATGAGGCATCACTCACTCTTTATAAAGAGTCTGTTTTTACAGAGCAATATCCCTCTTTTTTTCAGTTGCTAATTAAAGACAAAATATTTCAGATGTGGTACAAATCATGTAGGCAACTGTGTACTTACTTAATAGATTTAAGAAAAAGGAATGTAAGGTATTTTAAACCAATGGGAGCTGAAGATCTGATCCTCTGACTGTGAGGTCACTCTAATGGCAAAAATATGGAGCTGGGTGCTCTGCTTTACAAGCCCATCTGAAGAGATTCTGTGCTTCCTATTCAGCTAAATCAGCCTTACCAGTAAAAAGCTCAAATCTCACTGAATTTTCAGTAGATTTTTAAGAGGGGTAAAGATTTATTCCAAGAAAAGTCTGCTTTTCTTCTCCCATGTTTATTCCTTAATTCAGCTGTTAGGTGATTTTTTGACTTGTAATCAGCAATCTGTATCACTTTACATTTAATTCCTATTGGAGGCGAGGAGGAAAAGCAAATAAATACGCTCCTTTTGTCACCAAGGCTCATCAGCAAAGTAATTTTCCATAAATTCTCCTCCTGAACTCAATGTGCTGAAATCCCTAATTCTGAGAAGAACTCTTATCTCCAAACTGAGGTATAATTTGGGATAGCCTCAGGACATAACTAGCTGGGCAGTTCTATTGGTGTGCCTGGGTTCAGGGCTGCCTAACTGGTGTGCAGCTTCAGTTCACAAGCCAAAGTGCTCCACAAACTCTTGTGCAGAGAGATGGTGCTCTTTAGCTCAGGCACACCTCTGAACTTCGGGCTGGAGCTCATTTACATCCAGTTCACAAAGAACAATGAACTAGAGACTGCAGCCACCCACATAGATTTGCCCCCAAGGAGATGAAAATTCAGGACATTTCTTTCTCTCTGCTATTTTCAGCAAGTTCTTGTCACACCTGAAACTGGATCAAACACTTCAGTGTAAAACATGGATCTGCCCACACGTTTATACATGTAAGGTGAGTGGAAATTTTCTGCACAAGTTTTATCACATTTCTTCAAATGTATAAAACCCAAGCAAATTATAAATAAAAAAAATTGATAGTTAAGCATGCTGGTGATAATACTAGACTTTGCTGGTTTATCCTTTCTTTTTATGCTACTGATTGCTTTTTTCCCTGGATAAAAAAGTAATGATGAATAAGCAGTTCAGCAGCTTTGATTGCAACTATTCTATACAGTAAAATTTTCAAGCGTTGTGTTACTTGCACTAAGTACATGAAAATGAAATTTAAATGAAGAATTTTAGGTTGTAATTATTAAACAATTTCATTGTAAAATGTTTATTATCTACAACTTCTCTGCTCTCCATATTGACATGCAAAGTTATATAGAATCCTCTGAATATGCAAGATGTTTTTGATATATTACTCTTAGCAAAGACAGGGCTAAACAAAGGAACATAATTCCACAAATCATTAAAATAATTAATGCAATTTTTGATATTACAGAAAAATATACACTGTAATCTAGACTCCATTAGTCAGGGCTGTTCCATTAAACAAGAGGTTTTACACCAATTCCAACTTGCTGGCCAGTGCAGGTTTGTTTCATGATTGTTGCTCGCTTGACATGAAGTGTAAAGACTGGCATTGCAGAACTGCCACATTAACTCCTGACCTACACCATCTACTAATATACTATACAGGGAGAGGTTAAACATGTAATTAAATACCAAAATACCTTGCTTAGAGACATAGCACAGTCTTTAAAACTCTAGCCTTTATGTGGGAGATATGCCTTGATGTGTTCCAGCTTAATTTAAAAAAAAGGGTGAAATTGAACAGTCCATATTATGCAAGAGGTTACATCCCATAAATGTGTTTTCTTTTGGCCTCCAATCCATCATCCTATGAAAACAGAATAGGGAGACTGCAATGTTTTTTTGCACACTGAGGATGGCTATTTTCAGGACACCCCATGGTAGCTACTAGTAAATTTTGAGAGTTGGCCAAATTCTCACAAAACAGATCTCACTGTGAGATGCACTGACCACACTATGGCCAAGGGTTTAAAGATCTGTCACAAAACCTCCTTTATTACAGTACAGCCAAAGTACTATCCTTTCACTGCATTGTGATCAACTAATGTAGGTTTTATAGTGAAAACGCTGGCACAAGAATTAAAAAAAAAACCCACTAAAATAAAAATAAAGTTAAAAAAATCAAACCAAAACAAAAAACTCCAACACAACAAAAAATTGCAATTTTCAATTGTGCTCCACTCAGTTACAACAAAGTAAGTACATTCTGACAAAAGGCAGAAAAGACTTACAGGAAAAGGTGTGAAACACTTCTGTCTTTATTGGCACCACTTGAATCAAGAACAGGCACTAACAAGCAATGGCCTTGAGGAATTTACTTGTGTTCCCTTACCAACCTCTCCCAACAGGTGTTGCCATATGGGGATTTGTACTAGGAAAAAAATCGAGATGCACACAGTGGGATGGGAGGGAAGGGATGGATGTGTGTGTGTGTGTGTGTGTGTGTGTAATCTCTAGATGAAATTAAAAAATGGTGATCAATGAAAGTAGAAAGTTTGAATGGAAAGCCAAAGAACATTCTGCTTTCTAGTTCACTCAAGGAGAAATTCCATTTCCTGTATAATTCCTTGTCATGCTACCGTGTGACCTACCACACCTTTATAAAGTATCTCTTGTATTATTATCATTACAGATTGGAATCCAAAGATCTGGCTCAACTGAAGTAAGTTATTTTATATCTGAACATTCCAGTGAAATTTCATTCATTGGTTCATCATTACTGTCAAAATAGGAAAGAAAAAAAACAAGTAGATCATTTGCCTGGGCTGGTAATTTTTCCTCAGAGTTTTGCAAGGCTTTATGAAATCAGCTTTCCCAGACTCGTCTCAATTCACAAGACTATCAGCCCAGGCTACCTCAGCCATTGCTGATTATTTTCCAGTATGTTATGCTTATATTGGTTCATTAAGAGATGTAGCTGTTCCAAACTCCAGCCTTTCCCAAGAACTGTGGATGAGCTACATAAACTGAGGAGAACAACCAGGAGTGGCACACACCAAGGCAGAGGTTTATTGCTTGCCACTCTTCCCTCCCCTTCTTTCCCCATAAAGGAGTAAGAGAGCGCCAGAATTAGAATACATTAAGAAATAACACCAGAATTAGAATACATTCACCCTGCTCCTTAAGCGAATTTGTAGTGCAGCTGTTCAAAGATGTAATGCAATAAGACCAAGGCTTGCATTTAAGTTAAAAAGAATACTGAAAAGACACAGTGTAGCTTTTCCATACTTCCACAGAAAAAAAAAACATTTGCTGCGAGAAACATAGGCAAAGACAGTTCTCCAGTCTCAGAATGACTCATCACTTTTCTAATCTTCATATTGTGCCTCCATAGAACATTTCTTTGATTAACATATTTGATTTTTTTCTCTGGGGTGGGGGGGAACCCCACAAAAAAAGTTCAGTGAACACCTGAATATAACACCGTTCCTATTAAAATGAGAAGCTCTATGTTTACTTTAAAGGAATTAAGCTCCTAAGAATGGAGTACCCTAGAGATACTGAATAAGGGGTAACATGGACAGGAAAAAAAGGGAAAACTTGGTATATAGCATCCTAGAGTGAAGTGGAGTAATTAAGTAGACTCATGCTTTGCAATGGAAATGGAGCAACTGAGCAGCTCAAGCCTCGCTAAAACTGCACCTTAAGGAAGAGCTCCATTAGTCTGCACAATGGCAGTGAGGTAGTAGGTGCAGATAAGTTGCTGCTCAACTGCTGGCAGATACAAATGGTGCCAAAACAAACCCACACATCTTAGGGCAACTTTATTTTCAACATCAAATGTGAATGCTGGGATTGAAATGTAGTCTGTCTTGAGCAACTTCATACAAATTTATGTTGCTAGGCAATAAGGCCCTATACACATACATATGATGACACTTGCATTGACTTCAGAATTAATGCTTTATGTCCTTACTTTGACTTGAGGGTATGATTTTTTGTTCTTTTCACTAGAGGCACCAGGAAGTCCACCGTGTGAAGGCCCTTCACATACATATCGGAAACGAAATCCCCTCTGTGGAATAAAGGAAAAGAAACTTGAAAGCTGTACAGAAACAGAACCAATAGAGAAATAGCACACACAAAGATGAACACACACCCACAAACAAGACTCACCCAAATGGAAAAGTTACAATTGCTCATCCGTGGAAATGCTGAGTGCTGGTTAATAAAGCATCATTGAACTGTAGCCCTAGAGAACATGTTCTATTCTCACTTTAACACACAACAGCATCCTCATCTTTTCTTTCAGTTAAGTGAAGATATTTTGAAACAGAGAACTACTTATACTTTTAAAATAGGATACAAATTCACATGTAGAGAATGCAAGAGCAGATACTCTCTCATTGCTGCTAGGTAGACAAAATTGAAACAAAGAAAAAGGAAGTCCAGAGCACCATAAAAGAAAGTACAGGGATGAAATAGAAACACTTCTTCCTTCTGAGAAAAACGTATGAAAGCTGTATCTCCATGTGAAATCCAGAAACAGGACGAAAGCTTCAGGGGACTCTGTCTGGGTTTCATCTCAGCTACGTAAGTAGACATCTGATTATACTTTAGAGAACTGCAGGATATTGAAAACCAGTCCACAGCACAGCTGTCCATCAACTCCATTGATTAACATCCCCTTTATTTTACATGACAATCACTAAAGCATGGAAGATGCAACTCTTAAGCAAAAGTGTCTAGTAACTCTAATTAACAATATATTTCATGTAGTCCTCAGTTTTGCTTTCAGATCTACTCTCCAGTCCTGCAATTTCTGGCAAAATCCCCATCTTATATAGGTTCCCAGTGTTCAAATAGCACCAGTTAGTCTTGTGGCCTTTTCCAAGAATCATTCAGCTTCTTTCTAGTAGAAGACAACTCCGAATTTGAAGTCTGTATTAGCTGAAAGTGAACAACGTGCCTTAAAATTACTCCATAATATTGAAGCAGAAACTTCAATACCTATCTCACCAAAGCCTTTTCAGGCTAAGAACTTGTTTACCATGCAAATGTAAACTTTTATGACTTTTATTCAGACCTCACCAATTGCCTTCCTAAGGTGAGCTGAGTGACCCAGAGTACTGTGCATGGAGTGCCCAGCTATGATGAGCTTGAACTCAAGCTGATCAAAAGGCAAACCTCACTGCAAAAGGCACCCTCTGCAGTCAGGACACAGCACTCTGCTGATGGATCACCCTCATCACCCTGCTGTAAGCCCCTGCCCAGCTTGCCACACAGGTACTCCATGAGAGGAGCCACTTGCAGAGAAGTCCCACATGGAAGCAATGGTTTCTCCTTATGGACTGTGCACTGCAGGCTCCACTGTGCAAAGACATGGCCTGATTTGGGATGAACTTAAAACAATGAGGAAGATGCAGCATATTCTTCCAAGAGCTCACAGCACACTGCTGTTTCACTTGGTGCTGTGATGAAGAGCCCTATTCCTGGAGGGATGCTCCAGCACAAAAATGTCTTTGGTTTGTGATTGAAACCAATGTTCTCCATTGCCTCCTGCCAGGAAGACTGGATTGCAGTATGCTTCTGCAGAAGATCAAGAGGAGGATGGGACAGCTTTTAGCCACTGCCTTCCCCTGTTTACTGAACAGCTATATAAGGTAGCATTTTATGCAATTCACAGGAAAGGCACCTCCATACTTTAGCAGCTTCAGGAGGAATCCTTGTAATTGCTGGTGCCACCAGTCAAAGGGAAACAATAATAATACCCTGGCACACTTCTGGGCAATCTTCACCCAGCAATTACTTTGTACATCAGCTGCATGAAAACTAACCAGTGCATTGAAATTACTTCTTTGCTGTCAGAGGAGCATGGGTCAGCATTTGCTACATAACAGAAAAAAAGTTTCATTTGAGTACTTCATTTTTCTTCCATTATTCAAAGCACACAACTATAGCTAAAAGAATCTCAAAGGACAACTGCATTTCTTGACAACAAAACACAAGTCAGAAGTTCATGTAACTTGGGAATTGTTTTTATTTTTAACTTCTTGTATTTCAACAACTATGAAACAAATCCTAAAAATCTTCCATGTTTCATCTATTAGTTTATGTTTCCAAATACTAGGATACTGTAACACAGTCACTTCTAAGATGAAGAGTCTATACTTAGCAAGGTATATTTTTAAAACCCTTAAGAGTGTTTTTTTTGTATTTTGACACTTCCAGAGAACAATAAAGATGAAAACAGAACAAAAACAGGAAATGCTTTAACTACAAAAGTAAGAGTTAAAACTCCTCACATTCAAGTGCCACATTTGTTCTGAGAGCTCAGACTTTTCTGTGCTCTTTTTTATTTAAGTCTTAAGTTTATTCAAAGCTGAATGTAGTAATATAACTACCTTAGACATTTTCAAAATGTAGTCTTGTTCTTACCTGTTTTGGCTGTTCTATGATTTGAAGATATGGTCCATCTGCTAGCATAAAAGAAAAAAAGAAAAGTATTAATAGAAATTGTATTTCCATTACTATAATTAATATATAACTTGTAGGGGTAAGACTCTGTCCTTGAATGACTTAAGATAAAATTTTTGAATGCATCTAAGTCTCTTCAGACTTAAATTTCAATAAATTATTTAATCATTTGGCAGTCTGTCACTCCCAACTAAAGACCAGCGGAATAAGAAGAGAAAGATTAAGTCCAAGAAGTTAATTTTAGCTTTGAGAGCCTAAATGGACAACTGATCACTCATTTAAAACTTGCAACGGTGAAAAATAACAGGATCCTTGCCTTGCCACTGACAGCAGTCTGGCTTCTTGAGCTAAGGTTAACTTCTGTATTTAAGCCCCTTGGGCTCTAGAGACTATACTCACCAGCTTTTGGCCCTAGGGCTTCCTACAGAAGAGGTGCTTTTGAAAGTCAAGAGACAGCCAATGGGAAACTCTGAGGCTTGAGAATACAGGAGGAATTCAAGCTGTCTCAACATGCCCCAAACAGTAAGAATTGCTTTAAAAAAAAAATCCTGGAATGGAGAAGACTAAACAATTTACATTCTTTTAATAATTTCAGATACATTTTTAAATACAGTGTATTTAAACACGACTGGGTCTCTAAAAACACTGAATACACTCTATTTGACTACAAACACAAATTCTATATTGAGATCATCTTGAGCATGGTGCCAATACACAGGATTATGTTCTACTAAAATTCTATTTGTGTCTTTTAAAGAGGCTTCATTAAACAACTTTCAGTCTCATACAGGGGCTAACTTCATACTATAAACCTCATTCAAAATTCACCAGTTTATATAGCTTTTGAGTAGGCCCTAAATCTAATGAGAAGTCAGTGTCACCAGGGCTAAGCATTCATCACCTGATCAAAGCTTAGCTCCAACTTTGATCATTTAGATTATTTACATCAAGAAGGAAATCTCTATGGGTGGATGGCTGTGAAATCTCTTAAAAATGCAAGCCACTGATGAGTCTCAAAACAACAGTGCCAAGAGCTATGATTACTTTCCTCTCTCTTGCTAAGCAGTCAAGATGATTTGTATTTCAATGCTAAAAGATCTGCTGTTTTCAAAGAAGACCCCAAATGACAGCTTCACTGGGAATACCTACGTAATATTTTTCCAGCAGTATTCCTGTTGGAATTCTGTATTATCAGTTCTGCTCTGTCACAGGTATTAATGCTAAGGAATCGAGCACAGATCTTTACAGAACAAGCTTCTCTCAACATGGAAGTTTTAATAAATACACAGTAGATGAAATTAGTATTCTACTACAGCAGTTAGCTGACTCAGCAACTGAACTAACTTCATGTCAAATTTATATTACAAATATTATAAGTCACAACAATTTCACATTTAAAGAGAAATTATTTCCCAAGTCCACCAACTGTACTTTTCTTTGAAAAAGTAAACAATGCTTCCTAAAGTAATGAAAAACAATTGCCTCAAGACCATATATACATAATCTTGCATTATAAAGCAGGAAAAACGATTTGGTCTTCAGGAGCTCTAAAAGATGTAGAGTAATATTTAGCTTTGGCCTTGTGATTCAATTTTTGTCTGTAACAGACAGAGTCAAGATGAGCTAAGCTAGGTTTAAGCAATGTATCAGCACTTAAATTTAAGACCTCTTTTCACAGACCTCTAACCCTCCTCATGCCTTAGGTACCTGACAAGTTATATTTTAACAATCCAGAAGCTATGTATTTTCTGGGCATTGGCAGAAATAATGCACCTAAAATACAACAGTGTGCAGTTCAACTTTCAACAAAGCCTCCAGGGCATGATCTGCCAAGTAATTGTTCTTTGGCTCTTTTCCTCTTAGGAATTAATTTTCAAGACATACATGTTGGGTTAGCACAAAATACTATTGCTTTCTCTCAAACATTAGTCAGAAAAGGAAGTGCCCTCATCCAGTGGCTAAGTGGCTGCAGAAGTCCCCCAGGACACATCACACCCAAATTACAGCATAAGGAAATTCAAACTCCTAAGAGAGGCATATGCACTATCTTGGTACATTGGAAAACTAAAGAAGAATGCTTCATAACACTGAAATGGTTTGACCTGGCATGGCACTTTTGAAAACTCAGGTAAATTTAAAACTTAGGATTGTGATTATTCTGACCTCTTGGGAAAAAAGGTTATAAAAACCATACAAATATATTGATGAAAAAATCATAATGTTTTATATACCAGCACTAGAAAAGTGCAAAAAAGATGCAGTGTAAATGTACAAAGCCAAATTAGATGTCTGTTCTCATTAAGCTGCATTATACAAATAACATACCAATGTACTTAAAAGAGTTTTTTAAGGTCTTATTTTAATCTTTGAGTTCCATGACTAAAGATTTTCCTTTTCTTTTTTTTCTTTTAACAGTGAGTAAGTAATTCTTAGGTATAGCATCTGAACCAGACACAAATAACAGTACAGAGAAGGCATTCTAATGCAAAGCACTTAATATCTGAAATGCTACCTAAAATTAAACCAGCAATGTTCAAGAAAACATCCAGGCATAAATGGCATATTGCTTTGATTATAAAAAAGATTTTACTTAGTGAAAGATCTCATTTTCACTAAGATCTCCTTTTCAAGATCTCCGTTTTCACTGAAGTCTCTGTACTTCCCAGAGGCACATTACACAGCCTAACATTGGCTATGTGTGGTTCCTTCTTTCTCTCATCCTTTCCCACAAGGAAAAGAAAACACATTTAGTGTTTTGCACACAGCAGTTCTTAATATTTTGTTTCTATTAGTAGGCGTGTCTTTGTCTCAGCAGACAAAGAGCAGGAACCTGAGGATGAACACCTTGTAAGAAGAACTAAAAATGATGAGATTTGTGATGATCCTTTGTTCCAGCCTGGAAGGTGCTTGCTTTAAGTTCTTGTTTAAGGAGAGCAACCCCCTTTTAAATGCTAATCAGCCACAAGAAGGAACACTACTTAATGCACAGCTTATGTTCCACTTGCGCCCTACAGAGAGGCTGAAGGACGCGGTCATGGAGCTGCCTCTACACAGGCATGGCTCTCATGCCTGCCAAGAGCCAGGTTTGACCGGAGTGCTCCTGGTGCTTTGCCTAGCACTGTGAGAGCTGGGAGGCCAAGAACTGCATCTACAACATGTGATTCTCCAGCCTGGAGAGGCTTTGCCACATCCTGGCCATGTTTCAGGGCTTCTTTTTCTGTGTTCTCGCCTCGGTTGCCACAGACCGACTCGCATCCCACTCCAGTCTGAGTCACAGTCCCACTTCCCCACGTCTTCTTCAACTGCCAAGTTTCTTCATTTTCCTTCCTGCCTGAGTCAGAGGCCCTCCTGCCCCTTGACACTCCCACCCCTTGCATTCTTCTTCTCGACAGGCCTCACCCTACACACACACAAAGGAGCACCCATCCCAGGCTCCCCCTCAATTCCTTCCCTCCAAAGCAAAGTCAAGGAAAAAGAGGTCTGTCAGGCTGGTGGGATATCCCTGCAAGCCTGGCAGCTCTGTTGGGCTAGTGGGGTCCTGTGTCTAACAGCTTCCTGACTACCCAAAACCATTCCATTTAACCCGCAACAACCAGCGGACAAGTATCCTCCCTCACATCCTCTCTGCTGGTGGCCTCCAGAACAGGCATGGGACCCTTGTAATTTTTCTCTCTGGACATGAATGGAAACACTCGTAGCCTGCAGGCTTTTATTGTTAAATCCCACATCAACTCTCTCGTGTCCATCCTGGCAGTGCTACCTTGCTGCTGAGAGCTCAGACTGGAGACCTAGTGCCCTATCCCTCCTAAAGCCTTGTTGTATCATTTGCATGTCCTACCCCTCAGGGATTCCCCTGCACAGGAATACCCTCTTGAATCCCAGCTCTTCAGTGTTCGAAGTATGATGTTTAAAGCAAATGGCACATGAGACTTTAACTTCTTCCCTTGGTTCACTCTTCCAAACACAAGCACAGGAGATCTAGAAAGAACACCAGGACCTTATGCAAGTCTGCCCAAGCTCCTGAGGATTAGGGCCACTACTGTGGAACAGGGAAAATGAACACATCTCATTTTTGGTGGTGGTCTGGTCTCCTTGAACCTCTAGTATTATCTGTCTCTAAAAAAAATATGAAAAAGGAATTTTAAGTTCCTTCTTTTCCCTGTATAAGTTTTTCATTTTTCACAGCAAATGTCACACAGGATTGGAAAGAGGAGGTTAAAGAAACAGCAGAAAATTAATTTTAGCAGCCTCCAGGCAATACTGTTCAGCTCCTGATGGCTCTGCTTCAACTTCAAAGTTTTAAAAACACACCACCTTAATGCCAAGAGCTAGTTAGACCAGAGCCTCTTGAAGAAGAAACAACTAGGCAGTTCCCAAACCCACCTCTACCTGGGGCACATTACGTGGCTGTAGATGACCTTGGATCATCATGAGGGAATACAAAACATCCAAAATTACAAATCCCTTAGCTCAGAGCTCTGCCCATTTCCCCTCCAATGTAAGGCATCACTTTGTTTCTCTACTACACAGTGGACATCCCACTGATGTGCACACACTTTTATTCTGCCTAAATGCATGCTGTGGATAATGCTCCCTCCATCCCCAATGCCACTAAGGATCAGTACCTAACCTACATAATCAAAGGCAGGATTCTTCCCAGCAAGCCAAAGAAGAGGCTGACTTCATGAGGTACTGGCTTTTCTGCTGGGAAAACTTGAACCACTTAACTACTACATCTTTAGAGCCAAAGTAACAAAAAATGTTTAAAACAGACATACAAGAGAGAAAAAGAAGCAAAGGCACTTGAGCACTGACAATGATGTTCAGAAAATCAGTGCCCCACCATCTCAGAGGTTTTCTACTATTACTGTAAATGTTAATGTAGCAGCAGAACATCTATCACCAGAAAGTCCCCAAATTCCCCAGCTACTTGTTGATTTAGCCCTGCTGGCACGACACAGCAATCCATGGTTATACATTAAACCAGTCTGCCAGTGTAATAGGTCTGACATTGTGCCTTTATGGATGCACAGACTAAAAGACATAGGCACCACAGCCAGATCATGAGGAACAATTAATGCCTTTGGTTCTTTCTGCTTTTATCATCCATCTGTCCTTGAGAAAAATTGTTTTATTTCACACTCTCCATATCTCAGCTGGAAGTACTTCTGGAAAACCCCACATGACTTTTTAAACTGACTTTGTTGAGTAGAAAGACATCATTAGTTCCTGCTTGAAAACCACTAAAGTAGAATACGAAAAATTATTACATTATCTTTTAACTGAAGAGCCAGTCCATAGTAACAATGCAGCATATTTTCAAGAAGGAGAGGAAATAAGAATTACTGGGATACTGTTCAAGAAACAAACCAACCGTGACATCATCAGATGCAGCAGAAATGATCAACCTTTTCTGATTTTTTTTTATTAACTTTTTGCTTGTGATAATCTGAAATCCATGATCCATTATTGAATCCCATTCTGTGCACAAGGAACTTGCCACCTATACTGCAGCAGTAGACAAGAGCAGCGGCATGTATTAAATAAAAGCCTTTTTTGAAGCAATTTTTCAAATTAAGGACAGAGCTAGACTTAGCCCAGTAAGAATTTTCTGCAGCTGCAGAGCTCAGTGAATCCTTGACTCCCTGACATGTTTTTTGAAAACAGCTGTTTTCTACTTTAGATGGGACATAGTTATCTGAAAATTAGTTTTATATATCTGAATAAATTTGTATTGAATGAGTCTGGCATGAAAAATACGGAGTAAGCTTAAAAAGTACATGTAAAAGAGCTAATTAGAGGGAAATTTCAATAACCTTATTTGTTCAACAGAAACTGGGATAAAAAAATCCCTTGGTCTATAATGTACAAGCCCTTTAATACTACACAGATGAATCTTACTGAATGATCTTATCTGCCTTAACAAAAATACACTGTAAACAAATGATTGCAACATTCATTTGCTGGATGTTTTTCCATATTTGTCAAGAGTTTTGCTCGTGAGAACATTTTATCTTGAAACAAAATGGTCTGTACCATGTGTTTCTTGATACTTTCTTGCTACTACTCTTTTAAGAAAACAAGGAAACACTAAAACAGTAAGCCTGCTTTAATTTTTATTCTATAAGCAGCATTTATTATTACTTTAGGATGGAATTTTACCTATGAAGGAAAACGTTAAATACTTATTTCATTTTACCCTTAACACTTTCACTGCTGTGAACTGTATCAAATCCTGCAATCAGAAGTGGTTTGCACTTTCAACTGACTAAAGTAATTTGCAATACCTAAGACACCAGCTACATCCTAATACAACAGAGTCAAACAGATAACAAGAGAAAGCTGTCATGTTAAAAGACTTGAACAGCTATATTGGAGATTTATTTTGAGAAAAAAAAATCTTAAAAAGTTTAAATTAAATTTTATTTCCTTCTTCCTTTTGTATCAGCTGTTCTAATAGACTAAGCAGGAGAAGAGAGCTTTCCAAATTAATGCAAGAATTAATATTTATAAAGAACTTTAATAAGCAAAACCAGACCAAGGTTGATCAAGCAGCTGATACTGACTGAGCTATTAAACACTTGTAATTGTTCTTACTGTTCTGGAAGCATACTGTAAGAGTTGCTTATCAGACATTTGCAGAATACCATTTGCTTATTTTCAGTGGTCTGTTGCAAAATCTGTATGAGCTTTCAAACTAGTGTTATTGTTCAGGAAATTGTCAGGTGCTTCTATTACCACACTGCCACTTCACAGGAAACAGAGAAGTCAACAAGAAGGAAAAACACATTAGAATGGTACAGGAAGTTAATATTCTCTGCATTTTATTACTGAAAAACAAGCACCTTAAGAAATACTACAACAAGTGCAACAGCATTCAAAAGGAAAAGAAGCACAGGTTGCAGTCTGCAAACTGGCAATAGCAACATGTAACTCGCTGAAGGTTGAAATTCAGAAAAAAGCCTCAGCAAAGTAATTTATAAAATCGGGTCACTCAGAGCTCTTTGGTCACTGTCCTGGTTTCACCTGGGAAACTGCTGAAACTTTCAGTTTCTGTACAAGCCACAAGAAAATCTCATTTGTCTCACTGCTGAAAGTTTCATGAGGGGAAGAAAGATGCAAGATGTAATAAAAAAAAACTAGTTGACAACCTGCAATCTACCATTCTGACACACAAGTTGGTAAACAAAAAAGGCTCTGAAAAGGACTTCTCAAAAGAAAACAAACAGGAAGAATGAGCAAGACAATGGCACCATGGAATAGTGAGGGTTCCTACCTGTTCGTAGTGGTAAGTCTGCAGTGATGTAATTCGTGCTGTTAAATAAAGCATTCATTCCCATGAACTGATCCACCGTAAACATCTACATTGAAGGAAAATACTCTTCATTATTACATATATGCACAGCTGCATAAAACATCTATCAGCAAAGCACTTCAAAGTTCTCTGCAAATATTGAGACTGCAAACACCTTGCTGAATTGCATAAACATTTTATAGCTATTTTATTTTTGTTGGCAACAGCACTGCAAGGAGACTGACAGCACCGACCCAAGTTTCACCAGAAACATGAGACCGCACCAACCTCAGCACAGTTTCCAAACACCCACTTTGCTTACCTGCACTAACAACTATAAATCCTAATGAGCTTAGACAGTAAATTCTGAAAATCTAACCCTAGATGTCTTACTAAGAACCTATTCTGAAAATCTAACCCTAGATGTCTTACTAAGAACCTATGAGTTTTCATTTCCACTTCTCTGATCAAACCCCACCAGACTATATTCCTTATGTAAATATATTTACAAGCTCTAATGTGAGAAAACAGTACATCCAGGTAAAAGTTGTTGTTTTGTTTTTGGTTTTTTGGTTTTTTTTTTAAACATTGTTATGTCCTAACTTACTGTAATTGTTGTCAGATATAAATCTATCTTTTTCCAAAGTGGAGCAAGCATAAAAGAGAAAACAGCTGCTTTTTGAAAATTAAGGTGAGTAGAAATGACCTGTTCTTCACTTAAGCTTTTCACCCACACACCATTCTCACAGTTCAAGTAATTTATGGAATGATCTAAGAAGATCAAGAAGAGCTCCTGAAGAGCTAGGCCTGTGGATCTGCATGAGTGAAGCAACGTTTTAGTCATCACTGTTAATGCAAACATCAAAAAAATTTACACAAAAGGGCCTTTTAGGACAAAAGGGGTTTTATTTTCAGAAATACTCCAATGCCCATCACAAACGAAATTCCAGAGAGGTGTCACAGGCATGCAGGGTATAAAAATAAGTATTTTTTTAAACTGTTTAATTCAGCAGGCCTAGCTTTCCTTCTCATTTCAGCCATTTAGCCAGTGGCAAGACACTTTACAGGTCACATAAAAACCAGCTCAGGGAAAAAAGCCCTGATATCTGCCAATGCAGAATGATTTTCTATATCCATATTAAGTCTAGGAAACTACAAGACAGTATGAGAGAAGGACAAACAGACAGCCAGGAGAGGATATGGGGATACTGAAAACACGGAAATTCACTTACTTGGGGATCAGATACTCCCATAATGTAGGAATCTTCTGCAGCCATTTTAAGTCCTGAAACACAAAAACATGATTAGAACTCTTTTTTTTCCAATGTAGAGCAATAGAGAAGCCTAGAAAGCATTCAGAGTTAAAAGCCCAATCTCTGACACTTATTATTTTACTCATAACATTAATGATTCCTAAAATACTTCCAAAATTCCTCAGTATTTGGAAGGGACAATGTAAGGATAAGATAGGCTACAGCTAGGATTCTCCATTGCCTATTGCCAAGAAATAAAAAATTACAGTCAAAGTCCAGAAGTAAAAATTTCTTAAAATCAGGAATTGTTTCTGTCTTTGCTCTGACTATTCTGCCATTAGACTTTAGGCAATATCATTACCATAGAAATAGCAGAACTCTTTCTTTTTTGTACAATAAAAATAACATTATGAGCATTCCTGAATGAACCGTGTGAAGGTTCCCTTTTCTTATGAAGTATTACTAAATGCAAATAAAGATGCCCAAGAAAGAACAGACAGCATTAAAAAAAAAAATAATAAATAAAACCAGCAATCTGTTATTGACTAATTTTGGACACCTTTCTTTCCAGGGATCCACAAGTGCTTAGGACACATAACAACTCTGAGCTGACAATGACAATTATGGATGCACAGCATCCATCACAACTCTTTCTCACAGGTCTACATGTGAATTCTGAACACTGGAAAAGTTTGCTTGGTTGTTTGCTACTGGGACCAGTAGCGGGCCAGAGGTAGAACCTGTGATTTTTTCTGAGGAATTTATTAGGTCTCTTAGAAGATACTAGTATCAGTGTTATTTCCTTTCATGTAGATATTACTAAAAGAACTACAATTTCACCTATGCAGAGCTCACTAAATAAGGCTCTCCAAGGGAGTATCTGAAAATAATAGTAGGACTATTTCAAGGGACTCATGTCTGCATCCAACAGACACTAAATAAGGTTAATAACTAACAGAAGACAGAAACAGGTCACTGGCCCTCATATTCTACCACAGTGAACACAAGCCATGTTTGCCAGCAAAGAGAACTGGGAAAACCTACTGCACTATCAAAGAGAGGTGCAAGAGATCAGCAAGCCATCAAAGAAAAACTGAGTCACTATGTAACTTCTACAGGAACTAGAAAGGCAATTATCAAAATGAAAATTGGAATACTTGGGTACTTCACCTTGATGGAGGCTCAACTCTACTTGTTAACAACCTCCAAAGACAACACAGTTACCAATTTCCCACAAAGTAGAAAATGTAAATAAAAATATAATGGAGAAATAGGAGACACTTCCCAGATTACTTCAATGAAAAAGATGCTTATGTGGGTACAACTGTAGAAAATAAAAGTACCCAACTGACTAAATCAATTTTAGAAATATTTATAGGGCAGAATTTATTTGTAGGATTTGTGCAAATATCGAATAAATGGTCATAAGATTTCAGCCAAAAATTAATAACAAGCAGCCAATATCACCAATGCTGTACTTCATCACCTAATACAACACGATTTCAGCAAGATAAAAAAACCACCAGTCAATCACATTAGCTCATAGGCACATTCCACAAAGCATTATTTTCATCAACCATTTGCCATTGTTATTATTCATCTTTATGGAAAAAGTCAACATACAAGGCATGATAAAACCTTCAGGATACAACAAAATTTACTAAGATGTTTTTATTTGACTTCTGTTCTGTAGAAAAATAAAAATAACATTATCACCAATTGACAAGTTACTTAAATCACTGAAATAACTTGTAATGTTCTTCTTACTGGATGATGTAGACAGAAAACAATCTGAGGTCCTCAACAGACAGCTTTATTTTACAAAGTGTCAGAAAATACCCACCATGCTACACCACCCATCTTGCTACACCCTGATTAGGTAACTGTGAGTGCAAGTGCCAGGTTTCTTCTGCAAAAATAGAATAAAAACTAGCCCTAACAATCTTGTTTGGTGATGTCTCATATTTAAAGACTTAAAATTTCATCTGTCACATATGCAAAATTGTGTTCCAAAATCCCACAGTTTCCAGATGACATGGTAAATATGCTTGTTCAGAAAAATAAAATATTCTGAGGAGCTAACATGAATGGCATCTGCCCACTTGCCTGTTTGCTCGATGTATACTTTGCCAAACTTTCAAACAAATCATCTCATAGCTTCCTCTGTAAGCCACAGGATAAATGTAATAGTAGGTTCTATTTTCTTGGCCCTTTTCTAGTTCCTCAGGCTGCACCCCTCTCCCTCCAGCAGAACTCTGGAGGCAAAAATCAGTGTCCTCACACCTGCCACACTTCTGGTCACATCTACAATACATGATTTTCCAACAAAGTAGAAAAATAGCACAGAGGCATTACTTCTGAAAACTTCTTATTTAAAGTATTTTGATGTAAAAATTAAAACCCATTTACGAAAAAAAAAAATTAGAGTTCTACGTCCATCTGAATCAGTCCTTCAGTTTCACCTGTGTTGAAAACAGTAATTTCTGGCTTTTTAGCTGATGCAGTGAGCAATGTCATGACACCAGAGCAGCAGCTTTTAAAGACATTCCCCCAGCAGTGCTACGTTCAGCTCTGGGCTCTTCAGCACCAGGAACACATGGACGTGCTGGAGTAAGCCTAGAGGAGGCCATGAAGATGCTCAGAGTGCTGGAGCACTTCTCCTCTGCAGACAGGCTGGGAGAGCTGGGGCTGTTCAGCCTGGAGAAGGGAAACCTTAAAGCACCTTCCAGCACCTGAAGGGGGCCTCCAGGAAAGCTGGAGAAGGACTTTTCACATGGATGTGCCAGGACAGGATGAGGAGGAATGACTTTAAACTGACAGAGGCTGGGATGAGATGAGCTATAAGGAAGAAATCCTTCACTGTGAGGGTAGCAAGGCACCAGAACAGGTTGCCCAGAGAAGCTGTGGCTGCCCTATGCCTGGAAGTGTCAGGTTGGATGGGGCTTGGAGCAATTTGAAAAACTTACTGTAGTGGAAGGTGTCTCCACCCAGGGAATGGGTGGGCATTGGGACTAGATGGTCTTTGAGGCCCCTTCCAACCCAAACTACTCCATTATTCTATGAACATGACACTTGGAAGCAGCAAGGTAATTACTGACATACCACCCACTCAGCTGTAGGTAGGTACCAATGAATGCCCAACCAGGTACCAAACACTACCTCCCCCACATCGTAAGTGCAGATGCCTCTTACTTGAGATCTCCTGTGTTCAGGTCAGCTGCACAGCTTGGGGGAGTGGTTAAAGACATTCCCTCTGGCCTGAACGTTAAGCCAGTGTATTATGAACAGATTATAGTTTAGATGTGCAAACACACACCTTTGTGTATGTAAACTCACACTTAATTGCCTTATCAGAACCTGGACAAAGATTAATCCAGCTGTTTAAAATAACCCTTCTAAATTACTGAAAACACTCAGTTTCACTATATTTTGTCCTCTCCTAAACCAAACAGATAACAAGTGTTCTGGGAGCCCTACCTTCAAATAAGCAGTTGTCTCCCTAGGATTTATTAAGTTCACCAAGCCATACACTTCCTCTTACATGGAAATTGATGCAAATCCAGGAAGTCAGCAAAATGATCAAAACCCCAAAAAGACAGAGAAAAATAGTTCTACCTGTGTGACCTTTTATTGGCCTCTTCCCTTACTGCTCCAGTTTCTAAGCACCTTTCCCATTTGCATCAGGTGGTAAGATTAGCATCTACCTCGAGTAGCTTTGTTCATTCTTTCATTATATGAGCTGTATTACAGTTCAGAGATTGCCACCTCACTCATTTGAAGATGACCAGATTAAAACTGCTTTGTGGAAGTTCATGTTATTATAGATGCCAGCTTCCTGCGTAAGATCCAATTCCCACAAATTGTACTGCAAACTAGAATCTACAATAAAAAAATACCCCAACACCTGCAGACCACAATCAACCACAGAGATCTCCACCCTGGAGACTGAAGTTTTTCAGATAATGGGGCACAGGAAGCTAGACATTTCAATTCACAGTATTTAAGTGTGAAAATTCAAAGGTCAGTGAAGAAACTTCATTTAGCTCCTAGTGCAACAGGAAAACATGAAATCCAGCTTGCCCAAACCCACACAATTATACCTTCTGAGAGTGAGTGTGGGGATGTGTGTGCATGTGCATACATATTCTTTTCTCCTCACAGCAGGTCAATTGCCATTGTGAAAAAGGTTTAAATAGAGAGAAAAAAACCTAGGAAGCCATATATACACATACAGGAGATGACTGTTGCACCAAACAACCAAGCAAACCTAATGGCAGGTACTTTGCACCACCGCTCCTCCTTATTAACCAAATCATACAAGGTACAAGTGGCACAGCTGGAAGAACATGATTTATTGTATTCTGAATATTTGTTCTAAAACTTCAAAAGGAGCAGCCGTTTAAAATGAAAACAACATAATTAATGTAGGAATGCTGTAATCCACGAACAAGAATTCTCATTTCTCTTATCTCAATCATTTGATTTCAGAGCTCTTCCCTGTTATTCTCCCACATTCACTGTGTCTGTTTACCTTTTAAAAAGCAGGATAAATTTCCTGACCCAACTGTTTTCAGCCCCCCTGATTTTTCAAGGATACAGACCCTTCCCTTTACTTCTATTCAACTTTCCACCCTGAATTTTAAGCATGAGGTGAACCCTTGTTGGATGCACCAGTATCCAATCCAATTCCTAAAAATGTGGAATGGGACTTCTCTCTACTCCCTTTCTGCAGAAAAACATGATCTTTATCACCCAGTTCATTGCACCTGAGAACTGAAATTAATGTGATGGATGTTCTCCCACAAGGAAATTTATTTAAACCATCTCTTACTTTATGACATTTTACATCATCCTGTTCTCACCTTTCAAAGCTGGGATTCAGAAAGCAAGCCTCACAATGGGAAACTTAACTACCAGACTTCAACTGACTAGTTAAACTGAAAGAACAAGTCTTCCTGAAAGTTTTCTAGCAGAGTGCTTTTTATCTTTAGCTTGGCTTTCACTGGAATTCACCTGTTAAATATAAACTTCTTTAACAGGACACTGAATGAAATTAATTAAATTCAGTGTAGTTATGCTCTTAGCCTGTTCATTTTGCTTACTAAAAATAAGAGAGGAATAAGGATAAAATTTAAGCAAAGATGTGTCTCTTTCATATATTTTAAGTATATTTTAACTACATCAGGGCTATGAAGCGTGGCAGATTATCTCATTACAGAGAACTAAATTTTTAGGAACAGCACCAAATTTTCAGAATTTCTGTAGCAACTATGAAGGACTGAGGTAGAAACAGTAAGTGCCATATTGTGCAGACAGGACAATGTTGTTTTACCTGCTGTTTCTTCCTTAACTTTAGATGGCAGCTATATATCCTTGAGCCTCAGTCTTCCACCCTTTGCAAAACAGAATCTGAATCTCTATAGGGACAACTGTTTCAGAGATTTGCATTTCCCAAACAGAGATGCTGGGAAAAGGTATTGTGCAACAAACTCTTAGGGTTGCTGGGTCAGGGCTGGCAGCAGGACAAGAGCTGCTGAGATGATTTTGGCTGGAGGCCAGAGCAGGATCTGCTCTGACAAAGCAGAGATATGATCCAAGCTGTTTAGTTTCAGCCTTTCACCACTGCAGTCCCTTGGAAGTCAGGATGCTGCCCACCCCTTTCACTGCGCTGCCTTTTCACCTTGCTTCTGGCCACCTCTCCAAGCAGCACTTCATTTCCCTTGGAACCCACTCATTCTGCCCAGAGTGCCAGAAGTACAGCTCCAGAGCACACTTGTAATTCAAAGAGATGATAAACAGCTAATGTATTCTCTAATATACAAAGTAAACAGAACTCAAATGAAGGGAACATCATGCATACTTTCACCCACAATATTGGCATAGATGTCTTTAGGACAAATATGAAAGAAAAATATGTTCAAAAATATAAGAAGCGATTGTTAATTCGCTCATGTTGACACAAAGCCACATCTATTATGTTATTTTAAAGGGATTTTAAGTCAGTAATTAAATAGATTTAAAATTTGCCTTTAAATGCCAGAATGTTTACTACTATTTCTTCTCCCAGCTATGACTTCAATACCTGGGGAGGTAGGGAGCTGTTTTAAGGAACCGACACTTAATTTTTGCAAAAGCAGCATAAGGAAGTTGTATTTTTCACATTTTCCTTCTGGCACTTCAAAGATGTGGAATCTCTCAATAGAGATTTGAGTGCAATTCGTCAGTATAAAAGTGTAAAAAAGTTTGTGCAGAGAGACATTTTGATCAAAGATTCTAATTTCCTCTGCAGAAATTAGAATCTTTGCAGCTGCAGTAATGCTGTTGCAGCTGCAGTAACACTACATAACCCTAAATGACATTGTTTGTTTTTCTAATATAACAACCCAAATTGCCTCCTCTTGTGACTAATTAAGCCTGCTTATTATTTCCTGTTGGGTGGGGCCTGGCAGTTGTGTTTATGTATTTTTAAAATTTTTTAATTGCTGATGTTAAAATTTTGAAGTATTTTCAATCATGAGCAGATGCATTAGTTGACAACAGTATAAAAACTACAGAATAGATGCATTACTTGACAACAGTATAAAAACTACAGAATATTTTGAAAATTAAATCAATCACAAGTACTTGAGATTTCACAAGTGTGGTGCTCTAAATCAGAATTGCTGGGTGCATAATTATTTTATGAAATCTAGAACCAAATTTATTACAGCATGTAACAACTAAATCTGAAGAAAAAAAAAATCATAGCATAAGAAAATTTCCTTGGCAAAGAGTAACTGGACTACCTAAAACATATTATATAAACTATCTTTGCAAACAGTATTTTTGTTTTATTCCTTTCCCAAGTATCAAAGTAGTGAACTAATATGTTAAGAAGAAATACTAAAATGTCATAAACATACAAACTGTTTTTCCATTATATTGTTGGAATAAGTTAGAATGTTTTTGTTAAAACACATTCAAAGCAACTTAAACCAAAGGAATAAACAGTATTCAAATATATGGCAAACGTATTCTGGTACATGTATAATGCTAAGTAGATGTACAAATACTGAGGTTCAACACAGAAAAACACCTGTAGTAACTACATTGCATTTCAGCCATATGGCTGCTAATGTTACTTGAACTTCTGAATATGATGTTAAAATACTGTTACTTTTTCCCCAGATTAAGATCAATCACTGAATGTTCTTTGTAAATAGCTCTAGCTCATATAAAAGCTGTTCATCAAAGTCAAATTTTAACTCAAGAAGTCACACACACCCATTTCATAAGCCTGAAGTGTAATGAATCATTAATATTAGGCTGCAAACCTTTCCTTTGTTTTTTTTTTTTTTTTTCCTTTTGGCAGGGGTAGAGGGGGCAAGGAAAGAAGAGTGTATCTGAGAAGCCAAGCAACATGGAACCCCCAGCTGCAGAAGTTCAGCTCACAGAAGGTTTGCTGTGTCACCAGCTACAGTCACACAGGCTCAGGGCTCCTACTGAAGACACAACCCCACACTTCATGAACAGAAAATAGCCAGGGCTGTTACCACTGCAGGCACAAAGGTGAACTAAGGGATTCTCAGTGTCCTTTGGGTTCTGAACAGCCACTGAAGTCACAACGTGACAGACTCAATTGCTTAAATAGCACCAGTAAGAGAAACCAAACAGGTAGAGCCGAGTCCAGGACCATCACAGTCATAACCAGTTTTCAAATCTACAGATGCATAGTGGCTAACAAAGGTTTAATTTTTTGCTTTTTCCAAAGAAATTGTAAAACTCCTGCAGTCTCAGTGTTGTACAGTAACCTATGGTACAACAAAACTCACTCGGACTAAACTAATAAGACCAAAAAACCCACCTGGATTCTTTTGTTTATACTTAGTGTGCTAAAATGTGTCCGTGTTTAGGCAGATAAAAACATGACCTGTCAAAGAAAACAAAAAAATAAAGGCAACCCAAGCAAAAAACCTCCAAACAAACCCAGACCACACAACTCAGACCTACTTTGCTCTTGACCTGTCGACAGTTTGCCTGGAGGACACAATGAAACATGGGGGTATTTCAGTTGAATATTTTAAATGAAGGGAAAAATAAATGTTTATCTGTCTCTCACTGCTTTTCAAAAGAACACAGAAGTTGAAAGGGAGAAATAATGCTTGGAATAGTAGTAGAAGCTTCCTCCCTGCACATGATCTGTCAGCTCCACCTAAATGCTAAACAAAGGATTTTACCTTGAGACCATAATAACTTGAAACATCTTTTAAGGCCTTACTTTTGAAACTGTCAACATTGCCTCATCAACATACATGTTTAAATGAAAGCACTGAAGAAGATTCACTGAATTATTTCTATGCTCAAAGTTAGATGCAAACAGTGCCTGACTGACCTAAGGGCACAGTTAATGACAACCATAATTATGATCTTATCAACACAGAACTTCATAAAAGGTTCACAGCTTATTTTAAAGGACATCAAATTACAACTTCCACTTCTAAAATACCTCTGTCAGAGCTAAAAGTGACCAAAACCAGGAATTGCCCTTTTCATTACCTGCCTGAACCATTCATTACCTTCTCTTTGTTTTATAATGGCTGTGTTATTTTGTCAGAGAACCAAAAGAAAGCTATCAGTACGTTGAAAGAAAGGATTTTTAACTAACTGTAGAGCTTTCATTAGTTGCTTACATAAACAAGTAACAATTTTATTTATGACTGATACTCTTGTACTTAGAGTTGGCAAACACAGCAGTGAAAGGTGAAAGTATTTCAGCAAATAGTTTGGAGCGATCTGTGAAAACACAGTAGAATTAACCAGCATCTCTGAGGACCACAGGTGGATTTTCTCATCACTAGCTATACCAAAAAAACAACAGTAAGCTAGTAAAAGATACATTTTCTCTCGCTGTATCTTTGCAACTTCAAAAATGAAATCTACTTTGCATTACAAGCACCTCCGATAGTAAAGACTCACAGGCCTTCAAACTTAGTTCCCATCTTTCCAGAGTCAGCAATATGCACAATAATATGAATTCCTAACAGAACATATATCTTTGCATGTATTGGTTGCATGTACTCATGAGAAAGTGGCATGGGAAGGTTTTGGAAAAGGCAGCAATGAAAAGGAAACTCAAAAATCTATTAATTAGCAAATTTGCATCAATGATATTTATTTGCAGGTATCTATTATTGAAGTCACATAATGCCACCTCAAGGAAAAAAAGTAAACTAAATTTATTATTGAATTTTTAGAAGTAAAATTTTAAAGAAAACTTACATTTATTGTTTAAATTAATTTTCAAAAGTAAAATACATAGTAACAGAGAAGTAACCAGCACTGCTATTTTTGAACAAATGAAGCAGGATATCATCAAACGTGCACATAAATGAAACACCAGCGTCTGCTTTCCACCCTGTCTCTCTCTTATTCCTTTTCTCTGTCCCAACACTTTTATCCAGCAAACTTTTCTGATTTCAAAATAAATACTACCAAACCACTACTGAGGTGTTGCCGGAACAAAGTGAATACAGATAGTTAATTTATCTGTTACAAACCTGTTTTTTAAAAACACACGACACAATGCAAAGTGATATAAAGCTGCTCTGTTTTATAATTTTAACTCAAAATGTATTCATTTCTTGCACGAGACAGTAACTACATTTTTTGATGACTCTACCACTGACTGACATTTCTTTCTTTATAAAGGGGACAAAGGGTGGAAAGAAAGCTTTTTCCCTTCTGTTTTGTATTTCAAATTAAGTTCTTTAACATGTCTTGCATAGATTTCAGCACTGAGGTTCCCCGAAATCTCCATGCACTGTGGCACATCCTGACAATAGTATTTCTGCGTAACTGTTAGTTAAATTCTCAGGCCAGGGAAAATTACAGAACAGAGAATCTGTTTCTGGATGGTTACAGACTACGTTTTTCTCTTTCATTTTCTCATAAACTGTAGCCATTTCTGTCGATTACAAAACATTGCTGACAAGATGCTATCTTAGAATGACGTCTTGGTTAACGCTTTCCTAGAACGGGCAGCTACTTTCTTTCATGAAAGTGCTTTGACTGAAATACTATTTCAGAAGTTGATACTACACAGTCCACAGCAGAGAGACTCCAGATGTCAATAAAATCGAAGTGCTCTATTTTCAGCCCTGTTCTGTGAGCTTGACAGTGCTGGTGGTAACACCCTGCAGCATGTAAGGCACAAGGCAATACGGCAAAGAATTCATCCACTTTTCTCTGTGAACAGAGTAAGTGAAAAGAGGACTTCTGGAGCACGAAACATGCCAAATATAATCATCATTTTAGAACTATTTTAAAATATCTTGATAACAAATAATCTGTATTTCCTTTAAAACATTATTCTTAAGCAAAGATTTTGAGCATTTTAAGACAGGAAGTTGAAATGCAGCAGATGATCCCTTGCCTCCAAAGTGTTATTCCCCAAATGCTCACAGGCACTGAGATTTACTTATTTTGAAAATACGCAGCAGTACACATGATGATAACGGCCCAAGAGCACATACCTCATGTCACAGAAACAATACTCCGATTCACATTCACGTAAAATAAGTCAGCAGCTCTCCTTCACCAAAGCAGAAAGCACCAAGAGATGAAAAAATAATTGCGATGATGAGAAGTTCGATATTCTTGGGTTTCAAGGTCAAATGTAACTGAGCAATCACTGCAATAACACTCCCGGTCGCGACGAGAACTTTTGGGTTTCACCACTTGCAACTACGTTACGTTTAAAAACCTCACTATTTCGTACCTCCTAAATCACTGCGGCACTCTGGGGCAGCAGCCAAGACCAGCTCACCAGAGCTGCCAGAACCAGCCCACGTTTCCGTGGTGCCCACCTGCACTGCTGAGCCCGGCCGGCGACTGTGCCCCGGCCGCGTCCCAGGCTCAGCGCGTCCGTGTGTCACCTTCGAAACCAAAAGCGACAAAAGCAGCGCCTCCTTTGCCTACGAGCACCCGCTACGCGAGCGGCAGAAGCTGGGCTTGCAAGTTTTTTTCACTTTGCTGTCACGGGCACCCCTTCCCTCGCCAGGAAGAGCCCGGTAACCCAGCAGCAGCAGCAAAGCCGGCATCCCGCCGCCTCCCCGGGCTGGCTGCAGGCGAGAGCCGCGCAATCCCTGCCCCAGCCCAGCGGAATGCCCGCTCCCGCCGGCGAGGACGCGGAGACAGGGGAGGAGGAAGGCAGCGAGTGCGGGCCGGGGCCGCCCGGGGCTCACCGGAGCAGAGCTGGCGGCGCCTCCTCCTCGTCGTGCTGTGCCGCCGGCGGTCCCTCAGCGCCGCGCCATGTAACCCGGCGTGCCGCCGCCCGGCTCCGCGCGGAGTCCCCCCTCCTTTCCGCCCGCCCCACCGGCGAGGGCGCCCGCCCGGCACCGGCCTGCGCAGCCTCCGCCCCTGCCGCCGGCCCGCCGCACTTCCTGCTGGAAATTCCCGCTGACGCTCCGGCAGCGCGGAGGGCCGCGCGGGCGGGGCGGGAGGAGGCGCGGCCGCGGCAGGGAAGGGGCCGGGGCGCGCTTGTACCGAGCCACCCGCTGGCCACGAGGTCCCCGAGCCGGGGACGGGCTCACTGCCCGGGTGAAACCGCGTAAACACGCGGGCCCTTTCATCCCAGGGCAGTTACGCCGCCGCAAGAATCATCCCGTCCTTGCCCACGCTCCTTGGACCACGGCGGAATTCGCGACATCTGTGTGGATACGGGCCCGACCCGGTGGCTGCCGAAGTTTTTTTGACCTCTAGATATAAAGTTTGGAAGGCGAGAGAGAGACTCTGCATGGGGTGAATTTAACCCCCCTGCCGCAGCGCCTGGCTGCTGGCTGGCTTTCCCAGGCAGTTCATTAAAGGAAATTTTCCGACTCTTGCCGCCCGATGCCTGCCGCCGCTGGGCAGGGAGTACGGGCTGCACGGCACCATTTGTGTGTAGGCTTACACAGTTTCTGACAGAGCAGGCTCCCAGGTAACTTGGCTTCTGTTGAGCAGTGCCAACCATCAATAATGTGATTTTAATACCAGAATCCAGGTTTGCAGCATGGTAATCAAGTCTCCCAGACACATTTAACCAAGGTAACCAAGGCTGAAGCAAGGCAGCTAGTGCCACGTTTAATTGGCACAAATACTATGTAAAACAAGTTCAAATATTTTTATGCTAAATCTTAAAACGTCTGGTTTGCTAAGGGTGACGAGTGTCTCAAATGAGCATCCAGCATAGCTCTCTGAATGTGTGTTTGCGCAGAAAGTCAGCAGCACGCCTCTGCGGAGTTTTGTTATGCTAAGGCCACATAACATGGGGCTTCATGAATGATATGAACAAAAATAAAACCTCAAACATATAAAGGAACCAAGGAATATGACTGTTGGTTTTTTTGTGTTGAAGCAAGTAATTGTAACCTAGAGCAAAAATATGTTCAAAAGGAAGAGAGGCCAATCATAAGCCACCTGTTGATTGGAACAAAATGAAAGGGGTATTTTTACCAGAAAGGGAGTAGATTCAGATGTTACATTTTGTGTCACATCTCTGTGTTGGAGCAGAGAGACACTATTTAAAATGAGAGCTGAGAATGCAAAAGAGAGCTCGGAGATGAAGGGGATTTTCTTTGCTGTCTTGAAAAATGACATTTTCTACATGTTAGACATAAATATATAGGAAGAGAGAGTAATTTCCTTTTTTTGGATTGCCACTCATGCTCTGTGATGCAATTCTAACAAAGCAGTCCCCCATTCTCTTCCCAGTACATACTGGGAGCTGAGAATGACTCAGCATTTCCGAGTAAAACATGTTTTCCTTATTATATGGGGATATTCAAGACCAATATTATTTTTTTTTTTAGTGGAAGAAAATGCATTGAATTAATAGGAAAGAATTGTGAGGAAAGAATTGTGTCCCAAAGCCCTTGAAAGAGGAAGTCTAGATGGATTTTAAATACAAAGAAGTTTCAAAATAAGATTCGTTTGGAAGGAAAGGTGCCATGTCATACCTAATCAAAGGTGTGCTCACAGGGCAAAACATGTATGAACAAGTACCAGGAAATCAGACAAGGTGGATAAATTCCAAAACTTAAGGAGACTTACCTGGTGGATTTATTTTAAAAGGACATGCATTTAAGTACTCAGGCTTAGCTTTCCCTGTGAAATCTTAAGCAGCTTCCACAAAAATCTAGGTTTTACAATAAAATCCTCTTCTCAATTATATTTAAAGCATAAATTTGCCTTTTTTAGAGCTTAATACCATAGCTGAAGTGTTATTTCTACTGACACCCACAGTAGTGCCAGGCTGTAAGCCCACACTTTGGTAAAATTATCTTCACAGAACACTCTAGATAAATGTACTGCTTTATAGCCCAGGATTCCCACTTGAAGAGCCAAATAATTCTGCTCCAACCACTGAGGAAATCAGGCAGATAATACAGGCTCAGTGGTTCGCAGTGATGAAGTGCTGCCTGTTTCCTGAATAACACTGGTTTCCACTATTACCATCAAGTTATTTCAGTAGCTGGACAATCTCAGCCCAGAGATGAGGAGCAGGTGATCACACCTGAACCCAAAGGAGCAAATGCCTGCTGTTGAGCTGTTGAACCACTGTGAAATGGTTGCAGCCATGTCTCTGGCGGCTGGGCAGGTGCACTGAAGGAAAGGCTTTCTAGCTGTACACTTAACCAGGCTGTTTCACCTCAGTCAGGTGGGGGACATTTAAGTTTCCTGATATGCAGATGTAATTTAGAAGCTGAGCCTCTTCTCTGCTTGGTTTGCTCTGGGACTCCAGATATACAGATCTCTTTCCAAGGTCAGAAATCTTTGGCCTCAGTATTTTTTAATCATGTAACTAATGATAGATAAACATCTAAGACAAGCAGAGATTTTTTTAAATAATCAGTCTTTACTTTAATTGATATGTCTGGATTAGAAAAACTCATGAAAGTTTCTTACATTATTTGTCTTCTGTTTCTGACGCATGTATTGGAATCAGGATAGGCTCTTTTCATTCCTTTTGACGTAGTAGGTTTGAGGCTAAAGCAGGAAAAGGTAAAGGAAAGTTTAAAATAGCTACTGAGAGACACTTCCTTTTAAAGCTTTCAACTGCCCATCTTCATTGAGCTACTATGCCATACTATCCAAATCTATTTCTGGTCAATCCATTATTTCTTTCTCATCCAGATAATCCAGAACTGCTAACTTAAAAACTGATTTGCCTTACATAGTAGCCAATGATTATCTTAACACACTTCAGTCTCGTAGAAGTTGTCAGTGTTTAGCCAATATTTGCTGTTGGCATTGCCATTGTCTCCTGTAGCTTGAATCCACCACTATCACAGGAAGAAAATATGTTAAAAAAAAAAAAAAAAGTTGTATTTTAAAGATGGTGTCATCTTTCTGAGACTATATATGAAGACCTAATGAAGTTGACAATAGAAACTATATTTGAAAAAAATATTCTAAATAGCCAATGTACATTTGCAAAGCCAACCATTTGAACTGCAGCTAGCAGGGTGTAGAGTTTAATGGTGCTGCTGAATCCCCATGTTGCAGCATTCATGAGAAGTACTTTCTATCATCTCTGTCATTTTTGTTGGATGTTGAACTGGCTGCAATTCATCACATACTTCATCAGAGCAACACCCTGCAAGGCTCTGAACAGTGTGGTGGCTCCTGTAATTACATAGGCCACATCCCAAATGTACCTCTTACTTGCTTCCTCCAGAGCCATAAATCAGACATGGGATCTCATATTAACCCCACTGTAGTTTAGGCATGTATCTCTGCTGAAAGACTAAATTTCTGATGTTTTGGGTAAGACTGCCAGAGTTGAAGGCAGGAGTTTTCAGTAGTGAATAACTACTGGGGGACAGGTACTGGGGAGTTAGTAGACTTAAATAAGAGAACCATGAAGCTGTAGATATGGCTGATGGGTATAATTATCAGAGAAAAGGGAACCTTTGGAGAGAGCTAGAAGTAAACAAGAAAGGGAACACTGCTCAACATTTACTTACAACTGTCATACATGATAGGGTATCACTTCCTAAAGGACATTGAAAGAGCCAAGTAGAGAAGGCAATTTGATATATATAATTTTTGGAATGGTTAGCCTAGCCTTCCCTTAATTTGTCTGTGTAATGCTATGCCTTCTTCCTTCTTTTCTTTTCCACTGGCAGATGATTACTCCAAAAGTGGTGGTTTATAGATTCTCTGTGAACTTGCTGCAAGGTAGCTGCTCTCAATGGAGCTACCCAGACCACTGTGAGAAGTTGTGAGCTGACCAGTTCATCAGAGCATTGAAGCTGCTTCATGCAGAACATACATTCTCTTCCAAAAGTGTGGCCTAGGCTGGTCCTACTTGGCAGCCCAGGTTTAGTGGCCGAGCAGAATAACACTGTACAAGAGTATGTGCATGTATTGACAGAATAGAAATGGTTGTGTTTGTAGAAACCATTCAGAGAACCATTAGTGTAGCACTGTAGCAATGTGGAGTTCATGCAGATTAGAGCCCAAAGCAAACTGCTCCAGCAAGTGCTGTTACAGTCGGGAGCTGTGCTGTCTGGTAATAAATCTAATGAACTGCCAGTCAGGTCTTCAGAATCTGGGCCTAATTCAGATTGTGAGTGATTCACTTATTGCCACTCAGCTATACAACACCTTGACCAGCCACTGAAGTAGAGGGATGGGTTTCTGCCATTTGAGTTCACTGGCAGCAGGTCTTACCAGTCCACTGCATGCACTCCCTTCTCTTCCCACCTCCCCATGTTATGATTAATATCCTGTGCTCTAGTAATTATTTAATATATGAGATGATTGGGTTCTCTTCATAGTATTTTGCATATCTGAATGATACATACTTTTGACTTCTATCTGATTACATCCATCAGAACCTAGTTCAGGAGCCCAGTTGTTTTCCCAAGGGACATATGTTCTTCTCACTACACAACTGTGGCTTTAGTTCTTCAGCAGTGTTTCACCCAGTTAGCTAATGCAAACAAAAGCAGCTGTTTGTTGTCATTGTCACTTTCTTTTGTCACTTTCATGAAATACATGCTCAGTTCAATCTATGAGGTCACTTTGGGTCAGGTGTACTGAGTAGGACTGATGTTAACACAGTATAGAAAGTTAAATTTAGCTAACTTGATTTATATTGCTGCTGTTTTATTGCTGCAGTGCAAGGAAAATTCCAGACAGCTAAGCATTGTACAAATATATAGGGAAGGGATTTCTTCTGCCATAGGAATTTCAACATCTAAATATATGTAATTGAAAACAGATTATGAAAACTGAAAGTGACATTCACTACTGTTTGAACTCATGCAGTGATTAATTTAAGTCTTCTACTCAATTGTTGGTAGAACTAAGTTATGATTTCCCAAGCTGTTTCTGTTTCAAGTTTTAAGCTTTTACAGCAACTAGTGATACTCTTCTTGAAACTCCAGTCCTGGAATATCTGGATATGGCTAGTTTGTTTTTTTTCCCCAAGTTGCCATGAAAACTTAAAACTTATGTTTAAAAAAGCCAAAAGTGTCAATGTTCAAAAGGTATTTTTTAAACTGATGTGATTCCCTTTAGGCAAATCCTGTGGGCTTAGAGGACTTTATAATTTTGTAATCATGGGGCGTTAACAACAATGAGTGGTGAACTGAGATAAATCACTAGTGTAATGGATCAAGCCTTCCAAAAAATACAAGATTATAAAAGGATTATTTGGAGGGCACTAAAAATATATTGCCTCCTAGACAATCTCTGTCAAATAGATTTGATTTCACTAAAGTTCATAATTTTTAACCTTTTTCCCAAAATTATGAGGGTTTGAAATGTTTTTTAGCAAATGTTTTCTAGACTTAGAGCTGCAACACCAGAAACAATACAGGTACTACCTAAGGCTAAGATGCAACAGGCTGATGAAAAGCAAGACAATATGCAGTGTAATGACAGAAGGAGCCCTGTGATAGAGCAGGGTCTCAGGGCTGGAAACGGACCTCAGTCTGTTTTTTATCTACACAAGAAGTAGGTGGAGGAAGCAGGGTGTTCTCCTTATTCTAGTTTCTTTCTCAGTTCCCTTTGTGATTTACTGTTTGGAAGCGGAAGCTTTGCTGATAGCAGGACAGTCTTTGATTATTTCCCCGGTGAAAGAGCACAGTACAGAAACTTTTAAGCTATAAAGATCCCAGCACCAAAGCTGGGAGCATTATGGCCATGTGATTCTGCTGTTGTTCCCAAGCCCATTGTCTCAGATGCTGTCGTGCATCCATGGCCTGCCTTGCTTTCAAGGCTAAGGAACACCACACAGTGCTTCAAACATTCAGTAGGTGAACTTGTATGGGCTCAGGGTCTCTGCCCTCCTGAGACCTGACCTGAAAGTGCATGTGACTTTTCTCACCTGAGGGCAGGGAAATAGAATTGCAAAGTCTGCAAATGTTGCTGTTTACCTAGACGTCCAAATAAGAATATGAGAGTACAGTTTAAGCCCTTGGGTGTATTTACAAGAGCTCTTCCCAGCTTTAAGCATTGTGCTGCCAACAATTGGCTGCACCCAAGACACTCCCTTTGATAGCATAGTGAGAACTGTGCTGCTTGTGTTCAGATCAACAGCAAACTCTCGTTGACCTACCTGGGTGTAGGGCTGGCGGCTGAGGGAGGATCCCTGCCTTCTTCACAGACTTGGAAAGTGTTCTGACAGTGGGCTCACCTGGCTGCAAGTAGTAAGGCATCTGCAAAACTGTAGTATTTTCTTGAAGCAGCATTTAGCTTTGCAAGTGTCTGTTGCTCTGCAAGAAAGTAAAGGTGTGTGTCATGTGTGACTTTATGAGTGCTTCTGGGGAGGTCCAGCTGGGTCTGCTGGAATTCTGACAGTGCTGCAGACAGGTAAGAATGATGTTCTTGTGACAAAAATGCTGTTCTTGCTCTAAGGATAGGGAACAAAAGCCCAAAGAAATGAAGATTGGAAAGATGAATGGTAGGATGAAATTGAAACACAAGATTCATTTTCCTCACAGGTTTTGTTGCTACATAGGGTAATATATCCACCCTATCTTGATTTCTGTGTGCCACGCTCAGACAGTTCACTTGGCTCTGAGGCTCACTGTGTCCTGTCCCATACCATGAGAATACTTGGAGGAGGTGGTTGTGCCATTAGAAGAAAGTAATTTGTCATTGCATGATACTACAGGACCTGCCTGACTAGAAAGGTTGGACACACTAGTATAGTACTTGCTATTTCCAAAACAATTACCCCTGTTGACTTCATTGGCAGATGTGAGTGATTTTAGTACTTCTGTGATCAGACTTCAGTGTCTTAAGCACCTAGAAAATGAGGAACGCTGACTACCTGTAAATAGTTTGGATTATGTGATGTGACAAGGAATTCTAGCACATAAGAGGAGACCTCACAGCTCCGTGGTCAGGATTAAGGATCTGATGCTGTCTCTTCAATTAGTTATCTGCTTGTTTGTTATAATCCGCCCAGCTTTTACCAGGAAATTAATGAAGGCCCTGTAGAAAGCAGTCTTTTTAATGTTCATTTCTTCTCTAGAACAGCCCTATCCTAACAATTCAGCGTGATACAGTGCCCTGGAGTAGCAACTTTCACACAGAGGGAAGAAATTTTTCTAGAATTATAAACAGAAAATAATCTCCCCTTAATAAGAAGTTCCCATTGATGGTTTAGTGGCGCTAGAAGAGTAATCAGCCCCATTCATAATATGAAGACAAACTTGTGGTTAGAGCAAAAGTCTCAGAATGGGGCTCTCTATGTTATCTTCGAGTCTAACTTCAGGGAAGAGCAACGTGACCACTTACGTTAAAGGCTGGAGGGAGAGGGAAGAGATAAAATAAAAGTAAAAGCCAGTGACCAATTCCTATTTAGTATTGCATGCAACCCTTAAGTTATTTCCATTTTGCAAATAAACCTCCAAATCCTGATTTTGCTCACTTGGTAGCAAAACCTTATTTTGATTCTCCACTGGCATGCAGTAGTGTGATTTTTCTGGTTGCATGAAACACCCATAGTGTGTAGCTGCCACAGGTCAGTCTCCTGATCTACCAATAGTTTCACTAAGCCATGCCTTTAAGGAGAGCAGCTTTAAAACCTTGAAATGAATATTACTTAAATTTGAAAGTGGAAGAGACAGGGCCAGTTTTAATCAAAGTACATATGACTCATCTTTCAAACTTTATTGATGTTTTGTGTGACAGTCACACATGTCTAGCTAAAAAAAAGTCTCCCTGAAATTGGAGCAATTTATTTCCTCTCTAGAAAATGCTCTGCTTAAGGACAGTACAAGCTGAAACAAAACTGTTGAGCAGGAAGGTAAATCTGAAAACTGGACTGCCAAGCTATAAACTCTTGATGCCTTTTATCACAGGAAACTGTATAAAATGTCTATCCCCACTAACTTTTATCCAATATGACCTGAAACTGTCAGGCACTACTGCATCTCAGGCATTTATTAGGCCTTTGATGTTCCTGAAATTGAAGAATTCTTCTCCTCCTCACCCCTTTTAGAACAGAAATATTTCTGAAATCATTGATGGTCTCTCCCCACAATATGAGGTATACACACATTTCCTTACTTGTCATAAAATACTGTAAAATCATTAAACAGTCAAGCAGCGCTGCAAATGAGGACGCTGTCATCTCAAACTCTCAGGAGCCTCCTGGTTTTCTGAGGATTCCTGCTGTGTTTCTCAGACTATGATTCATGTCTTTAACTGAACAGGTCAGAGATTCCAGTAGAGAAGCCATGCAGTGCATGCCCAAACCTGTTACAGTTCTTTAACCAGGGGCCAAAACCAACCACAAGTGTTTCTGTTTCATCACCTGACCCCTTAACAGAAAAAACAGCTATTGCATTTTATTATACTTGTTGTTGAGTTCTTCTAATAGCTATGCAAAGTGCCTCTTTTTCCATGTGTATATCAAAGCTGTATCAACATGAAAAAAAAAAATTAAAATCAGTTCTAACTCCTTTTAACTCCTGCATGTACTTCTGTGCCAGGACTGCTATAAGGGCCTGAACTAGACTCTGTGTAGAAAGCGTGTCATCAACAGAATACTTTGCCAGATTATCACTTGCCATTTCTAGAAAAGAAAGCCTGCATTGATTTTGAGTTTTAATCTCTTTTACTTTGATTTGCATGGAAATGCTTGAAAGATGCATTAGAGAACCAACACAATGGAAATAAAATGCGTGGCACATATATAAAAGTAACATCTCATTAACAGAGACCACCCAAAATGTAGTCCTGCCCTGAAATCTGTAGAAGAAATAGACATATTATGCTTTTAAGATCAACCTTAAAAGGCATTCAGCAATTTGAACAATCTCCAAAATTTCCAAATTTGGTAATAGTCACATCAGACATTAATTTGTTAGGTAGGTATTTCTGAGCTGTGAACAGCAGCTCTGGAATCTCCAGACTTGCTGAAGTAGATCTGAAAAAACCTAGGCAGCATGTCAGACTTCCTACATCTAAACTTGTTTAACAGAGATGAGAGGGGAAAAAATAGAGCGGGAAATTCTGAGTAAGTGGAGTCAGTATTCATCAGTGTCTGTCTTGGCCACACAAGAAAGGAGACAAACTTGACACAGAACAAACAAAAAAAAATCCCCAGTGGATTTCCACCTAATCCATGCTGTTAAACAGACACCTGGGTACAGTACTGTGCCTGCCACTGCATGAAGGTTTTCCATGGAAGAGCTAGATGTCAAAGATCCTAGTACCAGCAGAAGGTCATCAAGCTAAGGAAATTACTATTAAAATAATACCTTTCTAAACATTAAGTAGATTAGCAGTAAGCAGACTGGGGATATCAGTAAAGGCAGACTGGCACTCATATCACCTAGTAAGCGGCTACTTCAGTCATATGAAAGAAAGCCTGAAAAGCTGTAACAGGACTTGAAAATGTAGTGTTCTCCAGCATTACAGTGTGTGGTGTATCAGGAGGACAGTAATAACAGAAAATATCTGTGTTTTTTTCTTAATTATATGTGGAATGTCTAACAAGATTAGCATAAAGGTTCTTTGGTTTATGGGCTGTGCACCTTTTTTTTGACTTCCTGTCTTTTTTTTTTTTTTTTTTTTTTCCTTCCTGAAGAGCTATAAATACCTTTTTCTTTTCAGAGAAAAAAATGTTCAGTGATGAGAAATCTTTTTCAGAGCCATTCTGTTTCTGAAGAACTCGTGTACTTTGTGATCTGTGGGAAGGAATGTGGGAAGCTCCTGAGGGATTTTGGGCTATGCACTGTGGAGAGAACACTAAATTGTGAGCCTGGCTCCTATAAGACAACATCTGTACCCTGTGAGAGCTTTTAGATTGTGTCTCAACAGGATTCACAAGGGATGACAAGCACAGCCAGCTTGTGTCCAAGGAAATCCTCTGCACAGAAAATGAGCAGAGCAGTTGGGCTAAGTGAGCCTGAAGGATATTTAGTGATAGCAGGAGCAATGTGAGGCAGACTGAGGTGACAGTGTGCTTGTCTGGGCAAACAGACTCTGAGAGTCTAGAAAAGACCATGTTATGAGTTGTCTGTAGGATCAAAGGCAGGGGTCTTGTTTCCAGCTATATGGACAGGCTTTTGAAAAATTCTAGAGAGGAACTGATTCTTGTGGTAAAATGGGTCACAGTGACACAGGGCATCAAATTTAGACTGTGATGTAGAAAACCAGAAAGCAGAACTTCCATATGGGATTTTCTGAAATGTGCCTGGTACTATATGTAGCGCTGACCAGATTTGCAGAGCTAGCTTCCATATCCAGCTGTGAAAATGACGTCAGAAGGGAAGTTTGAAAAGCTTTGGGAAGTGGTCATTTGAAAATGTAGTGTTATAGCAAGTGAATGTCCTACAATACACAAGCTTTTCCTTCCCACAGAAACAAGTATGGCAGAAGGTGACAGATTTTGAGCCTTCAGTTGGTGTGGGGTCAAGATGCCATAGGATGTGATCCACCATCCACAGACTGGGCAGTGAATCACAGCTGAACCATTGTGTTTCTTTATAAAGCTGACTCTCCTAAAGCCTTACTTTAAGAAGATGAAGGCAACAGAGTTATTCCTTTAAAACTCTTACAACTAAATTCACCCCTTTTCACTGATTTCTAAGAAATCAGTGTATTCTTTTCAAATGGACATAAAATTGTTAAGATACCCAAAGTTACCCCATACTTTAGTTACTTTTTACAGAACATGAAATTCCATAGGCTTATGAGAGCTGCAATGCACTGATATGACTTGTGTATAATTTGTTGTATAGTTTCTACAGTTTCTATAGGGTTCATTACTATTTGATGCAAACCATATAATTTCTGCCAGTATGGATACACCATTGTTGTTTTATTTATGGCAAGGGCAGGTTATTTTAATTTATTGCATTGCTTTTTCTTGTGTTTTAATATAAAACTAGTTTTAACAGCAAAATGGTCCCCAAAACACTGCCCTCAGGATTAGTTCAAATTCTTAATAAATCATTGTTGTCTTCATAACAGACACTAATACCAAGCCTAATTAACACTTAAAAAGCATCTTCAAATATTTAGACAAGAGCACAGTGTGTATGTTTGGGAAGAAGGGAAGGGAAGCAGTTCACTGGTGTAGGATTAGAGGTTCATTTAGTTGGGCTGCAGCCTTCAACCTTTCTGTGCCTTGACCTCATTCTCTGTTTGCAGGGGAGAACCAACTCAAAAGGTACTTGTGAGGTTATGGCTAATAATACTAGTATTTGGGGTTTTTTTGTTTATTGTAGAGTTGAGGAATATAAATCAGAAAAAAAAATAGAGAAGAGCAATGGACAATCAGTACTTCTTCAGCCCAAATTCTAATGCATTTCACTGAAAATAGCATGGGAATACATAGAAGTAGAACAAGGAAAATAGAACAATGTATGATTGCTCATTCAGTGAACAGTGGCTTGGAGTGGGAGCTGTAAAAACGATGGTATAATATAGAAAAAGGTAGTTACAGTGTATTTGGATAAAATACTAGTGTTGGTACATGAAATAAGGATATGCACAATACCCAAATGCTGACATCCTTGTGGCTGACCCTGATATCACAACCATAATATTCTTTATAGAACTACATGTAAAAAAGTGCACCTTAACTGTATTAAATTCATTATGTGAAATATAAAGGATTTAATATAAGTTTAGTTGGGTCTTACTAGCTCCAACCTTGTGGCAACGAGTGTAAACCTGAGTAACTGAGCAGAGAACCAACTTCTATTTCCTTAGTGTCCTTACCACTAATCTGGGCTTCTCACTGTTTTTTGTGGAATCACAATCCATAAGAGTGACTTTAAAGTTTTGAAGCATTTTTTTTGGTAAAAAAACCTCCTCTGTTGGCCCTTGCTACTTGGCAAATATAAAAAAAATTATGAAGTCAGATGATTTAAAGGAAAACTGTACAGTATTGCTTTTAGATATAAAAATACTGATATTTTTTATAACTATCAAAAATCCAACCAATAGTTATGTCCTGGAAAGATGATAACACATCTCCCTTACTTCCCTCCAACATGTCCTCTTAGAGCAGGAACCTGATTTAATTTGGGATGGGGAAGAGGAATCTTTGTAAATGAGCACATTTTGCATCCTAGAATTTTGACAACCAGAGGGGGAACATTTTTTTTTGGTCTTTATTCTGACTGTTCTCCCACGACCTGTTTCACAAAAAAGGAAGATAAGGTTTTTTTAGTAACCAACAGTATTTGCAAGAGGGAACCAGGAAAATAAATAACTGTATAGCTGCTGCCACCTACAGTCTGACTGAAAAATGGCTTCGGGAGAAAGAGCAGCATAGCATTAATTTGATCTCAAATGTCCACCCAAAGGACACTACAATGTAATGCAAAAGATTTAAAGTAGTTTTAGGATTCACCTATTATCCTGAAATGCCTTTCTGAAGGAGATTTGAATCAGGTCCTGTTTGCCTAGCCTTCATTATGTGATAGTTGATTTTTTTTTTTTAATACTAATCACAGAATAATAGAACTGTTTGGGTTGGAACAGGCCTTTAAATGTCCTCTAGTCCAAATTTCCTGCAATAAACAGGCACATCTTCAACTAGATCTAGTTGCTCAAAGCCCCATCCAGCCTGGACTTTAATGCTTCCAGGGATGGAGCATCCACAATTTCTCTGGGCCTCCTGTTCAGGGTCTCACTACACTCACATTAATGATTTTCTTCCTAATATCCAATCTAAGCCTGCCCTCTGTCAGTTAAAAGCCATCTCCCCCACATTACATGTGAATGAATTGCTTTAATAGACAGCAGGTATGAAGAGGATTGACTTACTGCTGACACCATGGAGATGAATGCTCTTGTACAGGTGAGCAGATGCAAGGTGTGTCCCAAAAAGCATGAGGGTTCCAAAAAGCTTCAAAAGGGATCATGATCAACTCTGCAGTAGCTGTCCGTGATCTTCCTGGCACTGGGAGAGCAAAAGGTTGAAGCAAGAGGTGAATCAGACAAAAACAAACTTGCTTAGAGTGGGAATTTAAAGCTGTGCTCTTTGTTCAAGTGCCCTGTTACTGCCAGTAAAATACTCTCTCCCCCTGCTCCATTATCTTCCTGATGATGACAGCTAGATTCCAAAGGCTTGACTCCAAAGGGCAGAAAATAGGATATCTTTTGGGAAACTCACTCATCTTTATGGAGAAGAAGATACTGAAAACCACTCAGACCAGCTGCCTTTTTTATTTTCCCCCTCATCCTCATCTTTAACCAGCCAATATGGTGCAGATGTGTTCAGGTGTTTGTATCACCCTGTACTGGAAGTAACACATGCTCTTGGACCTATGTTCCATTGGTAATCTGCTACCAAATGTAACTTCTTGCAAAAACTTTTTATTAAGCATATATTTAACAGTCTGAGAGTTGTTTTCCGGGCTTTAGGCTACAGTAGTAGAAATCTTAGTTCCATTTAATGGCAACATATAAAAAGTACATAGTTTTCTATTAATTATAGGAGCTCCAGCTTCACCTTTTTTAAAAGTTTATTGTCACACTATAGCTTTCATTTTGGTATCTTAAACATAGTAATCAATCAAATCCAACTCCCATGGGCCTAATTGGTCTTTCAGGCTTGAATTTGTCACTGGGTTTGGACAATGATTACTTGTATATATATATTCTTTGCAAAATGAAAACAGCCTTACACATAATCCAAGCATGCAAACTGGAAATCAGGACAATGTTGGCAGCAGCTGCTATGGCCATCATTGAGAAACACATGCTGCAGGTCTGTGGCTAGAAGAAATTAATTAATTAATGCTGGTAGCAACAGGTGTGGCATGTATGGCATTGAACTGTCTTGTGGCTCTGGATTTGTTAGGAAGTCAGAAACTTAGAAAATGTTGTATTAGTTTTGGGGTGATGCAGGAATGGATCCAACCCATGTCTCTATGCTCCTTTTATGGCAATGAAATAATCATTGTGGTTATATAGAGAAACACAAGGATGATTCTGTGAGGCTAATGTGCTACAGAAGGATTTGGATAGTTCAGCTCCTAACTCTGGGACAGTCTGTGTGACCTGGAGTGTGCAGCCCATGCCGATAAAAGGCTTAGACACAGCTCCTGTTAGAGTTTAAGGGTATGAGACACTTGAATTTCATTGCAGATTTGTTCTTTAATCTGTGTCTAATTATATAACCTGAGATAAAGTTGGTATTTCTCTCCCATGCTGCAGAATTGCCTTTTTTAATTGTGTAAGCTTTTCATTTAGGACTGTTTTTCACTGCTATGTGAAGAGACCAGTAGTAGCACCATCTGAATGGACAGTAAGATAATGCAGAACAATCTGTAGGAGTAGTGATAGTAACCACACCCAGACACAGAAGAGAGTTAAGAGCTTTCTGTTCTCCTCTTGAAACATATTTATTTCACTGACAAGGAGTGAAGGGGGAACTAGACTGACATGCTTTTCCTGGAAAGGAAGGCATTACTGTTAAAAACCTGTTACAGTTTTTGATGGTGTCTTAAGTGTCTAAGATCTCTTGTGTTTCTATCAATTGACAAATGATTGCTAGAAGACAATGAAGCCAGGAATGCTTTTTGAATTCTTATGATGCCAAATGAAGGAAAAATAATTTCTTGTTTCTAATGGTGTCTTCAGTGCTAGAAAGCTTCTGTGATTACTGGCAAGGCAGAGTGTGACTTGTTCCTGTAGCACTCTCTCAGACCCTGCATCACTGAGAACTGCACATGGCAATGCCACATTGTTTCCTTTCCTCTGTAGATCATCACTGTGTCTTTTGTGCCAAAACCACAATTTTGGCAGTGGTTCTTGCCAAAATTGACAAATACAGTGTAGCTTAATGACTTCTTATTTTGACATTTGGGAAGAATCAAATAGAATCAGACTTTCAATACTACTGCATTTTATATTCTTCATTAGACATATATTCTTCATTAGACATTTCAGGTAGAACTGTTAGACACCTGAAAATGGCTCCTGCTCCACCTTCCCTGTTACTGATACAGCAAATATTTCACACTCAGACTCCATTGTCTTTAATATTAATGTATTATAATTGTAATGAAGAAAAAGAGGCTCAAAGGAGACCTTATCACTCTCTACAACTTCCTGAAAAGAGGTTGTAGCCAGGTAGGCATCAGCCTCTTCTCCCAGGAAACCAGTGACAGAATGAGAGGAAATGGCCTCACCTTGTGCCAGAAGAGGTTCAGGTTGGAATACCAGGAAGAAATGTTTTCACTGAAAGGGTGAAAAGGTCAGGCATTGGAATGGACAGCCCAGGGGTGTGGTGGAATCATTGTCCCTGTAGGTGTGCAAGAAGTCACTAGACATGGCACTTTGTGCTGTGGTCTGGTTGACAGGGTGGTGATTGTTAAAAGGTTGGACTCCATGATTGTGAAGGTTTTTTCCAACCTTAATGATTCTATGATTCTGTGATAATTAGTTACAGGCTAGCAACCTTTTACAGAGGAGTGTGTGTTCATGCCATTCCCAGATCTACATTATAAAGAGGATTCTACTAAAGAGGAATTTTACTCCTTCAGCCCAGCTGAGTTACTTAGGAAAGAAAGTATGAGGTATTTCCCCTCTTTCAGTGTGCTTCAAAACCTGAATTTGCTGGAAACCAGTGAAATGGTTGTAGCTTCACCATGATTAGTCTCATTGGCTTAGATCAACTACAGAAGTCATAAAGAGTCTTCTCTCAGTGACAAAGTTTTATGCAGACAACTGGGCTAATGTCAAATCCTTGATGACTATTTCATGCGTCAATTGGCAGGAGTACTTAAACCAGGGCAGGGCTGTGGGCTTACATTAAGGGCTTCCTCAATTTTCTTCATGTTCATTTTTAGGAGATAAATAACAGAATATAATTACTATAAGTTTGATACAACAGGAGCCTTGTACTTTTTAAAGAGACTCTATAAATGTTGAACTAAATTTTACCATAAATAGGAATCTTCCAGAAGGCACCTTGCATTCATTTAGGAGACTCATGGTAGTCCACAGGCTTTTCTTTCTGAATTTTCTTGTATGTTTGGAAAACATTAACACATTAACATTGACACATAAACCAAATCTTTCCATCTCAGGGGGAGGGTGATTTAAAAAAAAAAAAAGGTCAAAAGTATGACAGAAGTAGAAATTCTCATATCTCATTTATTTTATTTCCTGGGTGGGTGAAAGCCAAACACTTGAGGCATCCACCCACCCTCTGGAAACTTTCACAGTAGCAGGTATTACCTGCAAATATTTCAGTAATGTCACAGTTCCAAGTGAATACTGGGAAGTGAGCAAGTAGTGGTACTAAGTTGTTAGTGGTGTTCTCTCTTTATAAAGGAGTGTTGGCACAGTGCTTGAACACAGAGCTCCTCTCTGAACTGCAGTCATCTAAATGTCTCCTAACTGAAGGGCTGCAAGTGAACATATTTCTTAGGATTGTGTGTCTAATGGATAAAAAAGATATATTGTAAGTGTTCCTCTGGTATTGTGGAGTGATACTATGATACTTGTTGGAAGCTAGAGCTGGACACACATAAACTAAAAGTGGTGCTGATTTATTTTCACTGTCTGTAAACTGCAGTAGCTCACGTTGCTGTTTTGTGAGCAGCTCAGCACTCTGCATAAGGGTAGGGTTTTTGAGGGCAAGATAAAGAGCAGGGCCAGGGGACTGCTGCTGTTATCTCATCATGCTTCCTTACCAGCCAGAGCTCTCTGCGTGCTCACGATTTCTGCTCTTGGCTCTAAACACCGAGACCAGAATCTGCAGTCTGTATGGGATAACTCAGGCAAGAGTGTGCTGATGTTAGGGGGTATTCTTACATTGCAAGTGCAGCTGTGACTCAAATATGATTTTTGGGGTAGGAGCTGTCCCTGCTCTGTCCAGCTTTTAGCACAATGGGGTTGTAGTCGGGGTTTACATTTTGCTACCAGAGGACAGCTTTAAGCAACCAAGTCTTGTTGAAGGTGTCCCCACCCATGGCAGAGGGGTTGGAGCAAGATAAGTTTTAAGGACCCTCCCAACCCAAGCCATTCCATGCTTCTATGATGAATTTTTTATAGTTAGTAAAAAAGAAAAAATGTGGGCATGCTGCCATGAGATGTGGAAGGTAAAGCACTTTCAGTCAGTAAAACAATGGTAAAATAAAAATAGCCTAAAAACACCCTCAGCAGAAATTATAATTATCCAAAGTATTTCCTAAGTATTTTCCTTATTTCCAGCAAGTATAAAGAAGTGTCTTTCACCTGAAGTTTGCTAAAATCCTCAATGTGGTAAAAGCACTTGAGAATATTACTAGGATTACCGTAAGGGAGTGGTAAACATGTTTTTCAGTGGTGTCTGCAAGAACTAACACATCTTGGAACACATGGTGTTACCACAATTAAAACATTAATCTTCAATTTTGTCTTTAAACTTTACATCTAACTTTAAGGACTATCAAGATTTTTGATGCTGAATTCTCAGTGTAAGTTAGTTACTTGAATAATACTTTCTCTGCAATATCTATTGAATATCTATTCAAGAGTCCCAAGCAATAAACTCTGAATCACAGTAATGACCATCAAAGGTTGGTGGGGTATTTTCAATAACAACTGAATTTTAAAATCTAGTCTATCTAGATGGAGACACTCTGCAAACATCTTTGCTTAATTTCTTATTAAAGTAGGAAGCTTGAAAAATTTTAAAATCTGCTAACATAGCCAAAGACTGGCTTAGCTGAAGCAAAGACCTTCCATGTGTTTTGGTAAAGCACTTTCTTGAAAACTGCCTTGTAAACAGAAACCAATCTATTTCACTTACAGAAAGAAGAAATTAGGTATCTATGGCTGATTTGATTAAATTATACTGTGCTTTGTAGGAAGCAGAAAGTAACACTGCTGGTATAAAAAAAAAAAATAGCAAAAATTCCCAGAGGGGTGAAAAAACGTGTGATGAATAAACAATAACAGAAATAGTATTGCTCATTTCAGAGATATTTTCAGAGTATATTACATAGACTTGGATTTGCAATTATGTTTGTAAACATCAGTGAAACTACAGAAGTTGATAAATACAGGTGTGAATGAGTTTGTTATTAGGAGCAAAAGTCTGATAGTCCAGTTTTCAATAGTTCTTAAAATTTGCATGTTTTGTTATGCTTTTATTACAAGCACATCAAAATAATATTATAAATTAATTGACTGCATTTTTGTTACTTATGTTGTGCATTCACTTACAGTCTTTCTTTTAAGTTCAAGGTGATCAAAAGAGATCTGCTTGACAAGAAATGTCTTCCTAGTTCACATTTCAGAAAACCTTCTGTTGAAGACCACTGTTGGACAAGACAACTACGTCAGTCATTGAACAGACTCACATTTGAGCAGGTTGAAGAGTTCTAGTGGAGAAAGCTATTTTTCTGACATCTTCCTAGTCAAACCATTAGTTTCACAAGCAGACATAAATTAGTGCTGCTTGTACCTTTCAGAGCATTCAGAAAGAAAATGGGAATGAAGAGACACTGGTTGTTCAAATACATGTTTAGGTAAAAAATTATGTAATAGCACAAAATCTTTCCCCATGACCTCATGTGTTATCTCTGCTAATTTATTGGATTGTGAGGGTTCACTGTTCTTGAAGGTCTTGTACTAAAAACATTCTTTATGTTTGCGTGTCAATCAACAAACTAAATACTTAGTGGATTCTCAATCTAAACTTCTGAACTATCTCATAGCTATTTGATTGCATTTACTAGCTGGGAAGACACAACAAAATAGTCCAGTTTTTTGAGAAAAAATACTTTGCTGTTTACTGTTTCAGCTGTTAAAGGAGCCAGCTGTGTGCCTCACAGCACATTAGGTTGCTTTGTTACTGAATTTCCTGTTCATTTCCAAAACTAGGTCAGGTTAGATGCATCTGAAACTTGAAAGTAAAAGGCTTCAGGGAGAGTACTGGTGACAGCAGAAAAAGAGATACAAGTCAAACCCTCTCTTATTTCTGCTGCCACTTCACTGATGCTGCTTTCTAGGTTTAAGAACATGCATCCCTTTCCTTCCCCAGTTTGAAGATTAGAAAGCTTCCTGGTCCTTTATAGCAGGACTAGAGGAAAATCAGACATTGGGATCCAGTATTCTAAATCTAGGGCAATGGCTTTTGCAGGATGATTTAAGGATCAATTCTTGAACTGGGAGAGATAGGTAATAAAGAAGCCAAGCCTCTAAACTGTCTGGTAATGGTGACCCTCTTCAGTGAAGCAGTGAAATTGTTTGGAAAGCCTCTTACCAGTAATTGCAGCTGTTTTGTTGACTGCACAAAAGAACTGGTTCGTTCTGTCTGTCCTCTTGTGTCTCTACTGGAACTTAGCAATTGATCTGATAATATTTACTTGTAAGAAGCCATTCTGTAGTTAAGGGAAATATTGCTTGCAATATCTAGATATTGGGAAGAGGGGAAAAAAGCTTTATTGTGTTTGCAGACAAGTCCATTGTGACCCCATGATATAAACTCAGGAGCACTGCCTGACCCTTCAGAGTAGGAAGACAGTGCTGAAGTATGAACTATATGGATTTCTCTCTCTTGCTGTAAATATAGAGAAGAAAGATCTGAAACCAAACTTGGTGATCTGGTCCCTGCTGCCTGCTTTCCTATGTATTTTGAAGTTAGTTGCATGACATACAGAAAAATACTGTTCTATATGTCTATGTAATATATTGTTCTAGCTAATTGTCATAGTCACTTAAAAAAAAGCCTGAAAACACCCCCCACCCCACCCCAGAAGGGTACTGCTCTGCAGCTAAATTTCCACCAAGGTTTAATTCGAGTGTAGTTCTGTAGTGACAGAATGGCTGACGACAACATAAGGATGAACTGCTAAATTCTTATATAAGCCTGCAATGCTATATACCACAGTAGGTATCTCTCTACTTGAAAATCCAGAAGCCGAATCTCAAGTCCAGTTCCTTTAACCTAGAAAGAATGATTTCTCAACTTAGGCATTCATAAAATGTATCTGAAAGTTTTTATATTTATGCAACCTTTAAAGTATCTCCGAATGATTGAGACATAATTGTGTCATAGGTGAGGCGGTTGTGACTTGGAGCCCACATGCACAAGTCCTGGCATGTCTTTACTGGCTTCTGGAATGAGGAGCATAGCTTAAGGACACCTGAGGAATTGCAGACTGAGTCATCTTGGGTTGTCAGTTTGGTCTCAGTGCCCTCAGCAGGAGCTGGAGGACTGAAACAGCAACAAAAGAGAGGAGCTGATGAGGGTATGAATTAGAAATTTAAGCTGGAAAAGGATGCAGAAGAGGTGCCAGGAGAAGGAGAAGGGTTGAAAAAAAAAGGGTGCTGGGAACTAGACTTGAGGAACCACATCACACTGTCTATTTTCTCAAGTAAATCCTCACAACAAAGCTGGAAAGCCTGATTTATAATGTGGAAATAATTTTCTTCTACCCCAGAGTTGTTGTTTGTGCAGAGAAGGCCACAACAGTGACAAGGCCCATTTTCAGTTGTGCAAATAAATAAAAAAGTTTCAAATTGTCCTTTTAACAGCATGTTTCTTATAAAGCATCCAGCACAGTCAGATTATATCACTAAAACAAATATACAGTCAGGCATAAAGCCAGAGGATCAGTTACAGTCTGGTTTATCAAGAACAACAGTTCTTGTTTTGGAGCAGAGGGAACCAAAATACTCTAGCACTTGGAGACATGGTAATTAATGGCTCCTTAATAAGTACTTGGTGAAAGGCTGATGTACTGGGTGTTCCCTGTAAGTGACTGAAAGACACATTGTTGGTGTGGCAGAAACTCAGATCTGGGATTGTACCTGAATTCTTTCATTAGGTCCTTGGTTTCTTAGCAAATATGGTTGCCTTTGTGCCTCTACTTTAATGTTAGCACTCTTGTGCATTATTAACTGTGTCTGATATGGGATAAAATGGCAATTCAAAGGCCTTTCTACCCTGCCAATCCTTCCCCAAAGGGTTTTAAAAGTACATATTTTTTCACTAACACATTGGCGTGAGTAACTCTTTGTGTGGTGTACATATGCTTTTAGAGTCCAGGCTGGGATGACATTCTTAAAATGAATCCTGTAGACTGCACTAAAAATAAACTAATGTTCCACTCCCAATTGAAGGCTTTCAGATCCTGGATTCTAATGTAACTTTGTAGTATGGTTATTCTCTAATTAAGGGCAGCTTCTGTGGGTTAGAAAGTGTACTATGTCTAATCCCAATGTAAATGAAATGTATTAGCTCTTTGCCGAGCAAGTGTTGAGTAACTGTTTGCAGTGTATTAAAAAAAAAAAAAACCAAAAACCTACCTATATCTATTTGGTACCTATGCTGTAAAAAAGAAGAACTTTGCCAGAATGTACTTCATCTTTTCATTGTAAGGATAGACTTCATCAACTTCCAAACAAATTTTAAGTTTTATGAGTGAGCTCATCAGTGTTTGACAAATTCTGTCTTGAAATATACATTGATCAATGCATATCAAATATACATTGATAAAAGGCCTCCTTGATTGTTATAAGTTTTGAGTTTAATTTGCATAGCTAAGGACAAATATTTCAAATCCTATCAATTTTTCTGTATTTACCCTGATTCTTTTACAGTTCATCCTGTATGCAATTCTGTGCCTTTAAAGGATCTGAAGAGTAACATACTCAGGTTGTACAAGTCAAGAAGTCCCATGCTTATACTTTTCTAAACCTCATGTAGTTTTAACATTTGTGCAAAGTACATGTACAATTTTGGAAGAAAAGTATCCATGTTGATCTATATGAATTAAAAGGACAAAATTGTTCTGCTTTGATAAACATTAAAATTTTCAAGTAGGTGCAAATAATCTACTGTGGTTCCAACCTAAGAAGTATAAAATGCTTTTCCTGACAGCACTGTGCCATGTCATCACAATGCCCATTTTGCAGCTTGAGGTAGGACAGCATCGTGATATTTTTAAAACAGATTTTTTAATAGACTTTTATGGAGAATCAATCTCTGGTTTGGTAGGTTACATGCATAGATCTCTTGGTAATGTAACTGTTTAGTATTAGGTAAATGAGCAGGAATAGCATCAGTCCATGGGAAGGTGGTGTGCTAAAAGTAGATGAAGTTGGCATAGAAGACATGAAGTAATTTCTCATGACATGCTTCCCTGATTATGGTAACCATGCTTTCAGCATTGCTACTAATGTGTAATTAAGAACATTAGTTTAGTAAGCTGAGGTACAAAGCAATTTTAATTGACAAAAATCCTTTCTTTCTAAAGTTTAGCTGAGACTTACTAATTGAAGACTGCTCTTGTGCTGATGTTTTGGAACTGTGTGATCAGGGAGAGGGAGGAAAAAGGAAAATAACTTGCCCTTCTGCTCTGTGTGCTGCTTGCAGAGGAATTCTTGGCATTTAAACATAACAAACTGAAAACAAGCTCTGTGCAAGTAGAATGTCTTTAGCAGATTAAAGGGAGTCCTACCTTTTGATACAGCACTAAAGCTGTAGAGTCACAGTCATTAAACAGTGGAAGCAGAACAGCCCTTGCAATTCCAGAAGAAAGGCGAGGGATGGTTTCTGATGTTGGAGGATGGAGAGGCTAAACTTCATTTGGAGGAAAAACAGTAGGTATACTGCTTCACGCCAGATCTGAAGCTGCAACTAAACCAGGAAGCATGATTTGAGCACCTTGAATAATTTAGTGTGATATGAGCCAGAAGATGATGAAGAGCTAAGGAAGAACCTCTAAATTTCCTGGTAAATATTTGTCTATGCTTAATTTAAAATGATTTTTTCTTGTTGGTGTTCTAGTTGCTGAAAAATTGCCTGCAACTGCTGGCATTAAGCATAGTTTAGAGCAGTCTTTGGCTGTTCAAGGACAGCAGGGATTTAACACCTCTGTATCCTCTGTACATTTCCATGCTTTCCATGAGCTTGGCTTTCTGATGTGCAGCCAAGTCTTCCTGTCTGATAACTGCCTGCTTGCTGGAAATGCTGCCAAATGCCAGCACCTGTCAGAGCAGGACACACTGCAGAGACACGACCCCTACTGTTGATCCACAGGGTGCTGGGATTCAGGGGTGAGGGCAGACTGAGAAGACAGCTGTGAATCTCATCCTCTTGGCAGGAGCTGAGCCATGTATTCTCTGATACTCTGGGTTTGCTGTAACAGGACTAAAAGATAAATGCCCTAAAGAAGCAAGTCAGTGCTTTAATCATATTGATGAAAATAAAAATGCAATGAAGTCATGAGCTTTTGCTTCATAAAAGGAATTTGATTTTGTACAACTTTATAGGAAGCAAGTATTTTTTTTAAGGTAACATCACACTGACTTTCTCAGGATAAGCTCAGTTTCCTGCTCAGCAACATTCTTGATTATCCCATCTCCTGTTGAGATTTGTCTCTGAAGCTCCTCTCCATTCTTTTGTCTTCCAACAGCCCTCTGTGACTGCTCTGCTGTCCAGATCCATGCCTGCTTGCTGTGTTTGTGCATCAGTGAGAAACAGTGGAACTGATTTAGGCCTTACACAGCAGCTCTGTTGCGTTATTATCTAAACAATTTTATTCTCCTTGCAAACTTCAAAGGAGAGAGTACCCTATCCTTGTACAGTCTTTTCCCTGTGAAATAAGCCACAGAATCCTGACTCTTCATTAGCTATGAAGTGTTGTTTTTTTTTTCTTTTTGTTTTAGTAGTGCAAAGCCTTAGTTCTTTTCAGTGTTAAACATAGTTAGCATTTAGTCATATTAAATTAAAATAATGTGAATTCTGAAGTTTCAATTTAAGAATGTGAAATGGCTTTAAAACCAGAGTAACTGTTCATTTTTAAGAGTTAAAATGAATAAGTATTTGTTGTAGCTTTCTGATGGAAGTTTATTTTGGATAAATAATTTGAGAGTGTTTCAGCTGTTTAACACAATCTTTCTTGAGTGTTGGCAGTTATTTTCACATACCGGAGTATGGGATTGATTTCAGAGGAAACATTAAGTTATTTATTCCTTGAGTCTTGCAGCAGGAGATGAAGCTATTTCTCCTTCAGTATGGCATTATGATCATCCCCTATCTGCTTCCAGTTGATGCAATAGAACTTTATCCTTGCCAGGTATTTCATAAATTAAATCCTATCACTTCAATAAGAAAACCAAAAGGGAACTTGTGTATGTGTACAGCTTTTGTCTGGCAACATTAAGTCACCATTTAATGTGGGTAATGTTAGGGCATGTGTCAATCATTGCATTTTTCCATTATTTTGAAGAAATAAAAACAGTGAAGCAACTTTCAGTTTAGAGTCCACTTGCCAGGAAACTCCATAATAAAGCATGGAGAAGGAGTGGGAGAGAAGTGACTCAGGAACAGCTGCCCTGGAATGGCCTCTTTAGTGTCCTGTCCTTTGGCTTTTATCAAAGGGGGTGGTGTAAGGCTCTAAGAACCACCTATTGCTCCAACTGCATCTTCCTCCACCCCTTGTACTCCCAGGACAAGGAGGTTTTGTTCAAATTTCAAACACTCTCATATTACCAAGTCAAGTGAAGGACACAGAGGGGAGAGGTTTGCTTTATAAACAGTAAGAAAATAGCATGTCTGAGAAGATGGAAGCATTGAGAAGTGTTTGAGTACATAGTCACAGTATGTATTGGCTGATACTGTGACAGAACCTCTTCTCCATAAATAAAGGTATGTATACTCATCACTGAATTACTGATGTTATTTTCAGTCAACCAAGTGGCTAGAGGAACATACATTTTAAATTTATGCTGTACATTTAATAACTAAAAGATAAAGGAAGCATTATTATTCATCACAACAAAAATTTTAAACATTTCTGTAAAAAACAACCCCTAGAATGCCATAAAATACTCACAGGATACAGCACGTGTGATGTTACATGGCACGTTAAAGGTTTAGGTCTTAGAAATTCCTAAAATATCACACTTCCTAAAGTTTGCTGTGCAAAACTTTATGTGTTGCTGGGTCTTGAGTGCTGTAGTATGGGATACTTAATACTGTTCAAAGTGCTGGGAGATATATCAATACACAGAAATTAATTTGTTTATAATAATGTTCTCTAGACATCAGAGCAGAGTAAGGTAGTACCTGATGCTGAGCTTACTAGGCCTGATCTGTAATCACCTGCACTGGGCACTGCAGCAATAAATTGGTTCTGCTCTCTTAAACACTTCAGTTTCTGACTGCTTCTGATGTTATCACTCTGTTGTAGATGGCTTCAGATTTCTCAAACACTGTGTAGGTGGTTAAGCCAGGACTTGGGATTGTTGTGTTTCTTACTATCATATGTATGTTGGCAATAACAAAAGCATGAAAAGATTAAAGTGCAGGAGCACATTTGCTGTCCTTTATTTAATGTTGGATTCTTCTGCCGATGTAACTACAGAGTCAGCACTCCCTTCCTGGCTTCTCCTTCCTCCACTAGTTACTTGATGCTTTCCAAATATTCCCCTTCCTATTCCTTCTGGACTGTACAACAAGAAATCATGTTTAAATGCTCTACCTCAGCTGGTCTTTGGGAAAAAACTTGTCTGATCTGGAAATTGCCACTTGACCTGATGGCAGATATTTAACTGATGGCAGATAATTCAGTGACATAGCATCTTTGCCACACATAAAATCATTTGCCTATCCTTTATCTCTTTAGTAAGAAAAGCATTTATCTCTCACAAGTGTGAGATAAATGCTTTTCTTACTAAAGAGATCAGCTTTTCTTACTAAAGAGATCAGCTAAAAGTTTGGATCATTTAGGGAGGGTCATCTCTTTCTGTTGCTTCTCCCATGTTATTTTGAACCAATGTTTAAATTTGCTTCTTCACTCCCAAACAATACAATTACAGCATTTCCTTAAATATTGTTATTTTCTGCGCCCTGAGGTGAATTTACTTAAAAAAAAAATGTTGGTAAAATGCTTAACATGCCTCTCAAATTTGGAGCTAACCCTTCTGCTTCTTTTGTTAAGCCATTTAATGGTATACACAGCCTTGCCCTTGTTGAAGTGTTTGCAGACTTGCTCTGTAGAGCATCAGGGGGTGATGTGCATTAAGAGTTAAAAAAGTGGATTCTATGCACTTGTTTGCATTTAAGTCACTGAACTACATAGGTTTTCTAGTCAGGACAAACTGATGCAGTGTTTCCTTCACTCACAGGTTTTGGGAGGATGAGCTCATCAAATTCAGTGTTCTTGAGCTCAGATGGGTGCCGCACTTGACATGCTTAGTGCTATTAAACTATTGATTTCTTGCTCTTTAGTGAGGACTGAACAGTGACTATTTACAGGGATTAGATGGTGAATCTTTCTTTCCTAAGGGATCATAATTAACCACCAGCAACTATGCTAGGAATTTCAACAACTCGGTGGTGTTGAGCACTAGACTGATAATTGCTTACTTATGAAGCTTTCTCACTGGTTGTGGTGTGTGCTCTTCTGTCCTGTGGTGATCTGCACTCACCCCAGAATGAGCCATTTCTAGGGCAGTTGCTGAAGACCATTTTTTCAGTTGGTTCTATTACAGTTTTAAGTGTTTGCTCACAAAGCTTTTCAGTTTTGCTAAAAATAAGAATTAATTTTGAATAAATTTATAATCTGTTCATGTTGGTATACTCTGACAGCTATACAAATGGATGTATGAAGATCACTTCTTCATCTGTAGCAATTTATTATTTGTTTCTACAGCCTAGAAAATTGTGCCCACAGACTAGCCTCACAAGCTCACAAAAAAGGAAATGAGCTGACCTGAAGTCCTATGTTTCTTTTCTCCTTTTTAGGCTTGCTTGAGGGAATTCCTTTTGTTGGCCAAGCAAATAGAGACTGAGGCTCTTAATTTTTGATGTAAATTGTGATTCTACTTCATCATCTGTTGTCTTTTGCCAGGGAGATTCTACTCCCTTGGACACAAATGGACACAAATGACTTAACTGTAGTGTATTTACTTTTGAAAAACCTTTCAAAGTGTTAATTGTGTAAATCCTCTACAGGACTTAAAGGTTAGGATGTTTCCAGTGTGAGAATTGAGCTGTAAAGTAATTGAACACTTCTACATGCAGCTTCCTTATTTAATTGTATTAAACTAGTACTCTGATTTTTTTTTTTTTTTGTGATCTTTTTCATGGGACCTGGAGTTGTGAATCTGTAACTTTTTTAATATGTAACTTATTCAGGGGATATTCTTTGTCAAATGTTTGTACCGTGTTATCCTTTAAGCAATTTAACACTTTCCACAGTTTTCCACAGCTAATAGTAAGTACACTTTGGAAGGTCAGGGTGTTTTTTTTGTTTATTTGGAGTTTCTTCCTCACTTTTCAAATTACTTTTTGAGGTTTCAGTCATGCACTTCCATGTTTGAGGTGTGGTAAACAAAGGTGGTGTTTCTTTAGAGGTATTTTTTAGTACTCTGACCTGATGACATGTTAATGTAGATCTTCCAAATTTTTTATAGAATATCTTTTTAGTCATAGAACCTTTCTGTTTCTGTCAACTCACAACTCCTCTAATATCAGTGCTCTACCACATTCATGACTCCAATCTTGGCCTTCTGTACACATTGTGTATAAAGACTACTCAGCAGAGCTGGCTGTACTCTTGCCTCAGCAGATTAGGCCTAAAAGAGAGAGCAAGGTTTTAAAACCAAAACAGTTGAATATGATAACCTACTGTCACTTACATATGGTTTTCCTCAACAAATCCCACTCACAAGAACACCTGAAAGCGCGCACGCACACACCACATACACACTGTAAAAGACAACTGCATCACTAAATACAACTCTTAAAACGCGAGTGCCATGACAATTACAAATGGCATTAGAAATTCTTACATAAACAGTAAGTGCTCAAATTTGAAAATTGTCTAGCTAAGTACACATTAAACACCTTCTTGTCAGGAATAACTATCCCATTAACATTTTGTAACTTTGTGTACCAGTGAGAGACAGTTCAGACTTTTATACTTCATTTTGCTCTTACTGTTGTAGACAAATCAGTTGAATAATACTGAAATACCACTGTGCATATACATAACTTTCCTTTACTGCTAAGTGAGAATGCCAGGGGAATATATGAATTTTGCATATCTTCTCATAAATTCCTCAACAGTGTGACATATCTTGGAAAACAGGGCACTGTGGGTAGATGAAATAGCTGACATTGTTACTTGCTAGGGAATTTGTTGGGGGCAGAAAGGAAAAACCAGGGAATGAACATTGATGAACAGCTGCTTGCTAGAAGTATTGCTTCCTTCTGCAGATGAGGAACCCTCACAGAGGGGCTCTTGTCCCCATAAATTCTACTGAGCTGTAGAACATGCTGTTACATAAGTTGAATTTATCTATTGATTTACACATGTAACCAAAATAAGCATAAGTTGTCTGGTAGTGGTTGTCTTCCTTCAGCTCTAATTGCTGAAGGAAGACCTAGTGACAGGATTACCCTTCTGGAAGGGCTTGTTTCACTCCGTGATTTTTAGCACATAAGCATCATGTCAGTTAAATTCCTGAAGTCGAATGTGTCCATGACCTTTGTGAAAGTAGAGAACTCAAAACAATAACAGCTTTCTGTTTTACTGAATTGTGTATATTTTACTTTAAGGGACAAGCATTCTGAAAATCCTTGACATACATAAGTTATTAATAGCTTTCATATTCCTAAGATCACTTCTGGAAAGTTTTCAGATTCTAATTACAATAACACTGAATATAATCTTCTTTTCTTCTTTCTTTACTAGACCCTTCAGAACCTAGGATTCAAGTGCTAAGTGTAGCCTGCAGGTGTTCTTGTACCTCTCTCTGCATATGTTAAAGAATTTCCTATAAATTGCTTAGTGGTAGAATATGCTAAACACATCTCTTGTTTGTGTTATTTATGCACAGTCATGTTTTGTGAAATGATGCTCCATTGTGATGATGTTGCTTGTCTTGCAGCAGAATGATACTAAATATCTTTGAAGTCAAGTTAACTTTGATTATTTGCAGATATCTACAGTAAGGTAAAAAAGTACACTCAGGATGGAGTTAAAATTGAGATGTTTTCTGTGTTTCAGTAATAGCTCCAAAATGACTGAACTAATACTTGATTACAATCCATGTCTCAAATTCAGGTACTTTGTCATTTGTGGGCTATTATTTGTATAGGTTAAAGCAGTACAGTTTAGGTATATCCTGAATCGAAAGCTGGCATGGTGACAGTACTTAAGAACTCATGCAGGCTTGGAGTAGTATCTGCAAATTAAGACTTTTAGAATATCAGTGTTAATTGTGTAGAAGTGACTGAAGGGCCTGATGCTCTATGCTAACCACTGCATCCCAAAATAGGAAGATTTGAGCTGCAATTGCGATTTTCCTCTGAAGTAAAATATCTTGTACCTTGTAGCCCCTTTTCTGCCTTCTCATTTTAATGTTTATTGAAAACCTGAGTTCAGTGCACAGTTGTCAATCCCAGGAACTGGTATAGCACCTATTTTGTAGATGTGCTAAGTATACTGACATGAACTCAGAGCTCTGTGTTCACGTTTTCAATAAGAATTTGCTATTTCAAGCACACTTAGCAGCTAAATAAAAGGAGGGACTGATATATTGAAGGCCACTTATCTAGAAAAGTGTCTCCAACAATTGTTTTCTGCCTGGATCCTGTGATGGGAGCTGGAAAGACTGCTTTGGCCCTAGAAATTCTACTTACTCTTTCATCCTACTGGATTATGAGGGAAAAGCCTAGAGGAATCCTGCAGCTTGTTTGCTGTCTCAAAGGGGTCATCTTGATCCCTGCGGAGCACAGGAAAAGAGAACGCCTGTGAAAGGCAACATCAGCATGTTGTGTCTCAGGCATCCTGCTGCCACCACTGTGCTTATCTCATCCCACTAATATTGACAAATGGCTGCTGCTTCTTTATTCTGGGGTAAGCCTTGTTCTTGAGATACATACAATTCAGTACAGATATGTCAATAGAATCTGAGCTTGTAACTTTCAGTCATGTTCCGACCATCCCCTGGGGTCCTCTGGTGGATTTAAAGGTCATCAGCAGGTAAGAGGTCACTACTAGGCATGTTCCTACAAAACATGTATTGTTTCATCAGTGGTTTTGAGACTTTCAGGTTGTTAAAGCTAATTTTAGAACAATAGAAAATTTAAATTTAAAAGTGTGTTTGCAAGACGTAGGGACACTAGGCTGAAAGGTTTTACTTTGAATTTGTAAATGTAAAAATTCTTTTCAATAAGGTTTGAAAAACAACTCCACACTGTTGAACTTCCCTTTTCTTACAAGATGCAGTTAAACTGATAAAAATGTATAGTGTCTTTTTGCTATTTTTTTCCCCAAAAATTGCAGAAGACTTATATTTTTTTTTTCCAGAAGATGACTCCTCGGTAATGATTATTTGAGTAATGCAAGGCAAAATGAGCAATGTTTATCTTCATGGTGAATACTGCTATATTTTTAAGACAGTTTATTACTTCCTAGCTCTCTGCACACCTATCTAGGGGGCTTTGAGTTATGACCCCCAGCTGCTATAGGCTGGCTCAGCTCTCCAGACACTATCTCACTGCATACCATCCAAAGCTGTAGCCTGACAGCTTCTGCCTTTGGGAGTGAGATGCCTGTTTACCAGCTGAAAATTAGAGATGGCCCTAGGCTAAAACTTCAGACTCCAAACACGTTTAAGCCTTGACTGTAGCAATAGGGTCTTACATAATCTTGACCCTCTGCTAACAAGGTGAGACAATATTTCTAAAGTGTCAGTGGAGTTTTACATGCTTAGTTTTCTAATGAGCAGCTATGAACTGAAGATAATTTCATCTGCATATCTGCATTAAAGACAATTCTTATCCTTGTGGTTGAAGATCCTTAAATATCTCTATAAGTGAAAATGTAAACATTGAAGCATTTAAGATAGTTATTTTATTACAAAGGTTTTGTTTTTAAAGATTTTTAAAAAAAACAATAATTAGTCTTAAGGAGCAAATGTATAATGTTTCAGAAACAGTGAATTTTAGTTTCACAGAGAGAGCTGATGAACTGGCTAGTATAGGTTGTAGAACAAGTAATACCTCTTGCTGGTTGAAATCTTGTATAATGTTAACATCTTGTGGGAGCCAAGCTTCTTATGGTAGTGAACAGCACAAAAACAATAGCAATAGTGCAGCCTAAGGAAAGAAGCAGGTTATGATTTACCAAAGCAATGCCATTATACCTCTCGTAGTTTGAGGCCCATTTTGTGCCCCAGGTACTTGAATTCACTAATTAATGATTTGAATTACAGAGTCAAACTAATTTGTGAAAGTTGAGATCTCACTTTTTCCTTTGAAAGTTGTACAGTACAAGGTATTTTGTGCCTCAAAGTAAAGATCCCTTCTAATTCTCTACCTTCAGAAACTTTTCTACTATGATCTATAAGAACACCTTTCTAGTGCCAGTTCCATGTACCCAAGCTTTCAAAATTTAGTCAAAATCTGCAGATCAATGAGACTCAGGCTTTTATATGTTAAGAATTTTAAGCCAAATAGTGTTTTGTGTTTGGTTTTGTTGGTTTTGAGTGTTCACAGTACACTTGAACTGTGTTTCTAGAGCTCTAATCTCAGAATTCCCTTTTGGTATTTAGAAGAGCATGTAACTGAGGAGAACTGCAAGATTCCTTAGCTGGCAATATTGGAATATCTATCTGAGCATACTGTTCATCTGTAATTCATGACTGTGAGTCTCTGAAAGTATAGTGGCTATGAGAGTTTGAGTCTCTGTGGTCAAGTTAAAAATGAACAAATGTAACTTCTGGGAATTCACTCACCTTGGCAAAGAGAATTATTTAGAGAAAATATGTGAAAAAGGGTTTCAGTCTTATCTACTTCCCCCAAAATAGCCATTGCTATATGCCATTTCATTCAAGGGTGTTTAGTTACAGGATATAAGTTTTTAATCCTATTTAAATAGTTAATTCACATAAGAGTTGAATGAAAAAAGGTGAAAATGTTAGTACACAGGATGGGTGTGTCTATTTTACCTGACAAATGACAGCAGGTAAAAAATATTATTTATATTTTCAAATACATTTGTTTCAGTAGCTTGAATGACAATAAACAGGGTTCTTCTGATTTTATGGTAAGTAAATAACAAGTATGATTACAAACCATGCTAGCTTTGATGTAATTAGCTACAGCTTCAGTGAATTTCTTACAAAAAACCCACTTCAGAGAGGTTTTGGCCCTGTATAAGACTGGGGAAGCTGATTCATTTGTCATCTTACCCACTGCCAGTCACCATCTGTTGCCCTGGCACTTTGTGGTAGTTTAAATGTAACAGCAACATCCCACAGGTGTAAGAAAAGCAGGAATGAAACAATAGTGAATCAGGACCGTGAAGTACTGTTGGGCAATACCTGGTTTGTAGTTGTACAAACACATTGTTCTTTCAGTTTTAGAAGGAGAATTTGGCTCTGTTAGTGTTTGCCTAAGATTTATCAGACTTGACATAACAAAGATCGGACCTTCTGATTAGGTCTGTACATCACAAAAATATACACAAAGGCTGGAGTTATTCTTCAAGTGCTCTGCATACAGTTTGAAAGGTAAATGACCTCTTGTCTTACTGTTAGTGTGCCCTTCTAGTTCTTGCAGGCTTTCTCAGTGACAGTTTAGAAACTTGGTATTTCTTTTAAACTAGAGCAGTATGAATGCATCACTCCTTGAGGAAAAAATTTGGCTGTGTCTCAGAAATAAAGCAGGATTTTCATTCTGCCAAGGATTGACAACAGAGAATAAATCGTAACGGAATTACCCAAGAATTCCTTCAGTTTTTCAGCATTATAAAAATATAGGCCTAAGAATGAATGCAAATATGAGTTTAATTATACTAATTTAAATGATCTTTTATATTTCTGCTAAAAAAGGAAGTCTTAAAATAATCAATTTTGAGATAAACTCTTTGGCTTCAAACAACAGAGCACGGATAAATTATGACGCAACCTGTTTTGATTTACCTATTATAGGCAGGTTGCAGTTACTTCAAATTTATCTGCTGGTCATAAGGCACTTTTGAAATCTAGAATTTAAACATTTCAGAATGAATGCAACAGTACTAGAGCTGTAAGAAGAAAGAGAATTTGAAGAAGAAACTATAGGAGTTGCCAGTTTTGCTAATAACATAGCTGCAGCCCAATGAATGTGGCACTTCCCTTAGCAGCAAGAGAATGTTTTGTTGATTTCTCTGGAAGAGAGCCAAAATGCACATGTAGATAGAGAAGTGGGTAGGGTGGAGCATCTTGAGCCTCGGCTGGTGGTAGAACCAGTACAGATAGGGACATTTGGAACAATGCGTAGCTGAGTTGTGCCCGGGCCGTTTTAGCTGCCACCAACCAAGTAAGATGGAAGTGTAAAAGTATGTCAGTGAGTGATTCAGGCTTTAAATCAGAAACAGTGACAGGTTTTTCAGTATTAGAATTATTATTATTGTAGCTCTCTAGATTTTCTTCCCCGCTGCCCAGTGGTAGGTTATGCTGCTGGCATTTCTTTTTTCCTGCTAGATGCTTTGTGAAGTTTTTTATGAAGGATTAATCTAAATCAGTTCTGCTGCTTATGAATTATCTTTTTTACCATGCCTCCTTCATAGTGCTGTTACCCGGACTACTTGGCACAGACAGTACAAAATTCTGGTTTTAGAAAATTTGGAATCAGGAACTGTGGCCCAGCTCACGTAATTCAACTTAATTCTACAGCAGTGATCTAAATGAGAATTGTTAAAAAAAAAAAAAAAAACAAACCAAATACCAAACTCCTTAAAAACATGCTATCTCTGTCCACTATATGGATATGTAAGAAATTTTGTAAAAGGCTTACAGGATAACTTGAGAGTACAGATCTTTGCTGAGCTGGGCCTGCTGTCCTGCAGGATGAGCTTTTTTATCTAAACCACTTGAGCAATAGCCCCCAGGAATACACCTGTGACCAGTCACAATTTTTGCTGTTTGTTAAAAAGCAGGCATGAAATGACATGCTTTTTTGTGCATTAACCCTGCTTGAAAAGGTAGACTAGACACAAATCTAGGTCTCAGCCTGTGTTAGGGAGGGGGCCTGAGAGCAGTAGGTTGCCTATCTGGCTGACAACCCAAGGACTCATTCCAAGGTCCAGCAGCCTCGGCTCTGGAGATAGTGTCGGAGGGGGCCCTGCCTGTGTGTCTGGCTGGGCCTGGACCTTGGCCTCCGTTATCCCTTCCGCCACCCCGCGGGCCAGGGCAGCTGGGTGTGGGGCAGCCGGGCAAGCCGGGGCCATGCCTGGGACCGGCATGGGGAGCAATGGTCCTGATGGCTGTGTGACCCCCGGGCCCTGGCCCGGCGCTGGTGGCAACCGGGAGCTTTGCATCCTCCGCAGTTGCCCGCGCGTGGGGCGGTCTCGGACAGCCCCGCGCCGCCTTCTGTGGTGACACAGGGTGGCGGGGAGCCCGCGGCCCGGACGGCGGGGCTCGGCCGGCGCTCGGCAAGCGGCCCGGCCCGACGGCGCGGCGGGCACCGAGCGGCGGCTCCGCGCCCCGCCGGGAGCTCCGCGGAGCCGCCGCCCGCCCCGCGGCCCCACTACGCCCCCCGGGGAGGGGCCGAGCGGGCGGGCCCCGCTCCCGCCCCGCGGAGCCCGTGGGCAGGGGCCGCGCCATCCGCCGCACTCGCCGCGTCCCGCCGGGATGGAGAGGCAGCTCCCGGGCGCGGCCAACGCGTCGAGCTTCGCCGACGATGTGCTGCGCGTCTTCGGGGCCAACCACAGCCTGTCGGCGGGGCAGCTCTCCGCGCTGCTGCAGCGCCTGGGCGCCGCGCCCGCCCTGGGCTCGGCGCTGCCGCTCGCCCACCTGCACCACAACCAGGTATCGGCACCGCCACCGCGGCCACGGCCGGGCTGCCGACGTCCCGCAGCGAGGGCGCCGGGCCGGCTGGGCAGCTCCCTAGTGTCTTAAGTCTCGTCGCCCTCGTGTTCCCTCACGGTGAAGCCGGTAGGAGGGCGGGAGGGAGGGAGCGAATGTCGGCTGGCGCTCCGGGCTGGGGTTGCGGGCAGAGGTGCCGCTGCCCCGCCAGAGCGGGAGAAGCGCCGCGCCTCAGGGAGCTGCTGCGGCGCGGGCTGCCCCGGGATTGGCTCTCCGGCCTCGTTGCTCGGCTCTTAAACTCTCTCTTTGCCCGGTTAAATAGCATCTGTGCAACAGCAAGGAGTGTATGAGAAGCAGCTGGTGTTTCCCTCCGAGAGCTGAATAAGCAAATCTTCAGGACTAGTTGAAATGTAGTTCTCATGAGACAGCAAAAACTCGATTATACAAATCTGGTTGTGTAAAGAAACTTTTTCAGAACTTTTCACGTCTTTTATTTAGGTTGAGTGCAAAGTGTATTCCCATCGATTAATCTACAAAAGCTTTTTAAACTGATTTTAATTAACTGACTGGACATCACCGGAATATTACTTCTCTTTAAAACGTTTGTACTCTGTTTAATGTTGCCATAAGAACCTCAGATCGCTCTGCTACTTTTAAAATCTGTGTAATTTCACTTACCTGAACCGTCCTGGACTCAATTTGTTTCCTTGAAGGGAAATTTTGAGATTGGTGGTGATTTCCATATGCTCAGAAATCAGAAGCACAAAGTTAGTCACAAAAATGAAAGCTGAATGACTGTTTTCTCTGGTTTGATCCCACTCCCTAAGAAACAGAAGAGGGATGGCTCTAGGGACCTTGAGAATTGTCTTTTTAACATGGAGTAGTAGCTCTTCTGCTTTTTCTGTGAAGGAGACAAACCTTGATAAGCTCTCTTTGTTTTAGAAAGGTTTAATTGGGACTTAATTGCCCTGAAATCAATGTAGTATTCAGTATAAGCATAGCAGTGTTTTCAGGAGTTGCTGCTTTCAAGTCTCACAAACTGGTCACTGTTCCAACTCAGCATGCTATAAACATAAACATTCTCAGCCACACATGCTAACTACAAGTTTACAGTGTTGATTATGGCTGTGAAAAGCACCTTTCTTTAAAAGGGCATAGAAATGAGTGGATTCTTCAGTCCTTCAGGTTTTCCGTCTGCAAAAGCACGTAGCTCTCGTACACAGGCTACAGAAGGGGGAAAAAAAATAATGCTCTTTCTTATTACTATGAATGCATGTTCCTCGTAAGTAACTTGAAGTTTAACTGAAGCAAATTTTTTTACAGGCCTGTTTTAATTATATTCATGTTGAATAATATCTAGATTATCACACTGAAATTATTTTTTAAATGAAAACTACTTTTTTACTGAGTTACTTGCATTCTTTCTTAAAATTTGCCTTATGGCTGTTCCATCAGCTTGAACCATTAAAGCAAGTGCATTTTGATCCCTCATAGATGTCAGTATGTTTATGACTTTGGGCAGGTGGCACATGCAAATGCACACTCACACCACTTAAATCCTGTGTGATTGTTTTTAAATGCCGGGAGGTTTTGTGCTTACAAGTTGATAATTCAGCATCTGCTGGTTATGACAGAGTGCCACACATGAAGTGGCCTAATAAAAGTGTGGGTTTTGGAAGGCATCAGAAGCTCTACTGATTCTTGACAGGGGAAAGTGAATGCTTCTTGAGAGTGATCCAGGTCTTCCTCAAGGCATCTGAATATATTCAGGCTGCGTAAGTGCCTGACTGTAGGAGGGCAGAAGGTTTATCTCAGACTTTCAGTTCTTAACTTCTCTGTCCCGACCTAGTGGAATGACTCCCAGGCTTTTCTTTGAATCAAGATAACATCCCCCTGCTCTTCAGAGAGGCTCTCATCTCAAGCCTGAGGGAATTTTTAGCGGAGAGCTGGTCTGTAAGGGGCAAGTCATACACCACCTGTCAGGAAGGAAGAGTCTCTGTAATGTTATCCCAGTATTAGTGTTCAGTTTTAATGTCTCATTCACAACAATTTTGGTAAGCCTAATAATGTCACAAGAAGATCCACAAGAAGCTCATCCATTTTCTTAAAGATTGAAAATCTGGGTGTAAGCCAAAAGAAGATGGATTGATTTCTGTTTTCTTTTGATACCAGGTTGACTTGAAAAGCAAAGGAAGAGTAAAAAATGATTTAATTTGTTGGTGATAGTGTTTGAGTGTATACTTGTGTAGGTGTTTGTGGTAACTTGTGTCCTATGATGTCTGTAAAGATGCTATTTTTTAATGTAGAGAAAAACCCCTGGATTTTTATGAGCACCCTTTTGGAATTTTGGATTTAAGTGCCACAAATTTCTTCTGCTTTTGGTCTCTTTTTGCTTTCATCATGTACTTCTATAATTATTTTTGTCTTAGTATTTTCTTTGCTCTTCAATTTTTCTGTTATCATTTTTTCTTAATATGTAACCTAAGACTCCTTTTCAGAGAAATAAGTAGTAATTGAGCAAGCACAAATACTGAGCAGTGCTGGTTTTTTTACATTTTACTGTGGAATTGCTGCACAATTTATACTAATAGGGGTAAAATTAAGAATTGCAGTCTAATAGACATGATGGCTTGTTACTTGCTCTGTATTTTACATTATTAGCAAGATGTAAAAACCATGAAACCGTACTTGATCTTCTGTCACTGAATTAGTTGTAGTATGGCAGCCGTACACATGTGTACCAAAGGACTAAATGACATGCTCAAAATTTTTGGTCCAAAAATGCCTGGAAGGTAAATGGGCATTGGAAAGAAAGCTTGTTAATGTCACCTTTTTTTTATGCTTCGATGTAATTGGTAGGGGCTAAAATCATGCTTCTATTTCCTTCTTTGGCTTTGTATATTTATGCCAGTCTAGGTGGTATACCTGAGTACTGTGTTTTGAAGTAATGCATTTTATTTTTTAATGAAAACATTTTTACAAAATTAATTTTAAAATTAATATTTGTTATCAGATATAATTACCTTTCATCTCAGAATAAGTCAAAATCTAGGAAGTTTAAAAATTTAGGACCAGGCTAGTATATTCTTTGATTTGAGGACTTTTGGGTAGTTTTTCACTAGTTACAACTTGTCCTTTTGAAAGAATGGAGACAAGAGTGACAGAGTTAGGGTCTTGATCCAACACCATGATCTGATGTTGCCTGGCCAGTGAGATGCTAAATACGCATAGTAGTTGTACCCTCTAAGTGTCTTATTTCTACAATATTTCCAATAAATTTCAGTATTTGTGGGTATCTCTCAGCTCCCAGCACAGACATCTGCCTTGCCCATGTTGTGGGGTGTGTGAAATCCCTGAAGCACACAAGTGCATTCATTTGGGCAGCTTCATCTGACTCTTCCTCGTGGAGTGCTGCTTACTGAAGGAATGATCATCTGCATCATCCAGTTTTCACCTGTCCTAAGTGACACCAAGGTGTTTCCACATCAGCATTAGATACTTTCATTTCTTGCAAGTAAGCTGAGGAAGGCACAGCTGTATGTCTCTATTTTGCCTTATCCGTGCTCAGACTAAGTTAAAAAACCAAAAAAAAAAAAACAAAACAAAACCAAAAAAAAAAAACCAAAAAAAAACCCTTGTTAAATAGAGGGGACAGACATGACAGCAGGCTTAGTGAGTCAGGACATAATTTTCAGTCCCCTGTTTCATGAGGCTAAATTTTCTCTCTGATGAGATGGACCTTCAATCTTACAAAGTAAATATCTTATGTTTTTACAGCAGCATGGTTGTGTTAATGTATTTATTTATCCTGAAAAGATAAATGCAGAGTTTTGCAGTGTGCAAAACATGCCTTGCTCCATTCCAAGGCTTCGAAAAGATTAAATCTTTTAATTAATCTTTTAATTGTGCTGGTGAACTCATGCAAGCTTGCTTTTTAGCTCTTGGATGTATGTAGGAGTTTACTGAGAGTATGAGGTGACTTATAACAATGAATCATTTATAAGAATCATTATCCTCTGGGTTTGTCCCTGATCAAAATAATAATAGTAATTAAATACAATGCTGTTTCTCAATTTCACATGAAAGAGCTCTTCTATGATGGCATTTATGACTTCCATGTTTGTGTGTAGGCAAAGTTAAGATTGTCAGGTGTATTAATTTATGCTGTGTCTCATTTGGTTTCTCTCCATTATCTGTTTTCCTACCTACGACATCACTTGTATTTTTGTGAATGAAGTTAATACTAATGTATTGGTATTTTAAAATGCTAATACTCTATTCTGTATTTTAGAAATGAAATAGTTAAGGAAGATTTCTTTCATAGATAGTTATGGTGTAAATTCTCAACTCTTACTGGCTCATTTTTCTAACTACAGATGTCCAGAAAGGGCTCCATGAGCTGGTAATAAGCACCATACGGGAACTATTGCTGTAGACCACAACTTTCCTCCCTTTGTTTTGCTGTGGGCATATTAGCCATGTATTTTGTATTATTTCAAAATGCAGAGTTAACAGTAAAATGATTAGACTTACAGCCAGTTTAGAAAGCTCCAGTGGTTTGTGTATTGGCCTGTTAAAGACTGTATCTTCAGTGATGATTTCTTTATTCACTCCTTTCATGTAGGTTAAATGGAGCAACATGTTTTAAAGCAAAAATCCATCTTCTGTTATAAGCTCTATTCTTTTATGCATGATACTTCTTTGGCCTTAGCATTGATGTTGAAAGATGAAATTACATGCACTTTGCTTCTGTATATATGAGCCTTTAGGGTCTCATGGCCTTAACAAAATTTGCTTTTAGGTTTAAGTTCAAGCATGTGCCTGAGTACTCTGCTAGACTGGCTTGTTAAAGAGGAAGGACAGAAACATCCTGAATGTAATTTAGCTAAAGTCACTTGAATTAGCCTGCATATTCTCTTCCTCCAAGCAAATCAAAGAGAGTCACATTCTGGTGATGAGTGCACGCCTTTCACCTTCTGGACAGTAAGAAAAATACTTATTAAGAGGAGCGGAAGCAGCTCTGATGAAATAAATGATTTGCAATCACTCTGGCTTATCTCTAGGAGTTAATTGCCATATAAATAATAATGTTGAATTATTGGAGATGTGCTGTGTAATCTGAAGGCTGGCAAAACTGAGAAGAGCAGGGAGTGACCATTTGTGTTTATTTTGCTAAGGCTTCCAGTGCTCTCTGCTTGCAGTCATACTGAGATTTGCTACAGGGAGAGTTATGCTGAAATTGATGTTTCAAATAGAAGAAAACATTTGGGTTTTTTTGGTCTTGAGACTGAACCGTAATATGTGTTTGTTGTGCAACAATAACTGCACAAAACTATTGTGTACACCCAGAAAAATAACATTTTCCCTGATATAGGACACTTTCCCTTATATACAAAATAAAGAATGTAAATGAACAGAAAGTGTTAGATGAAAGCTTTCAGCAGTTTAGAACATTTCACATAAAAACATTCAAATTTTTTCTGTAAATGTATCTTTTATGATACTTTGTGGTTTGTACTTTATCTTTTTGGTTGAAAATGACAAATGGAGGAACCAGCCTTGCCTTGCCCCTGTTCTGCTTTAGCACTGCTGACTACATTTATTGTTGACCCATCCAACACTCTTATGTCCTGTGCTAAAGACAAAGGGAAGATCCCAAGCAGGAGTTTATCTTATGGTTGTACAAGACAATGTTTGTTTGCCCTTAAGAGTTACTGCTATAAGACGAATGAAAAATGTTTGGGTTTGAATGAAAAATGTTTGGCTTTAGACCATTTTTTAGGAGTTAATTTAGGGAGATAAATAAGAAGTGTTATTGTAAAGTACAAGTGGTCACTTGCATGAATAAGCTGTCACTGGATTACCAGTCCTTTTCTGGCATTTTAACTGTATCTAGTCTGCTCTTAAAGTTAATTATTTTTTAATTGCATTAGGTTTTAAGTAATTTGAAGCTGTTTTTCCAAATATATTGTGAGATTTAACTGTCCCAAGTTCTCAGGGCAAAATATCTCCAAATGTCTCTTTAAAAAGTGGCTTATTGATTTGTGATTTATCTAACTTAAAGTATTTTGAATCATTTCTGTTTCACATCAAGCAATCACAGTATTTTCATGCACAGTGTACATTGTGTAGACTTTCCTGAAAATGCATTACAGTATTTCCCTATTGTAATTCTTGGGTTTCTCACTGCATGTCTTATTTTTTGTTTACATTGATGTTTTAAGTTGTCAAAATCCCTTTTGGTTTCAGTGCTTGACTAGTGAAGAAATCTTTTCTTTGCATGGGATACCGAACAACAGTCGCATATCAAATTCCAGCTTTTCTACAATATGTCCTGCAGTTTTGCAACAGCTAATTTTTCACCCGTGTGATCATCAGGAAAGCTTTGTGGACACATCTAAACCACATTCTTTGCAAGGTTAGTTACTATTAGTTGCATTAATGCTGTGGCTGGAGTAGGGTTTTCTTGGAGGAATAGTAAGCATTTATCTATAGATAACAGGATTGTCTTGTTTGGGAAGATACGGTTCCAAAGTGGGAACATAAACTGCTGTTTTAGGTCAGCAGACTATCCAAACAAAATTGGTATTGCTTGACAGTGATCTATTTAAAATGCTGTAAGAAATGTGAAAGAACTGATTAGAAAGTTATGGAATATTTTTCCCAACTAAGGAAGAGCCTTTCTGACTTGTTTTGCTTGGATGATGGTTTGTGCCTTGAAACATAAGGACTCATAGCTGGTTAATAGAAGAAAAGATGAGTGTACAGAAGGGAAGTCTGTGCAAGTAGTTTGCAATGGGAAATAAAACTTGGTGGAATCTGCATGTATGGAAATAGAGTTAAAATTACTTGGGCTACATTTGAGTGGAGTTATTTGCAAGTGGACTGTCAGGTAAGCCAGTGACTGGTTTACTGAGGAAAAATACTCATATTCTTTCCAAATTCTGACTCCTGCTTTCATGTCATTTTCTGTGATGACCCCTCCAGGAGGAAGATGGTTAAGTAGCCTTAATCTTCTTTCTTCCTCTTTTTCTCACTCTTGTTTCTATATTTTTTTGTGCACAGAACTATACAATGCAGTGAAAAGCACTGGACAGGGAATATTTATCTGATTAAAGAAATCACTTGTTGCACTAAAAAGGATCAAATATAATTAATTTGAGTCAGTATTCCAAATGAATTTACTGTTCCAAGGGAATCAGATGAATTAATGTTAAAAGTTAAGATGTTGGATTACTACTGCCTAATGTCAGTGCTCATAAGAAGAGATACAGAAGTGCTTTTTGTAAATTTTGAAATACTGTATTAATAACGTTCTGATTCATATAGGTGATAATCTTTAATAAGAATTAGAGATCATTCCTAAAACATAGCTGTGCTTTGCTGTATCAGTGAAAGATTAGAATTCTAATTGAGTAATCGCTGAAACCATGGCACCAATTTAGCATGACTGCTCTAGATAGCTTGTATGATACGGAGACACATATTACCAAGAAGACCATAAGATCTGCAAGATCTGCATTGGAGAGTAGGATCTATTATCTTTTTTTTTTTTTTTGAACATGGAATCCTTGACCTACAGTTAATCTCTTAAGTTACTTAGGCCATGCCCCTTGTTTTTCTTTTATCTGGCCAGCTCAGAAGCAATGTCCAATAGCCAGATAAACAAGGCAGCCTTCTCCCTGCCCCTCCTTGTCTGCAGCACAAGAAATCTGCAAGGCCCATGATTAGGGCATTTTAAACTACTGCGACACACAGTGTTTGAACAAAGATTCCTAGAAAGGCCCAGTGCCCAATACAGCTGTTGATTTATACACCCCCACCCCCATCACAAAGTGAATGTGTCAGTAGCATTGAGCCCAGATGATTTCAATTACTGCCCATGGAGCAAAATCCTCCATGCCTGTTTCCAGCTGTGCCTATGTGAATTTTTTCCCCAGGAGCCCTCACTGTCTTAACAATAGGCTGTCTTCCAAAATGGATTAATGGACAAGATGCGCAGAAGAAACCAGTCTAATGAGCTTTAGGAACAGCTACTCAGTTTAAAAAATAAGTGATGCCAAAGCAGAGCAGAAGTTGGAAGGCAACGTATGTTAATGTCTTTTGTCCTGAGATTTTTAAAACTCCGAGCTAACCTATCTGATCTTAGGGCATACTCAAATTCTCCCCTTGCTTGCTTCTCTGAAAGATAATAGGGAGGTGTATAGAGATATATCAAACAGCTGAAACTGCCCAGTGGCATTACTCATGTCCAAGAAAAACACTTACTGTGTTCTCTGCTTGACTTCTTCAGAAAGGTATTCATGCACTTCCTCTTCATCCTAGGACAAGGTTAAGGAAGAGCCTGAGCCTGCCTATTCTTAACAAGGAACACTGCTGGGCAGCAGTGTTCTAAGGAGGGCATCTTACTTGCACTCCTGCAGTTTTGGATTTCTTGTGCCTTTGGATTTCTTGGCTGTCTCTTTATTGGGGTTACAGTTTAGAGACAGAAAGAGTAATAGTAGCTTGCAAAAATTGACTGAGCCATCCGTCTCAGGGGACGAATTAGCACTGTATCTGAGTGCCCTGCTCTGGTACGTAAAGTCAGACTGCCCATCTTTCTGAGATGTGTGAACTCATGAAAAGACTAGTGTGGGTGGAGTCCTACTGAATAAAACCATTTTATGGCACATGATATTGTGAAATAGAGTCCTTAGTGCAGGAACTTTGGCAACATTGGTTGTCTTGGAATTTTTTCAACTCAATTTAAAATGTACATTTTTTCACAGAATATGGGTAGATGTCCATGCACTAAACTAAAAGACTTGTACTTCTGTAGTAATCCCAAATGTAGACAGTGTTTTCTGACTCACGATGACACTGGAAACTCATTTATTATAAATTTGATTTCAAAAATATAGTTACAATTTTAATTCTAATTTCATTTAATAAATTAATCTATGTAGCTTAGTGAATCTACCCATATCTAGTTGTGTGTTTTTCCCCTCTCTCTGTGTAGCTGTCTCAAAATTGGCAAATGAATGTTGTAATTGGCATTGGTACATCTGCAAATGCTTTGAATGCTTCTAGTGCTTTCTGTTCTTGACATAATATGAAATTCATTTTCTAAAAATATTGTGACACTGTACGGAGTAGAGCCATCCCAGTTGCAGGTGAGGAATTTAGCTTAGTGTGTTTGTCAGTTGTGTTCCAGGAAATAGTATCAGACCATAATCTGATCTGTTAGTTTCTGCTATGGAGAGAGGAATTTGTGGTGACTTCCTTACATGCATACAAGCTCATAATGATGCAATTTGCTGGATTACATGAACCTGTTCTCATCTAGGCAACATTGTGTTGGCATTGATTATTTTTTTTTTGGTTAATTTTTAAAGACAAACTGTCTGTTTGGATTGCTTCATAGTTCTGTGGCATCATTTGGGGCACACTTGTAGACCTCTTTAGTACAACTTTTAAAGTTTTTCTCTGTACTAATAGGAATTTGAGGTGTCACTGGGGAAAAAAAAGTTATCCATAGCACAGCTTTGTAAGTGCTTATAAGCAACAGCAACCACATCCCTCCAATCTATAATTCAGGCTCTAGAATAATTATGGTACAGATTTGTGTGAGTCCTGGTGCCTGAACACTAAATATCTGAGATTATGCTTATGGTGAAGGAAACAAAATTATGCTGAACCCCACTGCATTTACTGATTCTTATGAAAGGTTTATGTCATTGTGTACCTACATCACATGTCCTTGTTTTTGAACCTAGAACCTCTTCTTTTATGCACTTTCATTTCTCTATTATAATTGTCTCAACTATGAGCTATCATCTCACCTGTTGGTGAACACTTACGGGCAGCATTTTCAGCTAGCAGAATTTGTTTAAATGACAGGAGGAGGGAGGAGGGTTAGAAGCTGAGATATCACCTCAGGGTGATTTATAAGGAAGGATTTTTATATCTGGTACAGCCAAGACTTTTTGTCATGGAGTTTTTTAGAAGTAAATGTCAATTGGATCTGACACTGGGACTAGTAAGAAATTTTGTCTTTTCTCTATGCTATGGCTGCTCTTGGCCTAAACCTTAATTTTTACTCCTCATTGACTGTAGAGAGACCTTATTTATATTAGCAGCAGATAGGCCAGCCTGTATATTCCACTAGCATGGTTTCCATTTTTAATATGGTTGTCCCAGAAAGTGTTTTCAGATATTTCCTTTCTGCAGGTATGCATTTTAACTGCCTATGCATTTTAAGAATTTTGTATTTGTGAGTTTTAATTTCAACCAAGGAACGACTCTTTTACCAGTTCCATGCCAGTTTAGCAATTAGAGAAATCACAGGCGGATTGAAGTGGGTGTTATACTAAAATATTTTGTATTTCTCTTTGTTTATCCACAGTTTGGGGATTTGGGTTCCTGGCTGTGTCTATCATTAACTTGGCATCACTTCTGGGATTGATTTTAACTCCTCTCTTAAAGAAGTCATATTTCCCCAAGGTTCTAACTTACTTTGTGGGCTTGGCCATTGGTACTCTCTTTTCTAATGCAATTTTCCAGCTCATTCCAGAGGTAAGCAAGGGGAATCATTATTTGGTTTGCATACTATTTTCTAAAGATCTATGTCATGTTGTTCATGATCTATGTCTTGTTCAAGATCTATGTCATATTGTTCCTTCTTGTTGGGAAGGACCAAGGGCTATTCTGTCTCTAAACAAAAAGAGAAATACACTAGATAAAGTTGTAGTGAACTTTAATAGGCTACGCTGTTAACATTTTGTCCAAGTGTAAAAAATGTAATGAGATCAGAATCTTTTTCAATTTCTGCTCATGGAAAACGATGGTTGGTATAGCGACAGGTTTTGTAATAGAGGGGTATCTGTGCAGTGTGACGTTTGTTTTTCTGGAAATGTACTAAGATTACAGACTAATTTGCATTGTTTTTTTCTTCACTGTTAGGCATTTGGGTTTGACCCGAAAGTAGATAACTATGTTGAGAAAGCTGTTGCTGTGTTTGGTGGATTCTATATTCTCTTCTTTGTGGAAAGGATTCTTAAAGTGATACTAAAGCTCTATAACAAGGTAATGAAACCCATCACTAACTGAATGAGCCTTGCCTTAAAGTACCTGTCATATTTTGTGAGATACTCGCTAGATGAATAAAATGTGGAATTCAGCCTTCCTGTGTGTTCTGATACATCTGTTTAAAACCCATGTGAATAGGGGAAGAAATCTTCATTTTTTTGAGGGAGAGATAAGCAGCTTTGGGAATGGAATCTAGATGTAAGTGTGATCTGCTGTCTTTGATACCAAAGAGTATATATGCATACTCCAGTTTCTCTCCACAGCCAAGTTGTTGCTGTGGTAGCTAAACACATCAGAAAAAAGTGGAAATATGTAAGAGGTGGAGCCCATGGAGCTCCTCTTTGGGCAGGAGAAATGAGTGTGACAAATGCACCTTCTTGCTCATCTGCAAAGTGCAGCTGCACGGATAGGGCCTGACTCTGTCTTTCAGTAACTTCAACTCTGTTTCCTCAAGCTCTGGTACGCAGACCTGCTCATTGAGCAGTGCAGTTGCCTCCTTTTGCCCAGGGCTCTGCTTTCTACCCCTGTGTCAGCGTACTTGTCTGTGTGCTCACTTGAGAATTGCTGATACTGAAAATTATGATGATCAACTGTCTATCGTTTGCAATAGTTAGAAATAGAAAAAATAAATTTTTTTTTCTTTAATTATGTAAGTAGACAAGGGCTAATGAGCTCTGTTTGGCAAGCAACCGTGAATAACCAGCAAATGTTGATCACTTTTGGTCGGGTTGGCTTAGGAGGTTCTACATAAAGGTATAAAAATGAAAAGTCTCCTATGTTTTCTGATTAGCTTAAAGTAAGAGGTAAGTTAGGAGCTTACATACATTTAGAGTTAATTAAAAAAATTAAATGGTCACTCCTGCTCATTTCAGCAATCACTTGGTGTTGAAAACAAGGCAGCATGAATATGATCTCCCACCCACCTTTTCCTTTTTGTCTTTATTTTCTTACATTGCTATTTTGCTTTTATTTTAATTAGCTACCTACTTGTTTATTTGTCACCTAGACTGGCCACGATTACTTTGAAAATAGAGAAGAGATTCATTCTCAGGATAAGACTAACTCTCCCAAACCACCATCATCCAGCAATGGGGGCATATGTTATGCAAATTCTGCTGTCATAGAGAGCAATGGAAATCTTGGTTTTGACAGCATCAGTGTGGTCTCAGCACAGGTATGAAAATTATGTCTATTTACTTATTTTTTCCCTGCCAATTATATAAGCATATCTGAGAGGATTGTTAATATGTATTTTTATTACTTTTGTCAAGTTTTTGTAGACTTAGAGCTTATAATTTGGTTGAATCTATGAAAAAAATACAGGGTTTTGGGGCAAGCTTGAAAAAGCTGAATTATGCACTCAGTTTGTAGCCAACAGAAAGGGCTATGTTATATCAGTGTTGGAATGGGTTGGACAGAGAGATGTATCTGATCAGATTTGAATTTATATTTAATTTGGTTAATTTTGGTTTTGTTGTTACTGTTTTGCTTAAAGAGAAATGGTGTGTTTTGCTGTTGTAATAAAATTGATCATACAGAATGATCCATATTTTGTTCCTGGATGCATAATCCATTAAGTTTGAGAACCTGATTCTACCGAATCAATGATTAAAGAGAAAAACTAGTACAGTAAATTTCAGGCAGTATATTGTGAGCACTGCTTGTGATAACACAGTATATTTGGATACTGTGGGAATCACAGAGGTGGTATGTTGAGACAGAAGCCACTCCTCCTGGTTTAAGTATTATTGTCTTTCAGATTTGTTCTCTGTATTTCTCTGTGTTTGTTTTCATACTGCAAATACAACTTCCTTCTGTTTGAGAAGAAAATGGAAGTAAGGAAGAGAAAGTTTTGTGCTTCTTTAGTCTTTTTCCATGTGTAGAGAGGAGCAGTACTGTGCATGGTGGAGCATTACTGTGCCTTATTAAAAAAAATTAAAAGCACATAGGAAAAATTTCAGATGTCTTAAGGCAGACATTTTTCATAGTAGAAATTTTTGGTTTGACATCCATTTTTATTAGCTAATTAAGTGAGTTGTGGGGAGCAGAGAGGAGCAAGCAGGAGAGCAAGTCAAAGGCAGTCCCTAAAAACCAGGAGAAAATCTGGGAGTTCTGCATTGACACTACAGGCGCACAAGGCATTTGATGCACACAGATTAAAATGCCAGAATTGTACTTGTCCTTACCCTAGAAATGTCATGAAGTGTGGTGGATACTGAACATCTTAAAAACTAGAAGAAACAAACTTAATTATTAAAATTACATAGACACCAGGAGGGAAATAGTATTATGAGTGTCTGTGAGTTTTATTTTGTAGATTTATAAAACAAGTAAAAGAAGCCTCCACTCTCTGCAGAGACAGAAACAGTGGCCAGCAGGACTTGAAAAGTGGTCATTCCCCTGCAGCACTGCTGAGGCTACACCTCGAATCCTGTGTTCAGTTTTGGGTCCCTCACTACAAGAATGACCTTAAGGTGCTGGAGTTTGTCTAACATAGGGCAACAAAGCTGGTGAAAGAGTTGGAGCATGATCCCTATGAGGAGCAGCTGAGGGAGCTGGGATTGTTTAGCCTGGAGCAAAGGGGCTTGAGGGGGACCTTATCACTCTCTACAGCTGTCTGAAAGGAGGTTGTACCAGATGGAGGTCGGTGTGTTCTTTCCAATATTAAGTGACAGGACAAGAGGAAACAGCCTAAAATTGTGACAGAGGAGGTTTAGTTTGGATATTAGGAAAAAGTTCTTCATGGAAAGGGTTGTCAAGCCCTGTAACAGATTTCCTGGGGAAGTGGTGGAGTCACCATCTCTGGAGGCATTTAACAGGTGCATAGAGATGTTGCTTAGAGATATGGATTAGTGGTGGACTTGGTTAATTAGGTTTATGGTTGGACTCAATGACCTTAGAGGTCCAACCTAATGGTTCTATGATAATGTATAGCAACAGAAAAGCCATCATTGCACTTTTTCTCCTCCAGTGAGATTCAAAGGGCCGGGTCAGGGGAGGGCCAATGTGGCCGAGGTGCTTTGGGGCAGTTAGGGTAATGACAGGAGGGTAGGGACGCATTAAACTTCACAAGAATATACTATTTAAGACCAAACCATTTGGCATTAGCTAATGTGTACTCAAGAGAATTTTAATGTGTCCTCATAAACGACATCTTGTTAAAGAGGGCAAATACAGAGTAGTCAGAAATCAAAATGAAAGCTTTAAAGAGGAAGTTTGAAGCCTGACTGTGCCAAGATATGGTAACTATTTCCAGCCATGAGGATCCAGCTATATTCTCTCCTTTAATGCCAGAAGAAATTGACTATCAGAGTAAATGTTTAATTAGTCACCTACTTTCTGTTTTCACTTGCAGCAGTAAGTGCAGTCTTGAAAACCTTTGTGCTCTACCCAGAGTTTGTATCTACTATGCATTGTAATATGGCTTGACAACAGAAACATTGAAGGGAAGTTATTTCAGAGACAAATTGCTGAAACATCTGTGTTCTTGAGTGCACATTGTTAGAGCTGTGTAACAAAACTTTACAGTGCCTTTATTTATTGCCTGGTGGCAGTGTCAGGATTCCTTCTTGGTCTTGTGGGCTCTTCCAGAGGACATGTCTGGTTCATGTCTGAGGGAATTAGACATGTGTTGGAAATGGCAATAGTAATCTGAGATATCGTAGGATAAAATAAGAGAGTCTCTGTATAATTTCTTAAGTTTGGAAATGAAGGAGGGGCCCTTACTTTTTAAAAAGCCTCCTGTGTTTAGAAGTGCATAAATACCAAGGATGTCTTTGGTTTACCATAAACTGTGGAGATACAAATGATGTAGAGCTGCACTAATACTTAATAAAAATTAAACCTGATAGCCCAGCTGGGTATTACAGAGCTCCTTGGATGACATCTCTTTTGATGTATGCTAAACTACCTACCATGACAAAATGGAAATAGTGCAGAGGAGACAGACATTGCTAATTCTTTGCTTTGGAATCTTACGTGTTTGTATGGTATTTTGTCAGTAATCTGCTTTATCTTAAACATGAAGAATATGTATTACTCATTTATCTACTTCTACTGGATACATGATGTAGTAAAGTTCAGAATGTAAATCCAGAAAAGAAATTTCATTGTACTTTATATAATTTAGAGATGTTGCCAAGACATTATTTAAAATGGATTACATGTAAGAATTATGATACTTCAAAGCAACACAGTAAATGTAAATGTCGGATAGCTATATATTTCTAGATATAGATATAAAACAAAGGTGTCTCAGAAACTGATTCCTAGTTTATAAACTGCAGTTGTTTCTGCATTTTGGAAGTTTGGATCAATAAAGTAATTTCTAGAAGTACATCAATACTGGTACCCTAAATTAATTTTAATTGCTTAAAATGTTCTTTTTTTGTGGAAAAAATGGGTGAATTATTTAAAATGAAAATTTGTCCATTAGATCAAACTCTGTTTCTTCAGTGAACCTAGAAACATGTGCAAGAAAGATGATGTGCTTTAGGCAGAAATCAGGGTGATCTACAAAACAATGCTTCCTCCAGTTTGTAGTCACTTGAAGGATGATCACCAGGGAACAGAAAAAAATAGAGAACAGATCTTTACCTCAGGAAGCTGGATGAATTGGTGGAAGAGCTTTGCTAATTGTATTTGGGTTTTCTTATACTTATGTATTTTGTGTGGCTTCCTTTGTAATACTTCTTTCTTAAAGTGACTTTCTGTTTATCTTCATGGATTAAGAGAGATTAATAATTACTATTACTTGTAAGTGATCCTATCTCAAGCAGAAATAGTACAGGTACAAATTAATAATCTCAAAAAAAGATTGGCACTGCTTGTGTTGGAGGAAATGTTGAGAGGAAAACCTTCAAAAACTAAAGGCAAGTGTGTAGTACAAATCTAAACCTACGTTTTTGAATCAGCAGGGAACCTCCTGACTTTTTGATACCATTGCTCATTTTTACATCCTAAAAGTGTAATTTCAGAACTTCCTGTGGACTGAATAGGGGCTGCTTTGTGGTGGTTTTGGCACTACTCAGCCAAGGCTTTATTATCTATGAGTTCCAGGCAGTGCAATAGACACCTGACTCAGAAATTCTTGACCTGAACTTTTGTCCTGTCCCAGGGCAGCTCCTAAATATAAGAATGTAGTTAGATAAGACTCCTGTGAGCAAATCATGCAACAGACCTTATAGCTCTGTCCTTAACAATTTTGCAAGGATTTATTGATCATTTTATTTCCTTGAATTTAAAAAAATCAGCTTGCCTGGTAGCATTTGCATATGGCAAAACTAAACCAATTTTCAATGTTTTTAATAACTAAAGATTTCTTGGAATATTCTTTGGCCTTCTCCTAAGGAGAAGGAGATGTTCCTCAAGATGTTCTTCAAGAAGTGGAGATGGGTGTGGTTGAGGGGAGAGTAGTGGATATTGCCTGCCTTAACTTAAACAATGCTTTAACCAGTGTCTCTCACAACATCCTCACAGGCAAACTCAGGAAGTGTGAAACGGATGAATGGACAGTGAGGTTTATTGCAATAAAAATTGCAGTAGGCTGATGGGCAGATCTCAGTGAGTCAGGGTGTAATTGGAGGCCTGTCACTGGTGGTGTCCCCCAGGGTCCAGTACTGGGCCCTTTATTGTTTAACCTATTCATCAAGGACTTGGTAAACCTGCCTCCTGAACAGTTCACTGACAACACAAATCTGTGAGGAGTGGCTAGTACCCCACAGTTCTGTGCAGCCCTTCAGAAGGGCCTTGACAGGTGGGAGACATGGGCAGAGCAGAACCTCCTGAAATTCAGGAAAGGGAAATGCAGGGTCCTGCACCTGGGAAGTAATAACCCCAGGCACCAGCAGGGGCTGGGGGCTGATCTGTTGGAAAGCAGCTCTTTAGGGAAAGACCTGAGTTTGTTCCCCTGGTGGAGATCAAACTGTCCATGAGCCAGCAGTGTCCTTGTGGCCAAGAAGGCCATTGGCATCCTGGGGTGCACTGGGAAGAGCAGTGCCAGCAGGTTGAGGGATGTGATCCTGCCCCTCTGCTCAGCCCTGGGGAGGCACATCTGGAGTGCTGTGTCCAGTTCTGGGCTGCTCAGCACAAGAGGGACATGGAGCTCCTGGGGTGGGTCCAGCAGAGGCCACAAGGGCGATGAGGGGACCTGAGCATCTCTCAGAAGGAAAGGCTGAGGGAGCTGGGTCTGTTCAGCCTCGAGAAGAGACAACACAGAAGGAACCTCAGTGTTTATAAGCATCTGAAGGGAGGGTGTCAAGGGGATGGAGCCAGGCTCTGCTCAGTGATGCTCAGCAACAGGACAAGAGGCAATAGGCAGAGACTAAGGCACAGAAAGTTCCACCTGAGCATGAGAAAGAACTTTTTTACTGTGCAGGTGACTGAGCACTGGAACAGATTGCCCAGAGAGATTGTGGAGTCTCCCTCAGTGGAGATACTCAAGAATCATCTGGATGCAATCCTGTGCCATGGTCTTGAAGAGGGGTGTTGGACCAGATGAACCCCTCTGGTCTCTTGCAGCCTTAACTAATCAGTGATTCTGTGCTGTGTATGTCTGTAGGCACACATATATTACTGCTTTTATATTCCAGTAAGTAAGCACCAGTTAATGCTATATAAGTAATTTGGTTTTTCTTAATGGGGGAAATCTATAATGCTTGCAAATATTCTGTAAACGCAGTATGTGTGTATAGAAATTCATCAAATGGGTCACCAGGAACTTTTAGGGGAGCTTAGTTTGTACTTGCAGTTAAAATGGCAGTTCCTTCTGTGTGTGTTCAGGTTTTTCATTATTTCATGGCACCACGTGTATAAATTACTTCCACTTCTGGGGAGAATTAGTGAGATCCCTGGAGGGTATATGCACTGCAGTTTTATATTAGCCTGTTGATTTCATGCTCTGAGCCTTTAATTGTGCAGTCAAAATTAGCCACCACTGTTTTTATTAAACATTCACTTTGTAGAAACTAATTTGAACAGCTGGACTTGACTATCATTGCCCAAAATTAGAAATAAACCTTATGGAATATCTGAACATGTCTATACTAGAGACACATTCTACAGTGTAGACACATCATATATATAATGTAGATAGAATTCTGTTACTGCAATAGCAGTACTAAGACAGTGACGCAGTGCCAGTTTTAAATACAGATGCTACCAGTCACTGAGATCAGATCCTTCTGACTGTACATGCTTATATAGAGGTGGCAAAGGAGGCTTGGGACTGTCTTCATCTGACAGCGACTCCAGAGAGACAGTCAGACCACTGTGTCCTGAATTGCTTCCTGTCTCCGCTGAAGGGCATCCAGGTGACACTTGTCAGTCAGAAGAGTGACTGGGTCGTGCATGTCACCTTGTTGAAACAGAAAACATTTGGTGCTTTTGCTGTGCCGTTTTCTTTTTGGACAAAGCAATTTGGTCTCTATATGCAGCAGTGCTTGAGTTTATACTTGCCATTTATTTAAAGACAGAAGCATGATTCATTGACTTCTTTTTTCAGTGCTTTGTGTAAATGTTTCATTCTATCTTTTTTTTTTTTTCAGGAAGAAGCCACCCAAAGCAGCTTATGCAAGTGTCTTAAGGGGCGTCCACTGGCAAAGATTGGGACCATTGCTTGGATGGTGACACTGAGTGATGCAGTACATAATTTCATAGATGGCTTGGCTATTGGGGCTTCTTTCACTTTGTCTCTGCTTCAAGGGCTCAGTACCTCCATAGCCATCTTGTGTGAAGAGTTTCCTCATGAACTGGGTAAGGAACTTTTATTACACATGTTGTTTGCTGTAAAAATCACTGTTGTAGGTTTTTGTGTTGGTGTAAAGTTGGCAGAGGTTGAAAGAAAGTTTAGACAAATTAATAGAAAAAATATTCATCAAAAAGTTACCAAGCACCAAAACACACATCTGGCACAGGAAGTTCCCAAGTGCAGGTGGGCGGAAGCTAGGAGCATATATTGGACAGGTACTAATTATCCTGTTTCTATATGGTGCGTACAGTGTTGTATTAATTAATTTTAAACCCAAAAATCATCATAAATATGTGTCCCTATGCTCTTAGCTCAATCTTGCATCACTATTTGTTTAGAATATTTCAGTTTCCTTAATTTTGAATAAAGAAAAACAGCACAGGGTTATAATGTGCATACAAATAATGTCTTTTCTTCAACTTCCTTTGATATCAGAAAATAACCAAAATATCATTTTCTGAAGATGATTTTCTCTTTGTTTGATTCTTTTAGGGGATTTTGTCATCTTGCTTAATGCAGGAATGAGTACTCGTCAGGCTCTGTTTTTCAATTTCCTATCTGCATGTTCTTGTTACGTTGGGTTGGCCTTTGGAATATTAGTAGGCAACAACTTTGCTCCTAACATCATCTTTGCTATAGCCGGTGGAATGTTCCTGTACATCTCTCTGGCAGATATGGTGAGATATAATTTCATTTTCAGATATTTATTTCTCTGCAAAAAAAACCCAACATATACTCCACTAAGTCTCTCCAGTAGAACCTAGTATTTTCTCCTTCTCATGCCAGTGACCAATAACAATAACATTAATAATAATAGAATTTTGTAACTTAAACCCTTAGTGGAGGTGCACAAATAGTTATTGTTAGCAATAGGTAAGACTTTATAAAGTCTCACCTATTCATAGCAAGTTATGTTTATTCATGAAACACTAAAGCCTTTCGCCTCTATTATTATTGAAAGGGGGTTTTAGACAGAGACGAGCCTTTCATGAATTTGGCCTGGTTTAATCAAAGAGTAAAAAGTATATTAACACTTTGTTTCAGCATTTTAAAGTGTCACAATATTTCATCTTATTATTTTAAAAGGCTTGTTTGTCTATTTAAACCATGTGAAAGAAAAGCAAAAAAAGAAAGGTAAACAGAATGAAGTTAAATATTAAGTTTTGTATTGAATAAAAGGTGTTGTGTAACCACAGAGATAATGAAAAACTTGATTTAAATTCTATCCTGGTTCAAGTCAAAGAGTGCCAGCCTCATTTTCTTGGTTCTGATGAAAATTTTTACTGAGTTCTATTCACAATAATCTGTCTACCATTTATTTTTCAGTGTGTTAGAGGATATAAGGAAAAGAAATTGTGCTAAAATCCAGGTTGCATTTAGACACCGGAAAAAAAAATCTGGACTCATAGGCATTTAGCAATATTCCATAATTTCCTATTACAATGATGTTTTGTCTCAAAACAAAAGAGATCTTTCAATAGTTTTAAGTTTCATTATGTTTAATTCAGTGTTGTAAGAACAGATGCAATAGGTGCAAAGGTGTTTACATCTGCCACATGAGAATCCATTTGAGTGCAGAACTGGAAGAGTGAGGCCTGAATCTGAAAAAAATTTGAGACCCCAATTTGGTTCCATGGGCTTTTAGGAACTGTCTTACATTTATAGTGACTGTTTCATTAAATATGGTTATAATTTAGGTAATAATATAGGATTTAATATGTTGTTAGAGTTATAAAAAAAATATAAGTAGTTTATTTTATAAGCTTGCAGTGCCTTAATTGCTAATGCTTTTTGTTTAGCATTACTCATATAATGAATAGTAATGCACTGAACTCTGATTTGTAAAATTCATGGCATAAATTTGTAGTGATTCAAGTTTGTTATTAAATCCATCAAAGTAGGTAACATTCTTTTCCTTGTATCTGTTGTTCTGTTCTCTCTGTTCCTCTCTGTCTCTCTCTCTCCCTATACCCTCCTCTCTTTATAGGTTTTTGGATTGTATCAATTACCTATCTGAATTTTTCTTCCCCCTGAAAAGTCTGAAATAGGGTATTGAAGTGCTCTGTACAGAGATCTGGCTTTCTACTTTCTTACGGTTTTTCCACACTTCTGGTTTGCTTGTCCAGAAGCAGGTAGGATTAACTGGAATGCCATGCCTTCCTCCTTTTCTTTTTTCTGTTCTTTTTTCTGCCAATATTGGCATAGTACAATCTCTGCCAATAGGATCACTGAGTGGGGTGGCTGTGGGCAGGTGGGAATGTATGCTGAGGTGTGTGCACAAATGAGCCATGCTGTATGGCATGAAGTCAATCTAGTTTTGCCCTGTTGTGCAAGAGTGTGACGGAGCTCTGGAGCCATTTCTGGGAAGCTTTGGGCTGTTCCTGCTAACCTTAGCCTGTTCTTCAGGAATTGCATTACCTTCAATTGCTGTTTTTGTGTTGTGAGATCAGATACAGTTTCTGAGTTACTCAGCCTGAAGGCTTCCTAACTAGAGCTGAAATAAACAATCTTCATTGTATTCTGGTTATACTATTCTCAGCAGAACAGGAGAATACTTTAAAGCTTATTTCTCAAAAACCACTGTAGTTGATTTAACCTGCAGCAAACACATACCCTGAATATCCCATGCAGGGAACTTCATACCTGTGCTGTTTTGCCATCACCTCCACTGGCTCCTGAGGCAGTATCTTTGTTCTTGCAGTTAGCCGTGAATCAGTCACTCTGTGCTCTTGTATTAACCTTTAAGATGTATATTATGGAATGAAGAATCCCTTCATGGCACTGTAGTGTCATATTGCATCTGTTACCACCAGTTTCACACCCGTCTTCCTCTTCTTCCTTGCTTGACCTAATGAGCCTGCCAGACCTTCCACATGTGAAAGGTTTCTGATTTCTGAGGGGTTGTCCATGTTTACATCTTCACTTCATTTTCCTTTAGATGAAGCAGAAGAATCCTAATCTTCTGTTTCCCAAACAAGGATTTCTCTCTATAGCAGTGAAGGAAGAAACAAAACATTTAGCAGTACAAGGGCAGCTGTTCCTAGCAACACATGGACCAACATTTGGAACCTAGGAGGCTGCTAGAATCAAAAAGGGAAAATTTACATAAGACACAGCCAGATGAAGCCACCGTAGAGAGGAACAAAATGCTGTTTCATCTTACCACTCCTTGGTGGAGTGGTTTTTCAGGGTAATTAGGGTGATATTTTCCTGTGACTGCCTTCACCCTCTGTTAGTTCTAATATTCAGTCCAGAGTAGCAATATGGTTCAGTTCTTAAGGCCTTAAATTAAGTATGCTACCACGAGATGGCAATGCTTACCTAAAAATATCCCTTTTTTCAGTTCCCAGAGATGAATGATATGCTGCGGGAGAAGGTGACCGGAAGAAAGATGGATCTGACGTTCTTCCTTATTCAGAATGCTGGTTTGCTAACGGGCTTTACTGCTATCCTGCTGATTACCTTGTATGCAGGAAATATTGAGCTGTGAGAATGGAATCAGGATTGGAGACATCAAGATAATTGCAAATGGAAGACACTTGAAATCCATACAGGGACATTCATTTAATCTACTTGGTTTTGAAATGGTGGCAAGGCCCATCCTGTCCCTCTTGCCCCAAGTACAGGAAGTTCTTTAGGACTTGCAGTTGAACTAAATAGTAGGAGCTGTCAGCTTCTGTATGATGCCAAAAAAATTATGCTAATATTTTTATTTCTACTTAAAATTATCAGACCTATCTGAACTGTTACAGAGGAAGGGTGTTACTTGGCCAGTAGAATTATGCAATACATGCAGCTACATGCAACTCCCAAACCAACTGAAAGCTGAAGTCTATAAGGAAGATGTGTATTTAAAAGAAAATAATACAGTTTCATGTCCTTTTTTAACTGTGATGAAGGCAAGCAGTTTCATAACTGGTTTATTTTTATGACTTTTGTTGCAGGATTTGTCTGCATAACATCTTCATTCCCCACCAAAAACAAAAAAAGAAAAAAAAAATCAAACAATTTCAGAGTAGGTGCTAATGAAGATAAGATTTTTAATTACTAATTAACACTGGAAGGAAACATATCAGTTCCTGCTTTTGATCTTTTCTCTTTATAAGTGCACTAGGGAATTGTTGATTTATTTTGAGAACCACTTTTTTTAATTAGAGGGAACCTGTGTTAAATTTATGACTGTTTATCAACTCCATAATATTTTAGAAACATTGAGTACTTTAAATATGTTCAAGTATTGTATATTCTATTAAAATAATAAAGTTTTATACTTAAGTTTCCCATATAACCCCTTTAAAAATCACTTCTTTAGTCTTACAAAGGAGAATGTAGGGGAAAAAAGTGCTAAAAATTAACATTCCAGTATGTTTTCTTCATAATTTGAATGATTTTTTTGTGTGCAGTTGGGTGGAATGAAATGATAATAAAATTTACAAATTCTTACCACAATCTGTTGCGTGTGAACTTTCTAAAATCATGCTTATATATATGAGTTCTTCTGAAAAAAAACAATTCATCTACTTATTACTAATCTGTTGTAAGATGAACACTAGGAAATTAATTTAAAAAATACAGTCCATTGCAGTCACCACTTTTCTTTGAAGGAATTGTTGTTATTCTCCAGTAAGTTACTTTTTTCATTGATTTTTAAGCAAGTTTTACAGCTTCAAAGGAGATACTATTTTTGATGTATTTCCTGGCTGTAGGAAGGTACAACTATTTTATTTTTAATTTTTTATTAAAATATTTTTTCTGCTAGGCAAAGTATTTATTTTGGCACTTTATTTGAATGTCATCTCTAATTACCTTAGGAAAAAAATAACTTCTCTAAGTGTCTGTTTAATAAAAGCTCTAAGGCAAACTGCACAGGAGTTGTAAATAATACTTTAAAATATGTTGTAAGTGTTAAAATGTAAATATAGTAGCCAATGATACTTGCTGTATGGACAAACATTTATTAGTCAATTTGTGCCCTCTAAGTTCCTGTGAAGAAGAGTTCACCATGTCTTTCCTTTAATTCTTTCTTTGTTGATTTCTTGGATATAAGCTGTTTGTAAATACATTGTGTATGACAATAATGGGTTATAGTAACTATGAATGTTAATAGACTTCCTAAAATAATGTGACCATTCCTGTTTAATCAGATTATTTTAATAACATGCCTGAATGGTACTTTTCACCTTTAAATTCAAGTATTTGCAAAGGAGAGTTGATTTTTATTAATTCCCTAAGGAGGGAAAACTGAGACAAACTAATCGTTGGAATAACCTACTTTTATATCACAGAGCAGACTTGGAACAAAGCCTGATTTTGAGCATAGTGCTTGAGTCACAAACCAAATTGCCTTTTCTGCTAGTGGGATATTCAGCACATAAGAAAGCTTTTTGATTTCTGTATGAGTCTGTTTGTCTGTATATCTTTGCTATTATCTTTGTCCATTACATATAAAATACATCTGTTCCAATTCTAGGAGTCCCAGTGATTTCCAAGATTTGCAGAGCAGGGCACTGACTTGGATTTCCTTCTTCAGGCTGTTACTCTGTGGATTGGTAGGTGCCAGCAAATAGTTTCATATATGCATACACACCAAATGCCTATTGTAGTTCTTGACTTTTATTTTACTATAATACCCCATCCTTTCCAGGAATGCTGTAGGTGCCTTAACAGCTCTTGCGCTTGATGCACAAGTTATCTCTTTACAATCTGAGAAGAAACTCATCTCCTTATCTTGCAGTTCAGTTCAAAATGTACAGGTGTGTCAAGGTGACAAAGGTTGCTGGAATGAAGACTAGAGAGGAAGCCATAAATATACTGGCAGTACATGTAATGCACCTGTCAAAGGCAAGGTTACATTCTATTTTGGGTATTTAATCCATGCAACATTTCATTTGTACCCAATAGATTGTCTCTTTCTTTTCCTTATTACAGTGCTTTTAAAGAAGATAATGTAATTACATATGTTGTGGTTGATACTATGATCATAATGATTTGTTCTAATTTAAATACCCTCCACAGTTTCTGCATCTTGTTCCATTTAAAAGTTAAGAGCTACAGTAAGGTTTGAGGTACACATAGGAGATGCAGAATGTCACAGGAAGAATGCAAGGAAGATGTAGCTTGAATTTATTAATGAATTCTCCATAATACAGCTATTAACTGCAGCTCTGGGTGAAAGCACTGTAAAGGATTAATAGGATCCAAATTTGATTTCCTTTAGAGAAATAATAGTTCCTGACTCTGAGGACAAAAAAAGTTAAACATTCTCCCTTATCTTGACTTCCTCCATGAATAGTTGTTAATTTCCTACTGCTTTCTGGCTTTCTTTGGTCCTTTATGTCACAATCAGATGCATGAAGTTGCCAAAATTAGTCGCGTGGTGTTTTGTGGAGTTTTTCTTGGTAATGCATGAGTTATTAAAATTAAAATAATAATCACTAGTAATCCTCTTCAATAAAAGCATTTAGCTATTATACCAGATATTTCCTTATGTAGAACAGTAGTGGACAAGAAGAAAATTTATTTCTATCCAGCTAGCCTTAGTCAGTTGGAGAAACAGCAGCAGTTGTCTCTGGCTGGGCTGGTTCTTGAGAAGATGATGTGCAGCAGGCATTCCTCTAGTGCTGAAGAGTGAAAAAGCCAATCTAATTAGAAGAAACATGAAACAAGATAATATGAGTCAAGCAGATTTAGTTAGCTAGAGAACACAAAATGGCTTTGATGGCATTGGCCTAAAGGATACATAAACTGCACTAAAATGCACTTTTCCAGTTCATGGGTAAAAGCTAATAAAGTGCTTGTCTCACAGTAAATACAACAATAAAAAACTGAATGGAGAAAGGTAAAAATTTTCCAAGTTGTTTCTGTAAGACAATAAAAAAATTACTGCTGTGTCACTGATTTGTAATTTTTTTTTTGTTCTTGCAATGACTTGCAAATGAAAACTTACTTTAAAACATTTCTCTTTGAGAGAATCCTATTTGTATGTGATGCTAAGAAGAATTTGAAATTATTTCTCAGGTTTTCATATACTGAAATTAGTTAGCTCTAGTAAGGTTTATCACAGTGTCTCTTTTCCTCTACTTATTTTCTGTAACTTCTACAGAAAGGTCTTGACCATTTTAAAATAAGCTATTAGTAAAATAATGCAGACGCCCTTTTGCTTAAGAAAATCTTAGTAGTGATTTCAAATAGGTAAGTGTTCATTAGAAACTATTATGTGATTTTAAAACTCCTTTTACAAACAGGAGACCCAAGTGCATAAAAACTCTTCAGTCATGATGAATGGTGATGTATCAAAGAACATATTTTCTGTGGCAACAGAGGAATTGTCCTCTTTCAGTAGAGTTTTAATTTAATTTAATTTAATTGGTATATTAGAGAAATCAAAGACACAGATTTTATGAATTGGCAAGGAATTAGATGAACTTCCCTTCCCTGACCCTTTTTTATTTTTCAAAAAGATAAATCCATAAAAATTACTCCTTTTCTAATTATTATTTTTATTGCTCTTCCAGTCATAGCAAATCCTGTGGTTGCTTGTCTTACCATAAAGAAAAATCACATAGCAGCTTAAATTAATTACTTCCTTTGACAGCAGCAAAGGGCCTTGTTCACTCAAGTATTTGTAAAAGATTTCTTCTCTGCTTCAGGGAGAGCTTTGGGTATGGAGTTAGCATAGAGTGACTCCTAAATATGACCATACACACAATATTTATATTTGAACTGGCTTCTGCCAAGATTGTTTTGTGAGCTTAGGAATCTACATGGTACAGTTGGGCTTGCAGTGTATGTGACTTTTTCCTTGAGGGGTGGAATGGGTTGTCCGTGCCACACCGTGAAGGGTTGTGCTGGGAGAGATCTGTACAAGCTTGGATAAAGCCAGCAGTGTGTGTTCATTTTCACAGTGTGTGCAGGAAGAAGGACAGCCATGCTGATAAGGCAGTCAATCCTAATAAGAAAGCTCTACTCTGCAATGAAATCAGAGTAGCTGTTTGCAACACAGTGATGGTGCACTTCCATGAAGGGGTGCACCCTTATATATTTTTAATCATAGAATGCAGCTACAAGGTAGTATGAAACAATTTCACCAAACAGTAAAAATGGATGATATAAGGATCTTTTGCTCTCTTTTGCTGCACTGAAAATAAAGCTTCTGATGTTTGAAAAGCTAACAATGGTCACAGCAAGAGGAACCTGCATTTTACATTTCATCTGAAAAATGATAACCCTTGGTGATGCCTTAAATTTTAGCTTTCATATTTTTTTGAATCTGTACTGCCTTAGTGTGTCACTCTGAACTTTATTATATAAAGTGTTAGCAAGATCTCTTCACAGTTTAGTTAGACAAAACAATCCTTTTCCAGCCTGAGAACCAAGGGCACTGTTGCAGCTTTGGGCCCAAAAGTGAAAACAAAAACAAATTGAGGAGAGCAATCTGGGAGGATGTGACTTCATAACCTGAAGCTGTAATTGCACAATTGACCCCAATATGTAAATGGACCAAAACTTGTAAAAGTGAGAAAACTCATGACTGGTCATCCATCTTGCATCCAGCTTGGGTAGAGCCATGGCCAGGCTCCTGTACTGCCCAAGGTGTATCCTTCAAAGGCCTTTTAATAAATACCTACTTAATTCTTTTAATACTGTCTAGCCTCTGTTCCAGGTAGCCTCTCTAGGCATCACTGGCACTTAGAACACCATCATGTTACACTAGTTCCCTGTGCTCTCTACAATGCTTTATATGGCATCAGTTCTTGAAGACTTTTTGATCACTTGCTGCTGGGTTGCAGCTTCACTTCTTGACTAACATCCTGTTTCCTTAGCCATGCTGGGGAGAAAGCTCACAATAGAGAGGTATCAGTCTATTTATAAGGTAGATCTCAGCAGTGCACATTCAGAGTACTTCTTAGCTGTCAGCTCTGTTGGTGTCCAGATACATCTTGGTGCTGTGTTGGGATGTCACCCACGTAAACAGCATCCTTTCTCCACCCTCTCATCTTCTGTGTCCACTCTTATTTCCTCTGGAAAGAAAGTGGCTTCCTAGCAAGGGTAGATGTGTAACTGTTTGCTTCAGGCAACTGGTGTACCAATGACTGTGATTTCCTCTCCAGAGCATATTTGCCTCATGATTTAGACACAAACATAGGTACAAACATCGTTATAGAGCAATAATTGAAGCTGTAACCACATTTGACTGGTAATTACTTGTGCTGTGTGGGTGTGAAATACCTGCAGAGTTCCAGCCTAGAGGGTTCAGGAAACATTATTCTTCTGTATTTTCAAAGTGATACTGCATCTCAGTTTGTGGTTTACAAGAAACTTGAAAATACTGGTATTGGTAGAAAGAATTGATCCATAACTACATGGTAGAAGGCACTCTGTGAGCCACAATTTCTGCTTTGTCCCCAGCTCTATCTACTCTATTTGTCTCCTGAACAACTAAACCTAACTAAGATTAGTATATCTGCAGTAGCAGGTGAGCTTGGTTAGACTGCTGGCAGGTGATGGAATGCTGTATGCGAGGAAAGAAATTTCTTGGTCTTTCTCCCTTTGAAGGGGAAGGAAGGCAGGGAGTATATAAAGACATAGCTGATACCAGAAATGCAAGTCAGGGTGATCATAATTTGAGAGGGTACAATTAGTAATATAATTGCACCACAGAAGCAATAATTATTGTAATTACTTTTATTTACATTAATTGAATTCTACACTTAATGCTGCAATTAATGTCATGGTCATACTGTGATTTCTAGCTTGTGAAGTGAAAGATGGTTCAAAGAGAGCTTTCCCCTTGTATGGTGAACAGACTTCCTTTTCAAAATTACAAAACGTTGTAGTTTTATACTTTAAACAAGAATAATCAGTTTTTTAAAAAAACTCAGTCAAGGATGGGAACATGTGGAAGGCACTAGCTCCTCTGGGTACTGTTCAGTCTTCACTAAGGGCAAAGGAGGACGAAGCCTGCTCAGTTGATCATCTGAGAATCACTGTATAAACAGGAGTCATAATGTGGCTCAAGCCAGAGTCTGAAAGGTGAAGACCCCAGCACTGGGTACAAGGATGGGAAGAAGATGAAATGTCAATATGGGAAGGGAATGGCACAGCACCTGCTGGTGCTGTTGTGAGGGAATTGGTTTAGTGGTGAACCTGGCAGTGTTAGGTGAATGGTTAGGCTTGACAATCTTAGAGGTCCTTTCCATCCTAAATGATCCTATGGCTGAAAATGAGGCTGCCAGCTCTTGAGAAACTAAATAATGAAGAGAAGGAGAAGCTTGGGCCTGGCAGTGTGCTACCGAGAGGAGGAAGGAAGAGTCAGCTGGAGGAATTGGGGGCAGGAATACTGAAAAGGCAGGGCTTTGTAATGTAGGGAATGATGTCTTGGGAAAAGAAAAAGGGGAAAACTGCTGATGCTTTATATAAAGTGGAAAAGGGCAAATAGAATAGGTATATGACTACAGCTTGTCATGCCTACCTTCTGATTTCTGGTAGACCCACATGGATTTGAAGCACATGCTATAAAAAATTAAAAGAGAGTAGCATAAAAGATCCCCTATTGTGTGGGGAAGACTTGGGTAGGGCACACAAAAGACTTACCATGGGGGGATGTGTCAGCAAGATGAGGTAAGCCCCTGCATCTGTGCTGTAGTGGGGGCTGCAGGTGGGACCAGCACCCTGACAGAAGAGCCTCCCAGTGCTGTGGAGGGCAGCATGTGCCAGACCATGCCCCAGCCCAGGTGGTGCATGAAGCCATTAGCTGTGGTAATTGACTTCACTGCTTCTCTAGCAGAATTGAGTGAGGCTTTTTGCAGGGCCAGGAAACAACCTGCTGTAAAACTTAAAAAAAATTTGATGGAGATGCATCATGAATGGATTAAAGAAGGACTCTTAACAGATGGTTCCTCCTGGGTTTTACTGGCGTCTTACCGCTGCTCATGCTTCTGTTGGGATTAAATGTGAGCCAAAGAGAGACTTTGCTACCTGAAGGCTTTTGAGAAAGCAGAACACCAGGCTTTGAAAAGAATGTGAATGGAATCTCCATCACAATAGAAGACCTTGGAGAGGAGGTTGAACTGCTTTGGACTTCTGTGTAGATTTGAGCTGAGGAGGAGGTAAAAAAGTAGTGTTGCCGGAAACCGTGAGGTAGGGAACCTGGAGAGCCTCTGCCACTGTGGTTGGTGTGGAGCTCTGTTGTTCTTGTTTGCCTTTTTGAACCTGCACTGGGTGCTGCTGCTTTTCTGAAATGCTGAGTATGCTGGCTAGAGAGCTGTGCTCCAGCCCAGCATGTGGAAAACCCAAGGGAAGCACAAGGCAAAGGGACTAGTGGCAGTTTTCTCCAGGAGCAAGTATATCAGAGTAGCAGCTGCTGCATGTAGTGCTTCCAAGGGAATCCTGAAACAGAGCCATTGCTCTGAATTGTTGCAAAAAGAGCTGGGAGTTAAATGGTTGTTGTGGGGTATAATTTGTGAACACCGTAAAAATTATGACAGGGGAAGTAGCTGCAGGTCACCTGTATTTCTCCAGGTCCATGTGTTCAGCTGTGTATCAGTGTCCAGCTGAGTACCTGAATCCAAGTGTGTTGCCCTGCTTGCCATGGCTGTGCTGGTGCCAGAGGGTTGCTCAGCAGGGTAGGCAGGGTGTAAACGTGTCTGCCACTGGAGCTGCATCAGGAATGAGGTGAAATAGTGGGGTTGTTATGCTCCTCTATCTGGGCTAATTAAAAGCAATGTGTTTATAGCTCATAATGTCCTATCTTTGTTCTGGTTTGGGTCTTGTTATTTTTAAGAGCGTGTGAACTGTGATTGCTGAGAACAGTTAATGAGTTTTCGGTTGCTTTAATTTGAGCATAACAAAGTTTTATGAAGATGTCATTATTTTTCTTTTATGTGGTTTGGTGGGGGTTTTTTTTTTGGTGTGTGTGGGGGTTTTATTTTTTTTCCCCAATGCTGCAGAGGGATCTAGACAGGCTGGATTGATCAGCTGCTAGTGAGAGGATGAAAGGATATAGTCTCAAGCTATGCTAGAGTAGGGGACATCAGACGGAATTCCTTCACAGAAAGGATTGTTAAACATTGGAATGGACTGCCCAGGAAGATGGTGGAGTCACCATCCATGGAGATGTTGAAGAAATGACTGGATGTGGCACTTACTGCTATGGTCTAGTTGACATGGTGGTGATTGGTCAAGAGTTGGACTTGATCTTGGAGGTCTTTTCCACCTGGATGTTTCTGTGATTCTGTAATGAGGGTGGTAACCTTTGAGTTGCTATGTGTTTACTATGGGGAATGAAACCACTGGAGTCTAGGGTGTCTGCTAGCTTAAACAGTTGAAACCCTTTTAAATGTTAGTGTATTTGCTTAACTTTAATGGATATGAATGTAAATTCCTGGAGAGAGGTTTAGGAAAAGACTTCTATCACTTCCTCTCCATTCACTGTTGGCTGACAGGGGGGGAGCAGCAAATTGCTGAAAAGTAATTAACAAAAAGAATGACTAGTAAAGAAGATACTGTATTTAAGATGTGTTAGAGGAAAATGCCGCGGGAGACAAGACTCATGATATCATGATCATCAAGTCTCAGTTTATTGTGACAGATTACATAGTTTATATATGTTCGTTAATTAGCTCATACATATTGCAAAAGCCAAGCTCATGATTGGTTGCTATGTGACTTGTACTATTATCTTAAAAGTATCTTTATGATCGATACATGCCTGTCCGGCTGGCCTTGCAGTTAGAACAGCTTAGTACTCCTTTGTTCTTCTCTATCTACTTCTACATACTAAGCAATTTCAATATCCTGCTTTCTGCACATCATCTATTCTTCAGGGCCATGCGAACTTTGCAGCAGTCACGTAGCCCTCCCTATTTGGATTAATTTTACAGTATCATGTCCCTTGTCGTTCAACCATTCCTCTGTCAAGCTCTCTTCATCTCCCCCGTTTTCCTTTTGGACAAGAAGGTGTGCATTCAACATTTTCTGCAAAAGCTGCTGCATCAAGCCTTGCAAGCAAGTAAACACACAGGGCAAAACAAGCAAAAGTACCACAATTATGCTTAGAACTATTATGCTATATTTGATGATGTCCCTCAACTATGGTTTGATTTTTAATTTTTTTAGCCAGCCTTCCAAGCCCAATCCGTCCTCCACCTTCAACTGTTGAGTTAGCTCGGTCAATTTTCGTATTTGCTTATGGATGGATGTAGAGTGATCAGATAAGTTCATACAGCACACTCCTTCAAATTCTTCACAACTATGACTTTGGGCTAGAAGAAGTAAATTAGTGGCAGCTGCTCTGTTTTGCAGAACTGCATGACAGATACTACCTATATTTGTGGCAAGCTCACTTAACATTTTAGATGAAATATTAATTTATTTTTCTGTCTAGTAGGCTAGGATTTTTAATTGTGTGAGAGCTTGCACTGAAGCAACTCGTGGGGTGAAAAATGAGGTTAGTATTACAGAAGTGCACCCCACTTCATATTTCTCCTGTTTTTGATTGTTCTGTTTAACATGAAAGGAACAAACTTAATTCTAAATACAAACTATATTTATGATAAACTTAATGTTATGCTTTTGATTATCTAATTGATTGTCCCTCTTTTTTTTGCCATTGAAAAGCAATGGTAAAATGAACAGAAAAATCACAGGCATTACTAAAACTCATTAAAACTTAGTAAAAAAAGTCTATAACATAATTAAAAACACACCTATGAAAAAACCCAAAGTCTACAATCTTCTGTGGGTGAAACACAAATCTTTGCACAATCCACTTTTGCTGTGCATCCTCTGATTTACTTGTGGAGAGATTAGTGTTCTCTTGAAATTGATAAGTTTAACATTCTTCACTGAAATCTATCCAGATTCTGCACCTGCTAAAACACAAACAAACTCAACACCCCCCACAGGGACTGGAGGGTCCTCTCTCAATTCTGTTTCTTAAAATTTGCATGAAGAAATGGAAATATCAACATCTTTATAATAAACATGAAAAAACATCAAGAACAAAACAATGCATATAGTAAAGAAACTAACAACAAATAAAAATTAATCAGATAATACACAATTAATATTACATATAAAATCACAGTTACCAAGTGCTATACTATCAAATTGTCATCCCAGAGTCTGCAGCAGCTGATAAACCTTAAAACAACAGAGATTTGGATAAAACATGTCCGGATCATGTCTCTCCAAAACTCCCTTTGAGGCTCAGCTGCCTTATATGGTCAAATTGTCAAGCCAAAAGGACTTGAATGGGTCAATCACACCATCCACGTAGAGCCAGAGCTTGGCCAGAGCTCAAACTCTAATTGGAGGATATGTTTTAACACATTATAAAACAAAAGTCCTAGAAATAACAGTTATTAGTAAAAAACCTTATTATTAAAACTTTATCAAACTATCAAATAATTGAACCTGTCTAAAATCTCTTTCAAGACAAAAATTCTCTAAATACAACAAACCCTTTCTTCAGAAATCTGAAAATTTGAAGTCTGAAATCTTGAACTAAAATTTGGACAATGAATTTTTAAAGGAAGATTAATTGCAGCTGCATAAAAGATTGGATAAAGAAAACACATGAGTAGTTAAAAATTCAAAAACACAGGATCCTGAAAAAACATTTTGTAATCAATCACCTAAAGAGACAATAAAACATATGAAAACTGACTGTAAATACTATAACAACACCTTAATACCTTAATACCTTAATAATAATTCTTATCACAAAAATCAGACAACTCACATTTTATGATTAACTTATTAACAAGAAATGTTTAAAATAGTTTAAGCAAATCCTTTTAAAGCACTCATATAACATTAGCAACAATCACTACTTATCATTACTTACAAAAACTTAACAATCACTATTTATCGTATTATCTATAAAACTTAAAAATCACTATTACTTATATTATTATCTATAAAAACCCAAAGACAGAGATTACAAACTCAATACTAAAATTCCATCAGGTGACATTTTCTCAACTCTTTGTTTGCAGAGACATTTTTGGTAATTAAATCATTACTAACATTTCTATCTTTATACAGTGATTTTTATCTATATCATATTTGAAATAACATCGATTCACATAATGTTCATCCTTCTTGGTATCTTGGAAAACACTCGGTACTGCTGTACTTTTTCATTACGTCTCTGACTCTTGTAAGAAATTGGGAAGATGCTGTTGAAATTTTTGCTGTAGTGTTGCGATCCCGCCACCGGCGGCGCTGCTGCTCTCGGCGTTGTCGCTGCCATGGCAACCAGGACTGTGCCGCCATCTCCGCCGCCATTGCTGGGCGCTGCGGGGCGATGAGGGGCGGCGCCGCCTCGCTCCCGTCCTTGTTGTGTCACCTTGTGGATGGGAGAAGAGACACCCCCGCCACGGCCGCGCCCCGCCTGCTCCGGCTCCAGCGCGGCTGAGCCCCAGGAACGCCCCTCTCCCCCCTTGCGCTGCTGCTCGGCAGCAAGGAGCCTTCCGTCTCTCGGCTGATGTCCGCTCCGCCCCGGGCTCGCCTCCGGCTCGGTGCTGGCCGGCCCCGCTCTGTCTGGCCCCGCGCCCGCTCCGTTCTACCTGATTCCCGTTCACAAAAAGTGAATTTGGGATCCCAGTCCCGTTGCCATAAAGCAATTTGGATCTCAATTTCCAGCACCTCAATGCTACTAGTGTCTATGGGAGGTACAGGCATTTCAGAAGCAGAGATGGGAATGGGAAAATTTGTGAGAACCGGAGGGTTTGGCTCACTGGAGAGAAGCGAGGGTTTACATTCCTTATTTTTCTCCAGAGCTGTCCGTATCACTTCCACCGCCCTCTTTTCTGCCTGACACATTAACAATTCGTTATCAACCACTCTCCAAAGTTTACTCATTTTCTTGCCCGGTTTATCCTCATCTAACACTAATTCCCACAACTTATCTCTATATCTTCTCCATTCTGAAAGTTTATGAACACTATGGGGGTTAACGAAAAAGCCGTAAGACTCAGCATGATGCAATATCGAGGGGAGATCCTTATCTAAGTCAATCCCCCTAATCTGCCTTTTTATAAGAGAAGCACTAAATAAATCATATGCTGCTTGCCTTTCCATGATTACGTCGGTACCGTTGCTGGCTCCTTCAGGCTTCGGCAGCACGTATCGGCTGAGCCCACTTCTACGGTCACTCAGGGCGCGGAGAAGAGCGTTTCGCCTCTTCTCTTTATTTTCGCCGTCCTTCCAGCCGCAGGACCCGAACTCCAACGCAGCACCCCTCTCGCCTTAGGCTCGGATCAGGTCCCTGTTTTCGGGCGCCAGTTGTTAGAGGGAATGCCGCGGGAGACAAGACTCATAATATCATGATCATCAAGTCTCAGTTTATTGTGACAGATTACATAGTTTATATATGTTCGTTAATTAGCTCATACATATTGCAAAAGCCAAGCTCATGATTGGTTGCTATGTGACTTGTACTATTATCTTAAAAGTATCTTTATGATCGATACATGCCTGTCCGGCTGGCCTTGCAGTTAGAACAGCTTAGTACTCCTTTGTTCTTCTCTATCTACTTCTACATACCAAGCAGTTTCAATATCCTGCTTTCTGCACATCATCTATTCTTCAGGGCCATGCGAACTTTGCAGCAGTCACGTAGCCCTCCCTATTTGGATTAATTTTACAGTATCATGTCCCTTGTCGTTCAACCATTCCTCTGTCAAGCTCTCTTCAAAGATGGGAGAAACAAGGAAGCTTGATAGCTCTCTGCTTGCGTTTTTGGTCTGTAAGCTGAAAATCTCCTGCTACTTCAGGAATGATATGAACAAAATTCCTAAATAGGTATGTTATAGTGGCTGTAATGAAGAAAATAATGCGTGATGTTTAAATGTAGTGATTTCAAATGTTTTCTGTTTTCATCACTGGAAAAAAAGACAAAAAAGAGGAGTAAGACCCTGTGACTTGCTAACACTGTGGATAAAGAAGCATTCAGCTTGGTTTGTTGTAATTCTTTAGCGAAAGCCTGGGGAACATAGTACAGAGTTGCCCAAGTTTCCTGGGTCTGCAGCAGCACGTGCCTATAATAAGGTCGACTATATTAATGTGGTAATGCAACCAGTATCTGGTTAAATGGGGTATAAGTCAATAAAAAATTGGCTACACTAGTACCCAGATCACACTGGTGAGTTCTTGGCATGTGACCCCACATGCACATTTGCTTTCAGACAAAGGTTTACAAGTTGGGTCTGAGTTCAGACACTGCTGTGGTTTTGAGTAGAACACTTTAGTCTGTTGTCTCCAGTAATTTTCTCTGCCTTCCTGAAAGGGCTATGATGGAATAATGGTCCATCTTTTGTATCAGAGTATTGCAAACTATTACTGTTTATAAAACACTTTAAAAATGCATAGCCATCTTGGGTGAGATCAAGCTGCCACTCTGCTATTGCCACAGAAATAAAAGTATGTCATTCTCAACTTGCCTCAGATCTGCTTTTGACCCTAGGCCTGACAACACTAAGGCTAGTTCCTGGGGTGGCAATCTGACAGTCAGAAGAATGGCAGGAGACCTACTTTGCTGTCTGTTCTTCAAAAAGTACACAAATCAAGCCAAAGTGCTTCAAACCTTGGAGGCAAAACACTATTTTGCTTCTGTCTTCTCAGTAGGCAAGTTTCAGAGAAGCTTCTCAGGTTATTAAAAAAGAGATAAAATTTTTAGCCCTCTGTACAGACTTGAGAATGGCAAAACAATGTGTGATATGCTGGAAGCCAGCAGGAAGAAGAGGGTGAGCAGTAGTAAGAAAAAGTACTCTCATAGTTCTGTCCTTCTGTGTGTCTACTAGTTGGTATCAAAACCCTGTCTTAAACTTGAGTTCTGAGGCTCTCCCTCAGGCAGGAAATTCCCTCCCCACTCCAGGTATAGCACAGTTCTGAAAGAACTCAATGTTTGTTACTTTGGTGAGTAGTTGAAGCCAGATCCTGAGTCTTTTGGCCAGGAGTAGGATTTAGCATGGCTGACTGCTGCTATTACCATTTTTTTGTCTGGCAAATTAATTAAAGGGTCTTCTCTATCCAGACACTGAGATCCAAGATGACAAGGTAGTGTCTATGTAGTCATGAAAGTAAACTGCTTAGTGTAGGCTGAATTTTTTTACTCTTTTTATTCTTTCAAAGAAGAGATAAAGAACACAGAACCTCTCTTAACCTGGATAGACAAATGTAGGAGTCCAAACTGGCTTTGCAAAATTGAAAGGATGTCCTGTCTATCTATATCCAAGTCCAGATTGATGATTTGGTTCATATCATGGTGAAGGTAAATGAGCTAATGCTCCTTTTTAGCAAGACCATATATTTCACAGCTGAATCCAATGAAGTAAAAATCTCCTTTCTTCAAAAACACACAGACTTAACTTGTAGGCTGGGATCAGTATAATTCCTATCAGACTTTTAAGATTACATAGTGTATATCCTTTAGGGCGCTTTGTTTGCTTCCTTGAACCTTCCTTTTTCATTTAGTAGATGAGACCTTGGTCGTGCCCTTTCTAGTTAAAGAAAGTTGGAAGCCACTCCAAAAGTGGCTCTTGATGCCTGCAGACTGGGATAACGGGACTAGCCAGGCCCTTGGCAGCACAACCTGCCTGTGTGGGCTGCGGGTCACAGCAGCTTCCAAATCCTGAGCCAAGGTACTAAAGGCTAGAGAGGGATTGCAGGTGTGGGGAAATGAGTGCTGAGTCACACAGCAGTGGACAGGCAGGAATGTTTGAGCTATGGAATAAACCAGAAAGCTCAGATCCCAGCAAAGATGTGTGCACTGGGATATTTGTGCTGAAGAACCTGAATGGGCAGCCTGGACTGAAATGAAGTAGATGACATTAGACCATACCGCTCCCAGCTGAGAGCTCAGAGCTGTTTAAAGCTTACAGCAGGTGATTTGGGGACAGCAAGCTGGAGAAAGAGTTCGGAGTCTGGAAGCTTAAAGCAGAGCTAGATTTGCTTACCAGTTTGCCAATGCTTGCTTAGGCTGTTTTCTGGGTAAGAAATGATAACTTCTCTGTTCTGCCTTTAGCAGCAGGGTGCAACTGTGCTTTCCTACAGAAGGGGCTGAGGATATGTTCAAACTCAGCACTATTACATAAATGCTGTACTTAAGCCTGAAAAAATAAATACTGCAACCTCCCTTTCTTTTTCATATTATGAAAATTTTCCAGAGCGATATTGAAAATTTGCAAAATAAAAAGGAGCAAAGGAAATTGGAATGGCAAGTCTCTTGTTGAAGACATTTGTACTGTAACTTTACATTTGGATATCCTTGAGTGTCTGATGTCACTTGCCTCTTTGGTAAAACGAATTGGGAGGTTTTGACTCTGTTAGTCTGTTCCCTTTGGGAGAACTGTTTGATTTCGGTGTTGATGCAAAAAGTTTTATTTAAGTCAACAGTGCCATTCTTACTCTGTTTACTCTTAAAATTGAATGACATACTTTTTGCCTGAAATTAAGATATAAAAACTTCATTCACCATGGGAATATTTGTGTCAGGAAATAGAACTGCAAGTGCTGTGAGTTGTTTGTGCCATCTGAAGCTGTCAAAATTCTTGTTTGTATATGGGAGGAGAAACTACTAGAGCATCTTGAAGATTTCTTCTATTCAAGGTGTCGTTCCTAAAGCTGCTGCTGGACAGAATCACACACATTCTTCACAAAATTAAAGGGTTGTTTTTTAAGGCAAGTCCTGGCTTAGTGTTCCTTTTGACCTAGTAATAAGAAGGAAAGAAAGGAAATGTAAATTTTGTTTATGATGGCAAATTTTAAATAGAACTTTCAGTATGATTTTGAAAAACCTGGATGGATTCTATAAAGGTAAAAATTCCTTGCTCATGAGATATCCTTCAGCTCAGTAATATAGGAAATAATGAACAATACAGAAAATTTATTTTTCCTCCCACAGTTGGCCATTTAGTTGTAGTTTCCAAGGAATATCAAGAGGAAAAGAGATATAATCAACTGTGAGTGAAGCCTTTCTGATCTTTGTGACTGATATAACAGCTGGAGAAACTAGTTTCCTAGCCTCAAATTCCATTTTCTTTGCAATTTTCTCATCTTTGTTAAGAACAAAGAATAATGTTTGTCTGTGTTACAGATCAGTTGCTGCTTTTGTAATAGCTGTAGTGGTTTTATTGCCTTTAGTGCTGCTGGCAACTCAGCTGATGATTTCATGGGAGAAGTGCCACTGAAATACCTGGTTCACATCTGTAATTTTTGTGTATTTTGGTTTCTGTATGAGGTGGTTTTTCTTACAGAAAAGTAACATTGATTATGAAACTGCAAAATTATGGGCTGAGGGGAGAGAGATCTCATTACCTGGCTTCAATCCACCTTAAGCTCAGAGCAGCTCTAAGGTTTTGTGCAGGATCCCTCCTATAAATACTGCCTGTATTTGAGAAGAGTAACACTCTCAATTGCAACACCCCAATTCTTAGTGAAGTCACAAAGAGAAAAAGACATTCATTATCTTCACATGCATGATGAGTTCCTGTTAATACCGTCTTGAAAAACACCCTTTGGAAATAACTGGAAATGGATTTGTTGTCAAAATTTGCAGCCACCTTACAGAGTTTTGACAGGGAATTTGCCAGCAATTAAAACAATGGCTAGATATGTTAGGGAAAATACTTTTGCATTTGGTAGACTGCAGATGTTTAGTGTGTACATACTGCACAGTTTGTTGTGAAGACTTGGGTTGCTCAGGTATGTTCCCTGGAAGCATCTCTGTGTCGTTTCCTTGGAGCATGGCTTTAGGGCTGTATTAGCTGGTGAGGGAAAAATGATGGTGTTACAAGTGTTTTTGCTAAAGAGCTCCCTTCAGTGGGGTCTTACAGGTCCCTGCCTACTCTGTGTGGTCATTTCTATGCTTGTCATATGACATAGAAAGATCTCTGGGCTAGGGAGAAAAGCTTAACATCTGTTGCAAATCTGAAGTGGTTTTCTTCCCAGTTACATGAGAGGTCAGAGTTGGAGGCTGAAACAAAATCAAATCCCTTTGAAGGGATGAATAAATAGCACCAAAGGATGAAATGTGACAATGCCTGAATCTTACTGACATGTAAAAGACACATTGCTAGCTACTGGAGAAAAGGTTGTGTTTGGTGGGTTTTTTTGATAATATATTTCTTCTCTCATCCTTTTCTCCAACCCTCATCCTGCCATGACCTGTACATTTTTCATATCATAACAAGCAGTTTTAATTTATTTTTGTTTAATTGGAGCCAAATAATTCCATGCAACTCTTTGAAAATTTAGGAGAAATACCCAATTTAGGAGAAATACCCAGAGCTCAAGTCTATCAATAAATGAAAAAAAAAGACAATTCAAATAAGTAAAGATCTCACTACCAGTGACTATTACTGCTGTGAATAATTTTAAGCTTTTGTTCAACTGCATTTATTTCTTCTTTTCTAATCCCTGAAGCATCATGTGGAGTATAGAAATAGAGCCTTTTATATGTCAGGACTCTACAATAAAGTATGGGGAAATCCAGCAACTAGAAAAGAAGAAATTAGGTATGTGTGGGCAAACTTTAATTTTGTCTAAAGAATATAACTTTCTGCTTTTTAATTTCTGGTGCAAATACAGCGAATGTGCAATTAAGCCTTCTAACAGGTCTGTAGGATTGGTTTTGTAATCCTTCCTTGGAATACAATAAATACAAACAGTAATCACTGGTTTAATGAGTGTAATCTATCATAAAACACCTAACAAAACACTATATGCAGTATTACCTTCTGATTCATGCTTCAAATATTCCAACTGTATCAAAGGAGCACAGCAATTGCTGAGTACCTACTGAGGCAGGAAGGAGAGAACAGTCTTTTAAATAAGTAAACAGCGTGTATCTGTGTGATAAACAAGGCTTATTCAAAATTCATTTTGCTCTCATGGAGGTGAGTGGAAACACCTTGCTGATTGCAGGTGCTTTCCCTGATGCTGCACTAAGGCCTAATTTATCTAAAAACTTCTCGAGAGATCACACTGAATACCCAACAGGATATTTAGAAGAGGTTCCCTAATTACGAACAGTGAGACCCAATATTTGTCTTAACTGCATCTCCATGGGAGTTCTTATCTCTGTCTTTGTTCTCTTATTCACTTCAGGTTTCTCACGTGTGCATTTACCTTTCAAAAAAAATGTGGAATACCCAGTTTGAAGTCACAAGCTGAAGGGAGAGGTACTGCAGAACCAATTATATAGGCTGTAGTTCTTCTACACTGCCATTACCCTCACTCCTTCATGGAACACACCAGGGACAATATGAAAACCAGCTCTGGGAATCTTTTGGGGAAGCTATTGAAACTGGGTAACACTGAAATATATTTAAACTGAAGTTTCTGGCCAGAGCTACTCTAACTCAAAGCTTGCAGACTTGAAATTGGGAAGTTTTTTCAGCCTAAGAGTAAATCAAACCTGGCATTACTTGTGACTCATGTAGAACTTACTGAGTTTTAGCTTACCTTAACTCTGTTGCTTAGCTTCTCACACCCCAGAAATGTTATAAGACATTGTTGCTTGAAAAGCAGATAGTTGAAAAAATAATGTAAATGTGATTCTCAAGGGATTAACACTTCCTGGTAGGACAGATGCATAAATTTAATTATATTTCTAGTGTCTCCCTGAGCATACAGAATAGTATGCTACAGGGGAAGTACCTTGCCTTGCTAGAAAGCTGAATTTTGTGTATAAACATGTTCTGCAGACCCAGTTGCTGTGCCTTTTCTATAGGAAATTACACCTATTTTAAACCCAACGGTTGCAACTGCTGCAGGCTGTCTCTTTGGCTTTCCTGTGGTTTGCATTGGTTAAATTCACTATGGAATCAACCAAAGGATCTGACTCTTGAAAAAGCTTATGAGAATTTCTCTTCAGCTGACTTGCAGTGCAGTGTTGTTTCCAAGTGATCTCCCAGTCTGACATCAGTATTAAATAGAATATCACACCTCATGGACTAATCATCTGAATTCATTGTGACAGTTTTTTTCTCTAATGTTTGAAGTTGTAATTAGGGGAGGAACATGTGGGAGAGAGAATAAAAGTCAAGAGATAAAATAAGAAATTGGATTACAAAGGCAAGGAAAGAACCTTGTAATTTATTACTCTTCAGAGAAATATGGAACAATTGCTCTTAAAAGCAATGCTAACTGCAAATAGTTGCGTGTCCTGATTAAGTGACCCCAAACCATCTTAATTAATTGTATTTAAATCTGGCATGGTCTGTAAATTTTTTTCATATTCTTGCACACATTTGGCCAATTAAATGCTACGTGCAAGGAGGAATGCTCTTTATGACTTTAATGGATAAAAACTCCAGGGTGAATGTGCACCACGTGTGTGTGAGATACCAAGATGAAACTGTAGAAAGGGCTGAGTGTATCAGCACTCTGAGCCTGTACATGCTGTGCATTGATCTGAGTATTCTTGAGTTGGCCACAATTAGAGGAGATTTTAAAGTAACATCTGTTGTAAGTTAGCTTGTGTTTTGTACTGAGAGGGCATTAGTCAGTGCTTGTTACAGATGAATTTTTGGAATAATTTGGCTCACTGAAGAGCAGTGTCAATGAATTCAGTTTTATTAGACTGAAGTTTAATTAATCTCTGAAAAGTAATACTGGTTTATCTGGAAACAGTGGCATTTTCAGTCACAGGTAGTTTTCAAACACCAGAGTGAAGCCATTCCCTGGAAAAATACAATGGAGTTGTTGAAGACTTTAGTTTATTATCAGTTATGGGTTTATTTCCTTTACAGCTATTAGATGGAGATGTTCTGTTGTACAGATCAGAGTGAGGAGGTGATGGACAACTTCTGGCAGGCAATTGTCATCCATCTTTTATGGAAGCATTACATAAAGGCTGTTCAAGAAACAGTTATGGCTTTTTATGGCAGCAGTGGCCTCTGTGTGGCTCATATCAGAGGCATTTAGACATTTTGACCACAATAGGAATGGATTCAGTGGCCACCTTACTATGCCTGCCTGGCATGACTTAGACCCTGTGGTGATAGAATCTCTTTAAATTGTAACTATGAAGTACCTCTCAATCCACCTCTCCAGTTTCTAAGTGGTCTGAACACAATAATTTATCAAGTAGAGCATCTTTCTTGATAAGGAAGTTTGGCATGGGGACTCTGTCTTAACAAATCCTTGTTAAAAGCCAGATGTAAGTTGAGGCATGCCATTACTTGTACTTGGCTATGTGGGGAGGGCTGGGGAGGAGTGCCACCCCAGACAGGCCCATGCTCTTCCCTGGGATGGATGTGGACAGCAGTGAGCAAACCTGCTGAACCTATCCCAGGTGACATGGCACTGGGGGATTGGCTATTTTCTCACAGTCCTGGGGCCATCCATGTGAGTTTATTTACTGTTTCAAAGCACTGTCATCTACTGGATGGCCATACTTTTTGAAAGAATAGTAAAGGCTGTGGCTCATGCTGCTTAAAGTAGATTGTGGAGTAAGGCTTATTCCATGACAATCTTGCAGCAGAGCTGTGTAGATAATGGAGTCCTAGTCTGCAATCCAGTGGGACACTTCTGTTTTCAGTGGCCTTTAGTACAATAAGCTACATGGAAGTGGACATCCTGGAAAAGAGGACTTGCCTGGGAACTGTCTTGTCCTGTGGCATCCCCTTCCCACTGTGCCTACTATTATTTCTCCCAGCTGTTTCCTACTCTCTTCCAGATCTTCTGTTGTCACTAGCACAGGCTTTGAAAACCATAAGGGGAGAAGGGAAAATTTGTTTGCTTGAGAACTCAGCATTGCTCTTAAATTCCTGGGAGCTACTAAGAGCAGTGGGATTTAACGTGATTTAAGATTATTCAATCCAATGTACCTAGCAAGCAGGGAGAAGACACATTCTTTGAGACCTGTGTTTGTCACGTGGTCTTCTCCAAATTCAGACTAGTCTAGATCTCTGAAACACAACCAGAAAATTTCCTGCCTCTGAGAGGGTGGCTCTGCAACAACTTTTGATTTGCAGCATGTTGGCTGTTGCTCAGTAATTATCCTGTGTGGGTTTTACTGCTTGGCAAATGAAAGATCACTTGTTCTTCAGCTGCTGCTGGGTAAGAGCTGGCACAGATCAAGTACCAGGGCTTTGGCTGAGGGGCTGTGAATCTAAAAGAGAGATAGCTTGCACTCTGGTCTGCAGTCTGAAATCTCAAACAATATTCAAGCCTGTTCATACAATACAGGCACTTTTCTGTTTTCCAGACAGGGAATTTTATATTGAATAAAATTTGCTATCAGTTATTCTTCCAACATGGGACATGGCTCCTAATGGGACATAAGGCATGCTTGATCACCTGCTGTGATCTTACTTCTTACTGTGAGGTGAAAGAAAGTAAGACAACTAGTAGCAAAACTAAATATGTATTGAAAATGGACTTAAGCCTCTAACTAATGAAACTTGTAATATATTGTGAGAGTTTGCACCTACATCTGCAGACATAGATTGTGTTCTGGTTAATGTAAATAAATGCAGTGTTCTCATGTTACCTTTTCCTGAATGCAGCTGTGTGAATACAGAGATAATACCTCCCTTCTCCCTTGTAAACTGCTTTAGGCACTGGCAGTCACCATCTGGAAGTGCAGCTCTCTTTAATGGAGCCTGATCCCAGCAGTAACCCTTGCATGGTATAAATAACTGGTTTTTATCGAGCACTTACGTCACTTGCAGGATGATGCTGAGACTTTTGTCACTTGCTTAGGTAAAAAAGCAACCTCTAAACCAGATAAAATCAGGTAGGACCATGCCCTTACGAGCTTGTCCCTATGCTGAAATAGATAATTGCCAGTGTAATTAGGCAGATGCCTCCAACCTGTCATATTCATTTAAAAAATAAGAGAGCAATACCTTCCTGTTCATATACAACAGTAAAATTAAAGAGCCACGTTTTTATGTAGTCTGCACAACAACAAATAAACATTCCAAGTGTAAGATGGGGACAATTGGTATTAAGGTTCCAGGTTAGCACTTCCACGTGTGCACTGACTGGTGCTTAGCACTCTTTCAAAAGAAAAGCATGTTTGCAATAATCCATTGCTGTAACATAGAAATAACAAATGTAGCATCAGGTTTGAAATGAAAAAGCAGAGCTTGCAGGTATGCCACGACTAATCTAGTTGGAAAAGCTCAATAAAAAAAAACCCAAAAAATGAAGTGTTTGGGGATGAGAGTTAAATATTTGTACATGAAAAAAAAATTGTACAAGCAGATCTGCTCTGCACTTTTGTGCAAATACATATTGCATAATTTAGAAATAAACCCTCTTGTCAAAGGTGCCAATATGGGTATGAATAACATCAACTCTTACTGAAAGCACTTTTACACAAGCAGTGTAGCATTTTTGTACACAAGTAGCCGTATTCTCTATTATAAAGAGGGTGTTACTAGTCTCTCCGAACTTCCTGTTGAGGATTTTGTTGGTCTCTTGGCAAAGCAGGCATGATTTGGAGATGTAGAGTAAAACAGTGAATTTCTTCAATGCCTCCCTATTGCAACAAATTACACAAACCAAATGTGTAATGGATTGTTTAGAAGGTGAGTCAGCTTCTTGTGTATGTATCTTTAAGCATGATCATTAAATACCCCAAATCATAGTAATGCTCTAATAGCAGTAGAAAGGGAGGAAAATGACAGTTTTTTTTTTTTCTTTAGGTTTTTTTTTTTTTTTTTTTTATAAAGGGCAAATATTTGGAGCTATCTTTTATTCTTGAGGTGAAAACAAAACAATGTTTCATTTTGTTTTTGTGGAGGAAGAGGGATCTAGATGAAGTACGTCAAAACAAAAAGAACATCTGTCAACCACAGCTAGGAGGTTTTTTGCCCTACAGTAAATATTTATTTTCCAAACTTATGTAGTTCTAAGGGAGAGGTGGAATGAGTACAGCCTCACAAGGTCTTATAATGCTGGAGAACAGGTAGGAGGGGCTGAGTGTGAGTGCATTGCTCAACAAATGCACAAAGTCCCAAGAAACAAAAGCCTTACTGCTTAACTGGTACTCCTTGTAACTTGCAATTCATTATTTTACTTCACTGCAATAATTTTCTGATTCTGTTTTCTTCTGGGCCATGACCCATAAAATTAAATGGCAAAGAAATTCCAGCGTAGGCATATTCTGACCAGTAGAGAATCCGGTGTAATGGGCAGGTAGCCTTGCAAATCAGCAGTGATTTTCAATGGGATCTGCTGGTGCTGCTCTGCTAAGCCTTTTCTTTGGCTTCCCTTAAGTTGCTTTGATTATTGTTGAGAGGTGAGTAGCTGATCCATTCTTTCCAAAGGGTGGAGCATGGCATCCTGGAGCCTTCTGTGAATCATCCTGGAAACGCTCAGTGCCAGTTTCCTTTTGCTGATTCAGCAGGGGCAGGAGGAGAGCTTAAGCTCTTGCTGATTTCAAGATGCCTCTCCCAGCACTGATACCTGGTAACAAAGCCACTTGCTGCTCCTGACCTTCCAGTGGGTTTCAAAACATCATCTGAATGTTTGCACTTGGTACCACTGCTTGTAGTATTCATTTGTTCCTTCTTTCATTCTGTCTTCCTTTCTTTCTAATTTTACTTTAGTCTACAAATGCTGTTTCCCCTATCTTTGAGAAATTGGGCTGAAGCATCATGTACATAATAAATAATCCTGAGGTTGAATTTAAACCAGATTTGGAATTCCTTCCTTATAGTTGTTTTCTTGTGTACATCTGGTTCCAGACTAAAATGAGAGCAGAGTACAGCAGCCCCTGTTACTGAGATAAGTGGCTTTTTCCTTCTGATAGCTGGGGATTAGCATTCTGTGAGGTGGGGTAAATAACCATAGGCTGATGGTTATGCTTCCTCTAAAGAATAGACAGGAACATAAGAACTGTGATGCAAATAGGTATAAACATTCATTAGAGATGAATTTTTTCCCTCCAAGTCCAGTAGCCAAGGCATGTCCTGAGGTATGTTTATGAATGTGTAATTCCTGCTATGTATGCATGTCAAATATGCTTTCAAATTGATGAATTCCTGGAATCAGCTGTATTTTTAACAACACTTGCAGTGACTAATTTATACATATTTGCTTTCTATCAAGCTTGCCTTTTGGGTTCACTCTTCTGTATTTTGAAGTTATAGATGTCAAATTAATACTTTCTGTATCTTTAGATTTATTCTTGTGTTATTCTTTCTTACTTGACTTTCTGATTTTAAGAGTAGCAAACCCTTCCCAGTCTTTCACAACTGCCCATCATGGAAGTCATTTGCACAGGAAAGACATAGAAAAGAACAACAGATTTTTAAGACTCTGTATGAGGTTTCAACCATGTTGTCCAAAGAGGAAAAAACTTTTTTTCTCACCTATAAATAACAATATGTTTTTAGCTTCATCCTCCATAATTTTCTTACTTCAGTGTAAGGTTTTTGTTGATGTTTTAGCAAGAATTGCAGATTCAGCAGACCCTCTCTGAATCGATCTACTTAAAGTGATTGCATAGTATTTCTTCCAAGTTACTCCAGCTCCTGGACAATGTGTGGTTTACTCACAGTGGAAACAAAAATGCACCTGATTTCAGAATGTGAACTCAGCCTGGCATTTTGTTGCCTTGTCACTTCAGCTCTAGAATTTGTCAGGATCTTTGTTCCAGGCTTACTGTGTGACTTGGTTTATAACACCAGAAGTTAGCTGAGCTTGTTGGGTCTCTGGAATCAGCACTCCTAGGCTGCCCCACAGAGCCTAGATAGCTCTGCCCATGTTTATGGGGAGGTGAGTAAATGTGTGTTGGCCACACTCTCTGCAGGTGGGACCTGGACAAGCAGGTGACTCTTCATTTAGCACTCGAGGCAGGCTTTGTGAGCACTTTGCACAGGAGCTGTAACTGAAGGGGCTCTCCATCCCAAGCTATGCTGCACAGCCAATTAAGAAGTGGGCTGTTAGCAAGAATGCCATTGATCAAAACCAATTTGCCAAAATTATGAAAGAATGTTGAGCAGATATATTATCTAGATGAATACTGAGACTAACAAAGACTGTATCAGCTGAAATGTGAATAATAAATTATGCTTTCACATATAGTGTTGGGACTGACAAATGGACTTCTATCTGCTGAGTTAAGCCTTCTCAATTTCTTTCTAATTTAAGCAATTATTTTGGGGCTTTAGTTTACTGCCCTTAAGACAGGGAGAACTTCTTGCATCATCTATTATTTGCTCACACTGCTGAAGTACTCCACTTCCTCATATGTTAAGTGCTTTAAACCCCCAAACTTTCAAACTCCCTCCTCCTTCCTCTCCTCCGAAGCTCCTGTCTGAACTTTGCCTATGTCTGAATTATCCTGATACAGCATAGCCATCAAAAGCACAGGTTCCTCAGATGAGGCAAAGCTCTGCTGGTTTTACTAAGATGCAGTTGTGTGAATGTAGTGGAGAGAAAGGAAAGGGTGCCTCTGACAAAATGATTTTTTATAAAATAATTTGCTAGCACAGCTGCTGATGTTTCTGTGTTAATTCACATTTTGCAGTGAACACAATGAGAAGCTGTTTCATCTAATGCAAGGTACTAATTTAAAGCCCTTTATCCTTAGGTTGTGGATATTTAGAAAAAAATTAATTTACAGGGGTCCTCGAGAGGTTACTGCATCCCAAAGTATCTTATGAAATTTCAGTTTAAAAATTATGAACAAACAGTCTAGGCTAATGTTTCTTTGTCTGCCCATAGAGATTAACACCAGGCTGAGTTGTTACAGCATGTTAATCACTGGCAAGGGTAGTTTCAAAATGAATGGCTTTTAAGCCTCATTTATTTAAATATCTTAAACCATCTGAAGAGTGCTCTCCCCATTATTAGCTTCCCCTGCTGCTTGTCAGAAATACCTCAGAAAGGCTAGATGCCTTTCACAGTGAAAAATTAAACTCCAGGAGGTTTGCAGTGGGTGTGGGTAATAGGAATTCAGCCATCCAACCAGGAGGGCCACCCCTGCCCTGGATGGGATCAGGCACAGCATTGCCTGTGAGAGATGGGCTAGCCCCACTCTGCTCTGCACTGGAGCAGCCTCAGTTGAAAAATTGCATGGAGTTTTGGGTGTCACAATATGAAAAAAGACATTAAACTATTAGAGAGCACCCGAAGAAGGGCCATGAGCATGGTGAAGGCTTCTCGAGGGGAAGCCATAGGAGGAGTGGCTGAGGTCACTTGGTCTCCTCAGCCTGAAGAAGACTAAGGAGAGACATCCTTGTGGTCTTCAACATCCTCTTGAGGGGAAATGGAGAGGCAGACAGTGGTCCACAGTGACAGGACACATGACAATTGTGTTAGGAGAGGTTTATGTTGGATATCAGGAAAAAATTCTTCAAACCCAGGTTTGTTAGGCACTGGAACAGGCTCCCCAAAGAAGTGGTCACAGCACCAAGCTTGACAGAGTTCAAGAAGTGTTTGGATAATACCCTCAGGCACATGGTGTGACTCTTGGTCTTATGGTCTTGTGCAGGGCCAGAAGCTGGACTTGGTCCTTGTGGATCCCCTTCAACTCAGCATGTTCTGTGAATCTTTCAACACAGCCAACTGTTGAGCTGAAAAGGTGCCACACATTCCACCAGCTAGTAAACAATTAAAGATAGAATAATCAAAAAATGAAGCTTTTAACTTTTGGTTCAAGCTTTCTGGTACTCTCTGTCCTTGGCAAGACATCTAGCTGTATGTGTGTGTGTGTATATATATATATATATATATATATATATATATATATATATATATGAGGCCTGAGAGGGCTGAATTTCCAAATGACTATAGACCTGATGATGGGCAGCTTCTGAGATCTGAGCTTGTGGGTGTTGCATCCTTAATTCCATACAAGTGGGTGTTTAGTCCTTCCTGCGGTACCTACAGAGTTCAATGCCTTAGAAGGCTGGAATTACTGCTGTGATGCCAAAACACTCAAGTTAGAGGGCAGATGTGTCCCCTGGGCTTCACGTGGAGTGCTTGGATTTGGGGTGAGTATCTGAGCCAAGCATTCTTGGTTCTTGTGAGAGTGCTACTCCCAGGGACAAAGCACCTGTGGCAGTGTGGTGGCAGCCACACTAGCTGTGGCCTCCCTGGAAAAAATCCAGGTGGCATCTTGCAATCCCAGAATAGACTGAAGCTCCAAGCAGTAGCTGCTGTGCTCAGATAACACCTTGCTGCCCAAATCTCAGCTGGGGCTTGAACAGCTACAGCATCATCCTTCACTTCTGTCCTCATTTCTTTAAAAGTGAGAGTAAATGTTGCTACATAGTCCTAGCAGGTATTCACCACATTTGAAATTGGCATACTTATTTAATGCTCTGTATAATTTAGAAACTTGTTTTCATTCATTCAGGGTTGAAAGCCTTCATTTGATCATTATTCTTCCATGCTTTGCATATCATGTTGCTATACAATCTCTTGTTTTCACTGCTGGTTATCTAGCTGGCTTGGAACCCATCCCCTCTGCTACACTGAGACATAATGATTCATCAGAAACCCATATCTACTGAGAAAATCAAATAGATTTAAAATGGCACTTTCAATCTGTTGCAGCAATGAGGGCTATCACACTCTGGTTGCTAGAGAATTTAATGTAGTGTGTGTCACTGCAATCAGCTGAGCACATCCGCTGATAAGATTGTGGATTTCATCTTGAAGAGATTGTGAACTGTCAAATAATGAAGATAAAGTATGGGAATTATGCCATTGCTGCTATTATGCTCCTTGTCTGTGCCCCATCATGTCTTTCCTTTGCTATTCCATACATCATGTTGTGCTGGTAATGCTCAGGTTCATCAGGAGGGTCTCTGAGAACTTGAAATACACCTTGCAGGACTGTTTTTGTGGCTCACTGCTGGGTGGGCTGGATTCTTTGCTGTGTGAAGCACAACTGTACTGTCTTGTCTTGACAGGCTTGTCTTGAGCCCTGAGGGAAAAAGGGAAAATGCTGCTAAAAAAAATGAGACACTAAAGAGTGGGCCTGACATGCCTGGGTGTCACAGTTCTAATGGTGTCTGTAGAAGATGAGTGCTTTCTCTCCTAAATTTTTATTGTATTCAATTTCTTCAGTAATGACTCTTTATTAGGATGTGAAACATCACATGGTTAAGATTTGAAGCATCACATGACTGGAGCATCTCTTATGAGGAAAGGCTGAGGGAGCTGGGCTTGTTCAGCCTGGAGAAGACCGAGGGGATCTTATCAATGCATACAAATACCCCAAGGGTTGGGAAAGAATGCTTTCAGTAGTGTCCAGTGACAAGATGAGCAGAGTTACCTCCAACTAAGGGACCGCAACAGGGAGATTTTAGCCTTTTCTATGGCTATTAAGGCTGGGCTCTTCAAGTTCAAGCGCTTCAATTTCACTTGCCTTCAGTTCCTTTGAAAACACCGCTTTCCATGTTTGATGGTTAACAGTGCTGCCTCTGCATCTAAAGTCAGCAACAATTTGATCTTGCAAATAGTCCCCTGGGGGCTGCTTCAGTGGCTTTACAAGAGTGAGCTTGAACACTGGCACATTGCTTGTGTGTGCTGCAGACCTGGGATGGTCCATCCGGAGGCCTTTCAGAGCCTTCTCTGCACTGCTTCTCCTGTTTTGTCAGCACTGGAACACAGAAGCCATTCTGTCACTGGGGATGTGTGTGTGCAGCTGGGCTGTCAGCAAGGAATAGATGTGGGCGAGTGGCTGAGGGAGCATGAATGAATGATTGAACAGAGGCAAATGCAATAAAAGCTGGGGGTGGAAAGAGAAGGCTTGGAATCAGCTCACCCACCACTTTAAAATGTTCTTTACAAAGAGGTATACAAGCAAGAAGAGAATGGAGGGGTCTTTACTCCCCCAGCTCTTGGAATACAATGTGGTTTTGGATGTATTTTTGCTTCTATGCTCCCTTTAGGAATGAGAAAAAGGCCTTGGTTGCCAGTGTTCTTAAAAACATAGTTAAATCTCCTGAATAAATAAACTGCAGCTTCTGTGGTGAGTGCAGGGAGTCTTGCTTAACTTAATGCTCCATGGAAAGCTGCTAGATAAGGAGAGCTCGGCTGTGTGAGACTGAGCAAGCAACTGACTATGGGATTTCCTGATATCCTAAAACCCAAAGTGTTTAGCAAATGGATTAGGTCAGTGAAGCAAAACAAATATGCGGATGTTTCATTAGTCTGTTCAGTTTGATGCTATCTCTGACTTATTCATGGGGAGGGAAAAAAAGAGTGTGTTTCCCACCATTGAGCTGGTTTCTCTCTGGGCTGTGTTGTGGTTTGGCTGTAGCTGGCTTGCAGAAGTTTAAGGAAGAATAAAAAAGGAAATTTCAGTGTGGCTGCAGAAGGGTTGGCTGGCATGCCACAGGGAAAAAGCATGTCCTTTTTGGCCTTCTGGGAAGGAAACCAAGCAGAAGGGAGACGTAAGAAGTGTGTGGGTGGATATCTCTCAGCTTTTCTTCCTCAAGGCATATAGCAAGCTGAGATGGGAGGGAATGGAGGGAGGAGGGCGTGCTAGGCTCAGCTGTTCCTACAGATGCAGTAAGCGCTTGAGCAAGGTAGAGCAGGAGAGAAACAAACATTATTATTGTGTGACTTCCTTTGAACTAGGGCACTTAGATGCTTTCCTGTGGTGCATAACTCATTCCAACCCTATCTAATCTTGTTCCCTTTGATTTTGGTTTATGTTAATTTAGTATTCTGTGGAAAACGGAGCCATATTTCAAATGCCTTCTGTCAGCTGCCTGTTAATACAGGTATCTTGAGATCTTCATTGAGGGTTACTCTGCGAGCTCAGGTTAATAACCTTGCAAGTGAACTAAACCAGTCTCCTCCTCGAGGCAAAACAGTTTCTTTTCACCCTGTTGTTGCTGTCCCATGATCACATTCTTACACACGCAATTCAAGTCATGTGCTTCCTCAGGAACACCACTACCATTTTTTTTCAGTATTTTGCTAAATCTGCTGTTTAAATTGGAGCTTGCTGTAATAATACAGAATTTGTTAGAACTTTGCTTTTGTCCAGCTTCAGTTGGACAGCGATCAGAGAGTCTGTGCAGGTTAAATTTCTGCTTTTCTTTGGCAGTATCATAAAAACTCTAAATTATGAGTTTTACAAGGCCAAAATGTGTTTTACAGTACTGGACTGAAGGAAGTAATTCTGTTTCAAGCACCAGCAGAAGCATAGCTGTCTCAAAGACTCTTTTGGGAAGCTGACCCATGCTCTGGGGAGCTGATTTTGTAAGTATCCTGATCTCAGCTTAATTTTGCAAGCAGTCAGTGTTTTGACTCTGAAATGCCTCCAGTGTGCAATCCTGTTTATCTTGCAAGGCTTACAATTAGGCACAAATCTGACATCTAATATGTAAAGCCTGCAAAATAAATAAGAACTGTGTTCAGATGACCAGTCAGAAATAGAATGCAAGATCTGGTTAATGACACTTGAGCAAAACAAACAAACCCATAAAAATTGAGGAAACACAAACCTGTGTGATGGCAATTGAGTTCAGTGTTCAAGCTTATGTAGCAGGAAATATTAACAAAAAATATCCAGAAAATGAATAATCCTGCCTGAGAAGTGTTATAGTGTATCTTTCCCTGAGACTCATTTTACAGTGAGCTCACATCTTGTAAAGCTCTGTTTTAGGTGGGGAGGAGAAAATAAGAAATTATGTGACAATGCTGAAAAGGCAATGAAATTATCAGAGCAGAGGAATGCCACCACTTCTTTCTTTCTCTTGTTTCTGGAATTACCACAGGTGTCTGATACTGAAAGATAAAAATACTTCAGTTTTTTCCCACAGGAGTTAAAGTAATTCCAGCCTCTTCTCAATAAACTAAGGCGAGTCAGGTATGGCATAAATGCAACTTAAAACTCATTTGATGGATTAAGAAGAGAAGAATCCTCTGTAGAGCTGAGTAGAATTTTCTCACTTGTTTTGGTCTCATCACTTTTCAGTCACTCTTCCTTACCAGAGCATTTTTATCACTGCTGGGCCTGATCCATTGAGTGAGATTGAAACTTGAACAAGAAGGCAGTGGAAATGGAGCAAGATAAAATATGCACTGCAGTTCGTGGTACCTAGGTGCCATTGTGTAATAATATTAAACCCAAAGTTTTTAGTATGCTAGGGCTGGAAAAAGCTTTTTAGAATTTTTCTTTTTTTTTTCTCTTTTTTTCTTTTTTTTTTTCTCTTTTTTTCTTTTTTTTTTTTTTTTTTTTAAGTGAAGAAGATTGCTTGGCTCCAAAGGTAATTGATCACTAGAGACAGCATCAGGAAGTTTATTTGTTGCTTCCTGTGGTTATAGATTCACTGAATCCACTCTAAAATAGAAAAGTAATTTAAGTTCTTGACTGTATTGCCTGTGAGGAAGTTTTAATTTAAATGAAGGCTTCCCTTTGTGGTAATGGTGTAATTTACCCCTTGCCTAACCCTTTCCCACTGCCCATCTGCTTTGTGTCTCTCCATGCTTCCTTGTGTGCTGTGAGCCAGAACTATAACTTGGGAGAATGGCAGCTGATGTGGGCTGTGTTTGGTTGCTGGCAGCTGCTGGCATTTGCTTGTCTAGGATTTGATGTCTAGATTTTTGTCTAGATTTTGATGCCTAGTCAGAGATCAGATTTGGGTGGAAAAGGACAGATAAACCTACTAACATGGAAAAATGAGAGGCATGCTGTATGTTCAGTTACTTACTGCTGCCTTGTGGTGCCTGACTCATTTTCTGAGTGTGACTGAAATCTAGGCTGTATATAATCTATATTATGTCTGTGGGATCCTCACCTGCAGCCTGAGGCCACGTGGGTGTTCCTGTGGTGTAATAAACAGCAAAGGCCTGTGCCAGCCCATGCCTTGCAGGTAGAACTGCTTATGATAACCTCAAAAATGACAGCAAAGTTTAACAAGTCTGCTTTGTGATCTCCATTTAAGTTTGGGGGGTTTTCTTCTTTATCTATAAATATCTTTGTATGAAAGGACTTCTGATAACAGCACTTAGTCTAACAAAGAAAGGTATTGCAAGCACCAGACAAGGTGACTGAATTACCCAAATCCACACTAGGAAAAAGTCCTTCAGATAATTGAAGTGCACTGGATCCAGAGTTACTTTCTGAAGAGTTGCTGTAACCCAACGAAGCCTCCTATGTTAGTGGCCTGGGGTGAAATCTTTTGGCCTGTCTTCTGCCAGGATCGAGAACACTGATTCATAATGAGGTATTTTAGCATTACAATTGATAAACCTTAATGCTGACTGATTAAAAATGCCGCTTTTTGTATTTTTAAACCAGACTAGGTGCATTCTCTGTATGGATGGTTAACATTAAGCTTTTTCTGGAGAACATTTTAGTATAGTATGTCACTTGCATCTGCAAACAATTGTAACTTATGTGTGTATTTTTTACAGCTTAGGCAGCCTCAATGGATCCGTCACCTCTGTGGGATCCCTACTCTCTGTGTGTGCGGAAGGTCTTTGCACAAGTGAGCTGAGACCTGAGTGCTTTATTCCTGTTTTTTTTTTTTTTTTCCCTGCAAGAAGAGGCCGATCCAAGCCTTTGAAATTACTGTAGAGAATTGACAGTGCTGCTGGTATGCATCTTCTGATTTCTTGTACTAGGAGTCTGGCATAAACTGACTGCTGCTTCCCTGGGACCACTTTCTGCCTCCATTAAACTCTTTCCTGCTCTCTTGATGCAGTTCTTAATTTCAGCTACTGTGTCCCAGTGTGTCTAGAGTGGCTGAGTCTATCCCTCCACCTTGCTTGTTGATGGCTTGTCTTGGGGCCTATTTCTGGCATGACTCACTCCAGCATTACTGAATTATGACTCTGAAGTTTGTCAGGAAGAAAGTTGCTTACAGTAAATGAAGGGGATGAGCAGTCAGTCTCCATGGCTCTGCCTCCTCTTTGTTATTCACACCCCCTCGAGCACTGTCAGGACAACTCTTGTCATTTTGCTCTTGCTCTTCTCACAGTAGATGTTTCCTGTGAAGACTGAAATTCATCTTCAGCACTGTTTACATTCCTGCACAGAATATAGCTACTTTAGTAAAATGAAGGTAGGACTTGATTATTTATTCTGTCTGCTGCATGTTACACTGATGTTGAAATGCTATGAGTATTTTTTATAGGGTGAACATCCAGCAAGGCCGTGCCACCCCTCATGGATGACAGGTTGCATTCAGAAGGAGAGTTACCCCAGCAAAAGCGGGCAGTCTTTGAGCACTGCTGACTCACTGAAACCTCTCCTGTAATGTGGCTCCTGGCAGATCAAATGATAACTGCAGTCACTGCGGATCTCTCTGCATTGTTTTTCTTTCTCTTGGATGTCACTGTCTTAAAAGGATTTCTTTTTCAATGAGTTATTGGTTCAAATTTAATAGAATACATGTTGCCAGCTGGTATCATTGCTGATGGGTTGGCTACTGACTCTTCTAGCTTACTAATGAAATGAAACTGATATTTTATAAATGAAACTAATATTTTAGAGCGCCTACAACAGGGATCTTGCCTCAGTTAGGCTCTCAGGCTCCTATGATTTACTTAATCATTCATGCACTGCCTAACAGGCAGTTGCTGATGCTCCCTGTTAGTGAAGCACATTGGTTAGCAAAACTTCAGGACTTCTTTGTGTTGGAATGTCTGTTTAGAAACATGCCTGAAGTTCAGTGGCACACCTTGAGGAAATGTATGGAAATCCTGCAGAAGAAAACAGACTGAGTATTGAATATGAGAGGGGTGGGGAACAGATGCTATTTTTTTTTTTTTTTGCAGGAGTATAATGATTTTACTTGTAACTTGAACATAATTATGCTGAGATGAAGAAATTCCCTTTGGAGAAGGAAAAAAAAAGGAATCCATCCCTTAATTTCTCCTCTGGGTCTTGGCTGGCTGCCTCAAAGTATGGGTGGGTGGGAAATCTGTGTGTATAAACAAAACCCAAATGAACAAAAAGCCCTGTTTTCAACTTGTTGCTTAGCCATTGTGGAATTTAGTACCATAGAAATCACATTTTTATGGATGACACGCAGTTTCTCATGAAGATTTTGTAGAGTGGCAAGAGATGATATGGGCTTTGGTGGGGTGCAATTTGTTTGGTTTGGGTTTTTGAAGTTCTACATTATATCAAGAGTCAGAGGAGACTAGAGTGATGAACCAAGCAAATCTGTGGTGCAGCAGAAGTTCTTCATTAAAGTCACAACCGTATGTCTTCCTGTGTCTTGCATCCTTCTGAGACTGCAGTGCACTCCGTAGTAGAGCTGAAAATACTCTTGCTTTTTGTAAAACAGGGCTGCCCAAAACTTAATGATGGTGCTGCCCTACTTGAGATGCTTAGAGCAGGGCTTGGATGAAGCAGCAGAAGCAGAGAACAGGAGTTGCTCTGCTATGGGTAATCCTAAATTCTCCTGGGCTAGAAACTGTGGAATGTCACATTGGAGATGCAAATACACATATGCACACAGAGTGAACTTCTATGTCCTTCTACTTTGTTTTGTGTGTTTGGCAGTGTTGCTGTATTGTTACACTCTGTTTTTTCCCCAGGAAAAACCATACTGTTTCCTTGATGGAAATGCCTGTGCTTTATTTTTGCAAATTTCCAGTTTTGTAGTTTTTTACCATGGACCACAACTCTCTGCATTGCCCAGGTGCCCTCTCACTGGAGCACAGGAGCCACTGGGCCACAGCCTCTCCCTTGGTAGCACAGAGAGCATCCAGATCCTGCCTGGAGGTTTGGGAAGACTGATTCCTTCCCAGGAAAGGCCCCTTCATCTCCTTTGCTACAGAAACAAGCAACAAATGGCAGAAAAGACAGCAGGTACCAATATGAAGAACCTTTTCATTTTTTTGTATTTACTTCTCCATCTACATGTTGTCAACTCAGGAATGCTTGCCAGAGGATACACTGATTAGCTAGGTTTATAAGAAAACAAATACTATATATTATATATATATAAGTATTATTGAGGAGGGAAAGAAGGCCCTCTTAAGAGGGAAATAACAGCTTATATTAATTTAGATTTCCAAATAATTCTCCCCACTCCCATTTCCATGTAGCCAGGTAAGTCCTAGAACATCCCAGCCTCCCCCCTATAACACCTGAGAGCCTCATGGCCCTCAGCTCACAGACACTGACTGCATTTCCAGCTCTGGAATACATTGCAATTTTCAGGGCTTTTGCTGTGGTTCAAATAGCTTTGTATGGTACACAAAGCTATGTTGCCACACTAACACAGCACTCACTTAATATTTATGACTTCACAGCAATACATCTGCAGTATTTGTTGGGAATATTTCTAACAGAAATGCAGGTTTTCCCCAGAGAATGGATAATTTACTGAAAATGTTTAATCAACCCTTTTAAAATAGAAAACAGATTTTTAATTAGTCTAAATCTATATGCTTTTGAGATTCTGTCATTATTTTAAAATTTGAACACTGTCTTTTTGGCTTATTTTTACTCCTAATAGTTCACTTGGCACAATAATTTATTGCGATTGGAAAAATAATAGGAGCCCTGAGGGCTTGAACTTCAAATCCACTATCCTCTTCCAAATTTGGGTGTCACTTTAAAATATGGTTCAGGAGGAAAATGTATTTATATTAAGGAGATTTTTTCTTGTTTTTATCCATGAAATAGGGCAAATCATCTTGCATACTCTTGTATCATCACATGCTCACATAAATTTTGTAGAATAATACTATGGGAATGCAGACCATCATACCCATTAACCATATTTATTCCTTTACTGTTGCTATGTTAATGCAGTAGAAAGCAATTTGGTTTTGTTCTGGATATAAATTACCTTAGTCAACTTACTAAATAAAACACAATTTCCTTGTAAACCAAATTCTTGGAATCACTTTAATGCATTAGTAGGTAATTAGTACTGATTTACATAGTTTGGCTTAAGAAATTAGCTTTAATGTGAGTACAATTATTTAAACTGTTGATGAAATACAATTACTCTTAGGAAACACAAATTTTTACACAGAGTTAGTATAAAAATGTTTCAACAAAAAGTAAAAGCTAGATTTTATTTACTTTCACTTAATCTTTACAGGCTTTTACAATCTTCCTCTTTTGTGCATAAAATCTACTCTTAAACAACTTATGAAGCATAATGGAAAAACTGAAATGACTTCAAAAATTATTAACCAAAGCACGCAATACATCTTTATATAAATTGTCAGCTGTCATCTTGGAAGAAGAAAAAGCAAAGAGAAAGGTGTAAAATTCAGTGATGACTTTACAAGAAACCTTATTAATTTGCTTTAATGATACTGATCTTCTTCCAGAGCAGGCCCTGGCAAGAGGATCCGAGGCACTGGAAGTGCAGCAAGGATCCCACAGCGGTGTCTCAACAGGATGGGCTGGAGCCTGAGGCTGGAACATGTGTGGGATGCCAAGAGGAGGAATCTGATGTGCAGCTTGCTGGAGAGTCACACTGCAGGTAATGATGAAAAATGCCTGTTATTCAAAAGGTCAGGTTTGTTTAGAATAAGATCAAAGTGTATTTGTTGAAATAAGTATGAGAGAATAAAAACCATTCTGTTCCTTCAGGTCCCCCAGCTGAATATAAATTCCCTTATCCTCCTCCCACCTTGTGTAAGGAAAATGTGATTCTTAGCTAAGTTAGCTAAGAACTTTGCATTGGAGTTGAAAACTCAACTGTCTGGAGAGTTAAAACATGAGCAATAGAAAGGTAGGTCTTGAATGTTTATCTGCAATTTTTTTGTAACAGTCAAACATTCAAAAATCTCCCTGAAATTAGTCTTAAAAAAAGAAGTGGTTTCTTTCACCCAGTCTGAAGACAGAAAACAGCAAGAAAACTATGGAGAGGCCATAGTTTGCAGAGGAGGAGAACCTTGCAGTTTGATGAGGATTAATTCACAAACAGAATTTATTGAATGTTCTGGATGAATTGTATTTGCAAGTTCTCCTACATCTGCTTCACCTCTCTCCCACGTAATTATTTTCTTAAAGTGTCAGAAATCACCTATTCTGATCCCAGAGGTAATTCCCTTCTCCTCTTGCATGATTCATCTCACTTTAGCAATGTGGAATTTATAAGCATCTCTCATATTACCCAGTTTTTTGTAATAGTTTTCTCCAGCCTCAGAGCCTGTAAAATTCAAAGAATTTTTACTCATTAAGTGTAGGTGACTTCATCTCCACTCAAGGAAACAGCTCTGTTAGGAATGCCCATGTAGGAGTTAAGCTGCCTCTTGAAGAAGAAGCAATAATTTCTCATTTTCAGCTCAGGTCATAAGACTTTTTTTTTTTTTTTTTGTTCTTATGAGAACTTTTGAAAAGGAGGAGGTGAAGAAGTGATTCAGAGGATAAACAGCAGCAGAGGAGGTACTTATTGTTTCATGGTAGTGTGGACACTGCACTGCAGTGAGCAGGTGAGCAGTTGGCTCCAGAAATGAGACATGGACACACAGTTCTTGCAAGAAGCAACTTCCCTCTCCTTTGCATGAGAGCAGGGTGGTAGAAGAGACCCCACTGAAGAGAATCCATGTTTCGGTTCAAAAATAGAACAACAGCACCACACTGCACTCCCCTCATTGGGAAAGCTGGAGAGGCAAACTGAATCACAGTAACTTAGCTAACAAAGCCTTTAAAAATTCAGTTGTCTTCAGGAATAAACTGCATCAGTTTGCTACTGTGAACTAATATTACTTCATAATATTAATAATATTACATAATAATAACAAAAATATTAATGCTATAAAATATGTTAATATAATAGTAATATAATGAGATACAAATGGAAGCACAGAGGTAGCAGATAGTAATAATTAAACCCCCCAACTATTACAGAGGTCATTAGATGCCCCAAACCCAAGAAACTCATTAGCACAACCATTGGAAAATTCTACTGTTTATGGAGATAGCATCATCACCTCTAAGCTTCCCAGCACTCAAATGACCATTGGTCTTGTGTTTAGTCTGAACACATCGTTGTATCTATAGTTTTCAACTTTTTTCAATATGTTTGATACTGCTTGTGAAATCAGGATGTAGGACTTGATTTTGATACAGCTTTTACATGCATACCCTGCCTTAGTGGCAATAATTGGCAGGAACTCTCTTCAGCTGCACCCAGAGGTGAGCTCAGTGCCTCACTGCTTCCTAATCTGCCCTGCACTAAACAAGAATAGGTTGATAGCTGATAAAAAAGAAGCTCTAGTGCAAACCAGACTGTGTGATGTTAATGGTTTATCTTGTGAAAGGAGAGCCTGTGTCTCAGATGAACTTCCATCCTCCTGTTACACAAATGCACTCTGATGGAAAGTACCTCAACAAGTGTTTGTGTGTGTGTGTGTGTATGTGTGCACCCACATGCACACACCCGCTCTTACCTTGGGTAATTAGGCATTTGTTCCTTATCTGTGAGGCTCCTAGTTGCAGACTAAAAAGAAAAAGATGCAATCAATAATAATTTAAATCAATAAGCTAGGCTTGTGCAAAATATCTTTCAAAGCTGAATAATTCAGAAAACACATTCCTACAATGTGTTTATGTGCTTTACTTTTTATGTGCTTTACTTCAAATAGGAAGACAGCACATGTCCCCGGGAGCAGGGGAGCAAGAGACACTCACAGAAATAAGCAGCTGTTGTGTGGGAGAATGACATGATGTGGATTTGATGCAAATCTTACTCCCACCAGCAAGGCTGGTCACTCTTGGTGACAATTAGGAGAGGTGAGAGATGCATGGATATTAATTGTCTTGATGAAATCCTGTCAGCAGTGGGACTGTGAGTTTGCCTCATGAAGACCTGACTTGGTGACAAATTGGCAAGAAACTGTTTTTTTTTTTTTTTCATTTTCTAGATTTAAACTTTGAGCATTATGTGAAGCTCAAGAAATTGGAAATAAGCCAGGCTAAAGATGTTCCTTCACGAGTCCAATGGACAGTATTGTAAACTACCAACAAGTAAGTATTTTCAAGACTAGAAGTCCTGACTGAAGCACTTTTGAAGCCATGAAGGAAAAAAAACAGCTTTTATACGACTTTCTCACTATCCAAACATAGAAAAATTTGTATGTGCTTCATGATCTCATGTTATTTCAACTTCGCTAAGTTGACTGAAGAAATTTTAGTGCCTGTGAATCCAAATGCCAAAATCAGGTCCTTCTTTTGGTCATCTTCTTGTTGACCTAGCAGGGACAACAGAAATTGGTGGTTGTGCTCAAAAATAAGGGGTGTTTTTTTAGTTTTCAGGGAAATCTACTTAGACACAACCTACAAGCTGGAGAGGCATCAACTGATGAATAAGCAATCTGTTAACAACTTGGACTAAAAACAAGGCACTGATGAGGGCTGGGGAATAAAGCCAGACATTTTGGATAGCAAATGTAATCAATAACCTGCCAGTTTGTAGAATGTGCATAGTGCTCTTCTGGGTGTTTTTTTGATCAAGATGGGAAAGAGATTTGGTCTTTGGCAGCAAGCTGGGCATCTACAGATTTGGAAATCAAAATGTGGCAGAAGAAATTCTGTGGAGGATGCCTTTACTGCAGTGGATTATCTGGCTACTTATAGGACCTTACAGGAACTAGTCAGTATTAAAATGTCTACAGCAAAAGCTAGTAATGTTGCCCTTCTTGATAGGAAGGCCATTTTTAGTGTCAGTACTACTGGTTTTAACAGCTAAGAAATAAATGCTTGCAGTTGAGTAGCCTGTGGAAAAAGCTTTGACCTCTCCACAGCAGACCACTTACCTTGCCAGTCTTGCCAGGGAGGCCAAGACTGAACAGATGAAACAAAGACTGAATTGCTCATTTATCCCATGGGTATATTTGTCATTGGAGGACTACTAAAACATCTAACATTTTTTCCAAGACCTACCATCAACCATTATATAAGTTGTTGGCATTGAAATAATAACAGTTGTACTAACACCGCCACCAATAATAATAAATCAAGCTTAACATTTGCTTAATGCAGTATTTGTCTCCTGAAGTCCAGCTGAGTTATAGATTGTCCTCTGTGGTCTCTGTCTTGCTCATTACCCAGCAATGAAGCAGGGACACCCAATACTCAGTTCTTGCTGCTATGCCAAGCCTGGAGAACAGAGCATCAGTCATTCCCAGTTCTGATGGGACCTGGCACTTCCCTCCCTAGCAAACAAGTTTGAGGTTCTACAGAGATTAGCTGTGAGGGGATAGCTAACTACAAACAACTCAAAGCATCTTATGTAGTTTCTGCAAGCTTGTGCATATTTTTAGGGGCTGGATGACTAAATCTGTGGGATGTGACACACAAGGTGCCATAATGTAACTGCAATAGTAGGCAGATTTTGAAATTCCATGAAACAGCTAAATGAGATTCACATAGGTATTTCAAATACCCAGTGGTGTAGGTAGGCATCACACAGGTTTTTAAATATTCCCATGTGCTAGGAAGTAAAGCCGTGGGATGCACGTGAAAGCTGTATTGTTTTTTAAGACTTTAAAGGAAACTTGTCTAATAATTCTTGACTAAATATTGTCTCAGCTGCTGCCATTTGTTCTTTTGCTGGACACGCACAAACCCAAAACTCTCCAGCCTTGCCTAAGCTTAAGTAGCCTTGCTCAAAGATAAAGTTTCCCATGGGCAATAGGCTCCTTCTAGTTTACTGCTTTGATGTTGCACCCTGAAAAATCTGGGCTACTCAGATTTAAAAGTGGAGCTTTTGTCCACAAATTTTCTGTTTTCCTGAAAGTTTATTTGTGGTATTTGTTTTTGTTGGTTTTGGTCTGTGGGCTAACATCTTGGGGGAAAAAAATGATACTATCAATGTCTACATGTCAGACCAGGTATTTATTATAGAATATTGAGCTAAAGAATTGTCCCTGCCTGTACTTTCTACAAATGAACATTCTACATCCCTAGGCCTTATTTAGTTGTTCTTAAAACAGGGTTTTGTAGAGTGGCAGAACCTTTTGCTTTGCAGTTGCAGGGTATTATTCAGTCCTATACTAAACTGTTACAAAATGAGACGTGAACTTTGAGATAGCATCAAATGTCATAATGGAAGACTGAAATGAGTGCCACTCTCATTATTAACTTCATTATGGTGGAAGCAAGATCAAACTTATCAAGAAACTAAAAATTATGTTCCATAGTAATTTCTAGGAGATATTTTCCTTTCTCATTAAAATAAAATCAAATTCCTTTTCTGACAGACTTCGGATGTGATCTCTTTAAATCCTCAATCAAGACGTCAAAAACTGTCTATGAAAAAGACTATTCAAATCCTGATTTCAAACATGGAGTGCAGAGAAGGAGGGCCATGTTTTCAAAGGTACAGCAGGGAGAGTCTGTATATACATTTATTCTTTGAATAAATCTGAGGACTGCTGACATTCACACACAGCACTTTACTAAATGACATGTGAAACAAAGTGTCTCTCAAATGAATGTTCTCTAGTCTGCTTTCCTTAGGAGCTTCAAAGGAGAAGAGAAGGTGGTTGTCATTTTTGTTTCATAGAACTTATGTCCGGACATAGATATCCTCCCTCTGCAATCCTTGTTTACTCTTGCCATTGATATGCCTTCAGTTCTAGAAGAAGTCCTTTTTTTCAAGCATTGAAATATTTGATTTCTGTTGCTGGACACAGACTATAATGATTCTTCCCTCTTATTTTCTGCAGTGCAAAGCTGCTGATTTATATGCATCACAGACTCTATGACAGTGTAAGAGAGGGCAGTGAGGTTAGGATCAGAAGGGAATATAGTGATCATTATCTGAGTTACTGGATAATTTCACAAAATTAACAATTCTGGTTTGATACTACATTTCTTCTGGTATGATTCAATAATGAACTCTGGAGAAGCAGGACAGCTACAGAGGCAGGACTGCTGCTGTGGCTTTAAAATGAAACCCTACAGACAAATACTTCCCAAAAGTCACCCTTGTCTTCTTATAAGCTGCAGTGAACCCAAGCCCTCAGGCTCTGAGCACCTTGTGAAGGTTTTGCTCAGGACAATGCCTCCCTATCAGCCGCAGAGGATATTAAAGCTGAAATATCTGGACTGCAAAGCTGCTACTGGGCCAGCAGGAATTTCCCTTAATTAATTATAGTACCTCACAAGTTCACATAAATACAATGCAGCCTAAAAGAATAATGAAAGCAGTACTGTGCATTTTCCCTTGCAGTAAGGAACTAATGCATTTAGGTGATAATTTTAAATAGAGATATACAAATGGTACTAAGTCCAATGTGAAAAAAAACCAGTTTTCCTTTCAGCATATGTACTGAAGTCTACAGAAATGAAAGGCCTAAAACCAATATCCTCTAACAGACTCTTTATGTTACAGCAAGAGAAAACTACTTGCAGAAAAAACAGATGCTTTATACTATTGTAGATGACATTCAAACACAAAGAATCTTAAAATATTCTGAGTTGGAAGGCACCAACAATCATCATAGTCTGGCTCCTGGCCCTGCACAGGGCAACCCCAAAAATCCCTTTCTTCTCCCAGAAGGGAAAAAAACATCTTAAATCACCAATGGTATGGTTTTAAATAATGACCATAATACTCACAAAAACTGCTATAGCAGTAGAAAGTTCATAAAAAATTTGAAAATTGATGGCTGATTTACAAATAAAATATTGAAGTAATCAAGCAAATTGTTGTAAAGAAGCCATCTACCCAAATTCTGATGATGCAGTAGGAAATAGGCTACAGAAAAGCTGAGCCACAGAGACTTGGTAAATTTTCTGCCCCATTAACTCACAGTGAGTTCATCTTTGGGATGAAATCTTGACACTGCTGAAAGCTTGATTATGCTAAAATAAATGTGGTCAGATACAGAAAATGTTCATTACAAATTCAATGCCCGATCCAAAAGGGTTTGGATCAGACCTCTGCACAACACTTACAGTTGTTCAGGGTCCTTAAGGCAGAAAAAGCAGAACTTACCATCCAGGTTTTCATTTTCTTGTCTGTTTCTGACAGTGGTGTCTCTCAGGTGATGAACTGTTTCCTTTAAGTAAAAAAAAAAAAAAAGCATAAAACCAGCAGCAGAAATCAATAATGGAAATTTACTGTAGAAATAGTAAGACACTATAAAAAGCTGAATTCTTTAGCATTCTGAACATCAAGCATCTCTCTCCTGGAAAGAAGTTTTAAAAGACTGAAAAATGCTTATAATGCTAAGTTTAAGATTTTTACCTAAGACTCTTGTGGAGTTATCCCTGCCAGCAGTAAGTTAAAATTATTCTGGCATTGGATCACAGTCTTGGGTATTCTTTTCTGTTTGGTTGTGGGTTTTTTTTGTTTTGTTTTGTTTTTTTTTGTTTTTTTTGTTTTTTTGAAAAAAAATGGTTTTGGTTTGTTTTTTTTAATGGAAAAGCATTTTTTTTTCAAAAATCCAAATGAAGGACAAAAAACTTCAGTGACAGCATGAAGTCAGTTCATCATGTTTGTAGAGAACTAAGAAGAAAAGACTTCTCTGTGGAACAAAACCAAAGAAAAGTCACATATGCGATGCAGGATAAAAACCACCACTACAAAGTAGCTTTTTCCCTGAAGCACTGAATACAGGCCAAGTAAATCTTCCTTGAAATATGGGCATCTTCTAGTTTACCAAGAAAAAGACTTATAACTTGGTGATGCTATCATGGTACAGATTAGATATCTTCCTGCACAAGAAATGCCCCTGACTAAGAGCAATCCCAGCAATTCATCCACATGCTTGGCTGCAGATGGATTTGGAAGGTGGCATCCTAGTGCTGTGCTGCTGCTGCCCAGCTTGGGAAAGGGCCCCCAGACTGTTCCAGGACCTTGCACTTTTGTTGTTAAGTGTTCCACTGTGATGATAAAGCTCAAACTTTCAAGTAGATGCAAACACAAAGAGCACTCTCTTTGCTGGCAGCATCTGATAGCTCTTTCACTCTGAAAAGCAGCAGACTAGCTTTGCTTTTCTTTTTTCTACTAAATGACCTAAAGTACAACAAGAAATTATTTTTGTTAATGCATGACCTCATATAAAACAAGGGCATAACCTCTTCCTCCGTGTGTCTTTTTAGAAGTAATTAACAAACATCCTCTCCATGATTTACAGCTTTGATGCAGTACTTTCAGTGACTCAGTGTGTGGGTTTTTGTAAATCCTGTTTTTGTGTACCTCAATTTACTCCATAAATTGAATACAAAGCAGCTGTAGAGCATTGCCAACAATTGTGGATTTCACTAAGTATATTCAAGCTTTTCAGTCAGGCATAAAGCCTGGTGTAAGTTAATATACTGTAATTGCTAGAATAAATGTATGCTTGATATAGTCAGGTTTTGTTAGCTGACACTGCTCAGTAGCACATTTGGTTTGTCTGGTGACATAAGGTTTGTGGTTTCATGAAAGATGCACATCACCCAACAGTTTAAAACACAAGTCTTAGCAGACCAGCATGTTTAACTCTGGACTTAAACCAAACTCAGAAAACCTCTCAAACAACAGTAGGAACAGGTATCTAGAAGATTCAGAACCATAACCAGCAAGTTCCTTGGGAGCTGATTTGCATATAAATAATGATTATTACTTTTGACTTCGTATGCAGAAGCCAAAACACAAGAACTTGTTTTTAGAATATCTGATCAAGATTCCTATCAAGGAACAAATTTCAAACTCATACCTGTTGAGTGGATGGTAGTCTCTGCCTTTTGTTCTGCCACAGTTTAAATCTGTCAAGGGCTTCATCCACAGAAATTGCCCCCTCTTTCACCTGTTTCTGCAAGTGGATGAGTTCTTCCTGTTCAGGAGGGATCCTGTGTACCACAGTGCTGTAAGTTACTGTCTCAGTGTGGCCTCTGTTTGCTTCTACAACAAAATGTACAACGTAAGAAATGCAACAAATCAGTGAGGATTCTAGCATTCCTCTTTGGCAGCAGAGCAGCACCCCAAACATTTCCTTCATCACTGCTGCCCTGGTCCATGGATTGTCCATTAGTGTTGGTTCATAAAATAATTTCCTTCTAGCACTACAGTTACAGTACTGACATTTAAAAAGAAAAGGTTGCTATATAAAATATCCAGAGCACCTTTTTATCCTTTCTTCTTCTATGTCATACATTACATATCACAAAAGTTGTGGCTAAAATTTGGTCAGGAAGCATCTTGAAATTTCAAAAGATTGTCTTCCTCCAAGGAAGGAAATACATTACTAAATACATTGCAGCAACAAGAAAACACTGCAGCCCAGTGCTCCTGGAGATTATGACAGAATGCACAGCTGAAGGGAGATGTGCATTATCTGATTCACAGCTTGCTCCAGGGAGGTGTATCACTGCTTCTCCCCAGGATACTGATTCTGGAATGGCTGATCCAGAACACGTGAGCAGCCATGGAACAGGGGCTCTGAGTCCTCTATGAGGCTGTTGCATCTGTTTCACTGCATGGGAGGTGTGGCTAGAATAAAAATTTAAACCATAAATATGATTCGGGTCAGTTTTTATGTTCCATCATGCACCACTATCTTCATTTCAAGCAAGGAAGGTACCATTAATGGAATCTATAGCAGCAACATTGCAATGTGCTACAACTCAAGTAACAACTGGACTGCCACAAGTAATCAACTTTGCATGCATCTTGGGGTACCCAGGAGAGAACTGTTGCTCTCTCCACTTCTCTCTTTCCATGGCTGGAATTACTTCCCAGCTAAGCCCTCCTGTCCTTCCTTGTCTTGGCTTTAACACAATCAGGAAGGGAAACAGAAAAGTGTAAAGTAATTCTGACTCTATAAATCTTTCCCATAAGACTATAACTTTCAGTTTTCTTTCTTTAATCTGATCTCTTAATGTTGCAATACCATTAAGGATATAAATTGTAGGTGGCAAAACAGATGCTAAATCACCCAAAATCAAGCCACAGCAAAACTCTCCTAGCTCTACTGAAAAATATCACAGCAGTTAAAGAGCTAAATTAAATTCTGTACCAGGATTCCTGGCCTCGCAGTATGTCCTGCTGTTGTCACTGGTCACTCGACAGGCCTTTTGCTGAAACACTGCAACAAAATTAGGAATATAAATTAGCTGAAAAATGGCAATAAAAACCATCACATTCTCAATGAAGGGAGGAAACTCATAAAAGCAAGCTGGAATACATTTTTTGTTCTAGTCTAAGAGTATTTTTCAACCCACTTGTCAGTCTAATGTTAATTACTCAAAAAATTGTTCTGTTGCACAGAATGGCAGGATTACTGATGTTACAGAAACCATTACAAGACACTTTGAAGAAAATTAAAAGGATTTATCACACTAGCATATTACGTGTCTAGAAGAAACAGCAGGATCTCAGAGTTCTGCAGATGGTACAGACACCATAGCCTGTTCCTTATTTTATGGGGAAAACTTGGGCAGAAAAAACCCCAATAGTACCAGGTGAGAATAGTGACACTGCTGAATAAAGTGTGTGTGTATATTTGCGTGTACTTTATTCAAGCACTAGAAACGGCAAAGCACAACCCCCCAGTTAGAGCAGCCCACCATTCCCACTCCTGTGAAGTGCCCAGAGTACAGCCAGCCTCGATACACCCTGAAATGCAGCACCCAAACTTTTGCTGGCAGCCTATGTAGCACCCAGGAGGTGGGAATTGCTCAGTTTCTGACACAGCCTCTGAGTTGTCTATTCATCTAAAGATGAAGAAATGTAAGTAGGTTTCTCTCAAGTCTCAGTTCTGATTTTCGCTAAACAAATGGACATTCTAGAACCTAGAATAATTCCTGCCAATTAAATAATCCTCTGTCATCACTGCAATGCAGCAAATGTGCCAGTTCAATGGAGCAAATATTTTCCTGGGGACTGAGGCCCAGGCCAAGGGAGCTCTGCTCAAGCGGCTGAGCAGGCACGCTCTCACTTAATGTCCCTAGCTCAGCCAAACACTGTTACATTTTAACTTTTTAAATACTTTCTCTGTAATTATCAAAAAATCCTACAACGTATGTTTGCAGTGTTTTCTTCTCTGCTTGAAATAGTATTCTCCTTCTAAAGATGAAATTAAAATAATGAGAGCACAGAGGTAATGCAGGCAGCCTGAATTTTACTGCATAAAGAGGAGAAGGGACATACTCAACAATGCGCCTGATTGGAAAGCACTTTAATTGATAGGCCTTGAAATTTCTGCTGAGTTTTGCAGTGTTGGAGTAATCAGAAATGGAATTACTCTTCCAGTGAAAAGTAAAATTGTTAAAACCACTTTATGTGCTGCATCTTGCTGAAATGATTTTAGTTGGCAGCAAGTATTCAGTGTGGGTGAGGTCAGTGAAAACAAATGCCTGTTTGTGGAATGCCTGGAAAGGCAGGAACACTCCACTGTACAACTGCCATAGGTTTAGGGAGAACTCTGGGAATTCACCCTTTCATTCCCACATTCCAGTTACTTATGAGCTACTTGAACACAGCAGTGAAATAAAAGAAACAGGCAATCTTGAACAGGGATATATTGTATTACTTTTTAATGGAAGATAAACTAGTAAACAATTCCACTTCATTCCCTCTCCTCTCTTCAGCTGCTACAGGATACAGATGAAGTTCTTTGCAAGCCCTAAATACATTTTTATGTCTCAGGCAGTAAGGCTTCCCTTTGGGAATGTAATGTAATCTCAATATTCTTCTAGCAAAGCAAACTCAGAGAGAATGAAACTACTGCAATATTTTCTAATAGGACATGAAACCAGAAAACAACATTTAAAAAGTGGGACAAAATACAAATTTTGTGGTAAATATGCAGAACTCTGGGAAAATTCCTAATGTAAGTCTTGGAAAGTGAGTGGGATCCAATTCTGAATTGCCTGTTTTATATTAGACTAACTAAAGATGTTGTTTCAGGCTGTCTGGACATGCAGATAAATAATATTATGAGGCTTGAAATTTGGTTAATATTTTCTTGGTTAGCACCACCAATGGTTAGAAAAATTTGAAATCTAAGTCTTCTGGGTATAATTCTGAACTAAGAAAACCACTTTATGGTAACAAACTGCAAGTAACTGTGGTGAGTATACAGGGTCTAGAAAAAGAGAATGAAAGTTTTTACAATAGCTGCAGGTTGACGAAAGGGCCAGGAATTTGATTTTCAGAATTAACTGAATCTAGAACAAAGCTGTAATGTTAAGGAGCCACAGGTGCACAATGATATTTCAAAAATGGTTTAGCGACATAATTAGGAAACACAGGAAATCAAAACATGGGAAGAGTTAGATCATGGGAGAGAAGAACTCATATCAGCTAAGAGGCAATGATCAACTAACACATGGTCTATAATTTGTATTTTACTTTACTCATCTAAACTATGAGGGATGTTGCCTAATTTATTGAATTGGCAACATATCTCTAAAAATGAAACAAGAGTTTCCACTACGCACCAGTGATTCAAACAAAGCTAGACTGATGAACCTACTTCTGAAAGAACATATGAGCTAATCATACCTAATGCATAGTTACTTGACACTTTCAGTAGCACAAACACAAAGGTGAAAACACAGTGATTAAAAAAATCTATCAATAAATATAACTATTCTGAATTCAGCTTGCCTAGGAAATTCAAGATGCATTGCTTCAATGAGCTGATGTTCCAAACAAAATTATATATTACTGTTTTCCTTAGGAAACACTCTAAATTTAAATACAGGAAAACAAAATCTTTATATGAACACACGGCTAAGTGATAATTCAAATGAATTAGTATACTAGAGTTGCACTTAGTAACACAACTCAGTTGCAAATTACAGTGGGTTTGCACACTGCCTCCTTACTCTTCGTAGGTTTTTGCTTCATTCATTTTAGAATCATCATGTAATTAATTCATGATTAATGGAAGAATGGAGAAGGAGGGGTGAATTGCTGTTTAGGATATTTTGCAGGGAGAGACTCCTGCCTTTGTCCATTCAACTTTTTCCACATTATTTAAACATTTTAACATTTAAACTGTGTATGCATAGCACCTAGGCAAATAAAGCCTCTAAGTTCTTTTTTTCTGGTAGGGATTGGATTGTAAATTAGATGTAGCACAGCAAGAGATGACAAATGACAGAGAATACTAAGGAAGGAGTATAGTAGAATGATGCTTATTATTCAGGAGAGGAGAACTCTGCAGATGTTTGTTCACATCTTTTTAGATCTATTTTCCTTTTGTCTGTTTTGTTTGCTAACGCACCGAACATCACTCAGCATGAGGACTCAAGAGAGGTCATCAATGCAATGCTAACCAGTAAGTTTTGTAAGAGATGATTAATGACCACTTCCAACATTTATACAAAATATTTCACATATTCAAAATGAAAATAAAAAATTCCAGTGACTCATAACATGAAATCAACTAAGGAAATGGGATCTTGTAAACAGATTTTTTTCTTTTCACAAGGCAAGGCAGCTGGGCATGGATTAAAAGAATATCATCATGGCTCATGAATCTGATCTAGGTAGATCCAGGTATTATGGTGCAAGTAACAAAGGCTCAAATCTCAGAAGCTGTCCTGTGAGGGCAGCATCGGTGTCTGGGTACACCTACACCATGACGATGCAAAGGGAAAAAGACTGAGCAGTCTTAAGTGCATCAGTGCAGGAAAACGAGTGACCACATCTACACTGATACAGGGATTCTGATCAGACCTAAATGGGCAGCCTGGCACTCAAGATGTTTTTGAGAACACACACTCATATTTCATCAGAATACAGACTAGGTGATGCCAAGTGCACCTGCAGAAATACCAACCTGCCACTTTGCTCCTTTACATTGCCAGGGCTTTTCAGTGACAGCATCATGTCCATTCATCCCAACTTAGGCTATTGCCAGCCTAAGATGGGATGAGTGGATCTCTATTCTACCTTCCACAGCTATTTAGCTGGCTGAGAATGAACCATTCCGTTTTCTCAGACCAAAAGCAAAATTATTTTAAAAGGAATTACGGTGTAATGACAATGTGAAAATATTAGTCCAAAAATAAACATATGCTCACCAGCAATTCCCTTCACAATTTGCAGTGAGATTGTGAGTTTGACAAATATGAGCTCATATTTGTTAGAATCCCAGCAACTTTGGTCACAAAGGGACCTCAGGAGATTCTACAGAGATGACTCCCCTAAAATGAAGCAAGATAATAAAAATAATACCAGAACCCCCTTCTTACAGAACGAGTAAAGAGTGAGTGAGTGAGTAAGAGGCACCAGCGGTTAGTTCAAGGTGCTGCTCAGGAGATGGTGTCAATGTACTGTACACAGTACACAATGAAAACAGTTCTCACATCTCTGCTCTTGTCAGAATTTTGACTTAGTGCATCATCGAAGCTGGAAGGACTTTAGTGATATACTCAAGGAGAGTTTGCTCCAGGGTGTAAAACCTGAATATACTTCTTTAGTCCCATTTTTCTTGAGCAGAGAAAAGCAAAAAGGGAAGGACTCTATACATGGTTTTACTACAAATACGGTATTTGGAACAGTTTGGTTTGCAGCCAGACAGCATCCCATAAATATTTTTCTCTCTCTGTACCTTATTTAGTACTTTTCAATCTACCAAAGTTCAGATAGCATAAAATCTGATTGAATGCAGACAATGATAGCATAAAATCTGATTGAATGAAGACCAGGGTGAAGCTGGTATATCACTCCCAACCAGGTCTGTAAGAACAGTCTAACTACCAGCCAAACAGTGCTCCCTAGTATTTCATTCATGGAAAAACACCCTTAAGTTAGGAATACATAATGAAATTCATCTGCAGTGCAGTACTTTATACTCACTGTAGGAGAGTACTACAGAATCTCTCTGTGGGACATAAATGTTTTGCAATTTGCATGGACTCTGAGGCTTCACTTTGGAAACCCCTGCTTTAGAGCATTTAAACAATTGGCTTAATAAGAATTACTGGCTCAGGATGTGATCATTGTATTTCCCAGTAATCAGCCTGATAAGTTTCCAAGACACTAACAGTTCTGTTCTGGATTTTATTTATTCACTTCAGTGGGTTTATGCTGTCTATCCTGTAGGTGAGACATTCTGCTTCCCTAAAAATATCCACTGGATGCTACTTCTTCTGCATACCCTATGATTTTGATGAGCAATGAGAATGTTATTCTCCACTGGAACAGTAACTGGAAAATACATTTTTCCACTTTTAATTTTTAAACCTATGGTGAGGTCCCACAGACAGCTATCTTTAAATAGCAAAATGTTTTCAGTGCACAGAAGGGAAATACATTCCTTCAGGGATTTGAGAGAGGTTTGCAGAGAAATAAAGTCTATAGCATAGGAAATTTATGCTGTTGTAGGACAGGTATCCTTGTTGCAGAGAAACCCTTTCATACTAATGGTCTGGTGATGAGAGATAAATGACTAAACCAGAACAGTAATGTAATCCTTAACCCTGAAGGAGTCCTAGTAGGTAAGGCTTCAAGAAATGGCAGGGGCATTGCAGAAACTCATGTATCTGTCCTACAGCTACACAAAGGACTTTGGTTTCCAGCTCAAACAAACTTGGTATCAATAGGGAACATTAAAAATTGCACTCTAAACTGGAAATACAACACCTTCAAATGTTTATTTAACAGTTGTTTTGGCAGCAGACAATTGAACAAAACACTGAAATAACCTTCAGAGGAATACTTAGCACTTAAGGAATGGTAAGGGAGCACAGTAAGAGAGCACACCATCTGGACAATGAGCTACTTGGCACCAACTTGCAGCTCCACTGGTTGATAAGCCTTTCACACACAAGATAAAATTCTTGCAGTGGACTAAATTAAAGAACAAATCTACTCTCTGTTAATAATGCAGTCTGTTTACCAGTGTTCAATACAGCAGTTTGAATGCTCATTAAAATTTGAAAGTATAATAAATGAAACTGAGTAAAAGTGATTAGAACATTTATGTTTTAAATCTTTCAACTCCCCCATGTTTCTCAGAATTTATGTGTCAGCAAATTTAAGGCAGATGCTCAAACTGTAAATTGTGGTAGTTCAGTTGTGACATCTTGCATTCCTGACTGTTTACAGCCTAGGTTTTAAAGTGTAGATCTTGCCCTGAAAGTGACTCTTGTCAAATCCTATGTTTGCTTTCTATAGATCAACTCTTCCCTATCCTCTTTTGCAGAACACCAAGTGGGGTAATCTACAGGGAGCAGGCTTTCTGCCCAGTGTAAACTTGATATTCCATGTATTTGAAAGCTAGTTATTACAAAGAAAGCTATTTGCTTGCTTTCTTCTTGGTTGCTATTCTCATGGAAGCACCACCACTTTTGCTTAAAGGAGAATATACTCTTTTGTAATGTCATAGCCTTCATTCAACGTGTGGTGAAAGCACTCATGGAAATTCAGCCATTTGATTTCTCCAGATGGATATAAAAATAAATTTAAAAGAGTCACCGCATGCAATCCAGGAGGAAAAAGGCATTTCTGCTATGCAATGCTTACTTGTCCCTACAAATAAATGAGCCTATCTATGGGTACATAAAGCACAAGAAAAAAATGCTCCTCATGCATCTGTGCATAGCACAATCACACCAGCCTCTGCCATCCTTGGGGCATGAAGCTTTCCATGTACTCCCAAAGTACATGGGGATCCATCTGTGAGCAAATGCCTTAACACAGTCCCTCTCTGGACATCGTACTCTGTTCTGTTTTTCCACAGGAGCTGTGCCTTACTGAATGCCAGAAGGGAACAGCTCTGAAGATCAACCAGAACTGTGCAGTGAAGACAATCTGATTCTTACAGGGATATTAAATAATTTGTTTTAGACATTAAAAGGTATTTAGCAAATAAAAAGTGAATACAGAGGAGGGAAGGATGGCTCAGTTAAGTAACTAGAAGTTGCTCTGCAGGACAGTTCTTCTCTTTCCAACAAAGCCCTGGCCAAAAGTCAGACAAGTCATTTAAGGCAGCAATCCAACTTGCAATGCCTGACATCAGAGTACTGACCAGACACACTAAGGATTTAATCTGAAGTTCTGAGAACTCATAGTGACCACTGAAATCAATGGTATCTCTACTTTGAATGGGTAAAGTGTTATCAATTTTGTTCACCTCAAGAATATTACTTCATACTGGGCATCCCAAAACTCAGTGGATGCAGAATCAAAGATTTATAACAGGAAGGTCTGAAACAACACATGGGGCCTCAAAGCAGGCATTAATTATATTTTAATCAAAATGAGAATGAAAAACACTGATTTTTTAATGCTTACCCACCTTAAACACTAGATAAAATGAAAGAAAATATCTGAGATAAGTAGCTGCATATGGCTATCTACTTATTACTGTATTGAAATGTTCCTGGCAGGCAGAAAGGGTAAAACTACCTCAATTCTAACTTTTTGATTATTTGACTTTGCACTATCTGCAATATTCTTTTTAATATAATAGATTAAAATAAACCCCAAAACCATCATCAATTTAATTACTAGATAAAATATGTGTTTATGCATATCTAGAGTATTTTACACTGTTTAAATGATAAAGGAAGGGCTGCAGACACATGCAGGTTTTAATGATGGACTGGAATGAAGTTTCCTAGTTCATACAGATAAAACAATAGGTTTTTTTTTTTTTAATCAAATATAAGCAGTCCTAAGTAAATTGGAAACTGGGATGTTGCTGGACTGGAAAGAGTATTTTTTAACCAATGTGGAGGAAAAACATTGCTAATCTAAGTAGCAAGAAAAAAATATTTCAGCCTGAAACCAGCAGGATAGATAGGAAAATAGAAACCTGAGTGATTAGCTGAAGCTTTCTTGAAGTCTTTCCATTTTTCTTCATGAATTGTGTAAGCAAAGGATCATGAACCAGAAGCTGATTTCACAGAACTAGTGGTAAAAAATTTGTCTACCACTACATCCTTATGAAAGCAAAGGTAAAAAACCTGTTTGTGTGAACATCTGAATATATGTATATACACTTGGGGAACCACAACCAGATCAGAGCAGCTCCTCTGATAGCATCTGTCTTAGCCAATAAACAAAGCAGAAGCACTCCAGTACAACAAAAGACAGTAAAAGCAATCTCCCAAATAAGGCATCTCCACTAAGGGTTTCCAAGTCACTGGCCTATGAAAATGGTGGACCAAGATTTGAGACACAGCTCTAGCAACCTCAGTAAAAGCAGCCATGTCATGACTTCTGTAGCTGTAACAGGCCCCCATACCCATCCATTCTTGGATTACACTGTAATAATCTACACTTATACCTCCTGAATACGCTGCAGAAAGAGCAACTAAATGATGAATGCATTAGCCCATGCATTCTGACTCTTATCTGGAGTTACACAGACTGGAAGAAGAGAGCTAGTTAGGAAGAATAAAAGAATCCACTGAGATGGGCATGAAAGAGCAGGTGCTACTCTGTATTTAGTAGGATGTTTTGGGCAGTATAAATTCTGTTCTAGTGTAAAACATGCACAGCATGAAGTAAGGAACTTAATGGTGTCCTTTGACAGCCTATTTTTTACTACCTATTCTTATGCATTGGCAGGCTTTTGTAGAAGAGGCTGGAGATGCAGACAGGAAGGATTTTGGGACTTACAAAGAGATCTCTGCAGTATATCCACTGAATTCCGTTTGTTACTTTCAAATTTGGTTTCAGTCTGAATTGGATTACAAAGATCTGAAATCCTTTCTGATCTTGTATTTCCATGAAATGGCTAAAAAACGTTTCCCAGTTTTCATAGAAGTGGTAAAAAGACATAATTTTCCCCTCAAGAAATATAATGATCCTACCTAGAAATGCCCATTCCTAGCAACTCAAATTGGAGAAAAGGTATTTCAAAGAGGAATCCTCACACAGGCATTTGTCCCAGAAAAGAGAATTCTCATCAGAAAAAAAAAAAATCTAAGAGAGCTATTTCAGAGTAAAAGTAAAACCATTGTGATAAAGAAGCTGGAAAGAAAGCTAAATTCAAATAGAACATTCTACATTCCATTGCTGTAACACACACAGCTAGACCAGCTATTCTTCATTTTCTATCATATTGTCATAATTTTTAAAAAGCTAAATAAAAACTGTGATACTCCGATGCAAACTGAAAATTATTCAGAGATGTTCTCAGCTCATTTGAAGGGTGAGAATAGGTTGACTGAAACAAACAACGTGTTGGTTTGAAGGCAGCTGAACAGGGATCTTGGTATTTTAGAAAATGTTACTGCTCAGAGAAGAGACCAAGAGAAGAGTCTACATTCTCCCAGAAAATATTTATGTGGCAGCAGCACCAACCTTGTACGATGTAGGGAGTGTTCTCCTCCTTGACCAGTGAGCACATGGGCCGGGGCGCAGGGGCTGGTGGCCTGTTCATGATAAAGGACCTGCAGTGCTTTCTTTTCTCCTCCTCGTGCTCCTCCTGCCCCAGGATGAGGTCGTACACACATTCATCCTGTGCCATACAAGTGTAGGGGTGCTCCTCCTCGCTGTCGTCCTCACAGGAACCTTGGTCTTCTCCACAGCATGCAGTTGTGAGTCCATCACCCTCCTCTCTTTTACTCCTGTCCTCCACAAAAATCCTCTCTGAAAAAGGAAGGAATTGTGTTGCATATACAGGGTAAAGAGAGGAGATTGTGATTTATCTTAAAGCTTTAGAGTTTCCTAAAATAGCTCAGAGATCTCATTTCACTTCTAAAATAAAACACGCTCTGATCATCTAACTCAGTAGAGAGGATGTCCCAAAGAAATAATTCCAACTGCAGGGCCTCCTTGTGATTTTACATCAGATTATCAAAGGTAGATGCTTAGCTATTAGGCACAAAATAAATGGATATATTTGCAGAAACACTGAGTGCCCCAGTTGCTCTCATGAGAGTTACACCAACGTGTAACTAGCTGTAACTAACCTGTAACTCATCGTTAAGCCAAGTAAGTGGTACCTGTGGCCCTTGGCATTCTGGAAAGTCAATCTGTTTGGTACCTGTTGCAAAAATGACTTAAGAATTGAAACTTAATTTAGGAAATGTTGGGATTTTGTGTTTTCTATCTCAATATCCCACAGAGTTTTCAGGGCTTTACAGATCTACTGTAGGCCAAGGTGTAAAAGAAATTGAAAAGCCCTTTACAATGTAGGTAAAATGTATGACCACTTACAATCTATGCTAAGAGTATCCACCTCTCCCCACTCCAAAAAACTTCCATGTCTCTCTGTTTTCCCTATACTTCATATATTTCATAGTACAACTACTCAAAACTTGCTTTTCTCTATTTGTTGCCTGTTACAGCATTAAAAGGCATTGATGGTTTCCCCAATACTTGGGTTTGTTCTGATTTACCTTAAGACATCTACAGACTGCTAGGAGTGTGAAGCTGTCACTGAGGCTGGTGTTCCCATAAATGTTTATAACTTCCTTGGCATGATTACCCATCTTTCCCACAAAAACAGTAGACCTGGTGCCTGGAATCCTTATACTGACTCCTGTTTCCCTTGTGCTGTAATTTACTGCCTGTACATATGTGTATCTGCTAAACTTGGCTGTGGTCACTAATGGTGTTTTCAATCCTTTGGCTGCTATTTAAAAAATTACCTGTTTATGGGTTCAGAGGAGCTAAACAACCTTTGTAAGTGGGATACATTGTTAATGGGATGTATTAATAATAATAGTATGTACTATTAACACATATTCTAGCTAAGATATATGTTTTGAAACTACAAGTGATGTTAATACAACTGCTATGAGCAATATTTTGTTTCCAGGTCACTATATAAGTTCTGTTCCTTTCTCGTAGGCCATTCTTTATTTCAACTCCCACAGGGGGCACTCTCAGGCCACTGCCAAAACACAGACTTGAAGTAGAGGGGGCTTGCCTTCGAGGTACTCCACCTTCGAAGTATTCCTAAAGCAAGCAGCTGGCTGAAAACACGTAGCAGTACCTCATTCCTCTTTGACAGGAAGCATCGTCCTCATCTAGAGGAATTCTGATACCCCGTTTGCCAGTGATGAAACCACAGCTAAACACAGAATAATTCAGAGCAGGTTTTAAATGAACTATTCCCACAGGAGCATTCAGAGATGAACGCTGCTTTACCAGCACAGGAGGTGGCACAGGACACCAGGAAACGTTTTCTGCTGGTACCCACATGCAGACAGAGAGCATTGGGCGAGAGGATCACATTACTGTAGTGATGTAGCTGTATAGGAACTATTCCAAAACAGGCATTTATAACAAACCTACACCAACAAATCCCACATGCCAAAACTGGTCCCTCATTTACACACACATATAGATGCAGTTGAGTGTTTAATGTTTAACTTTAATGTTAATTTTATGCTGCTCCTCTTTCTCTTAAAATTCACTTATGACTTTCTATCTACAGCCATTTCTTTCCTGCACAGCAGAACACAGGATAAACCCCCACCTATAGAAAGCTATTTCTGCCTAATTATATGAACATCAGAGTGCTTGGTGATGGCAATTTAATACTCTAATAGGTTACACCAAGTTTGAAAACAGAGTTAACAGTAATAAGCTGTGGAGAAACTGAAAAGCGATTTGTGTGTACACTTATCAGCAGTGTCTATAACAAATAAGAAGGATGGTTTTTTTTCCCTATACAACTATTCAAAACTGATATTTAAGCTTGAATTATTTTGCATACTTGTTTTTCCTAATGAGAAAAATTGATGATCATCCCTTCTGAAACAGATACAATAGTACTTTGAGTTTCTAATCACTTTAATCAAACCACAACACAAAATTTGAGATTTTTATTCTGGGGCAGATGTATTAAAAAAACCAGGCAGAATTTGTCAGAATTTTTGTCTTTCTTTTCAATTTGCAATACAATTTTTTACTTCTATATAACTGTAACACTGGCTAAAATGCAGTAAGATGCTGTTACTTCTCTCTGCATGGTCACTTTCAATTAAGTCTACCTGTGAAACTTCAAGTTGTATATTAAATACAATATAATTAAATATTTGTATATTAAATCACTATAGCATTTCATGTTTTAAAATGGTAAAAAAAATGAAATCTACTTTACCAAAATACAGGTTTTATCTTTGTTTCAAGACTCTCTTGTAAATCCAGTACACCATGCACTCATTGAAAGCTCTTTGAGATAGGTAGAGTGAGGAAAAGCTGAACCCAGCTTTTTTTACACAGTATTACCTGCCAAACCTGGTCATGAATATTTTGATGCAGCAAAGATAACATGCAGATGCTTGTTTTGCAGAATTATGGCCTCATATGCACAAGCTTGCTTTGTAGCACCAGGGCCATTCTGCCCAGCTACTTCTAGAAGTGACCAAACCAATCTCTACAGCAGTACATTGTCTGCCCTTACACGTGTTTGTATCCAGGGTTATTTTCCTCCCAAAATTGTACCTTGTGATGAATTATGCAGATTGTCCTGTCTTTGGATGCCAGGCAGATTTCGAGGGGGAGGAGGGGGTGGCCTCTTGCAGAAAAAGCAATCTCTCCTGCTCTCTTTGAGCTCATACCCTACGTTGGCATACAACCTGCCAGGACTGTTGTGAAGGCTGTATGAATCCTCCTCTTCTTCATTTTCATATTCTGTCTCCTCTCTGCTGTCTTTTGGGTCATCCTTCTTTTCCTCATCCACCTCAACTTCTTGTTGTTGGCATCTCGATCCAATTGCATATTGATCTCTTGAGTTCTGCTTGGCTTTTGATATTAAAGAAAACATTATTTCATTTAAAAACTGCATTTCTCATTTCAAGGATTCCTACAGAAGGAATACAATGGCTAATAAAACTTTTATGAACTGATACAGCAGGAAAGCTGTCAAATTCACACCATCAGTGAAGAGCTTTTTAAATATTTACTAAATCAACAGGGGAAGTTTTATCTTGCTACTCTGATACACACCATCTTTGTGTGTGCAATGTTAAAACCTTTCTAGAGTGGCTGTCAGAATGAAATCACACACACCTTTCCTGTCTCCAGAATTTCTGCTATCTGACTTTCAAAGCAGCACAGTACAACACTTTGCAAAATAAAGCCTTAGCTCACACATCTGTGTTACTGCATTTTGTACAATAGGATTTGGGTGCTGATTTGAATCTCTCTAAAATGAAATAGCCATTGTCCATGGGAGACATGACTGTAGACTTGTGGAAACAGAGCTTTTCTGTCTCTAGTGACCCACAGACCAAAACCAAAGTGTACATTTTAATCACTATGTACAGCTTCAAATCTTTAATAGTCAGCCTCAACAAGGTAACAGAGTAAACTACACAATCTGCCAGCAGACCTTATTGAGCCCTTGAGGTACGTTTCCATTCTGAGTTATCCTTTGTTGAAGCCTGCCTTTTACCACTGATTCAAATGGGAGGTTGAGGCATTACCTGCTTAATGTGGTACAATTCATGCTCTTTTTCCAGGTGTTTACCCTGAGGTATTCTCATATACAATGTGACAGAGACAGTGATAATTTTATCAGAGCTAACATGTTTTTACAAAGTATCTATAATCTACCTCTATGTGCTAAAGCAACCAGTTTGAACTTTGCAAGTAAGAAATGTCCTTTTCATATGTATGAGGCAGTTGAAAAAATAAAATTGTCAACAAGATAAAAAGAGGATTAAATTTAGTCTCATAGATCTATGATACTGTAAGATATATGCAAAAATATATACCACTGGTAAATGCAAACAAGCAACTTTGCAGTTTTCAAGGGGAATGCATATGACCACACAGATCATCAACAGGCTTGTCACCAATCTATGCTTGGAAGTAGGAATATCAAGATGTAAAATGTCAACTATCTGTGCCTCCACACAGAACTTGACTGCATCTGTAGGCAGTGCCTCCCGTTTTATGAAGGTTCTTCTCTGAGAGCTTGGAGAATTCAGTAGTTTTGTAAGTTCAGAGAGGAGATCACAAGCTTCCAGAGTTTAAAAGGAGGGATGGTTGCACTGGGGTCTCTCTTAATAAGCAAGAACTTTATTATCCCAACTGAATCCCTCAAGTGCCTTCTCCATTTAGGACATCTGCCCTCCCTGGAAGTTGCAGTAACATGTGGAAATTGAAAGTGTCAGACTAACTTGCCCTCTCTGCCCAGAAATTAATTCATTTGATGCATCACAAGATGCATTCATTTGAGCAGTACCAACAGAGCTGTCTGACAACATGACTTACCCACGGCTGGTGGAGCTTCTGAGCCTAACATAAGCTCAGAAGCGTTGCTGTCTTCCACTTTCTCCTTGCAATTAGTGAAATCACTTGCTGCATAGTTCTAGAAAGAAAAACAAAGGAGGATGTTTTAGTAGCATCATCTCCTGCCTTCACATTTTGCCATTGGTATAATATACAACATTCTGCTAGGAGGAAAGTGAAGACAGAACATCATGCATTTGCAGCTATGTAGTGGTCTACACACTGTAGGCAAAAGGATTGTGTATCTCTGTGTACAGTGAAAGGACGCAATGTTCTGACACCAAACACCAAGTCTGCACAGCACGGATTAAGCTCATTTCCCTTTCCCTAGAACTTTGCTGGGCTGTCCAAACAGTTCCAACTCTGCTCCCAGCTGTGAAGAACTCAAAGATTAAAAGAAAGATCAGCAACAGAAAAACACGAAGTCCATAGGACATGACTGAAGAGCTCAAGAGTGCAAGAAATTTCCAGGGAGCTCATTTCAAACAGTGGTTTATACCAAAAGCCATGTGTGTGCTGAAAAAACAGAAATAGGACTGCAAAGCATGTTTGGAGTTCTACCTCAGAGACCAAATGTGGCAAAGTGGTGTTCTGTTCCTCTAGAAAGCTGTTAAGTTCACACAGCGCTATGCAAAATTAGCCCAAGGAGGGTCATAACAATGGGTTCTCTGAAACATTATCAGTGTATTTCCTCAAGCTGAAGAGGTACAAACTTCTGCTCACCAGTGAAAAGCAAGCCTGTAGCACAACTACAGACAGTTCTGCTGTCTAGAATATAGAACACACATTTGTTAATTGGTGATTTTCAGAAACAATTGGAATTTCAAAAAATTGTCAGTTTTTTTAAAGAAACCCAGCAGGATCTTGATTCTTGTGTAAGTGTGATACAAAACTATCCTCTATAGACACAATGGAGACCTCAGTAATGAATCAGGAGTTTTGAATCACAAAATCTTAACTACAGGGCTTTGAATACACCAACCCGAAAGCAGGTAGGGAAACAGCATGGTCCATACAACATCCAGACTCCAAGATTAATTACTAGCAGAATAGTGGACAGTGAAGTCAAGAGGAAGAATTGATAAGCAGTTATATGCTTCTGCATGGCACAGAAAATAATTCTGAGGAGCTCATGCCAGACTCTGAAGAAGTTTGTTCCAACTATCCTGCTGCCTCCTGGCAACCACCATCACTGCCCAGGGACAGAGTTCTTACTGCATGAAAGAGGAAAATATTTTGAGAAATAGAAGGTTTTTCTGGGGAACTGAGAATACCTTCTTCCCTGCTGCTGTTTTACACAGCCATCTCCTGAATACCAGTCTGAAGCACTGCAGCCACCAGACTGCAACAGGTCCCTCCTTGGCTTGCTTTGTTGCTTTACAAACACACCTGAATCTTTACAGAGCTATGCTCACCTCCAACAATAGAGGATTCATCTCTGCCCATATAATGTGTGCACCAGAGAGAGAATTTTGCTTTTCTTGAACTTCCCTATTATTTATGTAGCTCCTTTATGCTTCACAGGAACAAGATACCTCTCAAAAGCCCCAAGGTTAGAGCTTTTCAGAATATTTATTTTCAAAAGATTTAGGCCTGCATGTGCTAAATGTAAGTGTACGTTGTGGGAGTAAAAAAAAGACTTTGATATGTTTCCTGTGAAGAGAAGACGTGTGCAAAAAATATTATGCAAGGAGACATCTAGAGTCTATTAAGTTCTTCTATTTTATTAAGTTCCTCTGCTATGACACTGGAGTACCACACCCAGGAAATTCTTTCAAGGTGAAATTTGAATGTTGCAGAAGACTGAAAGTCAGCTGTTCTACTAGTTTATAGCTGCTCCACTGATAATGTTGAGTTGTAGGGAATAAGAGACAATACAGAAGTTTAGCTCCTGACTACGCTTTCTAAAAGTCTCCTGGACCCATGAGACAAAGAAAAGCTGAGCAGATGGAAACAGTCTTTAACTAAATATGTTTACACTAGGAAAAGATTCTGTATAATGAATAAATTATTGACAGAAGTCTCTTCTAACACTGGGCATGTTGACACCATGCAGTTGAAAATCGTGCAGTCTCCAAAGCCAGTGGAAAGTGTCCTTATTTAAGAATGCAAATTAACTAAATTGGAATAATGCCATGGCTCAGCTTGCAAAACTTCCCATGGTGCCCTGAATGAATGCTCATTGCTTTTTAAGTTTGAAGTGTCTTTTATACGGCCTGGGTCATGTAACTTGAATGTAGTAGCATAGCTGAACTTCCAAGTTGTTTGAGCCTGCTTGCATGAAAATGGATCTTTGATTTACTCCAGATATTTCTCATGGATGTCAAGTTAAGCCACCTTTGAAAGGAAGAACTAGCTTAACTGGAAACCAGCATTACAAAAAAAAAAAAAAAAACAACCAAACAACCAAAAAAAAAAAAAAAAAAAACAAAACAAAAAAAAAAAAAAACCAAAAAAAACCAAAAAGAAGTAAAAAAGGTTGCTCTCAGCACAAGACTGCTTACAAAGGACTACGGAAAAGGGCTCTGAATGTTTGAAACTAGTTTATGAGTTAGCAAAATAATTTCCTTACTTCAGGATGCTACAGGAATGCTGGCACGCATTGAAAGTCCTCTGAGATTCTGAAATTGCTTCAAGTCCTAAGACTAAATGCCAAAATGTAGATACTTAATTTTCTGTCTCTTATGTATTTTAATCATATTGATTATTGACTTTCAAAAAGGTAAAGTTTTTTAATAGCTTCAAAACTGTTTCTCTTATACAAAGCCTGAACTGATTTATCTCAGTACCTTACTCAGGAATTAATTATAAAAATTATTATAACATTAATATATTATAAAATTATTGTAACATTGTTATTATATTGTCAGCATTTTTTACAATGCTTTTCTGAAGAGCCATCTTTGTAAGGCACATGTTTGAAAGATTTTCTCTTTGTTAAACTGAGACAGTCATCCATGCTGGCAGGGGCTGATGCCACTGAAATTAGGTGCATTTACTTTACTGTATAGTGAGGAGTGAAACATTAAAGAATTCAGAGGAATCTAACTCAACAGTAATGTTTTATCAAGTTATGGCAAGAATGAGTAGCATCTGGACATGAACACTTCATTTATAAACAGTAACTCACAGGTAAATATATCAATCACAGCTCACATTATCCTTTATGTATAAGATATAAATGGATATATCTAAATACATCCATACCTCATATTTCTAGAAACAAAGTAAAAGCTTCTGATTTGTGTAGGGTAATTTGATCTTCTTCTGGATTCTAGGGCACTTCCAGCTGCCTGTTGGATAGAATTCAGGCTTGCAAGTAGACATCCCAAAAATACCCTCCAGTCACACTAGGGCCTGTTCTTCCAAGGCTGAGACAAATCTGATTGCCCGATTTGTTTATAACATGTCACCACAACATTCCTTCTTATCCTACTCCCAACATTCAAAGTTTGCAGTTCTGCCAAGAAATGCATTGCTCATTTGTTTGTCTCCCACTGCTCTGCAACTCAGCATTTCAGAGCAGAGGACAACTGCAGCACGGCTGTCTTACAGGCACAGTCTCAGGCATCCTCTTCTGACTATTAAGCAACAAGATAACATTCAAGTCACTGCCAGTCACTCAGAGTTGAACCTGCATTGATCACCAGGAAACACCAATTTCTACCACATGACTTCCTTGAGACACACCAGTCTGAAAGATTCCAGGAGCTGCCCTCTCCCTCGGCTGATAAGGAGCCCTGATTCTCCTGGGATTTTGAGAAACAAGCTGTAAAATGCTGGTTAACGCTACCACAGTCTATATGGGCTTGCTAGAAAGGCTGCCAGAGCATATAGAGCCAAGATCCAAGCACAGCAGTGCTTTTAAAAGTATCTGATCCCAACCAAGCAGGTATGTGGATGTCTATGTCTTTGGAGTCAGGGCATCCTAAAGAAAATAAGTATTTTTTCTAAATATCATTAGAGAAGAAAACCAAGAAGAGATGGTCTCATTTGCACTTCTTCTTTCAGCATCTTTTGTTTCTTTTTTTTCTCTTCAGTGCACATCTCAATGAGGCAGTTTTCTTTGAAAAGTAAAATCAACACTTTGAAAGCCTAGAAGGTGATGTGAACTGCAAACACCTCAAAATTTCATGTAACTATATTAAAATGTGCCCACTCCTAAATCACTACACTGGATCATGGACTTGGAAGGAATTTGAAAAATCTTTCTATTATTTAAATTGCTAATAGGGTACTGAATAGTACAAGAATATTATACTAATTAATAAGCCTTTCTATTTTCACAATGAATTGTTGAAAAATACTCTTAAAAACATTTTTTGTTACTTCTGATTTCTTATTAGATCCATTTCATTTTGTGCCTTGGTCTTTCTCACAGTATTTCTAAGTGTCTATGCTACAATTCTATCTTGACCTTAGCAACCTAATGCAGCTTCTACTTCCTGTGGACTTCATAATCCTACTTGGGTTTGTTCTCTTGGTACTCATTCAATCCTCCCTTCACAATGAGGTAAATATGCACTTGGATATGATTTTATTTTTTTATTTTTAATGCTACTATTATGTTGTTATTTTTCATTCCTGTCATAGAAACTAGATACAATAACATATCTTAGACTGCTCTCACCAAGGTTACCCTCTCTGGACAACTTCAATGATCTCCTCTTCTTTGTTTACACAGAAAAGAGCCCTCTAGCTGTTTCCTTCACTTAGAAACCTTACCAATGCAATTAAAAACTCATTGGATAATGTCTCTTGTTGTATTCCTTTTCAGGCAGATGCTGGTGACCTGGACCTTAGTAAAGCCTATGTGATGGTACACAAAGCCACTGAAAATGTCCTCCCATTGGGAGTGAATTTGAGCACAGAAGAGAATGGGATGTAAATAAGGTAAGTAATTTTAGAACATCAAGACAGAAGAAATTGTTTTCCTTGGCTGGATGTTTCCACCATTTCTTTGTCATAGCTGAACTTGCTTTCAGAGAAACTGGACTGAAACACAGGAGTTAGATTTTTTTTTCCCCCAGCCCCAGGTGACGTGCTCGTACCACTCCTCAGACCTGCCAGCACTGTCTGCTTAGGCTCTCAATGCAGCAACTGAAGCAAAAGGGATATATTTCCATTTGGCAACTACCTTCACAGTTTTTGCTGCTTTTCTCTCATCCTCACTGTGGTGTAGCCTACACTCTGCCCATTATCACGATCCTGCCAGAGCTTTCCAGAATGCAGAAGTGAGAACTAGTATAAAGTAGGAAATATTTCCATTTGCACTCTCAGGTCTTCATGAACTGCAAGCAGGCAATTTGGCAAACATTTTCCTTTCATTCAGTTCCAACTGCACTCCTGAGCCTAGTGACCAGCTATTTTGGTTATAAAATTTTTCTAATTCTCAAGTCTGCATTAATTACAAATATTCAAATACTCTACAATGTAAAATATTCATCAAAGTACTGGAAATGTTTAAGTATTAATGACTAATTTTTCCCAGGGTCCTGTATAAGCACCTGGAGAAATGACAGAAAAAGGGAACTTCATAAAATCGATTGCATGAATGAGGACAGCTCCAACATTGTTGTTCATTGGCTTTATTAATATCAAACACCTTTATTATCCCATTAGCTAGCTTGATAACTCAGGCTTGCAAAAACCCATGAGAAAACCCTAAAACATAAGGGCAATGAAACATTCAACACAGTATTATAACCCAAGATGAAAACCAACTCAGTTGTAAAGCCGGGCAGGTGGGAAGAACAGTGGTGGAAAGAAGCTTTCCTGCACATATTCTGCCATGCAATACTGAAGAAAAACAGGGGTTTAAAGCAGTGTGGGCTGCCCAGCCCAGGGGCTGAATCCAACCCTTGAAACGCTTGAACTCACCCTCCTGACTTAAGCAAGGTTTGTCTTAGAAAAAGCCAAGAACAGCATATAATATCCTTCCAGCCAAAAATGCTGCTGCTGTCTGCTTGCTGCCCATGTGTCAGAGCAAGCTGAGGTGCAATGCTGTCTGTCTTCTCAGGAAGCATGGCTGAGCCAGCCCTGTGTGCCTTATTGAGGCCTTGCAGTATCAGTACCAAATGTCAGCACTCACAGTGTCTCTAACATCCATTAGTCAGCTGGGCAAGAGGCAACTGACATAAAATTGTGTGTGCCACACAAGTTAGACCACAAAAAGAACAGGTATTTAACATCAACAACTGTTTTTGAATAATGCTGCTCATTCTGGGAACAGAAGGCAATAACTGATCTGTTATTCAGAATGATTTCTCAGAGTAGCAGGCAATCATAATTTATTGCAAACCTCTCATGCCCTCCTCACACAGGTGCTTACACCACGTGGCTCTTTATAAGATGTCTGGACATAATAAACACAGCAGTGTTGTTGAATCTTAAATACATATTACCCCTATTCCCTTTTGCCTTTGCCATACATCCATTAGACCTTTAAATTCCAACAGTTTTAAGTTTTCAAGGTCAGGATGGAGAGGGCTTTAAGCAACATAATCTAGTGGAAAATCTTCTTGCCCATGGCAGTGGGGTAGACAGGATGATCTTTAAATATCCCTTCTGATTCTACCTGAGCAGGACATAAGATTTTTGAATCCTTCAAAGGCATGTTCCTGCTGTGTACGACTGCAGCATTATCATTCCCAGATTTCTTTTTTGGGGTCACAGGTGTGTGCATAATTGCTTCCTTTATCTGTATGGGTTTCAGTTTAACCCATCACTTCCTACTTTTTTTTCATGTTAATTCCAATCAGGAGTATCACATGATCTGGTGGACAAGCATACTTATGTGCTGATTACACTAACCCTAACAAATCAGAACATAGAAAACACATACTAAATAAGGTCAAAACCAAGCAAGGATACAGAAAGACAGTCAAAATAATACTGTGACATTCACAGTAATTTGCAAAATTCCATCTGCATAAAATTTGTCCCAAGTCTCAATTGGTACCATGTTTTTTGCAATACTGAAAGATAACAAAATGCTAGAGTTCCCATTCCATTAAGCTAAAGGTACATAAAATGCACATAACTATAAAAAAAAAATTAAATGCACCACTGACAAAATCTAATGATTTCATGATCAGTCTGGAGCAAATGTATGACTGAAACAAATTATTTGTACAATATTAAGAAATGAAACAAATTAAAACATCAATGAATACCCAACTTTGGGTTCAGATATTTTAATAAGAGCAAAAAGGAATTATTTAATTTGAAATTATCTATTGTAATATTAAATAATTTCCTTCTGAGTTCCCTTATTAAACCATTTCATTTGCATGTTTATTTTAACTTCATTGCAAGCTGATGTACTGCACAGCATATCAGCTAGCATACCTGAACTGATCCCTATTTGCAGTATTATTTTGTGCAATTTCACACTTTGTATGCTTGTCTATCAAATCATAGTAAACTTTCTGCAACTTTGGTAACTCCTGCTTTTCAGTGAGTGTCTGGTGGGGGGGAAAGCTCTCTCTTTGTACAAATTCACACCCACTAGGAAACAAATATACAAAAAAGACCAAGAGTAAGTAAAGGCTTGGTGTGTTATAACTATTCACTTATTATACAGCCTTCATGACTATGGCTGTGAGAAACATCTACTGCAAGAGAAACAAAAGGATACTTCAAATCAAATCAGACAACTAAATTTACTGGTATAGATAAAAATATGTTTTTAAAAATCAAATTGCTGCAGTCTCCATTTGAAGAATTTGTGCTCACTTTCCCTCTTCTGTGTATTTTATACTGTTCTCTAATCTAGCTACTGAGCAGCAAGGGATTTTTCTTCTGAACATTCAAAAATAAAATTTCTCCTCAGACTCATTTTAGCTCATTTCTCCTTTAATGACAATTCTTGTTACTTCACTTTTCACACACCCACACAATTTTTTGAAAGACTTTCAAATCTTGTAGAGTACTGATTCTGCTGAAAAAAATATCCACTGCTGTTTGACAGGCTGTGTAATCATTGCAAACTCCACAAAAGCACTCCCATCTCTCACACAGGTTAATTTTTCAATCTAGCAGGGTAAGATTTTTTTCTTGCTTTTCTGATTTTTTTTTCCCGGGCAAAACAATAATCATTCTCCAGAGAGCTTCTCTTTCACTTGATGACTGTGATTACACTGTTTGAACTCTCAGTGTAGTTACTAAATTACTATTCCCTTAGCAGATCCAGCAGTAGCAAAGAGAGAATCACAGAATCATTTAGGTTGGAAAAGACCTCCAAGATCATCAAGTCCAACCACAAATCTAACACTGCCCACCCAGCCCTGTCCCTAGGAGCTGTGGCAGCTTGAGGGACCAAAACCTGAACCAGCTTCGCTCCTTTGCCAAGGCAGAACCTGCCTGTTAAAATTCACAGTTATTAACTTTCCCTCCACTTATTTCTTTAATGCCTGGGGGATTTTGCTTTACATTTGTGAAATCAGTTCATTAAAATACTAATTTTAAGCGACAATTTTCTGCTGCTGAGCACTGTCTGTAGTGCCGATACACTCTCAGCTGCAGGAAAGTTCACAGATACTCAGGTCCCTGGAAGTGGAAGAGGAGGTTGAAAATTAATTAAGTGTCTGTCTGACAGGAAATACAACAGAATTTTACATCTCATACCTGTTTATTTCTGCTTTTGTTTCTCCTAGATGGCAAATACGAAAGTTTTGTGTGTTCTTTTTTTTTTTGGAATCCAAAACAAGAAAAAGTAATTGGTTCTGAAAATCTCTTTGATTCTCGTAGCAAATTATATAAGTAGGTAGTAATTTTGCCTTTGTAAAGCATAAATATGTTTTGGATGACCCCAATATCATCCATGAGTGTGAAATATTTCAAATACTGTAGAGTGAATAACAGCTAGACAGAAACACACCTGAAAGTGTAATGAGCGAGTGAAAGAGCAACACTTGTGGAAAACTTAAGATTAACACAACAGAACAGCTAATGCTTAAGTAAGAAGAGTAAAAAAATGGCATTTAGCAAGGCCTTGGGCTCCTGAAAGAATCAGACTTTCTGGAAGGGAAGGAAGAGAATGCAGAAGGCATTGAATGTGGTCCCAGCCCAGGCAACTTTCAGCTCCTTTTCATGTAATGAGGAAAACATGGTCTGGCTGAGGAAAAGAACATTCAGTACTGTTTGTTTCAAAGCTCTGTGCTCCAGATTACTGACAAGGATGTGATGGGCTGGACTCTAAGCTGCATAGATGCTCCTGGCAGAACATTTATGATTTTTCATTGGTCCCAGGCTCTCCAGCATTAACACATCACCATTTCTCTTTTTTTTCCCCCTGTATTCTATGTACACACTGCAGAGTGCTACCCTAACATTTAAACAGCTGCTGTATTTTACATGAGAACTACATTTTAAGTGCCAAGAGTCACAATATTGTCATTTGAACTCAAGTAACAGAAATTTCTACATTCTCTGGTGACTTCTGAGATTCTGCTCTTCTGCCCTGAATCTTGGTAAACGTTCAGAAATTTCCCTTCTTTTGCAGAAATTAGCAGGAGTTTTGCTCTATCTAGGCAACTTTTAAAAATATATTGAATTAAAAGGGAACAGGATAAAGCGTCTAAATACCATGGTATTTCTAGAATATGTTCTACATACATGTGCTAAGAATAGTCAGAGTTTTCGGATATGGGTTTTTATATTCAGGTTCTTAAAATCTTTGCATTTCTAAACAATAGCAAAGCTAAAGAATGAGAAAAGCAATTGAAACAGCAGTTATTACCTGTACTGAATTCAACTATGTCTATTAAAACATAGACCATAGACAAAAACAGCAAAAATTATCTAGTGAAGCTATTCTGTGGGAAAACACTGCTACAGCATGTGGTATAATAAACAAAACCAGGAAAAATGTAAAATGCAAACTTAAGAAACATAAAAAAAAAGTAAACCTTTTCCACTCTGAAATAGGTATCATGTAAATTACAACCCTAGTGAATCAGATAAATAATTAGCCTCTGAAGAATTTAGTCTTCAAATCCAAGTAAGATCCTTCTCTTATTTTTGCTTGACTCTAAATGGATCTACACATGGTGCAGGTATTTGCTTTCAGATTAAACTATTACAAATTTGCCACTGGCCATCCTGCATTATTCTTTCAGTTCAGGTACATCTTGCAATTTATGAACTGAAGGATGGTGATACTGTAGTTAAAGAAAGCAAATAAGATGACAGGTTGTCCCTGAGAGTTTATATCTTTTTTTCCTAAAATAGAGATGGTAATTTTTTTCATTCTTTAAGCTAGTTTCAGGCCTTGGTAACAGCTGGCAAACTACTTTGAGAACTCTAGACATCAATTTAAGTGAAAGCTCTTCTCTCTCTCCCAAAGAGACAATCTATGCATTTGGTCAGTGACCTCTACACTACCGTGTTCAGACAAATAATTTCATTTTAAGGTGCTTTGCTGATTTCACCTATTTCAGTGACAACTGATTTTATTAGATGGCTGTACAGTTACTACATTCAAAGAGTATCAGCTATCTCAGAAACACCCTACATTTACAGAAAACAATTAAAAGAGACAGAAATCCAATCTTATTTGGGTCCATTCTTCATACAGCACACAAGCAATATGAAGTTAATCTTCCTGGCTTCTACAATCCCTCTGACAATCCAGACTCCAAAACAGAGGAAAGAAGATAGCAGTAGAGAAAGAGAATGCCAAACTTATTTTAAAAAGTCTAACAAAAGTACTTGCAACTCAGTAAAATAAAATTATTTTCAATAATCTGTAATGTAATGTCACCTTGTATTTCACTTGACTATTTTCATTGTAGAATCACAGAATAGATGGGGTTGAAAGAGACATTAAAGATGATCCCCCTTGCTGTGAGCAGGGACACCTTCTGCTAGATCAGGTTGCTCAGAGCCTCGTCTGCCTTGAACACTTCCAAGGATGGTGCATCCATGGCTTCTCTGTGCAGCCTGTTCCAGTGTCTCACCACTCTCACAGTAATGAGCTTGTTCATAATATCTAATCTAATCCTATCCTATTTCAGTTTGAATTCATTCCCCCTTGTCCTGCCCCTACATGCTCCTGTAAAAAGGCTCTCTATTCTTTCTTCTAGGCTCCCTTCAGGCACTGAAGGCCACAATTAGGTGGCCCCAAAGCCTTCTCTTTTCCAGGCTGAACAATCCCAATTCTCAAGTCTTTCCTCATAGGAGAGGTGCTCCATTTCTCTAACCATCTTGTTGGCTATGAAGAGAAACACTTGATGTTTGAGCAAAAAATTATACAACATGAAACATGAGTTAAAATAAGACGCTACTGAAATGAATAGAGGTTTATTTGTTCTAATTTTATATGGTATTTCTTTCTGAAATGCTCCCATATCTAAAGGAAAACACCTAGTTCTCTTAGCTTTGTTTGCTTACTGAACAGTAACAAATTAACAGTGAGCAGTAACCTGTTCTTTCAGAGTCTTTCTGAGTGTAGATCTATGGGATTTGCACCTGGGATCACACACTCTTGTGAAACCTGCTGTGGTATGCGCTCTCTGCCCCTAGACAAGACCATCCTACTTGACCTATGATGTTGCCTTCCTTCCATCTTTACCACAGCCTTATTTCAACTGCAACTGTTTTCCATGTAATCCCCTAAAGCAGATAGATTAATATATTCAGCATTGTATCCTCTCAGAATTTTGCATTAACAAATGTGGGTTGAACAACAAAATGCACTGAACTGTATGCTATATAATAAAATCTGTGTCACCTGAGGAAAGGCTAAACAAATATAGGTGTTTTGCATAAATCCAAAAGAAACATATTCCCTGATTGATGACTCAAATACAATTAGTGGCTGCTTGCAGAAGGTAAATGACTACCTGCTAAAAGCCATAAAAATCACTTTTGATAGTATGATATATGTTGAGACCTACTTCTGCTTCAAGAGAGACATACAAATAACTATGTAATTTCTGATCTATGTAATTTCTGTTTGAAGAAGTAACAGTTTTTCTTCTCAATTTAGGGTGGGGGGGGGGCAATCAAACTGGACTAATCAACCTGCTTCTATGCTAGTAACATCACTATTGGGAAATGCTTAGCAAGTACAGCTCACTGAAACTGTATTTCACAGCCGTTTTAATGACAGCTGCTACAAGATTATAATTTGACATGAATACAAATCTCAGATATTACCTTTTCTGTGAGCACTTTCAGTTCTCAAGACAAGAAAGAAAGAGCAAATGACAAAAAGAGCCAAAGTAGAAAAAGACTAAAACATGGGAGAAAAAGGGCAAAGCAACCTGTATCTGACATTCAGTGTGGGGTTGCCTACAGCATCGCATTCTTGTTTAATACCAGCAATTTTAGTCTACTGCAATTACCTCCTCAGTCCATTGTGTGTTTCTAATCCACAGTCAGGATGCAGAAGTGTAGTTACTGAGGTTTATAATTTACAGCAGTGGGCCAAGCTTTGCATTATGGAGACACACCTGCTGCATTAGTGTGAAATGAGATGCTGATGAACCTGAGATGTGATGCATTAATGGACTGGGCTTTTCTCCTGCTCCCATCTCTCTTTCAGACACCTTGTAGCCACTACTATCAATAATACCATGCTATATAACAAAAAAGCAATTTAAGCAAGCTGACGTATTGGAGTTACTATTAAGCAGTTGGATTCTACCATTTCACTTTCATTTTTAAAGAGAATTTCTGTTTTTTTTTTCTAATAGGACATAGAGCAATTTTTAACTAACTCATTCCCCTTCATCTCCTCTGCCCCCAGCACCACACAGAAAGTAGCTATTGAGTGTAAAGACTGGGTAACTTTACAAGAACTCAGGAGGTTCACAGGACCCAAGCAGCAGATGGAAGAAGAGTAGCAGTGAGTTACAAAAGGAATCCCATTTTATTCTTTCTCCTGAGGCCTCTGCATGTCATGCTGTGCATACTCTGCTGCATGTGCATGCTGGGCAACACTCTTGGGGCAGATCTTCATGTGTAGTAAAATGTGTGTCAGCCTTAAAAGGACTGTGCCATTTTACACGGAGTTCTACCATCTATTTTTTTTCCTAAATACATGTAACAGTGTAGGAAGAATGTCTGAATATAAAGATCTATACAATGCACCCATAAATATGGGTCTGTGGAGGAAAAAAAAGCTATAAATGTACTACTAGTATCTCACTTGAAGGTCACTTGTCACAACTGACCTCCTATTAAATGTGGTTACCCTGGCAAGCAGGAATAAAAAAAAAAATTAAAAAGACAGAGATTTCACTTGTATTTATTATCTGTTGCCCATAGCACTCTGGTATTGTTTTCCAACTGACTGCTTAATGTCCTGCCTTATCTTCTTGTTTCTATGCTAGAGTCCAAATTCCCTTTTGTGGAAATTTAATAAGGCATCTATTAAGGCATCTCTGTCATGCAATTCCTGTGATGGGTAAATCTTGGATATTCACATTTCACTGAACAAATTCACAATTTGTGTAACTTCATACAGCACCATGTGATGCTGAGGATGTTTAGAAATTGGATTTATTGTGGATTTATTTTAAAATAATCTCTAATGCTTAAGAGAGGTTATTGTCACAGCAGGCAATTGTAGAACACTGAGAGAAATTTTGTGGGTTATGGAGGAATGAGCAAGCAGTGTGAATAGGAAACCTTAAAATTCAATATGTTTTGAAATCCAAAATCTTTAGTGAAACCATAAAGAAGAGACAATGCCATTTCAGGGGAATTACAGTTTAAAGAATGTGAAAACCTGCAAGATCCAAATGTATTTCATACTGGAATTTCTATTACTGCCTAAAATGCTTGAAAGGTTTGTGTTCTCAGTGCTGGTTGAATTGTTGCATAGATGAGGGCTGAGGAACGCCAGAATAAAAAAAAAAAATAGTAATTTTTTGGGTTTTGTTTTGAGACCTAAGAGGCAAGAGAGATACAAAAGACCAAAAGTCTTGCTTTAACAAACTGGCTAAAAATATCTAAACATTCCTGAAAAACAGGAAGTCACATAAGAGAGTAATAATGAAATTTGCTATTTCCAGGCTGTCTTTACTTCAGCAGCAAGGTAGTCGAGACAGACTGAGAGAAGAGAGAGGTACAGGTTGAGAGATAAACAAGGACCTTGGGGCCTGAGTCATGAATTCAGTGACTTGCTGCACTGTGGAGCAGCAGGCTCTGGCTAACTCATGCTGAGCTAGTGAGCAGCAAATCCCACCCAGGAAGGGAGATTATCAATACAGAGGATTTGGGACTTTGACCTTTGGTCATGCCTGCAGTTGAGTGCTCTACTGGCAATTTGTTCACATTTCTTACCCTGGGGTGGTTGAGACTATTGCACTTGTGTTTCTTGTTTCTTTAGGTTTATAAAGGAAAACAAGCTCTGAAGTACAGAACATGCCCCAGCTGATTTAATAATTTCTTCCTTATCAATTCAAATGGGATGTCCTCCCTTCAACACTGCAGGTTCTGCAGTCATGCAAGTGCTTTGTATGACTGATGCAATGGAAATACCAAAAGAGTAAGTTAAATTTTGACACTTCATTAAAAGTCATTTCACTAACAATGACAGTGATTTGTCACATCTGGAAGAAAGGAGAAAAGCACTGACATACAAGCAGATTCTCTTGCCTGGGAAGTTCTTCCCTAGATCTGTGCATGACTCATAACCTGCCAGCATGGTGCAAAAAGCAAATCAAAGAATGGGACTCTATAGCCCAAGGGACACAAACCTCACATCATTTTCCCTTGGTATTAGAGAAGGCAAAGCTGGGGAAAAAAAAATAAGACCTCTCTCCAGCACAGTTTTGGAAACAATGGAGTCCTCTCTGACCTAGGTTTGTCTTTGATGTGAATGAACATCAAGAGGCAATAAAATGTTTAGGAGAAGGATGAGAGAACAGATGAACACACACTACCAAACTCAGTGTCTACCAACAAATGTTTCAACATAAGAGACTGAACTGAGGTTTTCATGCTTCAGCAGTCCTCCATTACAGAAACTCTGGATGGTTGTTTACTGATTCAATTAAAATCTTAATAGATGAATGACAACCTTGTTTCTTGACAAAACATTGATGTTTCTAGGGAGAGGAAGTTTTAGTACTTAATACTACTTTTACATTGTAGTATATCTAGGAAATTGCCAAAGTTAACACAAAAGACTCATCTGAGATGGAAATGTGACCTCAAGAGATTATTTGAGGAAATATTATGGTGCTCTTCATCATAACCCAAGCCTTCACACTGAAATAGCAACTATGACTCTTCATCCTGATTCAGTGAAATACACAATTTAGAAGCTTTCGGGACAGCTTTCATTTATATTTTTGTACTTCATTTCGCTCTACATATTCAGCTGTTGAACTAGTCAGGTTATTCACATTTTTGTTCTTCACCAGTTTAACTTTTTGATTGCCTTATATAATAAAATCCTGTCAATGTTCAAGATGCAAATGCAGAGTTTAAAAAAATATGCGACATTCAAATTGCTTTTGATAACATAAGAAAAAAGAAGAGTAAACTAAAGCTCTGCAGAACTCCAAATATTGGCACAAAAAGGGCTTGGGGAGAAGCTCTTTTGCTTCTAAACAGCTTGAGAGCTTAAATTGTCCTCACAATTCTCAGTGCAGGATTGTGTATCCCAAAACTCACACCCAAGCTATGCACCCAGTGAGTTAAAACAGAGACAAATAAATAGGAGAAACCTATTGAGACCAACAGAAAGAAATTTTAGGGAATAAGCTGTCCCATATTTAATGCCTTGAAGGTCTCTTATCTAATCAATGTATCAGAATATCCTTTACCAGCCCAGTAGATTTTAAGGCAATGCCCTATATAGCCAGAACAGAAAAAGTGGTCAGAGAATTTGTTTGTGTAAACCTTTTGTTCCACAAAGCATCTAGCAAGGGTACCAGTTTCTCAAAGACATTGTGTTTTTCATTGTAGTTTTCTGTCAAAGTAACCCATGTGAATACAGATATCACAGCCTGAAATACTTTGCATACTCCAAAATAACATACAGAATGTGTTAATGCACTGTAATTACAGAAGTTCATCTGCATCACCACATCTTGTGAAATACCCAAGTCACAGAAAAGCCTCTGTGGGATGTATATGAACAGGCTTTCACTGAATTACAAAATAAAAATATTTCAATAAACCTAATTCTCTTCTATATTCAGTAGTAAAGCTGTCACTGTTATCAGCTGTTGCAATGTTTTAAGTACAGGAGTCAATAGGGAACAGGCATTTTCAACAAAGAAAAAAAGGAATGAAGAAAAGGACAAATTGGAAAATGGAAAAATAAGAAAAAAGAAAACAAGGAAAAATAAAAAAAATCCCAAACTAGTGAAAGATTTACCTGAAAAATACAAATAGCCACCAAAATCAGAAAAAATGAAACAGAGAGACAAAAAGGAGATCCATTAAAAAGAGAAAACAATTTATAAAGCAAGAAAAAATAACATTCAAACCAAGCTATGTTACTTTTCAACAAAATAGTCAGAATATTATGCCTTCAGGCAGTCTTAAGAGAAGATAACCCTCAAACCTCAAATCTGGCAAGTTAGGTAATGTTCTTCATATGAAAAGAGAGCTTTGTTTGTACACATACAGCATGTTTATGACACTAGTTGTGGCATCCATGGCTGAAGGTAAATGGTTCCTGTGACACAAGCAATGCTTTGAAACTGTAGTAATTCCTTAAACATCAGTGCAGCAGCACAGCCATCTCCAGGCCTTTACACTTTGCAGACCAAGCTGAACACAAGCTTTTTGTTTCTTTTCTGGAAACACCAGAAATGAGAAAATCCTGTGGGAGCTCTAGTGAGCAGTAGAGGAGCCATCCTGATGTACAGACTGAGTCTGATGCAAAAGAACAATCCTGTGCACACAAAATAAAAGGCAGCAGCAGACCTTCCTTGATCAACAAAAAGAGCAGTGGTATAAACACAAGGAGGCAACTTCCTACAAATAGAGAGAAGTACTCAAGCCATGCCCCAACACCCACTGAAGCAAACAAGTTTTGCTGATGAGAACTGATGCCATTTTTATCTCCTGTCAACCACAAACATCACCACTTGAACTTCCTCTTCCAAAACCAAGAATTAGCACTGGAAAATTGCTTCAGTGGTGAAGATAAGCATGCTATCTTCTACTCAGACCCACAATATAGACACCATCTCCCTGCATTTTTATCATTGCAGATATATAAAAAACAGTTCTGGTAAATACAGAGAGAAGACAGCTTTTTTTCTTCTATCCTATTTTAAGATGATTTTAAAAAAGGCAGAAGCTGAAATGTGTGGTGTTGAAAAGCCCCACATCTTAATAAACAAAAGAAAAACCACATTCTGCTCTTTTTCTAGAAAAGGAGAAAACTAGAGTTCTCATCTATTTATACAAGGTGCTATATGGTCTCAATTATATCCTATGCCAGATATCCACATCTTTTCTTTGGTGTCCCCCAATGTTTAGGCTGCTTGGTTTAATCTCTTGGATCCCTACAAAACCTCCAGTTTCTTTCTCTGGTGCTCTTGCTTGATAGAGACTGGTTATTACCCCTTTCTCAGGACTGCAGTGTGAGAGCTGTAGGAGCAGGGCTGGCTCCTGAGACCCTGAAATTCTTTAGGCATTAATTTTTCACAAGCTCCAACCTTGTGCATAAGGGGACAATTTAAAGTTCATACAATCTTTAAATTCTTCAAGGTTTCTAGACTCTGCCTCATGAAGTAACATAAAAAAATTACAAATATCTGTGAAACAACAGATGCTTGCATGCCCTACTGCATTCCAAATTCTTTGCCATATTTCAGCATTCCTTGGGGCTAGGTCAAAGGTTAAACACACAGATTTTCTAGAGAAAAGGGCACCAGTTTCCTTTTGTTAAGGAATTGTTAATCTGTTCCCTTTTCTTTTCCTCTCCAAACCTTGTTACTTCAGCCACTTTTGTTTTATAACCCCCTCCTCCTCACCTGGGGACTCTTCCATCAACCTCCTTAGGTCAGCCAAGTCTTACCAGCTGAGCTGTTGCTAAGTTACTACTCCTCTGAGTTTCAGACTCAAAAAATGATCTGTCTGGGGCAACAGCCAACTTTTTGTAAAATATCACTCTAAATATGTGTTCACTGTAGTTAAAATGACCTGTTGTTTTTGCTCTTTGGCATTGCAGATACTCTCCCTCTTTTCCTTGGTAGATTTTATAACAATACAGGAACAAAAGACTCCAAGAAACAAACCAAGCTCCATGATCCCAGGCTTGTTGTAGACTGTTCCCAGCACTGAAGAGAAGTCCCAGGCTGTGCAACAATTGAACCCAGAGCCCATCCAGTCCCTCCCATTTTAATAGCATGAGACAAACCTGGAGAACATCCTCAGGGATGTTCCACTTCTGCTTTACATGAAGCTAATCATGCCAGCTGTATTTTGCTGTAGCAAATGGATGGACTTGTATGAATGGACTTGTTCTGCTGTTTCCATCAGAACTCAAAGCCATTACAATTTGACTGTCTTGCACAGTATCTGTCAAAGTTACAAAGTTTTTTTCCCCAAAACCTGCAGTTGCAGCCTGATTCTTACTTCCCAGTTATTAGTTGCAAGCCCCACTAATTCCCTCAACTCCCCTGAATTAGAATCCTTGAGAATCCATGAGTGGAGAATCAAGAAATTAAGAGAAAATGAGACCATTTTTTCCCTCTTCCTTGATTCCTGCAGGCAAAAACTGTCAACAACAGGAGATTTGATGAGCGCTAGACTCGTGTCTCAGTCTTTGCTCTTAGAGAGGCTGTTTAGTATTTCCAGACTGTAACAAAACGTTTCTCAAAATCCTCCCTACGTCCAGCTGTGAATTTTACAACTGCAATACAAAACGCTGTTCTGCTCTTGTTTTGGATTCCCCCGGTTTTTTTTCTTGCTTGGGATGGCAAGAACACTGGCTGCCAGTTCACCTTGCAGATACACCACCCAACACTCATTCCTCAAAAAGCCATTGCCTTCTTTTCTCCACCTGACCACATGGAAATGGCTACCTTTTTTTTTTCCAACTAAGCACATGGAATAACTTCCAAAACAAAGACAAAAGGCTGCTTGTAAAAGATCTGTAGCAAAAATCTTGCTTCTGCCCGTCTACCAAATAAATTAATAGGGATTTTTCAACTGTCTTCATCAGGAATTTGATGTTACTCCTACAGCATCAGAAGATGAATTTAGGAGAAAATATTAAAAAAAATTAAAACATTTAAAGAGACAACTTGAAAGGAATAGAAAATTAATTTAGCAGTAAGCTGAGCCATGATATTAGGTGAAGGTTCAAAAATGAGTATCTTCACTGTAGAAACTATTTCCAAAAGCTTCGATTTCAACAGATCATACTATATTGTATTTTACAATGCAAGCGTTTGCAAGATAAAGGACTACTGACAGTGAATAAAGGCATGAAAATTCTGGTTTCAACAGGGTTAAAAGTGTTAACAGTGTTAAAAATACTCGGGCTGATAGAAACATATAAAAGCAATCTGAAACCGCTGAAATGATGGAAGACCACAGAATGAACTTGCATGTCTGCTGCAATTGTTTCAAGATTGCTGTTCCAGAGGCCATTTTTGCCTGGAAAGCCGTTTTTGTCATGTGTCTAGACCACTTCCAGTGACCACAGAGGGGACTGACTAGAAAGCATAATTGCTCCTTTCCCACATGTACATCCGCATTTCCCACCAAAAGGACTTCCAGAGACCCTGCCTGGGTACCCAGACTGACACACATCCTGCAGGGTATTGGCCCTGTAATGTAAATTCAGCCTTTATGCATTTTTCAGATGCTGTCTCACAGGAGACTCTCATTCGGGAAGCCATACATCTGTCACTAATGTCTCCACAGTCACAGAAGGGAATGAGGTCTGCAGGTTGATTGGAAAACCATTTATAACCCAGAAGCAGAGGACCATGAGGCACTGTGTGCATCCAAGCACACCAACACTGCTATCAGCAGGAACTGTATACCAGGTGGGAATTTAGGTCAAGGCCAGGATTTTTTCCCTGTTATTGGTGTTAGGAGTCTTCAAGATTACCAATAAGGTGATGACATTAAAAAAGATAGTAGGGTGCAGCAAAGTGTGTGTTATTTATGAGCTTATACTGAGTGTAAAGTTTGCTCTCCTTTTGAAAACAAATTCCTTTTTGTATTTATACTGTGGTATTCAACACATTGCATTGTCTCTGTTCTACTGTTATTCCACCTCCCAAAATCCTACCTCAGTTAGCACTGAGAAACAATAATGAAATTGCAATAAAGCATAAAAAAAGAAGAAAGAATAATAATAATAAAAAAAACCCTATCAGGCTTTTCACTGAGAAGAGATAAAAGTTCCACAAGGGACCTTACTATTGCTATCAATTCTTATCCTGAAAGCTGGAAGTTAACACAGTAAGGAGTGATACTATACAAACCTAAAATAGAAATCTCTCTCTAAGCAACAGTTATAGCTTAAAGATGTTGAATGTTTGTGACTGTGCACACCACCCTTGACTGTATTATATTCTGTGGGGCAGATCCTCAGAGAGTGATCTGGAGTCCTGAAACCAATTTATGTCATCCGAGGAGCTGCCTTATGAGAGTCTGACACTTTTATTAAACTGAGAATACCAGTGCACTTATTTACTTCTGTACCTCTTGACTAGAAGTCCAATTATTATTCAGGGGATTTAATGGACTATATTCATGGCTACTGGTATTGTTCAGGGTGTTATTTTAACTGCTTTGAAACTGAGATACATAATGCAGCTTTTACCAATGGTTGCATAATTCAGTGTCCCAACGCATCCCTATTATCTTGACTGGTTACAGTAGCTCCCTAATGCGCATACACACACAGACTGCTAATTCTGACAGAGTGGAATGACATTCACATTGCTAGTAAGATTTTTTGATCCGTTTGAAAAATGCACTTTTATCCTGAATTACTCAGTATTAGGGGAAAACAAAGAGAAACAAATGCAATGACTCCATGAAAGACTGGTGGGTGTATCTTCTTGGGGGCAACTAGTCCAGAGCAGCAGCCAAACACATGCCTTGCATTTAGGTTCACAGATTTTGATCAACTGAAGTTGCTTCAAAGCTCTATTCACTTTCCCTTCTAATCTCAGATTATCTTTGCATTTAGCCTACATTTTGAGCTATATCAAACACTCAGAGTCCCCTCTTACCAAAATATCAATTCAGTGTACTGGGAAGAAAAGTGGCATCCTAGTTAAAGCAAGAGAAAGCTAGTCTCTCTTTTTCTCAATATTCAAAGAAACTGCAAATATTATCTGATATAAAGCAGTCTCTACTAAGATCTTGCTTTGTCTACAATCAAGGCCACATAAATCTTCAAAATCAATGTGAAGCAGCCACAGACGTGCATGAAGTGTCACTCCCACACAAAACCACCTAAACCAGCACACCGAAGGCTCATGCAGCACAGTCCAAACCACAGCCAGCCTGCTCTCCCTCTCCGGCTGGTGACTGGACATGGGAGATTTACACAGCATTCCCAAAGACTGCAAATACAGCATGGGGCTTGTCTTAATTGCCCCATATGAAACTGCCTCATTTCCCTAAAAACACTACAGAACCCCCATCCCTCACCCCCTTCCCCAAACATAAAAAATAGTAAACTCCAGGTAAGGGTAGATAAGACATGAAACACTGAATCCTACAGGGAACAATTTGGGAAGTGTTAAAGAAGAAGAAGTGAGCACTAAATGCCACTCTCCCATTTTGAGGTCAAGAGAGATGGAACTGTAGCTTCCAGAATGACTTTCTAGAGAATATTCTGGCTATCTCTGTGCCTACTTTGATGTGCAAAGGAAGCTGCATTTTCCACTTCTCTCATGGATTGAAGCAATTCCTACTCAACATAGCTCAATCCAATTCAGCTTTGCCAAAGCAAGCAGCTGAAGAAAACTGTAAAGCTTAAGAGGTGCAAGTATGTGAGAAGCACACATTCACCCTCACATCCTACTTGGCAGCAACAAAGTGTAGACCTGACCTGCATTATTTCACCACCAGCTCTTTAAAAGCAAAACCCGCTGGGCTCTGAACAAAGCCCCTTTGGTAAATAACAATTCAACAGGTAGAATACCCTCATTTTGTGCTTTTGCCATTAAAATGCAAATCTCTGTCTTGACACAGTGACACTCAAAGTGGAATCCTGTACAAGTAATGCTGCACCAAAGGGCTTGTGTCATCTACTGATAGTGACTACTTTTGCAATCCTTTAAATTGTTTTCATTGTTTATAATTTTGTGGACACATTTTGTTCAGGAGAGAATAATTCTTAATGTAGTCTAAACAAGAAAAAGATATACTACAAGATGTGAGCTCAATTAAGTTTTCCAATCTAAAAATTATAGAAATTCCATTATAAATTACCAGAAACAATAAAACAGGTAGCAAAACATTATTAATAGGAGGATTTCAGCCAACAGGCTCTTCTAATCTGGGGATCTGACAGTTCCATAAAAATAGTAGACAAGAAGAAATAATGGCAAAGTTAAAATCACAACAATGGTTATGTATAATAAACCACGTATTTCAAAAGATTATGTTGCAAGTGAAATGTTGCACCAAAATTTATTGATCAAAAAAATGACTCTCTATAAAGTTATCATCTTCTGCTTGTTCTTGTACATATGGAAATCAGAAAAGCCTCAGATCTTAAACTACACAGCAAACTGGCCCAGCTAGAGAATTTTCACAGTCACCTGAAAAAAGCAGGAAGAAACTTTAACCACAGGAGACCTGTGGTTAAAGACACAGTACTTTATGAAAATCCACAGCTAGCACTCATTTCTGGATGTCTTGCAAAGAATATTGCTGTAAATACTGAACTGGTGTCTCACAAGATGCATAATTCTGCTCTGTTCTTTGAAATTTAAATGCTGTTAAGTGTCTTTGCTTCTTTTTAGTTTGAGGATGAAGTAATCACTTTTATGAAGGTAAAACCATACAGGAAAATTCTGCTGTTAGAGCATCAGAAACAAAGAATATTAGTGACTCTGAACCAACTTTGCTTTTCCATCCAACAAGTCAGTCAAGAGTCAGCGTCAGAAGGGTCTGGACATAAGCTCCAGCTGCAGGTCCTTTTTGTGACAGCCTGGTGTAGCCCCCATGTGCTGCCCTGTTAGACACTGTGTACTACTCACCTTTACACTATTACTACTCACCAACTCATCTGGTACCCTGGGGCAAACAAACTGTCCTAGAAAATTTAATTCTCTTAGAAAACCATAATGAACAGACTGGTTCAAACCAATTCCAGCAGGACACAAACACCTCTTTGTATCAACCACTTTTTAGCTCAAGAGATTTTTTTCCCTCTACTTACTAACCTAGCATGATTTTCTCTTCCAAGTACTAACCTAACCTCCCACTGACCTAAAGGACACACTTTTAAACTCTGAGCACTCACAGCACCCTGTGGGAATAATTTCCAGAAGTGCAATACTTGCTCTGTGAAAAGCAGTGTTCTTAACTCAGCTCTTGCCAGTTTCACCCCGTGCTCCCTAGCTCCTGCACCAGAGAGATGCTGATGGAGGGATGCCTACCTGCCCACTCCCTGCCTCTCTATCCCCCACCTACAGATGTATTGCTGAAAAATACTACTGACATAAAGCAAGTTCTTCCAAAAGCATGCATTCTGACAAAACTGCATCAGTATTGCCCCAAGACTGACAAAGAAATCCTAATTTTACCTGTACTCACCATTTTTATTGTGATTAAAAATTAATTAAAAGAACTGGCTCAGTTCTCATGTAATACTACCGCGTTTTCCAAAATAAACTATAAACTCTTCAGCTGACACAAATATCCTGCCCTGAGAGATGTGACTTTGCTAAGTAAATTGCACCAAGCAATAAAAAGATCTGTAACAATACTACTTTATGCTAAAACCTCTTCTCAACCAGCTCTATTGTCAAACTCTTGACAGAACTGTATTTTATTCATGTGAACTTAAAAAAAAAAAAAAAAAGTAATAAAAATTCTTCTGGCTGTTCCTGAATTATAAAATATAAAAATGCAAACAACATTCTTCAGTTCTATCCACATTAAAAATTCCTGCTCAAAAGATGTAATAAATTATTTTCCTGGGACCTGGATTATAAAGCAACTTTTCCTAAGTCATGAAATCATGGAATAACTTTTGTCAGCATGACAGTCTTTTGTCAATAAAATTCACCTAACTAAAAACTTCCTCCCCATACAGAGCAGCAAATCTATTGTGTTATGCTATACTGTCCTTAGAAAATTCTACTTTTTATTTCAATAGGGTGATGTGGGGTAAAATAAACAAAACACAGAATTATTTTGCTTGCTTTTGCCCTCTTAACTCATACTCGGAATCTATATCTTAGTATTTCCACGGTAGTAGTGAATAGGGCAAATTATAATTTCAATGTTTCTCTACAAAAAAATGTGTTAGACTGCACTCACTTTTATTGTCAAGAAAATCTTGTGTCTTGAACTTGCCTATGTTGTTTCAGCCTCTCAGCTCATTTGCAGAGCAGCACTTTATTTCACTGAAGACCAAAGAGTTGTAATGAAATCAACACCAGTCCTTAACAATTCAGATCACTGAGCTGTCATGCAGGATCAGTTCCTGCTTCTTCATCCTCAAACACCCAGAAAATGCACTGAACTCTCTAGACCCGATTTTCTCCACAAATTTGAATGAAATAAGCCAGGAATATCTCCACCACAATTTCCATCATTGTGTGTATGGGTCAATGGACTTCTCCTATAAATTCCACTGTGAAAAGTTTGGAGTTTCTTTTAAAATAAAACATCTAATTGATTCAAATTTAACTTTTATTGGCAGCCTATCAGTTAAAAAGAATACAAAGGTTACAGCTCAGCTATAGGGATGAAATCGGGTAAAGGTTTTAAAAATCACTCTCACTCAAAGAACATAAATATTCAAATCCCATCAAAAACACTTATAATTTTTAGAGTCATAGATGCTTTTGCAAACCCACTGCAAGCAGCTAGACAGGAGCCTATGATTTTTGCATACTTTGCTTTCAATTTCATCAGTGAACTGCAATGAATCTGGGACAGAGACTTTTGCTGAATCCTCATTTTGCAGGAACAAACACTTTTGGAGCTGCCATTCAGCAAGGTACCATAATTTCATTTAAAGGGACACAATTAATTTCGTTCCAGAAAACATAGAAAACTATAAAACATCAACATGCCCAACTACTCCTGCATCAAATCCAGGTTTTGAGAGTGAGACATCAAAACATGCCTGCCAGTCAAAAGGTTGCAAATGAGCACAGTGGAAGCTGACAATCCTATTTTCATTTTCTCATAGCACTGTCCTGACTTTGTGGTATCAGCCCCAGCAAATACCTGCCATCGTGAGACCTGCTGTGGCCCTGAGACAGTGCCAGTGAGCTCATTATTAAAAAACACTGTGAGCAATGCAGCTGTGTTTCGGTGCTAGCATGTCCCCAGCTCATTTTTTTGCTATAGTATCCAAAGCAATATTAAATATTCCACTAGAATAGAGCACTGCATGAGTTTAGCATTTTGTGGTGAAATCACACCCAGTGAGAATACATTTACTACAGTTTAGCCCTGCAGGGCAGAACAATCAGCAAATGGATTTTACAGCTAGGAGCTCCCTGCATCGAGAAAATCAGAAGCCTGGGTCTTTGTCATGCTTCAATGAAGTGAAGCACTGGGATATACAGTGAGCTCAGAAATCATCATAAGAGAGGCAAAAATGAGTATTGTGAGGAGTGAAAAAATAAGTAAATGGGCTTTCAGAGCCAAACCCCATTCAAAACAGACATGTTAATATATGTTTGTATTAATTTTTGACAAGTACTTTTGTCTTTGCAACTGAAAAAATGGTGTATGGCTTTCCTTTAATTAGGCTGGAGTGTTTTTTCAGGAAAAGGGTGTAACAAAAAAAAAATTTAATTGCATGTCTTGAAAGAGGTGATGATTCTGAATGTTAATTCCAAATTATTACACATTATAGTCTCTTAACCTTTCCCATCGCATTATTTCCCAAGATAGCAAATCTATAAAGTAACTGTGTAAGAATTGGGAGTGGATTATTTAAAGTTTTCCAGTTGTTTCACAATTTTCTGATAGGCTTAACAATCTAAGGATGGAAATATGATTTCAGACTGACAACATACACAGCCACCGTGACCACAGCACCTGACAGATCTGGTCATCTGAATTAATCTTTGGCCTGGAAATGTCAATATTTGACTCTTCTCTAGTTTTGCTTTTGGTCTCATGGGTCACATGGGGGATCACTTCAGAAGAATTACAATTGCAAAGTTGTTCTGACATCAGTTTAGCCTTTAATCACAGTAACTTAAGACTTAGATTTTGAAGCTGCACCTATTTTGAGCCAATTTGCTGAAAGCTTAGGACCCAGTGAACCAACTTTTCTGAAAATAATTGGGCTAAATAAGTATTGCTGTAAATATGGACAGGAACTGAGTTGAAAATAGATGTGAGATAAGTAGTCTTGAGCTGATCTAACATTCAGAGAGCAAGGAAGTAGAAGAGGAAATGAGCTGCACCTGTACAGTTTTTTGGCCCTTATTTTGTGTATGTGTTTTCCGTGCTTAGGGATACTGCTCACTTCAGAGCTTGACCCCACCTAAGATACTTATTTCATACACACATGCTAAGTGCAAAATCAGTTCTAGTCACACCATCCTTCTATTGTATTTGGTTTTGACCAACTCAGGCCAAATAAACAGCTCAAAATACTATTTTGAATCACCACTGAAGAGGCACAACATTGAGACTAAATTTCACTCCAATGAAAACTTTCAAAGTTCATACTGCTGGAGTTATCTTGAGGAGACACTGCATAGACCTATTTCCCATTTTATGAAATATCTAAAGATCAAAGGAGTCAATTTGAAATAAACTGAGATAAGGAACGACATACAAATAAACAAGTGTCTTATTATTTCTAAGGAAATAACAGTAGCAATGAACATAAACTAGAATGTACTTTTCCCCATAGGTCACAAGAGAGAAACCTTAGAGAAAGGTAATATTTCAGTAAAGCTACTTTAAATGTATTCTAGATTCTGTTTTGTCTATTACATTGTATAGAAAATACATTTGATTTTAGCTTTCCTTAATGAGATTATATTGACCAGGGGGTGAGGGAAGCAGTAAGAATTGCCCTTTTTCGTATGTGTGCATCTTGGTCCAGGTAAGGCATGTAACCTGTTTATTGTACATGACTACATGATTCATACTAAATGGAAATGGATTTAGTTGTGGTCTCTGCTCCTAAAGATAAGTTTCATTACACCAATACCAAGTCTGCAACACAACCTTCCCCAGAACTGGTGTCAAATAACAGGAAACAGAAAGCTGGAATGAGAAGTGAACTTTCCGCTATCTGGTATAGTCAAACTCCATGCAAACCTTTTTCCTCAGTCACATGGAACAACTTTTGTGTTGAGTAACAGGGCATGAGTTCACATGGGAATTGATCCCTGGAGTACAATCCCAAAGATCTCTGCTCCACACTTGTCATTTCTTCTTACAAAGTCTGCAGAAAGCAAACACCTTTACAAGGCAATGGTAGTTAAATTCCTTTACACCAAATGCGAAACCTTTCATCATATCAGTTGGAAATGGACTGCTCAACCTAAGACCAGGTTTGCTTTTATAGCTCTGGTGAAACTTTCATGGAATAGATTATGCTCATGCATTTTTTCAGGATTACCAAATCATCTATGCAAACTATTGCAAATTATCAGAAAAAAAGCCTTTTTACTGACATCCTGAAGACACTTTGGAAATACACATAATACAATAATAAAAGTGGCTACCATCCATTATGTAATTCCAGCTGAACACAATAAAATTCCAGAAATACATATTCACTGGTAGTACATTACAATGACAGGATTAAAACCAATTTCTTACACTATGTTCTTGCTATGCTACCTTTGCATATACCTGAGCTATTGTAGCTCAGCTGTTCAAATTTCTTTTTCTAAACTGATGTCTTAATTGTGGTGGCATTAAGCAATAACAATGTGAGATGTAAGTCTTCTCTGCATGTAAAAGTGCTAATAGTGGTAGGTTGTTTTCCCTGTTTTTTCAGCTCTGCAGTTTATAAAAGGAGGAAACACCTCTCACACCATCAAGGCAAATGAGGCATGCCACATGAGCTTTCCCCTGTCACAACTGGTTAGGTGAGCTGCAGCACTCCTCCCAGCAGCCAGGCACAAAGAGGCTTCTCAAAGCAGTGACCACTTCTTCAGACCTGGCTTTTAGGATTTACTTTGATGTGGGAAACTATCACTCAGCATGCCCTGAACAAATTAATTCACAACACTGACACTTCATGTGTATTAAAAAGGTAGATGCAATTATAATTTTTGGATAGGTCAGCATTGTTTCTCTAATGTATACCTTCTTTGCACAAGATCTAAAGATTATTTTTATTTTTTAATCTGTTTTTCTGGTGTCAATCCAAAATTGAGTTGCTTTTCTTCTAAGTACTGCACAATAGAACTGTTTGTAAAGTAAGTGTGTAACATGTAAGGTGTAATTTTTTAAAAAAGTTTTTTTTTTCCTGATTATATAACACCAGCAAAGCATATGCCATTCTACACAATAATAACAAGAAACAATTCTGAGAAAATCTACTTGCTATTTTTATATAATACATATAATCTTTGAAACATGTCATTAAGACATATGTTTGAACCTCTCAAGACTGTCTATTCTTTTGTCTTTCAGATTCCAAGTAAACCACAAATCTGTAATCTGCAAGCACTTGACAGAGGAAACTAGTTCCACTGAAAACTAAGCAAGTATTTGTTGCTTATGTGGAAGAAGGATGTTGAATACCTAAGTCTTGGTTATACCTCATCTAAAATATTTTGGTAGCCTAAGGGCTTGTAGCAATTCAAATAAACCAGCACCAGAAAAGATACTACCAATTCACACTGAGTGGAACAAATGCAGGATTGTGTTCATATCACATACAGGGGTTTCACAATAGGTTGTTTTCCACACAGCCTTTGACAAAATCCTACAAACTTTAAACTTAGAAGATCTATCACTCCTCAATAACATGCAAAAGTAAAAACCTAAATAATGAAGTTAATTTATCACTGGAGAAATACCTCAAATTTATCACTACTTGTCCTATCAGAGAGCTGTAGAACAGTCAGAGTGCTTGTCAAATATGTTCACCGGCCACATCAACACTGAGGGCTTTCAAAAGACTACAAAGATGAGTAACAGTCACAGCACAAAATTCAAAACTAGCAAGAAGTATTCACCTTGCATTCAGAGATCACTCACTGCTACCTAATGTATACAGGCCAAAAGAATAATCTATAAACATTAATAAATCCAGCCAAATGGATTGTGTGGTCTTTGCAACATTCTTGAATCAGTCCTTGACACAGATTATGGGAGAAGACCCAAAGTGTTCTGTGAATGGTTAAATTCTAAAGTTATTCTTAATCTGTTGGATTGAAACTAGAAGCTCTCAATTTTGTATTTTTGAAAAAAGTTCACAGAAGAAATATAAAAAAGAACAAAGCAGACAAATGACAAATGGTGAACTTATATTATACATATTCACACTTCTTTTCTATATTTTTAAAACACTTATCTTGTTCTTACCTAGTATATAAATAATTATCATCCAAGACAAGAAACAGGGATGTAGAGGAGCAAAGATCCAAGCTCAAAAGCCAAATCTCCGCTATTCTGCAAACTAAACTCTGTTCTTATGACAGTATTCTTCTACAAACCAGTGAAGTGTTCTTTTAACTTTTTATTTTTTTCATGTTACCTTTAAGAAAACAGCAAAGTGCCAGTATTTGGGATCCATTGGGCTTGCTAAAGCTGTTTACAGTCCACTTCATATTTTTACTGTTAGCAGTTCAGCAGTTCAGCTGATGTAAAAAAAACCAAACAAAACAAACTAAAAACTAAAGACAGAATGGGAAACTGAAAAAATTAAATTAACATAACCAAACCTTTACCTGTATATAGAACTATGACATATTGAGAGTTCAGTGATCAGTGAACACGAACTGGAGGTGTTATAATTTTCTGGCAGCCAGCTTATTGTTCTGTGTTTGTGCATAAAAATCAGTGCCCACAAGCTTTCTAAATATATGGAAGAGAAAATTAAACTCAAGCCTGATATTTAATTCCCAATGGTATTTAAGTGAAATGTATCACCCTGAAATCTGATTCATGCCCTTCTGATTTAAAGAACATTACTTTCAATATGTTAAAGCACACTAGTATAACTGATACAAGGTTTACCAGATGCAATAAAATTCTGCAATCATCATATCATCATTTTATGAAGCAGGAAGTAGTTTAGGGTATTCTGAAAGAGAAAAGATTACTTTAGCAAGCTGCATTCACTCCCTTGGCAAAATGCAAAAGTTTTTAAACCTACTTAAAATGTTGTCCTCTTACCCAATTTATCAATTAATAGTTTAAATTCTTAGTCTACTACTCTTTGACAGACTGCAGTTCAGTATTATTTTTTCTTAGTGTACTAGGTGGAGGTAATGTGAGTCTCTTTATTCAATTGCTTTATAACACCAAGTAAACTCTGAACAGCAACTACATCAGTGTCTTAATCTAATCACCTCCATCCAGACATGAATGGGAACAGACAAGCACACAAGTGCCTTTCAGGTGCAGAGCTTCATTTGGAGTTCTTCAGTGAAGAACCCTTGTAATTAAGTTTTTACCAGTTCATTATTGGAATAATTCATGGGGACCATCTGTCCAAACAACTCTGTAGCTAAGTAATGTGAGTATGGTCTTAGAGGAGTAAAACACTCCTCTGAGCATGGCAGCCCATCCACATTTTGACATCATTGATTTTTTCTTTTACATCACTGTCTAATTAGCAATAAATGCTGTGCTTGGATGCATCACACTCTTCTAGCATATGTTTAAAATACTACATGTATAAAAACTTCCCAGTTGTTTCCCCCCACACAAGAACTGCATTAAACATTTCACTTTCTGGTTTTGTTTAGTAAATGTAAGCCCATTAGAGGCTAAGTTTTTATTTATTTGTATTTATCTCTACTTCTTTAATAATCCCCCCAATCATTTATCAGCAGAAGTGAGTGTGCAAGTGTGGACCATCTCTAAGTAAACAAAGGCCCGAAAGCCTGTTAGAGCTCAGAAATTTCAGAAAAGTACAGAGATTTACTGTCAAGAAAATTAAAACAGGAGAAAAGTCCTTTTCTGCCATATATCAGGCTGATCAGTAAGAATCTCAATGAAATGAGTAGAAAATAAATCATAATGTCAGCACATATTACTGCAAATCCCTCATCATGTACAACAGCTCTAGAGTCCTATGTGCTGTCACAGAATAGAAACATGATTCTGCTCTTGAGTCCCTACAGGGTGATGCCTTCAGTTTAGTGCTGTCTCCTGTCTTTCCCTACAATTCTGCTATATGACTGCATTTTTCCTCTCAGTCAACTTACTTGGCAAATAATGTTCTGAAAAGCTGCTCTATATATATAATTTTATATTAATAAACATTAATTGCAGTATCCCAATATAGCATTGCTTATAATCTCTTCAAGTGTTTTCATAGTTACCTGATGAAAGAGCTGTAGACTTCATTCTTTTAACATTTAAAAAGTATCCAGTGCATGTCTCATAGAGACAGTAAATAATCAGTTGAGGCTGTTTATTTGTTTGTTTGGCTGTGAGAGAGAAACTACATATTTTCCTCACCATTCTGCCTGTAAACTGCAGATCAGAAGTCCATCATCAAAAAGAATATGCTTTGGCCCTTTCACTGAGATGTTCAACAAAGACATCAAGTAACTGAGCTGGTGACAGCATACTACAAAAGTAATACAAAGAACAAAAGGTAAAATAAATTCTAGCTGCCACCTTTCTGCTGATCTCTGCTGACCTGAATAGCTAATCTAGACAGATGACACTGCAGGTAGAAACCATTTAGCTTCATACCACAGATTTCTATATAAATCTACTTAACATGAAGTAAATCACTGAGGAATTTACTCTTTGTACAACAGCACTTCTTTTCCTTCTAGTTTAATTAGGCAAGGAAATTAAATACTGTGAAACGCAGACAATTACTCCCCTACAGTAGTGTAAAATAATGGCTTGAACACAGAACAGCTTAACCCCTTGGGTAATGGACAGCCAATCTCAATTACAAGTCAGGAGTTGGTTAGCATCTCAAAAAGCAGAAATAGCTCCCATATTTGCTGGACTACATCCTCCTGGTGATGTACATGTTATTCCAGCATCATTTGTCCACCCCCATCTCTGCTGCTGTCAACACCAAAGATGAGTGCCCAGCATGGTGCTGTACTGCTTAGCTAGAACAGAGATTTGAGCTGCTGCTGTCCATCATCTGTTCCCTCTCCACCTACAAACTCAAAAGCGAAGGAAACAAACTCCCTGCCAGCATTCATTTTCAGACTTCAGAGGAATGAAACCTGAAAATATCCAAAGCCACTATGGTGCTTCTTTCTGCCCTGCATTTTGTCTTCTGTATTTTCTGACTTCTGAGGATTTTCTTTCTGCCACAGCTGGGAGTTACCCAGTCCTCTATAGGACTCAGGAGGTGACAAAGGGAATAAATACACTATTTCATAAAACCCTGTGTGACAGATGCACTTAAAACCTTGACCAAGCCAGCAGCATTTTGGTAAAGGCCTGAGCTGTAGCCAGGCCAAGAACTCTTCTAGTTTCAATCTGTTCTCTGAAAACACATCAAGGAGCACAGTGACACTGTGACCATCAATACACAGGAGCTTGGAACACTGACCATGCATGTAACACAAGGATAGCAGGTAACTTTTCCAAGAATCATGTATCAAGGAGCACAGGAAGTTGTGGGTTACAAGGAGCCTCATGCAAGAGCAGTCTCAGTTTTCCCATTGCATGTAAGTCAAGGCAATGATTTTATCTCAAATGAGCCTTGCTTTAGCTCTCCCTGCTAGGCAGCCGTGGCTGAATAGTGATGATCTCCTCTTGAACTGGGTCCTCTCAAGTTTGGCCCTAGAGACAGAGACCTGTTATCTATGGCAGATTAGTAGTAAGTGACCAATATCACACATAACCTTGTAGTATAGTAACTTTCATTTGTGCCTGGAATCATATGTTCAAGGCACAAATGATTGTGCTGTGCAGTAAAAGTGAGCCTTGCCACTGAGCTGCACTCCTACAACATCACATTAAAACCACTTTTGCTAACACCTATGACTGTGGTGCTTTCAACAATTTAAATCACCCCTATGCAACACCTCAGTCCTCTCCTTCTACCTACAGGCCTTATGGGAAGCACCATTCTAGCACAGGTATCTCTGTAAGACACAAATGAAATTGGAGGAAGTACATTGCCTTAATGCTGGGGGCCATACTGGCTCCAGAACTGAAAGGTCAGCACAGCAGCATTTAGTACAAGATGAATAAACAATGCAAGGTACTTATATAATGAACTCTATCTCTTCTGAACTTCAAATATTAACTCAGGTTGTACAGTCCTACCAAAAAAAAAAAAAAACAACCCTCCACAACATAACCACTAAGTTACTGTCTTACATGAACATTTGCTGTGATTTATATCCACTGGGTGAGGTCTCCTCTGCATTAGGGGTACATTGCACATGTTTCTCAGAAAATCACATCATCTGTAAACTGGAAGATTGCCTGCATACTCCTAAAGATCCTCAATGCATCATCCAAACTGGGAAGCCCACAAGTCCATGGCCAGAGGACACATATGTAAACCTCTGCCTTAGTGTTTCCACTGAGGTTCAGGAGAACCATGCTGCAGCCTAATGGATGTGTGGCTTTGACACACTATCTGATTCCAAACACTGGAGAGTATCTAACTTCTCATCCCCATACTCCTGAGCCTAATGACATCAAAGCAAGATTTTTTTCAAGAAACAGATTCTCTAGTCTTATCTTTTGGTATCCTTGTAATGAGAGGAAGCAAAGTGGAGCACAGCTTGTCTCTCTCCAGCTCTGTGCATGGCTGCTTACAATACTGTAACCAACACAGAGCAAACATGACACAAGCCGACCCACTCAGCCACATATATGGAATATTTGTGATAAAACCCAAGATATATCTCCATGAGCAAGTCCAGTTTAATGACATGAGACACAAATAAAGAGCATAAGATTCTAGCTGCACCCCAGTACTCTTATATATGCACTAGAATTATGGAAGTTTTCTTTTCAAACTGCAGCTTCTGCAGAGGTTAGAGGAAATTGTTTCATTATTCAGATAAATTCTGACCCAGGTCAGGAACTTCCTCATCTCCAAATGAGAAATAACTCCAGCTAATGTTGAAAGATTCTGCGAAATCCTTTTACTTCTAAAAATTACAGAAATGTGAAAATTATTTTTCTTTACTAAAATAAGAAAAAGAAGAATGCAGAAAATGGCAATCTTTCAGCCTGTCTGATGGAATGAAAAGAACTGTATTAGTAATTAGTTCCACAATTATGATCAAATTAATCAATACTTGAGTCACAAAAAGCACAATTCTTTTTAATAAGTGATAACAAAATAAAAATGAAAATAATTACAAATGGCTTGAACAAAGTTCTGTGAAATCAGCACTAAGGCTAAAAGGCAAAATTACAACATTTTCTGGCCAGAAAAGTTTTAAAATTAATTTTCTCCTATTTTCCTATTATTTAAAAAATATAGGTATGGGGGAGACAATCCCTTGTTGATTAAAAAAAATAAAATCTCTTCTGCCATTTATCAAATCAAATTAAATCTATGCTCTAAAATATAGTTCAGCCATGAATACTGAGCTGCTGTCATACACATCTCTCAAACAAGCATGCTTGGGACATTCTGACAAAACCACTTACCACATACATAAGCCATCTGAACATATCTGGACCGGTTCAGACTGTGCTGCTAAGATCACCACTATTGTAAAATCTGGAAACAACTGCTTAGAAAACATCAAGTCCTGTGAAATCAGATTCATGCCCAGCAGTATTTTGACAGTCAGCAACAAATATTTTTAGCAGAAACTATCTTCAATATCACAGCTAATACTGCATTTTAAGAGTGTATAAGTACACAGAGAATCTTCAATAAAGAACCAGGCTCTAATCAGTAAGAGTATTTGAAAAAATGCCAAGTAACTTAAAAATTAGAACACCCTCATGTTCTCTGAGAGCTCTTCTATTCCTTACAAGTTCACCATCATCTTTGCATTGGCTTTACTGAAGTCCTGCATAGTTTTTCCTCACAGCTTAAGACAAATAATTAAAGAGAAAAAAAGCCCCAATGAACAAATATGCAACACCTAGGAGTGAAGTTGCTCTACTAGTAATTATTTAAGTATCCAGAGAAAGGAATTTTGTTAAATATTGTTAAACAGCAGAGAAAGATAACAGGGCCTTATAGAGAAGGCACTCCTTACCAGCCTGTTTGCCTTGGTTGTAATCTCTTATATAGGTGTAAATGAGAATCACTACTAAAATCTGCCATGGAAGTGCCATAACAAATAATGCTGGTAACTCCATAATGGGATATTTCATTTTCTGAAAGCCTTACTCTGCTAGCTATTTCTGGTAATTCAGCATTTTCTGCAATACTCAAGAGAAAAGAAAAAATTAAAAAGAAGAAAATACAAAGCACTTCATAAAGAACCACAGTAAATTTTTTTCTTCCTAAAACCTGTTATTTTGTTTTCAGAAATACATCTGCAGCAGGTTTGTATATCTAACATCTCAGCTTCCTTAGAAAGTATCTTATAAAGAGGAAGTTCTCTGCTAATACATAGGCCTTTCTGGAAAAGCATAAATGAATGCAACTGAGAAATTGTTGAAATTTGCTAATGGTAGGCAGATCTCCTGCACACATTAGGCTAAAGACAAACTCCAGGAGTAAGGGAAACTAAATTAAAAGAAATATCCAAGGGATTAAGTTGGTGAATAATAAAGCATTAGGACAATACATTATCACCATCACTAATGTTAGAGCACATTACCAATGATTGGCCATAAAATGGTGTTATATTAGTTAAAATTATTGTGGGTTCAGAACTAAAACCCACTAAACTAAACTAACTAAAACTAATTCTTACTGTAGGCTAAAACCCAATAATTTAAATTTAAATTCACATCTGTCAATCTCCTTTTTCTCTCAGCCTCCTCAATTCTGAACCATTAAATGATGTAGCTATTTCCCCAAGCAACTGAATCAGTGACAACTGGTATGCATTCTTCTTATCATAAGATTCTGAAGTATCGCCTCTGTGATTTAGTTCCATTTCTAGTGCCGAGTCTTAACAGTCTCACAAGAAGAGTATGACTCATCTCTGTTCGTGAAATGAGTAACCCAGAAAAAAGTGGGGAATCCCAACCCACAAATATGGATTAGCAAACATCAGATTGGCAAATTCAGATACATACCCATCTCTAGACTGGATTAAAAATTACACATACTAGTATGCAAAAATGGAGCCATGAGAAACCTTCTGCACAAGCCCCAACAGCTCTGATACTAACAAATTCCACTATATTACTCTGAAATCCTCAGTAAATGTGTATTAGTCTAAGTTTCCAAACTGCTGCAGTATAAAAAAATCACAAATTCAGTTATGTAATTTATCAGCATCAAAAGAGGGTGGTAAAATTTCTCCTGGCCTACCTGCAGGCAGTCTTAAATTTCTCTCAATGTTTGAATGCTGGCCTTTTACTGTGACCCCAGACAAGAAGGATTTTCTGAGTGTACATTACAAAAGAAGGGAATGTGGTCTGAATAGGTGTGCCCAGATCTATAGTAAACCATTCCTCCCCTCACAGTGAAGCAGGAAAAGGACAGGGAGACTCCTCTCTCTCCATTGTTCCATTGGTAGGAGACATGGCAGATCCACAATATCAGAAATAAAAACCATAATACTCCTCAAAGTCAAACCCCCTTCCTTATGCTGCAGTTTCACCAGAGAGAGGGATTTGTAACTGCAACAGTTACAAATCTTAAGCTCCTGCTGCAAGAACCCCTGCCAAACTTAATTTGTCTGTTTAGTATGAAATGTATACACGACACCATAACAGTTACTGAAACAGCTGTGACTGAACCATCAGCTACAGTAAACACCACTTAGAAAGCCCCAATCAAAACATCTTGATAATACTGCAAGATTTGGGAACTGCAAACACAGAAATAGACTTGCACAATCTGCTGCTCCCTGGATCCTTCAAAATCATCCAGAGAAGGAAGAGCGGTGAGGAAAAGCAGAAAAAGTGTCAGGGAAAGAAATTCCTTTCCTTTGAAATTCTTACTTTTCCCCTCATAAACAACACAGCTGTGGAATGGAGATTGGACAGTGATAACCTCTCCTCAAGCTCCTCTCATGTAGTCTGACTTCTCAACAGCTCCAGCCTGCTCACTGCATACTTGACAACACACCAGCCACTTCCTTCAGAAGAACAGCCTACAGTTTCTTATGAAAACAAGAGGCGAGGCAACATGTGCAAATCAATTTTGGACATGACTCAGAAGCCAAAAAAAGCACAAACCTTTTGCTACTGACTACGATTTATTGCTCACGGAAGTACAAAAACCAAGGAGGAGCCCTGTCATGCTGTTTCCACCAGATGCAAAATATAGGTTCCAGGACTAATTTTGTTCAGAAGTACTTCCTTCTAATATTTTGTATATAGATTGCAACTGTTTTTCACCATCTAGATCTAGCTATTCTTTGTTTCTGGAAGAAGATATAGCAAACTATAGAATATATAACAAATAATCTACTTGCAAGTGAATAGATAACACAGCTCAGTTGTCACTGAACTTACTCTGTTCCTGTAATAAAGTGGCGAATTTTGTGACTGTACACTTAACATAATTAATCTAAAAAATGTTTACAAACTACCACTATAATACACAGTGGAATTCATAGAATGGGAATTCTGTAGGTCCTTAAACCACTTACATGTCCACAGATTTTGTGGCAGGGAAAAAGCACAAAGAGAAACTGTACCAGGCAAAACACACCAAAACAAATGCAAAAGTCTATCTAGACTTCATAAGTTTCAACATAATTTTTACTTCTGCAAAAACCAGTTTTTACTTCCTCAGTCCTTCACACCTAGAAGTTTGAAACTTTTCGTTTATCTGAGCCCACCTCCACAGGTATCCTTTTTGAATATATTTGATCTGCAGACAGAGGCTTACATGAGTAAATTTTGCTATACTCATCTCAAGCTGTCCATCTCCAATCTACTAGATTTACAGCAAAACTAAAATCTGGAAGCACCTAAAAAATACTGGTTGTCAAATAATGTCTTCCTGTCTGCCAGCTTTTAACACTGCAGATTTATCTATAGTGCATAAAATTAATTTTCTGTGTTGTCATGTAAGTGCTCAAGGTTTTTTGAAGGATGTGTACAGGGTACACACATAACAGACACAGGAACAACTTGCACTGCTACCTTCAACACACCAGAGAAAATTTCTTGAGGATATTATGTTCATTTAGCTAAGTGAGGATATGAAGATACAGAAGTTTAATCACAAGACCTGTATGTGGAACAGCTGCTGTTTACCTAGAGAATAATGTATTTCACTCAGAAGATCAGTATGATCAAAAAAGCGTGTCTTATAAGAAACAAGAATTTTTGGTAAGAAGGCTATTTCCCCCATGAACTCAAAAGAGAGAAAGACTTGAATTTTAATTTTGAATTTACCAGTCATGTCTCCTTTGCTGTGAAGCTGGTTAATCTTCCCAGTAATTTTCTTGAAAAACACATTGATTCTCTTGGAGAATGTGTTCAGTTGCAAAATTTTTGACAACACCCACACTAGCATACAAAACCAGAACAAAATACTCCTATCATTTCTTTGTCCATCGCTATTAACCACAGAACCCCTCCCCTTTATTTTTTTCTCTCCCCTTTTCTAGGATAGCTGCATTGTTTTCCCAGAGCATTGTCTGCTTTCCTCTCCACAGCCAGACACAGCATGTGTCACACAAACAGATTCCTTCTCTTCAGAAATAATGCTCTAATTTGCATTATTTTCCAATTAGGTAACCGCCTAGGTCAAGTGCCTTGTGTTCAATAAACTATCAGGTCTCTGTGATCTGAACATCAAATCCCTGGCTGCCTTGATATTCCTCCAAGTGTGGCAAACAGACAGATATATCATTTTTGGAGCAGATCACTGCAGATTGCTATCACAGAAAACATCAGGTGAAGTGAAGCTATGCTCCTACTTCTGCTCTAGCCATTCCTTCTTTTCTTCTTTTTTGTGTGCTGATAAGCAGTACAAGCAAAATCAGACAGGGTAACCCAAATAATTTCAAAAGGGCAGATTTTCTGCCTTTTTTCCAGGCCTAGAAGCTCTTTCAGGGGGTACCTTCCAAGGGTATTATCATTTAGACGTAATGTGAATGCCACTAGGGCATGAAGAGGAGTTAAAAAAGGGAACAGAGAGAAAAGTCAGGACCCATACCTCAAACTAAAAGAGACTCTTTTGATGTGAAGGTATAAAACATGTCTATGTAGAATAAGAATGTGTAAGGCTGAACAACAGCTGTCATGTTCCAATTCCACCAGTCAGCACTAAGTCAGAGAAAATTAACAGTAGACTAAAATAGCTTTACATCTTATTAACATATCCACATATCATATGTAATTAATACAACAGCATCTTATACAAACACTGATATTTAATTAACATACATAATGTAGGTAGCAATAACCAAAAAACTCACATACATAAAAAATCTATGCATACATAAAACAAAAATTCCAGACTTATACTTCCTTTATTTTTCTCAAATCCTAGAAAACACCCTAACACCCTCCCATTACTTCTGTGCAGAAAATAAAATCTAAAATCCCCAAAGGTGTTCATCCTTTCCTTAATAAGTGTTGCACTACCCTGATTAAGAGAGAAATGAACATAATTTTGACTGAGACAACAAGTGACAAAGAGGAAGTGACAGTGAAAGCACCTGAACTATTGAAGTTTATTGGGGGCTTGGAACTATGGAACAAAGTCATAGCAAGATGCAGTAGTTGTGAATAAATTGATCAACTGAATAGATATTTAGAATAACCAAAACAATGGTCTACAATGAAAATAGCAATGAGGTCTAACAAAAAAATTACTCACAGGCAAACTGTAGCACTGCCACTTGTCAAAATTATAAAGAATTGGGCAGGTGCTCACAAATACATCACTATTCCATTAACAGTCAAAGTATCAGAAGTCTTGGTGCGGGGAAGATAAAACAAAATGATCAATTAGCAACCTAAAGTTTACATAAATAACTTCTGTGAAATAGAATTGATTGACAGATTAGAAATCAGATTAGATTCTACAATGATTCCTCCTCCTCCCATGGGTCCTGGCACAGCCCATGGATTAGTGTCACATCTACATTTTGCCCTCTCCTCAGAACTGTCCTATCCTTTGCAAATAATCTTAGGACTCTGACCTAATAATTCCTTTGCTTTAATTAATTTATTTATTTTTCATATGAAAAAGCCCTTTTCATATAAAAGGGTTTTTTCTGAAAAAAGTTTTTTTCTGAAGAAGGACTGAAGAACTTTTCTGAAGGAGATTTTTTTCCATTCCAAAGTCGTAGTGGCATTGATTGAACCTGTGATGGTTCAGAGGTCTAATACTCCATTTGCTGAATCGTCTCAAATAATAGGACTGCCAGAGTCTGAATAAGTCTGTCAGAGTGCAAAGCATAGTCTAAGACTAAGCTGAAACAGAGGATGGTTTAAAGATGTCTGACACATGAACAATTTTTTCATCCACCTCCAGGGTATGAAGTTAAAGTAATTGTAAAAAGACAGAAAAAGGGGACTGGCAAAATATAAAACATGTCTTCATGAGTCACTCTGAGGAAAATTTAGCTTTTTCACATAATCGGGTTCTCAACAAAATATTATGTTACCCAGAATTATATATATTAAAGGATTCTCCAAGATCATAAAGACTTTTCCTGGACAACATTTAGGCCTCTTCCATCTCAAATGAACCAACCTCACTCAGCCATAATGTCTGATCATCATGTACAGACTGAAAAAGTAAAAGAGGATCCACCATCACAAAAGAGACAGGGAATTTTGTGTTCCTGCAAACGCTATTCAAAATCGGCACATCAATATTATTTTGACTGTTGTTGGTATTGGGATTTTTTGGGTAGAATAAAGTTCTTATGGATGATGTTAAAATAAAACATCCTAGTGTTAATGGGGAAAACCTACAATGAAACTGCATCTCACTCCTCATCCACACCATATCAAAAAATGTGATTATAATGAGAAATGGATAAAAAAGTCCAAATAGAATATGACATTTTATTGAGGCAGTTATGTTAGATCCTCATGGCTCTGCCCTGTTTCAGAGAATAGCTAAGATGGAAGTAACAGCGAGGCAGATCCAGACTTGGAGGCTTGCAAATACGCAGGAAGGCACTGCTCTGACATTCCTTCCTCTCAGGAGCTACAGACAGCAAAATTATGGAATATCACATGTTAAGTTTGTGATTGAAATAATTCTTCTTCTTCTGTGCTCAGACATAATACATAATCTGAATGGGTGAGGGGCAACAATCTTGTTGGGATTTCTGAGCTTAGATTTCCAGTCATTTCTGCAGACCATTGAAAGTGGCAGGAATGGAGAGTGTCTAATCTCTCTAATTTGTATATATACCAAATAAACTTCTAACTTTAATCTTAAAAAAATTAGTATATTCTGAGCACAAAATGCTTAAAAAAGACAGGAGCTGGGATAAAAATTTCGTATACAGTTCAGCAATTAAGTGTTGATCTACAGGATGACAAATACAGGCAGATTTTTGTAATGTGAGATAATTCCAGTTTTAATTCATAATATCACATTTTAATGCATAAAGCTTCATGTATCTGAGCTCTAGGAAAGATCACCATGTACTTTTACATATAAGCTACACTGATATGTGAATATTACATCTAAAGCAACACTCAAAGGATAAAATGAAGAACATCTTTAGAATTACAAAGTGCTAAAAACAGAATTGTAAATTTCATGAGCCAAAGACTAGAATAACTTAAATCACACTATTGGCACCAATTTAGATATAGGGAGGTTCATATATATTTCCTCTCAATGCTGAGATCAAAAATTGAAGACATCAATAACCATGGAAATATTTACTCACTCAAGGGGCTATTCCAAACAACATTTCTATCCTCTATACTGTCATGTTTTGAGCTTGGTGTAGTACCAATAGAATCAATAACATTGATATGACCATTACAACAATCTGTGTGCCAATCTAATACAATACTTCCTGCATTCAGAAAAATCTGTGGATTAATCTACAGTTACTATCTAAATAATCAGTATTCAATTAACATTTCAATGTTGACTGAATTGTAATGAACACAATGCAGTTCCAATGTACTGTATATGCAAACTTGCTTCTTTGTTTTTTATTTACTGAAAACCTAGTAGGAAATATCATCTTTCTCTCTGCATTACACAGGTGCATTTAATATGCACAAAAGAAAAAATTTAAAAATAAAACCTCCAGTATTTAATTAATAATCCAGAAAAAATTATATGAACAATTCTTACTATTATGACTGCTTTCAAAATTCTGAAATTATGTGTTCTGGATTTTCCAGAAGAAGAGTTTTTTCTTGTTCTGTATGTGCATGATTAACTCAGTCTTGCACCTGGGTCTGTGTTGTTTAACTGTTATGAAGAGAAGAAAGGATGCTATAATATTCACTAGCTTTTACAATTAAAAGTTCACTGATTGTGTTGTCAGTGATGACAAGTGTCCCTGGGGACACAGTGGCCAGAATTGACTGCAGATCTATATACCTGTACTACATTTTCTTACCTTTAAACCTTTTTTTTTTTCTTGCAACACAAGACCTTAATTAATTTGGAAAGCACCTTGCAGTCATATAAAGTCTCCATGGAAACTTTTGTTCAATCCTTTGACCCATTTATGTAAGACAGCACAGGCTATCAACTGGCAGCAATTTTAAAAAATACATCCAATTAAAAAGGATCTTTGAAGGTCTGATTGAATGATCCAATTAGGAGTCAAACCTGCTCTATTACTTCCATGGTGGCACAGATCCTCACGTCTGTTTTCCTCAGTAGCCCAATCTATGCAATCTATGAACAGTTACATTGGCTTTTTCCCCACAAAAGGAGACATCTTTATGTCAACTGCTCAGGTGCTTTTGAGTTTGGTAGGGTGTGCAAACTCAGGAAACACTTTTAAGTTCTCCTCAAACAGAAGAAATAATTATTATTATTAAACACCCTATAGTTCTGGCAATGAAATACTAAATAATTTATTGTAAAACATATGGGGACAGGAAAAATCAAAGGCAAAATCAAGAGTGTGCCTTCTGTGTAGGGTCCTCAGACAGAATTATAAATTGAGACCTTGGAGGGCTGTGTTAAATGGAACTAACACTATGCAGGGCAGAAATGGATTTTCTTAGGTAGTTTCCATATAATGGGCTTGGTAGGTTTGAGAAATGCCTTTCCCTAATGGTCATCCTATTGATGTAGAGCCCAAAGACAATTTTTCTAATTAAGCAATAAATTACAGCTGTAGCAAAGCCTGGTAACTCACTATTAGTTCTGTGCAGAGCACTGAAACTTCAGATTGCTAAGGACTCAGTAAGCCTCTTACCTAACTTTACTCATTAATTCTTGCTTCTCTACCTACTCTTTCTTAGGGCTCTGAGATCAAAACACTCCCCTTAGACCTCACAATGTCACTCAAAATGTAGGTGGTTTTGGCTCAGTTATAATTACCACAACAATTTTAACAGCTCCTTACCTCTCCTATTCTTCCTTCATTTTCCCCATGAAATTGAAAGAGCTTTATTACTTTTTTTTCCTCTGTGGTGGTCTTTTTTTTATTTGTATTTTTTTAAATTTTGTTTTTTCCCTTCTGAGGGGCTGGAGAAAGGCACTGCTGATATGAGCACATCTTTCTTTGTGCTCAACAACTTGTAAGATATTACAATGTTTGATGCCTCTCAGATCACTGGGAGGCAGCCAAGGGCATATTCCACATAATCAGGCTGGCAGCACACACTATGTAAACCTGCTTCATATGAGAGCCACACATATACCTTCAAATTGCTGCAACTGACAGAGGCAAGACCAAAAACTTGCTTCTAGGGTTTCCATTGAAATGCCTCAGCAATCCTTCCTTCTGCAGTAAACTGGCTAGCAGACAATTTTATAAAACTTCATTTTTTTTTCCTTTGCATTGTAAGGGCTGCTGAGATACCTGTATTTAAGGAAGAAGACCTTCACACCTAATAACGCAGTGATATCATCAGTGCAGGAAGGTTAATTGAAAGGTGAAAGGAACATCTGTTAAAATATAAAACTGTGGGGTTTTTCTCCTTGGGAAAATTTCTTGCTTAACTTCATGCAACTGGTTTATAACTTGGGTAGAGGAGTCATGCCCTCATGATGAAAACACACTACATAGTGACTAAAAGTTCTCAACATCAACAAAAATCTCTAGCCTTTTACAAGCTTTCTCTGCTTCTAGCTTCAGCAATTTCTAAACAACATGAGTAGAAAAATGACACCTTGTACACAACAGTATTTCATGTCCAATTTGGTCACTTTCTATGACACAGATTTGGCAGAAGCAGCTCATTTTCTAACACATCCTCAAGCTAGTGTAGAGTCTTTATCTACTTCACCTTATTCACATCCTCACGTGCTTGTAGACGTAGAGGCCAGATTTGACACAGGCATGCCATTGATTTCTACAATAACATAACACAGTCACTTATTTTCTCTCTTTCCTATAAAGTATTGCATTGGCATTTTTCATTAACATATTAGCCAAATGTTTTAGATGTTCAAACAAATTCAGAGCTTAATAATCCAGGTAAATTATATGAATGGTTCTTTTCAGCCTACAGAGTACTTCTGAAAAATGGGACACTCCCCATCCCAGCTTCCCAAATTGTCCCCCTAGCCATTTATATCTGCTGATCTCACACTAACAGTCAGAAAAACCTGTGAAAATCCGTATTTTAGCTTTTACAATCCTAAATACATTTAAGAACTGAAGTATCATAATGGAATCCTTTTGCATTTTATCTACTTCTAATTCACAAGCATTTTGTATGAAAGTCCATTAGTATTCAAGTTTCCATTAAAAATTGTAAAAGCTTTTACTTATAGTGAATTGCAAATAACTGACTTCCACTGTGCTGCTATAGTTACAGAATATCAAAAGATGAGACAAAATACCAGACAATTCTTTGAAAAAAAAATATTCTCATTCATTCCAAATTATACACAAAATTCAATAGGCAACTTATATAAAAGTAAGGTTTCCAAATCTCCAGTTCCACTTATCATTCTTTTTGCAAGAAGGTTGCACCCAATTGCTTAGTTATTGACAGGAGATGCAATCACAGTTAAGGTGCAAGGTTCTAGCCTGAGTAAAAGTCAATACAGAAACTTAAAAAATGTTTGTAATAGTGAAATGGCTGGTTTTTCAAAATGAAAAATCTACCCTTTCCTCCTTGAAGCCAAAATTCTCTGTGCTCAGTCTGTACCTTATCTCTTCACTAAAGTATAAACTGCCTGACCTCAAAAGGCAGTATATGCTATCAAGGTTTTATTACAGGAAGCACATACCTCTGAAAACATAAGAAAAAGAAAAGAGGGAAATCTTGTCACCCAGTAAAACAAATTCCCCCAAACAAATTTTAAATATAAAACACCAAGGCTGGATAATAGCTAGCTTCTCTTGAAGAATTTGATTTGTGAATATCCACTCACTAAAGAGTATCAAAGAATACAATCAGTCACTTACTCATTCCAGCTAGGTAATTTCCAGGGTATGCAATTGACATAATGTGGCAAGAATTAAATCCAGCAGGCTTCATCAAGGACTCACCAGTGGATTAGAAGGAATTTCAGAAACCAGACTAATCCCCCCCTCTGTCACACAGACTACCAGATATTTGAAAGCAATGAGCTATGGTCCTGTGCAATATGGCAATAGCACTTAAAGTAATTAAAGAAATATTGACAGCAATCAAATTCATTTAAGATTCTTCATCTTTCTACATGTGATCCTTCCCTAGCAGAAAATTAATAGCTGAGGAATATGTTGCAAATAGATGTAAAAATCTGTTTTTTGGTGAAGAGCTCTGCCACATTACATAGCCTTTTACAGAAACACAAAGCTAAAAATTAATGGAAGAATAATACTTCTGTGTTCAGAAAGCACTGATTTCTAAAGAGCTTCTAGAAGTCCCTAGCAAATTATGGAAATCCTTGATGAAGGGACTCCTGCAGTCTAAAGATTTCCTGTCAATTGGAAATAGTAGCTACAAAGCCAAATAAGATTGTTTTCACATAAAACAATGAGATGAAAAGTACCCTCAATTTCCACAACACCCTGTTTTTGTAGACTGTTTTCTATTTCATCAAGCTGAAGATATTTCAAGAGATTCTGTATTCTGGTTCAACCATGCACTTCAAAGAGACGAAAGGGGAGAGGTGTACAATGATGAATTACTTCTCAAACTACATTTCTGCCCATCCTTTAAGTTTGCTATGATTTATAAAAACACGGCTTGGCATTTCAGGAAGAAAAATGTCTATCCTCCCTCCTCTGCTATCTAAAACATATATCTTCCATAAAACAGCCTTTGAGTGAAAATTATGACCAGCTGTAAGATTGTGCTTCTCTCTGCTACCGAGGGAACTTCTAACAGCAGTGAACTCAGTAACTGAGGGTCTAGACTTTGCAGGATGTAGCTCAGCAGAGGTAGAATTGCTGCAACTCTCCTTTCTGGAAGGAAAACAAGCTTCTTCTGAAAAAGACATGCAGGGCAATCTCAATCTACACTGTTCTAAAGGAGTTTCCACGAATATGTACAGACTTAAAAACCTATTATATTTTCAATAGCTGCCTAAGGGATGCCTCAATCAGGCAGATGGGAAATGAAGTTAAACAAGAAATCCAGACAGAGTTTTGCTAGTGGAGAGGAAGAAAATTCTTCTATCAGTCTCCTGTTCTGCTGCAGATTGTTACCAACCTGGCGACAGGGCAGGTTAAAAAAGTCCAACTGACCTGCCTTTTCTGCCTTAGACTTCTGGCAACCAATTCTGAAATGTCAGAAAGTATTTGAAAAATAAAAATTAATTTGTGCTGTCTCAAATGTGTGGTGACAACACAGAGTGACCTTTCAATTTTTATACTTAAATAACATTTATGCCATCCCTAGGAGTCTGTTTTAAAGGCTGAAGCCAGCAATCAGAAAGCATTTGCATTAACCAACCAATAAAACACTTTCTGAATTGTGGGGTTTTTTTGTGATGCATACCACAGTGGTACACAGTAATCTTCCTGGCTATGACACATTCAGCTACACAGCCCGTATTAAAAGAAAGGAGAAATTAGAAACCCAAAATGCTGGAACAAAGAATTGAGCCCATGCCAAAGCACAAACACCTAAAATGGCTACCAGTGTGACCTCCAATTTTAAATGGCCAGGTCAAAAATTGAACATACTCCCCCTCCTTACTCACCTAGATGAGAGGCAATTTCTATCTATTATTTTACAAGTCTTCCTTTGTGTGCTGGATAAGAACATAATTTCAGCGATTTCTTTATAATCTGGAGGTAGAATTTTTACACAGACTTAGAAAGCCACAGCTGGTGGCAAGAACAAGCTCATGTCAAAGCAGCTTTCAGAGACCGAGCATATGCAGAAGGCAAACATCTGAAATAGAGCCCTGATATGCCAGAGAACTACTGTCACTTCACAGGGTACTACCTGTCACAGGTACTGGAACAGCTGACTGCAGATATGTTTTGACCTGTGGCTAATGACAAGCATTTGCTACTGGCATTTAAGCCACCAGCTGGATGAACCTAGCCCCAAAGGCTCAAATACAAGGACTCCTGCCAGCATGCCTGCTGAATGTCTCTTATTAGTTTTAAATTGACACACTTGATTCAAGCCATTCAGCCTATAAGCAATTGTGGAAAACATTCAAATACTTGAAGGTACAGAAAAAAAATCAAAATCCTAACAATTCAGGATGTTATTGCAGAATGTTAAGTGTGTACCTCTTTTATACTACAGAAGAGGAAACTACTTTATCTGAACTATAATGAAACATGCAGAAATTAGAAATGAATGCCCATTGTGCTCAAATGCAAAAAATTACAATTTGCTTAATAAACTGTTGGCACATTAGAAACTGAATTTCATTACAATCCTCACTGAAGACTCTTTCAGGCAGTTTCCCCAATTTAGTACCTTTAATACAAATCATTCAAGTGTTGTAGTGTTCCCTCACCAGAGCAGGCATTTTCAAGGAGCATCTGAAATGCAGAAATTCTGACAGAGAAGGCAGACACTATCACAGTGGAAGCAGAGCTATATACAGGATCTTAATGGGTGTGAGTTTTTAGCATTTAATGACCCTGCACTGCACTTCACACTAGTACAAAAAGCGGAAAAATCTCTTCTGTCTGCAGTCATCCAGCTGAGGTGCATGCCTCGTGATGTGGGATCCTTCCCTTGTGCTTTGCTTTGACATATCAAGAAATCAGCACCCAGCACAGCCAGATGTGTCCAGATGGCACTCCAAATGTGTCTTGTGTGGCTGTAACACTCCCCACATTGACACTGTCAGTGTCCAGCTGCAGGAAGGGTTTTCCCTTCAAACAGGACAGGGCAGTTATGCCATTCAGATGACCCCATGTGAAAGCCAGCCAGCACCCATGGCTCACCTTTGCCAACAGAGCCCTGAGCACCTTTCCATTAAGCCTGCTGCACAGGGAAACTGGAGGGCCTTAGCAACAAAGCAGCAGCAAATAAAAGCCCTGAGCACTGATCTGCTTAGCAGACAACAAAAAGGGCTGTACAGTCCTGCACAGCCTGCTGGGCTTGAAGGTCGAAAGAATAGCCGAGTTGTTGCCCCTTCATCTTTTGATGCTCTCTCTCTCTAATTATCTCAGGGAATTCTTACTCCCCTAAGAATTCTCCAGCTCAAAATCACAATTCTGAGTTTATTTGGTTTTTCTCCAGCAAATGAAAGACACTTTGCAGGATTTTGGAAAAATCAAATGTATGTTTTAATGCATTCATTTTTCTGGAACCCTACTGCTCTTTAAGATTGAAGCAATGATTTACTATGTGTATTCTGAGGCTATTCCTTAAAGGAACAACCAAATGCAAGTAACACTTTTAAAACAGTGTTGCCAAATGCAAAAGTACTTCTTTCTTAATAATAAGTAATATCAACACTACAGCTGTAATGGGAAGTTCCAGGAACATGGTTAAACTAAATTCTTCTTGGCTCAGAGCCATGCAAATATTTCTTTTCCACATTCCCATCAATTACAGAGGTACAGTAAGTGTTTTTTTGCTTAAGTGCACTATTAGAGGGGACAAAAATAAGTCATTTTTCTTCCAGTGGTTGGAGCTAACATTTCTATAGTATCATATTACACATTTGGCAGACTCGAAGCATGCTTAGATTTTTACTTGTGCTGCATTAGTAAGCGACGCCATTTGAATCAACCGAAAACAGGTAGGACAACTGCATGTCCCACCCAGACTACACACATTTACAGTGTCCAGAGAGTAGTTTTTACTTCAATACTGGTATAAGTAATCATGCTTGGGAAAGCAGAGAACAATTATTAACTATTTATGTGCAAACAATAGCAGGCAGGTTTCCAAAAAAAGTTTTTCATCCATGTTTCGGTCCTTCAGCTCAAATACTCATCTTGGAAAATAAATCAAGGTATTTCACCAAGAGTTAAATATCACCTTTTTCACAGTACTCAGAACCTGCTCTTACCAATCCTTTAAATACAACTTCACTGGGAGTATCTGACTATGGCTGACAAAGACAGCACCTAGCCAGGTACACAGGTAGGGAGGTTAGGGAATACAGTTCCATTCTCTTCAAGCCAAACTGATAAACTCTAAGAACTGAAAAGCCTGACCTTATAACAGGTTTCTGACCAGTGAAAGGGTGACTGTGGGGCAGCTAAGGCAGTTAGAAATTGTTAATGTGAAATTACTAACATGGTGATCCAGGAAGACAGCTTTATGCTGGATGGTAGAGAGGACCATATTATCTTGAGTTAAATTTTATTTCAATTGTAGTATCAAAATCTGTAGAATTATCATATCTGTACATATCACAGTAGGAAACAAAAATAGTTGAAATAGGTTAAAGCTATCAAATATCACTATAGTACATTGCTTTTTTACTGCAATTCAGTTAGGTTTTATTTGCAATAAGTTGCATGATAGAACTATGGAGAGACCCTTATTTTACTATTACCTTTTACATGGAAGGGCAACTATTGCCCCAAACCCCTCCTGCATACCCAGCTGAAGAAATATTTACTCCATCTAAAGGTGATAAATTTTACCCTTCAGTCACAGTGGCATGAACAACCATGGCAAGGAAACAATTCCATGGTGAAGAACAGCAGTGCTATGAGAGTTCATAGTCCCTTTTAAAGTGACCTTTAAAGAAGTCTTTATCTCCTACTCTAAACAGCTGATCTAGACTACTTACAATATAATTATTGTTTGGGTGCTGAAAGCACCAATCTAACCAAGCCACATAATGTACTTCTGGCTCACTGCTCTCCTTCCCATTACATGCCTAAAATTTGAACAGTGAAAAAGCTCCCATCTTCACCATCAGTGCACAAAGAAAGTAGCTGTACCCCATTCTGACCCCTTGTCGTGATTTGACACGGAAAGAGAATTTTTTCCAGAAGGAAGAGGTCAATTTAGATATTGATCAATTGAAGGTGGACACGCCTCTGAGAGCACAGAGGGGTTAAAAGCAGAATTCCCAAGGGAATTCGCTCTCTTTGGTTCTGGTCAGCGTGCAGTGCAAACTCTCCCCTGCCCAGCCACGAGCTGGGTGGGGGAGGGGAAGCCCCCATGGCCTGACAAAGATAGGCCAAGGGTGGAAGGACTGGAACCGGGCTGGCCCCTGCAGATGGAAGGGTGGAAGAAATCTGGGATGTCTCCGTTCCCCCCCACTAGAGTTTCTCTCCCGAAAGGGAGAGAGAAAGAGACAGCGGCAGTTTTGTCAGCAATTCCACCGCGAGGAAGGAGGAGCGGGGGGAGCTGCAAGGTGCCCAGTTGTGTGGGAGTTGCTGGATGTCCGGGCATCGAGCCATCCCTGGGAGTTCGGACTTTTAACCCTTCCTTGAGAAACGAAAGCTTTGTGAATTTTCCTTTCCCCTCCTCGGTTTGAAAGAGAGGAAGAGGGACACCTTGGACCCTGGGATGTTGGAAGGAGGAATTCTAGAGGGGAGGGGCACAAGGAGTGGCTTTTGGCTGGACTTTTCCGTGTTAGCCACAACCTGAACCAATCTTCTCCTCCAAGAGGGACTGTGTTTTGGGAGGATGCCAGTGAGTCAAGAGACCTGCTTCAGCTGGGAAAAAGACAAAAGTGAACAGAGAAAAGGTTAGGGGGTTTGTGGTGGCGCCCCCTTGCCCTGGAAAGGAAAGAGAAGAGAAGAAGATCTCTGTTCTTGAGCCCTCGGCCCCAAGGGAAAATGGGGTGGACTGTGGTCCCAAACAATGAAAAACTGAACTGTTGTTTTCTCCCCTCTTGGCAGGGCATCCTTGAAAGGAAAAATCCTAAAGGCAGTCTGTCCATCCATGCATTGGTTGGTGAGAGCACTGTGCATGGAAAGGAGAAGGGTCACCATGGCAAACTTTTCTCCGGGCGGTGCCATGTGTGACATGGAAACACAGGATGTGGAGCTGTGTTTCTTGGGGGGGTCTGTGGCACAGGAGAGACTCTGTTCCCTCGATAGACTGAGTATCGATTGCTTGGAGGGTGGAAACCTGATTGGGGTCCAGATTGTGTCTCACTGTGGTTTGTTGGAGTTGGGTGGTGGGGGGAGGAATGCTTCGCAAGGTTTTCATTTGATCTTTGTGTGTTTTTTTTTTCCCCTCTTTAGTTTTCTCTTTTCTTTTGTAGTAGTAGTTTAATAAAGTTTTTTTCCCTTGTTATTAAGCTTGGGCCTGCTTTGCTCTATTCTAGGTTCCACTTCACAGCATTCAAGGGAGGGATCACATTTTCATGGGAGCACTGGCATTGTGCCAATGTCAAACCATGACACCCCTCTTTCTGAGACAGGAATACAACAATATTTTCAGACAGAAGGACTACAACATATTAGTCTTTACAAGAAGTGATGCTATGGGATCTCAGTGGTAGAACATCTTAGCCCCCTGGTTGTAGATGACATATGGAAAGCACATGGACTTACTGACAATTCTTTGATGAATTTTCTTAATTCCTTGTGCCCGTGCTTCTTTGCAATACTTTCTGGATCATCTCCATATTTATTGGTTATTTTGCAGGCCCGTGTGGCCTCAGGACAACTGAGTAGAAATGCTGCAAGTTTCTTCAAGCCAAATCTGGCTGCACAGTGAAGCAGGGTAGGAAATTCTTCCAAATGGCTATCTGTATAATAGAAACAAAGTCTTAAGAAACAAAAGTTCTGCTTTTATAGAACACCTTCAGCTATAAACATATTTTGAATATTAGTGCTGTGGAATCACAGTTATCAAGCTCCTGGTATTGAACAAACAGCCAAAGAATTATTTTTTTCAATTACCAGTTTTACAGTGTGTATACATATATCAATAAAGGAGCCTTTGGTGTTACTGAGAAATCTCATCTTTATCCTGACAGAAGGATTTTAAAGCACTTCAGTTCTACTGAGAAATAAGCTTTCTTGCAAAGGGCAAAAAATTCTACAGCCATGACATGCTTTTGCTTAGGTAAAACATTTTTGAGTGGGACATTTTTATAGGTTTATGATCCTATGTTTTGATATTAAAAATAATTTATGAAAATTCACTACCAGTACTACCAGACACATGGAAAAAATTGCTATCCCTGAAATGAAATGTAAACCCACTTGTAAAACTTTGCTTATCCCTGTACTGAAAAATCAGAAAATTTAAAGATCAATTAGAGAAAAGTTTTTAGCATTTATCAGAAATAACATGATACTAATTTCTATCAAAAATCATTTTTACACTGGAGAACTGGGACATTCTGTTTATAATTTCATCATCTTCCTATATTTTAACTCTATGAGTGAACACAACATACAACAACAACCAAACAAGCAACAACAAAGAAAAGGAGCTCAAGCATAAAAAATACTTCTCTCTGCATTCATACTCCCTGATTACTTGTGGTTTGCTGTGTACCAGTTGGTCTATAACTCAGCATAAAGTGTATCTCTTCTCCAAGCATGCACCATCAACTTTTTGCACCCTGAGCGTCTTTCCAACCACTGGAGCATGAAGGAATGCTGCCCCTAGTTTTCTTTGAGCCTGGCTCCTGCTAGGACTCAACTGCTAGCACCTTATTAATCTTATTCTCCATCACAGTCTGCCCTCTGTGCAATTCCAGTGATTTACTCATTCCCATAATTTCTTTCTTGAAAGGCTCCAGTCTAGTTAATTTGGCCCTGTAGAAAACCAACTCCACCACACACACTGCCCTCCCATCAACCTTCTCCAGCTTTACTGTAACTATTTTGAGATGACAGGAGAAGAGTTGCACATGATACTCAACTTTGGGCTGAGCCATGTAATTCATGCATTGCCATAATTATGTCCTGGTTTGTTCTCTATTCCTTTTCTAATAATTCCTAGTATTTCATTAGCTTTTTGATCTGCTGCCTAGCAACAAGTTCATGTTATCATGGAACTGTGTGGTCTTGTTCCTCAGCACTAACAGCCTGCTCAAATCCTCTCATTATGGATGATACCATAAGACTGCTTTTCTTCACTTGCACTACTTTGGTTTTACCTGTAATGAAGATCATCTGACATTTTACTGCACAATCACTAAATCTCTCATTCCCTACTTCCGATTAGCCTTTTTCCTTACTACTCTGAACACCTTATATCATTAACAAAAAAATATTTTTCTCAATTGTCTGCCTCCTGGTTTTAGTCAGTTATTCATCCATACCCAGTCAGTTACTGACTTAACCAGGTTTACTGACTTTCAAAAAAAAACCTACAACAAGTTCATGAAGCCAGACATCACATTACCGAAGACTTATTTTGTTAACACTTATATTAGTTTGTCCTGTAGAGATAATACATTAACCTGCTTCTAGGTCACAGGGTTGCCTGAGAAACTGGATTTGGGCATCAACTCCTGGTTTGGTCACACCTCGTAGTACTAAAAAATGAAATACTGGATTATTAGAAACACAGATATTCTACTTTAAAATTTCCTCAGAGCTCATAAAGAATGCCAGTTAGTCCAGGTAATTTCTTTGTGTTTAGCCTGCCTCTTTTTGCAGTAACTTCATGGTCCCTTCAACTCCATACAGTCTATTTCCACATGTCTCCCATCCAGGGCTACAGCTTAGGAATTTACACAGTTTCTTCTATCTTTCTTGAATTTTATTTTATATCCCTGCCATCAGTTGTCTTACAGGTTGGCCAGCACATTTTCAGCCCATAGTGTGCTGGAAGAAGTTATGACTTGTTATGGAAATCTCTTAGACGCCAGTCTTTAACAAACTTTCTAATTTTTACATTCTTTTGCATAGTGAAATTTGGCTCATTTGTGTACTTCCCATGCCCACCCTTTTTGCTCCAGCAAAATTAAAATATGGGCGAGAGTAAAATCCCATCATCAAACATAAGGAACAAGAGCAGTTCTTGGAATAGGCATAGCTAAGTACTAACTGAGAAAAAAACATAAGGACAATTTTGACTGCATTGTGGACAAAGAATATTCCAGCACTATCCCACTCCAATATTATTTTGACAGAAGGTATCTGAGTGGGCTACAGTTTAATCAAAAGTACCATTAACAACCCTAAACTGATTTTTAAACAAATTTAGTGTTGCCTGACTTTTATTTCCACCAGGCAAAGAAAAATGTAATCACGAAACTGTAAATACACAGCACCTGTGTAAATCAAGCCACTTGTTTTAGAAGCCTTGGCAGGTTGAACTTTGATCAACAAGAGTATGTGTTGTAGTTTATATTCCCTTGTATTTGCAGTGTGCTTTAAAGTCCTTTGGGCCATAATAGGAAATCTTAAAACTACACAGCATTTAGGGTTTTTGGGACAAGTACATGCTACACAACTTCACTCAATATTGCTCAACATTTTAATTAAAGTTCCACAAACTAGGTCTGATTCTGTCATTTGAAGAATCATCATTTTTAGCCCAAAGTATATGCATTTGACTTCTTATTTTGTTCTAGATTTTTCAAAATGTAATAAAAAAATAGGATTTTCTTAAAATAAGTGTTCAAACCTAAGCTAATATTTAAAAAATCTTTCACAAATCTTCAAACTGCTTTTCTTTGTACTTGTGGGTTTTGCTATTTGTTTTTTCAGATGTCTACAAATGCAATAGGTACCCCATAGTATGCACCCTGTTAGGCAACACCTGAAGGTCAAATATAGTCAGTAAAAAGAGCCTTAACACAGTATTAAAAGCATGGTCCAAATGCTTTTCCACTCATATCAATGAAATCCCCCAAAAAAGGTCACAAATCTGAAAGGCAATCAAGTCTATATTACCAATGGATTGGATGCTATGATTTCTTCACCAACAGAAAGAGAGGAAGAGTAGGTGGTATTCATAAACCTGCTTTAGGCAGGTATATACCTGCCTAGAATGCATCTCTGCATTCTTAAATTAACACAGAACAGAGGCATTCCAAAATCCCTTCAGCTCCTTGAACTTGAGCTGTTTTTCCTGGTCACCACTCAACTCCTCCCTAGCTAAGTTTGATATTCAGGCAGGACTCCTACACTTACATACTGTGAACATTAGAGGAAACTACATCATTAAAAAATGAAATGCCTTAGCCAGCCATGGAAGATGGTAAAAATAAATTTATAAACCAATTTCCTAAAACAAATTTTTTTTTTATATTGCTCCTTATAGTAAGCAGGGGAAAAGAAAGTTTGTTGTCTTTGTTTGCTTTGCAATTGCTTTTCTCTAGATTGGTTGTAAGATTCAGCTGGTTCTTAATCTGAATGGAATAAAATATGTCATACAGAGAGTCTTGTTTGCAATTTCATTTCAGATTTTTGTAATCAATTTCTCAATAGGATTACCTTCAGGGTTCATTCACTTAGCACTGAGCCTTAAATTTTCCTTGGCCCTACACTTTACAGCAACACTCCTACTGTGGTATTGGATAAAGTTGTTTACTCTTTATGTATCTGTAATCATCACCACTGAGCATAAATGACATAATGCTGATCATGTATTTAAAATATTAAAAAATGGAAGAAAAGCTAGATATCATCTCCAAGCCAAGTGTACAGCATGAAGAAGAGATATTGTGACTGTTTAGAAAATAAGTTGGAAAAGGCAGGAAAACTTTAAAAGCAACATTGCTGGTATAGTGAGATCTTCTACATAAAACTCAAAAAGGAAATAAGTGGATCAAATGGACAATTTTAGTCCCTTCTGCTCATGGACCCAAAGCCTGGTGGCATCGAGTTGTGATGTGTCACAGCAAAAAGTCATTGTGAGGACCCACAGATGACTGAGCTTCACTAACTTCAGTTAGTTTTCAATGCTCTGATTTTCAGGCACTACACTGGCAGCATCCTACACTCACACAAAGTAGGACACAATCTTCAAGGGCCAAACTTCCCCAGTCTTGCTGATGATCCCTCCCTCAAAGCACTGAACTCCTTGAGGCCTTCTCAGTACAACTGTTGTCTTGGTAAATGCGATACTGACAGTGGAGCTGGCTGCTGTTGTTTCAGCAACCTCAGCAACATTTATGCAGCTTTGAGACCAGTAGTCACTCTCTGCTAATAATAATTATCTAGTAACATAAGCCAATAGCTTTGCCTCTCATGCAGTGAAGGGAAAAAGATGTCCTTGGACTTAGCCTCTCAGAAATTCCTCCCCCAAATCCATATGTAATTATGAAATACAGTAATGTTAATGACCTCAAAAGAGATGACTGAAGTTTCCTGTTTTTTGTCCTCATTGTGAAAAGCAACATCATTATCTGTTTGAATCCCTCCCAAATCAGTAGGAAAATGTGAAGAACCAGGCTCTACAGCAGAAACCAATGATAACTGGGTACCACTGATCAAAATAACAGATGAGAAAAGCCCACTACAAGATCTATTTGTGCTTGTTTTTTAAATTATAACTGTTCTTTTACTGCCAATTCTCAAAACTGAGCTGAGCTCTTAAGAAACTAGCTATTCTGCTGTAAAGAAAATTCCATCATACTAAGTTTAACCACTTCAAATAAAGTTTTGCATTATACACAGTAGGAAGAGGCTATAATTATTTGAAAGCCCATGTGCGTCAGGCAGAAAATACCATTCTTGAACTTGCAAGTTTGTCACACTGAATTAGTGAAAACTGCTGGAAATTTTGTTTGCTGTGAAACTGCAACAACTGGTGCATTTCAGCTCACTATATAGAACTGAGCAAGAGCAGTAATGGTGTAACTCATCATCAGTCCTTTAATGGACAATGTTAACAGAAAAAAGCTGTGGCTGTTTGGCACATACACTAAGAACTAGTTCGTAGATGATCACAAGCTGGAAGGAAAGGTTAAAGGGAAAATCCTCAAGTAGCCCATTATTAAATGCTTTAAGGTGGCTTCTTCAACTTTCAACTTACATTGAGGCCAGTGCTTGCTTTTAATTGAAGTTCTTTTTGACATACACAAGGTTAAGAGTGAATTGCTGGGGTTTGTTTTTACTTTTTGTCCTGTGATAGTCCTTTCTTTTCTCTGCAGAGAATTCTGCAAAACCTCAGCTACAAAACAGAGCACAAAATCCAATATTACTCTATCGTAGCATTGTCTTAGCCTGTGGCAATTTTCGTTAAATTGAAATAAGGAAACAGAGCAGCCTACACTGATATTTCTGCACATCTTGTAAGACATTCTTCTTTTATTTCCCAAATTATTGAAACAGGACACGGTTGTTTTTCTTAGCAATTTAAATAGCACCTAAGATGACTTCTACAGTGCCAATACTAGTACCTTCTCTCTCCCCCCATTATTCTGCTAGAAGCTAAAAACCCAGACTCTATTTCCTCTTTTGGGATAGATGTTCCAACTTGGAAAAAGGAATTACAGAAATCATGACAGAATTTGCTATGTTGCTAGCAGTTTTAGGGGACAAAAAGCACTGTTTTCTATAAAGCAAATTCAGGACTTTTCAGAAGCATCAGTAGTTGAATTTAATTGGAGAAATAGCAATATATAACTTCTAAAAGGGAAAATTAATTAATACTGGAAAATGAACCAGGTTTTCCTCAAGTAAATTGTTATTTCTTGGAAAGGAAACAATGCAACAAAAATTCCCAAATCTGAGGATTCTGAGAAGAAGGGCTTTCCAAAAGAAACATTTCTCAATAAATATTTTGAAACATGAGCTTGGATCTGACTCGATTCTATTACCAGAATATAAAGGAATAATGTGCATAAAATATTGTAATATATTATAATATTATACAATACCCTGAAATCAATTCAGTATGGAATGTACAATATTTCAGACAGTGCCTTTAGTTACAGTCTTTCACAAGAGATGACACTTCCACAAAAAATCCCAGACAAGTCATGGCTCTGTCTCCAGTTAATGCTCTTTGTTAAACACAGCATTTTCCAGTGGTTTCTATTCAGTCTGCATTTAGCTCACTCATCTGTATCAGAGTTAACCTTTGCACCTTTGCCACCCATCTTGACATTACCAGCCTAGACACTGACTGCTCACAAATACTGCATTGTCATACTAAAAAAAAATGTTGAATAGCCATTTTGGGGATGGGATTGGCTCCTCAAAAATTATGTAAGCAAACATACATCTCATGATATTTTGATCTAAACCACTGTCTGTACGGGAAAGCATCATACTGCATTTTAATTTCATTACATCACGTGCCTTTTGTATTTACTTTTACACTCCCAAGTTTTCAATCATCAGCTGCACTCTTTGTAAGAAGTCAAACCATACATTTCATTAGTTTTCCAATAAATTAACCATGAGTTCTCCATTCTTGGTTCACTTTGAGGTCATACTGAGATCTTTCAAGTGCAGCAATTTATTGGCTGTACCCTGATGTGCAAGATTGTTCAAATAAAGCATCCATGTAGAACAATACAATTTCTCTTCCCTATACTTCATGCTGAAAGCTTGCACTCCTCTCATCCATTACAGGACATGTCTAGTGGCTGTTTAGGATGCTTTCATGGGAGTCAAAGACACAGGTTTACATACCTTTCAGGCAGAAGAAGGATGAGAGTCTAAGCCTCCCACATTCTGAGTGCTTCCAGTGGCTGCAAACACTTTTTTCATGAAGAATCTGGACATCTAACTTTGCACCTCCATGCATCAAACCAGTTCATTTTAAGGTCACTACTGGCTCAAGCGGTCAACTTGCTCTTGAAACACACAAGCTTTTTGGGGGCCATAGCAGGCTGGTTAGCATTATTCTCAATATTCAAAAACGTTACCAGATCCAATAGTTATTAGAGAAGTGAAAAATCATTTGCTCATCAACTAACATTTCACATTGGGAAAGACTCTTGAATCTGTGTTATCCACCCCCATCCTGCAGTCTTACACAGGAAAATATCAAGGACCTTGTTCATTTACTCCCCCCACTAACTTTGATGTTTAAGATCATTTTTTACATTACAAGTTGAATCATGTTTATCAGAGGAGTAAATTGCATCAACAAAGAAAAGGAAAGGAAAGGAAACATGATGGCAATGTAGTGCTACCTTCAGAATTTGTTTGCATTTGGTTATGAGAAGTGGTAGGTTCACTGATTGTACAGAGTTCATTTCTCTCTCAAAACCATAGTCCAGCTACACAAAACAGACATCAAGCAGCATCCTGAACACATCTTTCTCAAGTATTTTAGAAGGAAAACACATTTTCTAAAGTAATTTTTTTCTCCAAAAGCTTCCTAAAAATGCTGAGGTTTAACACACATTTGAAATAACATCATAATGATGCTTTCAAAACACAAGCTAAATAACCACACTCTTGGTTTATTGCAAACCAGTTTGAAACCCTAGTAAGTGGCTAATGAATTCACCCAGGGCCCTCCATTTGGTACTAACGGCAGCTTCTGTTGATGCATGACTGAATTATGCATATAATTCATCTACTTTATAGAGAAACCCTATATTAAACTCACTGAGATGCCTTCTTTTAAAAATTAAAAATAACAAAATTATCTTTTTGCCAGAAGTAATGAAAACCATTAAGTGCATAAGTACTAAAAGTGACTGAAGAAGTTTAGTACTGTTCTAAGACCAAAAGCCACCCATTCTTTTTAGATAGAGAAAACTTTCAGATTTCCCCCATACTTGGAAAAAGTGCAGTTTAAACTGCATTGCAGAAGAGCAATTAGTAAAAAAACATATAATGTACAGACACCTCCACATGACTCTTATTACCCATTTCCTCTGTAAGTATGAATTTGCTCAGCTGCAAAGCTGTCAATTTGCAGTTAATCCAAAGCTGATCGAAAATCCAGAGAAGTATAAATACAAAATACTGAGTCACAAAGTAATGATTTACAGAATTATTTCTCCAATTTTTTCTGCTTATATTGCTTTATTGTGGATTCTTCCATTTCACTAGAGGCTTTCAATACTTAAGAGTTGTCTTATTAACATTTATAAGTAATAACCATAGTATCAGTAATAAAAATCAACACATAGAAGTAGTGACTCACTAGCTTGGTGACAGTGCTCTTCTTCACTTTGGAATGGGCTGAATTCATAAGTAGATATTTTGTTTTTCAATAACAAAGTCAGAACATTGTCTACCTTCTCTACAGAAGAAAATTTCAATGCCTGTTTAAAAGAAAGAACAAAACAAACAAGAGTGTATTTGTTGCGTATGTATTTTTAACTTAATCCTCAGAGTGCTGGTGAATCAAATTACTCAAAACAGTATTATGGGAAACTCACAGTAAGAGAAGCACAGTTTTTGAAAACTATAGAAAAGATATTGTAATACAAAAGGATCATGTCAACATGATCCAACTGTACATAAATATGCATTATAACATATGAAGTTCAGACATGACTTAAAAACTTCTGGATGAAGTGTAATGACAGGAAGATCTATGTTGCACTATAGGAGTAGTTCAGGGCAAGTTTAAAGATTATAGTAGCTCTCTGTTAACCAAAACTTTTACACCAAGATTGTGGATTTGTCTAGGTAGGAAACAGCTTCAATTTCATCAGCCAAGACAGAACATTGTTGACAGAACAAGAAACTGATATCAAACAGATAGATCAGCTTCCTACTAAACACACAGTCTTTAGACAAGGGAAATCTGCACTGACTGCCTTGAGATTTTTGAGTGCTTCTTTCTGGATAGAAAGTCGAGATCTATGCCTAACAACTTTCAAGGTAGCCAGAATTAAATATTTCTTTGCCTGACCTGACAAGAGCAGCCTGACTACAGAGATTGAAGGGTAAGGACATTTTACACCACATACTACAGCTGTGTACTCCAGTCTGTGCTGCACTGGGCACCAAAAGGAGCTCAGCCACAGCAGAGAGGAGCTCAGGGAGAGTTGCTTTGCTCCACTCAGAGTCAGTAGCCCTGTGTTAAAGTTTGCCTTCCCACAGCCGGACTGCCTCTGGTCAAAATGATTCTGGAATTACTAAAATGGAGCATCTTCAGACATGCTTTTAAAAAGAATGAATTTAAAAAGAAAGTCTATGACTGACATGCTGAGGAGAAAATGAGGGAGGTACTGATGAAATATGAGGTTTAATTCCCAAGGCTGTTAAAAGGGGGTAAGAAAATTAAGTATGGCATGATCAGAAAATGTTGAATGCAGAGGCAGGATATACTTTTCACCCAACTCCTACCAAGAATTAGAAGAGACATTTATGCAGGTAGGAAGCTAAGAAATGATTGTTTATTTTTCCCATAATTAACCCTGGCCCTTCCAATATTAAGATATGCAAAAACTATTACATTTCCTTTCATAATTCACTCCCTTTCTGTGCTGTCACACTACATTCTCAGTATTTTTTATTCAATAATTATGAGTACATATAATAATCTTAAATAAGGAAAACAATAACCATTAAGAAATGAATCCATCTAGGAAAAAAGGTCTTTGAGGCTTGCTCTAGAATAAAAATTTAACCTGAGTACAAGACTTACTGTTCAAATTCAGAAACCATATGAAAAACCTCTCAAAATATCTATAAAACCCCCAAACTATTAACATGAATAACAACACTAGGTTTACAAGTTATTAAGAGGAAAAATATAAAACTTCAGTTAGGAAACCATACTATTCTCTCTCATGCCAAATAGGTCTTAGATACATTACCATTACAGAGCCTTAACAGAGCTCAATCTAGAGTAGGACAAAACCAAGTAACAACACAAGAACTAGCTCAGATGAGTGTATATGGCAGATCCTGTGTCAAGAAGAAAGAGGCTCAAAAACATTGGTACTCACTGAAGCAACTGTTAGTAGATAGCCCACTTTGCAGAGAATAAGAATTTAAGTAGGCTTCTAGACAAACTGAGCTTGAAGTAATATTTTTAATCTCCATTTAAAATGCCAGGGATTCCCTCTACACATTGTGCTCCCTATCTAAACCTCTCTGTTCAAAAGAAAATGAACAAACAAAACCCTCCCCAACAATACCTGCCTCTTATCTTCTGTCCTGAAATTCCAGAGGAGCAATTTCAGACAGAATGCATTTCAGATTGTACTGTATATCCAAGATAAATAAGCACTACACAGTCTCTTTTCAGCAAGCATTCTGGGATATCTTGCCTACAAATCTCTACTTTTTTAATAGGAGCTGAGACCAAAACCCTTCCTTATCCCTTATATTCAGTCAGAAACTTACGGAAGAAGTGCCTTAAGAATGCATAGCTCCTACTTCATCCTCAGACAACCAAATTTACATGAAATAAAACAGTGTTCCAATCTAAGATGGAACAAGTTCTTGAAATGTGAAGGGCTTCAGGAACTTCTAGCAAAATTTCTCATACTTCAACAGACCTTCCCTACAGTGATCAGCTTATCCATTTCTATGAATTACAAGCACTTCTACAAAGTTATCAGTGAAATTTGCCTCAAGTTTTCATCTCAACTTTTTGTTTTTCCTCTTACTTTTGGGACATAAAATCTGAGGGCTCAAGCAACGATTTAACAAGCTATGCTGTTAACTGAATTGTAATGGGGAGCTTTGTTGTGCTATTCTACAGCAAAGATAAAAAAGAAGAAAAAGATTAGTTAGTTTAAAAAAAAAGGCAGCTGTGTCTCTTATCTCACATACAGGAGGGCCTGTTCCAGCACTTATGTGAAGATAACAGCTTAAATAACAGCAAAACAGAAGTAGGAATAGGGCCACTCTGCACTATTCAGCTCCATGTCATAAAGGGACACTCCTCAAGAAACAATTTGGTTTAGAGACTTTTACTTTATTGCCCATTCCTGCCCCAGAGCACTCACAGACTCAAAGTCTGCTGTGTTTATGTACTTTAACATACCTTACACAGATCTCTATAGGCCCAAGAAATCTCACCAGCATTACAAACCTGAAATTCCTGGGGGAGCTTCACCAAAGCCAACAGAAGCAGAACTGTAATTTAAGTTGAACTTAAAGTTAAGCACCCTGCAAGAGATCTCTGAGCCATTCAGGAGTTTGAGAAAGCCCACCTTTTGTCCAAATAAAGATTTACAACCCTAGAGAAAATACACAATAGTGCTAGTTTCCCCTCTATGTCCTTGCAGCCCCCCAGAACTAAGCCAGTGAGTTTGTAGACAATTCTTTCCATACTCTCTGAAGCACAGCCAACTTCTCTGCTCCAGTACTGGAAATCCTTCCACAAGCCTCACTGCCTGTCCCAGTACCAGCTCTGCTGCTGTAGGAACTATCTCTATCTCCTCACCCCTTTCCAGAGCAAAAGGACACAGCTGTGAACAAGAAAAGCCCCAAGTGCTGACCATCATACCTGGGCTTCCAAAAGCATCCTTGAAAAACAGACCACCAAGTACATATTTTGCTGCTTTTATGAACAAGATTACCTATGTTCTTTAATAACTGCTAACCAAGTCCTGAAAATGTGTGCCACTGAAATGCAGCATCCATGGCCAGTAAATTAACATATTCCACACTGGCTTTGGCAGTACTAACAAGGTTACATTTACATAAAGATGAACTTCTTCATTAGTTCTTACATATCAGACCCTACTTTATATGCACTTCCGTATCTGGATTGCTTCTGCCAAAGAGAATGAGCTAGGTTTCAAATCAGTCAGGCATTTCTGACAATTTTAGCCAGTGATAGAATATGGACAGCTTTCATACCTAGAGGAAAAGAAAGAAGCATTTTAAAATAACAGCTGTTGATGAAGCTGAGAAGATTGAAATATTAAATACAGCTTCAAATGTAGTATCTCTGGGGATCAGGTAGAGATGCATACAAAATATCACCACATAAATATAGCTATTTTACATGTTTTCATAGAGAAGGCTGCGGTTTATTTTCATTCTTCTTTTCCAATATCAACTGTAACTGGAATCCTGTTTAATGACTATGATAAAACCATCATGTAAGATACCAAGTATCTCACAATCACAGGAATATTATCCAACCAATGCTTGTCATAAAGACTTCCTCAATCTCTCTAGATATTCTAAGTCGCTCAAGCTAACGTGAACTTATTAACTTCAGTAATAAGGATATGACCTTAGCTTCAATTTTTTTAAAATTTTGAAACCAAATAAATCTATGCCAGAAAACCCCAACACTAAATAATTGAATCAATATTTCCATTTGGTAGAAACTCAGAGAAAAAATCAATCCAGCAGATGAATCCAGCAGAATGCTGAAATGATTAGTTGATGCAAAGTAAAACATGAAATATAAAAAAGTTTAATTATGAATTATAAAAACATTAAAATTACACTGTACAATAGGTTACTTTAAGAACATAAACTCCCTAAGAGAGTTTATTGAATGCAGAATTGTGAGAGAACCAAAAATAATGACAACTTTCACCTTCCTATATTGTCATAGCAAATCCATTCATCATTATGATTCAGTTATAATCCTACTTTAACATTTCAGTTTTTCTTTCAAAACTGATGCAAAGAAACTAATTTAATTTTATTTATTTATTCAATTATATTTTAAGTATTTATTTGGTTGTTTAAAATATCTTGCTGATGTTGGTAAATGCTTTATAAATTCAGGAAAAATTTGGAACAGAAAATTACAATCAGTTGTAGCAAAGAATTTTATCCAAAACTGTGACTTGTAAAAATCTTAGATTATGTTTAATCTAAACCTTAGCTTATTCCAATCTTTAATTGCTCTCAAAAAGCACATCCATAAATGTATGGTACCACATTTTGATAGTCTCCCACTAAGATCCACTAATTCATCTGACCATCACTAAAAGGAATGGATAGCTGTAATCCTATTATTTGTTGGGTTTTGTCTCTTTGTCTTTTTTGGGGGACAAAGTGGAGCATTGCAAAGGAGCTGGAAAGGTTGGCAAGGCAATACAGAATATAATATAAGCATTTTACCAAAGCACTGTGTCTTTGGTATGAACTAATGCAGCCGTTTCCTTTCACCACAGAATTCTAATAAGGAGATACTTCTCAGATTACAACTATTTGTGAAAATCTCTTGAATCAGAGTCACATTGCTTTGATCAATAATTGTTGTAAGCTTTTCTATTTTATATCAGTTTTGTTTTCCATTGTGTTTGATTGTTACTTTGCATAGATAAATGACTGTTGCCCCAGGATACTTTTGCAAACAAGTTGAGAGTCTCAAAGGTTTTAATTATCCTGGTTAAACAGAAGTTACTACTACTGCTGCTACTTGATGGGAATTCTAATTAGTACCAAGTCTGTTTTGTTTTTCCTTTTGTGAACATATTTTAAAGATTAAATTAAATAATGTTCTGTAAATTGCATCTTTATGATGTAGCTTGTTGACATTAAATCAGGAATATGTTTTAAAAGTTTGCAGAAAAATTTTAGCTACCTAGGTAGTTACTCTGAGGCCCAGCAGGTACCATTAAATGAGACACATATGTATACTGACAGAGGAATTACCATTAGTATATTTTGCCACAGAGCAGCCATGCCATTGTGTGGACTGTAGAGCTTACCCAATTAAGCATTTTAACATTAATTTTTCAGTTACCAAAACAATAAAAATAATAGCGTATAGCACTGTCACCTCATTTAAACCCTTGCTTATAATTCAGAGGAGTAAAGGTGGGGAAATGTTAAACATACTTCATAGTCATAACACTTCAGCTGTATTTCCTGCTGTGCACTACTGCTCTGCACAGAATTATTTTTGCATTTGAATACGATTTGAATTGCATGTGCATTAATAAATATCAGTCATGCTGGTTAAACGAAGGGTCAAACTCCTGATTAACACAAATAACTGTGGAAATACCTTGTGTGCTGCAGGTATCTAGGCTACAATGTTAATGATAAATTTTTAAATCATTATTGCATACTTCTTATGCATAAAGGTTTAAATGAAACCTTTTAGAGACTTACTTAGATATACTTCAAAATACAGGCTAAAAAATTATGGATACCATAAGGAATTTAAGGACACATTTGTTCTTTGAGTTGCATTATTTTTCCTGTGCAACAGCCTGTTTTCCTAGAACAGAAGTAACTTGCACTTGGAAGGAATCTAGCCTCATCCTTAATACAACACTAATAATGCAATACATCATATTTTATTAATCCTTTTGTTATGAGTGTAATGCCTTAGGTGGTGGATAAGGTATATTTGTCACAGGAAAATGAGATTGTCTGCACTGGAAACACCATCTATTATTTTTGTTCTGGCTTTGCAATTACAATATAGACATCGTGCAAGGTCTGCTTGGGCTACCCACCATTCAACAAATAACACTTGAGAGTCCATCCCTTCCTAATATGTGCTTTTTTTCTTGTTATTTCTTATGTGCCACTGGGAAAGAACATGCTGCAGAGCACTGCAGTCTGCTGTGCTGATCTGAAACACAGCTCAAAATATGATTTTTTTCTAAATATATGCAAAGAATCTGCATGGCAACCAGCAAATCACATGAATGAGAATTCAGCAGCTGTAAATAGACTCTATATGAACAGCAACCATACAAGCTATGCCAGAAAAATTTGCTTTGATGGTGAATGAATAATAACCCTCCAAATACAATGTGCTTTCAGATCACTTGCTTCTATTGGTTTCAGAACACACACAAAAAGTAACACTTTAAATGGAGAGGGACTTCACTAATATTTATTCTTATTTTCAACCTTTAGAGTGCAGTACGTTGCTCGTTGGGCATATACAGCACAAAGGACGTTCACCTCACTCTCTAAGCAAAAAAAGAACATGGAAAAATTTGTTTTTTCTTGCGTGGCTTGCTTACAACTAGACATCTGAGAGGCAGGCTTCTTAATCCTGAGCCTACTACTGAGCCATTACAAATTCCTGTGCAATCAAAAGACTGCATACTATCTCTTAGTTCTTTTAGGCACTTACAGTCTATTTTTCTTTAATTAAAATTTGAGAAGTCAACTTACCTGACAAGTGAAAGCTATTGGATCAGCCACTTTCTTTAAAATGGGTTCAATTTCCTCTAGTGCAGTATAGTATTCAATCTGTGCTGTCGTCTTAATGACTCCCCCACAGTAGACATTTACATATACAGGGCCAGCAGGAAAATCTTATAAAACACAAATCAGAACACCAGCTGAAAAATTTTACAGTCCCAGACCAGAGATCTCATGGAATGAGTAAAAAACAGGGAACATCACAGAAAAACATAGAGTTGATGAACTGACTGGATTTATGTTTCACAGATGATTCAGTGTAGTCAGTTTCTTTTTATTCAGGTCTTTGTGTCTAACATCAGAAAACTGACAAAAGAAAATACATATATTTGAATCTGTATAAAGCAAAGCTATTGTATTGCTTCACATTAGAAAGGAGATGAAAATAGAATGCTTAAAATTTCCAACTGCCCTTTGATAGACTGATGACCTATAATCAGCTCCCTTATGCCTACATGTTAATGAAAAGTGCATTTAACAAATGGAGCAATCACTATTCATCTTATGAAACATTTTTCTTAATTGCAGTAAAAACTGTATTTGAGCTAGGATGCAGGAATTGCAGAATAATTAATCCATTCCAGTTGTTTACCTTGCAAAAGCCAAGAGAGAGGCACTTGTAGTCTGTTACTTAAGCATGATTTGCTCTGTGTGTGCAGCACAAGCCTGCTTTATGAGCACATTTCCCAACCCATTAGTGTTTGTTGTGCCTGGCATACTGCTGGACCACTCTAGCACAGTCTTCTTAAAATAAAAACTCTGCCCACAAAACAGTGAAAAAAGGGGCAATTCTGAAAATGGAGAAGAGGAATAGGGAGAGGGAAACTAGATGTACTAATAGTACATCACATTAAATCACTTAAATGGAAACTGCCCAAATGTGGGCTTAAAAAAAAACAACAAAAAAACAACAAAACCACAGCATTTGTCCTATAACATCATATCAGATGGACCTAAAACAGGATATTTCCAAATTAACACTTTTTCAGATTTTAAAAGAGAATAAATACCAAACACAAATTATAAATAAAATATAATTAAACTTGGCTACAGCTCTTTGACAATTTTTTAATATTTCATTTACTTTTCACACTTTATTCCTTCACCTACTACAGAAACCTCTTTGTGACCAACAGTGTTCTCACACAAAAAAAAATTTGAAGACTCTTAAGATCTGTGCATGAAGAGTGCAGCTTTTGTTCTCTGAAATCCAGTTACAGATGGAAATTTCCCATTTGTTAAGTAGTTTCCAGTCAGGTTTCTAAAAACAAACTCTCTGCACCACCAGAATGATAAAGAACCGTCAGCCCATACATGGCCATCATCTCAGGACAGGGTTCAGGATGAAAATCACAGAATTCATTAGGCTGGAAAAGACCACCAAGATCATTGAGTTCAACTTCTGACTGCTGACCAACCTGTCAACAAGACTGTGCCACATGCAGTCATTTCTCAAACACCTCCAGGGATGCGATTCCTGTTTCAAGGTTTAACAAACACTTTTGTGAAGAAACTCCTCCTGACATAGAACCTGAACCTCTTCTGGTGTAGCTTGAGGCCTTGTCCTCTTGCCCTGCCACAGATTGCCTGGGAGAAGAGATCAAATCCCACCTGGCACAGATTTCATTCAGGTAGGTTGTAGAGAGTCATCAGCCTTTTCTCCAGGCAGAACAACACCAGCTCCTTCAGCCACTCCTCATGTGAGGTGCTCTCTAGACCCTTCCCCAGCTCAATTATCCTTCTCTGGACACAATTCAGCACTTCAGTATTTTTCTCAAAGCTTGGGGCCCAGAACTGGACAAAGCTCTCAACTGGTGCAGTCTCACCAGTCCTGACTCACAGAAATCATCAGGTCACAGAATTACCAAAGCATAGCTCCAAGAAGCCATAGTAGAAAATTGTAGCCCATTTTTATAGTATTTAATCCTATCTAAAATTATATTGCAATCATTTTATAGTAAAATATTATGTAATATTATGTGCTTCCTCTGGCAATTCACAGCACATAGCCCAAAAGCAAACTATACTTTGAATGCATAAGTAAGAAATGTTTTAATTCTTAACTTGCATCAAGAATGGGGATAGGTATGCCCCTTAAATCTGCACAGATCTTCTAAGAGAAACTATTAAATAGTTGAAACTGTTATCAACTAGTTATGGATGAAGCAATAGAAAAAAAAATTAGGAACTAGCAGAGATGAGTGATACAGAGAAATGACATGAATGGGAACAGAAAAAAGAGACTATTTCCTGCATCAGTAAGAATTATGGAGAGAACAACCAGATTTGCTGCATTAAATATAAACTGAGACATTTAGTAACAGAGTAATAAGAAAAGAATATTAGGTTTGTATTTTATGGCAGTAATTTTGGAGAATGTTAATCTGTAACTAATCAATGACATTTTAAGACTGCCACCTGCCATTTTACCACAAAAAAACAATCTAATAGAACCTAGGCTCCCATAAATCAAAGGCTTCTCTGCATTATTAAAAGTCACGTGTGCAAAACTCATTTACAGGAAACACCCACAAAATAGCAGAAAGGGGAACTACTTATCAGAAAAAGTGAAGGGAGTTGAAACTTTTTAGCTTTTCTTAAAGGTAAAGAATATTTTTCTTACCTGGGGCTTCCACATATTTGACCTTTTTGTTCCAAGAGGCTGTCTGCATTCTAATTTGTTGATTATCTGTTATGAATTCAATTTCTAGAGTTTCTTCATCTATTTCCTCTTTCAACAGAATGAATATTTCACCAGGGTTCTACAAAATTAAAATATGTTCCCATTAGCCCTTCAGAAAATTATATTGAAAGTGTAACATTATATTGGAAGTGCATTGAAAGAACTTTCTGTTACCAACAGCTTCATGCAAAAAAATCATACTACCAAAATATGATGGTATCTCACTGCTTCCTTTAGTATTAAATGAGCTTTCCTTTAGTGTTTCCTTTCTTGCATGAAAGACACAAGTAACATAGGTTTTCAAATTCAGCTTACATAAGAATATTTTAAAACAGTATTTTAAATACATATGTAGGCAAATTGTTGCATTTTCTAAGGCCCCTCTATAGTCTAGAAGAATGACATCCAACCTAGTAAGAATAACCTAAAATACTTTAGACCCACTTAACCTCTTCCAGTAAGGTGACAGTAGACAGAAGCAGCAGGTGATGTGAGACAATAGCCCTCTACTATCTCCTGACCCAGAGGCAAAGTCACTCCCTGAGAACTGTACTGATCTCAACAATGAAATAATGTGTGTAAATAATCTTTAAAAGACAGACAGCAGACAAATTCTGTGACATTCTGTGTACACTGCAACCTCCATGCTTGACCATGGCCACTTAAATAAAGAAATGCAAGTGCTGGATTTTTTATTTCCTCTGCTTCTCACAGCCACTGATTAAAAGCATATATGAATATGTATGTCCACTGCATATGTATGCAGACATGTACATATTCTGATTTAATTTAAACTCAAACTAGGTCTGTACTGACACAAGCCCTGTGTCATTTATGGTATGGGCACATATACATGTATACATACACCCATCCTGGATTCTTGCCAAGACAAATCTCACATCTCTCAAGAGTGCCTGATTATTTGCTCCCTCTGAAATATAAGGCTCACATGACAGTAACACTTCAACTCAAGCTGCTAAATAACTCTAATAGAGCTGTCTCCAAACTACTTTAGTTCCAAATCTTTTGACTGCAGTGTGGATACAACACAAAGGCAAAATAAATCCCACTGCAGTCTCAGTGCACTCTCATTTTGGTCCCTTCATAATTTTGGAAACAAATAGCAGATGTAGTATGAATGAGATTGCAGCAGGAGAAGGAGGACAATGACTGTTATCCCAAAGACTGTAGCATCCAGAAATCTTACCTCACATGATATTCTTCTTGGAAGCACCAATGCTGACTGCTCATTAGTTTCTAATCTTTCAGAAAGTACATCTGTTTTAGAAGTGAGGTCTGTTTCTTCTGATGTTCCACTGACATCTGACAAGTTAATATCAGAGATAGTCTGGTAACCTGAAATAAATAATGTGAAATGAGAACATTGTCAATAATCCTAAACCAACCAAACATGGCAATGATGTGGTTTCCAATGTATTACTCATATGGGATTTGGAGTCACATTAAGGACAACACATGAAAGCCTGCCAAAATTCCCTCAATGTAAATGTGATGAGATGTCCTCCTTTGATATAGAGCTTGCCTCCGAAGTTTTGATCCTGCAGCCTTGATTTACATGAACAGGCTCTGTACATATGTTTCGTCTTCTTAAAACAAAAAGGGACATAGCCTTTAGATTGAAATTGTTGTGAACAGCAAAGTCAGGGAGATCAGCCAGTTCTGTCATCTCAGAATTCTCACACACTAGGATAAAACAGGATTTTTACCACTTTTCCTTTCTTTATATGTAAATAAGCACATGCTAGATGTGACATTCACATTCTCTGGACAGAAAGACATAATTCTGTCTCCCAGGAGAAGCACAGAGAGAAGAGAAAATAGTCTTTATCTCTGCACCTTTGTTTTCCTCATGTGGTATCACCTGAAGTGATTACTTGATTGGATTCTGGTGAAGACTGTTTGGATTCATGGACCAATTGAAACCAGCTGCATCGGACTCTTGAGTAGAAAGAGTCACAAGTTTTGTAAGGTAAATAAGAAGTAAGTATGTAGAGTAGTATATAGTATCTCTTTAAATAGTATATTAAAGTAATATAGTATAGTTTTATAAAGCTATTCTTCAGCCTTCTGATCTGGAGCCAGACATCATAATTTCTTCCCAAAATCCAGGATTCACCACATTTTTTACTGTAAGCTATATGTTACAACATCAACCCACCTGTCTACAGGAAGGCTTTACATGAGGGCAGTGACACCTACAACACGGTACTAATACAGGAGACACAGATTTCTTTGACACAGATTCCATGGTCTTTGCCTGCCTTAATGAACAAAAGGAAGGGTGAAAGCCATACATTTTTAAAATAGGATAATCTGTGTTTGGAAATGCTATGCCAGTTATAAAGGTAGCTTGAAATCAGTCTCTTTTCTGTTTTGCTGCACCAGATAAGGCCCCAGAGCCTTTAGTGAAAATAGTGGATCCTTCACCACATTGCAGAATTTTAATCATGAAAAAGAACTGCCAACTAACTGCATCTGCAGAGCTCTGACTAAGCCTGGGTTTTAGCAAAGGTATCCTTTACCTGCTATGTCTCAGCTGTGTCATTACTCCTCCTTTCCACTCTATTACCCTGTGTGAAACACTCCCGCCACCCATCTCAAAGGACTGCAGCAGCTCTTCATCACAGAGGATTAGTCAGTATACTGCAGTCACCTCGTTAGGTTATTGATATCATTTCATGCAGTCCAGAGTCTAAAAATCTAGACTGGCTAGTGAGACAATATCCTGAGAGACATCCACACTGTCTTGTATTACTGCAAATTATGAAAGACTCACAGTCAGTTACATTAAAGGATACAAAAAACTTTTGAGGTACATATTTTCCCCTTAAATGGATATAGAATATTAAAATAAATTAGTGATGGGCAGAATACAGAACCGCAGCAATTTGGCTTTGCTCAAAGAAGTACCACAGCCATTTTGTATTTCTCTGAAAAGGTGCCCAAGCGACTGAGGTACACAAACCATACAGTGCTCCTAAGTGGCACATAAACCTTTCCAGACAGTGTCAGTACTGGCAAGCTACAATCAGTTTTCCCACTTCTTGCTTGCCTTTACTTTCCTCATATGCACCAGTTCATCTGATACAGAATGTTTCCTTTCCTTACCAATCTTGCATTGCTTCAGGCATAGATTTAAAAAAATCACCACTATAATAAATGTATCTGCTAAATGCAGCTATACCATGGCATCCTATTGTAGAATCTTTTTTATCCAGGGATATGCTTTAATTGTTAAGGGAAGAAGGGAAGGAAGGCAATCAAATGTCCATGATTCCTTAAAGAACCTGAAGTTTCCTTCAACATCTAATCTAAATTAAGCAGGCTTAATGATCATCCTTAGCTAGTAAAAACTGCCCATCCTACTCCTACTTATATTTTCATGCCTTTAAGGCAAAATAATCCTGAAATAAAGCTGTGAATTCAGCATAGATTGTTAAAATTACACTGAACCTACACAAAGATGTACTTTACTAAAGCAGCATTAATTCCATTTGCTTTAATTTACTTTAAAAATTAAATACACTGAACACACTGCACTGAACAAAGGCTATTGTTTCTGAATGATAACCCACACACAGTTCAATGCAGTTTAACTAATCCAGCTTGGAATTTAAGTGCAATAATTTCTCTGATTATCACTGTGAAGAATAGACTTTATTTAGCACTGCCCTTCAGAAAAATGAACTCTTGCTGAGGAAAACAGTTATGATACTTTCCAGCCCCTAAACAGGTCCTACAAGAAACATGGAGAGGGACTTTTTACAAGGGCATGCAGGCATAGGACAAGGGAGAATGGCTTAAAACTCAGAGAGTGGGTTCAGTTTAGATATATGCGGAAGAAATAGCTTACAGTGAGGGTGGTAACACACCAGCACAGGTTGCCCAGAACAGCTGGGGATGCCCCATGCCTGGCAGTGTTCAAGGACAGATTGGATGGGCTTTGAGCAACCTGGTGGTGAAAGGTGTCGATGTTTATGGCTAGGGGATTGGAACAAGACCCTTATACTGGTCTTTAAGGCCCTGTCCAACCCAAACCTTCCTATAATCCCGTGATCATATATGTCCACAGTGCTATTTTGGGAATGTATTCACATTTTAAGTCACTCATAAATCTTACACTTACACACACAGAATTCACTTCAGAAGATAACTCATATGAGGTACACGCTGCTTCTTAATTTTTTCCACCATTTTAAGCAAAAGAGTCTCACAGAGACAAGAAAGATTCCACTATCAGACTGACAAAATGAAAGGAATGAATAACAACTCTGGAAGGCACTGGATTCTCAGATGTCAGTCATCTGTCAGTGACTGTTCTTCAAGGATCATGTAGATGCATTCTAATCTATGTAAAGTTCATGACAACTTTTATTTCTACAGTCTGCACTCTACTTACCAAAGATGATAGTAGCCACTTTCACCTTTTAATGCCAATAATTCTGAGAACATAAATCCTATTGCTAACAAGCTGGTTTAAATTGGGATAACATTTTCTTCCCTGTTCTTTAGTGCACTTTAAAATTTTTATTATGCCTAGTGACATCTAAATGCAATATCAGAACTTCAACCTAGTCACTACTGTGATAGCACAGCTATCCCAATAAGAGACTATTAAGAAATGTCACTCTTACATCAAAGACTTGGATATTTAAGAGGATTAGGATTCCTCTGCTGACTTGGAAGTGGCTATAAATTTATTGGCTAAAAATCATCAAGAAAGACCTCTTTCACTAAATGTAAGGTCTACCTGACAATTAATGAACCATGAACACTACAAGAACCACAGGGATCTATATTATGCCTGCAATACAGGCACCAAAGTTTGGAGACACCATCTCCATTCCTCAAATTCCTACAAGTTCCACACGATCTATCCTAAAATGTGGAATGTGAAACAACCATATGAACTGTTATTTGTCACTGCTGAACAAGCAATACACCAGAGATTAAACAAGCCCCTGCTTGTTGGCATTAATTGAAACAAAGCAGCTAATAAAGGTATTAATACTACAAAAATAAGACTGTAGTAACACAAATAAAGCAAAATAAGACAATATTTGTTTTATGTAGGCAGAAGGTGTTGCTAGATGTTTGAATATTTAGAGATTTTGGACATGTTAATTATTTTTCCTCATTACACTCTTGCTTTTAACCTGGGAGCAACAGCTAAGGAGCTCCACCAATTCCTGAGGCTTTGAGAAAAATTCAGAATTTACAATTGAGGGTGAAGATTATCTTAAAAGAAACATAAAAGGAACATCATTATTATGCTGGACTATGTAAGAGAGAGGATCTATTAAAGGGTATTTTTTACTTGGTGAATGTGTTCTTTTAATGTTTTATATAATGGCAACGTATTGGTGAGGTTTTTAAAATGTAGCAGTAGCAATTAAAATAATTGATGAATAAAACCAGACTCTTTCTTGTAGGATCAAAGTATAAGAAATTATTAACTATATCCAATGATGTATAGACAACACTATGAGCCAGAAGCTAAAATGAAAGAAAAAATCTATCACAATCTTCCCTTGAGCAATCAGGGCAATACTACTGGGAATTATAATCTATTAGAGAGGGTAATGCTTAATTTCCATCAGATTACTTTTGTTGGCTTATTTTGACAAATATCTGCTGCTGATATCCACATTTAAAGGTCTAATCTTCAATTTACATTCATTTTAAATACTAAAATATAACACACATTTACTGTAACTTGAGGATAGTGCTGATGTTTTCAATTCCACTTCAGTGTTCTTTCCTAATTGATGTAACTTCAATACATGAACTTGATATCTTTTATGTAAGACCCTTTGGAACACACTATTGCTTTCAATTTAATATTTTGAACTAAATTAATGGCATGATTTTGAAATTGTAGTCCTTTAGATAAACTAAGAAATTTTCATAGTGCATCACAAGTCTCCTGTGCATTCAGCAACTAATGCTTCACCACAGCTTCTAAGCAACTCTCCTGCCATATTAACTTCCCCCTCACCCCTAAATTATAACCTTTCAAATATACTCTTTAGTTATCCTTACTGCAGCCTACATGAGAATTTGAACTGTTCTCAGTCTTTGATTACTTGGTAGTTGCTACATGTTTTGAGTCAACAATGTACGTGACAGATTTAGGGCATTAAAAATAGCAGAAAACAAACTTATGAAAGATTTATGTGTTTTCTAAGGCTAACCACAAAATGAATCTTTCAGTCAAAATTAGGCTGGTTTTACAAAAGCAAAATGCCTGCTAGCTTTACAAATTTTAGTTCTTCCTCAAGTTTTGCTAAAGCAATGCCAGCTGAAGAACTGAAACTGAGGTATGAAAAGGGTCCTCAATTAGCCCTAGATCACACATCATACAAGAGAATGAGAAATATGGGTAAATCAAGTTAGGCAGATGATAAGGAATGGGAAGGTAATCTAGCACCTGTGGCCACCTTGCCACATGAAAGAAAAATAAGGGTGTTCCAGTGACAAAGATTTTAAAAAAGAGGATTACAGCAGATCCTTTAACTGCAGGAGGCATCCTATGTAGTATGGTAGGTGCACTTTCCAGCATAACGTGAGGTAAAGGCAGAGGAGATGCCACTGGGTTCTGTGAGGTACAACTGAAAAGCTTCCCATGAATAAGTAACTTCCACACAATTCAGAAGCCTGAAGTCAAATGGTTCTGTGAATGCCCAGCAAAAATAGGGATTAAAGAAGACACATATAGAGAAAAAATGAAGTAACTTCCTGTAATGTGGGAAAAAAAAATAATGAAAAAAGAGATAAACACATCATGTTCTTTTTGCAGTCCACCACAAGTTTATCATAGATATTTATGAAAGACAATCCTGTTAAAGTGTGGGTATCTGTAAATGCTGTATGAGCTCAGCAGAGAGTGCAGAAGAGTGTGATTCAAAGGGAGCCTCTAACTGCACAAATAAATACAATTGCTCTATAAGTTTCCTGAGAAAGGCTGTGAGAAACAGGGAGGCAGAAAACATCCACCATACTAGGTTTCTTTCAGTGGGACTGTGTTCCTTGCATGAACAAGGGATTTACTCATTTTTACCATAAGCACTCTCTAAGATATTATTTCATAGCAAATCTCCTTTTCTGCTCTGCTGAAGTTTTCTTTTACAATGGTGAGAGAAGGCTTAGGAATGATAAGGTTTCCAAAACTCACAGAAAATTATTAATACATACTCAAACACAAAAAAAAAAATTACTTCAGTCTTAATTTATTTTGTTTTCCGTGATGAATAAATTCCAAACCAAGATAAACATTTATTAGTTAATAAGCTTTAAATAATGCTTCTCTCCATGTTGAGAGAACTATCTTTTGCAAATACACTGACAGTTATTTTAATTTTTCTCAAAAGCATTCTCAGCCCGTTTCTCCTGCATGGTTGAGTTCTTCTGTCAAAAACAGTAGCTTTCTGTAAGTTGGCCTATTTTGCCCACATCTCCAAAATATTTCTATTACTTTATTTATGGTGCACAACTTCTCTTTCAAGTAAGTATCAAACTGACAACTGCTTTAAAAGCTATCAAGAACAGTTTTTCCTTTTCTGAATATTATATATAAAGTTGGTGTTATGTATTCTTATCAACCAATGGTGCTGTAATGTTCATTAAAATCTATTTCTCCCATAACAGCAATCCCTGCACCCCCCACATCTATTACTTTCTGAGTTACTATACATATGTAGGCAAAGATTGATTTGCTGTGGAAGTACATGTTCACCTGTTCTTTTATTATCAGGTATGTTTTTGTACACAGCAATTCATCACTCTGATATAACTGTAGCCCAATGGAGTCATCATTAATGCATCTAAAGAGAATATGAAAGTCTTATTATGTGCAGCCTTTTTGGATCTGACAGTAAAAACAAAAGATTCTGCCTTCAAAAGGCTATTTACCATGAGTTTATCAATAATCTTTAAGAAATAACTTGCAGGAAAATGTAGGCATTTCTTTTCATATATACTTTCATGTGATTGTAACTCTGTATTCAGAGGCAATCTAAGGTTATAACAATGAACTTGTTCTAGCTGGTCTGTGATTTGGAAGACATGTTTGATTTTGTCATCCAGCTAGGATGGATATATTTAGATGCTTTTTGGGACTGATTTTCTCTTTTATTGCATATCAACTCATTCTATTTTTTATTTTTTTTCTGCAATGAAATCCATGACTTTCAGCTTAACCAGCAGCACTAGGAACATGACTACTCTGATGAGTTTGACACATAGCAAGACTGTCTCAGAAAGTTTCTATTAGGCATACTGATTAGTTTGGAAATAACAACTACCTGCCTGAGGTCATCTGGGTGCTGAGCAGAGCTGTTGACGGAGCCCAAGCCTGCTATTTCCAGTCTCTGGAGTCTGCATACTTCTCCAGGGAGAAGCAAACTGAAGTTTGCCCCTCTGTGTGTACCAGAAGTTCTCAGTTATTGAAGCCTAATGTTTTATTAAAGTCCTTCCATCCACTTCAGAATTACTGGAGTTCTACCACAGTAAGAACACTTGGGTGTTATTGTTCCATTCTTCTGTGCTATCAGCACACATCTCACACCTCTGCTTCAGTGAAGGATTATACAACACTAAACATTGCCCAAAATGAGATGTGGTGCTACAACTGAGACAAGCTATCTTCCTGCTCCCGACTCAAAGGACCACTGAAGACAAAAGGACTGATAGCAGAAGCATCCAGGGTTGTAAAACCTCCCAAATTTGTTAGTCTGATAAAATCCTCCAGAAAATTCCTTATTATTGCAAAGGGGCCAGCTGCAGCTGCCAAGTGTGTCCTTTATTTCAAAATTCCAAGCCTCTCATAACTGGCCTGGCTCAAACTGCACTCTCTGCTTGGACACAGAAGTGGCACACTGCTACATTTAGAAATACACACATATAAAAGGACACAGAGAGGAGTGTCTGAGAATCAAAACATACTTCAGGGAGGCACAACATTCAAGCTGAAAAGGGGTTTAAGTTTTTACAGGTATCACCCTCAAGGAATGAGGAAATTCCTCAATGACTAAGTAGCCAAACTCTCCCCTCTCACCATGTTTGAAGCTATTCTGTTTATACAGACTACTCTTTAAAAGTCATCAAAAAAGGACATGGATGGAAGGTCATGAAGTTTAACATAATTGAAGTCCTTTCACAACTGGGGGGAGGCATTGGCAGCAAGCATTCTTAGCCTTCACTCTGCTCAGACATGTCATTAATAATATCAAAATGTGTACTGACACCAGACAATATACTCCATGTTACAGCATCCCTTAAATCAATCTGGTAACAGAAGCTAGCTTGGACTGAAGCAGGTCATTTACCAAAGAGGATGCCTTAGTCTCAGGATGACAGCAGAGCTTCAATACCTGCACAGAGGTCTTATCAATGTCTGGATTAAATTTATGATGCTGTTCTTGATCTGTACAGCTCTAAATTACATGGGATTTGTCTGTCTAAGAGACCACATCTCCTGTGCCATGCTGCCACAGCTGCTGTCAGCAGAAAGACTCATGCCAGACATGTTTGGTATTAAAAAAGGGAAAAAAAAAGTTGTCAGCAGGACTGACTCACTGGGGACAGGCTGCTTTGCAATTTACTCCCACCTTTAGTTTGAAATAGCTAAAATCTATTGACCCCTTAAGTGGGCTAAAAGGTACACTGCTTTCCTGGGAACACAATAAAGAGTGATATTTTTAGACACATCTGAAAACCATGCTTGTTTTCTAACTCCTGATTATTTTCCTTTTGTTATTAATCATAAGGTAATCTGAGGTCTTCATCTTTTTAGACAATGTCCTTTAATCCAACAGAATAGACACATTTTATTAAAATAGGACCTTAGATAGCATTTTAGGGAAAGAACAGCATAGCAAATGAACTCTTAGAGCTATTTATCTTCAGAGGAGAGGCCATTTGTTTTGATAAAAAATGCTGGCCTTTCTTCAGTTTAGTTTGGTAAAGGATACAGATATACATGTATGCACATACCTCTTACCTTGATGAGATCTCTTTGGTCCTCTAAGCAGGACCAAAACATGTCTGCTGTTTAACCTGGCAGAGAGCTATCACCCTTTAAAATTACCTTTTGTGCTCCACTTGCCCACCCCTAATTGCTTCAGTTAATTAGTGCTAGGATAAAAGCTTTAGTGGCAAATGTTAAAAAAGACAAAGCTGTTTCACAGAAGGGGAGGAGCCTTTTCACAAACTGAGTATCACCTAATGGGTACCTAATCTGAGTTTAGCTCTATTTTGCAGTTCCACAATAATGCATTCATATTTTATATTGTGGTGACAAGGCTGTATACCCAGATCCTAGTACAATTGCTTCATTTTTCAACCCTAGTATAAATTATAAATAATGATTTTTTTGGGGAACAGAAAACTTCCCGAGGAACCACAAAGGGTATTCTCAAAATACAGCTCTGTAGTAATTATAACAAGTCCTCTTTTCTTACACAGAAACCAAATTTAAAGAAAACACATAAAAACATTTGTGAGTGGCTGAAGAGCTGATTTATTCTGTTATCACTGAAGACTGCTATACGAGGACTGAGTCCTCATATATTCATATTATGGTCATTAGCATTCCACAACTGGATCTTTTCCCTCAGCAGCAAATCAATTGTTTTCACATCTGCTTGTAGCTCATATTTCCCCAAAGGATTTCAGTGATCATATTGTTTTTCCATTTTCCAATGTACTGTCTGACCTTTTTCCTCAAGGCCTTGCACAATTCACTTTAGTCAATCACTTCTTATTGATTGTTAGCGCCTGCTCATTCCCTATCTATCTTTGTTTTAATGAATATAGTAGTATTTTTAAGTGATCTTGTTTTTAATATATTCTGTCATCTACTCACTGTTCTTTGCACCCTTGTTGCTTTAGATTTCTCATTTATACTTCTGTTCTGTTTAATTCCAATTCAAGATAAAATTCTACCTTCTTTCAGATTATCCTTTCTTTTGTATCATGCTTGTATATACAAAAACTTCAGCTTTCAGCAAACCACTATCCACTTCAGACCTTACCTAAAGCATCATTCTTTTGAGATTTTATAGGGTTCTGGCAAAAACCCTTTCTTGGCTTATAATTTCTCCTGACACTTCTGTATGTTTCACACACTTGCTTCTTATTAGGAAGAAGCATAGAGAAGAGACAGTCCCTGGAAATACTTTTTCAGGATTCTTCTTAAGTCAAACCCCATCTGTTTACCTGAAGATTCTCCTACATTCTGGAAGGCACAAATAGTGGCTAATTTGCAGCTGTCATCTTATCTTTTGCCTGAATCTTGGAAAATCCAATCGTTCCACTTCTTGGGCTACTTTTCCCTCCAAAGCTCTGTGGTCTTATTAGGTAACTGTTCCCTGTTGCATCACTACAGAAGGAATGCTGCTGCACATTTTCTTACACTTGTTTGGGAGTCAACTATAACCTCACATACAGGATACCATCACTGGGAACCCCTCATTTCTAACTGGCTCTTTCACTCATCACAATGGATGATCCCTTTGGTCCTCTTAGAAATAACTAGACATCATTAACTAGCAAAGGCTGCAGACAGTCAGTGCTTTCAGAATGTCTGCCAAAAGCTGACTGAGAACGGCTGTTCAGGAAACTTCTGCAAAGATTTCAAGTTAAACTTTTGCTTTTAAAGCAAGACTTTATTTGCTGGAAAATCACCAAATCACTTTATTTCAATATCAACCATTCAGTTGACAATAAACTTGGCTTAAAGCTGCTCTTCAAGCAGCTGTAAGAAAACAGAAGTATCTTGGAAGACCATCTCCTCAGTCCTATGTTTCCTTGGGACTCTTTTCTCTAACTATTCCCTATTTTACTGTCTCATTTTTTGGACATAACAGTGATGAATGAGAGAAATGGTGGGGTCAACTTATTTGGCACCTGGATGATGAGCCAGAAAGCCTTCTTTATACCAACACACTGCTTCAGTGCACTGACCCATGACACATCCAACACAGGACCAAAAGAGATATCCAGAGAAATCTTGACCATAGGTCTCTAGGGATAAACCAGTGCAGCTTTACAGCAGCTTTCTGCTTGAGATCACACCATTGCACCCAGGATGCCAAGAGACTCACAAAGAGACCCTTATCAGAATACAGAAAGGGGTCAAGTAGGAAAGAGAGCCACTAACCTCAGAGTCCAGCAGCACAGAACTGCTATGCCAGGAATTCTGGAATAAGTTACTCGTCCCTTTCCATTGGTAAGCATGCTGGTGCTATTAAGCCAATTACTTTGCATCAGTGTCAACTGAGAAATAAAGTTCTCTAAGTAGGAACTGAGGACAGGAAACATGCTATGTAGCTCTTTACTAAAATCAAGTTAAGTTTTTGCCAATCTGTAATTCATACTAAAATTCTTTATAAACTTTCACATCTACAAGTAAACCAAAACAGCAAATGTCAACAGGGGTTGAAGCTGTGATGCAGATCTTCTTCCAGGCACTGGCTATCAGTGAATGATACTGCAAATGTGATATGAGTAGGACCGATGTAAAAGAAATTTTAAATCAGCTCCTTTTTACAAGCAAAACTCCTCATGCTGGGAAAAGAAAAGGAAAGCTCTCCATGTCTTTGTTTTCCTCTACACTGAAATCACATTAAAAAACCCAACCCTGTTGTATCTCCTCCTCTTTCCACACCTCACAAGAGTGTGGGTATTGATGTGGGGGTGGATGTCTGAAAACAAGGCATGTTCCTCTACACAACTGTATGCTATGGTAGGGATGGTTTATTGCCTTTCATATCTAACAAGACATAAGAGAATTAATTTAATTTTCTGAAAAGTACTGGCTTTCTTCTCTGAAGTGCAAGAGGAATTCAACTCACCATCTGCAAGAACTACTTCATAGATGCAAGACACAGAGTCTCCAGGACTTTCATCACACGGTTTATCTAGGAAAAAATAAGAAAGAAGATAATATTATCACACAGATTTCCACCTTTTTTTTTTTTTTTTTTTTAGATAAAAATCTAGATGTATTTTAAATACAAGATAAAGCTATTATTCTGCAGAAAAAAAAATGTCATAGAACAAATCCAAGGGCTGGTACAGAGGAACAAGCCTACAGAGATCTTTAGATGCAACTGCATTTACTCTTTTCCAGTAAATGTCCCTTTGACTGATTTTTTTTTTTTCAATTTACCAGAGCTGGTGAGAAATGTGTACTTGAGGAAGGCGTTTCCCTGGAAGTCAATATGGCAGACAATGGAAGGAGTTGGGCATAAGGAAAGAGAATAATGTGCAGTAAAGCGAGAAACTGAAATGGATACAGACATCTCAGTTTTGAAGATAAGACAACTATTCAGTGAGTGCTCTGTTCGATAATACAGATCTGGTTACAGACAGTATCACAGAATCATACAGTGGTTTGGGTTGGAAAGGACCCTGAAGAACATTTAACTCCAACCCCTTAGCCATGGGCAGAGACACCTTCCAATAGACCAGATTGCTCAAACCTCATCCAACCTGGCCTTGAACACCTCCAGGGATGGGGCATCCACAAGTTCTCTGAGCAATCCATTCCAGTGCCTCATTACCCTCATTATGAGCTTCTTCCTTACATCAAACTTAAGCCTACCCTCATCCAGTTTAAAGCCATTCCCCCTTACCCTATCCCCAGAATCTTCTATGCTCTGGGCCCAACAATGCCAGCTCTTTCAGCCTGTCTAAAGGAGAGGTGCTCCACTACTCTGAGAATCTTCATGGCCTCCTCTGGACTTGCTCAAGCAGGTCCATATCGTTCATATGTTGGGAGCTTCCAGGGCTGGATGCAGCCCTGCAGGTGGGGTCTCACCAGAGCCAAGGGGCAGAATCCCTTCCCTTGCCCTGCTGCCCAGGATGCAGCTGGCTTTCTGGGCTGTAAGTGCACATGTTGATCTTCTCATCAACCAACACCTTTAAGTCCTCAGGGCTGCATTCCATCCACTCTCCACCCAGATTGTATTTGTGACTGGGATTGCCTCAAGGTGTGGAGGACCTTGCACTTGGCCTTCACAAGGTTTGTGTGGGCTCACTTCTTGAGCCTGTCAAGGTCCCTCCAAATGGCATCCCTTTCCCTCCAGTGCATTGACTGAACCACACAGCTTGGCGCCAGTAGCAAGTTTGCTAAGGGTGCCCTCAATGCTATGACAAAAGATGTTAAACAGCACCCAACACAGAATCACTGAATGGGTCTGCTTGGAACACACCATTGCAACTCATCTGGTCCAAACCTCCCTACTCAAGGCGAGTCATCCTGAAACACATCCAGAGGATTGCATCCAGACAGCTCTTGAACATCTCCAGTGAGGGAGACTCCAAAACCTCTCTGGCAATCTGTTCCAGTGCAGCAAAGAAGTTCTTCCTCACATTTAGGTGAAACATCAGTTGCTTCTTGTCCTATTGCTTGGCATCACTGAGCCTGCCTCCATCCCCTTGACACGCTCCCTTCAGATACCGATAGACATTGATGAGGTCCCTTCTCAGCTGTCTCTTTGCAAGGTCCAACTCTCTCAACCTCTGCCCTGTAAGACTCTGTTAAATGTTAATACAAACATTTTCAGGACCAAGTGCTGGACTCACAGACGTTTAAGTACACAGAGACCCTACCAAAAGCAAAATCTAATTCTGTTTTTCTACTATGACCTTAAATAGGTGTTATACTTCATTTTTTTCAGGGATAAGTGACAATTTCTTTAGTCTGGACTTCAAAAAACCCCTTGTTTCATCCCATTTCCAAGAAGATGGCGCCAATCTAACAGAAGTAACATTATGGTGAAATTACAAATATCAATTTTGCTACAACAACAGTTGTGTGCAAAATATATACAAGGGGTACCTTTACAGAGGTCTTCTCTAGATGCCTTCCAATGATAACTTTTTAGTAATTGTGACTGGTAGCCACAGCGCAAGACTCAGTCAGACTCAATAATACATTACATGAAAGATATATAAAACTACAGATTCATACAGCCATTTTACAGCATTACCTGCAAAAATACTTGATGGGAATCTTAAATTATTTGTCAGCTTGGGAAACAGACTCACATTCCCAATTAAATACTGACTGATGACTGGGCCATAAACAACACAAATTTGGTCGAGGTCTATTACAAACCTTGAAAGAGCAGATTAAAAATCCATTAATTTATTTTTAAAATAAAAAATTACAGATTAAATAAACAAGTAAAATTTCAGTATGTTCAGTTAGTACATGCTGCTGCAATGCTTATGTTCTAGTCATCTGACTTATTATTAGCTAGAATTGTAATGAGTTTGTCCTAAATGCTTCTAAAAAATGCAAAAAAATTCTAAAAAAATCATGCTATAAAGCTTTAAGATGCCAGTGTACTTGCTTTTCTGTGCGTAATAACTTTTCATCCAGTTATTCTCAAAAATAAGGGTAAAAAACATTGCATACATGACACATACTTCAGAATCCAAGAGTACAGGTTACCATGGCTAGTTACATAGATTAGAACATGAGCTGCTAAGAAACCTAACAAAGCTCACAAATAAAACATAGTAAGCTGTGTTTTCTCTGAATTTTGCAGAAAAAATAGAAGAAGTAGCAAAGAAATCAAACAGTTTAAGAGACAAGGGATGACAGTCTCAACATCTTATCCAGGGTTGCCACCTCCAGACATTCACTTGAGTTTCTCTTCTGCTTTGAAATAGCCAAGATCTCATGTCAGATGACAGAACTTAGTGACATAAACCAGTTTTTTGTCAGCAGTCTTTACCAACTCTCATCACTGCACTGGCAACCCTTCTGTGTGGAATGGAGAAGCACAGCATCTCAGCAAGATGTAATACTCTGGTAATCTTAGCAGTCCCTGCAGAGCAGTTCAAAGATTCACTGTCAGGGGAAAATGGAAATGAGAGCTACATTGCAGCACACACCAACCAACAAAATGTCCCTTCTGCTCTTGTGCTTATGATACAGTCACACATTATCTTCTTTTTAATAAAAAAATTTAATTGGCATTTGAGGTGCTCTGCAATAAGCAGATGACATCACTGCCTTAAAATCCCAACAGTAGTATGCACTATCTGAATTAAATACATTGGGGAAGGAATAAACAGAGGCACAACCATGTGGTCTCAATTATTGAAACCTCTCCTGGCAGTGAATGAGACCAGAACCACCCACTTAGTTTTCTCTACTTACTCAGTCTTGCATGTTCAGGGGGGAAATCTTCACAACCAAGACTTAGGTCACACACATATACAGACAGTATTTAGTATTCACAAACAAACAAGACCAAAAGTTCTAGTCATTTTCTTCTTCAACTTCAGGTTTTTTAGCAAGTTAGCTCAATTTTCTCATAGACTCCAAGTCAGTGTCAAAATTTAGGTGAAGCATTTGCCCACTGAAGCCAATGGTAAAGCTCCCACACAAATCAGGGGTTTAGCTCATCAGCACAAGTCTTGCTCACAGCCCAAGGAAATCCATTGGCATTTATTACTTGTATTTGAGTACCAATGCAAAGGGGATTTTACAGGAGATTAAGCAAAGCAGTGGAGTCACAATGTGAAACATTACTTCAGTATTCAATGTTATACCAAATCACAATAAAATTGATGCCACTGCACAAGGAATAAAACAGGAAACAGATACCATAAAAGTCATGGTAAAAATATAATTATGTCTCTCATTTCCTTGGTCTGCACAATAAAATTAGCCCCTCAGTATTTTAAGTGGTCTGAAGATCTGCATGACTTAAGCCCTATTTTAGCTCCCATCCTCCTTTTCCCACATTTACTTATTAGAGAAAAACATCCTGTGCTAATATCTTATTTGTCCACATCTATACCATACTATTAGTTGCAAAAGTAGGTTTCCTAACATTACTCTTCTTGTTCATTAATATTGTGTGTAGATGCATGGAATACCTTTTAGGTAAACAATCAGAAATTAACAGCACATTGCTGTCTCAGGTAAAAGTTACAAATTTATTCTGAGAATCTTTCCTGGTCTGTCAAAGACTCTGGGTACCATTTTCTAGTTGGGTTATGTTATTTTATGTACCTCTCACTTTTTAACAAAATAACAGATAATGAATGGATACATACAGATTTGATGTGTTGTTCTCAACTATGGAATTTTGTAGAAGTAAATTCTCTTCATGTTTTGGGATCAAAAAGAACAAAAGGCATATCACTGCTTGGGGAAAAAGCTGGAAGTGGAAGGGACAAGAGTTGCTTTTATGAAGCTTTAGAAAATGAACCCAAATAAAACCACAAGCAGACTAATGTATACTTATGACTCCTGAGCTGTACCAAGAAGTCCCACCAAAAGTCTAATAAAAATGTCTGTATACTTTGGAAACAGTGTCACAGAAAATTATTTGTATTAGATAAGATCTGTTCTCTTTTTGAACAATTAATACTGAGGACAAACACAGGAGAAATTGAGGACATTTAGGCATCTAAGTTAACTACCTACAGATGCAATTACCTATCTACAAAGCCTTTACATAAACACATGCTTGCCTGAATTGAAGTCTTTCAGAATTAAACAGAAAAACCCCAGCTATGTTTAGTACCCCAGGATACTGAATTAATACACTGAAAATATGTCAGTTTAAGAAAAGGGTACACAGTTAGCAGACCAAGGACAAGTAGCAGAAAGACACAGGACAAGGAAAAGACAGATGCAAGCAAAATATATTTCCTAATTCTACTTATATTAGGAAAAGCTGATTAAGAAAAGTCAGAGTCTCACTGGGACATCTTAGATGTTAACACAGAAAAATGAAACTTCTGAGTATTCTCCTCCTCTGGGGTTTACCTTTATATGGCAATAGGCATAGGATCTACAAAACTCAAAAGCAATTCAGAATCTGACATTTTCAAACAGTGAAATATTTTACAAACAAATCCTGCAAAAGGAATCTCTTGACAACAATAAAAATATTTGTGTTCCTCTTCATGCAGAAAATAAATATTCAACATTCTGGAAATATATGTTAGAAAGGTCACTCTCCATGTCTTAGCTCTCCCTTTACTCCTCCAAGAACATGTTCAAACAGGCATGACAAACCATTCAGATGTGTTTGAACCGAACAAGCTTTCTGCTGGGTACAAAACCCCCTGCATCTTCTGTTTCATTTAGTTTTACTCAACATTTTAATAGTTTTACTGAACACTTTAATTAGTTTTCATTTTTGCCTAGTATATTTGTACTAATTTATAAAGTATATAGTACTTTAGAGCCAGAAGGAAGTTTTAACAGATAAAGCCCTCTCTGCTCCAAGATCAAACCAGCACCATCTGGGAGGTGAAATAATTGTGGGAGCATATAAAATGAGACTTATTTTGCACTCCTTCCACCTCAGGTTGCAGGGATAGGTTGCAAAGAGAATAGCACATAGGAGAGAAGAGACAGCCAAGAACTTACCTTGCCTATGAGCTTTCCTGAGTATGGGGAAATCTGTAGTGGAAGCCTGGTGACTACTAGCACCTATGCTATGCTATTGTTAACATTTTCCAGGAGAATGTTAAGCTGTGAGATAACAACCTGATTTAGCATCCATCTTCAGCTGTTCTAACTGCCTGGAGGCCACTCCTGAGCCCTGGCATCCATTAGTCCTAGAATGGCAATGGCCCACTGTCCTAAGGGATTAAGTTGCAGTGGAAGGCATGTGGTATGGCCATTACAATTAAAGCACATTGAGTTTTCAGACTCAATGTCATTTTTAGAGTGATAACTCTTGTCAATACTGAGGAGACAAGAAACTACAAATGCTTGGAAGAATAAGTTAAGAGTAATGAACAGCTGAGTAAGAAAAAAATGAACTGAAAACCACAAAGAATATACACAAAGGTGTTTTCATTACTATCTCTAAACGGGTCAAGAATATAAGTATCTAGGGATCAGCACTAAAAACAACAGAGATTGAAGACAATCATACATATAAAGAGAAATAGAAGATCTTGTGTCTGGCCCCAACAAAAGGCAAAAAAAAATATGCTCCAAGGAGAAAAATAATCCTTGTATATACTCAACAGCCCCTTAACAAATAATTTTAAATATAAGGGAAGAATCTTCTTTCCCAGATGTGCAGTTTGTCAAAATCCCCAGCACAGGTATCACAAAGGCTAAGAGCTTAACAGGATTCTACGAAAGAGTATGATATATATAGACACGATTATCTTTAAGCAAAGGTAAATAATGACAAACCATGCAGATCTTCATACCTCAGAGCTTAACTCAAAGCAAATCTCTTTGCTGGAACACTTTCACTGTGCAACAGAGAGCAGAGCAGAGGTCTCCTATCAAGCACTGATCTGAGCCGGCCTGGTTGATGGCCAGGGCACACCAGTACACAAAAAACAGGGCCACAGCAGCTCTAAGCTAAGAATGTGGAGGAGGGCTTATCTCTGAAGCACCAGGCATCATCATCACTTCCAGTCCTGGATGTAGCTCAGTCCACTGAACTCATCTGATCCCAGCCATAGTCCCTACATCCCCAGTAAAGATGTACACACTGAGACTGAGGCCTTCAACAACTATTAATTAATTCAGCTTTCTCCTGATTTCTGAAATCACTGGTTTTGGTCAATGTCAAAGCAAAGATCATTTGAACTCCTACTAAACATCTGGCATTACACTTAAATCCCAAGGGCACAGGTAATAAGCATTCTTGTGAATGCATTGACCTAAGCAAAGAACTTTCCTGCGTCTTCTAGGAACTGTTTATTGCTGCAAAAAGGCTTGCAATTTCCTGTGCATCTGTCAACTGATAGTATCTGAGCACAGTTATTTCCTATATATACACAGAGAGTATAGACCCACTGTTTTCATCTCATTAAAAAATTGCCAAGCTTCAGTCTGAAGCTACGTATTTGACACAGAAACTGCAAACGTTACCTTCTGAAACCAAAACAGATGACCAAATGAGCCCAAATTGTCAAGTCTGAGATATGTACTGAGGAAAAGGTCATTCAACACTGAAGATGGTTGGGGAGAAGGAGTCTAAAATGTACTTTTGAAAACACTGATCTCACATAGGCAGATTGTGTGTAGACATTTTGGACAGTTTTAAAGCCCTACAGAATACTTAAGCTTACCTGCTTAAGCACAAGGCAGCAGGGACATCCAGCTAGGTCACTCATTCCCTGGGGTCTCTCTACCCCAGTGTTCAAAAGAATATTCTTGGTTGTTCAGGTGCATCCAAAACTAGGTTAAACTCCGAGTAAAAAACCTGAGCTACAGGACGTCTTTATCAAGTACAAGCTCATATTCCAATACAGTGGCACCTTGCATGTAACAAAGAGAAGCATAGTATTCTGCTTGGTAGACAAAATGTTGGCTAAATAGCAAGAGCTGAGAGGAGGTAAGAGACCTAAGGATTACAAACAAGCAGTAGTATATTACCTGGTTGAATAATTTCTTTAACAACAGAAATATATTCCTCAGGTTTCTGATCAGTAGAAATCTCTTTGCTGTCTCCATCTAAGGTCAGTATCTCATGAAGAATCTCTGAATTCTCCACTCCACAAAGAAGAATTACCACATTATCCAGAGGTTTTAGAACTTGCTCCAGAAAATAACTTCTTTTTTTATTCAGGCAGTTAAGAAGTCCACATGAGAGTATCAGGAGTTTACATTTATAGGACAGTAAACAGAGTAGCTCCTGGTATTTGAAAGATGAATTTTCTAGGTTGTAGAGTAAGATTCCTTCTTTGTTCACTATGAGTCCAAAAAGAGATTTTAAATACAGAGCCCATTCTTCTGCTTCTTGTTCATATATCACGAGGATGTCCTTTGTATTTTCTAGAGAGAAGAAAACATTTCAAAAATTTTTCAAATGCATTTTAAATACATTATAAACATCAGAAGACAGATTGTTTGTTTCCCCCCAGCAAAAACTTAAGCTGCTGAAGAAATTACCTTTAGCAGAAATCAGCTCATCACCTTGAAATTACAATCATCTCCTTATTTCTAAGGTCAAGGCAGAAAGGTTGTCCACAGAAATAGTGGAAAAATAGCTCAGGATATTACGTTTAGCATAACTAATATTTCAGAATAAGTATTGAAACTGCAGTGTAGGAAGCAGAGCACATTCACACATTCTGCTCCCTCCTAGAGTCTAAAAGTGGAACACTTAGCTTTTAATGACAGAAGTAAAGAATATTTATTTGAACTCATGAACATGATCCGACTTCAATAGAAAATTAACTGGTATGTTTAGGATATTTTGTCAACATGGTGTCAGGATAGAACCTCATGATCTTTTACTGTCCTTATTCTAGAAAATTACTTGAGACCTGACAAAAATAAATCTAGAACTATACTTTTTCAGTTTTCTGTCCTGTTAAGACATAAAACATGATGCTAACAGGACAACTAATACTCCTTCATAAAGTTACTAGGGTGATAGTTCGAGACAGAGGCAAGAGGCACTAGCTGAAACACAGGAGGCTGCCTCTGAGCAGCAGGAAATGCTTTTTTCAGAGTGAGCACTGGCTCTGGCTGCCTGGAGAGGGTGTAGAATCTGTCTCCTTGGAGCTACTCAAAAGGTGCCTGGATATGGTTCTGGCTCTAGCTGTACAAAAGAGCTACCAGATGTCCCATCCATGTCCTAGAGACCCATGTCTCAGTCATTTCATGGTCATGTGAAAACATCAAAAACTGTGATTTGATGAGAAATGCTAACAATTTCCATCAAGCTAGGGTAGCTTAATAGCCCCACAACAGTTCACAATCACAGCCCTACAGAGCAACAATGTGAGGCTGAGGAATAGATGCAGCTTCTGCACTTCACCTTCACTGTGCTTCAGGGTGTCTGCCTGCTGGTCAGGATCAGGCAGCCTGACTGACACTTGCCTGCAGCTCCTTTGAGTGCCTAAGCTGCTGCACTGTGAGGATCAGGAGGTATGGAAACAGAGGGCATACACAGAGTTAGGATGTTTCTGGGGCACACAGAGGATGTGGGCAGTGGGATGCATTGTTGCAAGCACAGTACAGATGTAGCTAAGAAGAATAAAACACTTGCCAAGGACCCCGTGCAAGTCCATGTATAAAAGGACAAACTGAACCTGTATCTCCAGTCCAGGATTAATACTTAAATTATTTGTCTTCTTTTAGAACAAGTAATTTCTACACTTTGTTCATCCATCCTTTACTCTGGAGATACTTGAAACAAAGTTCACCCAGCAAAAGTCAATTGAAACTTGTCGAATAGGGACTCTATAATTTAGTCTCTTGAGTTCACTATATATCTACAAACTACTTGGAGGACTGTTGCAGTCTTCGCAAGATTTGTGAATCCTCACCATTGAACAAAGTTTTCTGTCACAGGAAATCATAAAGGGCCATGCTCAACATGGTAGCAGCTGATGATATTTCAAGTTAACTAACTCTTACCAGTACATTAAAGCAAGTCAATATTTGTGAAAATGTAGTGAATACCATATTTCCTATGGTACAAAAAATCTGAAAAATACCTGTTTCTGATGAAATGCTGAATATTAATAGTAAAAAAAATAGCAGTGTATTTCTCAATTAACTCAGAGCAAATTTGTTTGGTTTATGATGCTGGGATAAAAAAATCTACTTGCTTCAACATTGTTTTCAAAAGATCATATGATCTTCCATAAAACTCATAAGACAGACATGCACAAAGTAGAAACAAAAAGCTATGAATTGCCGCACAGTTACAAAAGAAGAAACTGTATTAACAGCACTGTAAAGCTCTTTCAGTCTGACCACACAGTTTCCTATCACAGAAAATGGAAAAACAAGTACCTTCTATTTTCAGTCCCTATTAAATAAAAGCACTGTAGCAGTTCTTTTAAAATATGGATATAAAGACAATACTTACACCATAAGGAAATTTTAGGAATTCATTCTTTACACTTGGCTTGAATTTACTTAGTTCTAACTTCCAGCCATAATATAATCTCATATATTTCGGTAATCCTAAAGGACATCTGTTTTTGCTCTCAGAAATCTGTCCCCTAAGGTCCTTCAGATTCCCACAAAGTGACTCTCAGCCTTGCCTTCATTACAGTTTGTAAACTGGAATTAATACTCTTCCCATTACAATGGAAACATTGTAGAACTCTTCCTATTTTTTTTCCTGCACTTTTGTGAACCCTCCTGCCTTGTCAAAATACTGAGAAAACCAGAACTGCGTACAGGGTAGGGGTTCCTTCATACAGTGCATGAGAAGAAAAAAAATCCCTTGGGTATGCACATGGGCTCATAAACAATGAATTTCATATTCATTCACCCCTGTGTAAATGGAAAGTACAAGGCTTCAGTACTCAAGAAATTCTCAAGACAAAAGTGAGAAACATGCATTGAAAGGATAAAAGAAGACAAAGTAATTCCACTTCCGTATGGAATATCTGCACCAGTCTGCAGCTTTGATCTTGGCTAAGCAGGAATGAGAAAGGGGTTTTATGATGTTTATTGAAGGCTCAACTGCATTTCTTCTTAACTATATTGATTTTTATATATGAGAAAGAAAGCTTTATTTGTATAAGAAAGGGGAGTGAAATATATCTAACACCACACTTGATAGAATAAAGGCTCTGCAGCACACATCTCATAAAGCTCTAATGCAACATGTCTCCTCTATTTAATTTGTCTTTTCTGTGTACAGAGGGAAGAGCCATGCTGTTGAGCAAGGTTTTTCATAGTGCAGTTTGGTGCAATGTTTATTGAAGCAAGCAGCAAGTGCTATCAAGTTACCTATGGGAAACCAAATGTGGGTATGGTTTGAATTATAAGCCTGGATTTCTTTCTGACATTGATCTGCCTTCTGTATTAAGCGTTAACTTCAATATTAAGCAGGAATGTAAGGCTTGCATCTTACTTCCCTCAAATTGTATTAAAAGATTAAATACCACTATTTTAAAATGCTTGCCTGAATTGAAATGTGGAGTCAAAGTTTACCCTACCAGTAGCTAAAATGTTCCCTATCAAAAATCCACTCTATGCACTGTTAGCTTTTTCCTGTGATAGTGTTTTTGCCTTCAGAGATGCTACTAAGATGCATATGTGGGCAGCTTACTTGAAAATTAAAGCCCACCAAAACTCTGCCTTTAGAACAGTATTATTTTTAACTGAAACAAAAAAAGATCAAGTCTAGCTTTAATGCAACACTACCCAGTACTGAATATACAGTAACAATGCTTAACTTTTCAGCCAGAGTTTTTTCCCCTTCATTATTTTATTTCTTTAATATTTTATCTCTTCATTATTTAATCTCTTACTGAGTAGTTCTTTGAATTTACTGCACTTGAAATATAACATAATTTGAGAATAACTTTGTTCCCTCAAAAGTTAATGTAATAGAAACTATCATATCCTGACAAAATTAAGCTGTGCTTCATCTGCTCCTACTTGGAAACTGACTCAAAGGTAGAAATAAAATGTATTATTAGCTCAGCAATGAGAAACAGGAAGAAAATTTATGCAGTCATCTGTAACCTGAAAGGGGTTTTTATGACAAGCAAAACTCTTCTTTAGTTACTGGTGCATGGTTGCCCAAGAAAGCACATCTCATGTCATCTGAAGAGCTCTTTGAGAAACCCTGCTAGATCCTGTGAAATTACTGTGACCAAGCAGGAATCAAGAACTTGTGTATATAGGGCAAAACAACATGTCTTCTATGGCAAGGATTATAAGATATAGCAGAGTGGAAAAAAGCACAAGTATAATAGAGAGTTAAAGGAAACCTCAAGAACTCTGCAGTGCACCAAATACACCAGGAATGCAAAGGAAACAATTTAAAAATGGGGGTCTAGTAGCTGCTCGTTAACAATTATCTCAGTTTATGAAACTTGTAAAACTTGTGCAATCTTGTAAAAGAATTTCTGTGTGCTTAGGAATAACCAAGAAGAACTCAGTAACTCATCTTTGAGAAAGACACTACACAGGTGTCAACTCATTCCCTATCTTTTTAAAGACCTTTTAGGTTTGCAGGAGTTTGTGAAGGTTTGTAGGTGAAGTGCTTTACTTCTAGATATCTTTGACCTGCATTTCACTACAGTTGTTTCCAAAATTCAGCACTAACAGACTTTGTTAGACTTAAATAAGGCTGATTACAATTAGGCTAGGGTTTAGAAATTGGCTCTATGGTCCCACTACCTTAAGACATTTTGGTGAAAAAAAGTCAGGTTTGAACATCAACTTTTACCCAAGTTTTAGTGGAAAGATGGATCACCGTATTTCTCAGGGTTGTCCAAAGCCTTTTCCAGTTTTGGTACTGGAACCTAACAATGGAATTCCCTGATGCTCACTCAGCTGCCTATGAACTCCTATAACCACATACCAAGCCTGCCACAGTCAGCCCTAACAAAAACATAATGCAAGTCTGTTTACAATCCTCACCTCAACCCCATCAGCCTTTGATACTTGTGTGAAGAAAACACCCCTTCAAATTGTTCTCCACCACTATGTTGAGAAAGGACAGGATCAACTGATAGACAAAGCATAAAATTTTCCCCTTTTATTTCTCCCTGTCACGGATGTCCTCACCTGGGGAATGGGAAGTTGTTTGATTTTTTTAAAATATCAGTCTTGAAAGACATTAGAGAAATAAAAGTATGAACTCTGTCAGCACGCAATGAACTACTGTCCATCAGCAAAAATTTGTTAAAATAAGTACAGTAGTTAAATATCTCAAAGGAGAAGTGGAGAGGCACTGAAGCTCTTGCTCACCTTCTCATAATATATTGATGAAAAATCTGGGCAACATAAGTGATATGGAATGACATCCATTGCATCTTTAATTCTTTTGTGACTAAGAGACTATACTCTCCAGGATTATCATGAGTATTTTTTTGTGATAAGAACTCACACAAAGCAGCAGTGGGGTTTTTTTTCCAGGTAAGCAGTACCAGGATGGAGCTATTCAAGACTTCACAATTTGATTGCACTTGCCTACTTCACCCTGTAGGATGAAACTATGGATATAGTCATGAGGGTCATGACACAATGAAAAAAAATGGAGCATGAGAAATATCAGGAAGTATAAAATAACCCAGACTCCCCTCTTTGCTCAGAGATTTTCAAAACTTTTCTTCTAATCTCAAGAAGATTCATTTCCATCTGGTTTGTATGTGGGATGAGAATGACAAGCATACACACTAGTTCAAATAAGACTTTAAAATCTAAAGATTTTTAGTCTCTTGGCCCCTTCACAATCTTTTGACAACGACTCAACTATTCATCACTTCACACTGCTTTCCCTGATCACTAACAATGATATGATAAAAATTGGAAAAAGTTTCACTAGCACTTCAACAACCCCTGCAATCTAACATTTGGGAACAGAGTGAGATTTAATTCAGCACTAATGAGTGGCCTTAGCATAACAAACTGCCCCTCACCCATCCAAAAGGCATCGATTTTCCCAGTGAGCACACCTCACTCACATCCAGTAAACGTGTCTCAAAACGCAACTCCAGCCCTTGGTTTCTGGAATTCTGTGAGGCAAATCCCCTGAAGCAAGCCAGAATGCATTCATTGCAGGAAGGACAGCAGAAGAAAGCACTTTAGAACTACTTGCAGATAATGGAAAATGTTTTCAAAACAGTTAATGTTGCTTCTCTGAGGTGTTCCAGTAAAGGAAATGAAAATTATAAAAGCCACTTGTAAACTTCAGTGTGAGATCACAAAGTAGCAAAATTGCTGAAGTGCTGTGGTACACCTGTTTCAATTAAAGCAATTATCCTAAAACAAAGGGCATTCCTGCCCTCACTCTATCAGCCAGCAGTGGCTGCACTTCTATTCTCAAATGCCTATTTTACTAGCATGTAATAAGAACATTTTCATTGTTTATGTACCTTCTGTTGGTAATTGCTAAATTGTATGTGAAAACAAATACTTGCTCTGTCAGTATGAAATCAAGCCTCATGACTTCATCCTTCTTACTGAACTTAGTGAAGTCTGGAGCAGGCAAAATTAGGTTCTACAGAGAAAGAATCTTTGTACAAATGGCATCAGCTTACACTTGAACTAGTTGGTTTTCCCTGTAAAGAAAACACTGATCTTCCCTACAGTAACAATGGGAACACAGAAACAAAAAAATCCCTGAGCTGTCTTTCCACAGCACCGACCTGGCACACGCAGACCAGAAGGATTCCCTATCAAACATGACAATGCTAACATTATGCCCAAAAAGCCGTTTCTCATCAAGCAATATGGCCTTACGTTCTGGTTTAGGCCTTTCTCTCTGGTGTCCTATGAATCCTTTCAGCTGAATACCTACTGATGGACACATGCTCTTGCTTCTAATGAAAAAGGCTACACACAAACATGGGATATAGTGGTATAGAGGTCAGAAGCCATTTCTTTATTTCAAGGTAGACCTCCTCCTCTATCACAATTGCAAAGAGGCAAAAATCTGATGTCCTTCCAGTCACTTCTTTGAGAGAAAATCACGCCTTCAGCACAAAACAATCAGGTAATTCAGAGATTATGTAGATATGAACAAATAATGAAGAGAAATATACCATAATGACAGCATGAAGAGCTGGAGTAATAGACTACTGTTTTATGGTCCTTAAGGTCACATGAAAATGTGAACAAGTCTTTAAAGTCACAGGAAAAACTGAGGCAGCTGTATCAAGTTTACATTAACACATGCTATTACTACCAGAAGCAACCACCACCTGAAGATTTCCCTTACACTGTAACTATGGTTTCATAAGAATGAAATATTAAAAAACCTGTTAATTTCAAAATGTCCTGTTAGGGCACACCAAAGCATCCTCTTCTTGATTTGACTTTTTTTAATTGCCAGTGTTTCTCTTGTCAGGATCCCTTTAGACGTTCTCATCCTGACTTAGTGCAGGCAATTTTAGATTTACAATCACATTTAAACTCTACTGACTTAAATTCAGCATCTTTGTTTTTTCTTTTGCCTTCTCTTGCTTTTTTCATCTGTCCAGTTTGATTCCATTGTTACTTAAATTTCTCACAATTTCTTAATTTTAAGTCCTTCAGAATAAAAAACAAAAAACAGAATACATGTTCTGCAGATATTATTTAGGGAAAACATTGTCATGAAGTTCAGTACATTTACCTCTATCACAAGAGAATAGATTTCAAAAATAGTGCTTACACAATAAAAGAAAAACCCACTGATGTTGCAAGAAATAAAATTTTGGCTAAGTTGCTGTAATTCCAACTGTTATGATCTGGGAAGGTCATACCATGGCAATTGATGTACAAAACAAGAAAAGTGTCTTACACATTAAGTATTTTAATTTGTATGCCAGGGACTTTGACAGACACTGATCATCAGGCAATGCTTATCAATAAATAGCATCATTTATTGCAATTTATGCTCAGAGATTCATGTTTCCTAAATTTGTAATGTGATCAAATACACTGAATTAAACATAGATGACATCCCAACAATTCCTAAATTACAGATTACTAGAAATCTGTAGAAATGGGTTGCCACAGTTTGAAAGGATACTTCCGCCTTTTAACTATATTATTTAAGGCATGGTTGTGTTCAAAATGAATGCTATTCATTATTATACATGTCATTCAAAATGAGCATGGACTTAACAGCATGTGGGAGTACAAAAACTGGTATACATTATATATTTACAAGCTAAGATATAGAAACATGGCTTGCCATTTTAATGAATTCTATAAGCATCAGTGTTGAAATAAAGGCTGTAAGTCTGCCAATGAAACATCACTGTTTTCAAACTCTCTTAGATAACCAGCTGACAATAGCTTGGCAAAAACATTAGCAGAAAATTAAAATGTAACAGTCCTGAATGTACCCTTTAAGCAGAAAATTCTTCTGTTTCCAAACTGCTAAATGTAGGATCTGGCCTAAACTTTCAGTGAAAGTACATTCTCCCCAGTTCAATCATTACAGACTATTTCATTCAAGGCCAAATTAGATTTGGCCTCCTCTAAAATAGCTAGTCTTGAACAGGGAATGGAATTGATACAAGAGAGAAACACATTTGAAAGTTTTAATGATAAGATTACTGTGCTAGAAAACTAGACTGCATGTATAAGAACCTTAAAGTTTTGATTAAAAAAACTGGCAAAATTTCCTTTGAGAGTGCACAGCAACAAGGCTTTGTTGATTAAATAGAGTTATTCTGAGACACACAAGGCTTGGGAATCAGCTTTCCATGTTTAGAGGTAGGAAGGCTACAGCAAACAGAGACTCAGTGAAACATCTACAAATAGACATCTCAGGGGGGTGGAGAAAAAAAGGTATATTGAATTTTGTGCATTTTTATTAGATCTTCCAGATACTATGGAACATCCTTTCCAAGCAAAACCAACTTCTATTATTTGATTAAATCTTTATAAAAGTTTTCTCATAACATCAGCCTACTTTTAAAAACACTGTTTAAAAGATTCAGATGAATTTGAAATGCAAATTATCTTTAGATCCTTCAAGTAAGCTTAAGCTGCTAGAGTTTACTTTCTGGACAGAGCTAGAATCATGTAGACACTTGTAAAGATGTTGATATCTATCTGGCTTACTTGAAGGCCTTGCTTTTGTCAGGAAAAATCAAATGCCAGAGGTTTCTGGCCAAAAAGGAGACAGAGGAGTTCTGGAACTTTATTAGAATAAACAAGTAAGGGGAGAGAGTCCACTGGGGCACATGCTCTCTCATGTTTCAGAGGGCACAGCCTCCTTTTATCCCAAACTCCCAGCCACATGTTGCCCTTTCTTTCCCCATTGGCTGAGGCACTGGGAAGGTACATCTTTCTCAAACCACCTACCACAGATCTCCCCCTGGAACCTACTACCAGAGTAGCATACATATACAGAACCCCAGAGTTCAGAAGCTCAGGCTTGCACACACTCTTGTCTGTTTCACAGACCAAGCAGTCTGGGCTCTGCAACCAACCTGAAGCCCAGAGTTGATAGAGGCATCAAGACCCATTTCAAAGACATTAACACCCACACCTTCATCCATCAAATTGTTTATAAAGGCATTAGCTTTCCTGTCCATCCCTCCTCTTCTTATTTCTCAATTTATCTTTACAAACTCTATTTATTATTAACTTAACCCTTTCTAACAACCAGGAACACTTGAAACAGTCCTGTAAAACCTTTTCACATTTGATCCCTGCACCAGGAGTGGCAATAAAATAAAGGGAATAAAGCAGACAATGACAGCTCATATTAGTCCATGAAGCACTAGAGCTCCTTGCCGTGGCCACTGACAGCTGAGGTCTCCCATCCTTTTCTTCCAGCTGAGACGTACAAACCTCTAGGGTGTTAGAGACAAATATATACCAAGTATTACCAAGTATTATGGGATCCACCAATGTCCAGCTGTCCTGGCTGGATGTTACAAACAGCAAAGGCCAAAGGCAGCATCTGTGCTAAGGGGGGCTTCCTGTTCAAGTCACCCAAATGACCTCAAGTGTCCCCTGCCAGGGACTCCAATGACCTCAGGTCAGCACAAATGATCTCAAGTAACCTGTGTAACCTCAAGCAATCCCTGATATTCTGTTCCACTCAGTTCTCAGTGGGGAGCAGCCTGCAGCACCCCCACCACCATCGTTACCAGGTAGACTAGTAACGCTACCAGGGAGGCAAAGCAGACTCTCCCACAGCTTCCCTCCCAGCCTGGTCCCTCTATTCATCTTCTTCTCAAGGAGTTGGCTCCTCAACAGCAGGATTTGAGCAAGCCAGAGAACTCACCTGGTTCATGGTAACCCTCCAGCTTTGCTGCACCCAGTTGGTACAGAGTCTTAAACTGGGTTAAAAAAAAAAAAAAAACAAAAAAACAACCAAAAACCTCCCAAAGGCAATGAATATTGTCACACAGAGAAAAAGTGTAAAACAATGTCACAGTTGGGATGGCCATGATACACAGAATATCACCACACAATTTCTAACCAACTCCTGGAAGGGCACCCTCAGCCTCCTCTCCAGCCTCTGCCCCTGCTGCATGTGGGCTCTCATTCTCCCTCAGTTTGAAGTAAACTTGAATGGAGACTATAACTCACATGAATTGTTTATTTCACTTCCCTCGAACAAAAGGCATTTGGAAAATAATGATCAAATAATCATTTTTCAGAGGATATTTTTTTTAAATGCTCCTCTAAACCAAGTTTACAATGGGAACTAGTTATTCTAGGTAGAGACACTCTGCTTGTACAACATGAGATACACTGGCCACCTTCTTGGGAATTTTTATACATCAGCCCAAGCACACACTCCTGGTCAGCACCACACAGTTCAGTCACAACTGAATTACAGGAATGCTACTGAAAGCATTGCAAAAAAATCTTACTAAAAAAATTCTTCACAAAATTCCTTTGTTCTTGAAGGGCTTTATACTGAATACTAGTTATATATATATTTACCAGTTTCCCCCAGTACTTCATATTTTTAAGGGGAATCTAATCAAACTCAGAAGATACCTGGTTTCTGTGGTTAATATGGGTTTGTTAATTTAAGAAATTTATTTCTGTCACGAGGCATGTTATAATTTAACAAAAAGCAAGTGCCCAAGTCTTTTCAATTACAAATTTTAATAAATCAGAGGCACACCACACTTATGGCTTCTGATTAAAGTACTGCTTGTTTTCATTTAATGCTCACTAGCATATTAGCAATAAACTGCTTTGAAGCCTGTACTATATTTAACCTTTCATTTTTACAGAAGACACAGCACTGCTTAACATGAACACTTTTATTTTCAGCCTTCAAATTACTAAAAATTGTCCATATTCATTCCAGGCAAGCCATCATTTTTTTTCCTTTCATCTATTTAAACTGTAAATGTTTCACAAATAAATGAAAATTATGAAAAACAGAAGGGTACACAATACAAAAATATGTTTAGCATATATTACCTTGTTTCTTAAAAGTTGAATTCATAAATGGCATTCTAGTCATTGTTCCATTTTTCCAAAAGCTTCTAGAATTTTTGATATTTTCCACTAGAAAATAAATAATGCTTACTATTTCAATGGTTCCTCTAATCCGATATTAAAAACAAACAGAAAAACAAACACCAATTTTTACTGAATACAGTAAACAAACTTGACTTATTTATTCTTCACAACTTAACACTTGACCTGTAGAGAGAACAACAAAACAATTTAATATTTCTTTTTGGGTTTAGGTTTTGTTTTTTCTTTTTAATTGGAAGCAAGTATAACAACAAATAGTGAGTGAAAGTATCATTAATTTTGACAGGGAAATACTTTGCTTTGTTTGAGAGACACAACACACAGCTGTCCCCAGCGGTGAGAAATGTGGAGGATAAAGCACATTTAGGCATGAAATGAACTTTATGTGACAGGGTCTCAGTCAGGTTTGGGGTCAGGAGGTTGTTTATCTTTCAGTCTAACATTATTTCTTGTAAGGAAACTCTTTTATGCATGTCTAGAATAGGGGATCTAGGAGCAGGTGTTAGCTCTTAGATCCAGCTGCTCTATTCAGTTTCACCTGAACTTGGTATCATGGCAAAACTCTGACAAGCAGGAAAGCCTCCTTTCTGATGTTGGTTTCCCCAGAAAGGAAACCCAAGGATGCAAGGCTGGACAGAAGCTGTGGCACACTCCAGCAGAAAGACCAGACACAACCGTACATTTTTTTCAGCTATGAAGACCTGCAAGATTGAGCCACTCACTTGAAGTAAGTTTACCACCAGGTATACAGGAAAAAACCTATGAAACTTGACAAAGGTACTGCATTTCTGTTTCATGGTCTTACATGAATTCTTTATTTCTTACACAGAAGTAAGAGCAGTGAACCTTAGCCACAGACTGCAGCTATTTATAAACACCTGTGTAAAGTTTCAAGTCCTTTCCATCTGTTAAGCATGTAATCCAAATGTAAATGGGTGCTTTCCAAATTCAGCTGTATCTCTGCTGGAACAGTCTCCATGTCAAACAAGTGTAAGAATCTTCTTACCTAACTGTACACTAAAGCTCACAGAAACATTGAAAAACAAAGTAATGATGGGGATGGTAAGACCAATTTGCTTTAACTGTCAGGCCTGTGACAGAATAAATTATACACTGTGGCTTCATACAAAGCCTTGCTATTTTACAATGCAGGGAGCCAATAAACACTAAATGAACATCAATATCATTACCTGATATAGATTCCAGTTTAAATCTTGGTATTTGTGACTCCCTTTCTGTCTTCACAGTGGTTTCAAAAAATATTTTCAATACCATTCTAAAATTATTACTTTTGTTTACATTTAATAAAACATAGGGTTATTTTTAATCACAGTTCACATTGCAGTAGTCTAATTTTGATTTATAAAAAAGGTCAGCACAACTTGATTTTTTTAAACAATAGAAATCGCTGGACCTCCCTTGGGGATATAATTATATCACAAGTTATTGCTGCTGTTTGCATTGGGGCACTTAAGCTTGTTAGAGGATATAAAACATTCTTTATTACCTACAAGTGAATAAAAGAGTATATAAACTAATCAAATCCTCAGAGACCAGCTTCAAGAGATACACACAGAAAGAGTCACACTGTGGGTTTGTGTTGGAACTCAAAATGTCTGTCAGACATTTTTAGAGGTTCCAGGCCTTGATCAGAAGCAATTTAGACCCTGGCAGGCAGCTGAAAAACAGCTGTGATTTTGAGTTTGAGCCACGGAATGACTTACCAACTTTGAAGGTGGAACAAGCAGTCACAAAGGGTTAGATAGTATAGTAAAAGTAGTTACAAAGTAGAGGGGAAATGTTTTTAGTATTGTACAGGGGGGTTTTAGCACCTGCACAGTGGGGTTTTTACTTTGTACATGGGGGGTCAGAAGTTCTAAGATGGAGGAAAGTGGGCTGATCCTGTTCTTCCTCCTTCTTCTTCCTTACCTCCATGTTCTTGGTGATGTTGGCACTCACAGATTGGTTTAGAGTAGAAAAGCACTTGGTAATATAGGTAGTAGGTATTGGGGAATAACTGTAAACATGTTATATGTAATATATCATATAAAAGATAGCAGCAGCCCTGGGCAGGGAGAGACAAGAAGAAGACACCACACAGTCAGGGTGGCAGGGTGTGTGTGCATCTCTGCCTGGGCCGCTGACCAAGCAGCCGCAGCCCAAGAACACAATCTGTTAGATAACTCGCAATAAACTGCCTTGAGACAGAACAGCAAGAGACTGCGGAGTTTTCCTTTGGATGCATGGGTTGGAGGAGAGACTTCACCACCACATGAGACCCCAGACCAAGCCCAGGGTTCTCACAGGTTTGGAGTCCCTAGGCACAAATGTTCTTCTTTTAAGAAACTGAGATTTCTGCTTTCTTTCACCTTTATCACAACATCAGTGGAATCAGTGCTACAATTTTTCAAATGTGGGTGATCAATTGCTTCTATGCAAACTTCAGTAATTGCTGCTTGCAACAGAAGGGAGATGGGAGAGGATCAGCATAAGGAGCACAGCTTGTTAGGATCAACTTTTGAATCTGAATGAGCATCCCAACATTTCCGAAGGCAAATTATAGCTTTGAGGTACTTCAGTTCTGGTTTCTTTGATACTCAAATTAGTAATATATTATTAATAACATTAATATTAGTTAATAATTAATATTGAATATGAATATTAAGATTTGTATTATAATGGTCTTACTGAATCTGCTTCAAAACTCCACCACTAGATCTTTTGGATTTTGAATCAAATAATTGTCTGAGAACTTATTTTTTCCCTAAAATGAAGGAGCTGAAAAATTATTGACTACTAAAAATTCAAGCATTCCCTAATTCTTGAGAAAAACAAAAATCAAGTATTACTTGTGTCTGTTCACTGTCTAGATTCCCTCCCAGAACACCACTTACATAAATGTTGACCCAGAAACAGTTGAAGATACAAAAATGTACACTGTGTAAATAAAGGACACACAAGGAAAGATCTCAGTAAAGATAATTACACTCCTGAATGTGGGGAGGAGTGATGACTCCAACATGGCATAGCAATGAAGTCATCCTGTCAGTGTCTCCTGTCTCAAAGGAAAGCAGATGTCATCAAAGATCATGCATCATTTTATCTCTAATAGTTACAGCAGATTTAATGGAATTTGCATGAAATTCATCTAGGTTCAGGTCTTTTACGGAGTCCTGACAAGTAACAAGCCTGTCTGTCATATGAAGCATCCCAAACAGCTTTCAGATTTGAGCTAGACTAGGCCTTGGGCAATCCACCTGAAGTACGTGACACTGTTCCATCAGGACAAAACAGACCTCTATACACCTCTGCAGACAACAGACTTCTTTCTATAAAATAAAGGTTTGATTCTGTGGCAAACCTGCAGGAGAGAGGTTTGTGCATGGAGGTCGCAGGTGATGAAGCTTAGGCAGAGCAATACATGAAAAAATGACAGACAAATGACGCCAGAGTAGAAGGCCAGTGCATCCCCTGCTGGCTGAGCCTCCTGTTACTTGTTCCCCTGCCAATGTGTGCAACTGGCTGCAAGAAGCTGGGAAAGCGGCCATCCCTCTTTGGTGTTCCTACATGTTTACTCAGCAATTACTCCAACTATTTCACATGCATACTCAGGATTTGACTGCCTTTATTCACCAAGATCCAGACTCCAAATTATATGCCTCCAGGCCATGCACAGTGGTATCCTGTCATTGATACAGAACAATCACTGAGCATACTGCTGTGATTATCAGAATACTGTCCTGCTGACTGTTCACATCCACAACCATCAGTCTGCCTAATAATTGGGATAGCATATGCATATTTGGAAATGCTATTAAATGTAGTTTTGCTCATATATGCATTTTTCTTCTATAAAGATGCTTGCAATACTGGAAGTTGGGTCTAGATAGAAAACAACCAGTACAACAACCATATCTATTTCATCACCAGCCCTAGGTAGAAAGCAAAACAGTACTGAGTTTTGATATTTTACCAACAACTAACTTATTATAAAACAGCTCGAAAAGTCACTTTACCTTTCTTCCCTGGTGTTTTTATCTGTATAATGAGAGTGGTAAGTAAAGATGGCTTGCAAAGCTAATGTCATTACAAAGGTACACTCAACAACTAATAACTAATGTGGTTAGCCTGATGTCATAAAGTGATACAAAATATAAAGTAATTGTCAAAAAACTGGTCTTGACATCAGAAGCAGTCATTTAAAATGATGAATTGGAACAGAAAAACAAAGCATTGAGTCACCTTTGCAGACTCAGGCCCTCAAGACTTCTCTTTCTTGATTCCTCATTCAGAAAATGAGGATAAAATATTGTCTCACCTAATAAAAGAATCATAAAAATAAGGCTGAGCTCCCCACAAGCAAGTCAGTCAAACCTCTGGTATCTGGCTACATGTCTTTCATTTCCTTTTTATTGAGTGCCCAGCTTGGCAGTCACTGGCTTGATTTAAATGTTGCTGAGCCTTGCAAGGCCACACAAAGAAAATGGGAGCAGTAAATAGACAGTATTTCTGTGAATAAGAGAACATGACTGGGACACAGGGACATGGAGTCACAGGTTTCTGAGACTGGTCTGTCTCTGATTTACATGAGGACTTCAGAAGTAATTTTAACTTCTTGTCAAATTTATCCCATTGACACCAGTCAATGGGATAATGTATTCCAACATACCAAGGGAGTAACAAAACACACTAACAGCTTTGTGGCACCCAGATATTGCAATAAACACTAATAAAAGCATAAACAAGGAATTGATATTCCTGTGCAAAGTCTAGCATGGTTTTCCTTCACAGTCCAGGCTGGATCCCATATGGACAGCTGAGAGATTGCAAGAGTATGATCAATTTTTAACTAATGACACAACACATGATTAGCCAGTTAAGACTATCCCAGAGCAGATACACATGTAGGATCGAATTAACACTGCTCGTACAACTTTTATTCTTTAATTTCCTAAATTCTTGGTGCTACATCTCCTCCTCTTCAGCAAAGCTGCTGCATTAGAAAGAGACAAGAGACTGCTTGCACCTGAGGGCTCCTCAAGGGCAAGGTCTCCATCCCCAACACCGCACCGGGACACAAAACCCTGCGGGATCCTCCCCGCCCTCGCAACCCGCCCCGCACCGACCTGCCGGGCTCATGGCTCCGCTGCCTGCGCTGTCCCGCTCCCCGGGCTCCGTCCGGCTCCCCGGGCTCCGTCCGGCTCCCCGGGCTCCGTCCCGCTCCCCGGGCTCCGTCCCGCTCCCCGGGCTCCGTCCGGCTCCCCGGGCTCCGTCCGGCTCCCCGGGCTCCGTCCGGCTCCCCGGGCTCCGTCCCGCTCCCCGGGCTCCGTCCGGCTCCCCGGGCTCCGTCCCGCTCCCCGGGCTCCGTCCCGGCCCCCGGGCTCCGTCCCGCTCCCCGGGCTCCGTCCCGGCCCCCGGGCTCCGTCCCGCTCCCCGGGCTCCGTCCCGCTCCACGGGCTCCGTCCGGCTCCCCGGGCTCCGTCCCGGCCCCCGGGCTCCGTCCCGCTCCCCGGGCTCCGTCCGGCCGCCGCCGCCGGGACGGAAGCGCGGGGCCCTCCCCGGCCGCTGCGGCCGCGGCTCCGCTGCCCCCCGGGCCCCACCCATATCCTCCCCTGAGCACACACACACACAGCCGGCATCACCCGCTGTAGGAGCTGTCGGGGTGGGGTGTGAAACGAGGAGGAAGTCGAGCCTTTCCAGCTGTGCAAGAGTGTCAGGGTTTGGTTTTCTCTCGCACTCACCCGGTGCAGAAAAGCCCCTCAGGGACGGAAGGCACCTGGGAGGTGTCCCCCAGCGATCCAGTGTTCTGGTGTGGTATGATTAGCACCTCCACGATATTGCGCCGTGTATTTTTTGGAGTGGCACAGAGTAAAACAAAAATGAAAAAATGGTCGAAACGAGCAGCCCATGAGAGACACTGCAAACACGTCAGCTCACTGCTGCACTGGCTACCAGATTTAGGACATATCAATCAAGGTGGCATCTTCCAAGTTCAAAATAAAGGCCAGACCCACAACAAGTGGTTGGCGTTTCCCCGTAAAACGGGATTACATCAAAACTGAAAAAACCTTCTGAAATAAGTTTTCAAAGGAAGCAAACCTTTTCAAACCACATTGAAATGATGTGTGCTTCTTACCCACCCAAAGTCCTGTGATCACCTTCCCTACCTGAACTTTAATGCTTTGGGGCTGATTTTAGTGAAACATGGCAAATATCTCAAATGTGAATTTCCTAAGTACCAGTTCCAGGAATGCAGGTGTCCAAAATGAAGAGACTCTGCCTGGACTGAAGGAAAGGCTGCAGAATGAATTCAAGCAGTATTAGAGGAAGGAAAATTCACATAGAGGAAGTCTTTAGAGATGTTTTAGTGTGACAAAACCTTCACAGTTTGCAATCAGCTTCAAACCACAAATTGCAGGAGGCTGGACTTCAGTCAGGGAACTCCTTCTGTAAAGCCTTTGCACACTGCTGGGTCTGTGTCCAGCTGAATTACTTGGAAAACCGAACCCTCTGAGTTGTTTACAGGTAGATACTTTTTGATTGTTATAATTTGTTATGTTTCAGGGGTTGTTTTCAGTCACTTCTGCTAACGTGTGGGTGGTTTTGGTAAATTTCTGACTTGGGCTGGCCTACCACACAGAGGAAACATCTAGCTACAAGGATACTGGGAAAATCTGATCCAGTCATGTCGGGTGCATGTGCATCAGGAAGAGAGCATGGAATGCCTCCCCTCATTCCTTGCTGTTCATTTTTTACCTTTGGATTCTATTCATTTAAGTGATGGGTATCTGGGCAATACCTCATTCCATTGCTGTATTTTTTGGGTGCAAGGGATGCAGCACTATAGTGTCAATAGGCTTGAACTGTGAGCAGGATAAGCACAAATAAGATATCTTATAACGAATGATGCAATATGTCAAAGGTAAAACATTTAGAAACAATGCATGTGACTATTTTTCCATGGCAATAATAATTGCTGCTTCCTCAAAGATGGGTTACGTAATGTGGCTGGATATGGCTGGGATGATTGAATGCTCTGAACTGCGAGGATCTTCACTGTGGAAATGGGAATTCATAAAAAGAAAAACATACAAATGTATTTAAATATAAAAATAACTAAAATGGAACTTGGAACTCTCATTTCCATAAAAACAAAACAAAATTAAGGGGTTGTCCTGGGTGTCAGGATGAGAGACCAAATGGATTGTGATAGCCCAATTATTTACATTGTGAGAGCCAGCACTGTGGAAGTGAGTCCTAAAAGGAAGAACACAATTTGCTGTACTCATATTTTAAACCAAAAAACATGCAGGCTTCTACTAGTCAAAGAAAGAAAAGCCTTTAATGGAATCCAAAAGCAAGAGGCCCTGCTCTACATGGAGGCCTTGCTGAGGCACTGGTCAGTGCACATGGCATGCCTGGAGGGCTGCAGTGGCCAGGGCAAAACCTGTGCTCTCCTCTGGTGGCCAAGGTGCTCCATGTAGGGTGATCCATATAGGGCTGAAGGAGACCATCTGGGAAAGGTTGCTGAGAAGATGGAGATTGAAGGTAGAGCAGGAATTTTGTTGTCAGATCCCAGTTTAAGGGAGGATAAGACTTGATGAGGATTGTGGTTGTCGTAAAGGAATACTTGGTGTGGTACAAGTTGCTTGTCATGGTGGGTGCACTTCCACCTCTCCCTGCTGATGGTGAGGCTGAGTCTGCTGGGTCTGTGCTTTTAGCTGGACCCACCTGAGCCTTTGCTACTGAGCTTAACTAGTTTACTCTTGAACATAGTTTTTTTTGTCTGAGCTGTACTGCTGCCATCACAGCTTTTGAGACAGTGATACTGGCCTGACCAGGACACCATGAGAGTGGTGGACACTGCTGGTCTCTGACTATTTGCAACTCAAGACAGTGTTAGGTTTACTGATGCCTACAACCAGCAGAATTATTTCTAAGAGCAAACCAGCTCAATTCTCTAACTGCAGAGTTATTGCCATCAATTTATACTGCTTTTACCAGCCCAGTCATGAAGCTTTTCTCAAGACTAATGTCTGCATATAACTAAATGTTACTGCCAGTGTCAGCAGACTTCTACTTACAAATTAAGTTTGCTGTGGGGTCTGTCAGAGGTTGAGGTCTCTCTACAAGTCCAGCAGAAGAATTAGGTTTCCCCAGTTCTTCAACTTCCTAATGATTGCACTTTATATATATCATAAAGCCATGGAATTTATAATTCATGCTGGAGGTGTAAGAACACTCGCTGTTTCTAGGCAAGGAAAAACTACTTAAATTATTAAGCAACCTCAGTGCGTGTCATGAAGCAGTGCTGCATTAGAGAGAAAAGAAACAAAAAATCCATGTTAAATCATGAAAAACTTGGGAATTATGTCAAGGTTGTGTTTAAATTTTCTGGCTGTCCTTGATATGAATTTCAAGCTTCAATTTTAATAAATTTATTTAAAATATGGGATTACTTCCAAACACTCTAGATTCATAACACTAACTTGGGGACAATTATATTCTTCTGTAATGCTTTTTAGCTTCAGATTGTCACTGATCTTGTCAAAACTAATTTCTTTCTAATACTGCCTTTGGTTTTTCCCTTTGTGAACATTCTTCTATTGTTGGAATACTGGCTTTTCCTTTGGATATAATTAACATTCAATACATTGCCATTATAATTTCCTACACATCTTATATATTTGTTTTCCACAGGTCTGCTGAGGTTTGAAAAGCCTTTTTTCTGTTAAGGAGATTGAAATGGTTTTTGAAAGCTTTATTCACTGTTTATTACTAACTTAATTTTACTTGTATGTTTCATTGTAAAATCCACTGACAATATTCCTAGGCTATACTACAATATAGATAATATTGCTGTAATGGCTAACATAATCAGTTGGAAATATTGTATGTCAGATGATATTGTTAGTTTTTGTATTTTAGCAGGAGTTTGCATGTAGTTTAGATTCATGCTGTGTAGTTGTCTTAGTTTTTCTGCCCATATACACAGCTACTGCATTTCGATGTTACTGCAAGAATTAACATGATATTAGCTGAATGTCCACTCTTCTTGTCTAGTGAAAAAAAAAAACCAAAAAAACTAGGTATGTGATATAGTTTTAAATATTGGTTTAATCTTTGAAGATATAGAAAAGAATAAAGAGTGTTACTCAGCTTGTATGGTAGGTTTCGGGAAAGCAAGAAAATTGTGTTTGAGACCTTAATTTTGCTATTTAATTTCACATACACTAAAATAAAAATAAAGCAGATCTAGAACAGAACATGAATCTAAGAGAAAATGTTACTGTACACAGTAACATTCTCAGTTAAGAAAAAAATGGGTCAAGGGAGACAAATCTATTAGTTTCTTTCTTTAGTACCATAATGATTAAATTGGTTAATAACACAGATGAAGCATAAGAGAATATAAAATAAGTGGCCTTATAATATAAAAGCACTGCCAGTATGTAATGAAAATGATTTGTGTCATTCTTTAATTTCATTTTTGTAAGTATAAAAAAAAGCTCTTTCCTCCTGTAGAATCTTCAGTGGTCACAACAGTGTTAGGTAGTTTTGAAAAACCTTTAGATAGATTATACATATGTGGGTTTTTTTAAGAAGTTTTTTACAGGTATAACAGAAAGCAGAAATAAATTCTTCCCTCCCCACTCCCCCATCTATGGAATATAATTTCATGTCCAATTACCTGTTACTGTGATTTAAGCTTTGATATGCATGTACAGGTCACATTAATCCTCAAAATTTTACTTAGCAAAAATCTGTATATTGAGGTTGCCACATTTAAGCCTTCAGTGATAATAAAACTGAATTAATCATGTTGTGGTTAGAAACCAGTTCAAATGCTGTTTACAACATAAGAAAGTCAATGCTCCAGTATAATGCTATATAGCAAGATGCTTTTACACACTTAGAAAGATAATACCTGATGTGTCTTGTAGTTCTTATGGTAATTGTTGGTAAATATGAATTTTTAATGTCTACCATAAGCGTTGTTTTATACCTCTATTTGAAAAAGTGTATTGAAGAACTGCACCACTAATAAATAACTTGATGCAGTACCCAGCAGGATGTTAGAAAAATGTAGATTGAATTGATTAAGTAGAAAACAGAGTGGTTTATGGATTATAAGTAGAGCTTGGTTGTAAATGAACTGCTGGCTTGTCTTGACACATGCAACCCACAAACTAGGGAATGACCAGGAAGACAATAAATATTTCTTGAGGTCAGTTCAGACCCCCAACAGCAGTGTGTTTCTCCACTCCACTGGAAGTATCGCTAGATGCATACGTACTGGATTTCTTAGATCTAGATTACTCAGTCTTTGGGCTGTATTCTTGGCTGGTGCAAGTCAGATTTAGTCCCTCTTCACTCTCCTCAAGGTCCATGGACATACCTTCCTATGCATTCCTCTTTCTCCTTCTTTTCTCATGTTGTAATTTTTTTCAAGTTAGTAAAGATTTGCCAGTATTTCTAGCAAAGTAGTGACTGCTTGAGTCACACCAGAGTAATGCTTGTCTCATCTCTAAAATTAATTAATTAGAATTAACAATTAAAATTAATTGTTAAGAATGGTCTGGAAGATAGAGGAAGGCAATACTTGAATCACATTCTTGAAAAATAGCAAGTGGCAAGCAGCAAAGTACAAATTTAAGATGACTTAATGGGATGGTAGCAACATGCGGAGATCTAAAACCAATGAGGTATTGTCTTTGATGTTTGGGAATGCAAAGAGAAATATCCAATAATGAAACCAGAGCAAAGGTAATTTATATCTCCTGACCAATAGTCAGCACTCACCTCTTATTGATCATCTGTGCCTGAGAGACAAAGGTTACCTATTTTTCTTCCCAGTAGTGATACAACATTATGCAGTCCTGACATTTTATTTGTGGAGAGTTGTTTGTTACTTTTCAAAGCGTAATTATTGTAATGTAATGGTTTGTTAAAACAATGTTGATTTACAGTGTCTGCCTATTAGTTCAGTAATGCTCATACCTTAACCATTGACTATAGAATTAATTTAGTCCACATTATAGTCATTATTCTTCAACTAAGAAATTCATTTTCAGTGACAACTGAAACAGTATGGAAAAGAAATAATTTGTACATTAAGGAATATTTTCTAATATCATAAAGTTTAAGTACTTTTTGGTAGTCTTCAAAGACAATGATAAAGAACCTTTCACTGAAATAATCTTAACATATTTTAATTGGAGTTACTCAAAAAACAGGTTGTAGAAAACACTTCAAAGTGAACAGCTCAGCCTTGGCAGAACAGACAAAATAGACCATGTGACCTAAGAGAACTTTGCTGAAATTACAGTCTAATTTGCCAATATTTTGCTTTTCAATTAATGAGAAAATCCAACAGTTCCTATTGCAGAAGCAATTTCAGCATATATTGCCATTTACCTGCAGTTAACTACTTGCTAAAATATAGTTCTTTTTCATATTTCCCTAAGCTAGACAGTTTGAGGTTTCACAGGCCTTTGTAAAAGCTATTTTTTTAGAATGGATGATAAATGTGATAAAGTAGATTTTTTGTTTTCTCTACTTCTTTTTTCCTCCTCCTGACTTTACAAATATGAAGAAACTGTTCCTTAAACAAAGAAATGGAAGAAAAAAGTGAAACAATTCAAACAGAAAACAGATTACCAAACCAGACTTACATGATCAGACTTGTTTGTAAGGAAACCTGAAACTGGGGAAAGATTTGAGAGGAGGAATGATGCTAGTTAACATACATGGAATTGTTCTTTAAAACACTAGAACAGAAAAACTTGTGAAGAAAAAATTGGAGCATAGCTGATGTCCTCTATCCCCAAAAATCCCATGGTCCAGACTGTGCAGAGCACTTTGCTGGTGATGCTGTCAATGTCTTTTCTGGAGTCATGACACTGAATCAAATGGATAGAGGCTGAGTTTAGGAGCTTTTGAATAGGATTGCTCTTGAAATGTGGTCACTGGCCCAAATTTTGCTGGCATATCTGGCTAGCAGTGTTGATTCCATACTCCTGTCTGTACTGTTTCAATACATGTGTGTGCATCCTGTACAAATGGCCAGCTAAGTAGTGCCAGCGTCAGGGAACTGAATGGGAGCTTCAAAGTTTTTGACTAAAGGATTGTAGAGGTTTAATTAAGCCTTTATATAGCTTTGTGCTTCCAAATTAATGATGGCATACCAGGTATTCAATATGGATAAATTGAGTGCTTTATTTAAATTGTTAATGATAATGATTTGGTAAAAAAGAAGAGAATAAAGGTGAAATTGCAAAATAGTAAAAAAGCAAAAGGACAGAACGTCAAAAGAACAAAAGGCTGTAATCAGAATTATTAACTACACAATTAAACTAATATAGTGCATTTTTAACTTAATCAATATTATCAGAGCTAGCTTATCAAGTAGAGATTGATCTTACTGACCCATACCAATGACTGTGGGTGAAACTCTTTGCTCAGCCTCGAGAGTTAGCCTTGAGGGGTGTCCCTACCCAAGGGAAGGATCATCACATACCTTAGAGAGGAATACAAGAAACCCCCATATTGAAAAAGTGTGACTGGTCTTTTACATTATAAAGTGATTGACTGTCAGTCATACACATCTTTAGATTATGTGTTGTCATGCCTCCTCATCAAAAGATGCTTTATTGCTGGAAGAGCTGTTACCAGGGCTTTGGTTTCTTCTGCTCGACACTTCTGACGCTCACTTCCATCTCAGTGCCTGCACATCCCTGTTGCTGTTTGCCTCCATCAGGAAGTACCTTTCTTGGAATTGTGATGTTGTGATTTGAGATAGTTTGTTCAAGCTGGTCTCAGTATTCTTCAACAGCAAACCAGCAGGCCCTCCTTGCTCAATCCATTACTGTTAAATCATAATTAATAATTGTTATCTGTTATGTTCCTGGACAACTCAGCAGCCAAGTAGCTACATGCAGCTAAATAGGCTAAGCTGGTATTTAAAATAGAGCTGTACTGTCTCCAGTCCAAATCGCGTGTTCCGGATGTTTAATGGTGCTCTGCAGCCATTCAGACTTGCTTTTTAGCATCTTCCTGCTGCCAAAATGACTTGCACTGCATGTAGTTGTGGAACAGTGAAAAAGTGTGTGTGTTTCTGTTCCAGTGGAGGCCACTGTACTCACCATAAATCCATCAATAGCTCTGGCAGTTTATGTGCACAAGTGACTGGAAATGGACTGTCCCTTCCAGCATGCTTTTACAATAAGAAAGAAGCAATGTCTTCTCAAGGTTACATTGTCTTACAGATGGTGGCATTTTAGGTCACAGTGAGATTCTTCTTCCCCAGCTGTAATCTCTTCCTTCTAATCTTCAAAATGTTCTTACTCGGTGTTGGGATTTCCCAGGTCAGGTTGGATGGGGCTTCAAACAATCTGGTTTAACAGAGGGTGTCCCTGCCCATGGTATAGAACAATATGATCTTTAAGGACTATTTCAACACAAACCATTCTATGATTTCATAAAGGAAAGTGAAATATGTGAATCTCAAGGATTTATGTTTCTATTCTAAATTGTTTGCTTGTAGGTCAGGCTGAACTGTTTGTTTTCTTTTCTCCAAAATAATATTGCTCTGTGGTAATTGTCATAGGTTTGCATGAGAGACATTTAAGGAAGGGATGAAAATAAATTTCAGATTGTAACTTTAAATCCACATTTAAAAAAATGAACTTCAGATTGTAACTTTAAATCCACATTTAAAAAATGTAATTTTATACCTAATTTCTGTAAGGGTTGTTACTCCTTTTCTCACTTTGCTGAAAGTTGTCTTTTGAATTCTAATCTCCTACCTCACAGTATCATTACACACATCTACAGATGCATCACAAATATTGGTTTATCATCTCCTTGCCTTTATGCTATTGGAAAATATTTCTTATTTCAGTCACTCTGATTCTTTATTGAGGCTGGATTGTTTTCAGTACTTCCAAGGGAGGAAAAAGCAAATAGCTTTTTAGGAGTGTGGAGCATGGAAGAGGGGCAGGTCTGGAAAAAATAGTTGTACTTTCACTGGTGCTACATCTACCCTGGTGGAGCTGCATCAAAGCAATCGTAAATATGAGTAATTTCCCTCTGTCCTGGAAAGAAAGAGTTCAGATTGTCTGTCAGACTGCTGGAACTTCCAGCCTCCCAGAAATTACTTCTCCAGAACCTGAGGCAGGATGGAGGGCTCATTGGATCCTCTTGGCATCTTGTCTACATTGCTTTGCATGTAAAAGTGCAAAGACTGAGATGTCTGAGACTTACTTTCTTTGCACCATGTACCCTGATATCACTATTTTAGGCTTTGTAGCTTGATAGAGAGGGAGAAAATACAGGATTTTTTTTTAGCTTTGCAGCTTGCTAGAGATAGGGAAAAAATATAGCATTGAAAACAACTTTTAAGAGTTGCAGGTTTGGCATATACAGTATGCATTTTTTTTTCCTTTTTGAAGTGCCCATAAATAGGTGGGTGCTTGGAAAATATTCAACATACTTTATATGCAATAGTTTTGCATATATTTGTATTTTTAAAATTACTTTTTTGGCCCTCTATTTTATAGAGCTCTTGTGGTATATTATCATAATCATTTTTTCTTAAGTCCAGCTTGGAAACCCCTTGTTGTTAAAAATTATCCTTCCATTTTGATAAACTTATTTTTCTCACATTATCTGCCCCTTTGTGTACTCTGTGGGTAAATTAGCACTTATCTAAGAAGTGGCCTGATCATTTTTAAAAGCCCAGTAGAAGAGAGGGAGAGATGCTCAGTGAGTAATGCTTTTGCACCTTTAGCCTATTGTAGCAAAGTGGAACCTGGCATTTTTGAGAGCTGTAAAGCACTGTTCCATTTTGGAGGGTACATAATAACATCTTAAACTTTTTATTGGAAAATAAAAGCAAGATCATTTTCTGTCTGAATATATAATATATGAATAACTGCTTTTGAGACACTGATACATAAATTATAGATAGCCTTTCAGATTCTGCACTATGTATTATTAATTAAAAACTGAAGATCTTCATCTACACCCTGCTATCTAGGCCACTGGAGAACATATTTTAGTGTTGGGGACTATATAACCTGGGCAGAATGCAATAAAATGCTACCATTTTATTGTTTATGGGTAGAATTTTGGTACACAAAATGGCCAGAAACTTCTGCTATTAGAGTGGACAGCAGGTATTCTGCTTTATGAAGAGGAGGTGTGAACAAGAATGAAGGTGACATTTTATTTTCCTTTACACATAAAAAAAATAATACGAAGAAAATTTGTCTCATGCTTAGCCTAAATTATGTAATTTCCCACATGACACAGTTTGTACTAGGAAATCTGTCTTTCTGTCCTTCACTCTGTCTTCCCATCCCCTCTCTCTGCAATAGTTTTTAACACTGTTTGATGGGTGTTGTAGTTGCCTGTTAGAGTCATTCTGAATTATAGGTTTAGAGGGCAACTGATGAAGATGCTCAAAATTGCCTGATATTCTTAATAGCTTACGTAACAAAGCACATAATCACAGCAAGCCATTCTAGCATCAATTCTGTTTAAATTAAAATGGAAACAACCTATCATAGACTGTTGAATGTTGGCTAGTGACAGTAGACCCACACTGAAGAGTGAACATGGATAATGTCCATTGCTTGTTTCTTGTAGTCTAAGGATGTGCTAAAGCCTTGGATTTTAACAAATAGCCTTTGTTGTGTAAGGCAGAATTGAATAAAAGCTAGTATCTAGCATATGTCTACAATCACAAATTTAACAACAATCATAATATGTCTGCCCAATTCTGTACTTTATTTTTTAACTAGTTTTACATGAAGAAGTACAGATGGTTTTGTGTTTGTTTACATTCTATGAATCAGTTGTAACTGCTGCTGTAAATACATGTTCATGTAGCTCTTCATTTTTACTGACAGAGTGCTTCACGCTGGGACTGTTGCACAGCTGGGCTATAAATCTTGTGCAGAAGTCAGGCAATGCAAATGAAGACAAATGAAAGATACAAAACCCAGACTAGAATGAGAGCTTCGTTCATCCTATAGCTTATGCTCTGGGAACAGAGAAATCATTCTCTGAGGAACAGACCACCTTTAGAACATGTACAGATCTGAGGTGTTTATTGTGTCACAGATCAGATCTTGTCACAGCTTCCTTAAGCAATATTTCCAAAGATCTGGGGGAGTTATCACAGCAAGACTCAACTTCCTGATGTGCATACATGGAAAGTTAGAATAAAAATTGATGTCTAATTATTACTCCTATCAGGCAGTAAGAGTAACAACCATTTATTTTCTTTTAGTGATAAGAAGGTAAAATAGGTGCCATCTGCTGATGAGCCAATTTCCCCCCCATTGAATACTCCTGTGTTTGGAAGTAGCTGCCTTATTAATGCCTTCCTTAAATGCAAACAGCTTGTTTATGAAGCAGAGCCCAGCTACCCACCAGCCCTCATATTAGTATTTGAACAAGTTCTCTTCCGATGAGTAATCTCCCTGCATTTAATTGCTGACTAAATGAAAATGGAAGGAAGGAGCTGGGGAAGAAAGCTTGTGTGACTCTCTTGGACTGTAGTGGGGTAGCTGCTGGGATTTATAGGTTTCTTAGCTCCATTTTCCTCAGAGAAGGAGCTGATTCAACAGTGTGTGTTGTGGTTTATGCTGATGGCAGGTTGCCCTTGCAGTCAGCAGAATCAGAGCAACATGATCACCCTGTAATGCTGCTTGGATGGACTTCTAACTTTGATCCACAACTGACCCACGTTTGGCTGCTTTGCAGTGGTTGACAACTGGGGGACCTCAACCAGGCAAATTCTGCAGGATTTCCAGAGCTTCCAAAGATGAAGCACAATAGTTGTCTCTATCTCTCACTACTCTGCTCCCCTCTGCATTCTTTACTTCTTCTTAACTGCTTCCTCCTTCTGACACCTTTTAGAGAAGCTGGGAGTTCGTGGCTGCCAGAGTTGACCTACCCTGAACATGGCAGGGCGTTGCTGCGTGCAGGGTCAGAGCAAGCTCTGGTGCACCAGGGCATGAGTGTATGGCCAGCTCAGAGAAGAGGCCAGGGGTTACGTCAGAGTGAAAATGGATGTGGCACTGTAGGGCAGAGGAAACATCTGAGGTTTTTCTATTTCCAGGTTCTGGGAAGCCTGTGTTGCCAGAAACTGTCCTTGTCATACCCTGTGAGCAACCCTCAGAGGCACAGTGATTCAGAGCTACCCCTCTGAGTCATAGGTCAGCAAAGTGACTTTCATTAAATACCTCTCATGCAGCTTCCAGCTAGAGTGGCATCAAGGTCAAAAATTATGCAGATCTGAAAACTGATGAAAACATATCTAAGTTATGGTACTTAGAAATAAAAACTTTGGAAATTATGCTGAATCTGGGATACTGAACTTAGACTTTAGATCTAGACAATGGATGGTATCAGTCTCTTTTCTTTCAAAATTCTGATTCCAGCTACTGCTAGGCACACTGTTCTGTACTGGATTTACAAAAGATAAACTTTTCATTTTTCTCCCTTGTCAGTAATACATCACACCTTCTTTTATCAGTTCCAACATGCAGGAGTATGTATATACATGCATGTATAATCTTGTAGTGGAGCCATCTCGTCCAACCATCCTATAAGCAATTTATGCTATTTTCTTTCGCATGTGCAGTTTTATGGTGCATGTGCAGATACAAAATCAAAGGATTCAGGCAATGCTGACCTTCCTGTCTTGCTCCCTTGCTCCAGAATAATTTACGCTGGTCTTTGTGGTAGCATGGAACAGTTCTGTGGGCCTTGCTTTTTAAGTACACTGTTTCAAAACAGTTTTTTTGGAAATAACTATTGTGGCAGAAGGATGCTGAGTGGTGTGTGGGCTGTGTGAAAGTGGCTTCAGGTATGTGGAACTCCAGCATCATGGCTTGTACCAAGCAAGTAATGCAATAAAAACTATGCAATGAAAATAGTCAGTTGCTGACATTTATGATACAGCAAAATAACAATTGTTCCTCTGAGCCCTTTCACCTTTTATGCTTGTGCAGAATGTGGAAGATGAGACACAATACTCAGCAACTGTATGCAATATTATGTATTTGAAATTCTCAAAGCCAGGATTTTATCACCAGAATTAGAATTATGGTGCACACTGAGGAGTCATTTAGTCTTGTGGTTTTTGGCTGTGGTTATGGCCAGTGCTGTTTTAAGATAAAGAATAGTAATTATTGTTGAGGTAGACAGTGTAGGTGTAAGCTATGGTGCAATGTCTTTTTTCTGGTGTTTGACTAAAGCAACTAGAAATGAAAGATTTAACTTAAAAAGCCAGGCAATAGTAAACCTAAAAACAATTACATACTTATATTCCAGACAGCTGTTCTTTCTGGAATTTTGCTTTATTGATCATTCTATTTCTCTACTTTCTCTTTTCTCTGCCTTTGAAACCTGTGCAGTTAAACAAGTCCACTGACAACATGTATGTATTCATATAGAAGGATGAAAAATGAAATGTCATAATATAAAAATTTATGTTTATGTATTTATGTATGCATATAAAAAAGCTTATCCACATGCAGGTATACATATACATATTTATTTATATACACTTCTTTAAAACATTTTTGAAACAATTATGTAGGATAAATGGTGTTTGTAGAATAATAGTTTTGGTGGCAGCCATTTATTATGGTTTAATTGTATGCTGGTCATGAATAATTTGGTGCATTTCTTGCCATCTAAACTCATGTCACACCACATATCTTACCTATTTTGTATCTGAACCACTCATGTTTGGACAATACCTGGTAAGTGTTGTAGACCTATGTAAGAGATTGTTTTCCTCCTATATTTTTGATTAAATAAAATCAGGGCACAAAACTGAAATACATTAGTGGTATTTTGGTATTTGAATTGAGGCCTTCTAAGTAGCTTTATGTATTTATTTTGTTTCTCATAAATTGTCAACACCATATACAGATACAGGTATATCTGTGGATACTGCATAGATGTGCCGTTCATTTATGCACACAGGGTGTTTGGTTACCCATAATGACTTTGTGTGCCTCTTCTGTTTATCCTCTAAAAATTGAAGAGGAAAATAATTTGGCTTAGGCAGTTAGAATTATGGATATGGTAGACAATTATGTTTAAGTAGAGATCTAAAAATGAGAAAATATGAATGCTATAAATATTGGCCATATTTTTAAATGAATAGACACAGCACTCCTTCCCACATCCAAAGCTGTTACTTTATATTTGGAAAGAGAAGTGATACCTTTATGAAGCACACACATGAATCTCCTTTGCCGAGTTACCTCCTTACTCAGTGAAGACCATATACTCCCCCCTTTCCATTTCAGTTCAACTGTAGGTGAAAATCCTTTCTTTTTTAAGTACAGCAGAGAGTTCCCATTATTAGTATGCTGTAATAGGTCCCAGCAGGTCAACAAAATATTTAATCTCAGACAAAAATTCTAGTATAAATATTAAAAAATACATGCAAATACAATTTATTATCAAAACATACCAGTACACTGAAATACTTAGGTCACAAGTGGTGTGAAAGGTTTAAACTTGAAAACTCTCTCAAACTTCGAGAGTTCCAAACTCCAACCTGAGTCCAGAGCCACCAGTACAATTTGTAATGTGAAATTAGTGCAAGTCTTAGGAGGTAATCTGATCATTTAAACATTGCTGGAAACAAAAAAAATTTATTTAGGGTCCAAGTTTCTAAGTTTTTTTAATTAACCTATTGCCATTTTTCCCAATATGTAAATTTCTGCTCTTTATTTAAAGGGGTTGGTGGCTGTAGCAAGGCAGGTGAGTACAGAGCATCACTTATGTTGCATGTTAGGTGGGACACAGTGACACAACATTTCAGTGTTTAAGTGCAAGCGAGAGAACAGATGACCCCATAAAACCCACTAATTGTGCAAAGAAGCATCATCTAGGTGAAGAGATATTAATGTCTCACTGTAAAGTGGCCATGATGTCAGATCTCAAACATACAGGCTTGTGCTCACATGTCTTGGGGCCCTTAAAATACCTCCTTTACTGCCTTCAAAGTTATTTTATTGCTTGGATTAGGAAAGTAAGAACCAAAGATACCACTGACTTGTTTGAGTCAAATCTTTTGATCTGAGGAACATAAGGTCTTCCAATGCAGCAACTAAAATGCTCAGCAAAAAGCATTCTTTGTTTTCTGTAAAGTTTTTTAGTAACATGGCCACTTGAAAAGTCCAACAGAGAAGTCAGATGGAAAAAAGATAAGAAATCCTTTGTGTGGTGTTTGCCATCCCTCGGAGACTCTGAATCATGGATTGTTTTGGGTAAAACATGCCAGTACAGCACCCCCAACTCCAACAATGAAAAATGAAAATCATCAGAAGATCAAACAGGCAGAGAGGAATCCCACAACTTGTGCCTGGTCCAGAAGAATCGCATTAAACTTAAAGTACACAAGATGTCTTTGAGTCTTTCTAATTCCTTTCTTCTCAAATCCTGGATGCTCTTAGAGGTAAGTCAGAACTGCTCCATGCAAAAGCTTCAGTTTCTTGAGAAGTGAAAATTATTATTCTCCTGGACTTTAAGGACTGCAATATTTCACCCATAAGAAAAATTAATGAATATTTACTATGAATTTATGAATACTTACTATGAATATTTTCCAGTAATGCAACAAATTGGCAATGTTGTAGAAGCAATTAAACTGAGGCTGTTCTATACATGGCACAAAGGATGTTCTGTGGTCAAGATGAGACTTTATTGGACCTTTTGTTTTTTTTTTTTAATTGAAGCTTCTTAGCTCTTATTCTGCCAATCTTTGATGCTGTAGCTGGTGGGAAATGGAAGAAATATGCTTGAAATTATAGTTTCCCAACAGATTGAAATTTTTAATTTGAAAACTGCCCCAATCATAATGGCTATTTCTTCAGAGGGGGAGAAGCCTGTTAACTTTTTACAGCCTGTAGTGATTTTTCCGATTATCCGAGGCATTTATAGCACAGGAGGACATTGGAAAAGATACATAAAGGTTGTGCAGATTTATAAAATAGAGTAAGCAAACACTTTTTATAGCAGCCTAGGAGTAGCTGGAGTCAAGGGTGAGTGAAAACACTTGACTGTAGTATAGCTCTTTTTGTTCCCACTAATTGTCAGACTCAAGACATTTTATCTTTTGACTTTTTCCATATATCCAACAGTTATAGGTCTGAGAAGCAATCCTAGCCTGGATGTGGGCCTCTGATGAGCTTAGTTGCTCTCTGGCATGCAGGGAGGGAATACATGGCCATCTAGTCATACTCCTCTGTCACAGTCAATAAGAGTGGTTGTATTGGCTGCCAGGTCGCAATTCTAGAAGGCTACAGGCCACCAATAGTTTCCACAGGTGGATGTTGTGTAACAGGTTGAACTCAAGATGCAGACATCTTACATGCACACTGTTCTTCCTGTTTCCTCTTTTACCACTGCACATCGTTTCCGGTCAGTGGCCTTCTGCCATCATTTCCCTTCCATCCTTCATCTCTTGCTCCCTTTCGTCACTTCTCTTTTGATGTTTCTTCATTCCTGTGTTCTGCAGGAAAACACACAGTTACCATCGTAACAACCATCAATACTATTAGAGAGATGTTTCTTTGATCTTTTTCCAATAAAGTCATCACAGGAAATTTCTAATTTGTTCTGAAAGAGCACTCCATAACTCTTACCACTTTCATAAACATCAACCTGGCATTTCACAGGGCTGCTTGAAAAGAAATTACTGAATGCATTTAGAATGCTATGACTGTAAATGCAAGGTATTCAAAGGACAAATTTTCTTCAAAAAAGCATCCACTGATCAGTGGATGGTGAAAATTGTTAATGTATTATTAAACTGTGTTCTGTTTTCTTATTTTTAGAATAATTAAAAGTATTTTTTCATTCATAAGGACATTTTGGAAGCAATATCAAATATTTTGAGAATTACAAGTGCGCAGTCCATTGCTTTGTTTTTTATTCATTCTACCCCTACTGTGCCAATGAAAAATGAGAGCATTACTTTTCTGAAGCCTCTTCCAGTGTAGGCAGAGTAGGCCCTACACAGACAGGACAGAAAGAAAAACGGGATGGAATTAATACCATGAATTATTCTTTTCCTGTTTTACTAATTTTATATAAAGTTGAAATGGTTAGTTGTTTATGGTCCCCTTTTCTACATTATTACTGCAACCTTTTTCACTGTCTTCATTCACTTTGAACAGCGTCCTATCTTTTCCACATCGAAGCAGCAAAACACTGCCCCATGAAGCCTGGGTTCAATGTGAAAGGTTTTAGTGGAACGTGGGAAGACTTGAGTTGAGCTCTTCAGGATCTACAGGAGCAACTCAGCCGGTTTTCCTTTTGTCACTCTCCCTGTGCCTGTGCAGTTTGTGAAGTTGTGCAGGCTCCCTCTGGTGGCCCACGGCCACTGGCCAGGCAAGAAATAGCGTCTGCAGGAGGGAGGTAGAACATAGGAATTTCATAGAGTGGGTAGTTCCTAGATTTGGCCTTTTATTTGTGGGGGCTGTTGTTAGCAATCTAAATTTATATAAGCATATAAATACAAAAATACTAATATAATTAAACACAAAATAAATATAAATTTGTTGTGATAGTCTAACAGTCTCTAAGTGAAAACTCCTATTTTTATTTTAAAATATTTTGATATCTTAGTTGTAGCCCAGCAAATCAAGCATGGTTACTTCCTTCCAAAGATTGCAAGAACAATAAAGTCCATTTTAGCAGTTTTTATTATCAGGCACTTATTTTCCATCCTGAAAAGGAAAAAAACTGTCTTGGTACTGATGCACATTTCCATTGCTGGTGCTGTCCACATTTCTTTTACATTTGCTATTATGCTTTGCAGAGCTATAAACTTTTGTGAGTTTAGTAATTTAGATTTCATATCAGCACATTTGAGTGTTTGTCCTTTCCTTTGAATGGCAGCTGTATGGACCACACACAACCCTTTTTCTTCTTTCCTGCTTGGGGTAGACTGTGAGTGGGATCTAGGCTGAGCCCTCACTTGTTCAGTTTTTAGTACTGATAAGACATAATTTATAAAGCATGGCAATATTGGCCAGAGTAAAGCTCTTAGGGCATCTTGAATGCTTTCATTCCTGCAGGACATTTTTCTAACATTTTGTTCTTTGCATCTTGCATTATGTAAGTTTTAACAGCAGAGTTCAAAGTCTGAATCTAAATTATGAACCACTTTTTTATTGTGTTTTTAGGCTAATTCGGTGTCTATTGAAATCTGTGGTCCTCATCAAAAGTAAATCATGCTTTTATACAGCACAATCAGAACAGAAGAGATAAAGGATCACCTCCATTCATATTTTCAGAACTCCAAAATATCTTATTATTTTTCCTACAGTGATTTACTTTCACCCTTTGTATGTAGTAGTGTACAAGTCAGTGTTTCGGGCCCTCTACCATACTGGGTTGCATCAACAGATATATTGTTAATAACTATAAATGCTCTATTGGCAATCATAACAGAAAGGAAATTCAGTCTTAAGATCAAGAAGTACATGTTATTCCAAAAAATATGTCAGGAGTCCAAGGTCCAAGAAGAGCAGTTTAAGCTAGTGAAAGGTATTTTGTAGTGGGTTTTTTATTGCTAATTTTTAAATTTCCTTAAAAATGATGATGTTAGTCCAGTGTCCTACTAAGCATAGACAGGTGTTGCCTTTCCTGTAGCCAGCCCAGCCAGTGGAACAAGTCTGCAGCAGTGCACACCTGGGAGAGGAAGCTCAGCCTGCCACGGGGGAGATGAGGGGAAGAGACTCAAGGGCATGACAGAACTGTCAGGAGTCACCTGCACTCAGGCACTGCACTGGCTACACCTCTTTCTGAGCAGCACAAAATGTATGACTTTTGCCCATATTCAGTGGAATTCACCCCCGTGGTTGCCTGCCACCCAGGATCAGCAGCCCTGAGCCTGCAGGCTGGCACAGCACTGCTCAGAGTGACTGCACTTCTGTCAGTGTGAGGACATCTCAGCTACCTTTGCTCCTATAACCATCTTTTCCTCCTGTCACTGTCATCTAGAAAAGCAAAAGCAAAAAACAGACAAACAAATACAAAAGCCCCTCACCAAAGCAAGCAGCAATTGCCTCTTTTCACAATTATCTAGTATAGGGCAACCACTGTTAATTGGTTATTTTGTATCACAAGTGATCTGAAAACACATTTTACTTTGGTGCACACTGGTACAACTTCAGATAATTCATTGGTGAAATGATGCCAAAATTCTGATTGTGGTGAATCTATCAGGTATGAATTGACCATAAACCAGACTGAGCAGTCCTGAGGGTTTTAGGAAACATTCTTTGGAAGAAATTCTAAGGGGGAAAATAACAAAACTGAAAGTGTTTATATGATATTTTGAGTCTCTGCATGCTGCAGTGTTTCTGTAATGTGTCTAAGTTTGTTTTATGAGAATTAAGCTTTGCTCTTAAACCCTATTTTTAATGAAGCATAAAGAATAATAAAAACAGACCTAGAACTATAGTATTTTTTTAATTTTTGATTAATACTTAAGCATGGGAAATAACCCTAATGTACAAGGAATAAGTTATTAACATTCCCAAAGCTTTTAGTGTATGTTAGCTGAGAAATTTTGTTTTCCAAACATGCTAGAAGATCTCTGGCTGGTTCCTAGACTATTTTGGAAAAATGAATCTGTGAAGCCAGTAAGGCCCAGTTGTATCCAGGTGTCCAGGTGTATTTAAAAGAAAGGAAAATATTTGATTGCTTTCTCTCCTTAAAACAAAGGAGACAGCAGCTCTGTGTGGCAAAGGATCATCTTCTGTAGCATCCATCAACATGTTTCTATACCCACATGAAATCTGATCTGCATGTCAAAATAGTTCTGATGATTTCCACCAATTTCAGCAGCTTCTGGATAGATCCCAAACTTCCTGAGTGAAATTTACTTTTTCAGAATAATAGAGTTCTCCTGGCATTTAAAAGCCTGGTGGGATAAGTAAAATCTAATATATTTACTTCTATATTCAAAACATTTAAGAAACTGAGAGTGAACTCCAGAAAACCATAAGCCAGGGTTCACCTGAGCTTTTGTTACTCCTAGATCCATAAAAATCGCATCTCATAAAGTAATGAGCTGATTTGCCACAACCTATAGGATCTGAATGTGGTCTTAATAAATTCAAAAAAGAACATTTCTAATACATTTGAAAGTCTCTTCCACATGCTAGCAGATGAAGAGAGATCTCTGTGAAGAACTATATCTAATTCATGCTTTTATGAGATTTTATGAGAGTGAATGCTATCAGTTCCAGCTCTGCTAGGTGCAGTAACCTAATTTATTACACTTGCAACACAAATCAAATTCAAATCAGAGTCCAGGTAGAGTGGGCATATCTTCTTTGATAATCTAATATAAAAGCAATTTTCAGTGGAGATTAAAAAAACCTGTATGTAATTTATACAGAAGGAAAACTCTTATCTATACTATGTTGAAACCTTTCTTAAGAAAACCCTGTTTGTGGCTGTAGTTCTTTATTCTGTGAACAGAGACATATAAAGAAGGAAGCAGGGGACAGGGGAAGTCATATCAAAACTGCCAGGAGCCACAGGAAGACTGAGACAATTTTGAAGCTAGTTTCATACACTCATTTCTTTTTTAATTGCTTTGATCTTTTGAAAAGTCCATGTTATGCACTGAAAATCTGGAAGACAGAAAGCACCCTCACTACTGCATGAATTTATCAGCTGTAATAGAGTTGAAATAAATAATCACTTGTGTATGTGTGTGTATATTTTATTAATAGACAAGCATGAAAAAGCGAAAGTAAATATACTTTTATTAGAAAGCTACATTTTGTGTTTTATGCTGCATTATGAAAAATATTATCTTCCTGACTGTAATGTTGTGATTGGTTAGGAATGTGTTTTTTTACGGGATAGAAGAACAGGGATGAGAAGCGAATATAAATGCCATGGTGTACTGCTCCAGTAGTATTTTCCTAGAAGCATAGCAGCACCAGTTCATTGCTGTAACTGGCACAGGGAGAAGCAATCCTGATTCCTGCATGGCCTCTGGAGTGGCATGGGAAAGAGACTGCTTGGTTAAGCAGCAGGCTGAGGGTATTTCTGAGACTTGCTGTGTGGCAGCTCCAGACTTACATGATTTACCAAAAATAATTGCTGTCAGAGTGTTTTACTGCTTGTTTGCTCTGCCCTCTACTATATCCTTCACTGAATTAACATTGTATGACAGGAAGGAAAAGGTGCTGCCTAACAGGTAGAGCACTGTTTATGAAAGGGAAAGGAGAGGCTGATGTGGATTCTAGTCCTTCTATGCAGAATTTTGTATTGTTTCATGAGTGTTTAATAAAAAACTGCAGAATGGGGTATTTGGGTGGCTTCTGAGCCTGTAACTGCTGCAGGATTGTGTTTGCTCCATATTCTCTTTCCCTTGCTGCATTTTGAAGATGAGAGGCTGTGCAGAAAGCAGTCAACTACCAATAGCACAGTGATCAGCTCACTCTTAGGAGAGAGGGGCATCTGATAAGCTTTCCAGGTGTTCAAGAATGTTGGATACCACCACCAGATTTCCAACACACAATGGGACCAAAGTGAGAGGGAAGTTGAAAAAGTATATACCATGTATTTTATGAATTGTGTGCCCTAGGAGTATATTATTTTAAGCAATGTACCTGGAGTAATGCTAATTCAAGACAAAAATTTGAGCAGAAATATAAGGCAGATAACACTTTGCCAGGACTTGTGGTAGTCTTACAGTGCACAACTTACAGATATGAATAATTACTATCAAATTATTTTTCTGCACCGCACAGGTCTGAAGGCATTCTTGCATCACCTAAAAAGCATTGCTTTCTAATGCCAAGCAGTGACTGAAAGAATATAGCCATTCAACATATTTTTAGGTCATTGTAGGGACCTATAAATCACAGCCGTTAGGTTCATGTGTAATTCTTGCTGGAATCACAACCTTTCCACTTCATATAAATCCTCCAACCACATGGTTCCTGGACAAAGAGCACACATGAGCCAGGCTTAACAAGCAAGAGTTATGAGAGATCCTATTTCTTTCTTTAGGGAATAAATATAAGCCAAGAAAACAACTCAGCAGGTCACAGGAGAGCAGATCCTGGAGGCGTTACCACCTGTCAGCAGATACCCTGGCTCACAGTTAGAAGCTGTAGTGTATGTGCAAGATCAGCATTTGGTACATTAGCCAGGAGACCACCTCATTCTCTGTCAGCACTTGGATCACTGAATTAGCACAAGTAATTTATCAAGAGTACTTTAAGAAAACACTTAGAAGAGCTTTAAATCGGAAAAGAAAAAATAAAAAAACAAGGTAAAATGGAGTGTTGTGCAGCATTTAGACAAGGTGCTAAAGGGTATTATCCTGGAAGGGGTAGATTAAGGAGCACGCTCACCTTGCAGGCCAAATAAATTGCACAGAAAATTATCCCACAGGTAGCAGATAGTTTCCTCCAGAGAACAAATGAAAAGGTAAGGACAAAACAGAGTTTCTGAAGTGATCTAAAAGAATTCTCTAATGAAGAAATAAAACCAAAGATCTGACATTTCATGTTGATGTATAAATCATTAGGACTGCTCATAGCTTATGCAATAGACAGCAACATGAGCTAGCAAGAAAAATAAGCCTTTTGGTAGAAAGATGCCTTCCTGGATATGCTCAACCACCTCATGAATCTGGGAACACTAAGAGGAAATATTGCCAGCTAGTAATGCTGTGGCCTCCTGTGTGCAAGGAAGGGGCTTGTAAGCCTGGGTATCTAAGTGTTGTCTTGCAGTGGCAGCTTTTTCTTATCTCTTCTCCATGGGCTTATGCTGGGAATGTTTTAGAGAAAGGAATGAGGTGTTTTATTGGCTCAAGTTTTTGGAATGTTTTAGAGGTTTTTGCTGAGGAATCCAAGCCCTGGCAAAGAGTTCAATGTCAAGCTATGCCGAGGAGGTGATGATCCAAACTGGAATGTGGGTTGTACAGAATGCTGGGGAGAGGTGCCATTTTCATGCTAGATTAAGTATGGGAGGGGACCACCCCTGCCTCTGGGGGTCATGGAATGAAAGTCTTTATTCCTCATGGCTGTCATGAAGGTGTACCTACAAGCCCCCCAAACACATAAATCAAGAACAGCCTCTAAGACAGGCAGAAACATTGTGAAAAGTTCAGGTTATAGGAGAATAATCACATTCATTACAGTTAATGATTCAGTATAATTCTTTGGTCAGAATTAGTGGTTACAATTCCAGGTTTGTGCAGATAATTAAAACTGCAGCCTAGTTAGGTCTTGGTTGCCTTGCCTTCTTGCTCTGTTTGGCAAAATGAAATTTACAAGATTAATTTGCCTCAAACATGCTAAATGTGCTTTGTTTTTTGCACAGCTGGGCAGTTCCTGAATGGCTGAAGGCACCGAGCCCTCACTGCAGCACACACAAAATGTAAAGAGACAGCTGGGTAACAGGCAGCCCATTAGGCCTTGTTGCTGTGTTCACTCCATGCACTGCAGTCATCCTACGTACAAACCTTTGATAATGGTAGAGGGGCCAGCAGGCAGTGCACAGTTTCACTTTGGAAGGAAGAGAAAGGAATTGTTCCTTGTATTTAAATATCTTGGTTAATGTTTCACAAAAAGGAGTAACACTATTAAGTAAGACTAAATTGAACTAGGAAGGACATTTTTTTGTTGTTCTTTTATTAAAGGAGAACAATTAAAAAGCATCTTTTCTGCAAACTGGTAAAATTATATTATAATTTATGTTAATTATTAGACTCATGCCAACTGGTATTATAACAAACCTCATAAAGTAGGCCTTTTGGAATTGTGTCACTGTTTTAATTACCAAACTCATCATGCACTTTGGTCATTTGTGTCTGTATTATATATCAGGAAAAACAGGCTTCATCTGAAGTTGCATAACTGATGATTGTTATCTACAGTGATTTGTAGTGAAAACAACTAGTGGGCAGATCCAGTCTGTTATTACTGCAAATCAGATTACTTCAGCTTGTACTCCTCTTGTTCTTGATTTCTTTATTTGGGATGAAGTTTTGGTGCACTTTTTTTTTCCAGAATAATTTCCAAAATATATGTTTGGCGCAGGCATGAAATTATAATCCAACTGTTTATAATGAAAAAGAAGTAATGGTGTTAAACCTAACAGAGAAATTTATGGGCATTTAAGCTGTGAAATAATTGCAGTTGGCAAAAATCAGGACAACAAGTCTTAAACATGTTTTAAAAGTCTTCATTCACTGCTACATGATTATAAATACTGATGTTGTGATATTCTGGTGTTGTGATGTTTTCTGACAGAAGTTGCTTAAAATCTGCAATATTAGGAAGACTTAGGAAGATCTGTGGGCTTCAACAACTTAGCAACAGCAGCTGCAGTAAATAAACATGGTAGTGCTTATGTAGTGTTAAAGAGTAAGAAGTAAGTTGAAATATATACCTCAATTCTATTATAATATGAAGATAAAATTTAAATTTCTGAGAAGATACAGTTAAGCTCACAAAGGAAGGAGATCTGTGATCCTGCAGTGGATTCACCCAAGCCAAACAGTGTTGCAGACATAAGCATTTGGAAGTTTCCAGAGGTATGATAGCTTCTTGCAAGCTTGAACCTGACCTATTTTGTTCACTGCAATTTAAAACACTTGAGACTGCAGAGGCTAGAGGAAAGGTTAGTGTTTTTTAAATGATAGCATTCCAGAGTTGCTGAGACCAGCAGTAAAAGGTAGACCTTTAAGACAAGGCCTATCAGGCTGCAAGAAGTTTCTTAGGGATATTGTTTAAATTTTTGTCTGTCAAATTGCTTCTGGTGCTTCTACTTTCCTCACTCAGCTCAGCAGCTCTTACAGGTACACAGACCTTTCTGGTGCAATAGCTAATACAAACTCCACACCTTGCCCTTCCTGAAGCAAACCTGTATGGATGGGTGAACACATGGCATTAGTCTGTTTGCCTTATGTCTGTGTTCAAAAGTGTGTGGAGATGAAATGGCAGATAGAAAATAGGCACATCAACCAGTGCAACCTGTGAAGAAAAAGCAGTTTCCTTGGAGGTGCAAGACAAGAAAACGAACATTAGTGCTACAAATGGTCCCAGGCAAAGTGACCATGTTTTTTTGTTTGTTTCCTTCTTTTATTTGACTGAAAGAGTTATTGACATACTGAATACAGAGATAAGATATTTTCCTCAGCAGCTATGCGTCCAGAAAAAGGTTTTGGTTTGTTCTCTTGCATGTTTTACAGCATAAAATCAAATTATATCACTGGTAGAAAATAGACACTGAGCCTACTGATCTCCAGTGGTGATCCTGTTGGCATTAGCAGTTATAGTTGTTCTGGAGACAAAACCAAAAGCCCTGTTAGAGGCTCAGCTCAGGTTGGTGCAATCTGATTGTCTGAGTCAAAGAGTTTGATCTGGGAGGCGCAATTTTCCATTTCCTTTAAACCTCTGAGAATACAACCCTTGGTGCTCAAAATGGCCCAGTGTTGCCTGCCAAGAGCCATGATCAGGGTTTAAGGGAAAGGAAATACAAGGCCTAATGCATTACTATTCCCAGTTTAAGTCAATATTTTGTTGTAATTAAGGAAAATTGTCTTACAGTAGCACTGTGACACAATCTGGGAGTGACTTTAGGAATACTTTAGGAATCCTAAAGTATTTGAATTTCAAGTTATGTATTTGGGTAATGTGAAATATTAAATATTCATCAAAAAAAAGAGGGAATTTGGAATTATTTAAATAAGGGATTTATTACGTACTTTTAGTTTTTATTCATCTCAGCTACTGATTTAATAGCTCAGGCAGAATTCTTGAACTTTAAAGATTTAGTGAATTTATGGATTATAATATTAAACAAGAATGAAACAATCTACACACTCTGTAATTGCAAATTGTCTGAGGGAAGCCTATTGCAAACAGATTGGAGGTCTCGTGTGCTGCTTCACTCCTGAGGTGAGAGGCTGTGTTTTCAAAGTTTATGGCTTTGGATACACAGAATTGGTAGGGAGTCATTAGTTATAATAAATAAAACCATCTTCTATCTGCTAAGATAGTTCTTCTAAACAAAGTACTGTTCAATATACTTTTAATTTCTAGGCTGGGACACTGATTATATTATTATACTCTTACAGCATTAAACTATGAAACCTCAGTAACTCATGCCACATCCAGAAGATGGATTATTTATCAATAAGCAGATTCTCTGGCATGTTGATTTGGCTTTCTGGTTTCCAGTATGCTCAAAGACAATGAAAATTAAAATCTTAGTATTGGTCTTTAAGAAAAACCACCACTAAACCAAACAACAACAGCAAACCAACACCCCAAACCCCCAAAAACCTGCCCAGGGTATCCCAGGCTGCCACAACATGAAAAGAGAAGGGAGTATGTGGTTCAGCATGTTTACTAAAAAAGATATGACAGCCTTCTGTAAGCTCTCAGGACAAATATTTGGCCTTTGTAACAATCTTTTGTTGTTGTAAGAATAGATTGTTAAGAAAAGAGAGGAAAAATAAGGTGTATCAGCTGTATTCTATCAGTCAATTAAGTCAGAGTTATCCTCTTTAAAATATCAAGGTACAGTTAACCCCTTGTCATTGTGTCCCTAGTGTCAAAGCAAATCAAAAGCTTTTGACAGGACAGAGGTCTAATTCCAGAATGTACCAAGGAGTAAAATACCTGGTAAAATTGACATCAGCTCTATCTCTTGAAAACCTTTATCGTATAGGTTAAATTGTATTAAGGAAAGGGTATTTTGTATTTTCTCTTCCCCCCACCTTTCCATTAAATACACATTAAGTGTCATTGTTTGCACTTGCTATTTTTGTTTGTCATAGACTCAATGTGATTATTCAGATTTTAGGGCTCTGAATCTTAAACCATAGCTTTTGTTATTTGTGTAGTGCAGTTAATATCTAGATAGGAGATTTTCAGTTCTGTTGTTGATGTTTTAACAGGGTTAGTCATGTATGCATGTCTGAATCCATCTCCGATCAGGTTAAATGCAACGAATATCACATTAAGGAACTGATTAATATCCCTAGCAGGAAGGAAATGTAGAATTCAGCTCTTTAATAGAACAACACTGGAATACACCAAAATTCAATATAATCCCTTTTATCAAGTTACATTTGAACAGATCTTTTTCTCCAAATCAGTGCATGAGTTCTTTATAAGAGCTGTATATTTACTTGTCCCATTTAAAAAGACTAATTTTAACAATGTGTGTATTTATGCTTCACTGGCCTACTAAACATGATTATGTTGCAGTTCAGTGACTTTTAGATGTGCATTACTCTAAGACACTTAATGGTAGAATTTATTCAGTGAACTCTCAGTCCTTTATAAAACTTGGATATATGTCCTAATAACTGCACTATTATCTGCCTTACATCACTCAGAAAACGTTCAACACTGCTACCTGGAAGGACTATTATGTATGCCCATGGTGTTCTGCAAGAATGACTGAGAGAAATTAATACATAATAGGTTAATACATTAATAGGTAATGTCCATGGCCCAATGTATGATGGAATAGCCATTTCTTGTTTGTGATGATGACCTAATCTTTCTACACGCTCTGCTAGCTGCTGGTTCCTGTAGTCTAAGAAAAGCTGTAAGGTGCACTGTTGTGTCTGCCTTATATAGACACCATATCTACAGCTGACATTCACTCTAAATTGCTTCTGGAAGCATCTCTGGGGCCTTCAACATCCCTGAAAATGCTTAGGAGAGCACAAGTTACTAAAGGGAAAATCCGTCCTTGGGGTAATTTTAGTTAATCATCTGTAGAGATGAGGAGCCAGGCTTGAAAACATTCTCTGTCACTTCCTATTGTTCTCAGTACAGACTTAATTTTTTCATGTTCTCATTGACCTGACAGGAAGATTGTGTAAATATTCTGCCCCAAAAGAAGTCTAGTCTTCTCCACCAGATTCTAGGTGACTTCAGAGAGTAGGGGAAAGAAAGTCCCTGTATTTTTCTCATTCTTCTTTGTTTTTTCAGTACCTCATTTGATGGACTTATTTACTGAACTGCCTTAATGTATGCGACCTATACATTATAATGTGAATTGTTAAGGTTCAGCTGCAGTTGGAAGAGTTAGCAATATCTTCTAGCATTCAAGACATAAAATTTGGTTTATTTTATTGACTAGCCCAAGCCATGCTCATGGCAGAACTTAGTATATTTACAATTAAGTAGATACTGAGAAGAACTGGAAGACTAGATAGCCATGGTTTTGAATAGTCCCTTGGAATTTCTGCAAACAGCAGAAGACTGCTTCTTCCTTGTAGAATATTAATTTTTTACTTGTTAACCTATTCTTCCTCTTAAATTTTCTAATGGTGCTGTGCAGATCTTACTGGCAAGCCCTAAGAGTTTAGTCTTGTTGTTCCACATCTTTATCACCAACTCAGTTTCTATCTTGTGTTATACTGTCTTTTCTATTTTCTTCCCCATCTTGAAGAAGAAGATCAAGATATGATGGTGGGTTCCTTCCTTTACATTCTCAATTTATTTTTGCAGTCTTCTTATGGCATATTTTTTGTTTCCCTGTTAGACAGTCTAACAGGGAAACCAAAAAGAAAAGGAAGGCAATATTTCTTTGAGCTATTTATCAAAGTTAGTAGTCCATAATGATGACAAAGTAAACCTGATGTTTAAACTTAGGTGAAAGTCTATAAATAAGTTTATGAAATCATGAAATAGTAAATATATTTAAGCATCAAAACCATGAGCAACAAGCGTAATTACTTCTCTATTTATTCACAAAATGCATATCAGATAACTTCCCTTACAATTTTAGCAGAAAAAAAATCTATGAAAATGTCATTATATTCCTTTAATAAATTTACAACTAGAGAAAGGGTCTAATAGTAATATTTTAACTATTTGCCTTCTGTAGAACTGCTCAAAATTCTGCTTGGTTTCTCCTCTGAACTTAAAATATTTTTCATGTCTTTTAGCTCACTCATTATCTCTATCCATTCCCTAAACCATCTCTTTCTTTTTTCAAATTTAGAAAAAGAACCGTAATTTTATGGATGTATAGATGTATTTACCTGGGTATCAACCCTGGATGCCATTTTTATTCCTTGTTCATTGACTATTTTGTCTTTAATTACATACAGTTTCTTCCATGATTTTTCCTAAAACTAGATATTTGACATGATCACCAGGACCTTGGGAGTTCTCTCTTTTCTTGTTTCTGAAAGATTTAGAGGGAAGAATAACGAATCTAATCTAGGGCTTACAGTTCAGAAGCAAAGCTATGCAGTAGCATAAGCCTGATCCCTTGTAACAAGTAGCGGTCCTGAAGGGCTGTGGAGCAGGCAGGTACAGTCAGATGGATGGTGCCAGGCTCCTTCTAGAGGTAGGTGTCTCTGCAGAGTAGTAAAGACTGTCTCATTCCTGTCTCTCCTCTGTGCTCTCTACAGTAGTTAATCACCCACTGCTCATAGATCTGGCACTGAAAGCTGAAGCACTGCTTCAATATCAGGTTTATGTCTTGTTTGGTTTTCACAGGGGCATGATAACCTGTGCAGAGGTTGTTTCCTCGGTGTTTGGATTTTTTTCTCTGACAATCAATAGAGATCTGGAGGAACATGTTGAATCTTGCATTACTTCTGGACATCAGAAAGCAAAATGCAGCTGGGGACCCCATGGTAGTGCTGCATGAAGCATTCAGGCGACCCCCTTGCAGGTTTCAGAACAATTGTAAAAAAATACAGGCAGATACTCCTCATGCATTTTCTTATCCACAGACTGACTCAGAAACCAGTCTCCTTCAGAGATCAGCAACTGGTCTAATCAAATCAAGAGATCACCTCTTGGGAATTTAGGATAAAAGATTCTCTCTGTTCAGATTCTGTGGCAACATGTGAACATAACCTTCCTCAATACACAAATTAAAAGTTATTGGAATAAATGGTTTATAGTTGAGGTAACATTTCTGAAGATATTTAGAGGGGAAATGAAAGCATAAATTAGTCATATTGCCAGTAAAGTTATTCCCTGTCACAGCCTTTCCATTTCTCCTCTAAACCACTAATGAACACTCTAGCTGTAGAAAAAGCACAAACATTGTGCTCCCTAGTTTGTACTTTTGGCAGTTCATAATATGTTAGTGTCTGCACTGTCAAATTCTGCTTCAGATAGCTGGCCACAGATCTGGCACTAAGACAAATATGTTTAAATTGCACACAGTCCAAAGTAGTGGGGAAGTCTCTTCAGATTTAGCTATGAATACAGCCCTTTCTTCTGTCAGGTGTTTTGAAAATAGAAATTTTCACTAAAATTACTGGTATAATCCCTGCTACAAATAGTCTCTGTTTCCTCTCTGTACTGGTAAGGTGCTACTCCCAGTGCATAAACAAACGGTGATTCATTAGCACAATGACCCAGAACAACAGATGACCTTGCACATGAATAGGTTATTCTTCTGCTTCAGTTACAGCAATGAATCATTTCCTTCTTGTGCTCCTCCTTCCCTTCTACTTGAGTGCATTTCTTATTATTCAGAATTCTCATCTTGAAAGATCAGTTGTCCCTGGAGGTTGAGAGGGGAAGGATCCTCACTTGAACAAAGTGCAGAGGAGCACAACTCTGCTGGGTCATCAGGAAGCCTCCCAGTTCATCAGGCAATTCTCTGGTTATCAGTGCCTATCTTTACTGCTTTACATTGGGTCATACTTTCAGCAGTTTGTGTCCTCCTGACACAGGGTATGTTTCATGAGTGAAAGCATAAATTGTCCACCAAAATTCTTTTTTCTCCTGTGGAGAGCTCATTGACTTTTGGAGACTGAGTGAATGCAAATTAAACATCAAGACTGTTCATTGGAAAATCCATTATAATTAATATCTTCAGTATTTAGCAAGCAGTTAGCATGTTTCAGTTTTCTTATTCTCCACCCCACTTGAACACAGGGAAGCTTTGTGCTGAGCTTGCTATCCCCACAAGCCCTTATGTTCCTTAAAATACCTCAATACGTAGATTTCCTGAAGGGCTTCCACAAAATGGTACTTAGTAGTATTTGGATAATATTTCTGAACTTTTTTGCTTAGGTAAATGTTTAAAACATAATCTCACATTTATATAGTTATTTGGCACCTGGCCATTTGTCCCTGTTGCATATCAGTGGTAAACAGCTGAGTTGGCTGACTTTTAAATACAAAAACATCCTGTTCTAGCTGAAGCTGTTAATGAAAAGACTACTGAAAAGTCTATTGGGTAAAAGCTGGCAATTGCAACAATCCTGTTCCTAGAAGTACAATTGGCTGATGTATACAATGGCTTGGTAGGGCTGAGCACTCCCTTTGGCAAGGGGATATAAGCAGTGTGCCACTCAGATAAGCAATTTCTGAAACATGGGTTTACACACCTGGACTGTTTAAATAATGCTCAGGCTTAAGGTGAGAAGAGTGGAGAATCACTGACATTCTTCAAATGCCAAGTGACTTGCTGCAAAAGAAGGACAATATTTCAGAAGGCTTAAGTTTTAGTGAGTGAGGATTAGACAGCAGGAGAAAAAGAATCTTCCTAAAAATTTTCCTAAAGGTAAGGATGAATTAATCATAAGAACCCAAGGGTTCATCAAGTAAATTAGATGCTAAGCCACTATCCATCATACCAGAGAAATTGTGTCAATCTGGTGAAGTTCCCACCAACTGGAAAAGGGGAAACATAACCCCATTTTGAATAAGGGACAAAAGAAAGACCTGAAGAACTACAGCCTAGTCAGTCTCCTCTGGTGCCTAGAAAGATCAGGGAGCAAACCCTTCTGGAATCTGTGCTAATGACACATGGAAAATAAGGAGGTGATTGTTGACAGCCAACATGGTTTTGTTAAGGCCAAATCAAAGTAGTACCTCAGAGGCAAAGATCTTTCCTTACTTTCCATATACAAGCTACAAGCTGCAATAGTAATGGGAAAAAAAATGTCATTTCTGCTTCTGCCAAGGAGTTCCTTCAAGTTCTCCACTGATCCTCATTCATATTTTTTCATTTCTGTTTATTTCATGTTTATTATTCTGATACTGCAATTACAAGTCTGTAGACCCTGAGAAGAATGAAGTGCATCTAAAAAGAAATACATATTCTAATTTCTGGTAATTAGAATTATAATGATTTGTTGCAACTGTGGGCGTCTGTCAATAAAAATGGTATTTACTGTCTATAATGCAAAAATTAGGAGGAAAAAAGTAGTTCTATACATTTCATAAATGAGGCAAAGGTTATGTTGTACATATTGAAAACATTTTCCAGAATACCAGGATATAATTCTAAGCAGTTTAAACATGTGGCTACACAAATCTATGAAATTCTTCTGAGAAAAGGTTATATGAAGCAATTTTTTTATTTTCAAATCTCATGTGCAGCCATTCCAAGAAAAAGAGTGTATTTAAATCAATTACAGGATTAATCTGAAGAGAAGTGCATTAAGAATCTGAGAAGAACAGACTAAACAAATGCTGCTTTGACTGCCAGCAGCAGGTTCAAATTCACTTTGCAATTTTTTTGTCATCATTTAAACATTTCTATGGTCATATGGAAAGCCTCTAGGCAGCTGCAGAACCTAACATGTGTGACAAAGAGTTAGACCAGTGGGTGGATTCAGTCACAGGAATTTTTTTCTGGTGATATAGTGTCCTAAAGCATCACAGCTTAAAGTTAACAGATCCTTAAGAGACAAATTCAAATGGGTTCAGATAAACAGACAAGAAAGCAGACACTATGTCCAAACAACATCTCAGAATCATGAATAAAAGTCAAACTTTGACCCTGCTATTCATTGGCTTCTTTTTTTTATGAGGAGAGATTAATGGAAGAAATTACAGATTGGACTGGAAGTATTGATAACCCTCTGTTTTTTTCTGTAAGGTCATATGTATCTGAAGGAAGAACAAATTAATTTAAAATTAAGTATGAGAAAAATCCTGAAGATGAAGCTAGGAAAATAATTGAGGAATATAATGTGAAATTATAAAAAACCACAGAAATATCCTGAATTCTGCTTTGACTCGCACCCCAGAAAAGCCAAATTGTTTAGTCAAACATGCATGTCAGGTTTGCCCCTAGAAGTAAAGTTTATTTCAGTTCAGAAAAGCATGTTTAAAATATTATTTAAGCATTCAAGAAAAAATAGGGAATTGTTCTGTGTTTTTTTTTTTTTCTTTTTTTCTTAAGCAGTCATTTTGTTATGTGCAGCAAAGGAGTACCTTCAAAAGAAATATGCTCTAACAAACAGAGAGTCCATTTAAAAATCAACTTGAGTCATACCTTCAGTTTTAGTAGGGTCCTGATTTAAAGTAATTTGACACTTGCCATATTTCTAGATCAAATATAAATATGAAATAGTATGAGATGCAAAACAAGATTGTCCAAATATGTGTCAGCCAGATCTGCTACATTTTGGAGGTTTCACAGTGCTTATCCAACCCCTGGTTACAGATAAGGAGCATCTGACATGAGTATTCTCTGAAGTCAACTTCTTCAGTATTGAAACAATATTGGTAAAATATTTGTTTTCAAAAGTTCTGTATTTCCTCCAACTTCTGTGACCCACTCCATCAGTTACCAAACACATGATTTTATCCCTTTTGCACTTCCACTTTCACCAGTCTTTTTTGTAGATTAAATATGCACCAAGGAACCTGACTTCCATCAGATGAGGAGTTCATTACCTGCAGGCTGAGCAGAGTAGGCAAACTCCAAATGTACATGTACAGGTAGATTACATGGTACAGGTAGATTGAAAAACTTCAGATGTGCTTATTAGGTGGATGACAAGTGGAGAGGTTGCTGGGTTAGCAAACGAGCATGGCTAAGCAATGGACAGCAGATCCATCCTCTTATCTTTCTTCCATGATGGAATGCAAGACACTACAACTCAGAAAAGGTTCATTTAGAATATTTGGCCATAGAGAGTGTTTCTAGCTCTACCAAAACTCTAGGAAGTTAATGGCTGAAGATTATTCTGCATGTCAAGTGCTAATGTAAGAACATGAAATGCATGGGGGAAAAAAACCACCTTACTGTACAAAAGAATTAGAAAAATCTGAAGTAGGAAAATATAGAATCAGTGCTGCAGTGGAATAATAGGTGCCATTCTAGGAAGATGAACAGCTACTTGGGCTGCTGCTTAAGCTCAGAAAAATGAGAAGAAACTTGCACTGTGTTTGTCACATCCAAGAGGAAATCAAAGTATATGCTTGGATGTAATCCAATCAGCAATAAAATCATTACAGTTCTTTTTCTTGCAAATCCAGTCATGATGTCGATCATACAGATTAACACTCCTACGACAGATGACAAAGATGCAGTTGATGAATTCTATCAACAGCTTGAAGAGACGTTAATTAAAAATGAAGGAAAGCTATCAACCTTTGCAACTGGGGACCTAACTGTGGAAGTTTGGCTGTCAGAGGTTTGGCTTGCAAAAAGAAGTAATGGGAAATGACTACTCATCTTTGTTTACTGAATAAAAGGGGATCTTGTTGAACTTTCTTCCCTGCATGTTCATTCCTTCTTCATTTAACACCTAAACTGAATGTCCGAGATATTTATATCGATGGCTATGGCCAGTGAGAAAGAGCCAAGCAATGCTGAAGGATCAATATGCAACAAAGAACACCATGAGTCAGAAGAGCAGTTTTTGGCTTCTAGAATGTCAAAACACAGATTTTCAGCAGCCCGTTGCTTCTTGTCGAGACACAGAAAAATCTATGTGATGTCTGTCCAAAAGAGGTTGGTTGCATTGGCATGAAGGAGCAGTCAGTAAACCCAAGTGGGCTATGAAATAAAACTGCCAAGTACAAGCTACCAGTAAACACATCCTGGTAAGTCAGGGCTGTACTCTGAACCTCTCTGAACAGCAGCAAGCAGCCATTTCATAAGACAGCATGGGAACAGTAACATATGCTGCCCAGACTTTTTCAAAGTGTATAGAGGATTTTCTTTGAGAGAAGCTCTGAAAGAATTTACAAACTAAAAAGGAAAGTCATGTCCCACTCCCTGCCACAAACCTCCCCCCCCCCAACCCCCATCCCATCCCAGGAAACAAGTCAGATGCACTGATGAGATAATAAGGCAAGCTCCAGTCCTAGGTAATCAGCAGCTAATGCAGGAGTTAGTGAAACTCATGAGTGGAAACCACATTAAGGAAATTTATGTGGGAGGGGATTAAATATCTCTGTACTGACCAGAGAGAGGAGGCAAGCAAACCTTACCTGCAGAAGAAATAGATTAGGTTCAGTTATCTGGAAGTTTTCCAGTTATCTGGAAACTTTTTTTGAACACAAAGGTGTTCAAAAGGAAGTGGAGGCAGAATTCCAATTCAGCTGTATCTTCTCACAGAAAAAAAGCATGAGAAATCTTAGAAACATTTATTAAAGTACAAGATTCAACTGGTGAAAATAGGAATGTCTGAGGGAGCTGGGATTGTTTAGCCTGGAGAAAAGGAGGTTCAGCGGGGGGATCTCATTGCGCTGTACAACCTGAAAGGAGGTTGTGGCCAGGGGTGGTCAGTCTCTTCTGCTGTGTCTCAAGTGAAAGGACAAGAGGAGACAGTCTTATTGTGCCAGAAGAGGTTCAGATTAGATACTAGAAAATTTTTTTCGCTGAAAGAGTGGTTAGGCATTGGAATAAGTTTCCCAAGGAGGTGGTGGAGTCACCATCCTTGAAAGTGTTAAGACGTGTGGATGTGGCACTTAGGGATATAGGTTAGGGGTGATTATGTGGGTGTTGGGTTAGTGGTTGGGCAAATGATCTTGAAGATCTCTTTCAAAAAAGCTTATGTTTAAGTCCAAGACAGTGAAGGAAAGGAAGCAGATAAAAGCTTATTCTTCATCTAATTTTCTTTCCATTGTACATGGATCAATACTTTGATAGCTTAGCCTGTGTTCCAGGTCTATCTTCTAAAACATCAGCTAAAGCACTGCCACAAGCAGTGTCTGCACATAATTTATATAGATCTTTGTTCAAATTACTTAGCCTGGTACTAGAAGGAAGTATTAATGTCATCAGATGCAGTATCCACCTCTTGGCAATTGTCCTCCCTGAGAAGATCAGGTTAGTTATATGCTACGTGACTCTAATGGAGTAGTACTAGGAGGCAAACAGTAGTTAACCTTAACATGGATAAATCTTATGTACTTTTAGATCTCTGAAATCCAGTTATTCTGTATGTTTTACCTCACTGCTTTCACAACCTTTTTTTATTGTCCACTTGTATTTTTCTGAGCCATGCCTAAGTAATTTTAAAATACCCCAAACAACCCAACCAACTAGTTAAAAAAAACCCTAATTTTGCTTTTGGTGGAAAATCTAGGATTGAAATATAGCATGTCTCTGTGCTCTGCTGCTCTTATATCCAGACTTTGAGCTACAATCACAGTTTATCATGCTCATTACATTTTTTTTTTTGTGCTTACTGCCATGCATTTCATTTCCTACAGACTTCAATACTATACATAAGTTCACAAAGGTATCTAAACTCACAGATTCAATAGGATAAACTGGCTCTTGTAGTACTTTTACCCTGCTTACCCTCCCCCTCAAAGTAAAACCCCCAAACCATCTATTCTACTTCTGAGTCCTGCAGTATCTTCATCCACCATTTCTTTTATGAATTTAATTGTGCTCTTTCTCTTTTTCTTGATGCACAGAGAGATCAGTTTAAACTGAGCATTATGTAGACAAGGCAGTGTTGGACTTGGTTCTACATGTTTCAGTTGCAGCTGATCCCATATTCACAGAATCACAGAATTTTTACACCAAATAGTTGGAAGGGACCCACAAGGATCATCAAATCCAACTCTTGAGTGAGTGGCCCATATGGGGATAGAACCCATCACCTTTGCACTATTAGCACCCTGCTCTAACCAACTGAGCCCATCTTAGGGCTGATGTTCATTGCTTATGGTTTGATTGAGATAATTCCTTCTTTTCAAAAATCAAACTGTTTTCATGCTGTGAGAAAGAAATATGGAGATGAGAATTCTCCCTTCCAGTCCTTGTTTTTTACATCCTAAATTGCAGTTTTCTTGCACATATTTACAGAAATAGTTGGAGAAGGCTTCATGGTCTTCAGAATATAATGCAGGATATTAATTCTCTGCCCTTCCTCTCCCATTTATGATTTTTCAGTCTTTGAAATACAATGCAGCAGCCATGTTGATGCTGTTCAGACTCCTCTCTTGTGTGGGTTTATAGGTGAAAAAACCACCAACAACTGCTTTTTCTGGATTTATTACTGAAAAATTAAAACAGCCTAATACCACAAAAGGGAAAAAAGGACAATATTTGATGAGGAGGTCAAATGTACAAAATGATAACTTAGGATTTTTCCAAAGGACATTTTCCTTTACCCAGACATGCTTTTTCTCCTTGTTGCTGTCATGATTGATTAGTGAAGCACCAAACAATCCATGTAATTAATCACCAACTGCAGACCATCTGGAGATAGGAATTTGCAGTCTCTTTCTAGAAATGTATCTGCACTGGGTTTGCTGCATGCTTTTGAGCTTCTTTCGAGCCTAGTACTTAATCACTACATGTGGGAGGTGTTAACTAGGGAATTGCCTTCCCAGTCTAACTACATTATCATTTATATTGTGCTGTAAATGTCTGTAATATTTAAAATGCTGTTCAAAGGGTTAGAAGTGCAACACACATAAGAGCTTATACCCCAAAGAGCATGGAGTTGAAGTGCACAAGTGGATCCCATATAATAAAAGGCAAATAATGAGGGAAGAGTGGCTGCAAGAGATGTAAAGGAACAGATGTCAGAAATTTTTTTGGAGGAGGAGGTGGCTGAGGAGGAGGGAAGCTGTTCCCATGTGAAAGATGATCTAAAATGGGGAGTGGGCGAAGGAAATGATTTGGAGTTTCTTACAAGTATGTCTACTGTCCTATCAAGAAGTGTTTGCGCTTTTGAAAGGATAGCTAAATTTGACAGGAAAAATAAACCTTTTAAACACACTAGCATAAAAAGAAATGTAAAACTGTTGCCCATTGCATGGTTTAGACATCCTATGGATTACAAAAGTAGCTGTCATCAAAATAATGCATGTCTCACATGTCTCAGCATGAACTGTGTCGCTCATCCTTCAGAGACCAGGCAAAACAACAGAGCCTTAAGAAAGACCCAAAGGTTGAGGGCTTGGATAGCAAGGTAAATATTCTGGCCTTGTGGAGATGAGGCAGGAAGGAGGGACGGCTGCTCTTTTGCTGGGAACAGCACAGTGGGCACCAGACTCTAGCCATTTACAGTTAACCCAGGGCCTGCCCACATTTTTCACTGTGGTGCTTCACATGTGCCCAGTCATTACTGGGAATGACACACCTTAGTGGTATGGTCTTTTTGGCTGAGAAACAGCTCTATCATTATTGTTGAAGCTACAAATACATACATAGAAGGAATCATTAAATGTGAAAAGACATCTATGTCTGGGAAAATGTCTTCTGGCTAGGGAAACATTCACCCTGAATCATGCACTAATATGCTTCTTCAGAGCTGGTTTCTGCAGCTCTTATGACACATATAGTGAGGCCATTTTATGGTCTGACATATATTGTCAGTATTTTGGTACATAATCTGTTCCTCCTTCCATGACACAACAACAACTCTATTTTACGAAGAGGGGATATGGATCGATTTGTTGCATACACAGTTTGCTTCCAAAGGCATGCCACAATGCAAACATATGGGCTGCATCTCTTTATGCTAATAAATGTTATAAAGCCATGGCCTGAGCTCTGGCAGATCTTACAACTATATAACTAAGGTCTTCTGGTGTAATCTGTCCTTGCTACTTATAGAAAATTGACCTTGTCCTAGTACTGAGCCATGCTGTGTCATTGTCTGGTGGAGCACTAATTCCTGTGGACCAAATTCAAACCAGTCAGTGTGCTAAAAATTAAACAATATAAACAGTAATGTGCTGAAATTCATTCTCTCTTTAGACACTTGGTCCACTGATACAGGCATAACAATAGCATATTTCTAATTCAGAACCATTTTTATGCAGCAGATAATGACCATGAAGCCTCCCTAACACCCCTGACTTTTTCCTGGTTTCTTACAAACCAGGAAATGCCTGAGGAATAGGAGCCACCAAGTAGGCTGGAATAGTCTGCCTCCTATTGGGATGTCAGCTATGACCCATATTTTGCCCCACTGATTGTGTCTGGTTCTCTCATTCATTCACTGTGATGCACTTTAATCTTATACTTAAATAATTTGCCAACTCTTCCCAGCTTGGAGCTTCTAGAATTTATTCTCAACAATTTCCATCCCATATCAAATTAATTAAAAATAGTCATTAATATTAGTCTAAGATCCCTGTGGAATCAGTCTTGATACTGGGCCATAGTTAATGAGCAGATTTTTGGAACTAGTTACATATGACAAATGAAGGGGCAGGAAAATTAGGTGAGGAATGATTCTTTCTACTAATCCTGTAATTAAGAAAAGGTGAGAACCAGTAAATATCACCAAAGTTGTCATATAAGCCTTAGCAATGTTTTACATTCTATCACACTTATTCTGTCTCTCTGAGCAGGCAGCTGCTAGACTTAACTACAGTAAGATAATGTCAGAAAACAGAAGCAAAATATTTTGATCTGGGGACTGTGGAGCTGTGGGTGGTGTTAGCTGTGGCCTCCATGTAGATCAGAGACAAACCAGGAAGAACTTCTAGAAGAGTGAGAAGCTAAACTATGCTGTTACCAAATTAATGTGCTACTCTTGCTTAAGTCAATGGAAGGTTCATCATAGTCTCCAGTGGAGTCAGAATTTCCTCCCCAGTGCTTAAAACTCCACCAGGTTAACAGAAAAAGACACAAAACAATTTGCTTGCTGTTCATTTTTGGAGACTATATATATATACACATATGTAGTTGGTGAACTCTACTTAGCCACATCCTAGCTCCACGTTGGGGAAGACTCAACATGCTTTAGGTTTTCCACTCCTTGGTGCCTTGATTTCTACTAGGTGGGAATCTTGGCATATATAATGGATAGAAATCCTGGTCGGTGCTGGGCTTGCCTCCAGTCTGGATGATCACAGGATACCCGAGAACATCATGGAGCATATCCAGACATCTCTTCAGATGCAGCCCAAAAAAGTCTCTGTCCTCATAATGAAAGAAGTAGGTACCAACAGATGGACAAGTCTATTTACTTACAGTCAAAGTTCAGTGTTTTTACCTGGAGATAGTGCTGTTTCATTAAATAATGTTCAGTGTCTTGGATGTCACAAGAAGTTATTCATTCAACACAGTAGGAAAGTGCTTTAACCAGGCTGAAGGGTAAACAGTAGAATGATTTGCATTAGGACAGTCAGAATCATTTGGTATTACCTTGTCTGATTTAGCCTATTCTTCCTCTGTAATTCATATTACTTTTTTGTTAAATTAACACAGGTCCAGCATGAAAAGAGGGGAAAGAGAAGGAGAAACAGTCTTAGAATTGGCCTGTCAGGGAAGAGGAGTCCTACCGCTGTTGCACCTCCAGGAGGTTTCTTCCCTAATACATATAAAAGTACCATATGCCAAGGAAACAGACCATTGCTGGGGCCCTGTCTGGACTTTTATAGGAATGTCAAGAAGTATGCAGTAGTCATAGTGTAGTGTATGCTTGAAAAATTAATGAACTTTCTAGCTTAAATGTACTTGACTTACTATAATTAGACAGCAGAAGACTGCTTAAAGATGCATTCCTAAAGCAAGTTAAACACTGTTTCTGTTACATGTCACTCTTCAAAGACAGCATCTGAAATAGGTATCTAAAGTGCAGCATTTGAACGGTGTTTCATTTAACCCAGACTTCACTGTAGCAGCCTTCCCTGAATTTAATAAGGCTGCATTAGAATAAGCAGTGCCCAGAGTAACCTGAGTCAATGAAAAGCAATTTAATTCACTGTATGGAGAGGCACATGGTGTCTCTCTCTCCCCCTGCCCCCAAAGTAGATTAAATAAAAAGCTTTCTTACACATTGAAAGAATGCTTTCAGGATTGTATATCATACTCTGATCTCTATAAAATCTTGGGTAAATGTGTATATTTGGGTCAGTGTGTGTTTGTTCGAAGATGGAAAGATGAGTTGAACATAAATGAATACACTGCTCTAACCATACAGAATGACAACTATTTAATTCACTGATAGTGAATAAAAATAAAAGGAGAAAAATAGCTGTAGCACAAATAGTATAAATAGGATGCCTGTGATAATCTATGTGTATGTGCTTTTATTCTATGCAGTTCAGTAACACCTTCAATGCCACTTATATAGGGCATGAGCTAGGAAATTGTGCCATTACACAGAGTTGGGCTCTTTGGTGACATGGCACAGTGAAATATCCTAGGCTAGTGAAAATACGTGAGACATATTATTTAATATGACAGTAATACTGTCTCTACCAAGTGTACATTAATTGAGACCATGAAGAGTGGGCCTGTACCTCACCATTCAGGAATGGGCACAAGTTGGTGCTCTTAGCAGAGGTCACTAACAAACACTATCCTTCACTGCAGGTACAGAAGCTGTGTGTTTGTAACAGTGTTTTCATCTTCTTTGAGCTACAAATACTCAGTATTTGTATTAATCTGCATTAAGTTGTAAGTTGTGCTTTTATTTCATGTTGGTATTTGATCTCATCTTTCCTGTCTATTTCATATATTCTGGTTTTCATGTTAAGTTTTCTGCTGGCAGTTTGCATCTTCTTGAAGTGTAGCTGTTTTGTTCAAATGTTCAGTGTGGTGGTCAGCATTTGTTATTATCTGATTTGGACTGTAGGTGTTAACATGTAACAGCAAAACTGAGGTACACAGGATGCAGCACTAAGTGCTTTAGTTTTTCTGGCCTAGAGGGCATCTGTACTTCATCTTTTGCTACCAAGGCAACAGTTTGCTAAACTCATGAAGTTACTGTACATGCTAATAGAAGATCAAGCTTTTTCAGAAAATCAAAATATGTCACCATGTGATTCATTTTAAGAATGAATTAGAATTGCAAAGCTAAACATAATCTCTGTTACAGTAAATTTACTTCTGTCTCTAATAAACGAAGTTCATGTTTGAGAGACAAATTAAAAACTAACAAGCTTAACTTCTCTAGCAGTAGAAAAAAGGTTAGGAGGAAAGTGCTATTTATTCAAACAGATGTCCATACTTTTCTTATAAGTAGGTTTAGAGGGACAGTATATCACACCTGTATTCCGTGTTCATTCCTCAAAAACTACTACTCACAATTCAGAGTACATAATTTCAGGTATTGTTAACATCTATACATACTATAAACAACTAATGTATGGTTTAATGATGCCTTTTGCTGTTTGAAATTGTCATGGATCAAGTTTGATCAGCCATTTTGGGAGACATACAAGGTTTGTGCATTAGATATGGCTGCCCTGATTCTCCAATCTGCTATGAAGTTCATGGTCAGAAAATGGAAAAAAGATTTGCTAGGTGCTGGGAATAGGTAAATGATTTAAATAAGAAATAATGGGCTGGAATACTGCACTGTGTATGTGCATGAAAAAGATAGCAGTACTTATCTGTGGAAAGAACTCCCAGCAGCTATTTACTGATTAAATTGGTTTGTGAGTCAGTCAGAACTTTTTTTTGCTAGTGTGCCATACAGCTACAGTGCTCGTGAATCTCTGTAATTTTTTGTTTGTTTTGTTTGTGAAGATGAGCTTCCAAGCCAGTCCTGTGTGTGCTGTGCAGGACTTGAGCAATGTTTGGGCAATGTCTGGGCAGCCCTGAGTGGAGGCTGAGTAGTGGGCAGGGCACAAGAGTATTGGTGTTCTGTAGTGGTGGTTGTGTGGGGTTGGTTGCTGTGGGATGTGGGAGGAGCCATATCCTCTTGGCACCAAGAAAACTGCAGGCAGTGTGCTGGTGGGGACCCCGAGCTCCTGCTTCCTTTTGCATACTTCTGCCTGCATATTCCATTGGAAAAGGATCTTTGTGCCATAAATTTTTCTTATGTTATTTCAGGTTGAGCTAAAGCTAGGACAGCAGGAAGAACACCGTAGTATATATGTGCATATACACACACACATATATAGTATTTTCTTTTAGACACTGTGTTGTGCTACTGTTATCTAAAACTCAGAATTCAATTTAATGGCTCCCATCCCCTCTTACTTAGTCTCATGTCTTCTGTGATGATAGATCAAATTCTTTCAGAGACAAGAAGAATTCCAATCAATTAAACAATTGGGACAACTTTCAGCAGACCCAATTCTTACCCTGGCTTTCTAGCCACCTGAAAAAAATAAAACAGAAAGACAGTGTCATTCCTTTTGCACCTTTTTTCCCCCATCCAGTTTTATTTAAGAGACCTAAGTAGAACTTTGTAGGAGTGGGTAGACAAATATAATAAAACATAATAGCTCAGAGACAACAGGGACAGATGATGGAGAGTGTGGGCTGAATGTTCATTCTCCCCTTTGTGACAAAATCATTAAACAGTACCCAAATAAGAGGAAAATATTAAGAAAGTTCAGCAGCAAAAGAGAGGCAGTAAAGTTTTGAAAATAAATTTGAAATTTATAATTATGTTGAACCAGCATCTCAATGTACATATGCATCCTGGAAGAACTACCAGATTACTTCTGGAATAATCCTCCCTCTCAGCCTGGCCTCTACAGAATGATTTAAACCCTGAATAATTCACCCCTCCTCCACATCTGAGTCTATATTGATGTTTTCATGATGGTATTTATGAACATATATGAGTAGATCCACTGCTCTTATCACCTGGGTTTTCCCATGCAGAACCTTCCTCAATCAATTAAGCTTCCAAAAATATTTTGCATGTCAGTATCAGAAGCCTATCCTTATCTGATTTTTACTCCCTTCTGGTCAAAAAACAGCTCTAGGAAAGATATTGATTAAAGATTCTTTGCACCAGATACCCTCTCCATTCAATTACACACAACTCCGTGGACCATACTATGCAAAAACTGTTTTTCAGATGCTTTTGGCATCTGAAAGGAAGGAAGGTTCTTCCAGCCCTTCCTTCTTGGAATGTAGTTTAAGCCTCACCTTTCATAAAGGTTCCATGAAGTCCCAGACACTCTTAGTGTACTGCGATAAACAGAAAGTCTCCCACTTGCCCTAAAATGAATTCAAGATTCCTAGGTTTGGTTCTTCTAAAAATTCTCAGAGTCACTGAGTCCTACATTGTTTTAACAGGAAGCCAGAGGATAATTTGTGATGCCCCTTAGTCCTTGACAAAACATGACTACAGCAGAGATCATAAAATATTTGCCTGTGTTTTCTTCTAGTTTACCCCCCAGTAACGAGATTAGAGGAATTTGTCTTCCTTGTTAGATCCATCTCTGTACCAAAATCTCTTCTTGCAGATACAAACTCTCTGAGGATCTTAAACAATGATTCAATTAACCTTCCTCTGAAACACTTGTTGATTGCATTTACAATTAGGATTCCTCTTCATCTTATTATACTTTTGACTTCTAATGAGTCAGAAGTTGCTCTCTTAAGATAATTTTATGGATTATATGGTTCTAATAAAACACTAGAGTATCTAATTTTCCTCTTATGAGTAAACACATATTTCACCTAGCTCATAGCACAAATTCTTTGCTAAAGAAGATAATATTTTAAATCCAGTAGAAAAAAAAGAGGATAGCTTAAAAGACCAGACATGAAAATGAGTACCAGAAGAAAGCTTATTATTGAAATAATAATAAAAACATGGTTCTTATTGAGAAGCCAAAGTTTTTTATAATATGTTCTGTTGACTAAGCGTGTTTGGGGAGTTTTTGGTTGCTTACTCTGTCTTGATTCCCAGACTGTGGACAATATGTGTATGTTATATAGAATGTATTTATACCTCATTTTTAAAATTAAAGGGCATGATCTACCTTGTTTAATTCTTTATGTATATATTCTCTTAATATGTGATAATATACATGTTAGGTTTTTTGTGGGGGTTGTTGTTTTTTTTTTTTTTCTCCCAGAATTAAAATTCCTCATGATATTAAGTAAGAGTCTTGTTTTTATCATCATTGTCTGGTTCAAAATTGGATCAGGTCTGAGAAGTCCTGCTTAATGATGAAAAGAGTGTTGAATTTTGGACATGAAAGTTCTAATAATTTCTGTTGCTACTGATTAGTATGCAGGGAAAAGACTATTAGAGAAATGAAAATTTGACATTCATCTCCTCATATAAATGGAATGATTTATTCTTTAAATCAAAGTAACCTACTTTGGTTCCTTTGAAAGCCTTTCTTCTTTCTTTTTCAGCATCTGATTAAGGTACATTTTTCTTTAGCAGAGGATTTTATGTTCAGTGATTTCAAGTTTACTCAGTCCTGACCTTAGAAACTGATTTCTGCCTAGAAAGTTATTATTTCTGAAAATAAAGGTTGACTGCCAGAGAAACCATGGATAAATCTTAACAGATGGCAGTACATTCTGCTATTTTATGAAATTTCTGCACAGGAACATACATACAACTTATTATACATAGTTTTGGGGATCTGTGCAATTGAGTATGAATATATAGTGTGTGGAATTAGTTCTGTGTAGAAAGAAGAGCTTGTGTGGAAGACATGGTGACACAATTGCATGTGGTTTTCACATGTGTCTGAACCTTGGACAAAATTCCATGAAGCCTCCAAGGCAATACAAGGACTGCAAGTGTATAGTGTTTCCTGCCATGGCCCTGTGAGGTGTTTCTGACATGGTTTATATGCCCATACTCATGAGCTGAGCCTGTTTCAAAGGTCATTTATACTGAGATAGGTGCACAGATGTAGAAACATCTGTGGAAAATTTGGCCAATAAAAGAGCAAGTAAAGAGCAATAGGTAATTTTGTACTGAGTTATTTGTTCTTTTTAAGGAATTTGACTTGTTCTGTTCTGCTAGGTTTCTATTGCATTCTGTGTCCCCAAGACAAAGTTCAGGTCATATAAAATTACCTTATGTTCCCTCTGAAAATATTCTTTTATAAGAACTCTGCTACTTGATTCATTGCCAAGAATCTACTCTACCAGGTATTGTGGCAGCTGGACCATAAGGACCATGTCTCACTCACTTTATTTCCTTGGAAAATAATTTCTGTCTTGATAGGGAAAGAGCTGGATGTGACTTGCTGTGATATATAATCAATATTGAACTCTAGAGGAAGCTTGAGTAGATTGTCAGAAGCTTAGGTGGATCAAATCTGCACATCCAAATGTGTAGAACTTTCTTTTTTGTTTTGTGAAATATGAGGGAACACTCAATACAGAAAAACAGATATTAGCTGAAAATAGCATCAGCATTTTAATGTATACTGAGGAGAAAAGGTTTAAAGTGTTTAAACAACCTCTCACAAACTAAATAGTTGCTAGCTAGCATAAAAGAATTAATTACAGCTCACTTTCCAGTGAGTCAGAAGTTTCTAATACCTGCAGGTGTCCTGTAGATTTTTTTATATCAACTAGCCATAAGGGGTAACATGATCTTCTATTATATCCTTTTGAGTGGAAGTCGACACATTTTGTAAGGTAGTAGAGAAGATTAATAACTACATCTTTATTTAAAAGCAAACGAACACCACACTGAAATGCCTTTCAACTCTTTGGAATTTCAAACTGGGCTCCAGCAGGGCTCTAATCTGCCTTTTAAGTTAAACTGAAACACTCAAATTGGAGCTGCTTTGTATGTTTGGATCACTGCTATACAGCTGAGCTTCAGCCCTATCCTGTTGGAAATCCCCATACCCTGTTGGTCTCTGCCTGCTGTATCCTCATTGTTGGATATGTCAGCTCTCAGTAAAAGCCAGCTACCAGCTGCTTCCTGCGACAGAATGAAGCCAGTGCTCACTGCTGCTGCTTTCTTTAGGGCTTTAATGCCTTTTATCAATAGTTTTCTTTTTATTAAGAAGACTACTATGGCAGTGCACATACAAAATTCAAATAGCTTTAGGTAAGGAAAAGACTTCAAATGTTCGGTGTCTTGGTGTCAAAATAAGGACAGTAATGGCAAGTGCATTCAAAAGCAATTCTGAGGTAATGCTTTTGCTGTTCTTCTTGTGAGCCCATTAAATAATTTGCAGATGACTGCATTCCCTCTGCTGTATTTTCACACTTTTGGAGAAAGAAGGGGCTGAGTGAAAGACCTTTCTTCTCCTCAGTTACATGTTATGCTGAGACACTTCTTTCTCTTGTAGACTTTTCTGACCACAAGAAACACTTCTTGACTCTTCAGATGTCCAATGTCCTTAGAAAATGGGTTAATAGCACTAACCAAAATACTGCCAGTACATTTTGATTTGAAGATATATTCAGATACAGCATTGCTAAATTGGACTATAAACTCACTTTGAGAACCTTCTATCAATAAATTACTTGATGCAATAATCATGGAACTAAAAGCTATAAAAGTAATTTTATCGCTCATTAAGCAGTTCTAGGAAGGCATTACATGGCAAAAACCTCAGCAATAATAGGATAGCCATCCTATGTAACCATGCAGAAATTACTAAATTTCTTCTTCATGAAAAGTGCAAACTGAAACACAAAAATCGAGATGCTCTTCTACTTCAGGGGCCTGCTGTCCTTCTGCATTTTCTTTTTGGCCTGTATTCAGACATGATACTGTTAATTATCTTGTCTTATATGTAAAGTATATACTGAAATACAGATGCTTCCAGAAGCACTTCTTAAAATTTGGGATTTTATTTAATTACTGAGATAGACTTACACATGCTGATGTTGTGTGCATATATACACATGTGAAACACTTCAATAAAAATGGGACCTATGATCAATACCACAGGCATGTTGTCTCTATTGACCTAAATAAATAATGTGAAAAATCTTCCGACAGCTCTACAGTAATGCTCCCTTTTCTTGAATGTTACAACATCACCTAAAGGCAGGAAACCTGGGAATTACCAGGACCTGACTCACAGAAGGCATCTAAACAAAGAGTTATACAAAGGTCGAGTTGATTCTTTAGTGTAAATATAGCATTCTGTAGATTACAGCATTTTTATAAGCTGTCACAGAGATTCCAGCTCATCTTCCCTTCAAAACACTTCTCTTCAGCTCCTTCTTCAAAAACTACCAGCCATGGAGAATTCACTACAGCCCTTGAGTGTTTGTTCTGGTGCTTAGTTATCATCACCTGCTGAAAGACAACTTTATTCCCCATCTAGACCAGTCCATCTGCCTCTTTTCTCCAGTCACACTTGTGTCTACTAATCCAAATGGCCTTTTACTCCTCATGTTATTACTCACAGGAAGAGGTTAAATTGCTTCTTAACCTTTTTTACTGTAAGATAAATAGACCAAGCTTTTAGTTCTTCACCGATGCAGGACATTTTGTAATCCTTTAAGAATTCTCATGGCTCTTCTCTAAATTTTTTTGCATCATTTGCATTATCCTCCTTAAATTGTCAGTATCACAACTGGAGATAGTCAGCCTGTAACTGCAGCAGGAATGCCAAATCAAGGGGTTATACAAGCTTTCTGCTTCTACTAGGTTCTCCTCATTATATATCCATTATGTTGCACATATTGATGCTTTTTGAGAGAGGGAAGTTAGAAATCTACCACTCCTGAAAGCTCTCAATGAGCTCGAACCATTGCTACTCAGTGCTGCGTGCTTTGCTCATAAAATGAGGGAGGGAGTCACAGGCTTTTGCAAATTCAAGCCAGCCACCAACACAGAAGAACCCAGTTTGGGCATGTTTTAAAGAAACAGTTGTTTTAGGGTCTGATGAGTAATTTTTTCCTATCAAAAAGCTTGATGATAAATATATATTAGGTGCCCAAGGATATGGTTTCAACATCAAGAAAGGAATTGCAATAATGTGAAAGGTCAGTCTTGAAAGCAGACAGTGAAGAACACATGCTGGAGCTGTGTTCATCCCACCAGGCAGGGGCAGCTGGCCAGGTGTGCCAGAGATGAACATTCCATGTGCCTCCTGTGCAGGGATCATGCTGCTGGATGCGTCATGTGGCTGTGTGGGGTGGTCTTTCAGTCCCAGCTGAGTGTCCAACTCTCAAGGTTTTGAGTCACACGTCCATTCCTGCCCATGCATCTTGTATGCACAAGCTTGCAGGGCAGTAATGGTAATGCAAAGTCAATAGCTATTAACAGGTAAACCTGGCACATTTAGAGCCAAGGATAACAAAGCCATGCTGTGCACCACTGTGTTCTGCTGATTCGCCTTGGAGACGGGCTGTGTGATTACCCCCATGTACCAGTACTTTTCAAATCGCACTCATGCTTTGAGAATTCAGAGTTTTGGAAACATTCTCAGAGCTGGAGCACAGTCTGTGGTTTGAAAGGAGGCAGTGGGAAAGTAAACAAAGATGGAATAAAGTAGATTTTTGGTTGAGTTGGCTGGTTTATTTTTGTTTGTTGGTTGATTCATTTTTTTTTTTTTTTTGAGCCCTTTTTCCTTAGTTACTTTTTTACACCTCCTACAATGTGGCATCTTCACAAACATAAGACAAATTATGAAGTATAACACAGCAAAATTATGAGGCATGTGACATCAGACAAGACATATAAATGAAAAACTCTGAAATTACTCATTTTGTAGTGCATACACACATATGTCAGCAAGGGATATCTTTGCTTCTGTTGCTTTCTGTAGAGGCATTCTAGCTTTGGTAATATTTGGGAAATGTTAACCTCATGTTATTTGGGAAGTAGCCACAAAATTAATCTGATGCATCTAGAGTATAAATAGGAAGTCCAGTACTCCACTGCACTTAAACTAGGCTGAGGTGATGGTCTAAGAAAAAGAGTCCAAAAATAGCATGGAGATGTAATAGGACATCCAATCTCTGCAGCAAAGTGACTAATACTAAGTTTGGAGCATTAGGCTGAAATGAAAACCAAGAGAATAGGTTGAGTTTCCTAAGTGGATAATATTCAGGAGTTGAAATGAATTCAAATAAATGCATCAGGTGGGAAATAATTAAAAAGAGAAATATATCATAATTATGGAGGATTATGGCTGTATAAGCAATTTAGAATTTCTGTTTCTCTTTCTAATAGGAAGGGAGGCAATGGGTGAAACTGGTGAGAGAATTTCTAGAATGAAGCCCTTTGGAGAGGAAGAGAGATGCAAAAGCTGTTCTTTAGCCTTTATCACAGAAACTGGCAAAAATTCTGGGAAAATGTAATTGTAAATAACCTGAAAGCTCCAGAGAAAATTGTGTTTTCCATGGACTTAGGGATTTTAGAATTTAATTTCATCATTTCATTGGTCACCCCATAAGCATTTTGGTTTCTTGTTTCCGTATGATAACATTCTCACCATATCCAATAGATATAAATATTGAGTTTACACGTGACCTTTGCAAAGATGGTCTTTAAGGAAATATTTTTAAAATCCAATGTAGCTGCTGTTTTTCAAATAATGAGAGAAATGATAATATGATAGAGGCACATGGAGACTGAGGAAGCATGAGGAGCAACCTCCCTCCTTTTGTATGTCCAATATGTCATTCTGATGTCAGATGTCTTTTAAGTAAGATGTTCACTAACAATGAATCTCATTCTCCCTTTCCACATGCACAGCAAGACCACTGTGCCTACATTTTTCTTCTTGCATATATGAGGTGAATGTGACTGGATGAGCATTACTGAACTAGTGTATAATCTTTGTGACCTCTTGCTGTAAATAAAGCTAGGTTTTTAACTTCTACATTGTGAAGAAAACCTGAGTGTAATTTTAGGAGAAGTTCATCAGGTGACTTCTGCCTGCACAGAGCAGAAGAAGGCTCTGCAAAGGTCAGTGTGGGGAAAAGCCAAAGCAGGTACTGCTGCTGCTGCAGAAATCTTGAGGCAATTTTTCATGCATTGGATTCAATCTGTCATGGAAGCTCACCCATTCCCTCTCTGTGGAGGAGGTTTCCCATAACTTTCTTGCCATGTGGAAATCATGCTGGGTTTATCATTGAGGACTCTGCAGTCAGTCTTTTAAAGAAGAAAAATTCAGGCAGTGGGAGTAATGATAAGGAGATTGGTAACAAAATTCCAGAAGCACGCTCCAGGTATTAATTGGTTTTGGCTTTTTAGAAAATGTTAGAAAATGAGTGAACTTCCACAGAAATCTGTTTGCACACATAAAACTCATTAGCACTGCTAATTTAAGTGCCTTAGTGTCAGCCTCAGCAAGAGGGACTGATGGCAAACTTTCAGTCGTAGTCTGACCATGGATCTTCTACAGATGTTGTCTGTGCAGCTGGTGTTGTGGCCACCAGACAACGTCATTCTCCAGTATTTTCAAACCAACCTCTTCTAAAATCTCTATGTTTAGCTCTAAAAATTACATGGAATTAAATACAACCCAATTCCAGCACCATACAAAGTATATGCTCTTAGAGATATAACCCAAACTGTTACATATGTATATAAAGTTTGGTTTTAATTGACTTTAATTGGTTTTAAGTTCAAGGAAGTTGATATGGTCTGGTTTGTTATGTTATTTTAGTAAAAAAATGCAAAATGTTTATTTAACTTTAAGCAGCTCTGAAACTTGCCTACTGTAACCCATAATCCTCTGATATTTATAGATGAATGCTTTTAGCCCAGACACCATGAATGCAACAGATTCTACATAGCCTTCTGTGGTTTCTTAGCATAAAAATAATCTAGGACTAAACAAACAGTAGGGAAGAAAAAAATAAAACCCAAAGCCACAGAACAGAACTATTTCTACAACTTGAAGAATTGTGTCATGCTGTTAAAAAAAAAGTTCATTGTTTCATTTTTGTCATATGGAGCTTTTCTTAGCAAGGCTCATATAACACTACTAGAACTAGTGTGCCATCTTGCCTGTATGGTATCAAAATACCCCAGAGTAGCTAAATACAGCTGCTTTTCACAGAGATTCACAAAAACCTTGAGTCCTTTATCCAGCTTACATTTTTAAAAGGCTGGACTTGCTCACTTAAATAACAAGAATAATATCTAGCAAAATAGGATAAAAATTTAGGAAAACACTCTCACTGCCAATAGTGCCAAAAATCTGGAGATGCTATCAATAACTCTGTCATCGCTGAAATGTATCAACAACTCAGAATATGAAAACACACATCTTGTATATTTCTATTCATTAGTCTTCAATGCCCTATTATGAATTTTCTCTTATTTCTTCTTCCCCCATCACTCCTCCTTGCCTCTCCCGTTCCCCTGCTTTGCAGCTCTCAGAAAAGATCCAGTCATCATAACACACACCTTTTTTTTCTTTCCTTTTCCAAAAACCTGCATTTCACCTACAGGTCTTTGCATCTGTGTAGCTGTATAATTACCTGGAAGTCTTATTTTTTTATTTATGAAAATAAAGCTAGGTTTCTGCTCCTTATGATTGTAAAAAATATTAACCTCAGAGGTTGTAGGTCCGAAACAAATATTAAAAACCCTCCAAAGTTCAAGAATTGTCATATATTTAAGCCAACCTTTTTATGTCAGTCATCTTTTACTTATGTTTTCAATGTTCATATTTAGAGGTATTGCAATCAGAAAAATTAAAGGTTGTCAGAGGAGCAACTCTATGAGTGAATGTTAAAAAAAATGGAATGCAGGGCTATATTAATGCTGTGACATAGAAAGGTTTCTTTCTCCCCCTATAAGTTTCTGTTAGGAAATATCCATCCTCCAGGGGAAATAAAAAAAAAAATAAAATAATAATAAAAAAAAAACAAAACCAACCAACTAAACAAAAAAACCCCACAAACCAAAAAAACTGAAAATAAAAATCACAGGTTTGGAAGGCTCTTTATGCAGGAAAAAAAGAAAAAAAAACAACTTTCTACTCTAATAAAACTATCTATTTTTGTGCATTTAAAAGCAACTGAAATGCAGATCAGTACATACTAATACAAAAGAAAATACAGTAAAGAAATGCTCCAAAGAGGGAGTGGAAAGTTTTCCATTGAAAACAGAGTATGAACAATTTTATCAAATATGTTGAACTGAGAATTTGTTCTATTACTGTCTCATCACAGCCTATCTGCATATCACAACATCCATCTATAAATAACCTCACTTATACTGCTATTGTGTACTGCCTATTTTTGTTGAAATTTCCCTAGAATAGTCACACAGTTTTTCTGCTTCACTGTTCAAATCATGCATGGCTTAATCTTCCAGTAACATTCAGAGGAAACACACATTTTCAGTACAAAATTGGCCTAATGCACTTCTTACATGCATAGAAGAAAAATCTACTTACAGAATTCAGGGCTATTATATAAAATACAGTGAAACCTTTTGACTTCAATGAAAATGGGAATGCAATTTTGAATTAGACATAAAGGTGATGAGAAGAAATCTTCTACATAGTATGATCCAGTGTTTTTATGGGCATGTTTTCATGATAGACTTAGCAAAGGCCTGTAACATGACAGCTGATTAAGCTGCCAGTTCTTTGCTACAGTCCCAGGCATCCCAAGGAACTGTAAGGTACTTCACAAGCCACTAAAATTCAAAAACCTAATGATAATGCCCCACTCAATACAAGAAGCATTGAATGCCCATGCACGAGCAGAACCCTTATTCCAAGACTTACAATGGTGTACATAATGTCAAAAGCCTTTAATTTTGATTTCCCTGGCAGAATTATTTTTTCATCATAATTAACCAACTGGATGTTTAAAAGCATAGCCTGATTTGTTCTGGCACAGAACCAGATTCAGCAGAGATTTGATTTCAAAGTCCATTCTGATGCCCAGCCTGATGACACAATGCACTGATTGAGCAGAAAATATTGACAAAATAAAGCAATTAGTTTAAATATTGAAATAAAATTTCCAGTGTCTTTCTTCTCATCACTCTCAACAACTCACTTGTGTGTGTTTTCTGTGGAAAAGTGATGCATTCTTCTAAGTATTTCGGTGCTAAACCTATTGTGAAAAAATGCACTGGGGCTCTGTTCCCTGGAGCTCTTTGCTGAGCTCCTCCTATCCATAACCAAGCATTTACACATAGAGCATTAGAAACCCAGGTAAAACACTGCCAGTACTCACATTTTGAAAATGCCTAACTGAAAATATACCACTCTAAGTCTGATCTGTAGAGCCAAAGTTCACTCTTGTCAGGTCAACATTTGATTTACTAATTATTGTTTTCAAAAAAATCTTCACATCAAGAGCTTAGAATGGTTTTAGGAAGTAGAACAGGAATTTCAGTGTATTTTGTAATACTGGCGAGGCATGAAAACACCATTAGTACTGCTCTTACGTTTATGCAATGTATAAACTTAAATTCTAAAGATTATAAAAATAAATCATGTTTGTTTATTATGAAATTACTTGTTAACAAAGCATAGAATAATGTAATTTTTTACATAACATTTTCTCAGCTGATCATGGAATCTGAGTCTATAGCATTGCAAGAAATTTTCCCAAAGGATTTAACATTTTTTACAAGACAAAGGAAAAAACCAAAAAATTAGAAGATGCCTTATGTTACACTACTGTTCAATGCCTGTTTATAGTACTTGTGCATCTTCCAAGAAAAAAAATGAAAATAATTATTCACAATTTGGAGAGGGTGATGGAAAAATCCAGCTCAGTATCTCTCAAGATTTGACCACATCCTTTCAGTTCTGCTAGCACTGCCTGTCTCTGGCTGTGTTGGAGCAGGGCAGCTTCCATGACACACCTTGCAATCCTGCCTCTGTCACCAAGCTCCTTTCAGCTCCTGCCTGCCAACTGCAGGTAGGTTTGCTCTGCAGGGAGTCAGGGTGCAAAGGGCTAGGAAGAGGGTGTGAGTCTCAACACACACTCTTTGTCCTTGTGCACCTGGAGGCCAGGAAATACTCTGGTCCCAATAGAAGAGAGGGAGGTTTTAGTCTATTTATACAAAGGCTGACATTTTTGGGGTGAGGTAGCATCAAATTAGAAAGAACAGGGAGGCAGAGATGTTAAGAATCAGGGACTAAGTGAAATGTTCCAAAATGTAATTAAGAAATGATGACAATTATTATCTCCTATTACTGAGAGGTTATAATGGCCTAAAGACAAAGATTTAAAAAGTGTTCATGTACAACTTTCCTTTGCTGTGATGGTGGTTTTGCTGCATAGATCTTGGTGGCTCTAGTAGGAGTTAGGCAACTCTTGGGTGTGGAGCTCTTTGTAGCAACATTTTACAATCTCTCTTGAAATATATATATAAATATAAAATACTACTGCTTTAGTTATATAAATTTACTGTTAAAATTTAGCAGTCACCCTTCTCCCAAATGCAATAACTGATTGCTCCTTGATGCCTGCAGACCATGAGACAGACCAGTGCACTCAGATGCTTTGCAAGACGAATTCCTTGATCACAGATTCTTCTGTAACTACTGCCCTGATGTAAAATGAGATTGTGCACACCTGGCTCACACAGGAATCACACACAATCTTCTTTGACTTTTCTAGGCCCTGATGAAAAGACAGACACATCTTGCTACAGTTACCATATCTAAAAGATTAATGAGGTTATTTAGGGAGTGTTATGCAAGTTAGGATTTATCTGGAAGATAGCTTAGAAGTATCACCTTATTTTGCAAGGAGCAGGGTAGGGCAGGAGAATGGCTTGCATTTACAAATGTTATCTCTATTCTGTTGGAAATTTTCTTTCAGTTGGAAATATATTGACAGTGATGGGGAAAAGGGGAAAACCAACCTCATTAACCATTGTGGCATGGTTGCCTTTATTATGAAAAAGAGGTGACTAAGGGAGGTATGACACAGGCCTGTAAAATTATAGATGGTTCAGAGAAAGCATGTAGGCAGTGATTACTCACTATTTCTTACAGTATAAGGCTTCTTCAACACTCACACTATGGCGTGACTTCAAAATAAACAAAAAAGAGGGAGTTGTGCAGGAAACACAGTGTTAATCCATGCAGCCTGTTAATCCATGGTGTTATGAAGACACAGAACTAAGAAGAGCTTGGATTTCTGTGGGAGACGGGTCAGTCAATGGCTATTAAAAGGTTTTTTCAGGTGCAGTTTTCAGCTTGTGAAAGTGGTTAGGAATATGGATAGGAAGGTGGTTTAATATTTAAAAGAATTGCTGTTTGTCTCTCATTTCTTCCTTGGGTAAGTGCTAATGGCCACTGGCAAAGATTGGAGCAGCCTTTGTGTCCCGTTTTCCTGAACTTTGTGGTTTTCCATAATGTAAGATGTTCATAACAGTTAAAAACTATTAATTTTTCATGGCATTTTCTTGGCTTTGATCATCTGATGGGACTCTTATTCATGCCAGCACCTGGATTGTCATTTCGCCTCCACATTGGCATTTGTGATGAACTGGAGGGACTGTCCTGCCAAAGACACTCTTTCCTTAAGCAACAGTCAGATACTTGCAGTTCTAAATGAAGTCTTATAAATTGAGACCTGTGTGAGGAAATCCTGACTCAGATTACAAATGCTCCCCTAAACTGTATTAAAATACCAATTTTTTCTGTGGACACCATGATAATTAAAGTTGTTCTATAAACTGGAGTCGTTTTGTCGTCACTTCTAATCCAGGAAGACTTCAGAATTCCTTCCTGTGATGGTGAGCCACTAGGAATGGATAAAGTTTCTGGTGCTACAATGATGTTGCTAGAGTGGATGCAGTATATTTTTCCCCAATTTTAAGGTAAAGTACATTTGCTGCTTAGAGAATTCTTCAAAAATGAACTGAAGTAGGTATTTAATGACTTGGCAGTAGGTAGTAGGTAGTGGGCTTTAGAATGAGCAATGGTAGAAAAACTGAAGGGAAACATTTTCTTTTCATTTTTAGGGCTTCTGCTTCCTGCTCCTTAGTTTAGGTACAGAAAATTAAAAGCTAACTGACTATATAAATGTATGCTACAAGCTAAATTTTGGGTGCAGGGTGTACAGAAGATATTTAAGTAATTACTTCCTGGAAGGTCGCTTTTTCAGAAGTATACATGCTTAAATGTGGAAGTTAATTCCTCAGCATTGTACATTTTAATGACCTTCTTTAAAACTCCAAAAGCAGCTCTGGATAGCTTTATTTGGTACACATTCCCCCAGCTTCAAGATTTAATGTGAACCTGGAAAATGATAAATATATGTACTTACATCAATTTTTCATGGCCATTAATCATTAAATGGATACAAGTGACTATAACTCATTTGCTTCCCAGTTTATATACCCTGTATATAAGGGTTTTTTTGGTATGCAAAGTTTTTTACTGTCACCATTGCATTTCTCTCACCATTGTATTTCTTCAAGCTTAGGCTTATATTTCCTGATTTCAACAGCATGCCAATGAACAGACCAGAGTGGAATTCTATCTGATACTGTGCCTGAGAGTTTGAAGATGCATTATACTAGAAATCCATGGGAGAAAATCAATGCTGTGATTGGTAACAATACACTATAGATTAATTAAGGCCAGAGGCAAGGGATTAAGCCCAGCACAATTCTTTATTTGGTTTGATTGCAAACACAGTTGTAAGCAAACTTCTCTAAGACTGTTCAAAGTTGAAGGTTGTGTTGCACAGCATTGACAAAGATTTTTGTCCACCAGAATTTCAGAGTATCTCTCAGTCTTTCTATGTAAAAAGGCACTGTGATGCTGTAGCTATGTGTGTAAACCACTAGTGTTCCCTGTGCTGCTCTGATGTGGAATAGCATGCCATTTGTTTGGTGATTTTCTCCAGACTGACAATTACATTTTAGATTTATAAATCCCTAGATTTATATCATGGTAAATCATTGTCATCAGTGCACAGGTTCCCTATGAGGGAACCTTTCCCTACTGAACTGAGAATTCTACGTTAGTACTTGTCTGTATGACTTCTTATGGTAACTAGAACAGTGCTAAGTAAGTAGTACCAAAAATGACAGAGGGATTTATTTGCTTCTTCCTTGGACTGTATTCAACATAATCCCTCCTGCACCCTGCGGAGGGTGTCCTGCTGCCACCTCATTGGTCAGATGTGGCAAAACTACTTGCAGCATTTAACCCAGTGATCAGTAATATTTTTAATTAACACAGCAAAATTTTGAGGTTAGAAGCTTGGCTTTTTAAATATTAAAACCAAAAAAGAGTTGAGGTCTTTTTCCAACTTCAGTCCATTTGAAGCAATGCTCAGTTGGCAGAGTGGCCAGAGTCACTAGAGTAAGGGAAAACACATATGGTGCAAGCATGGATGTTCTGATAAAGCAAATAAAATCCCAGATGCAAACACATGGCAAACCCTTCATTACTGACATGATCATCTTCATTTCATGGAAAACCCTAACTGCTTCAAGTCTAGTTAATGATTGTTATGGCAAATTAAAGTGCACAAAGTCATCTATTGTTATAATCTAACGCAATTAGGAGTAAATTTGGTGATGTAACATTTTCAATATCTCACTGAAAACAAAGCATCTCAAGGGCTGTTCTCTGATGCTGGAAATGCAGCTATCCAGAACTATGTTCTCAGTTGACTGTTTTTGATAATGATGGAACAAAGATCTTTGATTTTAAGAACTTTATCAGTGCATCCCTGTGCAATTTTAGTGCATTGCTCATCCTCCATATAAAGTAGAAGCACTTCTCTCTTTACACATCCCACACCTACTATAACTCCAAAATATCTTCCAGTTTACAGAGCTTCTGTAACAATTACTCTCTGCATAGTCTTTTCCAGGTCAATCAGTTCTTTTAAATTAATTACTTAGCTCTGTTTTGGCGAAACAAATATTCATGACCTAGTCTCTCAATTTCCCCAGATTTTTTTCATTAATTGTAATGCTTACCCAGGTAGTTACACTAAAAAACTGTGGTTTGCTTGGCAATCACTCACCTTCACTGTGCTCTTATATTTGTTACCAGTGCTAATCACCTCAATTATCATGGGATGTTTTTTATTTTCTGATTATGTAGTTGACATTTTTAATGCAAGACTTTCACAAATGAGCACTGCTGTGAGAGATGGGGATATAATTATGTTGCTGAAACTATGGAGAGGTTAATGGGCATAAGCATTTAATTAACAAGTAGAAGTAGTTCGAATACTTCAAACTAAGAAAGTTTTGCATGGTTTACTCCAACCAAAATATATTCTTTTGTTAAAAATACCTTATCAAATTGAGGATTAGACTTGTGCTTTTATGGGGAGGTTGGGGTTGTCATTCATGCCTGTGACACATTCAGGCATCATAGCATTACTTGTGTTGCTCAGTGATGTCTGAGGACAATGCAGTACTGAACAAATTGTACCTGAAGCACAGAAGGTGCCAGAAACCACTGTCAGCTTAACTGAGTGCATAAGACCAGAAAATCTTGAATATATGGGAGAGGAACAGCATACATAAAATGTTATTTCCTAGGAGAGAAAGTGAAATATATCAAACAGACTTTGAGTGAGAATGAAACAATCATACTGGAATCTCCTAGGAAAAGAAAGGGAATTTAGCTTCCCAAGATTGTTCCTGTTGGTCTTAAACTCTTATTACAGTACATTGTTTTACCCAGCTCTCTTCTGAAGTAAATCAGCACTGTAGCTTCTTGGGATCCAGTCTGTCTGATCTAGAAATACCCATCTCTTGTGCTCTGCCTTTTTTAATTGGAGAATATGCTTGGCAGTCATCATCTTCATTTACAATAGTTCACTGGGGACCAAGCACCATTAACATCCCTCTGTGGCTTGATTCCCAGAGCTTGTGTCTGTCAGTTTCCAGAGACTTTGCAGTCACTTTTGCAGTTTTGTCAGGTGTGGCTCCAGAAGTCTATCCACCTCTCTGCCCCTTTGCCTTTCCAGTCTCCAGCTAATAAGGAGCCTCTGGACTTCAATATTAACTTTGCCATGCCCCATTAAACACAGTTATTTTATCAGTCTTGTAATGTTTCTGCTGAGTCTGTTTGCAGCTGATGCATAAGGATCTCTTCAGATACTTGCTGTTTGTGTCCTGGTAGCTTTTGCTGGTTTAAGTCTTAATAATAAAGTCCTAATCTTGGCCATGCAGCTAGTGCAGAGTAGCTCAGAACTCCATCAGAACTGTCGGGTTGCAGAGCCTGTGCCCAGCTGGGGTAGGGAGCACAACTTCCTCCTGGGCCCGTCCCCTCCCATGGCAGCCCTGGCAGGTGTGGCCCTGGCTATCTCTGTTTAAGGCATAAAGGGCATATGCTGTTCCTAATAGAGTGAGGAGCTTTTTTATGCTAAGGAAAATCCAGATTTTGCAACATTAGGAATTTATCGAAAGTGTGAGGAAGAGACATAAATGTGCAAGCATTTTCTACCTGTATGTACAATAATGGATACAGTAAAATTAAAGCTATTTAATGGCTTTTTTTGTAAGGTACCATCTGCTTCAGTGCAGTATTTAACATTCAGAACTCTATTTATAAACAGGAAGAGGTGTAGACTTCAAAGCTGGATTTGCACATCCCAGCACTATGGCCACCTCACAAACTATATATATATTTAACATGATACAGATCTACAGACCAAGTTTTGTATGTTTAGCTGAAGGAACAGAATGTGAAAGTGAAGGTTTATACACCCTCCCCCCTAAGCTTAAACTGGAAGCAATCAGTGGGCGATAATTCTTCTTATCATTCTATTTTCATTAAATAGTCACCAGAATGTGAATGTATATTGGAGAAATAGATATTGTGTAACTGCTTTGCTATGATATGGATGAATTTATAAACAGACACTGCAAAAGAATCCCTATTGTATTGATCCAACAGTTTAGCTTCAGTCTTGCCACTAAAATGTAAATATATGGTCAAATATAAAATCAGTTGTCCAGGGCATGTTTGCACATATGGTATTTGGATTTTATCCAGTTTCTGCCTAAACCAAATAGCTGAAAGAGTGAAGGAACAGTCCAGAGAGATTTGTGGCTATCTGTCTTAGCTAAGCCATGAAACAATGCAAGCCAAGGTTTGCCATGAAGGCAAGAGAGGAGGCTAATATTTATCAGCTGAGTAGATTTGGGGTTGTGTTATGTCTTTGTATTTTAATGATAATTTTTTCTGTAAAGAACACAGTCATGGTGTTTGCATCCCTACTTAATGAAAAAGCCTGCCAGGCATGTCAACATATTCGCTGAAATAATTAGCAATTTCTTTAATTTTTGGTAAAAATTATTTCTCAGAATCTCCCTTTTTCTAGAATAGTTGTGAATTGGGAAGCACAGCTATGAATTTTTGTTTCAGATATGACCCAGTGAAAAATGAGTAACTTATACAGGTTTACAAAAAAAAATTTGAATTCTTTATAAGTATGCTCTCATGGTTGCCAGGAGTATCAACTGCTAGCAGTTTTGGTTTCAACTTCTTTAGCTCAGCAGAACTCCTGGGTCACTGAAAGAGTGGTAAGCATTGGAATAGGCTCCTCAGGGAAGTTGTGGATTCACCATCCCTGGAAGTATTCAAAGAATGAGTAAATATGGCATTTTGCAATATAGTTTAGTGGTCATGGTGGTATTCAGTCAAAGGTTGGATTTGATAATCTTGAAGATCTTTTCCAACCTTAATGATTCTGTGATTCATGTAAAAAATGTAAGCTGTCTTTTATTATAAATTCAAATGGGTTGCAGATGTGAAAAAAACCCCATGTTTTTGATACACCCACAAATAAATTTAAGATGAAATCTAAGTGCAAACAAATGCAATACTTCTTGTGATAGAGAATATGAAAGCAAAACTGCCTGAATTGTAAATGTATTTATTTTCAAATCTTATGTTTGACATTCTTGGCTGAAAATGAGAAGTAATTTTGACATTCATGTTGAAAAGGTATATTTGCTTTCTGCCATGGTTGGCTTACACTGCCATCAATGTGAACTGCATTTTCCCTTAGGAGCCAACAGACAGTGCAGACCTTCTGCTACAAACTTCCCTCTCAGTAGACCCATGAATCTGGGCCTTTATATAGATTTGGGAAAGGAAACTATGTAGAACTGCTTTGTTAAAATATTATATTTTCATGTGTCTTTTATCAAAAACATTACATGGATATTTAATCAAAAGTTTGAAGGGGAAGGAGGGGGTGACTATAAACTTACTCATGTATGTGTTACTTTGAATATCCTTGGATTGCAAACCAGAGAAGAGCAAATCTGTGTCCCTAGGAGTTCAAATGTTAAGTAATGATGAATTTAATTGTTAAGATGACATAATCTCTCCACACTGTGTATATTCTGTCTGTCTCAACTGAATAATGATATTTGACCAGAAGAACATTGAGCTGTAAAAGTGATTTCCTTGTAAATAAGGTATTTATCTTCAAGCCAATTGACATGATTAAAGACTATAAAATTGTTGCTAAATGCAAAGAAAATTGCCACCATGATAGGAAAATAGAAATACCTGAAACACTTCAGGCTTACCTCCCATATATTTGACAGCACAGGTTATTTATTTATCTCCTATTTCATATGCCAGAATTGTGCATGTATATGTGTTTATAGGTATGCACTAATCTGATTATGAAGAATTAAAGTTATTTTTTTGCCAATAAGATGAACATAACGATGAGATTCCTGCTCAATGACTCATAGGTCTTATGCTGTGAGGTTTGGAATGCACAAAAGAGATGAGGAGTGTCTCCAAGTCACTCCCATTGAAACAGTGGGAGGGAGAATCTTTTTTTTATTGCCTAGGAATCTGCTCAGGTTGTTGCAGATCCTAATAGGAAAGACATAAACATATATTCAATTCCACAGGTGTACCAAGTTTGTAGACACATTGGCTGAGAAATAAACCTTTCCACAGGTTTGGGGGTTCTTATGTGTCTGGTGGTAGACATCAGTGAGTCAAAGTAGGTGTTTAATTGGATTATTACAAATCATTTCTGAAGGAGATTTGAGTCTGCTGAGTAAGAAGTGGGTACAGAAGCTTTTCATGGAAAACATTCAGCATACTATACAGAACTTGTGGAGAGGGTTAGAAACGCTCTTTTATTGAAAAAAAATTCTTAAAAAACCACAAAGAAATGTTAATTGCATTCAGGTAAGACAGTTGGGTAAGGGGTGAGCAAGATTCGTTGCAACTGAACAACTATAAATGAAGAACTGATGGAAAGATTGCTCTTTCCATGCAAAGACTTAGATTATTGGTTTCAACAGTGGAAGCTACATTCGAGGTCAGTCTCTTTTTCTGGGTACAAAAGAAAATATTTAAAAATACTTCAAAACCAAATATATTCAGAGTTATGATATTAAAAGCACAGGAAGTACATAATCAATTCAAGTTTCAGAGAACAAATAAATTTCAAAATATTAAATTTTGAGAGGAATTTTTCTCTGGAGATATATCTCAGAAATTGAGCATTGTGTAATTATTTTTCTATATTAATAGCAAAATTCTAAATTAGACAAACAACAATATGTCTTGATTACTCAAATGGCCCAAAACTTTGGAGTAGATGGCATGCCTTAATTTTTTGAAATACTTGAGTGTCTAAGACTCTAGTGAAATTTTCTAAACTGCTGGAACATCCGATGAATAAAAAAAAATGGTCAAAAATTAAAGGGATTGTTTTCTGCAATGTTACTTTTTGGAATACCTAACACAAGATTGAAAGTTGATGTAAATTACAAAAATACTACAAATTGTCCACAATTCCAGCTAAAACTTATGAATTACTATTGTTTGGTCATGGTCCTGTTGTACTTGGATCTAAGTCTAAGATACCCATATGCATAAATGTATCATTAATCACTTTGCTTGATTCAGCTCTTTTCAAATGCTGCATGAAACCCTTTCTCCTTTCAGGAAAAAACTGATGTCAGTACACAAGGAATTCACCCACCTCATTAGTGCAAAATTGCTACTGAATGTGTAAACTCTAAAAAAAAATGCAACGGAGTTAATTTCATAATGAAGAAGACTTCTCAGGTGCAACAAGTGTATACATGCAGGCATAAGTATCACATCCAGGTACATGAGATACATGAGAAGAGTTTTGCCCAATTTGTTTTTATACCCAGTCTTTTCAAATTGGTACCTGATCAGGAGGCAGATATTACAAAAGTTTTATAGTTGTAAATAATGATCAACTCAGTTCCTCTGATGACACTTCAAGCATCTATATACACAAAGCATGTGCAATTTACCTCCATTATCACTTTTCCTTGCATCCATAGCTATCCTTTTTTCAAGTTTTGGCACCTGGATAGCTGGTAGTAATTTAAAATTAAGACTAAGAAAGACTCCCATGTACAAAGAGACCTTGAGTAAAGATTTAAATGTGAAACACAAGTGGAACAATGCTAAGTCTGGCCATCTAAAATTCCTTGTTTGAAATGAAATCACTTGCTAATGCAGTCTGACATATAGGCCAAATTTTGCCTTTCTTATTTATCCTATGTATGTGGAATGTGAAGTTTGAGCAGCAATGAATGGAGAAAGGATAAATCATAGGTGAGATATTGTGCAGTCTTTATCCGAAAGAGATGGTTATGGGCCTTCTATGGAATAATATGGATTTATGAACACTCAGTACTTGTATTTCTAAGCTTAATAATTTATTTAGAGACCATATTCTTAAATATCCAATTAGAATATTTAAGAACCATATTAATTGATAAAAATATGTCCTTGGGACAATATTATTTGCAAATATTATTATTTGCAATACCATTTGCTTTACCAATATGTCCGGGTCCTGCTCATGGTTTGTTTCATCACTTGGCAGTCAGTATCCTGGGAGTGGACTGTAGCAGGTTCACATCTGCTCTTTACAGCTCCCTGACAGGAGGCTGTAGCCAGGGGGGTCAGTATCTTCTCCCAGGCAACCTGTGACAGGATGAGAGGAAGTGGCCTCAAGCTGCACCAGGGGAGGTTCAGGTTAGACATCAGGAAGAATTTTTTCACTGAAAGGGTGGTCAGGCATTGGAACAGGCTGCCTGGGAAAGTGGTGGAGTCACCATCTCGGGAAGTGTTGAAGAGAAAATTGGACATGGAACTTAGTTCTGCGGCTTAGCTGGGATGGCAGTGTCTGGTCAGAGGTTGTACTCCATTATTTTTGATGTACTTTCCAACCTTCATAGTTCTATGATTAGTTTAGTTTCATAGCTTCACACTCTTTGATTTACAATGGTGAATCTCCATTGAAACCTGCTGATCACTAAATTTACAATGCCATCTGATCCTGACAATTATTTTTGCAAACACTGGCCCTCAAAGCCAGTCAGGCTCCTCTGTCCTACCCTTTCTGGCTGCCAAGTCTCCATTTTTTACTAAATGTTGACAAAACACTGGTGCTACTGAGTGTCTGTTTAATTTTTGACTGATTTTCCTGCTGCATGAAATCACTGGCAACTGCTAGAACACATTCTTGCTTTCCCAAACTTTGTGTTTATTTCCCTGAAGATCTTGCCATCTGCTGTGCTCAGCTGCCCAAATAAGTAAAATTTTCCATGTCTTAGAATTTTTTTCCTGAAAATATTGTCTGTTATCTCAATATTTCCAGTTTTCATCAGGTTCTTTATGATCAGTTCACCTCTAAATAACATGTACCATAACAGGCCATGTTACCAAAACCAGGAATATTGATTTTGGCAGCAAGACAGAGGTTACTGAAGCAGCATTCAGTAAGTGGCATTCCAGATTTTATCTAGAGGTCAGCCAATAGAACTGTGGACAAGAGATTCATATATGATGCTGTTCATGCAGTGTATATTTCTTTGGCCTTACTTAGCATTTACACCTCATTTATTTTGACTTGCTTACTGTTGCCAACCCTGAGTGCTCAAAATCATGAAATTGGCTTGAAAATTATAATGCTTTAAGCAGTAATACATTAACCCAGAGTGCTTGCACTTTCAAGCATTCTTCTATAGCTAGCAAGAAATGTGCTTTCTTGGGAGGAGGGCAGAAGTGACATAAAATATTCACACAAAATATTGTGACCCCCCTCTGAGCTGAGAAAACACAAACTATCTCACTTTTGAGAACTCCATGCTGGCTGAGTGGCTGAGTTATACTACCATAAGTAAATCAGAATACTGCATAAATAAGTTATCAAATGTATGACAAAAATAATGCATTTTTTTTCACCTGTTGGAACTTATATGATCACTGCCCCTTCCTACTGGTTCCATATTGCTTTTTTACTTTAAGAATCAAGCATAATCTCTTGGACATGGAAAGGCACACGGTGCAAGTACATAAAGAACTGAGGCAGTGAAGACATCAGTGCTGCAGACTTGTGTAGTTCTCATGTTAATCTGTTTATGCCCATCATTTCTATTGATTAATGACATCACAAGATTAGTCTGAGCATACCTTGGTCAGCCTGAGCCACACTTGAAGTCTTTGCACTATCAAAGTGGGATTTTGCCTTGACTGAATGAAAGTACTCTGTTGCTTTGCCTTGACATGTTCAGAAATAGAAATGTGGCAAGGCAAGGCAGGTGGAACAAACAAACAAGCAAACAAACACCCCAAATCTTGAATGCCTGACAGTCAATTCTTTGAAAACTAGAACTGGGACACAGAGCAGAGATTTCTTGTGAAATTTAACTCTAAATCTATTTTGTCTATAGCTTCACCGAGCAAGCTTTTCACATTCTTATACCCAGGTCCTCACGTATTTTCCTCTCTTTGGTGATTTCTAGTGGGATGAGAGTGGGAGGTTAAGGGAAAGAGCAGTATGAAGAATGAATGAGTGTTGCTCCATGTGGATCCTGGGGACTCCCATAAAATCTAAAAATGAAACAGTGGAGGAGGATGTGGCTGGCTGCTGAAATGCTCTGTGGGCTACATGCTGTCTGTGGCTGTGGCAGAACTTTCAAACTCTTTTGGTTTGTGTGTGTGTGCTGGGTGCTGGGGTGACGCTGGCTATGAGTGTGTGCAGCCCATAGCGAGGCTGTGCCCTGGCACTGCACCCTCCTCTCCATGTGCACACTCAGCACGCCTGGTTTGGAATCACCTGCTTTATACAAATGGAAAGCTCACACTAACCAGCACAATGTTCCAAGGGTGAGCTTTCCCAGGTGAAGGCCTTTCCCCCAAAACAATCTGAAACTTCATCTTATACTGCAGCATTTTTCTCCAGCTCTGTAAAACTTTTCTGAAATGTCTTTATATTGCTTTGTGTAGTTCAGCCGAGTGCAAAATAACCTCTTGGTATTTGCTTTAGTTCTGTCATATTCTGTTTACAAATTCAAAAGGACCTAACATAAATAGCTGTCAACACTTACATATTACTGTGATTCACTGACTTCACTACAAGAATTTTCATATAGCAGGAGAAAGAGCATCAATATAAAAATCTTATCTTGAAAGCCCCTGCAGTTGTTCATCTCTCTTTCAGTGAGTGTGTGCACAGTGAATCTAATTATGCTACTTGAGATATAATTACACAGCTGCCAGAACAGGACATCAAAATGGTACCTCAGTAGTAGTGTGTGGGCCTGAACAACTGAGAATGAAGGGCTTTTTTTTCCTGTACTGCTACAATATATATTGTTATGATCATCTAGATTTAAAAACCCATATAAATGAGGGACAAAAGAGCAAAAAAATCAAATCAATAAAAACAAAGGATGTATGTCTCTTCTTCTGTAACTTTCGTTTATTGATAGGTGAATATTTCCTAAAATTCTGCTGAATTTTTTGGTGGGGGCATCAGTTCTGACCAAATCCTACCCTGCAGTTTTCAGGATGGTGGAGCTACGCTTTGAGGAAAGATGGTTTGGAGTCTGTTGTTCATTACAGCTATTTAGTATCTAGCCACAGACTAGGAAATATTGCAGCACTGATAGCTAGCTGCCTATCTGTGGTCCTGTGGCCTAAGACATCTCAAACCTCTCATGTGGAAAGATATCACCATGCAGCAAATATCACAGACTGGGATTTAAATCATGTCTGCTGTGCCATGGGAAGGGAGAAGCAGAGAGACTTGCTGAGCCACTCTTAAATAACCATGTGGTGGACAAATATGCATCTGGCATGTATTACATTTTGAAAAAGCAATTCTCAAAATCAGAAATGTAGAAACACTAGAGTTTGTGTTGCAAAATGATGAACAACTATCTCACTGCTACAGGAGGACTGTGCAGTGAGGACTGTGATGTCCCCAGCTAGTTCAGTTTAGTCTTACTGTCTGGAAATGCAGTTCTGGGGACCTCAGTTTGACATCTCACCTAAGAGGTTTGGTTTCTCAGAGATCACCATGGTACCTTCCTTCAGTGGCAGTGCAGGGCACTCTGAATTGCACAAGGACTATTCTCGGCAGTGAAAATATACTGAGAGACATATTTAGCTCTTGTGGAAGATTGTGGAGCCTCACTGAAATAAATGGACTAATTGAGGAGTAAGGTAAAACCACTGACTTTAATGGCTTGAATGTTTCCTTCCTTTTTTTTTCCTGATAAAATTGTAAACAAGGTGCAATTTAGGGCAAAGTTCTGGCTAAAATATTCCATCTAGATAGTCTGATCAGTGAAATTCATCTGACAAATGAATTGCAATATTCAAATGAATAGCTGGATAAAGTTAAGCGAAGTTGTGATGGACTATGACCAATACCTTTTATAGTACCACTAGAAATATGTCCTAAGTGTCAGTGCCATGAAGCAGCCAAGAAAGCGACTTTGTCACTGAACTTCTAAGAAAAAGTGCTGTGCTTTCATGCATGGCATCTCGTAACTTGCCTACAGATATTCAGTGCAGAGTATTTAGAAAAAAAGACGCTCATAGTCAGCAGGCTGAATTGATAAATTTGCTGTCATAAAATACCATAAAGAACTTTCTGAATTAATTGGCAGGGCATTCAGCACTCAAATATATGATTCCTAGGATTGAGAAGATGCCATGGATTTTAGCTCTTGGAATAAAACCCAGATTTTTATGCAAACCAACAAGGCATGAGCTTTGCAAACTGCTTCACTGCATTCCTGCTGCCTGGTTTTGGTGACCAGTGCTCCAAGGGAAAGCTCCATCAGTGGGGGCTGCAATTTCTTTCTGGCAATGGCTGATGAGAGCAAAGTGGAGCTTTTCTCTTTATGCTCTGGGACAAGGATTTTGCTTTGCAGGGCGTTAAGACTGACGGAACTGTAATTATACTCAGGTTTAGTGTGGATGACATAAATCATATGATGAAGACACATAGGTGTCTCAGGAGAAAAGCAGACTGTAGTGCTTGGAACTCTCAACAGCTTGGTGTTGGTCAATGCAGGGTTAGGCAGTGTTTTATTGAGCTGATACTCTTTCATTCTCTAGCTGTAGCTGGTCACTGTTATTTTTACTGGAATACAGTTCTTCATCTTCAAGCTATTAAAAATGAATTATTTTTAAAAAATGAATTAATAAACAAAAATGTGCAAATGCAGGGTTCACATTTAATTGGAATTTTGGTTTGGTTGCACTTGAAGCAACACTTTCTTTTTCTTACATACATTCTGTCCTACAGTATGACTAGTGCAACTACAGAGAGCTACTCTAAATTTGAATGCTTGACATTCTCAGCAAAAGTGAATTCATAAATTGTGTGCATTACCAGCATGTGTGCAAACTAGGTATTAGACTTGGATGTTTTCCTGAGTGTATTTCCTAATCACTAAAGCCCTAGGGACGTGTAGTCCAATCTTCTTCATAGCAGGGCCAATTCCGTCACTGAGTTCAGTATCTTGCAACTGAAGCAGACAGCGTCTTTTTATAGACACCCTGACGTGATTTAAAAGTTCCAAGTGTCCCAGCATATTCCAGGGCAAGCAATCCCACTGGTTAATTACTCATAGTGTTAAAAATGTGTGTCTTGTTTCCAGTGTGAATTTTGCTGAGTTCAGCTTTCAAGATCTGCATCTCTGAATGTGAAATGTGAAACATCTTGTTGTTTATTTCTTACAGAGCTTGTCTGCACAAGGAAAGGAAATGATCTCTGCAATTGGCAAGTAGGATGGACAGAAGGGTATTGGTATTCCTTCTTCTTCCTCCTCCATTTGGAGAATCAGCATACTCTTAGGAGAAATTCAATGTAATGTTTTTAGCATTACTCCATACAAGTTTTCCTATATGCTCTTTCTAGAATGGGAATATTATACATGAATGATATGCAGAATATGAAGAACTTTGAGGTGAAAGGCCAGTGTCTGCTCCTAGTATGCCAGCAGTTTCTTCTTCCTCAGTTTTGTGCTAGTATTGATTTCATTGGCTTCCCTGACTAACTTCATCCATTGTTTCTGGATTGTCTCACTACCACCAATCTTCTGATTATTGCCAAGGCTTAGTAGTTTCTGGAGTGATATTATACAGCTTGTCTGGGAAATCTCAATGCAGATGGAAGCTGGCTGCTATGTGTGTTACTGTTGGCAGTGACTATATATTTAGAGCAGTATTAGCAATTTTTTAAAATAGGAAAACCCCAGATTTACTAAGCTCATCTCTGTGAGTGACATAGTCAAATTTTACCCTAATTTATTTTGATAGATAATTCAAAGACAGTGACCAGAGAAAGCTTAAGGACATTCAAAGTATGCACTCTGATTGGGAGAAATTGGTGACCACTTAAAATAATGGAGTTTAAAATTAAGAATCACCAGAATACTTTGTAAAGTGCTTCTGGACACTATGAGAGTATGTGCTGGGAGTTTGTGAAATGGTTCCCTCCTGAGAAAGAATCACTGGAAAATGTCACAGCAGTGTCTTAATCATCCCTCCCTATCACTGTTCACTGTGAGCTACAACTAAGCTAAGAAGATGAGGGAGGAGGGGAGGGAAGGCAGGATCAGCAGATTTAATGTAAAGGTTCTTCTAGAAAAATGTATATGGTTACTGCAATTTGCATCTTTAAAGGAAAGCATGCTGTTATAAAATTTTTCTGAAATACTATTCCAGGTACTTCCAAAATGAGGAAGGAGGGGGAATAATTATCCAAACTAAAAAGAGAGAAAATAAGGGAAAAAAAAATAGGAAAATTTTGAGGACACAGAAATGGAAGGAGGTGAACCAATCATTCCCTACTGCATATTCTCCATCTAAGCCCATGAATATGCAAGTGAATATCTGAACAAACATTATCAGTGACACAGATTCCCTTCCACAGCATATTTGTGTTGCCATGCATATGAATAATTGCATTAGTAAGGCAGAAGGTCTGGTTCCCATATTTTACATGCACCTATATTTTATCTGTGGCTACGCTTTGCACTCTGATTATACGATGTTAGAAGCACCCATTTGTCTTCTTTCTTCCCAGTGAACAACATTTTTTTTTCCCAACTGACCCAGTGAATGAAAAAAATTGGAGCAAGAATAAAAAGTGACAGCTCAAGCTAAGTCTGGACAGGAAGGAGACAAAAGGAAAGCATTTTAGTGAAGAGGTGGAGTTCAGGTCATCTGCCATCTGCTAGACGTCATTTAATTGTATATCTGTATAGCAGCAATCACTTTCCCCTGTCTCATCTCCCTTCTCTTTCTCTTCCTGTAAGCTCCATGACTAAAATAGCTAGATTCAGAAATGAAACGACACGACACTCTTTCCCAGCTGGGGGGAACATGGCACAAGCACATGGTTCTAGCATGCTCTGTGACTTTTTTGTTTGGCACAAGTCATGGTGCCAGGACTGCTCCCAACCTTCAAGTATCCAGGGACCAATGTATTGTAACAGCATCCAGATCCTTCACTGGTACAGTTGTCATCAGCCCCCTCTCAGCCGATATATTTAAGTGGAAAACTTCTGAGAATCTGTCAGAGCATGCATGTCCTGGGCTACTCAATTTTGCAAGTCTCACCAATCCCACTCTGAGGTCAAGATAAGCACTTGTCAATTTTCTAACTCAGAGCAAACCCATTTTTGCAGACATTTGACTAATTCACTACTGAGCAGAAGGTCAGCACTGTGGTACTTAAATGTCATTTATGCCTTATCTGAGGATTTTTATGGGACTTATTTGGTATATGATCTTGGCCTGGCCTTGGCACAAGGGTTATTTTCACCCGAAATGAACTACTGAAGGGCTGACAACATCCTTTGGAAGACAACCAGCAAGAATTCATTACTCTAGGGATAGCTGTGAACTCCAGAAGAGTTAGAGAAATATTTCCTTCTTAGGCAGAAAGCAGTGTCATATAAAGGAACAAATGCAAGTGCTGGGTTTATTGGCAAAGCTAAGACAGCAAGAGTAACTGAAAAGTGTTTGCTTCCACTCAATAAGAAACATCCTAATAGTTTTGAATAGTGTTAATGTCTGCTCCTTAAGTTTAAATTATTTTCACAAACTATTAAAGTCAAGATGATGAAATTGTCCCATCCTATAGAGCACATCTATTTACAGAATGGATGTTTTCTGTACCAATAAGAATTATAGACTCATTTATGTTGTAAAAGACCTTTAAGGTCATCACATCCAACTGGTAACACAGCACCACCAAGTCCATCACTAAGCCACATCCCTAATGCTCCACTTACAAGTCTTAACTAAATTCCTCCAGGGATGGTAATTCCACCACTTCTCTGGGCAGCCTGTTCCAATGTTTGACAGCCCCAGCTCTTCACCTTGTTGACTCTCACAGAACTGGCCTCATCCATTGATGCAACCTGTCCAGATCCCTACCTCCAGCAGATCAACACTCCCACCATCATTAAGCTCTAGACAATCCAACCACTCTCTCACATATGCAGCTACCTCACCACCTCTCCTTCTTGCCTATCCCTACACCCACTGTAGTATCCACTACAGCACTCCAGCTGTGGAAATCAACCCACACTGTTGCCATGATAGCAACTTGTGTCATACTTTTCCTGATGCACCTTGGTTTCCAGCTCCTTCTTTTGTTGCCTATGCCACATACACAGGAGTAGATGCATTTCAGCTGAACTATTGATCCTGCCACCTTTTTAAGGGGTGAAGCCTTAATCCCTGATCATTCCCAGGCACTTCCGTTGTTCCTAACACATCAGTAACACATCATATCTCTGCTGCTAAGGATACTTTAAAAGTAAAATTTATTATCTGAGTATTTTAAAATTGTGTTCTCCAGTCCTGTGCATTCAACTGTCATCTAGAGCCAAAACAGCCTCTGGCTACCACTTTTTTAGCAGTTCAGAAGATTTATGCATCTCTTGCTGTGCTGGATGCAATTTTTTGAGTAAGCACAGAGCACTGAAACTTTCTTTTAAGAAGTAAGAGAGGAGGAGGAAAGATTAAAGGGGCTCATGTGCTTCTTACATAAAATTTGAGGAGCTGATGAAAAGCAATTTGATTAAAATAGGATTGAAAAGATGTTCTGTGACATGCCTTAGACTGATATTTTTTCAGTGCCATAGGTGCAAGGGAGAGAAGGGGAGAGATTGGTTGTCAAATATTTCTGTGTTTTTTTCCATGAGATTAATACCTAGTCCTGCAAGCTGCCCTGCAGGAAAGCCTCGTGGGACTAGTAGGGCACAGCTACAGTGACCGAGTTCCTTTTCCTTTGCTGCAGTTGGTTAAGACAGCAGCACTGAGCTTGCATCCCTGATTGAGAATGTTTGTAGTCAATTAGAAACCCGGTTTCCCTTAATTTAGGGCTGCTCTGCATGACCCTGGGAATATAAAATGTATTTTAAGTGAGTGTAAGTGTAACTCATAACCATTAAAAAGCAGCTTTGCATTGTACAGCAATTTAAATCCTCAGGGATAGTGAGAATCTGGATTTCCAATGTGTAAATTATGGTCAGTCTGAAAATTAATTAATCTAAGTTATTTATATCTAATTCAATAATGTAGTTATATTAATTAGAGCTCCTTAAACTGCATGGTAATCTCTAGTTTTCATTATTTTGCTTTGAAAATATTTGGGAATTTTACATACAAACATACATTCAGAGATCACCTTGTTCTGTCCTTTTTTATCCATTCTAAAGTTCCTCAGAAAAGACAGCACAGGTCATTTTGGAAAACACTTTCTAGTCCATTGTTCCTTTTCATATTCACTGTGCTTCTTTAAATAACACATCACAAGACACTTTACATTCTGAGAGTTTTGGCAACTAAATCAAAGTTTCCAGTGTTTGTTTCTTGAGTATCAGCTTATTGTGATTAATTACCTCACTCTTTGCACCAGGTATAGTGTGTTGCCACTGAGTCCTCACCTGGCACTGATGGCACTTAAATTAATAATTTACTCCAGGATGTGTTCCATGCCTGTTACTTTAAAGTGGCAGAGATTTTATCTACGCTGTTTTCAGGCCATATAGACAGCAAAACTAAATAATGAATCTCTATGAAAACAAATAAGGCTTACTCTTGCAAAAGTAATTACACACATTCCTCCTTGTTCTTATGTCTCTGTCATCAGCGTTACTCCTAAAAAGGAGTAATGAAAAGAAAAGCATCCTGGGTATTAAACACCATGGGTATCATGTCTTACTTCAGGATCTGTTCAGCTGCTTCTGTCACTAGTAGTTTTCAATCACACACCAGAGGTAAATCAGCTATATATAGATACTTACAATACAAAATGAGTATATATCTTGTTATTTTGCTGCTCCCATTTCCTTCAAATATTGTTCATTTCTCTCAACAGGCATTGATCTGTCGTGATGTTTGTTAATGCAAGAACATCTTTAAAATTCAGTGAGCTTTCCTTCTATTCCTTTCTCAATTTATATTTTCTGGAAGATTTTAATATTCACTGGGATAACATCCTAAAGCCCCTTGCAAAATCTGTGTTCTGTAGACTCCCATGAAAAGCGATGTCTAATTAACAACCAAAGCCTGCAGGATGAACTCCCCGGAGCAAATTACTAATTCTTGATAGCAGGGCTGTGTTTTTAAGCCGTTGCCAACATCTTGAGAACAGTTCGATGCTGGAAGCTGCTCCCAAGGGTCCTTTCTTTCAGTTTCACAGCGTACTGGCAGAGGCTCGGGGACGGACATACCAGCAGGGGGAGATGAGGGGATGTCTTTCCACTCCTGGGAACCTTGACACTGTTACCTGCCTTCAGACACAGCTTTTTGGTTTTTTTCTACAGAAACACATTTTCACTGCACAAACTTGCAGTGCTTAATTAAAGCAATAATTTTAAACACATTTAGGCAAATCATTGCAGTGTTCTGCTGGATACATAAATTGAGTAAAACTCGCTGCTTGCATCAGTAAATTTATAGGGACAAGCTACTCCTGCAGATCAAGTTTTAAGTCAATGAATGTTTAACCACACTGTTGGGCTTTGCCTGGGCTACTGGCCCTGCAGCTGGATGCAATAGGGCAACCGGGACTGTGGCCCAGCTGTGCAGGAGCTAAAGCTTGGCTAATTTCCTCTAATAGCAGATGTGTCAGGCAACTCCACCAGTTGTTCTTGGCAGCCTGCAGTGCCATTTGGCTGTAATTTTGCTTCTGACTCTTTTGCCTTTCATTCTTGTTTGCTTAGTCTTGATTCCTGGTTCCTGCTTCCTTTGTGTTACGCTCCTATACCTCACTTTGTCCCAATCCTGACTTAACTTAGAATAGGGACTCTGGTTTTCAAACACCTGGCTCTGTGACTTTCTGACTATGCTTTTCAGTTTGAGGCGATTCTTTCCATCTCTCGTATTTTGCTTTATTCTTATGATAGCTTCACTCCTATCCAAACTCAATTTTTGTCTGGTCTTCACCTTTGGGCTTAGCGGAGTAGTCTGATGAAAATATGTGCCTCTTAAGAAATCTGAAACTGCAGTGGAGGAAACTTGTGTTAGACTGCTTCTCAGCACTATTGGAATGGGGACAGATATGGAAGTCCTTTGCATGATTTCTCTTGAGTCTGCATGCTGTGAGGGATTACAGGCATGACTTGTGGATAAGTTTTGCACCAGAGGCTTAATCTGAATGCAAATATTAATTTGCAGCCTTAGATGACCACAGTTATGCTTCTTTTACATTGAAACCTGTTAGCAGGCCAGTTTTGGCATGGGGTAAACGATTTCCAGGGCTCAAGGTTATTTTCTCTCATTTGTGTTCTTCTCTTTCACTATTTGTTGACTTTTCAAATGTCAGTCAAACTCTGTATAACTGTTCATGGCACCAGTTGTTACTGTTTTACATGTTGATTTAGCATCTGGGAATTTGTAGCTAACCTTTCTCTCTTCTGTATTCCAGATGCCATTGCTTGCATTTTATTGCAACACAATTCATTTTGGTATCATCCATTCCACGACTCTCTACAGAATTATCTATTTAGCTTTGGTTTCTCAACCAGGCACAGTATCATTAACAGTGCATATAAATTCTGCTAAAAGCTTCAGGACAAAATCCAGAACCTGCACAATTAGCCAAGCCAAAAGCCCAACAGATGAATGCTGGGAAAAATATGCAAAGCTCCAGAGAGAGTGATGATCAACAGGTTAAGTGCCCACAGTGTATCCATGAAGACTATGTGTGAAGAAAGGAGATGATACATTTAGTGATGGGTTATGTGTCTGTGTTTTGCCATCTGAACTTTCCATCTCCTTGCCAGCATAACCAGAAAGCATTTCAATGATGCAAAGAATTTATTTGCTACAGGCCCCTTATCTATCTTCCTCTTTTGTACTGAAGTAGAACAAGAGGGGGAAAACTATTGGCAAAAAAATCCTCAGACAGTGCCCCTTGATGGTGATCTAAATTACTATGTGGTCCTTTGTCTAGGCTCTATACACTGGGGTGAATTTCCTCTCTTGAGGCTATAATGGAACTAAACAGTATGTGGAGTGCTGATATATTGCCTATCCAAGACTACTATATGACACTTGGTATCAAATTTCTATTAGTTAAATGTAGATGAATCTAGTTCTTTTGAAAGATTTAGGTGTTTGTTGTCACTGTTGTGACTGTGAGCTGTAACAGAACATTGAGTTCACTATGGAGCCTCTCCTCAAGACACACTATCAACACAGACTAATATGTAGTGGTTTTAATCTGGTAGACGATGCTACAGAGGCTATGGCCTAGGCAATAGACATAGACACAAGGATGTTGGGGATCCCCAGTAATTTTAATATTGAAGGGAAATAAATCAAAACAATTGCACATCTTTCCTGAAAGAAAAATCAGGAAAATCATTATTTAAGGTAGCACCAATATCCAGACTAACCTTGTTGCACCTATTTTCCATCCAGCCATCATAGTACTTAAGGGCCCTTTCTAACTCCCCTTTACTTCCAAATATTGTCAGACTTACATTTATTACAAGTGAGGCCAGAACTTCCAGAGGCTAATAATAATGCAGGAAGAACAGACTCCCTGTACCTAGAACAGTCTTTTTCTAATAATAATGATTAAAATTTTAAACACTATCTCTTGCAATAAATACTTTAAAACAGTATCTTAATTGGTTGAGTCAGTGGGCAAAAGTATTGCTGCATATCTATAAAATAATCTTCTTGCTACTGAAATTGAGTCAAGACAACTCGACTACTAATTTTTCATCTATGATACAGTTTGAAATCCCTCAGTCTTTATGTCTTTATGAAAGTCTGGCTTTACATTACTGACTTCTCATTGTATGGGCATTTATTCCTCTTTCCACTTCAGCTGGATGCTGCTACTTTCCAGAGCTGCTGTGTGCTTAAAAGAATTGTCATGTCTCAGCTAAAATGGAACAGAATTTTTCATCTAAGGCAAAGAGGTGAGTACTAACTTATTCCAGACTTGGAAAAAATCTCTCCCCCAGATCTCACAGAGCCTGTCCTCAAAATCAGTAATCAGGAGTGACTGCTCTTTGGGAGATCAGAGCTTCCAATCTATCATGCTGGGCTTTTATTCTACTAGGGGATGAAATGACTAACAATGCTACTAGGGATTAGTGATGCAAGAGGTCAAATGTGTTAGAATTTTCCTAGAATCCACTGACTGTGTTCTTTTAATTCAAAGATGTGATCTTCATATTCTCCTCCTGCTGTTAAATGAGAAAAACGAATCTAATAGGTCTCAGATGAAAAAATCCTTCTGTGACCAAGGAGTGTGAGGAAAATTTGAAGGACCACCTCTGTGGATAGATTTAAAGGACAGATTTAAGTCATAAGTAATGCCTGTACCTTTACTACAACACAAATCTGAAACAGAGTATTTCTAGTTTGTTGCTATTATCAGAAAACAAAGGCAATATTTGGCGATTTCTCTCTCCTCCTTTCCCTCCATCACAGCAAGGATAAGGATTTTGCTATGGAAATGAGTTATGGGGTTAAGACTTCATCACACCATGAGTAGTTATGAGGTCTTACACCTGTGATCTGAATCTTGGCTGTATCATACCTGGCAGAAGTGGCATGATTTGTGGTATTTGGCCGTGGTATTGACCTTTGTCTTATGAAAGCTTATCTGAATGCTCCTAAAGAAAAGATAACCTGAAATTGGAATTCTACCTTGCCAAGGAAGACTAAACACATTCAATAGATGAATAATCAAGACCCTCTGCAAGAGGGTAGCCTGGATGGCATATTATAATTGAAAACCAGAAGGGAAGGGAAACCATTAAAAAAGGAACTCCTATATAGCCTTCAGAATTAATACAAACATGCTGGAGCTGTGACACTGGATGTCCTTATATAAGCAGCAGCAACAATGATACTTTCTTGTTAAAAAATCAGAGCTGAAGTCTTGCCCTGTGATTAATGGGGGAGTAAATGTAAACTCCAGAGTTCCAGAGTCTCTGTTATTCTAGGCTATGAAGACAAATCCAGCTGACTCATGCAAACTGCCTGCAGTCACAGAAGAACGGATCCAAACTGGTCCTCCACACCTCATGAAGCTGGGGCCCACAGCGTGTAGGCAATACTGGCCATACTGCATTCCTCAAATGCTGCCTCTCCTTCCGTGTCCAAGCACCAAGTGCCGCTGGGCAGTGTTTCCCAGCAGAGTGGGGATGAAGATGTAGGATTTTTTTCTCTCCAGATTCTTCTGTGCACTTCATACTTCATGAAGTGTGCCTGCCATATCGGGAGATGTCTGCTTGTCATGGGCTTCAGGATTTTTCTGGGCTTATATAAGACACCCTTGCTTGAGCCCTAGCTCTGTTTCACATTCTTGTGTTCCCACTGCAATAGAAATCTCAGATGGCAGCTTCATTACCCAGCTAGTGCTCCTGGGACAAGAGGATGGTCACAGCACATGGAGCTCACCACAGATATTGGAACAAGCTGAGAACTCATGCTGTTCTACTAAATGTCAGTCACATACAATGTCTTCCCATGCTCAGGGAAAAAACCACAAGGAGAGCCAACAAAACGTCCCCTAAAAATGTCAGGCAAATCAAAGAAGGGAGTATGTGTCACAACTGCCATCTTATATTCTCGGTGGCTTTCTAAAGCTATAGTATCTGCTAAGCAAGCAACTTGTACATCACCCCAGAAGGAAATGAGAAGTCGGGGTAAGGTGTCTGATGATTCTTGGCTCATCTACACAGAAGTTATTCAACAACAATTCTGTAAACATCCCTCTCCAGAACAGGTATGCTCTATTTTCCTCTTTAATTAAAACTCACGGTGTTAAACTAAACCAGAACAGCCCAGGCTTATTCTGGAAATTAGTCATGAAATTAGTCAGGAATAGCTCCTCCTGAACAACATGTATAAACAAGCCTATAACAATATTTATGGTGTCTGGAATGGTGGAGGACACCTTCACAGATGTATTTTCCAATCCTCCAAGAAACATGTAGTTGTTGTCTTTCTTCCAGCTGGGGGCGGCGAACACTTCTCACCCACGTCTGGCCGTTCCGTTTGTCGCCGCAGGGCCCTTTGAGGGGACGGTGGTGCCCCAGCAACGAGGCCGAGCGCTGCAGGCTGCGCCAGCCCGTGCCCCAAGTTGGCGTGTGCTGGATGCGCTGTGGGCAAGACACACGGCGAGGGGCGACGGATGTATTTTTCCTTTATCCGAGGGGATGGATCACCGACTCGAGGATGCTGTTTAAGAAGATTCCCCTTCCGCGCAGGCCAGCCCCGGCTGCGTGCCGGTACCTGCGTGCCACCTCTCCGGGGACGCCGCACCTCGGGGCGGGCACCCGCGGGGCAGGCGCTTGGAGCGGCCGGCGCTCCGCACCCGCGCGGGTGCCCAGGGACGCAGGCGCGGCCAACCGGGCGCGGCTCCCTGCGCGCAGCCGCCGCCCCCGTGAACGGCAGGTAGTAGGCTCCTTCCCGCGGCCACAGGCAGGCCGGGCCGTGCCGCGCCGCGGCGGGCCGAGCCGAGCCAAGCCATGCCGAGCCGGGCCGCTCGGCGGGCGATGCGCGGCCCCAGCGCTCCGCGCGGCGCGGGCGGGCGGGCGCACCTGGGCGGTGCGCGCGGGCGGGGCGGGGCGCTGGCGGTGAGTGGCAGCGCGGCGCGGGCCAATGGCGGGGCGCGGGCGCGGAGCCGGGCGGGCGGGGCGCGGGGGCTGCGCGGCGGAGCGTGTGCAGCGGCGCGCGGGGCCGCGGCCGGTGTCGGTGCAAGCTGGGGAGAGACCCTGCGGGGGGCGGCGGGGAAGACACGGATCCGGATCCCGCTCCCGCGCGGCGGCGGCGGCAGCCGTGGTGGTGGTGGCGGCGGCGGCGGGAGGAGCCGGAGCGGCGCGCCGTGGAGGAAGGAAGCGCGGGGCTGGCCGCTGCGTGTGCAACCTGGCTGTTCCTGCTGCCCGCGTCCACTCGCGGCTTTTCCTGCCGGCGCTGCCTGACAGCCGCCCGCCGCGGGTGTTGTCGCCGGGGTCTTTGGCGGGAGGGGGAAGAGCGAGCCGTCCTGCACAACCCGGAGGCGTGATTGAAAGCGAGCAATAATTAACTGGAGGAGGAAGAGGAGGACGGGGGTGGAGGAAGACGAAGGAGGAAGGCACCGCGCGGCAGAGCCCAGCCGAGCCAGCGAGCGGCGGCGGGACGCGGCAACTTCGGCCGCAGCGGAGGAGCCGGAGCCGTGACCGCAGCGGCGGCCGCCGCCTCAGCCCGCGCCTGCCCTGCCCGAGGGGGGAGAGCCTCGCCCCCTCCCCGGCCGCCGGACATGTCGGAGCATAAGAGCGTTGATCCCAAGTTATCGACGACGGACAGGGTGGTGAAAGGTGGGTGCTGCGCCCCCGTCGCCCTTTCGGCCGGGTCCTCCCGCCGGGCCCCCTGGAGGGGTCGCGTCCGTCCCTCCTTCCTCGCCCCGGGCAGGTACTGCGGGGCTGCCGGCGGCGCGGCAGCTCAGAGGGGTGGTCTCTGCCCGGGGGCTTGCGCCGGGCCCCAGTGGAGGGTTTGCGGCTTCCCTCGCCTGCCTGCCCGGCGCTACATTGCAGCATTTCCCCCCCTTCCTCCCCCCGCCGCCTCCCCCCCTCCGCCTTGAAGGCGCTGCACAGGGCTGGCGTGAGAGAGAGGGGGAGCCCCAGCTTCCTCCCCCGCCCCGGTGCCTGGGGGAGAGGAGGGCAGGGCTCGGCCCCCTCCCCCAGCCCGCCTGCTCCTCTGGGCATCCCCCATTCCTCCTTCTCCTCCGGACCGCGCTCCCCGGAGCCCCCCCGCAGGCTGCGCCGCCGCCGCTTGTCACTGCCGTTCTGCTCCCCGCATGCAGCAGGGATGCCTGGAGACCTCCCCGCGCCGGCAGCCGGGGCTGCGCTCCCACACCGAGCGCCGCTGCTCGGCTCCCCCGTGCCCCGCTCCCGCAGGGCCGCCCCCGCGGCACCCGCGGCGGGGATGCCGGGCGAGGAGGAGCGGGCCGCGGGCGTTGTGGGAGGCGGCGAAGGCTGCTTCCTCCTCCTCCTCCGTCGCCGTTCTTGCTGACGGCCCGGCCTGCTAGGATGTGAAGTTATCCAGCGGGCGTACCGTGCCCGTGCTCCCGCGTGTGCGCGCAGATGGCCCTGAGGGTGCTCGGCACAAACACGTATGGGCTCCATGATCTTTTCTGTTTCGGAGGTACGCGTGTGCTGCCAGCCTCGGCCGTAAAACAGATCGGAGTTGGGGTTGACAGCACGTTGTGCCCTGCAGTACAGACCAAGGTTTTATTTATTAGGGTGATGCCTGATGTAAATTGCACATGTGCATTTCTCGCTGTGTAGGAAGTGCACGTGTATTTAGTGGTCTGGGTTTTTTGTTTGTTTGTTTTTGTTTGTTTCTTTCCTTCCGCACTGGGCACACAGCCATGTGTACCTATCTCTAGTGTAGTTCACCCTGGTAGGTTATAACCCGTATGCCACGGTGGACAGCACAAATCCTAGGTGCAGCATGCATGTGTCCAGATCCTGGGAAGCTAGGAATAGAAATGGCCTTGAAATACATACACTTCTGAATTTCCATGAATGTATGCCAGAAAAAAACACTCAGTGTAAATGTTATTTGGGAAGATGTGTTATGGTTTTGGGTTTATATTTACATTTACCTTCTTATGCCTTTTCCCTTCTTACTTCATTTTATGCCCCTCCAAAGGACAGATATTATTAGAAATATAATAGCAAGAATTTGAAGAAAATCGCATGTAACTTGTAATATCTGGAATATTTACAATTTAAGTTTCAGTCCATTATATCACCCCAAGAGCAGGCTTTAAAGCCTGTGTTTAGCTGATAGTGGTCTCCTGTAGAAACAACAAATGGCCATCCTGTTAGGAGACTGTGGGGTATTTTTTTTGTTTTAATTTCGTTAATCTGCGTGGTCCTAGCACATGACCAAATGTCCTGATCTCTGCTGTGGCAGAACTTCCTTTGGCTTAAGACAATGTTTGTAATGAATAGGAATTATTTCAGTATTTACAAAACCTTTAGTGCTTTCAGCTCATCTGAATGTGTTTTGTCAGCAATTGCTCTTTGTATTTTTCCCACATGTAAATGTCTCAAACATCTAAACCCACTATTTATAAGAAAAACTTAGTAGTATATGTAGTTAAATACTCTCATAATGCAGCTCAGAAATCAACTTGGTTAAACTGAATTCAAGTCTTGAACAAAAATAACATAGATCTGTGAAGATCTGCTTAACTGGTTCAGGCCTCTATTAAATATTGAAATCCTTTTAAGGTCTTAAAATAGCATCCGAAGAGTGTAGTACACAGTAAACTGATTTTTCATAGGATTATTATTCATGGCATCATAGGCACTTCACACTGTCTTCATATGGATATTAAGGAAATCAAGAAACTGGTGGTAATAAATCACTTTGTTTCTGTCTTATAGGACATGATTTGTACCCTCTTGAGATAAACAACCTGAAATGGGCTTGCAGTGTTAAATGAATACAGATTAATTAAATAAAAAGTTACATTGTGAACGCCTACATAAGTAGTTGAAGTCTTGTTATTTTAGAGAGAAAAACCAGATATTCTAACACTGGTAAGGTGTAACCTGAGAAAGCAAGTTAGTTAAGTTCTTCTAAGTTAGTATATCATATAAAACCTTACTTAAAGGAAATGCCTTTAACATGGATGTAGTCTCTGGATTAATTTTTTCCCTCTGCTTGCCTGTGTGGGATATTTTTGGTTTGATTTTATTATGTTTTGTTGATTTTTTTTTTTTTTTAAACCCTCTCTATTGCTGGTGTGTAAGAGGGGAATGTTTCCTACGAACAGTAACTCTGAGCTGGCTGGTGAAAAATCCTGGTTTGGAACTGTTACGTAACAGTGGGATGGGCTTGGGGGGGGATTACAGTTCCAGCAGCTTTGTGCAAATTGCTTGTGGCTAAGAGCTGCTTCTTCAGGGGGTTGCTGTGGGTTTGGTTTTGTTTTTTGCTTCTTGTGCTTAAAAAGCTCAAATATAAGAGAAGTGGGGTATTTCCATAGGCAAGGATTTAATCTACACTCATTGTTCGTTGCTTTTTGACTTGTCTGAACTGTACTTAAACTGATTTGACTCAAAAATAAAACATGCTTGTAGGATGAGGGGAAAAAGGCTTGGGAGACCCTAATGTTTTTAACATCTTGGTCTTCTGGCTTTGTTATGCATATCTGACACTGTCATATGGTGAGAAGTGTAAAGATGAAATTCAGGTTTGTGTGTAATGGTAAGTTTCCAGAAGCAAATTAATTCCATTTAAAACTGTCTGTTTTGTTGAGCTAAACAAAAAAGTAAAATTAATCCAGAGAGTGCATGCTATGGTTTGAGGGGTACTTTCATTTTACTCTGGTGCTCTCCTGAAGATGGTATGTATGTTGTGATGCAAATTACGCAATTCATCTTTACTCTGGATTTTGTCATGCTGTAGGGGAGCAACACTTTGGTCTCCTGACTGCAAATATGATAAACTGTATATTCAGGTGCATTCAGAAGGTTGTGGGGTCAAGACTCAAGACAACATACTGTTGCAGGAGGTGCTGACTTGATGTACTTATTATTAATTGAAGTTCCTTACCTTTTTGTTAGCGGTATGGTGCAGCTTTCACTTGAACAGAGTTGTCTTAAAAGTTAGTGTCTTTCTTTGGGACTGAGGAAGCTATTCCTTATCTATGCTGCTTCTAACTCCTGAGACTTGCCAGCCAGAGTGTGGGCTTGGTTGTTCTTGTGAAGGTAGGAATACCTGTCCAGGAAAAACTGGACTGAGGATAGTAGCTCATTTCACATGGCTCAGCTGCCTGATGTCAACAGCTTTTGCTCACGATTGACATTAGCAAGATTTGTACCCCACCCATGGGGAAGGAAAGCCATGTGTCATGTTACTTGATCTCCTCAATGTATTTAGTGTTGTGTTAGTGCCTCTGAGGAATACTGCACTAAAGCATAGTAATCCTAAATAAAAACTTTGAAAGTCAACTGGAGTAGTCGCACAAAAAAAAAGTGAAGTCAGTATTTCTTGGAAATCTTGCAATTAGTTAGGTACAATAATTGTTTTGATTTTTTTCTGGTCAGGTCAGATGGTTGTATGCTTTTGTGTGGGTTTTTTGTTTGGTGCTTTTTATTGGAAGTGGAGTTTTAATGAAATAATTCTGTCTTAGCTGTATAGGAGGGCTGTTGCTATGACTTATGATCCTTGGTGTTGTCCTTTCCTCTTGTGTGTTGTGTGGGGATGTGTACATGGTTATATCAGCAGTTGACAACACACACACAATAAAACCAGACACTGCTGTCTCTGAATTTCAAACTGTCATTGTTAAAGCTCTCCTAAAGTGCGGGCTGACAGTTGTTTGTAATATAATATGAATGCCAGCTCTCAATCGATATGCCACCGTCAGTGTTAATTTCAGATTTGTGAGAGGTGAAATTGCTGTCAATAATGGAAACTCTAAACTTCATTGGTAATTCCCATTAGTCCAGGGAGACTTGTGTGTATTCACCAAAGGCTTTTGCTTCAGGCTGGAATCCAGCACTGGTGAGTTGCGGAAGCCTGCCTCTGTCTCCCTCTGAACTGAGTTAAAATTTTCCAGCATAGATGTGTCCTTGAAGTGCTTCTGTGGTTTTTGAGCAATTGTGTTGTCCTGAATGTCTATGATGTTGGTAGATTTGATGTATATTTTGGTATAAATTTGAGTATTACTTATTTATGGCAAGGACCAGAGTTACTTTAATAGTTATAACTATCAGATACAGTAAAGAATGATATGCTTCTCTTTTGAGGATGCTCAAGATTGTGTCTATCTGATCCTCATAAGGAAAAAGTAGGAATCTTTTTGTAGCTGTTCCTGTTGGCATAGGAAAGCTGAATTTACTTTTAATTAATTTTTGTTGTAGTACTTGGAAATATACTGCTTATCCTGAGGAACACTGCATCTGGGTTCAAGGTGGTGTACTGTTAACTAGAGAATCCACCCACAAGCTATGCCAGAAAGGTGGCACTAGTACAGCTAGGGATTATCTTCCCTATCCACTATTACCTTAATTTGAAGAAGCAGATGTACATCAGTTTTAGTAACTCCATAGCTGCAAATCTCCTGATAACTTTATGAAACAAGCTGTGTGAGAGGCACCTAGGAGGAGGAAACAGTTGAATATACTTGGAGAGATACTATCGTTGTTTAGGAAAGAAAACAAGGTTGCTGTGCTATGTTTTTTTTATGTATGTAACTGATATGTTCTTACGTCATGTCAAAACTAAGTTCATACTTGTAAGACCAGTAGATTTTATCAACTGGATGACACTTAGGTGTTGCAGTCTTTGTATGTTTTACATTGTGCAGACCTGTGTGTGTATGTGGTACATGTGTAATGCTCGTGAGGGATTATGAGTGTGGTGCTGAGAAACTTAAACAAAACCAAAGTACAGTCTTTGATGACTATGTGTAATAACGCTGGTGATTTGTTTTGATTTATGAACTCACTGAACCTCTTAGTCATTAAGATAATTTTGTAAATAAGCCCTTTAGTGAAACAAGTCTTTTGCTGTATAGGCATAGGGGGATAATTGTGCACTTGCTGAAGAGTTACAGAGTTATTGCTGCACTCCATAGGTGGGAGGTTTTTCTCATGCTCTGTATGATGAGAGTGGCTTGCTGAGTGTGCTGAGTCGTAGGACTGATATGAAATCACAGGCACAAAATTGCCTTGTTTATGTGTTAAAACCCTTTTGTATGCTTCTGAATTCCTCATTGGCTAAAGCTGCCTTCTATTGCCTGCTCTTTTTGACTAAGCCTCAGTAGGGAGCTGGTGCCTTTAATACCACTGTTCATAATCTGGAAAGCAGAGTACATACTGGATGATATCAGCATTTAACTTAATTGGAAAATATGAACCAGTTGAGGTCATTTTCTATAGGGGAATGTTGAAGAGAACAGTTGTTTTCTCTCTGTTATCCATACCCAAATTGAATGGTATTTACTTCCACCATATGCATACCCCTTAGAGATGATAGTTGTTGCATCAATATGCTTGCATTTCAGTGCAGGTTGTGCCAGGAAGATAATGTGCAAAATATATTTACCTTTGTTTATATAACTTGATATTTTAAATTATCTTTTTTGTAGTTCTAGGCTTCTAGAACTCAGCACAGTGTTTTCCATCTGGTATTTCTAAAGGGATTTTCTATCAAAAGTGATTTTGGGTAATGTCAATGAATAAGGACCTACAGCTTGGCTGCATCATCTTCCTTGTTTTTTTTTTTCCAATTTATTATGTTTTGCTGGGTGGTTCCTACTTATAGTACAAAAGCAGGACTATAAGCTAAATTTGGTACTCCATTTAAGTGTGAATATTAACTTATTTTAGGCTTCTGAGTGATGTTGAAGCAGTTTATAGTGGGGATTAGTTTCTTCTTCATAGCTTCAAGGAATGTGGAAAAAAGTACTTCCTTGAAAGTATTTTAAGATGGAGAGATACTGCTTAACACTTACTGTAAGCATGCCATAAAAGAAGCCACAAGTTTCTGAAGTAAAAACCACTTCAGATCATCTTCATGAAAAGGTTCCTTCTTATATTCTTTTGTATGTGGTTTCATGAATCAAATATAGGCTGTGATTTCACAATGGTTCTTCAGCTGAACACTCAATATCCTCTTGTGATAATCAGTCATTTACCTTGACTTTCCCCTATAAAAGATCATTTTGTCTACTCAGTAATGGTGGAAGGTATCATCCCAGTTTTGAAAACCATTATACTACATGTGCAGCCTAAGTATGCATGTTCATCTTAGTGTGTGGCTCACTGAATGGTCTGCCACTTGGGTTGTAGATTGAAATGTATAATTGCTGGATGTGGTACTCCAGGTAGGTACATACTTACTGTTTTCCTGTAATTACTGACTGAGGGAAGAGATTGGACATCATATGTGGAAAACCAGGAAGATGATAAGTGCTATGATGGTAAATCATTCTCTTAAAGGTAAAAATCTCAATGAATTCCCACCCTATTTACTATTCCCCCAGAAAGCTGCCACTGTTGAAATAACACCTCCAGAGTAGTATCTCCTTGACAGTCATCTATGTGTGTTTCAAATTGACTGATAGCTCTATTTATAAGAGAGCTTAGGCATGGTAACATTGATACAGCAACACTGCTGTATGAGGAGAACATGACTGTTTTAAGATCACTTTAGGATGCCAGCATCATCTCCAGCTAACTGTCAACTAACACCATTTATGTTTGGAGCTGGAGAGGAAAAGCAGCAGAGTGGGAAGGCACCACTCATTAAAAATGGTGGTTTTAATTAGAAGTTAGTTCTTGTGTCTTGGGGTGTCTTGTGTGTCTAAGGTGTAGATAGCATCCTTTCACTTCAGGGTGCATTAAACCAGTTTTCAAAAACATTTCATTTGAAAACTGTCTATCAATCAAACTTCTTTCTACTTTTAATTAAAAGCTGTGCTGAACTTCTGTTGCAGCTCCTTTATCTTTTCATCAAGTTGGGTTTTTAATGCTTTCTCCTTCTCAGATTTCAAAATGCCCTTTTCCTGTCTATTCCTGTCTTGCATTTCTAACACCTCTTCTTTCCTTGTTGCTCTTACACTTATTTGCTTATTGCTAAATATGATGAGCAGCCTAAGTGCTGCCTGGTGGATTTGAGTGATCTGGGTGCATTTATTTAATGGAAGAGGTTCACAGAACACTGTATCTTTCCTTTTGGTGTATCTCTATGTGCCTGGAGAAGCCTGTGAGAACAAGGGAAGTATATTCTGCCTCTTCTAAGACTTGTGTTGTAACTCTGCAGCCAGCTGCTGACTGTAGCTTTCTTTTCAGTGAATAGCTCCACTGTCAGTGTGCTGCTCAAGATCTACCCAGCTTGTCACAGAAGGATGTCTCTATTCTGCAGCTCAGCTGCTGCTTGCAGGTTTCTTGCAGTTTATGTTGAACACTCATAGTATGACTGTTTCAGCTTGTGTGGTTTGTAAAGCCAGCATGGATGGGACAGCGTGTTCTCGGTTAACTTGGAAGGGAGGTGGTATGTGCCCTTGTGCTTTGGTGCTTTTATAATCAGACATGCAAGTTAGTTAGCAATGAAAGGTAAGAATTGGTGAAGTTGGTAATCCTTGAGAGGAATCCTGAGGTTCACCATAGATGAGTGAATTTTAAAACTCCCACCTTAAATTTAAGGCTTAGAAGGTGCAGAACCTAGTCTGTATGGAGATTGTATCAAACCTTTGTGGAAAAGAAAGGGAAAAATCATGCTGAAAAAGGGTTGTATAAAATCTTTGAAAAAAGTTGCAGCTATTTTTCATCTTTCAGATAGGCATATCTGGGTTAATAAAATCAAGTTTTCAAAATTAAAAAGTGCTGTAATGTGATCAAACATGTACTGATGGAGACAGGTGTTGGTATAACAGAATTCTATCCTATATTCTTTTTCTCCATCGCATGTTTTAGAGGTGGAGCATTTTATTGCATCAGATTGCTGTTTGCCAAAGTACTTTGAATTATCTTGACTTTTGCACAATGTAGAGCTGATGGAATGAAGAAAAAAAACCCCTAAAATTGCTATAGAACAAATTCTGCTGCAATTTTTGTCTAATACTTCCTAATTGTGCAGATGATGTTTTTGTACAATGTTGCCATAAGAAAGGAAGTGCACTTTAATCTTCTGATTGGAATGGTGAAAGTAACATGTTACTTTATGGCTTATGCAGATGTGATGCTACAGAGAGGCTTATGACAGTCACTCTGGGCATTGTTCAGTAGCCTTAATTATTAGAATCCAGACTATCCAAAACTAGAATTTTGGCCTCATGTATAATAAAATCCAAACTATCCAAAACTAGAATTTTGGCCACATGGCCTCATGTGCTTAGATTTTTATTTTTAATTTAGACTTCTGTGAGTACCTTTGAAGGTACGGTTTACAATTTAACTTTTTTATTCTTTTTTTTTAATTTGGTGATAGTGACAGATGAGTAACTATGTGGCTGCATAAAGTTTCAGGGCTGTTCATGTTTTGAAGTGACTGTCATTTGGAAAGAAATCCTTTGCAGTCTAGATAAATGTCCCAAAGTGAGAAAAAGAGGCTCAGCTTCTAACTTGTTATCTGTTGCTAAGTTTGGCTGTAAGTACATGTTTAACAATTATTCCTTCCTTTGAATAAGGAAGTTTCATTGTCATAGGTTTTTTTGTTGCAGCTGTGTTTGTTACTTATTACTGTGTCCCATGCTTCTGCCACAAAAATGGGTCAAAGCAGTGTATGTTTAGGTCATCATCTTTCCAAAGTATTTGGAATTTCTCTGGCAGTGTTTTTGTGTCTTAAAGTGAGAAAGTGGTGAAATGAATTCTAATTTTCTTCATGAATTATTTGTTTTCTTGGTAACTATAGGGAAGATAAAAAGCAGCGCAGGATTGGATTTCTTTCTGGTCCAGAGCTCTATATGGATGACCTTGGAGGGGAGGACACATTGCTGGAGAGGAACCTATATTCTGTCATTTTCTTGAGAAATTACATAAAATTACTTGAAGTAGTATGCTTCAAGTTCTGTGGAGATTTTATGTGAGAACACATGCTTTCTTTTAGCTTTTTCTCCATATGTCAAGGAGTAATGCTCCATTAGAGAGAGTTGTATCTGAAAATTATTTCTGCATCTATATGTGTGTATATATATATATGAATTTTTCCATTTTAACCTTTTCTTTGCATTTGTGTACTTGAATCTTTATGAAAAAATCTGATTTAGTTCATGTATAGTTCAGTTAACAAAACAAAAGCTTCTAGATGGTGATGCCTACCCTGTTCTTGGCTCCAGAGAAAAGATGTTTCATCTTTGTCTTTGAACTTGAGACTTTTAGTCAGTACACCTCTTTTCAAAAAACAAAAAAACCAAAAAAAAAACCCACAAAAAAAACAAACCAGGATTTATTAGCTGAATTATCTTTTTATTACTGGAAAAGACAATTTTGATAATTTAATACCTGATATTTACCATTATTTTGTATGTAGTTTAACATAATTGATAATTTGAATAAAGATCCATTCATAATAAAATCCCTTCCTATCCCCCCAAAATACTCAAAACCAACCTGTGAACAGAAATTAAAAAATAAAATCGAACAGGATTTAAATTATTTCTTAGTCTTTTTTCCATGATGCTTGCCAAGTTTCAGTTTGATGTAGATTACAATGGTCATACTGTGTTACAATCTTTAAAAAAGTGCAACTGGTCATTAGCTGCAATGGCATGAACAGCTGTAGTATTTTATGACAACAGCTGGGAACAATCTAGTTCTCTTCAATAACTTTCTTTTGTTGTTTCTTTCATGCCATTTTTAAAACGAGAAAATGAGATTACTGTATTTGTTCTCTATTTTACACCAGGGATTTCTTCATAGGCAGTGGTGGCAATTACGTATCAAAATACGGCATTGCTGTTTGTGACTTGGAACATTTCCCCCTGCAGGACCTGTTTCATAACCCGCTGAAATCTGTGGGAGGTGGAGTCTTTCATTAACTTGAGTAAACTGTGAATCAAGTTGTCATCCTAGGATTTCTTATTTTGGCCTTCCCTTTTCAGTGCATGATTTCTCTTTGGTTTAAACTACTTTGTTATATTTGATCTTTTACAGCATTAGCACTTATTTTAAGAGTGAGCTAAGTGCCTTTCTACTTTGCAGTGCTCATTTACCAAGTGAGGATGAACTTGTCTGTTTGTAGGTGGCTGGTTTGCTAAGAAAGTTTGCCTCGTTGTTGCTCTCTCTTTGGAAGTGTAGTCTAAAATGTTTTCTGTGTATGTGCATATGGTTGTTTTTTATTGCTGGAAAAACAAGCAGAAGACTTTGTGTATATATGTTCTTTCTGTGCCCCTTTACAAAGAAGTTTTCTTCAGTAGTTAACACATTTGGGTCACCTTAAATACAACAAATTTAACTTCTTTTTCAGATAGAATAGAGTAACTTAAAATTACATGGGTAGTACTAAAGATATCAGCAGGTATGGGAACATTATTTACTTCCCTGAGAAACCTGTTCTTGTGTGTGGTAGTGTCTGTGATTACTAGAGGGGAGCCTAATGGCATTACCTGGTGTATTGGGACGACAGATGGAGAGTTTGGGAAGAAGAAATGAAAAGCACAGTGGGCAAGGGGGTGTGTATTCAGTGCAGTGATGTGTTACTAAGGGAATTTAGAACTAAGGTAGTTTAAAAATCCAAAAGCAGGGAGCTGCTTTGGTGCTGTTTTGCTTCACTAGCCCTGTTGGCTCAGGTGAATGTCCTGGAGGTACCTGTGCAGCGAGGCAGGAAGCTGGGTGGTAGATTCTGGGGAGCTTGACTCTCAAAAAGCAGAGAACTGGCAAAGGCAGTTGGTGAAATTTTTAGTTAGTCATATGCTCTGTGTGTATACCTCTAAGTTTATTTAGATTATCAGAGAACAAACTTTATGCATATTTAAAAAAAAAAAATTGCTGAGATGAAGTGCTTACAGTTTCTGTTAACCATAACAACTTTTAATCTAGCTTTGTTATCAGTAAGAAGGAGGGAAAAATGACTTTAGGATCCTGTGTTTGGAGCATCCTGAGATAAGGTTACTTTTGGTAATTGGAAGAGATAAATGAACTCAAAAAAATCTCATACTTGTACTAGATAAGGAGAAGAACCTGCACTCATTTCAGTTGAGAGATCAGTTTTAGCTTCTGGGCTGTTGGCTGCCTCATCAGGTATGGTTTGATTTTTTTTTTTTTTTGGTTTTTGCCCATCTTTTATAATTTAATTTCCTGCTTTCCACTTCACTGGAGGAATAGTGTATCCATAATTTTTATGAATGATGTGTCAATCTCAATGAAAAAGCACAAGCTGTGACAGCTTCACAGGAGCCCAGAATAGTTAAGGCTGGGAGGGACCTCTGGAGATCATCTGGGCCAGCCCCAGCTCTCTCAGCCTTTAATCATAGAAGAGATTGCCTTTGTCCTGTAAGTCATCTTTGTGGTGCTTTGCTGGGCTCTTGGCAATTGGTCCATATCTCACAGCTTGTGGGACATGTGAAAGTACATGGAAGTTAATTTATACGTACAGAGAGCTTGTACATTAGGGAATAGCATACTTCTATCCTTTTAACAAGGTACTCTTCCTTCCCTGGAGCTCTGAATCTCAGGTGACACCTCATATGCAAATACTGTTTGTTTACTACAGAGAAGATCAGGGATATCACTGTCATTTACAGAAATTTTAAATGCAGGTGAATTTTTTGTACACTTAACCTCACATTTTGTACCCTATTGTAGCAGACAATATTTTGCTATAGGTTATTTGTATAACCTTGGCTTATCTCAGAAGTACTGCCCATCAGCAAGTTACTCTGCAGATATCTTTTTGGTTATAATGCAGTTGCTCTGGCTTCTGAAAGTGTGTTAGACTCTTTGCATTCACCTCTTGATTTATGGAGACAGAGGTTTTTATGGGTCACCTTAGAGAATTTGTCAAGATCCTTCATGACTGCATAAAGACAGTTGTTGCCAGCAGGTTGATAGAGGTGAATCCTCTGCTCAGCATTGGTGAGTCCATACCTCAAGTGCTGGATTCAGTTCTAGTCTCCCCAGTGTGAGAAAAACATGGATGTACTGGAACAAGTTCAGTGCTGGTGCACAGATTTCTCCTGGGACTGGAGAAATCTGAGAGAACTGGGGCCACTGAGTGTGGAAAGGCAAGGCTCAGAGAGGCCTTATCTGGCTGTATAAAAGCTGGTTGTAGGAAGCGGAGAAGGGGCAGCCGAGATCTTTTCAGTAGTGCCCAGTGACAGGGCAAGAGGTAATGGGCACTAATTGACAGCTCTCACAGTAAGTTTCTGCTTTTTGCTCAGAGAGGTTGTGGAGTTCCATCCTTGGAGTAATTCAAAAGCCATCTTGATGGGGCCCTGTGCAGCTGGCTGTGGCTGGCCCTGCTCGAGGACAGGTGTTGGTTGGAGCAGCTGACCAACAGAGGTCCCCTTTCAACCTCAACCCTTCTGTGATCACCTTTTACTCAGCTCTCTTAAGTGGGTAATTAAAATGCTTCATCAATTCCGAGACCTTTTGACCAAACACAAAATACAGAAATCTCCCTTAAAAATGCAAAGTTATGGCTGCTAATAAGGTGTTCTATGGGAAGAATGCTTTGTGTTGCTAAGGGTCTACCATGTAAATAATTATCTTAGCATAGCAGCAAGATATGTTGCACTGGGAAGATACTATATTTGAATTAATGTATCCATATGTAGCTAGTAGTGTTGCTGGCAAAACATTTTCACAGATCACTCTTGAGAATTTTCAGAATCTCCCAAGCCATGTGCAGCTCTGGAGCTTGGTGTGGCTTGAAAGCAGGACAGATAGTATGACCCCTACACTTCACTTTGGACAACTGTAAGAAAAAGGGAAAGAAAGCTTTTATAGAAATCTTCTGTAGTTACTGCCAGTGTTTCTAATATGACTATCAGAAAGGTCCAGTTTCTGATTACTGGAAGGAAGTAGGTATCTTTCCCTAGTTCATGGTTCATCTGATTTTTTCATAGTGGCATGACAATTGAAATTTAGAGGGATGGCAATTGTCTTTCAACACTGACACTCTCTGGCATGTTTTTTTTCTTCGCTGCTTTCTCGTGTTTGTTTCCTTATGAGGGTGAATGTTGCCCTTTAAACCTGACTAGGTTGCCCTTTAAACTGAATCTTGCATGTGTTAATATAAAATCAAACCTGAGATAAGGGAATCTCTTGATGTGGGCAACAGAATGAAAATAAGCACCTGGAAAAGTTCAGAGTATGACAAAATTATGCTGGCTGCTTCAGAAAAGTTAGTAGAGCAACCATAGTAGGAGTTTTGAGCAAGTTCTGTAGGTGGCATCACCTTCATGGATAAGTAATCTGGAAAATGGAGGTAATACTTTCTTTTGGAAGTGTGGCTTCCAGGGTTGCTCAGTTGACTAGATACTAGAGGAAAAAGACAGATACTTTAATTTAAAGCATGAATTGCCTTGTTGTAGTATATATCATAACATAAAATAAAATCTAGGGCAAACATACATCCCCACAAAAGAAGCTCTGAAATACTCTGTGTTGTAGGAGGTTGGGAAAGCAATAGGCTGGATTTATTACTGGTTCAGTGTAAAACAACCATCTGGAAGGATGCTGCTTGAAGTTAAGGAAAAGTCACAAGAGAAATTTGAATTACCTTTTGTTTTCTGCTTCAGCATCTACACATTTAAGTAATTCAAAGTAGAAAGGAGTATTAGCTTTCAGTAGTGAGAACTGCTGAGCATGTTAAATGACTCAGAGAGGATAGTTAGCTATTTATTCATGTTTGTGTATCTGCAGCATGGTAGAAGTTTCTGTCAGAGGTCTTAATTTCTCTTCAAAGAAACAACCAGAAAAATGGTCCATATAGACAATGTGTTTGTGCACAGTAGGACTATAATATCCTACAAACATCTTCCTGAGATCAGCAGATGCTCCTAAACTTTACTGTAGAACTGGAAATAGAAAAATCCTGGATGTTTGTGATTGGATAGTAAATACAAGGCATGCTGCTAGTTAGTTTCTGACAGAATAGCATTCCCTGTTTGTGTAAGTCTGCCTGTTTCTGGTTCGATGCACTGCAGCTGGAGAGGAGTATGTCTACCAGAACCATTCTGTAAGGGAAAGGTGAGTGTTAAAACCTTTCTTCTTGAAACCCCACCAATTTCCTCTGTAGCATTTAACTTCCCATTCAGATAGGGAGATAGCTGTGTGTAGTTGTGTTGCCAGGCAGATGATGCAGAGGCAAAAACATTAATACTTCGTGCTATGTACCGAAGACTTTTTGCGTCTTTTCAATTCTATAAGTGCCTTAGGTTACAGGTTACTAACTCTGAATTCCTGAGTTAACCAAAATGAATGCCTTTTGATTATTAAGGAAAAAAAAAAAAGCTAAACCTAAGGAACACAAACCCCTCTTCCCAGATCAAAAAACATCTTAGAAAAAATGATGCATATGTACGTGACTTTTTTCCTTCTTTCCCTTTATAAGCAAATTTGGAGTCTCCATTAAGAAAGGATGTTTTCTTGCATTGGCGGCCTAACTGCTATAAAACCTGTGTTAATATGGGCTGTTTAATGTCATGCCTTTCTCCTGTACCAAGGAAATGGTGATGACTGGAATGCATGTCATCAACTTCTGTAATCAAGGTACTTGAAATATTTACAATACCGTGATTACAGGAAAGCTTCTTATGTACACATACACACACATTGTAGCTGCCTTATATATTTTGGCCTTTCAAGTTTACATCCTCATTTGTCTCCTAATCTCATGTGGAGTTTGTTTTTTATCTAAGATGCTTGGCAAAAATTAATAAAATACGAACTTCTTTATCTGCTATGTGAGGTTTGCCATGTGGACACTTACAAAATATCCTAGTGAAATGAAACGGGAGAAAAGAGCAAAGTTTGAAGCTTTTTACAGGCTGAAACCAAGCACTCCAATGTCTATTGAAGGTGCCAAATTCTGTGTTAGGGGCTTGTCTGTTGAGAATCTAAAATTTTTTCATGGATCCAGTGAATGGAACTGAACAGCAGGGGGATAAATCCTGAAACAGATTTGCTGGAAAAGCCTGTTTGGAAGGACACCTCAAATGACCAGGACTAACCTACAAAAAAATACCCATCCATATTACTTTCTGTAGGTGTGAGATGCAGAGGAGTTTAGGTCTGCTATGCTTTATTTCTATTGTGTGCAAGAGCTGTGACCAGTTGGTGCCATGCTTGGCTAAAAAAGCCAGTTATATGTAGACACTACTCCTGCTTATTTTTTCAGATTCTGATAGTCAGCCCAGTGGGAAATAATAAGGTATCCCAGAATAATTACAGCTGTAGTATTTCCTGTCTGATGGGCAAAGTTCACAGGAAACCTTCTAAAGCATGACTACAGACTCATTTAATTGAATCCATATTCTAAACTGGGCAAACCTGGACTGAGTCCAGGGCATGAAACTGGAGAGGGCTGGGTGGCACTAATAGGTGGTGTTCTCCTGTAACTAGATTGCCAGGCATCTGTTGCAGGAGGTATTGGAGAATGTGCTCACCCAGTGGTAGTCAAAGAAACTTGGATTACTCCTTGCTGGGGATCTTGTAGAATTTTTTATGCTGGTGCCTGGAGCTCTAAAATGAGGCTGTTATAAGTGGTTTTGCTATCCTGGCATGAGGACAATAGCCACAGCAAGAGGATATGGATTTTTGTTTTATTGTTAGACTGAAATTGTGGAATAAAGTCCTTCTTTTCCCTGCTGGGATGAAGGGTGAGCTATATCTTATGCTCTGTGCACCTGTGTAAAACATTTATGTTTGACCTTTGCTTTTCTTATGCAGTCTATAGTCTGTTTAGACCTGGGTTTCATGTAACTTGTACCAAAAGTGAAGTGCATTTTTTTTTTTGCTTGCCCCTCTTCCTATGGAAAAGGAAGGAGTTCAGGCCTTACATTGCAGATTGTCGTTGTTCAATTAAATTAATGTTCTTTGTGAAAAGAGGGTGATGTAAGAACAAGAAGTGAAAAATAGTGTTAGAAAATCATGCCCTCATTTGTGGCTGTGTAGCTTTTGTCTTCCTTGAGAACTGAGGGTTCCTCTTTCATGCCTGGCTGACTGATGTGCCCTGCCCTGTTGAGCTGTGCAGTCTGTCTTCCCAAACAGGCTGTAGCAGGTTTTTTAAAGCTCTTTTTGAGAATTTCCGATTTTGCTGTTTTTTTTTTTTTTTTTAAGGTGTACAGTCCCCTCCCCTAAAGGTTGCCTTTTGTATGCTGATGTACATAAACTACCTCAAGGTTTTCTTAAAGAATAGTGGAAGCAAGCCCACTAGTTCTCCCAGGAGAAAAGTGCAGTGAGGTTAGTGGTATTCCTTTTACTTCCCTTTTGGTTTTGTTCACTCCTATGCCTTGTAAAACAGCCAGGAAGATTTGTCACGAATCATGTTTATTTCTTCGTATGCAGAATATAATCCAATGTTGTATTTTATTTTCCTTCAATAAGTCTTCCAAAATCCCAACAGCAGAGTCACAAATGGCATTTTATTCTTCTCATTTGGAATCTAGTGCCCCAATCTGTTCCATCAATATTTCTTTCAAAATAGTGCCACTTGTTATTACCTGTCTGGTGAAAGCAATAGATTTGGCATGCATATATGTGTATTGTTCTCCTTGTAGAGTTTTGTTTTTTTCTTAACTTAGAGTATATATATTCCCTGCCACCTCCCCTCAGGTGTAGCAAACATGATCTCCACAACTAGGATTCCAGAACAAAAGCAGGTTTAATCTTTAAATGAGAGTATGAATTGTTACTGTGAAGCCTTGACTCCAAAATCATTTGTAGTGTTTTCAGTAGCAAAATCTTCTTCATTTTCTCTGGAGGAGTCACAGCTTTTCCTTTTTGTCTCTTTTTAAACTGGAATACTTGTTACCTTTTACTAACTCTACTTGAATTGTTACAGAAGGAACACAGTGGGGCTGTCTGCAGAACAATATGTAAAAGTTTACAGTGAGAAGTTTAAGTCTATTGCTTTTGCAGCACCTTTTATTTTTGATTTGTCTTTTCTCTGATGTAACTTCACTGAAATCCAGGGTCTCTCTGGATTGGGAAGTGTGTGAAAGGCCAAAATGTCTCATTCAGACAATGACTCAGATGTGCAGTCACTTAACTCTCCAAAGGCTTTGTTGTATCTTAGAACTGAGTGTACACTGCTCTGCTCTATCCTCCGACCTGGAGGATGTTCATGGGCACTTAGCCAAGTACAGATTATCCCAAACCTTGGAAACTGCTTGGATCCCAGTATAGTTTGCAGTAATTTGTTTTTATATAGTAGCAATTAAGACACTCTCTGAAAAGCCTCCTAAATTTTTAGAATGAAGAAGTTTTATTTTCTCTAATACATACCTTCCTAAGGCAAAGTGATTATTCTTTAAGATCTGAATCTTCTGTGGTGATTTTTCTCCCCCAAGAAAATCTATCCGGAATTAATAAAAGAGCTGTATATAGAGAATAAATTGCTTGCAACTTCTCAGAGAAAGTGTTAAAAATTGAAAACATCATAAATATACAGCATTAGAGAGAACTACTAAGAAATAATTGTTCATGTTTTTATCTTGCTAGGGTGGCAACAATTAAAAAAGTGGTTTTGCAATTCAAGTAGAAGTTGACATTGCTCTTAATAAAGGCTTGTGCATTTAATGAAAAGAAGGACCAAGATTTGTTCTGCTTGCAGAACAGCTCATTCTGTGGGTTAGAGATGATGGCTTGCAGAGGGAGTGATGGTGGTGTCTGGAGAGGAGACCCTGTGCCACTTTATTTTCCTTCACATTTATCCCTTGCCTCTTCCCGTCCTCCCCCACTTTTTTCTTCTTACTGAACTGTGTTGCTTTGTGACATGATCCCAAAGACAAAGAAAACAAAGTGTCTTGAAAAGTCGGTGTTCTTTCTTTGAGATCTGGTGGCAGAAAGCTTTTGGAAAAATACCCAATTCTAGTAAGTACAGAAAATCAGATCAAATATTATGTGAGAGACTACTTCCATTTTGGTCACTGCAAATGAGAAGAAAATTATATTCTTATAGCACTTTCCTAGCTGAGGTGAGCTGTCAGGAGAATCATCCATATGGAAATATTTGCATACAGAAGTAAAAAAGGTTGTGTAGGTCTAAGTTGGTATTCCTTTTATATATATATGTCACTTTAAAGTTATTGTTGCTTTTTTACAAAAAACAACTTTCCATCTAAACTCAGTTAGATGAAAAGAAGCTGAAGGGGATATATGCAGATGTTTATATAACTTTTTCAGTGTTTTATACTGGAGTAGTATTCTTATGCCTCTCGATACTGGACTGGACATGAGCAGAAATGGACCAGTCTTTTTAATCTTGTCTAATGAAGTACTTGCTTCAGCTGTTTGGAGACTGTTTTGCTTTTAATTCAACTAATATAAGAGCCAGTGAAGGCTGTCAAGTGGTTGCATATTTGCAAGAGGCAGTGGTTTGGCTACTGAGCATGCAGAGCAGTCACAAGGATGGGTGGCTTAGCACAGCCCCTGTGGCTTACCTGCACTTTGTTCAGGAAAACCTCTCTGGGGAAGGGTGACAAGCTTGTGCCTGAGCCAGCTAACTGAAGTGACAAGTGCAGCCATTTCTCTCTTTCCCCCTCCCCCCCTTTTTAAATTTTTTTTTATTTGCTGATGCAGGTTGGTGGTATGGCTGAGGAACCAGTGGCTCCACACACTGGCTGTAGTTCTCTCTGTACCAGCAGTCAGTCCTTTCTAAATGTATCAGATAAGCAAAACAATTTATAGAGGGCTGAGTAAATTAATTTTAAAGATTGGTAAATACTGTTTGCCTTTTATCTGTTAACCTAAACAGTTTCTGTAAATAGCTGCTGGTAAATGATCTTCACTAAGTTCTATGAAAAGAAAGTATTTAGTTTTAGATTAGTTCAAGAGGCCAAAGGAGTTTAGTTGTCTGTGATGGTAAGTTCTCAAATCACAAAATCATATATGGGTGGTCTTGAGACAGGCTAATTAAATGTAGTAGGAAGATTTAATTCAAAGATCAAGCTTTCTCTTTTAGTTTTCTCTTTTTTCTGTTCTTGAAAGGTTAGTTATTTTTCTCCAGAATGACGTAACTTGGTGTTTTTTGGAAATTACCAATACCTACTTAGAACGATTAGTAGAGCAGTTTCAGTGTAGTGCTTTTGTAAACATCTGCAAAAGGCTGGAGTTTGATACTTTGTTGTTTTGTAGAAGTGGAGTTGGACTAAAGCACTTTTTCCTGCTTATTCTTCATTTTCTGTTCCATGGTTAGCTGGAAGATAATTAAGAGGCGTAGTATCCTGTCTGTGAGGGAGGTACAATGCTTGAAATTTTCTTGCAAAGCCTAGAAGATGACCTGTTTTCTCAGAGTCTTGCCTAAAGCCAAGTCCAAAATGCTTAATGATGTATTTTTGGTACTAGTGCCAGGTCTTGCTCATCTTACAATGTCTTGCCGGTGAATATAAAACTTGCAGTTCTTTTTAAATTTTGTCATCCTCTTGCTTTAACTTGGTGATATAAAGTACTAGGAACATCTCTGACATCCATTTTCTCTTGATCTTGAAATTATTTTTTGTTTTATAATATATAAGAAAAATTTGTGTCAAATGAATTCTACTGCCACCTATCCTTCTGGGCGGAATGGAGGGTGACTGCCCAGGTTAACTACTGAACAGCAGTAACCTCTGCTTGCCAAGGATGTCTTGGTTGTTGTTCCCTTCCATGTGAGAGCAGGACTTGCTGCTTATGGCCTGATTCCTTCTATAGTCTTCCACGATCCAGACAGAGCAGATTCAGCATTTCTAGTGCTGTTGCCATGATTCCTGTAACATAATACAGGTCAGGAGACTCTCACCTCATGTTAGGAAGGACCTGTGATATTCTGCATGGTGTAGGATTAAGAGCCTCTGTGCCACTCTAAAATGTTTTTCTTTCTGTAGAAGGAGGGAGGAGAGAAGATAAGGGTCTTCTGCTTTCTGCTTCCCAATGTGAAGCTTGTTAGGTCATTGCAAAAACTTAGAATTATTTCATCTGTGATGCAAGGCACAAGGCTAACTACTTAACCAACTAAATAACTAACTAGAATAACAGACTAAATTCACTATTAAATATCTATTCTAAAATGAAGAATCATAAGACCATTTTGTAGAACATCTGATAATGCATCTGAAAATGGTAAAGTACAGCTATGGATGTGCTTATTCCTTTTTGTTGATTTTTGCATATTTGAAAAACTGCAGTAACTTCTTTAAAAAGGCTTAATTGGGTTGAGCATTTCAGCTTTTTAAATGACTATGTGCAGTATATGAACTATTATATTCTCCAAAGATGAAGTGTAAAAACAAGTTGTGCATTTTTTAAAATCAACAAAGGAGGAAGTAAACTTGCTATATTGCCTTTTAAATAGAATATTCTGTACATTTTGGTTTCATACAGAAATCTTTTCCTATACTGGAAACTCCTGAATGGATACAGGGCTGCCTTTACACTGCAACATTTGTCCATGTGTAGGAGCATTTCCTTGTAAACCTCATTACCAGTGTTGTAGCAGAACTTTCTTCTAGCTGTGTTCAGAACATAGGCTCTTGTGACTTTAAAATATAATCCTTACTGTTTGAGTGCAACACTGAGAATGAGGCCTCTGTAAATAGATCCAAATCCATATTTGTGGGTGGGAACATGTGAGGTTTTATGGTGTTTTTTTAATCTGATATCTTGAGACAAGCAGCTGCCTCTTAACATCACTCAAGGGGCTGCAAAATTGAATTAATCAGACATGCTTCTTTGACTGATATTTGGAAACTAATAGCAATCCTGTCACTGTCCATGGTCAGCTGAATTTCACCCAGCTGGAAATCCCAGTGGCGTTCTCTGTTTGTAGTGGAGAAAGCTGAGCCACTGGCCAGACCTTTGCCTGTTGACCTTCTGCAGTGATTTCCACCTCCCCTGTGGAAGTCTCCTGCTCACTGAGGGGGAATAATTTGGGCCCTGAGTTTGTTGGAATCTTCTGTAGTCCTGGACATCCTTAGTGGTTAGAGCATGGAAGATTATAGATCTGGGCTTCCAGGTTGATCTTTTTTGCATCCATCTCTCTTTTTTGGGATCAAATAATTGAGGCTGAACAGAAATTACATTTGGCCAGATGATTTGTGCCTCATTAGGCATTATTAGGATCGTCTTTTTTTTTTTTTAAATACAGAATGTACGTATCATTCATATGTTGGAAATACACCAAGGGAACTCCAAAGCAGAAGAACCAAAAATGAAACTAGCTAGCTAATCACAGAAGACCAACACTATTTTGTGCTGGAATTATGATGCTGGAAATTATGATGCTCATAGTCTCTGCAGATGAGTCAGTAGTGCTCTGCCAGCCAGGAGGGCCACCCATGTGCTGGGGTACATCAGGCACAGCATTGCTGACCAAGCCAGGGAGGGGATTGTCCTGCTCTGCTCTGCACTGGGTGGCCTCCCCTTGAATCCTTGGGGCAGTTTGGGCACCACAACATAAGAAAGATATGAAGCTATTAGAGAGCATCTGTAGGAGGGTAATGAGGCTGGTGAATGGAGGGGACACCTTATGAGGAGCAGCTGAGGTCGCTTGGTTTTTTTCAGCCTGGGAGAGGCTGAGGGTGCTGTCTTCACATTCTCGCAAGGGAAAGCAGAGAGGCAGGTACCTATCTCTTTTGTGACCTGTTACCAAGGGAATGTTTGGTATCGGGAAGAGGTTTTTCACCCAGCAGTTGGCTGGGCACTGGAACAGGCTGCAGCAAGCTCTGTCTGAGTTTAAGGAGTGTTTGAACTATGCTTTTAAGCACATGGTGGGATTCTTTGGGTGTTCTGTGCATGGCCAGGAGTTGGACTTGATGATCCTGATGGGTCTCTTCCAACTTAGCATATTCTATGATTTTAGTCACTGACTCTGTCCTTTAAAGTTCAGAAAAAAATAATTGCAGTACTTGAATGTCTACAGGTGCAGTATGAATATATTTCACATAATTTTCTAAAGTCTGCCAGGTTTCCTGTGGGTAGTATATTAACTGTTTTTTTTGACATTATGTATAAAGCTTGAAAGACATGAATCTGATGGCTAAAAGCTTACTCCATATTTCTGTATTGAATTGTTTAAAGATCCATTGGAGTCTGCTAACTGCAAAACAAAAACAGAAAGAAATTTATCCCACGCTAATGTAGCATCAGTTATATGTACAACATACTGTAACCTTCCAAACTGGCATGAAAAGCTCAAAACTTTTGAAAGGCTGGAGGATGCATGGCATGTATGGGATACTGACAATTTTCTTTTGCATGCCTGTGCTTCCTTCCAGTCTGGCAGTGGAGGGTGGAAAGCTCCTCCAGGGATGGTGCAGTGGCTGTTGAGTATTGTCCAACTGCTCCCAGGCGTCTCCCACCCTTCTCTGAACACCATGCTCTGGTGCCTGGTATTCCTGGTCATGAAGTCAGACGACAGAAATATTTCCCACACCTGGGTTGTGTGGATGATGCCTCAGTAGATTTCCTCACTCATTTTCCATTGAAATGTGGAGATATCTGCCTGGGACACAGATTGGAAAGTACACTGTCATGGCTTTGTGTCTTGGGCTGTGGCTGTAATTATGGTATGAAAGTAAAAGTTAGGGAGGGAGAGTTGCTCCCATGCAGTGTAACATGGCATATGGCTCACCAGTGATGCCAGTAATGTCGGTGCCATTTGCTTTGGGTGTTTGTTTATGCCAGGAGGTGTCAAGCTGAAGGCTCTGTGCCCCAAGGGGGTGAGCAAGACAGTGACAGAGGTGTATGGTTCTGCTGGCAGCACAGCAGGAACCTCTTGCTGGATATTTTGTTGAGAATATTCAACTACTTGACCTGTTGAACATTTTGTCTGTCAGTTCAGATTAATGCAGATGCTAATGTGCTCTCAGAGCAGTTTTGGATATTATTAGTTGCACATTTGTGAAAGTCTTCTCCTTGATAAATTTTTACTATGTGTGTTTAATAACTTGGGTGTAAAGCCCTGACTCTCCCTCAAGCCTGGGGGAGCCTTGGTGTGAAGCATGTAACAAATGAAAAACTTGGCTCGATCCAAAAAATGGGGTTTCATTTCTTTTCAGATGGCTCTCTTGCTGCTCTCTCTATATAAATGTTGTCTCTCACCTTAAAAGTAAAATAAAATCTGAATAATTAATACAATTAGTGATTGACAAGAGGAAGCAAGGCTTTTGGAGTTTTTGTGACTGCTGAGGTGTCTACTTGACAATTAAAATGAAGTTTGTAGAAACTGAGAATAGAAAATTTATTTAAACTCTAAGCATGCTTTCATTAAATGTTTTTCCTTTTTTTTTGCAAGTGGACTTCCAAACCTTGTTGAACAGAAGCATAGTGATATGAAATAGAAACCATTAGAAAGGAAGACCAGTGTTCATGTGTTTCCTGTTTTATCATTATTTTGTGTTTAACTTGTCAGTGGCAAGATTCGCATGACCTAAAACATCCTTTTGAAGCAAATTTGCCAACTTATATGACTGTGCTTATTTTTCTGCATTTTGAAGAACTCCCTAGTGGGTTCATGAAAAGGCTGACTTTTATTATGATACATGATATTGTGAATTATCAAATACTGCTTTATTTTACCTCACTCAAAGGAAATGAAGTACGGATGACCTTAATTTAGTTAGTTAGTAGTAGGTGATCCTTGTACTTTTTGGTATTTAACTTATAGAAAAAACATGTATGACTGAAGCGTGAGAAACGTGCATTTCTCTTTTTGTATGAATAAGTGAGAATTTAATTGCTCCCCTAAGGAACAGGATTTAGTTTATACATGTGTGCCTCCTTTTAGAATGTAACAGATACATTACTGTTCTCCCTTGGTCAGTCTTGCATGAAACAGGAAAAAGAAAAGCAAAGCTTTTGCTTTTCTTCAAACTACAAAATTACAACACTATGTAAAAACTCTGATGTGACTTTATAAGTTAGGTTTTCAGTTTTGGATACTTCTTTGGGCAGTCTCTAAAACTACAGAGAAGGTTTAATAGTAAGGTGGAAGAATGAGGAGATGAATTGTTCCTGGGCTCACCCAAAGCGGTGGGATCAAGGTGGCTTCCCAGGTCCATGTACGTGTTTCAGTTACGTCATGACTCCATCTTGGGATGAGAAATTATGGCTAGCATATTTTTCCCTCTGCTGGGCTCTCCTCTGCTGTATTTTCCAACAAGAGGAAGCTTGTGTATGGTGTCTGGCAGGGTGCCGTGCAGCCTAGCCCTGGGCAGAGCTGCTGGATGCTGGGTGGGCTGTGGAAGGTACCTGCAGCTGGGCTCCTGATTCAAGAAGAGGTGCTTGAGTGTGTCCCATGTATAAAATTCAGGATGTGAAGGAATTCACAGATTGGGTTTTGAGCTGTAAGAAGGGATATTATTCATTATCTTCTTGTTTTAAACCCAGAAGCAAATCTTGGGGGTTGTAGAGTCAAGAAATGGTGCCAATAATGAGCATTGGAAGGAAGAACTGAGCGTTTGTGTGCCAAACACAGCAACAGGAAGATAAGCATAGCTCCTGAAAAGCCTGGCACTTCTGCTGAAGTGATCTGGGTAATGTTACAGTTGACTGCTGATGCTACAGAATTTTGATAGATTAAACTGTAGTTTGTTTATATGGTTTTCTCCAAGGTTCTGTGATCTAAATTGAAGATGTAGGTCTTCAATTAAATAGAGTTATTTTGATCTCTGTTGACAAAGCTGAAGTGTGCATAGCTTTCTGGCTGAAGTATAGTTGCTCTTTTGGAACTTAAACAGTAAGATGTTTTTTTTGTATACCTTTGCAAACATGAAATAGTTCCTCAGCCAAGTGGATCATCTTCTGATTTACATAGGTATGTTTCTGCTTTATTTGAAGTGCATGGAACATTTAGTGTACTTTTATTATCTGTGTTTTCTGTGTGCTTGGGGAGGGTGGGTGGTTTTTGTTTTTTCCCTGCTTAGGGGAGCACATGGTTTTAGAAGTATTGTCTTACATCTGAAAACTTGGCAAGGGGTCTCCAGCTTGTGTAGCTAGATTCATTCCTTAAATAGTGACTTCTTTTTTGAGGTATTTTTTTAATTCCTTCTTAACTACATACTTTTGGCAATTATAATATTCTTTAGGACAATAAATAGGTATATGATTATAAAAACAGGCCGTGTTCAAACTCTGACCACCAAACTAAATGTTAGCATTTAAAACTCTAGCTACAGGATAGAGGAGAGGAAAGAAGCATTCACAGAAATGAGATGACATTAGTTTGGTTGAAGCAGATGCCAGAGAAATTATTTCTTTTGAATGCCTGGATGATGACAGGCAATGCTTCAGTCCACTGAGAAATCAGTCTGAAATGTTGAGCTAGGCTCGGTTGTTTGCTGTCAGACTATTAAGTTAATTCCTGGAGGAGGCTGGCATAAGTTGTTTACTAGTCGATATTCTCAGTATTCATCATCCATTTATCGCTGTCAGAGAGGATAATTTAAGTATTTTTGGAAGATGAAGCGGGAAGGGATTATAAACAGTTAGGAGAACAGATTTAGAATTTCATATGATGAATTGGAAAAATGGTTTGAAATCAATGAGGTGAAATTTAATAAAGACAACTGTAAAGTGTTATGCTTAGGAGAAATCAAATGTACAGATAAATGGGGTAGGCAGCATGCTGGCCAGGAAAGATCCAGGAATCACAGTGGCTTTGCAAACTGAACTTGTCAGGGGTGGTGTGCATTACACTGAGATTTCATTAGGGCTGTATAAGTGATGAAACATGTCAGATAAATGGCAGAGGAGATAATTATTCTTCTGTGCTCAGCAGTGTGCTTTTAGCCTCTGGTTTAGACTCATAATTAAAGGAGTATGTGGTAGATAAAGGCACAGGGTTTCAATGGCACCAACAAGGCTTGAACGTGAGGATTGAAAAACTCGGCCTTTAGGGAATACGTGAAGGCTTTGAGGTTTTTTAGCCTAGAAAACAAAAAAGTTTTGAATCTTCAATGAGTCAAGAAGATGGTATAAGAAAGATACAGATCAACTATTCTGTATTCTTCATTTCTACTGAAGCTAAAATAAATTATTTTTATTTGCTTTGGTGGAGCTTTAGATTACACAAGATTTTCCAATTACAGATATGTTTCACAGTCTGAAAAAAATAGTCCAGAGACTTGTAAGAGCTAGATGAAATACTGGCACCATTGCAAAGATGCACAAATAAAAGTTGCCCTATGAAGGGAAGCCACTCAGTCCCCTAGCCATGGTGTACAGCACGGAAATGGATGTCATAGCTGGACTCTGAAACCAACAGAGCAGCAAGTTTACCCTGCTGAGAACTTGTCAGCTCAGCTTTAGAGCTACACTGATGTAGCCAGGGATATCTGCTTCTGTTCATGTAGCTGCCGGCAATGCTTCTGCAGAGAAATTACACTGTGCGTGGTAGAGATGGTCTAAAGATGGCAGAGCGTGCAGGGGCTGGTATTAGTCAGGGTTTCTCAGCTTTTTCTAGTCCATATCTAATTTTTACTATTGAAAATTGTTGGCTTATTATAGTATGTAGTTCTTGGAGTGGGAAGGTTCTTCGTGCCTCACTTGTTCTCTGCAGTGTTTCAAGGGTGAGTTACACCTCTCAAGTTGGGAAGAACAGGCTCGGATGATTGCCAGGGGCTGTTGCTAGCCGGCTCAGAAGCAGGTAAAATAACAAAAGCAGGCTGTAGTGTTCGCATCTGAGTCAACGCAGGGTTAGCTGCTCAGCTGGGTGCATTTGCCTACGGGAGGCTCTGTGCTACAAGAGCTGAATTGGTTCTGGTACCTGAGCCTAATGCTCTGAGAAGTGGCCTGGGAGTCTCTGCAGCAGTGACCTACCTGAGTCTCGGGCATGTTCCCCAGCCCTGTGGTACAGGCAAAAGCAGTCTTTCCTCTGCCCTGTATATTTGGCAGGACTACTCATTTTGAGCCAGCCTGACAATGTTAACTACTATGTTTGTAGTATTAGGTTGTAGTTAGAGTCAGAATGTTTTTTCCTGTCCTATCCTAATGACTCTTTTGCTTTTTAAATATGATATTTTCAAATTGATATCTTGACGCTTACACAAAAATGGAGGAATGAGACATTTTTTGGGGAAAAGGAAATTAATAGTTCTCATAGAAGGTATGGAGCTTTAGTTTGAGGCATGCTTGAGATTGGCTTTTGAACTCAGTGAAGTTGCTTTCAATTCAGGTGCTCTTGCAAATAAGAATGCTTATTTTGGTAAATTGAGCCTTCTGTGAAATTAATTTATTCTTTGGGGGAGGAAAGTGCATAAAAGTAAAAAATTATGTTTATACTCAATCATTATACTAATTATGTAATTTGCAGGAGCTAAAATTTTAAACCCTAATATTTGTGTAAGTTTGTCACTTCATAACTGATTGTCCCAGCACTACGAGCATGACATTTCTACCTCTGTTACTTTATTTTAGTCAAATGAAAGCATACAAACCCAAAACATTGACTTGCAACATTGAGGCCATTTGCCATTTCATTCTCAGGGGATTCAAATTGAAATGCCAAGTACAAAAGGGACATGTTCTCAATAATTTACAAGAGATGGCTATTTTTTTTAAGCACAGTGTAATTTCCATGCTGTTGCTGTTATTCCTTACTCAGATGCTACTTGTGGAGAAAGAAGCATTTGCTTCAGAAAACCTTGTTCATTTGGCAGCTGGACCTGGTGGTATTTAGACTGCATGTCGTGACACATTTTCTCTTTATTGAGGTCTCTGTATCTCAGTTCCAGATCTGAGGTACAGTGCTTGATGTAGCTGCCTTTTCAGTGTGTTCCAGGATTTCACTGAAATTCCATTTCATTGCTAAGAGTAAAATTATTAATGTCAAGATTTTCCCAGGTAGGCTTAGATCTGTTTTGTGGCAGTCATTGAGATGCAGATTAAACGATGGCAGCCCTCTTCTAATGAGCTTTTTCAGTGCACTTTGTCAGCAGTGAGGCTGGTTTCACTTGAATTGACGCCTTCATTTAGCACCTTTCATTAGCCTAGTCTGTTTTAATTTCATTTCCTTCCTTGACGGAATACCTACAGAAGTTTCTCATGCAGTTTTTCTCCAGTGAAAATAGCTTTGTTAATTAGCTAGCATCACTGTGAGGGTTCCCTTTGCTTCTGGTCACTTATTTTTTCTTCACTGTATGAAAGTATTAGCTTCACTGTTTGCCATAGTATAGTAATGTTTTTTCAGAAAAACTCAAATATTTAGACAGCTGTTTCCTTTAGTCAGTACGGCACTGAAAAGGATATTTTTACTACCCTGACACTATGCTCTTAAGCTAACTCATTAATTCATTTGACTTGTTTTGCCAATTCTTTGCTAAGACAATTGGTTTATAGTAGTCTAGTCTCTTATTTCTTTATGATGCTTTCTGCTCTCACAAGATGCAGCAGGTATTTCATCAAGGGATTTGGCAGGTGTAATATCAAACGGTGTCAGTGATGAACCTGACTTCCTGAAAACCTGAAGTAATAATTTTCAGTGTTGTAAATTCAGGCTTCAAAAATATTTTATATGCATCTGACATAGGCTTGTTGCACTAAAATGAGACCATTTTTCTCTTGCCAGCCTAGGCAGGGCTCTGCATGGGTTTCTGCACACCAGCACTTGTGAAAATCCCCCAAAACCATTCTGAACACTTCTCACCTTAGGTGAAAGGCATGTGTTACTTATCATCTGATAGGCTTGTATGTACCAGCAGCCCCTGCTACTTTTGCAGGATGTAAATATACTACTTAAATGTCACATGCCTTGATACACTGATTTAAACTTAATGCTTGAGACATTCTGTTTTCATTGTATATCTTTGTATGTTTTAGGGTCTTCCAAATCTGAGCCCCTGCCTGGTAGACATTTGCTGAAATTCTTTGTGAGTGGTGTTTACTTTCAGTCCCCCTTTGAGTATCATGTACATAACAACAATTTTTAATCACCAAAACAGTTGCATAGGAGGGCTTTTAAACCTGTAATTCTTTGTAGTTCTCTGCCGAATGTCTTCCAGGCTTTCTGAATTACTAAAACTTTTTATGTTTTGTGAGAAATTTTACCATGTTTACAGTTCTGTGGAACTTTTGAAATACTCTTTAAGTCATATAGAGGTACTGTTGGAAATCTATGCCATGCTGGGAAAACAGTACAGCACTCACCTAAACGAGGCTTTCCAGTCTACAGCTTTGTGTTTCAAGGTTGTGAAGCATGGAGTGATGTTTCTCAGTATGCAATATCCCTGTTTGTTAGAGATGGTTCTGAATAGCAGATTTGTATGACAGAAGTACCTTTATGTGAATATAATCTTGTATACGTTCATATTGCTTCTATTACTGGGATCATTTTAGGAAGAGGGGCAAATTTAGATGATGGATTTTGTAGAGTTATCACATAGCAGAGGTTTTCTCTCTAAGGTTTTTTTCATAAAAATTTTAAATATTGATGTTAATAGGTGAAGAGCAGTATCTTTTAAAATGTGGGTTTGTTGTAGGTTTGTTTGTTTTTGTTTTTTGTTTATTTAGGTCTTCATTATTTCTTGTTTTCCTCGCAATTCCTTAGCTAACTTTGTTTTCACCAGATAACTATTTATAGACAGTATCACTGTTACTGGGAAGACTGAGCTGGCAGGGTTTGAGGGGGATTCCAGGAGGTGACATCATCTCATCTGCACAGCAATCTCCTGCTGGCATAGCAAGAAGGGAAAACCCCATTACTACAGATGAGATGAGAGAGCTTGTAAAATGCCTTTCATAGAGAATATGTGCAAAGATGTAGTATCTTACCTGTTTCTTACTGCCTGAAGAAATAAGGTCTCAAAACTCTTGTTGCAGGCTTGGTCTTGAATTTTTAAACTGTCCACCTACTCTTTTCTGTCCTAAAGACTCTTGTATTTCTTTTCAAGTGGAACTTAAAAGCTTTTTGAAACAAATGGAAAAGAGAAGGTATTTTAATTTCCTTGTTTTCTAAGTGGATAGCACTTGATAAATTTCATTCTGACAATAAATGTGCCTACAGTTGCAAATATGGCAGAGGGGGATATGTATTTTATTGGTCCTCTTGGATACTCTGCATCTCTGCTTTTTCATATCCAGTGATTAGATGGTATCATTAGGGGAAGTGAGTGTACAGGAAGCCCATATGTAGCTGTTTGCCACCTATACTTTTTTAATATGAGGAAGGAAAAGGTTTTCTATAGGGGGAAGAGGGAAATCAACATTTTTTTCCTATTCATGGTATGTAATAAAATATTTTTTTACAGGAGGTATATATGGACCAGCAGTTGGGGAGTTACTAAACTTTACCAACTGTATCCTCGATTCACTTGCCTAAATTCCAATCCACCTTCCCGTCTGTTGTCCCACAATGGTCCAGCAATCTCAAGTTCAGGGTAGTGCTTGCTCTAGAGATACTGGTTATGATAAATCAGGTTTGAGATAAAACTGTAGCTGAAGCACAGAAAAAAACAAGGTTTTTTTTTTTTTTTTTTTTTTTTTTTAATAATATGCCTACTGTGATGTGTGCATTCAGAAATGCAGGTGAGGAAAAAGTAGTTCAGGAGAAATACTTTTTTCAAAAACCAAACTATTTGTTGTTCTGATTAATGTTATAAAATTTACTGTTGCTGGCAGGATCAGAAGTATAGGTATTTATCTAATGGAGAAGTATTTAGGCAGTTGCTTGAAATAGCAACTATGACTTCCCTCCCCAGTTAGGTTCCGTTTTGAGGCACCAAGTGATCTAGAAGACAAAAATTTGTTGTTAGGATGTGTTTTCAAACTTGAAAATACTTTGGTTTGCTTTGAAAGAATCGATGCTTGTATCTGGATTCCTGTGCAAAGCAGATGGCTAGAGGTGTGTAGGGGGAGAGGTGGTCAGTGCTGCCCCAGAGCATTCCTCCAGTCACTCTCTTTCCCTTACAAAACCAAGGGGGAAGAAAGCGGATTTCTTGGCTGAACTATACACAGGGGTTTTCCAAAGGCAAAAAGATTTCAGTCTCAGCTGTCGAAAACTGATCCCGAGATAGGATTGATAATGTACTCTTGTGTGAGAAGCTTGAACCCTGGCGCAGGTGACAGCTGACCCACTTAGCTCAGCCGTGTGGAGAAGCAGTGGCCAAGCCTGGTGCCCGGCGGGGACACGGAGCTGCCCGCAGGGACCCTGCCCTGGCCGTCTGCCCTGCGAGAAATCATCTGTCTCCAGTGTAATTAGTGGCGGTGTTTAAACCAGCGCGCTGGCAGCAGTTCGGTGCTCTAAATAAAAGCCCGTACCCAAGGGAGGAGAGATAAAAGGGACACAGTTCGCAAAACGCCTGTGTGGTTTCAGCTTCTGCAAAGGTGTCTGCTGACTGAAAGTTGGTAGAATCTGCTGTGTAGATTATACTACTTAACACAGTGATTTGCATATCCTTTAAAATAAAGTGGTTTTAAAATGTCAGGATGAAAAAGCCTCACTTTGAAACTCTTTACTTATTTTGTGTAAGGTGAAGTCTGCATTCAGGTTCTTTTACTTCCACTCATGGTTAACTCTTGTCTCTTGACTTGCTAATTGCTTCAATGAATGTATTAATTCTCATCAATATTAGCAGAGCTCTTTCACTCTGGGATTCTAATTTACTTGTTTTCAGAACTGCAGGGGAAGGGAGGGAGAAGGACCAAGTAAGCACATCACTAGGAGTTTCATTTATTGCTACTTGTATACTGCTCTTTTAAGTCAAGTGAGATTGTAAATGTCTTGCACTCTCTCTGGCAGCCATCCTGAGGAGGGAAAACAGTTAATTCATCTTCATCTCACTGGGCCATGAGTGTGTGTCTTGGAGCTGAGTGTGTTCTTCAGCCAGTCATACTGTGCAGCCCAGTCTTTTGCTCTGTGAGAAAAACTGATGTTTTTATGAACCTTAAAATAAAGGCAATAATGAGCCATGTGCAGCTTCTTAGAATTTTTTAGTTAGGCTTTTATCCTATATCTTCAAAAAGAGGTAAAGAATGAAAGAGAGAAGAGACAAATTGTAACTACCCAAAGCACAGCTTTTACTGGTGTGAAGGCCAGCATTCCCCTTCTGGGATCTGAAAATGTGTGAAACCAGGTAATTGTTTTCTGACAAAACACAGGTGTCTCCTTATGCATCTGTCTATTCTAAAAATAGACCCTTAATATGTATATCCTGTTCATAGGTGAAGAGCAGTATCTTTTATCTGAAATACTTGTTTCTTTAAAAAACTTCTGCTAGTGGCCTTTTTGTCTTTGATGACAATTTCTTGGAGTCAAAATTTTGTGGGTTTGACCAACTTGAAAACAATGTAAGGCAGAAGACAAACATTTGTCAATTGGAATAGGAAAAGCAAGAGGGCTAAATATTTTCAACATGCTTTAAAGGCAGCTGTTAATTGTAGCTGCTTTGGTTAATGAGGGCGTTGCCATGTAAAGCAGCTCATGTTGGTGTTGAGGTGCAAGCTGCTGGTCTGGACTCCTAAATTCATGGTACAACATGACTGTTCAAAGGGTAGATGCCAAGTAGTTTGGAGATATTATGTAGGAGGACTTACAGGTTCCACTTATTGAAGCAATGATATTTTTTTTTTTGTGTGTGTTTTGTTTTTTGGTTGTTTGGTTTCTTTGAGTGAAGTTAAAAACCAGAACAAAACAGATTTTAAAGGTCAGTTTACCTTCAGAATTAAGGTTGCATTTTCATTGACTTATCAGTTTTGATGTGAAAGTTCATAGTTTTCTTTTAATTTAAGGCAAACTTCTCTATGTTGTATCAAGACGTCAAGTTCTGATTTTGTGGAAGTCACCCAGAGGCTGCCATTTTTGTCCATGGAAGCTCAATACCATATGCAATATCCAGTGTATATATCTGTGGGAGCTGTGGTGGAATCCTCAAATGACCAAGGCTGTCATTGTCTCATCATTCACATGTCTAATACCTTACTTCACAGTGACATTATGTAATGAGGTCTCTGCTGCTCTGAATTCAGTGTTTTCCTTCTCCAAATTTTTTGTACATGGTGCAGCATTGAAAATCTGTGAGATGTCAAATTGTTATATCTTGACATAAAATTTTTCAACCTCCTTCCCATCCTATTGCTTGAAAAAGTAAGAGGTGTTTTTTCTGCAGAGCTGTTGGTTTTGATTATGAAATGGTATAATGTGAACACAGTTAATGGTACTAAGCAAGCTTTTAGCTATTGTTACCAATGTATCATCTGCAATCTGAAGTACAGTACTTAACTTCTGACCTTCAGACATATTTGTAGAGTTGTATTTTTTTTTGTGTGTGTCGAGCCTACTTTTAGCCAAATAGCTGTATTTGAAGCTGTGTAGTCATAATCAAGGCACTGGCTTCTAGGTTTTCCACATCCTGTAGTATTACATTAACCTTTTAACTTGTGCTGGAGGTTGAAAATCCTGGATAGAATTTCTGATTATTGTTAGCCTACACATTTTAGACCATCAAGAGCAGCCTTGCCACCTTTCAGTTAAGTATTTTACTGTAGTTCTGAGCATATTACTGAAAACAAGCTAACTTGTAAAGAACATTACTCTCATAAATAATTTAGAAAAGCATTTGAATTGCAATTAAGTTACCTCCATCTAAGAATTATCATAGAATTACAAAATGGTTTAAGTTGGAATGGACTTTGAAAGATCATCTTGTTCCAAACCTTGTGCCATGGGCAGGGACACCTTCCAGTAGACCACATTGCTCAAAGGCCCATCCAGTCTGTCCTTGAACACTGCCAGGGATGGGGCTGTCACAGCTTTTCTGGGCAACTTGTGACAACATCTTAAAGAGCAGAGCAATAAAAAATACTTGTTAAATGTTTTCTCTTGTTGGGAAAAACTGAACTTTGGAGTGCAGACGGAATAAGACTGGGAGCATCTGTAACAGTACGAGTGCATGTAGCCCTTCAGTCATCAGCTTTTGAGATTGTAGAGACACTTGACTTTATTGACAAAACAATTATGGGGAATAATGTTGGAACTTCAGTAAAACTATTTTGTATTTTGGGACTTGTAAATATAACACTCTACACCTACATTACTGAAAGTGGAAAAAAGCAAAACTGCTTTCTAGAATTTTTTCAAAGCACCGGGTTTCATTTCCTCGATGAGCAAGTGCTGTTTTTTCCCAAGTGTGTAATGGGAGTAGGGATGTCAGAGAGCAGCGCTGCTGCCGCCCCCTTTTGCAACAGCATCCTTGGAAAACCCGCACACAGCTGCACTTCCAGCTGCTACAAATTGGCAAGGTGGGGAGAGAGGATATTCCTTACCTTGACAGGGACACAAACACTGTCTAACAGTGCCACCCAGTGATGTGTGCCATAACAGCACGGCAGAGCCAGGCGCTCCGTGTGCCCGCGGTGGGGGCAGCCGGGGGTCCCAGCCCCGCACACACACCTCGGCCGCACGCGCGGTCACCTCTGCTCTCACTCAGTGACCTCCTGAGCTGCGTGTTTGGCATGAGGGACAAGAGCTTCCAGCTTGGGACGGGTGTCTTACTTAATTGCAAATGTATGGGGTGGAGTGCTGGGCCTCAGGAGAGATGATCTGTGGGATGTACAAAATGTAGTTTAGCACGCCTCATTCACGCGCGGCAGTGTTCCACTCGCAGCTCTCTTCTGTCACGGTGGGAGCTCAGTGAAGCTCTTTGGCCTGTTTCTAGTCTGTAGGTACTAAACACTGTTGGAGAGCAGCAAAATACCCAAAGTTGTAAGTCAACTTTCAAGTGCAGAGTCCAGGGCAGGAATTAGGCAGAATTGTAATTTTCAGCCTCTGGAAGGCATGTGGAGAGGTGGGAAAGTGACTGAGCTCTGCCCAGGCAGGCTTAGCATTGTAAGGCTGTAAGAGCAGTGGGTATATTTTTAGGAAGGTAATACAGACAAATCGAACTTCTCACAATTGAGCCATTTGTATTCAAAACTGTAAGATGAGATATTTAAAAGAAAAAAAATATTTAATAGTGTGGTGGGAGTCTGAAACTAAAAATAATGGCTTTTATTATTATGCAGCACTTCTTTAATATCAAGCCAGGTGGAGTCAATAAAAGCTACTTCAAGGCCACAGAAGATGAGCTGCTGCCTTTTATGGTTTACACTTTTTAATTGTATCTGGCCTGAAAACATTTTGGAAAAAAAATTGAAACATTCTGAGTTCTAAGCCATGATAATGACTTACTGTTTTGTATTCTTTAAATATGAAGTTAATGTGTTATTGCATCAAAATATGCTTAAATGCATTTTGGAATCAAAACTAGAGGTTGAATGTTCATACATCATACTTCCTAGAAATAATTTGAGAAAAAGAGGGATAAAGTAGGTATTTACTTTTTCCTGAAGTCTGTAGTGAAGCTGCCACCCCATTTTTTTTTTTTTTTAATATAAAATATACAGGATGGTACAAACGCATGTAAAATTATTTCCCCAGCTCACAAAAATGATAGGCCTTTGTACTGGAATGAAAAAGATAGAAGTGATGTCTTAACAATGTAGTTTTTCAGAATAGTCTTTTTACAAGATCAAATACTTAGAATTTACTTGGTCTCTCTGCCTGAATGCTAGTGCTTGGTTTTCTTTTGGCATTTGTTCTATTATTTTCTATAACTGCAGTTAACCAGTTTTTTCCCCCTTGGTTTCTTAATGTCACATTTGCAGTAACATGCTGTGCATGTACCAGGACATGAATGTGTGTGGGTGTTTTGATCTGTGTTCGTTCTTTCCTCAGATAATTGTTAGCACTGTTTAAGTATTTGCTTTCCTCGCTTAGATTTGCTTGTTCCTGTTGAGCTTGGAAAAAGTAGACTGATGCCATCTGTTAGTTTCAGACTTCTGTGTAGTTTGACCTTTGTAATCCTTGTCATATGTAGCACAGAGCTGCCCTTGCTGGAAAATATTTCACAAGGGAGGCCCTTTCTCCTCCTTATCCATTTAGAAACAAACCTGAATGGTCTAATTATTTTGTGGGGTTTTGTTGTTTTTGTATGTTTTTTAAAAACTTTTGCTACAAGAAGAGGTTTGATCAGTGCATAGGCTTGAGAATTGTATCTGCTTACTGTTTGTGGCTGCATGCAGGCCATCATTTTGGTCTGCCTTTTCTTTTACTTCATAGAACTGTGCAAAATATGAGAATATACAGGAAGCAGGTTCAGTTCATTCTGCAGACATATGGTTTATTTTCCTTTCTTAAACTGGAAAACCATTATCCTTTTAACCCTTAACCCAAAACATGGAAAATCTTTTATTATAAATCTGTGTGCAGAACTTCTAGTGAAAAGGGAAGGAAAAAAATGTCATAAAAGACAACTAAAGGAAATATGTGAATTGTAAACACAAAAACGTTCAATTCTGAGCAATTTTCATTTTGTCTCTTAGCATCTTATTAAGGGACTCACCTCAGTTTTACTGAAAAGTTCATCAACAGTTCAGAAAGTGATCTCTCAAATCATGGTGAAGCAGTTTCAAGTATATGCCACTATTAAAAAAAATCAGTTAGAATTAATTCAGGTATTTACAGTAATGATTCATTGCTAAGAAAAAGAAAACAATAGAAAAGTCTAGCAAAAAGAAAAGTCTTAAGATGCCTGCCTTTTCAAATAGGATGTATTAGGGAACTTGAAATGCATAAACACAGGGAAAAAACTCTTTGCATAAATAGGCTTTAAGTACTTAATACTGGTGTTTCCTAAACCTAAGGTGTTCAGTGTGCTTCAGGCTGTTGAATGAATCTTAGTGATAAAAAAGTAAGGTTGCTACAAAACAAAGCAAAAAACTCACCCCACTGCAACCCTAAATTAGCTACTCTGAGGGAAACATAGCAGTATGTTTTCTATGCAATGCAAAGCTTTTTATCCTTCCCAGGTAAATAGTAGAACATTGGACTTTGGTTTTGTTTATTAAGATTTTTAAGCTCACATCTGTTGAAATGTTCTTTATTTTCACTGTTAAGTATGACAAAATGTTTATTGGTGGAAGATGTTCTGAAATGTTAGCCTTAAATACAAGTTAGAAGCAGTCAGTTTTATAAACAAATACCTGAATGGAAATGCTGTTCTTAAGATCCATTAGTTCTCCCTGCATCCGTGTGTGAAATTGCAGAAAAAACTCATGTGATAAAATAGGAATAATTGTCCTCTTTCATCAGATGAGTTTTCTGAAGTGGCAGTACCTAACATGGTGCAGGATTTTATAATGGAAACAGAAGAAATAGTGTATAATCTATTATAAATAGGAAAACAAAAGACAAAAATTTTCTTTGGTTAGAAATTTTTTTCTGGGTTTTTGAGCTAGAACAGACTTACTGGCTCAAAAAGCAAGTGTCTCACACAACAAAATGGATTCTTTTATAGAAAACACTCTAAGGAAAGGCACATGGGGCATAATATTTTTTAAACCACATTGTAAAACTATCTATGATTTATTCATACTTTTATACCTAATATAAGAATTCTTCTTTCAGTAAAACTGTATGTGAACAGTCTTCAGCCTTATATTTAGTAGTGAGGTTACTATACATTAATACTTTTCTAAATATTTGTTAACTTTTGCATAAGAATTTTTTAAAATATATATATATATGCACACATACATAAAGTTATTGCATATGTATTCACACTATGAAATTATTAAAATTACATAAAGGAAATACTTATAAAATTACATATAAAGATAGTGACTATCAAGTAAAGCTGTTAGAGTGACAACTGCCTGAGGGTTGCCTGTGCTGGGCAGTATTGCTGCAGCCAGACTGTATGTGTAAGTGTTTATTTCCAAAGAAATTCCTGCCACTAAATCTGGAGCTTCTGTCTTCTCCTGTCTGTTGTAGCAGTGCTGCCTTTAAATTTATTAAAAAAAAAAAAAAAAAAGGCTTGGGTTGGAAGAGACCTTGAAGATCATCTGGTTCCATCTACCCTGCTGTGGGCACCTTCAACTCCACCAGGTTGCTCAAAGCCCTGTCCAGCCTGGCCTTGAACACCTCCAGGGATGGGACATCCACAACTTCCCTGAGTAAGCTGTGGCCTTAGCAGCCACAGGCTGTTAGGGCTCTTCCCTGTGTTGCTGTATATGTAAATCCTTGGCTGATAATTAACAAGCAGGTGCTAGTCCTCTGGGAACTGCTTATGTGAACTCTGGGGCTTGTTTGCAAAATCAGAGCAAGGTATGCATGACACAAGCAATGAAATCAGCAGAGCAGTTAATGGCAGCTGATAGGGAGTCTGGAGGGATTGTTTTACAATTGCAGAAAGGAGGAACTACAGGACTGGGAAGGACCTCTCCTGGAGCACTGCATCCACTCACCTGTCACTTCTAGCATTCTTGCAGCCCTCTCCAAACATGGTTAAACTCCACTTGAACACTGTTGAGATTTATTTCTCAATCTACCTGGATTCAAAGACTGTGTGAGACCTCTTTAGTGCTCATGTCTGGCAAGCTTCTTACTGATTACTGATGACCCAATTAATGCACACTTTTTCTCTGGTCAGCACTGTCCACCCAGATTTCCTGTATTTGTCTCCAGCCCATATGCCTTTCCCTTTTGTTGCCTGTTGTAGGGACAACAGAGCCATCTTCTCCCTTTCTTTCCCCCACCTTCATTTTTGCCTAGCTGAAGGATGCAAACTCTTTTAGCTTCTCATAAAACAGACCCAGGGTTGCTGCTATCATTGACACAGCCCTGCTCTGCACCTGTTAGGTATGAGTTTATTTCTTTATTGCAGGTCACCAAGGCTGTGGATGGTGTTTCCACCAATAACCCACCACAGCCTTCCCAATTATAGTATCTCAATTTTGCTTCATAAAGGTTGCACTTGATCTTGGAGGCCTGTCCAACCTTAATAATTCTATTATGTTCCAGGGTTGTACACATTAAATAATTTGTGCTGTTTGCTACCTGTCTTTCCTCTCTCTCTTTAAATGTATTTAGAAACTCAAAGACTGAATGGATGTAGCTAACTTACTGAGGAATAACCTGCTGCTGAGGGTCTGGAACCAATGAATATTTTGAAATTAGAAAGTTTAAGAAATAGAAATGTAGAAGTTTGACTAATTAATTTAGTGAAGTGACACTGAAATTATTACTGAATAATAATAATAATTTTACTGAAGTCTGTAAAGAAGAAAGCAGAAAACCCTCAAACCTCTCCTGATAAATTGGTATCAGTGACAAGAATAATTTTAAAAGGTACTCTCTGATATTCTAAAATTCAACTGTGCAAAACAGCTGAAATCGTGCCTTGTCAGTAGAATGGTTTGAGTGATGCATTTCCTTTTTTAACCTCAGTATTTCTCTAATATATCATTGATACCCACTTCAGGAAATCTTCTGCAGAGACAGCATGAACTAAATAGAAAAAAAGTGGTCAGCTTAAAACAGTGGTCATAGATGTGATACATGAAGTCTCAAAGTGCAGTAACCAGCTTGAGGGGAATGTTCAACTGATTTTTACTGGGATAGAGTTAATTTTCTTCAGAGTAACTGGTATGAAGCTGATCTTGGGATTTGTGCTGGAAACAGTGTTGACACAGAGATCTTTACGTTACTGCTGAGCAGCACCTGCACACAGTCTAAAGGCCTTTTCTGTGCCTCATCCCACTCCACCAGCAAGGAGGCTGGGGATGCACAAATAGGGGGATACAGCTGGGATTGGTGACCCCAACTGACCCAAGGAATATCCCACATCAAATGGCATCTTGCTTGGCGTATGCCATGGGGGGAAGGAGGAGGGCGGGGCAGACGTTCATAGTGATGGTGTTTGTGTTCCCAGGTCAGCGTTAGGTGTTACAGAGCTGTGCTTTCCTGGGAAAGGCTGAATAGCTGCCTGCCTATGGGAAGTGGTGATTTAATTCCCTGTTTTGCTTTGCTTGTGTGCATGTGCATGGCTTGTTTTACTATGAAGCTAGTCTTGTCTCAGTCTGAGTTTTCTCACTTTACTCTTCCAATTCTCCCACCTATCCTTATATGGGAGGACTGAGTAAGCCCCAACTGTGTAGGGCAACTTCTTACAGAGAGATATTTTAAAAGTTGGGGAGAATTTAAATATTTTGACATAAAATTTCCATTGGTTCAACTTTTCTTAGTCGAAACAAAAGAGTATTTAACCCAAATCAGGCTCCATAAAGTCCTATTTGCCCTGTTTCCTTTGTAACAGTCTCACAGGAGGTAAGTTTCAGTGAAACACTTGTGAACCAAAGCTTGATTGTTGCCATGATGCTTGCACAATCAGTTCTGAAAATTTTACTGCTGCAAAAATGAGGAGGAGAAAGCAAGAAGACTGATGATTGACATTTAATTAAACAAAAAAATTGTTTGCAATCTACAGAAGTAGTTGGTTTCTCTATAATTACTCTTAAGTAATTATCTCTCAACCCATCTCCAGCTTCTGGCTGTTGGGAAGAGGACAGATTTTGCCATTTTTTCAGTTCATAGCCCTCTCCTGCTCTGTCACCCAACATTCTTCAAGCTGGCTCCCCATCTTTGAGTCTCTTCCCATACCCCTGCATCCTGCACCCTGGCAGTTGTGGTGTTTCCATGGATCGCTCTCCAGCTGGCTGAGGAGCGCTGAGCAGCAGGCAGGGGCAGCTGGCAGCCGGTGTCCCAGGGAGCTCAGCTCCACCAGCACTACTCTATCTCCCTGGCAGCCAGCCACAGTGAGCTGCTGTGCAGCAGCCTGGTTAGCTTTTGGACTTGGCACAGCTCAGCTGTGGGCTCAGGTAGCAGAGGAAACAGAACAGAGCTTTCTGACCCATTCTGAAACACTAAGATCAGGTTACTGCTCTTAAGAGTTGAGCAGGAACCTTTGCTTCATACTCCTGAGCTAGCATCCTGGGAGGACTTGTTGCACCCTTCCCAGTTTTGTATCTTTTCATTGTTCTTTCCCACATCTGTCAGAAAAGTTCAGTAAATGAGGGAGGCAGCTGAAGGAAGGCTGTAGAGAAGAGGGTCTGGGAGCCTTGAAGAGGGAGAGTGGTATTCTGACATGAGCTGGTTCCTGCAGAAGCAGCATAGGAGATGTAGGCTGGAGAACAGGAAGGTAGCCTGCAATCAATGTAGTAACACAAGAGACCCATGAGGGTCGTCTTATTCCTCATTCACCCTTAACTAAATATTACTTGCTTAAATATGTATGTTATAAAAGGTAAAAAATGTTACAAGCTGACAAATTTTTTTTTCTCTGTCTATTGTTTTCTGTAGCCCTTTCTGTAAGAATCTGTCAGTTATAATTTGTTTCTTACTGGTAGATCAACTTCTTCCTGAATAGGGCCTTGCATAGCCTGCTGTAATTGTGGCATTCTAAAAAAGCTGACGTGATTTTAGTATCCTTTTTCAATTAAAATAGAAGATATACAGGTATTTTATGAGTGCAAGTTGTGTTGCCCTTATGATGTTGCAGATTTATGATTGTGTTGGAGTGAGTGGGAACAACCTACCCAAGTTATTTATTTACAGTCATACCAGGAAAGAAGATGGCTCTTTGCTTCAGAAGTATTGGTCCTTGTTTTTAATCTTTAGTTAACTCTGAATTTGACTAAATCTGCAAATAACAGATGGTGAAGTGTTGCCAAATTGCTGCTCATCATCTGCTTCTCACATACATAATTTGTAAGAATGTAAGTATAAAAGAAATATATGAGAAGTCCTCAGCACAATGTTCCCCAGTAGCAGGAAGTTGCATTTGTTTTTCTTTTGGCATTCAAATTTAACAGTGAGCAAGAGATTAAATAAAGCATTTGCACAAAAGAAGACTTTAATAATAGATTTTTGAGAAAAAGTAAATAGGACAGCTACTCCAAAACTTTGCATTGTACTAAACCAAATAAACAAATTATCTTTAACTTTGTGGAGAGTTGCCTGCATATGAAATATTTTGCTTGTTTCAAGTGCTGAAAATTTATGCCTTTTGTTACTTGCACTGGTGCTTCTAAACTCTGGGCTGTAATAATTGAACACAAAAAGGGGAAGAAGGGCTCATTATGTGCAAGAATTCTTAGGGGAGGCTGGGATGACTCTAATCCTGCCTAGTAGAAACACACAAAATTTCTTTGTCAGCTTTGAGAAAAGCAGGAAATGTAGACCCTTGTCTTGACAGCCTCCATAAAAACTCTCCCTTGTTGCTGAATATCTGCTATTACCTTTAAAAGAACAAAATATCAACACAGGTTTGAAAGTAAAGCTGAAATACTGAGAAAACTTGCTGCTTGTCTAGTCATGCATCTCCTGATCTAAAAATATTTTACATGCAAGGCTAGTTTTGTTTTACTGTGTTTTCAATTTACTGTGTAAATTGTACGGTCTTCAACTTGAACATTACACTTGCTGTAATTCGCATGTGGGGTTACATCAGCAGGTCTTTTTAAAGTAATGATTGACAGTTAAGGGTAGGCATGACTGTGCTGCTCCTACAGTTCTTTGGCATCCTCTTTCTGAGGGGTTGTTTAGAGTACTGCAGCTGGGAGGTGTCTGTGAAAATCCATGAGGTGAGGCAGAAAGCTGCTTCTGCCCCCTAAGAATTTATTTTGTTGTAGAGGCTTTTTATACCAGAAGAAGAAATCTGCTCAGATTTTTAACCTAGGAGCAAAGCCTTACAGCACTCAGCATTTAGCAAATGCATGATGGAGCAAAACAGAACAACAGATTTTAAAGCAACACTTTAGCAAAGGAGTAGGGAGAAAAAGAGTAGAATTTTTTAATCCATTATCTGTACCTTTGGACAATATTTTATTCATGTTTTTTTATGGCTTCTTAACTTTTCAATTCTATTCTAGTTAAGTTTGCATTTAGAGTATACCCATTACCTCAAAAGGATATTTCTCATACTGTCAGGGTCTTATACTTACTTTTGCTGTCTAGTAGAAGACATGGAACACTACATCTTGAGTATTTGGGTTGAAAATGAGGGCATTAATTTTGCCTTCCCCACAGATCAGTCTGTCATGTCATTTGCAAAAATCTGATTTCAAAAGTCACACTGAGCAGTATTCTAAAGCCTTGGGAAGGGAGAAGGGATTCCTGAAAGGGAAAAAGTAAAATATATTTTGCTGAGTGTGGTTCAGGAGGTTGGTTAACTTGAATCTGATTAAACCTCAGTGCTCAGATGGTGTCAGTTGTGCTGGTGGGAGGCTGGTGGAAATTGACACTTTCTTCAGCTTGTAGGCATTATGCATGTGGGTAGTGTGGTTGCCATCTTCAAAAGAAATTCACAGAAAGCTCCATAGATAGGAGGAAAAAAGGGCTTCTCATTTCTCTGTACTGCCATGCAAGTGTTCATAGCAAATAGATGGACAGCCCAGCTTTTACATTTAGAGGTGTAGGTGTACTGCTGTCACATTTATGTAGCCTGAGGATGGACTGTGACTCGTGGGGTTTTGTGTTTCTTTGGTTTGCTCTGCTGATTCAAATCTTTCAACTGGCTTGACTGTGGGAAATGTATGATGGTAGTAATTCTTTAGTTGAGAGGAGTGGTGATTTTATGGGGGATATGTAGAGACCAGGGTCTGGATTCATTTTACCTTTTGTCTCTACCTTAGTTAATTGCCTTCATCTCCTTTTCTAGGCTGTGGAGAGCAACATGCTCGTGGGGGACAAATTTAACCTATTTAAGATTCATACTGTAGAAAGAGCTCAATTGTGCTGTCAAAATTCTGGTAAAGGGAGTCTAAAGATACTGGGTTAGTCATACACATTTGTTGGCAGTTGTATGTTAGGAATGAGATTTGCCTGGATGGTCTTATCTTTGCTCTGGAATATATTTCACTTTAGGACCAGTGTCTCAGTGTTTTATTACGTCAATGGAAAATTCAAAGGTACTTGGAAAGATCTTTAACATAGTTCTGTCTGTCATGGTCACCCAGATGGCTTTGTGATCTGGGTTCTGGTTTTCTTGGATTCTCACACAAAATGCAGAGTAGGCAAAGAAAGAGTGTAAGGCGAAGTGGTGAAATTTGTTTGCTGTCATGGAGCAGGTTCACCTCAGAGTCGGAAATATTTAGAGTGTACGACAGCCAGTCCTCTGAACAAACTTCGAGGCTCATCTAACAAAGCATAAAGAAACAGGTTGGTCTAACTTTGATGTTCAGTATATTAGGTCATCTCTGAAAGTCTAAATATGGCCTAACTATAATTTCATATCTGGGTCAGACAGAGCTAGATGAGTTATTTTTTCATCCTAGTTTTAGTATACTGAATGTAAAGAGGTCTTCAATAAAATAAGGGAGGTCCAACACTTTGAGGAAAAAACCCTGAGTGTACTCCCCTACTCCGCATTTCTATGTGAAAGAGCTCAGACCAAACCTTTATTTCCTCTGCATTTTACTTGGAATTGAACATATCTGATATGTTAATCTGATTTTCAGCTGCTGTCTCCTGAGTGCTGTGAAAAGATGGTTATGCTGCTTATGCTAGTCTGTAGATTAGATGCATAATTTCCTGTATTTTGTCTCCAAAGACAGAAAACGGACATCTTTTGCTACTGTTAGACATAAACTCAAACTGGAAACCTGTATTTGCAACAAAGTCATGGGCACGGCAGCAAGCTAAATGGATTTACAGTGACAAAAGCATGTTGAAACCAGTGTACAAACTGTAATTTTAAAAACCTGACATTTAATTTCTGCTTTGTAAATCCCTGTTCTTAATGGGGGATACCAAGAGATTTAAGGGATAGGAAGACATCTTGCTGGTAGATTCAGGCATAATTGGGGTTTGGGTTAAAACCTCATTTTGCTTGCCTTTTATCCTCATCCCAAAAAATCTGACAAGGAAGAAGAAAAGTGTTGAAAACATATGACTGGAATGAACACTATGGTAGATGAAATATTTTTGTTTGTGCCTTTGTGATTTGTTATGTGATCTAAACCTAATTTTCAAATGCTAATATTTGGCAAGAGCTGCTGGCGGAAGTGGGTTGTTCTAGTCCCTTGTATGTGGGAATGTTAAAAAAAGTACATGAGAGTGGAAGGGAACCTCTGCCAAAATCAAACCCGTGTCAGGGTATGGAAGGTAACAAACAACTCTGTCTGAAGAGCAAAATTGCATAAAGACCTGAAGATTATCCACTTCTTTTTCTCTTTATCCCTTGGCTGGAAACCAACCACTCTGACTCCAGTACAGTCTTACAGTGGCAGGAGAGGACAGATAGTGGTAGGTTATTGCTTTTCCTATTACCTTTTAAATTTGCCTTTGTGCGTCTGTAACCCTGCTGGGTTGCAAAGTGGCTTTATCTTGGCAACTGCTTTGTTTGCTGTAAAGCAGATAAAAAGCTGTGTAATCTATGCAGTTGGCACTTGCAGGAGATTTTTAAAGTAGATGTGAAGTAGCTGCCAGGGGTCCCCCAGAGCAGCTTGTTCTTCCCTTCCCTGGCTGCAGCATTGAGAGGGGCTGGTGAGCACACCATTCCTCATTTCTCTCACTATTGATTTCTGATGGTGGCCAAGTGAAGGGCATGTGCTGGGATTTATTTTTTTGATTGTTAACAAGGGACAATAATACCAGTGCTCAAAGGAATGAAGTTTGTAATGGCTACTTACATCTGTCTATTCTGTCTAAAAAGAATTTTATCGTATATGGGAAGTAATATTAAATCTAATTGGGAAGGCCAGTGATGGTAGTCACTGAAGAAGAAGGATTTTGAAGGGACTGCCTGTGTAAAGGCTAAGTATTCAAGAGATAAAGCTGTGTTGTGTATGCATGTTTGTCACCCAGTTTTGTAATTACAACTCTAACAGTGTTAAAGAGAGAGGTTTTGGAAGACCACATTTTACTCTCTTGATAATTCCCAGAAAGTAGGGCAGTAGGAAATACAGCTCTGTGAAATGGTCTGATACATCTTTTCATTCTCACTGTTACTGACCACAGGGATATGTTAAAACAGAGAATGAGAAATACTGACTGGCCTCCTTCTTCTTGAAGCAGCAGTATCACACCTGAAACCTGTCATTTCCTAATTTTAATTTCCAAGAACATGCTTGTTGGTTTCTTATTTCAGAAATAATACTCCCCTCACTTCATTCTTCTGTAGGCTTATTTAAAGTTTCTCTCTCTTTGAATTGATTCCACCCTCAGTCATGCTGAGTGTGCCCTGTGTAGTTTGGCTTCTGATACCAATCTAGGTTTTTTGGTCCCCTTGGAATGAGAGCGTGGTAAAGAGGTTGTAGAGGCTCCATCATTGGAGATGCTCAGCACCCAACTGTCCACACAGTCCTTAGCTTCTGAACTTTTCCCACTTGTGAGACTCTAAAGATATAAATGATAAATAAGGCAAGATTAATGAAAATGTTGGAGACTAAGGTTCAAAATTAGATTAGTACAGGTTTCTGCTTTAGGTTAGGTTGTTCACTCATATTTATCAATTAGTGCTGTTGTGCAGGTTTTTCTGCTGTCACTTTATTTGGAGTTACAGGAGACTGAAGCACAGGCTGCTGCCTCTTCTGGTTTTCTTTCTTCCTGTTTAACCTCCTTGTGTCCTCCACTGCAGTCTCCCTTAGTTGACGTTCCCCTCTCTACTGGACTGAAGTGACAGACTGGTGTTGCTAGGGCTGGCTCAATCCACGTGCAAGCAAACAGGCATTACTGGGTGACTGTCAGAAGCCTTATACTTTGGGTGAACAGGGAGAGAACTGTGCAGACACTGCACCTCTGACAAGCTGAGGTCTGGCTACCCTGTGCTGCCTGTGTTCTTTGTACAGCATGCTTGCAGGTCTCAATTTCTTCTGCCTTCCTCCCAGTACTGAAGTGCTGAAAATATTCTGCCTATGAAGATGCGTTGCCAGTGAAAGATTGCAAAAGTGTGATGTGTGAAGAGATTTTTAATGATAGCCTGATAAGTAGTTTCAATGGGTTGAAAAATCCTTAAAGTAAGTATTTTGGCAGCCAACTGTTTTGTGCAGGCCTCTGAAATGCTCCCGAGTATGAGTCTGAAATGCAATTAGTTACATGAAAAAAGGGCACACAGAAGTGTAGGACCCCTTCTGTCTTTTGTAATTAAGGAGGGGGGAAAAAGGGAAAGATAAGTTACCTGTGTGAAGAAGTTGGACAAAAACAATGTAGAGTTCAGAGTTAGAAAAAGAAAAACAGTCTTTCTTAAAGCCATTTTTTAAATTTCTAATTGAGGTCTTGCACTATCTCTCTTGCATTCTAGTACAAGCAGCAATGTCTGTTAAAATCTGAAAAGGCAGATGATTTTCTGTTAAAATTTGAAAAGGCAGATGAAACTGAAAAACCACTAAGAAAATTGCAGAAGGAAGAATTTTTTTAGGAAATATTAACTGACTTGTAACTCACAGTGGTTACTCATATTTGCCTGTACCTTCTATCCCACGTTACCCTTATCTTCCTATTCAAATATTTCAGGAAATCTCTGCTCATGAATGATGCCAAATGGCTACAGTACAGGGAGATGGTATTAGGAATAGAGATTAGTTTAATGTTTCAGTTCTTCAAACCAGTTTCTAGTTATGAGACATGGTAAGCCATAGTGAGTTGGACCCCAGCCCTCCTATGCCGGCCTCTCATAGTTTGTTCTGAAATGTTTGTGTAGTGTGAAGAGATAGCAAGAACTGTTGGGATTCTTTACTGTACAGGAGAATAATCACTCTTGATTTCCCCCTCACACCCCTGATTTATGCAGATACTTGACAAGGTATTTACTTATGTGCTGCTCAAAGTTTACCTTTTCTCAGTTCATCTGAGACCAGTTTTCCTCCAGGCCATGTACTATATTCCTGAATTCGGTGGCTGTTAATTTCATCTTCCATCTGTTAGGTCTTAGGCATTAATCTAAGCTTTGGCCATATACTTCAAATTTATGAGAAATTCCTCCTTTATTTATCTTCAGTAACTGAATTGCAGGCCTCTCACTGTCTCCTTAGTAGGCATAAGCTGCTAAGCTAGATTTCTTTACAAGTGCAAGCACTCAATTGTTTCACTGATTCTCTTCTCTCCTCTTACCTACTACTTTGCTTAAATGTGTGAAGTCTTACCAGATCTGAATTCTATGTTTTGTTAACTTGTGTTAGCTCTTCAGATTAAATCCCTGTGCTGCAGTGGTCATCAGGACAGGAGGCCCACCAGCTTGTTAGCCCATTTTGCAGTGAAGCTGCTGTAGCAGGTTGACTTGAAATTTTATAAAATGGGATGTTAGCAAAAGCCAAAATGGGTGTTGTAAACATGGAAAAAGCTTTTTGTGTACTGAAATGACATTTAAATGAGCTTACCCTGGTTTTCTAAGTAGCATGGTGCAGTACTTATTCTGAAGTTCCTTATTTTACATTCCCCTTTGAGCCAGATTCCTGATAATAAATCAAACTGTCATTCTTAATGGACTCAAGAGCAATAAAATAAGGACAAAATGTGACGTGTTGTAACAGTGTGAAACTGGAATCAGGTCTGTTACTGCAAGAGTCATAATGGCACATAGCTCATTCCTGCACACAGGCTGCATCATCTCAGGATAATGATCTCTGCCATGAGACAAAGTGTTTCTGAGAGAGACTGCCAAAAATGAAGAGTATGAGTAAGACAGTGGGGTGTTTTTCCCCTGCAGAAAAGTACTGTGTTCTGTAGCCCTAAATGTCAAATTAAACAGTAACTTTCAAGTATAAATAAATTTTGAAATAGGCAGTATCAACTGTGGAAAGCTGGAAACACTGTAATAACATACTGGAAAAAATGAGATTTTGAGATTTCTACTCCCTGTTGTGTTGGCTGTATAAAGGATTTGGAAGAGCAGGTGAACAGTGTGGTAATGAAGTACCAATTTATTCAGGGTAGTTAAAGGCCAGCTCTAAAGAATTGCACAATACTCTTACAGTCCTGCTTAACTAAGCCACAAAATTGTAAATGAAGTTTGATGTAGATAAATGTGAGTGAGCCCATGGGAGTGGAAAACATGAGAAAATTACAGTTCTACTGTGCTAAGTTTGGACCTGGCTCTTGTCCCTTTTATTTCCAGGATCATCTTCCCATGGGTCACTCTGGGAAGGCAGGAGCCTGATGCTCAGTAGGCCTAAGGAGTGCCCAGCAAGTGGAGTGGTAGGTGTCACTAGGGGAAAGACAAGGGCCAAGTCCCAAGACGTGGCTGTACAGTGTGTGCCTACAGCTCCTGTGTTTGGAGCAGCTCTGGATTACCCAACAGCCTAGTTGAACTAAAAGACCATTCTGAATGCTGGGGTAAACCATGAGGAAAATGGGATAATTCAAAACTGGGTGAATCTGGGAGAAATCCATTGATAGCAAGTGCACAAGTATACTTGGCTTAGAAAGTTCCTCAGCTCTAGGTTTTTCTAGTCTTCTGTTTTTAAAAGTAGGAATTAATCTTAACCTACCAAAAAGCTTGGCTGTATTATGATGATGATTCTTGTTTACAGAAACATAGTGAGGTATTAGATGTTTGTTTTGAAATGTTAGAACACAAAAACACACCTTCCTCAAAAAAGCCAAAACAAACCTCATCCAAACCCCAACTATTCTCATACCATGACAGCTATAAAGTCCTGCAGGCTGACATACAATATTACAAATATTTGTTCATAAGAACAAAAATATTCCAATTGGCAATCCTTATATTAAGGGGGAAGAAATCATTGAGAACTTTCTTGGTGGAGCCTGTGAGGGTGAATGTTGCCTTGCTGGGTGGCAAGCCTTGAAGGGCTGAGCTAATGCAGTCTACCAGATGTTTGGGTTATTTTCAATTCTAAAAATGAGTAAGCCTTTCTTTGGGCCTGAGCCTTCATGAAAAGGAATTAAGGGAAGGAAAGAAACATAAATACTAAAAAGGCAAAGGCAAGCAATACAGCCTCCTCTTTAAATGCTAACCTTGTCTGTGCATCATGGCTAAACTTATCTTTATAGAGCTCCTCAGTATTTGTTTGGAAATAGTGTGCTGTCTGTTACTGTTGCAGAAGTGGTTGTTTGTTGTTTCTGGATGTGGTTTTAGTTTGTCCTTTTCTATTATTAATTGTACCATCCTGTTATTCAGAGAAACATGCACATCCCTGTTCTGTCCTTGCCTCATAGATGCATTTATTCTGTGCTTGTGTTTTGCCATTATTCTGTGCTTGTGTTTTACCATTAGGGTTTTTCAAATGTGTGCTTCTGAACACTGGAAGGTGAAACCAAGACTCCCTTTCAAATACTGTATTTGAAATGTAATTTCTCAGGTAACCAGGTAGAGTTAAATGATGCGAATGGCAGACTTCACAGTGATGGAAAAATAAAACAGAATGCAATATGATTGCACGTTAATTTTGAATTCCAGAAGAGAGGGTTTTAGGTTGCTTCCATTAACATATGTATATCTGAGTATATATTTTGCTTTTTGACAGTCATTATTTTCCCTGTGGAAAGATTTTGCAATAAATACATCTTCAGTGTGCTTCTGACTTGTATTTTACTGGAAAATGTAAGAACTTTGTTCAGCTAAGTGAATTGTTAAATATTTTGTGCAATGCAGCTCTTCCACACCAGTTGAAAAATGATGCTTTATTCCTTGCTTATAGACCTAGTTCCTTGCATAGAGGAGCAGCCCTTCTGTGCTAAAATGCCTACCAGTTACATCTAACTCATTCTGAAGTTACTGTATTTGAGCATTGCTGGAGTTGTGATTTCACGAAGTTCATCTCATTACTGAGTCTGAAATTCCAAAGAGAAGAGCAAATTTGGACACAGTTCAATGTGCCTCCAAAAAATTTCAGGGTGAAGCTTTAGGTAAGAGGAACTGCTATGGGAACTAGATCAATTCTTAGCCAGATCTCTGCTAAAGCCCTTCATTTGTAGAGGAAGGCATAATATCTCTTATCTATGTTGTCTGAGTATAAAAAAAAAAAATCACAGTCCCTCATATGGAAAAGATGGATATGCAATATTTTCTTTCTATTGTCTGGGACATTGTGAACCTCAGAAAACCCATTCATCATCCCCTGCCTTGCATTTGCTGTGGGGAACAACATTTTCTTCTTAATTGCCGAATTAGCCCAAGCAATTTTTACTTTTTTTTTTTTTTCCTCTTGAAAACATAGCTTCATTCATAGCTTCTAGCCAGGAAGCATTCTGGGATTCCATTTGGAAGGTTTTAAGCTTGCTATGGATGGGGAATAGACAAATTAACTCCCTTGACATCTGCTAAAGTTGATGTACATACATGTGTCAAAATTATTTTGGTTGCCTGCAGAAGAGGGAAATACTATCATAAATTCAGTAGCATTTTGTTTGTCCTGTCATCCAGGGTTGCTAATTCAACTGATGGTTGCTGGTTAAGAGTTTGTGAATTTGGATTAATGGATTTCCTGTGTATCTGGCCTGACTATAAGTAGAGTAGATTCTGACAATGGTATCACCAACATACGAAGTATGAACATAGGACTAGAGTGATTTAGAAGTTGCTTTTTTTGTAAGACTGAGATTCTGATGAGTAGGTTTTTTCCCCCAAAGGAGTTAAATCAGAAGCAATTAAGTTTGATTGTAAAACTTTAAATGCAGAACTTATCCTTCTGAGTTTGCCATTACATATTCATTTTAATACTTAATTATCTTTAAATTATTAGGGCAGGAGCATGGGTTTTAAGCTCTTCAGATAATGAAAAAAGACTGTCTATCTGTGTACTGTGTTTCTTTAATGTATCCCACAGAACACAACCATTAAATAGGTTTGAGTTTGAACTCAGTGGCCTTAAAAGTGTGGTAACACTTTTAAGGCTTCATGCAGTTGAGTCTTTTTGTTTTCAGATGTTCACCACAGGCTTTCAGTAAAATTAGACCTGTACCAGATAATATCAGGGCAGGGGTCTTGAGATGATGCAGAGTTTGCCAAAGTACATGTCTAATGGTACCTCAGGTAGAAAACAGTAAGAAAGCAAGAGAAGAAATAAATATTACTAAAAATTAATGTGTTTATTTAACTTTTAATGTTTAATTAGGACATGCTATATTGAACTAGCATGAGGAAGTTTGAAAACCATAACATTATGTGCGTCTAGGGGAGCAGGGGGTAGATCTTTTAGACCCACATTCTTCCTTATGGATGATGTTGAAGTTTACTCAGCAATCTTTGAAGTTACTGTTAGTCTAACCTTGAAACCAGGAGAAATGTGGATGTTGTTCTGTGACAACATGATTGACAGTGATAAAACTTGAGAAACTGGAGTTAGAGCTTTCTGACTTGCCTGCATCTGGACAAGGCATGGATTCTTGGGTGCTTTGGGAAATTCCCAGCGGCAGTCTTAGACTTTCTTAATTCATGTTCAAAAAATTAAGCACAAAGGATTTTGTTTCTTGTGTGATAAATCCTACTTAGTACACATTAGTATCTTTATGTTCTTAATGCTAAGATAATATTAATCTTAGAACAGCCTTTGTGTCATGCAAATATAATATATAATACATTTGTACTTGCTTTTCACTTACATGTACGATTTTCTACTCTTTATCAAGTTGCAGAGCAATTTGAGATTGCTTGATTCTGCAGAAAATGATTCAGTTGAAGTGCACTTAATTTAATCTCCTCTGTTTCACTGAGTATTTGATAAAAGATAATTGAAAATGCTTCAACATCTGCTCAGAATTTTGTAGTTAAGTCAGGCTTTGGCTTGCTCTTTTTTTCCTGCACCCTCTTAAAGGTCAGTGGATCTTATATGTAATGTGAATTATGCAGGAAAGTGAGCCATTTATGGACTCAATTCAGAACTGATGATGCACTCAGATAAATGTGTATCTAAAATGTATTTGTTGCATTAATCTCTATCTTACAGTGGGGACACTGAATTGGTAATACAAGGAAGGTATTGCTGGCTGCCAGGTGGTTAATAATTGATCCAATATTTGATTAATTCCTGATTTTCCTAACAAGTGTCTTTTAATTAATTTGTAGAAGTAACTCAGGTTGGGAGGAACACATGAAAGGTTGGGATTGGTTTTGCTGCAAATTCAATAGACAGTAGTTTGCTGGGAGGCAAACTGGTGCTGGTTCTGCATTAACAGTTATCATCCCAGTCATTACCATCCTCTTGGCACTAAAAGTGTGAAAAAGATAACTCTTGTATTACTTGCATGTCCACAATTTTTTTTTCTTTTTCCTCTGGGCTTTTTTAGCGACTCTAATTCAGTGTAGGTTGTTCTGTGTTTTTTTTTTCCCCAGAAGACAGCTCTAGAAATATTAACCTGCCTTCAACAGAGCAAATTTCTTCCCTTTTGTTCACTGCTTTTTTGTTAGGAAGTATTCTCACTTTGTCTAATAAAATGATGATAATTTTATTAAAGGCTGTTCTTTAAAGCTATTCAGGAAAACAAAATATATTTGAAAAAAGGGAAGATTAGATATGGTTTGATCAGAGCATTCAAAGATTAACGAAGTTTGAAGGAGCTAGATAGGGGAAAGAAACAACTTTTTAGCAAATAATGAGTGTAATTAAATCTATCATTTTGTAGTTTAAATGAAATCTCTCTTTTTTTTTTTTGGCAGTTTAGGTGAAACATATTCTTCCCCCACATAGGGAAAACCCCCCCAAAACAACAACAGCAAAACCATCCCACCAACTTTCTTTTCAGAGAATCCAACAGATTAAGTGGCCACCAGTGGGTGATAAATGGAATGCATGGGACTAGTTACACTTGGAGTGCTAGCTGGGTTTTGGAGAGTAATGGCTGCACACACCTCCACACACACATACACCCAGGTCAGAGCACTTTATTGCGTTGTAATAAAAAGATGTGAATCAGACTTCATTGTTCAGAAGATACACAGTGACACATTTTCAATACCAAATTAGATGAAAATCACTCAGGCCTTTGCAGCTCCCATTTTCTGTGTTAGGTAACAGGAATCAGTCCTGTTAAGTAAGTTTGATGCAATACAGTATAAGTATTGTGAAAAATAAAACTTTATTTTGTAGTATTTTTGATGCTTTAGTATATGGGGGAGGGAGAAAGCAGACTAAGCGAGGGAGATTTTGCAGTCTTTTTAGATGAATATTACTAGAAAAGTGTGAAGTAAATGTCAAAAGATAGGCTTTGCTCTGTAGTAGAATTGGAACCTGATTAATGGACTGGGGACATTTTGGTCTCAAATAGTTTTTTTGCTGTTCTCACATCTACTGCATAGTTTACAAGGAGCTGGTTTTAACAAGCATAGAAAAATAGTTTTCTGTATTTGGTTATAACAGGCTTTAGGGAAAAAAACCCTATTTTTCAGTGCAGAGGTGATTATTGATCTCTGTTGACTAATTATAAATTTATTTATCCTTAAGCTATTTTCTTTTTATACTGAAATACTTTATCTTTTTTGTTATGTTTGTACAATAGATTGATAATGCAACTCTTCAGCTGCATTTACAAGGCAATATTGTAGGCCATTCTGGAAAGCTGCAGTTAAGCCAGGAAAAGCAGACTTTTTTGCACAAATATTACAAAACCTATTTAAAAGTGTGGAAGCAAGTTTAAGTATTGTTTCAGATCTCCAGTGGTATTCCTGAGGAATAGTTAGCAGAATGGGAGGGCTGGGAACTGCTACCGTCTCATTAATTTGTTCTGTGCTGGAAAACTTACTCAAACACTAGATTATTGAGTTGGAAACAAAAGCATTCTGTCGTTTTTTGATTGTGTTTTGAAGACCTTCATAGTAGGGCAAATGTTTTATACCTGATAAAGAATTAGCCCTTAGGATAGGGAGGAGACAGGCATCTGTCCCTCAGTGGGCCCTTACCTGCAATGTCTGCCTGGGTTTAATTTGTTTGTAAGCGCTCTTTTTATGGAATAGGGAGGGCTTTTGGAAGACCCATCTTCTCCCTCAAGTTCTCTGGTGATAAAAGACAGTTTTCAGTATTTCAAGCTTGGAGCTGTCCTCTGGCTGCCCATAAAACATGGGAGACTCCTGTGCTCTCCTCTCAGAGCAATACTGCTTTGGGAGATAATGGCTTTGCTGGAGATAACTGTCAACAGAGGCAAGGCTGCTGTAGTGGTTTGGGTCCAGGTGAATGTAGCCTGTGCTGAGGAGTTTCTTCTGGTAAACACTTCAGGTATAATGCATTATATAGGAAGGTTCTGAGGATGCAAATTGCCTGGGGTGCTCGCAGTCCCGAGATGCATTTCTTTTTAACTATTCCCTCAAAAATGTCTCAGGTGGAATAGATGTTTCTGGTGGTTGTGTGCTTTTGGGGGTTTGTGCTTGTATTTGTATTGATCAAGAGTTAGTATAGTTTAGAAGCCTTGCAGCCATTCAGTTATTTTGCTAAAATCCTTGAAATTTTTGGCAGCATGTGAATTAGTGCCTTTTGAATTCAGATGGAATTTTGTGTGAAGTTCAGAGGCTTTTAAGATACATACCCAAACTTCTACAGAACTAGTTCAGTTTCTTAGGGCAGCACTATCAGAGGTGACCAATTGTTCACATCATTGCAGTGTAATGTTACCTATCAGCAAACCTGGAAAAGCATTTTTCACTTCTTCAGCTGTGTGCGATGTGGATTGTTTTTGTGTGAAAGGGAAATACAAGGCAGTGTATCCTTTAGTACTACTTTCTAGCTCTATATAGCTTTAATAGATAAAGTCTGTAATCTATAGAGTTTTCACTTGTGTGCATGTAAACACAGGCCAGTGAGTATTTAAGTTCATATCAATTTCTGTAGTCGTAATTTACTCCTTTATTATTAAACATGTAAGAGTGTATAACAAGGCCATCAGCAGTCTGTCCTGATACCACCATGGTTTGTAATATTTCCTTGATAGATTTTCTTTTAAATGCAAAACATATCAGAGAGTTTTGTTTAGAATAATTGTGTGTAGCTAAGTGTTATAAATACTTCATGTCTGTCCTGTCTCTCTCCTCCATACAAGTACTAATGCTTTTGCTGCAAATGGTGCAAGGTAACAAGTTAGAAATCACTTCAGGAAGTGTAATCACTGTAATTTTTGCAATTATTTTTAATGGTGTGGAGCAGAATGTATTTGAAAAAACTCCACAGACCCACAAAACCTCTTGATATAGGAAATGTGTAAGGCATATTGCTCAGTTTGGAATTCCTCTGCAGATTGTAAAGGCTCTTCCTTTAGTTATGCTGGTCCCCAGAGTAACTGTTGCCTTGGTCACAACAGATGATACAAAGAGAAGTGGTACTGGCTGTGCAAATCTCCGTGTACATTTCAGCTCACTAAGGCACAGATTTTGACTCTGCCTTCCACAAGTTGAGCTTACAACCCAGTGAGGCCCTGCCAGGGGTTTTCAATGTGTGCCGCATTAGAAATTTGCCTTTAAAACAAAATGCAAGAGGAGACAGTTCTGAACCCCTAATTATTCCTAAATTTTGAATGCCTTGGGAATTATCCATTTTTATGTTAGCATTGTTACTGTGTTTGATTTTGGAGGCCAGCGGTACCAGAGGTCTTGGAGATGGTTTTATGTAGAAGTCTGTGAGAAGTAATTTTACTGATCATTGTTTTCTTAGGCTTTATTGAAACTGTTGCATAAAACTGCAGAAGAGTTGAGCAAACAGGAGAAAGTCTTGTGTGTGTGGTTACAGAACTGTTTTGGGTAGTGTTGTGCGCCCGAAATATTTTTTGTTTCCCACTGCTTGTTCAGGCTATAAAGTCTTCTTTTCCCTGAGCATCTCTGACCTTCCTGCAGCCTCTCTTGTAACAATGAGAGATCTGCATGAAGCAAAATCAGAGAATTCCCTGCCCTTGTACTCCATCATTTGGTTCATGAAATGTGCCTTTTATCTGCAGGTCTTTATTAGATGCTTAGTGCAAGCCCATTGCTCAGCATGAGAAGTACCATGCTCTTGGAAAGAGGCTGCTTTGATTTGCAAGTAGCAGGAGCTAGGCCTTTGAATCTATTTGAAGGAAACAAGCCCATGTTCCACTTAAGTCAGAACTGTTTTCTTTGGGTCAGGATGATGCACTGAAATGAAGTAATGCATCTCACAAAACAGAAAAGCGCAGCACTCTTGAGTGAGAAAAGTCAAGTGGCACATCACGGATTGTAGATGCCAGATGGCTTTTTGGTGCTGGGTTGTGATTATGGCATGTTTCTCCAGGTCCTGCTTTCCTTCATGATAATACTATATAATAACGAAGCAGGTCAGCTATGTTAGTTGGGTCAGTAGTGTTGATATAGTGATATATGACACAGTCATATATAAAGTCATGTTGCTTGCTAAGGTAATTTAATAAAAAATTCTGATGGATCTTACAGGTAAGATCATCTCTTGATAATCCAATGAGTTAATGGACTTGAGAGATTAAGAACCAGTGACATGTGTAGGCAGTGTCTTGTCAGTTGCAATCCATTAATGAATGGACCTCTCTATATATTTCCATGATAAATACCATCTGACACTTCTTCTCTGGCTCACGGTTCTTACTTTCATGTATATGCAGAAATCTGAGAAACTTGAGTTATTTTCTAGAGCACTTGAATCCTTTCTGCTTTTGCTTTTTGTGGTTCCTTATGTGAAAAATGTATTAATTTTATTTGTCCAAATATTCATTATTAATACTAATCTCTATTGATATTGATACTGCCATATTGCAGCAAAAACCTGCACAGTTGTCCTCTGTTCTTCTACCCCCATAATCTTGTAGCCATACTTTCATCTCAGGCTAGAAAAAACTTGAGTTCAAAGAGGAGTAAAGGTTCTTACCTACGGGAAGGGGCACTAATACTCCATTACTTCTACCTGGAGGAAAGAGGAGTGTCCACAGCTTGCCTCAAAAAGTTAACTGCTCAGTGTAAAAAAAGGATTCAGATTCTTTAGGACCAGAGAAGAAATATTCATGCAGTAGGGGAATGCTGGCATCAAAATTCCTGACCTTGCAACAGATGAGGCCGTTTTTCCTGGTTCTAGGGACCAGTGAATGTCAAACGTGGAAGTGGCCTTTGTAGCCAAAGACATGAGTTTAGTTTCCCTGATGTCTGCACAGCTGCCTATACTTCAGCATCACATTTCCTTTCTTGGTCTCTGATCCATGGCTTTTGAGTCATCTGTGGAAAAATATTTTGGTCTTGGTCAAGGTAGGGGAAGATGTTATTTTGAGCTAAGGTCTCTCAGCCAGCAATTCACTGGATAAGTGGCTGATTGAAATCTCTTTTGATCTTAGTTTGAAATAATAGTGACCTGTTCTGCATTAAAGGATTTGAGACTCAAGATGTGACTGGTACCACCTCACCATTAGCAAATGAGAGAGTCCCATTTTCCTGGCATCTCTCTGGTAGCTGCTGCTTTTATGACTTTTTTGGGGGAGGAAGTGTGCTGGGAGTCCTGTTGTGCTGTGCTGCTCTTCATAGAGGCTTTACACAGTCATCATGACCAACACATGATGGTGCATGACAGAGTTGAGCACCCCAGTGCTGAGCTCTTTCTGGGTGTTCTGTATGTTTAGCTACTGGCAAAAAAATTAATTACTTTTACACAACAGATCTGGGAATAAAGCACAGGTGTCTGGTTCTATCACTGCTTCATTAAGCTGGTTTTTTTTAAACTCCAATGTTCTGCTTAAGAACAGGATGTTTCAGAGAGTATGAGTAAATTGGTAAATTTAGACAGATTTATTTTTATCTAACATTTATAAGCAGCAATTGAGATTTGAGGGAAGACATGTTTTACAAAAGATATAAAAGCATCTACAATAAATAAAAGGAGAATTTGGGTTAAATATCCTTTTAAATCCAGGAGTAGAAGTTTTTACTGAGAGCTTTGAAACTATTGCTGCCACGTGTACCGATGCAAAAATAAAGAAAACCAGTTTTTTAAAAAAGTGCCTATCAAACTACATAATATTCCAATCAACAAAAATTTGCCTTTTTCTTACAAATTCTGCCTGTGTTACTTTTAAAATAAACACAACTTTTTAGAGAAGTCCAGGTTAGTTGATGGAAATAAATGTGCTTTGATGATGAGTCCAAGGCAGAAGTTCCATGCGGATGTCCTGTGATACAAGTGCTGGTAGAGGCAAGCCATGAGAACCAAACAAAAATACCGGGGCTGATTCACAGCCACGTTGCTTGAGATTAATGTCTGTCACTGGGTTTGGTTTGGTAAGTTTTATTTAGACACTGTGATCAGGCTGAACCCAGTTTCAAAGCTCAGTGTGATCTGTTAATGCTGGATTAGAAAGGATATTTGTTTAATGGCATTACAGCATAGCACAGTGGTGAATGTGGTCCATAATCTTTAGAATTGATCTATGTGAACTCTAATAACATCACAGGAAAATTAGTCCTTTGAGCTTGTTGGAAGAAGAGCAAGTTGTATATGAAACTATTTATAACAGTCTCATGGAAGAGTTTGAATTATTTTCATCAGGAGAGAAAGGCACCATTGCTTACAGGGCCTGTGGAGGCTGACTTTGCCTTCTGCTTATGCCCCTTCTGTAAACGAAGGGTTGAGTTCCCCTATTAAATACTCTAGTTTGAACTGGGATATTAGTACGGACTGTTAAGCACTATCTCTGATATCAGGCAAGAAGAAACAAATTGTAGTAAGCATTTGCTGAGTTCAAGGAGAAGCCAGCCATTTCAGCTCTTTGGGCATAGTGAAGACGGAGGTGGGGATTTTGTTTGTTTGTTTAAAATATGACTCTGTGTAACGTGAAGTGTATATCCTTAAATCCTAATGCAGACAAAGCCAGAGCATGCTGTGAGGACTAGTTGGTAGCTAGACATTAAACTGCACAGGGAAAAAAAAAAAAATATTACTAGTAGCTCTTTATGTTCCTGTTTTTCCAGGTATATGACCTGACCCTTAAATAAGAAGGGGCTGTTACTGGATCAGTAATACATGTAGCCTAGTACAAATTAGTTTTATTATATAATTAGGTGCAGGTTTTTTTAATGTGTGTGTGTTTCCTGTCTATTGATTGTGGCTGAACAAGCAGAATTCAGTTCCAGTGGAATTCTGGAATTATGCTTTTTCACACTAGTATGTGCAGAGCTTGGCCAGTTCCTTGTACACCTTAAACCAGTGTGAGTAACTATAGATTCACTCATCCAGAAGTGTGCTGATTTAAAACTTCTGTTAAAGGCTTGAATGCTACTAAACAAGCAAAGCTGTTTGGGATTAAAAAAAAAAAACCTCCCAAAATTCAAACAAAAACTGAAGCAAACAAAACACCCACAGATCAACTGCTATTTCTAACTTCTTCTTAAGGTCAATTTGGCTCCAGCTACACTTGGTCCTTACACATACTTATATTTCTAAAGCTTATTCCTTGTCTGACTGATTTATGAGGTGCTGGTGTATGTCTGCTACTTACTGCATGCCTCATAATCAGCAAAATAATAAACCAGGTTAACATTTAAAGGTCAGCACATCTTTTTGATTTAGTTCATAGGGCATAGTTCAGATATTAACATTTTAAATGTTTTTCACATTCTGATATTTATTGACTTAGGTAAGGTGTTTGAGTTTTTTATTTGTTTTTTTGTTTGTCCCCAAAACTTCGCTTTTTAAAAAAGCTTCAAATAAAATAAAACTTACATGATTCAAAGATGCTACTTGCAAGTCCTTTGGTCAGCATGGCAGTAATGTACCTTGGTCTGTTAGCATCCCTACCCCCTTGTCTTTGTCTTTTGTCCTTAGGCTGCATGTTCTTCGGGAAAGTTATCAATTGCTAGGTGCCAAATAGCCTTAAATTTGAAATGTGAGATGTATTTTTTAAATGATTGCTTAGTAATGCTGGTAGGAATTTTTGTTTCCTCTGCCCAGTGAACTTTCCTGTAGCATCCAGAGATGTGCTGGTGTTTCTTGTTCCAGGAATCAACCTCTGCAGGCTGACATTTAAGCAGAGCAGTTTCTGTAATGTGGCATTTAAGGAGTGTTAGGAAACAGACTATCTCCAAATAAAGGCTGCTTTACTTGCACTTACTCATAGACTATGACTCTATGACTTGTTTTAACTAATTTGTCTGACAAGTGCCAGACTGTGTACAGTGGTCAATTTTTGGAAGCTAAATCTTGGTTGTATTTAAACCTTGCCCTGATAAAACAGCTTTGGAAAGGAAATGGTGTTTTCTTCCTGCCCTTTCGCATGTCACTAGAAATTTTGAGTTAGTCCTCAAAGCCAAGCTGATTTCTGACCAAATTTGGTAAAGGTACTTCATTATGCTCAGATGGTTGGAAAGGGAATTCTGTTTTGTAGGTGAGGGATTATTTGCAGTCCCTCTTTTAGCCACTTTTGCCATATAAGAGACTGAAATTTGGTAATGTCAACTGACTGAAATTGAACCAAAAAATTGGAAGAAAATGGTGCCATAAATTTGAATTGATACCTGAAGTTTTTCTAGGTCCTAGAATTGATTGTTTGGGGTTTTTTTCCCTGTAGATTGAAATAATTTCGCGTGCAATCACTTCCTAATTGCATCTAATTAGGAACAGTAGTGTAGCTTTACCATAGAAAAGAAATTATCCATCACTCAAGTGTTTTGGGGGATGGAGGACTGTGCCTGATTCCTTATCTAAGTCTTGGAAGACATTTGGTATTTTCCATTGTTACTGGGCTCTTTTTTCCCTGACTATTTTCTCCAAATGAATTGTTCTCATAAAGGAATTTAAACTCTGGGTAATTATTTTTCTCTGTTCCAAAAGCTAATAAAAACAAATCTCAACAGTATTCAGTTCAAGGCCTATGGAAAAACTTGGGTGTAACAAAGTAGAAAAACAAACTTTTCTGATGAGGCCAGGAAGCCACGATCACATTTTCCAGTTTTTACTGTATGTGTTGGTCCTAACTGGAAATGTTTCCTATTGAACTGAATTTTTCCTCTCCACTTTATATTGTAGTTGATTTTTTTATCCATGAACTGTGGACAAGACCGGATTGTAAATGTCAAAGATCCTTGCATATGATCTCAAACACAAAGAAAGAATACTCTTTTGCAATATTTTATAGAGATGTGTGTTGCTTTGTGCTCTTTAAGACTGGTAGGATTTGTTTGTTTATTACAGTAGTTGGCCAAAAGATACTCTGGGAACGCTGCCAGTGTATAACCACATACACTACAATTTGATATTTCATACAGACCCATTTCTTTGAATTAGGAGGCTTTTCCTTCTTGCCTTTCCAGCTTGTACCTCCTCCCAGGTTCTCAGGGTTCCTATACGTGCTGATGTGTCTGTTGCCTGTAAATATTCTGGAAAAGTTCTGATCTATTATTTTCTCTGACTTTTTCTGAAAAATTGAAAATTATTTTTATTGATAATTGCTTGATAATGATTAAAAATTAGAGATAGGTTTTGCTTGTTAGAGATGTATACATTTATCTATGTTGCTGATATCAATGCTACAATTTATTACTAAAGTGTTCAGAATGGTTGAGATGGGTCCATGTCAATCAACTCACCAGTCAAGGGTCAAACCACCAAGGCAATCATGTGTGTTTATCCAGGCCTTGGTGGTTTTTATAACTATTCTTCATTTGAGCTCAGAGTAAGAATAATAGGCCACTGCTCTAACCTTTTGGAAGAACCTCTTTGTGTAAATTCTTCTTTAGGGTTTTAAAGCTTCCTGAGATTAATATAAAGAAAATCAAATCCTAAAGTAGTGGGTATTGTTTTTAATGGATTTTTTTAAAAGTGACTGAAGGTGACATAGCTACTTATGGTGGTTCTTTCCAAGTATAATTTGACCTGAGTTTTGAGGAGATTGGTTATGCTCTTTCATAGAGTTAATAAAAAAGCTTTGCTATATACTTTTCTTATTATTAGGTACTGTGTATTCTGGAGGAAGCCAGTAATGCCATGAAAAGGCCATAGCAATTCCTGAAATGGTGGGAAGCCTTTCATATTAGCATTTCATCCTGTAAGAAGAGGCACCTGGCATCCACCCAGGGGAAACCCTTCAGCTAGAAATGACAGCATTTCATCCCCCTTCTGTTGTCCCAAGTTAAAGGTGACTTTTATTGACCTTCCTTTCTGCCATGCCACTCATGTGTTTGCAAAAAGATCCCTGTATGTTCATTGAAATGGCAGCAGCAGTTGAGAGGAGATCATCCTGTCAAAAACTTACCGGTATGGTTGAGATGTGCTGACACAGCTCGTGGCATAGTGTGTAAATCAGTCCCAGCTTCACAGAGGCAGTGCCCTCCTGTGAAGTAACAAGGTGCACAGGGGTGAGACTTCATCCTCCCCTTTTAAGTTGGAGGCTCACATCCTGTAAAGATATCTTGCTTTCTGAGGTATCATGCTGCACGAGGACTGCTTGTACTGTGCTGGAATGGGTTGTCTTAGAGTGGGACATTTCACTGGTGAAGTCTACTGATGAGAACACCATAGCCTTAGGGGCTGGAAACAACATGGCAATATGTTGGGATCATACATGGTCGACACAGCCCTTCCTTTTACAAACACTGTCCTATCACAGCTTTTGTCCAAAGTTAGGCACGCTTCTCTGAGGCAATTCTGTCTTTGCTGTTATGTTCCCCAGTTATGACTGAAATGTCAGAATACATTAAAAATAGTCATCGGAACTGTCATATTTGATAAAGTGTCTTTTGTTACTGTATAAAATTTTTATAGTTTCAGCTTTTGTTCATCAAAAAGTAATGCTATCATGGCTCATCTCAATCTTGTGAAAAGCAGTTTCCTTGCCAACCTGTAGTACCTTCTGTTTTTTCTAGGCCACAGGTGTTATTGCCTCATGTCAAATGGCCTGTTTTCTGTGTTGTCAGCTGAGAGATCTGTGAAAGGAACTCCTATCTCTTTTCTCTGTAAATTTGGTATATGTGGGCTTTGTTGAGGTATGACTTTTCTCGTCTGCTCCCATTTCGGTTCACATACAGGTGCTGTTACTCAAAGGTGTCTTCATGCAGCATTCTTTCTGATGGACTCTTTCTTTCTTTCTTTATGCAGTATTGATTGGCTTTCCCTATGAAAACCTCAGCTTTCTATGAAGCGAAGTGCCTTGCTCATGACTGATGTTAATTTAGCTACGTCTTTTAGCAAATATGGTTGTGAGCTCTTCTGATTACACTGCAAGAACTTGTTGGCAATGAAGAAAAATTCATGCTAAATTTCTGTAGAAATCCTCATAGCCGCTTCTTATTTTATACTGTAGATTTATTTTCCAGATTCTAATTTCCAACACTTTCACCATCTGGTGAGCAGATTTAGTAAAAACAGTCCTCAAATACGTCATGTCTTAAAATAGCAGGTGAAAGCTTGATCTTTTAGAGAGAGAGTGCCAATTCCAGTGCCTACTCTAATGACAGTAGCTAATGTAAAATGAAACCTCATAGTTTTTGTTAGAAAACATCAGAACATGTGTTCCACTTCTAGCTCCACTGAGATGATTTTGGTTTGAGTCTTTTGCTGTCATATAAATAGTTGGATTTTTTTTTTAATCAGGTGTAGAAATTTTCCTGCCAAGTACACAAAAAGCAAATAAGAACTTGTGCATGGTATGAATGCTATAGTACAAAATTTTATATTGAAAAGAAATCTTCTGAATAGCTCAACTTTTTGTATGGTTCTCCTAAAAAATACCTGCTAAGTAAGTAATGTGTAGGTTAAACAAGGGAGCACAGTGATTCAATGTGTTAGAATGGTTGAATCTGTCTCCAGAGAACTTGTGTATAGAGATGAAAGCATTATCCACGTGGTGCCTGAGGAAATCTGTTGAGGGGGGATGTTTGTCACATGAGAATTCCATGTCTTGCATGGCTGAGCATCTTTGGGAGTTCCCTTTCCTTTTTCCACTGCTTTGGTGAGCCCTGCACTGCCTGGGGGTTTCACCCTGTTCCCCTTTAGCAACTGTGGATGGAGGTGACTCATCTTCTTGTTTCAGTCTGTCACCTGAATTAAGTAGAGTTCTTGAAAAAAAAAATTAATCATTCCTTCCCCTTAGGTTCATAGAAACCAAGTAAACCAGAAGTTCATAGGCAACTGTACAGGAATTGGGTAATGTTAAACTCATGTATTTAGGGTGAAAAGTTGATCTTTGGCTGCTTCTTTGTGTTGCCGCATAGGTTTTGTCAGACCCAATATGGTGCAGAAATGCAGAACTCCAATTAAATAGTAAAAACTCCAGTATGGGTGTTATTGGCCAGCAGGAATGCTCAAGATTATGCTATATGTTCAAATACTTTATAAAATGGGTGTAGATTTTCAAAGACAGACTGCAAAAACTACCTGTTAGTTAGCTATTAAAAATGTTAAAATATTAAAAATGTTTAAAAATTTTAAAAATACAGTTTTTTCAGAGATTATTTTTATCATAGTTTTAAGAAACTTTTATGCATACTGAGTCTGAAGGTTATGAAGAAGTAGCTCTAAAAAACCCAAAGGTGCAGAGTGACCTTTTAATTTTTTTTTGTACCTGTGGCATAAGTGACAATGTGTTTAATAATTTGTGCTCTAGGTATGGCTGTAGTGCAACTGTTTCTCAGAATGGAGAATTGCAAATCGCTGTCAGACAAATGCAGTGCATTGGGTTATTGAGATGTTGGCAGCTGTGTGTTAGCAGATGTTACTGGTGTGTTTTCCTTACAAGTAAAAAAGCAAACATGTCATAAAAGTATGGTGTGCTTTAGTTATGTACAGCCATACAGCATAAGTTACATAAAATAGGACAAGCATTACAGGGGGAGATAATTTTGGAACTTGAATATTGATGAAAGAGAGTTTTTCTTATGGGCAGCCTCCTCTGAGAGTATTAATTTAGTGTACAGCTTCATTTTAAAATGAATAATATATAAACAAAATAATGCTTGCTTTGCCACATGCTTGTATTTTATTTATGCGTGCACACATGGTCCACTCTAATTAAGCAGAGCTCTTTATGGTTTATTTATTTGTTCCACAGTGGCTGCTTAATATTTGAGAGAAACAGCAATGATGTCTGACCTTTGCAGGGGCTGTGTTAGTGATGAAATGGGTTTTGCAGGAGCCTGCAAGAACAGTAAAAGAACAGGTTGATCTTTTCCTCCATTTGCTGGAACATGCTCAAGAGACCTGAAAGCACAAGTAGACAAAATCCCCACTAGTAAGTTGTTAAAGAGAATTTCCTTGTGTTTTCAGATCTCAGGAGAATGTTACTGACAGGCTGAGATCAAGGGTTTTAAACTTGGTTTTCTTTGCATTTGGTTGTGGTCCATGTTTTATGACCAAACCACCAGAGTAATATTCCACTTGGTGAATAGTTTGTTCTTTATGCCAATATAAAGAAAGTAATGTAAATGAGGTAGACACCAGTCCAGGTTTTAAGTTTTACAGAGTATGATTAGGCATGGATGAGTCTTGTGTGGTAGTATTGTAGTGAGATTTGTCACTAAAGTTCTAAAAATATCTTTTATATGTAGATGCACATTTTGTTGCCTCTCCCATTTTTATGGCCTTTGCTTAATGCAGATTCCTGCCTGTTTTTACAAAAACATTCCCTGGGCCTGTGCCATGGCGGGGAGCTCAATGCTGGCAGATCAGTCCTCCATTCCTTCCTCTTCCTGCCTTTCCCTGGTGGCCTTCTCTCCCACTTTTGTGCTCTTCCTTGTTGTGTATTCTGTGTGCACAGTTGGTGTCTGATGAGATCCTAGGGTTTATTTCTGATAAGAGTCAAGTTTATTGCATTTGTTGTTATTTACTTATATATGCTAATGCAACAGGTTTAAAAAGCAGAAAAGAAAAAAAAGGAATGGAACAACAGATGGATACCTGTGTATTCAGATGGTAATATTGCTCTCAGTAAATCAATGGAAGTTAAATGTTTGTTGTATTTATAAAAGGATTTTGGTTGATACAGGCATTTGTGGATGTTATTAGTAAAAATGATGTTTAACTGACTTCTGTATGAATGTGACCATTTCTTACATTGTTCTTCTGTGGAAGCTCTGTGTATGTGTACATTCAAAGTTAATATTCTCATAATGGAAGATGCAATTTGTGGTCTATTCAGTAACTCATGTTTTTGCTAATTAATCATGAATTATCTGCTATTGGAACAGTATCTTTTTTTCTTTAATTAGGTATGGGTACATCTTTGTTAGAACTCTGCCTGCAGAACTCTTGCAGTGCTGCAGCATATGTCATTTTTTTTTTTATATTGGTAGGTTTTATGTCCTACCTTTGTTTGCTATTGGCATTGCATCTATGTTTTGCTCTGTCTCTATAAATGTAAAAATCTCCTTTCAGCATACAAGCATATATGGCAGTTACCTCAAAGTAACTTGCATAGGTTACTTTGCACTACATAGGTTTGTGCATTATCATGCCTTTGAGGAGGAACAGTGGCTGTTGTTTTGCTAAGGAATAACGCAGGCTAATGGTATGTGCTTCTTCCAGCCAATGTGATTGCAGATATGTACCAACTTTTCCCTTTCCTCCTTTCTCCTTGCTGGAAATGCAGGATCATTAGGACTAGGTAGCCTTCCAGGGTTTTGTTTTTGTAAAGAGGATGGGGTCTTGGAGAACTGCTGAGCTGTCACTCATCTTCTTTTTTTTCTGTGTTGTGTAATAAATCGTTTATGTCATAAATTTTCACTTTTTCCCCCTTTCACCCTGTGTTTAAGTCTGACAGCAGTCAGGCTTCACTGTATTTGAGATACTCATATTCATAAGTCCCCACCCGATTATTTCAGTGAATGGACTGCTGAAGCAGCAAAAAGGAAAGAAAGCAAGATTGAGTTGAGGGGAAAGGCATTTTCTGAAACTGTTTGTGTCAAAAATATCAGTGGAAAATAACTGTGTAAAGTGAATTTTTTTTATTTTCTGCTCTCTTATTTCTGGTAGTGTAAGAGAAGAGTCTTTGGTTTGAACTTTAAATAATGAGTGAGAGTTATGGGTTTTTTAAGTCTCCTGATGGTGAAATTAGAAAAAAACTGAAGCTAATGGATTTATTGATCTGCCGTGTTAGGGTCTCCTGTCTTGTGATGGGGCGAAGCTGCCAGGGAGACATTCCACAGCAGACAAGACCCTTTGGCAGGGACAGGGTTGCACTGCAGATGTGACCAGCTGAAACCAGCCCTGTATCCACCTCCTGTGCCTGCTTGGAGCTCCAGAACATCCTGACCCTCTTGCATCTGTAGCAGGGATCAGGATAATTACCCTGTGGCTGTTGAGGCGGGTGCTGCCTAATGCCCCTTGGACTGAACTGCGTGGGAAAGAGGGTTAAGCTGGGATAATGTTCCAGCCTCATCCCGGCAACTGACAGCATCACCTCTGAGCCTTCTTGCTCCAGCTGGCCCCAGGAGAGCAGGAACGTACAAGTTTATGCCTCTGACCTTATGTGAGGACAATATACAGGTTGCTGCCACGTTGCCAGGACAAGTTTCATATTTATCCATTTATTTTCAACTTCAGTCTGATACATCTTCTGCTCTGTCTGTGCTGGAATGGTCTATTCAGCACTGGTGGGTTTCAGATGTATTTTGTGCAGCAAACTATTACTTATACAGAGAAAACATCTTGCGTCGCTTTACCCAAAGTCATTAGAGAGCTCTGTCTTGGTTTTAGAATTTGGAGTGTATCTATGCATGTCCACGTACTGATATTAAATATTGCACTTGCTTGTGCATTTTATGCTGTTAATGGAAGAGATGTCAATGTTCTGTATTTCTACCAGAGCAGTTTAAATTGTTCCCTCCTTTCCCTGGTGTTTCCATGCCTTTTGGGGGATTTACTTGAATGTATCTACCTGTAATTATGGCCTAAATACTCCTCTCAATTTTTTATAAGCGTGAATTACTTCTTGTGTGTGTGAATAATATATCTTGCAGAATATATGTACTTTAATGGCATCTTTGGGAATCTATGTACAATTTAAACAACAAATTGTAAGAGGCAGTAGAAAATCTGTAACAATATTCTGCAGCAGAGATGTGTTTTGAAATGTGTCAGAAATAGAAGCTTTTCTGTAAAGAGTGACCATATATTTTTTGTTTTTTTTATCTAGCTGTCCCATTTCCTCCAAGTCACCGTCTCACAGCTAAGGAAGTGTTTGATAATGATGGAAAACCGCGTGTGGATATCTTAAAGGCGCACCTTATGAAAGAAGGGAGACTGGAAGAGAGTGTCGCTTTGAGAATAATAACAGAGGGAGCTTCGATTCTCCGCCAGGAAAAGAATTTGCTGGACATAGACGCACCTGTCACAGGTTAGTGTGAAGTTATGGTGAGAGAAGGAATGGCTGGTGGCTGGGACATGTTTGGTAATGCATTAGTGTATGTGGCTTCCTAAGGCACTGAAAGGCAGCTTGAAAATCAGTGCTTCTCTCCAATACTTGATTCACTCTTTTTCTGCTCCCGCTGGATAATGGAGGCCATCAAGCAGCTTGTAATTTAAAGGAAAGGATTATATCTGCTGAGACCTTTCTGTTTCTAAGGCAGAGAACATTTTTTAGTCTTCAGGAGGAAATCAGAACTACTTTCTGAAACCTGAAAAGTTACCTGGCCTTTTGCACCAGGTATTAATTCTGTAATTTTATAGATGTTATTTATCATAGTAGGACTGTTCAAACATACAGACAGTACTGGGCTCTGGATGTTATGAAGTTCAACAAGGCCCAAGTATAAGAACCTGTACATGGCTTGGGGCAATCCCAAGCACAGATAAAGGCTAGGCAGAAAATGGACTCAGAGCAGAGGTGATGAGAAGGACTTGGGAATGTTGGTGGATGAGAAGCTCAACATGTCTTGGCAATGTGCACTTGCAGCCCAGAAAGCCAGCTGTGTCCAAGGCTGCATCAAAAGCAGCATGGGCAGCAGAGCAAAGGAAGGGATTCTGTTCCAGCCCTTCTGCACTGGTGAGGAGACCCCACCTGGACTTCTGCATCCAGCTCTGGGACTCTTGGTAGAAGGAGCCCATGAACCTATTGTAGGAAGTCTGGAGGAGGTCCACGAAGATGCTCAGGGTGATGGAGCACTTCTCCTCTGCAGAGAGGCTGAGAGATCTGGGGCTGTTCAGCCTGGAGAAGAAAAGGCCTCAGTGAGACCATATAGCACCTTCCAGTATCTGAAGGGGGCCTACAGGAAAGTGAAAGAGGGAATTCTTACAAAAGCATGTAGTGACAAGGCAAGGGGGAATGTTGTCAAACGGAGAGATGGTGGATTTAGATGAGGTATTAGGAAGAAATTCTTTTCTATGAGGGTGGTGAGGCACAGGCCCAGAGAAGTTGTGGATGCTCCATGTCTGGAAGTATTCAAGGCCAGGCTGGATGGGGCTTTGAGCAACGTGATCCAGTGGGACTTGCCAAGACCATGATAGAGGGGTTGGAACTAAGATATTTAAGGTTTCTTCCAACCCAAACCATTCTGTGATTCTGTGAGAGAATAATGGTGTCAGATATAGTGGAAATTTTAATTAGATCTAAAGGCAAATAAGAAGTGCAAAAAAAAATCAGCAGTTTATGTTGCTGAGGGAATTAATGAATTGTGCCGGTTGCAGAGCCCATCCTGCCCTTGACTATCAAACACTACCACCCACTCATTAATCCTCAGGAAATGCCTTATTTTTGAATTTCCTGCTCTAATTGTCTCCTGCCTCTGCCTGCATTTTGAATGTATGAATGCATTTGCTTGCTCTGATGTGAGTCCTCCCATATTTTATTGTTGCTACTAGACATGAATGCATTTTTGACAAATTATTGATCTGTGGAATAGAAAGTTAACCTGGGGGGAAAAAGATATTTAATTCCAGCCAGTTTCAACTATGAAGCCAAAGTATAAAACCTGGTTTAAGAAGTCACATTCTTTCATCACTTTTGCTTCTCGAGAGCCCTGATAAAAGTACAAGAAATAGTCGTTTACTGCAGAAGAAGGGTTACCAATTTTTATTAGCAATATTGGTAACAGTCACCAAAAACTACATAGAAATAATAAAACCTTCATTTTCAGGAAACCTCCTCTGAAGCTGAGTGTAGTGTCTGGACTAGAATGATGCACAAATTATTAGAGCTTGCAATTTTAAAAATGACATTCAACTAGAGGATTGTAGCTTGACCTGGAGAGGTAATGTGTATCATTTTTTATGTAATAATTAGCTTGTCATGCTGCTGTACAGTTCTGATGGAAAAGACGTCAGTCATGTTGCAGCTCATGGATGAATAAAGAAAACAGAATGAATAAAAGGACCCTTAGTTGACTGAGAACAAAGTTCTGCAGATTTTTTTTTTTATGACATTTCAGGATACATGGAAGAAGTTGTAGAGGTACAGTACCCTTGTCCATAACTGAGTGTCAGACGCACATAAAATTCTGCCTTTTTATGGTTTAATTTATTTTTCACTGTCATTTTTACTTTTTATTTTTTAAATCCATTGAGAGATATAGACTGTAGGAGGACAGCTCTGGTGTACTGTGTCGCAGCTGATCTCCATAGGCCTGTGCTTAATGTTCTCTCTCTTTTTAATTTTTCTCTTAAAATTTTTTCTTAAATGCATTTGAAGGTGTTGGAATTGTTCTGAATTATATTTTGGGGATTAATCTCCTGAAGTTTACCCCATTGTATAACACTGGTATAATATAAGTCTTTGATTCTTTTTTCAGTTAAGCCTACACCTTGCTTTGTTCGTGCTTTTGAAATTATTCTCATGCGGTGATTGTGATACTGCAGCATTCTTCAGGGTGGCTGCTAGCTACTTTCTTTTAAGCCAGTATAGGAAAGCTGGGCTCCTGATGTTGTTAGCAGGGTAGCTGAGAAGTGCTAATCTTCTGTATGAACAAACATGAAAGCTGTACTTATGAAAGTGATCATCAAAAGAAGGAAGAACTTAAATTGTGAGGGGGAGGTTGAGAAAGCTTGTGAGGCATAGTTGTTGTGGGCCTGACAATTTTCTTTTTATGAGTAGTATGACAGCAGGTGACTGGATAAAGAGAATATCAATTGACTGATGATGTAGTGGAAGTGCCAGGTGTACAGGCAGTCAGGAAATAGCTGTGCAGCAGAGGAAAGCTTTTTTCAAACATTGGGAAGAGCAAACAAAACTACTGATAGAATGGATAAGAAAATAAATTTTAGGATTCAATACAAGAGAAGCAATCTTATTGAAGAATGACAATCATAAACCACTAATAACCCCCCCATATATGGGATTCTTTGTGGGAGAAGCATTCATCTTTTAGAAATATATTCCTGTTATTGGCTTATTAAGATAGTGATCGTCAAAAAGAAGAAAAATTGAAGAGTGTAACTATAGAAGTAATAGCGTTGTGGATTATTAGAGTGATATACTTGATAAGTGTTAAAGAATATGAAAAGTTCTTTGTTAAAGTCTTGTGCAGCCATCCAGTCATTTGAAATTTCACTTTTTTATTTTAAGGGATGATAAAATTGTCAACAGAAGTATCAGAGTTCTGTTTGCAAGTCATGTGCAATGAAGTGGGTACATACAAAGCTTGAATTTGAGTGAGAAGATGATAATTGGGTTTGAGTCATGCAAAGAGCCTTAATGTGAAATGCACAATCAATTATTTTGCATTTATGTATAAAACTTACTTTGTATCTGTGGTTAGCTATAACCATCAATGTGATTGCCATTTGAATTAATACATTTTATTTTCAAATTTGGCAGGGCTGTAAGCCTCTGGAAGTATTCCCAATGAACCCATTTGTGAGTGTAGCTCAAATTGTCATTGTTTGCTCCCCACATACACAGTTCACTGCAGGTCTGGCTTACAGACACGGTGAGCTGTTCCTGCAGTTACACTGGCTGCTCCTCACTGGCGGGAATATTCGTGAGCCTGAAATAAGATGCTCCAAGTGCTCTGCTGTCAGGACTCTTCTTGCATCTGGAAAGTGTTGAGGCAAGGTTCATCTGTACCTCTTCATCTGTAACCTCTTCATTTGGAGAAATGCAAACTTCATTTGAAGCTTGTGTGTTTAATTAGGTTGATCTACCACTACACTACAGGTGTTCAGTGGACGGATATCTTTATGGCAGCCTTAGGATTTCCAGTCCTGTATTATGTTCATAACAGTATAATTACACATAGAGAAATTGGCTCATTTTTAATGTTTAGGGCTTTTTTTTTCTAGAAGGCTGAGGAAGTATATCTCTGAATCACTCTGATGGCAATATTTACTGAAGTCACGCTCCAAAGTACACTTGGGAATGCCAGATTTATGATTGACTAGGTAGCCTTAATACAGAGGTTCATTACTATACAGAGTGATCTTGGGCGGGTGATATACACTGCCCTTTCTTTGCATGATGACTGACTACATGGTTTTATTGGCTCTCACTTCCAAATGTAAAATATGCTGCTTGGCTACTGACCATTCTTAACTGCATGCCATGCATGTGTCCCTTTGTGCATGGGTGCATGGGTGACTTTATGCTTTAATATAGGCCTCCTTAAATGGCATACATAACTACAGGATAGACCTAGAACTGTAAAGTGATATATTTATCCAATGTCTATCATTGCATATATTTGCTTGTACTTTTTAGATTATTTTCCTTAAGGAATTTTGTTAGATTTACAGATGGTGAATAAAAATAGCATGATACCTCTTGCACATATGATTGCACAAGTGAATAAGCTTGTAAGATATATATTGGTGCTTTAAGATAAGTATCTTTTTCCCTGTTGGCATCTCTTTTAAAAGTAATTAATGTGTGTTCTTTTTTCTTGTCACACTTGGTATCTCATCTTTTGTGCTCAGTGTGCAGTCCTTTTAGCTAGTTCTGCCCATCAGTACTAACGAGTGTCCTCCAGTAAACTAAGAACACAAAAACCTATCTCATATACACCTTTATAAAACTGTGCTTTTTTGTATGTGTACTGAAATATAATGTATTAATAATACTGAGGCAGTTGTCTGTGTACAGTTCTCAACTCTGTGTGGCTGCCCCCCCCAGCAGTGTCTGTGACAGTGGTTTCTGGCTTGGTGGCTGTAGCCAGGCTATGCTCAGGCACAGGGCCCAGCATCTGTTACTCCTTCAGTTAGAAAAAATGGAAAATAGGTAAAAACAGCATATGCTTTCACTCTAAACGTGCATCATTGAGGAAGTCCTGACTCTGTGTTAGCCTGTGTGCAAAGCTTTCTGAACTGCCAGGTGCGTGCAGATTGGTAGATGAAGAGAGGAGAGCATTGGGGAAGACAGACTAAAAGCTTATTCTTGTCATGTAGAAAGTGTCTCAGTCTCTGCAGAACCTCTTGGCTATGTTTTCTTCTACTAGTCCTGTTTTTGCAGCTTCCATGCGGTGGGTGTGGTGGGTGCAAGGAAACCATTGCTGTTTGCAGAGCCTTCCTTGGTATTCCTTTTGCATCACGTAATGTAAGTTAGGGTGTTTGTGCCTGGTAGGTTTGGAAGTACTAACCTTGTGCATGCTAAGGGGAAATACACCCACTTGCACTATTATTGCAGATCTTGGGTGAAAAATTCCATTGGCTTGGTTGATGCCACAACATTATGGTGATCCAACTTAAATACTTGAATTGCTTGTAGTGTTTGTGTCTTTGTGAATACACAGAATTTTTGCAATTCAGACTCTATAAACTTATGAGAGGGAAAAGCTTGTAGGCATTTATGGACAAGTCTATGTGGGAACAACTGTGACAGCTTGGGTGACCTTTGGAAACTGTGCTTTACAGGTCCATAAAAACTAGAGGGAAAGCCCTTTCCTGCCAGCATGAGCCTTTATGATCTGTGAGGCTTCTAAATATTCTCTTGGGTGCATTTTTCCATTAAATGGTAGGGAGTCCTGGGCCTGAATTTTTCTTTATTTTCTGTATATATTTTTCCTTTGTCCAATTTCTCTCATTTGGTAGCATGAAATAATATTAGTAGGTTGCTAATGCTGTGCAAGCTAAAACTTTGTAAACAACAAGAATTTCTAGCTAAAGTGATCAATGTTAAGATGAGTTAATAAAAGTATTTATGCCCACATTATATTATTATAATGTGAGAATAGCATTTAAAATGACATTGTAGCATGCATGTGAATTTTAGCAAGCATGTGAATGATCTGGCTCAATCTGAGAGTCAAACAAAACCAGTTCCTCCTGACTTTTAGCTTTGAAGCAGTTTAAGATAAAATTTCAGTGTGGAAAATAAGCAAGGTTGCTTATTAGAGATCTACAAGTTTTGTTAGATCTATCCATATTCACACAGCAGAGTTTGTTTGAAATTAACAGTACAGTAAATGTAATTATAGTTAAAATTTCTTTATTTCACACTTAGGGTTAAACCATATGTACTGTCATCACTGTTGAAGAAAGTATTGAATTCCCAGAATATGTATAACTAAAATTTTTACATATGTGCTGTGAAAAAAATCACACACATGATCAAATTATAAAGTGTTATAAGGCTGGTGTCTTCAGACACACAAGTCCTAAAGCTTAATTGCTGGTTTGAAGCCTTGATACCTGCAACTTCTGAGGATAAAAATTGCATTTTCCCCTTCTTTGCATTAAGACATTTAGTATAGTTATCTTTAAAAAGCATCTTGAATCTTGTGTGTGGTACTAAGAGGGAGCATGTGATGGGGTTTGCCCTCAGAACAGGACACCAGTTACAGTACAACTCTTTTTTCTGTATCTTGGAGATGCATGAGAGTTGCAAATGTTCCTGGTATAACTACATCAGTTTGAGTTGCTATGTTACCAGTAGCACCTGAGGCCTGGACACATTTCTGCAATTTAGTCTCGCTCTCAGATTAAGTAGCCTGCAGTCCTTCATCATACGAAAGTTAACTTTGCCTGGAATGAGGTAATGTTTGACGTGAACTTTGACTTGTTTCTTTCTTAACATCAATTTACAATCTCATTTGCATAGATGAGATTTCAGCAGAACAGGTTGGAACTGGGAAGTGGAGGAAAGGGAAAGCATTAATAGCACCACCTACTCTTGTGTCCGTCTTGAAAACAAGTGATAGTCCAGTTGGTTTTACATGTTTTTACTATATAAGAACAGATAGAAGAAGAAGAAAGCAGAAGCAGCAAGAAGAAAGCAGATATGCTTTCTCAGATTAATTAGACTTTATGAAGAAATGTTGGCCATATCTAACACATTTTTAAAATGTGTTAGATATCCTCTTTTCTCAATGTAGCATAAACACAGTTTGCTGTTGCACAATTATTTCCCATTATGTTACCAGTGTTGAATGACATTCAACTACAGAAAACCCGCATTTAAACTTATGTTTAAAATAATTTACCATATAAACATACTGTTGAACAGCTAAAGTGAACTTTATTGGATCCTTTATTTGGGTTGCTGATTAAAACTGATACTACTCTAGCTACTACTCTAGCTATTTTGAATGCTTTATTGAGAACTCATAATGTATCAAATCACTTGTGGCTTAAAATCTGGGTCTTCTATAAGAAGGTGAAGATGTAAGGCTGTATATAATCAGATTTTTTATGTGTTCCTTCCCTAAGTGCTTCTGTTGGTTCCAGATATAGATTGAAATATGTGTGCCTGCATCCCTGGTAGAACAAAGCAATTGTGTCTTGTAGCTTAATTGAGCTGCTTCAGCCATTAGCATTTGACATTTTGGCAGAGCTGATGTTTTCTAGTAGCAGTTGCTTTAATCTATCATTATTGCCATGACAGTGGATACTACTGATGGTATTCCTTTCAACTACCTCAGTTGTTCTTATAAATGATCTATCTATGGTTCATGTTATTTGGTGCAAAAACTGTAGTCAAATTAGCCAAACTGAAATTGTGGAATCTGATATTCCCTTCAGATACAGAGCTTAATTTGATGCTGTGAAATGGAAGATCAAATATATTTTGGGCTTCAAATCAGCACAGAAATTGCATTGATTAAAAAATAACCACCAGCAAAAATACAAAAACAACTGCTTGCAAACACCTAAGCCTTAGGACTTTGTTCTTGCCATCTTTTATTTAGCGTGTGGGTGGATCATCATGTAAATACTGACAGCACAGTATAGCACATTAGCATTTCTTCTAGGACTATTCCAAGCAGACAGAATACATCATAGCAGTGCTGTTTATTATAGCTTCTCAAATATTTTTCTGAAACTTGTAAATCAGGGTTTTTACTTGCTTTGCAATTTTGTAGTCAGCGGCACGGCTTGAGTTAGAACTGGGTCTTTGACACTTGGATTCTTTTTTGAAAATAAGCATGATGTTTGTACTGTGTAATCCTCATTTAAAAGAGTGACCCTTTGTTCTTGCCTTTTGTGTTCTCTGAGCTTTGCCCAGTTACTCCTCCTTTTCATTCTCACCTCAGTTAATTTAACTCAGTCTTAGGTTGTAATCTATATTAGTAAGGGAGGTGGGAAAGCAGTGGGATCACTGCTGAAATCACAGCCACCCATGTTCCTCCTTCCATCCATTTTGGATGGATGGAGAAGCTACTGAAATGAGTAAGAAGTAGAAGGAGGCAGAGGGAAATTCCAGCCTATGTTTGCCTCCCCCCTTGGAAATTAAAAAAATCTACCAGTCACAGATGAACAAAACAGAGTTCTCCATTTTGTTTGAATGTGAAACAATTACAAAGTCATGATTTTTATGTGTATGAGGCTTAAAGGGGATTTATTTGGTCTTACTCAGACTGTACCTTCAACAGCTGTAGAGTGCCTGCAGTACAGAAATCAAGAAAAGGAGTCAGAGAAGTGTGAGGGGGCAGACTAATAGCAAGCCAGAGACAAACAGCATTTTGTGTCAGCTGATGGTTGCCATTGGAGGTATCACTGTGTTCATCTGATTTGGGAATCGCTGTGCAGAGGTGTGCCTCTGTTGTTCGGAGTCTGGTTGTGCATTTGGAGTTAACACCAGCTGTCTCTTGTCTTCATCTGTGCCCTACTTTTGTGTGTCTAACCTTTCACCAAAACCTGCTGAGAAGCACTGGCAAGTGCAAAGGAGATAACTAATAGGTTCCTTCTTAAAGAGATACTATAAACATACTTGTCATCACTTAGAGCATAAATCAGAGAACATTAGAAGTTGGAAATGATACTTACAGAAGGACGTTATTCTGGGGTGGGTGGTTCTTCTACTTCTTCCTGCCTTTACATGCTTTTGCATTAGCATTTTAATTATTCTAAGAAATACTACTAGAGCTGAGACAGATGCTTTCTCTATTTAGTTTTCTGCATTTATCTAGAGAAAACATTTCTAGAATAATTTCCTGGTGTATATGATATCCTCTGTGAAGATACTGCCTTTTTAAATGAAAAAGAAAGCTGCTATAGTTCAAAACCCTTTAATTAGTTTTTAAAAAATATTATTTTAAAATGTTCTTTACAACCTAAAAAAATCCATGATACCCAAATAAATATTCCAGTTAGGAAGATCAGTTTTGCTGAAAAGGAACATCTTTTCAATCCACAGTTGATTTCAGAAAGTCTTGGGAAGTGGCACAGGGGATTCTGGCAATAATGTACATGATTTGTACTGGTAGTGTGTCAAGCCATAACACTTTGTTTTGACATGGGTGTCATTATGTGCATCTTGTAGGGCATCAAAACATTAAATTGTGAATTTCAAATTTTTCCTTGGTGTTCTCTCTACACTGACTGTGTTTGCACCTGCTTCTCTCTTCTCAGCTTTAGGCATCTAAATCTAGTTGAAATTAATGTATTGATACCACTTGGGGTGCTAATTTCTTCCTGATAAAATGTTCTTGGTAAGTGAAGAGGATCTTACTACTCATCCACTAAAGATTCAGCATGAATTGAGTTTTCAAGATGCATCTATGTCCTATGACATGTTGTCTTTCCCTGTCTTTATTTCATACTGTTCTTTGCAGTTGTGTTGAACCTCGTGGATTGCTTGGCTTACGTCAGTGTTGTTCCTTCCTGTGAGATTTTCATAGATACAGCTATGTCATCTTTAAAGCAGTTTCAGGGCCTTTGTGTGAGTCAAAACCAGTTACGGTGCTCAACACAAGGGAAGGTGCTGTGGAGAATCCTTCTTGCTCATTAAGTGTATCAGCATTACTGCTTTCAGATGATATTTCTGAGAGCTGCCATGTTGAATTTTTGACCTCTTCTCACTCCTTTTAGACCTCTTCTCACTCCAAGTTTATTTCTGCAAAAAATTTTACCTTTACAAGTGGAAAACACCGAAAAAGTATTGCTTCAATCAGAATAGGTTAAATATAGATGTCAAAATGAACGGCTTGTGGGAGTTCATTACAGGAGTTTATTCATAAAAAAAAAAATAAAAAATCTTCTGAGTAATCAAGGAGATAAAATTCAATGAACTGTCAGATTTATTCTTTATTAACCTGTATTAAGAAAGAACACTTAAAATGTGTAATTTTAAAAAACCTGAAGAAAACAACACATAGCACATTTCAGTTCATTTTTCATGCATGTTCTCCTTTGTATTTGGTGCCCCCTGTACATACAGGTCAAGAGCTTAATGTGGCAATGGGGGTTGGAGACATTGCTGGTGGCCATAGAAATGAATCCTGTGGCTTCAGCTGTTGACAAAGTGGCAGAACACTTTTCATTTGCTTTCTGCTTGGCTTGATTCCTGTCACAGGCAATAGTTGGAGTTGTCTAGAGCACTAAATGATGAAAGCTAATGTAGCTTCTTTGTTCCACTTCATTTCCTTTGGTTCTCATCAGACTTTAATAGGGGAAAAAAAAAACCAGTCTCAATGCAGGGTACACAGCTTGAAAGTATAGAGAGGAAGGCCTAAGAACTGTTTGTGAGATCAGCCTGCATACATAAATCTAGGTTATATTTTCTCCCCAAACAATTGGAAAAACTTACATTGAAAGGGTAAAACTTGAAGAGAAAATAATGTTTAGATTCTGGACAAATAAGAAAATATTTGTCTCTAAAAGGTAGTTAATTAGCAATGCCGATGGCAGGAAATAGCCAAAAATTGTACTTGAAAGGAGAAGTGCATGGTAAGAGTGTTGGGTAAGACTTGGTTGCTCTCTAAGTACAATAAAGCAAGCATTGTTATAGATTTGGCTGTGGTTTGTGTGCTACATTTGTTACTGTAATGATTGATAGCAGCAGATTAAGGATAGCTTTGTAGTCTACTGTTTCTTGTAGAATTACTTGGATTTAGGGGTGGTTTTTTGTTTGTTTTGTTTTCATTAAGATATCAGCTAAGGTAAATAGACTTTCTCATTAAAGCGGAAAAACTGAAATTTCCAAATACATGTAGAGGTTAGTTACGGTCAAAACCACCTCTTAACAGGGGACCAGTATCAAATCTAATAAAATCCTGTGTAAATCAGTAGTCCCTCTTTGAAAATCCACTGCATTGCCCCTAGATTTTAATTGTAAAAATAGAGGCATCATTAAGGAGATTTGGGGAGGAGACATCAGGCATGGTGCAGAATACTTGTATGGCTCCCAAAGTCCTTGTTGTGGGAACAATGTATCCCCAGTAAAATTATGATTTTAGCATTGAAAAATGACTTTCAAATCATTGACGCCAATCTAGGACTTCACCAGTGCTTGTGCTTTTTCTAGTCTAGAAGCTTGAGGCTTCAGAATATCAAGGCTCTATCAAATGCAGGATCTCCTCTAGAAGGCATGATCTTAAAATGAAACTGGTGGAAGATGCCATCTGGTGGCACGTGTTTGGTGTATCTAGCTGCTTCCTGATGCACCTGCCATCAAGGCCGTATATTCTTCAATATGCAAGAGAGGAAGAGTAAACACAGTTATAAGGCCAGAACACAGAGGTCTCCAGCTGTTGCTAGGGGAACAGGCTGGAAGATGACCACAACTGTGGGAGAGCAGATAAGTATAAGCAATTAATGCAAGTTAGCCTTTTACTTTGGAGTCTCACTTTCTAACTAAGCATTTAGGAGAAAATTCAGGTTATCTTACTTGGGGAGGCAGTGAAGAATAAACTGGATTTCTGTTGGATTGAGGCAGCAGTGAAATAAATGATGAGGATCTGGACCCTTTGCTTGTTGCAGATTTTTATGGTAGAAGGAAATGTGTTTCAATTGCATAAACAAATTTTGGGGGTATGTGTGTGTATTCTAAAACCTCAAGGTCTGTATATTCTTTTATTTTTAAGAATATCTGGAATATGAATATCACCTTTCCTAGTTCTTCAGTGAAGCTTTCTTTTTTTCTTTGAGAGCTTTTCAGGTCTAACATTAATTGAACGGGTAAAGGTTAAAACTTTATAGCAGGAGCAGTTATTAACTGCTGTTGAAGCAAAGTTACTCAGTTTAGCTAGTTTAAACAAAATCAAAGCATTAGTCTGCCAAAAGACATCTATCTTCTCATAACATTTGCAGGTTCTTTGGCACTTCATTCATCACACTCTTTCCCTAGGCACCAGTGACCTACTCTCCAGACTGCAGCTTTTTTCAGCATAAGTTTCATTCAGTAATGAAGATAATGCTATTTTTGTTTTGTTCTTCCTGCATTATGCCCTTTTCTTAAAATAATTTAGGTTGACCAGTACCTTTGAAAATCACATTGTGCTGCCTCTTGTTCAAAACAGTGCCAGGTTCAAAGGTGAATCAGAGTAAATTCTGCCACTTCTCTTAATTAATCCATCTTCTTTCTGACTTAGACACATTCATCCTTCCCTTGTAACATGATGTTTCTGAATAGACCTCCTACTAGTCCAAGTGTTCTGAGGGAGGTTAACTCCTCACAAAAGCTATCATATTCTTCAAGCATCATGACTGTCCCTCATGACTATGCTTCTTACTGTCTGTCCCTGTTTTATCAATTATCCATATTGTCTGTTTTGCTCCAAGAACCCCAGTGACTCATCTGATCTCAGACTGTTTCATTCTAAGCCTCTGAAACATTTATTTGATTCTTCATAGAGGAAAGACCATATGCAGCTGCTTTTACCTTTTTGTTCTTTTCTGTTGGTGATTTTGTACTCGAAAAATCTGGCCTTGGAAGAGTCGTTGTCTGAGCACTGAGATGTCTCTTCTCTCAGGACCAAGTTCTTTCATGCTTCGTGGGAAAGGCAATATTAACATTTAAGCTGTCACAAAAAACTATTGCTCTGCAATGTGCAGTGGTGATTCTTCTCCATTACAGAGAGTATGGAGGAGAGCCTGGTGTTCAGAGGCTGCTCCAGGTGCCAGAGCTGTTTCATCTGGACCTTCCTCGAGTACCTACCCTCTGTCTGCCTTTGGACTCACAGACCACTGCTGATGCAAGCATGACTTCGAAGAAAGAGTAATAATGAAGATGTGTTCAGCTGATGTGTCACTGTCCCAGATGAATCTGTCTCAGGGATAGATATTATTTAAAATATTAATTCTGTGTCCTCAGGGACACCTAGGCACTGAATCTGTCTTGGAAAAGATCTGACTGGTACCTTAATTTCATTCTGATGTGGCACAAATCTCTTAAAAATTTTGGAGGTGAAGTATTTGGTTCAGCTCCTGTTAGTATATTGGGATATAGGGGTATAAAAAAAGGACTTCCCTGAAGTATCTTATTCATGGAAAAGCATGGAGAAAGGTATTTCAGTAGGAAGAGTATGTTTCTAGTTGCAGCAATTCATATTGACAAGAATTTTATTTTAAATTATCTAAATCATCTAAACCATTAGATGCTAATGGTTAGAATTTTTTGTTTGGTATCTGTTCTTCTGCATTTACATGTTTTCTTGTGAACTAGAAGCCTTTTCCAGTAAACAAATATTTATATCTAGAGTGTGTATCATATGTGATCCCAAAGCACAGTTGTTACAGCTGATAAATGTGTTGTGTGGGTGCTGTATTGGTTGTGAGGCTCTGATGTATTTGCGTGCATAGGGGGCATAGTGTAATTAACCACATTAAACTGAATAACACACAGCCTCCCCATTGTTTCTCTTTATGGATGTAATTAGATGCTGAGAGAACTATAGCAGGAAATGGGAACAGTTTCCTCCTGCCACCCCTCAAACAGGTTTTCAGTTCCGATTAAAATAAATTACATTTTCAACCAGAAGAGATTACTCACATGATATCTATATCATTTATAAACAGGCATGAAAAGCCTGTTGTAGAAGTAAATATTAGAAATGAGAAAGAAAAGGAGAACAATTGAGCAAACTTAACCAATAGGAATTCAAAAGCTGATTCTTTAAATTGCTCAGTTTGTTTTCACTGAAAAATCTACCAGAGGTTGAGCAATGGAGCTTGAAGGTCTCATCACAAAATTTGAGATATTATAGTTAAACTATATGATGTGCTTTGATACTTTGATGAAGATGCAAAATTTCATAGTTTTATGTATTTTTTAAAAAAAACTCTTTCTCTTATGAGACTTACAGAAGAAGTAACTTTCTACCCAACTCCTTCAAATTTTGATCCATCAGATGTTCCTTGTGTGCATTCCTCACTGCTGTGACAATAGAATTTATAAAACAAACAGAACAAAACTCTTCATTATGATGCATTAAGGTGGAAGGATAGGATTTCTAATCATTATCTTTGCTGAAATCTCATGTGTTTTGTGTCAAAATAAAACAGTTGTTTGGTTTTAAAAGAATCAGCAAGAAATGAGAAGAAAAACCACATAGTGAAAATCATGTGATAAAGGAAAACCTTAGTCTTTTCAGCTATGAAAAGGTTTTAAAACTGAGACTATATTTTCATGCTTAATAAACTATGTAAGGGAAACCAGCAATTCACTTACTAAATGTTGTCTAGTACATGAGCCTTTTATCCTCTTCCTGAGGATAAAAGGAGGGTAAGGTGGTCTAGGAAAGATTATTTTAGGTGAGGAATTTTTAATTCTCTGTTACCATCATAAAATTCCAGTGACTTGTAAATCTTTTGATAGACATAAATGATGGCTGTCTGTTTAGCTTAATGATGCAGAAAAGGTTAATACCATCAAAGGAAAAAAACACTGTTTCCTCTCATTTCCTTAATTATTCTGACTGTTTAGGAAGGTTTAAATATCATTGTGAAAAAATAATTGCTGTATTAATAACACTGTTTTCTATATGTGGAAAGTCTTCATTTCCATGGCTCCTTAATCTGGGTTTCCAGGTACCTGCTGTGTACATTATGTCAATACATTAATCAGACTGAGGGGGTTGTGGTGTGGGGAAGATTCTTGGATCAAGCAGAAGGGAGTAAGTGTATTTCTTAAATACCATGCAGGTGTATATTTTTCAGTAATTTCTTACTCTGAAGATGCAGTCAAGCTGTGTAAGTGTATTTAGTGGAGGAAGACCTTGACAATGCTAATGCTTGATGGTCTTTTACTGTTATCCCTCCACACTTCCTTCTGCATTTCATAAATGGACTTTTGAAGCACTTTGTACAATGCGTTTTTGAGTCTAAATTCAGTAGCCTTTGATACTTTTTGCAGGAGAGAGAACTCCATCCTCCAAAATATAGTGTGATCTACAGCCTGTCAAGTACAGTAATTTGATGGTTATGGCTGGTAGACTGTCTTGATTTTAGATATAGAAAAGCAAAAAAAAAAAAAAAACACCAAAAAAACCCCAACCAAACAAAAAAAAAACACCCCAAAAAAATCACCTCAGTTTTTGGATAGAAAAAGCAGAAAGAGAAACTAGCTGATCAATACATGCTTTTCACACTGGGATTTGGAGCAGTCTCACCTTTCTGTGAGTTTTCAGAATGGCTTATTTTGTGATGCTTGACATAAAGATGATAATGAGTTTTAAACTGAAAATACGAGCTGCATTTGGAAGATTTCATAGCAGTTCATGTCTCTGCAATTGTGTGGTAAACTTTTAAGTAAAAGCATTGCAATGACAATTCAATTGGAAAATTAATGGTACAGTGTGGAAAATAGCTCATTCTCCTCCCACTTCTTCCCCATCCTTTCATCTACCACAGTAGTCTAATTCCTGGCAATCTTCTTATTTTCTCTGCAATTTTCCAGCATCCTTGATGATATCGGAAAAAGTACAAGTCTTAATTGCTTCCTTTTTTGAGATGTATGAAGAGATTGCTCTTCATACTTCTTTTTTTTCTGTGTTACATGCTGATGCTTTTTTGGGGGGTTTAAAATTAAAATGCTGAGTCATTTTTTGCAAAACTGGCTGTAGTAGTAAATTCAGCTCATTACATAAGGAGTTCAGAGCATGTTCTTGTACTGTCACTGCTGTTAGTTTGCCAGCCACATAACTGCAAATACCTTTTTTGGTCTGATGCAATCACTGAGTTATTATAATGCCACTATAAATATTGTTGGTTGAAAAGAGCAAATTAAGACCTGCAGAAGATGTTTCCTCAGCTGAGCAGAACTGGGCATGTAGATCCTCCATTTTCCTTTCACCTCCTGAAATGCTGAGCCACTGTAAGTGACCCTTTCCTCTGTGGTGGCTGTTGACCTCTTGAGTGGCATTTGTGGCCAGCCAGGCTGGCTCTTGGTGTTCTGTGGCAGCAGCCTGAGCTGCTCACTGGCTGGCATGGGTCCCTGGGCTGGGGGGCTCCCCTGGACCCACTCGTGTTCAGCTCTTCCAGCTTGCTAAGCCCACTGAAGTCTAAATTGGCAGAAGTCCTGTAATTTAGTGTAGTGCCTGGCTTTTTGCTGGTTTAGTCCACTTAAACAGCTCATTTCACTTGAGGATGTCTGAGACCAGGAGCTGGAGTAAGGGAGCAAGGGGATTTGCCGTGGCCAGGAGCATGATTGGCTGCTGCTGCAGATCCAAAGGCTGAAATGGCATTTTCTTATTAGGGAAATTGAAGGTATTCTGTCCTTTCTTGGAAATAAATAAATTATTTTTCTCAATGCTTGAGAAAGAATACCTGGTAATCAGTATCAGTACCTGGTAAAGTCAAATGTATAGTCTGAGCATGTTCAATAAACTTTGACTGTGCGTATAATGCTTTTAAATTTTTCCTATGTTATGATAGTGAAATTATGGGAGTAATGCATCATTTTTTGAAAATAAATTAGCTATGATCCTTAAATTGCTACTAAATGGAAAATCTGCTGATGTTTTTTTGAATATTTACAGAATAATACTAAACTCGGTATTTGAGTCATCCTGTGTCAAATGAGCTATGATGCTTTTGTCATCAAGAAATTCAGTACAGCGTGATGCTTCTTCACTATGATTTCTATCTGGTAAATATACCAAAATTGTACTTGTGAAATTTGCTCAAAACATGAAAAGGTTGAATATGCTTTCATGGAAATAATTCTCTGTGGAACCAGTATAAGGGAGGAGTTCTTCAATTCTAGGCTTAAAGAAAATCAAATCGGTGTGTGTGTATGAAATACACAGGATAGCTTACCCACTTTCAGCTGGGTTTCAGGGACTTGTCTGTATATGTGCACACTTACTGCACTCTATTGTGGTGAACCATCAGACAGTGCATCCATTTGACTCTTGAAGCTATTTTAAATGAATCTGTTAGAATGGGTCCAGAGGAGGCCATGAAGATGCTCAGAGTGTTGGAGCTCCTCTCCTGCAGACAGGCTGGGAGAGCTGGGGCTGTTCAACCCAGGGGAAGAGAAGGCTCTGGGGAGACCTTACAGCATCTTCCAGTATCTAAAGGGAGCTTATAAAAAGGAGGGAGAAGGAGTTTTTACATTGACATATTAGGACAAGGAGCAATGCTTTTAAACTGAAGGGAGGGCAGGTTTAGATTAGATATTAGGAAGAAAATCCTTGCTCAGATGATGGTGAGACACTAGAACAGGCTGTCCAGGGAAGTTGTGGATGTTCATCTAGTGGGGGCTGTCCCTCCCCATGGTAGCAGGACTGGAACCATGGGATTCTTAAGGTCTCTTTCAACTCTAGCCATGTTGTGAGTCTGTGATTCTGTATTAGTGATGTTTTTAGAAAATAAGGGAACATTTTTCTTCAAAAGTAACAACACTACATGTGCCAGTGCTCAAAATTATGGCATGGATTGCAATTGTGTTTGTTACTTGTATACTAAATAATTATTATTTTATTATATAAATATTTTTTATTATTTTATTAGATCATTTATTACATATATCTCTTGATGAGGCATGTCCATATTTTGCTGCAGGTTTCTCAGCATTTTGAATAGCATCCTTGCAAATTTCATTTTCTGGTACTCCAAGGAGTATCAATTTAAAAAATAAGTTTTGTTGTCTTAGCATCCATTTGCTCCTTTTTCTTCTTTTCAAAGATTATGAAGACTTTTTGTCTCTAGTGATAAAGGATATGTTTGCCCTAGGTTGTATCCTCTTTATCATAGAATTAGAGAATTGTTTCCTCTAAGATCATCAAGTTCAACCAGTTTAGCATTAGAACACACCAGTACTGTGTTCTAGTGCTAAACTATGTCCTCAAGTGCCACATCCACATGTTTTTTGAACATTTCAAGGGATGGTGATTTCACAAACCTGGCAACCTATTCTAATGCTTGACCACCCTTTCAGTGAAGAGATTTTTCCTAATATCTAATCTAAACCTCTCCTGGCACAACCTGCTTTCAGACATTCATAGAGAGTGACAAGATCTCCTCTGAGACTCTTTTTCTCCAGCTTGAACCATCCCAGCTCCCGCAGCTGCTTCTCATTGGATTTACTCTCTAAACCTTCACCAGTTCCATTGCCCTTCTCTGGACACCTTCCAGCACCTCAGTGTCTTTCTTGTAGGGACAGCCCCATAACTGAACACAGGAACTCTGGCCTCCCCAGTGCCAAGTACAGGGGGATGATCCCTTCCCTAGCTCTGCTGGCCACACCATTGCTCATACAGGCTAGGATGCCCTTAACTTGCCAGCTAACCTCATCTTATGAATGCCAACATGTATTTAACATGTTCAATTCTGATGGGAAGCCTTATGCTATTTTTCTGATCTAGGCTGTGGAGAATTGAAGTGATTTTGTTGGTGTTGTCTCTTCCTCTCTCTGTCGTCTTCTTTTACAGAATCTTAAGCAGTTACTGTGGTATTCTCAGCCTTCCTGGTACAGGCTCTCAGCATTGTCTGTTTCTATTTCATATCTGTGTGAAGACTGTTTAAATGCCTAGATGGAGGACTACTTAACTCTCTTTAAAATTTGTTTATTAAATTTTCTTTCACCAGAACCTCTTGCTGACAGTATGGTGGGGGAAAGAAAGTTGAACCTCTCTTTCTGGGGAGAATTTGATGCACTTTCTCTCATGTGCTCTCTTAGGTTAGAAAACAGTGTCTCTCAGCCAGGAAAATGTAAATCACTCATAAATATCTGTTTCTTAAAGCATCATGCCATATGTTTTTGGAGCAATCTGTGTTGTACTAAGTCATGTCATATTGAAAGCAGAACAATGCCTTTGCCTGGTCAAAAGCCCTGTGCAAATTCTCATCCAGTTGTCTTCCACATCTCCCTCCTGTATCGGCTTTCAAAGACAAAAGCAACCTACCTTCTGTTCACTTACCTCTGCTTCCTCCATCCATCTGGACTTGACTCTTCCCACTGTTTCTCTTTGCTGTCTCTGGTGCTCCCTTCCTCTCTTGGTCACTTTTTTTCCTCAGAAACATGTGGAATCCATGCAAGTTTTCACTTTATCTCAGCTGCCCTTTAAATGCTTTGTCTATGAGCTGATATATGGATAATATAGAACTTCCTCTGGAATTTTTTTTAGATTTGTGAAACTGAGTTGCAGATTTTTGATACCAGTGTGCCAGTTCTTTATCAGCTGTTGTGGTCCACATGTGAGGTTTAAAAAATCAGAGCCCCCATAGAGAAGGTGGAGATATTTTACCTACAAAGCTCAGTCAACTAAATCAGGAGCAAGGCAGTAATTCATGCCCTGCCTCAGAAAGTCAGATCTGCCCTTTAAAGTCTGGGAAATGTCTTTGGAGGCAAGGTGCTCCAAAGAGCTCCAAAGACAGATGGCTGAGACACCCCTGCCCTGGATGTAAGCAGGTGCCTTATGAAGCCTCAAGGCACACAACCTCTCAGCTGCTGGAGAAAAGTTCCATCCGCCACCTGTGGCAACAGCTAGTTATATCTGTGGCAATGCAAATGCAGTTTTTCTTTTTTCTTTTTTTTTTTTTTTTTTTTTTTTTTTTTTTAAATAGATTTTGTGAAGGTTCATTATAAACAGAGTTGAAAGGACTTGCATTTTAAAAAGAAAAGAAATCTCTTTTTAGTTCTGCCTTTAATCCAGGTCACTTCAATAGTCTCACAGTGAATCTCATAGACCTGCCTTAGTACCTGTTGAATATTCATCTGCATGAAGGTAACACAAAGTTTCAGTTTAACAACCTGTTTAAATTGACTCCCAGGGTGTGAGGAAATGTGGAGATGCATTTCTTAATCTCAAGTATGTTTGTTAAAATTTTTTAGTACATTCTGTAGAAAGATTCAACATTAAAAAAAAAAAAAAAGAAGCTGGCAAAATCATAATGTAAAGGAGAATGCATGTCTCTTCCCTCCAGGAAAATGGAGCCTGCTTTAGATGTCTCTGAATTAGGGATAATTAAACTTTTTGAGTTTGAGAGGGTTTTTTAAAGTTCAATTAAAATACTTCTGTTTACAAAGCAGATTAAATTTACTACAGTTTTCATCTCCAGACTTTTTTTACAACTCATGCAGTTTTGGAATTAAACTAGTAAACTGCATTAGCTCCTGGTATGGCTTCTGAAGCTTTTAGGCCTTTTTTCGCATCTTGTGTCCCATAATGTGAAATATGGTTTTCTGCATTTGGTAATGCTAATAGTAGTACTGCAGCAAATGATGGAATAATGCTATTTAATGATTTTAGACACTACATCCAGGATAGACTTCAGTAACAGATGTGACACCACAGAATCACCTAGTATAATATCTCATTTAAAGGGATGTTTAATGTCTTTTCTCCTCTGGAATTAGATGTCAAAAGGCCTTTTTCCCCCCTTGGAAATTGGGCTTTTGTGTGGTTTTCTTCCGTTTGAGGAATAATGAACTTCTAATTCATTTAGTGAGGTTGATTTTTCAAATAAGAATGATAGCAAGTGCAGTTTGCTGTGGTTCTCAAAGGATGGCTTGGCCATCTTAAAGCTTGGCCCCCTGCTTAATGGATGGCTGCTGTTAGTCCTGAGCAATGGGTTTTGCTGTAGTTAATATTTCATAACTAGGTAGAGGGTTTGCTGGAGAGTTTTCATGTAGTGTAGTGGACTCTGGTCTTGGAAACAGCTTAAGGGCTCAGTACCCGTGTGAACTCTGACAGAGGGAACAGAAATCACTCTGTGTCACTGCTGATGTTTGCAGAGCTTCAACTGTACTTTTCTTATTAACATTTTATTCCAAATATTTTTCTACCAAATATCTTTTAGGTGTCTCCTAATTTTGTAATAGCATACACACAAACTTGAATTAAATATTCTTTAAGTTACTTCTGTCCCAAAGTACAGTATAGCAGTACAATCTTCCTGCTTGGTATTTCTAGAAGCTGGAGAAAGTTATATCAAGTTCTGTTAATTCTGTTATTCCACGAAGTGGCTGTGATATGTAGCAGTAAGTATCATAGAGACCTTGGTGTTAACACTGTTTTGGTTCCTACATTAGTATTAACTTTGTCTGGAATGTAATGTGCCTTTTCCAGTCCTTATTTTGTTGGTTGGCTCAGTAATACTGCCTGGGCATACTGATAGCTCTTGGCAGCTGTTTGCTCTTGTTAGCATAAGCAGCCACTAATTTTTTCTTTTGCTTTGCCGCAGTATCCTCTGTGGAAGCAACCACTTGTATTGGCCCCTAACACAGTTTTGGGTGGCTGTATTACTGAACATCTTTCCTGTGATGATATTTTTGTCACTGAATTGTCTCTCAAAGGAGAAGAAAACAGTTATTTCTCATAGGCTAAGTGAAGCCTGTGGTAGCTATGATTTCCAGAGGTTGTACAGGGAACAGTGGCTGAACTCTGTTGTGGTAGCCATTTCTGGGGAAGGGCAGAAATATGGGTGCATGGTAATCACTGGGAAAATTAATGTTTGGTTAATAAACTAACTGGAAGTTCTCTAAGGAAAGCTAAAAAAAGCAAAACATTATTTTGTGAGTTGACCTAAGAAGAACATGTCAATCTCTTAATTCCTTAGTCTAAACATACCTGGTGATCCTGCTCTTTGACATGTTGCTATTCCCCTTCTTTAATGTTGGGGTCAAGCACAGTCAGAGGCTGCAAATGCTATTTTGTACTGTTCAGAACAGATGAACCCTCAGTGGTATTAAACCTCTAGTTTTTATTGTGTTTCCTCTAGTATGTGTGCATCTCTCCCCCCTCCCACTAGTTCTGTTCATTTAGGCTGCTTTTTATTACCAGCAGAGATGAGTAAGAGCTAAAGACTGACCCAGTTCAGATACTGTGATGGAAATGAAAAGGAACATGTACCTCTGGGAACAGCAGGACATATTTTCTCTTTAGTATGGCTAGATATATTGCTCCAATTCTTGTGCTGAAGACTTAAAAACACTCATATGCTAAAAAAAAAGGAAAATTAGGTGGTAATTTGTATTCTCTTGAAGCGTGTAGAAGTTTGAGGCTTTATTCTTTGAAAAGGTATGTTAATTTGGTGTTTGTCAGAAAGGTTATGTGAGGAGCTGGCCCACATGTAGTACCCTGTGAAGGCAATGGGATATGGATGAAATATGTAGTTTGCTTATTTACTATTCAAAAGAACACAAAGTCAAACAATACAAATTACAATGGTAGTGTTCCAGAAAACAGAAGATTTCGGGGGTTAGAAAGGTAAACTGAAATGGATTATGAGCTCCCAGGAAACAACATCCTTGCAAATGGTAGGATATGAAGACTGAGTTAATTTCCTTGTACTCTATTTTTTTATTCCACCCCAAGGATTTGTGTATAATGATGTGTGCAGTGGGCTGTCTGTAGCCAAAGCCATTTAGAAAGTAGTCTGCCTAGGTCTTTGCCTCATAGTACTGAAATGGACAAGGGACAGAATCAGACAGATGTTAAAAGGTTTTGAAAAGGTCCCTGTTCATACATGCCGACAAAATTAATGAGGCACTTCCCAGCTCTGAGCATAATTTTTATATGCAGTTTATGCTTCTAAATTTAAAAAGAGGCCCCTTTTTAATTCTTTCCCTTTAATACAAATATTTTGTTTACTTGTTCAGACTTAACTATTGACTATACCTTAGGAATTCTAAATTAAATTAGAGCTTTCATATGTGTATTTCCTATCTGTTCCAATGAGAATTTCATGGTGCTGATGTGAAAAGATCCATCAATTTTCTGCATGAGTTTAGAGCATTATAGAAAAATATAGTAAATTGAACCAAAATAAAATAACCAAGAACACCTTCATTACTAAACACTGTAGAAACAAGAAAGTGCATCTGTAATGTATTAAAAACAGAGTGTGTATTTGTTCTACAGGTGCATCCTAAATGAATAGAAGTACTGTGCAGAAGTACTTTTTTCTTTTTTTTTTTTTTTTTTTTTTTACGTAAGTTTTTAATGAAGTTGCTTCCACTCAGGTGGTCAGCATCTAAAACCTGTAGACCAGATGGTTCTCCCCAGGAGAGTGAAATGCAGAATTGTAGAGTGCAATCTAATGGTGCCAGGCCATGCAGGACAATCTGCTGCCTGAGTTTGCCTTAAAAGCAAAACAGGAATAACCCAGAATTAACAGATGAAAAATGGTAACTGACCAAACTGGGGCAGAACATAATTTACTGGATTATTTCTTGGGGAACACAAAGCAATACTTGAATAGCAGCAGATGCGAATGAATTTTAAATATAGAATTGTGCTTGAGGTTAACTTGCTGCTTTTACCTATTGAGTTGCTAAACATTACAGTGGGGTAGGACAACTGCTTTAAGAATCCATTCCCCTATTCTGTGATAAACCCATACATATGTGTCTTGCTGAGCATCAGAAAATAGATGTAGAAGGAGTACCTCCCTTCCTGGTCTTGGAGAAATCCCTGTAAATCTTGTGGTTTTTGCTTTCTTCTCTTCCCTGAAGGCAGAATCCAGTCATTTTCTGAAGTCACATGCTCATTTATGTGAGGGATTTCTTTCCTGCCATTTCTGTTGTAATCGAAACTGCCAAATTTCCTGAAAATAATGTAATGGTGCCTTGTATCAAAATGGTGGTTGTTTCTTTCTCAATGTGGGAGCATCTTTTTCTTTAGCCTTTGAGGAAATTTCCTTTCTCTTTAGCAGACATACAAGTATAACTTGAAAGCCTCTGTGTAAGAAATTTGGCCTTGCTTGCATAAGCTGCTGCTTTCATCTCCTTCAGCACATCTGCATCATGCTTTCCCTCAGGGGGCTTACAGTGTCCTGTCTGAGAGGAGGGATGGGTTTGCATCTCAGAGAATAGGCTACAAATGCAGGCAAGCTTTAATTTAATATTTCCATAGCAAGTAGCTAGGTTTGGTGGAGGTCTGGCAGCAAATGGACACTCAACTAGGAATGAAAGCAAGAAGGAATGTGTCCTACACCATCCCTGTCTGGAGAGAATTTCTTGATGAAAATTAAGATTAATGGTTATTCTATCCTAAAATTTAAGATGAGTGGGGTGGTTTTCCTTTTGAATTAATTCTCTTGGCAGCAGTAAAATTCTGGTGTATAACAGAGTGCTTTGATCTATGCAGTTGTCCTTTTCAAGCAGCTAATGGTGGAAAAATATAATTAATCTATAAGTGAGTGTTGCCTTCTACTTGAGGCATTTATTTAATATTTTGCTTTTATGTATCCTTTTGCTCATGTATATGTGAGACTGTCATAGAGAAATCTGAATTTTTATTGTATTATTTTGAATAAGACTTTTTCATTTTCTTACATTGAAACATTTGAGAGAGCACCTAGCGATATTTATTTTCTTCCAGGATTGAACTTGGGGCCCTCTGTCCGGTCCATTGGTGGGATACATGGGATTCTTGTCTTTGCTAGTGGTGGCCTATTTATCTGGCTGTAGGTGACTCTGGCAAAATGCAGATGATCATGGGGCTAAATGCAGTGTTGAAACACAAGCACCTCCCTTGGGGCCTTTTGATGCGTGCACTGGGGTGAAGTGGTTGTTTTTTCCTTTTGAACAGACCTTTAACTTCTTTGCTGGGTCTCCACGGTGCCCAGCCTCTGGCTGCCTCTGAAGGGGAGGGCTTGGGGTGATGAGGGGGCTTATCTGTATATCCACTGCAGAGGAAGGTTGTTGCTAGGTGTCCGTGTGTCACTGTGTCAGCGAGATAGGTGAAATGGGGTGAGGCAGCAGGGGTCACTGACCCTGATGTGAGGAGTACACACTGCTGACACAGGGCAGTGAATTCAGAGAAGGAGATTTCTGATGGTCATATAACGTGTCACAAAATGTCTTCTAAGAATCAAATTTGGTCGTGTATTTAGTACCACCTGAATTTACTATAATATTGAATTATTTTAATCTCTGTCATTGGAGGGTTTTTTATTGTAAATTATTATTTAATAAAAGAAGTAGTGAGCCACGCTAATCAGATTGCAGTAACATTATGCTAAGCTCTCTGCAGTCATCTAGTAAAAGACAATTTCTGCTTCACAAATCAATCTTTTCCACTAAGTCCTGTCCCCTCTGTTGTTGTAGGCTGGGGGCAAGGGGGTCCTTTTTGATGCTAAGTAATTGGGATAGGAGTTTGAGCTAAACAGTATTTGGAGGAAAACACTTTTTGTACTATATTACTTGTCTGATTTTGATGCAGTTACCAACATTATTCTCACACTAAATTAAAATATATCACTATACCAGCTACTAAGAACAAAATTAAGTCTATCCCAGCTGAAACCAGGACAAACAGTTACACAATTTTTTCAGCTTCAGCTATGAGACTGTAGTAATCTCTGATGCTGCTCATGTCACAGAATGGGAGACTCTGCTTTGGGATTATTATGTTAAAGTGAAGGATAGATCTGCACTGGTATAAAGCCAGCAAAAAGACATATCTAGCATATATGTAATGGTTAAATTTCATGTTTTCTAGAAAATCTATTTTAAGCACCTCTGCCATGATTTTTGCAAATTTTTGATTTACAAGTATTTCCATGGTCTCAATCAGATTTTAGATCTAGAGTTTCAATATAGGCAGTATCATGAAAATTATGTCAAGATTATAGTATATGGACCTTATGACCATTTTGATTCTGTAGGCATGGAAGGCAACTTTTGCAAGGTTGGCTGGTATAGCTGGTACTGCCACAGAAGGTCAAAGAACTGTATATGGAGATTATAGAGATCTTTAAAATGGAATTAAAAGGAGAAATTAGTTCCAACTCTTTATCCCCAGACACCTACCACAGTTGGAAGCTACTGGAATGACTGACGGTGCATAATTGAGTCTCACTGTTTTAATGTGAATCTTCAAGCAAACTTTTTTTTTCCAAGAGGCCTTTACTGAAGATGATGATTTTTACTTGCATCCAGATACATTACATTTCTGCAGGGTAGATGATGATTTTTACTTGCATCCAGATATATTACATTTCTGCAGGGTAATTGAGCATCTGCAAACAAGCATCTGTAAAACATTCCTTGAGAAGAATCAAGGAATTTTAAAGAAAGAGACTATTGTGGAAACTAACAATGATATGTCTCAACAAAATGCATATATATGAAAGTGACCTGGGGGATTTCCAAATGTGATGGAAAAAGATGAATTTGCTTTTCTCAGAATATTGTTTTACATCACTCTCGTCCTAATTGCTAGTGCACACTGGGTTATTGCGTTTGGATATGTACACCAAATATTTATGACTAGTCTCTAGAATCTGAAACCATTAAACCTGCTGTTCTTGGAAAAATATCCAAGAACCATACAAACAGTTGATTGGTCTTTGCTAGCACATTCTTTGAGGAGCATAACTTTGATCCTAGGTGTGTAGTTGAGGTTGCAGGGGCTATCCCAGAATATCAGTAGTATGCTGCTAGGGCAGGATGCCCATTTCCTGGTACAGATACACGTGAGGGGTTTCTGGGAGACAGACATGGTACCTACTGAAAGCAGCAACTGAAATCATGGAGTCATTAAATGGTTTGGGTCAGAAAGGACCTTAAATTAACGAGCAGGGGCACATTCCATCAGACTGTGGTACACAAATGCCAGCAGAAGAATTTCATGGCTTCAAGAAGTTCATGGCTTCACCTGTGTGAAAAAGCCAGTATGCCTGTCTGCACATTCACCAGCCAGGTCTAGCCAAACAACAGGATTTAAAATAGCATTTTAGTGCTATACTGTTAGCTATGGGAAGTGTTTGGGTTTTTGACAAAAATATGTCAATGCCTTTGTAATAATAGTATGGAGCGGGTGCCTCTTGTAAGTTTTTTTGGTTTTTTTTATTTCAGTGCAAGCTTCTTTCTAGAGGGGTTAAACAGCTTCTAAGCTGTGAGCTCAGTGGTGTGAGTGGGTGGCCTGTGCTGCTGACTGCTGCAGAGAAGTTTTATGTGCTGTGGGGTGCTTTTTATGCAGAGTGGGGATGCAGATGGGGTTTGCAATTCTGTGCCTGGGTTGTCAACATTAAAAAAAGCAAACCAACCTGTAATTCCTCTCTTGAGTCACTACGGAGGTGCCTGATTCAGGATATGTAGCTGCTGCTTTTGTCAAATAGGTAACAGATCAGTGCTGGTGAACAGTACTCTCCCTTGCCAGGGGAAGTACTTAGATGTTGTGCCAAGTTTGCCCTGTTTCTGTGTGTTGGCTGTGTCATGCCAGACAGCTGATGTGATGCTAGGAAATCACAGAATCATAGAATGTGCTAAGTTGGAAGGGACCTTCAAGGATCATCAAGTCCAGCTTATGGCCCTGTGCAGGACCATCCCCAAGAGTCACACCATGCGCCTGAGAGCACTGTCCAAATGCTTCTTGAACTCTGTCAGGTTGGTGCTGTGCCCACTGCCCTGGGGAGTCTGTTACACTGCCTAAACGTCCTCTGGGTGAAAAACCTTTTTCTAATATCCAGCTTAAACCGCCCCTGACACAATTTCAGGCCTGGCTGCAGATGCTGTGCCTGCTGCACCCCAGGACATGGTTGGCTTTCTTGGCTGCCAAGGCACTGCTGATTCATAGTCATTTCAGTTAAGCAGGACCCTCAGGTCCCTTTCCACAGCTCTGCTCTCCAGCATCTCATTCCCCAGTACATCCAGGGCTGCCCCATCCCAGTGCAGAGTCCAGCAGTTTCCCTGGTTGAACTTCATATGAACTTGACCAGCAGCTTTGGCAGTAATGCAGGCAGCAATGTCTCTTGTCTGAAGTTGTACCAACAGAAATAAGGTCAAAAGGGGTCAACCAGCTGTCGAGAGTTGTAGTCATCTTCCTGGGCAAAGCCTCTCCCCTGTGATAAGTGCTGATTGGCAGTAGCAGAGTATGCATCAAACCTGGGATGATCTAGAACATATGGGTTACGAACATTTGGGATAACAAGGTACATTTCTCTGCAGATATTAAAAGAAGTTCCAGGACATTGCAGCAGTGTGCAATTAGGAAATCACCTTGCAGGATGCTTAGAAGAAGGAAGCGGCTTTGGCTGTCCATCTGGACTTTTGCCAGCTGAACTTTGGTCATCCTAATGAACCGTGATGCAAGCCTTTGTGTAGGAGCTTTGCCTTACTGTTAAGAGGGTACTGTCAATGCATCTTTGAAACCTTGCTGGTCTTCAAGGTACAGTTAATAATTTTGTGTGTGCTTGAGGTAAAGCAAGCTGTTAATATTTTCTGGGAGCAGGTATCTGGCAGTCAGATGAGAAAAAAAGAGGAGCTCCTTTATTCTGCTGCATTGTGGCTGCTGTGGTTCACTGGAAGTAATAGGTACTGTGAAAGTTTTCTCGAGACTTGCTTTGATTTTTATTTTTATTACTTTTTTTCTGTGTGTAGTACCACAGCTAGTAAAGCTTTTTATTGAGTCAAAGCTGTGTTGGCAGAATCATGCTGTTTTTAAAGACAAAGGGACTGATGGTCAGTAGTTAGAAGGCTTGTGGCTGCCAATTGTTATGCATTTGAGATGTCACAGCTGTGCTATGTTTCTAGAGCAAATGGGAGGAGGGGAGATGGAGAGACAAAATTTTAGGCATTTCTAAGATATGTAGGGCATACTGCTCTCATGTTGCCACAGAATAGCTGAGGTTGGAAAGGACCTCTGAAGATTACCTGGGCCAGCCCTCTGACTGATTTAGGCTTGCTGTGCTTAGATGTTTTTTAATGGTAACTTCAGGAGATTAACCAAGTTTGTGTTTTGTGAATAGCTATGTGAGCTACAGTTTTTTCCCTACACTTTCAGAACTGATATGATGCTATGTCATTGCAGACCTTATGTTATGTCCTTGGTTAGGCATGTGTTGAGTGGAGGGTAACCCAGCAATTCTGCACTGACAATTGTATTGTCTGCTTTCGGTGAATGCAGTTGTATGATCCAGTTTTTCTGTTGTTGTTTGGACACAGGTGGCATCTTAATTAAGGACAGGATGCTGAGGACAATGTTGATTACAGATTGCAGAGTTACAGAGAAAAGGTTTAGGAAGTATGAGTTTGGCCAGCAGGGTGGTCTGTACAAAACTGGCTGCAGCATTCTTGCCAAGTATGAAATTATTGCCTTTGCAGCATGTAACAGGGGGGGAACAAAGAGGTTGATCAGAAAGAAGAGGGAAGCCAGGCAGGAAAAGTGAGCAGGCATAGTGGCTGATAGATTACATTTTGCAAAGTTATCTTCTTCATTCTCTCCATATGCAAGTGCAGCTGCTGGTCTGTGTACAGGTGTTGGAGATGGGAGACAGCTCTGAAGAAGACAGCTCTGAATTCATTCCCGGAGAGTATCACAGGATACCATAACCTTTGTTATGCTGCAGTCAGTTTTTTCTAGGCCTGCATGAGAGCTTCAGTGTAGACTGAGCATCTAGGAAGTCAAGTCATGGCTGAGGTCACCAGTCTTGTGGCTCTCACCAAAACTCTGCCAACTTTTCAAGGCTAAAACAAGGTGTCCTGAGCCCTGTTGAAGGAAGTGCCACTTTCCAGAAGGCTTAGTGCTTCATCAGGAGGTAAATTGTATATAATATTTTCATTAATTATCTTGGCATAAGAGAGTGGGCACGTGCTAATAAATTCTGCTGAGAACACTCTGTGGGAGGCACTGTCAAACAGAGGTCTGGAAATGAGGGAAGAACTGGAATGTATTAAAGGTTGCAGTAGTAAAAATGGGATGGAGTCCTTAGTTTTATTCACGAAGCTGAATGTTTCTGTTGTTAGCATCCTGCTCATCATCTTGTCTGTGGAGGAGAAAGTCCTGGCTTTCACAGTTAATGGCAGAATGGCTGTAAGTGTGAAAAAGATAAATTCTGTCTTGTCTGAGAAGACATTTCTAATAAACATGGGCAAGTGTTGTGCTGATTTTCATCCATGTGTGGTTAGAAGCCCTGGTTAAACTTCTCTGGAATAATAAAACCTAATTCTGATTATACTCAAGTTGAAATTCAACGAAATCAAGTATAGATGAAGTGCTCCAAGGATGAAGGATGCAGAAGTAATAGAACAGTGCATATGGAAAAGGTTGAGGAGAAAAAGCCAGAGAAACTATGCCTTATTTTCTTTAAAAGCCAGTGGTGGTATAGAAATAGGTGATTGTCTATTAATAACTATAAAAGTTCAGCTTGGAATTGGAAGAAAAGTTCCTTGTCTATGATGAAAATCAAAGTTGACTTAACTGTTCTATCTTCCCATGAACTTGCCTATCTTCCCATAGTGTGATATGACTGGAAAATCTTTAGTCTTTACTTAGCCATCTGAGGGCTTCAGAAAGCAACATTAGGGTAGAAGTAGCCACATGATTTTTTTCTGTTAATTAACACAGGAGCCAGAATTCTTGGTGTTGTCTTTTGATATTTCATATTGCAGTATCAAGATGGAACTGTATGCAAATTCTGAAAAAAAATTCAAAAGCCTCCTTAAAGTATCTCTGAAATATCTTTAGAGTATAGTGAGAAAAGGGCCTGTTGAAGAGCAACAAATCTTGAAAGTAAATTTGCTTCAGTATATTTGAAATTTAGAAGCACAGGTCTGTTCTTGTGAAGCATTCCAGTTGTAGCTGCTGGTGGGAGTTGGTGCTTCTGTCTGATTTACAGGATTTCACTGGAGATGGAGCAGAATTAAGAAGAAAAACAGAAGGGTCCATGAGCTATCGATTTAATTTAGTAGGATTTCTTTCCAAAACTGGTGGCGTACTTAGGGGTTTGAACTTCTATTGCACAGAAAACTGTGGTTTAAGCCATTGGAGGTATATTAAAAGACTAGGTCAGTTGCATTATTTTTATTTACTCTTGTCTCTGTTGGCAATACCTATCCAGTGAAGGAACAGTAGTACTTCGTCAGCAGAAAATGAGAGGAGCCTGAACACTGATATTTGGCTCCTGCAATGTGACTGTGCGAGCCAGGTAACTGAAGTGGGCACTCTGCAAATTGAGCACATGGGTAGTAGTGCTGGCAGCCAAACTATCCCATCACTTAAGAATATTGAGCATGCTGGGAAGAGGAGGCTGGGCTTGGGGGGAATAGGAGACCCTATTGGGAATGTCCATCTGTTCTTCATGCTGATGAGGTTACATGCCTGTGATTTCTTGGCTGGAGAAACTTGACTTAATAAATAAATCTTAAAAAAGCTTCTGTGACTAATAGCAATTTGCGCCAGAAGAGGATGCTATCAATTTGGGAGTTTAAAAAAAAAAAAAAAAAAAAAAATGAGATGTCTTTGTTGTGGATCATTCAGCATCCAAGTGAAATTATTTTTTTTCCCCATTAAGGTATTTCAACACTTTGGTATCTTATTCAAACTAATAATTGCATGTTTTAAGTATGCTAGTACACATGTACTCACAGCTGCTGTTCCCATGTGGAAAAAGCAGTGCTATTAACCCAACCTCCCACTAGGGTTATAAACCTTGCTATTATGTGTTGGGGGAATGAATTGCAAGGAGCTCATTTGAAGGAGACACAGATTTATTTCTGCAAGTGAATTGTGCACTTGTTTTACTGTATCACCATGAGTCAGAAAGATGCAAAGTTGTCAGAGGTGGAAAGGTAGTCAGATTTCTACAACCCATTTAGTAAATTACAGTTCTGGTATACGATTTGTTAAGTTGGTTCAGTAAGGGAAAAATAGAGGACAAATTCCAGTATAAGATTGCTTACTATTAAGTAACAGTGATTATGAGTAATTAAGAGTAGTAAGAAGATGGATACTGATATTTTTGATGCCATTTTATTCGTTTTTATGAGGTTTTCAGAGTCATTGCACTTTTCTAGGCTCTGTCTTGCATGTTATTTTCTCCGCTTATGACTGTCAGTGTCATGAGGTCACAGGTACTTCCTTTGCACTGATAGTATGGAAGAAGAAATGTTTTCTGTGGTACTTAGATTATTTTGGTCCCTGACAGTCTGCCTGCCTAGTACTCTATTAGGATCCATTAAGCAACATGCTGTCTTTTGTGACTTTTTTTGAATCTTCTAGCTTTTGTTTTGCAAAGACAACATAGCCTACCAAGTAATTTTTGAGTCCAAACAGAAGTTATTACATTAAGATGTGAGTTAAGTCATTGAAGTGAAAAAGATATTGTTGAAATTCCTTTATACTTCTACGGAGATAGCTAACTGTATAGTTAGGAAATATGAGGTTAGAAATAGGTCTTTTCATCTATAGCTCTTTTTTTTTTTTTTCCTTTAATGTAGGAGTTTAGGTTAGTATATAATAGTTTGTGTTACGTTGTGTTTTGGCTTGATCCTGATAATAGAGAAATGTCAGTATCTGTTGCATCTGGTGAGTTAATAATTTTCTTTCCTGAGGAAATACACAAGAAGTACTCTTGAAGAATAAACTCTGCTGCAGCATACCATACAGTTATTGTACTTCTATGTAAGTGCAATGAAATGAACGCCTCCAGTAACATGTGGAGGCATTTAATTATCAGAACCATTTGTTATTATTATTTGATTTGCTGTTAAGGAAAGTAGCAAGGAAAAAAAGCCAACCCCCCCCCCCCCCCGGGAAACCAAAAGCTTTTTAGATGTGTTTTGTGGTTGATGTTTCATGCTTGTTAACTCCAGAGTTTGGTTTCAAAGCCCTTTTAATAGAAATGCTAATGGGATTCTTCTCCATCTTAAAGTGTACGATAAGAGATTTTTTTGTGGGAGAGCAACATAAGCTGTGCAGAGCAGCATACCATTCAGTAACACTGTCCAGATTTCTACAGGACTGGTGTTACTGGGATGGTATTTCACAAGACTGGGGGAACGACTCCTCCCTAGTCATTGCTTATAGACTTAACTTGTCAGTTTGCTAGCAGTCCGCTTGCTTTAACTTGTGTGTGTGTTCTCTGCTAGCGAGAGTATGGGTAGGCAAAACCAAAACATCCCCAGCACCACCCACTCGAGTTTGGTGCCTCCCTCAGTGTGCACTTCTCACCTGTGGGTGAAAGCTCCCACCTGGAAACCTTTTCCTTCCTACCTGCAGTTGCAGTGATCTGCTGCAGGGAAACCAGGAGTCATTGGCCAAACAGGTTAGCATGGACACCTGCACTGGTTTGATTGCAGAGTTTGGAGCTTCAGGTGGGCTAATTTACCTTGTTTTTTGGGGAGATTTCCTATTCCTGCTGGCCAGCTGCTGTAAATCTCTAATATGGCTTTGATCCATTCATGGATTAGAGCATCTGAGCAGCACTGACAGGACAAAGGAGATGGGAGCAGGAGTAGCATGTTACCTCCTGTGAACTCTCCGTTTAGTTGTAAAGTCTCTTGGTCTGTCTTCAGTTTGTGACAGCTCATCTTGGTTAGTACTTAATCCTGTGTGGCTTATGCCACTGATGATGTTAAATCTTTACTTCATGAAAGTAAAGATTTACTGTATGGGTCTATCATTTCCTTTATTTCAAATCTATCAGGTGATGTTTCTTCCAGTATCTCAGGTCCTTCTGGTGGTTTTAGTCTTTAACAATTACCCACTGTAATTGTTACTAGTCTAAGTTAAAAAATAATGCTGTTCTAAAGCATTATTATAGCTGTGCTATGCAGTAGAATATATTTTGAGCTGTGGACTTCAGCTTTCTGAGCAAAAGTTAATTCTGGGCTTGGAGTAAGTAGATTTTTTTCACTTCCTTTTGCTGTTATCCTGACAAAGGTAAACTCTTGAGATGAACAGCTGAGGTAAAAGAAATTATCTAATGACACTTTTTGGTAGTAAGTTGTAAAAATAGGTAGTACTTGGGATGCTTTTGTTTATTCTTGTTCATGCCAAAGCGTTTTGCAATCAGGTTTTGTTTAGATGTAGTAATTTCTGGTTTGCATTTTTTATTTTCAACTGGAAATGCTGTAAATCCTTTTCTAGTAATGTGTCTATCTGATGCAGTCCCAAGCAGTATTAACATCAGGCATGCCCTTTGTAAACCTAATACAGCAGGAACTGCTTCCCCCGGAGGTGCAGAGAAGCAGAATTAGGTTTGAATGGGAAAATCAAATAAAGCTGAATTGAGAGGAAAAAGAATTTGCGTGGATTTCTGAAGTGAGGGCTGAGTGTATTGTAGTCTGTACACCTTCTCAATTTAGTGGCTGGTGTAAATGGGGCTCCCCGGTGTAGCATGGTACCTTACCCCTGCATGATATGGACACTGCCCTTCACAATCCTTAATAATTCATTTGAAGCGCAGCCAGCAGATAACTGCCTTACTTTATTTCAGAGTAGCCGCCTAATGTTTGACACCCATTTTGCATTGTGAGTACTATGCATTGATTAACTAACAACACTAAAGTCTTTCTGAAGAAGTATTTTTTTTTTTAACAAGAAGAAAGAAGATGTAGATAGTTGTGGAAAGGAATACTGCCTGCTGTAGGCCATCACATGTTTTTCAGCAGTTTCTGAGTCCACTGGCTATCCATTCTGGTCCTTGCTCAGCCCAGCAGCACAAGGCAGGATGACCTGGCTGCACCCCAGTCATGGCAGTGCCACCATGAACGTGTCACCTGTGGTGCTGCGGTGTAAGTCCAGCTGCAAGGTAAGTCCAGCTGCCTTCATGGTGAGGAGGCCTTGATGCTGACTCCTTCACAGGTGCTTGATTCATACCAAATCAGAGTCTGAGCTGATGCAGCTTTTCTTGATAGATAAAATATAAGAATTGCAGGACTTAGCAGAGTTTAAAGACTTGGAGAGAGTATTAAACTTCAATGCTGTTTTGCAGCCTCATATTCTATTTTTCACCTCTTTTTTTCCTGATGGTTTTCACTGAAAACAGCAACATACTTCTCTTTTTGGTTTGTTTTCTGTTGAAATAAATATCTGTCTAATAATGCAGCAGTAATGAGGGAGAATTTTTGTCTGTGATGCAAAATCTGTATGTGACTCACATACATGGCTAGCATTAGACTGATGATTACAGAGGACCCATTTTCTGTAAAAAATGTCTTGAACTAAGCATGAAACTTGATTCTGATTTCGAATATACACTGGCTTTGTTTACTCATTCCATTTAGAATGGCAGATTTTTTCTGGCTTACATAATTTTAAAACTAAAATACAGCCATAGATTATTAGATGACAGCTGTTGTCTCAAAATTCTATTCAGGATTTTTTTTTTCCCCCACATCTATACTTCATTTATTCTTGGCCTTTCAGTTAAGTGTGAACTTGTTCCAGCACTGAGACTGGGAATCAGTTCTGTGTGTCACAGGTTTTGATGCAGTCTCAGTCAGGACAAGCAGGGTCCTAGAAAACTGCTCCCTTCCTTCTCTCCTGATGTAGCTCTGCTGTCTGTCCTGACATATTGAAAATTATGTTGAAATGAAGCACAAGGGGAAGAGCAAAGCTAAAGTAGGAAATCACAGTTGTAAAGGATTTAATTAGAACAGATTTAACACTGTGCCTATACTTTATTTCAAAAGTTTATAAATATATTTGCATGATCATATTTTTTTCTTTAGTGCTGCTCTTTATGAGTTTCTTGCAAAGTCTTAATTTGTCACACTGAACCCCTCACTGTCTCCATTCCTAATCAGGCAACAAAAGACAGCTAAACTGTGATTAAATCAATATATTTTCCCTCTGTTTGTATTTAGGCACGCTTTTTGTCCTGTAATGATTACCCAACCACATAGCAGAAACAAACATTTTACTGGTATTATTTAATATATATTTTGCTCAGGACACCCATGGTCTTTGAAGAAAAATACAGCCTTTTTTGTTTCCTCCTGAATGCAGAAAATTACCACTCTTTTTTGTAGAATGATCACTTTCGTTGTAAAGGTAGTTTGAAGAACAGGTGAAGTGGCCTTGCAGCTTAGAAATTATTCATCTTACACCTTGTGTTTTCCTCTTCTCTTGACACTGCATTTCTCTGGTTTGAAGAATGTATCCATCAGCAATTGCAAAATACAAATTTTCGGTTTCTAGAAGTTTAGTGAATTAACGTATTTTAAAACCAACATACACTCTTAATATTAAATAGCTTTCTGTTTTTACAAATGCTAACATGACTTCATGCTGGTTAGCAGCTCAAAAGCTGCATCTGCCAATAATGGGTATTAGAGTACTGTAGATAAGAATTATAAAAACTAAAGTGAAGGTACAAGGAATAGAACTGGCCTTTTAAGTTACCAAATAAACTCTTTTACTGTTGCCATTTACAACAGAGAAATATCTCCTTATAGCCCAGCACCAAAGTAGCAAAAGAAGCAGGTGCTGATTCTTCTATTAAATTTTTAATTTGACAGAAAAGCCAGGTTTTGCAGCCTACCACTTGCTTGCATTGTCTCTAATTGAGTTTTAAATGTTGCACTCTGTTTCCTGCTGTAATGATGATTTATATCTTTCTAGTTAATGAGCTTAGATAATGAGAGCATCCATGTTCACGGGCCTTGAAAGCCACAGCAGTGCTGTAGTCCACTGAAAAATTACCTTAAATGATGATTCTTTTCCCTTTTACTTAAAAAGGAACTTCACAGAACACTGTTCTTGTAGGTGACAAATAAAAACCTTTGTTAAAGATGGAACCTTAATGTAGAAAAGCATTTTGGCTAGTCAGGTGTGAAATAATCCCACAAATCATGATTATGAATGATCTACAGAAAGATTAGTGTTGGTACAATTCTTAATGGCACTATCTAATGGCCTTTCCAAGGGTGTGACATTCTTTTGGCATTTCACAACACTATCTTCTGTGCCTGAAAGAAAAGTATAATTAAAGCAAAACAAGGTGATATTTACTAACTTTGAGTACCAAACCCACAAAGAAAACAAGCAGTGTTTATTGAGGTATATTGTTCTCTTTTGCGAGCATTTCTGGAGGTGCTTTTTTCTGACACACTAGTATGTAAATGAGATCTACAAGACAGGTAGTACAGGGAATATTAAGAATATTTGCTCCAATGCAAATCACATCTGATCCTTATTGTTATCCATACTACTTCTGATAACTTGCTCCAGTTTAAATAGCATTAAATAGATTTGTTGTAGTTTTGTTATTGAATTTTTTGTTTGTTTTGTTGGTTTGGGATTTTTTAGTAGAGATATTAATACCTAGAGTAGAACTTTGTTGTAACAATTTTAAAAGGAAAAAAAGGAGAAGACTGCTTTCTGGACTTGAAAGATTTGTGCCTGGTGCAGAAGCCTTGCTAGGCTGCAGAAGTCTGATGTGGCTTTGTTCTTTCAGTTCCCTTACTGCTGCTGTTTGTTTCTAAAAGTAGATCAATGAGAAGGGCTCAAAGAAAGTCCTGAGTTCTTTTCCTGCTGAAACTTAGGACTGGAAATTGTTCCTTGCTCAGCTTGGAAGGAATAGCTCAGAGACTTCCAGATTTGGAGGATCTTCTAGACACTGCCCAGATCCTGGGATCCCTTGTAGCTTGGTCAGTCCTCGATGGAAGAGATGCCTGTTGTGCACTGTTGAAGGAAGTAATGGTGTCCATGGCAAGTTTCTAATCCTCAGTCGTCTAAGAGAAATTGTCAAAACATTTCTAGACTTTTAGGTCTTTTCTATGCGGTCCAGTTTCAGTGAGCCTTTAATCAAAGCTGGAAAAGTATTCAAAATAAATACCACTTTTTTCATGTTTTTAATTCTTAAAATAGTATTTTAGACTATTATAATTCTTAAACAAAGGACTAACGTATATATATCTGTTCTTTGGTGGAAAACCCCAAGTAGCTTTCCTAGCTGTATGTGCAGTCTTTTGAGGTAGGGGAGTTAGTTGTTGATTTGTAATTTTTTGTTGTTGTTGTTGTTTTAGAATTGTCTGTTGTCCAAGACAGCATGAAAAATGAGAAAAATGCATTGAAAACCTTTTCTGCTTGTCTTATCTCATAGCACCTTCATCGGCTCTACTTCCTGCGATGCATAGATATCTGTGCTTTGCTTGGTCACCAAAATGACACACACACAATTATCTTCTTTTGTGGGTGATGATCTTCTAAAACCTGATTGCCTTACTTGTGTGTTTTCTGAAGATAAGGTCTTGTCTGCACTGACTCATTTTTTTTTTGTCACAATGATATGTCTTCCTTTTTTAATAAGATGCTTCTGTTGATTTTGCTGCTTGTTTTTTATTTTGGTCACATCATTTTCAGCTTTCTAGCACTCTATTTATAGTAGACAGACTGATGAAGGTCTTTATTGAATTTTCTTTACTAAGCTCAGTAGTAAATATTTAATTTGAAATATAGATACTCAATAATATTGTATGAAATTTTCAATGAATATATAGGTTATAAAATTTCTGGAGTACATGAAAACATTCGGATACAATAAGTACTGGTTTATGATCCAAGAGGTTTTTGGTTTTTTTTTAGTTCAATTACTTAGCCAGATAAAAGAGGCTAAAGAGACACTGCCAAGCAATATCTACAGTTTCAGTGAAGCACAGGCAAGCTCTAATAAACATATGAATACATTAGAATTTTATTATTTTTGTGTGCCTGAAAGGTTTCTGCCTTTAGGTCACTTCAAATAACCGGGTTATTGCAGTCCAAAAGAGAAGCAAGAAGCCTGGATAGTCCATGAAGTGCAAATAGAAATTTTTTTTCTTAGTACACATTTTTCACTTGACAGTATCAAATCCACAAAAGAATTGTTTTCCTAAAATTGTTGGACTGTTAAGAGCCAAATTTGACTGGTCAGTTGTACTAACCATTACAAGGGAGGTGCAGCAGCAGCAATTGGTACTTCATAAGGGAATGTGTAACAAGGGCAAAGGATTTTATTTCATTAAATCAAGACAGCATGTTCTTGGGAATAAAGCCTCTTGCCTGTTTGAAAACAAGGAGTAGAATAGCTAGAAATATGCATAAAAATAATATAAATGCCATCAATGTAGAATAGATCAGGTTCACTATTCCTCTCCTGTAAAATGACAGTTAGTTAGGCTACTCATTATAGAAAACAAAGGTAATTAGACATCAATAAAGAAATTAATGAACAGGAAATTGGAGTGGACCCACTCCTTGTAGCAAAGGAGTATTGAATTTGAGTTATGAGTTCTTTCAAGGCCCTGGAGTCCAAATTTCTGTCTGACAGTATGTGGATGATAGTAAGCAACAGTGTAAAATTTAAGCATATATAAGTATCAATGGACCTATACAGCCTTATAAATGCAGGGTAGATGTTTTTGCTTAAAAACACAATGGCATCTTCTGTGTTGGCTGTTTTCCTAACCAATTGCAGTAATTTTGTTGCAAGAAAATGAGTAACACTGGGTTTACTGCATTTGCCTTGACTGTGTGTGAAAGTTGAATCTCTTCATTTGGCATTTGGGGTTTGAGGAGTGTGGGTTTTTTTTTTGTTTTGTTTTGGTGGTTTGTTTTTTTTTTGGGGTTTTTTTTTTGTTTGTTTGTTTTTTTTTTTTGTAATAGCAATTTTTGTTTTTGTGAATTTTCAGCTTCCCATGATGTTTCACCATTCTGGTTGATATTTTATGCTCTAGTGAAGGACTCTGGTCAGAGAGACTCCTGGAGTTGCCTTGATAAGAGTCTGTGGTTTTGAGCACTTTCCTGGGTTTTTGCTTGACTCTGCTTTGTTGAACAGAAGCACATACTGCAGAGGTCAGCTTGTCACCAGCCCTCATGGGATGGAACCTTACAGCCTGTAAGAGGTGGTGAAAAGTGGCATTTCTCTCTGAAATTTAGTGGTTATAAGGAATCAGAAATGGATTGGTAACATACTAGATGAAGAATATAAAAGCAAAAGAGATACTGTGAGCATTTCCAACTGATGGTTTTTGTCAAATCATTTTTCACCAGTCCTTGTTTCTTACAGTTGGGACCTGAATTTAAAGCTGCAGGAACTGCATGCTAAAGAGAGATGAGGAAGAGAAATGCAATTTTTTTAAATATCATGAAAAGGATTTTTTTTTTTTCAGGACAAAAGTAAACTAATCTATGGCTGGTTTGGGAGTTAGTATTGTAGTATATTATAGCTGGAAAGAACATTTTCTGTTACAATTTAAACTGATAATGTATTGGATCTTAGCCAAAAGCAGACAATGTTCTTTCTGAAAAGTGAGTCATTCTAGGGAGCAAGAGAGTTAAAGAGGAAAGTTCTTCTGAAATAAGGGTTTAACTTCTTCAGTCTCTGTGTGAGCAGTGTTGTGTTAAAAAAAAAATCACCAATACCCAGCTTGCATGGAATGGGAACACGGAACAGCTCACTCTTACTGCCCCATTCAAGCATTATTTTGGCATCTTCTCTGATGGGATTGTTATACATAATTGTATTATCTGTTTGACTGGGGTTGATTCAAACAGCAGAGTCCTTTATCCTGCAAGTGAAAGTGTAAGGTGTGGAGATCCTTGGTTGGAGATACTGAATTCATGTACACTTAATTCACTTATCAAATGTCAATGAAATCTTTTGACTGATAGGCAGCATATTAAATACTTATCTCCCCTTGAAATGTCTGGTCAGTAATAATTAAAAATAGATTTACTAACTCTACATTAGGAGCCTCAAAGGATGTAATATTTGAGGTTACTGGTAGACTACAGACCAGAAGAGAGCCCTAAATGCCAATTCAGTGTAACAGAATTTTTCTCAGATTTTTTTCACTTGATACTCTCTTTACAAGTTGGTGGCCTTTTCTTCTCACCTCTGCTTTTGAACAGCAATACTCTCTTACCTCCCAGAAAAACTTACTGCATGTGATGTGGTTAGTGGCTGTTTGCTAAAATGATACTTCTTTCCTGTCACTCCCCTCTTCTGATTTTTTGGGCTTTTTCCCCTCTCTAGCCAGACATTAGGAAAACAATTCTTAATATGGTGTGAGGGATTGGTTAGCTTGCTTGAGGAGCACAGAGCAAGACCTAGCCCAGATCTGCCTGCCTGTCACCCCTTAGTGCTACCCTTAGTCCTTTTTAACTTGCTTGCACTCTGATTAATAAAAAGGTTATACAAAAAAGCATAATTAAGGCTATTCAGTTCATCAACATGACTTCTTTGTGTTTATTTTCATAATGATCATTAAGTGATAGCATTTTGTTTCTAGAACTAGGTATTAAAGGTGCCTTTAAACCCAAACAATTCTATGATTCATGTTGATTTAGGATCAGCATATGAATTTAACCATCTACTGAAGATAATGTTTAGATTTATGTTTTCGTCAAGGGAAAATCAGTGTGGTCAACTCCTCTTTGCACTGGGTCTCCTAACTAATTATCCTGTGAGCTTTTAGTAGGACAAAAAATTATTTTGGTGAGCTTTCTCTTGAAAGCACTTTCCTCAGGGCTTAGGCATTTTTCATCAGAATTAGATTTGCATAAGGCTTTGGTTATGTAATTTAGATTCTATAATTTCAAAAAGTCATTTTCTGTATCTTAAACTAGAATCGGGGAAACTTGCACATTGCTTGCTTTCCTTTATGTTATACCCACATATTATCACATGAAAACCCATAGTATAGAAAGGCTGGATTACGGGATGGGTGCAAAAACTCAGATTAAAAGCTCAGTAGGTCTTTGCTGCTGGTTCTTTTCATTCATGGGTCTGAATATAGCCCAAATGCTGCACTTCACTGAATTTCTTTAAGCTAATTGTGCTGGGTCTTCCAACTCAGGAGGCATATGAGTATCCATGTTGATACTGATGGTTACTAATTAAGAGCACAGGAATTTGAGAAATACTATTTTTATTTTCCTTTTGTTTCTGGGAAGTACAGAGTGCTACAGATACAAAGGTAACAAACAAATGCAATTTTTTTGTGGTGAGCAAATATTTGTTTTCCACTGATAAGACAAATAGTTGCACTCAAGGAAGGAGGATGCTCTTTGTAATAGTGTTGCTTCTGATTCTTCATAAAACACTTAGTGGGGGTGGGATGAAACATCAAGTTGGGCTGTGATGGCACAGAATGAAGAAACTGTGACAGCAGATGTTATCCCCAGGTAAAAATGGAGAACCTGTATTACCAGCCAACATGAAGGTTTTGTGTGTGGCTTTTTAGATACTAGGCATTCATATACCGAAGCTTGACATGCTAATACTGCTACCTGTAATATCTTGTACATTGTTGGGTGCTTGGAAGGTGATTGGATTGCAGTCTGTAATACTCTAAAATTCTGTAGTAAGAAGAGCAAACTATTCTATCCATCATGCCCCTGTAAATAACTGAGGCTTTCTTTGGGCTTTATGTAACTCTCACTGGATCCATGTAATACTAATGCCTGTGTTTCAGCTTTACTGGGGTTGAGATTAGTGCTGCTGAGAGAAATACCGATTGTAGAGAAACCTGTTCCTAAGAGTTGAATTAAATCATCAGCAAAAAAAATTATCCTGTTATTTGACATTCTCCTCTTCAGAAGTCCTTCATTCATTTTGCCTTGTTTCACCTTCCCTAAATTTCATGTGGAACATTGTGTTTAAAGCCAGGCTGTGCTGCTTCTTCTGCATGATTTTCCTTCCTCCTTGAGAGGGCTGTCTGCTTCTGGTGCATTGAATTGGGTGCAGCAATATAAGGATGCATTGCTCCCTCTCAGGCTATCCCTGCTGACTGAACCAGTGACCTTATAAACTGTTAAAATTCCTTGGGCCTTTGTTTTTCCCGTCTGTAAAACTGAGGATAAGAGAATTTTCCTATTGCTAAAAATAACCTTGATCTCAGGATATGAGCTGGAAATCCTGACCCAAACAACAGTGAAACACTTTCCTCACAAGTAATCCTTCTAATGGGGTTATTTGTGGAATATGCATTGCTCCCTGATTTTAAGGATGCATTTACAGGAGATAATGACAGTATACTTGCTTTTACATTTGCTAAGGAGGATCCTCAGGAGCAGTGCTGACCTTGAAAGGATGGCGGGGAAGTTTCTTTGGTGGATATAGGAATGCATGCTGATTTAGTCCTGTCAAGTTTTGTTTCTCTCTCTGTGACTTAATTCAGCATCTTGTATATGTGATGAAAACCTATGTTGATCTTGGAAAAAAAGATCTGTAAAATAGTCACTAGATTACCATCCCCTTTCTACTGCCACTCCATTAAATGGCTTTGATCTGGAATTGAAAATTTTCATTTGGTACCTCATTGCAAACAAATTATACCAACTTATTCTCCTGAAAAATTCAGCTGGGGTAGGGACATGGAGAAAATGGATTTTTCTCTGGCAGTGTAGGTTTTACAGCACTTGGTAGAGCCTGTTTCCTGAGACTTGTTTCTGGTATTTCCTGTATACACAAAGGCACTCCTCTGCCTGTTAAGTACCTGGTTTTTATTTTGTTTTGAGACACTGCAAATAATATTGTGACATGAGAATTAATATGTAGAGCTATTTTTAAAATCTTTGCGCTGAAGATATTTTTCTAGGCTTAACATTTTGAAGGGCTTCTGCTGAATGGGTTAGGGTTTGGGGGTTTTTTGCTTCCTCCATCAGAGAATATTAATGACTGTTGTCCTGAAGGTCTTTTCTGATGTGATGTTTTCCCTTCTCTACTCTTTTTCACTCTGCCTCTTCAAATCAAGTGTCATTAATTTGTTCTAGCCTCCAGGGGATGGTGGGAGAAAACTAACTCCTATTAGAAGGAGTGAGCGTGGGTGATCTTTACAGACACTGGAGTTGCAAGTGTTGGCAGAGCAGAATGCAGTATAGTGTCCTCATGGTTTGCACAGAAAACAGATTTTCCCAAGATGCTCCTTGCCTTTTTTTTTTTTCTCTGTGCAAAGAAGGAAAGTTTTCAGCCAAATAACATTGGCAGTGTGGCCTTGATGCTTCATTTGTGGCTTCCTTTGCTGTACCTGTATGGTCAGTGGTTTCTGGATTTATCTTTGGTTAACCAGGCCTCTTTATGAAAATATGTAATTGAAGTGTTTTGTTAATGCCAGTTCACTCTGGTAGTATAAACTCATCAATTTGCATGCAGTGATTGAAGGGAAAAGATAGATGAAAGCCTATTATAATCACATTAGATAACCAAATATGAATATGAATGAGATCATGCTTCTTTTGGAAATAGAGCTGTGTTGTTCAATAGACTTAGTATAACAAACATTTATATTAAAGCCCATTATGTTGAGTCTTGTTCTTGTTTTCTTTGGAAGAGTTACTTAGTGAGCTGTCTGCGTGACTCTGACCTTAATTTCAGTAAGTAATGAAATCTGCAAGTTCTTTAAACAGCTCACAAACAGGAACAGAACTGCATGGCAATGAAACAATGTATGTAACTTGACCACAAACTTTGTGTCTTGAGCTGCCCTTTCGTGACCAGATGCAAATAAAAATTTCTGGAGTTTCTTATTTTATTTTGTACTTCTTCCTTGTTGTTCTGCAGAAAATAAGGAAGAAAATTGCTCTTTCTTTAGTGATTTAAAAAAAAATTGAATGAAACTTTGGCATTCTGAACATTTCATATTGCAATGGCAATATATAATATTCCTCAGATACACATTTGCACACAAACCTCATTCAAGCTATAAGGTTGTGTAATCGAAGACGTGTGACCCTTATATGTGACTTTTTATTAAATTTTGAGGAAAATCAGAGCCTTATGGTTAATAGTTGAACCCTTCAAAAACAATGCAGTAGTTGTTCTCAAAGCACATGAGAATTTCATTCATATAGCACTTGTAGTTGTTTTCCCTCACGTTTACGAGTTTTCTGAGGAAGCCCAGTCTTTGATAACTGAGCTACAGAAGTTGGTATAGTTGATTTTGCTTTGCCTTTGTGTGCCCACTGTAAGTACTCCTTCCCACTTGGCTTCTTCACTTAGCCTTTTGTAACTTTTCATTCCTACCAACTACTTGCCTGGAGAAATGTTTAGGGCATACTTCTCATTGGACACGCAGCCTCTTTACCATGTTATTGTAGATCTGTTTAAATGACCAGCCTCCAGTCTGCTCAGACACGTGCAGGTTTACATGGAGCCATAGTTTCTTTGTCAGTAAGGCCTTGTAAGTACCAGGTGTCTTTGCAAAGCAATAAGCTCTTGGAAGCATGTGCTCACTAATGGAATGGTAAGCAGCTAAATGCTTCCAAAACATTGTACAAAGCAACCTCCTTTGGGATTTGCAGTCTGCATTCTACAGTGTAACTCAATAGGGTGTTTTCCTCCCTTAGGTTTTTTAGTTTTGTGTGCTGCTTTGCTCAAGCATAGTTTCTTGGAACTCAGTGCAAAAACATACCTAGCTCAGTGAATGTAAAGAACAAGTGGTGGATAATATTCCCTACACAGTGGTTTAAAAGCTATCTTTGCTTGATGTTAATTGCCATATATGTACGAGTTTGCAAATATTACTTCTGGAGCTGGTGATATTGTTACATATGTGCTCCTAATACCTGATGGCATTTAAAGATGAGAATATAAGCTGTGATACATGGAGTGAAAATTCATGGAAATAGTAACTGTATTTTACTATCAGCCTATAATGTTACACCAATTAATTATGTACCTGATAAATGAGAAAGTAAGTGCAGCATATCCAAACTGTTGCAGATAAAAACTTTTTGAATTGATAGTGTTTAATGTAGTGTGAATATAAATTTTGTTCTTAATGTTGATTTGGAGTGGGAAACCATACAGAATAATCTTTGGACTGAGTTTGTACATACTGAAGAGCATTCAGTTATCTGAAGGAAGGTATATGAAGAGCATTCACAGACTCGTTTATTTGTGCCAATAGACATTGCACTCTAAATCACTGTTATACTACTTTGTCATCTATAAATAAACTGGCAAATGCATTGCTCAGCTTCAAATTTCCTTCACTGCTAGTACCACTTGAAATCAGTGGTTCCTGTTTCAATGCTGCTTGTTCCTCTGACGTAAATCAAAGAAAAATCCTCACAGTGAAGCCATCAGAAACATAATTTAATTTGTATTAGGATGGCAAAAACATTTCTGCTTTGTCTCCCTATGTCCAATTTCTATTTTTATAATAAAATGGTATTTTTTAGGCAGTTAAATTGGAAAAAATATACTGCTATAGGTAAAGGTTGTGTAGTGGATCAAAATACCCATCATAACAAGTGGAAAAAGCTGCTCAGAAACATTTCTCAGGATTTGCAAGGGCAGTCTTGTGAACTTGAATCTTATGAAGGGGCTCATGTCTTCCCTTAAAACTTCCTCAACAGAGATAAATTTCTGAGGAGTCCACAAACAACCAATGTTTATGAAACTTTCTGATTGTACTAGCAGTTAATTTGTTGAAGATCAGGACATTAGTTTCAAATAACTTAAACATTTCTTTACATTTGAAACATTTCTGGTGTGTTGTGCAGTTCTGGAGCTTGCTGCCCTGAGAGTTTAGGTACGATGTTGACAGGCTGAGATAGACAAATTCTTAAGCAATAAATTTGATGCCTGAACTGATCTCTGGAAATAGTAAGTGAGTAGAAAATGTTTTGTTGTTCTCCAGCTGGCAATTTTAGAATACAAAGGAAGTTAAAGAGCACTGAGTAAATTAAGGAGCACTGTCTTCTTAGGGGAGAAAAAATTGCTGTCATATTACTTTGTTATTATAAATTAATGAGTGTACAGAGGCCGTGACTTGATGGCATTTCCGTGAAATTGGTAATATTGGAAAGTATGTGAATTCCTTATGGATTTTTTTTTTTAACATGAACACAGCTGCTTTTAATCTTAATCCTGCACACATAGAAACCGTGCTTTACGTTCCCTGTGTTCATAGTTTAAATCCATAAGTATGTTGATCCTGGAGATCTTCATTAAAAATTGAATTTCCTGCTTTACTGTGCTGGGGATATTTTTGTTATTGGTTGATGAAGGAATGTTCATACCTCTTTGCATGTGTTGTTTAATAGTAAGAGCTCTAGTACCAAAAGGGGGCCTGTGCAGGCATAACAAAACAGGATGTGTCTGGCAAAATTAATAGATTCAGTGCTAATGCTTGTAAGGGAGTAAACCTGAATATATAATAATTAGTGTGCTTTTAATTTTTTTTTTTCCTGTAACAAGAAGGATGAAGGTAGTGGTCTTATGAGTGTGGAGTGGATATGGAACCTCTTCTGTGGGCTCTTGGTGGGACAGTGCTGCAAGTTCTTTCTTAGTGATATGATGCTGCAACATGATATGGAGACTATAGCAGAATTATTGGCTGGTGTATTTATTTGCCTTTATGAATGGAAATATAATGCTGGATCTCTTTTGCCCCCACCTAATGAAAGATAAAGCATTGATTCAACTGCCTGGGAAATCTGGATCTGAGGTTCATAGGACTTTAGAATTGGAAAAGAAAGGTGGCAGAACCATAGTTTTAGTAGTTGCAGTTCTTTTCAAACAATAAACAGAATATAGTAGCATATGCATGCAAAATTGCTCCTTTAATTAATTTGTAAATCAGGCTATTCATCAGAATATAAGTATATGGGTTCTGTATAACAAGGACATTTCAAGTCTATACATGCAAACCTGGAAAGTATGAAGTTTCTAAGCTATTCCTCTCCAGGCAAAATACTAATTGGATTAACTGTATGTAACATTGTCATTTTCTAGTAGGAGTTCTGAGATTCAGCCATAATAAATTAAACCTCAGTACTAACCCTGATTTTGAGCATCTTTCTCCCTCTGCTTTTACCTGCTGATTTTAAGCTTCTCTTTTGGAACTACTTCAATTGACAAGGTTAGTTTTGAGTGCTGGGCTTTTCAGCTTTCCATCTTTGATGGGGGGTTTTGTTTTGTTTTTCCTGGATATATTTCAGCATCTATTGCTAAGTATAAAAGGAATAGGCTGCTCTGTGCAAAGTGCCTAGAATACCTATCAAGTATCTATTTTTGAAACCAATTCAGACTTTTGCAACTTGTGGGATTGCAGAGCTTTGCCTTGTTATTTCTGTCCTGTTCAATGATTTTCACACTGCTTTTCTGACTTGTGACAAATTCAGGGACATGCAGGTCCTTGCAGAAAGCATTCTAAACTTTCTAGTCTCTCTGCAATGAGCCCAGTGTATTTACATGTTCACACATGTCTGCATATCAAAAGAAAATAAAAGGTCTAGTTTCTTTGTGCTTTAAGTGAAAGTAAAAAAGTTAAATCCATTTAAAAATCTCTAAGTCTTGTTCAACTTCAGGTTTTTGCAGTTGGAGCAAATGGGGGCGGGCGATAATTGGTAGAGCTGTACAGTTATGTAACTAAAAGCTTTTATGCTGCAAGTTAGGAGAGCAGATTGCCTGGCCATCAAATTGTGACACGTGTTTTTAATCTTCCCACAGTGTCCATGCAGAGGAGTACAGTCAAGAAATGTGTATTGGTGGTACATTAATGTGTTCAAATAAAGATATTACCAAAAAATTTCCTCTGGGCTAGGAACATTTTTTTTAAGAGAAACAGTGGTGGTGTCATATCACTTGGGGATTTATATACTACTTATATTGCATAATTAATGGCAGATATTATTCTTAGGTTGGAATTGTAATTGTTGATGGCTTTTAGTATGAAAGTTGTCATCTAAAACTCGCAGTGGGGAATCAACTAGTAAAAAGATTATACAGTGCATCACAGTGGTGATAAGATAAAATATGCCATTTTATGGGGAAAATATCATGTTACTGTCACAGAAGAATGGTCAGCTAGCCAGGAATCATGAATTGTCACCAATTTCAAATAGATATTCATGAAAGCAGTGACTGAGATATCAGTGGGTGTTTGGGATGGGTTTCTTTCTGGATTTTGTATTTAATTTTTCTTGATTGAAAGATACTATATGGATCTTAGTGTATACATTCATGGAAAAGTGACACAAGTATAAAAACTATAATGTGAACTTGACTGAGATGAACGACAATAGCATATGAACACTTTACACTGGGAGTTTGTTGGGTTTGGTGTTGCAGCTGTTGTATATAGTCCTTTTGTATCTATATGGAGTTGTGACTTCAGCTTCTCCATGGCATGCTGACAAATGTGAGGTTTGCTTTTCTGCAGTGGAACAAAGCCATTACCTGAAAGAGAGCATCTGAATTTTTCTTAAGTGGGCAGCCGCTGCACGATAAGGCCTATCTTGGACTCTTGTTTTTTTTCAGTTTTTTCAAAATCACCCTTGGAGTGTGAAAATCAGATTTTTTTTTGATTGGGCCACTGAAGGGCCAGTTTAAACTGAACTCAGTACGAATCAGGGCTATTCATATCACCTTGGTTAAGGATCATTGCCATAATCTCTGGTTTTGACCCTAAATGGGATGTGTGTGGGGGATGTTCTCTTTTGAGTAGAAGAAACAAAGCAGATTTTGACATTGCACTCTTAGGCATCCATGAGGTTCTCCAAAAGCATTGCCTGCCTTCCTGCAGATGCTTGAAATCACCCACTAAGGAGTTTAAAGTTTCACAAGAGATCAGAGCCAAACTTTTGCCCTGAAGGCACAGACAGAGGCATCCCCGCCTAGGTGTCACTTGTGCTTGGTCTGTCATGTTTATTTGGGCTGCTCTTTCTAGGGAACCAGCCTCTTAGATTGACTTCATTGCAATGAAAGTGAAAAAATCATAATTACAGGAGATTAAACAAAGGGGTAGAGGCTGAAGTGTGAAACACAATGTCCTCTTGTGTAAGGTATGGTTTGGGAAAGCAAACAGGATGTTTTTCTGTTCTGACAGCAGAAGTCAGAAACGTGTCAGTTTAACCAGGCATACACAGGACAGGTGTGCTTTGCATTTTATGGAAAGCCCATTGCTGTTCCTTTAGGTTTAAGACTAGGAAGAATGGAGGAGTAATTTTTAAAAAAGAGTAACCTTTCTTAAACATACTCTTTTTTTCTTTGATTTGTCTTACTGCTGTTGACAGTATTGTGTGCTCTCGTGGCAGTACCAGAAATGGACAGATACATATGAAAATAATTATTGACTAGATTTACTGATGGCTCTCCTTTAGTTAGTTACTTGGTAACCTTTTGCACACACATATATGGATGTACATCAGCTTCTGCTGAGCAGCTGCTAGTGCTCAGCCGCTCTTTAACTGGTGAATGATGCACAAAATTGTCATAACACATCTTGCAACACAGGGACTTTGGATTGTGTGTACCTAAGATGATTTTTGCATGGTGAATCTAAATATTGCTCCTCTTCTGTTCTAGTTTGTGGAGACATCCATGGTCAGTTCTTTGACTTGATGAAACTGTTTGAAGTGGGAGGTTCTCCTGCCAACACGCGGTACCTCTTCCTGGGGGACTACGTGGACAGAGGGTACTTCAGCATTGAAGTAAGTTTCTAATTTCTGGGTTTGGGTGCAAAACTGCTTGCAGCATATTTTGTATATTTACCATCATATCTTAACTAGCTCAGGAATACTGAGGCTCTTCACAAATACCATGTTAATATTGCCGGTGTTTTTATAAAGGTTGCTTGGAATGCAGCAAAATCCCACTATATCTGTGCCAGAAAGCTGACACAGAATGGTGCTAACTAGTGGCCATCTAAATATTGCACAAAAGGCAGCATGCTCTGCAGCTTGCACAAGTTAAATAGCCTGAGTAGATGTGATCAATTACAAAAGAGACATAACAGAAAAACCTAACCCGTGACCTGTAGTTTAGATTGATTTTTAGGTTTATTTGATCTGAGTTTCCTGGATGTGAAATTTTAGGAGAATGAAGAATTAGATGTGAGGTAAATGGGACAAAAAGCCAGCACAGAGCATGCTGTGCTGGAGAGAATGAGTAAATTCTGCTTAGATATGGCATGCAGGAGTGCATGATCTCTGGCTTTTGATGCAGCACCTGAATCCACAGAGAAGTGATGCACACGTGTTGGGTGGTGTTGAGACCTGTTGTAGTCTCCAGGTGTGACCATAGAATATGCAGGTCAAATGGCCTCTTTAGCTGGCTTCTAAAAGAAACAGTGTCCTATCCAACCTGGCAGCTTTGACTAGAAGCAAGTCAAATACCCAGCCCAAATCCTGTGTTCCAGTGCTTGTAAAACAAGCTAGAAGTTTTCTTCTAGCCTTTGTTATTGCTTGATTTTACAAACTGGCAAGATGAAGTGCACAACTATTGAATAAAACCTGATGTGGATTTGTTTGTCTAGGTTATAGCTGATCTAGTCATTGAACAGTCAATCAGAAACCCTTGCTGAACTCTTGATCTACAGCTTGACTGTTTCTGTGAGAAGTTCTAGCCTTCAGGGCATGGTGGGAGAAAAGGAGAAAACTAACTTCTATTAGAAGGAGTGAGCTATTAGAAGTCTCCTTCCTATTAGAAGGAGGGAGACTTGAACTCCCTCTGAGTCAGGGCAGAATGCATTACCTGCTGGAAGCAATACAGATCCTGTGATACATGTCTGTGTGTCTGACTAGATGGGATGGTGTCACATGGGAACACATCCACTGCTCTTTCTTTCTACATCCCACATCAAAAGCACACTGTTGCCATATTGGTATGGCCAAGCAGCTGAGTTGTTTATGTGTGTGGAAAACAGACCAGTGAATTATCTTGCCAGTGTTATGTTTAAAGTAAGAAGTTTCTGAAAAATTAGATTCAATAAAACTACTTTTGCTTTATTATTTCATTTTAAAACTTCATTTTAAGTGAGCTGTGAATTAAATCACTGCTGTGGATTACCATGCTGGATTGCTTGGGGAGGGTTGGGAAGGAGGAGCAGGAAGAGCTTCACAGACTTAAACCATTGTGCAGCTCTATCATGAGCTACAATTTTTAAGTTGTGATAACCTCATTCATATCTCCTGCAGTTTTTGATTGGGACAAGATGTGTCTGGAAGAGGAAAGTTTTTTCTTCACTTCTATATACATAGGCTTTTAATAAAAGAAACAAAACAGCTTTCAAGTGCTTCTCTGACAGTTTACTAAAATCTCTTCCAGGGCTATTACCAATTAAAGAAATAGCAAGCCATATGAAACAAAGAAAACAGGCTATGTATAGGCGATAATCTCCTTCAAATCTCTCATTTAGCAACCTGTGCATACATACTTAGTAATTTGTATTCTGAATTCTGTTTTTCCATTCAAGAGAATTGCTTCCTCACTGGAAGCAGTATTAGCTTCTGCCAGTGCCAAGGAAATATCTCAGCTGTCATTTATATTATTTCTTTTGTACATTAGGTTCTCAAATCACTACTATTTTTTTGGTCACATAACTGATTTTCCCCACCTGTCACTTTGATTAAAGAATATTTTCAAAAAGAAAGGCAAGTTTTTGTTTCATAAGTGTATTTGGATGTAGAGCTGTGCATTCAGGCATGAACTCAGCACAATAAGTAGTGACAGGGAAAGGAAAATTGTGAAGAATGCAACTTGGCATTTAGAGAGGGAAGATGTTTCTGGTGGAGAAGGGGACCTAAGTACATAGATCAGGCACCAACTTTTGTCAGTACTTTGTGCTGGGGAAGTCACGCTGGTAAACAGCCCTAGCCTGAGTTCATATTTCTACCACACCAATCACATACTGATCTTTCTTCCATCCATGTACTGGCTCCCCTTTCTGCTATGGAGACAGGAGACTATTGCAGTTTTGGGGTCTTTCCAAAAGAATTATGTGGCTGGTCCAAGGTACTAATCATGAGTAATACAAGCTTTAAAAACATTCCCTTTGATTGCTGTGTGATCTCTAGTGTAAAAGTGACACCATTGAGCTTAGACCGAGCTGAGTTCTGATAGTGGGCGAGATAATCCTTCTCTGTGGGCTGCAAAGCATTTGGGATTCTTCTGGATGAAAGGTACTACATAATGCAAGCTATTATCATTAAGAACAGAGAAAGAAATTGCACAAGGTAGGTGGAAGGCATTTGATAATTCATAGGGAAAAAGAAAAGTATTTGTATAAGGCACTCAGCAGAAATGTTGGTCCTTGCTCTATGAAACTTTTGATCCAAGGGCTTGAATTCTTCATGTGCATGCTCCATTTTTACTGATGGTAGCTTCACTGCTTGAAGAGGGGCGTGTGTTTTGTGTTTTTTATATTAGCTCTAAGCGATGAGTCAAAGGATGAGAGACTGACAGAGAAGTTACAACAGGTAAAATTAAAAAATGTCAAGTTGTAGGTAGAATAAGACAAGGTTTCTTAGCACAGACGGAATCTTTATTCCATATCTGCATTCTCTTTTCAGTTTGACCTTTTAGCAGAGCCTGGGCATTTCTTCACTTAAAATAACAAATTTCTGCAATTTAATACAGTGCATTTGTTTTATTGGCTATATAACTGATTCCCCTCTTGTGCTTGTGCAGTGTTTGAGGGGATTGACTCCAGAGTAGAAGAAACCCCTTAGTTTTCACTTTGAAATAAGTTTTATGGTCATGGAGAGTAGAAACCCAAATGATCAAAACAGAGGGCTATTTTTAAATGTAAAGAATAGTTAGAGCCTAAGTGGTTCTGCAGGAATAGGTTGTAAGGGAGAATGACTAATCTCTCTACCTGAGTCTGAAAACTCTTTTTTAAAAAGCAGACAAATGCTGTGCAGTGTACAGGGAGGAGTGTACATATAGACTGTTTTTCATCACAGTCTTAGGAAAATTACAGAGTAAAAACCAACTATAGTGCATTAATAATAATAATAATAATAATATGTAAGCCAAGTGTTGGAATTACTTTCTTGCTTAATTCCATATAACAGTATACCATCTTATATGTCCCTTGACCATTATAAGGTATGTAGTGATCAGTTTTGGCAGAGGAAAGAGTGAAAATATGGAGAATTTAACCAGTTTTCAAAATTAACAAAAGTGGAGTTGTGTTTTAAGGTTCAGAACATGCATACATTTCCCTTCCTGAATGCACAGACTGACTTTGCAGAAGGTGAAACTGGTGTTGGGGTATTTCCAGCAAGAACAAAGTGAGGTGTTTGGAGTGAGTCTGGAATTTGACCACTAGACCTTACATGAATTAAAAAAAAGCATGTGGTGCTTGAGATGCTTCTGAACTTGATGAACTGTTGGAAATTAAATGATCTCTCCCAAAAAAAGAGTTACACTTAAACAAATGTGTGTTAGTAAACAGTGGGTGAAGTTAATGCCAGTGAAGTTGTGTGTTTAATCTCCTCAAGTCTCTGTGAACTTTTTAGGACTTCATTGGAAGAATAAACATCTTTCAGCATTGTGTGTTACTGTAGTGTGTTAATGTTTTCCAGTAAACAGCATGATTTAAAATAATTTGGGCTGGTCAGGAATACTTCACCAGTGAAGTCAATAGTTTTTTTCAGTTCTCTTAAAGCAAAGAAAATCCTAGGACTTTAATTATCCTGAATTTCCTTGCTTTTTTTCTTCTGTAGACCAGTAGCAAATATCTTTCTTCATAGCAACAATTTGCATCTTGTGAGATCTCATTTTTGTATGGCATTACTCCTCAGAGCTGTGAATATTCAGCAACTCAGCAAAATTAAGATTATTTTTCTATGTATTAGATTCCCAGACTGAACATGTATTTGTGTTAGGGCCATCCTTGCAACCTGACTGGTCCTGTGCCAGCTGTTCCCAGTGTGAGTCCCTAGCATGCCAAGAACCCCTTTTGGCTGCAGGGGGAGAACATGTGATGGTACCATTTCCCCTGCCATCTCTCTGTGGGACCCATCTTCTCAGAGAACAGCTGGAGCCCAGATACAGGATCCCAAAAAGGAGAGTTAGGAGCCATCTCTGTCTAGAATGTACTAGCTATAAGAATTATAGGAACATTTACAAAAAAGAATTTCTTAGTCACTTTTTGGTTGAAAAAGAGGTACTTATTTTTGGATTTTTTTAAACTTTTCAAATAATCTTTTTAAAGGCTGAAATGGGAGTAATGTGGTCTGAACATTAGCAAACAATATATTGCAATTGTGCTGAAATCTTATTTGTAGTAGAAGACAATATGACTTTTTCTTTATTTGCAGTAGCATTTATAATGTTCTTTGTGCTCAAGGGATAGTAGTTCAGAAATGGCAGTAACTTGCATCTCGTGAGTGTTCTGGTTTCAGCTGCAATGTATCTTTATTTGTCTCTGAAATCATGCTGTAATAAATATTCATCTCAGTAGCGTGAATGCAGCTATGTGTTTAAAAAGGTACATGGTTTCCATTGGGATGGTTATTCCATTTTGGGAAACTGTATCTGTACTAGATGTTGTGGTGGTATCATGATTTCAGTGCACCTACAGTCACGCAATTTTTATATTTAGGTGAGGTGTGTGTTAGAGACTGCAGGAGCTATGCCAGTTCCACAGGTCACAGAGCATCAGTAGAGACCTTAGCAATGTGTGGCTCAAATGATCCTTTCAAGTATGAATTACCTCACACTTACATTTTATTTCATCTGCTAAGGAGTGCCCAGTGCTGTCAGTCCTTTGGAGGGGGAATTCATCTTTTGTGGCCCCTGCAAAAAAGCCACACAACTGGCAGTGAGTTGCATCTCTCTCTTTCTGGCACTACCAGTGCTGGAGCACGCAGAAGTGAGCACTGTTATGCTATGGTTGTAGTCAAGTAGCCATGGTGATGATTTTTCAATATCACATAACTTGAGATGCATAGATGAGCTATGGTGCCTTTGGTTTTCCTTTCCAGGATGGGCTGAAATGTGGAATTGTGCAAATGCTCCAATTCAGCATGCAGCACTGGAGTTAAATCCCAAGTCTGTTTTGAAAATGTGGGCCTTTGGCTTACACAGTACTTAATTGCACAGACCTTTTCTTTCCTAAAGCTGAGGCTGCCAGAACCTCAGCAGGAAAACAGCACTGTGGGAGCTGGGAGGTGAAGAGATTTCCTCTTGGTTAAAAACTTAACATATCTGCTATTTCTAAACAAGTAAGAGGGGTTTGAGTATCTTCAGTTAAGAACTGTAACTTCTTAGATACATATATATATGTAAAATATGGGGTTTTTTGATTGGCTGAAATGAAACAGGTAAAAATACCTTACAGATGTCTAGATTGCAAGGTTGCCACTGTACGTTTTGCATAGAGTTACAGTAGAGCTGATGTTTAGTATGTTCTTAATGAAAATGTTGAAGGAAGAAATGTATTTTAAAATTTTACAACGGGGAAGCAGTATTATGAAATACTTAAAGAATTGAAGCTCAGATTTTCAACAAGAGCTATTTATCATAAATATTTTGATTTCAGTAAGAATTATGACATGTGAAGCACAGGTAGGAAAAAATCAAAACCAGAATGTTTGTTCATGATTTGTTGTTTGGATGTAAGGTTTTTTGTATGTAAATGACTGTAAGCTGAAAAGCTATGAAAATCATTGTCCTTGTATTTGCTCTTTAGTTTGCATGGAAAAAAAAGCCTCTAATTAGTTCTTACTATTACAACATTACTTCACTGAGCTACTGAAAAGGGAGAAAATTAAAGGAATAATCTAAACAAAATAAATCTTTGATATAGTACTGCTGAAAACAACACAAAATGATCATTTGTGTTCGAAAACACTATTCATAGAGGGCTTATGTTGCTTGAATAGTGGCAGAGAAATAGAACTTTCTAGACTGTATTTATTCTCTGTTGTCTCTGGTTCTTATGAGTACTTCAAAAGAATCATAGAAAAAAAAAACAAAGAAAAGAAATAAATCTACGATAAGCAAATATACAGCAACCAACCTGTAAACAAGTACCTAATGCCAAAAAGTCAAAAAGTGGAATCTTCTGGAAATTCTTGGAGGAATGAAGGAGTCATCATCAAAGAGAGAGAGAACTGCTCTGGTGGTGTGGACAAGTTCAGGTTTCTTGCCCCATTGGAGTGAAACCCTCAAACCCAAGTCTGCTGGAGTTTACACAGAGACACAAGACTTTATCCACCCACACCCTTTTTGGTCGTTTTGGGCCACAACAGATGATTCTTGTGACCTGACACCATAATTCCATGTTGGATTACATTAGCATGATTTCACTGGCATTCTGACATCTCACTTCCTGCAGTGGCAATAGCACCAGGGAGGCAGAAGAATTGGCATGAGCTGGGAGGCCTCCCGTGTGTTTCCAAGGGGTATAATTAGTTTTACAATTCCTCGAGTATACTGCCTGTATTTTTGATGTTTTCCTCTGTAGACCCTCTGAGTAGAAGAACAGAAATTGCAGATAAAGGACAGACAGAGCATTCAGATGTTTACATGTAATAAATTCAAGGCAACGAGTAATAGTATAGAACTCCTGCTGCTCTGTGATTACCCATGGATAGTGTGAGCACAAACATGAAAATGTTGGATCCCTTCATATTTTCCTGTTTTTCTTATAAGTTGACTGTGTAGAAAACAAGGGAGCTGAAATCTACATGTTGAGATGATAAAGTTATTATTCAGCTGTTTTTCAAGACACTGAATTGTAGAAAGGAGTTCACATTGTAATGTTGCATTGACAGCAGTGCTGATGTTTCAATCTGAAATCATAGAGTACATTCTGAATTTCCAATTTATTGATTATTAAGCTAAATGAAAGGATTATTTTTCCCAGTGGAACAAAGGAGAGTGTTAGGAAGTAGTTGTAAATAAAAGGGGGTTTTTTGTCACCTTTTGTTTCTTGTGCAGCATTTCTGCAGTTCATGGTTATAAGAAAAGAAAAGTTGGAGAAAAAAACATTAAAACATTGTTTCTAGCTTTCTTGTTTTTGAGAGGACACTGTAGTCTGTACAGTGTACTTGCAGGCAGTGGACTTCTCATGGGATGAGTGGGTCTCATTGCCATCAACCTTCTTGGAGCTGTGAGTTTGTTTTCAAAGCAAATAGTTTTAATTGGGTGGTTTAGGGTGGTCTGAGCAGAGCTTAGCCTCTCCATGTTTTTTTTATAAATGTTTAAAAACATAGTTAGAAGAACTGTCATCTCAAATACAAATCTTTAGAAAAGTGAAAAGTGAAAAGGCATTATAAAAGCTTTGTATGTATAGTATATATTTAGTGCAAGATCTTTGTGGATCTTTTTACCCCAGTTGTATGTAGGGAACAATGTTAAGTGAAAAATTAACAAGCTTTCATGTAAAAATTGTGTAATTCTGGAAGCTGAGGTATTTCCTGAAGTGTGAGTTAAATTGTTCTGAGGCAGATTTTCCTGAAGCCAGGAAATGCATGTCTTCCGGTGGAATTGTTTCCACAGGAGGTTTCTGCCTAACCTTGCAGGTGGAGAGGGATGCACAGCAATTGCTGGGTGAGAGCTGGGGCTGCTGGAGGCAGGGCATGGCTGACCAGGGAGGTGCCACTCAGCAAAAAGTCTAAAACTGACAATATACCCACAAAAGTTTCAGCCAGTCCAGGCTGAAGTGCAGAGAAGTGTTTGAATGTAGTATATGAAAAATGAAGTGAATCAGTTGAAAATAAATGCTTTGCACAGATTAATTCTACTTTTTCTGCTAGTTTTTTGTGATGGAGGAGAATGTAAATTGTTCTGTCATTAATTATGAATTCTAATTTTCTTTTTTGTTCTGATTCGCAGTGTGTGCTGTACTTGTGGGCCTTGAAAATCCTTTACCCCAAAACACTGTTTTTACTTCGTGGGAACCATGAATGTAGACATTTAACAGAGTATTTCACATTTAAGCAAGAATGTAAGTTTATCTTACCTTTCTTGTCTTAACTCCTTTTTCAGGAACTTAATTTGTTATTTTTCAAATATTTGATACTGGTTCACTGTTAGTAAATTTTCATGTACTTTTCATGTTAACAGCCATTAATTTTAAATGGTAGTCCCTGTTCCCTGAGGGGGCAGTCACTTCTCAGTGGTGTGGAATGGAAGGGCTTAGACTCCCCCCCCCCCCATCTGAGTGTGGGAGCATCCTGGGGCTGCTGTGGGTCCATCTGGATGTTCTCAGTGAGTGAGTACTGCTGCTGATGCTTCTTGCAGCAGCTGAGGGTTTGCTGCCCCATGCAGCAGCCTGGCAGGCAAAACCCTGCTGGCACACCAGCCCTGGCACCTGTGACAGGTTCCTGACTGCTCATTAAGGAGGACCTCATCTCACTGGGTCTCATCTTTGGAGCAGGAGAAAAATGCAATTAATTTTTATTTTGTTTATCCTTTAGGTATAGCATTTTCCCATTTATCCTGCGTGTAGGCTTAAATTTTTCAAGATGCTCTTTTGATATGAATTCCTTTCTGTGTTGCAAGAAAGGAGGCAGTGACACATAAAAGCTTATTAGATGTAGACCCTTACCTGCACAATGAAGCTTTTTTTTCCCTGTGACACTGTGAGATGAAGCTATTGCCATAAGTCTGTGTTTTCTTTTTACACTGGGGATAAAGGAAATGTTAATTGGCTTGAAGGCTTCATGGTTTACCGATTTTAATATGCATATTGGTAAATTAACATTTCAGCTTCATTATACCACCTCGTTCATTTCATAATGGCATTTCTGTAGATAATTAATAATAAGGGACTGGACTAAAGTTCTGACTATTTCATAGAGAGTATATTGAGTGATAATGATGATAACCATTCAGCAGATGTTTTAAAGCTTGCTCTACAGACTTCATAGTGAATAGAAATGGCAGACTGTAATGGTATATTCAGTGGTTTATTTACAGTTTTTCAGAGAACATATGAAAAAAAATTATTCATTTCACCTCAGAACGGGAAGAATTTTTCCAGCAGTGGATTCCTGAGGATATTTTTTATATTAAGCAAAAGTTTGGGTACAGTCCTCAATACCAGATAGAACAGTGAGAGGAAAAAGTTTGAGATATTAAGCACAATCATTTTTCCTCTTAAATATTGATGGCACGTTCTGTTACCATCTTAATTTTTAAAAGGTAAAATCAAATATTCAGAACGTGTATATGATGCCTGCATGGATGCCTTTGACTGCCTTCCCTTGGCTGCTCTGATGAACCAACAATTCCTGTGTGTACATGGTGGCTTGTCTCCAGAGATCAACACCTTAGATGACATCAGAAAAGTAAGTCTTTGAGGTATTACCTTTCAGCACAATGTAAGTGCCATCTGACAACTCCTTGTGTCTTGTTAAGTGTTCTGTGCTTTCTTGGAGAAGATACAAAGGAGCTCTAGAAGAACTTCACAATATACAAAGATGTAGCAAAAGAGGCTCACATGATTGCAATGAATATAGTTCGTATTTTTTTAAATAGTCAAGAGCTTCATTCTCAATAGGTCCTACCTTATTTTTAATAGTTCAGCATTTGAATGTCCATTACATGGTCTAATTGAGGCTTAATAAGTTCATGCTTGTTGTACCCTTATGTTCTGAAAAGTTTCTCAGAAATCTCATAGAAGTTCAGAAAACAATGTGAAACAGCTTCTTCACATAATCCAGTGTTATTGCATGTTATCAAGGATTAATTTTTTATTCACATGTTTTGTGGGAGAGATCTCAGTTGACAGATATTTCTAAGAGGTATTTAAATCATTCATTCTTAGTGTTCTCAGAAAAAAAAATACTTCTTTCTTGCTCTTTGAGACTTGCAAACATGGATATCTATTTTTGAGCTTTCAAGTTAGTAAAAGGTAATTTATAGGTTAATTTGTAGTCTACTAAGAAATGAATATAGTTAAAAAAAAAAACAAACAAATTGAGCCAGTAATTACATGTTTTGGTTTAAAAGTAATTAGCTTAAGGTATTAACTGCACTTTAAAAAATTACTGAATGCAAAGTTTTGTTTCTGAGGTAAAGGTTCACCATCTCAGTAAACAAAAATACTCTGTGTAAAAATTAGCTGGCTCTGCAACAGCATAATGGCAGAGTAAAGTTGTTTAGCTCTCAAATTCTAGATTAGGTTCATTAACACCTTCCTTTCCTCCTGCCCAACCCAGCAGGTTTATTTATCTTTGGCAATCAGCAGAAATTGGGTTTGCATATTTATGAATTTTTGTTTAATTTAAATGAATTGTAATTACATAAGCATTAATTGGAGGGGGCTGAACTAATAAGTGTAAACATGCTGTGAATATGTCAAGATGAGAAGGCAAAGGTAAAATTGTGGAGGTCTCTTATTAAAATTTGAGTGTTGAAAACTTAAAAAACCAATTCGTACTCTTTGATTTTTTTTTTTTTTTTTTTTAGGGGACAAGGTATCTACTAGCTACTGAATCATTGCTTGATCTTTCTGGTCAAAATAGAGAATATTTCAGATGGCAAGCCTTATTCATACACTATCTTAACAGAGCTGTAGTTATATGAAAGAATTATTGAGATAACACTTGATGTTTTTATATTAAAGAGTTCTTGCAGGAGAATACTGATTTTTATTTCACTATTTTGCTATGCTTCATCTTATTTGCATTATGATTCTATGTAATTTGAAGTTTTAAATACCCATAGGAAGACCAAAAAGAGAAGGTTTTAGCTTCTTAATTAGGGTTAAGGTTTCAGGAGCAACAGGAATGTCATGCCAAGGTGCTGTAATGCAGAGATATTGTCTTGATATTTAGATACAATTTTTTGTGAAAATGTACATAAATCTAAATGGGAACTTGCTTTGAAATAACTATTATATTTTCTTGAGATGCCCCCCTTACATAAATTGAATGTTCTAAGGTTTGAAAAATCATTAAATACAGAAATATTATATTCTCCCTTGTCCACTGCAATGCTTGCAAAAAACAGTAGAAAGGCAAAAAAATGCAAACAAAAATTTCTGTAGAATGTGAATCCACTGTATCTCTTAATTTTCAGTTCTGTCTGTTCCTTCTATCCCCATCAATGTTTGCAAGGAATGTTTTGATGGTTCTCAAACTCCATTGCTTTAACGCTGAAGAATGGATTGCTATGAGTCTCTTGTTCGCCTGTTCATGGACTGAAAAATAGTAATTTTTCTTCAATGTTTCTGTGATACATAGTTGAAAGAAGTTAGTATTTCTTTGTCTCCTATTTTTCTTAGTTAGATCGATTCAAGGAACCACCTGCATATGGACCTATGTGTGACATCCTGTGGTCAGACCCATTGGAGGACTTTGGAAATGAGAAGACTCAGGAACACTTTACTCACAACACAGTCAGGGGGTGCTCGTACTTCTACAGGTGATTATTGCTACTTTGAATAGATTTCTGGTGGTGAACTGGTTCTGGTTTTGCAGTATAAATGTTTGCTTGAATTTTGTGGCGCTACTTAAGTAATTAGGCCTTTTTTTCCACAGGCTAGCCTTATTTTCAGAAAAGTTAATGCTTGCTTTATTTGAATCTCTTCTGTTATGCCACACTTGGAAACTCTAAATCACTTAATTTTATTCACCAAAACCTGTGTAGTTTGCCTCTGTTCTTGTAAGTTAGAGAATGAATGTCTCACTTTTTAAAAGGGGTACGTAACTGCATTTCTAGTGTGAAAGTTAAAACTTAATTTCTAGTGAAAGATGGCAGCACTGGAAAACTGAATACCTATGGTTCTGCAGGGTAAATAAAAATTGTGATTTCCCCCACAGAGATACTTTTTTTCCTCTCAGCTTGATCAAACTTTTTCTTTTGTTTGTAAGTAATTATTCTTAAGAAATTCAGTATTTGAAGAGTCTTTGTTAAATGGCACTTAGTAATATCTGAAATGCGGACAAGTGCCTGTAATATTCTTGCAGAAACCTATATATACCTTGCTCTGACAGCGTAGGCATTTTAAGGAATCTGAGCTTTTTTCTTTTTTATTATGGTAGTTAAGAACAACATACAAGGACACCAGAGTAGCAAAACTAGCAGGGGAGGAGGTTAAATGGCAAAATGAGCAATGTATTCAGTGAAATATTAATTTAAAAATCCATTTTTGTTGAGGAGAAATGTGAAGATGTTATTCAAATGTTAAGAGGTTGTTGAACTTTTTGAAGTGAAGCAGTTCTGCTTCAGCCTATGCTAGATACACACAAATCTAAGTTTTCTCAGCAAACTCAGCAGAAGGAAGGAATCCAGCTCTTTCACTTGCCTTAGGAAACCTCACCTCTTACACTGACTGTAGCTGTTTAGTAACATTACAAAAGTAATTCAGTGGCATCCACCAGCAACCACAGAGATGCTGGAATCAACCTCCTTGTTGGTGACATTATCAGGAAGGCGGCAGATGGTTTGATGTTCAAGCAATGAGATTTCTGGCTCCCTTCTCGGAGCGCGGTTGCTGCCGCGCGGGGCCAGCGAAGCGCGGAGCAGTTGGCTCCCGGCTCCAGCGGGCAAGTCCGGCAGCCACGCTCGGGTCTGTGACATCTGGGAGCTGCTCAGTGCATGTGTTTGGGCTCATAGTGAAAGGGATAGCACACTGCTGCAAACCATTGATCAGTGCAGAAATGGGCTACGACTGAGGAGTGAATTCACTGCTTATCCTCTCAGCAGCAGCTAATGCTGGAGCATATCTGAGACTCCCAGGCACTACACACACAGGGAATAATGGTGATTTCCCCTCATGAATGGTCTGGCAGGCATGGCTTGTGCTTATATACAGAACTGCTTATGTACTGGAAAAGTTCTAGATTTTAGCTTGTGTTTTTTTTTTCCAGAGGTCTACTCCACACAGTTGCCATAAAATTTCCTCAATATGTATATCAGTTTCCTCTAGTATCAGACCTAGTCTGTGTCCTGACGCATATTCAGAAAAGTGCATTTTCAGGAGAAGAGGAACTGTTCAGGAGATAGCTAATTATCAGGTCATGTGAGGGACATATAATTGCTTGATGATTCAGTCAGAAGGCTAGCTTGGAATCACATTATCCGAGTTTATATAAAGGCAAGCATTCCTTTTAAAAGAAGTACCTAGTTGCCTTGGAAGATGACTAATTGCTTGCCTAATAAGAATACCTGATATGAAAGGTATCCATCAGTGTGGAATGTCTAATTTTCCTTGCCTTTTCTAGTTACCTCCTGAGTAAAGGAACAAATTTCCCTCAACATGCAGCTTGGCTTGTAAAGGAAGGACTGAATTACTCAGTCCTCCTTCAAGAATGCCTCTTAATAGAATGACTGTGTTTATTCTTCACTGAGTAAAATTTCTTAAGTTCTTCAGTTATTTCCAGAATGAGAAGTTAAAAGATAGCAATGAGAATTTTGAATGAAGGTCAGGAAGATTTCAGTCATGCCTGCGAATCAGTAAAAGAATTTCTAGCTGATTAAGGTCTCCTAATCAATTGCAGTAAATATCTGTAATAAATAACTTTTATTTATCAGAGATGTTCTTTATAATGACCAGTTGCAAGCTACTTTGCTCTGACTTAAAGTTATTTCCTAATACAAAAATGCTGTGAGGAAAGTAACAGTAATGTGGCTTTCTAACTGGGCATGCACCATGTTAACTGGACCTTCCATCTCAGAAGGGCAAGAAATACTCTGCATTCAGCCAAAACCTATTTGTGAGATGTTGGGCCATTTCTATGAGAAAGTATAAAGACTGTAGCTTACAGTAGTCTGACAAGCTTCTCACTGCATTTCTTACATGATCACTCTCATACAGCCTACTGAATTTCAAACTGATCCAGTATTCAAGAAACCTCCCTTTATGTAAGGAGTTCTTGAAACAGCTTTGGCTAGTTGTAAAATGTTGGCTCTTGGAACCATAGGCACAACCTGCCATTAGAGATGTAAAGAATAGTCTGATTTTTCAGAAGTGCTCAGAGTCAACACTTAGTGCACACCTTTAGCATCTAGCAGCATTTTGTGCTGTGGATTGCCAATATAACACAATGCCAAAGGGAAACGTTAACTGTAGAATATAAGGAATTATTTAAATGATATTAAAGTTTCTGTACCTTAAAGAGAACAAAAAATTATAGGGATGGAATTTCATTTTCCCTATCTGAAGTTTAAATTGCATGTCCTTTGTAGTCATGGTCATGTTTGATGCAATTTTGTGAAAAAGTAGAAATAATTAATGGAATGCTGGTGGTTTAAATTCTTATTTTATCATGAGTTAAGCTTTTCTTTCATCCATACCCAAAATAATGTTGTGTTCAGAGTATATTATAAACACGAGGGAAGTAGTTTGTCCCAGAGTGATATTAGACCCATAGGCATACAATTTTTTAGCTGATCCAGCCAGTAAAGAAGTTTTCCTGTTTACCAGATTATTTTGTTCTTACCTTGAATTTTTCTAGCAAATATTTATTTGCACTTAGCAATTGGTACTTATCTTGCCAATGACCCTTTGCACTTCTTTCATAAGCTAGTGATAACTCAGGCAATTTTGTAAGAAACAGGTTGGACCCCAGAAGAACTTCTTCACTGAAGGGGTGGTCAGGCATTGGAATGACTGTCCAGGGAGGTGGTGGAGTCGCTTTCCCTGGAGGTGTTCAAGAAACATTTTCTGGCCTTGGGTAGCAGTGAAATGATTCAACCTGCAGATACTCTGGGGTAGAGTAATAATTTTGACTCCAGAAGCACATGATTTCAGTGGTGCACTTGACATGCAAGTTAAGTTTGTCAGGATGCAAAGATTAAAGAAATATCTGCTGAAAGCCTTTGAAGACTGTAGTGTGTTTCAGCTCAGGGTGGGAACCACAGTTGTATGAATTTTATTTTTTTTTTTTTAGTAATAGCATTTTAAACCACTTCTTTTGCCCATGTTTCTACTCTTCTTTCTCCCAGACCAGAAGCTTTTTCTGCCCTCACGTTGTCTGCCCAGACGTACTGGTAGAATTGCTTGTGTGCTCCATCAGGCATGGGAAAGCATCCAGTTTTGAAAGAACGACTGCAAAAAATATGTGTTTATTTGTTCTAATGCAGTTCCCTGTTCCACTTCCCAGTGCAGCTCCGCAGACAGGACAGCTAAGAGCAAGCAAAAGCGGGTGGAAAGAGATGTTCTGAGAGTTGCTGAGGACAGCACAGCAACAAAGCATTTGCCTTTGGAGACTCAAGTGCAAGGCCAATGGATTTTGCAGAAAACCTATTTTATATGTGCATGTAATGTTACAGAAGTTTTGGACTAAATTTGAATGTTCTCTTTTGAAAGAAGTGCTTATGCCTGTCTTTTAATGGCATGATGAGGGACTTGAAAAAAATTATGTTAATTCCATCTATTTTTTCCAGTTGGTGGAAAAACAATTTGAAAACATTTGCCATTTTGGTTCATGTTAGCAAAGTATTACTTCTCTTTCCAAACTGCCAGAAGTAATCAGATATCTTGCAAAAGAGACAGAACTAGTAAAGTATGCATGAGGCATGTTAATGAAAGAAGATGCCCAAGTAGGGAATATCACAGTCACGTACTCCACAGGGAATAACATCTCTCTAGCTGAGCAGAGGGGTGTTTTGTTTTCTCTGTGAGTCACCGCTCCTCCGTGATTCAGCATGACACATGAAGGCAGGAGGCTGGGTCTCTCTGGAAAAGCCTGTTGCGTGGGGGATTTCTGTTTGTTTGTTTTCCCTCTTGGCCAACTGCTTTATTTCTGGCTCATCTGAGTTACAGTCTGGGCTCTGCAAAGCAGGGCAAGGAGGAGAGTGTTTCTGGAAGGGTAGTGCTCTGAAAAACTAGTAGGGAATTTGAGTGCAAGTCAGTCATTTTAATAGAAAAGCTTAGAAAAAAGATTTCCAAGTAGAAGTCATTTCTGTAAATGTTTGTTTCTGATGACTTCTGCCATAATGTCTGTTTTGTTGGCTCTTTGTAGGACTTATTTTTACCTGCTTTTTAGGACTTGTATTTTTATGTTAAGGAATATTGTTTAATCTAAAGCAAACAGATACTAAGGAAATGCTGGATAGCATGTGTAATAGCTGCAAATGATGCAGCTACTCCCCAGCCTCTGCTTCAACAAGTAGTGCAAGAAAAATGCCTGAAAGTTGCTTTGCCTTTTTCAAAATAAAATATCCAGGTAGACTGCTCATGGGTTGTGGTGGTCTGGGCAATAGGGCAGCTGGCATGTTGAAGGTCCCATGCTAGTCACTTGTAAGAAAAGAAGGCAGGCAGATTCTTTTTTTATAAATTTGCATGGAGCACTCTGTGACACCTCTGCCTTTATAGGTGTGGGCCCTGTAGAATCAACCAAATTCTGCTAGCAGAACTTCTGTTTTCCACAAATTCATGAAGAACAAGATAATTAAGCAATAAAAAACCCCACTATTTTTGTACTCGAAATGGAAAAAAGAACTTATCATGTCTATTTAGGAGTGTTTTTTACCACTTCATTATATCTTCTTTAAAAGCAGTACTTAATACTGGATGAAAAGAATACTATGGACAAAAAAATGTAATAGCCTAGACGTTTTGAACAGCTGCACTGATAATGAACATAATCAAACTGTCTATCAGATTTTCATGCTAGACCCCAGTTTTCAGAAGTTAATGTAAAAATTTCTAACCAAAATGTACCATAAGTGTGCATTTAGTCACAATTAATTATGAAAAGAAATGTATGCAAATCAGTTCTCATTTGCCAGTGGTTTGAATGGCAGCCTGTCAGCATTTGAGATTATTGCAGTTGCCAAAACGTTACCCCACGTAATTTGGGAACTGAAATTGTTTTATAATGGCAATCTTTTTAGACAATTCCAAATACCAGACCTGCATCTGAGAATACATGCTAGGTGGCTCAAGTCCAGAAACAGCAGTATAGCATTCCACTGGGTTTGTAGCTTCTAGCTGCAAATGACATTTCAGCTTCAAAATAGTCAGGAAGGTTTGGAAGCAAGTAGTATAATTTCTCTTGGATAAACTAAAGGAAGATGATGTATTAGATTGGGGGACCAGGATATGTAAGTTTTCATCTTTTTCATGCATGAAATTAGAAACTGATGGGGTTGTTAATTGAGTGCAAGTGGGCTCTTAAGGTGGTCCATGAGATCATGCCTGGGACAGCAGTTTTTTGTATAATGTATAGTTTTTTTTTTGGTTGTTTTTTTTTTTTTTTTTCCATCTTGCTCAGTAGGTTTAGCACAGATGTATTCAGTGAGCACATTTTTGGGGTTTCAAAAGTCACAGGCTTTTAAGTTGCCAAGGGGAAAGATACTTTGTTTATCAAGGAGATAAAGTTCAGGAAGATAAACATCTCCAATTTGAAGATTGATTTGCATTTCTTCTTTCTACCTCTTTCCCTCTCTTCCCACTTAACCACCTTTTCTGGTGTCCACAAGCAGCCACTGCATACAGTAGTCAGTGGGTGAAGTTTTCTGTTACAAGCAACTGTTGTATTACGTTTTGGTTTTTTCAACTACATTAAATCTTATATTAATAAAAGAAAGTACCTTTTTTTCTGACAAGCCATTGGCTGATTGTTGTTATGTAATGGATTGCAGTTTGCAGCATTCCTTTCCAAGCAGTTATGGGGTGAGATTTAACAAGACAGAGCTGGTGATGTTGTCTCTACTGAAATCTGCCCGCAGAGCAGGCTGATTTAATGAATGATGTATGTTTTATGATACATTTTTTGAAAGCTAGAGCTCTGTGTGCTGCTTCTGATAATGCCATAACAGATGCTATTACTTTTTTTTTCTAACAGTTACCCTGCTGTATGTGAATTCCTACAGCACAATAACTTGTTATCCATACTCCGAGCTCATGAAGCCCAGGATGCTGGGTAAGTATGTGTGGAGAGGGGGCAATAATAATAATTATGTATGATGGCCTACCATTCCCCAACAGAGCAGAAAAAGGAAGAGCAGATGAGTGAGAATGAACTGGAAAATAGAAGTTGTAACAGCTCTCACTTTTGAATAATGCTACAAAAATACACACTGGAATTAAAATGTCTTTTACATTCTTATTAGTTAGGAGACTTAATAAAACTTTTATATATGCCACTTACTTAGCCTTAGTGATTTTAACTGATATAAAATGACCAAAATTTTTTGATGCCAAACAATGACAGACATGGAAAGAAAAACAAATTGATTACAGAAAAAGGATTGCAAATGTGTCAGAGTATTTTGACCTACTTGGTTGCCATGATTCCAGAGAAGTGATTAGGCTCACAAAGGCCAGAACTGCCTTTGTGAGCCTAATCTTATAGGACTTTCTCAGCTGCCTGAAACTTTTGGGCCTACTTGTTTTATACTTCACAAAAAAATAAAAATTGGGGAACTCAAGAGGCGCATAAATTTTTCTGCAGGAGTATCATTAAGGAGTTCAAGAAGTCTAAGCCATTGCACGCAAAAACAGTCCAGGTCAAGCATCAGGTGGTGTTGATGGTTCCCCATTAAACTATTGTCATAATAAAAGTGGAATTTTTTCTGCTGCTTTATAAATTACTTTAAAAATCCCTCTTATTTGAAATGTACTATACTTGTGAGATGTTAACAAAGGATTGGAATCTCAATAGCTTTGCATATCATGCATAAATTAATATTATTGTGTTTGTTTGGTGGTAGAAACTTTACCCAACTTGAACAGCAATAAAAGATAAATAAGCGGTATTGTCAGAATAAGGTCAATATTCACTATGCATATAAAAAGCTATTCTGAATGTTTGAATTGTCATGACTTCAAAATAGTAATGCAATAAAAAGCAAGCTATTGCTGTGCCAGAAATACCTAGCATGAAATACACAAGGGCAATGGAATTCCATTTTTCTATTATTGCTTTCCAGTAAAGGGTGAAAAAGAAAATTTTGGGGAAGAGATTGCATTGAAACGATACAACAATTTCAGTGCAACTTTTGTGGATGCTTGCTAAATTCTTAGGTTTCTTGTAGCTGAGGACTAAAGAGCAGTGGTTGGGGTACTTGTGTCTAAGTACTCTTTGCTTTCTTTCCAATTACTTGCAGGTTTAATGCTTGTTTATTTTTTGGTCTAATAAACCTTTTGCTTTTCATGAGGCACTAAGGTTGGGTAATGAAAACATGCAGACATTAATTAATTGGCTGTTAGAGTGGGTAAGATTAGACACAGCACTGAAAGTATCATATGTCCCATTTCCCCTTCCCTTCTGAAGGCAGGATCTTTCCAAGGCATCTGCTGGTGCTTGCTTCACCCACAGTCCCACAGAGGGAAAGTCTGGAATGTCCTGGACACTGGGCAAATTCACAACAAAACCCACCTCTGGCTCATTGAATTTTAGACACAGACAAAACTTTCAAGCAGGGATCCCTGGGCATGTCTAAGGGTTATAATGAGAAAATCTGCAAGAAATACTTATTTCCTGTGGCTTTTAAATAGCTCATGTGCGTGTTTTTCAGTCTTGGCATTTGTTAACAGCCAGACCATTAATGTACAAGGCATTTTCTGCACTGTATGTGGTCAGTGACAAATATACGTTCAGCGCTGGGTAGTAATTAGTATCTTCTCTCTCTTCTTAGGTATCGTATGTACAGGAAAAGCCAAACAACAGGCTTCCCTTCGCTAATCACAATTTTTTCAGCACCAAACTATCTAGATGTATACAATAACAAAGGTAAGAATTTAATTCCTATTAATGTATACTAGACTGTACTTCTGTTTACTCAAATATGTTGATGTCTTTTCATTCCTTTATTTATCAGTTCATGCCCATTTTCTTCCTCTTTTATTAGTTCATGCCCATTCCACTTATTATATAATACAAACCTAATTAAATTTGTTACAGGCAGATGTATGCCTCTGAATGCTACTGTGTATTTTAATATGCCTTAGGATATTTCTGTATTTTGACTGCAAGTTATTAAGTAAATGTTACACAGGAAGCAAAACTTAAAACAGCTCTATTAATGAAGAAGTATATTAAGAAATGCTCTGGGTGAGATGTTTAGAGCTTAGTAATTATAATTAATTATCTGTTCCTTGCTTCTTTCCAACAAAATTGTTGCAGTTTGTATGTGCAAACTGTCTAGCCAGTTAAACTTTGACAGGTCATGAGTGGATAAAGTATGGTATGGATGCCTGCGTTCTTTTACATTTTGGGGTTTTTAATCATTGACCACTGAAATGTAAAAAATTAAATATAAATTAAAAAAAAATTACTACAGAAATAAGACTCACTGGTCGCTGTAAAAAGGCTCCACTGAATACAAGTCTTTGCAGCATCTCTAAATTTATTCATTTATTGTATTCCCAGAAATTTCTAATGAATTGGAAAAAAGAATCATGTTTCTAAAATTATTTTTTTCTAATAAATGTGTCCTCCTGTATCTTGAAATGAGCAGTATTGTATACTTTCTCCTAGTCCCCATAATGATAAAATTATTTGTGTTTCTCTGTGAAGAAAGTAAAATAATTCTTTCTCAGTTATATTCTTGAAAGTTACTTCCTAGCAAAGAGATCAGTTTCTCTTGTGAAGGGATATTTTTAACCTAGATGCTTGTTTGCAGAGGAAATAAGCAATACTTCTTTTTACACTTGCAAAAGAAAGCTTTCTTCAGGCATCATTTTGCATTATAAAATTTATAATGTAAAAGCTTTTATGCCATGAACTCTATTCAAGGAAAGGAAACACTTCACTGCTAGATAATGGGGTTTGTACACCTCAGATTTCTCAATATGCCTGTTAAGTTGTGGAAAAATTAATATGTTATTCTGCAAAACCATGCAAGCAGAACCATCATTAACTACTTTTGTAAAAGTTAATGATCATGGGGCTCTGCTAGCAGCCTAAGAAGTGTAGGATAAAGTAAGGAATGTGTTCATTTTCTTGGTAGGATCATTACTATTGGTGGAGAAGTGTGTTTACTCTCCTGGTTGGCTGCTTTGGGTCAAAGGCTGAGGGATCACAAGTTTGTACAAGGAAGGTGGTAGAAGGTGTTCACCTTTTGTTTCTTAGGCATGGAAGCATATCTGTGTGATGAAGGCAATGGGTGAATTATGTAAAAGTTTGTCTTGAAGGCAAATGTTAAAAGGAAAGCAATAATTTGCAATGTTCAAAACCTTGAATTTGAAACCACAGAGTTTGGGTGGTAAAGAGAAGTGCCTCTCTGTTATCTCAATTTCCAATGAGTGGGTCATTTCCCTTCCTCCAGGATACTCCACTGTGGCAGGCAGGTCTTACAGGTGGTGGAAAGTCTATTTTGATGGAAAGCTGTGCACCATTTGCTGAGAGCTTATCTGTGTCCACAGCTGGAGTTGGTGTGCACTGCCAGCGATACCTGCTCAGAGTGAGTGCAGACAAATCAGCACTGATGCCACATCAGCACCCCTGTGCCACTCCTTAATATATAACTACTTGTAAATTCAGAGGCTGACCTTTAGCAGCTTTGTAATGATCTCCATTGAGTTTATCTGCCTCCTTTTCTCTCATTAGAAGTTTTGGCACATTATTTCACGTGACTGATTGCACTGGCTCTTGGCATTTAAAGTACATCATGCATAGTTTATCATGCTGTATTGCTCATACGTCTTTATCTGGATAATGTCTGTGTGCTTGCTTCCCTCTTCAAGGAAAAAACTTACTATCATATAGAGTGAGTCCAGAACAGGCTACTTGTTGGCCTCCTTGGTTTGCAGCAAATGAATTAACTGAGAGCAGAGTTTGACTGATTTCAGGAGAAAAAGGAAGGTATTTCCATCCAGAGGGGTTGTCAGGGCTGTTGCTCTAGCTGACTCATCATGCACTGGTGCAGAACCTGATTGATTTTTACAGGTCATCTGGAGGTTTGGTTACTGTCAGTACCTGGAAAAGGAGTTACTCTCCTACTAGTATGTCTAGTATGTATTCTCAGTGTTCCTCTGGTTGTCATCCAACAAAGTCACCCTGAATAAATTCCTGAGGGGCTTCAGCTCCCGCTGACATGAAATGGGTCATTTTTAAATGCAGTATTGTATAGGATAAATAATTTTTTTAAAAGCTACAAGAGGCTAGGAATGCTTATTTTCTACCCTGGATTGATAGTTCTCACACCCATTAAAGCAGATGTAGTTTCTTGAGCTTTTTCAAAGTACTTCAGGAGTAGACCTGTTTGCCAACTTTATCCAAGGGCTTCTTCAGTCCCTGTTGGAGAGCAGCCATGGGATTAGATCTGGCATCAGATACGTTCTCAAAAAGTAGTAGGGAGGCACGGATCTCGGTGCAAAAGAAGGTTTGACAGGAGTAGGTACCTGAGTAGATACCTGATACAGGATAAGATAAGCTACCCAAACAAGCCTGTGTTCAGCAAATCTGCTGTTAATAATGCTGCCATGGAGCTCTGCATGGGCTGTCTCACAGTGCTGACCCACCTCTTCTGGTTGTGCTGGCTTCTGGCATCGAAGGGAGGTTTCAGTATCCCTCTGGTTGCTGGCTGTGGCCTCGTGCAGGCTTTGTGTGTTACCCGTGTGCCACGTGGCTGTGGCTCCTGTCACAGCCCCAGGTCACACGCACAGAGCTTCATGTGCCAGCGTGAGGTTTTGCAATTGGGAGGCTCCTATCAGGGCTTCCCTCTATAATTAATGGAGACAGAGGCAGAGGCTTTCAGGGAGTGATTCAGAGACTCAGAAACTGCCTCGATATTGGGAGCCTTGTGTCCTCCTTTTTCCATTATTATCCTTCTCCATTACTGTTACTAATTCCTTCCATATTCATTATAATGGAAAGCATTGGCAAAGGGAGGGAATTTTTATATGGTTTTTGACAACTTCTGAGCTACTGTTCAGTATCTTCATAGCTTCCTCAAACATTTCTGCTTTCATTTATTTTATTAAAAATCATAAAGATACTCAAAGATTGTTATTAGTACTCGTTACAAGAAATACCCCAATACATTGGTGATTCTTCTCAGACTACTGCTTCTGGAGAGAAAGCTTATGCAAGAAGATAAATGTTAATTGGATTGTGGTAGTTACCAGTGACTTCAGGGCCTCAGAGATCATCTGTGCTGATCAAGAAACTTTGAGAAAGCTGTGTAAGTACAGATTTGCCTGTGGGCTCCAGGGGCTTCAGGGTGCCCATAACTACAAGAAATTCTCAATAGCAACAGAATAAGACGGTGCCAAAAATTACCTTGTGGTATGATCTGGCCTTGTATTTTGTCTGAACTTTCATTCCTGCATTCAGTATTTCTTACAGTCTAATTTCTTAATTAGGGCTCACTGTAATGCTGTTTATGCACACCCCCCAAAAAATTAAAAAAAAAAAACAAGTGAAAGATGCTACAGAAGTTCTATAGAGGCAGAAAAGTTACTCATAAAACACTGGTAATACTGGCATTTTTGTGTCTGGCTGTCACATCAGTAAGTGTGTGCTTTTTGGCTGAGTGAGCAATTTTAACTTGCTGTTTAAAGATAGACTGTTACCTTTTGAACATTTTTAAAAGATTAGATTTTGTAGTGGAGAGGAAACCAGCAGAGAATACAAAGTTATCGAAAAAAATCCCCAGCATGAAGTTTCTTCCAACATGCTGCAACATGCATGGATTGTTTCCGAAAAGAAAAGCAGGAAAGAAAAGTCAGTATGCAGTCAGTTTGGGATAGTAGAGAAATGAAAACCATCTGTAAATCTGTATGTCTGTTAATGTATCGTAAGTTATATGTCAGTGAAGTGTGTATAAAGTATCAGCATGAAGTATACCATGGAGAAGTGTACTTGATCCAGATGGATCTAACGGGAAAATTATTTTCACCCAGAAAAAATCAGAGCAGTATACCTGGAAGACAAGGATGATCACTGAGAAATATTAGCACTTTGTGGGAAAGAAGAGAGATGTAACCTCTGCCTGTCAGTTATCTTTAATGCCTTATCTCTGCTGCTGTCATGAGTTCTTCTCACGGAAACAAAAGCTTTTAAAGAAGAATTGTCTGGGTATCTAGGCCATCTCATTGCTGATGCAGAGAAGTTTGCCAGAAATGATTTTTGCAGTCTGTTGAGTAAATCTCGAATGTTATTCTGCTGTTTCTTTGCAACATGCAGTTGCACATGTAAAATAAAAATCTTTAACATTTTATAAGGAAAGATATTTCCACCTACAGTTATCTTTGCTTCTGTACTGGATTATTTAGACAATTACCTTGTACTGTAAATAATTTTTTGTCCTTTGATAATATTTAAACTCCTTGAGCATTTTACTAACCCTTATCCCTAACCTGACTTGGGCAGAAAATGCTGTGGTTACTTAGCAACTCTTATTGAGAAGGCATTGTTCCCAGTTGTACAGTTAATGCTGAAGTTAATTTGGCATTAAATCAGAAATTGAAATTCTTTCTTAGGTGTGAAGAATTTGAGCGACTTTTCACTGATTCATTTTCTAAATGCAGGATAAGTTTTCTGAAAGAAAATTACAAGAAAATTTGTTAAATTGTTTGCTAAAAATATTTATAGGTTGTTCATCTAAAAATATTCTGGGCTAGTATTTCTAAGAACTGAGCTCATTATTTTTTTCCTCTGATTATTTTTTTTCTGATTGAAATGTTATCAATTAATTTACACTTAAAAATTATTTGGCAGACCTTGAAGCAGGATATGTAATGTCTTTGAGAAATTCTGAGTTATCTGTCACACAGTTTAATGTTGTTCACATGGCTTCAGGCTTTAACCTACCTGCAAATATATAATCTTTTGAAGCCCCATTTGAGATGCCAGAGGGTCCGAGACATCCACTCAGATGTGACAGGTGTGACACAGTTGTTCCAGGCTCATCTTTAACTGAGGGAGATCAAGGAGGGGCAGCAGTAACTGCTGTATCTAGCCCTGAAAAGATTAGAAGGGTTGACTCCATTTCTAGCCGAAGGAAGGAGGTTTCTTACCTGCACAGTTTTCAACACCTGTATTTCCAGCCTTAGGGTAGATCTGTTAAATGCTTCAAGCTAAATGGCCCTTTGCCTGCTGCATTAGTGTTTCATTTCACTCTGATGTGATTTCAGCATCCACTATCTCAGTTTACCAGCATTGGAAAGAAGTGTAATGTCATTTGGGCTATCTGCACATCTTCACTTTACGAAACATTAGCTTTTAAAACTTATTTACAGCAGCAACTATCAAAATTAGGTTAAAATGTGTGTGTCTGTTAAGAATAATAAAATAAGATTCTTGCTCTGGTTGGTGATTATACATGATAATGGCTGGTGGCTTGGACTGCTAGCATCTGTCTGAGTATGTGTTTGGAAAGAAAAGTATCGAGACTGCAGCCTGGAATAATAAGCAAATGTTGGACAGAGTCAGGTTTTCCTCTCTTTTTCCTTTTTCCTCTTTGGTTTCATAACCAAAGGAGCACATCCCACTTCTGTCTCTTCCATCAGCGACTGTGTGACCTCCACTCTTGTAACCTTCAAAAGCTGTGCACTCTTTCAATGCTGCTGGTTCCCCTGTAGCTTCTTGGGCATCAAGCTAATGTGGACTAAGGAACGAAGCAGAGGTGAAAGCCCCGATCTTTTCTCCCCAACTGAGAGGAAGAAGAAAGCTATGACCAAAAGAAAGCATAGTGGCAGATAAGCTCAGGGAAACTCCTGCTGTTGCCTGAGAAGCATTTTCTATTTGGTCCAGGGGAAGTTTTCCTCTTCTGACTACTAAGTAGTAATCAGAACTCTACATTCATGACAAGAGCTGATTTGCTTCATGTTAAATATCATCTTCATTACTTAGCTAATAAAAATATTTTGTGTGCATTGTGCTTGTAAATTATAGATTTTTAATTTAAAATGCCAAAAAGTATTTGTGATATTGGTAACTACCCTATTTTATTTGATTCTTTTAAGAGGAGGGTTATTTTAGAAGGCTGCTCTGTTATTAGCCTGCTTTATTGTATAAAGTTATTTTGAAGTAATTTCTTGAGGAGATGTATAGGCCGTTTATGGGGGAGAATTTTCTTTAATTATCGGAACTATTATCGAAACTTTCTTTTGTAAGATATTCAGGTATATAAGTTAATAAGGTGTTGTGAGGATATTTTTATTATAGTAATCCTAAATTACCTTACGTCCAAAGGAAACAACCCAACTAAAGCCGTTTTTATTTAATTTTGTTTTGCAACTGTTCTGCATAGGGTTCAGGCTTTTTCAGAGGACAATTTTAGAAGTTCCCTGTGAAAATGATTTTTTATTCAAATTTCACAGAATTTAGAAATAGACTTAATAGATAAATTGAAGAAGTAGTGGGGAGGGGCACTACCTCAGCTCACTAAGATGATGAATTTGAAGTTTTAGTCCTAAATGAATCTTTACAAGCATTAAGTGGTTCTTTTTGTGTGGTTTTGATTAATTTTTTTCCTGTAAAGCCACAAACTATTTACTTTTATTATGCAATTGTGTCACAGTAATAGAAGAAGAATGATTTGCGATCTGCTGTATGTGATTTCAGCCAAAATCTGTTGGAAATATTCTGAGCATTGACACTAGTTTTCGCATTTTTACTAATAGCAATATTAAGCCATTTTTTTCTTCTACTGAGCAGCAGATTCACTGCCAGTTGTCAGACTGGAAATAGTGCAAGAGTCAAATGTGGTTTATTTAAATGGAGGGTGTCTGCCTGGCAAAAGTTCACATTATTGCTAGCAAGCTTTTCTGTGTCTGTCATTATGTTTCAGAAACTCCCAGGTTGCTCTGGACTCTGTCATTGACCACAAAATGGAAGACATTTAATATCCTATTAAATATTTGTGAAGCAACAGCCTAGTGCACAAAAAAAAGGCTTCTTCTCTTATTGACATACAGTCAGTAAAAAGAGAAATACTCAGAAGAAATTGTTCAGCCCCTTCAGCCAACACTGCATTTCCTACAATGCTGTCTCGCATTGCAGTTGTGCACCTTTGTTGCTGGCTATTAAGTTATAACCACTCCCTGGAACTACATTCCTCCCTTGGGAGATGGAAGTGGGAGGGCTGGAGGAAAGGGGAAAGCATAGAATGATACATCTTTTGTTGACCTTTTTTGTTGCTTGTGTTGATTCAATATCCTGCATGCAGTCTCCTGTAACAGCATTGTTTAAAGAATTTAAGTCACTTTGGTGATAATCTCAAAGTTACCTTTTCGGATTACCATTTCATATATGAGCCTGAAGTCCATTAATAAAAGTTAACACTGAACTTGGTGCAGTGCTTTAAAAAGTGGATGTGGCATAAATATCTATATTTCTGCTTGTGAACAGATGCAGTCTGTGTGTTTGTGTGTTGATAAGAATGATGAGAATGTTAAATGGTTCAAGAAAAATTGTATTAGTATTGATTCATATTATAGGGAGCGCAGTCTTGCGTGCCCAGAGTTTGCATAATGTGAGAAGCAAATGTCATCTCAGGTACAATAATGTGAATGAAATATGTTGAAAATGTCCATCAGAAGAGCAGTGTTCAGACTCTGAGTCATAAATGCTTTCTTCTGTTATCTCCAAAGCATGGTTGTGAGGAGCTCAGATAACTGTGTGAAGTGGGGGGGCTCTAAATACTCTGCTTCATTCCTCACTGGTGGTGGATCCCAGAGCTCACGTTCTTGACTACTCAGAGATATTAATTCACTTACCAGCCCATCTTAGTGACAGGGAAAGCTGTTGACACTGCTTTCAGACTGCAAATGGCTTTCTACTTCAATGAGGCTTTATCCTACTATAACTAGCATTCAGGTGGTGCCACTGGATCAAGTGGGTGGAAGCTGGTGAACAGCTCTGTGGGCTGTGCATGCTGTCAGCATTCCTGGTCTGGTAGCCAGTCACACACATGGCTGATGTCTCTTCAGTTTCTTTTCTTTCTTCTTTCCAGCTGCAGTATTGAAATATGAGAACAATGTTATGAATATCAGGCAGTTCAACTGCTCCCCTCATCCATACTGGCTTCCAAACTTCATGGATGTGTTTACCTGGTCCTTGCCATTTGTTGGTGAGAAGGGTATGTATGTAAATCAGTTCTGTTAATAAAAACTGCAAAATGGTTTCTTAGTCACTGTACATGTGGCCTCATTTATTTTAAAGGGCAAGAATAATTTGAAGACAGATGTCTTGTTTTTGAAGATAAAGTTGTAGAAATCGGGTTCAGACGTGTAAGCAATTACCAGTGGTTAATCACACTTTTCATATAATCACACTTCTCATATTTTTTTATAATTTCCACTCTTTCTAGGTGATGATGCCTTTAACTTTCTGCTGCAGAAATAGATTTTATGGCATTGCAGCCCAGAGGTGCATTCACTAAACAAAATTCTAATTTTTTTTCCGTTATAAGCTCTTGAACATTCCCTTGCTGCTGAGTGGATGTCTCAACATAACATGGGGTTATGTCTTTACTCACATTACCTTTATGAGTGGCTTGCTTTTTCATCAATAAACACAGAGCTGGTGATATTAAGAACCAGTCTGGCTAACTGTTCCTGGAGAGAGTAGAGGCATGCCAGTAGCAATAAAAACCTGTTCCTCAGCCCCTTCTCTGTACAGGACATGTGGTGCCTCATCGCTGGCAAAAAGAGTCTAAAGAACACAAATGATATTTTATTGAAACCTGATGCTCTTGATGTTGCCTAAATGCAGCTTCATGCTGTGAATGGCAAGCACACAAAAGGCATGAAAACACTTTGGTCTAACATATTAAATTAATACAAAATACAAACTGCCTAAACCCCAAGTCATTTATTCAGTGCCCAAGATGAAGCTTGCTTTGATCCATCCATTACAGAGTATTGCTGCAACAGCAATTATTGCCAGAAAACTCTTATAAACTCTTAAAAGCTGCTTGGAGTAACAGTTCTCTCTTAATAGGCAGCCAGCTGTGTCTCCTACCTGCAGTCATGACCAGCTTTGTTTTGAGCTACTCTTTTGTTTGAGGAAAGCTGCTGGGGAAACACCTGAGGTCTCTGTGAACAAAGCAGCTAGACAATGAAGCAGGGATTAACAAAGAATAGGCAGCTGCTTGCACTAATGGAGACATTACATAATCCTCACTGATGCATGTTGCCGACTCTTGAGAAGCAGATAAAACGCTTTCATTTTCTTTGGCCATAAATTCAGCCAGGCTGTTTTTAGGTGGGGTGTGTTCTCCACACACGTTGCAGTCCTGCAAGATGTTCTGTAAGGTCACTTTTCAGAGGCTTCCCATCAGCAGCCTGCTCAGGTGGGGCTGCAGGACGCATGGTCACAATTGTTGAGGTTCTGAGACCATGCTGTTCTTCATTCTTCTTACGTCTTGGGGGTGTTTTTTTCTCCTTCATGTCTTCCAGTGGTCACACTTAGCAATTTCTTGGAAATTTCAGAGCCCAAAGAAGTGAAATCAGTGTTTTCTTTTCTATGCAAAGCAGTATTCAAGGTTGTAAGAATTGGTGTTCTATACAACTTGTTATTTATTTCCTTTTTTTTTTTTTAATATAGATTTTTTTCCCTCAAAGGCCAACCAAGGTAGGAAGCTGTTAGCTTCAGTGGTTGTTGTTAATGTGGAAAGTCTTTCCACTAATACTGTCAGAGGAAAATATTAAATCCTTCACTAAAGTAGGGAAAAAAAATCTAGCTTTGTCCCACCCTTCTAATTTTCCAAGCCTTCATAGTAGTTACAGAAGAGGATTTTAATAACTACTTGACTAAAAAATTTGAACTTTCAACCTGTGTAGCTAGTACAAAGTTAGACAAACTTGGTAACACTTTTAATGCTGCTTACTACATGTAGGTATAGTGAAGTTTTTCTTAATCTGCTAATTGCTTCATATTTTACTTCATAACGTTGGCCTTTTTGTTCTCCAAGTTGCATTTTCTTGGTTTTGATTTTAGCTGTGATTGGTTTTTTCACTGCTCTTAACTCTGTGCTCTCTGGTTAGTGTCTCACAGTTGTCCCTCTGGAAAGAAATGAGACCAGGGTAAGAACAGCCTGTGGCTGATCTTTTCATGCTCAAGTAAAAAAGTAAGCAAGCTGAATATGGTCTAAATTCTCCAATAATAATTTATCTGTTGAATATAGAATAGTTCTACCTCTTCTGGTCTATTTGTACTGGAATTCAAGGGACACTGAGGACATCTTACAAAGATTAATGTTTTAATGAACTGGAACTAGTGTCCAAAACCTAGAAAAATAAAGAAATACTCTATGATCCCTCTTGTTACACCTTTTTCCACTGGAATGTTCCCATTAGGAGCAAGAGAAAAGGTGTCACTTGGTTATCCAAGTTGAGTGAAAGGCAAAAATGTGTTGAGGGGGAGAAAACAAATGTTACCTACATCACTGACAGCTGCAAAAAGAGAGATCATTAGAAGATTTTTTTTTTAAGTCTGTTTTGTTCATTGTCTTTGGAAAAAAAATTGTGCAAACTTGTACTTTTTATTAGCTACATAAGACACTTTCAGCTTCTAATGCTGCAGGTCCTGATATTTAAAAAGTGGGTGTTATTATTGTGCAGAATTTTTGTTCACACTACTACAGCTGGAGCTGGCTCTCTCTCAGACCAGGGAAGCTTAATATCAATATTTTGCACTTGTTTTCCATTTTAGTGACAGAGATGTTGGTAAACGTGCTGAACATCTGCTCAGATGATGAGCTGGGAACAGAGGAAGATGGATTTGATGGTAAGAACCTCTGTCTTTGGTTGAGATTGTTTGCCTTGGAATTACTTTAAAAATTTATTTACTAACCGTGAAATAATTTTCTGAGTCCCAGTTGAGTTCTATGCCACTGAAAGCAACTATTGTGCTAGACTCCAAGGGATTTGCTTCTGTTATGCTTCAGAAAGAATTAATGGATCTGCCCTGTTCTAAATCTTTTCTTTATCCCAGTCTTCTGGTTAAAAAACCTGCATTTCCCTCCACAAAATCTGTGTTGTGTTGTCATGAAGGGGTCAGATGATTTCAAGCAAAAGATGATGGGCATTCTCATCGTGAGTTTAATTATGTCAATTAAATATTCTTCCTGCAATGAAGAAAGCTTCCTGCAGAGCTCCTTCCCAAAATACAGGTGCTGCAACTTCCAAAGACTTGTACTTGAGGTATTTCTTTAGTCACTTCTTTTGATGCATCTGAGTGTCTAAAAGGCATTATAATTAAGCATATAAACACAGATAGAATTTTTTTTATCCTGGCATTTCTGCCGAGAAATGGTCAGTTCTGTTATCCTTTGGGTTGAAGTTTATATGATGGTTAGTTGCCCTGTAGCCGTTGGCTTGACTGTAAATGGTACTTTGTATCTTAAAACTTGTAGATTCTTAAAAGTCAGTTTATTTTCTTAGACATCATTTTCTGTTAGGTTCTGCAAGAATAAATATTAGCTGTCTAAAATATCCCTTCTCAATTGGGAAAAGCTGAAAAAAATCCCATGTATCCCTGGCATTCCTACTCTGAATGCTCTCATTGTTTTAAAAAAATCTATGAAAAGTAATCAGATAATCTATATAACAAAAAGAATCCATGAAAAGGCCAGAAATGCTAAGAAATAATTTTTAAAAATAAGAACCTGGAAAAATCCAACACTACTGAATATTCTCAGGATGTTTTTAGGCAGGATGAATGAACAAACTAGGAGAATGGAGAACTTTAAGACAAATATTTAATGAAGTTGTAATTAATAATTAAGATTCTCTTACAAAGCATTTATTTTTAACCTGTGGAACAGGAAGCTTGATCATAGGTTTTGCAAAATGTTTCATTTGTGATAGAGAAGACTGGTATAGATGATAGTACTTTGATTTTATTCTGAAAAACCTAATGGAATTCCCTGTTCTGCATCAGCCACAGACTGTGGACATGAGCAATTATCTTGCAGGACTTGGGACAAAGACTGAATTATTGAAACTGGTAATCAGTGAAGAGAAGAAAACACATGTTTGAATATTGTGCCCCCTTTTTTTTTCCTCATGAAATTTAAATAAGTCACTACTGTGTAATTAAAGTAGCGTGTGAAATTGTGTGGAGGCATAAGATGAGTAAAAACTGTGTCAAGTTAAATACAGTAGCAACAAACCATGTGCTTAAAATCCTTGGCTCGGGAAAGCTCTTAAGCACAAGCTGAAATTCCACTGATTGCAAAGCAAAGACTTTATGGAAAAGATTTCTAAATGAATTCAGCCTTGGCCTAATACTTCCTTTTTAAGTTGTACTGTAAGCTTCCATTGGGAATAGACAGATCGATGCCTGGACTCTTTTTCTAAAACGTTGGAGTGTCATCATTCCATCCCTAGGTTACAGTTCAAGGGCATGTTTTCCAAAGCAGAATCAGAACCAGGGTGGTGCTAGGGGTTCTGAGAGGAGAGTGAACCCCCATCCCACCTCCCTGGGAGTTTTGCCATGGCCCTGCTCCACACTTGGAGTTTGCAGCAGTGCAGGTGTCTAAGCAGGGAGACAGGCTGGAATCCTCTGGGCTCGCATGTGTGTACTGTGTAACAATATCTAACAGCAGGGAAGTTTCCAGCTGAGGAATAACTAAACCATTCCTACTACTGTACCACTAACACAGTTACCTAAATATGCTCTCAGGTTTTTTTGTATGAATGATTTCTCTGTGTAAAACATTATGGTAAGGAAGATAATAGATAATAAAATGTAGTTGTCTCTAGCACGTGTAGCTCAAAACCAGAGGTGACATATATTCATGTCTGCTTTCCCAGGTAATCAGTCCCCTTCGAGCTGTAAAATGGGCTCTGTGGCACTGGTGATGCAGCTTGCTGTGGGCTCACACTTTTACCTACAGCCCATTGGACACGTTAGGCTCATGGGGATCATACACACGAAAGAGACTGAAGGATTCAGACATAAAAGTAAATTTAAGGTTGATTTAAATTTAAATAGAAGCTGATATCTGTAATGATTTCTTACTGGGTTCTGATTTTTTATCTGTACAGTAAACAAAAATTCTCTTTCTCTCAAGTTGAGTTCCCTGTCATTTTTCTTTTTTTTATTTTTTTCCTGAAAGCCTTGCCTTTTGGGGAAGAGAAGTACAAATTGTGTTTGATTTGTGTTCTCAGTGAAACACACCAGAATGACTACCAGTTTAAATCAAAACTGTTTCTGTAAGGACTGTCTCCTGACAGACTTGTAGTGGCTCAATATTTCCACTCTTCTTCCTTCTTCCTCAGTAATTTCTGTCCATCTTCCTTGAAAGACTAGTCCTGTTTACCTGCTGATATTTTTTAGCAGTATTTCCCATAGAAGATGCCCGATATCTCCAACAGCAGATGCATTTTGTTTTATGGAATGATTTTTAAAAATCATTGCTATTTTTAGATCATTAATAGTTTTCAGGGCTCACTGCTGATTTCCTTTTTCTCCTTGCAGTTTGAACATGCCCTGACCTGGGTTCCCACATGTAGTGAGAATGGTCCATCACTATGGTTTGCACTGATCATTCATTACCTTCTACATTTTCTTGCCTTCTATCTTCCCCTTTCATTCCTTCCTTCAAAACAAAGCCCCATAAGTATTGCCTGACTTCACTGCATGGTGTTCTTGTGAGCCCTTTTTTATTTATTATTTTTAGTTCTGAGTCATGTATGTTGCATCTAGCCATGAGCAGGATGCTCAACAGCATGTCTTCCTTTTTTTATTCCCCTGCCCCCTCACTGTTTTTTCCCCATTAAGGAAACACATCATGGGGATCTGATCAATTTGTTGTAGGCGGTTTCTGTGTAAGCTTACTGTGAAAAAAGCCTAAATATCTTAATGCCCTTTATCCCATATGTCCCTGCTGGCCTGTATTGGCCTTTTGGTTACACTCACTTTAAAAATGAGAGAACATGATAGGTCAAGTTTCCTTATCTCTGATAGTTTCCTCTTGCTGTACTTTCTCTTTCCTGTTTGCTGTGGTGGTTGCAATATAATCTGATCCAGAAAAAAAAAATCTATTGGGTAAATGTTAGTTCATGTGCTGTATGTTTGTGCATAAAACATATCACTTAGCAACAGGAGCTGCAAATACTTCTACCTAGCGAGCATACAGTCAGAGTTCTGTTTTGTTTTAATTAGCAACATTTCTGGCCTCATGCATTTGATTGAATAAACTAAACTGCTAATTAAAAGGGTACAATAATGCAATAAACAATTTGACACAAATGCACTGCTTGCTTTGTATGCATCCTTACCATGATTTGGCATGAAGACACTCCTAAATTATTTGGATTTTTTTTTTTTTTTAATATTGTCTTCAACATTGTAGCTCTCAGCCTTCTCACAGAAAAGCCACAGTCAGAGCCAGAGCCATTAGCCTACAGCATTCATTCCTTTGTTGGAAAGCAGCTTCCCAGTACAGTGCTAGTTCCAACCTAAAGAGAATTCCCAAGTCAAATGTCTCCTGCCAATCACAACCTGGTTCTGCTGTGAGCAGTAGTATGTGACATTTGCCACATCTTCTTAGTAACATAAACTCTTCCTGGAGCCATCTCAGCAGCAACCAACAGAGACTGATAGAGCAAAAACAAGGGTTTTGTCCTTAGGTCTGTTACTTACCAATATCTTGATAGAGATCTTAATGGTGCTGCCTGATGAGATTGTCTCAGCTTGCCAATGAGTTGATTTTTAGCTGGGAGAGAAATGGAGGAGTTCTCCCAGTGGTTTGTATTTGTTCTTGGTCCAAACCAGCAAGGCTGGGCTACAGTGCATACTTAATTTCTGTGAGTTGGTGACAGAGTGGCATTTTAATGTGATCTTTGTATTTATTATTCACTCTGATTTGGCCAGCTGTGGTTGTTTCCCAAAGCACTTTTCCCGTGAGCTGCATTACGGCACATCGGTGTGCTCTGGACAGCCTGCCTCTGGACCAACCTAGCAGCATGCCCCAGATGCCCAGTGTCCCCAGAGCACGTGCCACAGGGCAGTTGTGCCTGGGCACCAAGTGCTGCACTTGTCTTGCCCTCAAAGAGCTGATTTTAAAATGCAGTACTTTGCTCAGTGGTGGCATTTGAATTTGCTGAGGGAGAGCTGCTGGAGCATTTGGACAAGCGCAGGTGGCACAGGTGCTGGCAGGAGCAGCAGCCATGGCTGTGACTGCAAGCTGCTCTGTGGGGTAACTGGAGGAGCCGGTTTGACCCTTCTAACAGAAGAGGCTCATCATGCAGGCACACCCCAGGTGGCCAGGGTGGGGCTGTTCTTGAGAAGTGATTAGCTTTATCAAAGAAGCAGCAATAATGTAGGAGAAAGTCTGTGTTCAACAGGTGGTGACACCCCTGCTGTTCTCCTGCCTGCATGTTAATTCCCTGCAAAACCTACTAACAAAGCTTTAAGTTGAAAAAGTTCTTCTTTCTTTCCCCCCCTCTCATGTTCAATCTGTTTCTATCCTTTTGGATGTTCTCTGCTTAATTTGTTTCTTTTCTATTTTTCAGACTTTACTTAAACGTTACATTTCCATTGATGCTTTAAAATGTTCTGTATTATTTATTTTCATTCTACATCACTGTACATCACTGATCTTTTTCTTTTCCCCTCATTGGAATTCATAAGAAGATCCCATTTATGCACAGCAGAAAGGTATTCAATAAGTTGGAAGGCTCAAGTTTTATTAATTTTCCTTATGCTTAGCTACATAATATACATTAGGATACCAGTGAGAGGTTTGGGGTTGACTTTTTTACTCAGCATTGTTTTAAATCTGTTCAATCCTACATCTCAGAGTATTGTCAGCATTTGTAGTATTTTTTCCTTGTTGTTCTTCTTAATCTGAGCATTTAAATTACCTTTCATATAAATCCTTCATATCCAGCTTCCAAATTGTGTTTTGATACCAATCCAAAATCCAATGGATAGAACCTGTTAAATCACTGAAGTAAGATTCAAAGCTTTTATATTACCCCTAAATACTTTTTACACTTCAAATTTAAACTTTTTTTAAAAGTTCCTTCATTCAAAAAGGGTTTGTTTAGATACTGGAAGATCTTTTAAAGTTATTTTCCAGCCTAAATGAGTCTATGGTTCTAAGAAAGGAAGGTAGAATCTTAAGAGGATATCAGGCAATGTTTGCAAGGGCTAAAATTAACCCTTTTACCTATAGCCAGTTGGTAGGTTTTGACCCATTTACTTTCACATAGATGTGTGCTTAAGTGTAGTTCAAGTAATTTATCAGGCTTGGCAGTAATAGTGAATGTCAAAATATTGAACTAGCCACACTTGGAATGTAAGTCTAAGATTTACAAGAAATCCACATACTGTGAGGTTTGTGATACTCAGTCAAAACTAACAGAGCAATAAAACATTGTGAATATCAGGTGCATTCGTTAATAAAGCCTGAGAGGATAAATAAAATTATTACTAATATTTACTAAACATATGTAATTTTCAGAGATTTTTTACATTAGGAAAATCAGTGGAGACCAAACTCTTTTAAGTATATTTTTTAATAACTTTTATGTGTATCAGTGAGATACAAAATACTCCCTTTGAGCCTGTTGTGTTTTATGATTAAGGAAGGGTTCTTTTCCTATTCTTATTTTTTATTTAAGTGTAGGACATTATATTTCACTTCAGTCATAAATTGTAGTTCCAGTTTTCAGTTCTCAAATATTCTAGACGTGGTCTTAGTTGCTGTTCAACTTTTTGAATATTCCTATAAGATACACCAGAGCAGTGTGGACTTGTAATAAGCAAGTAGGGATTGTGATGCTTAGGGGGAAGAAACGAAGACAAATCATGTTTAAGTGTTTTCAGAATGGGAAAGGCTGAAAACCATGTCTTGTCTGTCTTGAGAGTACAGTTCTGTGAGATCATAGTACTGAGGCAGAAAGGTACCACCTTCTGTTCCTGGAGAACCCAGCTGAATCAGTTCTGTTTTACTTAAACTTTTCATTAAGCTGTTTAAAGTATATTACATTAATTTAGTTACAGCTGAATTACAGCTGTTTCTCCCATTCTTTATTGTCTAGAATTAGGTATTTATGCCCAAGTGTTCTTATCTCTTTTTATCTTTATATGTTTTAATATTTAACATTTAATATTTTACGTTTTCCAGTGCACCATCACCTTTCCTGTTTTTGGCAGATAAACACACAGTTATCATTCCCCTTAGTCTTTGGCTATCCTGAAAAAAATCCATTGATGTCATTAATTCCATGACCTTGAGTTCCTGTCATAAGAGTTTTTCAGGGCAGGAAAGATGGTGTGTGGTGTTGTGAGGTGTTGGATTGCTGCATGCTGAAGCCAGTTCAGATTCCATTGCCACTCATCTGGTTTCATCCAAGCATATTCTTCACTAATGTTTTCCTCCTCATTTTTGCCCTTTTCTGCTGATTTATCTTCCCTGGTAGGCTCTAAAAATTTGATAAGATTTGAAAACGGAAATTTTCATTTTTGCCCTTGAATTTTGGAGTAGCAAATAAGGAAGCTTTACTGTGACGTGTAGTGGTGTCTGAACAGGCAGGAGTTGTCAGGCAGGTTAGCTGTCCTTCAGAAACCTTTAGGAGAAATCTTTGTGATGTATGTGTTGTGATTGTGATAATTAATGAAACTGCTTTTTCTGAGTATAACAGAAGATTTTCTTGGGGATGTGGGGGATCCTTTATAATAAATACTGTTTGCTCTTTCCATCCAGGTGGTTCTCTCTTGCATGTACAGATTTTGATGATATCTAAGTAACAAGTACACCTCAAACTCAGCCAAACTGTAGTCTATGTTACACTATGCCTTTTTTTTTTAAGGCAGAGTATTGTGTGAGTTCACAAATTTCAAAGCAATTGTAATTTTGAGCAGTCCATAGCAGTGATTAAAAGGAAGTTGCTCTGTGGAACTCTTTGCCACTGCCAGCCAACACAACCCCTGCTGTCTCATGCTCTTTTCCAGGGCTCTGCCCTTAGGTTGTATTATCTTTGAATAATTTTTAGCTAGGAATGAGAAAAAGTGTTTTCAGTCTTGATTACAAATGTGGCTTAGTTTGGCCAACTGTAGCATTAATATGATGTTTCTTGTATTTATTGTTGAGGGTATTTAGTGATGAATTGTTTACAAATCCCTATAACAGTTTTTAATATCTTTTCCATAGGCGCAACAGCTGCTGCTCGAAAGGAGGTTATAAGGAACAAGATACGAGCAATAGGAAAAATGGCTAGAGTTTTCTCAGTGCTAAGGTAAGGTTTTATGCTGGTTTAGGTTTTTTTTCGTGTTGAATGATATCTTAAAATGGTTAATTAGAGCACTCAACTGTTAATCAAATAGCAAATTTGCTATTTTAGTGTATCACCCAACTGGGTTCTACTGCAACCTTTTAGAGATTGTTTTATTTATACAATGATGCTATTTATTTTGGCTCTGAACAGTCTTCCTTGGAGCTTTTGCCAAATATAAAAAAAGACAAAAAAATCAGAAAAAAAAAATCCAATTACCTTTTTAAAAAACTTTTACTGACCAATTTTACTAATTAACTTTTAGCCACTGTGAGGCAAGCATTAAATATGGGTAAAGGGTATGTTATACATCACCTCTCATTAAAAAAGAAGTCAACGGTCACACTTTGTCACCCACAGATGTTGCCACAGCCACGAGTAACGATGACTAAAGATGAAAGTGGTAGGGTCATTTACCTAGAAATCCAGGAAATGGCTGTGCAGGCAACAGCACTTTGGGCTGCACTCCCCCAAACACATGAACATGAGTAACTAATTGCTACCCAATGTTTAGAACTCTCCATTTGATGTCTCTGAGCAGAAGAGAAAACATGCTGTACTGTGCTGAAGTCTAAATATAGAAAATACAGTTCTCCCTCCCTTTCAGCAAGCAGTTTTGTCCTCAGGAAGCTGGATGTTGGTCTGCTGGAGTCAGTTGATGGCTATTATGCTTAATGAAAAATCAAGAGCATTCTAAAACATTTACTGTTATGATTTCATGATTGATGTAAGAAGAATAAATAAAATAGTTACTTGAGTAATCTACTATTTAATTTCAGTGGAAACTGTCCAACTTGCTTGCTTTGAATGCAGCATGCCAGCAGTGGGCAGGTTGTCTGTAGGTGTTTGCATGGGCACAGCAGCTCACCCACGCCTTGCAGAGTGCAGCAGCATAGCTTTAAATAGCAAACTGAGATGGAGGACTGTACCTGGGGATCCCAAAGTGTTACAAGTGACTTACTGGTGATGCATGAGCTACTTCAAAGCAGTGCCCATAAAAAATAGTTTAGCATTATGCATTTCCCTAAACCAGATGGGGGAGCAATCAAATGTTTCCACCTGCTTCTCTGTACCAAGTCTGGCAGGGAGCCTGGAGGTGGCTGCTACCACCTTCATAAAACAGCACAACTATTTTTCTCTAATGATAGTTGAGTAAACAAAGTTTGGGAAATTTGGCTTTCTCCCATAACCTTGAACCACAGCTTCTGGATTTACTGTATTCCATTGTGAACTACCTTTTTAAAAATAGGATTAGTTCACAAGAATTGTGAACTTTAATAAGCAGAAGGATCTGAAACTGGATAATCAGCTGATATATTTGGGGTTTTACAACTCATAGATGATTGACATCAGCCATGTGTCAGACTTTTTCAAAGGGATCTGTAGGGCATATGCTTTTCAATGGTTTCAAGGATGGAAGAGGGATACAGAATAATTCCTGCATGTGCTCTGCCTACAATGATATGTATAAGCCTCATATTAAGTCTACCCCAGGCAAAACCACTACAGTCTTTAACAGCTCTTGATTATTGATGGTTCTGAAAGCTTTGCAGGAAAAACTGAAGATGAAGAGTAGATTTGTTCTCTATTAGCTTTAACCAGCAAATACAGCACATTCTCACTGTGATCCGAGGCATATTCAGCAATAAACAGGTACCTGTAATCAATGATTTTGGTGACAAATCTTCCAGGGGGATGAATGACATTTCATCCCAGCCACCACTGGGAATACCTGTTCTCTTTTTCTGTGAGAAAGGCTGATTCTCCTCAGCTAGGTGGCAGGCTGCTAGACAGTAAAAACTTCACAAGGTAATCTTGTAAACACTATTTCTGTAGAAAAGCCTGGGATATTTTTTGTGTCCTGCCAGCATAATCCAGGTAAGACACAAGTGTCAGGTAGTTGTGTGTAACCCTAAGAAGACTGCAGTAGCACCATAATCTATCATCTGTCTATATACCAGCCTGCTCTGGAAACCTTTGATGTTCCTGTTGGAGTCATTGTGTTTTATGAAGTTTATTTCACTAATTCTTGAAATCTTTCTGAATGATTAGCACCTAATCTGATCATCTGCAAAGAATTTAGTCATCTCTTCTTTGGGCTCGAGTGGTCCCTTTCCTCGAGGATGTAACTTGAATGTAAATGAAATAATTACAGCCATTTTAGTGGAAAAAAAATTGATATCAGAATAGTATTGTTTTGAGTTTCAGATGTTATAAATGAGCTTTGATGAAAATAGAAATTATAGAAAGATTGTCTTTGACTAAATAGAAGACTTCACGATTCCTTGTCGTTGTCTCTCTCCAACTTTGTTTCTCAAGTCTGATTTTTCTTTTGGTATATTTAGACTGGAGAGAGGTAAATAAAATACTTATCAGTCTATTATCCTTTTTTTTTTTGAAATAGAAATAAATGACATCAAATAGAAATTAAGGAACACCATCTCAATATTTGTGACACATGTCTGTCTTGTGCATATGTGGTTTAAAGACAGTAAAAATACAGTCAGTAAACTTTACCCATGAGGGTGAAGCTAAAAGTACCATTGCAGTTTAATTAAAAAAAAAAAGAAAGATATGTAATGCACTTAATAACTGAGTGAAAGCAAAAGCTTTGCTGTGTAACTGTTGATGATTAAAATACTATATTAATTCTGAAAATATTTTGGTCTTGTGTTAGTTCTAATTGCTTGGGAAACTTGCAAGCAAAATGGTCACAATTTGATTTTGACTATTACATAATGAAAAGTGAGTGCAAGCAGAATTATTTTCAAACTAAAAATAGAACTTGAAGAGTATATGTAGTAGGTAAACAAGAGTTGTTTCAAATACGTGAGTCATTCAGGGCATGTAGGTCCAAAGAAAATTGTAAGTAGTAGAATTGCTGAGAGACAGTTTTTGTAGACAAAACCACATTATCCTCAAGTGAATGTGGAACTAAATTTTTTCTTTGTATTTGCTTCCTCCAGCTTAATGTCATTATATACTTCAAAGTGAAGCACTTCAAAATAGGCTTCTCTTAACGAATTGGGGTCAATTTTGCCGCTGAGAAAATATGTCATCACAGACAGCATTACAGTCCTTGTAGAAATCTTTACTTAAAGACTTCTCTGGATAGAGCTACTGTATTCTTCTAGCCACGCATTTTAAAATTCTATGTATTTGGAGACCAGCAAAGCATATTTTGATTTCCTAAAACAATTTTGTTTAATCCATATTATTTCCAGCATACAAAACAATTAAGGGCAGTACTAGCAAGGATGGAAGTGCTTATTAATTTTAATGGGCTTTTAGTTGTCTTTCTTTAAGTGGTTGGTGATCAACAATAAATAATGCACCTGCCTGCTAGTGCAGACAAGAGCCCACTAACAGTTCAAGTTGATTTTGGATCACACAGTGTAAAATGCCTACATGCATTGCTGGCACTGTCTGGTACTTCTGGTCCTTCTCCTGTCAGATTTGAGTTGACAGATGTATTGTTCTGTAGGTACAGGTTATATCATTAACTACAGTAGGAGTTGCATAAGGTGTTATGCAAAGGTTAACCATATACACAGCAGTGAAGGGGACTTCACTGGTGTTGATGTTATCAGCAAATTCAGTCTCTCTTGGCAAGGAGATTGGAGATGACAAAATCATTGCATGTAAAATCATTGTATGTGTAGCTTAAGATGTCTAAAGCATATCTTGTGTTTTTTTAAAAAGACATTTACTTACTTATGGTGGTTTTATTTTTCATTTCTTTTTTAATATTTGCAGAGAAGAGAGTGAGAGTGTGCTGACGCTGAAAGGCTTGACTCCAACAGGAATGCTGCCCAGTGGTGTGCTCTCTGGAGGAAAGCAAACACTGCAAAGCGGTAAGCCTGTTTGCCTGTGTGTCTTGTCCTGTGTACAAAAAACAATTCGTTTTCAACTGCAGAACCTAAGAAAATAACCACAGCTGTCTCAGAAAAAAACAACAAAGAACAGAAAAAAAACAGGCAGCTTGTTGTGCTGGAGCATTTGAGAGCAGTTCATGTAAGGCCACATCTCAAGACTTACTACATACCATCAATTCTCAGAGAAAGGGTGGGAGGGGGGAGCCCCTGAAAAATCAACTATTTGGAATGGTAGCTCAGAATTCTATGTGAATGTACTCTTTCCACAGTTCAGAGCATCTTTTGGGTTTTTTTTTAAAGAGCCACTCTTGATACATGGAGTAGTGAAGGGTTTGGCTTAGCTAATGACAATCAAACTCTTATTTTATCTGCTTTGTTCTTCCTCATAGAGAGCCACCAATGGAAAATAGGTCTAGAATTAGATTTTCTCTCCTAGAAATTCTAGGCGACCACATGAGAACAATTCCACTCTGATTTTAGCCCAAGTGAAGGGAGGCTTTTACAAACACCATCTTTGCCTTGTACACAAACACAATACAGATTGTCAGTTTTATACCAAGTGGTTTCTTGTTACAAGAAATTGGTAAGTCTGTGGTAGGGCTGCCTTTGTTTCCTTTTGGAATAAGGAGTGCGAAGTGTTTAATTTATTACTGGAAGCTCTCAATTTTTTCTGTTTGTACTGCTGTAGATTATATTGCAGGCATGCATAAAGGTCTGTCATTTATTGAGGTTCTGTTGGCAATAGATGTACGAAATAGAAATGCTTTATAACCTTGACACAGTCTCAGCCTCTTGTTTTCCCGTTTCCTTCCTGGAGCATTCTTTCTCTGTATTTTTCCCTTTACTGTCTCTTTTATCTAGAAGATTCAGGTATACGGTGGTAAACCTCCTTTTCCCCTTTTTTCCCCTTTTTTCTTGTTGATGACTTGTGTGTTATGGACATAGTAACGTTCTGCTTTGGAAATGCTGCAATATGATTTCACAGGAGGCCTTTCTTCACGGGTTTGTGATCTTCAGCTAGGCTTTTCTCCACATAGTTGTTTTACATTTGTCAGAAAATTTGGTCCAAGGAAACTGCTATTGTTGCCCTGGCAAAATATTAGGAATAGAAATGAATTTGAGAAAATTGCCAGATGCTCTTGTTACAATGGCTAAAAGGAAAATCTCCTCATACTGCAGTATTCTGGCTCAGTAAAACATTACTATACACAAGCTTCTGCATTAGTTAACACATAGTATCCCATTCACCAAATACTCTGAAGTTCATATAGTTTCTGTTAAGCACACATATTGCCATATGTATTAACAGAAAATGTGAGTAGTATGTTCTGTTGTGGAAGTATGCATTTTAGTCGTCATTTTTTCTAATGTGTCAGTGCTGGTTTGGATCTGGTTATTAATTTTAATTTTTCATCCTAGTTATCATGTTTCCTTTTAAGTTTGCATTGGTTTTGTTCCTTGTTTTTTGGCCATCTCTCTTGCTCTGCTGCTTGAGAAGCATAGGCTTACCTTGGTGCATGAGGGTTAAATCCTTTCATTTCCCCATGCAGCAAGATAATAGCATAGATATTTTAGAATATATCTTAATCCATATTTAACATCCTAGCTGGGGAAAAAAAAAACCAAACAAAAATTGGTTTTATGTAGGAGAAAACAAGACAAAAAAGAAGAGAGGACTTCCTGAAATCTTTATTTCTTAAGGTATTCTCTAAACCAGAGAAATTCTTGAAAATCAAAATTCCTTTAAAATATTTTCTATATTGGATTTCATTTAATGAATTGCATCAGCTTCTAAATCTCTGAGTGTAAAAAAAAATGCATACCAAAGCAGATGGGTAAAATTCAAATGGAAGTATGTTTAAGAACGATTTATGATTTCACAACAGTGGTAACATGCTATTCATAATATTGCAACGATCTCCCAGTTATAAGCTCTGCTCTCTCTGACCAGGATTTGCAACTTTGGAGGTCCAACAGTCAATCTTAGATCTGCATCCATTGATTTAAATAAAATATTAGTAAAATGTTGTTTTTCAGAGACTGGATTGGCAAAAATAAAGTTTACAGATGGAGCAGACTGGGCAAAGTTGTAAGCAAAGGCAAAGCTTTCTGAGCATCCCATGCTGTGGGGATGTTTCTTTTAGTCAGGAGAGAGGAAAAAATAATTCTGTTAAGTTGTATATGGAATTCCTTTGCCTTCTACTAGCATCAGTACTTTTCAAGCTGATGTTTTAAGTTGTATGAATTTTGTGTGATGGCTTTATGCCATTTTTTATTCTCTTTTGACAGGGCAAGTTAAACTGCTCTTACTGAGAGCTGGGACAATTACATAATGACCTTTTCAGGTCAGATGTGCAATATGGAAGACATTTACATTTTGCAGTTCTTTTGAGTCAAAAGAAAACTTCTTAAATGTGTCTTTAAAAATTTTAGTTTGTGAAACTTCTGCTTCAAAACAAACTCTAGCTTAATTCAATCTGCAAATTATTGTTTTTGTGTAAACATTTCTCTTGTGTGTCTGTTTTGCCAAAATCCAGCACTTACAGTAACATTAGTGTTGTAGCTCCTTTGCTATTCACTGACTTGTTCTTAGAGTTGAAATCCTCTGCTCATTTTTTCTCATTCGTTTTGCTACCCCTTTCTTCTCTTCAGCTACTGTTGAGGCTATTGAGGCTGATGAAGGTAAATTGGCCAGTCCCCTTTCTGTTGGTGCCACAACAGATAAGGGCTCTGCTGGGTGTATTCATTTTGCTGTAGCTTGTACAGATTGTGTGGGTGTTGGGCTAACAATTGTGGCTCGGTATTAACCAAAATGTAATTGCTTTAAAGGGGAAAGTGGTTTTTTTTGTTTTTCTTTCTGTTGCTGCTCTTGAGGTTTTTCTCTAAGTTACAAACATGTTGGAATTGCTGTATGTTGAACTAAGCACTGAGTAATGCCACAGGAGGAGATCAGGGAACTCAGATTTCATGGGACATAACTTGGCAGCAACTCGTAAATGCTTTGTGACACATAGCTCAAAAGCTGTGCGCTGGAGGCTGGCTCAAACTATGCTCAGCAATTTCTGGTCAAAGAAAACACATAGCTTTTTATATATTCTCTCCTTTTGTTGTTGTTTCTGTTCCACTTTTTCTTTATTTATGCTTCAGTTTATTTCCTTTCTTTTAGGTCACTAGTAAAAAAAAAATATTGGTCATTTGTTATAGTACAGCATGTTTCTGTTTCCCTTTAAAATTAAAACAACATGAGACATTTGTCTGCAAGATGTCTGCTTCTTTTGGTAGTGGCAGTTTACACACATTGGAGCAACCATTAACACAGGCACCATTTTAACTGCATATAAAGTGACTGGCTGCCTTAGAAGAGTTCTGAACGTTCAGTATTGAAAACTGGTGTTTTATTGACAGACCTCTTAATTTAACTCTTAACAAGTTTTAGCACTTGAGGTAAAATCTAAGTAACCGTGTATTGCAACGTAGATGTACAATATTATGTAGATGTTCAGTATTATAAAGTTTCGGAAGAAGACTTTTCAGAATTCCAGAATTCCCCTTTAAAACAAAATTCTTCAGTTGTATTTTGTTCTTGCCCCTCTCAAATTTTCTTTGGGTATTTTTTTTTTTTTAGTTAATTAAAAAAAAAATCTGGTGACTGTTGTCCTTTAAGATGTGCCCTTTTGGCCAGTTGAATTTGTTTTTGAATTTTTTAAAGCAGTGAATAAAATTACAGAACAAACAAGTAAGAGAAAATACAACTGCTTTCTAAATAGCAGTGAGTGAGCTGCTATTTATGTTGGAATTATCTATTCCTATTGGCAATCTCTAATCTGCAGTGTGCATTCTTGTTGACAGTTTGGCTGTTTTCTGTGATTTTCTGTGACTATGTGTTGTGTTTTAGTAGACTCTCAATGTAACCTGCTAATATTCGTTGTCTGATCAGCAACTACAGCAGAGCACCTTCCTTAGTGTTACAGACAATAATGTGTCTACTGGAAATACAATCCCTTAACGTGTCCCTGTGCCAGCAACATGCACCCCTCCAAGTTCATTCTTGATTTGCCATCCTTGCTAGTTAGACACCGTCACCATAAGTCACAACTACTGCTCTACACAGCTGAAGCTTCTGATGGAGAAGTTTCACCAGTTGTCCTTCAGGGCCCAGTAACACCAACTGGGCTGTGCTGCTGGCAAGCTCCAGGACACGGCAACTGCTTCAGCTTCGATGCAGCCATCCATTAAACTGTTGCTTTAAGGGATTGGCATGGGTGCTTGTTAGACATTTTCATTTTGTGGTGGAAGGTAAATTTTAAAAAAAGCCAAGCCAAAAGGCAAACCTTAAGAAAACTCACTGTACAACCTGTTCTTTTTTCACTGCTCAGTCCCTGCTCACTTGACTAATCACCATTATGTTGTTGTTTTTCTGAGTTGAAGTATAATACATGTTAAAAACCATGCACTTCACAAAGTTCCAATGAAACATTTGTGAAACTGGCTAAAGAACTAAATCCTGAGACAAACAGGATCTATCATTTTTCACAGGAAAGGTTGGCACAACCAGCATGAAAAAATGCCTTTTCTTGCTCCCCACTAAATACAAGGAGTGGTAGCTTGGTACCTGGGATGTTCTGGGGTTTTGGATGTGTTTTTAACAGAAGTTACCAGCTTGTCCAGAATTGGGACTGAACATAAGAAGGAGAGTACTTGGGGGTAAGGAGAAGAGAAAATCGGAGAACAAATACTGAATTGGATCCCTGAAACTCCCCTACTGTTTTCTCCCCTGGGAGTTTGCAGTTTCCTGGTCCTAAGGCACCATTTCTGCTCTATGGTGTGTTATGATAGAAGCCTAGCAGAAATTCCAGTTCCGGAAGTGCAGTGCATTGATTTGGTACAGATAAGAGAAAAAACGCACAGAAGGCTGATCTACGGGGCTGTGACCTGCTGTTTGCCTACAGTGCTTTTTTTCTCTTTTGATTTAAACCTAAAGATCTGCAACACTTCAATTGGAGAGAGACTAAAATAAAAATCACAGTCTGTGAAAACATTCTTCAGCCTGTGGCTTCCTTCAGAGGTTAGTATGGCCTCACAAATGTCACTGCTAAAAGGCAGATCATAATTCCTCAGGATCAGCTGGAACTTTGGTCCTTTGTCAGTGTGTTTCCTAAGCTAAACTGTATAGGTGTTCCAAAATGACAGTATCCCTGATCCATGTTGCAGTGTTCCTGCCGTTTGACTCAAGCTGCTTTCTAGTAGTCCAGGGTTGTATCAGGGGGGATAATTGCCCCAAGCAATCAACAAGCAGCTCACCTGTGTTGAGAACAAAAGGCAACTTGTTGTAGGGTCACCCCAGATCTTCCCTAGCTTTGATGTATATCCCACAACGTGGCCTCACCGTGTCATCGCCATCTGGAAGTAGTCAGCACTTCTTGCATGATCTTTGGAAGTCAGGTGGGAGTTTTGCCTGATGAAGAGCATTAGGGCAAGGCATAGTGTCCTTAAGGCTGTAAGTGATAAAGCAAATGGCAACTCAGCAGCTCACGGCTGTGCCCTCAGCATGGTTCCAAAGTGCAAACTGTAGTTTCATGTCAGCGTCTTGGTGTTCTAAGCTGAACCCCAGCAGACAACAAAATACTGGAAGTTGATTATGTTGAAAACAATAGTTGTGTTGGAAGGGACGGTGATGGTGAGCCCCCAGCTCTTTATGAGTGTGGTAAGGAGTTGGTGGTGGTGTCAGATGTTCTCATTGCTGCCTTCCCAAAGAAGGACTCTCACACTTGTTGCTAAATTGGGGGAAAAGCTGCTGAGAGTTTTATCTTGCTAATTTTATTTTTCAATAATCCTTTATTTAGCTATCAAAGGATTTTCACCCCAGCATAAGATCACTAGCTTCGAAGAGGCCAAAGGCTTAGATCGAATTAATGAGCGAATGCCTCCGCGCAGAGACGTGCCATCTGATGCCAACCTTAACTCCATCAACAAGGCAATCTCCACAGAGACTAATGGCACGGACAGCAACGGCAGTAATAGCAGCAATATCCAGTGACCACTGTCCAGGAGGGGGGTTGAGCTGCAGGGCGCGATGGGGTTGCTGCACGTCAGCACTGGGATGTTCTTGCCTCTGATAATAGCTTATTTGCTCTGGGGGCCAGCTGTTGGATTCAGTTTACAAAAATCATCAACAAAGAGATCGTCAACTTTAATTTGGTGGGAGGGCGGGTGGGGGAGAGACACCTCCTTTGGATATGCCTTTAAATGCTTGTAGAAAAATGAGAGCTCATGCTGGTATATATTGCAAAGTTAGGGGAATGAACATGTTTTCCTACTGCATTGGGAACGTCTAGCAATGTTACTGAAAGGCCTTTTATTATGTTACTGGACATGAAAACTTTGTTTAATTTCTTACTAACTATTGTACGTTTACAGTTGCAGCACTCAACATCTACAACATCGAAACATTTTTAACAAAATGTACAAACTAAATAAGGACTATTTATTGATAATGTTTTGCTACTCTTGTCAGACAATGGCTATGAAATAAATTAGGCACTCTTTAAAAATATAGTGAAAAAAAGAAAAAAAAAAGTTGGAAATTTGTTTAAAATGCCAAAAAAAAAAAAGAGAGAGAGAGAGTGAGAGAGAGCGAGCGAGAGCGAAGTTTAATTTTGTACAGATTATGCTTACCTCAGGTTTCTTTAGTGTGCTTCAATGCCCTTCTTTAAATATAACACTTACTTTACTAATTTGGCAGCAATTATCTTTTTCTTTGTTAAAAAAAAAACTGGAATAATAACATTTATCTTTTTTTGCTGTTTATATTTAGGGGGGTTTGGTTTGGGAGGTTTTCTGGGGGTTTTTTGGTAAAACAAGTCTTGGTTGTGGCTTGCTAAATTTAAATATTTATGAGTGGTGCATTTTTAAGTATAGTGAACAAGACACCATATTAAGTGCAGTGAAAAGCATCTATATTCTGTAAAAATCTGCCTATGCATGTTTTTTAAGAAAAAATGGCTGTATAGGCCTGTATGGGACTGTAATGCGCTTAGTGGTCTGACTTATACTGGAAATGTATGTATACTGGCGTACTTTATATTCTCTAAAAAGAAAATGCTTAATGCCTTTGAAATTTTGTAATCAAAAAAAAAGCTTTGAAAAATCTAAGGGGGGAGAGTATTCTTAAAGTTTTTAACATAAGCTTGTCAGTGCACATATAGATGGGTAGCATGTTTAGCAAACCTTGTGAAATTTAAATAAGTTTGTAGTTACATGTGAAATTCTAAATGCATGATAACTGTTAATGTCATAATGGTTTAGTCATTTTGTTCTGTTTTGTTATGTGCCACAAAATGCGTAATTTTTTCACTTTTTTCCCTTTGTATATCAGTTACGGGTTTCAACTGGTTCATTCTAAAAAAGAAAAGGAAACAAAACAAACAGTCCATTGATATTTTTTAACAATTGTATAAGTGCCCAAGTAATTCACTACAGCCTACAGCCTTGCCTTTGTAATTTGACTTCGAAATGTTGGCAATCAAAGCATGCACTTGTAACAATGAAAGAAGCATTTTATATTACTACTCAATAAAAATGTGCATGAACTTAAGCATTCTGCCCTTTCTTGCTGTCTCAGGGGCAGAAGCACGCGGGCACCACACACACGTGCTTCTTGCTCTCTTTTGCTTTGGACAGGAGAGGACTTCTGCTGTAACAGATGAGTGACTTGTTTCACAATTCAAGGTCAGTTCTTTACTAAGAAATAAACCCATGTATTACCCAGGTGTTCTAGGCTACTGAATGTCTGCAGACTTCCCCCAAGGTCTGGTTAGAATGTTGGGTTTTCACTAAAATGAGCAAGATTTTACTTCTACTCAACAAGTAGAGTGCACAAGACAAATAAGCCCTCTGTGTGTTTTCCCTTATCTGGAGTGTTTGAAAAGGTCAACGAGTATTGAGTATCATTACAATGATTACAATTTTATTTCAAATGCTCTCTTTTTTAGTCAGAGAAGAACTGTCAAAACTCTGCCTTCTCACTTTCTCTCTAAGTGTGCTCAGCATCCTTCCCAAGTCCATCATCCTGCGAAGAACTGACAAATGATGCCAAATGGTGCAATGATGTGGGTATTGCCTTAGCCCTTCTTTCAGGTACCATTATTAAATATAGGCTCAATGCCTGCTTTTTTATGTTTTTCCCATTTTAGCTCTTACTAATTTTGACTAATTTTGACAAAGTATGACAGGTGGTAAAAATAAAGAGGTTTCATAATATCTGGGACTATTTCAGATGTAATTTTTCATTTCAGATTGTGTAGAGGTACAGCACAGACGCATAGAGTCTGTGTGTTCATCTGTTTGTCCCCCTGGTTCACGGGCACGCTGTGTGCAGAAGGGAATGGTGACAATTTGCATAACCTCTTTGCTGGCCCACTGAGCCCTGTGTGCTCACTGAACACCACAGGTTACCTGAGGTAAGTTCTGTGGAGATGCCTTGTGCCACACACAGCAGCACTGCTGGGCAGCACAGCAGCATCTGCTGTCTGCTTGCTTTTCACTTGGGCCCTGGCGCTTCCGCCAGCCAGTCTGACAGTGCAGAAGGGGGTTTTCTGCTCAGCAGTGACTGTGCTTAGGCTCTCAGTTGGTAGATTTAACCCAAAAAGTCTGTGCTACCAATCAGCAGTGGGGCTGGAAATGTCTGATGTAGTTGCTGATGAGTTTATTAGGTAAGCAAGTCAGCCCGGGATGAGTGATCCACTAGGGAATGTACAAAGTATCTGCTCACAAAGGAGATTTTGGAACTTTTTGCGTCTCAGAAGAATGAGAAGTGTCCAGAGTATGGAAAACAGCAGTGTCCTGTGTATCCAGGTAAGATGGCCTGGCCCCTTCCTGAGGCAAGCCCTGCTGTTCTGCTGAGGGGCAGTTTCTGGATGGCTCCAAGGGATAATCTAAGCTATACCCAAATGTTCCTGGAAGGACCAAAAACAATTTCCAAAGCTTGTCTTGTTTCAGGGCATCCAATCTCTTCCAGCTTTCCTTCTTTTTTCTTAATGCAGAAGGAACTGTGGATGAATTTGAAGAAAAACCCTGCTGCCACTGAAGGCTGAGTTTTGGATTCTGTGGCCTCATCAGTGACATGTCATGCACAGGACTGTCTCCCAGTACAGATTTCCTTCTTACCAAATACCCCACCTTAATGCCAAAATCATCATTGGTGCCTACTTGAGAGATTTACTGTATTTTTTAACCACTTGAATCTTGCTGTGTGAGATAGTGTTTGATGTAGTGTCTTATATTTTCTGCACTATCATAATTTTGCTTTTCAACAGCTATTAAGCATGAAGTGCATTAGCTCTTACTGTATATTTTTTTGCAGAAGACAGCATTCCATTTTTTTCTGAATTTTCCTCGAAAACTGCAGTAGATTTAACCCTACTTAAGCTTGTGCCAGTGTTGCCAACTGTTGGGCACAGGTAGAAATTCTTTCAGCATTTTCCTCTTCTGAAGCCTCTAGAGAAGTCCTGACCTCTGTCCTCCCTAGCTTAAGATTTTAGTGAAGTTGCATTCAGAGTGTAAAATAATGAAAAATTGGGGGCATTTTCTGAATTTACAATTTTAGTCCTTAGAAATCAGTTTCCCTTCTTTTTTCAAGATACTGTTGCTCAGATTAGTCAGATTGATGAGTCTTAGTCTTCCCACTTCTTTGACTAAGAGAGGGATGTGAGACTCAGCTATTCCAAATGTTAAAAAAACCACAAGCACCAAAACAACCATTTGAAAAATAGTTTTCGGTTTGCTTTCTTAGTTGCTTTTGAAATGATGTTTAATCCCCTTAAAAGTGGCCATTTTAGGCATACAAAAGGATGAGCTTTCTTGGTCTTCAGTGATTTTGGAAAAAATATATCTGCATTCACATTTTCATATGTAAATGTTCAGGCTTGTAGGCACTTTCCTGGCAGTAAAAAAAGATGATCTGATGGAGCTGGAGATAGGGGTTGGGGTTTTGTGTCTTGCTGAGCTGACATTGCAGTATCAGGCCTGCTAAACTTTATAAAAGAAAAATTTTTTGAGGCCCTGATTTTTTTTTAAATATTTTTAAATAACTCAAGAACAGTTTCAGTTTTACATGTGACACCAGGTTTCATCAGGATGACAGAAAGCTGTGTGCTCTGGGCAGTTTTCTGCCAAAGATTGCAAAGGCAAGGGCTGCCTTGGCTCTGTCATCCCTGTCAGAATCTTGTTTTAGGTAAAGTAACTTGGCAAAGATTGTACTAAAGGACTGATTTAGCCGCCAGTGGGAAGCCTGCAGGCATGGTGACAGACATGACAGTGTCTGCTCCTTTGTGCAGCCCCACTTGTGGCCATCACTAGTTGCTCTGGGATTCCCCATGGCCCCCTTCCCTTTTGGGGTTGTCTGCTGGAAGTTTGGGTCTGGATACCCAGTTGGGCAATTCTTACTACAGCAAGACTTGAGCAAGAGGTGGTTGTTTTGTATTTTAGCTTTTACATTCTTGAGGCAGTTGATGCTGATGACCATGCTGTGATTGAGCAAGCTCACTGCTCTCAACATTTGGTTATTTAATAATCTCCTTTGCTTTAAATGAGCAGTTGAACACTGTGACCTGGGCTAATTTCCTAGTGTTCTATGCCAGAGGAGACTGGCATAGATCATTACTGCTGTTACATGACAGCTTTGAGAGTCACTGAGGCCAGCAGATACTGCTGAGACCGGCTCACGGAGGATCAGGTGGAACATGATTTGGGCCATGTATGGTCAGGTCTTGAGTATCTGTAAGGATGAAGATTCTGCATCCTCTCTGGGCAAACTGTGCCAGTGCTTGAAAGCTCTTAAAGTACAGAAGATTTTTTTTCTTACATTTAAAAATTTGCTGTATTTCTGTTTGTGTCTCTTGGCTTTTATCCTGTTGCCAGGCCTCACCAAGAAGAGTTTGGCTCTTTCCTTTTGCTCCCCTCATCAAGTACTTACACACCTTGTCTCCAGGCTGAGCAGCCCCAGCTCTCTCCATCTCTTCAGGTCTTCCAGTCCCTTAATCACCTTTGTGGTCCTTCATTGAACTCACTCCATTAAGTCCATGTCTGTCTTGTGCTGGAGAGCCCAGACCTGGATACGGCTCTCCAGGTGTGTCTAACCAGTGGAGAGTGAGGGGGGGAAAAGACTTGACCTGGTTGCCTGTATGTGCCATTAAATTTCCACAGTATATGCCAGTAATTTAAGACAAGTAAAGACATTTCTGACATTGTAAGTTGCAGAGATGAGAGCTATACCTCAGAAAGTGGAAGAAGCAGAGGGACATTGCAAGTGCAGAGCTGAGATATATTAAGGTACAGATCCAAGAAGGTAAGAGAAAATCAATGCCCTGCCCGACTGAGAGTACAGTGAAAGACTGGAATAATAGTTGTTTGCCAGGTTTGGTAACAAATTTTATTGCCAGATTATACAGGTAAGTGTCAATTGCAAGAAGGAGATCCCTCTTCACTCTTTGTCCATTCCCGTGTCCTACCTACTGCTGATCCTTCAGAAGGTGAAGGTGTCATGAAAAAAGTCTCAGCAAATTTGTACAGAGGGAAATAGTCCCTTCCTGCATTCAGCAAGCAAGTGGCTGAAGCATGTGATGTGTATAAAGTCATTATCGTGGTGCAGATCTGCACGTTATCCGGGCATCACATAAGTGAGAGATCTTGTGCCTCCCTGGGGAGGAAGAAGTAACCTTCTGACAAGGTTGCCTGAGGAAGAGGTGATTTGTTTATCTGTCACTTGGCTGTTTATTGTTTTCAGTACATATTTAATAAGCTTTGTACTCAGACTGCATTTTTCTAAGGAGCAAGAGCACTCCGAAGGGAATATGGGTCTGACACTCTGGCGGAGCTTAAATAAAGCTGCAGAGCTGATGGACTGAGAAGGCCCTGCAGCCATGGACCAGAGTGCCAGAGAAAGGAAAGGAATGAGTCGCGGAACTGGGAGGAGAGATTGGGTTATTTATTTCATTCTGTTTTCAAGGTAGCTAGGAGAAGAGATGATGGTAGCAGTGCTACACTGCAAGTCTGAGATGATGAGGTAAGGAAGCTGTACCAAGCTCCCAGGGCTCTGAATAGGCCATGACAGAAACTAGGCTGATAAAATTCACCTTAGACTAGATGTGCACTTAAAAATTGTAGTGGAGTTCAGGTGCTGACCTGAAGGCAGAAAAGAAAGCAGGCAATGGCATGGCAAATAAAGTTTTGGCGGGCAGACCTGTGATAAGGAACAAGCTGGGATTCAGAGCCCTGGCAGAGGAAGAAGCACAGATTGTGGAATAGAGTGATTCATTTATTACATGCTGAAGAGTTGAATCAGTTCAGCCTTGGTGCAAGGATGATATTACTAAGGAGTTTGGACCTTGTACAAGGGAGTTGCCATGAAGTCAGCTGGGATGACTGGCTAAAGCCTGGGCTCTCTGCAGGATAGGAGGGCAGAAATTGAGGACCTTAAATCTCAACTAGCTGTGTATGGTAAGGTTTGCAACTAACAATGTCAGAGAAAAATAAAAAGCTAACACGGAATGGAAAAATGACCTGTTAGCTGAGTAATCTGGACGTAACCAGTAATGTCTGGGAATACAGTAAAAACCAGCATGAGTCCAGCTAAGTTATCTTTGCTGATCATGGTTGAAAAGCAGAAGAAAACTTTTCCAGGCACTTGAATAGAAAAAGCAAGGTTAAATAAGTGGGAAATGATGCAATGAGGATAAGGGAGAGGTCTAAAGTATTGGCTAAAGGACTGTGGAAGGAAAGCCAAGAATGAGATTTAGGGAATGGAAACGAGGACTACAGGAGTCAAGACAGAAGCAAGTTAAGAGTTGAAAGCACTTATTCCAAGAAATTGCAAAAGTTTCTTTCCTAGTCACAATAGAAAACGCCACATTTGCTTGCTCATCAAATAGCAATGTTCTTTAACAGCTCTCTAAATAGGTGGTATGTTTTGAAAATATACTTGGAGAATATGTAAGTACAGAAATTTATATAAATCAGGAGCAATCACAGGGTGGTTGGTCTCAGTGTAATCATATGTAAGGATTTAAATCTTGAAGGAACTACTGATCATAATGTGTGTGAGGGGCTGCTTGCTGCAGTACTGTGGGGCAAACAGACACAAATGGTGACTGTTAGGAGCACCTGCATGAAAGCTGAAGCGGAAAGGAGCCAGATGGAGGGAAGATCACAACATTGTCAACGTTAGAGAGGAAGTTATAGATACCAAAAAGGTTCCTCAGATGCAGCAGATAGAAATTTAGCCAAGCAAGAAATGCTTCTGTAAGTTTGTTTCATGCTTCCTTTTTTGCATCTGCCTCTGTCCACTTTCAACTTTCTTAGGTGAGACTAGGTGAGATTTTTCCTAGGTTTAAATTTTCCTAGAGAGACTAGGATTACTGAGAAGCATCAGGATTTCCTAGCAGGGATCTCTGTTGGAGGGAAGTTCTTCCACATGTTTCTCTTCCTATTCCTTATTTTCTTCCCTTCTTGTCCCTTTTTCTTTTCTCTCCCTAGTTCTTTTGCTTTATCACAGCCTCTGGTTCATTTTCCCAGATCCTCTGGGGCGCTGCCGCTGCCTGCATGCTGGGCTCAAGATTTTTGTTCCTGTAAACAGTTCCTATTTTTGTTTCTGGGGAATAGGTGGTGTTAGGAAAACACTGATATTTGTGGGGAAAGAGTGACTGGACAGGAGAAGAAGATAATTTTTCTCTTAGCAGATGGGGAAATAATAGTGGTAATAAGCTATAGGCACACTGTGAAAAGTGCTGACATTGCTGCAGAAGTAGGTTGGCATCAATAGGTGATAGTAGTGATCCTTGCTGAGGAGCCGGTTGGGAAAACAAGCAGAGGGATCAACTCTGGGTAAGGGGAGAAAGGGGGCTTCTGGCCTCTTCTGCATCTGTGGGGCTATTTTATTTATAGTGGAGAAAAAGAATAATGGTTTTGCCTTCACTATCTCCCAGCAAAGTTTGTCTTGACTCTTTCACCCCTGCAGCTTTTTCTTGTAAGGAGTGATTCATGCGTGTGCCTGCATATGGAAGTAGATTTGCAAGACTTGCCGAACAACGCACCTCCTAAAAGCACAGCTGGGTGCTGACACCGCAGTGTTTCCCTCAGTCCAGAAAGTTAAATCCAGAAATAACCTTCCATCTCTGACTGCTCGATGACTCACACAGGCTGTGGTGGGGGTGCAGGGATTCCAGTCCCCAGAAAGCCCCGCTGCTGCTGCTGCCAGGGGGCACAGGGAGAGCTCACTGCCAAGGAAGCAGCTCCTGGCAGAGCCTGCACCTGGAGATGCCATCCAGCCCACCAAGTCAGAGCAAATTGCTTCTGTGGGGACCAAAAGCTTTGCACCCAAAGTGGTATAAAAGCAGGCATGCCCTGGCCCAGGCTCCCTGGGGATGTGTGTCTGCAACTTCCCACTGGGGAATGGGGGGAACGATGTGTCAGGACTTGTGGTCCTGATTTGCCCAGCTTCCCAGCCATGGTTCCCACTGTGGCTCAGCTGGCAGCTCCTAAATGACATGTTTCCTGTTAAAACCACCAGAGCCATCATGTGGTTTATCTGAAACTCAAGAGGTTCATCCTTGTGAACGACTACCTCTGGGGTGGTCTTCTATAATGACTGAGAATATGTGCTGTGACATCTAATTCCAACCTACTCCCCTATGGCGGGGGCGGGGGGAGAGGGGGGGTTGGAACAATTGAGATCCCTTCCAACCCAGGCCGCTCTATGATTCTGTGATCTATAGTGATTATTCTATTAAGATATAGCTAGCCAGTAAAATAAAGATGTTCATGCACTAGTTACAGAATGGACAGTTGCTCTGCACTGCCTGGAATTTTTTTCTGGGCTGGTCTTTGGTGACTTTGCTCCTATGCCAGTCCGAGAGTATAAAGATTTAAGTAAAACTTTCTATAGAAATACTTTACTTTCTCCACTTCCTGTGGACTGTGCTTTTATTATTGCTTTTTAACAGTTAACCCAAGTTCAGCTTTGTATGTAGTGCATCAGAATTACTCCTAGCTCCTCACAGCTTCATCAGGAGTGTGAATGTAGCGTCAGCACAGGCTCTGCCTCCAAGAAGTTACATACACAGATGTGTATGTGTGTATATATATACACATCTATGTATGTATGTTAGCTAGCATGGGTGTTTTGGGGAGAGAATATGATCTTTTTTCTGCATTTAGATTGTTTCAATATCACACAGTTATCAAGCGATAAGATGTAAAAGTGGGATATTGCCATGTGTGCCTTCTCCCTCCCTTGCCGTGTCCCCATGTGTAATCTGGCCCTTCCTCTGCTTTTCTGCTTTCTTCACTGCCTTCTGCTAGGAAGACTGAGGGAATTTCTAGTCCCTCTCTGGGAAAGCTCATACACAGAGACGACCCAGTGATGGCTTAAAGCCTCGCAGCCTGTGTGGCAATAGCACCAGCACCAAGAGCTGCAGCCCATCTCCACAGCGCCGGCTCCAAGGGGACTGGGAGAAACAACTGCAGCTCGCTAAACCAGAATTTCTCAGGAATCAGAGCACAGCGCAGCAAACAGCACTTTTGAGCTGAAAAGCATATATGTGGGTAACATTATTGTTACTTTTCCTGCCGTTGCTGGCCTGGCAGCCTTGCCTGCACTTGCACGCGCTTCCTTCAGGTGAAGCAGGAGGCCGGAGATGACCCCATAAGGTGAGGATGTGCTGCAGAGAGCCAAAGCCAGCAGGCAGGTCAGGAGCTCACCTGCTCAGGACACACTGCAGGTGTTTGCAGAAAACCTGAGCCTGTGGGAGCTTGGGGGCTGCCCAGTCAGTCCCTGGAATTCGCATCAGGATGACGAGAGCACGTGTTATGGCAAAAATATTCTGTACAGTTCAGCAAACTTTGCCAAAGTGTTCTCAGGAGAGGAGAGGGATACAGTGCAAAGCAGCAGGACAAAGGGATATCTGGGCTACTTACAGCTGGAAGGGAGTTTTGGGTAATATTATTAATGGTGTAATGCTTTTTTAGTTAGGCTTGTGGAGGAATATCTTTGTATCTAATGGAATAACTGTCATTATTTCCTGGCTCTGAAATATTTCCAGGCTCCTGCAGTATCAAATGCACTGGAGAGGTCTCAAGGATTGCCTGTTTGCAAGAGCAGTGAAAGGCTCTTGCAAATTGCTCAGGGAATGGAAGAAAATAAGAGAGGAATGAGAGAAAATACTATCTTAATAGCAGAAAATTCATTTCTTCCAAAATTTCTTTTTTTCTTTTTATAACAAAGATTAATTAAGGATAAAAATCCCTGAAATATACATCATTTGAAAGAGATCAGCTGGGAATGAAGCTTTAGCAAAATTGTCAAAAGACTAAATGCATCATTTATCCCTGCAACACAGCTGAGATGCAACAAAAAATGCATTCAGCTGAGCATTGAAAATTAAATTAAGTCATGCTTGTGTGAGCATTTGTACATCACTGGAATAAAACCCTGGGGTTTTGTGATTGCCTTGGGTACTAAAGTCTTTGGGATGTCTGTTGTAGGATGGGCTTGCCTGGTGGATCACATCAGTGGATCACATTCACAGTGGCTGCTGAGAATTGAGGGCTGCAATGCCTTGGAAATCACCTTCCCTGGAAGGGTTCAAAAGCCGTGTGGATGTGGCACTCAGGGACGTGGTTTAGAGTTGAACATGGTGGTGCTGGATTAGCAGTTAGACTCAATGATCATAGAGCTCTTTTCCAACCTTAATAATTCCTGCTGATCACCCAGACTTCCAGGCCTTTGGTAAGGAGCTTGTCCTCCTCAAGAGCTGCCACCATCCCTGATAATGTGCAGGGTGGTTGGTGGCTGCCTGATGTCTTCCACAGCCTTCTCCTGGAGCTGCATTTTCACAGAGTGTAGCTCACAACAACAAAGGCTTGCAAGGTACATCCTTCAAGGGGTTCCTCATGGAACCTTCTCTGAACTGAATTGCCCCTCCTGGGAAGAAAATAACTGTAATTCCTTTCTCTTTTTCCTTTTTTCATGACAGGCAATTCATTTGAACATCCAGCAAAACCACTCAGAGAGGCCAGACTTGCCCTGCTGGGCGGCAGGCAGCAGCACGGCCCCGGTGAGGAGCTGGCAGTGCCATCACCCCCTGCCACGCAAGGTTCGGAGCATCCAGCCTGTGCATCCCCACGGTTAAGCCAAACCCGTTGCCGTGGTGACAGTGGGGTTTACTAAATATGGCCTCTGATGCCCAAAATCTTGTGGGTGGTAACAGCTGAGTTGTGCAGAGGGTCCCTGCCGACGCCAGAAGCCTGCTGGTGTGGCTCACCACAGGGGAAGGTGTTTGCACTGCTGAGCAAACAGAGCCCCTGCTGTGGTGGTGGTGTCAATTATGGGTTGCTGATTTTCATCTTCCAGTGCACCTCGGTGCTCCCCAGATCGTGCAGACTGGCTCGGGCACCCTGCACCGGGCTGATAGGAGGCTGCAGTAGATTTTCCTGACAAGTGCAGGGGGGACTTGCAGCCTTTTTACTCCTTGATGTGGCAGGGTCCCTTGCCTAGAGCGACGTAGCCATTCCCAGGCTTATCTGTAATGGAGGGAGGGTGAGAATACACCTGATACAATTATCAGTCTTGTAATTACATGGAACAGCCCCAGACATCCTCTTGGGTTTACTTTACTAATCTAGTAAGACTCAGGCATGGGAATATTACAGGCTAAGGAAAACTGTGTTTGTCAGACCTTTTCCTGCAGCTTTCATCGAGAACTGTGGTGTGAAATGCAGCAACCTGTGCGAGGCTGGAGGGCTGGCTGTGTGTGTGTCCCTCCAGCTCTGCTCGGCAGTGTCCCACTGAGGAGAGAGGCAGGAGGTTCAGGCACTGACGGTCCCCATGATGCTCGTCCCTCCCAGGCACGGGGGTGGCATTTGCTTGCAGGAGGTGGGAGCTGTTCTGTGCTGTCTGCCCATCTGCACAGCTCTCACGCTGAGCTGGGGGTTGTTGGAGCAGCAGGACGTGAGTCCACAGTGCTCCCAGCTCCCTGCGACAGCCTGAGCAGCTTCTGGGCTCCCCTCCCAACAGGTTTCAGTGCAAGGCTCCCCACAGTGTGGGGCAGGATATGGAGGTCCAGCCCCCACTGACAAAAAGCTTCACTCGGGTTTTGGAACCAGCGAGGCAGCCCAGCAGGAGCCTCATACTCATCTCTGCAAACTGTGGGAGATGCGCATGGGATGAGATGCAGCTGGAGGGATGTAGGGAAGTGGTGCAAGGTGAGGATCCCCCATGCCTCACAGCATGCAAAGGAGGTGGAGAAGGGAATCAGAGGTTACAGCTCCTGCTTGAGCTGTCTCCTAGATCTTCCCAGCTTCTTGGAGCAGCCAAAACCTTTGTAAGAAAGATTTCCTGAAAAAATTGCAAATAGCTCATTCTTGAGGTATGAGGCATTGGGAGAAAAAGGGCAAAGAGTGAGAAATGATGCTGCAAAACTTCCAGAAGCCGTTGCAGCTGCTGCATTACAAACCTAGAAGTAAAGGCAGAGAGGGAGAGAAGACTGTGAGGCAGCCCTGCAATAGACAGCTGCTTGCAAGAAAAGCAGAGGGGAAAGGGGGGCCAGGCACACCAGTTTTGCAGATGAAAAACATACACATAAAGAGAGGTCAGCAACAGGAATTACTGAGATGGTATAAGGGCCCTTGGGGACATCCAGCCTCAGCAGGCACCCCAGTACATGACCAGTGGCTTCTGTGCTGGGTCTGGTCTCCAGGTTGGTCCAAGGCACTTGGCCAAGTGTGAGGCACATGGGCTGGGGCTGAGCTGTAGCTGGTAGCATCCAAGGGGGCAGAGAAGAATTTGGTGGGAATCAGAGGGGGAGCCCGGAGGATGGAAATCATACATCACCCTCATTTCCATTTCACAATGGAGACGAGGAGGTGTCTTTTGGAGGTTGGAGGTGGTTGTACTTTTTAAATAGTGAGTGAAATGTGAAAAAATTGTTCCTGGTCCTACACCCTCAGAATGATTTATGTTGGTATTTAATCCTGCTTGTGTTTTCCTACCCACCACATTCTGGTTTTTCTCTGCACTTTTGGGAAAGCATCACACTGCTAATTACAACCCAGGGCTGTTTGGACAGGGAGGAGAGAGGAGAAGAGAAATAAATAAATTAATTAAAAGTCCCATCACCATAATCTAAAATATAGGTGCCACTCTTTACAAAGCCCACAGCTGTATTCCAGGGAGATTGCAAGTTACTGGCAGCAGTTTGTCAGTCTGGCTGGCTCAGGATTGGACTGATGGCAACATTTAGTCTCCATCACTTGCACTGCTGAGACGAGATAAAATGTGTTGGTGTCAGGGTCTTGTCTGGGGACATCTTCATGGCCAGGGTGGGGCATCTGCCCCAGCCCTGCAGATTTTTGGGGCTGTTGCTGGTTGCAGGGTGGAACAGGTGGCTGCTGGGGGATGCCCAGGGAAGCACCGTGTGCTGCATACTGTGTGTGCTGGCAGGGATGTTTGCTTTTATGGCAAGCATATCTCAAGAGCTTATGTTTAAAATCTCAGGCTCTCCTTGCATCCATGTGCTGTTGGACTGCACAGTTTTATCCTTCATTAAAAACAAATGTGAAGGCACCTGCACTGCCTCTGGGCAGGGACTCAAGCCTTGGTAACAGGAGCATGAGGAGGGAGGGAGGGAGCAGTGGTGGGCACGTGCATCCCCAGGATGCTCCTTTTGCTTCCTCCCCACAAACTCTTGGTGTCTTGGCTGGTGGGGTGGCAAGAGGGAGCTGTCAATGGATGCAGGTAGGAGCTGCTGCTGCCTGCATGGTTCCCATTGCCAGTTAATTAATTAATAAAGCTTTCTGGCACCTTATCAGATCCACAATTCAGTCAGTTTGGACTCCCTGCGGCAAGTCATCCATGACTCTTTTTATTCACTTTTCTTTCTGGCTGTAGATCCCTCAGCAGGCTGCCTCAGGCCAGTGAAAAATCAGGCAAGCTGTTCTCAAAATGGGGGTGATGAGTGTTTCCTGTGCTCAGTGCTCTGCCTTGCAAGTTTGGCTGAGCTCTCTGCATCATGTCCTTGAGCCCATGACCTTGGCATGGTTCAGAGCAGTAATGCAGTGGCCAGCTGCCAGTAGGATTTTTCCTCCTTGGGTGGAGTTCTTTTGCTTTGTTTTAGGTTTTGGGAGAAATCTGGGGGCTTTTGATTGATTTGCACAAGGTCACATTGGCACAAGGGGCTGGTGGATGAGGGGAGAACATTCCTGAGGCACTTTCTGTGGGACAGCATCTGCTCTCTTCCCTCTATCAGGGAGCACAGTACTCACAAGAGTTCTGAGAGTAATGGAGCTTTTTCAACACACACCTTCCCCCTTTTCCACACACACTTTCCCCCTTTTCCACACATACCTTCCTTCCTTTGGCAAGGAGCAGTGCAAAAGCTCTGTTCCTTGAGGATGTGCTGGTGATGCTCATTTCCATTTCTGCCTCCATGCCAGCTCCAGAGACAGCCTGGGAGCTGGTACCTGACTGGTCCCAGTGCCTCTGATGCCCCCTGAGACCTGATGGCTCCTAATGAATGATGTATGAAGAGAGAAATAAACCCCTCAACCCGCTTTTGAAAACTGACGTATTTCTTTTTTATTTCCATCTTCAGAAGACAGAGCACTGGGAAGTATTAGATTATTGCTCCTCCATCAGCATTTGTCTTTTCAGGGAACAAAAAGTATTGGAGGAGAGAAATGGAGTATTTGTATTTTTCAATGGAAGAGCAAAGAGCAAATCTCTCCAACCTTTGACATGTACAGTTATTCTTTCCACATCATAAAATTTTGGAGGGGTGAAACTACCAACGCTTATGATCATTAATGTTGTTACTAATTACTTGTCTTCTATTAGGTATTAAAAATGCACTCAAGGCTCACCACCCTTCTGTGGTGTCTGATACAAAAAAATGTCACTTTTTGCTTTCCAGGCCCTGCTTTTTCCCAATGGAGTTGCCCTCACCTCAGCTGTGCACTACAGGGCCTGGTTTGAAGAGTTTCCATGCAGTCACATGCACTGCAAACCCCAACATCTCCCCTCCCTTCTTGTCCTCATCCTCCTATTGCTGATCCTCTGGTCCCACAGGTTTCAACATGTGGGACAAGACACTGCATGCACATCCAGAAGTGTGAGCTGAGAATTTCCAAGCAGTTAAATAATCATTGTTTTACCTTCAAAAGCAAATTAACATGATTTAAAATGAAACAAATTTGCCTTGAAACCAGCAGATTTATATTCTAGGGCATATGAAGAAACTCAGGGATTCAGTTAACTTGCATGGGAAAAAAAAAATACAAAAACCAAAGGGAAAAAACCCTGCTGCAAGCAGTATTAGCTGCCAAAGCTGTAATTGTGCAAAGCTGGAAATCCCTTGCTCAGCTGAACCTAGCACATTGCTATAGCATTTTAAGTGAATTAGCTGGCACAGGAAAGCTGGCGTTCCTTATAAATAATAAACCAAATGTTGTTTTCAAGTCATCCTGACAGTTTTCTTGGAAATCTGAAAATACAATACTTATGTTAACCAGCTGTGTCATCTGGATCAGCCTTTCAGTTTTTCAATGGAAATTATAAAGGTAACATCTGTAAAGCAGCGCAGTTCATATAGATTGTGAAATACTGCCTAATGCACAAGTGCATCAGCTATGAAGTGATAATTTAAAAATCATTATCCCTGTAATTTATGAATATGTTCATATTACACAGTAATTTATGCTGTTATTTTGTCACTTTTCTTGTTGTCATTTGGCTTGTATTTTTACATGTTAATCTTCTGTTAAGACAGACATCTTAATCTTCTGTTAGCATAGACAGGCTGCTCAGCTGCCTGCCCAAAAGCCAGGACACTCAGGCATGCTGCAGGTGAGACTCCCTGGTCTATGCTTTGGGATGATCACAATTGCTCCTGTAGGCTTGAGTCTGTTCATAAATGTTAAGGTTAGACCAAAAAAGGAGGCAGGGCAGTGTGATCATTGTCTTTACTGAAGGAAAGCTGCTTGATTATCTTGTTCTTCCAAGTGTTTTTAGGCTGTGTTTTTAGGAGTGAGGCTGTTTTGCCAGCATGACCTTTCTTAAGGGAGATTTCCTGCTTCTACCTTCCAGACCCTTGGTACACTCAGATCCCTTCTGCAGTCACTGGGGCTTTCAAATTTTGCCACACTGGGTAGTGACAAACTGCCCTAAACCCCCTCCTTGCTTGAGACTTAGAGAACCCAGAGAAGGGCCTCTGTGATGAACGCTGCTGTGATGAATGCCTTCTCTGTCTGGTAGAGCTGTTCTCCAGGACATGCCCATCCTGACTAACTCCAAAAACCCATCTCTCATGCCTGTGTGTCCCAAACCTCAGATAACAGGACTGAAGAAATAGACCCAGAGGAAAAATGTCAAAGAGGGCCACGGTGTGGCTCATTTGGGCACTAATGTCTCATTTTCTCATCAAGAGCAGTCCCATGGCCAGAGGAAGACATCCCAGGGTGATATGTAAGTGACTCTGGTTTCCAGAGCCTGGCTAAAAGAACTGGTGAGGTTCAGGCACTGGGATCTCTTTTAAATCTTGAGATGGGAAAATGGCCTGGCTGGGGAGGCCCCAGAGCAAAGCATCAGTGTTATCCTGTGCAGGGTGGTGACGATAGCTGTTAGTAACCATGGAAGGTTTAAATTTAATTCCGTACCCACATACATTGTCACCACTCAAATTAGAACAGCTATCCCACAGCGACGTGAGAAATCACAGGGCTTTAAAAATACATGGTAATTAAAACTATTAGAAAAATTAAACATTTTTATACCCTCATTTTCCCAGTCCCCCAGTGGGATTGTGGTACTGGTAATTTAAGACTGGGGGGGAGGGAGAGGAGAAGATGCGTGTATCTTGGAAAGTTAATTTGGATCTGAAGTGTAGGAATCCATCCTGTGCTACAGAAATTATCAGTAAGTGCAGCTGAAGGAAGCAGAAACCACTATCCCACTTGTCATACAATTGTCAATATGGAAACACTTATTCGAGAAGGAGTAATTGAGACCCTTAATATGAAAATCATTTTGGATTTGCCTCTGAACTAAAAGGTCTTTCTCCTCCAAGATGAAACTCTTGCATTAAATATTAATAAAAGAACAAAAGCAATTTCTGCTGAGCATTCCTGGTGTGCCTGTGAAGCCATCAGGAAAGCGTTCACAGGGGGTTGCAGCTGTGGGAGGCTGTGTGCCCAGGGCAGGGTGCTTCCAGCCTCATGCAAAGCTACTGGACCCTGGCAGGGCTGAGATCATGGCCACAAAGTAAGCCTGGCCCAAATATTATGAAAATGAAAAGCTAGTTTCCAGAGCACAGAAGGAAAAGAAAAGCAGTTCCTCTCTTAGGAAGCTTGCAGTTAAAACAAAGCACTTTGGGGCTGAGCTCTTTGCTAAAAACCTCTGTGTGCCCATGGTTTTGCACAGAGTTACTGCAGTGTTGTCAGGGTTGTCTTTTCCCTTCCTCCTCCTTCTCCCACTTTGACAAAGATGCAGTTGTAAATAATTGAAGTCTATAAATTGTCCAAGTCAGTGGCTACCCTTTTAAGATAGAGTCTTTAAGTGCACTGATGTTATTTGTTCAGTAGTTTGAAGTTCAGGATTACAGACATCAGGTAAGGTTTTATTTTAGGATGTTTCTGGCTAGAGTAGCTTGGTTATTGGAAAAGTTTTTAAAAAGCATATTTCCATCTCTGCCTAGTTTTAGGAATGGCTGGGTCTAGATTGAGTCCATCTTCCTCTCCTTGCTCTTTGGCTATAAAATTCTCCCTGTGCAAGGGTGTTGGCCTGGCTCACTGGTGCTGCAACACTGCCCTAGATGGTCCCAGCACCTTCCCACCTTCCCTCTCTGCCCTTAAAATAAGCATTGGAAGAGAGGACAATGAGCTCCAAGAAAAAATTAAGATAAGGGCAAAAACTCCAAGCACACTGTCTGTCTAATGCCTGGCACAGAGCCAGACTTCCATGTATTTAGAGCAGAGCACACAAGCAAGTATTTATTTATTGATTGAGAAACGGTGCAGTGTTTCTCCGACTCGCTATCGGTTTCCAAATCTGATTTAAATAAACTCTTCCAATGCATGAATCCGGGCAAAATGTCATTCACCATATGTTTATTACTAAAACTTGGCTCTTGCTTGCATCAAAGTAGTTTTCACACGCAGGCTGTTTGTTACAAAACCTCAGTGAGGCAGGTATAATTAGCACTAGCGCTTGAGGGGGAAAACTGGGACTGAGAGCAGAGAAAATAATTTCCTTGCTGCTGCAGAGGGAGTCAGTGTGGGGATTTGGATTAGAAACAGCCTCTCCTACCTTCCTATTTTCTTCATGCAGATGACTAGATTTGCATCTTTTATTAATTTATAACAATTGGACAAATTTTACCTTGCTCATTTCTTAAAGAAAGAGCTTAAAATGCTTGTAAGACTAGCTTAGAAATATAAAAAAAAAATGGGCTTCCTACCTGAGTGGCCAAAACTGCCTGGCAAGAAAGAGGTGATTAGTTTCTGTATGCCATTTTGCATACAATTAATGCTTATCAAGTGGAACACAAAATGCTCTCTGAATACATCATTTATATGAGCTTTATAAATGATCCACTCTCATAAAGCCAGTATAACTCATTCTGATGAAGCCATGCAAAAAGCCTCACAGAAATAAGTAGCAAAAGCAAGATCATTTTGTATGAAACTCCTCCAACCCTTTACATATCACTTCTAGAATTATTATCAAGTGCTCAGAGATGTTGGAGTTTCAAATGAAGCTTGTGAGCTCTAAGGAGGCAAAAATTACAGATCTTTTTCCTTCCTTCTCACTTTAACGTTCATATGTGAGCAAACAAAATAATAGGCTGATTTTTGAAATTTTCTTGTCTGCAAAACGGTCCTATGGAAAGATTCAGTTCATATCCAGGTATCCCCTTTTAGGTACATTCCTAATAACTATGAATCCTGACCCTAACTGTCTGGAGGCACTTAAGTTATAAAATAAGAAAATGTTATCCTGCTGCATATATTGTAGGTGTCCCTCAGCATGTGCTCAGGGAATTAGAGCTCCTGGTTTGTGGCTTCAAAGCAGGCACTTGTTTGGTGCAATGCCTACCTTGCAATGTACTTTATGTCTTTCAGAGTTCCTGTTGTGTGTTGGCTGCTCCTGTTGAATCTACCAGGGTGGCTTTTTGGATCATGCTGGGATGGAGGAAAGGTATTGCAGCCCAGGGTTAATTGGTAGCAATTGCAAGTGCAGAAGGATGGTGCAGTTAGTGTGAAATATATGATGTACACAGTGCCACTCAGGCATTTCCCTGGGTCTTAGTGCAGTATCAAAGTTAAATTAATCTAGTTCCCATCCCCAAGAAGAACTGGAAGCTAGGAAGTGATCAGTAAATTTAAAGAGTGTTATGCATGATGCTACTATAATTTGGTTATAGAGCATACTATTTTAAAAGCCCTTATGTTATTATTTCACAAAAGCATTTTTAGTGCATCCAGAGAGTTACTTGTGCCTTTATAGAAAAGACATTACCTGTCTTGTTTTCGTTGTTATGCAAAAAACAAATAAAAGCTAGATAAATTATCTTTTCAAAGTGTTTGTTTCCCTCTTTTTGCTTATGCCCTCTGGGGAATTTTCTGCAGCCTAGAAATGAACCTGCTGGTAGGGCTAAAAACCAAACAGCATGTCAGGCGCTCGTGGCAAATGGCTCTGATGCTTTTAGGCTTAGCCCATCGCTAACACTGGTTTCTGCACAGCACCTGCTGGGCTTGGTTATCTTTGCTTTTGACTGATACTGCAATCACATGGGGAAGAGTCCAGAGCCAGCCCATGAAGTGCAGGGTAAACACCCCAGATATTCCAGCAGATGGGTAGGCAGGCATGGAGAGTGGGTTGTGTCTGGGTGTGCAGCTGGGCTCTCCTGGCAGGCAGGCACAGCACTGGCCAGGCAGGTGGTGCCCTCTGATACACTTCTGCAGGGGCAGTTGGGGTTATTCATTAACCTCATTTCCTTCTTTCCAACTTCTTTACTGCTGCTTTGTTTTGTTTTGTTATGGGGACATTTTTCCTTTGAGGTGTTGAAAGCAGCAAAGCTTTCGCTGGTACCTTAGTGCTGCTTCGGGTCAGCGGTTAGCAGGTCAGAAAGAACGAAGTGCAGGGGAAGCACCTGGAGTGCAGGTTGTGCTGTCAGCATGAGGGCAGGTAATGCAAGAACAGAGGGAAAAGATCATTAACCACCTTCCTCTGCACTGGGGTGGAGGGAAAGGGCTGCTCCTGCTTCATCTGTGCAGCCGCCTCCGGCTGATCTCCCTTGGCAGATCTTCAGCAGGAGCAGCCTGTGGAAGGCACAGATCCAGTGGGTTTGAAGGGTGGTTTGTACCCTCCTGCCCACAGCTGTGGCACAGGACCCACCCACCACCACTGGTACCATGTACAGCAAGGATTGGGAAGTGGGAAAGAGAGAAAATGCAAAAAAACCAAAATTTTGACAGTGGTATCAGTTTAAATATTGTATCTATTAGAATCACTTTAAAAATCACAGTCAGGAATTAACCATAGACTAAAGCTCTGATCCAGAAAACAATTATCTCCCCACATCAGCCCACTGGGACTATTACAGAAGATGGGTTGATTTCAGAACGGCACTCTATGGAAATTAGAATTTTATGAAATCTCAAAGGAAAGGAATCAAAAGATGTGGAAAATGTTTTTAAAAGTGTATCTTGTGATAAGAACTGGAAATTTTGGAGCAAGGCAATTGATTTTTCTTGAGAAATTGGTTATTATTTTGGTACAGGAAACTGAAATTGAGGAGAGTTTGCCAGACTCTGCCAGCATGGGTGAGGCTGCAGCGTGCCCTCTCTTGGATGTCTTTCTTTTCCTGGCTCCTGTCAGCATGGCTGAGATGATGGGTCATCTTCACTTGGGCTTTGGCTGGGTATTTTCACTTCTTGGAAGTTCTGGTTTGGTTTTTCATCAAGATACAAGGAGGGGGAGGAGTTAAGTAAATCCTACTACCTTAGGACGCTTCCCTAAGCAACAAAATTGTTTTGAAAAGGAAAATAAAATAAGCCCATGTTAGATGATGCACTGAAATGCAAATAGCTGTTGACTCAAACATGCAGGGATAAAATAACAAATCAGCAGGGTCAAAAAAAAAGAAGGTTGCAAACAAAATTAAAACAGAATTGGACAGAGGCAGGATAAAGGCCTTGAAAATGATCAGAGAATGTGCAATACTCCCCCTTTCACCCCAAGTAAGATATGTTGGAAAAATGGTAACAGTGGATGAGGAGGAGGCTGAGGTACTCAAGAACTTCTTGGTCAGTCTTCAATGGCAACCTCTCTTCCCACGCCTCTCAAGTGGATGGACAGCAGGATGGGGACTAGGGAGCAGAGTCCCTCCTATGGTAAGTAAAGATCTGGTTCATGACAGTCTGAGGAACCTGAGTATTCTTAAGTTTATGGGATGCGATGAGATGCATCCCAGAGTCTGAGGGAATTGGCTGATGTAGTTGCCAAGTCACTCTTCATGATACTTGAAAAGTCCTGGCAGTCAGATGAAGTCCCAGGTGACAGGAAAAAGAGAAACATTGGATCCATCTTTAAAAAGGGTAAAAAAGAGGAGCCTGGGAACTACTGGCCTGTCAGTCTCACCTCTGTGTTTGGAGAGATCATGGAACAGATCCTTCTAGAAGGTGTACTAAAGCACATGGAAAACAGGGAGGTGATTTGGGACAGCCAGCACAACTTCACTAAGGGACCTTCCTGACCAACCCAGTGGCCTTCTGCAATGGAGGGACTGCATCAGTGGACAAGAGAAGGGTTGCAGATGCCTTTGACAGTGTCCCCCAAAACATCCTTCTCTCTAAATTGGAGAGAGGGGCATTTGATGTGTGGACTGTCAGATGGATGTGAAAGTGGTTGGATGGTCACATCCAGAGGGTAGTGGTCAATGGCTCTGAGAGGTCAGTGGATGTCAGACTCGGGTACCTGTACTGGGACCAGTGGTATTAAGTATCTTCATTAATGACATAGACAGGGGGATTGAGCGCACCCTCAGCATATCTGCAGATGAGACCAGGCTGAGTGGTGCTACTGACACACCTGAAGGATGGGGTACCATCCAGAGGGACCTGGATAAGCTGGAGAAGTGGGCCCATGGAAATCTCATAAGGTTTAACAAGACCAAGTGTGAGGTGCTGCACCTGGGTCAGAGCAGCCTCTGGTACCAACACAGGCTGGGGATGAACAGACCAAGAGCAGCCCTGCTGAGAAGGATATGGGGTGCTGGTGGGTGAGAGGAGGGACAGACCAAAGAAAGGTGGAGGGGGTCTTTTACAGAGGCCTGTACTGAGAGGACAAGGGCAAATGGATTCTAACTAGAAGAGAGTAGGTTTAGATCAGGCACAAGAAAAAAACTTTTTTACTGTGAGTGTGGTGGGGCACTGGCACAGGCTGCCCAGAGAAGCTGTGGATGCTCCATCCCTGGTGGTGTTCAAGCCAGGCTGGATGGAGCTCTGAGCAACCTTGTCTAGTGGAACGTGTCACTGCCCATGGCAAAGGGTTTGGAACTGGATGATCTTTAAGGTCCCTGTCAACCTAAATCATACTATGATTCTATGAAAATAAGGTTTCACAACAGCCCTCTAGTAGGCATATATGAATGGAGAGGATGGCAAACTGAATGGGGTTAATTAGGAAGGTAATTTTGCAGACAATTACATTATTTGTTTGAAACGCTGGATACACGCATTTAAGCTTATTTCAGTTGCCATAACAACCTGATACAAGCATCATATAATCTTTTATCACATTATCTTGGATATGATTACATTATTTTACAACTTTGGTTGCTAGGAGAACACAGTACCTTCCTGCATGCTCCAAACAATTCTCACTTTGCAGAGACATCAGCTTCTGGCAGCTGGCCTCTGAGATGGCTTATAGAATCATTAGCAAGGCAAGAAACTGAGTTATATGTGTAGGCATGAGTTGCACTGGGAAAACTCTCTGCAAGAGGATGGATGGGATTTTCTCCTGCCACAGGGCTGGCAGGGAGGCTCTTTCTGAAGAGCTGGGAGCCAAGGAAGCAGAAGTCTGGGGGGCAGCCTTGGAGGGAGCTTCATTTGAGAGTTAGCATGAGCTGACGAGCTTCCTGTGCTCTTGTTTTGATGAGTTTGTATTATGGAGCACAAGTTGCATTCCATGCTATCAGTTTCCTTTGATGAAAAGGCCAATAAATGTGTAGTTGTACCTCCCCAGTTTCTTGTGACATGACAGCAGAAGCCAACTTCCTACCAGCAATGCTTCTCTGCCTCTGATATCTCTGGAGGTTTTGCACATTCTGGAGTTATTCCACCTAGGTCTGTGTGTGGATGGTGGTTACAAGAGGTAATATGGAGGTCTGAAATTAATAACAACATGAGAAGAACACTGAAATATTTTGGAAAATTTTAAAACCCGGAATGCTGGCAGGAAAACTTGTATTTTCTTGTCCCTTTTATTTGTGATTACAGAAGCTCCCTGGGAAGACTTTGTTCTTAAGCCACACTTAGTAGCAAGAAAGAGAAGAAAATTAGTTGAGGTTTTCTTTTTCCCTTTCGATCTCCCTCTGTCCTGTGCATTAAATTGAGATTACAATTAAAATGAAACCCCAGCTGCCCAAGAAACAAAACAGAAATTCATAAGGTGGCCTAAATATCAGCCTTATCTTGTTTTCCTTTAGCCTTCTGCTTTGAGAGTTACAGCAGTTGAGCAATACAGGCAGCAGTGTGAAGGCAGATTTGAATAACAGCACACGTCGTACAAAGAAACACAGAAACATCATGTGCACTGGTCCTTGTGATGGCTGCACCTCCCAGAGGTGTGGAGGGGCAGGGATTATGGGCATGGAGCTGCAGGAAGAAGTGCTTGATCTCCCAGGCCACAGTGTGCTTGACAAAGCTGCCAAACTAATGTGTCTCAGCAGCACGGGACCCTCCTCCCTCTGCACGGAAATGTCAGGCTTTGGCACCTGCAGGGCACCTTGCTGCTTTGGAACGAGAGCACAGCTCTCCAAAGTGTCACCAATGATCCAGTCCCCAATTAACAGCGTGGCTTTGTGGGTTTCTGACACTATTCTTAAAGCTCCTGTGGGCTGCTGCAGCCTACAAGCCAAGGATCATTTCTGCTTTGCAACACTCAAAAGAGAGGAAGGGGAAAAAGCTGTGAAGGGAAAGCTATGGTTTCATTATTCCATGCTAGCAGGATAACAGAATACATTTCCTTTATTACTAAAATGTGTCATTTGAGAAAAGATCCTGCTGTCTGATCAAGCTCTCCATTAGTTATTTTTTGCATGTGCATGCACAAATCCAGCAGCTAAGCCTAGAGCACTGCTGTATATTGGAAACCAGAAAATGCTGCAGGGTGTTTCTAAAGAATAGCAATTTGGAGGTTGTGGGTGGTTTGTGGGTGTAATCAAAAAGGCTGCATACCGAGGCATCTGAATTAGGCTTCTCTTTAGACTGCTTACAGCCTCTATCAAGATTGTTAAGAACCTCATTCTGCCACTCTTACCCTCACCTAACAGAATTTTCTCCTGTGAGCAATTTTATTGCGTACCACCCGTTGCATGAAGGGGCCTAACACAGAAGCTGAGCTCCACACATATAACACAAGTGGAAAAACACTGAGCTTTACCATGCATACCTCTGCTCCCCATGTTTTAGCAACTGCTGAGAGCTGAGATCAGCTGGTGAGCAAACCATGGTGCACTGGTGACACGCTGCGTGTGTCACCCTCCATGACCAGCATCCTGGGGGCTGCAAGGCCACCACGGTCAGAAAACCACACAGTTGCTTTCTGCTCTCCTGGCTTGTGTTACTCCCTACCCACCGTGCCAGAGCAGTGCCTCAATGTCCTTCTGCCCCCGCAGGCTTCCCCCCACTCCCATCCATGATGATCTGCCACAACCACCACTGTTTCAAGGTCCTCCACAGCTCTTATCTTCCTGGCTGATTTTTTTGTTGTTGTCGTTTTACAATGGGTGTTCTCTTGGTTGTGTTGGAGAGATTGTTTTGCAGAAGTCCCCTCATCTTCCCCCTCAGGATCCTTGTTCTTGCTTGTCTTGGAGGGACCCAGCGGAGTGTCACTGGATGAAGGCTCGTGCCCTGTGCCCACAGCACAGGCAGCTGACCCCAGCTTTGCCTAATCTGGTCGATCAGTTACTGTGGAGATCAAAAGGCTCCGTGTTCAGTGTCTCTGCAGCTGATTTCCCCTGCACTACCAGCCCGTTTGTGGCACTCCCACTGCCGGAGCAGCACGTGAGCCAACTCAGCCCAAGCGGGAGTGCAAGAGCACGTCCAGCAAGTCCCCCCGGACATTTACAGCCCTGATTTTGCCAATGGAAAGTTAATCATTGGTTTGAAACTGTGCAAAAACGTTAAGGGAAAAAAAATCACAAGATCACAGGAAGAACTCTAATGTGTTTCCTAGTATGTCCCTTTCATTTGCCTCCACAGACCGCAGTGCTAAATACCTTGGGGAGAAATGTGTCTGAGCATTTCAACACCTGACAAATATTAACTACCTCAGAGCATGCTCAGACAAGCTGGTTTGGGGGATGCTGAGGTCTGTGGAAATAGTCACTTTCAAATTCTGCCCTTCATTTCAGTATTTTTCTGAATGACCACCACAGGACAAAGTAAAGCCACAAAAGCTCTTCAAATATTTAAATATCCTTCACTGCTTATGAAATATTAAGCTTTTTGATACCTTTCCAAGGTAATTATGGCATTGTTATCTCTTCCTGCTTTTAGAAATAGAGATATTAGGTATTCTCAGAGAGTAACACAGAGTGAAGCTCACTAAAACTGGCTTGTGATGTCCTGATAGCTCTTTGCAGATCCTCTCACTGCTACCCAGCACTCCTGACCTGTGGTGCAGAGAAGCCCATCTGTGTCCTCTAGCTAAGAAAGGTAAAGACCCTACTAGATGAGCTCTTTTTTTTGTAAAAAGGGGTTGTAGGGGAGAGGGAGGAAGTCTGTATTCAATAATGCTGAACAATATTCTTTCAGAAATCTACATATCCTGTTTAGAAGTGGTATTTGATTTGCCCCTTGGAAGCATGAACTATAACATGAACAGCAACCCATGTATGAGGAAGTTGAACAGGTAGGATTTCTTAGTCTTATTTCTTATATGTATGCTCTTTCTTATTTCCTTACATTCATTGCTTTCCTTCCCAGGGAATAGTGGATAGTGGGCTGGTTGGACTTCATCAGTATGTATCAATTTTAGTGACCTATTTGGTCAAAGGAAATATGAAAACAAATCTGCAGAGTCTTGAAATCTCCTTCTTGGTAGACCAGGGGGACTAACCCTGTGAACCACACCTGATAATGTATTTATCCATCACTAAAAAGCAAAGTTTCTTTGCACCCTCTTGTTTTTGTTGCTTTTTTTTTTCCTGTGCAATGTCTTCTAAAACAGGAGTGATATACAGCTGGCTAAAAATGCATGTGGTAAAAAGAAAAATAAAATTCTGCTGTTTATGTAGAACAAGAAAGCAAAGAATGTGGGAGTGCTTACATGCCTGTTAGTAATTTTTTTGTGAGGTTAGGGTGTTTTTTGGATGTTTTTTAGAGAATATAGTCTGGCCACCCATAGAGAACAAACTTGAGTCCTGGCGGACGGGCGTGTTTGCCTGGCAGCAATGCAGCTGTGCTCTTTAAGGAGCAGCATCCCAAAGAAATATATCCCACAAAGCAAAACAGGCTGGCCTTTTTCCTTCCTCAGACTTGAACCACTTCAACAAGTTGAGTGGGGGAAAACTACAGAAAGAAGAAAGTGCACCCAAGACAGGATATTGCACACCTGGATCCAGAGGTCGGCAGACATCCTGGGCTCTGGGTGGTGCTGCTCCTGCCCACAGGAGTTTTGTAGTCATGTCCCTACCCACAGCTCCCCTCAGTACATGTCTAGTGAGATGTTTGTCAGGGAAAAAGCACAGCTGTGGTGGCCTTGACAGCTGTGCCTCCCTCAAGCAACCACTTTTCTCGTGTATGGTGAAAGAGTGGCTTCAGCATGTTTGCATTTTAGCTCACTTGCTTTACTGATTTGGTGTAAATTACCATGATTTCTAGCAAACCTGGATGCTTATAAAATTAATGAGGCAAGAGAAGAGCACTATAGGTAAATGCCAAGGAGCAACCTGTACTTCTGTCTTTTATGGTTGTATTTTTCACTGTATTCTGAAAGCTCCCATTGAGGTACAAACTTCGCCATGCTGTAAAAATTTTAAGACCCTAATAAAAATAAGATTGAATACAATAGCCAAGAACTAGACACTTAAACAACACTTAAATACACTGAAACCAGGCACCAACTCACAAAAGGGTAATTATCCTCCCTGTACTGCTGTGCTCCTTTCTCTCTGGTGAGTCACACAAGGTGGCATGAGAGCAATCATCTTACTCTCTGGCTGGATTCCATGGCAGCCCTCCTAGGCAGAAGGGGGGATTGATTGATTGTTTCAAAGAAACTATTAATGGAAGGTTGTCCCTGAGAAGTTATTTATTTAGGTTTTATTTGCTGCTGAGCATCATCCACTGTCACTGCTCTAGTTGATGGTGACTGTCCCAGGGCATGGTGAAGTGGTGGGGGGTGGGCACACAGGCCACTGCCTGTGTCCTGAGCCAGTGAAAGTGGAGCCAGCTGCAATTCAGAACCTGCAATAACTTGGGTCCCAGCCCCATGCAGTACCTGGTTTCCTGGCCAGCTGGTTTTCAGTACCACAGCCAGCTTCCTTAGGTGGTCAGAGGGTTTATGACTTAGTGCTCTGTGCATCTCCACAGCAGCTGCTCCTGGAGATCTTCAGTGTCTTCGTGTGGCACCTCATTCCTGTTGTGCAGGCACTGATGAAGGCAGATGTCTACAGTCCTGCCTGCCTGTGCAGAACACTGGTAAGGACCTGCTGGTTCATTCCTTTGGGTAGCAGCCCCTCCTGCGAGGGAGCAGGCTAACCAGCACTGACTGCATAACCTACTCTTTCCATAGCTCACAAGCTATTTTTTCAAGGGAGCTTTTGTCTTAGACCCAAACAGTAAATCACTGTATTTCCCCTCATTTGTATGATAACACAGAGTCACAATTGTGAGTCCAGAAGTAATTTGTCTGACTGACATATGTCAAAATCTAATAATGGAATAAATACATGACACCATCTCATTCATAGTCCCTAAGAAGTAGGCAGCCCAGATATGCTGGCCCTGGGTGTGACCACACAAGAAGGTACCTTACCCTGGGAAAATATTTCCTGGTTTATAACTTTATGTTTTTTTGTTTTTTTTTTCCCAGCTGCTGTGGTGCTGGCTGAAGTTGCTGTCCCTCACATGCTGTGACTGCCACTTCCAACATGACAGTGTGGGGGATCAGGTAGGTCCTCTCAAACTTCTTTCTGTACAAAGGAAGTGAGAAAAGAGATGCAGCTGATTGTAACTGAGATATGGTAAGAGGCTACTGATCTGAGGGGGTTGCAGCATCTGGCAGAGATCAGTGGGGAGCACAGCTGTTGTAGGAGAGGTTCCAAACTATGTGGATGCCTGAGGTAAAACTCTGGTGGTTTTGGGACTGTGGTTTTCAGCCAAGAAATGTGCCTCACCCAAGGCAGCCCCTCATTCTTTTCTTCAGTGTTGGCAAAACAACCTCTTGGATCAAGTAAGGCTTGGGTCTAAAGGAACTTGGTTTGGACAAACCATAGCTGCTATTTCATTACATCCTCTTGGTGGGATTTTCTAGAGATTTATGTCTTTTGTTTTATGGTAGGGTTGCTGTGCAGTTGGTGCACCTACTTCTGATTGTAATTTATTCTCATCTCATAATTTCATCCCAGAGGAGATAAGTGTACTATAGACAAACACAAGAGTACAGTTGCTCTTCCAGGTCTGCCATATGCTCTGCCAGGAAGAGGCCTCTCTGGATGCTCAGTCACCCCTAGAGCCTAAACTGTCCTTCCGATCTGATCACAGTTCCCAGTCCTTCTTCTTGAAGACCCCAAACAGTATTTCTGGCCCAGGCCAGACAAGTGCTTTAGATTAAGACTAGATAGTTACACTCCACAGGTGTATGAGCTGCTTAAATAGTGTCAGAGGTTTGTTACAGACTTTCTACTAACACCTGTCTTGATGCCTGGATTCAGTCAGGAGAAGATTCGCCAGTGTGGGTGGTGGTCCTTGATTCAGGGCCCTTGGATTTAGATAATGACTGGAGACGTTCAGCTCTTCTAGCACATCTGTGTCCAGGTGTCCATCTGAAGCAGAGAACAATTAATTGCTCAGCTAGGGAGGCATTAATTGCTGTGTTATTACAGCTACAGCTGGTTAGTTGGGGCTGTAATCAAACTGTGCCACATCACCTTCCACCCCCAAGATGGTTCCTGGTGTCCATGTGGATTGCTGCAGCACAGAAACCTTTGCCATGGCAGAGGATCCACTGAAAGCACAGGTAGGATAGAAGGGGAGCAAGTGCCCCTCCAGGCTTGCTGGACTGGCTTTGGCAAGGGGTGTTCAGGCTGCCAGAAGGGGCGTGAGCTGCAGTGGAATGAGCTGCAGGGGTGCCTGCTGAGCCTCTGTACCACAGTCTAGAGGACACATCTCATGTCCTATTCTTTTGTTGTGTTTTAAAGATGCTTCAGGTACTGATCTCTGGGGCCTCTGTGCTGTTGGAAGTTGTGCTGTCTTGTGGAGGCATCAGATTTGCTTTGGGGGAACAGCAGCACACAGGGCTTGCTGCTCATTCAGCCTCACAGCCCCAGCCACCCTCTGGCTGCAAAATAACCCGCAAGTGCTGCCTCTGGCATTTTCCCTTTCCCCTCTGCTGTGTCACAGTGAAGTGTTTACTTTGTCCTAATGGTGTCTTAATCTTGAGAGGGAAGGGAGCAGGGGTGGTGTGCTGGCACTGTAGGAGCAGCAGACAGCTCTGTCCTCAATACCTCAAGGTACTCTAAATTAATGCTGATAAAGCTGGCAGCCTATGTTAATCCTCAAGTAAATGCATGAAAACTGATTAATAAAACAAAGCTTCAAGCTCCAACGGCTCCTGCATTCAGGTCACCAACCCTATTTTAAGAAACAGGCTTTTGTGATTGTCCGTGGCTCCTGTTCCTGGGATGGGAAGGCAGAAGTGACAGCTAGGGCCACATGCTGGTGTCTGGTGTGCTATGGCCTCACCCAGGTGGTTCTTCCCTGGATAGAAAAGAATTGCCATTACATACTCTTTTTTACTAAATCCTTCTACTAGTCATATGAAATGTTTCCTGATGTTTTGAACTAATGTTCTCATTATTTAGTAGTGACAAAAGAATATATTTTGTTTCCAGAAGAGCAAAAACCTTATTTTCTAACTGTGTTTATCTCACTTGGAAGTTTATTCTGAATGCAATGCTATTAAGACTGCATAAATTTAAGCCAGGAATGGTTTATGATAAAGTGTATCTCTAAATTATTTATAATGGTGAATTGGGCAGGAGGTAAAATGCATATTACTTCTTCTGGACACAGTCTGAGGGCTTAGCTATATCCAATTCAGCCAAAGCTAATGAAATATTTCAGTTCAAGAAGGCTCTGACTTAAGGAACTGCCCTCACTGGGGGTGGCAATGGGAGTATTTCCATTAATGCTTTCAGGGTGTCGGATTTGAGGAGCAGGGGCAGCAGCATCTTACTGCTTGCCTGCAGAACAGCCAGGAGGTAATAAATAGCTGTAGGTTTGCTGTATTTCAAGGCCAGCACTTTGGTCACATACCCCTTAAGAACTAACCTCATGGTTGACTGCTTTGCTGTGATTAAGCTGCAAAGAATTTAGAGATCCCACCAATCTCAGTGCTGGGATTTGCCTTTATCCTTAAAGAGGGCTGTTATTATTATCACGTTCTCTGGCAGGACAAATTTGGTCAGAAGATTACAGATTGCCATCCCATCCCAAACAATCCAAGCTTGTAACCCATCACATGGACTCCCTCCATCTACCCTTTGGGTCTCACTCAGAGCCAACTAGAGCTTGCCAGCAGGCATGACACAGGGGACTCTCCAAGGATTAAGCACAGAAATTTGCTGGCCAGAGCTCATATCAGCTGAAGGCTGAGCCTGCCTTTGTGAGCTGTTGTCTCAATAGAGATCCCTTTTTTAATGAAATGTTTAAAGGCACACATTACTCCTGAGCATGGGAATTCATAGCCATTTTCTTCAGCCTTTGCAGGGAACTATAAGCTGCCATTTGGATTCTCTGCAAAGCCCTCTGTGTACAAAGCCTTGCACCAGTGGCTAATGTTTGCTCCTGCAGCAGACTGAAGGGCACATTTGCAAGCAGCAGGTGCACAGAAAGTATTCATCTCCTAGACATTTTATAGATTCTTCTTAGCATCCCAGGTTCTGACTTCCAAGTGCATTCTTTCTTTAGTGCAACATTTGTGACAGAAAATTGGATTTCACTGAAGTATGAGGGGTTTGAAACACTCATTGCTCATGTCTCACTTGAAAAACAGCTCTTTCTCAGCCCCTAATATATTAATATCCTTCCCCTATAATTTCCCCCAAGTTCAGCTACAATAGGAATGAAATTCAGTGGAAGTTGCAAGTACCAGATCATGTTTGGTAAGAGATGCTCCATGATGATTTGTTGCCAAGTTGCATTTAATCAGCATTTTTCAGAGATCTTCTCTCACCAAAGTAAAATTAAGTTAATTCCAAGACTGCATGGACCTTCTGTGTTTTTTTAGTCTAGTTTTGACACAGAAGTCTATGTTAAAATAAAGGGAGGCCCTAGGGGTCTGTGCAAGGGAGAGAGCACATCTCTCTCCAATGCAGCTTAGAGCTCATCCCTCACTCTCCCTGGGTCCTGAAGATTTCACTCTGTGCTTCTTTCCACTGGGACCAGCACGCAGTCCCTTGACAAAACTTTGGTGCAACTTATATTGCTCTGTTAGAAGTAAAATCTAAATTAAGATGGTGGAGGTGGTGGGTTTCCAACCGAGGAGAGGAACAAAAAGATTTGCCTCCAAGAGAAACATAACCAGCCAGGTTCTGTAGAAGGATTTTAGGACTTGCTAGACATTTCTTTTTTAAACCTAAAAAATCTGAAAAGCAAATTAATAGGCTCTTTGAGTCATTCTGTGAAATCCATAAAAAGCTGTGAAATTTCACTCAACAGCTAAACTTCTGTGTAGATTATTTGGGCTATTTTTCCCCTATAGAGAGGGGAAAAGCAAGAGCAGGAAGTTACCAGCTGGGAAGGACTAATGCCAAAAGAGACCCTATGCCAGAATTGAATTTCATTCCTCTCCATCATTTCAGTGGAAAACCTATGAATAGCTTTAGTCCCAGAAGGCTTAAGTGGAGGACCATATGTGATACAGCAGTTTTGAACTGGACAGCTATGTGGAAGGGTGAAAATTGTCTTACAAAGCTGACCCTTGGAAAGGGGGGTATAATGACAAGGACATATGTGTGTGACAAAGTACACGTGTGTGAGGCATCCTCTGGAAAAATCGGGGCAGTGAAAAAAGGTGCTTTGTGTAAAGGATAATGAGCGTGGGTTGTCTCTACTTCAGATCAAATCTCCACTGTATCATCTTGGCTTTTTTATCAGACCAAAATTTTGAGCACAAATGTCATCAATCATTTTACTCACATGCCAAAACTTTTTCTAGAATGAGAAATAACGAGACATAGTACTGCATCCTGCTGAAAGATGTTCTTGGGATACTGGAGCACAAACAGGGACTAGCCCCTGCTCCTCTAATGGTTCTTTACAGCCTCTCTGCCTCCATGGCCTTCTTTTCTTTCAGGAAATCCAGCTTATCTGAGGATCACTCAAGCATCTGTAGGTAGAACTCTCACAGCTGACAAGCTTCCCTCATTTAGTAATTTTTTTCCTTTCCCTAGGCCCTTCCACATTAAATTCACTTCAAGGCCAAAGAAACCTCATGTTCCTCAGAAATGCATAGTGTGGCTTTTTACGGTCTAGCATTGACAGAAAGCCCACGCTCTTCAAAACCTCCCAAGGGGCCTGGATGCTATTGCATGGGAGATCTGGATTACTCAGGCTCCAAAACATCCCAACCCCAGATCTCTGCATTTTTTGAGGAAATGCAACTGTCTTCAGAAAGGAAAGAATTTTCTTCTGCTGAAGGACAAAGTAATATCTTCTGTGCTCAGGGCAAATTTCTCCTATCAGATCAGCATGGCAGATTGTATCTTGGGTTGGGAGCAGCTTAGACATAATGGGAATGGGATGGGGAGCTGTTTTCCATGCAGTGCGCCTGTAACCCAACTAGGCCAGTGTTAGCATGGCAAGCCAGTAGTCATCCCCTTGAAGTTTAAGCTGAATAAGAATTCAGCAGCTCTAGTCATTATTTGAAATTCTTGAACTGGCAAGATTATTCTGATATTTCAACCTCCAGACCCCCAAGTTCAATCCCCTAGGATTTCTGATACTCGTTATGCCCTTTACTGATGGAACACAGCAAATAGAGAAAGCCAGGCATTCTGCTGTGACAAGGTCACAGCACTCCAAGGTGAAACAAGATCTGTTCCATGCCTTTACATAAGTAAAACCCAAATTTAGGTTTAAAAAAATAGCAAGGATTGGAGAAGCCTCTGTTCTTTTTCTCCCTCTTGCTCTTCCCATTCCACTCATTATTCTGCTTTCCTGCATGACATCTGTAGGAGTCCAGCTACTATCCCAGGGGCACAGCAAATCTTTTCTGTCATGATACAGAAACATAGTATTGGGGGATTCTTTAGGCCAGATGGAACTGGTTCAGTTTTAAATAAGTCTGAGGAATAATGCCGCTCAGTTAACATAGAAAGATTTTTGTCCTTTGCTATCAGTATCTTTGTCCCTTTCCATATATCATTATGGCATTTCTGTACTGAACGCAAAGGCTCACCCTCACACACAGAAAAAAACATTCTTCAGGTCAAAAAATGTACTGTATTCCACTTGTGTCCTTCAGCATACTCTAATAAGAAGTATGAAAGTCATTAACATTGCATACTGTGGTGTTTAAGCAGTCAGTGTGAAATGCCAGCTGAGCATAGGTGATGGGGCCCAGTTCACTGACAACCACAGTGGTGGCTGCTGAGAACCTGAGGTTGGAGGATGCTTTGCCCCCAACACTCAGTCCTTCTGGAGGGCCCCTCGTGCTGCACATGGGGTCAGAAAGGAGAAGGGTTTCCATGTTTAGTAGAATAAGAACCTGTAGTTCAGGGCTTGTGCTTTCTGCCCAAGGTTTTACCAGAACCTATAGCAGATTCCCTTTCAACATCTTCTGTTTCTCTTCCCCTTCTTCTCCCAGGGGTGGGGGAAGACGATGTTCAGACACTGAGAACACAGCGTGAAACCACTGATCGCTGCTCTGCACCACAGTAAGACTGTGAACCAGGGTGGCCAGAGGGTGGTCACACAGCTTGGTCTCCTGCCTTCCCTGCAAGAAAAAGAATGATTGCTGGGATGCAGCTGGGCGTTGGAATACCTTTAAGTCTTGCATCAAAATCTTTCGAACTTTGGCTTTAATCACTCTTCCAAGAGGCTGAGTAGGAAGTTAAAACAGCTGGAGCCACACTTTCAGGATATTCCTGAAGGTGATTAGTCTTTTGCAGGATTTTTTAAAGGGTATAAACATATCCTGTGAAAATTCAAAAACCTTGCCATGGTGTCTGTTACAGACAAGGGAAAACTCTTTTTTTTCCCCAAAAAAGCCCATCTGAGCCTTAAATGAGAGCAAGCATTGTGACATGTTTACATTTTGGGGGGAGGGGGGCGGTGGTGGAGGAAGCATAGTCAATGCAAGGGAAGATTTGTCTTGGCACTGCTCTCTTCTGCAGGGAAACTCAGCACCTGAAAAGCCCTGGAGCCACTCTCATGCAGGAAAAGAGATGCTGCCATGCTGATGAGCTATGACTTGTGGGGAAACAAGCCCAAGAGAGAAGTCTTCAAATCACCCTGAGTTTGAATCCGGTATTAAGAAAAACAAAAGCAGCCTCAGGTATTTCTACTAAAAAGGAATGGAAACATAGTTATAGGGAAGGTGGGAGTTGGGGGAGATGAGAGCTATGAAATGCATTTATTTCAATCTTGTGAAGTACCATAGCATATTGAAGCACTTCAGTGAAAATCAGCAGAGATGGATTTTGACACAAATGTGTCTTCTAAATCAGCTAGATGCATGTCTCCCTGCCAAAATTATGCATAGGTGAACTTTGAAAAGTGCTAGCCTCATCAAAATGAAAAAACAGATCTCTTCTTCCCATCTCCAGACAAGCTAAGCTCTGAAGGAAAATATATCATTAGCTGCAAGAATATGAACTTTGATGAGCATATAGGGTTGGATGGACCTCTGGAGATCAGCTACTGATTTTTTTTTCCCCGAGAGTCTGAGTAGCTCTACAAGGAAAATGTAATTTTGTGTTACTGAAATAAAATCAATTTCTCATTTCTTCCTACTTCACACAGGCCCTAACTTTACCAGCTACTGTTGCAAAAATAACTGGAGTGTTCATAACTGAGAATTTAAATGGAATATGAGGTGCTATAATCTGTCAGCACACTCAGCTTTTCTCGCACACGGTGCAGGAGTGTTTTCTGGAGTAGAGGCAGAACCTCTCTTCTAACACCACCAGGATCCATTGTGCTGCTGTAAGCTAAATTATCTCAAACAAACTGCGGGGCTCCTACTGGTGTCAGGAAAAACTTTCAGCTCCTTATCTCTTCCCCTCCAGTTTTCCAAGCGGGTATTTTCTGTAGAGTCACTACCAAATGTAAGCCACAACCAGACCGGTCCAAATGCTGTTGTGCTGCTCGAGGAGCAGAGAGCTGTGTAAGTGGTGTGGAGGAAGAATAGGAAGGAGCTGAGAATATGGAGACCAAATCATCAGGAGCTTGTACACCTCCCACAGCTACTCTGGCCTGATATGATTGCCACCTAGATGAATAGAAACCATGGTCTGCCTTTCTGTATTGTCTTGTGATGCTGGCAAGATTTAGGTTTGTCTGCACTTCCAACACTTTCTTCTGCTTTTTGGATGTTTCTGTGGATGAATTATAGTAGAAAGAGATAAATTATGAGCTAGAATATTTTCTTTTAAACTTAGACCTCAGATCCATGAAAGAATAGATTTGAAAATTATGTAAATAGATCTTGAGTCTGCAAAATACCTTATTTTGCTATGAAAAGGATGAGTAACATTTCCCAAATTCTTAACTTTGGTTCAAAACTTGCAAAACCATGCTCTGATGTGGTGCAGAGGAAGGTTTGCAAGATGATCTTCTCTGATGTTCACATCTGGAGCGGACCCATAAGTAGCTAATGTTTACATGAGCACTCCATCTTCTTGGCTTGCTGCTGCCCACTGGGCATGCTCTAATCTCTAGTTCACATAGTTCCAGCCAGGACTGCACCCTAAGTCTGAAATTCAGGAAACTTCAGTCTCTTTTACCAAACCTAAAGAAAAGGCACGTTAGTTGTCAGTACCAGTGACCCTGTGTTTCCTCAAGCCTGTGCCTGGGAGCAATGACCCATCACCCCTGTCTTTGCTGATGCTCATGGTAAAAAAGAAAAACATTTTTCTGTTGACTTCAGCAAGGTAAGGAGTGGGCCCAGCTTCATTCACACCCACGCTCTATATTTAATTAGAAACTATTTTCCTCTAAGAGCAGGCATTTGAATTTCTTGAGATGTTGCAAAGAGCTTGAAGTAGGAGCTGCCGAGAGGTGGGGGTGTTTCACGTAGGAGGAGGCAAATAACTGTTGGAGAAAAAAAATAATTAGGGTCTTGGATCAGTGTAGTTTTGTAATGTTCCATAATTAAGGCTGTTTGCATGTTCTTCATGCAACAGAAGAAGTGTTTTCCATCCCTTTCAGTATAAATTTGACCACTATCTGGCTAAATCTATTTTCTAACCAGAGTTAATGTGGGCTAGGATCGCCCCGCATCAGGGAAGGCACCACAGCCGTGAGGAACGACCACCTTGAGCAAAACTTGCTTTTCTTTAGGTGTCCTTTCCTGGCCTGCCAGGACATTTTTCCATTGTGTGCCTTCAGTCCTGTCCCAAAGGGTAATAGTTATTTATTAGTGTTGTAAAGAGAGGGTGTGTGCTTGACTAAATTCATGGAGGCTGTGTCCACAGCCTTCTTACTGCTGGACCATCAGGATTTAGGAAGGAGCCATTAACCATTTGCCTTGTGTGTGCAGTCATATATGGAATCACTGCAGGTTACAGCCCCTGTGTGACAGCTTAATGGCAGTAGTAAAACACAGCTGAAGTCGGAGATTTCACCAGAGTCATTCTAATTTGTGCCCTAAAGACATCCTTGGAAGTTTGCATTTCTAAATACCCTCATGGCTTCCACAGTGCGCAAAACACGGAACTGAGGATTGCAAGTCAATCTCTGACCATGGGGAGATAATAAAAATACCCTCTTTACTACAGCCAACATTATCCAATCCCTACAATGGGAAGGTTGCAGCTGAGATGACCTTTGAGACCAAAGCCCTTGAAAGCAGATATAATATTTAGAGAAGTGCAAACATGGAGTGAAGTGTCCCCAAGGCTGCTCCTTTCCTTGGGAGATCTAAAGGAGAAATTGCCTTTGGCCTTCCAATGAAACCTTTCAACCACCCTGTCCTCTCAGCTGGTGGAACACAGGAGGGATCGTGAGTGCTGACCAGGTGCAAGCACTGCTCTCAGGTAAAGGTGTGAGTGGGGCTTGCTGGGAGTTTATAGCAATTTCAAGCCTTCTTATTAGGCTCTTCAAAGCAGATAAAGACAGGCAGGCTTGTGTGTGGAACCATCCCATGGAGACAAGCTGGACTGGCAGTGATTCTGAAAGCTGATGATGGGAATGGCAGGAGGTGCTGGTTTCCTGGTGTTCTGGAGCTGCTCAGAGATGCTGTCTGATGGCAGTGGTGGGGAACCCTGGGGGTATGATGATAAGAGGGAGATGTGCAGTGACTCCCTGAAGCACTCCAGTACCCACTAGTTTATTGGATCCTGGCACAGCCCTTCCTTTTGCTGCTTAATTCATTCTGATTACTTGATAGCTGACTAAAATTGAGTAAAACTGTCACTTACCAGCAGGGAAAATTAAGATGTGCTGTGCTACTTGTGTTTATTTTCCTTTCAGTTTGGAGGATAATGTGGTGCTGAGGCACAGTGGTGCTGTGCCTGTACTGCAGCCTCCCTGTTTTTCTCTGGGAGTCCCTTTGCTGCTCTCAGCCAAGTGAGGAGGAAGAGGAGGGACTGGTGGTGCAGCACAAGGAGTTACCCTCTGAGCATCTCTTCCGAGGGACAGGGTGTTTAAACAAGCTGCTGTAGGCAATGCACAGTGTGCAGCTCATAAAGTGGAAAATTACTGCTTCACACTGCAGGGTAGAGGCTACCTTAGAAAACATGATGGTGTTATTTAGCCTCAGCATGCTGGCTGTGAGGCTTTTTGTAAGAGGAACCAGGGAGTGGGATGTCACTGAGGCTATCAGGGAGGGTTTAAGGAGCATGAGTATTTTAAGGGAATGGCCAAAAAAAAAAAAATCTCTATTGGAGGGGCTGTGTAAGGGACTAGGAGCCAGTGCCACCTCACTCTGCAGTTTTCCATTTATTTAACCATCTTGCACTGGATACTGCTGCTCTGATTATGAATAATTCTTAATCTGTTCTGGATATTTTAATAGCTGAGTAGCCCCTGTTAAGCTCATTGCAGTCCTGTCATATGCTTGTAAATACTGTTCACTAGGAATTTCACATTGAAATGTAGCTCTTTGACAATCAAACTTTTACAAAGGGAGAATTTTGGTTTTGTAGAAAGGAAAATACAAATGACATTTTTCATTTGCTGTAAGGTGAGCACTGACTGAAATGTCATGTTTTTGGCATAGAAACAAAATCTGATTTCGGATTTTTGCCCAGGTGCACTGTTATCACTGATGATTCCTTTGGGACACTAGATTCTGACAATCACTACTTTTCTGTATCAGTGGCTAAGTGAAATATGTTTGCTACAAATAGTAGCAAACTCACTTTTGGAGAGGTAACCTTTAAATGAGTAGAGATTTTTAAGTGCGTTTTCTAGCTGAAAACAGGAACCAGGTACAAGGTAACTTTGGCTTTCTGACCTGTTCTAGTGTTTTCTTCTGGCTTAACCCAGAATTGCTATTTTCCTCCCAATGACTTATTATATTGTATTTTTTAAATTATGTTTTTGTGTAATTACTACTTGAGAAAGAGCCCTATCCCTCTATTGTAGGGCTTCTGGCACAAGGGGTATTATGTTTATTCAATTAAACATAATTGCAGCTTAAATATGTGATCTTATTATAATAAGGGTTTAATAATCAGGAACCCATTATAGGTAGAGATTGAGTTTTATCAAGATACAGTTTAAAATGTCCTGGTTTCAAAAAAAGCTTAAAAATCAGTATTAAGTTGATCTGTTAGAATTTTATTTTGGATAACATTAATTTCCAATATCCCACAGCCAAGATCTACAGGCTCTTCTCATTTTGGGGAACCATATAATAAAGGCTGTAGCAGTGAGTAATGTGTCCTCTGTGGTGGCAGGCTGTGATTAAGGGGAGCTGGATTTCCTCCTCACACAACTGAGAGAACAGAAAAAAGCCAGGCTTCTCACATGGAGCAATCTGACTTCTTGCTGTGCAGCACATTCATGACTAAGAAACCATTCCTGCTGATGCTGCAGTCACAGGGGAAACCCAAAATGAAACCCCAGCCAGCAATCAATGTAGCTAATTTTCTTTTTACTGTTTTTTTTCTTTTTTTTTTTTTTCCTTTTGTGCAGTGGAAACAAATAATTGGATGCCATGGACTGTAGCTTGATCCAAGAGCTGTATTTTTTTCATCCCAATAAAGACAACAGTGAATCCTCTCCTTTTTAAAAAATATTTTATTGATCTGCTCAGTGGGAAGGTCTGAATCCTTCATGCAGTATTAGGGAATTTATTGTAGTGAAAAATTTACCATTTCTAAGGACCAGAAGTGTAACATTAAAAATCACGAAAGCAGTGCTGTTTACTCAAGACAATTACTATAGTCAAGATTTCTGATGAGCAAATTCATGCGGAGAAGATAAGGGGCCTATCTAGGGAGTGTGCAGTGGGGAGCAAAGCCCCATGGACAGCTAATTTCCCAAAAAATAATGTTGCTCTCTGAAGATATTAGTAAGCAGGGAGAAATTCCTCATTCTGATGAAGTTTATTTTATTTTGTTACAGATACTGTGAAAACCATGATTCAAAGGTTCAGTGTCATACTAGACAAGGGAAAAAGTTCATGAATGCTTCTAAACTGACTTAACATTTGGTGAAGGTCAACACATCTACCAACAACCTGCCAATTTTGATAGGTCATTATCAAGTGATTCTTAAACTGATTTATAGTCTTGGCTCCTCCAGTGCTTGAGGAACTGGAAAATTCAGAACTCAAAGCTGGCTGCTGAATCTGGCCTGCTGAGTTACTGAACTCTGAGGAAGATGGCAGTGGAGACTGTATTGCTTATTATCATCTCACTCGAGGAGTTATGAAGGGGATTTTATAACAAAAGTCAAAATTACAAGTAGGAGTTTAAAATTAGGCATGAAAATGCAAATATATTATAAAAATGCAAAATTCAAGATAATAACCTGAGTGTAGGTTGGAGAGATTCTTCAATCTAAAAAAACTGAACATTTTTAGACTGCTAAGAGTCCTTCAAAATAAAGTATCTGAAAAAAATAGTGGAAAGAATGAGGATGGGTTAAGAAAGGAGGATGGCAGTAAAGCTCAAAGAAAAAGACCATTTAAGCAGCATTTATTTTTTTATATCAGATAAGGTATAGAAGACTCATGAGAAGAAAATTACTCCCTTTTTATGACTTCTCCAAACTCAGAAAATAGAGATTAACATGAGGTTTGTTCCACACAAGTAGCAGAGGACAGACTCCAACAGCTGTCCCAGCTGATGAATCCAACAATGCTGTTTCCAAAAAGGAAATGAGAAAGGAAGTCTGAGGCATTATGGGAGAGTTGTATCTGGCAGTTAATTCCTTCAAATATGGCTCAAAAGTTGTTTTCCATAGGACAATATCCCAGACGTGAGAACTGCAAATCTATTTTTATTTAAGAGGCAGTGAACTGGTCTGTTTGAGGGGGTTTGTGAAATCTTCTGTCTGTCAGAAGGTAGGTGTGATGACAGAACACCAGGATAGTATTCATATGGGATGTGGATAATTAGAAGTGAAAGTGGGAGAGTATCCTGTGTCTTGGGTGAATGCCCTTCCAACTGGCAATTGCCACCTCTGTGGTTTGCCTCTCCCCTTCTTGAATGTCATATAATTTCTGTTCTAGACTGGAGCAGTGTTGCCAGTGAGTTTCATCAAAACCAATATGTTACTGCAAAAAGGGTCAGTTTTGACTTGTAATACTTTCTTTTTTTATGAAAAATTTTTATAGAAAATTCTCAAACCAGCTCTTATCTCAAATGTCAGTGCATTCCTTCTATAAAGGAAAAGCTTTGTGGAAGCAGGACTAAGTTTTTGTTTTACCTATTTCCTGCAAATATGCATTCCCAGAGACAGATCCCTCAGAATGCTTATTCTGAGCCGTCACAAACTTTATGCTAGATTTTTATGGCTGCCTTGTTTTGGAAACACACAACAGATGTTGGTAGTGATACATTAAAATTCAGACTTTGGCACAGCTGAGCCCTGAGTTTAAAGTCTGAACCCTGCTATGGTAGAGCTAAGAAATAGAAGTGCTTCAGGACAAACCTCTTGTATTCCTCTAGACACAGAAAAGGCAAAGAAGCAAGCAACCCTGGACCCTCCCACAGCTGGTATCCTCACATATTCTTCACATGCAGCACCAGGAAAAGAGGATGTTTGCAGAGGAGTCACACAGATCAGGGTCACTGTGGGCAAATTCTCAAATGAGAGTTTGATCAGGGTTTCAAGACAAAAAAAAACCAAAAAAAACCAAAAAAAACCACACCAACCAAAAAAACCCACAACACTGCCTGGTCATCCAGGGTTTGTTCAGTCAAATAGAAAGTGTGCATTGTAAGACTCAGCCATGTAGAGAGATCAAGTGAAGGTCTTCAGTGGTTCTCCAGTTTTCTCCTCTTCCTCCTTTGATGACTGGCTTGTCAGCAAACTCACTTGAGCCCAATGGTTTTCATTTAAAACTGACTTTTTGCAGTCTTGACTTGAAAGGAATGTGATGGGACTTAAGCCTACAGACTGCTAAAAAGTTAATTTCTCCAATGAAATATCCTTTATTCTGGTAGAAAGTCCTTGAACTGCTAGTAAAAGCAAACATGAGAGTGTTGATTGTACAAATTCCCTGCTTTAGAGAGAGCCTTGGTGTACAAACTCTGTCACTCAGGTGATAGTGAACTACTGAGGGGAGAGGTGGACAAAAGAAGATTTTATTAAAGACAGCAATAAAGATTGTTCTGTGTTCTGTGTGGTTATCACAGGTAAAAACCTGAATTATTTTCCCATGGAGTACTCTAGCATCAGGTGTCTGATAGAGCACAGGAGGTAGATCTCCATGTAGTTCTTACATGGAAAACCCACCATGACTTCCACAGATTTTCATGCTTAATATAAAAAACCTCAAACAACACACGGCCTTAATATTTGTAATTTAGAGCAAATCTAGACAACAGCCCTGGCAGTTTCATCAACTCAAAGGACAGTGCTTGGTTCATGGACACTGCTGCAGGTGCACTCTCAGATATGAAGGTTATATTTTAGGAACAGTTTGGGCAGAAATGGGAACCTGTTATTGAATCAGCATAGGTCTGTCAGTGATTGCTGAAGTTCTGTGTGGCAAAGCACAATATTTTAGTCATGTATCCTCGTTCTGCTCCATCCTTAGCAATGAATCTGTCCATAAGAGTGGTGTGTCTGTTTAGCATCCAGTGAATAGGGGTTGATGAGTTTGGGTTTTTAGAATTTGTAATGTGGAGAACAGAAATATAAAACTTGGTAAATATTAAAAAATTTAAATGTACTGACAAATGCTCAATTGGTTTGAATTATGAAGTGTATCAGTCAGCAGGATATAAAACCAGTTATTTAAACTTTTTACAAGGGGGCAGAAATAAAGACTGGAAGAGGAGGAGAATAGATTAAAGAATATTTAGGTGAGATGAATGTACTCCAGTCAGCAGGGTCTGATGAAATTCACCCCAGAGTACTTAAAGGTGCTGTCTGAAGCAATTGCTGAGCCATTAGTGATTATCTTTAAGAACTCACAGAGGAGAGAGGAGGTGCCTGAAGACAAGAGAAGGGCAAACACAGTGTATTATATTTTAAAAAGAGGAAAAAGGAGGACCCAGGGAATTACAGACCTGTCAATCTAACTTAAGTCCTTGAAAGATTCAGGAACAAATCATTAAACAATCAATTTTGAAGTAGCCAGCTGATACAGGAAAACATAGGCTTGTCAAGAACATTTGATGTCAAATCAATCCAATTTACTTCTTTGTCACAGTAGCATGTCTATGAATACAGAGGAAGCAGCAAATGCACTGGTGCTTGATTTTTAGTAACGCTTTTCGACATACATGATAGACTAAAGAATATGGTATAAATATAATTACAATGGGGTAGGTACACAGCCTGTTGAAAAATAGCTCCTCAGCAACAGCTATCACTGGATCACTGTCAGGGAAGATATTTCAAGAAGGTCATTCAGCAGTTTCCTTATACTAAGTTCTTTAAAACAGTTTTTTTATTGACAACTGAACAACTAGCAAACAAAGTCAATCTTTGGATGTCAAATATAGGAGATGATAGAAGTCCTTGGAGGTCAGGATCTGAATTTGAAATGATCTTCACAACTTGGAGAAACTACTCCCAAATATTTAAATTAAAATCCTTCAGGAACAATCCAGAGTTCTGCGGTTGAGAAAGAGAGATGTAGATAGATAGGGGTGGGTGAAAGGTGGGGAAATAACCAGGCAGCAGCATATTTGTAGAAGACCCGAGTATTGAAGGGAATCATGAATTAAATGTTCTGGATTATGGTTCAGAATCATCATCCTTAAGATACAACCAATATTTATTTTCCCCTCTTCACTGGGGTACTGCAACCAGGTGCTCCCTTTCCCTGCAGATGAAGAGAAGGACAAAAATATCCAAGTAAATCAGACAGAACATGGGGCACTGAAAAGCACAAACTGTGAAGAGATGCCAAGGGATTTTGGTTTGTTCACTTTAGAAAAGGGAAGGCTGACAGTAACATGGCAGCAGATGTCCAGTGTAGAGGTGGGGGCTGTGAACAAAACAGCAAGCAATTGTTCTTTTTGGCTGTGGAGAGGACAGCAAGTAGAATTTGTCCAGATTTACCAGTTAACGTCAGGGTGAGAAGGGCTGGTGCAGTCATGCAAGGATGCTCCTTGCTGCTGGTTTTTTCTTTTCCTTAGGACAAGTCAGACAGTCCTTTTTGGGAACTCCTGACTTTGTGCAAATGTGGGGAACTCATGCCATGCAGTTTCTCCTACAGCTGCATATTTCTACTCAGAAAAAAAAAAAGAAAAAAAAAAGAAAAAATGTTCTTATCTCTCAAGTTTCCATTTAAATGTTGCTTTGACTCTATGCCAGAAATCGTTTGATTTGATGGTCTTGCATTGCTCACCATGAAAATGTCAACATTTATTTCCCATTACCATCCTCTGTACTGAAGATACTGCAGAATTTTAGTTCATAATAAGCCAGCTGGTCCATTACACATACCCTCTTTGTAACATCAATTACTGCCTGCTTTAGACTCTCCTTCCTTCTCCATGGCAGCATCACTCCAAACCTTATTTCATGGGAGATAAGAGACAAAACAGGCTTATATAAATATTAATTGACAATGTTGTGAAAAAGATTATCTGGGAATCTGTTCCTTGGAGAGAGCAGCAGAGCAGGCTGTTGCATTAAAAACATCTTAATGCAGCTCTCCAGCCGAACACAGACACTCTTAATGCCACCACCTATTGCAACCCAGACAGTCCCTTCTTTAAATTATATATAGGCTGTGAGAAGTCCTTGATTATAGGGTACATGAGCAATAACCCCACAGTTAATGTCTTCTGGTTTGTTAGAGTGGCAAACACCCTCAGATTTGCTTTCAGCTATTAATTAACCAACCAGTCATTAACTGCTGCTAACAATTGATTTACAGGGAATTATTGCTTAAATAGCAGGAGGTATTTAAAAGGAAAATAAATTAAAACAAAGAACTGTTGGATCCTTGGGCACAAAAAGGACTCCTTGTAATATAGAGCATAGCTGCTACAGCACTGTAATTACAGAGTGATAAACAGTGATTGGGAAGTACGTTCCTTTCCAGAGACAATGACATTATGTCTCCTGGAAAGAGCCCTTTTGTCTACACTAATTGAATGATCTGAAATGAATGATGTTATCAGAAACCTAACTGAGGCAACTAATGTTATATTTATGGGTTATCAAAAATGTTTAATCACAGCTGCGGTCTCTCCGAGATGTGTCATGGACACTGCAGCATCCCAAAAATATGATTGAGGGTTGGTGTGGCACATTATCTTAATTAGAAAAGAGAATTACAAGTTCTTCCTTCAGTTCTGCCTCCCTCCACACTGGCAGAACAAATGAGACCTATTAACCTAAGCACAAGAAAACACTGCCTCCTAATGACACGTTTTCCTCTCTGTGGACAGAGAGTGAACAAGTGGTTGCAGAATTTAGGAAATAGGAATCGTGAATAGGAAATCGTGACCCAAGTCAATTTACGGAGCTCGCGACACGCGAAACCCCACTCTTGAAACCCCAGTGCTGAACTTGCCCGTGTTTGTGCTACCAAGGTCAGCGTCTGGGTTGAGTAAGCAGGAGCTGCTGGGCAGTTCATGGTGCATCTGCCCTTTCCTGGACCACTTAAACCGTATTTCACTGCCCTCTCCTGGAGCGAGACGCTGCCTGCTCTGCTGCCTTCTAGGCCTTTTTGGTACTCCAGCACCAGCAAAAATGTATTTAGTACTGGGGGCACAGGGAGAACACTGCTGCTTTTTCAGGCCTGAGCCTGAGATTTCTCCTGCTCTGACGCTCTGAGTGAGACAGATGGGAAAAGGATGGGGAAGTATCACTGAAAAAATAGATCCTGTGCTTCAGCTTTTGGGAATGTTTGCTTTCATTGGATATATGTTTCCCCTCCACCTGCATTTTTGGGAGTTGGTTCCTTGTAAATAGGCTGATAAAAGTGTGACCCATCCCATGGGGGCACTGAGGAATAATGCTGAAGGTATTTTGCTTGAGAATTAGGTTACTGAAGTAGATCAGACCTAAGGAAAACATCTGACTTGCTGTGGTAAGAAAGGGCACATCTTGGTCATTTCTAGAAAGTAAATTGGCAAAACCCTGACTAGAGTCCCATTCTGCTGCCTTCTGCCAGCAGCTGTGTCCTACCCTGTAGTCTTGCCTCTCTCACTTTCATTTGCCTGAATGAAGCAGTGGAAATTCTATACCTAAGATGTGGGGACATGACATAGAATCCCCCCAGGTTTCAAATCTTCAGTCAGAATCTCTGGTTTTCTATCCAAGGTTCATAAATGCTGCAAGAACTATTTCCTCAGTCCTGAAATGAATAACAGACACTTTGGAATAAAACTTCAAACTCGTAAGCTTTCTCTTGTTCAGCTTCAGCTGGTTTGATGAGCATATATATATACATATCTTTTTTGGGTTTAGCTTTGCTATGGATATCCTGGAAAGGAAAATCCATGGTAACCTCTTGCCTTTGACAGCTCCCCTGCCCTTTCATTCAATACATATAGCTACAAAAGATTTTCACCTTTTGATTTCCTGTAGGATACATAGCTGTTTATAAAAGGCTGTAGAGAACAACAAACATTAAGTAGGAAGAGAAGGTTGGAACATTTTGTGTTTCTTCATCCTACCATTCCTGAGTGGCTGGATCTCAGTATGTTTCTGTACCAGGAGGTGGCACTGATAATTGCAGGGAACTGCAGCAGACCCAAACAGAAAACTGGTAAAACCTCTCTGTTGATACACAGTATGACTACAGTTGTGGAAATCTCCAAAAAGGATGTACATGTGTGTTTTAGCTTTATTTAGCTGCCTGCAGAAGAATAGGAGACAGCCTGTCTCTAGCCAGAATCCCAATTCAGCCTCAAAATGGCAATGCAGGAGTTTTATGAGTTGTCATAGGATGTGCAAAAATGAGCGGCTGCTGGCAAGCAGAGTATCAGTAGCAGGGTTCCCTAATGCATTTATAGTATTTCAAAACATCATCAAACTCTTATCTAGTCAGACATACTTATTCCTTCCAAAATATGCTGGAGAAAGTTCTAGTGCTCCTGGGGGCTGCAGAAGTAATACTGGCATGGTTTTTGGGCTGAAAACTCTTCTGTAATGATTGTAGAAATAGGGCAAAAACCAGCCTAAATACCTTCAGGCACTGTCCTAGATATCTGGGACAGGGTAAGTGTTTTTCATCTTGGTATGAATAAACAGATATCAGAGTAGGGAATCCTACTCAAGGTGTTTCTCAGATGTTGATCCATGGATGGTGGTATTCTGTAAGATATCAGGAGGCATCCTGTTTAAAAATTGCAAAAATATTTTAAAACTCTCATATATGCGAGCGAATGAAAGGAACAAAATGGAGAATTATAGTAAGGAGTGAAAAATCAGATGTCAGCATGCCCAAGTTATGATTATGATTGAAAATATTACAGTAACACTTCACAGAGTAGTTTTTGGGAAAAACAAATGTTTGGTTTTAATATCTATTATCACTCTTGCTTCCATGGTGTCTTTACTGTGAGGAGAAATAACAGGCTCCTGCCTCTCCTGAGGATGCAACTTTCCCCCCGCCCTGGGTCTGTGAGAAAGCAGAGAGGGCTTTTCTTGCCTTGGAAAATATGAATGGGGCTTGTGGTAGCTCTTGCTTGAAGGCATTTTGGAGATACTAGAAGTGTGTCATTCAAATCTCCCGCCAGCCTAAGAAATTTTAAAGCCACACTTGTGATCTCCAAAGAGGTTTGTAATTGCAAAGCTGTAAGCATGAGAAAGGAATGTCTTCCTCAAAACTCATTCTGGAGTTTCCCTATGTAGTTTCCTAAGCCTAATGGAGGCATAAGCACAAGGTGCTAAAATACAGCAGCTGTGCCCATGCCCAGATGTGAACCTCTCCTTGCACAAGGCTTGCTTCCAGTTCTTGGCTGGCCATCTCAAGCAACCTTCTGAAGGCTTACCCTGGCATGCCTGCAGAGTAAGATGTAGCAGGAAAACTAAATAAATTGTGCTCTGTTGGAGAAGCAATACTTTTAGAGAGTTGATATGACTGGTTTTGGCGGGATATAAAGCCCAGTTCCTATCAATAGACAGCCTATCCAACTTGAAGTGCAAATTTCTTCAGGCTGGGGATCAAGCAGACTTTTTTCCAATTTTAGCTCTGTGAGTATGAAGGAGCCAATAAAATGAATAAAACAATGATTGATTTAGTTTGTGTAGTGATGGTTGCCTCTAATTGTATCATCAGCTCCTCTCTAAACAGTTACCATAGTAATGAAAAATATCTGTAAGGATTTAGAGATTTTTAGGGACAACAAATGCATGATTTAGTCCAAGAAATATCCAAGAAAGAAGTGATTAGGAGGAGATAATACTGGATTATTTTTCTAGATGGTATTTCTCTGTGCACATCATGACATAGCCACAGTCCCTATCCACTTGCACACCTGTTCTTTGCTCTTATATCTGCATCTCCCAAGATCAATAGGGATTGTTTATTGAACAAATTTGCTTCCTTCTTTAACTAGACTTAGACAAACCCAGAAGAAAGTGCCTTGCCTAAACAGCACAGTTCACTTTTTATGCTGTAGGAATGAACCTGACATTTATTTAATGTCATCTCTCTTTTTTCTCACATTTAATCAATATTAATTGATCTCTAGTGGTCTTAGTTCAACTTAATGAAGTGTGGCATGTTTGAAACAACCAGAAAGATGATGAGGTAGATACAGTAACTGCTTTGTTGTTTTTCTTTCCCCTGTTGTTATCTAATTAATGCTTTTTTCTTCTTTTCCTTAATTTCATCTTTCCTTTGGAATATAAATTCAAGGGACTTAATGCAGGTAGAATGATTTCATTGCTGTGATGTTGAACTAGAGTCTGCTAAAATCCATGCCAGAGCATTAGTAACGGCATTTGAAATAACCTTATTTTATGTTCTCTCCAGTCAAATGGGGTTTTTGGTGACTATTAGAGAATTTAAATCAAGCTACAGTAAAAAGAGGCTCTGAATAGAGCCTATGAGCAATATTAAGACCCTGATTATTTTGTGGGTTTCGGGTACATGAATGAGTTTTGTGTGAGGTGTTGCCTGCAGTCATGGATAATTCACAGACTGGTCATTATATTATACCTTCTTCTTTTTGAATTTGAAACACAGAAAAGCATTTATTCTCCCTCTCAGTTTTTTTTTAAGGCTTGATGTGTTATTAAGTCCCTGTTTGAGAGTCCAAATAAATGTTTCAAGTGTTGAGTGTGAGCAAGAAAGGTCTGCAGCAAGGACTGTGAGCAGCTCTGAAACTGCCTACAAAAGCTTTCCTTTCTCCAAGCTATGCAAAATATTTGAGCAGAGGAAAGAGGAGAAGGCTGACAATTTGGATTAAGAATTGTTGGACTCTGAGTGTTTTTGAGACTGAAGATCTGGCAGCAAATAAGGTGAACCGAAGTGTAGCTTATCTATTTGGCTGGATTTCCAGGGCTAACAAGTCTCTCATCCAGGAAGTGTACAGATTCCTAAGGGAGGAATGGGGATGGGAAAATATTTTTTCACTGAGAGTACTTTCACAGGTATTCTTCCCTTTTGACAATTATTCCCAAATAGCTTCTTTCCTTCAGCTCTGTGCAAGGCTCACCTGCACCTGGGTGTCAGAAATTTGTACTTGAAGGGCCATTTCTTGACGAAATATCAGGGCAGGGAGCTTCACAATAGCCTTGAGATTGTCTGGACCTTTTATCCAGCACTTCTCACCAGAAGTTAACTCTTTCACGCACAGGATTTTGTTCACATTGCTCTAATCTGGAACATTTAAGGTATTGACAATTAGTAAAGAATAACAACAAAGCACTGACTGAAAGCCTGAAAAAAAGAAGAGTCTGGTGTGGCCTTATGGTGTCCTTTCAGGGGGGCCTACATGAAAACTTGAGAAGGACTTCTCACACGGGCATTTAGTGATAGGATAAGGGGGAATGGATTCAAACTGAGACAGAAGGTTTAGATTACACATTAGGAAGAAATTCTTTACTGCAAGGGTGGTGAGGCACTGGCACAGGCTGCCCAGAGCAGCTGTAGGTGCCCCCTCCCTGGAAGCGTTCACGGATAAGGCTTTGTGCAGCCTGTTCTAGTGGAAGGCATCCCTGTCTATGGCAGGGGGTGGAAACTGGATGGTCTTTAAACTGGATTGGTCCTCCAATTCAAACCATTCTATGGTTCTGTGACAGAGGAAATCTTTCTCTCAGCTGGTTTTATCTGAAACATCTGATGTTATTTCTGCCAAAGTGTAACTCCTCAATGAAGAAAGAACTTCTTAAAGAAAAAGAAGCATTACAGGGCATGAAAATGAGCTTTCATTTGGTATCTATGTTGGGAGGGGGGGGGGGTATAGATGCAAAATACTGGTTTCTGTAAACTATTTATAGAAAAGTATTCCATAATTTCCTGGGGATAAAATGAAGGGCAGAAAGAAATTCAGCTAAAGAGGGTTTAATAGACTCTAAAATATTTGTAGAAATGATTTCAACCTTTCAATCTTATTGTATTCAGTTATGATGCTTTGATGCTTAATTTATGTTTGCAAAAAATACCTTTCTTGGGAATGATAATTTGATTTCTGTAGCTTATTTCCACAAGGGTTGAGCAGGTTTGTGACCAATCTGGCCATACCAGGTGAATTTGTTTCAGTTTAAATGACCTCAAGATCATGGAAGGTGTGAGGAGGAACACCTCTCACATCTTGCTATCAGAAACCCATTCACATCTACAGGAATGTCTCCTTGGAGAATTAACACTGGCTATTAAATACCACTGGCTGTTAAATACATAGAGAGAAAAGAGACCTTTTAAACACAATGTTCACCTCTTTGTGTACATTCTTTTCTCAAGATGTTTTGGCCTTGAGTGCAGGAAGCTTTTCCTGTCACTTTATGAACAAGCATAAATTCAGATGTGCCTCAAGAATGAAATAAAAAATTAAAATGTGCAAGTGATAGAATAATGATTCAGGATAGCATCTGGGTACCTGCACTGGGACTTGTGTGAAATTGCTTTGTTTTGCTCTAAGACAGTAGCCTGGGTTTCTGGATGGACTCAGGGAAACTTGAAAGGCATTGTTTAGAAGGGCTGCTGGCTTTTCCTACAGTTCATTGCAGATCTTGTTAGGAAATGAAGGGGAGGAAACTGGGCAACTGCACTGCTCAGCCATGAGGAAATGCACAATGAGTGTGATGAAGCCAGCAGCTGCAGGACAATGGGAACAGGCTGGGGCTATTTTTGTTAGATGTGAACAATCAATCAAATGTGTGAGACCTTATCATCTTCCCTTCTCGCCTTCTCCCCCCACTTTCCTTCAACTCTGGAAATCGTCCCAAAGAGAAATAGCTTTCCTTTTCTCTTAGCAGTTGATTACCGTAATAATTTTTTCTTTCATCTCAGAGCAGGTTTCTTTTGGAAGCCTTTGATGGCTTCCTCTGAGCACAGTTATTGTCTTGCTGTGGCTGAGTGACTTGCAGCTGGGTCATACCTGGCACTGTGGAACTGCATTTATAAACTGCATTTATCAGTATTGATAAGTGAGTAAGGGTCCCCTCATCTCTCACTTGCTGGATGTAGAGGCTGGAAGCATTTCTCCCAGAGTTATCCTCAGGGCAGAAATCTGAATTTGAACTGGGCATAGCTTTCACAGATGGAAAATAAACAGCAAGTGTTTCCACCCTATAAGATGTAATGAGAAAAAATACATAATTAAGATGGTAATCAGTGCTCCAATAGCTGAATTCTCTGTTATTTTTATGACTCTTTTCTCAGAACAGTCTTTTTAAATGTCACAGCAATATTAGCTCCAACTTACAAATGGAAAAATAGAAGGACATAAACACATGATTTATGGTATTAAATGAAAAAGAAAAGAAAAACCATTTTTTGCTCTCTCTAAACAGAATTACATTCTTATTTTCTATTCAGATATAAGTGAACTCTCACAGTATAGTTATGTCTAATTTATGTCATTACAATGTTCTATGTACCAACACCAGATATAGTACCCTAGATTCTCATACTTCATAAATATGAAAGGAATATTAATTTGTAAATGAGTTTTTCCAACATCTTGTGGTATTTCAAGCATGCACTGAAAGAGTACTTCAGATTTGCTATTAATTTTTTTTTAATCTTAAATTCTTCGCTGTGTAAATCCTTCTCCTTGTGTTAAGCAGCCTATTAGTCATGGAAGATCAATACTTTTTGCTCTTCTATCAATTATCTTGGTATCATTTGGTACCACAGTTCTCGCTACTACTTAAATTTCATTATAATGATATGTTTACATTGGTAACAGTTCGATCAAAACTGGATGTGTTTATAACACTTACCACAGTTTAGATTAACAGCTTACTTCTACTTTACTACAAGGAAATGCTAAACTGGCTGTAATTCCTAATCAAATAGGTATAATTCTTAGAATTCAAATAGGTTTTTAAGTGTTGCCCGGGTTGCTGAAGGTGACATGGATGTCCTGCAATTTGTCACCCAGCTGCCACAGAATCCATTGCCAAACAGTCAATTGTTTCATTCTAATTCCAGTTACCAAACCCAGCAAGACTTAATTACTAGCTCTCTTTTTTTTTTTTTTTCCTGGTTTCCCAGTGCCTTTCCTTCACCTGGGTTTGGTTTAATGAGTAGCAATGTTATATCATGAAAGAATCTCAGAACACCTAATGACTCGATCTATCATCATTATAACACATCCATGCCTACTGCAGAGGAGATGCTGCTGGTGGGTACAGCTGTCTGATTCCTTCTTTAACCCCTGAGGACCATAAACTTTCTCTTATCATCCTATTAGAGTGATAACTCAGGGCAATAACAACTCCACACTTCACTACATTTGTCCAAATATGCTTCTCTGTTCCCGATTTGTGTCTGCAAGTTCACAGTGATTTTTCTCAGAACCAAGCTCAATTTCACTGGGAAGAGCTGCAGCTCAAACTCAGCTCAGTACTTGGAATGAAGAACACAGGTTTCTCAGAGTAGTGGAGTTGATTGTCTGCACCTTGAATAATCATTCTTTGTCAGTGTTTGACCATGTTTTGTGGGAGGACCTAAGTGTGTTTCTGAGCTGCTCCCATATTAGAGGGCACCAGATACACTCAGTGTATCCCTCTTTGCTCTCACCCACCTGGTACCAGGACATTTTTGGGATAGGTCACTCAGTGAAACTGCCAGGCACTTTCTGGGCATACAGTGGGACTAGGTCACAGCTCAGCCCAAATGCACCCAAAAGATGTTTGATCAGCTTCTCTCCCTCTCACAACCCCTGCCTTGTTGCTTTCACAGCCATCATGTGAGAGGGAGTTTTGGACTTGCACATTTGAGCAAAACCTTGCATAGATAAACACTGTTCCATTGATCAGAGGTAAGATTGCATCCTGAGGGAGACTGGCACTGTAGGCTAGGCAGAAGCTCTACTGAAAATAGATGCCTAATTCCTATTAATTTCTCTTGCTGCTCAGCTTGAGTGATGGGAGCCTTAAAAAGGTGTTTGGTCAAACCCTACCAGAGGTATTTTCTTTCTGGATGTAGCTTTATTGGACCAAACTAATATAGTCTAGGGAATAAGAGCTTCCAGGCAAGTAAGTGTCTAAGTGTTATAGCACCATGCTTTTTCTTTTTGCCTTTTTTATCTCCTGACTGACTTTCTGAACAGAGTAAAATAAGATTCAGCAAAGTCTTTTAACAGCTTACATGATTCCATAACTTGATTTCCCTGGTTTCAGGGCAAAAAAGAGCTTCAAAACCTCTTCTCTGAAGCAGCTAGAACTCAACTTATCTCTTGCCCCTATGGCCCTTCCCTGGAAAGACTGCCACCCTCTGACTTTGGCTCTAAATTGCACACTGAAATGCTCAGAAAGTGGAGCCAGGTTTGATCAGTGCTTCTGAGTATTTCAGAGCTCTGTCATCAAGATGAGAACTTTCTTTTCAAATCAACTCAGAGAAAAAATACAAGAGGAACAGGAAAGATGATAACCTCTCAGTTCACACAGCACAAAGCTGATTTTGATGTCATTGGAGACAGACAATATTTTTAATCTGATTCTCACAAGTGAGTCTGAGTTCAGTGAACCTGGGATCTGTTACCACTCTCTCAGGTGTAGTGAATCAAAAGCAGTTTCTCAGTAAATCCTGAATACACTGGGCTCTCCATCTAATTGAAGTAGGCAAGACTGATGGGCCCCAGCTATGTGACTATCAGCAAACCTGCTTCAGGAGTTCCAGTGGGAGCAGATGGGTCCCTTCAAAAGCATCCACCTCTCTCCACTGCTCACTGCTTTCACAGGCATGGACTGCATGGGTGGAAATGGTGCTCAGGCTGTGCTGGATGAATCCTGTCCCATCTTCTAAGCAGCTTTCCTGTATCTAATGATGGAAAAAATCTTTCCCATTTCCACTCCTTCTACCTGAGATTGTAAATGTGACTGCTTTGCCCAGTGAAGAAGTTTGACAGGTTAGCAATGGCAGGTTGTTAATACTTAGATGACTTCAAGCACAATATCAGATTTGTTGCCTGGCTTGGGGTTTGTCTAGACAAGTTGTTTTATTAGATAGCAGATGGTTTGAAAATTGTTTGCAGTGACAAGGCCTAGTAGAATTGGAATTATCTGTTCCCAGATCAGAAGGAATGGGGTTGGGAAACTGGAGACCAAAACTCCCATGTTTCCCATTCAGATTGAAAAATGCATATAGATTTAGATTTAGATACAGGTGTATGTGTCTATTATTGAGGGAAATGAGGTTCACTCTGTTTATCATGGATACTTAAGCAGCTCTAATCAATCACAGGACAAATTTCCTTAATACATCCTTAGTGCCAATATTGGTATAGTGAACTTACAGTCTTTGAGAGTTCTTCATTTTGAGTCATTCTTCACCTTTCTCCTTTGCCCTTCTCAGTCTTTCTCAGTCCCCATTCCACCCCTCTCTGACCATCTGTTTCTGCCCATCTCCTTTGCCTTTCATTCTCCTCTGCCCTTCTTCTCTGCCCTTTGTTTTCTTCTCCCTCCTTTCTCTGCCTGCCTCCTGTCTCTGCCCTTCTTCAGCCTTCTCTGACCTTCTCTTTTTTCCTGATCCTTTGTCCTCCTTCCTCCTTCATCTCCATCCTTCTTCTCTGGTATTCTGTTCCATCTGCCCAGCTCTGTCTGACCTTCTCTGACAATCTTTCAACTTCTCTGACCTTCTCTTCACTTCTGTTGTTTTCTCTGCCCTTCTTTAACCTCTGCCCATCTCCACTCTTCTCTGCTTTTCTGCCATTCTTCCCCTCCTTTTTCACCCATCTTTACCAATCCTTTGCCCCTTTCTCTTCTCTGCAGCACTCACCCCATCTCTGCCCTGTTCTGCCCTTTTTTTATATTATTTGATTTTATTGCCTTTCTCCCCTTTACACACTTTTTGGCCCCTTGGTCACTGCCTGTCCATCTCTACACACTGCTCTCAACCCTTTTTTGCCTTTCTCTGTCCTTCTTCACCTCCTCTACTGTGCTGTCCCCATGTTATAAAACCATAGCTATAGGACATACCCCCTACTCCCTTTCCCTTCTTTCTGCCATTTTCTCTGCTGTTCCCTGCCTTCCTGTGCCCCTCTCCCTCCCTTTCTTTCCCTTTCACCTGCCTGCGCGATCAGACTACCTGGAGTTAACACTGTTAATTTATTTAGTGCTATTCCCCAGGATCAGTAAATGTATTTTTTCTGTACAATTGATGCTAACACTTGATGATAGCTGCACATCACCATGGAAACCAGGACAGGTTCTTCTGTAAGTCAAAGGTTAATTTATAATTATTTTTAAAAACATCTTGCTCAGATGCACCATTGTGGACAGGACTTGTCCAAAACTTTCTTCCTTATCAAATAATCTATCTATTTTAGCTCTTCCAAAAATACATTAACATGGCTCCTATTTGCTTAAGACAGAGTCTCCATAAGGTGTTATACAAGATAACTGTCTGGTTCTGAGTGTTTGTAGCTATGTTTGCAACTGACAGAGTTGCTGACAGCCCCAGCTCTCTGTAGGATGGCTGTGGACCAGAGCACAGATGACTCATTGTGTATGATGTTGCTTCACACCAAAGTGTTTGCTCTGTGTACTGAACATGTGTGCAAGTCAATAGCAAAAATTTCGAGAACAAACACAGCTTAGATGGAAATAAATTCACATTTACTGAAATCATTATGCCCAAGTCAGAAACAACAATATATATGTATTTTAAAAGGAATTTTACTTGGGATGGTTCTTGTGTCTTCTACCAATGTTTGAGGGTCAGGCAGTGTGAAAAGAGGTCTTGGAATTTCCTTGCAGCAAAAGTCTTTTCATTCCAGAGATGGGCAGAAGGGAGTTTAGATCAGTGCTCAGACTTCCCCCATGCAGCAGCAATACCAATAATTGGGTGGTATTTTTCCCTTGGAAACACAGACTTTTGCCAAAACTGTTTTTCTCCCCCGCCTGTCTCTCCAGCTGCCTTTTCAGAGTTCAGCAGGTATCGGAATAACTGGTTTTGTATTGGGAGCTATTTACTTGCCTTGGTGCCAATTAACCATCCTCTAAAGCCCTTGCACATCTATAAGGTGTAGTTAATAAAGTCCTTTTGATCTGGTGATGCTGTTAATGTCCTCCTAGGAACTGGCTCAGTCACATGGAGGTGTCCCCTCAGCTGCCCCCTCTCTCTCCAGCTGAACTAATACAGATCTCTGAGAACAGCACATTACCTCAGTCCCTCAGAATGCTTGACTGTACCTCTGGGCCACATCATCTTTTATTAAAAAAACCCTCTACAATGTATGTTGGAAGATTTCCCATCTGTGGGACATTATACACATATAAAGGCAGTCTCCTACTGTAGTGTCCCCTTTATGAAGATGTGGAAAAGGGCACAGAAATAATCCTCTTATCTGGTTGGCAGATAACAAATTGCTTTTGTGCTAGTGTAAGAGATTAAACTGTGTAATTTACTTATAAAATCAGGTTTCTCATGGAGTATGGGTATAAACCCACAAAGACTTCAGGAATTTTTACTGGGCTTTGAATTGTGTCCATAAGAACTTGCTGTAGGTGACAGCCTGGTTCAGACAGTGCTGTCTCATGGGCATCACTAGGATGAGTCACCCTTACTTATGTGGAGGCTTCTATATGCGGTAATGTGCTCAGGGAACTGGGGAGCAAAGGAAATCTTCTCAGTCATTCCCCCAAAGTCTCTGGCAATGTCCCTTCTGCAAAGTATTTCCACATCCTAGACCTGCTCTTGCAGCCTGTGTGTATCTGGAGCGCAGTAACCAATGAAGCCAAGATGTTCCCACCCTCAAGGAGTGTCCCGAGACATGGCTGAGCTTTGTCAGCTGCAGGGCTCCAGATGTGGCCAGGCTGGGACAGACAGGGAATTCCCATTTTCTTATGCTACAGACAAGCCACAAGGCTGCAGTACCATCCCTTTCTATTCTGTGCTTGCAGAGGCTGAGCTGCAACAATGTCACCTCCACCGCAGGCAAGGAGCCACCTCCTGGGACCAGCCTGAGGGACAAATCCAACCTTGAAAAACAGCCAGCAGGATGACATGCAGATCAAAGGGGTATTGCAGAGCTCAGCTGCAAGAGACCCCTTAGAGACTTTTTAAAGCATTTTAGCTCACCCTTAACTTCCTTGAAATGGAGCATCTCTGGAAGGAGAAGAGCAGAGTTTGGTTCACGCCCTGAAAAGCACAGGCACCTGATGAGTATTGCCATCTTCTGTACCCGTTTGCTCACTGACTGTGTCATTTGCAAGAGGTTTATTATTCCCGTTGTACCTTTGGGAAAATTACTCCACAAATCTCTGAGGCTGGAAAAACTCTGTTTTGATGACATTTAAACATTTTAAGTGTCATCACAAAAATTTTAAATGTGGTGTGTGTATGTATCCAATGTCCCACAAAGTGTGGGCAATGTGTACGGGTGTGAAAGAATTTTCCCAAAAGCAAGAGGTAGAGCAGTTATTTCAGTATTTCATGTGCCTTGTGAAATTTGCTTTTAATGAGAGAAAGAGTGGGGTTTTTGTTTTGTTTTGGTCTCTTTTTTTTCCCCAGTTTCCATGCTGTAGTTTGATTTATCAGTCTGTCAATGGACATAAACAGTGTCTAAGTACATGAGTATATCTGCATGCCAGTGCAGGTTTCCAAAAGCTTACAAGCTACAGTGAGCCATCCTATTTTGTAGTTAAATTCCATGTCTCTGATGGATTTCCCCATACTGTTGCTAGGAGATGAAGGTAATGCCTAACAAAGGATATATTGACAAAAAATTTTCCAGAACAAATCTATCTTGTTATGGTAAATAGAGACTGACATAAAATGGATATTGCTGGATTTATTTCCTTAGTGGTGGCACTGGCAAAATTGCACACATCAAGTGAAGGTGGAATTTCCCCATCACAAATGCAGTTTTGTTTTGTTTTGTTGACATAAAGACTTTCAATGTGTTTAATGCCGAAAGCGCTGCTGCCTTCCAGTGTGTTTTGTTGCTAGGCTAATAGGATGAACACCTCCTACATCAGCGATTTTCCTTCTTCCCTTCTCTGCTACTTCTCCCTTTCAGGAAGAAATGTGGCTTAGCCAGCTGGTTCCCCTGTTTTCATGACTCTCCTGGGAAACATAGATTCCTTCTTTTAAAGAAGGGAATAAATGTGCATGACTTGGGACATGTTGAAATTTGGCAAAGAAGCAGCTAATGCAATGGAAAATCAGATCAGCCTCTTGCTTTATAGCTCCAGGCACATCTACATTAAAACAAAACAAAATACAAAGTTAAATGGAAATCTAATAAAGAGAGGAACTTCAGGAATTCTCATGGAAAGATTAAATTTCTAGAGAATGACAAATTTTCTCCCTTTCTTCTGGTGACATAATAAACACACAAATAGATTTGAACAGCAAAAGCCAACATGACTTGAGCCATATGAAGCAAAAATTTTGCTGGAGAAAAAGTTAAGTTCTGGTGTGGCATTTATATTTTCCCATCCACTGCCATCCCAGCAGTTCCTATGCCACCACAGGAGTCTCTAGCTCTGAAAATATGCACGTAAACAACTTGCTGTCCAGAAAGATGAGGTCAAGGCTGAAAAGTAGATTGCCTCTTTCAAGGTAGGAAAGGAGTGAGGGAGAAACACATTCCCCATCATTCTCCTATATGCATCATTGCACAGAGGGAACAGAGAATCTGAACTTTTTTGAGTTAAAGCTACTGTGTCCCTGACTCCACAACTGTGCAAATACTGGGCTGATTTCATCTTGGGTGTGAATCTGCTCACACAGGCAGGGCCATCTGCACAGACCAGTGGCAGATGTGGTCCCCTCCTCTGTTCACAAATGAATGATGTGGAAGGGAATGAAGGCAGAAATTGTCACTTCTTATCATCTCACTCCTTGGCTGGTCCCCTCTTGGGATGCTCCTTTACCTTCTGCTTTGTTTACCTTCTGCCTTGCAAGGCACAGCAAAGGTGAACCCACCAGTTGGCCAGAAAAATGCAAGTGGGAAAGGAGGTGACACATCATGCCTGGAATCACTCGGTACCATCACGGTCATTCCCTGTTTTGGGGGGAGGGAGGGAAATGCTGCTTCTCTGGTATTGATGAGAAAGTCTTTGAGAAGCACTCTTTCCACCACAGTTCTGAACATCTGTGTCATCTTTTGTAGCACTGGTTATCACAAACAAAAGTTGCCACAAGTCAGAAATCTGCATTAAATTAGTCGATTTGCTTGCAGAGGGTTTTAACTAGACAGAAATGCATTGAGATGTTATCTCTATTTGTTTTGATGGGCAGGAGAGAGGGGACAGCTGGGAAGGGCCTTGCAGCTCCTACTGTTACTGCACTTATCTGGTTTTCTGCTGTAATATCCTGGTTTTAGATGCTTCCATTTCAACCAAGCATTAACCGTTTAGGATGAGACTGACCATGCTGGGATGGTGCAGGCCTGCACCTGTGAAATATAAGTTTAAAAAAAAAGGTGATGTAATTTTTTTTCCAGATTAAAGCCAAGTGAGGGGGTGGGGGGCAATATTTTATTCTATATTAAAAGATGACTGCAATTTCTTTGCTTTGAGATTTGGCATGGTGGTAGCCGTTAGGTGAAAAGGCTGTTTGCTGAACATATGGCAAACCAAGCACATTTAGCCAAAGTAAAAAAATAGTAGCAATAAGCCCTTAAAGCACAAGCAGAGCACACTTGCATTCAGCAGAGACTTGGTTCTCAAGACTGTATTGCTTAAGGATTTGCTTCTTATAGATGTGTCCTGTTGGTTTCCCTCAACTTACAGCTCTGCAGGGTGTGGATCCTCTCCCCACAAACCTGTCTGCCGAGCCTGGAGCGCAGTGCAGGAGGCACCTCTTGGCTATGTGCAGAGGTACAGCTAGAGAGTGGAAAATAGAGCAGAACTGAGAGCTTGGGCAAGCTCCACCAGAGCTGAAATGTGACTGCTCTCTGCTAGGCAGTGATACTTTCTCGGGGCTGGGGCTGACTGCAGTGGGATGACAGACTGCAAACAAAGCACTGCACCAGTACGATACACCAGGCAACCTGGACTGGGAGGTTTGGGAAACAATCTGTTGGATAGGGAGAGATGGAGAAAAGATAGCAAAGATGACCAAGGAGATTTTGCAAGGAAGGGAGAGTTGTTGGGTAAAATCTGAAGGCAGATTGTGAAAATCAGGAGCTCTGAGGAAGGCCAAAAAGTTGCATATTAAAATAGGGGCAGGGCACAAGGTCAATGACTACTGGGACACAGTAAAGTTAACAACATCAAGGAATTAACAGAACAGGAAAAGAAAAGCAGAGAAAAGAAAGCTTTTCCTTCTTCTTTTATACTTATGCCAAGTGCTTATTTTCTTTAGCCAGGCAAGTGTAGTTCATATCCAAGGGTCATTCATGGGGATGGTTAAAAATCAGAATAAAGTTTTCTTTAGCCCTTTGCAGCTTTAGGCTGAGCACCGGAGCCACCCTCATAATCTCTGTGGCACTGGTGACATCTTTTTGGAAAGACCAATAGGTAGGGTGTTGTTAAGCACCCATTTTCTACTGTCTTTTGTAGAACAGCAACTTGCAGATGCTCCTGAAAGCCGTACTCATACCATTTCTCAGCTTCAGAGAGCTCCAAGTGCTGTGAAAGGCAACACTCTGTGACTTTTCGGTGTCAGCCAAAAGTTGAACACAAGCTTTCAAAGCACTTGAGTCCCTATTAGTTTAAACAGAGCTTAGACCATCAGGTCTGATGGCCATGAAGTTCTGGGAAAATGTTAGTGACCAGGGTGCACTCACAATGGAAAATCTTTGACTACCAAAGAATTCATCTGATAAATGCTCTTATATAGCACTGACTCTGCATCACCGTCATTTTTCAGGTATTTACTGGACTTCAACAAATTGTCTTCAGCAGGCTTGAATCAGCATTCAGTAAGCTGGTCAGATGTGACTGAACTCTGTGGCCTCTTAATAGTGAATTAAGTGTATTTTTTGTTCCACAAAGTTTTTCTTGGGAAAAAAAAAGAAAGCATTTTCTGGCATGTCCCCAGTATTACAGGGACTGCCATTACACACATATTTATTTAGCTCATGCACTGGCAAATTACAATGGAAAAAGCCTTTTCACAGAAGCTGCAAATAGAACATCTTAGCTGTATGCAAAATTCTATTTCTTCTGTGGTCCCGCCCTTACAAGAGGCAGCCACAACTCTTTTCCTATCCATCCAAATTAGATATTTTTCAGTACTTGAAAATAATATTCATCTGCCTTGAGTGGCTCCTGACTTTGTGAAGAGCAGATGGGCTGTGATAGCCATGGGCTGCATGCACTGAGTGTCTCAAAGCTCACCAGAGTGACTTTAACTGCTTTAGTTTCTCCTGCATCCCTAACACTGTTCCAACATCTTAGTTTATTAAGTGTGCCTTGGGTGTAGTCTTGTGTCTTTCTCTTCTGTTTCACTCCCTCCTCTGCTCACCTGTGAAGATTGTTACTAATTCAAATATATTTCAGATACCTCTGTTCACTGAAACCATGCCTATGTATTATGGGACTCTAGAGCAATGTTTTGAGCTGGCTTCACTTTTGCACCCTGCTCTCAGACAGCTTGTATTAAGTTTTCTGGGGTCTGTCCAGGTGTGTAGACATAAGAAAAGATTCCATAAATTTTATGGAATATATAAAGAATATATAAAGTATAAGACAGGAAAACTCTGGAAACGTTATAAACAATAGTTTGTAGTTATCTGTAAACTGTGAAATACCAGCTTATTTCCTGATTCAAGTATGAGCGTGTATACCTGGTATGTTAGTCTGCATACAAATGATATCAAACTCTTAAAAAAACATTGCAATGTCCCACGAAGATTTTTTTTTAGGAAAAAAAAATCTCTATTAAGCTAACATTTTTTCCCTTACAGACATTATGAGTTAATTTCATTGAAAGGAAAATATTTTCTAGTGTTCCTGCTTCCCTCTGCGTGAGAGACTGAAATGTTAATAATGGGTAATGACTCAAAACAATCAGCCATTTGTGGAGGTGAGTAATTGGCTCACATATGCTGACCTGGGAGGAGCTGTCATGTCTTAGAAGGGGTTGTAAACCATCAAAGATCCCCAAAGTTCCCACGGTACCTTTCTGGGGCTTTTCATCCCCACCCCTGATGGATCAGGACTGCAACCATCACCTCAACCAACAGCTCATTACAGGATCCATGTGTGGTGGCATCTTTCTACTCTTATCCTTTCTCTTGCTTTCCTTTTTTTACACTGTTTTTTTTTTTGTTTGTTTGTTTCTATGCTTTTATATTGCTGTATTCCTAGAGGTAAAAACCAAAAAGGCTACATATCTTCTTTCCATTGCAACCAAATTGCTCTAAAATAAACCCTACATATATATATTTATGAACACTGATCATTCAGTGCTGTTTCAGTCTAATTCACCCCAAGGGATCTATTAAGGAGAACTTGAGTTACCCTTGCCTTCAGGGACAAGTAATAATGTGAAGATACAGGTTCTTTTTGAAGAAAAATTTATTTATGAGGCAGTAATTAGTTTTTAATTCTTCATTGCAATTACCTCAGCCAATCTATTTGCATGAACTTCATTGTGTGTGAAACCTGCCCCGTTTTTCAAAGCACAAAGTCTAAAGACAAAAGTCTAAAAGTTCATTTTGTAAGAAACATTGATTGTGTTCAGTCACTAAAAAAGTTTCTTTATTGTTTCCTCTCCTACATTCAGAATGTCTTAGAAACTGCAAATGTGCAGTCTTTATTTAATGTAAAAAGGAATTTCTAATAGTAGAACCTTAATGAAGATCTTCTAAGAGAAGAATACAAAGTTAACCAGATTGTGGGAATATATATTCCAAGTAGATGGAATGGGATGTCAAATATAATTGCAGAATTTCTTTGACAACTAAGGGAAGATATTCAAATCCTTAGCAGAATCTTTAATTCTTATTGCGACGTAACTGTGATAGCACTGTGGTCTCATTCCAAATAGGGCTTTATAATTAATTACAAAGTCATTAAGATTGTAACATCATCATCATTATCATCATCATCATCATCATCATTATTATTATCTTCCTTTCTGCCTTTCATTTGTGTCCTGATGGTGTGGTTTTTCTTCCATACAACTGCTATTTAACTCATAAAATATACAGGATAAAGTCTTGTTTGGCTCCAAGTGTGGCATGCAGAGCAATCTAGCTGCAGTGGTGTTAATTAGACTACAGCTATTTTGCATATCAAATATATCTGTTCAAATTTCAGCAGGAGTTGGTGTAATTTAGATACAAAAACTATGAAGACATGTGGAGGCCTTTGTGTGTAAAGATACCGCTTAAATGTAAACCACTGCACTTTGATGCCAGCTACAGGAGGTGTGATCAACAAAGGGGACTGTGGAGATGAAGCTGCTTGGATCCTCACTGAGGGGGAAGCATCTCCTCTCCTTTCCTCCCCAGGACTTTACTCAGGGCACTGGGCTTAGGTTCCTCACCTCTGAGCAGTCTGGCAGAAGGACCTAAGGGACGATCAAGAGATTTTTTAAAAATTAATTTTCTGCCTGTGTTCCTCTCTTTAATTCACACGCAGACTTTGCTGTAATAGAAAGAAAACTGCCTTTCTAGCACACTTCCAAGTCCAGCCTTGGACACATCACTTAGTGAGCCTTTGAACAAAGCCCCTGCCGCTGCAGCTGTGTGGCAAACACTTGCTGTTTACATAAGTATTAACCATGAGAAGTTTTATTTCTCATTTGCTGTTTCCTTGCCAGGTTTTCAAAGTGCAGAGACAAAAGATCTGGGGGCTACCCTGTTTTTAAACCTGCAAAAGCTCAGAGGAGGAAAACTTATCCACTATTCCAGGTGCACACTTCAGTAGAGCAACATTAAGGGAGAACGTTTTTCTTTCCCACTTGCTTTTCAATTTCTTTAATTTTCCCAATAGTTTAATTAGTTCAGGTGATTTAATTAACAATTACACTGCTTAGGTTTGCTCTGAAAAGGTTTGACTGAATCAAGTCTTGCCCTTCCTTTTGCATCAAACTAACAGTATAAGAAAGGTCAAGCAACCGTGAACTAAGAGCAGCAGGTTCACGGAAAATGAAGCCTGGAATCAGATTTTGGTCGCCAGAGCTGCTGGCTTTGGCTCCCTTCACATTGCAAGGGAGAAGGCAACATGTAGTTTGAAAAAACAAAGAGGATTTTCAAGTATAGGCAAGGAATGTTTGGGGGGTTTATTTTGTTTTGGAGTCTTTTTATGTTACATTCACTTCAGAAGGTCTCATCATGGGGCTCAGTGCCCAGCGCCAGCTGCCCGCTGGGGTGAGCAGAAGCAGCCTGGCTGGAATCCTGGCTGGAATCCTGGCTGGAATCCTGGCTGAGATCCTGGCTGAATGCTGGTGCCACTTGGTGAGGGCTGGGGAAGTGGCAGGGATCTTCCTGCGGGCAGCACTCTTCCCCTGCGAGCTGCCGTGAGGCACCGGGAGCATCACCTGCAGCTTGGCACCCATGGTGTCATCCCCACTCCAGGATAATCGCTGCCCCTTCTTTCCTGCCCTGGCAGCACAGGGACAGGGGGAACAACCCCAGACTCAGGCTCCTGGGATGCTGCACCAGCAGCGAGGCCTGGGCACTTCTGGTTATTCACAACTCCCGCCGCAGCTGGGAGCGCCTCAGCACCTCTGGTATTTATCAACAAGCGCCGTTCTCGACCATGCGGTTATTTTGTGGGTTTGTTTCCCGAGGACTGGCTGAAGGCACTGGCCGATGGAATGCCGCCTCCCACAGAGCCCTCTTCACCCAGCAGTGCCTGAAGTCACCCACACCTGGCAGCGAGAGCAGAGCCTCAGAGACACGAGCTCCTGAAGCATTAAATGAAAACTGGTGTCTGGAGAGAGGATGGCGATCCCCAGGTGGTGCCTCTGGCAAGGGAAATGGACGCTCCTGACCTGTGCTTTGCCCTCCCTGTTGTCCTGTTGTGTTTGGAAGCTGGGCTGAGGAGGGGTGCCCAGGTAGTGCTGGTACAAGGGATATATGCTGGGAGCACGTGGGGAGGGGTCGGAACAGGGAAAATGAGAGCATTCTAAGAGTGGGGAAAAGGAGAGGGGCTGCTCAAGCTCCTGGAAGACGAGGCTTTGCTAACACATCTCACAGTGTGGTGTGTTGGCTTCTCAGACCTGCACCATCCTTCCCTCTTGCTTGCTTAAATCGAGCATGGCTAAATTCCTGCAGCTGCAAACATGTGGTTATTACTTAAACTCCTTTTCCTCTTGACCTCTGTTTATATCCTCTCTGAAAACTTACTGGTATATCCACACATTAGAGATTTTTGTTTGTTTGTTCTTAGGAATTATCTTTAGGGTCCAGACAATTTGGGATGTACCAGGAAGACAGGGAGCGGCATTGCTTTTATTTTGCTGACAGTTGTCATGATGGGTGGTGACAGCACAGCTTCCATCCACTGTGTGGATACGTTAGTTATTTGAATGTGACATGACCTTCAGATTAGGTAATCATGAACTGCTGCTTTTATCAGATCCTCCAAGAAAAAAGATTGCTTCCTTCAAAACCAAATTAGAATTCATGATTTTTCCCAAGGAAACTTCATACTTTTGGGCTATAATAGGGAGATGGGGTTTTTTTTGTAAACAAAATTCTTCTCTTGTATGTATGAAGGAAGCAGAGTAAAATATGACCTTGACATTTCTTAATGATTCTCTGCACATGTGATGCTGTGCAAGACAGTGGTTCCTGGGATCCTGGAGCTTTAGATAATGTAGGCACAGGCTTGTACTTCATTTGATTTTTAATCCACTGTGCAGTATTACACAAGTAAAATATTAATTCCACAAAATAACCAAAGACCTGCTGTTATTCAGGGATTATTGCAGTTCATTCATATGCAAAGACAATATTCCAATAGTTGCTGTTCAGTATTTTCTGGAACAACAGTCTGAAGTCTATTTAGATTGTGTGCCTAAACCTTCTCCCTTCTGTATTGAAAATTTTGGTACAAGATTTGTCAAAACATAAGAGCTTAGCCACTGTGTCTGAACACTGAAGTCATTTGCACATTGGGTACAAACTGTGGCAGGGTTTTCTTCGGGGAATATATGTTAACTGCTGCCAAATATTATATTTACATCAGGAAGTGAGATTTCCGCCACTGGAAATGTGCATTGCCAAGTACAGCATTCCTAAGTAAATATGGAAGCACAGATCATTGTTTGTGGTCCACCTATTCACCCATCTGAACCTCTGTACCCTGATGGCCAGAAGCAAAAGGGAGTTTCAAAAGTACACAAGACCACTTTTCTCCTCATTTGACTAAGGCCCTGACCAGACTTCTTGTGAAATCAGTGGGTGAAGATGCTACACCTCTGTGGCAGGAACATCTTCCAGAAAGTTCATTGCTTATTTGGAAGTGGGATGCAATTTAGCACCAGTCAGGGTGACTGACCTGAATGAGAGGCAATTTTCATATTATCTGAATTCCACCACTATGAGGCAGGCCACCTGAAAATTCTCATTGTCATAGTTTTTTGGTCTAAATTTTTATGAAAGGTGGACCATGACAAAATTACTTGGAATTTTTACATACATCAGTGTGTCTATGCAGTGTAAAATCCTTATTAATATAAGATTAATATTAATTTGATAGAACCTGAAACAAAGGAGTGCTTAACTGACTTAGCACTTAACTCAGTTCTTGCCCTGGGAGAAATGCCCACTAGCTTTGCTTGAGTAAAAATGACAAAGAAAAAAGGAGAAAGGCTGTGTAAGGTAACATACCTCTAGTAAACAAATATCTTCACTGTCTCTATGTCCAATCTGAGACTATGTATCCTATATTTATTCAGGCATTGGTCCACTTGCCTGAATTGCCATAAAAACTTCAATTTAAATATTGAAGTAGCTTAGCATAAAGAAGCTTATTGATTATATGCAGTGTAATGATGACACCCGTGTGGGTGCTGTGGGATGCATTTGCTTTATTGATTCAGATGGACCTGTTCCTGGTTAAACCTGACAAGGAGTCCTGTGTTAGAATCTGATGGAAAAAAAGAGGCTTTTTTATACTCAGATAGTTTCTTCTTGCTGTTCTGGCCCATGAGGGTTGTGGGCATTTGGCATGATGCAGGGCAATGTCAGAATCACTCCTGCTACCACCAGCCAGCTCTAAACGAGGGAAACTGTGTTACTGCCAGATTTGCTTGCTTTTCCCACTGTGATATGCACCCAGCACAGCTCAACTGCTCTGAAAGGTTTGGGATATTATTTCAGTTTCTATCAGTGTCTCACAATTGCTAGATAACGTCATTTGTTTGTTTGAGGAGATAGAGCATTGTGGCTGCTGTTGTTTATATCCTATTCAGGGATGTTGCAGAATGTCTTTAAACAAAAAGCATTGATGCATTGTTTTTTCATTAGCCCAAAGAATTTCTCTCTTGTACATTTAAACCTCACACTCACCAATGCTGCTCTTGCATCGATGTACTTACATGTTTTTGTAAAAGGTGTTTTTTGTCCTATGCCTATTTTAACATGCTTAAATAACAATGTTTATATTATGTATTTATTGCAGCTAAACACATATAAGCATAAATATATAAAGCTATTTATGCCCTTCTGGGGCTTTTAGGGGCTGTTACAGTCAGCTTTTCAGTAGACATTTAGTATATTTTAAAGGTCCAATTAACCAGATTTTTAACAGTCCTGGAACTCCACAATGCAGTTATGCCACACTTCCTGTGCAAAGGTTTGTGAGGGTAGGTATTGCTGCATTATGTGACTTGTTAAGTGTAGTTGAGTGTGGTGGGAGCCAGGGAGGCTGCATTTTGATCATTACATGTAATAGTGTCTGCTTTTTGCCTTTTTTTTTTTTTTTTTGGTGGAACTCAGACATATGCAGTTGCTTGTACTAACACATCATGTACCACTGTAGTCTGAGCTTTGGCCAAACATGTTTAAATCTCCAGTCTATGCTTAATGACAGGATGAAGAATGGTGTTTTTCTGTCTCTCCTAGGAGGAAAGCATATCAAAGATATTACTTGTGGTGGCAACATGCTTACTATAGACACTATCTTAGAAATGACTTGAGATAAGTATTAACTGTGATTTATACTTGTATGACTGGAAAGAAAGAAAATCAATTAGTGCTGGCCATTACATAGCCCTGAGCTAGTAATATATAAGCAACAGATCCCATCTGTTCTTTGGGGATTGCCAATTATCTAGTTTAGACAATACTAATATTATTAGTATTTGGAACACAATTCTGTTAAGAAAATTCCTTCAGGACAGCTTGCCACCTCTGACTTTGGAATTTGGAAGGGTTCCAATAAGAAAATTGAATGAAAAGGAATGAAGTTTAACCAGCATTTTAAATTTTTAAAAAATTGACCTTGAAACTGAAAAAATTACTATATTTTATATTTAAACATTAGTTTAATTAAAAACAAATTAGCATTATTACAACAGTGATGCACATCCTCTCTACATGTGTTATAACATCCTGGACCACTTGCAGTGAGAAAAGACAGCTGGATTTGAACTTGAGTGAGAACTAAAATGTGACTCACAACTTGCACTTGTAGGGATAGACAGTGTTGCTACTGGTTCCTTGAACAAGTTTTCAGAGACTGGTTGTGTCTGTCTGACAGAAGAACAGAGCAAGGCATTCCTTCCCATAAGGAATTTCAGCACATGAAATTATGCAGTGCAGTAGGGTCTTTGTGCCCCCTTCAACGTCTCCAGTAGTATTGTCTTAAACTCTGCTGCTCTGCTGGATCTTTGATGGGCAGCAAGTCAGTTGTGAATCTTAGCACTGGTTTCAATGTCCTGTAGCTGCTGTGTAAAATCCAAAGGTAAATTGTTCTTCTTTGTGCACTACCATCCTGTTCAGACCAGGACTATAGCTGCTCTTTAACTTTCAGAGCCCTGAAAACACCCTCTCATGTATAGTTAATTCAGAATCCAGGATACTGGTTTGGAGGCAAATATGAGGAAATAATGCTTGTCAGTTTTGTGTGATCTGAAATCCACAGAATTACAAGGGAACAGAGGCAGCACTCATGTATCCTGGCTTAGCAGTTCCCATCTTACTCACAACATCATTCCTGAGACCATAGTGTTTGCAGAACACTATGCCAAATATTTTTTTTTCTCAATTCACTCTTTGGTTGCTCTGTCTGAAGAACCTTGAAGAGGTGCAGAGAGAAAAATCACTTTATCAGTTTTGTTTTGAAAGCCTTGGAAGGAAAAGCAGAGCGAATTCCTGAGAGCCTGTGGGAATTCAAGGCTAAAGAGCAGAGGGACCGTGGAGGAAACCTCGCAGTTACAAACTTCTGTCTGATTCAGCTTGCAGGATGACATGGAAATGATTTTACTGATTTTGCTGGGAGCTGAGCCAAGTCCTTTCACAAGATAAGGTGGCATTATGCCACTGCACGCTCGGCAATGGGTCTGAAATTGAATATACAGAACTTTGATGTAGGGAAAAGTCTGGAGAAGAACAGGTGATGAAATCCTGTTCAAGAGAGGGGAAAATAGAGCTGAATCATTCTTGAAATGCAAATAGGGGAGGTAGGAACCTAATGGCAGCTCTAGCTTCCATTAAAATCTAGCTGGTTTGTCTTGGCTCTTAATAGGGCAGAAGTTACAGCCATGAGAGATCAGGCTTTGCCCCTTTCCACATTACTGAGAAAACTCCAATTGGTTTTAAAAAGTGGGGAATTATGCCACTCAGTTTGTAACATATAAATTATGTTTAGTCTATTTGTTTTGTGCAAAAGTTGCTACAAGAAAAGAATCAAGATATATGACGAATGACAAGTTGAAACATCAATTCAGTGAATCTGTGGCGCTGCTTTTAGCATTTTTATGATAAAACTTCCTTTTGAAACAGTCCCACTGATCTTGCATGGGTTCTTTGAAGATAAAAAAAGACTAAGGGTGGCCTTTTCAACAGGGATTTCCTTCCCAAGTCAATTGGATTTTCCCACTGGAACGTCAGGGAAATGCTTTATAGAGAGCACATAACCTAAATCATAGCCCACTTACAACCCCTAGTCCAGTGGAAGTCCTTCCCAATGTCAATTCCTAATGGAAAAAAAAAAATAAAGAAGGTTAGCATTTCTATATAAGTTTTCTATGGTTGACTGCAGTGATTACTGCCATTATTCTGACCAGTAATAAAAACACACTTCTAGTTAGAGCTTACTGTACAAAAAGCTTGATAAAAGTTATTCTAGCCACCTTGAAAGGCTCTTGATCTTCTTTGTTGAGGTTATCCTATAAAAATCAAGGAATTCCAAAAACAAAGGTCAAAACACAATTTAATTCTCTGCACACAGCTGGATTATCCAGCAGCCATTCAGCTGGGATATGAGGAACCTGGTGTGTTTCATGATCATGAAATAGTCAAATATAACTTTGTCTGTTTTTTGGGGTGTTTTTTAAGAAGCATTGGGGTACAGTTGGAGGAATCAGTTTCTGGCAGGACCTTTCCAGGACACTTTGGAACACTGTGTCCTTTATAACCCTGCAGACATCACAAGCTCATTTAAGCCATGCCACACACACTTGAGATCTCCTGGATTAAATTATTTACATTTTTATTTTTAGTTTGAAGAAAAAAATCAGGACTCAAGAGCTAATACTTGTACATAGTAACACCCTACCAGATATCTCTGATCTCACTGAAATAGCCAGGTCTCCCTGGGAGGGTTTTAGCACGTTTATCTGAATCAGTGCAGCAGAGATGTCTTGGAGAAATCCTGTATGACAGCTGAGGGAAGAAAACACCTTCAAATTTATTAAAAATTTATGTTTTTCTTATTTTACAACTTACTTTTGTGGGATATAGTCTGAGCTGGTGATCAATCCCCTTGTTTCTCAGGCATACAGAATGGAGAGGTCTGTCAGGCCACAAAAGCAAGATAAGGCTGGTGGCCACAGATGTGCTTGCCTGCTGCAGGGTTCACTGAAGGGGACTACAGGGTATCCCTGGAAGTGAGAATTGTTCCTCAGAGAACCCAGTGGGTCACCTGGAGTTGCTGGGGCATTTGTGGGACAGTGCTGGTGATGACACTGCTCTCCCATGGAAGGCAAGTGAGGAGCTGGTGGGTCTCTCTTGCACTGGGCATTACTGAGTGCAGCACCACACTGGTTACTGTGCAGACTTGTCCAGTAAAACAGTAGCTGGGGATGGAAGGAAGTCAATGAATCACCAGGAATCTGTGCACAGCCCTTCCTGCTTTATTTTCGTTAGAGAGATTTCGTTAAGCCTTTGACTAATGAAAGAGCTGAAAATGCATAAGGCCCTGTTAATTACTGTGGGGCTATGCTTTAAGCAAATCATAGGTGGGATATTTTCATAATTGTAATAATGTTTGCTATTTTAGCTTCCTTTGCTGCAATACTGTATTACTCTTCAATCACAACCAAATCAGACACATTAGGAAAAAGAAAATGCAATTCTGCATTTCTGTTAATGCAGATATCTACCACTAAACAGTTCTTATCAGTTTACTAACTTTACCAGCAAGAATGGTGAAAATAAAGCTAGGATTTAGCCATTCCTGAATTAATGATCTGAGTCTTGCACACATGGCAATGGTCCAAGTAGAAGCCCTTGAAAATTGGTCTGATAAGTTTCTTGACATTGTACTTGAGCACAAGTGTGCACTACGATCCTTGAAGCAACTGTGCCTAGGTGAGCTCTTGAAAGTACAGCTTCAACAGGGCACTGCAATTGTTCACTTAATGTTATCTCCCACTGTCAGAGTCATAGAATGGTTTGGGTTAGAAGTCATCTCAAAGATCATCCTGCTCCAACACTCCATCCTCATGGGCAGGGACACTTTCCACTAAACCAGGTTGCTCAAATCTCCATCCAGCCTGGCCTTAAACCCCTCACAAGAATGGGGAATCCACAACATTTTTGGGCAACCTGTTCCAGTGTCTCACCACCCTCACAGTAAAAAACTTCTTCCTAATATAAAATCTAAACCCACCCTCTTTTATTTTAAAGTCATCCCATCTTGTCTTATTCACCCTTATTTAGTTTTTCACCCTGCTTTCTGCCGTTTTTCAGAGGGTAAGCAGTTCTAGAAGATAAACCCAAAGTTGTTCTACAAAATAAAAAATATTTTCTCCTTTTATCCAGGGAATATTTAAAGGTGTAAACTCATCCAGTTCACATGACTTGCCTTTCTGATCTTTGCTTTCTCAGTCCTGTCAGTAAAAACATTTGCCACCTTGCTCTACTCACTGATTAAGGTGGCTACTGTTTTAAGAAAGCTTCTTCTTCATGCTATTTTTAGTGCCTCTTTGGATTAATTCCCTGCTTGTATATGACCAGGCAACACTATAATCTTACAGTCTGCATTGCAGTCCTGCAGAGGATGACTTTTGTGAATTCATCTTACACTAAATTAAATTAAGGAGTTCAGAAAGATTTTTAATCTATGTAAAATTATTAAAATGTACTCACTAAAAAAATTCCAGACAGAAAACATGTAGTACGTGCACTCTGAGGACGTCAGAGACAAAAGCTGCCCTGGTCTGTAAGGAATAAATTAAGACAAATCAGTGCAAGGTGTTCTGAGGATAACCAAAAGAATATAAAAGGGCTGTACTAATTAAAATAAAAATCTGTTTCTAAAAGGGGTTAGTAAAATGGTTACGGCTTTCTGTATAGGCGAGACATGACAAAATAAGAGGGTAATTACATTTTTATTTGAAAAGAGGACTTTCTAGGAATAGAGCAACACATTTGGTTTTGATTTGTGCTTCTGGTTTGGCTGTGGCTTCTGCTTAAGTTTAGCCTTGGTTTTGATTTCGAGCATACTCTGAGTTATGCTTTTTGTGTTCTGGAGAGACTTGAGAAGGAATACAGAACCTCTTTAAAAGTAGCCAATCAAAATAGCTTATTTTGGAGGTTTTTTTCTTCCAATTCCTTGTAGAGCATCCTGTTACCAGTTGCATAGCAGAGGCAAATCGACTTCTTCAGCAGGAAAAAGCAGTTCATTTCAGCTGCTGGAATGTAAGAGCTCTCTGGGATCTCAGGGGTCCCTTGTCTTGCAGAAGGTGGGAATGGTGCCACTGCATGGCCTGGAAGCTATGTGACAGCCTGTGTGGCCCTGCTGGAGCCCTGGCAGACAGATAAGCCATGAGTGCCTTTTGCACAGATAAGGAAAGGAAGGAAGCAACTGGGGCAAACAGCAAGACCTGAGAGCACTTCACAAGAAGCCAGAAGGAGGAAAGGAAGCAAGGCTGTGGCACCAGAGTTGTTCTGGTGCTCAGTGTTCCTCCATGGCCCTGCCATCATTTCTCTCGGCCACCTGCAGAATATTATGGCAGTGGTGACATTTGGGGTAGTATCTAAATTGGAAGTAGAAAATTAGAGCCCTTCTGATGTTGTGTTTGACCTGAAAGCAAAACTCTAATAGTAACTGAAAATCCTGGTGCTCTTATTTTAGAAGCCAGAATTAGGTTCCTAAACCTGACATTTAGGTGCCTAAATGAGCTACTTTCCCAAAACCTGCTGGGCAGTTACCAGTAGCAAAGATCAAGCTACTAATCTTGATGGCTAAGAAGGATTTAGGAGCCTAACTTTAGACACTCATTTTTGGAGCATGCTGACATTGAGTTTTAGCTCATTCCTGATTTATGTATTTTTATTTCTGTGAAGTTTCTTTTCCAAATGCAAGAAATTCCTCTTAATGTCTTGTGTTAATAGATAGTGTTGACAATACATTCGCCCAAACCTATCCCAAAGACCATCACTGAATATTACAGGATTTCAGATTTACTGACTGAAGTCTGCCAGCAGTTCTCCCTGCTTTCCAGACCAAGGAAATGCATTCGGCAAAAAGTGAAAACTGCATTGAACTGAAGGAGGATGTCTTAGCAGTAAAGTAGCCCCAGATTTTGCACATCTGATATAATTATCCTTAGTAACTTAAGCAGGAATATCAGCCAGCTGCAGAAGTGTGAACTCTATCTCCATTTTTCTCTCCTGGCCAATTATTTATCATATTTTCATGACCTCCAAGAGGGTGATTTGGCTAGGGAAGACCTCAGTTGTGTTGATCTGCCAGGCAATCATATGGCTAGAACCCATTCCACCTGAGTAGGAACTGTATTGCCTGTTGTGTAAACATGGAAAAATATTGTTTATTTTCAATGCAGGTACAAAGGGGAGAAGAATGTATAGAGGTACAACAGAGGGGGAAAGGCCAGCAGGACTAACATTTGTTACAGGGAAATGGAAAGCATGTCAAAACTGTTGAAATCTGTGAAACAAAATGTTAGAAGTCTTGCAAAAGTCAAAGCAAGAAAAAAGAGGTGTTCAGCCAAGCTTTAACTCCATGTTGTTATGGGAGGTATAGAAACTAGGAGAATTGGCCACCTAAGAGTGCTTTCTTTATTACCATGACAAGTCTGTACGCAAGGGGGTATATTTGGTTACAGCTGGGCACTCAGGTATCTGCAGGTCACATTAGCAAGGTCATGTGGTTATGAGAGAGAGCGGATTCCTGCACAAGCAGTTGAGTTGCAGAAGGGCATTATCAGGTGTTTTATTGACATATAGATCACATCTGCCTTACCTTTCCAAGGGAATGGGATGTATGCTTCTCGTTCCATGCCCTGATAGTTAGAATTGCATATGCTTGCTTGTTTTCATACCCAGTGAATGTCACAGGCTAATGGTTCACCAAGTTCACAAAAACCTTATCCCTATATCTGATGTGATAGAAAATTCCTGTTAAAGAAAATTCCTTCTGTTGTTATTGTTTCTAACTTGCTGCTTCTATTCTGTTACATAAACTGGGCTAATGCCCAATGGAAATAAAGATTATCCCTATTCCATATAATCCCCACCCTGAGTGAGGCCAACCTAGTAATGTGTATGGGAAAGCAACATGAGACTGGAGTAGGATTCCATAGATTTGCAGAAAATAGAAATACAGGCCTGCTATTTGCATGCCACTGTTCCTTCTCCAGGCCCTGTTTCTATGAACACTTGATTGTATAACTTTCAGCATTAAGATGTCCAGCTGAATTTAATAGAAATAATGATTACACATTCAAAATATGGATTTGTTAACCTGTCACTGAAGTAAATATTGAATAGGCATTAGCAGATTTTTTTCCAAAGTAATCAGTCCTATTGCTGCTTACCAAAATTGTTGAAAGGATGGCTCTGGATTTTTTTTCATTGACTTCACTGTGAGTACAGTTAGACTAGTCTGAAAGGATCTAATGAATCTTCCCAGTAACTTTATCTAGAGAGTAGATCTGGCCTGGCTTGAGCACAGTTCTGGTCTGGCTGGGCACCAGGAAACATTATTTTCAGTTAAATTACACAACAAATACTGCTATTTACTCCCCAAAACATGCATTGAAAGCATATATATCACCAGCTGTGAAGATGATCAAAAATTTAAGCAATTCTTTATCAAGCAGATCTTTTAGCAAAATGTAGAAAAACTCACTAAATTTTGAGCTTGATAAATAGTGTTCCATCAGCTCTACTGTTTGAAAGATTTGTGAAAAAAATCCATTTTAGAAGAGGGAATAAAATAAAAATATGGCCTGAAAGAAGCATATTTCTAATGTAATTGCAAGAGTTTTCAGCAACCAACAATCTAGCCTGGATGAAGACACCTCCCAGACACTTGTTCTTGAAGAATTTTGTGACTCTTCCTGTTGTTTTGTGGGGGTAGCTCAGTGACTCACTCCAGGGCCTCCCAGCCAAACAACAGGATCCCAGGGAAATGAAAGTACCTCTAACACCAGTTACTACCAAGAGACTGAAGTGAAGGAGCTTTCCTTTCCCTTTCCCCCTCCAAAAAAAAACCTAACCAAACCAACAAAAGGAAGGTATGATTGCTATAAAGATGTACTCAATCAAAGCAGGGAAGGCACAGAGCAGGGGCTGGCTGTGACTGCAGTGAGGTGCTGCTCCTCTTGGCCCTTTGCTCATTGGTATTCTACTGGAGCAGCTCTAATGTCTAGATATTACTTCCATAACATATGTACTTTCCAATGCTTTTTTTGCTTTCAGCTACTGAGCTGATCCAATCCCAGCTGTAAGCTGATCCAAGTATCAGGTTATATAGTGATTTCCAGCAGTTTTAAGCCAGGTCGAAACAGTCTCTATTCTCATAAAGTTCTGTCGTGCAGCAAGGATGACAGAAAATGGTTATGCCAATTAAATGAAATAAAAATCTTATGTTTCCTCAAGGAGTACTGAGCAAGTGCCAATACTTTACAGTTCTCCTAATGCAAATTAAGGTACTCTGCAAAAGTGAACTTTCTGTCAGTACAGTAATACTCCTGCAGAGGAGGGGTTTGTGCAATCATCATAGGTGACAATACAGGATATCATGTCACAGGTCTGGGCTGTTTCTACCCATCTTTTGTTAATACATGGATTTGACAGGCCATGTTGAGGAATTTACACCTTGTTACTCTGATGGACTAACCCTCAGTATCCCCAGCTATGGTCTGCACATGCAGGCTGGAAATGGCTCTGAATATCTGTGGGTGATGACAGAAGTTGGATAAGTAATGGATTAATAAATTGATAAATTATACATTTTCCAGACTGAGATTCTACCTCCAGACTCTGAGAATAGGAAGGGCTCTACAGAAATACAAGTCAGATTTCTGGTTGAAACCATGGTGCTTTATCTCAGGTGACACTTAACCTGATGTTATGTGCTCCTAGTGATGGCATTTCTCAATCTTCAGCCAAGCTATTCAGACAGTCAATATGCTGTGCTTTTATTGAGTGCTTACTTCCTTCCTTAACGTGATGAGGGTACTCAGCCTGAAGTGATGGTTGTGTGAATAGCACTGTCACGGCCTTGGCATTGCTCCTCCTTTCTTTGCCCATCCCTCAAGCAGAGAAAATAACTCATCTGCAGAAGTAATTGTCATCCATCTGCTACTCCCAGCACTGAACAAAAATGAAAGCAAAGTATTAATTTCAGTGCCCAAAGTGCTGAACTTCTGAGCATGTCTTATCTTGATTTACCAGGAGTCACTGGGGTTTTACATTCTAGATGAGCCACAGGAATTAACAGTCTCATGATCTAATCCAGCTGTAAAGGATAATAAATTATCTTAACCTGCTGGAGCATAATACATATGTTGTATGTGGTCCTGTTCTTCATGGAGACATGTAGGAGAGAAGAAATTTCTGAGAGCTGTTCTTTGCTTAGCTATCTTGTCATGGTACCCCAAACTAATTTGTATAGGTCTGGACTACAAATCAGCACTTTTGAATGTTAAATTGAGATAGGGTGTTATTGCTGCAAAGACCCCATGGTGTTATTGTCCCTGAACATAGTTTTATAACTCCGAATATCTGACAGTGTATACCATAAAGTTCATTTTAAAAGGTGATTGGCATAATATGTAGTGGTTTATTACCAGCTTTTCGTTACTACAGGCAGTTTTTGTTTCTACTGGACAGCCTGTAGTGCAGCATGTGGAAGCACAGAAGTGCTGGTAGTTCGTTTTTTCTATTGTTTGGTGTAAGGTTTTTTTCCCTTAAAATAGTTAAAATAATGTTATCCCAGCTGTCTGGAAAAAAAGTTGAGATGAGTGTAAGCACAGGTGAATGTCAGTCACTGCATTTCTGATAACAAACTGCCAGCAATATTGCCAAAAGTATGGATTTGTGAAATATTTTTTGTGTGTTTTCTAGCTATTTGTCGATGATCTAAAATACCTGCTTCTAGCAGGTGCCCAAGATGATTTTATTTTCAGTTGGCTACTTACTGCCTAACTCTTAAATGCTGTGGAAAGCATTTATTCCCAACTGGATTGCTGAATAAATTGGAAACTAGAAATGCAGAGAACAGGAAAATGTTTGATATCTGTGAAGGGGCAGATATGCAGTCTTCTAGGAAGCTGGAATGCTGGGGGTATATTTTGGCACAGGGATTTTACCTACTTTTCTTGGCAGCGTTGTTTCCTTATCACACCAGACATGCATTGTATTTTGCATGTGTCAAAAAGTGTTTGCCAGCAGGACTCATTCTGATAGCAACAACAGGAAGTCTGAAATACACCAAAGGAATGAAGGCTTGGGGAGCCAGACACAGAGGAGCAGCAGTAATAGCTGCTCTGGATAAGGAGGTTAAGCCACAAAGAGTTCAAGCCTATCAGTGCTGGAAATTGGATTGCAGGAGATTGTAGGTAGCTGCAAACAAACCAAAAAAATTGCACAAGGAAAAATGCCAAGCAGAGAAGAGCTGTCTTAGTTTGAGAGGCTCTGTTCAAAGTGTCTGATAGATATCACCTTGGAGTATAACTTAGTCTCAGATTCATGATATGTGAATTCTGGCTTTTTGCTGTAAGTTCCAGAAGAAGCTGTTCATTGTGAAACATCTCTTTACCTCACTTTTTTGATGGAATAGGAGATGCAGGAAATGAGTGTGCTGGCCCAGATATTCCTGTGTACTCTCTATCTGCCCAACACTAATTCTGTGCAGCTGCCAAATCTCCTGTAACTCTCCTTTTTCCAGCCCCATGACCTGCAGCTCAGAAGCTCCCAGGGTCTTCTAGGCAGCCCAAGCCCTTCAAGTCTCACAACATTTAGGAAAAGAAAAAAAACTGAGCAATGAGGAATCTGGACACATTGAATCAGTGACTCCTTTAATGAGTGGATGAAAATTTAGGCTTAGGATACATGCTGGAATACTAGCATAGTAATAGTTTTGTCTGCTAGGAAAGCTATAAATGTTTGTATTTAAATACAACAGGCTCTTTATAATCAGGTATTTTATAGTGTTCTAAGATGTTTCTGATGCTAGTGGCCTAAGAAATAAAGCTGGCACTGTTAGAAGCTATAGCTTAGACAGACCAATGCACAGAGTATTCCCTCATAAGACTGATGAGAAATCTAATACATTTTTCCATTGCTTGTGCAGAGGAAACCAAATGGAAAAGAGAAACCACAGAAACTCTGCTCAGGAGCTTAATGTCTAACAACATCTTGCACAGTAAAAATGACAAGTACAATTGGAACAGAAAACATGTCTTGCTTTTCAGTTCTGGAGTCCACTGCAGTCTCATATATAAACTGCCTGTTTTATAACCAGGCTCAAGAAGAATGAGCTCATTGCAGTTTACCATAATAAAGATGAGCTATATCTCTGGATAGATAGCAGTTGGATTTATCCATCCTTTTGGAAAATAAAGGCATGGTTCAAACACATATTCGTGTTTTGTTTCTTCTGAAACAGCCAGCCATAATAATCATTCCATGTGCTTTGAATAACATGAGAAACTGAGACTGACTCACTGTTTCCCATTTCATTAGCTCAGGACAGGATGCAGATCCTATAAACACATTCTGTGTGAGTCTTTACATGACATGAAGTTCCTTGCTCTAAGTTTGCAAACCCACTGGTTTTCATATCCCCAGAACAACTGTTTATGGTCTCTTCCAGCTCTTCTGACTGCCCCCACCAAAGCATGAACTATGACTTAGGACTGCAGTAACTTTTCCCTTCGTAACTTATTTTTCTCAGCCACAGTAGTTCTGCTTAAGCTTCTGTCTGACTAACAAAATCAAATATCTACCACCAGTAGCTCATCAATAGTGAAAGAATGGACCTAGGATGGTGCTCTTGGAAGGACCTTGGCTGTTAAGCTGCACATTGCAACTCCATTTCTACAAATATGGGCCAAATTTATACCTACTGCATGTGAATAAAAATTGAGCCAGATCCTTCAAATATGTTTTGAGTCCGTGTGGTGTATCAGTAGGGTTCCAGGTGTGTAAGAGTGGGAAAGACATGTAGAAGGAAAGAGCAGGAAAAACATACTCTGTGGTAATGGATATTGTTACAGTGTCTGTAGGTAGAGCAAATAAACAATCCTCTGATAGTCAGAGATGCAGTAGTTCTATTGGCCTTGAAAAAATGTTTTGTGAAAAAAAAAAAAAAAACACTGACTAAATGTGTTTTTGTCTTTAGTTGCCTACATAAAGGCACTTAGAGATTTACTGGAATTTTTCACATTAGCAGCTGTCTCTAAATCAAGTCATTGAGATTGAAGCAGTTCCATCCTACAAAGAAAAGGTGGCTATCTTGGGTTTTTAAGCACCTAAATACATTTATGAGCCTGGTCTTTAATATTTTTAACATTATTTTGTGCAGCAGGATTTGGATAATGACATTTCTAGTCCATGAAATATTCCAATGTTTCCATTAAAAAATTCAGAACAAAATATCTGCATTTTAATATGTCCCACAGCATGAATTTTTAGAGAAACTTATACACATAGCCATTAAAAGATCTTGGTTTTCTTCTGCTAAATTCAAGTTCTTTGAAGTTCTACTTTTATATAAAAAATTTAATATATGTAATAGGCTAAAACCCAAGTACTTTTAAAAACAATTTTTAAAAGGACAGAAAGCATAACTAAACAAAATATTCCTGCTCTGTTACAACTGCATTTTTCAACTCTGTTTATGGCAGTAAGTATAATGAAATGTACAGGTAAGTCATAGGTAATTTCTGGTGCAATATGGCAATATTAGGTGTGTTTGCTAAAATACAGATGGAGCAAAACAATAGAGCTTGAGGTTGGTTTGCTCTTGTTTTTATCATTCTGCTATAAGAGTTAAAATAACCATCAATGGAAAGGATAGCAAGCATCAGTGGGAAAGGCTGAAAAACTTAGTGTGATTGTTTCTTCACTTCAGTAAATCACTGAAGACTGTGTATTTCTTGTAACTTTTTATTTTTGCTTTTGTAAAGACTTTGACAAATTGACTCTTCACACCCACACTGGAAATTGTCAGCAGCCCACAGCAAGGTAGCACTCTGCTGTCCACATTATTACCTGTTTTATGCAGTGGTGCTTCAAGGATATTGAACAATATGTGAAATTTTTACATTCTCTAAATCTGAAGGGGATTATTTGAACCTCATAGGAAAACTGTGCATGAAAAGGCAATGTTATGCTCCAAGCAATGTGAACTAAGAAAGAATATATAAATACAGCCAGAGACCAATAAAGCTGTAACTGCAAATCCACTGTGGCTGTAAATGGTTTTCCTTTAATAATGAAATACCACACTGGCAAAAATGAATATATAACTCATGCTAACCCAACCCTTATTGGACTACAAAATAATGGTATTTTAAAACAGAGAGTCCTTTCATTCTCTAGAGTGCTCTTTGGTCATGCTTCAAGTTTTCTTCTGCAACTAGGAGGGCTAAAATCTTACATGAAAAGATGTAGAAACTGAGTCATACAGCCACTTGTTCTGAGGCTTGAAGTGAAACTGCAGCTATCCCAACACTGGCAGTAACACCACAGTTGTCAGGAGTACTGATGACCAAATTTCTCTGTGAAACAAAGCACACGTTGGCACTGAAGCTAAGTTTCACAGTTTGAAGAAAGAAAAAAAAAACATTTATTTAATAAAGGAAAACTTATTTGCTGATAGGAAGGGGGGAAAAAAGAATTATTTTCAGTGAACACATAGAAGAATAATCTTTTGCTGCAAAGATCTCTAGAAGCTTTCGAAACCTTAAATTATTTCTTTTTGACGAAAAAAACCTGTTTCCATTTACAAGAGTTGTGAGAATCTCTTCTGCAGCTCAGCTAATCCAAGTCAGAATCTGCAATTCATATTTAACCAGAATTTTTCTTTCAGTGAGTTATTTGAGCTGTCCCTCTTCTGTTCCTATTTTTTGTTACGTGCATGCTCCTGCTGCTGCCCAAGTTTGATCTAGCAGAAGTTAGCTGCCTTTGAAATGAGCATGAGTATCTGAGAGGGACATTGTTCTCTTGGTGTTCCAGGAAGCAGAAAGTTGTGTGACGGCTCTCTGATGTAGAATCTGAGTTGCATGACACAGTGTAAGGCAAAGACACTTGGCTCTTTCTTTTTCTCCCAACCCCTTGTGTGAGGCTGGGGAGGTTTTTCAACACTTCTACCTTTTAATATGGGTGCCTACTGCAGGGCTGTAACACTCTGTGCCCTTTCTACCTTCAGTGAGTGACAAAGAACCATCAGTCACCATCTTAAGCTGCAACAACTCCTTGGGGTGCTGCTGTTCAGATGAACAGCAAACAATTACTCATTTGGGTATTCTGACAGTTTCTCTGGGCCTCAAAACCCAAGGAAGGGATTCTGTCCTCATACCTTCATGCCTCTTACATCTTGCAGAGATTTCATTTCAGTCAATAAAATAATATCCTTTTCTGTATCCTTCTTCAGCATTAACATTTCAGGTGGTAGCAATAAAAGGTTAGAGTCCCTCTTATTACATTAGGAACAGTACTAACCTGGGATGAATTCACTCTCTGTGTTCAGATTTGTCATCTTTATTGAAGGCTCTGTGCTGCAGCAGTTATTGCTTTCCTAGCCCATTCTAACTTCCAGTCCTGCATCAGCAAAAAATGAGCATAAAAACAGAAAAGCTCTGATGAACTTGGCACAAATGTCATTTTGTGGCCCACCACTTTGTGAGTCAAGGTTTTATTTCTGTGAGAACACAGTCCAGCTATGGAGAACTTACATGTTTGCATCTCTTATGGGTGCAAATACCCAAGTTTGTCCAAATGAAGTGCCAGAAATTCATTGTCTAGCATCAGATTTCTGTTGAGCGCCAGCTTCTGTCACCTGCAGAGGATGTGTCAGAGTTCTAAGATGTAGCAATGTAATTCCTTTAAACAAAAGTTCTGTCAATCTTCTCCCAATTAACAAGCAATAGGACAAGAGGAAGTGGCCTGAAGTTGTATTGGGGAGGTTCATGTTGGATATAAGAAAGCTTTCTTCACAGAAAGGGTTGTCAAGCATTGGAAAAGGCTGTCCAGGGAAGCAGTTGATTCATCATCCCTGCAGATATTTAAAAGATATGCAGATGTGGCACTTTGGGACAGGGTTTAGTTGTGGACTTGGCAGTGTTGGGTTAGTAATCAGGCATAATGATCTTAAAGGTCTATTCCAATTCTATGATTCCACACATAATGCCAAGCTGCTACCATTTTCCTCATCCCATGGATAAAACAGCACTGGGGCTGGAAGCAGTGTGGGTTAGGTCTTGGAAGTTCCTGCATGTGAAGCCATTCCAAAATTTCCCCTTACAACTAGAACCTGTCATGAAGAAAAAACATGTTAATTACTGAAATAAGTAAAGTTGACTATTTAATTAGTCAGATTGTTTATGAGGTCAATTTTTCCACAGTTTTTCCTGTGAGCTGACAAAGAGGGAGAAGAGCAAACATACTGCACTTCATTCTCATTGTGGTTGAAGGTTTGTGATTAATTGCCATCAGCTGGATTGAATCTCTAAGGGGCAGAGCACAGGACTATTACAAGATTGTGTTTTGATAGCCTTTAACTCTAGTGCTCTGCTGAGATTTCTTCCACAGAAGTTGGTGAAATTGCTGTAAGAAGGAGGGATAACAAAATTTTGCAGCGTGTCCTGAGGAGGAGAAGAGAGTCTGTGCTGGTTGATTACACAGCTCAGATAAGAGGCTTGCTTTGGGGGTCTGTGCTCCCATCCCACAGCACAGTAAGTACCTAAAGAAAAGAATAAAACAGCCTTTCCATTACTAATGGAGCAGATACAGTCAAGGCTAGTTGCAACTTATCAAATTAAAAAAAAAAAATAAAAAAAAAAAAAAGGACACATTTTTATGTAAAGGAAAACCACCTACCCCAGCTCTAACTCTGCACAGCCCAGAGCCTCTCACTGCTGGGGCACCTTGTTGGAGCCACTTCCTCTCCCTGTTCTGGTGGGCCTTGCATCCTCTTGGTTGCAGGATGGCAGCTCTCTCAGGGACATTCTCTCACATGAAGCAGCTGTGATTTTCAGCAGGGCCACTTTACACAGCCCAGAAAAGAGCCAGATGAGGGCTCTTGTTGCTTGTTTTGCTCCTCTGTTCCTGGCTGTGTTGTTCCCCTCTACCTGGGCTCACTCACTGCTCACAAATATGTGCTTTAAAAGTAGCCTAAGCTCCAGTATGAAAGCTGGTGATGTACAGCATATCCTAAGGAAAGATTTAACTCTGCTCAGAAACCTTCCTGACCTCACAACTGAAGAAGAACAAAATAATGTATTAACAAAAACATGGTTCACTGCCAAAGAAAAGGAGTTCCTGTAAGGACTGAAACAATAAATCTCCTCTGTACTGAACTCCCAGAGGGAGTATGTTGTGTTTCCTCCTGTTCTTTATCAAAGTCCCCAAAATAAGCAGGAATGGGCAGTGACCAGGCACAGTCACCACACACCTTTTTCCATGGAGTAATTAAGGCCTGCCTCGGAGTGAGAGAGCACTCCCTGCCCAGCTGCACAAGGGAGAGCTGACTGCTACCACCAGGCATGAAGCTCCTGGGGACTGCCTTCTTTTTCCTTGCTGTACTCTCTGTTTGCACTGTAGGAGGTAAGTTCTTTGGCTTTTTTGGATAGACTTGTCACATCTCTCAAGTGGTTTGTGAACAAAAGCTGAGCTGTCAGTCGCTGGGTGCTTTTTCTTCATTTCTACTGCAGTGATTGAAAGACTGTGTGGTGGAGGAGAAGGCACTAACTGGCAGTTGAGTTATAGGTGTTCCGTGAAAAACTTTCCTGCCATTGTATTTTTGTGACAGCTTTCTTTCTAGGTGTCATGAAGCTCCTAAATATGAGAGGATTCAAAAGCAGTGATGTATTTACAAAAGTTTTCAGTTCTGTTTTTCTTCTACGTGTTAAAGCATTTTTTGCAAAGATGGCTTTAAGGGACAATTGAAATGCCTGAAAAATTTTGCAATTTTTGCTCTTGCAAATTAGATACATCCTGATAGATTTCCCTGAGACTATGCCAGCAATAGGTTTGGCCAAGAGTGTCTCTAAGAAATTATTTTAGTTTCGGTCTCAAAGACAGAGGGACTTACAACATTTCTCAAGTGTCAGATAATGAGGGGTGCAAGCCTAGGGGTCATATTTGTTACTGGGTGCAGTATCTTTTAGATATGGTTCTTAAATGCACAGATTTAATTCAACTTTTGGTATTCAGGTGGTCACTGAACTGATGTTTTTGTTACTCTTCAGCTTGAAAGATCATGCTTTTAAAATGGAATTAACTAGTAAAACCAGAAAGGGTGAAAGAAACTGCAACAAGGGCCAGTGTCTATCATCACCTTTGCCAAAAGATGCATTTGAAGTAAAATATGGTTTTTATCTGTGCTTTCATTTCCTGTCTCTGGGCTACAACTTCTACAAATGCCTATAGATTGCCTGAAGAGGATCTATTAACCAGAACTTAAAAATTTAATAATACTAGATTACCTGATCTAAATGAAATTAATCAACTTTTGCTCAGGTTATGTGTTGAAATCGAGTCTTTTGTGGTGTATCTTATGCTATTGCTTGGGCTTGTTGCTGTTAGGAAAACAGACCAATAAAAGAGATGGAAAATAAGCCTGTGCCACAGAAAGAAGTGCTTTTAATGTTATGTTAAGTAAGTACAAGCCCCAAATGTCTGTGTTGAAGTACTATTTATTCCCTGTCTGCTACTCCTAGCAAAAATAGTCTTCCTGTCATTGTCAAAGCTTTAATTTCACAATTTCTGAAACGCAAAGTGGAGTTGCATCAAAAAGAGCATATTTAACACAACAGTCCATAAAGCTTACCAGAAAGCTATATGCAAAGGTGGGAGGAATCCTGCTAATTTTGTACAGTCCTTTCTTAAAAAAGCATGATATGAACATGGCAGAACTGATGACAGTGAATAAGCAGATTTTAGATATGATACATTTGTTCTGAACAACTTTGATTATGTAAAAACAGAAAAAAAATATTTTTAACACTTAATTGCAAGGTAGACGCGGTAGTGAAATTCTGTTGGTAAATTCACATTAGAAAATTAAGAAAATTTATGGGGTAATTTGGAGTACATCTTTTTCTACTTTGTGAAACCTAAAGTTATATATTCTGGTCAAGCTTGCTTCAGGTAGCCCCATGCACCAACCTGTTAAGAGAGAAGTAATTTTATTGTCTGTTGTGCAAAGCTGGACCAAAGTATTTGGATTTCCACTTTTTGTGGTCTCTAAAGTGCTCTAGTCATCTGGGCTGTAACAGCAGAATCTTGTAGTCTGAAGCTGGGAAGTGATGGTGAGGACACTCACACTAGTCTCATTTTTTTTTTTATCATTGGAGACAGCAACAAGTTTTTTCTCCAGCTGTTTGTAATATTTTAAAATTATAAATAGTAATAAAATTATTATATAGAATATAATTTTTAGCAAAGACCACCAAATCCCACCCTGGTGTTTTAATACTCCCCCCTGGGTTTTGGAGTAGTTTGCCTTCAAAGCTCACCAAGACCAATGTGTGGGCTTCCAACTTTTTCATGCCACACACAGGGTACTTGCCTGTGTATCTTTTGTATATCATACAGAACTGAACTAGGACATTTCCACTGTGGTTAGTAAAGAACATACCATGTCTCCTGTGAGGCTTCCAAATTTCATCCTTTGTCTTCAGCTGTATGCTCATAGTGCTTTTCTATGTGATTTTCTTACTTGTCTTGGGATCTTTCACCCTCAAAAGCCTGTAATGTTTCACTGGAGTCTGCCCTCTGTCAGCACATTACTAGAGGCTCAGTTATGTACAGATGTGGGGGCTGATAGCCCCCTGACAACTTGTTCCTCCTACCTAGACTTTTCTCAATCTTCTGGGAGTTAAATTACATGCTAAAACAGGAGTTCCTTCATGCTCATCTCAAGGTGTTCAGTTCTCCTAGCATATTGCCCTTTATTCTTACCTGTTCCAAAATGTAGCTCAAATAAAAATGCTTTCTAGGTTGGTTCATAGCATTTTCAGCTTTAAACAGGCAGCACTGGAATGTGTCAAAAAATACAATGTCAAATTATAGTAATCAAATATGAATGCTCTTGAGTCTGCCTTAAGATGTAATTACACTAAAAATGTGTAAATGTGAACTTTTTTCCTTCTAAAAGATGAGAGGAGAAGCCTTGGCATGTGCTTATAATGTAAGTGCTTAGATGTTGCGTGTTCTTGTGCCTTGGTCTTGGAATACAGCGCGGCTGCACAGCACAGCAAAGATCCTCCCCACAGTGCTGGTAGCACAGCACTGCATCCTTCTCACTGAGACACCCAGGCAGGCTTCTTGCAGAAGTGGTAGCAGGGGACAGTGAGCTGTGCTCCTCTGCCATCGGGCTGGATGTGCCCAGGCTGTGCACCTGAGCAGAGGGGCTGGAATGAATCCCCTTGTGTTGGACACGGCCAGGGCTGGGGTGTTAACACCCGACTGCTCGCCCCTGGTGACAGCCAGAAGTAGCTTTATCTGTCAAAGTTAATGGCACTACAAAAAACAAGGCTGTTTTTCTTTTTTTGAAAGGTAGGAGCAAATCTTGGCAATGAGAGTTTGGACCAAATGCCCCTGAAGTAATTTGGAGCTGCTCCATTTCACTGTGGATCAGCCCTAAAATACGAGTTTCCCAGTGCCTTTCCTCATTACGGGGATGCTGTGTAGCATCCCAAACCTACAGCACAGCTGATTAATCCCAACTCCCAGGGCTCTTATAGTTACTACACACATTTGCTGCTGTCTGAATGCTGCTGTTGTTGATGTAAATTAGAGGAGATGGATAGCCTTTTCTTTTCCAGCTTCTGCGCTCTCTGCTCACAAGCCCTCAAGTATTTTAAAAATTAATTTTTAAAATTAAATACTAACAAAACTGTTTTGAGCAGTGAAATATTTTGAAAATGCTCTTACCTCACTCTGGGTGATTATTCATGTTTATTCTCTGGACAACCAGCAAGGCACAGTCAAAGTGGATCATTGTCTCCTTTCTGAAAATTTGAGAAATGTGAATAAGCTTTAGATATGACTTTCATGCACATTTAACTTGCTTGAGCCAAAACTTTGGATGTCTTGAGAATTTTCCTGTTGTGGAAAAAAAAAATTATTTGGTGCTTTCATTGTTTCTGGCAGTTTGCCAAGATTGGCTTTGTGAAAAATAAAATTATAGTGCTGGAGATTATGATAGCCTTTAATGGAATATTGACTTTTTATTCCTGTGCAGATTTTTTTGGTTTATTTTTTTTCCCCCACATTCCTTTCATTCATTAAATCCCTTGAATATTGGGGCAGCTTTTGACTAATGAAGTTTAAAGGTGTATTTATTACTGGACAGGAGAAAACTGCATGTTGTATCCCCAAAACTGAAAGCAAGTTTACTGCATTTACTGAGGATAGAAGCAGATGTCTTGATACCTGCTTGGTTATGATTTACAGCCAAAATAAATGGAAACTGAGTATGAAGGGCAAGTTGCCTACAGCATCCAGCTCCAAACCTGGGACTACATAACACTGTATAACATGCCCAAAAATTCGTTGTCTTCTCTGAAAATTTACCAGAATGTTTTCTCTTTTCTTTAGCTGACTCTTTTTATCTGTGTTCAAACCTAGAATTTTTACTAATCTTCACTAGTTTATAAATTAGGAAAGAAGATTTGCTGAGTTTTGGTATGGTTTGGTTTTGTGGGGTTTTTTTCCTAATTAGGAAAGTACCTCGAATTTGGACTCAGATTGTTTATGCATCTGAGTCCTGTGTGGAAAAACCTGCTAAAGTACTTGAACTTCTGGTTTTTTGTATTGTTATTTGTACTGCCAAAGTAAAAATTGAAAATAATCTTTAAGAAACTCTTAACCTTGGGATGGGAGTACTTTTAACTGCTACTATTTTATAGCCAGACCAAGTTCAACATGTAAAATTAGTAAAATCTCATGGAAAACCATAATTTTTATTTATGGCCCTTATGAAGCGAGGGGGAAGAGGGTGGTGTTATTTGTCATTTTTGCTGCAGTGGCTCAAGGAAGACTCATTAATGGGTTTATTTTGTAATTCTGTAAACAGAGAGACAAAGCTGGATTTGTGTGTAGCAGGTGTTATTTTCAAATACAACCAACCACTTTTGGTTTCAACTAGCACTCTAAAAATGGGTTCCTCTATTAAAATAGGTCTCCCTTTAAAACAGAAGGGTCAAACCCCTGATTTGCACCACATCCTGCCCTGCAAGTCACTGTCATTGTTCCAGCAGCTGACATATCAGGTAGCAATACCTTGGCACTCCTCTTGTGAAAATGGATCCTTGGATGCCCTAACAGTGGCATGTGGTATCAGCCAGACCTACCTGCCACAGGAAATGGGGTTTGACACAATTGAATATGATGTTATCTCCACACTGTGCCTTCTGGCCCTACCTCCCCATGGAAGAAGTCTGAGCTGATGACCACTTGCTAATATGATGACTTGGAATAAAATTCAGCAAGGTGATCTGCTGGGGTGTTGTAGGAAGGAGTAGAAAGCCCTCTGCTGCCACCCACACGTGTACTAGAGGCTGGTCTGGAAGGGTCCAAATTAATTTCAAAATATTTTTTTTCTCAGCAGTCAGAGTAGCCAACAACCCCTTTCAGGCCAGAGTAACTAGTTGGTGCTCCAAAGGTTATGTTTCCAACTAAGAACAGGACAAGGAATTTCTGACTGCTTTTATGTGGAAAGTGGATACTTGCCTTTGGTACAAGTGCAGATTCTATCCCGTTTATCAGATCAGTAGAGTAGTTTTACAACAGTTTTGAGTACTTCCTTTTTTTTTTTTTCTTTCAATGGCAGTAGTGTGCTTCTAGGTGTTAGCTGCATGTTGTAGGTAGCAATGCATCTCAGGTTTCTGAAACCACACAGCAAGTGGCACATAATTTTGTATCACAATTATCTGCTGTAACCTTTCTGCCTTGCCTTATCACTCTGACAAAATTGTGTTTTGCTGGGATGGGAACACTACACCAGCCTTGCTGTCTGAAGATTTCTACAAGATAAGTAACCATTCTAAAAATTATTAAAAGTTCAGTTTTTCTTAATGGTCTGATTTCTTAGTGTGGTACTTGGTTTGAGGTGTGTCAGTGTAACTTTAGGGTTAAATCAATTAACATGATGATATTAATGAGATGTTTAGTCTTCCTGCAGATTTCTTCTTTCGTACTCTTTAACAGGAGATTAATGTTGGGTTTGGGCTTGAGAAATTTGGCTATTGAAGCAATTTATAAGAATGGCAAAAGCTTTGGCTTTTAGTTGGTCTGAGGAAAACAATGCCAGGAGATTTTCTAACCTTCCTGGCCGATTTGCATTATTTTCCTTTATAAAATACTTATTTATTGAGGTGTCTTTCCACAGCATATTAATTACTTGAGGTGATCAGGACCCCATATATTCCTTTTCCTACTTTTTCCCATGTTAAACATTGAGTCTAAGGTTTCAGTTGAAATACAGTGTTGATAACCTTCTAAACATTATTATGTGGATTCTATCTATCCCATTGTGAGGATAGCCTTAAATCATCTTTCCTAGACAGATGAATAACTCCTCATCTCAGCATGGGTTATCTATCACAACAATATAGATGATGTAAATACAGGTGTTTGCAAAATCATTCAGAGGTTATAGAAGCAAAAATATCACCAAATATTTCTAGACAAAATGGCAAAAATAGGTGATGGTTACTCTGCAAAGAAATATGTAATTTAAATGCTTTCCACCCAAATTCCTGGTCACGTGTCCAGTAGAGAGGGGCAGCTTTTGGCACGATACATGGCTAATGCTTCCATGGCCATTCAATGTCCACAAAAGCAATAATTTGGGGTTTTTTTTACCCAGGAATTCTAGACACTCTGAAAATTCTGCCAAGCTGTCAAACCTCATCTACCCCTAACTCCTACAGATGCTCATGAAGTCAGAAATTTGTAGTGTATTGAAGAAAGTGGGATCAGTGTGCAATTCCACTGTTGTTACTCATTCAGCATAGGACTGCTAAAACCTCTTTCTGCAAACTACTGAATTATTTGAATTATGGAGCTTTCTGGACATCCTATAGAGTCCAGATGGAGTCTGGACATCCTGTTTTGATTCAGATCACATAACCCTTGGAAGCTGTAGTTACATCAAAGGCTATCTGCCCAGAAAGGCTCTTCCAGCAGCACAATTTTAGGTTCTCTTTAGAAAGGTTTTTTTTCTTATAAGAGTAGTTTATAAATATATTTCCTGTTATTCAGAAGATAGCAAATGTATAAGTATTTAAGAAACTATTGGGCTTGCAACAACTCACTAATTTCCAACAGGCCAACAACAAAAAAAGGGACTTACTAATAACCCAGTCTCTGAGATGTGCAAGGGAAGGACACAGCACACATACTAGAGGCAAAAAAATCTTCCCAGTGCACAGCAGTTTTTTGGTTCTCTGCACATTTTATCCTGTCTAGTCCAAATGGCTCCAGAGGACTCCACTACTTTTGCAAGCCATTCCTAGTGCTAATGGAGTTATGTGGCTGACATGTCTTAATGCTCTTGAATTTAGGTGAACTAGTGCACAATTTATCTTACTGACTTAGAGATGCTTTCTTGTAGTGCACTGTCTGCTTCTTCCCTAATTGCTTTCCCCTTGCATTTCCAAGAGCTGGCAGAAACCGCTGTTTCCAGATGCAAAATGGAAAGTGGGGATTGATCATTCATGGGAGGAAAGGTTGAAAAAGAGCAGAAAGGTTTGTGTAGGAATGGAACAACTTATTCACAACGTAATAGTTGTAATTGTCATGGGAATACAATTGCTCTAATTGCCAATAAAAATACAAGGGGTGTCTATAGCTGTTCACCAGCATGATGGGATAAGCTCCCAGCTCACCATGGCTTCCCAATGAACTGACTGGGAGCTGGAATTTTAACAGGCCTGAGCATCCTGAATGTGGGCCACTCTGTTCCCTTAGGAAGCTATTTTTCAGAGCGGGAGCAGTGGGAGCCAGCGTGGCTAATGCAGCAGTTCCCACTGCTCTTTGATAGGATAAGTCCTCAGTGCTGACACTTTGTTTCAAGTGCTCTTTGTAGTAACTTTTTTTTTTAAATGGGAATACTTCATTACATAAAGCTTGTAAGAAGAGTTTTAGTTTTGCATCTGACCTTAGCAATTGTATCAGATTGGTAGAAGTTCAGAATAACTTGAGTATTCCATCAGCTTGGCAAAATAGAGACCTCCTCCTTGGCAAGAGGAGGTCTTCATCAGCTGTATGTGCCAGTTAGAGAAATGAGATATTTTTGAAGTGTACCCTTCATCCTTGCATATAAAGTAACTCCAGGGAGACTGTACTGCACTCAGGGCTTGCAAAGCCCATTTGGGGCCTTCCCTTTGGGATATTCTGTACCATTTAACCTTCATTCTAGGCAGTGTGGAAAAGATGAAGAGAGTCTCAATGGACCATTGAGTACAGAATTACATTAATTATAGAAGCAATTTACAGTGTTTCCACAGAGTTTTCTGACAGGAACTGCTTTTTGATGTTCCAGAGGCTTTCAGAGCTTTGTCAGGAACAGAGTGGCATGGGTGGGTGTGGCTAAAATGGGTGTCTAGGCTGATCCCGGATGTTCTAAAAATAAATACATCATAGCAGACATTGCAGTGACCCTTTCCTGAATTATACAATTAGTCATGCTGCTGGAGATGCACTTGGGTCACAAACATAGCACAGAGCTATATGACTTTCCTAACTTCTGCAGCACATTGAAAAGGAGAGCTGCTGATTGACCTGGGCTCAGCTTCCGCTCTGGCTGTTTTGTATCTCCCTAACCAAACGTGCTCTTTCATGAGAAACAAAAATAGGCTTGCCAATAGCATGTTAAGGAAAAAGCATTGTAAGCATTACAATTTTCCCTCTGCCTTCTGGATGGGGGTGACTTGCACCAACACTTATTTTTTCCTGTTGCAAGGAAAGGGGCTCTCCTTTATTTCTTTTTCTTCTGCTGCTCAGCAATGCACAATATGTATAAAGCTTTCTATATGAAATTGCACCCTCTACAGATATTTTTCATTTGACTAACACAAGACGGGAGGGTGGTGGAAGCTCATTTTCTGTACTATAATGTAGTCCTTAGAAACTCCTACCTTTTATCTTATACATGGATAAACAAATATATCACAATCAAAGGGTGGCAATCTGGTGGTTTAAATAGCTTTAAAGGGTTTAATTAAAACCTATTAAATACTTTTAACAGGTTTAAATAAAGAGAAGTGCAGAGCTTGGAGCTTTCGTTCAAGGAAGGCTGGAGTGCTGATGAGCATGCTGAGCACATTTATTTTTCTGTGGAGTGCAAACAATGTACTCATCCCTCTGTAGTGCACAGTAATAGAGATATTCACCAACCTTCACGTGAGCAGAAGGCACACTGAGAAAACTTGTGATTAAAAGCCTTTCATAGGGAGTTTGCATTTCTTCTAAGGCAATAAAAAAAACCTAAAAACTGGCTATTTAAGTGCCCAGATTGCTGTGTCCAGACATGCAGAGAGGCAAATCATGCTGTGCTTGGGTTGTTTCAAATATTCAGTAACAGGGGCATTCGGCCAACATTTCTCATTAATGTTTTGAGGAGGGGAGCCCTCACCAGCCCACGTGGGCTGAGGCTGGTCCTTGTCAATATTTCTCTGTGCAGCGGGTCCCTAAGCAGGAGCTGTTTGCTGGGTGCTGTGAGCAGCCTTTGTGGGAGCCTTTTGCCCGGGGGTTGGTAGTTCCCAGGAGCTCTCTGCTGGTGCTTAGTGTTGGATCACGCTAGCCCCACGCCTGGGTGAGCAGGAGGAGCTCTGGGCAGTGCTGGCACCAAAGCTGCATTTCCTGCCTTCTCTCTGTTCCCTGCTGGAAAAATTGTGGCAGCTACCTCCCTTTCCTTCCTGCCCTCAGCTCTTGCTGCCAGCTGCCTCCAGACCACCCAGTTTATGTTTCCTCTCTAGAAACCAAATCCCACATTGCCCCAATTGCTCTGCGCAGTCCCATGCAATGCAGGAGGAACCCTGCTCCTGTCTCCTTTTCTAGCTATGAGGCATTATATTTATGCATTCCATTCCCTAATATCCACCTCTTTCAGCTGTTTTCAGGTGCTTTTGCCCTTTGTGGGGAGAGTGTTATGTGTCTCTCTCTGATCCAAGAGCTTATTCTCCTTGCCTTTGTGTCTTCCCCTATGCTCATGCCTAAGTTTTCCCCACTTTCCTGCAGCAGGCTGTCTCTGTCGTGTGACACCAGCCTGCAAAGCAGGACCAGCAGCTACAGAGAAGAAGTAGAAATTTGACCTTAAATGTAAGATCTCCCCACGTAGGATTTGTGTAGTATGTTTTTGGTTTGTTACTGAAGAGAGATGTGACTGGAAGGAAGGTAACAGCTTGGCAAACCGGAGGTGGTTTCCCACCTCCCTAGGCAGCAGGAATCACATGCTTCCAGCTGGTTGGCATCAGGCAGCAAAGTACGTGGCCTTTCTCCCTGCCTTATGGTTTTAGCATTGCCTGTAGTGTCTAAATACACCTCACAGGTGTTCACCTTAAACATGGCCAGTGTAACTTTGTTCAGGCTCTGCACTCTCCTTGCAGCTGCCAATGTGAGAATTTCACAGCGGAGAAAATCCTGAAGTGGAAAATGGCTTATGTTGCAGAAGGCTGCATTAAGAGCTTTTGCAGCAGTGCAAAGCCATTGTGAGACCAGGCTGGAAAAACACTGCAATTCTGGCTTTTGGTGAAGTTGCAGCATGGGGCTGTTAGTGGGGACACAGCTTTCCTTTCACCAGGGGCTGTCACAGCCTGAGTGGTTATGTGCAGGTCCTGTCACAGGCACATCTGAATGTGTGTGTGAGGCATGCCACACTTTGGGTATTGCTTTGCATACTAAAGAAATATGAGAACATGAAGTTTGTGTGATTTTTTGAGTTTGCTTCAAATTCATGAAGTTTGCAAATGGCTTTGTTTAATATAATATTCTTCTACACACTTAATCTGCTGTGTCAGCTGTTGTCAGCTTCAGCCATTCATTCACAGGATTACACCAGAACCTTGGTTCCCATTTAAAATCTTGTTTATGTGACTATAGAAGGAAAATCTTAAGTGTGAGTCCTTAAGGATTAAATGCCAGAAACTATTAAATACTAGAAACAGTATTACTTCTATAAGATTAATTCTGTCAGAAAAAATATCTGGGGGTGTTTTATCCCCTTTTTTCTGAAAATTTATTTCTGGAGTGTTTCATTAACAGATTTTTTTTATTTTTGATCTTTGAATAGCAAGAAAGGAGTTGATGGTTTGAAACAGCACTGTTAAAATTGCACTTAAACTTCTTCTATCAGTACATCTGTATTTTTGTTCTTTGGGTAATATGTGAACCTTTACACAAAATGCACTACAAAAGAAAAAATAAATTTATCTCAAGGTTTAGGATAAATTATCATACACTGGGAAGAAAGACAAATGAGTAATTAAAACAAAAATGGGAGAAGTGCAAGGACTGTACTGGGCCTGGGGAAAGACCAGATAAGAGCATGTAGAGATGAAGCAGCATGAAAGGAAAGAGAAAATGTAACAGAAAACAGAGCTCCAAGGTAAGAGTAAACAAGTTGTGTACGGTGTCAGGCAGCAGCTACTTTTTGGGACCTCTGAGTTCCCAGATTAGAACTAGATTTTCTTACAAGGACAGCTATCACTTTCTCAAAAAAATGAATTTTTTTTTTTAATGAACTATACATTGTTTACATGGGTACTACTGGAACAGTGGTTACAGGAGGCTCTTTCACAGTCATGAGAACTGGTAGAATTATCATGGGCTAGAAAGAGATCACAATTTATTCCTGATGGTGTGGAAAAACAGAAATCAAGAAAGCAACTTTGACTTCTCTGTGACTTGTGTGTAGTTGCAAAAGCTCAGGGTCACACAAAAAAACATAACATCCTGAGAGTGTAGGTTTAGATCAGAGAGTAGGTTTAGGAATATTAGATCAGATATTAGGAAGAAATTTTTTACTGGAATTAAAGTAGAATTAGTTAGGTGAGGTACTGGTAAAGGTTGTCCAGGTATGCTGTGAATGCTTATTCCCTGGAAGTGTTCAAGACCAGACTGGATGAGCTCTGAGCAAACTGGTCTAGTGGAAGATGTCCCTGCCAACAGCAGGGAGATTGGACCTAGATGATCTTTAAGATCCTTTCCAACTCAAACCATTCTGTGATTCTATGATAATACATAATAGACAAACATAATATAAACACCTGTTTAAGATTCTGCTTTATAACCTTGGAGCAAGGAATTATTGTGTGAAGGTTTCCTCAGGACACCTCTTTGGTAATTGTTTCCAGGTAGAGCCTACAGAGCATTGGTCAGGTTTTGAGTGGGAACATATTACATCCTCATCAGAAAAATGGTGAAAGCACCAGCTGCTGGCTCTTATGCCAACAGTTTGACACAGGCACTGAAATACCTGCAGAGTTTATAGTTCAAATTTCCCTTGTCCATTACCTCTCATTCAAACTTCAGTGGACATCAGTATATTCCTTTGTTTTGGCTGCAACTCCTCACCTACTGACTGCTGTTGTTGTGCCTTCCATTAATCCTTCCCTCTTTAGGCTGAGCAAATGCAATTTTTGCAATCCTTCCTTGAGAGGTCATTTTGCTCTAGACTCCTGATGATTTTTATGGTTCTCTGCTAACTCCCCACCTCCAGGAATTCGCATCCTTTTTCACATGTTTCTGAAGCTGGACCAAGTACTTCATCTGAATGAAACAATTTTAGCCATGAGATTTTCTCTATTTAGTGCAATATCAAGTGAAAGAAATGTCAAACAGGCCATTCCAATTGTTACCTGTAACAAGAGTGACTTTTCCATAAAAGTAATTTCTTTTCAAAGTTAGGTATTGATGCCAAACCAGACAGCACTTAAATTCAGTAATTTATGTAATGAATATAATCAATATATATTTTGAACTATCTATTAATATTTTAAAATGTTTTTGATTTGGCATTCACTTTGTATTATATGTTTCATGTGGTGTTTTAAACTTTGTGGTTTGTAACCTGTAGTATCCTGTAGGGTACAAACAGAAGTACTGATATAATAATATGCAATCATTCCCTTTTTTTTCTGTCCTGATTATAGCAATAACAGGCACCCAATTAACATGAGATCAGAACCTGTCTATCTTTCCAGTGTAAAGGTAAAAATAATAAAAAAGAGAGAGAAAAGGTTATGAGAACTCCAAGCTCTGATCTTAAAGACTGAAGCCTACATCAAAAGCTGCAGTCTGAGGACAACTGTAGTTATCAGTTAGTCCTGTCTAAATTTAAGGACTCCTTCTGAATTTAAAAGAAGAAAGTAAGTTCAGTGTTTCGGTTCATCCTTTTCAAAATCTGAAGACCAATGCTTTCATTTTAGAACAAATATATAATTTAAATCCAACCTAGAAAAGACAATAAATGGAAATTTTGTGAACCTGAAAAAAAACCCCAAACAAGCCAGTTACTCTCTTTTCAGTTTGGTCTTGTGACCATGTGACACATGTTCTTGGATTGCTTCTTAATTCCTTTGTATTTTTCCCTGTGACCCTGTCTTATTGTCTCTGGACCTTTCTGCCCTTCTCTTCTTTCTCTCTTGTTCTGTTTCTCCCAGTCTGGATTTCTTTTTGCCTTATTGTCTACTTTGAAACATGTTGGGTTTTCTTTTTAGATCTTACCACCACTAGCATCCCCCCTTTTACTCAGTGCAGTGTTGTGTCTGAGAGCCTTTTAGCTCCCTGTGGGTTCTCCAGACACAAGGGTGCTGCATCATGGGTTGCCCATGCTCCTTCAGCTGGGTTTATTGCCAGCAAACACAGCAAATGGCAATGTTTCTGGGTGCAAACAGTGGCTCAGTAGATTTTGGCTACTCCTATGTCAAAGTACATCCATGTGTTCTCATATCAAAGGGATCACTGCATTCAAATTTGCTAAAAAAACAGGCAATTGTAACTTAGTTGTCCATCATCTGAGCCTGTAGCCAACCTGACATGGGCAGGAAAATTAAGATTTCCATCCCTTTATTTGTCTATCAGCCATCTCTAATAGTGAAAATTATTTTCTCTATCATTTTTTTGATCTCTTGCTTTTATCTCCCATAGGATTCTCCTTAGTTACAATTTAACATTGCAAATAAGAGCATATCTTATTCCTGATGGTGTGGAAAAACATGCTATCAGTTCTATCATATCTTTTAATCAAACAGTTCCCCCCACAATCCTGTCAAGTTTTAAACATTTTTGCATTATGTTTTCAACTTATTTTTAAAGTGTTGTTAATTATTCACCATTTTAAGAAAACAATTAATTCATAAAACTCTTTTGTACTCTGTTAATTGAATTTATTTTAGTTTATCTCTAACCTGTGATAAAATCAACAAATAACGAGTCATAATAAAACTGTAACTTATATTCACTTTTTTTTAGTTTTGAGGAAACCTTGGCCCATAAACATGGTTATTAAATGGAACAACTTTAAAGGATGAATAATCTAAGTATTGCAATGAGCTTCCTACAAAGTCATGCTGAGTTAGAGGAAGAGTTTTGGAAGAGTGAGGTTGGGAATGAGCTGATTGGCCAGCTAGTACATTTAGCTGGCATTACAGACATGGTAGATATTGAGATATGTTAAAACAAAACCATATGAAATGTAGGCACTGTTGAAAAAACATTCTGTTCTAGTGCTGTGGCCTTGTGGTGTGGGGGATTACAGGAGCTTTGTCAGCAGCACATAATGAGAAGGAAGAGATGGAAAAATGCTTGCAATTTGGGGAAACAAGATTGCCTTTAGGTCTTTCTGGATAAAATTTGTTTTCCAAGTTTTTCAAGTGTGGGATATGAAGCATTAGTCTGACTGGGTAACCACATGGCAAGAAAACCTGTATTTTCGATGCAGTGTGCACGAGTCTGTGCATGGTGTGACTGTGTCCATGTGTTCTGGGGAGTAGCACTGGAGCAGAATATAAGGCCCATAGGAGACTCATTTAATTTAATTTTATATAAGATATGCCCATGGCGAGCTAGGACAGCATGTGCTATGAAAAGGCATTATGGAGGCAACAGCATACCTAGAAAAGATGCCCAAGAAAGTGGGGCTCCCTGGGAAGGGGCTGAGACCCGTTAGAAAACATGCAGGTGTCAAGAGGGCTGATAACACACTGCTTGGAGAGGAGTTGTAAGGGCTTACCTGGTTAGACCTTAATACACTTTTGCAGAGCCCCTGCAGTTGTATTACATTGTTTGGTTGGGTTTTTTCCCAGGTTAGATCTGTGGCTCTTGCAGGCTTTGGGTGATGCTCGTAAAATTTTAATCGGAGCGCAGTACACTGAGCAAAGGGAACAAAACTGACTGTTCTGCCCTGTAGCCAAAAAAAGAGAGAATGCCAGCAGATATTACCATGAATGGAGTCACACAAGAATACTGACATGCTGTCCTGACTCAGTTTAGCATGTCTGTATTACAGCATGCTAATGGAGCCTGACAGGATGTCACGCTTCAAACCTGACAGCACATGGGGATTAGCCTGTGCCATTTTCCTCTCCCATTCAGTTACAGAGTTGATCTATTCCTCCTCAAATGTACCCATACTTGTCTCACAGAAATCTAAAATGCCTGGTTAAGAAATGCCTGTTTCTGTGTCAGTGCAGCTTTTTCACCCCCTTCAACACCCCCTATCTTCTTTTAGTAGAAAAACACAAACACCACAGCAGTAAGACTGAAAATCTTGTTTGAAGCCAAAACACTTTTTGAGTTATGATGTTACAACCTTGCAGCACAGTAAGAAGAGACAGATTATACTGCTTTATGTTTGTTGAATTTCTTTTTTTGGATTATTTATTTGTTTTGTAGTATTGAAGAGCCGCCTTCTAATGACCTTTTAAGAATGGCATCATTTATGGCAATAAAACCCCAATAGCTGGAGCACTGCATTGAGGGCAATAGGGAAAGTCAGTCTTTCAATGTGGTGGCTCTCGAGCCACGTTCTGGGAATTCTCCTCTTCCTCACACATTTAGGGATCAGGGTGATGCTGAAAAGCCCTCCTGAAGTGCTTGTACTAGCCAGGGAGCTAGTACAATTTTGTTACTTCAAGGCAGGAGAAAGGCTGCTTACTCTTGTGGCCAGTTATTTTAGTTAATCCTCCACCCTGAAGACTCAGAGCTGTGGTTGTATTCAAGGAAAGGAGGAGATAGCAAAAACCACTTTAATTGCCTCCATTTCCCCCCTCCCAACTAGTCTGGGAAAAGAGCATGCAGTCCAAAGTGGGAGGCAGCAGCAGATGCTTCCCATTACAGCAGTCAGGGCAAAATGAAGAGATTTAGGCTATAGCTTGAAAATGCTGGTAGCAGAGTTATATGATTTGGTTGCTTCTGCTGATAAGCTTCTGAACTTGATTTTCCAGGAAGGTCCAGCTGCTCTCTGCTTTTATGACTGTGTAGTGCTAAATAGATCTGGAAGGTACAGAAGTGATAGAATTCTTTCTGTGTTTCTTTCAGAAGATGATAGTCAAACCACTACTGTCAAGACAACCACTTCTGCAATAACATCAAAAGCTGGTAAGAATTCCAATTTGCTGTTATCTGACATTCTGAAAATCCTGTTGTCCTTCTAGCTTTCAGCTTTTCCAGCTTCTGGGAGAAACCAGGCGAATTATTTCATCCAAGGTGATAATAGAGCAATGTACTTCCCCGAATCTCTTATGAAACTCCATTGCAAAGAAAGGATTGAAATATCTTAGAAGGGAGACAGTTAATTTGAGCAGGTTGCACTTTTTGTTTCAGGTGAAAAAGGTTCTCTGAGTTCCTGTACTCTCAAGGAGTGGTTCAAGTGAGATCAGAGATTAATAAATTACCAAAAACTCCCAGTTCGGGAGGATTTAACAGAGAAAATACATGCTTCAGATATTAAGTCTGTCGTTGTGGTCTACATTTTCAACTGTCAAATTTAGCTATCTTTATTGTGCAGCTTTGTTATGAAAATTTATAAAAAATCAATATTGACCATATTTCAATCATGTGAACTCCTTTATTAGTCTGAATATTGAAGACTGCTGTATTTAATAAGTTATATGTATCAGAGAAGACAACATGGACACACTATTTTATTTTTTGATAACTGGGGATACTAATGAGTCTGCTGTGGAGCTGAAAGCATTGAGATTATAAAGTATATACTTGAAGTGCTAGTAATGGAGGTGGATAAGATGCAACCAGGTGAAATATATGTATATTATATTTTTTACAGCAGAAGATTTAGACCTATTCTAATTGTGTTGCAGCTCTTTTATGCAGTTCTCCAAAACCCTGATGTTTATGTCTGTTTAAAAGATACTTCATAAATGTACCTCACATGAGTTAACTCTTTGGATGTTTCACTGAAATTTTTCTTGAAGCTTTTTTTCATAGAAGGGAAAGCAGTGTTAGTATTTATGCCGCTATGAGGAAAGCATTAGAAATGCAGTATGAGATTAAAACAATTTGTGAGTATAGAACAAGGAGGCCCATTCCTTGAGGCATTGCTATTCTAGGTGAACAGCCAGAAAACTGAGAGCAGAGAAAGAAAGTAAAAATTATATTTCAAAAGTTCCAGTGTGAACATTGCATTTAGAAATACTTAAGTCGTATGAGAGAAAATTACATGTGGTGCAATAGTTTCTTCCCATTTTTCCATGTTTGTTATCCATTAAAAATTCTAGGAGAGGTAGTATATGTAGGTAGAGGTAGTAGTCAGGTGTTTAGTTGAGCTTCTGTAGCTGACTGTAGCACTTCCTGTTTGCATTATATCACAGAACTGAAAGCTGGACTCTTAAATCGATTAGTTATGGGTTTTTTTTGTCCAGATTTCCTGGTTGTAATTTGGTAAGTCCATTCCTTTGAGCAAGTGCTGGGAGTACCTGGAACCTGCAATAGACCATCCATGCACAGCAAGACAAGGTGATTTAAACCTTGCTATTGGTTTAGTGATGTTTTGGCAATTCTACACCCATCTCTCCATACCAGCAGTGGCTGGGAAGGGATCCCTGCTGCCTGCAGGAGCCCTTTCCCTTCCCTTCAGCCTCCAAGTCTCATTCCTCTTGAGGACAGAACTAGGAGTCACCTTACAAAGGGTACCGAGTTCACCCCAAGGAATATAATTTACTAGAGAATACTATTCATATCATCCACAATATCCTAAGCTTTACTGTAGTCCAAAGAGGAGGGCCTGCTGGGTGCTCCTTTTCCCCCAGAAGTCTGAATGAAGAGGAAGGAGGTCTGGAAAAGCTGGTCAATGAAGAAGACTCAAACGTGTCTCAAGGTGGGCAAGCACAGGGAAAAATTGCTCAAAGACTAGTGGAGTTTGTTCCCCTTCAGCTCTTTACCTGTAATCTATAAGCTGTGTTCCATGTGTCACTCACACTTCTTTATGGAGATTTTACATCCTTCCTCCTGCTAAAGAGGTATGCAGCAAAGTGCTGCTCAGAGGGATGGTCCACCAGCACACTGAACCCATCCATCCACACCAGGCTCTGCTCCCCTCACTTCTTCACTTGGAAGTCAAGCCAAGCACCTCTGTATAACCCCCAAAGATCCTGTGCCTCTCTTTTAGGGGCTGGCTGGAAGGTACAATTGCTACCTTTCAGTAGGCAATTGCAGGTTATTCACAGGCCAAACCTCCCCTCTGAAACCAACCATATGTACTTGGAATCCTCTTTAAAAGTCTATGGATAAAAAGCTCTGTGAGGGCCTGCCTTTAAACAGAAATTCACTGCCTTGGTAAGAGAACACAGCTAGAGCAATGTGATGTTTATTTAGGCATAAATAATGATGTGAATGCCTTTCTTGTGCTAGTGGAACCTGAGACTACAGCAACTTCACAAACAACAACAACAACAACTACAGTGCCAGCACCAGTGCTGACAGCAACTGCCGCCAGAACTACACAAGAAACCAGCACAAACAGTAAGCGACAATCTCCGAAGTAATTGATGCTGTTCTACGGGTCATTGAGGAAATTAGGCAGCAGTGCCTCTTGGTTTGGGAATTTGTTTTACAGGGAGTGTACTCTTTGGCACAACCTTACAGGTGCAGGAACTCCCTTCTGGTCAGGCTTAAAAGAAGCTCCAGGCTACACCTTCCAAATGCATTGTCACAGGCTTGTCTGCAGTGGGGTGACCCACCTGTGGGACAGGGAGTGGCTTTCCCTGCAGTCAGTGGGGCCCTGCCCCTGTTGATCTTGAATTTCAATTCAATATCCTTTTGATAATTTAAAATTAGTCTGCAAGCAGGGCAGTAGGTGTGTTTTATAAGTGTTTACAAAATCAAGGAAATAAATTGAATGTCTTTCCTGTATTAGGCCCCACGCCTTCTTCACCTAATGCGACATCACAAACAACACAAGTTATAACAGAAAAACCAACAACAGTGACTTCAGCAGCAACTACAAGTCTCAGCACAACAAACAGTAAGTGATGATTTCATTGAGCCATTTCTGGGTGATTCTATGCTACATTTCTGTAAAACTCTGCAAAACAATAAAAGGAGGTCAAAAAGCGTAGTTTGGTGGTTTAGGGAAGCAGAGCTATTCATCCTACCATATTGCATATCTTAAATGAAGCTTGCCCTGGAAACCTCCACAAAGAATGTATTATACCTTTAATTTGTAGTGGAGGTGATCTGAAGCCATTACACAGGATATTCATGTCCCTGTAACAGGGAGAAATGTATTTGGAAGGGTTTTAATGTTTTACTTTCTTCTTTGGGTGGTTGGTTTTTTTTTTCAATAAGTATGAAATTAAAAAATAATGGTATCAGAACAACACCCCTTTGTTTCTTATTTTTATATGTGTTACAACATTATGCTTATTATGTTACTATGTGAGCCATAGTACTGAAAGAGAGGTGGTACTAATTACTCTGCATCAATCTAAGGAGATACTTAGGAGATGTATTTCCCATAAATCTTCAGAATAACCTGTGCTGGCCTGGAATATCAGATTGGATTTTAGGAAAAAAAAAAAAAAAGAAAATAAAAACACAAAAAAAACCAAACCAAAAACCCCAAACAAACAAAAGAACCCCATGAAACCCCAACCAAACAAAAAATCAAACCCATATATCCAGCAAGTATTTGGGTTAATTTTAAATAGTATAATAACATCCCAAAGGAATTCAGTAAACTTAAGATGAAATTCAGTCTCCCTTGTCTATGATATACACTCTAAATGTTTGCTCCAGTCTTCTGATGAACCAGAGCTTTGGAACACACCATTTTTTTATTTAAAAAAGAAAATTAAATACTCCAGACATTTACCTCAGTAGTCAATGATACACCAACATACTCAGAATTGATGTTTACAATATACTGAACTGTTACAAATCATTAGAATGTGGCTTCTCTTCCCTTGGCTTATTTGTCTGAAAAGGTACTCCTGTGAAGCAGTCTGCATGCTTTTTTTGTGCAAATTTTCCTTTAAAGCCACCCCTCATGGACCCAAGCCTGCCAAGCTTCCTGGAGAACTATTCCCCTTTCACTTCATGGTTTCATTTCCTACTGATGCAGCTTTCCCGCTGTGTGTTGTGTAAGGAGTGGTCTGATTGTCAGCCCAAAATCTTTGGGGTTTTGGCTTGGTTTTTAAATGCCACTGTCAATGAGTCACAGAATGCACACAGCCTGGCCAATGCACAAGCTGCTCAAAGTGATACCAAAGGCCCCAAAAAATCTCTTAAAACTTGCAACTGTGGCACTGCAGGCCTGTCAGAAGCCCACAGCGTGGCATGTTGCATTATGGATGTAACTCCTGCTCCTTTCAATTTGGCAGAGGTTCCTGGCTTGTGGCTACCAGAGCAGCACAGCCACCTGGAACTAAACCTTGGTGACAGGTAGAGCTCCCGGCGGGGAAGGGAAGCTAATGAGGAAAGGCGTGCTGCCAGTGCAGCTTAGCTCCAGCCGCTGCTCTGTGCTGAAAAACTGCTGCTGGAGGTGTGATGGGCCGGGCCAGGGAGCTTTTTGCTTCCTTCCCATTGCTCTTGCATTCTCTTCCCACCAGCTAGAGTTCAGTCCCTAGCTGCTTGTGTCATGGTTTGGTTTTAAAGCTCCTCATTTTAGCTAAGCCCGCCTCCCCCGTCAAACTTGTGGTACAAAAATGCTTGATAAATTAACGTAAAAACAGGGCTTTTCTGCCTCTCAATCCCCCTTGTAAGAAAGAAAACTGGCACAGCGTGTCCAGGACATTGGAAATGTCCCACATTAAAAAATTGTATTGTCTTTTAATGCAGAGGTAGGACTTGGGAATATCTGTATGCAAAAACCAATTTTAATGGCTTTTAAATGGTAAAATTCTGGTTCTGCATTTCAAGAAAATCATAGCCTTGGCTTCAGCAGAAAGCAGTGGGATGGGGCAGAGGTGTTGGTGTTGGGGCAGGGCGTGGCACCAGGGCTCTGCCTGCGTGACCAGCCTTGCAGAAAGCCCTCAGACCCCTGGCCACCCTCCGGCTGCTGGCTGCAGCCACCCCTGCGCTCCCACCCCGCACGGGCACTGCAGGGTGGCCCTGGCTCCGCTCCCTGCATCCTCCCGGCCCCGCAGCAGCGCCGGGCTGCCAGGGCTGCTGCGCTCCCTAAAGGCACAGCAACACTCCTGCTCTCAGAACCGACAGGAGGGGAAAGCTGGCTGCTGTCCCTTTTTCTTTCTCACTAGCACTCGTTTCTCCCCGTTTTTTGCACTGGCTGTGTGAGGCAGAAGTTGGTGGTGCCTTTATGCCACTTCAAAATTTACTTTTGTTACACCTGATTTTTAATAAAAAGCAGGCAGCTTTGTCATTTTGTAATGGAAGTCATCCTTTTCTCTGCTTCTCTGCTAAAAGCTTCAGCAAACGATTGCATTCACACAACTGAGATTTGACAGGGCTTCCTGTCACTGCTGCAATTTCTGTGGCTGCTGTCACCTTCTATTATAGATTCAGGAAAAGCCCCCACTTCTCCATACACTGAAATCATGCAAAGATCTTTGTCCTTTATTTTTTTTCCAAGACTTCGGTGTTCTTTTCCTCTGCAGGCCACAAATACAATCTCCCCTGCTTGACTTCCTGCACTGTTTATTGTATTAGAAGCCAACATCAGACTGGTCTCCTTAGCCTTCTTATTTATCAATATGCAATGCTCAAATGCAAGAGTTCACATTTAGTCAATGACCTCACTTGTGTGGTTCAAGTCCTCAAAACAAGAATTTGTATGGTGTCACACCACAGAAAATTGCATCTGCAATCAGGATTTCATATCCTGGGACATTTGAAGTTATCAAAGAGAATAAGAAATGAAATGCCACAAAAAAAATCTGTTCTTCCTCCCTTGGATATGGAGCAAGCATCTTATGTAAGATCAGTATTCAGACAAAGAAGAGTGGATTTTTAACTGTTGTGCTTCTGAGTTTTGCCACTCCCCTGGATGATGATACATTGTGGTGCAGTGGTATATTAAAAAGTGACAAAGGGAAGGAGCGGAGGAATTTTTTTTTTTTTAATCAAACTACCAGTAATTTAAAAGTAAGCTTTACCTCAGGAACACGACCAGAAAAGCATTCTTGTAACAGGTATTGCTCAATTTTCCTCAGTTTGTTAGCACATGTTATAGGTAAACAATGGCTACTGAGACATGTAATGCAGAGAGAAGTTTTAAAATATATATATTTTAAATACTTTGGGATCTTGCTTACCAGAAAACATAAAGCTGCAGATTTGCAATCAACTATGGATGTAAATATTAAAACTAGTCTGTTTGGTTTCCTTCCTAGCCAATTTTCATTCCTCTGAATGGGCAAAAATGTCATTGGGATTGCTACAATGGGATTTTCCAAAGCTTTTGTGCACTCATTCATGCAAATAGCTTTTCAGGCTACTGATTATGGGGGCAAGACCTGTATGTGTGTTAATGCTAAAAATACAAGCTCAAAAGCAAAGCTTTAGTCTTCCATTTTAAAAACCTTTTGTGCTTGTATTTTAACGTGGTTTGGGTGGAGTTCATTTTGCCCCTTCAAAGTGTTTCCTTGATTGATGTATTGGTCATGGAAGGTTTCACCACACATAGAGATATCTATATTCTTTGCAGAGCAGAGAGTATATGCAGGGTATTTGTGGGTAGCATCTTACAATGTCAAAACTAATTAGGTAGCAGCTTACTGTAAAGAAAATTTAAAGTACTGTTGGGAAATGCCAAAATATATGCATGTTATACATAGGTTAAGCAGAAAACCATGCTAAGATCAAGTGAGGATATGTGTCAAATTTCAGCTAGTTAAAGAAAATGAAGGCTTTTCAAAGCCTTACTTAGAAGGAAATTCCTGAAGCTCAGCAAGCTTTGCAAGGCAACTTCACGTTCCCCGTTGTTGATTACCCCTTTGCCAAATACGTGTTAACACACTGCCATTTATCTTATCAAAATATCAGCAGGGAGAGCCGCATCACCACCAGCGAGTTCTGCTGCCGAATCCATCATCCCCATTTGGACAGCTATTTTACACTCTGTGCCTCTTTACCACTTCTATTCGTAATCAGCTGTTAACAACAAACCCGTGAGCCGATGATGCGAGCCTCCTGCAGCTGCAGCAGCAGCCGCCCTTCTGCGCCGCGCTGCTTTCCTGCAAGGGCAGTGTTCCCCTGGCAGCAGGCGGGGATGGGCGCTGCAGCAGGCGGGGATCGCGGGGATGGGCGCTGCAGCAGGCAGGGATGGGCGCTGCAGCAGGCAGGGATCGCGGGGATGGGCGCTGCAGCAGGCAGGGATGGGCGCTGCAGCAGGCAGGGATCGCGGGGATGGGCGCTGCAGCAGGCAGGGATCGCGGGGATGGGTGCTGCAGCAGGCGGGGATGGGCGCTGCAGCAGGCGGGGATCGCGGGGATGGGCGCTGCAGCAGGCAGGGATGGGCGCTGCAGCAGGCAGGGTCGCGGGGATGGGTGCTGCAGCAGGCAGGGATCGCGGGGATGGGTGCTGCAGCAGGCAGGGATGGGCGCTGCAGCAGGCAGGGTCGCGGGGATGGGCGCTGCAGCGGCGGAGGCGAGGCGCGGTGATGGATGGCTGCAGCAGCGGCGGGGATGTGTCGGCGGGCCGGCAGCGCTGAGTCACCGCGCACAGCCCCCCGCCCGTCCCCGCAGCGAGCGCTGCAGCGGCTCCTGCCGCCGAGACCAATTACAGCCCGCACGGATAGGAGTTAGGGGATTTAGCGAAAAGGCACATCTTTGCTGAGTACACGAGCAGTGGCTGGGTACGGATGCTCCTGTTCCCTCATGCTTTTGGTGCAGAAGCTGTCTCATCTGCTAAATGTGTTGGTGGTAGAGCCTGTGCTGTGCATTAGGCGTGAGGCTTGGATGCTGCTTAAAAGCTGCTTCAAAGCCACAAATCAGCAGAGAATTGGGTTGCTAGGATTTAATCTTGCCGTGGAATTAAGGAAGCCTTACCCACCAGGTCGCATTTTCCATCTTGGAAGTGGTGAAAAATGGCACACGGCTTTTTGCCCTGTAGTACATCTATTTTACCCCTTGACACAGGGAGCACTGAGCAAATAAAAGTCATACCAGGTGCTACCTGGGTCACTGGGAGAATCTCACCCAGGCTAAATTAAAAAAAAAAAAGATAAATAAATAAAATGGAAATGCCATCATCCCTCCTTTCCCGATCCCCTGCCAAGGCATATCCAGTGCAGAGCCCGTGTTCCTGAGAACAATCTGTTCTCACAGCTCCCAAACACAAGAGGAGTACCCGAGGCTGGGTTGCTGCCAGGACTGATAGGATGCGTGGAATGAATGATCCCCATGGGAAAACAGCCCTCTGTGGGGTTACATGGTAACTGGCTGCCTCCCTCCTCCTCTCCCACACACCTGATTGTTTTGCAGTGTTCACAAAGCATATTTGTTTGAGTGTCTCTGCACTGTTATTCTTACTTACTTTTCATTTTCGCTTACAATCCTTTTCTAACCTATGGCAAGGGAGCCACAACATGGTTGCTGTTACTGCTACAAGCCTGTGCATCTATCTTATAGGGAGAGGGAGGTACCTCAATTTGGGCTTTTTTTTTTTCCATTTTTAAAAATTGACCTCAGAATAAAATTCAACCTATAAAATTTAAGTCTGAAGCCAAGACAATAATAATTAAATGTGGAAAAAGTTTGCTTCTAGAGATTGATTCAAAGTTTCCATAAAGAGAATGTAGGAATTGTTAACATTACCGGATCATTGCATTATACCATAGTATAAAATTAAATAGAGGGGCTTTTTACACTCCTCTCTACTGCAGGTTAGACCTGTATATTGAAGGGGAACTGCTGAATTTCCTGAATGAAGCTGACATGAAATTCTGCTTCTCCTCACTAGAATCCCAGTGAAAGTTTTAGGCACTTAAGTTGTTGTGCATAATTTTCATGCCTCAACCTTGAAAGACACCATCCCTGGCTGCCCAGCTTCTCTCAGTTTCCAAATTATATGAATCCCCTCACTCCGGTGGCTTCAGCTCACTCATTCTTAGCTTATTGATTTTTGAAGCGTGCCTTTCTAAGGTGCTGCACTTGCTGAACAAGAGGGGAAGGGAAAGGCCAAGTTAAAGGTCTGTAGCTATAGAATAAAGAGCTTTGGGTTCTTTGAGGGACCAAACTGGTAATCAGTTTCTAGATAAAGTGTGTGATGAAGCATTCCTCAAGATTTATATATTGCATGTGTGTGATGTTGCTCGCTGACTGAAACATGTCTTAAAGTTGTTTTAGTTCCAGTGTTGAAAATTCATATGAGGAAGCACTGAAAACAGTTTACAGCTCAGTAGCCTCTCTGATTTATATCAGACAGGAAGTAGAAGGTTACTCTTGGGCACCTCTATGTTTTATTCAGTAGGCACTCTCTTGCCTGTTGTTATTCTGAGGCTTGAGTACAGACATAGGAATTATGGGCAGTGCTGGAATATTTTAAATTATTTCTGGTCACTCAGTGACCTTCAGTTCCATGGGCTCAGGTCATGTCCTGCACCATTGTCTTGGCCTCACCTTAGGCTACAAATCTTGTAGCACAATAGTCTTGATCTCCTGTTGACTGAGTGAGAGGAGAAATAAGACTATTTATTTTTCATATATTAATATTCAAGGATATGTTATTTCCTTGGGCTTAATGGCGCAGAATGAAATCATTAATTCTTTGCTTAATTGCAATCCCTAAACTTGATACAGTATTGCAGTGTCACAGTATCACATTATGTGACAGTTGTAACTGAAGCTTGATTGATTGATTTTAAAATGAAGGAAAATATAGAGGGCAGCAAGTTGAGCTTCTCTCTCCTGATCATATTGCTCTTTGTGCAATACTGTCTAATTATTCTAGGGTCCCAATTCAGAGCTCTGGGTTGTCTTCTGGCACAGGTGTGAGGCTGTTTCTCTTGCTACAATGTGCTTTGAAGGTGCCTCAGCTATGCCAGTAGTAATAAGTCCATAGGGATGGTTTGCTCCTTGAGAGGCAGTTACCAGAACATGTGGTGCTTTCTTACATTAAGTCTTTTCTGTGATGGCCAGAGCATTTGTCTCAGGGATGGTCCAGAATCTGAGACAATGATTGTGCTGGTGCCTCTTACCTGAACATCTTTCTCATTTTCAGCTACACAAACAAGTGGAGCACAATTGGCACAAAATGAGAATTTGGATTCTGCATCTACTACAGGACAGTCTTTTTCTTCTACAGTGTCTCCAAAAGGAAACACTTCTGCTTCTGGAACCCCAGGTAAGGCTTGGAAACATGCATTTTCTTTCTCTATACAAGCAGTTAAAAGGATGCAAATAATTTTGAGTGTTTTCTTAATTTGCTGTGCATTGTGATGAAATGAGGACCACATCACCTTATTCATGCAGGGTACACTGTGTCCATGTCACCTAGCCCTGAAGTTGTGTTGAGTGATGGGTGAACTTCCAAACATTCAGTTGAGATACGTGATGTCATTACAGGAGGATATAAATTACAATAATAGTAATCTTCATATATGCTGTGTGAGGTCATTGTGTAGCATTGACTGTCAGAGGAGGTCATCAAGATAAATTCCCTGGCTGCAGGGCAGAGGAGACAAAGAAGAAAACAGCTATAACTTCTGTAGTTGTTAAAAAACATGGAGAGAAATTTAATGCCTATTACCAATTAAATGATGTTGTTTAAAGTACATCATGGTCACATACAAGGTCAAAAATGTATCAATTCTTCCCAACTCAAGTCTGGTCTTACTTTTTTTCTGGGTGTGTTTTGGTCTGTGTATTCACTAAGAAACACTGTGGGGAATGCAGATGCCAGGTCATATGAATGATCATTTTTTATACTTCTAGCTGGCTTAACTTTCCTAGGTTTTGAAGAACCACTTTTTCAGGTTTGCTTAAGGTCTCTTGGGCCTTCAGTTCATTTAGTACTTATTCTTAGCTACATATGTGTAAATCCAACAAGGACATTCTCTTTGTTTGCATATCCCTATTATTAATAGTATTAATATTATTAATAATGTTGAGCATTATTAATAGTAATGCTCAGCATCCCCTAAGGGGTACAAGACTCTTTGTGCAACCTCCGGATTGTGTTTGTGTGGGACATAAGCACATGTGTGTGCTATGATTTTTTCTCATAAAGGATAGGATTGGATATAAAAGTAGAGCAATATGCTCAATGTGCACTGAAATGCTTAGAAGCTTGCAAAGAGATTGCAAGCATTTTAAGAAAGTTAAAGTCAACCCAAGGCAACTGATTCAGAGAGAAGTCTTTGCAATTTTTTCAAAAAGCCCATTCCCCACAATGCATATACTGTGAGCTGTGGTTACTTGACTTCTCTGTTAGGTTTCATGTCTTTTGGCAAACACAGGCATTTTACGGAAACCTCACCATTGCTATACTGCAATAAAACAGTAAGTTACAACATTTTTAATTAAAAGGTTTCTCACTCAGGTAAATTCTCCAGGTTAATATTAAATTGTGCTGCATATCTGACTATGCATCATGTGTATTGAATTACCTATTGTGCTGTGTATACAATTACATTTTACACTTTAAATTTGTCAAGAAAGTTTTACAACCTTCCTGGGGTCTGTTTGCAAAAGCCATCATCTTACTCAGCTTACTCTGCTGTAAAACCAATAAATCTTCCTGAGCTCAGAGACTACCCAAGATGCCAGAACTATAATTGCCTGGCTGAGACAGAAAGAATCCATCCATCCAGGGGCAGTCAGTCTAGGAATCACTGGCATAGCCAGTGCTCCAAGTTCCCATAAAACTGCCATTTCAAAATCACTTCTGCCCACACCAGGATTTCCACGCTATCACCTTTTCTGTCTTCTCACAGCACCAGCCCCTGGCTTGTTTCTTGAAGGCTGTATATGCAAGAAATCCCCTTTCTCACCCTGATGTGTTAGGTAGCTTATCCCAAATGGTTAGACCACCCTTGCTCTCTTTTTCTCTGTATGTGTTAAAAGCTTAAAGAAAAATGTCTTGGTTCCTTCTAAACAGATTTCTTTTTCTCTGTGCTCAGGCCCAGGGAAAGCCATATGCTGTGCCCTAATAAATTTAAGGCAAGTGTGAAGCCAGTTGTTTCATCCTGTGCTGAGACCAGAGGAAATGCCACCTCTCTCACTGCCATTAGATTATTAATTTCTAGGTCTCCAGAATTTTACCTTCAGGGGCTGGGTGCCTTTTGTTCACCAGAGCAGGGGTTGGTGTGTGCCAAGGCTGCAGCCCATGGGGGATAGAATAGCTTGCAAGCTGGAGGTATCTGAGACATGTATTCTGCGAGGGAGCTCAGGGGAAGACAAATTAATGTGAAATGGATCCAAACAAGAACATTTCTATTTGGTATGCCCAACCAAAATAATCCAGCTGGCTAAATATGTTTAGTTTTGAAACCATTTTCCATTTAAAAAAAAAATGCCATTTTGGTGAAAGTTTCCTTTCTTGATGCAGAAAAGAAAGCACATTTTGCAGTGAAATTTCCAATCAGCCATATCAAAAGATCAGGGTGTGGGAGGAGTGCTAGAGAGAGCTGGAGAGCAACTGAGATGAGTGGGGGAGCCTGGGAGAGAACATGTAGGAACTTCAGAGAACAGAATTGCTGTATTAAAGGAGATTGAAAGCACCAGCCACAGAGGAGGTGCTGCGTAGGGCTCACCCAGGCTAGAGGAGGCAATAAGGACTGTTTTAAGCAAAGAGAGCCACCTGCATGCGTGCCATTGACACATGCACTTCTTTAACTTCGGCTGTCATGCAGAATATACCTCCCACTCCTCCTCCACAGAGGATTGCTTGCTAATATTTAATTTTCTCCTTTTGTTTAATTAATGAAAAATTGGAGATTAGAGTCTAAATACATCTGAGAAACTGCAAGTATTAAGGCTTTTTATTCTGTGATCTAAACAACAAAAAAAAATCTATAAAGCAGTACGAGCTTAAGTTCACCCAGCAGGGTGGTAAGATTAAATGATCTATTATAATAAACTGTCAGATGAATCAACCTTCTTCATCTATTGATATCTTTATTGCACTCCTCCAATTATAAATCCTACTCACTTGATTCACAGGAGGCATCTCCCTAAGAAAATTTTTATGAGTAAGACTAGTAGGGTTTGACTCTTTCTGTACACAAACTGCAGGAACTCTTGATACTGATATTAGATAAAAATTACCCACTGTATCTTGAGCTGCTTCACAAAGAGAGAGACACAAAACCAGAAGTTTCTGGGAGATGGAAAGCATAGCAAAGCCTCAGTTGACACTATTACAGATCTATGGTGTGGTCAAGGCAAGAAAGGCTTGTTCAGATTTTTAATTTTGCCTTGATTTATATTGTGGTGCATCCCCTCTGAGTAATCAGCCAAATGTATTCATTTGTTTTGCCAGTGAACACAGTTGGATGTGGCTGCACTCCAAAAAACAGAAGTTGCAAACTGCAGGGTATCCAGGCTGCTTAGGTAGTGGCTGTTGGAGAACAGAGTGGGAGAGTTTAGTTATTGGTCTCTTCCTCCATCTGTCGAGCTTCTCACCAGTGCTGAACTGACTCAGACAGGTAATTTCAAACCAAACCATAGTCATGTGCCAAATTTTTTATCCTTGTCCTCCTTACTGCACAAGGAGGAACCCAGCACAGCCAGTGTTGCACACCTCATCTTTTATGATGAATCTGGAAATCTTCCCAGATTATTTATGCAGAGCATCTTGCTAGCAGCCCCAAAGGAGGCAGCAAGCTCTGTACAGGCAGCTAGAGCAACTACAGTAACTGTTACCAAGTGAAATGCTGCTTTTCCTTCTGTCCTTCTCTTTCTGCAGAACAGCAGCATGTGAGCCCACACCAAAAAGGGCACTGGATGATTATTTAGAGAATGCAAACTGAAAGCACCTGCTGAATCACTTGGATAAGCACAGCTTTGTTTGTGTGGCAGGACTGAGCGATCTCTGAATAGAGGGTGAGCTGGTGCCTTGCTTGTTTACTGGAGACAGGGAGAGAGAGGAAGGCATGAGATTTTTCCCATTTAATTTTTCATGCTCTAGCAAAACCTGGGTGAGATACCTTCCAGAAAGAAGATGGTAGTGTTATTGTGTGTAGGTGTGTGCAGTGGCCAAAAAATAACAGAGGTCTAGAAAGAGAGGGGCAGGTGGATGCTGTCAGGTTTTCCCCTGGGATAATTTCTGCTGTCTGGGTTTATGGAAGAGGCAAGGTCTGGCCAGGACAGCTATATGGCTTTTGGTTGTGCCAGTGGGTACTGAAGCACATGTCCCTCAACTCTTCCTGACTGAAGAAGTTTATGTCACCTGTGCTTCTGTTACCTGCATTCAGGTTCAAAAAACTGTTAACTCTTTGAGATGAACTTGGGTATTGGTCTTGGGCTTAATATGCTTTTTCTATGTACTTATTTGTTTTAATTTGAGTCAAGATGCTTCATCTAGTTTGTAAGAATGAATGTAAGGGAAAATGTTCAATTATGTTATAATGTTGGAGCTCTTGCAAAGAAAAGTTCCACAGACTTGAGTGACAAGGTTCAAAGTGGATTCACAGAGAAGTGACCTATTTGTAAGACTTGACAAAATCCTCTGCCTTTCTTCAAGAATATGCACAACACAGGGCCTTGCAGTTTGCTAGTTTGCCCACATGCTGTGTGATCACATGGTGTTTTTATCATGGCATCCCACACCTTGCAGGCTGAAGGAAAGGAAGTATTCTGGTAATAAGCAATCATATCATATTTGGATGTTTCCTTAATGCCAGGTATGTGTCCTCCTGCATTGTGTACTGTGTGTTGTTCCTTTGACAAGTGATTTATTAACTTCCTAAAGGCTTTTGCTTGGTTTTGTTGGTAATATTGACCAAACATGCTATAAACATAGCGTAATGATTCATCACAGAGATCCTTTTAGAGTACAGTGATATTGGTGTTTGCAGATGGATTGATGAGATGACAAAAAGCTTAGGAAAAGTCTCCTCTGCATTCTAGGAAGCCAGGGTGAGGTAACTGTATACATTCGGGACACTTAGCATTACAAATATTTAATATGTTCAAGAAGAGTTCTTACTGTTGATTTTTAAGTACTTAGCTTTTCAACCTAAACATACTTCTCATGAACATTTGTGATTAAAATGCAGTTTTAATTTTGTCACATGTACGATTAGCAAAAGCAGTTATTTGCACCCCAGTGGCTGAAGTGATCCATGATTTTAATTGTGTCTAGAGAGAAAGAAAAACAAGAGCAGCATTCTGGTTTTCAAAGAGTATGTTCACAACAATAGAACAATGTGTGTTACAGCTCTGTTGGTAGGAGCTGTCTTTATGCACAGCCCAGAAGGTGTAGTGAGGGTCTAAGGGTGGATTTGTGCTCCCTGAGGAAACTGGTTTAGAGGAGCACTGCAACCTGGGCAGTCAGGGGACAGGCTTAATGCCTGCCTGGAGTTACAGCTGCCTTCAGGATGCTGCCTCTGTGATCCCCTACCCTGGCACAGCTGGGACAGAGAGGAGAGGCCACTCTAATTTCCAAGCCTGCTACAGTCTAGACACACAGGAACAGCAACATGCTAAAAACAAACAAACAAAAAAAAAGTTGTGCACCAAAAACTTGTGAAGTAGCTGGGGGAGCTGACAGTAGAGCCAGTAAGCATTGCGCTCAGTGCTCTGTAAGGTCAATTTCTTCCTCATTAGCAATGCTTCTTGTTTCTGCTGCTTGGCAGTCTGCTAGCCAGAAGCACCAAGATAATAAACAAAGATTTCTTTTTAAAGGGTCTTGAAGATGTGTCTCAATTAGTTTCTTTTATTAAAACACTTACTTGTCAGTTAAATGTCAGCTATTCACTCCTAGGCACTTTTTTGATTTTGGAAGGAGAAGTTTTTAAGGAATGTATCAATTAATTCAGGATTTTCTTCTCTTGAGCAGAATAACAACCTAGCATAGACTGTATTCTGCTCCCATCTGTAAGGGATGGCTGGAGACTTTTACAACTCAGATTTCTGGCTTGGGAACAGTGTTAGCATGTCACTTCTGGGGCAGCATTTGTTGTGGGTGTTACCAAGCATGTTCCTAAAGTCTGCCCATTTCCATGATGTGAAGACTCTGGACATCTAAACCAGATTCTAACAAGCCTATTCTTTCTGTTTTATTGCAGGCCTTCACATGATCTCGCCAACAACTTCAACAAGTAAGAGCAATACAAGGCTGGTGTGGGGTGGGAGAAAGACAGCTTGAGGAAAGGGAATGTTCAGGGAGCAAGAAGGATCTAAGGGAATAACGTACCTGAAGTACAGAGCAGAGGAAGAGTGATGTTCAGCTTGTAGCATTGAGTCATTTGCTGTGATTTCAGCTGAGTACCATGTTGGACTGGCAGATACTGGAAAGAAAACAGGGTGGGACCAGGAAAAAGGGAAAAAATCAGGCCTGGTATATTACATGATGCAATGGGAAGCTGTTATAAATAGAGTGTTTACCAAGGAGCTTGTTCTTGTTAGTGGCTCTTGTTCCCCGTCCTGTAGTGAGAAGCAGCAAATCCCAGAGTAAGGCAAGTTTCCTGTGCTAATGAACCTGTATTGTCCTATTTTCCTTTCTCTGGGTTTATCAGGAAACGGTCTCTTCTGTACTGGTCCCTGAAGTTCTTGTTGCTGCTGCCTGCAAAATCTTGGCCATCCTGTTCCATGATGGATGTATTTCTCCAATTCATTTTTATTCTGATCCCAGATTATTCCATAACTGGAAAATATCTTCCAGATCCAGACAAACTAGACAGGAGGGGCTGACTTGTGAGACACTTCAATGAAAGAAGTGGAGAAATGACCTTAAGGTTTTAGTTCCTTACTCTGTTTTATTCAGTAATGTTTCTTTTCAGCTGTCATATTTCTTATTGATGGTCACAAGCAGTTTAAATGCTAACCTATGGATTTTTCTTTCCTTCATTACTCACATCTTGGTCAATTAACAGATAACCAGGAAAAAAAAACAAACAAACAAAAAACAGTGGTTTTCAGTCCTCAGTTTTGCCCCTGAGGAGAGGTACACATCTCCTGCACAAATGTGGGAATACACATTCCTGTTTTTCAGTGCAGTTTGTTTCTGTTGACATTTCCAGTAAGTATCCAGGGTAACTCATTGCCGTGATAGTTGCTTGCTTGCTCTGGCAATTGGTAGTATACCAGATAAAGTAACAAAAAGGCAGTGGTATTTCCTTGGGAAATTTGAAGCAATCACATGGAATTAAGAATGCATAGGAATTCTTTTAGTCACTTGGTGATAGCTCAGTTTCCAGCTTTACATTATCACCCCTCAGCAGACAGGCACCAAGGGAAAGAGAACTTCTGCTTTAAAGAAACAGTGATTTTTCAGAGATAAAGTCTTGGACAATGATTGTTTCCTGCACTATAGCATCAGAAAGTCTCAGCTGTGACTGTATTGTTCAAGCACCACACAAACACTTTGTAAGTGATCATTTTCCCCAGGAGGCTTCTGTCTGTGTCTAGACAAATGAGGGTAGAAGAGTGGGGAAGGGGGAAAGTAAACAACCACCAAAACATTTTTTAATATTGAGTGTGAGTTTAAAATCAGTTTTGCAAGAAGAAGAATGCCTACATGATTGGGACAAACAAATCTTATTTGTTACTGTAACTTCATGGATTACAGTTACAAGTACTGTCTGCATAAAAATTTCTGTAAAAATAAGGACATGTCTTCCAGACAGTAGAACAAAATTGTATTATATACCTCAAAATGGCCATAGGATATTTGTTTTAATGATTTAATTAATTTCATAGCTTCCACCCTACAACTTGAGCCCCATTCTGTTCTTGGGAAGAGAAACCATGCAATCCCACAGGTGTGGATTGTGAGTAGGTACCTGACCAACAACACCTCAGTGGTTGTCTCCATGTTCTCACTATATATAACCTCTGCTAGGACCCTTTTTTAAAGATCATCTTCCCCAGACACCTTTGTTTGAGAGCCACTTCTGATATTTAGCCAGGCAATGGAAATGCTTGACCTTGCCTCACATCTGTCCAGCCAGTTGGCTCCTTCAGAGGCAGTGAGCCCTTGTTTGCTCGAGCTCCATCCAATATGAAATGCAATCCCATGTGCTATATAATGTACCTAGGGAAATGCCAATGTTTGCATTTTCTGTTCTCTCTCTGGAAGTTCAGTGATTGTTTTTTCATAGGTTGTATGCAGCAAGGTCATAAATATTTTGCATTGTTGATACCTGACTCAAATTCAGATTAGCATCTGAAGGTAGAAATGTATTCCTTTAAACCTAGTCCTAAAAAATGTCTAAGAGGCTCACAACATTGCTCTCTCCAAATGGGGCAGAGAGCAGACACATTCCTCTATAACAACAGTCAAGAAAACTTGCTATCTACTAATATTGCACCTCAGACATCTTCATCTACTATAAGCACTTTTTTTTTTTTAATTAGCAGTGAAATATTTTGGTCTTCTATTGGAGACAGGTTTAATTTTTACCCTCTTTCTTGTTTATTTACTTGTTAAAAATTCTCTTGTAATGTAGAATAGTACTCTAACCTCCTAAAGTGAAAAAGTTTGTAGCTCATAACCTGTAAGTGGATAAGCAGAGGATCTTAGGGAAATCTGTACCCATAAAAAGTGTGTGTTTCTTTAGGCCATGCTAGATAAACTTTTCCACCCCTTTTGGCAAGTTATCCAAGTATTATTGAGAAGAAATATAGATGTGAAGCACCAAGTGAAGCTCCAGAACTGGAGACACAGAAGTTGTTTTGTGAGGGCAGTTTTGCAGAGGGAGCTGTCAGGGAAATTCTGGCAATTCATGTCTACCTGAAAGGCATTATTTCTTTTGCAGAGCCAACTTCTGAAAGTCCTAAAAGCAGTTCTGGAAACCAGACTCATACAGGGAGTAATATCAGCTATTCTAGTGAGTATTCTTACCTAATTGTTACACTTTTGAACTTTCAGTTTATCTGTTTTGCTTTTGATGAGTGGTTGGAGTAGTAGACAAATGAAGCTGGAAGTTTTATTTCTAGCCTTACCAGACTTAGACCCTATTAGAAACCAAATTTAAATGCTGGTTATAAAACTCCTCTCAGAGAGAGCTCAATAAGTTGACACCTCTCACTGTAGAGCAGCACAGTTACTCCCAAGGACCGATTCAAAGTGGTGAAATGGAAAAAAAATACAAACCAAAAATAGTCATCCCCTGTGAGAGAAGACACAAGGGAACATATGATATGAAAAAGTTGTTCATATACATGTTGTACATATTATATGAATGTATTGTTGTGAATATATTATATGAATATATTATTCATATTGTCATGGGGAGAAGGTCTAGGAGGCAGCCTTCTGCAAACCCTTTTAGCACTTGATATTTGCATGATGCATGGTACTTAATCTTTCATTTTAATATTGTGCATATTGTGTTGCTGCAGCTTTGCTATTTCCATCCCAGAGTACTGACTAAGCAAAATATGTTTGATGTTTTCCCACTGTAGACTGTCTCCCTCTAGTTCCACAGATGCACTCTGTATGAATATTAAATATTAATTGCGTCAAGAGCCATTGAATGCAGCCTCCCCCTGACACAGGGCTTAGGCCAGCAGGCAAGAGAGTGCCTGCTGAATTTGAATGTGGCCAGTTGCTGCCAGAGAAATTATAAAAAGGGAGAAGCTGGGCTTATATATTTCCCAGGGAAAGCTTCTCTTCATTACATAATTCTTTCCTTTTTTTGCTTCTTGGCTGGGAAACACCTGTCAGGAAATGACAGATGGTGGGAAATAATAAAAGGAAAGAAATGTCTTCATTTTAAAAGGAGATCTTGTATTTTCTATCCCTGGTTTTAAGTGCTGTGGGGAATGTTACTGAATTATGTAATTCCTTGGTGTCTTTCTGGGTGCACAATGTTAAAAGCAAAATAATAACTTCAGTTGCTGAATTTCAGACTGCTCTTTTATTTTTCAAAAAAAGAGGAAAAAATAAATTGCACTTTTAAAAAAATATTTCTTGAACACAACTTACTCACAAAACCTTTGGAGACCATCAGCACTGGGTTGAATGATGAGTGTTTTCATCGAAATTAAGGTGGGCCCAGTGGAGCAGGTGCTGAAACCTTTTTCTTTTGCTGAAAAATGGGTGAAACCAGTTCCACAGGGCAGCATGAGTGTCTGCAGAGGAGTAAGGGTGGGAGAAGGAACAAGCCTGTCTTCCCTCCACAGAGCATCCAAACCTGAGGCTCAGTGGCTGCAGGAAGAATATCAGGAGCAGGATGTTATCATCTCCAGAGAAATGGGTCATTTTTGGTGAAGTGGAGCTGGAGGTGCCTCTCACTTTAGTGTGTGCAAGTACCTATACACAGAGGCAAAGTAAGTCAGAGGCAGCAGCCAAAATTATGTTCCCCCTCTTTTACAGATGTTATCTTGCCAATTGTCATCACCCTGATAGTCATTACCCTCTCTGTCTTCTCACTGGTGGCTTTGTACAAAATGTGCCAGAAGAAAACTCCAGGTATTTGGTTTGCTTTCTCTGCAAGGGGGGCAATCAATGTGCTTTTTATTATTAAAAGATCTCTTTTGGATTACCTTAACCATCACTGTTGTGGTAGTCTGATGGGAAAGCTTTTTGTATTTTGTGTTTTGCCTGAAGTGGGAAACTAACATTTCATTTTCAAAATCAGTAGGAAGACCAGAGTGAGCCAAAATGATTTTTGGAGAATAAATAATGCTGTAAAGCTTTTTGCTCATGCTTTTGCAGCTACAAAGAGCTAACAAACACCTGTGCTAACACAATCAATCAGAGAGAAATAGACAATGAAAAATAAATTTGAAGATAATCAACAAAATCACTTTATTTATTTTATCTTTCTTCTAGATACAGGTAAAGAAATATCAATGTTTTCCTTTAGGATATATCTGATACATACATACATACTCATAGGCACATTATGCACAAGTAACATTTTCCAGTTACAGTAAAAATGTGCATGGAGCAAAATGCCTGAACAAACAGCATTTTCAGAAATAGTAATTTTGACAAAGCAGCTAAAGACAGTATTTGTTTATCTGCTGCCCATTAAATACTTAAGATAATGGGTTATATTTCCATCAAAGTCCATTTGCCAAATGTTTCAGGGTTGCCCAAGTAGGCCACAGGTAAATGTAAATTTCCATTAAGTGAAAACGCAGATCTGATCCTGACTGTGGTTTTTCTGTCCCTGTGAGCTGGCATGAGTTAGGAGACCTGTGCAGAACTGTGAAATCACAGAGCCTTGGAAATACAAAATCACAACAGGGTGTTGAAGCTGTAAACCAAGACAAACAGTGTGTCACAACCAATTTAGCCAATGACATGGAAAAACAGACCCAGATAAACAGAGGAAGGTGTGACCCTTACTTAGGAAATTATGGAATATTCAGTCAAGAGATAAGAAGTGAGATGAAGAACATTTCCTTACCAGCCTCCCCTATGCAGGAATGTCATCAGTCACTCTATTAGCAAACTCATTTGGAAGATAGAAGAGATATCTGTAGTGCTTCCTGTAGGATTTGCCCAGGTTTATCCAGTGCATTTCCCCTGTGCTTGGTGCCATGGAGTTGGTTCCATGTCTCTGATGTAACCCCCTGGCCCCTTCCATCTGCCCACACTTGCACATAAGCATAAAATGTATTCAGCATATGATTCATTTTGGAGACAAACCTGTTCCTCATCGATGGGGATGACAAACTGTTCCCAGACATCATGCCAGGCTGTACCCCCAGGGGGTACAGTCTCAGGAGCACCCTTGTTCCCTCAGTACCCTTACCCTGTATTTTTTAGCTCAGCTGTTGTGTGCTTGAGAACCATTGCATCTCACATCCTCTGTGCCAGCTACCCAGGGATTTGGGAGCTGCAGGGAAAAACTTGCTTCTCTTGTGCTCCTGGACAAGCCAAATGTCATTCTCCCTGGTTTCCAGAAGTGTCCCTACAAGCAACATCAATTCACTCCCATGGGTGACCAGAAAAATAACAATTGCTATTCAAGCTGGTTGATTGTGTTTATGAACTTAACGCAATACTGCAAAATTACAGCTGAGCCTTCTGCCAGCAACTGCAATAGCTCTGTCTAAATGTTTGGGGTTTGAGTTCCAGCAATCAAAATTATATTAATTTTTTTCTTCTTCCAGAGAGACAAGAGAATGGCGCTGAACAGTAGGTTGAATCCTTTTTATTGCTTTGAGATCTATCACAGGGCACTTGTAAATGCAGCAGATTTTGCATAGGATTTTCTTTGATCTTTCTCTGTTTAAATATTGTAATCAGTTGCCATCCCAAAGAGAAATATCCTGTTGAAAGTGCTGCACTTGCAGTTATTGTAGACCTGTATACATGATAAGCAGCTGTTTCAGCATGGATAGAAATGTGGTGACTCAACTGTTTTGCAATCGATCCTTTTGAGATGGATTAAAAGCTTATGCTGTACCACATTGGCCCAGTCTTTTTTTTTTTTTTTTTTTCGCTTTTTGCCCCATTGATCCCTCTCCTTTACCCCTGCATATTTTCCCACCCCCTTCTTTTGCTCATGTTTTCTCTCTTTTTAATGTGTTTCCTTTTTATTCTGGATCATTTATATATATTTCACCTGTTCCCCATTATATCATGTTCTTCTGTCCCATCTTGTTTCCACTAGACTATTTGCATAGGCTCAGTTGAAATAGTGGCTTAAGGAGTGTGAGGAGAGGGAAACTGAGAAAGATCCATTAGAAGACACAAATTAAAGGCCATGGAGCCTGGGAGTGGCTGCTTGCATGACCAAAAGCAACATTTAAGCTGCTGGTTTACTTGGTAGCCCTGACTCCCTGGACCTCTGAAGTGGTCCTTCTTTGTAACTATACATGGCTAAAAGGTTTTCATTGACAGAAAAAATTATAACCCCTTTTCCTCCAGATGTACCTCTTCTGGGAAGTCCTAGACTAAACCTGGAGTAATGGAACCTAATTTATCACATATTTTAAGAGGAAGGTATTTTCAGGGATGTTGTCATTTTCCCCCACATGACCCCATGCAAAGCCCAGTTTAATCCTGCCAGTTTAGACTGGAGTAGATGCTGCCTCCTCAGGACCAAAATCTTAGAGTTTTGTTTGGACATGACAAACGTGTGCTGACTGCTTAAATGTTTTCTGACTTCAACAGGGCCCAGTCAGATAAAGACGGAGTCAAACTTCTTTCTGTGAAGACAACTTCTTCTGAGACTGGTGAGGGTTTCATCTGTGTGTATATCTGTTTCCCTGTCTGAGCTCAGTGAAAAACCATTTTTGGGATGTCATTCCCAATAGCAAACCCATCTTTCCTGTCATGTCAAAGTCACTGCAAACAATTCTTCTACAGAGTGAATCCCCAGACTGTGATTCTGTAGAGCTGCTGTTCAGCTGTACTGTGTGTGCTGTCAGTATTTGGGAGTATGACTGGTACGAGAAGTATGACTGGTTTAGGAAAATATTTTATTTAAATCGCTGATGGTAAGTGATCCAGCTAGGGATACTCAGGAATAACAGTGATCCTGGTATTTATCAGCTAGATCTGGCTGTACAAGGAAGTTTGAAGACTGATAATATCATAAGCACAGCATGTTCTGACTTGGAAGGGACCCTCAGGTGAACTTAAGTGAATGGCCTATGTGAAGATCAAACTCACAACCTTAGTGTTATTATTACTGTGCTCCAAACAACTGAGCTAATATCCCAAGGACCAAAAGGTTTGGGAGCCAGTGCTGTATGTAATCAGGGTTCTGTTGGAGCTGGTGTCAGCAGTGTTCAGTCAGCCCCATACTCAGTCACCCTTTGCATTCAAAATCCTACTCTCATTGCAAATCCTTCTGTCCTGTGCTTCAGGTTCTTACAAAATCTGTGGTAATAAAGCCTAAAGGAGCAAAGGTTACTGATAACATACACAAAAGAAAGAAAAATCTCAAAGCAAAAAGATTGATGCTGTTATAGATTCTGAAAAAAAATGGAGTGGCACAAAATAAGACTGAGGCAGAACAGAGTTCTGGCTAAATAACCAAAACCCCTGAATCTCTCATGGTAGAGCTAGTCGTGGTAAAACTTCACACCTTCATCCAATCCTTTCTCAGTCATGTAGGTCCCACCTCACCTGCAAAAATCCTTCTAGAAGAACAGTCTCTTACTTTCTACTTTTTAGGTATAATACTCTTCTTTTTGTAATGTTTTGAAGCTTTTCGGCCATCTGGTTCTCCTACTGACATTTCTTAGGATGACCAATAGCTGCTCTCTCCTTTTCTTCCAAATCCTTGGGAAGTCCTCTGAAATACAGCACTCCATCTGAACCATCCTCTGCTGGCTGGAGAGGCACAGTTCAGTCACTCCAGCCTTCTCTGCGACTCCCAGAAGCACTTGTGCAATCCAAAACACCCACAGGGCATCTCTGTCAGCCCTTGCAGCAAACCAGAGTTGTGCAAGGTCCCCATCCTCTTGACACAGAGCTAGGGGCTACAGGGGGACAGGACGCATCAGTTCCGTCCCACTGCTGCTGGGTAAAGGCAAACTACACTTAGGCACTTTAGAGGCCGCACTTCACAGCTTCATTATTTGGGAATTTTTTTTTTTTTTGAGAATATCTTTGGGAATGGACTTTTAGCTTTATTTGGAGTATGGAATTGTGTGTATGTTTTCTTAAAATCATACTTTTTTTGTTTATTTGTTTTGAAAGCTGAATTAAGTTAGAAACTAATTAATGGGCTTTTTTTATTGATTCTGCCTTCATGCTGTTTCAAAAACAAAGTGACTTCATTGACAGTAGCAGAATTGTTTGTGGTTTAAAGCAGGGTAAATGGGAAAAGACACAGGCTCAGTTTTTGGGATTTTTTTCCCCCTTTTCCACAATGTGAGCTCTGTCACCTGTTAATCAGCTACTGTTCACCAAATATTGGAGCATCTTCCATCCAGAGGATGCTTGATATTCTTTTTTACTGAACTATGATGTATACATGCTATAATTAGAAGGTTTAAGTCATAACCACTTAGAAGATTCTTGCCCTCTTCTCATTAATACAATTCATATTTAAACTAGCTGCCATTTTCTCTTGAATTCTTACATCATTATGTGTTTAAAGTTAAACCTGCTTTCACAGGAATTGAAGTCCTGCTTTTGCCTAGGTTTTTAGAGTCACTTCTTAAATTAACAGCACTCTGGCAGAAGGGTCTGTTTCTTCCAGAAATATTTGTCTCTCATACAGGAATTTAAAATATGTTAGCATGTCTCCCCATTTGACTCAGGTTTACTTGCTTTATTAAAAGCTCAGGCATAAATGCAGATGCTTTTCATGGTACACAAGAACTGCCTGACTCATGGGCCTTCTCACAGCTACTGACAACAACTGCCCTGCATAAAACTTCTTTACAGGTGTTATTCTTTTTCTTTCATCCAGCTGTTTAGAAAGTGTATGTTGTGGCTGTCTCTGTACATACCGACAAAACTACAAAAAGTAGTGAATAGAAAGGCTGAAATCAGAAAGATCTAAAGAACAGCCTTAATTTCACAGGCAGGGCTACATCATTCTCTCACTGTCAATAGGCAGCTCGTCCCTAAGGTCAAGCATATCTACAATTAATTTCTGCTTTGATATGTATTCAAATTAAGCTTTATTACAAGTATACATTCTAATTTTTTTTTCTTAATTTTTGCTTTTCATTCCAAACAGAAGACTTTGAGATTGTAAAATTGTGTAAGATATATGCAGGACAACTAAGGACCTACAAAATGTTCAAGCAAGCAACCTAGAAAGACCCTGTGTCATTGTTGTGCATAGATCTTGATCAAAGGTTATGATGAGTTTAATCTTGCCTTATTTATCTGTCTAAAAACCATGCTAGCTGCACATAGTTGAAAGAGATGTTTGTGTCCAGAGGGCTGTTTATCCCATCTGCCTTGGACATCTATCTTGAGCTGGAATGGGCTGACCTGTGGCAGTCCATTGACTCCTGAAGGATCCTATTTTAGGACTTCTGAAATCGGGTTGTGAATATGAAATGAAAGAAAAGACTCCTTTTTCAGAGGCACAGCTGAATTAAATTTAATCAAGAATATTATTTCAAATACCTACAATTAATGTGAAAGACTGCAGGAAAAGAATAGTTTTCAATTAAGCCTGGACTAAAGTAATGTTTTTAATGGAGTAGTATCATCAGGAGAACTAGGTAAAATAGAGCTTTAATATTGTCTGCATTTTTATAACTCTTCTTAGAAAAATGGAATTGCTAATGGCCTTGAGCTCTAAGGCACAACTGGTGTAGAATGGATGTAAAGTATAAAACCAGAGAAAACTAAACTAGACTCAGAAGATTTTTCATGCATGTTTATCAGTGAACTGCAACACCTGATGCAAGATAAATGCCTGTTCTTGCATCTTACTTGAAAACTCACCTAGGATAAAAATAGTCTCAAAAGTTTTAGACTAATGTACAAATGCAGGACTTTATGGCAGCCATTTCATGTTGATGGTACAGGCAAATTTAGGTGGCTCTCCCTGGGGAGAATAAATGGTCTTTTACAATACAGTTTTCAAGAAAATCTACCTGCAAAAATATTTCTCTGTGATTCAACATGGCCCACAGAACTGCACACTTAGCTTGTCGGTGATAGTTATATTTCCTGAGAATATAAGCTGAAGGGTTTTAACTGGTTACTAAGAGATCAATACCATCACCCATGAGGTTAAAGTATTGCCTGTCTTGAAAACAGACCTAACTTCTTCTGCAAGGGTTCTTGTTTATTACGCTGAAAAACAGCAAAGTTATTGATCACTTTTTTAGGACTCATGAAGAATGTTGAGGGATGAAAATTTTTCAGTTACAAGAAGGTTGGTGAATAGAAACTTGGGTAAGACTACTACATGTGATAGATGTGTGATAGAAGAATTTATACCTGACTTCAGAATTTTCTTGTATGGTCCTAGCCTGGAATAACTGTTCTGGAGCAGGTAAAATGTGTCAAAGACCTTTTTAGTAGAAACCCACCATTTCAATATTCAGTGTAAAGTCTCATAGGGATGTGCAGGTGACATAATATCTCAGACATGTTAGGTATAATCCTGGCACCTAAGTATAAACTGATCCAATAAAGCATGACTTATAACCAGACTGAGCTGTTTTGAGGTGAAAGGGTAGGATATGACTTACTTGCCTGTTCTCCACTAATTTGCTGAAAGGCTGTTAAATGTGTCAGATCTGAGGTAGCTCAGATTTTGGTGAGGCCCCTGAAATGGAAGGTGGCTGGCGGAGGATTTGTGGCACAGGTCTGCATTAGGGCTGCCCGAGATACCCACTGTGACCAAAAAAAAAAAAAAGAAAATTTAAGCGTTATTAAACAGAAATGGGAAAATGTATCAGGCAAAGATGGATATTTGAGAGACACCTAACCTGTTCCAGTTGAAACCCCTTTAACTGATGGCAATCACACTGGAGAAAGAGATCACTTAATACCTAGAGGTGCTCTCTGATGGTAGTGCAGTGCAAAGATAGCTTGAGCCAAGGAAGCAGGAAAACTTCTGTTCTCCACATCTCTTCCAAAAGCTGCTGCTGTTCAACAGTAATGGTGGCCTTAGAGCTGCTACCTGCTGCTTCAGCTGAGTGTACCTCAAGACAACCCACTGCAGTGCTAGGGCTTGGACATGGAAAATCCTGTGGTGCTCTGAAACAGTGTGGTCGGATGGCGATGTCTCCATCACTGCTTTCCATAACCCTCCAAGTGCTGAGACTAATTGTTCTGCCTCACTCATCAAACCATAAATGTGGTTTTGATACAATGGGACAAATCAGGAGCTGGTGCAGACCTTGTTCCCTGTTATGCTGAGTACTGCTGAGCATGGGCCATGGAATTTAAAAAGGTAAGAAATATTTGGGGTTTACCTCATTAGGGACCCAACCCAGGGAAATTTACCCTTGTGAGGGGGCATGACTCCACAGCAGGCCATGAGGTATCTTAACATGGACTGGGACTTTGACCTCTTTCTCATTATGTCTGGGATCTGTATGGATCTAGGAGTAGGTGAAGAATCTGAGTCACTAGATGAGTCACTGTCAATGGGAATTCCCTTCCCTCTTCCACTCCTTGCAGGATAAGCAGTGTAGGTCAATGAAGAGCAGTCTGCTGGCATGCTGTGTGCTTAGGAGTGGTAAGAGCAAGTGCTCCTGCTAATGTAGGATATGATATTGATTATTTCTGTTTCCTAGTCTGAGATGTAGTTTCAGGGTCTTCTGTTTTTCCCCTGCACGCAGAACACCTAGAAGCTGCTTTATAAAAAAGAGTTCCCTTGCAACATTGGAAGATACCAAGTACCTCCTTCCCTCTCCTTTTCTTTCTCATTTGCTGATACTCTATTTTTTTTAGCCTTGTGTTTTATAACAGCCTGAAGTTCTGTTTTTTTTCTTCACAGGAACTGTAGAATAAACTTTCTTAGCTTGTGGTTGGACTCTGTGTTTACTCACGCCACAAAGTTCTGACTGCACACACTTCCAGCTGAAACTTTTAGACAAAACTCTTGTCAAAAACATAGTCAAATTGCAGTCAAAATAGTATATGTTTCTTTCTGTATTTCTAATTCGATTTGTGAGCTGTGCCTATTTTCAAGGGGTTTTAGAGAGTCTCTTAAATTCAGCCTGCTGAGGCTGAATGTGATGTTTTATTTTCCCTTGTGATGTATTTTCTGACTTTCCAGCCTGCAGTTTTCCTCATGAGGGAGCCACCTCCTGCCCTTTGCTCCCTGTTGATCAGGAATTATCTTCCTGTCCTTCACCTGAACGTTTCCACACACCCTCTGTCTGCCATGGTGGATTGTTCAGATCCTTCTGTCATGCTGGCAGTGGTGAGGAGCAGTTTGCAGGGAAATGTGAAGTGTGTGCCAGGCAAGCTGCAGCATGTTGCAGGTGCTGGACTCACTGGCCGACACCAAACCCAGCCATTGGTTCTTCAGCATCTTTCTTTTAGTTCACATAGAGATTTTGATTCCTCTATCTGCAGAGGTAGTTCTATACTTTTATAAAAGATAGGCTTCTGCAATCAGATTTTATTAAAAGCTTACTTTAATTTTTTGCTCCAAATCTGATTGCCACTTACAAGCAATTTCTCAGCAGCAGATATTACAGTGAAATAACAGGACAACTAATTTCTTCTTACAGACAATGTAATCTGAGATGCAGTACAACCTATTTTTTTAAAAAAAGCTGTTTTTACATCCTTCTTCTTCCAGCTTTCCTGATAATGTCAGAGGGCTTTACCCAGGTCAAAGACTTTGTGTATTCATAGTACTCAGTCTGTACTCTCTTTTATGTCATGACGTTCTGCAGTGTATGTGTATTCTGAATAATATATTCAGACTCTGAATCAAATGTGGAGGGGCAGGAGGGGAGGGAAAACTGCAGTGAGAGTATTACAATATCCTTCCACAGCAGTGAGACAAAGTAATGTTTGTTTCAGAGCTTCAAAACTGATCTTATTGCAATCTGTAATTTCAGCTGATTGTACCCATTACTTATTCACACACATTGGCATCAGAATGCAACATTAATGCTTAGAAATGAGTATGTTTGTGAGTGAAAAATAAAAACAAATACTGCACAAGTGAAATTTTAATTAGGAAGAAAACACTGCATTTTCACTGCAGCACTCTTCTGGTTACCTTTCAGCTTAGAAGAGCCCTCAGTAGCTGGGTACTAAGTGTACTTTCCATGCACTTAAAACCAATATGTTGAAGGATGAGGATTTATGAGTACAATTTTTTTTTCTTGTACATCTTCCTTGTCTTTATCCTTTTGAACCACGACCACATTTTAGAGGAGGAAGTGTGCAGGGCATATTGGATCAGACCCAGTACCTACACTGCCAGTTTCTTTGGGTGGATCAGTGACCGAGGCTCTGGCAAAATTGTTCAAAGGGTGCCACGTGGAGGCTGTGAATGCAAGACTGGTGCTGAATTGTGCAAGTTGTTAGTGCACTGTCCCCTTTAGTACTGAGGCTAAGGAACCATCAGCTGAGCCAGCTGCTCCTGTTGGAGCCCTGGATCTCTGTAGCCGCAAATCCAGTCAGAGAAGATATGTTAGAAGGTGGATCACAAGAGGTAAAAGGAAGTGTGACAAACAGGAAAGGAGTCCATGAATATTTCCTACACCATAGTCTTCCAGCAGCGTGTGGCTAGGAGACATCCTTAATCAGGCTAGCTATCCTTGGTGTTTCATAATTTTCAGTGGCTTTTAATTCCACAAATTTGTCTTGTTTACTGTAGTATGTGCAGCTTCCTGCAGCAATAAATCTGACAGTTTAACTACAGATATGTCTGTTATATGACAGTAACAGAGACTTAATGATGCTTATGTCTTGGTTTTTGCAATCCAATTTCAGACAAAAATCAACAAAGAGACGCAACACTGGAAGATTGCAGAGAATATAGAATGTAAAGGCAGGCTTGGCATGTCAACTTAAGTTTCCATGTCAGTATCTCATTTATTCACATTTCCTTTTCACGAAAGGGAATGAAATCTTGCTATTTCAATGAGGATCAATTGGGCAAGCTTCAGGCCATATTCCTTCACTTCAGGTCTTCCCATTGGCTTTTCTTGTTTTCATGTCTGATAAGATTTTTTCTTCTTCTTCTTTTGAAATTTCAATTCTTCTGTTTCTCTTCTGTCTCTGTGTTTCCCTTTCTTCCCTGATTTTAGGGATTTCAGAGGGAATCATTTGGGCAACTTTTGGTCCTTTTCCCTGCACCACATTTCATCTCAGTGTAATTGCTTGTAGTCACTCCATTCCAAATTATCTGGAATTTTCAATTTAATTTTTGATTGACCATATCTCCTTTCTGGAGTGTTTGTTCAACTCTGTCCTCCAATTTCAAGATTTCATTTGTGTTTCCTGAAAGAACAAAATTCCTTTCAGAACTGGCAATGAAATCTTGTGATTTCAATTGGGCAAACTTTGGGCCATATTTCTGTGCTTCAGGTCACCCCACTGGCTTTCCTTGTTTTCATGTCGTATCAGGGTTGCTTGTTTTTTTTTTTTTCCTTTTGAAATTTCAATTCTTCTATTTCTCTTCAATTTCATTATTGATTGACCATATCTTCTTTCTGGAGTGTTGTTCAACTCTGTCTTCCAATTTCAAGATTTCATTCCCTTTTGGAAATATATTGCCATTGCAGCCATCAGATTGGATCAACAACTACCTTATGCAAAATACTGAATACCTATATCATGAAAAGCTGATGGTTCAAGTTTCTCCTGATATCTCCCATCTCCTGGTGCATAACACTAGAGTTTGTGTGTCATCCTTCTTTAAATGCACAATTCAGAATAAATAAATAAATAAATTTTTTATTGATGATGTTGTACAGCAATTTTGCTCTTGTTGGTTTATTTTGTGGAACTATAGCCTTTCTCTTTCAATGATAGCCTCAGGTTGTGCCAAGGGAGTTTAGATTGGATATTGGGGAATATTTCTTCACAAAAAGGGTTGTTAAGCATTGGAACAGCATGTCTGGGACAGTGGTAAAATCATCATTGCTGGAAGAGTTTGAAAAATGTGTGGATATGGCACTTGAGGACATGCTTTAATGGTGAACATGAAGATGTTGCTGGGTTGACAGTTGGACTTGATGATCTTAAAGGTCTTTTCCAAACTCAACAAATCTATGATCCTGTGACAGCCTTCAAGGCCTTGTAATGTATCTGGACTGGTTGAGCACCTCCACTGCACTGTATTTTCTCAATTAACAAAAAAAAAATCAGTGTGAAATGATTTCTTCAATCTATTAAAATGTCATCTGTTCTAACAAACAACTAAACACAAGTATTTGTTTTTGACTTCCCTTATGGGAAGCAAGGTTTAGTCCATTTGTTTTGGTGGGTGATAGTTTGGGGACAAGTTTGAGTTTGAGTCTTGGAATCTACTTATGTCAGTTAAGGCTGTTTTGAGATCAATACAAAAGTCTTCTTACTTGCAGCTAACCTGAATGTTCTTCTTGGTTTGCCCTTTGAGTTGCAACAGGTGTTTAGCAGAATATCAGACTGCTGAGTGTTGCACTCCAAAGTTGCTCTGGACACCTCTCTGTGCAGTCACCAGGTGTACTGCAGCCCTGTATCTAAACCCATCCACTACCCTTTTATCTCTTGAACAGAGAGCATCTGTGACCACTCCTTTCCAGTGTATAATCATTCTCTTATCACCACTGAATTGTTGGCTGGCACTAACAATTGCAGACCTTACAATGCAAATATGTTCAGGCACTTTAGCAGCCATGCAGTAGCCATAACTTGCTTTTGTTTCCCAAGGCTTGCAGGCTCCTGCCCTCTTGGAAGTGCAGCAGCAAAGCAATGTAGGACATCCCTGCCTGCATCCATCCCTCACCAGACACTGCTACTGTAGGGGGACATTGCCCCAGGCAATAGCTGGGGGCAGTTCACTGTTCCAGGGATAAGGGGTATAGCACCAGGACATCTGGACAGGGCATGTGAGTGTCTGTGTGCTGTGGTCTCAGGGTCTGCAGAGAGGCAGAGTCACCCTCTGCCCGGCCACCACTGTTGGCAGGTACCTCTCAAGCACTCTGCCTTCTGCTGCTCCCCCACTCCATCCTCTGATCCACGGCCTGTTGGCACACATGGAATGTTATCCAGGGAGCTGCGTTACTCTGGAGCCTGCCCTTAGACATGTTATTTTCCTGGGGTGCTTCCATGTAAACCTGTCTGCAGAACAGCCAGCTGAGAGTGGAATTGATAACAAAGTACTGATATATATTACTACTATTGGATACTATCTTTTGCATGGTAATATATTTCACAATTAATTTCTCCAACACCTTCTTTTTTAAACAGTTTTGCCAGTTTCTCTCTTCTATTCCTTATTTGATCTTCCATTTCTTTATATTAAAGAAGGAAAGTTTCTGTTTATTAAAGAAAGAAAGAAACATGCAGAAGGAAAAATAAAAATAAAAAAAAATAAATGAGAGTTCTTGAAAGTCTTATTCCTTTGCTAGTATAAAACTGTGCAATATTTGAACTGGTTCACTTTATTTTAGCTTTTCAATGCAAGATTTTTATCAAGCAAAAACGTTTCACCTACCAAAAATATGTCTTGTTAAGCTGTTCCAGGGTTTTTCCTAGCAGAAACTTGTGCTTTCTTTTGCCCTACCTGAAATTTGCAATCATAAGAGCTTCTGAAACTCCATTTTAGCAACACTTCAAAATTACTTAAAAATATTTTTTTTCCAAAATTGAACACTTGGGAAGTGAACACCATTCCACCACACTATTATTGAACAGTTTTCAGCAGATACCAAGTCTTCTACTCATCTCCAAAAAGCTGCACTAAATTAAAGAACCTTTATTTGCTGTGAAGCAAAGCTGTATGAAAATTATTGATAAGTCTTTTCCATTCTCTTCAGGAGTGCAACTATTTAATTTGGCTGCTAATTATTTAAATGGCTAATCAGTGAATTTTTTCATAATCCTAATTTGTTTTACAATTTGGAACCCTAGGCCATTGATCATTTGTAGGTTTTGAATACATATTCACTTCTCCTGGAATGTAATACATCATTTCCTTGCCTCTCATGTGGTATGAGGAATTAAATTGTCTCCTGCAGGTGTGCAAGGAGGCAGAAGGAGATATTTGGGTTTTCCTACCCTCATACCTATTTCTATGTGGCTCTGGCTTCTCCAGGGAAGGAATATTGAGAGCTGTGTCAGGTTCTTAAATGTTCATCCTTCTGCTTTGTAGGAACTGAGCTGATGTCAGTGTTACTGGCAAAAATTAATTTCATAGTTCTATCTTATTTTTATAATTCAATGTTCTAATCATAGCTATAAATGAATTAAAACTTTACTCCTCTTCAATCCCCTTGAGAACTGTCTTGGAAAATACTTTGTGGTAGCAACCCAGCATTAATAAGCAAATCACAGGGGAAATAATATATTAAATAGGAAGAGTGGTAAAAATTTATGTTGTGGACAGTTTCTGCTGTGAAGTTAAATCTTCCAAGGAGACTGGCTAGTTTGTACAGTGGTCAGAGATGTGTTCCTGCTAGACTCATTTCCATGTTTATCTGCCTTTCCATGTTTATCTGATGCAAATGTATTTTCTGTTTCTTAGGAGAGCACTCATCTCACGGGAAGAATAAAACTCGGCAACTCTTCACATCTCAGCAATAAATATGTGAGTTTATAGCCTTTGTTTTCCATCCTGTAACATTAGTGTTTGTTAATCCCTTTAACGATTTTTAGTCTCAGTACTGTGCCATGTAACTTTAAAAAAAGGGTTAAAAATGCAAGCCAAAAAGAGAAATTACTTTAGTTGGCAGCAGCCTCAAGGAAAAATGGCTTAAACAAAGCTCAGCAGGAGCACCCCATGGTGACCAGATTCACAGGCAAACTGAGGGGCTGAAGAAGCTGCCAGGTCAGAGAGACAGATCTTTATAGGGAAGAGCATGTGACTTTAACTGTTCAGCATTTCCTGGATGTAAACCCCTGAGTGAATTTTCTTTCTGTTTATGTGATAAATAATATATTTTTAAGGTCAGATACCTACTTTTAAAAAATAAATTTGTACCCAGAAGTTTTTTACTCCTTTCTTTTTTCCATGAAAAATCGGAATCTTTTTCACTTCATGCAAAAGCCAGGAGTTTTATTGAGGTGGTTTATTATGGCTTGAAGTCCTAGGTGGTTGAATTATAGCAAGTGCTGAATGGTATTTTTATGTATGAGAGGGCAGAGACCATCACAGCACTCTGAAACACAGTTTTTGATGTGGGTGCTGAATTTTCCTTCATATATGAAGCTTTCTCAGGCATCAGAATATCCACTTCCCATGAAGCTGCTTTTCTCATTTATGGAGAACTGTGGAGAGCTGTGGTCCTTTGCTGAGGGTGGGAGAAGGAAGCAGCTGTGGAAGGGCCCTGTGTGACCAGGGTAGAGCAGGAGGCAGGGGACAATGATGTCCTGAGGAATTGGGTGCCACAGCACACGTGGGGTGGACCCAACAGAGGCTCTGGTGAAGCCCAGACTCCCCCCAGCACTGTAGAATGAAGCCCCTCTAGAATGGGTCCCATCAGTCTCCACTGAGAAATACATGGTTGACCAGAAATGTGAAGAACATATTTGATGGTTTTGACATTTTCTCATTTCCCCTAGGTAGAAACTGAGCTTTCCTGATGCCAATAGTAAGGACAAAATTACCTCCTTTGTTCCTTGAATTAGAACAGCAGAATACTGTTTTGCCTACAATTCTGAAAACCCAGAGGTGGTTCAACTTGTGTGGATCCAGGACAAGGGCTTGGACAATAAATTTAATCCTTATTGTCTATTACAAACTGGATTTATTCTGTGTCTTCCATTTTAGTTTTCTCTTATGTTCCTGAACAACCTTACCTGGAATAATACTCCTGAGATGCTCTTGTCTTTTCAGATGTGAAGGAGCCTGTTTTGCCATAATATGCAGGAACATCTCACCAAAGTTGCATTTCAATGGGAAATGTGGAGAAGCTGAAGCTTTTTACCATCAGGACACTTCTGTTAATGGCTAGGTTTTGTCTTCTAAATCTCAAGCATCTCCTTTCCCTTCTGGGATGACATGTAATTTTTTTGATGGTTTAATAACTGGTATACCATGTATATTTATTATTTTCACATATAGTAAAAGCAGGGAAACAAGGTTGAGGAGAATGTAAAAACAAGATGAGTGAAGAGGATATAGAAATTTAGTGATGTTTGCATAGTAGCTACTAAAAATATTTTCTGCACACACAGGAAGGAATATGTCAGCATATTTTGTTGAACTTATGGTGGCTAGGGATATTTTAGTTGTATGTAGCAGAATACAAACAGGACCTGACCCTTGGAACAGGACTGGGCAAACAGCCACTATGAAAATTAATTCAGTGATTTGCATGAGACTCCTCACTGTAGCACATGCTTTGCTTGTCATAAATGTTTACAGGGTGGGATGCCAGGCTGAGATGCTGAAGTGTATGCTTCTTTTCTGTGAAGGGAGGAATATACCTTGCACTGAGGCTCTTTGAAATTCTGTAAATTACTGAATATAATCTTTGCAACGTAGCAGGCAATAGTTGGTTTTCACCTGTTCCTTGGCTAATTGCATTATGCGAGCTGCAGATATGGCTCCCATATAGCCTGGGGCACACAGTGGGAAATCAGCAAGGTAAGCAATTTCCCAGATGAACCTTCCTTGTGTTCTGAGTAATGTATGGAATTCCTGCGGGTTATTGAATAACTCTGGAAGTTCAAAGAGCGTTTCAAGTGCTAATTACAGACACTCTTAATTTGTACAGAGCTGACAGTTCCAGAATATCAAGTAGTGCTTCTGCCTGCATGTACCCTACCTTTCTAGAACTATAAATGTTTGAAAGTTATATTACTGTGAGCATCTGCTCAGTCTCAATCCACTGACTGTAGCATTCCAAGGATTATGGTTTTTTTAATTGGGAAATGGAAAGAAGACAACTTTTGGGACAATCATCTAAGTTTTGATACCTATTGATACAATGCTTTTGAGGAACTTTTCTCTCCAATTTCCTTCTCTGAAATACTAAAACCTGCCTATCATTATGGTGAGAGATTGGGCAGATTTATTACTTCATGTCTATAGACAAATCTGAAAAGTGTTTATTTCCCTGTGCTTGGCCACTGCTCTTACTTCTGCTTTGGTGGGTCTGATAATCTTCTTTCTTAGTGGCACCATGAGAGACTTTTGGTGAAGCTCAATAAAAGATGGGAAACTAGCAAGTGTCCATGCTGCAACTGAACTTACGTGGTTCATTCAGGTATTCCTGGATCACTTGTTTTCCTCAGGAGCAGAGAAGTCTTGGATGCCTGCTTTGGAAAGGTTGGGCCATCTAAAATATGCAAGTTGGTATCTGCAACTATTCTGGTTCCTGGCTGAAGTGGTTTCCTTCCAAAAAAAAACTAGTCATGGTGGATTTTCACGTTGATTAAAAACCCAAAGTATTTTGTAGTGTATTGTATCATAGTGAAAGGACAGTAAAGAAAAGAAGAGAAATATTGTGAAATATCTGTTTGTGGTTTTGTGCAAAATCTGTTCAGAAACTACCATGTTGTGTCAAGAAAAAATTTTACTGCCTATTAAAATTTATTATCTTTATTAAGTAGCTATCCTTTTCTGTTTTCAGAAATACAATCCATTGCACATGTCTAGCACAACTATTGTCCATTACTCCTCATTCCTGTTTCACAGAATAAGGTGGACCCTTTATGGCAAGTCTGGAGAGCAGACATTAGGTATTCTGGGCATGGTGGTGGCAGAGGCTCTGTGAAACCTTGAAGAAGGCATGCTGGAGGTGGCAAGTGGAAACTCCTCCTCATTGCAATCTGTGATGGGGAGAGGACAGACCTCTCTGCAAATCCTGGAAAAGTGAAAAAAAAACAAAACAGGGAAGGTGTTTGGGCTCTTAATGATAAGGGGCATGGCAGACAACAAAACGCTCATCGGAAGGCTGGCAAATATCTCACAAAGAGACTGGCTTGTGCTGAGTGTGTAAGAAGTAAAAGAGGTGGGTTCAGTGGACAGCAGAAATAACATCCTCCTAACCCCTGAAATGACAAAACTTGTGGTAAAGGGAGACAATATAAACATCTGTTCTTGTTAAGAATCACAAGGGAATTTATGTTTGTATGAAGGAGAGAAGACAGATTTGCTTGAAGGATATATGTAAAGCACAGAAAGGATTTGGAAGAATATTTGGGGTGCTTTTCTTCTGCAACGTTGGAGGTGCTGGAATTGCCTCTAATGGGAGGTGATGAACTGTCTGCAAAGAGAATTTAGTATTTAAAGAAGTTATATGCAATGGCTTAGGTAGATGAAAAAGAAATGAAAAATCCATTCAGGTTGTCTGGATCAACAGATCCACTGTAATATGTGTCTAAAAGAGCCACTAGAGTTTTTCTAATCACTAGTATGTCAAAAAAAAAAAAAAAAAACAAAACAAAAAAAAACACCACAGAAGTTAAAATTGATCCTTCACTGTGAGGTTTGTCTATATGAGAATATTAGAAAAATGGATCTACATTTGTAAAAGTCTTTTCACCAAAGTTTGACTAAATCTTCTGTGCATAGTCCCATCTAAATTTAATGTTCTTTAGCTTCTGTGTCCTAATTTGCTAAAGAAATGAATGACATCCACTTCACTGTGGAATGAACATGCCCACAGAAATGTAATTAAACTGGATCTGCTTACAAATTAGTTCAGCTCATGAGTTACTTGTTAAACAAGTTTGTATGTCAAGTATATGATTTTGATCTACATGTTACAATCCAAGACTACAGATAATCACTGCCAGCAAAGTGTGCAGGGCTCAGGTTTGCCAGGAGAAAGTGTTTTCAGCACTGCTCATCTCAGGCTTAACTTGAGAAGGCAAGTCACTCTCTTCAAGCACAGAAAATTTCCCTGAGTTCTTCCTAGAGTCTAACCCTGCTCAGTACAAAATTTTCAATATTTTGGGAGCGACTATTTGCAGTATGCTGGGATTTTGGACACAGTCCCAAACAAGACAAGTGGGCACAGAAAAAAAAGAGCCAATGAAGCACAAAAAAAAAGATGTGACACAGTCCATTGACAATTAGCTTTCTACTCTAAGATGCTGTATCAAGTTACTTGACTCACAGAAAGAATACTTTCATCACTATTTACAGGGAAAAGGTCTAGAAATGAGAAGAACAACACAGAAAAGTTGAAAATAATTATTTCTAAAAGGCAGATGCTGAAAAGGTGCTCTTCAATCAGAAGCAGCTTATTAGTATGTACATATTCTTGCATGTTTGGCTGAGGGCCTCATGATGGCTGCTCATGAATGGGCCAATATTTTGGGGTTTATTTGCTTATTGGATCACAGGAATCATTCTAGCCCTTGACACTCCATTGTCTGTGGACAGAATTGTTTTACAAGCACTGCTTAGAAAGCTGTTTAAATGAAAAATATTCCTTGGTCTGTTTGTTGTGGGAAAGTTGTACAGACTGCCAGTGAGGCTGTTGCAAGGCAGAGCAGTAGCACTGTCAGGATACTTCACCTTCCAATACTGCCAGAGGCATCAGCAATGACTCCACCCCACTGAAGAGGAGTGAACCATTTCACTGCATACCAGTGCACAGTAGACTTAGAGAAAGACATAAAGCACATCAGTCTCTCTGGCTGAGGACAGCGAGGCCATTGGCAGCATCTGTGAGACTTCTTGGCTGCCAGCAGCCCAGGATTTGGCTTTTCTGCTGTGCCCTGTGGTGGCAGCACTGCCTTCACAGCCCTCCCTTCACTTTTTGGGTAGAGTGCAGTTGTATTTCTGCAGTGCTCCTGGAAGCTCGCTCACCAGAGCATTCTCCAGCCTCAGTGGTGTTCCCTGGCATGCTGGGCACCTCCAGCACATGCCTACAGCAAAGCATTCTCCCCAGGAAGCTTTAAGCATATATCTCAGGACCTCTCTGGCACCATTAATTATGGCTCCTCGATTTCTTCAAATTAGAACCCTATATCTAATAAAATAAAAAAGCTTAAAGATTACTCTATTGATTTCCAATTGAGGCAGCCTTTCTGCTTATGGCCGAGGGCAAACCATAAAACACAGACTTTAATTAACCCTGGTGAATGCAGCTGACATGAAATGTCAATACCCTCAAAATTTTCAGCATAAACAGCTGAAGGATCTTCTCAGCTCCCTTGTATCCACTTTGCACATTCCCTGGGTGGAGATCCACAGCAGAGGCCCTTCCCTGTTGGGATGCACGGGGACAGGGGCAGAAACCTCTCTGCTGCCACAACCATCTTTATTGCTGGCATCGCTGGCTGTGCCTGTTGATGTGCCTCTCTCTTTGCCTTCATCTTGAGGGTTGGACTAGACCTTAAAGCTCATTTCCAACACAAATTATTCTGTGATCTTCTCCTCCCATGGCCTTGCAGGTAGGCAGGACAAAGACCCATGAGCAGCCTGCTGGTGGCCTACAAGGGACACCCAGCAGGTCCTGCTGCATCCTGGGGACCCTGTGCCGTGGTGGGCAGCTCTGAGTCTGTTCTTCAGACATCCACAGGTAACCTGTGTCTGTAGCACTGCAGCCTTTGCACTGTGCTGGGCCTGTTCCCTGCAACAGTGTCCTGCAATTTCAGGGTGTTCAGCTGCACAGAGCTTAGTCAGTTCTTCGAGGTCAAAGCTACTGGGGTGCCTCAGCAGAGCAGACCCATCAAGAGCTCTGTTACATTTCAGGACCCTCACAGGTGGCAAAGTTGCAAAGAGAGGAGCAGCACTCAGGACCTCTGGCTGGCTAAGGGTGAAACATTAACCTGCCTGTGGGAAAGTGTTTCACTGCCTCACATGGTGGGGCTTCTGTAGCAGCAATGCCAGCTTTTGGGGCCACATCACGCCACTCAAGGGAGTAGCACTAAACAGAGTAGCTACAGAACTCAATACCACTCAAAAACCCCACTAAATAAAACTGGGAAGAAATAAAGGACTATGTGGGCAAGGAGCATTTCATTGGTTTTCATCTCTGCTTTCCACAGAGCATTTATTTTCTCCAGATTTGGTGCTTTCTGATAGAAAAGCAACTGTGTTACTGTGTTCTTTATTATTATTAACAACTTTCACCTTTCTCATTACATCAGTAGGACGCTTCCCTGGTCGGGGCGGCTGTTTTTCTAATGAATGTGGCTCATTTGTCTGTTTCCCTCCCTCCCTGCTCTGCTTTTTGTCTGCTTGCTCTTTGGGTAGTAATTTGATGTATTGAGCTCTCACCACCTCCGCTGCCCCTGGGGCTGAAGTTCTGACGATGCTAAACAGTTAAAATGCAATGCAATTACAGGCAGTACAGAACAGCAGAGAATAAGCCAGCAAAAATTCAGTCATGCATAACTCTGTGGAGACTGTGTGGTTGTCAGTCTCCAACTCCAGGAGATAATTTGGGCTTTATAAGAAGCAATAATTGAGCCTTTTGCATATGCTGCGGTTATGAACTAGTCAAAAGCCTGTTTGCTCTGCACCCTGGAGCACCAGATGGATTGGATAGTCCCTGCAGGTCTTTCAGAGCTGCCAGCTTTACACTTCAAGACTTTTCTAGCTCCTGTACTTGTAAGTTATTCTTTTGACAGCTCTTATGCAAATAGGCACCTTGTCTGAATTTAGCTGGCAAAGTGAGGAAGAAAGGGTGAAGAAGAGCATGAAATCCACATAGCTTGGAGGAGTTCAGAGCCAGAGGTGAACTCTGCTGCTCACCTCAACCCAAGAAAAAACCATTTGAGGGAGAAAACCATAACAGACCTTCAGCCCTTAGAGTATGGTAAGTGCTGTGTGCTGCAGGTCAGGCTGTGGCCTCAGGTGTCCCATGCCAGCCAGTCTGATCACACTCACTTTCAGTCCTATCTTCACAAAAATCCCACGTGCATATTTCCAAAGAAGACTCAGTACTAGGAAGCTCAACAAAGAGCTGCTACTAGGAAAAAAAAAAGTGAGATGTCTTTTCCCTGGGATTTAGCAGCTGACCGCATTGAAGCACACACCTGATGGAAAGGGCAGAGAGGAGGTGATTGCAGTACCTGCAGTTGCTCTGCTGACCGTCACGTCTTTGCCTTGGACTTGCAGGTCAAATTTCAAAGGTGAGCTACAGAAATGTCTAAACACTCCCCCCTCCCAGTCAGAGCCCCTGCTGATGGAAGGGGGAGCAAGAGGTAGGATGGGAGGGAAAGCATCTACTGGGTACAAACCCCTCATCTGCCCAATGCTTGTTGGGCTTGCTTACCACACTCTCCCTGCGTCCCTCCCTCACATCCCCAAATCTGTGGGCATTCTTTGAAGACAGGGACAGAAAAGACTTCATTCTACTGCACTACAGTTAAAGCTCTGCTAAGTGCTCTGCATGAAAGGCCTGACCTCCACCTCTGGGAGGTGGAGATAAATGGGGCCAGGATGTGAACCAGACTGCACTTTTGTGCTGCTTAAACCAGGTGTTTTAGGAGCCATGGCAAGCTGTCACTCACCTGTGCCAGACTGTGTATGGCTGAGCAGCTGGGGGAGATTCAGGGTGCCCACCCCACAGGAAAGCTGGCCCTGAGGCACTTGTGTTCCCCATCACCCCAGCAATTTCTTTCAGGTGCTACTACTGTGTAATCACCAAGGAGATTTTGCCTCGTGTACCACCCTTCCTCTCTCCCAGGTAGGTTTTTTATTGTTGGGGCTGCTTTGCATCCTCCTAAATGCTTCTCTTTGCAAAGGATGGAGGCTTTGGGGCATCTTCTATCCTCCAAAAACCTGGAATATATTTGGGTCACCTTCAGTTGGCCAAGCTTTGATGCCCACTTAAGAGCAGGAAGGCTGAGCACTGGAAGGAGTTTACCAGGGATCTGTGCAGTAGTTCACTACATTTCAGTTCCTGGTCCTTGGCATGGAATGATGATGGGTCTCACTGAGGGAGGAAAATTGTTATTGTCCTGTAGCCCTGTTCCTACCCTTTTGAGATGTGCTGCTTTCATCTGCTCCCTCAGGCAGTCTGCTTTTGCCTTTTCTAAAAAAACAAGGGGGAAAACACCCACCTCTCTCCAGGCTGTGTCTGCTGCCCTCACACAGCCATGAAGCTGTCTGAGTGCTGACAAGAGCCCTTTGTGCTAGGCACCACCTGGCTCCCTCCACATAGCCAGCACTGAACTCTGTATATAAAAACATACTGTTCAAAACTCCATTTTAAGCTGTGTTCAAGATTAGTGCCCAAATCCCTGTTCCCAGTGCCCAGCCTCAAAACCTCCAGATACAATCTGGAGTGATGCTTGCCCTTTCAAATAGTTCCTCACAGCTCATAATTTTTAGACTTCTTTTAAACAGCATTTTAGCTGTTTAGAACTTTGCTGGTCTGAAGCTGTAGCATGCAAAGACCACGACAGAGTGAAGGTGATGGAATTCTCATGCCTGGATGGAAAAATGTGGAATGAACACAAACAGAAGCTAGGCAGATAGGAAGGGGTCAATCTGCTCTGTCATGCAGTGTCTTGGGAGCAAAGGTAAGGGATGGATTTTGATAAATGAAGAGTGCCAATATGCTGCATCTCTGCTTTCTGGGCTTTCAAAGCTTTTTTTCCCTGTGTCTACCAATCAGTGATGGAATGAGCTCTTTGGGGATTGTCCTCTTGGTGGGGTGTGCACCACATATTCCTAGGAGTAATTTGCACAGGAATCATCCCTGCGCCATCTGTAGCCTGGAAAACACATCCCTGCTTTTCTCCACAAGGCTTTGTTAAAAACTGCCCTCTTCAACACAGCAGGACTGGGTCAGTTGTGGTAGTGCTTTGTGCACACACTCAGTTTTCTACCTCCACACAGGTCTTAAATAAAATCCAAAATATAAGGAGGAGAATCCTGCCACTGAAAATGTCAGTGGGGTTCCTGCATCCCTGGGGAAGCAGGTGTGAATTTATGTACCTGTGCATCCTCTGGAAGAATAAAATTAAAGCATGTCACCCTCTATTTTCCTGAACTGCACCGGGTGATCTGATAATATTGTAGCTGGCAGAGGTGTGGGTCAAAAGAGGAAAGAATGAGCCTTGTTTTCTTGCACTTGGGAAAAAAACTTCTCTGAAAAAACTGCAGTTTTCTGAGCCTTGCCATAGATTGCAGAATGGAGGTGACTTCTAGATCCAGAAATGTTTGGTTGAAAATATTCCAGACTTTTTTTTATTTCCCTCCTCATTAAATGAGGACACCTAACGTGCTGGTTTAGTGTGCCAGTTTAAGGAACAGAATCGTTAGGATTCAGCTGCAGTGCAAAGACAATGCACTAACTTTAGCTGAGCCTCAGTCATTAGGCACACACAGTTTTTATTTTCCATAGCTGTGTCTGACATATTAAATTAGTTGTTTTGCCCCTGTGTTTTGGAAGCAGCAGAAATTAGTGTAGAGCATAAACAACATACCTGGTAGAGCAAAATAAGGAAAAGTTAATGACCATAAGTACTGGCAAAAGAATTTTAGATATTCAAGGTGGTGTTCAGGGAAGAAGAAATCCTAATTATTATGGATCAAAAAATCTCACAACTTTTAGACAGCTCTTTCCAATGGAGCACATGAATACTTAGAGCTTGTGTTTTCCAAGAGAAAATGAGTGACACTATTCCCACATTACCAGGGGGGAAAAGCAAGGGTGAAAGGGCTTCACATAGCCAAGGCATGGCACATTCCTGTGCTGGGGACAGGGACAGCAGCCATCCAAGGCTCACTCCTGTTTTGCTCTGTAGGTTTCATGCCCAGGAAAACACATTTCAGGCCTGAAGTCCTGCAGTTAAAACAGAAACCAAGGGAAGTCGCAAGGGCAAATCATCCTTTTAGAGGCTAATATTGGGATAATATTAACTCATCCTGATTTATTTTTTTGTTTTTATTTAAATTTAACTTTTTAATTGTTCAGCCTTCCATGGTTTTGTGGCTTACCTAAAGCTATGTGGCAGCAGGTGCCTTACCAGAAATATTTAGCAGGCAAACTTGTTATATCAGCCTCCAAAATGGTCTCTGGCCACCTCAGAGCATCAATGCCTCATCAGTCACTCCTTTTGCTTGCCATTTGCTTTCATCTCCCATATTAATCCAAACTGGTCTGCTTTTAACTAAGCTGATTTGCAACTTCCAGCACAACATAGCAAATTGCTAGAGAAATACTGAAAACTTCTGAAGCAGCTGTAAAACATACAAACAAATCAAAGCAGTGGTTTGGATCTGTTGGAAGAAGTAAAAGCACAGCTTCCCAAATATACAACCTATGAAATCCATAAACTGCAATAGAGAACTACAGAATTCCTATCCTAAAAATACCTGTTAAAAAGTTGCTTTACAAAAGGAAGCAGTGATTTTTGTACTGGACAACTTGCAGCAAACTTTAATCTTTTAATCCAGAGAGACTAGAAATATCAGTGTAACAAAATCACCAACTTTATTTTTCTTTTTTTTCTCCTCAAGCAGCAAGAAATTTGGCATTCTGATTGCAAATGCTTTTAAATGAACCCTGGGTTCACCACATGCAGTGGTGGTGGGTAGGTGGCAAAGTCCATAATGGTTTCTTTTTCCTTGGGTTTTCCATCCCCAGCAAGTGCAAACTCCACTGATGAAACAGAATTCTTCAAGGGGAAATGCGTGACAAGCCCTTGTGCAGGGCTCCCATGCAGGCAAGGATATTTCAGCAGCCCTTGAGCTGTGAAGTACCACAGCCAGGTGGCAGATGAAAGTGTTCACCAGCCCTGAAACCAGAGCTTGAGAAGTGCAGGTCTCGCTTAGCCCTGCAGGTGGTTAAAGATTCATGCCTTCAGCACAAGTATTCTCCCAAATACATGAACAGGTACATGCCATTGGCACCCACTGGCCACATCCCATGTAATTCCCTGTGATGGATGGGGCCACTTGCTGCCAGCCCATGACAGCACCCTAAGAGCTGATACTAGCTCCCCATCCTCCCTGGACACAATTTGCTTTTGCAGTGGGAAAGGTAAATGGTGATGGTGACGGTGATAATGATGGTGATGCTCATGGAAGTTGCTTTGTTTCTTTACCTGACTACTTAGTTCTGTCTTCTGTTTTGCGGGCTAAGTGTTGAACACAGCAGTCTACACATCTATATTATTGTGATTGTCCTTAAGCTTACAGGCTTTTTAGAAAGGTGAAGAGCTTCAGAGAAGCTGGCAGCACTCCTGTCATCAGCTGTCAGTCATAAATGCAATGCTTTAACCACAACATAATGGAGCAGCTTGGACCATAAACAAGCTGTCTGGGTACCTACAAGTTTTTCAAAGGAAACTGTTTTCTTTGCATCTGTGGACAACCTGCTGTTCTTCTAATCTTCAGAGCAACAAAATCATGACATTTTCACCAAAACATTCACCAGAATCTGGCTTGAGAAATACAAGGCCTTGCCCCACAAGGAAGGCCTGTTTCTTTTTCCTGGTACAACACACACTGGCCACAAGAACTGCAAAGCTTATGGCTTTAGCACATTGCCCCCAAACCAATTACTACAGGGAGATGAACGAGCTTCTTACTGCTCCAAAAAAGAGCCTTATTTCCACCTGTTAAACAATATCTCTACCAGGATAGTGCAGACAGAAGAGCAGACAGACTATATTTAAATCAATCAAAACTTTATTTAAATTGAATTCAGCAAAAATGAAACTATATAGAGGAAGAACTATATACATAAAGAAACAAGTCTCTACACTGCCTATTGTCCAAGATCTATCTCAGTCTGTCCTGAGAAGCAGAAGCACTCATAAATAAATGGTATGGTATAGTTCTGGAGTAAGTTCCATTCTGCAGGTTGGGCACATGTGAGCGGCCTCCAGGGCAATCGGGAGGCATCTACTGCAGAAGACATGGCCACACAGGGTTGCCACAAGCTGTCGTCCACGTTGAGTAAACTGGAAGAAAGAAAATCACAACATTTATTGTGAGGAAAGAATTTGAGTCTGCTGCCCTATTGGCACCAGGCAAATGAGACTTTGAACATATGGAATCAGTTAGAATTACAAGGGACCCACAGATCTGCCAGTGCCATCTTGGCAAGGGCTTCTGCCTCTACATTCACCAAGAAGTGACTTGTGGAGCTTCACAGCAAGGGCTGTGCTTCCAGCCAGCTGCCCACAGCATCCCACATCATCCGACTGACTTGTGCAGCTCCCCACTTCTGGCTTTCTCCTCCCACAAAGCAGAAATGACAACAACAGGTGGATCCTTACCTCCGAGTAAAATTCCATGCAAATCGGACACCTAACAACAACTCCTTGCTGTGCACTAGAGGAAACAGAACTAGAAAGAACATGCAGCTGTTAATATGACCACACTTCAGTGGTTATTGATATATAAAAGCTCACATATTCATACAACTGCACTGACTAGCCATGACACATTTCCTTTGAAGAACCCTGCTGTCTTTAAGGCTCTGTTTGCTGCATTTAATGAGGATTTCGGGTCTCCCATCTCCCCTGCCCTGAGGGAAAGGATGTCCTGGTTTTCACTGGGAGAATGGTGCAGTCAGTCACCCTGCTCTGGGCTTTGAAATAGCAGCAGTCTCTAGCACGGGCCAGTTTGTGTATGGCAACCTTGACTTCCAGCAGGTCTATTCACCCCAGAATATTCATTCCAGGTCCCAGTTTTAAACTACAGAGTAATACAGCTCTGGCAAGATCCAGCCCTGGGAAGGAGCCTTTGGTCAATTTTAAATGCTGCAGCACTGAGCTATTTCGGCCTTAACTAAACAGAACAGTTACATTCAGTAACTGAGAAGCTTGAGACTGGAGGGACAAAGTATTCCTGTTTTATATTAACCAGGGGTTGGGATTTGTTCACCTACAGACTTAACAATCAAAACTTAAGTATCTACAAATTCATTGGCAAAATGCCAAATTAAGGTTTAGAATCGTAGAAGCCCTTTAGGTGGCATGTTTAAGACCTGACACCTAAAAGTTCCATACTCAAGTTATGTCCTACATTGCCTTTCCTAAAGCCTCAAAGCTGTGTCTTTCCCCCACCCCAAAAAAAACACTTTGAAAACCTTATACCATAATTATAATATTCTTTGTCCTCCCTAGTGACAAAGACACTTGCTCAAAATTAATCACTGTAATGAACTGTATCTTTCTTATCCTGATGGAGTGCTCCTACAGCAGGACTTTCCTGTTCCTCTGCAGAATGGGAATTTTACTGTGCAGGCACCCAACTTGAACTGCAAGATTTCCATCACAGAAGCAAGTAAATCAGGGCCTGTGACATCCAGCATTGGCCATAAAAGCACGACCTCCACAACTGCCTGTGTGTAAGTCTACCTTGGGAAGAAGGGCTCCAGCTCCAGGAGAAAGGCAACCAGCTGGCACCGTTCCAGCAGGGAATTTTTGTTGGAATTTGCCCAGCTGCTGCCTGCTGGCCCCCTGATGCCAAGCCCCAGTGATTACAATGGAAGCATTTCCATATCTAACATCACTACTACAGCTTGTCAGAAAAAGCAAATGCAATACTGAGCTTTGGCCTGTGACCAATCCCCATTCCTTGCCATACCCCCACACTCATCTCTAAGGCTCTATGCAAAGATGCACATCTGTTTTGGGCTGCTTTTTTCTCCCAAAATTCAAATAGTATCATGTGATCATCCTGCAACATGGCAGAAGGAGGGAAATAAGTAGAGTAGGGAAGGCGTCAAAGATAAATCAGGCATAGCAGTATTACTAAGTCCTACACAGAAAAGAAAGGAAGGCACAGAATTCTGTGTGTGGTGGGGCATGAGGCATACATACTCTGAACTCTGAGTGTCCTCCTCCTCTGCTCCCTGTTCTGCAGGGGCTGAGTCAGCCACAGGTGCATCATTAGCTCCTGTTCCATTACCAGAGCCATCCACCTGTTCCTGGCTGTTCAGCGTAACATTTCTCCTTTCCTGTCCATACACTGTAATTTCATTTTCAGAAGTTAGATCTATTGTTCTTTCTGTCCCTGGAGCTACCCTTGAAATAAGTTATATAAATAGTCAGTAATGGTTCCTATTTTAAATGGACTCTGTTCAGCCAAGTTAAAAACAATCCTAAACAAACTACTTTCCCAAATAGTAAGGATGAACCCTTCCAGACATTGTGACTACTCTGCTACAAACCAACACACTTGGTCTATTAAAGCACAGTCCTTTGTTTTTTGCTAAAGGCAGTTTCAATCCCTGCTTCTTGAGTTTCTTGAAAACAAAAAAAACCAAAAGCAAACAAATTAGAAAAAAAAGAATCCCAAAAATAACAGTTATGTTTAAGACAACTCCATTATCAACTGTGAAACATCAACTCACCTTCAAGAAGCTTCCATCGATGCACATGGGAAGGGAGAGAAAAGAAGATACAATTAGATTTGGTGAGCCCCCCTGGTGCTGCACACAAACCCCAGCTCAGAAAGCAGTTACAGCAGAGGAGGGGAGCAAGGGTAGGGCATCACCCTCGAACTTTGCCTAAGAGCATTCAAAGCAGTAGCACAAAGAGCCGCTGCCCTGAAGAGCAAAGAAGTGGGTGCTGCTGATTCTGCTCTCATTGCTGCAACAGGGTACAAACAGGGGCAGCTTAGGAGCCCCTGAATACCCTCCTCCCCTGTTCCTGTTCCCTAGTTGGATTTGACCTGGCGCTCTTTATTTCCCTCATTCTCCCTCAAAAGGGAAAATTCAAATGTGATATCCATAAACAATCAGTATAAGGTGAAACACTGCTGAAGAAAGGAAGCCACAACAGAAATCTGGGAGCAAAGAATTCCAGTTTGCTCTTCTATTGGCACCAGGAAAACTGGACTTGGACTATGTGCAGTCTGTCACTCAATGCTATAAAACTATAAGGAACACACAGAGCTGCCAGTGCCATTCTGGCAAGGGCTTCTCCCTCTGCGGACACCACCAAGGAGGGACTTGGAGGGATGGGCAAGTTGGAGCTTCCCAGCAAGGGCTGTCCTTTCAGCCAGCTGCCTGTGTCACCCACCTAAAACAACTGAGTTGTGCAGCTTCCCCTCCATTCCCTCCCCTCCCACAAAGTAGAAATTATGAGAACATGTGGATCCCCACCTCTGAGTCCTCATCCTCACTAGTTGGCGGACTGGCAGGACCTGCTTGCTGTGCCCTAGAGGGAAAAGGACCAGAAAGAACATGCAGCCATTAATTCCACTGTCCATCAAGGGTTATTGATACATAAACTGTAAGAGATTGAAACATCCCGTAATCTGATTTAGCAACATCCCAGCCCAGTAACACAATCATTCAAAAAACTTTTATGTACTGCAGTGCAACTCAGGCCATTTTCTCAGAAGTATTCAATATTGTTGAAGAGAGAAGTAAGATTTCCTCTTGACTTTGGTGTTTGCTTTTCTCAAATTAGTTGGTTCTCTTCCAGACAGGCTACTATATGCCAAGTCAAATTTTTTCCCTCAGAATCAAACAGACCCCAAAAGCTTGGAAAAAATGTTTCTACTATATAGTCAAAATTAGGCTGTGAAGAGATATTTTCTGGTACGTACTCATCATTATCACTTTGTTCCTCTTCATAGCTCCCCATCACTAGCACAACTGAATTATCTTCTGCTCTGAAGAATTGTGGCCGTAGCTGCAAATTCCAGCACTGTTGTAATGGAGTAGAAATTGAGGCAATTTAGGAACCACCTGAACACCCTCCTCCACGCTCCCCTGTTTCAGTTCCCTAACTGGACTTGGACTAGAGGTTTGGGTCCTTACCACTGGGTAATAAGGCATCCAAACTCGAGCAACATATACACTGTCTAGCCATCTGCTAAAGAGAACAGAACCAGAAGTACATGCAACATTAACTTCATTGGGCACCAAGGATTACGGAAACACATACGCTGTCAGAAATTGAAACATTCCCTATTCTGATTTAGCAACATCCCAGCCCAACAACACAATCATTCCCAGAGCTTTTATGTACTGCAAGCATTTCAGTATATCTCAAGCCTTATTTAACATATTTAACATTTAATAATTTCTTCATGCACAAAGAAGAATGGCTTCTACTGGATTTTGCTGCTTGATTTTTACATTACTTCTCTGCAGGACACTGTATTCCAGGTCTGATGTTTTGCCACAGAATCAAGCAGAACCCAAAAGCTTAGCAAAACATTAGGTTTACCATATATCAGAAATCAGAGAAACAGTTTCTTTCTCCCATACCCTTGATTATCTCTTGGTTCCTCTCCAGCATCACTTGCAGGTAGCTCAGCTGAATTCTCTGCTGTTCTGAAAAAATATGGGCGCTCCCAGTCCTGCAGTGAGATAGAAATGGAGGCATCTAGGAACCACCTGAACACCTTTCTCCCTGCTCCCTTGTTTCAGTTCCCTAATTTAATTTGGCCTGGAGCTGTTTCTTTCCCTCATTTGCCCCCAAAAGAGCAAATTCTGCTGACACAGCCCTAAATACTTCATGCTGGATGAATAAATCAACATGTGGATCCTCACCTCTGAGTCCTCATTCTCCTCAGCCAGAGGATTAGCAGGACCTGCTGGCCATGCACTAGAGACAACAGAACCAAAAAGAACATGCAGCCATTAATTTCACTGCAAACCAAGAGCTACCAGTACACAAACTGTCAGTTTTTGAAACATTCCTTATTCTGATTTTGCAATATCCATCCCAGCAACACAGTCATCCCAAGAAATTTTATGTACTGCAAGAATTTCAGCATGTGTGAAGCCATCTGGCTAAATGACTTTATGAACAGAGGTTTCTGATGGATTTTCCAGGTTGGGTTTTTTTTTTTTTTTTTCTTTCATTAGTACTTTTCCAGACAGACCACTTTATTCCAGGTCTGAAGTGTTTGCACAGAATGAAGAAGAACCCAAAAGCTTGGTAAAAAAATCAGTTTTACCATAGATCAGAAATTAGAGTTTAGAGAGACATTTTCTCTCTTGCATACCCTTCAACATCTATTGGTTCCTCTTCATCATTGCTTGCCAGTAGATCAGCTGAATTCCCTGATGCACTGGAAACATGTGGGTACTGCTGGTTCTGCTCCCTGTGCTGCAATGGGGTAGAAATGGAGACAGATTAGGAACCCCCTGAACACCCTCCTCCCCTGTTTCAGGTCCCTAACTGGATTTGGGCCTAGAGCTGTTTATTTCCCTCTTTCTCCCTCAAAAGGGAAAATTCAAATGTGATATCCATAAACAATCAGTATAAGGTGAACCACTGCTGAAGAAAGGAAACTGCAACAGGCATTGGAAGGAAAGAATTCCAGTTTGCTCTTCTATTGGCACCAAGCAAACTGGACTTGGACTATGTGCAGTCACTCAATGCTATAGAACTATAAGGAACACACAGAGCTGCCAGTGCCATTCTGGCAAGGGCTTCTCCCTCTGTGGACACCATCAAGAAAGGACTTGGAGGGATGGGCAAGTTGGAGCTTCCCAGCAAGGGCTGTGCCTCCAGCCAGCTGCACGTGTCACCCACCTAAAACAACTGAGTTGTGCAGCTGCCCTTTTGTCCCTTTCCCTCCCACAAACCACAAAGGACAAGAACATGTGGATCCTCACCTCTGAGTCCTCATCTGACCAATATGGAAGATCGAAATCAAATGGTAGCCGATCACTAGAGAGAGCAGAACCAGAAGAACATGCAGCCATTTCAACATGGAGCCATTTATTTCCTGGGCACCAAGGGTTGCCACTAAAGAAAATGTCGGTACTTAAAACATCCCCTATTTTGATTTAGCAATATCTCAGCCCAACAGTACAATTATTCCCAGAGCTTTTACATATTGCAAGCATTTCAAGCCATACTGAAGAAACATTATGTAATGGCTTCATGCACAGAGAGGAATGGTCTCTACTGGATTTTTTGGTTTGTTTTGTTGGTTTTTTTTAAATTCTTTCTCTTTCCATCAGGCCACTCTATTCCAATTCTGAAATTTTGGCACAGAATCAAGCTAGAACCCAAAAGCTTGGCAAAATCTCCTGCTATGTATCAGAAATTAGATTTTAGAGAGTCAATTTATCTGTAACATACTCATCAATGTCTCTTGGTTCTTCTGCATCTTCCCTTGCCAGTGGCTCATCTGATGTTCTGGAAAGATTCAGCTGCTGCTGGCTCTGCTCCCTGTCCTGCAATGGGGTAGACATGGATGCACTTAGAACCACCTGAACACTGTACTTCCTGATTCCCCATTTCAGTTTCCTAATTGCATTTAGACCTGGAGCTGTTTCTTTCCCTCTCTTACCCCCAAACTGGCAAATGTGCTGTGTTATCCAAAGATATTTTGTGTTAGATTAACAGTTGCTAATGAAAGAACCCCAAACCAAAACCATCTCTGGGAACTGGAGTTGGGTCATGCAGGCTCTGTTGTAAAGTTTGAGGCCTTTCCTTTGAAAAGGCTCAGAATAATTCTGTCAGGAAGTACCCTTTATGTTATGCCTGCTGCATATTCTGCTTTGCACGGCAGCAGCAACACCCCAAAACTGATGGAATAAACTACACAGTCTGGATCAAGGGTTATTCTTTCAAACAGCAGGGGAAATGAAAAGAAAAAAATAGTGACATTTTAAAAGACTTCTTGGAGCAATAAAAATACACCTAGTTTGTACCCCAGTCAGCTGCAGTTGCACTTGGTGCCTCAGTGACAAGAGCACCTTAAACTGATGTTGCAGCAAAAACACTTCTTATTTGGGAAGTCAAAGACTTCCTGTTCTCTCCCTTGATTTTTTCTATAAATTACTGAAGCAACAAGCTCTTTTAGATTATTATTACACTCTCTGAAAGTGATACTCAAAGAGATAGTAAGATGCCAGAAGACAGGCCTAGGAGCTCAAGAGAAACTAATGTGAATGCAAGATGGGGAAGAGTGTGCCATTCACTACTTACCATAGGAGACTCATCGTCAATGATATTGATGACTTCAGGCTCTGAAGATTCACCTGTGAGATGTATAACATCTTCATATCTGAGCTGTATGACTTCTTCACCTGCCACATCTACGGCATCTTCATATCTGAGCTGTATGACTTCTTCACCTGTCACGTCTACGGCATCTTCATATCTGAGCTGTATGCCTTCTTCACCTGCCACATCTATGGCGTCTTCATATCTGAGCTGTATGCCTTCTTCACCTGTCACATCTACGGTGTCTTGATATCTGAGCTGTATGCCTTCTTCACCTGCCACATCTACGGCGTCTTCATATCTGAGCTGTATGCCTTCTACACCTGCCACATCTATGGCATCTTCATGGCTGAGCTGTATTCCTTCTACACCTGTCACATCTATGGCATCTTGATATCTGAGCTGTATGCCTTCTTCACCTGTCACATCTACGGCGTCTTCATATCTGAGCTGTATGCCTCCTTCATATGGCACATCTACGGCGTCTTCATATCTGAGCTGTATGCCTTCTTCACCTGTCACGTCTACGGCGTCTTCATATCTGAGCTGTATGCCTTCTTCACCTGTCACATCTATGGCATCTTGATATCTGAGCTGTATGCCTTCTTCAGCTGTCACATCTACGGTGTCTTGATATCTGAGCTGTATGCCTTCTTCATATGGCACATCTACGGCATCTTCATATCTGAGCTGTATGACTTCTTCACCTGTCACATCTACAGCGTCTTCATATCTGAGCTGTATGCCTTCTTCACCTGTCACATCTACAGCGTCTTCATATCTGAGCTGTATGCCTTCTTCACCTGCCACATCTATGGCATCTTGATATCTGAGCTGTATGCCTTCTTCACCTGTCACATCTATGGCGTCTTGATATCTGAGCTGTATGCCTTCTTCACCTGTCACATCTATGGCGTCTTCATATCTGAGCTGTATGCCTTCTTCACCTGTCACATCTATGGCGTCTTGATATCTGAGCTGTATGCCTTCTTCACCTGTCACATCTATGGCGTCTTCATATCTGAGCTGTATGCCTTCTTCACCTGTCACATCTATGGTGTCTTCATGTCTGAGCTGTATGCCTTCTTCACCTGTCACATCTACACCATCTTTATGTCTGAGCTGTATGCCTTCTTCACCTGTCACCTCTACGGTGTTTTCATATCTGAGTTGTATGCCTTCTTCACCTGTCACATCTATGGCATCTTCATACCTGAGTTGTATGCCTTCTTCACCTGTCACATCTATGGCATCTTCATGGCTGAGCTGTATGCCTTCTTCACCTGTCACATCTACGGCGTCTTGATATCTGAGCTGTATGCCTTCTTCATATGGCACATCTACGGCATCTTCATACCTGAGTTGTATGCCTTCTACACCTGCCACATCTACGGCGTCTTCATATCTGAGCTGTATGCCTTCTACACCTGTAACATCTATGGCGTCTCGATATCTGAGCTGTATGACTTCTTCACCTGTCACATCTACAGCATCTTTATGTCTGAGCTGTATGCCTTCTTCACCTGCCACATCTACAGCATCTTCATATCTGAGCTGTATGCCTTCTTCACCTGTCACATCTATAGCATCTTCATGTCTGAGCTGTATGCCTTCTTCACCTGCCACATCTATGGCATCTTCATCTTCACCTGTGAGATCTATGGTGTCTTCACCTGTGAGATCTATAACTTCTTCACCAATTGAAAATGAGAACATTAGAGTCAGATCAGAGATTACAGAGGAATGAAATAGGCTGACAGTGTGGAACAGGCTGAGGATGGATTTACTGTGCTTTAGGTCTTTTTTTTTTCAAGAATAGGTCCAAAATTTCACTCAAGCTTTGCCCTCAACAGTGCATATGGAGCACAGCTGGCCCTGTCCGCTAAGGGGCAAAACAAGTGGAAGAGCAGCTGTGCTCATCACAAGTTCTATTGGACGACAACAGGAGGTTCGCATCAACAGATTATTCATTTCATATAGGGGAATGTTTAGCACACAGTGGAAAAAAAGTCCCACCAAAACTCTAATCATAGAGGGGATCCTAATTTTAAAGTATCATGCTGTATATATTCCCCAGAAGGATTGGTCACAGCTAATGACAGATTTTCCTCGTCTCCATCCAGCTTGGGAGATCTCAAACTCAGCTTGCCACCCTCCACTGTGGCAGCTGCAGTGACTGCCAGCTCATCAGAACACACGTTCAGGTGTTTGAGCAGCACTGGAGGACCTCTCCTACACAGCTCATCTCCCACTTGCAGCCACTAAGAGCAGCAATAACAAGCAGCAGCAATAATGATCTCAGTCACAAACCAAAACCATGTTCAGAAGGCTTGCTGTTTAGGGATGCCATACCAGGAGCTTCCCCAATCCCAAGGTTTCCCTTCCTCCCCAGTAAAGGGCCTAGAAACTGGCAAAAGCACATGGCCAGATGGTCTTCCACCCTCCAGAAGCCGCTTCTGTTCTTACTGGGCTCAGAAGCAGGTGTGCCACTTTCCTCAAGGTCTGTTGCCTCCGTCTGTGAAGTTCCACCTGCACTGGAGGGCAGCAGCCGGCTCCGTTTCCGAGCTGGTCTGGAATCAACTGCTCCTCCACGGCGCTTTCGCTGACGCTGGCAGGGAACAAAGCCTTAGCATTTTCTCTGCCACTAATATTAACATGGCCCTTGGGCTTTACAACACCAATGACAGCACACAAGGATACAGAAAACACTCCTGCAAAGGCTGGAATACACACCAAATGCTGCTATGGGCCATTTCCACCCGAGCACATCACATCAGGGAAAAGACAGCACCCCTGATCTCTGACAAGCCACCTCCCCGAGAAAGAGCCTGTCCCAATGGCTTGAAAACGAGGTCACCAGTTCCCAATTCCAGCAGGTTGCTGCTCACACCGTAAGCATTTCTGCACTACTGCTAACACCCACAGAGATCCAAAACCTTCCCAATTCCAGAACATCAAGTTACATGAAGATTTCAAAGGTTTCTGTTCCTCTGCATTTGCTACAAACTCTTGAAATGCTTTCTAGACCTACCCTGGAAAACGTTTCAAGAATCAGATTTGCATTGAGTTGCAAAATACTTACTGAGCTCATGGTGTTTTGTGATCAAAAACAACCACCAAAATAAGCGGGACAAACTCCAAAAAAGGAATGTCAGGGATGTTATCAATCCCTTCGGTTCCTTTAGGCAGCCCACTGCAGATTTTTTGGCGTGACAGAAAACTGCTCTTCCAAACCTATCAGAAAAGTAAAGGCGAGATTATCCATTTGGATTGCCAGTTTTCTTGAACACTCCCATGCCCTAGGATTCCCATTCCCAAGTCTCCAGTTCCTGTCCAAAGCTAGATGCGAAGTCCATGACTCTGGTACTTGAGCCCACCTGCAGCCCATCCTGCAGCCCAGCCCAGCCCCTCAGCATCAGAAGCCTTTCCAAGAATTGTCTGCACTCACCTGTACGGTCAGTCCAGAGTTTGGCTCGCAAAAGTCAGCAAATCGCTCTCTAATCCCTTGTGGGATGGAGAAGAGGGATGCTCTGCGTCTGCTGCGCAGCAGAGAATCCCTCAACTGGCTCAACAGACTCCGTGCCAACAGAACATGGAACCAGGAGTGCCCCTGGCAACCGGTGGCAACGTTCCATGCCCAGGGAGCTGATGGCCGCAGTGCTCACCCACGGAGTTCCAGAAGGCCATGGAGGCAGCTCAGCCATCGCCTGCTGCTGCTGCCGCCCCCCAGGTCAGGGCGCTCAGGGCCCTGCCCAGCCCGGCCTGGAGCGGCCCATGGACAGGGCAGCCACAGCTTCTCTGGGCAGCCCGTTCCAATGTCTCACCGCCCCCTCAGCTCTGCCAAACACCCGATCCCAATCTCCCCTTCTCGTCTGAAGCCCTTCCCCTTCCCCATGGCTCTCTGCCCCCTTTGGGCACCGCAAGGCCGCAGTGAGGCCTCCCCGCTCCCGGCTGCTCCCCAGGCGGGACAGCCCTGGCTCTCCCAGCCTGGCCAGGGGACAGGTGCTCCAGGCCCCCACACCTCCCTACGGCTCCTCCGGCCCTGCTCCACAGGCACATCCTGCTGGGCTGGGCACAGCTGGGCACAGCTGGGCACAGCTCCGCACGTGGGGCAGGGCAGGGGCAGAGCAGGGGCAGAGCTGCACCTCCCGCGCCCTCAGCCTGAGCAAGCCGAGCATCACTGGAGCCTTTCTGCAGCTAAAGAAACCCCATCACACCACACCTCCCAAGTCAGAAAGAAATTTAAACCCTTCCTTAACCCTCCTCCTTCTGGTCTATTAGTCTGTTGCTGTTTTAACTCTTATCCGAGTGTTTGAACTTTAACCCTAATAAACAGCCATTAAAAAAGAATCAAAATTTGTTGGGTTTTTTTCCAGACTGTGGAAAGTCTAACAATTCAGCTCATTATTTCAAGTCTCTGAAGTCTTGACATTTTCAGGGTTCCAATGCTCCTCTACCAGAGTTTCCCAACAGGGCTGAGGAGTTTTGCTTTGCTCCAGGTGTTATGGACCGGCTTACAATGAAAACTTTAAAGAAATAAAAAGCAGGCCAGTTAATTAAAAACAAGCAAGCCTGTTTATTACCGACAGAACAACTAGAAGCCAAAGCCTCCGGCCAGTCCAGAGACTGTTTCAATAACTTAGTAACTGTATACCTAGGGGCATTTCCAAGGATACCAGCTCCAAGGAAAGACCCGGGTGTCACACACGCCAGGCCTTTTAAAGTCTCTCTCTTCTTCCCTTATTGGGGCGCTCAGGATCCGTGCTGTGATAAATTTCTTTTTCTGTTGCTGACTGGCCCCATAAGTTGGCGCCGTCTTGGCCAATCATTTTGAGATTCTTGCTTCTTAGTGGTTGGTCTCTCCTCCAGTCTTAATCCAAGCTGTGGCTGTGTTCTACGATGTTATACTTCTAGAAGCTTCTCTGCCCCCCCTCCACAAAGATTGGCATTTCCTGCCTGGTTCCAGTCCCCTTTTAAGTATACACAACACTATTGAGTTTTAATAAAACCTTACTTTGTACCCACAACATCCAACCCTGCACCACACCCTGTTAACTACATATCCAATTATAACTTGTTACTTGTATCAACAACATCCCTTTTCATACATACATTGTTAACAACATTCCCCAAAAGTTTAAATTTTTTTTTTTGTTGTTCATAGCAATCCCCCCTCTAATTCTTTGATCAAGCTTTAGCCTGCATCAACCTTAACTCATCAAACTGGACTTTCATCGTTTCTGTAAAACTCTTTTAACTTCTGGTATTTCTCATACATCTCTTTTGCACTTTCTATTCCTTTTCTTCTTGGTTTTCTTTCATCACCATAATTTTTTCATCTGTTAACCTTTCAAGAGAAGTCTGGACAATATTGTTAATCATTCTGATAAGACAAGGTACTAAACAAGGAAGGAAAATTAAACTTATGAGTGCCCCTCCCTCTATAAGTAGCATCTTTTTCTACCATTCTCTATTCCAGATGTTATCCCACCAATTAGCTTTTATTAATGGGGTCCATCGTTGCACAGGTACATGTGCATATTTTCTGATCCTGGTGGTTATATTTTTAATTAGGTCCCCATGATCATCAGTTTTTCTACAGCATTCAGATGAATTAAACTTTCCACATACCACTCCTTCTTCGGCCAGCAGGTAGTCCAAGGCTAGCCCGTTCTGATATATGGCAGTCCTCATCTGGCGGCTCTGCACTGATTACAAGTCTAGAACTAAAGTTGTCTCATTAGAAATTATCTCTAGAAGTGCTTGTAACCTTATAATTCTGTTTAACATATGAATGGGGGTTCTATACCCCCGTGAACCGTCCTGTGCCCAGGTGGCAGGGCCATAGGTTTCAATAATTCTCTCTGGGGGCCATCTTCCTCCCCCCAACTCTGTGTTCCTCCACTTAGATCTCTCTTTTTACGTTTTAACTCATCATAGAGGGGTAACCCTAAACCTTGATGGTCCTCTTTTGGGAGTAGAAAGAATGACGGTCTTATTACACCTAATGTACAACTCTCTTTCTAGTCTTTTGATAGCATCACATATGCCATCTTTCCAGAACAATCCAGAACAATCCTTTTGGGGCTTTCCAGAATTTTAGTGATCTGGTGTTTTTAACTTCAGTCTTATTCCAAAATTTAGATGACTTAGGTTCATCTTGATATGGATTTGGTTTTTTAGGTAGACACTTAAACAGTTATTCTCTTTGTATATAAGAACAGCTTGAGCCAGATTTTTGTTTTCGCGCCCAATGCAGATGTTTACTCTGGGAATCCACCACTCATGGGTATCATTAGCAGTTAGATACTTTTTACAAGACAGTTCACCTGCATAGGAAAGAAATTTCAGTTCCCTTCTCCATATACATTCTTCCCCGATTACCTCGGACTTTAAGTTCCAAACTTCTTCCTCGTTTCGGATGTCTGGTTGTCAGTGTCTATTTAGATTCTTCATCAGTTTTAGAGTTTCTTGAGGGCTGAGTGCGATTCCTTCCCAGGGCCATATTTCTGATGTCCTGGTATCCCCACATATCCAGCAATTTGACACATTGAACCCATGGCTAATTCTTTCTACCAGATCTAAAATCAAATTCTTTCAATTCCTTAATTTTGTTTCTACTCCTGGTTTAATCACCCCTCTTATCTCTTTCTCTTGTATTAAGTCCAATCCTTTAACGACCTTATTCCCTGGTTTCTTATCAGTGCATAACCATTTCTCCCTTGTAGGGGATTCCCCCATTAGTTTCTGTTTATGGGTCCCTTCATTTTCAAATAGCCAGTAGGTTTTTCCATCTTTTACACGGGTTTGTAATTGTGACAAGTCAACACACTCAGGGTTAAGATTAGTGTGGAATGTGAGAACTGCGCTCTGCGCATTCCCGGTATAGATAGCATGATAGCAGTTATCACAGGAGTTCGGTGAGCTCTCCTGGAGACTCGCAGTCACTATTGCTATCAGCACCCATGGGGGTGCAGTACAGGTTACTCTCTTGACTCTCGTGGTCCTTGGTCAGCCTCAGATGGTAAGAGTACTGTCACCTGATCTGGGCTTGCCCCCTGTGCTGACATTCTTACCGGTATCCTCATCTTACTCCACTCTTTTGTGTGTTGACTTGTTATTTTTTTCCCGTTTTAGGGTCAGATCGCTACTATGGTGGGAGAATGCTCTATCTTATGGAGACTCCTTGTCACAGATTCTGTAATGAGAAATACCAGAAATTGCAATTAGTTTCTATTAACATTTTATCAAAAACTGTCAATAAATATTCTAAATAGTAACACTTTAATAATAAATATTACAATAAATATTTAAATAGCTCTTTATCTTAACTTTAACACTAATACTGGATTAAATAGGATATTAAATAACAAGTTTATAAATAATATCTTTAAATAACAGTTCATAGATTACAACGTTAGAACAACGTTTTATAAAAAAAGAGGTGCTACTTGGTGTTAGTAGAGTCTTCCATAGTCTATCCTGTGGGAGCAGAAACTGAACCTTTGACCCTAGTGACACGGGTCCACCCTTTTTCTTGAGTTCTTATTGCAGTTTCGGTAGTTAATAAAACTTGGTATGGGCCTTCCCATCTGGGGGTTAATGGCTGTTCTTTCCATGATCTAATTAATACCCAATCTCCTGGTTGGTATTTATGGATTTTAAAATCAATGGCAGTACTTTGGGGGAAATATCCATTCCTCCTTAACTCTTCTAATGTTTTTGCAATTGTTTTTAGGTAAATTTTCACACCTTTTTCCCCTTCTTCATATGTCCCCATACAATGTGAGGTAATCAAAAATGGGAGTCCAAATATCCGTTTGTGAGGGGAAATACCCATATCAGATCTAGGCTTTGTTCTCACTCTCATCAGGGCTAAAGGGAGGCATTTTACCCAATTCATTTTTGTTTCATCTACTAACTTGGTAAGTATAATTTTCAGGGTCTGGTTAGCTTGCTCTACCCTTCCTGAGCTTTGGGGCCTCCAGGGAGTATGCAACTTGCAAGTCATACCAAGTGTTTCAATCACATTTTGTAAAATTCTAGCAGTAAAATGAGGCCCTCTGTGTGAATCTATTGTATTCACTATACCATAACGTGGGATAATTTGTTCTAGCAGAATTTTACTAACAGTTTCTGCAGTTGCTTTTACTATTGGAAAAGCCTCTAGCCAATGGGTAAGGTGATTGATAATAACTAATAAATGTTTAAACTTCTGTACTTGAGGAAATTCAGTGAAGTCAATTTGTATGTTCTGAAGAGGTCTTTTAGCTAATTCTCTTCCCCCTACAGGTACTTTCTTAATTATTTTGTTATTTATTTTCTGACAAGCCATACAATCCTTTGTTACAGCTTTTGCTATCCCGAAACCCCCAATGCACACATATGTTCTTAAAAAGTGATCACAGAGTGCTTGAGTTCCCCAATGTGTAGAGGCATGCAGAATTTCTAGGATTTTACAGGATAGGTTTTTATTCAATACTTGCCTCCCATCAGGCATTATCCATTTCCCCAATTCATTCCTCACACCCCCTTGTTTTTGCAATTCTTTTTGCTCTTGTTCTGTGCATACTGGAATTTCTTCCCCATCCATTTCTTTTAGTTTTTCTATTTCAAATATCCACTCTTCCTTTCCTAAAGCTGCCTCTTTTGCTGTCTGATCCGCTAAATTGTTTCCTTGCATTTCTATTGATGTCCCCCTTTGATGTCCTTTAACATGTACTACTGTGACTTCTAATGGATCTTTTAGTGCTTTTAGTATTTCCTTTATCAATTCTTCATGAATTAACATTTTACCTTTAGAGTTTATAAACCCTCTTTCTTCCCAAATCTTACCGAATGTGTGTACAACTCCGTAAGCATACTTGGAATCAGTATAGATAGTTCCTTTATTGTATTTCTACCAAATTAAGCCTCTTAATAGGCATACAATTCACAGCACTGAGCTGACCATTTAGTTGGTAATTTTCCTTTTTCTATTACTTTCATCGTTTTCCCATCTATAACTGCATAACCGGACACCCTTTTCCCTTCTACAGTTCGAGAAGAGCCATCTATAAATAACACTTCCCCTTCTAATAAAGGTAATTCTTGTAGCTCTTCTCTTGCTTTAGTCTGCAGATTCATTAATTCTTCACAACAATGTTCAAGGTGGCCTTCTGATTTTCCATATAAAAATTGTGCAAGATTTTGCACTTTTGTAGTTGTAAGTTCTATGCTATCAATATTAGTTAGTACTATTTCATATTTAAGTAATCGACTGTCCGTAATCCATTGATTAGCTTTTTTGCTCAATATTAATGTTATATCATGGGGGGTATGTACCTTAATTCTACCTCCAAAGGTTAGTTTATAGCTTTCCTCAATTAGAGTCACAGCAGCGGCCACCGACTGTAGGCAGGTGGGCCAGCCTCTCACCACAGGTTCCAACAATTCTGACATATAAGCAATTGGTTTCCTTTCTCCGCACCACTCTTGCACTAATACACCATAAGCAATTCCTTCATCTACATTTACAAACTGTTCAAAAGGTTTTTCCAAATTGGGCAAACTTAAACCTGGAGCTTTCATCAGTCTTTCCTTTAACTCTGTTAATTTCCCTTCATCTTCTTCAGTCCATTCAAAAGTCTGGGTCTCAACCAATTTATCATATAAGAATTTAACTAACTTGGTGTGTCCATCTATCCAGGATTTACAGTATCCAACTAAGCCAAATAATTGTCTTACATCCCTTTTTGTTTTTGGGGAGGGCAAGGATAGGATTCCCTCAATTCTACTCATTGCCAATTTCTTATAACCTTTCCCAATTAGATGTCCTTAATATTTTACTTCTTGCTCTACAAATTCGAGCTTTCCTCTTGACACTTTTAAGCCCTTTTTTCCCAGAAAATTTAAAAGTTCTATGGTAGGTTCTCGTACTATTTCCTTTTGCTCCCCCAAAATGAATAGATCATCCACATATTGTAAAATCTGGGTATTCTGTTTTGACTCAAATTGCTCTAATAATTCTTCCAATGCTTGTCAAACAGATTTGGTGATTCAGTAAACCCTTGGGGCAATCGCGTCCATTGATATAATTGTTTTCTCCCTGTGTTCTCATCATACCATTCAAAAGCAAACCACCCCCTACTCTCCTCTGCTAATGGGCATGCCCAAAACACATCTTTAAGTTCTATCACACTAAACCAGGAATGTTCTGGTGGTATTTTATTCAACAGTGTGTAAGGGTCAGGCACTACTGGATATCTGGCTACAGTTTGCTTATTGACTTCTCTTAGATCCTGTACTAATCGGTACGTTCCATCTGACTTTTTAACTGGTAAAATTGGTCTATTATGGGGTGACATACATGGCTCTAATGTCCCATCTTGAATCAATCCTTTTATTATGGGAATTAACCCCTGTTTTCCTTCAGCTGAGATGGGGTATTGACGGACTCGAATGGTTGTAATTTCGGGTTTCATTTTTATCTTTATCGGCGGTATATCTAATAAGCATCGACCACCTTCTTCTGCCCATACCTGGGAATCTATTTCTTTCTCATCTTTGGTATTTAATCTCATAATTGTTGCTACCATCTTCCCTTCTTTTGGAACTAAAGAACTTTATTTGTAAATCACGGCTGAGTAAATTACACTTCAAATTAGGCATAAATAGTAAATCAACACATCCTACCCTTGAATTTCCTCTTACTATTACTTGTTTAATTATGGGTACTTCAAATGGACTACTGCTTGCCCCTCTTACTTTACAAGTTGTTCTACCAAGTTCACTACTGTAGCTATCATGCTGGCATGGTAGCGTGGAGGAAGGTTTAAGAAAGGCCTTAGGAACGGTAAACTGAGGAAAAGGATACATTCATGTATGCCCCATTGTTTTAGAAAGGCCTTGGGAATGGTAAACTGAGGGAAAAGATACATTTATGTATGCTCCACTGTTTCGGGAAAGTCCCGCTTCAGCATTCCTCTGTAAACCCCCTTCTCCCCACCCCTGAGCAGTTCCCATTGGACCTGGCCCCTGGGGTGGTTCTGATGTGCCTTAGCTGAACACTGTCTCTATTGTTTAGACCGTATCTCTTAATTTTGCTGTATAAAACTGTATCTGGGCAATAGCCCGTGGCCTTTTGGTCCCTGCAATGCTTCAGGCAATACAATCTATCTGGACAAGCATACCATTGGTCTCTCTTGGTCTCTTTATCTCGAATCCTAGCGGCGACTGAGGCAACGCTGCCGCTCAGACCGTGCTAACCCAGCCGCTGCCCGGTAAGCCCAGGGCAGCGGGACCACGGCAAACCCTGGCCCCAAGAGGGGACAGCTAGCCGGAGGGTCCCGGGGGGCCGGGGAGGGATGGGGGACAGCAGCAAGGAACCCCCGAAAGCAACAAGTGGCAGTCCAAAGAGAAGCAACAAGTGGTGCACCAACGTTGGGCTTTGCATTGGTCTGAGCGAGCGAGGCCCCAGCCGTCGTGGACAGCCCACTGGCTAGGAGCTTTTCCAGATGCTTTGCAGTGTCACCGCGAGCAACAGAGCGGAGAGCGGTGCGAATAAGCCGCCACGCAGGCTGTCAGTTCCGCGGGGAGAAGCTCTTGGATCACGCTGGTGGTGGGGCATTTGCCTCTCCACACAGCCCAGCGGGACTGTTGCCATGGAGACAGGCGCCGATTTCTGTCTGGCGCGGTCTCCACGGGTCGGACGGCACCTCCCAACACCCGGAAAACCGCCCGCGGAGTCGGGAATCGTTGCTGCAGCGGTGTCTAAAGGACGGCAGTGGGTGAGTCTCGGTACTGGGGGGCAGGGGCCCGGCCAGGAGACATCGGCTCTCTTGTGCCCGAGGGGGGACACGCCAGCACGCAGGTGTGACGGGAGTGTCCGTCGTAGCTTTAGAACTTTGGGGTTTGCTGCAGTAATTGGTTGAGATTTGCTGTGAAGGTAGCGATGGGTGTTACGCTGACTACACAGCAGAAAGAGATTTATAAGCAAGTTCAGGAGCCCCTGCAGAGTGCAGGTGTCAAATTTCCTAAGAGCCTTGTGAAAGAGTTTGTCAGATGGTTATCAGTAAGTTTTCCCGAGGTAACAGAGCAAGTAGTGAGAGAAGACGATTTTGGAAGAGTGTGGGTGCAGTGCTGAGTGAAAGGACAAAGGCAGGAGATCCCTCAGTGAAAGAAGGTTTTATGAGAATGTTTTTGTTCATTTACAATGTTGTGAAAGAGAGTGCAGACACTCAGTGCGCCCGGGGAGCAGAAAAGCGCCCTGTTGCGTCCCCTGTGTCTCCCCGCGCCCCCTGCGGTGAAAAAACTAACCGTGCAGATGTAGATTTAGTTTCTAACCCTTCTCCGCCTCCTGCTTTCACTCCCGCAGCTGAAAATCCATGCTTTGCACCCCCCATCCCCCTCGTGCAGCCACCAAAACATGGAGGCGGCCACACGGTGCTCCCGGTGCTCCCTGTGCCAGCCCACATACCCCTTCCTTCGCCCGTCCCCGATCCCAACCCCTCCTCCCTTGCGGCGATCCAGCCCCCGGTTCAGCCCATGGTTCAGCCCACATTCCAGCCCACATTCCAGCCCCCGGTTCAGCCCTCAGCTCCTCCCCTCGCAGTTGCATCACCACCCCCTGCCCCCTGCCCCGCTCCACACGGCCCCGCCGGCTGCGGCCACTCCCACACAAGCCGGCCCGCCTCCCTCTCCCTCTCCCGGTCTCTCTGGCAACGGCAGCACCGACACTGTCAGCGCGGGGAACCGGGAACTGGTCAGAGACACCGACCGTGCGTTCCTGACCCCTGTGATCTATAATGCCAGGGGACAGAACGCCAAATGGGAGCCCCTTTCGTATGATAGTATTAGGGAACTTTGCAAAACAAAGCGTGAGTTTGGGGAAAGAAGTGAATTTTTTAAGAGCATTTTAAAAGCTACTCTAAGCTCTAAAACATATGTCCCTGCTGACTTGAAACATCTTTTCAGTTGCTTGCTCCCTCAGTCTGAGTTTAGATTGTGGGAAAGAACCTGGAGAAGGCTTGCAGGACATCTCCTCCCAGAGATTCTGCAAAATCCAAGTCATTCCACAGATACAGAGGACGAGGAAATCACTTTAGAACATCTAGTGGGTGAGGGTGATTGGAGCCAAGCTGAAAAGCAAGCAGCAGGCATTCCCAGGGCAGTGTTGGACCTGTCCAGGGATGCAGCAGAACGTGCCTTTTTTAACATGCCTTCTAAAGAACCTGTTGTTTCTTATAGTGCTTTGAAGCAGTCTGTTGCAAAACCATTCATGGATTTTGTGGATCGAGTGCGAGCCTCTGTGGAAAAAAGGGTGCAAAATCCAGAGTTCCAAGACCAACTTATATTAGAACTTGTCACCACAAATGCAAATGAAGTCTGTCAGCGAGTCATCCTGGCTCTTCCATCATTGCCTCCCCCCACACTCGATCAGCTCATCGAGGAGTGCACCAGGAAAGCTGTGCTGAGGACAGAGGACTCAGTGATAAAACCACGGGAAAGGGTGGTTGCTTCAGCAGCAGCAACCCCGAGGACTCCAGGGTCTGAAGGGCCTCCTCAACAAGGGGGGAAAGTGGGAGGGGGGGAAATATTTTTCCTTTATACTGGCAGAGCAAATTGTATCTTTTTCAGAGTTAGTTTACTTTGTTATATGATTTTATCTTTCTTTCAGACTAGCAGAATGTCAATTTCCACATTCCTGCTCATCGTTTAGTTCCAGGGAATGGTCATCTACCCTTCCATGGTGGATGCATGGATTGTTCCACAGCCCAAGAAAAATGTGTGGGTCACGCTAGCCCAAGCCTTGCAACAAGATCTTATGTGTTTGCCCACTGCCTCAGCAGAAAATCCAATGTCCACATGTTTAATAGGAGTGCCAAGTAAGGAGGATGAGTTCCCAATTGATCTGGTCCATTTGCAAAAGCAGGTGAACGAAAATAAAATACCTAAAGGTGCAGGACAAGTTAAAGCACCAGTGTGAAATCCCCTCATTTTGTGGCAAGGATGGGTCTCACATTTGCCCACTGCTGAGGGAGAGCCCCAGGAATTAGAACTCCTAGGCTCTGCAAAAGCTGAATTCTGCATTCAATTTGATTTTTCCCCAACCAAAGAAGTAAAATTATATGAGCATGTCAAACAGTACAAGGTAGAATTCAGAGCAGGTCAATGGTGCACAGCTGTCTATAAGCTGAAATTTACATCCACCACTGATTTCCGTCCACGCAAGCTGGACAAGGGAATGTTTCTTATCTGCGGGGACAGAGCATACCCAGGAATCCCCTCTCGTCTTATTGGAGGTCCATGCACATTTGGGCATCTGACCCTTGCTTCCCCCAACATGACCCAAATTCCAATTGGGCAAGCAAAAGGTGAGAAAAAGATTACTAAGCGGAGTGCAAGTCAATTTGATGAACATTGTGATGCAGAAATTTACCATTGGGCAAAATCCAAAAGAGTTGCCGTCTCTGTGTTTTTACCATGGGTTGCGGCAGCCAAAGCATTGAGTGAATTAGGCAATCTAGAATGCTGGGTGACAAAGCAGGCAAATTTAACATCAGCAGCCCTGAGTGACCTCCTAGAAGATGAGGAAATAACCAGGAAGGCTACCCTCCAAAATAGGACAGCTATTGATTTCCTGCTGTTGGCACATGGTCATGGATGTAAAGAATTTGATGGGTTGTGTTGTTTTGATCTGTCATCTAAAAGTCAGAGTGTCCACTCGTCCATTCAGGAAATGAGAAGCCTCACTGGGAGTGTGAAGCAAGAAAATGAGGATTGGTTTAAAAATCTGTTCAAAGACTGGGATCTTTCTGGGTGGGCAGCATATCTTTTAAAATACATCATTTACTTTCTAGTTGCATTGTTTTTAGTTCTGTTAGCATTCGGGATTCTGAAGCGGATCGTCTCCAAGGTCATCACCTCGAAGCCAAAGGCTTCCGCACCGGTTTTCATCGCTGCTGCCGCCACGGAAAGCGATTGGTGGAAAGATGACAAGCAGAAAGACACTGCAGTTTAAGACCCACAGTTTTACCTTCTCCCAAGGCACTGTTCTTCTTATTAAGTAAAGAAGAGGGAATTGTAGCTATCATGCTGGCATGGTAGCGTGGAGGAAGGTTTTAGAAAGGCCTTAGGAATGGTAAACTGAGGAAAAGGATACATTCATGTATGCCCCATTGTTTTAGAAAGGCCTTGGGAATGGTAAACTGAGGGAAAAGATACATTTATGTATGCTCCACTGTTTCGAGAAAGTCCCAATTCAGCATTCCTCTGTAAACCCCCTTCTTTCCACCCCTGAGCAGTTCCCATTGGACCTGGCCCTGGGGGTGGTTCTGATGTGCCTTAGCTGAACACTGTCTCTATTGTTTAGACTTTATCTCTTAATTTTTGAGGTATAAAACTGTATCTGGGCAATAGCCCGTGGCCTTTTGGTCCCTGCAACGCTTCAGGCAATACAATCTCTCTGGACAAGCATACCATTGGTCCCTCTTGGTCTCTTTATCTCGAATCCTAGCGGCGACCGAGGCAACGCTGCTGCTCGGACCGTGCTAACCCAGCCGCTGCCTGGTAAGCCCAGGGCAGCGGGACCACGGAAAACCCCAGCCCCGGAGGGGACAGCTAGCTGGAGGGTCCCAGGGGGCCGGGGAGGGATGGGGGACAGCGGCGAGTGACCCCCGAAAGCAACAAGTGGTGGTCCAAAGAGAAGCAACACACTACATTCTGGCATCTTAAAAACACATGACCTATCAGCTCCTGTATCTACTAAAAATTCAAATTCTTCTCTCTGAGGACCAACCTCTAAATTTATCAAGGGCTCCCCTTTTAAATCCTTTACTGCCCTCAGAGAATAGAGCCCCTGACATCCCTAATCTTCTCCTTCTCCAACTCCTATCTCAATTTCTCTGTATAACTTCTGGTCTTTTATGAACTGCTTACAATTTTTCTTGACATGACCCCTGTTACCACAATAAAATCACTCTCGTTTTTCAAATTCTCCTCTTTGGTCTGGTTTTCTCTCCCTCTTATGCCATTCTATCTCCTTTTGGGTTTCTTCCGGCTTTCCCTGACTTTCCCTTGCTACTGCTATCATGATTTTTGCCTTCATTTTTGCCTTCTCCTCCTTCCTCCTTAGAAACACCTTTTGTGCTTCCTTTAATAGCTCATTTAAACTCCTTTCCTGCCAATCTTCAAGCTTTTCCAGTTTCTTTCTAATATCATCCCAAGGCCTCGCCACAAAGTGTACCCTAATGAGTACCTTTCCCTCCTGGCTTTCTGCATCCACACTGGAGTAAAGTTGAAAATTTCTTTTTAACCGGGCTAACCACGCACTTGGAGCCTGATCCTTTTCCTGATGGCTATCAAATGTTAGCTTTACATTGTTTGCTCTCGGAACTGCGTTCCTGATTCCTTTTATGATCAAAGATCTATACTCCCCCATACTCTTCTGCCCTGCTTCATTATTTGTGTCCCAATCCGGTGGTGTTAGGGGCATTTTAACCTCCCCAGGGGGAACATCTGCAGGGTGGCTTGTTCTATTTTCTTTCTCCCACACTTTTTTTCCTGCAATTTGTATTAGCTGCATCTCCTCGGGAGAAAATAAAATCCCCATTATTGAATTTAATTCTTCCCAGGTATAGATATTAGGACCTAGGAATCGATGTAGCTGGTTTGCAATTCAAAGGGGATCCTCTACCAAGGTCTTTGTTTCTTTCTTAAAATTCCTCACCTCGGAAGCTGTCAATGGGGCATTCACAAATCCTATTCCATTGGCTCCTCCCATGGGAACTTCCCTTAGGGGAAATAGTCTTTCTGCCCTTTCTCCTCCTGAGCAACACTCTTTGGTTTTAAACCGAGTGTTACAATGGTGGGATATTGGACTAGCTGTTTCAGCTTTACCACAATTACAACCTTGAACTTTATTTCCTTGCACACTATTCTGCCAATCACTATTCGCTACTAATCCCCCTCTCCCATCAATCTTTGTTTCATTTATGTGTCTTGGAGGTGTTAAGACAACACTCTGTGAAGGAGGTTGGTTAGCACTGGTTATGAGGAGGTTTGGAGGGTGTGACGAAACCTTAATCCTGGAGTCAGGGGTTATAACCACCTGACTTGGGGCTGTTAATGTACTTCCTGTTGATGGTGTGGAGAGAATATGGGGAGGAGTCGGAGAGGCTGAAGGGATAGGTTGGACAGGTGCAGGTATTGAAGGAGCAGGTTGGACAAGAGGAGGTGCCGGAGGAACAGGAGGGGAAGAGGGTGGAAGATAAAGGGTCCCACCTTCTTGCCAGCTTTTCCCTTGAGTCTTTAACATTCTTAATGTCCTTTGACACTTTGTACCCTTTTGCTTTTTCCTCCAGGGTATCACTTTCTAACCAACAACTTGCATACTTAGTTTCTTCCTCAGTCCCACTCTCCCTCAAATTCACATATTTGTTTAAAGCTAAACACAACCACCTGTCCTTTGAACCATGCCAAGGCCAGTAAACTGACCCTTCCTGGAGAGCTTCTTTTGGCCATATTTCCACACAATATTGTATCATCTTTATTTTAGATAATCCTTTAAACTTCTCATCACCTTCCCACTTTTCAATCATTTCTCCTAAAGGGCTACTGGGTGGAATTTCTTTCAGCTTACCCTTCTTAATCCCTCCCCTGCGGGAGTTCTTACTAGTACCCTGCCCCATTTTATAAATTAACTGGACAACGAACTAACCTAGCAAGCAGTAAGTCAAATGAGCTAATGAAAGGATCTACACTTATGTGAAACAGGACAATTGAAATTACTCTTGACTGAATAAACTGATATAGCAATGTGAACCTTGATTGGTCAAAAATAACTTTTATCCAAAATATTGAATTTAACAATCTAAAATAATGTAATTAATACCAGATGGAATGATCAAGTGATTGAAAACAAACAAAAATAAAACTGTTGACATTTAATTTAAAAAATTGAAATAAAATAATTAAAATAAAATAATTGAATTTCAATAAAAACAATCAGAATGAAATTAATTAGAATTATGAAATTAAAATTGTGCAATTGCAATAAAGAAACAACTGGAATAAACTACTAAAATTCAATAAAATTATTAGAAATAAACTATCAGAACAAAATAGGATGATCTAATTTTGAATAATTATATAATTAATCTTAATAAAGATAATGAATGAATTAAAATAAAACAATTTAAACAAACAATTCTTCATAATAATTAAAATAAACATTTGGAATAAAATAATTGGAATCATTTTTTGTTTTGTTTTTGTTTTAATATCAAAAATTGAATTAATTCATGAATTGAAATAAAACAATTGAAATAAATTGAAATAAAACAATTGGAATAAAACAATTGAAATATATATTTGAAATAAAAAATAGAATATATATATTTATATAGAAACAATCAAATAATTAATCAATTAAAATAAAACAATTGAAATAAACAAATCAGAATAAAACAATTAAAATAAAACAAATGGAATTGAAATAGCAACTTTAACCTAGTTCAGATTTAAATGAGAATAATTCAGATAATTGAAATAGAATGAAATAATTAGTACAATTGAAAGAGAATAATTGAATTAGACTAATTGAAATCACAACTGTCAAATTTAAATAAAATAATTAAATGGAATTATTGGAATTAAATAATTAAATTGGGCAAATTTTTGTCTAGTAAAACAATTGAATAAAATAATTGATAAACTGAAATAAAACCATTAAAATGCAAAATCAAAATAAAACTATACTATTAAAGTACCAAATAAATCTAACAGAAACAACTAAATCAAACAATCTGAATAGATTACAATAAAAAGATCAAACTAAATATAACTAGTAATGATCCAAAATACCAAATTGGCATTCTCGTAATTGAAATTAATACAACAAACAAAAGTAATGAAATTATCCAATAAAACAAACAATCTATAGAAACAAAAAGAATAAAATAACTCGCTATAACTGACCACAAGATTCCGATCGCAATCAAGTCACACATATAAATAAATAGGTTACATTCCTTGTAACTTGATGATTAGGGTCACAAGCTGGAGCACTGCTAGCAAGCAGCCCCAGGGCCCTCTGCCAGGCTCAGCCCCCTTGGCCGCCCCCTTCTCGTCAGGCAATGCCCGCCCGTCACCGCGGCCCCTCCCAGGGAGGCCCGGCCGCAAAGTGGCTCCTCTGAGCCGCCGCTGCCTCGCACTCCAACGGCGCCTCGCGGCTGCCAGCACCACTCGCTGCAAAATGAAGACTTAAACTTTCTACATATTCCAAAAGCCAACTTGTACCAACTAAATGCGTTCAAGTAGTCTTGAACTCAAACATAAAATTTAGCAACTTATAATTTTTAATACCTCTACCTTCAAACTAACAGTACGCTAAACAGATATACTCTCTCTCTAACAAAATGCTTTTTAAGTTCATTCTCCCTGTCCGGTAAGTGGTCTGGGGACTCTTGGCTACCACCTCACCCCAGAACCTCACTTACACCGTGCTCTGACCTTCGACACACACACAATTAACTCAGCTTGAAACAGTTAAACAATAACCATTTGTATCCCCAAAAAATCAGCACCTAGAAAAGCAATGATACCAATAAATTACATCCAGGTAGTCCTGGACTCAAAAGTAAAAACTATGTAACTGAAGTACCACATAAAAGGAAACAACAAATTCCCTGACCCTAGCTTGCCAAGCTAGGAGGAGATCCCAGCTCCGAGTCACCAGGCCAGGAGGATCCCCCTAACTTGCCTGGCGTGGCCGAAACCAGGTGCGTCCACCTGCCCAGCCCACCCCGTGCAGGACCAGGTGCGTGCCCGCCCCGCGTGCCCGCCGTGCAGAGAATTGGGGTCCTACCCCCCTCGGCCGGGACTCCGATCCCCCCCTACCAAAAAGGAGGACACTCCCCTAACCGGTGGCTCCCTATCGTCGGTCTCCGGTTAGGAGTATTTTCTACCACCGACGCTGAGGTCCTGCTTCCAAAGGACCTTTCCAGGCACTGGGTTTCTGGGAACCCACAGAAGTCACCTTTAATGGCTTTGGACGGTCTTCCCAGACCCACCCCTGGGAAGCTCTGGGCACTCAGCCCTCCGTGGCCCTCTTAGGGGTATCCCCTCACTCTGAGGTGTTCCCTGGGTGCTCTTGGGACCGAATCCCTCAATCCAGCCCACCCCGGGGGTCTTGGGGATGGCTGAGCCCCAAGGGTACCACACTCAGTCCTCTGCCCTCTCGCTTCCTTCCACTATCGCTCCGGGAGTCTGGCCTGCCGGCCCCGTCTCACTCACACACACTCTCTCACCATTCGGGGTGTACCCTTCCATACCCTCCATCCCCCTCGCACACTCACCCAGGTGCCGCTCACCCAAGTGCTGCGAGGACCTCTCCCGCTGCCTGGAAGGCTACTCTAAGTTGTTGAGGCTTCCAGGAGTTCCTGAGGATCAAGCCAGCAGCCCCTCTGTGGATCCAATGTACTCCTCAAGAATCCAGTCAGCTGGAATCGTCCGGGTGCACCTCCCAAATCCAAGTCCTACACCAGACCCGCCTCTGGGTGTGGCTCTCCAGGGCGATGCCCCAGTTGTTATGGACAGGCTTACAACAAAAACTTTAAAGTAAGAAATAAAAAGCAGGCTGGTTAATTAAAAACAAGCAAGCCTGTTTATTACCGACAGAACAACTGGAAGCCAAAGCCTCTGGCCAGTCCAGAGACTGTTTCAATAACTTAGTAACTGTATACCTAGGGGCATTTCCAAGGATACCAGCTCCAAGGAAAGACCCGGGTGTCACACACGCCAGGCCTTTTAAAGTCTCTCTCTTCTTCCCTTATTGGGGTGCTCAGGATCCGTGCTGTAATAGGTTTCTTTTTCTGTTGCTGACTGGCCCCATAAGTTGGCGCCGTCTTGGCCAATCATTTTGAGATTCTTGCTTCTTAGTGGTTGGTCTCTCCTCCAGTCTTAATCCAAGCTGTGGCTGTGTTCTACGATGTTATACTTCTAGGAGCTTCTCTGCCCCCACTACACAAAGATTGGCATTTCCTGCCTGGTTCCAGTCCCCTTTTAAGTATACACAACACTATTGAGTTTTAATAAAACCTTACTTTGTACCCACAACATCCAATCCTGCACCACACCCTGTTAACTATATATCCAATTATAACTTGTTACTTGTATCAACAACATCCCTTTTCATACATACATTGTTAACAACATTCCCCAAAAGTTTAATTTTTTTTTTTTTTGTTCATTATACCTTCCTCCTGAAGCCCTGCTCCACTACGGAAGGTGACAGAGCAGAAGAAGCAGAATTAGTATTCACTTTTCCTTCTAGCCACTCTGCCTCGGGACCTGTGTTCAGAAGGAAGGGCTGTGGCTCCTGAGAGCAGCAGGGAACCCATCTCAGCCCTGCCAGGTTCAGGGCTGCTCCTCCGCCCCTGGTCCCGTTGGGTGCTCTGGGGTGTGGGGAGAATGGTGGAAATTGATCCGGGGCTCTGGAGAGCACAAGGATATGTTCAGCTCCGGCTCTACATGAGGTGGCTCATTTCTTACAAAAGTTTCTCTGTTCTTGCAATTCATCCTTTTGGGTAATTGACAACATGCTGGGTGTTGAAGAATGGGTAGGGACTTTTCCATTTTTTGAAGAATCCCAAAGTAGATTTAATACTTTATATAAAATGCAAAGACACTAAAGCAATTCCAAATATACATTTAATAGATGAATATTTAAGCACCTTGTATGAATCCGAAAGCACCGATTATGAGAAATGAACAATTCAAATGTGCTGTCTTTCTGGTCTGGCCTTCAAAGCTCAAAATACCCCATTTCTTCTATGCCTACAGATCAATGATGAAATGAGCTGAAAATGTGCTTTTCCTTCTGCTGACAACTATGCACCACAACTGAAACCAATGCTTTAACTATTCAGTTTCTTTTTGGTAATCAGTGCTTTCCTAGATCAATACTTTCTAAAAATTATATATAGATATATATATACACACACGGAATGCTTTAATTCCTAACCCTATACCAAAATTTTAAAAGAAAATTGCCTCAGCTGATAGTGTTGAGCCATACTAACATCTCTTTAAACCTATTATAAAATCAGCTGAGTGCCATTTCATTACTTAAATTTACTTGACCATAAATCGTTTCCTTAAATGCTCCTTTTAATGAGAATACGTGGCATTGCATGTCACCTAGGAGTATAGCTTTTAGAAAGACATATAGATCATTTAACAAGACATTTCTGCTTACTGTCATTGCATCCACCAAGTAGCTAAAAGTCTAGCAAAAATGAGAACCAAAAAACATCAGTCTAAAATTTATGGCCGTCTTGTAATTAAATAATTTTATTTGTGTCTGTTGAAGAATTATCTTTGAGTTTAATTTTGACAACTCAAGTAGGTTTCATTAAAAACAAAAATCAAAAAATCACTTTATCAGGCTAATACTAATGTTTTCGTTTTTTTATTAAGACCAAGCCACATAAAAATTAGGGGCTACATTGAACCTTGTTTATTACTACCTCTACCTAAATATGGCAATATTAGGACATCTTGAAATATGACTGAGGAAGCAGATAAATAATACAATAAAGACAAAGATGAAAAACCAAAATTAAGGATTCATGTCCACACAGATGACCAACTTTTAACACACAGAGGACCTCAGTTCAGTTTGGTCATCTGAGTTTTCTGTTTCATGACACAATGAATTTACTCTCCCATTGTTTACCTGAGATCTGCCTGTGCCTCTTTATTACTTTTGTATAACAGAAATTTTCTTTCCTCTCTTATGTCCAATTTCTAAATCTTTGGACAGTTGCATTCCTCTTCAGTGTAACATAGGATTATACTGCTGTGATTGAAGGAAGCTACAACATAGTTGTACTGCCAACAGCTCAAAGATGGTAACCAACTTCAGACATTCAAAAACACCTTCCTTTGAAAGCCTCCAGATTCTAATTCTAATGAAACCTTACAGCACTAAATGCAGCAGTTTGTTAATGTAGCAGTTATTGTCAAAGAACATTACTTTCTTTGGATGTGTGCACAACCTGCTACTCTTTCCATCTTCTGAGGGATAAAGTCATGACATTTTCCCCAAAGCGTCCACCAGAGTCTGGCCTGAGAAATTGAATCCCTCTCACCCCAAGCAGGCTGTTTCTTTTTCCCTGTATAACACACACTGGCCACAAGAACTACAATCAGTACAGTCCAGCACAGAAGAGCAGACAGACTATATTTAAATCAATCAAAACTTTATTTAAATTGAATTCAGCAAAAATGAAACTATATAGAGGAAGAACTATATACATAAAGAAACAAGTCTCTACACTGCCTATTGTCCAAGATCTATCTCAGTCTGTCCTGAGAAGCAGAAGCACTCATAAATAAATGGTATGGTATAGTTCTGGAGTAAGTTCCATTCTGCAGGTTGGGCACATGTGAGCGGCCTCCAGGGCAATCGGGAGGCATCTACTGCAGAAGACATGGCCACACAGGGTTGCCACAAGCTGTCGTCCACGTTGAGTAAACTGGAAGAAAGAAAATCACAACATTTATTGTGAGGAAAGAATTTGAGTCTGCTGCCCTATTGGCACCAGGCAAATGAGACTTTGAACATATGGAATCAGTTAGAATTACAAGGGACCCACAGATCTGCCAGTGCCATCTTGGCAAGGGCTTCTGCCTCTACATTCACCAAGAAGTGACTTGTGGAGCTTCACAGCAAGGGCTGTGCTTCCAGCCAGCTGCCCACAGCATCCCACATCATCCGACTGACTTGTGCAGCTCCCCACTTCTGGCTTTCTCCTCCCACAAAGCAGAAAGGACAACAACGGGTGGATCCTTACCTCCGAGTAAAATTCCATGCAAATTGGACACCTAACAACAACTCCTTGCTGTGCACTAGAGGAAACAGAACTAGAAAGAACATGCAGCTGTTAATATGACCACACTTCAGTGGTTATTGATATATAAAAGCTCACATATTCATACAACTGCACTGACTAGCCATGACACATTTCCTTTGAAGATCCCTGCTGTCTTTAAGGCTCTGTTTGCTGCATTTAATGAGGATTTCGGGTCTCCCATCTCCCCTGCCCTGAGGGAAAGGATGTCCTGGTTTTCACTGGGAGAATGGTGCAGTCAGTCACCCTGCTCTGGGCTTTGAAGTAGCAGCAGCCTCTAGCACTGGCCAGTTTGTGTATGGCAACCTTGACTTCCAGCAGGTCATCAGTGACAGCTTTGTAACTACAGCATCAGCTGTCCTCTGGGAATTATTCACCCCAGAATATTCATTCTAGGTCCCAGTTTTAAACTACAGAGTAATACAGCTCTGGCAAGATCCAGCCCTGGGAAGGAGCCTTTGGTCAATTTTAAATGCTGCAGCACTGAGCTATTTTGGCCTTAACTAAACAGAACAGTTACATTCAGTAACTGAGAAGATTGAGACTGGAGGGACAAAGTATTCCTGTTTTATATTAACCAGGGGTTGGGATTTGTTCACCTACAGACTTAACAATCAAAACTTAAGTATCTACAAATTCATTGGCAAAATGCCAAATTAAGGTTTAGAATCGTAGAAGCCCTTTAGGTGGCATATTTAAGACCTGACACCTAAAAGTTCCATACTCAAGTTATCTCCTACATTGCCTTTCCTAAAGCCTCAAAGCTGTGTCTTTTCCCCACCCCAAAAAAACCACTTTGAAAACCTTATACCATAATTATAATATTCTTTGTCCTCCCTAGTGACAAAGACACTTGCTCAAAATTAATCACTGTAATGAACTGTATCTTTCTTATCCTGATGGAGTGCTCCTACAGCAGGACTTTCCTGTTCCTCTGCAGAATGGGAATTTTACTGTGCAGGCACCCAACTTGAACTGCAAGATTTCCATCACAGAAGCAAGTAAATCAGGGCCTGTGACATCCAGCATTGGCCATAAAAGCACGACCTCCACAACTGCCTGTGTGCAAGTCTACCTTGGGAAGAAGGGCTCCAGCTCCAGGAGAAAGGCAACCAGCTGGCACCGTTCCAGCAGGGAATTTTTGTTGGAATTTGCCCAGCTGCTGCCTGCTGGCCCCCTGATGCCAAGCCCCAGTGATTACAATGGAAGCATTTCCATATCTAACATCACTACTACAGCTTGTCAGAAAAAGCAAATGCAATACTGAGCTTTGGCCTGTGACCAATCCCCATTCCTTGCCATACCCCCACACTCATCTCTAAGGCTCTATGCAAAGATGCACATCTGTTTTGGGCTGCTTTTTTCTCCCAAAATTCAAATAGTATCATGTGATCATCCTGCAACATGGCAGAAGGAGGGAAATAAGTAGAGTAGGGAAGGCGTCAAAGATAAATCAGGCATAGCAGTATTACTAAGTCCTACACAGAAAAGAAAGGAAGGCACAGAATTCTGTGTGTGGTGGGGCATGAGGCATACATACTCTGAACTCTGAGTGTCCTCCTCCTCTGCTCCCTGTTCTGCAGGGGCTGAGTCAGCCACAGGTGCATCATTAGCTCCTGTTCCATTACCAGAGCCATCCACCTGTTCCTGGCTGTTCAGCGTAACATTTCTCCTTTCCTGTCCATACACTGTAATTTCATTTTCAGAAGTTAGATCTATTGTTCTTTCTGTCCCTGGAGCTACCCTTGAAATAAGTTATATAAATAGTCAGTAATGGTTCCTATTTTAAATGGACTCTGTTCAGCCAAGTTAAAAACAATCCTAAACAAACTACTTTCCCAAATAGTAAGGATGAACCCTTCCAGACTTTGTGACTACTCTTCTACAAACCAACACACTTGGTCTATTAAAGCACAGTCCTTTGTTTTTTGCTAAAGGCAGTTTCAATCCCTGCTTCTTGAGTTTCTTGAAAACAAAACAAAACAAAAGCAAACAAATTAGAAAAAAAAGAACCCCAAAAATAACAGTTATGTTTAAGACAACTCCATTATCAACTGTGAAACATCAACTCACCTTCAAGAAGCTTCCATCGATGCACATGGGAAGGGAGAGAAAAGAAGATACAATTAGATTTGGTGAGCCCCCCTGGTGCTGCACACAAACCCCAGCTCAGAAAGCAGTTACAGCAGAGGAGGGGAGCAAGGGTAGGGCATCACCCTCTAACTTTGCCTAAGAGCATTCAAAGCAGTAGCACAAAGAGCCACTGCCCTGAAGAGCAAAGAAGTGGGTGCTGCTGATTCTGCTCTCATTGCTGCAACAGGGTACAAACAGGGGCAGCTTAGGAGCCCCTGAACACCCTCCTCCCCTGTTCCTGTTCCCTAGTTGGATTTGACCTGGCGCTCTTTATTTCCCTCTTTCTCCCTCAAAAGGGAAAATTCAAATGTTATATCCATAAACACTCAGTATAAGGTGAACCACTGCTGAAGAAAGGAAGCCACAACAGAAATCTGGGAGCAAAGAATTCCAGTTTGCTCTTCTATTGGCACCAGGAAAACTGGACTTGGACTATGTGCAGTCTGTCACTCAATGCTATAAAACTATAAGGAACACACAGAGCTGCCAGTGCCATTCTGGCAAGGGCTTCTCCCTCTGTGGACACCACCAAGGAGGGACTTGGAGGGATGGGCAAGTTGGAGCTTCCCAGCAAGAGCTGCCTGTGTCACCCACCTAAAACAACTGAGTTGTGCAGCTTCCCCTCCATTCCCTCCCCTCCCACAAAGTAGAAATTATGAGAACATGTGGATCCCCACCTCTGAGTCCTCATCCTCACTAGTTGGCGGACTGGCAGGACCTGCTTGCTGTGCCCTAGAGGGAAAAGGACCAGAAAGAACATGCAGCCATTAATTCCACTGTCCATCAAGGGTTATTGATACATAAACTGTAAGAGATTGAAACATCCCGTAATCTGATTTAGCAACATCCCAGCCCAGTAACACAATCATTCAAAAAACTTTTATGTACTGCAGTGCAACTCAGGCCATTTTCTCAGAAGTATTCAATATTGTTGAAGAGAGAAGTAAGATTTCCTCTTGACTTTGGTGTTTGCTTTTCTCAAATTAGTTGGTTCTCTTCCAGACAGGCTACTATATGCCAAGTCAAATTTTTTCCCTCAGAATCAAACAGACCCCAAAAGCTTGGAAAAAATGTTTCTACTATATAGTCAAAATTAGGCTGTGAAGAGATATTTTCTGGTACGTACTCATCATTATCACTTTGTTCCTCTTCATAGCTCCCCATCACTAGCACAACTGAATTATCTTCTGCTCTGAAGAATTGTGGCCGTAGCTGCAAATTCCAGCACTGTTGTAATGGAGTAGAAATTGAGGCAATTTAGGAACCACCTGAACACCCTCCTCCACGCTCCCCTGTTTCAGTTCCCTAACTGGACTTGGACTAGAGGTTTGGGTCCTTACCACTGGGTAATAAGGCATCCAAACTCGAGCAACATATACACTGTCTAGCCATCTGCTAAAGAGAACAGAACCAGAAGTACATGCAACATTAACTTCATTGGGCACCAAGGATTACGGAAACACATACGCTGTCAGAAATTGAAACGTTCCCTATTCTGATTTAGCAACATCCCAGCCCAACAACACAATCATTCCCAGAGCTTTTATGTACTGCAAGCATTTCAGTATATCTCAAGCCTTATTTAACATATTTAACATTTAATAATTTCTTCATGCACAAAGAAGAATGGCTTCTACTGGATTTTGCTGCTTGATTTTTACATTACTTCTCTGCAGGACACTGTATTCCAGGTCTGATGTTTTGCCACAGAATCAAGCAGAACCCAAAAGCTTAGCAAAACATTAGGTTTACCATATATCAGAAATCAGAGAAACAGTTTCTTTCTCCCATACCCTTGATTATCTCTTGGTTCCTCTCCAGCATCACTTGCAGGTAGCTCAGCTGAATTCTCTGCTGTTCTGAAAAAATATGGGCGCTCCCAGTCCTGCAGTGAGATAGAAATGGAGGCATCTAGGAACCACCTGAACACCTTTCTCCCTGCTCCCTTGTTTCAGTTCCCTAATTTAATTTGGCCTGGAGCTGTTTCTTTCCCTCATTTGCCCCCAAAAGAGCAAATTCTGCTGACACAGCCCTAAATACTTCATGCTGGATGAATAAATCAACATGTGGATCCTCACCTCTGAGTCCTCATTCTCCTCAGCCAGAGGATTAGCAGGACCTGCTGGCCATGCACTAGAGACAACAGAACCAAAAAGAACATGCAGCCATTAATTTCACTGCAAACCAAGAGCTACCAGTACACAAACTGTCAGTTTTTGAAACATTCCTTATTCTGATTTTGCAATATCCATCCCAGCAACACAGTCATCCCAAGAAATTTTATGTACTGCAAGAATTTCAGCATGTGTGAAGCCATCTGGCTAAATGACTTTATGAACAGAGGTTTCTGATGGATTTTCCAGGTTGGGTTTTTTTTTTTTTTTCTTTCATTAGTACTTTTCCAGACAGACCACTTTATTCCAGGTCTGAAGTGTTTTGCACAGAATGAAGAAGAACCCAAAAGCTTGGTAAAAAAATCAGTTTTACCATAGATCAGAAATTAGAGTTTAGAGAGACATTTTCTCTCTTGCATACCCTTCAACATCTATTGGTTCCTCTTCATCATTGCTTGCCAGTAGATCAGCTGAATTCCCTGATGCACTGGAAACATGTGGGTACTGCTGGTTCTGCTCCCTGTGCTGCAATGGGGTAGAAATGGAGACAGATTAGGAACCCCCTGAACACCCTCCTCCCCTGTTTCAGGTCCCTAACTGGATTTGGGCCTAGAGCTGTTTATTTCCCTCTTTCTCCCTCAAAAGGGAAAATTCAAATGTGATATCCATAAACACTCAGTATAAGGTGAACCACTGCTGAAGAAAGGAAACTGCAACAGGCATTGGAAGGAAAGAATTCCAGTTTGCTCTTCTATTGGCACCAAGCAAACTGGACTTGGACTATGTGCAGTCACTCAATGCTATAGAACTATAAGGAACACACAGAGCTGCCAGTGCCATTCTGGCAAGGGCTTCTCCCTCTGTGGACACCATCAAGAAAGGACTTGGAGGGATGGGCAAGTTGGAGCTTCCCAGCAAGGGCTGTGCCTCCAGCCAGCTGCACGTGTCACCCACCTAAAACAACTGAGTTGTGCAGCTGCCCTTTTGTCCCTTTCCCTCCCACAAACCACAAAGGACAAGAACATGTGGATCCTCACCTCTGAGTCCTCATCTGACCAATATGGAAGATCGAAATCAAATGGTAGCCGATCACTAGAGAGAGCAGAACCAGAAGAACATGCAGCCATTTCAACATGGAGCCATTTATTTCCTGGGCACCAAGGGTTGCCACTAAAGAAAATGTCGGTACTTAAAACATCCCCTATTTTGATTTAGCAATATCTCAGCCCAACAGTACAATTATTCCCAGAGCTTTTACATATTGCAAGCATTTCAAGCCATACTGAAGAAACATTATGTAATGGCTTCATGCACAGAGAGGAATGGTCTCTACTGGATTTTTTGGTTTGTTTTGTTGGTTTTTTTTAAATTGTTTCTCTTTCCATCAGGCCACTCTATTCCAATTCTGAAATTTTGGCACAGAATCAAGCTAGAACCCAAAAGCTTGGCAAAATCTCCTGCTATGTATCAGAAATTAGATTTTAGAGAGTCAATTTATCTGTAACATACTCATCAATGTCTCTTGGTTCTTCTGCATCTTCCCTTGCCAGTGGCTCATCTGATGTTCTGGAAAGATTCAGCTGCTGCTGGCTCTGCTCCCTGTCCTGCAATGGGGTAGACATAGATGCACTTAGAACCACCTGAACACTGTACTTCCTGATTCCCCATTTCAGTTTCCTAATTGCATTTAGGCCTGGAGCTGTTTCTTTCCCTCTCTTACCCCCAAACTGGCAAATGTGCTGTGTTATCCAAAGATATTTTGTGTTAGATTAACAGTTGCTAATGAAAGAACCCCAAACCAAAACCATCTCTGGGAACTGGAGTTGGGTCATGCAGGCTCTGTTGTAAAGTTTGAGGCCTTTCCTTTGAAAAGGCTCAGAATAATTCTGTCAGGAAGTACCCTTTATGTTATGCCTGCTGCATATTCTGCTTTGCACGGCAGCAGCAACACCCCAAAACTGATGGAATAAACTACACAATCTGGATCAAGGGTTATTCTTTCAAACAGCAGGGGAAATGAAAAGAAAAAAAAGAGTGACATTTTAAAAGACTTCTTGGAGCAATAAAAATACACCTAGTTTGTACCCCAGTCAGCTGCAGTTGCACTTGGTGCCTCAGTGACAAGAGCACCTTAAACTGATGTTGCAGCAAAAACACTTCTTATTTGGGAAGTCAAAGACTTCCTGTTCTCTCCCTTGATTTTTTCTATAAATTACTGAAGCAACAAGCTCTTTTAGATTATTATTACACTCTCTGAAAGTGATACTCAAAGAGATAGTAAGATGCCAGAAGACAGGCCTAGGAGCTCAAGAGAAACTAATGTGAATGCAAGATGGGGAAGAGTGTGCCATTCACTACTTACCATAGGAGACTCATCGTCAATGATATTGATGACTTCAGGCTCTGAAGATTCACCTGTGAGATGTATAACATCTTCATATCTGAGCTGTATGACTTCTTCACCTGCCACATCTATGGCGTCTTCATATCTGAGCTGTATGACTTCTTCACCTGTCACGTCTACGGCATCTTCATATCTGAGCTGTATGCCTTCTTCACCTGTCACATCTACGGTGTCTTGATATCTGAGATGTATGCCTTCTTCACCTGCCACATCTACGGCGTCTTGATATCTGAGCTGTATGCCTTCTACACCTGCCACATCTATGGCGTCTTGATATCTGAGCTGTATGCCTTCTTCACCTGCCACATCTATGGCGTCTTCATATCTGAGCTGTATGCCTTCTTCACCTGCCACATCTATGGCATCTTGATATCTGAGCTGTATGCCTTCTACACCTGTAACATCTATGGCGTCTTCATATCTGAGCTGTATGCCTTCTTCACCTGCCACATCTATGGCATCTTGATATCTGAGCTGTATGCCTTCTTCAGCTGTCACATCTACGGTGTCTTGATATCTGAGCTGTATGCCTTCTTCATATGGCACATCTACGGCATCTTCATATCTGAGCTGTATGACTTCTTCACCTGTCACATCTACAGCGTCTTCATATCTGAGCTGTATGCCTTCTTCACCTGTCACATCTATGGCATCTTGATATCTGAGCTGTATGCCTTCTACACCTGTAACATCTATGTCGTCTCGATATCTGAGCTGTATGACTTCTTCACCTGCCACATCTACAGCGTCTTCATATCTGAGCTGTATGCCTTCTTCACCTGTCACATCTACAGCGTCTTCATATCTGAGCTGTATGCCTTCTTCACCTGTCACATCTATGGCGTCTTGATATCTGAGCTGCATGCCTTCTTCACCTGTCACCTCTACGGCATTTTCATATCTGAGCTGCATGCCTTCTTCACCTGTCACATCTATGGCGTCTTGATATCTGAGCTGCATGCCTTCTTCACCTGTCACATCTATGGCGTCTTGATATCTGAGCTGTATGCCTTCTTCATATGGCACATCTACGGCATCTTCATACCTGAGTTGTATGCCTTCTACACCTGCCACATCTACGGCGTCTTCATATCTGAGCTGTATGCCTTCTTCACCTGACACATCTGTGGCATCTTGATATCTGAGCTGTATGCCTTCTACACCTGCCACCTCTACGGCGTCTTCATATCTGAGCTGTATGCCTTCTTCACCTGTCACATCTACAGCATCTTTATGTCTGAGCTGTATGCCTTCTTCACCTGCCACATCTACAGCATCTTCATATCTGAGCTGTATGCCTTCTTCACCTGTCACATCTATGGCGTCTTGATATCTGAGCTGCATGCCTTCTTCACCTGTCACATCTATGGCGTCTTGATATCTGAGCTGTATGCCTTCTTCACCTGCCACATCTACGGCGTCTTCATATCTGAGCTGTATGCCTTCTACACCTGCCACATCTATGGCGTCTTCATATCTGAGCTGTATGCCTTCTTCACCTGCCACATCTATGGCGTCTTCATATCTGAGCTGTATGCCTTCTTCACCTGCCACATCTACGGCATCTTGATATCTGAGCTGTATGCCTTCTTCACCTGTCACATCTACGGTGTCTTGATATCTGAGCTGTATGCCTTCTTCATATGGCACATCTACGGCATCTTCATATCTGAGCTGTATGACTTCTTCACCTGTCACATCTACAGCGTCTTCATATCTGAGCTGTATGCCTTCTTCACCTGTCACATCTACAGCGTCTTCATATCTGAGCTGTATGCCTTCTTCACCTGCCACATCTATGGCGTCTTGATATCTGAGCTGTATGCCTTCTTCACCTGTCACATCTATGGCGTCTCGATATCTGAGCTGTATGACTTCTTCACCTGCCACATCTACAGCGTCTTCATATCTGAGCTGTATGCCTTCTTCACCTGTCACATCTACAGCGTCTTCATATCTGAGCTGTATGCCTTCTTCACCTGTCACATCTATGGCGTCTTGATATCTGAGCTGTATGCCTTCTTCACCTGTCACCTCTACGGCATTTTCATATCTGAGCTGCATGCCTTCTTCACCTGTCACGTCTATGGCATCTTCATATCTGAGCTGTATGCCTTCTTCACCTGTCACATCAATGGCGTCTTGATATCTGAGCTGTATGCCTTCTTCACCTGTCACATCTATGGCATCTTGATATCTGAGCTGTATGCCTTCTTCACCTGTCACATCTACGGTGTCTTGATATCTGAGCTGTATGACTTCTTCATATGGCACATCTATGGCATCTTCATACCTGAGTTGTATGCCTTCTACACCTGCCACATCTACGGCATCTTCATATCTGAGCTGTATGCCTTCTTCACCTGACACATCTACAGCATCTTTATGTCTGAGCTGTATGCCTTCTTCACCTGCCACATCTACAGCATCTTCATATCTGAGCTGTATGCCTTCTTCACCTGTCACATCTATAGCGTCTTCATGTCTGAGCTGTATGCCTTCTTCACCTGCCACATCTATGGCATCTTCATCTTCACCTGTGAGATCTATGGTGTCTTCACCTGTGAGATCTATAACTTCTTCACCAATTGAAAATGAGAACATTAGAGTCAGATCAGAGATTACAGAGGAATGAAATAGGCTGACAGTGTGGAACAGGCTGAGGATGGATTTACTGTGCTTTAGGTCTTTTTTTTTTCAAGAATAGGTCCAAAATTTCACTCAAGCTTTGCCCTCAACAGTGCATATGGAGCACAGCTGGCCCTGTCCGCTAAGGGGCAAAACAAGTGGAAGAGCAGCTGTGCTCATCACAAGTTCTATTGGACGACAACAGGAGGTTCGCATCAACAGATTATTCATTTCATATAGGGGAATGTTTAGCACACAGTGGAAAAAAAGTCCCACCAAAACTCTAATCATAGAGGGGATCCTAATTTTAAAGTATCATGCTGTATATATTCCCCAGAAGGATTGGTCACAGCTAATGACAGATTTTCCTCGTCTCCATCCAGCTTGGGAGATCTCAAACTCAGCTTGCCACCCTCCACTGTGGCAGCTGCAGTGACTGCCAGCTCATCAGAACACACGTTCAGGTGTTTGAGCAGCACTGGAGGACCTCTCCTACACAGCTCATCTCCCACTTGCAGCCACTAAGAGCAGCAATAACAAGCAGCAGCAATAATGATCTCAGTCACAAACCAAAACCATGTTCAGAAGGCTTGCTGTTTAGGGATGCCATACCAGGAGCTTCCCCAATCCCAAGGTTTCCCTTCCTCCCCAGTAAAGGGCCTAGAAACTGGCAAAAGCACATGGCCAGATGGTCTTCCACCCTCCAGAAGCCGCTTCTGTTCTTACTGGGCTCAGAAGCAGGTGTGCCACTTTCCTCAAGGTCTGTTGGCTCCGTCTGTGAAGTTCCACCTGCGCTGGAGGGCAGCAGCCGGCTCCGTTTCCGAGCTGGTCTGGAATCAACTGCTCCTCCACGGCGCTTTCGCTGACGCTGACAGGGAACAAAGCCTTAGCATTTTCTCTGCCACTAATATTAACATGGCCCTTGGGCTTTACAACACCAATGGCAGCACACAAGGATTCAGAAAACACTCCTGCAAAGGCTGGAATACACACCAAATGCTGCTATGGGCCATTTCCACCCGAGCACATCACATCAGGGAAAAGACAGCACCCCTGATCTCTGACAAGCCACCTCCCCGAGAAAGAGCCTGTCCCAATGGCTTGAAAATGAGGTCACCAGTTCCCAATTCCAGGAGGTTGCTGCTCACACCATAAGCATTTCTGCACTACTGCTAACACCCACAGAGATCCAAAACCTTCCCAATTCCAGAACATCAAGTTACATGAAGATTTCAAAGGTTTCTGTTCCTCTGCATTTGCTACAAACTCTTGAAATGCTTTCTAGACCTACCCTGGAAAACGTTTCAAGAATCAGATTTGCATTGAGTTGCAAAATACTTACTGAGCTCATGGTGTTTTTTGATCAAAAACAACCACCAAAATAAGCGGGACAAACTCCAAAAAAGGAATGTCAGGGATGTTATCAATCCCTTCGGTTCCTTTAGGCAGCCCACTGCAGATTTTTTGGCGTGACAGAAAACTGCTCTTCCAAACCTATCAGAAAAGTAGAGGCGAGATTATCCATTTGGATTGCCAGTTTTCTTGAACACTCCCATGCCCTAAGACTCCCATTCCCAAGTCTCCAGTTCCTGTCCAAAGCTAGAGGCGAAGTCCATGACTCTGGTACTTGAGCCCACCTGCAGCCCATCCTGCAGCCCAGCCCAGCCCCTCAGCATCAGAAGCCTTTCCAAGAATTGTCTGCACTCACCTGTACGGTCAGTCCAGAGTTTGGCTCGCAAAAGTCAGCAAATCGCTCTCTAATCCCTTGTGGGATGGAGAAGAGGGATGCTCTGCGTCTGCTGCGCAGCAGAGAATCCCTCAACTGGCTCAACAGACTCCGTGCCAACAGAACATGGAACCAGGAGTGCCCCTGGCAACCGGTGGCAACGTTCCATGCCCAGGGAACTGATGGCCGCAGTGCTCACCCACGGAGTTCCAGAAGGCCATGGAGGCAGCTCAGCCATCGCCTGCTGCTGCTGCCGCCCCCCAGGTCAGGGCGCTCAGGGCCCTGCCCAGCCCGGCCTGGAGCGGCCCATGGACAGGGCAGCCACAGCTTCTCTGGGCAGCCCGTTCCAATGTCTCACCGCCCCCTCAGCTCTGCCAAACACCCGATCCCAATCTCCCCTTCTCGTCTGAAGCCCTTCCCCTTCCCCATGGCTCTCTGCCCCCTTTGGGCACCGCAAGGCCGCAGTGAGGCCTCCCCGCTCCCGGCTGCTCCCCAGGCGGGACAGCCCCGGCTCTCCCAGCCTGGCCAGGGGACAGGTGCTCCAGGCCCCCACACCTCCCTACGGCTCCTCCGGCCCTGCTCCACAGGCACATCCTGCTGGGCTGGGCACAGCTGGGCACAGCTGGGCACAGCTCCGCACGTGGGGCAGGGCAGGGGCAGAGCAGGGGCAGAGCTGCACCTCCCGCGCCCTCAGCCTGAGCAAGCCGAGCATCACTGGAGCCTTTCTGCGGCTAAAGAAACCCCATCACACCACACCTCCCCAAGTCAGAAAGAAATTTAAACCCTTCCTTAACCCTCCTCCTTCTGGTCTATTAGTCTGTTGCTGTTTTAACTCTTATCCGAGTGTTTGAACTTTAACCCTAATAAACAGCCATTAAAAAAGAATCAAAATTTGTTGGGTTTTTTTCCAGACTGTGGAAAGTCTAACAATTCAGCTCATTATTCCAAGTCTCTGAAGTCTTGACATTTTCAGGGTTCCAATGCTCCTCTACCAGAGTTTCCCAACAGGGCTGAGGAGTTTTGCTTTGCTCCAGGTGTTATGGACCGGCTTACAATGAAAACTTTAAAGAAATAAAAAGCAGGCCAGTTAATTAAAAACAAGCAAGCCTGTTTATTACTGAAAGAACAACTAGAAGCCAAAGCCTCCGGCCAGTCCAGAGACTGTTTCAATAACTTAGTAACTGTATACCTAGGGGCATTTCCAAGGATACCAGCTCCAAGGAAAGACCCGGGTGTCACACACGCCAGGCCTTTTAAAGTCTCTCTCTTCTTCCCTTATTGGGGCGCTCAGGATCCGTGCTGTGATAGGTTTCTTTTTCTGTTGCTGACTGGCCCCATAAGTTGGCGCCGTCTTGGCCAATCATTTTGAGATTCTTGCTTCTTAGTGGTTGGTCTCTCCTCCAGTCTTAATCCAAGCTGTGGCTGTGTTCTACGATGTTATACTTCTAGAAGCTTCTCTGCCCCCCCTCCACAAAGATTGGCATTTCCTGCCTGGTTCCAGTCCCCTTTTAAGTATACACAACACTATTGAGTTTTAATAAAACCTTACTTTGTACCCACAACATCCAATCCTGCACCACACCCTGTTAACTACATATCCAATTATAACTTGTTACTTGTATCAACAACATCCCTTTTCATACATACATTGTTAACAACATTCCCCAAAAGTTTAAATTTTTTTTTTTTGTTGTTCATAGCAATCCCCCCTCTAATTCTTTGATCAAGCTTTAGCCTGCATCAACCTTAACTCATCAAACTGGACTTTCATAGTTTCTGTAAAACTCTTTTAACTTCTGGTATTTCTCATACATCTCTTTTGCACTTTCTATTCCTTTTCTTCTTGGTTTTCTTTCATCACCATAATTTTTTCATCTGTTAACCTTTCAAGAGAAGTCTGGACAATATTGTTAATCATTCTGATAAGACAAGGTACTAAACAAGGAAGGAAAATTAAACTTATGAGTGCCCCTCCCTCTATAAGTAGCATCTTTTTCTACCATTTTATATTCCAGATGTTATCCCACCAATTAGCTTTTATTAATGGGGTCCATCGTTGCACAGGTACATGTGCATATTTTCTGATCCTGGTGGTTATATTTTTAATTCGGTCCCCATGATCATCAGTTTTTCTACAGCATTCAGATGAATTAAACTTTCCACATACCACTCCTTCTTCGGCCAGCAGGTAGTCCAAGGCTAGCCCGTTCTGATATATGGCAGTCCTCATCTGGTGGCTCTGCACTGATTACAAGTCTAGAACTAAAGTTGTCTCATTAGAAATTATCTCTAGAAGTGCTTGTAACCTTATAATTCTGTTTAACATATGAATGGGGGTTCTATACCCCCGTGAACCGTCCTGTGCCCAGGTGGCAGGGCCATAGGTTTCAATAATTCTCTCTGGGGGCCATCTTCCTCCCCCCAACTCTGTGTTCCTCCACTTAGATCTCTCTTTTTACGTTTTAACTCATCATAGAGGGGTAACCCTAAACCTTGATGGTCCTCTTTTGGGAGTAGAAAGAATGACGGTCTTATTACACCTAATGTACAACTCCCTTTCTAGTCTTTTGATAGCATCACATATGCCATCTTTCCAGAACAATCCAGAACAATCCTTTTGGGGCTTTCCAGAATTTTAGTGATCTGGTGTTTTTAACTTCAGTCTTATTCCAAAATTTAGATGACTTAGGTTCATCTTGATATGGATTTGGTTTATTAGGTAGACACTTAAACAGTTATTCTCTTTGTATATAAGAACAGCTTGAGCCAGATTTTTGTTTTCGCGCCCAATGCAGATGTTTACTCTGGGAATCCACCACTCATGGGTATCATTAGCAGTTAGATACTTTTTACAAGACAGTTCACCTGCATAGGAAAGAAATTTCAGTTCCCTTCTCCATATACATTCTTCCCCGATTACCTCGGACTTTAAGTTCCAAACTTCTTCCTCGTTTCGGATGTCTGGTTGTCAGTGTCTATTTAGATTCTTCATCAGTTTTAGAGTTTCTTGAGGGCTGAGCGCGATTCCTTCCCAGGGCCATATTTCTGATGTCCTGGTATCCCCACATATCCAGCAATTTGACACATTGAACCCATGGCTAATTCTTTCTACCAGATCTAAAATCAAATTCTTTCAATTCCTTAATTTTGTTTCTACTCCTGGTTTAATCACCCCTCTTATCTCTTTCTCTTGTATTAAGTCCAATCCTTTAACGACCCTATTCCCTATTTTCTTATCAGTGCATAACCATTTCTCCCTTGTAGGGGATTCCCCCATTAGTTTCTGTTTATGGGTCCCTTCATTTTCAAATAGCCAGTAGGTTTTTCCATCTTTTACACGGGTTTGTAATTGTGACAAGTCAACACACTCAGGGTTAAGATTAGTGTGGAATGTGAGAACTGCGCTCTGCGCATTCCCGGTATAGATAGCATGATAGCAGTTATCACAGGAGTTCGGTGAGCTCTCCTGGAGACTCGCAGTCACTATTGCTATCAGCACCCATGGGGGTGCAGTACAGGTTACTCTCTTGACTCTCGTGGTCCTTGGTCAGCCTCAGATGGTAAGAGTACTGTCACCTGATCTGGGCTTGCCCCCTGTGCTGACATTCTTACCGGTATCCTCATCTTACTCCACTCTTTTGTGTGTTGACTTGTTATTTTTTTCCCGTTTTAGGGTCAGATCGCTACTATGGTGGGAGAATGCTCTATCTTATGGAGACTCCTTGTCACAGATTCTGTAATGAGAAATACCAGAAAGTGCAATTAGTTTCTATTAACATTTTATCCAAAACTGTCAATAAATATTCTAAATAGTAACACTTTAATAATAAATATTACAATAAATATTTAAATAGCTCTTTATCTTAACTTTAACACTAATACTGGATTAAATAGGATATTAAATAACAAGTTTATAAATAATATCTTTAAATAACAGTTCATAGATTACAACGTTAGAACAACGTTTTATAAAAAAAGAGGTGCTACTTGGTGTTAGTAGAGTCTTCCATAGTCTATCCTGTGGGAGCAGAAACTGAACCTTTGACCCTAGTGACACGGGTCCACCCTTTTTCTTGAGTTCTTATTGCAGTTTCGGTAGTTAATAAAACTTGGTATGGGCCTTCCCATCTGGGGGTTAATGGCTGTTCTTTCCATGATCTAATTAATACCCAATCTCCTGGTTGGTATTTATGGATTTTAAAATCAATGGCAGTACTTTGGGGGAAATATCCATTCCTCCTTAACTCTTCTAATGTTTTTGCAATTGTTTTTAGGTAAATTTTCACACCTTTTTCCCCTTCTTCATATGTCCCCATACAATGTGAGGTAATCAAAAATGGGAGTCCAAACATCAGTTTGTGAGGGGAAATACCCATATCAGATCTAGGCTTTGTTCTCACTCTCATCAGGGCTAAAGGGAGGCATTTTACCCAATTCATTTTTGTTTCATCTACTAACTTGGTAAGTATAATTTTCAGGGTCTGGTTAGCTTGCTCTACCCTTCCTGAGCTTTGGGGCCTCCAAGGAGTATGCAACTTGCAAGTCATACCAAGTGTTTCAATTACATTTTGTAAAATTCTAGCAGTAAAATGAGGCCCTCTGTCTGAATCTATTGTATTCACTATACCATAATGTGGGATAATTTGTTCTAGCAGAATTTTACTAACAGTTTCTGCAGTTGCTTTTACTATTGGAAAAGCCTCTAGCCAATGGGTAAGGTGATTGATAATAACTAATAAATGTTTAAACTTCTGTACTTGAGGAAATTCAGTGAAGTCAATTTGTATGTTCTGAAGAGGTCTTTTAGCTAATTCTCTTCCCCCTACAGGTACTTTCTTAATTATTTTGTTATTTATTTTCTGACAAGCCATACAATCCTTTGTTACAGCTTTTGCTATCCCAAAACCCCCAATGCACACATATGTTCTGAAAAAGTGATCACAGAGTGCTTGAGTTCCCCAATGTGTAGAGGCATGCAGAATTTCTAGGATTTTACAGGATAGGTTTTTATTCAATACTTGCCTCCCATCAGGCATTATCCATTTCCCCAATTCATCCCTCACACCCCCTTGTTTTTGCAATTCTTTTTGCTCTTGTTCTGTGCATACTGGAATTTCTTCCCCATCCATTTCTTTTAGTTTTTCTATTTCAAATATCCACTCTTCCTTTCCTAAAGCTGCCTCTTTTGCTGTCTGATCCGCTAAATTGTTTCCTTGCATTTCTATTGATGTCCCCCTTTGATGTCCTTTAACATGTACTACTGTGACTTCTAATGGATCTTTTAGTGCTTTTAGTATTTCCTTTATCAATTCTTCATGAATTAACATTTTACCTTTAGAGTTTATAAACCCTCTTTCTTCCCAAATCTTACCGAATGTGTGTACAACTCCGTAAGCATACTTGGAATCAGTATAGATAGTTCCTTTATTGTATTTCTACCAAATTAAGCCTCTTAATAGGGCATACAATTCACAGCACTGAGCTGACCATTTAGTTGGTAATTTTCCTTTTTCTATTACTTTCATCGTTTTCCCATCTATAACTGCATAACCGGACACCCTTTTCCCTTCTACAGTTCGAGAAGAGCCATCTATAAATAACACTTCCCCTTCTAATAAAGGTAATTCTTGTAGCTCTTCTCTTGCTTTAGTCTGCAGATTCATTAATTCTTCACAACAATGTTCAAGGTGGCCTTCTGATTTTCCATATAAAAATTGTGCAGGATTTTGCACTTTTGTAGTTGTAAGTTCTATGCTATCAATATTAGTTAGTACTATTTCATATTTAAGTAATCGACTGTCCGTAATCCATTGATTAGCTTTTTTGCTCAATATTAATGTTATATCATGGGGTGTATGTACCTTAATTCTACGTCCAAAGGTTAGTTTATAGCTTTCCTCAATTAGAGTCACAGCAGCGGCCACCGACTGTAGGCAGGTGGGCCAGCCTCTCACCACAGGTTCCAACAATTCTGACATATAAGCAATTGGTTTCCTTTCTCCGCACCACTCTTGCACTAATACACCATAAGCAATTCCTTCATCTACATTTACAAACTGTTCAAAAGGTTTTTCCAATTGGGCAAACTTAAACCTGGAGCTTTCATCAGTCTTTCCTTTAACTCTGTTAATTTCCCTTCATCTTCTTCAGTCCATTCAAAAGTCTGGGTCTCAACCAATTTATCATAAAAGAATTTAACTAACTTGGTGTGTCCATCTATCCAGGATTTACAGTATCCAACTAAGCCAAATAATTGTCTTACATCCCTTTTCGTTTTTGGGGAGGGCAAGGATAGGATTCCCTCAATTCTACTCATTGCCAAATTCTTATAACCTTTCCCAATTAGATGTCCTAAATATTTTACTTCTTGCTCTACAAATTTGAGCTTTCCTCTTGACACTTTTAAGCCCTTTTTTCCCAGAAAATTTAAAAGTTCTATGGTAGGTTCTTGTACTATTTCCTTTTGCTCCCCCAAAATGAATAGATCATCCACATATTGTAAAATCTGGGTATTCTGTTTTGACTCAAATTGCTCTAATAATTCTTCCAATGCTTGTCAAACAGATTTGGTGATTCAGTAAACCCTTGGGGCAATCGCGTCCATTGATATCGTTGTTTTCTCCCTGTGTTCTCATCATACCATTCAAAAGCAAACCACCCCCTACTCTCCTCTGCTAATGGGCATGCCCAAAACACATCTTTAAGTTCTATCACACTAAACCAGGAATGTTCTGGTGGTATTTTATTCAACAGTGTGTAAGGGTCAGGCACTACTGGATATCTGGCTACAGTTTGCTTATTGACTTCTCTTAGATCCTGTACTAATCGGTACGTTCCATCTGACTTTTTAACTGGTAAAATTGGTCTATTATGGGGTGACTTACATGGCTCTAATGTCCCATCTTGAATCAATCCTTTTATTATGGGAGTTAACCCCTGTTTTCCTTCAGCTGAGATGGGGTATTGACGGACTCGAATGGTTGTAATTTCAGGTTTCATTTTTATCTTTATCGGCGGTATATCTAATAAGCATCGACCACCTTCTTCTGCCCATACCTGGGAATCTATTTCTTTCTCATCTTTGGTATTTAATCTCATAATTGTTGCTACCATCTTCCCTTCTTTTGGAACTAAAGAACTTTATTTGTAAATCACGGCTGAGTAAATTACACTTCAAATTAGGCATAAATAGTAAATCAACACATCCTACCCTTGAATTTCCTCTTAGTATTACTTGTTTAATTACGGGTACTTCAAATGGGCTATTGCTTGCCCCTCTTACTTTACAAGTTGTTCTACTAAGTTCACTACTGTAGCTATCATGCTGGCATGGTAGTGTGGAGGAAGGTTTTAGAAAGGCCTTAGGAATGGTAAACTGAGGAAAAGGATACATTCATGTATGCCCCATTGTTTTAGAAAGGCCTTGGGAATGGTAAACTGAGGGAAAAGATACATTTATGTATGCTCCACTGTTTCGGGAACGTCCTGCTTCAGCATTCCTCTGTAAACCCCCTTCTTTCCACCCCTGAGCAGTTCCCATTGGACCTGGCCCCTGGGGTGGTTCTGATGTGCCTTAGCTGAACACTGTCTCTATTGTTTAGACCTTATATCTTAATTTTGCTGTATAAAACTGTATCTGGGCAATAGCCCGTGGCCTTTTGGTCCCTGCAACGCTTCAGGCAATACAATCTCTCTGGACAAGCATACCATTGGTCTCTCTGGGTCTCTTTATCTCGAATCCTAGCGGCGACCGAGGCAACGCTGCTGCTCGGACCGTGCTAACCCAGCCGCTGCCTGGTAAGCCCAGGGCAGCGGGACCACGGCAAACCCCGGCCCCAGAGGGGACAGATAGCCGGAGGGTCCCAGGGGCCTGGGGAGGGACGGGGGACAGCGGCGAGTGACCACCGAAAGCAACAAGTGGTGGTCCAAAGAGAAGCAACACACTACCTTCTGGCATCTTAAAAACACATGACCTATCAGCTCCTGTATCTACTAAAAATTCAAATTCTTCTCTCTGAGGACCAACCTCTAAATTTATCAAGGGCTCCCCTTTTAAATCCTTTACTGCCCTCAGAGAATAGAGCCCCTGACATCCCTAATCTTCTCCTTCTCCAACTCCTATCTCAATTTCTCTGTATAACTTCTGGTCTTTTATGAACTGCTTACAATTTTTCTTGACATGACCCCTGTTACCACAATAAAATCACTCTCGTTTTTCAAATTCTCCTCTTTGGTCTGGTTTTCTCTCCCTCTTATGCCATTCTATCTCCTTTTGGGTTTCTTCCGGCTTTCCCTGACTTTCCCTTGCTACTGCTACCATGATTTTTGCCTTCATTTTCGCCTTCTCCTCCTTCCTCCTTAGAAACACCTTTTGTGCTTCCTTTAATAGCTCATTTAAACTCCTTTCCTGCCATTCTTCAAGCTTTTCCAGTTTCTTTCTAATATCATCCCAAGGCCTCGCCACAAAGTGTACCCTAATGAGTACCTTTCCCTCCCGGCTTTCTGCATCCACACTGGAGTAAAGTTGAAAATTTCTTTTTAACCGGGCTAACCACGCACTTGGAGCCTGATCCTTTTCCTGATGGCTATCAAATGTTAGCTTTACATTGTTTGCTCTCGGAACTGCGTTCCTGATTCCTTTTATGATCAAAGATCTATACTCCCCCATACTCTTCTGCCCTGCTTCATTATTTGTGTCCCAATCCGGTGGTGTTAGGGGCATTTTAACCTCCCCAGGGGGAACATCTGCAGGGTGGCCCGTTCTATTTTCTTTCTCCCACACTTTTATTCCTGCAATTTGTATTAGCTGCATCTCCTCGGGAGAAAATAAAATTCCTATTATTGAATTTAATTCTTCCCAGGTATAGATATTAGGACCTAGGAATTGATCTAGCTGGTGTGCAATTCTTCTACCAAGGTCTTTGTTTCTTTCTTAAAATTCCTCACCTCGGAAGCTGTCAATGGGGCATTCACAAATCCTATTCCATTGGCTCCTCCCATGGGAACTTCCCTTAGGGGAAATAGTCTTTCTGCCCTTTCTCCTCCTGAGCAACACTGGTTTTAAACCGAGTGTTACAATGGTGGGATATTGGACTAGCTGTTTCAGCTTTACCACAATTACAACCTTGAACTTTATTTCCTTGCACATTATTCTGCCAATCACTATTCGCTACTAATCCCCCTCTCCCTTCAATCTTTGTTTCATTTATGTGTCTTGGAGGTGTTAAGACAACACTCTGTGAAGGAGGTTGGTTAGCACTGGATATGAGGAGGTTTGGAGGATGTGACGAAACCTTAATCCTGGAGTCAGGGGTTATAACCACCTGACTTGGGGCTGTTAATGTACTTCCTGTTGATGGTGTGGAGAGAATATGGGGAGGAGTCGGAGAGGCTGAAGGGGTAGGTTGGACAGGTGCAGGTATTGAAGGAGCAGGTTCGACAAGAGGAGGTGCCGGAGGAACAGGAGGGGAAGAGGGTGGAAGATAAAGGGTCCCACCTTCTTGCGGGCTTTTCCCTTGAGTCTTTAACATTCTTAATGTCCTTTGACACTTTGTACCCTTTTGCTTTTTCCTCCAGGGTATCACTTTCTAACCAACAACTTGCATACTTAGTTTCTTCCTCACTCACACTCTTCCTCAAATTCACATATTTGTTTAAAGCTAAACACAACCACCTGTCCTTTGAACCATACCAAGGCCAGTAAACTGACCCTTCCTGGAGAGCTTCTTTTGGCCATATTTCCACACAATATTGTATCATCTTTATTTTAGATAATCCTTTAAACTTCTCATCACCTTCCCACTTTTCAATCATTTCTCCTAAAGGGCTACTGGGTGGAATTTCTTTCAGCTTACCCTTCTTAATCCCTCCCCTGCGGGAGTTCTTACTAGTACCCTGCCCCATTTTATAAATTAACTGGACAACGAACTAACCTAGCAAGCAGTAAGTCAAATGAGCTAATGAAAGGATCTACACTTATGTGAAACAGGACAATTGAAATTACTCTTGACTGAATAAACTGATATAGCAATGTGAACCTTGATTGGTCAAAAATAACTTTTATCCAAAATATTGAATTTAACAATCTAAAATAATGTAATTAATACCAGATGGAATGATCAAGTGATTGAAAACAAACAAAAATAAAACTGTTGACATTTAATTTAAAAAATTGAAATAAAATAATTAAAATAAAATAATTGAATTTCAATAAAAACAATCAGAATGAAATTAATTAGAATTATGAAATTAAAATTGTGCAATTGCAATAAAGAAACAACTGGAATAAACTACTAAAATTCAATAAAATTATTAGAAATAAACTATCAGAACAAAATAGGATGATCTAATTTTGAATAATTATATAATTAATCTTAATAAAGATAATGAATGAATTAAAATAAAACAATTTAAACAAACAATTCTTCATAACAATTAAAATAAACATTTGGAATAAAACAATTGGAATCATTTTTTGTTTTGTTTTTGTTTTAATATCAAAAATTGAATTAATTCATGAATTGAAATAAAACAATTGAAATAAATTGAAATAAAACAATTGGAATAAAACAATTGAAATATATATTTGAAATAAAAAATAGAATATATATATTTATATAGAAACAATCAAATAATTAATCAATTAAAATAAAACAATTGAAATAAACAAATCAGAATAAAACAATTAAAATAAAACAAATGGAATTGAAATAGCAACTTTAACCTAGTTCAGATTTAAATGAGAATAATTCAGATAATTGAAATAGAATGAAATAATTAGTACAATTGAAAGAGAATAATTGAATTAGACTAATTGATATCATAACTGTCAAATTTAAATAAAATAATTAAATGGAATTATTGGAATTAAATAATTAAATTGGGCAAATTTTTGTCTAGTAAAACAATTGAATAAAATAATTGATAAACTGAAATAAAACCATTAAAATGCAAAATCAAAATAAAACTATACTATTAAAGTACCAAATAAATCTAACAGAAACAACTAAATCAAACAATCTGAATAGATTACAATAAAAAGATCAAACTAAATATAACTAGTAATGATCCAAAATACCAAATTGGCATTCTCGTAATTGAAATTAATACAACGAACAAAAGTAATGAAATGATCCAATAAAACAAACAATCTATAGAAACAAAAAGAATAAAATAACTCGCTATAACTGACCACAAGATTCCGATCGCAATCAAGTCACACATATAAATAAATAGGTTACATTCCTTGTAACTTGATGATTAGGGTCACAAGCTGGAGCACTGCTAGCAAGCAGCCCCAGGGCCCTCTGCCAGGCTTAGCCCCCTTGGCCGCCCCCTTCTCGTCAGGCAATGCCCGCCCGTCACCGCGGCCCCTCCCAGGGAGGCCCGGCCGCAAAGTGGCTCCTCTGAGCCGCCGCTGCCTCGCACTCCAACGGCGCCTCGCGGCTGCCAGCACCACTCGCTGCAAAATGAAGACTTAAACTTTCTACTTATTCCAAAAGCCAACTTGTACCAACTAAATGCGTTCAAGTAGTCTTGAACTCAAACATAAAATTTAGCAACTTATAATTTTTAATACCTCTACCTTCAAACTAACAGTACGCTAAACAGATATACTCTCTCTCTAACAAAATGCTTTTTAAGTTCATTCTCCCTGTCCGGTAAGTGGTCTGGGGACTCTTGGCTACCACCTCACCCCAGAACCTCACTTACACCGTGCTCTGACCTTCGACACACACACAATTAACTCAGCTTGAAACAGTTAAACAATAACCATTTCTATCCCCAAATAATCAGCACCTAGAAAAGCAATGATACCAATAAATTACATCCAGGTAGTCCTGGACTCAAAAGTAAAAACTATGTAACTGAAGTACCACATAAAAGGAAACAATAAATTCCCTGAGGCAGGCAGGTTCTCCTCTCCCTGACCCGAGCTCGCCAGGGTAGGAGGAGATCCCAGCTCCGAGTCACCAGGCCAGGAGGATCCCCCTAACTTGCCTGGCGTGGCCGAAACCAGGTGCATCCACCTGCCCAGCCCACCCCGTGCAGGACCAGGTGCGTGCCCACCCTGCGTGCCCGGCCGTGCAGAGAATTGGGGTCCTACCCCCCTCGGCCGGGACTCCGATCCCCCCCTACCAAAAAGGAGAACACTCCCCTAACCGGTGGCTCCCTATCGTCGGTCTCCGGTTAGGAGTATTTTCTACCACCGACGCTGAGGTCCTGCTTCCAAAGGACCTTTCCAGGCACTGGGTTTCTGGGAACCCACGGGAGTCACCTTTAATGGCTTTGGACGGTCTTCCCAGACCCACCCCTGGGAAGCTCTGGGCACTCAGCCCTCCGTGGCCCTCTTAGGGGTATCCCCTCACTCCGAGGCGTTCCCTGGGTGCTCTTGGGACCGAATCCCTCAATCCAGCCCACCCCAGGGGTCTTGGGGATGGCTGAGCCCCAAGGGTACCACACTCAGTCCTCTGCCCTCTCGCTTCCTTCCACTATCGCTCCGGGAGTCTGGCCTGCCGGCCCCGTCTCACTCACACACACTCTCTCACCATTCGGGGTGTACCCTTCCATACCCTCAATCCCCCTCGCACACTCACCCAGGTGCCGCTCACCCAAGTGCTGCGAGGACCTCTCCCGCTGCCTGGAAGGCTGCTCTAAGTTGTTGAGGCTTCCAGGAGTTCCTGAGGATCAAGCCAGCAGCCCCTCTGTGGATCCAATGTACTCCTCAGGAATCCAGTCAGCTGGAATCGTCCGGGTGCACCTCCCAAATCCAAGTCCTACACCAGACCCGCCTCTGGGTGTGGCTCTCCAGGGCGAGGCCCCAGTTGTTATGGACAGGCTTACAACAAAAACTTTAAAGTAAGAAATAAAAAGCAGGCCAGTTAATTAAAAACAAGCAAGCCTGTTTATTACCGACAGAACAACTGGAAGCCAAAGCCTCTGGCCAGTCTGGAGACTGTTTCAACAACTTAGTAACTGTATACCTAGGGGCATTTCCAAGGATACCAGCTCCAAGGAAAGACCCGGGTGTCACACACGCCAGGCCTTTTAAAGTCTCCCTCTTCTTCCCTTATTGGGGCGCTCAGGATCCGTGCTGTAATAGGTTTCTTTTTCTGTTGCTGACTGGCCCCATAAGTTGGCGCCGTCTTGGCCAATCATTTTGAGATTCTTGCTTCTTAGTGATTGGTCTCTCCTCCAGTCTTAATCCAAGCTGTGGCTGTGTTCTACGATGTTATACTTCTAGAAGCTTCTCTGCCCCCCTTACACAAAGATTAGCATTTCCTGCCTGGTTCCAGTCCCCTTTTAAGTATACACAACAGTATTGAGTTTTAATAAAACCTTACTTTGTACCCACAACATCCAACCCTGAACCACACCCTGTTAACTACATATCCAATTATAACTTGTTACTTGTATCAACAACATCCCTTTTCATACATACATTGCTAACAACATTCCCCAAAAGTTTAATTTTTATTTTTTTTGTTCATTACACCTTCCTCCTGAAGCCCTGCTCCACTACGGAAGGTGACAGAGCAGAAGAAGCAGAATTAGTATTCACTTTTCCTTCTAGCCACTCTGCCTCGGGACCTGTGTTCAGAAGGAAGGGCTGTGGCTCCTGAGAGCAGCAGGGAACCCATCTCAGCCCTGCCAGGTTCAGGGCTGCTCCTCCGCCCCTGGTCCTGTTGGGTGCTCTGGGGTGTGGGGAGAATGGTGGAAATTGATCCGGGGCTCTGGAGAGCACAAGGATATGTTCAGCTCCGGCTCTACATGAGGAGGCTCATTTCTTACAAAAGTTTCTCTGTTCTTGCAATTCATCCTTTTGGGTAATTGACAACATGCTGGGTGTTGAAGAATGGGTAGGGACTTTTCCATTTTTTGAAGAATCCCAAAGTAGATTTAATACTTTATATAAAATGCAAAGACACTAAAGCAATTCCAAATATACATTTAATAGATGAATATTTAAGCACCTTGTATGAATCCGAAAGCATCGATTATGAGAAATGAACAATTCAAATATGCTGTCTTTCTGGTCTGGCCTTTAAAGCTCAAAATACCCCATTTCTTCTATGCCTACAGATCAATGATGAAATGAGCTGAAAATATGCTTTTCCTTCTGCTGACAACCATGCACCACAACTGAAACCAATGCTTTAACTATTCAGTTTCTTTTTGGTAATCAGTGCATTTCTAGATCAATACCTTCTAAAAATTATATATATATATATATATATATATATATATACACACACACGGAATGCTTTAATTCCTAACCCTATACCAAAATTTTAAAAGAAAATTGCCTCAGCTGATAGTGTTGAGCCATACTAACATCTCTTTAAACCTATTATAAAATCAGCTGAGTGCCATTTCATTACTTAAATTTACTTGACCATAAATCGTTTCCTTAAATGCTCCTTTTAATGAGAATACGTGGCATTGCATGTCACCTAGGAGTATAGCTTTTAGAAAGACATATAGATCATTTAACAAGACATTTCTGCTTACTGTCATTGCATCCACCAAGTAGCTAAAAGTCTAGCAAAAATGAGAACCAAAAAACATCAGTCTAAAATTTATGGCCGTCTTGTAATTAAATAATTTTATTTGTGTCTGTTGAAGAATTATCTTTGAGTTTAATTTTGACAACTCAAGTAGGTTTCATTAAAAACAAAAATCAAAAAATCACTTTATCAGGCTAATACTAATGTTTTCGTTTTTTTATTAAGACCAAGCCACATAAAAATTAGGGGCTACATTGAACCTTGTTTATTACTACCTCTACCTAAATATGGCAATATTAGGACATCTTGAAATATGACTGAGGAAGCAGATAAATAATACAATAAAGACAAAGATGAAAAACCAAAATTAAGGATTCATGTCCACACAGATGTCCAACTTTTAACACACAGAGGACCTCAGTTCAGTTTGGTCATCTGAGTTTTCTCTTTCGTGGCACAATGAATTTACTCTCCCATTGTTTACCTGAGATCTGCCTGTGCCTCTTTATTACTTTTGTATAACATAAGTAATTTCTTTCCTCTCTTATGTCCAATTTCTAAATCTTTGGACAGTTGCATTCCTCTTCAGTGTAACATAGGATTATACTGCTGTGATTGAAGGAAGCTACAACATAGTTGTACTGCCAACAGCTCAAAGATGGTAACCAACTTCAGACATTCAAAAACACCTTCCTTTGAAAGCCTCCAGATTCTAATTCTAATGAAACCTTACAGCACTAAATGCAGCAGTTTGTTAATGTAGCAGTTATTGTCAAAGAACATTGCTTTCTTTCGATGTGTGCACAACCTGCTACTCTTTCCATCTTCTGAGGAATAAAGTCATGACATTTTCCCCAAAGCGTCCACCAGAGTCTGGCCTGAGAAATTGAATCCCTCTCACCCCAAGCAGGCTGTGTTTCTTTTTCCCTGTACAACACACACTGGCCACAAGAACTACAATCAGCACAGTCCAGCACAGAAGAGCAGACAGACTATATTTAAATCAATCAAAACTTTATTTAAATTGAATTCAGCAAAAATGAAACTATATAGAGGAAGAACTATATATATAAAGAAACAAGCCTCTACACTGCCTATTGTCCAAGATCCATCTCAGTCTTTCCTGAGAAGCACTCATAAATAAATGGGAAAATATACTGCTGCATTCAGTTCCACCCAGCAGGTTGGGCACATGTGAGCGGCCTCAAGGGCAATAGGGAGGCATCTACTGCAGAAGACATGGCCACACAGGGTTGCCACAAGCTGTTGTCCACGTTGAATAAACTGGAAGAAAGAAAATCACAACATTTATTGCGAGGAAAGAATTTGATTTGGCTGCTCAACTAGCATCAGGCTCTATTTTGAGCATCTAAAATTAGAATTACGAGGGACCCACAGATCTGCCAGTGCCATCTTGGCAAGGGCTTCTGCCTCTACATTCACCAAGAAGTGACTTGTGGAGCTTCACAGCAAGGGCTGTGCTTCCAGCCAGCTGCCCACAGCATCCCACATCATCCAACTGACTTGTGCAGCTCCCCACTTCTGGCTTTCTCCTCCCACAAAGCAGAAAGGACAACAACGGGTGGATCCTTACCTCCGAGTAAAATTCCCTGCAAATCGGACACCTAATAACAACTCCTTGCTGTGCACTAGAAGAAACAAAACTAGAAAGAGCATGCAGCTGTTAATATAACCACACTTCAGTGGTTATTGATATGTAAAAGCTCACATATTCATACAACTGCACTGACTAGCCATGACACATTTCCTTTGAAGATCCCTGCTGTCTTTAAGGCTCTGTTTGCTGCATTTAATGAGGATTTTGGGTCTCCCATCTCCCCTGCCCTGAGGGAAAGGATGTCCTGGTTTTCACTGGGAGAATGGTGCAGTCAGTCACCCTGCTCTGGGCTTTGAAGTAGCAGCAGTCTCTAGCACGGGCCAGTTTGTGTATGGCAACCTTGACTTCCAGCAGGTCATCAGTGACAGCTTTGTAACTACAGCATCAGCTGTCCTCTGGGAATTATTCACCCCAGAATATTCATTCCAGGACCCAGTTTTAAACTACAGAGTAATACAGCTCTGGCAAGATCCAGCCCTGGGAAGGAGCCTTTGGTCAATTTTAAATGCTGCAGCACTGAGCTATTTCGGCCTTAACTAAACAGAACAGTTACATTCAGTAACTGAGAAGCTTGAGACTGGAGGGACAAAGTATTCCTGTTTTATATTAACCAGGGGTTGGGATTTGTTCACCTACAGACTTAACAATCAAAACTTAAGCATCTACAAATTCATTGGCAAAATGCCAAATTAAGGTTTAGAATCGTAGAAGCCCTTTAGGTGGCATGTTTAAGACCTGACACCTAAAAGTTCCATACTCAAGTTATCTCCTACATTGCCTTTCCTAAAGCCTCAAAGCAGTGTCTTTCCCCCACCCCAAAAAAAACACTTTGAAAACCTTATACCATAATTATAATATTCTTTGTCCTCCCTAGTGACACAGACACTTGGTTAAAATTAATCAGTGTAATGAACTGTATCTTTCTTATCCTGATGGAGTGCTCCTACAGCAGGACTTTCCTGTTCCCCTGCAGAATGGGAATTTTACTGTGCAGGCACCCAACTTGAACTGCAAGATTTCCATCACAGAAGCAAGTAAATCAGGGCCTGTGACATCCAGCATTGGCCATAAAAGCACGACCTCCACAACTGCCTGTGTGCAAGTCTACCTTGGGAAGAAGGGCTCCAGCTCCAGGAGAAAGGCAACCAGCTGGCACCGTTCCAGCAGGGAATTTTTGTTGGAATTTGCCCAGCTGCTGCCTGCTGGCCCCCTGATGCCAAGCCCCAGTGATTACAATGGAAGCATTTCCATATCTAACATCACTACTACAGCTTGTCAGAAAAAGCAAATGCAATACTGAGCTTTGGCCTGTGACCAATCCCCATTCCTTGCCATACCCCCAACACTCATCTCTAAGGCTCTATGCAAAGATGCACATCTGTTTTGGGCTGCTTTTTTCTCCCAAAATTCAAATAGTATCATGTGATCATCCTGCAACATGGCAGAAGGAGGGAAATAAGTAGAGTAGGGAAGGCGTCAAAGATAAATCAGGCATAGCAGTATTACTAAGTCCTACACAGAAAAGAAAGGAAGGCACAGAATTCTGTGTGTGGTGGGGCATGAGGCATACATACTCTGAACTCTGAGTGTCCTCCTCCTCTGCTCCCTGTTCTGCAGGGGCTGAGTCAGCCACAGGTGCATCATTAGCTCCTGTTCCATTACCAGAGCCATCCACCTGTTCCTGGCTGTTCAGCGTAACATTTCTCCTTTCCTGTCCATACACTGTAATTTAATTTTCAGAAGTTAGATCTATTATTCTCTCTCTCCCTGGAGCTACCTTTGAAACAAGTTATATAAATAGTCAGCAATGGTTCCTATTTTAAATGGACAATATTCAGCTGGGTTAAAAACAATCTCAAACAAACTACTTTCCCAAATACTGACTGGACTCTTCCAGACATTGTGACTACTCTGCTACAAAGCAACATAAAATATTTGCTTTGTTCAGCCTACACACAGCTAAAAAAGATGACCCAAGAGATTCTCAAGGAAAGTCCCTGGAATCAATAAAATTACTCGGAGCAGTATCCCCTTAGAAATTGCCATTAGCATCCTCCTGAATTAAGATAATTTGAAAATGAAGTTATATGTTATGCAAAATGTAGAATATGTGAAAGATTTCTTAAGGAAGGATGCTCTTTGTATTGCTATATTTGATCATTCTATACTTTCAAACCAAATCACCTGCAAGGGAGATTTATTCCATTAAATAGACAGCAACTAACAAACAAGCTCTAAGTGGTCAAGAAAAACAAATCCCTTGTTGGTAGAATTGCCTTGTAAAGGTTCAGGGCTTGACATGCTTGAAGGAGCTCAGATTTGGGGAAGGGTTAACAAAGCTTGGGGAGAAGGACGCCCACTGAGAGTGGACGCAAAAAATGCAGAATTGAGGGGCCAAAAGGACATCTGGCACAACTCCCAAGATAAGGAAGAAACTAAGAAACCCAACTCTCCTGAAAGCAGCTCTGACTGGTAGAAAATAATTCCTGCCAGGGGGAGATTGCAGCCCCCAACTCATGGAGCAGCAACTCAAGAATCTCCCAGCCCAAAAGAAGAGGGAGACTGAGCAATGGACTGAGTAGACTAATTAAAGTGAGAAGTAAGAAAATCATTAACCAAAAGAAGACAGAATATGAGCTAAGGAGATAACCATGTCACTTGTAATGCTAATTTCTTTGTTTGATAACATCTATAAATAATAGAAGTTATTTTGATAGTGGCTGTGTCTGATTTGTGAAATACCACTGAGCACCCAGACTGGTGAAACACTGAAATAAACAACCAATGTCTCTCTCAAGTGTATGATTATTTACCTGTCACACCCCAGTAACCAATCCTATTTTTGTGGGCAACATATTGATCAAGTCACAGGGAGAACCATTCTTAATGGCCTGCTCTGTAACAGCAAAAGGGTCAAGAAATGCTTTTTAACTCTCAGAAACCGCAGGCAGCAATGACTTCTGCAACTCCAGTGTCCATGTAACACTAATTATCACTAATCAATCAAAACTGCAGAAAGTGTTACCAAATTAAAGTTCCTTCTGCATAAGTATTCAGCTACAACTTTTATTGCAGGGATTTCCCACTGTGACTGACAGAGGCCACCGCACACACATTGCATCCGTTCTCTAAGACACTGGCCAGGGGCTTTAGCCCTGTCCCTTGCCTTTTGCTAAGAGCAGTTTCAATCCCTGCTGCTCAACTTTCTTGGGAAAGTACAACAAAACTAGCTATCACATTTTAGATAAAAGTCCATTACCTACTGTGAAACATCAACTCACCTTCAAGAAGCTTCCATCGATGCACATGGGAAGGGAGAGAAAAGAAGATACAATTAGATTTGGTGAGCCCCCCTGGTGCTGCACACAAACCCCAGCTCAGAAAGCAGTTACAGCAGAGGAGGGGAGCAAGGGTAGGGCATCACCCTCTAACTTTGCCTAAGAGCATTCAAAGCAGTAGCACAAAGAGTCGCTGCCCTGAAAAGCAAAGAAGTGGGTGCTGCTGATTCTGCTCTCATTGCTGCAACAGGGTACAAACAGGGGCAGCTTAGGAGCCCCTGAACACCCTCCTCCCCTGTTCCTGTTCCCTAGTTGGATTTGACCTGGCGCTCTTTATTTCCCTCATTCTCCCAAAACTGGCAAATTCTGCTATGATAACCTTAACACTTCCTGTTAGATGAACAGCTACTGAAGAAAGGAAGCCACAACAGAAATCTGGGAGTAAAAAATTCCCGTTTGCTGCTCTACTGGCGCCAGGCAAACTGGACTTGGACTATGTGCAGTCTGTCACTCAATGCTATAAAACGATAAGGAACACACAGAGCTGCCAGTGCCATTCTGGCAAGGGCTTCTCCCTCTGTGGACACCACCAAGGAGGGACTTGGAGGGATGGGCAAGTTGGAGCTTCCCAACAAGGGCTGTGCTTCCAGCCAGCTGCATGTGGCATCCCACCTAGGACATCTGAGGAGACAGAGTGGCAGCTGAGACAGAGACAGAGCTCCCACTCCTCCCCTCCCACAAAGCAGAAAGGACAAGAGGATGTGATAAGAACATTATGCTTACATCTGTAATGTCATCCTGCCATGTCGGAGGACTCTCAAAACTATCTGGCCATTCATCAGAGTTAAGAGAACTAGAAGAATATGCAGCTGTCAATTTCACAGTGCAAAGAGAGCTACCAAGACATAAATTTGCAAAAATAGAAATAAACCCCTCATTCTGATTTAGCAACATCCCAGCCCAGAAACACACCAGTGCAAGAACTTTTATGTACTGCAAGCATTACAGTGTATTGCAATCCATCATTTAAGAAACACTCAATAATGACTTCCTAAATGGAGAAGAAAGGTTTCTCTGGGATTTTGCTTTGTTGTTGGGTTTTTTTTTCCATTAGTTCCCTTCTAGACAGGCCACTATGGTTCAAATCAGATTTCATCACACAGAATCAAGCAATTTGGCAAAAAAAACCTGTGTCTACTGCATATCAGGAATTACACTTTGCAGAGACACTTCATCAGTCACATACTCATCATTATCTCTTGGCCTGAAGATTCTGCACAGATTTCAGAAGAACCCAGAAGCTTGGAAAAACCTGATCCTACTATATATCAGGAATCAGAATTTAGAGAGGTATTTTACTCTCACATACCCGCTATCTCCTGGTGCCTCTTCATCATGGGTTGTCAGTGAACCAGCTGAATTCTCTGGTGATCTGGAAAGATGTGAGTCCTGCTGGTTCTGCTCCCTGGACTGCAGTGGATTAAAAATGAAAACAGAGTAGGAACCACTCAAAACAACTCTATCCTACTTCCCTCTACCAGTTCCCTGATTGGATTTGGGCTAGAAGCTTTTCTTTTGCTTGTTAGCCCCAAAAAGGGCAACTTCTGCAGTCCCAGCCCTAAACACTTCATGTTGGATGAACAGCTGCTGAAGAATTGAAACCAAAACAGAAATTTGTGTGCAAAGAATTCCAGTTTGCTACTCTATTTCTCTATCCAGGCAAACTGGACTTGGACTATGTGAAATCTGCTACTTCCTGCTAGAAATACAAAGAACACAGAGATCTGACAGTGTCATCCTGGCAGGGATTTCTCCCTCTATAGACATCACCAAGAAGGGACTTGGAGGGATGGGCAAGTTGGAGCTTCCCAGCAAGGGCTGTGCTTCCAGCCAGCTGCCCATAGCACCCATCTAAAACAACTGAGTTGTACAGCTCCCCTTTTGTCCCTTTTCCTCCCACAAACCACAAAGGACAAGAACATGTGGATCCTCACCTCTGAGTCCTCATCTGACCAATATGGAGGATCAAAATCAAATAGATAGTAACTAGAGAGAGGAGAACCACAAGAAAAAACAGCCATTAATTTCACTGGACATCAAGGGTTACTAACAGAGAAAACACTGGTACTTAAAACATCCCCTCTTCTGATTAAGCAACATCCCAGCCCAGAAACACAATCATTCCAAGATTTTTTTGTGGACGGTGTGTCCAGCCATCCTCTTCCATTGGATGTTAGATGGACAGCTCCTAAGAAGCTAAGGCTTCACAAACAGACAATAAAGGTTTCTGCTGGATTTTGCTGGGCTTATTTTAATTCTCTTCCAGGCAGGCCACTAGATGCCAGGTCTGAAGTATTTGCACAGAGTTAGGCGGAACCCAAAAGCTTGGCTAAAACCTCTTTTGACCACTTCTCTGAAATTAGAGTTTTGATAGACACTTTCACTCTCACATACCCATCATATGCTCTAGGTTCCTCTTCATCATTCCTTGCCAGTGGCTCGGCTGGATTCTCTGATGCTCTGGGAAGATGTGGCTGCTGCTGGCTCTGCTGCTTGTCCTGAAATGGGGTAGAAATGGAACCACCACTTAGGAACCACCTGAACGCTGTACTTCCTGCGTCCCTATTTCCGTTCCCTAATTGGATTTGGGATGGAGCCATTTCTTTCTCTCTTTCTCCCCCAAACTGGCAATTTCGCCTGTGATAGCCTGAACACTACTTATTATGTATATGAACAGCTGCTGAAGAGGGAAATACCCTGTACCCAGCCCTGCCCTTGCATTTGGTACATGTGGAGCTGGGTCATGCAAATTCTGCTGTAAAATTTGAGGCCTTTTGTTTGCAAAGGTTCAGGAACAACCCTGTCAGGATATAACTCCCGTGCTATGTTTGCTGCATGTTTCTGTTTTGCACAGCAGCAGTGGCAACCCAAATTTGAGCAGATACACTGCACTGTGGGCTGGATCCAAGCATATTCTTACCAAATAGTAGGGGAAAATGAAAAAATACCAAATGTGACCCTTTTAAAGACTTATTGGAATAAGAAACCAAATTATTGTGTACCCCAGTCAGCCACATTTGCATTTACACCTCAGTGACAGAGGTACCTTAAACTGAGGTTGCAGCTAAAACACTTCTTCCTTGGGAAGTCAAAGACTTCCTGTGCTCTCCTTTAAACCACAGAAGGAACAACCCTTAGGCTGCTCACCCACTCTCTTCAAGCAGTTCTCAGCCATGCTGATGTGTTTATGAGTGTGTTTGTGGCTGGCTGGGAACTGCTGACTAAACTGTGGCCAATCAGAGCCATCATTCAACCTTTGAGGCCAGGGTACTCAGTAAGATTTCAGAAGACAAGCAAGAAAATTAATTTGAATGCAAGATGGAGAGGAGTGTGCCAGGCATTACTTACCATAAAAGACTCATCATCACTGATAGTGATGACTTCAGGCTCAGAAGATTCACCTGTGAGATCTATGACTTCAGGCTCAGAAGAGTCACCTGTGAGATCTATGACTTCAGGCTCAGAAGATTCACCTGTGAGATCTATGACTTCAGGCTCAGAAGAGTCACCTGTGAGATCTATGACTTCAGGCTCAGAAGATTCACCTGTGAGATCTATGACTTCAGGCTCAGAAGAGTCACCTGTGAGATCTATGACTTCAGGCTCAGAAGATTCACCTGTGAGATCTATGACTTCAGGCTCAGAAGAGTCACCTGTGAGATCTATGACTTCAGGCTCAGAAGAGTCACCTGTGAGATCTATGACTTCAGGCTCAGAAGATTCACCTGTGAGATCTATGACTTCAGGCTCAGAAGATTCACCTGTGAGGTCTATGACTTCTACAACAGCTGAAAAGAGAGAACATGAGAACCATGGTCAGAGCTTGCAGAGCAATGCAATGGGCTGCCACTGTAGAACAGCTGTGGCTGGATTCTCCATGCCCTCAGGTGTCCGACATTTCACTCAAGCTTTGCCCTCAACAGTGCACAGGGAGCAGGGCAGACTCTGTGCAAAACAAGCTGAAGGGCAGCTGAGCTCCTCACAGGTTCTATTGGATGACTACAGATTACAGGAGGTTCACATCAACAGATGATTCATTTCATATAGGGGAATGTTTAGCACACAGTGGAAAAAACCAAACAAACAAACCACAGCAATTACTAATTTTCTGGCACCATGCTGTAGATTGGTTCCTTGAAGGATGGGGCAGAGCTAATGACAGGTTTTCCTCATCTCCATCCAGCCTGGGAGATCTCAAACTCAGCTTGCCACCCTCCACTGTGGCAGCTGCAGTGACTGCCAGCTCATCAGGACACACGTTCAGGTGTTTGAGCAGCACTGGAGGACCTTTCCTACACAGCTCATCTCCCACTTGCAGCCACTAAGAGCAGCAATAACAAGCAGCAGCAATAATGATCTCAGTAACAAACCAAAACAGTGTTCAGAAGGCTTGCTGTTTAGGGATGCCATACCAGGAGCTTCCCCAATCCCAAGGTTTCCCTTCCTCCCTAGTAAAGGGCCTAGAAACTGGCAAAAGCACATGGCCAGATGGTCTTCCACCCTCCAGAAGCCGCTTCTGTTCTTACTGGGCTCAGAAGCAGGTGTGCCACTTTCCTCAAGGTCTGTTGGCTCCGTCTGTGAAGTTCCACCTGCGCTGGAGGGCAGCAGCCGGCTCCGTTTCCGAGCTGGTCTGGAATCAACTGCTCCTCCACGGCGCTTTCGCTGACGCTGACAGGGAACAAAGCCTTAGCATTTTCTCTGCCACTAATATTAACATGGCCCTTGGGCTTTACAACACCAATGGCAGCACACAAGGACACAGAAAACACTCCTGCAAAGGCTGGAATACACACCAAATGCTGCTATGGGCCATTCCCACCCGAGCACATCACATCAGGGAAAAGACAGCACCCCTGATCTCTGACAAGCCGCCTCCCCGAGAAAGAGCCTGTCCCAATGGCTTGAAAATGAGGTCACCAGTTCCCAATTCCAGCAGGTTGCTGCTCACACCGTAAGCATTTCTGCACTACTGCTAACACCCACAGAGATCCAAAACCTTCCCAATTCCAGAACATCAAGTTACATGAAGATTTCAAAGGTTTCTGTTCCTCTGCATTTGCTACAAACTCTTGAAATGCTTTCTAGACCTACCCTGGAAAACGTTTCAAGAATCAGATTTGCATTGAGTTGCAAAGTACTTACTGAGCTCATGGTGTTTTGTGATCAAAAACAACCACCAAAATAAGCGGGACAAACTCCAAAAAAGGAATGCCAGGGATGTGATCAATCCCTTCGGTTCCTTTTGGCAGCCCACTGCAGATTTTTTGGCGTGACAGAAAACTGCTCTTCCAAACCTATCAGAAAAGTAGAGGCGAGATTATCCATTTGGATTGCCAGTTTTCTTGAACACTCCCATGCCCTAGGATTCCCATTCCCAAGTCTCCAGTTCCTGTCCAAAGCTAGATGCGAAGTCCATGACTCTGGTACTTGAGCCCACCTGCAGCCCATCCTGCAGCCCAGCCCAGCCCCTCAGCATCAGAAGCCTTTCCAAGAATTGTCTGCACTCACCTGTACGGTCAGTCCAGAGTTTGGCTCGCAAAAGTCAGCAAATCGCTCTCTAATCCCTTGTGGGATGGAGAAGAGGGATGCTCTGCGTCTGCTGCGCAGCAGAGAATCCCTCAACTGGCTCAACAGACTCCGTGCCAACAGAACATGGAACCAGGAGTGCCCCTGGCAACCGGTGGCAACGTTCCATGCCCAGGGAGCTGATGGCCGCAGTGCTCACCCACGGAGTTCCAGAAGGCCATGGAGGCAGCTCAGCCATCGCCTGCTGCTGCTGCCGCCCCCCAGGTCAGGGCGCTCAGGGCCCTGCCCAGCCCGGCCTGGAGCGGCCCATGGACAGGGCAGCCACAGCTTCTCTGGGCAGCCCGTTCCAATGTCTCACCGCCCCCTCAGCTCTGCCAAACACCCGATCCCAATCTCCCCTTCTCGTCTGAAGCCCTTCCCCTTCCCCATGGCTCTCTGCCCCCTTTGGGCACCGCAAGGCCGCAGTGAGGCCTCCCCGCTCCCGGCTGCTCCCCAGGCGGGACAGCCCCGGCTCTCCCAGCCTGGCCAGGGGACAGGTGCTCCAGGCCCCCACACCTCCCTACGGCTCCTCCGGCCCTGCTCCACAGGCACATCCTGCTGGGCTGGGCACAGCTGGGCACAGCTGGGCACAGCTCCGCACGTGGGGCAGGGCAGGGGCAGAGCAGGGGCAGAGCTGCACCTCCCGCGCCCTCAGCCTGAGCAAGCCGAGCATCACTGGAGCCTTTCTGCGGCTAAAGAAACCCCATCACACCACACCTCCCCAAGTCAGAAAGAAATTTAAACCCTTCCTTAACCCTCCTCCTTCTGGTCTATGAGTCTGTTGCTCTTTTAACTCTTATCCGAGTGTTTGAACTTTAACCCTAATAAACAGCCATTAAAAAAGAATCAAAATTTGTTGGGTTTTTTTCCAGACTGTGGAAAGTCTAACAATTCAGCTCATTATTTCAAGTCTCTGAAGTCTTGACATTTTCAGGGGTCCAATGCTCCTCTACCAGAGTTTCCCAACAGGGCTGAGGAGTTTTGCTTTGCTCCTGGTGTTATGGACAGGCTTACAATGAAAACTTTAAAGTAAGAAATAAAAAGCAGGCCAGTTAATTAAAAACAAGCAAGCCTGTTTATTACTGAAAGAACAACTGGAAGTCAAAGCCTCCGGCCAGTCCGTAGACTGTTTCAATAACTTAGTAACTGTATACCTAGGGGCATTTCCAAGGATACCAGCTCCAAGGAAAGACCCGGGTGTCACACACCCCAGGCCTTTTAAAGTCTCCCTCTTCTTCCCTTATTGGGGCGCTCAGGATCCGTGCTGTGATAAATTTCTTTTTCTGTTGCTGACTGGCCCCATAAGTTGGCGCCGTCTTGGCCAATCATTTTGAGATTCTTGCTTCTTAGTGGTTGGTCTCTCCTCCAGTCTTAATCCAAGCTGTGGCTGTGTTCTACGATGTTATACTTCTAGAAGCTTCTCTGCCCCCCCTCCACAAAGATTGGCATTTCCTGCCTGGTTCCAGTCCCCTTTTAAGTATACACAACACTATTGAGTTTTAATAAAACCTTACTTTGTACCCACAACATCCAATCCTGCACCACACCCTGTTAACTACATATCCAATTATAACTTGTTACTTGTATCAACAACATCCCTTTTCATACATACATTGTTAACAACATTCCCCAAAAGTTTAAATTTTTTTTTTTGTTGTTCATAGCAATCCCCCCTCTAATTCTTTGATCAAGCTTTAGCCTGCATCAACCTTAACTCATCAAACTGGACTTTCATCGTTTCTGTAAAACTCTTTTAACTTCTGGTATTTCTCATACATCTCTTTTGCACTTTCTATTCCTTTTCTTCTTGGTTTTCTTTCATCACCATAATTTTTTCATCTGTTAACCTTTCAAGAGAAGTCTGGACAATATTGTTAATCATTCTGATAAGACAAGGTACTAAACAAGGAAGGAAAATTAAACTTATGAGTGCCCCTCCCTCTATAAGTAGCATCTTTTTCTACCATTCTCTATTCCAGATGTTATCCCACCAATTAGCTTTTATTAATGGGGTCCATCGTTGCACAGGTACATGTGCATATTTTCTGATCCTGGTGGTTATATTTTTAATTAGGTCCCCATGATCATCAGTTTTTCTACAGCATTCAGATGAATTAAACTTTCCACATACCACTCCTTCTTCGGCCAGCAGGTAGTCCAAGGCTAGCCCGTTCTGATATATGGCAGTCCTCATCTGGCGGCTCTGCACTGATTACAAGTCTAGAACTAAAGTTGTCTCATTAGAAATTATCTCTAGAAGTGCTTGTAACCTTATAATTCTGTTTAACATATGAATGGGGGTTCTATACCCCCGTGAACCGTCCTGTGCCCAGGTGGCAGGGCCATAGGTTTCAATAATTCTCTCTGGGGGCCATCTTCCTCCCCCCAACTCTGTGTTCCTCCACTTAGATCTCTCTTTTTACGTTTTAACTCATCATAGAGGGGTAACCCTAAACCTTGATGGTCCTCTTTTGGGAGTAGAAAGAATGACGGTCTTATTACACCTAATGTACAACTCCCTTTCTAGTCTTTTGATAGCATCACATATGCCATCTTTCCAGAACAATCCAGAACAATCCTTTTGGGGCTTTCCAGAATTTTAGTGATCTGGTGTTTTTAACTTCAGTCTTATTCCAAAATTTAGATGACTTAGGTTCATCTTGATATGGATTTGGTTTTTTAGCTAGACACTTACACAGTTATTCTCTTTGTATATAAGATTTTTGTTTTCGCGCCCAATACAGATGTTTACTCTGGGGAATCCACCACTCATGGGTATCATTAGCAGTTAGATACTTTTTACAAGACAGTTCACCTGCATAGGAAAGAAATTTCAGTTCCCTTCTCCATATACATTCTTCCCCGATTACCTCGGACTTTAAGTTCCAAACTTCTTCCTCGTTTCGGATGTCTGGTTGTCAGTGTCTATTTAGATTCTTCATCAGTTTTAGAGTTTCTTGAGGGCTGAGCGCGATTCCTTCCCAGGGCCATATTTCTGATGTCCTGGTATCCCCACATATCCAGCAATTCGACACATTGAACCCATGGCTAATTCTTTCTACCAGATCTAAAATCAAATTCTTTCAATTCCTTAATTTTGTTTCTACTCCTGGTTTAATCACCCCTCTTATCTCTTTCTCTTGTATTAAGTCCAATCCTTTAACGACCCTATTCCCTATTTTCTTATCAGTGCATAACCATTTCTCCCTTGTAGGGGATTCCCCCATTAGTTTCTGTTTATGGGTCCCTTCATTTTCAAATAGCCAGTAGGTTTTTCCATCTTTTACACGGGTTTGTAATTGTGACAAGTCAACACACTCAGGGTTAAGATTAGTGTGGAATGTGAGAACTGCGCTCTGCGCATTCCCGGTATAGATAGCATGATAGCAGTTATCACAGGAGTTCGGTGAGCTCTCCTGGAGACTCGCAGTCACTATTGCTATCAGCACCCATGGGGGTGCAGTACAGGTTACTCTCTTGACTCTCGTGGTCCTTGGTCAGCCTCAGATGGTAAGAGTACTGTCACCTGATCTGGGCTTGCCCCCTGTGCTGACATTCTTACCGGTATCCTCATCTTACTCCACTCTTTTGTGTGTTGACTTGTTATTTTTTTCCCGTTTTAGGGTCAGATCGCTACTATGGTGGGAGAATGCTCTATCTTATGGAGACTCCTTGTCACAGATTCTGTAATGAGAAATACCAGAAAGTGCAATTAGTTTCTATTAACATTTTATCCAAAACTGTCAATAAATATTCTAAATAGTAACACTTTAATAATAAATATTACAATAAATATTTAAATAGCTCTTTATCTTAACTTTAACACTAATACTGGATTAAATAGGATATTAAATAACAAGTTTATAAATAATATCTTTAAAAAACAGTTCATAGATTACAACGTTAGAACAACGTTTTATAAAAAAAGAGGTGCTACTTGGTGTTAGTAGAGTCTTCCATAGTCTATCCTGTGGGAGCAGAAACTGAACCTTTGACCCTAGTGACACGGGTCCACCCTTTTTCTTGAGTTCTTATTGCAGTTTCGGTAGTTAATAAAACTTGGTATGGGCCTTCCCATCTGGGGGTTAATGGCTGTTCTTTCCATGATCTAATTAATACCCAATCTCCTGGTTGGTATTTATGGATTTTAAAATCAATGGCAGTACTTTGGGGGAAATATCCATTCCTCCTTAACTCTTCTAATGTTTTTGCAATTGTTTTTAGGTAAATTTTCACACCTTTTTCCCCTTCTTCATATGTCCCCATACAATGTGAGGTAATCAAAAATGGGAGTCCAAACATCAGTTTGTGAGGGGAAATACCCATATCAGATCTAGGCTTTGTTCTCACTCTCATCAGGGCTAAAGGGAGGCATTTTACCCAATTCATTTTTGTTTCATCTACTAACTTGGTAAGTATAATTTTCAGGGTCTGGTTAGCTTGCTCTACCCTTCCTGAGCTTTGGGGCCTCCAAGGAGTATGCAACTTGCAAGTCATACCAAGTGTTTCAATTACATTTTGTAAAATTCTAGCAGTAAAATGAGGCCCTCTGTCTGAATCTATTGTATTCACTATACCATAATGTGGGATAATTTGTTCTAGCAGAATTTTACTAACAGTTTCTGCAGTTGCTTTTACTATTGGAAAAGCCTCTAGCCAATGGGTAAGGTGATTGATAATAACTAATAAATGTTTAAACTTCTGTACTTGAGGAAATTCAGTGAAGTCAATTTCTATGTTCTGAAGAGGTCTTTTAGCTAATTCTCTTCCCCCTACAGGTACTTTCTTAATTATTTTGTTATTTATTTTCTGACAAGCCATACAATCCTTTGTTACAGCTTTTGCTATCCCGAAACCCCCAATGCACACATATGTTCTTAAAAAGTGATCACAGAGTGCTTGAGTTCCCCAATGTGTAGAGGCATGCAGAATTTCTAGGATTTTACAGGATAGGTTTTTATTCAATACTTGCCTCCCATCAGGCATTATCCATTTCCCCAATTCATTCCTCACACCCCCTTGTTTTTGCAATTCTTTTTGCTCTTGTTCTGTGCATACTGGAATTTCTTCCCCATCCATTTCTTTTAGTTTTTCTATTTCAAATATCCACTCTTCCTTTCCTAAAGCTGCCTCTTTTGCTGTCTGATCCGCTAAATTGTTTCCTTGCATTTCTATTGATGTCCCCCTTTGATGTCCTTTAACATGTACTACTGTGACTTCTAATGGATCTTTTAGTGCTTTTAGTATTTCCTTTATCAATTCTTCATGAATTAACATTTTACCTTTAGAGTTTATAAACCCTCTTTCTTCCCAAATCTTACCGAATGTGTGTACAACTCCGTAAGCATACTTGGAATCAGTATAGATAGTTCCTTTATTGTATTTCTACCAAATTAAGCCTCTTAATAGGGCATACAATTCACAGCACTGAGCTGACCATTTAGTTGGTAATTTTCCTTTTTCTATTACTTTCATCGTTTTCCCATCTATAACTGCATAACCGGACACCCTTTTCCCTTCTACAGTTCGAGAAGAGCCATCTATAAATAACACTTCCCCTTCTAATAAAGGTAATTCTTGTAGCTCTTCTCTTGCTTTAGTCTGCAGATTCATTAATTCTTCACAACAATGTTCAAGGTGGCCTTCTGATTTTCCATATAAAAATTGTGCAGGATTTTGCACTTTTGTAGTTGTAAGTTCTATGCTATCAATATTAGTTAGTACTATTTCATATTTAAGTAATCAACTGTCCGTAATCCATTGATTAGCTTTTTTGCTCAATATTAATGTTATATCATGGGGTGTATGTACCTTAATTCTACGTCCAAAGGTTAGTTTATAGCTTTCCTCAATTAGAGTCACAGCAGCGGCCACCGACTGTAGGCCGGTGGGCCAGCCTCTCACCACAGGTTCCAACAATTCTGACATATAAGCAATTGGTTTCCTTTCTCCGCACCACTCTTGCACTAATACACCATAAGCAATTCCTTCATCTACATTTACAAACTGTTCAAAAGGTTTTTCCAATTGGGCAAACTTAAACCTGGAGCTTTCATCAGTCTTTCCTTTAACTCTGTTAATTACCCTTCATCTTCTTCAGTCCATTCAAAAGTCTGGGTCTCAACCAATTTATCATAAAAGAATTTAACTAACTTGGTGTGTCCATCTATCCAGGATTTACAGTATCCAACTAAGCCAAATAATTGTCTTACATCCCTTTTCGTTTTTGGGGAGGGCAAGGATAGGATTCCCTCAATTCTACTCATTGCCAAATTCTTATAACCTTTCCCAATTAGATGTCCTAAATATTTTACTTCTTGCTCTACAAATTTGAGCTTTCCTCTTGACACTTTTAAGCCCTTTTTTCCCAGAAAATTTAAAAGTTCTATGGTAGGTTCTTGTACTATTTCCTTTTGCTCCCCCAAAATGAATAGATCATCCACATATTGTAAAATCTGGGTATTCTGTTTTGACTCAAATTGCTCTAATAATTCTTCCAATGCTTGTCAAACAGATTTAGTGATTCAGTAAACCCTTGGGGCAATCGCGTCCATTGATATCGTTGTTTTCTCCCTGTGTTCTCATCATACCATTCAAAAGCAAACCACCCCCTACTCTCCTCTGCTAATGGGCATGCCCAAAACACATCTTTAAGTTCTATCACACTAAACCAGGAATGTTCTGGTGGTATTTTATTCAACAGTGTGTAAGGGTCAGGCACTACTGGATATCTGGCTACAGTTTGCTTATTGACTTCTCTTAGATCCTGTACTAATCGGTACGTTCCATCTGACTTTTTAACTGGTAAAATTGGTCTATTATGGGGTGACTTACATGGCTCTAATGTCCCATCTTGAATCAATCCTTTTATTATGGGAGTTAACCCCTGTTTTCCTTCAGCTGAGATGGGGTATTGACGGACTCGAATGGTTGTAATTTCGGGTTTCATTTTTATCTTTATCGGCGGTATATCTAATAAGCATCGACCACCTTCTTCTGCCCATACCTGGGAATCTATTTCTTTCTCATCTTTGGTATTTAATCTCATAATTGTTGCTACCATCTTCCCTTCTTTTGGAACTAAAGAACTTTATTTGTAAATCACGGCTGAGTAAATTACACTTCAAATTAGGCATAAATAGTAAATCAACACATCCTACCCTTGAATTTCCTCTTAGTATTACTTGTTTAATTACGGGTACTTCAAATGGGCTATTGCTTGCCCCTCTTACTTTACAAGTTGTTCTACTAAGTTCACTACTGTAGCTATCATGCTGGCATGGTAGTGTGGAGGAAGGTTTTAGAAAGGCCTTAGGAATGGTAAACTGAGGAAAAGGATACATTCATGTATGCCCCATTGTTTTAGAAAGGCCTTGGGAATGGTAAACTGAGGGAAAAGATACATTTATGTATGCTCCACTGTTTCGGGAACGTCGTGCTTCAGCATTCCTCTGTAAACCCCCTTCTTTCCACCCCTGAGCAGTTCCCATTTGGCCTGGCCCCTGGGGTGGTTCTGATGTGCCTTAGCTGAACACTGTCTCTATTGTTTAGACCTTATATCTTAATTTTGCTGTATAAAACTGTATCTGGGCAATAGCCCGTGGCCTTTTGGTCCCAGCAACGCTTCACGCAATACAATCTCTCTGGACAAGCATACCATTGGTCTCTCTGGGTCTCTTTATCTCGAATCCTAGCGGCGACCGAGGCAACGCTGCTGCTCGGACCGTGCTAACCCAGCCGCTGCCTGGTAAGCCCAGGGCAGCGGGACCACGGCAAACCCCAGCCCCAGAGGGGACAGCTAGCCGGAGGGTCCCGGGGGGCCGGGGAGGGACAGGGGACAGCGGCGAGTGACCACCGAAAGCAACAAGTGGTGGTCCAAAGAGAAGCAACACACTACCTTCTGGCATCTTAAAAACACATGACCTATCAGCTCCTGTATCTACTAAAAATTCAAATTCTTCTCTCTGAGGACCAACCTCTAAATTTATCAAGGGCTCCCCTTTTAAATCCTTTACTGCCCTCAGAGAATAGAGCCCCTGACATCCCTAATCTTCTCCTTCTCCAACTCCTATCTCAATTTCTCTGTATAACTTCTGGTCTTTTATGAACTGCTTACAATTTTTCTTGACATGACCCCTGTTACCACAATAAAATCACTCTCGTTTTTCAAATTCTCCTCTTTGGTCTGGTTTTCTCTCCCTCTTATGCCATTCTATCTCCTTTTGGGTTTCTTCCGGCTTTCCCTGACTTTCCCTTGCTACTGCTACCATGATTTTTGCCTTCATTTTCGCCTTCTCCTCCTTCCTCCTTAGAAACACCTTTTGTGCTTCCTTTAATAGCTCATTTAAACTCCTTTCCTGCCATTCTTCAAGCTTTTCCAGTTTCTTTCTAATATCATCCCAAGGCCTCGCCACAAAGTGTACCCTAATGAGTACCTTTCCCTCCCGGCTTTCTGCATCCACACTGGAGTAAAGTTGAAAATTTCTTTTTAACCGGGCTAACCACGCACTTGGAGCCTGATCCTTTTCCTGATGGCTATCAAATGTTAGCTTTACATTGTTTGCTCTCGGAACTGCGTTCCTGATTCCTTTTATGATCAAAGATCTATACTCCCCCATACTCTTCTGCCCTGCTTCATTATTTGTGTCCCAATCCGGTGGTGTTAGGGGCATTTTAACCTCCCCAGGGGGAACATCTGCAGGGTGGCCCGTTCTATTTTCTTTCTCCCACACTTTTATTCCTGCAATTTGTATTAGCTGCATCTCCTCGGGAGAAAATAAAATTCCTATTATTGAATTTAATTCTTCCCAGGTATAGATATTAGGACCTAGGAATTGATCTAGCTGGTGTGCAATTCTTCTACCAAGGTCTTTGTTTCTTTCTTAAAATTCCTCACCTCGGAAGCTGTCAATGGGGCATTCACAAATCCTATTCCATTGGCTCCTCCCATGGGAACTTCCCTTAGGGGAAATAGTCTTTCTGCCCTTTCTCCTCCTGAGCAACACTGGTTTTAAACCGAGTGTTACAATGGTGGGATATTGGACTAGCTGTTTCAGCTTTACCACAATTACAACCTTGAACTTTATTTCCTTGCACACTATTCTGCCAATCACTATTCGCTACTAATCCCCCTCTCCCTTCAATCTTTGTTTCATTTATGTGTCTTGGAGGTGTTAAGACAACACTCTGTGAAGGAGGTTGGTTAGCACTGGTTATGAGGAGGTTTGGAGGATGTGACGAAACCTTAATCCTGGAGTCAGGGGTTATAACCACCTGACTTGGGGCTGTTAATGTACTTCCTGTTGATGGTGTGGAGAGAATATGGGGAGGAGTCGGAGAGGCTGAAGGGGTAGGTTGGACAGGTGCAGGTATTGAAGGAGCAGGTTGGACAAGAGGAGGTGCCGGAGGAACAGGAGGGGAAGAGGGTGGAAGATAAAGGGTCCCACCTTCTTGCGGGCTTTTCCCTTGAGTCTTTAACATTCTTAATGTCCTTTGACACTTTGTACCCTTTTGCTTTTTCCTCCAGGGTATCACTTTCTAACCAACAACTTGCATACTTAGTTTCTTCCTCACTCACACTCTTCCTCAAATTCACATATTTGTTTAAAGCTAAACACAACCACCTGTCCTTTGAACCATACCAAGGCCAGTAAACTGACCCTTCCTGGAGAGCTTCTTTTGGCCATATTTCCACACAATATTGTATCATCTTTATTTTAGATAATCCTTTAAACTTCTCATCACCTTCCCACTTTTCAATCATTTCTCCTAAAGGGCTACTGGGTGGAATTTCTTTCAGCTTACCCTTCTTAATCCCTCCCCTGCGGGAGTTCTTACTAGTACCCTGCCCCATTTTATAAATTAACTGGACAACAAACTAACCTAGCAAGCAGTAAGTCAAATGAGCTAATGAAAGGATCTACACTTATGTGAAACAGGACAATTGAAATTACTCTTGACTGAATAAACTGATATAGCAATGTGAACCTTGATTGGTCAAAAATAACTTTTATCCAAAATATTGAATTTAACAATCTAAAATAATGTAATTAATACCAGATGGAATGATCAAGTGATTGAAAACAAACAAAAATAAAACTGTTGACATTTAATTTAAAAAATTGAAATAAAAGAATTAAAATAAAATAATTGAATTTCAATAAAAACAATCAGAATGAAATTAATTAGAATTATGAAATTAAAATTGTGCAATTGCAATAAAGAAACAACTGGAATAAACTACTAAAATTCAATAAAATTATTAGAAATAAACTATCAGAACAAAATAGGATGATCTAATTTTGAATAATTATATAATTAATCTTAATAAAGATAATGAATGAATTAAAATAAAACAATTTAAACAAACAATTCTTCATAACAATTAAAATAAACATTTGGAATAAAATAATTGGAATCATTTTTTGTTTTGTTTTTGTTTTAATATCAAAAATTGAATTAATTCATGAATTGAAATAAAACAATTGAAATAAATTGAAATAAAACAATTGGAATAAAACAATTGAAATATATATTTGAAATAAAAAATAGAATATATATATTTATATAGAAACAATCAAATAATTAATCAATTAAAATAAAACAATTGAAATAAACAAATCAGAATAAAACAATTAAAATAAAACAAATGGAATTGAAATAGCAACTTTAACCTAGTTCAGATTTAAATGAGAATAATTCAGATAATTGAAATAGAATGAAATAATTAGTACAATTGAAAGAGAATAATTGAATTAGACTAATTGATATCACAACTGTCAAATTTAAATAAAATAATTAAATGGAATTATTGGAATTAAATAATTAAATTGGGCAAATTTTTGTCTAGTAAAACAATTGAATAAAATAATTGATAAACTGAAATAAAACCATTAAAATGCAAAATCAAAATAAAACTATACTATTAAAGTACCAAATAAATCTAACAGAAACAACTAAATCAAACAATCTGAATAGATTACAATAAAAAGATCAAACTAAATATAACTAGTAATGATCCAAAATACCAAATTGGCATTCTCGTAATTGAAATTAATACAACGAACAAAAGTAATGAAATGATCCAATAAAACAAACAATCTATAGAAACAAAAAGAATAAAATAACTCGCTATAACTGACCACAAGATTCCGATCGCAATCAAGTCACACATATAAATAAATAGGTTACATTCCTTGTAACTTGATGATTAGGGTCACAAGCTGGAGCACTGCTAGCAAGCAGCCCCAGGGCCCTCTGCCAGGCTTAGCCCCCTTGGCTGCCCCCTTCTCGTCAGGCAATGCCCGCCCGTCACCGCGGCCCCTCCCAGGGAGGCCCGGCCGCAAAGTGGCTCCTCTGAGCCGCCGCTGCCTCGCACTCCAACGGCGCCTCGCGGCTGCCAGCACCACTCGCTGCAAAATGAAGACTTAAACTTTCTACTTATTCCAAAAGCCAACTTGTACCAACTAAATGCGTTCAAGTAGTCTTGAACTCAAACATAAAATTTAGCAACTTATAATTTTTAATACCTCTACCTTCAAACTAACAGTACGCTAAACAGATATACTCTCTCTCTAACAAAATGCTTTTTAAGTTCATTCTCCCTGTCCGGTAAGTGGTCTGGGGACTCTTGGCTACCACCTCACCCCAGAACCTCACTTACACCGTGCTCTGACCTTCGACACACACACAATTAACTCAGCTTGAAACAGTTAAACAATAACCATTTCTATCCCCAAATAATCAGCACCTAGAAAAGCAATGATACCAATAAATTACATCCAGGTAGTCCTGGACTCAAAAGTAAAAACTATGTAACTGAAGTACCACATAAAAGGAAACAATAAATTCCCTGAGGCAGGCAGGTTCTCCTCTCCCTGACCCGAGCTCGCCAGGGTAGGAGGAGATCCCAGCTCCGAGTCACCAGGCCAGGAGGATCCCCCTAACTTGCCTGGCGTGGCCGAAACCAGGTGCATCCACCTGCCCAGCCCACCCCGTGCAGGACCAGGTGCGTGCCCACCCTGCGTGCCCGGCCGTGCAGAGAATTGGGGTCCTACCCCCCTCGGCCGGGACTCCGATCCCCCCCTACCAAAAAGGAGAACACTCCCCTAACCGGTGGCTCCCTATCGTCGGTCTCCGGTTAGGAGTATTTTCTACCACCGACGCTGAGGTCCTGCTTCCAAAGGACCTTTCCAGGCACTGGGTTTCTGGGAACCCACGGGAGTCACCTTTAATGGCTTTGGACGGTCTTCCCAGACCCACCCCTGGGAAGCTCTGGGCACTCAGCCCTCCGTGGCCCTCTTAGGGGTATCCCCTCACTCCGAGGCGTTCCCTGGGTGCTCTTGGGACCGAATCCCTCAATCCAGCCCACCCCAGGGGTCTTGGGGATGGCTGAGCCCCAAGGGTACCACACTCAGTCCTCTGCCCTCTCGCTTCCTTCCACTATCGCTCCGGGAGTCTGGCCTGCCGGCCCCGTCTCACTCACACACACTCTCTCACCATTCGGGGTGTACCCTTCCATACCCTCCATCCCCCTCGCACACTCACCCAGGTGCCGCTCACCCAAGTGCTGCGAGGACCTCTCCCGCTGCCTGGAAGGCTACTCTAAGTTGTTGAGGCTTCCAGGAGTTCCTGAGGATCAAGCCAGCAGCCCCTCTGTGGATCCAATGTACTCCTCAGGAATCCAGTCAGCTGGAATCGTCCGGGTGCACCTCCCAAATCCAAGTCCTACACCAGACCCGCCTCTGGGTGTGGCTCTCCAGGGCGAGGCCCCAGTTGTTATGGACAGGCTTACAACAAAAACTTTAAAGTAAGAAATAAAAAGCAGGCCAGTTAATTAAAAACAAGCAAGCCTGTTTATTACCGACAGAACAACTGGAAGCCAAAGCCTCTGGCCAGTCTGGAGACTGTTTCAACAACTTAGTAACTGTATACCTAGGGGCATTTCCAAGGATACCAGCTCCAAGGAAAGACCCGGGTGTCACACACGCCAGGCCTTTTAAAGTCTCCCTCTTCTTCCCTTATTGGGGCGCTCAGGATCCGTGCTGTAATAGGTTTCTTTTTCTGTTGCTGACTGGCCCCATAAGTTGGCGCCGTCTTGGCCAATCATTTTGAGATTCTTGCTTCTTAGTGATTGGTCTCTCCTCCAGTCTTAATCCAAGCTGTGGCTGTGTTCTACGATGTTATACTTCTAGAAGCTTCTCTGCCCCCCTTACACAAAGATTAGCATTTCCTGCCTGGTTCCAGTCCCCTTTTAAGTATACACAACAGTATTGAGTTTCAATAAAACCTTACTTTGTACCCACAACATCCAACCCTGAACCACACCCTGTTAACTACATATCCAATTATAACTTGTTACTTGTATCAACAACATCCCTTTTCATACATACATTGCTAACAACATTCCCCAAAAGTTTAAATTTTATTTTTTTTGTTCATTACACCTTCCTCCTGAAGCCCTGCTCCACTACGGAAGGTGACAGAGCAGAAGAAGCAGAATTAGTATTCACTTTTCCTTCTAGCCACTCTGCCTCGGGACCTGTGTTCAGAAGGAAGGGCTGTGGCTCCTGAGAGCAGCAGGGAACCCATCTCAGCCCTGCCAGGTTCAGGGCTGCTCCTCCGCCCCTGGTCCTGTTGGGTGCTCTGGGGTGTGGGGAGAATGGTGGAAATTGATCCGGGGCTCTGGAGAGCACAAGGATATGTTCAGCTCCGGCTCTACATGAGGAGGCTCATTTCTTACAAAAGTTTCTCTGTTCTTGCAATTCATCCTTTTGGGTATTTGACAACATGCTGGGTGTTGAAGAATGGGTAGGGACTTTTCCATTTTTTGAAGAATCCCAAAGTAGATTTAATACTTTATATAAAATGCAAAGACACTAAAGCAATTCCAAATATACATTTAATAGATGAATATTTAAGCACCTTGTATGAATCCGAAAGCATCGATTATGAGAAATGAACAATTCAAATATGCTGTCTTTCTGGTCTGGCCTTCAAAGCTCAAAATACCCCATTTCTTCTATGCCTACAGATCAATGATGAAATGAGCTGAAAATATGCTTTTCCTTCTGCTGACAACCATGCACCACAACTGAAACCAATGCTTTAACTATTCAGTTTCTTTTTGGTAATCAGTGCATTTCTAGATCAATACCTTCTAAAAATTATATATATATATATATATATATATATATATATATATACACACACGGAATGCTTTAATTCCTAACCCTATACCAAAATTTTAAAAGAAAATTGCCTCAGCTGATAGTGTTGAGCCATACTAACATCTCTTTAAACCTATTATAAAATCAGCTGAGTGCCATTTCATTACTTAAATTTACTTGACCATAAATCGTTTCCTTAAATGCTCCTTTTAATGAGAATACGTGGCATTGCATGTCACCTAGGAGTATAGCTTTTAGAAAGACATATAGATCATTTAACAAGACATTTCTGCTTACTGTCATTGCATCCACCAAGTAGCTAAAAGTCTAGCAAAAATGAGAACCAAAAAACATCAGTCTAAAATTTATGGCCGTCTTGTAATTAAATAATTTTATTTGTGTCTGTTGAAGAATTATCTTTGAGTTTAATTTTGACAACTCAAGTAGGTTTCATTAAAAACAAAAATCAAAAAATCACTTTATCAGGCTAATACTAATGTTTTCGTTTTTTTATTAAGACCAAGCCACATAAAAATTAGGGGCTACATTGAACCTTGTTTATTACTACCTCTACCTAAATATGGCAATATTAGGACATCTTGAAATATGACTGAGGAAGCAGATAAATAATACAATAAAGACAAAGATGAAAAACCAAAATTAAGGATTCATGTCCACACAGATGACCAACTTTTAACACACAGAGGACCTCAGTTCAGTTTGGTCATCTGAGTTTTCTCTTTCGTGGCACAATGAATTTACTCTCCCATTGTTTACCTGAGATCTGCCTGTGCCTCTTTATTACTTTTGTATAACATAAGTCATTTCTTTCCTCTCTTATGTCCAATTTCTAAATCTTTGGACAGTTGCATTCCTCTTCAGTGTAACATAGGATTATACTGCTGTGATTGAAGGAAGCTACAACATAGTTGTACTGCCAACAGCTCAAAGATGGTAACCAACTTCAGACATTCAAAAACACCTTCCTTTGAAAGCCTCCAGATTCTAATTCTAATGAAACCTTACAGCACTAAATGCAGCAGTTTGTTAATGTAGCAGTTATTGTCAAAGAACATTGCTTTCTTTCGATGTGTGCACAACCTGCTACTCTTTCCATCTTCTGAGGAATAAAGTCATGACATTTTCCCCAAAGCGTCCACCAGAGTCTGGCCTGAGAAATTGAATCCCTCTCACCCCAAGCAGGCTGTGTTTCTTTTTCCCTGTACAACACACACTGGCCACAAGAACTACAATCAGCACAGTCCAGCACAGAAGAGCAGACAGGCTATATTTAAATCAATCAAAACTTTATTTAAATTGAATTCAGCAAAAATGAAACTATATAGAGGAAGAACTATATATATAAAGAAACAAGCCTCTACACTGCCTATTGTCCAAGATCCATCTCAGTCTTTCCTGAGAAGCACTCATAAATAAATGGGAAAATATACTGCTGCATTCAGTTCCACCCAGCAGGTTGGGCACATGTGAGCGGCCTCAAGGGCAATAGGGAGGCATCTACTGCAGAAGACATGGCCACACAGGGTTGCCACAAGCTGTTGTCCACGTTGAATAAACTGGAAGAAAGAAAATCACAACATTTATTGCGAGGAAAGAATTTGATTTGGCTGCTCAACTAGCATCAGGCTCTATTTTGAGCATCTAAAATTAGAATTACGAGGGACCCACAGATCTGCCAGTGCCATCTTGGCAAGGGCTTCTGCCTCTACATTCACCAAGAAGTGACTTGTGGAGCTTCACAGCAAGGGCTGTGCTTCCAGCCAGCTGCCCACAGCATCCCACATCATCCAACTGACTTGTGCAGCTCCCCACTTCTGGCTTTCTCCTCCCACAAAGCAGAAAGGACAACAACGGGTGGATCCTTACCTCCGAGTAAAATTCCCTGCAAATCGGACACCTAATAACAACTCCTTGCTGTGCACTAGAAGAAACAAAACTAGAAAGAGCATGCAGCTGTTAATATAACCACACTTCAGTGGCTATTGATATGTAAAAGCTCACATATTCATACAACTGCACTGACTAGCCATGACACATTTCCTTTGAAGATCCCTGCTGTCTTTAAGGCTCTGTTTGCTGCATTTAATGAGGATTTTGGGTCTCCCATCTCCCCTGCCCTGAGGGAAAGGATGTCCTGGTTTTCACTGGGAGAATGGTGCAGTCAGTCACCCTGCTCTGGGCTTTGAAGTAGCAGCAGTCTCTAGCACGGGCCAGTTTGTGTATGGCAACCTTGACTTCCAGCAGGTCATCAGTGACAGCTTTGTAACTACAGCATCAGCTGTCCTCTGGGAATTATTCACCCCAGAATATTCATTCCAGGACCCAGTTTTAAACTACAGAGTAATACAGCTCTGGCAAGATCCAGCCCTGGGAAGGAGCCTTTGGTCAATTTTAAATGCTGCAGCACTGAGCTATTTCGGCCTTAACTAAACAGAACAGTTACATTCAGTAACTGAGAAGCTTGAGACTGGAGGGACAAAGTATTCCTGTTTTATATTAACCAGGGGTTGGGATTTGTTCACCTACAGACTTAACAATCAAAACTTAAGCATCTACAAATTCATTGGCAAAATGCCAAATTAAGGTTTAGAATCGTAGAAGCCCTTTAGGTGGCATGTTTAAGACCTGACACCTAAAAGTTCCATACTCAAGTTATCTCCTACATTGCCTTTCCTAAAGCCTCAAAGCAGTGTCTTTCCCCCACCCCAAAAAAAACACTTTGAAAACCTTATACCATAATTATAATATTCTTTGTCCTCCCTAGTGACACAGACACTTGGTTAAAATTAATCAGTGTAATGAACTGTATCTTTCTTATCCTGATGGAGTGCTCCTACAGCAGGACTTTCCTGTTCCCCTGCAGAATGGGAATTTTACTGTGCAGGCACCCAACTTGAACTGCAAGATTTCCATCACAGAAGCAAGTAAATCAGGGCCTGTGACATCCAGCATTGGCCATAAAAGCACGACCTCCACAACTGCCTGTGTGCAAGTCTACCTTGGGAAGAAGGGCTCCAGCTCCAGGAGAAAGGCAACCAGCTGGCACCGTTCCAGCAGGGAATTTTTGTTGGAATTTGCCCAGCTGCTGCCTGCTGGCCCCCTGATGCCAAGCCCCAGTGATTACAATGGAAGCATTTCCATATCTAACATCACTACTACAGCTTGTCAGAAAAAGCAAATGCAATACTGAGCTTTGGCCTGTGACCAATCCCCATTCCTTGCCATACCCCCAACACTCATCTCTAAGGCTCTATGCAAAGATGCACATCTGTTTTGGGCTGCTTTTTTCTCCCAAAATTCAAATAGTATCATGTGATCATCCTGCAACATGGCAGAAGGAGGGAAATAAGTAGAGTAGGGAAGGCGTCAAAGATAAATCAGGCATAGCAGTATTACTAAGTCCTACACAGAAAAGAAAGGAAGGCACAGAATTCTGTGTGTGGTGGGGCATGAGGCATACATACTCTGAACTCTGAGTGTCCTCCTCCTCTGCTCCCTGTTCTGCAGGGGCTGAGTCAGCCACAGGTGCATCATTAGCTCCTGTTCCATTACCAGAGCCATCCACCTGTTCCTGGCTGTTCAGCGTAACATTTCTCCTTTCCTGTCCATACACTGTAATTTAATTTTCAGAAGTTAGATCTATTATTCTCTCTCTCCCTGGAGCTACCTTTGAAACAAGTTATATAAATAGTCAGCAATGGTTCCTATTTTAAATGGACAATATTCAGCTGGGTTAAAAACAATCTCAAACAAACTACTTTCCCAAATACTGACTGGACTCTTCCAGACATTGTGACTACTCTGCTACAAAGCAACATAAAATATTTGCTTTGTTCAGCCTACACACAGCTAAAAAAGATGACCCAAGAGATTCTCAAGGAAAGTCCCTGGAATCAATAAAATTACTCGGAGCAGTATCCCCTTAGAAATTGCCATTAGCATCCTCCTGAATTAAGATAATTTGAAAATGAAGTTATATGTTATGCAAAATGTAGAATATGTGAAAGATTTCTTAAGGAAGGATGCTCTTTGTATTGCTATATTTGATCATTCTATACTTTCAAACCAAATCACCTGCAAGGGAGATTTATTCCATTAAATAGACAGCAACTAACAAACAAGCTCTAAGTGGTCAAGAAAAACAAATCCCTTGTTGGTAGAATTGCCTTGTAAAGGTTCAGGGCTTGACATGCTTGAAGGAGCTCAGATTTGGGGAAGGGTTAACAAAGCTTGGGGAGAAGGACGCCCACTGAGAGTGGACGCAAAAAATGCAGAATTGAGGGGCCAAAAGGACATCTGGCACAACTCCCAAGATAAGGAAGAAACTAAGAAACCCAACTCTCCTGAAAGCAGCTCTGACTGGTAGAAAATAATTCCTGCCAGGGGGAGATTGCAGCCCCCAACTCATGGAGCAGCAACTCAAGAATCTCCCAGCCCAAAAGAAGAGGGAGACTGAGCAATGGACTGAGTAGACTAATTAAAGTGAGAAGTAAGAAAATCATTAACCAAAAGAAGACAGAATACGAGCTAAGGAGATAACCATGTCACTTGTAATGCTAATTTCTTTGTTTGATAACATCTATAAATAATAGAAGTTATTTTGATAGTGGCTGTGTCTGATTTGTGAAATACCACTGAGCACCCAGACTGGTGAAACACTGAAATAAACAACCAATGTCTCTCTCAAGTGTATGATTATTTACCTGTCACACCCCAGTAACCAATCCTATTTTTGTGGGCAACATATTGATCAAGTCACAGGGAGAACCATTCTTAATGGCCTGCTCTGTAACAGCAAAAGGGTCAAGAAATGCTTTTTAACTCTCAGAAACCGCAGGCAGCAATGACTTCTGCAACTCCAGTGTCCATGTAACACTAATTATCACTAATCAATCAAAACTGCAGAAAGTGTTACCAAATTAAAGTTCCTTCTGCATAAGTATTCAGCTACAACTTTTATTGCAGGGATTTCCCACTGTGACTGACAGAGGCCACCGCACACACATTGCATCCGTTCTCTAAGACACAGGCCAGGGGCTTTAGCCCTGTCCCTTGCCTTTTGCTAAGAGCAGTTTCAATCCCTGCTGCTCAACTTTCTTGGGAAAGTACAACAAAACTAGCTATCACATTTTAGATAAAAGTCCATTACCTACTGTGAAACATCAACTCACCTTCAAGAAGCTTCCATCGATGCACATGGGAAGGGAGAGAAAAGAAGATACAATTAGATTTGGTGAGCCCCCCTGGTGCTGCACACAAACCCCAGCTCAGAAAGCAGTTACAGCAGAGGAGGGGAGCAAGGGTAGGGCATCACCCTCGAACTTTGCCTAAGAGCATTCAAAGCAGTAGCACAAAGATCCGCTGCCCTGAAAAGCAAAGAAGTGGGTGCTGCTGATTCTGCTCTCATTGCTGCAACAGGGTACAAACAGGGGCAGCTTAGGAGCCCCTGAACACCCTCCTCCCCTGTTCCTGTTCCCTAGTTGGATTTGACCTGGCGCTCTTTATTTCCCTCATTCTCCCAAAACTGGCAAATTCTGCTATGATAACCTTAACACTTCCTGTTAGATGAACAGCTACTGAAGAAAGGAAGCCACAACAGAAATCTGGGAGTAAAAAATTCCCGTTTGCTGCTCTACTGGCGCCAGGCAAACTGGACTTGGACTATGTGCAGTCTGTCACTCAATGCTATAAAACGATAAGGAACACACAGAGCTGCCAGTGCCATTCTGGCAAGGGCTTCTCCCTCTGTGGACACCACCAAGGAGGGACTTGGAGGGATGGGCAAGTTGGAGCTTCCCAACAAGGGCTGTGCTTCCAGCCAGCTGCATGTGGCATCCCACCTAGGACATCTGAGGAGACAGAGTGGCAGCTGAGACAGAGACAGAGCTCCCACTCCTCCCCTCCCACAAAGCAGAAAGGACAAGAGGATGTGATAAGAACATTATGCTTACATCTGTAATGTCATCCTGCCATGTCGGAGGACTCTCAAAACTATCTGGCCATTCATCAGAGTTAAGAGAACTAGAAGAATATGCAGCTGTCAATTTCACAGTGCAAAGAGAGCTACCAAGACATAAATTTGCAAAAATAGAAATAAACCCCTCATTCTGATTTAGCAACATCCCAGCCCAGAAACACACCAGTGCAAGAACTTTTATGTACTGCAAGCATTACAGTGTATTGCAATCCATCATTTAAGAAACACTCAATAATGACTTCCTAAATGGAGAAGAAAGGTTTCTCTGGGATTTTGCTTTGTTGTTGGGTTTTTTTTTCCATTAGTTCCCTTCTAGACAGGCCACTATGGTTCAAATCAGATTTCATCACACAGAATCAAGCAATTTGGCAAAAAAAACCTGTGTCTACTGCATATCAGGAATTACACTTTGCAGAGACACTTCATCAGTCACATACTCATCATTATCTCTTGGCCTGAAGATTCTGCACAGATTTCAGAAGAACCCAGAAGCTTGGAAAAACCTGATCCTACTATATATCAGGAATCAGAATTTAGAGAGGTATTTTACTCTCACATACCCGCTATCTCCTGGTGCCTCTTCATCATGGGTTGTCAGTGAACCAGCTGAATTCTCTGGTGATCTGGAAAGATGTGAGTCCTGCTGGTTCTGCTCCCTGGACTGCAGTGGATTAAAAATGAAAACAGAGTAGGAACCACTCAAAACAACTCTATCCTACTTCCCTCTACCAGTTCCCTGATTGGATTTGGGCTAGAAGCTTTTCTTTTGCTTGTTAGCCCCAAAAAGGGCAACTTCTGCAGTCCCAGCCCTAAACACTTCATGTTGGATGAACAGCTGCTGAAGAATTGAAACCAAAACAGAAATTTGTGTGCAAAGAATTCCAGTTTGCTACTCTATTTCTCTATCCAGGCAAACTGGACTTGGACTATGTGAAATCTGCTACTTCCTGCTAGAAATACAAAGAACACAGAGATCTGACAGTGTCATCCTGGCAGGGATTTCTCCCTCTATAGACATCACCAAGAAGGGACTTGGAGGGATGGGCAAGTTGGAGCTTCCCAGCAAGGGCTGTGCTTCCAGCCAGCTGCCCATAGCACCCATCTAAAACAACTGAGTTGTACAGCTCCCCTTTTGTCCCTTTTCCTCCCACAAACCACAAAGGACAAGAACATGTGGATCCTCACCTCTGAGTCCTCATCTGACCAATATGGAGGATCAAAATCAAATAGATAGTAACTAGAGAGAGGAGAACCACAAGAAAAAACAGCCATTAATTTCACTGGACATCAAGGGTTACTAACAGAGAAAACACTGGTACTTAAAACATCCCCTCTTCTGATTAAGCAACATCCCAGCCCAGAAACACAATCATTCCAAGATTTTTTTGTGGACGGTGTGTCCAGCCATCCTCTTCCATTGGATGTTAGATGGACAGCTCCTAAGAAGCTAAGGCTTCACAAACAGACAATAAAGGTTTCTGCTGGATTTTGCTGGGCTTATTTTAATTCTCTTCCAGGCAGGCCACTAGATGCCAGGTCTGAAGTATTTGCACAGAGTTAGGCGGAACCCAAAAGCTTGGCTAAAACCTCTTTTGACCACTTCTCTGAAATTAGAGTTTTGATAGACACTTTCACTCTCACATACCCATCATATGCTCTAGGTTCCTCTTCATCATTCCTTGCCAGTGGCTCGGCTGGATTCTCTGATGCTCTGGGAAGATGTGGCTGCTGCTGGCTCTGCTGCTTGTCCTGAAATGGGGTAGAAATGGAACCACCACTTAGGAACCACCTGAACGCTGTACTTCCTGCGTCCCTATTTCCGTTCCCTAATTGGATTTGGGATGGAGCCATTTCTTTCTCTCTTTCTCCCCCAAACTGGCAATTTCGCCTGTGATAGCCTGAACACTACTTATTATGTATATGAACAGCTGCTGAAGAGGGAAATACCCTGTACCCAGCCCTGCCCTTGCATTTGGTACATGTGGAGCTGGGTCGTGCAAATTCTGCTGTAAAATTTGAGGCCTTTTGTTTGCAAAGGTTCAGGAACAACCCTGTCAGGATATAACTCCCGTGCTATGTTTGCTGCATGTTTCTGTTTTGCACAGCAGCAGTGGCAACCCAAATTTGAGCAGATACACTGCACTGTGGGCTGGATCCAAGCATATTCTTACCAAATAGTAGGGGAAAATGAAAAAATACCAAATGTGACCCTTTTAAAGACTTATTGGAATAAGAAACCAAATTATTGTGTACCCCAGTCAGCCACATTTGCATTTACACCTCAGTGACAGAGGTACCTTAAACTGAGGTTGCAGCTAAAACACTTCTTCCTTGGGAAGTCAAAGACTTCCTGTGCTCTCCTTTAAACCACAGAAGGAACAACCCTTAGGCTGCTCACCCACTCTCTTCAAGCAGTTCTCAGCCATGCTGATGTGTTTATGAGTGTGTTTGTGGCTGGCTGGGAACTGCTGACTAAACTGTGGCCAATCAGAGCCATCATTCAACCTTTGAGGCCAGGGTACTCAGTAAGATTTCAGAAGACAAGCAAGAAAATTAATTTGAATGCAAGATGGAGAGGAGTGTGCCAGGCATTACTTACCATAAAAGACTCATCATCACTGATAGTGATGACTTCAGGCTCAGAAGATTCACCTGTGAGATCTATGACTTCAGGCTCAGAAGAGTCACCTGTGAGATCTATGACTTCAGGCTCAGAAGATTCACCTGTGAGATCTATGACTTCAGGCTCAGAAGAGTCACCTGTGAGATCTATGACTTCAGGCTCAGAAGATTCACCTGTGAGATCTATGACTTCAGGCTCAGAAGATTCACCTGTGAGATCTATGACTTCAGGCTCAGAAGAGTCACCTGTGAGATCTATGACTTCAGGCTCAGAAGATTCACCTGTGAGATCTATGACTTCAGGCTCAGAAGAGTCACCTGTGAGATCTATGACTTCAGGCTCAGAAGATTCACCTGTGAGATCTATGACTTCAGGCTCAGAAGATTCACCTGTGAGGTCTATGACTTCTACAACAGCTGAAAAGAGAGAACATGAGAACCATGGTCAGAGCTTGCAGAGCAATGCAATGGGCTGCCACTGTAGAACAGCTGTGGCTGGATTCTCCATGCCCTCAGGTGTCCGACATTTCACTCAAGCTTTGCCCTCAACAGTGCACAGGGAGCAGGGCAGACTCTGTGCAAAACAAGCTGAAGGGCAGCTGAGCTCCTCACAGGTTCTATTGGATGACTACAGATTACAGGAGGTTCACATCAACAGATGATTCATTTCATATAGGGGAATGTTTAGCACACAGTGGAAAAAACCAAACAAACAAACCACAGCAATTACTAATTTTCTGGCACCATGCTGTAGATTGGTTCCTTGAAGGATGGGGCAGAGCTAATGACAGGTTTTCCTCATCTCCATCCAGCCTGGGAGATCTCAAACTCAGCTTGCCACCCTCCACTGTGGCAGCTGCAGTGACTGCCAGCTCATCAGGACACACGTTCAGGTGTTTGAGCAGCACTGGAGGACCTTTCCTACACAGCTCAACTCCCACTTGCAGCCACTAAGAGCAGCAATAACAAGCAGCAGCAATAATGATCTCAGTAACAAACCAAAACAGTGTTCAGAAGGCTTGCTGTTTAGGGATGCCATACCAGGAGCTTCCCCAATCCCAAGGTTTCCCTTCCTCCCTAGTAAAGGGCCTAGAAACTGGCAAAAGCACATGGCCAGATGGTCTTCCACCCTCCAGAAGCCGCTTCTGTTCTTACCAGGCTCAGAAGCAGGTGTGCCACTTTCCTCAAGGTCTGTTGGCTCCGTCTGTGAAGTTCCACCTGCGCTGGAGGGCAGCAGCCGGCTCCGTTTCCGAGCTGGTCTGGAATCAACTGCTCCTCCACGGCGCTTTCGCTGACGCTGACAGGGAACAAAGCCTTAGCATTTTCTCTGCCACTAATATTAACATGGCCCTTGGGCTTTGCAACACTAATGACAGCACACAAGGACACAGAAAACACTCCTGCAAAGGCTGGAATACACACCAAATGCTGCTATGGGCCATTCCCACCCGAGCACATCACATCAGGGAAAAGACAGCACCCCTGATCTCTGACAAGCCGCCTCCCCGAGAAAGAGCCTGTCCCAATGGCTTGAAAATGAGGTCACCAGTTCCCAATTCCAGCAGGTTGCTGCTCACACCGTAAGCATTTCTGCACTACTGCTAACACCCACAGAGATCCAAAACCTTCCCAATTCCAGAACATCAAGTTACATGAAGTTTTCAAAGGTTTCTGTTCCTCTGCATTTGCTACAAACTCTTGAAATGCTTTCTAGACCTACCCTGGAAAACGTTTCAAGAATCAGATTTGCATTGAGTTGCAAAGTACTTACTGAGCTCATGGTGTTTTGTGATCAAAAACAACCACCAAAATAAGCGGGACAAACTCCAAAAAAGGAATGCCAGGGATGTGATCAATCCCTTCGCTTCCTTTTGGCAGCCCACTGCAGATTTTTTGGCGTGACAGAAAACTGCTCTTCCAAACCTATCAGAAAAGTAGAGGCGAGATTATCCATTTGGATTGCCAGTTTTCTTGAACACTCCCATGCCCTAGGATTCCCATTCCCAAGTCTCCAGTTCCTGTCCAAAGCTAGAGGCGAAGTCCATGACTCTGGTACTTGAGCCCACCTGCAGCCCATCCTGCAGCCCAGCCCAGCCCCTCAGCATCAGAAGCCTTTCCAAGAATTGTCTGCACTCACCTGTACGGTCAGTCCAGAGTTTGGCTCGCAAAAGTCAGCAAATCGCTCTCTAATCCCTTGTGGGATGGAGAAGAGGGATGCTCTGCGTCTGCTGCGCAGCAGAGAATCCCTCAACTGGCTCAACAGACTCCGTGCCAACAGAACATGGAACCAGGAGTGCCCCTGGCAACCGGTGGCAACGTTCCATGCCCAGGGAACTGATGGCCGCAGTGCTCACCCACGGAGTTCCAGAAGGCCATGGAGGCAGCTCAGCCATCGCCTGCTGCTGCTGCCGCCCCCCAGGTCAGGGCGCTCAGGGCCCTGCCCAGCCCGGCCTGGAGCGGCCCATGGACAGGGCAGCCACAGCTTCTCTGGGCAGCCCGTTCCAATGTCTCACCGCCCCCTCAGCTCTGCCAAACACCCGATCCCAATCTCCCCTTCTCGTCTGAAGCCCTTCCCCTTCCCCATGGCTCTCTGCCCCCTTTGGGCACCGCAAGGCCGCAGTGAGGCCTCCCCGCTCCCGGCTGCTCCCCAGGCTGGACAGCCCCGGCTCTCCCAGCCTGGCCAGGGGACAGGTGCTCCAGGCCCCCACACCTCCCTACGGCTCCTCCGGCCCTGCTCCACAGGCACATCCTGCTGGGCTGGGCACAGCTGGGCACAGCTGGGCACAGCTCCGCACGTGGGGCAGGGCAGGGGCAGAGCAGGGGCAGAGCTGCACCTCCCGCGCCCTCAGCCTGAGCAAGCCGAGCATCACTGGAGCCTTTCTGCGGCTAAAGAAACCCCATCACACCACACCTCCCCAAGTCAGAAAGAAATTTAAACCCTTCCTTAACCCTCCTCCTTCTGGTCTATGAGTCTGTTGCTCTTTTAACTCTTATCCGAGTGTTTGAACTTTAACCCTAATAAACAGCCATTAAAAAAGAATCAAAATTTGTTGGGTTTTTTTCCAGACTATGGAAAGTCTAACAATTCAGCTCATTATTTCAAGTCTCTGAAGTCTTGACATTTTCAGGGTTCCAATGCTCCTCTACCAGAGTTTCCCAACAGGGCTGAGGAGTTTTGCTTTGCTCCTGGTGTTATGGACAGGCTTACAATGAAAACTTTAAAGTAAGAAATAAAAAGCAGGCCAGTTAATTAAAAACAAGCAAGCCTGTTTATTACTGAAAGAACAACTGGAAGCCAAAGCCTCCGGCCAGTCCGTAGACTGTTTCAATAACTTAGTAACTGTATACCTAGGGGCATTTCCAAGGATACCAGCTCCAAGGAAAGACCTGGGTGTCACACACGCCAGGCCTTTTAAAGTCTCCCTCTTCTTCCCTTATTGGGGCGCTCAGGATCCGTGCTGTGATAAATTTCTTTTTCTGTTGCTGACTGGCCCCATAAGTTGGCGCCGTCTTGGCCAATCATTTTGAGATTCTTGCTTCTTAGTGGTTGGTCTCTCCTCCAGTCTTAATCCAAGCTGTGGCTGTGTTCTACGATGTTATACTTCTAGAAGCTTCTCTGCCCCCCCTCCACAAAGATTGGCATTTCCTGCCTGGTTCCAGTCCCCTTTTAAGTATACACAACAGTATTGAGTTTTAATAAAACCTTACTTTGTACCCACAACATCCAATCCTGCACCACACCCTGTTAACTACATATCCAATTATAACTTGTTACTTGTATCAACAACATCCCTTTTCATACATACATTGTTAACAACATTCCCTAAAAGTTTAAATTTTTTTTTTTGTTGTTCATAGCAATCCCCCCTCTAATTCTTTGATCAAGCTTTAGCCTGCATCAACCTTAACTCATCAAACTGGACTTTCATCGTTTCTGTAAAACTCTTTTAACTTCTGGTATTTCTCATACATCTCTTTTGCACTTTCTATTCCTTTTCTTCTTGGTTTTCTTTCATCACCATAATTTTTTCATCTGTTAACCTTTCAAGAGAAGTCTGGACAATATTGTTAATCATTCTGATAAGACAAGGTACTAAACAAGGAAGGAAAATTAAACTTATGAGTGCCCCTCCCTCTATAAGTAGCATCTTTTTCTACCATTCTCTATTCCAGATGTTATCCCACCAATTAGCTTTTATTAATGGGGTCCATCGTTGCACAGGTACATGTGCATATTTTCTGATCCTGGTGGTTATATTTTTAATTAGGTCCCCATGATCATCAGTTTTTCTACAGCATTCAGATGAATTAAACTTTCCACATACCACTCCTTCTTCGGCCAGCAGGTAGTCCAAGGCTAGCCCGTTCTGATATATGGCAGTCCTCATCTGGCGGCTCTGCACTGATTACAAGTCTAGAACTAAAGTTGTCTCATTAGAAATTATCTCTAGAAGTGCTTGTAACCTTATAATTCTGTTTAACATATGAATGGGGGTTCTATACCCCCGTGAACCGTCCTGTGCCCAGGTGGCAGGGCCATAGGTTTCAATAATTCTCTCTGGGGGCCATCTTCCTCCCCCCAACTCTGTGTTCCTCCACTTAGATCTCTCTTTTTACGTTTTAACTCATCATAGAGGGGTAACCCTAAACCTTGATGGTCCTCTTTTGGGAGTAGAAAGAATGACGGTCTTATTACACCTAATGTACAACTCCCTTTCTAGTCTTTTGATAGCATCACATATGCCATCTTTCCAGAGCAATCCAGAACAATCCTTTTGGGGCTTTCCAGAATTTTAGTGATCTGGTGTTTTTAACTTCAGTCTTATTCCAAAATTTAGATGACTTAGGTTCATCTTGATATGGATTTGGTTTTTTAGCTAGACACTTACACAGTTATTCTCTTTGTATATAAGATTTTTGTTTTCGCGCCCAATACAGATGTTTACTCTGGGGAATCCACCACTCATGGGTATCATTAGCAGTTAGATACTTTTTACAAGACAGTTCACCTGCATAGGAAAGAAATTTCAGTTCCCTTCTCCATATACATTCTTCCCCGATTACCTCGGACTTTAAGTTCCAAACTTCTTCCTCGTTTCGGATGTCTGGTTGTCAGTGTCTATTTAGATTCTTCATCAGTTTTAGAGTTTCTTGAGGGCTGAGCGCGATTCCTTCCCAGGGCCATATTTCTGATGTCCTGGTATCCCCACATATCCAGCAATTCGACACATTGAACCCATGGCTAATTCTTTCTACCAGATCTAAAATCAAATTCTTTCAATTCCTTAATTTTGTTTCTACTCCTGGTTTAATCACCCCTCTTATCTCTTTCTCTTGTATTAAGTCCAATCCTTTAACGACCCTATTCCCTATTTTCTTATCAGTGCATAACCATTTCTCCCTTGTAGGGGATTCCCCCATTAGTTTCTGTTTATGGGTCCCTTCATTTTCAAATAGCCAGTAGGTTTTTCCATCTTTTACACGGGTTTGTAATTGTGACAAGTCAACACACTCAGGGTTAAGATTAGTGTGGAATGTGAGAACTGCGCTCTGCGCATTCCCAGTATAGATAGCATGATAGCAGTTATCACAGGAGTTCGGTGAGCTCTCCTGGAGACTCGCAGTCACTATTGCTATCAGCACCCATGGGGGTGCAGTACAGGTTACTCTCTTGACTCTCGTGGTCCTTGGTCAGCCTCAGATGGTAAGAGTACTGTCACCTGATCTGGGCTTGCCCCCTGTGCTGACATTCTTACCGGTATCCTCATCTTACTCCACTCTTTTGTGTGTTGACTTGTTATTTTTTTCCCGTTTTAGGGTCAGATCGCTACTATGGTGGGAGAATGCTCTATCTTATGGAGACTCCTTGTCACAGATTCTGTAATGAGAAATACCAGAAAGTGCAATTAGTTTCTATTAACATTTTATCCAAAACTGTCAATAAATATTCTAAATAGTAACACTTTAATAATAAATATTACAATAAATATTTAAATAGCTCTTTATCTTAACTTTAACACTAATACTGGATTAAATAGGATATTAAATAACAAGTTTATAAATAATATCTTTAAATAACAGTTCATAGATTACAACGTTAGAACAACGTTTTATAAAAAAAGAGGTGCTACTTGGTGTTAGTAGAGTCTTCCATAGTCTATCCTGTGGGAGCAGAAACTGAACCTTTGACCCTAGTGACACGGGTCCACCCTTTTTCTTGAGTTCTTATTGCAGTTTCGGTAGTTAATAAAACTTGGTATGGGCCTTCCCATCTGGGGGTTAATGGCTGTTCTTTCCATGATCTAATTAATACCCAATCTCCTGGTTGGTATTTATGGATTTTAAAATCAATGGCAGTACTTTGGGGGAAATATCCATTCCTCCTTAACTCTTCTAATGTTTTTGCAATTGTTTTTAGGTAAATTTTCACACCTTTTTCCCCTTCTTCATATGTCCCCATACAATGTGAGGTAATCAAAAATGGGAGTCCAAACATCAGTTTGTGAGGGGAAATACCCATATCAGATCTAGGCTTTGTTCTCACTCTCATCAGGGCTAAAGGGAGGCATTTTACCCAATTCATTTTTGTTTCATCTACTAACTTGGTAAGTATAATTTTCAGGGTCTGGTTAGCTTGCTCTACCCTTCCTGAGCTTTGGGGCCTCCAAGGAGTATGCAACTTGCAAGTCATACCAAGTGTTTCAATTACATTTTGTAAAATTCTAGCAGTAAAATGAGGCCCTCTGTCTGAATCTATTGTATTCACTATACCATAATGTGGGATAATTTGTTCTAGCAGAATTTTACTAACAGTTTCTGCAGTTGCTTTTACTATTGGAAAAGCCTCTAGCCAATGGGTAAGGTGATTGATAATAACTAATAAATGTTTAAACTTCTGTACTTGAGGAAATTCAGTGAAGTCAATTTGTATGTTCTGAAGAGGTCTTTTAGCTAATTCTCTTCCCCCTACAGGTACTTTCTTAATTATTTTGTTATTTATTTTCTGACAAGCCATACAATCCTTTGTTACAGCTTTTGCTATCCCAAAACCCCCAATGCACACATATGTTCTGAAAAAGTGATCACAGAGTGCTTGAGTTCCCCAATGTGTAGAGGCATGCAGAATTTCTAGGATTTTACAGGATAGGTTTTTATTCAATACTTGCCTCCCATCAGGCATTATCCATTTCCCCAATTCATCCCTCACACCCCCTTGTTTCTGCAATTCTTTTTGCTCTTGTTCTGTGCATACTGGAATTTCTTCCCCATCCATTTCTTTTAGTTTTTCTATTTCAAATATCCACTCTTCCTTTCCTAAAGCTGCCTCTTTTGCTGTCTGATCCGCTAAATTGTTTCCTTGCATTTCTATTGATGTCCCCCTTTGATGTCCTTTAACATGTACTACTGTGACTTCTAATGGATCTTTTAGTGCTTTTAGTATTTCCTTTATCAATTCTTCATGAATTAACATTTTACCTTTAGAGTTTATAAACCCTCTTTCTTCCCAAATCTTACCGAATGTGTGTACAACTCCGTAAGCATACTTGGAATCAGTATAGATAGTTCCTTTATTGTATTTCTACCAAATTAAGCCTCTTAATAGGGCATACAATTCACAGCACTGAGCTGACCATTTAGTTGGTAATTTTCCTTTTTCTATTACTTTCATCGTTTTCCCATCTATAACTGCATAACCGGACACCCTTTTCCCTTCTACAGTTCGAGAAGAGCCATCTATAAATAACACTTCCCCTTCTAATAAAGGTAATTCTTGTAGCTCTTCTCTTGCTTTAGTCTGCAGATTCATTAATTCTTCACAACAATGTTCAAGGTGGCCTTCTGATTTTCCATATAAAAATTGTGCAAGATTTTGCACTTTTGTAGTTGTAAGTTCTATGCTATCAATATTAGTTAGTACTATTTCATATTTAAGTAATCGACTGTCCGTAATCCATTGATTAGCTTTTTTGCTCAATATTAATGTTATATCATGGGGGGTATGTACCTTAATTCTACCTCCAAAGGTTAGTTTATAGCTTTCCTCAATTAGAGTCACAGCAGCGGCCACCGACTGTAGGCAGGTGGGCCAGCCTCTCACCACAGGTTCCAACAATTCTGACATATAAGCAATTGGTTTCCTTTCTCCGCACCACTCTTGCACTAATACACCATAAGCAATTCCTTCATCTACATTTACAAACTGTTCAAAAGGTTTTTCCAAATTGGGCAAACTTAAACCTGGAGCTTTCATCAGTCTTTCCTTTAACTCTGTTAATTTCCCTTCATCTTCTTCAGTCCATTCAAAAGTCTGGGTCTCAACCAATTTATCATATAAGAATTTAACTAACTTGGTGTGTCCATCTATCCAGGATTTACAGTATCCAACTAAGCCAAATAATTGTCTTACATCCCTTTTCTTTTTTGGGGAGGGCAAGGATAGGATTCCCTCAATTCTACTCATTGCCAATTTCTTATAACCTTTCCCAATTAGATGTCCTAAATATTTTACTTCTTGCTCTACAAATTTGAGCTTTCCTCTTGACACTTTTAAGCCCTTTTTTCCCAGAAAATTTAAAAGTTCTATGGTAGGTTCTCGTACTATTTCCTTTTGCTCCCCCAAAATGAATAGATCATCCACATATTGTAAAATCTGGGTATTCTGTTTTGACTCAAATTGCTCTAATAATTCTTCCAATGCTTGTCAAACAGATTTGGTGATTCAGTAAACCCTTGGGGCAATCGCGTCCATTGATATCGTTGTTTTCTCCCTGTGTTCTCATCATACCATTCAAAAGCAAACCACCCCCTACTCTCCTCTGCTAATGGGCATGCCCAAAACACATCTTTAAGTTCTATCACACTAAACCAGGAATGTTCTGGTGGTATTTTATTCAACAGTGTGTAAGGGTCAGGCACTACTGGATATCTGGCTACAGTTTGCTTATTGACTTCTCTTAGATCCTGTACTAATCGGTACGTTCCATCTGACTTTTTAACTGGTAAAATTGGTCTATTATGGGGTGACATACATGGCTCTAATGTCCCATCTTGAATCAATCCTTTTATTATGGGAGTTAACCCCTGTTTTCCTTCAGCTGAGATGGGGTATTGACGGACTCGAATGGTTGTAATTTCGGGTTTCATTTTTATCTTTATCGGCGGTATATCTAATAAGCATCGACCACCTTCTTCTGCCCATACCTGGGAATCTATTTCTTTCTCATCTTTGGTATTTAATCTCATAATTGTTGCTACCATCTTCCCTTCTTTTGGAACTAAAGAACTTTATTTGTAAATCACGGCTGAGTAAATTACACTTCAAATTAGGCATAAATAGTAAATCAACACATCCTACCCTTGAATTTCCTCTTACTATTACTTGTTTAATTATGGGTACTTCAAATGGACTACTGCTTGCCCCTCTTACTTTACAAGTTGTTCTACCAAGTTCACTACTGTAGCTATCATGCTGGCATGGTAGCGTGGAGGAAGGTTTAAGAAAGGCCTTAGGAACGGTAAACTGAGGAAAAGGATACATTCATGTATGCCCCATTGTTTTAGAAAGGCCTTGGGAATGGTAAACTGAGGGAAAAGATACATTTATGTATGCTCCACTGTTTCGGGAAAGTCCCGCTTCAGCATTCCTCTGTAAACCCCCTTCTCCCCACCCCTGAGCAGTTCCCATTGGACCTGGCCCCTGGGGTGGTTCTGATGTGCCTTAGCTGAACACTGTCTCTATTGTTTAGACCGTATCTCTTAATTTTGCTGTATAAAACTGTATCTGGGCAATAGCCCGTGGCCTTTTGGTCCCTGCAATGCTTCAGGCAATACAATCTATCTGGACAAGCATACCATTGGTCTCTCTTGGTCTCTTTATCTCGAATCCTAGTGGCGACTGAGGCAACGCTGCCGCTCAGACCGTGCTAACCCAGCCGCTGCCCGGTAAGCCCAGGGCAGCGGGACCACGGCAAACCCTGGCCCCAAGAGGGGACAGCTAGCCGGAGGGTCCCGGGGGGCCGGGGAGGGATGGGGGACAGCAGCAAGGAACCCCCGAAAGCAACAAGTGGCAGTCCAAAGAGAAGCAACAAGTGGTGCACCAACGTTGGGCTTTGCATTGGTCTGAGCGAGCGAGGCCCCAGCCGTCGTGGACAGCCCACTGGCTAGGAGCTTTTCCAGATGCTTTCCAGTGTCACCGCGAGCAACAGAGCGGAGAGCGGTGCGAATAAGCCGCCACGCAGGCTGTCAGTTCCGCGGGGAGAAGCTCTTGGATCACGCTGGTGGTGGGGCATTTGCCTCTCCACACAGCCCAGCGGGACTGTTGCCATGGAGACAGGCGCCGATTTCTGTCTGGCGCGGTCTCCACGGGTCGGACGGCACCTCCCAACACCCGGAAAACCGCCCGCGGAGTCGGGAATCGTTGCTGCAGTGGTGTCTAAAGGACGGCAGTGGGTGAGTCTCGGTACTGGGGGGCAGGGGCCCGGCCAGGAGACATCGGCTCTCTTGTGCCCGAGGGGGGACACGCCAGCGCGCAGGTGTGACGGGAGTCTCCGTCGTAGCTTTAGAACTTTGGGTTTGCTGCAGTAATTGGTTGAGATTTGCTGTGAAGGTAGCGATGGGTGTTACGCTGACTACACAGCAGAAAGAGATTTATAAGCAAGTTCAGGAGCCCCTGCAGAGTGCAGGTGTCAAATTTCCTAAGAGCCTTGTGAAAGAGTTTGTCAGATGGTTATCAGTAAGTTTTCCCGAGGTAACAGAGCAAGTAGTGAGAGAAGACGATTTTGGAAGAGTGTGGGTGCAGTGCTGAGTGAAAGGACAAAGGCAGGAGATCCCTCAGTGAAAGAAGGTTTTATGAGAATGTTTTTGTTCATTTACAATGTTGTGAAAGAGAGTGCAGACACTCAGTGCGCCCGGGGAGCAGAAAAGCGCCCTGTTGCGTCCCCTGTGTCTCCCCGCGCCCCCTGCGGTGAAAAAACTAACCGTGCAGATGTAGATTTAGTTTCTAACCCTTCTCCGCCTCCTGCTTTCACTCCCGCAGCTGAAAATCCATGCTTTGCACCCCCCATCCCCCTCGTGCAGCCACCAAAACATGGAGGCGGCCACGCGGTGCTCCCGGTGCTCCCTGTGCCAGCCCACATACCCCTTCCTTCGCCCGTCCCCGATCCCAACCCCTCCTCCCTTGCGGCGATCCAGCCCCCGGTTCAGCCCATGGTTCAGCCCACATTCCAGCCCACATTCCAGCCCCCGGTTCAGCCCTCAGCTCCTCCCCTCGCAGTTGCATCACCACCCCCTGCCCCCTGCCCCGCTCCACACGGCCCCGCCGGCTGCGGCCACTCCCACACAAGCCGGCCCGCCTCCCTCTCCCTCTCCCGGTCTCTCTGGCAACGGCAGCACCGACACTGTCAGCGCGGGGAACCGGGAACTGGTCAGAGACACCGACCGTGCGTTCCTGACCCCTGTGATCTATAATGCCAGGGGACAGAACGCCAAATGGGAGCCCCTTTTGTATGATAGTATTAGGGAACTTTGCAAAACAAAGCGTGAGTTTGGGGAAAGAAGTGAATTTTTTAAGAGCATTTTAAAAGCTACTCTAAGCTCTAAAACATATGTCCCTGCTGACTTGAAACATCTTTTCAGTTGCTTGCTCCCTCAGTCTGAGTTTAGATTGTGGGAAAGAACCTGGAGAAGGCTTGCAGGACATCTCCTCCCAGAGATTCTGCAAAATCCAAGTCATTCCACAGATACAGAGGATGAGGAAATCACTTTAGAACATCTAGTGGGTGAGGGTGATTGGAGCCAAGCTGAAAAGCAAGCAGCAGGCATTCCCAGGGCAGTGTTGGACCTGTCCAGGGATGCAGCAGAACGTGCATTTTTTAACATGCCTTCTAAAGAACCTGTTGTTTCTTATAGTGCTTTGAAGCAGTCTGTTGCAGAACCATTCCTGGATTTTGTGGATCGAGTGCGAGCCTCTGTGGAAAAAAGGGTGCAAAATCCAGAGTTCCAAGACCAGCTTATATTAGAACTTGTCACCACAAATGCAAATGAAGTCTGTCAGCGAGTCATCCTGGCTCTTCCATCATCGCCTCCCCCCACACTCGATCAGCTCATCGAGGAGTGCACCAGGAAAGCTGTGCTGAGGACAGAGGACTCAGTGATAAAACCACGGGAAAGGGTGGTTGCTACAGCAGCAGCAACTCTGAGGACTCCCGGGTCTGAAGGGCCTCCTCAACAAGGGGGGAAAGTGGGAGGGGGGGAATCATTTTCCTTTATACTGGCAGAGCAAATTGTATCTTTTTCAGAGTTAGTTTACTTTGTTATATGATTTTATCTTTCTTTCAGAGTAGCAGAATCTCAATTTCCACATTCCTGCTCATCGTTTAGTTCCAGGGAATGGTCATCTACCCTTCCATGGTGGATGCATGGATTGTTCCACAGCCCAAGAAAAATGTGTGGGTCACGCTAGCCCAAGCCTTGCAACAAGATCTTATGTGTTTGCCCACTGCCTCAGCAGAAAATCCAATGTCCACATGTTTAATAGGGGTGCCAAGTAAGGAGGATGAGTTCCCAATTGATCTGGTCCATTTGCAAAAGCAGGTGAACGAAAATAAAATACCTAAAGGTGCAGGACAAGTTAAAGCACCAGTGCGAAATCCCCTCATTTTGTGGCAAGGATGGGTCTCACATTTGCCCACTGCTGAGGGAGAGCCCCAGGAATTAGAACTCCTAGGCTCTGCAAAAGCTGAATTCTGCATTCAATTTGATTTTTCCCCAACCAAAGAAGTAAAATTATATGAGCATGTCAAACAGGACAAGGTAGAATTCAGAGCAGGTCAATGGTGCACAGCTGTCTATAAGCTGAAATTTACATCCACCACTGATTTCCGTCCACGCAAGCTGGACAAGGGAATGTTTCTTATCTGTGGGGACAGAGCATACCCAGGAATCCCCTCTCGTCTTATTGGAGGTCCATGCACTTTTGGGCATCTGACCCTTGCTTCCCCCAACATGACCCAAATTCCAATTGGGCAAGCAAAAGGTGAGAAAAAGATTACTAAGCGGAGTGCAAGTCAATTTGATGAACATTGTGATGCAGGAATTTACCATTGGGCAAAATCCAAAAGAGTTGCCGTCTCTGTGTTTTTACCATGGGTTGCGGCAGCCAAAGCATTGAGTGAATTAGGCAATCTAGAATGCTGGGTGACAAAGCAGGCAAATTTAACATCAGCAGCCCTGAGTGACCTCCTAGAAGATGAGGAAATAACCAGGAAGGCTACCCTCCAAAATAGGACAGCTATTGATTTCCTGCTGTGGGCACATGGTCATGGATGTAAAGAATTTGATGGGTTGTGTTGTTTTGATCTGTCATCTAAAAGTCAGAGTGTCCACTCGTCCATTCAGAAAATGAGAAGCCTCACTGGGAGTATGAAGCAAGAAAATGAGGATTGGTTTAAAACTCTGTTCAAAGACTAGGATCTTTCTGGGTCGGCAGTGTCTCTTTTAAAAGACATCTTTTACTTTCTAGTTGCATTGTTTTTAGTTCTGTTAGCATTTGGGATTCTGAAGCGGATCGTCTCCAAGGTCATCACCTCGAAGCCAAAGGCTTCCGCACCAGTTTTCATCGCTGCTGCCGCCACGGAAAGCGATTGGTGGGAAGATGACAAGCAGAAAGACACTGCAGTTTAAGAGCCACAGTTTTACCTTCTCCCAAGGCACTGTTCTTCTTATTAAGTAAAGAAGAGGGAATTGTAGCTATCATGCTGGCATGGTAGTGTGGAGGAAGGTTTTAGAAAGGCCTTAGGAATGGTAAACTGAGGAAAAGGATACATTCATGTATGCCCCATTGTTTTAGAAAGGCCTTGGGAATGGTAAACTGAGGGAAAAGATACATTTATGTATGCTCCACTGTTTCGGGAACGTCCTGCTTCAGCATTCCTCTGTAAACCCCCTTCTTTCCACCCCTGAGCAGTTCCCATTGGGCCTGGCCCCTGGGGTGGTTCTGATGTGCCTTAGCTGAACACTGTCTCTATTGTTTAGACCTTATATCTTAATTTTGCTGTATAAAACTGTATCTGGGCAATAGCCCGTGGCCTTTTGGTCCCAGCAACGCTTCACGCAATACAATCTCTCTGGACAAGCATACCATTGGTCTCTCTGGGTCTCTTTATCTCGAATCCTAGCGGCGACCGAGGCAACGCTGCTGCTCGGACCGTGCTAACCCAAACGCTGCCTGGTAAGCCCAGGGCAGCGGGACCACGGCAAACCCCAGCCCCAGAGGGGACAGCTAGCCGGAGGGTCCCGGGGGGCCGGGGAGGGACAGGGGACAGCGGCGAGTGACCACCGAAAGCAACAAGTGGTGGTCCAAAGAGAAGCAACACACTACCTTCTGGCATCTTAAAAACACATGACCTATCAGCTCCTGTATCTACTAAAAATTCAAATTCTTCTCTCTGAGGACCAACCTCTAAATTTATCAAGGGCTCCCCTTTTAAATCCTTTACTGCCCTCAGAGAATAGAGCCCCTGACATCCCTAATCTTCTCCTTCTCCAACTCCTATCTCAATTTCTCTGTATAACTTCTGGTCTTTTATGAACTGCTTACAATTTTTCTTGACATGACCCCTGTTACCACAATAAAATCACTCTCGTTTTTCAAATTCTCCTCTTTGGTCTGGTTTTCTCTCCCTCTTATGCCATTCTATCTCCTTTTGGGTTTCTTCCGGCTTTCCCTGACTTTCCCTTGCTACTGCTACCATGATTTTTGCCTTCATTTTCGCCTTCTCCTCCTTCCTCCTTAGAAACACCTTTTGTGCTTCCTTTAATAGCTCATTTAAACTCCTTTCCTGCCATTCTTCAAGCTTTTCCAGTTTCTTTCTAATATCATCCCAAGGCCTCGCCACAAAGTGTACCCTAATGAGTACCTTTCCCTCCCGGCTTTCTGCATCCACACTGGAGTAAAGTTGAAAATTTCTTTTTAACCGGGCTAACCACGCACTTGGAGCCTGATCCTTTTCCTGATGGCTATCAAATGTTAGCTTTACATTGTTTGCTCTCGGAACTGCGTTCCTGATTCCTTTTATGATCAAAGATCTATACTCCCCCATACTCTTCTGCCCTGCTTCATTATTTGTGTCCCAATCCGGTGGTGTTAGGGGCATTTTAACCTCCCCAGGGGGAACATCTGCAGGGTGGCCCGTTCTATTTTCTTTCTCCCACACTTTTATTCCTGCAATTTGTATTAGCTGCATCTCCTCGGGAGAAAATAAAATTCCTATTATTGAATTTAATTCTTCCCAGGTATAGATATTAGGACCTAGGAATTGATCTAGCTGGTGTGCAATTCTTCTACCAAGGTCTTTGTTTCTTTCTTAAAATTCCTCACCTCGGAAGCTGTCAATGGGGCATTCACAAATCCTATTCCATTGGCTCCTCCCATGGGAACTTCCCTTAGGGGAAATAGTCTTTCTGCCCTTTCTCCTCCTGAGCAACACTGGTTTTAAACCGAGTGTTACAATGGTGGGATATTGGACTAGCTGTTTCAGCTTTACCACAATTACAACCTTGAACTTTATTTCCTTGCACACTATTCTGCCAATCACTATTCGCTACTAATCCCCCTCTCCCTTCAATCTTTGTTTCATTTATGTGTCTTGGAGGTGTTAAGACAACACTCTGTGAAGGAGGTTGGTTAGCACTGGATATGAGGAGGTTTGGAGGATGTGACGAAACCTTAATCCTGGAGTCAGGGGTTATAACCACCTGACTTGGGGCTGTTAATGTACTTCCTGTTGATGGTGTGGAGAGAATATGGGGAGGAGTCGGAGAGGCTGAAGGGGTAGGTTGGACAGGTGCAGGTATTGAAGGAGCAGGTTGGACAAGAGGAGGTGCCGGAGGAACAGGAGGGGAAGAGGGTGGAAGATAAAGGGTCCCACCTTCTTGCGGGCTTTTCCCTTGAGTCTTTAACATTCTTAATGTCCTTTGACACTTTGTACCCTTTTGCTTTTTCCTCCAGGGTATCACTTTCTAACCAACAACTTGCATACTTAGTTTCTTCCTCACTCACACTCTTCCTCAAATTCACATATTTGTTTAAAGCTAAACACAACCACCTGTCCTTTGAACCATACCAAGGCCAGTAAACTGACCCTTCCTGGAGAGCTTCTTTTGGCCATATTTCCACACAATATTGTATCATCTTTATTTTAGATAATCCTTTAAACTTCTCATCACCTTCCCACTTTTCAATCATTTCTCCTAAAGGGCTACTGGGTGGAATTTCTTTCAGCTTACCCTTCTTAATCCCTCCCCTGCGGGAGTTCTTACTAGTACCCTGCCCCATTTTATAAATTAACTGGACAACGAACTAACCTAGCAAGCAGTAAGTCAAATGAGCTAATGAAAGGATCTACACTTATGTGAAACAGGACAATTGAAATTACTCTTGACTGAATAAACTGATATAGCAATGTGAACCTTGATTGGTCAAAAATAACTTTTATCCAAAATATTGAATTTAACAATCTAAAATAATGTAATTAATACCAGATGGAATGATCAAGTGATTGAAAACAAACAAAAATAAAACTGTTGACATTTAATTTAAAAAATTGAAATAAAAGAATTAAAATAAAATAATTGAATTTCAAGAAAAACAATCAGAATGAAATTAATTAGAATTATGAAATTAAAATTGTGCAATTGCAATAAAGAAACAACTGGAATAAACTACTAAAATTCAATAAAATTATTAGAAATAAACTATCAGAACAAAATAGGATGATCTAATTTTGAATAATTATATAATTAATCTTAATAAAGATAATAAATGAATTAAAATAAAACAATTTAAACAAACAATTCTTCATAACAATTAAAATAAACATTTGGAATAAAACAATTGGAATCATTTTTTGTTTTGTTTTTGTTTTAATATCAAAAATTGAATTAATTCATGAATTGAAATAAAACAATTGAAATAAATTGAAATAAAACAATTGGAATAAAACAATTGAAATATATATTTGAAATAAAAAATAGAATATATATATTTATATAGAAACAATCAAATAATTAATCAATTAAAATAAAACAATTGAAATAAACAAATCAGAATAAAACAATTAAAATAAAACAAATGGAATTGAAATAGCAACTTTAACCTAGTTCAGATTTAAATGAGAATAATTCAGATAATTGAAATAGAATGAAATAATTAGTACAATTGAAAGAGAATAATTGAATTAGACTAATTGAAATCACAACTGTCAAATTTAAATAAAATAATTAAATGGAATTATTGGAATTAAATAATTAAATTGGGCAAATTTTTGTCTAGTAAAACAATTGAATAAAATAATTGATAAACTGAAATAAAACCATTAAAATGCAAAATCAAAATAAAACTATACTATTAAAGTACCAAATAAATCTAACAGAAACAACTAAATCAAACAATCTGAATAGATTACAATAAAAAGATCAAACTAAATATAACTAGTAATGATCCAAAATACCAAATTGGCATTCTCGTAATTGAAATTAATACAACAAACAAAAGTAATGAAATGATCCAATAAAACAAACAATCTATAGAAACAAAAAGAATAAAATAACTCGCTATAACTGACCACAAGATTCCGATCGCAATCAAGTCACACATATAAATAAATAGGTTACATTCCTTGTAACTTGATGATTAGGGTCACAAGCTGGAGCACTGCTAGCAAGCAGCCCCAGGGCCCTCTGCCAGGCTTAGCCCCCTTGACCGCCCCCTTCTCGTCAGGCAATGCCCGCCCGTCACCGCGGCCCCTCCCAGGGAGGCCCGGCCGCAAAGTGGCTCCTCTGAGCCGCCGCTGCCTCGCACTCCAACGGCGCCTCGCGGCTGCCAGCACCACTCGCTGCAAAATGAAGACTTAAACTTTCTACATATTCCAAAAGCCAACTTGTACCAACTAAATGCGTTCAAGTAGTCTTGAACTCAAACATAAAATTTAGCAACTTATAATTTTTAATACCTCTATCTTCAAACTAACAGTACGCTAAACAGATATACTCTCTCTCTAACAAAATGCTTTTTAAGTTCATTCTCCCTGTCCGGTAAGTGGTCTGGGGACTCTTGGCTACCACCTCACCCCAGAACCTCACTTACACCGTGCTCTGACCTTCGACACACACACAATTAACTCAGCTTGAAACAGTTAAACAATAACCATTTCTATCCCCAAATAATCAGCACCTAGAAAAGCAATGATACCAATAAATTACATCCAGGTAGTCCTGGACTCAAAAGTAAAAACTATGTAACTGAAGTACCACATAAAAGGAAACAACAAATTCCCTGCGGCAGGCAGGTTCTCCTCTCCCTGACCCGAGCTCGCCAGGGTAGGAGGAGATCCCAGCTCCGAGTCACCAGGCCAGGAGGATCCCCCTAACTTGCCTGGCGTGGCCGAAACCAGGTGCATCCACCTGCCCAGCCCACCCCGTGCAGGACCAGGTGCGTGCCCACCCTGCGTGCCCGGCCGTGCAGAGAATTGGGGTCCTACCCCCCTTGGCCGGGACTCCGATCCCCCCCTACCAAAAAGGAGAACACTCCCCTAACCGGTGGCTCCCTATCGTCGGTCTCCGGTTAGGAGTATTTTCTACCACCGACGCTGAGGTCCTGCTTCCAAAGGACCTTTCCAGGCACTGGGTTTCTGGGAACCCACGGGAGTCACCTTTAATGGCTTTGGACGGTCTTCCCAGACCCACCCCTGGGAAGCTCTGGGCACTCAGCCCTCCGTGGCCCTCTTAGGGGTATCCCCTCACTCCGAGGTGTTCCCTGGGTGCTCTTGGGACCGAATCCCTCAATCCAGCCCACCCCGGGGGTCTTGGGGATGGCTGAGCCCCAAGGGTACCACACTCAGTCCTCTGCCCTCTCGCTTCCTTCCACTATCGCTCCGGGGGTCTGGCATGCCGGCCCCGTCTCACTCACACACACTCTCTCACCATTCGGGGTGTACCCTTCCATACCCTCAATCCCCCTCGCACACTCACCCAGGTGCCGCTCACCCAAGTGCTGCGAGGACCTCTCCCGCTGCCTGGAAGGCTACTCTAAGTTGTTGAGGCTTCCAGGAGTTCCTGAGGATCAAGCCAGCAGCCCCTCTGTGGATCCAATGTACTCCTCAGGAATCCAGTCAGCTGGAATCGTCCGGGTGCACCTCCCAAATCCAAGTCCTACACCAGACCCGCCTCTGGGTGTGGCTCTCCAGGGCGAGGCCCCAGTTGTTATGGACAGGCTTACAACAAAAACTTTAAAGTAAGAAATAAAAAGCAGGCCAGTTAATTAAAAACAAGCAAGCCTGTTTATTACTGAAAGAACAACTGGAAGCCAAAGCCTCTGGCCAGTCTGGAGACTGTTTCAACAACTTAGTAACTGTATACCTAGGGGCATTTCCAAGGATACCAGCTCCAAGGAAAGACCCGGGTGTCACACACGCCAGGCCTTTTAAAGTCTCCCTCTTCTTCCCTTATTGGGGCGCTCAGGATCCGTGCTGTAATAGGTTTCTTTTTCTGTTGCTGACTGGCCCCATAAGTTGGCGCCGTCTTGGCCAATCATTTTGAGATTCTTGCTTCTTAGTGGTTGGTCTCTCCTCCAGTCTTAATCCAAGCTGTGGCTGTGTTCTACGATGTTATACTTCTAGAAGCTTCTCTGCCCCCCTTACACAAAGATTAGCATTTCCTGCCTGGTTCCAGTCCCCTTTTAAGTATACACAACACTATTGAGTTTTAATAAAACCTTACTTTGTACCCACAACATCCAACCCTGAACCACACCCTGTTAACTACATATCCAATTATAACTTGTTACTTGTATCAACAACATCCCTTTTCATACATACATTGCTAACAACATTCCCCAAAAGTTTAAATTTTATTTTTTTTGTTCATTACACCTTCCTCCTGAAGCCCTGCTCCACTACGGAAGGTGACAGAGCAGAAGAAGCAGAATTAGTATTCACTTTTCCTTCTAGCCACTCTGCCTCGGGACCTGTGTTCAGAAGGAAGGGCTGTGGCTCCTGAGAGCAGCAGGGAACCCATCTCAGCCCTGCCAGGTTCAGGGCTGCTCCTCCGCCCCTGGTCCTGTTGGGTGCTCTGGGGTGTGGGGAGAATGGTGGAAATTGATCCGGGGCTCTGGAGAGCACAAGGATATGTTCAGCTCCGGCTCTACATGAGGAGGCTCATTTCTTACAAAAGTTTCTCTGTTCTTGCAATTCATCCTTTTGGGTATTTGACAACATGCTGGGTGTTGAAGAATGGGTAGGGACTTTTCCATTTTTTGAAGAATCCCAAAGTAGATTTAATACTTTATATAAAATGCAAAGACACTAAAGCAATTCCAAATATACATTTAATAGATGAATATTTAAGCACCTCGTATGAATCCGAAAGCATCGATTATGAGAAATGAACAATTCAAATATGCTGTCTTTCTGGTCTGGCCTTCAAAGCTCAAAATACCCCATTTCTTCTATGCCTACAGATCAATGATGAAATGAGCTGAAAATGTGCTTTTCCTTCTGCTGACAACTATGCACCACAACTGAAACCAATGCTTTAACTATTCAGTTTCTTTTTGGTAATCAGTGCATTTCTAGATCAATACCTTCTAAAAATTATATATATATATATATATATATATATATATATATATATATATACACACACACGGAATGCTTTAATTCCTAACCCTATACCAAAATTTTAAAAGAAAATTGCCTCAGCTGATAGTGTTGAGCCATACTAACATCTCTTTAAACCTATTATAAAATCAGCTGAGTGTCATTTCATTACTTAAATTTACTTGACCATAAATCGTTTCCTTAAATGCTCCTTTTAATGAGAATACGTGGCATTGCATGTCACCTAGGAGTATAGCTTTTAGAAAGACATATAGATCATTTAACAAGACATTTCTGCTTACTGTCATTGCATCCACCAAGTAGCTAAAAGTCTAGCAAAAATGAGAACCAAAAAACATCAGTCTAAAATTTATGGCCGTCTTGTAATTAAATAATTTTATTTGTGTCTGTTGAAGAATTATCTTTGAGTTTAATTTTGACAACTCAAGTAGGTTTCATTAAAAACAAAAATCAAAAAATCACTTTATCAGGCTAATACTAATGTTTTCGTTTTTTTATTAAGACCAAGCCACATAAAAATTAGGGGTTACATTGAACCTTGTTTATTACTACCTCTACCTAAATATGGCAATATTAGGACATCTTGAAATATGACTGAGGAAGCAGATAAATAATACAATAAAGACAAAGATGAAAAACCAAAATTAAGGATTCATGTCCACACAGATGACCAACTTTTAACACACAGAGGACCTCAGTTCAGTTTGGTCATCTGAGTTTTCTCTTTCGTGGCACAATGAATTTACTCTCCCATTGTTTACCTGAGATCTGCCTGTGCCTCTTTATTACTTTTGTATAACATAAGTCATTTCTTTCCTCTCTTATGTCCAATTTCTAAATCTTTGGACAGTTGCATTCCTCTTCAGTGTAACATAGGATTATACTGCTGTGATTGAAGGAAGCTACAACATAGTTGTACTGCCAACAGCTCAAAGATGGTAACCAACTTCAGACATTCAAAAACACCTTCCTTTGAAAGCCTCCAGATTCTAATTCTAATGAAACCTTACAGCACTAAATGCAGCAGTTTGTTAATGTAGCAGTTATTGTCAAAGAACATTGCTTTCTTTGGATGTGTGCACAACCTGCTACTCTTTCCATCTTCTGAGGAATAAAGTCATGACATTTTCCCCAAAGCGTCCACCAGAGTCTGGCCTGAGAAATTGAATCCCTCTCACCCCAAGCAGGCTGTGTTTCTTTTTCCCTGTACAACACACACTGGCCACAAGAACTACAATCAGCACAGTCCAGCACAGAAGAGCAGACAGACTATATTTAAATCAATCAAAACTTTATTTAAATTGAATTCAGCAAAAATGAAACTATATAGAGGAAGAACTATATATATAAAGAAACAAGCCTCTACACTGCCTATTGTCCAAGATCCATCTCAGTCTTTCCTGAGAAGCACTCATAAATAAATGGGAAAATATACTGCTGCATTCAGTTCCACCCAGCAGGTTGGGCACATGTGAGCGGCCTCAAGGGCAATAGGGAGGCATCTACTGCAGAAGACATGGCCACACAGGGTTGCCACAAGCTGTTGTCCACGTTGAATAAACTGGAAGAAAGAAAATCACAACATTTATTGCGAGGAAAGAATTTGATTTGGCTGCTCAACTAGCATCAGGCTCTATTTTGAGCATCTAAAATTAGAATTACGAGGGACCCACAGATCTGCCAGTGCCATCTTGGCAAGGGCTTCTGCCTCTACATTCACCAAGAAGTGACTTGTGGAGCTTCACAGCAAGGGCTGTGCTTCCAGCCAGCTGCCCACAGCATCCCACATCATCCAACTGACTTGTGCAGCTCCCCACTTCTGGCTTTCTCCTCCCACAAAGCAGAAAGGACAACAACGGGTGGATCCTTACCTCCGAGTAAAATTCCCTGCAAATCGGACACCTAATAACAACTCCTTGCTGTGCACTAGAAGAAACAAAACTAGAAAGAGCATGCAGCTGTTAATATAACCACACTTCAGTGGTTATTGATATGTAAAAGCTCACATATTCATACAACTGCACTGACTAGCCATGACACATTTCCTTTGAAGATCCCTGCTGTCTTTAAGGCTCTGTTTGCTGCATTTAATGAGGATTTTGGGTCTCCCATCTCCCCTGCCCTGAGGGAAAGGATGTCCTGGTTTTCACTGGGAGAATGGTGCAGTCAGTCACCCTGCTCTGGGCTTTGAAGTAGCAGCAGTCTCTAGCACGGGCCAGTTTGTGTATGGCAACCTTGACTTCCAGCAGGTCATCAGTGACAGCTTTGTAACTACAGCATCAGCTGTCCTCTGGGAATTATTCACCCCAGAATATTCATTCCAGGTACCAGTTTTAAACTACAGAGTAATACAGCTCTGGCAAGATCCAGCCCTGGGAAGGAGCCTTTGGTCAATTTTAAATGCTGCAGCACTGAGCTATTTCGGCCTTAACTAAACAGAACAGTTACATTCAGTAACTGAGAAGCTTGAGACTGGAGGGACAAAGTATTCCTGTTTTATATTAACCAGGGGTTGGGATTTGTTCACCTACAGACTTAACAATCAAAACTTAAGCATCTACAAATTCATTGGCAAAATGCCAAATTAAGGTTTAGAATCGTAGAAGCCCTTTAGGTGGCATGTTTAAGACCTGACATCTAAAAGTTCCATACTCAAGTTATCTCCTACATTGCCTTTCCTAAAGCCTCAAAGCTGTGTCTTTCCCCCACCCCAAAAAAAACACTTTGAAAACCTTATACCATAATTATAATATTCTTTGTCCTCCCTAGTGACACAGACACTTGGTTAAAATTAATCAGTGTAATGAACTGTATCTTTCTTATCCTGATGGAGTGCTCCTACAGCAGGACTTTCCTGTTCCTCTGCAGAATGGGAATTTTACTGTGCAGGCACCCAACTTGAACTGCAAGATTTCCATCACAGAAGCAAGTAAATCAGGGCCTGTGACATCCAGCATTGGCCATAAAAGCACGACCTCCACAACTGCCTGTGTGCAAGTCTACCTTGGGAAGAAGGGCTCCAGCTCCAGGAGAAAGGCAACCAGCTGGCACCGTTCCAGCAGGGAATTTTTGTTGGAATTTGCCCAGCTGCTGCCTGCTGGCCCCCTGATGCCAAGCCCCAGTGATTACAATGGAAGCATTTCCATATCTAACATCACTACTACAGCTTGTCAGAAAAAGCAAATGCAATACTGAGCTTTGGCCTGTGACCAATCCCCATTCCTTGCCATACCCCCAACACTCATCTCTAAGGCTCTATGCAAAGATGCACATCTGTTTTGGGCTGCTTTTTTCTCCCAAAATTCAAATAGTATCATGTGATCATCCTGCAACATGGCAGAAGGAGGGAAATAAGTAGAGTAGGGAAGGCGTCAAAGATAAATCAGGCATAGCAGTATTACTAAGTCCTACACAGAAAAGAAAGGAAGGCACAGAATTCTGTGTGTGGTGGGGCATGAGGCATACATACTCTGAACTCTGAGTGTCCTCCTCCTCTGCTCCCTGTTCTGCAGGGGCTGAGTCAGCCACAGGTGCATCATTAGCTCCTGTTCCATTACCAGAGCCATCCACCTGTTCCTGGCTGTTCAGCGTAACATTTCTCCTTTCCTGTCCATACACTGTAATTTAATTTTCAGAAGTTAGATCTATTATTCTCTCTCTCCCTGGAGCTACCTTTGAAACAAGTTATATAAATAGTCAGCAATGGTTCCTATTTTAAATGGACAATATTCAGCTGGGTTAAAAACAATCTCAAACAAACTACTTTCCCAAATACTGACTGGACTCTTCCAGACATTGTGACTACTCTGCTACAAAGCAACATAAAATATTTGCTTTGTTCAGCCTACACACAGCTAAAAAAGATGACCCAAGAGATTCTCAAGGAAAGTCCCTGGAATCAATAAAATTACTCGGAGCAGTATCCCCTTAGAAATTGCCATTAGCATCCTCCTGAATTAAGATAATTTGAAAATGAAGTTATATGTTATGCAAAATGTAGAATATGTGAAAGATTTCTTAAGGAAGGATGCTCTTTGTATTGCTATATTTGATCATTCTATACTTTCAAACCAAATCACCTGCAAGGGAGATTTATTCCATTAAATAGACAGCAACTAACAAACAAGCTCTAAGTGGTCAAGAAAAACAAATCCCTTGTTGGTAGAATTGCCTTGTAAAGGTTCAGGGCTTGACATGCTTGAAGGAGCTCAGATTTGGGGAAGGGTTAACAAAGCTTGGGGAGAAGGACGCCCACTGAGAGTGGACGCAAAAAATGCAGAATTGAGGGGCCAAAAGGACATCTGGCACAACTCCCAAGATAAGGAAGAAACTAAGAAACCCAACTCTCCTGAAAGCAGCTCTGACTGGTAGAAAATAATTCCTGCCAGGGGGAGATTGCAGCCCCCAACTCATGGAGCAGCAACTCAAGAATCTCCCAGCCCAAAAGAAGAGGGAGACTGAGCAATGGACTGAGTAGACTAATTAAAGTGAGAAGTAAGAAAATCATTAACCAAAAGAAGACAGAATACGAGCTAAGGAGATAACCATGTCACTTGTAATGCTAATTTCTTTGTTTGATAACATCTATAAATAATAGAAGTTATTTTGATAGTGGCTGTGTCTGATTTGTGAAATACCACTGAGCACCCAGACTGGTGAAACACTGAAATAAACAACCAATGTCTCTCTCAAGTGTATGATTATTTACCTGTCACACCCCAGTAACCAATCCTATTTTTGTGGGCAACATATTGATCAAGTCACAGGGAGAACCATTCTTAATGGCCTGCTCTGTAACAGCAAAAGGGTCAAGAAATGCTTTTTAACTCTCAGAAACCGCAGGCAGCAATGACTTCTGCAACTCCAGTGTCCATGTAACACTAATTATCACTAATCAATCAAAACTGCAGAAAGTGTTACCAAATTAAAGTTCCTTCTGCATAAGTATTCAGCTACAACTTTTATTGCAGGGATTTCCCACTGTGACTGACAGAGGCCACCGCACACACATTGCATCCGTTCTCTAAGACACAGGCCAGGGGCTTTAGCCCTGTCCCTTGCCTTTTGCTAAGAGCAGTTTCAATCCCTGCTGCTCAACTTTCTTGGGAAAGTACAACAAAACTAGCTATCACATTTTAGATAAAAGTCCATTACCTACTGTGAAACATCAACTCACCTTCAAGAAGCTTCCATCGATGCACATGGGAAGGGAGAGAAAAGAAGATACAATTAGATTTGGTGAGCCCCCCTGGTGCTGCACACAAACCCCAGCTCAGAAAGCAGTTACAGCAGAGGAGGGGAGCAAGGGTAGGGCATCACCCTCGAACTTTGCCTAAGAGCATTCAAAGCAGTAGCACAAAGAGCTGCTGCCCTGAAAAGCAAAGAAGTGGGTGCTGCTGATTCTGCTCTCATTGCTGCAACAGGGTACAAACAGGGGCAGCTTAGGAGCCCCTGAACACCCTCCTCCCCTGTTCCTGTTCCCTAGTTGGATTTGACCTGGCGCTCTTTATTTCCCTCTTTCTCCCAAAACTGGCAAATTCTGCTATGATAACCTTAACACTTCCTGTTAGATGAACAGCTACTGAAGAAAGGAAGCCACAACAGAAATCTGGGAGTAAAAAATTCCCGTTTGCTGCTCTACTGGCGCCAGGCAAACTGGACTTGGACTATGTGCAGTCTGTCACTCAATGCTATAAAACGATAAGGAACACACAGAGCTGCCAGTGCCATTCTGGCAAGGGCTTCTCCCTCTGTGGACATCACCAAGGAGGGACTTGGAGGGATGGGCAAGTTGGAGCTTCCCAACAAGGGCTGTGCTTCCAGCCAGCTGCATGTGGCATCCCACCTAGGACATCTGAGGAGACAGAGTGGCAGCTGAGACAGAGACAGAGCTCCCACTCCTCCCCTCCCACAAAGCAGAAAGGACAAGAGGATGTGATAAGAACATTATGCTTACATCTGTAATGTCATCCTGCCATGTCGGAGGACTCTCAAAACTATCTGGCCATTCATCAGAGTTAAGAGAACTAGAAGAATATGCAGCTGTCAATTTCACAGTGCAAAGAGAGCTACCAAGACATAAAATTGCAAAAATAGAAATAAACCCCTCATTCTGATTTAGCAACATCCCAGCCCAGAAACACACCAGTGCAAGAACTTTTATGTACTGCAAGCATTACAGTGTATTGCAATCCATCATTTAAGAAACACTCAATAATGACTTCCTAAATGGAGAAGAAAGGTTTCTCTGGGATTTTGCTTTGTTGTTGGGTTTTTTTTTCCATTAGTTCCCTTCTAGACAGGCCACTATGGTTCAAATCAGATTTCATCACACAGAATCAAGCAATTTGGCAAAAAAAACCTGTGTCTACTGCATATCAGGAATTACACTTTGCAGAGACACTTCATCAGTCACATACTCATCATTATCTCTTGGCCTGAAGATTCTGCACAGATTTCAGAAGAACCCAGAAGCTTGGAAAAACCTGATCCTACTATATATCAGGAATCAGAATTTAGAGAGGTATTTTACTCTCACATACCCGCTATCTCCTGGTGCCTCTTCATCATGGGTTGTCAGTGAACCAGCTGAATTCTCTGGTGATCTGGAAAGATGTGAGTCCTGCTGGTTCTGCTCCCTGGACTGCAGTGGATTAAAAATGAAAACAGAGTAGGAACCACTCAAAACAACTCTATCCTACTTCCCTCTACCAGTTCCCTGATTGGATTTGGGCTAGAAGCTTTTCTTTTGCTTGTTAGCCCCAAAAAGGGCAACTTCTGCAGTCCCAGCCCTAAACACTTCATGTTGGATGAACAGCTGCTGAAGAATTGAAACCAAAACAGAAATTTGTGTGCAAAGAATTCCAGTTTGCTACTCTATTTCTCTATCCAGGCAAACTGGACTTGGACTATGTGAAATCTGCTACTTCCTGCTAGAAATACAAAGAACACAGAGATCTGACAGTGTCATCCTGGCAGGGATTTCTCCCTCTATAGACATCACCAAGAAGGGACTTGGAGGGATGGGCAAGTTGGAGCTTCCCAGCAAGGGCTGTGCTTCCAGCCAGCTGCCCATAGCACCCATCTAAAACAACTGAGTTGTACAGCTCCCCTTTTGTCCCTTTTCCTCCCACAAACCACAAAGGACAAGAACATGTGGATCCTCACCTCTGAGTCCTCATCTGACCAATATGGAGGATCAAAATCAAATAGATAGTAACTAGAGAGAGGAGAACCACAAGAAAAAACAGCCATTAATTTCACTGGACATCAAGGGTTACTAACAGAGAAAACACTGGTACTTAAAACATCCCCTCTTCTGATTAAGCAACATCCCAGCCCAGAAACACAATCATTCCAAGATTTTTTTGTGGACGGTGTGTCCAGCCATCCTCTTCCATTGGATGTTAGATGGACAGCTCCTAAGAAGCTAAGGCTTCACAAACAGACAATAAAGGTTTCTGCTGGATTTTGCTGGGCTTATTTTAATTCTCTTCCAGGCAGGCCACTAGATGCCAGGTCTGAAGTATTTGCACAGAGTTAGGCGGAACCCAAAAGCTTGGCTAAAACCTCTTTTGACCACTTCTCTGAAATTAGAGTTTTGATAGACACTTTCACTCTCACATACCCATCATATGCTCTAGGTTCCTCTTCATCATTCCTTGCCAGTGGCTCGGCTGGATTCTCTGATGCTCTGGGAAGATGTGGCTGCTGCTGGCTCTGCTGCTTGTCCTGAAATGGGGTAGAAATGGAACCACCACTTAGGAACCACCTGAACGCTGTACTTCCTGCGTCCCTATTTCCGTTCCCTAATTGGATTTGGGATGGAGCCATTTCTTTCTCTCTTTCTCCCCCAAACTGGCAATTTCGCCTGTGATAGCCTGAACACTACTTATTATGTATATGAACAGCTGCTGAAGAGGGAAATACCCTGTACCCAGCCCTGCCCTTGCATTTGGTACATGTGGAGCTGGGTCATGCAAATTCTGCTGTAAAATTTGAGGCCTTTTGTTTGCAAAGGTTCAGGAACAACCCTGTCAGGATATAACTCCCGTGCTATGTTTGCTGCATGTTTCTGTTTTGCACAGCAGCAGTGGCAACCCAAATTTGAGCAGATACACTGCACTGTGGGCTGGATCCAAGCATATTCTTACCAAATAGTAGGGGAAAATGAAAAAATACCAAATGTGACCCTTTTAAAGACTTATTGGAATAAGAAACCAAATTATTGTGTACCCCAGTCAGCCACATTTGCATTTACACCTCAGTGACAGAGGTACCTTAAACTGAGGTTGCAGCTAAAACACTTCTTCCTTGGGAAGTCAAAGACTTCCTGTGCTCTCCTTTAAACCACAGAAGGAACAACCCTTAGGCTGCTCACCCACTCTCTTCAAGCAGTTCTCAGCCATGCTGATGTGTTTATGAGTGTGTTTGTGGCTGGCTGGGAACTGCTGACTAAACTGTGGCCAATCAGAGCCATCATTCAACCTTTGAGGCCAGGGTACTCAGTAAGATTTCAGAAGACAAGCAAGAAAATTAATTTGAATGCAAGATGGAGAGGAGTGTGCCAGGCATTACTTACCATAAAAGACTCATCATCACTGATAGTGATGACTTCAGGCTCAGAAGATTCACCTGTGAGATCTATGACTTCAGGCTCAGAAGAGTCACCTGTGAGATCTATGACTTCAGGCTCAGAAGATTCACCTGTGAGATCTATGACTTCAGGCTCAGAAGAGTCACCTGTGAGATCTATGACTTCAGGCTCAGAAGATTCACCTGTGAGATCTATGACTTCAGGCTCAGAAGAGTCACCTGTGAGATCTATGACTTCAGGCTCAGAAGATTCACCTGTGAGATCTATGACTTCAGGCTCAGAAGAGTCACCTGTGAGATCTATGACTTCAGGCTCAGAAGAGTCACCTGTGAGATCTATGACTTCAGGCTCAGAAGATTCACCTGTGAGATCTATGACTTCAGGCTCAGAAGATTCACCTGTGAGGTCTATGACTTCTACAACAGCTGAAAAGAGAGAACATGAGAACCATGGTCAGAGCTTGCAGAGCAATGCAATGGGCTGCCACTGTAGAACAGCTGTGGCTGGATTCTCCATGCCCTCAGGTGTCCGACATTTCACTCAAGCTTTGCCCTCAACAGTGCACAGGGAGCAGGGCAGACTCTGTGCAAAACAAGCTGAAGGGCAGCTGAGCTCCTCACAGGTTCTATTGGATGACTACAGATTACAGGAGGTTCACATCAACAGATGATTCATTTCATATAGGGGAATGTTTAGCACACAGTGGAAAAAACCAAACAAACAAACCACAGCAATTACTAATTTTCTGGCACCATGCTGTAGATTGGTTCCTTGAAGGATGGGGCAGAGCTAATGACAGGTTTTCCTCATCTCCATCCAGCCTGGGAGATCTCAAACTCAGCTTGCCACCCTCCACTGTGGCAGCTGCAGTGACTGCCAGCTCATCAGGACACACGTTCAGGTGTTTGAGCAGCACTGGAGGACCTTTCCTACACAGCTCATCTCCCACTTGCAGCCACTAAGAGCAGCAATAACAAGCAGCAGCAATAATGATCTCAGTAACAAACCAAAACAGTGTTCAGAAGGCTTGCTGTTTAGGGATGCCATACCAGGAGCTTCCCCAATCCCAAGGTTTCCCTTCCTCCCTAGTAAAGGGCCTAGAAACTGGCAAAAGCACATGGCCAGATGGTCTTCCACCCTCCAGAAGCCGCTTCTGTTCTTACCAGGCTCAGAAGCAGGTGTGCCACTTTCCTCAAGGTCTGTTGGCTCCGTCTGTGAAGTTCCACCTGCGCTGGAGGGCAGCAGCCGGCTCCGTTTCCGAGCTGGTCTGGAATCAACTGCTCCTCCACGGCGCTTTCGCTGACGCTGACAGGGAACAAAGCCTTAGCATTTTCTCTGCCACTAATATTAACATGGCCCTTGGGCTTTGCAACACTAATGACAGCACACAAGGACACAGAAAACACTCCTGCAAAGGCTGGAATACACACCAAATGCTGCTATGGGCCATTCCCACCCGAGCACATCACATCAGGGAAAAGACAGCACCCCTGATCTCTGACAAGCCGCCTCCCCGAGAAAGAGCCTGTCCCAATGGCTTGAAAATGAGGTCACCAGTTCCCAATTCCAGCAGGTTGCTGCTCACACCGTAAGCATTTCTGCACTACTGCTAACACCCACAGAGATCCAAAACCTTCCCAATTCCCGAACATCAAGTTACATGAAGATTTCAAAGGTTTCTGTTCCTCTGCATTTGCTACAAACTCTTGAAATGCTTTCTAGAACTACCCTGGAAAACGTTTCAAGAATCAGATTTGCATTGAGTTGCAAAGTACTTACTGAGCTCATGGTGTTTTGTGATCAAAAACAACCACCAAAATAAGCGGGACAAACTCCAAAAAAGGAATGCCAGGGATGTGATCAATCCCTTCGGTTCCTTTTGGCAGCCCACTGCAGATTTTTTGGCGTGACAGAAAACTGCTCTTCCAAACCTATCAGAAAAGTAGAGGCGAGATTATCCATTTGGATTGCCAGTTTTCTTGAACACTCCCATGCCCTAGGATTCCCATTCCCAAGTCTCCAGTTCCTGTCCAAAGCTAGATGCGAAGTCCATGACTCTGGTACTTGAGCCCACCTGCAGCCCATCCTGCAGCCCAGCCCAGCCCCTCAGCATCAGAAGCCTTTCCAAGAATTGTCTGCACTCACCTGTACGGTCAGTCCAGAGTTTGGCTCGCAAAAGTCAGCAAATCGCTCTCTAATCCCTTGTGGGGTGGAGAAGAGGGATGCTCTGCGTCTGCTGCGCAGCAGAGAATCCCTCAACTGGCTCAACAGACTCCGTGCCAACAGAACATGGAACCAGGAGTGCCCCTGGCAACCGGTGGCAACGTTCCATGCCCAGGGAGCTGATGGCCGCAGTGCTCACCCACGGAGTTCCAGAAGGCCATGGAGGCAGCTCAGCCATCGCCTGCTGCTGCTGCCGCCCCCCAGGTCAGGGCGCTCAGGGCCCTGCCCAGCCCGGCCTGGAGCGGCCCATGGACAGGGCAGCCACAGCTTCTCTGGGCAGCCCGTTCCAATGTCTCACCGCCCCCTCAGCTCTGCCAAACACCCGATCCCAATCTCCCCTTCTCGTCTGAAGCCCTTCCCCTTCCCCATGGCTCTCTGCCCCCTTTGGGCACCGCAAGGCCGCAGTGAGGCCTCCCCGCTCCCGGCTGCTCCCCAGGCTGGACAGCCCCGGCTCTCCCAGCCTGGCCAGGGGACAGGTGCTCCAGGCCCCCACACCTCCCTACGGCTCCTCCGGCCCTGCTCCACAGGCACATCCTGCTGGGCTGGGCACAGCTGGGCACAGCTGGGCACAGCTCCGCACGTGGGGCAGGGCAGGGGCAGAGCAGGGGCAGAGCTGCACCTCCCGCGCCCTCAGCCTGAGCAAGCCGAGCATCACTGGAGCCTTTCTGCGGCTAAAGAAACCCCATCACACCACACCTCCCCAAGTCAGAAAGAAATTTAAACCCTTCCTTAACCCTCCTCCTTCTGGTCTATGAGTCTGTTGCTCTTTTAACTCTTATCCGAGTGTTTGAACTTTAACCCTAATAAACAGCCATTAAAAAAGAATCAAAATTTGTTGGGTTTTTTTCCAGACTATGGAAAGTCTAACAATTCAGCTCATTATTTCAAGTCTCTGAAGTCTTGACATTTTCAGGGTTCCAATGCTCCTCTACCAGAGTTTCCCAACAGGGCTGAGGAGTTTTGCTTTGCTCCTGGTGTTATGGACAGGCTTACAATGAAAACTTTAAAGTAAGAAATAAAAAGCAGGCCAGTTAATTAAAAACAAGCAAGCCTGTTTATTACTGAAAGAACAACTGGAAGCCAAAGCCTCCGGCCAGTCCGTAGACTGTTTCAATAACTTAGTAACTGTATACCTAGGGGCATTTCCAAGGATACCAGCTCCAAGGAAAGACCTGGGTGTCACACACCCCAGGCCTTTTAAAGTCTCCCTCTTCTTCCCTTATTGGGGCGCTCAGGATCCGTGCTGTGATAAATTTCTTTTTCTGTTGCTGACTGGCCCCATAAGTTGGCGCCGTCTTGGCCAATCATTTTGAGATTCTTGCTTCTTAGTGGTTGGTCTCTCCTCCAGTCTTAATCCAAGCTGCGGCTGTGTTCTACGATGTTATACTTCTAGAAGCTTCTCTGCCCCCCCTCCACAAAGATTGGCATTTCCTGCCTGGTTCCAGTCCCCTTTTAAGTATACACAACAGTATTGAGTTTTAATAAAACCTTTGTACCCACAACATCCAATCCTGCACCACACCCTGTTAACTACATATCCAATTATAACTTGTTACTTGTATCAACAACATCCCTTTTCATACATACATTGTTAACAACATTCCCCAAAAGTTTAAATTTTTTTTTTTTGTTGTTCATAGCAATCCCCCCTCTAATTCTTTGATCAAGCTTTAGCCTGCATCAACCTTAACTCATCAAACTGGACTTTCATCGTTTCTGTAAAACTCTTTTAACTTCTGGTATTTCTCATACATCTCTTTTGCACTTTCTATTCCTTTTCTTCTTGGTTTTCTTTCATCACCATAATTTTTTCATCTGTTAACCTTTCAAGAGAAGTCTGGACAATATTGTTAATCATTCTGATAAGACAAGGTACTAAACAAGGAAGGAAAATTAAACTTATGAGTGCCCCTCCCTCTATAAGTAGCATCTTTTTCTACCATTCTCTATTCCAGATGTTATCCCACCAATTAGCTTTTATTAATGGGGTCCATCGTTGCACAGGTACATGTGCATATTTTCTGATCCTGGTGGTTATATTTTTAATTAGGTCCCCATGATCATCAGTTTTTCTACAGCATTCAGATGAATTAAACTTTCCACATACCACTCCTTCTTCGGCCAGCAGGTAGTCCAAGGCTAGCCCGTTCTGATATATGGCAGTCCTCATCTGGCGGCTCTGCACTGATTACAAGTCTAGAACTAAAGTTGTCTCATTAGAAATTATCTCTAGAAGTGCTTGTAACCTTATAATTCTGTTTAACATATGAATGGGGGTTCTATACCCCCGTGAACCGTCCTGTGCCCAGGTGGCAGGGCCATAGGTTTCAATAATTCTCTCTGGGGGCCATCTTCCTCCCCCCAACTCTGTGTTCCTCCACTTAGATCTCTCTTTTTACGTTTTAACTCATCATAGAGGGGTAACCCTAAACCTTGATGGTCCTCTTTTGGGAGTAGAAAGAATGACGGTCTTATTACACCTAATGTACAACTCCCTTTCTAGTCTTTTGATAGCATCACATATGCCATCTTTCCAGAGCAATCCAGAACAATCCTTTTGGGGCTTTCCAGAATTTTAGTGATCTGGTGTTTTTAACTTCAGTCTTATTCCAAAATTTAGATGACTTAGGTTCATCTTGATATGGATTTGGTTTTTTAGCTAGACACACAGTTATTCTCTTTGTATATAAGATTTTTGTTTTCGCGCCCAATACAGATGTTTACTCTGGGGAATCCACCACTCATGGGTATCATTAGCAGTTAGATACTTTTTACAAGACAGTTCACCTGCATAGGAAAGAAATTTCAGTTCCCTTCTCCATATACATTCTTCCCCGATTACCTCGGACTTTAAGTTCCAAACTTCTTCCTCGTTTCGGATGTCTGGTTGTCAGTGTCTATTTAGATTCTTCATCAGTTTTAGAGTTTCTTGAGGGCTGAGCGCGATTCCTTCCCAGGGCCATATTTCTGATGTCCTGGTATCCCCACATATCCAGCAATTCGACACATTGAACCCATGGCTAATTCTTTCTACCAGATCTAAAATCAAATTCTTTCAATTCCTTAATTTTGTTTCTACTCCTGGTTTAATCACCCCTCTTATCTCTTTCTCTTGTATTAAGTCCAATCCTTTAACGACCCTATTCCCTATTTTCTTATCAGTGCATAACCATTTCTCCCTTGTAGGGGATTCCCCCATTAGTTTCTGTTTATGGGTCCCTTCATTTTCAAATAGCCAGTAGGTTTTTCCATCTTTTACACGGGTTTGTAATTGTGACAAGTCAACACACTCAGGGTTAAGATTAGTGTGGAATGTGAGAACTGCGCTCTGCGCATTCCCGGTATAGATAGCATGATAGCAGTTATCACAGGAGTTCGGTGAGCTCTCCTGGAGACTCGCAGTCACTATTGCTATCAGCACCCATGGGGGTGCAGTACAGGTTACTCTCTTGACTCTCGTGGTCCTTGGTCAGCCTCAGATGGTAAGAGTACTGTCACCTGATCTGGGCTTGCCCCCTGTGCTGACATTCTTACCGGTATCCTCATCTTACTCCACTCTTTTGTGTGTTGACTTGTTATTTTTTTCCCGTTTTAGGGTCAGATCGCTACTATGGTGGGAGAATGCTCTATCTTATGGAGACTCCTTGTCACAGATTCTGTAATGAGAAATACCAGAAAGTGCAATTAGTTTCTATTAACATTTTATCCAAAACTGTCAATAAATATTCTAAATAGTAACACTTTAATAATAAATATTACAATAAATATTTAAATAGCTCTTTATCTTAACTTTAACACTAATACTGGATTAAATAGGATATTAAATAACAAGTTTATAAATAATATCTTTAAAAAACAGTTCATAGATTACAACGTTAGAACAACGTTTTATAAAAAAAGAGGTGCTACTTGGTGTTAGTAGAGTCTTCCATAGTCTATCCTGTGGGAGCAGAAACTGAACCTTTGACCCTAGTGACACGGGTCCACCCTTTTTCTTGAGTTCTTATTGCAGTTTCGGTAGTTAATAAAACTTGGTATGGGCCTTCCCATCTGGGGGTTAATGGCTGTTCTTTCCATGATCTAATTAATACCCAATCTCCTGGTTGGTATTTATGGATTTTAAAATCAATGGCAGTACTTTGGGGGAAATATCCATTCCTCCTTAACTCTTCTAATGTTTTTGCAATTGTTTTTAGGTAAATTTTCACACCTTTTTCCCCTTCTTCATATGTCCCCATACAATGTGAGGTAATCAAAAATGGGAGTCCAAACATCAGTTTGTGAGGGGAAATACCCATATCAGATCTAGGCTTTGTTCTCACTCTCATCAGGGCTAAAGGGAGGCATTTTACCCAATTCATTTTTGTTTCATCTACTAACTTGGTAAGTATAATTTTCAGGGTCTGGTTAGCTTGCTCTACCCTTCCTGAGCTTTGGGGCCTCCAAGGAGTATGCAACTTGCAAGTCATACCAAGTGTTTCAATTACATTTTGTAAAATTCTAGCAGTAAAATGAGGCCCTCTGTCTGAATCTATTGTATTCACTATACCATAACGTGGGATAATTTGTTCTAGCAGAATTTTACTAACAGTTTCTGCAGTTGCTTTTACTATTGGAAAAGCCTCTAGCCAATGGGTAAGGTGATTGATAATAACTAATAAATGTTTAAACTTCTGTACTTGAGGAAATTCAGTGAAGTCAATTTGTATGTTCTGAAGAGGTCTTTTAGCTAATTCTCTTCCCCCTACAGGTACTTTCTTAATTATTTTGTTATTTATTTTCTGACAAGCCATACAATACTTTGATACAGCTTTTGCTATCCCAAAACCCCCAATGCACACATATGTTCTGAAAAAGTGATCACAGAGTGCTTGAGTTCCCCAATGTGTAGAGGCATGCAGAATTTCTAGGATTTTACAGGATAGGTTTTTATTCAATACTTGCCTCCCATCAGGCATTATCCATTTCCCCAATTCATCCCTCACACCCCCTTGTTTCTGCAATTCTTTTTGCTCTTGTTCTGTGCATACTGGAATTTCTTCCCCATCCATTTCTTTTAGTTTTTCTATTTCAAATATCCACTCTTCCTTTCCTAAAGCTGCCTCTTTTGCTGTCTGATCCGCTAAATTGTTTCCTTGCATTTCTATTGATGTCCCCCTTTGATGTCCTTTAACATGTACTACTGTGACTTTTAATGGATCTTTTAGTGCTTTTAGTATTTCCTTTATCAATTCTTCATGAATTAACATTTTACGTTTAGAGTTTATAAACCCTCTTTCTTCCCAAATCTTACCGAATGTGTGTACAACTCCGTAAGCATACTTGGAATCAGTATAGATAGTTCCTTTATTGTATTTCTACCAAATTAAGCCTCTTAATAGGGCATACAATTCACAGCACTGAGCTGACCATTTAGTTGGTAATTTTCCTTTTTCTATTACTTTCATCGTTTTCCCATCTATAACTGCATAACCGGACACCCTTTTCCCTTCTACAGTTCGAGAAGAGCCATCTATAAATAACACTTCCCCTTCTAATAAAGGTAATTCTTGTAGCTCTTCTCTTGCTTTAGTCTGCAGATTCATTAATTCTTCACAACAATGTTCAAGGTGGCCTTCTGATTTTCCATATAAAAATTGTGCAAGATTTTGCACTTTTGTAGTTGTAAGTTCTATGCTATCAATATTAGTTAGTACTATTTCATATTTAAGTAATCGACTGTCCGTAATCCATTGATTAGCTTTTTTGCTCAATATTAATGTTATATCATGGGGGGTATGTACCTTAATTCTACCTCCAAAGGTTAGTTTATAGCTTTCCTCAATTAGAGTCACAGCAGCGGCCACCGACTGTAGGCAGGTGGGCCAGCCTCTCACCACAGGTTCCAACAATTCTGACATATAAGCAATTGGTTTCCTTTCTCCGCACCACTCTTGCACTAATACACCATAAGCAATTCCTTCATCTACATTTACAAACTGTTCAAAAGGTTTTTCCAAATTGGGCAAACTTAAACCTGGAGCTTTCATCAGTCTTTCCTTTAACTCTGTTAATTTCCCTTCATCTTCTTCAGTCCATTCAAAAGTCTGGGTCTCAACCAATTTATCATATAAGAATTTAACTAACTTGGTGTGTCCATCTATCCAGGATTTACAGTATCCAACTAAGCCAAATAATTGTCTTACATCCCTTTTCTTTTTTGGGGAGGGCAAGGATAGGATTCCCTCAATTCTACTCATTGCCAATTTCTTATAACCTTTCCCAATTAGATGTCCTAAATATTTTACTTCTTGCTCTACAAATTTGAGCTTTCCTCTTGACACTTTTAAGCCCTTTTTTCCCAGAAAATTTAAAAGTTCTATGGTAGGTTCTCGTACTATTTCCTTTTGCTCCCCCAAAATGAATAGATCATCCACATATTGTAAAATCTGGGTATTCTGTTTTGACTCAAATTGCTCTAATAATTCTTCCAATGCTTGTCAAACAGATTTGGTGATTCAGTAAACCCTTGGGGCAATCGCGTCCATTGATATAATTGTTTTCTCCCTGTGTTCTCATCATACCATTCAAAAGCAAACCACCCCCTACTCTCCTCTGCTAATGGGCATGCCCAAAACACATCTTTAAGTTCTATCACACTAAACCAGGAATGTTCTGGTGGTATTTTATTCAACAGTGTGTAAGGGTCAGGCACTACTGGATATCTGGCTACAGTTTGCTTATTGACTTCTCTTAGATCCTGTACTAATCGGTACGTTCCACATGACTTTTTAACTGGTAAAATTGGTCTATTATGGGGTGACATACATGGCTCTAATGTCCCATCTTGAATCAATCCTTTTATTATGGGAGTTAACCCCTGTTTTCCTTCAGCTGAGATGGGGTATTGACGGACTCGAATGGTTGTAATTTCGGGTTTCATTTTTATCTTTATCGGCGGTATATCTAATAAGCATCGACCACCTTCTTCTGCCCATACCTGGGAATCTATTTCTTTCTCATCTTTGGTATTTAATCTCATAATTGTTGCTACCATCTTCCCTTCTTTTGGAACTAAAGAACTTTATTTGTAAATCACGGCTGAGTAAATTACACTTCAAATTAGGCATAAATAGTAAATCAACACATCCTACCCTTGAATTTCCTCTTACTATTACTTGTTTAATTATGGGTACTTCAAATGGACTACTGCTTGCCCCTCTTACTTTACAAGTTGTTCTACCAAGTTCACTACTGTAGCTATCATGCTGGCATGGTAGCGTGGAGGAAGGTTTAAGAAAGGCCTTAGGAACGGTAAACTGAGGAAAAGGATACATTCATGTATGCCCCATTGTTTTAGAAAGGCCTTGGGAATGGTAAACTGAGGGAAAAGATACATTTATGTATGCTCCACTGTTTCGGGAAAGTCCCACTTCAGCATTCCTCTGTAAACCCCCTTCTTTCCACCCCTGAGCAGTTCCCATTGGACCTGGCCCCTGGGGTGGTTCTGATGTGCCTTAGCTGAACACTGTCTCTATTGTTTAGACCTTATATCTTAATTTTGCTGTATAAAACTGTATCTGGGCAATAGCCCGGGGCCTTTGGTCCCTGCAATGCTTCAGGCAATACAACCTCTCTGGACAAGCATACCATTGGTCTCTCTTGGTCTCTTTATCTCGAATCCTAGCGGCGACTGAGGCAACGCTGCCGCTTGGACCGTGCTAACCCAGCCGCTGCTCGGTAAGCCCAGGGCAGCGGAACCACGGCAAACCCCGGCCCCAAGAGGGGACAGCTAGCCGGAGGGTCCCGGGGGGCCGGGGAGGGACGGGGGACAGCAGCAAGGAACCCCCGAAAGCAACAAGTGGCAGTCCAAAGAGAAGCAACAAGCGGCGCACCAACGTTGGGCTTTGCATTGGTCTGAGCGAGCGAGGCCCCAGCCGTCGTGGACAGCCCACTGGCTAGGAGCTTTTCCAGATGCTTTGCAGTGTCACCGCGAGCAACAGAGCGGAGAGCGGTGCGAATAAGCCGCCACGCAGGCTGTCAGTTCCGCGGGGAGAAGCTCTTGGATCACGCTGGTGGTGGGGCATTTGCCTCTCCACACAGCCCAGCGGGACTGTTGCCGTGGAGACAGACGCCGATTTCTGTCTGGCGCGGTCTCCACGGGTCGGACGGCACCTCCCAACACCTGGAAAACCGCCCGCGGAGTCGGGAATCGTTGCTGCAGCGGTGTCTAAAGGACGGCAGTGGGTGAGTCTCGGTACTGGGGGACAGGGGCCCGGCCAGGAGACATCGGCTCTCTTGTGCCCGAGGGGGGACACGCCAGCGCGCAGGTGTGACGGGAGTCTCCGTCGTAGCTTTAGAACTTGGGGTTTGCTGCAGTAATTGGTTGAGATTTGCTGTGAAGGTAGCGATGGGTGTTACGCTGACTACACAGCAGAAAGAGATTTATAAGCAAGTTCAGGAGCCCCTGCAGAGTGCAGGTGTCAAATTTCCTAAGAGCCTTGTGAAAGAGTTTGTCAGATGGTTATCAGTAAGTTTTCCCGAGGTAACAGAGCAAGTAGTGAGAGAAGACGATTTTGGAAGAGTGTGGGTGCAGTGCTGAGTGAAAGGACAAAGGCAGGAGATCCCTCAGTGAAAGAAGGTTTTATGAGAATGTTTTTGTTCATTTACAATGTTGTGAAAGAGAGTGCAGACACTCAGTGCGCCCGGGGAGCAGAAAAGCGCCCTGTTGCGTCCCCTGTGTCTCCCCGCGCCCCCTGCGGTGAAAAAACTAACCGTGCAGATGTAGATTTAGTTTCTAACCCTTCTCCGCCTCCTGCTTTCGCTCCCGCAGCTGAAAATCCATGCTTTGCACCCCCCATCCCCCTCGTGCAGCCACCAAAACATGGAGGCGGCCACGCGGTGCTCCCGGTGCTCCCTGTGCCAGCCCACATACCCCTTCCTTCGCCCGTCCCCGATCCCAACCCCTCCTCCCTTGCGGCGATCCAGCCCCCGGTTCAGCCCATGGTTCAGCCCACATTCCAGCCCACATTCCAGCCCCCGGTTCAGCCCTCAGCTCCTCCCCTCGCAGTTGCATCACCACCCCCTGCCCCCTGCCCCGCTCCACACGGCCCCGCCGGCTGCGGCCACTCCCACACAAGCCGGCCCGCCTCCCTCTCCCTCTCCCGGTCTCTCTGGCAACGGCAGCACCGACACTGTCAGCGCGGGGAACCGGGAACTGGTCAGAGACACCGACCGTGCGTTCCTGACCCCTGTGATCTATAATGCCAGGGGACAGAACGCCAAATGGGAGCCCCTTTCGTATGATAGTATTAGGGAACTTTGCAAAACAAAGCGTGAGTTTGGGGAAAGAAGTGATTTTTTTAAGAGCATTTTAAAAGCTACTCTAAGCTCTAAAACATATGTCCCTGCTGACTTGAAACATCTTTTCAGTTGCTTGCTCCCTCAGTCTGAGTTTAGATTGTGGGAAAGAACCTGGAGAAGGCTTGCAGGACATCTCCTCCCAGAGATTCTGCAAAATCCAAGTCATTCCACAGATACAGAGGATGAGGAAATCACTTTAGAACATCTAGTGGGTGAGGGTGATTGGAGCCAAGCTGAAAAGCAAGCAGCAGGCATTCCCAGGGCAGTGTTGGACCTGTCCAGGGATGCAGCAGAACGTGCATTTTTTAACATGCCTTCTAAAGAACCTGTTGTTTCTTATAGTGCTTTGAAGCAGTCTGTTGCAGAACCATTCATGGATTTTGTGGATCGAGTGCGAGCCTCTGTGGAAAAAAGGGTGCAAAATCCAGAGTTCCAAGACCAGCTTATATTAGAACTTGTCACCACAAATGCAAATGAAGTCTGTCAGCGAGTCATCCTGGCTCTTCCATCATCGCCTCCCCCCACACTCGATCAGCTCATCGAGGAGTGCACCAGGAAAGCTGTGCTGAGGACAGAGGACTCAGTGATAAAACCACGGGAAAGGGTGGTTGCTACAGCAGCAGCAACCCCGAGGACTCCAGGGTCTGAAGTGCCTCCTCAACAAGGGGGGAAAGTGGGAGGGGGGGAATCATTTTCCTTTATACTGGCAGAGCAAATTGTATCTTTTTCAGAGTTAGTTTACTTTGTTATATGATTTTATCTTTCTTTCAGAGTAGCAGAATCTCAATTTCCACATTCCTGCTCATAGTTTAGTTCCAGGGAATGGTCATCTACCCTTCCATGGTGGATGCATGGATTGTTCCACAGCCCAAGAAAAATGTGTGGGTCACGCTAGCCCAAGCCTTGCAACAAGATCTTATGTGTTTGCCCACTGCCTCAGCAGAAAATCCAATGTCCACATGTTTAATAGGGGTGCCAAGTAAGGAGGATGAGTTCCCAATTGATCTGGTCCATTTGCAAAAGCAGGTGAACGAAAATAAAATACCTAAAGGTGCAGGACAAGTTAAAGCACCAGTGCGAAATCCCCTCATTTTGTGGCAAGGATGGGTCTCACATTTGCCCACTGCTGAGGGAGAGCCCCAGGAATTAGAACTCCTAGGCTCTGCAAAAGCTGAATTCTGCATTCAATTTGATTTTTCCCCAACCAAAGAAGTAAAATTATATGAGCATGTCAAACAGGACAAGGTAGAATTCAGAGCAGGTCAATGGTGCACAGCTGTCTATAAGCTGAAATTTACATCCACCACTGATTTCCGTCCACGCAAGCTGGACAAGGGAATGTTTCTTATCTGTGGGGACAGAGCATACCCAGGAATCCCCTCTCGTCTTATTGGAGGTCCATGCACTTTTGGGCATCTGACCCTTGCTTCCCCCAACATGACCCAAATTCCAATTGGGCAAGCAAAAGGTGAGAAAAAGATTACTAAGCGGAGTGCAAGTCAATTTGATGAACATTGTGATGCAGGAATTTACCATTGGGCAAAATCCAAAAGAGTTGCCGTCTCTGTGTTTTTACCATGGGTTGCGGCAGCCAAAGCATTGAGTGAATTAGGCAATCTAGAATGCTGGGTGACAAAGCAGGCAAATTTAACATCAGCAGCCCTGAGTGACCTCCTAGAAGATGAGGAAATAACCAGGAAGGCTACCCTCCAAAATAGGACAGCTATTGATTTCCTGCTGTGGGCACATGGTCATGGATGTAAAGAATTTGATGGGTTGTGTTGTTTTGATCTGTCATCTAAAAGTCAGAGTGTCCACTCGTCCATTCAGAAAATGAGAAGCCTCACTGGGAGTATGAAGCAAGAAAATGAGGATTGGTTTAAAACTCTGTTCAAAGACTAGGATCTTTCTGGGTCGGCAGTGTCTCTTTTAAAAGACATCTTTTACTTTCTAGTTGCATTGTTTTTAGTTCTGTTAGCATTTGGGATTCTGAAGCGGATCGTCTCCAAGGTCATCACCTCGAAGCCAAAGGCTTCCGCACCAGTTTTCATCGCTGCTGCCGCCACGGAAAGCGATTGGTGGGAAGATGACAAGCAGAAAGACACTGCAGTTTAAGAGCCACAGTTTTACCTTCTCCCAAGGCACTGTTCTTCTTATTAAGTAAAGAAGAGGGAATTGTAGCTATCATGCTGGCATGGTAGTGTGGAGGAAGGTTTTAGAAAGGCCTTAGGAATGGTAAACTGAGGAAAAGGATACATTCATGTATGCCCCATTGTTTTAGAAAGGCCTTGGGAATGGTAAACTGAGGGAAAAGATACATTTATGTATGCTCCACTGTTTCGGGAACGTCCTGCTTCAGCATTCCTCTGTAAACCCCCTTCTTTCCACCCCTGAGCAGTTCCCATTGGGCCTGGCCCCTGGGGTGGTTCTGATGTGCCTTAGCTGAACACTGTCTCTATTGTTTAGACCTTATATCTTAATTTTGCTGTATAAAACTGTATCTGGGCAATAGCCCGTGGCCTTTTGGTCCCAGCAACGCTTCACGCAATACAATCTCTCTGGACAAGCATACCATTGGTCTCTCTGGGTCTCTTTATCTCGAATCCTAGCGGCGACTGAGGCAACGCTGCTGCTCGGACCGTGCTAACCCAAACGCTGCCTGGTAAGCCCAGGGCAGCGGGACCACGGCAAACCCCAGCCCCAGAGGGGACAGCTAGCCGGAGGGTCCCGGGGGGCCGGAGAGGGACAGGGGACAGCGGCGAGTGACCACCGAAAGCAACAAGTGGTGGTCCAAAGAGAAGCAACACACTACCTTCTGGCATCTTAAAAACACATGACCTATCAGCTCCTGTATCTACTAAAAATTCAAATTCTTCTCTCTGAGGACCAACCTCTAAATTTATCAAGGGCTCCCCTTTTAAATCCTTTACTGCCCTCAGAGAATAGAGCCCCTGACATCCCTAATCTTCTCCTTCTCCAACTCCTATCTCAATTTCTCTGTATAACTTCTGGTCTTTTATGAACTGCTTACAATTTTTCTTGACATGACCCCTGTTACCACAATAAAATCACTCTCGTTTTTCAAATTCTCCTCTTTGGTCTGGTTTTCTCTCCCTCTTATGCCATTCTATCTCCTTTTGGGTTTCTTCCGGCTTTCCCTGACTTTCCCTTGCTACTGCTACCATGATTTTTGCCTTCATTTTCGCCTTCTCCTCCTTCCTCCTTAGAAACACCTTTTGTGCTTCCTTTAATAGCTCATTTAAACTCCTTTCCTGCCATTCTTCAAGCTTTTCCAGTTTCTTTCTAATATCATCCCAAGGCCTCGCCACAAAGTGTACCCTAATGAGTACCTTTCCCTCCCGGCTTTCTGCATCCACACTGGAGTAAAGTTGAAAATTTCTTTTTAACCGGGCTAACCACGCACTTGGAGCCTGATCCTTTTCCTGATGGCTATCAAATGTTAGCTTTACATTGTTTGCTCTCGGAACTGCGTTCCTGATTCCTTTTATGATCAAAGATCTATACTCCCCCATACTCTTCTGCCCTGCTTCATTATTTGTGTCCCAATCCGGTGGTGTTAGGGGCATTTTAACCTCCCCAGGGGGAACATCTGCAGGGTGGCCCGTTCTATTTTCTTTCTCCCACACTTTTATTCCTGCAATTTGTATTAGCTGCATCTCCTCGGGAGAAAATAAAATTCCTATTATTGAATTTAATTCTTCCCAGGTATAGATATTAGGACCTAGGAATTGATCTAGCTGGTGTGCAATTCTTCTACCAAGGTCTTTGTTTCTTTCTTAAAATTCCTCACCTCGGAAGCTGTCAATGGGGCATTCACAAATCCTATTCCATTGGCTCCTCCCATGGGAACTTCCCTTAGGGGAAATAGTCTTTCTGCCCTTTCTCCTCCTGAGCAACACTGGTTTTAAACCGAGTGTTACAATGGTGGGATATTGGACTAGCTGTTTCAGCTTTACCACAATTACAACCTTGAACTTTATTTCCTTGCACACTATTCTGCCAATCACTATTCGCTACTAATCCCCCTCTCCCTTCAATCTTTGTTTCATTTATGTGTCTTGGAGGTGTTAAGACAACACTCTGTGAAGGAGGTTGGTTAGCACTGGATATGAGGAGGTTTGGAGGATGTGACGAAACCTTAATCCTGGAGTCAGGGGTTATAACCACCTGACTTGGGGCTGTTAATGTACTTCCTGTTGATGGTGTGGAGAGAATATGGGGAGGAGTCGGAGAGGCTGAAGGGGTAGGTTGGACAGGTGCAGGTATTGAAGGAGCAGGTTGGACAAGAGGAGGTGCCGGAGGAACAGGAGGGGAAGAGGGTGGAAGATAAAGGGTCCCACCTTCTTGCGGGCTTTTCCCTTGAGTCTTTAACATTCTTAATGTCCTTTGACACTTTGTACCCTTTTGCTTTTTCCTCCAGGGTATCACTTTCTAACCAACAACTTGCATACTTAGTTTCTTCCTCACTCACACTCTTCCTCAAATTCACATATTTGTTTAAAGCTAAACACAACCACCTGTCCTTTGAACCATACCAAGGCCAGTAAACTGACCCTTCCTGGAGAGCTTCTTTTGGCCATATTTCCACACAATATTGTATCATCTTTATTTTAGATAATCCTTTAAACTTCTCATCACCTTCCCACTTTTCAATCATTTCTCCTAAAGGGCTACTGGGTGGAATTTCTTTCAGCTTACCCTTCTTAATCCCTCCCCTGCGGGAGTTCTTACTAGTACCCTGCCCCATTTTATAAATTAACTGGACAACGAACTAACCTAGCAAGCAGTAAGTCAAATGAGCTAATGAAAGGATCTACACTTATGTGAAACAGGACAATTGAAATTACTCTTGACTGAATAAACTGATATAGCAATGTGAACCTTGATTGGTCAAAAATAACTTTTATCCAAAATATTGAATTTAACAATCTAAAATAATGTAATTAATACCAGATGGAATGATCAAGTGATTGAAAACAAACAAAAATAAAACTGTTGACATTTAATTTAAAAAATTGAAATAAAAGAATTAAAATAAAATAATTGAATTTCAAGAAAAACAATCAGAATGAAATTAATTAGAATTATGAAATTAAAATTGTGCAATTGCAATAAAGAAACAACTGGAATAAACTACTAAAATTCAATAAAATTATTAGAAATAAACTATCAGAACAAAATAGGATGATCTAATTTTGAATAATTATATAATTAATCTTAATAAAGATAATAAATGAATTAAAATAAAACAATTTAAACAAACAATTCTTCATAACAATTAAAATAAACATTTGGAATAAAACAATTGGAATCATTTTTTGTTTTGTTTTTGTTTTAATATCAAAAATTGAATTAATTCATGAATTGAAATAAAACAATTGAAATAAATTGAAATAAAACAATTGGAATAAAACAATTGAAATATATATTTGAAATAAAAAATAGAATATATATATTTATATAGAAACAATCAAATAATTAATCAATTAAAATAAAACAATTGAAATAAACAAATCAGAATAAAACAATTAAAATAAAACAAATGGAATTGAAATAGCAACTTTAACCTAGTTCAGATTTAAATGAGAATAATTCAGATAATTGAAATAGAATGAAATAATTAGTACAATTGAAAGAGAATAATTGAATTAGACTAATTGAAATCACAACTGTCAAATTTAAATAAAATAATTAAATGGAATTATTGGAATTAAATAATTAAATTGGGCAAATTTTTGTCTAGTAAAACAATTGAATAAAATAATTGATAAACTGAAATAAAACCATTAAAATGCAAAATCAAAATAAAACTATACTATTAAAGTACCAAATAAATCTAACAGAAACAACTAAATCAAACAATCTGAATAGATTACAATAAAAAGATCAAACTAAATATAACTAGTAATGATCCAAAATACCAAATTGGCATTCTCGTAATTGAAATTAATACAACAAACAAAAGTAATGAAATTATCCAATAAAACAAACAATCTATAGAAACAAAAAGAATAAAATAACTCGCTATAACTGACCACAAGATTCCGATCGCAATCAAGTCACACATATAAATAAATAGGTTACATTCCTTGTAACTTGATGATTAGGGTCACAAGCTGGAGCACTGCTAGCAAGCAGCCCCAGGGCCCTCTGCCAGGCTCAGCCCCCTTGGCCGCCCCCTTCTCGTCAGGCAATGCCCGCCCGTCACCGCGGCCCCTCCCAGGGAGGCCCGGCCGCAAAGTGGCTCCTCTGAGCCGCCGCTGCCTCGCACTCCAACGGCGCCTCGCGGCTGCCAGCACCACTCGCTGCAAAATGAAGACTTAAACTTTCTACATATTCCAAAAGCCAACTTGTACCAACTAAATGCGTTCAAGTAGTCTTGAACTCAAACATAAAATTTAGCAACTTATAATTTTTAATACCTCTACCTTCAAACTAACAGTACGCTAAACAGATATACTCTCTCTCTAACAAAATGCTTTTTAAGTTCATTCTCCCTGTCCGGTAAGTGGTCTGGGGACTCTTGGCTACCACCTCACCCCAGAACCTCACTTACACTGTGCTCTGACCTTCGACACACACACAATTAACTCAGCTTGAAACAGTTAAACAATAACCATTTCTATCCCCAAATAATCAGCACCTAGAAAAGCAATGATACCAATAAATTACATCCAGGTAGTCCTGGACTCAAAAGTAAAAACTATGTAACTGAAGTACCAAATAAAAGGAAACAATAAATTCCCTGAGGCAGGCAGGTTCTCCTCTCCCTGACCCGAGCTCGCCAGGGTAGGAGGAGATCCCAGCTCCGAGTCACCAGGCCAGGAGGATCCCCCTAACTTGCCTGGCGTGGCCGAAACCAGGTGCATCCACCTGCCCAGCCCACCCCGTGCAGGACCAGGTGCGTGCCCGCCCCGCGTGCCCGGCCGTGCGGAGAATTGGGGTCCTACCCCCCTCGTCCGGGACTCCGATCCCCCCCTACCAAAAAGGAGAACACTCCCCTAACCGGTGGCTCCCTATCGTCGGTCTCCGGTTAGGAGTATTTTCTACCACCGACGCTGAGGTCCTGCTTCCAAAGGACCTTTCCAGGCACTGGGTTTCTGGGAACCCACGGGAGTCACCTTTAATGGCTTTGGACGGTCTTCCCAGACCCACCCCTGGGAAGCTCTGGGCACTCAGCCCTCCGTGGCCCTCTTAGGGGTATCCCCTCACTCCGAGGCGTTCCCTGGGTGCTCTTGGGACCGAATCCCTCAATCCAGCCCACCCCAGGGGTCTTGGGGATGGCTGAGCCCCAAGGGTACCACACTCAGTCCTCTGCCCTCTCGCTTCCTTCCACTATCGCTCCGGGAGTCTGGCCTGCCGGCCCCGTCTCACTCACACACACTCTCTCACCATTCGGGGTGTACCCTTCCATACCCTCAATCCCCCTCGCACACTCACCCAGGTGCCGCTCACCCAAGTGCTGCGAGGACCTCTCCCGCTGCCTGGAAGGCTACTCTAAGTTGTTGAGGCTTCCAGGAGTTCCTGAGGATCAAGCCAGCAGCCCCTCTGTGGATCCAATGTACTCCTCAGGAATCCAGTCAGCTGGAATCGTCCGGGTGCACCTCCCAAATCCAAGTCCTACACCAGACCCGCCTCTGGGTGTGGCTCTCCAGGGCGAGGCCCCAGTTGTTATGGACAGGCTTACAACAAAAACTTTAAAGTAAGAAATAAAAAGCAGGCCAGTTAATTAAAAACAAGCAAGCCTGTTTATTACTGAAAGAACAACTGGAAGCCAAAGCCTCTGGCCAGTCTGGAGACTGTTTCAACAACTTAGTAACTGTATACCTAGGGGCATTTCCAAGGATACCAGCTCCAAGGAAAGACCCGGGTGTCACACACGCCAGGCCTTTTAAAGTCTCCCTCTTCTTCCCTTATTGGGGCGCTCAGGATCCGTGCTGTAATAGGTTTCTTTTTCTGTTGCTGACTGGCCCCATAAGTTGGCGCCGTCTTGGCCAATCATTTTGAGATTCTTGCTTCTTAGTGGTTGGTCTCTCCTCCAGTCTTAATCCAAGCTGTGGCTGTGTTCTACGATGTTATACTTCTAGAAGCTTCTCTGCCCCCCTTACACAAAGATTAGCATTTCCTGCCTGGTTCCAGTCCCCTTTTAAGTATACACAACACTATTGAGTTTTAATAAAACCTTACTTTGTACCCACAACATCCAACCCTGAACCACACCCTGTTAACTACATATCCAATTATAACTTGTTACTTGTATCAACAACATCCCTTTTCATACATACATTGCTAACAACATTCCCCAAAAGTTTAAATTTTATTTTTTTTGTTCATTACACCTTCCTCCTGAAGCCCTGCTCCACTACGGAAGGTGACAGAGCAGAAGAAGCAGAATTAGTATTCACTTTTCCTTCTAGCCACTCTGCCTCGGGACCTGTGTTCAGAAGGAAGGGCTGTGGCTCCTGAGAGCAGCAGGGAACCCATCTCAGCCCTGCCAGGTTCAGGGCTGCTCCTCCGCCCCTGGTCCTGTTGGGTGCTCTGGGGTGTGGGGAGAATGGTGGAAATTGATCCGGGGCTCTGGAGAGCACAAGGATATGTTCAGCTCCGGCTCTACATGAGGAGGCTCATTTCTTACAAAAGTTTCTCTGTTCTTGCAATTCATCCTTTTGGGTATTTGACAACATGCTGGGTGTTGAAGAATGGGTAGGGACTTTTCCATTTTTTGAAGAATCCCAAAGTAGATTTAATACTTTATATAAAATGCAAAGACACTAAAGCAATTCCAAATATACATTTAATAGATGAATATTTAAGCACCTCGTATGAATCCGAAAGCATCGATTATGAGAAATGAACAATTCAAATATGCTGTCTTTCTGGTCTGGCCTTCAAAGCTCAAAATACCCCATTTCTTCTATGCCTACAGATCAATGATGAAATGAGCTGAAAATGTGCTTTTCCTTCTGCTGACAACCATGCACCACAACTGAAACCAATGCTTTAACTATTCAGTTTCTTTTTGGTAATCAGTGCATTTCTAGATCAATACCTTCTAAAAATTATATATATATATATATATATATATATATACACACACACGGAATGCTTTAATTCCTAACCCTATACCAAAATTTTAAAAGAAAATTGCCTCAGCTGATAGTGTTGAACCATACTAACATCTGTATAGACCTATTATAAAATCAGCTGAGTGCCATTTCATTACTTAAATTTACTTGACCATAAATCGTTTCCTTAAATGCTCCTTTTAATGAGAATACGTGGCATTGCATGTCACCTAGGAGTATAGCTTTTAGAAAGACATATAGATCATTTAACAAGACATTTCTGCTTACTGTCATTGCATCCACCAAGTAGCTAAAAGTCTAGCAAAAATGAGAACCAAAAAACATCAGTCTAAAATTTATGGCCGTCTTGTAATTAAATAATTTTATTTGTGTCTGTTGAAGAATTATCTTTGAGTTTAATTTTGACAACTCAAGTAGGTTTCATTAAAAACAAAAATCAAAAAATCACTTTATCAGGCTAATACTAATGTTTTCGTTTTTTTATTAAGACCAAGCCACATAAAAATTAGGGGCTACATTGAACCTTGTTTATTACTACCTCTACCTAAATATGGCAATATTAGGACATCTTGAAATATGACTGAGGAAGCAGATAAATAATACAATAAAGACAAAGATGAAAAACCAAAATTAAGGATTCATGTCCACACAGATGTCCAACTTTTAACACACAGAGGACCTCAGTTCAGTTTGGTCATCTGAGTTTTCTCTTTCGTGGCACAATGAATTTACTCTCCCATTGTTTACCTGAGATCTGCCTGTGCCTCTTTATTACTTTTGTATAACATAAGTCATTTCTTTCCTCTCTTATGTCCAATTTCTAAATCTTTGGACAGTTGCATTCCTCTTCAGTGTAACATAGGATTATACTGCTGTGATTGAAGGAAGCTACAACATAGTTGTACTGCCAACAGCTCAAAGATGGTAACCAACTTCAGACATTCAAAAACACCTTCCTTTGAAAGCCTCCAGATTCTAATTCTAATGAAACCTTACAGCACTAAATGCAGCAGTTTGTTAATGTAGCAGTTATTGTCAAAGAACATTGCTTTCTTTCGATGTGTGCACAACCTGCTACTCTTTCCATCTTCTGAGGAATAAAGTCATGACATTTTCCCCAAAGCGTCCACCAGAGTCTGGCCTGAGAAATTGAATCCCTCTCACCCCAAGCAGGCTGTGTTTCTTTTTCCCTGTACAACACACACTGGCCACAAGAACTACAATCAGCACAGTCCAGCACAGAAGAGCAGACAGACTATATTTAAATCAATCAAAACTTTATTTAAATTGAATTCAGCAAAAATGAAACTATATAGAGGAAGAACTATATATATATAAAGAAACAAGCCTCTACACTGCCTATTGTCCAAGATCCATCTCAGTCTTTCCTGAGAAGCACTCATAAATAAATGGGAAAATATACTGCTGCATTCAGTTCCACCCAGCAGGTTGGGCACATGTGAGCGGCCTCAAGGGCAATAGGGAGGCATCTACTGCAGAAGACATGGCCACACAGGGTTGCCACAAGCTGTTGTCCACGTTGAATAAACTGGAAGAAAGAAAATCACAACATTTATTGCGAGGAAAGAATTTGATTTGGCTGCTCAACTAGCATCAGGCTCTATTTTGAGCATCTAAAATTAGAATTACGAGGGACCCACAGATCTGCCAGTGCCATCTTGGCAAGGGCTTCTGCCTCTACATTCACCAAGAAGTGACTTGTGGAGCTTCACAGCAAGGGCTGTGCTTCCAGCCAGCTGCCCACAGCATCCCACATCATCCAACTGACTTGTGCAGCTCCCCACTTCTGGCTTTCTCCTCCCACAAAGCAGAAAGGACAACAACGGGTGGATCCTTACCTCCGAGTAAAATTCCCTGCAAATCGGACACCTAATAACAACTCCTTGCTGTGCACTAGAAGAAACAAAACTAGAAAGAGCATGCAGCTGTTAATATAACCACACTTCAGTGGCTATTGATATGTAAAAGCTCACATATTCATACAACTGCACTGACTAGCCATGACACATTTCCTTTGAAGATCCCTGCTGTCTTTAAGGCTCTGTTTGCTGCATTTAATGAGGATTTTGGGTCTCCCATCTCCCCTGCCCTGAGGGAAAGGATGTCCTGGTTTTCACTGGGAGAATGGTGCAGTCAGTCACCCTGCTCTGGGCTTTGAAGTAGCAGCAGTCTCTAGCACGGGCCAGTTTGTGTATGGCAACCTTGACTTCCAGCAGGTCATCAGTGACAGCTTTGTAACTACAGCATCAGCTGTCCTCTGGGAATTATTCACCCCAGAATATTCATTCCAGGACCCAGTTTTAAACTACAGAGTAATACAGCTCTGGCAAGATCCAGCCCTGGGAAGGAGCCTTTGGTCAATTTTAAATGCTGCAGCACTGAGCTATTTCGGCCTTAACTAAACAGAACAGTTACATTCAGTAACTGAGAAGCTTGAGACTGGAGGGACAAAGTATTCCTGTTTTATATTAACCAGGGGTTGGGATTTGTTCACCTACAGACTTAACAATCAAAACTTAAGCATCTACAAATTCATTGGCAAAATGCCAAATTAAGGTTTAGAATCGTAGAAGCCCTTTAGGTGGCATGTTTAAGACCTGACACCTAAAAGTTCCATACTCAAGTTATCTCCTACATTGCCTTTCCTAAAGCCTCAAAGCTGTGTCTTTTCCCCACCCCAAAAAAACCAATTTGAAAACCTTATACCATAATTATAATATTCTTTGTCCTCCCTAGTGACACAGACACTTGGTTAAAATTAATCAGTGTAATGAACTGTATCTTTCTTATCCTGATGGAGTGCTCCTACAGCAGGACTTTCCTGTTCCCCTGCAGAATGGGAATTTTACTGTGCAGGCACCCAACTTGAACTGCAAGATTTCCATCACAGAAGCAAGTAAATCAGGGCCTGTGACATCCAGCATTGGCCATAAAAGCACGACCTCCACAACTGCCTGTGTGCAAGTCTACCTTGGGAAGAAGGGCTCCAGCTCCAGGAGAAAGGCAACCAGCTGGCACCGTTCCAGCAGGGAATTTTTGTTGGAATTTGCCCAGCTGCTGCCTGCTGGCCCCCTGATGCCAAGCCCCAGTGATTACAATGGAAGCATTTCCATATCTAACATCACTACTACAGCTTGTCAGAAAAAGCAAATGCAATACTGAGCTTTGGCCTGTGACCAATCCCCATTCCTTGCCATACCCCCAACACTCATCTCTAAGGCTCTATGCAAAGATGCACATCTGTTTTGGGCTGCTTTTTTCTCCCAAAATTCAAATAGTATCATGTGATCATCCTGCAACATGGCAGAAGGAGGGAAATAAGTAGAGTAGGGAAGGCGTCAAAGATAAATCAGGCATAGCAGTATTACTAAGTCCTACACAGAAAAGAAAGGAAGGCACAGAATTCTGTGTGTGGTGGGGCATGAGGCATACATACTCTGAACTCTGAGTGTCCTCCTCCTCTGCTCCCTGTTCTGCAGGGGCTGAGTCAGCCACAGGTGCATCATTAGCTCCTGTTCCATTACCAGAGCCATCCACCTGTTCCTGGCTGTTCAGCGTAACATTTCTCCTTTCCTGTCCATACACTGTAATTTAATTTTCAGAAGTTAGATCTATTATTCTCTCTCTCCCTGGAGCTACCTTTGAAACAAGTTATATAAATAGTCAGCAATGGTTCCTATTTTAAATGGACAATATTCAGCTGGGTTAAAAACAATCTCAAACAAACTACTTTCCCAAATACTGACTGGACTCTTCCAGACATTGTGACTACTCTGCTACAAAGCAACATAAAATATTTGCTTTGTTCAGCCTACACACAGCTAAAAAAGATGACCCAAGAGATTCTCAAGGAAAGTCCCTGGAATCAATAAAATTACTCGGAGCAGTATCCCCTTAGAAATTGCCATTAGCATCCTCCTGAATTAAGATAATTTGAAAATGAAGTTATATGTTATGCAAAATGTAGAATATGTGAAAGATTTCTTAAGGAAGGATGCTCTTTGTATTGCTATATTTGATCATTCTATACTTTCAAACCAAATCACCTGCAAGGGAGATTTATTCCATTAAATAGACAGCAACTAACAAACAAGCTCTAAGTGGTCAAGAAAAACAAATCCCTTGTTGGTAGAATTGCCTTGTAAAGGTTCAGGGCTTGACATGCTTGAAGGAGCTCAGATTTGGGGAAGGGTTAACAAAGCTTGGGGAGAAGGACGCCCACTGAGAGTGGACGCAAAAAATGCAGAATTGAGGGGCCAAAAGGACATCTGGCACAACTCCCAAGATAAGGAAGAAACTAAGAAACCCAACTCTCCTGAAAGCAGCTCTGACTGGTAGAAAATAATTCCTGCCAGGGGGAGATTGCAGCCCCCAACTCATGGAGCAGCAACTCAAGAATCTCCCAGCCCAAAAGAAGAGGGAGACTGAGCAATGGACTGAGTAGACTAATTAAAGTGAGAAGTAAGAAAATCATTAACCAAAAGAAGACAGAATACGAGCTAAGGAGATAACCATGTCACTTGTAATGCTAATTTCTTTGTTTGATAACATCTATAAATAATAGAAGTTATTTTGATAGTGGCTGTGTCTGATTTGTGAAATACCACTGAGCACCCAGACTGGTGAAACACTGAAATAAACAACTAATGTCTCTCTCAAGTGTATGATTATTTACCTGTCACACCCCAGTAACCAATCCTATTTTTGTGGGCAACATATTGATCAAGTCACAGGGAGAACCATTCTTAATGGCCTGCTCTGTAACAGCAAAAGGGTCAAGAAATGCTTTTTAACTCTCAGAAACCGCAGGCAGCAATGACTTCTGCAACTCCAGTGTCCATGTAACACTAATTATCACTAATCAATCAAAACTGCAGAAAGTGTTACCAAATTAAAGTTCCTTCTGCATAAGTATTCAGCTACAACTTTTATTGCAGGGATTTCCCACTGTGACTGACAGAGGCCACCGCACACACATTGCATCCGTTCTCTAAGACACAGGCCAGGGGCTTTAGCCCTGTCCCTTGCCTTTTGCTAAGAGCAGTTTCAATCCCTGCTGCTCAACTTTCTTGGGAAAGTACAACAAAACTAGCTATCACATTTTAGATAAAAGTCCATTACCTACTGTGAAACATCAACTCACCTTCAAGAAGCTTCCATCGATGCACATGGGAAGGGAGAGAAAAGAAGATACAATTAGATTTGGTGAGCCCCCCTGGTGCTGCACACAAACCCCAGCTCAGAAAGCAGTTACAGCAGAGGAGGGGAGCAAGGGTAGGGCATCACCCTCGAACTTTGCCTAAGAGCATTCAAAGCAGTAGCACAAAGAGCTGCTGCCCTGAAAAGCAAAGAAGTGGGTGCTGCTGATTCTGCTCTCATTGCTGCAACAGGGTACAAACAGGGGCAGCTTAGGAGCCCCTGAACACCCTCCTCCCCTGTTCCTGTTCCCTAGTTGGATTTGACCTGGCGCTCTTTATTTCCCTCATTCTCCCAAAACTGGCAAATTCTGCTATGATAACCTTAACACTTCCTGTTAGATGAACAGCTACTGAAGAAAGGAAGCCACAACAGAAATCTGGGAGTAAAAAATTCCCGTTTGCTGCTCTACTGGCGCCAGGCAAACTGGACTTGGACTATGTGCAGTCTGTCACTCAATGCTATAAAACGATAAGGAACACACAGAGCTGCCAGTGCCATTCTGGCAAGGGCTTCTCCCTCTGTGGACACCACCAAGGAGGGACTTGGAGGGATGGGCAAGTTGGAGCTTCCCAACAAGGGCTGTGCTTCCAGCCAGCTGCATGTGGCATCCCACCTAGGACATCTGAGGAGACAGAGTGGCAGCTGAGACAGAGACAGAGCTCCCACTCCTCCCCTCCCACAAAGCAGAAAGGACAAGAGGATGTGATAAGAACATTATGCTTACATCTGTAATGTCATCCTGCCATGTCGGAGGACTCTCAAAACTATCTGGCCATTCATCAGAGTTAAGAGAACTAGAAGAATATGCAGCTGTCAATTTCACAGTGCAAAGAGAGCTACCAAGACATAAATTTGCAAAAATAGAAATAAACCCCTCATTCTGATTTAGCAACATCCCAGCCCAGAAACACACCAGTGCAAGAACTTTTATGTACTGCAAGCATTACAGTGTATTGCAATCCATCATTTAAGAAACACTCAATAATGACATCCTAAATGGAGAAGAAAGGTTTCTCTGGGATTTTGCTTTGTTGTTGGGTTTTTTTTTCCATTAGTTCCCTTCTAGACAGGCCACTATGGTTCAAATCAGATTTCATCACACAGAATCAAGCAATTTGGCAAAAAAAACCTGTGTCTACTGCATATCAGGAATTACACTTTGCAGAGACACTTCATCAGTCACATACTCATCATTATCTCTTGGCCTGAAGATTCTGCACAGATTTCAGAAGAACCCAGAAGCTTGGAAAAACCTGATCCTACTATATATCAGGAATCAGAATTTAGAGAGGTATTTTACTCTCACATACCCGCTATCTCCTGGTGCCTCTTCATCATGGGTTGTCAGTGAACCAGCTGAATTCTCTGGTGATCTGGAAAGATGTGAGTCCTGCTGGTTCTGCTCCCTGGACTGCAGTGGATTAAAAATGAAAACAGAGTAGGAACCACTCAAAACAACTCTATCCTACTTCCCTCTACCAGTTCCCTGATTGGATTTGGGCTAGAAGCTTTTCTTTCGCTTGTTAGCCCCAAAAAGGGCAACTTCTGCAGTCCCAGCCCTAAACACTTCATGTTGGATGAACAGCTGCTGAAGAATTGAAACCAAAACAGAAATTTGTGTGCAAAGAATTCCAGTTTGCTACTCTATTTCTCTATCCAGGCAAACTGGACTTGGACTATGTGAAATCTGCTACTTCCTGCTAGAAATACAAAGAACACAGAGATCTGACAGTGTCATCCTGGCAGGGATTTCTCCCTCTATAGACATCACCAAGAAGGGACTTGGAGGGATGGGCAAGTTGGAGCTTCCCAGCAAGGGCTGTGCTTCCAGCCAGCTGCCCATAGCACCCATCTAAAACAACTGAGTTGTACAGCTCCCCTTTTGTCCCTTTTCCTCCCACAAACCACAAAGGACAAGAACATGTGGATCCTCACCTCTGAGTCCTCATCTGACCAATATGGAGGATCAAAATCAAATAGATAGTAACTAGAGAGAGGAGAACCACAAGAAAAAACAGCCATTAATTTCACTGGACATCAAGGGTTACTAACAGAGAAAACACTGGTACTTAAAACATCCCCTCTTCTGATTAAGCAACATCCCAGCCCAGAAACACAATCATTCCAAGATTTTTTTGTGGACGGTGTGTCCAGCCATCCTCTTCCATTGGATGTTAGATGGACAGCTCCTAAGAAGCTAAGGCTTCACAAACAGACAATAAAGGTTTCTGCTGGATTTTGCTGGGCTTATTTTAATTCTCTTCCAGGCAGGCCACTAGATGCCAGGTCTGAAGTATTTGCACAGAGTTAGGCGGAACCCAAAAGCTTGGCTAAAACCTCTTTTGACCACTTCTCTGAAATTAGAGTTTTGATAGACACTTTCACTCTCACATACCCATCATATGCTCTAGGTTCCTCTTCATCATTCCTTGCCAGTGGCTCGGCTGGATTCTCTGATGCTCTGGGAAGATGTGGCTGCTGCTGGCTCTGCTGCTTGTCCTGAAATGGGGTAGAAATGGAACCACCACTTAGGAACCACCTGAACGCTGTACTTCCTGCGTCCCTATTTCCGTTCCCTAATTGGATTTGGGATGGAGCCATTTCTTTCTCTCTTTCTCCCCCAAACTGGCAATTTCGCCTGTGATAGCCTGAACACTACTTATTATGTATATGAACAGCTGCTGAAGAGGGAAATACCCTGTACCCAGCCCTGCCCTTGCATTTGGTACATGTGGAGCTGGGTCGTGCAAATTCTGCTGTAAAATTTGAGGCCTTTTGTTTGCAAAGGTTCAGGAACAACCCTGTCAGGATATAACTCCCGTGCTATGTTTGCTGCATGTTTCTGTTTTGCACAGCAGCAGTGGCAACCCAAATTTGAGCAGATACACTGCACTGTGGGCTGGATCCAAGCATATTCTTACCAAATAGTAGGGGAAAATGAAAAAATACCAAATGTGACCCTTTTAAAGACTTATTGGAATAAGAAACCAAATTATTGTGTACCCCAGTCAGCCACATTTGCATTTACACCTCAGTGACAGAGGTACCTTAAACTGAGGTTGCAGCTAAAACACTTCTTCCTTGGGAAGTCAAAGACTTCCTGTGCTCTCCTTTAAACCACAGAAGGAACAACCCTTAGGCTGCTCACCCACTCTCTTCAAGCAGTTCTCAGCCATGCTGATGTGTTTATGAGTGTGTTTGTGGCTGGCTGGGAACTGCTGACTAAACTGTGGCCAATCAGAGCCATCATTCAACCTTTGAGGCCAGGGTACTCAGTAAGATTTCAGAAGACAAGCAAGAAAATTAATTTGAATGCAAGATGGAGAGGAGTGTGCCAGGCATTACTTACCATAAAAGACTCATCATCACTGATAGTGATGACTTCAGGCTCAGAAGATTCACCTGTGAGATCTATGACTTCAGGCTCAGAAGAGTCACCTGTGAGATCTATGACTTCAGGCTCAGAAGATTCACCTGTGAGATCTATGACTTCAGGCTCAGAAGAGTCACCTGTGAGATCTATGACTTCAGGCTCAGAAGATTCACCTGTGAGATCTATGACTTCAGGCTCAGAAGATTCACCTGTGAGATCTATGACTTCAGGCTCAGAAGAGTCACCTGTGAGATCTATGACTTCAGGCTCAGAAGAGTCACCTGTGAGATCTATGACTTCAGGCTCAGAAGATTCACCTGTGAGATCTATGACTTCAGGCTCAGAAGATTCACCTGTGAGGTCTATGACTTCTACAACAGCTGAAAAGAGAGAACATGAGAACCATGGTCAGAGCTTGCAGAGCAATGCAATGGGCTGCCACTGTAGAACAGCTGTGGCTGGATTCTCCATGCCCTCAGGTGTCCGACATTTCACTCAAGCTTTGCCCTCAACAGTGCACAGGGAGCAGGGCAGACTCTGTGCAAAACAAGCTGAAGGGCAGCTGAGCTCCTCACAGGTTCTATTGGATGACTACAGATTACAGGAGGTTCACATCAACAGATGATTCATTTCATATAGGGGAATGTTTAGCACACAGTGGAAAAAACCAAACAAACAAACCACAGCAATTACTAATTTTCTGGCACCATGCTGTAGATTGGTTCCTTGAAGGATGGGGCAGAGCTAATGACAGGTTTTCCTCATCTCCATCCAGCCTGGGAGATCTCAAACTCAGCTTGCCACCCTCCACTGTGGCAGCTGCAGTGACTGCCAGCTCATCAGGACACACGTTCAGGTGTTTGAGCAGCACTGGAGGACCTTTCCTACACAGCTCATCTCCCACTTGCAGCCACTAAGAGCAGCAATAACAAGCAGCAGCAATAATGATCTCAGTAACAAACCAAAACAGTGTTCAGAAGGCTTGCTGTTTAGGGATGCCATACCAGGAGCTTCCCCAATCCCAAGGTTTCCCTTCCTCCCTAGTAAAGGGCCTAGAAACTGGCAAAAGCACATGGCCAGATGGTCTTCCACCCTCCAGAAGCCGCTTCTGTTCTTACCAGGCTCAGAAGCAGGTGTGCCACTTTCCTCAAGGTCTGTTGGCTCCGTCTGCGAAGTTCCACCTGCGCTGGAGGGCAGCAGCCGGCTCCGTTTCCGAGCTGGTCTGGAATCAACTGCTCCTCCACGGCGCTTTCGCTGACGCTGACAGGGAACAAAGCCTTAGCATTTTCTCTGCCACTAATATTAACATGGCCCTTGGGCTTTGCAACACTAATGACAGCACACAAGGACACAGAAAACACTCCTGCAAAGGCTGGAATACACACCAAATGCTGCTATGGGCCATTCCCACCCGAGCACATCACATCAGGGAAAAGACAGCACCCCTGATCTCTGACAAGCCGCCTCCCCGAGAAAGAGCCTGTCCCAATGGCTTGAAAATGAGGTCACCAGTTCCCAATTCCAGCAGGTTGCTGCTCACACCGTAAGCATTTCTGCACTACTGCTAACACCCACAGAGATCCAAAACCTTCCCAATTCCAGAACATCAAGTTACATGAAGATTTCAAAGGTTTCTGTTCCTCTGCATTTGCTACAAATTCTTGAAATGCTTTCTAGACCTACCCTGGAAAACGTTTCAAGAATCAGATTTGCATTGAGTTGCAAAGTACTTACTGAGCTCATGGTGTTTTGTGATCAAAAACAACCACCAAAATAAGCGGGACAAACTCCAAAAAAGGAATGCCAGGGATGTGATCAATCCCTTCGGTTCCTTTTGGCAGCCCACTGCAGATTATTTGGCGTGACAGAAAACTGCTCTTCCAAACCTATCAGAAAAGTAGAGGCGAGATTATCCATTTGGATTGCCAGTTTTCTTGAACACTCCCATGCCCTAGGATTCCCATTCCCAAGTCTCCAGTTCCTGTCCAAAGCTAGATGCGAAGTCCATGACTCTGGTACTTGAGCCCACCTGCAGCCCATCCTGCAGCCCAGCCCAGCCCCTCAGCATCAGAAGCCTTTCCAAGAATTGTCTGCACTCACCTGTACGGTCAGTCCAGAGTTTGGCTCGCAAAAGTCAGCAAATCGCTCTCTAATCCCTTGTGGGATGGAGAAGAGGGATGCTCTGCGTCTGCTGCGCAGCAGAGAATCCCTCAACTGGCTCAACAGACTCCGTGCCAACAGAACATGGAACCAGGAGTGCCCCTGGCAACCGGTGGCAACGTTCCATGCCCAGGGAGCTGATGGCCGCAGTGCTCACCCACGGAGTTCCAGAAGGCCATGGAGGCAGCTCAGCCATCGCCTGCTGCTGCTGCCGCCCCCCAGGTCAGGGCGCTCAGGGCCCTGCCCAGCCCGGCCTGGAGCGGCCCATGGACAGGGCAGCCACAGCTTCTCTGGGCAGCCCGTTCCAATGTCTCACCGCCCCCTCAGCTCTGCCAAACACCCGATCCCAATCTCCCCTTCTCGTCTGAAGCCCTTCCCCTTCCCCATGGCTCTCTGCCCCCTTTGGGCACTGCAAGGCCGCAGTGAGGCCTCCCCGCTCCCGGCTGCTCCCCAGGCGGGACAGCCCCGGCTCTCCCAGCCTGGCCAGGGGACAGGTGCTCCAGGCCCCCACACCTCCCTACGGCTCCTCCGGCCCTGCTCCACAGGCACATCCTGCTGGGCTGGGCACAGCTGGGCACAGCTGGGCACAGCTCCGCACGTGGGGCAGGGCAGGGGCAGAGCAGGGGCAGAGCTGCACCTCCCGCGCCCTCAGCCTGAGCAAGCCAAGCATCACTGGAGCCTTTCTGCGGCTAAAGAAACCCCATCACACCACACCTCCCCAAGTCAGAAAGAAATTTAAACCCTTCCTTAACCCTCCTCCTTCTGGTCTATGAGTCTGTTGCTCTTTTAACTCTTATCCGAGTGTTTGAACTTTAACCCTAATAAACAGCCATTAAAAAAGAATCAAAATTTGTTGGGTTTTTTTCCAGACTATGGAAAGTCTAACAATTCAGCTCATTATTTCAAGTCTCTGAAGTCTTGACATTTTCAGGGGTCCAATGCTCCTCTACCAGAGTTTCCCAACAGGGCTGAGGAGTTTTGCTTTGCTCCTGGTGTTATGGACAGGCTTACAATGAAAACTTTAAAGTAAGAAATAAAAAGCAGGCCAGTTAATTAAAAACAAGCAAGCCTGTTTATTACTGAAAGAACAACTGGAAGCCAAAGCCTCCGGCCAGTCCAGAGACTGTTTCAATAACTTAGTAACTGTATACCTAGGGGCATTTCCAAGGATACCAGCTCCAAGGAAAGACCTGGGTGTCACACACGCCAGGCCTTTTAAAGTCTCCCTCTTCTTCCCTTATTGGGGCGCTCAGGATCCGTGCTGTGATAAATTTCTTTTTCTGTTGCTGACTGGCCCCATAAGTTGGCGCCGTCTTGGCCAATCATTTTGAGATTCTTGCTTCTTAGTGGTTGGTCTCTCCTCCAGTCTTAATCCAAGCTGTGGCTGTGTTCTACGATGTTATACTTCTAGAAGCTTCTCTGCCCCCCCCCCACAAAGATTGGCATTTCCTGCCTGGTTCCAGTCCCCTTTTAAGTATACACAACACTATTGAGTTTTAATAAAACCTTACTTTGTACCCACAACATCCAATCCTGCACCACACCCTGTTAACTACCTATCCAATTATAACTTGTTACTTGTATCAACAACATCCCTTTTCATACATACATTGTTAACAACATTCCCCAAAAGTTTAAATTTTTTTTTTTGTTGTTCATAGCAATCCCCCCTCTAATTCTTTGATCAAGCTTTAGCCTGCATCAACCTTAACTCATCAAACTGGACTTTCATAGTTTCTGTAAAACTCTTTTAACTTCTGGTATTTCTCATACATCTCTTTTGCACTTTCTATTCCTTTTCTTCTTGGTTTTCTTTCATCACCATAATTTTTTCATCTGTTAACCTTTCAAGAGAAGTCTGGACAATATTGTTAATCATTCTGATAAGACAAGGTACTAAACAAGGAAGGAAAATTAAACTTATGAGTGCCCCTCCCTCTATAAGTAGCATCTTTTTCTACCATTCTCTATTCCAGATGTTATCCCACCAATTAGCTTTTATTAATGGGGTCCATCGTTGCACAGGTACATGTGCATATTTTCTGATCCTGGTGGTTATATTTTTAATTAGGTCCCCATGATCATCAGTTTTTCTACAGCATTCAGATGAATTAAACTTTCCACATACCACTCCTTCTTCGGCCAGCAGGTAGTCCAAGGCTAGCCCGTTCTGATATATGGCAGTCCTCATCTGGCGGCTCTGCACTGATTACAAGTCTAGAACTAAAGTTGTCTCATTAGAAATTATCTCTAGAAGTGCTTGTAACCTTATAATTCTGTTTAACATATGAATGGGGGTTCTATACCCCCGTGAACCGTCCTGTGCCCAGGTGGCAGGGCCATAGGTTTCAATAATTCTCTCTGGGGGCCATCTTCCTCCCCCCAACTCTGTGTTCCTCCACTTAGATCTCTCTTTTTACGTTTTAACTCATCATAGAGGGGTAACCCTAAACCTTGATGGTCCTCTTTTGGGAGTAGAAAGAATGACGGTCTTATTACACCTAATGTACAACTCCCTTTCTAGTCTTTTGATAGCATCACATATGCCATCTTTCCAGAACAATCCAGAACAATCCTTTTGGGGCTTTCCAGAATTTTAGTGATCTGGTGTTTTTAACTTCAGTCTTATTCCAAAATTTAGATGACTTAGGTTCATCTTGATATGGATTTGGTTTTTTAGCTAGACACTTACACAGTTATTCTCTTTGTATATAAGATTTTTGTTTTCGCGCCCAATACAGATGTTTACTCTGGGGAATCCACCACTCATGGGTATCATTAGCAGTTAGATACTTTTTACAAGACAGTTCACCTGCATAGGAAAGAAATTTCAGTTCCCTTCTCCATATACATTCTTCCCCGATTACCTCGGACTTTAAGTTCCAAACTTCTTCCTCGTTTCGGATGTCTGGTTGTCAGTGTCTATTTAGATTCTTCATCAGTTTTAGAGTTTCTTGAGGGCTGAGCGCGATTCCTTCCCAGGGCCATATTTCTGATGTCCTGGTATCCCCACATATCCAGCAATTCGACACATTGAACCCATGGCTAATTCTTTCTACCAGATCTAAAATCAAATTCTTTCAATTCCTTAATTTTGTTTCTACTCCTGGTTTAATCACCCCTCTTATCTCTTTCTCTTGTATTAAGTCCAATCCTTTAACGACCCTATTCCCTATTTTCTTATCAGTGCATAACCATTTCTCCCTTGTAGGGGATTCCCCCATTAGTTTCTGTTTATGGGTCCCTTCATTTTCAAATAGCCAGTAGGTTTTTCCATCTTTTACACGGGTTTGTAATTGTGACAAGTCAACACACTCAGGGTTAAGATTAGTGTGGAATGTGAGAACTGCGCTCTGCGCATTCCCGGTATAGATAGCATGATAGCAGTTATCACAGGAGTTCGGTGAGCTCTCCTGGAGACTCGCAGTCACTATTGCTATCAGCACCCATGGGGGTGCAGTACAGGTTACTCTCTTGACTCTCGTGGTCCTTGGTCAGCCTCAGATGGTAAGAGTACTGTCACCTGATCTGGGCTTGCCCCCTGTGCTGACATTCTTACCGGTATCCTCATCTTACTCCACTCTTTTGTGTGTTGACTTGTTATTTTTTTCCCGTTTTAGGGTCAGATCGCTACTATGGTGGGAGAATGCTCTATCTTATGGAGACTCCTTGTCACAGATTCTGTAATGAGAAATACCAGAAAGTGCAATTAGTTTCTATTAACATTTTATCCAAAACTGTCAATAAATATTCTAAATAGTAACACTTTAATAATAAATATTACAATAAATATTTAAATAGCTCTTTATCTTAACTTTAACACTAATACTGGATTAAATAGGATATTAAATAACAAGTTTATAAATAATATCTTTAAATAACAGTTCATAGATTACAACGTTAGAACAACGTTTTATAAAAAAAGAGGTGCTACTTGGTGTTAGTAGAGTCTTCCATAGTCTATCCTGTGGGAGCAGAAACTGAACCTTTGACCCTAGTGACACAGGTCCACCCTTTTTCTTGAGTTCTTATTGCAGTTTCGGTAGTTAATAAAACTTGGTATGGGCCTTCCCATCTGGGGGTTAATGGCTGTTCTTTCCATGATCTAATTAATACCCAATCTCCTGGTTGGTATTTATGGATTTTAAAATCAATGGCAGTACTTTGGGGGAAATATCCATTCCTCCTTAACTCTTCTAATGTTTTTGCAATTGTTTTTAGGTAAATTTTCACACCTTTTTCCCCTTCTTCATATGTCCCCATACAATGTGAGGTAATCAAAAATGGGAGTCCAAACATCAGTTTGTGAGGGGAAATACCCATATCAGATCTAGGCTTTGTTCTCACTCTCATCAGGGCTAAAGGGAGGCATTTTACCCAATTCATTTTTGTTTCATCTACTAACTTGGTAAGTATAATTTTCAGGGTCTGGTTAGCTTGCTCTACCCTTCCTGAGCTTTGGGGCCTCCAAGGAGTATGCAACTTGCAAGTCATACCAAGTGTTTCAATTACATTTTGTAAAATTCTAGCAGTAAAATGAGGCCCTCTGTCTGAATCTATTGTATTCACTATACCATAACGTGGGATAATTTGTTCTAGCAGAATTTTACTAACAGTTTCTGCAGTTGCTTTTACTATTGGAAAAGCCTCTAGCCAATGGGTAAGGTGATTGATAATAACTAATAAATGTTTAAACTTCTGTACTTGAGGAAATTCAGTGAAGTCAATTTGTATGTTCTGAAGAGGTCTTTTAGCTAATTCTCTTCCCCCTACAGGTACTTTCTTAATTATTTTGTTATTTATTTTCTGACAAGCCATACAATCCTTTGATACAGCTTTTGCTATCCCAAAACCCCCAATGCACACATATGTTCTGAAAAAGTGATCACAGAGTGCTTGAGTTCCCCAATGTATAGAGGCATGCAGAATTTCTAGGATTTTACAGGATAGGTTTTTATTCAATACTTGCCTCCCATCAGGCATTATCCATTTCCCCAATTCATCCCTCACACCCCCTTGTTTCTGCAATTCTTTTTGCTCTTGTTCTGTGCATACTGGAATTTCTTCCCCATCCATTTCTTTTAGTTTTTCTATTTCAAATATCCACTCTTCCTTTCCTAAAGCTGCCTCTTTTGCTGTCTGATCCGCTAAATTGTTTCCTTGCATTTCTATTGATGTCCCCCTTTGATGTCCTTTAACATGTACTACTGTGACTTTTAATGGATCTTTTAGTGCTTTTAGTATTTCCTTTATCAATTCTTCATGAATTAACATTTTACCTTTAGAGTTTATAAACCCTCTTTCTTCCCAAATCTTACCGAATGTGTGTACAACTCCGTAAGCATACTTGGAATCAGTATAGATAGTTCCTTTATTGTATTTCTACCAAATTAAGCCTCTTAATAGGGCATACAATTCACAGCACTGAGCTGACCATTTAGTTGGTAATTTTCCTTTTTCTATTACTTTCATCGTTTTCCCATCTATAACTGCATAACCAGACACCCTTTTCCCTTCTACAGTTCGAGAAGAGCCATCTATAAATAACACTTCCCCTTCTAATAAAGGTAATTCTTGTAGCTCTTCTCTTGCTTTAGTCTGCAGATTCATTAATTCTTCACAACAATGTTCAAGGTGGCCTTCTGATTTTCCATATAAAAATTGTGCAAGATTTTGCACTTTTGTAGTTGTAAGTTCTATGCTATCAATATTAGTTAGTACTATTTCATATTTAAGTAATCGACTGTCCGTAATCCATTGATTAGCTTTTTTGCTCAATATTAATGTTATATCATGGGGGGTATGTACCTTAATTCTACCTCCAAAGGTTAGTTTATAGCTTTCCTCAATTAGAGTCACAGCAGCGGCCACCGACTGTAGGCAGGTGGGCCAGCCTCTCACCACAGGTTCCAACAATTCTGACATATAAGCAATTGGTTTCCTTTCTCCGCACCACTCTTGCACTAATACACCATAAGCAATTCCTTCATCTACATTTACAAACTGTTCAAAAGGTTTTTCCAAATTGGGCAAACTTAAACCTGGAGCTTTCATCAGTCTTTCCTTTAACTCTGTTAATTTCCCTTCATCTTCTTCAGTCCATTCAAAAGTCTGGGTCTCAACCAATTTATCATATAAGAATTTAACTAACTTGGTGTGTCCATCTATCCAGGATTTACAGTATCCAACTAAGCCAAATAATTGTCTTACATCCCTTTTCTTTTTTGGGGAGGGCAAGGATAGGATTCCCTCAATTCTACTCATTGCCAATTTCTTATAACCTTTCCCAATTAGATGTCCTAAATATTTTACTTCTTGCTCTACAAATTTGAGCTTTCCTCTTGACACTTTTAAGCCCTTTTTTCCCAGAAAATTTAAAAGTTCTATGGTAGGTTCTCGTACTATTTCCTTTTGCTCCCCCAAAATGAATAGATCATCCACATATTGTAAAATCTGGGTATTCTGTTTTGACTCAAATTGCTCTAATAATTCTTCCAATGCTTGTCAAACAGATTTGGTGATTCAGTAAACCCTTGGGGCAATCGCGTCCATTGATATAATTGTTTTCTCCCTGTGTTCTCATCATACCATTCAAAAGCAAACCACCCCCTACTCTCCTCTGCTAATGGGCATGCCCAAAACACATCTTTAAGTTCTATCACACTAAACCAGGAATGTTCTGGTGGTATTTTATTCAACAGTGTGTAAGGGTCAGGCACTACTGGATATCTGGCTACAGTTTGCTTATTGACTTCTCTTAGATCCTGTACTAATCGGTACGTTCCACATGACTTTTTAACTGGTAAAATTGGTCTATTATGGGGTGACATACATGGCTCTAATGTCCCATCTTGAATCAATCCTTTTATTATGGGAGTTAACCCCTGTTTTCCTTCAGCTGAGATGGGGTATTGACGGACTCGAATGGTTGTAATTTCGGGTTTCATTTTTATCTTTATCGGCGGTATATCTAATAAGCATCGACCACCTTCTTCTGCCCATACCTGGGAATCTATTTCTTTCTCATCTTTGGTATTTAATCTCATAATTGTTGCTACCATCTTCCCTTCTTTTGGAACTAAAGAACTTTATTTGTAAATCACGGCTGAGTAAATTACACTTCAAATTAGGCATAAATAGTAAATCAACACATCCTACCCTTGAATTTCCTCTTACTATTACTTGTTTAATTATGGGTACTTCAAATGGACTACTGCTTGCCCCTCTTACTTTACAAGTTGTTCTACCAAGTTCACTACTGTAGCTATCATGCTGGCATGGTAGCGTGGAGGAAGGTTTAAGAAAGGCCTTAGGAACGGTAAACTGAGGAAAAGGATACATTCATGTATGCCCCATTGTTTTAGAAAGGCCTTGGGAATGGTAAACTGAGGGAAAAGATACATTTATGTATGCTCCACTGTTTCGGGAAAGTCCCACTTCAGCATTCCTCTGTAAACCCCCTTCTTTCCACCCCTGAGCAGTTCCCATTGGACCTGGCCCCTGGGGTGGTTCTGATGTGCCTTAGCTGAACACTGTCTCTATTGTTTAGACCTTATATCTTAATTTTGCTGTATAAAACTGTATCTGGGCAATAGCCCGGGGCCTTTGGTCCCTGCAATGCTTCAGGCAATACAACCTCTCTGGACAAGCATACCATTGGTCTCTCTTGGTCTCTTTATCTCGAATCCTAGCGGCGACTGAGGCAACGCTGCCGCTTGGACCGTGCTAACCCAGCCGCTGCTCGGTAAGCCCAGGGCAGCGGAACCACGGCAAACCCCGGCCCCAAGAGGGGACAGCTAGCCGGAGGGTCCCGGGGGGCCGGGGAGGGACGGGGGACAGCAGCAAGGAACCCCCGAAAGCAACAAGTGGCAGTCCAAAGAGAAGCAACAAGCGGCGCACCAACGTTGGGCTTTGCATTGGTCTGAGCGAGCGAGGCCCCAGCCGTCGTGGACAGCCCACTGGCTAGGAGCTTTTCCAGATGCTTTGCAGTGTCACCGCGAGCAACAGAGCGGAGAGCGGTGCGAATAAGCCGCCACGCAGGCTGTCAGTTCCGCGGGGAGAAGCTCTTGGATCACGCTGGTGGTGGGGCATTTGCCTCTCCACACAGCCCAGCGGGACTGTTGCCGTGGAGACAGACGCCGATTTCTGTCTGGCGCGGTCTCCACGGGTCGGACGGCACCTCCCAACACCTGGAAAACCGCCCGCGGAGTCGGGAATCGTTGCTGCAGCGGTGTCTAAAGGACGGCAGTGGGTGAGTCTCGGTACTGGGGGACAGGGGCCCGGCCAGGAGACATCGGCTCTCTTGTGCCCGAGGGGGGACACGCCAGCGCGCAGGTGTGACGGGAGTCTCCGTCGTAGCTTTAGAACTTGGGGTTTGCTGCAGTAATTGGTTGAGATTTGCTGTGAAGGTAGCGATGGGTGTTACGCTGACTACACAGCAGAAAGAGATTTATAAGCAAGTTCAGGAGCCCCTGCAGAGTGCAGGTGTCAAATTTCCTAAGAGCCTTGTGAAAGAGTTTGTCAGATGGTTATCAGTAAGTTTTCCCGAGGTAACAGAGCAAGTAGTGAGAGAAGACGATTTTGGAAGAGTGTGGGTGCAGTGCTGAGTGAAAGGACAAAGGCAGGAGATCCCTCAGTGAAAGAAGGTTTTATGAGAATGTTTTTGTTCATTTACAATGTTGTGAAAGAGAGTGCAGACACTCAGTGCGCCCGGGGAGCAGAAAAGCGCCCTGTTGCGTCCCCTGTGTCTCCCCGCGCCCCCTGCGGTGAAAAAACTAACCGTGCAGATGTAGATTTAGTTTCTAACCCTTCTCCGCCTCCTGCTTTCGCTCCCGCAGCTGAAAATCCATGCTTTGCACCCCCCATCCCCCTCGTGCAGCCACCAAAACATGGAGGCGGCCACGCGGTGCTCCCGGTGCTCCCTGTGCCAGCCCACATACCCCTTCCTTCGCCCGTCCCCGATCCCAACCCCTCCTCCCTTGCGGCGATCCAGCCCCCGGTTCAGCCCATGGTTCAGCCCACATTCCAGCCCACATTCCAGCCCCCGGTTCAGCCCTCAGCTCCTCCCCTCGCAGTTGCATCACCACCCCCTGCCCCCTGCCCCGCTCCACACGGCCCCGCCGGCTGCGGCCACTCCCACACAAGCCGGCCCGCCTCCCTCTCCCTCTCCCGGTCTCTCTGGCAACGGCAGCACCGACACTGTCAGCGCGGGGAACCGGGAACTGGTCAGAGACACCGACCGTGCGTTCCTGACCCCTGTGATCTATAATGCCAGGGGACAGAACGCCAAATGGGAGCCCCTTTCGTATGATAGTATTAGGGAACTTTGCAAAACAAAGCGTGAGTTTGGGGAAAGAAGTGATTTTTTTAAGAGCATTTTAAAAGCTACTCTAAGCTCTAAAACATATGTCCCTGCTGACTTGAAACATCTTTTCAGTTGCTTGCTCCCTCAGTCTGAGTTTAGATTGTGGGAAAGAACCTGGAGAAGGCTTGCAGGACATCTCCTCCCAGAGATTCTGCAAAATCCAAGTCATTCCACAGATACAGAGGATGAGGAAATCACTTTAGAACATCTAGTGGGTGAGGGTGATTGGAGCCAAGCTGAAAAGCAAGCAGCAGGCATTCCCAGGGCAGTGTTGGACCTGTCCAGGGATGCAGCAGAACGTGCATTTTTTAACATGCCTTCTAAAGAACCTGTTGTTTCTTATAGTGCTTTGAAGCAGTCTGTTGCAGAACCATTCATGGATTTTGTGGATCGAGTGCGAGCCTCTGTGGAAAAAAGGGTGCAAAATCCAGAGTTCCAAGACCAGCTTATATTAGAACTTGTCACCACAAATGCAAATGAAGTCTGTCAGCGAGTCATCCTGGCTCTTCCATCATCGCCTCCCCCCACACTCGATCAGCTCATCGAGGAGTGCACCAGGAAAGCTGTGCTGAGGACAGAGGACTCAGTGATAAAACCACGGGAAAGGGTGGTTGCTACAGCAGCAGCAACCCCGAGGACTCCAGGGTCTGAAGTGCCTCCTCAACAAGGGGGGAAAGTGGGAGGGGGGGAATCATTTTCCTTTATACTGGCAGAGCAAATTGTATCTTTTTCAGAGTTAGTTTACTTTGTTATATGATTTTATCTTTCTTTCAGAGTAGCAGAATCTCAATTTCCACATTCCTGCTCATAGTTTAGTTCCAGGGAATGGTCATCTACCCTTCCATGGTGGATGCATGGATTGTTCCACAGCCCAAGAAAAATGTGTGGGTCACGCTAGCCCAAGCCTTGCAACAAGATCTTATGTGTTTGCCCACTGCCTCAGCAGAAAATCCAATGTCCACATGTTTAATAGGGGTGCCAAGTAAGGAGGATGAGTTCCCAATTGATCTGGTCCATTTGCAAAAGCAGGTGAACGAAAATAAAATACCTAAAGGTGCAGGACAAGTTAAAGCACCAGTGCGAAATCCCCTCATTTTGTGGCAAGGATGGGTCTCACATTTGCCCACTGCTGAGGGAGAGCCCCAGGAATTAGAACTCCTAGGCTCTGCAAAAGCTGAATTCTGCATTCAATTTGATTTTTCCCCAACCAAAGAAGTAAAATTATATGAGCATGTCAAACAGGACAAGGTAGAATTCAGAGCAGGTCAATGGTGCACAGCTGTCTATAAGCTGAAATTTACATCCACCACTGATTTCCGTCCACGCAAGCTGGACAAGGGAATGTTTCTTATCTGTGGGGACAGAGCATACCCAGGAATCCCCTCTCGTCTTATTGGAGGTCCATGCACTTTTGGGCATCTGACCCTTGCTTCCCCCAACATGACCCAAATTCCAATTGGGCAAGCAAAAGGTGAGAAAAAGATTACTAAGCGGAGTGCAAGTCAATTTGATGAACATTGTGATGCAGGAATTTACCATTGGGCAAAATCCAAAAGAGTTGCCGTCTCTGTGTTTTTACCATGGGTTGCGGCAGCCAAAGCATTGAGTGAATTAGGCAATCTAGAATGCTGGGTGACAAAGCAGGCAAATTTAACATCAGCAGCCCTGAGTGACCTCCTAGAAGATGAGGAAATAACCAGGAAGGCTACCCTCCAAAATAGGACAGCTATTGATTTCCTGCTGTGGGCACATGGTCATGGATGTAAAGAATTTGATGGGTTGTGTTGTTTTGATCTGTCATCTAAAAGTCAGAGTGTCCACTCGTCCATTCAGAAAATGAGAAGCCTCACTGGGAGTATGAAGCAAGAAAATGAGGATTGGTTTAAAACTCTGTTCAAAGACTAGGATCTTTCTGGGTCGGCAGTGTCTCTTTTAAAAGACATCTTTTACTTTCTAGTTGCATTGTTTTTAGTTCTGTTAGCATTTGGGATTCTGAAGCGGATCGTCTCCAAGGTCATCACCTCGAAGCCAAAGGCTTCCGCACCAGTTTTCATCGCTGCTGCCGCCACGGAAAGCGATTGGTGGGAAGATGACAAGCAGAAAGACACTGCAGTTTAAGAGCCACAGTTTTACCTTCTCCCAAGGCACTGTTCTTCTTATTAAGTAAAGAAGAGGGAATTGTAGCTATCATGCTGGCATGGTAGTGTGGAGGAAGGTTTTAGAAAGGCCTTAGGAATGGTAAACTGAGGAAAAGGATACATTCATGTATGCCCCATTGTTTTAGAAAGGCCTTGGGAATGGTAAACTGAGGGAAAAGATACATTTATGTATGCTCCACTGTTTCGGGAACGTCCTGCTTCAGCATTCCTCTGTAAACCCCCTTCTTTCCACCCCTGAGCAGTTCCCATTGGGCCTGGCCCCTGGGGTGGTTCTGATGTGCCTTAGCTGAACACTGTCTCTATTGTTTAGACCTTATATCTTAATTTTGCTGTATAAAACTGTATCTGGGCAATAGCCCGTGGCCTTTTGGTCCCAGCAACGCTTCACGCAATACAATCTCTCTGGACAAGCATACCATTGGTCTCTCTGGGTCTCTTTATCTCGAATCCTAGCGGCGACTGAGGCAACGCTGCTGCTCGGACCGTGCTAACCCAAACGCTGCCTGGTAAGCCCAGGGCAGCGGGACCACGGCAAACCCCAGCCCCAGAGGGGACAGCTAGCCGGAGGGTCCCGGGGGGCCGGAGAGGGACAGGGGACAGCGGCGAGTGACCACCGAAAGCAACAAGTGGTGGTCCAAAGAGAAGCAACACACTACCTTCTGGCATCTTAAAAACACATGACCTATCAGCTCCTGTATCTACTAAAAATTCAAATTCTTCTCTCTGAGGACCAACCTCTAAATTTATCAAGGGCTCCCCTTTTAAATCCTTTACTGCCCTCAGAGAATAGAGCCCCTGACATCCCTAATCTTCTCCTTCTCCAACTCCTATCTCAATTTCTCTGTATAACTTCTGGTCTTTTATGAACTGCTTACAATTTTTCTTGACATGACCCCTGTTACCACAATAAAATCACTCTCGTTTTTCAAATTCTCCTCTTTGGTCTGGTTTTCTCTCCCTCTTATGCCATTCTATCTCCTTTTGGGTTTCTTCCGGCTTTCCCTGACTTTCCCTTGCTACTGCTACCATGATTTTTGCCTTCATTTTCGCCTTCTCCTCCTTCCTCCTTAGAAACACCTTTTGTGCTTCCTTTAATAGCTCATTTAAACTCCTTTCCTGCCATTCTTCAAGCTTTTCCAGTTTCTTTCTAATATCATCCCAAGGCCTCGCCACAAAGTGTACCCTAATGAGTACCTTTCCCTCCCGGCTTTCTGCATCCACACTGGAGTAAAGTTGAAAATTTCTTTTTAACCGGGCTAACCACGCACTTGGAGCCTGATCCTTTTCCTGATGGCTATCAAATGTTAGCTTTACATTGTTTGCTCTCGGAACTGCGTTCCTGATTCCTTTTATGATCAAAGATCTATACTCCCCCATACTCTTCTGCCCTGCTTCATTATTTGTGTCCCAATCCGGTGGTGTTAGGGGCATTTTAACCTCCCCAGGGGGAACATCTGCAGGGTGGCCCGTTCTATTTTCTTTCTCCCACACTTTTATTCCTGCAATTTGTATTAGCTGCATCTCCTCGGGAGAAAATAAAATTCCTATTATTGAATTTAATTCTTCCCAGGTATAGATATTAGGACCTAGGAATTGATCTAGCTGGTGTGCAATTCTTCTACCAAGGTCTTTGTTTCTTTCTTAAAATTCCTCACCTCGGAAGCTGTCAATGGGGCATTCACAAATCCTATTCCATTGGCTCCTCCCATGGGAACTTCCCTTAGGGGAAATAGTCTTTCTGCCCTTTCTCCTCCTGAGCAACACTGGTTTTAAACCGAGTGTTACAATGGTGGGATATTGGACTAGCTGTTTCAGCTTTACCACAATTACAACCTTGAACTTTATTTCCTTGCACACTATTCTGCCAATCACTATTCGCTACTAATCCCCCTCTCCCTTCAATCTTTGTTTCATTTATGTGTCTTGGAGGTGTTAAGACAACACTCTGTGAAGGAGGTTGGTTAGCACTGGATATGAGGAGGTTTGGAGGATGTGACGAAACCTTAATCCTGGAGTCAGGGGTTATAACCACCTGACTTGGGGCTGTTAATGTACTTCCTGTTGATGGTGTGGAGAGAATATGGGGAGGAGTCGGAGAGGCTGAAGGGGTAGGTTGGACAGGTGCAGGTATTGAAGGAGCAGGTTGGACAAGAGGAGGTGCCGGAGGAACAGGAGGGGAAGAGGGTGGAAGATAAAGGGTCCCACCTTCTTGCGGGCTTTTCCCTTGAGTCTTTAACATTCTTAATGTCCTTTGACACTTTGTACCCTTTTGCTTTTTCCTCCAGGGTATCACTTTCTAACCAACAACTTGCATACTTAGTTTCTTCCTCACTCACACTCTTCCTCAAATTCACATATTTGTTTAAAGCTAAACACAACCACCTGTCCTTTGAACCATACCAAGGCCAGTAAACTGACCCTTCCTGGAGAGCTTCTTTTGGCCATATTTCCACACAATATTGTATCATCTTTATTTTAGATAATCCTTTAAACTTCTCATCACCTTCCCACTTTTCAATCATTTCTCCTAAAGGGCTACTGGGTGGAATTTCTTTCAGCTTACCCTTCTTAATCCCTCCCCTGCGGGAGTTCTTACTAGTACCCTGCCCCATTTTATAAATTAACTGGACAACGAACTAACCTAGCAAGCAGTAAGTCAAATGAGCTAATGAAAGGATCTACACTTATGTGAAACAGGACAATTGAAATTACTCTTGACTGAATAAACTGATATAGCAATGTGAACCTTGATTGGTCAAAAATAACTTTTATCCAAAATATTGAATTTAACAATCTAAAATAATGTAATTAATACCAGATGGAATGATCAAGTGATTGAAAACAAACAAAAATAAAACTGTTGACATTTAATTTAAAAAATTGAAATAAAAGAATTAAAATAAAATAATTGAATTTCAAGAAAAACAATCAGAATGAAATTAATTAGAATTATGAAATTAAAATTGTGCAATTGCAATAAAGAAACAACTGGAATAAACTACTAAAATTCAATAAAATTATTAGAAATAAACTATCAGAACAAAATAGGATGATCTAATTTTGAATAATTATATAATTAATCTTAATAAAGATAATAAATGAATTAAAATAAAACAATTTAAACAAACAATTCTTCATAACAATTAAAATAAACATTTGGAATAAAACAATTGGAATCATTTTTTGTTTTGTTTTTGTTTTAATATCAAAAATTGAATTAATTCATGAATTGAAATAAAACAATTGAAATAAATTGAAATAAAACAATTGGAATAAAACAATTGAAATATATATTTGAAATAAAAAATAGAATATATATATTTATATAGAAACAATCAAATAATTAATCAATTAAAATAAAACAATTGAAATAAACAAATCAGAATAAAACAATTAAAATAAAACAAATGGAATTGAAATAGCAACTTTAACCTAGTTCAGATTTAAATGAGAATAATTCAGATAATTGAAATAGAATGAAATAATTAGTACAATTGAAAGAGAATAATTGAATTAGACTAATTGAAATCACAACTGTCAAATTTAAATAAAATAATTAAATGGAATTATTGGAATTAAATAATTAAATTGGGCAAATTTTTGTCTAGTAAAACAATTGAATAAAATAATTGATAAACTGAAATAAAACCATTAAAATGCAAAATCAAAATAAAACTATACTATTAAAGTACCAAATAAATCTAACAGAAACAACTAAATCAAACAATCTGAATAGATTACAATAAAAAGATCAAACTAAATATAACTAGTAATGATCCAAAATACCAAATTGGCATTCTCGTAATTGAAATTAATACAACAAACAAAAGTAATGAAATTATCCAATAAAACAAACAATCTATAGAAACAAAAAGAATAAAATAACTCGCTATAACTGACCACAAGATTCCGATCGCAATCAAGTCACACATATAAATAAATAGGTTACATTCCTTGTAACTTGATGATTAGGGTCACAAGCTGGAGCACTGCTAGCAAGCAGCCCCAGGGCCCTCTGCCAGGCTCAGCCCCCTTGGCCGCCCCCTTCTCGTCAGGCAATGCCCGCCCGTCACCGCGGCCCCTCCCAGGGAGGCCCGGCCGCAAAGTGGCTCCTCTGAGCCGCCGCTGCCTCGCACTCCAACGGCGCCTCGCGGCTGCCAGCACCACTCGCTGCAAAATGAAGACTTAAACTTTCTACATATTCCAAAAGCCAACTTGTACCAACTAAATGCGTTCAAGTAGTCTTGAACTCAAACATAAAATTTAGCAACTTATAATTTTTAATACCTCTACCTTCAAACTAACAGTACGCTAAACAGATATACTCTCTCTCTAACAAAATGCTTTTTAAGTTCATTCTCCCTGTCCGGTAAGTGGTCTGGGGACTCTTGGCTACCACCTCACCCCAGAACCTCACTTACACTGTGCTCTGACCTTCGACACACACACAATTAACTCAGCTTGAAACAGTTAAACAATAACCATTTCTATCCCCAAATAATCAGCACCTAGAAAAGCAATGATACCAATAAATTACATCCAGGTAGTCCTGGACTCAAAAGTAAAAACTATGTAACTGAAGTACCAAATAAAAGGAAACAATAAATTCCCTGAGGCAGGCAGGTTCTCCTCTCCCTGACCCGAGCTCGCCAGGGTAGGAGGAGATCCCAGCTCCGAGTCACCAGGCCAGGAGGATCCCCCTAACTTGCCTGGCGTGGCCGAAACCAGGTGCATCCACCTGCCCAGCCCACCCCGTGCAGGACCAGGTGCGTGCCCGCCCCGCGTGCCCGGCCGTGCGGAGAATTGGGGTCCTACCCCCCTCGTCCGGGACTCCGATCCCCCCCTACCAAAAAGGAGAACACTCCCCTAACCGGTGGCTCCCTATCGTCGGTCTCCGGTTAGGAGTATTTTCTACCACCGACGCTGAGGTCCTGCTTCCAAAGGACCTTTCCAGGCACTGGGTTTCTGGGAACCCACGGGAGTCACCTTTAATGGCTTTGGACGGTCTTCCCAGACCCACCCCTGGGAAGCTCTGGGCACTCAGCCCTCCGTGGCCCTCTTAGGGGTATCCCCTCACTCCGAGGCGTTCCCTGGGTGCTCTTGGGACCGAATCCCTCAATCCAGCCCACCCCAGGGGTCTTGGGGATGGCTGAGCCCCAAGGGTACCACACTCAGTCCTCTGCCCTCTCGCTTCCTTCCACTATCGCTCCGGGAGTCTGGCCTGCCGGCCCCGTCTCACTCACACACACTCTCTCACCATTCGGGGTGTACCCTTCCATACCCTCAATCCCCCTCGCACACTCACCCAGGTGCCGCTCACCCAAGTGCTGCGAGGACCTCTCCCGCTGCCTGGAAGGCTACTCTAAGTTGTTGAGGCTTCCAGGAGTTCCTGAGGATCAAGCCAGCAGCCCCTCTGTGGATCCAATGTACTCCTCAGGAATCCAGTCAGCTGGAATCGTCCGGGTGCACCTCCCAAATCCAAGTCCTACACCAGACCCGCCTCTGGGTGTGGCTCTCCAGGGCGAGGCCCCAGTTGTTATGGACAGGCTTACAACAAAAACTTTAAAGTAAGAAATAAAAAGCAGGCCAGTTAATTAAAAACAAGCAAGCCTGTTTATTACTGAAAGAACAACTGGAAGCCAAAGCCTCTGGCCAGTCTGGAGACTGTTTCAACAACTTAGTAACTGTATACCTAGGGGCATTTCCAAGGATACCAGCTCCAAGGAAAGACCCGGGTGTCACACACGCCAGGCCTTTTAAAGTCTCCCTCTTCTTCCCTTATTGGGGCGCTCAGGATCCGTGCTGTAATAGGTTTCTTTTTCTGTTGCTGACTGGCCCCATAAGTTGGCGCCGTCTTGGCCAATCATTTTGAGATTCTTGCTTCTTAGTGGTTGGTCTCTCCTCCAGTCTTAATCCAAGCTGTGGCTGTGTTCTACGATGTTATACTTCTAGAAGCTTCTCTGCCCCCCTTACACAAAGATTAGCATTTCCTGCCTGGTTCCAGTCCCCTTTTAAGTATACACAACACTATTGAGTTTTAATAAAACCTTACTTTGTACCCACAACATCCAACCCTGAACCACACCCTGTTAACTACATATCCAATTATAACTTGTTACTTGTATCAACAACATCCCTTTTCATACATACATTGCTAACAACATTCCCCAAAAGTTTAAATTTTATTTTTTTTGTTCATTACACCTTCCTCCTGAAGCCCTGCTCCACTACGGAAGGTGACAGAGCAGAAGAAGCAGAATTAGTATTCACTTTTCCTTCTAGCCACTCTGCCTCGGGACCTGTGTTCAGAAGGAAGGGCTGTGGCTCCTGAGAGCAGCAGGGAACCCATCTCAGCCCTGCCAGGTTCAGGGCTGCTCCTCCGCCCCTGGTCCTGTTGGGTGCTCTGGGGTGTGGGGAGAATGGTGGAAATTGATCCGGGGCTCTGGAGAGCACAAGGATATGTTCAGCTCCGGCTCTACATGAGGAGGCTCATTTCTTACAAAAGTTTCTCTGTTCTTGCAATTCATCCTTTTGGGTATTTGACAACATGCTGGGTGTTGAAGAATGGGTAGGGACTTTTCCATTTTTTGAAGAATCCCAAAGTAGATTTAATACTTTATATAAAATGCAAAGACACTAAAGCAATTCCAAATATACATTTAATAGATGAATATTTAAGCACCTCGTATGAATCCGAAAGCATCGATTATGAGAAATGAACAATTCAAATATGCTGTCTTTCTGGTCTGGCCTTCAAAGCTCAAAATACCCCATTTCTTCTATGCCTACAGATCAATGATGAAATGAGCTGAAAATGTGCTTTTCCTTCTGCTGACAACCATGCACCACAACTGAAACCAATGCTTTAACTATTCAGTTTCTTTTTGGTAATCAGTGCATTTCTAGATCAATACCTTCTAAAAATTATATATATATATATATATATATATATATACACACACACGGAATGCTTTAATTCCTAACCCTATACCAAAATTTTAAAAGAAAATTGCCTCAGCTGATAGTGTTGAACCATACTAACATCTGTATAGACCTATTATAAAATCAGCTGAGTGCCATTTCATTACTTAAATTTACTTGACCATAAATCGTTTCCTTAAATGCTCCTTTTAATGAGAATACGTGGCATTGCATGTCACCTAGGAGTATAGCTTTTAGAAAGACATATAGATCATTTAACAAGACATTTCTGCTTACTGTCATTGCATCCACCAAGTAGCTAAAAGTCTAGCAAAAATGAGAACCAAAAAACATCAGTCTAAAATTTATGGCCGTCTTGTAATTAAATAATTTTATTTGTGTCTGTTGAAGAATTATCTTTGAGTTTAATTTTGACAACTCAAGTAGGTTTCATTAAAAACAAAAATCAAAAAATCACTTTATCAGGCTAATACTAATGTTTTCGTTTTTTTATTAAGACCAAGCCACATAAAAATTAGGGGCTACATTGAACCTTGTTTATTACTACCTCTACCTAAATATGGCAATATTAGGACATCTTGAAATATGACTGAGGAAGCAGATAAATAATACAATAAAGACAAAGATGAAAAACCAAAATTAAGGATTCATGTCCACACAGATGTCCAACTTTTAACACACAGAGGACCTCAGTTCAGTTTGGTCATCTGAGTTTTCTCTTTCGTGGCACAATGAATTTACTCTCCCATTGTTTACCTGAGATCTGCCTGTGCCTCTTTATTACTTTTGTATAACATAAGTCATTTCTTTCCTCTCTTATGTCCAATTTCTAAATCTTTGGACAGTTGCATTCCTCTTCAGTGTAACATAGGATTATACTGCTGTGATTGAAGGAAGCTACAACATAGTTGTACTGCCAACAGCTCAAAGATGGTAACCAACTTCAGACATTCAAAAACACCTTCCTTTGAAAGCCTCCAGATTCTAATTCTAATGAAACCTTACAGCACTAAATGCAGCAGTTTGTTAATGTAGCAGTTATTGTCAAAGAACATTGCTTTCTTTCGATGTGTGCACAACCTGCTACTCTTTCCATCTTCTGAGGAATAAAGTCATGACATTTTCCCCAAAGCGTCCACCAGAGTCTGGCCTGAGAAATTGAATCCCTCTCACCCCAAGCAGGCTGTGTTTCTTTTTCCCTGTACAACACACACTGGCCACAAGAACTACAATCAGCACAGTCCAGCACAGAAGAGCAGACAGACTATATTTAAATCAATCAAAACTTTATTTAAATTGAATTCAGCAAAAATGAAACTATATAGAGGAAGAACTATATATATATAAAGAAACAAGCCTCTACACTGCCTATTGTCCAAGATCCATCTCAGTCTTTCCTGAGAAGCACTCATAAATAAATGGGAAAATATACTGCTGCATTCAGTTCCACCCAGCAGGTTGGGCACATGTGAGCGGCCTCAAGGGCAATAGGGAGGCATCTACTGCAGAAGACATGGCCACACAGGGTTGCCACAAGCTGTTGTCCACGTTGAATAAACTGGAAGAAAGAAAATCACAACATTTATTGCGAGGAAAGAATTTGATTTGGCTGCTCAACTAGCATCAGGCTCTATTTTGAGCATCTAAAATTAGAATTACGAGGGACCCACAGATCTGCCAGTGCCATCTTGGCAAGGGCTTCTGCCTCTACATTCACCAAGAAGTGACTTGTGGAGCTTCACAGCAAGGGCTGTGCTTCCAGCCAGCTGCCCACAGCATCCCACATCATCCAACTGACTTGTGCAGCTCCCCACTTCTGGCTTTCTCCTCCCACAAAGCAGAAAGGACAACAACGGGTGGATCCTTACCTCCGAGTAAAATTCCCTGCAAATCGGACACCTAATAACAACTCCTTGCTGTGCACTAGAAGAAACAAAACTAGAAAGAGCATGCAGCTGTTAATATAACCACACTTCAGTGGCTATTGATATGTAAAAGCTCACATATTCATACAACTGCACTGACTAGCCATGACACATTTCCTTTGAAGATCCCTGCTGTCTTTAAGGCTCTGTTTGCTGCATTTAATGAGGATTTTGGGTCTCCCATCTCCCCTGCCCTGAGGGAAAGGATGTCCTGGTTTTCACTGGGAGAATGGTGCAGTCAGTCACCCTGCTCTGGGCTTTGAAGTAGCAGCAGTCTCTAGCACGGGCCAGTTTGTGTATGGCAACCTTGACTTCCAGCAGGTCATCAGTGACAGCTTTGTAACTACAGCATCAGCTGTCCTCTGGGAATTATTCACCCCAGAATATTCATTCCAGGACCCAGTTTTAAACTACAGAGTAATACAGCTCTGGCAAGATCCAGCCCTGGGAAGGAGCCTTTGGTCAATTTTAAATGCTGCAGCACTGAGCTATTTCGGCCTTAACTAAACAGAACAGTTACATTCAGTAACTGAGAAGCTTGAGACTGGAGGGACAAAGTATTCCTGTTTTATATTAACCAGGGGTTGGGATTTGTTCACCTACAGACTTAACAATCAAAACTTAAGCATCTACAAATTCATTGGCAAAATGCCAAATTAAGGTTTAGAATCGTAGAAGCCCTTTAGGTGGCATGTTTAAGACCTGACACCTAAAAGTTCCATACTCAAGTTATCTCCTACATTGCCTTTCCTAAAGCCTCAAAGCTGTGTCTTTTCCCCACCCCAAAAAAACCAATTTGAAAACCTTATACCATAATTATAATATTCTTTGTCCTCCCTAGTGACACAGACACTTGGTTAAAATTAATCAGTGTAATGAACTGTATCTTTCTTATCCTGATGGAGTGCTCCTACAGCAGGACTTTCCTGTTCCCCTGCAGAATGGGAATTTTACTGTGCAGGCACCCAACTTGAACTGCAAGATTTCCATCACAGAAGCAAGTAAATCAGGGCCTGTGACATCCAGCATTGGCCATAAAAGCACGACCTCCACAACTGCCTGTGTGCAAGTCTACCTTGGGAAGAAGGGCTCCAGCTCCAGGAGAAAGGCAACCAGCTGGCACCGTTCCAGCAGGGAATTTTTGTTGGAATTTGCCCAGCTGCTGCCTGCTGGCCCCCTGATGCCAAGCCCCAGTGATTACAATGGAAGCATTTCCATATCTAACATCACTACTACAGCTTGTCAGAAAAAGCAAATGCAATACTGAGCTTTGGCCTGTGACCAATCCCCATTCCTTGCCATACCCCCAACACTCATCTCTAAGGCTCTATGCAAAGATGCACATCTGTTTTGGGCTGCTTTTTTCTCCCAAAATTCAAATAGTATCATGTGATCATCCTGCAACATGGCAGAAGGAGGGAAATAAGTAGAGTAGGGAAGGCGTCAAAGATAAATCAGGCATAGCAGTATTACTAAGTCCTACACAGAAAAGAAAGGAAGGCACAGAATTCTGTGTGTGGTGGGGCATGAGGCATACATACTCTGAACTCTGAGTGTCCTCCTCCTCTGCTCCCTGTTCTGCAGGGGCTGAGTCAGCCACAGGTGCATCATTAGCTCCTGTTCCATTACCAGAGCCATCCACCTGTTCCTGGCTGTTCAGCGTAACATTTCTCCTTTCCTGTCCATACACTGTAATTTAATTTTCAGAAGTTAGATCTATTATTCTCTCTCTCCCTGGAGCTACCTTTGAAACAAGTTATATAAATAGTCAGCAATGGTTCCTATTTTAAATGGACAATATTCAGCTGGGTTAAAAACAATCTCAAACAAACTACTTTCCCAAATACTGACTGGACTCTTCCAGACATTGTGACTACTCTGCTACAAAGCAACATAAAATATTTGCTTTGTTCAGCCTACACACAGCTAAAAAAGATGACCCAAGAGATTCTCAAGGAAAGTCCCTGGAATCAATAAAATTACTCGGAGCAGTATCCCCTTAGAAATTGCCATTAGCATCCTCCTGAATTAAGATAATTTGAAAATGAAGTTATATGTTATGCAAAATGTAGAATATGTGAAAGATTTCTTAAGGAAGGATGCTCTTTGTATTGCTATATTTGATCATTCTATACTTTCAAACCAAATCACCTGCAAGGGAGATTTATTCCATTAAATAGACAGCAACTAACAAACAAGCTCTAAGTGGTCAAGAAAAACAAATCCCTTGTTGGTAGAATTGCCTTGTAAAGGTTCAGGGCTTGACATGCTTGAAGGAGCTCAGATTTGGGGAAGGGTTAACAAAGCTTGGGGAGAAGGACGCCCACTGAGAGTGGACGCAAAAAATGCAGAATTGAGGGGCCAAAAGGACATCTGGCACAACTCCCAAGATAAGGAAGAAACTAAGAAACCCAACTCTCCTGAAAGCAGCTCTGACTGGTAGAAAATAATTCCTGCCAGGGGGAGATTGCAGCCCCCAACTCATGGAGCAGCAACTCAAGAATCTCCCAGCCCAAAAGAAGAGGGAGACTGAGCAATGGACTGAGTAGACTAATTAAAGTGAGAAGTAAGAAAATCATTAACCAAAAGAAGACAGAATACGAGCTAAGGAGATAACCATGTCACTTGTAATGCTAATTTCTTTGTTTGATAACATCTATAAATAATAGAAGTTATTTTGATAGTGGCTGTGTCTGATTTGTGAAATACCACTGAGCACCCAGACTGGTGAAACACTGAAATAAACAACTAATGTCTCTCTCAAGTGTATGATTATTTACCTGTCACACCCCAGTAACCAATCCTATTTTTGTGGGCAACATATTGATCAAGTCACAGGGAGAACCATTCTTAATGGCCTGCTCTGTAACAGCAAAAGGGTCAAGAAATGCTTTTTAACTCTCAGAAACCGCAGGCAGCAATGACTTCTGCAACTCCAGTGTCCATGTAACACTAATTATCACTAATCAATCAAAACTGCAGAAAGTGTTACCAAATTAAAGTTCCTTCTGCATAAGTATTCAGCTACAACTTTTATTGCAGGGATTTCCCACTGTGACTGACAGAGGCCACCGCACACACATTGCATCCGTTCTCTAAGACACAGGCCAGGGGCTTTAGCCCTGTCCCTTGCCTTTTGCTAAGAGCAGTTTCAATCCCTGCTGCTCAACTTTCTTGGGAAAGTACAACAAAACTAGCTATCACATTTTAGATAAAAGTCCATTACCTACTGTGAAACATCAACTCACCTTCAAGAAGCTTCCATCGATGCACATGGGAAGGGAGAGAAAAGAAGATACAATTAGATTTGGTGAGCCCCCCTGGTGCTGCACACAAACCCCAGCTCAGAAAGCAGTTACAGCAGAGGAGGGGAGCAAGGGTAGGGCATCACCCTCGAACTTTGCCTAAGAGCATTCAAAGCAGTAGCACAAAGAGCTGCTGCCCTGAAAAGCAAAGAAGTGGGTGCTGCTGATTCTGCTCTCATTGCTGCAACAGGGTACAAACAGGGGCAGCTTAGGAGCCCCTGAACACCCTCCTCCCCTGTTCCTGTTCCCTAGTTGGATTTGACCTGGCGCTCTTTATTTCCCTCATTCTCCCAAAACTGGCAAATTCTGCTATGATAACCTTAACACTTCCTGTTAGATGAACAGCTACTGAAGAAAGGAAGCCACAACAGAAATCTGGGAGTAAAAAATTCCCGTTTGCTGCTCTACTGGCGCCAGGCAAACTGGACTTGGACTATGTGCAGTCTGTCACTCAATGCTATAAAACGATAAGGAACACACAGAGCTGCCAGTGCCATTCTGGCAAGGGCTTCTCCCTCTGTGGACACCACCAAGGAGGGACTTGGAGGGATGGGCAAGTTGGAGCTTCCCAACAAGGGCTGTGCTTCCAGCCAGCTGCATGTGGCATCCCACCTAGGACATCTGAGGAGACAGAGTGGCAGCTGAGACAGAGACAGAGCTCCCACTCCTCCCCTCCCACAAAGCAGAAAGGACAAGAGGATGTGATAAGAACATTATGCTTACATCTGTAATGTCATCCTGCCATGTCGGAGGACTCTCAAAACTATCTGGCCATTCATCAGAGTTAAGAGAACTAGAAGAATATGCAGCTGTCAATTTCACAGTGCAAAGAGAGCTACCAAGACATAAATTTGCAAAAATAGAAATAAACCCCTCATTCTGATTTAGCAACATCCCAGCCCAGAAACACACCAGTGCAAGAACTTTTATGTACTGCAAGCATTACAGTGTATTGCAATCCATCATTTAAGAAACACTCAATAATGACATCCTAAATGGAGAAGAAAGGTTTCTCTGGGATTTTGCTTTGTTGTTGGGTTTTTTTTTCCATTAGTTCCCTTCTAGACAGGCCACTATGGTTCAAATCAGATTTCATCACACAGAATCAAGCAATTTGGCAAAAAAAACCTGTGTCTACTGCATATCAGGAATTACACTTTGCAGAGACACTTCATCAGTCACATACTCATCATTATCTCTTGGCCTGAAGATTCTGCACAGATTTCAGAAGAACCCAGAAGCTTGGAAAAACCTGATCCTACTATATATCAGGAATCAGAATTTAGAGAGGTATTTTACTCTCACATACCCGCTATCTCCTGGTGCCTCTTCATCATGGGTTGTCAGTGAACCAGCTGAATTCTCTGGTGATCTGGAAAGATGTGAGTCCTGCTGGTTCTGCTCCCTGGACTGCAGTGGATTAAAAATGAAAACAGAGTAGGAACCACTCAAAACAACTCTATCCTACTTCCCTCTACCAGTTCCCTGATTGGATTTGGGCTAGAAGCTTTTCTTTCGCTTGTTAGCCCCAAAAAGGGCAACTTCTGCAGTCCCAGCCCTAAACACTTCATGTTGGATGAACAGCTGCTGAAGAATTGAAACCAAAACAGAAATTTGTGTGCAAAGAATTCCAGTTTGCTACTCTATTTCTCTATCCAGGCAAACTGGACTTGGACTATGTGAAATCTGCTACTTCCTGCTAGAAATACAAAGAACACAGAGATCTGACAGTGTCATCCTGGCAGGGATTTCTCCCTCTATAGACATCACCAAGAAGGGACTTGGAGGGATGGGCAAGTTGGAGCTTCCCAGCAAGGGCTGTGCTTCCAGCCAGCTGCCCATAGCACCCATCTAAAACAACTGAGTTGTACAGCTCCCCTTTTGTCCCTTTTCCTCCCACAAACCACAAAGGACAAGAACATGTGGATCCTCACCTCTGAGTCCTCATCTGACCAATATGGAGGATCAAAATCAAATAGATAGTAACTAGAGAGAGGAGAACCACAAGAAAAAACAGCCATTAATTTCACTGGACATCAAGGGTTACTAACAGAGAAAACACTGGTACTTAAAACATCCCCTCTTCTGATTAAGCAACATCCCAGCCCAGAAACACAATCATTCCAAGATTTTTTTGTGGACGGTGTGTCCAGCCATCCTCTTCCATTGGATGTTAGATGGACAGCTCCTAAGAAGCTAAGGCTTCACAAACAGACAATAAAGGTTTCTGCTGGATTTTGCTGGGCTTATTTTAATTCTCTTCCAGGCAGGCCACTAGATGCCAGGTCTGAAGTATTTGCACAGAGTTAGGCGGAACCCAAAAGCTTGGCTAAAACCTCTTTTGACCACTTCTCTGAAATTAGAGTTTTGATAGACACTTTCACTCTCACATACCCATCATATGCTCTAGGTTCCTCTTCATCATTCCTTGCCAGTGGCTCGGCTGGATTCTCTGATGCTCTGGGAAGATGTGGCTGCTGCTGGCTCTGCTGCTTGTCCTGAAATGGGGTAGAAATGGAACCACCACTTAGGAACCACCTGAACGCTGTACTTCCTGCGTCCCTATTTCCGTTCCCTAATTGGATTTGGGATGGAGCCATTTCTTTCTCTCTTTCTCCCCCAAACTGGCAATTTCGCCTGTGATAGCCTGAACACTACTTATTATGTATATGAACAGCTGCTGAAGAGGGAAATACCCTGTACCCAGCCCTGCCCTTGCATTTGGTACATGTGGAGCTGGGTCGTGCAAATTCTGCTGTAAAATTTGAGGCCTTTTGTTTGCAAAGGTTCAGGAACAACCCTGTCAGGATATAACTCCCGTGCTATGTTTGCTGCATGTTTCTGTTTTGCACAGCAGCAGTGGCAACCCAAATTTGAGCAGATACACTGCACTGTGGGCTGGATCCAAGCATATTCTTACCAAATAGTAGGGGAAAATGAAAAAATACCAAATGTGACCCTTTTAAAGACTTATTGGAATAAGAAACCAAATTATTGTGTACCCCAGTCAGCCACATTTGCATTTACACCTCAGTGACAGAGGTACCTTAAACTGAGGTTGCAGCTAAAACACTTCTTCCTTGGGAAGTCAAAGACTTCCTGTGCTCTCCTTTAAACCACAGAAGGAACAACCCTTAGGCTGCTCACCCACTCTCTTCAAGCAGTTCTCAGCCATGCTGATGTGTTTATGAGTGTGTTTGTGGCTGGCTGGGAACTGCTGACTAAACTGTGGCCAATCAGAGCCATCATTCAACCTTTGAGGCCAGGGTACTCAGTAAGATTTCAGAAGACAAGCAAGAAAATTAATTTGAATGCAAGATGGAGAGGAGTGTGCCAGGCATTACTTACCATAAAAGACTCATCATCACTGATAGTGATGACTTCAGGCTCAGAAGATTCACCTGTGAGATCTATGACTTCAGGCTCAGAAGAGTCACCTGTGAGATCTATGACTTCAGGCTCAGAAGAGTCACCTGTGAGATCTATGACTTCAGGCTCAGAAGATTCACCTGTGAGATCTATGACTTCAGGCTCAGAAGATTCACCTGTGAGGTCTATGACTTCTACAACAGCTGAAAAGAGAGAACATGAGAACCATGGTCAGAGCTTGCAGAGCAATGCAATGGGCTGCCACTGTAGAACAGCTGTGGCTGGATTCTCCATGCCCTCAGGTGTCCGACATTTCACTCAAGCTTTGCCCTCAACAGTGCACAGGGAGCAGGGCAGACTCTGTGCAAAACAAGCTGAAGGGCAGCTGAGCTCCTCACAGGTTCTATTGGATGACTACAGATTACAGGAGGTTCACATCAACAGATGATTCATTTCATATAGGGGAATGTTTAGCACACAGTGGAAAAAACCAAACAAACAAACCACAGCAATTACTAATTTTCTGGCACCATGCTGTAGATTGGTTCCTTGAAGGATGGGGCAGAGCTAATGACAGGTTTTCCTCATCTCCATCCAGCCTGGGAGATCTCAAACTCAGCTTGCCACCCTCCACTGTGGCAGCTGCAGTGACTGCCAGCTCATCAGGACACACGTTCAGGTGTTTGAGCAGCACTGGAGGACCTTTCCTACACAGCTCATCTCCCACTTGCAGCCACTAAGAGCAGCAATAACAAGCAGCAGCAATAATGATCTCAGTAACAAACCAAAACAGTGTTCAGAAGGCTTGCTGTTTAGGGATGCCATACCAGGAGCTTCCCCAATCCCAAGGTTTCCCTTCCTCCCTAGTAAAGGGCCTAGAAACTGGCAAAAGCACATGGCCAGATGGTCTTCCACCCTCCAGAAGCCGCTTCTGTTCTTACCAGGCTCAGAAGCAGGTGTGCCACTTTCCTCAAGGTCTGTTGGCTCCGTCTGCGAAGTTCCACCTGCGCTGGAGGGCAGCAGCCGGCTCCGTTTCCGAGCTGGTCTGGAATCAACTGCTCCTCCACGGCGCTTTCGCTGACGCTGACAGGGAACAAAGCCTTAGCATTTTCTCTGCCACTAATATTAACATGGCCCTTGGGCTTTGCAACACTAATGACAGCACACAAGGACACAGAAAACACTCCTGCAAAGGCTGGAATACACACCAAATGCTGCTATGGGCCATTCCCACCCGAGCACATCACATCAGGGAAAAGACAGCACCCCTGATCTCTGACAAGCCGCCTCCCCGAGAAAGAGCCTGTCCCAATGGCTTGAAAATGAGGTCACCAGTTCCCAATTCCAGCAGGTTGCTGCTCACACCGTAAGCATTTCTGCACTACTGCTAACACCCACAGAGATCCAAAACCTTCCCAATTCCAGAACATCAAGTTACATGAAGATTTCAAAGGTTTCTGTTCCTCTGCATTTGCTACAAATTCTTGAAATGCTTTCTAGACCTACCCTGGAAAACGTTTCAAGAATCAGATTTGCATTGAGTTGCAAAGTACTTACTGAGCTCATGGTGTTTTGTGATCAAAAACAACCACCAAAATAAGCGGGACAAACTCCAAAAAAGGAATGCCAGGGATGTGATCAATCCCTTCGGTTCCTTTTGGCAGCCCACTGCAGATTATTTGGCGTGACAGAAAACTGCTCTTCCAAACCTATCAGAAAAGTAGAGGCGAGATTATCCATTTGGATTGCCAGTTTTCTTGAACACTCCCATGCCCTAGGATTCCCATTCCCAAGTCTCCAGTTCCTGTCCAAAGCTAGATGCGAAGTCCATGACTCTGGTACTTGAGCCCACCTGCAGCCCATCCTGCAGCCCAGCCCAGCCCCTCAGCATCAGAAGCCTTTCCAAGAATTGTCTGCACTCACCTGTACGGTCAGTCCAGAGTTTGGCTCGCAAAAGTCAGCAAATCGCTCTCTAATCCCTTGTGGGATGGAGAAGAGGGATGCTCTGCGTCTGCTGCGCAGCAGAGAATCCCTCAACTGGCTCAACAGACTCCGTGCCAACAGAACATGGAACCAGGAGTGCCCCTGGCAACCGGTGGCAACGTTCCATGCCCAGGGAGCTGATGGCCGCAGTGCTCACCCACGGAGTTCCAGAAGGCCATGGAGGCAGCTCAGCCATCGCCTGCTGCTGCTGCCGCCCCCCAGGTCAGGGCGCTCAGGGCCCTGCCCAGCCCGGCCTGGAGCGGCCCATGGACAGGGCAGCCACAGCTTCTCTGGGCAGCCCGTTCCAATGTCTCACCGCCCCCTCAGCTCTGCCAAACACCCGATCCCAATCTCCCCTTCTCGTCTGAAGCCCTTCCCCTTCCCCATGGCTCTCTGCCCCCTTTGGGCACTGCAAGGCCGCAGTGAGGCCTCCCCGCTCCCGGCTGCTCCCCAGGCGGGACAGCCCCGGCTCTCCCAGCCTGGCCAGGGGACAGGTGCTCCAGGCCCCCACACCTCCCTACGGCTCCTCCGGCCCTGCTCCACAGGCACATCCTGCTGGGCTGGGCACAGCTGGGCACAGCTGGGCACAGCTCCGCACGTGGGGCAGGGCAGGGGCAGAGCAGGGGCAGAGCTGCACCTCCCGCGCCCTCAGCCTGAGCAAGCCGAGCATCACTGGAGCCTTTCTGCGGCTAAAGAAACCCCATCACACCACACCTCCCCAAGTCAGAAAGAAATTTAAACCCTTCCTTAACCCTCCTCCTTCTGGTCTATGAGTCTGTTGCTCTTTTAACTCTTATCCGAGTGTTTGAACTTTAACCCTAATAAACAGCCATTAAAAAAGAATCAAAATTTGTTGGGTTTTTTTCCAGACTATGGAAAGTCTAACAATTCAGCTCATTATTTCAAGTCTCTGAAGTCTTGACATTTTCAGGGGTCCAATGCTCCTCTACCAGAGTTTCCCAACAGGGCTGAGGAGTTTTGCTTTGCTCCTGGTGTTATGGACAGGCTTACAATGAAAACTTTAAAGTAAGAAATAAAAAGCAGGCCAGTTAATTAAAAACAAGCAAGCCTGTTTATTACTGAAAGAACAACTGGAAGCCAAAGCCTCCGGCCAGTCCAGAGACTGTTTCAATAACTTAGTAACTGTATACCTAGGGGCATTTCCAAGGATACCAGCTCCAAGGAAAGACCTGGGTGTCACACACGCCAGGCCTTTTAAAGTCTCCCTCTTCTTCCCTTATTGGGGCGCTCAGGATCCGTGCTGTGATAAATTTCTTTTTCTGTTGCTGACTGGCCCCATAAGTTGGCGCCGTCTTGGCCAATCATTTTGAGATTCTTGCTTCTTAGTGGTTGGTCTCTCCTCCAGTCTTAATCCAAGCTGTGGCTGTGTTCTACGATGTTATACTTCTAGAAGCTTCTCTGCCCCCCCCCCACAAAGATTGGCATTTCCTGCCTGGTTCCAGTCCCCTTTTAAGTATACACAACACTATTGAGTTTTAATAAAACCTTACTTTGTACCCACAACATCCAATCCTGCACCACACCCTGTTAACTACCTATCCAATTATAACTTGTTACTTGTATCAACAACATCCCTTTTCATACATACATTGTTAACAACATTCCCCAAAAGTTTAAATTTTTTTTTTTGTTGTTCATAGCAATCCCCCCTCTAATTCTTTGATCAAGCTTTAGCCTGCATCAACCTTAACTCATCAAACTGGACTTTCATAGTTTCTGTAAAACTCTTTTAACTTCTGGTATTTCTCATACATCTCTTTTGCACTTTCTATTCCTTTTCTTCTTGGTTTTCTTTCATCACCATAATTTTTTCATCTGTTAACCTTTCAAGAGAAGTCTGGACAATATTGTTAATCATTCTGATAAGACAAGGTACTAAACAAGGAAGGAAAATTAAACTTATGAGTGCCCCTCCCTCTATAAGTAGCATCTTTTTCTACCATTCTCTATTCCAGATGTTATCCCACCAATTAGCTTTTATTAATGGGGTCCATCGTTGCACAGGTACATGTGCATATTTTCTGATCCTGGTGGTTATATTTTTAATTAGGTCCCCATGATCATCAGTTTTTCTACAGCATTCAGATGAATTAAACTTTCCACATACCACTCCTTCTTCGGCCAGCAGGTAGTCCAAGGCTAGCCCGTTCTGATATATGGCAGTCCTCATCTGGCGGCTCTGCACTGATTACAAGTCTAGAACTAAAGTTGTCTCATTAGAAATTATCTCTAGAAGTGCTTGTAACCTTATAATTCTGTTTAACATATGAATGGGGGTTCTATACCCCCGTGAACCGTCCTGTGCCCAGGTGGCAGGGCCATAGGTTTCAATAATTCTCTCTGGGGGCCATCTTCCTCCCCCCAACTCTGTGTTCCTCCACTTAGATCTCTCTTTTTACGTTTTAACTCATCATAGAGGGGTAACCCTAAACCTTGATGGTCCTCTTTTGGGAGTAGAAAGAATGACGGTCTTATTACACCTAATGTACAACTCCCTTTCTAGTCTTTTGATAGCATCACATATGCCATCTTTCCAGAACAATCCAGAACAATCCTTTTGGGGCTTTCCAGAATTTTAGTGATCTGGTGTTTTTAACTTCAGTCTTATTCCAAAATTTAGATGACTTAGGTTCATCTTGATATGGATTTGGTTTTTTAGCTAGACACTTACACAGTTATTCTCTTTGTATATAAGATTTTTGTTTTCGCGCCCAATACAGATGTTTACTCTGGGGAATCCACCACTCATGGGTATCATTAGCAGTTAGATACTTTTTACAAGACAGTTCACCTGCATAGGAAAGAAATTTCAGTTCCCTTCTCCATATACATTCTTCCCCGATTACCTCGGACTTTAAGTTCCAAACTTCTTCCTCGTTTCGGATGTCTGGTTGTCAGTGTCTATTTAGATTCTTCATCAGTTTTAGAGTTTCTTGAGGGCTGAGCGCGATTCCTTCCCAGGGCCATATTTCTGATGTCCTGGTATCCCCACATATCCAGCAATTCGACACATTGAACCCATGGCTAATTCTTTCTACCAGATCTAAAATCAAATTCTTTCAATTCCTTAATTTTGTTTCTACTCCTGGTTTAATCACCCCTCTTATCTCTTTCTCTTGTATTAAGTCCAATCCTTTAACGACCCTATTCCCTATTTTCTTATCAGTGCATAACCATTTCTCCCTTGTAGGGGATTCCCCCATTAGTTTCTGTTTATGGGTCCCTTCATTTTCAAATAGCCAGTAGGTTTTTCCATCTTTTACACGGGTTTGTAATTGTGACAAGTCAACACACTCAGGGTTAAGATTAGTGTGGAATGTGAGAACTGCGCTCTGCGCATTCCCGGTATAGATAGCATGATAGCAGTTATCACAGGAGTTCGGTGAGCTCTCCTGGAGACTCGCAGTCACTATTGCTATCAGCACCCATGGGGGTGCAGTACAGGTTACTCTCTTGACTCTCGTGGTCCTTGGTCAGCCTCAGATGGTAAGAGTACTGTCACCTGATCTGGGCTTGCCCCCTGTGCTGACATTCTTACCGGTATCCTCATCTTACTCCACTCTTTTGTGTGTTGACTTGTTATTTTTTTCCCGTTTTAGGGTCAGATCGCTACTATGGTGGGAGAATGCTCTATCTTATGGAGACTCCTTGTCACAGATTCTGTAATGAGAAATACCAGAAAGTGCAATTAGTTTCTATTAACATTTTATCCAAAACTGTCAATAAATATTCTAAATAGTAACACTTTAATAATAAATATTACAATAAATATTTAAATAGCTCTTTATCTTAACTTTAACACTAATACTGGATTAAATAGGATATTAAATAACAAGTTTATAAATAATATCTTTAAATAACAGTTCATAGATTACAACGTTAGAACAACGTTTTATAAAAAAAGAGGTGCTACTTGGTGTTAGTAGAGTCTTCCATAGTCTATCCTGTGGGAGCAGAAACTGAACCTTTGACCCTAGTGACACAGGTCCACCCTTTTTCTTGAGTTCTTATTGCAGTTTCGGTAGTTAATAAAACTTGGTATGGGCCTTCCCATCTGGGGGTTAATGGCTGTTCTTTCCATGATCTAATTAATACCCAATCTCCTGGTTGGTATTTATGGATTTTAAAATCAATGGCAGTACTTTGGGGGAAATATCCATTCCTCCTTAACTCTTCTAATGTTTTTGCAATTGTTTTTAGGTAAATTTTCACACCTTTTTCCCCTTCTTCATATGTCCCCATACAATGTGAGGTAATCAAAAATGGGAGTCCAAACATCAGTTTGTGAGGGGAAATACCCATATCAGATCTAGGCTTTGTTCTCACTCTCATCAGGGCTAAAGGGAGGCATTTTACCCAATTCATTTTTGTTTCATCTACTAACTTGGTAAGTATAATTTTCAGGGTCTGGTTAGCTTGCTCTACCCTTCCTGAGCTTTGGGGCCTCCAAGGAGTATGCAACTTGCAAGTCATACCAAGTGTTTCAATTACATTTTGTAAAATTCTAGCAGTAAAATGAGGCCCTCTGTCTGAATCTATTGTATTCACTATACCATAACGTGGGATAATTTGTTCTAGCAGAATTTTACTAACAGTTTCTGCAGTTGCTTTTACTATTGGAAAAGCCTCTAGCCAATGGGTAAGGTGATTGATAATAACTAATAAATGTTTAAACTTCTGTACTTGAGGAAATTCAGTGAAGTCAATTTGTATGTTCTGAAGAGGTCTTTTAGCTAATTCTCTTCCCCCTACAGGTACTTTCTTAATTATTTTGTTATTTATTTTCTGACAAGCCATACAATCCTTTGATACAGCTTTTGCTATCCCAAAACCCCCAATGCACACATATGTTCTGAAAAAGTGATCACAGAGTGCTTGAGTTCCCCAATGTATAGAGGCATGCAGAATTTCTAGGATTTTACAGGATAGGTTTTTATTCAATACTTGCCTCCCATCAGGCATTATCCATTTCCCCAATTCATCCCTCACACCCCCTTGTTTCTGCAATTCTTTTTGCTCTTGTTCTGTGCATACTGGAATTTCTTCCCCATCCATTTCTTTTAGTTTTTCTATTTCAAATATCCACTCTTCCTTTCCTAAAGCTGCCTCTTTTGCTGTCTGATCCGCTAAATTGTTTCCTTGCATTTCTATTGATGTCCCCCTTTGATGTCCTTTAACATGTACTACTGTGACTTTTAATGGATCTTTTAGTGCTTTTAGTATTTCCTTTATCAATTCTTCATGAATTAACATTTTACCTTTAGAGTTTATAAACCCTCTTTCTTCCCAAATCTTACCGAATGTGTGTACAACTCCGTAAGCATACTTGGAATCAGTATAGATAGTTCCTTTATTGTATTTCTACCAAATTAAGCCTCTTAATAGGGCATACAATTCACAGCACTGAGCTGACCATTTAGTTGGTAATTTTCCTTTTTCTATTACTTTCATCGTTTTCCCATCTATAACTGCATAACCAGACACCCTTTTCCCTTCTACAGTTCGAGAAGAGCCATCTATAAATAACACTTCCCCTTCTAATAAAGGTAATTCTTGTAGCTCTTCTCTTGCTTTAGTCTGCAGATTCATTAATTCTTCACAACAATGTTCAAGGTGGCCTTCTGATTTTCCATATAAAAATTGTGCAAGATTTTGCACTTTTGTAGTTGTAAGTTCTATGCTATCAATATTAGTTAGTACTATTTCATATTTAAGTAATCGACTGTCCGTAATCCATTGATTAGCTTTTTTGCTCAATATTAATGTTATATCATGGGGGGTATGTACCTTAATTCTACCTCCAAAGGTTAGTTTATAGCTTTCCTCAATTAGAGTCACAGCAGCGGCCACCGACTGTAGGCAGGTGGGCCAGCCTCTCACCACAGGTTCCAACAATTCTGACATATAAGCAATTGGTTTCCTTTCTCCGCACCACTCTTGCACTAATACACCATAAGCAATTCCTTCATCTACATTTACAAACTGTTCAAAAGGTTTTTCCAAATTGGGCAAACTTAAACCTGGAGCTTTCATCAGTCTTTCCTTTAACTCTGTTAATTTCCCTTCATCTTCTTCAGTCCATTCAAAAGTCTGGGTCTCAACCAATTTATCATATAAGAATTTAACTAACTTGGTGTGTCCATCTATCCAGGATTTACAGTATCCAACTAAGCCAAATAATTGTCTTACATCCCTTTTCTTTTTTGGGGAGGGCAAGGATAGGATTCCCTCAATTCTACTCATTGCCAATTTCTTATAACCTTTCCCAATTAGATGTCCTAAATATTTTACTTCTTGCTCTACAAATTTGAGCTTTCCTCTTGACACTTTTAAGCCCTTTTTTCCCAGAAAATTTAAAAGTTCTATGGTAGGTTCTCGTACTATTTCCTTTTGCTCCCCCAAAATGAATAGATCATCCACATATTGTAAAATCTGGGTATTCTGTTTTGACTCAAATTGCTCTAATAATTCTTCCAATGCTTGTCAAACAGATTTGGTGATTCAGTAAACCCTTGGGGCAATCGCGTCCATTGATATCGTTGTTTTCTCCCTGTGTTCTCATCATACCATTCAAAAGCAAACCACCCCCTACTCTCCTCTGCTAATGGGCATGCCCAAAACACATCTTTAAGTTCTATCACACTAAACCAGGAATGTTCTGGTGGTATTTTATTCAACAGTGTGTAAGGGTCAGGCACTACTGGATATCTGGCTACAGTTTGCTTATTGACTTCTCTTAGATCCTGTACTAATCGGTACGTTCCATCTGACTTTTTAACTGGTAAAATTGGTCTATTATGGGGTGACATACATGGCTCTAATGTCCCATCTTGAATCAATCCTTTTATTATGGGAGTTAACCCCTGTTTTCCTTCAGCTGAGATGGGGTATTGACGGACTCGAATGGTTGTAATTTCGGGTTTCATTTTTATCTTTATCGGCGGTATATCTAATAAGCATCGACCACCTTCTTCTGCCCATACCTGGGAATCTATTTCTTTCTCATCTTTGGTATTTAATCTCATAATTGTTGCTACCATCTTCCCTTCTTTTGGAACTAAAGAACTTTATTTGTAAATCACGGCTGAGTAAATTACACTTCAAATTAGGCATAAATAGTAAATCAACACATCCTACCCTTGAATTTCCTCTTACTATTACTTGTTTAATTATGGGTACTTCAAATGGACTACTGCTTGCCCCTCTTACTTTACAAGTTGTTCTACCAAGTTCACTACTGTAGCTATCATGCTGGCATGGTAGCGTGGAGGAAGGTTTAAGAAAGGCCTTAGGAACGGTAAACTGAGGAAAAGGATACATTCATGTATGCCCCATTGTTTTAGAAAGGCCTTGGGAATGGTAAACTGAGGGAAAAGATACATTTATGTATGCTCCACTGTTTCGGGAAAGTCCCGCTTCAGCATTCCTCTGTAAACCCCCTTCTCCCCACCCCTGAGCAGTTCCCATTGGACCTGGCCCCTGGGGTGGTTCTGATGTGCCTTAGCTGAACACTGTCTCTATTGTTTAGACCGTATCTCTTAATTTTGCTGTATAAAACTGTATCTGGGCAATAGCCCGTGGCCTTTTGGTCCCTGCAATGCTTCAGGCAATACAATCTATCTGGACAAGCATACCATTGGTCTCTCTTGGTCTCTTTATCTCGAATCCTAGCGGCGACTGAGGCAACGCTGCCGCTCAGACCGTGCTAACCCAGCCGCTGCCCGGTAAGCCCAGGGCAGCGGGACCACGGCAAACCCTGGCCCCAAGAGGGGACAGCTAGCCGGAGGGTCCCGGGGGGCCGGGGAGGGATGGGGGACAGCAGCAAGGAACCCCCGAAAGCAACAAGTGGCAGTCCAAAGAGAAGCAACAAGTGGTGCACCAACGTTGGGCTTTGCATTGGTCTGAGCGAGCGAGGCCCCAGCCGTCGTGGACAGCCCACTGGCTAGGAGCTTTTCCAGATGCTTTGCAGTGTCACCGCGAGCAACAGAGCGGAGAGCGGTGCGAATAAGCCGCCACGCAGGCTGTCAGTTCCGCGGGGAGAAGCTCTTGGATCACGCTGGTGGTGGGGCATTTGCCTCTCCACACAGCCCAGCGGGACTGTTGCCGTGGAGACAGACGCCGATTTCTGTCTGGCGCGGTCTCCACGGGTCGGACGGCACCTCCCAACACCCGGAAAACCGCCCGCGGAGTCGGGAATCGTTGCTGCAGTGGTGTCTAAAGGACGGCAGTGGGTGAGTCTCGGTACTGGGGGGCAGGGGCCCGGCCAGGAGACATCGGCTCTCTTGTGCCCGAGGGGGGACACGCCAGCGCGCAGGTGTGACGGGAGTCTCCGTCGTAGCTTTAGAACTTTGGGTTTGCTGCAGTAATTGGTTGAGATTTGCTGTGAAGGTAGCGATGGGTGTTACGCTGACTACACAGCAGAAAGAGATTTATAAGCAAGTTCAGGAGCCCCTGCAGAGTGCAGATGTCAAATTTCCTAAGAGCCTTGTGAAAGAGTTTGTCAGATGGTTATCAGTAAGTTTTCCCGAGGTAACAGAGCAAGTAGTGAGAGAAGACGATTTTGGAAGAGTGTGGGTGCAGTGCTGAGTGAAAGGACAAAGGCAGGAGATCCCTCAGTGAAAGAAGGTTTTATGAGAATGTTTTTGTTCATTTACAATGTTGTGAAAGAGAGTGCAGACACTCAGTGCGCCCGGGGAGCAGAAAAGCGCCCTGTTGCGTCCCCTGTGTCTCCCCGCGCCCCCTGCGGTGAAAAAACTAACCGTGCAGATGTAGATTTAGTTTCTAACCCTTCTCCGCCTCCTGCTTTCACTCCCGCAGCTGAAAATCCATGCTTTGCACCCCCCATCCCCCTCGTGCAGCCACCAAAACATGGAGGCGGCCACGCGGTGCTCCCGGTGCTCCCTGTGCCAGCCCACATACCCCTTCCTTCGCCCGTCCCCGATCCCAACCCCTCCTCCCTTGCGGCGATCCAGCCCCCGGTTCAGCCCATGGTTCAGCCCACATTCCAGCCCACATTCCAGCCCCCGGTTCAGCCCTCAGCTCCTCCCCTCGCAGTTGCATCACCACCCCCTGCCCCCTGCCCCGCTCCACACGGCCCCGCCGGCTGCGGCCACTCCCACACAAGCCGGCCCGCCTCCCTCTCCCTCTCCCGGTCTCTCTGGCAACGGCAGCACCGACACTGTCAGCGCGGGGAACCGGGAACTGGTCAGAGACACCGACCGTGCGTTCCTGACCCCTGTGATCTATAATGCCAGGGGACAGAACGCCAAATGGGAGCCCCTTTCGTATGATAGTATTAGGGAACTTTGCAAAACAAAGCGTGAGTTTGGGGAAAGAAGTGAATTTTTTAAGAGCATTTTAAAAGCTACTCTAAGCTCTAAAACATATGTCCCTGCTGACTTGAAACATCTTTTCAGTTGCTTGCTCCCTCAGTCTGAGTTTAGATTGTGGGAAAGAACCTGGAGAAGGCTTGCAGGACATCTCCTCCCAGAGATTCTGCAAAATCCAAGTCATTCCACAGATACAGAGGATGAGGAAATCACTTTAGAACATCTAGTGGGTGAGGGTGATTGGAGCCAAGCTGAAAAGCAAGCAGCAGGCATTCCCAGGGCAGTGTTGGACCTGTCCAGGGATGCAGCAGAACGTGCATTTTTTAACATGCCTTCTAAAGAACCTGTTGTTTCTTATAGTGCTTTGAAGCAGTCTGTTGCAGAACCATTCATGGATTTTGTGGATCGAGTGCGAGCCTCTGTGGAAAAAAGGGTGCAAAATCCAGAGTTCCAAGACCAGCTTATATTAGAACTTGTCACCACAAATGCAAATGAAGTCTGTCAGCGAGTCATCCTGGCTCTTCCATCATCGCCTCCCCCCACACTCGATCAGCTCATCGAGGAGTGCACCAGGAAAGCTGTGCTGAGGACAGAGGACTCAGTGATAAAACCACGGGAAAGGGTGGTTGCTACAGCAGCAGCAACTCCGAGGACTCCCGGGTCTGAAGGGCCTCCTCAACAAGGGGGGAAAGTGGGAGGGGGGGAATAATTTTCCTTTATACTGGCAGAGCAAATTGTATCTTTTTCAGAGTTAGTTTACTTTGTTATATGATTTTATCTTTCTTTCAGAGTAGCAGAATGTCAATTTCCACATTCCTGCTCATCGTTTAGTTCCAGGGAATGGTCATCTACCCTTCCATGGTGGATGCATGGATTGTTCCACAGCCCAAGAAAAATGTGTGGGTCACGCTAGCCCAAGCCTTGCAACAAGATCTTATGTGTTTGTCCACTGCCTCAGCAGAAAATCCAATGTCCACATGTTTAATAGGGGTGCCAAGTAAGGAGGATGAGTTCCCAATTGATCTGGTCCATTTGCAAAAGCAGGTGAACGAAAATAAAATACCTAAAGGTGCAGGACAAGTTAAAGCACCAGTGCGAAATCCCCTCATTTTGTGGCAAGGATGGGTCTCACATTTGCCCACTGCTGAGGGAGAGCCCCAGGAATTAGAACTCCTAGGCTCTGCAAAAGCTGAATTCTGCATTCAATTTGATTTTTCCCCAACCAAAGAAGTAAAATTATATGAGCATGTCAAACAGGACAAGGTAGAATTCAGAGCAGGTCAATGGTGCACAGCTGTCTATAAGCTGAAATTTACATCCACCACTGATTTCCGTCCACGCAAGCTGGACAAGGGAATGTTTCTTATCTGTGGGGACAGAGCATACCCAGGAATCCCCTCTCGTCTTATTGGAGGTCCATGCACATTTGGGCATCTGACCCTTGCTTCCCCCAACATGACCCAAATTCCAATTGGGCAAGCAAAAGGTGAGAAAAAGATTACTAAGCGGAGTGCAAGTCAATTTGATGAACATTGTGATGCAGGAATTTACCATTGGGCAAAATCCAAAAGAGTTGCCGTCTCTGTGTTTTTACCATGGGTTGCGGCAGCCAAAGCATTGAGTGAATTAGGCAATCTAGAATGCTGGGTGACAAAGCAGGCAAATTTAACATCAGCAGCCCTGAGTGACCTCCTAGAAGATGAGGAAATAACCAGGAAGGCTACCCTCCAAAATAGGACAGCTATTGATTTCCTGCTGTGGGCACATGGTCATGGATGTAAAGAATTTGATGGGTTGTGTTGTTTTGATCTGTCATCTAAAAGTCAGAGTGTCCACTCGTCCATTCAGAAAATGAGAAGCCTCACTGGGAGTATGAAGCAAGAAAATGAGGATTGGTTTAAAACTCTGTTCAAAGACTAGGATCTTTCTGGGTTGGCAGTGTCTCTTTTAAAAGACATCTTTTACTTTCTAGTTGCATTGTTTTTAGTTCTGTTAGCATTTGGGATTCTGAAGCGGATCGTCTCCAAGGTCATCACCTCGAAGCCAAAGGCTTCCGCACCGGTTTTCATCGCTGCTGCCGCCACGGAAAGCGATTGGTGGGAAGATGACAAGCAGAAAGACACTGCAGTTTAAGAGCCACAGTTTTACCTTCTCCCAAGGCACTGTTCTTCTTATTAAGTAAAGAAGAGGGAATTGTAGCTATCATGCTGGCATGGTAGTGTGGAGGAAGGTTTTAGAAAGGCCTTAGGAATGGTAAACTGAGGAAAAGGATACATTCATGTATGCCCCATTGTTTTAGAAAGGCCTTGGGAATGGTAAACTGAGGGAAAAGATACATTTATGTATGCTCCACTGTTTCGGGAACGTCCTGCTTCAGCATTCCTCTGTAAACCCCCTTCTTTCCACCCCTGAGCAGTTCCCATTGGACCTGGCCCCTGGGGTGGTTCTGATGTGCCTTAGCTGAACACTGTCTCTATTGTTTAGACCGTATATCTTAATTTTGCTGTATAAAACTGTATCTGGGCAATAGCCCGTGGCCTTTTGGTCCCAGCAACGCTTCACGCAATACAATCTCTCTGGACAAGCATACCATTGGTCTCTCTGGGTCTCTTTATCTCGAATCCTAGCGGCGACCGAGGCAACGCTGCTGCTCGGACCGTGCTAACCCAGCCGCTGCCTGGTAAGCCCAGGGCAGCGGGACCACGGCAAACCCCAGCCCCAGAGGGGACAGCTAGCCGGAGGGTCCCGGGGGGCCGGGGAGGGACAGGGGACAGCGGCGAGTGACCACCGAAAGCAACAAGTGGTGGTCCAAAGAGAAGCAACACACTACCTTCTGGCATCTTAAAAACACATGACCTATCAGCTCCTGTATCTACTAAAAATTCAAATTCTTCTCTCTGAGGACCAACCTCTAAATTTATCAAGGGCTCCCCTTTTAAATCCTTTACTGCCCTCAGAGAATAGAGCCCCTGACATCCCTAATCTTCTCCTTCTCCAACTCCTATCTCAATTTCTCTGTATAACTTCTGGTCTTTTATGAACTGCTTACAATTTTTCTTGACATGACCCCTGTTACCACAATAAAATCACTCTCGTTTTTCAAATTCTCCTCTTTGGTCTGGTTTTCTCTCCCTCTTATGCCATTCTATCTCCTTTTGGGTTTCTTCCGGCTTTCCCTGACTTTCCCTTGCTACTGCTACCATGATTTTTGCCTTCATTTTCGCCTTCTCCTCCTTCCTCCTTAGAAACACCTTTTGTGCTTCCTTTAATAGCTCATTTAAACTCCTTTCCTGCCATTCTTCAAGCTTTTCCAGTTTCTTTCTAATATCATCCCAAGGCCTCGCCACAAAGTGTACCCTAATGAGTACCTTTCCCTCCCGGCTTTCTGCATCCACACTGGAGTAAAGTTGAAAATTTCTTTTTAACCGGGCTAACCACGCACTTGGAGCCTGATCCTTTTCCTGATGGCTATCAAATGTTAGCTTTACATTGTTTGCTCTCGGAACTGCGTTCCTGATTCCTTTTATGATCAAAGATCTATACTCCCCCATACTCTTCTGCCCTGCTTCATTATTTGTGTCCCAATCCGGTGGTGTTAGGGGCATTTTAACCTCCCCAGGGGGAACATCTGCAGGGTGGCCCATTCTATTTTCTTTCTCCCACACTTTTATTCCTGCAATTTGTATTAGCTGCATCTCCTTGGGAGAAAATAAAATTCCTATTATTGAATTTAATTCTTCCCAGGTATAGATATTAGGACCTAGGAATTGATCTAGCTGGTGTGCAATTCTTCTACCAAGGTCTTTGTTTCTTTCTTAAAATTCCTCACCTCGGAAGCTGTCAATGGGGCATTCACAAATCCTATTCCATTGGCTCCTCCCATGGGAACTTCCCTTAGGGGAAATAGTCTTTCTGCCCTTTCTCCTCCTGAGCAACACTGGTTTTAAACCGAGTGTTACAATGGTGGGATATTGGACTAGCTGTTTCAGCTTTACCACAATTACAACCTTGAACTTTATTTCCTTGCACACTATTCTGCCAATCATTATTCGCTACTAATCCCCCTCTCCCTTCAATCTTTGTTTCATTTATGTGTCTTGGAGGTGTTAAGACAACACTCTGTGAAGGAGGTTGGTTAGCACTGGATATGAGGAGGTTTGGAGGATGTGACGAAACCTTAATCCTGGAGTCAGGGGTTATAACCACCTGACTTGGGGCTGTTAATGTACTTCCTGTTGATGGTGTGGAGAGAATATGGGGAGGAGTCGGAGAGGCTGAAGGGGTAGGTTGGACAGGTGCAGGTATTGAAGGAGCAGGTTGGACAAGAGGAGGTGCCGGAGGAACAGGAGGGGAAGAGGGTGGAAGATAAAGGGTCCCACCTTCTTGCGGGCTTTTCCCTTGAGTCTTTAACATTCTTAATGTCCTTTGACACTTTGTACCCTTTTGCTTTTTCCTCCAGGGTATCACTTTCTAACCAACAACTTGCATACTTAGTTTCTTCCTCACTCACACTCTCCCTCAAATTCACATATTTGTTTAAAGCTAAACACAACCACCTGTCCTTTGAACCATACCAAGGCCAGTAAACTGACCCTTCCTGGAGAGCTTCTTTTGGCCATATTTCCACACAATATTGTATCATCTTTATTTTAGATAATCCTTTAAACTTCTCATCACCTTCCCACTTTTCAATCATTTCTCCTAAAGGGCTACTGGGTGGAATTTCTTTCAGCTTACCCTTCTTAATCCCTCCCCTGCGGGAGTTCTTACTAGTACCCTGCCCCATTTTATAAATTAACTGGACAACGAACTAACCTAGCAAGCAGTAAGTCAAATGAGCTAATGAAAGGATCTACACTTATGTGAAACAGGACAATTGAAATTACTCTTGACTGAATAAACTGATATAGCAATGTGAACCTTGATTGGTCAAAAATAACTTTTATCCAAAATATTGAATTTAACAATCTAAAATAATGTAATTAATACCAGATGGAATGATCAAGTGATTGAAAACAAACAAAAATAAAACTGTTGACATTTAATTTAAAAAATTGAAATAAAAGAATTAAAATAAAATAATTGAATTTCAATAAAAACAATCAGAATGAAATTAATTAGAATTATGAAATTAAAATTGTGCAATTGCAATAAAGAAACAACTGGAATAAACTACTAAAATTCAATAAAATTATTAGAAATAAACTATCAGAACAAAATAGGATGATCTAATTTTGAATAATTATATAATTAATCTTAATAAAGATAATAAATGAATTAAAATAAAACAATTTAAACAAACAATTCTTCATAACAATTAAAATAAACATTTGGAATAAAACAATTGGAATCATTTTTTGTTTTGTTTTTGTTTTAATATCAAAAATTGAATTAATTCATGAATTGAAATAAAACAATTGAAATAAATTGAAATAAAACAATTGGAATAAAACAATTGAAATATATATTTGAAATAAAAAATAGAATATATATATTTATATAGAAACAATCAAATAATTAATCAATTAAAATAAAACAATTGAAATAAACAAATCAGAATAAAACAATTAAAATAAAACAAATGGAATTGAAATAGCAACTTTAACCTAGTTCAGATTTAAATGAGAATAATTCAGATAATTGAAATAGAATGAAATAATTAGTACAATTGAAAGAGAATAATTGAATTAGACTAATTGAAATCACAACTGTCAAATTTAAATAAAATAATTAAATGGAATTATTGGAATTAAATAATTAAATTGGGCAAATTTTTGTCTAGTAAAACAATTGAATAAAATAATTGATAAACTGAAATAAAACCATTAAAATGCAAAATCAAAATAAAACTATACTATTAAAGTACCAAATAAATCTAACAGAAACAACTAAATCAAACAATCTGAATAGATTACAATAAAAAGATCAAACTAAATATAACTAGTAATGATCCAAAATACCAAATTGGCATTCTCGTAATTGAAATTAATACAACAAACAAAAGTAATGAAATGATCCAATAAAACAAACAATCTATAGAAACAAAAAGAATAAAATAACTCGCTATAACTGACCACAAGATTCCGATCGCAATCAAGTCACACATATAAATAAATAGGTTACATTCCTTATAACTTGATGATTAGGGTCACAAGCTGGAGCACTGCTAGCAAGCAGCCCCAGGGCCCTCTGCCAGGCTCAGCCCCCTTGGCCGCCCCCTTCTCGTCAGGCAATGCCCGCCCGTCACCGCGGCCCCTCCCAGGGAGGCCCGGCCGCAAAGTGGCTCCTCTGAGCCGCCGCTGCCTCGCACTCCAACGGCGCCTCGCGGCTGCCAGCACCACTCGCTGCAAAATGAAGACTTAAACTTTCTACATATTCCAAAAGCCAACTTGTACCAACTAAATGCGTTCAAGTAGTCTTGAACTCAAACATAAAATTTAGCAACTTATAATTTTTAATACCTCTACCTTCAAACTAACAGTACGCTAAACAGATATACTCTCTCTCTAACAAAATGCTTTTTAAGTTCATTCTCCCTGTCCGGTAAGTGGTCTGGGGACTCTTGGCTACCACCTCACCCCAGAACCTCACTTACACTGTGCTCTGACCTTCGACACACACACAATTAACTCAGCTTGAAACAGTTAAACAATAACCATTTCTATCCCCAAATAATCAGCACCTAGAAAAGCAATGATACCAATAAATTACATCCAGGTAGTCCTGGACTCAAAAGTAAAAACTATGTAACTGAAGTACCAAATAAAAGGAAACAATAAATTCCCTGAGGCAGGCAGGTTCTCCTCTCCCTGACCCGAGCTCGCCAGGGTAGGAGGAGATCCCAGCTCCAAGTCACCAGGCCAGGAGGATCCCCCTAACTTGCCTGGCGTGGCCGAAACCAGGTGCATCCACCTGCCCAGCCCACCCCGTGCAGGACCAGGTGCGTGCCCGCCCCGCGTGCCCGGCCGTGCGGAGAATTGGGGTCCTACCCCCCTCGGCCGGGACTCCGATCCCCCCCTACCAAAAAGGAGGACACTCCCCTAACCGGTGGCTCCCTATCGTCGGTCTCCGGTTAGGAGTATTTTCTACCACCGACGCTGAGGTCCTGCTTCCAAAGGACCTTTCCAGGCACTGGGTTTCTGGGAACCCACGGGAGTCACCTTTAATGGCTTTGGACGGTCTTCCCAGACCCACCCCTGGGAAGCTCTGGGCACTCAGCCCTCCGTGGCCCTCTTAGGGGTATCCCCTCACTCCGAGGTGTTCCCTGGGTGCTCTTGGGACCGAATCCCTCAATCCAGCCCACCCCAGGGGTCTTGGGGATGGCTGAGCCCCAAGGGTACCACACTCAGTCCTCTGCCCTCTCGCTTCCTTCCACTATCGCTCCGGGAGTCTGGCCTGCCGGCCCCGTCTCACTCACACACACTCTCTCACCATTCGGGGTGTACCCTTCCATACCCTCAATCCCCCTCGCACACTCACCCAGGTGCCGCTCACCCAAGTGCTGCGAGGACCTCTCCCGCTGCCTGGAAGGCTACTCTAAGTTGTTGAGGCTTCCAGGAGTTCCTGAGGATCAAGCCAGCAGCCCCTCTGTGGATCCAATGTACTCCTCAGGAATCCAGTCAGCTGGAATCGTCCGGGTGCACCTCCCAAATCCAAGTCCTACACCAGACCCGCCTCTGGGTGTGGCTCTCCAGGGCGAGGCCCCAGTTGTTATGGACAGGCTTACAACAAAAACTTTAAAGTAAGAAATAAAAAGCAGGCCAGTTAATTAAAAACAAGCAAGCCTGTTTATTACTGAAAGAACAACTGGAAGCCAAAGCCTCTGGCCAGTCTGGAGACTGTTTCAACAACTTAGTAACTGTATACCTAGGGGCATTTCCAAGGATACCAGCTCCAAGGAAAGACCCGGGTGTCACACACGCCAGGCCTTTTAAAGTCTCCCTCTTCTTCCCTTATTGGGGCGCTCAGGATCCGTGCTGTAATAGGTTTCTTTTTCTGTTGCTGACTGGCCCCATAAGTTGGCGCCGTCTTGGCCAATCATTTTGAGATTCTTGCTTCTTAGTGGTTGGTCTCTCCTCCAGTCTTAATCCAAGCTGTGGCTGTGTTCTACGATGTTATACTTCTAGAAGCTTCTCTGCCCCCCTTACACAAAGATTAGCATTTCCTGCCTGGTTCCAGTCCCCTTTTAAGTATACACAACACTATTGAGTTTTAATAAAACCTTACTTTGTACCCACAACATCCAACCCTGAACCACACCCTGTTAACTACATATCCAATTATAACTTGTTACTTGTATCAACAACATCCCTTTTCATACATACATTGCTAACAACATTCCCCAAAAGTTTAAATTTTATTTTTTTTGTTCATTACACCTTCCTCCTGAAGCCCTGCTCCACTACGGAAGGTGACAGAGCAGAAGAAGCAGAATTAGTATTCACTTTTCCTTCTAGCCACTCTGCCTCGGGACCTGTGTTCAGAAGGAAGGGCTGTGGCTCCTGAGAGCAGCAGGGAACCCATCTCAGCCCTGCCAGGTTCAGGGCTGCTCCTCCGCCCCTGGTCCTGTTGGGTGCTCTGGGGTGTGGGGAGAATGGTGGAAATTGATCCGGGGCTCTGGAGAGCACAAGGATATGTTCAGCTCCGGCTCTACATGAGGAGGCTCATTTCTTACAAAAGTTTCTCTGTTCTTGCAATTCATCCTTTTGGGTATTTGACAACATGCTGGGTGTTGAAGAATGGGTAGGGACTTTTCCATTTTTTGAAGAATCCCAAAGTAGATTTAATACTTTATATAAAATGCAAAGACACTAAAGCAATTCCAAATATACATTTAATAGATGAATATTTAAGCACCTCGTATGAATCCGAAAGCATCGATTATGAGAAATGAACAATTCAAATATGCTGTCTTTCTGGTCTGGCCTTCAAAGCTCAAAATACCCCATTTCTTCTATGCCTACAGATCAATGATGAAATGAGCTGAAAATGTGCTTTTCCTTCTGCTGACAACTATGCACCACAACTGAAACCAATGCTTTAACTATTCAGTTTCTTTTTGGTAATCAGTGCATTTCTAGATCAATACCTTCTAAAAATTATATATATATATATATATATATATATATATATACACACACACGGAATGCTTTAATTCCTAACCCTATACCAAAATTTTAAAAGAAAATTGCCTCAGCTGATAGTGTTGAGCCATACTAACATCTCTTTAAACCTATTATAAAATCAGCTGAGTGCCATTTCATTACTTAAATTTACTTGACCATAAATCGTTTCCTTAAATGCTCCTTTTAATGAGAATACGTGGCATTGCATGTCACCTAGGAGTATAGCTTTTAGAAAGACATATAGATCATTTAACAAGACATTTCTGCTTACTGTCATTGCATCCACCAAGTAGCTAAAAGTCTAGCAAAAATGAGAACCAAAAAACATCAGTCTAAAATTTATGGCCGTCTTGTAATTAAATAATTTTATTTGTGTCTGTTGAAGAATTATCTTTGAGTTTAATTTTGACAACTCAAGTAGGTTTCATTAAAAACAAAAATCAAAAAATCACTTTATCAGGCTAATACTAATGTTTTCGTTTTTTTATTAAGACCAAGCCACATAAAAATTAGGGGCTACATTGAACCTTGTTTATTACTACCTCTACCTAAATATGGCAATATTAGGACATCTTGAAATATGACTGAGGAAGCAGATAAATAATACAATAAAGACAAAGATGAAAAACCAAAATTAAGGATTCATGTCCACACAGATGACCAACTTTTAACACACAGAGGACCTCAGTTCAGTTTGGTCATCTGAGTTTTCTCTTTCGTGGCACAATGAATTTACTCTCCCATTGTTTACCTGAGATCTGCCTGTGCCTCTTTATTACTTTTGTATAACATAAGTCATTTCTTTCCTCTCTTATGTCCAATTTCTAAATCTTTGGACAGTTGCATTCCTCTTCAGTGTAACATAGGATTATACTGCTGTGATTGAAGGAAGCTACAACATAGTTGTACTGCCAACAGCTCAAAGATGGTAACCAACTTCAGACATTCAAAAACACCTTCCTTTGAAAGCCTCCAGATTCTAATTCTAATGAAACCTTACAGCACTAAATGCAGCAGTTTGTTAATGTAGCAGTTATTGTCAAAGAACATTGCTTTCTTTGGATGTGTGCACAACCTGCTACTCTTTCCATCTTCTGAGGAATAAAGTCATGACATTTTCCCCAAAGCGTCCACCAGAGTCTGGCCTGAGAAATTGAATCCCTCTCACCCCAAGCAGGCTGTGTTTCTTTTTCCCTGTACAACACACACTGGCCACAAGAACTACAATCAGCACAGTCCAGCACAGAAGAGCAGACAGACTATATTTAAATCAATCAAAACTTTATTTAAATTGAATTCAGCAAAAATGAAACTATATAGAGGAAGAACTATATATATAAAGAAACAAGCCTCTACACTGCCTATTGTCCAAGATCCATCTCAGTCTTTCCTGAGAAGCACTCATAAATAAATGGGAAAATATACTGCTGCATTCAGTTCCACCCAGCAGGTTGGGCACATGTGAGCGGCCTCAAGGGCAATAGGGAGGCATCTACTGCAGAAGACATGGCCACACAGGGTTGCCACAAGCTGTTGTCCACGTTGAATAAACTGGAAGAAAGAAAATCACAACATTTATTGCGAGGAAAGAATTTGATTTGGCTGCTCAACTAGCATCAGGCTCTATTTTGAGCATCTAAAATTAGAATTACGAGGGACCCACAGATCTGCCAGTGCCATCTTGGCAAGGGCTTCTGCCTCTACATTCACCAAGAAGTGACTTGTGGAGCTTCACAGCAAGGGCTGTGCTTCCAGCCAGCTGCCCACAGCATCCCACATCATCCAACTGACTTGTGCAGCTCCCCACTTCTGGCTTTCTCCTCCCACAAAGCAGAAAGGACAACAACGGGTGGATCCTTACCTCCGAGTAAAATTCCCTGCAAATCGGACACCTAATAACAACTCCTTGCTGTGCACTAGAAGAAACAAAACTAGAAAGAGCATGCAGCTGTTAATATAACCACACTTCAGTGGTTATTGATATGTAAAAGCTCACATATTCATACAACTGCACTGACTAGACATGACACATTTCCTTTGAAGATCCCTGCTGTCTTTAAGGCTCTGTTTGCTGCATTTAATGAGGATTTTGGGTCTCCCATCTCCCCTGCCCTGAGGGAAAGGATGTCCTGGTTTTCACTGGGAGAATGGTGCAGTCAGTCACCCTGCTCTGGGCTTTGAAGTAGCAGCAGTCTCTAGCACGGGCCAGTTTGTGTATGGCAACCTTGACTTCCAGCAGGTCATCAGTGACAGCTTTGTAACTACAGCATCAGCTGTCCTCTGGGAATTATTCACCCCAGAATATTCATTCCAGGTACCAGTTTTAAACTACAGAGTAATACAGCTCTGGCAAGATCCAGCCCTGGGAAGGAGCCTTTGGTCAATTTTAAATGCTGCAGCACTGAGCTATTTCGGCCTTAACTAAACAGAACAGTTACATTCAGTAACTGAGAAGCTTGAGACTGGAGGGACAAAGTATTCCTGTTTTATATTAACCAGGGGTTGGGATTTGTTCACCTACAGACTTAACAATCAAAACTTAAGCATCTACAAATTCATTGGCAAAATGCCAAATTAAGGTTTAGAATCGTAGAAGCCCTTTAGGTGGCATGTTTAAGACCTGACACCTAAAAGTTCCATACTCAAGTTATCTCCTACATTGCCTTTCCTAAAGCCTCAAAGCTGTGTCTTTCCCCCACCCCAAAAAAAACACTTTGAAAACCTTATACCATAATTATAATATTCTTTGTCCTCCCTAGTGACACAGACACTTGGTTAAAATTAATCAGTGTAATGAACTGTATCTTTCTTATCCTGATGGAGTGCTCCTACAGCAGGACTTTCCTGTTCCTCTGCAGAATGGGAATTTTACTGTGCAGGCACCCAACTTGAACTGCAAGATTTCCATCACAGAAGCAAGTAAATCAGGGCCTGTGACATCCAGCATTGGCCATAAAAGCACGACCTCCACAACTGCCTGTGTGCAAGTCTACCTTGGGAAGAAGGGCTCCAGCTCCAGGAGAAAGGCAACCAGCTGGCACCGTTCCAGCAGGGAATTTTTGTTGGAATTTGCCCAGCTGCTGCCTGCTGGCCCCCTGATGCCAAGCCCCAGTGATTACAATGGAAGCATTTCCATATCTAACATCACTACTACAGCTTGTCAGAAAAAGCAAATGCAATACTGAGCTTTGGCCTGTGACCAATCCCCATTCCTTGCCATACCCCCAACACTCATCTCTAAGGCTCTATGCAAAGATGCACATCTGTTTTGGGCTGCTTTTTTCTCCCAAAATTCAAATAGTATCATGTGATCATCCTGCAACATGGCAGAAGGAGGGAAATAAGTAGAGTAGGGAAGGCGTCAAAGATAAATCAGGCATAGCAGTATTACTAAGTCCTACACAGAAAAGAAATGAAGGCACAGAATTCTGTGTGTGGTGGGGCATGAGGCATACATACTCTGAACTCTGAGTGTCCTCCTCCTCTGCTCCCTGTTCTGCAGGGGCTGAGTCAGCCACAGGTGCATCATTAGCTCCTGTTCCATTACCAGAGCCATCCACCTGTTCCTGGCTGTTCAGCGTAACATTTCTCCTTTCCTGTCCATACACTGTAATTTAATTTTCAGAAGTTAGATCTATTATTCTCTCTCTCCCTGGAGCTACCTTTGAAACAAGTTATATAAATAGTCAGCAATGGTTCCTATTTTAAATGGACAATATTCAGCTGGGTTAAAAACAATCTCAAACAAACTACTTTCCCAAATACTGACTGGACTCTTCCAGACATTGTGACTACTCTGCTACAAAGCAACATAAAATATTTGCTTTGTTCAGCCTACACACAGCTAAAAAAGATGACCCAAGAGATTCTCAAGGAAAGTCCCTGGAATCAATAAAATTACTCGGAGCAGTATCCCCTTAGAAATTGCCATTAGCATCCTCCTGAATTAAGATAATTTGAAAATGAAGTTATATGTTATGCAAAATGTAGAATATGTGAAAGATTTCTTAAGGAAGGATGCTCTTTGTATTGCTATATTTGATCATTCTATACTTTCAAACCAAATCACCTGCAAGGGAGATTTATTCCATTAAATAGACAGCAACTAACAAACAAGCTCTAAGTGGTCAAGAAAAACAAATCCCTTGTAGGTAGAATTGCCTTGTAAAGGTTCAGGGCTTGACATGCTTGAAGGAGCTCAGATTTGGGGAAGGGTTAACAAAGCTTGGGGAGAAGGACGCCCACTGAGAGTGGACGCAAAAAATGCAGAATTGAGGGGCCAAAAGGACATCTGGCACAACTCCCAAGATAAGGAAGAAACTAAGAAACCCAACTCTCCTGAAAGCAGCTCTGACTGGTAGAAAATAATTCCTGCCAGGGGGAGATTGCAGCCCCCAACTCATGGAGCAGCAACTCAAGAATCTCCCAGCCCAAAAGAAGAGGGAGACTGAGCAATGGACTGAGTAGACTAATTAAAGTGAGAAGTAAGAAAATCATTAACCAAAAGAAGACAGAATACGAGCTAAGGAGATAACCATGTCACTTGTAATGCTAATTTCTTTGTTTGATAACATCTATAAATAATAGAAGTTATTTTGATAGTGGCTGTGTCTGATTTGTGAAATACCACTGAGCACCCAGACTGGTGAAACACTGAAATAAACAACCAATGTCTCTCTCAAGTGTATGATTATTTACCTGTCACACCCCAGTAACCAATCCTATTTTTGTGGGCAACATATTGATCAAGTCACAGGGAGAACCATTCTTAATGGCCTGCTCTGTAACAGCAAAAGGGTCAAGAAATGCTTTTTAACTCTCAGAAACCGCAGGCAGCAATGACTTCTGCAACTCCAGTGTCCATGTAACACTAATTATCACTAATCAATCAAAACTGCAGAAAGTGTTACCAAATTAAAGTTCCTTCTGCATAAGTATTCAGCTACAACTTTTATTGCAGGGATTTCCCACTGTGACTGACAGAGGCCACCGCACACACATTGCATCCGTTCTCTAAGACACAGGCCAGGGGCTTTAGCCCTGTCCCTTGCCTTTTGCTAAGAGCAGTTTCAATCCCTGCTGCTCAACTTTCTTGGGAAAGTACAACAAAACTAGCTATCACATTTTAGATAAAAGTCCATTACCTACTGTGAAACATCAACTCACCTTCAAGAAGCTTCCATCGATGCACATGGGAAGGGAGAGAAAAGAAGATACAATTAGATTTGGTGAGCCCCCCTGGTGCTGCACACAAACCCCAGCTCAGAAAGCAGTTACAGCAGAGGAGGGGAGCAAGGGTAGGGCATCACCCTCTAACTTTGCCTAAGAGCATTCAAAGCAGTAGCACAAAGAGCTGCTGCCCTGAAAAGCAAAGAAGTGGGTGCTGCTGATTCTGCTCTCATTGCTGCAACAGGGTACAAACAGGGGCAGCTTAGGAGCCCCTGAACACCCTCCTCCCCTGTTCCTGTTCCCTAGTTGGATTTGACCTGGCGCTCTTTATTTCCCTCTTTCTCCCAAAACTGGCAAATTCTGCTATGATAACCTTAACACTTCCTGTTAGATGAACAGCTACTGAAGAAAGGAAGCCACAACAGAAATCTGGGAGTAAAAAATTCCCGTTTGCTGCTCTACTGGCGCCAGGCAAACTGGACTTGGACTATGTGCAGTCTGTCACTCAATGCTATAAAACGATAAGGAACACACAGAGCTGCCAGTGCCATTCTGGCAAGGGCTTCTCCCTCTGTGGACACCACCAAGGAGGGACTTGGAGGGATGGGCAAGTTGGAGCTTCCCAACAAGGGCTGTGCTTCCAGCCAGCTGCATGTGGCATCCCACCTAGGACATCTGAGGAGACAGAGTGGCAGCTGAGACAGAGACAGAGCTCCCACTCCTCCCCTCCCACAAAGCAGAAAGGACAAGAGGATGTGATAAGAACATTATGCTTACATCTGTAATGTCATCCTGCCATGTCGGAGGACTCTCAAAACTATCTGGCCATTCATCAGAGTTAAGAGAACTAGAAGAATATGCAGCTGTCAATTTCACAGTGCAAAGAGAGCTACCAAGACATAAAATTGCAAAAATAGAAATAAACCCCTCATTCTGATTTAGCAACATCCCAGCCCAGAAACACACCAGTGCAAGAACTTTTATGTACTGCAAGCATTACAGTGTATTGCAATCCATCATTTAAGAAACACTCAATAATGACTTCCTAAATGGAGAAGAAAGGTTTCTCTGGGATTTTGCTTTGTTGTTGGGTTTTTTTTTCCATTAGTTCCCTTCTAGACAGGCCACTATGGTTCAAATCAGATTTCATCACACAGAATCAAGCAATTTGGCAAAAAAAACCTGTGTCTACTGCATATCAGGAATTACACTTTGCAGAGACACTTCATCAGTCACATACTCATCATTATCTCTTGGCCTGAAGATTCTGCACAGATTTCAGAAGAACCCAGAAGCTTGGAAAAACCTGATCCTACTATATATCAGGAATCAGAATTTAGAGAGGTATTTTACTCTCACATACCCGCTATCTCCTGGTGCCTCTTCATCATGGGTTGTCAGTGAACCAGCTGAATTCTCTGGTGATCTGGAAAGATGTGAGTCCTGCTGGTTCTGCTCCCTGGACTGCAGTGGATTAAAAATGAAAACAGAGTAGGAACCACTCAAAACAACTCTATCCTACTTCCCTCTACCAGTTCCCTGATTGGATTTGGGCTAGAAGCTTTTCTTTTGCTTGTTAGCCCCAAAAAGGGCAACTTCTGCAGTCCCAGCCCTAAACACTTCATGTTGGATGAACAGCTGCTGAAGAATTGAAACCAAACCAGAAATTTGTGTGCAAAGAATTCCAGTTTGCTACTCTATTTCTCTATCCAGGCAAACTGGACTTGGACTATGTGAAATCTGCTACTTCCTGCTAGAAATACAAAGAACACAGAGATCTGACAGTGTCATCCTGGCAGGGATTTCTCCCTCTATAGACATCACCAAGAAGGGACTTGGAGGGATGGGCAAGTTGGAGCTTCCCAGCAAGGGCTGTGCTTCCAGCCAGCTGCCCATAGCACCCATCTAAAACAACTGAGTTGTACAGCTCCCCTTTTGTCCCTTTTCCTCCCACAAACCACAAAGGACAAGAACATGTGGATCCTCACCTCTGAGTCCTCATCTGACCAATATGGAGGATCAAAATCAAATAGATAGTAACTAGAGAGAGGAGAACCACAAGAAAAAACAGCCATTAATTTCACTGGACATCAAGGGTTACTAACAGAGAAAACACTGGTACTTAAAACATCCCCTCTTCTGATTAAGCAACATCCCAGCCCAGAAACACAATCATTCCAAGATTTTTTTGTGGACGGTGTGTCCAGCCATCCTCTTCCATTGGATGTTAGATGGACAGCTCCTAAGAAGCTAAGGCTTCACAAACAGACAATAAAGGTTTCTGCTGGATTTTGCTGGGCTTATTTTAATTCTCTTCCAGGCAGGCCACTAGATGCCAGGTCTGAAGTATTTGCACAGAGTTAGGCGGAACCCAAAAGCTTGGCTAAAACCTCTTTTGACCACTTCTCTGAAATTAGAGTTTTGATAGACACTTTCACTCTCACATACCCATCATATGCTCTAGGTTCCTCTTCATCATTCCTTGCCAGTGGCTCGGCTGGATTCTCTGATGCTCTGGGAAGATGTGGCTGCTGCTGGCTCTGCTGCTTGTCCTGAAATGGGGTAGAAATGGAACCACCACTTAGGAACCACCTGAACGCTGTACTTCCTGCGTCCCTATTTCCGTTCCCTAATTGGATTTGGGATGGAGCCATTTCTTTCTCTCTTTCTCCCCCAAACTGGCAATTTCGCCTGTGATAGCCTGAACACTACTTATTATGTATATGAACAGCTGCTGAAGAGGGAAATACCCTGTACCCAGCCCTGCCCTTGCATTTGGTACATGTGGAGCTGGGTCGTGCAAATTCTGCTGTAAAATTTGAGGCCTTTTGTTTGCAAAGGTTCAGGAACAACCCTGTCAGGATATAACTCCCGTGCTATGTTTGCTGCATGTTTCTGTTTTGCACAGCAGCAGTGGCAACCCAAATTTGAGCAGATACACTGCACTGTGGGCTGGATCCAAGCATATTCTTACCAAATAGTAGGGGAAAATGAAAAAATACCAAATGTGACCCTTTTAAAGACTTATTGGAATAAGAAACCAAATTATTGTGTACCCCAGTCAGCCACATTTGCATTTACACCTCAGTGACAGAGGTACCTTAAACTGAGGTTGCAGCTAAAACACTTCTTCCTTGGGAAGTCAAAGACTTCCTGTGCTCTCCTTTAAACCACAGAAGGAACAACCCTTAGGCTGCTCACCCACTCTCTTCAAGCAGTTCTCAGCCATGCTGATGTGTTTATGAGTGTGTTTGTGGCTGGCTGGGAACTGCTGACTAAACTGTGGCCAATCAGAGCCATCATTCAACCTTTGAGGCCAGGGTACTCAGTAAGATTTCAGAAGACAAGCAAGAAAATTAATTTGAATGCAAGATGGAGAGGAGTGTGCCAGGCATTACTTACCATAAAAGACTCATCATCACTGATAGTGATGACTTCAGGCTCAGAAGATTCACCTGTGAGATCTATGACTTCAGGCTCAGAAGAGTCACCTGTGAGATCTATGACTTCAGGCTCAGAAGATTCACCTGTGAGATCTATGACTTCAGGCTCAGAAGAGTCACCTGTGAGATCTATGACTTCAGGCTCAGAAGATTCACCTGTGAGATCTATGACTTCAGGCTCAGAAGAGTCACCTGTGAGATCTATGACTTCAGGCTCAAAAGATTCACCTGTGAGATCTATGACTTCAGGCTCAGAAGAGTTACCTGTGAGATCTATGACTTCAGGCTCAGAAGATTCACCAGTGAGATCTATGACTTCAGGCTCAGAAGAGTCACCTGTGAGATCTATGACTTCAGGCTCAGAAGAGTCACCTGTGAGATCTATGACTTCAGGCTCAGAAAATTCACCTGTGAGATCTATGACTTCAGGCTCAGAAGATTCACCTGTGAGGTCTATGACTTCTACAACAGCTGAAAAGAGAGAACATGAGAACCATGGTCAGAGCTTGCAGAGCAATGCAATGGGCTGCCACTGTAGAACAGCTGTGGCTGGATTCTCCATGCCCTCAGGTGTCCGACATTTCACTCAAGCTTTGCCCTCAACAGTGCACAGGGAGCAGGGCAGACTCTGTGCAAAACAAGCTGAAGGGCAGCTGAGCTCCTCACAGGTTCTATTGGATGACTACAGATTACAGGAGGTTCACATCAACAGATGATTCATTTCATATAGGGGAATGTTTAGCACACAGTGGAAAAAACCAAACAAACAAACCACAGCAATTACTAATTTTCTGGCACCATGCTGTAGATTGGTTCCTTGAAGGATGGGGCAGAGCTAATGACAGGTTTTCCTCATCTCCATCCAGCCTGGGAGATCTCAAACTCAGCTTGCCACCCTCCACTGTGGCAGCTGCAGTGACTGCCAGCTCATCAGGACACACGTTCAGGTGTTTGAGCAGCACTGGAGGACCTTTCCTACACAGCTCATCTCCCACTTGCAGCCACTAAGAGCAGCAATAACAAGCAGCAGCAATAATGATCTCAGTAACAAACCAAAACAGTGTTCAGAAGGCTTGCTGTTTAGGGATGCCATACCAGGAGCTTCCCCAATCCCAAGGTTTCCCTTCCTCCCTAGTAAAGGGCCTAGAAACTGGCAAAAGCACATGGCCAGATGGTCTTCCACCCTCCAGAAGCCGCTTCTGTTCTTACCAGGCTCAGAAGCAGGTGTGCCACTTTCCTCAAGGTCTGTTGGCTCCGTCTGTGAAGTTCCACCTGCGCTGGAGGGCAGCAGCCGGCTCCGTTTCCGAGCTGGTCTGGAATCAACTGCTCCTCCACGGCGCTTTCGCTGACGCTGACAGGGAACAAAGCCTTAGCATTTTCTCTGCCACTAATATTAACATGGCCCTTGGGCTTTGCAACACTAATGACAGCACACAAGGACACAGAAAACACTCCTGCAAAGGCTGGAATACACACCAAATGCTGCTATGGGCCATTCCCACCCGAGCACATCACATCAGGGAAAAGACAGCACCCCTGATCTCTGACAAGCCGCCTCCCCGAGAAAGAGCCTGTCCCAATGGCTTGAAAATGAGGTCACCAGTTCCCAATTCCAGCAGGTTGCTGCTCACACCGTAAGCATTTCTGCACTACTGCTAACACCCACAGAGATCCAAAACCTTCCCAATTCCCGAACATCAAGTTACATGAAGATTTCAAAGGTTTCTGTTCCTCTGCATTTGCTACAAACTCTTGAAATGCTTTCTAGACCTACCCTGGAAAACGTTTCAAGAATCAGATTTGCATTGAGTTGCAAAGTACTTACTGAGCTCATGGTGTTTTGTGATCAAAAACAACCACCAAAATAAGCGGGACAAACTCCAAAAAAGGAATGCCAGGGATGTGATCAATCCCTTCGGTTCCTTTCGGCAGCCCACTGCAGATTTTTTGGCGTGACAGAAAACTGCTCTTCCAAACCTATCAGAAAAGTAGAGGCGAGATTATCCATTTGGATTGCCAGTTTTCTTGAACACTCCCATGCCCTAGGATTCCCATTCCCAAGTCTCCAGTTCCTGTCCAAAGCTAGATGCGAAGTCCATGACTCTGGTACTTGAGCCCACCTGCAGCCCATCCTGCAGCCCAGCCCAGCCCCTCAGCATCAGAAGCCTTTCCAAGAATTGTCTGCACTCACCTGTACGGTCAGTCCAGAGTTTGGCTCGCAAAAGTCAGCAAATCGCTCTCTAATCCCTTGTGGGATGGAGAAGAGGGATGCTCTGCGTCTGCTGCGCAGCAGAGAATCCCTCAACTGGCTCAACAGACTCCGTGCCAACAGAACATGGAACCAGGAGTGCCCCTGGCAACCGGTGGCAACGTTCCATGCCCAGGGAGCTGATGGCCGCAGTGCTCACCCACGGAGTTCCAGAAGGCCATGGAGGCAGCTCAGCCATCGCCTGCTGCTGCTGCCGCCCCCCAGGTCAGGGCGCTCAGGGCCCTGCCCAGCCCGGCCTGGAGCGGCCCATGGACAGGGCAGCCACAGCTTCTCTGGGCAGCCCGTTCCAATGTCTCACCGCCCCCTCAGCTCTGCCAAACACCCGATCCCAATCTCCCCTTCTCGTCTGAAGCCCTTCCCCTTCCCCATGGCTCTCTGCCCCCTTTGGGCACCGCAAGGCCGCAGTGAGGCCTCCCCGCTCCCGGCTGCTCCCCAGGCTGGACAGCCCCGGCTCTCCCAGCCTGGCCAGGGGACAGGTGCTCCAGGCCCCCACACCTCCCTACGGCTCCTCCGGCCCTGCTCCACAGGCACATCCTGCTGGGCTGGGCACAGCTGGGCACAGCTGGGCACAGCTCCGCACGTGGGGCAGGGCAGGGGCAGAGCAGGGGCAGAGCTGCACCTCCCGCGCCCTCAGCCTGAGCAAGCCGAGCATCACTGGAGCCTTTCTGCGGCTAAAGAAACCCCATCACACCACACCTCCCCAAGTCAGAAAGAAATTTAAACCCTTCCTTAACCCTCCTCCTTCTGGTCTATGAGTCTGTTGCTCTTTTAACTCTTATCCGAGTGTTTGAACTTTAACCCTAATAAACAGCCATTAAAAAAGAATCAAAATTTGTTGGGTTTTTTTCCAGACTATGGAAAGTCTAACAATTCAGCTCATTATTTCAAGTCTCTGAAGTCTTGACATTTTCAGGGTTCCAATGCTCCTCTACCAGAGTTTCCCAACAGGGCTGAGGAGTTTTGCTTTGCTCCTGGTGTTATGGAGAGGCTTACAATGAAAACTTTAAAGTAAGAAATAAAAAGCAGGCCAGTTAATTAAAAACAAGCAAGCCTGTTTATTACTGAAAGAACAACTGGAAGCCAAAGCCTCCGGCCAGTCCGTAGACTGTTTCAATAACTTAGTAACTGTATACCTAGGGGCATTTCCAAGGATACCAGCTCCAAGGAAAGACCTGGGTGTCACACACCCCAGGCCTTTTAAAGTCTCCCTCTTCTTCCCTTATTGGGGCGCTCAGGATCCGTGCTGTGATAAATTTCTTTTTCTGTTGCTGACTGGCCCCATAAGTTGGCGCCGTCTTGGCCAATCATTTTGAGATTCTTGCTTCTTAGTGGTTGGTCTCTCCTCCAGTCTTAATCCAAGCTGCGGCTGTGTTCTACGATGTTATACTTCTAGAAGCTTCTCTGCCCCCCCTCCACAAAGATTGGCATTTCCTGCCTGGTTCCAGTCCCCTTTTAAGTATACACAACAGTATTGAGTTTTAATAAAACCTTACTTTGTACCCACAACATCCAATCCTGCACCACACCCTGTTAACTACATATCCAATTATAACTTGTTACTTGTATCAACAACATCCCTTTTCATACATACATTGTTAACAACATTCCCCAAAAGTTTAAATTTTTTTTTTTTGTTGTTCATAGCAATCCCCCCTCTAATTCTTTGATCAAGCTTTAGCCTGCATCAACCTTAACTCATCAAACTGGACTTTCATAGTTTCTGTAAAACTCTTTTAACTTCTGGTATTTCTCATACATCTCTTTTGCACTTTCTATTCCTTTTCTTCTTGGTTTTCTTTCATCACCATAATTTTTTCATCTGTTAACCTTTCAAGAGAAGTCTGGACAATATTGTTAATCATTCTGATAAGACAAGGTACTAAACAAGGAAGGAAAATTAAACTTATGAGTGCCCCTCCCTCTATAAGTAGCATCTTTTTCTACCATTCTCTATTCCAGATGTTATCCCACCAATTAGCTTTTATTAATGGGGTCCATCGTTGCACAGGTACATGTGCATATTTTCTGATCCTGGTGGTTATATTTTTAATTAGGTCCCCATGATCATCAGTTTTTCTACAGCATTCAGATGAATTAAACTTTCCACATACCACTCCTTCTTCAGCCAGCAGGTAGTCCAAGGCTAGCCCGTTCTGATATATGGCAGTCCTCATCTGGCGGCTCTGCACTGATTACAAGTCTAGAACTAAAGTTGTCTCATTAGAAATTATCTCTAGAAGTGCTTGTAACCTTATAATTCTGTTTAACATATGAATGGGGGTTCTATACCCCCGTGAACCGTCCTGTGCCCAGGTGGCAGGGCCATAGGTTTCAATAATTCTCTCTGGGGGCCATCTTCCTCCCCCCAACTCTGTGTTCCTCCACTTAGATCTCTCTTTTTACGTTTTAACTCATCATAGAGGGGTAACCCTAAACCTTGATGGTCCTCTTTTGGGAGTAGAAAGAATGACGGTCTTATTACACCTAATGTACAACTCCCTTTCTAGTCTTTTGATAGCATCACATATGCCATCTTTCCAGAGCAATCCAGAACAATCCTTTTGGGGCTTTCCAGAATTTTAGTGATCTGGTGTTTTTAACTTCAGTCTTATTCCAAAATTTAGATGACTTAGGTTCATCTTGATATGGATTTGGTTTTTTAGCTAGACACTTACACAGTTATTCTCTTTGTATATAAGATTTTTGTTTTCGCGCCCAATACAGATGTTTACTCTGGGGAATCCACCACTCATGGGTATCATTAGCAGTTAGATACTTTTTACAAGACAGTTCACCTGCATAGGAAAGAAATTTCAGTTCCCTTCTCCATATACATTCTTCCCCGATTACCTCGGACTTTAAGTTCCAAACTTCTTCCTCGTTTCGGATGTCTGGTTGTCAGTGTCTATTTAGATTCTTCATCAGTTTTAGAGTTTCTTGAGGGCTGAGCGCGATTCCTTCCCAGGGCCATATTTCTGATGTCCTGGTATCCCCACATATCCAGCAATTCGACACATTGAACCCATGGCTAATTCTTTCTACCAGATCTAAAATCAAATTCTTTCAATTCCTTAATTTTGTTTCTACTCCTGGTTTAATCACCCCTCTTATCTCTTTCTCTTGTATTAAGTCCAATCCTTTAACGACCCTATTCCCTATTTTCTTATCAGTGCATAACCATTTCTCCCTTGTAGGGGATTCCCCCATTAGTTTCTGTTTATGGGTCCCTTCATTTTCAAATAGCCAGTAGGTTTTTCCATCTTTTACACGGGTTTGTAATTGTGACAAGTCAACACACTCAGGGTTAAGATTAGTGTGGAATGTGAGAACTGCGCTCTGCGCATTCCCGGTATAGATAGCATGATAGCAGTTATCACAGGAGTTCGGTGAGCTCTCCTGGAGACTCGCAGTCACTATTGCTATCAGCACCCATGGGGGTGCAGTACAGGTTACTCTCTTGACTCTCGTGGTCCTTGGTCAGCCTCAGATGGTAAGAGTACTGTCACCTGATCTGGGCTTGCCCCCTGTGCTGACATTCTTACCGGTATCCTCATCTTACTCCACTCTTTTGTGTGTTGACTTGTTATTTTTTTCCCGTTTTAGGGTCAGATCGCTACTATGGTGGGAGAATGCTCTATCTTATGGAGACTCCTTGTCACAGATTCTGTAATGAGAAATACCAGAAAGTGCAATTAGTTTCTATTAACATTTTATCCAAAACTGTCAATAAATATTCTAAATAGTAACACTTTAATAATAAATATTACAATAAATATTTAAATAGCTCTTTATCTTAACTTTAACACTAATACTGGATTAAATAGGATATTAAATAACAAGTTTATAAATAATATCTTTAAATAACAGTTCATAGATTACAACGTTAGAACAACGTTTTATAAAAAAAGAGGTGCTACTTGGTGTTAGTAGAGTCTTCCATAGTCTATCCTGTGGGAGCAGAAACTGAACCTTTGACCCTAGTGACACAGGTCCACCCTTTTTCTTGAGTTCTTATTGCAGTTTCGGTAGTTAATAAAACTTGGTATGGGCCTTCCCATCTGGGGGTTAATGGCTGTTCTTTCCATGATCTAATTAATACCCAATCTCCTGGTTGGTATTTATGGATTTTAAAATCAATGGCAGTACTTTGGGGGAAATATCCATTCCTCCTTAACTCTTCTAATGTTTTTGCAATTGTTTTTAGGTAAATTTTCACACCTTTTTCCCCTTCTTCATATGTCCCCATACAATGTGAGGTAATCAAAAATGGGAGTCCAAACATCAGTTTGTGAGGGGAAATACCCATATCAGATCTAGGCTTTGTTCTCACTCTCATCAGGGCTAAAGGGAGGCATTTTACCCAATTCATTTTTGTTTCATCTACTAACTTGGTAAGTATAATTTTCAGGGTCTGGTTAGCTTGCTCTACCCTTCCTGAGCTTTGGGGCCTCCAAGGAGTATGCAACTTGCAAGTCATACCAAGTGTTTCAATTACATTTTGTAAAATTCTAGCAGTAAAATGAGGCCCTCTGTCTGAATCTATTGTATTCACTATACCATAACGTGGGATAATTTGTTCTAGCAGAATTTTACTAACAGTTTCTGCAGTTGCTTTTACTATTGGAAAAGCCTCTAGCCAATGGGTAAGGTGATTGATAATAACTAATAAATGTTTAAACTTCTGTACTTGAGGAAATTCAGTGAAGTCAATTTGTATGTTCTGAAGAGGTCTTTTAGCTAATTCTCTTCCCCCTACAGGTACTTTCTTAATTATTTTGTTATTTATTTTCTGACAAGCCATACAATACTTTGATACAGCTTTTGCTATCCCAAAACCCCCAATGCACACATATGTTCTGAAAAAGTGATCACAGAGTGCTTGAGTTCCCCAATGTGTAGAGGCATGCAGAATTTCTAGGATTTTACAGGATAGGTTTTTATTCAATACTTGCCTCCCATCAGGCATTATCCATTTCCCCAATTCATCCCTCACACCCCCTTGTTTCTGCAATTCTTTTTGCTCTTGTTCTGTGCATACTGGAATTTCTTCCCCATCCATTTCTTTTAGTTTTTCTATTTCAAATATCCACTCTTCCTTTCCTAAAGCTGCCTCTTTTGCTGTCTGATCCGCTAAATTGTTTCCTTGCATTTCTATTGATGTCCCCCTTTGATGTCCTTTAACATGTACTACTGTGACTTCTAATGGATCTTTTAGTGCTTTTAGTATTTCCTTTATCAATTCTTCATGAATTAACATTTTACCTTTAGAGTTTATAAACCCTCTTTCTTCCCAAATCTTACCGAATGTGTGTACAACTCCGTAAGCATACTTGGAATCAGTATAGATAGTTCCTTTATTGTATTTCTACCAAATTAAGCCTCTTAATAGGGCATACAATTCACAGCACTGAGCTGACCATTTAGTTGGTAATTTTCCTTTTTCTATTACTTTCATCGTTTTCCCATCTATAACTGCATAACCGGACACCCTTTTCCCTTCTACAGTTCGAGAAGAGCCATCTATAAATAACACTTCCCCTTCTAATAAAGGTAATTCTTGTAGCTCTTCTCTTGCTTTAGTCTGCAGATTCATTAATTCTTCACAACAATGTTCAAGGTGGCCTTCTGATTTTCCATATAAAAATTGTGCAAGATTTTGCACTTTTGTAGTTGTAAGTTCTATGCTATCAATATTAGTTAGTACTATTTCATATTTAAGTAATCGACTGTCCGTAATCCATTGATTAGCTTTTTTGCTCAATATTAATGTTATATCATGGGGGTATGTACCTTAATTCTACCTCCAAAGGTTAGTTTATAGCTTTCCTCAATTAGAGTCACAGCAGCGGCCACCGACTGTAGGCAGGTGGGCCAGCCTCTCACCACAGGTTCCAACAATTCTGACATATAAGCAATTGGTTTCCTTTCTCCGCACCACTCTTGCACTAATACACCATAAGCAATTCCTTCATCTACATTTACAAACTGTTCAAAAGGTTTTTCCAAATTGGGCAAACTTAAACCTGGAGCTTTCATCAGTCTTTCCTTTAACTCTGTTAATTTCCCTTCATCTTCTTCAGTCCATTCAAAAGTCTGGGTCTCAACCAATTTATCATATAAGAATTTAACTAACTTGGTGTGTCCATCTATCCAGGATTTACAGTATCCAACTAAGCCAAATAATTGTCTTACATCCCTTTTCTTTTTTGGGGAGGGCAAGGATAGGATTCCCTCAATTCTACTCATTGCCAATTTCTTATAACCTTTCCCAATTAGATGTCCTAAATATTTTACTTCTTGCTCTACAAATTTGAGCTTTCCTCTTGACACTTTTAAGCCCTTTTTTCCCAGAAAATTTAAAAGTTCTATGGTAGGTTCTCGTACTATTTCCTTTTGCTCCCCCAAAATGAATAGATCATCCACATATTGTAAAATCTGGGTATTCTGTTTTGACTCAAATTGCTCTAATAATTCTTCCAATGCTTGTCAAACAGATTTGGTGATTCAGTAAACCCTTGGGGCAATCGCGTCCATTGATATAATTGTTTTCTCCCTGTGTTCTCATCATACCATTCAAAAGCAAACCACCCCCTACTCTCCTCTGCTAATGGGCATGCCCAAAACACATCTTTAAGTTCTATCACACTAAACCAGGAATGTTCTGGTGGTATTTTATTCAACAGTGTGTAAGGGTCAGGCACTACTGGATATCTGGCTACAGTTTGCTTATTGACTTCTCTTAGATCCTGTACTAATCGGTACGTTCCACATGACTTTTTAACTGGTAAAATTGGTCTATTATGGGGTGACATACATGGCTCTAATGTCCCATCTTGAATCAATCCTTTTATTATGGGAGTTAACCCCTGTTTTCCTTCAGCTGAGATGGGGTATTGACGGACTCGAATGGTTGTAATTTCGGGTTTCATTTTTATCTTTATCGGCGGTATATCTAATAAGCATCGACCACCTTCTTCTGCCCATACCTGGGAATCTATTTCTTTCTCATCTTTGGTATTTAATCTCATAATTGTTGCTACCATCTTCCCTTCTTTTGGAACTAAAGAACTTTATTTGTAAATCACGGCTGAGTAAATTACACTTCAAATTAGGCATAAATAGTAAATCAACACATCCTACCCTTGAATTTCCTCTTACTATTACTTGTTTAATTATGGGTACTTCAAATGGACTACTGCTTGCCCCTCTTACTTTACAAGTTGTTCTACCAAGTTCACTACTGTAGCTATCATGCTGGCATGGTAGCGTGGAGGAAGGTTTAAGAAAGGCCTTAGGAACGGTAAACTGAGGAAAAGGATACATTCATGTATGCCCCATTGTTTTAGAAAGGCCTTGGGAATGGTAAACTGAGGGAAAAGATACATTTATGTATGCTCCACTGTTTCGGGAAAGTCCCGCTTCAGCATTCCTCTGTAAACCCCCTTCTCCCCACCCCTGAGCAGTTCCCATTGGACCTGGCCCCTGGGGTGGTTCTGATGTGCCTTAGCTGAACACTGTCTCTATTGTTTAGACCGTATCTCTTAATTTTGCTGTATAAAACTGTATCTGGGCAATAGCCCGTGGCCTTTTGGTCCCTGCAATGCTTCAGGCAATACAATCTATCTGGACAAGCATACCATTGGTCTCTCTTGGTCTCTTTATCTCGAATCCTAGCGGCGACTGAGGCAACGCTGCCGCTCAGACCGTGCTAACCCAGCCGCTGCCCGGTAAGCCCAGGGCAGCGGGACCACGGCAAACCCTGGCCCCAAGAGGGGACAGCTAGCCGGAGGGTCCCGGGGGGCCGGGGAGGGACGGGGGACAGCAGCAAGGAACCCCCGAAAGCAACAAGTGGCAGTCCAAAGAGAAGCAACAAGTGGTGCACCAACGTTGGGCTTTGCATTGGTCTGAGCGAGCGAGGCCCCAGCCGTCGTGGACAGCCCACTGGCTAGGAGCTTTTCCAGATGCTTTGCAGTGTCACCGCGAGCAACAGAGCGGAGAGCGGTGCGAATAAGCCGCCACGCAGGCTGTCAGTTCCGCGGGGAGAAGCTCTTGGATCACGCTGGTGGTGGGGCATTTGCCTCTCCACACAGCCCAGCGGGACTGTTGCCGTGGAGACAGACGCCGATTTCTGTCTGGCGCGGTCTCCACGGGTCGGACGGCACCTCCCAACACCTGGAAAACCGCCCGCGGAGTCGGGAATCGTTGCTGCAGCGGTGTCTAAAGGACGGCAGTGGGTGAGTCTCGGTACTGGGGGGCAGGGGCCCGGCCAGGAGACATCGGCTCTCTTGTGCCCGAGGGGGGACACGCCAGCGCGCAGGTGTGACGGGAGTCTCCGTCGTAGCTTTAGAACTTTGGGGTTTGCTACAGTAATTGGTTGAGATTTGCTGTGAAGGTAGCGATGGGTGTTACGCTGACTACACAGCAGAAAGAGATTTATAAGCAAGTTCAGGAGCCCCTGCAGAGTGCAGGTGTCAAATTTCCTAAGAGCCTTGTGAAAGAGTTTGTCAGATGGTTATCAGTAAGTTTTCCCGAGGTAACAGAGCAAGTAGTGAGAGAAGACGATTTTGGAAGAGTGTGGGTGCAGTGCTGAGTGAAAGGACAAAGGCAGGAGATCCCTCAGTGAAAGAAGGTTTTATGAGAATGTTTTTGTTCATTTACAATGTTGTGAAAGAGAGTGCAGACACTCAGTGCGCCCGGGGAGCAGAAAAGCGCCCTGTTGCGTCCCCTGTGTCTCCCCGCGCCCCCTGCGGTGAAAAAACTAACCGTGCAGATGTAGATTTAGTTTCTAACCCTTCTCCGCCTCCTGCTTTCGCTCCCGCAGCTGAAAATCCATGCTTTGCACCCCCCATCCCCCTCGTGCAGCCACCAAAACATGGAGGCGGCCACGCGGTGCTCCCGGTGCTCCCTGTGCCAGCCCACATACCCCTTCCTTCGCCCGTCCCCGATCCCAACCCCTCCTCCCTTGCGGCGATCCAGCCCCCGGTTCAGCCCATGGTTCAGCCCACATTCCAGCCCACATTCCAGCCCCCGGTTCAGCCCTCAGCTCCTCCCCTCGCAGTTGCATCACCACCCCCTGCCCCCTGCCCCGCTCCACACGGCCCCGCCGGCTGCGGCCACTCCCACACAAGCCGGCCCGCCTCCCTCTCCCTCTCCCGGTCTCTCTGGCAACGGCAGCACCGACACTGTCAGCGCGGGGAACCGGGAACTGGTCAGAGACACCGACCGTGCGTTCCTGACCCCTGTGATCTATAATGCCAGGGGACAGAACGCCAAATGGGAGCCCCTTTCGTATGATAGTATTAGGGAACTTTGCAAAACAAAGCGTGAGTTTGGGGAAAGAAGTGATTTTTTTAAGAGCATTTTAAAAGCTACTCTAAGCTCTAAAACATATGTCCCTGCTGACTTGAAACATCTTTTCAGTTGCTTGCTCCCTCAGTCTGAGTTTAGATTGTGGGAAAGAACCTGGAAAAGGCTTGCAGGACATCTCCTCCCAGAGATTCTGCAAAATCCAAGTCATTCCACAGATACAGAGGATGAGGAAATCACTTTAGAACATCTAGTGGGTGAGGGTGATTGGAGCCAAGCTGAAAAGCAAGCAGCAGGCATTCCCAGGGCAGTGTTGGACCTGTCCAGGGATGCAGCAGAACGTGCATTTTTTAACATGCCTTCTAAAGAACCTGTTGTTTCTTATAGTGCTTTGAAGCAGTCTGTTGCAGAACCATTCATGGATTTTGTGGATCGAGTGCGAGCCTCTGTGGAAAAAAGGGTGCAAAATCCAGAGTTCCAAGACCAGCTTATATTAGAACTTGTCACCACAAATGCAAATGAAGTCTGTCAGCGAGTCATCCTGGCTCTTCCATCATCGCCTCCCCCCACACTCGATCAGCTCATCGAGGAGTGCACCAGGAAAGCTGTGCTGAGGACAGAGGACTCAGTGATAAAACCACGGGAAAGGGTGGTTGCTACAGCAGCAGCAACCCCGAGGACTCCAGGGTCTGAAGGGCCTCCTCAACAAGGGGGGAAAGTGGGAGGGGGGGAATCATTTTCCTTTATACTGGCAGAGCAAATTGTATCTTTTTCAGAGTTAGTTTACTTTGTTATATGATTTTATCTTTCTTTCAGACTAGCAGAATGTCAATTTCCACATTCCTGCTCATCGTTTAGTTCCAGGGAATGGTCATCTACCCTTCCATGGTGGATGCATGGATTGTTCCACAGCCCAAGAAAAATGTGTGGGTCACGCTAGCCCAAGCCTTGCAACAAGATCTTATGTGTTTGCCCACTGCCTCAGCAGAAAATCCAATGTCCACATGTTTAATAGGGGTGCCAAGTAAGGAGGATGAGTTCCCAATTGATCTGGTCCATTTGCAAAAGCAGGTGAACGAAAATAAAATACCTAAAGGTGCAGGACAAGTTAAAGCACCAGTGCGAAATCCCCTCATTTTGTGGCAAGGATGGGTCTCACATTTGCCCACTGCTGAGGGAGAGCCCCAGGAATTAAAACTCCTAGGCTCTGCAAAAGCTGAATTCTGCATTCAATTTGATTTTTCCCCAACCAAAGAAGTAAAATTATATGAGCATGTCAAACAGTACAAGGTAGAATTCAGAGCAGGTCAATGGTGCACAGCTGTCTATAAGCTGAAATTTACATCCACCACTGATTTCCGTCCACGCAAGCTGGACAAGGGAATGTTTCTTATCTGTGGGGACAGAGCATACCCAGGAATCCCCTCTCGTCTTATTGGAGGTCCATGCACTTTTGGGCATCTGACCCTTGCTTCCCCCAACATGACCCAAATTCCAATTGGGCAAGCAAAAGGTGAGAAAAAGATTACTAAGCGGAGTGCAAGTCAATTTGATGAACATTGTGATGCAGGAATTTACCATTGGGCAAAATCCAAAAGAGTTGCCGTCTCTGTGTTTTTACCATGGGTTGCGGCAGCCAAAGCATTGAGTGAATTAGGCAATCTAGAATGCTGGGTGACAAAGCAGGCAAATTTAACATCAGCAGCCCTGAGTGACCTCCTAGAAGATGAGGAAATAACCAGGAAGGCTACCCTCCAAAATAGGACAGCTATTGATTTCCTGCTGTGGGCACATGGTCATGGATGTAAAGAATTTGATGGGTTGTGTTGTTTTGATCTGTCATCTAAAAGTCAGAGTGTCCACTCGTCCATTCAGAAAATGAGAAGCCTCACTGGGAGTATGAAGCAAGAAAATGAGGATTGGTTTAAAACTCTGTTCAAAGACTAGGATCTTTCTGGGTTGGCAGTGTCTCTTTTAAAAGACATCTTTTACTTTCTAGTTGCATTGTTTTTAGTTCTGTTAGCATTTGGGATTCTGAAGCGGATCGTCTCCAAGGTCATCACCTCGAAGCCAAAGGCTTCCGCACCGGTTTTCATCGCTGCTGCCGCCACGGAAAGCGATTGGTGGGAAGATGACAAGCAGAAAGACACTGCAGTTTAAGAGCCACAGTTTTACCTTCTCCCAAGGCACTGTTCTTCTTATTAAGTAAAGAAGAGGGAATTGTAGCTATCATGCTGGCATGGTAGTGTGGAGGAAGGTTTTAGAAAGGCCTTAGGAATGGTAAACTGAGGAAAAGGATACATTCATGTATGCCCCATTGTTTTAGAAAGGCCTTGGGAATGGTAAACTGAGGGAAAAGATACATTTATGTATGCTCCACTGTTTCGGGAACGTCCTGCTTCAGCATTCCTCTGTAAACCCCCTTCTTTCCACCCCTGAGCAGTTCCCATTTGGCCTGGCCCCTGGGGTGGTTCTGATGTGCCTTAGCTGAACACTGTCTCTATTGTTTAGACCTTATATCTTAATTTTGCTGTATAAAACTGTATCTGGGCAATAGCCCGTGGCCTTTTGGTCCCAGCAACGCTTCACGCAATACAATCTCTCTGGACAAGCATACCATTGGTCTCTCTGGGTCTCTTTATCTCAAATCCTAGCGGCGACCGAGGCAACGCTGCTGCTCGGACCGTGCTAACCCAAACGCTGCCTGGTAAGCCCAGGGCAGCGGGACCACGGCAAACCCCAGCCCCAGAGGGGACAGCTAGCCGGAGGGTCCCGGGGGGCCGGGGAGGGACAGGGGACAGCGGCGAGTGACCACCGAAAGCAACAAGTGGTGGTCCAAAGAGAAGCAACACACTACCTTCTGGCATCTTAAAAACACATGACCTATCAGCTCCTGTATCTACTAAAAATTCAAATTCTTCTCTCTGAGGACCAACCTCTAAATTTATCAAGGGCTCCCCTTTTAAATCCTTTACTGCCCTCAGAGAATAGAGCCCCTGACATCCCTAATCTTCTCCTTCTCCAACTCCTATCTCAATTTCTCTGTATAACTTCTGGTCTTTTATGAACTGCTTACAATTTTTCTTGACATGACCCCTGTTACCACAATAAAATCACTCTCGTTTTTCAAATTCTCCTCTTTGGTCTGGTTTTCTCTCCCTCTTATGCCATTCTATCTCCTTTTGGGTTTCTTCCGGCTTTCCCTGACTTTCCCTTGCTACTGCTACCATGATTTTTGCCTTCATTTTCGCCTTCTCCTCCTTCCTCCTTAGAAACACCTTTTGTGCTTCCTTTAATAGCTCATTTAAACTCCTTTCCTGCCATTCTTCAAGCTTTTCCAGTTTCTTTCTAATATCATCCCAAGGCCTCGCCACAAAGTGTACCCTAATGAGTACCTTTCCCTCCCGGCTTTCTGCATCCACACTGGAGTAAAGTTGAAAATTTCTTTTTAACCGGGCTAACCACGCACTTGGAGCCTGATCCTTTTCCTGATGGCTATCAAATGTTAGCTTTACATTGTTTGCTCTCGGAACTGCGTTCCTGATTCCTTTTATGATCAAAGATCTATACTCCCCCATACTCTTCTGCCCTGCTTCATTATTTGTGTCCCAATCCGGTGGTGTTAGGGGCATTTTAACCTCCCCAGGGGGAACATCTGCAGGGTGGCCCGTTCTATTTTCTTTCTCCCACACTTTTATTCCTGCAATTTGTATTAGCTGCATCTCCTCGGGAGAAAATAAAATTCCTATTATTGAATTTAATTCTTCCCAGGTATAGATATTAGGACCTAGGAATTGATCTAGCTGGTGTGCAATTCTTCTACCAAGGTCTTTGTTTCTTTCTTAAAATTCCTCACCTCGGAAGCTGTCAATGGGGCATTCACAAATCCTATTCCATTGGCTCCTCCCATGGGAACTTCCCTTAGGGGAAATAGTCTTTCTGCCCTTTCTCCTCCTGAGCAACACTGGTTTTAAACCGAGTGTTACAATGGTGGGATATTGGACTAGCTGTTTCAGCTTTACCACAATTACAACCTTGAACTTTATTTCCTTGCACACTATTCTGCCAATCACTATTCGCTACTAGTCCCCTCTCCCATCAATCTTTGTTTCATTTATGTGTCTTGGAGGTGTTTAAGACAACACTCTGTGAAGGAGGTTGGTTAGCACTGGTTATGAGGAGGTTTGGAGGGTGTGACGAAACCTTAATCCTGGAGTCAGGGGTTATAACCACCTGACTTGGGGCTGTTAATGTACTTCCTGTTGATGGTGTGGAGAGAATATGGGGAGGAGTCGGAGAGGCTGAAGGGGTAGGTTGGACAGGTGCAGGTATTGAAGGAGCAGGTTGGACAAGAGGAGGTGCCGGAGGAACAGGAGGGGAAGAGGGTGGAAGATAAAGGGTCCCACCTTCTTGCGGGCTTTTCCCTTGAGTCTTTAACATTCTTAATGTCCTTTGACACTTTGTACCCTTTTGCTTTTTCCTCCAGGGTATCACTTTCTAACCAACAACTTGCATACTTAGTTTCTTCCTCACTCACACTCTTCCTCAAATTCACATATTTGTTTAAAGCTAAACACAACCACCTGTCCTTTGAACCATACCAAGGCCAGTAAACTGACCCTTCCTGGAGAGCTTCTTTTGGCCATATTTCCACACAATATTGTATCATCTTTATTTTAGATAATCCTTTAAACTTCTCATCACCTTCCCACTTTTCAATCATTTCTCCTAAAGGGCTACTGGGTGGAATTTCTTTCAGCTTACCCTTCTTAATCCCTCCCCTGCGGGAGTTCTTACTAGTACCCTGCCCCATTTTATAAATTAACTGGACAACGAACTAACCTAGCAAGCAGTAAGTCAAATGAGCTAATGAAAGGATCTACACTTATGTGAAACAGGACAATTGAAATTACTCTTGACTGAATAAACTGATATAGCAATGTGAACCTTGATTGGTCAAAAATAACTTTTATCCAAAATATTGAATTTAACAATCTAAAATAATGTAATTAATACCAGATGGAATGATCAAGTGATTGAAAACAAACAAAAATAAAACTGTTGACATTTAATTTAAAAAATTGAAATAAAAGAATTAAAATAAAATAATTGAATTTCAATAAAAACAATCAGAATGAAATTAATTAGAATTATGAAATTAAAATTGTGCAATTGCAATAAAGAAACAACTGGAATAAACTACTAAAATTCAATAAAATTATTAGAAATAAACTATCATAACAAAATAGGATGATCTAATTTTGAATAATTATATAATTAATCTTAATAAAGATAATAAATGAATTAAAATAAAACAATTTAAACAAACAATTCTTCATAACAATTAAAATAAACATTTGGAATAAAACAATTGGAATCATTTTTTGTTTTGTTTTTGTTTTAATATCAAAAATTGAATTAATTCATGAATTGAAATAAAACAATTGAAATAAATTGAAATAAACAAATCAGAATAAAACAATTAAAATAAAACAAATGGAATTGAAATAGCAACTTTAACCTAGTTCAGATTTAAATGAGAATAATTCAGATAATTGAAATAGAATGAAATAATTAGTACAATTGAAAGAGAATAATTGAATTAGACTAATTGAAATCACAACTGTCAAATTTAAATAAAATAATTAAATGGAATTATTGGAATTAAATAATTAAATTGGGCAAATTTTTGTCTAGTAAAACAATTGAATAAAATAATTGATAAACTGAAATAAAACCATTAAAATGCAAAATCAAAATAAAACTATACTATTAAAGTACCAAATAAATCTAACAGAAACAACTAAATCAAACAATCTGAATAGATTACAATAAAAAGATCAAACTAAATATAACTAGTAATGATCCAAAATACCAAATTGGCATTCTCGTAATTGAAATTAATACAACAAACAAAAGTAATGAAATGATCCAATAAAACAAACAACCTATAGAAACAAAAAGAATAAAATAACTCGCTATAACTGACCACAAGATTCCATCGCAATCAAGTCACACATATAAATAAATAGGTTACATTCCTTGTAACTTGATGATTAGGGTCACAAGCTGGAGCACTGCTAGCAAGCAGCCCCAGGGCCCTCTGCCAGGCTCAGCCCCCTTGGCCGCCCCCTTCTCGTCAGGCAATGCCCGCCCGTCACCGCGGCCCCTCCCAGGGAGGCCCGGCCGCAAAGTGGCTCCTCTGAGCCGCCGCTGCCTCGCACTCCAACGGCGCCTCGCGGCTGCCAGCACCACTCGCTGCAAAATGAAGACTTAAACTTTCTACTTATTCCAAAAGCCAACTTGTACCAACTAAATGCGTTCAAGTAGTCTTGAACTCAAACATAAAATTTAGCAACTTATAATTTTTAATACCTCTACCTTCAAACTAACAGTACACTAAACAGATATACTCTCTCTCTAACGAAATGCTTTTTAAGTTCATTCTCCCTGTCCGGTAAGTGGTCTGGGGACTCTTGGCTACCACCTCACCCCAGAACCTCACTTACACCGTGCTCTGACCTTCGACACACACACAATTAACTCAGCTTGAAACAGTTAAACAATAACCATTTCTATCCCCAAATAATCAGCACCTAGAAAAGCAATGATACCAATAAATTACATCCAGGTAGTCCTGGACTCAAAAGTAAAAACTATGTAACTGAAGTACCACATAAAAGGAAACAACAAATTCCCTGACCCGAGCTCGCCAGGGTAGGAGGAGATCCCAGCTCCGAGTCACCAGGCCAGGAGGATCCCCCTAACTTGCCTGGCGTGGCCGAAACCAGGTGCGTCCACCTGCCCAGCCCACCCCGTGCAGGACCAGGTGCGTGCCCGCCCCGCGTGCCCGCCGTGCAGAGAATTGGGGTCCTACCCCCCTCGGCCGGGACTCCGATCCCCCCCTACCAAAAAGGAGGACACTCCCCTAACCGGTGGCTCCCTATCCTCGGTCTCCGGTTAGGAGTATTTTCTACCACCGACGCTGAGGTCCTGCTTCCAAAGGACCTTTCCAGGCACTGGGTTTCTGGGAACCCACGGAAGTCACCTTTAATGGCTTTGGACGGTCTTCCCAGACCCACCCCTGGGAAGCTCTGGGCACTCAGCCCTCCGTGGCCCTCTTAGGGGTATCCCCTCACTCTGAGGCATTCCCTGGGTGCTCTTGGGACCGAATCCCTCAATCCAGCCCACCCCGGGGGTCTTGGGGATGGCTGAGCCCCAAGGGTACCACACTCAGTCCTCTGCCCTCTCGCTTCCTTCCACTATCGCTCCGGGGGTCTGGCCTGCCGGCCCCGTCTCACTCACACACACTCTCTCACCATTCGGGGTGTACCCTTCCATACCCTCCATCCCCCTCGCACACTCACCCAGGTGCCGCTCACCCAAGTGCTGCGAGGACCTCTCCCGCTGCCTGGAAGGCTACTCTAAGTTGTTGAGGCTTCCAGGAGTTCCTGAGGATCAAGCCAGCAGCCCCTCTGTGGATCCAATGTACTCCTCAAGAATCCAGTCAGCTGGAATCGTCCGGGTGCACCTCCCAAATCCAAGTCCTACACCAGACCCGCCTCTGGGTGTGGCTCTCCAGGGCGATGCCCCAGTTGTTATGGACAGGCTTACAACAAAAACTTTAAAGTAAGAAATAAAAAGCAGGCTGGTTAATTAAAAACAAGCAAGCCTGTTTATTACCGACAGAACAACTGGAAGCCAAAGCCTCTGGCCAGTCCAGAGACTGTTTCAATAACTTAGTAACTGTATACCTAGGGGCATTTCTAAGGATACCAGCTCCAAGGAAAGACCCGGGTGTCACACACGCCAGGCCTTTTAAAGTCTCCCTCTTCTTCCCTTATTGGGGCGCTCAGGATCCGTGCTGTAATAGGTTTCTTTTTCTGTTGCTGACTGGCCCCATAAGTTGGCGCCGTCTTGGCCAATCATTTTGAGATTCTTGCTTCTTAGTGGTTGGTCTCTCCTCCAGTCTTAATCCAAGCTGTGGCTGTGTTCTACGATGTTATACTTCTAGGAGCTTCTCTGCCCCCACTACACAGATTGGCATTTACTGCCTGGTTCCAGTCCCCTTTTAAGTATACACAACAGTATTGAGTTTTAATAAAACCTTACTTTGTACCCACAACATCCAATCCTGCACCACACCCTGTTAACTATATATCCAATTATAACTTGTTACTTGTATCAACAACATCCCTTTTCATACATACATTGTTAACAACATTCCCCAAAAGTTTAATTTTTTTTTTTTTTTTGTTCATTACACCTTCCTCCTGAAGCCCTGCTCCACTACGGAAGGTGACAGAGCAGAAGAAGCAGAATTAGTATTCACTTTTCCTTCTAGCCACTCTGCCTCGGGACCTGTGTTCAGAAGGAAGGGCTGTGGCTCCTGAGAGCAGCAGGGAACCCATCTCAGCCCTGCCAGGTTCAGGGCTGCTCCTCCGCCCCTGGTCCTGTTGGGTGCTCTGGGGTGTGGGGAGAATGGTGGAAATTGATCCGGGGCTCTGGAGAGCACAAGGATATGTTCAGCTCCGGCTCTACATGAGGAGGCTCATTTCTTACAAAAGTTTCTCTGTTCTTGCAATTCATCCTTTTGGGTATTTGACAACATGCTGGGTGTTGAAGAATGGGTAGGGACTTTTCCATTTTTTGAAGAATCCCAAAGTAGATTTAATACTTTATATAAAATGCAAAGACACTAAAGCAATTCCAAATATACATTTAATAGATGAATATTTAAGCACCTTGTATGAATCCGAAAGCACCGATTATGAGAAATGAACAATTCAAATGTGCTGTCTTTCTGGTCTGGCCTTCAAAGCTCAAAATACCCCATTTCTTCTATGCCTACAGATCAATGATGAAATGAGCTGAAAATGTGCTTTTCCTTCTGCTGACAACTATGCACCACAACTGAAACCAATGCTTTAACTATTCAGTTTCTTTTTGGTAATCAGTGCTTTCCTAGATCAATACTTTCTAAAAATTATATATAGATATATATATACACACACGGAATGCTTTAATTCCTAACCCTATACCAAAATTTTAAAAGAAAATTGCCTCAGCTGATAGTGTTGAGCCATACTAACATCTCTTTAAACCTATTATAAAATCAGCTGAGTGCCATTTCATTACTTAAATTTACTTGACCATAAATCGTTTCCTTAAATGCTCCTTTTAATGAGAATACGTGGCATTGCATGTCACCTAGGAGTATAGCTTTTAGAAAGACATATAGATAATTTAACAAGACATTTCTGCTTACTGTCATTGCATCCACCAAGTAGCTAAAAGTCTAGCAAAAATGAGAACCAAAAAACATCAGTCTAAAATTTATGGCTGTCTTGTAATTAAATAATTTTATTTGTGTCTGTTGAAGAATTATCTTTGAGTTTAATTTTGACAACTCAAGTAGGTTTCATTAAAAACAAAAATCAAAAAATCACTTTATCAGGCTAATACTAATGTTTTCATTTTTTTATTAAGACCAAGCCACATAAAAATTAGGGGCTACATTGAACCTTGTTTATTACTACCTCTACATAAATATGGCAATATTAGGACATCTTGAAATATGACTGAGGAAGCAGATAAATAATACAATAAAGACAAAAATGAAAAACCAAAATTAAGGATTCATGTCCACACAGATGACCAACTTTTAACACACAGAGGACCTCAGTTCAGTTTGGTCATCTGAGTTTTCTGTTTCATGACACAATGAATTTACTCTCCCATTGTTTACCTGAGATCTGCCTGTGCCTCTTTATTACTTTTGTATAACAGAAGTAATTTTCTTTCCTCTCTTATGTCCAATTTCTAAATCTTTGGACAGTTGCATTCCTCTTCAGTGTAACATAGGATTATACTGCTGTGATTGAAGGAAGCTACAACATAGTTGTACTGCCAACAGCTCAAAGATGGTAACCAACTTCAGACATTCAAAAACACCTTCCTTTGAAAGCCTCCAGATTCTAATTCTAATGAAACCTTACAGCACTAAATGCAGCAGTTTGTTAATGTAGCAGTTATTGTCAAAGAACATTACTTTCTTTGGATGTGTGCACAACCTGCTACTCTTTCCATCTTCTGAGGGATAAAGTCATGACATTTTCCCCAAAGCGTCCACCAGAGTCTGGCCTGAGAAATTGAATCCCTCTCACCCCAAGCAGGCTGTGTTTCTTTTTCCCTGTACAACACACACTGGCCACAAGAACTACAATCAGTACAGTCCAGCACAGAAGAGCAGACAGACTATATTTAAATCAATCAAAACTTTATTTAAATTGAATTCAGCAAAAATGAAACTATATAGAGGAAGAACTATATACATAAAGAAACAAGTCTCTACACTGCCTATTGTCCAAGATCTATCTCAGTCTGTCCTGAGAAGCAGAAGCACTCATAAATAAATGGTATGGTATAGTTCTGGAGTAAGTTCCATTCTGCAGGTTGGGCACATGTGAGCGGCCTCCAGGGCAATCGGGAGGCATCTACTGCAGAAGACATGGCCACACAGGGTTGCCACAAGCTGTCGTCCACGTTGAGTAAACTGGAAGAAAGAAAATCACAACATTTATTGTGAGGAAAGAATTTGAGTCTGCTGCCCTATTGGCACCAGGCAAATGAGACTTTGAACATATGGAATCAGTTAGAATTACAAGGGACCCACAGATCTGCCAGTGCCATCTTGGCAAGGGCTTCTGCCTCTACATTCACCAAGAAGTGACTTGTGGAGCTTCACAGCAAGGGCTGTGCTTCCAGCCAGCTGCCCACAGCATCCCACATCATCCGACTGACTTGTGCAGCTCCCCACTTCTGGCTTTCTCCTCCCACAAAGCAGAAAGGACAACAACGGGTGGATCCTTACCTCCGAGTAAAATTCCATGCAAATTGGACACCTAACAACAACTCCTTGCTGTGCACTAGAGGAAACAGAACTAGAAAGAACATGCAGCTGTTAATATGACCACACTTCAGTGGTTATTGATATATAAAAGCTCACATATTCATACAACTGCACTGACTAGCCATGACACATTTCCTTTGAAGATCCCTGCTGTCTTTAAGGCTCTGTTTGCTGCATTTAATGAGGATTTCGGGTCTCCCATCTCCCCTGCCCTGAGGGAAAGGATGTCCTGGTTTTCACTGGGAGAATGGTGCAGTCAGTCACCCTGCTCTGGGCTTTGAAGTAGCAGCAGTCTCTAGCACTGGCCAGTTTGTGTATGGCAACCTTGACTTCCAGCAGGTCATCAGTGACAGCTTTGTAACTACAGCATCAGCTGTCCTCTGGGAATTATTCACCCCAGAATATTCATTCTAGGTCCCAGTTTTAAACTACAGAGTAATACAGCTCTGGCAAGATCCAACCCTGGGAAGGAGCCTTTGGTCAATTTTAAATGCTGCAGCACTGAGCTATTTTGGCCTTAACTAAACAGAACAGTTACATTCAGTAATTGAGAAGCTTGAGACTGGAGGGACAAAGTATTCCTGTTTTATATTAACCAGGGGTTGGGATTTGTTCACCTACAGACTTAACAATCAAAACTTAAGTATCTACAAATTCATTGGCAAAATGCCAAATTAAGGTTTAGAATCGTAGAAGCCCTTTAGGTGGCATGTTTAAGACCTGACACCTAAAAGTTCCATACTCAAGTTATCTCCTACATTGCCTTTCCTAAAGCCTCAAAGCTGTGTCTTTTCCCCACCCCAAAAAAACCAATTTGAAAACCTTATACCATAATTATAATATTCTTTGTCCTCCCTAGTGACACAGACACTTGGTTAAAATTAATCAGTGTAATGAACTGTATCTTTCTTATCCTGATGGAGTGCTCCTACAGCAGGACTTTCCTGTTCCCCTGCAGAATGGGAATTTTACTGTGCAGGCACCCAACTTGAACTGCAAGATTTCCATCACAGAAGCAAGTAAATCAGGGCCTGTGACATCCAGCATTGGCCATAAAAGCACGACCTCCACAACTGCCTGTGTGCAAGTCTACCTTGGGAAGAAGGGCTCCAGCTCCAGGAGAAAGGCAACCAGCTGGCACCGTTCCAGCAGGGAATTTTTGTTGGAATTTGCCCAGCTGCTGCCTGCTGGCCCCCTGATGCCAAGCCCCAGTGATTACAATGGAAGCATTTCCATATCTAACATCACTACTACAGCTTGTCAGAAAAAGCAAATGCAATACTGAGCTTTGGCCTGTGACCAATCCCCATTCCTTGCCATACCCCCACACTCATCTCTAAGGCTCTATGCAAAGATGCACATCTGTTTTGGGCTGCTTTTTTCTCCCAAAATTCAAATAGTATCATGTGATCATCCTGCAACATGGCAGAAGGAGGGAAATAAGTAGAGTAGGGAAGGCGTCAAAGATAAATCAGGCATAGCAGTATTACTAAGTCCTACACAGAAAAGAAAGGAAGGCACAGAATTCTGTGTGTGGTGGGGCATGAGGCATACATACTCTGAACTCTGAGTGTCCTCCTCCTCTGCTCCCTGTTCTGCAGGGGCTGAGTCAGCCACAGGTGCATCATTAGCTCCTGTTCCATTACCAGAGCCATCCACCTGTTCCTGGCTGTTCAGCGTAACATTTCTCCTTTCCTGTCCATACACTGTAATTTAATTTTCAGAAGTTAGATCTATTGTTCTTTCTGTCCCTGGAGCTACCCTTGAAATAAGTTATATAAATAGTCAGTAATGGTTCCTATTTTAAATGGACTCTGTTCAGCCAAGTTAAAAACAATCCTAAACAAACTACTTTCCCAAATAGTAAGGATGAACCCTTCCAGACTTTGTGACTACTCTTCTACAAACCAACACACTTGGTCTATTAAAGCACAGTCCTTTGTTTTTTGCTAAAGGCAGTTTCAATCCCTGCTTCTTGAGTTTCTTGAAAACAAAACAAAACAAAAGCAAACAAATTAGAAAAAAAAGAACCCCAAAAATAACAGTTATGTTTAAGACAACTCCATTATCAACTGTGAAACATCAACTCACCTTCAAGAAGCTTCCATCGATGCACATGGGAAGGGAGAGAAAAGAAGATACAATTAGATTTGGTGAGCCCCCCTGGTGCTGCACACAAACCCCAGCTCAGAAAGCAGTTACAGCAGAGGAGGGGAGCAAGGGTAGGGCATCACCCTCGAACTTTGCCTAAGAGCATTCAAAGCAGTAGCACAAAGAGCCACTGCCCTGAAGAGCAAAGAAGTGGGTGCTGCTGATTCTGCTCTCATTGCTGCAACAGGGTACAAACAGGGGCAGCTTAGGAGCCCCTGAACACCCTCCTCCCCTGTTCCTGTTCCCTAGTTGGATTTGACCTGGCGCTCTTTATTTCCCTCTTTCTCCCTCAAAAGGGAAAATTCAAATGTTATATCCATAAACACTCAGTATAAGGTGAACCACTGCTGAAGAAAGGAAGCCACAACAGAAATCTGGGAGCAAAGAATTCCAGTTTGCTCTTCTATTGGCACCAGGAAAACTGGACTTGGACTATGTGCAGTCTGTCACTCAATGCTATAAAACTATAAGGAACACACAGAGCTGCCAGTGCCATTCTGGCAAGGGCTTCTCCCTCTGTGGACACCACCAAGGAGGGACTTGGAGGGATGGGCAAGTTGGAGCTTCCCAGCAAGAGCTGCCTGTGTCACCCACCTAAAACAACTGAGTTGTGCAGCTTCCCCTCCATTCCCTCCCCTCCCACAAAGTAGAAATTATGAGAACATGTGGATCCCCACCTCTGAGTCCTCATCCTCACTAGTTGGCGGACTGGCAGGACCTGCTTGCTGTGCCCTAGAGGGAAAAGGACCAGAAAGAACATGCAGCCATTAATTCCACTGTCCATCAAGGGTTATTGATACATAAACTGTAAGAGATTGAAACATCCCGTAATCTGATTTAGCAACATCCCAGCCCAGTAACACAATCATTCCAAAAACTTTTATGTACTGCAGTGCAACTCAGGCCATTTTCTCAGAAGTATTCAATATTGTTGAAGAGAGAAGTAAGATTTCCTCTTGACTTTGGTGTTTGCTTTTCTCAAATTAGTTGGTTCTCTTCCAGACAGGCTACTATATGCCAAGTCAAATTTTTTCCCTCAGAATCAAACAGACCCCAAAAGCTTGGAAAAAATGTTTCTACTATATAGTCAAAATTAGGCTGTGAAGAGATATTTTCTGGTACGTACTCATCATTATCACTTTGTTCCTCTTCATAGCTCCCCATCACTAGCACAACTGAATTATCTTCTGCTCTGAAGAATTGTGGCCGTAGCTGCAAATTCCAGCACTGTTGTAATGGAGTAGAAATTGAGGCAATTTAGGAACCACCTGAACACCCTCCTCCACGCTCCCCTGTTTCAGTTCCCTAACTGGACTTGGACTAGAGGTTTGGGTCCTTACCACTGGGTAATAAGGCATCCAAACTCGAGCAACATATACACTGTCTAGCCATCTGCTAAAGAGAACAGAACCAGAAGTACATGCAACATTAACTTCATTGGGCACCAAGGATTACGGAAACACATACGCTGTCAGAAATTGAAACATTCCCTATTCTGATTTAGCAACATCCCAGCCCAACAACACAATCATTCCCAGAGCTTTTATGTACTGCAAGCATTTCAGTATATCTCAAGCCTTATTTAACATATTTAACATTTAATAATTTCTTCATGCACAAAGAAGAATGGCTTCTACTGGATTTTGCTGCTTGATTTTTACATTACTTCTCTGCAGGACACTGTATTCCAGGTCTGATGTTTTGCCACAGAATCAAGCAGAACCCAAAAGCTTAGCAAAACATTAGGTTTACCATATATCAGAAATCAGAGAAACAGTTTCTTTCTCCCATACCCTTGATTATCTCTTGGTTCCTCTCCAGCATCACTTGCAGGTAGCTCAGCTGAATTCTCTGCTGTTCTGAAAAAATATGGGCGCTCCCAGTCCTGCAGTGAGATAGAAATGGAGGCATCTAGGAACCACCTGAACACCTTTCTCCCTGCTCCCTTGTTTCAGTTCCCTAATTTAATTTGGCCTGGAGCTGTTTCTTTCCCTCATTTGCCCCCAAAAGAGCAAATTCTGCTGACACAGCCCTAAATACTTCATGCTGGATGAATAAATCAACATGTGGATCCTCACCTCTGAGTCCTCATTCTCCTCAGCCAGAGGATTAGCAGGACCTGCTGGCCATGCACTAGAGACAACAGAACCAAAAAGAACATGCAGCCATTAATTTCACTGCAAACCAAGAGCTACCAGTACACAAACTGTCAGTTTTTGAAACATTCCTTATTCTGATTTTGCAATATCCATCCCAGCAACACAGTCATCCCAAGAAATTTTATGTACTGCAAGAATTTCAGCATGTGTGAAGCCATCTGGCTAAATGACTTTATGAACAGAGGTTTCTGATGGATTTTCCAGGTTGGGTTTTTTCTTTTTTTTTCTTTCATTAGTACTTTTCCAGACAGACCACTTTATTCCAGGTCTGAAGTGTTTTGCACAGAATGAAGAAGAACCCAAAAGCTTGGTAAAAAAATCAGTTTTACCATAGATCAGAAATTAGAGTTTAGAGAGACATTTTCTCTCTTGCATACCCTTCAACATCTATTGGTTCCTCTTCATCATTGCTTGCCAGTAGATCAGCTGAATTCCCTGATGCACTGGAAACATGTGGGTACTGCTGGTTCTGCTCCCTGTGCTGCAATGGGGTAGAAATGGAGACAGATTAGGAACCCCCTGAACACCCTCCTCCCCTGTTTCAGGTCCCTAACTGGATTTGGGCCTAGAGCTGTTTATTTCCCTCTTTCTCCCTCAAAAGGGAAAATTCAAATGTGATATCCATAAACACTCAGTATAAGGTGAACCACTGCTGAAGAAAGGAAACTGCAACAGGCATTGGAAGGAAAGAATTCCAGTTTGCTCTTCTATTGGCACCAAGCAAACTGGACTTGGACTATGTGCAGTCACTCAATGCTATAGAACTATAAGGAACACACAGAGCTGCCAGTGCCATTCTGGCAAGGGCTTCTCCCTCTGTGGACACCATCAAGAAAGGACTTGGAGGGATGGGCAAGTTGGAGCTTCCCAGCAAGGGCTGTGCCTCCAGCCAGCTGCACGTGTCACCCACCTAAAACAACTGAGTTGTGCAGCTGCCCTTTTGTCCCTTTCCCTCCCACAAACCACAAAGGACAAGAACATGTGGATCCTCACCTCTGAGTCCTCATCTGACCAATATGGAAGATCGAAATCAAATGGTAGCCGATCACTAGAGAGAGCAGAACCAGAAGAACATGCAGCCATTTCAACATGGAGCCATTTATTTCCTGGGCACCAAGGGTTGCCACTAAAGAAAATGTCGGTACTTAAAACATCCCCTATTTTGATTTAGCAATATCTCAGCCCAACAGTACAATTATTCCCAGAGCTTTTACATATTGCAAGCATTTCAAGCCATACTGAAGAAACATTTGTAATGGCTTCATGCACAGAGAGGAATGGTCTCTACTGGATTTTTTGGTTTGTTTTGTTGTTTTTTTTTAAATTGTTTCTCTTTCCATCAGGCCACTCTATTCCAATTCTGAAATTTTGGCACAGAATCAAGCTAGAACCCAAAAGCTTGGCAAAATCTCCTGCTATGTATCAGAAATTAGATTTTAGAGAGTCAATTTATCTGTAACATACTCATCAATGTCTCTTGGTTCTTCTGCATCTTCCCTTGCCAGTGGCTCATCTGATGTTCTGGAAAGATTCAGCTGCTGCTGGCTCTGCTCCCTGTCCTGCAATGGGGTAGACATAGATGCACTTAGAACCACCTGAACACTGTACTTCCTGATTCCCCATTTCAGTTTCCTAATTGCATTTAGGCCTGGAGCTGTTTCTTTCCCTCTCTTACCCCCAAACTGGCAAATGTGCTGTGTTATCCAAAGATATTTTGTGTTAGATTAACAGTTGCTAATGAAAGAACCCCAAACCAAAACCATCTCTGGGAACTGGAGTTGGGTCATGCAGGCTCTGTTGTAAAGTTTGAGGCCTTTCCTTTGAAAAGGCTCAGAATAATTCTGTCAGGAAGTACCCTTTATGTTATGCCTGCTGCATATTCTGCTTTGCACGGCAGCAGCAACACCCCAAAACTGATGGAATAAACTACACAATCTGGATCAAGGGTTATTCTTTCAAACAGCAGGGGAAATGAAAAGAAAAAAAAGAGTGACATTTTAAAAGACTTCTTGGAGCAATAAAAATACACCTAGTTTGTACCCCAGTCAGCTGCAGTTGCACTTGGTGCCTCAGTGACAAGAGCACCTTAAACTGATGTTGCAGCAAAAACACTTCTTATTTGGGAAGTCAAAGACTTCCTGTTCTCTCCCTTGATTTTTTCTATAAATTACTGAAGCAACAAGCTCTTTTAGATTATTATTACACTCTCTGAAAGTGATACTCAAAGAGATAGTAAGATGCCAGAAGACAGGCCTAGGAGCTCAAGAGAAACTAATGTGAATGCAAGATGGGGAAGAGTGTGCCATTCACTACTTACCATAGGAGACTCATCGTCAATGATATTGATGACTTCAGGCTCTGAAGATTCACCTGTGAGATGTATAACATCTTCATATCTGAGCTGTATGACTTCTTCACCTGCCACATCTATGGCGTCTTCATATCTGAGCTGTATGACTTCTTCACCTGTCACATCTACGGCATCTTCATATCTGAGCTGTATGCCTTCTTCACCTGTCACATCTATGGCGTCTTGATATCTGAGCTGTATGCCTTCTTCACCTGTCACATCTACGGTGTCTTGATATCTGAGCTGTATGCCTTCTTCACCTGCCACATCTACGGCGTCTTCATATCTGAGCTGTATGCCTTCTACACCTGCCACATCTATGGCGTCTTGATATCTGAGCTGTATGCCTTCTTCACCTGCCACATCTATGGCGTCTTCATATCTGAGCTGTATGCCTTCTTCACCTGCCACATCTATGGCATCTTGATATCTGAGCTGTATGCCTTCTTCACCTGTCACATCTACGGTGTCTTGATATCTGAGCTGTATGCCTTCTTCATATGGCACATCTACGGCATCTTCATATCTGAGCTGTATGACTTCTTCACCTGTCACATCTACAGCGTCTTCATATCTGAGCTGTATGCCTTCTTCACCTGTCACATCTACAGCATCTTCATATCTGAGCTGTATGCCTTCTTCACCTGTCACATCTATGGCATCTTGATATCTGAGCTGTATGCCTTCTACACCTGTAACATCTATGTCGTCTCGATATCTGAGCTGTATGACTTCTTCACCTGCCACATCTACAGCATCTTCATATCTGAGCTGTATGCCTTCTTCACCTGTCACATCTACAGCGTCTTCATATCTGAGCTGTATGCCTTCTTCACCTGTCACATCTATGGCGTCTTGATATCTGAGCTGCATGCCTTCTTCACCTGTCACCTCTACGGCATTTTCATATCTGAGCTGCATGCCTTCTTCACCTGTCACGTCTATGGCATCTTCATATCTGAGCTGTATGCCTTCTACACCTGCCACCTCTATGGCATCTTCATATCTGAGCTGTATGCCTTCTTCACCTGTCACATCTATGGCGTCTTGATATCTGAGCTGTATGCCTTCTTCACCTGTCACATCTATGGCATCTTGATATCTGAGCTGTATGCCTTCTTCACCTGTCACATCTACGGTGTCTTGATATCTGAGCTGTATGCCTTCTTCATATGGCACATCTACGGCATCTTCATACCTGAGTTGTATGCCTTCTACACCTGCCACATCTACGGCGTCTTCATATCTGAGCTGTATGCCTTCTACACCTGTAACATCTATGTCGTCTCGATATCTGAGCTGTATGACTTCTTCACCTGTCACATCTACAGCGTCTTCATATCTGAGCTGTATGCCTTCTTCACCTGTCACATCTACAGCGTCTTCATATCTGAGCTGTATGCCTTCTTCACCTGTCACATCTATGGAGTCTTGATATCTGAGCTGTATGCCTTCTTCACCTGTCACCTCTACGGCATTTTCATATCTGAGCTGCATGCCTTCTTCACCTGTCACGTCTATGGCATCTTCATATCTGAGCTGTATGCCTTCTTCACCTGTCACATCTATGGCGTCTTGATATCTGAGCTGTATGCCTTCTTCACCTGTCACATCTATGGCATCTTGATATCTGAGCTGTATGCCTTCTTCACCTGTCACATCTACAGCGTCTTCATATCTGAGCTGTATGCCTTCTTCACCTGACACATCTACAGCATCTTTATGTCTGAGCTGTATGCCTTCTTCACCTGCCACATCTACAGCATCTTCATATCTGAGCTGTATGCCTTCTTCACCTGTCACATCTATAGCGTCTTCATGTCTGAGCTGTATGCCTTCTTCACCTGCCACATCTATGGCATCTTCATCTTCACCTGTGAGATCTATGGTGTCTTCACCTGTGAGATCTATAACTTCTTCACCAATTGAAAATGAGAACATTAGAGTCAGATCAGAGATTACAGAGGAATGAAATAGGCTGACAGTGTGGAACAGGCTCAGGATGGATTTACTGTGCTTTAGGTCTTTTTTTTTTCAAGAATAGGTCCAAAATTTCACTCAAGCTTTGCCCTCAACAGTGCATATGGAGCACAGCTGGCCCTGTCCGCTAAGGGGCAAAACAAGTGGAAGAGCAGCTGTGCTCATCACAAGTTCTATTGGACGACAACAGGAGGTTCGCATCAACAGATTATTCATTTCATATAGGGGAATGTTTAGCACACAGTGGAAAAAAAGTCCCACCAAAACTCTAATCATAGAGGGGATCCTAATTTTAAAGTATCATGCTGTATATATTCCCCAGAAGGATTGGTCACAGCTAATGACAGATTTTCCTCGTCTCCATCCAGCTTGGGAGATCTCAAACTCAGCTTGCCACCCTCCACTGTGGCAGCTGCAGTGACTGCCAGCTCATCAGAACACACGTTCAGGTGTTTGAGCAGCACTGGAGGACCTCTCCTACACAGCTCATCTCCCACTTGCAGCCACTAAGAGCAGCAATAACAAGCAGCAGCAATAATGATCTCAGTCACAAACCAAAACCATGTTCAGAAGGCTTGCTGTTTAGGGATGCCATACCAGGAGCTTCCCCAATCCCAAGGTTTCCCTTCCTCCCCAGTAAAGGGCCTAGAAACTGGCAAAAGCACATGGCCAGATGGTCTTCCACCCTCCAGAAGCCGCTTCTGTTCTTACCGGGCTCAGAAGCAGGTGTGCCACTTTCCTCAAGGTCTGTTGGCTCCGTCTGTGAAGTTCCACCTGCGCTGGAGGGCAGCAGCCGGCTCCGTTTCCGAGCTGGTCTGGAATCAACTGCTCCTCCACGGCGCTTTCGCTGACGCTGGCAGGGAACAAAGCCTTAGCATTTTCTCTGCCACTAATATTAACATGGCCCTTGGGCTTTACAACACCAATGGCAGCACACAAGGATTCAGAAAACACTCCTGCAAAGGCTGGAATACACACCAAATGCTGCTATGGGCCATTTCCACCCGAGCACATCACATCAGGGAAAAGACAGCACCCCTGATCTCTGACAAGCCACCTCCCCGAGAAAGAGCCTGTCCCAATGGCTTGAAAATGAGGTCACCAGTTCCCAATTCCAGCAGGTTGCTGCTCACACCATAAGCATTTCTGCACTACTGCTAACACCCACAGAGATCCAAAACCTTCCCAATTCCAGAACATCAAGTTACATGAAGATTTCAAAGGTTTCTGTTCCTCTGCATTTGCTACAAACTCTTGAAATGCTTTCTAGACCTACCCTGGAAAACGTTTCAAGAATCAGATTTGCATTGAGTTGCAAAATACTTACTGAGCTCATGGTGTTTTGTGATCAAAAACAACCACCAAAATAAGCGGGACAAACTCCAAAAAAGGAATGTCAGGGATGTTATCAATCCCTTCGGTTCCTTTAGGCAGCCCACTGCAGATTATTTGGCGTGACAGAAAACTGCTCTTCCAAACCTATCAGAAAAGTAGAGGCGAGATTATCCATTTGGATTGCCAGTTTTCTTGAACACTCCCATGCCCTAAGACTCCCATTCCCAAGTCTCCAGTTCCTGTCCAAAGCTAGAGGCGAAGTCCATGACTCTGGTACTTGAGCCCACCTGCAGCCCATCCTGCAGCCCAGCCCAGCCCCTCAGCATCAGAAGCCTTTCCAAGAATTGTCTGCACTCACCTGTACGGTCAGTCCAGAGTTTGGCTCGCAAAAGTCAGCAAATCGCTCTCTAATCCCTTGTGGGATGGAGAAGAGGGATGCTCTGCGTCTGCTGCGCAGCAGAGAATCCCTCAACTGGCTCAACAGACTCCGTGCCAACAGAACATGGAACCAGGAGTGCCCCTGGCAACCGGTGGCAACGTTCCATGCCCAGGGAACTGATGGCCGCAGTGCTCACCCACGGAGTTCCAGAAAGCCATGGAGGCAGCTCAGCCATCGCCTGCTGCTGCTGCCGCCCTCCAGGTCAGGGCGCTCAGGGCCCTGCCCAGCCCGGCCTGGAGCGGCCCATGGACAGGGCAGCCACAGCTTCTCTGGGCAGCCCGTTCCAATGTCTCACCGCCCCCTCAGCTCTGCCAAACACCCGATCCCAATCTCCCCTTCTCGTCTGAAGCCCTTCCCCTTCCCCGTGGCTCTCTGCCCCCTTTGGGCACCGCAAGGCCGCAGTGAGGCCTCCCCGCTCCCGGCTGCTCCCCAGGCTGGACAGCCCCGGCTCTCCCAGCCTGGCCAGGGGACAGGTGCTCCAGGCCCCCACACCTCCCTACGGCTCCTCCGGCCCTGCTCCACAGGCACATCCTGCTGGGCTGGGCACAGCTGGGCACAGCTGGGCACAGCTCCGCACGTGGGGCAGGGCAGGGGCAGAGCAGGGGCAGAGCTGCACCTCCCGCGCCCTCAGCCTGAGCAAGCCGAGCATCACTGGAGCCTTTCTGCGGCTAAAGAAACCCCATCACACCACACCTCCCCAAGTCAGAAAGAAATTTAAACCCTTCCTTAACCCTCCTCCTTCTGGTCTATGAGTCTGTTGCTGTTTTAACTCTTATCCGAGTGTTTGAACTTTAACCCTAATAAACAGCCATTAAAAAAGAATCAAAATTTGTTGGGTTTTTTTCCAGACTGTGGAAAGTCTAACAATTCAGCTCATTATTTCAAGTCTCTGAAGTCTTGACATTTTCAGGGTTCCAATGCTCCTCTACCAGAGTTTCCCAACAGGGCTGAGGAGTTTTGCTTTGCTCCAGGTGTTATGGACCGGCTTACAATGAAAACTTTAAAGAAATAAAAAGCAGGCCAGTTAATTAAAAACAAGCAAGCCTGTTTATTACTGACAGAACAACTAGAAGCCAAAGCCTCCGGCCAGTCCAGAGACTGTTTCAATAACTTAGTAACTGTATACCTAGGGGCATTTCCAAGGATACCAGCTCCAAGGAAAGACCCGGGTGTCACACACGCCAGGCCTTTTAAAGTCTCTCTCTTCTTCCCTTATTGGGGCGCTCAGGATCCGTGCTGTGATAGGTTTCTTTTTCTGTTGCTGACTGGCCCCATAAGTTGGCGCCGTCTTGGCCAATCATTTTGAGATTCTTGCTTCTTAGTGGTTGGTCTCTCCTCCAGTCTTAATCCAAGCTGTGGCTGTGTTCTACGATGTTATACTTCTGGAAGCTTCTCTGCCCCCCCTCCACAAAGATTGGCATTTCCTGCCTGGTTCCAGTCCCCTTTTAAGTATACACAACAGTATTGAGTTTTAATAAAACCTTACTTTGTACCCACAACATCCAATCCTGCACCACACCCTGTTAACTACATATCCAATTATAACTTGTTACTTGTATCAACAACATCCCTTTTCATACATACATTGTTAACAACATTCCCCAAAAGTTTAAATTTTTTTTTTTTGTTGTTCATAGCAATCCCCCCTCTAATTCTTTGATCAAGCTTTAGCCTGCATCAACCTTAACTCATCAAACTGGACTTTCATAGTTTCTGTAAAACTCTTTTAACTTCTGGTATTTCTCATACATCTCTTTTGCACTTTCTATTCCTTTTCTTCTTGGTTTTCTTTCATCACCATAATTTTTTCATCTGTTAACCTTTCAAGATAAGTCTGGACAATATTGTTAATCATTCTGATAAGACAAGGTACTAAACAAGGAAGGAAAATTAAACTTATGAGTGCCCCTCCCTCTATAAGTAGCATCTTTTTCTACCATTCTCTATTCCAGATGTTATCCCACCAATTAGCTTTTATTAATGGGGTCCATCGTTGCACAGGTACATGTGCATATTTTCTGATCCTGGTGGTTATATTTTTAATTAGGTCCCCATGATCATCAGTTTTTCTACAGCATTCAGATGAATTAAACTTTCCACATACCACTCCTTCTTCGGCCAGCAGGTAGTCCAAGGCTAGCCCGTTCTGATATATGGCAGTCCTCATCTGGCGGCTCTGCACTGATTACAAGTCTAGAACTAAAGTTGTCTCATTAGAAATTATCTCTAGAAGTGCTTGTAACCTTATAATTCTGTTTAACATATGAATGGGGGTTCTATACCCCCGTGAACCGTCCTGTGCCCAGGTGGCAGGGCCATAGGTTTCAATAATTCTCTCTGGGGGCCATCTTCCTCCCCCCAACTCTGTGTTCCTCCACTTAGATCTCTCTTTTTACGTTTTAACTCATCATAGAGGGGTAACCCTAAACCTTGATGGTCCTCTTTTGGGAGTAGAAAGAATGACGGTCTTATTACACCTAATGTACAACTCCCTTTCTAGTCTTTTGATAGCATCACATATGCCATCTTTCCAGAACAATCCAGAACAATCCTTTTGGGGCTTTCCAGAATTTTAGTGATCTGGTGTTTTTAACTTCAGTCTTATTCCAAAATTTAGATGACTTAGGTTCATCTTGATATGGATTTGGTTTTTTAGCTAGACACTTACACAGTTATTCTCTTTGTATATAAGAACAGCTTGAGCCAGATTTTTGTTTTCGCGCCCAATGCAGATATTTACTCTGGGAATCCACCACTCATGGGTATCATTAGCAGTTAGATACTTTTTACAAGACAGTTCACCTGCATAGGAAAGAAATTTCAGTTCCCTTCTCCATATACATTCTTCCCCGATTACCTCGGACTTTAAGTTCCAAACTTCTTCCTCGTTTCGGATGTCTGGTTGTCAGTGTCTATTTAGATTCTTCATCAGTTTTAGAGTTTCTTGAGGGCTGAGTGCGATTCCTTCCCAGGGCCATATTTCTGATGTCCTGGTATCCCCACATATCCAGCAATTTGACACATTGAACCCATGGCTAATTCTTTCTACCAGATCTAAAATCAAATTCTTTCAATTCCTTAATTTTGTTTCTACTCCTGGTTTAATCACCCCTCTTATCTCTTTCTCTTGTATTAAGTCCAATCCTTTAACGACCTTATTCCCTGGTTTCTTATCAGTGCATAACCATTTCTCCCTTGTAGGGGATTCCTCCATTAGTTTCTGTTTATGGGTCCCTTCATTTTCAAATAGCCAGTAGGTTTTTCCATCTTTTACACGGGTTTGTAATTGTGACAAGTCAACACACTCAGGGCTAAGATTAGTGTGGAATGTGAGAACTGCGCTCTGCGCATTCCCGGTATAGATAGCATGATAGCAGTTATCACAGGAGTTCGGTGAGCTCTCCTGGAGACTCGCAGTCACTATTGCTATCAGCACCCATGGGGGTGCAGTACAGGTTACTCTCTTGACTCTCGTGGTCCTTGGTCAGCCTCAGATGGTAAGAGTACTGTCACCTGATCTGGGCTTGCCCCCTGTGCTGACATTCTTACCGGTATCCTCATCTTACTCCACTCTTTTGTGTGTTGACTTGTTATTTTTTTCCCGTTTTAGGGTCAGATCGCTACTATGGTGGGAGAATGCTCTATCTTATGGAGACTCCTTGTCACAGATTCTGTAATGAGAAATACCAGAAAGTGCAATTAGTTTCTATTAACATTTTATCCAAAACTGTCAATAAATATTCTAAATAGTAACACTTTAATAATAAATATTACAATAAATATTTAAATAGCTCTTTATCTTAACTTTAACACTAATACTGGATTAAATAGGATATTAAATAACAAGTTTATAAATAATATCTTTAAATAACAGTTCATAGATTACAACGTTAGAACAACGTTTTATAAAAAAAGAGGTGCTACTTGGTGTTAGTAGAGTCTTCCATAGTCTATCCTGTGGGAGCAGAAACTGAACCTTTGACCCTAGTGACACGGGTCCACCCTTTTTCTTGAGTTCTTATTGCAGTTTCGGTAGTTAATAAAACTTGGTATGGGCCTTCCCATCTGGGGGTTAATGGCTGTTCTTTCCATGATCTAATTAATACCCAATCTCCTGGTTGGTATTTATGGATTTTAAAATCAATGGCAGTACTTTGGGGGAAATATCCATTCCTCCTTAACTCTTCTAATGTTTTTGCAATTGTTTTTAGGTAAATTTTCACACCTTTTTCCCCTTCTTCATATGTCCCCATACAATGTGAGGTAATCAAAAATGGGAGTCCAAACATCAGTTTGTGAGGGGAAATACCCATATCAGATCTAGGATTTGTTCTCACTCTCATCAGGGCTAAAGGGAGGCATTTTACCCAATTCATTTTTGTTTCATCTACTAACTTGGTAAGTATAATTTTCAGGGTCTGGTTAGCTTGCTCTACCCTTCCTGAGCTTTGGGGCCTCCAAGGAGTATGCAACTTGCAAGTCATACCAAGTGTTTCAATTACATTTTGTAAAATTCTAGCAGTAAAATGAGGCCCTCTGTCTGAATCTATTGTATTCACTATACCATAACGTGGGATAATTTGTTCTAGCAGAATTTTACTAACAGTTTCTGCAGTTGCTTTTACTATTGGAAAAGCCTCTAGCCAATGGGTAAGGTGATTGATAATAACTAATAAATGTTTAAACTTCTGTACTTGAGGAAATTCAGTGAAGTCAATTTGTATGTTCTGAAGAGGTCTTTTAGCTAATTCTCTTCCCCCTACAGGTACTTTCTTAATTATTTTGTTATTTATTTTCTGACAAGCCATACAATCCTTTGTTACAGCTTTTGCTATCCCGAAACCCCCAATGCACACATATGTTCTTAAAAAGTGATCACAGAGTGCTTGAGTTCCCCAATGTGTAGAGGCATGCAGAATTTCTAGGATTTTACAGGATAGGTTTTTATTCAATACTTGCCTCCCATCAGGCATTATCCATTTCCCCAATTCATCCCTCACACCCCCTTGTTTTTGCAATTCTTTTTGCTCTTGTTCTGTGCATACTGGAATTTCTTCCCCATCCATTTCTTTTAGTTTTTCTATTTCAAATATCCACTCTTCCTTTCCTAAAGCTGCCTCTTTTGCTGTCTGATCCGCTAAATTGTTTCCTTGCATTTCTATTGATGTCCCCCTTTGATGTCCTTTAACATGTACTACTGTGACTTCTAATGGATCTTTTAGTGCTTTTAGTATTTCCTTTATCAATTCTTCATGAATTAACATTTTACCTTTAGAGTTTATAAACCCTCTTTCTTCCCAAATCTTACCGAATGTGTGTACAACTCCGTAAGCATACTTGGAATCAGTATAGATAGTTCCTTTATTGTATTTCTACCAAATTAAGCCTCTTAATAGGGCATACAATTCACAGCACTGAGCTGACCATTTAGTTGGTAATTTTCCTTTTTCTATTACTTTCATCGTTTTCCCATCTATAACTGCATAACCGGACACCCTTTTCCCTTCTACAGTTCGAGAAGAGCCATCTATAAATAACACTTCCCCTTCTAATAAAGGTAATTCTTGTAGCTCTTCTCTTGCTTTAGTCTGCAGATTCATTAATTCTTCACAACAATGTTCAAGGTGGCCTTCTGATTTTCCATATAAAAATTGTGCAAGATTTTGCACTTTTGTAGTTGTAAGTTCTATGCTATCAATATTAGTTAGTACTATTTCATATTTAAGTAATCGACTGTCCGTAATCCATTGATTAGCTTTTTTGCTCAATATTAATGTTATATCATGGGGGGTATGTACCTTAATTCTACCTCCAAAGGTTAGTTTATAGCTTTCCTCAATTAGAGTCACAGCAGCGGCCACCGACTGTAGGCCGGTGGGCCAGCCTCTCACCACAGGTTCCAACAATTCTGACATATAAGCAATTGGTTTCCTTTCTCCGCACCACTCTTGCACTAATACACCATAAGCAATTCCTTCATCTACATTTACAAACTGTTCAAAAGGTTTTTCCAAATTGGGCAAACTTAAACCTGGAGCTTTCATCAGTCTTTCCTTTAACTCTGTTAATTTCCCTTCATCTTCTTCAGTCCATTCAAAAGTCTGGGTCTCAACCAATTTATCATATAAGAATTTAACTAACTTGGTGTGTCCATCTATCCAGGATTTACAGTATCCAACTAAGCCAAATAATTGTCTTACATCCCTTTTCTTTTTTGGGGAGGGCAAGGATAGGATTCCCTCAATTCTACTCATTGCCAATTTCTTATAACCTTTCCCAATTAGATGTCCTAAATATTTTACTTCTTGCTCTACAAATTCGAGCTTTCCTCTTGACACTTTTAAGCCCTTTTTTCCCAGAAAATTTAAAAGTTCTATGGTAGGTTCTCGTACTATTTCCTTTTGCTCCCCCAAAATGAATAGATCATCCACATATTGTAAAATCTGGGTATTCTGTTTTGACTCAAATTGCTCTAATAATTCTTCCAATGCTTGTCAAACAGATTTGGTGATTCAGTAAACCCTTGGGGCAATCGCGTCCATTGATATAATTGTTTTCTCCCTGTGTTCTCATCATACCATTCAAAAGCAAACCACCCCCTACTCTCCTCTGCTAATGGGCATGCCCAAAACACATCTTTAAGTTCTATCACACTAAACCAGGAATGTTCTGGTGGTATTTTATTCAACAGTGTGTAAGGGTCAGGCACTACTGGATATCTGGCTACAGTTTGCTTATTGACTTCTCTTAGATCCTGTACTAATCGGTACGTTCCATCTGACTTTTTAACTGGTAAAATTGGTCTATTATGGGGTGACATACATGGCTCTAATGTCCCATCTTGAATCAATCCTTTTATTATGGGAGTTAACCCCTGTTTTCCTTCAGCTGAGATGGGGTATTGACGGACTCGAATGGTTGTAATTTCGGGTTTAATTTTTATCTTTATCGGCGGTATATCTAATAAGCATCGACCACCTTCTTCTGCCCATACCTGGGAATCTATTTCTTTCTCATCTTTGGTATTTAATCTCATAATTGTTGCTACCATCTTCCCTTCTTTTGGAACTAAAGAACTTTATTTGTAAATCACGGCTGAGTAAATTACACTTCAAATTAGGCATAAATAGTAAATCAACACATCCTACCCTTGAATTTCCTCTTACTATTACTTGTTTAATTATGGGTACTTCAAATGGACTACTGCTTGCCCCTCTTACTTTACAAGTTGTTCTACCAAGTTCACTACTGTAGCTATCATGCTGGCATGGTAGCGTGGAGGAAGGTTTAAGAAAGGCCTTAGGAATGGTAAACTGAGGAAAAGGATACATTCATGTATGCCCCATTGTTTTAGAAAGGCCTTGGGAATGGTAAACTGAGGGAAAAGATACATTTATGTATGCTCCACTGTTTCGGGAAAGTCCCGCTTCAGCATTCCTCTGTAAACCCCCTTCTCCCCATCCCTGAGCAGTTCCCATTGGACCTGGCCCCTGGGGTGGTTCTGATGTGCCTTAGCTGAACACTGTCTCTATTGTTTAGACCGTATCTCTTAATTTTGCTGTATAAAACTGTATCTGGGCAATAGCCCGGGGCCTTTGGTCCCTGCAATGCTTCAGGCAATACAACCTCTCTGGACAAGCATACCATTGGTCTCTCTTGGTCTCTTTATCTCGAATCCTAGCGGCGACTGAGGCAACGCTGCCGCTCGGACCGTGCTAACCCAGCCGCTGCCCGGTAAGCCCAGGGCAGCGGGACCACAGCAAACCCCAGCCCCAAGAGGGGACAGCTAGCCGGAGGGTCCCGGGGGGCCGGGGAGGGATGGGGGACAGCAGCAAGGAACCCCCGAAAGCAACAAGTGGCAGTCCAAAGAGAAGCAACAAGCGGCGCACCAACGTTGGGCTTTGCATTGGTCTGAGCGAGCGAGGCCCCAGCCGTCGTGGACAGCCCACTGGCTAGGAGCTTTTCCAGATGCTTTGCAGTGTCACCGCGAGCAACAGAGCGGAGAGCGGTGCAAATAAGCCGCCACGCAGGCTGTCAGTTCCGCGGGGAGAAGCTCTTGGATCACGCTGGTGGTGGGGCATTTGCCTCTCCACACAGCCCAGCGGGACTGTTGCCGTGGAGACAGACGCCGATTTCTGTCTGGCGCGGTCTCCACGGGTCGGACGGCACCTCCCAACACCTGGAAAACCGCCCGCGGAGTCGGGAATCGTTGCTGCAGCGGTGTCTAAAGGACGGCAGTGGGTGAGTCTCGGTACTGGGGGGCAGGGGCCCGGCCAGGAGACATCGGCTCTCTTGTGCCCGAGGGGGGACACGCCAGCGCGCAGGTGTGACGGGAGTCTCCGTCGTAGCTTTAGAACTTGGGGTTTGCTGCAGTAATTGGTTGAGATTTGCTGTGAAGGTAGCGATGGGTGTTACGCTGACTACACAGCAGAAAGAGATTTATAAGCAAGTTCAGGAGCCCCTGCAGAGTGCAGGTGTCAAATTTCCTAAGAGCCTTGTGAAAGAGTTTGTCAGATGGTTATCAGTAAGTTTTCCCGAGGTAACAGAGCAAGTAGTGAGAGAAGACGATTTTGGAAGAGTGTGGGTGCAGTGCTGAGTGAAAGGACAAAGGCAGGAGATCCCTCAGTGAAAGAAGGTTTTATGAGAATGTTTTTGTTCATTTACAATGTTGTGAAAGAGAGTGCAGACACTCAGTGCGCCCGGGGAGCAGAAAAGCGCCCTGTTGCGTCCCCTGTGTCTCCCCGCGCCCCCTGCGGTGAAAAAACTAACCGTGCAGATGTAGATTTAGTTTCTAACCCTTCGCCGCCTCCTGCTTTCGCTCCCGCAGCTGAAAATCCATGCTTTGCACCCCCCATCCCCCTCGTGCAGCCACCAAAACATGGAGGCGGCCACGCGGTGCTCCCGGTGCTCCCTGTGCCAGCCCACATACCCCTTCCTTCGCCCGTCCCCGATCCCAACCCCTCCTCCCTTGCGGCGATCCAGCCCCCGGTTCAGCCCATGGTTCAGCCCACATTCCAGCCCACATTCCAGCCCCCGGTTCAGCCCTCAGCTCCTCCCCTCGCAGTTGCATCACCACCCCCTGCCCCCTGCCCCGCTCCACACGGCCCCGCCGGCTGCGGCCACTCCCACACAAGCCGGCCCGCCTCCCTCTCCCTCTCCCGGTCTCTCTGGCAACGGCAGCACCGACACTGTCAGCGCGGGGAACCGGGAACTGGTCAGAGACACCGACCGTGCGTTCCTGACCCCTGTGATCTATAATGCCAGGGGACAGAACGCCAAATGGGAGCCCCTTTCGTATGATAGTATTAGGGAACTTTGCAAAACAAAGCGTGAGTTTGGGGAAAGAAGTGAATTTTTTAAGAGCATTTTAAAAGCTACTCTAAACTCTAAAACATATGTCCCTGCTGACTTGAAACGTCTTTTCAGTTGCTTGCTCCCTCAGTCTGAGTTTAGATTGTGGGAAAGAACCTGGAAAAGGCTTGCAGGACATCTCCTCCCAGAGATTCTGCAAAATCCAAGTCATTCCACAGATACAGAGGATGAGGAAATCACTTTAGAACATCTAGTGGGTGAGGGTGATTGGAGCCAAGCTGAAAAGCAAGCAGCAGGCATTCCCAGGGCAGTGTTGGACCTGTCCAGGGATGCAGCAGAACGTGCATTTTTTAACATGCCTTCTAAAGAACCTGTTGTTTCTTATAGTGCTTTGAAGCAGTCTGTTGCAGAACCATTCCTGGATTTTGTGGATCGAGTGCGAGCCTCTGTGGAAAAAAGGGTGCAAAATCCAGAGTTCCAAGACCAGCTTATATTAGAACTTGTCACCACAAATGCAAATGAAGTCTGTCAGCGAGTCATCCTGGCTCTTCCATCATTGCCTCCCCCCACACTCGATCAGCTCATCGAGGAGTGCACCAGGAAAGCTGTGCTGAGGACAGAGGACTCAGTGATAAAACCACGGGAAAGGGTGGTTGCTACAGCAGCAGCAACCCCGAGGACTCCAGGGTCTGAAGGGCCTCCTCAACAAGGGGGGAAAGTGGGAGGGGGGGGAATATTTTTCCTTTATACTGGCAGAGCAAATTGTATCTTTTTCAGAGTTAGTTTACTTTGTTATATGATTTTATCTTTCTTTCAGACTAGCAGAATGTCAATTTCCACATTCCTGCTCATCGTTTAGTTCCAGGGAATGGTCATCTACCCTTCCATGGTGGATGCATGGATTGTTCCACAGCCCAAGAAAAATGTGTGGGTCACGCTAGCCCAAGCCTTGCAACAAGATCTTATGTGTTTGTCCACTGCCTCAGCAGAAAATCCAATGTCCACATGTTTAATAGGGGTGCCAAGTAAGGAGGATGAGTTCCCAATTGATCTGGTCCATTTGCAAAAGCAGGTGAACGAAAATAAAATACCTAAAGGTGCAGGACAAGTTAAAGCACCAGTGCGAAATCCCCTCATTTTGTGGCAAGGATGGGTCTCACATTTGCCCACTGCTGAGGGAGAGCCCCAGGAATTAAAACTCCTAGGCTCTGCAAAAGCTGAATTCTGCATTCAATTTGATTTTTCCCCAACCAAAGAAGTAAAATTATATGAGCATGTCAAACAGGACAAGGTAGAATTCAGAGCAGGTCAATGGTGCACAGCTGTCTATAAGCTGAAATTTACATCCACCACTGATTTCCGTCCACGCAAGCTGGACAAGGGAATGTTTCTTATCTGTGGGGACAGAGCATACCCAGGAATCCCCTCTTGTCTTATTGGAGGTCCATGCACTTTTGGGCATCTGACCCTTGCTTCCCCCAACCTGACCCAAATTCCAATTGGGCAAGCAAAAGGTGAGAAAAAGATTACTAAGCGGAGTGCAAGTCAATTTGATGAACATTGTGATGCAGGAATTTACCATTGGGCAAAATCCAAAAGAGTTGCCGTCTCTGTGTTTTTACCATGGGTTGCGGCAGCCAAAGCATTGAGTGAATTAGGCAATCTAGAATGCTGGGTGACAAAGCAGGCAAATTTAACATCAGCAGCCCTGAGTGACCTCCTAGAAGATGAGGAAATAACCAGGAAGGCTACCCTCCAAAATAGGACAGCTATTGATTTCCTGCTGTTGGCACATGGTCATGGATGTAAAGAATTATATGGGTTGTGTTGTTTTGATCTGTCATCTAAAAGTCAGAGTGTCCACTCGTCCATTCAGAAAATGAGAAGCCTCACTGGGAGTATGAAGCAAGAAAATGAGGATTGGTTTAAAACTCTGTTCAAAGACTAGGATCTTTCTGGGTCGGCAGTGTCTCTTTTAAAAGACATCTTTTACTTTCTAGTTGCATTGTTTTTAGTTCTGTTAGCATTTGGGATTTGAAGAGAGCCTGACAGAGGAATGGTTGAACGACAAGGGACATGATACTGTAAAATTAATCCAAATAGGGAGGGCTACGTGACTGCTGCAAAGTTCGCATGGCCCTGAAGAATAGATGATGTGCAGAAAGCAGGATATTGAAACTGCTTGGTATGTAGAAGTAGATAGAGAAGAACAAAGGAGTACTAAGCTGTTCTAACTGCAAGGCCAGCCGGACAGGCATGTATCGATCATAAAGATACTTTTAAGATAATAGTACAAGTCACATAGCAACCAATCATGAGCTTGGTTTTTGCAATATGTATGAGCTAATTAACAAACATATATAAACTGTGTAATCTGTCACAATAAACTGAGACTTGATGATCATGATATCATGAGTCTTGTCTCCCGCGGCATTTTCCCTCTAACAACTGGCGCCCGAAAGCTGGGACCTGAACCGAGCCTAAGGCGAGAGAGGTGCTGCGTTGGAGTTCGGGTCCTGCGGCTGGAAGGACGGCGAAAATAAAGAGAAGAGGCAAAACGCTCTTCTCCGCGCCCTGAGTGACCGTAGAAGCGGGCTCAGCCGATACGTGCTGCCGAAGCCTGAAGGAGCCAGCAACGGTACCGACGTAATCATGGAAAGGCAAGCAGCATATGATTTATTTAGTGCTTCTCTTATAAAAAGGCAGATTAGGGGGATTGACTTAGATAAGGATCTCCCTTCGCTATTGCATCATGCTGAGTCTTACGGCTTTTTCGTTAACCCCCATAGTGTTCCTAAACTTTCAGAATGGAGAAGATATAGGGATAAGTTGTGGGAATTAGTGTTAGATGAGGATAAACCGGGCAAGAAAATGAGTAAACTTTGGAGAGTGGTTGATAACGAATTGTTAATGTGTCAGGCAGAAAAGAGGGCGGTGGAAGTGATACGGACAGCTCTGGAGAAAAATAAGGAATGTAAATCCTCGCTTCTCTCCAGTGAACCAAACCCTCCGGTTCTCACAAATTTTCCCATTCCCATCTCTGCTTCTGAAATGCCTGTACCTCCCATAGACACTAGTAGCATTGAGGTGCTGGAAATTGAGATCCAAATTGCTTTATGGCAATGGGACTGGGATCCCAAATTCACTTTTTGTGAACGGGAATCAGGTAGAACGGAGCGGGCGCGGGGCCAGACAGAGCGGGGCCGGCCAGCACCGAGCCGGAGGCGAGCCCGGGGCGGAGCGGACATCAGCCGAGAGACGGAAGGCTCCTTGTTGCCGAGCAGCAGCGCAAGGGGGGAGAGGGGCGTTCCTGGGGCTCAGCCGCGCTGGAGCCGGAGCAGGCGGGGCGCGGCCGTGGCGGGGGTGTCTCTTCTCCCATCCACAAGGTGACACAACAAGGACGGGAGCGAGGCGGCGCCGCCCCTCATCTCCCCGCAGCGCCCAGCAATGGCGGCGGAGATGGCGGCACAGTCCTGGTTGCCATGGCAGCGACAACGCCGAGAGCAGCAGCGCCACCGGTGGCGGGATCGCGACACTACAGCAAAAATTTCAACAGCATCTTCCCAATTTCTTACAAGAGTCAGAGACGTAATGAAAAAGTACAGCAGTACCGAGTGTTTTCCAAGATACCAAGAAGGATGAACATTATGTGAATCAATGTTATTTCAAATATGATATAGATAAAAATCACTGTATAAAGATAGAAATTTTAGTAATGATTTAATTACCAAAAATGTCTCTGAAAACAAAGAGTTGAGAAAATGTCATCTGATGGAATTTTAGTATTGAGTTTGTAATCTCCGTCTTTGGGTTTTTATAGATAATAATATAAGTAATAGTGATTTTTAAGTTTTATAGATAATACGATAAATAGTGATTGTTAAGTTTTTGTAAGTAATGATAAGTAGTGATTGTTACTAATGTTATATGAGTGCTTTAAAAGGATTGTCTTAAACTATTTTAAACATTTCTTGTTAATAGGTTGATCATAAAATGCGAGTTGTCTGATTTTTGTGATAAGAATTATTATTAAGGTATTAAGGTATTAAGGTGTTGTTATAGTATTTACAGTCAGTTTTCATATGTTTTATTGTCTCTTTAGGTGATTGATTACAAGATATTTTTTCAGGATCCTGTGTTTTTGATTTTTTAACTACTCATGTGTTTTCTTTATCCAATCTTTTATGCAGCTGCAATTCATCTTCCTTTAAAAATTCATTATCCAAATTTTAATTCAAAATTTCAGACTTCAAATTTTCAGATTTCTGAAGAAAGGGTTTGTTGTATTTAGAGAATTTTTGTCTTGAAAGAGATTTTAGACAGGTTCAATTATTTAATAGTTTGATAAATTTTTAATAATAAGGTTTTTTACTTATAACTGTTATTTCTAGGACTTTTGTTTTATAATGTGTTAAAACATATCCTCCAATTAGAGTTTGAGCTCTGGCCAAGCTCTGGCTCTGCGTGGATGGTGTGATTGACCCAGGTGTTTTCTGCATCAAAAAGTATTCAAGTCCTTTTGGCTTGACAATTTGACCATATAAGGCAGCTGAGCCTCAAAAGGAGTTTTGGAGAAACATGATCCGGACATGTTTTATCCAACTCGCTGTTGTTTTAAGGTTTATCAGCTGCTGCAGACTCTGAGATGACAATTTGATAGTGTAGCACTTGGTAACTGTGATTTTATATGTAATATTAATTGTGTATTATCTAATTGATTTTTATTTGTTGTTAGTTTCTTTACTATATGCATTGTTTTGTTCTTGATGTTTTTTCATGTTTATTATAAAGATGTTGATATTTCCATTTCTTCATGCAAATTTTAGGAAACAGAATTGAGAGAGGACCCTCCAGTCCCTGTGGGGAGTGTTGAGTTTGTTTGTGTTTTAGCAGGTGCAGAATCTGGATAGATTTCATTGAAGAATGTTAAACTTATCAATTTCAAGAGAACACTAATCTCTCCACAAGTAAATCAGAGGATGCACAGCAAAAGTGGATTGTGCAAAGATTTGTGTTTCACCCACAGAAGATTGTAGACTTTGGGTTTTTTCATAGGTGTGTTTTTAATTATGTTATAGACTTTTTTTACTAAGTTTTAATGAGTTTTAGTAATGCCTGTGATTTTTCTGTTCATTTTACCATTGCTTTTCAATGGCAAAAGAAAAAGAGGGACAATCAATTAGATAATCAAAAGCATAACATTAAGTTTATCATAAATATAGTTTGTATTTAGAATTAAGTTTGTTCCTTTCATGTTAAACAGAACAATCAAAACCATGAGAAATATGAAGTGGGGTGCACTTCTGTAATACTAACCTCATTTTTCACCCCACGAGTTGCTTCAGTGCAAGCTCTCACACAATTAAAAATCCTAGCCTACTGGACAGAAAAATAAATTAATATTTCATCTAAAATGTTAAGTGAGCTTGCCACAAATATAGGTAGTATCTGTCATGCAGTTCTGCAAAACAGAGCAGCTACCACTAATTTACTTCTTCTAGCCCAAGGTCATAGTTCTGAAGAATTTGAAGGAGTGTGCTGTATGAACTTATCTGATCACTCTACATCTATCCATAAGCAAATACGAAAATTGACCGAGCTAACACAACAGTTAAAGGTAGAAGATAGATTAGATATAAAAAGATAGCTAAAAGGATTGGGGATCGGACCATAGTTAAGAGACATTATCAAATACAGCATAATAGTTCTAAGCATAATTGTGATACTTTTGCTTGTTTTGCCCTGTGTGTTTACTTGCTTGCAAGGCTTGATGCAGCAGCTTTTGCAGAAAATGCTGAATGCACACCTTCTTGTACAAAAGGAAAACGGGGGAGATGAAGAGAGCCTGACAGAGGAATGGTTGAACGACAAGGGACATGATACTGTAAAATTAATCCAAATAGGGAGGGCTACGTGACTGCTGCAAAGTTCGCATGGCCCTGAAGAATAGATGATGTGCAGAAAGCAGGATATTGAAACTGCTTGGTATGTAGAAGTAGATAGAGAAGAACAAAGGAGTACTAAGCTGTTCTAACTGCAAGGCCAGCTAGACAGGCATGTATCTTTCACAAAGATAGTTTTAAGATAATAGTACAAGTCACATAGCAACCAATCATGAGCTTGGTTTTTGCAATATGTATGAGCTAATTAACAAACATATATAAACTGTGTAATCTGTCACAATAAACTGAGACTTGATGATCATGATATCATGAGTCTTGTCTCCCGCGGCATTTCCCCTCTAACAGGGATTCTGAAGCGGATCGTCTCCAAGGTCATCACCTCAAAGCCAAAGGCTTCCGCACCAGTTTTCATCGCTGCTGCCGCCACAGAAAGCGATTGGTGGGAAGATGACAAGCAGAAAGACACTGCAGTTTAAGAGCCACAGTTTTACCTTCTCCCAAGGCACTGTTCTTCTTATTAAGTAAAGAAGAGGGAATTGTAGCTATCATGCTGGCATGGTAGTGTGGAGGAAGGTTTTAGAAAGGCCTTAGGAATGGTAAACTGAGGAAAAGGATACATTCATGTATGCCCCATTGTTTTAGAAAGGCCTTGGGAATGGTAAACTGAGGGAAAAGATACATTTATGTATGCTCCACTGTTTCGGGAACGTCCTGCTTCAGCATTCCTCTGTAAACCCCCTTCTTTCCACCCCTGAGCAGTTCCCATTGGGCCTGGCCCCTGGGGTGGTTCTGATGTGCCTTAGCTGAACACTGTCTCTATTGTTTAGACCTTATATCTTAATTTTTGCTGTATAAAACTGTATCTGGGCAATAGCCCGTGGCCTTTTGGTCCCTGCAACGCTTCAGGCAATACAATCTCTCTGGACAAGCATACCATTGGTCTCTCTGGGTCTCTTTATCTCGAATCCTAGCGGCGACCGAGGCAACGCTGCTGCTCGGACCGTGCTAACCCAGCCGCTGCCTGGTAAGCCCAGGGCAGCGGGACCACGGCAAACCCCGGCCCCAGAGGGGACAGATAGCCGGAGGGTCCCAGGGGCCTGGGGAGGGACGGGGGACAGCGGCGAGTGACCACCGAAAGCAACAAGTGGTGGTCCAAAGAGAAGCAACACACTACCTTCTGGCATCTTAAAAACACATGACCTATCAGCTCCTGTATCTACTAAAAATTCAAATTCTTCTCTCTGAGGACCAACCTCTAAATTTATCAAGGGCTCCCCTTTTAAATCCTTTACTGCCCTCAGAGAACAGAGCCCCTGACATCCCTAATCTTCTCCTTCTCCAACTCCTATCTCAATTTCTCTGTATAACTTCTGGTCTTTCATGAACTGCTTACAATTTTTCTTGACATGACCCCTGTTACCACAATAAAATCACTCTCGTTTTTCAAATTCTCCTCTTTGGTCTGGTTTTCTCTCCCTCTTATGCCATTCTATCTCCTTTTGGGTTTCTTCCGGCTTTCCCTGACTTTCCCTTGCTACTGCTACCATGATTTTTGCCTTCATTTTCGCCTTCTCCTCCTTCCTCCTTAGAAACACCTTTTGTGCTTCCTTTAATAGCTCATTTAAACTCCTTTCCTGCCAATCTTCAAGCTTTTCCAGTTTCTTTCTAATATCATCCCAAGGCCTCGCCACAAAGTGTACCCTAATGAGTACCTTTCCCTCCCGGCTTTCTGCATCCACACTGGAGTAAAGTTGAAAATTTCTTTTTAACCGGGCTAACCACGCACTTGGAGCCTGATCCTTTTCCTGATGGCTATCAAATGTTAGCTTTACATTGTTTGCTCTCGGAACTGCGTTCCTGATTCCTTTTATGATCAAAGATCTATACTCCCCCATACTCTTCTGCCCTGCTTCATTATTTGTGTCCCAATCCAGTGGTGTTAGGGGCATTTTAACCTCCCCAGGGGGAACATCTGCAGGGTGGCCCGTTCTATTTTCTTTCTCCCACACTTTTATTCCTGCAATTTGTATTAGCTGCATCTCCTCGGGAGAAAATAAAATTCCTATTATTGAATTTAATTCTTCCCAGGTATAGATATTAGGACCTAGGAATTGATCTAGCTGGTGTGCAATTCTTCTACCAAGGTCTTTGTTTCTTTCTTAAAATTCCTCACCTCGGAAGCTGTCAATGGGGCATTCACAAACCCTATTCCATTGGCTCCTCCCATGGGAACTTCCCTTAGGGGAAATAGTCTTTCTGCCCTTTCTCCTCCTGAGCAACACTGGTTTCAAACCGAGTGTTACAATGGTGGGATATTGGACTAGCTGTTTCAGCTTTACCACAATTACAACCTTGAACTTTATTTCCTTGCACACTATTCTGCCAATCACTATTCGCTACTAATCCCCCTCTCCCTTCAATCTTTGTTTCATTTATGTGTCTTGGAGGTGTTAAGACAACACTCTGTGAAGGAGGTTGGTTAGCACTGGTTATGAGGAGGTTTGGAGGATGTGACGAAACCTTAATCCTGGAGTCAGGGGTTATAACCACCTGACTTGGGGCTGTTAATGTACTTCCTGTTGATGGTGTGGAGAGAATATGGGGAGGAGTCGGAGAGGCTGAAGGGGTAGGTTGGACAGGTGCAGGTATTGAAGGAGCAGGTTGGACAAGAGGAGGTGCCGGAGGAACAGGAGGGGAAGAGGGTGGAAGATAAAGGGTCCCACCTTCTTGCGGGCTTTTCCCTTGAGTCTTTAACATTCTTAATGTCCTTTGACACTTTGTACCCTTTTGTTTTTTCCTCCAGGGTATCACTTTCTAACCAACAACTTGCATACTTAGTTTCTTCCTCACTCACACTCTTCCTCAAATTCACATATTTGTTTAAAGCTAAACACAACCACCTGTCCTTTGAACCATACCAAGGCCAGTAAACTGACCCTTCCTGGAGAGCTTCTTTTGGCCATATTTCCACACAATATTGTATCATCTTTATTTTAGATAATCCTTTAAACTTCTCATCACCTTCCCACTTTTCAATCATTTCTCCTAAAGGGCTACTGGGTGGAATTTCTTTCAGCTTACCCTTCTTAATCCCTCCCCTGCGGGAGTTCTTACTAGTACCCTGCCCCATTTTATAAATTAACTGGACAACGAACTAACCTAGCAAGCAGTAAGTCAAATGAGCTAATGAAAGGATCTACACTTATGTGAAACAGGACAATTGAAATTACTCTTGACTGAATAAACTGATATAGCAATGTGAACCTTGATTGGTCAAAAATAACTTTTATCCAAAATATTGAATTTAACAATCTAAAATAATGTAATTAATACCAGATGGAATGATCAAGTGATTGAAAACAAACAAAAATAAAACTGTTGACATTTAATTTAAAAAATTGAAATAAAAGAATTAAAATAAAATAATTGAATTTCAAGAAAAACAATCAGAATGAAATTAATTAGAATTATGAAATTAAAATTGTGCAATTGCAATAAAGAAACAACTGGAATAAACTACTAAAATTCAATAAAATTATTAGAAATAAACTATCAGAACAAAATAGGATGATCTAATTTTGAATAATTATATAATTAATCTTAATAAAGATAATAAATGAATTAAAATAAAACAATTTAAACAAACAATTCTTCATAACAATTAAAATAAACATTTGGAATAAAACAATTGGAATCATTTTTTGTTTTGTTTTTGTTTTAATATCAAAAATTGAATTAATTCATGAATTGAAATAAAACAATTGAAATAAATTGAAATAAAACAATTGGAATAAAACAATTAAAATATATATTTGAAATAAAAAATAGAATATATATATTTATATAGAAACAATCAAATAATTAATCAATTAAAATAAAACAATTGAAATAAACAAATCAGAATAAAACAATTAAAATAAAACAAATGGAATTGAAATAGCAACTTTAACCTAGTTCAGATTTAAATGAGAATAATTCAGATAATTGAAATAGAATGAAATAATTAGTACAATTGAAAGAGAATAATTGAATTAGACTAATTGAAATCACAACTGTCAAATTTAAATAAAATAATTAAATGGAATTATTGGAATTAAATAATTAAATTGGGCAAATTTTTGTCTAGTAAAACAATTGAATAAAATAATTGATAAACTGAAATAAAACCATTAAAATGCAAAATCAAAATAAAACTATACTATTAAAGTACCAAATAAATCTAACAGAAACAACTAAATCAAACAATCTGAATAGATTACAATAAAAAGATCAAACTAAATATAACTAGTAATGATCCAAAATACCAAATTGGCATTCTCGTAATTGAAATTAATACAACAAACAAAAGTAATGAAATGATCCAATAAAACAAACAATCTATAGAAACAAAAAGAATAAAATAACTCGCTATAACTGACCACAAGATTCCGATCGCAATCAAGTCACACATATAAATAAATAGGTTACATTCCTTGTAACTTGATGATTAGGGTCACAAGCTGGAGCACTGCTAGCAAGCAGCCCCAGGGCCCTCTGCCAGGCTTAGCCCCCTTGGCCGCCCCCTTCTCGTCAGGCAATGCCCGCCCGTCACCGCGGCCCCTCCCAGGGAGGCCCGGCCGCAAAGTGGCTCCTCTGAGCCGCCGCTGCCTCGCACTCCAACGGCGCCTCGCGGCTGCCAGCACCACTCGCTGCAAAATGAAGACTTAAACTTTCTACATATTCCAAAAGCCAACTTGTACCAACTAAATGCGTTCAAGTAGTCTTGAACTCAAACATAAAATTTAGCAACTTATAATTTTTAATACCTCTACCTTCAAACTAACAGTACACTAAACAGATATACTCTCTCTCTAACGAAATGCTTTTTAAGTTCATTCTCCCTGTCCGGTAAGTGGTCTGGGGACTCTTGGCTACCACCTCACCCCAGAACCTCACTTACACCGTGCTCTGACCTTCGACACACACACAATTAACTCAGCTTGAAACAGTTAAACAATAACCATTTCTATCCCCAAATAATCAGCACCTAGAAAAGCAATGATACCAATAAATTACATCCAGGTAGTCCTGGACTCAAAAGTAAAAACTATGTAACTGAAGTACCACATAAAAGGAAACAACAAATTCCCTGACCCTAGCTTGCCAAGCTAGGAGGAGATCCCAGCTCCGAGTCACCAGGCCAGGAGGATCCCCCTAACTTGCCTGGCGTGGCCGAAACCAGGTGCGTCCACCTGCCCAGCCCACCCCGTGCAGGACCAGGTGCGTGCCCGCCCCGCGTGCCCGCCGTGCAGAGAATTGGGGTCCTACCCCCCTCGGCCGGGACTCCGATCCCCCCCTACCAAAAAGGAGGACACTCCCCTAACCGGTGGCTCCCTATCGTCGGTCTCCGGTTAGGAGTATTTTCTACCACCGACGCTGAGGTCCTGCTTCCAAAGGACCTTTCCAGGCACTGGGTTTCTGGGAACCCACGGAAGTCACCTTTAATGGCTTTGGACGGTCTTCCCAGACCCACCCCTGGGAAGCTCTGGGCACTCAGCCCTCCGTGGCCCTCTTAGGGGTATCCCCTCACTCTGAGGCATTCCCTGGGTGCTCTTGGGACCGAATCCCTCAATCCAGCCCACCCCGGGGGTCTTGGGGATGGCTGAGCCCCAAGGGTACCACACTCAGTCCTCTGCCCTCTCGCTTCCTTCCACTATCGCTCCGGGGGTCTGGCCTGCCGGCCCCGTCTCACTCACACACACTCTCTCACCATTCGGGGTGTACCCTTCCATACCCTCCATCCCCCTCGCACACTCACCCAGGTGCCGCTCACCCAAGTGCTGCGAGGACCTCTCCCGCTGCCTGGAAGGCTACTCTAAGTTGTTGAGGCTTCCAGGAGTTCCTGAGGATCAAGCCAGCAGCCCCTCTGTGGATCCAATGTACTCCTCAAGAATCCAGTCAGCTGGAATCGTCCGGGTGCACCTCCCAAATCCAAGTCCTACACCAGACCCGCCTCTGGGTGTGGCTCTCCAGGGCGATGCCCCAGTTGTTATGGACAGGCTTACAACAAAAACTTTAAAGTAAGAAATAAAAAGCAGGCTGGTTAATTAAAAACAAGCAAGCCTGTTTATTACCGACAGAACAACTGGAAGCCAAAGCCTCTGGCCAGTCTGGAGACTGTTTCAACAACTTAGTAACTGTATACCTAGGGGCATTTCCAAGGATACCAGCTCCAAGGAAAGACCCGGGTGTCACACACGCCAGGCCTTTTAAAGTCTCTCTCTTCTTCCCTTATTGGGGCGCTCAGGATCCGTGCTGTAATAGGTTTCTTTTTCTGTTGCTGACTGGCCCCATAAGTTGGCGCCGTCTTGGCCAATCATTTTGAGATTCTTGCTTCTTAGTGGTTGGTCTCTCCTCCAGTCTTAATCCAAGCTGTGGCTGTGTTCTACGATGTTATACTTCTAGAAGCTTCTCTGCCCCCACTACACAGATTGGCATTTCCTGCCTGGTTCCAGTCCCCTTTTAAGTATACACAACAGTATTGAGTTTTAATAAAACCTTACTTTGTACCCACAACATCCAATCCTGCACCACACCCTGTTAACTATATATCCAATTATAACTTGTTACTTGTATCAACAACATCCCTTTTCATACATACATTGTTAACAACATTCCCCAAAAGTTTAATTTTTTTTTTTTTTTGTTCATTACACCTTCCTCCTGAAGCCCTGCTCCACTACGGAAGGTGACAGAGCAGAAGAAGCAGAATTAGTATTCACTTTTCCTTCTAGCCACTCTGCCTCGGGACCTGTGTTCAGAAGGAAGGGCTGTGGCTCCTGAGAGCAGCAGGGAACCCATCTCAGCCCTGCCAGGTTCAGGGCTGCTCCTCCGCCCCTGGTCCTGTTGGGTGCTCTGGGGTGTGGGGAGAATGGTGGAAATTGATCCGGGGCTCTGGAGAGCACAAGGATATGTTCAGCTCCGGCTCTACATGAGGAGGCTCATTTCTTACAAAAGTTTCTCTGTTATTGCAATTCATCCTTTTGGGTAATTGACAACATGCTGGGTGTTGAAGAATGGGTAGGGACTTTTCCATTTTTTGAAGAATCCCAAAGTAGATTTAATACTTTATATAAAATGCAAAGACACTAAAGCAATTCCAAATATACATTTAATAGATGAATATTTAAGCACCTTGTATGAATCCGAAAGCACCGATTATGAGAAATGAACAATTCAAATGTGCTGTCTTTCTGGTCTGGCCTTCAAAGCTCAAAATACCCCATTTCTTCTATGCCTACAGATCAATGATGAAATGAGCTGAAAATGTGCTTTTCCTTCTGCTGACAACTATGCACCACAACTGAAACCAATGCTTTAACTATTCAGTTTCTTTTTGGTAATCAGTGCTTTCCTAGATCAATACTTTCTAAAAATTATATATAGATATATATATACACACACGGAATGCTTTAATTCCTAACCCTATACCAAAATTTTAAAAGAAAATTGCCTCAGCTGATAGTGTTGAGCCATACTAACATCTCTTTAAACCTATTATAAAATCAGCTGAGTGCCATTTCATTACTTAAATTTACTTGACCATAAATCGTTTCCTTAAATGCTCCTTTTAATGAGAATACGTGGCATTGCATGTCACCTAGGAGTATAGCTTTTAGAAAGACATATAGATAATTTAACAAGACATTTCTGCTTACTGTCATTGCATCCACCAAGTAGCTAAAAGTCTAGCAAAAATGAGAACCAAAAAACATCAGTCTAAAATTTATGGCTGTCTTGTAATTAAATAATTTTATTTGTGTCTGTTGAAGAATTATCTTTGAGTTTAATTTTGACAACTCAAGTAGGTTTCATTAAAAACAAAAATCAAAAAATCACTTTATCAGGCTAATACTAATGTTTTCATTTTTTTATTAAGACCAAGCCACATAAAAATTAGGGGCTACATTGAACCTTGTTTATTACTACCTCTACCTAAATATGGCAATATTAGGACATCTTGAAATATGACTGAGGAAGCAGATAAATAATACAATAAAGACAAAAATGAAAAACCAAAATTAAGGATTCATGTCCACACAGATGACCAACTTTTAACACACAGAGGACCTCAGTTCAGTTTGGTCATCTGAGTTTTCTGTTTCATGACACAATGAATTTACTCTCCCATTGTTTACCTGAGATCTGCCTGTGCCTCTTTATTACTTTTGTATAACAGAAGTAATTTTCTTTCCTCTCTTATGTCCAATTTCTAAATCTTTGGACAGTTGCATTCCTCTTCAGTGTAACATAGGATTATACTGCTGTGATTGAAGGAAGCTACAACATAGTTGTACTGCCAACAGCTCAAAGATGGTAACCAACTTCAGACATTCAAAAACACCTTCCTTTGAAAGCCTCCAGATTCTAATTCTAATGAAACCTTACAGCACTAAATGCAGCAGTTTGTTAATGTAGCAGTTATTGTCAAAGAACATTACTTTCTTTGGATGTGTGCACAACCTGCTACTCTTTCCATCTTCTGAGGGATAAAGTCATGACATTTTCCCCAAAGCGTCCACCAGAGTCTGGCCTGAGAAATTGAATCCCTCTCACCCCAAGCAGGCTGTGTTTCTTTTTCCCTGTACAACACACACTGGCCACAAGAACTACAATCAGTACAGTCCAGCACAGAAGAGCAGACAGACTATATTTAAATCAATCAAAACTTTATTTAAATTGAATTCAGCAAAAATGAAACTATATAGAGGAAGAACTATATACATAAAGAAACAAGTCTCTACACTGCCTATTGTCCAAGATCTATCTCAGTCTGTCCTGAGAAGCAGAAGCACTCATAAATAAATGGTATGGTATAGTTCTGGAGTAAGTTCCATTCTGCAGGTTGGGCACATGTGAGCGGCCTCCAGGGCAATCGGGAGGCATCTACTGCAGAAGACATGGCCACACAGGGTTGCCACAAGCTGTCGTCCACGTTGAGTAAACTGGAAGAAAGAAAATCACAACATTTATTGTGAGGAAAGAATTTGAGTCTGCTGCCCTATTGGCACCAGGCAAATGAGACTTTGAACATATGGAATCAGTTAGAATTACAAGGGACCCACAGATCTGCCAGTGCCATCTTGGCAAGGGCTTCTGCCTCTACATTCACCAAGAAGTGACTTGTGGAGCTTCACAGCAAGGGCTGTGCTTCCAGCCAGCTGCCCACAGCATCCCACATCATCCGACTGACTTGTGCAGCTCCCCACTTCTGGCTTTCTCCTCCCACAAAGCAGAAAGGACAACAACGGGTGGATCCTTACCTCCGAGTAAAATTCCATGCAAATTGGACACCTAACAACAACTCCTTGCTGTGCACTAGAGGAAACAGAACTAGAAAGAACATGCAGCTGTTAATATGACCACACTTCAGTGGTTATTGATATATAAAAGCTCACATATTCATACAACTGCACTGACTAGCCATGACACATTTCCTTTGAAGATCCCTGCTGTCTTTAAGGCTCTGTTTGCTGCATTTAATGAGGATTTCGGGTCTCCCATCTCCCCTGCCCTGAGGGAAAGGATGTCCTGGTTTTCACTGGGAGAATGGTGCAGTCAGTCACCCTGCTCTGGGCTTTGAAGTAGCAGCAGTCTCTAGCACTGGCCAGTTTGTGTATGGCAACCTTGACTTCCAGCAGGTCATCAGTGACAGCTTTGTAACTACAGCATCAGCTGTCCTCTGGGAATTATTCACCCCAGAATATTCATTCTAGGTCCCAGTTTTAAACTACAGAGTAATACAGCTCTGGCAAGATCCAACCCTGGGAAGGAGCCTTTGGTCAATTTTAAATGCTGCAGCACTGAGCTATTTTGGCCTTAACTAAACAGAACAGTTACATTCAGTAATTGAGAAGCTTGAGACTGGAGGGACAAAGTATTCCTGTTTTATATTAACCAGGGGTTGGGATTTGTTCACCTACAGACTTAACAATCAAAACTTAAGTATCTACAAATTCATTGGCAAAATGCCAAATTAAGGTTTAGAATCGTAGAAGCCCTTTAGGTGGCATGTTTAAGACCTGACACCTAAAAGTTCCATACTCAAGTTATCTCCTACATTGCCTTTCCTAAAGCCTCAAAGCTGTGTCTTTTCCCCACCCCAAAAAAACCAATTTGAAAACCTTATACCATAATTATAATATTCTTTGTCCTCCCTAGTGACACAGACACTTGGTTAAAATTAATCAGTGTAATGAACTGTATCTTTCTTATCCTGATGGAGTGCTCCTACAGCAGGACTTTCCTGTTCCCCTGCAGAATGGGAATTTTACTGTGCAGGCACCCAACTTGAACTGCAAGATTTCCATCACAGAAGCAAGTAAATCAGGGCCTGTGACATCCAGCATTGGCCATAAAAGCACGACCTCCACAACTGCCTGTGTGCAAGTCTACCTTGGGAAGAAGGGCTCCAGCTCCAGGAGAAAGGCAACCAGCTGGCACCGTTCCAGCAGGGAATTTTTGTTGGAATTTGCCCAGCTGCTGCCTGCTGGCCCCCTGATGCCAAGCCCCAGTGATTACAATGGAAGCATTTCCATATCTAACATCACTACTACAGCTTGTCAGAAAAAGCAAATGCAATACTGAGCTTTGGCCTGTGACCAATCCCCATTCCTTGCCATACCCCCAACACTCATCTCTAAGGCTCTATGCAAAGATGCACATCTGTTTTGGGCTGCTTTTTTCTCCCAAAATTCAAATAGTATCATGTGATCATCCTGCAACATGGCAGAAGGAGGGAAATAAGTAGAGTAGGGAAGGCGTCAAAGATAAATCAGGCATAGCAGTATTACTAAGTCCTACACAGAAAAGAAAGGAAGGCACAGAATTCTGTGTGTGGTGGGGCATGAGGCATACATACTCTGAACTCTGAGTGTCCTCCTCCTCTGCTCCCTGTTCTGCAGGGGCTGAGTCAGCCACAGGTGCATCATTAGCTCCTGTTCCATTACCAGAGCCATCCACCTGTTCCTGGCTGTTCAGCGTAACATTTCTCCTTTCCTGTCCATACACTGTAATTTAATTTTCAGAAGTTAGATCTATTATTCTCTCTCTCCCTGGAGCTACCTTTGAAACAAGTTATATAAATAGTCAGCAATGGTTCCTATTTTAAATTGACAATATTCAGCTGGGTTAAAAACAATCTCAAACAAACTACTTTCCCAAATACTGACTGGACTCTTCCAGACATTGTGACTACTCTGCTACAAAGCAACATAAAATATTTGCTTTGTTCAGCCTACACACAGCTAAAAAAGATGACCCAAGAGATTCTCAAGGAAAGTCCCTGGAATCAATAAAATTACTCGGAGCAGTATCCCCTTAGAAATTGCCATTAGCATCCTCCTGAATTAAGATAATTTGAAAATGAAGTTATATGTTATGCAAAATGTAGAATATGTGAAAGATTTCTTAAGGAAGGATGCTCTTTGTATTGCTATATTTGATCATTCTATACTTTCAAACCAAATCACCTGGAAGGGAGATTTATTCCATTAAATAGACAGCAACTAACAAACAAGCTCTAAGTGGTCAAGAAAAACAAATCCCTTGTTGGTAGAATTGCCTTGTAAAGGTTCAGGGCTTGACATGCTTGAAGGAGCTCAGATTTGGGGAAGGGTTAACAAAGCTTGGGGAGAAGGACGCCCACTGAGAGTGGACACAAAAAATGCAGAATTGAGGGGCCAAAAGGACATCTGGCACAACTCCCAAGATAAGGAAGAAACTAAGAAACCCAACTCTCCTGAAAGCAGCTCTGACTGGTAGAAAATAATTCCTGCCAGGGGGAGATTGCAGCCCCCAACTCATGGAGCAGCAACTCAAGAATCTCCCAGCCCAAAAGAAGAGGGAGACTGAGCAATGGACTGAGTAGACTAATTAAAGTGAGAAGTAAGAAAATCATTAACCAAAAGAAGACAGAATACGAGCTAAGGAGATAACCATGTCACTTGTAATGCTAATTTCTTTGTTTGATAACATCTATAAATAATAGAAGTTATTTTGATAGTGGCTGTGTCTGATTTGTGAAATACCACTGAGCACCCAGACTGGTGAAACACTGAAATAAACAACCAATGTCTCTCTCAAGTGTATGATTATTTACCTGTCACACCCCAGTAACCAATCCTATTTTTGTGGGCAACATATTGATCAAGTCACAGGGAGAACCATTCTTAATGGCCTGCTCTGTAACAGCAAAAGGGTCAAGAAATGCTTTTTAACTCTCAGAAACCGCAGGCAGCAATGACTTCTGCAACTCCAGTGTCCATGTAACACTAATTATCACTAATCAATCAAAACTGCAGAAAGTGTTACCAAATTAAAGTTCCTTCTGCATAAGTATTCAGCTACAACTTTTATTGCAGGGATTTCCCACTGTGACTGACAGAGGCCACCGCACACACATTGCGTTCTCTAAGACACTGGCCAGGGGCTTTAGCCCTGTCCCTTGCCTTTTGCTAAGAGCAGTTTCAATCCCTGCTCCTCAACTTTCTTGGGAAAGTACAACAAAACTAGCTATCACATTTTAGATAAAAGTCCATTACCTACTGTGAAACATCAACTCACCTTCAAGAAGCTTCCATCGATGCACATGGGAAGGGAGAGAAAAGAAGATACAATTAGATTTGGTGAGCCCCCCTGGTGCTGCACACAAACCCCAGCTCAGAAAGCAGTTACAGCAGAGGAGGGGAGCAAGGGTAGGGCATCACCCTCGAACTTTGCCTAAGAGCATTCAAAGCAGTAGCACAAAGAGTCGCTGCCCTGAAAAGCAAAGAAGTGGGTGCTGCTGATTCTGCTCTCATTGCTGCAACAGGGTACAAACAGGGGCAGCTTAGGAGCCCCTGAACACCCTCCTCCCCTGTTCCTGTTCCCTAGTTGGATTTGACCTGGCGCTCTTTATTTCCCTCTTTCTCCCTCAAAAGGGAAAATTCAAATGTGATATCCATAAACACTCAGTATAAGGTGAACCACTGCTGAAGAAAGGAAGCCACAACAGAAATCTGGGAGCAAAGAATTCCAGTTTGCTCTTCTATTGGCACCAGGAAAACTGGACTTGGACTATGTGCAGTCTGTCACTCAATGCTATAAAACTATAAGGAACACACAGAGCTGCCAGTGCCATTCTGGCAAGGGCTTCTCCCTCTGTGGACACCACCAAGGAGGGACTTGGAGGGATGGGCAAGTTGGAGCTTCCCAGCAAGAGCTGCCTGTGTCACCCACCTAAAACAACTGAGTTGTGCAGCTTCCCCTCCATTCCCTCCCCTCCCACAAAGTAGAAATTATGAGAACATGTGGATCCCCACCTCTGAGTCCTCATCCTCACTAGTTGGCGGACTGGCAGGACCTGCTTGCTGTGCCCTAGAGGGAAAAGGACCAGAAAGAACATGCAGCCATTAATTCCACTGTCCATCAAGGGTTATTGATACATAAACTGTAAGAGATTGAAACATCCCGTAATCTGATTTAGCAACATCCCAGCCCAGTAACACAATCATTCCAAAAACTTTTATGTACTGCAGTGCAACTCAGGCCATTTTCTCAGAAGTATTCAATATTGTTGAAGAGAGAAGTAAGATTTCCTCTTGACTTTGGTGTTTGCTTTTCTCAAATTAGTTGGTTCTCTTCCAGACAGGCTACTATATGCCAAGTCAAATTTTTTCCCTCAGAATCAAACAGACCCCAAAAGCTTGGAAAAAATGTTTCTACTATATAGTCAAAATTAGGCTGTGAAGAGATATTTTCTGGTACGTACTCATCATTATCACTTTGTTCCTCTTCATAGCTCCCCATCACTAGCACAACTGAATTATCTTCTGCTCTGAAGAATTGTGGCCGTAGCTGCAAATTCCAGCACTGTTGTAATGGAGTAGAAATTGAGGCAATTTAGGAACCACCTGAACACCCTCCTCCACGCTCCCCTGTTTCAGTTCCCTAACTGGACTTGGACTAGAGGTTTGGGTCCTTACCACTGGGTAATAAGGCATCCAAACTCGAGCAACATATACACTGTCTAGCCATCTGCTAAAGAGAACAGAACCAGAAGTACATGCAACATTAACTTCATTGGGCACCAAGGATTACGGAAACACATACGCTGTCAGAAATTGAAACATTCCCTATTCTGATTTAGCAACATCCCAGCCCAACAACACAATCATTCCCAGAGCTTTTATGTACTGCAAGCATTTCAGTATATCTCAAGCCTTATTTAACATATTTAACATTTAATAATTTCTTCATGCACAAAGAAGAATGGCTTCTACTGGATTTTGCTGCTTGATTTTTACATTACTTCTCTGCAGGACACTGTATTCCAGGTCTGATGTTTTGCCACAGAATCAAGCAGAACCCAAAAGCTTAGCAAAACATTAGGTTTACCATATATCAGAAATCAGAGAAACAGTTTCTTTCTCCCATACCCTTGATTATCTCTTGGTTCCTCTCCAGCATCACTTGCAGGTAGCTCAGCTGAATTCTCTGCTGTTCTGAAAAAATATGGGCGCTCCCAGTCCTGCAGTGAGATAGAAATGGAGGCATCTAGGAACCACCTGAACACCTTTCTCCCTGCTCCCTTGTTTCAGTTCCCTAATTTAATTTGGCCTGGAGCTGTTTCTTTCCCTCATTTGCCCCCAAAAGAGCAAATTCTGCTGACACAGCCCTAAATACTTCATGCTGGATGAATAAATCAACATGTGGATCCTCACCTCTGAGTCCTCATTCTCCTCAGCCAGAGGATTAGCAGGACCTGCTGGCCATGCACTAGAGACAACAGAACCAAAAAGAACATGCAGCCATTAATTTCACTGCAAACCAAGAGCTACCAGTACACAAACTGTCAGTTTTTGAAACATTCCTTATTCTGATTTTGCAATATCCATCCCAGCAACACAGTCATCCCAAGAAATTTTATGTACTGCAAGAATTTCAGCATGTGTGAAGCCATCTGGCTAAATGACTTTATGAACAGAGGTTTCTGATGGATTTTCCAGGTTGGGTTTTTTCTTTTTTTTTCTTTCATTAGTACTTTTCCAGACAGACCACTTTATTCCAGGTCTGAAGTGTTTTGCACAGAATGAAGAAGAACCCAAAAGCTTGGTAAAAAAATCAGTTTTACCATAGATCAGAAATTAGAGTTTAGAGAGACATTTTCTCTCTTGCATACCCTTCAATATCTATTGGTTCCTCTTCATCATTGCTTGCCAGTAGATCAGCTGAATTCCCTGATGCACTGGAAACATGTGGGTACTGCTGGTTCTGCTCCCTGTGCTGCAATGGGGTAGAAATGGAGACAGATTAGGAACCCCCTGAACACCCTCCTCCCCTGTTTCAGGTCCCTAACTGGATTTGGGCCTAGAGCTGTTTATTTCCCTCTTTCTCCCTCAAAAGGGAAAATTCAAATGTGATATCCATAAACACTCAGTATAAGGTGAACCACTGCTGAAGAAAGGAAACTGCAACAGGCATTGGAAGGAAAGAATTCCAGTTTGCTCTTCTATTGGCACCAAGCAAACTGGACTTGGACTATGTGCAGTCACTCAATGCTATAGAACTATAAGGAACACACAGAGCTGCCAGTGCCATTCTGGCAAGGGCTTCTCCCTCTGTGGACACCATCAAGAAAGGACTTGGAGGGATGGGCAAGTTGGAGCTTCCCAGCAAGGGCTGTGCCTCCAGCCAGCTGCACGTGTCACCCACCTAAAACAACTGAGTTGTGCAGCTGCCCTTTTGTCCCTTTCCCTCCCACAAACCACAAAGGACAAGAACATGTGGATCCTCACCTCTGAGTCCTCATCTGACCAATATGGAAGATCGAAATCAAATGGTAGCCGATCACTAGAGAGAGCAGAACCAGAAGAACATGCAGCCATTTCAACATGGAGCCATTTATTTCCTGGGCATCAAGGGTTGCCACTAAAGAAAATGTCGGTACTTAAAACATCCCCTATTTTGATTTAGCAATATCTCAGCCCAACAGTACAATTATTCCCAGAGCTTTTACATATTGCAAGCATTTCAAGCCATACTGAAGAAACATTATGTAATGGCTTCATGCACAGAGAGGAATGGTCTCTACTGGATTTTTTGGTTTGTTTTGTTGGTTTTTTTTAAATTGTTTCTCTTTCCATCAGGCCACTCTATTCCAATTCTGAAATTTTGGCACAGAATCAAGCTAGAACCCAAAAGCTTGGCAAAATCTCCTGCTATGTATCAGAAATTAGATTTTAGAGAGTCAATTTATCTGTAACATACTCATCAATGTCTCTTGGTTCTTCTGCATCTTCCCTTGCCAGTGGCTCATCTGATGTTCTGGAAAGATTCAGCTGCTGCTGGCTCTGCTCCCTGTCCTGCAATGGGGTAGACATAGATGCACTTAGAACCACCTGAACACTGTACTTCCTGATTCCCCATTTCAGTTTCCTAATTGCATTTAGGCCTGGAGCTGTTTCTTTCCCTCTCTTACCCCCAAACTGGCAAATGTGCTGTGTTATCCAAAGATATTTTGTGTTAGATTAACAGTTGCTAATGAAAGAACCCCAAACCAAAACCATCTCTGGGAACTGGAGTTGGGTCATGCAGGCTCTGTTGTAAAGTTTGAGGCCTTTCCTTTGAAAAGGCTCAGAATAATTCTGTCAGGAAGTACCCTTTATGTTATGCCTGCTGCATATTCTGCTTTGCACGGCAGCAGCAACACCCCAAAACTGATGGAATAAACTACACAATCTGGATCAAGGGTTATTCTTTCAAACAGCAGGGGAAATGAAAAGAAAAAAAAGAGTGACATTTTAAAAGACTTCTTGGAGCAATAAAAATACACCTAGTTTGTACCCCAGTCAGCTGCAGTTGCACTTGGTGCCTCAGTGACAAGAGCACCTTAAACTGATGTTGCAGCAAAAACACTTCTTATTTGGGAAGTCAAAGACTTCCTGTTCTCTCCCTTGATTTTTTCTATAAATTACTGAAGCAACAAGCTCTTTTAGATTATTATTACACTCTCTGAAAGTGATACTCAAAGAGATAGTAAGATGCCAGAAGACAGGCCTAGGAGCTCAAGAGAAACTAATGTGAATGCAAGATGGGGAAGAGTGTGCCATTCACTACTTACCATAGGAGACTCATCGTCAATGATATTGATGACTTCAGGCTCTGAAGATTCACCTGTGAGATGTATAACATCTTCATATCTGAGCTGTATGACTTCTTCACCTGCCACATCTATGGCGTCTTCATATCTGAGCTGTATGACTTCTTCACCTGTCACATCTACGGCATCTTCATATCTGAGCTGTATGCCTTCTTCACCTGCCACATCTATGGCGTCTTCATATCTGAGCTGTATGCCTTCTTCACCTGTCACATCTATGGCGTCTTGATATCTGAGCTGTATGCCTTCTTCACCTGTCACATCTACGGTGTCTTGATATCTGAGCTGTATGCCTTCTTCACCTGCCACATCTACGGCGTCTTCATATCTGAGCTGTATGCCTTCTACACCTGCCACATCTATGGCGTCTTGATATCTGAGCTGTATGCCTTCTTCACCTGCCACATCTATGGCGTCTTCATATCTGAGCTGTATGCCTTCTTCACCTGCCACATCTATGGCATCTTGATATCTGAGCTGTATGCCTTCTTCACCTGTCACATCTACGGTGTCTTGATATCTGAGCTGTATGCCTTCTTCATATGGCACATCTACGGCATCTTCATATCTGAGCTGTATGACTTCTTCACCTGTCACATCTACAGCGTCTTCATATCTGAGCTGTATGCCTTCTTCACCTGTCACATCTACAGCATCTTCATATCTGAGCTGTATGCCTTCTTCACCTGTCACATCTATGGCATCTTGATATCTGAGCTGTATGCCTTCTACACCTGTAACATCTATGTCGTCTCGATATCTGAGCTGTATGACTTCTTCACCTGCCACATCTACAGCGTCTTCATATCTGAGCTGTATGCCTTCTTCACCTGTCACATCTACAGCGTCTTCATATCTGAGCTGTATGCCTTCTTCACCTGTCACATCTATGGCGTCTTGATATCTGAGCTGCATGCCTTCTTCACCTGTCACCTCTACGGCATTTTCATATCTGAGCTGCATGCCTTCTTCACCTGTCACGTCTATGGCATCTTCATATCTGAGCTGTATGCCTTCTACACCTGCCACATCTATGGCATCTTCATATCTGAGCTGTATGCCTTCTTCACCTGTCACATCTATGGCATCTTGATATCTGAGCTGTATGCCTTCTTCACCTGTCACATCTACGGTGTCTTGATATCTGAGCTGTATGCCTTCTTCATATGGCACATCTACGGCATCTTCATACCTGAGTTGTATGCCTTCTACACCTGCCACATCTACGGCGTCTTCATATCTGAGCTGTATGCCTTCTACACCTGTAACATCTATGTCGTCTCGATATCTGAGCTGTATGACTTCTTCACCTGCCACATCTACAGCGTCTTCATATCTGAGCTGTATGCCTTCTTCACCTGTCACATCTACAGCGTCTTCATATCTGAGCTGTATGCCTTCTTCACCTGTCACATCTATGGAGTCTTGATATCTGAGCTGTATGCCTTCTTCACCTGTCACCTCTACGGCATTTTCATATCTGAGCTGCATGCCTTCTTCACCTGTCACGTCTATGGCATCTTCATATCTGAGCTGTATGCCTTCTTCACCTGTCACATCTATGGCGTCTTGATATCTGAGCTGTATGCCTTCTTCACCTGTCACATCTATGGCATCTTGATATCTGAGCTGTATGCCTTCTTCACCTGTCACATCTACGGTGTCTTGATATCTGAGCTGTATGACTTCTTCATATGGCACATCTACGGCATCTTCATACCTGAGTTGTATGCCTTCTACACCTGCCACATCTACGGCGTCTTCATATCTGAGCTGTATGCCTTCTTCACCTGACACATCTACAGCATCTTTATGTCTGAGCTGTATGCCTTCTTCACCTGCCACATCTACAGCATCTTCATATCTGAGCTGTATGCCTTCTTCACCTGTCACATCTATAGCGTCTTCATGTCTGAGCTGTATGCCTTCTTCACCTGCCACATCTATGGCATCTTCATCTTCACCTGTGAGATCTATGGTGTCTTCACCTGTGAGATCTATAACTTCTTCACCAATTGAAAATGAGAACATTAGAGTCAGATCAGAGATTACAGAGGAATGAAATAGGCTGACAGTGTGGAACAGGCTGAGGATGGATTTACTGTGCTTTAGGTCTTTTTTTTTTCAAGAATAGGTCCAAAATTTCACTTAAGCTTTGCCCTCAACAGTGCATATGGAGCACAGCTGGCCCTGTCCGCTAAGGGGCAAAACAAGTGGAAGAGCAGCTGTGCTCATCACAAGTTCTATTGGACGACAACAGGAGGTTCGCATCAACAGATTATTCATTTCATATAGGGGAATGTTTAGCACACAGTGGAAAAAAAGTCCCACCAAAACTCTAATCATAGAGGGGATCCTAATTTTAAAGTATCATGCTGTATATATTCCCCAGAAGGATTGGTCACAGCTAATGACAGATTTTCCTCGTCTCCATCCAACTTGGGAGATCTCAAACTCAGCTTGCCACCCTCCACTGTGGCAGCTGCAGTGACTGCCAGCTCATCAGAACACACGTTCAGGTGTTTGAGCAGCACTGGAGGACCTCTCCTACACAGCTCATCTCCCACTTGCAGCCACTAAGAGCAGCAATAACAAGCAGCAGCAATAATGATCTCAGTCACAAACCAAAACCATGTTCAGAAGGCTTGCTGTTTAGGGATGCCATACCAGGAGCTTCCCCAATCCCAAGGTTTCCCTTCCTCCCCAGTAAAGGGCCTAGAAACTGGCAAAAGCACATGGCCAGATGGTCTTCCACCCTCCAGAAGCCGCTTCTGTTCTTACCGGGCTCAGAAGCAGGTGTGCCACTTTCCTCAAGGTCTGTTGGCTCCGTCTGTGAAGTTCCACCTGCGCTGGAGGGCAGCAGCCGGCTCCGTTTCCGAGCTGGTCTGGAATCAACTGCTCCTCCACGGCGCTTCCGCTGACGCTGGCAGGGAACAAAGCCTTAGCATTTTCTCTGCCACTAATATTAACATGGCCCTTGGGCTTTACAACACCAATGGCAGCACACAAGGATTCAGAAAACACTCCTGCAAAGGCTGGAATACACACCAAATGCTGCTATGGGCCATTTCCACCCGAGCACATCACATCAGGGAAAAGACAGCACCCCTGATCTCTGACAAGCCACCTCCCCGAGAAAGAGCCTGTCCCAATGGCTTGAAAATGAGGTCACCAGTTCCCAATTCCAGCAGGTTGCTGCTCACACCATAAGCATTTCTGCACTACTGCTAACACCCACAGAGATCCAAAACCTTCCCAATTCCAGAACATCAAGTTACATGAAGATTTCAAAGGTTTCTGTTCCTCTGCATTTGCTACAAACTCTTGAAATGCTTTCTAGACCTACCCTGGAAAACGTTTCAAGAATCAGATTTGCATTGAGTTGCAAAATACTTACTGAGCTCATGGTGTTTTGTGATCAAAAACAACCACCAAAATAAGCGGGACAAACTCCAAAAAAGGAATGTCAGGGATGTTATCAATCCCTTCGGTTCCTTTAGGCAGCCCACTGCAGATTTTTTGGCGTGACAGAAAACTGCTCTTCCAAACCTATCAGAAAAGTAGAGGCGAGATTATCCATTTGGATTGCCAGTTTTCTTGAACACTCCCATGCCCTAAGACTCCCATTCCCAAGTCTCCAGTTCCTGTCCAAAGCTAGAGGCGAAGTCCATGACTCTGGTACTTGAGCCCACCTGCAGCCCATCCTGCAGCCCAGCCCAGCCCCTCAGCATCAGAAGCCTTTCCAAGAATTGTCTGCACTCACCTGTACAGTCAGTCCAGAGTTTGACTCGCAAAAGTCAGCAAATCGCTCTCTAATCCCTTGTGGGATGGAGAAGAGGGATGCTCTGCGTCTGCTGCGCAGCAGAGAATCCCTCAACTGGCTCAACAGACTCCGTGCCAACAGAACATGGAACCAGGAGTGCCCCTGGCAACCGGTGGCAACGTTCCATGCCCAGGGAACTGATGGCCGCAGTGCTCACCCACGGAGTTCCAGAAAGCCATGGAGGCAGCTCAGCCATCGCCTGCTGCTGCTGCCGCCCTCCAGGTCAGGGCGCTCAGGGCCCTGCCCAGCCCGGCCTGGAGCGGCCCATGGACAGGGCAGCCACAGCTTCTCTGGGCAGCCCGTTCCAATGTCTCACCGCCCCCTCAGCTCTGCCAAACACCCGATCCCAATCTCCCCTTCTCGTCTGAAGCCCTTCCCCTTCCCCGTGGCTCTCTGCCCCCTTTGGGCACCGCAAGGCCGCAGTGAGGCCTCCCCGCTCCCGGCTGCTCCCCAGGCGGGACAGCCCCGGCTCTCCCAGCCTGGCCAGGGGACAGGTGCTCCAGGCCCCCACACCTCCCTACGGCTCCTCCGGCCCTGCTCCACAGGCACATCCTGCTGGGCTGGGCACAGCTGGGCACAGCTGGGCACAGCTCCGCACGTGGGGCAGGGCAGGGGCAGAGCAGGGGCAGAGCTGCACCTCCCGCGCCCTCAGCCTGAGCAAGCCGAGCATCACTGGAGCCTTTCTGCGGCTAAAGAAACCCCATCACACCACACCTCCCCAAGTCAGAAAGAAATTTAAACCCTTCCTTAACCCTCCTCCTTCTGGTCTATTAGTCTGTTGCTGTTTTAACTCTTATCCGAGTGTTTGAACTTTAACCCTAATAAACAGCCATTAAAAAAGAATCAAAATTTGTTGGGTTTTTTTCCAGACTGTGGAAAGTCTAACAATTCAGCTCATTATTTCAAGTCTCTGAAGTCTTGACATTTTCAGGGTTCCAATGCTCCTCTACCAGAGTTTCCCAACAGGGCTGAGGAGTTTTGCTTTGCTCCAGGTGTTATGGACCGGCTTACAATGAAAACTTTAAAGAAATAAAAAGCAGGCCAGTTAATTAAAAACAAGCAAGCCTGTTTATTACTGACAGAACAACTAGAAGCCAAAGCCTCCGGCCAGTCCAGAGACTGTTTCAATAACTTAGTAACTGTATACCTAGGGGCATTTCCAAGGATACCAGCTCCAAGGAAAGACCCGGGTGTCACACACGCCAGGCCTTTTAAAGTCTCTCTCTTCTTCCCTTATTGGGGCGCTCAGGATCCGTGCTGTGATAGGTTTCTTTTTCTGTTGCTGACTGGCCCCATAAGTTGGCGCCGTCTTGGCCAATCATTTTGAGATTCTTGCTTCTTAGTGGTTGGTCTCTCCTCCAGTCTTAATCCAAGCTGTGGCTGTGTTCTACGATGTTATACTTCTGGAAGCTTCTCTGCCCCCCCTCCACAAAGATTGGCATTTCCTGCCTGGTTCCAGTCCCCTTTTAAGTATACACAACAGTATTGAGTTTTAATAAAACCTTACTTTGTACCCACAACATCCAATCCTGCACCACACCCTGTTAACTACATATCCAATTATAACTTGTTACTTGTATCAACAACATCCCTTTTCATACATACATTGTTAACAACATTCCCCAAAAGTTTAAATTTTTTTTTTGTTGTTCATAGCAATCCCCCCTCTAATTCTTTGATCAAGCTTTAGCCTGCATCAACCTTAACTCATCAAACTGGACTTTCATAGTTTCTGTAAAACTCTTTTAACTTCTGGTATTTCTCATACATCTCTTTTGCACTTTCTATTCCTTTTCTTCTTGGTTTTCTTTCATCACCATAATTTTTTCATCTGTTAACCTTTCAAGATAAGTCTGGACAATATTGTTAATCATTCTGATAAGACAAGGTACTAAACAAGGAAGGAAAATTAAACTTATGAGTGCCCCTCCCTCTATAAGTAGCATCTTTTTCTACCATTCTCTATTCCAGATGTTATCCCACCAATTAGCTTTTATTAATGGGGTCCATCGTTGCACAGGTACATGTGCATATTTTCTGATCCTGGTGGTTATATTTTTAATTAGGTCCCCATGATCATCAGTTTTTCTACAGCATTCAGATGAATTAAACTTTCCACATACCACTCCTTCTTCGGCCAGCAGGTAGTCCAAGGCTAGCCCGTTCTGATATATGGCAGTCCTCATCTGGCGGCTCTGCACTGATTACAAGTCTAGAACTAAAGTTGTCTCATTAGAAATTATCTCTAGAAGTGCTTGTAACCTTATAATTCTGTTTAACATATGAATGGGGGTTCTATACCCCCGTGAACCGTCCTGTGCCCAGGTGGCAGGGCCATAGGTTTCAATAATTCTCTCTGGGGGCCATCTTCCTCCCCCCAACTCTGTGTTCCTCCACTTAGATCTCTCTTTTTACGTTTTAACTCATCATAGAGGGGTAACCCTAAACCTTGATGGTCCTCTTTTGGGAGTAGAAAGAATGACGGTCTTATTACACCTAATGTACAACTCCCTTTCTAGTCTTTTGATAGCATCACATATGCCATCTTTCCAGAACAATCCAGAACAATCCTTTTGGGGCTTTCCAGAATTTTAGTGATCTGGTGTTTTTAACTTCAGTCTTATTCCAAAATTTAGATGACTTAGGTTCATCTTGATATGGATTTGGTTTTTTAGCTAGACACTTACACAGTTATTCTCTTTGTATATAAGAACAGCTTGAGCCAGATTTTTGTTTTCGCGCCCAATGCAGATATTTACTCTGGGAATCCACCACTCATGGGTATCATTAGCAGTTAGATACTTTTTACAAGACAGTTCACCTGCATAGGAAAGAAATTTCAGTTCCCTTCTCCATATACATTCTTCCCCGATTACCTCGGACTTTAAGTTCCAAACTTCTTCCTCGTTTCGGATGTCTGGTTGTCAGTGTCTATTTAGATTCTTCATCAGTTTTAGAGTTTCTTGAGGGCTGAGTGCGATTCCTTCCCAGGGCCATATTTCTGATGTCCTGGTATCCCCACATATCCAGCAATTTGACACATTGAACCCATGGCTAATTCTTTCTACCAGATCTAAAATCAAATTCTTTCAATTCCTTAATTTTGTTTCTACTCCTGGTTTAATCACCCCTCTTATCTCTTTCTCTTGTATTAAGTCCAATCCTTTAACGACCTTATTCCCTGGTTTCTTATCAGTGCATAACCATTTCTCCCTTGTAGGGGATTCCTCCATTAGTTTCTGTTTATGGGTCCCTTCATTTTCAAATAGCCAGTAGGTTTTTCCATCTTTTACACGGGTTTGTAATTGTGACAAGTCAACACACTCAGGGCTAAGATTAGTGTGGAATGTGAGAACTGCGCTCTGCGCATTCCCGGTATAGATAGCATGATAGCAGTTATCACAGGAGTTCGGTGAGCTCTCCTGGAGACTCGCAGTCACTATTGCTATCAGCACCCATGGGGGTGCAGTACAGGTTACTCTCTTGACTCTCGTGGTCCTTGGTCAGCCTCAGATGGTAAGAGTACTGTCACCTGATCTGGGCTTGCCCCCTGTGCTGACATTCTTACCGGTATCCTCATCTTACTCCACTCTTTTGTGTGTTGACTTGTTATTTTTTTCCCGTTTTAGGGTCAGATCGCTACTATGGTGGGAGAATGCTCTATCTTATGGAGACTCCTTGTCACAGATTCTGTAATGAGAAATACCAGAAAGTGCAATTAGTTTCTATTAACATTTTATCCAAAACTGTCAATAAATATTCTAAATAGTAACACTTTAATAATAAATATTACAATAAATATTTAAATAGCTCTTTATCTTAACTTTAACACTAATACTGGATTAAATAGGATATTAAATAACAAGTTTATAAATAATATCTTTAAATAACAGTTCATAGATTACAACGTTAGAACAACGTTTTATAAAAAAAGAGGTGCTACTTGGTGTTAGTAGAGTCTTCCATAGTCTATCCTGTGGGAGCAGAAACTGAACCTTTGACCCTAGTGACACGGGTCCACCCTTTTTCTTGAGTTCTTATTGCAGTTTCGGTAGTTAATAAAACTTGGTATGGGCCTTCCCATCTGGGGGTTAATGGCTGTTCTTTCCATGATCTAATTAATACCCAATCTCCTGGTTGGTATTTATGGATTTTAAAATCAATGGCAGTACTTTGGGGGAAATATCCATTCCTCCTTAACTCTTCTAATGTTTTTGCAATTGTTTTTAGGTAAATTTTCACACCTTTTTCCCCTTCTTCATATGTCCCCATACAATGTGAGGTAATCAAAAATGGGAGTCCAAACATCAGTTTGTGAGGGGAAATACCCATATCAGATCTAGGCTTTGTTCTCACTCTCATCAGGGCTAAAGGGAGGCATTTTACCCAATTCATTTTTGTTTCATCTACTAACTTGGTAAGTATAATTTTCAGGGTCTGGTTAGCTTGCTCTACCCTTCCTGAGCTTTGGGGCCTCCAAGGAGTATGCAACTTGCAAGTCATACCAAGTGTTTCAATTACATTTTGTAAAATTCTAGCAGTAAAATGAGGCCCTCTGTCTGAATCTATTGTATTCACTATACCATAACGTGGGATAATTTGTTCTAGCAGAATTTTACTAACAGTTTCTGCAGTTGCTTTTACTATTGGAAAAGCCTCTAGCCAATGGGTAAGGTGATTGATAATAACTAATAAATGTTTAAACTTCTGTACTTGAGGAAATTCAGTGAAGTCAATTTCTATGTTCTGAAGAGGTCTTTTAGCTAATTCTCTTCCCCCTACAGGTACTTTCTTAATTATTTTGTTATTTATTTTCTGACAAGCCATACAATCCTTTGTTACAGCTTTTGCTATCCCGAAACCCCCAATGCACACATATGTTCTTAAAAAGTGATCACAGAGTGCTTGAGTTCCCCAATGTGTAGAGGCATGCAGAATTTCTAGGATTTTACAGGATAGGTTTTTATTCAATACTTGCCTCCCATCAGGCATTATCCATTTCCCCAATTCATTCCTCACACCCCCTTGTTTTTGCAATTCTTTTTGCTCTTGTTCTGTGCATACTGGAATTTCTTCCCCATCCATTTCTTTTAGTTTTTCTATTTCAAATATCCACTCTTCCTTTCCTAAAGCTGCCTCTTTTGCTGTCTGATCCGCTAAATTGTTTCCTTGCATTTCTATTGATGTCCCCCTTTGATGTCCTTTAACATGTACTACTGTGACTTCTAATGGATCTTTTAGTGCTTTTAGTATTTCCTTTATCAATTCTTCATGAATTAACATTTTACCTTTAGAGTTTATAAACCCTCTTTCTTCCCAAATCTTACCGAATGTGTGTACAACTCCGTAAGCATACTTGGAATCAGTATAGATAGTTCCTTTATTGTATTTCTACCAAATTAAGCCTCTTAATAGGGCATACAATTCACAGCACTGAGCTGACCATTTAGTTGGTAATTTTCCTTTTTCTATTACTTTCATCGTTTTCCCATCTATAACTGCATAACCGGACACCCTTTTCCCTTCTACAGTTCGAGAAGAGCCATCTATAAATAACACTTCCCCTTCTAATAAAGGTAATTCTTGTAGCTCTTCTCTTGCTTTAGTCTGCAGATTCATTAATTCTTCACAACAATGTTCAAGGTGGCCTTCTGATTTTCCATATAAAAATTGTGCAGGATTTTGCACTTTTGTAGTTGTAAGTTCTATGCTATCAATATTAGTTAGTACTATTTCATATTTAAGTAATCGACTGTCCGTAATCCATTGATTAGCTTTTTTGCTCAATATTAATGTTATATCATGGGGGGTATGTACCTTAATTCTACCTCCAAAGGTTAGTTTATAGCTTTCCTCAATTAGAGTCACAGCAGCGGCCACCGACTGTAGGCAGGTGGGCCAGCCTCTCACCACAGGTTCCAACAATTCTGACATATAAGCAATTGGTTTCCTTTCTCCGCACCACTCTTGCACTAATACACCATAAGCAATTCCTTCATCTACATTTACAAACTGTTCAAAAGGTTTTTCCAAATTGGGCAAACTTAAACCTGGAGCTTTCATCAGTCTTTCCTTTAACTCTGTTAATTTCCCTTCATCTTCTTCAGTCCATTCAAAAGTCTGGGTCTCAACCAATTTATCATAAAAGAATTTAACTAACTTGGTGTGTCCATCTATCCAGGATTTACAGTATCCAACTAAGCCAAATAATTGTCTTACATCCCTTTTCGTTTTTGGGGAGGGCAAGGATAGGATTCCCTCAATTCTACTCATTGCCAAATTCTTATAACCTTTCCCAATTAGATGTCCTAAATATTTTACTTCTTGCTCTACAAATTTGAGCTTTCCTCTTGACACTTTTAAGCCCTTTTTTCCCAGAAAATTTAAAAGTTCTATGGTAGGTTCTCGTACTATTTCCTTTTGCTCCCCCAAAATGAATAGATCATCCACATATTGTAAAATCTGGGTATTCTGTTTTGACTCAAATTGCTCTAATAATTCTTCCAATGCTTGTCAAACAGATTTAGTGATTCAGTAAACCCTTGGGGCAATCGCGTCCATTGATATCGTTGTTTTCTCCCTGTGTTCTCATCATACCATTCAAAAGCAAACCACCCCCTACTCTCCTCTGCTAATGGGCATGCCCAAAACACATCTTTAAGTTCTATCACACTAAACCAGGAATGTTCTGGTGGTATTTTATTCAACAGTGTGTAAGGGTCAGGCACTACTGGATATCTGGCTACAGTTTGCTTATTGACTTCTCTTAGATCCTGTACTAATCGGTACGTTCCATCTGACTTTTTAACTGGTAAAATTGGTCTATTATGGGGTGACTTACATGGCTCTAATGTCCCATCTTGAATCAATCCTTTTATTATGGGAGTTAACCCCTGTTTTCCTTCAGCTGAGATGGGGTATTGACGGACTCGAATGGTTGTAATTTCGGGTTTCATTTTTATCTTTATCGGCGGTATATCTAATAAGCATCGACCACCTTCTTCTGCCCATACCTGGGAATCTATTTCTTTCTCATCTTTGGTATTTAATCTCATAATTGTTGCTACCATCTTCCCTTCTTTTGGAACTAAAGAACTTTATTTGTAAATCACGGCTGAGTAAATTACACTTCAAATTAGGCATAAATAGTAAATCAACACATCCTACCCTTGAATTTCCTCTTAGTATTACTTGTTTAATTACGGGTACTTCAAATGGGCTATTGCTTGCCCCTCTTACTTTACAAGTTGTTCTACTAAGTTCACTACTGTAGCTATCATGCTGGCATGGTAGTGTGGAGGAAGGTTTAAGAAAGGCCTTAGGAACGGTAAACTGAGGAAAAGGATACATTCATGTATGCCCCATTGTTTTAGAAAGGCCTTGGGAATGGTAAACTGAGGGAAAAGATACATTTATGTATGCTCCACTGTTTCGGGAACGTCGTGCTTCAGCATTCCTCTGTAAACCCCCTTCTTTCCACCCCTGAGCAGTTCCCATTGGGCCTGGCCCCTGGGGTGGTTCTGATGTGCCTTAGCTGAACACTGTCTCTATTGTTTAGACCTTATATCTTAATTTTGCTGTATAAAACTGTATCTGGGCAATAGCCCGTGGCCTTTTGGTCCCAGCAACGCTTCACGCAATACAATCTCTCTGGACAAGCATACCATTGGTCTCTCTGGGTCTCTTTATCTCGAATCCTAGCGGCGACCGAGGCAACGCTGCTGCTCGGACCGTGCTAACCCAGCCGCTGCCTGGTAAGCCCAGGGCAGCGGGACCACGGCAAACCCCAGCCCCAGAGGGGACAGCTAGCCGGAGGGTCCCGGGGGGCCGGGGAGGGACAGGGGACAGCGGCGAGTGACCACCGAAAGCAACAAGTGGTGGTCCAAAGAGAAGCAACACACTACCTTCTGGCATCTTAAAAACACATGACCTATCAGCTCCTGTATCTACTAAAAATTCAAATTCTTCTCTCTGAGGACCAACCTCTAAATTTATCAAGGGCTCCCCTTTTAAATCCTTTACTGCCCTCAGAGAATAGAGCCCCTGACATCCCTAATCTTCTCCTTCTCCAACTCCTATCTCAATTTCTCTGTATAACTTCTGGTCTTTTATGAACTGCTTACAATTTTTCTTGACATGACCCCTGTTACCACAATAAAATCACTCTCGTTTTTCAAATTCTCCTCTTTGGTCTGGTTTTCTCTCCCTCTTATGCCATTCTATCTCCTTTTGGGTTTCTTCCGGCTTTCCCTGACTTTCCCTTGCTACTGCTACCATGATTTTTGCCTTCATTTTCGCCTTCTCCTCCTTCCTCCTTAGAAACACCTTTTGTGCTTCCTTTAATAGCTCATTTAAACTCCTTTCCTGCCATTCTTCAAGCTTTTCCAGTTTCTTTCTAATATCATCCCAAGGCCTCGCCACAAAGTGTACCCTAATGAGTACCTTTCCCTCCCGGCTTTCTGCATCCACACTGGAGTAAAGTTGAAAATTTCTTTTTAACCGGGCTAACCACGCACTTGGAGCCTGATCCTTTTCCTGATGGCTATCAAATGTTAGCTTTACATTGTTTGCTCTCGGAACTGCGTTCCTGATTCCTTTTATGATCAAAGATCTATACTCCCCCATACTCTTCTGCCCTGCTTCATTATTTGTGTCCCAATCCGGTGGTGTTAGGGGCATTTTAACCTCCCCAGGGGGAACATCTGCAGGGTGGCCCGTTCTATTTTCTTTCTCCCACACTTTTATTCCTGCAATTTGTATTAGCTGCATCTCCTCGGGAGAAAATAAAATTCCTATTATTGAATTTAATTCTTCCCAGGTATAGATATTAGGACCTAGGAATTGATCTAGCTGGTGTGCAATTCTTCTACCAAGGTCTTTGTTTCTTTCTTAAAATTCCTCACCTCGGAAGCTGTCAATGGGGCATTCACAAATCCTATTCCATTGGCTCCTCCCATGGGAACTTCCCTTAGGGGAAATAGTCTTTCTGCCCTTTCTCCTCCTGAGCAACACTGGTTTTAAACCGAGTGTTACAATGGTGGGATATTGGACTAGCTGTTTCAGCTTTACCACAATTACAACCTTGAACTTTATTTCCTTGCACACTATTCTGCCAATCACTATTCGCTACTAATCCCCCTCTCCCTTCAATCTTTGTTTCATTTATGTGTCTTGGAGGTGTTAAGACAACACTCTGTGAAGGAGGTTGGTTAGCACTGGTTATGAGGAGGTTTGGAGGATGTGACGAAACCTTAATCCTGGAGTCAGGGGTTATAACCACCTGACTTGGGGCTGTTAATGTACTTCCTGTTGATGGTGTGGAGAGAATATGGGGAGGAGTCGGAGAGGCTGAAGGGGTAGGTTGGACAGGTGCAGGTATTGAAGGAGCAGGTTGGACAAGAGGAGGTGCCGGAGGAACAGGAGGGGAAGAGGGTGGAAGATAAAGGGTCCCACCTTCTTGCGGGCTTTTCCCTTGAGTCTTTAACATTCTTAATGTCCTTTGACACTTTGTACCCTTTTGCTTTTTCCTCCAGGGTATCACTTTCTAACCAACAACTTGCATACTTAGTTTCTTCCTCACTCACACTCTTCCTCAAATTCACATATTTGTTTAAAGCTAAACACAACCACCTGTCCTTTGAACCATACCAAGGCCAGTAAACTGACCCTTCCTGGAGAGCTTCTTTTGGCCATATTTCCACACAATATTGTATCATCTTTATTTTAGATAATCCTTTAAACTTCTCATCACCTTCCCACTTTTCAATCATTTCTCCTAAAGGGCTACTGGGTGGAATTTCTTTCAGCTTACCCTTCTTAATCCCTCCCCTGCGGGAGTTCTTACTAGTACCCTGCCCCATTTTATAAATTAACTGGACAAGGAACTAACCTAGCAAGCAGTAAGTCAAATGAGCTAATGAAAGGATCTACACTTATGTGAAACAGGACAATTGAAATTACTCTTGACTGAATAAACTGATATAGCAATGTGAACCTTGATTGGTCAAAAATAACTTTTATCCAAAATATTGAATTTAACAATCTAAAATAATGTAATTAATACCAGATGGAATGATCAAGTGATTGAAAACAAACAAAAATAAAACTGTTGACATTTAATTTAAAAAATTGAAATAAAAGAATTAAAATAAAATAATTGAATTTCAATAAAAACAATCAGAATGAAATTAATTAGAATTATGAAATTAAAATTGTGCAATTGCAATAAAGAAACAACTGGAATAAACTACTAAAATTCAATAAAATTATTAGAAATAAACTATCAGAACAAAATAGGATGATCTAATTTTGAATAATTATATAATTAATCTTAATAAAGATAATAAATGAATTAAAATAAAACAATTTAAACAAACAATTCTTCATAACAATTAAAATAAACATTTGGAATAAAACAATTGGAATCATTTTTTGTTTTGTTTTTGTTTTAATATCAAAAATTGAATTAATTCATGAATTGAAATAAAACAATTGAAATAAATTGAAATAAAACAATTGGAATAAAACAATTGAAATATATATTTGAAATAAAAAATAGAATATATATATTTATATAGAAACAATCAAATAATTAATCAATTAAAATAAAACAATTGAAATAAACAAATCAGAATAAAACAATTAAAATAAAACAAATGGAATTGAAATAGCAACTTTAACCTAGTTCAGATTTAAATGAGAATAATTCAGATAATTGAAATAGAATGAAATAATTAGTACAATTGAAAGAGAATAATTGAATTAGACTAATTGAAATCACAACTGTCAAATTTAAATAAAATAATTAAATGGAATTATTGGAATTAAATAATTAAATTGGGCAAATTTTTGTCTAGTAAAACAATTGAATAAAATAATTGATAAACTGAAATAAAACCATTAAAATGCAAAATCAAAATAAAACTATACTATTAAAGTACCAAATAAATCTAACAGAAACAACTAAATCAAACAATCTGAATAGATTACAATAAAAAGATCAAACTAAATATAACTAGTAATGATCCAAAATACCAAATTGGCATTCTCGTAATTGAAATTAATACAACAAACAAAAGTAATGAAATGATCCAATAAAACAAACAATCTATAGAAACAAAAAGAATAAAATAACTCGCTATAACTGACCACAAGATTCCGATCGCAATCAAGTCACACATATAAATAAATAGGTTACATTCCTTGTAACTTGATGATTAGGGTCACAAGCTGGAGCACTGCTAGCAAGCAGCCCCAGGGCCCTCTGCCAGGCTCAGCCCCCTTGGCCGCCCCCTTCTCGTCAGGCAATGCCCGCCCGTCACCGCGGCCCCTCCCAGGGAGGCCCGGCCGCAAAGTGGCTCCTCTGAGCCGCCGCTGCCTCGCACTCCAACGGCGCCTCGCGGCTGCCAGCACCACTCGCTGCAAAATGAAGACTTAAACTTTCTACATATTCCAAAAGCCAACTTGTACCAACTAAATGCGTTCAAGTAGTCTTGAACTCAAACATAAAATTTAGCAACTTATAATTTTTAATACCTCTACCTTCAAACTAACAGTACGCTAAACAGATATACTCTCTCTCTAACAAAATGCTTTTTAAGTTCATTCTCCCTGTCCGGTAAGTGGTCTGGGGACTCTTGGCTACCACCTCACCCCAGAACCTCACTTACACCGTGCTCTGACCTTCGACACACACACAATTAACTCAGCTTGAAACAGTTAAACAATAACCATTTCTATCCCCAAATAATCAGCACCTAGAAAAGCAATGATACCAATAAATTACATCCAGGTAGTCCTGGACTCAAAAGTAAAAACTATGTAACTGAAGTACCACATAAAAGGAAACAACAAATTCCCTGCGGCAGGCAGGTTCTCCTCTCCCTGACCCGAGCTCGCCAGGGTAGGAGGAGATCCCAGCTCCGAGTCACCAGGCCAGGAGGATCCCCCTAACTTGCCTGGCGTGGCCGAAACCAGGTGCATCCACCTGCCCAGCCCACCCCGTGCAGGACCAGGTGCGTGCCCGCCCCGCGTGCCCGGCCGTGCGGAGAATTGGGGTCCTACCCCCCTCGTCCGGGACTCCGATCCCCCCCTACCAAAAAGGAGAACACTCCCCTAACCGGTGGCTCCCTATCGTCGGTCTCTGGTTAGGAGTATTTTCTACCACCGACGCTGAGGTCCTGCTTCCAAAGGACCTTTCCAGGCACTGGGTTTCTGGGAACCCACGGGAGTCACCTTTAATGGCTTTGGACGGTCTTCCCAGACCCACCCCTGGGAAGCTCTGGGCACTCAGCCCTCCGTGGCCCTCTTAGGGGTATCCCCTCACTCCGAGGCGTTCCCTGGGTGCTCTTGGGACCGAATCCCTCAATCCAGCCCACCCCAGGGGTCTTGGGGATGGCTGAGCCCCAAGGGTACCACACTCAGTCCTCTGCCCTCTCGCTTCCTTCCACTATCGCTCCGGGAGTCTGGCCTGCCGGCCCCGTCTCACTCACACACACTCTCTCACCATTCGGGGTGTACCCTTCCATACCCTCAATCCCCCTCGCACACTCACCCAGGTGCCGCTCACCCAAGTGCTGCGAGGACCTCTCCCGCTGCCTGGAAGGCTACTCTAAGTTGTTGAGGCTTCCAGGAGTTCCTGAGGATCAAGCCAGCAGCCCCTCTGTGGATCCAATGTACTCCTCAGGAATCCAGTCAGCTGGAATCGTCCGGGTGCACCTCCCAAATCCAAGTCCTACACCAGACCCGCCTCTGGGTGTGGCTCTCCAGGGCGAGGCCCCAGTTGTTATGGACAGGCTTACAACAAAAACTTTAAAGTAAGAAATAAAAAGCAGGCCAGTTAATTAAAAACAAGCAAGCCTGTTTATTACCGACAGAACAACTGGAAGCCAAAGCCTCTGGCCAGTCTGGAGACTGTTTCAACAACTTAGTAACTGTATACCTAGGGGCATTTCCAAGGATACCAGCTCCAAGGAAAGACCCGGGTGTCACACACGCCAGGCCTTTTAAAGTCTCCCTCTTCTTCCCTTATTGGGGCGCTCAGGATCCGTGCTGTAATAGGTTTCTTTTTCTGTTGCTGACTGGCCCCATAAGTTGGCGCCGTCTTGGCCAATCATTTTGAGATTCTTGCTTCTTAGTGGTTGGTCTCTCCTCCAGTCTTAATCCAAGCTGTGGCTGTGTTCTACGATGTTATACTTCTAGAAGCTTCTCTGCCCCCCTTACACAAAGATTAGCATTTCCTGCCTGGTTCCAGTCCCCTTTTAAGTATACACAACAGTATTGAGTTTTAATAAAACCTTACTTTGTACCCACAACATCCAACCCTGAACCACACCCTGTTAACTACATATCCAATTATAACTTGTTACTTGTATCAACAACATCCCTTTTCATACATACATTGCTAACAACATTCCCCAAAAGTTTAAATTTTATTTTTTTTGTTCATTACACCTTCCTCCTGAAGCCCTGCTCCACTACGGAAGGTGACAGAGCAGAAGAAGCAGAATTAGTATTCACTTTTCCTTCTAGCCACTCTGCCTCGGGACCTGTGTTCAGAAGGAAGGGCTGTGGCTCCTGAGAGCAGCAGGGAACCCATCTCAGCCCTGCCAGGTTCAGGGCTGCTCCTCCGCCCCTGGTCCTGTTGGGTGCTCTGGGGTGTGGGGAGAATGGTGGAAATTGATCCGGGGCTCTGGAGAGCACAAGGATATGTTCAGCTCCGGCTCTACATGAGGAGGCTCATTTCTTACAAAAGTTTCTCTGTTCTTGCAATTCATCCTTTTGGGTATTTGACAACATGCTGGGTGTTGAAGAATGGGTAGGGACTTTTCCATTTTTTGAAGAATCCCAAAGTAGATTTAATACTTTATATAAAATGCAAAGACACTAAAGCAATTCCAAATATACATTTAATAGATGAATATTTAAGCACCTTGTATGAATCCGAAAGCATCGATTATGAGAAATGAACAATTCAAATATGCTGTCTTTCTGGTCTGGCCTTCAAAGCTCAAAATACCCCATTTCTTCTATGCCTACAGATCAATGATGAAATGAGCTGAAAATATGCTTTTCCTTCTGCTGACAACCATGCACCACAACTGAAACCAATGCTTTAACTATTCAGTTTCTTTTTGGTAATCAGTGCATTTCTAGATCAATACCTTCTAAAAATTATATATATATATATATATATATATATATATATATATATACACACACACGGAATGCTTTAATTCCTAACCCTATACCAAAATTTTAAAAGAAAATTGCCTCAGCTGATAGTGTTGAGCCATACTAACATCTCTTTAAACCTATTATAAAATCAGCTGAGTGCCATTTCATTACTTAAATTTACTTGACCATAAATCGTTTCCTTAAATGCTCCTTTTAATGAGAATACGTGGCATTGCATGTCACCTAGGAGTATAGCTTTTAGAAAGACATATAGATCATTTAACAAGACATTTCTGCTTACTGTCATTGCATCCACCAAGTAGCTAAAAGTCTAGCAAAAATGAGAACCAAAAAACATCAGTCTAAAATTTATGGCCGTCTTGTAATTAAATAATTTTATTTGTGTCTGTTGAAGAATTATCTTTGAGTTTAATTTTGACAACTCAAGTAGGTTTCATTAAAAACAAAAATCAAAAAATCACTTTATCAGGCTAATACTAATGTTTTCGTTTTTTTATTAAGACCAAGCCACATAAAAATTAGGGGCTACATTGAACCTTGTTTATTACTACCTCTACCTAAATATGGCAATATTAGGACATCTTGAAATATGACTGAGGAAGCAGATAAATAATACAATAAAGACAAAGATGAAAAACCAAAATTAAGGATTCATGTCCACACAGATGTCCAACTTTTAACACACAGAGGACCTCAGTTCAGTTTGGTCATCTGAGTTTTCTCTTTCGTGGCACAATGAATTTACTCTCCCATTGTTTACCTGAGATCTGCCTGTGCCTCTTTATTACTTTTGTATAACATAAGTCATTTCTTTCCTCTCTTATGTCCAATTTCTAAATCTTTGGACAGTTGCATTCCTCTTCAGTGTAACATAGGATTATACTGCTGTGATTGAAGGAAGCTACAACACAGTTGTACTGACAACAGCTCAAAGATGGTAACCAACTTCAGACATTCAAACACACCTTCCTTTGAAAGCCTCCAGATTCTAATTCTAATGAAACCTTACAGCACTAAATGCAGCAGTTTGTTAATGTAGCAGTTATTGTCAAAGAACATTGCTTTCTTTCGATGTGTGCACAACCTGCTACTCTTTCCATCTTCTGAGGAATAAAGTCATGACATTTTCCCCAAAGCGTCCACCAGAGTCTGGCCTGAGAAATTGAATCCCTCTCACCCCAAGCAGGCTGTGTTTCTTTTTCCCTGTACAACACACACTGGCCACAAGAACTACAATCAGCACAGTCCAGCACAGAAGAGCAGACAGACTATATTTAAATCAATCAAAACTTTATTTAAATTGAATTCAGCAAAAATGAAACTATATAGAGGAAGAACTATATATATAAAGAAACAAGCCTCTACACTGCCTATTGTCCAAGATCCATCTCAGTCTTTCCTGAGAAGCACTCATAAATAAATGGGAAAATATACTGCTGCATTCAGTTCCACCCAGCAGGTTGGGCACATGTGAGCGGCCTCAAGGGCAATAGGGAGGCATCTACTGCAGAAGACATGGCCACACAGGGTTGCCACAAGCTGTTGTCCACGTTGAATAAACTGGAAGAAAGAAAATCACAACATTTATTGCGAGGAAAGAATTTGATTTGGCTGCTCAACTAGCATCAGGCTCTATTTTGAGCATCTAAAATTAGAATTACGAGGGACCCACAGATCTGCCAGTGCCATCTTGGCAAGGGCTTCTGCCTCTACATTCACCAAGAAGTGACTTGTGGAGCTTCACAGCAAGGGCTGTGCTTCCAGCCAGCTGCCCACAGCATCCCACATCATCCAACTGACTTGTGCAGCTCCCCACTTCTGGCTTTCTCCTCCCACAAAGCAGAAAGGACAACAACGGGTGGATCCTTACCTCCGAGTAAAATTCCCTGCAAATCGGACACCTAATAACAACTCCTTGCTGTGCACTAGAAGAAACAAAACTAGAAAGAGCATGCAGCTGTTAATATAACCACACTTCAGTGGCTATTGATATGTAAAAGCTCACATATTCATACAACTGCACTGACTAGCCATGACACATTTCCTTTGAAGATCCCTGCTGTCTTTAAGGCTCTGTTTGCTGCATTTAATGAGGATTTTGGGTCTCCCATCTCCCCTGCCCTGAGGGAAAGGATGTCCTGGTTTTCACTGGGAGAATGGTGCAGTCAGTCACCCTGCTCTGGGCTTTGAAGTAGCAGCAGTCTCTAGCATGGGCCAGTTTGTGTATGGCAACCTTGACTTCCAGCAGGTCATCAGTGACAGCTTTGTAACTACAGCATCAGCTGTCCTCTGGGAATTATTCACCCCAGAATATTCATTCCAGGACCCAGTTTTAAACTACAGAGTAATACAGCTCTGGCAAGATCCAGCCCTGGGAAGGAGCCTTTGGTCAATTTTAAATGCTGCAGCACTGAGCTATTTCGGCCTTAACTAAACAGAACAGTTACATTCAGTAACTGAGAAGCTTGAGACTGGAGGGACAAAGTATTCCTGTTTTATATTAACCAGGGGTTGGGATTTGTTCACCTACAGACTTAACAATCAAAACTTAAGCATCTACAAATTCATTGGCAAAATGCCAAATTAAGGTTTAGAATCGTAGAAGCCCTTTAGGTGGCATGTTTAAGACCTGACACCTAAAAGTTCCATACTCAAGTTATCTCCTACATTGCCTTTCCTAAAGCCTCAAAGCAGTGTCTTTCCCCCACCCCAAAAAAAACACTTTGAAAACCTTATACCATAATTATAATATTCTTTGTCCTCCCTAGTGACACAGACACTTGGTTAAAATTAATCAGTGTAATGAACTGTATCTTTCTTATCCTGATGGAGTGCTCCTACAGCAGGACTTTCCTGTTCCCCTGCAGAATGGGAATTTTACTGTGCAGGCACCCAACTTGAACTGCAAGATTTCCATCACAGAAGCAAGTAAATCAGGGCCTGTGACATCCAGCATTGGCCATAAAAGCACGACCTCCACAACTGCCTGTGTGCAAGTCTACCTTGGGAAGAAGGGCTCCAGCTCCAGGAGAAAGGCAACCAGCTGGCACCGTTCCAGCAGGGAATTTTTGTTGGAATTTGCCCAGCTGCTGCCTGCTGGCCCCCTGATGCCAAGCCCCAGTGATTACAATGGAAGCATTTCCATATCTAACATCACTACTACAGCTTGTCAGAAAAAGCAAATGCAATACTGAGCTTTGGCCTGTGACCAATCCCCATTCCTTGCCATACCCCCAACACTCATCTCTAAGGCTCTATGCAAAGATGCACATCTGTTTTGGGCTGCTTTTTTCTCCCAAAATTCAAATAGTATCATGTGATCATCCTGCAACATGGCAGAAGGAGGGAAATAAGTAGAGTAGGGAAGGCGTCAAAGATAAATCAGGCATAGCAGTATTACTAAGTCCTACACAGAAAAGAAAGGAAGGCACAGAATTCTGTGTGTGGTGGGGCATGAGGCATACATACTCTGAACTCTGAGTGTCCTCCTCCTCTGCTCCCTGTTCTGCAGGGGCTGAGTCAGCCACAGGTGCATCATTAGCTCCTGTTCCATTACCAGAGCCATCCACCTGTTCCTGGCTGTTCAGCGTAACATTTCTCCTTTCCTGTCCATACACTGTAATTTAATTTTCAGAAGTTAGATCTATTATTCTCTCTCTCCCTGGAGCTACCTTTGAAACAAGTTATATAAATAGTCAGCAATGGTTCCTATTTTAAATGGACAATATTCAGCTGGGTTAAAAACAATCTCAAACAAACTACTTTCCCAAATACTGACTGGACTCTTCCAGACATTGTGACTACTCTGCTACAAAGCAACATAAAATATTTGCTTTGTTCAGCCTACACACAGCTAAAAAAGATGACCCAAGAGATTCTCAAGGAAAGTCCCTGGAATCAATAAAATTACTCGGAGCAGTATCCCCTTAGAAATTGCCATTAGCATCCTCCTGAATTAAGATAATTTGAAAATGAAGTTATATGTTATGCAAAATGTAGAATATGTGAAAGATTTCTTAAGGAAGGATGCTCTTTGTATTGCTATATTTGATCATTCTATACTTTCAAACCAAATCACCTGCAAGGGAGATTTATTCCATTAAATAGACAGCAACTAACAAACAAGCTCTAAGTGGTCAAGAAAAACAAATCCCTTGTTGGTAGAATTGCCTTGTAAAGGTTCAGGGCTTGACATGCTTGAAGGAGCTCAGATTTGGGGAAGGGTTAACAAAGCTTGGGGAGAAGGACGCCCACTGAGAGTGGACGCAAAAAATGCAGAATTGAGGGGCCAAAAGGACATCTGGCACAACTCCCAAGATAAGGAAGAAACTAAGAAACCCAACTCTCCTGAAAGCAGCTCTGACTGGTAGAAAATAATTCCTGCCAGGGGGAGATTGCAGCCCCCAACTCATGGAGCAGCAACTCAAGAATCTCCCAGCCCAAAAGAAGAGGGAGACTGAGCAATGGACTGAGTAGACTAATTAAAGTGAGAAGTAAGAAAATCATTAACCAAAAGAAGACAGAATACGAGCTAAGGAGATAACCATGTCACTTGTAATGCTAATTTCTTTGTTTGATAACATCTATAAATAATAGAAGTTATTTTGATAGTGGCTGTGTCTGATTTGTGAAATACCACTGAGCACCCAGACTGGTGAAACACTGAAATAAACAACCAATGTCTCTCTCAAGTGTATGATTATTTACCTGTCACACCCCAGTAACCAATCCTATTTTTGTGGGCAACATATTGATCAAGTCACAGGGAGAACCATTCTTAATGGCCTGCTCTGTAACAGCAAAAGGGTCAAGAAATGCTTTTTAACTCTCAGAAACCGCAGGCAGCAATGACTTCTGCAACTCCAGTGTCCATGTAACACTAATTATCACTAATCAATCAAAACTGCAGAAAGTGTTACCAAATTAAAGTTCCTTCTGCATAAGTATTCAGCTACAACTTTTATTGCAGGGATTTCCCACTGTGACTGACAGAGGCCACCGCACACACATTGCATCCGTTCTCTAAGACACTGGCCAGGGGCTTTAGCCCTGTCCCTTGCCTTTTGCTAAGAGCAGTTTCAATCCCTGCTGCTCAACTTTCTTGGGAAAGTACAACAAAACTAGCTATCACATTTTAGATAAAAGTCCATTACCTACTGTGAAACATCAACTCACCTTCAAGAAGCTTCCATCGATGCACATGGGAAGGGAGAGAAAAGAAGATACAATTAGATTTGGTGAGCCCCCCTGGTGCTGCACACAAACCCCAGCTCAGAAAGCAGTTACAGCAGAGGAGGGGAGCAAGGGTAGGGCATCACCCTCGAACTTTGCCTAAGAGCATTCAAAGCAGTAGCACAAAGATCCGCTGCCCTGAAAAGCAAAGAAGTGGGTGCTGCTGATTCTGCTCTCATTGCTGCAACAGGGTACAAACAGGGGCAGCTTAGGAGCCCCTGAACACCCTCCTCCCCTGTTCCTGTTCCCTAGTTGGATTTGACCTGGCGCTCTTTATTTCCCTCATTCTCCCAAAACTGGCAAATTCTGCTATGATAACCTTAACACTTCCTGTTAGATGAACAGCTACTGAAGAAAGGAAGCCACAACAGAAATCTGGGAGTAAAAAATTCCCGTTTGCTGCTCTACTGGCGCCAGGCAAACTGGACTTGGACTATGTGCAGTCTGTCACTCAATGCTATAAAACGATAAGGAACACACAGAGCTGCCAGTGCCATTCTGGCAAGGGCTTCTCCCTCTGTGGACACCACCAAGGAGGGACTTGGAGGGATGGGCAAGTTGGAGCTTCCCAACAAGGGCTGTGCTTCCAGCCAGCTGCATGTGGCATCCCACCTAGGACATCTGAGGAGACAGAGTGGCAGCTGAGACAGAGACAGAGCTCCCACTCCTCCCCTCCCACAAAGCAGAAAGGACAAGAGGATGTGATAAGAACATTATGCTTACATCTGTAATGTCATCCTGCCATGTCGGAGGACTCTCAAAACTATCTGGCCATTCATCAGAGTTAAGAGAACTAGAAGAATATGCAGCTGTCAATTTCACAGTGCAAAGAGAGCTACCAAGACATAAATTTGCAAAAATAGAAATAAACCCCTCATTCTGATTTAGCAACATCCCAGCCCAGAAACACACCAGTGCAAGAACTTTTATGTACTGCAAGCATTACAGTGTATTGCAATCCATCATTTAAGAAACACTCAATAATGACTTCCTAAATGGAGAAGAAAGGTTTCTCTGGGATTTTGCTTTGTTGTTGGGTTTTTTTTTCCATTAGTTCCCTTCTAGACAGGCCACTATGGTTCAAATCAGATTTCATCACACAGAATCAAGCAATTTGGCAAAAAAAACCTGTGTCTACTGCATATCAGGAATTACACTTTGCAGAGACACTTCATCAGTCACATACTCATCATTATCTCTTGGCCTGAAGATTCTGCACAGATTTCAGAAGAACCCAGAAGCTTGGAAAAACCTGATCCTACTATATATCAGGAATCAGAATTTAGAGAGGTATTTTACTCTCACATACCCGCTATCTCCTGGTGCCTCTTCATCATGGGTTGTCAGTGAACCAGCTGAATTCTCTGGTGATCTGGAAAGATGTGAGTCCTGCTGGTTCTGCTCCCTGGACTGCAGTGGATTAAAAATGAAAACAGAGTAGGAACCACTCAAAACAACTCTATCCTACTTCCCTCTACCAGTTCCCTGATTGGATTTGGGCTAGAAGCTTTTCTTTTGCTTGTTAGCCCCAAAAAGGGCCACTTCTGCAGTCCCAGCCCTAAACACTTCATGTTGGATGAACAGCTGCTGAAGAATTGAAACCAAAACAGAAATTTGTGTGCAAAGAATTCCAGTTTGCTACTCTATTTCTCTATCCAGGCAAACTGGACTTGGACTATGTGAAATCTGCTACTTCCTGCTAGAAATACAAAGAACACAGAGATCTGACAGTGTCATCCTGGCAGGGATTTCTCCCTCTATAGACATCACCAAGAAGGGACTTGGAGGGATGGGCAAGTTGGAGCTTCCCAGCAAGGGCTGTGCTTCCAGCCAGCTGCCCATAGCACCCATCTAAAACAACTGAGTTGTACAGCTCCCCTTTTGTCCCTTTTCCTCCCACAAACCACAAAGGACAAGAACATGTGGATCCTCACCTCTGAGTCCTCATCTGACCAATATGGAGGATCAAAATCAAATAGATAGTAACTAGAGAGAGGAGAACCACAAGAAAAAACAGCCATTAATTTCACTGGACATCAAGGGTTACTAACAGAGAAAACACTGGTACTTAAAACATCCCCTCTTCTGATTAAGCAACATCCCAGCCCAGAAACACAATCATTCCAAGATTTTTTTGTGGACGGTGTGTCCAGCCATCCTCTTCCATTGGATGTTAGATGGACAGCTCCTAAGAAGCTAAGGCTTCACAAACAGACAATAAAGGTTTCTGCTGGATTTTGCTGGGCTTATTTTAATTCTCTTCCAGGCAGGCCACTAGATGCCAGGTCTGAAGTATTTGCACAGAGTTAGGCGGAACCCAAAAGCTTGGCTAAAACCTCTTTTGACCACTTCTCTGAAATTAGAGTTTTGATAGACACTTTCACTCTCACATACCCATCATATGCTCTAGGTTCCTCTTCATCATTCCTTGCCAGTGGCTCGGCTGGATTCTCTGATGCTCTGGGAAGATGTGGCTGCTGCTGGCTCTGCTGCTTGTCCTGAAATGGGGTAGAAATGGAACCACCACTTAGGAACCACCTGAACGCTGTACTTCCTGCGTCCCTATTTCCGTTCCCTAATTGGATTTGGGATGGAGCCATTTCTTTCTCTCTTTCTCCCCCAAACTGGCAATTTCGCCTGTGATAGCCTGAACACTACTTATTATGTATATGAACAGCTGCTGAAGAGGGAAATACCCTGTACCCAGCCCTGCCCTTGCATTTGGTACATGTGGAGCTGGGTCGTGCAAATTCTGCTGTAAAATTTGAGGCCTTTTGTTTGCAAAGGTTCAGGAACAACCCTGTCAGGATATAACTCCCGTGCTATGTTTGCTGCATGTTTCTGTTTTGCACAGCAGCAGTGGCAACCCAAATTTGAGCAGATACACTGCACTGTGGGCTGGATCCAAGCATATTCTTACCAAATAGTAGGGGAAAATGAAAAAATACCAAATGTGACCCTTTTAAAGACTTATTGGAATAAGAAACCAAATTATTGTGTACCCCAGTCAGCCACATTTGCATTTACACCTCAGTGACAGAGGTACCTTAAACTGAGGTTGCAGCTAAAACACTTCTTCCTTGGGAAGTCAAAGACTTCCTGTGCTCTCCTTTAAACCACAGAAGGAACAACCCTTAGGCTGCTCACCCACTCTCTTCAAGCAGTTCTCAGCCATGCTGATGTGTTTATGAGTGTGTTTGTGGCTGGCTGGGAACTGCTGACTAAACTGTGGCCAATCAGAGCCATCATTCAACCTTTGAGGCCAGGGTACTCAGTAAGATTTCAGAAGACAAGCAAGAAAATTAATTTGAATGCAAGATGGAGAGGAGTGTGCCAGGCATTACTTACCATAAAAGACTCATCATCACTGATAGTGATGACTTCAGGCTCAGAAGATTCACCTGTGAGATCTATGACTTCAGGCTCAGAAGAGTCACCTGTGAGATCTATGACTTCAGGCTCAGAAGATTCACCTGTGAGATCTATGACTTCAGGCTCAGAAGAGTCACCTGTGAGATCTATGACTTCAGGCTCAGAAGATTCACCTGTGAGATCTATGACTTCAGGCTCAGAAGATTCACCTGTGAGATCTATGACTTCAGGCTCAGAAGAGTCACCTGTGAGATCTATGACTTCAGGCTCAGAAGAGTCACCTGTGAGATCTATGACTTCAGGCTCAGAAGAGTCACCTGTGAGATCTATGACTTCAGGCTCAGAAGATTCACCTGTGAGATCTATGACTTCAGGCTCAGAAGATTCACCTGTGAGGTCTATGACTTCTACAACAGCTGAAAAGAGAGAACATGAGAACCATGGTCAGAGCTTGCAGAGCAATGCAATGGGCTGCCACTGTAGAACAGCTGTGGCTGGATTCTCCATGCCCTCAGGTGTCCGACATTTCACTCAAGCTTTGCCCTCAACAGTGCACAGGGAGCAGGGCAGACTCTGTGCAAAACAAGCTGAAGGGCAGCTGAGCTCCTCACAGGTTCTATTGGATGACTACAGATTACAGGAGGTTCACATCAACAGATGATTCATTTCATATAGGGGAATGTTTAGCACACAGTGGAAAAAACCAAACAAACAAACCACAGCAATTACTAATTTTCTGGCACCATGCTGTAGATTGGTTCCTTGAAGGATGGGGCAGAGCTAATGACAGGTTTTCCTCATCTCCATCCAGCCTGGGAGATCTCAAACTCAGCTTGCCACCCTCCACTGTGGCAGCTGCAGTGACTGCCAGCTCATCAGGACACACGTTCAGGTGTTTGAGCAGCACTGGAGGACCTTTCCTACACAGCTCAACTCCCACTTGCAGCCACTAAGAGCAGCAATAACAAGCAGCAGCAATAATGATCTCAGTAACAAACCAAAACAGTGTTCAGAAGGCTTGCTGTTTAGGGATGCCATACCAGGAGCTTCCCCAATCCCAAGGTTTCCCTTCCTCCCTAGTAAAGGGCCTAGAAACTGGCAAAAGCACATGGCCAGATGGTCTTCCACCCTCCAGAAGCCGCTTCTGTTCTTACCAGGCTCAGAAGCAGGTGTGCCACTTTCCTCAAGGTCTGTTGGCTCCGTCTGTGAAGTTCCACCTGCGCTGGAGGGCAGCAGCCGGCTCCGTTTCCGAGCTGGTCTGGAATCAACTGCTCCTCCACGGCGCTTTCGCTGACGCTGACAGGGAACAAAGCCTTAGCATTTTCTCTGCCACTAATATTAACATGGCCCTTGGGCTTTGCAACACTAATGACAGCACACAAGGACACAGAAAACACTCCTGCAAAGGCTGGAATACACACCAAATGCTGCTATGGGCCATTCCCACCCGAGCACATCACATCAGGGAAAAGACAGCACCCCTGATCTCTGACAAGCCGCCTCCCCGAGAAAGAGCCTGTCCCAATGGCTTGAAAATGAGGTCACCAGTTCCCAATTCCAGCAGGTTGCTGCTCACACCGTAAGCATTTCTGCACTACTGCTAACACCCACAGAGATCCAAAACCTTCCCAATTCCAGAACATCAAGTTACATGAAGTTTTCAAAGGTTTCTGTTCCTCTGCATTTGCTACAAACTCTTGAAATGCTTTCTAGACCTACCCTGGAAAACGTTTCAAGAATCAGATTTGCATTGAGTTGCAAAGTACTTACTGAGCTCATGGTGTTTTGTGATCAAAAACAACCACCAAAATAAGCGGGACAAACTCCAAAAAAGGAATGCCAGGGATGTGATCAATCCCTTCGCTTCCTTTTGGCAGCCCACTGCAGATTTTTTGGCGTGACAGAAAACTGCTCTTCCAAACCTATCAGAAAAGTAGAGGCGAGATTATCCATTTGGATTGCCAGTTTTCTTGAACACTCCCATGCCCTAGGATTCCCATTCCCAAGTCTCCAGTTCCTGTCCAAAGCTAGAGGCGAAGTCCATGACTCTGGTACTTGAGCCCACCTGCAGCCCATCCTGCAGCCCAGCCCAGCCCCTCAGCATCAGAAGCCTTTCCAAGAATTGTCTGCACTCACCTGTACGGTCAGTCCAGAGTTTGGCTCGCAAAAGTCAGCAAATCGCTCTCTAATCCCTTGTGGGATGGAGAAGAGGGATGCTCTGCGTCTGCTGCGCAGCAGAGAATCCCTCAACTGGCTCAACAGACTCCGTGCCAACAGAACATGGAACCAGGAGTGCCCCTGGCAACCGGTGGCAACGTTCCATGCCCAGGGAGCTGATGGCCGCAGTGCTCACCCACGGAGTTCCAGAAGGCCATGGAGGCAGCTCAGCCATCGCCTGCTGCTGCTGCCGCCCTCCAGGTCAGGGCGCTCAGGGCCCTGCCCAGCCCGGCCTGGAGCGGCCCATGGACAGGGCAGCCACAGCTTCTCTGGGCAGCCCGTTCCAATGTCTCACCGCCCCCTCAGCTCTGCCAAACACCCGATCCCAATCTCCCCTTCTCGTCTGAAGCCCTTCCCCTTCCCCATGGCTCTCTGCCCCCTTTGGGCACCGCAAGGCCGCAGTGAGGCCTCCCCGCTCCCGGCTGCTCCCCAGGCTGGACAGCCCCGGCTCTCCCAGCCTGGCCAGGGGACAGGTGCTCCAGGCCCCCACACCTCCCTACGGCTCCTCCGGCCCTGCTCCACAGGCACATCCTGCTGGGCTGGGCACAGCTGGGCACAGCTGGGCACAGCTCCGCACGTGGGGCAGGGCAGGGGCAGAGCAGGGGCAGAGCTGCACCTCCCGCGCCCTCAGCCTGAGCAAGCCGAGCATCACTGGAGCCTTTCTGCGGCTAAAGAAACCCCATCACACCACACCTCCCCAAGTCAGAAAGAAATTTAAACCCTTCCTTAACCCTCCTCCTTCTGGTCTATGAGTCTGTTGCTCTTTTAACTCTTATCCGAGTGTTTGAACTTTAACCCTAATAAACAGCCATTAAAAAAGAATCAAAATTTGTTGGGTTTTTTTCCAGACTATGGAAAGTCTAACAATTCAGCTCATTATTTCAAGTCTCTGAAGTCTTGACATTTTCAGGGTTCCAATGCTCCTCTACCAGAGTTTCCCAACAGGGCTGAGGAGTTTTGCTTTGCTCCTGGTGTTATGGACAGGCTTACAATGAAAACTTTAAAGTAAGAAATAAAAAGCAGGCCAGTTAATTAAAAACAAGCAAGCCTGTTTATTACTGAAAGAACAACTGGAAGCCAAAGCCTCCGGCCAGTCCGTAGACTGTTTCAATAACTTAGTAACTGTATACCTAGGGGCATTTCCAAGGATACCAGCTCCAAGGAAAGACCTGGGTGTCACACACGCCAGGCCTTTTAAAGTCTCCCTCTTCTTCCCTTATTGGGGCGCTCAGGATCCGTGCTGTGATAAATTTCTTTTTCTGTTGCTGACTGGCCCCATAAGTTGGCGCCGTCTTGGCCAATCATTTTGAGATTCTTGCTTCTTAGTGGTTGGTCTCTCCTCCAGTCTTAATCCAAGCTGTGGCTGTGTTCTACGATGTTATACTTCTAGAAGCTTCTCTGCCCCCCCTCCACAAAGATTGGCATTTCCTGCCTGGTTCCAGTCCCCTTTTAAGTATACACAACACTATTGAGTTTTAATAAAACCTTACTTTGTACCCACAACATCCAATCCTGCACCACACCCTGTTAACTACATATCCAATTATAACTTGTTACTTGTATCAACAACATCCCTTTTCATACATACATTGTTAACAACATTCCCCAAAAGTTTAAATTTTTTTTTTTGTTGTTCATAGCAATCCCCCCTCTAATTCTTTGATCAAGCTTTAGCCTGCATCAACCTTAACTCATCAAACTGGACTTTCATCGTTTCTGTAAAACTCTTTTAACTTCTGGTATTTCTCATACATCTCTTTTGCACTTTCTATTCCTTTTCTTCTTGGTTTTCTTTCATCACCATAATTTTTTCATCTGTTAACCTTTCAAGAGAAGTCTGGACAATATTGTTAATCATTCTGATAAGACAAGGTACTAAACAAGGAAGGAAAATTAAACTTATGAGTGCCCCTCCCTCTATAAGTAGCATCTTTTTCTACCATTCTCTATTCCAGATGTTATCCCACCAATTAGCTTTTATTAATGGGGTCCATCGTTGCACAGGTACATGTGCATATTTTCTGATCCTGGTGGTTATATTTTTAATTAGGTCCCCATGATCATCAGTTTTTCTACAGCATTCAGATGAATTAAACTTTCCACATACCACTCCTTCTTCGGCCAGCAGGTAGTCCAAGGCTAGCCCGTTCTGATATATGGCAGTCCTCATCTGGCGGCTCTGCACTGATTACAAGTCTAGAACTAAAGTTGTCTCATTAGAAATTATCTCTAGAAGTGCTTGTAACCTTATAATTCTGTTTAACATATGAATGGGGGTTCTATACCCCCGTGAACCGTCCTGTGCCCAGGTGGCAGGGCCATAGGTTTCAATAATTCTCTCTGGGGGCCATCTTCCTCCCCCCAACTCTGTGTTCCTCCACTTAGATCTCTCTTTTTACGTTTTAACTCATCATAGAGGGGTAACCCTAAACCTTGATGGTCCTCTTTTGGGAGTAGAAAGAATGACGGTCTTATTACACCTAATGTACAACTCCCTTTCTAGTCTTTTGATAGCATCACATATGCCATCTTTCCAGAGCAATCCAGAACAATCCTTTTGGGGCTTTCCAGAATTTTAGTGATCTGGTGTTTTTAACTTCAGTCTTATTCCAAAATTTAGATGACTTAGGTTCATCTTGATATGGATTTGGTTTTTTAGCTAGACACTTACACAGTTATTCTCTTTGTATATAAGATTTTTGTTTTCGCGCCCAATACAGATGTTTACTCTGGGGAATCCACCACTCATGGGTATCATTAGCAGTTAGATACTTTTTACAAGACAGTTCACCTGCATAGGAAAGAAATTTCAGTTCCCTTCTCCATATACATTCTTCCCCGATTACCTCGGACTTTAAGTTCCAAACTTCTTCCTCGTTTCGGATGTCTGGTTGTCAGTGTCTATTTAGATTCTTCATCAGTTTTAGAGTTTCTTGAGGGCTGAGCGCGATTCCTTCCCAGGGCCATATTTCTGATGTCCTGGTATCCCCACATATCCAGCAATTCGACACATTGAACCCATGGCTAATTCTTTCTACCAGATCTAAAATCAAATTCTTTCAATTCCTTAATTTTGTTTCTACTCCTGGTTTAATCACCCCTCTTATCTCTTTCTCTTGTATTAAGTCCAATCCTTTAACGACCCTATTCCCTATTTTCTTATCAGTGCATAACCATTTCTCCCTTGTAGGGGATTCCCCCATTAGTTTCTGTTTATGGGTCCCTTCATTTTCAAATAGCCAGTAGGTTTTTCCATCTTTTACACGGGTTTGTAATTGTGACAAGTCAACACACTCAGGGTTAAGATTAGTGTGGAATGTGAGAACTGCGCTCTGCGCATTCCCGGTATAGATAGCATGATAGCAGTTATCACAGGAGTTCGGTGAGCTCTCCTGGAAACTCGCAGTCACTATTGCTATCAGCACCCATGGGGGTGCAGTACAGGTTACTCTCTTGACTCTCGTGGTCCTTGGTCAGCCTCAGATGGTAAGAGTACTGTCACCTGATCTGGGCTTGCCCCCTGTGCTGACATTCTTACCGGTATCCTCATCTTACTCCACTCTTTTGTGTGTTGACTTGTTATTTTTTTCCCGTTTTAGGGTCAGATCGCTACTATGGTGGGAGAATGCTCTATCTTATGGAGACTCCTTGTCACAGATTCTGTAATGAGAAATACCAGAAAGTGCAATTAGTTTCTATTAACATTTTATCCAAAACTGTCAATAAATATTCTAAATAGTAACACTTTAATAATAAATATTACAATAAATATTTAAATAGCTCTTTATCTTAACTTTAACACTAATACTGGATTAAATAGGATATTAAATAACAAGTTTATAAATAATATCTTTAAATAACAGTTCATAGATTACAACGTTAGAACAACGTTTTATAAAAAAAGAGGTGCTACTTGGTGTTAGTAGAGTCTTCCATAGTCTATCCTGTGGGAGCAGAAACTGAACCTTTGACCCTAGTGACACGGGTCCACCCTTTTTCTTGAGTTCTTATTGCAGTTTCGGTAGTTAATAAAACTTGGTATGGGCCTTCCCATCTGGGGGTTAATGGCTGTTCTTTCCATGATCTAATTAATACCCAATCTCCTGGTTGGTATTTATGGATTTTAAAATCAATGGCAGTACTTTGGGGGAAATATCCATTCCTCCTTAACTCTTCTAATGTTTTTGCAATTGTTTTTAGGTAAATTTTCACACCTTTTTCCCCTTCTTCATATGTCCCCATACAATGTGAGGTAATCAAAAATGGGAGTCCAAACATCAGTTTGTGAGGGGAAATACCCATATCAGATCTAGGCTTTGTTCTCACTCTCATCAGGGCTAAAGGGAGGCATTTTACCCAATTCATTTTTGTTTCATCTACTAACTTGGTAAGTATAATTTTCAGGGTCTGGTTAGCTTGCTCTACCCTTCCTGAGCTTTGGGGCCTCCAAGGAGTATGCAACTTGCAAGTCATACCAAGTGTTTCAATTACATTTTGTAAAATTCTAGCAGTAAAATGAGGCCCTCTGTCTGAATCTATTGTATTCACTATACCATAACGTGGGATAATTTGTTCTAGCAGAATTTTACTAACAGTTTCTGCAGTTGCTTTTACTATTGGAAAAGCCTCTAGCCAATGGGTAAGGTGATTGATAATAACTAATAAATGTTTAAACTTCTGTACTTGAGGAAATTCAGTGAAGTCAATTTGTATGTTCTGAAGAGGTCTTTTAGCTAATTCTCTTCCCCCTACAGGTACTTTCTTAATTATTTTGTTATTTATTTTCTGACAAGCCATACAATACTTTGATACAGCTTTTGCTATCCCAAAACCCCCAATGCACACATATGTTCTGAAAAAGTGATCACAGAGTGCTTGAGTTCCCCAATGTGTAGAGGCATGCAGAATTTCTAGGATTTTACAGGATAGGCTTTTATTCAATACTTGCCTCCCATCAGGCATTATCCATTTCCCCAATTCATCCCTCACACCCCCTTGTTTCTGCAATTCTTTTTGCTCTTGTTCTGTGCATACTGGAATTTCTTCCCCATCCATTTCTTTTAGTTTTTCTATTTCAAATATCCACTCTTCCTTTCCTAAAGCTGCCTCTTTTGCTGTCTGATCCGCTAAATTGTTTCCTTGCATTTCTATTGATGTCCCCCTTTGATGTCCTTTAACATGTACTACTGTGACTTCTAATGGATCTTTTAGTGCTTTTAGTATTTCCTTTATCAATTCTTCATGAATTAACATTTTACCTTTAGAGTTTATAAACCCTCTTTCTTCCCAAATCTTACCGAATGTGTGTACAACTCCGTAAGCATACTTGGAATCAGTATAGATAGTTCCTTTATTGTATTTCTACCAAATTAAGCCTCTTAATAGGGCATACAATTCACAGCACTGAGCTGACCATTTAGTTGGTAATTTTCCTTTTTCTATTACTTTCATCGTTTTCCCATCTATAACTGCATAACCGGACACCCTTTTCCCTTCTACAGTTCGAGAAGAGCCATCTATAAATAACACTTCCCCTTCTAATAAAGGTAATTCTTGTAGCTCTTCTCTTGCTTTAGTCTGCAGATTCATTAATTCTTCACAACAATGTTCAAGGTGGCCTTCTGATTTTCCATATAAAAATTGTGCAAGATTTTGCACTTTTGTAGTTGTAAGTTCTATGCTATCAATATTAGTTAGTACTATTTCATATTTAAGTAATCGACTGTCCGTAATCCATTGATTAGCTTTTTTGCTCAATATTAATGTTATATCATGGGGGGTATGTACCTTAATTCTACCTCCAAAGGTTAGTTTATAGCTTTCCTCAATTAGAGTCACAGCAGCGGCCACCGACTGTAGGCAGGTGGGCCAGCCTCTCACCACAGGTTCCAACAATTCTGACATATAAGCAATTGGTTTCCTTTCTCCGCACCACTCTTGCACTAATACACCATAAGCAATTCCTTCATCTACATTTACAAACTGTTCAAAAGGTTTTTCCAAATTGGGCAAACTTAAACCTGGAGCTTTCATCAGTCTTTCCTTTAACTCTGTTAATTTCCCTTCATCTTCTTCAGTCCATTCAAAAGTCTGGGTCTCAACCAATTTATCATATAAGAATTTAACTAACTTGGTGTGTCCATCTATCCAGGATTTACAGTATCCAACTAAGCCAAATAATTGTCTTACATCCCTTTTCTTTTTTGGGGAGGGCAAGGATAGGATTCCCTCAATTCTACTCATTGCCAATTTCTTATAACCTTTCCCAATTAGATGTCCTAAATATTTTACTTCTTGCTCTACAAATTTGAGCTTTCCTCTTGACACTTTTAAGCCCTTTTTTCCCAGAAAATTTAAAAGTTCTATGGTAGGTTCTCGTACTATTTCCTTTTGCTCCCCCAAAATGAATAGATCATCCACATATTGTAAAATCTGGGTATTCTGTTTTGACTCAAATTGCTCTAATAATTCTTCCAATGCTTGTCAAACAGATTTGGTGATTCAGTAAACCCTTGGGGCAATCGCGTCCATTGATATAATTGTTTTCTCCCTGTGTTCTCATCATACCATTCAAAAGCAAACCACCCCCTACTCTCCTCTGCTAATGGGCATGCCCAAAACACATCTTTAAGTTCTATCACACTAAACCAGGAATGTTCTGGTGGTATTTTATTCAACAGTGTGTAAGGGTCAGGCACTACTGGATATCTGGCTACAGTTTGCTTATTGACTTCTCTTAGATCCTGTACTAATCGGTACGTTCCATCTGACTTTTTAACTGGTAAAATTGGTCTATTATGGGGTGACTTACATGGCTCTAATGTCCCATCTTGAATCAATCCTTTTATTATGGGAGTTAACCCCTGTTTTCCTTCAGCTGAGATGGGGTATTGACGGACTCGAATGGTTGTAATTTCGGGTTTCATTTTTATCTTTATCGGCGGTATATCTAATAAGCATCGACCACCTTCTTCTGCCCATACCTGGGAATCTATTTCTTTCTCATCTTTGGTATTTAATCTCATAATTGTTGCTACCATCTTCCCTTCTTTTGGAACTAAAGAACTTTATTTGTAAATCACGGCTGAGTAAATTACACTTCAAATTAGGCATAAATAGTAAATCAACACATCCTACCCTTGAATTTCCTCTTACTATTACTTGTTTAATTATGGGTACTTCAAATGGACTACTGCTTGCCCCTCTTACTTTACAAGTTGTTCTACCAAGTTCACTACTGTAGCTATCATGCTGGCATGGTAGCGTGGAGGAAGGTTTAAGAAAGGCCTTAGGAACGGTAAACTGAGGAAAAGGATACATTCATGTATGCCCCATTGTTTTAGAAAGGCCTTGGGAATGGTAAACTGAGGGAAAAGATACATTTATGTATGCTCCACTGTTTCGGGAAAGTCCCGCTTCAGCATTCCTCTGTAAACCCCCTTCTCCCCACCCCTGAGCAGTTCCCATTGGACCTGGCCCCTGGGGTGGTTCTGATGTGCCTTAGCTGAACACTGTCTCTATTGTTTAGACCGTATCTCTTAATTTTGCTGTATAAAACTGTATCTGGGCAATAGCCCGGGGCCTTTGGTCCCTGCAATGCTTCAGGCAATACAACCTCTCTGGACAAGCATACCATTGGTCTCTCTTGGTCTCTTTATCTCGAATCCTAGCGGCGACTGAGGCAACGCTGCCGCTCGGACCGTGCTAACCCAGCCGCTGCCCGGTAAGCCCAGGGCAGCGGGACCACGGCAAACCCCGGCCCCAAGAGGGGACAGCTAGCCGGAGGGTCCCAGGGGCCTGGGGAGGGACGGGGGACAGCAGCAAGGAACCCCCGAAAGCAACAAGTGGCAGTCCAAAGAGAAGCAACAAGCGGCGCACCAACGTTGGGCTTTGCATTGGTCTGAGCGAGCGAGGCCCCAGCCGTCGTGGACAGCCCACTGGCTAGGAGCTTTTCCAGATGCTTTGCAGTGTCACCGCGAGCAACAGAGCGGAGAGCGGTGCGAATAAGCCGCCACGCAGGCTGTCAGTTCCGCGGGGAGAAGCTCTTGGATCACGCTGGTGGTGGGGCATTTGCCTCTCCACACAGCCCAGCGGGACTGTTGCCATGGAGACAGACGCCGATTTCTGTCTGGCGCGGTCTCCACGGGTCGGACGGCACCTCCCAACACCCGGAAAACCGCCCGCGGAGTCGGGAATCGTTGCTGCAGCGGTGTCTAAAGGACGGCAGTGGGTGAGTCTCGGTACTGGGGGGCAGGGGCCCGGCCAGGAGACATCGGCTCTCTTGTGCCCGAGGGGGGACACGCCAGCGCGCAGGTGTGACGGGAGTCTCCGTCGTAGCTTTAGAACTTGGGGTTTGCTGCAGTAATTGGTTGAGATTTGCTGTGAAGGTAGCGATGGGTGTTACGCTGACTACACAGCAGAAAGAGATTTATAAGCAAGTTCAGGAGCCCCTGCAGAGTGCAGGTGTCAAATTTCCTAAGAGCCTTGTGAAAGAGTTTGTCAGATGGTTATCAGTAAGTTTTCCCGAGGTAACAGAGCAAGTAGTGAGAGAAGACGATTTTGGAAGAGTGTGGGTGCAGTGCTGAGTGAAAGGACAAAGGCAGGAGATCCCTCAGTGAAAGAAGGTTTTATGAGAATGTTTTTGTTCATTTACAATGTTGTGAAAGAGAGTGCAGACACTCAGTGCGCCCGGGGAGCAGAAAAGCGCCCTGTTGCGTCCCCTGTGTCTCCCCGCGCCCCCTGCGGTGAAAAAACTAACCGTGCAGATGTAGATTTAGTTTCTAACCCTTCTCCGCCTCCTGCTTTCGCTCCCGCAGCTGAAAATCCATGCTTTGCACCCCCCATCCCCCTCGTGCAGCCACCAAAACATGGAGGCGGCCACGCGGTGCTCCCGGTGCTCCCTGTGCCAGCCCACATACCCCTTCCTTCGCCCGTCCCCGATCCCAACCCCTCCTCCCTTGCGGCGATCCAGCCCCCGGTTCAGCCCATGGTTCAGCCCACATTTCATCCCACATTCCAGCCCCCGGTTCAGCCCTCAGCTCCTCCCCTCGCAGTTGCATCACCACCCCCTGCCCCCTGCCCCGCTCCACACGGCCCCGCCGGCTGCGGCCACTCCCACACAAGCCGGCCCGCCTCCCTCTCCCTCTCCCGGTCTCTCTGGCAACGGCAGCACCGACACTGTCAGCGCGGGGAACCGGGAACTGGTCAGAGACACCGACCGTGCGTTCCTGACCCCTGTGATCTATAATGCCAGGGGACAGAACGCCAAATGGGAGCCCCTTTCGTATGATAGTATTAGGGAACTTTGCAAAACAAAGCGTGAGTTTGGGGAAAGAAGTGATTTTTTTAAGAGCATTTTAAAAGCTACTCTAAGCTCTAAAACATATGTCCCTGCTGACTTGAAACATCTTTTCAGTTGCTTGCTCCCTCAGTCTGAGTTTAGATTGTGGGAAAGAACCTGGAGAAGGCTTGCAGGACATCTCCTCCCAGAGATTCTGCAAAATCCAAGTCATTCCACAGATACAGAGGATGAGGAAATCACTTTAGAACATCTAGTGGGTGAGGGTGATTGGAGCCAAGCTGAAAAGCAAGCAGCAGGCATTCCCAGGGCAGTGTTGGACCTGTCCAGGGATGCAGCAGAACGTGCATTTTTTAACATGCCTTCTAAAGAACCTGTTGTTTCTTATAGTGCTTTGAAGCAGTCTGTTGCAGAACCATTCATGGATTTTGTGGATCGAGTGCGAGCCTCTGTGGAAAAAAGGGTGCAAAATCCAGAGTTCCAAGACCAACTTATATTAGAACTTGTCACCACAAATGCAAATGAAGTCTGTCAGCGAGTCATCCTGGCTCTTCCATCATCGCCTCCCCCCACACTCGATCAGCTCATCGAGGAGTGCACCAGGAAAGCTGTGCTGAGGACAGAGGACTCAGTGATAAAACCACGGGAAAGGGTGGTTGCTACAGCAGCAGCAACCCCGAGGACTCCAGGGTCTGAAGGGCCTCCTCAACAAGGGGGGAAAGTGGGAGGGGGGGAATCATTTTCCTTTATACTGGCAGAGCAAATTGTATCTTTTTCAGAGTTAGTTTACTTTGTTATATGATTTTATCTTTCTTTCAGAGTAGCAGAATCTCAATTTCCACATTCCTGCTCATAGTTTAGTTCCAGGGAATGGTCATCTACCCTTCCATGGTGGATGCATGGATTGTTCCACAGCCCAAGAAAAATGTGTGGGTCACGCTAGCCCAAGCCTTGCAACAAGATCTTATGTGTTTGCCCACTGCCTCAGCAGAAAATCCAATGTCCACATGTTTAATAGGGGTGCCAAGTAAGGAGGATGAGTTCCCAATTGATCTGGTCCATTTGCAAAAGCAGGTGAACGAAAATAAAATACCTAAAGGTGCAGGACAAGTTAAAGCACCAGTGCGAAATCCCCTCATTTTGTGGCAAGGATGGGTCTCACATTTGCCCACTGCTGAGGGAGAGCCCCAGGAATTAGAACTCCTAGGCTCTGCAAAAGCTGAATTCTGCATTCAATTTGATTTTTCCCCAACCAAAGAAGTAAAATTATATGAGCATGTCAAACAGTACAAGGTAGAATTCAGAGCAGGTCAATGGTGCACAGCTGTCTATAAGCTGAAATTTACATCCACCACTGATTTCCGTCCACACAAGCTGGACAAGGGAATGTTTCTTATCTGTGGGGACAGAGCATACCCAGGAATCCCCTCTCGTCTTATTGGAGGTCCATGCACTTTTGGGCATCTGACCCTTGCTTCCCCCAACATGACCCAAATTCCAATTGGGCAAGCAAAAGGTGAGAAAAAGATTACTAAGCGGAGTGCAAGTCAATTTGATGAACATTGTGATGCAGGAATTTACCATTGGGCAAAATCCAAAAGAGTTGCCGTCTCTGTGTTTTTACCATGGGTTGCGGCAGCCAAAGCATTGAGTGAATTAGGCAATCTAGAATGCTGGGTGACAAAGCAGGCAAATTTAACATCAGCAGCCCTGAGTGACCTCCTAGAAGATGAGGAAATAACCAGGAAGGCTACCCTCCAAAATAGGACAGCTATTGATTTCCTGCTGTGGGCACATGGTCATGGATGTAAAGAATTTGATGGGTTGTGTTGTTTTGATCTGTCATCTAAAAGTCAGAGTGTCCACTCGTCCATTCAGAAAATGAGAAGCCTCACTGGGAGTATGAAGCAAGAAAATGAGGATTGGTTTAAAACTCTGTTCAAAGACTAGGATCTTTCTGGGTTGGCAGTGTCTCTTTTAAAAGACATCTTTTACTTTCTAGTTGCATTGTTTTTAGTTCTGTTAGCATTTGGGATTCTGAAGCGGATCGTCTCCAAGGTCATCACCTCGAAGCCAAAGGCTTCCGCACCAGTTTTCATCGCTGCTGCCGCCACGGAAAGCGATTGGTGGGAAGATGACAAGCAGAAAGACACTGCAGTTTAAGAGCCACAGTTTTACCTTCTCCCAAGGCACTGTTCTTCTTATTAAGTAAAGAAGAGGGAATTGTAGCTATCATGCTGGCATGGTAGTGTGGAGGAAGGTTTTAGAAAGGCCTTAGGAATGGTAAACTGAGGAAAAGGATACATTCATGTATGCCCCATTGTTTTAGAAAGGCCTTGGGAATGGTAAACTGAGGGAAAAGATACATTTATGTATGCTCCACTGTTTCGGGAACGTCCTGCTTCAGCATTCCTCTGTAAACCCCCTTCTTTCCACCCCTGAGCAGTTCCCATTGGACCTGGCCCCTGGGGTGGTTCTGATGTGCCTTAGCTGAACACTGTCTCTAGTGTTTAGACCTTATATCTTAATTTTGCTGTATAAAACTGTATCTGGGCAATAGCCCGTGGCCTTTTGGTCCCAGCAACGCTTCACGCAATACAATCTCTCTGGACAAGCATACCATTGGTCTCTCTGGGTCTCTTTATCTCAAATCCTAGCGGCGACCGAGGCAACGCTGCTGCTCGGACCGTGCTAACCCAGCCGCTGCCTGGTAAGCCCAGGGCAGCGGGACCACGGCAAACCCCAGCCCCAGAGGGGACAGCTAGCCGGAGGGTCCCGGGGGGCCGGGGAGGGACAGGGGACAGCGGCGAGTGACCACCGAAAGCAACAAGTGGTGGTCCAAAGAGAAGCAACACACTACCTTCTGGCATCTTAAAAACACATGACCTATCAGCTCCTGTATCTACTAAAAATTCAAATTCTTCTCTCTGAGGACCAACCTCTAAATTTATCAAGGGCTCCCCTTTTAAATCCTTTACTGCCCTCAGAGAATAGAGCCCCTGACATCCCTAATCTTCTCCTTCTCCAACTCCTATCTCAATTTCTCTGTATAACTTCTGGTCTTTTATGAACTGCTTACAATTTTTCTTGACATGACCCCTGTTACCACAATAAAATCACTCTCGTTTTTCAAATTCTCCTCTTTGGTCTGGTTTTCTCTCCCTCTTATGCCATTCTATCTCCTTTTGGGTTTCTTCCGGCTTTCCCTGACTTTCCCTTGCTACTGCTACCATGATTTTTGCCTTCATTTTCGCCTTCTCCTCCTTCCTCCTTAGAAACACCTTTTGTGCTTCCTTTAATAGCTCATTTAAACTCCTTTCCTGCCATTCTTCAAGCTTTTCCAGTTTCTTTCTAATATCATCCCAAGGCCTCGCCACAAAGTGTACCCTAATGAGTACCTTTCCCTCCCGGCTTTCTGCATCCACACTGGAGTAAAGTTGAAAATTTCTTTTTAACCGGGCTAACCACGCACTTGGAGCCTGATCCTTTTCCTGATGGCTATCAAATGTTAGCTTTACATTGTTTGCTCTCGGAACTGCGTTCCTGATTCCTTTTATGATCAAAGATCTATACTCCCCCATACTCTTCTGCCCTGCTTCATTATTTGTGTCCCAATCCGGTGGTGTTAGGGGCATTTTAACCTCCCCAGGGGGAACATCTGCAGGGTGGCCCGTTCTATTTTCTTTCTCCCACACTTTTATTCCTGCAATTTGTATTAGCTGCATCTCCTCGGGAGAAAATAAAATTCCTATTATTGAATTTAATTCTTCCCAGGTATAGATATTAGGACCTAGGAATTGATCTAGCTGGTGTGCAATTCTTCTACCAAGGTCTTTGTTTCTTTCTTAAAATTCCTCACCTCGGAAGCTGTCAATGGGGCATTCACAAATCCTATTCCATTGGCTCCTCCCATGGGAACTTCCCTTAGGGGAAATAGTCTTTCTGCCCTTTCTCCTCCTGAGCAACACTGGTTTTAAACCGAGTGTTACAATGGTGGGATATTGGACTAGCTGTTTCAGCTTTACCACAATTACAACCTTGAACTTTATTTCCTTGCACACTATTCTGCCAATCACTATTCGCTACTAATCCCCCTCTCCCTTCAATCTTTGTTTCATTTATGTGTCTTGGAGGTGTTAAGACAACACTCTGTGAAGGAGGTTGGTTAGCACTGGTTATGAGGAGGTTTGGAGGATGTGACGAAACCTTAATCCTGGAGTCAGGGGTTATAACCACCTGACTTGGGGCTGTTAATGTACTTCCTGTTGATGGTGTGGAGAGAATATGGGGAGGAGTCGGAGAGGCTGAAGGGGTAGGTTGGACAGGTGCAGGTATTGAAGGAGCAGGTTGGACAAGAGGAGGTGCCGGAGGAACAGGAGGGGAAGAGGGTGGAAGATAAAGGGTCCCACCTTCTTGCGGGCTTTTCCCTTGAGTCTTTAACATTCTTAATGTCCTTTGACACTTTGTACCCTTTTGCTTTTTCCTCCAGGGTATCACTTTCTAACCAACAACTTGCATACTTAGTTTCTTCCTCACTCACACTCTTCCTCAAATTCACATATTTGTTTAAAGCTAAACACAACCACCTGTCCTTTGAACCATACCAAGGCCAGTAAACTGACCCTTCCTGGAGAGCTTCTTTTGGCCATATTTCCACACAATATTGTATCATCTTTATTTTAGATAATCCTTTAAACTTCTCATCACCTTCCCACTTTTCAATCATTTCTCCTAAAGGGCTACTGGGTGGAATTTCTTTCAGCTTACCCTTCTTAATCCCTCCCCTGCGGGAGTTCTTACTAGTACCCTGCCCCATTTTATAAATTAACTGGACAACGAACTAACCTAGCAAGCAGTAAGTCAAATGAGCTAATGAAAGGATCTACACTTATGTGAAACAGGACAATTGAAATTACTCTTGACTGAATAAACTGATATAGCAATGTGAACCTTGATTGGTCAAAAATAACTTTTATCCAAAATATTGAATTTAACAATCTAAAATAATGTAATTAATACCAGATGGAATGATCAAGTGATTGAAAACAAACAAAAATAAAACTGTTGACATTTAATTTAAAAAATTGAAATAAAAGAATTAAAATAAAATAATTGAATTTCAAGAAAAACAATCAGAATGAAATTAATTAGAATTATGAAATTAAAATTGTGCAATTGCAATAAAGAAACAACTGGAATAAACTACTAAAATTCAATAAAATTATTAGAAATAAACTATCAGAACAAAATAGGATGATCTAATTTTGAATAATTATATAATTAATCTTAATAAAGATAATAAATGAATTAAAATAAAACAATTTAAACAAACAATTCTTCATAACAATTAAAATAAACATTTGGAATAAAACAATTGGAATCATTTTTTGTTTTGTTTTTGTTTTAATATCAAAAATTGAATTAATTCATGAATTGAAATAAAACAATTGAAATAAATTGAAATAAAACAATTGGAATAAAACAATTGAAATATATATTTGAAATAAAAAATAGAATATATATATTTATATAGAAACAATCAAATAATTAATCAATTAAAATAAAACAATTGAAATAAACAAATCAGAATAAAACAATTAAAATAAAACAAATGGAATTGAAATAGCAACTTTAACCTAGTTCAGATTTAAATGAGAATAATTCAGATAATTGAAATAGAATGAAATAATTAGTACAATTGAAAGAGAATAATTGAATTAGACTAATTGAAATCACAACTGTCAAATTTAAATAAAATAATTAAATGGAATTATTGGAATTAAATAATTAAATTGGGCAAATTTTTGTCTAGTAAAACAATTGAATAAAATAATTGATAAACTGAAATAAAACCATTAAAATGCAAAATCAAAATAAAACTATACTATTAAAGTACCAAATAAATCTAACAGAAACAACTAAATCAAACAATCTGAATAGATTACAATAAAAAGATCAAACTAAATATAACTAGTAATGATCCAAAATACCAAATTGGCATTCTCGTAATTGAAATTAATACAACAAACAAAAGTAATGAAATTATCCAATAAAACAAACAATCTATAGAAACAAAAAGAATAAAATAACTTGCTATAACTGACCACAAGATTCCGATCGCAATCAAGTCACACATATAAATAAATAGGTTACATTCCTTGTAACTTGATGATTAGGGTCACAAGCTGGAGCACTGCTAGCAAGCAGCCCCAGGGCCCTCTGCCAGGCTCAGCCCCCTTGGCCGCCCCCTTCTCGTCAGGCAATGCCCGCCCGTCACCGCGGCCCCTCCCAGGGAGGCCCGGCCGCAAAGTGGCTCCTCTGAGCCGCCGCTGCCTCGCACTCCAACGGCGCCTCGCGGCTGCCAGCACCACTCGCTGCAAAATGAAGACTTAAACTTTCTACATATTCCAAAAGCCAACTTGTACCAACTAAATGCGTTCAAGTAGTCTTGAACTCAAACATAAAATTTAGCAACTTATAATTTTTAATACCTCTACCTTCAAACTAACAGTACGCTAAACAGATATACTCTCTCTCTAACAAAATGCTTTTTAAGTTCATTCTCCCTGTCCGGTAAGTGGTCTGGGGACTCTTGGCTACCACCTCACCCCAGAACCTCACTTACACCGTGCTCTGACCTTCGACACACACACAATTAACTCAGCTTGAAACAGTTAAACAATAACCATTTCTATCCCCAAATAATCAGCACCTAGAAAAGCAATGATACCAATAAATTACATCCAGGTAGTCCTGGACTCAAAAGTAAAAACTATGTAACTGAAGTACCACATAAAAGGAAACAACAAATTCCCTGCGGCAGGCAGGTTCTCCTCTCCCTGACCCGAGCTCGCCAGGGTAGGAGGAGATCCCAGCTCCGAGTCACCAGGCCAGGAGGATCCCCCTAACTTGCCTGGCGTGGCTGAAACCAGGTGCATCCACCTGCCCAGCCCACCCCGTGCAGGACCAGGTGCGTGCCCGCCCCGCGTGCCCGGCCGTGCGGAGAATTGGGGTCCTACCCCCCTCGTCCGGGACTCCGATCCCCCCCTACCAAAAAGGAGAACACTCCCCTAACCGGTGGCTCCCTATCGTCGGTCTCAGGTTAGGAGTATTTTCTACCACCGACGCTGAGGTCCTGCTTCCAAAGGACCTTTCCAGGCACTGGGTTTCTGGGAACCCACGGGAGTCACCTTTAATGGCTTTGGACGGTCTTCCCAGACCCACCCCTGGGAAGCTCTGGGCACTCAGCCCTCCGTGGCCCTCTTAGGGGTATCCCCTCACTCCGAGGCGTTCCCTGGGTGCTCTTGGGACCGAATCCCTCAATCCAGCCCACCCCAGGGGTCTTGGGGATGGCTGAGCCCCAAGGGTACCACACTCAGTCCTCTGCCCTCTCGCTTCCTTCCACTATCGCTCCGGGAGTCTGGCCTGCCGGCCCCGTCTCACTCACACACACTCTCTCACCATTCGGGGTGTACCCTTCCATACCCTCAATCCCCCTCGCACACTCACCCAGGTGCCGCTCACCCAAGTGCTGCGAGGACCTCTCCCGCTGCCTGGAAGGCTACTCTAAGTTGTTGAGGCTTCCAGGAGTTCCTGAGGATCAAGCCAGCAGCCCCTCTGTGGATCCAATGTACTCCTCAGGAATCCAGTCAGCTGGAATCGTCCGGGTGCACCTCCCAAATCCAAGTCCTACACCAGACCCGCCTCTGGGTGTGGCTCTCCAGGGCGAGGCCCCAGTTGTTATGGACAGGCTTACAACAAAAACTTTAAAGTAAGAAATAAAAAGCAGGCCAGTTAATTAAAAACAAGCAAGCCTGTTTATTACCGACAGAACAACTGGAAGCCAAAGCCTCTGGCCAGTCTGGAGACTGTTTCAACAACTTAGTAACTGTATACCTAGGGGCATTTCCAAGGATACCAGCTCCAAGGAAAGACCCGGGTGTCACACACGCCAGGCCTTTTAAAGTCTCCCTCTTCTTCCCTTATTGGGGCGCTCAGGATCCGTGCTGTAATAGGTTTCTTTTTCTGTTGCTGACTGGCCCCATAAGTTGGCGCCGTCTTGGCCAATCATTTTGAGATTCTTGCTTCTTAGTGGTTGGTCTCTCCTCCAGTCTTAATCCAAGCTGTGGCTGTGTTCTACGATGTTATACTTCTAGAAGCTTCTCTGCCCCCCTTACACAAAGATTAGCATTTCCTGCCTGGTTCCAGTCCCCTTTTAAGTATACACAACAGTATTGAGTTTTAATAAAACCTTACTTTGTACCCACAACATCCAACCCTGAACCACACCCTGTTAACTACATATCCAATTATAACTTGTTACTTGTATCAACAACATCCCTTTTCATACATACATTGCTAACAACATTCCCCAAAAGTTTAAATTTTATTTTTTTTGTTCATTACACCTTCCTCCTGAAGCCCTGCTCCACTACGGAAGGTGACAGAGCAGAAGAAGCAGAATTAGTATTCACTTTTCCTTCTAGCCACTCTGCCTCGGGACCTGTGTTCAGAAGGAAGGGCTGTGGCTCCTGAGAGCAGCAGGGAACCCATCTCAGCCCTGCCAGGTTCAGGGCTGCTCCTCCGCCCCTGGTCCTGTTGGGTGCTCTGGGGTGTGGGGAGAATGGTGGAAATTGATCCGGGGCTCTGGAGAGCACAAGGATATGTTCAGCTCCGGCTCTACATGAGGAGGCTCATTTCTTACAAAAGTTTCTCTGTTCTTGCAATTCATCCTTTTGGGTATTTGACAACATGCTGGGTGTTGAAGAATGGGTAGGGACTTTTCCATTTTTTGAAGAATCCCAAAGTAGATTTAATACTTTATATAAAATGCAAAGACACTAAAGCAATTCCAAATATACATTTAATAGATGAATATTTAAGCACCTTGTATGAATCCGAAAGCATCGATTATGAGAAATGAACAATTCAAATATGCTGTCTTTCTGGTCTGGCCTTCAAAGCTCAAAATACCCCATTTCTTCTATGCCTACAGATCAATGATGAAATGAGCTGAAAATATGCTTTTCCTTCTGCTGACAACCATGCACCACAACTGAAACCAATGCTTTAACTATTCAGTTTCTTTTTGGTAATCAGTGCATTTCTAGATCAATACCTTCTAAAAATTATATATATATATATATATATATATATATATATATATATACACACACACGGAATGCTTTAATTCCTAACCCTATACCAAAATTTTAAAAGAAAATTGCCTCAGCTGATAGTGTTGAGCCATACTAACATCTCTTTAAACCTATTATAAAATCAGCTGAGTGCCATTTCATTACTTAAATTTACTTGACCATAAATCGTTTCCTTAAATGCTCCTTTTAATGAGAATACGTGGCATTGCATGTCACCTAGGAGTATAGCTTTTAGAAAGACATATAGATCATTTAACAAGACATTTCTGCTTACTGTCATTGCATCCACCAAGTAGCTAAAAGTCTAGCAAAAATGAGAACCAAAAAACATCAGTCTAAAATTTATGGCCGTCTTGTAATTAAATAATTTTATTTGTGTCTGTTGAAGAATTATCTTTGAGTTTAATTTTGACAACTCAAGTAGGTTTCATTAAAAACAAAAATCAAAAAATCACTTTATCAGGCTAATACTAATGTTTTCGTTTTTTTATTAAGACCAAGCCACATAAAAATTAGGGGCTACATTGAACCTTGTTTATTACTACCTCTACCTAAATATGGCAATATTAGGACATCTTGAAATATGACTGAGGAAGCAGATAAATAATACAATAAAGACAAAGATGAAAAACCAAAATTAAGGATTCATGTCCACACAGATGTCCAACTTTTAACACACAGAGGACCTCAGTTCAGTTTGGTCATCTGAGTTTTCTCTTTCGTGGCACAATGAATTTACTCTCCCATTGTTTACCTGAGATCTGCCTGTGCCTCTTTATTACTTTTGTATAACATAAGTCATTTCTTTCCTCTCTTATGTCCAATTTCTAAATCTTTGGACAGTTGCATTCCTCTTCAGTGTAACATAGGATTATACTGCTGTGATTGAAGGAAGCTACAACACAGTTGTACTGACAACAGCTCAAAGATGGTAACCAACTTCAGACATTCAAACACACCTTCCTTTGAAAGCCTCCAGATTCTAATTCTAATGAAACCTTACAGCACTAAATGCAGCAGTTTGTTAATGTAGCAGTTATTGTCAAAGAACATTGCTTTCTTTCGATGTGTGCACAACCTGCTACTCTTTCCATCTTCTGAGGAATAAAGTCATGACATTTTCCCCAAAGCGTCCACCAGAGTCTGGCCTGAGAAATTGAATCCCTCTCACCCCAAGCAGGCTGTGTTTCTTTTTCCCTGTACAACACACACTGGCCACAAGAACTACAATCAGCACAGTCCAGCACAGAAGAGCAGACAGACTATATTTAAATCAATCAAAACTTTATTTAAATTGAATTCAGCAAAAATGAAACTATATAGAGGAAGAACTATATATATAAAGAAACAAGCCTCTACACTGCCTATTGTCCAAGATCCATCTCAGTCTTTCCTGAGAAGCACTCATAAATAAATGGGAAAATATACTGCTGCATTCAGTTCCACCCAGCAGGTTGGGCACATGTGAGCGGCCTCAAGGGCAATAGGGAGGCATCTACTGCAGAAGACATGGCCACACAGGGTTGCCACAAGCTGTTGTCCACGTTGAATAAACTGGAAGAAAGAAAATCACAACATTTATTGCGAGGAAAGAATTTGATTTGGCTGCTCAACTAGCATCAGGCTCTATTTTGAGCATCTAAAATTAGAATTACGAGGGACCCACAGATCTGCCAGTGCCATCTTGGCAAGGGCTTCTGCCTCTACATTCACCAAGAAGTGACTTGTGGAGCTTCACAGCAAGGGCTGTGCTTCCAGCCAGCTGCCCACAGCATCCCACATCATCCAACTGACTTGTGCAGCTCCCCACTTCTGGCTTTCTCCTCCCACAAAGCAGAAAGGACAACAACGGGTGGATCCTTACCTCCGAGTAAAATTCCCTGCAAATCGGACACCTAATAACAACTCCTTGCTGTGCACTAGAAGAAACAAAACTAGAAAGAGCATGCAGCTGTTAATATAACCACACTTCAGTGGCTATTGATATGTAAAAGCTCACATATTCATACAACTGCACTGACTAGCCATGACACATTTCCTTTGAAGATCCCTGCTGTCTTTAAGGCTCTGTTTGCTGCATTTAATGAGGATTTTGGGTCTCCCATCTCCCCTGCCCTGAGGGAAAGGATGTCCTGGTTTTCACTGGGAGAATGGTGCAGTCAGTCACCCTGCTCTGGGCTTTGAAGTAGCAGCAGTCTCTAGCATGGGCCAGTTTGTGTATGGCAACCTTGACTTCCAGCAGGTCATCAGTGACAGCTTTGTAACTACAGCATCAGCTGTCCTCTGGGAATTATTCACCCCAGAATATTCATTCCAGGACCCAGTTTTAAACTACAGAGTAATACAGCTCTGGCAAGATCCAACCCTGGGAAGGAGCCTTTGGTCAATTTTAAATGCTGCAGCACTGAGCTATTTCGGCCTTAACTAAACAGAACAGTTACATTCAGTAACTGAGAAGCTTGAGACTGGAGGGACAAAGTATTCCTGTTTTATATTAACCAGGGGTTGGGATTTGTTCACCTACAGACTTAACAATCAAAACTTAAGCATCTACAAATTCATTGGCAAAATGCCAAATTAAGGTTTAGAATCGTAGAAGCCCTTTAGGTGGCATGTTTAAGACCTGACACCTAAAAGTTCCATACTCAAGTTATCTCCTACATTGCCTTTCCTAAAGCCTCAAAGCAGTGTCTTTCCCCCACCCCAAAAAAAACACTTTGAAAACCTTATACCATAATTATAATATTCTTTGTCCTCCCTAGTGACACAGACACTTGGTTAAAATTAATCAGTGTAATGAACTGTATCTTTCTTATCCTGATGGAGTGCTCCTACAGCAGGACTTTCCTGTTCCCCTGCAGAATGGGAATTTTACTGTGCAGGCACCCAACTTGAACTGCAAGATTTCCATCACAGAAGCAAGTAAATCAGGGCCTGTGACATCCAGCATTGGCCATAAAAGCACGACCTCCACAACTGCCTGTGTGCAAGTCTACCTTGGGAAGAAGGGCTCCAGCTCCAGGAGAAAGGCAACCAGCTGGCACCGTTCCAGCAGGGAATTTTTGTTGGAATTTGCCCAGCTGCTGCCTGCTGGCCCCCTGATGCCAAGCCCCAGTGATTACAATGGAAGCATTTCCATATCTAACATCACTACTACAGCTTGTCAGAAAAAGCAAATGCAATACTGAGCTTTGGCCTGTGACCAATCCCCATTCCTTGCCATACCCCCAACACTCATCTCTAAGGCTCTATGCAAAGATGCACATCTGTTTTGGGCTGCTTTTTTCTCCCAAAATTCAAATAGTATCATGTGATCATCCTGCAACATGGCAGAAGGAGGGAAATAAGTAGAGTAGGGAAGGCGTCAAAGATAAATCAGGCATAGCAGTATTACTAAGTCCTACACAGAAAAGAAAGGAAGGCACAGAATTCTGTGTGTGGTGGGGCATGAGGCATACATACTCTGAACTCTGAGTGTCCTCCTCCTCTGCTCCCTGTTCTGCAGGGGCTGAGTCAGCCACAGGTGCATCATTAGCTCCTGTTCCATTACCAGAGCCATCCACCTGTTCCTGGCTGTTCAGCGTAACATTTCTCCTTTCCTGTCCATACACTGTAATTTAATTTTCAGAAGTTAGATCTATTATTCTCTCTCTCCCTGGAGCTACCTTTGAAACAAGTTATATAAATAGTCAGCAATGGTTCCTATTTTAAATGGACAATATTCAGCTGGGTTAAAAACAATCTCAAACAAACTACTTTCCCAAATACTGACTGGACTCTTCCAGACATTGTGACTACTCTGCTACAAAGCAACATAAAATATTTGCTTTGTTCAGCCTACACACAGCTAAAAAAGATGACCCAAGAGATTCTCAAGGAAAGTCCCTGGAATCAATAAAATTACTCGGAGCAGTATCCCCTTAGAAATTGCCATTAGCATCCTCCTGAATTAAGATAATTTGAAAATGAAGTTATATGTTATGCAAAATGTAGAATATGTGAAAGATTTCTTAAGGAAGGATGCTCTTTGTATTGCTATATTTGATCATTCTATACTTTCAAACCAAATCACCTGCAAGGGAGATTTATTCCATTAAATAGACAGCAACTAACAAACAAGCTCTAAGTGGTCAAGAAAAACAAATCCCTTGTTGGTAGAATTGCCTTGTAAAGGTTCAGGGCTTGACATGCTTGAAGGAGCTCAGATTTGGGGAAGGGTTAACAAAGCTTGGGGAGAAGGACGCCCACTGAGAGTGGACGCAAAAAATGCAGAATTGAGGGGCCAAAAGGACATCTGGCACAACTCCCAAGATAAGGAAGAAACTAAGAAACCCAACTCTCCTGAAAGCAGCTCTGACTGGTAGAAAATAATTCCTGCCAGGGGGAGATTGCAGCCCCCAACTCATGGAGCAGCAACTCAAGAATCTCCCAGCCCAAAAGAAGAGGGAGACTGAGCAATGGACTGAGTAGACTAATTAAAGTGAGAAGTAAGAAAATCATTAACCAAAAGAAGACAGAATACGAGCTAAGGAGATAACCATGTCACTTGTAATGCTAATTTCTTTGTTTGATAACATCTATAAATAATAGAAGTTATTTTGATAGTGGCTGTGTCTGATTTGTGAAATACCACTGAGCACCCAGACTGGTGAAACACTGAAATAAACAACCAATGTCTCTCTCAAGTGTATGATTATTTACCTGTCACACCCCAGTAACCAATCCTATTTTTGTGGGCAACATATTGATCAAGTCACAGGGAGAACCATTCTTAATGGCCTGCTCTGTAACAGCAAAAGGGTCAAGAAATGCTTTTTAACTCTCAGAAACCGCAGGCAGCAATGACTTCTGCAACTCCAGTGTCCATGTAACACTAATTATCACTAATCAATCAAAACTGCAGAAAGTGTTACCAAATTAAAGTTCCTTCTGCATAAGTATTCAGCTACAACTTTTATTGCAGGGATTTCCCACTGTGACTGACAGAGGCCACCGCACACACATTGCATCCGTTCTCTAAGACACAGGCCAGGGGCTTTAGCCCTGTCCCTTGCCTTTTGCTAAGAGCAGTTTCAATCCCTGCTGCTCAACTTTCTTGGGAAAGTACAACAAAACTAGCTATCACATTTTAGATAAAAGTCCATTACCTACTGTGAAACATCAACTCACCTTCAAGAAGCTTCCATCGATGCACATGGGAAGGGAGAGAAAAGAAGATACAATTAGATTTGGTGAGCCCCCCTGGTGCTGCACACAAACCCCAGCTCAGAAAGCAGTTACAGCAGAGGAGGGGAGCAAGGGTAGGGCATCACCCTCGAACTTTGCCTAAGAGCATTCAAAGCAGTAGCACAAAGATCCGCTGCCCTGAAAAGCAAAGAAGTGGGTGCTGCTGATTCTGCTCTCATTGCTGCAACAGGGTACAAACAGGGGCAGCTTAGGAGCCCCTGAACACCCTCCTCCCCTGTTCCTGTTCCCTAGTTGGATTTGACCTGGCGCTCTTTATTTCCCTCATTCTCCCAAAACTGGCAAATTCTGCTATGATAACCTTAACACTTCCTGTTAGATGAACAGCTACTGAAGAAAGGAAGCCACAACAGAAATCTGGGAGTAAAAAATTCCCGTTTGCTGCTCTACTGGCGCCAGGCAAACTGGACTTGGACTATGTGCAGTCTGTCACTCAATGCTATAAAACGATAAGGAACACACAGAGCTGCCAGTGCCATTCTGGCAAGGGCTTCTCCCTCTGTGGACACCACCAAGGAGGGACTTGGAGGGATGGGCAAGTTGGAGCTTCCCAACAAGGGCTGTGCTTCCAGCCAGCTGCATGTGGCATCCCACCTAGGACATCTGAGGAGACAGAGTGGCAGCTGAGACAGAGACAGAGCTCCCACTCCTCCCCTCCCACAAAGCAGAAAGGACAAGAGGATGTGATAAGAACATTATGCTTACATCTGTAATGTCATCCTGCCATGTCGGAGGACTCTCAAAACTATCTGGCCATTCATCAGAGTTAAGAGAACTAGAAGAATATGCAGCTGTCAATTTCACAGTGCAAAGAGAGCTACCAAGACATAAATTTGCAAAAATAGAAATAAACCCCTCATTCTGATTTAGCAACATCCCAGCCCAGAAACACACCAGTGCAAGAACTTTTATGTACTGCAAGCATTACAGTGTATTGCAATCCATCATTTAAGAAACACTCAATAATGACTTCCTAAATGGAGAAGAAAGGTTTCTCTGGGATTTTGCTTTGTTGTTGGGTTTTTTTTTCCATTAGTTCCCTTCTAGACAGGCCACTATGGTTCAAATCAGATTTCATCACACAGAATCAAGCAATTTGGCAAAAAAAACCTGTGTCTACTGCATATCAGGAATTACACTTTGCAGAGACACTTCATCAGTCACATACTCATCATTATCTCTTGGCCTGAAGATTCTGCACAGATTTCAGAAGAACCCAGAAGCTTGGAAAAACCTGATCCTACTATATATCAGGAATCAGAATTTAGAGAGGTATTTTACTCTCACATACCCGCTATCTCCTGGTGCCTCTTCATCATGGGTTGTCAGTGAACCAGCTGAATTCTCTGGTGATCTGGAAAGATGTGAGTCCTGCTGGTTCTGCTCCCTGGACTGCAGTGGATTAAAAATGAAAACAGAGTAGGAACCACTCAAAACAACTCTATCCTACTTCCCTCTACCAGTTCCCTGATTGGATTTGGGCTAGAAGCTTTTCTTTTGCTTGTTAGCCCCAAAAAGGGCAACTTCTGCAGTCCCAGCCCTAAACACTTCATGTTGGATGAACAGCTGCTGAAGAATTGAAACCAAAACAGAAATTTGTGTGCAAAGAATTCCAGTTTGCTACTCTATTTCTCTATCCAGGCAAACTGGACTTGGACTATGTGAAATCTGCTACTTCCTGCTAGAAATACAAAGAACACAGAGATCTGACAGTGTCATCCTGGCAGGGATTTCTCCCTCTATAGACATCACCAAGAAGGGACTTGGAGGGATGGGCAAGTTGGAGCTTCCCAGCAAGGGCTGTGCTTCCAGCCAGCTGCCCATAGCACCCATCTAAAACAACTGAGTTGTACAGCTCCCCTTTTGTCCCTTTTCCTCCCACAAACCACAAAGGACAAGAACATGTGGATCCTCACCTCTGAGTCCTCATCTGACCAATATGGAGGATCAAAATCAAATAGATAGTAACTAGAGAGAGGAGAACCACAAGAAAAAACAGCCATTAATTTCACTGGACATCAAGGGTTACTAACAGAGAAAACACTGGTACTTAAAACATCCCCTCTTCTGATTAAGCAACATCCCAGCCCAGAAACACAATCATTCCAAGATTTTTTTGTGGACGGTGTGTCCAGCCATCCTCTTCCATTGGATGTTAGATGGACAGCTCCTAAGAAGCTAAGGCTTCACAAACAGACAATAAAGGTTTCTGCTGGATTTTGCTGGGCTTATTTTAATTCTCTTCCAGGCAGGCCACTAGATGCCAGGTCTGAAGTATTTGCACAGAGTTAGGCGGAACCCAAAAGCTTGGCTAAAACCTCTTTTGACCACTTCTCTGAAATTAGAGTTTTGATAGACACTTTCACTCTCACATACCCATCATATGCTCTAGGTTCCTCTTCATCATTCCTTGCCAGTGGCTCGGCTGGATTCTCTGATGCTCTGGGAAGATGTGGCTGCTGCTGGCTCTGCTGCTTGTCCTGAAATGGGGTAGAAATGGAACCACCACTTAGGAACCACCTGAACGCTGTACTTCCTGCGTCCCTATTTCCGTTCCCTAATTGGATTTGGGATGGAGCCATTTCTTTCTCTCTTTCTCCCCCAAACTGGCAATTTCGCCTGTGATAGCCTGAACACTACTTATTATGTATATGAACAGCTGCTGAAGAGGGAAATACCCTGTACCCAGCCCTGCCCTTGCATTTGGTACATGTGGAGCTGGGTCGTGCAAATTCTGCTGTAAAATTTGAGGCCTTTTGTTTGCAAAGGTTCAGGAACAACCCTGTCAGGATATAACTCCCGTGCTATGTTTGCTGCATGTTTCTGTTTTGCACAGCAGCAGTGGCAACCCAAATTTGAGCAGATACACTGCACTGTGGGCTGGATCCAAGCATATTCTTACCAAATAGTAGGGGAAAATGAAAAAATACCAAATGTGACCCTTTTAAAGACTTATTGGAATAAGAAACCAAATTATTGTGTACCCCAGTCAGCCACATTTGCATTTACACCTCAGTGACAGAGGTACCTTAAACTGAGGTTGCAGCTAAAACACTTCTTCCTTGGGAAGTCAAAGACTTCCTGTGCTCTCCTTTAAACCACAGAAGGAACAACCCTTAGGCTGCTCACCCACTCTCTTCAAGCAGTTCTCAGCCATGCTGATGTGTTTATGAGTGTGTTTGTGGCTGGCTGGGAACTGCTGACTAAACTGTGGCCAATCAGAGCCATCATTCAACCTTTGAGGCCAGGGTACTCAGTAAGATTTCAGAAGACAAGCAAGAAAATTAATTTGAATGCAAGATGGAGAGGAGTGTGCCAGGCATTACTTACCATAAAAGACTCATCATCACTGATAGTGATGACTTCAGGCTCAGAAGATTCACCTGTGAGATCTATGACTTCAGGCTCAGAAGAGTCACCTGTGAGATCTATGACTTCAGGCTCAGAAGATTCACCTGTGAGATCTATGACTTCAGGCTCAGAAGAGTCACCTGTGAGATCTATGACTTCAGGCTCAGAAGATTCACCTGTGAGATCTATGACTTCAGGCTCAGAAGATTCACCTGTGAGATCTATGACTTCAGGCTCAGAAGAGTCACCTGTGAGATCTATGACTTCAGGCTCAGAAGATTCACCTGTGAGATCTATGACTTCAGGCTCAGAAGAGTCACCTGTGAGATCTATGACTTCAGGCTCAGAAGATTCACCTGTGAGATCTATGACTTCAGGCTCAGAAGATTCACCTGTGAGGTCTATGACTTCTACAACAGCTGAAAAGAGAGAACATGAGAACCATGGTCAGAGCTTGCAGAGCAATGCAATGGGCTGCCACTGTAGAACAGCTGTGGCTGGATTCTCCATGCCCTCAGGTGTCCGACATTTCACTCAAGCTTTGCCCTCAACAGTGCACAGGGAGCAGGGCAGACTCTGTGCAAAACAAGCTGAAGGGCAGCTGAGCTCCTCACAGGTTCTATTGGATGACTACAGATTACAGGAGGTTCACATCAACAGATGATTCATTTCATATAGGGGAATGTTTAGCACACAGTGGAAAAAACCAAACAAACAAACCACAGCAATTACTAATTTTCTGGCACCATGCTGTAGATTGGTTCCTTGAAGGATGGGGCAGAGCTAATGACAGGTTTTCCTCATCTCCATCCAGCCTGGGAGATCTCAAACTCAGCTTGCCACCCTCCACTGTGGCAGCTGCAGTGACTGCCAGCTCATCAGGACACACGTTCAGGTGTTTGAGCAGCACTGGAGGACCTTTCCTACACAGCTCAACTCCCACTTGCAGCCACTAAGAGCAGCAATAACAAGCAGCAGCAATAATGATCTCAGTAACAAACCAAAACAGTGTTCAGAAGGCTTGCTGTTTAGGGATGCCATACCAGGAGCTTCCCCAATCCCAAGGTTTCCCTTCCTCCCTAGTAAAGGGCCTAGAAACTGGCAAAAGCACATGGCCAGATGGTCTTCCACCCTCCAGAAGCCGCTTCTGTTCTTACCAGGCTCAGAAGCAGGTGTGCCACTTTCCTCAAGGTCTGTTGGCTCCGTCTGTGAAGTTCCACCTGCGCTGGAGGGCAGCAGCCGGCTCCGTTTCCGAGCTGGTCTGGAATCAACTGCTCCTCCACGGCGCTTTCGCTGACGCTGACAGGGAACAAAGCCTTAGCATTTTCTCTGCCACTAATATTAACATGGCTCTTGGGCTTTGCAACACTAATGACAGCACACAAGGACACAGAAAACACTCCTGCAAAGGCTGGAATACACACCAAATGCTGCTATGGGCCATTCCCACCCGAGCACATCACATCAGGGAAAAGACAGCACCCCTGATCTCTGACAAGCCGCCTCCCCGAGAAAGAGCCTGTCCCAATGGCTTGAAAATGAGGTCACCAGTTCCCAATTCCAGCAGGTTGCTGCTCACACCGTAAGCATTTCTGCACTACTGCTAACACCCACAGAGATCCAAAACCTTCCCAATTCCAGAACATCAAGTTACATGAAGTTTTCAAAGGTTTCTGTTCCTCTGCATTTGCTACAAACTCTTGAAATGCTTTCTAGACCTACCCTGGAAAACGTTTCAAGAATCAGATTTGCATTGAGTTGCAAAGTACTTACTGAGCTCATGGTGTTTTGTGATCAAAAACAACCACCAAAATAAGCGGGACAAACTCCAAAAAAGGAATGCCAGGGATGTGATCAATCCCTTCGCTTCCTTTTGGCAGCCCACTGCAGATTTTTTGGCGTGACAGAAAACTGCTCTTCCAAACCTATCAGAAAAGTAGAGGCGAGATTATCCATTTGGATTGCCAGTTTTCTTGAACACTCCCATGCCCTAGGATTCCCATTCCCAAGTCTCCAGTTCCTGTCCAAAGCTAGAGGCGAAGTCCATGACTCTGGTACTTGAGCCCACCTGCAGCCCATCCTGCAGCCCAGCCCAGCCCCTCAGCATCAGAAGCCTTTCCAAGAATTGTCTGCACTCACCTGTACGGTCAGTCCAGAGTTTGGCTCGCAAAAGTCAGCAAATCGCTCTCTAATCCCTTGTGGGATGGAGAAGAGGGATGCTCTGCGTCTGCTGCGCAGCAGAGAATCCCTCAACTGGCTCAACAGACTCCGTGCCAACAGAACATGGAACCAGGAGTGCCCCTGGCAACCGGTGGCAACGTTCCATGCCCAGGGAGCTGATGGCCGCAGTGCTCACCCACGGAGTTCCAGAAGGCCATGGAGGCAGCTCAGCCATCGCCTGCTGCTGCTGCCGCCCCCCAGGTCAGGGCGCTCAGGGCCCTGCCCAGCCCGGCCTGGAGCGGCCCATGGACAGGGCAGCCACAGCTTCTCTGGGCAGCCCGTTCCAATGTCTCACCGCCCCCTCAGCTCTGCCAAACACCCGATCCCAATCTCCCCTTCTCGTCTGAAGCCCTTCCCCTTCCCCATGGCTCTCTGCCCCCTTTGGGCACCGCAAGGCCGCAGTGAGGCCTCCCCGCTCCCGGCTGCTCCCCAGGCGGGACAGCCCCGGCTCTCCCAGCCTGGCCAGGGGACAGGTGCTCCAGGCCCCCACACCTCCCTACGGCTCCTCCGGCCCTGCTCCACAGGCACATCCTGCTGGGCTGGGCACAGCTGGGCACAGCTGGGCACAGCTCCGCACGTGGGGCAGGGCAGGGGCAGAGCAGGGGCAGAGCTGCACCTCCCGCGCCCTCAGCCTGAGCAAGCCGAGCATCACTGGAGCCTTTCTGCGGCTAAAGAAACCCCATCACACCACACCTCCCCAAGTCAGAAAGAAATTTAAACCCTTCCTTAACCCTCCTCCTTCTGGTCTATGAGTCTGTTGCTCTTTTAACTCTTATCCGAGTGTTTGAACTTTAACCCTAATAAACAGCCATTAAAAAAGAATCAAAATTTGTTGGGTTTTTTTCCAGACTATGGAAAGTCTAACAATTCAGCTCATTATTTCAAGTCTCTGAAGTCTTGACATTTTCAGGGTTCCAATGCTCCTCTACCAGAGTTTCCCAACAGGGCTGAGGAGTTTTGCTTTGCTCCTGGTGTTATGGACAGGCTTACAATGAAAACTTTAAAGTAAGAAATAAAAAGCAGGCCAGTTAATTAAAAACAAGCAAGCCTGTTTATTACTGAAAGAACAACTGGAAGCCAAAGCCTCCGGCCAGTCCGTAGACTGTTTCAATAACTTAGTAACTGTATACCTAGGGGCATTTCCAAGGATACCAGCTCCAAGGAAAGACCTGGGTGTCACACACGCCAGGCCTTTTAAAGTCTCCCTCTTCTTCCCTTATTGGGGCGCTCAGGATCCGTGCTGTGATAAATTTCTTTTTCTGTTGCTGACTGGCCCCATAAGTTGGCGCCGTCTTGGCCAATCATTTTGAGATTCTTGCTTCTTAGTGGTTGGTCTCTCCTCCAGTCTTAATCCAAGCTGTGGCTGTGTTCTACGATGTTATACTTCTAGAAGCTTCTCTGCCCCCCCTCCACAAAGATTGGCATTTCCTGCCTGGTTCCAGTCCCCTTTTAAGTATACACAACAGTATTGAGTTTTAATAAAACCTTACTTTGTACCCACAACATCCAATCCTGCACCACACCCTGTTAACTACATATCCAATTATAACTTGTTACTTGTATCAACAACATCCCTTTTCATACATACATTGTTAACAACATTCCCCAAAAGTTTAAATTTTTTTTGTTGTTGTTCATAGCAATCCCCCCTCTAATTCTTTGATCAAGCTTTAGCCTGCATCAACCTTAACTCATCAAACTGGACTTTCATCGTTTCTGTAAAACTCTTTTAACTTCTGGTATTTCTCATACATCTCTTTTGCACTTTCTATTCCTTTTCTTCTTGGTTTTCTTTCATCACCATAATTTTTTCATCTGTTAACCTTTCAAGAGAAGTCTGGACAATATTGTTAATCATTCTGATAAGACAAGGTACTAAACAAGGAAGGAAAATTAAACTTATGAGTGCCCCTCCCTCTATAAGTAGCATCTTTTTCTACCATTCTCTATTCCAGATGTTATCCCACCAATTAGCTTTTATTAATGGGGTCCATCGTTGCACAGGTACATGTGCATATTTTCTGATCCTGGTGGTTATATTTTTAATTAGGTCCCCATGATCATCAGTTTTTCTACAGCATTCAGATGAATTAAACTTTCCACATACCACTCCTTCTTCGGCCAGCAGGTAGTCCAAGGCTAGCCCGTTCTGATATATGGCAGTCCTCATCTGGCGGCTCTGCACTGATTACAAGTCTAGAACTAAAGTTGTCTCATTAGAAATTATCTCTAGAAGTGCTTGTAACCTTATAATTCTGTTTAACATATGAATGGGGGTTCTATACCCCCGTGAACCGTCCTGTGCCCAGGTGGCAGGGCCATAGGTTTCAATAATTCTCTCTGGGGGCCATCTTCCTCCCCCCAACTCTGTGTTCCTCCACTTAGATCTCTCTTTTTACGTTTTAACTCATCATAGAGGGGTAACCCTAAACCTTGATGGTCCTCTTTTGGGAGTAGAAAGAATGACGGTCTTATTACACCTAATGTACAACTCCCTTTCTAGTCTTTTGATAGCATCACATATGCCATCTTTCCAGAGCAATCCAGAACAATCCTTTTGGGGCTTTCCAGAATTTTAGTGATCTGGTGTTTTTAACTTCAGTCTTATTCCAAAACTTAGATGACTTAGGTTCATCTTGATATGGATTTGGTTTTTTAGCTAGACACTTACACAGTTATTCTCTTTGTATATAAGATTTTTGTTTTCGCGCCCAATACAGATGTTTACTCTGGGGAATCCACCACTCATGGGTATCATTAGCAGTTAGATACTTTTTACAAGACAGTTCACCTGCATAGGAAAGAAATTTCAGTTCCCTTCTCCATATACATTCTTCCCCGATTACCTCGGACTTTAAGTTCCAAACTTCTTCCTCGTTTCGGATGTCTGGTTGTCAGTGTCTATTTAGATTCTTCATCAGTTTTAGAGTTTCTTGAGGGCTGAGCGCGATTCCTTCCCAGGGCCATATTTCTGATGTCCTGGTATCCCCACATATCCAGCAATTCGACACATTGAACCCATGGCTAATTCTTTCTACCAGATCTAAAATCAAATTCTTTCAATTCCTTAATTTTGTTTCTACTCCTGGTTTAATCACCCCTCTTATCTCTTTCTCTTGTATTAAGTCCAATCCTTTAACGACCCTATTCCCTATTTTCTTATCAGTGCATAACCATTTCTCCCTTGTAGGGGATTCCCCCATTAGTTTCTGTTTATGGGTCCCTTCATTTTCAAATAGCCAGTAGGTTTTTCCATCTTTTACACGGGTTTGTAATTGTGACAAGTCAACACACTCAGGGTTAAGATTAGTGTGGAATGTGAGAACTGCGCTCTGCGCATTCCCGGTATAGATAGCATGATAGCAGTTATCACAGGAGTTCGGTGAGCTCTCCTGGAGACTCGCAGTCACTATTGCTATCAGCACCCATGGGGGTGCAGTACAGGTTACTCTCTTGACTCTCGTGGTCCTTGGTCAGCCTCAGATGGTAAGAGTACTGTCACCTGATCTGGGCTTGCCCCCTGTGCTGACATTCTTACCGGTATCCTCATCTTACTCCACTCTTTTGTGTGTTGACTTGTTATTTTTTTCCCGTTTTAGGGTCAGATCGCTACTATGGTGGGAGAATGCTCTATCTTATGGAGACTCCTTGTCACAGATTCTGTAATGAGAAATACCAGAAAGTGCAATTAGTTTCTATTAACATTTTATCCAAAACTGTCAATAAATATTCTAAATAGTAACACTTTAATAATAAATATTACAATAAATATTTAAATAGCTCTTTATCTTAACTTTAACACTAATACTGGATTAAATAGGATATTAAATAACAAGTTTATAAATAATATCTTTAAATAACAGTTCATAGATTACAACGTTAGAACAACGTTTTATAAAAAAAGAGGTGCTACTTGGTGTTAGTAGAGTCTTCCATAGTCTATCCTGTGGGAGCAGAAACTGAACCTTTGACCCTAGTGACACGGGTCCACCCTTTTTCTTGAGTTCTTATTGCAGTTTCGGTAGTTAATAAAACTTGGTATGGGCCTTCCCATCTGGGGGTTAATGGCTGTTCTTTCCATGATCTAATTAATACCCAATCTCCTGGTTGGTATTTATGGATTTTAAAATCAATGGCAGTACTTTGGGGGAAATATCCATTCCTCCTTAACTCTTCTAATGTTTTTGCAATTGTTTTTAGGTAAATTTTCACACCTTTTTCCCCTTCTTCATATGTCCCCATACAATGTGAGGTAATCAAAAATGGGAGTCCAAACATCAGTTTGTGAGGGGAAATACCCATATCAGATCTAGGCTTTGTTCTCACTCTCATCAGGGCTAAAGGGAGGCATTTTACCCAATTCATTTTTGTTTCATCTACTAACTTGGTAAGTATAATTTTCAGGGTCTGGTTAGCTTGCTCTACCCTTCCTGAGCTTTGGGGCCTCCAAGGAGTATGCAACTTGCAAGTCATACCAAGTGTTTCAATTACATTTTGTAAAATTCTAGCAGTAAAATGAGGCCCTCTGTCTGAATCTATTGTATTCACTATACCATAACGTGGGATAATTTGTTCTAGCAGAATTTTACTAACAGTTTCTGCAGTTGCTTTTACTATTGGAAAAGCCTCTAGCCAATGGGTAAGGTGATTGATAATAACTAATAAATGTTTAAACTTCTGTACTTGAGGAAATTCAGTGAAGTCAATTTGTATGTTCTGAAGAGGTCTTTTAGCTAATTCTCTTCCCCCTACAGGTACTTTCTTAATTATTTTGTTATTTATTTTCTGACAAGCCATACAATACTTTGATACAGCTTTTGCTATCCCAAAACCCCCAATGCACACATATGTTCTGAAAAAGTGATCACAGAGTGCTTGAGTTCCCCAATGTGTAGAGGCATGCAGAATTTCTAGGATTTTACAGGATAGGTTTTTATTCAATACTTGCCTCCCATCAGGCATTATCCATTTCCCCAATTCATCCCTCACACCCCCTTGTTTCTGCAATTCTTTTTGCTCTTGTTCTGTGCATACTGGAATTTCTTCCCCATCCATTTCTTTTAGTTTTTCTATTTCAAATATCCACTCTTCCTTTCCTAAAGCTGCCTCTTTTGCTGTCTGATCCGCTAAATTGTTTCCTTGCATTTCTATTGATGTCCCCCTTTGATGTCCTTTAACATGTACTACTGTGACTTCTAATGGATCTTTTAGTGCTTTTAGTATTTCCTTTATCAATTCTTCATGAATTAACATTTTACCTTTAGAGTTTATAAACCCTCTTTCTTCCCAAATCTTACCGAATGTGTGTACAACTCCGTAAGCATACTTGGAATCAGTATAGATAGTTCCTTTATTGTATTTCTACCAAATTAAGCCTCTTAATAGGGCATACAATTCACAGCACTGAGCTGACCATTTAGTTGGTAATTTTCCTTTTTCTATTACTTTCATCGTTTTCCCATCTATAACTGCATAACCGGACACCCTTTTCCCTTCTACAGTTCGAGAAGAGCCATCTATAAATAACACTTCCCCTTCTAATAAAGGTAATTCTTGTAGCTCTTCTCTTGCTTTAGTCTGCAGATTCATTAATTCTTCACAACAATGTTCAAGGTGGCCTTCTGATTTTCCATATAAAAATTGTGCAAGATTTTGCACTTTTGTAGTTGTAAGTTCTATGCTATCAATATTAGTTAGTACTATTTCATATTTAAGTAATCGACTGTCCGTAATCCATTGATTAGCTTTTTTGCTCAATATTAATGTTATATCATGGGGGGTATGTACCTTAATTCTACCTCCAAAGGTTAGTTTATAGCTTTCCTCAATTAGAGTCACAGCAGCGGCCACCGACTGTAGGCAGGTGGGCCAGCCTCTCACCACAGGTTCCAACAATTCTGACATATAAGCAATTGGTTTCCTTTCTCCGCACCACTCTTGCACTAATACACCATAAGCAATTCCTTCATCTACATTTACAAACTGTTCAAAAGGTTTTTCCAAATTGGGCAAACTTAAACCTGGAGCTTTCATCAGTCTTTCCTTTAACTCTGTTAATTTCCCTTCATCTTCTTCAGTCCATTCAAAAGTCTGGGTCTCAACCAATTTATCATATAAGAATTTAACTAACTTGGTGTGTCCATCTATCCAGGATTTACAGTATCCAACTAAGCCAAATAATTGTCTTACATCCCTTTTCTTTTTTGGGGAGGGCAAGGATAGGATTCCCTCAATTCTACTCATTGCCAATTTCTTATAACCTTTCCCAATTAGATGTCCTAAATATTTTACTTCTTGCTCTACAAATTTGAGCTTTCCTCTTGACACTTTTAAGCCCTTTTTTCCCAGAAAATTTAAAAGTTCTATGGTAGGTTCTCGTACTATTTCCTTTTGCTCCCCCAAAATGAATAGATCATCCACATATTGTAAAATCTGGGTATTCTGTTTTGACTCAAATTGCTCTAATAATTCTTCCAATGCTTGTCAAACAGATTTGGTGATTCAGTAAACCCTTGGGGCAATCGCGTCCATTGATATAATTGTTTTCTCCCTGTGTTCTCATCATACCATTCAAAAGCAAACCACCCCCTACTCTCCTCTGCTAATGGGCATGCCCAAAACACATCTTTAAGTTCTATCACACTAAACCAGGAATGTTCTGGTGGTATTTTATTCAACAGTGTGTAAGGGTCAGGCACTACTGGATATCTGGCTACAGTTTGCTTATTGACTTCTCTTAGATCCTGTACTAATCGGTACGTTCCATCTGACTTTTTAACTGGTAAAATTGGTCTATTATGGGGTGACATACATGGCTCTAATGTCCCATCTTGAATCAATCCTTTTATTATGGGAGTTAACCCCTGTTTTCCTTCAGCTGAGATGGGGTATTGACGGACTCGAATGGTTGTAATTTCGGGTTTCATTTTTATCTTTATCGGCGGTATATCTAATAAGCATCGACCACCTTCTTCTGCCCATACCTGGGAATCTATTTCTTTCTCATCTTTGGTATTTAATCTCATAATTGTTGCTACCATCTTCCCTTCTTTTGGAACTAAAGAACTTTATTTGTAAATCACGGCTGAGTAAATTACACTTCAAATTAGGCATAAATAGTAAATCAACACATCCTACCCTTGAATTTCCTCTTACTATTACTTGTTTAATTATGGGTACTTCAAATGGACTACTGCTTGCCCCTCTTACTTTACAAGTTGTTCTACCAAGTTCACTACTGTAGCTATCATGCTGGCATGGTAGCGTGGAGGAAGGTTTAAGAAAGGCCTTAGGAACGGTAAACTGAGGAAAAGGATACATTCATGTATGCCCCATTGTTTTAGAAAGGCCTTGGGAATGGTAAACTGAGGGAAAAGATACATTTATGTATGCTCCACTGTTTCGGGAAAGTCCCGCTTCAGCATTCCTCTGTAAACCCCCTTCTCCCCACCCCTGAGCAGTTCCCATTGGACCTGGCCCCTGGGGTGGTTCTGATGTGCCTTAGCTGAACACTGTCTCTATTGTTTAGACCGTATCTCTTAATTTTGCTGTATAAAACTGTATCTGGGCAATAGCCCGGGGCCTTTGGTCCCTGCAATGCTTCAGGCAATACAACCTCTCTGGACAAGCATACCATTGGTCTCTCTTGGTCTCTTTATCTCGAATCCTAGCGGCGACTGAGGCAACGCTGCCGCTCGGACCGTGCTAACCCAGCCGCTGCTCGGTAAGCCCAGGGCAGCGGAACCACGGCAAACCCCGGCCCCAAGAGGGGACAGCTAGCCGGAGGGTCCCGGGGGGCCGGGGAGGGACGGGGGACAGCAGCAAGGAACCCCCGAAAGCAACAAGTGGCAGTCCAAAGAGAAGCAACAAGCGGCGCACCAACGTTGGGCTTTGCATTGGTCTGAGCGAGCGAGGCCCCAGCCGTCGTGGACAGCCCACTGGCTAGGAGCTTTTCCAGATGCTTTGCAGTGTCACCGCGAGCAACAGAGCGGAGAGCGGTGCGAATAAGCCGCCACGCAGGCTGTCAGTTCCGCGGGGAGAAGCTCTTGGATCACGCTGGTTGTGGGGCATTTGCCTCTCCACACAGCCCAGCGGGACTGTTGCCGTGGAGACAGACGCCGATTTCTGTCTGGCGCGGTCTCCACGGGTCGGACGGCACCTCCCAACACCTGGAAAACCGCCCACGGAGTCGGGAATCGTTGCTGCAGCGGTGTCTAAAGGACGGCAGTGGGTGAGTCTCGGTACTGGGGGGCAGGGGCCCGGCCAGGAGACATCGGCTCTCTTGTGCCCGAGGGGGGACACGCCAGCGCGCAGGTGTGACGGGAGTCTCCGTCGTAGCTTTAGAACTTGGGGTTTGCTGCAGTAATTGGTTGAGATTTGCTGTGAAGGTAGCGATGGGTGTTACGCTGACTACACAGCAGAAAGAGATTTATAAGCAAGTTCAGGAGCCCCTGCAGAGTGCAGGTGTCAAATTTCCTAAGAGCCTTGTGAAAGAGTTTGTCAGATGGTTATCAGTAAGTTTTCCCGAGGTAACAGAGCAAGTAGTGAGAGAAGACGATTTTGGAAGAGTGTGGGTGCAGTGCTGAGTGAAAGGACAAAGGCAGGAGATCCCTCAGTGAAAGAAGGTTTTATGAGAATGTTTTTGTTCATTTACAATGTTGTGAAAGAGAGTGCAGACACTCAGTGCGCCCGGGGAGCAGAAAAGCGCCCTGTTGCGTCCCCTGTGTCTCCCCGCGCCCCCTGCGGTGAAAAAACTAACCGTGCAGATGTAGATTTAGTTTCTAACCCTTCTCCGCCTCCTGCTTTCGCTCCCGCAGCTGAAAATCCATGCTTTGCACCCCCCATCCCCCTCGTGCAGCCACCAAAACATGGAGGCGGCCACGCGGTGCTCCCGGTGCTCCCTGTGCCAGCCCACATACCCCTTCCTTCGCCCGTCCCCGATCCCAACCCCTCCTCCCTTGCGGCGATCCAGCCCCCGGTTCAGCCCATGGTTCAGCCCACATTTCATCCCACATTCCAGCCCCCGGTTCAGCCCTCAGCTCCTCCCCTCGCAGTTGCATCACCACCCCCTGCCCCCTGCCCCGCTCCACACGGCCCCGCCGGCTGCGGCCACTCCCACACAAGCCGGCCCGCCTCCCTCTCCCTCTCCCGGTCTCTCTGGCAACGGCAGCACCAACACTGTCAGCGCGGGGAACCGGGAACTGGTCAGAGACACCGACCGTGCGTTCCTGACCCCTGTGATCTATAATGCCAGGGGACAGAACGCCAAATGGGAGCCCCTTTCGTATGATAGTATTAGGGAACTTTGCAAAACAAAGCGTGAGTTTGGGGAAAGAAGTGATTTTTTTAAGAGCATTTTAAAAGCTACTCTAAGCTCTAAAACATATGTCCCTGCTGACTTGAAACATCTTTTCAGTTGCTTGCTCCCTCAGTCTGAGTTTAGATTGTGGGAAAGAACCTGGAGAAGGCTTGCAGGACATCTCCTCCCAGAGATTCTGCAAAATCCAAGTCATTCCACAGATACAGAGGATGAGGAAATCACTTTAGAACATCTAGTGGGTGAGGGTGATTGGAGCCAAGCTGAAAAGCAAGCAGCAGGCATTCCCAGGGCAGTGTTGGACCTGTCCAGGGATGCAGCAGAACGTGCATTTTTTAACATGCCTTCTAAAGAACCTGTTGTTTCTTATAGTGCTTTGAAGCAGTCTGTTGCAGAACCATTCATGGATTTTGTGGATCGAGTGCGAGCCTCTGTGGAAAAAAGGGTGCAAAATCCAGAGTTCCAAGACCAGCTTATATTAGAACTTGTCACCACAAATGCAAATGAAGTCTGTCAGCGAGTCATCCTGGCTCTTCCATCATCGCCTCCCCCCACACTCGATCAGCTCATCGAGGAGTGCACCAGGAAAGCTGTGCTGAGGACAGAGGACTCAGTGATAAAACCACGGGAAAGGGTGGTTGCTACAGCAGCAGCAACCCCGAGGACTCCAGGGTCTGAAGGGCCTCCTCAACAAGGGGGGAAAGTGGGAGGGGGGGAATCATTTTCCTTTATACTGGCAGAGCAAATTGTATCTTTTTCAGAGTTAGTTTACTTTGTTATATGATTTTATCTTTCTTTCAGAGTAGCAGAATCTCAATTTCCACATTCCTGCTCATAGTTTAGTTCCAGGGAATGGTCATCTACCCTTCCATGGTGGATGCATGGATTGTTCCACAGCCCAAGAAAAATGTGTGGGTCACGCTAGCCCAAGCCTTGCAACAAGATCTTATGTGTTTGCCCACTGCCTCAGCAGAAAATCCAATGTCCACATGTTTAATAGGGGTGCCAAGTAAGGAGGATGAGTTCCCAATTGATCTGGTCCATTTGCAAAAGCAGGTGAACGAAAATAAAATACCTAAAGGTGCAGGACAAGTTAAAGCACCAGTGCGAAATCCCCTCATTTTGTGGCAAGGATGGGTCTCACATTTGCCCACTGCTGAGGGAGAGCCCCAGGAATTAGAACTCCTAGGCTCTGCAAAAGCTGAATTCTGCATTCAATTTGATTTTTCCCCAACCAAAGAAGTAAAATTATATGAGCATGTCAAACAGTACAAGGTAGAATTCAGAGCAGGTCAATGGTGCACAGCTGTCTATAAGCTGAAATTTACATCCACCACTGATTTCCGTCCACACAAGCTGGACAAGGGAATGTTTCTTATCTGTGGGGACAGAGCATACCCAGGAATCCCCTCTCGTCTTATTGGAGGTCCATGCACTTTTGGGCATCTGACCCTTGCTTCCCCCAACATGACCCAAATTCCAATTGGGCAAGCAAAAGGTGAGAAAAAGATTACTAAGCGGAGTGCAAGTCAATTTGATGAACATTGTGATGCAGGAATTTACCATTGGGCAAAATCCAAAAGAGTTGCCGTCTCTGTGTTTTTACCATGGGTTGCGGCAGCCAAAGCATTGAGTGAATTAGGCAATCTAGAATGCTGGGTGACAAAGCAGGCAAATTTAACATCAGCAGCCCTGAGTGACCTCCTAGAAGATGAGGAAATAACCAGGAAGGCTACCCTCCAAAATAGGACAGCTATTGATTTCCTGCTGTGGGCACATGGTCATGGATGTAAAGAATTTGATGGGTTGTGTTGTTTTGATCTGTCATCTAAAAGTCAGAGTGTCCACTCGTCCATTCAGAAAATGAGAAGCCTCACTGGGAGTATGAAGCAAGAAAATGAGGATTGGTTTAAAACTCTGTTCAAAGACTAGGATCTTTCTGGGTTGGCAGTGTCTCTTTTAAAAGACATCTTTTACTTTCTAGTTGCATTGTTTTTAGTTCTGTTAGCATTTGGGATTCTGAAGCGGATCGTCTCCAAGGTCATCACCTCGAAGCCAAAGGCTTCCGCACCAGTTTTCATCGCTGCTGCCGCCACGGAAAGCGATTGGTGGGAAGATGACAAGCAGAAAGACACTGCAGTTTAAGAGCCACAGTTTTACCTTCTCCCAAGGCACTGTTCTTCTTATTAAGTAAAGAAGAGGGAATTGTAGCTATCATGCTGGCATGGTAGTGTGGAGGAAGGTTTTAGAAAGGCCTTAGGAATGGTAAACTGAGGAAAAGGATACATTCATGTATGCCCCATTGTTTTAGAAAGGCCTTGGGAATGGTAAACTGAGGGAAAAGATACATTTATGTATGCTCCACTGTTTCGGGAACGTCCTGCTTCAGCATTCCTCTGTAAACCCCCTTCTTTCCACCCCTGAGCAGTTCCCATTGGACCTGGCCCCTGGGGTGGTTCTGATGTGCCTTAGCTGAACACTGTCTCTAGTGTTTAGACCTTATATCTTAATTTTGCTGTATAAAACTGTATCTGGGCAATAGCCCGTGGCCTTTTGGTCCCAGCAACGCTTCACGCAATACAATCTCTCTGGACAAGCATACCATTGGTCTCTCTGGGTCTCTTTATCTCGAATCCTAGCGGCGACCGAGGCAACGCTGCTGCTCGGACCGTGCTAACCCAGCCGCTGCCTGGTAAGCCCAGGGCAGCGGGACCACGGCAAACCCCAGCCCCAGAGGGGACAGCTAGCCGGAGGGTCCCGGGGGGCCGGGGAGGGACAGGGGACAGCGGCGAGTGACCACCGAAAGCAACAAGTGGTGGTCCAAAGAGAAGCAACACACTACCTTCTGGCATCTTAAAAACACATGACCTATCAGCTCCTGTATCTACTAAAAATTCAAATTCTTCTCTCTGAGGACCAACCTCTAAATTTATCAAGGGCTCCCCTTTTAAATCCTTTACTGCCCTCAGAGAATAGAGCCCCTGACATCCCTAATCTTCTCCTTCTCCAACTCCTATCTCAATTTCTCTGTATAACTTCTGGTCTTTTATGAACTGCTTACAATTTTTCTTGACATGACCCCTGTTACCACAATAAAATCACTCTCGTTTTTCAAATTCTCCTCTTTGGTCTGGTTTTCTCTCCCTCTTATGCCATTCTATCTCCTTTTGGGTTTCTTCCGGCTTTCCCTGACTTTCCCTTGCTACTGCTACCATGATTTTTGCCTTCATTTTCGCCTTCTCCTCCTTCCTCCTTAGAAACACCTTTTGTGCTTCCTTTAATAGCTCATTTAAACTCCTTTCCTGCCATTCTTCAAGCTTTTCCAGTTTCTTTCTAATATCATCCCAAGGCCTCGCCACAAAGTGTACCCTAATGAGTACCTTTCCCTCCCGGCTTTCTGCATCCACACTGGAGTAAAGTTGAAAATTTCTTTTTAACCGGGCTAACCACGCACTTGGAGCCTGATCCTTTTCCTGATGGCTATCAAATGTTAGCTTTACATTGTTTGCTCTCGGAACTGCGTTCCTGATTCCTTTTATGATCAAAGATCTATACTCCCCCATACTCTTCTGCCCTGCTTCATTATTTGTGTCCCAATCCGGTGGTGTTAGGGGCATTTTAACCTCCCCAGGGGGAACATCTGCAGGGTGGCCCGTTCTATTTTCTTTCTCCCACACTTTTATTCCTGCAATTTGTATTAGCTGCATCTCCTCGGGAGAAAATAAAATTCCTATTATTGAATTTAATTCTTCCCAGGTATAGATATTAGGACCTAGGAATTGATCTAGCTGGTGTGCAATTCTTCTACCAAGGTCTTTGTTTCTTTCTTAAAATTCCTCACCTCGGAAGCTGTCAATGGGGCATTCACAAATCCTATTCCATTGGCTCCTCCCATGGGAACTTCCCTTAGGGGAAATAGTCTTTCTGCCCTTTCTCCTCCTGAGCAACACTGGTTTTAAACCGAGTGTTACAATGGTGGGATATTGGACTAGCTGTTTCAGCTTTACCACAATTACAACCTTGAACTTTATTTCCTTGCACACTATTCTGCCAATCACTATTCGCTACTAATCCCCCTCTCCCTTCAATCTTTGTTTCATTTATGTGTCTTGGAGGTGTTAAGACAACACTCTGTGAAGGAGGTTGGTTAGCACTGGTTATGAGGAGGTTTGGAGGATGTGACGAAACCTTAATCCTGGAGTCAGGGGTTATAACCACCTGACTTGGGGCTGTTAATGTACTTCCTGTTGATGGTGTGGAGAGAATATGGGGAGGAGTCGGAGAGGCTGAAGGGGTAGGTTGGACAGGTGCAGGTATTGAAGGAGCAGGTTGGACAAGAGGAGGTGCCGGAGGAACAGGAGGGGAAGAGGGTGGAAGATAAAGGGTCCCACCTTCTTGCGGGCTTTTCCCTTGAGTCTTTAACATTCTTAATGTCCTTTGACACTTTGTACCCTTTTGCTTTTTCCTCCAGGGTATCACTTTCTAACCAACAACTTGCATACTTAGTTTCTTCCTCACTCACACTCTTCCTCAAATTCACATATTTGTTTAAAGCTAAACACAACCACCTGTCCTTTGAACCATACCAAGGCCAGTAAACTGACCCTTCCTGGAGAGCTTCTTTTGGCCATATTTCCACACAATATTGTATCATCTTTATTTTAGATAATCCTTTAAACTTCTCATCACCTTCCCACTTTTCAATCATTTCTCCTAAAGGGCTACTGGGTGGAATTTCTTTCAGCTTACCCTTCTTAATCCCTCCCCTGCGGGAGTTCTTACTAGTACCCTGCCCCATTTTATAAATTAACTGGACAACGAACTAACCTAGCAAGCAGTAAGTCAAATGAGCTAATGAAAGGATCTACACTTATGTGAAACAGGACAATTGAAATTACTCTTGACTGAATAAACTGATATAGCAATGTGAACCTTGATTGGTCAAAAATAACTTTTATCCAAAATATTGAATTTAACAATCTAAAATAATGTAATTAATACCAGATGGAATGATCAAGTGATTGAAAACAAACAAAAATAAAACTGTTGACATTTAATTTAAAAAATTGAAATAAAAGAATTAAAATAAAATAATTGAATTTCAATAAAAACAATCAGAATGAAATTAATTAGAATTATGAAATTAAAATTGTGCAATTGCAATAAAGAAACAACTGGAATAAACTACTAAAATTCAATAAAATTATTAGAAATAAACTATCAGAACAAAATAGGATGATCTAATTTTGAATAATTATATAATTAATCTTAATAAAGATAATAAATGAATTAAAATAAAACAATTTAAACAAACAATTCTTCATAACAATTAAAATAAACATTTGGAATAAAACAATTGGAATCATTTTTTGTTTTGTTTTTGTTTTAATATCAAAAATTGAATTAATTCATGAATTGAAATAAAACAATTGAAATAAATTGAAATAAAACAATTGGAATAAAACAATTGAAATATATATTTGAAATAAAAAATAGAATATATATATTTATATAGAAACAATCAAATAATTAATCAATTAAAATAAAACAATTGAAATAAACAAATCAGAATAAAACAATTAAAATAAAACAAATGGAATTGAAATAGCAACTTTAACCTAGTTCAGATTTAAATGAGAATAATTCAGATAATTGAAATAGAATGAAATAATTAGTACAATTGAAAGAGAATAATTGAATTAGACTAATTGAAATCACAACTGTCAAATTTAAATAAAATAATTAAATGGAATTATTGGAATTAAATAATTAAATTGGGCAAATTTTTGTCTAGTAAAACAATTGAATAAAATAATTGATAAACTGAAATAAAACCATTAAAATGCAAAATCAAAATAAAACTATACTATTAAAGTACCAAATAAATCTAACAGAAACAACTAAATCAAACAATCTGAATAGATTACAATAAAAAGATCAAACTAAATATAACTAGTAATGATCCAAAATACCAAATTGGCATTCTCGTAATTGAAATTAATACAACAAACAAAAGTAATGAAATGATCCAATAAAACAAACAATCTATAGAAACAAAAAGAATAAAATAACTCGCTATAACTGACCACAAGATTCCGATCGCAATCAAGTCACACATATAAATAAATAGGTTACATTCCTTGTAACTTGATGATTAGGGTCACAAGCTGGAGCACTGCTAGCAAGCAGCCCCAGGGCCCTCTGCCAGGCTCAGCCCCCTTGGCCGCCCCCTTCTCGTCAGGCAATGCCCGCCCGTCACCGCGGCCCCTCCCAGGGAGGCCCGGCCGCAAAGTGGCTCCTCTGAGCCGCCGCTGCCTCGCACTCCAACGGCGCCTCGCGGCTGCCAGCACCACTCGCTGCAAAATGAAGACTTAAACTTTCTACTTATTCCAAAAGCCAACTTGTACCAACTAAATGCGTTCAAGTAGTCTTGAACTCAAACATAAAATTTAGCAACTTATAATTTTTAATACCTCTACCTTCAAACTAACAGTACACTAAACAGATATACTCTCTCTCTAACGAAATGCTTTTTAAGTTCATTCTCCCTGTCCGGTAAGTGGTCTGGGGACTCTTGGCTACCACCTCACCCCAGAACCTCACTTACACCGTGCTCTGACCTTCGACACACACACAATTAACTCAGCTTGAAACAGTTAAACAATAACCATTTCTATCCCCAAATAATCAGCACCTAGAAAAGCAATGATACCAATAAATTACATCCAGGTAGTCCTGGACTCAAAAGTAAAAACTATGTAACTGAAGTACCACATAAAAGGAAACAACAAATTCCCTGACCCTAGCTTGCCAAGCTAGGAGGAGATCCCAGCTCCGAGTCACCAGGCCAGGAGGATCCCCCTAACTTGCCTGGCGTGGCCGAAACCAGGTGCGTCCACCTGCCCAGCCCACCCCGTGCAGGACCAGGTGCGTGCCCGCCCCGCGTGCCCGCCGTGCAGAGAATTGGGGTCCTACCCCCCTCGGCCGGGACTCCGATCCCCCCCTACCAAAAAGGAGGACACTCCCCTAACCGGTGGCTCCCTATCGTCGGTCTCCGGTTAGGAGTATTTTCTACCACCGACGCTGAGGTCCTGCTTCCAAAGGACCTTTCCAGGCACTGGGTTTCTGGGAACCCACGGAAGTCACCTTTAATGGCTTTGGACGGTCTTCCCAGACCCACCCCTGGGAAGCTCTGGGCACTCAGCCCTCCGTGGCCCTCTTAGGGGTATCCCCTCACTCTGAGGCATTCCCTGGGTGCTCTTGGGACCGAATCCCTCAATCCAGCCCACCCCAGGGGTCTTGGGGATGGCTGAGCCCCAAGGGTACCACACTCAGTCCTCTGCCCTCTCGCTTCCTTCCACTATCGCTCCGGGGGTCTGGCCTGCCGGCCCCGTCTCACTCACACACACTCTCTCACCATTCGGGGTGTACCCTTCCATACCCTCCATCCCCCTCGCACACTCACCCAGGTGCCGCTCACCCAAGTGCTGCGAGGACCTCTCCCGCTGCCTGGAAGGCTACTCTAAGTTGTTGAGGCTTCCAGGAGTTCCTGAGGATCAAGCCAGCAGCCCCTCTGTGGATCCAATGTACTCCTCAAGAATCCAGTCAGCTGGAATCGTCCGGGTGCACCTCCCAAATCCAAGTCCTACACCAGACCCGCCTCTGGGTGTGGCTCTCCAGGGCGATGCCCCAGTTGTTATGGACAGGCTTACAACAAAAACTTTAAAGTAAGAAATAAAAAGCAGGCTGGTTAATTAAAAACAAGCAAGCCTGTTTATTACCGACAGAACAACTGGAAGCCAAAGCCTCTGGCCAGTCCAGAGACTGTTTCAATAACTTAGTAACTGTATACCTAGGGGCATTTCTAAGGATACCAGCTCCAAGGAAAGACCCGGGTGTCACACACGCCAGGCCTTTTAAAGTCTCTCTCTTCTTCCCTTATTGGGGCGCTCAGGATCCGTGCTGTAATAGGTTTCTTTTTCTGTTGCTGACTGGCCCCATAAGTTGGCGCCGTCTTGGCCAATCATTTTGAGATTCTTGCTTCTTAGTGGTTGGTCTCTCCTCCAGTCTTAATCCAAGCTGTGGCTGTGTTCTACGATGTTATACTTCTAGGAGCTTCTCTGCCCCCACTACACAGATTGGCATTTCCTGCCTGGTTCCAGTCCCCTTTTAAGTATACACAACAGTATTGAGTTTTAATAAAACCTTACTTTGTACCCACAACATCCAATCCTGCACCACACCCTGTTAACTATATATCCAATTATAACTTGTTACTTGTATCAACAACATCCCTTTTCATACATACATTGTTAACAACATTCCCCAAAAGTTTAATTTTTTTTTTTTTTGTTCATTACACCTTCCTCCTGAAGCCCTGCTCCACTACGGAAGGTGACAGAGCAGAAGAAGCAGAATTAGTATTCACTTTTCCTTCTAGCCACTCTGCCTCGGGACCTGTGTTCAGAAGGAAGGGCTGTGGCTCCTGAGAGCAGCAGGGAACCCATCTCAGCCCTGCCAGGTTCAGGGCTGCTCCTCCGCCCCTGGTCCTGTTGGGTGCTCTGGGGTGTGGGGAGAATGGTGGAAATTGATCCGGGGCTCTGGAGAGCACAAGGATATGTTCAGCTCCGGCTCTACATGAGGAGGCTCATTTCTTACAAAAGTTTCTCTGTTATTGCAATTCATCCTTTTGGGTAATTGACAACATGCTGGGTGTTGAAGAATGGGTAGGGACTTTTCCATTTTTTGAAGAATCCCAAAGTAGATTTAATACTTTATATAAAATGCAAAGACACTAAAGCAATTCCAAATATACATTTAATAGATGAATATTTAAGCACCTTGTATGAATCCGAAAGCACCGATTATGAGAAATGAACAATTCAAATGTGCTGTCTTTCTGGTCTGGCCTTCAAAGCTCAAAATACCCCATTTCTTCTATGCCTACAGATCAATGATGAAATGAGCTGAAAATGTGCTTTTCCTTCTGCTGACAACTATGCACCACAACTGAAACCAATGCTTTAACTATTCAGTTTCTTTTTGGTAATCAGTGCTTTCCTAGATCAATACTTTCTAAAAATTATATATAGATATATATATACACACACGGAATGCTTTAATTCCTAACCCTATACCAAAATTTTAAAAGAAAATTGCCTCAGCTGATAGTGTTGAGCCATACTAACATCTCTTTAAACCTATTATAAAATCAGCTGAGTGCCATTTCATTACTTAAATTTACTTGACCATAAATCGTTTCCTTAAATGCTCCTTTTAATGAGAATACGTGGCATTGCATGTCACCTAGGAGTATAGCTTTTAGAAAGACATATAGATAATTTAACAAGACATTTCTGCTTACTGTCATTGCATCCACCAAGTAGCTAAAAGTCTAGCAAAAATGAGAACCAAAAAACATCAGTCTAAAATTTATGGCCGTCTTGTAATTAAATAATTTTATTTGTGTCTGTTGAAGAATTATCTTTGAGTTTAATTTTGACAACTCAAGTAGGTTTCATTAAAAACAAAAATCAAAAAATCACTTTATCAGGCTAATACTAATGTTTTCATTTTTTTATTAAGACCAAGCCACATAAAAATTAGGGGCTACATTGAACCTTGTTTATTACTACCTCTACCTAAATATGGCAATATTAGGACATCTTGAAATATGACTGAGGAAGCAGATAAATAATACAATAAAGACAAAAATGAAAAACCAAAATTAAGGATTCATGTCCACACAGATGACCAACTTTTAGCACACAGAGGACCTCAGTTCAGTTTGGTCATCTGAGTTTTCTGTTTCATGACACAATGAATTTACTCTCCCATTGTTTACCTGAGATCTGCCTGTGCCTCTTTATTACTTTTGTATAACAGAAGTAATTTTCTTTCCTCTCTTATGTCCAATTTCTAAATCTTTGGACAGTTGCATTCCTCTTCAGTGTAACATAGGATTATACTGCTGTGATTGAAGGAAGCTACAACATAGTTGTACTGCCAACAGCTCAAAGATGGTAACCAACTTCAGACATTCAAAAACACCTTCCTTTGAAAGCCTCCAGATTCTAATTCTAATGAAACCTTACAGCACTAAATGCAGCAGTTTGTTAATGTAGCAGTTATTGTCAAAGAACATTGCTTTCTTTCGATGTGTGCACAACCTGCTACTCTTTCCATCTTCTGAGGAATAAAGTCATGACATTTTCCCCAAAGCGTCCACCAGAGTCTGGCCTGAGAAATTGAATCCCTCTCACCCCAAGCAGGCTGTGTTTCTTTTTCCCTGTACAACACACACTGGCCACAAGAACTACAATCAGTACAGTCCAGCACAGAAGAGCAGACAGACTATATTTAAATCAATCAAAACTTTATTTAAATTGAATTCAGCAAAAATGAAACTATATAGAGGAAGAACTATATACATAAAGAAACAAGTCTCTACACTGCCTATTGTCCAAGATCTATCTCAGTCTGTCCTGAGAAGCAGAAGCACTCATAAATAAATGGTATGGTATAGTTCTGGAGTAAGTTCCATTCTGCAGGTTGGGCACATGTGAGCGGCCTCCAGGGCAATCGGGAGGCATCTACTGCAGAAGACATGGCCACACAGGGTTGCCACAAGCTGTCGTCCACGTTGAGTAAACTGGAAGAAAGAAAATCACAACATTTATTGTGAGGAAAGAATTTGAGTCTGCTGCCCTATTGGCACCAGGCAAATGAGACTTTGAACATATGGAATCAGTTAGAATTACAAGGGACCCACAGATCTGCCAGTGCCATCTTGGCAAGGGCTTCTGCCTCTACATTCACCAAGAAGTGACTTGTGGAGCTTCACAGCAAGGGCTGTGCTTCCAGCCAGCTGCCCACAGCATCCCACATCATCCGACTGACTTGTGCAGCTCCCCACTTCTGGCTTTCTCCTCCCACAAAGCAGAAAGGACAACAACGGGTGGATCCTTACCTCCGAGTAAAATTCCATGCAAATTGGACACCTAACAACAACTCCTTGCTGTGCACTAGAGGAAACAGAACTAGAAAGAACATGCAGCTGTTAATATGACCACACTTCAGTGGTTATTGATATATAAAAGCTCACATATTCATACAACTGCACTGACTAGCCATGACACATTTCCTTTGAAGATCCCTGCTGTCTTTAAGGCTCTGTTTGCTGCATTTAATGAGGATTTCGGGTCTCCCATCTCCCCTGCCCTGAGGGAAAGGATGTCCTGGTTTTCACTGGGAGAATGGTGCAGTCAGTCACCCTGCTCTGGGCTTTGAAGTAGCAGCAGTCTCTAGCACTGGCCAGTTTGTGTATGGCAACCTTGACTTCCAGCAGGTCATCAGTGACAGCTTTGTAACTACAGCATCAGCTGTCCTCTGGGAATTATTCACCCCAGAATATTCATTCTAGGTCCCAGTTTTAAACTACAGAGTAATACAGCTCTGGCAAGATCCAACCCTGGGAAGGAGCCTTTGGTCAATTTTAAATGCTGCAGCACTGAGCTATTTTGGCCTTAACTAAACAGAACAGTTACATTCAGTAATTGAGAAGCTTGAGACTGGAGGGACAAAGTATTCCTGTTTTATATTAACCAGGGGTTGGGATTTGTTCACCTACAGACTTAACAATCAAAACTTAAGTATCTACAAATTCATTGGCAAAATGCCAAATTAAGGTTTAGAATCGTAGAAGCCCTTTAGGTGGCATGTTTAAGACCTGACACCTAAAAGTTCCATACTCAAGTTATCTCCTACATTGCCTTTCCTAAAGCCTCAAAGCTGTGTCTTTTCCCCACCCCAAAAAAACCAATTTGAAAACCTTATACCATAATTATAATATTCTTTGTCCTCCCTAGTGACACAGACACTTGGTTAAAATTAATCAGTGTAATGAACTGTATCTTTCTTATCCTGATGGAGTGCTCCTACAGCAGGACTTTCCTGTTCCCCTGCAGAATGGGAATTTTACTGTGCAGGCACCCAACTTGAACTGCAAGATTTCCATCACAGAAGCAAGTAAATCAGGGCCTGTGACATCCAGCATTGGCCATAAAAGCACGACCTCCACAACTGCCTGTGTGCAAGTCTACCTTGGGAAGAAGGGCTCCAGCTCCAGGAGAAAGGCAACCAGCTGGCACCGTTCCAGCAGGGAATTTTTGTTGGAATTTGCCCAGCTGCTGCCTGCTGGCCCCCTGATGCCAAGCCCCAGTGATTACAATGGAAGCATTTCCATATCTAACATCACTACTACAGCTTGTCAGAAAAAGCAAATGCAATACTGAGCTTTGGCCTGTGACCAATCCCCATTCCTTGCCATACCCCCACACTCATCTCTAAGGCTCTATGCAAAGATGCACATCTGTTTTGGGCTGCTTTTTTCTCCCAAAATTCAAATAGTATCATGTGATCATCCTGCAACATGGCAGAAGGAGGGAAATAAGTAGAGTAGGGAAGGCGTCAAAGATAAATCAGGCATAGCAGTATTACTAAGTCCTACACAGAAAAGAAAGGAAGGCACAGAATTCTGTGTGTGGTGGGGCATGAGGCATACATACTCTGAACTCTGAGTGTCCTCCTCCTCTGCTCCCTGTTCTGCAGGGGCTGAGTCAGCCACAGGTGCATCATTAGCTCCTGTTCCATTACCAGAGCCATCCACCTGTTCCTGGCTGTTCAGCGTAACATTTCTCCTTTCCTGTCCATACACTGTAATTTAATTTTCAGAAGTTAGATCTATTGTTCTTTCTGTCCCTGGAGCTACCCTTGAAATAAGTTATATAAATAGTCAGTAATGGTTCCTATTTTAAATGGACTCTGTTCAGCCAAGTTAAAAACAATCCTAAACAAACTACTTTCCCAAATAGTAAGGATGAACCCTTCCAGACTTTGTGACTACTCTTCTACAAACCAACACACTTGGTCTATTAAAGCACAGTCCTTTGTTTTTTGCTAAAGGCAGTTTCAATCCCTGCTTCTTGAGTTTCTTGAAAACAAAACAAAACAAAAGCAAACAAATTAGAAAAAAAAGAACCCCAAAAATAACAGTTATGTTTAAGACAACTCCATTATCAACTGTGAAACATCAACTCACCTTCAAGAAGCTTCCATCGATGCACATGGGAAGGGAGAGAAAAGAAGATACAATTAGATTTGGTGAGCCCCCCTGGTGCTGCACACAAACCCCAGCTCAGAAAGCAGTTACAGCAGAGGAGGGGAGCAAGGGTAGGGCATCACCCTCGAACTTTGCCTAAGAGCATTCAAAGCAGTAGCACAAAGAGCCACTGCCCTGAAGAGCAAAGAAGTGGGTGCTGCTGATTCTGCTCTCATTGCTGCAACAGGGTACAAACAGGGGCAGCTTAGGAGCCCCTGAACACCCTCCTCCCCTGTTCCTGTTCCCTAGTTGGATTTGACCTGGCGCTCTTTATTTCCCTCTTTCTCCCTCAAAAGGGAAAATTCAAATGTTATATCCATAAACACTCAGTATAAGGTGAACCACTGCTGAAGAAAGGAAGCCACAACAGAAATCTGGGAGCAAAGAATTCCAGTTTGCTCTTCTATTGGCACCAGGAAAACTGGACTTGGACTATGTGCAGTCTGTCACTCAATGCTATAAAACTATAAGGAACACACAGAGCTGCCAGTGCCATTCTGGCAAGGGCTTCTCCCTCTGTGGACACCACCAAGGAGGGACTTGGAGGGATGGGCAAGTTGGAGCTTCCCAGCAAGAGCTGCCTGTGTCACCCACCTAAAACAACTGAGTTGTGCAGCTTCCCCTCCATTCCCTCCCCTCCCACAAAGTAGAAATTATGAGAACATGTGGATCCCCACCTCTGAGTCCTCATCCTCACTAGTTGGCGGACTGGCAGGACCTGCTTGCTGTGCCCTAGAGGGAAAAGGACCAGAAAGAACATGCAGCCATTAATTCCACTGTCCATCAAGGGTTATTGATACATAAACTGTAAGAGATTGAAACATCCCGTAATCTGATTTAGCAACATCCCAGCCCAGTAACACAATCATTCCAAAAACTTTTATGTACTGCAGTGCAACTCAGGCCATTTTCTCAGAAGTATTCAATATTGTTGAAGAGAGAAGTAAGATTTCCTCTTGACTTTGGTGTTTGCTTTTCTCAAATTAGTTGGTTCTCTTCCAGACAGGCTACTATATGCCAAGTCAAATTTTTTCCCTCAGAATCAAACAGACCCCAAAAGCTTGGAAAAAATGTTTCTACTATATAGTCAAAATTAGGCTGTGAAGAGATATTTTCTGGTACGTACTCATCATTATCACTTTGTTCCTCTTCATAGCTCCCCATCACTAGCACAACTGAATTATCTTCTGCTCTGAAGAATTGTGGCCGTAGCTGCAAATTCCAGCACTGTTGTAATGGAGTAGAAATTGAGGCAATTTAGGAACCACCTGAACACCCTCCTCCACGCTCCCCTGTTTCAGTTCCCTAACTGGACTTGGACTAGAGGTTTGGGTCCTTACCACTGGGTAATAAGGCATCCAAACTCGAGCAACATATACACTGTCTAGCCATCTGCTAAAGAGAACAGAACCAGAAGTACATGCAACATTAACTTCATTGGGCACCAAGGATTACGGAAACACATACGCTGTCAGAAATTGAAACATTCCCTATTCTGATTTAGCAACATCCCAGCCCAACAACACAATCATTCCCAGAGCTTTTATGTACTGCAAGCATTTCAGTATATCTCAAGCCTTATTTAACATATTTAACATTTAATAATTTCTTCATGCACAAAGAAGAATGGCTTCTACTGGATTTTGCTGCTTGATTTTTACATTACTTCTCTGCAGGACACTGTATTCCAGGTCTGATGTTTTGCCACAGAATCAAGCAGAACCCAAAAGCTTAGCAAAACATTAGGTTTACCATATATCAGAAATCAGAGAAACAGTTTCTTTCTCCCATACCCTTGATTATCTCTTGGTTCCTCTCCAGCATCACTTGCAGGTAGCTCAGCTGAATTCTCTGCTGTTCTGAAAAAATATGGGCGCTCCCAGTCCTGCAGTGAGATAGAAATGGAGGCATCTAGGAACCACCTGAACACCTTTCTCCCTGCTCCCTTGTTTCAGTTCCCTAATTTAATTTGGCCTGGAGCTGTTTCTTTCCCTCATTTGCCCCCAAAAGAGCAAATTCTGCTGACACAGCCCTAAATACTTCATGCTGGATGAATAAATCAACATGTGGATCCTCACCTCTGAGTCCTCATTCTCCTCAGCCAGAGGATTAGCAGGACCTGCTGGCCATGCACTAGAGACAACAGAACCAAAAAGAACATGCAGCCATTAATTTCACTGCAAACCAAGAGCTACCAGTACACAAACTGTCAGTTTTTGAAACATTCCTTATTCTGATTTTGCAATATCCATCCCAGCAACACAGTCATCCCAAGAAATTTTATGTACTGCAAGAATTTCAGCATGTGTGAAGCCATCTGGCTAAATGACTTTATGAACAGAGGTTTCTGATGGATTTTCCAGGTTGGGTTTTTTCTTTTTTTTTCTTTCATTAGTACTTTTCCAGACAGACCACTTTATTCCAGGTCTGAAGTGTTTTGCACAGAATGAAGAAGAACCCAAAAGCTTGGTAAAAAAATCAGTTTTACCATAGATCAGAAATTAGAGTTTAGAGAGACATTTTCTCTCTTGCATACCCTTCAACATCTATTGGTTCCTCTTCATCATTGCTTGCCAGTAGATCAGCTGAATTCCCTGATGCACTGGAAACATGTGGGTACTGCTGGTTCTGCTCCCTGTGCTGCAATGGGGTAGAAATGGAGACAGATTAGGAACCCCCTGAACACCCTCCTCCCCTGTTTCAGGTCCCTAACTGGATTTGGGCCTAGAGCTGTTTATTTCCCTCTTTCTCCCTCAAAAGGGAAAATTCAAATGTGATATCCATAAACACTCAGTATAAGGTGAACCACTGCTGAAGAAAGGAAACTGCAACAGGCATTGGAAGGAAAGAATTCCAGTTTGCTCTTCTATTGGCACCAAGCAAACTGGACTTGGACTATGTGCAGTCACTCAATGCTATAGAACTATAAGGAACACACAGAGCTGCCAGTGCCATTCTGGCAAGGGCTTCTCCCTCTGTGGACACCATCAAGAAAGGACTTGGAGGGATGGGCAAGTTGGAGCTTCCCAGCAAGGGCTGTGCCTCCAGCCAGCTGCACGTGTCACCCACCTAAAACAACTGAGTTGTGCAGCTGCCCTTTTGTCCCTTTCCCTCCCACAAACCACAAAGGACAAGAACATGTGGATCCTCACCTCTGAGTCCTCATCTGACCAATATGGAAGATCGAAATCAAATGGTAGCCGATCACTAGAGAGAGCAGAACCAGAAGAACATGCAGCCATTTCAACATGGAGCCATTTATTTCCTGGGCACCAAGGGTTGCCACTAAAGAAAATGTCGGTACTTAAAACATCCCCTATTTTGATTTAGCAATATCTCAGCCCAACAGTACAATTATTCCCAGAGCTTTTACATATTGCAAGCATTTCAAGCCATACTGAAGAAACATTATGTAATGGCTTCATGCACAGAGAGGAATGGTCTCTACTGGATTTTTTGGTTTGTTTTGTTGTTTTTTTTTAAATTGTTTCTCTTTCCATCAGGCCACTCTATTCCAATTCTGAAATTTTGGCACAGAATCAAGCTAGAACCCAAAAGCTTGGCAAAATCTCCTGCTATGTATCAGAAATTAGATTTTAGAGAGTCAATTTATCTGTAACATACTCATCAATGTCTCTTGGTTCTTCTGCATCTTCCCTTGCCAGTGGCTCATCTGATGTTCTGGAAAGATTCAGCTGCTGCTGGCTCTGCTCCCTGTCCTGCAATGGGGTAGACATAGATGCACTTAGAACCACCTGAACACTGTACTTCCTGATTCCCCATTTCAGTTTCCTAATTGCATTTAGGCCTGGAGCTGTTTCTTTCCCTCTCTTACCCCCAAACTGGCAAATGTGCTGTGTTATCCAAAGATATTTTGTGTTAGATTAACAGTTGCTAATGAAAGAACCCCAAACCAAAACCATCTCTGGGAACTGGAGTTGGGTCATGCAGGCTCTGTTGTAAAGTTTGAGGCCTTTCCTTTGAAAAGGCTCAGAATAATTCTGTCAGGAAGTACCCTTTATGTTATGCCTGCTGCATATTCTGCTTTGCACGGCAGCAGCAACACCCCAAAACTGATGGAATAAACTACACAATCTGGATCAAGGGTTATTCTTTCAAACAGCAGGGGAAATGAAAAGAAAAAAAAGAGTGACATTTTAAAAGACTTCTTGGAGCAATAAAAATACACCTAGTTTGTACCCCAGTCAGCTGCAGTTGCACTTGGTGCCTCAGTGACAAGAGCACCTTAAACTGATGTTGCAGCAAAAACACTTCTTATTTGGGAAGTCAAAGACTTCCTGTTCTCTCCCTTGATTTTTTCTATAAATTACTGAAGCAACAAGCTCTTTTAGATTATTATTACACTCTCTGAAAGTGATACTCAAAGAGATAGTAAGATGCCAGAAGACAGGCCTAGGAGCTCAAGAGAAACTAATGTGAATGCAAGATGGGGAAGAGTGTGCCATTCACTACTTACCATAGGAGACTCATCGTCAATGATATTGATGACTTCAGGCTCTGAAGATTCACCTGTGAGATGTATAACATCTTCATATCTGAGCTGTATGACTTCTTCACCTGCCACATCTATGGCGTCTTCATATCTGAGCTGTATGACTTCTTCACCTGTCACATCTACGGCATCTTCATATCTGAGCTGTATGCCTTCTTCACCTGTCACATCTATGGCGTCTTGATATCTGAGCTGTATGCCTTCTTCACCTGTCACATCTACGGTGTCTTGATATCTGAGCTGTATGCCTTCTTCACCTGCCACATCTACGGCGTCTTCATATCTGAGCTGTATGCCTTCTACACCTGCCACATCTATGGCGTCTTGATATCTGAGCTGTATGCCTTCTTCACCTGCCACATCTATGGCGTCTTCATATCTGAGCTGTATGCCTTCTTCACCTGCCACATCTATGGCATCTTGATATCTGAGCTGTATGCCTTCTTCACCTGTCACATCTACGGTGTCTTGATATCTGAGCTGTATGCCTTCTTCATATGGCACATCTACGGCATCTTCATATCTGAGCTGTATGACTTCTTCACCTGTCACATCTACAGCGTCTTCATATCTGAGCTGTATGCCTTCTTCACCTGTCACATCTACAGCATCTTCATATCTGAGCTGTATGCCTTCTTCACCTGTCACATCTATGGCATCTTGATATCTGAGCTGTATGCCTTCTACACCTGTAACATCTATGTCGTCTCGATATCTGAGCTGTATGACTTCTTCACCTGCCACATCTACAGCGTCTTCATATCTGAGCTGTATGCCTTCTTCACCTGTCACATCTACAGCGTCTTCATATCTGAGCTGTATGCCTTCTTCACCTGTCACATCTATGGCGTCTTGATATCTGAGCTGCATGCCTTCTTCACCTGTCACCTCTACGGCATTTTCATATCTGAGCTGCATGCCTTCTTCACCTGTCACGTCTATGGCATCTTCATATCTGAGCTGTATGCCTTCTACACCTGCCACATCTATGGCATCTTCATATCTGAGCTGTATGCCTTCTTCACCTGTCACATCTATGGCGTCTTGATATCTGAGCTGTATGCCTTCTTCACCTGTCACATCTATGGCATCTTGATATCTGAGCTGTATGCCTTCTTCACCTGTCACATCTACGGTGTCTTGATATCTGAGCTGTATGCCTTCTTCATATGGCACATCTACGGCATCTTCATACCTGAGTTGTATGCCTTCTACACCTGCCACATCTACGGCGTCTTCATATCTGAGCTGTATGCCTTCTACACCTGTAACATCTATGTCGTCTCGATATCTGAGCTGTATGACTTCTTCACCTGCCACATCTACAGCGTCTTCATATCTGAGCTGTATGCCTTCTTCACCTGTCACATCTACAGCGTCTTCATATCTGAGCTGTATGCCTTCTTCACCTGTCACATCTATGGAGTCTTGATATCTGAGCTGTATGCCTTCTTCACCTGTCACCTCTACGGCATTTTCATATCTGAGCTGCATGCCTTCTTCACCTGTCACGTCTATGGCATCTTCATATCTGAGCTGTATGCCTTCTTCACCTGTCACATCTATGGCGTCTTGATATCTGAGCTGTATGCCTTCTTCACCTGTCACATCTATGGCATCTTGATATCTGAGCTGTATGCCTTCTTCACCTGTCACATCTACGGTGTCTTGATATCTGAGCTGTATGACTTCTTCATATGGCACATCTACGGCATCTTCATACCTGAGTTGTATGCCTTCTACACCTGCCACATCTACGGCGTCTTCATATCTGAGCTGTATGCCTTCTTCACCTGCCACATCTACAGCATCTTTATGTCTGAGCTGTATGCCTTCTTCACCTGCCACATCTACAGCATCTTCATATCTGAGCTGTATGCCTTCTTCACCTGTCACATCTATAGCGTCTTCATGTCTGAGCTGTATGCCTTCTTCACCTGCCACATCTATGGCATCTTCATCTTCACCTGTGAGATCTATGGTGTCTTCACCTGTGAGATCTATAACTTCTTCACCAATTGAAAATGAGAACATTAGAGTCAGATCAGAGATTACAGAGGAATGAAATAGGCTGACAGTGTGGAACAGGCTCAGGATGGATTTACTGTGCTTTAGGTCTTTTTTTTTTCAAGAATAGGTCCAAAATTTCACTCAAGCTTTGCCCTCAACAGTGCATATGGAGCACAGCTGGCCCTGTCCGCTAAGGGGCAAAACAAGTGGAAGAGCAGCTGTGCTCATCACAAGTTCTATTGGACGACAACAGGAGGTTCGCATCAACAGATTATTCATTTCATATAGGGGAATGTTTAGCACACAGTGGAAAAAAAGTCCCACCAAAACTCTAATCATAGAGGGGATCCTAATTTTAAAGTATCATGCTGTATATATTCCCCAGAAGGATTGGTCACAGCTAATGACAGATTTTCCTCGTCTCCATCCAGCTTGGGAGATCTCAAACTCAGCTTGCCACCCTCCACTGTGGCAGCTGCAGTGACTGCCAGCTCATCAGAACACACGTTCAGGTGTTTGAGCAGCACTGGAGGACCTCTCCTACACAGCTCATCTCCCACTTGCAGCCACTAAGAGCAGCAATAACAAGCAGCAGCAATAATGATCTCAGTCACAAACCAAAACCATGTTCAGAAGGCTTGCTGTTTAGGGATGCCATACCAGGAGCTTCCCCAATCCCAAGGTTTCCCTTCCTCCCCAGTAAAGGGCCTAGAAACTGGCAAAAGCACATGGCCAGATGGTCTTCCACCCTCCAGAAGCCGCTTCTGTTCTTACCGGGCTCAGAAGCAGGTGTGCCACTTTCCTCAAGGTCTGTTGGCTCCGTCTGTGAAGTTCCACCTGCGCTGGAGGGCAGCAGCCGGCTCCGTTTCCGAGCTGGTCTGGAATCAACTGCTCCTCCACGGCGCTTTCGCTGACGCTGGCAGGGAACAAAGCCTTAGCATTTTCTCTGCCACTAATATTAACATGGCCCTTGGGCTTTACAACACCAATGGCAGCACACAAGGATTCAGAAAACACTCCTGCAAAGGCTGGAATACACACCAAATGCTGCTATGGGCCATTTCCACCCGAGCACATCACATCAGGGAAAAGACAGCACCCCTGATCTCTGACAAGCCACCTCCCCGAGAAAGAGCCTGTCCCAATGGCTTGAAAATGAGGTCACCAGTTCCCAATTCCAGCAGGTTGCTGCTCACACCATAAGCATTTCTGCACTACTGCTAACACCCACAGAGATCCAAAACCTTCCCAATTCCAGAACATCAAGTTACATGAAGATTTCAAAGGTTTCTGTTCCTCTGCATTTGCTACAAACTCTTGAAATGCTTTCTAGACCTACCCTGGAAAACGTTTCAAGAATCAGATTTGCATTGAGTTGCAAAATACTTACTGAGCTCATGGTGTTTTGTGATCAAAAACAACCACCAAAATAAGCGGGACAAACTCCAAAAAAGGAATGTCAGGGATGTTATCAATCCCTTCGGTTCCTTTAGGCAGCCCACTGCAGATTTTTTGGCGTGACAGAAAACTGCTCTTCCAAACCTATCAGAAAAGTAGAGGCGAGATTATCCATTTGGATTGCCAGTTTTCTTGAACACTCCCATGCCCTAAGACTCCCATTCCCAAGTCTCCAGTTCCTGTCCAAAGCTAGAGGCGAAGTCCATGACTCTGGTACTTGAGCCCACCTGCAGCCCATCCTGCAGCCCAGCCCAGCCCCTCAGCATCAGAAGCCTTTCCAAGAATTGTCTGCACTCACCTGTACGGTCAGTCCAGAGTTTGGCTCGCAAAAGTCAGCAAATCGCTCTCTAATCCCTTGTGGGATGGAGAAGAGGGATGCTCTGCGTCTGCTGCGCAGCAGAGAATCCCTCAACTGGCTCAACAGACTCCGTGCCAACAGAACATGGAACCAGGAGTGCCCCTGGCAACCGGTGGCAACGTTCCATGCCCAGGGAACTGATGGCCGCAGTGCTCACCCACGGAGTTCCAGAAGGCCATGGAGGCAGCTCAGCCATCGCCTGCTGCTGCTGCCGCCCTCCAGGTCAGGGCGCTCAGGGCCCTGCCCAGCCCGGCCTGGAGCGGCCCATGGACAGGGCAGCCACAGCTTCTCTGGGCAGCCCGTTCCAATGTCTCACCGCCCCCTCAGCTCTGCCAAACACCCGATCCCAATCTCCCCTTCTCGTCTGAAGCCCTTCCCCTTCCCCATGGCTCTCTGCCCCCTTTGGGCACCGCAAGGCCGCAGTGAGGCCTCCCCGCTCCCGGCTGCTCCCCAGGCTGGACAGCCCCGGCTCTCCCAGCCTGGCCAGGGGACAGGTGCTCCAGGCCCCCACACCTCCCTACGGCTCCTCCGGCCCTGCTCCACAGGCACATCCTGCTGGGCTGGGCACAGCTGGGCACAGCTGGGCACAGCTCCGCACGTGGGGCAGGGCAGGGGCAGAGCAGGGGCAGAGCTGCACCTCCCGCGCCCTCAGCCTGAGCAAGCCGAGCATCACTGGAGCCTTTCTGCGGCTAAAGAAACCCCATCACACCACACCTCCCCAAGTCAGAAAGAAATTTAAACCCTTCCTTAACCCTCCTCCTTCTGGTCTATGAGTCTGTTGCTGTTTTAACTCTTATCCGAGTGTTTGAACTTTAACCCTAATAAACAGCCATTAAAAAAGAATCAAAATTTGTTGGGTTTTTTTCCAGACTGTGGAAAGTCTAACAATTCAGCTCATTATTTCAAGTCTCTGAAGTCTTGACATTTTCAGGGTTCCAATGCTCCTCTACCAGAGTTTCCCAACAGGGCTGAGGAGTTTTGCTTTGCTCCAGGTGTTATGGACCGGCTTACAATGAAAACTTTAAAGAAATAAAAAGCAGGCCAGTTAATTAAAAACAAGCAAGCCTGTTTATTACTGACAGAACAACTAGAAGCCAAAGCCTCCGGCCAGTCCAGAGACTGTTTCAATAACTTAGTAACTGTATACCTAGGGGCATTTCCAAGGATACCAGCTCCAAGGAAAGACCCGGGTGTCACACACGCCAGGCCTTTTAAAGTCTCTCTCTTCTTCCCTTATTGGGGCGCTCAGGATCCGTGCTGTAATAGGTTTCTTTTTCTGTTGCTGACTGGCCCCATAAGTTGGCGCCGTCTTGGCCAATCATTTTGAGATTCTTGCTTCTTAGTGGTTGGTCTCTCCTCCAGTCTTAATCCAAGCTGTGGCTGTGTTCTACGATGTTATACTTCTGGAAGCTTCTCTGCCCCCCCTCCACAAAGATTGGCATTTCCTGCCTGGTTCCAGTCCCCTTTTAAGTATACACAACAGTATTGAGTTTTAATAAAACCTTACTTTGTACCCACAACATCCAATCCTGCACCACACCCTGTTAACTACATATCCAATTATAACTTGTTACTTGTATCAACAACATCCCTTTTCATACATACATTGTTAACAACATTCCCCAAAAGTTTAAATTTTTTTTTTTGTTGTTCATAGCAATCCCCCCTCTAATTCTTTGATCAAGCTTTAGCCTGCATCAACCTTAACTCATCAAACTGGACTTTCATAGTTTCTGTAAAACTCTTTTAACTTCTGGTATTTCTCATACATCTCTTTTGCACTTTCTATTCCTTTTCTTCTTGGTTTTCTTTCATCACCATAATTTTTTCATCTGTTAACCTTTCAAGATAAGTCTGGACAATATTGTTAATCATTCTGATAAGACAAGGTACTAAACAAGGAAGGAAAATTAAACTTATGAGTGCCCCTCCCTCTATAAGTAGCATCTTTTTCTACCATTCTCTATTCCAGATGTTATCCCACCAATTAGCTTTTATTAATGGGGTCCATCGTTGCACAGGTACATGTGCATATTTTCTGATCCTGGTGGTTATATTTTTAATTAGGTCCCCATGATCATCAGTTTTTCTACAGCATTCAGATGAATTAAACTTTCCACATACCACTCCTTCTTCGGCCAGCAGGTAGTCCAAGGCTAGCCCGTTCTGATATATGGCAGTCCTCATCTGGCGGCTCTGCACTGATTACAAGTCTAGAACTAAAGTTGTCTCATTAGAAATTATCTCTAGAAGTGCTTGTAACCTTATAATTCTGTTTAACATATGAATGGGGGTTCTATACCCCCGTGAACCGTCCTGTGCCCAGGTGGCAGGGCCATAGGTTTCAATAATTCTCTCTGGGGGCCATCTTCCTCCCCCCAACTCTGTGTTCCTCCACTTAGATCTCTCTTTTTACGTTTTAACTCATCATAGAGGGGTAACCCTAAACCTTGATGGTCCTCTTTTGGGAGTAGAAAGAATGACGGTCTTATTACACCTAATGTACAACTCCCTTTCTAGTCTTTTGATAGCATCACATATGCCATCTTTCCAGAACAATCCAGAACAATCCTTTTGGGGCTTTCCAGAATTTTAGTGATCTGGTGTTTTTAACTTCAGTCTTATTCCAAAATTTAGATGACTTAGGTTCATCTTGATATGGATTTGGTTTTTTAGCTAGACACTTACACAGTTATTCTCTTTGTATATAAGAACAGCTTGAGCCAGATTTTTGTTTTCGCGCCCAATGCAGATATTTACTCTGGGAATCCACCACTCATGGGTATCATTAGCAGTTAGATACTTTTTACAAGACAGTTCACCTGCATAGGAAAGAAATTTCAGTTCCCTTCTCCATATACATTCTTCCCCGATTACCTCGGACTTTAAGTTCCAAACTTCTTCCTCGTTTCGGATGTCTGGTTGTCAGTGTCTATTTAGATTCTTCATCAGTTTTAGAGTTTCTTGAGGGCTGAGTGCGATTCCTTCCCAGGGCCATATTTCTGATGTCCTGGTATCCCCACATATCCAGCAATTTGACACATTGAACCCATGGCTAATTCTTTCTACCAGATCTAAAATCAAATTCTTTCAATTCCTTAATTTTGTTTCTACTCCTGGTTTAATCACCCCTCTTATCTCTTTCTCTTGTATTAAGTCCAATCCTTTAACGACCTTATTCCCTGGTTTCTTATCAGTGCATAACCATTTCTCCCTTGTAGGGGATTCCTCCATTAGTTTCTGTTTATGGGTCCCTTCATTTTCAAATAGCCAGTAGGTTTTTCCATCTTTTACACGGGTTTGTAATTGTGACAAGTCAACACACTCAGGGCTAAGATTAGTGTGGAATGTGAGAACTGCGCTCTGCGCATTCCCGGTATAGATAGCATGATAGCAGTTATCACAGGAGTTCGGTGAGCTCTCCTGGAGACTCGCAGTCACTATTGCTATCAGCACCCATGGGGGTGCAGTACAGGTTACTCTCTTGACTCTCGTGGTCCTTGGTCAGCCTCAGATGGTAAGAGTACTGTCACCTGATCTGGGCTTGCCCCCTGTGCTGACATTCTTACCGGTATCCTCATCTTACTCCACTCTTTTGTGTGTTGACTTGTTATTTTTTTCCCGTTTTAGGGTCAGATCGCTACTATGGTGGGAGAATGCTCTATCTTATGGAGACTCCTTGTCACAGATTCTGTAATGAGAAATACCAGAAAGTGCAATTAGTTTCTATTAACATTTTATCCAAAACTGTCAATAAATATTCTAAATAGTAACACTTTAATAATAAATATTACAATAAATATTTAAATAGCTCTTTATCTTAACTTTAACACTAATACTGGATTAAATAGGATATTAAATAACAAGTTTATAAATAATATCTTTAAATAACAGTTCATAGATTACAACGTTAGAACAACGTTTTATAAAAAAAGAGGTGCTACTTGGTGTTAGTAGAGTCTTCCATAGTCTATCCTGTGGGAGCAGAAACTGAACCTTTGACCCTAGTGACACGGGTCCACCCTTTTTCTTGAGTTCTTATTGCAGTTTCGGTAGTTAATAAAACTTGGTATGGGCCTTCCCATCTGGGGGTTAATGGCTGTTCTTTCCATGATCTAATTAATACCCAATCTCCTGGTTGGTATTTATGGATTTTAAAATCAATGGCAGTACTTTGGGGGAAATATCCATTCCTCCTTAACTCTTCTAATGTTTTTGCAATTGTTTTTAGGTAAATTTTCACACCTTTTTCCCCTTCTTCATATGTCCCCATACAATGTGAGGTAATCAAAAATGGGAGTCCAAACATCAGTTTGTGAGGGGAAATACCCATATCAGATCTAGGCTTTGTTCTCACTCTCATCAGGGCTAAAGGGAGGCATTTTACCCAATTCATTTTTGTTTCATCTACTAACTTGGTAAGTATAATTTTCAGGGTCTGGTTAGCTTGCTCTACCCTTCCTGAGCTTTGGGGCCTCCAAGGAGTATGCAACTTGCAAGTCATACCAAGTGTTTCAATTACATTTTGTAAAATTCTAGCAGTAAAATGAGGCCCTCTGTCTGAATCTATTGTATTCACTATACCATAACGTGGGATAATTTGTTCTAGCAGAATTTTACTAACAGTTTCTGCAGTTGCTTTTACTATTGGAAAAGCCTCTAGCCAATGGGTAAGGTGATTGATAATAACTAATAAATGTTTAAACTTCTGTACTTGAGGAAATTCAGTGAAGTCAATTTGTATGTTCTGAAGAGGTCTTTTAGCTAATTCTCTTCCCCCTACAGGTACTTTCTTAATTATTTTGTTATTTATTTTCTGACAAGCCATACAATCCTTTGTTACAGCTTTTGCTATCCCGAAACCCCCAATGCACACATATGTTCTTAAAAAGTGATCACAGAGTGCTTGAGTTCCCCAATGTGTAGAGGCATGCAGAATTTCTAGGATTTTACAGGATAGGTTTTTATTCAATACTTGCCTCCCATCAGGCATTATCCATTTCCCCAATTCATCCCTCACACCCCCTTGTTTTTGCAATTCTTTTTGCTCTTGTTCTGTGCATACTGGAATTTCTTCCCCATCCATTTCTTTTAGTTTTTCTATTTCAAATATCCACTCTTCCTTTCCTAAAGCTGCCTCTTTTGCTGTCTGATCCGCTAAATTGTTTCCTTGCATTTCTATTGATGTCCCCCTTTGATGTCCTTTAACATGTACTACTGTGACTTCTAATGGATCTTTTAGTGCTTTTAGTATTTCCTTTATCAATTCTTCATGAATTAACATTTTACCTTTAGAGTTTATAAACCCTCTTTCTTCCCAAATCTTACCGAATGTGTGTACAACTCCGTAAGCATACTTGGAATCAGTATAGATAGTTCCTTTATTGTATTTCTACCAAATTAAGCCTCTTAATAGGGCATACAATTCACAGCACTGAGCTGACCATTTAGTTGGTAATTTTCCTTTTTCTATTACTTTCATCGTTTTCCCATCTATAACTGCATAACCGGACACCCTTTTCCCTTCTACAGTTCGAGAAGAGCCATCTATAAATAACACTTCCCCTTCTAATAAAGGTAATTCTTGTAGCTCTTCTCTTGCTTTAGTCTGCAGATTCATTAATTCTTCACAACAATGTTCAAGGTGGCCTTCTGATTTTCCATATAAAAATTGTGCAAGATTTTGCACTTTTGTAGTTGTAAGTTCTATGCTATCAATATTAGTTAGTACTATTTCATATTTAAGTAATCGACTGTCCGTAATCCATTGATTAGCTTTTTTGCTCAATATTAATGTTATATCATGGGGGGTATGTACCTTAATTCTACCTCCAAAGGTTAGTTTATAGCTTTCCTCAATTAGAGTCACAGCAGCGGCCACCGACTGTAGGCCGGTGGGCCAGCCTCTCACCACAGGTTCCAACAATTCTGACATATAAGCAATTGGTTTCCTTTCTCCGCACCACTCTTGCACTAATACACCATAAGCAATTCCTTCATCTACATTTACAAACTGTTCAAAAGGTTTTTCCAAATTGGGCAAACTTAAACCTGGAGCTTTCATCAGTCTTTCCTTTAACTCTGTTAATTTCCCTTCATCTTCTTCAGTCCATTCAAAAGTCTGGGTCTCAACCAATTTATCATATAAGAATTTAACTAACTTGGTGTGTCCATCTATCCAGGATTTACAGTATCCAACTAAGCCAAATAATTGTCTTACATCCCTTTTCTTTTTTGGGGAGGGCAAGGATAGGATTCCCTCAATTCTACTCATTGCCAATTTCTTATAACCTTTCCCAATTAGATGTCCTAAATATTTTACTTCTTGCTCTACAAATTCGAGCTTTCCTCTTGACACTTTTAAGCCCTTTTTTCCCAGAAAATTTAAAAGTTCTATGGTAGGTTCTCGTACTATTTCCTTTTGCTCCCCCAAAATGAATAGATCATCCACATATTGTAAAATCTGGGTATTCTGTTTTGACTCAAATTGCTCTAATAATTCTTCCAATGCTTGTCAAACAGATTTGGTGATTCAGTAAACCCTTGGGGCAATCGCGTCCATTGATATAATTGTTTTCTCCCTGTGTTCTCATCATACCATTCAAAAGCAAACCACCCCCTACTCTCCTCTGCTAATGGGCATGCCCAAAACACATCTTTAAGTTCTATCACACTAAACCAGGAATGTTCTGGTGGTATTTTATTCAACAGTGTGTAAGGGTCAGGCACTACTGGATATCTGGCTACAGTTTGCTTATTGACTTCTCTTAGATCCTGTACTAATCGGTACGTTCCATCTGACTTTTTAACTGGTAAAATTGGTCTATTATGGGGTGACATACATGGCTCTAATGTCCCATCTTGAATCAATCCTTTTATTATGGGAGTTAACCCCTGTTTTCCTTCAGCTGAGATGGGGTATTGACGGACTCGAATGGTTGTAATTTCGGGTTTCATTTTTATCTTTATCGGCGGTATATCTAATAAGCATCGACCACCTTCTTCTGCCCATACCTGGGAATCTATTTCTTTCTCATCTTTGGTATTTAATCTCATAATTGTTGCTACCATCTTCCCTTCTTTTGGAACTAAAGAACTTTATTTGTAAATCACGGCTGAGTAAATTACACTTCAAATTAGGCATAAATAGTAAATCAACACATCCTACCCTTGAATTTCCTCTTACTATTACTTGTTTAATTATGGGTACTTCAAATGGACTACTGCTTGCCCCTCTTACTTTACAAGTTGTTCTACCAAGTTCACTACTGTAGCTATCATGCTGGCATGGTAGCGTGGAGGAAGGTTTAAGAAAGGCCTTAGGAATGGTAAACTGAGGAAAAGGATACATTCATGTATGCCCCATTGTTTTAGAAAGGCCTTGGGAATGGTAAACTGAGGGAAAAGATACATTTATGTATGCTCCACTGTTTCGGGAAAGTCCCGCTTCAGCATTCCTCTGTAAACCCCCTTCTCCCCATCCCTGAGCAGTTCCCATTGGACCTGGCCCCTGGGGTGGTTCTGATGTGCCTTAGCTGAACACTGTCTCTATTGTTTAGACCGTATCTCTTAATTTTGCTGTATAAAACTGTATCTGGGCAATAGCCCGGGGCCTTTGGTCCCTGCAATGCTTCAGGCAATACAACCTCTCTGGACAAGCATACCATTGGTCTCTCTTGGTCTCTTTATCTCGAATCCTAGCGGCGACTGAGGCAACGCTGCCGCTCGGACCGTGCTAACCCAGCCGCTGCTCGGTAAGCCCAGGGCAGCGGAACCACGGCAAACCCCGGCCCCAAGAGGGGACAGCTAGCCGGAGGGTCCCGGGGGGCCGGGGAGGGATGGGGGACAGCAGCAAGGAACCCCCGAAAGCAACAAGTGGCAGTCCAAAGAGAAGCAACAAGCGGCGCACCAACGTTGGGCTTTGCATTGGTCTGAGCGAGCGAGGCCCCAGCCGTCGTGGACAGCCCACTGGCTAGGAGCTTTTCCAGATGCTTTGCAGTGTCACCGCGAGCAACAGAGCGGAGAGCGGTGCGAATAAGCCGCCACGCAGGCTGTCAGTTCCGCGGGGAGAAGCTCTTGGATCACGCTGGTGGTGGGGCATTTGCCTCTCCACACAGCCCGGCGGGACTGTTGCCGTGGAGACAGACGCCGATTTCTGTCTGGCGCGGTCTCCACGGGTCGGACGGCACCTCCCAACACCTGGAAAACCGCCCGCGGAGTCGGGAATCGTTGCTGCAGCGGTGTCTAAAGGACGGCAGTGGGTGAGTCTCGGTACTGGGGGGCAGGGGCCCGGCCAGGAGACATCGGCTCTCTTGTGCCCGAGGGGGGACACGCCAGCGCGCAGGTGTGACGGGAGTCTCCGTCGTAGCTTTAGAACTTGGGGTTTGCTGCAGTAATTGGTTGAGATTTGCTGTGAAGGTAGCGATGGGTGTTACGCTGACTACACAGCAGAAAGAGATTTATAAGCAAGTTCAGGAGCCCCTGCAGAGTGCAGGTGTCAAATTTCCTAAGAGCCTTGTGAAAGAGTTTGTCAGATGGTTATCAGTAAGTTTTCCCGAGGTAACAGAGCAAGTAGTGAGAGAAGACGATTTTGGAAGAGTGTGGGTGCAGTGCTGAGTGAAAGGACAAAGGCAGGAGATCCCTCAGTGAAAGAAGGTTTTATGAGAATGTTTTTGTTCATTTACAATGTTGTGAAAGAGAGTGCAGACACTCAGTGCGCCCGGGGAGCAGAAAAGCGCCCTGTTGCGTCCCCTGTGTCTCCCCGCGCCCCCTGCGGTGAAAAAACTAACCGTGCAGATGTAGATTTAGTTTCTAACCCTTCTCCGCCTCCTGCTTTCGCTCCCGCAGCTGAAAATCCATGCTTTGCACCCCCCATCCCCCTCGTGCAGCCACCAAAACATGGAGGCGGCCACGCGGTGCTCCCGGTGCTCCCTGTGCCAGCCCACATACCCCTTCCTTCGCCCGTCCCCGATCCCAACCCCTCCTCCCTTGCGGCGATCCAGCCCCCGGTTCAGCCCATGGTTCAGCCCACATTCCAGCCCACATTCCAGCCCCCGGTTCAGCCCTCAGCTCCTCCCCTCGCAGTTGCATCACCACCCCCTGCCCCCTGCCCCGCTCCACACGGCCCCGCCGGCTGCGGCCACTCCCACACAAGCCGGCCCGCCTCCCTCTCCCTCTCCCGGTCTCTCTGGCAACGGCAGCACCGACACTGTCAGCGCGGGGAACCGGGAACTGGTCAGAGACACCGACCGTGCGTTCCTGACCCCTGTGATCTATAATGCCAGGGGACAGAACGCCAAATGGGAGCCCCTTTCGTATGATAGTATTAGGGAACTTTGCAAAACAAAGCGTGAGTTTGGGGAAAGAAGTGAATTTTTTAAGAGCATTTTAAAAGCTACTCTAAACTCTAAAACATATGTCCCTGCTGACTTGAAACGTCTTTTCAGTTGCTTGCTCCCTCAGTCTGAGTTTAGATTGTGGGAAAGAACCTGGAAAAGGCTTGCAGGACATCTCCTCCCAGAGATTCTGCAAAATCCAAGTCATTCCACAGATACAGAGGATGAGGAAATCACTTTAGAACATCTAGTGGGTGAGGGTGATTGGAGCCAAGCTGAAAAGCAAGCAGCAGGCATTCCCAGGGCAGTGTTGGACCTGTCCAGGGATGCAGCAGAACGTGCATTTTTTAACATGCCTTCTAAAGAACCTGTTGTTTCTTATAGTGCTTTGAAGCAGTCTGTTGCAGAACCATTCCTGGATTTTGTGGATCGAGTGCGAGCCTCTGTGGAAAAAAGGGTGCAAAATCCAGAGTTCCAAGACCAGCTTATATTAGAACTTGTCACCACAAATGCAAATGAAGTCTGTCAGCGAGTCATCCTGGCTCTTCCATCATTGCCTCCCCCCACACTCGATCAGCTCATCGAGGAGTGCACCAGGAAAGCTGTGCTGAGGACAGAGGACTCAGTGATAAAACCACGGGAAAGGGTGGTTGCTACAGCAGCAGCAACCCCGAGGACTCCAGGGTCTGAAGGGCCTCCTCAACAAGGGGGGAAAGTGGGAGGGGGGGGAATATTTTTCCTTTATACTGGCAGAGCAAATTGTATCTTTTTCAGAGTTAGTTTACTTTGTTATATGATTTTATCTTTCTTTCAGACTAGCAGAATGTCAATTTCCACATTCCTGCTCATCGTTTAGTTCCAGGGAATGGTCATCTACCCTTCCATGGTGGATGCATGGATTGTTCCACAGCCCAAGAAAAATGTGTGGGTCACGCTAGCCCAAGCCTTGCAACAAGATCTTATGTGTTTGTCCACTGCCTCAGCAGAAAATCCAATGTCCACATGTTTAATAGGGGTGCCAAGTAAGGAGGATGAGTTCCCAATTGATCTGGTCCATTTGCAAAAGCAGGTGAACGAAAATAAAATACCTAAAGGTGCAGGACAAGTTAAAGCACCAGTGCGAAATCCCCTCATTTTGTGGCAAGGATGGGTCTCACATTTGCCCACTGCTGAGGGAGAGCCCCAGGAATTAAAACTCCTAGGCTCTGCAAAAGCTGAATTCTGCATTCAATTTGATTTTTCCCCAACCAAAGAAGTAAAATTATATGAGCATGTCAAACAGGACAAGGTAGAATTCAGAGCAGGTCAATGGTGCACAGCTGTCTATAAGCTGAAATTTACATCCACCACTGATTTCCGTCCACGCAAGCTGGACAAGGGAATGTTTCTTATCTGTGGGGACAGAGCATACCCAGGAATCCCCTCTTGTCTTATTGGAGGTCCATGCACTTTTGGGCATCTGACCCTTGCTTCCCCCAACCTGACCCAAATTCCAATTGGGCAAGCAAAAGGTGAGAAAAAGATTACTAAGCGGAGTGCAAGTCAATTTGATGAACATTGTGATGCAGGAATTTACCATTGGGCAAAATCCAAAAGAGTTGCCGTCTCTGTGTTTTTACCATGGGTTGCGGCAGCCAAAGCATTGAGTGAATTAGGCAATCTAGAATGCTGGGTGACAAAGCAGGCAAATTTAACATCAGCAGCCCTGAGTGACCTCCTAGAAGATGAGGAAATAACCAGGAAGGCTACCCTCCAAAATAGGACAGCTATTGATTTCCTGCTGTTGGCACATGGTCATGGATGTAAAGAATTATATGGGTTGTGTTGTTTTGATCTGTCATCTAAAAGTCAGAGTGTCCACTCGTCCATTCAGAAAATGAGAAGCCTCACTGGGAGTATGAAGCAAGAAAATGAGGATTGGTTTAAAACTCTGTTCAAAGACTAGGATCTTTCTGGGTCGGCAGTGTCTCTTTTAAAAGACATCTTTTACTTTCTAGTTGCATTGTTTTTAGTTCTGTTAGCATTTGGGATTTGAAGAGAGCCTGACAGAGGAATGGTTGAACGACAAGGGACATGATACTGTAAAATTAATGCAAATAGGGAGGGCTACGTGACTGCTGCAAAGTTCGCATGGCCCTGAAGAATAGATGATGTGCAGAAAGCAGGATATTGAAACTGCTTGGTATGTAGAAGTAGATAGAGAAGAACAAAGGAGTACTAAGCTGTTCTAACTGCAAGGCCAGCTAGACAGGCATGTATCTTTCACAAAGATAGTTTTAAGATAATAGTACAAGTCACATAGCAACCAATCATGAGCTTGGTTTTTGCAATATGTATGAGCTAATTAACAAACATATATAAACTGTGTAATCTGTCACAATAAACTGAGACTTGATGATCATGATATCATGAGTCTTGTCTCCCGCGGCATTCCCTCTAACAACTGGCGCCCGAAAGCTGGGACCTGATCCGAGCCTAAGGCGAGAGAGGTGCTGCGTTGGAGTTCGGGTCCTGCGGCTGGAAGGACGGCGAAAATAAAGAGAAGAGGCAAAACGCTCTTCTCCGCGCCCTGAGTGACCGTAGAAGCGGGCTCAGCCGATACGTGCTGCCGAAGCCTGAAGGAGCCAGCAACGGTACCGACGTAATCATGGAAAGGCAAGCAGCATATGATTTATTTAGTGCTTCTCTTATAAAAAGGCAGATTAGGGGGATTGACTTAGATAAGGATCTCCCTTCGCTATTGCATCATGCTGAGTCTTACGGCTTTTTCGTTAACCCCCATAGTGTTCCTAAACTTTCAGAATGGAGAAGATATAGGGATAAGTTGTGGGAATTAGTGTTAGATGAGGATAAACCGGGCAAGAAAATGAGTAAACTTTGGAGAGTGGTTGATAACGAATTGTTAATGTGTCAGGCAGAAAAGAGGGCGGTGGAAGTGATACGGACAGCTCTGGAGAAAAATAAGGAATGTAAATCCTCGCTTCTCTCCAGTGAACCAAACCCTCCGGTTCTCACAAATTTTCCCATTCCCATCTCTGCTTCTGAAATGCCTGTACCTCCCATAGACACTAGTAGCATTGAGGTGCTGGAAATTGAGATCCAAATTGCTTTATGGCAATGGGACTGGGATCCCAAATTCACTTTTTGTGAACGGGAATCAGGTAGAACGGAGCGGGCGCGGGGCCAGACAGAGCGGGGCCGGCCAGCACCGAGCCGGAGGCGAGCCCGGGGCGGAGCGGACATCAGCCGAGAGACGGAAGGCTCCTTGTTGCCGAGCAGCAGCGCAAGGGGGGAGAGGGGCGTTCCTGGGGCTCAGCCGCGCTGGAGCCGGAGCAGGCGGGGCGCGGCCGTGGCGGGGGTGTCTCTTCTCCCATCCACAAGGTGACACAACAAGGACGGGAGCGAGGCGGCGCCGCCCCTCATCGCCCCGCAGCGCCCAGCAATGGCGGCGGAGATGGCGGCACAGTCCTGGTTGCCATGGCAGCGACAACGCCGAGAGCAGCAGCGCCGCCGGTGGCGGGATCGCGACACTACAGCAAAAATTTCAACAGCATCTTCCCAATTTCTTACAAGAGTCAGAGACGTAATGAAAAAGTACAGCAGGACCGAGTGTTTTCCAAGATACCAAGAAGGATGAACATTATGTGAATCAATGTTATTTCAAATATGATATAGATAAAAATCACTGTATAAAGATAGAAATTTTAGTAATGATTTAATTACCAAAAATGTCTCTGAAAACAAAGAGTTGAGAAAATGTCATCTGATGGAATTTTAGTATTGAGTTTGTAATCTCCGTCTTTGGGTTTTTATAGATAATAATATAAGTAATAGTGATTTTTAAGTTTTATAGATAATACGATAAATAGTGATTGTTAAGTTTTTGTAAGTAATGATAAGTAGTGATTGTTACTAATGTTATATGAGTGCTTTAAAAGGATTGTCTTAAACTATTTTAAACATTTCTTGTTAATAGGTTGATCATAAAATGCGAGTTGTCTGATTTTTGTGATAAGAATTATTATTAAGGTATTAAGGTATTAAGGTGTTGTTATAGTATTTACAGTCAGTTTTCATATGTTTTATTGTCTCTTTAGGTGATTGATTACAAGATATTTTTTCAGGATCCTGTGTTTTTGATTTTTTAACTACTCATGTGTTTTCTTTATCCAATCTTTTATGCAGCTGCAATTCATCTTCCTTTAAAAATTCATTATCCAAATTTTAATTCAAAATTTCAGACTTCAAATTTTCAGATTTCTGAAGAAAGGGTTTGTTGTATTTAGAGAATTTTTGTCTTGAAAGAGATTTTAGACAGGTTCAATTATTTAATAGTTTGATAAATTTTTAATAATAAGGTTTTTTACTTATAACTGTTATTTCTAGGACTTTTGTTTTATAATGTGTTAAAACATATCCTCCAATTAGAGTTTGAGCTCTGGCCAAGCTCTGGCTCTGCGTGGATGGTGTGATTGACCCAGGTGTTTTCTGCATCAAAAAGTATTCAAGTCCTTTTGGCTTGACAATTTGACCATATAAGGCAGCTGAGCCTCAAAAGGAGTTTTGGAGAAACATGATCCGGACATGTTTTATCCAAATCTCTGTTGTTTTAAGGTTTATCAGCTGCTGCAGACTCTGAGATGACAATTTGATAGTGTAGCACTTGGTAACTGTGATTTTATATGTAATATTAATTGTGTATTATCTAATTGATTTTTATTTGTTGTTAGTTTCTTTACTATATGCATTGTTTTGTTCTTGATGTTTTTTCATGTTTATTATAAAGATGTTGATATTTCCATTTCTTCATGCAAATTTTAGGAAACAGAATTGAGAGAGGACCCTCCAGTCCCTGTGGGGAGTGTTGAGTTTGTTTGTGTTTTAGCAGGTGCAGAATCTGGATAGATTTCATTGAAGAATGTTAAACTTATCAATTTCAAGAGAACACTAATCTCTCCACAAGTAAATCAGAGGATGCACAGCAAAAGTGGATTGTGCAAAGATTTGTGTTTCACCCACAGAAGATTGTAGACTTTGGGTTTTTTCATAGGTGTGTTTTTAATTATGTTATAGACGTTTTTTACTAAGTTTTAATGAGTTTTAGTAATGCCTGTGATTTTTCTGTTCATTTTACCATTGCTTTTCAATGGCAAAAGAAAAAGAGGGACAATCAATTAGATAATCAAAAGCATAACATTAAGTTTATCATAAATATAGTTTGTATTTAGAATTAAGTTTGTTCCTTTCATGTTAAACAGAACAATCAAAACCATGAGAAATATGAAGTGGGGTGCACTTCTGTAATACTAACCTCATTTTTCACCCCACGAGTTGCTTCAGTGCAAGCTCTCACACAATTAAAAATCCTAGCCTACTGGACAGAAAAATAAATTAATATTTCATCTAAAATGTTAAGTGAGCTTGCCACAAATATAGGTAGTATCTGTCATGCAGTTCTGCAAAACAGAGCAGCTACCACTAATTTACTTCTTCTAGCCCAAGGTCATAGTTCTGAAGAATTTGAAGGAGTGTGCTGTATGAACTTATCTGATCACTCTACATCTATCCATAAGCAAATAAGAAAATTGACCGAGCTAACACAACAGTTAAAGGTAGAAGATAGATTAGATATAAAAAGATAGCTAAAAGGATTGGGGATCGGACCATAGTTAAGAGACATTATCAAATACAGCATAATAGTTCTAAGCATAATTGTGATACTTTTGCTTGTTTTGCCCTGTGTGTTTACTTGCTTGCAAGGCTTGATGCAGCAGCTTTTGCAGAAAATGCTGAATGCACACCTTCTTGTACAAAAGGAAAACGGGGGATATGAAGAGAGCCTGACAGAGGAATGGTTGAACGACAAGGGACATGATACTGTAAAATTAATCCAAATAGGGAGGGCTACGTGACTGCTGCAAAGTTCGCATGGCCCTGAAGAATAGATGATGTGCAGAAAGCAGGATATTGAAACTGCTTGGTATGTAGAAGTAGATAGAGAAGAACAAAGGAGTACTAAGCTGTTCTAACTGCAAGGCCAGCTAGACAGGCATGTATCTTTCACAAAGATAGTTTTAAGATAATAGTACAAGTCACATAGCAACCAATCATGAGCTTGGTTTTTGCAATATGTATGAGCTAATTAACAAACATATATAAACTGTGTAATCTGTCACAATAAACTGAGACTTGATGATCATGATATCATGAGTCTTGTCTCCCGCGGCATTTCCCCTCTAACAGGGATTCTGAAGCGGATCGTCTCCAAGGTCATCACCTCGAAGCCAAAGGCTTCCGCACCGGTTTTCATCGCTGCTGCCGCCACAGAAAGCGATTGGTGGGAAGATGACAAGCAGAAAGACACTGCAGTTTAAGAGCCACAGTTTTACCTTCTCCCAAGGCACTGTTCTTCTTATTAAGTAAAGAAGAGGGAATTGTAGCTATCATGCTGGCATGGTAGTGTGGAGGAAGGTTTTAGAAAGGCCTTAGGAATGGTAAACTGAGGAAAAGGATACATTCATGTATGCCCCATTGTTTTAGAAAGGCCTTGGGAATGGTAAACTGAGGGAAAAGATACATTTATGTATGCTCCACTGTTTCGGGAACGTCCTGCTTCAGCATTCCTCTGTAAACCCCCTTCTTTCCACCCCTGAGCAGTTCCCATTGGGCCTGGCCCCTGGGGTGGTTCTGATGTGCCTTAGCTGAACACTGTCTCTATTGTTTAGACCTTATATCTTAATTTTTGCTGTATAAAACTGTATCTGGGCAATAGCCCGGGGCCTTTGGTCCCTACTATGGTTCAAGCAATACAATCTCTCTGGACAAGCATACCATTGGTCTCTCTGGGTCTCTTTATCTCGAATCCTAGCGGCGACCGAGGCAACGCTGCTGCTCGGACCGTGCTAACCCAGCCGCTGCCTGGTAAGCCCAGGGCAGCGGGACCACGGCAAACCCCGGCCCCAAAGGGGACAGATAGCCGGAGGGTCCCGGGGGGCTGGGGAGGGACGGGGGACAGCGGCGAGTGACCACCGAAAGCAACAAGTGGTGGTCCAAAGAGAAGCAACACACTACCTTCTGGCATCTTAAAAACACATGACCTATCAGCTCCTGTATCTACTAAAAATTCAAATTCTTCTCTCTGAGGACCAACCTCTAAATTTATCAAGGGCTCCCCTTTTAAATCCTTTACTGCCCTCAGAGAACAGAGCCCCTGACATCCCTAATCTTCTCCTTCTCCAACTCCTATCTCAATTTCTCTGTATAACTTCTGGTCTTTCATGAACTGCTTACAATTTTTCTTGACATGACCCCTGTTACCACAATAAAATCACTCTCGTTTTTCAAATTCTCCTCTTTGGTCTGGTTTTCTCTCCCTCTTATGCCATTCTATCTCCTTTTGGGTTTCTTCCGGCTTTCCCTGACTTTCCCTTGCTACTGCTACCATGATTTTTGCCTTCATTTTCGCCTTCTCCTCCTTCCTCCTTAGAAACACCTTTTGTGCTTCCTTTAATAGCTCATTTAAACTCCTTTCCTGCCAATCTTCAAGCTTTTCCAGTTTCTTTCTAATATCATCCCAAGGCCTCGCCACAAAGTGTACCCTAATGAGTACCTTTCCCTCCCGGCTTTCTGCATCCACACTGGAGTAAAGTTGAAAATTTCTTTTTAACCGGGCTAACCACGCACTTGGAGCCTGATCCTTTTCCTGATGGCTATCAAATGTTAGCTTTACATTGTTTGCTCTCGGAACTGCGTTCCTGATTCCTTTTATGATCAAAGATCTATACTCCCCCATACTCTTCTGCCCTGCTTCATTATTTGTGTCCCAATCCGGTGGTGTTAGGGGCATTTTAACCTCCCCAGGGGGAACATCTGCAGGGTGGCCCGTTCTATTTTATTTCTCCCACACTTTTATTCCTGCAATTTGTATTAGCTGCATCTCCTCGGGAGAAAATAAAATTCCTATTATTGAATTTAATTCTTCCCAGGTATAGATATTAGGACCTAGGAATTGATCTAGCTGGTGTGCAATTCTTCTACCAAGGTCTTTGTTTCTTTCTTAAAATTCCTCACCTCGGAAGCTGTCAATGGGGCATTCACAAACCCTATTCCATTGGCTCCTCCCATGGGAACTTCCCTTAGGGGAAATAGTCTTTCTGCCCTTTCTCCTCCTGAGCAACACTGGTTTCAAACCGAGTGTTACAATGGTGGGATATTGGACTAGCTGTTTCAGCTTTACCACAATTACAACCTTGAACTTTATTTCCTTGCACACTATTCTGCCAATCACTATTCGCTACTAATCCCCCTCTCCCTTCAATCTTTGTTTCATTTATGTGTCTTGGAGGTGTTAAGACAACACTCTGTGAAGGAGGTTGGTTAGCACTGGTTATGAGGAGGTTTGGAGGATGTGACGAAACCTTAATCCTGGAGTCAGGGGTTATAACCACCTGACTTGGGGCTGTTAATGTACTTCCTGTTGATGGTGTGGAGAGAATATGGGGAGGAGTCGGAGAGGCTGAAGGGGTAGGTTGGACAGGTGCAGGTATTGAAGGAGCAGGTTGGACAAGAGGAGGTGCCGGAGGAACAGGAGGGGAAGAGGGTGGAAGATAAAGGGTCCCACCTTCTTGCGGGCTTTTCCCTTGAGTCTTTAACATTCTTAATGTCCTTTGACACTTTGTACCCTTTTGTTTTTTCCTCCAGGGTATCACTTTCTAACCAACAACTTGCATACTTAGTTTCTTCCTCACTCACACTCTTCCTCAAATTCACATATTTGTTTAAAGCTAAACACAACCACCTGTCCTTTGAACCATACCAAGGCCAGTAAACTGACCCTTCCTGGAGAGCTTCTTTTGGCCATATTTCCACACAATATTGTATCATCTTTATTTTAGATAATCCTTTAAACTTCTCATCACCTTCCCACTTTTCAATCATTTCTCCTAAAGGGCTACTGGGTGGAATTTCTTTCAGCTTACCCTTCTTAATCCCTCCCCTGCGGGAGTTCTTACTAGTACCCTGCCCCATTTTATAAATTAACTGGACAACGAACTAACCTAGCAAGCAGTAAGTCAAATGAGCTAATGAAAGGATCTACACTTATGTGAAACAGGACAATTGAAATTACTCTTGACTGAATAAACTGATATAGCAATGTGAACCTTGATTGGTCAAAAATAACTTTTATCCAAAATATTGAATTTAACAATCTAAAATAATGTAATTAATACCAGATGGAATGATCAAGTGATTGAAAACAAACAAAAATAAAACTGTTGACATTTAATTTAAAAAATTGAAATAAAAGAATTAAAATAAAATAATTGAATTTCAAGAAAAACAATCAGAATGAAATTAATTAGAATTATGAAATTAAAATTGTGCAATTGCAATAAAGAAACAACTGGAATAAACTACTAAAATTCAATAAAATTATTAGAAATAAACTATCAGAACAAAATAGGATGATCTAATTTTGAATAATTATATAATTAATCTTAATAAAGATAATAAATGAATTAAAATAAAACAATTTAAACAAACAATTCTTCATAACAATTAAAATAAACATTTGGAATAAAACAATTGGAATCATTTTTTGTTTTGTTTTTGTTTTAATATCAAAAATTGAATTAATTCATGAATTGAAATAAAACAATTGAAATAAATTGAAATAAAACAATTGGAATAAAACAATTAAAATATATATTTGAAATAAAAAATAGAATATATATATTTATATAGAAACAATCAAATAATTAATCAATTAAAATAAAACAATTGAAATAAACAAATCAGAATAAAACAATTAAAATAAAACAAATGGAATTGAAATAGCAACTTTAACCTAGTTCAGATTTAAATGAGAATAATTCAGATAATTGAAATAGAATGAAATAATTAGTACAATTGAAAGAGAATAATTGAATTAGACTAATTGAAATCACAACTGTCAAATTTAAATAAAATAATTAAATGGAATTATTGGAATTAAATAATTAAATTGGGCAAATTTTTGTCTAGTAAAACAATTGAATAAAATAATTGATAAACTGAAATAAAACCATTAAAATGCAAAATCAAAATAAAACTATACTATTAAAGTACCAAATAAATCTAACAGAAACAACTAAATCAAACAATCTGAATAGATTACAATAAAAAGATCAAACTAAATATAACTAGTAATGATCCAAAATACCAAATTGGCATTCTCGTAATTGAAATTAATACAACAAACAAAAGTAATGAAATTATCCAATAAAACAAACAATCTATAGAAACAAAAAGAATAAAATAACTCGCTATAACTGACCACAAGATTCCGATCGCAATCAAGTCACACATATAAATAAATAGGTTACATTCCTTGTAACTTGATGATTAGGGTCACAAGCTGGAGCACTGCTAGCAAGCAGCCCCAGGGCCCTCTGCCAGGCTTAGCCCCCTTGGCCGCCCCCTTCTCGTCAGGCAATGCCCGCCCGTCACCGCGGCCCCTCCCAGGGAGGCCCGGCCGCAAAGTGGCTCCTCTGAGCCGCCGCTGCCTCGCACTCCAACGGCGCCTCGCGGCTGCCAGCACCACTCGCTGCAAAATGAAGACTTAAACTTTCTACATATTCCAAAAGCCAACTTGTACCAACTAAATGCGTTCAAGTAGTCTTGAACTCAAACATAAAATTTAGCAACTTATAATTTTTAATACCTCTACCTTCAAACTAACAGTACGCTAAACAGATATACTCTCTCTCTAACAAAATGCTTTTTAAGTTCATTCTCCCTGTCCGGTAAGTGGTCTGGGGACTCTTGGCTACCACCTCACCCCAGAACCTCACTTACACCGTGCTCTGACCTTCGACACACACACAATTAACTCAGCTTGAAACAGTTAAACAATAACCATTTCTATCCCCAAATAATCAGCACCTAGAAAAGCAATGATACCAATAAATTACATCCAGGTAGTCCTGGACTCAAAAGTAAAAACTATGTAACTGAAGTACCACATAAAAGGAAACAACAAATTCCCTGCGGCAGGCAGGTTCTCCTCTCCCTGACCCGAGCTCGCCAGGGTAGGAGGAGATCCCAGCTCCGAGTCACCAGGCCAGGAGGATCCCCCTAACTTGCCTGGCGTGGCCGAAACCAGGTGCATCCACCTGCCCAGCCCACCCCGTGCAGGACCAGGTGCGTGCCCGCCCCGCGTGCCCGGCCGTGCGGAGAATTGGGGTCCTACCCCCCTCGTCCGGGACTCCGATCCCCCCCTACCAAAAAGGAGGACACTCCCCTAACCGGTGGCTCCCTATCGTCGGTCTCCGGTTAGGAGTATTTTCTACCACCGACGCTGAGGTCCTGCTTCCAAAGGACCTTTCCAGGCACTGGGTTTCTGGGAACCCACGGGAGTCACCTTTAATGGCTTTGGACGGTCTTCCCAGACCCACCCCTGGGAAGCTCTGGGCACTCAGCCCTCCGTGGCCCTCTTAGGGGTATCCCCTCACTCCGAGGCGTTCCCTGGGTGCTCTTGGGACCGAATCCCTCAATCCAGCCCACCCCAGGGGTCTTGGGGATGGCTGAGCCCCAAGGGTACCACACTCAGTCCTCTGCCCTCTCGCTTCCTTCCACTATCGCTCCGGGAGTCTGGCCTGCCGGCCCCGTCTCACTCACACACACTCTCTCACCATTCGGGGTGTACCCTTCCATACCCTCCATCCCCCTCGCACACTCACCCAAGTGCCGCTCACCCAAGTGCTGCGAGGACCTCTCCCGCTGCCTGGAAGGCTACTCTAAGTTGTTGAGGCTTCCAGGAGTTCCTGAGGATCAAGACAGCAGCCCCTCTGTGGATCCAATGTACTCCTCAGGAATCCAGTCAGCTGGAATCGTCCGGGTGCACCTCCCAAATCCAAGTCCTACACCAGACCCGCCTCTGGGTGTGGCTCTCCAGGGCGAGGCCCCAGTTGTTATGGACAGGCTTACAATGAAAACTTTAAAGTAAGAAATAAAAAGCAGGCCAGTTAATTAAAAACAAGCAAGCCTGTTTATTACTGAAAGAACAACTGGAAGCCAAAGCCTCCGGCCAGTCCGTAGACTGTTTCAATAACTTAGTAACTGTATACCTAGGGGCATTTCCAAGGATACCAGCTCCAAGGAAAGACCCGGGTGTCACACACCCCAGGCCTTTTAAAGTCTCCCTCTTCTTCCCTTATTGGGGCGCTCAGGATCCGTGCTGTGATAAATTTCTTTTTCTGTTGCTGACTGGCCCCATAAGTTGGCGCCGTCTTGGCCAATCATTTTGAGATTCTTGCTTCTTAGTGGTTGGTCTCTCCTCCAGTCTTAATCCAAGCTGTGGCTGTGTTCTACGATGTTATACTTCTAGAAGCTTCTCTGCCCCCCCTCCACAAAGATTGGCATTTCCTGCCTGGTTCCAGTCCCCTTTTAAGTATACACAACACTATTGAGTTTTAATAAAACCTTACTTTGTACCCACAACATCCAACCCTGAACCACACCCTGTTAACTACATATCCAATTATAACTTGTTACTTGTATCAACAACATCCCTTTTCATACATACATTGCTAACAACATTCCCCAAAAGTTTAATTTTTTTTTTTTTTGTTCATTACACCTTCCTCCTGAAGCCCTGCTCCACTACGGAAGGTGACAGAGCAGAAGAAGCAGAATTAGTATTCACTTTTCCTTCTAGCCACTCTGCCTCGGGACCTGTGTTCAGAAGGAAGGGCTGTGGCTCCTGAGAGCAGCAGGGAACCCATCTCAGCCCTGCCAGGTTCAGGGCTGCTCCTCCGCCCCTGGTCCTGTTGGGTGCTCTGGGGTGTGGGGAGAATGGTGGAAATTGATCCGGGGCTCTGGAGAGCACAAGGATATGTTCAGCTCCGGCTCTACATGAGGTGGCTCATTTCTTACAAAAGTTTCTCTGTTCTTGCAATTCATCCTTTTGGGTAATTGACAACATGCTGGGTGTTGAAGAATGGGTAGGGACTTTTCCATTTTTTGAAGAATCCCAAAGTAGATTTAATACTTTATATAAAATGCAAAGACACTAAAGCAATTCCAAATATACATTTAATAGATGAATATTTAAGCACCTTGTATGAATCCGAAAGCATCGATTATGAGAAATGAACAATTCAAATATGCTGTCTTTCTGGTCTGGCCTTCAAAGCTCAAAATACCCCATTTCTTCTATGCCTACAGATCAATGATGAAATGAGCTGAAAATGTGCTTTTCCTTCTGCTGACAACTATGCACCACAACTGAAACCAATGCTTTAACTATTCAGTTTCTTTTTGGTAATCAGTGCATTTCTAGATCAATACCTTCTAAAAATTATATATATATATATATATATATATATATTTATATATATATATATATATATATACACACACACACACGGAATGCTTTAATTCCTAACCCTATACCAAAATTTTAAAAGAAAATTGCCTCAGCTGATAGTGTTGAGCCATACTAACATCTCTTTAAACCTATTATAAAATCAGCTGAGTGCCATTTCATTACTTAAATTTACTTGACCATAAATCGTTTCCTTAAATGCTCCTTTTAATGAGAATACGTGGCATTGCATGTCACCTAGGAGTATAGCTTTTAGAAAGACATATAGATCATTTAACAAGACATTTCTGCTTACTGTCATTGCATCCACCAAGTAGCTAAAAGTCTAGCAAAAATGAGAACCAAAAAACATCAGTCTAAAATTTATGGCCGTCTTGTAATTAAATAATTTTATTTGTGTCTGTTGAAGAATTATCTTTGAGTTTAATTTTGACAACTCAAGTAGGTTTCATTAAAAACAAAAATCAAAAAATCACTTTATCAGGCTAATACTAATGTTTTCGTTTTTTTATTAAGACCAAGCCACATAAAAATTAGGGGCTACATTGAACCTTGTTTATTACTACCTCTACCTAAATATGGCAATATTAGGACATCTTGAAATATGACTGAGGAAGCAGATAAATAATACAATAAAGACAAAGATGAAAAACCAAAATTAAGGATTCATGTCCACACAGATGACCAACTTTTAACACACAGAGGACCTCAGTTCAGTTTGGTCATCTGAGTTTTCTCTTTCGTGGCACAATGAATTTACTCTCCCATTGTTTACCTGAGATCTGCCTGTGCCTCTTTATTACTTTTGTATAACATAAGTCATTTCTTTCCTCTCTTATGTCCAATTTCTAAATCTTTGGACAGTTGCATTCCTCTTCAGTGTAACATAGGATTATACTGCTGTGATTGAAGGAAGCTACAACATAGTTGTACTGCCAACAGCTCAAAGATGGTAACCAACTTCAGACATTCAAAAACACCTTCCTTTGAAAGCCTCCAGATTCTAATTCTAATGAAACCTTACAGCACTAAATGCAGCAGTTTGTTAATGTAGCAGTTATTGTCAAAGAACATTGCTTTCTTTCGATGTGTGCACAACCTGCTACTCTTTCCATCTTCTGAGGAATAAAGTCATGACATTTTCCCCAAAGCGTCCACCAGAGTCTGGCCTGAGAAATTGAATCCCTCTCACCCCAAGCAGGCTGTGTTTCTTTTTCCCTGTACAACACACACTGGCCACAAGAACTACAATCAGCACAGTCCAGCACAGAAGAGCAGACAGACTATATTTAAATCAATCAAAACTTTATTTAAATTGAATTCAGCAAAAATGAAACTATATAGAGGAAGAACTATATATATAAAGAAACAAGCCTCTACACTGCCTATTGTCCAAGATCCATCTCAGTCTTTCCTGAGAAGCACTCATAAATAAATGGGAAAATATACTGCTGCATTCAGTTCCACCCAGCAGGTTGGGCACATGTGAGCGGCCTCAAGGGCAATAGGGAGGCATCTACTGCAGAAGACATGGCCACACAGGGTTGCCACAAGCTGTTGTCCACGTTGAATAAACTGGAAGAAAGAAAATCACAACATTTATTGCGAGGAAAGAATTTGATTTGGCTGCTCAACTAGCATCAGGCTCTATTTTGAGCATCTAAAATTAGAATTACAAGGGACCCACAGATCTGCCAGTGCCATCTTGGCAAGGGCTTCTGCCTCTACATTCACCAAGAAGTGACTTGTGGAGCTTCACAGCAAGGGCTGTGCTTCCAGCCAGCTGCCCACAGCATCCCACATCATCCAACTGACTTGTGCAGCTCCCCACTTCTGGCTTTCTCCTCCCACAAAGCAGAAAGGACAACAACGGGTGGATCCTTACCTCCGAGTAAAATTCCCTGCAAATCGGACACCTAATAACAACTCCTTGCTGTGCACTAGAAGAAACAAAACTAGAAAGAGCATGCAGCTGTTAATATAACCACACTTCAGTGGCTATTGATATGTAAAAGCTCACATATTCATACAACTGCACTGACTAGCCATGACACATTTCCTTTGAAGATCCCTGCTGTCTTTAAGGCTCTGTTTGCTGCATTTAATGAGGATTTTGGGTCTCCCATCTCCCCTGCCCTGAGGGAAAGGATGTCCTGGTTTTCACTGGGAGAATGGTGCAGTCAGTCACCCTGCTCTGGGCTTTGAAGTAGCAGCAGTGTCTAGCACGGGCCAGTTTGTGTATGGCAACCTTGACTTCCAGCAGGTCATCAGTGACAGCTTTGTAACTACAGCATCAGCTGTCCTCTGGGAATTATTCACCCCAGAATATTCATTCCAGGACCCAGTTTTAAACTACAGAGTAATACAGCTCTGGCAAGATCCAGCCCTGGGAAGGAGCCTTTGGTCAATTTTAAATGCTGCAGCACTGAGCTATTTCGGCCTTAACTAAACAGAACAGTTACATTCAGTAACTGAGAAGCTTGAGACTGGAGGGACAAAGTATTCCTGTTTTATATTAACCAGGGGTTGGGATTTGTTCACCTACAGACTTAACAATCAAAACTTAAGCATCTACAAATTCATTGGCAAAATGCCAAATTAAGGTTTAGAATCATAGAAGCCCTTTAGGTGGCATGTTTAAGACCTGACACCTAAAAGTTCCATACTCAAGTTATCTCCTACATTGCCTTTCCTAAAGCCTCAAAGCAGTGTCTTTCCCCCACCCCAAAAAAAACACTTTGAAAACCTTATACCATAATTATAATATTCTTTGTCCTCCCTAGTGACACAGACACTTGGTTAAAATTAATCAGTGTAATGAACTGTATCTTTCTTATCCTGATGGAGTGCTCCTACAGCAGGACTTTCCTGTTCCCCTGCAGAATGGGAATTTTACTGTGCAGGCACCCAACTTGAACTGCAAGATTTCCATCACAGAAGCAAGTAAATCAGGGCCTGTGACATCCAGCATTGGCCATAAAAGCACGACCTCCACAACTGCCTGTGTGCAAGTCTACCTTGGGAAGAAGGGCTCCAGCTCCAGGAGAAAGGCAACCAGCTGGCACCGTTCCAGCAGGGAATTTTTGTTGGAATTTGCCCAGCTGCTGCCTGCTGGCCCCCTGATGCCAAGCCCCAGTGATTACAATGGAAGCATTTCCATATCTAACATCACTACTACAGCTTGTCAGAAAAAGCAAATGCAATACTGAGCTTTGGCCTGTGACCAATCCCCATTCCTTGCCATACCCCCAACACTCATCTCTAAGGCTCTATGCAAAGATGCACATCTGTTTTGGGCTGCTTTTTTCTCCCAAAATTCAAATAGTATCATGTGATCATCCTGCAACATGGCAGAAGGAGGGAAATAAGTAGAGTAGGGAAGGCGTCAAAGATAAATCAGGCATAGCAGTATTACTAAGTCCTACACAGAAAAGAAAGGAAGGCACAGAATTCTGTGTGTGGTGGGGCATGAGGCATACATACTCTGAACTCTGAGTGTCCTCCTCCTCTGCTCCCTGTTCTGCAGGGGCTGAGTCAGCCACAGGTGCATCATTAGCTCCTGTTCCATTACCAGAGCCATCCACCTGTTCCTGGCTGTTCAGCGTAACATTTCTCCTTTCCTGTCCATACACTGTAATTTAATTTTCAGAAGTTAGATCTATTATTCTCTCTCTCCCTGGAGCTACCTTTGAAACAAGTTATATAAATAGTCAGCAATGGTTCCTATTTTAAATGGACAATATTCAGCTGGGTTAAAAACAATCTCAAACAAACTACTTTCCCAAATACTGACTGGACTCTTCCAGACATTGTGACTACTCTGCTACAAAGCAACATAAAATATTTGCTTTGTTCAGCCTACACACAGCTAAAAAAGATGACCCAAGAGATTCTCAAGGAAAGTCCCTGGAATCAATAAAATTACTCGGAGCAGTATCCCCTTAGAAATTGCCATTAGCATCCTCCTGAATTAAGATAATTTGAAAATGAAGTTATATGTTATGCAAAATGTAGAATATGTGAAAGATTTCTTAAGGAAGGATGCTCTTTGTATTGCTATATTTGATCATTCTATACTTTCAAACCAAATCACCTGCAAGGGAGATTTATTCCATTAAATAGACAGCAACTAACAAACAAGCTCTAAGTGGTCAAGAAAAACAAATCCCTTGTAGGTAGAATTGCCTTGTAAAGGTTCAGGGCTTGACATGCTTGAAGGAGCTCAGATTTGGGGAAGGGTTAACAAAGCTTGGGGAGAAGGACGCCCACTGAGAGTGGACGCAAAAAATGCAGAATTGAGGGGCCAAAAGGACATCTGGCACAACTCCCAAGATAAGGAAGAAACTAAGAAACCCAACTCTCCTGAAAGCAGCTCTGACTGGTAGAAAATAATTCCTGCCAGGGGGAGATTGCAGCCCCCAACTCATGGAGCAGCAACTCAAGAATCTCCCAGCCCAAAAGAAGAGGGAGACTGAGCAATGGACTGAGTAGACTAATTAAAGTGAGAAGTAAGAAAATCATTAACCAAAAGAAGACAGAATACGAGCTAAGGAGATAACCATGTCACTTGTAATGCTAATTTCTTTGTTTGATAACATCTATAAATAATAGAAGTTATTTTGATAGTGGCTGTGTCTGATTTGTGAAATACCACTGAGCACCCAGACTGGTGAAACACTGAAATAAACAACCAATGTCTCTCTCAAGTGTATGATTATTTACCTGTCACACCCCAGTAACCAATCCTATTTTTGTGGGCAACATATTGATCAAGTCACAGGGAGAACCATTCTTAATGGCCTGCTCTGTAACAGCAAAAGGGTCAAGAAATGCTTTTTAACTCTCAGAAACCGCAGGCAGCAATGACTTCTGCAACTCCAGTGTCCATGTAACACTAATTATCACTAATCAATCAAAACTGCAGAAAGTGTTACCAAATTAAAGTTCCTTCTGCATAAGTATTCAGCTACAACTTTTATTGCAGGGATTTCCCACTGTGACTGACAGAGGCCACCGCACACACATTGCATCCGTTCTCTAAGACACAGGCCAGGGGCTTTAGCCCTGTCCCTTGCCTTTTGCTAAGAGCAGTTTCAATCCCTGCTGCTCAACTTTCTTGGGAAAGTACAACAAAACTAGCTATCACATTTTAGATAAAAGTCCATTACCTACTGTGAAACATCAACTCACCTTCAAGAAGCTTCCATCGATGCACATGGGAAGGGAGAGAAAAGAAGATACAATTAGATTTGGTGAGCCCCCCTGGTGCTGCACACAAACCCCAGCTCAGAAAGCAGTTACAGCAGAGGAGGGGAGCAAGGGTAGGGCATCACCCTCGAACTTTGCCTAAGAGCATTCAAAGCAGTAGCACAAAGAGCTGCTGCCCTGAAAAGCAAAGAAGTGGGTGCTGCTGATTCTGCTCTCATTGCTGCAACAGGGTACAAACAGGGGCAGCTTAGGAGCCCCTGAACACCCTCCTCCCCTGTTCCTGTTCCCTAGTTGGATTTGACCTGGCGCTCTTTATTTCCCTCATTCTCCCAAAACTGGCAAATTCTGCTATGATAACCTTAACACTTCCTGTTAGATGAACAGCTACTGAAGAAAGGAAGCCACAACAGAAATCTGGGAGTAAAAAATTCCCGTTTGCTGCTCTACTGGCGCCAGGCAAACTGGACTTGGACTATGTGCAGTCTGTCACTCAATGCTATAAAACGATAAGGAACACACAGAGCTGCCAGTGCCATTCTGGCAAGGGCTTCTCCCTCTGTGGACACCACCAAGGAGGGACTTGGAGGGATGGGCAAGTTGGAGCTTCCCAACAAGGGCTGTGCTTCCAGCCAGCTGCATGTGGCATCCCACCTAGGACATCTGAGGAGACAGAGTGGCAGCTGAGACAGAGACAGAGCTCCCACTCCTCCCCTCCCACAAAGCAGAAAGGACAAGAGGATGTGATAAGAACATTATGCTTACATCTGTAATGTCATCCTGCCATGTCGGAGGACTCTCAAAACTATCTGGCCATTCATCAGAGTTAAGAGAACTAGAAGAATATGCAGCTGTCAATTTCACAGTGCAAAGAGAGCTACCAAGACATAAAATTGCAAAAATAGAAATAAACCCCTCATTCTGATTTAGCAACATCCCAGCCCAGAAACACACCAGTGCAAGAACTTTTATGTACTGCAAGCATTACAGTGTATTGCAATCCATCATTTAAGAAACACTCAATAATGACTTCCTAAATGGAGAAGAAAGGTTTCTCTGGGATTTTGCTTTGTTGTTGGGTTTTTTTTCCATTAGTTCCCTTCTAGACAGGCCACTATGGTTCAAATCAGATTTCATCACACAGAATCAAGCAATTTGGCAAAAAAAACCTGTGTCTACTGCATATCAGGAATTACACTTTGCAGAGACACTTCATCAGTCACATACTCATCATTATCTCTTGGCCTGAAGATTCTGCACAGATTTCAGAAGAACCCAGAAGCTTGGAAAAACCTGATCCTACTATATATCAGGAATCAGAATTTAGAGAGGTATTTTACTCTCACATACCCGCTATCTCCTGGTGCCTCTTCATCATGGGTTGTCAGTGAACCAGCTGAATTCTCTGGTGATCTGGAAAGATGTGAGTCCTGCTGGTTCTGCTCCCTGGACTGCAGTGGATTAAAAATGAAAACAGAGTAGGAACCACTCAAAACAACTCTATCCTACTTCCCTCTACCAGTTCCCTGATTGGATTTGGGCTAGAAGCTTTTCTTTTGCTTGTTAGCCCCAAAAAGGGCAACTTCTGCAGTCCCAGCCCTAAACACTTCATGTTGGATGAACAGCTGCTGAAGAATTGAAACCAAAACAGAAATTTGTGTGCAAAGAATTCCAGTTTGCTACTCTATTTCTCTATCCAGGCAAACTGGACTTGGACTATGTGAAATCTGCTACTTCCTGCTAGAACTACAAAGAACACAGAGATCTGACAGTGTCATCCTGGCAGGGATTTCTCCCTCTATAGACATCACCAAGAAGGGACTTGGAGGGATGGGCAAGTTGGAGCTTCCCAGCAAGGGCTGTGCTTCCAGCCAGCTGCCCATAGCACCCATCTAAAACAACTGAGTTGTACAGCTCCCCTTTTGTCCCTTTTCCTCCCACAAACCACAAAGGACAAGAACATGTGGATCCTCACCTCTGAGTCCTCATCTGACCAATATGGAGGATCAAAATCAAATAGATAGTAACTAGAGAGAGGAGAACCACAAGAAAAAACAGCCATTAATTTCACTGGACATCAAGGGTTACTAACAGAGAAAACACTGGTACTTAAAACATCCCCTCTTCTGATTAAGCAACATCCCAGCCCAGAAACACAATCATTCCAAGATTTTTTTGTGGACGGTGTGTCCAGCCATCCTCTTCCATTGGATGTTAGATGGACAGCTCCTAAGAAGCTAAGGCTTCACAAACAGACAATAAAGGTTTCTGCTGGATTTTGCTGGGCTTATTTTAATTCTCTTCCAGGCAGGCCACTAGATGCCAGGTCTGAAGTATTTGCACAGAGTTAGGCGGAACCCAAAAGCTTGGCTAAAACCTCTTTTGACCACTTCTCTGAAATTAGAGTTTTGATAGACACTTTCACTCTCACATACCCATCATATGCTCTAGGTTCCTCTTCATCATTCCTTGCCAGTGGCTCGGCTGGATTCTCTGATGCTCTGGGAAGATGTGGCTGCTGCTGGCTCTGCTGCTTGTCCTGAAATGGGGTAGAAATGGAACCACCACTTAGGAACCACCTGAACGCTGTACTTCCTGCGTCCCTATTTCCGTTCCCTAATTGGATTTGGGATGGAGCCATTTCTTTCTCTCTTTCTCCCCCAAACTGGCAATTTCGCCTGTGATAGCCTGAACACTACTTATTATGTATATGAACAGCTGCTGAAGAGGGAAATACCCTGTACCCAGCCCTGCCCTTGCATTTGGTACATGTGGAGCTGGGTCGTGCAAATTCTGCTGTAAAATTTGAGGCCTTTTGTTTGCAAAGGTTCAGGAACAACCCTGTCAGGATATAACTCCCGTGCTATGTTTGCTGCATGTTTCTGTTTTGCACAGCAGCAGTGGCAACCCAAATTTGAGCAGATACACTGCACTGTGGGCTGGATCCAAGCATATTCTTACCAAATAGTAGGGGAAAATGAAAAAATACCAAATGTGACCCTTTTAAAGACTTATTGGAATAAGAAACCAAATTATTGTGTACCCCAGTCAGCCACATTTGCATTTACACCTCAGTGACAGAGGTACCTTAAACTGAGGTTGCAGCTAAAACACTTCTTCCTTGGGAAGTCAAAGACTTCCTGTGCTCTCCTTTAAACCACAGAAGGAACAACCCTTAGGCTGCTCACCCACTCTCTTCAAGCAGTTCTCAGCCATGCTGATGTGTTTATGAGTGTGTTTGTGGCTGGCTGGGAACTGCTGACTAAACTGTGGCCAATCAGAGCCATCATTCAACCTTTGAGGCCAGGGTACTCAGTAAGATTTCAGAAGACAAGCAAGAAAATTAATTTGAATGCAAGATGGAGAGGAGTGTGCCAGGCATTACTTACCATAAAAGACTCATCATCACTGATAGTGATGACTTCAGGCTCAGAAGATTCACCTGTGAGATCTATGACTTCAGGCTCAGAAGAGTCACCTGTGAGATCTATGACTTCAGGCTCAGAAGATTCACCTGTGAGATCTATGACTTCAGGCTCAGAAGAGTCACCTGTGAGATCTATGACTTCAGGCTCAGAAGAGTCACCTGTGAGATCTATGACTTCAGGCTCAGAAGATTCACCTGTGAGATCTATGACTTCAGGCTCAGAAGAGTCACCTGTGAGATCTATGACTTCAGGCTCAGAAGATTCACCTGTGAGATCTATGACTTCAGGCTCAGAAGAGTCACCTGTGAGATCTATGACTTCAGGCTCAGAAGAGTCACCTGTGAGATCTATGACTTCAGGCTCAGAAGATTCACCTGTGAGATCTATGACTTCAGGCTCAGAAGATTCACCTGTGAGGTCTATGACTTCTACAACAGCTGAAAAGAGAGAACATGAGAACCATGGTCAGAGCTTGCAGAGCAATGCAATGGGCTGCCACTGTAGAACAGCTGTGGCTGGATTCTCCATGCCCTCAGGTGTCCGACATTTCACTCAAGCTTTGCCCTCAACAGTGCACAGGGAGCAGGGCAGACTCTGTGCAAAACAAGCTGAAGGGCAGCTGAGCTCCTCACAGGTTCTATTGGATGACAACAGATTACAGGAGGTTCACATCAACAGATGATTCATTTCATATAGGGGAATGTTTAGCACACAGTGGAAAAAACCAAACAAACAAACCACAGCAATTACTAATTTTCTGGCACCATGCTGTAGATTGGTTCCTTGAAGGATGGGGCAGAGCTAATGACAGGTTTTCCTCATCTCCATCCAGCCTGGGAGATCTCAAACTCAGCTTGCCACCCTCCACTGTGGCAGCTGCAGTGACTGCCAGCTCATCAGGACACACGTTCAGGTGTTTGAGCAGCACTGGAGGACCTTTCCTACACAGCTCAACTCCCACTTGCAGCCACTAAGAGCAGCAATAACAAGCAGCAGCAATAATGATCTCAGTAACAAACCAAAACAGTGTTCAGAAGGCTTGCTGTTTAGGGATGCCATACCAGGAGCTTCCCCAATCCCAAGGTTTCCCTTCCTCCCTAGTAAAGGGCCTAGAAACTGGCAAAAGCACATGGCCAGATGGTCTTCCACCCTCCAGAAGCCGCTTCTGTTCTTACCAGGCTCAGAAGCAGGTGTGCCACTTTCCTCAAGGTCTGTTGGCTCCGTCTGTGAAGTTCCACCTGCGCTGGAGGGCAGCAGCCGGCTCCGTTTCCGAGCTGGTCTGGAATCAACTGCTCCTCCACGGCGCTTTCGCTGACGCTGACAGGGAACAAAGCCTTAGCATTTTCTCTGCCACTAATATTAACATGGCCCTTGGGCTTTGCAACACCAATGGCAGCACACAAGGATACAGAAAACACTCCTGCAAAGGCTGGAATACACACCAAATGCTGCTATGGGCCATTCCCACCCGAGCACATCACATCAGGGAAAAGACAGCACCCCTGATCTCTGACAAGCCGCCTCCCCGAGAAAGAGCCTGTCCCAATGGCTTGAAAATGAGGTCACCAGTTCCCAATTCCAGCAGGTTGCTGCTCACACCGTAAGCATTTCTGCACTACTGCTAACACCCACAGAGATCCAAAACCTTCCCAATTCCAGAACATCAAGTTACATGAAGATTTCAAAGGTTTCTGTTCCTCTGCATTTGCTACAAACTCTTGAAATGCTTTCTAGACCTACCCTGGAAAACGTTTCAAGAATCAGATTTGCATTGAGTTGCAAAGTACTTACTGAGCTCATGGTGTTTTGTGATCAAAAACAACCACCAAAATAAGCGGGACAAACTCCAAAAAAGGAATGCCAGGGATGTGATCAATCCCTTCGGTTCCTTTTGGCAGCCCACTGCAGATTTTTTGGCGTGACAGAAAACTGCTCTTCCAAACCTATCAGAAAAGTAGAGGCGAGATTATCCATTTGGATTGCCAGTTTTCTTGAACACTCCCATGCCCTAGGATTCCCATTCCCAAGTCTCCAGTTCCTGTCCAAAGCTAGATGCGAAGTCCATGACTCTGGTACTTGAGCCCACCTGCAGCCCATCCTGCAGCCCAGCCCAGCCCCTCAGCATCAGAAGCCTTTCCAAGAATTGTCTGCACTCACCTGTACGGTCAGTCCAGAGTTTGGCTCGCAAAAGTCAGCAAATCGCTCTCTAATCCCTTGTGGGATGGAGAAGAGGGGTGCTCTGCGTCTGCTGCGCAGCAGAGAATCCCTCAACTGGCTCAACAGACTCCGTGCCAACAGAACATGGAACCAGGAGTGCCCCTGGCAACCGGTGGCAACGTTCCATGCCCAGGGAGCTGATGGCCGCAGTGCTCACCCACGGAGTTCCAGAAGGCCATGGAGGCAGCTCAGCCATCGCCTGCTGCTGCTGCCGCCCCCCAGGTCAGGGCGCTCAGGGCCCTGCCCAGCCCGGCCTGGAGCGGCCCATGGACAGGGCAGCCACAGCTTCTCTGGGCAGCCCGTTCCAATGTCTCACCGCCCCCTCAGCTCTGCCAAACACCCGATCCCAATCTCCCCTTCTCGTCTGAAGCCCTTCCCCTTCCCCATGGCTCTCTGCCCCCTTTGGGCACCGCAAGGCCGCAGTGAGGCCTCCCCGCTCCCGGCTGCTCCCCAGGCTGGACAGCCCCGGCTCTCCCAGCCTGGCCAGGGGACAGGTGCTCCAGGCCCCCACACCTCCCTACGGCTCCTCCGGCCCTGCTCCACAGGCACATCCTGCTGGGCTGGGCACAGCTGGGCACAGCTGGGCACAGCTCCGCACGTGGGGCAGGGCAGGGGCAGAGCAGGGGCAGAGCTGCACCTCCCGCGCCCTCAGCCTGAGCAAGCCGAGCATCACTGGAGCCTTTCTGCGGCTAAAGAAACCCCATCACACCACACCTCCCCAAGTCAGAAAGAAATTTAAACCCTTCCTTAACCCTCCTCCTTCTGGTCTATGAGTCTGTTGCTCTTTTAACTCTTATCCGAGTGTTTGAACTTTAACCCTAATAAACAGCCATTAAAAAAGAATCAAAATTTGTTGGGTTTTTTTCCAGACTATGGAAAGTCTAACAATTCAGCTCATTATTTCAAGTCTCTGAAGTCTTGACGTTTTCAGGGGTCCAATGCTCCTCTACCAGAGTTTCCCAACAGGGCTGAGGAGTTTTGCTTTGCTCCTGGTGTTATGGACAGGCTTACAATGAAAACTTTAAAGTAAGAAATAAAAAGCAGGCCAGTTAATTAAAAACAAGCAAGCCTGTTTATTACTGAAAGAACAACTGGAAGCCAAAGCCTCCGGCCAGTCCGTAGACTGTTTCAATAACTTAGTAACTGTATACCTAGGGGCATTTCCAAGGATACCAGCTCCAAGGAAAGACCTGGGTGTCACACACGCCAGGCCTTTTAAAGTCTCCCTCTTCTTCCCTTATTGGGGCGCTCAGGATCCGTGCTGTGATAAATTTCTTTTTCTGTTGCTGACTGGCCCCATAAGTTGGCGCCGTCTTGGCCAATCATTTTGAGATTCTTGCTTCTTAGTGGTTGGTCTCTCCTCCAGTCTTAATCCAAGCTGTGGCTGTGTTCTACGATGTTATACTTCTAGAAGCTTCTCTGCCCCCCCTCCACAAAGATTGGCATTTCCTGCCTGGTTCCAGTCCCCTTTTAAGTATACACAACAGTATTGAGTTTTAATAAAACCTTACTTTGTACCCACAACATCCAATCCTGCACCACACCCTGTTAACTACATATCCAATTATAACTTGTTACTTGTATCAACAACATCCCTTTTCATACATACATTGTTAACAACATTCCCCAAAAGTTTAAATTTTTTTTGTTGTTGTTCATAGCAATCCCCCCTCTAATTCTTTGATCAAGCTTTAGCCTGCATCAACCTTAACTCATCAAACTGGACTTTCATAGTTTCTGTAAAACTCTTTTAACTTCTGGTATTTCTCATACATCTCTTTTGCACTTTCTATTCCTTTTCTTCTTGGTTTTCTTTCATCACCATAATTTTTTCATCTGTTAACCTTTCAAGAGAAGTCTGGACAATATTGTTAATCATTCTGATAAGACAAGGTACTAAACAAGGAAGGAAAATTAAACTTATGAGTGCCCCTCCCTCTATAAGTAGCATCTTTTTCTACCATTCTCTATTCCAGATGTTATCCCACCAATTAGCTTTTATTAATGGGGTCCATCGTTGCACAGGTACATGTGCATATTTTCTGATCCTGGTGGTTATATTTTTAATTAGGTCCCCATGATCATCAGTTTTTCTACAGCATTCAGATGAATTAAACTTTCCACATACCACTCCTTCTTCAGCCAGCAGGTAGTCCAAGGCTAGCCCGTTCTGATATATGGCAGTCCTCATCTGGCGGCTCTGCACTGATTACAAGTCTAGAACTAAAGTTGTCTCATTAGAAATTATCTCTAGAAGTGCTTGTAACCTTATAATTCTGTTTAACATATGAATGGGGGTTCTATACCCCCGTGAACCGTCCTGTGCCCAGGTGGCAGGGCCATAGGTTTCAATAATTCTCTCTGGGGGCCATCTTCCTCCCCCCAACTCTGTGTTCCTCCACTTAGATCTCTCTTTTTACGTTTTAACTCATCATAGAGGGGTAACCCTAAACCTTGATGGTCCTCTTTTGGGAGTAGAAAGAATGACGGTCTTATTACACCTAATGTACAACTCCCTTTCTAGTCTTTTGATAGCATCACATATGCCATCTTTCCAGAGCAATCCAGAACAATCCTTTTGGGGCTTTCCAGAATTTTAGTGATCTGGTGTTTTTAACTTCAGTCTTATTCCAAAACTTAGATGACTTAGGTTCATCTTGATATGGATTTGGTTTTTTAGCTAGACACTTACACAGTTATTCTCTTTGTATATAAGATTTTTGTTTTCGCGCCCAATACAGATGTTTACTCTGGGGAATCCACCACTCATGGGTATCATTAGCAGTTAGATACTTTTTACAAGACAGTTCACCTGCATAGGAAAGAAATTTCAGTTCACTTCTCCATATACATTCTTCCCCGATTACCTCGGACTTTAAGTTCCAAACTTCTTCCTCGTTTCGGATGTCTGGTTGTCAGTGTCTATTTAGATTCTTCATCAGTTTTAGAGTTTCTTGAGGGCTGAGCGCGATTCCTTCCCAGGGCCATATTTCTGATGTCCTGGTATCCCCACATATCCAGCAATTCGACACATTGAACCCATGGCTAATTCTTTCTACCAGATCTAAAATCAAATTCTTTCAATTCCTTAATTTTGTTTCTACTCCTGGTTTAATCACCCCTCTTATCTCTTTCTCTTGTATTAAGTCCAATCCTTTAACGACCTTATTCCCTATTTTCTTATCAGTGCATAACCATTTCTCCCTTGTAGGGGATTCCCCCATTAGTTTCTGTTTATGGGTCCCTTCATTTTCAAATAGCCAGTAGGTTTTTCCATCTTTTACACGGGTTTGTAATTGTGACAAGTCAACACACTCAGGGTTAAGATTAGTGTGGAATGTGAGAACTGCGCTCTGCGCATTCCCGGTATAGATAGCATGATAGCAGTTATCACAGGAGTTCGGTGAGCTCTCCTGGAGACTCGCAGTCACTATTGCTATCAGCACCCATGGGGGTGCAGTACAGGTTACTCTCTTGACTCTCGTGGTCCTTGGTCAGCCTCAGATGGTAAGAGTACTGTCACCTGATCTGGGCTTGCCCCCTGTGCTGACATTCTTACCGGTATCCTCATCTTACTCCACTCTTTTGTGTGTTGACTTGTTATTTTTTTCCCGTTTTAGGGTCAGATCGCTACTATGGTGGGAGAATGCTCTATCTTATGGAGACTCCTTGTCACAGATTCTGTAATGAGAAATACCAGAAAGTGCAATTAGTTTCTATTAACATTTTATCCAAAACTGTCAATAAATATTCTAAATAGTAACACTTTAATAATAAATATTACAATAAATATTTAAATAGCTCTTTATCTTAACTTTAACACTAATACTGGATTAAATAGGATATTAAATAACAAGTTTATAAATAATATCTTTAAATAACAGTTCATAGATTACAACGTTAGAACAACGTTTTATAAAAAAAGAGGTGCTACTTGGTGTTAGTAGAGTCTTCCATAGTCTATCCTGTGGGAGCAGAAACTGAACCTTTGACCCTAGTGACACGGGTCCACCCTTTTTCTTGAGTTCTTATTGCAGTTTCGGTAGTTAATAAAACTTGGTATGGGCCTTCCCATCTGGGGGTTAATGGCTGTTCTTTCCATGATCTAATTAATACCCAATCTCCTGGTTGGTATTTATGGATTTTAAAATCAATGGCAGTACTTTGGGGGAAATATCCATTCCTCCTTAACTCTTCTAATGTTTTTGCAATTGTTTTTAGGTAAATTTTCACACCTTTTTCCCCTTCTTCATATGTCCCCATACAATGTGAGGTAATCAAAAATGGGAGTCCAAACATCAGTTTGTGAGGGGAAATACCCATATCAGATCTAGGCTTTGTTCTCACTCTCATCAGGGCTAAAGGGAGGCATTTTACCCAATTCATTTTTGTTTCATCTACTAACTTGGTAAGTATAATTTTCAGGGTCTGGTTAGCTTGCTCTACCCTTCCTGAGCTTTGGGGCCTCCAAGGAGTATGCAACTTGCAAGTCATACCAAGTGTTTCAATTACATTTTGTAAAATTCTAGCAGTAAAATGAGGCCCTCTGTCTGAATCTATTGTATTCACTATACCATAACGTGGGATAATTTGTTCTAGCAGAATTTTACTAACAGTTTCTGCAGTTGCTTTTACTATTGGAAAAGCCTCTAGCCAATGGGTAAGGTGATTGATAATAACTAATAAATGTTTAAACTTCTGTACTTGAGGAAATTCAGTGAAGTCAATTTGTATGTTCTGAAGAGGTCTTTTAGCTAATTCTCTTCCCCCTACAGGTACTTTCTTAATTATTTTGTTATTTATTTTCTGACAAGCCATACAATACTTTGATACAGCTTTTGCTATCCCAAAACCCCCAATGCACACATATGTTCTGAAAAAGTGATCACAGAGTGCTTGAGTTCCCCAATGTGTAGAGGCATGCAGAATTTCTAGGATTTTACAGGATAGGTTTTTATTCAATACTTGCCTCCCATCAGGCATTATCCATTTCCCCAATTCATCCCTCACACCCCCTTGTTTCTGCAATTCTTTTTGCTCTTGTTCTGTGCATACTGGAATTTCTTCCCCATCCATTTCTTTTAGTTTTTCTATTTCAAATATCCACTCTTCCTTTCCTAAAGCTGCCTCTTTTGCTGTCTGATCCGCTAAATTGTTTCCTTGCATTTCTATTGATGTCCCCCTTTGATGTCCTTTAACATGTACTACTGTGACTTCTAATGGATCTTTTAGTGCTTTTAGTATTTCCTTTATCAATTCTTCATGAATTAACATTTTACCTTTAGAGTTTATAAACCCTCTTTCTTCCCAAATCTTACCGAATGTGTGTACAACTCCGTAAGCATACTTGGAATCAGTATAGATAGTTCCTTTATTGTATTTCTACCAAATTAAGCCTCTTAATAGGGCATACAATTCACAGCACTGAGCTGACCATTTAGTTGGTAATTTTCCTTTTTCTATTACTTTCATCGTTTTCCCATCTATAACTGCATAACCGGACACCCTTTTCCCTTCTACAGTTCGAGAAGAGCCATCTATAAATAACACTTCCCCTTCTAATAAAGGTAATTCTTGTAGCTCTTCTCTTGCTTTAGTCTGCAGATTCATTAATTCTTCACAACAATGTTCAAGGTGGCCTTCTGATTTTCCATATAAAAATTGTGCAAGATTTTGCACTTTTGTAGTTGTAAGTTCTATGCTATCAATATTAGTTAGTACTATTTCATATTTAAGTAATCGACTGTCCGTAATCCATTGATTAGCTTTTTTGCTCAATATTAATGTTATATCATGGGGGGTATGTACCTTAATTCTACCTCCAAAGGTTAGTTTATAGCTTTCCTCAATTAGAGTCACAGCAGCGGCCACCGACTGTAGGCCGGTGGGCCAGCCTCTCACCACAGGTTCCAACAATTCTGACATATAAGCAATTGGTTTCCTTTCTCCGCACCACTCTTGCACTAATACACCATAAGCAATTCCTTCATCTACATTTACAAACTGTTCAAAAGGTTTTTCCAAATTGGGCAAACTTAAACCTGGAGCTTTCATCAGTCTTTCCTTTAACTCTGTTAATTTCCCTTCATCTTCTTCAGTCCATTCAAAAGTCTGGGTCTCAACCAATTTATCATATAAGAATTTAACTAACTTGGTGTGTCCATCTATCCAGGATTTACAGTATCCAACTAAGCCAAATAATTGTCTTACATCCCTTTTCTTTTTTGGGGAGGGCAAGGATAGGATTCCCTCAATTCTACTCATTGCCAATTTCTTATAACCTTTCCCAATTAGATGTCCTAAATATTTTACTTCTTGCTCTACAAATTTGAGCTTTCCTCTTGACACTTTTAAGCCCTTTTTTCCCAGAAAATTTAAAAGTTCTATGGTAGGTTCTCGTACTATTTCCTTTTGCTCCCCCAAAATGAATAGATCATCCACATATTGTAAAATCTGGGTATTCTGTTTTGACTCAAATTGCTCTAATAATTCTTCCAATGCTTGTCAAACAGATTTGGTGATTCAGTAAACCCTTGGGGCAATCGCGTCCATTGATATAATTGTTTTCTCCCTGTGTTCTCATCATACCATTCAAAAGCAAACCACCCCCTACTCTCCTCTGCTAATGGGCATGCCCAAAACACATCTTTAAGTTCTATCACACTAAACCAGGAATGTTCTGGTGGTATTTTATTCAACAGTGTGTAAGGGTCAGGCACTACTGGATATCTGGCTACAGTTTGCTTATTGACTTCTCTTAGATCCTGTACTAATCGGTACGTTCCACATGACTTTTTAACTGGTAAAATTGGTCTATTATGGGGTGACATACATGGCTCTAATGTCCCATCTTGAATCAATCCTTTTATTATGGGAGTTAACCCCTGTTTTCCTTCAGCTGAGATGGGGTATTGACGGACTCGAATGGTTGTAATTTCGGGTTTCATTTTTATCTTTATCGGCGGTATATCTAATAAGCATCGACCACCTTCTTCTGCCCATACCTGGGAATCTATTTCTTTCTCATCTTTGGTATTTAATCTCATAATTGTTGCTACCATCTTCCCTTCTTTTGGAACTAAAGAACTTTATTTGTAAATCACGGCTGAGTAAATTACACTTCAAATTAGGCATAAATAGTAAATCAACACATCCTACCCTTGAATTTCCTCTTACTATTACTTGTTTAATTATGGGTACTTCAAATGGACTACTGCTTGCCCCTCTTACTTTACAAGTTGTTCTACCAAGTTCACTACTGTAGCTATCATGCTGGCATGGTAGCGTGGAGGAAGGTTTAAGAAAGGCCTTAGGAACGGTAAACTGAGGAAAAGGATACATTCATGTATGCCCCATTGTTTTAGAAAGGCCTTGGGAATGGTAAACTGAGGGAAAAGATACATTTATGTATGCTCCACTGTTTCGGGAAAGTCCCGCTTCAGCATTCCTCTGTAAACCCCCTTCTCCCCACCCCTGAGCAGTTCCCATTGGACCTGGCCCCTGGGGTGGTTCTGATGTGCCTTAGCTGAACACTGTCTCTATTGTTTAGACCGTATCTCTTAATTTTGCTGTATAAAACTGTATCTGGGCAATAGCCCGGGGCCTTTGGTCCCTGCAATGCTTCAGGCAATACAACCTCTCTGGACAAGCATACCATTGGTCTCTCTTGGTCTCTTTATCTCGAATCCTAGCGGCGACTGAGGCAACGCTGCTGCTCGGACCGTGCTAACCCAGCCGCTGCTCGGTAAGCCCAGGGCAGCGGAACCACGGCAAACCCCGGCCCCAAGAGGGGACAGCTAGCCGGAGGGTCCCGGGGGGCCGGGGAGGGACGGGGGACAGCAGCAAGGAACCCCCGAAAGCAACAAGTGGCAGTCCAAAGAGAAGCAACAAGCGGCGCACCAACGTTGGGCTTTGCATTGGTCTGAGCGAGCGAGGCCCCAGCCGTCGTGGACAGCCCACTGGCTAGGAGCTTTTCCAGATGCTTTGCAGTGTCACCGCGAGCAACAGAGCGGAGAGCGGTGCGAATAAGCCGCCACGCAGGCTGTCAGTTCCGCGGGGAGAAGCTCTTGGATCACGCTGGTGGTGGGGCATTTGCCTCTCCACACAGCCCGGCGGGACTGTTGCCGTGGAGACAGACGCCGATTTCTGTCTGGCGCGGTCTCCACGGGTCGGACGGCACCTCCCAACACCTGGAAAACCGCCCGCGGAGTCGGGAATCGTTGCTGCAGCGGTGTCTAAAGGACGGCAGTGGGTGAGTCTCGGTACTGGGGGGCAGGGGCCCGGCCAGGAGACATCGGCTCTCTTGTGCCCGAGGGGGGACACGCCAGCGCGCAGGTGTGACGGGAGTCTCCGTCGTAGCTTTAGAACTTGGGGTTTGCTGCAGTAATTGGTTGAGATTTGCTGTGAAGGTAGCGATGGGTGTTACGCTGACTACACAGCAGAAAGAGATTTATAAGCAAGTTCAGGAGCCCCTGCAGAGTGCAGGTGTCAAATTTCCTAAGAGCCTTGTGAAAGAGTTTGTCAGATGGTTATCAGTAAGTTTTCCCGAGGTAACAGAGCAAGTAGTGAGAGAAGACGATTTTGGAAGAGTGTGGGTGCAGTGCTGATTGAAAGGACAAAGGCAGGAGATCCCTCAGTGAAAGAAGGTTTTATGAGAATGTTTTTGTTCATTTACAATGTTGTGAAAGAGAGTGCAGACACTCAGTGCGCCCGGGGAGCAGAAAAGCGCCCTGTTGCGTCCCCTGTGTCTCCCCGCGCCCCCTGCGGTGAAAAAACTAACCGTGCAGATGTAGATTTAGTTTCTAACCCTTCTCCGCCTCCTGCTTTCGCTCCCGCAGCTGAAAATCCATGCTTTGCACCCCCCATCCCCCTCGTGCAGCCACCAAAACATGGAGGCGGCCACGCGGTGCTCCCGGTGCTCCCTGTGCCAGCCCACATACCCCTTCCTTCGCCCGTCCCCGATCCCAACCCCTCCTCCCTTGCGGCGATCCAGCCCCCGGTTCAGCCCATGGTTCAGCCCACATTCCAGCCCACATTCCAGCCCCCGGTTCAGCCCTCAGCTCCTCCCCTCGCAGTTGCATCACCACCCCCTGCCCCCTGCCCCGCTCCACACGGCCCCGCCGGCTGCGGCCACTCCCACACAAGCCGGCCCGCCTCCCTCTCCCTCTCCCGGTCTCTCTGGCAACGGCAGCACCGACACTGTCAGCGCGGGGAACCGGGAACTGGTCAGAGACACCGACCGTGCGTTCCTGACCCCTGTGATCTATAATGCCAGGGGACAGAACGCCAAATGGGAGCCCCTTTCGTATGATAGTATTAGGGAACTTTGCAAAACAAAGCGTGAGTTTGGGGAAAGAAGTGATTTTTTTAAGAGCATTTTAAAAGCTACTCTAAGCTCTAAAACATATGTCCCTGCTGACTTGAAACATCTTTTCAGTTGCTTGCTCCCTCAGTCTGAGTTTAGATTGTGGGAAAGAACCTGGAGAAGGCTTGCAGGACATCTCCTCCCAGAGATTCTGCAAAATCCAAGTCATTCCACAGATACAGAGGATGAGGAAATCACTTTAGAACATCTAGTGGGTGAGGGTGATTGGAGCCAAGCTGAAAAGCAAGCAGCAGGCATTCCCAGGGCAGTGTTGGACCTGTCCAGGGATGCAGCAGAACGTGCATTTTTTAACATGCCTTCTAAAGAACCTGTTGTTTCTTATAGTGCTTTGAAGCAGTCTGTTGCAGAACCATTCCTGGATTTTGTGGATCGAGTGCGAGCCTCTGTGGAAAAAAGGGTGCAAAATCCAGAGTTCCAAGACCAGCTTATATTAGAACTTGTCACCACAAATGCAAATGAAGTCTGTCAGCGAGTCATCCTGGCTCTTCCATCATTGCCTCCCCCCACACTCGATCAGCTCATCGAGGAGTGCACCAGGAAAGCTGTGCTGAGGACAGAGGACTCAGTGATAAAACCACGGGAAAGGGTGGTTGCTACAGCAGCAGCAACCCCGAGGACTCCAGGGTCTGAAGGGCCTCCTCAACAAGGGGGGAAAGTGGGAGGGGGGGGAATATTTTTCCTTTATACTGGCAGAGCAAATTGTATCTTTTTCAGAGTTAGTTTACTTTGTTATATGATTTTATCTTTCTTTCAGACTAGCAGAATGTCAATTTCCACATTCCTGCTCATCGTTTAGTTCCAGGGAATGGTCATCTACCCTTCCATGGTGGATGCATGGATTGTTCCACAGCCCAAGAAAAATGTGTGGGTCACGCTAGCCCAAGCCTTGCAACAAGATCTTATGTGTTTGTCCACTGCCTCAGCAGAAAATCCAATGTCCACATGTTTAATAGGGGTGCCAAGTAAGGAGGATGAGTTCCCAATTGATCTGGTCCATTTGCAAAAGCAGGTGAACGAAAATAAAATACCTAAAGGTGCAGGACAAGTTAAAGCACCAGTGCGAAATCCCCTCATTTTGTGGCAAGGATGGGTCTCACATTTGCCCACTGCTGAGGGAGAGCCCCAGGAATTAAAACTCCTAGGCTCTGCAAAAGCTGAATTCTGCATTCAATTTGATTTTTCCCCAACCAAAGAAGTAAAATTATATGAGCATGTCAAACAGGACAAGGTAGAATTCAGAGCAGGTCAATGGTGCACAGCTGTCTATAAGCTGAAATTTACATCCACCACTGATTTCCGTCCACGCAAGCTGGACAAGGGAATGTTTCTTATCTGTGGGGACAGAGCATACCCAGGAATCCCCTCTTGTCTTATTGGAGGTCCATGCACTTTTGGGCATCTGACCCTTGCTTCCCCCAACCTGACCCAAATTCCAATTGGGCAAGCAAAAGGTGAGAAAAAGATTACTAAGCGGAGTGCAAGTCAATTTGATGAACATTGTGATGCAGGAATTTACCATTGGGCAAAATCCAAAAGAGTTGCCGTCTCTGTGTTTTTACCATGGGTTGCGGCAGCCAAAGCATTGAGTGAATTAGGCAATCTAGAATGCTGGGTGACAAAGCAGGCAAATTTAACATCAGCAGCCCTGAGTGACCTCCTAGAAGATGAGGAAATAACCAGGAAGGCTACCCTCCAAAATAGGACAGCTATTGATTTCCTGCTGTTGGCACATGGTCATGGATGTAAAGAATTATATGGGTTGTGTTGTTTTGATCTGTCATCTAAAAGTCAGAGTGTCCACTCGTCCATTCAGAAAATGAGAAGCCTCACTGGGAGTATGAAGCAAGAAAATGAGGATTGGTTTAAAACTCTGTTCAAAGACTAGGATCTTTCTGGGTCGGCAGTGTCTCTTTTAAAAGACATCTTTTACTTTCTAGTTGCATTGTTTTTAGTTCTGTTAGCATTTGGGATTTGAAGAGAGCCTGACAGAGGAATGGTTGAACGACAAGGGACATGATACTGTAAAATTAATGCAAATAGGGAGGGCTACGTGACTGCTGCAAAGTTCGCATGGCCCTGAAGAATAGATGATGTGCAGAAAGCAGGATATTGAAACTGCTTGGTATGTAGAAGTAGATAGAGAAGAACAAAGGAGTACTAAGCTGTTCTAACTGCAAGGCCAGCTAGACAGGCATGTATCTTTCACAAAGATAGTTTTAAGATAATAGTACAAGTCACATAGCAACCAATCATGAGCTTGGTTTTTGCAATATGTATGAGCTAATTAACAAACATATATAAACTGTGTAATCTGTCACAATAAACTGAGACTTGATGATCATGATATCATGAGTCTTGTCTCCCGCGGCATTTTCCCTCTAACAACTGGCGCCCGAAAGCTGGGACCTGATCCGAGCCTAAGGCGAGAGAGGTGCTGCGTTGGAGTTCGGGTCCTGCGGCTGGAAGGACGGCGAAAATAAAGAGAAGAGGCAAAACGCTCTTCTCCGCGCCCTGAGTGACCGTAGAAGCGGGCTCAGCCGATACGTGCTGCCGAAGCCTGAAGGAGCCAGCAACGGTACCGACGTAATCATGGAAAGGCAAGCAGCATATGATTTATTTAGTGCTTCTCTTATAAAAAGGCAGATTAGGGGGATTGACTTAGATAAGGATCTCCCTTCGCTATTGCATCATGCTGAGTCTTACGGCTTTTTCGTTAACCCCCATAGTGTTCCTAAACTTTCAGAATGGAGAAGATATAGGGATAAGTTGTGGGAATTAGTGTTAGATGAGGATAAACCGGGCAAGAAAATGAGTAAACTTTGGAGAGTGGTTGATAACGAATTGTTAATGTGTCAGGCAGAAAAGAGGGCGGTGGAAGTGATACGGACAGCTCTGGAGAAAAATAAGGAATGTAAATCCTCGCTTCTCTCCAGTGAACCAAACCCTCCGGTTCTCACAAATTTTCCCATTCCCATCTCTGCTTCTGAAATGCCTGTACCTCCCATAGACACTAGTAGCATTGAGGTGCTGGAAATTGAGATCCAAATTGCTTTATGGCAATGGGACTGGGATCCCAAATTCACTTTTTGTGAACGGGAATCAGGTAGAACGGAGCGGGCGCGGGGCCAGACAGAGCGGGGCCGGCCAGCACCGAGCCGGAGGCGAGCCCGGGGCGGAGCGGACATCAGCCGAGAGACGGAAGGCTCCTTGTTGCCGAGCAGCAGCGCAAGGGGGGAGAGGGGCGTTCCTGGGGCTCAGCCGCGCTGGAGCCGGAGCAGGCGGGGCGCGGCCGTGGCGGGGGTGTCTCTTCTCCCATCCACAAGGTGACACAACAAGGACGGGAGCGAGGCGGCGCCGCCCCTCATCGCCCCGCAGCGCCCAGCAATGGCGGCGGAGATGGCGGCACAGTCCTGGTTGCCATGGCAGCGACAACGCCGAGAGCAGCAGCGCCGCCGGTGGCGGGATCGCGACACTACAGCAAAAATTTCAACAGCATCTTCCCAATTTCTTACAAGAGTCAGAGACGTAATGAAAAAGTACAGCAGGACCGAGTGTTTTCCAAGATACCAAGAAGGATGAACATTATGTGAATCAATGTTATTTCAAATATGATATAGATAAAAATCACTGTATAAAGATAGAAATTTTAGTAATGATTTAATTACCAAAAATGTCTCTGAAAACAAAGAGTTGAGAAAATGTCATCTGATGGAATTTTAGTATTGAGTTTGTAATCTCCGTCTTTGGGTTTTTATAGATAATAATATAAGTAATAGTGATTTTTAAGTTTTATAGATAATACGATAAATAGTGATTGTTAAGTTTTTGTAAGTAATGATAAGTAGTGATTGTTACTAATGTTATATGAGTGCTTTAAAAGGATTGTCTTAAACTATTTTAAACATTTCTTGTTAATAGGTTGATCATAAAATGCGAGTTGTCTGATTTTTGTGATAAGAATTATTATTAAGGTATTAAGGTATTAAGGTGTTGTTATAGTATTTACAGTCAGTTTTCATATGTTTTATTGTCTCTTTAGGTGATTGATTACAAGATATTTTTTCAGGATCCTGTGTTTTTGATTTTTTAACTACTCATGTGTTTTCTTTATCCAATCTTTTATGCAGCTGCAATTCATCTTCCTTTAAAAATTCATTATCCAAATTTTAATTCAAAATTTCAGACTTCAAATTTTCAGATTTCTGAAGAAAGGGTTTGTTGTATTTAGAGAATTTTTGTCTTGAAAGAGATTTTAGACAGGTTCAATTATTTAATAGTTTGATAAATTTTTAATAATAAGGTTTTTTACTTATAACTGTTATTTCTAGGACTTTTGTTTTATAATGTGTTAAAACATATCCTCCAATTAGAGTTTGAGCTCTGGCCAAGCTCTGGCTCTGCGTGGATGGTGTGATTGACCCAGGTGTTTTCTGCATCAAAAAGTATTCAAGTCCTTTTGGCTTGACAATTTGACCATATAAGGCAGCTGAGCCTCAAAAGGAGTTTTGGAGAAACATGATCCGGACATGTTTTATCCAAATCTCTGTTGTTTTAAGGTTTATCAGCTGCTGCAGACTCTGAGATGACAATTTGATAGTGTAGCACTTGGTAACTGTGATTTTATATGTAATATTAATTGTGTATTATCTAATTGATTTTTATTTGTTGTTAGTTTCTTTACTATATGCATTGTTTTGTTCTTGATGTTTTTTCATGTTTATTATAAAGATGTTGATATTTCCATTTCTTCATGCAAATTTTAGGAAACAGAATTGAGAGAGGACCCTCCAGTCCCTGTGGGGAGTGTTGAGTTTGTTTGTGTTTTAGCAGGTGCAGAATCTGGATAGATTTCATTGAAGAATGTTAAACTTATCAATTTCAAGAGAACACTAATCTCTCCACAAGTAAATCAGAGGATGCACAGCAAAAGTGGATTGTGCAAAGATTTGTGTTTCACCCACAGAAGATTGTAGACTTTGGGTTTTTTCATAGGTGTGTTTTTAATTATGTTATAGACTTTTTTTACTAAGTTTTAATGAGTTTTAGTAATGCCTGTGATTTTTCTGTTCATTTTACCATTGCTTTTCAATGGCAAAAGAAAAAGAGGGACAATCAATTAGATAATCAAAAGCATAACATTAAGTTTATCATAAATATAGTTTGTATTTAGAATTAAGTTTGTTCCTTTCATGTTAAACAGAACAATCAAAACCATGAGAAATATGAAGTGGGGTGCACTTCTGTAATACTAACCTCATTTTTCACCCCACGAGTTGCTTCAGTGCAAGCTCTCACACAATTAAAAATCCTAGCCTACTGGACAGAAAAATAAATTAATATTTCATCTAAAATGTTAAGTGAGCTTGCCACAAATATAGGTAGTATCTGTCATGCAGTTCTGCAAAACAGAGCAGCTACCACTAATTTACTTCTTCTAGCCCAAGGTCATAGTTCTGAAGAATTTGAAGGAGTGTGCTGTATGAACTTATCTGATCACTCTACATCTATCCATAAGCAAATAAGAAAATTGACCGAGCTAACACAACAGTTAAAGGTAGAAGATAGATTAGATATAAAAAGATAGCTAAAAGGATTGGGGATCGGACCATAGTTAAGAGACATTATCAAATACAGCATAATAGTTCTAAGCATAATTGTGATACTTTTGCTTGTTTTGCCCTGTGTGTTTACTTGCTTGCAAGGCTTGATGCAGCAGCTTTTGCAGAAAATGCTGAATGCACACCTTCTTGTACAAAAGGAAAACGGGGGAGATGAAGAGAGCCTGACAGAGGAATGGTTGAACGACAAGGGACATGATACTGTAAAATTAATCCAAATAGGGAGGGCTACGTGACTGCTGCAAAGTTCGCATGGCCCTGAAGAATAGATGATGTGCAGAAAGCAGGATATTGAAACTGCTTGGTATGTAGAAGTAGATAGAGAAGAACAAAGGAGTACTAAGCTGTTCTAACTGCAAGGCCAGCTAGACAGGCATGTATCTTTCACAAAGATAGTTTTAAGATAATAGTACAAGTCACATAGCAACCAATCATGAGCTTGGTTTTTGCAATATGTATGAGCTAATTAACAAACATATATAAACTGTGTAATCTGTCACAATAAACTGAGACTTGATGATCATGATATCATGAGTCTTGTCTCCCGCGGCATTTCCCCTCTAACAGGGATTCTGAAGCGGATCGTCTCCAAGGTCATCACCTCGAAGCCAAAGGCTTCCGCACCGGTTTTCATCGCTGCTGCCGCCACAGAAAGCGATTGGTGGGAAGATGACAAGCAGAAAGACACTGCAGTTTAAGAGCCACAGTTTTACCTTCTCCCAAGGCACTGTTCTTCTTATTAAGTAAAGAAGAGGGAATTGTAGCTATCATGCTGGCATGGTAGTGTGGAGGAAGGTTTTAGAAAGGCCTTAGGAATGGTAAACTGAGGAAAAGGATACATTCATGTATGCCCCATTGTTTTAGAAAGGCCTTGGGAATGGTAAACTGAGGGAAAAGATACATTTATGTATGCTCCACTGTTTCGGGAACGTCCTGCTTCAGCATTCCTCTGTAAACCCCCTTCTTTCCACCCCTGAGCAGTTCCCATTGGGCCTGGCCCCTGGGGTGGTTCTGATGTGCCTTAGCTGAACACTGTCTCTATTGTTTAGACCTTATATCTTAATTTTTGCTGTATAAAACTGTATCTGGGCAATAGCCCGTGGCCTTTTGGTCCCTGCAACGCTTCAGGCAATACAATCTACCTGGACAAGCATACCATTGGTCTCTCTGGGTCTCTTTATCTCGAATCCTAGCGGCGACCGAGGCAACGCTGCTGCTCGGACCGTGCTAACCCAAACGCTGCCTGGTGAGCCCAGGGCAGCGGGACCGCGGAAAACCCCGGCCCCAAGAGGGGACAGCTAGCCGGAGGGTCCCGGGGGGCTGGGGAGGGACGGGGGACAGCGGCGAGTGACCCCCAAAAGCAACAAGTGGTGGTCCAAAGAGAAGCAACACACTACCTTCTGGCATCTTAAAAACACATGACCTATCAGCTCCTGTATCTACTAAAAATTCAAATTCTTCTCTCTGAGGACCAACCTCTAAATTTATCAAGGGCTCCCCTTTTAAATCCTTTACTGCCCTCAGAGAATAGAGCCCCTGACATCCCTAATCTTCTCCTTCTCCAACTCCTATCTCAATTTCTCTGTATAACTTCTGGTCTTTTATGAACTGCTTACAATTTTTCTTGACATGACCCCTGTTACCACAATAAAATCACTCTCGTTTTTCAAATTCTCCTCTTTGGTCTGGTTTTCTCTCCCTCTTATGCCATTCTATCTCCTTTTGGGTTTCTTCCGGCTTTCCCTGACTTTCCCTTGCTACTGCTACCATGATTTTTGCCTTCATTTTCGCCTTCTCCTCCTTCCTCCTTAGAAACACCTTTTGTGCTTCCTTTAGTAGCTCATTTAAACTCCTTTCCTGCCAATCTTCAAGCTTTTCCAGTTTCTTTCTAATATCATCCCAAGGCCTCGCCACAAAGTGTACCCTAATGAGTACCTTTCCCTCCCAGCTTTCTGCATCCACACTGGAGTAAAGTTGAAAATTTCTTTTTAACCGGGCTAACCACGCACTTGGAGCCTGATCCTTTTCCTGATGGCTATCAAATGTTAGCTTTACATTGTTTGCTCTCGGAACTGCGTTCCTGATTCCTTTTATGATCAAAGATCTATACTCCCCCATACTCTTCTGCCCTGCTTCATTATTTGTGTCCCAATCCGGTGGTGTTAGGGGCATTTTAACCTCCCCAGGGGGAACATCTGCAGGGTGGCCCGTTCTATTTTCTTTCTCCCACGCTTTTATTCCTGCAATTTGTATTAGCTGCATCTCCTCGGGAGAAAATAAAATCCCCATTATTGAATTTAATTCTTCCTAGGTATAGATATTAGGACCTAGGAATTGATCTAGCTGGTGTGCAATTCTTCTACCAAGGTCTTTGTTTCTTTCTTAAAATTCCTCACCTCGGAAGCTGTCAATGGGGCATTCACAAATCCTATTCCATTGGCTCCTCCCATGGGAACTTCCCTTAGGGGAAATAGTCTTTCTGCCCTTTCTCCTCCTGAGCAACACTGGTTTTAAACCGAGTGTTACAATGGTGGGATATTGGACTAGCTGTTTCAGCTTTACCACAATTACAACCTTGAACTTTATTTCCTTGCACACTATTCTGCCAATCACTATTCGCTACTAATCCCCCTCTCCCATCAATCTTTGTTTCATTTATGTGTCTTGGAGGTGTTAAGACAACACTCTGTGAAGGAGGTTGGTTAGCACTGGATATGAGGAGGTTTGGAGGGTGTGACGAAACCTTAATCCTGGAGTCAGGGGTTATAACCACCTGACTTGGGGCTGTTAATGTACTTCCTGTTGATGGTGTGGAGAGAATATGGGGAGGAGTCGGAGAGGCTGAAGGGGTAGGTTGGACAGGTGCAGGTATTGAAGGAGCAGGTTGGACAACAGGAGGTGCCGGAGGAACAGGAGGGGAAGAGGGTGGAAGATAAAGGGTCCCACCTTCTTGCGGGCTTTTCCCTTGTGTCTTTAACATTCTTAATGTCCTTTGACACTTTGTACCCTTTTGCTTTTTCCTCCAGGGTATCACTTTCTAACCAACAACTTGCATACTTAGTTTCTTCCTCACTCACACTCTTCCTCAAATTCACATATTTGTTTAAAGCTAAACACAACCACCTGTCCTTTGAACCATACCAAGGCCAGTAAACTGACCCTTCCTGGAGAGCTTCTTTTGGCCATATTTCCACACAATATTGTATCATCTTTATTTTAGATAATCCTTTAAACTTCTCATCACCTTCCCACTTTTCAATCATTTCTCCTAAAGGGCTACTGGGTGGAATTTCTTTCAGCTTACCCTTCTTAATCCCTCCCCTGCGGGAGTTCTTACTAGTACCCTGCCCCATTTTATAAATTAACTGGACAACGAACTAACCTAGCAAGCAGTAAGTCAAATGAGCTAATGAAAGGATCTACACTTATGTGAAACAGGACAATTGAAATTACTCTTGACTGAATAAACTGATATAGCAATGTGAACCTTGATTGGTCAAAAATAACTTTTATCCAAAATATTGAATTTAACAATCTAAAATAATGTAATTAATACCAGATGGAATGATCAAGTGATTGAAAACAAACAAAAATAAAACTGTTGACATTTAATTTAAAAAATTGAAATAAAAGAATTAAAATAAAATAATTGAATTTCAAGAAAAACAATCAGAATGAAATTAATTAGAATTATGAAATTAAAATTGTGCAATTGCAATAAAGAAACAACTGGAATAAACTACTAAAATTCAATAAAATTATTAGAAATAAACTATCAGAACAAAATAGGATGATCTAATTTTGAATAATTATATAATTAATCTTAATAAAGATAATTAATGAATTAAAATAAAACAATTTAAACAAACAATTCTTCATAACAATTAAAATAAACATTTGGAATAAAACAATTGGAATCATTTTTTGTTTTGTTTTTGTTTTAATATCAAAAATTGAATTAATTCATGAATTGAAATAAAACAATTGAAATAAATTGAAATAAAACAATTGGAATAAAACAATTGAAATATATATTTGAAATAAAAAATAGAATATATATATTTATATAGAAACAATCAAATAATTAATCAATTAAAATAAAACAATTGAAATAAACAAATCAGAATAAAACAATTAAAATAAAACAAATGGAATTGAAATAGCAACTTTAACCTAGTTCAGATTTAAATGAGAATAATTCAGATAATTGAAATAGAATGAAATAATTAGTACAATTGAAAGAGAATAATTGAATTAGACTAATTGAAATCACAACTGTCAAATTTAAATAAAATAATTAAATGGAATTATTGGAATTAAATAATTAAATTGGGCAAATTTTTGTCTAGTAAAACAATTGAATAAAATAATTGATAAACTGAAATAAAACCATTAAAATGCAAAATCAAAATAAAACTATACTATTAAAGTACCAAATAAATCTAACAGAAACAACTAAATCAAACAATCTGAATAGATTACAATAAAAAGATCAAACTAAATATAACTAGTAATGATCCAAAATACCAAATTGGCATTCTCGTAATTGAAATTAATACAACGAACAAAAGTAATGAAATGATCCAATAAAACAAACAATCTATAGAAACAAAAAGAATAAAATAACTCGCTATAACTGACCACAAGATTCCGATCGCAATCAAGTCACACATATAAATAAATAGGTTACATTCCTTGTAACTTGATGATTAGGGTCACAAGCTGGAGCACTGCTAGCAAGCAGCCCCAGGGCCCTCTGCCAGGCTCAGCCCCCTTGGCCGCCCCCTTCTCGTCAGGCAATGCCCGCCCGTCACCGCGGCCCCTCCCAGGGAGGCCCGGCCGCAAAGTGGCTCCTCTGAGCCGCCGCTGCCTCGCACTCCAACGGCGCCTCGCGGCTGCCAGCACCACTCGCTGCAAAATGAAGACTTAAACTTTCTACATATTCCAAAAGCCAACTTGTACCAACTAAATGCGTTCAAGTAGTCTTGAACTCAAACATAAAATTTAGCAACTTATAATTTTTAATACCTCTACCTTCAAACTAACAGTACGCTAAACAGATATACTCTCTCTCTAACAAAATGCTTTTTAAGTTCATTCTCCCTGTCCGGTAAGTGGTCTGGGGACTCTTGGCTACCACCTCACCCCAGAACCTCACTTACACTGTGCTCTGACCTTCGACACACACACAATTAACTCAGCTTGAAACAGTTAAACAATAACCATTTCTATCCCCAAATAATCAGCACCTAGAAAAGCAATGATACCAATAAATTACATCCAGGTAGTCCTGGACTCAAAAGTAAAAACTATGTAACTGAAGTACCACATAAAAGGAAACAATAAATTCCCTGAGGCAGGCAGGTTCTCCTCTCCCTGACCCTAGCTCGCCAGGCTAGGAGGAGATCCCAGCTCCGAGTCACCAGGCAGGAGGATCCCCCTAACTTGCCTGGCATGGCCGAAACCAGGTGCATCCACCTGCCCAGCCCACCCCGTGCAGGACCAGGTGTGTGCCCGCCCCGCGTGCCCGGCCGTGCAGAGAATTGGGGTCCTGCCCCCCTCGTCCGGGACTCCGATCCCCCCCTACCAAAAAGGAGGACACTCCCCTAACCGGTGGCTCCCTATCGTCGGTCTCCGGTTAGGAGTATTTTCTACCACCGACGCTGAGGTCCTGCTTCCAAAGGACCTTTCCAGGCACTGGGTTTCTGGGAACCCACGGGAGTCACCTTTAATGGCTTTGGACGGTCTTCCCAGACCCACCCCTGGGAAGCTCTGGGCACTCAGCCCTCCGTGGCCCTCTTAGGGGTATCCCCTCACTCCGAGGCGTTCCCTGGGTGCTCTTGGGACTGAATCCCTCAATCCAGCCCACCCCGGGGGTCTTGGGGATGGCTGAGCCCCAAGGGTACCACACTCAGTCCTCTGCCCTCTCGCTTCCTTCCACTATCGCTCTGGGGGTCTGGCATGCCGGCCCCGTCTCACTCACACACACTCTCTCACCATTCGGGGTGTACCCTTCCGTACCCTCCTCCCCCTCGCACACTCACCCAAGTGCCGCTCACCCAAGTGCTGCGAGGACCTCTCCCGCTGCCTGGAAGGCTACTCTAAGTTGTTGAGGCTTCCAGGAGTTCCTGAGGATCAAGCCAGCAGCCCCTCTGTGGATCCAACGTTCTCCTCAAGAATCCAGTCAGCTGGAATCGTCCGGGTGCACCTCCCAAATCCAAGTCCTACACCAGACCCGCCTCTGGGTGTGGCTCTCCAGGGCGAGGCCCCAGTTGTTATGGACAGGCTTACAACAAAAACTTTAAAGTAAGAAATAAAAAGCAGACCAGTTAATTAAAAACAAGCAAGCCTGTTTATTACCGACAGAACAACTGGAAGCCAAAGCCTCTGGCCAGTCTGGAGACTGTTTCAACAACTTGGTAACTGTATACCTAGGGGCATTTCCAAGGATACCAGCTCCAAGGAAAGACCCGGGTGTCACACACGCCAGGCCTTTTAAAGTCTCCCTCTTCTTCCCTTATTGGGGCGCTCAGGATCCGTGCTGTAATAGGTTTCTTTTTCTGTTGCTGACTGGCCCCATAAGTTGGCGCCGTCTTGGCCAATCATTTTGAGATTCTTGCTTCTTAGTGGTTGGTCTCTCCTCCAGTCTTAATCCAAGCTGTGGCTGTGTTCTACGATGTTATACTTCTAGAAGCTTCTCTGCCCCCGCTACACAAAGATTAGCATTTCCTGCCTGGTTCCAGTCCCCTTCTAAGTATACACAACAGTATTGAGTTTTAATAAAACCTTACTTTGTACCCACAACATCCAACCCTGAACAACACCCTGTTAACTACATATCCAATTATAACTTGTTACTTGTATCAACAACATCCCTTTTCATACATACATTGTTAACAACATTCCCCAAAAGTTTAAATTTTATTTTTTTTTGTTCATTACACCTTCCTCCTGAAGCCCTGCTCCACTACGGAAGGTGACAGAGCAGAAGAAGCAGAATTAGTATTCACTTTTCCTTCTAGCCACTCTGCCTCGGGACCTGTGTTCAGAAGGAAGGGCTGTGGCTCCTGAGAGCAGCAGGGAACCCATCTCAGCCCTGCCAGGTTCAGGGCTGCTCCTCCGCCCCTGGTCCCGTTGGGTGCTCTGGGGTGTGGGGAGAATGGTGGAAATTGATCCGGGGCTCTGGAGAGCACAAGGATATGTTCAGCTCCGGCTCTACATGAGGAGGCTCATTTCTTACAAAAGTTTCTCTGTTCTTGCAATTCATCCTTTTGGGTATTTGACAACATGCTGGGTGTTGAAGAATGGGTAGGGACTTTTCCATTTTTTGCAGAATCCCAAAGTAGATTTAATACTTTATATAAAATGCAAAGACACTAAAGCAATTCCAAATATACATTTAATACATGAATATTTAAGCACCTTGTATGAATCCGAAAGCATCGATTATGAGAAATGAACAATTCAAATATGCTGTCTTTCTGGTCTGGCCTTCAAAGCTCAAAATACCCCATTTCTTCTATGCCTACAGATCAATGATGAAATGAGCTGAAAATATGCTTTTCCTTCTGCTGACAACCATGCACCACAACTGAAACCAATGCTTTAACTATTCAGTTTCTTTTTGGTAATCAGTGCATTTCTAGATCAATACCTTCTAAAAATTATATATATATATATATATATATATATATACACACACACGGAATGCTTTAATTCCTAACCCTATACCAAAATTTTAAAAGAAAATTGCCTCAGCTGATAGTGTTGAGCCATACTAACATCTCTTTAAACCTATTATAAAATCAGCTGAGTGCCATTTCATTACTTAAATTTACTTGACCATAAATCGTTTCCTTAAATGCTCCTTTTAATGAGAATACGTGGCATTGCATGTCACCTAGGAGTATAGCTTTTAGAAAGACATATAGATCATTTAACAAGACATTTCTGCTTACTGTCATTGCATCCACCAAGTAGCTAAAAGTCTAGCAAAAATGAGAACCAAAAAACATCAGTCTAAAATTTATGGCCGTCTTGTAATTAAATAATTTTACTTGTGTCTGTTGAAGAATTATCTTTGAGTTTAATTTTGACAACTCAAGTAGGTTTCATTAAAAACAAAAATCAAAAAATCACTTTATCAGGCTAATACTAATGTTTTCGTTTTTTTATTAAGACCAAGCCACATAAAAATTAGGGGCTACATTGAACCTTGTTTATTACTACCTCTACCTAAATATGGCAATATTAGGACATCTTGAAATATGACTGAGGAAGCAGATAAATAATACAATAAAGACAAAGATGAAAAACCAAAATTAAGGATTCATGTCCACACAGATGTCCAACTTTTAACACACAGAGGACCTCAGTTCAGTTTGGTCATCTGAGTTTTCTCTTTCGTGGCACAATGAATTTACTCTCCCATTGTTTACCTGAGATCTGCCTGTGCCTCTTTATTGCTTTTGTATAACAGAAGTCATTTCTTTCCTCTCTTATGTCCAATTTCTAAATCTTTGGACAGTTGCATTCCTCTTCAGTGTAACATAGGATTATACTGCTGTGATTGAAGGAAGCTACAACATAGTTGTACTGCCAACAGCTCAAAGATGGTAACCAACTTCAGACATTCAAAAACACCTTCCTTTGAAAACCTCCAGATTCTAATTCTAATGAAACCTTACAGCACTAAATGCAGCAGTTTGTTAATGTAGCAGTTATTGTCAAAGAACATTGCTTTCTTTCGATGTGTGCACAACCTGCTACTCTTTCCATCTTCTGAGGAATAAAGTCATGACATTTTCCCCAAAGCGTCCACCAGAGTCTGGCCTGAGAAATTGAATCCCTCTCACCCCAAGCAGGCTGTGTTTCTTTTTCCCTGTACAACACACACTGGCCACAAGAACTACAATCAGCACAGTCCAGCACAGAAGAGCAGACAGACTATATTTCAATCAATCAAAACTTTATTTAAATTGAATTCAGCAAAAATGAAACTATATAGAGGAAGAACTATATATATAAAGAAACAAGCCTCTACACTGCCTATTGTCCAAGATCCATCTCAGTCTTTCCTGAGAAGCACTCATAAATAAATGGGAAAATATACTGCTGCATTCAGTTCCACCCAGCAGGTTGGGCACATGTGAGCGGCCTCAAGGGCAATAGGGAGGCATCTACTGCAGAAGACATGGCCACACAGGGTTGCCACAAGCTGTTGTCCACGTTGAATAAACTGGAAGAAAGAAAATCACAACATTTATTGCGAGGAAAGAATTTGATTTGGCTGCTCAACTAGCATCAGGCTCTATTTTGAGCATCTAAAATTAGAATTACGAGGGACCCACAGATCTGCCAGTGCCATCTTGGCAAGGGCTTCTGCCTCTACATTCACCAAGAAGTGACTTGTGGAGCTTCACAGCAAGGGCTGTGCTTCCAGCCAGCTGCCCACAGCATCCCACATCATCCAACTGACTTGTGCAGCTCCCCACTTCTGGCTTTCTCCTCCCACAAAGCAGAAAGGACAACAACGGGTGGATCCTTACCTCCGAGTAAAATTCCCTGCAAATCGGACACCTAATAACAACTCCTTGCTGTGCACTAGAAGAAACAAAACTAGAAAGAGCATGCAGCTGTTAATATAACCACACTTCAGTGGTTATTGATATATAAAAGCTCACATATTCATACAACTGCACTGACTAGCCATGACACATTTCCTTTGAAGATCCCTGCTGTCTTTAAGGCTCTGTTTGCTGCATTTAATGAGGATTTTGGGTCTCCCATCTCCCCTGCCCTGAGGGAAAGGATGTCCTGGTTTTCACTGGGAGAATGGTGCAGTCAGTCACCCTGCTCTGGGCTTTGAAGTAGCAGCAGTCTCTAGCACGGGCCAGTTTGTGTATGGCAACCTTGACTTCCAGCAGGTCATCAGTGACAGCTTTGTAACTACAGCATCAGCTGTCCTCTGGGAATTATTCACCCCAGAATATTCATTCCAGGACCCAGTTTTAAACTACAGAGTAATACAGCTCTGGCAAGATCCAGCCCTGGGAAGGAGCCTTTGGTCAATTTTAAATGCTGCAGCACTGAGCTATTTCGGCCTTAACTAAACAGAACAGTTACATTCAGTAACTGAGAAGATTGAGACTGGAGGGACAAAGTATTCCTGTTTTATATTAACCAGGGGTTGGGATTTGTTCACCTACAGACTTAACAATCAAAACTTAAGCATCTACAAATTCATTGGCAAAATGCCAAATTAAGGTTTAGAATCGTAGAAGCCCTTTAGGTGGCATGTTTAAGACCTGACACCTAAAAGTTCCATACTCAAGTTATCTCCTACATTGCCTTTCCTAAAGCCTCAAAGCTGTGTCTTTCCCCCACCCCAAAAAAAACACTTTGAAAACCTTATACCATAATTATAATATTCTTTGTCCTCCCTAGTGACACAGACACTTGGTTAAAATTAATCAGTGTAATGAACTGTATCTTTCTTATCCTGATGGAGTGCTCCTACAGCAGGACTTTCCTGTTCCTCTGCAGAATGGGAATTTTACTGTGCAGGCACCCAACTTGAACTGCAAGATTTCCATCACAGAAGCAAGTAAATCAGGGCCTGTGACATCCAGCATTGGCCATAAAAGCACGACCTCCACAACTGCCTGTGTGCAAGTCTACCTTGGGAAGAAGGGCTCCAGCTCCAGGAGAAAGGCAACCAGCTGGCACCGTTCCAGCAGGGAATTTTTGTTGGAATTTGCCCAGCTGCTGCCTGCTGGCCCCCTGATGCCAAGCCCCAGTGATTACAATGGAAGCATTTCCATATCTAACATCACTACTACAGCTTGTCAGAAAAAGCAAATGCAATACTGAGCTTTGGCCTGTGACCAATCCCCATTCCTTGCCATACCCCCAACACTCATCTCTAAGGCTCTATGCAAAGATGCACATCTGTTTTGGGCTGCTTTTTTCTCCCAAAATTCAAATAGTATCATGTGATCATCCTGCAACATGGCAGAAGGAGGGAAATAAGTAGAGTAGGGAAGGCGTCAAAGATAAATCAGGCATAGCAGTATTACTAAGTCCTACACAGAAAAGAAAGGAAGGCACAGAATTCTGTGTGTGGTGGGGCATGAGGCATACATACTCTGAACTCTGAGTGTCCTCCTCCTCTGCTCCCTGTTCTGCAGGGGCTGAGTCAGCCACAGGTGCATCATTAGCTCCTGTTCCATTACCAGAGCCATCCACCTGTTCCTGGCTGTTCAGCGTAACATTTCTCCTTTCCTGTCCATACACTGTAATTTAATTTTCAGAAGTTAGATCTATTATTCTCTCTCTCCCTGGAGCTACCTTTGAAACAAGTTATATAAATAGTCAGCAATGGTTCCTATTTTAAATGGACAATATTCAGCTGGGTTAAAAACAATCTCAAACAAACTACTTTCCCAAATACTGACTGGACTCTTCCAGACATTGTGACTACTCTGCTACAAAGCAACATAAAATATTTGCTTTGTTCAGCCTACACACAGCTAAAAAAGATGACCCAAGAGATTCTCAAGGAAAGTCCCTGGAATCAATAAAATTACTCGGAGCAGTATCCCCTTAGAAATTGCCATTAGCATCCTCCTGAATTAAGATAATTTGAAAATGAAGTTATATGTTATGCAAAATGTAGAATATGTGAAAGATTTCTTAAGGAAGGATGCTCTTTGTATTGCTATATTTGATCATTCTATACTTTCAAACCAAATCACCTGGAAGGGAGATTTATTCCATTAAATAGACAGCAACTAACAAACAAGCTCTAAGTGGTCAAGAAAAACAAATCCCTTGTTGGTAGAATTGCCTTGTAAAGGTTCAGGGCTTGACATGCTTGAAGGAGCTCAGATTTGGGGAAGGGTTAACAAAGCTTGGGGAGAAGGACGCCCACTGAGAGTGGACACAAAAAATGCAGAATTGAGGGGCCAAAAGGACATCTGGCACAACTCCCAAGATAAGGAAGAAACTAAGAAACCCAACTCTCCTGAAAGCAGCTCTGACTGGTAGAAAATAATTCCTGCCAGGGGGAGATTGCAGCCCCCAACTCATGGAGCAGCAACTCAAGAATCTCCCAGCCCAAAAGAAGAGGGAGACTGAGCAATGGACTGAGTAGACTAATTAAAGTGAGAAGTAAGAAAATCATTAACCAAAAGAAGACAGAATACGAGCTAAGGAGATAACCATGTCACTTGTAATGCTAATTTCTTTGTTTGATAACATCTATAAATAATAGAAGTTATTTTGATAGTGGCTGTGTCTGATTTGTGAAATACCACTGAGCACCCAGACTGGTGAAACACTGAAATAAACAACCAATGTCTCTCTCAAGTGTATGATTATTTACCTGTCACACCCCAGTAACCAATCCTATTTTTGTGGGCAACATATTGATCAAGTCACAGGGAGAACCATTCTTAATGGCCTGCTCTGTAACAGCAAAAGGGTCAAGAAATGCTTTTTAACTCTCAGAAACCGCAGGCAGCAATGACTTCTGCAACTCCAGTGTCCATGTAACACTAATTATCACTAATCAATCAAAACTGCAGAAAGTGTTACCAAATTAAAGTTCCTTCTGCATAAGTATTCAGCTACAACTTTTATTGCAGGGATTTCCCACTGTGACTGACAGAGGCCACCGCACACACATTGCATCCGTTCTCTAAGACACTGGCCAGGGGCTTTAGCCCTGTCCCTTGCCTTTTGCTAAGAGCAGTTTCAATCCCTGCTCCTCAACTTTCTTGGGAAAGTACAACAAAACTAGCTATCACATTTTAGATAAAAGTCCATTACCTACTGTGAAACATCAACTCACCTTCAAGAAGCTTCCATCGATGCACATGGGAAGGGAGAGAAAAGAAGATACAATTAGATTTGGTGAGCCCCCCTGGTGCTGCACACAAACCCCAGCTCAGAAAGCAGTTACAGCAGAGGAGGGGAGCAAGGGTAGGGCATCACCCTCGAACTTTGCCTAAGAGCATTCAAAGCAGTAGCACAAAGAGCCGCTGCCCTGAAAAGCAAAGAAGTGGGTGCTGCTGATTCTGCTCTCATTGCTGCAACAGGGTACAAACAGGGGCAGCTTAGGAGCCCCTGAACACCCTCCTCCCCTGTTCCTGTTCCCTAGTTGGATTTGACCTGGCGCTCTTTATTTCCCTCATTCTCCCAAAACTGGCAAATTCTGCTATGATAACCTTAACACTTCCTGTTAGATGAACAGCTACTGAAGAAAGGAAGCCACAACAGAAATCTGGGAGTAAAGAATTCCCGTTTGCTGCTCTACTGGCGCCAGGCAAACTGGACTTGGACTATGTGCAGTCTGTCACTCAATGCTATAAAACGATAAGGAACACACAGAGCTGCCAGTGCCATTCTGGCAAGGGCTTCTCCCTCTGTGGACACCACCAAGGAGGGACTTGGAGGGATGGGCAAGTTGGAGCTTCCCAACAAGGGCTGTGCTTCCAGCCAGCTGCATGTGGCATCCCACCTAGGACATCTGAGGAGACAGAGTGGCAGCTGAGACAGAGACAGAGCTCCCACTCCTCCCCTCCCACAAAGCAGAAAGGACAAGAGGATGTGATAAGAACATTATGCTTACATCTGTAATGTCATCCTGCCATGTCGGAGGACTCTCAAAACTATCTGGCCATTCATCAGAGTTAAGAGAACTAGAAGAATATGCAGCTGTCAATTTCACAGTGCAAAGAGAGCTACCAAGACATAAAATTGCAAAAATAGAAATAAACCCCTCATTCTGATTTAGCAACATCCCAGCCCAGAAACACACCAGTGCAAGAACTTTTATGTACTGCAAGCATTACAGTGTATTGCAATCCATCATTTAAGAAACACTCAATAATGACTTCCTAAATGGAGTAGAAAGGTTTCTCTGGGATTTTGCTTTGTTGTTGGGTTTTTTTTTCCATTAGTTCCCTTCTAGACAGGCCACTATGGTTCAAATCAGATTTCATCACACAGAATCAAGCAATTTGGCAAAAAAAACCTGTGTCTACTGCATATCAGGAATTACACTTTGCAGAGACACTTCATCAGTCACATACTCATCATTATCTCTTGGCCTGAAGATTCTGCACAGATTTCAGAAGAACCCAGAAGCTTGGAAAAACCTGATCCTACTATATATCAGGAATCAGAATTTAGAGAGGTATTTTACTCTCACATACCCGCTATCTCCTGGTGCCTCTTCATCATGGGTTGTCAGTGAACCAGCTGAATTCTCTGGTGATCTGGAAAGATGTGAGTCCTGCTGGTTCTGCTCCCTGGACTGCAGTGGATTAAAAATGAAAACAGAGTAGGAACCACTCAAAACAACTCTATCCTACTTCCCTCTACCAGTTCCCTGATTGGATTTGGGCTAGAAGCTTTTCTTTTGCTTGTTAGCCCCAAAAAGGGCAACTTCTGCAGTCCCAGCCCTAAACACTTCATGTTGGATGAACAGCTGCTGAAGAATTGAAACCAAAACAGAAATTTGTGTGCAAAGAATTCCAGTTTGCTACTCTATTTCTCTATCCAGGCAAACTGGACTTGGACTATGTGAAATCTGCTACTTCCTGCTAGAACTACAAAGAACACAGAGATCTGACAGTGTCATCCTGGCAGGGATTTCTCCCTCTATAGACATCACCAAGAAGGGACTTGGAGGGATGGGCAAGTTGGAGCTTCCCAGCAAGGGCTGTGCTTCCAGCCAGCTGCCCATAGCACCCATCTAAAACAACTGAGTTGTACAGCTCCCCTTTTGTCCCTTTTCCTCCCACAAACCACAAAGGACAAGAACATGTGGATCCTCACCTCTGAGTCCTCATCTGACCAATATGGAGGATCAAAATCAAATAGATAGTAACTAGAGAGAGGAGAACCACAAGAAAAAACAGCCATTAATTTCACTGGACATCAAGGGTTACTAACAGAGAAAACACTGGTACTTAAAACATCCCCTCTTCTGATTAAGCAACATCCCAGCCCAGAAACACAATCATTCCAAGATTTTTTTGTGGACGGTGTGTCCAGCCATCCTCTTCCATTGGATGTTAGATGGACAGCTCCTAAGAAGCTAAGGCTTCACAAACAGACAATAAAGGTTTCTGCTGGATTTTGCTGGGCTTATTTTAATTCTCTTCCAGGCAGGCCACTAGATGCCAGGTCTGAAGTATTTGCACAGAGTTAGGCGGAACCCAAAAGCTTGGCTAAAACCTCTTTTGACCACTTCTCTGAAATTAGAGTTTTGATAGACACTTTCACTCTCACATACCCATCATATGCTCTAGGTTCCTCTTCATCATTCCTTGCCAGTGGCTCGGCTGGATTCTCTGATGCTCTGGGAAGATGTGGCTGCTGCTGGCTCTGCTGCTTGTCCTGAAATGGGGTAGAAATGGAACCACCACTTAGGAACCACCTGAACGCTGTACTTCCTGCGTCCCTATTTCCGTTCCCTAACTGGATTTGGGATGGAGCCATTTCTTTCTCTCTTTCTCCCCCAAACTGGCAATTTCGCCTGTGATAGCCTGAACACTACTTATTATGTATATGAACAGCTGCTGAAGAGGGAAATACCCTGTACCCAGCCCTGCCCTTGCATTTGGTACATGTGGAGCTGGGTCGTGCAAATTCTGCTGTAAAATTTGAGGCCTTTTGTTTGCAAAGGTTCAGGAACAACCCTGTCAGGATATAACTCCCGTGCTATGTTTGCTGCATGTTTCTGTTTTGCACAGCAGCAGTGGCAACCCAAATTTGAGCAGATACACTGCACTGTGGGCTGGATCCAAGCATATTCTTACCAAATAGTAGGGGAAAATGAAAAAATACCAAATGTGACCCTTTTAAAGACTTATTGGAATAAGAAACCAAATTATTGTGTACCCCAGTCAGCCACATTTGCATTTACACCTCAGTGACAGAGGTACCTTAAACTGAGGTTGCAGCTAAAACACTTCTTCCTTGGGAAGTCAAAGACTTCCTGTGCTCTCCTTTAAACCACAGAAGGAACAACCCTTAGGCTGCTCACCCACTCTCTTCAAGCAGTTCTCAGCCATGCTGATGTGTTTATGAGTGTGTTTGTGGCTGGCTGGGAACTGCTGACTAAACTGTGGCCAATCAGAGCCATCATTCAACCTTTGAGGCCAGGGTACTCAGTAAGATTTCAGAAGACAAGCAAGAAAATTAATTTGAATGCAAGATGGAGAGGAGTGTGCCAGGCATTACTTACCATAAAAGACTCATCATCACTGATAGTGATGACTTCAGGCTCAGAAGATTCACCTGTGAGATCTATGACTTCAGGCTCAGAAGAGTCACCTGTGAGATCTATGACTTCAGGCTCAGAAGATTCACCTGTGAGATCTATGACTTCAGGCTCAGAAGAGTCACCTGTGAGATCTATGACTTCAGGCTCAGAAGATTCACCTGTGAGATCTATGACTTCAGGCTCAGAAGAGTCACCTGTGAGATCTATGACTTCAGGCTCAGAAGATTCACCTGTGAGATCTATGACTTCAGGCTCAGAAGATTCACCTGTGAGGTCTATGACTTCTACAACAGCTGAAAAGAGAGAACATGAGAACCATGGTCAGAGCTTGCAGAGCAATGCAATGGGCTGCCACTGTAGAACAGCTGTGGCTGGATTCTCCATGCCCTCAGGTGTCCGACATTTCACTCAAGCTTTGCCCTCAACAGTGCACAGGGAGCAGGGCAGACTCTGTGCAAAACAAGCTGAAGGGCAGCTGAGCTCCTCACAGGTTCTATTGGATGACAACAGATTACAGGAGGTTCACATCAACAGATGATTCATTTCATATAGGGGAATGTTTAGCACACAGTGGAAAAAACCAAACAAACAAACCACAGCAATTACTAATTTTCTGGCACCATGCTGTAGATTGGTTCCTTGAAGGATGGGGCAGAGCTAATGACAGGTTTTCCTCATCTCCATCCAGCCTGGGAGATCTCAAACTCAGCTTGCCACCCTCCACTGTGGCAGCTGCAGTGACTGCCAGCTCATCAGGACACACGTTCAGGTGTTTGAGCAGCACTGGAGGACCTTTCCTACACAGCTCAACTCCCACTTGCAGCCACTAAGAGCAGCAATAACAAGCAGCAGCAATAATGATCTCAGTAACAAACCAAAACAGTGTTCAGAAGGCTTGCTGTTTAGGGATGCCATACCAGGAGCTTCCCCAATCCCAAGGTTTCCCTTCCTCCCTAGTAAAGGGCCTAGAAACTGGCAAAAGCACATGGCCAGATGGTCTTCCACCCTCCAGAAGCCGCTTCTGTTCTTACCAGGCTCAGAAGCAGGTGTGCCACTTTCCTCAAGGTCTGTTGGCTCCGTCTGTGAAGTTCCACCTGCGCTGGAGGGCAGCAGCCGGCTCCGTTTCCGAGCTGGTCTGGAATCAACTGCTCCTCCACGGCGCTTTCGCTGACGCTGACAGGGAACAAAGCCTTAGCATTTTCTCTGCCACTAATATTAACATGGCCCTTGGGCTTTGCAACACTAATGACAGCACACAAGGACACAGAAAACACTCCTGCAAAGGCTGGAATACACACCAAATGCTGCTATGGGCCATTCCCACCCGAGCACATCACATCAGGGAAAAGACAGCACCCCTGATCTCTGACAAGCCGCCTCCCCGAGAAAGAGCCTGTCCCAATGGCTTGAAAATGAGGTCACCAGTTCCCAATTCCAGCAGGTTGCTGCTCACACCGTAAGCATTTCTGCACTACTGCTAACACCCACAGAGATCCAAAACCTTCCCAATTCCAGAACATCAAGTTACATGAAGTTTTCAAAGGTTTCTGTTCCTCTGCATTTGCTACAAACTCTTGAAATGCTTTCTAGACCTACCCTGGAAAACGTTTCAAGAATCAGATTTGCATTGAGTTGCAAAGTACTTACTGAGCTCATGGTGTTTTGTGATCAAAAACAACCACCAAAATAAGCGGGACAAACTCCAAAAAAGGAATGCCAGGGATGTGATCAATCCCTTCGCTTCCTTTTGGCAGCCCACTGCAGATTTTTTGGCGTGACAGAAAACTGCTCTTCCAAACCTATCAGAAAAGTAGAGGCGAGATTATCCATTTGGATTGCCAGTTTTCTTGAACACTCCCATGCCCTAGGATTCCCATTCCCAAGTCTCCAGTTCCTGTCCAAAGCTAGAGGCGAAGTCCATGACTCTGGTACTTGAGCCCACCTGCAGCCCATCCTGCAGCCCAGCCCAGCCCCTCAGCATCAGAAGCCTTTCCAAGAATTGTCTGCACTCACCTGTACGGTCAGTCCAGAGTTTGGCTCGCAAAAGTCAGCAAATCGCTCTCTAATCCCTTGTGGGGTGGAGAAGAGGGATGCTCTGCGTCTGCTGCGCAGCAGAGAATCCCTCAACTGGCTCAACAGACTCCGTGCCAACAGAACATGGAACCAGGAGTGCCCCTGGCAACCGGTGGCAACGTTCCATGCCCAGGGAGCTGATGGCCGCAGTGCTCACCCACGGAGTTCCAGAAGGCCATGGAGGCAGCTCAGCCATCGCCTGCTGCTGCTGCCGCCCCCCAGGTCAGGGCGCTCAGGGCCCTGCCCAGCCCGGCCTGGAGCGGCCCATGGACAGGGCAGCCACAGCTTCTCTGGGCAGCCCGTTCCAATGTCTCACCGCCCCCTCAGCTCTGCCAAACACCCGATCCCAATCTCCCCTTCTCGTCTGAAGCCCTTCCCCTTCCCCATGGCTCTCTGCCCCCTTTGGGCACCGCAAGGCCGCAGTGAGGCCTCCCCGCTCCCGGCTGCTCCCCAGGCTGGACAGCCCCGGCTCTCCCAGCCTGGCCAGGGGACAGGTGCTCCAGGCCCCCACACCTCCCTACGGCTCCTCCGGCCCTGCTCCACAGGCACATCCTGCTGGGCTGGGCACAGCTGGGCACAGCTGGGCACAGCTCCGCACGTGGGGCAGGGCAGGGGCAGAGCAGGGGCAGAGCTGCACCTCCCGCGCCCTCAGCCTGAGCAAGCCGAGCATCACTGGAGCCTTTCTGCGGCTAAAGAAACCCCATCACACCACACCTCCCCAAGTCAGAAAGAAATTTAAACCCTTCCTTAACCCTCCTCCTTCTGGTCTATGAGTCTGTTGCTCTTTTAACTCTTATCCGAGTGTTTGAACTTTAACCCTAATAAACAGCCATTAAAAAAGAATCAAAATTTGTTGGGTTTTTTTCCAGACTATGGAAAGTCTAACAATTCAGCTCATTATTTCAAGTCTCTGAAGTCTTGACATTTTCAGGGTTCCAATGCTCCTCTACCAGAGTTTCCCAACAGGGCTGAGGAGTTTTGCTTTGCTCCTGGTGTTATGGACAGGCTTACAATGAAAACTTTAAAGTAAGAAATAAAAAGCAGGCCAGTTAATTAAAAACAAGCAAGCCTGTTTATTACTGAAAGAACAACTGGAAGCCAAAGCCTCCGGCCAGTCCGTAGACTGTTTCAATAACTTAGTAACTGTATACCTAGGGGCATTTCCAAGGATACCAGCTCCAAGGAAAGACCTGGGTGTCACACACGCCAGGCCTTTTAAAGTCTCCCTCTTCTTCCCTTATTGGGGCGCTCAGGATCCGTGCTGTGATAAATTTCTTTTTCTGTTGCTGACTGGCCCCATAAGTTGGCGCCGTCTTGGCCAATCATTTTGAGATTCTTGCTTCTTAGTGGTTGGTCTCTCCTCCAGTCTTAATCCAAGCTGTGGCTGTGTTCTACGATGTTATACTTCTAGAAGCTTCTCTGCCCCCCCTCCACAAAGATTGGCATTTCCTGCCTGGTTCCAGTCCCCTTTTAAGTATACACAACAGTATTGAGTTTTAATAAAACCTTACTTTGTACCCACAACATCCAATCCTGCACCACACCCTGTTAACTACATATCCAATTATAACTTGTTACTTGTATCAACAACATCCCTTTTCATACATACATTGTTAACAACATTCCCCAAAAGTTTAAATTTTTTTTGTTGTTGTTCATAGCAATCCCCCCTCTAATTCTTTGATCAAGCTTTAGCCTGCATCAACCTTAACTCATCAAACTGGACTTTCATCGTTTCTGTAAAACTCTTTTAACTTCTGGTATTTCTCATACATCTCTTTTGCACTTTCTATTCCTTTTCTTCTTGGTTTTCTTTCATCACCATAATTTTTTCATCTGTTAACCTTTCAAGAGAAGTCTGGACAATATTGTTAATCATTCTGATAAGACAAGGTACTAAACAAGGAAGGAAAATTAAACTTATGAGTGCCCCTCCCTCTATAAGTAGCATCTTTTTCTACCATTCTCTATTCCAGATGTTATCCCACCAATTAGCTTTTATTAATGGGGTCCATCGTTGCACAGGTACATGTGCATATTTTCTGATCCTGGTGGTTATATTTTTAATTAGGTCCCCATGATCATCAGTTTTTCTACAGCATTCAGATGAATTAAACTTTCCACATACCACTCCTTCTTCGGCCAGCAGGTAGTCCAAGGCTAGCCCGTTCTGATATATGGCAGTCCTCATCTGGCGGCTCTGCACTGATTACAAGTCTAGAACTAAAGTTGTCTCATTAGAAATTATCTCTAGAAGTGCTTGTAACCTTATAATTCTGTTTAACATATGAATGGGGGTTCTATACCCCCGTGAACCGTCCTGTGCCCAGGTGGCAGGGCCATAGGTTTCAATAATTCTCTCTGGGGGCCATCTTCCTCCCCCCAACTCTGTGTTCCTCCACTTAGATCTCTCTTTTTACGTTTTAACTCATCATAGAGGGGTAACCCTAAACCTTGATGGTCCTCTTTTGGGAGTAGAAAGAATGACGGTCTTATTACACCTAATGTACAACTCCCTTTCTAGTCTTTTGATAGCATCACATATGCCATCTTTCCAGAACAATCCAGAACAATCCTTTTGGGGCTTTCCAGAATTTTAGTGATCTGGTGTTTTTAACTTCAGTCTTATTCCAAAATTTAGATGACTTAGGTTCATCTTGATATGGATTTGGTTTTTTAGCTAGACACTTACACAGTTATTCTCTTTGTATATAAGATTTTTGTTTTCGCGCCCAATACAGATGTTTACTCTGGGGAATCCACCACTCATGGGTATCATTAGCAGTTAGATACTTTTTACAAGACAGTTCACCTGCATAGGAAAGAAATTTCAGTTCCCTTCTCCATATACATTCTTCCCCGATTACCTCGGACTTTAAGTTCCAAACTTCTTCCTCGTTTCGGATGTCTGGTTGTCAGTGTCTATTTAGATTCTTCATCAGTTTTAGAGTTTCTTGAGGGCTGAGCGCGATTCCTTCCCAGGGCCATATTTCTGATGTCCTGGTATCCCCACATATCCAGCAATTTGACACATTGAACCCATGGCTAATTCTTTCTACCAGATCTAAAATCAAATTCTTTCAATTCCTTAATTTTGTTTCTACTCCTGGTTTAATCACCCCTCTTATCTCTTTCTCTTGTATTAAGTCCAATCCTTTAACGACCTTATTCCCTGGTTTCTTATCAGTGCATAACCATTTCTCCCTTGTAGGGGATTCCCCCATTAGTTTCTGTTTATGGGTCCCTTCATTTTCAAATAGCCAGTAGGTTTTTCCATCTTTTACACGGGTTTGTAATTGTGACAAGTCAACACACTCAGGGTTAAGATTAGTGTGGAATGTGAGAACTGCGCTCTGCGCATTCCCGGTATAGATAGCATGATAGCAGTTATCACAGGAGTTCGGTGAGCTCTCCTGGAGACTCGCAGTCACTATTGCTATCAGCACCCATGGGGGTGCAGTACAGGTTACTCTCTTGACTCTCGTGGTCCTTGGTCAGCCTCAGATGGTAAGAGTACTGTCACCTGATCTGGGCTTGCCCCCTGTGCTGACATTCTTACCGGTATCCTCATCTTACTCCACTCTTTTGTGTGTTGACTTGTTATTTTTTTCCCGTTTTAGGGTCAGATCGCTACTATGGTGGGAGAATGCTCTATCTTATGGAGACTCCTTGTCACAGATTCTGTAATGAGAAATACCAGAAAGTGCAATTAGTTTCTATTAACATTTTATCCAAAACTGTCAATAAATATTCTAAATAGTAACACTTTAATAATAAATATTACAATAAATATTTAAATAGCTCTTTATCTTAACTTTAACACTAATACTGGATTAAATAGGATATTAAATAACAAGTTTATAAATAATATCTTTAAATAACAGTTCATAGATTAGAATGTTAGAACAACGTTTTATAAAAAAAGAGGTGCTACTTGGTGTTAGTAGAGTCTTCCATAGTCTATCCTGTGGGAGCAGAAACTGAACCTTTGACCCTAGTGACACGGGTCCACCCTTTTTCTTGAGTTCTTATTGCAGTTTCGGTAGTTAATAAAACTTGGTATGGGCCTTCCCATCTGGGGGTTAATGGCTGTTCTTTCCATGATCTAATTAATACCCAATCTCCTGGTTGGTATTTATGGATTTTAAAATCAATGGCAGTACTTTGGGGGAAATATCCATTCCTCCTTAACTCTTCTAATGTTTTTGCAATTGTTTTTAGGTAAATTTTCACACCTTTTTCCCCTTCTTCATATGTCCCCATACAATGTGAGGTAATCAAAAATGGGAGTCCAAACATCAGTTTGTGAGGGGAAATACCCATATCAGATCTAGGCTTTGTTCTCACTCTCATCAGGGCTAAAGGGAGGCATTTTACCCAATTCATTTTTGTTTCATCTACTAACTTGGTAAGTATAATTTTCAGGGTCTGGTTAGCTTGCTCTACCCTTCCTGAGCTTTGGGGCCTCCAAGGAGTATGCAACTTGCAAGTCATACCAAGTGTTTCAATTACATTTTGTAAAATTCTAGCAGTAAAATGAGGCCCTCTGTCTGAATCTATTGTATTCACTATACCATAACGTGGGATAATTTGTTCTAGCAGAATTTTACTAACAGTTTCTGCAGTTGCTTTTACTATTGGAAAAGCCTCTAGCCAATGGGTAAGGTGATTGATAATAACTAATAAATGTTTAAACTTCTGTACTTGAGGAAATTCAGTGAAGTCAATTTGTATGTTCTGAAGAGGTCTTTTAGCTAATTCTCTTCCCCCTACAGGTACTTTCTTAATTATTTTGTTATTTATTTTCTGACAAGCCATACAATACTTTGATACAGCTTTTGCTATCCCAAAACCCCCAATGCACACATATGTTCTGAAAAAGTGATCACAGAGTGCTTGAGTTCCCCAATGTGTAGAGGCATGCAGAATTTCTAGGATTTTACAGGATAGGTTTTTATTCAATACTTGCCTCCCATCAGGCATTATCCATTTCCCCAATTCATCCCTCACACCCCCTTGTTTCTGCAATTCTTTTTGCTCTTGTTCTGTGCATACTGGAATTTCTTCCCCATCCATTTCTTTTAGTTTTTCTATTTCAAATATCCACTCTTCCTTTCCTAAAGCTGCCTCTTTTGCTGTCTGATCCGCTAAATTGTTTCCTTGCATTTCTATTGATGTCCCCCTTTGATGTCCTTTAACATGTACTACTGTGACTTCTAATGGATCTTTTAGTGCTTTTAGTATTTCCTTTATCAATTCTTCATGAATTAACATTTTACCTTTAGAGTTTATAAACCCTCTTTCTTCCCAAATCTTACCGAATGTGTGTACAACTCCGTAAGCATACTTGGAATCAGTATAGATAGTTCCTTTATTGTATTTCTACCAAATTAAGCCTCTTAATAGGGCATACAATTCACAGCACTGAGCTGACCATTTAGTTGGTAATTTTCCTTTTTCTATTACTTTCATCGTTTTCCCATCTATAACTGCATAACCGGACACCCTTTTCCCTTCTACAGTTCGAGAAGAGCCATCTATAAATAACACTTCCCCTTCTAATAAAGGTAATTCTTGTAGCTCTTCTCTTGCTTTAGTCTGCAGATTCATTAATTCTTCACAACAATGTTCAAGGTGGCCTTCTGATTTTCCATATAAAAATTGTGCAAGATTTTGCACTTTTGTAGTTGTAAGTTCTATGCTATCAATATTAGTTAGTACTATTTCATATTTAAGTAATCGACTGTCCGTAATCCATTGATTAGCTTTTTTGCTCAATATTAATGTTATATCATGGGGGTATGTACCTTAATTCTACCTCCAAAGGTTAGTTTATAGCTTTCCTCAATTAGAGTCACAGCAGCGGCCACCGACTGTAGGCAGGTGGGCCAGCCTCTCACCACAGGTTCCAACAATTCTGACATATAAGCAATTGGTTTCCTTTCTCCGCACCACTCTTGCACTAATACACCATAAGCAATTCCTTCATCTACATTTACAAACTGTTCAAAAGGTTTTTCCAAATTGGGAAAACTTAAACCTGGAGCTTTCATTAGTCTTTCCTTTAACTCTGTTAATTTCCCTTCATCTTCTTCAGTCCATTCAAAAGTCTGGGTCTCAACCAATTTATCATATAAGAATTTAACTAACTTGGTGTGTCCATCTATCCAGGATTTACAGTATCCAACTAAGCCAAATAATTGTCTTACATCCCTTTTTGTTTTTGGGGAGGGCAAGGATAGGATTCCCTCAATTCTACTCATTGCCAATTTCTTATAACCTTTCCCAATTAGATGTCCTAAATATTTTACTTCTTCCTCTACAAATTTGAGCTTTCCTCTTGACACTTTTAAGCCCTTTTTTCCCAGAAAATTTAAAAGTTCTATGGTAGGTTCTCGTACTATTTCCTTTTGCTCCCCCAAAATGAATAGATCATCCACATATTGTAAAATCTGGGTATTCTGTTTTGACTCAAATTGCTCTAATAATTCTTCCAATGCTTGTCAAACAGATTTGGTGATTCAGTAAACCCTTGGGGCAATCGCGTCCATTGATATCGTTGTTTTCTCCCTGTGTTCTCATCATACCATTCAAAAGCAAACCACCCCTTACTCTCCTCTGCTAATGGGCATGCCCAAAACACATCTTTAAGTTCTATCACACTAAACCAGGAATGTTCTGGTGGTATTTTATTCAACAGTGTGTAAGGGTCAGGCACTACTGGATATCTGGCTACAGTTTGCTTATTGACTTCTCTTAGATCCTGTACTAATCGGTACGTTCCACATGACTTTTTAACTGGTAAAATTGGTCTATTATGGGGTGACATACATGGCTCTAATGTCCCATCTTGAATCAATCCTTTTATTATGGGAGTTAACCCCTGTTTTCCTTCAGCTGAGATGGGGTATTGACGGACTCGAATGGTTGTAATTTCGGGTTTCATTTTTATCTTTATCGGCGGTATATCTAATAAGCATCGACCACCTTCTTCTGCCCATACCTGGGAATCTATTTCTTTCTCATCTTTGGTATTTAATCTCATAATTGTTGCTACCATCTTCCCTTCTTTTGGAACTAAAGAACTTTATTTGTAAATCACGGCTGAGTAAATTACACTTCAAATTAGGCATAAATAGTAAATCAACACATCCTACCCTTGAATTTCCTCTTACTATTACTTGTTTAATTATGGGTACTTCAAATGGACTACTGCTTGCCCCTCTTACTTTACAAGTTGTTCTACCAAGTTCACTACTGTAGCTATCATGCTGGCATGGTAGCGTGGAGGAAGGTTTAAGAAAGGCCTTAGGAACGGTAAACTGAGGAAAAGGATACATTCATGTATGCCCCATTGTTTTAGAAAGGCCTTGGGAATGGTAAACTGAGGGAAAAGATACATTTATGTATGCTCCACTGTTTCGGGAAAGTCCCGCTTCAGCATTCCTCTGTAAACCCCCTTCTCCCCACCCCTGAGCAGTTCCCATTGGACCTGGCCCCTGGGGTGGTTCTGATGTGCCTTAGCTGAACACTGTCTCTATTGTTTAGACCGTATCTCTTAATTTTGCTGTATAAAACTGTATCTGGGCAATAGCCCGGGGCCTTTGGTCCCTGCAATGCTTCAGGCAATACAACCTCTCTGGACAAGCATACCATTGGTCTCTCTTGGTCTCTTTATCTCGAATCCTAGCGGCGACTGAGGCAACGCTGCCGCTCGGACCGTGCTAACCCAGCCACTGCCCGGTAAGCCCAGGGCAGCGGAACCACGGCAAACCCCGGCCCCAAGAGGGGACAGCTAGCCGGAGGGTCCCGGGGGGCCGGGGAGGGACGGGGGACAGCAGCAAGGAACCCCCAAAAGCAACAAGTGGCAGTCCAAAGAGAAGCAACAAGCGGCGCACCAACGTTGGGCTTTGCATTGGTCTGAGCGAGCGAGGCCCCAGCCGTCGTGGACAGCCCACTGGCTAGGAGCTTTTCCAGATGCTTTGCAGTGTCACCGCGAGCAACAGAGCGGAGAGCGGTGCGAATAAGCCGCCACGCAGGCTGTCAGTTCCGCGGGGAGAAGCTCTTGGATCACGCTGGTGGTGGGGCATTTGCCTCTCCACACAGCCCAGCGGGACTGTTGCCATGGAGACAGACGCCGATTTCTGTCTGGCGCGGTCTCCACGGGTCGGACGGCACCTCCCAACACCCGGAAAACCGCCCGCGGAGTCGGGAATCGTTGCTGCAGCGGTGTCTAAAGGACGGCAGTGGGTGAGTCTCGGTACTGGGGGGCAGGGGCCCGGCCAGGAGACATCGGCTCTCTTGTGCCCGAGGGGGGACACGCCAGCGCGCAGGTGTGACGGGAGTCTCCGTCGTAGCTTTAGAACTTTGGGGTTTGCTGCAGTAATTGGTTGAGATTTGCTGTGAAGGTAGCGATGGGTGTTACGCTGACTACACAGCAGAAAGAGATTTATAAGCAAGTTCAGGAGCCCCTGCAGAGTGCAGGTGTCAAATTTCCTAAGAGCCTTGTGAAAGAGTTTGTCAGATGGTTATCAGTAAGTTTTCCCAAGGTAACAGAGCAAGTAGTGAGAGAAAGACGTATTTGGAAGAGTGTGGGTGCAGTGCTGAGTGAAAGGACAAAGGCAGGAGATCCCTCAGTGAAAGAAGGTTTTATGAGAACGTTTTTGTTCATTTACGACATTGTGAAAGAGAGTGCAGACACTCAGTGCGCCCGGGGAGCAGAAAAGCGCCCTGTTGCGTCCCCTGTGTCTCCCCGCACCCCCTGCGGTGAAAAAACTAACCGTGCAGATGTAGATTTAGTTTCTAACCCTTCTCCGCCTCCTGCTTTCGCTCCCGCAGCTGAAAATCCATGCTTTGCACCCCCCATCCCCCTCGTGCAACCACCAAAACATGGAGGCGGCCACGCGGTGCTCCCGGTGCTCCCTGTGCCAGCCCACATACCCCTTCCTTCGCCCGTCCCCGATCCCAACCCCTCCTCCCTTGCGGCGATCCAGCCCCCGGTTCAGCCCATGGTTCAGCCCACATTCCAGCCCACATTCCAGCCCCCGGTTCAGCCCTCAGCTCCTCCCCTCGCAGTTGCATCACCACCCCCTGCCCCCTGCCCCGCTCCACACGGCCCCGCCGGCTGCGGCCACTCCCACACAAGCCGGCCCGCCTCCCTCTCCCTCTCCCGGTCTCTCTGGCAACGGCAGCACCGACACTGTCAGCGCGGGGAACCGGGAACTGGTCAGAGACACCGACCGTGCGTTCCTGACCCCTGTGATCTATAATGCCAGGGGACAGAACGCCAAATGGGAGCCCCTTTCGTATGATAGTATTAGGGAACTTTGCAAAACAAAGCGTGAGTTTGGGGAAAGAAGTGAATTTTTTAAGAGCATTTTAAAAGCTACTCTAAGCTCTAAAACATATGTCCCTGCTGACTTGAAACATCTTTTCAGTTGCTTGCTCCCTCAGTCTGAGTTTAGATTGTGGGAAAGAACCTGGAGAAGGCTTGCAGGACATCTCCTCCAGAGATTCTGCAAAATCCAAGTCATTCCACAGATATAGAGGATGAGGAAATCACTTTAGAACATCTAGTGGGTGAGGGTGATTGGAGCCAAGCTGAAAAGCAAGCAGCAGGCATTCCCAGGGCAGTGTTGGACCTGTCCAGGGATGCAGCAGAACGTGCATTTTTTAACATGCCTTCTAAAGAACCTGTTGTTTCTTATAGTGCTTTGAAGCAGTCTGTTGCAGAACCATTCCTGGATTTTGTGGATCGAGTGCGAGCCTCTGTGGAAAAAAGGGTGCAAAATCCAGAGTTCCAAGACCAGCTTATATTAGAACTTGTCACCACAAATGCAAATGAAGTCTGTCAGCGAGTCATCCTGGCTCTTCCATCATCGCCTCCCCCCACACTCGATCAGCTCATCGAGGAGTGCACCAGGAAAGCTGTGCTGATGACAGAGGACTCAGTGATAAAACCACGGGAAAGGGTGGTTGCTTCAGCAGCAGCAACCCCGAGGACTCCAGGGTCTGAAGGGCCTCCTCAACAAGGGGGGAAAGTGGGGGGGGGGAATCATTTTCCTTTATACTGGCAGAGCAAATTGTATCTTTTTCAGAGTTAGTTTACTTTGTTATATGATTTTATCTTTCTTTCAGACTAGCAGAATGTCAATTTCCACATTCCTGCTCATCGTTTAGTTCCAGGGAATGGTCATCTACCCTTCCATGGTGGATGCATGGATTGTTCCACAGCCCAAGAAAAATGTGTGGGTCACGCTAGCCCAAGCCTTGCAACAAGATCTTATGTGTTTGTCCACTGCCTCAGCAGAAAATCCAATGTCCACATGTTTAATAGGGGTGCCAAGTAAGGAGGATGAGTTCCCAATTGATCTGGTCCATTTGCAAAAGCAGGTGAACGAAAATAAAATACCTAAAGGTGCAGGACAAGTTAAAGCACCAGTGCGAAATCCCCTCATTTTGTGGCAAGGATGGGTCTCACATTTGCCCACTGCTGAGGGAGAGCCCCAGGAATTAAAACTCCTAGGCTCTGCAAAAGCTGAATTCTGCATTCAATTTGATTTTTCCCCAACCAAAGAAGTAAAATTATATGAGCATGTCAAACAGGACAAGGTAGAATTCAGAGCAGGTCAATGGTGCACAGCTGTCTATAAGCTGAAATTTACATCCACCACTGATTTCCGTCCACACAAGCTGGACAAGGGAATGTTTCTTATCTGTGGGGACAGAGCATACCCAGGAATCCCCTCTCGTCTTATTGGAGGTCCATGCACTTTTGGGCATCTGACCCTTGCTTCCCCCAACATGACCCAAATTCCAATTGGGCAAGCAAAAGGTGAGAAAAAGATTACTAAGCGGAGTGCAAGTCAATTTGATGAACATTGTGATGCAGGAATTTACCATTGGGCAAAATCCAAAAGAGTTGCCGTCTCTGTGTTTTTACCATGGGTTGCGGCAGCCAAAGCATTGAGTGAATTAGGCAATCTAGAATGCTGGGTGACAAAGCAGGCAAATTTAACATCAGCAGCCCTGAGTGACCTCCTAGAAGACGAGGAAATAACCAGGAAGGCTACCCTCCAAAATAGGACAGCTATTGATTTCCTGCTGTGGGCACATGGTCATGGATGTAAAGAATTTGATGGGTTGTGTTGTTTTGATCTGTCATCTAAAAGTCAGAGTGTCCACTCGTCCATTCAGAAAATGAGAAGCCTCACTGGGAGTATGAAGCAAGAAAATGAGGATTGGTTTAAAACTCTGTTCAAAGACTAGGATCTTTCTGGGTTGGCAGTGTCTCTTTTAAAAGACATCTTTTACTTTCTAGTTGCATTGTTTTTAGTTCTGTTAGCATTTGGGATTCTGAAGCGGATCGTCTCCAAGGTCATCACCTCGAAGCCAAAGGCTTCCGCACCAGTTTTCATCGCTGCTGCCGCCACGGAAAGCGATTGGTGGGAAGATGACAAGCAGAAAGACACTGCAGTTTAAGAGCCACAGTTTTACCTTCTCCCAAGGCACTGTTCTTCTTATTAAGTAAAGAAGAGGGAATTGTAGCTATCATGCTGGCATGGTAGTGTGGAGGAAGGTTTTAGAAAGGCCTTAGGAATGGTAAACTGAGGAAAAGGATACATTCATGTATGCCCCATTGTTTTAGAAAGGCCTTGGGAATGGTAAACTGAGGGAAAAGATACATTTATGTATGCTCCACTGTTTCGGGAACGTCCTGCTTCAGCATTCCTCTGTAAACCCCCTTCTTTCCACCCCTGAGCAGTTCCCATTGGACCTGGCCCCTGGGGTGGTTCTGATGTGCCTTAGCTGAACACTGTCTCTATTGTTTAGACCTTATATCTTAATTTTGCTGTATAAAACTGTATCTGGGCAATAGCCCGTGGCCTTTTGGTCCCAGCAACGCTTCACGCAATACAATCTCTCTGGACAAGCATACCATTGGTCTCTCTGGGTCTCTTTATCTCAAATCCTAGCGGCGACCGAGGCAACGCTGCTGCTCGGACCGTGCTAACCCAAACGCTGCCTGGTAAGCCCAGGGCAGCGGGACCACGGCAAACCCCAGCCCCAGAGGGGACAGCTAGCCGGAGGGTCCCGGGGGGCCGGGGAGGGACAGGGGACAGCGGCGAGTGACCACCGAAAGCAACAAGTGGTGGTCCAAAGAGAAGCAACACACTACCTTCTGGCATCTTAAAAACACATGACCTATCAGCTCCTGTATCTACTAAAAATTCAAATTCTTCTCTCTGAGGACCAACCTCTAAATTTATCAAGGGCTCCCCTTTTAAATCCTTTACTGCCCTCAGAGAATAGAGCCCCTGACATCCCTAATCTTCTCCTTCTCCAACTCCTATCTCAATTTCTCTGTATAACTTCTGGTCTTTTATGAACTGCTTACAATTTTTCTTGACATGACCCCTGTTACCACAATAAAATCACTCTCGTTTTTCAAATTCTCCTCTTTGGTCTGGTTTTCTCTCCCTCTTATGCCATTCTATCTCCTTTTCGGTTTCTTCCAGCCTTCCCTGATTTTCTCTTCCTACTGCTATCATGATTTTTGCCTTCATTTTCGCCTTCTCCTCCTTCCTCCTTAGAAACACCTTTTGTGCTTCCTTTAGTAGCTCATTTAAACTCCTTTCCTGCCAATCTTCAAGCTTTTCCAGTTTCTTTCTAATATCATTCCAAGGCCTCGCCACAAAGTGTACCCTAATGAGTACCTTTCCCTCCCGGCTTTCTGCATCCATACTGGAGTAAAGTTGAAAATTTCTTTTTAACCGGGCTAACCACGCACTTGGAGCCTGATCCTTTTCCTGATGGCTATCAAATGTTAGCTTTACATTGTTTGCTCTCGGAACTGCGTTCCTGATTCCTTTTATGATCAAAGATCTATACTCCCCCATACTCTTCTGCCCTGCTTCATTATTTGTGTCCCAATCCGGTGGTGTTAGGGGCATTTTAACCTCCCCAGGGGGAACATCTGCAGGGTGGCTCGTTCTATTTTCTTTCTCCCACACTTTTATTCCTGCAATTTGTATTAGCTGCATCTCCTCGGGAGAAAATAAAATCCCCATTATTGAATTTAATTCTTCCCAGGTATAGATATTAGGACCTAGGAATCGATGTAGCTGGTTTGCAATTCAAAGGGGATCCTCTACCAAGGTCTTTGTTTCTTTCTTAAAATTCCTCACCTCGGAAGCTGTCAATGGGGCATTCACAAATCCTATTCCCCCATTGGCTCCTCCCATGGGAACTTCCCTTAGGGGAAATAGTCTTTCTGCCCTTTCTCCTCCTGAGCAACACTCTTTGGTTTTAAACCGAGTGTTACAATGGTGGGATATTGGACTAGCTGTTTCAGCTTTACCACAATTACAACCTTGAACTTTATTTCCTTGCACACTATTCTGCCAATCACTATTGGCTACTAATCCCCCTCTCCCATCAATCTTTGTTTCATTTATGTGTCTTGGAGGTGTTAAGACAACACTCTGTGAAGGAGGTTGGTTAGCACTGGTTATGAGGAGGTTTGGAGGATGTGACGAAACCTTAATCCTGGAGTCAGGGGTTATAACCACCTGACTTGGGGCTGTTAATGTACTTCCTGTTGATGGTGTGGAGACAATATGGGGAGGAGTCGGAGAGGCTGAAGGGGTAGGTTGGACAGGTGCAGGTATTGAAGGAGCAGGTTGGACAACAAGGAGGTGCCGGAGGAACAGGAGGGGAAGAGGGTGGAAGATAAAGGGTCCCACCTTCTTGCAAGCTTTTCCCTTGAGTCTTTAACATTCTTAATGTCCTTTGACACTTTGTACCCTTTTGCTTTTTCCTCCAGGGTATCACTTTCTAACCAACAACTTGCATACTTAGTTTCTTCCTCACTCACACTCTCCCTCAAATTCACATATTTGTTTAAAGCTAAACACAACCACCTGTCCTTTGAACCATACCAAGGCCAGTAAACTGACCCTTCTTGGAGAGCTTCTTTTGGCCATATTTCCACACAATATTGTGTTGTAGCGTGGCATGTGCTCCCTTCGCCGCGGCACCCCGAGCGGTGCCGTGCTGGGCTGCGAGAGGGAAGAGAACGGGCAGCCGCTCCCCCTGCGAAGCTCTGCTGTCCCAGTTGGTGGCGCGGGGACAGACGAAGGCGACACGGGACTTGCGGGTGAACAGGATGGTTTTATTGAGTGAGCCCCAAGACCTCTTCGGGAGCGGGAGCAGAGCTTTTATACAAGAATTCAGGGAGACGGGTATAGGAACAGCAACCAATAAGGGAATAGCAGGGGAGGAGTTTAGGGCAGGACTAACATATGACAAACCTATCAGGGGAAGCAAGGGAGTGGAATAGCACAAAGTAATCAATAGGGTGCTGAGCCTCACTAAATAGACAGGAAATGGTCTGGAAGCAGAGGAGGGGGCTAGGATGAATGACAGGGAAGGTTCCAGGGAAAGGAGCAGGGAAAGGGAGGATTGACAACTTGGAGATGAGGGGGTTAGGGGAGAGCTAGGGAAGATTGACAACTGGGGAGAGGAGGAGATTAGGGATGGGGGGGGTGAACAGATATTGAACAAATATCAAATGAAAGAAAAACACACCACCGCAATATTGTATCATCTTTATTTTAGATAATCCTTTAAACTTCTCATCACCTTCCCACTTTTCAACCATGTCTCCTAAAGGGCTACTGGGTGGAATTTCTTTCAGCTTACCCTTCTTAATCCCTCCCCTGCGGGAGTTCTTACTAGTACCCTGCCCCATTTTATAAATTAACTGGACAACGAACTAACCTAGCAAGCAGTAAGTCAAATGAGCTAATGAAAGGATCTACACTTATGTGAAACAGGACAATTGAAATTACTCTTGACTGAATAAACTGATATAGCAATGTGAACCTTGATTGGTCAAAAATAACTTTTATCCAAAATATTGAATTTAACAATCTAAAATAATGTAATTAATACCAGATGGAATGATCAAGTGATTGAAAACAAACAAAAATAAAACTGTTGACATTTAATTTTAAAAATTGAAATAAAAGAATTAAAATAAAATAAATGAATTTCAAGAAAAAAAATCAGAATGAAATTAATTAGAATTATGAAATTAAAATTGTGCAATTGCAATAAAGAAACAACTGGAATAAACTACTAAAATTCAATAAAATTATTAGAAATAAACTATCAGAACAAAATAGGATGATCTAATTTTGAATAATTATATAATTAATCTTAATAAAGATAATTAATGAATTAAAATAAAACAATTTAAACAAACAATTCTTCATAACAATTAAAATAAACATTTGGAATAAAATAATTGGAATCATTTTTTGTTTTGTTTTTGTTTTAATATCAAAAATTGAATTAATTCATGAATTGAAATAAAACAATTGAAATAAATTGAAATAAAACAATTGGAATAAAACAATTGAAATATATATTTGAAATAAAAAATAGAATATATATATTTATATAGAAACAATCAAATAATTAATCAATTAAAATAAAACAATTGAAATAAACAAATCAGAATAAAACAATTAAAATAAAACAAATGGAATTGAAATAGCAACTTTAACCTAGTTCAGATTTAAATGAGAATAATTCAGATAATTGAAATAGAATGAAATAATTAGTACAATTGAAAGAGAATAATTGAATTAGACTAATTGAAATCACAACTGTCAAATTTAAATAAAATAATTAAATGGAATTATTGGAATTAAATAATTAAATTGGGCAAATTTTTGTCTAGTAAAACAATTGAATAAAATAATTGATAAACTGAAATAAAACCATTAAAATGCAAAATCAAAATAAAACTATACTATTAAAGTACCAAATAAATCTAACAGAAACAACTAAATCAAACAATCTGAATAGATTACAATAAAAAGATCAAACTAAATATAACTAGTAATGATCCAAAATACCAAATTGGCATTCTCGTAATTGAAATTAATACAACGAACAAAAGTAATGAAATGATCCAATAAAACAAACAATCTATAGAAACAAAAAGAATAAAATAACTCGCTATAACTGACCACAAGATTCCGATCGCAATCAAGTCACACATATAAATAAATAGGTTACATTCCTTATAACTTGATGATTAGGGTCACAAGCTGGAGCACTGCTAGCAAGCAGCCCCAGGGCCCTCTGCCAGGCTTAGCCCCCTTGGCCGCCCCCTTCTCGTCAGGCAATGCCCGCCCGTCACCGCGGCCCCTCCCAGGGAGGCCCGGCCGCAAAGTGGCTCCTCTGAGCCGCCGCTGCCTCGCACTCCAACGGCGCCTCGCGGCTGCCAGCACCACTCGCTGCAAAATGAAGACTTAAACTTTCTACTTATTCCAAAAGCCAACTTGTACCAACTAAATGCGTTCAAGTAGTCTTGAACTCAAACATAAAATTTAGCAACTTATAATTTTTAATACCTCTACCTTCAAACTAATAGTATGCTAAACAGATATACTCTCACTCTAATGAAATGCTTTTTAAGTTCATTCTCCCTGTCCGGTAAGTGGTCTGGGGACTCTTGGCTACCACCTCACCCCAGAACCTCACTTACACTGTGCTCTGACCTTCGACACACACACAATTAACTCAGCTTGAAACAGTTAAACAATAACCATTTCTATCCCCAAATAATCAGCACCTAGAAAAGCAATGATACCAATAAATTACATCCAGGTAGTCCTGGACTCAAAAGTAAAAACTATGTAACTGAAGTACCACATAAAAGGAAACAATAAATTCCCTGCGGCAGGCAGGTTCTCCTCTCCCTGACCCTAGCTCGCCAGGGTAGGAGGAGATCCCAGCTCCGAGTCACCAGGCAGGAGGATCCCCCTAACTTGCCTGGCGTGGCCGAAACCAGGTGCGTCCACCTGCCCAGCCCACCCCGTGCAGGACCAGGTGCGTGCCCGCCCCGCGTGCCCGGCCGTGCGGAGAATTGGGGTCCTACCCCCCTCGGCCGGGACTCCGATCCCCCCCTACCTAAAAGGAGGACACTCCCCTAACCGGTGGCTCCCTATCGTCGGTCTCCGGTTAGGAGTATTTTCTACCACCGACGCTGAGGTCCTGCTTCCAAAGGACCTTTCCAGGCACTGGGTTTCTGGGAACCCACGGAAGTCACCTTTAATGGCTTTGGACGGTCTTCCCAGACCCACCCCTGGGAAGCTCTGGGCACTCAGCCCTCCGTGGCCCTCTTAGGGGTATCCCCTCACTCCGAGGCGTTCCCTGGGTGCTCTTGGGACCGAATCCCTCAATCCAGCCCACCCCGGGGGTCTTGGGGATGGCTGAGCCCCAAGGGTACCACACTCAGTCCTCTGCCCTCTCGCTTCCTTCCACTATCGCTCCGGGGGTCTGGCCTGCCGGCCCCGTCTCACTCACACACACTCTCTCACCATTCGGGGTGTACCCTTCCGTACCCTCCTCCCCCTCGCACACTCACCCAAGTGCCGCTCACCCAAGTGCTGCGAGGACCTCTCCCGCTGCCTGGAAGGCTGCTCTAAGTTGTTGAGGCTTCCAGGAGTTCCTGAGGATCAAGCCAGCAGCCCCTCTGTGGATCCAACGTTCTCCTCAGGAATCCAGTCAGCTGGAATCGTCCGGGTGCACCTCCCAAATCCAAGTCCTACACCAGACCCGCCTCTGGGTGTGGCTCTCCAGGGCGAGGCCCCAGTTGTTATGGACAGGCTTACAACAAAAACTTTAAAGTAAGAAATAAAAAGCAGGCCAGTTAATTAAAAACAAGCAAGCCTGTTTATTACCGACAGAACAACTGGAAGCCAAAGCCTCTGGCCAGTCTGGAGACTGTTTCAACAACTTAGTAACTGTATACCTAGGGGCATTTCCAAGGATACCAGCTCCAAGGAAAGACCCGGGTGTCACACACGCCAGGCCTTTTAAAGTCTCCCTCTTCTTCCCTTATTGGGGCGCTCAGGATCCGTGCTGTAATAGGTTTCTTTTTCTGTTGCTGACTGGCCCCATAAGTTGGCGCCGTCTTGGCCAATCATTTTGAGATTCTTGCTTCTTAGTGGTTGGTCTCTCCTCCAGTCTTAATCCAAGCTGTGGCTGTGTTCTACGATGTTATACTTCTAGAAGCTTCTCTGCCCCCCTTACACAAAGATTAGCATTTCCTGCCTGGTTCCAGTCCCCTTTTAAGTATACACAACAGTATTGAGTTTTAATAAAACCTTACTTTGTACCCACAACATCCAACCCTGAACCACACCCTGTTAACTACATATCCAATTATAACTTGTTACTTGTATCAACAACATCCCTTTTCATACATACATTGCTAACAACATTCCCCAAAAGTTTAAATTTTATTTTTTTTGTTCATTACACCTTCCTCCTGAAGCCCTGCTCCACTACGGAAGGTGACAGAGCAGAAGAAGCAGAATTAGTATTCACTTTTCCTTCTAGCCACTCTGCCTCGGGACCTGTGTTCAGAAGGAAGGGCTGTGGCTCCTGAGAGCAGCAGGGAACCCATCTCAGCCCTGCCAGGTTCAGGGCTGCTCCTCCGCCCCTGGTCCTGTTGGGTGCTCTGGGGTGTGGGGAGAATGGTGGAAATTGATCCGGGGCTCTGGAGAGCACAAGGATATGTTCAGCTCCGGCTCTACATGAGGAGGCTCATTTCTTACAAAAGTTTCTCTGTTCTTGCAATTCATCCTTTTGGGTATTTGACAACATGCTGGGTGTTGAAGAATGGGTAGGGACTTTTCCATTTTTTGAAGAATCCCAAAGTAGATTTAATACTTTATATAAAATGCAAAGACACTAAAGCAATTCCAAATATACATTTAATAGATGAATGTTTAAGCACCTTGTATGAATCCGAAAGCACCGATTATGAGAAATGAACAATTCAAATGTGCTGTCTTTCTGGTCTGGCCTTCAAAGCTCAAAATACCCCATTTCTTCTATGCCTACAGATCAATGATGAAATGATCTGAAAATGTGCTTTTCCTTCTGCTGAAAACCATGCACCACAACTGAAACCAATGCTTTAACTATTCAGTTTCTTTTTGGTAATCAGTGCATTTCTAGATCAATACCTTCTAAAAATTATATATATATATATATATATATACACACACGGAATGCTTTAATTCCTAACCCTATACCAAAATTTTAAAAGAAAATTGCCTCAGCTGATAGTGTTGAGCCATACTAACATCTCTTTAAACCTATTATAAAATCAGCTGAGTGCCATTTCATTACTTAAATTTACTTGACCATAAATCGTTTCCTTAAATGCTCCTTTTAATGAGAATACGTGGCATTGCATGTCACCTAGGAGTATAGCTTTTAGAAAGACATATAGATAATTTAACAAGACATTTCTGCTTACTGTCATTGCATCCACCAAGTAGCTAAAAGTCTAGCAAAAATGAGAACCAAAAAACATCAGTCTAAAATTTATGGCCGTCTTGTAATTAAATAATTTTACTTGTGTCTGTTGAAGAATTATCTTTGAGTTTAATTTTGACAACTCAAGTAGTTTTCATTAAAAACAAAAATCAAAAAATCACTTTATCAGGCTAATACTAATGTTTTCATTTTTTTATTAAGACCAAGCCACATAAAAATTAGGGGGTACATTGAACCTTGTTTATTACTACCTCTACCTAAATATGGCAATATTAGGACATCCTGAAATATGACTGAGGAAGCAGATAAATAATACAATAAAGACAAAGATGAAAAACCAAAATTAAGGATTCATGTCCACACAGATGACCAACTTTTAACACACAGAGGACCTCAGTTCAGTTTGGTCATCTGAGTTTTCTCTTTCGTGGCACAATGAATTTACTCTCCCATTGTTTACCTAAGATCAGCCTGTGCCTCTTTATTACTTTTGTATAACAGAAGTCATTTTCTTTCCTCTCTTATGTCCAATTTCTAAATCTTTGGACAGTTGCATTCCTCTTCAGTGTAACATAGGATTATACTGCTGTGATTGAAGGAAGCTACAACATAGTTGTACTGCCAACAGCTCAAAGATGGTAACCAACTTCAGACATTCAAAAACACCTTCCTTTGAAAGCCTCCAGATTCTAATTCTAATGAAACCTTACAGCACTAAATGCAGCAGTTTGTTAATGTAGCAGTTATTGCCAAAGAACATTGCTTTCTTTCGATGTGTGCACAACCTGCTACTCTTTCCATCTTCTGAGGGATAAAGTCATGACATTTTCCCCAAAGCGTCCACCAGAGTCTGGCCTGAGAAATTGAATCCCTCTCACCCCAAGCAGGCTGTGTTTCTTTTTCCCTGTACAACACACACTGGCCACAAGAACTACAATCAGCACAGTCCAGCACAGAAGAGCAGACAGACTATATTTCAATCAATCAAAACTTTATTTATAATTGAATTCAGCAAAAATGAAACTATATAGAGGAAGAACTATATATATAAAGAAACAAGCCTCTACACTGCCTATTGTCCAAGATCCATCTCAGTCTTTCCTGAGAAGCACTCATAAATAAATGGGAAAATATACTGCTGCATTCAGTTCCACCCAGCAGGTTGGGCACATGTGAGCGGCCTCAAGGGCAATAGGGAGGCATCTACTGCAGAAGACATGGCCACACAGGGTTGCCACAAGCTGTCGTCCACGTTGAGTAAACTGGAAGAAAGAAAATCACAACATTTATTGCGAGGAAAGAATTTGATTTTGCTGCTCAACTAGCATCAGGCTCTATTTTGAGCATCTAAAATTAGAATTACGAGGGACCCACAGATCTGCCAGTGCCATCTTGGCAAGGGCTTCTGCCTCTACATTCACCAAGAAGTGACTTGTGGAGCTTCACAGCAAGGGCTGTGCTTCCAGCCAGCTGCCCACAGCATCCCACATCATCCAACTGACTTGTGCAGCTCCCCACTTCTGGCTTTCTCCTCCCACAAAGCAGAAAGGACAACAACGGGTGGATCCTTACCTCCGAGTAAAATTCCCTGCAAATCGGACACCTAATAACAACTCCTTGCTGTGCACTAGAGGAAACAAAACTAGAAAGAACATGCAGCTGTTAATATAACCACACTTCAGTGGTTATTGATATATAAAAGCTCACATATTCATACAACTGCACTGACTAGCCATGACACATTTCCTTTGAAGAACCCTGCTGTCTTTAAGGCTCTGTTTGCTGCATTTAATGAGGATTTCGGGTCTCCCATCTCCCCTGCCCTGAGGGAAAGGATGTCCTGGTTTTCACTGGGAGAATGGTGCAGTCAGTCACCCTGCTCTGGCCTTTGAAATAGCAGCAGCCTCTAGCACTGGCCAGTTTGTGTATGGCAACCTTGACTTCCAGCAGGTCATCAGTGACAGCTTTGTAACTACAGCATCAGCTGTCCTCTGGGAATTATTCACCCCAGAATATTCATTCCAGGACCCAGTTTTAAACTACAGAGTAATACAGCTCTGGCAAGATCCAGCCCTGGGAAGGAGCCTTTGGTCAATTTTAAATGCTGCAGCACTGAGCTATTTCGGCCTTAACTAAACAGAACAGTTACATTCAGTAACTGAGAAGATTGAGACTGGAGGGACAAAGTATTCCTATTTTATATTAACCAGGGGTTGGGATTTGTTCACCTACAGACTTAACAATCAAAACTTAAGTATCTACAAATTCATTGGCAAAATGCCAAATTAAGGTTTAGAATCGTAGAAGCCCTTTAGGTGGCATGTTTAAGACCTGACACCTAAAAGTTCCATACTCAAGTTATCTCCTACATTGCCTTTCCTAAAGCCTCAAAGCTTTGTCTTTCCCCCACCCCAAAAAAAAACACTTTGAAAACCTCATACCATAATTATAATGTTCTTTGTCTTCCCTAGTGACAAAGACACTTGCTCAAAATTAATCAGTGTAATGAACTGTATCTTTCTTATCCTGATGGAGTGCTCCTACAGCAGGACTTTCCCGTTCCTCTGCAGAATGGGAATTTTACTGTGCAGGCACCCAACTTGAACTGCAAGATTTCCATCACAGAAGCAAGTAAATCAGGGCCTGTGACATCCAGCATTGGCCATAAAAGCACGACCTCCACAACTGCCTGTGTGCAAGTCTACCTTGGGAAGAAGGGCTCCAGCTCCAGGAGAAAGGCAACCAGCTGGCACCGTTCCAGCAGGGAATTTTTGTTGGAATTTGCCCAGCTGCTGCCTGCTGGCCCCCTGATGCCAAGCCCCAGTGATTACAATGGAAGCATTTCCATATCTAACATCACTACTACAGCTTGTCAGAAAAAGCAAATGCAATACTGAGCTTTGGCCTGTGACCAATCCCCATTCCTTGCCATACCCCCACACTCATCTCTAAGGCTCTATGCAAAGATGCACATCTGTTTTGGGCTGCTTTTTTCTCCCAAAATTCAAATAGTATCATGTGATCATCCTGCAACATGGCAGAAGGAGGGAAATAAGTAGAGTAGGGAAGGCGTCAAAGATAAATCAGGCATAGCAGTATTACTAAGTCCTACACAGAAAAGAAAGGAAGGCACAGAATTTTGTGTGTGGTGGGGCATGAGGCATACATACTCTGAACTCTGAGTGTCCTCCTCCTCTGCTCCCTGTTCTGCAGGGGCTGAGTCAGCCACAGGTGCATCATTAGCTCCTGTTCCATTACCAGAGCCATCCACCTGTTCCTGGCTGTTCAGCGTAACATTTCTCCTTTCCTGTCCATACACTGTAATTTAATTTTCAGAAGTTAGATCTATTATTCTCTCTCTCCCTGGAGCTACCTTTGAAACAAGTTATATAAATAGTCAGCAATGGTTCCTATTTTAAATGGACAATATTCAGCTGGGTTAAAAACAATCTCAAACAAACTACTTTCCCAAATACTGACTGGACTCTTCCAGACATTGTGACTACTCTGCTACAAAGCAACATAAAATATTTGCTTTGTTCAGCCTACACACAGCTAAAAAAGATGACCCAAGAGATTCTCAAGGAAAGTCCCTGGAATCAATAAAATTACTCGGAGCAGTATCCCCTTAGAAATTGCCATCAGCATCCTCCTGAATTAAGATAATTTGAAAATGAAGTTATATGTTATGCAAAATGTAGAATATGTGAAAGATTTCTTAAGGAAGGATGCTCTTTGTATTGCTATATTTGATCATTCTATACTTTCAAACCAAATCACCTGGAAGGGAGATTTATTCCATTAAATAGACAGCAACTAACAAACAAGCTCTAAGTGGTCAAGAAAAACAAATCCCTTGTTGGTAGAATTGCCTTGTAAAGGTTCAGGGCTTGACATGCTTGAAGGAGCTCAGATTTGGGGAAGGGTTAACAAAGCTTGGGGAGAAGGACGCCCACTGAGAGTGGACGCAAAAAATGCAGAATTGAGGGGCCAAAAGGACATCTGGCACAACTCCCAAGATAAGGAAGAAACTAAGAAACCCAACTCTCCTGAAAGCAGCTCTGACTGGTAGAAAATAATTCCTGCCAGGGGGAGATTGCAGCCCCCAACTCATGGAGCAGCAACTCAAGAATCTCCCAGCCCAAAAGAAGAGGGAGACTGAGCAATGGACTGAGTAGACTAATTAAAGTGAGAAGTAAGAAAATCATTAACCAAAAGAAGACAGAATACGAGCTAAGGAGATAACCATGTCACTTGTAATGCTAATTTCTTTGTTTGATAAAATCTATAAATAATAGAAGTTATTTTGATAGTGGCTGTGTCTGATTTGTGAAATACCACTGAGCACCCAGACTGGTGAAACACTGAAATAAACAACCAATGTCTCTCTCAAGTGTATGATTATTTACCTGTCACACCCCAGTAACCAATCCTATTTTTGTGGGCAACATATTGATCAAGTCACAGGGAGAACCATTCTTAATGGCCTGCTCTGTAACAGCAAAAGGGTCAAGAAATGCTTTTTAACTCTCAGAAACCGCAGGCAGCAATGACTTCTGCAACTCCAGTGTCCATGTAACACTAATTATCACTAATCAATCAAAACTGCAGAAAGTGTTACCAAATTAAAGTTCCTTCTGCATAAGTATTCAGCTACAACTTTTATTGCAGGGATTTCCCACTGTGACTGACAGAGGCCACCACACACACATTGCATCCGTTTTCTAAGACACTGGCCAGGGGCTTTAGCCCTGTCCCTTGCCTTTTGCTAAGAGCAGTTTCAATCCCTGCTGCTCAACTTTCTTGGGAAAGTACAACAAAACTAGCTATCACATTTTAGATAAAAGTCCATTACCTACTGTGAAACATCAACTCACCTTCAAGAAGCTTCCATCGATGCACATGGGAAGGGAGAGAAAAGAAGATACAATTAGATTTGGTGAGCCCCCCTGGTGCTGCACACAAACCCCAGCTCAGAAAGCAGTTACAGCAGAGGAGGGGAGCAAGGGTAGGGCATCACCCTCTAACTTTGCCTAAGAGCATTCAAAGCAGTAGCACAAAGAGTCGCTGCCCTGAAAAGCAAAGAAGTGGGTGCTGCTGATTCTGCTCTCATTGCTGCAACAGGGTACAAACAGGGGCAGCTTAGGAGCCCCTGAACACCCTCCTCCCCTGTTCCTGTTCCCTAGTTGGATTTGACCTGGCGCTCTTTATTTCCCTCATTCTCCCAAAACTGGCAAATTCTGCTATGATAACCTTAACACTTCCTGTTAGATGAACAGCTACTGAAGAAAGGAAGCCACAACAGAAATCTGGGAGTAAAGAATTCCCGTTTGCTGCTCTACTGGCGCCAGGCAAACTGGACTTGGACTATGTGCAGTCTGTCACTCAATGCTATAAAACGATAAGGAACACACAGAGCTGCCAGTGCTATCCTGGCAAGGGCTTCTCCCTCTATGGACACCACCAAGGAGGGACTTGGAGGGATGGGCAAGTTGGAGCTTCCCAACAAGGGCTGTGCTTCCAGCCAGCTGCATGTGGCATCCCACCTAGGACATCTGAGGAGACAGAGTGGCAGCTGAGACAGAGACAGAGCTCCCACTCCTCCCCTCCCACAAAGCAGAAAGGACAAGAGGATGTGATAAGAACATTATGCTTACATCTGTAATGTCATCCTGCCATGTCGGAGGACTCTCAAAACTATCTGGCCATTCATCAGAGTTAAGAGAACTAGAAGAATATGCAGCTGTCAATTTCACAGTGCAAAGAGAGCTACCAAGACATAAAATTGCAAAAATAGAAATAAACCCCTCATTCTGATTTAGCAACATCCCAGCCCAGAAACACACCAGTGCAAGAACTTTTATGTACTGCAAGCATTACAGTGTATTGCAATCCATCATTTAAGAAACACTCAATAATGACTTCCTAAATGGAGAAGAAAGGTTTCTCTGGGATTTTGCTTTGTTGTTGGGTTTTTTTTTCCATTAGGTCCCTTCTAGACAGGCCACTATGGTTCAAATCAGATTTCATCACACAGAATCAAGCAATTTGGCAAAAAAAACCTGTGTCTACTGCATATCAGGAATTACACTTTGCAGAGACACTTCATCAGTCACATACTCATCATTATCTCTTGGCCTGAAGATTCTGCACAGATTTCAGAAGAACCCAGAAGCTTGGAAAAACCTGATCCTACTATATATCAGGAATCAGAATTTAGAGAGGTATTTTACTCTCACATACCCGCTATCTCCTGGTGCCTCTTCATCATGGGTTGTCAGTGAACCAGCTGAATTCTCTGGTGATCTGGAAAGATGTGAGTCCTGCTGGTTCTGCTCCCTGGACTGCAGTGGAGTAAAAATGAAAACAGAGTAGGAACCACTCAAAACAACTCTATCCTACTTCCCTCTATCAGTTCCCTGATTGGATTTGGGCTAGAAGCTTTTCTTTTGCTTGTTAGCCCCAAAAAGGGCAACTTCTGCAGTCCCAGCCCTAAACACTTCATGTTGGATGAACAGCTGCTGAAGAATTGAAACCAAAACAGAAATTTGTGTGCAAAGAATTCCAGTTTGCTACTCTATTTCTCTATCCAGGCAAACTGGACTTGGACTATGTGAAATCTGCTACTTCCTGCTAGAACTACAAAGAACACAGAGATCTGACAGTGTCATCCTGGCAGGGATTTCTCCCTCTATAGACATCACCAAGAAGGGACTTGGAGGGATGGGCAAGTTGGAGCTTCCCAGCAAGGGCTGTGCTTCCAGCCAGCTGCCCATAGCACCCATCTAAAACAACTGAGTTGTACAGCTCCCCTTTTGTCCCTTTTCCTCCCACAAACCACAAAGGACAAGAACATGTGGATCCTCACCTCTGAGTCCTCATCTGACCAATATGGAGGATCAAAATCAAATAGATAGTAACTAGAGAGAGGAGAACCACAAGAAAAAACAGCCATTAATTTCACTGGACATCAAGGGTTACTAACAGAGAAAACACTGGTACTTAAAACATCCCCTCTTCTGATTAAGCAACATCCCAGCCCAGAAACACAATCATTCCAAGATTTTTTGTGGACGGTGTGTCCAGCCATCCTCTTCCATTGGATGTTAGATGGACAGCTCCTAAGAAGCTAAGGCTTCACAAACAGACAATAAAGGTTTCTGCTGGATTTTGCTGGGCTTATTTTAATTCTCTTTCAGGCAGGCCACTAGATGCCAGGTCTGAAGTATTTGCACAGAGTTAGGCAGAACCCAAAAGCTTGGCTAAAACCTCTTTTGACCACTTCTCTGAAATTAGAGTTTTGATAGACACTTTCACTCTCACATACCCATCATATGCTCTAGGTTCCTCTTCATCATTCCTTGCCAGTGGCTCGGCTGGATTCTCTGATGCTCTGGGAAGATGTGGCTGCTGCTGGCTCTGCTGCTTGTCCTGAAATGGGGTAGAAATGGAACCACCACTTAGGAACCACCTGAACGCTGTACTTCCTGCGTCCCTATTTCCGTTCCCTAATTGGATTTGGGATGGAGCCATTTCTTTCTCTCTTTCTCCCCCAAACTGGCAATTTCACCTGTGATAGCCTGAACACTACTTATTATGTATATGAACAGCTGCTGAAGAGGGAAATACCCTGTACCCAGCCCTGCCCTTGCATTTGGTACATGTGGAGCCGGGTCGTGCAAATTCTGCTGTAAAATTTGAGGCCTTTTGTTTGCAAAGGTTCAGGAACAACCCTGTCAGGATATAACTCCCGTGCTATGTTTGCTGCATGTTTCTGTTTTGCACAGCAGCAGTGGCAACCCAAATTTGAGCAGATACACTGCACTGTGGGCTGGATCCAAGCATATTCTTACCAAATAGTAGGGGAAAATGAAAAAATACCAAATGTGACCCTTTTAAAGACTTATTGGAATAAGAAACCAAATTATTGTGTACCCCAGTCAGCCACACTTGCATTTTACACCTCAGTGACAGAGGTACCTTAAACTGATGTTGCAGCTAAAACACTTCTTCCTTGGGAAGTCAAAGACTTCCTGTGCTCTCCTTTAAACCACAGAAGGAACAACCCTTAGGCTGCTCACCCACTCTCTTCAAGCAGTTCTCAGCCATGCTGATGTGTTTATGAGTGTGTTTGTGGCTGGCTGGGAACTGCTGACTAAACTGTGGCCAATCAGAGCCATCATTCAACCTTTGAGGCCAGGGTACTCAGTAAGATTTCAGAAGACAAGCAAGAAAATTAATTTGAATGCAAGATGGAGAGGAGTGTGCCAGGCATTACTTACCATAAAAGATTCATCATCACTGATAGTGATGACTTCAGGCTCAGAAGATTCACCTGTGAGATCTATGACTTCAGGCTCAGAAGAGTCACCTGTGAGATCTATGACTTCAGGCTCAGAAGATTCACCTGTGAGATCTATGACTTCAGGCTCAGAAGAGTCACCTGTGAGATCTATGACTTCAGGCTCAGAAGATTCACCTGTGAGATCTATGACTTCAGGCTCAGAAGAGTCACCTGTGAGATCTATGACTTCAGGCTCAGAAGATTCACCTGTGAGATCTATGACTTCAGGCTCAGAAGAGTCACCTGTGAGATCTATGACTTCAGGCTCAGAAGATTCACCTGTGAGATCTATGACTTCAGGCTCAGAAGATTCACCTGTGAGGTCTATGACTTCTACAACAGCTGAAAAGAGAGAACATGAGAACCATGGTCAGAGCTTGCAGAGGAATGCAATGGGCTGCCACTGTAGAACAGCTGTGGCTGGATTCTCCATGCCCTCAGGTGTCCGACATTTCACTCAAGCTTTGCCCTCAACAGTGCACAGGGAGCAGGGCAGACTCTGTGCAAAACAAGCTGAAGGGCAGCTGAGCTCCTCACAGGTTCTATTGGATGACTACAGATTACAGGAGGTTCACATCAACAGATGATTCATTTCATATAGGGGAATGTTTAGCACACAGTGGAAAAAACCAAACAAACAAACCACAGCAATTATTAATTTTCTGGCACCATGCTGTAGATTGGTTCCTTGAAGGATGGGACAGAGCTAATGACAGGTTTTCCTCATCTCCATCCAGCTTGGGAGATCTCAAACTCAGCTTGCCACCCTCCACTGTGGCAGCTGCAGTGACTGCCAGCTCATCAGAACACACGTTCAGGTGTTTGAGCAGCACTGGAGGACCTCTCCTACACAGCTCATCTCCCACTTGCAGCCACTAAGAGCAGCAATAACAAGCAGCAGCAATAATGATCTCAGTAACAAACCAAAACAGTGTTCAGAAGGCTTGCTGTTTAGGTATGCCATACCAGGAGCTTCCCCAATCCCAAGGTTTCCCTTCCTCCCCAGTAAAGGGCCTAGAAACTGGCAAAAGCACATGGCCAGATGGTCTTCCACCCTCCAGAAGCCGCTTCTGTTCTTACCAGGCTCAGAAGCAGGTGTGCCACTTTCCTCAAGGTCTGTTGGCTCCGTCTGTGAAGTTCCACCTGCGCTGGAGGGCAGCAGCCGGCTCCGTTTCCGAGCTGGTCTGGAATCAACTGCTCCTCCACGGCGCTTTCGCTGACGCTGACAGGGAACAAAGCCTTAGCATTTTCTCTGCCACTAATATTAACATGGCCCTTGGGCTTTGCAACACCAATGGCAGCACACAAGGACACAGAAAACACTCCTGCAAAGGCTGGAATACACACCAAATGCTGCTATGGGCCATTCCCACCCGAGCACATCACATCAGGGAAAAGACAGCACCCCTGATCTCTGACAAGCCACCTCCCCGAGAAAGAGCCTGTCCCAATGGTTTGAAAATGAGGACACCAGTTCCCAATTCCAGCAGGTTGCTGCTCACACCATAAGCATTTCTGCACTACTGCTAACACCCACAGAGATCCAAAACCTTCCCAATTCCAGAACATCAAGTTACATGAAGATTTCAAAGGTTTCTGTTCCTCTGCATTTGCTACAAACTCTTGAAATGCTTTCTAGACCTACCCTGGAAAACGTTTCAAGAATCAGATTTGCATTGAGTTGCAAAGTACTTACTGAGCTCATGGTGTTTTGTGATCAAAAACAACCACCAAAATAAGCAGGACAAACTCCAAAAAAGGAATGCCAGGGACGTGATCAATCCCTTCGGTTCCTTTTGGCAGCCCACTGCAGATTTTTCGGCGTGACAGAAAACTGCTCTTCCAAACCTATCAGAAAAGTAGAGGCGAGATTATCCATTTGGATTGCCAGTTTTCTTGAACACTCCCATGCCCTAAGACTCCCATTCCCAAGTCTCCAGTTCCTGTCCAAAGCTAGAGGCGAAGTCCATGACTCTGGTACTTGTGCCCACCTGCAGCCCATCCTGCAGCCCAGCCCAGCCCCTCAGCATCAGAAGCCTTTCCAAGAGTTGTCTGCACTCACCTGTACGGTCAGTCCAGAGTTTGGCTCGCAAAAGTCAGCAAATCGCTCTCTAATCCCTTGTGGGATGGAGAAGAGGGATGCTCTGCGTCTGCTGCGCAGCAGAGAATCCCTCAACTGGCTCAACAGACTCCGTGCCAACAGAACATGGAACCAGGAGTGCCCCTGGCAACCGGTGGCAACGTTCCATGCCCAGGGAGCTGATGGCCGCAGTGCTCACCCACGGAGTTCCAGAACGCCATGGAGGTACCTTGTGGGTCTCAGATTCAGTCAAAGAGAGAAACAGGAGTCTCTATCCAGGCAGACGCCTGGGAAAAAGCTGGAGAAGAATGTAAATAATTATTTATCTCTCTTGTTTTTCACATTGTTTAGAGTTAAGTTTTAGCACTGTGCATCAAGTACTTTGCACCAATGGTGTAGGTTGTTTTCACTTCAGGACCAATGGAGCTGGTCCTCATGAAGCTCCGTATAAAAGAGCAGGGTATTTTGAATAAACCGGAGTTTTACTCTCAGCAGCCTTCTGGTCAGAGTCTCTTCATTCCCGTCCTGCCTCGACAGCGACAGCAGCTCAGCCATCGCCTGCTGCTGCTGCCGCCCCCCAGGTCAGGGCGCTCAGGGCCCTGCCCAGCCCGGCCTGGAGCGGCCCATGGACAGGGCAGCCACAGCTTCTCTGGGCAGCCCGTTCCAATGTCTCACCGCCCCCTCAGCTCTGCCAAACACCCGATCCCAATCTCCCCTTCTCGTCTGAAGCCCTTCCCCTTCCCCATGGCTCTCTGCCCCCTTTGGGCACCGCAAGGCCGCAGTGAGGCCTCCCCGCTCCCGGCTGCTCCCCAGGCTGGACAGCCCCGGCTCTCCCAGCCTGGCCAGGGGACAGGTGCTCCAGGCCCCCACACCTCCCTACGGCTCCTCCGGCCCTGCTCCACAGGCACATCCTGCTGGGCTGGGCACAGCTGGGCACAGCTGGGCACAGCTCCGCACGTGGGGCAGGGCAGGGGCAGAGCAGGGGCAGAGCTGCACCTCCCGCGCCCTCAGCCTGAGCAAGCCGAGCATCACTGGAGCCTTTCTGCGGCTAAAGAAACCCCATCACACCACACCTCCCCAAGTCAGAAAGAAATTTAAACACTTCCTTAACCCTCCTCCTTCTGGTCTATTAGTCTGTTGCTGTTTTAACTTTAACCCTAGTAAAGAGGAGTTAAAATAAAATTAGAAGATTTTTAGGGTTTTTTTTCCCAATCTGTTGAAAGGATCTAGCAATTCAGATCCTTATTTCAAGTCTCTGAAGTCTTGACATTTTCAAGTGTTCAGATATTCTTCTGACAGCATTTCACAACAGGGCTGAGGAATTTTGCTCTACTCCCAGGAATAGCACCTTCCTCCGAGGCCCTGCTCTGCTCTGAAAGGTGAAACAGCAAAAAAAGTGGAATTAGTAATTGGTTTGCCTTCTAGACTTGCTGCTACTGGACCTGTGGACTGGGCCTGGAGCTCCTGAGAGCAGCAGGGAACCCATCTTAGCCCTGACACATGCTCCTCAGCACCTGGTCCCATTGGGTTCTCTCTGTTGTGGGAAGAGGTGTGGAAACTCATCCAATGCTGAATAAAGATATTTTCAGCTCATGCTTTACACAAGGAAGTAATTTCTTACAACAAATTTTCAGTAATTACAGTTGTTGCTTTTAGGCAATTAGCAACATGTTGAGTGTTTAAGAATGGGTTGGCATTACTTTCCCAATATTTTGAGTCTTGTGTCTGGGAATTGAAACAAAGCCTTGCTCTGGTCATCACATCCACGTCATTTCTCATATTCAGTGCTTTGAGACTGCTATGAGTTACTTAATTATTTATATATTAAATATATATTTGGAATTGCTTTAGCATCTTAGCATTTTCATATGAAGTATTAAGTCTCCTTTAGTATTTTTCTTATCTAGTCCTCTGCCGTTTGGACCCAACGTTTTCAGAAAGCAAGAGTATTTAATCTGAGATGAAGTGGATTTACAGGAGTCTGAAACATCCCATGTGTTAAAGCAGAGAGCCTGCCCACTCATGCTCCAGGTGCAGCTGAGGTTGTCTAAGTGGACTCAGCACCACGTGTGTTTTGGGACAGTACTGGATGGCTTTTAGCAGAAATGTGTCATCATGGGCAAGGGACAGGAGAGCACTGAGGAATAGGGGCAGATTTTAGTAAGTCAAACATTTGAAGGCTCTAAGACTTGATCTCCCTAATCCCTGGTGGACAGTGGGAGCAGGGGCTGGCAGACCTTTACTGTAAGGCCCAACACTTTTTAATTAAAGCAGCAATTGAAAATATTAATCGCTTGGTGGTGAGAGGGAGATAAACTTCCTGCCCCTTCACTGCACATCCCAGGGAAGCTGCAAAGGCCACATTCCATTTCATCTCCTCCCATATGGGTTACCTTTGAAGCAGGATGCAAGACCTTTGAAACACCCAATGCTTTTCCATTTTGGGAAGGAAGAAGTTTGCATATATTAACTTCCAAAAATAAAATCTAACAGCCTAAACTAAGCCCAGATTGAGCTGACTTGGTATGTTAAACAACTGGAGTTAGAGCATTGGTGTTTTCACATGATTAGCTATGGTTTGCCAGGAATTTTTGGAGAGAGAAGGAGATGCGGAGAAGGCACCTCAGGGAGTGAGAAACCCAGGGTTCACTGTGCAGGGGTTGTCAGCTCTGTATTGTCCCAAATGAGGGCTACCCTGAGGATCACAGCAAGGGCCATGAAGTAATTTAGGAAGGGTGAATGTAGTGTAGGATGTTGTACACCAAAGCACTGCAGGGCAATTACTGATGGCAAAAAAACTTACAATGACATGAGAAAACCCACTTTCCACCCCAGCTGGATCAGTGCTGCCTCTCTCTCTCCATCTCACTGTTTTAATAACCAAAATTATTTTAATCTGAGGGTAGACAAACAACTGGATTCCACAAGCAACCAGCTCAGTCCTTCAGCCCCATGACCTTGGCCATGGTTGCCCACAGGGGTCCTGCCCATGGGCAAGTTGTTTTCGCTACTGGGCAACCTAAGCAAAAAAAGGGCTGCATCATCCTCACAGGCCACCAGGGTCATGTTAATGGGGGGGGCGCAGCCAGACACCCAGCTTCCCATACAGCTTGCCACAGGGACAGGTCTGCAATCCCTAGAGCAATCCTGCAGACCAGTCTCTCTAAATCTGCCACAGGGATGTGGAGAAATAGTCAAGGATTATCAAAAGAAGCCCCAAAAAGGTGATAGTCATGACAAATGATAATTTGTACCAGTCTCACTGAGGATTGCATTTCACTTCATGTGTCAAAATGTACCTTTGCTTGACTACAGCAATGGTTGTGATGGCCTGATGGTGGGCAGTAGGGGGTGGCTTGCTCTGCAGAACAAATATGTTTCTGATTTCCTTCTGTCACTTTATTTTTCATTCTCCACAGAGGTTTGAAATTCCTCTGCAGAGTCTACATGGTCTTGAAAGCTGATCAAGGTTTCTATCTTGCTCTGAATCTGAGACATCTTATGAGTGTGCTTGCAGAGAAATGTGAACATAGGGCTTTTCAGGCAGTGACCAAATGGGGAATGTTTTTCCATATATAGGTTATGTTGCTTGTTCATACCCCACACCCAACACTAGAAAAACTCATCTTCATAAATTGCTTTCTTGTGAAGGCAGGTGTTTTATATCACATAGTGTTTTATACAGTGTTAGGCAAAAATTATCTTTAAGAATTGGGTCACTATGGTAACCACTTCTTATCTCAAAATCAAATAGCTGTTATGGCTGTAATTAAACAGTATATTATTTCTACCAATAATTATTCTGAATTCTAATTAATTTTCTCTCATAAGCAGGAATTATTTTTATTGCCCCCAAAGGCATCAGCATTTGATCTAATTCAGCAGTACAAAACTTCACAGAGAGAGACTTTTGCCTGTCAGAAATCATGGTCAATGACTTCAATCTCTTAAATACTTCAAGAGACTCTAAAAGACAGTAATAATTTTTGGGGAAGGCAGAAGATAAACAAGGTATCCTGAAACTTGTGTTCCATTGCAGCTAGCCACATGTCCTGAGCCCAGTGATGCACAAGAGGGCCAGATTTGATGCTGTACACAGGGAGTGGACAGGTCAAAAATTCAGATTTTCCTTTGGCTTAAGCAAAACCTTTATTTTAAAACAAGTAAAAAAAATAATATTGAAAAAAGAAGAAAACATCTCAGCTTTTCTTTCTTGGGCACTTCTGCCTATCACTTCTGTTCTCAGGATCAAGGACATGCATGGAAACCTAGGCAGACTAGTGGGACACAGTAAACATCATTCACAGGTCAGTCATTGTGACTGCCTTTAAAACCATAACATAAGTAACAGCAGCACAGTGCTCCATGTGGGCCTATCAAGCCAGTGGCAAAGCTGGTTTCCAAATAGAGGAAACAAACCCAGCCTTGTGATTAGGTGAGCTGCAGCAGCTGGCTCTGATGGGAGTCATCCACAGGTGGCTTCAGGGAGGAGCAAAGCCCCCAGTGCTAAAGGGCTAGCAGTAGGGTGATTTTATTTTATCCTTCTTGGTCTGGGGCTGTACGAGCTCAGGAGACTTTTAACAGGACTTTTTGGTACTTGCACTTGGGAGTGTTTCTGAGTTGCTTTTCTTTTGTTTTGTTTTTTGTTTTTTGGGTTTTTTTTGTGGGGAGAAGGCTGCAAATGGTTTGTTCTTTAGCTAACACACTATGGAGTAAATATACACCTATGTTCTATGTAAATATTAATATAATTGTTTACGTGAATGTTTCCTTTTTTTATTTTTCTCTTTCCAAGAGAGAGGCAAAACAAACATTTATTTTTCTAAAAACCTGTAAATTTTTGAGGCACTTATTTCTCCATACAGTTGTGAATCCCTGTGGACTCTTGAGTGTTTTCTCCTGGAAGTGAATTTACTGCTCAGTGGCTGCAGTTATTCCATCAGGAAACCATGGAAAGCCTTTTGGTGCCTAAAATTAGGAGTTTTCTCTTCCTGGTCTGGAGGAGCAGCTTCCTATGTTCCAGATGAGTAGTAATGCTAGCTTAATGAGCCATGGATGAATATTTTTTTATTCTTTTGGAGCTGTTCTGGCCACCCATCCACCCCAATGGCTCTTAGTGGAAGAAGATTTACGAATCATCGAGTTGCCTAAAGACTTTTTGGGAAGGACCCTGTAAAAAAACCAGAACCCAAATATGTCTGTGGAGCCTGAGCATTGTACCTAGGACAGTGGCAAACCTGCCTGCAAGTGGCACAGCCACTGCCTGTGTTTTGAGTCTTGCAAAGGGATGCTCCCAGCACTGACTGCAGCCTCCTTATTATAAGTATAACACTGTGGGTTTCCAGGTAAACCTCTTGAGTGGTGAATGGCTTCCTGAAGCATGGACTAATAAATAGTTTAAGCTACTGGAGCACCTCTCAGCCAAGTGCAGTTGAGAGGTGAGTTAGCCCTGGCATGCAGGGCAGGGAAGGATGCTGGCAGCAGGAGAGCTCTGCAGACCCTGCTGCGCTGCTTCCCCAGGCATGGAGAACAGGAGGGGCAGCATCAGAGGAATGCCCTTGGGGAGAGTGGTTTTCCTGACCCTGCCACCTGCCCTGGCATGGCAGGTCTAAGTGAAAGGCAGCTCCTGTGGCAGAGAGACTGAACTTTCTGGCCTTAAGGCTTTTCAATGGCTTTGCCCTGGGCATCCATCACTTAGCTCCACTATGGAGCATCAGTATTTTGATCTTTCTTCTGCTGGCTTTTTCCAGTGCTTCCCTGCTGGTTTCTCTGTTCTTCTTTGGCAGCTCAAGCTGATAGTTTTTTTCCCCAAACCCCAGGCTGATGGCTGCTTTTTTTGTCTTCTCTCTTCAGTTTTTGAGATATCCAACAATTCTCCTTTTTTTCCTCAGCTGCTGCAAAAGAGTCACAGCTGAGCTTTGGTTCAAGCTACAGGAAAATATCCTGTGCCCACCCCCCACCCCAGCCCCCAGTGCAAGCAGGTTTTGCATTCATGATGGGTTTCATGTCAAGCAGTGTCTTCAAGTGGGATGTCATTTGCAGGGGCTGGATCTTTGCACTGCCATGAATTGTTACCCTCCTCTGCCACCCTCATCTTTCTAGTTTCACAAAGGCAGTTGCTTTGCTGGCATAGCCCTACCCTTAAATTCAAGAAATGAACTTGTCTGTGTTGACACCCAAGACTACACTTTTTGTTTTCAATAGAAGGTGTCTGCAGTGTGAAATCCTGCTCACCACCAAGAATGTGCTTCATAGCCACAGCCAGTGGGGACCACAGGTCCTCCGTTGACGAGCTGCTCCATGAACAGTGGAGTGGAGATGCACTGTGAGCAGCAGGAAAAAATGGTGTGTTAGTGCTTGAAACTGAAGAAAGGAGGCCTTCTTTCTTTACCTGGCCCTCTTACTTTGAATTGACCTTCCCTCCCCAACTCTCCCAGCAGCACTTTGGGTCAGAAACACAAGAGATCATCAGAAGGAGTTTTGGGGCAGGGGACTCCTTTGCAGCACTACAATTGCAGAGGTCCTTGTGCTGAACTCTGAGGAACCCTTGGCAATGATAATTACTCAAGATTGCAGAGGCTATGCAATCAGAGCCATGCTAAGCTTGGAGGAGCCTACTTCAGTTTGAAGTACATTAGCCTGCTCAGTACTGGAGAGCAGAAATCAGCATGATGCACCCTCAGACTGTGAAGTGAGAAACAAATCCTGCTGTTTGAGCTGGATACCAGGATGAGGCGGCTCTTCATCTGTCTTCTCACACTGAATTTATTTCCTCATCCTCTGGAGAGGGTCCTTGTCCGTGGGGTATCAGAAAGAAGGGACGTTTGCACACAAAACTTACTGCCCTCGTAGAGCCATGTGTAAAGGTGGTCAGGAAAGGACCCAGCTGCACTGGCAATGCTGTGCCAGTCCTCAGTGGCAGTGGAGCCTTTCCTCCCCCTCTCTGCTGAGAACTCATCCTTTGGATGATGAGAATACATTTTAGTCAGTTCTTTCTAAATGTTGGAGCAGTCACATAAGGCTTTTCATTCTACAGTTTTTCGGCCATTATATATATAGGGGGAAATCTATCCTAAATCGTATCTTTCAGTGGCTACAGGAAACTACATACTGGTCTGGTTCATAACTCATGTAAGAAGGAAAATGTGTGCAACTGGGTTTTCCCCTCATCACTGAAAAGGTGAGTTCTGTTACTGCTGTTTAAGATATATCTGTTAAGATATGGGCAAACAGCCTGGGAACTGCTGAACATGCTGAGACCCAAGGCCCTGACTCATTTGTTCATCCCACTTTATAAAATAATTGAATAGAAAATAATTTAAGTGTGGACTTAATTGTGTGGCTGGATTCAGTTCATCTTAAGCAGATATTTATCAGAGCTTGGGCAAAGCCACTGACATTTTGCTATAAGTGTTTTATACACTTGTTGTTGGTGATAACTTGGACACCACCAAACCAGCATTTTGAGAAACTAATGAGTACCAAGCAGTGCTGTGCTGGATGAGTCATATGGGAAAGGGGGAAATTTGGCCAATTTTGCTATTCTTAAGGCAGTCAGCCATATTGATGTGAGTGGCAAACAGGAGAGCCAGGCAAAAGTCAGCTCTGACAGAGTCCATGATAGCCTGCTATTCATTCTGGAGGAAAACTGGCAGTAAAAAGGATCTGGTCATCATTAAGCTCCAGCAGAGTTTATTCTAATTTTGTCAAGCTGAATCCTTAATTAAATGGTTGTTTTATGGGGAATTGGAGAAGTATTGCATGTGTGGTAGCCACAGGTAGAGGCTGTCATCCCAATTCATCTATTTTCTCCGAACTCTGAGAAAACATTTTCTACCTCTGAGAGTCTTTCTCCCAGAATCTACCAATCCTTCCCTGGGCAGACAAGATGAAAGTTGGGGGTTGGGGGGAGGGAATCCCCTTGTTTCTCTCATAGCCACCTGCTGCTGTACCTCAGCTGTAGAGGATAATTTTGCTTTTAGTTTCCAAACAGTGCCCAGACATTTGTCTTTTCCTAAAGGACAACTTAATTCCTTTTGTGAACTCATTTTGGGCTATAATGTGACTATATTTCAATGCCTCTTATTAATCCCATATTGAAGGCAAGCATAGTAAAGATGGGAGAAAAAGAACTACTGTTTGGGTTTTTTTTGTTTTATTTTTTTTTTTCCTTTGAAGGTCTTTTTTCCTTCTCCTCCATGCCCAGTGCTTTCTCTGGGTTTCAACCCAGTAGCCCCTCCATCTTACAGTGCTCTTCTAAAAGAGCCACAGGACATGCACCAGGGCACTTAGTGGAGCAGAGCGAGGTGGACTGGATTTTCACATTGTACTGCTTTTCTTCCCAGTACATCCAGGGCATGGGATGAGGTCAGACACACCTCGGTGTTTGCTTCTGAGGCTGGGCTTATGCTGTGGATTTGTGATGCAAAGCTGTGCTGGTGCTGACAGTGCACTGCCTGCTCTTGTGAGCTGCAGCATTCCCTGCACCACTCAGCCTCGTGCCAAGCTGTGCTCCCAGGGAATCCCTGAGGGCTCACACCCACCTTTAATTAACACCGTCCCATCCAGGCTTTGGATAACCTTGAGTAGTTTCAGGGCTCCGCAACTTTCATAAAAAAAAAAAAAAAAAAAAAAGAAAAAAAGGAATTTGCCAATGGAGAGGGAATGTGGGAATGTTGTGAGGTGTTGTCCCAGCAGTACCCACCATGTGGCAGAGATGGTTGGTTCTGCAAAAGGTCTCAAATCCTTCTGGGAGCAGCTGCCAGGGAGCATTCCATGCAGAACATGAACCAAGTAGGAATGCAAAGCTCATCTTGCATCTGTTTTACCTTAAGAAGTTCTAGCACTCTAAGGACACTTGTATTACAGTATTAGAGTACTTGTACCTTTTGAATTCATGAGTGAAAATGATGTGGAGTATCACATGTGATAAGTGTCAGAGAGCTGAATGACAGAGCTGTCAGCTGTGGGACGCTGCAATGACAGCCCTTTAAAGTGCTGTCAGGTCTTGTCGGACGCTTTTATCATAATACTTACTTTAGCCTCCGGAAGACAAACCCATTGTGTCTTCCATTTCTGGGGGTCTCCTTAAAGTACTGCTATTCAGTAGTGGGATGTTTAACAAAATGCTTTCTTGAAGTTGCCTGCACTGTAGGCAAGATCCCTTCCCAGAGACGGGAATTACAGCCCTGCCACAGCCAGAGGCTTTGAGCAGGGTTCCCAAGACACAGAGAACTTTTCCAGGCCTTGTGGCCCTTGCCCTTTGCAACATCTGATGGATTCAAAAAGTGCAAATGATCTGACTAACCCCACTGCCAGCTCGGGAAGAGCCCAGCTCCTTCCCAGCTGGAGGAGGTTTGGTGCAGTGTGGCAGTGCCACAGCAGAGCTTCCCCCTAAAGACACCCACAACCATTAAGTCTCCATTACAGAAGAATGAACTGAATTCACTCTGCAAATGAAAGATAATGTCTCCTGAGGAAAATAAACTAAAAGCAGGGAAGGGGATTGGCAAAACAAAAACAACCCTTGCCACTGCAATAGCACTTTCAATTAAGAACAAAACAGAGCAGGAAGCTTTGAAGCTTGACTTTGGGCAGAAAGAAAAGGCCCTTTCTGAGAGCCCTGGGTTTCTGTAGGCACAGCACAGCAGCTGCTGTCTTCTTTTTACGTCAGAGCATTAATGCTGTTGTTTCGCCCCTGGTATCAACAGAGCTTGCCTGGTAGGTGGGTGGGGTATTGGGATTTATATTGTAGACAAATTCAGGAAAGCTTCAGTCTTTTTTTTTTTTCCCTTTTTTTTTCTAACAAAGCTTTTGAAAGTCCACTGGGGACCCCTAATGTTCAGCTACTGCTGAAGCAAGCACTTCAAAGCCAGAGCTTCTTTAGCCATCTATCGGTTTGATCATTGTGGTAGGCTTTTATTACAGGCAATCACACTCCCTTCCCCCCAGTAAAAGTCATCTTTCTGGGAAGGTCTGAGAGCTCCTCAAAATGTTTGGTAAAACAAAATTTCTGTGGTCAGAAAACATGCCAGCCAAATCAAACTGAGATGGCCCTGGAGATGCTTTGGGAGGCAGAAACCTTTTTACCACCTGCATAGCAGATAGTATCCCTCCCTGCCCTGAGCTGTGGCAGCAGACACACCTAACGTGTCCGACAGAAATGTCTGCAGAACAAAAAAAGGTGAATAGACAATAACAACAACAACAAAACACCAAAAAAAAGTGAATAGAACAACAAAAAGTAAATAGAAGATGCGGTTATTGTAAAAGGTGTTGGGAGGAGTAATCCTGTGGGGATTTTAAGGATGTCGGTGACAGACTGTGTTAGCCCTCCATAAACTCCCCCTGCCTAGTCCCTATTCCCACACATCTGCCCATGGCTGCCTTATTTGCCCCCCACAAAAAATCTCCACTGTCCACCTTCTATGGCCTGTACCAAGCTGGGCAGCCTCCATGACCAAAACCTGCAGTCTTCCCACTGCCTTCAGTCAGGACAGATGGGAATTGCTGTTATCATAGTGTTTATCCTAGTTTCCTAGTGCCTCTGCTGGTGGGGCTAAACAGGACACACAAACACCTCCACAACAGCCAGGTTTAGGATTTTTTCAGACAGATTCCTGGGGTCAGCTTTTCTCTCTCTTATGACAGGAATGTGTTTTCTCTCCTAGACTAGCATTAATATAATTCTAATTTTCCCCCACAGCCAAGGCAACAGAGTGGTCAGTTACTGGGAGAGTCACACCAAAAGCATTTGAAAGACTGGGCAGAAAAATGTTAGAAATGCAGCTGGAGTAAGTTACCTTTCTCTTTCATAATGCCATCTCCAATCCCAAGTAAATCAGAAAAAATTGTGCTTTCTAAGTGGTTTCTAACATAATGAAAGTCAATTAGAGTGATGCAAACAGAACTTATAACTGCAGGTTTTCATCACTGACTCTGTGCTAAATATCTGCACTGTGTGGTTTGCAAGGAAGTAAAGGTGCATGGAGAGGAAAAGGGTTTTTAAAAGCACTCAAATTACCTCTAATTGGCAACACAACTGTAGTCAAAACATAATGTGAGGATAATAAATTGATATTTGCATAATGGAAATACTACCAAACTGTACTTCAAATACGATGAATTAGATTATAATTAGAGTTGTGTTTCGGGAAAGAAAATCCTTCTAATTGCCTGAATACAGGCAGTGCCAAGGAGGGGAGGGCTGGCAGCTGTCAGGGAAGTCCAGCCAGTGCTGTGTGGGACAAGTGCCCCACAAGTGGGGGCCATTCCCTGAAGGGGGGACAGGGTGCTCACATCTATCAGCAGCCAAAACAGCCATGGCAAGGCAGGTCTGGGGAGAAAAAGGGAAAAAGTGAATGTGTGCACTGTCAGCCATCAAGTACAAAACCATGAACTGAAAGAAAGTCCAGGGCAAAATTGTATGGACAGAAATTAGGGTAGAAGACACCTGTGTTTCAAGGGGAGGTGGTGCAAGTGTAAAAATGCAAGCAATAATCCTGTAAATTGCAGGAAAACAGTGATCATTTTTTTCTGGTAAAATCTTGTCACCACCTTGAGTTCCAATGACTTCCTCCTGCTGCTGTTTGATAACTGATTTTATTAAACCAGCAATTGTTTTCATTCTGTTGAATCAGATGCAAAGTTGTTTGCAAAGACTTACTGACCAGCTCTTACTACTCTTTTTAAGTAAAAAGGCCACCTGGATAGCACTGGATGATATGTCACTCACCCATTGTACAAGACCATGTATACCAGTAAGGAAATTACTGCTGATATGTTATATTCCAAAACAACTTTTTTTTCTTTCTTTGAGAAAGCAAGCAAAATAATTACACCTTGTCACTGAAATGAAGGCAGAATGAACTTTGAGGCTGATTTGTTGTCTGGTAGCTGCAGAATCTTATGGTTGGTGCTAATGCCCATTTTGTTGTTGAGCAATGACATGAGTTCAGATGGGAAAATTGATCAGCATAAAAAACCTGCTCTCTCATTTTGGCTGGGGGAATGAACAGGTGATTTCTTAAATCCTGTGTGGCCATATTTTAATAGTGAGGGGGGCTATGTGATGGTTTCTGTGAGAAGCTGCCAGAAACTTCCCCCATGTCTGACAGAGCTAGTGCCAGCTGGTTCCAAGGTTCCATGTGCTGCTGGCTAAGGCTGGCCTAGTCAGGAATAAGAGTAATGCCTTTGTGATAACATATTTAAGAAGGGGAAATAAAAAAGTTATTGCACAGATGTAATTGTGACCAAAGAAGAGCAGAAAGGGACTGCACCTACATTGGAGCAGTTAGTGGAGAACTGTCTCCTCTGGGAGGGACCCATGGAGCAGAAGGACTCCTCTCCCTGAGGTGGCAGCAGTGGCAGAAATAGCTGTGGTAAACTGACCATAACCCCCATTTCCCACCTCTCTGCACTGCTGAGAGGAGAGGAAGTAGGGCCGGGGGAAAAGGAAGGGATGAGGAGGAAGCTGATCTTTAAATATATCTTCTTTTTAATTATTCTGCTATGATTTCTTTAGTAATAAATTTAATTAATATCCCCAAGCTCAGTCTGTTTTGCCCATGATAGTATTTGATGAGTGATGTCTCCCAGTCCTTAACTCATTAACCTTTTGCTATATCTTCTCTCCCCAGTCCAGGTGCAGAGGGGCAGTGAGAGAATGGCTTTGATGGCTGTCTAGCATCCACTGGGGCAATCCAGCACACTGTGAAATGCAATGACCCTGCTCACCAGGCCCTCAGTGTATTTGCTCCTCACATAGCCAGGTGAGTATGCCTTAGCTCACCAAGCTTATTTCATATCTGGGCCACCAACAGCATCATCCTGGGCCCACAGGCAATAGGAAAGGTGTGAAAGGTGACTGAGTTTGGCCATCACTGGTTGGCAGAAGTGTGCAACAGGACATGGCTCTCTGCAACCATGCTTGGACGTCCCTCTAACATTGGCTGCTGCAGTTAGGGAGGATCGAGAAAACGAGGATGATTTTGGGGGTAGAGGAGTGGCAGCACACACTGGTTCTGGGTTTCAGTGGAGTTTCTGAGACAGGTCCTCATGTTACTTGCCTCGTGGATGCTGTTTTGTGGAGACAAAGACAAGGTTTGCCTGCTCTAGGTACAGAAAGGAGGGTACCACAGGCCTGGAAATGATGCCTGGAGCACTTAATTGGTGCATCTCTCTATTTATGAGTTGTAAAACATAGGTCTAGTTTCTAAATCAGGAGCTAGTGCTCATGCAAGTTTACTCTATGAAGAAAAAAGGGCAGGGTATGAGATGTGATGCAGCACATCAAGAGAAATACTCCCCTGCCTTCAAAGGGTCCTGGCTCAGGGCATGGACCACAGAGACCATGGAAATAAGCTCCTTTTTGAGCTGGCAAATGGTGTCTTGCTTTTCTGCCTGAGGAGTAGAGATAAACTCACCTGGAGCTCTGCTGTGCAGTTTGTGGTACCAGATTTAATAAAGGGCTGTGTGGGAGGGAGCACAGAAGGGAAAGAGAAAGGAGATGAGTGGGGAGAACAGGCAGCTGCACTGCACCAGAGAGAATTGGTGTGCAGCATGCTGATGGGGATGAGCTGAGCAGGACAGCCAGGCCACAGGTCTCCTCTCTGTCCTCTCCTGTTGGGAGCAGGATCTAGAGCTGGCCCTGAGGAGCCCAGCCTGGGGACAGCCAGGTGGAGAAGAGGCAAAACCTGGACATCTCTTCCTTAATGTGTGGCCACCACACAGCCTCCACCAGCCTCCATTGTGCAGGGTGCTGGCATGCTGTGCCTGCGGGATGCCCCCCAGTTGTTGCCAGGATCACCTAGAAAGATACAGAGGCTGAAATCTAAGAGGGGACAGGAAAATGGGAACCTGGATAAAATCCATCATGCCTTTCCCTATGAGTCATGGCACAACAGCAATTCTCAGAAACCAAAGCTTGGACCTCACCGTGGACTTGCTGTCCCATTTGTTCCCTCGGTGGCAGCCCATTGCTCTCAGGCTCACAGTGCGGCCTCATGCACCCAGGGGGTCTGCAGGACCTTGTGTCATGCAACAAGTGAGCTGAATAATCATGGTAGAAAGAAGGGAAATATTTCACACCAACAAAAACCCTGGGAAACAATTTTATTGCTAGCAAAACTCTGCAGGTCTTTGTTTGGTGAGTGCACTTCCCGTGAAATGCAATTGCTCACTGTGGCTTTAAACTGCAACCACCCTGAAAATGAAGGCAGTTTCATTAAATTGAATTACTTCTCCCCAGAACTGGCATAATAATGGTAATGTTGATAAGGAACAATAGCTGTTAAGTGCGAGCATCATTTATATTTTCTATTAAATCACTGTCATTTCCAGTACAAATGGATCATGCATGCATGTCATGCTGATTTACAGTGATCAAGCCTTAGTCATAATCAGTTATTGCAATGCCTAAGCAGAGCATGAAAGGTGGCACAAACATTCAAGCAACACTGCACAAGCCCAGATCAATATTTGGATCTAACTGAGCATTAGCAGATGAGTTGGTGCAACAGTGATGGGAGTTTTTTCAAAACTATTCATATGCTTGTCATCAGTATAACTTTAAAGGCTATTGCTCTCCTCCACCTCACCTTTCCAGTGGTCTTCTTAAAGGCAAGCCAGGAAGCAAATGGAGAAGGAGCAGCAACAGCACATGACTGCTATAGACCTGACCATGGAGATGCAGCACAAAGCAAATATAATGTGCAGAGAATTATTCAAATTCCTGAAAATTAGACACTCAGCAAGGAGAAGGTGGGGTTGCTGAGTGAAGAAGGCGAGGTTGGACAAGCATTGGTGTTGCAGCAGTCATTCAGGGAAGATTTCTGTTCTTGAAGATGTTTTCCAAAAGTTGCTGAGCTTCTAGGAGCCCGTGAGCTGCTGCCACACTGAGGAGTTTCTCCACTTCCCTGAAGGACACGAAACCTTCATGAAGAAAATCTAGGAGGAAGTCCTAAATTCATTCCTACCTAATTTTAATTACACAGGCTTTTATAAGAGGAACACAGCTACTGAATATGAAAACATCTGTAAAGTTAACTCTCCCCTAGTCAGAAAATGATCTATTTTCCTTCTGCCTTTTCCTGTGGTCTGAGCACATATGTTCTAGGTTTGGTGATTTTCTCATCTTAATTGAAGGAGAAACGGTTTTGGAGTTCTTGAAATACCACCCAATGTGTGAGTCTGATCATGCAATAGGCAGTGGAGACTGAAATAAAATGAACTGGCTTCAAATCACAAGGTTTGTCCAAACAATGCTTTTTTTAGCTTCATTTAGCATACAACTGTTCTCTCCAACCCCAATTTTAATTTTCAGGATTGAAGCAAATTAAAGGAATCAAAATGAAACCATATATAAAATCAAAAAAAGGGCTGGGTTTCACTGTGATGGGATCAGTTTCTTCAGCTTCACTTAGCCCTAGGACAAGTTGCCTCAGTGACTGTACAAAGCACAAGGCAAGTTTTCTTTGTCTGTGTGCCTTGCTGGGAACACTGGTGTGCAACATGCATGTGCACATCAGGGAGAGAAGCTCATCCTGAGCAGTTCCAGCCCAACCCCAGGCAATCAACAGGAAGCTTCTCACTGACTCCACTGGATGGAAAGAGACTGAAAAGGGAACTCCCTTAAAAGAGAAACACAACATTTTCTTTATAGCAGAAAATTCACATGTCACTTCAACAGCTCTTTCTATACCAGTACAGGTCTTGTCCCTTGCTTTCATTGGGAAATCTTCATGGAAAAAACATATGCAATCAGACCATGGGCATTTTAGGAACTGTGAGACCTAAGGTTTAAAATGTCATTGGACTAATTGTGTTTTTCCATTTCCATGCTGCAGGTAGGGCTGCATTACTGACAATACAAATAGAGGGCATTAGAAATGCTGGAGTGGCGTTGTGCATGGAGCACCTACAGCACCAGGATTCCCCCCTCCCCCTCCCAAGAGGAGCTGGGAGTGAAACTGTAATGGGAAGGAAGAGGATTATCTCAGGTTACCCTTCTTCAAGTGCCATGGTCATGTTTCTGAGTGTCCCCACTGCCAGATTGAAGGAAGAGTGGGGATGGCCCTGCCCCGCAGCCTGCCTACAGGAAGAGACAAGCACAGAAAATGGTAAGAGAAGTACAAAAGAAGAAAACCAGAGTTTGAATGTTTTCAAGGAAGATTAAGAGTTGGTTATGGCTAAGAGTGGTTTTTTCTTCCAAGCAGCTGGTACAGTGCTGTGCCTTGGATTCAGTATGAGAATAATTTTGGTAACACACTGATACTTTGGCTGTTGCTGAGCAGTGCTTACTCTAAATCCAGGATTTTTCAGTTTCCCACGCTCTGGCAGTGAGCAGGTGAACAAGAAGCTGGGAGGGAGTACAGCCAGGACAGCAAACCTGGATGTGCCAAAGGGCAATTCCATTCCATGGATCCCCTCATGGTCAGTGTATAAACTGGGGAGGTTGGTCAGGAGCTGCTGACTGCTCAACAGGGACAGGCAGGGCATGGGTCAGAGTGTGGTGAGCAATTGTTTTGGGCACCACTTCTGTTTCTTGGGGTTTATTCCTTTCTTTTGTTACTATTGTTATATTTTAATTTATTGCAATTATCACGCTGCTCTTATCTCAACCCATGGATTTTACGTTTTTCTAATTCTCCTCCCACAGGAGTGGGAGAGGAGAAACCAGTGAGCAGCTGCAAAGTACTTAGTTGCTAGCTGAGATTAAACCAGGACAGAGCAAATAAGGGAAAAGTTATGTATAATTCACTTTTTGAAATGTGACTCCTTTGAAATTTCAGGCCGTGATTTGGCAAAAACCCTTATTCAGAAAAGCATGAAGTCTTCAGCATTTCTCTAGGTATGGACATCTGTAATAATTCATCCTTGATTTACATCTCCTGCTGTGACAGGCATAGTTCTTTCAATCCTAAAAGTCCTGCAGCCTGGTGCTGTTCTATGCCTTGAGCAGGAAGAGATACTGTCCAACATGCTTACTCCTCTCCCCTTGTTTTTTGGGTAGCACAGTAAATTCCCCTGTCCTTAACCCTTCCCATTTTTCACCAAGAATGGTAGGATTTCAGGGGACACAGCCCAGGCTCACACCACAGGTGTAACTACTATGGGTACCACTACAAATGCACACACAGGCATGGCTGTGTCACTCATGTGGCAGAAGCCTCTTGGGAGGCTGTGCTGAGAGCAGGAAAATAATACACTGCTGTAACTTGATTTCCCATTGCCTCAGCAGCTCCTGGCTCACTCCCTTCCTGCACCTGTGCATTCTTCCTGCTGCCCATCTGCAGCTCAAACCTCCCCAAAAAAGCCATACAGCAGCACCAGCATCCCTCTGCCTGCCCACTGTCAAATACCTCCTTTCTCCCCACTGATTAAAAAAACAGCAATTGCAGATGGGGAAAGTGGAGCAAAGCATAGTGCAACACACAGTGAGAAATCATGAGCTCACACTGTCCCTCCTTCCACCTTCAACCTCCTTCCCACCATCACAGGACAGCCCAGTGCAGCACTGCCAGCTTTTTCTTTCTCCTATACCACAAGTAGCCTTTCCCCAGAAGAAGCCAATTTCCCATGACAGGAATTGCTTGGGGGATTTTTGAGCCTCACCTGAACCAATGCATGGCCATGTCCTCATTTTTTTCCACTCCAGCTCCTGAGTGTGAGACAAGGTAGCAAAGTCACAGACAGGTTATAAGATAGAGTGCCCAAAATTCAGCAGTGTGTGGTTCTGGCTTACACACATGCACACTCTGGCAGCAAATTAGCCACAGATTGGAGAAACATTACCTTGCAAATACCTCTGTCCCAGGATGTGCTGGGCATCTGGGTACCCCAGGCAAGCATACACATGAGCCATGTGGAAATGGAAATCCTCATAGCACAGCAGGATATAGAGCAGGAGGAGGCCAGCAGTGATTACAGCTGCCAGCTGTGAAAGAAAGGAACAGTCATGATGCAAGGAAGAAAATAAGCTGAGGGCTAGCTACAGCAAATATTTCATCTGAACTCTGAAGCCTCCCAAAGCTATTCCCCACAGAGAAATGGGAGGAAAGGCCCACACAACCACAGAAAATCAAAGTCACCTTTGATAGAGAGCCGGTTCCTGAACTTCCACTGAAGCTGGCAGAAAAGGCCCTGCTGAATTCAGTGAGCAGTGTATGAGCTTCCAAGTTAATTTCCCCTTTTAGCTCTGCTACAGCAAAGGAAAGCACAATAATTTAATTTTTTAGTGGTCCTCTTGAAGTAAAGGGGGGAAAAGAAACCCTAAGGTGCCATCAGGCTTTTAGAAACAATTCATCAAAGACACTTAAAAGAAAGAGCCTCATTCTCCTGGCACATGGGGACTTGTGGCCCACCATTGCCCACATATTGTCATACAGATGTGAACTCTCATCTAATCACAAAATGGGTCAGGCTGGAAGGGACCACAGTGTGTCATCTGGTCCAACCTCTCTGCTCAAGCAGGGTCATCCTAGAGCACATGGCACAGGATTGCATCCAGACAGTTCTTGGATATTTCCAGGGAGGGAAACTCCACAACCTCTCTGGGCAATCTGTTCCAGTGCTTGGCCACCTGCACAGTAAAGTTCTTCCTCATGTTCAGGTGGAACTTTCTGTGCATCAGTTTCTGCTCATTGCCTTTTGGCCTATTGCTTGGCACCAGTGAAAAGGGCCTGGCTCCATCCTCTTGGCCTCCTTCTTTCAGATGCTTATAAATGTTGGTGACTTCTCCTCTTAGTTGTCTCTTCTTGAGGCTTAACAGGCCCAGCTCCCTCAGCCTGTTGTCCTCCTTAATCATCTTCATTGCCTTGCACTGGACCTGCTCCAGGAGCTCCATGTCTCACTCCCTTTGAACATCCACAGCTCATAAACCCTTTCATTCTGTGTTACAGCAAGGACATGCCTACACCTGACAAGAGAATAACCCTGAGTCTGAAACTCTTCTTGCATCCAAGGTATAAATCAGTGAAAAGTCTGATTAACTGCACCAGCAGGGAAAAAAATATGAGAGATCAGAATAAGACTGTTGGCTTTTTTTTGCCAAATTGGATTTTCTTTCTTCAGTGAGTTAGCTATTCGCTTCTGGTGAGAGGAGCAGGCAACTTATGCATCCACATCTTGGCAGAGTCAGATGTTCCTGGCTGGGGGAAGAAGAACATACTTAGGAAAAGACTATAGGAGGCCCATGTGGAACCTCCTGCCTGCACAGGTTACCAGAAGCCCTTTGCCTTTCTGGAGGGGAATGCAGCGTGTCTCTCCGGTGGTGCCAGCCCTGCAGAAGGTAAAACCCTCACCTACTACAGGGGAAGATGGACCAGGTACAGTCCTGAGTGGAAGACATGGCTTTTTGAAAACATCAACGAGACGAGATCAGTCTCTCCGTGCTGTGCTGTGCTGAAAGAAACTATGTCAATGGTGTGGGATCTGCAGGAGGTGGTGGTATCCACTAATACCTCATCCTTCATCTCTGTAGCTTAGGTGAAACAGTGAGGGACTCTTGGAGCTGATGTTCATGGGGACATGCTGAAGTGCCTGCAGGTGCTCTGTCCCTCCCTTGTGCATGAGGAAGCAGAGCAGACACAAGTAGCTCTTTTTAACAGCCAAATCAGACGCAAGCCCCAAGGCCTGTCCAGTTGACCACAGCTGTTGCAGAACAAGCTTGCTTTTTCATCTGGGCACATTCTCTTGCTTCAGCTACTTGTGCATAATGGCCACAGAATGTGTGTGCATTTGTCACCATGTCACATTCAGAATGAGCCAAGGGGACAAGAAGCAGCTGCAAAGGATGATGAGACAGAGGTGCTCTAATAGTCAGGGTCCCTTCTGGCCACCATGGATTGTTGAATGCAACTAACACAGATATGTGTAAAAACCAACTCTCCTTCACTTTTTTGGGGGGTAGGAGGTGTAGTGCTCAAGATATATGCAGACCACTGCAAAGCAAATTATGCATTTAGATCTGATCTGCTGCTCAATTGTCTTCAGAGCTTGAGCACAGAGGTGATGTGGCTCTGCAATTCCTTGATGTTTCATGGGGGCTCCTGCACTCCCACACATCACTATCAGCTGCATGATTGCTGGAGGCAGCAGATTGCCAAGAGCTTGTTATCTCCTAATTGGGACCCAGGTCCAGGTTTGGGCCCATCTCTAATTGGGATAAGCAAATGCTGAGGATTAAGTGAGCCTAGTTAGCTAATTAGGCTAAATGATAAAACAGGTAAGCAATAATGACATGCAAATGACCCAACATTTGATTTTCTGACTGATAAGTTTAAGGATGTAGGAAACTTGGACACACACACACACACACACACACACACGTTATTCCCCCATTCAGCCTGTGTGATGCTGTTCTGAAAGTGCTGGTGGGTGTGTAAATCTCTGTAAGCCAATGGCAAGCCCAAGAGGAAATGCAAGTCATACATCAAACTGGTTATTTTTGAAAGCTTTTGATCTTATTTAAGAGGAGGAAATGCTACTCTTGGTAAGAAGTGCTTCTTGCTGGAGACGTGGCTGATATTAAAGGTCTAGCTCAGGAAAAGCTGAGTACAGACCTATGATGAAGGGTAGGACAGTGTTTCTGAAGCAGTGCAAAAGCTGGTGAGCAAGAGTCTGGTTTCACACAGTGGCCGTGGGCTGTTACTGTGCTGTTTTGTTCACTGTTGCAGTGGCTGGTGCTGGAACATGTCAGGGAATGTTTCATGTGATGCAGGAGATAGAGTGCACCAAAGCTGCAAGAGGGAGTGGCAGCGCTTTTATAGGTGCAGATCTGTGACCAGCAAGATGCTCACAGCTATGGTGTCTCCTTTGTGCTCCATGACAGATTGCCTGAAGCCTCAGGAAAGGAGTAGAAAATGTGGTGTTCTGGAGGAGCTGTTCCTATTGCAAGTCTGGTACATCAAATACATGTAACAGCAAACAGATGACCAAGTCAGTGAAAGGAGAAAGGATATGGTCAGAAAAAAGGTCACAGGGGAAACCTCTGTGACCATGCACCAGTGCCATGGGGGTACATCCTGACATATATGCTCTCTGTGGACACCTTTCCACAGCAATGTCCATAATGATCAGCCATGCCCTGCTGGCAGCCTCCACCCTCAGTACTGCAGAGATGCTGTGCCTGGCTCCTCTGAGACAGGTGAAGCAGGAACCTCTGGATGACTTTTTGTCCCAAGATGTTTTTTGAGGGGAGGCCTTCACCTTTTTGCAGTTGTGTAGACACTGACATGTATAGCCAGTCACATTTCACAGGGAGTTCCTTTAGAAATCAATCAGTGAGCATCCCTAATCTGATTTGCTTGTTTGTTTGTTGGGGGGGGGGGGGGGATGTTTATGTGGGTTTTTTTTTTTTTTCTTTTCCTGAACAGCAAAGAAAAAAAGAGACCTATGCATGACAAAAGGCAGTTGCACAAAGTGCTGGAGTGCACAGATCCCAGCTCCAGAAGATGGTACCACAAACAGCTGTTGCTTGGCTGCCCACCATCTGAAAATGCATCTACAAGCACACAGCTAGAGACATTACACAAGCCAGAGACATTAGCAAAAATACTCTTTTGTCCACTGTGGTTACATCTGAGTTCAGGTAAATATTGTGTTATTTTAAGTGTCTCCAAGACCAAGAGAGGAGGGAAATGCAGCTGCTGGTGGATGGGTGGGTCACTTTGAAGGAAGGTCTGCCTGGAGAAGAGATGAAGGAAGGAGATGCAAGTCCCCTGTGCTTCTTCCTTCTGCAGCCCTTCACCCTCACAGCCAGCACCAGGGACAACAGGTACCAAGAGCTCAGCATGGACCCCAGCTGGGAAACAAGTATTAGTCTACTTCAAATGGGGAGCCTGTTGCATTGCATGCAGAGATGTGAAGTAGATCTCTGCCCTGAGACAACCTTTGTAGTCTTGGGTGGCACCTCTCAGTTGCTCATCACACCCTCTTCTGTGGTGACACATCAGAAACTACTTTGCATGCTTGGAACCCTGCATCCTTGGGGCTGCTCTAAAGCATGGGGAAGCCCAGGGCTGTTGTTAGGGCACTGCTGGGGAATCAGGCAGTGAGGGAGATAAATCAGGCTGTGCATATGTATTTATGCAACCATGTTCCTATACATCACCCATGTACCAAAGTCAGGTGAACAGGATCAAAATGAGGACCTAGAGGAATGCCTAAAAATCCCACCCATAATCACTGCATTTTAAGATTCCACATTACTGTGTGCCAGTAAAAGCCTTTGCTCCCCAAGCTGAGGAAGGCATTGCAAGCCTTGCAGTTTGAGAGGCTGTCCTGAGCAAGCAGCTCCTGCGGCTTTGACCCATTCTGGCACCAGTGGCTTTCAGAGGCAGGGTGTGACATGACACCTGCTTCCAGCACTCCCACCCTGAGCCCATCCTCACACTTACCTCCCAGCTGCTCCATGCCAAGCTTGGGGGATGGGGGTTCCCACCCCCCGGAGAAGGATTTGCCCCACAGGTATCAGCTCTGCCCCTTCCCTGCCGTCGCCACCGCGCTGCAGGCTCCGTGTCCCCCATCTCTCCCTCCCGCAGGAAGTCTGAGCACCTCGTTTTATGCTGCTCTCCCCTTCTCACCAGGCACCACCACTGCCCTGCCATAACTCTTACCCATCACCATCCTTTGGTTTTGCTCCTGATTTACAGCAGCAGTAGCCCAGCTGCTTCACTAAGATAAGGGGGATGGATACACATCCCCTTGAAAAGATGGTCTTGACAAAAGCCTTTCACACACCAATGTTTAACTCTCCCTGTGAAGAATGTTTCTCTTCTTTCAGACTGCTCCCAGGTGTTGCAAGGCCTTACCAGTAAATCATTGTATCTGACAAACTTGTTTACATTTTTTTTTCCTGTTTTTTACATGCATGGATTTGGGACAAATGCAAGATCATGCAGGTCCAGGTAAGAAAATTAGAAAAGATGCAATGATGTATAAACAAAAGTTATCAGGACATACAACGCCCCCCCTCAAAATTTAACAGGATGGGAGGTGTTTTTTAAGCTAGAAAAGAGCTCACTTGTTAAAGTCAATCATTTTATAGCTGCCTCTAATCATCTGCAGTAACTTCACGTGAATTTCATATGCTAAATTTTGTTTTGCTTTCACATCTAAGAAAAAAAACTTTTTAACAAAAAATCTCTAAAGCATGTTATCTTTCCTGCTCTGAAGTCCTAGCAGAGGATCTTAATCAGATGGCAGCCAGGCAAGTTCCATCTCGCATGAAATGCTGACCCTGCCTGGTCTCCTAACCACAAAAAATAAAATGTTTTTCTTTCCAATTTTGCAGCAAGATAAGTGCTGTGCTTTGGTTTTAATGGCAACCCCACCTCCAGAGAACAAGGATACCACTTTGGTGTTCATGACTCAGCCTAAAAAGTCTTACTGAAGAGGAAACCCTTCATATTTTTGTATTTTATTTCTTATGTTATGCTGCCACCATTGGGACAATTTCATTTGGTCAGTCACAGCCCCTCTAAAATTGAAGAGATTTATCTTTATAGCCCTGGTCAAAGTGTGACTCATTTTCACAGTATATCAAATTTAATTGGGCATTAATGGTCATACTGCAAGATCAAATGCTTCCAAGTACAAACCTCTGCATTAAGGAGACTTGGAAATTTCCAAAACAAGTCCAGCACAAAAGGCCCTTCACTGCAGCAAAGAGTAAAAAAGAGATGAAAGAAGGTGAGGAGTCTGCTTACCTGCTTGCCTTTTTTCTTCTTCTTCTTTAGGCACAATTACTAAAATTTAAAGATAAAAGAAAAAAAAACCAAACCAAAACAAACAAAACAAAAAAACCCAAAACCAACCTTCTGGGAGTTAGTGTTCTTGGGAATGAGATGCCATTAGCTATAATCCCAAATTTTGGCAGAAGTGAACTCCTAAATTAATCTTGCTGTTATTTGTAAATGTATGCCAGTAACAATTCCCCCTCCCTTGATCTCTGACCTATGACCCCTCACCTTTGATCCTTGACCTTTACCCTTTACCCCTTATCCTTGACCCCTGGCTCTGGAGCCTGGTCCCTAACTACTCTGCCCTGTCTGTACCCAGCCCTGCTGCTGTGTCCTGTAACCCCAAGCCCCTGGTGTGTAACCCTCAGCCCCCAACCCCTGCCTGTCACTGCAGCCTGGACATGTCATCCCTACCTTTTTGGGGTGGTCGTGTCCTCCTGGGAGGGTTCTGCTGTTGGCCTGCTGTTATGACTGCTGCCTGCTGCTGCTATGAGGATGAAAATGGCATTCTTAGGGCAGTGTGACTTTCTCTGGCTGTTTTTTTTATTTTAAACTAGAGAGAAAAATCACAGCCTGGTTTAAACACAGAAGAGCAGAGGAGACTAGGTCTCGGCAAAAAAAGCAGATCAAATGCAGAAAGATTTGAAATATACCTAAAAAACATTATTAAAACCAAATAAGGTTAGATGTTGGTGCCCAAATATTGATATGTTTTATTTAATAGTAAAAGAGGGAGGATGGAAGGGAGGGAATGACAGCAGTTAGGTAGAAAGGTATCACCCTTCTGGGGGTCCCAATGGCGTCTCATTTCTCCCCTCCATCAGGTCTTCTTGGTGGTGAGGGGTCTCTCACTGCCAGGGCATGCTGAAAAGTACAGAATCCAGTGGAATTTGTGCTGACACCTCCACTCGCTCTGTGAAACTGCTAAGTTCTCATTAGAAAACAAGCCCTGGAGCTTGCAGTTCTTTGTTGCAGATGACTAAAAATGAGAATATGTTATTATTAATTATGTACTAGTCAGTGAGGGCTAGGCTGTCTGTGTCACAAGTTAGGTGTGGTACCGGATCTCATTCCAGTTGTGAGGTTCAGTTACTTCTCTACACAACCCAATTTACACCATGAGGAAGACCTGATAGCTGTAGTAGCTGCCTCCTACCACCTAAGAGTTGTATCCCTTCTACTTGCAATGACTTTGGCAAGGAAAGGGTAAGCCCCCTTAGTGAATTTTCTCTCCAGACTTCCAAAGGGTAAGTAGCATTTCTTTTTTTCCTTTCATTTTCACAGAACAAGTTGTGTAGAACCATTTCCAGCTCCTTCAAGGGAGCATTTTGTTTGAAAACCTTCAGGAAAATGCAATTTTATTCCCTTTTCTTTATCATGTTTTCCAGGTTGCTTTTTTAGGTAAAGAAAATGGTGTAACAAATTTTCTATAGCTGGCAAAAGCCTATTTGATTGCAATGTCTTTAGGACATAGGTATCACAAGGCAAATTAGATTCACCAGAGAACTCCCCAATTTGAACATAATTGGAGTAGGTGCTTGCAAATTGCTTCATAGCCAACACAAAATAGCACAAAAATATAGCTTCAATTACTATACTGAACAAAGCACAGATAAGAGGAAGCAAAGCACACAGCAAAAAGAGAGTGTTGAAGGATAAATTTCTGTGTAAGACAATGGGAAGGATGAGGTTAAGGAGTTCTGGCTGTCACCATCTTATTTCACCTTGCCTAACTAGCTGTAGTTTCCTTTCAGAGCTGGCTAAACAAGAACAACAAAAATATTAATACAGTTTAGTCATTACGACATTATTAATAGCAAACAGAAAGGTGTACCATTAACACCCTATAGTGTGGCTATAGGGGTAATTCAAGTCTTCCTGAAATCAGTACACAAGTGTTATCTGCAGAACTATTACAGAGACTTGTATTTTGTTACAAGTATAGAAATTTATCGGAAAAGAAACCCTCCTGCTTTCCAGTTGGTCCTCAGAGGCGCTAGGTGCAGTTAGGTTTAATTTTTTTATTATAACCAATTCAGCACTGTAAGCCCAGCTGCATTCAATAAGATCCCACAGGCACCAATACAGTGGGTCTCATTCACAACCAGAGATTCACAAATCAACTTACCAATGAAACACTCTAAGTCTGGCTGGGTTCAGAAGAACTCACACAAATACAGGCTCACAAACAGTTGTGGAACAACAGACTGTAATTCTTACAGATTGGCAACTATGGATTCATTAGATGTGCAAAATATAAATATATAGTACTATGTACAAGTACTTCCAGGTATGTTCTAGAGGTGCAAATTTTACAAAAGAGGTATCCCAAATTTCGGGAAGGAGAGAGGAGTAAACTCTTGGACTTGTCTGCAAGGTAATAGTATTTTCAAACTCTGCCATGGAGGATTTCAAATACCAAATCACATTTTTTGGAGAAGTGGAAGTGAGAATGTAGTCAAATATTCTGTTAGCTGCTATCACAAAGGGGAGGGGTAGACCCTTTATACCTAAATGAGGAATAAAGAGAGCTATAAAAAGAGAGATTACAAATGCTGTATGTCTTAAGCAGGGGCAGAACAGGACTGTGACACCTAAGTGTTACTCCCTCTTCCAGCTGGATTGCAGTGATTAGAATCACCTACAATCTACAGATAAAATAACCTATCCCCCCAACGGCAGGCCAGCAGGCCCATGGTAATCCCTTCACCACATATCTCACACCAATCTCATTCCTACAATGTGTGAAGCTGTTTAGAGATAACAGATAAATAGCTATATCTATATATGTGAAGCTGAACAATCGAATCCATTATCACTACAAACAATACAACAGTGCTGGCACAGAGGGTGGGATTTTCCTGAACCTAAATACAGCAGCCAGCGAGGAGACCCAACTGAGCACAAACCTGCTATTTGACAAATAATAACAGGGGCAAATACAAGTCATACAGGAATTAATCTCACCACAAAAACTAGAGCCTGAATAATTTAAGTGGTGTCTAAAAATAATCCCTTACGAACTATATTACTCACCTAAGGGGAGTTGGTTCAAAGTTTAGCATACTAAAACCTCTGACTAAAAACTGTGTACTAAAAACTTAACTGCTTAGCTGTCACCTAAAAAATTAATTTCTTAAATGCTCTCTGCCTAGCTTTTGAAGTTCCACAGATATCCAGATTTGTATCCTGGGAATACCATGGCAGAGCTGAGCACCTTGACATGTATCTCCCACTTAAACTTATGCAGGATCCAGAAACTGTAAAGTTCTGAAGGCTGTGGTACAAAGAGATTTCTGGGAATGCTTCATCAGCCCACTAAAGATGATCTCCACCACTTCTGCAGAAATTAAAATTCTGCAAAAAATGAATTCAAGAAAGTCCAAATATTATCATGTCCATAGCCCAGTACTTAGAGAGGGCTGAGAAGTAGTACCCGCTTTAGAGAATTTGTTTATGTTTTTGAGGCAATTTGAAATAATAAGGAAATAATACCAAGTAGTAGGCAGAATAGAAAAGAAAACAACACTATACTCCAATTCTAAAGTTCTGAAAACCCAGGCAGGTGGTTGAACAAGGCAGCAGCAGCCTGAATGCTGGGCCGTGTGTGATCCTGCAGCAAAAGCAGCTCAGGCACAGCCTGCCCAGCACAGACAGCACTGCAGTGCCCACACAACATCAGCAATGAGAAGCACCGGAAAAAACTTCACAGTAAAAAAGCTGGGGCACAAGTGCTGGGTAAATGATGCAAACATTCACCACTGTGGCCTTCAAAGGGAAGACCCTTGGAGATAGGCTTTCAGTACAAATATTATAAATATCATTAGGAACATGGAGCTGGTGAGTACTCCCTTTGGCTCCTTTTGTGCATGTGGGATTGAGGTTGAGTTATTTGCACTCACAGCTGGGTCTGAAGTTGCTTTGGGATTGTTCCTGTGTACCTAAGTTTGTTTCAGTTTATCTCTTTAAATAGCAGAGAGGGGAGTTCAGGTTGTGCTCGTGAGAGTATCTTGCTAGCCAGCATGAGGCGATCTGAGGCTGGTTTCATGTACTCTACCTGACCCATCCCTAGCCTGATCTGTGTGGTAAATATATATCCTTGCTTTGGTTTATCTTTGGTGCTAGGCTGCCTTGCCTGGTAATCCCAGCTGTAAGGAGCTCCAAAGCAGCCAAAGTGAGCTGTGTGGAAAGTTCATGTGTGAAACAGGGAATGTCTGTGGCAGGGGTTGTCTCTATCTGATAGGAGACCTTCTTCCTCTTCCTAGGACTTGTGTGGACAGAAACCAAAGAGAAAAATAATTTTTTTGTTTCTTCCTACATCTTGAATGGTGTTCCACAAGGGTATGATGGCCTGCAACTTAGTTCTCTTTTCCTGCATGGTAAAGGGCACATGGATCCTTGATTTTCAACACAAATAGTTTTTAAACAGCATGCTGAATGAAATCTTAAGTTCTGCAGGCTTTTGTAAAACCTTGAGGTTTGTTTTTAAACCAACTCTCCCCTCAAAATCCTTCAAACCCTCTTATCTTTTTTTCTTGCGGAAGGAGAGTATAAACAACTGATGATTCAAATAGACAGAAGCACCAGACAGTTACATAAAAACAAACTGCTAGATCCCTGCATGTAGGAGTGTCTGCTCTCAATTCAGTCCTGCCTCTCTGTGAATGTGCCTGGAAGTAGGTCTCCCCACCCAGAGATGATAGCAGCTGGGATTAGATGCCCGAAACAGGGTGGTGAAGTAATTGATGATGTGGCCTTAGGCTGTGTAGAGATTCAAGCAAAGGGTCCTTTATAGCCAGGGCACCAAGTATTTGCAGTCAGATGTGGGAGAATAAGAGCCACAAAGTTTTAAATCTTTTCTACTTGTGTGAACAGCTTGAAAGACCTTTAAGTGAAGCTCTAGGGATCAGGACATATCCTGTCTTAGAGCTCTGAGTACTTTGGTTGCTGTAGACCTGAATAAAGGGGAAAAGTTATGGTGTAGAGAGAATTCTCATGAGAACTTTATGCCCTCAGCTCTACGTCCCATTAAATGTCTGGCTGTAAGAGTATTCATTGTGCTCAGGACCCTTCAATATCAAGGCAGAGGAAATACAAACTACAAACCCAAAGTGGTGGGTTTGTGATCAGGTTGGTAAACTGCATGACTGATCTATCTCGTCTTCTCTCTAAAGAGCTGCTCAGCCATCTAAAGGCCGAGGTCTCTCCCTGAGCTCACTGCATGCTCACAGATGAACAGTAAATCTCTCAGATAATACAGATTTACAGTGTTCTGGAAGAGCACAGTGAATTGTTACTTTTTTGAAGCTGAAAATATAGGATTAACCAAAAACAGCATCAGCTGAGCTCTGAGGTTAAATGGCAATATACTGAAAATGGCAACCCAAAAAAAAACCCAAATGGGTTAAGGCTTCATTTAAGGAAACACAGGCAGGGATTTTGAAGTGCCCAAGGTGAGGAAATTTGCACTGCATTAATTGTTACACTTTGAACATAATTAATGATAAACTACTTTTAACTGTAGTTTGTGAAATATCCGGTGACACAAGGGTGTCTGAGGCTGGGTGGTCCTAGGTATTGGTGCATCCCCTGCTTATAATAGGGGTAAAAATAAAAATCAGTGCACATGTGTAGTGGTTGGCACTTCTCCAGCCCGGAATCTTGAGGAGTTCATGCGAGCTTTATTCGACGCCCCTGAGCAGCCTCGTGTCCTCGGCAGTGTAATAGCTCCTCATCCCAAACGCGGGACAGTGTCCTTCGGGCTGCTCCTGAGGCGCTCTGCACACAAAGCCAATTAACTCCACTGTGGAGAGAAAGCTTCGCCGGCAGTGCGGCGGCTCTGGAGCGACCCGAGTACAGCGGGACCTGGCGATACAGAACCCCGCGAAAATGAGTGGAGTGACTCCGGGCAGGGTCTGTGCCGCCGGTCACCCCAGGGAGACCCAACCTTAGAAGGGGGGGCCGCCGCCGAGGCGAAGGAAGCCCGCACACGGCGGGAGCCCCGACGGAGCGCGCCCCGCCGCCACGCCCCGCCTCGCACCGGCCCGTGAGGGCGGGGCTTCTCCGCTCCCCGCCTCGCGCGGCCGGCCCCGCCCCGGCACGCCATTGGTTGTCGCTGGGGCAGAGCGGCCGCCCCGTCCGCCGCCATTGGCTGGCGGCGAGGCCGGAGTTCCCGGATGTGGCCGCGCGGTGCGGATATAAAGGGCCGGGGGAAGGCGGGAGTGGGCGCAGTTTGAATCGCGGCGGGTCGAGTCAGCTTGGTGCTGTCGGCCGGGCTCGGTGCGTGCGGGACGCTCTCTGCTTCAGCCTTCCCCTGCGCGGCACTGCGCTCCGGTTCGCTATGGTGAGGAACCGCGGGGGTCGCTCAGGGGGTGGGCGGCGGTGCTGGGGCCGGGGCGGCTCCGTGCCGCTGATGGTGGGGGGGTAAACCGCGCGGGCGCAGTGGGGGGAGGGCGGGGGCGGCTGGGGGGCGAGGGGGTGGTCGCACGCGCAGTGGCGCCCCGGGGACGGGGGAGCGGTGGCCGCGCATGCGCGCGGGGAGCGGCCTGTGCCGCGCGGTGCGGCAAGCGGCGCGCACGCGCCTCGCGGCCGCGCGGGTGACTGCGCCGGGAGGGGGGGTGGTGGAGGGGCGGGGCGCATGCGCGGTGGGGGACGTCAGCGTCTGCTCTCCTCTTGGCATTGCTAGGCTGGTGGGAAAGCCGGGAAGGACTCTGGGAAGACCAAGACCAAAGCAGTGTCCCGTTCCCAGCGGGCTGGATTGCAGGTGAGCAGGGGCTGAAGTGTGGGTGAGTGAAAGTCAGGCTGGCCTTCATCTGTTGGTTTGTTTGTGCAGTGTTAAACCTTCACACTCTGCTGTCTGGCTGTTGCCTGGAATGATGTAAGGATTGTAAAGCAGACATCAGCACACCCAGCTGGTTTTAGACCGTTCCATATCTGTGCAGGGAGGAAAGTAATTCCCTTGTGGCCATTGCTATGTTTGTGCTGAGAATCATGAAAGTTGCTTATGTGAGTTCGGCATGCAGTGTCTTAACTGTATTCTCAAGGTTTGAAATGCAGCCTGTGCTTCTGCCACTGGGATTCTGCTGCCCACAATGGGGTTTTGTGCAGAGCCTTTCTGTCGTCACAGCCTGTTCATACTTCCATTATTTTCCAGTTCCCTGTTGGCCGCATCCATAGGCACCTGAAGTCTAGGACAACTAGCCATGGGCGTGTAGGAGCCACAGCTGCTGTGTATAGTGCTGCAATCCTGGAGTACCTGACAGCTGAGGTAAAATGCTTGCAAGGGGTGCAAGCAAATTGATCAATCCCCAGAAGGCACAACAACCAGTGCCTACTGTATTTGACATTTTGGACTGGGTTGCGAACTCTTTGTGTGCTTTGAAGCACTTCTAAAGTGTCTCAAAAAGCAAAAGACCATGAAAAGTAATTCCTCTATATTTCATGCAAGCCCTGCAGCTTGCCTTGTAGGAAAAATGCAGTGTGTGAAATAACTTTTAAAATGGACCATTACAGCATGTCTTATCTGCTGTAGAAGACTTACTCTGTCATTGGGAAAACTAAATGCGAAGCTCCAAAGGAGGAACCCCTTGAAAAGAGACATTGTTTTCTGTTTTGGTGTTAATGGCAGTGACACTGTATTTGGATGAGAGAATTGAATAGCTAAGACTGTGCTGTTGGTCTCACTTGATTGTATAACTGTTGAAAAATGGTCTTGTCTCAGGTCCTTGAGCTGGCAGGAAATGCATCCAAAGACTTGAAGGTGAAACGTATCACTCCCCGTCACCTGCAGCTTGCCATTAGAGGAGATGAAGAGCTTGATTCTCTGATCAAGGCAACAATTGCTGGTGGTGGTATGTCAATACTTGCTGTTTATGGGTGCTTGGGTGGCATGAACTCTCACAGACTTGAAGTTCATTAGTGTTGTCATTTTATTGGAAGTGTGAAGTTTAGGAAAATTGAAGAAAAGCAGCATGGTCTTAACTGTTGTTCTTTTTTAGGTGTAATACCACACATCCACAAGTCTCTCATTGGCAAGAAAGGACAACAGAAGACTGTCTAAAGCATACCAGGATTCCTTGTTATCTCAGGACTCAAAGTACTTAATTTGTCCAGTGTTGGTGATTCCAGTGGACTGTATCTGTGAAACACAATTTTGCCTTTTTTTAACTTTGAGAAGCTAAAGCTCCCTTGAGCTTTCTAACAAACCAAATTTCTGCGTTGAAGTCTTAACCATATTTAAGTGTTACCATGGCTTCAAAGAAGCTATTGTGTTTGTAGTGGGTTGTAATTGAGCTGACTGTTTTTAGATTGGCTTAAGTAAAGGAAATGTTTGGTTTTGTACAGACTTTTCATCTACTAGAGTGGAAATAATAAATGTTATGTCAAGACTGATTTGTGTCTTTCATTAACTGGAAAATCTGGTCTCCACTGTGCTGCTCTTGAAGTTGTTCTGAGAGCAAGTAACTGACAACCCTTCCTGCTGGGCTTGGGGCATCTTGAAATACAGCCTAAGACTACTGCAGCCAGTAAATGCCATGCAGTGAAAGTGCACAGGGCTTTGTCCTGTGAAGTTACATTCTTCCTAATTGAGCCTACTGTGCCATGTGCTGAAGTTTTCTTTAGCAGGGCACATAAAAGGCTGATGTTATTTAAGGCCAGTTTTAATCAGTGTCAGCCTTTGTAGAGGGTGAGGGTCTGTCACGGAGGAGGGTAAAAGATAAGTTTCAAGGGCTGTTTAAATTCCATGCTTCACATAATTTCATGTTAGGGTCTGGCCTCTTACTGTTTCAGCTTGCAAAAGCTTTGGCTAGACACCCACAAAAGCAGGGACTGTACTGCAGCAGCCTTTTAAATTGTGCCATGCAGCAAAAACCTCAGTAGTGGATTTCAGGAGGGGGTCTGGGCACACCTTCAGCTGTCCTCCACACTGCTAGTTCATTTCGTGTGGCAGAGCCCAGCGTGTTGTGTGAGGGAAAACCTCCTTTTGTTAAGACAGAAGGGAATGGTTAGTGTGCGGCTGGAAGTAGCAAGCTCCCTGCCTTCCAGAACTGCAGTCAGCAGTGAAATACTGCCAATAGATTTGCTTCTGCTGAGAGCAGGCTCTTGTGTTTCCCTAAGCTCTTGGAGGCAATAATCTCTGCTGCAGCACTGTAGCTGGAAGGCGGTGACCTAGATCGGAGCCGCTGGTGCGGCCCGTGCTAACCGCGCTCCTCTGGCGCTGCGGTGCTTCCCGGGATCAGCCCCCGCCGGGCTGTAACTGATGTCACCAATTACAGCGAGCCGGTGCGAGGTGCCGCCGGGCACCGTGAGGCACGGGCAGGCTCGGGCAGCAGTGGCTCCGTGCGGGGCCGCAGTGCTGCAGCAGCGCGCCCGGTACTTTTTCATCGCCGCCGGCTCTCGCGAGGGCGGTGCGCTCCCGGCTGGGACAATCCCGGCGCTGCCGGCCCTTCCAGCTGCTCCAGGCCGGGCAGCGGCGGAGCCCCGGGCGGGCGGGGCGGCGCATGCGCGGCCGGGCCCGGAAGGGGCGGCCGGGCTGGCGCCGGTGCGAGCGCCGCGCTGGGGCTGCGGCAGCGGCGGGGCCGCGGCGGGATGAGCCCTGCGGAGTGAGCGCAGCCCCGCCTGCCGCCCCGCGCCGCGCTCGGCGCCTCCGCCCCGCCCGCCTCCGCTCTGGCTTCGGGCCCCTTCTCTCTGCGCTGCGGCGGGCGGAGGCGGCGGAAGGAGAAGCCCATGGAGGGGAACCGGGACGAGGCCGAGAAGTGCATCGGGATCGCGCGGGAGGCGCTGGAGGCCGGGAACCGCGACCGCGCCCTCCGCTTCCTGGGCAAGGCGCAGAAGCTCTACCCGACCGAGACGGCCCGAGGTGAAGCCCGGCCCCCTCCCCGCTCCCGCTCCCGCGGCCCGGCTCTGTCGGGACGAGCCCGGACCGGCCGCGGGGCCCGCAGGAGGGCGGGCGCCCGGGGCCCTCCCTCCCCGGGGGGCCGTGCCGGCTGAGGCGAGCGGGACCCGGCCCCAGAGCCGGCCCGGGGCTGCGGCGCGGCCGGGTGTGTGCCCGGCAGCAGCGCTCCGGGCAGCTGCCTTGCCCCGGCAGTGCGTGACTCTGGCGTCAGGCGCTGCGGAGGAGTGGGTTTGCCTCCCCCGGTGCCAGCGGGGATCTCCCAGGGCCGACCCAGCTCCTTGCCTGCATTCCCCCTCCTCCCTAGAGCCGTCAGTAAAAGCGCAGCCATACAGACGAGGCTTAGCCCCGATTAACATCAGGACATTTCAGGCCCCCGGCCGAGACAGGCTGAGTTGGCTTCTTTTCTGTCACTGTGAGTCACCCCTCTCTCAGCTTGCAATGAGAGCTACAGCTCCAGAGTGGACCATGTCTTCATTCTCTAATATACTTGTGGTTTGGGTTTTCTTGGACCATGTCTTCATTCTCTAATATACTTGTGGTTTGGGTTTTCTTGGGTTTGGTTCCCTCTTGGTCGTACAGCAGCCACATAGGAATTGCATGGGGGTTTGCCTTTCCTAGAGAAAATGGAATATGTGGTGCCCACCAAGACTTAATTAGCTCTTCTGACTATTCTATACTAAAAAGTGGAAAAATATGTAGCAACCTTTTAGTAAAAAGTGTTTAGAAATAATTGTTTCAAAGGAACGCTAGTAAATTTCAGTGTATGTAGAACTGTTACCTGTCTTGGAGCCTTCTGTCACACAGTGCCAGAAGTCCGCTCAAAACACCTTTGGATGCAGCAGGGACTTGTTGCGTTCCTCTGGTTCTCACTTACGTGGTCTGTGCTGTGCAAGGAGTGGGAACAACTTCAGTGCCCTGTACCACTTAAAGGCCTCAGCATTTGCCATTTCTGGAGTGGAAGTTTGAGGCCAAATCTTCTCTGGAAGTTGCTGTGGGGAGATGCAGTGAACATTTTTGGGCCTCTTATCTCCTGACTTCTTCTTCAATGCAAACAATAAATGAAGATTTCACTGGCACTTTTCTTTTTAAATTAGTGCTTAATTTTTCAAGTGTTTATTTTTTCTCCTGCAAGACAGCATGGATGTTGTCGTATTCCTGTAAATTTCTGTGGCTTGAGAACATGACGTGCATGAAAATACTTGGAGCTTTTTGGAATCTGTGTTGGTCAGGAGGCAGGAAGTCAGAGAACTTCAATTCAGCTTCTTTCACCAAGGAGAGCAAATAGCTTAGTCTGCTTCACACAGCCTGTTATCATCTTATATCTCAAAGATAAGAGTTAAAATAGCTTTCAGGAAAGAAACTGACTTGTTTTGAGCATTTGGGGGTTTTTTAAGTAGGACTGCCACTACATAATCACCATTATAAAGTGAAGAAGTGCAAGAAATAGATGGCTAATTAGGCTATTGTCTGTAGGACACTTGTTTTATTCACTGTGGAAATTAGCAAAGTCAATCACAAATGAGGGACAGACCTGGGGAAAAGAAGATGGCCTTGTGGTAGTGGGCTGTAATCTGGGGAATTGTGTCTTCTGAAACTAAAAGCTTCACAGAATTTCTATGTGATGTTAAATAAGTCAGTTCACACCATTTCCATTAGTGACCAGCTAATTGTTTGTGCTTCATTTTTCAGGTATTCAGCTTGAAACAAGGGCCTGATTTGTGGAACTGGTGGGCAGTTAAAGCTCCATCTGAAGCTAAAGAGAATTGCAGATGCCCTAATACCACTGAAAAAGTTCAGGCCCTAGGCCTGATTTGAACTAGGTACTTAGAAATTAGGGGACTCTGTAAACATCTCATATCTCTGTGCTTCAGTTTTCTATCTGTGGAGGTTGTTAAATCTTTTAAAGTCATCTCATTTCCTCCCAAAACAACACCAACTCATTGATTTTATTTTGGTTTTAAAGTTTGAGGAACTTAAATGGCCCTCTTAAAAGTGCAGTAAAGCGCAAGGACACAGACTGTCTTTTTTTTTCAGGACAGGCTCTAGAAGGGCTGCAATAAATCACAACTGGAATTTTACACTAAGAACAAATTAAATTACTCTCATTGGCATCTTTTAGTTGGGGGTCTACTTGAGGAAAAAAATCCAACCTGTAATTCATAATTCAGGTAATCAAAAATGTGTCATAGGACATACCAGAGAGAAAGAAGCAGTTAAGTTTTTGTGAGCCCATTTAGTTCTAACACAAATTCTCATTTTACAGTCATAATGTGTTGGGTTTTTATGGTGCTAGGACAATGTGGTGCAACCCCAATTGTCTCTCTACTCACTTATTTTTCTCTGAAGTGTGGGTTAGAAGGTAGTTGAACTAGTTTCTCACTGAAGTTGCAGATTCTTAGTGTGATATACCTTTAGTATCGTTTTGAGAACAATTGCCCACCATTTCACAAATGAAGTTGTCAGTCATAAAAGCAATGAGAATGGTAATGCTGAATCTTTTACTGGTGGGAGCTTCCTCCTCCTGATGTCGTAGTGGATTACAAAAGGGCAGAGAATAGGTTTTAACTGTTGTTTCTAAAACAATACTGTGTGTGATCTGCTTTTGGCAACATTTACATTTAAAGGGCATTCAGCACTAGTTCAGTCACCAGTGAAGTTTAGTTTTGCTAAACAAAGCTTCTGCCTGAAATAGGCTGACTGCAGCAGTGCTATTTTAAGGCCTTACTAGTGTGAAATGTAAGGTCAGTGCTTATTTAATGATACTGAGCTAATGACTTCATAGAAGCAGTGTCCACGCTGACATCATTCTTTGCTAAAAAATTGTTTTACTCTTTAGCCATTCAAAAAATCGTTTGATTTTGGTTTTTGCTAATGATTCATCTTGCAACTGAACAGAACGTAATTGCTTGTCTGAAAAAGATTTTTAAGAGTAAGCTTAAAGATAACAAAGCACAAGGTGTCCCTTCTAGGTGCCATTCTGTTTAAAGGCACAAAACAGTGTTAAAGGAAAACTTTATTTTTTAGTGCCTCTTAAGATTTTCTTGCCCCATTTCTGATGCTGCCATTAAAAACAAATTTTTTTGGGAGCATGTCAGTTTAGTTTTTAGGCTGTTGCATTAGGACAAATTCTGAATTAAACAGAATTCTTCTATTAGTGAAAGTGGGGGGGGAAGAGGGGTCATGTTCAATGCATAATGGAATCAAATGTGGTCCAAGGATCTTTCATTCAACAGCAGGTAATAGTACACACAAGAGAGGCTTCAGACACACTCAGAGATAAGATTCTTTCTCTTACCTGCTAACAAAATAAGTCTTTGGTTCCCCGTATGTCGTAGTTTGAAATACTAGATGCACAGTAAAAGTTTTCTTAAATGCAGTGTTAGTATTACATTTTAACAGCTGGTTTTACCACCAGCAGTTCATGGAAGAGTCAGAATGTTTTTTTGAATATCTAAACTGTATCTTCTATTTGAAGGAAACAATGAACCCATACCCTTTGTGTGGTTTTCTCTTTTCAGTGTAGGACAATGGCATGTTTGTGTACGCTGTGTCCTGCTATTTTAAGAAGTTCACACTGATATATTTGAATTTTATTTTTTAAGCATCCTGCATTGTATTCTCATCAAGGCAGCTCCATTATGAGGTCTGAGAAGGGGATTAGAAAATAGTGATGTTTAAAGCATACTGCAACCAAACCTATTCATTAAGAGACATAATGCCATGCTTGCTGTGAAGAAACTCAGAATGTTAAAAATGCAAACCGTCGCCCATGCCTGCGTTTCTGCCATTTCTGCTCCCACAGATTCTGCATAAATGTTGGTGCAGGGATGAGAAATTTCTAGAGCAATACCAATATAAAAAGGAGGAACTGCAAAACTTTGAGTAAGCATGGTTTCAAGAAGGCCACATGTTCAGTAGGATTCTATGTGACGCCACTGTTAAATGTCATACTCACTGGATAGAAAAATGATTTTTTTTTTGTTCTGTTTTCTGGTTGCACTTCTTTGGAGCACATTCGGACTGAAATCTTTCATTCCCAGGGCACTGGCTGTTCAAAGCTCTGTTCTTGATTAGTTCTTAATCTGCAGACCTGGTCACCTCGTTGGAGTTGTTACTACTTCATTTACCTCAGAACTTCATATGCCACAATGGAGGGTATTAGAATAAAGTATTGCAAATATTGAATATGTCCTTCAGTTATAATCCATAATGCAACTCTTTTCAAGCTCCAGCTTTAATTTGTAGTGAGAGCATGCGCTCAGTTACAACTAGACATCAAAAGCTTAGTTGTTTCTTTGTATCTGCTGTAAAGAGCCCAGTCTGATCAATCCATGAGTCTTGCTGAGGCAGGCGGAGGGCAGGACTGACTCTGAAGTCAGCTGATTTTTTCACACTGAGTGTAGCTATTCACTAATAAGTTAATGTAAAAGTAAATACTGGGGAACTTTTAAGAAGTGGTGTCTCTCCTTTTCAACAAAGCTCCATTTTCTTTTCTTCCTGTGATATACCATCTATGATGTGTAGAATCCCAGTTTGCTGCTGCTCTAAAAAAGACCATGCTGGGCAAAGAAGAATTTTTTTTTGTTGTTAGGAGAAAATTCTTAAGGGTTCTTCCCACTGACTTTCTACAAGAAAGTGCTATGCTTTCATAGTGCACGGGACATTTTTCCTTAGCAAGTTTTATTAGTGCATTTTTAATGCAGATAGTAACTCCTTTATGAAAAATATTTAGCCTATGTAGTTTGCCACATTGTTCTGAAGGAATCTGTTTTTAGGAAAGGTGGAATATTTACTAATCTTTGATCTGTATTATACTTTGTGTGCAGTCCCTTATGTTAGAATGGTATTGTTTCTGATTCATTGCTAAGACAGATACCCCCAAAATACAGGCTTATATACGGAAAGAAAAACCAGACTTTGTATATAATGTTTATTAAAACTGTTAAATTTGAGATCTGCTGGAATATGGAATGAAAGAGGATTTCAAGAACTAGCAGAAGCCAACTGTTTTTCAAGGTTCATGTCTTAAGTTGGGTGTACTTGGCTGGTCCTGAGTTTTCTGTGGCATTTTAACAGTGTTTTAAATTTCAGCTGATACAGCCTGGAAGGAATAGTGCATCAGTTTGTGGCACTAATGACTCAGGTTATTGATAGGTATGTACTGTAGGAACTGAAAAGTGCTGGAGATGGGCTTGATGTCTGTGTGGAATAATTTGCACTTTCTATAGAGTGTAAGGTTAGTTCCCCTTCTTCAATTTGCAGGTGCTTATTCAGGTGTCCAGATGTTTTCACCCCAAGGCACAGGTTCGGTGCCTCTAAAAAACATCTCAAAATTAAGCACCTGGACAAATTCTCTCCAGTGTTACAGTACCTTGGCAGAGATGGATGGGAGGAGGCTGGTCAATAATTTCAAAACACTTCTCCATAGTTTTGCCATGAAAAGGAATTGTTAGACTGGCTGCAGAAACATCTGTGACACAAAGTGGTGATTGACAGGAAGGCGGATGTAGCAGCTAGTCTTGTAATGTGATGCTCTCATCTAAAATACTTGAGAGCCCTGACTTAATCACTAATACCTGTAATGATACTATGATATACTGTTGTTTTTATAGTTTTGTTGGAAGCTATTATGAAGAATGGAAGTACTGCTGGGGGAGGCGCTTACTGCCGAAAACCAGCCAGTAACAGTGATCAAAGTAAGCCCAATAGCACAAAGGAGAGCAATGCATCTGCTGCAGGTGAAAGTGGAAAAGGCTACAGCAAAGACCAAATGGAAGGAGTATTAAGGTATGGCTTAAATATGTCACTGCTTTTCATTCTGTGTATTATGTACTTAACCTTTCAGCTCTGTCATCTAAAGGAGCCACAGGAAGTTTGAGGTTAGCTCAGAGGGGTTACTTGCACTGAACTTTGTCTGGAAGGAAGAGTTTTGCTGATTTTAAACACCAAATGAGATGCTGTCACTTTCTGCATGAAAGATGCTATTACTTTCTTCAAACTATTAAGGCTACTTTATGTAAAAATAATACTTAAAATAGTTATTGAGTAGATCTCATGGTAAATGGGAAAAGTTATGAAAATTCTGTTATGCAACTTGCAGGACAGTGTTTCTGTTCAGTATTTTTATGCTAAAATGCATGCTCACTCCTAAAGTTTACTTTCAAGCTAATCTAGTATTAAGATGAGGTGACATCAGGAAAAGATGTATGAAAATAAACAAAGGTCAATAAAAATGCCCTTTTGAGGCAAGTAAGTCTTAAGTCATGTTATTACTGTACATTTGCTGGCTGTAGGAGCAAGAAAAATATTTTTTCATATGTGCCCAGGTTTCTGCTAAAGAAATATAGATATAGGAAGGGAATTGCACACCTTAAACCCCAGTATTTTCAGATGAGCCTAGCCCAAATATTTTCAAGGGAGGTTGAAGGGAAATCAAGAGGTCCCTGTCTCCTAGTTTGTGTATATTGGATGTTGTGCATTACAGAAATTTGGGGCAGGGAGAGGGGTTTGTGTGCATCTGTGAAATGTGTGTTACTGTTGATACGATCTTGGGATCTTCCTGAATTTCAGTAATCTGTTCAGCTGTGCTAACAGTGAGGAAAGAAGTAGTTTTTTCTTTGTTGATACAGAAGCTCTGCATTCAGGCAGGTAGACAGCATCAGCTCTCACATAGCACATGGTTATCCTCTTGGTGTTATTTACTAGAGCTTTTCAATGTACCATCATCTCCACTTAATTAATGTTATTGCCTTTTGTGATACATCTAAAGTAAAACCCAGATAAGCCTGTATATTTTTGGCTCCTTCATATCAACTGTTAAAATGAATGTAGAATGTGTGTGTAAGACAAAATATCCAGAAAGAAGTCCTCTGTAAATGTGGCTTAGCTCAAAATAAGACATGTCACACACTTCCAGAAAGCTGCTGCAAGGAAGGCTGTCTTGGTGCCAGTAGTCACTCACCTGTGACATGCCATTCTGAGCTGCAGTCTGCTTCAACGTCAGGTTCCCTGCAAGATCAGTCTGTTTGTTTGTTTCAGCAGAAGGTATGTTACCTACTTTGTCTTGACTGAAGTGGTGCTGTAGAGCTGGCTTTTTTCTCTGGCAGCCTTTTGTGGTATTGGGTATTGCTTTCTTGAAGGGATTTGTTAGATGCTATATAAACTTAATCCAGTTTGTTGAGATCAGGACCAGAGTTAGGGATATTCAAGAATTGCACATTGAGAGTAATATTGATGCAACATTGCTTCAAGAATATTGAATGTTGAATATGGCGTTTTAAAATTTACCAAGATCTTTGCAAAATAAGCAATTGCAATACTTTACAGAGCAACCCATGTTTGTTTGTTTAACATACCACTTAAAATAAAGTGTTAAAACAATATCTTCACCTTTGGTTGGGGAATTCTGCCATCCTTTAATAAAGCAGTTTGTGAACCTTTAGAGCGAGATGGAATTTTTGTTTAGATATGCAGTGATCAACAGAGCAAGTTTTGCGTTCATGTTGGAAGTTTTGAAATGTTTGTCATGTTACTATTTAGTGACATAAACCACTTAAAAAATTTGTGACTACAAATTAAAAAACATGTGTACCTTGCCAAGGAGAGCAGAATTAAATACAAACAATGGGCTAAAACTAAATGGAAAAATATAACACATTCAGTGATGATAACTGAGAGAAAGTTCATGTTTAAACCACAGTGAGAATGAGCTTTCTAGATGGAAACATGACAGACAGCATATGATATTGCTTCAGTCAGACCCCAGGTTTTTCCAATTAAATGAAACATGCCCCTTTGGGGAGAGTATTCTTTAGAGAATAGAGTTTGTCACCACCATATGCTTCTGCCGTACCGCAGTGGAGTGGTTTCCAGATGTTTGAATTGGCTAAAGAAATAGTGTGTGAAAAGAGGTGGTTTTAAACAGTGTTTCATGCCCAGTTGTTGTCTTTTTTTTTCTGTAAGGAAAGAAGTTTATAGACAGCAAGGTAGCAAAACCTTCAAACCTCAATAAATTCTGACACTCAGCATGAATTGGACATTGCACAAATAGAGTTGGTTTGCATGTGCATGATTCAAAACATCATTATCCTCAAATATTCTTCCCTTTAGGAGTTTTTGGTTCAGTAACTGAATGTGGACATAAATACAGTGCTTCTGCTTTCAACTACACTTCCATACCATTTCCAATGCTTTTGTTATAAGCTTTAGTGAGCTGTCAGACAGGGCAACTGACTCTGAGCTCCCTGGCTTGGATCACTGATTAAAGTTCCTGGAATTGTACAGCTATCTTGAATTCGCTTGTGACAGCAGATTTAAGAAGCATAGTGAGGACATGCTTGGAGCAATGTAACTAATTTAGCTGCATTAATTTTCATCAGGGTTACTCTAGTAGCATGACTAGCTATGAGTACAAACAAGCACCTCTGCTGCCTTCATTTTTTCCACATACACAGGGGACACTGATCACCTGCCTTCATTTTTTCCACATACACAGGGGACACTGATCACTAGCAAGTTACCATAACAGCTCTGTAGAGTATTACATGAGCTTGCAAGCTGCTCAAGAGGGAGAAGCATAAGATGTAACATATTTCCTTTGATTGCATAAGTGCTGGGTAATGCTGCTCTTTGTGGGAGCCACGCTCGCTATTTCAGTGTGACAGTTTGAAGTGTGAGAGATACCACAGCACTTTGTTGCTTTCAAGTGGAAATGCTTTGAAAATCCCATCTGTAGTACATGCATCTTTTTCTTAATGATTCTTGCCTTGTCACTGAAAACTGGATCAAGTTGCCTTAACACCCTCAGGTGACCTGCATGTGGGAGATATTGACAGGAGACAAGCACAAATATGCTAGGACCCACGGTAGACTTAATGTCTTTTTAGAGCAAGTGCCCTAGAAATCTCTAGGCAGCTGAAAGCTACACAAGCAATGTCAGCTTAAGACAAATGTGTGAGAATCATGTGCATAACAAAAAATTAAGCATTTTCATGTTGTATGTTTTATACAAGCTCTCTTTAAATGATCTTAAAATGAACATGGTGTTTGACCTTTTTGGTCTCTTTTTTTAGTCAATAAGCCATGGCATGTTGCCTTTTTGACATCTGAAAGAAAACTGCCATGACTAGTAGTATGCTGAATTTGCATTGTTGTCTTGTGGAATACTACTTTTCCTGCCTTGCCAGTGCCTACTTCTTAGAAGAAAGCACAAGAATCAAATTTTGTATTTGGATCTTTGAGATAGAACTAAACAAAACAAATCAGAGGCATGAGTTCTGTAGAAACCTTGCAAGGCAGTATTAAGTGCCATCAAGTAGTGGTCAGGAATAATCAGTAGGACTTGATTTGAATTCATGTAGTGAACCAAAAAATTGCCTCTATACATTTCATGGATCAAATTAGGAGTATAAGTTGTGTGACTGACTTTTCCCAGGCATTCTGCTGACACTTTCACAAATCCAAAAAAAGAGAGATATTGTTTTTTTTCTAGCATAGTGTCAAGAAGATAATTAATTGGAAGTAGATTAATAAGAGCAATCTGTGTGTTAAAAAAAGCCAAACCACCAAAGCAAAGAAATCAGGGCATGCCTTTAATTAGGCTGTAGAGTTACCATGAACTGTTGAAATATCCAGTTGAATGGTTGAGAAATTAAGGTGCAAATCATAGTCATAGAGCCTGTCACAGAAAAGTGGCAGAGAAGACGTGATGGACTTTGTCAGAAAGCTCGCAACTAAATAAAAGCTTAAATAAAATCTGGAGAAAAGTATGCTGATGTAAACACACTTGAATATTTCATGTCATACACACAGTAGAAACAAACTGATCAGCTAAATCCAAGAGCAAGGTAGTAAGACAAGCACCCTAATGTGTTGTTGAATTTATCAGTGCAATAGAGATCTAAGACTTCTGCTGCATTTGTTTTAGAAATTAGGGATATGCTGGTACCAGCTTGAGTTCCTTGACAATGCTGTGACCTTCTCTTCCCAATCCAGAGCACTTCTTTCAGGCCATGTTTGTCACCCAAACTGTGACTGGCACATTCCCAATTCAGCCATGAGATACCATTTGCATCAGGCTCTCTGGCATAATTGGAAATTTGACCCGTATAGATTTTGGTCTGCATGTTACTGTGTTTTTTCTGCTCAACTCTAGGATCAGAAGTCAGTATAGCTTCCTCTTGCTGTATTCTTTGTCACTAACTTTGTCACATTGCTACTTGCTGTGCTGCTCAGCTCAGATATCTTTGGGAGGAATAATTGTGGCTCCTTGGACATGCTTCTGGTTGAAGTATTTGTCTTTTGGGCTGTTCCTGTGAGTTTTTGGAAGACACTTTGAAATACTTAATCATACTCCAAATTTCATGATTGTGCATTGCTGCAGGTATTTGATACAGTAAGGCAAGTATCTCTGATAAGTTTTGTTAATCTGATAAAAGCTGGCAGTGCTGACCTAATCTGAATTGTAGATTTGAAAAGCGATCTGACAAGCACAGCATTAAGATCACATCATTTTGTAGTCACAGGAGAACCAGTGGTGGTAGCCCTAGGGTTTCTGGAGGTGAGAGATGCTTCAGGACCTGAAGGGCTTCCTCTGCTGTCAGAGCATGGAGAGGAGCCCAGCATCCACCAGAGTTGTTGGTGCTGCAGTTTGAAGCTGGCTGACCAGTTCTACTGCAGGTGCCTTCTCAGCTGCAAGCTGGGGTATTGGAGTTTTGCAAGTTGTGATGAGATACCTCTGTCAACAGATTGGGGACAAATGTAGGCCATCACTTGCTCTCCTGCAGTTTGAGAAGTCTATTCTGTAAAAGTCAGGTGTTATTTCAGGAACAGCCAGAAGATCTATTAATCAGAAGGACAGTGCCAAGGTGTTGGCAGGGGACTAACAATTCAACAAGGAGAGAAATAATAGAAATAATTTTCTAGTAATTCAGATACAGAAGTGATCCAACCAGAAATGAAAAGTACAAGAAAATCAATTCACAAAAAAACAAAACCCCAAGCAAAGTATCAGTTAAAACATCAAACTTCAAATAAGCCAGAAATAAAAAGCAACAAAAATAATTCATTCGATACAGAATGGGCAGTTAGTAAGCAAGTGATGTGTACATTAGAATTTTAAAAAGAAATGTCTATGTGGAGTTTATGTGTGCAAGAAAACTAGCAGTAGGAACTGCAGTACCTTAAGGGCAGCAAGACCAAACAAACAACAATTTGAAATGCAGCATTTAGAAAGTTGTTCATGCTGAAAGTGTTGCAGGGGTTTCAGGTGCAGTTAAAAAGCCAACAGTAACATCAGTGATGAGGCTTTTCCAGAATCTCCACTGGTTTTACCCTTAATTTTTCTCTGCCTTTACTGGCTGATTTTTGTGCCCTGTAGTAAGAGAAAGGTGAGAAAGGAGTAGATCTTTCCATCCACCTACCTTCCTGTGACAGATCTCCACAGGATAATTCATTGGTGCAGGTGAGGGATTCTGGCTGAGTGAGGATTGTCAGAGGTCAGTCTACTAGAGTAAAGAGGTGAGGAATATGTCAAAAAATGTCTGCATCTTCTGAGGGACAAGGATCAAGTTGACCATGGCTTCTAACAGCTTCCAGCAGCTGGAGAGAAATTTCTCATCAGGAGAGTGGAGTTTTGGGGGAAGAAAACTTGGAGCATCTTTGGATGAGGAGGGATGGGGCATCTGAGGCTGTGTGCTGGGGCATCTGAGGGTGGGCTGTGTGCTCCAGCAGTGTTAGAGAAGCCTTGTGGCTGAACAGCCATGTATGACCTGAGTCCTGGTGGCCCCACGGTTTGTCCTGTGATAAACTGACTTACCAGGTTCCGTTTGTGATGCATTAAAGTTTTGCTTCTCAGGAGTACATTGCAAACACTGATAATTTTGTTTAACTGGAATTCACCTTCTAATCATCTTTGCTTGTCCCATCATCCCCAGTGCAAATTTTGGTGCAGAACTCAAATGAACTAATCTGAGGGGGGGATCTGAGATATTACCCTGTTACGATTACCCTGAATTTTGCTCTGTCAGGAATCTCCTGGCAAAAGTCACTGACTCCCTCCTAGGAGGAAACTGCCTTAACCACATGCTGGCAACTTACAGTCCAGGTGGTTTTTGCCTTGAAGTGGCCAAGCAATGGTGTAAAACTGTTGACTAATGGCAGAGTGTGGCAAGGGCTTTATAGCACAATGTCACTGCTGAAAATTCCAGGCTTAGGTATGGTTTTTGGCCCCTGTTCATTTGTAAGATCATTTAATGTTTTTTTTTAGCTTTAAAGCTTGATTTGCCTAATCCAAAGTCTTGCTAAACTGCAAAATTTCCGTATGTATATGCATGTTCCACATTTGTATTTTTAGAATTTTTCATTTACCACTGGGAAAGACTTGCAAAGAAAAAAACAGAAACGTGTTATACCTTGGCTGAACATGTCTCTCAGTAATAAAAATACTTCATTTGTGGGCCAGGTTCAGGATAGCTGTTGCATGGAGGTGATTGCATTAATCCTTTAGATCTTTTGGTATATACCCACCATTGCTGCTTCTCCTTTGAGGGTCGTCCACTGTGGAACATCCACTGGTTGTGAACAGGAGGGAACTCTCAAGTGGTTTTGGGGAGTTAGAAGTACAGGTTGACATCTTTGCAATTTTTTTCCCCATATTTCTCCTTTTGGCATCCTAGAGGTGTGAAATGAAGGTATATTGCAAATAAATAAACTTTCATGTTAGGTTTTTTTTTCATGAAAAATGATAATATGCTATTGATGGAAAGAGTTGTTGAGGATGCACAGTGCTTAAAAACATTTAAATTAATTTTTAACACCAGGGTTTTAATGTTAAAACAACAACAGCTTTGCTAAACATTGACAGCTCGCTGTAATTTTATGTCAGCCAAAGTTCTGAAGAGTCTGGCCCACAAACAGCTTAGAAACAATTGTTGAAGAGAACATAGATCGAATGCTGAGGAAGCAATTTCATTAAATAAAAGCTTAATTTGATACTGTTACATATTTAAATAAAGCTACCTGTTCTTGGTAACAGTTCATGAGTCATCCTGGCATTGAGGCTATGGATTAAGGGATCTGTACACTACCACACTTCTTTCTGCTTGTATAGATTACCAAAAAAGAGTTTGCAGTACTCAAGAGTATAATTTAATGTATTTTCTTTCCAACCTTTCTTGATGGATTCACTATGTTCTTTTTAGTTAGCTCTATCAGCTTCCTAATTGGAGCTTATTAAATGTTACTTCAATATAATGAGCTATATTTATTTCACAGGATGTTTGTGTTGGCAGCTGCCTGCATACATTTAATTCAGTGCTCTTGTGAGCATTTCACTGAGGCTTCCATAAAAGCTCCTGTATTTGAGCACAGGAAGCAGGAGCCCTCAAATGAAACTTGATTTGATCAATTTGTGAAGTAGGACGGACCACACATGGTGGTGTGGTCGTACTTGTGATGCTCACATTCCCTTAATTACAGGATTCTCATTCCATGAGAATGCCAAAGGCTTGCTTGCTCCCTTGTTTTCCACATGGCTGCCCTGTGTATAGTCTTGGAAACATTAAACCCAAATTTACATAGACATTTGTGTATGTAAGAGAATGCAGATACAATTACATCCATGTGAAGAGACTCACACAAAGCTTTTAAAGTATTCATGGGTGTAATTTCTATTTCTTGCTCAGACCAGCCCATTTTTTTTAGCACGCACCCCGTGTCAGTGTGCCTCATTTCTGCAGTGCAAGTTTGGGATTCAGTCTTTTCTTTCTGAATTCTTACCCAAGTAACTTGGTTTGATTGTTAAGCTGTATTTACTGGTTTGATCAGTTCTTCCTGCTCCCATAGAATTAATGTTCTCTATTTTCCTCTAAGTGCTCTTTCTTTCTTCTGGGATATTGTGAACTATACTAAATCATTGCATCATTTCCACATTTTGCTTTTCATGTCTGGGTTAGGCAGCTTACAAAAAGAATATTTCTGAGGTTTGAGTTTTAAAAAATGCTACACTTGATTATATGAGATGAGCTAAATATGTAATTGCTGGAGTTGATAGTGTGACTTTGAATTTACCTAAACACTTAGAGAAAGATTAAGTTCCAGGTGCATTCCCAGCAGCAGAAGTATTCTCACATGTTTTATTCTCTGAAAAGTGAATGCTTGAGTGATGGTATGATTTTGACTTTTTGGAAAAAGGGAGGTATTGTTTGCTTTATTTAATATCCTTCATACCGAAGTGCATTTGCTGTTTACAGTCAAAACATATTTTCCTACCTGCTAGTTGTGCAAAGTAAATTTGGAATCTTCTTTTATGCATTATTAACAGCAATATTAATGTAATTGTGGATGTGGGAATGCTACAGTAGTTGCAAACTGAAAACCTTTCTTACAACTGTGGTAGTTCTACAGTAGAAGAAACATACATAATAAGCTCAATAGTGAGTTTATTATGAAAAAATTACATTCTTTGTTTCTAGAGTTGATATTTAAAAAATAATTCATATTGAAAGCAAAAGATGTAATATAATGCACCACTGTAATGTATGACCTTATTTGCAGCTGTGTGTTAAACCATTACTTTTACATCTTTTTGCTTACAACATTTTATGTCATTTTCTTTTGCAGTATAAAGAAATGTAAAAATTATTATGAAGTCCTTGGAGTGTCAAAGGATGCAGGTGAAGAAGACCTAAAGAAGGCTTATAGAAAACTTGCTTTGAAATTCCACCCAGACAAAAACCATGCACCAGGAGCAACAGAGGCTTTTAAAAGTAAAACACCATTTTTACTTGAAATTTCTTTTATGATTAATACAAATAAAACTTATTTATCTGCATTGATTACTTGTATTTTTACAAATACAAATGTGTTTTTTAGCTGTTGTTAAGCTGACATTTTTATTCAAGAAAATATTTGACCTTTGTTGTATTAGAAGTATAGATAAATAACATGGACTTTGGCAGTAGAGCTTGGTTTCAGAAAATTGACTATAATGTTCAGTACAGGGAACAAATACTTGATCTGTGAAACTCAATTGCACTTTTTTACTGTTGTTGACTTAATGTAGTCATTGAATTATATTGCCTTGGATCTTTACTGTACTTGAGATAGAAAAAAAGAAAGCAATCCTTGATAGTAAAATGCAGTTTTTACTGAATCACAGCCCATGCTAAGTTGCCTCTTCTGTAGAATTTCTTGTATGTGTGTAATTTTACTACTTTTTCTGCATAAAAACACCTGAGTTCAGTCATGGCCTTACTAGTAGTTGCCTTTGACCATTTTTTAGGTAAAATTTACAGTCTGACTTGACCTTATTTAATGCTGTCCAGCTTAGTCCTACACAAGGGAAGTTATTGAAGAAAAGCTTTCTAAAGGAAACTACAGCTTCATCTAAGATGAAGAAGAATGTGAATGTGTAAGAAATGATAATGCATAAACAATCTGATCGTGGTGCATCTTTTTATTTTTTTCTTGTGTGATGTTTACATGCAGACATTTGAAAAAATCATTCAGATAAAACACTTAAATTGGGGAGGGAAAAAAAGAAAAAAAAAAGGTCCTGAGCAAGATTTCTGATACAAACTTTAAGAGGTAATTATAATAATATATTAACAATTCCAGGTGAAACGTAGATACAGCGGAGCAGGAAAGTTAATTGCTATTGATTCCTTTAATAAAGCTATGTGATTTTTAACATTTTAAAGATGATTTGGAATGCTAAAAGGTAGCAATCATTTGCGTTATCTAGAAGATAGCTCTAAAAGATACTATTCCTATAAAATTGTCTCAGGCCCTGGGAATAAAATAGTTGTTCCTTGTTAATAGCATTTCAAATCATCTTTAAAATGTTAAAAATCTGCTTCTTAACATTTTATTTGACATGAGCACTTTTTACAAGTCTAATTTTTTCATCTGAATTTCACTTTCTGGTTTTTAACTAGATTAGTAAATGAACAGAAAATTTTGTAGGGGAATCTCATTGACCAAAAATTATTTAATGACAACTACCATTTTCTTGCATTGAAATTATCATAATCCTTTTGTATGGCTGAGTAAATTTATGGTTTAGTTTTCCTTTAAAGTTATCTGATCAGTTTATGATATCAATCTGAGGAAAGGAGTTCATAATAATAGGTTTTATTTCATAATAACGTTTTATTTTAAGGAAAGGTCACATTATAAAACAGAATTGCATTTTATGATAGGTAAGATACTTACTTAGATCTTGACCTACCTAGTACTACTCTTTTATTGTACTGAGCAGTCTCACTGAAGTGAGTTTTAAATCAAAGTTTGTGCAAATATAATAACTTCTGCCATCTTTTATCAATTTAATCAAAAGTCTTTCCTTTGAAACTTTTGAGTAGTGACGTTTTTTCATTTTTGTCCTTTTTGAAAAGAAAATTATATTGGAATCAAATCTGTTGTGAATTAGCACCAGATAATCAAGAGCAAGTAACAAGCACATTGTGACAGTATGGTAACTTCACTTTATTTGCAGTGACCCGATTTATCTCTCTAAGTTTTTAATTCTTGGGAACCTCTAAATTTTTATTATCAATTTTATCCTTGTACTGAGCAACAGAGCAATATCTGATGTCAGTTTATATCATGCTTCAGTGCAAAATACCAGGCTTCATTTCTTTGGGTTTTCTCCTCCAGTTAAAGGAATTGCTTAGGTTTTTTCCTAAGGGCATCTTAAAAGACACATAGCTAAAATTCATTAACTTTTGCTTAGACTGGATAATGTTTAAAATATTAATTACAAAGCCACAAACTTATTTACCTGTGTTGAAGTTATAGTGTTGCACCTCTGACGAATTTTTGATGACTGATGGCTTTTCAACACTGAAAATCATAATCCCTGTGCCTTGGATTGGTTGGCTGCAAAAGGACTCTTTTGTTGGAGAGGTCTGGAGGAGAGAGTAGAGAGGAAGGCAGAAAGGGCTTAATGAAGATATGAGTGAAAGTTGTTCATCAAGTGGCAACACAAACTTTCCATCAATCTGCAAGATCATTATGTCTGTGCGCAGCAAGAAAAAAAGCTTCTAAAGTCAGCAATATATGTGGGTTCTCTCGCTGATTTTTCCATGCTTACCTAAGTGAGGGTTTTTCCCTTTCTACTGCCAAAATGGAAGCTGTTCATTTGTGATACCATAACATAAACAGGGAGAAGCATCCAGATCAGGCCCTCCAAATACTGAGGTAGTATTGACCGCCCGAGGAACACACACATTCCTGTCACATGTGCATGTTCGACTCCTCAGGTTACATCATGCAAAGCTTTGTGTTATTAATGCAATCCATAAATACCTTCAAAAGCATGAAGAAAAATACATTCACACTCCTGTATACAATGAAGTTGATGCATTCTAAGAAATGACCACTTATCAAATGAAACCAAAGAAAACCTGCTGAGTCCATGATGGTTTTTTAAGCTAGCTGCTAGAGCAAAGTGCAATTACCCAGCTTCAGAGTCTCCTTAAAATGCTTGATGCTATTTTTGTAACTGCAGTGAGAGAGAACATTTCCACAAGGGTAGGTGTTCCCCTAGAAAAGGAAACAAAGCTCTCCTGCCTTCTGCCTTTTTTAACAGGATAAAAGGCCTTTGAATAGCATTGGTGAGAAACTTTGTGGAAGTTATTCCAAGAAAAGTGGAGATGTTTCTAGACTTTGTTCTACTGTAGTTATTTTGTAACATACAGTAAATTACATCAATTGCTGCCTATTTTTGACTTTGAAATTGCAATTTTCATGCTGGAATAGCTTTTATCATGCATTTATGGGAGTTTTGTTTTATTCCTTGCTTCAGAAATCGGAAATGCGTATGCTGTGCTGAGTAATCCAGAAAAGCGAAAGCAGTATGACCTTACAGGCAGTGAAGAGCAAACTTGTAATCACCCTAGCAATGGCAGATTCAACTTCCATAGAGGTTGTGAGGCAGATATTACTCCAGAGGATCTGTTCAACATGTTTTTTGGAGGGGCCTTTCCAACAGGTATTTGTATACATCAGCTTAATTGTTGATATGTACTGCCCAGAGTGGCATTAGAGTTTATGACATTATAAAATAGTAGAATTATTTCAGCCAGCCATGAACCCCAACTCTACAATCTGCATAAGTTTATTTTTCCCTCAAGTGTTGCTAAATCCTAAAAATGTCAGTTCTTACTATCATGCAGCTTAAAATACTTACTTTAAGCAACTTTGTAATTTCAAGATACCTTAATGTTATTTTATGTGCTGTTGTGCAGTAATGTAAAGTGCTTTATGTTGCTTCTGTACTGACCTCTAAATAGTATTTTTGTACATGATTTAAATGTGGATGTTCCTTCCTCAGGTAGTGTACACTCATTTTCTAATGGTCGTGCTGGCTACAGCCATCCAAACCAGCACCGTCAGAGTGGGCACGAGAGGGAGGAAGAGAGGGGTGATGTAAGTTTAAGCACCATTGGCTTTAAACTACAAAATCTGCTTTCAGTATTGTGATTGTACAGGAGCTCTGTACTGTAGAGGAGGATTTGTACCTGCCAGCTGGGTATTTCAAACTTCAGCGGGTGGTTCGCTTACTGACTGGTAAACAGGCATGCAAATTTGAGAAGGTAATAGCCTGATTTTGTAAACCTGTTGTAGTATGTTACTCTCTTACTAGTGACTGGTATTATTAACCTATATATGGCACTAATTGTGGCCACTAGTCCTTGTATGCATTGATAAATTTATTTGGGCTGAGGTAAGAATTGAATGTATGGCTCAGTATTCACCTATATGAATTATCTCTAATCCTGTATAATCACATATCACTGTACAGATGAGACCAAATCATGATATACAACATAGCTGAATCCAGCTTTTATTTGGTAGTTGCTTGTGTGTATGTGCTAATCCATGAACTCCTGCAGCTTGAGCACTGTGTGAATATTGTATATGCAATTGAAAGTTCAAATAATACCACAGTGTTTGCAGTTACTGTTTTCCTAGTAGCTTTTGAGGCTTAAAGCAAAAAGTCACACTTAGCATTAAGTATTGTCAGATTTACCTGTTTGCTTGATGATTTATGAAATACCTGAATCTGTTTTGTTCCTTAGGGAGGTTTCTCTATGGTCATTCAGCTGATGCCTATTATTGTGTTGATCTTTGTCTCCTTGTTGAGCCAGTTGATGGTATCTAACCCTCCTTACGCCTTATACCCAAGATCGTAAGTAATGCTTCATTACATCACCTTAAAGCAGAGGCGAAGGTATTGCAATCACTTTCTCCCACTTAGAAGCATTGTGGAGAATCTTCCATTAGTTGATCTTTGATTTCCCACAGTGAAGAAAGGGAGGGAAGGTGTAGATGAAGAACAAAAAATGTAGGTGTGAAGAACATGCTGTGATAATGTAATGGAGAAAAGAGGTCAGCAGTACCTGGAGTTTAGGAGATCTAGTACAAGGCAGTGGGTCCAAGCAACATGGCATGTTGCAAAGGTGTTCACATCTCCAACATAGTTAATCAAAACCTGAAATCTGCTAAGGCTCATTACTCTTTTGGGGGTAATCTGTGTTTGTAGAAGGTGAAGAACTTGAAAGCAACTTTCTTATCCTTATGAAAGTGTTAAACACAATGACGGCTGGGAAGATTGTCTGTTCTTTGCTTCATTCTAGGCGATGGCAAAATTTTCATTTTGTTGTGAAGAATTCTACTTGTGAAACTTACCTGGATATTTAAACCTTCTTTTCTTATGAGAAATAAGTAACTTGAATCAAGTGTGCAGCTAACTGGTAGACGTGGCCCACTCACCACACTGGTTTTAAAGGTCCTTAGTTCCTTGCAGAGCCCCATAACAGAAAGGTTTCTTTTCTCCTGTTTTTCAAAGTTCTCTATTTCTGGAGTAGGTTGTTTTTCCCTTCTGCAATTAAGCTGTTGTAATGCTTAGAAAAGCTTTTCTGCCAAAATGTTTGCATCTGATCTTTGATTTTTAATCTACAGAATGCCATCAGGAAAATTAATTTATCAAGGCTGGCAGCAAACACTTCAGAATAGAGATGCTATACTGGCTTGCTGCAAAATAGTGACCTGTTTCTGTTGAGTTTGAATGTATTTTTCTATTATTTAAACTTATATTTGGCTATAGAGGTATGAAATAAGTGTCTTAGTAAAGTGGATTTTTTTTTGAGATCAAGTGTTTAAGCAGCAGAAGTTTAATGTTTAGGTAAAAGCAATGATTTTATTCTCAAGCAGATTATAGAGCCATTCTTTTCATTTTTTATCTTGAAATGGCAAATTTAGGAGTGTGCTGGTATTATTCAGTAATGGCAATATGTTTTTTAAGTCTGCTTGTGATGTAAAAACAATAATCAAATTAATATTTAGTCTTTCTCTCCCCCGCCTCCTTTTTTGCAGAAGTACAGGGCAGACCATAAAAATGCAGACAGAAAATTTGGGTGTCATTTATTATGTCAATAAGGACTTTAGAAATGAATACAAAGGAGTGTCATTACAGAAAGTGGAAAAGAGTGTGGAAGAAGATTATGTATCTAACGTTCGTAATAACTGTTGGAAGGAGAGGCAACAAAGTAAGTGTGGTAATATGTATAATTTAATGAAATCATGCATTAATATAAAAATAAATTGCCTGAGGCAAGAAGGAAGTGCTTGTATTATTACAATATCTCAATGCAATAGTAAGTGTAAGGTCCCATGCTGTTTCTCACTTTAAAACTGTCCCCAATGTCACTTAGTTTTTGGATTTTACTCAGTGATCTAACAACCACTTGCAAATTATCAGCAATTTTAACCTGGTGCTTTATTATCTGTGACCATTTCTCAGAAAATTAAAGACTACACTAAATTGATAATTGTAAAGCTTTTGTCCTTAACTCACTGTGATTTGTAAGAATTCTCATGTCTTCCACATTACTTTTTCATGGCAATAGCTCATTTGCCTTGGTGCTTCTATGTAAGTAAATAAATAAACCAGAAACTTACATAGGTGTTTTCAGAGAGATGAAAAAATAATCTGCCTTGGAACCACAGTACATACAAACACTGTTTTTCCAGGCAACCAAGGACAGGCAGCACATCCTGTCAAACAAGGGGGTTTAGTGTGCCATCTGTTTCTCCAGTCTAGTATTATACAATGAGTTACTTCTTTTCAGAAACCTAGAATTCAGTGTTACAGCATAAGAATACTGAAGAATGCCACCAGCCTTTTCTAAATCAGCATCAATTTTAATGTGCTATCTGTTACAATTTTATTGTTATCTGTGACTATTTCATGAGCTCTGTGGGAACAGCACTGCTAAAATTACATCAGTGTGGAAGCCAGTTGGTTTTAGCTTTTCAGGTGGTGAACTTCAGTCATAGAAAACTGGAAAAATAATTCATTCATGAACTGTCACTAAACTGACCAGAAGCAAATAGAATGCAATTCTCTGAGTCAGATCACATGTTCCTGGCCAGCTTTAGTCTCTGTAGTCCAGTTGTTTGGTACTTGTAATTTATCAGGTTGTGAAAACTACCCAAACTGATTTTGAGTAAGAGTTTCCTAATGTTTTGGTTTTGTTTGTTGGGTTTTTTTTTCCTGATTGTAGAAACAGCTGATTTTGTGGTTTTATGGATTTAAAATACCTGTTGTGTGTTAAATCTCTTTGACATTTAAAATCTATCTGGGGTTAACTGACATTTAAGAATGTCTTGCATTTTGAGTTGAAGTGACAAAATTTTACAGAATTAACAATGTTCAGCAATGTCAAGCTGTTGAGCACCAGTATAATACAGAGCTCTTAATTATTAATAGCTCTGAACACTGACAGTCTGAATCAGCATCAGTTGAAGTAAAGGGCTTAACATTAAGATTGGATTTTTTGGGGCACAGACAGGATGCTAGAGGTATCAATAACAATGCAGGATCACTGAGAGTAGCCTATATTTGTAATGTCTAATGAGGTCTGACAGAAGTCGTAGGGGTTTTTTGTTTTTTTGTTGCTGGGGATTTTTGTAGGGTGTGGTTTTTTTCTTTTTAATCAGATACTGCTGTATGAAGTCTGAGGAAGCTGGAAGGCTGATACAGCTTTACCTACTCAAAAGGATAGACTTGTTACAAAGATCCAGCAAAGGAGAACTGTAGCAGTGCTGTTGTGGTTGTGTCTGAGGGAAGTTAGAACAGAGAGAAGGAAAAAAGGGCAAGGGTTAAAACCTGGCATGTTCTGTACAGCTGTCATGTGCCGAGTATTCAGTTTGTAACCAAAAAAATCTTTTCTCCTTAAAGAAACAGACTTACTTTATGCAGCAAAAGTATATCGAGATGACCGCCTCCGAAAGAAAGCAGAGTCCATGTCCATGGAGAACTGCAAAGAACTAGAACGGCTGACCAGCCTCTACCGAGGAGGATGAGCTACAGTTACACACACATCTTACCTATGCTGTTATCTCTCCTGAAACTGAGAAGAGATTTAGTTTCACCATGGATGCTGGAAAAGAGGGTGGATGTAAAACTCTACTGTGTAGCTGTTTCCAGAAACCTTATGCTGAAATATCATTTAACGGCTTCTTTACCTACTGTGAAATATAGGTAACTTTAATTGTTTAGATTTTACTTCAAAGCTTCTGTGAATTCTTTCAGCAGAGAGAATAGCTCAGAAAGGATGCTATACTTGTAGAGACTTAGTCATAGTGGTTCTCCTCTAACATATTTGCCATGTAAATATCTGTGGAAAGAACACTTTGTGTATATATGAGTTAAATTACTTTCTATTTAAAAATCTCAGAAATTTAGTTCCATACTACATTTTGTCTCACTGATGGAATAAATAGTATGATTACATCACTCCTATTCAGATGTCAAGTGTGTGGAGTTAAAACAATAATTTTTAATATTTTATCTCTAACTCTGTGTAAAATCTTCTAGGTTTACCACTTAGAGGAACTTGGTATTTTTAAATATAATGGCATATATTCCTAAATATCTGTTGGGGTAAATTGATCTGGTGTAGAGTAGCAGTTTAGCTGTTGTAGTTTTTTAGCATTTCTAAGCAATGCTGAGAAAAATAAGAACTATGCTAATCTCTTTTCAAAGTAAATATTTGCAAATGCTGTACAGACCATTATAAACATTGCTTTTAGTACTTGCAACAGTTTACAGCAGCTCTACCATTTGGTATTCCAGTAGTTGTAAGTCCATACGTATGGTTAACATGCATCCATAGCTTCCTTAATTTTCACCAGAAAGGTAGAGGAAAACATGCAACACTGAAAAAAAAAGGCAACCTATTTTTTTTTTTTTCCTGGCAGGCTTCCATTTTCTTACAACTTTTTTATTTCAAGCTAGGTCCCAATACTGATTCCTCAATGGGCACCGCAGGTGGAGCAGGGAAATTTTGCTAAGGACAAGCTATGTGCCTTTCAACCCTTTTGCCAACTATTTAAATGCTTTGCTGCTTTGCAGTGTGCTCCTATGGTCAGAGCCGTATCACTTGTCAAAAGAGGTAGGGTATGTTTTTTTGGGACCAGAATGTAGCTGGACTGACTTGGTAGAAATGAGCAAGCCTACTGTTTGGCTCCTCCATAGAAGATCATGTAACTCAGTGGCCTGGAAATGGAAACTATATGTAGCCACACCTGCTGATGCAAAGAGGTGTTCTGAAGCAGCTAAGTACAATGTACTTAAAGTATGTTGAAAATGTTTTTAGGTTCAGTAGCTGATGTTTTTTACATTTTAACAGTGTTATACAGGGGAATGTTTCTTGTATTTGAGAATGCCAGATAGCTTGTATTACAGGCAATATATTTTGTTTGAGAAAACTGCTATCTTTGAACAATGCTATCAATTCATGTGGAGCCAAATATTTCTCCTAAACTGAAAATTTAAATACTTTGTCTGACTTCATTGCAATTCCTTCTGATCTACAGCAGCATATGACTTTACAAATACACTAAATGCTACTACTCTAAGTGAACCAAAAAACATTTTGCATATCCCTTTTCCAAATTGTCCCAGTGGAAATGTCTTCTCTTGAATTGGTGTAACATGAGACTGGCTGCAGGCTTTTAGCTAAGCAGCTAAACCAGCATTCAAGGTGGACATAAAAGCCTGGAGCATAAAACAGAAAAAAAATTTGCTGAAACAACAAAAAAAAAGTGTTGCTGTACTGAATGCCCTTACTAAGGCTATAGTAAAAGGGTTCAGATGTAATGGAAAGGCATCCAGTTGTTTGAAATATGCAATCAAAATCTATGGAGAAAACGAGATTCCCCAGATTTTGTAACTGTCCAGAATGTATTGTAATCATATCAATGAAAACAAACTATCAAAATACATCCTGGTACTCCTGTGTCTTCTTAAAAGAAGAAAGTTGTTCCAAAGGCTTTAACAAGTACTTAGACCTTCCTGTTTACAAATGAGTCTGAGCTTGCAAGTGATCTTTTAGTTAACAGGAAAAAGGATATATAACACATTTATCAAATATTGGAACTGTGAAGTCAGAGTGAACAGATGGTCTTAGCAAAGCTGCCTATAATAATTCTATGGGCTTTGTCTGCCCTTCAGCCACTTCTGGTGCAGGTGAGAAGTGGGGAAATGGATGGATGCTGAGCTGTGTCAGCTGGGTTCCATTCCTATCAGTTCTTCTGCAAGCTGGAATGATGTGCTGGCTGTGCCCTATGGCAACACAGATATCCCATAAGGTTAAAAGTGAGACCTAGACCACAACATTTCATTTTACTACCTTGCAATTAGCACTTTCTGAAAAGGAAATAATATGTTTATACTGGTGGAAGTATGCTGCTTAGCATTTAACAGATTAAATACTTGCACACTTTGAAATACGTAGTAATGTGCAAAAGGATGCTGTGATTTCCTGTGGCATAAAGATTAAGCTGCTCTAAATATGGCCTGCAAACACTCTTTTAATATTTCAAGTGGGTGTTTTTCTCCTCATGATTGTTGCTTTTTTCCTCAAGTCTGAAGGTTTGGTTTTTTTTTCCTTCAGAAATGTCAATATCTTCCCTGGATTTATTGAGGGAATCTGCTGGAAAGTACAGAATTAATTTTCTCATGAGCAAAATGCAAATTGAAGAGAGTGGAGTACTTAAATCTTTTCAGATGACCTTTCTTCAGGAGGAAAAGTTCTCATTAAAATAAGATATTGGAAAGAGAAGAGGAAAACAACACTGTTTTTGAACAGCCTGACTAAAAATCCCTCAAAATTTTAGCTACATGCTCCTTACTGTTTTTATTTAGTGATTACCTTTCATTTAATCTAGAGTTAAAGATAGCACAAGCATGGGTTCTTGGTTTTATCCTTTAAAAGGGCAGGCAGAAAAGTCCAGCAAAAAGAGAAAAATCTTGGCATGACTCTGACATAGCCTAATGAAAAAAGGAGGTGATTTGCATCTGCTGAAATATAACATCAATATGTGTTCTATTTATGGAGCATCCTGAGTCACAAGCGAGTTCAGTGTTCACATCTGATGAACATTTCCCTACAAGTTCTCTGTTTGGGTAAAACAAGTCTAAATTGGAATTTTTAACTGTTTTTTAAATGGTCTTTTTTCTTTTAACAAGTTTCCAAGAAATGGTAGAACATTACAGCGCTAAAACTGTAACAGATGAATTTAAATAGACATTAGAGACAACTTTAAATAATGAATATTTTTAATGTAATTTTGTAACAAATGCTGTGAAAGGATTTCAATGGGAGAGCAAGAATATTTTTTAAGGTTGTTTGTTCATAAATTTCATTCACCATTAAGCAGTTGTTATTCTGACTCCTTGTAGCTCTGTCAAATTGAAGAAAAGTATAATAGTAAAAGCATTTTGTTTTTAAAAAAAGCAAGTAATATTAAATAAATTCCTAAAGCTATAATTTACTTACACAAAATGTAATGCAATAAATGTAGGAAAAAAAAGGCCATTTGTTGTGGTTTGGCCTCAGCCATGGATCAGCACCGTGCAGCCAGCTGCTCTCACCCCCACAGCGCAGTGGGGAAAATTGAACTCAGGTAAAACCTGTGGGTTGAGATGACAGCAGTTTCATCATCGAAACAAAATCAGGTATCAGTGATCAACAGCAATGAAAAGGGACACAACAAGGGAGAGAGGAATTGATGCCCAGTGCAATTGCTCACCACACTCTGACCCATGCCCTGCCTGTCCCTGTTGAGCAGTCAGCAGCTCCTGACCAACCTCCCCAGTTTATACACTGACCATGAGGGGATCCATGGAATGGAATTGCCCTTTGGCACATCCAGGTTTGCTGTCCTGGCTGTACTCCCTCCCAGCTTCTTGTTCACCTGCTCACTGCCAGAGCGTGGGAAACTGAAAAATCCTGGATTTAGAGTAAGCACTGCTCAGCAACAGCCAAAGTATCTGTGTTACCAAAATTATTCTCATACTGAATCCAAGGCACAGCACTGTACCAGCTGCTTGGAAGAAAAGTAACTCCCCTCTCCCAGCTGAAAGCAGGACACCATTATAAACTATACTTCCCATACTGCTCAGTCTGGCAGGAATTAGGTTTGAGTATTGGGCTTCTCCATGTTTTTAGAAATAATGTTAAAATACACTGTTTAGTTACAATGTTATCCTTCATGTAAGATACGCTTCTCCCTCCAGTACTGGTTTATTCCACATATAGAATGACTGTCATTGGGATGGGAGAATAAATTCCCATTAATAGTAGTACAGGAGCCATCTCATAGATGCTTTTGCATAGCTTTTATTCAAAATGTGACAGGGAAATAAGTAAAATTGTTCATTGAGCATCATGGCTGCAAATAATTTTTTAAAAGTTGCATTTTTAAACATATTTAGTGTATATTAGGGAATATTTTAATAAATGAGAAGACCAAGGTTGTTCCAGGTAGCATTTTCAAAATATACCAGAAGCTCACACAATGATTTTAAGTATCTTTTAAGTATCTCTCTAATATGACCAAGTCCTTATCAAATTGCTGTGTGTGCATGGCTTGGATTAAGAAGGAGGTATGGATTCTCAGTATTCAAATAAATTTGTTCTTTTGAATTACTTTTTCCTCTTACTTGCAGAAAGTGGCTTATTTCTGTTTTGAGCTTTTTGGAAATGTCACTGGACCTATATGTGCAGAAACATTAGCAATTTCCAAGTTTTTTTTTTTTTTTTTTAATTTACACTTTTTAAAAGTTTAATTTTATACTGGCATCTAAGCAAAATCTTCAGGTATCAACAATGCTCTAGTCCCTGTTGGTGTCCCCTCGGCTCAGTATTGGGCCCACTCCTATTCAGTATCTTTAGTGATGATCTGGATAAGGAAATTGAGTCTACCCTCGGTAAGTCCACAGTGACACCAAGTTGGGTGGCATTGTCGATCTGCTGGAGGGCAGGAGGTCTCTGCAGGAGATCTGGACTGGTTGGATCAATGGGCTGAGACCAACAGAATGAGGTTTAACAAGGCTGAGTGCTGCCCTTGGGTCACAGCAACCCCAGGCAGTGCCACAAGCAGGAGAAAGAGTGGCTGGGAAGCTGCCCAGTGGAAAAGGGCCTGGGGGTTCTGGTGACAGCAGCAGAACATGAGCCAGCTGTGCCCAGGGGGCCAAGAAGGCCAAGGGCATCCATCCTGGCCTGTATCAGCAATGGTGTGGCCAGCAGGAGCAGAGATTGTTCCCCTGTACTCGGCACTGGTGAGGCCACAGCTCAAGAGCTGTGTCCAGTTCTGGGCCCCTCACTGCAAGAAGGACATTGAGGAGCTGGAGTGTGCCCAGAGAAGGGCAGCGGAGCTGGAGAAGGGTCTGGAGCACAAGTCCTGTGAGGAGTGGTTGAGGGAGCTGGGGGTGAGTGTTCAGCCTGGAGAAGAGGCAGCTCAGGGGCACCTTACTGCTTACAGCCCCCTGACAGGAGGGTGTAGCTGGGGGGGTCGGCCTCTTCTAGCATGCAACCAGTGACAGGATGAGAGGAAATTATCTCAAGCTGTGCCAGGAGAGATTCAGGTTGGATGTTAGCAAGAAATTCTTCACAGAAAAGGTGACTAGTACTGAAACGGGCTGCCCAGTAAGGTGATGGAATCACTGCTGCTGGAGGTATTAAAGACTGGACGTGGCACTCAGGGCCATGGTCTGGTTAACCTGGTGGTGTTTAGTCATAGTCTGGACTTGATGATCTGGGATGTCTTTTCCAACTTAATTTATTCTGTGATTCCGTGCTTGGCCTGTAGCAGCTTTTTTTTTTTTTTTTTTTTTTAAAGAAAAATCATTGTTACATGCTGAGCAGCTTGGGGCATTTTTAGATCTACCATAAGGGTCCTGCATTCCGATAGAAGACTTTAAAAACAGATGTGCAGTTACCATTGTAACTAACTGTTACACTGTAGGCATCTACTAAATTAATCTATTTATTTCTTCACATTAGCTGTTAAATTGGCCTGCAGGCTCATGGTTTGATGGAATTGATCCAAAAGTACGGGAAATAGGCAACAGTGGAAGAGCGGCAGTAATTTCTCGGCAGAAAAAGACGTTCGCTTTCTGTCGCTGATCTTTAAGCAAAACGCTATGGCTTGTTTTGGCTTTGGTTCGTTTTGCTGCCGGGGCGGGGAGGGCGGGGACGGCCGGGAAGCGGTTCCGGGGCCGGCAGGGCGGTGCCGTGGCTCATGTGACAGCGCTCCGAGGGAAGCGGCGGCGGAGCCGTGCGGGGCGCGGGCAGGTACGGCGGGGCGGGCGGGAGCGGCCGGCCGGGCCCCGGGACGGAGCGCGGCCTCCCTCCCTCCGGCCGCCCGCGGTGACGGGGCCGCCTCGTCTTGTCTCGCAGGCCCCGGAGGCGGCGGCGGCAGCAGCGGGCGGGCCCCAGCCATGGCCGACGTGAGTGCGGCTCCGCGGGGCGGGCGGGCCGGGGCGGGCTGCTGGCGGGGCCGGGCGGTGCTTCGGGCGGGGAGGGAGCTCCGGAGTGCCCGGCCGCTCGGAGCGGCCGTGAGTAACGCGCCGCCGTCTCTGCCCGCAGGACCTGAAGCGGTTCCTGTACAAGAAGCTGCCGAGGTGAGGCGGGGCTGTGCGGGGCGGGCGGCCGGGCCCATCGGGTGCCAGCCCCCTGCCATGGCAGGGACACTTCCCACGACACCCGCTTGCTCAGAGCCCTGTCCGGCCTGGCCGTGAACACTTCCAGGGTGGGGTATCCACAGCCTCCCTGGGCAGCCTGTTCCACTATCTCACCGCCACATAGTAAAGAATTTTTTCCTAATAGCTAACCTGAATTTCCTGGTTTTCAATTTGTCCTGTCACTGCAGTTTGTGATTACGAGTTCCTCTCCAGCTTCCCTATAAACCCCTTTCTGATACTGGAAGGTTGCTGTGAGGTCTCCACTCAACCTTTTCTTCTCCAGGCTGAACAGCCCCAACTTCCTCAGCCTGCCTTTGTAGGGGAAGTGCTTCAGCCTTTTCATCAACCTCATGGCTTCCTCTGCACTTGCTCCAGCAGTTCCATGTCCTTCTTATTGCTGGGGCCACCAGACCTGTACTAAACAGAACAAATACTAAATTAATGAAGGCATCAGTTTTTTTCAAAGTTCTCCCCTTCTTTGCACATTTGTTCACACAAAAAACCTTTTGTACTAATTACTGTGGTTTTAAAATTATGCATCTTCTTCCTTTTTTTTTTTTTCAGTGTTGAAGGACTTCATGCTATTGTGGTCTCAGATAGAGATGGTGTGCCTGTTATCAAAGGTAACTTCAGCTTCTCACTGTGCTCTGCAGCTGAAATCCTGATTGAACAGCAGAGGGTAGAGAAGTACAGAAAAGTCTTCCTGGTTATGCCAAATACCCGAATATCCCAAGTGGTAGAATTTAATTGGACTTTAAGTAAAAGTTCACTAGTTGATTATGTACCTTTTTGAACATATCCTTTTGTCTGTGCCCTCAGTAACTGTAGTCTGTGGGAGTTTTCCTCCATGACAGGGGCTGGAATGCTGTAAGGTCCTTTTAGCTTCAAGTCCCTCACAGGCTGATTGATACTAAGTAGTAGAGAGAGCTTGGCAGTATTTTGTTGGTTTCTTTGGTACTCTAGTTTTCATGTTCTGCAGTGCTTGTTTCAGATGGTTTTGGCTTGTGAGTATAATGGTTTAAGGATACAAAGATTCAAGTATTGCAGGTTTATTTTGCTCAATGCTCCAAAGTATTCAAACACCCAGCAGAACTTGCACATCTTCACCTGTCTGCAGTCAAGTGTGTGCCACTACTCTGTTCAAAGGTTGGAATGGGTGCAAACAGTGTGGGACATGGAACCAAAGGGGCATCAGCACAGGCTGTGCATCCTAAAGGAAAAGAGTCTTTTTCAGGTATGCAAGGAGGGATGCTGCTATAGCAAGCTATGATCATACAGAGAGCATTAAATTATGTACAGCTCGTGAAAATTGTCTGGTGTTCCTGTGGGAGCACCTCGGGCATCTTGCATGTTTCTCTGGTTTTGGCAGAGCACTGAGCTGGATGAGAGTTTGAGGTGCAGTCAGAGACACCATGTAAAGATAAAGATTTTCTTGTTTTGTTCTAGTTGCCAATGATAATGCTCCAGAACATGCACTGCGACCTGGCTTTTTGTCCACCTTTGCCCTTGCCACAGATCAGGGCAGTAAGTTAGGACTCTCTAAAAACAAAAGTATCATCTGCTATTACAATACCTACCAGGTGAGTAACCTCAGCGTGCCCTGTCCTCAGCAACTTGAGCTGTTCCTGCGTTACATTGAGCAAGAGAAAGAAGGTTGTTTAAGCTCTGGTAGATTTTCACTAGGCTGCTATTGAAGTAATTTTGGTTTATTTCTTACACAGCTTAAATGGTTAAGCCAAACTTTCACAGTATTTTTAAAACTTCTGTTATATTTCTCAAAACTTGAGATTTACTTCTTGATAGTGGGAAAGTGTAGTGGTTCTGAATTTGCAGGAGGTATTGTTCGTATGGTCTTCTGAATCTTTTATGAAGGGTTTATGTACTCTTTTAGAAACAATGTTTATAATTAGTGACACCTAACATTAATTAAAGCACATGCAGCCTACTTCATAGCTAATCTTGCTGCCAATATGGCTTTGAGATAAGAATGGTTTGGAATACCACTCACATTTTTCAGAAATAAATTAATTATTTGTGTCCAGAAGTCCATAATCTACTACATTTCTGTTCCTTCATGAGTTCTGGTGGCCCTGAGAGTTTTTAATTATGACTGCAGTAAACTGACCAGCTGTTTAGCCTATAGTGTATCAAGCTTTGCTTGGAAATAAGTGGGTGAGTAAGACAGTTTGCCCACATCAGTACATTTCTTTGACTCTCTTGATGCTACTAGCTTACTGTTGTGCCCATGGCACCATTTCCCTGTTAATGGAAGAACAGATATTCCTGTACAGGGAACAGTATTTTAAAACAATAAACCTGTCTGCCATCCTGTTTCCTGTGGAGGGTGTGTCTCCACAATGGAATCTGCAGGGTCTGCAGCTAAGGTAGGGTTCTGGTGGACAGCAGTCTGTAGAACATGGAGACAGAGGGAATGGCCAGATTTTCCATGTGCAGCTCCCTGTACTGTAGTGTAAGGTCTGTTTGTGTTTCTAACCATGAATCTTAAGAAACGGGTACACTAAAAAGTCACCTCTGTGGCTCTTGCTCCTGTTTGTCCTTTAAATTGAGGAGGCTGCTTGTTGAAGAAAGAATTTATGTGGAAAGAATTTATCAGAGCCCTGACATCCATATGTTAGCTGCTGGCTGAGCGCTTCTCTCTCCTTGCAGGTGGTGCAGTTCAATCGCTTACCTTTGGTAGTGAGTTTCATTGCAAGCAGCAATGCCAATACAGGTATGTCTACACATTTGTTTTAAAGATTGCAGTATTTTAAGGCCCAAGTATTTTAATAATTGAAAATCCCTGAATTCACTTCAAGCTGTGTTTGCTTTGTTCCTGCTGTGAATTTTGTCAGCAAATTGTGAAAGATGAGAAGGAAAAGGTGTGAGTTAAAATGCACATATTTAGGTGGCTTGCTGGAGTTATTCTTCTAGAAACTTATTTCTCCTGTGATTAACCTTGCCTTTGCTGCATGGGCAGGTGCTGTGCTGTACAAGCCAGCTGTTTGGTCTCTTTCTGTCAGTCAAGTTAACATCCTGCAGGAGCATGTGCAGGTTTGTCTACAGTTCTGTGGGGTGGGGAAGTCCTTCAGTCAGACCCTCGCCTTGGTCGTGAGGATGCTGGCTAATATGAGCAGAAGGGATTTAATTCTGGTACAGCTTCTTGGGCTGCAGTAGCTGTGGAAGTGGCAAGGCAGTAGTGGGGGAGAGTTGTGCTGCACTGGGCACCTCTTCAGTACCAGGGATTGTAGACACCCTGGGGTGTCTGGGGATGCTGTTCCCTATTCACAGGAAAGTGAGTAGCTCACATGAAATGTTTCAGGCTTTGAAAATCACTGTCTGTGACTTGGGAAGGGGAGGGAGCTATGGGCTTTGGAGAGAGGCTTCTCAGTGATGTTGTTTAATGGAGTATTATGTTTCTTTCTAGGGCTGATTGTAAGTTTGGAGAAGGAGCTCACACCCCTGTTTGAAGAACTGAGGCAGGTTGTTGAAGTTTCTTAACCTGATGGTATAGCCAGTGCAGCATTCCTCTGCAGCCCAGTGGACAGAAAGATTCAATAATCATCAGTCAAATAACACATCTCAGATGAAATACCACAGCTCCTTAGTATACTAAGAGTAAATTGTACATAGTACTGAATCTGAAATGATCTACTAGTGTGTTGTAGGTGGATGTTACTTTAGGCCACGCTTCTTGTATTGTGCAGTACTGGAGAGCCCACCAAAATAGCTCCCATGGAGTTTAGCTCAGCCAGGTCAGCGCGATGCCCTTGGCTCAAAGGAGCAACCCCCGGATCTCGTGCTTTACTGGGCAGCGGGCACATGGCAGGGTGTGTCCTCAGGCCGGCACCAGCACGTGTGGGAAGGCACATCAGGTGGAGGGAGTGAGCAAAGCCGTGGTTGGAGGCATTATGAGAGAGGTGTGTTAGCAGCCATGTGTCGGTACAATCAGTCAATATCCCAGCCTTCTTACACGGGGTACACTTTGGCAAGGGAGTGCTACTAATCTGGATGCTAGCTGCATCCTGCTTCCACTAGGAAGAAAGCTGTTTCTATGGAAGCTGTTGCTGTAGGGATTTTCATAATGCCTAGCTAAAAGCACCCAAACAATGTCTCACTTCTTCATGGGGTTTTTTGTGTAATATGGTTGTGAAGATCTCATGTCTCATAGTCTTTGTGTGGGTTCATCACTGGTGACACTTTCGGCTTATTTACCCTTAGGTTTTCTTAAGTAAATAAATATAAATAAAATACAGTATTTTTAAATGACAGAGCCTGGTCCACTCTTCTGTTGCATTGTAATACCCCATTAGCACATCTGCTTGTCTCTAGAGAAAGCAGGTCTCTTAACTGTTTGTAAACATCCAAACTCCATGAATTTATACACTGAAAACTAACCAGTGTGTCTCTCAGTTGGGCAGTAAGGATACCAAGTCCCAGGGCACTGCAGAGATCCCGTTGCTGGGGTTCAAGCCTGTGCTCTTAGCCCCACCCCTTGTTTCCTCACACATCCCGTTATGACAACTGCCAAGCACTGCAAGTCTGGGGACAGCTCTGGGCAGGTCTGATGCCATGGCCCTTTGTTCACACCTCATTAACCTGTGGTGCATCAGCCAGGATGGGGGAAACAGTGGTGCTGGAAAGGAAAACTGGGAGTTCTTGGCTCAAAAAGAGACTACACCTTGTTAGTCAACCCTTTTCCATTTAAACTGAGCTGGAATGGGACTTTCGTTGCTGGCCATTACAGATGCAGCTGGAATGTGTGTGTATTTCTGTCAAAATGTGTTTGTGTTCCAGCAAATGCCTCCCCTTGCTGTTTGCTTCTGCTCAGCCCATCTGTCTGTGACAGCTTCCAAGGCCACCCAAGCACCATTTCTTGCACTGGCTTCAGTTTGTGACACCATGTGCTGAACTTGTTTTCAGTATTTTGTGAAGCAGCCTTTGCTGTGAAATTGGGAGGCTTTGTGGTTTCTCTACAAGGAAACCAATACAAGCTCCATTCCCAAGCCATGTTCACAGGACAGTGATGCTGTTGGGGAATACAATATCTCTCTTCCCGTTATGTTGCCTCTCTCTCACACAAATTCAGCAAAGGTTTTTAACTAAATGGGAGATGCCAGTGTGTTAGAGCTTCATTAAGGGAGAAAGAAGGACAAAGCTTTAGCAATACAGTGCAGGAATATGAAAGCCCTGTGGTAGTTTTATAAAGACATTTTATTCAGAAAACAGTCTGTATAAAAATATTTACAAATACTTTGAATTTTTAAAGTTGAAATAAAATTCTATTTATATGTCCAAATCTAGATTTTCTTTCTTCTTCCAATGTCCTTTTGCCTTCCTCTTCTGCACTCTTCTCCCAGTAAAGGTAATTATGAAATACCTTCTGCATGAGCAATACCAAACATAGACTGCATTGTTGCATAGCAGGAGAGGTTTGCAGATGTTGTTTCAGCATAAATTTGATTATTATGCAGGGAGAGAGGGTTCCCCCTCTTTGCCCAGCCCTTGAGAAGGCACAGAATTGCTCAGGGGATCTTGCAGCTGGAATAATCCGGTCTTCAGCCTCTCCAGTGTGTCAAAACTTTGCTTCCAAAATGTAACATCTATTTAGAGTACAGCTCCAACATCATGGGATCCACTTGTCTGTCTAGTAAGCCACAACGCTGTTAACTGTGTGTCCTATGAGTGCCAGGAAGCAGCTACTGTTTCTCATAATCCTGGTTTGTATACAAGTGTGCTTACATGATGCAGCTCACAGTTACCTACAGATGCGGTTTGAAACAAACATACCCTTGCAGCCATCACTGTGGTATAAAGCTAAGCCATATAAAAATTTGTGTGACCAGAACTAAGTGTCACACATCTGTCACTTTGAAAAGGGCCTTGAAATACTACTCTCTAGATTGCAATATAGATACTATTTACAAAATGTAATTCTAACATTTTTCTTTCCATTTAAAGCCTAAACAGGTAATAAAAAGATATTTAATGTTTCCAGAAAGGACCTGTTTTAAATAAAAAGTTCAAGGTTACAGAATATGATACTGATGCTTAGTTGTGATGCAGCTTGCAATAAATTAATGAGTGCTCTGAACAACCCCACAAGTTTTGAACAGTGACCACCTGTGTGATTAAGTGGCAGGTGTTTGAATTAAGTGCATTACAGGCATACACCACACTTATCAAACCCACACTGTGATTCTGCAACTATCCCCACGCGTGACTCGGCAGCCCCAGAGCACCCATAGCTGCAGGAGCCCGTGTGTGCAGAGCTGGGTGACATCTGTGGGAGGGCACTGGAGATGTGAGGCTGCCCTCTGGTAAGCAATGCCTTCCCCATGGAGAGAGGCCATTCCTGCCTGTGTGCTGGCACACAGCTGGCACACAGCTAGGATCTGAGGGTGGCGTTGCGCTCCTCCAGCTGCTTCCGTATTTGTGACTGGAACAGAAAGACAGCCCATTACTGCTCGTCTGCGTGCATGTGCATGTGGGTGAGTACAACGCACCCAATTCCTGGCATTTTTTAAGGAAGTAGTGTTTTCAAGCCTCTACATTGTCTCCTCATTCCTGCCATCATGTTCCACGACACACGGTCTGGGCTGATGATCCATATTGTTTACCAAGCACATATAATGGCATCCTTAGAGACAGAAATAGTTTTTTCTTACTTAGAGTGTGCCTGTAAAAGTGCACCCCAAAAATGCTGAAGTGGGTTTGCAGGCAGATACACTATGCCCCTGTGCATGGCACTGATGAGGTCACACCTCGACTGTTGTGTCCAGTTTTGGGCCCCTCAGTTCAGGAAGATGCCTGAGTCCAGAAAAGGGCAGTGGAGGGGAAGGGGCTAGATCATAAGTCCTATGAGGAGCAGCTGATGGAGCTGGGGGGGTTTAGCCTGGGGAAGAGGAGGTTCTGGAGTGACCTTACCACTCTTAACTCCCTGAAAGGAGGGTGTAGCCAGCTGGGGTTTGGTCTTCCAGGCAACCAGTGACAGGATGAGAGGACATAGCCTCAAGATGTGCCAGGGAGGTTTAGACTGGACATCAGGAGGAATTTCTTCATGGAAGGGGTTGTTAGACATTGGAATGGGCTGCCCAGAAAGGTAGTGGAGTCATCATCCCTGGGGGTGCTTAAGAAAAGACTGGGTGTGGCTGTGGCACTCAGTGCCACAGTCTAGTTGACAAGGTCCTGACTGATCAAAGGTTGGACTTGGTGACCTCAGAGATCCTTTCCAACCTAATTGATTCTGTGATGATGTGAAAACTGCATATTCCAACCTAGCTGGCCTGGCAGCCAGAAGTACTCCCTTGTTGCAGGTGCTGAGAGCTGTAGCACTCGGGTGCCCAGTCCTGGGGGTTCTTTAGCTGGCAGTAGCAGGTGCTGCTGCCTGGGGTGCCGTGTACCAGCGCACATCACCTTACCAGTTTCCACCGCAGGATTTTAATCCACTCGTCAGCTTCTATCCCAGTTTTTGCACACAGGTAGTATGTCCTTAGTGGGAACACTAAACTGTAAGTAAACAAAGCTTTCTTAAGTTGCTGGAACAACTGGCAGTTCTCCCCAAAACTGAGCCCAGCTGGCCTGTGCCAACAGTTGCTGAGACAGAGCAGGACAGGGAGGCTGTGCTCCCCTTCAGCCATCAGGAGGGAGGTTAACCAAGAATGGGTGACAGCCATTTACAGCCCAGGGTCCTTAAGGATAAGGACCTTCCTAAGGATAAAAGACCCACATTTGAGGACAGAAGAGGTTACCATGTGACCTATACCAGTGTCTGACCCCAAGATCCATAAGTCTACGTGATGATTATAGACTTTATTATGGACTTTATGGACTTTAAAAGGCTCACTACACATGGGCCCACCTTTTGCCAGAAGTAATTTGGCAAAGGCATGCTGGACTGACAGAGATTGTCTGACAGAAACAGACTTCAGAGTTAGAGGATGAGCAGGGTTACAACCACCAAGGGTTTACATTTCAAAATTCCCTTTCTATTTTGAACTTCCCAGCAAATGGAAAAAATCCTGCAACCTACCAGAAACAATTGACTCTTTCCTGGGAATAGTCAAATTGCACAGCTGAACATTCCGTTAAGTCAAGTGCTCGAATTGGTTCCGTAGCCTTGAAGAGAAAATGTTTTTAAAATGTGGGCACATGAAAACAGAAGATAACCTTATCTCAGTTCATCTTCAGTGGATCTAGACCTTTACAGGCACCTCCACAGGTTTTTTTCAGACATAGTTACAATGGCTGTAATACTATAAGGACAAACTAGCAAGCGTAACATCAGTGGTATGATAGGAAGTGAGCTTAATATGAAAAACACAGGACAGTTCACATCTGGACAAGCAACAGAGATCTCTACAGCAGGAATGTTTGAGCTACATGGAGGCTGCTGAGGATTTGGCTGATGCCTTGCAATGTAACTGACACAGCAGCAAATCTGGTACCACTTTCAGCTAAGGTTTACAGAGACAAAGGCGTGGGTATAGGTCTTATCAGATTAGCAGCTGTTGGAGATTTAATTAATTCCTAAGTGCCTTAAAAGGATGAAGCTGGGTAAGGAGAAATGTAGAAGTAAAGGCAAAGTAGTGCTTGCAGCAGAACTGATGTGTTTGGCTGCCTGAGAAGCACATGTGCACAAACATACCCACACATGTATATGTGCGTAAAAGTTTCTTTGGACAAGCTCAGGCGCAGGGACAGATTGTGTATAACAGCAACCCATCTCCCTTAGGAGTTTCACTCTCCCTAGGTGTGAGAGCTTTTCCTCCATTTGTTTCAGCCTCACATTGTTAAGGCCTCAGAAGAGGCAGCTTGATTGCTTTCTGCCCAAACACCCTCAGCTGTTTCCATGGTCCTTCATCAGGTGTATGGAGGTGTCTGTTGCTTTCTCATCTTCCCGTAATATTTTTGCTGACTGGCTGTTAGTAATACCCAACATGAGAAGGAAGCCCCTTGGGTTGTGGTGTGATACCAAATGCTATCCCAGGGTCAGCTGCAGGCTGCCCACCTGTAAGTACCTGCAGCCCCACAGCAGCAACAGGAGTGCCAGGAGACACTGGAGCTGCTGCCTGGAAGGAGATCGTAGTCCTGACAAACACAGGAATTCTTCTTGCCTGGTAAGTCACTAATCGAGTGCTGCTCTTTGAAATGCTATCCTGCAAACTTAATTCAAGTTATGTTGAACTGAAATGAAAAGTGATGGAAAGCCCTGCAAAAACATAACTGTTTAGAAATGGTGATGTTTGATGAGAGAAGGCAGTTTTCTGCTCTTGTGTAAAAATCTGTTAGAGGCTTGAAATAGGGCTTGGCAGAGGTGAACGATTTGGCTGCATTTAGGAAGGAACCTCAAACAAAGGCATTGTAAGGGCAAAGAAACTCCAGATGTGTTTCTTATCTTTACTCAGATCAACATAGAAATGGAGCAGCAGCTGTAAGGATGCTGCAGGTTAATCTTTGTCAGGAGGAATTTTTAAATTAATCCTTTCAATGCAAAGGATACTACCAGTATTTTTAGCACTATTTTAGCAGCATGCTTCCTGTCAGGTTGTGTCAAAGCTACAAATAAAGGTTGTGTTGTGCTGGTAGCCTAAAATCCACTTAACAAAGCAACACAAAACAATGTATTCTAGGCCAGGTTGGGCAGGGCTTGGAGCAGCCTGGTCTGGTGGAAGGTGTCCCTGCTGTGGTGGAGGGTTTGGAAGAAGAAGATCTTTGAGGTCCATTCCAACCCAAAATATTCTGTGATTCTGTGTGAAAAATCCCTGTAAACTCTATCCTTTAGCTAAGACTGGAAGAGCACAGTAAATATTTTCCAGCTGTAAAACTTGCTTTCTCTTCTTGAAGTCATCAGCAAAACTGACTTCACTTGACAGGTTTGACCTGTCTGACAGTTTGGGAAGCTTTAGCTTCGGAAGCTGTGATACAGATGTGAGAAGCCAGAGATACAAGGAGGCTGCTGCTGCCTGTGTAGATGTTTAAAAGGTAGAATTGGTGTTCGCTACTTACTGTCTGGTCTTTGAAGTACTTAAGTTCATTCCTATGCAGCGTAAACCACCTTGTTTTCCAGCTCTGAAAGAACAAGAATGAATGGTAACTGTCTTGGGAGAGTTTAGTCTAAAACTTCTTAGGAAAGAAAAACTTTCAAAGCTGCTGGCTTGCCCTGGTTGACAGTTGTGCTTTGTTGTTGCTTAAAACACAAATTGTTCCTCTCTGCAGGGAAATACAGGTGGAGCAATTTCAGCTTCATGTTGTCTTTAGCTTCTCTGGGTGATCACAGACTAGAAGTAACAAGTAGGAATTTTCCTTACCTTGACTATTTTGCCTTGTTTTATCAAATATCCTTCTTTGGTACCAAGCTGTGAAGTAACAAAGAAAGGGATTGAGGTTAGAGGACTGAGCTCTGCTTCTACTTACCACATCCCCCTTTTGCCTACATCAGGAAGATGGATCAGTTGGGAAACTCCCCATATCCACTTGCCCAAATTTCAGTGCTCCCCTTGGGCAGATCCAGCTGTCTTAGGGAAAAGATGAAGCTGTGCTGGCTCTGAGGGCAGCCCCCAGGCTGGGCCTCCCTCAGGGAGCTTCTGCCCTGCACCTGCTCAGCCAAACACAGGAATATCTGCAGTTACACTTCATTTAGGAACGTTGCCTGGTTGCCTCGGTGCGTGTTGTGACCAGGAGCACACGGGGTTTAACTGACAGGGGAATTATCCCCAGAAAATGCTCCTCAAATGCATCCAGGGAAAAGTGCTCCTTTTACTGAGCTGCTCTCTTCTCTCAACCAGGCCCATGCTTGACAGGAAAAACCTGTTATGTTCAATGTGCTTTTTGAAAAATTGGGGTTTGAACTGTTTCTCTGGCATCATGAGTGATACTTGGACCTTATGACTTCTTAGATACTGAAATTCTCTGTAGGGACCTGGCTGTGAGACCTCTGAAAATCAAAATCTTGCCAAGTTACCACTTGTTCTTGAAAAAATATTTTTATTGCTGGTGTCTGGAAGTCAAGATTCTTTGGAGGTTAAAGTGTAAATTGGTGATGAAGGGTTGGTTGTGAGACACATCAGAAGTGGTTCTTCTTGCAACTTCATTAACCCATATTAACATAACTCTTCCTCTTCCCCCCCGAAAATACAGTATATAATTAAAATACTTTCCTCTCTGTTCAGAGCAAATGGTTCTGGAGAAAGCACCTGTGTCACTTAGACATGAGTTACAAGTGATTTAGAGACTCTAATTGCTGTTCAAGTGAGTCTCAAATGTCAGAATAGGTGACCCAAATGTATATTATGATATTTTTTTGTATATGCATTTTTAAAATTCATGATAATTTTAATAATGATAAATTATTCTAAAAGATAACATGAGAATGAAATCTTTCACATATTCTTTGTTTGAATAGTCAGACTCACCCAGGTCAGCTGCAGACAATGTTTTTCCAAGGACAGCATTGAAGTGACAACAATTATAAAAGCCTTTATTTGCCATGGGCCTGTACTGAGCAAGTCTGTATTTGTTTTGCCTTGTTTGGCAAAGACTTCCTGTATTTACAAACCCATACAGGGATTAATAACCAGTCTTACTCCATAGCTCACTCCAGCAATCATGCTAGACTAGGCCAGAAGCACCCCTCCCACCAGAACACAACTTACTGAGGGTGCATTTGGGACAAGGTCACTTTCTGTCCTTCCTGTCTGCATTGCAGTGTGAACTCGGACAGACTCATAAATGGAGGGTTCTTCCACTTGCCGTGGGTAGGGATGTTTCAATACAATTAAAGTTCCTGGAGAGAAAAGAGCAGGAGTAAGGCATCTGGCAAGTCCAGCTTGGAAAATAACTTGTCAGTAGCTAAAGCTCTGAAAAATGGTTAATTTCACCTTTCCCTAAAATTAAAAAGGCAGCTGTGAAAACTGTAAATTATGGTACCTTTTCAACACCTTTATCCTTGCAAATGCTTGCATGAAATCTCTTGACTCATTAAATTCCTTTCCTGCCCAAGAGGCTGACTTGGAGGGCAGGCAGGATGCTAAACTAGATAGGAGGCCATAATCATTGGGTTTGCCAACATCCCACTAGCTGGTGCTTAAATCCCCTAATCTGCCAGGGCTTTGGCTACAGGCTTCCTAACAGTAAACCCACATTACCATCACCCTCAACTGTTTTTACCACAGCTCTTTCCAGTTAAACTTGTTATTATTCTTCTTTTTCTCCAAGTAAGGTCATGTTTATTGCATGTTCCCTGAGAAAAAAAAACAAACTGCATTCTCTATAGTGAATGTATTGTACTTTTCAAAATAGTGAAGAACATCCTTGAAATAGTATCTGCTCCACTGTCTAACCCCATTCTTTAAAAATAATGTCACAGCATACTAAATGTTGCCCCATTTGCATTTTATGCTGATATTGTAGCTCTAAAGAGGAGAGATGCTAGAATTGGTAATAACTTGGACTTGAAACTTACAGATGTATGAGTAATTTACAAGCATTCTGTAATGGGAAGAGCTAAAAAGAGAAGTGGAAAAGTTGTATTTGAAGTAACCAGCTGAGATCTGTGCAGGCACAGGGGTGTATGCAAATGTGATCTATTCAACTTGCTGTATGTGGAAAGTCAACACTGGTTTATTTCTATCTGGCCTTGCAGAAAAAATATGCTTTACCATTTAAAATAAAATTGAGATCAGCTCCATCACCATTCCAGAGAAACTACTCTTGAGCTGTTGCATAGAATCAGGGTATCACCATCTGTACACCATGGATAAAAAGCTCCATTGCAGAAGTGAAAGGACTAATATAACATTTTATACAGTATTTGTGTTCTAATAAGTTCTCTGTGGATTTTTTTTTTTTGGCCTCCACAAAGACAATTGTACAGAATAATCTGGTAATTATACACAAGGTCTAGCAAAAGCTGCACTGTAGCAAGATTATTCTGCCACATCTGCATCTGCTGATGCTTGGATTGGAGTTGACTCTGATGAGTCAACTCTGACTCTGACTCTACCTTGTTTTTGACAAAACACGGTTATGACCCAGGAGAAATCTGACACCTGTATCTGAAGGAATATTGCCTGAGTGTTAATTCTCTCTTCCTCTCTACTGTTTTCCATTGTATGGTAAAGTGGAAGATGTCTTGATATGATGTTCAATTTTTTTTTTTTTTTTTTTTTTTTTTTTTTTTTTGTAGCTATCTGACTTAGAGGTTTCACAGAGCCAGTAGAATCTGATTAGGAAACCTTAAGGTGGCAAGTGTTGATCTCATCCATAGAGATCAGATAAAATGTCTTGCTTATTAGTGTCTGTAACACATGCAGTGAAGGAGTGAGGAATGGGGAAATACAAGTTTTTATGTCGCCTGAAATCTTTACAGAGCTAGGCCTGTGGGTGCATGCCTGATTTCCCAGGAAAAATACCTCACTGGCACAGAGGATACATGTGGGAGCTCTGTATTTGAACCACTCTTGAAATTAATTTAAAAAGAGAAAGTGTTTTGAAAGATACAAGTGCAAGATTGGGTGTACAACTGTATTTTTCTTGGAGGAAGAAATTGGCAAAGGAGCCCTTGAATTTAATGTTTGCGTTAGCTGAGTACTGGTGCAAATTTAGTGTGCGACATGTTACAGTTATTGCATGTGACAACTATCATTTAACTGGGCTCTTGCATACATAATTAGTACTGCTCTGAGTAATTTGCATACACTTGCCACAGAGGACACTGAAGTTTCTGGCATTAACTTGTATTGACATGTCTTCAACTCTTACACTTGAAGCTAAACATAAAACTGACATTGCCATGATAATATCCACTCTGTTTCTCTAGGGATTCTAGTCTGATGGTATTCAATTCACTTGTAGGAATCAAGTTTAATATTTTGACCCTTTAATTCAGGCAGCCCATAGGTTGGTAGAGAAACTTGTGCTTTCTTCTCTTAAAAGCGAGAAAAATCACTGTGAAGGCAGATGGCATCAGCACGGTGATGGCACTGCAGGCAGAAGAGGAGAGCTAGTCAAAAACACATTCCCTGCGGGAAAGAGGAGCATAACACTGTAGGCTCCTTCCTTGGACAAAGAATACCAAGATGAAACAATTTCAAGTCACTCTTCCATTTATTCTTATTGGGGAATTTCAGGTTCATAGATGAGTATTTATTTCCTCATTAACACTGCGCTTTGGTTTTGCCATTTTTGAGAATGTTCTAATCCTCTTGGTATTTTGAAATGCTTCCTCCTCTGAGAAACTGAAAGGAGCTCATAGCCCTGGTTAGCAAAAGTCCAATAAGCTTATGTGTGGTTTATCTTCAAGGAACTTGAAAGATTTTTTTGAAGTGGAATTTATTTAGATACAAATGTGATTTATGAACACTTTAACAGAAGATCTATTTGTTAGCACAACAGAAGCTCCTTTTAGTTACATCTTTGTGAAGCATGGCTACAAATGTGCTCATACACACACTATGTCTCTCCTTACCTGTTTCACTTCCAATTAAAGGTTGGTTTGCAAAATGCATGACCAATTCCTTCAAGCTAGAAAATTCATTGAATCCAAATTTGAAGGAAGTTCCTGTGTGCTCAACATGGAAGTGTTTCACAGAATCTTTACCCCTAAAATAAAAGAGGAAAATTTGTCAAGATGTAAATGCCAAAGGCATTTGGAACATACAATCCTTAAATAGCATCTTTCACTGCAGGAATCTGACCCAGATCACAGGACAATCACTGTCCTAGTAGTAATACTACTGCCATTACTGCCCCTCACTAATATTCAACACACCTGAAAATCAGATTTCAATTGCTGACTTGTAGATATGAGAGGATGAAAGCCTAGAAAGGCCAAGCTGGTTAATTTAACTCTTGCATCAACAAAAATACAAAAGAGATTTCAAGCCTTCTGCCTAAATAGGATGAAATCTTTTCACTTGCTGGACTTTAGCCTTGAGGGTGTACTCAGTATGTGTCTTGCTTTTCAAGTAGCATCCCAATCTCACTGAAAATGTCTTCTGTTTCCCTTTGAAAAATAGGCTGTCTCTGTTTTGCACCCAAAAAGGTTCAATAACCTAATTTTAAATACCTTGGGCTTTAGAAATAGTTTGCTTTCTCACTGTATTTAGATGATTGGTTCCACTAGGATGGGCACTGACAAACATGAACCAGGGTCCTTGTTCCATAAGGGAAGTAATAGCTTTTGTTTATGAAACCTGGATGGCATTTAGAGAAGTGTGCAAGGTCTCACTTCCTGGGTAGGCAATTATTTTGACTTCAAAAGACAGTGGAGCACTTATTGCAAGTATTTATCAAGTGAAAAATTACTTTTGTTAATGATACTAGCATCCAAAATAAAATGTCTGAGGAAAAACTTGCATAGCAAATATGCTGAAAAAATGTGGTGAAGAAAATGAATTATAGCATCTCTTTCATTCACTGCCACTTCCAAAGAGGATTATGATTTCAAACTGGTATTTTAATATTTATCTTTGAACAGTATTTATGATACTGTAGAAAACAGAAGAAGGCCTCTATGGGCTTCCCGCATGTTTTGTGCTACAGTCAGCTGGGGCACAACAAGCCAACTGCAAATGCTCAACACCAGGGAAGAGCTGCCGTGACTGCTGCAATTACATGGTTTCCATCTTTTTGTTTAATTTCTCAAGACAATGTTGCAATGAGAGCAAATTCTACTCTGCTTCCTACTTCCTTTTGAAACTGGCTAATGTAGCTGGGGGAGGGGATTTCAGGCAATATGAGATCTCCCTTCCTACAACTGTCAATAAAATCCTCAAGGGATGGCTAAGCATTTTTTCCTTGAAAAACTCCAAACTATAATCATGGCCAAAGTTCCTTGTGAGGCTGAGGCAGAAAATAAAGTAAAAGCTACAGACGATATTTTAGGACAGAAGGACAGCTGGAATTGTTGAAGTTATCCTTTTTGCATAAATGTATCAGAACAAAACTGAATTACTTATTCTAAAATTAAGTTTTAATATTAGTCAAAAAACTGAATGAAAACATAACATTAAGCAGTAGAAAAATTGTAAAACATTTTAAAATCAAAGTCAGTATTCAAAGGATATGTACCACCAGAAATAATATAAACTAAAAAACAGAATAATAGATCAAACTTCAGACTGGGCTATTCAGTTCATATGGTAATGTAGTAAGTAATTCTTGCTACATGAAGAGCTGAACAAGAAATTGGAATGGGCCTGAAATAGATTTTTGTAGGTCTTCTAAGGCTAGAATCTGTTCAAGCAGCAAATTTATTTTCATTAACTAACATTTCTGTTTCCTATTAAAAGAACTATTTAAATTTTGGGTTATTACAATAAGTTGTTTCATGAATGCCCTTTAAAACTACCTCTAAGATACATATATTTTTTAATTGTCTGAGGTAATTATCTCAAATAATCCTTGACATTTTAAAGTAAAAAAAAAATATTAACCAGAAAAACAATGATTAATTTAAAACTGCTTTCTTTAAGGAAAGCTATGACTTATAAATGACACTATTCTTTTTGGCAATGCTTGCACAGAACTGCTACTCTGAATACCCATTTTGTAACATCACCTTCAGATCTGTTGGGCACCCTTTGTATAAATGGCTGCCTATATTGATAATAATTTCAACAGTGTGTGTATAGGCAACTTGCTCCAAGATCTTCTATCAGAAATGGGTGAAACACCTCATCATTGCCTTTCCTGGGGAACAGGGTATGTGAAAATCAGACTTTGCTCAGTTCCCAAGCATCTACTCTTCCAAATTGTAACAGCTCCTGGTACTGAATATGCAGAAAGCCACAGTCTCAAGGGCATATGCTGGGTTCCTGTCAGGGATTGAAATAACCAGCAGCATTACACAGATCAAAGTGATTTTAGAAAGTTACTGTGGTTCAGCTGAGTTGTGGTCATGAATTGTTCAGAGGCTCAGTTTGCAGCAGGAATGATCTTCCATGCACCAGCTTAAAATTTTGGTCAATAGGTTGTTTTTATCACAAAATTGCCAAAGGTTACAAATATTTTTAGGGCTGGTTACCTCTACCCAGCCAAAGTGCAGGGTAGAGGTGAGTCTAATGCATCTATCCTTCAGTTTCCTCGCTAAAATGTTGTGCCTTCTCTCCTTCAGGGAGATTCTTTAAATGTGATTCCTAGTGAAGTAACCAGGCCAGGCTTCCTCTGCTCTGCATTGGTTGTATCCTGAACACTTGTGTCCTAAATTGCTGTAATTGACTTCACAGCCCTGGCATTGATCACTCACAAAGTGTATCCAATTTAGTCATGCAGACCTGGTTAAGACCGAACCTTAGCACAGAAGAGAGCAATAAAACCAGCCAAACACTGGATCATCCTTCAAAGGTGATGGTTCCTATGCAGGGATTCAGAAACTAGTAAGATTAGCACATGTGAAATGTTTGCTGCTGTCCTCATCATAAAACTTTTCTACTCCCACCAGCTGTTTCTTAAGCTCTTTTAACTGTCATGCAGACTGAAAATTTACAGCCATTCTATAGAATTATGTTTCCTACCAATAAGATTAATTCATCATTTGGAAAAATGAAAGCAAAATGTCATTCAGTGGGATTACACCAATAGGAATATATTTCAAAATAGTTTAAACCCTTGTGGGGGGGAAACCCGTAATGCATGGGTCATTCAAACACAGAAGTAAGTGCAGCATTAGATTAGTCCACTCTGTCTATAGCCTACCTTACAGAGAGGGAGTACAAATCTTCACTTTCATTGCTCTTCCTCAAAAGATAGCTCCCATCCCGCCCGTTGGAGAGCAGCAGCGCTTCTGCTGCGTGTCGGGTGAGATTGTCGTGGTACCACCTGGGGAGACACAGCAGGTTAAAGCACCCTTCACTCTGCTCTTGACTGGCTGATGCTGCTTTTTGCTTTTTTTTAGAAAAAGCAGCGTTAGTTGGAGTCTTTCCTCTACAATTTTGAGTTGCCACCCTCCTCACAGGCACTCACAGTTTACACAGGTCTGTGTCCCTTGCAGTGGCTGCCCTTTGACATGGTCAAAGAATTATTTTTCATTAACACAAAGTTGTGTATGAACAGCTGACTTCTTTGCTGGATCTAAAAACCCTGCAAATTCTGCTTGCATGAGCAACAAATTACTCAGGTCTGTGCTGACAAGGTGAAAGCAGTTTTTGGGGGTATACAGAATCCTTTGTCTATTTTCAGAAGCTATACTTCCTGAGATATATATGTTTTTTGGTACACATCCTCTTCTGGGCAAACAGGCAGTGCTTAAACTCCTCATAAACTCTTTATTTCCCTCAACATGCCTTCACTGCCAAGAACTGCAATTAAACATGCTTGCCTAAGCTTAGAATTAAAGGGATCAAAATTAACTGGCAAAATTTCAGTGAAAATTAAGATATCTTGCTATTGTTGCCTCTTGACCAAGTATGATCGGAGCAACAAAGGAAAACATCTGAACATTTTTTCAATTTATCTTCAGTGAAAATTAACTTCATTTTTATATAAAAAGTTTTGCAAGGACTTCACAGGCAAAAAAAAAAAAAATCCTGCAAAGTGTAGTTTATGGGTTTGTTTCCATTCAGAATGTTCCACAATGGAAACACCCAAATTTTTACAAGAGACAGGGATCTCACTGGAATTGAACCTGAGACTGAACACAAAAAGCTGGAGCTGCAAAAGGTTGGAGCTGAAATCCTGCAAGGCACGTGATAATAACCATAGCCATGCACACACACATGAGGCTCTGGAGCAGAAGGAGGGAGGGATACTACACCTGAGGCTCTGCTGGGACCAGGCTTCCCTTGTCTGTATGTGGAGTGGTGCCAGGTCACCGTTCCCTTCCTTTTAAATGCCTGTCACATTGGGAATGAAGCTTGTCACTGCTTCAGCCAAAGAAATACAGTTTCAGTGAAAGAAGAAGTGCTATGGCAGCACTTTCCACAGCTTGTATCGTGGCAGTCTTCGAAATGAAACCAGGTGTAATTGTATCCTCTTTTCCCTTAGCTGTTCATCCCAAGTTTCCACCAAACTTGGCATCTCACACAAAGCTTTAACTCTGAATTTGGACGGCTGCCTATTTGAAAGGCCAGCTGGCTGATCAATTGCTTTATGAGAGACTCCAGTCTGTTAACCCAGAGGAAGATAAGATCCATGTGAAACTCAATACAGGCAGGGCATTGCTGTTCTGGCTCTAGAATGTGGTCCATCTACAGAGTAAAACAAAATAATGAATATTTAAAGAGTCAAAGTGTCATCCTCTGGAGCACCTGTTAGCCAAAATCTGCTTTGGGATTAACTGCCCAAGTAAGTAACAGGCAAAGGTCAGATCATTCCTGATGAGGGGAGGATTGAACCAGCATGGCCAGACCTGCAGCTGAGAATGCAGCACTGTTTTGGGTGGGAGTTTGTAACATTATTTTGCTCGCTTCTGTGCAAAAGAAGCAGATGTTGAGAAAATCTGTGAGTGGTCATTGTCACAAAGGAGGCAAATTTAGTCTGAGGTTGCTCATTACTGCCTTGTTACCTTATGTCCAAAAAAAACAAAACACCCTTTTACTAAACTTTTGAAAGAGAAGTCTCTTAAGTTTAAAAAATGCTGTGTTTAAATCCACACTTTCTTTACAGACAAAAGACCAGTGACTAATGAAATGCTACTACTATGCAAAAAAAAAAAAAAAAAAAAAAAAACCAAACCAAAAAACAACCAGAAAACAACAACAAACCCCTTAATTGGGAAAATAATGTTATTTGAAAGTACACTTTTAAAACTTTGCTGACAAGGCTGTACCAGTTTCTTGCCTAAATATGCTGTCTCAGACAAAATTCCCTCAAATGTTACTATGTTCCTCTTGTTCAGCTCAAAAAATAGAAGTGTATGTCTTGGTGTCAAAGAGACTGTTATACGTAGTTTTGGGGTTTTTCTCTTCCTGATTGTGACAGATGGTTTGATCAGGTTACTTCAATATTCCACTGTGAAAATGGTCACATAAACTTTGTTCCAATTGCATAAACACAGGTAAAATATTAAAATTCTGAAGAAAATTTAGAATTTGCATCACAGACTACCAGGAAGGTAAACAAATGCATGCCTGTGCAGTCTGCTCTCACAATCAAGCCTGAGCTGGCAATGCAAGTAGAAATCACCAGGACTAAAAATAAACCCAAATAATCATGTGGTTAAACTCTACTAGGTATACTTCAGGTAAATTGTATTCACTACAAAACAAGTCCAGAAATATGCTCTGTGCTTTGACCCCTTTCAGACTGGAAACCATCAGTAGTGTAGAAATTATCTGAGGTTCTTGACCGAGATTTCTCTGAGAAACAAGAAGAAAGAAAAAAGAAATTCCTTACTTGCTTCAAACCCACTTCTTCTGGCTGCCCTTGGCCTTGTATACACTCCTGATGTGTATACAAACTTCTGGGAGGTTTCTATTTTCTAATTATTTCATTTCCTCTATTAAAAATAAAAAGTGTGCTCAACTTTTTGGGGTTCCCTTTCTACAATTTGACTAGCAACCTCGGGCTCAGAGTTTATAGCTGCTCTCATTTATCCATTCTTGTTACTTTAACTTCATCCTAAATTATGTTAAATATCTTTATCCCGTTCCATGTAAGCATGCTTGTGTTGTCAGCGTGTATTGTTGAATGACCATGCCATCCTTGCTGGAATGGCCAGTGAAGGCATGTCCTAGGATGGGTGAGCACAGCCACTGAGATCACTTTTGCTACCCTTTGAAAAAGAAAGCCTTTTCAGTATAAACACTTGTTTTTCTTCCTCACAAAAATGAAAGATAGTAGCACCAGGAGAGAGCAGAGCTGGGAGTTCTGGCTGCTATTTGGTGTAAGTTTGGGGTGATAACTCTGCAGTGTGCCCAGCTACCAGATAAATGCAGTAGGCAGAGGTCACACTTAGTTTTTGTGTCCTTATCTGATGTTCTCAGACAGGTGTAGCCTGGATAGAATAGAAAGAGTGTCCATGTTTGGCTTGCTTTTGTGACAAAGGCAATTCAAAGTTCCTTCTGTGAAGCAAGAAGGAGATTCTTGTTGTTCAGATGGGTGAGCTACGCTCTCTTCCCAGAAGCTCCCTCCCCTGCTGTAGCAGGGGCAATAGTGCTGGAGCTCTGTGGTGGCTGGAAAGCTCTTTGGCTCTCTGAGATGCAGGAACCAAGCAGAAACACAGCAAGTCTGATTCATCTCTTGTCCACCTCTGAAAGGTAACAATGACCCAGATTACTGGGAAGATGAGCCATGTGCTCCCAGTAGGACTTCATTCCAGTAGCACTCACAGCAATTATTTACCCTCAGTTGGTTGACTGGATATTTTGTTGGTTGTTTGTGGGGTTTTTTTGTGGTGGTAGATGTTGGCAAATTTTGTGTTTTGTTGTTGTTGGGTTTTTTTTTAATTAAATATATCTTCTACCACAAGGAGTTGAATTTGCTTACACTTTGAAACTATATTCTAGCCTCAAAGATGTATTCCCACTCTTAGGTTAAAGCTGTAGTCCACAGTACTTCTTGATGGAGTGCATGGGAAAGCACTGACTTATCTCCTCTGGCTGGATGCAATGCTCTTCACACGCCTGTGCTCCAAAAATTACTGTAAAACTGACTCACTAGTTCTCTATTTTTGGCACCCTGTATTTCAGCAACTTCCAGCTCTCATCTGTCAAGTTTAGTAGTTTGGGATTTTTAATCTTTTTTCCTAATATCACCCCCTAGAAGCATTGCCCATCATCTGAAAATTGCAAAAGGGTTCTCTGTACCTCACATCACTAAAAGTGAAGTTTTGGCCATGTTTTTAATGGTGCATGAGTTGACAGAGCTTTAGAGAACCTCCAAAAGGGCAAGAATGCTAAGACAGAAGTTACAGGTGCCAGGCAACAAAATTGCCTTTCAATGTGTTACACTGAAACTCACAAAGCTGTGTAAAGTACTTGGCTGGAATACTAGGAGGTCATTATATGAGGGAAAATAATGTTTAAATAGAAATAAGAGGAAATAACATCATTGTATCCAGTCTCAAGGTTTGTCTTCTAACTGTAGACTTTCACTAGTTCAGCTTCTGCTTTTCACTTCCATTTTTTCTCCTCCTTCTTTCAACTGCCTTCATTCTGATTTTCACCCATTATTTGGCCCACTTGCTAGTCACTTTAATTTTTGTCTTCCTTAAATTAGAAAATAGAGATGAAAAAAAATCTTATCACCCTTTACCCTGTTAAGTCTAACATATTCCTCCATTTCACAATTTTACTATCACCCGATCTAGGCCTGTGGCTTAATTTCTCTTCTATTGCTAAAACTAAGCATGAAATGTATTGTCCAGCCTTACAAATATCATCTGTCATGGTATTGTCAGACCTGAAAGGGCATAAAAGTTCTGCTGCCAGGAGTGACAAAGAAAGTTTGGACTGTAGAAGGAAAAAAGGCTACAAAAATTTAGTTTTGCCCTGTGCCTTTCACTTTTCATAAACAGTTTCACGCAAACGATGCTGTATTGGGATTCAACCTGTGCCATCAGAGCTGCCTGTAATTACTGGGATGACGGGATGCTCCACATTCTCGTCTCTTGCGCAAATAACCACCATGCGGAATTCCCCAGCCCCTCGCGGTACGTGCGCAGCCACAGCAGCTCCTCGTTGCAGCTTTCTGGCTGCGTTTTCAGCTCTAACAGCCACAAAGGCAACTGGAAAATGGATTGACTCCAGCAATAACCAAAGAGGCCTTCAGAGAAGAATCCCATTGTCAGTTTCCTTTTAAGCCAAGGTGCTTATGTCTCTTCTGGCAAACTTCAGTGTTCCCATTTAAACATTTTGGTAGATTTAGGGACAAAGCCAATGGTTGAGGTAACAAGTTTTTAACAACCTGTTCTGGTTTTGACCTTCCTGCTCATTAAGCATTAGGTTCACCTATATACACATCAATACAATGAAGCTGACTGTAGTCTGAATTTTCCCTATGTTGCTGACAACTTTCCAATTCCATTGAACAGCTAAGCTAGTAAACTACGAGCATATCCTGGTACTCAGCCTTTTTTTTCTCTTTACTCTAACGTCCTTCCCATTTCACACTTCTTTAAACCTTATCCAACTTCTTTGATTTTTGCTCCAGAAAGCAGAAGCTTTAAAATAAACTGCTCCAAATTCCCCCGCAAGGGTGAATGTTGAAGCTGCTTCTCATTTGAATGACCATTGTCTCTGTTGGACACACACTCCTCACCAGAACCAGATCTCACTTGTGCTGGACACTGCATCAGCTGGCAGGGGAACTCTGCCCTGTGAGAGTAGGGGACTAAGTTTAGGATGGAAAACCCTTGTGATGACTGAAAATTTAATTGTATGGTCTGGAGTGTGATACACCTACTTGTCACAGCTGAAAAAGTATTTACATTAAGCGATCTTTCAGATTATGCAACAAGAATGTCTGCTGCATGAGGACTTCTTTTGCATCTTTAGACAAAAAAAAAATAAAGAAAAAAAAAAGAGAAGTGGCTTTAGTACTAGCTGAAAATAAAGGGTCTTGTTTAATAATTTGAAGGGACTCTTTTACCTGGCATTGTTTATTCAACTTTAATGCATTTAACTCAATACACTTCCCTGAAGGAGATGCTGAGTGTTTCTGTGGGAGGGTGAAAAGTTTAGGTTTTCCATTGAAGTGGAAGTAAGCCCTCTAATTTGGACTCTTTCTTTCTTATGGATACCACATTAAGTACCACATCAAGCAGTATTTTTACAAGACTATCTATGAGGATGAACTCCTTGCTGTTTATAGGCAGATGTTACTGGCATATATTAACTATGATCACATTGTGGAAATCAGTAAAAGTCTGGTAATTGGGAATCATGCTTCCCACAACAGCTGCAACTAATTTTTCTTTCCTTCTTTGCTGTAGATTCTGTTTCAGGATGAGCGTAATCTTATAGTTGTAAGGAAAAAGTATGAAATGGCTACGCTGGGTACCACTGCAAAGTGACTTTACTGAATTTTGTACCTGTTAGGTGCTTCAGTTACCAGGCATTTCATTAAAAGATTCTTTTAAATATGGGAAAGTAGTACCAGGGTGGAGATGGAGCGCAACAAAGTAGCTTAGAAACTCTAATTTGTTCACTAAGTGAATGAATCGTAAAAATAAGCAATTAATTGGTCAAAATCCACAAATAGGTAGTAAAACACCTTTACCTTTTTCATAATTTCTTTTTGAATGCAGAGCTGACACCAGAGCCTTTTTGCTTTGTCAGAATGATCAGTGGCCTTTCCTTTGCTTTGCCTCCCTTTTGCTCTGCTGCCACTGATCCCACCCTGCCTGCACCACCCGTGCTGCTCCTCCAGCCTGTGTTTCTCCTTGCCCACGGCACTGCTGCTGGTGACAAAGTGACCCGAGCCTTCCTCCTGTAGAAACCAAAACTAACTGGCAGAAAAAATGGGCAAGCCGCATGCGACAGGGAACAAGGTCTGTTGCAGCCTTCGGCCTTCCTTTTTGCTCCTGCGTTTTTGCTTTTCGGTGAGCATGATGTTGTCCTCGCAGTGGCTGTGAATTGCCCGCTGCTCTCCCTCCTGATGCTCCAGGCACCTTTGGGAATCCTGCTGCCTCCCGGGGCCCAGCAAGGACAGCAGCTCCCCAGACCGGAGCCCAGGCCAAGCTGCAAGGAGGCAGCTGAAGGGATGGCACCGGCGGGGCAGGGATCTGAGCACAGGTGTGGGGTTGGTGCCCCCTGGAAGTGGCACGGCACAACCTGGGCTCTATCCGATGGCAATGGCTTCACGGCCACAGAGGTTCTCCGAGGGAAGGTGCACCCCTGCCACCAGCTCTCCGCTACATCCGAGCCGTGTGCCTGAGCTCTCGGTCTTCTAACTATTCTTTATTTCTCCGGGTCCCCTGTGCCAGCCCCTCACCCCTGCCACCGGGACGAGGCGCTGGGCTTCTCCGAGGGCGCGCAGCACGCACGGAGCGCTGCGGCGGCATCGCTCCTCATCCCTCACCTCACCCCCGACATCCAACAGCCAGGCCCAGCAGCTCCCACCCGCCAGCCCCGTCGGTGTCCCGGCCCGGCCAGGCTGTCGCTGAGGGCGGCCCTGGTGCGGCTTACCCGAGCGCCATCAGCTCCCGCTCCAGCGGCGCGGCGGGACGCGGCTCCCGGCGCTGGGCCATGCTCGCGGCTGCTCCGCCGCCTCCGCGGGGCTGAGGAAGCGCGGCCGGCGCCTCCCCGGGCGGGGCCCGCCCCTCCCGGCCCGGCCCCGGAGCGCCCCGGCCCGGGGGGGAGACCCCCACCCTCGGCAGCAGCAGCCAGAGCCCCCCGCTCCCAGCGGTGCCCCCATACTGCTAACACCTTGGTTTGTGGCCAGAATAATTCGCACTTCCCGTTGCTTGAATCTGTCTCTCCCAGAAGTTCGTGTTCCAAAACGTTTCGCTGTCCGCTCGTTTTTCTCCGGCGATCTATCCGTGAATGCCCCTCGCCTCTTCTGTGTCCGCCAAAGTGCTCAGCGAGGAAATCTGTGGAGGTGAAATTGGTGGATTATTCTGTAAGCGTCAGGTGTTCAATCCTGTCCCCAGGCAGCCCCCAGAGCCAAGGGGGGCTGTGGCTTGGCCCTCTGAGCGCATCTTTCCATGGCCCAGCCGCTGGATTGCCAGGGAAGGGGGATGCTGCTTGCCCAGGGTCTGCCTCGCCACGGCCCCGGTGCCCTGACCCCTGATTGCCGTGCTGGTCCTCCGTGCAGGCTTTGAAGGGGTCACGCTGTCTTTCTGAAACAGGAATAGGAACTTAAACTGCTGGAAACTTGCGGCTTCATTCCCTCTTTGGAAGTATCAGGAGGACTGAACTTTTTGGATGAGAAATTTCGGAGCATTATCTGGTGTCTGTTCTTTCTAATGCTTAAACGATCTCCGGCAATACTAGAGGTTATTTGTATTCCCCAATACTTCATGGACAGTAATTATTATAGGTGTGGCAGACTCCTCACTAAACTTTTTTGACAAAAGGACAGGACTCCACAGGGAAAAAAAAAAAAAAATAAATTACAGAATCCTCCTTTCCAGTCACACTGAAGTTTTCACCAGGTATCCAATACTAAAGATCAGCTGTTTCCAGAAAAACTGGTATTTAAAGAGGATGGAACCACTGCTTATTTTCCCACAAGCAGTCAGTCATATGAACTGCATGTTCAGTGTGAAGCTAAGAGTCATTTGGAACAGGATTTTTTTAGCCAGCAGATCCTTCTGGTCTTGGGGAATCAGTTTTGAAAGAGCTTTTCTAGCTCTTTCAAATGGGAAAATCTTCAGAGAGGTTCTATGTGCCAGATCAGACTGTGTTTTGAGCTTCTAATTGTGGCTGCAAGGTGCTCTGCTTCTGTTCTTACCTATTCATGTCAACAGGCAGACATTTAGTTGTAGATAAAGATTTTGCAAGTAAGCTGGGATTTTTTTCCTTACTAGGAAAATAAAATTTTTTAGTGGGGAAAAATACTTTTTTTCCTTTTTCTGAGTTTGCCCCTTCCTCTATTGCTTGTTGAAAGCTTGTGATCTGATATTCTCTCTGGTAACCTGACTCTGAAATCCACAACATTTGTTAAATAGATGCTTTGATGTTTCCAGTGTTTGCTTGTATTTGCTGGATAGATTTATTTATTGTTGTTCTCTTCTTGAAGCTGCTGTGTTTGATTTCTGCAGTGATTAACCCATTCCGGTTTGTCTTGTCTGTTCTACTGATAGAGGCAGAAAAGCACCTATGACAATTTCTGGGTTACAGAGAAAAAGGCACAGAAGGAAAAATTAATTAAATTCCAAACAACAAAAATCCACAACTAAATTTTAGTAAGTTCTACTTATATCACAAATGGTCTTAAAAGTTTAGCAATGCAGGCTCAAAAGTGGTTTCCAGCCCTTGTGTGCATCATTGTGTTTTGTGCACCAGTGTGTTGCGGTGGGAGGGGGTTCCCATCTGGGAGCAGACACTTCCTCTTACTCTGCACCTGAGAGTGCGATGTTTCCTCTTCATTTGTAGAAAAATAATTGAAAATAAAAAAAGGCAGAAATTGTACTCTCATGCAGCAGAGACTGTCTTTCTCTTGAAGTCTACTTGATTTTAGGTTTTTAGCACAGGTTAGTCACTGGACAGAAAGGCTGCAGACTGCCAGCTTGCACTTCCCCAAAGCCAGAATACTTCAGTATCTGTGTTTTGGTCCTCATCCCCAAGCACGGGCACCCCTGCTGGAGGAGTGGTTCCATGTGCAGTGTGAGTGCTGTGCAGAGCAGGCCTGTAGATAGCAGCAGTGCTCTGGTGCTTGCAGCTCAGCCCGAGCGCTGCTGGCCACAGAGCACCTCCAAAAAAGAGTTTGGCTCTCTACTCATCCCCTCACAGCTGTCAGTTTAAAACCAAAGTGGGATTCAATTAAAAAACCCAATCTCTTCAAGTCTTTCTTGAATAACTGCACCAGCTCACAGGAAACAGATGCCAAACCACTATTGTTTTAAATTTAGGTCATGAAAAACAGAAGAGCTATGGCCATCAAAATGGGGAGGGTCACTAATGATGAATACATGTGCAAGTATTCCTTGTGTTGTGTCACACTAGGTTATTCCAGAATGCCACATTTACCAGCAGACTTCAAAACCCAGTGAATGCTTTACAGTGCAGCCACCAGGTGTCTCAGTTCAGCAGGTGCTTGCTTTTATGATAGTGGTTTTGGAGAAATCTGTGTGTTGTGTTTGGATGGAAATTGTGGGATTGCTAGGTGAGCTTATATCACATGTCCTGCAGGTGGTCAGCTCCCAGGATCACGATGGTTTTTCCAGGTTTTTGAGTTTTTATGCAGCAATTGTTTAAAACTCTTTGAAAGGTTTAATTTTTTTTTTTTCAGGTAGCTGTAATTATGTACTTTAAGATATACTAAATTAATAAAGGAGAATTTGGCTTATATAGGCATATGACTAATAAATAGATATGATTGCTGCAAAAGCACAATTAAATAACTCCAGTTATTTGACAGAACGTGGTAGGAAATAATTGAAAATTTCAAATTTTTTCTTTAATTATTTCACATTATAATAACCTGAATAGATTATAGATAGCTATGAACCATCCAAGCAAAGATGGCCAGTCACAAAGACAGTGATTTCACCCAAATGAAAGAAAAAAAAACCCATAAATATCACAAAGCCATTGTTAACATGATTCGAATGAGGGGCAGGTTAGGATGGAGCACAGTGGGCACCTGCAGAGTATGGATTTCCTACATAACAGAGAGTTGGCCATCGATTTATTTCTTTTAAGGTGACTGCATCTGATAATTTTGCAGTGCCCAAGACATCTAATCTCTACTATACTCAGGTAGGACCCCATGGGATTCTGTGGAACCCTCTAAAGCAGCTACAGAAATCTTTCCACTGTGTTCAAACACAGGATGCACACTAAGATCATCTTCTGAAATTAACCTGATGCCTCCCTTCTGAGTGTGGCACAGATTGTCTTGGAATGTTTATTGGAAACAATTGTTGTGCTGGAAAACACTTCAGATACTGGATATCAGCATAGTGATGAGTTTGCTTTATGGATTTTGAGGCACCTAAGGCATGTTTATTCAATGTTTCTAATGCCCACAGTCAACACGTTTCCAGACCATGCCAGCTAGCCCTGTGTTGGCTGCAAGCTATTCAGATTGGCAACTTCAAATTCCTTTTCCCACCACTGTTCTGTGTTTCCTAAGTTCCTAGGGGGGAATGGCTTGAAGACAGATTGTGCAAAAGGGAGGGTTGTTCTTGACCCATTTTCTCCACAGTTTGGGTGGGGCAGGGCTTCTATAGCTAAAGATCACAATAGTTGTGTTGCTGACAGGGTTCATTCCCCAGACTTGGATTAGGAACGTGTCTCCACCTAGGCACAGCAAGAGGTGCAACAGCCACGGACTCCCAAGCCTTTGTGGAGTTTCCTGCCAAGTAGGGTAGGCCCAGCCATGTCACAAAGGAATATGATTATGTATGGGATCCCAGAGATATTAATTTAATAATTCAGTTTTATCAGTCTCTTAACTCTGCCCTTATTTAAAAAACTAGCATTCTTCATACTCTTCATAATGTGACTTTTGGGACCAAATGTAGTTATCATTTCTAACATCATGCACTTTCTCAAGGAAATTCAGCTACTCCTCTAGGGCTAAGTACAGGAAGATTTTTTTTCTCTGGTTTTTGAACTTAAACAGGGACACAGAAATAATTTCTCTTGGTGCTTGCTAAATTTTCTCCTAGCCCTTGATTGCTGTGTGCATAACCATGAGCTGGAGCGTGTATATTTTGAGATGATGGTGGGAAATTAAATGCCTGTAGCTAGAACAGCTGTGTTATTGCACATGGTTTGGTTTTCACAGTTCCAATAATGTGGATAATAATGTGAAGATTATATGTTTCCACTTTCAGTTCTACAAGGAAAACTTTCTAGGAACTTTGTCAATCCACTCTTTAATGTGCACCTTTGCTTGAAGCCTTCAACACATTTTTCATGTCTTCTTAGACACAGCCAAAGTCTCTTTAAAACTTCCCACTTTAGAGCAATGTCATGCTCTTTGAAAAGATGATGTGCAAATGTTTTTCCTGTCCAGCCAAACCCAAAGAAATAAACCCAAACACCTAGAAATTATCTTTAAATTAAAAAATGTATGGATGTCAGTGGCTGTTAGTGGCAGCATACATAAGGAGGTGGGGGAGAGCAGCTCTTGTTGCCGAAGGCCAGGTGAGGGGCAAGGTTGGAGACAGGAAGCTCCTCCTTTGTGCCATGTGGTGTCTTGAGCCAAGTGACGTGCTGGTGGTTCAGCCTCTTTCCAAGAGGAATCAGACCTGGCTGGCAAGTCTGTGCTTGGAGATTACCCAGTAACTGAAGATGTAGGGAGGAGGAGCCTCTCCAGACTCCAGGTGGGGAGCACCTTCAGGGCTGGAGACCTGAATGTCCTCATTCCAGGAGTTGCTCCAGGGATTCCTGCCTGCCTGTGAAGCCAGCCCATAACTCTGTCCTGCAGCAAAGCCCAGGGTGGCAGCTGTGGAGCTCTGCTCTGGCTCCCAGCTCCTCGCAGACACATTACAGGACCCATGGTCGAGCCTCAGGTAGAGACTGCACCCAGGGCAGGACTGACCCCACACACTAGTGTCCACCATACACGAAAACTGATGGAGATGCAGCATATGATTTAGGCTTTGGTAAAAGTCTTGTGAAAAGCTAGGCTTAGGTAAAAGTGTCATAAAATACAAAATAAAACTGTTTAAACTACAGATGGGGTAAGGGGAAAAAAGGCTGAGAACAGTCTTACTTTCTGTTTTGTAAATCTGTTTGGTGTGTGATCTTATTAAAACTCATAAATTGTTGTGGTTTTTTTAATTTTTGCTTTTTGCAGCTTCAAAGTTTATGTTCAAATAACATAAATAATTATGGCTATAATAAATAACATATATAATAAATAAAATATAATAACAATAATAATAATAAATAATACTAGTATATCTGTGCACTATCAAACTTGATAGCCCTGTCACCTTATGCAACTGTTTATGGATACAGGGACAAGCTTTAAGAGTAATACCAAGACCTGAGTAGAAAGGAGCTCAGAGAAAGAAATTACTTCACCCAAATAAAATTATGTTACCCCAATAGCTCTGAAAACATTTGAATGTTGCCTCATTTTGCACTTTATGGGACTGCTGATGCATAAAGCAGGATACTGAGAATCTGGTTCAAAATGGGGATGCAGCTTGCTTTCTGAGAACAGTGATTGCAATTATAGTGCCTTTTGCTTGCAGAGGGAGCATGGGTTAATATGTTAACATGATGTGAACATAATTTGTTAGGGTTATCTCAGAAGACATCTTGCCGGAATTACAGATGCCAGGCATTTTTCAGTGCCTCGTCAAAAGCACAGTTCACTGTCAGTTGCTTTAATTTAAGGATGTATATGCCTTGTGGCAGGTCAATTTTTTCCTAAAATAAATAAGAGCCTAAACTTAGAAAGGCTGCAGGAACTTTATAACTAATATTCTGTGGACCCTAATTGGTCTAATGCATGTTCAGTGCACTGCAAATGCCTGATATGGATGGTTACTTCTCCTACAAGCACACGGCATCAGTGACCATTTGCAAGCCAGCAGCAGCTTCATCTTCCATTCCATTCCATGTTCAGGCATTTCAGCGACTTTAAAAACCAGCACTGTGTCACATTAACACCTAAGAGCAGTCTCTTGGCAGGATCCAGGTTATAAATAGAGATTCTCTCCAGAAGCCTGGTCTTACCTGAGATGTCCATCTGCCCATGCTTACAGGCATGATCTTAGCATGCCCATTTTGGGGTGATTGCAGTGGATCTCTCCTGCAATAGTGGGAGAGGTTGTGCATGCTGCTGTGCCCAGCTCATTCTCCCTTCTGAAGGGGGTGAGAGCATGTCCTCTGCTGCTTTTGGTGAGGGGAAAGCTGAGCTTGGGTCATCCATGGAGGATTGTGCGAAAGGAGAGAGGGCAGTGGATGCAGGCACCATGCCATGCTTCCCTGCAGAGCCTTCAAATAGCACCAGGACTATTGCTTTTTTTGTATTTAAACTGCAGATATTGTCTTTTTTTTTTTTTTTTCCCCAAGGCAAGTGCATTTGGCCAAGTAGCACAGTAGGGGGTATTAAACAATCCTGCCTGACCATGCAGCTTCCCCCCCCATAGCTATTTATTGTACCATGGACCACAACAGCTGCACCGGGCCCCCACGTGACACACGGGTCTGCCCTGTGCCAGCATTTCAGCCCGTCAAGCCCTCTTATTTATACTGCGACTTTCATAGCAGCAGTCCCACCCCACTTCATGTGTTATAATTAGACCTTGAAAACCGGTTCAGATAAACAGAACTCCAATGTTCAAAATCTCCAAACTGATTGGCATAAACAAGTAAAGTAGTGAGGGGCTGGGGAGTTTGCTCAGAGGTGTCCTTGTTACCGTGACTTTGGCAGAGCAGAGCATTCTGGTTTGAATGAAATACAGCTTTCAGGTAGTGGTCTTTGGTTCTGTTACCTTAGAGCAGAGCAGGGTGCACACATGTTTAACTGCTGTAAAGCTGATATAGCTCAGGCCTTGTCAACACTGTGGGTGTGCTCCAAGTCCAGCCACTGATCTAATTCCACTGCAGATAGGCGAAACTAATCAAATGACAGTTGTATCTTACAGTACAGGTGCCTGAAACACAAGCTGTAATTCAACAAAGAGAGAATTTTTGGATGACCCAAGAATGAACCAGTGAGGATTTTTCTGGGTTAAGATGAAGAATGAAGGAAATTGGGATTTGAGGCACAAACTTGATACTTTAAAGAAAGTGGAGGAGATTCTTAGAAACATGGGGCTTATGTTATTATTATTATTATGGTCTGATTTGGTTTCAGGGGGCTAAGAATCTCCTCTTTGAACTCAGAAATTAAATTTGCATGTTTATTCAGTGCATGAGTCATCTTTCTTTCTCAGTGCTGACAGACTGTAAGTTTTAATACCTGGAACCAGAATTTGGGAACTCTTGTAGGCCACCTTGATTTCTTGACATTTCTCCAGTTTTTACATTTAGGACATGTCATAGGTTGGAGGGGGACTGGGTTATGAGTGAGCTCACAGGAAATCCTAAGTTTGAAACATGAAATTCATAAGGTGCTAGCTCTCTACATCATTATTTTTATGAACATTAAAATTTAATTAACTTATTTCTTTCTTTGAAAGGATTTGATAGTCCAGGAGTCTGTTTGCCAGAGCTGGAATAAAACCAAAACCCCATGGTCTGTAATCTATTAAGAAGTGTAATTGCACAAGGGTCAAAGTTCCCAGCTTACATCCAGGAAATTTCACTTATTTGAACTACATTTCTTGTCTATAATAACCCAGATCTTTGCAGCTTAAAAAAACATAGTGCTGGCCAAAGCATACATGCTATACCCACAGAAAACATTTTACTAACTGGTGTAAAAATTAAATATTTCATAAATACAAAAAGCATAAGGGCTTCATATATAAATCAGGCTTCCCTGCCATGTTTTTGCAGGGGTCGTAGGCTCACCCCTGGGAATCATCCTCACAGTCCTGAGGACCAGGTAAAAGTCACACTCCAAACACCCACCAGAGCAAAGAGGCTTTACTGCAGAGCTGCAGGCACCTGCAGCATTTCACCACACATATGTTGTCGTTTTACTTGAAGCACAAAGAAATGTGCCACCTGAGGGTTTCACAGCACGTGCCAGTGTCAGACAGAGATCCCTGAGCTTTTGTGCTTCTGGCATGGCTCCAAATTGGTCACAGAATAGCATCAAGTATTGGAGATATTTAGCCAGAAGCGCAGGTGGGCTGCACGGTTTGGTACAGCCAAGCAACCTGTACCACAGCCAGGAGCAGAACACGGTGATTTTACAAGCAAATCCCTTTCTGTATCACTGATGAAAATTTAAAAGTCATTGTCTTCTGAGATGGAAATGTCATAGCAGAGAAAAGCAATGATGAGACTGAAAGTATTTTTAGGCTGCTACAATGAAATTCAGTTGTTTGGGAAATGCTGCTGAAATTCAAGGTCAGTTTAGTACAGGTTTAATAGCAGTCCTGAAGCTGACCAAAATAAATTGAAACTCTGTAAAATAAAGGTTCATTGAACAAAACCACTCAGCATAAATAATGCAGGTTCAACAAAGCGATCTCAGAATATAGCAAGATGTTTATCTGCTTGAGTTAGTGAACATTATTTTGACTTCTGTATCAGTTGCAAGTCATGTCAGAGTGTTTCTGGCAAAGCTGCAGACAATGACTTTATAAAAATTGAGCTGGATGTAACAAAGCTCCAAAAAGCTAAACAGCAGTTATTCTGTGGCATGTTTTGTAAGTGATAAAAATCCATATAAATAACAGGTGCATGTTCATAATCATGTTCATCAAAGGGGAGCTACACATCCAACATACCTTGGAGATGTCTCACTAGTGCACAAATAGGGATCTTAATCAGCATCTCCAGAAAAAAAAAACAAACAAACTGTGGAGTCAGGTGTGAGGGTGAAGCTGGGAGCAGTTTGGTTGATGCCAAGAAGTAAAATGTCACTTTGATTCTTCATCTGCTATCATGGTTACAAGAAATAACCTAGGCAGCAGCAGCCCTCATTAGCACTTTGAAAAATGAGCTTTTGCTTGTTTGGGATTCAAGGTGAAAACTACTTTTTGGATTTTTAAGTAACAGGTTCTGCTCACATTTCTGGGCTGCTTCACATTGTGGGAAGGTTCAGCTAGCTGCTCTCTGCCACCAGCATGTAGTTAAGTACTCTATGCTTCCTTTAAATACAGGGAGTGTAAACAATCCTTCTTGCAAGTTAAACAGTTTGACACCAGAAAACCCCTTATATTTTGTCCTCCTATTTTGCTTTAACATTTGAAATGTATGGAAATACAATAGATTGAAGCAGAGCTGTTTCAGGGGTGTCCAAGGATAAACAACACACTCACACTGGGGAGTAACAGCAGCAGCAGGGGAGGAAAGAGGAAATCTTATCCAGGAGGAGCCAGCACATAACTGGTCCTGTGTGTCTGTCAGGCCCTTCAGACTGATACAGGAGCAGATGGTTCTCTACAGGAGCACACAGTGCAAGGAAATAAAGGCTGCATCAGATCTTTCATGATCAAACCCTGTGGCTTCAGGGAGCCCTTGTATTGTCAGGTTGATAAATAGATCTTTCTTATTACAGATTTTTATCTTGCAAAAAAAGCAGCATCCACAGCAATGTCACTCTGGAAATTGCCTCTGAAGCCTGCTGCACTGGGGAAAGATGTCTAGGACTGAGATATCTTGGAAGGATATCCTGTACTTGTAAATATTATTGAGCATGCATTGCAATCAAGCCAAGGCAAAGCAAGCTGTGCTGTGGCACCTTACTCAGAGGAGTAGGCTAGGAAGGCATCTGTCAGAGAGCTCTTCCCAAAAGCCCTCCCAGTGATTGTACACAGAGAAGCATCTCACATAAAGCTGGGCTTGGTTTAGACTACCTTGGTAGTACTACTAAAGAGCTTGGAGTGCCAAACTACCAGGGAGAGAGAGTCCTTAGCCAGGCTGTTAAGTGAATCAAGCCAGGACAGATGGAAAAATGCTGTTCACAATGCTGTCCATATGCCCTTCTGAATGCAAAGAGGTGAGTAGTAATTTTTGTGTTTTCCAGCAATATCAAAGAATATCAAAGCAATATAAAAGAATATTTCTTTTGCAAGGGCAGAAATAGCTCAAATTAGTCAAATGATAATAATTCCATAAGCCATAGGTAAGTTTTGCACTGTAAGTGCAGTCCATGCATTCCCCCATTTCCACTGCTGCAGGCAGAAAATGGCTTTCAAATCTGATCTTACTCTCAGGAACAGTTCATTCCAGCCTTTCCATCTGTACAAGAGCCTCTGAAGGTGTGACAAAAAGCAGTTGCTAATTATTAGATCTGTGCATCAGGGTGCTGCTGACAAATCCAGCTCCCTGCAGAGCAGCTGAGTCCAAACAGAAACTCTTCTTGTGGGAATTGCAGCAAGTAGGTAGGCTGCTGTGGCAGTCACATTCCTTCAAAAGAAAATACAGTATCCTGAGTGGAAAAAATAGAGCAAAGTGCCTTTCATTCTCTAGCAAGGAGGTTTACTCAAGAATTATTAGACTGGATGGGCTCCCGTAAGCCAGCTGTGTGCTTGCAAATACCTGTGGCAAATCCCTTGTTTGTGTGAGGGATTCTTCCCTGCCTATGTTTTATTTCAAAGGTTTCCTTTTAGAATAGAGAATTGTAATTTATTTATAGAGAAGAAAGAAATCAACATGCAAAGCTTAAATTCTCACTGATTTTACTGCTGAAAGTCACTTGTTCAGACAGTTGAAGATACTTGTCTTTAATATGTTTTGGGAAGGAATGAAACATGTGACAGAGGGATGCAAGTCCAGGAGTTTTTCTTGAACAACCATTTCCTTTTCCCCTGCATTTTAACCCATTTCTACCTGTTGTCTTAAAAGCCCTGTGACTGGATTTTTGAGTGAGAACACAAACTTCTTTCCTTTGAGCAAAGCTACAGGCCTCCTGAGGGATGCTGCTTTCTGTACTTTCCCTTTGCATGGATTTCCCCATCCGTAAGGCAGGGATGACAGCTCTGACCTCATCTTTTGAGTGCTGCAGGCTGGCAGGCATGAGCCAAATCATCTCCTAAGAAGAAATAGTAACATGTTTACATTGTGTAGTAATGCAAAGTGCTGTGGTTGGAGACTCAAATGAAGAGCCTTATGGGCTGAAGTAGAGTGAGAAAGAGCTGTTGAAGGGGAGGGAAAGATAAATTCTTTCAATCTTCCCAATTTCTAATCCACAGCAACCTGCTGCTGAGGACAGCTCAGGGAGATGCACGTACTCAACATGTCTCAGCTGCCTTGGCCACTCACCCTCCTCACCGCTCTTTGGGCTTCCCTGGCTGTTGCTGGCTCCGTATTTATACTGCACTCCCCAGACACTGCAGTGGTATAAATACTGCCAGACAGCGCTCTGTCACTCCTGTCACTGTCCTGACAGGCCCCAGGAGGGCACTACTATGAGTTAGCAAAGGGTTTCTGTGCTGGGAGAATGTTGAGCTGCTTAATGACACCATGAATTCTCCCACTGCTGAGCTCCCAACTTGGGATTCAGTGCCTGCATGTACAGTGGGACAAACTTGGGACAAATCTCTTTTGCCATGATAAACATGATCTCTAAGGCTTGCTGCTCCTATAGTAGTGAAGGAGTCTACAAATCTTCACGGGCCTGCTAACATACTGTTAATTTTGGGCAGAACTGGCTCCTCTCCAAGTGGTACAGAGCACAGGTTTGAGGCAGTCGTGCTTCACCCACCTCTGCTTTTGCAAACAGGTACCTGAGCAGGGAAACCAGTCATCCCTGGAGAGTGGTCACAGGCTTCTGGAGGTGTGATGATGGCAGTGGTGGTGATGGTCAGGAGCTCTCAAAGCTCCTTTTTGGGGAGCATTAATCAGAAAGGCAAATACTCTATGAATGAAGGCACTTGCTATGTCGTGAGCAATCCTGAATATAATTGTAATATAGTCATATGAAATAAAGTGTAAAGGGAGTGGACAGAGAGTAGAGACAGCAATGACAGTTTGCAATTTCTGAGGGGTATGAGCATCCTGAAATTCTTTGAGGCAATACCCAAGGGTTCATAAATCACTACTAAGTGATTGCTCTGAACCCCTCCCCTCCACTTGGGATAGAGTAGCAGCTGTCCAGGTAAGCCATAAAGGTGGCCTGTCACCTAAATTTAAAGACCAGATTTAAATTTCTGCAATGTGAAGTCTGAAGCCAGAGGAGTGGAAAAATGGAATTTTCCTTCTTGGCAGGTTTGTCAGACTTTGTCTGACAGCTACAGAGCTGACTATCACCGAGCCAGGATATTTTAGTTTTTCATGTTTTAATAAGGAGACAAGCACAAGATTTCAGGTAGATGTACTCTTCGTGTAGTTGTTATATCACAGCATCCTTGCCTCATCCCATCAGGAACAGAAAATAAAGGATGCATACTGCAGACCAAACAAATGTAAGGCGGCTGACGCTGTTCTTGACTTTGCACCTAGACCTCCAGGCTGCCTTGCTTTGGGCCATGGGAGGTGAGTGGGAAGAACAAGAGGTTTAGAGGGTCACATCCATGTCTTTGGGACTAGCCAGAGGCTTCTGGCTTGCCTGTTTTCACCAGGCTGTATCCCTACATTCTCACTGAAGACAGAATAAAAAATGCCTCTCAAGTCAAGCCACTGTTAAGTCATTCATCAAAATCAAAGACTTTGAGCATTTCTGTGGCACTAGGAAAAGAATAATACCATGAGAGGATGTAAAGGAGTGCAGAAATTATGAGGGCAGAAAAGAGTTTCCAAGCACACTTCTTTTACCTACCTTTTTGACTTCATAACCAACAAGCTCACGGTATTCTAAGTGCTTTTGCCACTTGCACTAAAGCAGCAGTGAAGGAGAAAAAATTGTTACCAAAAGAAAAACGCAGGCAATCTCATACCTGTTTTAAAACTAAGCATCAGAATAATATTTTGTTCCTAGTTATTTTAGAGCAGATAAAATATATCTAATTCTGAACTATTGGGTAGGAAAATTATGTGCATTTGATATATGCTGTGAGATACTGGGGAAAAAAATCTTTTGATATACCACATGGAGAAAAAGCCTTTAAATCACTGAAGCTTTCTGTGCTGAGCAGTGGAAATGATGCTCTGGACAAGTGTTTCCATAGTGCTAGCAGAGGAAAGATGGATGAGAGTAACCCCAGGCACTGAAGCAGCATAATAACACATTTGGGGGGTTGGGTGTTGAAAGCAGTTAGTGAAGTCTAGGGAAACATGAGAGCAAAGGAAAGCTCAGATGTTTTCTTGCAGCACAGGACAAGCACCATCAAACTTGCAGGCAAATGGTCAGGGAGCCAGAGAGGTTATCAAAGAGTAATGATAGGGTAGATAGGAACTATCTGCAGGGTAGGAGTAATGAAGAAGAAAAGATGGAAGAAAGAAACAACCTGAAGTGGGGAGGTAAGAGGCAGGTGATAAAAGAGAAAGCCCAGAGCCTTGTTGTTGGTTGTATTTGTAGTCATAGCAATTACTTTTTGCAGACTCTATTTAAATAGCTTACAGTACCTGTGGGTCATGGTATAAACAGCTGCTCCTCCTCAAAGCTAATATCATGGAGGAGAAATAAAAAAGGGAATTGTAAACACATGTCAGTCACCTAATGCAGTCTGTAGATTAAGAACATCTGATGGATTTGCTCCTGGATTTAAGTAGGGAATAGTATTCATTTGAAGAATTGTGGGTGGGGTGGTAGGGTATTTTCATTAGAATGAGAATTAAAATCTTAATCTTTGTCTTAATTAAAATTATATATTTCTTTAACCTTAACACTAGGTGTCTCTGGATCGTATACAATTTGTGGTACAGAAACTGAGGTTCCATTGCAATCTGTAGCTCCCAAAATGATGTAGCATTCCAAAGAAGTCCCTATGATGCATTAATGTGTGTGTGCACCCAGGAGGAGGGAAACACCAGCAGGCAGGAGTTGGAGAAAGCTGTCTGAGGATAAAGCAGGTACACCAGGCTACCTGCAAAGTGCTGCCTGGGCACTGGGCAGGTAGTAAGCTAGTGGACATTTGGAACAGGAGAATTTGCTGGGTTTATAGTTTTGTTTATAGTCCAAGATGGACTGTGCTTTGGAAAACACAGGAACTATACATTGCTTGCAGTGTTGGGAAGCAGGACAGGGAAGGCATTTGCTGGACACAGTGCCCACCATTCTCCATATCATGCTGCAGAAGAGCCTGTTTGGGAGAAGAGTCACTTTTAACAGCAGGAAGTGACCCTATCGCTGTTCTTGGTGCCAAAGCACTAATGGCTTATCCCCCTTGTTTTATGGGCTGGGCTGAAAGGACAAGGGATTTCAGAAATGTGAGACTCCATCAGAAGCAGGCTTAGGAGGCCACTGAGAGCTGTGAAGTGGCAGAGACACAGGTAGAAGACAAGATATGTATGACAGCAGGGGACAAGCTGGGGAGACTGCTCAGCGCTCCTCACCCTGAGCATCCTCCATGCTGGAGAATTTCTTCCCAGGGGATGTGATGATGCACAGCAGCACCTCATCCTTGTCCTGCAAGGAGAAAGAAAGGCTTGGTGTCTGGATGAACTGACCCTCTCTGCAGGTCTTTTCATGCCAATAGCTGCCAGGTCTGTGTGCCCATCCTCCCGGGTGCCACGGCTGCTGGGCTCCCCAGGGATGTGGCCCATGTGGTACTTGGAGAAGAGCGCAGTGCCTTCCTCAGAGCCTGGTCTGACAAGAGGAGTGGAGCAATGTCAGCCTCCAGGACCTCTCTGCCCTGTGGGGGTATTTCTGTTTGGGTGAGCTGATCTACAGAAGGGTAATATTAAAAGCTGGCATATAAACAAGCATATAAAAATATTAGGTGAAAATTAAAGTCAGAATGGCCTGTGGAGATTGTCCAGTCCAACTTCTATCCATTAGTCATTGCCCATTCTCTGTGCACCTATCAAGGGCACTTGTATGAGTTTTTAAAAACAATTTTGGTCAGTGCAGTAATTGCACCATAATGATCTCATTATGTAGCCATAAAAAGCAAGGATGATGATAAAAATTCAGAGGAAAAAGAAGACAAAATTACATCAGAGCTCTTAACTCTTAATCCCCCAGCATTAACATCAGAGTCAAACCACAACAACGAATCTGGAATGTTACCCACTGATATGTGTGGGTTTGCATCTCATCTTTTGGTTAAGTATTCAAAATAAGTTATGTATTTAAAAGTATTTTTGAAGTCAGAAAATATACAGCCTTACTGAATTAAGAAGTGCTTGTTCACACTGGGTTTGCTGACTTAATTTTCAAAAAAGTGAAGGCTAATTTTTGGTGGCAATAGTGAAAGCATAGTTTCAGAACCTTGCACCATGAATGATATGGCTGTTTTCAGAAGGAACTGAGGGTCAAACAGCCTTTTAGGACTGGAAGTGTGAGACAATGGATAACCATTGTGCTGGTACTGTCAGTACTGTCAATAGCATATGACACAAGAAGAAAAAGAAAATTTTAAGGAAGTCTTTCAGAAAGATCTTTCTTTTGACATAACTCTCCTCGTTCAAGTGTATTCACACATCCTTTTCTAAGACTCATGTGTCTGCTCTGTAGCACAAGTTTTGTTGATTATATAGGAGTTGTTTTGGGGTTTTTTATTATTTAAATAAGTGTGGAATAATTTTTATTATTAAAAAGACAGAAGTGTGGGATAGAAGGGTGTTGAGGAGTAGAGGGCTGCAGCCCTGCTCCTCATAGTCTCTCTTCCCTGACCAACACCTACATCCCAGGTAGTATTTTACTTCCTGAGAAAACAGGTAGTTTGAGATGTAAATGAAAGTTTAGATACCTTGCTATGTGGCAAGGAAAACCATAATCTTAGATTTGGGTAGCTGGCCACTTAAAAAAGCACCACAGTTAACTCTGTGATGGCATCAGCAGGTAGATCTTATTGATGTGTGACATAACTGGTTTTGGTTTCTTCCTGGATGGATATCTGCACCTAAAAATAAATGTGACACAGTTTATGTTTTTAGCAAGATGGAACAAATACTTTTCAAATTACTCTGTTGACTAGAAAACAATTGCACTTCATCCTCTGATGAGTGCTGGCACCTGCTGCCTCCTGAAGTTTATTTGCAGCATGAATCATCAGCGGGGCCTTGAAGTGCCATCAGTCCGTTTTAGGCTCTGAAGACCTGGAACACATGAAGACCTGGCCTTTTATGGATTCCACCTGGAAGCCCATCTTCTGCTGTAGCATCTGAACCTTTCTTTTCCTGTGTCCCTCCTCTGGGACTGGCCTGTAACCTGCATATCAAAATGGAGTTCATGCTGCTGCGGCTGCAGTTTCTGTTCACTCCAGGGCAGCGGGAGCTTCATTTGCCTCCACCAATCCAAGTGCTGAGGACCTTGGTTTCCAAATGGTCATCTCACTGTGCAGAAGCCAAGCACCAAGCAATCTTTGCCACCCTGTGGCCTGTAAAGGAAGTGAATTAAATGTGATCAAATCCATAAACTATAGGAGCAGTGAAAAGGATATGTCTGTACAAAGACATATAAGCTTTTCTCATCAAAAACAAGGTCAGAGCTGGTCTGTTCTATTACTTTCAGAGGGAACTTTTATGTGTTATATTTTTCACTAAACTGCTGGTGGCTTTATAGCCATAATCTCTTCAGTTATTTCTGCACGCATTTTGCCATATTCAGGAATTATTTGCAACCTAGAGATATAAGGATCATAAATGTCTCCACCTCAGAGCTGCAGAAACTCGATACTTTTAAGTGCCCTTGGATAAGAACAGTGCTGTGCAGTGGGCACTGGGTGTTATTATAGTAGCAATTACTCAGCTAGGCTGCCCTGCTGAACACTGAGGGGCACGCTAGGAAATATATTGGTCCCTTAGAAAAGGGAGTGGAAGGCAAGTCATGATGTGGCATGGTTTCCCAGGCCACAGAGAGGAAAGCTGCATGAACTCCATGTCTCTGTGAGCCTGACTGAGGCTGTTTGCACTGGCAGTAAATTCAGAGTTTCCAGTGAGTGAAGAGCACACGTGCAAGGGAGCAGGGTGCCAAAGTTAACATCAGGTAAGCTGGCTCTGGAGTCAGCAGCAATGTAGGCACCACACCCAAGCACTGTGCAAGGAGGGAACTGCCTTGGCTGAATGCACATGGTCACAGCAGGGTACAGTCCTTGTCCCTGGGGTCTGTGCTGCAGCACAGCGAGGTCACGAGGTGCAGGAATGTGTAAGGATGGGGGACACACTCATCCTGTGCCACCCTGCATGGAGTGGGCACGTTCTGGGTGTCCTTGTGTTCCTCTTGCCATGCACACTGCTCCCGTGTGCCAGAGCCTCTCAAATAGCTCCTGAGAGCTGCATGGCCACCCCCATGCCCCTGCACTGAGACAAGACAGCTGCTACTGATCTCTCTTCCCCTTTGCCACCTACTTCAGCCAGGCACGGCTGGCAAGGGTTTAGCTTTCCTTAAAATTCCCAAATGTCTTCTGCCCTGAATGAACATGACCCATGCAGAGCTTGATTAGACTGTCTACCGCCCACAGCATTTCAACATGATTGACTTAGACCCTGAGGGCTTTAAACCTGCTCTTCCTGACCTGGATTAGAGCTGCTAAAATATGGGCACAACAGATGTCTCTTCTGTCCCACAGGTGCCAATCTGCCTCTTAGGTGCCCCTAAATGCATCTCCTTTGCTGCTACTTAGCAGGGGACTCTGCAAGGTCCTGCAGACACTGGCCCCATCCAGGAGAATGCCAGGTGTTAGCTTGTTTAAAATGTGGTTGCATCATGCACTATTGCAATAATTTGCCTGTAAGGGGTGAACATCTGAACTGAACCTAAGCCATAAATTACAGCTGGGAGACAAGAAGGTGTTTGAGAAATCCACAGCAACCTGAATTTTTCTGGGACTTTCCATGAGACTGTCAGATCAGCTTGAAAAAGTTCAAATAAAGCAAGTTCCCATCTGTACCCTGCAAAAGCAAAAGCAGCTCAGCTTTGCTTCATTCTAGGCAAAAGTAGTCAAGCATTTTGGGCAGAGATCACTTCTAATCCGTCCACAGTGGGAAACTGTGCCTTCTGTCTCTTTGTACCATTTGGAATGTTTTAAGGCAATAAGGACTGTGATTTAGGCCCAGCACAGCAGAAGGATAGTGACCACCTGATGAAGGCTACTGAAGCCTCACTGGGAGCTTCTGGACAGAAACTTTTCATGACCTCTCCTCTGTATCACTGCACAAGCAGACCATGCAAAGGATCCAAGCACAGCCTTGTTCTGCCTTCAAGTGCAGGGGTGAATTTTATCAGGATGCCAGTGAAGCTGGCCGCTTCTGGCTCAGGGCTCTGTCAATGTCTAATGAAGGTCAGAGTATTCTCCCTGATGGTTATCCGTGCTGTTCGTCAGATGTAACGAGAGATGTGTGAAAGCACAGGCTCTGTTCTGCTCAACAGGCTAAAGTGAGAGCAGGGAAGGTATTGTAGCAGATATTTCCTCCCATCTGGCAGCTCAGAGTGCACACTCTGTATGGAGAGCTCACTTTCCATATGGAAAGGTCAAACGAACTTCACACTTACTAAATTTTATTATCCAGTTTTTGACATCCTTTCTGATGGCTCTACCACATGGTTAGCTTGAGCTCTTCATCCTTCATTAATAGTGATAATGATGATCATTTTTATGCTTAGCTCCCAGTCCCTATAAAAAAGCCTTGCCCATGTGGATGCCTGGGGGCTGCTCAGCCTGCACTACCTATGTTTTGTGCAGTCATGGTGCATTTACTTACCTTGCAGGATATAGCACTCTGAAAAACTCACTGCTTAGACAGCTCACCCTGCAAATTCAGCAAGTCTTTAGCACTAAACAAGACTGGGTAAAATAAACCCAAAGAGAAAGAGGTTTTCCAAGAGAAAACCAGTAATTACGCATTTGTACTGACTTAGCTGAAACTTGCCTTGGAAGCATTCTGCAATCTGTCACCAAAATGTGCTGTATTTTGAAAGGGATACTTTGTCCTTACTGTATGATTTTAGCAAAAACCCATAGCAGCACTGCAACATTGCTGTTATGTGGTAGAATTGGTGTTGTGTTCTGGTATGTAGGCTGGTTTTCAGTGTCAGCTCTCATTTTAAAATTACCTGTGATTTAACAGTAGAATTTGACAATGATCAATGGATGCTCCAGACCAGTATGTCTATCTACATGGTTTTTAAAAAATATTATTAATTTTCAATTTTAAATGTTTGGGATTGGCAACAAAATTAACTTCTAATCAAGAGCCAAGAATTTAACATGTACCATGTCTGAGATTTTGCTGTAATTATTGACAGCATCACAACCTTTAGTTTGCCTTTTCCACACTTCCATATTTTAAACCAATATTAACTGAAAAGGAAGTAGCCCCCAACAGTCAGACTACAACAGCAATTAGCCTAACAACTGGTGGACCCTATAGAAAACATCAACAATTCAGGGCTTTTATTGTGAATTTCTGAATTACATTTTTTCTAATGCCCTGACTTCGCTAGTAACCTTTGAAATACAGGGCTGTGCTGAAAACATCTGTTGATCTTTACACAGTGCCTCTATAAATAGCTAGTGCAGCTATTGCATCCCCACCTCAACTCTTGGGTGACAAAACCACATTAATGTGATCAAAAAGAAATTTATTGTGGACAATGCCAGGTTCTTAAGGAAAAAAAATTGCATGTGTCACTTCTTACTATTATTCCTGTCTTCTACTCAGATATACTTTGGTCCAGCACGAAGGAGTTAATGGGGATTCTTGCTATGGTCCACTGCATATAAAATTAGATTGAGTAGAGCTCCTGAAACGCTGCCTGATAAATACAAATCCAACACTTTACAGTGCCATGCTCTCTTGTTTAAAAAGTTAGGTCAGGGAATGTCCAGCAGGGTGGAAATCTCCATCTGGTGCCTGGTGAAAGTGCTGGAGCAGCCAGTGCTGCAGGTTATTCAGCTCAGGTGGAGTGAGCATTCAGCTGTGCTTTCATGCTGCTGTAAATCTGGAGATGTGCTGTAAAACCAACAGAAGAGCTGTTCCTCTGGTCAAAATGGGAGAAGGTTCACAATCGGTGGCATCTGATCACTGGAAAGTATGCAGATATGAGCCCAGCATATAGTTTTATTTCTCAAGTTTGCAAATACAAAAACTTTTTTGTTAAAAGGATGTTGCATTTTACTTCTGTAAATGATACTCATTTGCAGGGAAACACTGCACAAAAAGAGCAGCAAGATTATAGAATTCCAGAAAATTTTGGACTCAATGATCCTTGTGGGTTCCGTCCAACTCAGAATTTTAGAATTTTCCATGAATCTGTGAATCAGAGCATTATAAGGAATATTAATCTTTCTGCTGACTTTTCTGATAGCTAATGGAGGAGTGGGATGGTGTCCTCCCAAAACAAAGCCACAGTTTTTGGCTTCAGTCACAGGTCTTATCTTCTGGAAAGCCCAATAGGAAAAGCTATTTTTTTAAACTTTTAGTGGTTTCCTTTTTGAGATATTCTTTTAATGCAGGTGCAATTTTAGTATGTTCTTACTAAGTATTTTTTTCACTACTTCTAGTACTTAACTTTATAAACATGACCTCTGAAAACAAGATCTGGGCAGAATGTGATAAAGGACAAGTATGTCTTCACCTCTTGCAGCAGCACACTGTGACAGTACTGAACATTCAGCTCCCCAACCACTTCCTGAGTAACCAAGCTTAGGAACCAAACTACTTTGTTAAAAATGAGAATTTCATTACTTTCTTCCACAGTGGTACCCAGAGAGCTCTCAGTGAAAGCCCAGTGTGGCTCATCTTCAGCGGACATTAATGCATGTGTGGGCAGAAAGGTTTTGTACATGTGCCTCTGCCTTGTCTGTTTGGCTTTTGTGCCAACTGCGAAACCGTGCGCTGTCGGTGGCAAAGCTGCCTAACAGACGAAGGCAGCTGCCAGGAGAGCTGCTGCTGATCTCCCAGCTACTTCTCCTGTAACCTTGGATGACCATCATTTCTGGGTAAAGGGAGAGAACATGAACCTGTGGATTAGGATCTGATAAATCGTGCCTTTCCCCCAAACGTGCGTGATCAGTTCTATCGCGCCCGGCAAGCAATGGCCTCAATAGTGTAACTTGAGAGCCTGGCCACGTACAGTAGAGATCAGCCTGGGTCTGCTGGGCTCAGTCTATGGGCTGTGCTCTCTCCATTGCTGCACAGCTCTTCTCAGGTTGCCATCATATCCCTGTAACTGCTTTTGGCTCTATCTGATGGCTAAAACAACTGTACAGCAGCAACAGGATACCTGTTAAGTAAGGCTTTATTGTCAAGTGATGCTGGATTTTTGCCCAGCCTCTTTAAGTGCCCATTCTCTTCAACATATTCACAGGAGGAGGTATGGAGGTTTCAGCAGAGAGCATTGATTTGTCCAAAAAGATAAGCATGTGCTTCCTTTTATCAGCCAGGGATAAAAAAATCATTATGCTGTGTTCTCTGCTTGTTTTATATATTCAATTCATGTGACTTACTGCATGGAAAGTTAAGTGGCTTGAACTGCTCCAGAATAAGACCTTAATGGACTCCTCTTTTTCCAGCATGGAGAGGAACATGCCCTATTTGAATGCATTTGAACCAGGGCTCAGAAGTTCATTCAAGCTAAATATATCCCTGCAGTGCTGTCAAGGTATCAGGCACGAAGCTTATATATAACTACTTTTTTTCCATACAAACCCACTCATATGGGTCTATACCATTCAATAAAGCAGCACAAAGTAGATTTAATTTGCTTTCCTTTTAACCATATAGGCTCAGCCAGATCACTGGTTCCAGCTTGGATAGAGATATCCATCTGGCAGATCTTTTTATTGACACCCCACGGTACACATAATTATGTGTACAATACATGCCTTTATGCACCAAGGTGGCTCATCTGAAGTAAAAAGCTAATTACTGTCTGCTAATGACAGACCAGCTGGGACTTTAGGTGGGTTGAACTCTGCCAGTTGTTCTTCAAGTTTTGGTGAAAAGTTATACTCTAGAAGCATTTTCTCCTTTCTGGGCTTAGTCTTGGCAGGATCAGGACATAGGAATGGAAAGATGTAAAGTAAAGGGATAAAACTTAGCTAAAATTCTGTTTTTCATATATTTTGAAGTACAGAGTAGCAGGTGTAAAATAGCTTTTGGGGGGGAATAAATCTAGGCACTCCTTTTAAAATTATTTTTAATCTTTTTCACATCACAAATGCTAAAACAAAATATCTCTGACAAGGAGCACATTCTCAGGTTTGGCCCTTGAAGGGTCTTCACTGTTGCAGAAGGGACTGTGATGGGATGATGAAATGCTCACATAAAGACATGCAGAGATGAGATACCCCAACTTAACTGCTCTGCTTTTGCAGGTGAACAAAAGACCAGCACCCCAGCTAGCCAATTTAATGCTATCTCAGGAATCTTTGTGCTGGTGCTGCCCTGCAGCCAGCAGCTAATACAGTTGTTACTTGTGTCACTGGGTAGCAACCTTCTGTGCCATCTAGGCTTGTAGTGGTAGTAAAAGATAACAATTACCAGAGCGTGGCCAAATGCAATTTCACTAACTGAACACTTCAGACCTATCTCTTAATTTGGGTCAAGTTCAGCAAATGGTTCATAAGAGAAGAAAGAGTTGTTAAGTGTTCAAATTTTTTGAAAGAAAAAGGGTTTTTTGCTTTCTTTTCCCAAACTTGATGCACAGAGAGGTTTGGAAATCATTCAGAGACAGGAAGGGGAAGGATTTCCTTCTTATTTCCCTCAGCCTTGAGAATTATCCAAAGCAGAATACGATCCATGCTCAATTCCATGATCCCCTGGCCATGATGTGCTGGTGCAGGGGGAGGGATAAGAAGCCACTTGGCAATTGAAGAGCCTCTGAGCAGAAGAGGCTTTTTTGGAGAAGGAACATTGCCCTGTGGAGGTTGGTTTGGCCCTGGGCTCTGGGGCTGAGGGAAGAGGGGTGACCTGCAGCATCCAGCTGGGCTCCATGGGGAGCCCATCACCCGGAGGGTTTGCACACCAGCCCTCATTGCTGAGCAGCTACAGACTTGAGTCACAAAGTGGACAAATACTTCAGTATTTTGGCAGAATGAACTCCACAGCAGCCAGTATTTGCCCAAATTCAGCCTGCCTCATTACCAGGATGATCAATTAATTCCTGGAGAACCTCCACAAAGGCGATTCTTGAGGAGGAGGTTGGTGCATGCTGCAGAGGGGAGGATTCCCAGGAGGGTGTCGGGGGAGATGGGGGCAGTGTCTGCCCAGCCTGGGGATATAAGTCCCAGGGATTTCAGAGGGCTCATCGCTTCCTGGGAAGCACTCAACACCTCACAGGATCAGGCCTGCACACTCCGTACAGAGCACCCTACTAAACCCCACACCCCTGGGTGCCGAGACACCATCTGTGTTCTCAAAATGCTGTGGTAAAGGAAAGTAGCAGATCTGGAGAGAGAACCTCAGCCACCTTGCAGAATAGAGAATATACCAGTTTTGTGTTTGAAGTATTCCTATTTTTCCTATTTTTAAAAAATATTCCTATTTTTCACTCTTGGTTAAAGGAATTGTGGGAAACACTGAAGTGGATAAGCAAATATCTAGCATAGCTATAGATACATATTGTATGTTTTGTGTAACTATAGATAATAGCCTATAGCATATCTACAGCTATGTTTTGATTGAGAGATATTGTATGTTTTGAGGCCAAACTTGAAACTGCAGTTTAATGAAAATTGCATTAAGTTTCAGCATGACAAGAACTGCTCAGCTGATGAAGGATGTGTTCAGGTACTTGCAGTGTTCTAGAGGGTGAATTGCACACGGTAAAAAAAAAAAAAAGCCAACAAATCCAGACATGGTGTTGATACTGCCTTTTGGAGAAAGAGTTAGGGTGCACATGCACCTCTGTTAAATGTATATATTTGACTACAAGCTCTTCTGGACACACTGTCCTCCTGTTCTGTGGAGAAATGCAACTTCTCTAAGTTAAAACTGTGTTAAAGTTCCTGTAGAAACTCTTACTATTTCTACTCCTGAGGCTATCTATTATGAGTTTATGTTTTATGTATTTTTTGCAAAGCATAGGCATTAAAATTTGTATAACTTACAACAATATATTCTGCAGAAAAATATGTAAAACTTTTGGAGAGTAAAATTACAGAATAATACCTCACATAAATGACCTTTTCTTACCTCACTTTTGAGCTGAATGTGGGGAGCTACTTACACATTTTTCACCTCTGTGAGATCTGGAAGGATCAAGGACAAATTAAAAAAAATAAATAAAAAAAGTAGTCCAATTTAAATAAATCCCTTGTTCTAGTATTACTCAGCTTCTGCCAAGCTATCATTTTCCAGCCTCATAAAACTGTCATGTCATTAGCATTTTGGGATGGTCTCCTTATAAACCTGACCTTTATAATGGATTTTACACGTGGATTTAAAAATCTTATTCTTACTTTGCTCCGCAGTTGCCTCATGTACTGATTAAAAGGTTTTGTCAGATGGAAACTGGCTGGATTTATAACTCCCCATTATGTAGCCAGCTTCTCACCTGCAATTCTTTCATTTGTAAGCCAAGCGAGCCGGTGGAGAGGCACACACAAAAGCATGGATGCGACCTTAATTCTGGGCAGGCACGCCGCATGCGGATCATAATGGTGTTTATTGAGCTCCCCTATATTTAGCCCCTCCATCCCAAGGGAGCTTTTCTCCAGGGGCTGCTTGATCCCCCTTGTCACTGCCAGGGGATGGGAGGCACTTGAGCCCTAAGCCCAGTGCGAAATGCCTCGGCACGGTCGCCGCACGCACCCGGCTCGCTGACCAAACATAGGCCCTGGGCAGGAGCCGTGCATAGCCAGCAGGGATCGCTTTCCACGGGGCCCTCCCGACATTATTTATTGAACACTGGGAGCAAATTAATCCCAACCCAACACTGGCTGCTCTCCAAAGCATGGCAATTTCATGTTACGGTCTTGGAGCAGATTGGCAATTCACTGCTGGAATACACATTCGTCTGTAGGAGCTCTTCTTTGTCAACAAATTGTTGCCAGAGTTCAAAACTCCTCTGCAAAGCAGTTGATTGCATCAAGCAATGGTATTATCCCATATAAAAATCCAGACTGACTGCTTGTGTTTTTAATTCTAAAGTGGGGGGAAAAGATGGTACCGCTTTATGTTTTCATGAGATGGCCCCTGGCCAGTTAAAAACTGATTTTTTAAAAAATTAAAATAACAAAACTAGATTTAACAAAATCTAGTAATAGAAATAAGAAATTAACAAACCATGAGAAAATTAAGAAAAATACCTTGAGTATAAGTAAGATGTATTTTAAAATATAACACAAAGAATCATAAAAATATAATCCATTTACATTCACATTGCTTCAAGAGATAATGACTTGTTTTCTCATATCCAAATACCCTGAACTATGCAGGCAGGTTTTGAGCCTGAACTTTTCAGCTGAAATCTATCTCTATAATCAGTTTTGTTTAATTTTAATGAATGTTCATAAATCATGTCTCTTTCCCCCCACCAGCTTGGCTGATAACAACTCAAGGAAAGGTCAGAGTTTCGGGCTTTTTGGCAATCATCTCCACAGTGCCAATAATCAGATACATCTGCAGTTCTCAGGTTACCCAATAATACTGTACAAAGAATAGGGTCACTGAGGAAAGTTCATTTCCAAAGCAGGTCCATGACTGGAGATTTGAACAGACCCAGCCACCTGGGAAAGTTACTCCTGTGGAAGAGGGACTTTGAGAGACCTGGGGGAAGGAGCAGCAAAGTTGAAATCAGTCTGGAGAAATGTGGGCTCAAACTTGCACTCTGTAGGCAAAGAGAGAAACATAAAGAACAGATAAATAACAATGTGAGGTTGATGGGATTTGTTCTTGGAGAATTCTTCTACAATGGGGCAATGGGCTTTGCAGAGAAAGCAGAAATGGTGCTTGCCTTTTCCAGGGCGTGATTCTCTTCTGTTCGCTAGGTAGGGAAGCACTGTGATGGTGAAATTATGAGGTGAGAAAAGGTGAGGTTTGGATTGTGCTTGAAGGTCAATTACAAATACTGCATAATTCGTGTTAGTGGTAAACTTATGGGGGTCAACACCATTGTGTTTGTTCAGTATTTTCATTAGTACCTGGCAGAAGAATGGAAATCATGCTCAGGATAGGGCCCAAGCTGAAGGATATGGTCATGCCAACATGAAAACTCAGGGATGGATGGACAGGGCACAAAATTTTTCTTTCCTTCTTCTCACTGTGGGAGAGGCACCAGCTGGTATCTTTTAGGCACCGCTTCTGAGTGCACCTACAGATGGGCTAAAGGACATCTGAAGAGCAGCGATGGGAGATGTAGCTGGTATGTTCCACAGGAAAAGTTTAAGTGAACCTAGGCCTAGTGAAAGCTGGAGATTGAAGGAAGCACACTGGTAACCCTTAGTTATGAAAAAAAAAGCCTGTAGAGTGAGAATCATTTTCTTCCTCCATCTGCAGCAGAAATAATGGATTGACAGCAAGGAGAAGGCAGATAGACCTGAGGACCATTTTTCTGATGGTATATGGATAATCAGGTACCAGAGAATTGGCCTAGGGAAGCCATGAAGCATCTGCAAGCAGAAGTTTGTCAGTGCAAGCTGGACAGACACCTGCCAGGATGTTTGTGAAAGCAATAAAGTGTTTATAATTAGTCTTATTCAACAGATTCCCACAGTTTGCATTTGCTATTGCTGTCTACATGTAATAGCCACCAAAACATTCTCTTGTATCACTGACATTGTAGACACAGTTTAATCTGTCATGCACAAAATTCAGAAAGTATTTGATTTATTTTGTCCGAGGAGCAGACACCCCATATAAATACATGACCACATATTTAGATGGTATTTGCAGCCCAACTAAAAAGTACAGCCGAAATCTAAACTCGTTCTGGGATTATGTTCCTGCCTGTTTGTTTTGGCATGAGATTTTCAGGTCAGGAAGAGAGGGATGCATAGCAAGGGGGAGGATCTGGTTTAAAAACATATATATCTTCTGCAGCCCTTGTAAGGCACCCAGCAGGAGCTGCTAATAGCAAGGGCCAGAGGGAGCTGCGGGGAGGGCAGGGGTTGCTGTTCCACCGGCGCTTAAGCCACTGCTGCTCGCAGGGGCTCAGTTACACGGAATGCGCTGCAGAGCGCAAGGCAGTGGCCAGAACTCGATCCTATCTCATCCTAGGAGGAAAAGTGGCCTCCCATTCGGAGAGCCACACCAAGGTCTTTGAATCATGCAAGCTCAAGCACTCAGGATAGGGTCTTGAACCCCACCCAGCTCTGGAGTTTCTTTAGAAAGGTCTGACACTCGCTGAGAGGGAGAGGTCTGCCAGGAAGGAGAGCACATTTGGTTTCCATTTGAAGGTTGAGTGTTAAGAAGAGCCCCTCAATCTCTTCAACAGGCTCAGATGGAAGCAGAAAGAAAGATCCCCTTGACTAGCATAGTCTCTGTGACAGAAAGGATTGAGCCAGCCAGGTGTTGGTTTTCACTTCATTTTTGCTTAGTACTTTTTCAGTCAGACTCTCGCTAAATGCCATAAGAAACACCATTTTAGTGCAAGCTACAAAAATCTCATTTTATTTCCACTTGATTTTGCTAGAAAACTTCCATACCAACACACGTGCGTGGGTATTGCATTTCTTTTCAGTATATCTGGTAGCATTTGGAGATATAATGGTATATATGTATAATGCGTGCTACAATGGTATATAGGTATAATGTGTGTTGGGCTTCACTGTTTATTGCTAAGCCAAAAATCCAATTCTTTTATTCCAAAGTTTTTTCCCTCCTTCTTGGGTTCTAGTCCTGAGAGAAAATCAGGGTGCTGTTTTCAGTTTTCCCTTCTCCTTAACACACACACAGACACAAGAAATACATCTAAATTCCAGTAATGTTTTTTTTCTTTGATTTAAAAGATTACCACAGAGATCACTTTATCAATGTGCAATGTTATCAGAAAGCTACCGAGAGAAAAATTGAATCCAACCATATTCAAATACTACTCAAGAGAATAATCAGCCAAAATTTAAAGCTTCTCCCTATGACTCTATCATTCTTCATCTTTCTCTGAACCTATAGTGAGCATCTTTTGCTGTGTGCATAGAATTCAACAGAATCCTTATACTGTTTCCTTTTTTTTTTTTTGTGGAAGACATTGCTTTCCATGCAAAAAAGCGTCCTGCAAACCATCTTAGTTACTGGAACAGTGCTTGTCTTCTCCATGAAAATAATATTTTGATTTTTCTTCTGTATGAGTCTGATTTTTATAACTCCTTTGTGATGACTTAATACTGTAATAACTAAAATATTTAAAGGTATTAACATTTCCTAAGGTTAAATTAACAGATTCATGTTTTACCTTTCCCTAGTCAGAGAAAGCTCAACTAAATACCCCCCACCAGTTGCTCACTTCCCTGTCTGTCTCAGTTAAAGGGGAAAAAACCCTATGCCTTCTTCTGTATAGTTTCCTATGTAACTGTATAGCTAAACTCATTCTTCATCTCTTGATTACATTTTTAAGTGCCTCTTCTCAAAGCCCTTTTAAATCCCACTTCTGTGCTACTTCCATGAGTAATGTACTTTAAGGTGCAGAGCTAATTCAGCCTATCTACATTTTCCCCATCACCTTTACCTGTCTGACCTACCTCTGTGAGCAAAGGACAGAATGTGGTTAAAGAGTGTATGTTGTTATTTTTACCAGAAAGAGTTTAAAAGTAGAGTACCTACTGTGTTACAAAAGGCATTAAACATACAGGTTTTCTGTGATTGTGAGGAGAGGTCCAGTAACACTTCATTACAGATTTGGATGCTGAAATCTTAGACTTTGGTACTTTTGGTGAGCAAGAGAGATTTAAAGGTGGAAACCATGAGAGAGTAACTGATGCTAATGAATGCCTCAGCTGAGTATTGCTCGAATCATAAGGGTGACATGTTAGTTACTTATATCCCACATTATTAACCAAATCATATTGATCTGTATATTAATCAGTGGAGATGTCATGCCAGCACAGAGCAAGAAATTGTTATTTGCAAGACAATGTGATGGAGCTGCAGTTTTCCTGCAGTGCACTTTTAACTGTGACCAAACAGGTCTAACACATTTGTTGCTGTAGAGTTTTTCTGGCAACTGTAATATATACAGAAAAAAACCCCGAAACCCAAAATCATCTACACCTTTGCAAAGCTGTCGAAGCACTCTGATCCTTTGTGAGGCAGTGCCACAGGGGAGCAGTCCTGGGGAGTCAGCTCCAGGCTCACGCTGTGCACACAAGCTTTGGATTCACATGGAGGCTATTAGACACATTAGACACCTCCAAAACTGGCTTTACTAAAGCTGACACTATGGTAGCTAAGAGGAAAGGCTGGGGCGAAGGCATTAAGCCTAAACCCCATGGAATTTTACGCTTTGCTTGAGGCCAGGCTCGCAGCAAAGCATCTCTGAGGAGCTGGCGCCTCATCAGAGCAAAAATCTGTGACACAAAAAAGAGATGAGGAAATCCTTCTCATTTTCCCCCACTCTTCTAACACCATACAGTGATTAGAGCATTTAAGCTGGGCGTCAGAGATTGGCTTTTTACAAATGACATTAGGATTTGTATGGCTCTGTACCCTGTAGCAGTGTCCTAGTGCCATGGGAAATACCCTGACCTGACAGCCTAAGGCATGCAGGCTTCCAGGACTAGCCCTGACTGAAAGTGGAGAGGAACAGGTGTGGATTTATGTATGTATTTTTGTCACCAGGGACATAAATTCCCTGTGCTGGAGACATAAGTATGTTATAAACATACATGTATGAGTGCTCCATTGTGGTTTCTGCCTCAGCTGGGAGAGTCATTGCCTGGGTCTGTAAGATCGAATAGGTTAAGTTCAAGATACCACCAAAGGAAAAGGGCAGAATAAACCATCTCAGGACCACAGCTAGAAACTAGACTGTGAAAATAGATAAATAAAGAGTCAAGTTTCAATGCTCATTTTGGTGGGGATCTTGTCTGGGGATCTTGGAAGGAATATACAAACAACTGATACTCAAAAAAACAGCACCACTATTAATTGTGCAGGTTTGGAGAGCAAAGATCTGATTCATTGTGTACTTTTAATGCAGGAAAAGCAAACAGGAGAGAGGAGAGTGAAGCGTGAGAGACTGACACCTGAGACCCTGATTAGGGAGATCAGAGTGTGGGGTCACTGAGAACTTGGGGTGGAGACCTTGCTTGAGAGGAGGCATCTGGTAGGAGGCAGTGCAGAAGGCCAGGCTGCTACAGCTGCCAGCAGTCACCCAAGCACAATGAATGATCAGGGTTTAAAATGCATTCCTTGACATCCCAGGCATTTGGAAAGGACTGCTTTTGAGGATCTAGTCTTAGCCCCTCACCAATTGAAACTAAGATGTCTCTTAATAATGTGCTAAAATATTGTCTTTCTCTAGTTATGTCACAATTTTATTGCATCTGCTTGAGACAGAGGGGCAAGCCTGTAATATGTGTGGATGGGACACAAAAGCCAGTGACTTTTGTTTGGGGATGAGGATGCCACTTTCCACAGCTCTGTGGAGAACTGCAGTCGCTGTATGTACCAGGGGAGTTGAAGCTACATAAACCTGGGCTAAGACTGAGGCTGAGGAAGCCCAGTACCCATAAAACCTGGTGCCCAGCTTCTCATTAACAGCACACTGGAGGCAGGACAGACTCAGTAATGATGGAAATCAGTTATCCCTGCTGCCTGGGGAGAGCCTCACTGCATGTGACCTGACTTGGTACAAACCCTCCAGGTTTGGAGGATGTGTCTTTCTGTTAAAATATCACATGGTGCTTCAGTAATATTTTCTATCCTGTCAATCTACAGCCTAAGAAATTACCATGGCCTATAGAGTACTAAAAACTGGAGCCACCTCACTTGTTTTCCTCCAGGCAGCAGAGAACCCTTATCTGAAGCAGGCTATGAACCTGCCCTTGCTGCAGAGAGCCTCACAAGGCTCCATTTGGGTTCAGTAAAGAAGGCAGGTCATTTTTCCTGGAGGCAGCAGGAAGAGTGGGTGGATGGCAGCAGACCTGCCTGTCTACAGGGTGGGATGAGGAGCTGGGAGCACTGGGAAACACTTGTTTTGACATGGACAGTGCTGGGAAGACTTCTGGGATGGTGTCAGCTTTGCATCTTGGCTCCTCTGTTCCTCTGGCATCCCTGGCAGAGCTGCACACCTTGCCAGTGCATGCAGCTGTAAGATCCTGGATCCTGGTAATCACTTTAGGGATTTCCACAACTCTCCTGCACCTCAGTTCAGTGTTACCAGCTCAATGCCAACTTTCTCACCTTAGTGTTCAAGCACTCTAAATTTGGGATGTTGTTTTTTAAGCTGTGACTTTAGGATGTTATCTGCATTGTATGCCTGTGGGCTGCTTCTCAACATTGCTCGCTTTCCTTTGTTTCTCCTCCTCAGTGTTTAACAGCTTGCCTTTTCAAAACTTCCATGGCGCTGGACTGATTTTTGGTTTGTCATCTTGGGGACTGCTCAGTAAAGCTCTCAGCTGCCAAAGGTCAGGCATGCCACAGAAATGCCTATTAATAGGTCTTAAGTGCTGGTTGTGTCTAAACCGGCATTTCTTGGAAAAAGGTTTCTTGGGACACCAGTGGCTCTCTGGATTACTGTAAAGGTGCAGGGCCAGGCTGCCATCCATAGGGTGTCCCTATGCAACCACACAGCCTGCATGGGGACACAGGGTGCAGAGGAATAATTTAGAGAAGAAAATAGCTGTTTAGCCACTGCTGCGTGTAGAACGAGGGTGCACTTGCTGTTGACACGCTGCGTGCTCAGCCGGTGCCCTGGGAGTTGTCTCCAGCAGCCTGTGCCGCCGGCTCCCCGGGGGGCTGGGCAGTGGCAGCATCTCTGTAGGCATGGACAGCTCTCCTCTTCCAAGGGGTGTCCGGACGCCTTTATTCCGGCAAACACGCACGTTTAAAATAGGATTTCAGCCGGCCAAAGTGACGCCGGCTCTATGTATAGTCCGCGCCTGGGGCCGTCCGAGTGAAGACCATCTCGGAAAACCCGCAGGACCCGGGCCCGTCCCGGGATGTGCAGGGCCAGCTCCCTCGCGGTGGCCAGACCGGCCGCCCTGTGCCGGCGGGCTGCGGGGGGAGCTGAGCCCGACCCGACCCCTCCGCCCCCCGGCGGCGATGCTCGCCCGGGCCGGGAGCCGCCGCGCCGGGCGGAGGAGGGGACGAGAGAGGAGGGGAGGGGAGGGCGAGGAGGGGGGGAGGGCGTGGGCGGCCGCTGCCCCCCCGTCCCGGCGGCACGTGCCGGCCCGCCCCCGCGGGCCACTGCCGCGCCCCGACGGCCCCGGCATGGACGCGCCCGGCCAGCGGCCCGCCGGCCCCCTAGCCGGCCCGGAGGGCGCGCCGGCCGAGCGGGACCCGAGCACAAGCCCGAGCTCCAACCCTGGCCCGGAGGCGACCATCCAGGAGGAGGAGGAGGCGGCGTACGTGGAGATCCGCGGCTCGCCGCAGGAGCCGGAGGAGAGCTGCCAGAAGCCCGAACTGGCCCCGGCCGGCGGCGCGGAGGGAGCGTCCGGTCCCGCACCGGACAGCGGAGCGGGGGGCATCGGGGATGGCGACTCGGCGAGCGGCGGACCCCCGGGAGAGAAAGCGGGGCCAGCATCCTTGGACCACGGGCGGGATCGCCCTCCTTCCCCGGCGGCGGCGGAATGCGGCGCTGACACCGGCCCCGGCTTCGTGGAGGCGGCGGGGAGCGGCGGGACGCTGGAGGCGGGGGGCTGCCCGGAGTCCTCCTCTTCCTCCTGCCCTTCGCCCGTGACCAAAGCGGACGACTTTCCCGCAATGGGCGACCCTATGTCGACGGAGGGCAAAACCTCCTCGTCGTCCTTCGGCTACGAAAGCGAAGTGGAGGATGAGGTCGCGGGGCGCAAGGCGACTCCCCCCGGCGCCCCCCCGGGCACCCCTCCCGGCGGCGGCCGCGATGAGGCGCACTATATCAGCACGCAGGAGATCCAGCTCAGCGAGGTGGACCACGACATGGACTTCGACGCGGGGCTGGCCGCCCGCTGGGACTTCGAGGATAACAACGTGATCTACTCCTTCGTTGACTACGCCTCCTTCGGGAGCGACGAGACCCCGGGGGACACCCTGACGGAGGAGGAGGAGAATAGCTGCTACCTTAGCACGACCACCAGCGACCCCAACAACCAGACGGACAGCATCGACAACACCAGCAGCACCGAGATCGTCAGCCTTACCTCCGAGCACGACACCCCCGGCGGGGACAAGCGCGCCAGCTCCGGGGAAAGCCGGTCCAAGCAGCCCGGCCGCCCCGGCGGGAGCCCGGGCGCCCAGCTTCTCCTATCAATCAAAGCCGCTTCCCGGGCTATAAATGAGTCTAGCAACGTGCACGGAAAGCAAAACACTGTTTACGCTGCCAAGCATGAAGGCGACATGAGTCTCCGTGTCGCCGCGGCTCCCGACCGCAGCGCGAGTTTAAAACAGGATGCGGTCCGCGACCACGCGAAAAAGTTCATCGCGGTGCCCGCGCGGCTGCAGACGCGGTGCGGGGCCGCCAGGGCAGGGGAGCACTCGAGCGGCGCCTCCAGCGCCGTCAGCGAGCTGGACGATGCCGACAAAGAGGTGCGAAATCTTACGGCCAGGGCTTTCCGCAGCCTGGCGTACCCCTATTTCGACACCCTGCGCCCCGGCTCCCGCGCCTCCTCCGCCTCCCTATCCGACAATGCCCTGGGCATCAACCGCTGGTCCACCTACCTGGACCTCAAGTGCGGCAGTCTGGGGCCGAGAGCCGAGCCCAGCCTGCTGCGCTCCGGCCGCTCGCAGACCAAAGCCCTCGAGTTCGTGGTCAGCAAGCTCGACGGGGAGATCGCCCATGTCGAAACGCCGCGGCGGCTGCGGGCGGGCTCCCGGGTGGTGACCCTGCTGGACCTCGGCGATGCCGCCGAGGCCGGGGAGCCGCCGGCGGTGGAGGGCGGCGGGAAGGGGTCCAGCAAGAAGTCCAGGTTCGCCTCCAGCCTCCTCAAAAACGTCATCTCCAAGAAGATGCAGCTGGAGCACGAATTCAAGATGGAGCGGGGCGAGATCACCGACACCTCCTACACCGGGCCGGGCGCGGGCCGGGAGCCTGAACCCACCGGCGGCAGCGCCGGCCGGGAGCGGCATCGGGAGGGTGGCGTGCAGCGACAGAACTCCCGGCACTCGGAGGGCGGCTCGGACTGCACCGCGGCGCCGGCGGAGGATGCGGCCGAGGGCGGCGGGGGCCCCTCTCCGGCCTCCAAGGCGTCGACGCCCCGCGAGGGGAACCGCAGCCTGGACCGGGCGCTGTCGGAGGAGCTGTGCGAGGTGAAGCGCAGCGCCTCGGAGGCCATCAAGGCCACCTTCCTCCGCAGCCAGAACAGCGCCTTCAGGTCCTGGAAGGAGCGGGAGGCGGAAAGGAAGGAGGAGAGGGCGCCCGTCGGTAAGCTGAAACTCTCTCCCAAGCACGACTGGCGAGCCGACCTGGGCGAGATCTCTGCCGGCAAGTCCACCAAGATGTCCCGCCTGTTCGTCCCCGCCATTCAGCACACCCCTCGGGAGAAGGAACCCGGCAAGAGGGCGACCAAGTGTTCCGCCGCGGCCGCCGCCGTGTCCTCGGCCGCCGGCGGTGCCGCCGCCGTGTCCTCGGCCGCCGGCGGCGCCGCCGCCACCTCGCCCCCCGCCGCCAAGCCCAAAGCCCCCGAGATCAAGATCAGCTTGGGCAGCCTGCAGCAGCCCCGGGACGCCGCTTTCAGCATCGCCCAGCTGCTGACGCCGCAGATCGCAGGCCGGCCGCCGGAGGAGGGCAGGGGACTGCCGCTCAAGCCTCTCAAGGCCGGCGACGGCCCCGACAAAGTGCCACAGTTCCTGGTGCGCGACGTGAGGGACAGCAAGTACAGAGCCCAGGGGATCCTCCACCAGGTACGGGACGTGCGGAAGCTCATCAAAAGCTCCTACAGCGCTGATTCGGGAGATAACAGCAGCGACAAGGGCAGCGGCGCCTCCGAGCAAGGCGGCCCGGAGCAGAAGCCCCAGCAGCAGCAGCAGCAGCAGCTGGTCATCGCCGGTGTCCCCCGGTCGCTCTCCCCCGTGGTCATCACCTGCCAGGCGGTCGGCCACACCGGCAACAAGCCCACCGAGGCGGGGGCCAAGGCGACGGGCAAGGCGCCCGCCTGCCCTCCGGAGGGCACCGTGCTGGTGCACCGCACCTCGGGCAGGCTGCCAGTGGCCACCATCGCCCCCAACAAGAGCGATGCTCGCCAGCCGGCTGTGCTCAAGATCGTTTCCAAATCCGCCGCGCCCTGGCGGCACCAGCCGCCGCCGCCGCCGCCCCCCGAGAGGGGCCGGGCACCGGAGGAGGACCCGCGGGAGGAAAGCAAGGCAGCGCCGGTGCAGAACGCGCTGGAGAAGCTGACGGCGGCGGTGAGGAGCATGGAGGAGCTCTACAGCTTCAACAAGCGCGAGTGGAAGCGCAAGAGCGACCCTCTGCCCATCACCGACAGCCACGTTCTCTCCCTTATCGCCAGCCAGGAGCGGGGTGTCGGGTCCCGACCCGCCGCCGCAGCCGCTCCGCCCCCGCCGCCGCCGGCGGACAAGGCGGAGGAGCCGTCGGGCAAGGGGCCGAGCAGCGAGCGGCTGCCCCGCCGCCTCTCCAACAGCACCGCCGACAAGGTCTCGGCCAAGGCGGCCGCCTTCGAGAGCCTGGCCCGGCAGCGGCAGCGCGGCCCGCCGGCGCCCCGCGCCGAGCCCTCCGCCGCCCCCCGCGCCCTCCTCACGCTCCGCGGGGCGGGCGGAGCCGCAGCCCCCGCGCCGGCCAAGCTCCACTCCGAGGGCGGCCTGCGGGGTCCGGCACCGCCGCGCTCCCCTCGGCTGCCCGGGGGCGGCGGCGGCGGCGATGCCGAGCGCGGCGCCGACTGCGGGAACTATCTGTCCCTGCCGCTGAAGGCGGCCGCCGAGCCCGGCTCCCCCCCGTCCGCGGGGACGACGGAGGGCGGCGGCGTCCGCCCCAGCCCGGTGTCGGCCGCGGCGGCCGCGGCAGCGCTGTGCAGCCTGCAGCCCTTCGGCACGTCCAAGCCCTCCGGCAGCCCCAGACCGCCCCCCGGACCCCCGCCCGCCGAGGAGCCCCCCGCCGCCGCTCCGCCGCCCGCCGAGGGTCCGCCCGCCGCCCTGTACCGCCCGCCGCTGCCCTTCGCCGCCCTGCCCGGCGCCGCGCCGCCGCCGCTGCTCTGCTTCTCGCCCTCCGTGCCCGCCGCGGCCACAGCGACCGAGCCCTTCCCGCAGACGCAGCGCAAGGTGCTGCTGGACGTGAGCACCGGGCAGTACTACCTGGTGGACACGCCCGTGCAGCAGCCCCTCAAGCGGCGCCTCTTCGACCCCGAGACCGGGCAGTACGTGGAGGTGCCGGTGCCCCAGCAGCCGGCCGTGGCTCCCGTCCCGCTGCCCCTCTCGCCCCTCGCCCTCAATGCCGGTGCCTATGGCGCCACGTACATGCTCTACCCCGGGCTCCTGCCCGCCGCCACCGTGCTGCCCGCCGGCGCCCTGCAGCGCCCTCTGTCCCACTCGGGCAGCGACGGCAGCGCCCCGGCGGAGCCCGGCAGCCCCGCCGCGCCGGAGGCAGCTTTTGCCGAGAGCCCCTACTACGTGGCTACGAGCAAGGGCCCGCCGCCGCCGCGGCACGGGGCGGCCGAGGCGAAGCCGGTCATCAGCATCACAGCGCCGGCCACCGGCCCTCGCATCGTCGCGCCGCCCTCCTTCGACGGCACCACCATGCGCTTTGTGGTGGAGCACCGGTGAAGAGCGCGGGTGAGTGGGTGCTGCCTGTCGGGCCCGGCAGTCACCGCTGATGGGTCAGGGCAGAGCGGGTTAATTGCCAAATGACAGCAGTGCCACAGCTTCTCCTCAGAGGAGAGAGGGTCCACGGAGGGGCCCTCACCAGCGTGTAAAATATAGAAAGGCTAGGTATACCCCTCGGTGCAGTTCAATAGTCTTTGGAGCTTCTTTTCTTTTTTTTTTTTTTTTGGCAGTTTCAGAGAAGCACGCCATAGCCACTCATCACACAACATGTATTTGTGTAGCCCCGTGGCTGGGGCACCTCCCATTGCTCCTGGGGATATCAGTGTGGTTGGGCATCTCTGGACCCATCATCTGGACCCATCTTGCAAGCCATGAAAGAGCACCTTCGCCTTGGCATCTGGACCCATCTTGCAAGTCATGAAAGAGCACCTTCGCCTTGGCATCACATCCTCCTCTTGTCTCACATCTCACCTCTTCCTCCCAAGGGGAGGTGATCACCTCTCTCTTTCCCCTGTATCTGTTTCTCCCCAGCCTCAAAGAAGAGTGGGAGAGGAGTTAATGGAAGCAAACCCTTATTTTGGGTCCTTGTTGTTAGTGGGGTGAGGGAGCAGGATACATGCAGCAGTCCCAGGTGTGCTCTCCTGGAGCCGTGGGGGTACTGGCAGGGCAGAGGTGCCCACAGCTGCCTGTGCTGCAGGAGGGCTCCCCAGGGCACTGCTGCAAGGCAGTTTTACACAGCAACTCTGAGCTTGTATTGCCAGAGTCCTGACAGTGTCCAGATACCTGGGGCTGTCACCCAGGGCCAGCCTCCAAAGTAAGGGATGTGCATGCAGGGACACTGAGTACCTGTCCTGGAGCGAGGAGGAGGGCGCAGGACTGGGCATACAACATGCACTGAAACCAGTGTGGTGTAGTGTGTCCTGCGCAAAATAACCAAGGGATGATGACATTTCATTATTTTAAAACACCTGAAATGTTACAGAAGTGCCTTCAGGACTGGCGTCCCTGCTCCTTCTGTCTCTTGCATTAGAATGCGTGGCTCATCTTTATCACGTGCAGTATTAGGCAGAACTGCCATCTTCCATGGCTTACCAAGGATTCACAGAGCTGGGTATTTTTGGTGCATATGAAAAGGCAAATAGAAAGAGTGGAAGAGTGGCAACAGACAGAAGCTTGGGCTGGTCACCAGTTTGTGCTGTGCTTTGTCCAGTTGCATGCTTGAAGATAAATTTTGTCTTCCAGTACTTGGGTTATTTATTTTTCTTTTTTTTTTCTTTTTTTTTTTTTAGTTTGCAGCATCTACTACATAGTAGATTATTTGTTGAATGAAACCTTATTGATGAGATTTATACACTTACTTCTCTGCTTGTAATTATTTTATCTTGAAAGTTCCATTATTTTATCCTGGCTGTGGATGAAGTTGTTTTCATTGGCCTTTATGGGTCACTCAGGACAGGCAACATGCCAGTTTAACTTGAGCTCTGCTGAGCTACTTGAGTTCATCTTGCCAGTAAAGTCAGAGAACCTAGATGAAATGGCAAAAAGTAGTTCATTATTTTCCATTTGGCTGGAGGCTGAGCTGAGATAGCTAGCAGAAGGAATTTGTTAGATTTCAGATTAGACAACATTTTTGAAAAGGTGGGGTAAATAGTAGATGCACTTGTAACAGTAGCTATTTAAACAAAAATGTGCAGCTTTTCTTGTGTCTTTTTCACTCTTTGAAAGTGAAAAACATCGTATTTCCTGGTGTGCCCTGCCCCTCAGTTCCCAAAGGGTTATCCTGTTACCTTGTATTTAGCTTGTCTTCAGTGCCTGGTGAGGCAGGTGATGCTGTCACCAAATTGCCCTTTCTCACTGGGAAGTTAAAGCAGCCCTGCTTTGTTGTGCTGTGTCAGGGCTCTACCACTGCAGAACTGTGTGAAAGCTGCCTCAGAAGACTTGTGGTGCATACTCAGTACAGAAGGTAATTCAGCAGTGTGCAGACTTGAGTTTCATTTTACCATCCTTTCAATCTTTGATCATGCCAAGGCGTTTGTTGTCTCATACAGACAGGGGTGCCCCCTCTGGGCTGCTTCAGACCTGCTGAGGGACGTGTCCTGCTGTTGGACAATGGATGCACTTTTTTCCCTTGACCTGTTCTGACAGTCTTAAAAGAAATAATTTTAACTGCATGCTGCAGGTTGTGTTTAACTTGTCATTAGACTTTGGTTATTCCTGTATCTTGTCTCTCAGTGGAAAATTACATATATGCCACAGGAGAATCACATCTGTAGCATTTTTCTTCCTGTTATTTTCATTCACCTACATAACTTCCATGTTCCTGTGGATAATTTTTTCCTCTTCTTCTCTCCTTTGATGTCTACTTTTGTTTTCCATTATTTTTCTCTATCTTTTGTCATTCCACTCCTAATCAAAAGCCTTTCTTTGCTCATTGTGCTGTTTTCCCCCTAACAGCATGGTGTTTTTCCCCAAGAGCAGCAGTATAATTTCATGTGAATCTAAGGGTGAACTGTTGTTAACTTTTTAATTCCAGTTAGTTGCTTTCACACCAGACCAGGGTGTTTAGTTTGCAGCAGTGCTGTGCAGATCCTAAAATGGATTTAAAACCAGCCAGATTTCATCCTTTGAGTGCAAGAGTTGAATAAAGTACTGTCCTATCAGGTCCCTTTTTTTTTAACTAGGCAAAATGAGTTGGATGAATGCTCTTTTTCTCCACTCCTCAGTTCCTTTCTGCACTGCACATGTTCTCTTCTTCCTTTCTTTGCTCTATTTCTTTCACAATTTCGTTCACAAACTGTATCACTGTGTCAAGGACTGCTCCATCTTGGTCTCTGTCACCTGTGGGAGGTCAGTGTGTCCTGAAGTTTTGGTAATGGTCTGATGCCTGTGGTGGATTGACACCATATCCTCTCTACATCTGCTGCTCTTCCAGCATTTCCCTTTGTATCTGATGCTCTTTTCTGCATAATCATTGGGATAAAATTGATCCCATCAATTTGTGTTCTGACAAAATCCAAGCTACCATTTCTGAACTATTCTTGAGTTTTTGATATGCAGAAAATAGTGGAAAATATGTGCACAATTCTGAGTGATATCTTAAGGTTGCTCCTCTCCTTCATCTTCTTCACTCACAGTAAATGGGAAACTTTAGCAACATCATCCTTGCCTGCTGCACTTCTTCCTTGATGCTGATTTTCAGTTCAAATAAACTTGCATCCAAGCCTAAACAGAACTGACCTGTAAGAGAGTGAACTGACTGACAGGAGCTCATTCCCAGTATGAGTGAATGAAAATGTGTTTTTAACTTTTGTATCTATTCCTATGTTTTACTCTCTGGAGTTGCTGCCTCGTATTAGGTAAATAAATGAGAAAGGAACAGGTAGCAAAGTAGAAAGCAACTGTAGGAAACTGTACTGACAATATTAGAAGGGTATTTTTCATTGTTCTGTTTAAACCATGAGCATAGACATCTTACAGGTACAGGAATACATATGCAAATATACTTATCAGTTGTGTTTTCTTCCTAACTGCTATCACATAATCTATGGTTTCCTTTAAAAATTAATTTTGTGTGAATAGTATATAAAAATGATTTTAAATCCTCATAAATTGGTATTTTTACACTTTTAGTTGTTCCCTGTTCAGCAGGATGTATGTTCCACATTACTAAGTCAAGAAGTCAACTTACAGTGTAAAATGCAGTACTTAGGACTTAATTATGCTGATGCCTTTGCTGAGAATTTAGTAAAGAATTTATCCAGTTTTAGTGGGAAATACTGGAATATTCCAAGAACCAAACAGGCTCTAACATTTGATCTACTAAATCAGTCTACAAATGGAAATAAACATGACCTTGTGTACAAAACTGTGGCTACTTAGGAAACATTTCAATAGTGCTGAGCCTTGGTACCAGTAGAAGTTCATGGTGGCCTTAATGACTCCTCCTGCCCAGGATGATTTCCTGAGCCAGTATTTAAGTGTTAACTGCACAAATCTTAGAGCACACGGGTATGGGTTGTTTCCCTTTTCCTGGTGTATTCCATGCTGCATGCTGTGTTGGTAGGAAAGTGCCCAGGTCTTTAACTGAGCAGATGGATCACTTAAATCCCACAGAGCTCACATTGCCCTCTTTCCACCAATGTCCATTGGCTTCCCCAGGACCAGTCTGCTGGGAGCCATGGGCTTGTAAGGCACAGCACATTCCACACCTTGAGCAGCAAGGATGGGTTCTGCTCAAAACACCAGGGCTGCCCAACAACTGACTCGGTCTGAAAACCTGGGTGCCCTTGGCTGATTGTTGGTGGTAGCTTAGGAGATGAGGAGGAAAAGTAGTGTGATGACAAAGGAGGTATTTATGCACTTCTCTAGAGGAATAAAAAATTGTTCAGATTGCTGTGGCAGCTCTCTAACAATCTGTATTAATGATGCTTTTCTGGTTTTGTTTGTTTTTCCACAGGGATAAAGAAGAAGAATTATGCTTCTTTAATATGAAATACACTTGGTAACTCTTCAACATTAATCCTAAAAACTGCTTCTACAGTTTTCTCAATTTTTTTGCTTCATCATACAAAACAAGCATGTAAGTTTCTTGTTTTCTTCTAAATGCCCCCCTGTTTTGGAGTATGCCTACATTTAATTATGTGAGCAGCACTAAATTACTTCATTACTTTATGCGAAGTTCTTTTTGTACTGAAGCCACTCTGCAGGTTTTAGGCATTGCCTCTGTGCTGGTAGTTAATGGTAGCTGTAAAATGCAGGGTGTAAATGCAGCAGTGTTTCAGTGTGGATCACCACACAGCTTCATTCAGGTCCCTGAAATGTGTTGTGATGATCCAGTGCAGCCCTGCAGCTCTTCAGAAATGAAATAAAGCCCTCAGCTCTCTTCTATTGCAGTAAATGAGGCTCTTCCATATAGGTTTTAGTCACAATTTGCAATCAGATGGGTTTTTGTACTCTCTACTTCTCATTTGGAATTGCAAATGAAGAGAGCTGTAGTGTTAAATTTGTCTTTGGTGTTAAATTTTGCCATGGTTCAAAACAAACTGTGTATATGTCAGAAAACACATTTGATTGCTTTCATTTGTTTGCTCCTCTGTACTGTGTTGAATATCACAAGTTGCCTTAATTAGGACAGCGTTTAAATACTGGGAAACCAGAAATTGAATGTAATATTTTAAAATCCTGGTTCTAAAGGAGAGAACAACATTTATTTTCCTTTAAGACTGCAGTCCATTCTTCCTTAAATTGCAACATTCTTGAAAACATAATCCTAGTCATTGTCCTGTGAGATTAATTTTTAAATGTTACAGCCTCAGTACTATGCAGTTGTTTCTTTAGCTGTTTGACAGTTTTATCTGAGGGCTACAATTACAATTTACTAAGAGAATATTTACCTTTTGAACAAAAAATATGCAATAAGATTACTGACAGTGCAGTGATTTGTATGTCCAACTCTACTCAAACTGATTGTTTCATTACCAGCAACTAGTTTGTCTCAGCAAAAGAGAGTTATTATTATGACAGTAAAATTAAAATTCAGTAGTTTGTTCCCTGCCCAAAATTTTGGTTAAGTGAAGCACTTTGGGAAGCAAATAAATGTAAGGTCACACCTAAACTATATAGAGCTTTCTTGAGGTAACAGATTAGAATTTGAAAGTCTAAATGCAAACGCCAAAAGTCTTTATTTAAGCATTTGCCCACAGGCAGGATTTTTCTCCACCTATTCCTGCAGCTAGGAAAGTTTCAGTGTTTCCCATTTTTAAAAAAACCCTGGGTTTTCATTTTCCTGAGTAACTCACAAGGTACAGAAAAAGTCAGGTAGAACTGTCTTTAACCATATGTGTGAGATTGTATTTCAATGCAATTTATTTGTTTACAGGCATAAATTGTAATTGCCCTCAGGATTAAATGCACTACGAGTGTGCAGATCACGAATGATTTCTCATGTATCTTCTCACTCATTTTCATCATTGTGGAAATCCAGTGAATATTCTAACCCTTTTTAAAGAGCTTGGTGTGCCCATCTAGAGCACAGACTGTGTAAGACTAATCCCTGTGCTCTTCAACTGTACAGTCTGCATTACAGGCTTTAACTTCCCTCTGGGATTTGGGCTGACTGCCTCTTAAAGGAGATGAATGCTTCTCCACCTTTCCCATGGCTGATAGGTCTGTAGGTGTTGTGATTAGAGCATCAGTGTTAAACAGAACAGTACTTGGGACTGCAGGACAGTGCAGGTACCAGAGTAGGAGGTTCCCTGTGACATACACGTGTGCAGGACGTTCAGTATGATACTAGCATCCCTGTTCCACAATGTTCCTGTCCTACCTTTTCCTATATCGGTGCTCGGAGCGGAGTTTCATGTTGCAGTTTACAAGATATAGGTTTGCACACACAACCTCAGGTTTACAGTTTCACCCGGTGTACTTGAAAGGAAAAAAAAATGCACAGAAAACAACTGCCCAGGATTTCAAGTCAAACAGAGACAGTGAAGTCAAACAGTGTTTACTTGATTTTGTCTATTACTAAAAAGACTTCTTGTTTGCATCAAGAGGTCAGTTTTGCAAGGTGCTTCACTTTGCTAACCCAGCAAAGCTTTCACATGCATCTCCAACTTCAGATATTTAAGCAGATTCCTGGGGACTACAGTGGAAGGATTTTTTCCTTCACCCATCTATGCAAAGCTTTGCTGAACTCATCCCAGAGTGCTGAATGCCTTGCAGACCTGAGCACCAGGTTCTTCACTTCACAGAATCCGATCTCTGGGCTTGAGTCAAGCCGGACCCAGCAGATAATGCCATAAAAAGTCACCAGAAAAAAACTCTGGTAATATGGTGCTCCTCTGTGTATACCCAGTGGTGAATTTCTCCAGTGGATGGGGTGATGTGTAACCACATATCTTGGATTAGAGTCAAGCCCTCCATGTCAGGGCTCACAAGCTGCTAGTATTATATGTTTCACGGTGCAGTCATAGTATGTTACAGCTGAAATTCACCCCATGTGCAAAGCAGGCCAAAATCCTGTGCACCACTCAAGTTCCCCCCCAGCTCTGCTGTCAGGGTTTGAGGGCTGCACCAGCCAACTGTACATGCATTTTAGGTCAGGATCCAATTAAAAGTTTGAGTGGGACTAGAGTGATGCACCAGAATGTTGTTTTGGTCTTCTGCAACAGGGTTGGTTTCACTCAGTATCAAATTTAGCCCTTGGTGAATCAACTGGTGAATGATTTGAAATGTATTTATGGGTTGTGTGGGGTGGTTTCCCCCCTTGTCTATATTCAATGCTACCTTTATTCTTTAGTGTAGTGTTGATGGCCAAAGTGTCATTCCTTATGCTTACATATTGCCATTAACTTGTGGCTACCTGAGAACACATACTTCAAAAATGCTTGTGCTTTTTTTCACCTATTTCTTTTTTTTTATTTCTTCTTCCCCCTCCTCCCCACCACCCCTTTCTTTTTCCTCTAATTTTTAAAAGAGTGGGTTAGTTATCGGTGTAAAGATATTTAAAAGTGCAAATGTGAAGTAAGGCTAATGATTGTTAAGAGGATGTGGGTGCTATGTCTGATGAGAGAGGCGTGGGCTGTAAGGCAAAGGGGAAAATGCCGTGAATGCATCGTGTTGATGACTGTTGCCTGTGAAGGAAGAATTAAGAAACAGAAGATGTCAAACTGGAGAGGAATGGACTCTTTGAGCTGCTCTTAATGGAGACAACAGTGTGGCAAGAGTGTAGCTGAAACCAAAAGTGATCCCACTGCAGGGTGCTGTGGGCCTGGGATTGAAGGACAACAGAGTTGCTCTGGGAATTGCACAGTGGGAACACTTCAGAGCGTCACAGCCACGTGAGAACAGAGTGTCTGGAACTGCCATGTACCAAAGTTTGTAACTGAATGAGTTGACATTTGTATTATGTTGGGGTTTGTTTTGTTTTTGTTTTTTCTCTTGAATGTTATGATAAATAAAATGTATTTTTCAGTAAAAGACACACTGCAAATAAGCCTGCAGTTCTGCTTGGTTGTATATTTGCAATGTTACCTTGGCTGTTGTGCAGAAGAAGTGAAAACAGAGGCACTACTTGGTTCAACCTGTAAACAGCAACAGAAGAAAGAATTACACCAGAGAGCAGATCAAAAATGCTGCACTCAGAGTCTCCCTGAGTTTATCCCAGTATTGTAAGTCTCTTTCTGACCTGATCTCTCTTTATTCTTTCCTCTTACAACAAAAGGAAGTTGGCATTGCTTTGTTTTTTTACCCAAATATAATTTAAGAAAGAACTCCCCAGCTTCAGTGAACTAACTTTGACTGGTGAATGGGTTTGGGTATCCAAAGAACTGCATCTTTGTCTGTTTTAATGTGTTCAGAGAGAGCAATTGGTAGGGTGAACAACTTTTTTCTGCTCATTCTCTATGTTACCTTCATTGCCTAATATTGCAATACAAGCAAAGATAAGATGAGTTTATTAGTGGATAGCATTATTGCTTGAACTATTACTAGGAAAAAGCTTTTGCTGCTTTAGTGTGTTCCTTCTGTCTTCATGAAGATTGAAAAGGTTTTTGTTGTTAAGTCCAAGTGTTTAAAAAAGCATGAGTCAAACACCAAAAAAATCCCCAAATAGACTTGAAAACTAAAGTATTACTTTTGCAGTTGAAAAGACCACTTTTGCTTAAAGGAAAACTGAAGCAAGTTGGGTCACCAGGAGATAAAGGATGACCAAAACAGACACAAAATAATAGTGAGTGTGCAGAGCAGAGAGATAGGCCTTGGTTCACTTTGATAAAATCAGAGAAGTCTGAAATTGCAAAGGGACCTGGGGTTGTGAACGGGAAAATTTGGGAACTCTGCTTTTCCTAAAGGAGAGTTCCTGGACCTGATTTCAGTGGAGCTGTTACAAGATTTTCACAGCACTGCTGGTTTCTCACAATAGAGGGAAAACTGAAGCTGAAACATCCACAAAAGAGAGGTTAAAAGTAAATAAACTGAGAAACATGAACTTTAACCTTTCCTTAAGAAGCCCAGTAATGCAACCAATGTTTGCCCAGCCACAAAGTACCTCACACCACACAAATCCACTGAAATTAAAGTATGAGGTTTTCATACGATACCTTAAATGAACTGAAAGTTGGAATATGTCTTGGATTTGCAAGGATTGTTGGAGAAAATCTTGTAAGTTTCTACATAGTCATTAAAATATCACTGGTGGGAATGATGGTAAAAGTGCAACTCTATTGTGAAAAGGAGTAGGAACAAAGTAAAACGAGAAGCTGTTATAAACAAGTTATCTAAACATAGAACATAACATTTAAAAAATCTAAAAAATAAAAAACAAAAATAGGCACCTATATTAGAATTGCTGACCCCTCGGCTTGTTACTATTGAGAACATGTAATCTGCCTGCCAAACCCAAACTAGTATCCATATATATGAATATTTTTTTAAGAGTAGATGAAAAACACTCTTTAAAAATTAGCATTCCTGGACACCTGAATGGGAAAGTTTTCAAGTCTCCATTGCAAGTGGGCTGCTTTTTGGACTTAGCTGGATTATCATTGCATTGTTCCTTCTGTGGCTTCCAACTAGAAAAGACTAAGCATTTGTTTGCTTCTCTAAACTTCATATATGAATTATTGTTTAATTGCTACCACTGCTGATTACTTAAAAGTACGTGTAATACCATTATTAAATACATATTTTACATCTTGATTAACCCCCACTGATTGGATAAACAGAGCATTTGCTTTGTTTGTAGCCCTAAATGTGTTTTCTCTTCAAATGCAGGCTTGAGCAGTGTATTAATTTCACCTTATTTTTAGAAGTTTGTTACTTTTGTTGTTTCTGTAGCTATGGAGCCCAAGTAAGGAAGCCATGGCCCTCCATTACCCAGCTGCTGGACTAAACCTTTCCTGGAATCCCCATTATGTCCAGCTGTTGGGGTCAGATAGCTTCAGAAGCATCTGCTGCCGTGCCAGGGGGTATCCAGGATGACACGTGTCCCTTCTGAAGGAGCAATGTGGGTCTCAGGGGCTCTGTTTAAGTGTCAAAGCTGTGGGAGGTCCACAATTGCCCTTCACAGGCTGGTTCTTCAATTTGATACAACTGAGAAGGGGTAAGCCTTGCTGTTAAGGTGTAAGGATTGCTGCTATCAAACAAAGATCTTACAGCTATAAATTGCATTATCTAGAACTTTTTATTCTGATTTTGGGTTGTAAATTGATAGGCAAGCCTGGCAAAGTGGGGCTAAGGTGTCATCTGTAGATATCCTGACTCTTTCCAAGTAAAAGAGTGATGGCAGCTATTTAATTGTCCACCTTCTGTCTTTAGGGTGTCAGGTCACTCCAGGAGGAGACTGCCTCTTGCTAGGTGACTGAGTAGGTAGCTCTGCTTTTATTTTTGTTTAGTGTGACACAAAGAGCAAGTATTAATAACAAATGCAAAGGCTTGCCTTCAGTGTGTTCCTGAAACAGTAGTGGAGGTCTACAACAGGGTGCAGACTGTGAGTGGATGCTGAAGGCAGTATTGACCCAGGAGTGCCTGGGTCTTACCACTCCTCTGAGGAGAGGGTTTGGGCAGGCACCTCCAGCCCATGGTGCATCCTCATCTAATCTCCTGATTAGGAGGGAGCCCAGGACCTGAGCGCCCATTTAAGTTATTGCTTCATATATTGCTTCATATAGAGTAAAATGGTTCCTCTGACCACAAAAAACAGCATTCCTTCCCCAGTGAGAAGCTTTCCCTACCCAAAAAGTAACAGACAATAAGACTGGAAACAATTTTCTTTACACTGTATTTTACCTGTTTTATTTAGGGCATTTTCTGGAAAGACAACAAGCAGACCATTTCATCCCACTGACAGTTTGATTTTTGCAGATTTCTGCACTCTTGGTTTTTTACAACACAAAAGAGTTTGGATTTTTTTCTTAATCTTGTAATAAAATTTTTTTCATGGCAATTTATGAGTTTTTCCTGCCTGCTTTTGTGTTTGGGTTTTTTAAAAATAAACAATTATTCTTGGCTTTTTATTTTACTTCTTTCTTTTTCTTTTCTTTTTTTTTTTTTTTTTTGTGAACAGCACTTGCCCACCTTGTCCTGTAGAAATTAAATCAGATGGATCAGAGATCAGCTGAGCTGGGATGGGGTATATTCTTTTTTAATCTGCAATAATCAAAACTTTTTTTTTCACTGATCCTATGAAGACACTGCTTGAAGTGTGTAAGTAATTTTAATAAGAGGGCCTGTCTGAGTAGTTATTATTTTTTGTGTTGAAATATAAGCCTAACTTACCTAGAAGAAAACATTCTGGCTCTGCACAGGCTTTGCTAGACTGTGCATCCAAAATCTATTTCTTTCAAAATCCTTTCCTTCTTTATAGTTCAGAATTGCCTTAGTGCATGCTCATTTTTTGAAATGCACCTGCCTTGATTACACATAGGGAGACATTTTTAAGACACAACCTTGATGAGCCACCAGTATTGGCTTAACTCTGCTCCTGCTTCTGGTAGCTACAGAAATTGCACCATTGATTTCAATGAGAACAGAATTAAGGCAACTGTAAGTTCCTTCTGGAAACATAACCCCATATTGTTAATCAATTGTATTTAACTACAGGAGTTAATAAAAAAAACTCCAAAAGATAAATAATAATAATCAAGTTCTGCCTGCTTAAAAAAACCTCACAAAATCCTTTGAAATCATGTAAAATAAAATCTGCTTTTTTGTAAACAGGCAATACTGAGTAAGCAGGAATTCATGATCCTATCTGGATGTTAATTGTACTTGAATATTTCTACAGGGATTGGCCATAGGCCTAAAACACTGAAATACTTTAAAATACATTTATAAATAATCATTCTTTATACATAATTGTTCTTCCCAGACATCAAAAACACAGACTTCTGTATTCCCCAAGAAAAAAAAAAAAAAAAAGAAGGATTACTTTTGCTTTTGGCACAAAAAAGTAAAAATGAAAAATGGGCACCACCCTAACGGGAGTGCACAGAATGCTACCAAATTGGTCTTTATTTGCCTTAGGGTTTTTTTTTACAAAAGTTTTAAATATAGGTTAATATGTAAACACTGTGCACGCACTGAGAGTTTGATCCTGGCCCGTTGAAATCAATGGCAAATTTCCCATTAATGCAGCAGTGCAAGGTCAAGCTCCATGTTGGTAAAGTGTGTGCAGGCCTAAGTCATTGAGGGATTCAGGAAAGCAGGATCCCAGGTGCTGCTTTCAAAACCAGCTGCCAGCGGAGTCAGACTTCGCGCCGAACACCTTCTTGCACATGTTGGAGTTTTCCTGGTGGAGAGGGTATTCGTTCCCTGCCAGCGTGGCTGCCCTCCCGCTGCTGGCAGTGTAGCGCCTGCCAGAGGGCAGGCTCTCGTACTTGCTCGTGTGAGTCCTGCAAAGACACAGCACCGCGCTCTGCCATCAGCAGGTTTACGCAGAGCTTGCACCCCGTTACAAACACCTCGCACACAGGCGAGGTGGCCCTTCCACAGCGAGCAGACATAGTCAGCAGATGTGCTAGTCGCTGCAGAATAGCAGACACTGTTTTCTTAGGATTTCCTGGAGACTCTCAAGGTCTTTAAATCCTCTCAGGTTTTTAATCATCTTTTGGATGAGAAAAATCTGAATGGAAATCTGGCACAGGCTCTGCAAATGTTATCTTCCTTAGGTCTTAGCAAATAGGGATTAGGAGAGAGCAGTATATCAAATAAAACCAATTTAATTACTATTCTTTGACTACCGAAGAGCATCTTTTTAACCTTACTGCACAGTTGTTCAGTTTTCAGGAAAACTGGTGCCTTAATAAAGTATGATAGAACACAATGGCTGCAGGAGTACCAGACCAGGTACTTTTGTTGACACAAGTAAATAGCAGATGATAAAGAAAACTTTCCACTTCAGCTCATGAAGGCTTTGCACTTCCTTTCTCAACAGCATAACAGAGAACTACTGCTGGCAAAGCCTGAGGTCACCATCAGATCTGATTGTACACGAGGACACTACTGTCCTGCCACTTAAGTAAGTTCACTTGCAAAATCAAATTAAAAAATTGGACTGAAATGCACATTCAGAGCTGATCAGTTGTGATCTTCAGAAATATTATTTCTGAATCTCAGGGGTGAGGGCCAGAGAGGAACAGGTCAGCAGAGAGGTCAGTGCGTGTAACAGCCTGCACTGCACCTGATCCTGTTAGGCTGGAATTTGGCATCAGTGGTTAATTTTATGTCTATGAAAACCAAAAGTTCCAGCAGCTGGCTGGAGGACACCTCAGAAAGTGTGTGTTCTTAGTTCTTACCTGAATGGAGAGTCCACTCTATCCATCTGCATACAGACCAAAAATGGGTACTGTGAAAACTGCACCGTGGAGATGAAGTCTAAAGCTGTTTCTGTTTCCAAAGTGGTTTCCATACCAGTTTTTACAAAGAAGGAATCCACCTCGGTGTTACCAGCTATAAATATGGCTACCCTACAAAAAAAAATTAAGCATTACAGTTGTTTCAAAGCACATTAAAAAAGAGGAAATTGAATTACAAACAGTCCTACCATACATACATAAAATGCATACATGCCCTCAAAAGAGACTGTTCTTGATGTAAAGGTATATAAATTCACATGAGGCCAGTAGAAACTGGTATTATCCAGGTGGAAAGGAAAAGAGAGGTACAGACATTCTCCCGTGCACATAACTATTTAATTCTATTTATTTAATTGCATATTTCTAACTCATCTACTAGGTCTTTTATACTTGAATTCATCTCATTGGTGCTACTATGGCTCAGAAGCCTGAGCTGTCTATAGCTACAGCATGTGCTGGGAGTAGCTCACCGGTTCTTGACGTTGGTTTTGGATTCGCGGTACCACAGGCTGAACTCCATCCCTCCGGAGATGTCGATGGCCAGTCCACCCAGGAACTCTGCACTGGCTGTGGGCCCAGACTGCAGCTGGATCTCCTGGAGCCATGGGAAAGCACAGGTTACTGACTGCAGACCTCAGAGGTGTCCTTATTCCCTTTGGGGACGCATTTACACCACATGTCGTTTTGCAGGAACAAGAAGGAATAGAGGGATTTTCTGAAAGGATGGACAAAACATCCTGATGCACCTCCCTCACTCAAAAATGGGATGAAGCTACAGCAAGGTACCTTGCATCCTTTCCCTGTACTCTGTGTGCCAGCTGGCATAATTTCTGCACAAAGAAATGTGTCACTGCAGGGAATATCATGTCTCCAAGTGCTACCACACAAGCCCCACCGAGGCTGTGACAGCAGTCCAGCTAAATCCCATTGAACTCCTTGCTGGCAGCCCAGCACAGCTGCAGTGCAGCACCCCTGAGCAGACCTGCACTGGCAGTAGGTGGCTGCCACTTGTGTAGTGGTTCCAACCCCACCATATTACAGGAGTTATGTCTTCAGCGGCTGGGTGACACCTTAATTTGCATTTAAGGCATTTTCCATCATATATCAAATGTGCTTATGGCTTCATGAAACTTGCAAGGCTGGACTGGATACACATCCATAAAGTCAATTTCGGAAGTGGTAATATAGCTCAGGGTCATGGCAGTTCATTCCTTTTAAGGTTTGACACACAGCCAAGATTTCAAGGTTCACCCAGCTTGGCAATCTAGCTCTCTTTATATAGTTGTCCTGCTTCCCTAAGAAGCAGTGGATTAATTCACCATTTTAAAATAAATATTAATTTGGGAAAAGCTTATTTTGATCATGTGCCTCACATACAGGACACCTTCTCCAGTCTCACAGATGGTTTTCTCCCTCCTCTCAGGTTTCTGTGCCTGTGGTATTCTCAGCACCTGTAATGTTGCAGGCCTTTATAGGACATGTGGGGATGTGAATTCCCTGCCCCTTTTTGATATCCAGGCACTCTAGAAGTCTCTATTCTCTTCTTAGCTATTCAGTAGTCCAGTGGCTCCAACTAATGCTGTCCCAAGATTTAAGAAAGAAGGAAGCAGAGAGTCAGTCTAGCTTCCTTATCCCTACAGCAAGAAGCAACATCAGGGAAGGTTTTTGTTCAGAACATTAAAGTTATCTGGCTGTAATCGAAGACTCGGATAATTATGGTAGCTGTACATGGTTACTTCACCTTTTAGGGTAAGTTAATTATCCTTGAAATTATTTCCTTGACAGAATCAGCTTGGCAGAGCCATCTTGGCAGTCAGTTGCTGCTAAAGTGGGCTTGAGATTTAAAGAATGCAGTGGGCTGGCTGGGGCTTACAAATACAGCGTGACCCCAGCAAGTGTGGTCATATGATGCTCTGATTTCTTATTTTCATCCAAGTTAAAATCATGGATCAAAATTGAAATCTTTCTGAAATCAAAGGGAGTTTTATACTGACTGCAACTGGGTATAAAATACTTCCCTTGTTGATCTGTTTAGGTGTGGACATAAAGCTTGTTTTACTTTATTCTACTTTACTTTTAATTGGGACTGGATTGGTGGGTAGCTGCTAATGAGTCAGGAGGTAACAGTATACATGCTGGCAGAGATATGTACACACAACCAGAGGAGCAGATATTTTTAGATGTATTGTCAAATTGCACCCAAGAATATTAAAGAAGGCTGGATTTACAAAGGCTGCACAGTTCAAGACTTAAATGCTACCTAGAATCAAGCTGTATTTGTCACTGAAACCAGCAGAGAAGCTAAGGAGCACTTGTCTTGTGTTTTACTAGCTCATCTATTTCCTTATTTATAGCTCAGCCCTGTCCTTCGTCTCATGTGCAAATCCAATCCAGGCTGATGGGAGGTGTAAATCACAGGGACCCAGCCTCCTAAAGAGAAGTATTTTCCTTTGCTTTCCTATTTTAAACTTTGTGTCTCATTTGCAGTGGAAAATATAACCCAAACGATCAGAATCAGTTACTGTTTAAAATGTTGAAATGCTGAAATGTGCCGTGTTTCAATAAGAAAGTGTCTTTATGTACTGCAGTCTTACTGTAATGCAACACAAAGATGGCTGCAACAAGCACTTCTCTGGGAACTGGCTACCTTCCACTGGACTCTGGCTTTCAGTGGCTTCTCTGACCTATTAATACAGTATTTAATTTCTCTGGGCTTCTGGCAGGTGTGTTGCCTAGGAGAACTATTAACACTGCTAAACTTTAATGCAGATGACTTAGGAGTCTCGAAAACAGTTTTATGAGAGCTGTTTATTTTATAGCAGGAACAGAACTTCTGGTTATTCTTAGCCCTCAAACAACACTGTGGCCACACGAAGTGCCAAAATCATGTTGATGTGCTGTTGAGTTGGAGTGTAGCTATAAGACCTTCTTAGAAAGATGGACTGTGCTTAAAAGGCAGCTTAGCCTAAAGCTGTGCTTAGTAGCACTTTAAACCATTCCTGCCCTTGTGTGGTGTGGAGATAAGACTGCTGCCAAGGCTCCCAAAAAGGCAGTGGCTGACTGAAAACACTGCACCATGAAATTGTTAAAAATGGCACACAGTCCCAGCCCTGGCTGCCCCAAACATTTGAGAGGTTCTCCAAAGGCAAGGAATGGACAATTTGCTGGCGGACAGAGCTCTAGGGGTGCCCAGCCAGCTGATTCAGCCTGAGTATGTCTGGAGCTTCGTGCATGCACAGCAGTTGGAAATATTTAGTTCTCTAAATGCTCCCTATGCTCAGGACTAGACATGATTATCTTTCTCACCTCTGCGGTCTGTTTGTTAAATAGGTCACAGTAAAGTTTTTGCCCATAATCTGCGTGTGAACTGTAAAGCACTGTTGGAATGAGCTTTAGTTAGCCATTTTGGGCACTACTTGGGAAGCCCTTTGGACTTAAAATACCATTAGAAGGAGCTGAGCTGGGTTCTGGATGGAGAAACCTATAATGTGCAGAGGGTGTTTCTGTGTAATTTTGCACAGAGTGGATTTCTCATAATCTACTTTTGGCATTTTCTTTTGCTGAGAATTAAATGGGAAAAGCCAAAAGTAAAGTTTGAGACTGCAGGTGTTTAGTGAGCTGAGTACAGCTGTTAAATCCACATGTTATAAGGAGATACCAGCTTGGGAAGAGCAAAGATATCAAACCAAGTGCTGACCCTGCACTTCAAGAGAGATGTCTAGATTCTTAGTCCTCCAATAACACATTATGTAGCCAGTTATATTTATATGTGAATCTATTTCAGCACAAAATTAGCAAATCATTTGGGGTGACAGTTGCATAAAAACTGTATAATCCTCATTTTAATTCCTTGTTTTGCCTAGAAATAAACAGTTGAAATTCGGACTTCTTAGCATTGCTCTTTGAAGGAAAGTTCTCTGATGCATTCACCTGACAATTATTGCCTAACTGGACACAAGGTCCCTGGACAACTGGTGAAGAGGAAAACTTAGGTGACCACATGGGACAATACTGTATTACAAGAAACTGTAGGAGGGGAGGTCATAGGTGAGAGCAATATGAGTTCTCAACAGGAAACTCAGTTGGATTTGCTTTTGTTAAGTTTCTGTTTTATTTTCTAGAATATCTGTTCTCACCTTCATTCTAGGTTGCTTTTCACGTAATTTCATTATGGTTTTTAATACTCATTACTTTTCTATTGCTCCCCTAATAAATACAGCCTGTGTAAGACTGGTCAGGTTTATCAGCATTGAGAATAAAGAAAATAAGGTGTCCTACAATAGCAGAGTGGGGGAGGAACCATCTGTGCTTAAGAGACAGAAAAAGAAGCAAATAGTGTGCTGTTAGTACCTGTAAGAAATCTGTGAGGAGGACAAGTCCTTTCACCACATTCATGGGATCTCCAGTTGCTGAGAGCATTTTAGACATTAGATCACCATACCCTTGGAAAAATGTCACTGGCCTGAGCTGGAAATCAAACAGAATGGCTGACATGCCAGCAAAGGAGTCCAGGTTTTCCTCGCCTTCATCAGGAGTTGCAGCTATTATGGACTCCAGGCCCTGAGCTTCGAGAACCACCTATGAAGGAACAGTGATATAGAATCAATGAAAAAATCCTGCCTGACTCAGTCTATTAACAACACCACATATTTTCTTAATGTCCAAATGCCTAATTCTAATTTATGTAGTTGTAGTGGAGAAGGTATGAGGTTAAGACTTAATGGAACTAGGAAGAGCACTTAGTAAAATGGAAAATAAAATAATCTCATGCCATGTTTTTGCCCTTTAGGTGCTGAGCAGAATTTACCCACATGCAGATCACTAGCCTGAGATTAGTTTTCTTTCAAACACATTTTCACAGTGTGGCAGTTACCTGGATGGCATGAAGTTCAGTGCTTCTGTCGAAAACACGGATGTTCATGTTACTTCTCCGTAAAATGCCAGAGCCAGAGTAGAGGATGTCGAGGCTGTATGTGGATGACACATCAGGACCACCTTAATTAAAAAAGAAAGAAGATACCTGTGACTACACTAGTGGATTAATGAAATGTTTGGGAACACAAAGAGGGTTTAAAGGCAGTCTCATGGTTACATACGAGTGATATATCCAGTGTAGGCAGAGGAAGAGCCCATCTTGGAGAAGCGATCGTAGTTATGGGCACGCATGTCCTTCAGAACTTGCCGAACTGTTTTGCTGTGGGATTTGAAAACAAACAAACAAAACAATTTTTGAGGTATAAAAATGTTACAGTACCAAATGTATTACTTTTTGATAGAAAGATCAAATTTGAGAGAGGGTGAATCTCCCAGTAGGAAAGAGGGTCTTCAAAACCCTTACCTTTTCCCACTAAAAATCTGCCCTAACCTGGAGTCTCTCTTTCAATTTCAGGTACTCCCTGCAGTCATAGAAAGAAAGGCAAGCAAAGGTCTTGCTTGAAAATTAATGGTTTTAATGAGAAGATATATATTGATTATTTTTGTTCTCAGACTGTGATGTTTAAAATTTTTCCACATCACTGGTTCTGAAAATATAAAAGCAAGGGACCCATTGAGAGAAGTAAGATCAACAGAAGACATTTTTCACAGTAATGCAAGTCAGATGCCCAATTATTTTTTTGTACCTGTGAAATGTGAATATCTGTTAAAATAATTATATTGAAATTAAGGGATTTATTCTGAAATAACAATACAAGGGACATAAAAATAAGATATCCTTTTATACTCTCCTTAAGTTTTAGTAATTAATGAGAACCTATGTGTTCTTTGTAAGGAAGGCTGTGCTTATTTACACTGAACTTAATGTACCTTGCAGGCATTTCAAAGCGCAGTATATCTTGGATCATGGAGAGCATGTACTTGTTCATTTCCATAGGCAGTTCCCCAATGGAGAGCAGGATGTTTTTCACTTCCATGTAGGATGGGTTACTGTTTAAGATGATGGCAGCTGCTGTGGTTCTCACTGTCTTTTCATGGACTTTGCGAGTCTGGTGGTATATCCTGTTCATTGTTTCCTTCACCTGGTCAGGAAACACATTATTCACTCAGTGCTCATGCAGATGACTAGGAAAAGTACAGATTGGAATCTCATTTATAATATCAGCTTAAGTTAGCTTAGTTAGCTCCATAGCTAAGACTAATACATAAGGATATATTTTCAGCATCATGTTTTTCATGGTCCTTTTGGAATGTTGAGACATGTATAGCTCAGTGACCACAAGGACAAGTGGGACATCTGTTATGTTCTCTCAGCCATAGACCAAATACAGCCTTACACACTGGTTTTCAAAGCAGGGCTGTAAATAGGTAGCAGCACTAAGAACAAATGTGTTATAGATAAGACAGGCATTTTCTTGACTGTTAAGGAAACATGTACTTTAAAAACCAGGAATCTTGTTATTATAATTTTCTAGATAGTGCCTGTGATGGTGTGTCCCTGAGAAGATTGTGACACATCTTCATTACAGGGGAGTCTGTGGAAAGCCACATAGTCCCACTGAATGGCCTCCAGCATGCTCATTGCAGAGCAGCACCCCAACAGCCCTCAATCCTGATGGCCTGGCAGCAGGGATGAAATGGAATGCAAGGTAATGCAGCAGAGGCAGGACCTCTTGTCCCACTATTTTCTATGTATTTTCCAATTCTTGGAGGCTGCAGGTTAAAATGCAGCTGTTTTACCCTTCTCTTAGTTTGTGTGCTCTCCCTGTATGAAAGCACAAGAAGGAACAAGGGTTGCACAGGTGTCCAAGTGCTCCCTCTGGTGAGCAGAGCTCGGTTTCCCCGCAGACTGCATGCCACCTTTGGTGGCTGTGTGTGACCCTGGAGCCGAAGGCTGACAGTCCACCAGTCCATTCCTTGTCTTCAGCATGTCGACTACACCACACAGCTTGGTGCCACCAGCAAACTTACTGAATCTGTACTCAACCTCACTGTCCACGTTGCTGATAACAAGAAATGAACTCTTAATTCACTCTTTAATACAGTCTCCTGCACTTCTTCTCTTGGGCAGTATATTTTCTTACCTCTTTGGTGAGAAAAGAGGGATCGTATCTCTGCAAGACAGTGGCAGCAAGGCTGCTAATGGGCCCTTCTCCTGACTCAGCATACTTCAGGAGTACTGGAATTGCTTCGGGAAGAAGCGCGTTCTTCAGTGCCAGCAGGTACATCTGCACATTGTCGTCTTTCTTGGCCTTCTCCAGTCTATTTAGAATCAACCTTTTGGCTTCCACAACAGCCTAACAAAATCAACAGCACATTAAATGGTGATCATAAACCTCCCTTTTTCCCCTTGCAGGAGTAGAAGGGGCAGGGCTGAGTTCTGGCATGTTTTTGTGGCACAGGGTTAGCAAAGGTTTCATTTGTACATTGATGGCTTCCTTCAAGCATAACCAAAGTGACTGCAGCCACAGTGACACCTGATCCAAAGTTTTATCACTTGCCAGCTGCTCCTGACCTGTTTCAGGGACTTCACAGGTCTTCCTTGTGGGGCCAACAAGTCCCCACAAAAAAAGGCAAGGGAAGTGTTCTTCAGTGCTTCATAACATAATGTTATACAACTACTTGGCAATTAACAAGGGAAATTAGAAGGGTCTGTTCAGGTAATTAAAAGGGCTCTGTATCTTTTCAGCAGTGTGCTGCAGTGCTGAACAACATTGACCCAGCAGTCTTGTCTGATCATTCTCATCATCTAACACCAGCATCTACTCAGTTCATGCTCAGAGTAAAAGTCTTCTATGCATGTTTGGGGCACAGTTGAGTACTCGAATCAATGAATTTTCTTCACCCAGGTGAAATAACCTAAGGTGATTGCAAACAATAAACAGATCCCGAGTTTGCCAGTGTTTCTCTGAGGATATGCAAAGCTTTTGGACAAGGCAGCACAAGCACTCCTTCTGCTGACAGGTTTAGCTACAGAAATGGGAAAAGCCTAAATCTGACAAAGTAGAAGTCATTATTAAAAAAATACAATCCTCTATCATACATAGGAGTTCATGGACTTATTTTAAGTGGGAGAATATGCTTCCCATGTCTGTCATGCTCTCCCAGTAATGTCACCAGGGATCAGTCCCATGTGTTGCAGACCAGAATTTGGGTAGCAGTGACCATCAGATACTCACTGGCAGCTTGCAGCCTTCCCTGTCACACAGCTTTCTAATGAGCGCTCCCATGACAATGACAAGAGTTTCTCTGATTTCTTGACTGGCAACATCCCCCTTGAACTTCTCCTGTCATGCAAAAGCAAAGCTGTTTAGTGTCTCAGTGTAAAAAAGAAAGCCACGCTGCTGTGGGTTCAATAAGCTCCCTCACTTTCTGTGAACATTAATGCAATGCAAGGACAGTGATTACCACGATGGCCAGGGCCCAGGCTAAGCACAGCACAGCTCTATCATTACATATATTACATATAATAACTCAGTGCCATTTTCACCTTCAGTTACATTCAGTGTTTCAAGTAGATTCATCTTGGGGGTGGGGGGGGGGGCCGGGGGGGGGGGAAGGGATTTACAATTCTGATTACAGGACTTTCATAAGGCAATAATCAAACAATCCTCAAATTATTTTCCTAACATTCAGTATTATGTTTCTTTTTCAAGTAATGGATTCTGGAAATACTTTACAAAGTAAATAGACTTTCAGTCTGGACCTAGGAATGTCTGTAGTTTGCAGGCTCTATGTTAATAGCAAACTTATAGGAAACCCTGGAAGGCATAAAGAAAGGAAAATTAGAAACAGCAACAGTTGTTTCTTGTCTTCCCCTTTGACTGGAACAAGGCATAAGAGCATTAGCTCTATTTGTTGTGTCCTTGGGCTTACAGTTAACGATTTCAGGAGCGTTTCACTGGGGCGAGAAGCAAATCCACAGGCATACAGGAACCGCTCCTGCAGGATAAAAGTGCTTGCATCCTTAAAGTCAAGAAACTCCAGTACAGCTTCCAGTGATTCTGGTGTCTGAGCTGAGGTTACAGCATCCACCACCTGTGGACTACAAAGAAGTGCAAATAAATGAACATTATCATTGCAATGAGCCAGTCAATACTGAAAAGACTTGGCTGCATATTGGGAGAAAGATACTAATGTACTGAAACAGCTCTTCATTGCAAGTAAGAGAACCTTTTATTCTTGTTGGAAAATTGTCCCTGAACTTTCACCTCAAAATGGTACACAAACTCAAACCCATGGATAGTATTTGAACTTATGCAAATAGGAGACCAAAAAGTATTAAAAACTCAACTATCACAAATGTATTGAACTTTACAGGAAAAGGTTGTACATATAAAGATGTGTTTTAGTACTGCATGTACAGTGACACATAGAGAAAAGGCTTCTATGCTACCTGAGTCACTCTCAGGTTTATCTCCATTGCTAACAACTGCTACAATTTATTTGAAAGATCTCTACCATATTACTCAGAAATGCTTTTCAACTCTCAAGTTTCAGTGTGCATGCAGTTTACAACCAAACTCTAATACTAGGACAATTCCCAGGCATCAATGTTCCCCTTGTTTGTTGTATTTCCTATTGAAGGAAACAAATGGGAAGTCTAGAACAAGTTATAGACTGTTTCAGAACAACCATTTGGTTTGAGAACCTTTGGCTAAACTACAAAGCATGTTGGCCTTGCACTGTAGATACAACCCTGGTGGCTGAAGGGTGTACTGAAAATTTATTATTATACAAGAACAAACAAAACGTAAAAAAAAAATCCTTTTCCTGTAGACAGTACTGAACACTGGGTTTGCATTGCTAGGACATCACCAGTAGAACTCAATCTCTGTATGCAATTTGCCCTTCTGCATTTTCCAGCAATTTAAAATTTGAAAAAGCTTGTTCATGGTAACTTACAGATATTCTTTATTTTCACTTTTAATAATTTTCAGTATCTCCTCTTTTGTAGCTTTTCTGATGTTCTGAATGAAGGACAAAAAGCTTTTTGCTGCTTCAGGTTTGGAAATTTTGTCAGGATGCATTTGTTCTCTGATGCTCTGCCAGTGCTCAGAAAGCTGCAAAACAATTCATATTATGTCAAATCTCAGATTGTGGTTTCATTTCTCAAAATCAGACTAAATAAATCCAGATATGTAGGCCAGCTGTTGCTCAAAGTAGCTGAAATCCAACAGACTGATGATCCTTTAGCTCAGTATTAGGTAATTTATGATATCCCAGCACAAATATCTTAGAAATATTTCTATAGCTGTCTCTCTTCCAACTCTTTAGTATTTTCCTGATGTTGTACATGATCTTAACTGCAATCTCTTTTGGTGCAATAAAATTTATTTCTACTGTAACTGGAATAAAGTGAATTATTTTCTCTTGCAAATTTACTATGCTTTCTGGTAAATATGGTGTTTTCCTTATGTTCCCATTTTTTCCTAAGTAGATTTTTTTCTTAAAAAGGAAGATGCATAATCCCCAGTTCACCAATTAATCATGTTTTTTGAGAAGATGGTAATTTTGGGTTAGTACAGAACAGGACTAAATGTCCAAGAAGTTATTCCCATTTTTTATTCATAAACTTTCATACAAAGAGATTTGTAGCTATTGTACAAAATGAAAGGTAAAATGATGGTTGCTGTATTTATTCCTATACCGCATCTTTTACCTGAACGAGCCAACATGGTAGCAAAGCACTCATATCTGTCCTTCCACATACACTCCCAAAAGAAACTGGTGCCAGTATTTTGACCTTTCTTCTCTCCCTCGCCTTTGCCTCTGTTATCTCAAGTTATCCACATTCCTAGGTGAAAACTCAGCTGTTCTTTGCAGCAGTCTTTACTGCAGTTTTCCTGAGTGGGAAATAACAGTAGCACCCATCTGACCTTCACTAAAATTGTTCCTCTCTGTGGATTTTGTGTTGGGCAATAGCACTTGAACCTGCTGGCAATTAGAACTATCATTCATCAGTACAGAGTGCAACTTCTATTGACTGTAACAAACAATAATTAGGCAACAATGATTGAGACATAGGATATTTCCTGTGGATTAATGACCATCTGGGAGGAGCTCATGTTCTGAGGCACAGATGGGTCTTTTAACCACAACTGGTAATTAGTGCTTAGCACCAAGGTCAGTGTTGCTATTACTGAATGAAATTGGATAAATATATAGGTCACTTTTTATTCCCCCTGTTGAAGTTGCACCACAGTCCAGAAAAGAAACCCTTTAACCTCATTACTCCTATATTTTCTCCTGTGCAGAGCCCAGCTGTGTGGGCTGCTCTTAGTCAGTTTGGCCCATACCCTAGAGACAAGCAAGGTGAGAGATGCAAGCTGGAGCCATCTCAAGAAAAGGAGAGTGGAGACCAAGCCTTCCTTTTGGGGGTGCTCAGGAGCAGCTGCCATCTCCTGCAGTGACCATGGCATTAAAAACACTGTTCACAGTTGACTTTTCTGAGGGCCCTCATTCTCCTGATGTGCACGTCAGGCAGTTTGGATTTAATAACACAAACATTCAGCCACAAGATGCACACACTTCCACACGGCAACTCAGCAGGGACACAGACCTGTGTTTCTCTGACAGAGATCAGAACAGAAGTCTTGTGGGCATTCTAGGAAAACTCCAGCCAAATCAAGAGGTTCTAAACCAAATAGGAGTTGATTTTGAATGTCAGTGCATGACAGCTGTTTACCAATGTACAAAGGGTGGCTGCACAAGACAGAACAAACCCACCTCACCTTCACAAGGGGCAAGAATCTTTCCCCATATGAACCATGAGCATAAAAGAGTGTAAGATACATGAGCTCTTCTGAAAAGAGGATGCTTTATATTGTCTAAACACAGAAACCTAGACCTAATTTTAAGTGCAAACATTTGCCATAACCTCAGAGAAGCTAGTGCTGCTGTCTGGGAAATGAGGGTAGTAATGGTTATTTTATCAAATTCATAAAGATAGATATAAGACCTGTTACAATTTTAAAAGGGCTTTGAAAATGTAAAACTCTAAGGCACAGCATGTCAGCAGGGCATTAATGTATACTATGAAATATAAGTACCATATGCTATGTTGCTGCTTTGGATACAGTGTTCTGTTTATAGAGCCCATCTTTTCATAGCAGTTACTGAAAAATACAGTGAGAAAGCAGAACTTCATTCTCCTCATGCCATTAGGTTTATAATGACATAGCTCAGTCCCCAGGCAGTGGGGAATTATACCCTGTGTTTGTTATTTTGGTCTGAAAATTGTAACTGTTATGACAAACTCAGTCCCAAGTGACAAATTGGTCAGCACAAACACCAACAGGCAGAGTCAGGGAAAAACCACCTGTCCTTAAACTGTTTAGGATGCCTTGATAGTCCATGCTCAGAACTCCTCCAGTGCACGTGCAGCATCATTTCTATGTTCCCCAAATATGTGTTTTTGGTCTTCTCCGTGGCTCCACAAGAATTAGACAAGAAAAAATATCACAGTGTAATACTACTTCCAAATAACTAGCAAAAGTTCCAATACAGGAACATATTTGTGCTCATAAAGTGTATCTCTGGAGGACTAAAATTATGTGTGCTGAATAGAAGCTGTATCTTGCTTATCAACACCAGAGAATAATGGTCCTTAATGTAATGTTCCCATTGATTCCTCAGAGGTAATAGCATTAATACTGTTTGCTCACAGTCACTGTAGTAATCTATTTAGCTTATGATGAACATCATTAGTAAAACAAAAGTTGATGCATTTACAGTACCATGCTCTTAGCCTTCAGATGTCTTAAATATAAAAAAAACAAGGCAATGTGTTTCCCAGGAAAAAATGAGAACATTATTGGACTTCCCAAGAATACTAAAGCCCCATTTTATACTTGCAAAATACCTATAAAATCCTTTAAACAAAATACTTCCTCGGGGTCAGAAGAGGTTAAATATATTACCAAAAAATGCTTATCCTGCCTGAGGAATGGCTAATGAACTTGAATTCATAGGAACAGTTCAGCTCCTCCATGACAGAACTGTTTACAAACACCAGTCAGCCATCTAAAAATTAATTTTCCATCCAGAGGAAATATGCTTCTGCCAGCTCAAGGCTGACAAAGGTGAGATAAAACAACAGGGTGTTGTATTTTCTAGTGATCTGGAGAAATATTGCAGTCTTTAAAAGAGAGCAAAAAGGTTGGTACTTTTAGTGGTAGGTCTTACGACACTCTTATGGGGTGAGCACCATTGCAACACTTCCTAATCCCTACTCCAGAATGTAATTTATATTGCTATGCTGGACCTGTCCTAGTTCTGCTTGAACAGAAAATTTGCTTTCACACTTGTCCTGCTCAGCTAAGCAACCCGATGTCCAATGAACCTGTGTTTACTTACTGAAGGGCACTTTTTGCATTCAGATTTCACTGGCTCTGCTTCCAGGGGCACAGCAACATATTTGGGGTCCAAGGTCTTGATCACACCAGCGACTTGCTTTGCAGCGATCAGTCCCATCCCAGCTTGGACTGACTTCAGTTCCAGCCTCTGCCTGTACATCCACACAGTGAGGAGACCATTAGAGCCCAACCATCAGCACAGAGATGCAAAAATCACACCAAGAGAAACAAAAAACCCCTCCACAGACAAAAAAATATAGAATACAGACTGATTGAAGTCTTATTTTAAAATGTTCAAAACATGGCAAGTCTGTGGGGTTTTTAAGGTAACAGAAATAGCTGATACCAGCAAAACTACTGCTAGAGTTATGTGCAATAAAATACCCGTATGAGAGACTTTCTAAAGCACAGATTTATAACACTTGATAAACAGCCTTCAGTATTCACATATATTCTGAAATGTTGCGTATATTTGCTCTTAAAAGATCTGGAAAGTGAGATTTTTGAATGTACTTTTTTTTTTAAATATCTACTGTTTCTGAGATGCCTGAATCATTTATCTTGTATGAGCATTTCCACACTTTCAGTGCTTTGGAGTCTGGAGTCTAACACAGATCTAGGTTTCACTGTTGTTTCCTTTCTATGCAGTAGATTTTATTTTCTATACTTCTAAACTCTCACATGCTAGAAATGGAAATCCATCAGAAGTATTTCTTGAGAACTGAGAAGACAGAACACCTATAGCAGTAATGGGTAGATTAAAAGGGTTTGGCCAATTCCTGCTGTTCCCTGTTAGCTTCTTATAGATGCCATTATTTATTATTTGCAGTGTGGTAAAACCCTTAATTGAAGTTCGACCTGATACTTGGCACAGTTGGACCAGTATATGGATAAAAAGGAGACCTAAATCCTTACCTGGAGAGTTCACAGCCTTCGATCTCAATCCTAGAAGACCTACACATATAACCTGACTTGAACCACTAGTCCTGCTACCATCAATGACAGTCCAATTGCCCAACTTACTTTGAAACTATTTTGGCACCTGTTTTTCGTCGGTAATTCACAACGAAAGCGAAATTTTCTTCTGCCTTAATGGATTTAATGAAACTGTCTTCCAGCACATAAACTGTAGCAGATGTGGCTTTTGTACTGACATCCAAGATCTGAAAGTAATTAAAATATAAAACAGGAAGAGAGGTATTCAACAAACAATGAATCAGAAAAGAGCTCACCATTCCAAATGAGGGCAAGACTTGAAGTAGAGCCATATGAGGAAGATGCATATAGGCTGGCCTCTCAAATTAAGCCTATGAACCGGGTTTTCAAGTATTCCCTCTGCAGTAAGAAGTCACTCACTTCTACAATGTGCTTCCAATTTAGTATGTAAGAGGGTAAAAGACAGTAGGAGCAGGACAGGAAGCTATGGAGCAGGCTGCAACTGAGAAAACATCCAGTACTATATTTAGTTTAAGATATGCTTTAAATAAGACAAGAATTTTTTTCTAGAGAAATGTCTTGTAAATGACATTGTCATGCTAACACTCAGATCAAACAAGATGATTTGCTTTGCTTGTTGCTTTGTAAACAAGATTATGTCTTTGTGGTAAGTGTAAAAATTGGGAACCAAGTCATAGTGTTAACGCAGTTTTATTAAGAGAGTGTGTGCTGTCTTTGTACTTCTCTGAGAAAGGTCAGTTTCTGATGTGGAGAATCTCAGTGCCTTCAGCAGGTGTCCAGCCTGCCCTCAGCAGTGACTACGTAGAAAGACATTTACTAACAGTGGAGGACCACTAGTGCTGTAGTAGGGCTTCAGTTACATCTATGGCACATCCCCTGTATTACACCTGTGCATTAGGGAAGCCTTTGACCTTCCCAGCAAGCCTGACCAGGCTCCATTCAGGAGTCAGCATCTTGCCTGGCACTTACAGTAGATGGGGAAAAGGTTACTATTATCACTATGACTGCACCTGTATCAGCTGAGCCTAAGTGGTTTACACCACAGGAGAATCCATTCCCTGTTCTCTCCTTGGAAACTACATATGACATTTGGGCTAGTAAAATTACAAAATTTACATATAGAAATTGCTTACTCTAATGCAAGAAAGACTTCTGAGAAGATGAGTAGTAACTGCTAGAATATATTTCAAATAGGAAGAATAGATTTTATTTTGTTAAAGAAATCATACCCGGCTGTGGCTGGTAAATATTTTCTTTTCTATTTCACAGGAGTCCAGGTCTTTTATTTTAGTCACTTGATCTTGCCGCACATGGTAAGTAGTACTGCATTTCCCAGAAATGTCCACCTTGGAAAACAGAGTTAGATTAGCACAATTTCTTGAATTTATCTTTGGGACCCCCACAACACCTTCCAAAGATGAAGCATTTTCTCCACTGTTGGAATCCTGGACCTGAGATGCTGCACTGCTTGGGTTTATTTAACAGTTTTGAGGTTGTCAGTGGTTCTAACAATCTGCTTTGGATTAGCAGGGGTACTGTTCATTAGATGGCTAGGAAGAAAAGTAACAATGGTTGTTTAAACAAAATAATTAGGAAATACCAGGTAGCTCACACTATACTCACAAATTTGAGTTAAATTCGAGCTTTCTTCAAGGGGACAGACTTAGAAATTTAACAATGGAAGGCAACTTAAATGGATGCAGCTAAATCAGTGCTGACTTTGTGTGGGTACTTGGATTTAGAATGGGACTCCACTGAGTTGAATTTAGGAATCAACCACCTTTAAACGGCAGCATAATCACTTTTATAGTGACCTGGTTTAAGGTGGTTTATTACCAAATTGTGCTAAATTTATAAAGGCATTTTAAATCAAATGAATTGCACTACTTTATGCTAATTGCAGCAATTTGATTTGTGTCACCAAATATTCAGAAGACTGTCTTTACATCCCTGACCTCATATGTGATCAAAGCACTGATTTCTATCACAGTTCACTCTTTCTGAAGTCAGCAGAAGCCACAGGTCTGCCTTCCAGAGCAGATCAGACTCTGCCTGTTCCTCAGGTGATGATAATCTTGCCTGATAGAGCACCATACCTCACGAGAAGAGCCAGAGTGCAGCTGTAGCTGGAAAAGGCTAGCCAGACCTCTCTTAATGTTCTGAGTAAAACCAGGTTCATTTTGATATGAGTAGAAGGTTTTGACCTGTAGGAATGGAGGGAAAAAAGTATATAAAAAGCATTCAAAAGTGTACAACAAATCTCGTTAAATTAGAAAGGAATATTGAAGATCCACTCTAGAAAAACTACCTTTATTTTTTTCTTTTCTCATTAGGAAGTTGAATTTGGATCTGTTATTTGCTTATTTTGAGCAAACTGCAGAGGCTGCAGGGCCTGACAATAACTGTACAAACATGTTTTGGCCTTCAGCTCAACCTAAGTACAATTTCAGTGCAGTGAGCATCTCTCCTCCTGGAATTAGAGAGAATTTAGATGGGAAATGGGAAACTTTTCATAATTTCACAGGCAACTCATTTTTCTGCATCATCCTCAGGTAATCACTCCCCACAGGGGCATAATATCTGTTGCACTTTAATCACAAGTTACAAAAACTCAGGATGAATCATAGGTAAATCACAGATAGAACGACTTCAATGACGTGTCAAACATATCACAACCTTTGCACTTCATGGGTCAACTATTGTGCTTGAGCCTCTCCTCTGGTAAGGAGACTTTGCACCTCCACTTTGCATTCAAGATGCTTTAAAAGTGCCCCTTTATCTGGAACTGTAACTATAATCAGTGTGTTATCTTGGGGTAACCCTGAAAAGTGAAATTACTGTGCCAGGGATGAAATTGTCATACCACAAAGAAATCATAAAAGGAGTCTATAGACCCTACTACCTGAGAAAAAACCCAGGTTTTAATACTACATCTTAGCCTCAGCATGTGAAAGTGTGCAATGTATGAGGAGCAGATGCATTCTGAATGTGTTCTTCTGGTACCTCTGTTCTCATGTAGGGATGTGTACAGTTCACAGCCAGCACTGTCCTGTTTCTTTTTATGTTGTGTAAAAGTGATGACAAGGCTGAGTCTGAAAGTTACTGAGCAGGTCTGATAGCAGCTGCAATTCAGCAGGCTGAGCTGGTGGCCAGGGTATGTGCTCAGTGCCTATTTACAGCAGGAGGTAAAGATCCTGCTGGGATAGAGTGTCACAGCCCTCACTCTACCCTGCAGATGGGAAAAGGGAGTGTGACCTTCAACCTTCCTTCTTTCTCACAGCCCCTCTGCCCATGCCCCACCTGCCAAGCAATGCTTGGGTGCAGGGGGGGAAATGGGGCTCTTGGCCTAATGCCACAAGCAACAGGAGGGTGAAGGACCAGGGGCAGGAGGCAGGAACAGCCATGGCTCAAGCCTCACCACTCCCTGGCCAAAAGAGCAGGCTGAGTACAAGGGCAGCTCTCATAAGCAGCTCTGCAGGGAAAAAGAGAGTGGGATGGATGTACTTGAATCTCCTTCTCAGAGAAAGTGTGTCAGAGGAATGGGGACACTGAGAGCTACAAATGAACATGGGTGCTCCTGTGCTGGGACAGTGTTCTCTCAGGACAGGATATAAAACCCAGGCACATATTGAGACACATCTGCTCTCTGACCATTCTCTTCTGATCTTTGGATTGGGGGAAAAATATGTAAGGCTGTAGCTCTTTCAGCATCAAGCTCATTAATTTGGCACCATTGAAACTGCAGGTGACACAGAAGTAAGAAAACCAAAGAGCTGGGAAAAGCAATGCTGGTAAAAAAAATACTTGATAATGGTTTCAAGTTATTTAAATTGTTCCTCACAGACTCAGTCGAACATCCCTCATGAAAAATTCTATCTTCTTTTCTGCCTTCAGATCTTGGACAAAATCCTACCCTTGCTGAAGTCAATAGCACAAATCCCACACAGCAATTGTGCATGTATCCACATGTGTACCTATCTTTGTGGACAATCTGCTCTTTACTTACCCATTGTGTGGTGTTCTCAATACACAATAGGCTTGGGCTAGAAGGTAAATCACAGTCTGTTCTAAACTACTGTATTTCACACAGAATGATAGGACACAAAGGGTTATTAAAAACACTGAGTGAATAGTGAACTGGTAAATTCTTCAAGTCTGTTACAAAAGTTATGGGTCGTGTTTCCTTAGGTGTAGGGAGCGTTGGGCTCCAGGATGGTTTAGGTGAATGGAGATGAGAAATCTCTGAAGGCTGCTCTTGGGATATGAGGTTTATTAGGGATGGAGAAAGGTCCTGCTTGGAGGGGATGGGGGAGGGGAGAGACAAAAGGATGCTCTAGGAGGGGGTGGAGGTCCTATGAGGGGGGAAGATCCAAGAGAGGGGAAGTTCCAAGAGGAGGGGGAGTTCCGAAAGAGCATCTGGCCCCTCGGAGACCCCTTATCAGGGGGCTTCAGGGTGGGCTGGAACAAGGCTTGGGCCAATGGGGTTACAGACACTTGATGTTTTAGGGGAGGGTTACAGGTGCGGGGTGAACCATACGTTTTGGGGGTGAGATGGAACAGTCCATTTGACTTTTGGACTTATCTGTAGGTAAGGATACTGTCCAGCCAGTACGGAGGATTGTTTTCATCCTGGCTGTATTATTATGAAAAATTATATTTATCCATCCTTCCCAACACTTAGGGACTGAATTTTAAAAGACAGGCTCTTACTTTTCCACGGACTAGCTCAATCAATATGGGCCTCTGTAAAGCCTCCAGATACTCTTTCCCGATGATCTTCTCCGTGCTTTTTCCTTTGAATATGTTTTTAGCAGCTGCACGTTCATTCACGTTTTCAACCTGAACATCCTTCATCTAGCAAAGTAAAAGCAGAGAAAATTAATGTAGAGAGCAGTGTAGAATTGGCCTGGAGTAGACTAGATAGACTAAATCACATAATAAATGTTCTTTATTTCTGCATTTCTGGTTCTAATTATTAATCTCCCACGATTACTATGTCAAAGTTTACAAAAGAAGACAGTGCTCTCCACTGGGGAAATAAGTGCCAGAAAATCTCATCAGAAAGCGAAGCACCAAACCCAGTTTCTATTTAGAAATACTTGCAGCTACAACTGAGGACAATATATTGCCCCTTGGGTAAGGGCTTGCACACCAGTTGTTTGAAGCTATAGGTGCTGTATGAAGCAATTTCTAAATACAGGAGATATTCTGAAGTTCTGGCTTATGATGTTAGATAGATATTTGTGAAATCTTATTCTATAGGAATTAGATCATCAAAGCAGCTGGGTTTAGTTGATGAGACTGGAAAAGAAAAGGCTTAGCTCATGTTCTGAAAGTGAGTTCTCTGAGATTAGATTAGCAGCTAGATAAGTGCAGAAAACATTGTGTATGTTTTAAGTTGTCTGATGGCAATAATTACCGTAATTTTGACCAGCTGGTCATCATCATTGTCAGGATTTCTCCATAAGAGGTTGACATCCACACCAGAAGAAATCCGATATCCTGCACTTCTCTGCAGTGATGCTTTCACCCGATCAACATAGACTTCAGCTGAGTAAGCAAACTTATATAGCTTGTCATTATTTAGGCTTGGCCCAGTAGTGTGCCCTGTTTGGAAAGCAAAAACAAATAGCATTTTAGAATTTACCAACTCACACAATTCACCATTTTCTCTAAAAAATCTATAGAAAAATTAAAAATTTAATTACAAGCAAAAGGTTTATGGGACTGATCCTGCTACTCTTGATTACAGAGGCTGTCTCTCTGAAGCAGCTGGGGTTTTTTGTGATTGACACTGATCATACATATTTAACATAAGAAAGGTAACAAAATCCTTTGTTCTAGCTCTTTAAGACTGTCAGATTCTTTTCTTCAGCTATGTTAGTATTACAAATTAATCCAAAATTACTTGCAACTCAAAATACTGTTAGTAATCACATAATTTGTGTGCTTAGCAATGTGAAATGCACTGATGTGATTTGTTGGAGCCAAATCATTCTCCTCATCTTTTGAACATTTATTGGGAATCTTTCCATTGAGTCTTGCCCAAGGGTGACATGAATTTGATGAAAACATTAAGAATGTATTTTTTATATAAAATAATTAAGCTATTGTTCTTTCAATTAAATAATTGTTCCCATAACTGTGTCTATGATGTTAATTTATATATTTTAAGGAATGCAAAAGGGAAGAGAAGGGAAAATAAGCTGGCTGTACACTAAGTGCTCTTAACATTCTCAAAGCAAACACACACAGAGTGACCTTAGGTGCTATCTGTAAGCAGTACAGCACCAGCTTCACACACCCAAATGCTGCACCACTGAGTGCACTGGAAATTTCTTCATGGAGTTCAGGAGGTACAGAGAAGAAACAAGTTCACAACAGAGTTAATCTAAGAAACACAAAGTGCTGTCCTCAGGGAGATGCATCATAGTCTTATGACAAGTGCAGGGAAGGGCAAGGGAAAGAAGAAAAATCTCTCATAACATCTCAGAAAAATTCTTAAGCATGCTGTAATGGAATCAGTGTCTTCAAAGTCCCCTGCAGAGATTCATCAGGCTATGCTGATTTATGTTATATCCCTCTGTTTTATCTGACTCAAATAAATTTCAAATCACTGCATTGATAGAAAGGAAAATCAGTCTTCTTTCACTTTAATATTTTAAAGCCCACTTAGGTGGGTGCACCGGGTAGTTCTATCATGGCTGGATGGATACATTCTGCAGTTCTTAAAGAGTCCAAAATCCCTGCTTCATTAAAACTTTGCTCACATAATTCCCCTGTTGACTCAGATACCATTGCAGTGGATTAAGGTCAGCTTCAAAGAACCTTTCCCTAAGCAAAATGGACACTCCAGCAAGTTTAATCTGTTGGTTGTGTAAGTTGGCAAAGCTACAGAACTAAATAGACTTTATGCCAGCTGGGGATGTGGTGCTGCAGGTCTGGTGATCCCAATGGGCTCAGCCTGTTCACATGTGAGAGGCTAAAGCTGTAATTATTGACTGTTTCCCAGGGAGGTTGAAGGATTCATGTTGGCACAATGGGGCTTGTCTGCTTTTGCATGTCTTGTGTGTCTGTTACAAAACAAAGTCACCAAGAGGCATGCAACACTTCCTGGAGGTTTACTGTGAACTCCCTATCCAATTTCCTTCCCCAATAACCTGCTTTGAAGCTAATTTACCCTTGAGAGCAGAGGGTGCTCAGTGCCTGCTCAGAAGTGGCTATACCTTTCAGGGACACCCCAGGTTCCCTGCAGTCCCTTGGAGCCAGTTGCTTCTTAGTTCAAAATGTCCTTCATTTGCAGCAGAAACTGCAGTGCAAAGGACTTATTATTGACTGAGATTTTAGGAATACCACCCGCTAGGTGCATTCTAAACACAGTCCTATCTAAAGGAAAAAAGTAGGGGAATAGCACATCCAAGAGAAATTATCTGGGTGCTCAGCAACAAGTCTCTTATTAGTTAAGGCGCATGTTGTGGTTTTGCTTCCTCCCTATTCTCAGTTAAAAGCACCTTTCACCTACCCTCTTCCTTTCCCCACAGCTTAACATATAAATGGTTTTATTCCTTTGTAAGAGTTCCTTCCCTCCTCCTCCCTTTTAGCATTTGCTTGTCCCCACATACAATAGAGCTGCTCCATCCTAAACGAAACATATGAGCAAATGATGAAGAAGCTTCTTACAAGTATCATGAAAGAAGTGAATAATTGCAAAGTATTCCTGGGAGCTAGAAGAACATGAGGTTTTGAAAGCTGTCACCAATTCACACATAGAAAACACTGCAGGAGCCAGGACAGAACACACCCTTAGTTTGCCAGACTGGGAAAGGGTAGGCCAAGAGTGGACCATGATAAGCAGCAGGGATGAGGCAGTATTGAAAGTAGTCCCAAAGAGTTAGCACTTATCCCTGTGGAAATGGGGAACCCAAGAGAGACAACTGAATAGAGTGGTCAGGCTGAGAGGCAAGGGAGATCTTGACAGATGACAGACAGAGGCACAGGGTCACTGACCAGAACCAGTTCTCAAAACAACACAACTAAATTTTCATGCCAACTTCCATGAAGAAAGCACCAGTACTTTTTAACAGGAATACTGCAAAACCTTTCTGATATAAACTTTTCTAAATAGAAAGTCACACTTTTAGAAGCTCCTTCCTTTGTATTCAGCACAGCACTGGAATCCTTGCTGCCTGTGCAGCCATTGACATTTCAGCTGATGGCAAGTGTCCCACTTGCTGAGAAGGAAGGAGAGATGGACACACAGACTGCCATCAGCCCAGCCAAGCTCTCTGGGGGTCAGAAGTGCTGCTTCCAAGGTGGAGTGCATAACACATAGTTTGACTAGTAATGTTAAGTGTCTGTCATTAAGGGTAACATGCCAAGTCTATAATTAAATCATGATACTGTATTATACAGAAGGTTACACTGCATGAGTAGAGACAGCTGTCAAGTCCTGTGCCTTTTATTAATACATATGGCATGCGCAGCATGTGTGTCTCTAACTACTTGCTAGCTCTACCTTCATAAATCATATTTGCCACTATCTCTGACACCAGATAGCTTTAAAAAGCAAATCCCATCCACTTATTTGAAAATATTTTTCAAGTGGAACTGCAGTAGGAAAGTTTTACGTGTGCTGACCTACCTGAATTGAACACAATAATGTTTCAGTATTTCCAAAAGGCAGCATGGCCTGATGAAAGGGTAAAACACTAATCCTAATCCCAGCTCTCACAATGAGGCTCTAAATGGTCTTTGGGCCAGTAATTTAGCTCTCAATCTCTCTGCACAAGAGACAGAGGAAATCTGGCAGAGCTGAAGGGATGACTAATTAAAGAGAAAATGCTTGCTCAGTATCCTGGGGAATCTGACAAGCAAATATTACTTCACATCAAGAAGCTTTGCTTAATTGATATTAAGGGGAAGCTGGGAAGATCAGACACCAGAAATGTGGCATATTGGTACCTAGCCATAAACTGAATGTGGCAGTCTCATGAAATAAACTCACAGGTAAAGGCACTGTTTGTAAATTTCTCTCCTCTATAACTCCTGAGGGTATATAGAGGCAGGGAAGAAGGAAGGTTGCTGCTCTGTGCTTACACAGTGTCCTAGATTCCCTGAAGAACGCAGGAGGTGGCACCCATGAGGGCATCTCTACAGCCTTTATAACAGCTTAACCCGGGATGGTGTGCTTCCCCTGCTTCCCCTCATGATGAAGACATCCTCATTAAACTAAAAACTCATGTTATAAGGCTGCTGTTGCTCTAAATTTAATATGAAGTTGTACATGAAGAGTCGCTACTACAGACACCTTTCCTTGCTTCATACATTGGCACTGCTGAAGCAGACAGTCTCCAAGATTTCATACCCTTGACTTTGTCAGGACACCTGAGTAAAGCTCTGCTCATAGGATTTCTGCAGACATTCATATTTTCAAGACTTACTACAGAGCAATGTTCTCATGAAACTAACAGGGTGCTTCTTACTGGCTTCAGTGGTAGCTGAGTCAACTGCTCAGAAGCTGAAACCTGGACAGCCCTGAGGACTTCCTGGCTCTGCTCCACAGAGCATTCCATGTGTTTAACTTCTGAGCGTGTGAAAAGTCCCTTTGAAGTCAGTGCCCCCACATTATATCCTGATTAAGCAAGTTCAAGATCTCTGATCTCCTGGTCACACCACCGGCCCTGTGCACTTGAAAACATCATCTCCTCCATCACCTCTGCTGAGAGGAATGCCACAAGCACTTAAACCTAGCTGCTAAATGCATCTTGTATTACTCAAGCATGTCTGAGTAAAGCTGATAATTTTTGAGGGAAAACAGCAATCTGCATACACACACTGGTTTTGCCTCTGCTGAGGCAGAAGCTGAACCAAGCCCAGTACAGACCTACCTTTAACAGAGGCTGAGTAGGTGGAAATGATGCAAAGGAACAGCACAGTGAGAAGAATCATGCTGTACTCTGTTGAGCTCCTGACTGCAGCATGAAGTGTGAGAACCTCCAAGAAGTGAGCTGAGAGTGGAGCTTGCAGAGAGAGGCACAGGCTCAGCCACACTGTTTATCTAGATATAGTAAAGGTCAGATTCCAAATTCCACACTCAGGTACTAAGTTCATTAAAGGACTTCCAGTTAATTATTAAGAACTAAGGTAACTGGCAGTTTCTACCCCATTTTATCAATCACCTCAGCTTTCATTTTTGAATACTGAGCCCATACAGACCCATTTCTGAGCAGCAGAGCCCACATCCAGTGCTAGAAGAACCAGGAGATCCTGCCACTACTCCTCTCTCTGAAAGGGTGATGGGGTCTGTTGCTGCCAGGGGCCAGATCCTGACCACTGTTTCTACTGTCTTGCATCATCTGTCATCATCTCTGAACAACCGCAGAAGCAGAGGTTTTTTAATGGTCTTCCTTGGAAGCAGAAATACATGGGATTTACCAGTGCCATCCCAAAAACTGATCCTACTTCATTACAGATTCAGATGTGATGTCAGTGCCTGCTGCATTGTACCATGCTAAATCAATGTTCTTTGTTTCAGCATCCCCATCTTACATCATTGCAGTGGCAGAGGTTAGAGCCTGAAAGATGAGATAGAACAAGATATTTTGTCCCATCTCCGTGAAGGGTACCTGCTTGGCAAGGTCTGGGAGTAGGGCAAACCAAACCCTTTCCCCTTTTCTTGTGCTTACTTCACCACCTCCCTTGAAAAGGTCCTGGATGACTAACCCACATGCTTCCCTTTTCCTCTGACAGTAAATGCCAGGCCCTCTCACACCAACCTCACAGCCACAGGGCTGGTTAAAGGATGTCCTTCAGCTGTCCCTCAGGTGTCAGTGGGGCAGCAGGCCAGCCCTCCATGTTTCTTGGCATGCCCTGGCACACAGCCTGCAAGGCTGTATGCTTCTCTCCCAGCACAAAAAGCCCTCCCAGCTCTGTGAGGAGACAAGATCTACTCCTGCCAGTAAAGGAAACACACAAGTGAGCCATCAACACAGTCTTCCACTTCAATTCCACTAGTTGCTTTCATGTGACTGCGATCTGAACACCCCAACTCAGCAAGTGCCACCCCAGGCTGCAATTAGATGCATTGCAATTAGATGCTCCCAGAGGGCCACATTCTCTGTAAGGGATGGTAAAGTGAGAACAGCCTTCACCTTGAGTTGTATAAATGCCTCCACTGTTTTTTTGTGATAAAAGAGAAGTCGAGTGAACACTGTGGATGTCAATCATTGCCAAGCAGTGGGAAACAACAGGTCCATGCCACAGCTTCTCCCCCATGCTCATCTGCACCTTGTGGGAGCTCTCCCTGGGCCTCTTCCTATATTTTGTTTGTGTGTGTGCACACGTGGGAGGGAGATTAGGAAATGCCAGGGGTCTGGTATTGTTTCTTCCTCATTTGTGGTTGGTAATGCTGCTTTCTCAGCACAGGTTGTGACACGATCCTGAATTCAAGGGGCTGAGGCAGAGGACTCCTTTTGCTGCATTTAGTAAACAAGGAGCTTGCCAGGCTTTCTGTGCTGTTTTGGAAAAAAGAACACTATATTGGTGCAAAACCAACTCCATCTAGAGTAAGACCAGAGATATGAATCCTGCTTCAGAAAAGCACCATTGACATTTTACTCAGAGGGGGAAGGTGATGTTGGCCTGAAATCTAAACAAGAGCAATTATCCTATTTCTATGCTCTTGAGACACAAGAAATTTATTTCTTCTTCCAAATAAAATATTTTTTAAAAATGCCTCTGTTAGAATATCCCTGGCCAGATCCCCTGCTGATGTAAATCCACATCTCTCTTTGGACACCACTGTAGCTGTGTCAATTACAGAGCTAAGGATGTAACTGCCATGTGGAGAAATTCTGTACATCCATATCCATGTGCACACACATTTCTACCTCCATAGGCATATAACACAGAGCTGGGGTGCTCTTCAGACATCCTACAAAAAGGAGGCCTGAGCCTCACTCGGTTATGGCCAGAGTTAATCAGCAGTGACTTCCTTTCAGTCAGATTACACCAGTGAAAACGGTGCTGTGCCCACCAAAGTCCACACCACGTACAGGCTGTGGGATCAGCCCCTCATGGATGCTTCACGCCATGCTGGCATATAGACTGGGGTCAAAGTATTCCTGCTGCTGCACATTTTCCAGAGTCCAAACTGAAGAGCTCATATCTTTATACAGCCTAATAAAATTAATGAGATTTCCTCCCATGTTCTGAGGTCAACAAAATGTTTCTTTCTGCCTTCTCTTCTCAAGCAACAGCACAAAGATCTTGCTTTTCAACTCAAACCTTCAGGTGTGAGCACCAAAGTACTCAAGTGCATCTTTGCTCCCAGCTCCCAGGCTTTGGGTGAATAAGACCCCCTGTTTCTGCCACAGGGGGCAGGGGGTCAGAGATACCTATCCAAGCCACTGGCCAAAGCCAATTTGCACCCTAAGCCTTCCTCAAGAGTGCTGCAGTCAGACCCAGCCCACAGAGAGTAATGTCATTGTCCACAACTGAGCCTCCCCTGAGTATCTTTTTTCTTCTCCAGTCTGCCTCTTGAGTTGCAGCTTTAACCTGTGGAATATTTTGTTCTTTCTGTTGCTGGTGGGGGGAAGGTGACGAACCATTCGGATCAGCATCTTGAAAAAGTCATGTTAAGGCCCCATAAAAATAATGAAATTTAGACAGCTCTTTCTCAATATTTGCAACTGCTCAGTTCTTCATTTCACTTTGTCACCAGTTGGCACTTGGCAGACTTCAGAAAACATTTCATTACGCTCTGTTGGTGTCTGAGGACACAGGGGGCTGGATGAGCAACACTGACGCTTTGCAGAGGGCACTGTGAGAAAAACAAAAACAACTGCGTAAGCAGCTTCCTCATTCTAGGAAAAAGCACATCTGAGTATTACACTTTGTCAGATGTCTTTTGCTTTTTTTTAAAAAAGGGCATCTATCAGTAACTCGTCTGCTGCCTTTCAGTGACCAAAAAACACCAAAGGATTCTCCACAGGGAGACTGGAGCATTTGGGCTTTTATGATGCTGGCGTGTCAAGCTGGATATTAATAGTAACGTGAATGAGGTTTTGAATAGACCCCAGCAAATGCAAATCTAGCTATTTTTAAAGTAATGCACTGAATAGGAATCACAAATTAGATCAAATACTACAGCAAATATTAAATTCCAGCAGCAGTCGAAAGGTCAGTGTCTCGCTATAGTGACACCACACAGTTTTGTGAGTGCAACACAGCTGTAGCGAACCTGAAACCAGCACTAAAACTGTACGAGTGTGTATATCTGGCACCAGTGAAACCTGAGATAAACACCGATGCACACGAAAAGGGGATTATGGCAGCGCACGCTCGTGTGTTTGCTAACTTTGTGCGCCTCGTTAACCAGGGGCAAACAGACATCTACATACTCAGGCTGCCCAAAATACATTGTTCCCATAGAATATAATCCCAGTCTCCAGAACGACTCCTCTAATAGGGCAGCATTCCTTCGTGAAGTTATCTGGCGGCGAAAGAACGCTGCCCTTGGCTGGGCATTGACACCGGAGTTTAAAAAGCTAATTGTCGGTGGCCTTTAAAAATAGGAAGCGCGAAGGCGCGTCCCTCGCTTTTGGGAGGCGGGGGGAGCACGACACTGCCGGGGACCTCTGCAGCTACAAATCTGCCCTCAGGAATGCCACCAGCTAAAAACACTCCGCTGGCCCCTGCGTGAACTCAGCGGTGCTGAGATAAAAATAAGCTTTTCTTTTCCTTTTCGCTGCCCTTTACCCCCGCGGAGCCCCCAGAGCCACGGCTGAGGGCGCGCGGGGCTGGCCCCCACACCGCCCGCCGCTGGGGGGCGCCCTGCCCGGCGGCCCCACGTGACCGCCGCCCGGCCCCGCCCCTGGCAGGCCGGGCGCGCGGGCGGCTCGCGGTACGTTGCGGCCCCTCGGGGCGGGGGAACATGGCGGCGGCCGGGGGATCCGCGCGGCCCCGCCGCCGGGGCGGGCTCGGCCTCTGCAGCCGTGAGGGGCGTGTGGCGTGTCCGTGTGCAGAGAGATACGCGTGTGCTCGCGTGTGTGCGTGTGTGTGTGCGTGTGTGCGTGTGCTCGCGTGTGTGCGCGCGCGTGTGCTCGCGTGTGTGCGTGTGTGTGTGTGTGTGTGTGTGCGTGTGTGCGTGTGTGCGTGTGTATATGCGTCCGTGCGCGTAAATACGCGCACGCGGGTGTGTGAGCGCCCTCAGACAGGGAAATCGCGATGTGGCAGCACAACGCCGCTGCTTTTCTGGTGTCCTGTGTGTTTCCTGTGCGTTTCCTGTGCCTGCTGCCGCTGCAGGAAGCCAGGGCGGTGCTGTTTCCTGCCTGTTTCTCCGGTGGAGTTGTCCTTGGGGAGTTGTGTGGGTGTCGGGCACAGGGAGCTGTTAGTGCGGATCGTGCTTGCCGTTGGAAAGGAGTGGTTATAATTGTAATTGATTTGAACCGAGAGTGTTTTGCTGAGTAACAATTGTTCACCCTTTTGCTTGTTTTTGTCTACCGACAGTGGCTGGTGTCTGCTACTGTCCAATGTCTTCTGTATTCAGGAGAAATAAAGATTAATTTTAAAGGAGTACAGCTTGTTCACACTTCTTTTTATTTTCACCCAAATGGCTTTAGTCACTTTAAAATTACATTTCTCTAACATGCTGCTGTAGTTATATTGCAGTATATTGCTTTAATTTTTTGTGTTCCTGTACACGCACTGCTAATGCTTTTTTTTCCTATTACATTTGATTCACTATGATTCCCTAATTTTATGCTGTTGTTCTTTTGCAAAGTTTTAAATTAAAATATTCACTACCTGCAGATCTAGCAGGCAGACTTTTAGACTCTCAGAATATAGGTTATAGTATTTTTAGAATGTTCTCTGTTACTATTTGCAGAGGCTTTAAACAAACAAAAAAAGGCTGTCTCTTATTCTTTATTCAGGCTTATAGTAGCTGTTGAGTGGTGTTTGTTCTAGTTGAGCATCTTGTTAATGACGCTTATATCACTTTGTTTCCTAGAGAACTGGTGAGCAGATTTGTTTTTCATTTCAGCGTGTGCTGAGAGACAAAGTCAGAAAAGCCAGCCAAAAGCTAATGTCGTCTGAAACACCCAGAGACAGTCCAGAGGTGCTAATGGAAAACACCCCGTTCCCTGAAGTTCCTGACGTGGAAGGAAAGGCAAAGTCAAATGACAGTCTAATAGAGAGACTGGAGGCAAGCTCAGGCAAGGAAGAATGCCTTGAGTCCATGTCCAAGAGGCAAAGGAAGAAGCTGTTGAAGCAGAAGCAGTGGGAAGAACAGAAAGATCTACGGAGGTATGGTTTGCAAAGCGGCTTCCCATGGTTCCCACATAATATTTAGTGCTAATAATAACGATGTGTCAGCAGAATTTGATTGTGAATTGCTTCATCAAATCAAGGCAGTTGAACCAGTTTTCTCCCACACCAGGTTTAAAGCAGTAGCCCCAGGCTACTTCATCTGCACTTGAAGAGGCTGTAGAGGTAAGCATCCCCTCCTCATACTAGAATTGTTCCTCGGCTTCAAGAGGATGTCAGGAGGGATTCAAACGTGCATGTTCTTCATTTGTCAGAAGGGAGACAGAAAGTGTGGCCTTGTTCCTCTCTTCCTGGTGCTGTCAGACTTGAGAATCTTACAAAGACACTGAATAAAAGCAGCTACATTTGACATGTGAAGTGCTGTGCTACAAGTTACAGAGCTTCTGTTTTGTTGTGTTGAGTGAAAGTGTATCTGCAAATGCAGTGATGGTGGTCTATTCTTATCCCAGACTGTCGGCTGCTCCTTTCCAAGACAGTGGTTGTTGCTGTCTCTGAAATTTGATCTCCCAACTGCCTGCTCCTCTCAGGAGGACTGGAGGATGGAACAATTTCTTCAGAAGCCTTTTGAGAAACTGTTCAGTGCAACAGGATGTAAATTGCCTTCCTCATTCTAATACTGTGATTGCTGTTCATGTGTAAACTAATCACTTTTTGGTTGGTTCTGTTACTAGACTTTTCTCAGAGCACCCTTAAATCCGTGAGACTCCCCAGTATTGAGTAAATTACATTTGTGTCAGATGTCTGTCTTTGTAGGTATTTACAGAACTTCACAAAGGCAGGGGGATGTTTTGTGCTGGTCTCAGTGTGGCACAAATGCAGGCAACAGGCTGAGTTTAAACTATCACAGTCACAGGACAACCACTTTGGTCCTAGAAATCTGCATTTGTTTGCATAACACAGTACCTCAGCAGAGCTGGCAGCACTTTTTGAGGATTGATTTGTTTGTTTACTTAGGCAGAAACGAAAAGAAAAACGCCAGAAGAGAAAACTAGAACGTCAGTCAAAATTGGATTCCAGTAGTGAGGGGAATGACAGAAAGTGCATGCGCAGGGAAGTTGTTCCTAGCACACTTCGCCTCATCGTGGACTGCAGCTTTGATGACCTGATGGTGTTAAAGGTAAAAGGAACTTCAGATTAACTAGGTATATTTAATCTTCTTAAATACAGACTATATGTTCTCAGGATTTTCCCATGGATTACGGACCAAGTGTTGTCACAGTCATAAACCTCTTTGATTCCTCAGATTAATTTTGTATGTCAATCAAAGCCCTGTGATTTTTTTTCCCTAGAATAATGTAAATCAAGCACATGCATAGAGGTGTCTAAGTACACCTGTGTGGAAGATGTTTATGTCTCCTTGTCAGCATAATCCCCTCACAGTGGGTGTTTTTTCCTCTCAGGATCTGATGCCCACACTCTTTGAGTAGTCACTTTTGCCAGTTAAAAGCTTCCTTTCTCTCTCTTTAGCTTCTGACTGGCTCATGATAAAGCATTTTGTGATGGTCTGTATGAAGGACTAAATAAAAACAAACTGTGTTGTGTACAGGACGTTAAGAAGCTTCACAAGCAGATTCAGAGATGTTATGCAGAAAACCGCAAGGCATTTCATCCTGTGCAGGTATGTTTGAACAAACTGAACACTGACTGTTGCTAAGTACCAAACATGAGAACTGTAGTAGGAAAAGAAAATATTTAAGCTGCCTCTTTCATAAGAAATTACTTTTATTGTAACACCCACGTTATAAGGATACCCCTGTATATGGAACAGTATGTGCATGCAGATGAAAAGTGCCAGATCCAGGTGTGCCAGTAAGAGGCTGTCAATACACTTGGTTTTAGCTGTGGCAGATTTTTTAAAAAGTCACTATAAGTCTGAATTTGTCTTTTAAATGTATCCCAAACTATATGAATATGGTCCTAATACCACTTCCATCTAAAAAATATTAAAAGTTTTAGCTAACTGTGTGGGAAGAGAGGAAACAGATTGTGGCAAGTTGATGTTTCTGTATTTTGTACATCTTGTTTGTTCTGTTTGAAGTTTTACTTGACCAGCCATGGGGGACAGTTGAAGACCAACATGAACGAAAATGACAAAGGATGGGTGAATTGGAAGGTGAATAATTTAGTATTTCTGTATAAAGTTACAGTTTTGATTGTAGTTGTTAACTATATTGTTAGTTGTGAAGAACATTTTTTTCCATGTGGATATTTCTAATACATGTGAGCAATAGCATGTTTCAAAAAGCTTTTTGTCCTTTTAATTTATTTAACTTAAGTAAGCCAAAGACTGCTTCTCTTGGATCTAGATTTGAATCTTGCTTGAAAAACTACACACAGATCCATTTTCACTTATTTTCACTGAACTAATTTCATTCTTGATAGACTAAACAGGACTCCTTGATTTAAGCAGTTCCATCAGTTGTTCTTCTTGACAGTGCTCTTTTATCCATGCCCAAAATAAGATTTACCAGTTGGCATGTGATTCTCTGGTGTGCACTTTCATCACGTTGCCTCTCAGCACTGAAATGTTCTGGAGAGAAGTAGTTTCTCTTATGGTCAAGCTCCTGTTGGTTTTCCTTGCAACTCCCTGTTAAGCCACTATTCCAACAACTCCAAAGGAAGAGCACTTAGAACAAATAAAAACAGTCCCGTTTCCAACAGTTCTTGTGCAATAGCTGCTTCATGAGAGTTTAGCATAAACTTATCTAACTGAAAAATTAATGTAAACTAAGTGTTTGCTTCTGGGTTCGCTTTTTTTAATGGACTTAAAAACTACTCGGATCCATAGGAGAAATACAGCAACGTTTGAAGGGAATCACAAGAACTTAAGGATTTATAAAGTTATTTTGGGCTTCAGAAAATTTCCTGCTGATTTTTACAAATCAGTGCTCTAGGGACTGGATTGTTTACACAGAAAATTAATCTGCAATGCGCTATGTATTTGAACGTGAAGGAGGAATTTGGAATGACCACATACTGTTGGATTTATTTTGCCAGTCCCATCTTGGGTCTGTAAAGCTTGGTCAGCAATTCATCAGTTGAATGTAACTTCTTTTAACTACCTTTTTTTTAGGATATCCAAATTAGAACAGAGCACTATAGTGAGCTAATAAAGAAAGAAGATCTAGTATATCTTACCTCAGATTCCCCAGACGTTCTCAGAGAGCTTGATGAGAAGAAAGCCTATGTGATTGGAGGACTGGTGGATCACAATCACCACAAGGTAAACTGTGGGTCTGTTTCTTAGCAGCTGTTTTTTGGCACCTTATTTGACATGATTGCTGTTCATGTGTAAACTAACATAATTAATAATGAGAACTCTTCCTCAAAAGAGAATTCAAAAAATGTTGAAGAAATATGGAAAAACTTGTGGTGGCATCAGTGGCTTGTGTTCCAGAGTTTTCTTATCCTTTACTCTTCTCTGAAAAAACAGCAAGTGACTACAACCTGAATAACTTTGTACTTTAACATAAGCTTACCTTTAAAACAGGCAACCGCTGATGGTTCTAGAGCTGCAGCTGCATGAACAGGTTTCATTTACAATCCTTTTGACCACAGGTCATAGTGCGACATAAATTGAAAGTAGTGAGTTTTCCAGAGGTAGTAGCCCTTGAGGAAGGTACTGTCCAATCAGGTTAAGTTTCTTTTTGTAACCAACTTCTAAAGCAACATCATGGCAGCATAGGCAAAACTCTTGTCAGAAAATGATACTTGTAGTAAATTTGTACTGGCTGATCTGAAACAGTAATTCTCAATTCACTTGTTTTGCTATCTTTTCCCCAGGGAATTACTTACCGAAAAGCTGTAGAGCAGGGAATTGGTCATGCACAGCTGCCACTTGGAAACTTTGTCAAAATGAACAGTCGGAAAGTGTTAGCTGTCAATCATGGTAAGTTCTAAATCATTAAATAATTACATTATTTTATAATATACCTGTAATAGTTACAGTTTGAACCCTCTGCACTGTAGTGCAGATGACTAAACCTTGTTTTATTATGTTGATATTTCTTGAATTTAGTTGCCTACAGAATATACTAATTGCCCTAAATATTATAGATATGGTTAAATGCAAATAATGGTGTCTTAGCCGTTTAGAAGTGAACATTGTATCTTGCTGGCTTGTCTGAGGATTACTTGTGGCTTTCTTACCGTCCTGGTCTTGTTTCCAGGTTTACTGTATAAGTGAGTAAAATGTTGGAAACTATCCAATATTGTAGCTTATTGTAGGGTACACATTTTATGCCAAGGGAGGATGAACGTTTGATGTTTACACCTCTTTCAACATTTCAACAGCTTTGTTCAGCAGTAACTGCCTCAGCACCTGTAGACTTTCCTCAGTTGGTATCAGCAGTACTCCAACTACTGAACTTTAATAACTGTATTTTCCTGGTTCTGACTGAAGTATTCAATTGCTTAACCAAGCCTTGATTCCTTGCTCCTTTTAAACTTCTAGCTTTATTATTAGACTGTCTTTCAGTGTCATTAAACAAAAATACATGCAAAATGGACCCTACTCAGACCTTCATGGAAATTTTTGACATGGTGTCAAAGTCTTTATTGTGCCCCACTGCAGATTCTTTAGCTTATCTTACGCTGCTTTATTTCAAGTTTATTTTTTTATGTAACACATTGCTCAATGGTAACTTTATTTTCTGAAAGTGCCGTATTAATGAGGCTGGTATTTGCATGATAATAAAGATTATTTAAGCATGGAAGAGAATATAGTATGGCACAGGACTTAAAAATTATCAAACCCTATGTGTTTGTAAGATGTTATGTGTTTCTAAATTTGGATCTTTCACTGTTGCTTTATATAGAAAGGAAGAGCTAATTATAGGAGGGGTCAAAATATTTATTAAAGTACATCCACAGCAGGATTCCTGTCAAACATGAGAAAGCATTGGTGCCTGTACAGAAGGCACTGCTGAGACTGAAGTATTTGTCTCAGTCCCTGAGAGAAATACTGTCATGCAGCTGGAGACTCGGGATGGTCTTGGCTTCAGGCTGCAGGAGTAGCAGAATTGCAGTGTCTATTCATGCCTGCATTCCATCAGCTCTGCTCTGAAGATGCTACAAGAGAACGCACACAAACCTCTGTAAAGATGGATTTGGGGGTGTGTTGCTATCAGCAATTCACTTACCTCCCTGTAAAAGAGCTGATGGGCTTTTCTGATGTTGCAGTGTTTGAGATCATCCTTGCATACCTGGAGAAGAGAGACTGGAAGGAGGCCTTCTTCAGTATCCTGCCACAAAGGAAAGGGGCTGTTCCTTTGGGAGAAGCCAATGATTCATCCAAACATGCTCTGTCTGGAAAAGAAGATGAAGACAATGACTCGGACAGCAATTAGGCTTCAGAATTGGATGGTGGGAAAGATGAGACATGCAGTTAGTGGAATAAAACTGGGACATTAAGTAGTTTTACTTCAAAGGCCATCTGTGGCCCTTGTAATGCTGAATTGTCTCAGTGCTTGGTAGTCTCAGAGCAGTTTCTGTCCATGAAGGGTTAAGTTAAATGCAGGTTTCTACCCTGAAATGTCAATATAATAGCTTTTTAAAGAGAGAAAAAAAATTCATTAAAAATGCAGCATTTCTTTTTTTCCCAGGGAAGCTGTTTAATTTTTTTAATATTATTTTTTATACATACCAAGTTGGTTGTAAATGCCAAGAGCATTAGTAGTTAATATTTTATTGTATACATTCTTGTCTCCATTTCTGTTCAAAGGTTTTCTTAAAAGCAACGAATGACAAGTGTTCCTTTGGTTCCAAAACCTGTACCATTAGTGCCTGTTGCAAAGTGTGCATGAACACTCAAAACAAAAATTCTGATTTTCCTGAGCATCTCAACAGACAATCACAAGCAACTGAACCGCCTGATTTATATATTGTATTTAGTTAGCTGGGGTCAGTAGGTGAAGTATGAATGTGGGGTTAAGTCAGTGGTTTATACTTGAGCTTAAGAGGGATGGGTATTAGCACAGGCACAAATCATGTGCCTTGGTGGGCACACGGTGCACACTGAAGTGACTCAATCACTTTTGATTATTTCTTCATGTTCTCAGCAAAATTTATCACACAGCCTCAGAACAACACCAAGAGAGAGGAACTCTTCCTTACAGGTCACTCAAATTCAGTATTACTGTGTAATCACAGGATCCTGTATGTATTGTATATTGTCTATCAAATATTTTCCCTTTAAAAAAAAGTCATAATATTAGTCTTGGCTGGATGTTCTGATTCATCAGCTGACTTCAGTGCTGTGGACTACTCAGACAGAGTAGTGGACATCTTGGAAGTGAGGCTTTGCTTCAGCCCTGTGAGCCTGCCTATCCCTTTCTCCTCTAGGGAGTAGCCAGGTAGCTGCAGTGCCCGAATAAGTGCAGCTCTCATACAGGTTTCTCATGCCTGAAGAGCATGAGGTCATGGCATCCTTAGTGTTCCTCTCTGCTGAGCTGCAGTCAGAGGGCTGATTCAAGTATGATTTGCCTTGTGCCCATTTTTCTCCTTTCCTTCGTTGTTACTGCTTTCAAATGGAGACTGCAAGTGGGATCCCTGTGAGTCCCTATGGTCTGTAAAGGCTTGACACCCAACTGCTTATGACTTAAACACTTAGTGCACTTCTCTCTACACTTTCTAAAAGGGCAATAGAAAAGTTTCTTCTGTTAAAGGGATGGATTGTAGTTTGCTGAAGTTCCACAGGGCTTTTCATAAAAACATTGCTGGTTTTGTTTCTGTAACAAAAAAAGGTAGCATCAGTGTACCCAGTATGTATTACACTGATTCTCTAACTGAAATGTGTAAAATTGCAAGGAATTACACCTCTACAGCTGAGAGAACCTCATGTTAATGCATGTAGCACCATTAAACCTGATCTAAGACTCCTTAGTCTGTCCAAGGTTTCCTTAAGACCATTTCATACATGTGCCTCATTTACTCAGGCTTGAGAGTAAAGGAGCATATGGCACAGACAAACTGGGGACTTCTAGAGACATGCTGAAAGGGTTCCAAAGCATCTTACAAAACTGTTGTACAACTTAAAACACAGCCTTACAACTTTACCAGTGACATTAGATACACACACCCACACACATACAGGTGTTTTTTAATCCATTTGTTTAAATCTTACCTGTCTATGGTGAAATAGAATGAAAACATGGTCTGGGGTGTGTTCCTGTTCAGAGGTTGTTCATGCCAACTGCCCTGTGTCACAACAGCTCAGTGGCTGTTGCCTGTTCATCCACGTTGCTTGTCTCACCCACACAATGGGGTCTTCCTGTCCTCCATCAGCAGCTCAAGGGAGGTGATCCTCCTGCTCTGCTCTGATGAGCCCACCTGGACTGCTGTGGCCAAAGCTGGGGCTCATGATATATGAAGCCCATGGACCTGTGTTTGAGCAGGTCCAGAGGAGGCCATGAAGATGCTCGGAGTGTCAGAGCACCTCTCCTGCAGACAGGCTGGGAGAGCTGGGGCTGTTCAACCCAGGAGAAGAGAAGGCTCTGGAGAGACCTTACAGCATCTTCCAGTCCCTGAAGGGGGCCTACAGGAAAGCTGTAGAGGGACTTTTTACAGGGACAGGTAGTGATAGGACAAGGGGGAGTGGCTTTTAACTGACAGAGGGTGGCTTTAGGTTAGATTATTAGAAGAAATTCTTCACTGTGAGGATGAGGACTTTTAATTGTTTTTCATTTTGGATTTACATATTCTATACAAGTTATAGCCCTGTTTGGCATTCTGGTGTTCTAGCTTGTGACATGCTACTTAAGAAAGCAAATTTATTCTCCATTTTCAATCTACAGGCCTGGCCGTTCTTAGTATTTTCAATATGGTTACTTGCATGTTTCAGGCATGGCCCACTAATGCATTACACTGGAAGCAGAGATAAATCACTGTACTGTTTTATAATAAGACAAGGAATTTACATTCAGTGCTTTAGGGCACTTCTTACAGAAAGATCTTTCTTTGAACCAGCTTTAGCTGTATGAAGTTAATGAAACTAAGAAAACACACTGGGAAGTTCTCCGCTTCACCCTGCTGTCCTCAGGGAAGGTCAGCTCTGACATGCTTGTCTAACCAAGACTTAGAGACCTCCAATGTGATTTGTTCCCGGGCCACGATGCTGAAGAAGGGAACATTAAAAAGACAATCTGCACAGAAGCTCTAGAACAGGATCCCTGTGTTTCACCACCAGGCGTCATTGCTGAGCTTAGGAAAGCTCTGATTTCCATCACTAAGCTTTGTAAAGTTTCAGGTACTGCCAGAACTATTGCTCAGCAATGCTGGGTAGCAGAATACATCCAGAGATCTTTAAACCTGTGTAGTGAAGCATTAAAAAGGCAATAAAGAAGGTATGGCTCAAGGAACCTGAAAAGAAAATATGAAGTCAAACTTTCTGACTGAAATGGGCAAACTTTCTTTTAGTGGCATGCAGTGGGGAGGTCACAGCAAGGTGCCATATGTAATCATGTTGTTTTGTTCCCTTCCAACTGAGCCTCAATCCCCTTGGCTCAGATTTCTGAAGTCAAGAACCTCAGCACTGTTTATGTGCATCCATGTTGTGACAATTTCCCAAACACTACTGCTGCAGGTTACTGTACTTTCCCCCTTCTTGTCCATTTCCTGGATTCGGGTCAATCTGCCCTTGCTTTGGCTTCCACAGGTCCCATGCCATAATATATGTTCATTGACCCTATGTTTGCTTATGGAGCAGTAGTGTTTGATTCTAGACACGACTCTGCAGAAGAGCATCTGAGTAGAAAAGATCGTCTCTGAACTGCCCTGTCTCAGAGGCTTTTGGTCACAAAGTTGACAACGATGGTGGGTTTTGCAGTGCACACTGGCATGCTGCAGAGGGTGTAGCTGTCCAAGGGGATCTATGCTGATGGTTATTCCAAAAGCCTGTGTGCATGACAAGGCACATGCACTCAGGGCAGTCTTGGGGCAGTGTGACTGCCAGCTGCAGGAGAGCAGGATGTGGCATTCCTAAAATCCTTAAAGCTTGAGGATAAGGTCAGGGAAGTTTGAAGGGTTCAGTGTTTCTTTGATTTAAACAGAACTTTTTATTGCTCAGACTGTGCTGTAGATCACACTGAAGATCACAGGTTCATATTATTGTGAGGTATCCATTTATTCTGCAGGAGGGTTTTAAAATAAGCTATCAGTAAGCACACATTCTTCTTACCATAAGTTATTTTGAAAAGCAGAGATGGACTTCAGTGTGACTTTGAAATCTAAAGCTGAATAAACTTTGGTCCATCTTTGAAATGTGTACCTTAATTGTCTCTCTTCCAAAAATGTGACTTTGTTAGTTGGAACAACAGCATCTACTACTGACAATCCTAAAGCCAAATAATCAAATGTTTGATTCATAGTCATTCCCTTTTGCTGCATTTTTACTTCAAGTAATGTAAGACATGCTTTTTAATTTCTTGTTTGCCATGTTTGGCTGTGATGAGAGACCTAAAAGGAAGACATGACATTATTTTAAAAAGGTGTGTTCATGCTTGGTTGAGTACTCCCCTTGGATATTATTTTCCCATTCAAATTCTTCTAATACTTGCTCTAAACCCACAAGCTAATTTACATCTTTCACCTTTAGCATTTCTTCAGCTTACTAAAATGAATAAGGCATTGTCCTGTGAGCAGTTGATTTATTTCCTGTGCATGTTTGATTTATTTCCTTTGTGTTATTTTTCATGTCTTTGTTCATGTTCTCACAAAACTGGATGTCATCCTATATGTGCTTAATTCAGCTTCATTGTTGTGTCATGCACATTTGTATAATCTTCAGATATGATCCCTAAACTTTTTGAAGGTCATAACCTGTCCTGCCAGCTAGTTCTGCTCAATCTCTGTGCTTCAATAACAATGAGCACTTGCAGGGTTTTGTATTTTGTAAACCTAATCTTTTGGACATCCTTAAATGTGAAGATGGAAAAATACAAAGGGATTGAAGCAATCACAACTTCTATACTGTGTAGGGTGTGACTTCAGAAATGTTGCTTTTTTTCCTATCTTCTACTAACATGTGTGTCCCAGAGCTTTTGTGTTACCACATTCTTCAGAAGTGACTCATAAGAGGGTAACTTGGAAATTGCTATCACACAGTAGGAAGAAATGCTGGATTTTCAATTTAAACACCCTCCAGAAGGTTTATTTTTCTTAACAGCTAACTTCACTGTCTGGAAGAAAGAAAGGTACCTTGGTAAACTTAAATATCAACATGGTAGATAAGGAAGAAGCAGCCTATTTTTAGAAACACTAAAGTTTTAGCTAAAGCTAGTATGCATTTTATTATTTGTAGGACAGAATGTATAGTTGTCAGTAAAATCTGTGATGCATAACTGCCATTAAAAGCTTTTTTTTCCTCTAAAGAGTTAGGTATATTTAACTTGAGCTGTAGTTAAAGTAGTTTCCTGTTAAATAGAGCCAAGTGCAGTGCAGAACTATTTTTCCATTAAAAGAAAGCTGTTTCAGAAAGCACTAGCTCTCTTCAGCTGGAGTCAACATCATGCACTGCTTCAGGCAAGCAGTGAATGCAAGGTTGCTCAGCCCTGGCCGGAGTAAGGAGTGCAAAGCAGCCTGTGCTGCCTGTGAAGTGGCAGTAAAGATCCACTTTCCCCTACAAAGTGCCTTGTAGTCAGAAACTGTAGCTATGGCTACAATGTGTTGAGCGTGGTCAATGTTTCATAACATTTGCCAAATTACAGTTCCCAAGTGAAGATAACCCAGAGTTGCAAAAACTGGCCTTTGCCCACTGCTTCTAATTTCTGTGTGCAGGCTCACCAGCCATGAACACTTCCAGTATGTTGTCTTCAGCCTCTGACACACATTTCACTAGCATCTGCTGAGGTTAATAAATCACTGGAGAGGGGATATTACTGCATCATGTTCAGTTGGATAAAGTGAGATAAAAAAACAATAAAGGAATTATGCATCATATCTCCATAGAATTATAGGCTATCCTGAGTTGGAAGGGACCTGCATCCAAGTCCAACTCCTGGCCCTGCACAGGGCAGCCCTAAGAGTCACACCCTGTGTCTGACAGAATTATCCAAACCCTTCTTGAACTCTGTCAGTCTGGTGCTGCGACCACTGCCTTGGGGAGCCTATTCAAGTGCCCAACTATCCTTTAGCTGAAAAACCTTTTCCTAATATTCAACTTAAACCTCCCCTGACACAGCTTCATGCCATCCCCTTGGGTCATGTCACTGGTCACCCGAAAGAAGAGATTTAAATTGCACAACATGCAGATAAACGTAGAGAAAAATTCTCTTCATAGTGAACAGCCCTAAAAGTGGAGAGGTCTAGGGATCAGCTAAGTATTTTCTAGCAAAGGGTTCAGCCGAGGGTCTGTGCAAGCAAGTTGTAAAGGGATAGCACTGTGGTTTCCCTGCATGCCAGGCCACTGCATGCCCTGAGCTGGAGCCTCACCCTCATTTATCTTTAAGAACCGGGCAGAGCAAGGCAAATAAAGCAACTTTTGCAACATGGTTATGCAAGTCTGCTCGTGGTTCGCTGGAACCCTGTGCAGCCTCTTTTCTTCTCACCTTTTGCCTAAAGACCATGACACCTATCCCTGCACAGGCTGCAGACAGGATCCAGTGTTCTCAGTTGGAGTAAAAAAAGTCATGGCCTTGATATGCATATAGCTAAAGATTTGAGGAAAGTTTTGAGGGGAAAGGAAACATAAAGGGATATGAGAAATAAACCAGTAAGGAAAAGGAATGGGAATGGTTTGAAAAGACCTCTAAAATAATCAAGTACAAAAGAAGGGAGGCAAGGAGAAAGATAAACATCAAGGAATAGAGTGGACTAGAAATACTTCATTCTGATACAAGTTATTTTAGGAAGTGCAAATGACTAGGTTGTACCTTCTGAGAGTACTGGAGAGCTTTGGCTGGAATTCGGAACAAAAAAGGAGAGTTTATGGCCATTAGAAGAAAGGGCTGAGAGCTCAGGAGGATTACAAGGATGTTATGAGTTTTTGCAAGGAGAAAATTAGAAGGGTTAAAGCCCAACAAGAACTAAATCTGGCTACTGCCATTAAAGACAATAAAAAATGTTTCTATAAATACATTAACGGGAGCAGGGCCCCATCCTGTGTAATGGTAACTTGGGAAGACAAATGCCATCACTCCAAATGTCCACACCTTCCTCCTTCTTCCCTCACTTTATATACTGAGCATGATGTCATGTGGTCTGGTACAGCCCTTTGGTCAGTTTGGGTCACCTGTCTGGGCTATGTCTCCTCCCAGCTGCCCATGCACCACCCCCAATTTCCTCATCAGTGTGGCCATATGAAACACATAAAAGGTCTTAGCTCTATAAACCATGCTTAGCAACAACAAAAATATCTCTATGTTAAAAAAAAAAAAAAAAAAAAAAAAAAAAAAGTAAGGCCATTCCAACAGATTAATGAGTAGCCAGGCTGTAAAACTAAGAATTCTGGAGTATTCAGGAGTATTCAGTGAGATACAGCCACAGTCATACCATCAGTGTGTTTCTTAAGCAGCTTGCACAATCCCATGTTTTAATGGGTGAGCTGGGCTCTTACAAGTGTCAGCAAAGTTCATCAGCAAAGCTTTCATGTTCTCACTGTGTCCCTGCTGCTGTGAATTCAAGAGCCACTCTCTGCATTTCTCTTTGCACCTACAGTGCCTCTGAGAGTACTGGGTTTGGAGATGAGCTTCCAGGGGGGTGGAAAAAGGGAAATAGCTTCCAGCCAGGGCTGTTGCTTTTGAGCAACCACGAGTGGGCTGCAAAAAATGGTAGGGAAGAGCACAACAAAGGAGTCAGTGAAGATGGAGGCACTGAAAGAGTGAGGTTTCATCAGGTGAGTGGTTCACTCTCATTCTAACACTTTTTCTGATTAAGGGGTGGGACTCTGAGCTGGGAGGCTTGGCTAAAAGATCAGAGCAGTCCGCTTGCAGGAGTGCTTCAGGCTCCAGTGTGCTGGAGACGACTTGTGGTACCAGCAACCCAGCTGCTCTGGGGGTGACTCAGTTCTTGGTGCAAGAAATCAGCGGTGGCAAGATTTGAAGCTGACACACCAGTCAACATGAGCACGGCAGGCAAAGTAAGCAACAGTTTGTATTAGGAAAATTTCTTTGCTGCAGCTGAGTAATGCATTTTTAAATGTGAACTCTTGGCAGGAACACTGTAAATCCCGGTGGTATAGCACCGATTAGAGTTTAGGATGAAACTGGTACAGAAGAGCTGCCTTTATTTGCAGGCTGTCGTAGATTCCTAGGAAATGGTTGTTAACTCTTCAAGGCAATAGTTTATTTGAGGCAACATGAAATAACAGCGCTAGAATAACATTCTGTTTGGGTTAGCAAGCTGTTTTAATCTCTGATTGGATAGTTTAAAATATGACAGAATGTACTAAGTGTTTAGATCAATGTATTTATCTACCAGTTTCCATTCTGAGATCCTACAGAAGTTTAAACTATTTTTAGTTTATTTATAATTCTATCAGTTTGTTTTCTAAAAAGAAGATATAGCTAATATTGGGTTAAATTTCAGGGTGAATTGTGCTGGTATTAGGACAGTCATTACATTTGGATATGCATATAACAAGTCTCAAGCGTTAGTTAATGAAGATCAGAAGTAAATTTCACATACAATGCAATACTGAGCTGGGATTGAAGTGAGTAGTTACATCTTTGCTAGAAATTAGATGGCAAGAGAGAAATGGAGGTTGATACCAATACATGTTCCTTCTTGCACTGCTGGCAAGATGCTAACAGTGACCTGCAAGAGGGATTAAGGGACAAGCAACTAGAAATGGAAAACAACTGAAAGTATGTGCCTTTCTAGAACGTGCCTTAAGATAGTACCAAGATCATTTGCTGTTACTGCCAGTTGTGTTCACTATTCTAAAACCAAGAGAGAAAGGGAAAAAATGCTGTTTGAGATACTGCAAGTGCAGAATTAATTGTAGCTTACTGTAGGTAAATTCACCAAGTTCAGTGCTCTACTCAGCATTGGATGCAGCACAGTAAATGAAGAGTTTTGATGTAGCTTAATTGCTTTGATTTCACCATGTTTAACTTGGAATAACACGAGAGTTACAATCTATGTAGCCAAGAAGCATAATCCTTTTGTCCTGTAAAAGGGTGCGTTTCTACACCTGCCCTCCCCCACTGCAGTAACTCACAGGGCTGGCAGAACACACGAGCAGAAAAACAACTATTAAGGCAGTGCTTGTTTTAGCAGATGAAGTGGGTGATAATGCGCTGCTGCTGCATCTGTGGGATCCTGTTGCAATCCATAAAAGCTCACAGGGACTAAACAGTCAGAAAAACACACCGTTAACTAATGTCTTATTATGGAGAGATTTGTTTGTTCTCGGCAATCCACACTCCTTGGCCACCTTTGTTCTTAGAAACACTACATGTGCTTAGCATGTGCAAGTCATGGAATCATCACTGTGTTATGTGGGATGCAATATAAATATATATATACTGCCTTTTTTAAAGTAAGTTGGTGCCCTTTGAAATGTGATTTTTGGCCACACTTGTGAATTTTTCACTAATCACACTTGTATCTAAACATTAAATTTAGTGCAAATATCTCTTGATGCACTTTTTTTCAAAGCACTGTGCCCATCCCACTTCTGTGTCTAGCTGCTAGAAGTTTTCTATTTTATTTCATGTGTTTAGAATTTCCTAGTAATTATTTTCTTTGTAACCAGTTTTCAGTTTGTGGATAATCAGACATTATTTCTACTTCTACTTAAAAAAAAAAAATTGTTTGTTTGTTGTTTTCCCCTGTGACTTTTGCAGTACACTGGTGTTAAGTTGTCACACAGGATACATATGCATGTGCTGAACTTTTTGCATCCTGGATTTGATTCCCCTCTGTTTCCTTCTCAAGATAATGCCACCTGAACACTTGCAGTCAGTAGACTTAACAGAATGACTGAGGACTTTATAGTGTGTCACCCAGGAAAATCATATTTCAGTGACTGGGGTTGTTTAAAGACCAACGATGGGATCTTTAAACATCTCCAAGGAGGAATAGCAATTATGGGGACAGAGAGGTCCCACTGCTTTTGAATATACTAGGATTGAGCTTGCAGGGAGGAAACCGGTTTGAGAGACTGGGATGAGGTGTGGACAATGCTCTTCTCTTTTCTGAAGGGATTTTTCTTTCAGTGGCAGATGGTCAGAGGAGCCCTAAGGCCTGTCATTACCAGGACAAAGCCGGAAGAGTTAATGGGCAAACTTCAGTCTAAGAGATGGAAAAAAAAAAAAAACAAACTATGTTGGATAGTTGGGTAGTGTTGCAGAGGATAGATTAATCTTCTCACAGGGTAGTAAATCCACCTGAATTAAACATCCCTTCTGAGAACGGGGTACCTTAGCATGGATAATACTGCACTTAAAGGGACTGTTCAAGATTACCTCTGTGTTGTGCTACATCACTTTACAGAGGTCCTTTCAGCCATCACTTCATGGCTGAACTTGGGCTCTACTAGAATGTTTATAAATCTGTACTAGGCTCTCAATTAAATTTTTAGCAATTTTGTCAGTTCCCAACACAGACAGTTCTCGACAATACAGACTTCATCACAGCCTGTTAAGTGACATCATTTAGTGTGCCATCTTCAAGAAGATACAAATGCAGACAAGTAATCCAACACGGCAAAAGAAATTGCCCAAGGAAGTTAACAAAGGAGCAATGAGAATGAGTGAGGTATCCCATTACCTACCTGCCTAGGAGACTATTACACATGCAGGTGAAAACTTGATGTGACAGAATGATGAGCAAAATCAGACATTACCTTGGTGGGGGGAAAAACAGGCTTACAACACACTGACCTTTGGTGTTGACTTTGTTGTTGTTTGGTTTGGTTTTCTTTCCTGTAGTTTCCCTCTCATCTCCACAGATATGAGCAGGAGTTTCACATGCAAAAAGGGAAGAATCTGTGTGGTGACTTGAAAATGAAATGCCATTCTCATTTTCTTTGCTCTGTTTGCAGGTTATTAAATGCAAGGCAGCAGTGCTGTGGGAAGCCAATAAACCATTCAGTATTGAGGAAGTGGAAGTTGCCCCACCAAAAGAACATGAAGTTCGCGTAAAGGTACTGAAAATAAAATTTAAAACAACTCCTATGACTTGCATTATATCTTGCTTTTAATCAGAATTAGTTTTGTAATTTTTTAAGACCCAGTCAGAAAACATTCTACTAGAAAGTAGTAACTAATCAGTGAGCTCCTATGAAACAAGTCCTTAATTTGATAATGAGGTTCTTTAAAAAAATATATTTTTAGGGTTGTATTTTGTGTTTACCGACATCTGTTTTTCTAATAGGCTGAAAAAATTACAGCACAAGGCAAAAATCAGAATTTCCTGTAGTGTGGAGCAAGAAAATGTCTTTTACTTTGTTTAAATCTGTGCTAGGAAATAGCTCATTAGGCCTGGGAGCTTCCTTTTTTACCTGGATATTACCCTCAGTGGAATTTAGGAGCTGCCTTAATTTTTGAGCAGTTTCAAGTGTTACACATGTGAGGAAAACCCTCTCATGGGGTTGACAAATCCATTTGTCAGAATAAAAGTTGTAAACACATACATGAATATTTCAAAATAAATAGTGCTGTTCTAGCTGGAAGAAAGGGCAAAATGTCATATAAAACACTATGTAGCTTAATTTTTTTTTCATGTTCTATATACGAATATTTAAAATATATACGCAGCACAATAATATAATTATTGTGGAATTATCTATAATATAAAATCATTCTATAATGCATCATTTATATATAATATCTATTATATATTGTCATATAACCTAAATGTAATAAATACAAAATATACACAATATTTCTATGATTATAAATAATATGTGATGGTTAATTTGTATTTACATAATATTATAATTTTATAAAATATTTCACAGTTTTCTTTTTAAGTATTTATACATAAATAATAGGAATAATTTAATTTATTCTGTTCTCCCTATATAATTGTCTCGCTAGAACATTAGTTCTACAGAAAATACAGAAAGTCTTCGGACTCCCTGTAGAGCTCAGTACTGCATAGCAAACATTCACAAGGGAGCTTTGCCCTATAGATTAAAGACTAATAAACACCAAGAAAATCTTAAATCAGACAGCTAAATTTGTTTTACCTGTAGATTCATTGTGTGCAGATTGGATTTTGGAGAGAAGCAAGTGGCTTCTCCAAATGTAGAATATAATTTCACTTTCACATATAACATGACACAGTTTAATGCAGAAATATCCTTGTCTTTCCTGTGAATCAGATCATGGCCACTGGGATCTGCCGCTCCGATGACCATGTGATAACTGGTGCACTGGTTATGCCTTTTCCAATAATTCTTGGACATGAAGCAGCTGGTGTTGTGGAGAGTGTTGGGCAGGGAGTGACTTCAGTCAAGCCAGGTATGAAACAGCACTGAAAACAAATCCTGTGCTGAGTTTCCAGACTCCTCCTTAAGTCAAAGATTATTTCTTTTGTGAGTATTTTTACTGTACGGAAAAATATTCCAATTTAAACATTATCAAGGATACCTCAAAGGATATAAATCTGCTGTTTACGCCTTTCTGTGTCCCCAACATACTTTCAGATTTTCTACTCAATTTCTTTTGCTTTTGGCAAAAAATATCTGCAGCTTGCTTTCCACCTACATACTGCTTTTCCTGTTGTGGGACTAGGAACATAGAGTCATTGCTCTTGTTCATATGAAATCAGGCATTAGCTGCAGGTTCTCTGAAACACAGTTGATACAGCTCACCTTTTTCAAGAATAAGGCAAAGCAAAGCACTAGATGACAAACGTGTCAAAGCACCATTTAATTCTCTTAACAGCTAAATAATCCATTGACTTCAGTTGATCTGAACTTAGATCTTACTTCACTTTAAAAGCATCTGGGCACAACTGGGGTGCCCACGCTGGTGCAGGCTTTGTATGTGGGCTGCACCATTGCAGGTGAGGCAGCACTGCTCCCTGAGCAGACTGGATTGCTCTGAGGACACTCATCTGGACCAGCTGCTCATCTCCCTGTGTTCTCTTTGAACCACAGTGCATAGATAGTGAAAAATGTCAATTTTCAGCCAAGTGCTGTAAGATGAGATGGGATTCCTCTACACTTTTATAGGACTGAAAAAATTCTAACAAGGGCTAAATTATTAAGAGAAAGTATGCAGTGAAAAAAATCTACACAGAATCACTCAATTTCCAGGCAGTTTGTTATGATACCTTAGTAGCCCACTCTTAACACCTCTGTACTTCCAGTATCTTTGTCCATACTGACAAGTATGAAGTCTGTCCAAAGCAGGTTGGCATGTATAACAAAAAAATTTATTAGAGATTTCTGCTTTAACTTCAAACACATATGTATATTGCAAATTTCAGTTACAGCTCTAGCTGTACTTTCTGTTATGTCTGGGTTCATAAATCTCTCTGTTGTCTGATTCTTGCTGCCCTGTGTTTCCAAGTGAGCTGAAATAGCAGGCCTGAACACATAGATGCACAAAATCACATTTCTCAGATGTTGCTTAATTTACACCTCCAAGTTCTGAAAAAAAGGCTTCCACTTGTGCAACATCCCTTTAGCAAAATGATTACTAAGACCATAACACAGTTCTAAATTAACTCAGGGTCGGGGTAGTGGTGGTGTTTAATGTTCTGTAGGTATTTTTCATTTTTTGGTGGAAATCAAAAATTTCCCTTGACTCTCAGTGTGTCAAGGATTAGCCACATTTTAAAACTGAAAAATTATAAACTGATATGCATTAGGAAATACCTGTTTAGAGATTATTGGGCATTTACGATATATCATTGCTGTGGAAATTGCATAGGAGTAAAAAATTACACTGGGAAGCTATATTCCACTTTGTTAATCACATAATTGTGCTAGAGAATTAGAGATGCTGGCTTAGACTGTGTGTGCCACTGCTTCTCAGACAAGTATTTTACCTACCTTTACTCAACAGAACACTAATAGGACTGCTATATAGCAGTAATAGACTGCTATATAAAGATGTTAAAAAAGACTGGCAAATTAATGTTTAATTCCCCATTCTTTGTATGCATGGTTTACAGCCCTGTTATCTTGGCACTCCAATCTGCTGTCCTAGTGGATGTCAATTTTTATCTCAGTTTCTTTAATGAAAGAAGGTGTATTACTACCTTCTTTTTACACAGGACATGCAATGAACTGCTGAATAAGTACTTTAGAAGTGTCAGTAGATAGCATGGTTTTATGACATAGGTCTGACTCAGTTCTGTTGAAAGACACCAGAAATTTTGCATATAGAAATAAGTTGTCATAACTTTGCCCTAATTATGTCTTTCATATAAAACACAGAGAGATGGTTTATCTTACAAATGCAGCAGAAATAAAACCATCACTGCATTCCTAGTGTATGCTTGCCTGGGGATTAAATACACTTGCTTCATGTTTTTACCTGCATGCATCTTGTTTTCTTTTTTTAATCCTCTGTCATTACTGTTTTATTTCTAGGAGACAAGGTTATTCCACTCTTTGTTCCACAATGTGGGGAGTGCAAGAGCTGCTTAAACACCAAGGGTAACCTGTGCAGTAAAACTGAGTGAGTTTTCTTGGATTACTTGCAACCCTAATTTGATTTGACTTTATCCAAAACTGATTACAAGCAACAGATTTCACTTGCCTTTATTTCTGGTCATCTTTCAAACAGCCTTGCTACAGGTGCTGGATTAATGCCTGATGGCACCACCAGATTCACCTGTAAAGGAAAAGCAATTTACCATTTTATTGGTACAAGTACCTTCACTGAATACACAGTACTGCATGAATCTGCTGTAGCTAAAATCGATTCTGCTGCTCCTCTGGAAAAAGTTTGTCTAATTGGCTGTGGATTTTCAACTGGTTACGGGGCTGCTCTTCAGACTGCCAAGGTAAATATTGTGGTGGGTGTTTCTGATATTTTATGGTGTCTGTTCAATATTGTGTAGCCTGTGAGTGGACTGTCATCATGGAAGTGAGGAGGTACAGACTCTGTTTAGTTCAGCGTGGAAATAAGATACTAGTTCTTTGCTTTCTTCAGATTCTGTCTCTATGTTACTCAGAAGTCTTCAACTCAAAATCCAGTAAAATTGCTTATTTCCATCTATAATGTTTTGCCTCAGTGCTTTATCACCGCTAGAAAAATGTTGCAACAGAGTTCTTTTTTTTATTATAACTGAAGTCTAGGAATTCATAGAAGCAATACATATAGGCAACACTCACAATTGTAGCAATATATGAATGTGAGTTTTAGAGCTGGTGCTGTCTCCAGTTGATTGACACTACAAACCTTAACACCACTGGAATATCATTAAAAAAAGGTGTGTCTAAACCTGAAGCTGAGGCATATAATGAAAACTTGATCTCAGAAATGTATGTCAGGGGGAATTTCTTTTAGTCACATGTAGCATTATAACAGTACAGCTGGTTACTGCACTAGCAGGTATCCATGTGCAAATTCCTTCTCAGCAGGTAATCTCTAAATTGCAAGAAGTGGCTTAAGTGAAATCATGCTGATAATGAGGAAATGCATGGTACTTTCCCTAGCCTGCAACAATATGCCATGTTTACATGGTTCTTATTATAGGTGGAACCAGGCTCCACCTGTGCGGTCTTCGGCCTCGGAGGAGTCGGCCTCTCTGTTATCATGGGCTGCAAGGCAGCTGGAGCTGCCCGCATCATTGCCGTGGACATCAACAGTGACAAGTTTGCCAAGGCCAAGGAGCTGGGAGCCACTGACTGCGTCAACCCTAAAGATTTCAACAAGCCCATCCACCAAGTGCTGATGGACATGACCGGCGAGGGTGTGGACTACTCCTTCGAGGTCATCGGCCGTACGGATACCATGGTATGCAATCAAAAGATGAGGTGAGACCCGTTAGCTCTCCCTTCACCAAGCTGCCAAGCACCAAAGAGGAGCAGGAAGCCACTGGCCGAGTACCAGGCTAACTTCAAACCTGCTAAGTGTAGCTGTCAGCCACTAGATGCAGGGACAGAAGCATGCTCAGAAATTTAGGAAAGGGAACTTCACTTTAGTGTCCTGGCCAAACCAGGGTGGCTACATGTCACATATTTCACATGCTCTCCAAAAGTGGCTTATCACTAATAGTTTAGACAAAATGGGCAACAAGAGCAAAGCTAGGATATACTTAACCAGTGAGAGCAGATACAATGGTGTGAGCAGATACAATGAACAATTTTTAATGAGGTTTCAGTTACAAAAAATTAATTGCAAGCATAGCCCTGAGAAGAGGAGATGGAGTTCAAATTTCTGTGCCCCAAGGACAAATGTTGCCTGACTCTGCGTGTCCCTCTGTTTCTAATGCAGACTGCAGCCTTGGCCTGTTGTCAGTGTAACTACGGAGTCAGTGTGATTGTGGGAGTGCCCCCTGCAGCACAAAATATCACCTTTGATCCCATGCTCCTCTTCACTGGTCGCAGCTGGAAAGGCTCCGTCTTTGGAGGTCAGGACTTGGAAAGATGTGATTCAACTGGCTTGAGAAACTTGTAAATCATCATGAATGAAATAGGATACATCAAATTAATTGCTTAGGCTGTGTTATTGGAAGCAGTACTGCTAGCTGTTTTGCTTATAAAGAAGTTGAAAAGGAATTAATTATAGGAACTATAATGGCAAGTGAAGGAAGGAAAAAACTGGGGAGGGAGGGGGAAGAAAGGGAAGAGAATAAGAGACAGAAAGAAAGAGACATAAAAAGACACAAAATAGCGAAAAAGAGGGAGGAAAGAAAGGAGAAAGAAGAAAGGAAAATGAGAAATAAGGGAGAGAAGCAAAAAATAAAATGAGGGGGAGGGGAGGGAGGAGGTTGGATTAAAAAACAAGATGAGAAAAAATGATAAGGAGAGAGATAAGAGGAGAAAAAGGATAGAAGATAAAGCAAAAAAAGAAGAGAAAATCATAAAGAGAGAGGACAGAGGGAGGGGAGAAAAAGATCAAGTGCAAAAAGGAGAATGAGAGCAATAGAAAGAGAGAAAAATAGTGGGAGAGATGGAGATTCAGGACTGTAAAGGGCATCAGGGCTTACACTCAGCTGATTTCCACAGAGGTCAGACCCCAGCTTAGCCCCTGGCCAGCTGCCAATACTCCCTTCCCAGTCTTTCTCTTTTTGGAGCTCTCTCAGTAGTCCCACACTCAGCAAGTCCTAGCTTGCTCAACTCAAAGGCCACAGAAAACTTGTTTCCAATAACAGGTTTTCTCACTTGTAACCTGGTCCCCTCATGTAATCAAAAGATACCTGAATAAAATAGCAGAGACAAATCAGGATCCTCTGGAAGCGCGTTCTACTATTTATGACAGCTTTATATAGTGGTGCTTTTAATAAAAGAGAGAAACATCCACCACCCACTCCCCAATATTGAGCAGACAATCAAGTTTCAACTTACCAACATGGATGATGGTGCTCTGGCTTTTGTATGAAATGTGATTAAGTTGAAACAGTGTTTGATATGGGGGAAAGTTTGGATTCTGTAAAGACTGACATTTGTACTGGTCTTCTGCTGCGTTTGTCATATGTGGAATAGCTGCACTTTATCCCATGTTTTCTGCTGGCACCTGTGTTAAAAAGGTAAAGCCATGCTGCCATATTTCATCCTATTACGCTGCTATATAAAGTTTATCTAAAAATTTAAGCTGCTCTGGGTTTTATGTACTTTCAGAAGCATTTAATTTCATTATGCATTTTCTGTGTTTTTTTGGTTTTTTTTTCAGGCTGGAAGAGTAAAGATGCAGTTCCCAAACTGGTTGCTGACTATATGAAGAAAAAGTTTGTTCTGGACCCATTAATAACCCACACACTAACTTTGGCAAAGATCAATGAAGGATTTGATCTTCTAAGGACAGGAAAGAGGTAAACATCATTTCATTGTAAAGGTTCTGTATAACGAACCTAAAGGAGATGTGTGGTAAGACAAAGTCTAACTTGTGCTTTCCTCAAATATTGTGAAAATTCAGCTCAGACTGTTTTCACAGGGTAATGGAATTGGAAATATTTTTTGACAGAGACATTTGACAAAGCTTACCATGGGAATTGAAAAATTGTCCTTAGCAGAAGTAGGAAATATATTTGTATATCTTAGTATGTTTGGCGACTACCCTTTTTGAAAGTTCTAGATGTACAGAGTCTGGAGAATTACATTAATGTTTTCTTTTCATTGTCATTTGCTAGCAGTTGTTTTAGATGTTCCTTGCTCTGAATATAAAAAGCAAGTAACAGAAGAATTTCAGCCCCGAGGTTTGTTCTCAGATTCTAATGATGCAGCACACACTTCATCTTTGATTGTCTTTATTTTACATAGTTTACAAATGCTAGTTTTAGTTTTTAGTATAACAAACAAGAAAGTGGTGAGGACAGAGATTCCAGCAGCTTTGCTAAGATACCGATAATCAGCTTGAAGATGGAGGCACATTGCAGTTTATAATTTTTATGGAGTATAATACTTCAGTGTTTCAGAGCAGAATAAGCTGTACCAGTTACTCTGTAATTGGAAAGATGTGTCTAAGCCCCTCTCTGAGGAACTTCTCTGGCTGTAGCTGGTAATTAATTACCAGGAGCCCTGGGCATCATCAGTGAAGGCTTTGCAGTCTTCTGGGAATTTTGTTCTCTACATCTGCAGCAAAGTTTGCACATCTGTTCTGTCATTTTGCTGCAAGCTGGGGTGGGGGCAGGCAGGGAGGGAGTACCTGTTTGACAGCAATAGCACAGATTATCAGAGAAAACAGCAGTGCTCTGCTGATGCCAGCCCTGGGGATTTTCTAGTCACTAACTTGTCATTTTATATTGCAGCATCCGCAGTGTCCTGACATTTTAGGATTCCCAGACATTAACCTGCAGATGGCTCAGCACCAGTACTAACTTCACCATCCACCAATACAACTTACATGATGCACAAATCAAGATTTGTAAGATTTTGTAAGATTTTCCTGAAAGATCTACCACTACCCTTGAATAAAAGAATCAAACTAAAACCCCACATTTCAAGCACATAATTGTCTTGGTTCGACAAGACAGGAGTCTGTGAAAGAGGGCAAAGCCTCCTGTGCAATGGAGAACGGCAAACCCCCCTCCCTCTGAATTACCAGGATTTTTAAATTAAAAGGCTCTCAGGCAAAGATATGGGAGTGGGAGTAACAATTCTTTACTAGGAGAAAACTAGACAACAATTTAAAAAGGCAAATGCAATCGGTACAAACAAAACCAGTGAAAGAAAAAAGTCCAGAACCTGCGGGGTGCCAGTATCAGTTCTACTGGGACAATTTGCTTCCCTTGCAGTGGCTGGTGAATTGTAGCTGCAGTGGTGATCTCTAGAAGGGTATAGTTTCCCTCTGAAGATCTGGTGGCAGTGGGGCCGGTCTTCCTCTGCGCCGGGGTTGCCTCTGAGCTCCGCCGCCGTCGGCTCAACGCGCCGGCTGCTTCGCTGCGAGTGCCGCCGAAGAGAGCTGCTTCTCCGGGAATCCCGCGAAGAGAGCGAGCGAGCTGCCTCTCTCCCCAAAAGCTACCCCTTTTAAACCATAATAGAGTGCTTGCTTCCCCCTCTGGGCGGGACCCCCCTCACTTACCAGCCCGGCAGGGAGTCAGTCAATAGTGTATAAACAAACCATTGCCTTTACGGGGCAAACCATTGTCTTTGAGAGAGATAACGAAACCTGTCCGACAGGTTTTGCCTTCGACGGATGGCAAATAGAATACAAGCTTATTTTACAACCCAGGACATTATCCACCCCTTATTCTATTTCCATCTGTACACCATGAAATTTTACACCCAGTTCTCTTTTAAGACCAAGTTTCCCTGTGGTACACAGCGGGTCTCCCTATTTTTCTGCATTACCCACCAAGTGTAACCAGGTTCTTGAGCAAAGACAATCCCACGAATGGGTTGGTCTTTGCCTGAGGTGGGATTAATCCAAACAGTTTTCCTTAAAATACCTTTCATATGTACTACAGGGACTTTATTTCCATTTACTGCGTGTAAGGGTTTTGACTGAGCAGGGCCAGCTCTATTGACAGACCTCCGGGTGTTGACCATCCAGGTTGCTTTTGCCAGGTTAATTTTCCAGTTTTTAAATGTTCCCCCACCAAGTGCCTTCAGGGTAGTCTTAAGGAGTCCGTTGCACCGTTCAACTTTGCCGGCAGCTGGAGCATGATAGGGAATATGATATATCCATTCGATACCATGTTCTCTGGCCCAGGTGTTGATAAGGCTGTTCTTGAAATGGGTGCCGTTGTCAGACTCAATTCTCTCAGGGGTGCCGTGTCTCCACAGGACTTGCTTTTCCAAGCCTAAGATGGTGTTCCGGGCAGTGGCATGAGGTACAGGGAAAGTCTCCAGCCATCCAGTGGTGGCTTCCACCATGGTTAGCACGTAGCGCTTGCCTTGGCGTGTCTGGGGCAGTGTGATATAGTCAATTTGCCAGGCCTCCCCATACTTGTACTTGGACCACCGCCCACCATACCATAGGGGCTTTACTCTCTTGGCCTGTTTGATGGCAGCACACGTCTCACAGTCATGGATAACCTGGGAAACACTGTCCATGGTTAGATCCACCCCTCGGTCTCGTGCCCACTTGTAGGTGGCATCTCTGTCTTGATGACCTGAGGCATCATGAGCCCATCGAGCCAGGAACAACTCCCCCTTATGGTGCTAATCTAAGTCTATCTTTGACACTTTTATTTTTGCTGCCTGATCTACCTGCTCGTTGTTTCGGTGCTCTTTATTAGCCTGACTTTTGGGGACATGGGCATCTACATGACGGACTTTCACCGTCAGCTTTTCCACCCGAGAGGCAATGTCTTTCCATATATCAGCAGCCCAGATTGGCTTTCCTCTACGTTGCCAGTTGGCCTTCCTCCACCTTCCCAGCCAGCCCCACAGAGCATTGGCTACCATCCACGAATCAGTATAAAGGTAGAGCTTTGGCCACTTCTCCTTTTCAGCAATGTCCAGAGCCAGCTGAACGGCCTTGAGTTCGGCGAGTTGGCTCGATCCACCTTCTCTTTCGGTAGCTTGTGCAACTTGGCGTGTGGGGCTCCATACGGCTGCTTTCCACTTCCGGTTTATCTCTACAATGCGACAGGAACCATCAGTGAAAAGAGCGTAGCAGGTCTCTTCTGCTGGTAGTTGGTTGTATGGTGGAGCCTCTTCAGCCCTTGTCACTTGTACCTGCTCTTCATCATCAGTGAGACCAAAGTTTTCACCTTCTGGCCAGTTCGTAATTATCTCCAAAATCCCAGGGCGATTCAGGTTTCCAATACGGGCGCGTTGAGTGATGAGGGCAATCCATTTGCTCCATGTTGCGTCAGTGGCATGGTGGGTAGTAGGAACCTTTCCTTTAAACATCCACCCCAGCACTGGTAGTCGGGGTGCCAGGAGGAGTTGTGTTTCTGTGCCAATTACCTCCGAGGCGGCTTGAACTCCTTCAAAGGCAGCCAAGATTTCCTTCTCTGTGGGAGTGTAGTTGGCTTCAGACCCTCTGTAACTTCGGCTCCAGAATCCCAGTGGTCGGCCTCGAGTCTCCCCAGGCACTTTCTGCCAAAGGCTCTAGGACAACCCATGGTTCCCGGCTGCAGAGTAGAGCACATTCTTGACCTCTGGTCCCGTTCTGACTGGGCCAAGGGCTACAGCATGAGCGATTTCCTGCTTGATCTGGGTGAAGGCTTGTTGCTGCTCAGGGCCCCAGTGGAAATCATTCTTCTTTCGGGTAACCAGATAAAGAGGGCTCACAATCTGGTTATACTCAGGAATGTGCATTCTCCAGAAACCTATGGCACCCAGGAAAGCTTGTGTTTCCTTTTTGCTGGTTGGTGGGGACATAGCTGTGATCTTGTTGATGACCTCAGTGGGAATCTGGCGCCGTCCATCTTGCCATTTCACTCCCAGGAACTGGATCTCTCGGGCAGGTCCCTTGACTTTGCTCTTCTTGATGGCAAAGCCAGCTTCTAGTAGTATCTGGATGATCCTCTCACCTTTCTCAAACACTTCTGCCGCTGTGCTCCCCCACACAATGATGTCATCAATGTATTGCAGGTGTTCTGGAGCCTCACCCTTTTTCAGTGCAGTCTGGATCAGTCCATGGCAGATGGTGGGGCTGTGTTTCCACCCCTGGGGCAGTCGGTTCTAGGTGTACTGCACGCCCCTCCAGGTGAAAGCAAACTGAGGCCTGCATTCTGCTGCCAGAGGAATGGAGAAAAACGCATTAGCAATATCAATGGTGGCATACCACTTTGCTGCCTTGGACTCTAGCTCGTACTGGAGTTCCAGCATGTCCGGCACAGCAGCGCTCAGCGGTGGAGTCACTTCATTTAAGCCACGATAGTCCACAGTCAATCTCCATTCTTTGTCAGATTTGCGCACAGGCCAGATGGGGCTGTTGAAGGGTGAGTGGGTTTTGCTGACCACCCCTTGGCTCTTCAGCTCCCGAATCATTTTGTGGATGGGGATCACGGCATCTCGATCCGTCCGATACTGCCGGCGGTGCACTGTCGAGGTCGCAATTGGCACGCGTTGTTCTTCCACCCTTAGGAGTCCTACTGCAGAGGGGTTTTCTGACAGTCCAGGCAAGGTGTTCAATTGCTTAATGTCTTTTGCTTCTACAGCGGCTATTCCAAAAGCCCACCTGAGTCTCTTTGGGTCTTTGTAATATCCGTTCCGGAGGAAGTCTATGCCTAGGATACACGGAGCATCTGGGCCAGTCACTATAGGATGTTTCTTCCACTCCTTCCCAGTCAGGCTCACCTCAGCTTCCACCAGAGTCAATTGTTGTGATCCCCCTGTCACACCAGCAATGGAAACAGGCTCTGCCCCCACATGTCCCGATGGTATCAGAGTACACTGTGCACCAGTATCAACTAAAGCATCATATTTTTGTGGCTCTGATGTGCCAGGCCATTGGATCTACACTGTCCAGAAGATCCGGTTTTCCCGTGCCTCTCCCTGGCTAGAGACAGGGCCCCTCTAACACTGGTTATCATTCCTTCCCTGGGCATACATACTAGAGGTCCCTTCAAGGGGGTCTGACAGATCGTACCTACAAGCTTGGTCATGGGAGGCTGAGGCTACCTTCACTTTGGTGGAACTCCCCCGGTTAGAGTTTCCCTCCTTGAGTTGACGGACCCGTGCTGCCAGGACAGAAGTGGGTTTCCCATCCCACCTCCCCATGTCTTCCCCATGGTCATGCAGGAAGAACCACAGATTAGCCCTTGGGGTGTACCCTCTCTCTCTAGCTGGGGATTGTTGGGTGCTGATTCTGGGGCCTGTGACTCTCACGGGTGCTGTATTAACCTTCCTTATCTCCTCCCTCATCTCTTCTTTAAACTCCTTAATCACAGCTGAGATATGAGCCTGCATTGGGCCATTAATCATACTCTCATAATTCCTAAGTTTGTTGGCAACAGAACCTATTGTCTCCCGGTGGGTGTCAGCATTGATCGTTGCAATGAAGGTGGCGTATTGAGATGGCCCAAGATTTGCCAGACTCCACAGCATTTGTCCCGTACACCTGACCTTGTCAGGATCATTATTGTGTCGTCCATCCCTCCCAAAGAGTACCTCCAATACTGCCACTTCTCTCAGCTGTTGGATCCCTTCCTCGAGGGTCTTCCAGCGCATTCTATGATGGTGCTCTTGCATTCTCTCTCTGTGGATAAACCTCTCCCTGACACTCATTAAGAGCCGCTCCCAGAGAGAAAGGGACCCTGGTTCCCTTACAAAAACCTGATTTATACCTGAGTCCTGGGTCAAGGGTCCCAAGTTTCTTGCCTCACCACCGTCCAGCTGCACGCCTGTACCCATAAGATCCCAAACCCGGAGTAGCCAGGTAGCATAAGCCTCACGCCCTCGTCGCACAATGTCTTTATGCAGATTGCGAAGACTTTCGTACGTCAGGGACTCGGTGATGATAGCAATCTCTGGCTCCCCTGTGGGTTGTGAGGTTCCTCCATTCCTGTCTCTATCTGCAGGGTGCTCTGCTTTCACCTTAGACTTCCTTGTTTCTACCGGGGCCACTGCTGCTGACCGTGACTGCCTTTGTGGTTCAGCTGGAACCTGGACAGTTGTAACATTAGTGGGTTCCACAGCTGTACTATTAGACTGTCCCTCCTCAAGGCAGAGGGCCGGTTTCTCACCAGCTGGGGAAATGCACTCCTTCAGCATCTCTCGTATCTCCTTAACCAGAACCCTCACCCAATCTGGGCGGTTCATTTCTGAGGTGGGCTGTGGGGCAGGGTCAGGCTCTGGAGCAGCAGCATTTCGAGTCTGTGGTGTAGGTGTGAGGGTAGTTATCCAGGTTAATCTTCCCTTATCTCTGAATGCTAAATATAACAGGACTATCAGCAACACCACCCATTGTATGGTATCATTAGCACTTATAAAGGATCTTAACCCTTTGAGAACTGGTGGAGCAGACCCAAAAAGATGGTTAAAAGGTTGAGAGAAAGTTTGCCCAGGTGCTATTTCCTCGCAGTAGGTACTGTTATTAAAGTAACCCCAAAAACATACAGTTAACGTGTGATAGCTATGAATCCATGTACCTGCCTTCCAGAGGAAATTAAAGATCCATGAATTTTTCACCCAATTAACCCAGAAGCCAAACTTGATAACAGACACCGTAGCCTTAGTTATAGGACCCATTTTTAGATAAGGGTCTGCAAATGGGAAAAGTATAGCTACGATCACATGCCACCCAAACCAAGGTAAACTAGACCACATGGTGATGCTGAAGATGTTTTTACACACGACAAAACCAAATTACTTAAGAACTGTTAATCCTTTTTCCCTCTCAATGCCCTCGGGCCCCACGTTGGGCGCCAAATTCTGTCTTGGTTCGACAAGACAGGAGTCTGTGAAAGAGGGCAAAGCCTCCTGTGCAATGGAGAACGGCAAACCCCCCTCCCTCTGAATTACCAGGATTTTTAAATTAAAAGGCTCTCAGGCAAAGATATGGGAGTGGGAGTAACAATTCTTTACTAGGAGAAAACTAGACAACAATTTAAAAAGGCAAATGCAATCGGTACAAACAAAACCAGTGAAAGAAAAAAGTCCAGAACCTGCGGGGTGCCAGTATCAGTTCTACTGGGACAATTTGCTTCCCTTGCAGTGGCTGGTGAATTGTAGCTGCAGTGGTGATCTCTAGAAGGGTATAGTTTCCCTCTGAAGATCTGGTGGCAGTGGGGCCGGTCTTCCTCTGCGCCGGGGTTGCCTCTGAGCTCCGCCGCCGTCGGCTCAACGCGCCGGCTGCTTCGCTGCGAGTGCCGCCGAAGAGAGCTGCTTCTCCGGGAATCCCGCGAAGAGAGCGAGCGAGCTGCCTCTCTCCCCAAAAGCTACCCCTTTTAAACCATAATAGAGTGCTTGCTTCCCCCTCTGGGCGGGACCCCCCTCACTTACCAGCCCGGCAGGGAGTCAGTCAATAGTGTATAAACAAACCATTGCCTTTACGGGGCAAACCATTGTCTTTGAGAGAGATAACGAAACCTGTCCGACAGGTTTTGCCTTCGACGGATGGCAAATAGAATACAAGCTTATTTTACAACCCAGGACAATAATTTATAGATAAAACCATCTTTTTCCTTCTATCTCTTTCTCATCATTCTTGTTTTAAATCCTTTATATTGTGCTGCAATTTCTTTAATAGCCAGTTATGAATTACAGGACTTGCTCCTGTCACAGGTGTTCTAAAAAGTTAGGATTTTTAAAAATTACTTATAATAATCTTTTAATAAAATAAAAAGGAAGGAAACTGGCTTTTTTAGGTTTCCATAACACTGCAAGCTTAAGAAATTTCTACATGCAGCTCAGCACAGTAAAACTCTAGGCTAGAACTCTGTGTATCCATCCTGAATGTATGTATCATTCCAGTGCCTAATAAGCAAGGAATGATATAGCAGAAATTAAAATTTATGGTGACCATGTGTTTGAATTAATAATTTAAGTAAATCATAGACTTAAGTACTGGAGAATGTCTCACCACTCAATATTTTACCAGATTAACACTCCTAAATATTTCATGTAAAACTGGTGTAACATTGTTCTGTATAGTGGTTGGTATTTGGTGTTTTGGGTTCTTTTTACCTTTATGCCTCTTTCTTAGGGTTGATTTAGTTGTTGATCAGTGTGGTTTAAGACTTTTGGTCAATTTATACAAATGCCTCTGATGTTTGGGAAGCAGTGTGAAGAAATACAAATGTGCATCAAGTACTGTTATTTGTTCCCACTATACAAAGTGGAAGCTCCTTGATTTCTTAAGTATGAATAGAGAATAAATGGAAAGAAACAGGTGACTGGTAACAGTTTGCAACAACCCAAACATAAAGCATCTTACTGATTTCTGAATTTGCAATGTAGAAACAGAAACAGAGGCTATTTCTATCTGACAAATATAGTCCACATTGACATATCTTTAGCATGGACTAATCAGAGCTCGCAGGCACTCACACGCATGGCAGCTGGGTAGAAGAGCCTGTGAAGCAAGGGGACTGTGCTACAGATTACTTACTTACCTGTTTGTGTCAGCAGAAAGAGTCCGAGTGGCTCAGCTAGTTTCACGATTTGAGGACAAGAGATCACAGTTTAATGATTTGAGAATCAAGAGACTACAGTTTAACCTTAAACACGTCTATAAACTAAATTTGCACAACAATTGAGAGTTGAACTTCCGTCTTTAGTGTAAAAGACCTAAAGTACAACAAACCTCACTTCTATCCTCTTCAGGATGGTGTAAAGCCCGTTTTTCTGGTTGTCATCTGCCAAGCATAGTAAACACCAGCTGTTAGTATCTTTAGTACAATAGTTTCTGAAGTCCAAAACAATAAGTCATTAAACCATTTTTATTAGGGATATTTTATAAGACAGCCATCTAGATCTGTCTTCACATGGAGGAATGAAGTGTATTCTGACTGGGAAACAACAAGAAGTTCATACTTTGCTAGAGTGTTCTGCCCTGCAGACCCTCATCAACACTCAGCTGAAGATGAATTTGTTTGTGTGATTGTATAGCTTGGACAGAAGGGTTCTGATGGCCCTTCCTAATAACTCTCTGGCCCTGAGGTACTCCAGGGGGGTCCAGGAGTGTTGGATACCTCTGGACAGCTCTTGCACAGCTCTGTGTAAGCCTCCATCTAGCAGCTTTCCTGGGAGTAAGTAGAGACCACATGCCCCATCAGAACACCAGCTGTCCACTACCACATGATGACACCACAGAAAATCCACAAAAGACGCGAAAAATCCAGTAACTTCCCAAGAAGCAAACTAACTACGAGACAAAGACAACTGGTGTTTCCTCAGACCTTGAACTATGGGCAGTGTTCAACGGAACATCACTTGGCTTTGTGTACAGCTGAGCACTCCCATGTTGCTGCTCTCCCACCACACCCCACCCACCCAGACACTCCCCCAGGAAATGGCACATGCTCCAGTGTGCAGCTCTATTTTTACATTCTTTTAAGATCATGCTCCTTGACAGTGCTTCAAGGCCAAATGATCATTCCCACACAACATAATTCCCTCCAATGATTCCAGGTTATCAGATGAAGACCACAGATCCCAGTAATAAAAACAACTGTGCTACACAGATACCTGGGAGACAACAAGCCTATGAAAGATTTTTTTCTCTAACAGGATACACAAATCATACTAGAAGTCATGATAGATTTATTTCTTTTTTAATGCAACAGGTTGACCAGGCTGAATACTGAAAATCTTTAAAACTTCATTCTAAAACTCCTTATTCCTGGGAAATTATGCATCATCATCATTCATGGTCTGATTGAGGCTACCAGAGGTATGCAAACAAATGCATGAAAAAGTAGAAATTTCTTGGGAAAAACTGATAAACATCCCTGTTTACCTGAAATACAGATAAAAATTATCCACAAGTGCATGTCTGCTCTAGAGCCAGCTGCTCACCTCCAAGACAGGAGCATGTCATCACCTAGAGGTTGGGTTGGCCACCAGGGCTGTGGAACTGAATTCCAAGCAGCACATCCATGTGGCTGGGACCACTGTCACACCACAGGGCTGCCATGCTCTGTGCAAGAACTCAAACAGCTGCTGGGGCAGGATAGAACAGCTGGTCTGCATCCCTGCAGCTGGAGACAGGTTCAGGGAACTTGAGAGCTGGGGGCTTGGCTGGCCAACTCTGAATCTTGCAGCTGCTACCGTGAAACAGGGCTGGGTCATTAAATAGCAAGCACCAACACAAACCTCTGTGGGCAGTCTGCAGAACACAAAACCTGGGGCTGACGTCTTCCCAAACATAGAAACAAGTTCCCAAACACACACGGTGCTGATCTTAGCCTGGTCCTCCAACAAGCTCTTGCTCATCCTGTCTCTCCTACAGATCACCTTGCCCAATGCCGCAGCAGAAAACAGCTCTGGGGGAACCTGAAGAGCCCAGGGGGTGTGAACCCACAAACCTGGTTACACAGGAGTGAAGGAAAAGCGTCCTTGGAAAAAAATAAAAAATCCTTTCTTGACAGACCCTCCCCTAACTGCTCTGGCGAAAATAGCTTCAATACCACAGACAGTAAAGCTTCAACCCAGAAGGTGATGCATCTTTGTCCACCGCACCACATTTTCACAGCCTTTATTTGGTTTTTTGGTTTTTCTGTTTGGGTTTTTTGTGGTTTTTTTTTTTTGTTTGTTTTTTTTTTTTTTTTGGGGGGGTGTTTTTTCGGGTTTTTTTTTTGGTTGGTTGGTTGGTTGGTTTTTTTTTTTTTTTTGTTTGGGTTGTTTTTTTTTTTTTTAATTTTTAACCTCTTTGCAAATATTGTGGTGTGAATGGCCACCAGGACAAATGCTCCAACCTGGCAAAAAGGGGATACCAAGGAAGCCCCAGCAGTGCCACAAATTGCCTCCCTCCACACCTGAAGGCAGCAATTGGAGGGGAAAAAAAAATCTCTCTGAGCACTCTGACTTTCAGGCAGGGAGGGCAGGGATTGACCCAAGGACAGAGTCACTGATAAAAGCCTCCCCGGAGGCCTTCTGCTCCCATCCATCTCCCCGCCGCTACCCAGCTCCTCCCCTCGGCACTCGCGGTGCCGCCCAGCATCCAGCGCCTGGCACAGCTTAACCAGCGCTCTGCAGGACGGTGCCGCACCGGGGCTGCTCCCGCTCCTCTCCTGGGGGATTCTGCAACACGCGGGGGCAGCAGCTTCCCTCCAGCCTGCGACAGCGACAGCTCTGCTAAGACCGCATGGCCACTGCGGGAAAAGTAAGGACAACGCTTTTCCCATCCTCCTTTCCGAGGTGCCCTGCTCCTGGCGAAATGCGCTGCAAAAGGTTCAGCCTGCACACCGCTCTGAACGCCCTCTTTCCTCCGACCTTGCTCCCCCACCTCTTCCAACGCCCTGTGAATTTCACCGGATTCTGCTCTCAGGCAACTGCCCGTGTCCACACCTGCATTAGGTTGTGCATTCCCCCTCTGTCCTGCCCAGCCCCTCAGGAAACAAAATACGGAATTGTGCTGCTCTGAAAAACAATCTCCTGCTCAGTCCCACTCTTTGCTTCTGCTCTGGCAGCAAATGCAGCTCTTCAGTGTTGTTCTCTTCGGCCGCTCACCTCCTGCACTCAGCCTTGTCCATGGCAGTTCCCTTTTCAAGCTGCAAGCCCCATTTTGCTGATGCCAAATTGCTTTGAGTTGATTGGGGAAGGGTTTGTGCCATGTCACACATAAATCATCCTTTTGGCAAGGAGAGAAATTATCCAGTTGTCAGCTAGGCTGGGGCTGATTTTGTAACCTCTCTTTAGGTACCTTCTGCCCACTGAAACTTCAAGTTCTGTCTTGCTTACCTTAAGCTGCCACGTTTGACCCATACACTAGATAAACCAATCACTTCATTTCGTATTTCACACTTCACACAAAGCCAGTGTTTACTGAACATTTTTTGGCTTTGCATACAGCTGAGTAGTCCAATGTTTCTGCTCTCCCACCAAATCCCACCCAACCAGCAACTCTCAGAAAACAGCACAGGACAGTTGTGTAGCTCTAGAAGTGTGTGTTGTAGTGTGCAGAGAAATGTGTTGTTCAGCTCTGGCTTTGGTGATTGTAGGTCAGCTGTCCTGGGCTTTTGTCAAAGGTGAATCTCCCCCTGCAATGCATTCCTCTTGGTTGTTTCCAGGTTATCAGGTGCAAGGCTGCTGTTGCCTGGGCCCCAGGCAAACCACTGTCTGTTGAGGAGGTGGAAGTTGCACCCCCAAAGGCAGGGGAAGTCCGGATCAAGGTAAAAATACATTTCAATAACTTTTTCTCCCTTGTGAGAGTTGCTCATCTTGTGGCTGTAGCTTGGATAAAACCAAGTGACCTTTGTCCACCCATGTGCCTTAACTGTCCAGAGAAATTCTGTGAAAAATCCTTCCACAAACTGAGATAAACAGTGGCTGGACTATTTCTAGAAATCACCATTTACTCTTTCCTCTCAAAACAGATTGTGGCCACAGGCATCTGTCACACAGACGATCATATTTTGAAAGGTTCCTTGCCTAATGTGGAATTCCCAGTTATCCCTGGCCATGAAGGAGCTGGGATTGTGGAAAGCATTGGACAAGGAGTGACCTCTGTGAAACCAGGTAACCAAAACACACTCAAACACATGCTCAGGATTCAGGCCTCAAAGCTCTGCCAAGAGCTCAGAAACTTCCCCCTGCTCCAGAGTCAATGGCTAAAAAACAAAGTGCACACTCATTGCACTGGACTCTTACGTCCACTTTTCCAATATGTTCCCCATGTAGACGACTGAGGCCTGGAGCATTCATCCTGACAGGGAAAGCAGAACGTTCATGGTAGGGGTCCTTCTATCAGAAAGCTCAGCAGAGGTGATTCAACAAGCAATGCCCTCAGGGCCTGTGGAGCAAAAGGCACCTAACAGAGATCCCCTTTGTTGCAGGAGACAAAGTGATCCCACTTTGCCTCCCTCAGTGTGGGGAATGCAGCTTCTGCCAGAATCCTGAATCCAACTACTGCCAGAAGACCCAGTAAGTTTACTTTCCTTGCCCTACACCTACATGGGATTGACTTTATGAGAAATCTCATACCCCCATCAGTGCTTCAGTCAATCAAATACAAATACTTGCATCTCCCCCACAGTTTCTCTGAACCACAAAACCTGCTGCCGGACAAGACCAGCCGCTTCTCTTGCAAAGGGAAGCAGATCCACCACTTCCTGTGGGTCAGCACCTTTGCAGAATACACCGTGGTCCCAGAATACGCTGTTGCCAAGATAGATGCTGCGGCACCTCTGGACAAAGTCTGCTTGATCGGCTGTGGGTTTTCCACAGGCTATGGGGCTGCCCTCAACACAGCCAAGGTTGGTATTCAGGTGTGTTTAGCAGCCCAAGGCCACCCTCACAACCTCATCAATCCTGTGCAAAAGAAATCTTCCCCTCCCCCTCTTCTTCCTCCTCTTCTTCCCACTGGAGACTCACAAGAGTGCCATCTGTGCAGGTAAAACCAGGCTCCACCTGTGCGGTCTTCGGCCTCGGAGGAGTCGGCCTCTCTGTTGTCATGGGCTGCAAGGCAGCTGGAGCTGCCCGCATCATTGCCGTGGACATCAACAGTGACAAGTTTGCCAAGGCCAAGGAGCTGGGAGCCACTGACTGCATCAACCCTCGAGACTTCAAGAAGCCCATCCAGGAGGTGCTCACTGAGATGACCGGGCAGGGCGTGGACTACTCCTTTGAGGCCATTGGGCACACGGACACCATGGTAGGTGTCCCTCCAGCACCTGTCCTCCCTCCCAGATCATCACAGGCTCCCTCAGGGCAAAGTTTACCCCCACGGGAACTTCCTCACCTACTGCCTGCACTGCTGGGTATAACTTTGTGAGAGAAAATAACATGAATCTTAAAAGAGGCCACAAGCTCTCCAGGTCTCCTCCACAAAGCGGGATGTGTGTTTTCAGATTACCAGGGAGGAGCAGGAAAATGCACAAAAAGAGCCCTCCTCTGACCAACCCATCAGGGCTTTCTCTAATTCTCCTGTCTGTTCCATCAGATTGCTGCCTTGGCTTCCTGCAATACAAACACTGGTGTCTGTGTGATGGTTGGGGTACTGGATTCAGAGATTTCCATTGATCCTGTGCTTCTGCTGACTGGGCGTACATGGAAGGGGACTATGCTTGGAGGTATGAGATTTAAGAATACAGTGTTAATATTTCAGCTTTTCCTTTCATGGTGGTTGACATGTCATAGTAAAAGAGGGTTTTCAAGTAAAAGACAACTAAAGAGGAGTACTGCATTGCCTGCATTGAACATTAGCATTAGACATGCAAATAAACCTCTACCTGTTTCACACAGTAACCCACTCATCCTCAAGAGCAGAAAACATCTCACAAGTGTGTGGCACCAGCACTGGTCACTCAGTCCTGACCCTCACAGTAACACTACCTTACCAAAACAGTCTTTCTACCATTATTCATGCACCTGCTTTGTCCTTTTTCTAGGCTGGAAGACAAGAGAATGTATCCCCAAATTAGTTTCCAGCTACTTGGAGGGGAAATTCAATTCAGACTTGCTGATCACGCACACGCTGCCATTCGCTAAAGTGAATGAGGGATTTGAGTTGTTACGTGCAGGAAAAAGGTGAGACCCTGACCAGCAGGAGCCTCAGCAAACCTCAGCACCTCCTCCTAAAATTCCAACAGGTAGAGCATGCAACACTGGCTTCCCAAAGAGCATGTGAGCCTTTTGAGGAAGCAGGGCCTCACAGCTGAATGCCGGCAAGATCTGCCATAGCCCAGAGGGAAGAGCCCATGTTCAGCACAGGGAACCCTCCTGCTCATGGTTCAGCTCAGCACACATCCTGTGGCCTTATTCCCTGATGGGTTCCCCTCAGCAGGGATTTGAAGGCTGCCCCGCTGCTGCCCGCCCCAGGCAGCTCAGTCAGGAAGAGGCTGGATGACAAGGAAGGTGGCCGGTCCCCAGGCACACCTGCCTGCCACACTGCCTGCCCCTGAGCTGCAGCAATCCCTCCCTTCCCTTCCACTTTGCAGTATCCGCACTGTCCTGCTCTTCTGAAGGACACAGCCAAGGAAGCCGAGCAGAGGGACCAGCGCAGCAGATGCTCTCCTGGCCCAGGCCCTTCTCAACCAGCACCCCTCCTTGTGGGGCACCAGGAAAAGAGAATGAGGAACTCGCCTGTGCTGGAGTCACTGCTGGTCCTGCTGTGCCTGGATAAAATCCAGACAGATGACTTTCCCAGGAAAATCCTTTTACTAATAAAGTGTTTCTGTCCAACTCATCCCATGCAGTGCATTCAATCAAAAGTTTTTCCAGAGGACAGAGGGAGCTCCCCCTCACACTGAAGGCCCTCACACCACACCCTTGCTCTCAGTAGTGAGCACTGGCCTTTGCCCCTCCTCTTTTGCTGCCTCCCACCTTCATCTGCCTCAGTGAACTGGGCCCTCTCCTGTCTGCCCCTGTCTCACCTGGGTGAATGCTGCATCTTCCAGCAAAGCCCAGCCCTGCTGCTGCTGCTCTGAAGCATATTATATAAAGCAGTAGATAACTTTCTGAAAATAATGTAACACTCATACAGCATCCATGGATGTGGTTTCATTTTGGCAAATGCTATTGGACTTTTAATATATTTTCCACACCATTACACTACATTACACTACCACTCTGAAAAATCTACCCCAAAGAAAAGAATTTTCACTCCAAGATGGTCATTCTGCAAAACAGATCCTTCTTTTAGTGCTGAACATTGGACTCATAACACTACCTGCCTCTTGACCTCTTTTGTGCAACACTTATCACATCCCACAGCCCTTTGAACTTCTGGAAACCGCTAAGCACAATCAGCAATTACACAGAATATCATGAACACACAAATGAGGTATGAAAGGTAAACAAATTCCATCCAGTCCACCCATTTTTAGTAGCTTCTACATGTATCACTCTGCCATGACATAAAAGTTAGCTATAATTCTTCTAACTACTTTTAAAATGTCAGACAATAAGAATGCCAGTAATGAGTTAACACTAGTATAATTCATTAAATGTTAATTAACTGAGTTCTAGAACTTCCCTACTGAGAAAAATCCAAGAACTTCCAATAAACAATGTTTTTATAATACTGCACATGCATCTGCAGAGTCTTAATTCTATACAAGTGACAAGTCTCAAAAATGTAATCAATTTGCCAAGTATCTATCTAACAAATATAAACACAGAAATCTGTGCAGGATTGGGACAAAATATAATAATTTTTTCCTTTTTGGAAAAAAAATATTTTATTGGAAAAAATGTTTTTCTTTTTGGAAAAAATCTAAACCTAGGTGAAAAAAAAAGTTGGATCACTATAAAAAACTTCTGCCTGAAGTAAATTGTAAATTGCACTTTACCAATTCTTTTGGACTGTTGTTACATGAAAAAATTGCATAAGCCCTTGTGAGTACTGAGGAACTCTCTGCTACAGCAGGGCCACCTGGTGGTCGCCTGTCCCTGTCTCCGGGCACGCTGCCCTGGATCTCGGAGATCCTCCTGCCCCTTTGGCAACAATCACTAACTGGGCAGGACTTCAGACTTTAGCAGATAATTTGAGAGCTCCTCAAATTCTGCTTGATTCCTACAACATCACTTGCTTCACAGCTGGCCAAATAATTATATTTGAAAGCAAAGACATTTATACAAACCAGAATAAAATGCTGCCAAGTGCAAAGAAGGAGGTGACAGCCCAATTCCATACTTTCATCTTTCAAATTTCCCTTGTATAGTTAGTTTAATATTACCATATTAAAATCAGCACATATTGGATCAGCTTTTTGTGTTTTATTTGGTTTTCAATGAATGCAGATACCTGAGAATATTTAATTGAATGTTCAATTGCAAAACTCCCCAAATTACTTATTTCCATATCTAAAATATTAAACATCTTTCAGCATCCCAACTTCATGCGTCTCTACTGCAAAATTGTCAAGGGTGCTTTCACACTTACTTTGAGTACATCACATTTTTTTTGAAAAGTTATTTTACTCTAGTATACTTTAGAATTATACCTGGATCAATTAGTGAAATTATTCCTAAAGCTTTTTCCTTGGAACCAACCGTTTATTGAATTAACAGATTATATTTATATTTATATTTATATTTATATTTATATTTATATTTATATTTATATTTATATTTATATTTATATTTATATTTATATTTATATTTATATTGCAACTACCTAAGAATTATCCAAAGAAATACCAACCAGCTTTGAGCATTTTTGAGCACAAGTATTATCCTTCAGTACTCCACAGAAAATGTAGGAAACTTAAATCAGAATTCAAAAGGATGGTTTTGATAGCAATGCCCCATGAAAAGAGAGTTACACTCAAGCATCCAGTGCTGTAATGAGTGCACGGGTTATCCCAGCTCTAAGAGGGTAGCTCTAATGAAATATTTCTATCAAAACTACTGGTTTTATTTGGAAAATTTACAGTATTAATAGAAGGAAAACTACCTGTGGGTCAGTCTAGAACCATATCTGCTTGGGGAAAACAAACCAGGCAACGTTTGTATTAATGCATTTCAGTTTTGCTTCTGGGTAGACTTGTCAGTCTGCTCCAGCTTCCCTATGCCTTGCCAATCTGTCACCAGTATGTGAGTCTGCAGCCAGCAGTTCCAGTGCCAAAGCACCAGCTCCTCCTTCTGAGGGGGCACACAGCCAGCTTCTGCCACTGGCACTCACACTGTCCCAGGATAGGCACCCTGGCAGATCACTTGCATCTTCATTCAGCCATAGGCTGCCTGCCAAGCCTGCAAGTGATTTCTTCCCTCACGTCTTCTTGTGCTTCAAAGTTAAACTAAGGTACAGAAAAAGCCTCACTAAAAAACGAATGCCTCTAGGGTAAGCATAATAATACAGTTTTAAAAAATTTAAAAAGGAAAAAAAAGTAATACAGATCTCTAGTTGTTTTGGACTTTTCTCCCCACTTGGCACACAAAACAGACCACATCCCCAAACAAGAACATGATTGCCATGTCTCCCTCCCATGTGCTCAGAGTGCTTCCAAGCCCTCCTCTTTTCCTGATCCAAGCTGATGTTCCTGATTAACATGTAACACCTGATAGAACAACACCAAAACCAAACAAATATAAAATCAAAAGCAGCAGTGGAAGTCCTCCCCTACAGAACTTACATAAACCTGAAACATGTGACAAAGCATGGATAGTTTACTCAAGATCATGGAGTGGTAACTTGATTTGTTTGCATGGTGTTGAGAACAGAAAGAAAGTTGCAAAACCACTTACAGTATCCAGGGTCTTCCAAAAGTACACAGCAACACTGGGGGCAGCATCACAAAACTGCAAGTGAAGGAAAGATGAATAAACAAACAACTTCTTTCATCGCTGAAACTGGACAATGAGTGTTAAAGAGATCCGATTGATATATCTGTCCCTTTGTCCACCAGAATCAGTGCCTACAATGCTCAGAATGTCAAAGATACTAAAAAAAGCAGAGCATCTGTGGAGTTTAGCTAAACATAAAATATTTGGAGGCTTTTTGGAAGCACTCACAAACTAGGGGTGGTCAAGAGTATGAAGTTCGCAGGAGAGGCTGGCAGAACTGAATTTAACTGAGGAAATGGACAAGGGCTGTGTTGATTTCAACAACAAGGTGTGTAACATGTACAACACCCTCACTGGCCAAATTACCTTCTAGTTCCATGTCAGCTTTAATGAGCCTAATCAAATTGTGTTTCTTATTTTAGTTTTGTTATTAAATGCTATGTTGTTTTCATGTTATTTACTAAATGCCACAGTTGCTTATGTCCTATTATTAATTTTCCACATGCTGGTGCTGTTATCTATCTGTGGTATTTGCTAAGCTTTTGTTAGCATGACACTGGAAAATAAAAATTCCCTTTCTTACTGAGGGGAACTTAGTTACACCCTGCCATTCCTCAAGCATCATTACCTTCTGTGGAAAATCCCAACAGCTCACGGCAGAACTGTTCCCCCCATCTTACACAATCATGTCTGCAGACCTCACAAGAAGCCATTCTTATCCTGCCTGGAGAAAAACGGTTTTTTGGAAAATGAAACAGTATGAGGCAGTGAATGATCCCATCTTGCAGCAATAGCTCCTTTGCTTCAAAGGCTCTTGGATGGAATGCCAAGAAGCCCAGTCAAAATTTCCATCCCACCGCAGATCCCTTCACCTACCCTGGCAGCGGGCTGCCTTCACCTCGTCTGTAATGTTCACACTGCCACCCAGTAAAGCCTGCAGCACTGCAGTTTATCCAGCCAAGAACAGATTCAGGCGCGAAGGACATGGTCAGCTTCCCCCTGTGCCCAGGCGGGACACAGGCGGTACCAAGCACTCCAGAACGGAACTCCCCACATGGGAAAGGCAGGCACATCCACCACCAACTACTGCTGCCCTCAGGGAGTGGCGCAGAGGCCGTGGCGTCCCGTTAGTGGGAAGGAATCTGGGCAAGCTGGTGTCGGCAGGAACAGGCCACCGGCCAGGACAGCGGGCCCGTCGCCTCACGGGCACAGCGATGTCCATCTGCCGGCCGGACTGGAGGAGCCGCGATGGGAGGTGATGGGAGGCACTGGCGCAGCCGCCAGCAGCCACAAACGCGGCCACACGGCAAGGCGACACTGCGGGCGCCTCGGGAAACAGAGAGACCTTGGCCCGCACCGCGGTCTGCGGGAAGAAAAGCGCTACAGGGGGCGACCGCCCAGCACGCCCCGGCCCTGCAAGAGTGGGAGGCGAAAAAGGGAGGAAGGAGCCAATTCGTTCGCCCGCCCCTGAGAGGGAGGCGGGGTGAGAGGCGGCGGAGAAGGAGGCGGGCTCTCCTTCTCCTTCCGCCGCAGCCGCAGCCGTGCGCGATGGCGAGCGGGGTGAGCGTCTGCGCTCCGCGGCGGGAAGTTCTCCAGGGCCGGGCGGAGGGTCCCGCGCTGGGCAGGACGAGGCGGGCGAGTCCTCCCTGCCCTGCCCTCCCCTCCGGGCGCCTCCGCGCTCTTGCCCCACGCGTGTGGGGCGTGCGGCGCAGCCGGTGCCGCTGTTTAGGCGTGGGAGGCTCCCGCTGTGGGTGTTCGCAGGAGGGGGAAGCAAACACGCGTGTGCTCCCCGCCGTGTGTCGTACTGAGCCCCGTGCGCGTCCTGCGGGGCTGAGCGCTGCGCTCCCGCCGCTCCTGCCCGGGTCGCGGCGGCGGAGGAACGAGCAGACCTTGAGCTTTGGGTGGTTTCCTGTGGGCTGCGGGCAGCTGCGACCGAATCGGCCGAAAGAAGGGGTTAAACAAGAACCGGCCTGCGCAGAAGCCATTGCCTGGCACGACTGCTGCCTGGCTGTGGGAACAGCGCGATAGCCCGGACCTTCAGCCGCTGTTTCTCTAACTCTGCGCAGGCGGTCAGGGCCCGGGGCCGAGCGGCTCGGTGGCCGCGCTTGTCCGGACGCTGAAGCTGCTCCAGGCTGGCCCTGGGTTTGGAGCAGCTTCTGGCATTGCCAGAGCTCGGCTTCATCCCCACTGAAATAGCGGATGGTGTACATAGCCACAAGCAGCCCAACAGCCGTGCTCCGGTGCTAGCATAGTAATAGAGGAAATGAACTGCTGGAAGCTGGTGTTTTGGTTTTTATTTCCAGCTGTTGGCTTCCAGATTTTAAGCAAAGCAACAGCGGAAAGCTATGAATAATAAGAAGGCAGAAAAAGATGGGGCTTTCCTGATACCCACGCTGAATAGTTCGGGGTCTTTTGTGGTTGTATGAACTGAATCGGAAATTGCTATTTCAAAATGTGCTTCTAGATGCATGCTGTTAGTTTTAGATGATCAGAATTTATTCTGTAAGGAGATCTTTTTTTTCCTCTCTGTCTTTAGTTTTGTATTTAACTAAGCTTGTGGAAACCAAGTTTTAGGAATGCGCAGTCTCCCATGCAAGAACAAGTGATGATTTAATGAGGGGGATGGATTGAAAACCAGTAAATGATTTACTGAACGATGGCTCCTCTTGCACTTTGTGCTTTGAATTTAGATTTTCTGGCAAAATCTTTGGTAGATTTAGAGATTGACTGATGGCTCACACTGTGATTCCACAGTTAGTTACTATGGCACATTCCATATTTTTTTGTAATATTTACCCTGGTTGAAAAGCAGGACAAGAAGATTTCATGGTTCTAGTTAGGGGCGTTTCTGTCTAATTTAGACTTCTGCTGGCTGTTGGAATAGGTACCTGTTTTCTGTTAACAAAACTTTTTGGGTCTGAAGTATTTATTTTACCAAATTTAAGCCAAAGTAAGTATCTAAGTTCTGCTATTACAGGTACAGTGAGGATTTTAACTGGCTCTAGCAAAGCCTAATAGTGTTTATTGTACAACAGAAATACTACAGAAAGGCACAGACTAGCCATTATTTTCTCCTCATCACAGGTGATGAATCAGACCTGGCGAGCTCAAAAGGTGGTCTTGGCACTGTTATTTCTAACAGCAAGTGAAATTTCAAAAAGGCTGAGTGACTGTATTGCTGATCTTGGGAATTTATATTAATCCTTTTTCTTTCAAGCATTCCATGGGAGCACCACAGCTATTTTGAACACACAAAATGTTATGTTCTTCTCTTGGTTTATGTTCCTAATAGCAATGGTTTAGACCTTGTCATCTTCATGAAACCAACTGCTGAGGGTAATCCAGATGCTTATCCCAAAGCTCTAGAGTGTATGGCTGTAATGCCTGCTGATTTTCTCAGTCAATTGTATGTACCTGTCAGTAGGGTTTACAGGTGCAGAAATCCTGCTCTCTTATCCAGGCTCTTACCGTTGGGATTGAAAAACTTCTCAGGTTGTTTAAGTGTGGTTGCAGAGCAGGATTTGTTGTGGCACTGAGAGCAGTGAATGAAGACTTGCTAACAGTGATCCCTGTGGCCACTGCAGAGGTGTTGGAGCCTTACAGCAAAGTCCCTCTGGTCCCTCTGCATCACTGGGCGCCTCTGCATGTCAGCTGCATCTCCTTGCTGGAATCCTACTTGAAAACCATCCTGATCAGGAACAGGAAATTCAATCTTGATGTGGGTCTCCACAGTTTCCGTTCTGATCTTTCCAACTTCAAACACTGTGTTTAATGAACATACCTGAAATGAATGGCAGTCTTTGATTTTAAACCACCATTTTTATTAGCAACTTTTCCACTCATGTTGCTCCCTTCACTACAGCATGTCTCGCAAGCATTCCCAGGCTTATATTTTTTACACAGTAAGAGAATGACAACCAAATTTCAGATCTTGGCTTACCCATTATTGTTTAGCTTCTTGAAAGCAAATGTGGGACAATTAAGCCTTTGTGTTGAAATTATGGATTTCAGATCTGGGATTCTTTCCAAAAGCTAGTAGTGCTGTTTTTATTTTCTCACTTGGCTGAACAAGAATTATTTCAAATGAAGCATACAACAGATGTCCTATTTTTTTCTTCTTGTTTGTGTCTTTTAGGTTATTAAATGCAAGGCTGCTGTTGCCTGGGAGGCAGGTAAACCTCTCTCTATTGAGGAGGTGGAGGTTGCTCCACCAAAAGCTCATGAAGTTCGTATCAAGGTAATTACATCAATTCTTATCTATATGTTTTCTATTTTAGGAAGACTGAATGTTGAAGATTAATAGTTTGTTTGCCAACAGAAGAAATGTTGAATAGGTATCATTAGTTCATTAGTATCTCAGCTGGCTTTACAGAGAAGAAAATTACAGTATTTATATCTTCTGTTTATGAAAAGCACTTTTAATTTCTACTAGTCTCACTTCACAGTCTGGTGTGAGGATTATGGCTAATCTTGAGGATCAGTTCCAGTTGTTACAGACCAAGTTCTCTAAAAACGTCTAAACTCGGAACACCTTTATCTTGTTTGAAGGACAATTTGTCATTTGTGGCCATAAGTACTGGCTGCTGAGCTGGGATTGGTCTCTTGCATTCGCTATATCCAAGTTTCTGATTTCATCAGGACTTTCCAGGACCCTGTATCTGCCAAAAAGTATACATTACTGTGAAATTTATCCCTGTGGAAAGGATTTCTGCGTGGTGCTGATGACTTAAGCAGGATTTATGCAGTACTGAGTTCTGCATGGTCTCTCTGGAAATCTTCTGAGTCTTAACTTACTTCCAATCTGAGATGCTAAACTAATGTGAGATAACTTGGAGCACCGATTTCTAGCTATAGGAAAAGACAGGTCATCTTTTATCCCTTTCAGTGTCACATTTTGGTTAGTGGAAATGATAAAAATGTACTGTCATGATTTTGCTTTTTCAAAATAAGAAAAACTGCCTTGCCAGAAATTGGAAGTATGTTGCCCAAATCCTGAATGCTGCCAGAACTTTGACCTGGCAATTGTTCTTAATTTCTGACCAAAAGGAATTATTTAGATCTGTGTTACTATTCTGTTCTTTGGGGTGTCTCAGATTATTTATTTCTTCACAGATAGTTGCCACTGCTGTCTGTCACACTGATGCCTATACTCTGAGTGGTGCTGACCCTGAAGGATGTTTCCCTGTGATCCTGGGACATGAAGGAGCAGGCATTGTAGAGAGTGTTGGGGAAGGAGTAACAAAAGTAAAGAAGGGTGAGCAAATACCTTACAAGTTTTCTGCTTTCCTTGAAAGTGTTACTTTATTTGAAGACTAACTGTCAAATTGGGTGCAATATTTAAGGAGTTAATACAATATTTTGTTCTGGGATGTATACCTGTGTAGATTTCTGTGGTCTGTGAGACACAACACTAATCCATTCAATAAGCTCTTGATTTAAAGCTTGAAAGAGCCCAGAACAGCATTGTTTTACTTGAAATCGGATCAGTATATAGTTAGAAGAGTGTCGGGAGTCTATTATTTTTTCAAATTATAGTTTTTATCTGCTGGTTTAATTAAAAGGCTTAAAGTGTTTAGTCATGTTGTTCACTGTTGATTTGGGGTTGTTTTGTTTTACAGTATCATTGCTATTTGTTCTGGAATGATGAATTTCAGATAGGCTGTCTGCTCAGCCAGGATTAAAGTGGTTTATCTAGCACTCTATAATACCTCTGTATCCTATAAACAGCTTGTAGCACACAAAGGTTTTAAATGAACTTAAGCTCATGGAAAAACATGCAGAATCAAGTAACTTCATTTTTTAAAAAATGCCTTGCTTAACTCAGTAACTAGACACAGAATATTTTTTTCTTTAGGGGACACTGTTATCCCTCTATACATCCCTCAGTGTGGAGAGTGCAAGTTCTGTAAGAATCCTAAAACAAACCTATGCCAGAAGATAAGGTCCGTATGACTTTGACACATGCTGTAGTATTTGTTCAATGTATTCCTGCTGTAGTTAGCAAAAGTAATTGATAGGAGTTTTCTTTGAAGAAAATAAATCTGTTGATGCATCATTTAATGACTTGGAAAGTAGGTGTTTCAGGAGTCACTTATTCATTTTTTTTGCAGTCTTCCTTAAAATTTCTGTTCTTCCTTTAAATAAAACTTTCTCTCTTTTCATGTATGTGAAGGTGCAAAGTACTACCTTGTGTCCACAGGTTGGAAAACATAAATGTTCTGACTCCATATTTAATCCGTACTTCAGGGAAGCACTTCAGGAAATTTAGCTCTTGGGAGTGAACACCAAAGCTTTCAATTGGTACAAAATCATACAGCTTTCTTTTCTCCTTAACACTTGCTTCCCAGATAAATTTGCACATCCTGCTCTGAAAAAGTCTCCCAAACTCAAAAAAAGCCCCAGTGACATAACTGACAGGTGCTATTCACGGGGAGGGTGCTGAAGGAGGCCAAGACAGTGGTGGTGCTGTGGCACAAAGTTAGCCCTGGTAACTAACAATGTCTACATGTGAGTAAACTCCAACTGCATAAAGTTTTAGGAGTTTAGCATCTCACTTTTGTGAACTCCTAGATTTATGGAAGTAGTCAGAATATAAAGGTGCAAATATGCAGGTGCCTCTCTGTGCTGCTTTGTGATTCTGTCTGGTGAGAGTATTTGCAGCTTAAAACTCTGCACTTTCCTGTCTTTGCCTCAAGAGTTACTCAAGGGAAAGGAGTCATGCCTGATGGTACCAGCAGATTCACCTGCAAGGGGAAGCAGATTTACCACTTCATGGGGACCAGCACCTTCTCTGAGTACACCGTGGTGGCTGATATCTCTGTAGCCAAGATAGATGCTGCAGCACCTCTGGATAAAGTGTGCCTGCTGGGCTGTGGCATCTCCACAGGCTATGGGGCTGCTGTCAACACTGCTAAGGTAAAGGCTGGACTTGTGGCATGCACAGTTTAGCAGCTACACTAGGACTGTAAATGTGATGTACCAAATCTGTGTTTCCTCTTCAACTGATGAAGTTCAGCTAAGAATTTCTAAATTCCCCATAAGAGGCCTCATCAGGTTAGAAGAACCTGTTGCCCTTTGTAGGAAATTCAGGTGGAGTATTCTGCACCCCCTTTTTGGTAGCAGCTGTATACTAATTACTTTTCTGTTCACGTTCATCTTGCTGCAAGTCATTCTGATAGTCTGAAACTCAGGTGAGACAGAAGTGGTAGATGTGCGGGCAGGAGTTTTAGGGCAAAAGGAAAAGCTGAGTACCTAATGAGTACCTAAAGAGCTTTTAAATTTCTGTGTAGTTTCCCTTGTCTATAAAATCTCATAGCCATGTATATTTGCTTCCATTTTTCCCGTTATTACAGCCTCCTTAATCTGCATTTCCTCTTCCCATGGAAGGACAAATTTTTCTTCTTCTACTCATTGTGGGAACTCAAAATGTCTCTCAGACATTTTTAGAGATTTCCAGGCCTTGGTCAGAAGCATTCTAGACCCCAGCAGGCAGCTGGAAATAGCTGTGATTTTGAGTTTGAGCCATGGCATGGATTACCAACTTTAAAGGTGGAACAAGCAGTCACAAAGGGTTAGATAGTATAGTAAAAGTAGTTATAAAACAGAGGGGAATTTTTTTAGTATTGTACAGGGGGGTTTTAGCACATGTACAGGGGGGTTTTCACTTTGTACATGGGGGTCAGAAGTTCTAAGATGGAGGAAAGTGGGCTGATCCTGTTCTTCCTCCTTCTTCTTCCTTACCTCCATGTTCTTGGTGATGTTGGCACTCACAAATTGGTTTAGAGTAGAAAAGTACTTGGTAATATAGGTAGTAGGTATTGGGGAATAACTGCAAACATGTTATATGTAATATATCATATAAAAGATAGCAGCAGCCCTGGGCAGGGAGAGACAAGAAGAAGACACCACACAGTCAGGGTGTCAGGGTGTGTGTGTGTCTCTGCCTGGGCTGCTGAACAAACAGCCGCAGCCCAAGAACACAATCTGTTAGATAACTCGCAATAAACTGCCTTGAGACAGAACAACAAGAGGCTGCGGAGTTTTCCTTTGGATGCATGGGTTGGAGGAGAGACTTCACCACCATATGAGACCCCAGACTAAGCCCAGGGTTCTCACAACTCATGACTTCTTTCTTACACCTAGGTGGAGCCTGGCTCTACATGTGCCGTGTTTGGTTTGGGAGGAGTTGGGCTGGCGGTTATTATGGGCTGCAAAATAGCAGGAGCATCCCGGATCATTGGCATTGACATTAACAAGGATAAGTATGCCAAAGCCAAAGAGTTTGGAGCTACTGAGTGCATCAGCCCCCAAGACTCCAAGAAGCCCATCCAGGAGGTTCTGGTTGAGATGACCGATGGGGGTGTGGACTACTCCTTTGAGTGCATTGGAAATGTCGGAGTCATGGTGAGTGCTTGACCACCAGGAGCATGTACAGGGAGGGACCAGTTCAGCTCAGAGCAAGATCAACTGCTTTCTTGACACAAAACATGCCACACTCACTAACCCTTTTTTTTCTTAATAAAAAGGACAATTTACACTCAGTCCTAATTATGAAATGAAAGCAGCTACTACTTCTTGGGTTGAAAATGGCACTTGCAAATGTTTTTTCCTTAATGAGACTTTTTTGAGATCCTGAGTTTCTCTGTGCTGACAGTTAAAATTAACAAAACTCACATAAAATATATTGTGCAATGAACAGTAAAATGTCAAGGATCACTCAGTATTTCCTTAATTTCTCAAGAAATTAATTTCACCTTTGGAAATGCAGAAGTATTACTGAATGTAAGGCTAGTTTTTTAGGAATTACAGTAGCATTACTAACTGTTGGCAATATGGTCTGTGATTACAGTTTATCCTGACTCTCGGTGGGAGTTCAGGGTGACTTCTCTGAAAGCTAGATAGGATAAAAAAGTACAAAGTGAACCTTTAACAGTGTAAGGGAATCTGAACCAATGGAAAAGACAATGTAATTTTCAGTGTATTTATTGTTCCTTAAATGCTGATGTGGTGATTCATTAGCTGGGGTAAAGGATGTGCTACCAGTCCAGGCAGTGTAAACCTTAGTAATAAAACACTCTGCTTTGTCCTGTCTGTCCATGAAGAGGGCTGCCCTGGAAGCCTGCCACAAAGGCTGGGGAGTCAGTGTGATAGTCGGAGTGGCTGCTGCTGGCCAGGAGATCTCCACACGGCCATTCCAGCTAGTAACTGGGCGGACATGGAAAGGAACCGCATTTGGAGGTAACTCTTTCTTGCTGTGGGGATAAAAATAATTTGGAAGAACACACCCCCTTGGCTTTGCTTTTGCAAGAAATGTACTATTGACAGGCTATTCATAAATGCTATGTTGGCTTTTAAGATAAAGACTCTTAAAATCTGTTATTCCTACAGACAGGGTACAGTTTAACACATTGGCATAATATCTAACTTATTTTGAAGAGAGAAAATATCTATATCCTACTCAGTACTAAAGGAGTGGGATAGGGAAACTGCATTACCACCAAGTGAAGGTTTGGTTCAGTTTGGTCCAGTGAAAGGAACTAGTCTTTGGGGAGATAGGAACTCACATCAGTATGTTTGTTCTGCTTAACCACTAAGTAAATTTTGGGGCCAACATGACAATGTGCTCTAAATGCCTTTAAAATGACAAGGGAACAAATGTTTGATACACATTTTCTGCTGCCAACTCAAAACCACATTGAGTTCTTTTTTTTTGGGAATTCAGTAATTGCTGAAGTTGATGGAAGTTCAATTTCAGACTTCGAATTATTACACTGCTCTTTGTCCAAGCAATACAAAACTTACTGGGTGGGTTATAAAGATATGCAGGGGGCCTGACAGAGATGCCTTGTGTATAGTTTCCTAGGTGAGGGCTGCTGTTAATGTTGAATGCTGGAACAGCATTCATGAAAGATTTTTCATCAACATTTGTGTGTGTTTGGATAATGTGTGCTTTTGCCAGACGTCCACAGGAGAGACAAACATGTCACTCATCTCTTCTCCTTTTCCTATTATCATACAAGTTTTGTGTTAGGGCTGCATTTTTAATTCTCTGAGATGGGTGGAAAAGGGAAACAAGGCACATTTTCCTTCTTTCAGGCTGGAAGAGTGTAGACAATGTACCGAAACTGGTGACTGAATACATGTCCAAAAAGATCAAGGTTGATGAATTTGTGACTCACACGCTGCCTTTTGACAAAATTAATGAGGCTTTTGAGTTGATGCATTCAGGAAAAAGGTAATGTTCATAATATTGAAAGGTATACAAGACACTTCTTGATCAGACACTGTCAAAGTACAGGTTCCCTGCCCATTGGCATGTTTTAAACAGGGAAGCTAAAGGGTGACATATACCACATTTTTGTATTATTCAGATACAAACACACTTCTCTGGCCTTCTAGGCATGTGCCAAAACATAGGCACGCAGTAAAAAGCAAGCAACAGTGTAAAAGAGAAATAGAAATAAAAAGCTGATAGACGGGTCAATCTCAGTCTTTCACCACTGTTAAAAAATTCTCCCTTATAATAAGGAATGTAAGAGACTGAAGATTACATATTTAGTAATATTTAGGTTCCTCTGCAGATAGATAAATAGTTATGACCATTATCTCCAGAAACTGGCATAGTCTTTTTGTTTGATCTCAATCTATATGTATCTATTGTATATAACTTTGGAGAAAGTATCTAGAGCTCTGAAGAGCTCTATCTGCTTTAGCTCATACGGATTCTATTTTGGATAAATCAGTTGACTGTATTTGTTACAACTGGAAACACTGCATTTATGCAAATTGCATCCAGCAGTTGATCCCTATCTCAGTTACAAACTTCAGTATCATTTCAGTGCTTTATTCATACATGAGCATGTCCTAGGAAACTAATAATGAAAGCTGCCTAGCATTTTCCAAACAGAAAAAAGGGAGAATGCCTGTAAATATTACTGCTCCTGATCAATCTTGGCTAGCTACTGAAAGCTGACATCTAGTTTGAAAAATAGTTCATTTAGAATTTATTTTATTGGAGGAGAGACCAAAAAAAGCCTGAAAAGAACAAGCATTATCCTGGATTTTTAATAAATATTACAGGCATAAGCATGACTTCATTTGTTACAAAAGACAGAAGTTAAAATATGTCTCAGCTATGAAAGGGAGAGATGGGGAGTAAATTGACTTCTTGGTAATTTTTTTTTCTTTTTTATTTTAAGCATTCGAACTGTCCTAAAATTTTAGAGCCAAATGAGGACCTTCTAATTGGCCAGCACCATGCTAACTGCCTTTTTATAATGGAATTTTTGATAGAAGATAGAATCAAGCAACTGAAAATTCACTGGGACTAGAAGACACCATGTATTTTAGGGTGAGCATTCTGGGTACTAAATAATAAAAAAATGTTAACTACTGAATAGCAGTACGGAATTAGTCCTGCTTATGGAACTTCTTTCTATACTCATTCCTCAAATTCAGTAGTAGCTAACTTAATCTACTTAATAAAAGCTTGTTTCTAAACCCAGTGTTGGAATTATTTAGTTAAGAGTGACTGTGACTGCTGTGTCTTACTTGTTGTCCTCTAGTGATTCCACTGTGACAGAGGGAGTGTTCAGCAGAGTTTATGACAATGGGGGATTCACTGCACAAGGCACAGCTAAGCACAGGGGTGAGAAGCAGCATGCATTTGCTGCAACTGCACTGAGAGAAGGGCCAGAACTTGTCAAGTTCCTGAAGCTGTTCTAGGGCTACAGTGGATTGCAGCATCCAGGTCAACCCTGAAGCCAAATACAGAGCACAGATTTTGATGTCATGGCATACCCATGTCCACTGGGCTGGTCCATGTTCTGCCTTATTTCTCATTGGTCTCTTTGGCAGGCCTGTTGTAAAGATCATGGCACAAACTCTTCTGGTCACTTGCTCTAGTAGTGTCCTTCAAGGCTTCAGTAGGACAATTGTCCCATTTCCTTAACTTTCTGGCAAATGAAGTAAACTTTGCAGCCAACACTGCAAAAACAAACAGCGTGGGATTACCTCTAGTTAGAAAGCTGATCATGCCATTGAAGCAGGAAATACTACTATTAGAGCAAGTCTGCTCTTGAGGGCTTCAGGGGAACAGCAAAGAGCATTGTATGATGATGCCTTCAGGATTTTCTGGGAGTTTTTTGTTGGAGGAGGAGGGCTTAAGTCTCAGTTTTGGAGTTGCAGGTTTTCTTAACTCTAGGTGAAGTGAGCTGACTAGATAAGGCCATTTTTGTATTGAAACCTGGAATCAGTGCCTCACATCCAGAAAAACAGAGAAATAGCAGAAAACAGACTGCAAAGCAGAGGCAGAAAGCCCAGCCAGTTAAAAAAAAAAAAAATACATAGAAACTCAGTGTTTTTCAGTGAACCAAGGACACTGATTAGGTGAGAAGTTCCACGTTTTAAAGAACCCTAGTCAAAACAACTTCTAGCAGAGAACACAGAATGCAGAGAGTCATCTTATTAGAAGAAACTCCCTCTCGCCACTACAATTACTCCAAGTCAGTGCTATACAACTGGAACAATTACATCTTTTCCATCTCTCATTAATATACCCTACAGCATTCTGAAAATAGTTAAGGTACTGCATTTTTACTTCATTTCAGACAGTGAAGAGCAAATATGAATGTCATAAAAATTCAATTTTGAGCATCAGGAGGAAATAAAAACTGAACTGGTAACAAGAAACTGACTGAGCCCTTTAGCCCAGCAATGAGGTGAATCTCAGTACCTTGTAGCTCCAGGAAGGCTGGCTGAACATCAGAAAATCCAGTAGAAAACCTGCTGTTAAGCTGTTCCAGTAAGAGTACTTCATAATTTGAGGATGGTATCAATACAATACTAGCTAACCTGGCACATCGCCCCCCAGCTGGATCTAACAGAGTTAACATACTTAACTGGAACAGCTGCTTCTCTATGCTGCACAGACTAGATCAAGACCACACAATCTTGTCTGCATTACATTATTACTTCAGAGAATCTGCATCTTGGAGTGCTTGTGGGAAGCCAGGCTGTAATACCAACAACAAATAAATTAGTGATACCAGAGCACTTGGGTCAAAGACTTGCAGATTCTTCCCAGCCTGAAGAGTTGATGTCCCAGCCACTACTTTGTCCTGCAGAGCTTTTGACTGAATGGAGCATGTTTGAAATAGGGTTTTTTTGAAATAGGGTTTTTTAAAGTTGTTTGGCAAACAGAAGGACTCAAAACCAAGAGTTTCTACCCCATTTTTGGTGATCGCGGTACTGCATTGAACTGCACCATCCACTGTGAATGCAATGTGCACATACTGTCATATAAAACATACTGTCATATAAAACATGTAGGCTGGCCACTCTCCTCCTGCTGTTATTCTTACTCAACACCATCTACCAAACCTTCTCTCCTTAAATACTCAAGTTGCAGAAACAGCATGAAGAATTTCCACACTGACTTACAGTAAAGTAAGTAATTTTATTGTGTTTTCCCTTTACCACAGTAAAGGGAAAATACATTAAGAGATTGATTCGGAACTAATTGCAGGATTGTGGTTTTGGTAGAAGTGTATACAATTGCTAAAAATGTCATTAAAAAGGAGATTTAAGTTGGGATCTTTTATATAAGTGGATAGCAACTTATGTAAGGATCAAAACCAGTTAATTTCCACAATCCAGTCAGCACAAGTCTAGTATATCATGTTCAAGCAAAGACACAGCTTCATAGGTGAAAAAATAGCTTTTCTCAATATTTTTATTTAATAAATTTTGTTCTCAAGGCTGATGTGCCCTCTTATGTTGAAAGATCTGGTGTAGATGCTAACTAAGCTTACCACTGATTTAAAAATACTGCAGTAGTATGAACTCACTATAAGCAGTTACCATGCTGTGATTTCAGTTTATAGACAGAAATGCATAGCATCATAGATTACCTGCATTAAAAATGTGCAAAATTTGGTTGTATCAGTGCAACAACAAAGAGGTATCCAGGTGGCATGTGTGTGGGTTTAAGTGTGAGTTCTAACTGGCTGCATGCATCTACCAGTGGGGCTTACACTACTGCAAGCAAATCTGGATGTAATTGAAAATTCTATGTCTGGGTTTGGATTACAAGACAAAAAGTTATTTCTGTTAAAAGCAGCTGCAACTTTTATTTCATAGACCAAAAATGAAGCCCCCCACCCCACGCATCATACACACACACATAGAAAAGTCAAGACCATTGTAACCATTCAAGTGAAGGATATGGTGGGCAAACCTCCAGGACAGGCATCTCCTCAACACAGTTCATTCAGCACAGGTAATCCCACTCAAGTACTACAGGCTGTTTTGTTAAAAATCTCTACACACACACACACACGCATACACACGCACATGCGCTCTCTGTGCATCGTTTCAGGTCACTTTACTGCATAATTAAAACATGAATAAAGTAATGAAAACATTGCAGTGATACAGCAACAGAGGTCTGAGGCACTCAGGGCAGAGAAGATGTTTTCTGGCAAATTTGGAAGTAGACTACTCCAGTTCTGTGAAGCACTAATCCCTTTCCCCCACCTAAATTCTGCAGTGCCACAGGGAGCCAAGGGTATGCAGCACTTCATGTTCTTGGATCTGTGGCAACAAATTCACCAGACCTTTTATAAAAGGTGTATTTTATGCCCATGATTGTATGATTTAATGTCTGTGTTGGATTAAGTATCTCTTGTGTTACACTGGTGTAAGATGAAGTCTACAATGGGGTCTGAAAATTTTTTCATTACAATTCAGAAGAAAAAATAAATTCCCTCAGCAGAGACATCAAAGATGATGGAAGGGAAATGGGCATGGAAAAAGAAAGGGTAGAGAAAATAGAAGCTTAATCAATCCACACTCTTTAACATAACTGTTTCCAGCTCACCATGGCCCATTAACAAACTATAAAGGGGTATATATACCATTGCCCACTCTATACCCTGTCTGAGGAAGATCAGTTTTTCATAGCTGCTCCCCTAAGACTTTCCAAAGCCTGAAACTCATTCAACCAAAGGGGAAGAAAATGACCCATTTAAAAATTACCAAAAGAAAATTAATACAGTGTTGAACATGTTTCATTTTCACACACTCAGACTTGTTTTGAGATACTTCACTGTAAGTCTTGCAAATCCAATCCCCCACAGCTACTGTGGATGTACTTTTTTAAAAATGCCCCACAGTTAACAGACATAGGGATCCCATGAATCATGGGATCTTTTTGGTTCTTGTTTCACTCCTTTACCTAGGCAAGTCTGATAATCAGTTTCACCAGGCTTTTGGTGCAGGAGGCTGCCTGCAAGTACTGCTTTGCCAAAAAGCAGCTTATTCCAGGGAGCTGCATATAAGACAGACTTCATTAATTTCGCATCCTATCAAATCTCCAGCAAAAGAAACAAGTCCTGCCATTAACAAAGAGTGCCACCCACAGTGGCAATCACCACCAGCAGAGAGATGAGGGCAGAATTAAAGGTAGCCCGTTCCTGTATGTGCATGTCTTTCTCCCTTCTGCCCCCTTCTCAACTGATAAACAAACAAGGCCCAAAATAGTATCTGCAGAAGTAAGAGCAAGTCTTTGGAATAAGAAATGCTTAAAGTCTCAGGTGCCACTCACAAACCAAGAGTGACAGGGCACGCTGAAATGGTGAAAAAAACCTGAATCCCAAAATATCAAGTCCCAGTGGGAAAGCTTACCCACGCTTTTCTAGCTAATATCATGGCAGCAACAGAAGCAATTGTGGGTCTAATTGGAAGAAAGGTGCTAAAGAGATAATTGAAGAGAAAAGGAAAGTACAGCGTGAGTGTTGTAGGTAGGAGGAAAGTAGGAAATTCTTTAAATTCTCTGCTTTTGCAGACATTGGGTCAGGTTCTTCGAGATATTCCTCTTATCTACAATCACTGAGAACAACGTAAATGGTGAAATCTTTCTGTTCTGTACTCTTAAAAAAATGCATAGTACAGGGGCAAAAAATATATATATATTTCTCGTTCTGATGCACCTGCTCAGTGTGGACTATCACTGGGTCATGAAGTGGGGACAAATGCTGTCCAGGCGCCGGGTCAGAATCTCGCAGCCCGTGTCTGTGACCAGCAGCGTGTGTTCAAACTGTGCCGAGCGCTTCCCGTCCCTCGTCACCGCAGTCCAGCCGTCGGGCCAGGTCTCATCCTGCCAGCCACCTAAAACAGAAAGCATCACTTCTTGCCAGTTTTTTAAATAACAGGTATCAGTCCCCCAAAGAGAAATGAAAACTATCAGCTCTACAGGATAGAACCAGCATGCTGTTCCATCACTACTTAGGAGCAAAGGAGCGTAATCATTTTACTTTCCTGCTAAACTACTCACCTTCACAGATCATTGGTTCAATTGTAAATACATGACCTGGCTTCATGACTCCAACGGCCTTGTTTTCTGCAATAAAATAAACACTCAAGTTAGAAAAAAGAACACCATCTTAGTAAATGAACGAATCCTTGTCTTAACAGAATACAACAGAAACACAGTAAAGTCAGAAAAGTCCATCTGAGATGATCTGATCACGTTTTTATGTATACATAAAGACTTCCCTTAGCTCTTTTCAGCAAAACTGTAATACTTACTTCAAACAGCTTAAAATTAATTGCTGTCTTTCTCTCCAACAATTGGAATTTCAACTCTAGTTCTATAAAAACACTGAAAAAATATAATACAGGAATTTCTGCACACTTCTATAATGGAAAAACAAAATTAAAAAACAACAGAAGTAAGATATTCAGAGAAGGCTTGGAATCTCCTTACTTGTTTGCACTGAGCCATTAGCTTCAATAAATAGTAAAATGTGACAGTGATTAAGTAATCCTATGATTCCATTTATGAAAGACACACTGCCCCCTCATTACCCTGGATAATGGGGTCATAGCAGTGCCAGAGTGATAATGCTGTGTTCATTAGCTAACATAAAATAGCAGAGCATTTTGAGGCATCCAGGACAATAACACAGGAACTTTTTGTTGTTAAATACACCAAAAATGCTTATCTGGAGGCACATGAAGTGATGGACACCATAACTCCAGGAGTGCAGTTTGACTGGAGAAAGGCTTCAGCCCATTTCCTCTGTCCTGTTTCACCTGGAAGGACAGTGCAGCTCAGATGTAACTGAGCCTGAGAGCTGGAACAAACTCCAGAACTGCACAGGAACCATTAGCTCCAAGCCACTTTGCTGCTGTACACATTTTGCATTCATTTTGCATCCCCCCCATCTAACCGTAATTTTATCAATGTATTACACTGTCTAAATCACCTAAAAGCTTTAAAAATCTCAGACATCAAGCTGCCGCAACAGCAACAGAACATTTTCTTAGAAAATTTATCTTTTTGCTCTTCAAACTCCTTTCACAGTAGGCTAGAAATAAGCAGCAGCATTCTTTTTTCGCCAAGATGTGTTAAATCCCTCAGATCTTTCCACTTGGCTTTTGCTGTGATTCTGTATTTAAAAATACCAGAAAAAATTCCCAGCATCTTTCTTTCTGGGAACAGACATATTTGCCCAATTAAGGAAAAAAAAAAAAGTTCAAAGTTCCAAATACCCAGAAAGACAGAAATTTCCTTTGTCTTGAATTGGATTTTAATTGGTATAAGAAGCTCTCCACCTCCAAAGAATCCATATTTTCTTCATTTTACACAACAAAAAGTACATACCAGGAATTTATACCCTTTTACCCTGCAATTAACAGATTTTCTCTACTGTCAGAAAAATAACTTGGGGAAATGATGACATGGAAAGTCAGGAATTGCTAGACTATATTCTATAACCATAATGTGTTAAAGCTCATTAGGAGATGGGAAGATGGAGGCACCTGTCAGGTCTGAGGAAATAAGTGTCCTACTGTCAGGGCAGCTTTACAGCTGAAGTGAGTGTGAACTGTTGATCACTGCTTCATGAGGTTTACTCTGCCCTTAGTTGTCCACTGGCACTGCACCTTCCATCCTTTGCCTCCGTGGATGTTGTTTCTTAGTCTTGCTGGAAAAATTGTTGCAGCGCCATGGACATTTCCAAAAACTACCACTACTGGGACAATGTTCATTCCTTCTCTGCCACATACTAAGATGAAGTTTCCAGAAGTACCAAATCACAACACTCAAACAAAGAAAAGTGAAAAAAACAGGATCCATATTCAGGCACAACATCCATCTATACTATTCAAAGAGCTTTTTATTTGCATCTTTAATGGCAGTAAGGTTTGGTGTAGAACTTCTGAGGAGAGAAACATTTGGCAGTTCATGTCAGACAAGAATGTCTAAGGGAATTCAGGCAAAAACTTTGAGCATTTACCCAGTACTGATGAGAGCTAAGACTAGCCATTAGTGCGGGCAGATAATGCAAGCACAGGTTCATAAAATATGCTACGGTTCAGAGTTAAAAATTATTTCTCAAATGTCAAAATGCCAACTTGATGGCTCAAGTAAATTGGGTGCAAATCATTTGTCTGCAGGATAGCACAAAGGAACAAATACTCACTGGCATAATGGGGCACGTTAGGAGCCGTATGGAAAAGTTTATGTATTCCATGCCCACAGTAGCTCCGAACCACTGAAAATCCATTTGCTTGAGCATGTTTCTGAATTATGTTCCCCAGTTCTCTGTACCGAACACCAGGTTTTACTGCAAAATTAAAGAGATACAGAAGGGAATTTAGAGAGCTTTCCTTCAACACAACTAACCATCAAACACCATCTCTGCAGCACTCATGACTTGTGTGTCCATCTGTTCCAGTATGTGTGTCCATCTGTTCCAGTATGCAACTTCCTATGGTCACTTAATCCACTGAGTATGTAAGTGAGTTCAGTAACTTGAGAGAGGGAAGAAACTCTCTCGTATTAAAAAAAAAAAACAGAGAGAAGAAAATGCCTTTTTCACAAGAATACTACTTTCTTCCTTTCATGGATGCAACTGCTCACATTAAAAGGATGTCAAAGTTTGACATTAAAAATAAAGGAATTTCAAAGTACAGGGTGAGCTTTCACACCCTGAGATGCAGTGCTTTTTGCAATGAATGTAGGAACTATATTTTAATATACACTTATCTCTCTACTATGTGAAAAATGCACACAAAAGACTGAGATTTAGAAAAATAAATACAAGGAAAATGGGTATCTCTACTCTTAGACAAGATTCTTGGTGATAACACTACAGCAAATAAGAATGTTCATATTCGGGTTTAACTTTTTTGACAATCCCTTTAGGAAGCCTTACAAGTTAGAGAGTTTGAAACACATGAAAATAGTGTGAGAAAATCACTTTGAGCACTTGGACAAGGGAGTAATAACACCATAAAAGCAACAATGTTTCATCATTCAGCTAGTAAAGATTCATCCCAAAAACAACCTTGAGCCCCTTAAAACAAAATATCAAGCTTTTCCATGACTATTCCCAACTCCCTGATTATATGCTGTTCCTTAAGGAGCCAGATGTGTGGTTGTGTCGAGCCATCTTAATCAGAGTTCACATAAAGCTTAGTTCAATTCTCTGCTAATATAAGCAACTACAACTGAAACCTCAAAGCTGAATTTACAGAAAATAACAAGAAACTTGTTACTGGAATATACATGCTTCTCCAAAAATTAAAAAAGGACAGGGTGGCTATGAGATTAATCTGTTGTGTTTGTGCTAAATAGCTGTGAAGTATGGCCCTGACAGCATGTCCAGCTCATTTCAATGGAGCAAGGAGCCCTCTGCTTCTCTCTTAATACAGCTCTCCCAGCTACAGCTCTGCTGGTCCAACAGCACAACATTAAGAGAATTTAAAGAGGGGAGAAGTGACCCCCTTTTAACAGCAGAGATGCTTGCTTGCCAGAATTCCTACTCACATGCAATGTCTAAAACCCTTTAAAACACATTACAGCATCTAAAAAATTGGTAAAAAAGACTTACAGTGAGAATTTTAATCTCATTGTAACAAACACAGGGAAATTCCTGTCACAGTTTCTGCATCAAAGCCAGGATACAAAGGATAAGAGACAACACATGTAACACTTGCTATAAAAAAGTACAGGACCAAAGATACACACTGGTCTGGTTTAGCTCTGAAAAACAAAGTGGTCATTTCAGAATAGTAATCCTACATAAACAGGAAATATCTATTCTTCACAGCCCAACCTGGCAGTATTTTCTTGATCACACAATAGATACACAAGACATCAATCCAATGGATTTTTGTCTTTCCAGCTGGACTAGCTATCTCCAAATTATTAACCCAAATTGTGTTCATTTTAATTTCTTTTATTTACATTTACTTTTCATTAAATGCAAATTTTAAGCCTTAGGGTATTATATATAGCACCCTAAACTTCAATCTTTAGAGGCCAAGAAGTGATTAAATTATAAATTAAGAAGCTGCAGGGTATAAAAGTTATAGATGTACAAGTGTTTCCAGGGACTTAAGAAACTCTTCTTTTGTTTTCTCAAGTTAAACATGCAGCTACCTTTCTATCTCATTGTATATCTTGATGCAGCTGCCCTGACTGTTAACTAAGCAAGATAATTAAAGTTCTGTAAGTACTGGAAGATATGGATCTGTCTTCTATGGCACACTCCCACAGAAAAGCAAGAGCTCATCACTAGCTTTATGAAATAGCCATCAGGTTTGGTAGGGCTTAAGAGATATGTTTAGGTGTTCACACAGTGTTTTGCCTTACCAGTTCGCAGTGCAACACCATACAAATTATAAAAGTAGGGTTTTCCAAAACATAATTTGCTTGTTACATTCTCTAAGTTACTCAGATCAAGGATGTCTTACTCATCCATGATCAAAAAAAGGCTGTTTCCATGTCAGTATCATTAGCAGATGAGCTCAGCATCAAATACATTTCCCTCATCAGCCCACATTTAAAAAGAAGTTGCAGCCACCACTCACAGAACTGTGCCATTTGAAGCACCACTGCATTACACAACACCCATCCATCAGCTGGTGACAGCACACCAGTGCTCCTGTGTGCTGCACCAGCAGTCCCTCTGAGCAGTGGCAATACGAGCAAGCACGTTTGAGAACCAAAGGCTTGGTGCTGCAGGCGTGCCTTACCCGCATCGATGGCTTGCATTAGGCACTCGTAGGTTGTCTGGACAAGCCTCCTGGCACCCTCGTCCACCTCTCCAACATAAAAGGTCTCATTCAGGTCTCCGTGGTAGCCATTGCGATAGACGGTGATATCCACTGCAAACAAGAGCAGACACGGGAAATGAGTGCCCTGCTCCTCACTTCCTGCATCTTCATTGGTGAAAGAGCAAACATGTAAAAATGGGGGATTCCAACCATGAAGTGATGATTCACAAGAATTCCCTAAGAAAACTCTTCCAGCAGAATCAGTTCTTTCATGCTTATCCTGTAGATTCTATATAATAATTTATAAGTTAGTGTTGCACTAGTGAACAGTTTGATTTAATGAAATGAAAGGAGAAGGGGGAGGAAAAAAAATCCCCCAACAACACAACACAGATGCAGCAAGCTAGCATTGGTTTTTAGGTAAATACAAAAATGGGAAAGAGAAGCTCTTTGCTCCATGGTGATTTACCTGGTTATAGCACTTTCTCAGAATTAATTCTAGCACTTATAGGGGGAAATTAAATTTTAAAAGGTATGTCATCATTGTTTTGCAAATCAAGTTGTCTTGCTATGGCACAACAGGAACTTTTGTTTCTAAGTCTTTGTCGGTCAGCTGGTACTAGATCACCAAACCCACTAGAAGAGTTATTGCTCTGCTATTCATGAAGAAACCCATACCGAAATCCTCTCCCAGGTAAACAGTCATGAAGGGAACTGCAGTGAATGACAATACTGGAAGAATATCATACATAAGCTGCTGAGAGAGACCAACACGATCTTGATAGGAAGATGTGGGGAAAAAACACTTTGGTGCCAACAACTAGACATCACTTGCTGGTAGCTTCTGGATAACATGTTCCTGTGGTTCAAAAAATCTGTTTGGACTTTGGCATGCCTTCCAGGCTAAGAAGTTTTAAATAAAATAAAAGATGGACGCTTCCTTTTAGTCGTTCATTGGGTACATTCCCTCCAAGGTACCTTTTCTATCCCTCCTTGTAAACTGTTTTTGGCCTCCTTTTCAAGAAGCTTTTGAGCCAATACTTTACAGAAAAGAAGCCCAGTTCTTTCTCATCATATGAAAGCAGAAGGCTCCAAGCTTGATCAAGTGCAGGAATGTGGACAAAGGTGTGACTAAAGCCTCTTACAGGTGTTCTCTAGGGCTGAGGTACAGCCCTGGCACGCAAATAGCAGAGAGCACTGTGTAGATGAAGCCAACCATGCTGATTAGAAGGTTGGAGTATCTCTTCAATTAGAAAAAGTTGAGAGAATTCAGGTTGTTCAGCCTGGAAAAGAAAATGCTTTGGGGTGACTTAAACCAAGAAAAAAGATGGAGAGGAAACTTTTACAAAAGAATGTACAGTCAGAAGGAGAAATGGATTCAAACTGAAAGAATGTAGGTTTAGATTAGATACTAAACAAAAATTCTTTATAGTGAGAGTAGTGAGGCACTGGAACAGGTTGCCCAGAGAAATCGTGGATGCCCCATCCCTGGAAATGTTCAAGGCCAAGCTGGATGGGGCTTTGAGCAACCTGGTTTCCTGTCGACAGCACATGGGTTGAAGCCAAATGATCTTTAAGGTCTGTTTCAACCCAAGCCATAACTCTGTGAGTTGGGCTTCTTAGGTTGGACTCCTGCAATGCCGAAATAGCTGGCAATAATAAAGAGCTGTGCAAAGGCATTATCTTTGAAATTAAAGTAAAATAAAGGAACTTTGGCATACATTGTTACATGTACCCTACAAGTTCAGAGCTTTTAACCGACCACACCTTACCTAGACAGGGGCAGCAATCATGAGACTTGTTCTGAAAAGGCTGGCACCCACAGCACTGAGGTGTAGACTTAGTAGCTATTATTACAAGCCCATATGTATTAAATATCTGATAATCTAGAAAGATTACAACCCAACATGCACCTATACAATGCCTCCACTTTAGGACTCTTTACAGTCATCATAATCATCATGGGCACAGCAAAACTGTAAGCATCTAGAGCCATCTAATCAAGAATTCACACGGAACTAACCCAGTTGAATAATTCAATACACATTTTATTCACTATATATACACAGTCTGAAACATCTGGAATCTAGCCCACAAGTGGAATACTCAGGCACTATACTAATGCACAGATCCGGGTAGAAGAATTATAAAGCTCTTAAAGTAGACTGAGCTTTTGAAATTATTTTATTAAATAAATATATTAATTAAAGTATGTAAAGGGCAGAGGTAAATGAGAACAACCTAACTGGTAAATGAGAACAAAAGCCTCTCTTAAGAAGCTATGATGTTCCAATGATGTTACCTGCTTCTGAAACCTCACCTTACTGCATGGTTTAAGTGCACACAAGGTAAAAATGCTGAAGGTTAATTTTCACAGCACTTACCATTAACAATATCTCCCTCCTGCAATGGCCTCCTGTCAGGAATTCCATGACAGATCACTTCATTCACTGACGTACAACATGACTTGGGGAAATTATAATAATTCAAAGGGGAAGGATAACAATTCCTTGCAATACAAGCCTAAATAGAGAAAATACAATTTACACAGGTAAGTCTTGTACGAAGAAAAACACTGTGAAAAACATATGTGCAACAGCTTTACAGTAAGAATGATAGGCTGAAAAGCAGTGACTTCAGAAAATAAGATTCTTCAAGCATTTCTTGGCAACGTTTTCATTATACCTTGCATTTCTTACCAGGAAGAAATTGAAGCTACTTTAATTTTGTTTCTACTCATATTCATGCTTGACTGCGAATACTGAGCTATTCAAGTTTGAAACAATGCATGGCAATATTTACTTGGTTTTAAAATGTCATTTTCAATTACCACTTTTAAGCATCCAGTCCAAGATTTTTGCAAGACACACAAGCTAAACAAAATAATATTTAGCACTTGTTTTCCCCCAGCTTTAAAACCTTAGGCTGCTTCCCTTGCACTGTAATAACCTTTCTGTATTTTTGCAAAACTGACACATTTAATATATACTTACACATACATACATACATACATACACACACTTTGCGACATACTGAGCAAAGTACTGGAAAAAAATATTGTGTTACTTTTTTTTTTTTAATTTAAAAACTGACACATTTAATATATACTTACACATACATACATACATACATACACACACTTTGCGACATACTGAGCAAAGTACTGGAAAAAAATATTGTGTTACTTTTTTTTTTTTAATTTAAAAAAAATAATACTGTTTTTAAAACTGCAAAATACCAATTAGGGATATCAGTCAGTATCAACAACCTGCCAAATTTTCCATAAACTGCTGAGGAGGGGTAACTCCATGTTAATTCCTAGCTGTTCATATTAGACATTATGCCTAAGCAAGTAGTTTGATGTTTAATGTAGCAGTTTGATGTTTAAGAGTTTTGAACTGCTTAATGCAATTCAACAGAAGTCTCCAGACTAATGAAAGCACACAATCTTGGCTCAACAGCTGCAGATGCAGATAAAAAGAAAGCTCTCTAACAAACTTAACTATACCAAAACTGTTTCCTTTCCCACAATGCACAGAAGTAGCCTCAAGTACCAAATTACATGATTCATAAAGCTAAGACAGCAAAGGAAAAAATTACACAGTTCAACTATCTATGGATAGTTAAGGCAGGAAGCATTCTTGAGCATGTTTTTTAAGCACTTCACTGGGCTATGGCTTTATTTTGTTTTTATTTGCTTTACTTTATTTTATTATTTGTTTCAGTTCTCTCTGAGGCACCTCAGTTCCGATTCCCAATTATAAACAATTTAACTTTCTCCTATATATGTCATAGTCAACCAACAGAGTACAAGAAGTCCATGGCCTAGATAAGCTGTTCTTTATATAATGGTATCTGTGGAGCAAAAAGGGTTTAGAAGAAAGAAAACACAATGTTAATTGACCAGGTAAGTGAAGAAACTTAGAAGAAATCTGAAGCCAGAAATATGGAAGCAACTGATACAGAGAGAGGCCCAGGAGTTCCAAAATCACTTTGAACCTACCATTGAAATGTAGCACATTTCTGCCATCTGCACTACCCACCAGCTTCAAACTGGGAAACAGTTTGAAATAAAGAAATGGAATTTATGCAACAAAGAAAACCACACAATAATAATTTAAAAATAAAGAGATGGAAAAAAAAAAACATTTGTAAACACCAGAAGAATAATAAACTAATCTTACTAAATGGACAGCATGATCAATTTCTTCAGTAGTTACTCCTGGTTTCACCATCATGGCAGCAACATCCAATACTTCTCTAGCAAGCTGCAAATGAAATAATTAGAAATTCAAAACTGATTTAAAATTGATCTATTGGCTTAATTTAAGTTGATTTAAAATAGGCCAGGACTACTCTCTGCAAGATTTGTAACCCAGTTTTGACAGCTGCATTGAGATCACCAGGAAAGCTGTGAGGAGTTGGGCTCTAGAAACACTTTGAGATGCCTGCAGGTCATGTACTCAGCCACCTCTGTGAGAGCTGAAAATACCCCAGTTAAGATTTGGACCACATTTTCCTTGAATGCCATAATCTTAAATCAGACAATTTAAATGCATTTCAAAGTTTGACTCTATGCACAAGGAAGTGATTACAACTGAACAGCTCTTTTTCAAAAATTGTTAAGGATGGGGCTTTGTTCTGCTTTTTAGTTTTTTCTTAGTACCAAATCCAGGAGAGGAAAAAGTTCTCATAAAACATGTTCTTAACAGAAAAAACATTTCAGGCACAGATTGTCTTACTACTTATAAAAAATGCAGGAAACAGATGAAAGTCTTCCTTCTGTTTAGAAAATACTTTACTGGGAATTGGGTTCACAAGAAGGAAAAAAGACAGAAAATATCAAGCTTCCCAAACTATTTTTCAGTGCTCTAAAGTGGTTTGAAAGTTTGTACTCCCAAATGTGCTCCCAGAAGTGGTAAAATCATTAGAGATTTTTAAAGAAGATAAAGGCATCTTGGAAGAAAAATCAAAACCCCCTTACCCTGCACACTACTCGCATCCCTTCTATATCCTCAGATGACAGTATTTTTATTTGAGAGGTTCCTTTTAAAGCTTGTTCTGATTCAGACATTCCTGAAAAGAAAAAAGAGAGAGGATTATAAAAAGAAAGAAAAAACCCCATGTTATAAAGGATGATGATCGCTACATATATCCAATCCAGGAACTTCCTCAGCTTACCAAGGGCAATAGAAGTACAGACTTTCTCATCATAGCATAAAGAAAGAAACCCACCAAGCCATAGTATTATCATCATTATTCAGATTAATTGGAATTCCTAAGTCTTCCACAATTCCACACTGCCCCACGTGTTCAGGAAGCCCTTTCACTTACTGCACAACACCACCATGTCCAGTTAGTCAAAAGACAAACTTAAATAACAGGTTGACAAGGCAGTTGTTTGATTCATAGAAAAGCACTTTTCAGCTTCTCTTAGAAAACAATTATACATTCTAAAACAGTCATAAAGGGTTACATGAGCTTGGGAATATGTCTGGTTATACTACTGCAACAACCAGCTGACAAAAACATGTAAATTCTTCCTACCAAAATCTTGTCATCTCAGCTTTACAGATGAGCGATCTCCTAAAATCCAGTCTTTTGTGGTTTTTTAATATTTACACTTTTTAAAAAATAACTCTGGAATATCTTAAGATTTAAAAAAATGCTAACAGACTTCATAGCAGTGTTTTGGGGAAATGCAAAGCCCCAATACTGGTATAAAAAGGGGAAAATACCAACACAACCCAATAAGCAAGTAATTTTGAATGCATTCCCTCTCTGTTCAAAAAAAGCTGGAATTCATACTCCAGTTTTCTTTTTGGGGTTGCATACTGCAAGGTTTTCTTGGTTTTGTTATAAAGTAATACATTTTCAACAGATACACTGATGCCCCAGATCATGGTTTAGTAGAATTCATCTGTGACAGTCAACTGATTACTGTTTGTTATCAAATTAGCAACAGAACTAGGACTTGTATGTTTAATATAAAAAAACCCCCAAAAGTAAATTAACTAACTCTTAGTTTCCTGTACACCTTTGAAAGATAACCCATTACAAACTTTGGACTTCCAAAAAATACTTGCAACAGTTATTTTTAAAAAATCAGTAAGTTACTGTGGAGAAGTAGTAAAGTGAGAACAGATAAAAGAGGTTCCCTTCTCCAGCATGTATGCCCTTCATGCTTTAAAGGTTTTTTCAATGAAAAGGAAAATAGAGAGCAAACATAACACTCAAAATTGTGATTTGTTTCATGTTACCTAGTGGGTGATCAGCATAATCCGGTCTCTGAATATAACTTGGCACAGGTCTTGTTGGCGTCTAAATAAATCACAGGCAAAGCTGGTTAGGTTGCAACAACACTTATTATAGTCACAAAAACAGTCACACAGCAAAATTAAATACAATATGAAATACTTCATGTGAAATATGGCTAAGTCCATTTAGAAGAAGTTGCAATGTAAACACTCCAAAAGTTCCAAGTTTTAATCCCAGACACTCTGCTTTTACCCTCTATTGCTATCATATTATACAACTTTTAATAGCCAACTGCAGAGCTTCATAAAAATCAAATTTTTATTGTCAAGTGAATCAAACTGGTTTTATAATGTATTATGCCTTACTGTAGCATTTTTTCTTCTACTTTCCCGACTGCAAGTGCACTGGTTCCAAATACATCCCTCTTCTCTTTAGAAAGATTGCTACTTCTAATCATCACCTTAGTCAAAATCCCTAATTTCATTAGCATCAGTCTCACGGCAGTCACAAGACAAAAAAAGCCAATGTTCAAAGGTAGCACAACTAAATTACTTAGCCAGTGAAATGTCTCAAACACCTTTTTCTCCAACAATACTAACAAACACACATGGGCTCAGTTCTCTAGTGAGCCTGTAACATGGAGAAGACTAGAGAGAGGATGCCACTGGGGCAGCTTTTCTAGCACAGGACAATTAGAAAAGACAAGTGTCAAGAAAATACCATTATTGCTGTAAAAAAAAAAAAGCTTCAGCTTAGTCCATGTACAAACTTGTACCAATTTAAAAATACAGTTACGTTTGTATGGTGTGCAAGATATATATATATATAACACACACACACACACATATATATATATATATACACAGTTATATGTCATCATCTTCTAAATCCACCTTTCACAACCAAAGATCTTACTGACTACTGTTGTTCTTCACTATTCCAGTGCAGAAGATTACTGTAACCTCTGTTCTTTCAGCTGTTCACTAGCTCACTCACCAGGTTATTGTTATTTTAAACCACTTACATAATAGAATATAAAAACATTTATCTAAATTCTATATTAATTCACCTGAACTTGTTAGAAACAGACTGCTCCATAACGGGTGAGGACAACAAACAGCTGGGAGACAGAATCTGAATTAGCAGTAGCTTTTTTGCTGAATAAATGCCACAGTGTACATCCAAAAGGTATGAGCTTAAGCCTGTTACTGATGCTCACAGGCACTCCCTTAATTATAAATATACCAGGAGACAGAACAAGTTAAACTAAAATGAACCACAATAAGGACAGCCGTGCATGTCTTTGCCATCAGGTTCAGATCAAGACACTCTCCTCTCTCAGCAAAAATGTGGGAGATCATCAAGTCAGGAGTGGTCCATTAGTTGCTACAGAACATAGCAGTGCAGGAGTAGTGGCACCTCTTGCTTACCAGTGGATAGTGTGGCCTGAGTTTCCCAGTGTATCGATAACCAGACCAGGGATTTGTGTTAACATCACCTTCCAGGCTCCAGGAGGAAACTTCACGCTTAGCTTTTTCATCTTCTGAAAAAATAAGAAAAAGGGGGAAAAAAGTTGCAGCAGCAACATCTGTCCTACTAAGAATGAGAACTGTGGGGTCTAGAAAGTGACTTAGAAGTACATAAATCTAGATCTGATTCCTGGCATTTCAGATACTGATATATGCAAGTAGCAGTTATCATTTTGTATTGTCCATTCCAAATTCACATTCTTCCTACCCTATTCAACAGCAAACTGGGCAATGTCAGGACTGAATGCACAAAGGAAGTGTAATAATTAAGTTGTTCTTCATTTGTAGTTTTATAACGCAGTGCTTGTTTTCATTCCTGGGAAAAAAGCCTGTTTCTACAGAGGCACTCACTATCCCTTCAATTAACATCCCTGCACTGCAGGGCAACATTCCTTTTTTGTGATCTCCCTTAGCACCCAGTGACTGAAATAACCTGAGGTGGGAAGGAGACCATCCAAAGGTGGAAGGGATGCCATCCTACTGTCAGGTTCAACACATGGAGGCTGCTACCCCTCCAGAACTGATGGAGAGAGTGCAGGTCCTGCCACTTCTGCAGTTCAGGAGAAGCAGTGCTCACACCTTAGGAGATGGTCCCAAACTTGTGAAATTCAAGTCTGACGTGGTCTGATGACTCACAAATAACACATTCCTATGAGGGCAAACTGAAAGTGTTTACATAAAGGATTGAAACAAGCAGATCCTGAGCAATACCAAAAGGAAAAGTACTTATTCAGAAAGAGAAGGCAAGGGTGAAGAAAGAGCATGGTAACATTAATCTTTAACTCATAACCGGATAACTTGTTTGTTTTCTGTTTTGCTATCTCAGAAGGATGAAGAGGTAGCAAAAGGTCTGCCATTGCAAGCCCTAATGGCAATTCCTCAGAGCTTCTGTGGCTGACATTTGAGACATCTGTTCAAATGACATTCAGTTCAGATGAAACTGAGAAATAACAATTTAGAAGTCCAAAGCTGTTCATATTCACACAAATTAATAGGATGCAGAATGCAAGTGTGAACTATTAGATCCCTAAACTGGTAATGCAGAAAGAAGGAAAACATTTGTAATTATCTGTACTACTCCAACCTATTTACCATGCAATATTTATCATGGAAAAAGAATCTTTGTTGGGTTTTAGGAAAGGAGGTAAATTATTTGAGGATGTGAGTTTCTGCCATATCTCTTTTTAATCCTACCTCCCTTTCCAGCAAGCCTTAATGAAGATAGCCAGGGTGGTGGCAGAGAGGAGGCAAGGGGGCAGAACTGAGGTCTGCTCTCTCTTTAGTTTTAAACTATGGGTTTTCACTACTCATAAGGCAGAATCTACCAGCCTCCTGGTAGATTCTGCCTTATCTGAGTAGTGAAAACCCATAGTTTCACTATGGTAGCTCAGCTTCTATGCTAGAGCTACCAGCTGTCACTAGGGCACACATATACTCTTATTACCTTGAACTGAACTCAGCAAAATCCTGGCTATGATACATCCTCTATCAGTGGCTGCAGCATGTACACAAGCATTCTGCCTTTTTTCCCCAAAAATGTACAGAACAGCTGCACTCTGACTCACTTGTGTTCCAGCAAGTGTCTAATCACAAAGACTTTGCAAGAACCTTTCCCACTGTACTGCCTTTGACTGCATTAGACATCAAAATGCTATGAAGGAACACTGCCTTACAACAGTGATTTATTATTCTCCTTGCCCTTTATTTCAGCATCCCTCTTTCTGTGTTCATATACCTGGCAATGCAATTCAAGCAATAATTCATGTAAATAGAAAAGTGAACAGAAACAAACACTTCTGTGAACCTCTGCCTCTGAAATTTTACATAGAGCTTCAGATTGTTGAGAACCAGACAAAATTTCAGATATGCATCACCCAGTGCCAGTTATCTTGGAAAAAAAACCCAATACCATTCCTGGGCAGAGAAGCACAGAGCAGTAGAGGTTGGAAGGGACATCTGGAGCTCACTGCACAGGACAAAACAAATTCAAAGAACTATGAAAATGCATTTTAAAAAGTAATGTACTTACTTGCTTTCTTGTGTAGTAACTTGTGAGTGGCCCAGCTTCCCTTAAAGCATTCCTAGAATTGCAAACAAAAATGTATAAATACATGTTTTAAGCAGTATTTACATGGACAGACATGTCAAGCTGACAAAATAGAGAAGCAAATGTATTTTAAAAGAAAACTGGAAAACTGTTTTTATTAACCCTTGCAGCAATATGCAGTAAATGCTGCTGGTAACTGCTAGTCTTAGCAATAGAAAACATAGCATTCAGAAGTTTATGAATCAGAATAGGCAGAAAAAGCACAGCCAAACAGACAACACCTATGGCAGTGAAATACACTGACATAATCCCATGTATTATTGACTCCTTATCATTTCAATGAGTAACTAAACACCATGGTGGCTGCAGGTTGACTGAAGCAGAGTCTTATCTCTGTACCTGATCTTACAGTGCTGCAGTGAGCAGCAAGGTCTTCCCTTAACTCCTACAAGCCATCTCCTCCTGCTAATTGCATCCCTTCTGCCTCCTGCTCCAGCACAGGAAAGCAACAGAGGCCAATTAGCACAACCACAGGGGAACTAATGAACTAGACTAAAGGGCGGAAATGAGAGCTACCGAGTGAAAATAGGAAATTGAAAAAGCAATATTGAGAAAGTTGAAATGGAAATCAAAACAAAGAGTGGCTTGGAGTGGAGGAGTTTGGTCTTTTCTTCCCAAGCACAAATAGAGCAGCTCATGCAAGGAACAAAGAATCAGCAAAAGGGCGATGGAAATGACTAGCAGCTGGACAATAAAGAAGGACTAAGATGAAGAAAAGACATGAAAGAAAAGAGATTTAAGTAGAAAAATGGCAGAAGGCAGCATTAAAGGTGATCCTTTAAGGTGCTAATTAGCAAATTACTTGGGTTTGTAGCAGAAATTCTAAATCAATGCCTATGCGCACTCAAAACATCAATTAAGAAATTGCTAATTCCAATCACTGACAATTACAGCTGAATTTCTGAAGAAAGAGGCAGGAAGCAAACTGTTTTTTTCAGGAGAAACAATACTAATGCTGAATCATCACTGTAAAACTACCATCCAGAGCCAACAACTGATTCAACCTAAAGTATACAACACTCAACCAGTCCAAGACAACACGTCTGCAAACTGAGCCCAGCTTGTAACATTCTACCCTTGCTTCAGGGTTGCTCTTGAGTGCTCTGAGCAGTCTGTTCCTGTTGAGCCACGTTCTCCCTCCTCCCTCACTAGTCTTGCAACCAGTAAGTACCAAAGTGCACCCACAAACACACAGTACAGTGAGTGCACAAGCACACCTACAATCACAGAGACCCTGCTGTGTGTGTGCTGCACCCCTCATGACCAGAACCAGCTGCTCGTTGTGCTGTGCCACCTCACACAGCAGGAGTGACTGCACTGCCAGGAGCTCTGGAACCAACACTTCCCGTGACTGAAGAGGATGTCACTTCCAACAGCAGCCCAAGGTTTTACTGTCACATTTATACAACCCACTGCACACACACACACACAGACCTTTGCACTGCAATGGTCTCTGCTGGGGAGCTGGGAGAAAAGGAAGAGGTTTTAACTGAGGCCTACTTTAGGGAAAAAAAAGTAATAAAAAAATTCTAAAAACGCTATTTCAAGGACACCGGAAGAACCAGTAAGGTTTTAATCCCCTTTCAAACACGAGGTCTTTGTTCTGAAGCATAAAAGAAGGACTAAGCAGCTAAGGACTTAGAGCAGCTACCAAGTCTGCAAACCTAGAATCCACTTTTTTGAATATAAAGGAGTATTTGGGGAAGGAATACATACATCAGCTGTGGCAATTACTGACTGTAATTCATTCTCTGCTTTCCCATGAAACTTTGGGGGATGTTCTCCAATGCCCTTGATTTGTCCTACATCAACAGCTGTTGGCTCTTAACCAGAAAAACCTGGGCAAACACAGCACCAGGGACAGTAGCATAACTTGAGAGGCTCCTTTTTGGCTTTTTATTTCCTGCAGCTGTGGACAACCTAAGATGATTCTGCATAAGGCTGCCATATGCCTAAGTTTTCCCAAACATGTTTCCCAGATTTTACTTGCCCTCTATCTCCAGAGGAGCAGTAGCTCTGCCAGAACTCCTGGGACACAGCTCCAAAGCTGCTGTGGCCTGACACAACCCAGACACCTGCACCATGTGCACATCCATCAACTGCAACAGGCACACACGGTACATCCAAAGTGTTTTTTGTGAGCAGGGGCTGTTACAAAAGCACTGTTCAATCCATCAGTCTCTCTGCCTTGGTCTGACACTTCTGGAAGGCACTCTAAAGACATGCTGCACATCCACCTACAGCCCATCTATTTTGTGTAGGATCAGTCATACGCTTCCTGTGAGCTCTGGACTTACCGGGTACATACAAATTATTTATATTCAACAACCTGCTGCACATGACTGCAGAGCTCTGCCTTGGCAGTTCCACATAAAAATATGGCAGCTGTCATCTCACAGGGTGGAGAATCATAGCTCTGGCAACAAAGCACTCCCAAAGTACCACTGCACATTGCAAACACCCTCACCTTCTATACTGCAGACTTCCTGACAAGCTATGGAAGAAACCTCCTCTTTCTCTCCATCTGGGCCACTTTTTGGAGTCTTTGCTGGAGAAAATTATGCTTTTCACTGAGCCTTCTCCTGACACATCTACTTCAATCTGGCTATCACCATTCCTGTCTCTTAACAATTCTTCTGTGTTCCTATGCCCTACTCAGGTCAGGATAGAAAATTTTCAATGATTAAATAAACAAAATCCAGGGAAAAATACCCAAGGTGACTTTTAATATTAAAATGAAGAAAATAAAGATTTTGTTTTTCCAGATACAGTGAAAAAAGGAACAGGTAATACTGCATGGGTATATATTAAAACATTAAATACCTTCAGGGGGAAAGTACACAGGAACAATATGAATTTGGCTTCAAGTTCCTTGGAGGACTTCCTGGGTTTCATTTCAAGCACTACATTATCCCATTAGCATGCCTGATATTAACATCCCCCGCTTTCTCACCTATTGCATGTGGAAACACTGAAGAGGACTGTACAAGAAGAGAGGTCAAATGCATGACAAAAAAAAAAAAGGCAGAGAAGTAATCCTTTACTTGTTTAGGGCAATCCTGGGTACAACTATTATATCGGTAAGAAAAATATCAATGTGTATTCTAGACAGAGGCTGTCACTATATTGAAACCTTCTACAACATTTCTGGCTTTAGAACATTCTTAAGCCAATCCCACAGGTTTTGTGTTTAGAGACAAGTTCAACCCGGTGTTCATCAGAATATATCAAAAGGTAACCAAAGGCACAACCAGCATTACCATTTGAAAATATTCCTGTTGGATCTCCTTGTAGAAGCTGTGTTATTTCTGAAAATTATTTTTACCTTAAGGACTCACCCAATATCAAGAGAATCATGTGGCATAGCAGCATTTGTTTTATAGCATGGTTCACTTTCACTATGAACACACTGATCACCACCAAATTCCTCAAGGGTTTTTTTTTAATCAATCATTGAAAGAACAAAGCCCTTTAAAATAGTTATTGAATTAATTAGGGAAAAAAAAAACTCTGCTATGTTTATTGTCATTTTTACAATAATAACAGAAAGCTTCTTATTTGTTCAGTTCATGTATGCATACAATCTGATTAAGAGGTGGAAAAGTACAGCAAATTGCAAATTCCACAGGAAAAAAGGATGCTCAAGATTAGGATATTACTACACTACAAACCTCTGTATAGCACAGATATAACAAACTAGATTTAAATAAGCTACCCAGACACATGGATGTCACATCCCTGGATGTGCTCACAGCCAAGATGGACATGGCTCTGAACAACCTGGTCTAGTGGAAGGTGTCCCTGCCCGTGGCAGGGGGTTGGAACTAGATGGTGTTTAAGGTCCCTTCCAAGCCAGGCCAGGAAGCTACACAGGCACCACAGCACAGAATTCAAGATATGCTGACAGACTGTTTCTGAACTACCATTGCATGGGAAAGGCTCACTTCCAAGTTAGCTCTGGCTACCCCTCTGTCAGCACGCCAACTTGTGTCCAACTTCCACAGAATTACCCCATCCATTTTCTATGGTCATCATTTAGAGCCACTGCAATGAATTTCAAAAAACATCTACTTTACAGAAAAAAAAAAAGAAGTCGGAATCAAGACTGTGAGGACAGACTGTCTCTTTGGATGTCATAATATATACCCTGATCTGCAACGGACAAACTGCAAGTGCCAAGCAGCACACTGCAGTTAAAAATACTCTGAGCAATCTTTTTCACAGAATTTACAAATGTCCTTTAGAATGTAAAAGTGTCTGGGGCTTAACCTGAGACCATGTAATTTTGCATAATGAGAACTCATTTTTAACCAAATACCTTAAAGGTATGCAAAACAGAAGACCAAAAAAAACCTCTGAAGTACAACATTTAGCTTAATACCAGGCTATCAGTTATATATATATATTAAATACAGTATAGATTAACTCACATTTTATCCATAAGTACATGTATGTTAAGGTGTTAATACATTTGATGTTAAATGAAACAGTTGATTCTTTTCAGCATGCTGAAATCCTTCTAGGGCAGTACAAGCTCCCAGACAGCCTCCAGTCTGAAAAACTCTGTAGAAAATTCCCAAAGTAGCCTAAGCAGCATACATGAATAGTCAGTTTTTCAGAAGAGTTGAATATGTCTTTTCAGAATATGGATTTTCAAAGCCAAGGCAGTACCTACATGCAGAATCTTGGTGTCAGCAGATGGATTTACTCCTTCATCTAAGACCTCATCTTACCCTGAGACCCCTGGGTCCCTCATGACCAAGCCCTTCCTTTGAAGGCTTTTGCAGCTCTTCAGATTTACAGAAATACACAACTGATTTTAGAGAGTAGTGAAGGAACAATGGACCAGAGGAATTCCAACTGGACTATCCTGTCAGTACATGGAATACCAGCTCAGCAAGTCTGCCTACAGGAGTTTTGAAGTTCTCCTTTCAGAAAGTCATGAGGGCTCAGCTTTCATATCTCACCAACAATCAGGTGCTTACCTCAGACACGGGTATTCATGGTGATTTATAGGCAATTGAGAATGTCAGCTTCCTGACGAAGGAAATCTGATTTTCTAGACGATGGTATCAGTTGAGTGCCATTTATGCCTGAGGAAACTCCTATGTGTTGCAGTTGAATCCAAGCAGCTGGTTTCAGCCTATTTCAGGCACAAAGAACAGTGAACCAAGGACAAAACACTGCACTGATGTCCTATGGTCTGATGTGAGAGAGGACAAAAAATAGTTTCCTACAGGTCTATTGCTCCCTGCTCCCCATCCATAGCACATTGACAGTGAAAGGAAACAGCAAAGCAGGAGATGGCACAACATTCTTCTCTTCAGGTCCACAATTTTTCACAAATTACTGTCACCATGAAAATCCTAAGCTGTCAAGGGCCCAGGGCTGAGTGTCAGTGAAAATGTGCCTTGCAGAAAGCAGTAAATTGTATATAAACTCAAAGCAGTAAATTGTATATAAACTCACTGAGAGAACAAAACAGCATTTCTTTCCTGTTGCTGGAACTGAACAAGTCATACCCCACCCCAGATATCAAGAGGTATCACGAGATATTGGGAGGCACCCACCAGTGCAAGAGAGACACTGCCCCTGACTGTACAGTTCAGAGAAACTGCTACCCCTTCAAACACCTAAAACACCACTGACGTGGTGACCTAAAACACTGGTGACATGGCAGTCACCAGATAACCCCAGTCCTCACTTCTGACTCCATAACCAGACCACTTCATACACCTGGGGCTGACAACACAAGGGCACACAAAACAGGAAGGGGTAACACTTCGTAAGTTACAACTACTATTAGGATACAACCCATGGCCACCACTCTCAGAGAAACAAAAATAGCAAAGGCCACTGACTTCAGACAAAGAAGTTGAATTTGGCTGGAGAAATGGCCCTGTACCAGTGTCTAGTCCACACCACAGCAAAGCTATTCTGTTTTGTCCAAGACACTTATATAAGTAGCATGAAAGAGGAAGCTTTTCAGGAAAGCAATACAAAATTACTAATAAGTGAATCATTCACAATTAGAAGGCTCATATAAAAATGGTAACTGGAGATCTCAAGAACAGTCACTATTCTCCACTTCTTTATCCTTCAGCCACTTGTAGAAGACATAAAAGAAATGCAAATTGTCTTCTTAAACACAAACTCTTTCTGTATACTATGCACAATGTACACACAAGTGACTGTACCTGTAAGGCAGATTTCACAATAACAAATTCATCTTAGCAAGAGAAACTCTACACCTGAGATGTGATGCTGGACATCTGTGTGATTTCTACATTCAGAAGATAGACTGAATTACTGTATCTTACCATAAGATGATAAACACACACAACACTGCAGTAAGTCTCTAAAGAAAATAAAACAAGATAGTGAAAAAAGGCAGCTGGTAGTAAGAGAACTTGATTAACTAGCCTAAAATATTACTAAGGGTTAACAGCAGACGGAATCCCTCAACAGAACAGACCATCTTGTTACACCTTGGAGTGAAAGGGAAAAAACAAGCCAGGGTTCAACACACCACCTCAAGAGCTTCTCTGCTGCTAAACCACATTTTTACCTTGTCTCCATGACCAGTTCAAAACCTCCCTGCTCGGCCAGAACCCGGCCACATGGCCCCCTTTCCATCCATGACCCACAAGCACAACTATTATTTAGCAGCTGTACCCAGTTTCCAAGGTGCCCAATAGCCAAAGAGGAAACAGTGCTGGCTCAGAGAAATCTCAGAGAATGTTAAATTACTCCAGCCTAAGCATTTCCAGGGCATGTTGTTGAGGCATACGTTTTCATGGCAAACAGGGAAGAATAACACCTTTTCTCCAGGAAAGGATAAACACAAATGGTAAATCCACCAGGGAAATCATTGTCTTGATGCAATCTACTTGGAAAGTTCACTTCAATCCTCTATGTGAAGTCATGAAAAATAATTTTTAATCAATCTTCACATTACATTGGGATTCTCAGCCCTATACTTCCTATACCTCCTATACCTTTCAGTCCTATATCAATTTTTTGTTAGCAAATGATAGGTTAGTAACTTATAATCCAAACATATGGCTTCACATGGTTACCATCCTACTGCAGTTCACAATTTTTGGTTGTTTAATCTTAGCACTAGAGAAAAGAAATTCCTACAAACTTGGTTTTAGCTCTGATTGGAGTTTTGGCTATTTGAAAAAGCCATTGTAGACTTCCAAACAGATTAATTACCCAGTGTCCATGCACATACAGATGCTTTTATCTGTCAAGGAGATGCCAGACAGCTTGTGTCTCCTAATCTACCCTCAGCCCAAAGGAAGCACCCACACACCTGGCTAACACCAGTGCATTCCATAAGGACAGGCTGACTTTATGACTGGGCTAAACTGGGCCACAGTGGGCAAGCTTGCTCTTCAGCAGCACACTCCTGAAGTGTTTCATGACCCTGCAGTGCTAAACCAGCAAAAAACCCCGAAACACTTAATGCACTGCTTTTCCTCCATTTAAAAGAAAACTCTGAAGACCTTAGAAATGGCTCACCAAGGAATCAGGGACAGACTAAGGGAAAGGGTAGAAGCATGCATCCTTAGACGTAGGGAATAGCACCAAGCCAGCTACAACACAGGCTGTGGTGTGAGGTGGAATAACATCCTAGGTCCACTCACTAGCTTATCTAGGAGGTATTTATGCATATAAGACCAGAATGGAAAGAAAGCCACCAAAGAGAGAACTCCAGAAAAGTTTCACTGATGCTAACCAGTCCACTGCTGTCAGCTGAAACTTGCTGGAAGTTCAGAGAAAATAAGAGTCCTTCACCTGCCATGTGCTTATTTGAAGAGGCAGCCAGGTTATCAGCAGCATCTCACCTACCCTCCTGACTGTGCTTGCCAGACACCGGGGCAGGACTGCAGCAAGTCTGCTCCATGGCACACAGCAGGTGACAAGGAGAGCTGGAGCCTCGGCACAGTTCCATCCATGCTGGGCCCCACCCAGGGTATTGGGAGAGGCTAAGGGTCCTTGCTACAGGATGAACATGGGGACTCTTCTCTCTGTGCATGACATTTCTTGCACATCTTTATAACATGCTGCCACTAATGTCCTCCTCTGTAACAGGTTGCCCCAAAACCTCCAAAGCACCTTCAGTGTGCTTACCCACATTCCTGATTGGCACAGCAAGGCACAGCATGCCCCAAGTCACTCAGAAATGAGCTGACTGGGATTCCTGCCTATTCATTTTCTAAGCAGGACAGCTTTACAAGCATGTAGTCAGTTATCCAGCATCCTACTTTAACAAGCCAGGAAGTATTTACAGCAATTCCCTTTTTTCCTAACAAGAGCAGCAGATATTTCCAAATAATTAACTCAGTATATAGAAAACAAAAATCTCTGCATCCCATATGGAATTAGCGGAGTTAGAGATGGGAAGAAGGGAGTGAAGCTGCAAATGGAACTCTTCACATTGGCCTGCTTGTTCTCTTAACAAATGTTTTGGTCATCACCAACCAGTATTTGTATATACCAATGAAGCATTTACGATGATTTTATATCAGACATGTCAAAACACTCAGAGCAAATGTGAAACTCAGAGCAAATCCTAGAAGTTAACCACAAGCACCATGTGGGAACTAGAGATACAGCATTGTCAGAACAATACTGATTTGCAGTTGCTCTAATTTGGCACAGACTCCCAGGATAGGGCACAGAGCCTTCAGGGGAAAGTACCAGAAACTGTGCAGTGGGTGTGTCACAAGCACGTGGGAAATTTTCCCTCAGTCCTATGCAAACCATAACTATCAGCTTACATCCTGACTCAGAAAAAAATTCCTTCCCAATTAATAAATTAATCTAGCTGAAGTGACTGAATTATTTTTTTATGTTTATCCACAAAAGCTCAGTGACTTTACTCTGAATTACAATTGTGACACGGAAAGCCAGTGTTGATCTCTGAACTAAACACATGCATCCTCACTGATTTTGATAGAATTATCAAAAAGTTCAAAGGATTAGGCTATGTATTTCAGTGTACATTTTGAAAGTTAGTAATAAAAACCAAACAAGACCAAAACAAAAAACGCACTCAACACTCATCAGACAGCTCCTTCTATTGAAGGACCACACTCTGTTACCACTGTGGCCCACAGTACAGGTTCAATTCTCACATTTATATGTGGGAGCTGACTGCCCTATGACATGTGGCCTAACCTGAACCTTCCTGTTTGGCACCCTCATAGCAGAACATCAAAGGACATAGTGGGGAAAAAAAGAAAAAGTTAGGAATGCAAAAGGAATAATAATAAAAAAAGGAAGAGTATCAAGTAATTTTCACAGAAACTCATAACTTAAAGAAAATCTGTTTTCAGAGCAACAAGTCTCCCCTCGTCTATCAAAGCGAGCAACTCCAGAGTTGACGCCGGCAGAGAAACACACCCGCTGGAACGTGATGAGCACGTCCTCACTTTGTCTCACTAAGCCTTTATTTTTGAGGGGAGCACAGGGACCACCCACACCTTCAGGCACAGAACATCCGTGCACCCTCTCACGAGCCTCGCTGCGCTTTAGTGCCGCTGAGGTCCCGCATCGCCCGCGGCCACGGGGCGAAACGGGGCTGCTGCCCCGCCGCCAGCCCGCTCCCCGGCTCCAGCCACCGAGGGCGAACTCGGTGCGGGCTGCCCGGCCGGGCGCTGCTGCCCCGGGCCGGCCGGGAGCGGGCAGAGCCGGGCAGAGCCGGGCCGGGCCCGGGCGGCCGGGAGCCGGCGCGGGGAGCTGGATCCTGCGGGCGCCGCACGCCAGGGGCTGGGCCGCGGGGAGCCTCACCTGGGAGCAGAAGTAGGAGCCCTGGATGCCCAGCTTGAGGCAGGTGGGGCACTGCAGCTTGGCCTCGCTGCTGCAGCCGGCGGTCTCGCAGACTCGGCGGGTCTCCACCGCCGCCGCCATGCTGCCGGGCGGCCACGGGGGAGGAGCCGCCGCCCGGAGCTGCCGCCGGCTGGGGCGGGCGGAGAGCGGGACGGAGGGAGGGGCGGCAGCGGCAGCGGCAGCGGCGGGAGGCGCCGCGGGCTCAGAGCCACATGCGAGCCGGGCCGGAGCGCTGCCGGCCACAGCTTCCCTGGGCGGCGTGTGCCAGCCCTCCCCTCCCTCACAGTGAAGGGTGTTTAGCCCAGAGAACAGAGACGGGATCTCATAAATGTCTCATAGGTGTCAGGAGGATGGTGCCCAGTGACGGGATGAGGAGTTAACGGCCATAAACTAAAGCACAAGAAGTTTCATCTCAACATGAGGAAGAAGTTCTTTATAATGAGTCTGCCCAGGCTCATTATATAACAGGCTGCCCAGGGAGGTCATGGACTCTCCCTCCCTGGAGACATTCCAGACCCACATGGACGCACTCCTGTGTCACCTGCTCCGGGTGACCTGCCTGGCTGATCTCCAGAGGTCCCATCCAACCCTAACTGATTCCGTGAAGAACTTCCCGTAGTTTTCATCTGCGAGGCTGTACAAGAAATTTTCCAGGTATATCTTCTTCATTATGGAGTGTGGGCTGTGGTATGTAGGTCTGTCTGTGTGGTTTATGACAATTCTTTTGCTCTATTTTTAGCCCAGGTAAAACCATCACAAATTCAATATTCAGTAAGGCAGTAACTAAAATTAGAAAAATAGGCTGCAGAGTCAAGGTGGCATTGTCACATGAAAGATGCTGATTGTCTTCCTGGAAAGAGAGAGACTAGAAACCAATGATCTGTCATAAAAATAAATGTGATTAATGTACATATTATATTTCTTCCATTTGCATGGGTTAGAGAGTGAAAAAAGATACCTGTGCCTGCAAGATGACTGTGCTTACGTTCTCTGGGTGTTGTCAAACTCAGCATCAATGCAGAATCATAGAGTTGTTAAGGATGGAAAAGACCTTTAGGATCGTCAAGTCCAACTGTCAATGTTGCTCCACCACCATGGTGACCACCAAACCACATCCTCAAGTACCATACCCATGTTTTTTGAACATTTCCAGGGATGGTGACTCTACCACCTCCCTGGGCAGCCTGTTCTAATGCTTAACAGCCCTTTCCATGAAGAAAAATTTTCCTAATATCCAATCTAAACCTCCCTTGGCACAACCTGAGGCCATTTCCTCTTATCCTGTCACTTGTTACCTGGGAGAAGAGACCAGCCCCCACTTGGCTTACAGCCTCCTTTCAGGCAGTTATAGAGAAAAATAAGATCCTCCCTGAGCTTCCTTTTCACCAGACTAAACACCCCCAGTTCCTTCAACTGCCTCTCACCAGAGCTGTGCTCCTTCCTCTGCTCCATTGCCCTTCTCTGGCTTGCTCCAGCACCTGAATGTCCGTCTTGTAGTGAGGGGCTCAGAAGTGAACATGGGATTTGAGGTGCAGCCTCAACAGTATCACAGAGGATCACTATCCTATGTGCTAAAACATCTCTAATGTAGTATCTGTGCAAGATGCTTTTTACTGGTTCATGTCAATAAGCATGAACCAGTAAAAAGAGCATGGGGAGATGCCTATTAGGTGGGAGAATAGCTGCAAAACACTTCAGAGCATCTATCTGCAAGATCCAGCCATTAGTACTGGGATCCCACTCCTTGTTTGAATTTCAGCTGTCTTCCCACTGCTGGCAAGTACAGACTATGATTTCAGTTTTGCAGGATGAGATTCTGTTTTTCTTTCTACTTCAGTGCCATTAACTGGAATTAACCTACACCAATCCTTATTCTGATATTAGTACACAAAATATTCTCCTGATTTCCCAGCATCCAGATGACTCCCCAGAAAGTGTGATTCAAAATCCAAACTATAATCTCAGTATTTTCTGCAACTGTCTTATTCCCCATGGTCTTCTGTCCTCATCTTTAATAAAGAATATCAATAATTTAAAAAAAATCTTTATCTCCTAGCTTCAGCTAATCTCCTAGACTAGAGGTTAGGTGAAAATTTCTGCTTTCCCAGAACCGAAAAGCAAACATCCTATTTTTTCAGAATAAGTGTATTCATATAAATCTACTTGATGCATTATGATAGCATTAATTGGCAAAAAGTGACTAAGTAGTGTCCATAGGACAAGGGCAGCAGATAAAGTGCATGATCCAGGTTTGCTGTGTGATGAGCTGTTTCACTTATCATGGCAAATCAACCAAAGGAATTTGATGCCATGCTATTACTAAAGTGTAATTGCAGGTGGACACCTGTGTTTCTGACAGTTCTCACCTTCATTTCTCCAGTACTGATAATACTTCTATCAGCCTACCATTTGTAGAAAGCATGAATTCACTGTCAGAGCAAACTAGGAATGTTTCTAGGGTGCCTGCAAAACACAAAGATTACAATAATTATTTTCTTAAACAAGTGAAAATAGGTGTGTTCTGATTCATGCAGCTCATGCTGTGACAGTATTTATGTCCAAATTCTGAAGATAGGCAACAAACTGCCAACCAACATAATGAAATATCTTTAAAGGACACATCATTAAGTGCTTATTCTAACCTTCTTAAAGGAAAATGTTATGGAATGGGCAGAATCACTCCTTAATGACCCATCTGCTATCAGGTACCGTGCTGTGAAAAATCAGTGCTGCTTTTCCAAGTAACAAACAAACCAAGCAAAGCAAGACAGGTACCTTCATACACTTCAGTTGCCTCTTTGTTCCATTTAAGGAACCCTAAGGAGTTGCAGACATCATTTACCTGGTTAAGCAGGGTTTGCAAGTATGTGTTGTCACTGACATGGTATAAAAAACTGAAATATACTGGCTGATCTAGTTTCAGTGTCTTCTGCTCAAATGTCATCATTTGCTTCTTGATGAGATTTCAGTCCAATCGTTATTAATAATTTAGGATACTTTACTAAATTTTATGAGCATCTAATTCACATTCAAATTCACATCTGAATAGAAATTCACAATGTATTTCTATTTTTGTCTTTCATCCTTACTGGGACAATGTCAGTATATGCTTGTGCTAATTTTGTAGCGGTCAACAAGGAGGCATGTAAGGAAAAAAGAGGACTCCTGCTCTACCTAGTAGACAGGGTTCCTGCTGTAATTCGATTTCATTTATTTGCTGTATTTCTGAAGTGCAAATTAAAGGCATGCTGTTTCCCTGCTTCCTTAGAACAGCCAAAGATGCATGTATTAATTAAACAATTTAAATATATGTGTAATTTAAAGAACAGCAAGCCCCCTAATTGAGGAATTCGCAAACATGTGTACTTGTCCTCTGCAGTCTTTGAAAGAAACACAGACTGCAATGGCAGATCAGACTAGAATAACAAACCCTGAAAGATTTGGCCTAGGGTTTGCTGTTGAAATGGTTTTTAAACAGCCCTACGTCATCTCCCCATATAAAAAAATTATGTGGTTTCTGTGGTATTTCAATGTTTTTGTTTTCCAATTTGGCCTTGATGTTCTTATTTACAAAGTGAACTGACTCCTCCATCCTGGAGGTCTATCCACTGCCATTTCCCATTATCTGGTGGCACACTCATTCTCACCAGGGAAGTTCACTGACCTTTGCTATTACCTTACCTGAGCAGAGGTGTTTTTTCTGTCAGGCTTTTCACATCCCTTTCTGGCTGCCTGTCCCCCTGTGTTACAGACCAACGCACAGAGAGGGGCGTGAGTCACATATTTTATAGCCCATTCATGATGCTTGATTTGTGTCCACTGCTGTCCTCCCAACTCCTCCAAAGTGATGCAAGGCTGGGAGTATGTGAGGGCAGCAAAGAGGGCAAAAGGGGAGGTCAGCCATGTCTCATGGGTCAGAGAGCAGCCGCAGAAAAGCGAGAGCAGCTGGCAGCTGAGACAGCTGCTGCTTAGGGAGAAAATGGCCACTGAATTTGACATTACTTAATTAAGAGAGCACCTTAGCATGGGTCCCCCTCCTTGCTTTGCTTCTCTACATTGCAGCAGTGGGGGCTGGGCAGTCTCCCTTTCCCAATGAAGCTCTTGGTAGCTGTCTCCTGTTCAGGCTCATCGAAGACACAATTAAATGCCTCTTTGTCTAGGGAGGGCTGAAACAATGCAAAAATGCCACCCAGGAGCCAGACCACATGCAAATGTGCCCTGCTGTGGCTTGTCCAGATGGTACAGGCACTTAGTGAGTTTCTCATACCAAATGCAACAGTTATGTAGGTTGTGCATGTCTGTCTGCCAAAAACAGAAATCGCAAACCCATCACAAGCACCTCAAAGATGGCCACAAAAGCACTACCTCAAAAAGTGAATGGAAAACAGCCCTATAGGAAGCATTACCCAGAGGAAAAGACAAACCTGTGCTCAAAGCAAAATACTAAGAGCATAGGGGGGAAAATCATTGTAAACATCTTTTGTGTATGAACAGAGTTGCACTAAAGAAATACATGCCTCCATTTTTTTCTCTTTAAGGAAAAATCATGCGGGATTTCAAGTTCTGTCCAATTCTCTTAAGTCAAAAGAGGTTGCAATGTATTTTAAGCCCCTGCATTACTTTTATCCCCTCCATTGGTACAGATACAAACTAAACTACTGAAAGGCCCACTCCAGCCACAATCCAGGCTGGAGCAGCCTTACTCAAAGCTAATTCCAAGCAAGCTTTAGTTGTGGTGAAAAGGAAGATCCTGCATTCTTTTGTTTTGTTTTGATTTGATTGTTCAAGTTTATGCCTCTTGCAGAGTCTGTATTTAATACAGGGCATCAAATTTGCACTGTGATGTAAGAATGGCTCTCTGTGCATTCAAGAACACTCTTCTGGTATCCAAAAATTTTAGCAATTTCCAATGTATGGCTATGAAACTGATTGTTTTATCATGGGACAAGATCAAAGGGAAACAAGCTGCATTTTTGTAAAAAAAAAAAAAAAAAAAAGGTGTTTTTATAAAAAGCATTCCTATTTAACCAGTAAGTTGCAAGCCTTAAAGGGAAAAACTCTATTGCTGGAAATATTTGAAAGAATCCATGAATATGTCTGGAGATTAGAACAATTTTATTCTTTGCTACAGAAAAAGTAGAAGTCATGGAGTGAAGTTCTGGCCCAAAGAATTAAACTGAATTCAACAGGAATGTTATTGATATCCAAAGAGATTTAGTTTAGTTTGTGTCATCAAAGGGCCATAAAATAGACTTAACAGTAGTAAAATAAAATCAGTGTTTTATTTCCACTTTAGATACCATGGACAATACTGTGTGACATTAAAAATTATTTTTATTTTCAGGTTTCAAAATTAAATTTAGATTATCAGCTTTTTAATCACATACAACATGATGATTCAAAAGTATTATTTCATTCAAATCACTGAGATATAAGTGTGCAGATCAATTCGAGCTCATACCTACACACCTCTGACTTGGAGATGCACATTGGAGATGTTCCCAGCACTAGCTAGATTCACACTGGAAACTGATAAATCCCTGAAGGACTGCTGAAGACGAGATACTCAGCATTTCTTTACTTCAGCCCCTTCTTTGCTCCACTATGACTTCAAAAGGTGGGATTTTCTGGCTATATCTGTGATACCTCTTTGCCTTCCATCTTAAATCACCTTTTAGTTTGAAGATTATACCACTTGCAAGGCAGCCACATCACTTCTGAGCATCTGGTCTACTATGTGTGTTATATCGTATCTTTGCTACTGTAAGTTGTTGGATAACTTCTGATATAATCTTTAGAGGCTTTTTGCCTCCAAAACTCAACAAATCAAAGGAAAGCATATCCCAAACCACAACACGTGCTTGCTTCCCATTTGTGTGGCAATGAGGTAGGCCATGTTCTGAGCTCAGCTGTGCTATATTCACCTAGCTAATTAAGAACTGTTAATAAGCATAGCTGACTTATAGAGGGCTTCATGCTGTTCTCCTTGCCTTGCATGAGAGAAATGAAATAGCCAAATGCTATATGACATTCAATACAATTTGGTGGTTAATACGCACTTATAGATCTTCTCAGTAAAATGATGTTCAAGGCTGTAAAATGTGTGACTGTACACTTTGCTGTTTGAGAATAAAAATACAAAGTTAAACACAGAAAAAGATGAAAAAAAACTATCAGGGAAGAAGATGATTTTGGATTGATTATTTATGTTAAGAACCTTAAAAGCATGATTAGAACAGGTAGTCAAAGAATGTACATGTCTGCCAAGCAAGTAAAGTGGAATATAAGATCCATATGGCAGCATAGTAGGCAAATAAATAGGAAGATTTATTAATTACTGTTTTGCATCAAACCGTCTATAAAGAATTACCAGAAATCAAATTTTGCAGAATAGGTAAAATGAACTATATCTATATCCATATCTATAGATATAGATATATATGCTGGGAAAAAAGACCAAACAAAAAAAAACCCAACAAAAAAAAAAAAAAAACCAAAAAAAAAAAACCAGTAAAAAAAACCCTGCTTCTTCATGTACTTTCTGAATGTACAAATTTCAGAGATTATGTTCTTGTTTTGCCATCATAATGTGATTTAAAATTATACCTTTTAGGAAGAAATATTTTGTTTTTCAATTTCTGTTTTGTCACTGGGATAAAGATATGCCCCAGTTCTTTTACTTTGAAAACTGTTACGGAATTTGTTTCATCAAGAAGCATTACAAAAGGGTAAGAACTTACTTATATTTTTATTGTGTTTTTCTTTATTGAACCCTTTGCCTTTGGTAAGTACTAATGAAATCACAGCACTGAAATGAATCCCACGGCTGGGATTCATTATTTGGTTTAACAGGCTGCCCCGGGGAGTGGTGGAATCGCCGTTCCGGACAATGTTCAGAAATATGTGTGGATGTGATGTTTATGGACATGGTTTCGAGCTGGGCTTTGAAGTGCTGGGTTAACACTTGGACTCAATGTTCTTAAAGCTCTTTTCCAATCTAAATATTCTCTGATTTTGTTCCGGGGACAGGGGGCACAGAGCGCTGTGCCGGGGGCACGGGGGGGCTCTGGCGCCTGCGGCCGCGCCGTGCGCTCAGAGCGGGCGGGCGCGCGCTGCTGCTCCCACAGCGGCCGCCAGAGGGCGCCCCCGCGCCGGCCCGCCTCTTCCTGCCCGGGCGGCAATAGGGGGTTCCCGGCGGTCCCCGCGCTGGGTGACTACATCTCCCGGCTGGCAGCGCGCCCCCAACGGCCGCCGGGCGCTCGTGACCAATCGCGTGCGGCCCGGGGCCTTTACCCGCCCCCGCCCCGCCCCGCGGTGCGTCCGCGATCCGAGCGCTCTAAGATGGCGGCGGTGGAGCCGGTGAGTGCCGCGTTCACTTCTCCCGCCCGCCTTTACCTTGCCTTCCTCCTACGGCATCCTTATCCTCTTCCTCCTCGTCGAGGCGCCGCTCCGCCGGCCGCGGCGGGCGGGGGCGCGGTGGGGGCCCGGCCGGGCAGGAGTCGGCTGGCCGGGGAGGCCGGCGAGGAGCGCACGCTCGCAGGGGCCGGGGAGGGGGCGGCGGGCGCCGTGGCTGTGCCGGCACCGCCGCCCGAGCGCGGCGGCCGCGGCTCCGGTGGGGTCCGGCGGCGGCGCGGCCCGCGGTCCGGCGGCGCCCATTGTGCGGCGCCCCGCCCGCGGCCCCGGCGGCCGCCCGGCCCGCCCGGCGCATGTGGCGCGGTGGGGGTGGCCATGTTGGTTCCCGCCGCCGCGGCGGGCCGGGCGGCGAGGGGCGGCTCCTCCGGCCGTGAGGAAGGGCCGCGTTCCCGGCACGCCGGGCCCCGGAGAGGCGCCGCGGGGAGCGAGCGCGGGCCGGCAAGGCACAGATGCGCTGCTGGGGCAGCCGCCGCCACAGCCCGGTGGTGAGAGTCAGCAAACCAATCGCTTTTCCCAGGTTGTGTCGTCTTTTATTCGAGAGGATTTTTTTTTTTTCCAGATCTTTCATGATATTCATGATAATTCAGTACTTCTTTTTGTTTTTTCCAGGTGATAAGTTATGTTCATGGTATATTATGCTCGGTCTTAACAAACGTAGCCCCAGCCTGCACTTCCATAATGAGCTGGAGCAGCTGGAAGTGATCCAAGTACAGTTGTTATTCTAATCCCACATGATTGTGTATCATGAGGAGAGGACAGCCGACGACTCTGTTAGGGTTTCAAGAAAACACAGTTAAGGAGGGCTGGTCTCTTGTTGCTGTGCTCGCCAGCTTTGAATAAATAGCCAGTGTGCTGTTTGGGGAGGCTTTGTATCATTTAGGCAAAGTGAAAAAAGTTTGAAATCAGTGGTTTTAAATAAAAACTAATTTTGCCATTTTGTGTAAGGGACACTGATTTTTCGCTTAATGGTTTTCTTGTGTGAAACAAACCTCAGATTTTTATCCATGAGGAAGAGATTGAAGTGGGTTAGCATTTATAAATTGTGTGGCAGCAGTTCTGTACAGGGAGAGTGTCAGTTATTAAGACTGCAAGACAGACCACCAGCAGCACCCTTCCCGTGTTCTTCAGCCAGTGTTAAACACTTGTTTTCACATCCCGGAGCCAGTCTTTGAGTTGTTGCCCACTTATCTGAAGATGAGGGCTTCCTCTCAGTGCAGTGCCTTGTGGTGACTGTGAAGCTTAGTAGGAATTGTGATAAATAACTTGTAATACAGCCATTAGAAATTGAAATTACTCTAAAGGCCTGCACCTTGCGGCTTTCTTAGCTGTGCTGCTCGCACAAAAACTGTCTTTACACCATTTTCTCCACTAACTCCATCAGCACATTGGGGTAGATCCTGGCCTAATGTAGCAGAAAGTAAACGATTGCTTTTGCCGTGCTGTGTCCCAGCAAGATTGATTGCTCAGATCCAGTTCAGTATGAGCAGTTGTGCTGAGCCCCTAAAAGTAGAAGATGGAGCAAAACTCACAACAATTTAAGTAATTAATGCGGTTATTGAATGTTTTGCTGTAGGTGCAGTATGTTCGCATTCAGGAGTCAGCTACCAACCAACTGTGCGTGCTTATTTTCAAATTGCAGTAAATAACAAAGTCTTTGTTATTGTCCTTGTAAGTGGCTCCCTTCTCTCGCCTAAGCCTAAAGTTAGGCGTGTGTAGTGACTGAGGTCAGAGGTGTTGCAGAAATACTGCGTGCTTTGTAGCTGAACAATTTAATTGCATGTGTGGTCAGGGACTACCTCTGGATCACAGGGAGGCCTTTCTGTTGCTCACCTGCAAAATCTGGACCTTGGTTTGTAGAGATGTCATCTGTAATGCTTTCCTGGTAGGAGAATGAAATGAAAATACAACTGAGTAAGGGTTGGTTTTGGTTTTATAAATACAGGCTTCTACTAAGATCAGTGGTGTTTCTTGTACTGTCATAGTTTCAAAAGTAGCATACATTGAAAGTCTTAAGAGGCTGGAAAAATGTTTGACTTAAATACAGAAACTTAAGTTGAGAATTCTGTAGTGAGTCCCATAATAGTTGTCAAAAAAGCAAAATTATTCTGTATAAATACAGACCAATTGCACAGTGGTTTACTTCTCTGCTGCAGGGAGAACTTAAACCTTTGCAACACTGACAAGTAAAAATTCTGTTTTTCTTGTGATATCTAGGTTTTTCTTTTAAAAATATTCTAGATTAATTTTTGAGACTATGCAGAAGTATCACCTGTTAGAGTGCTTATATAGCCTTTGAGGATTAAATGTGATCAGATAACACCATGCAAAAGTCCATGACAAAACGAGGAGTAATGCTTTAGTAAACAATTTACCAAAGGTGACTTTAAAATGTACCTGCACAAAGCCTGTAACTTCTAGGTGCATATAAATCTAATCCCTCATTGTGCAAATTGGAAATGGCATCATGGCTCTTTTGCGTTTTTGATTAATGGCAGTTATAATTACAATTCTTGTGAATTTAACTCTATTTTTTAGCATACAACAGTGACATTTCAGTTATCTGTAATTTGAAAAGCACTTGTTTGAGAAGGTAATCATACATAGGTGAGAATCAAAACTTTATTTAAATGAAACTACTATCTCAAGGGGTTACAAACATAGTGGTGCAGGACCTTAAAATGCTGGAAAGCTCATAATAGCTCCTAAAATTCCATGTAGGCTGAAAGGTACTTATTTTGCATTGTCTGTAGACAGGTAGCATGTAATTTTAATTCAACTTCAGACTTGCTCTTGTTGCTAGGTGTTTCTGCTGTAGAAGTCAGTGACCTGATCTGCTTGAAGTTAGTATAGCATTGAACTGCAGTATTGTGAACACAGTTGCTTGCTCATTGCATTTTTCTGAAATGATGCAGAATAGATGTACCTTTCATGCTGTTTTATAATTGAGAATATTTATCATAAGCTTTTGAATTGTAAATAACATATCTGAGTTATTATGGAGCTTCCTCTAAGAGGGGTATGTTGCACAACTTATTTCAAAGACATGCATAAAAATGGCATATGAAATCAAGGTGTGTTTCGTTTACTGATGCTGTCTGCAGGTATGGAGGTACATGCAAAATTTTTTGATGAAAAATATCCCTTTTTGCAGCTTTGTAAAGATTAGTTTGAATTTTGAGGTGATAGAGTGGAGCATTAAATCAGGGATGTTGGTAGAGTGCCTCCATTGTGAAAGAGAAACGCAAACTTTAAATGTGAATTAATGTGACTTTTTCTTCGGATAAATTGTCTTTCAGTTTTGAACTATTCTGTAATCGAGGTTAAACTTGAGTTTAGAAGCTGTTTATTTTCTTGCAGTAGTCCTCGTTTCTTGACGTTTAAAACCTGTTCTGTATAAGACATAGGTGTTAGGAAGGTGTGTGTGATGTGCAGATGTAAGTGTGCTGTAACACAACTGTGTTACAGCCAGTTGTTCTTGATTCTGTAGAATGAATGTAAGGCAGAAAAGTCTTAACTGTTTTAAGGTTTTTTTTTTGTTGGTTTTTTTTTTTTTTGTAGAGGTCTATTTCTATTGTGTCTGTACTGTTCATCAGATAACCTGTATGTATGGCATCCTTTGCGATCACTGGGTATACCAGTACTTTTTCTTTGAAGACCTCTCTTGACCATTCATACATTCAATATTAAGTTATTTTCTGAAGATTGAATGTGTCTTAAATTTTCAGCAGATATAAAATTCTATCCTTTGTTGAACCAGGGGCTTAGGATACTTGTAAAACATGGAGGTCTTTTGTGTAGGAGTGTTTGGGGAGACTAGAGGCTTTTTGTAGTTTGATGTATCTGAAAGTCAAGAGGGCTATAAATAGTGTCTGTATCTTTTAAATTAGGTAACATTTCCTTGAAAACCTTTGACCATGGAGGAAGTGTATGACTTTTTTACCTAGTCTTTTATGCGTGTTCTCCTGTACACATGTTCACTTCTGTTGCAATTTGAGTAGATGTCACTCGGTTAAAATCAGGTTTCATGCTTGTGTTCTAATAGTGATTACCTTTCTAAAAATCTGTGGTGTTCCAAATAATGATGAATGCAGTTAGGATACTTGCTCTCTAGTATGCCTTGCTGTGTCACAAGTAGAAATCCTTTCTTTGTCCTGGTGTCTGGAAATCTACTTCACACTTCTAAATTGGTAACAGGTAATTGGTAACAGGTGGCTGTTAGTACCTCTCTTCCAGTTGCTATTACATGTACTATGTATGATTTTTACTGCGGTACATTATTCCTCAGAGTTGTGTCAAATCATCACTTGGTTTGTTTTCTTACAGGATGTAATAATTGCTTGTGGGTGTGCTTTAACTTTTTTTTTGCCCAGAATGTTTTGAAATAATTCTTGAATTTTGTGCTTTAGAAATTATCCTAACTGTAGCAGTTACCCACAAAACCCGTAAGGAGCAACAGATAGTAGAAATTGTTTTTCCCAAGATATCAGATAACTGGGGTGTGCAGTTTTCTTCTTTTGGAAGACCTAAACAAGAAGGTGAAAACTCCAGAATGTAACTTATTTTGGTTAAACGCAAGAAGACTTGAAAAGCCTCTTCCACTAATTAATTTGCCTTCACCAAGAGCACATAAGTGCTGGGTTATGTCCTTTTGGGCAGTAATTGTTGCACTCCAACTGGACTTGCTAAACAACTTCTTCAGACAACTAATGACTTGAATGTGGTCTGGGCATCATCCGAAAGCCCTTGGTAAAACATAGTCAAGCTTCTTGTTCTCCTTAATAAACAAACCCGATGAAGCAGTTTTTATTGTAAATGCTTTGTTTCCTTCCTGGTGACATGCACGCCTTTCTTTGGTATGTTAGTCATTATGTGCTGTGGAGAAAGAGTAAATAACGCCAATTAAATCTGCAAGTGTCAGAGTCCAGGTAATTACAGATATACAGAGTCATTAAATGCTGAGTAGGCAAATGTTTCATGGACTTCTGCAGGCTGATTCCTACATCAAAAACCATGTGGATGGTGAATAAATGTCACTTAATTATGTGCTGTCTTATGTATGAGAAGTGGAATTGGCCATGTGAAGCTTTCTAGTTTATCTGGTAATACTACCCCTATTTTATTACTTATATTTTAAAAACAGCAAAATCGGTGGTTACTTAGTGTATAGAGTCAATTTTAGGTTAAAGAATACATTAGTTATGAGCAATGGTAAAGTATTATGAAGGATTTTAAATAAAATACTCCAGAAACTGCAGGTGGAGTCAGTCTGACTTTGATAAGTGTTGCAATTGCAGGGTTCTAAGCTGTGAATTGCTAAAATGCAAATAGTAACATTAATTCGTGTGGTATTTATAGAATAGAATTCTGTGCAATTTCTTGGATACCTGGACTTGAAATACCAATTAACAAACTTGCATAGTTTCTATTTGACTAATAATGGGAAGTGCTTTGGTATACAAACCTTTCATTTTGGTACTCAGAATAGCGAGATAAAGCTAAAATGAAAGGAAATAGGGGCTGATAGTGATTAACCAGCCAAAAATTAAAATTATTATTTTTTATGTTTTCCTTGATAGTATGGGAAATAGAAGTAAGTGAAAATAAGCTGATTTAGGCTTCTCTCTGAGGCCAGCCAGAAATAATGTTCTTTAATAATAAGTTCTGCTTCCAACTTTACATGTGGTGCACAGGCCTGTAGCTATACTTGATGGGGCAGCCTGGTGCTGAAATAAAAGTCTCTTTCTGGTGGCATAGTTTTTGAGGGGAGTGGCATGGTCTTGGGTCAAGGTCATAATTAGTGGGGCCTTGGATGTGAGCTGTCATTCTCTGTTTTGGACGGGAGCTTGAATAATGGTTAGTCTGAGTTTCTTGAATGCCATGTAGATTTCAGACTATCTAAAGGGACTTGATATTGTGGTGGCTTAAGTAAAATGCATGTGAGTCAGATGTTTTCTGTTTGTCCAAAACCAGAATTTCCTGTAATTGTGTGAAGGATGATTATCAGTGTACCAGACAGGTGTTGAGGCTCATTGCATTTTTCTTTTTGTCTGAATGTGCTACCTTAATTTGTAATGTAGTCTTTTGTTAGAAGTTATGAAACAGTTTAGCCCTGCATGTGCTCAGTGGCTTTGTAGTAATTCTTCCATTTTATGTAGTAGTGATAATTCTGGAAGAGTGACCAGGGAGACTTTGGGATTAGTTCTTTGTATGTTGAAATCTAGTTGCTGAGCAAACATGAGATTCTCAACTGAAATTGGTTTTGGAGGATACTCTGCATCTGCATTCAGCGAGAGTGAGTCTGTTTGATGTTAAAATTCCTAGTGTAATAGCATTTGTAAATCAGTTGTGAATGTTAGATGTCACAGCTGCAGAGTATTGTGACTGAAAGCAAGCTTTATCACAAAACCAAGAGCTATTCCAGAATATCAGCAGAATTTTTCTTACTGTTTTTGCGCATGTAACTTCTCTGAATTTTCTAGTTAGAACCCCATACTTCAATTTTAGTTGTCTATACTTGTTTCTTTATAATATAATACAGATAACATGAAGGAGGAACTATTAAAGTGCTTCCTTGGTGAATTTTACAACTTCTCTTCACTGTCTTGAATTGTTCAGTGAGCTGGTTTTGCGTGATTCAAGATGAATTATACCAAAAATAAGTGGGGGTAAGACTAGAAATTCTATTCTAGATAGAATTTGAAGAATTTATTAAGTTTTTTTGAAGGTCTGCTTAGCTTTTTATAGTATTACACTGGAGGAGATGTGACAGATTTTTCAACACTGTACTTCTGTGGGTTTGTTAGTGATGATCCCTTTGGGAGATCTTCACAAAGCGTTTGGTTTTATTAAGAGGAAGGGAATTGTGTTATTGTACTGTGTAAATAAAGCCCTGGTCAAGTGTTCCCGTTAGATCTTGACATGTCAGTCTCTTCACTGAATGCAGGTGCATGTGAGTATTCTGAAATGTCATGAGGTATTTTTCTAGGTGGGCTGTTAAACTAATGCACACTTGATTAACTTCTCTGATGTAAAGCATAATATCATGCTTAATAATGCTAAATATACTGATAATGAAAAGAAAATCCCTGTTAAGACAGATCTTTAGGTGTTATCCAGGAGAGTTTGCCAGCTGGGTCTGTGAAGATTGAACAATGTTATCACTTCAAATGCACTTTTCATCAGCTTTGGTGTGATAAATCTATGTGGAAGTGCGGAGTAAACTGTTCCATTAATTAAGTTGCTTAACATTACTTAATTCACTACTGTTATTTTTTTCTGTTAAAACCACAACATTTAAATTAATTTTTAAATACTACTCTTATATTGTCACATTTGGAATGTCTAGAGTCTTTGGATCTGCTGCACTTAGCTTTTATATTACTGAAGTGCTTTTTCTTTCTTGGGGTCAGCTGTATAGGCTTTTTTGTGTTAGTTCTTGGGAAGGAGCTACAGTACACATTCTGTGTTTCTGTAATCTAGCATGGATTTCAGGTTAGGGAGGGATGATGGTAACTGGCAGGGACACTTGGCTTCAGACACTTGGCCTCACAATAAAGTTTTGTATTCCCTGGTTTAAAGGAAAGTCATTAGAATTTCAAATCTGACACAGTGACTTCTCAAACTGAATGATGTGCCTGAGGGGGTTTGCATGCAAAGAGAATATAATTTATTACATGATGTTAAAGTATATTTAACATTTCTAGAGCTGTCTCTAGAAAAAGAGCTCCTGAAATCAATCTAATACATACTAAACCAGTAAGTACATTTATTTCAGTTGGAAATTTGAGAACTGATGTGTGTTTAAATTCTGCTGTTCAGTTCATGATGATGTTGCAAATACAAAGATAACTACACTGTCTTGGCTTCCAGCTGCTTGCAGTAGCTGATTTTAGATCTGAGAATTTTAGTTTTATCTTCTACTTGTATTAGATTTTTTAAAATAACAGGGCCTGTACACCTGTTTCAAATGATGCTCTGTTAGAAGCTGATAAAAAGAATTTTTGTTCTGAAGTTACTGTTCTCTGAATTTATTTTAGATGTGCATATTCTAGGTAATATAGATTGTATATTTCTAAAATAGCACTCAAAATTAGACATGTATAGTAAATAATTTTGGAGACAAATTACGTAGGAGGCAAATCACTGAACAGCAAAACGCAAATTCCTGCAGTTAGTGTTTATTGTAGAACCTGTTCAGATGTTGAAGAATAAGAGTAGACAAATTGTGCTTCCATTACGTGATTTGGGCCCACAATCAAGATAAATTATAGGAACTCTTAGTTTCACCCTTTTTAAAGTAACTTCAGAGAACTAAATTGCTTCAATAAAAATTGAGAAGGAATGTATTAATAACCCCTTTCTTCAAACAGGAAACTGCTCCCAACCCCCAACCTGCAGAAGAGGAGAAAACCGAGGCAACACCTAGTCAGGAGGTTGCCAGCCCTGAGCAATATATTAAACATCCACTACAAAACAGGTAAATGATACAGAAACTGATTGTAGTTTTTCCAGTGATAGAAAATGCCTGTGGCTTTGCAGCTCTTGTACACCTTATATTCTCTAGCAATATTTTGGGAATTCTCAGTGGTTTTTTGAAGGTTTTTGCAGTGAGGTGGCAGAGTAAGGAGAATCTGATCCAGATGTTAATATTCAGAGTCTTCTTCAGATAGTGCTGTTACAGAAGCTGAAAATCTTTGCAAGTTTTCAAAATGCAGCCAGGTACTTTGAAAGAGCATGACTTTGGTTTTAGTTGGAGGCAGGCAGAGCTTTTGTTGCTTTTGTCTGTTGTCGTTTAAGAGGCCGAGATGAAGCTGCTGCCCACTAGAACTGGAAAGCTTTGCATTCTGCCTTGTACTTGGGTGCCAGTGGTAAAAACTTGTAGTTAAATATATATTTCAAAGTTAGTGAAAAATTCAAGCCCTCTTACAGCTTTAAAAAGACCAGCTTGCTGATGTGTTACTGTGGAATGCTCAGTACTTACTGTTGGCAGGTGCCTTTTACCAAGTGATACCTTACTCTTTTTCTAAGTTTTGAGCGAGTGTGGAAAATAATGCTTCCCTGTAGTGCTATGCTGCATGTATCCCATTTTCCTCGTCTTTCAGCTTCCATCCTCCATCTCTTCTAAACACCTTGATTAAATTGATGCTAACAGTTCTTTAGAAGTGTTATTGAGGCTATTACTGGAATTGAGTAAACTTTTAAAACCAGGTTTGAAATACCAGGAAGGGTCTCAAAACAATAGATTGACACCTAGTTACTTAGAGCTTTTTGCTGAGATAAGATAGCCTAGTGCTAACCTGAGTAATTTCAACACTGCTGAAATTATCAAGAGTGGAGAAAACCCCAACTGTTTGATTAAATGCCTCATTAGATACCCTCTTACAGCATTTTAAAGTGCTGCAGTGATGCTTTTTAGATTCAGAAAGAGCATCTTTTTGTGAAAGGTTCAATTTTGTCTTGATACTCAGCAGAGATGATTTTTTTCATTTAGTTTCCTCTATATACGCTAATTTTAAAACTTGAAGCAATCGAGTTTTGGAGATTTGAGGTGGTTGCCATTAGTAAGCTTAATACAGTTTGCATTTTAAAATTTATGGTTTCCTAGTATGAGAGTGCTTGGGAAGCTTTCATGTCATTGATAGCTTTGGAGTGATATCATTTGCTTGTGTAACCTTTATAAGGAAATTACTGGCCAGGGAGCCCAGTTTGAATTGTTGGTGTTGTTTTAGAACATGATCAGTTGTTTGTGGTAGGGGATTGCCATTTAGCAGTGACAGCAAGGAGAAACATCTAAAGTTTAGAGTCTTTAAAGAATTCCAAAGCTAGTTAAAATATTTATCTAATGGATTGATAAAGTCTGCTGTGATTCTTGTAATGAAAGCACAAACATTGTTAATATGTAAAGAATTAGATCATGTAGCTTAGTGATGAAAACTGACTTCCATGCTCATAATATATGAAGGTTTGCAATTACTTTGACTCTAACAATATAAATAATTACAGTTTTAATATACTTTAATTTCTAGATGTTTTTATTTTGTTCTTTTTTAGATGGGCACTCTGGTTTTTTAAAAATGACAAAAGCAAAACTTGGCAAGCAAATCTTCGTCTTATCTCGAAGTTCGATACTGTTGAGGATTTTTGGGCGTAAGTAAAGATTTTTCAATATGCAAGATAATTTTGGGATTTGTTGGCAAAGCTTATGTCCAAGTCAAAAAACCCATAAAGTACTCCATTAACGGCAAATTCTTGTGTGTAATCTCAAATATTTGCAAAACTGAAGGTGAAGTCTGTTGAAGAAAATGCAAATGAAGTTCTTCATCCTTTAAATGCACATTGTTTTGCTGACACACTGCAACACTGCTTATATTCATGTGTGCATCACAGACATATAGAACATTTAATTTGTGCAGTAGCTATCTCATAGTAACATGAACCTGTAAATTCTGGTGGCCAACTGATTGCTGCTTCCATGGCCCCACATTTTCCTCCTTGATTAAATTGACTGCTGGGTCATGTCACGCGTTCAAGAGTGCCTGAGTCTGGAGCATAGTAGTTGAGACTCATGCAGATTAATGGCATCCTTGAAAAAATTTGTTAGAAGTTACAGAAGAAATGACCTTCATTCTAAGTTGAAGGTCTGTGAGAGTGACTAGGCTCCAATAGCAATAAGAAGCCTTTGAAGGTGGGTCTGTGCTTTCCAAACACTTGCTTCAATCAAGATTTTGCCTGTCATAATGCTAAAACATGGAGAAAATGCAAGTGCTGTGACATTGAGAGTGAACAAAAAAGTATTATATATTTGATCTTAGTGTTTCATGCTACATTGAGTGTTAGGGTTCTTATTTTTGTTGCAGACTTTGTTTTGGATGTGGTCCCCGTGGAGGGAGGTGTGGTCTGAGTGTAGTAATAGGACCCATCAGTGACCCATTAGCACAGGGAGGAAAAATGCTTCAGCCTTTTCAGTGACTTTATTGCTGCAGTCCTGAGAGGGGAATGGCATTCTGGGCTTGTAACCAGCTTTCCTGTTCCTGCTGTGGGAGGGACTGCAAACTGTGGTTTACTCAGCTGACAGTGGTGGCGTATGTGATGGGCAGCCGAGTTGTTTGAAGCTGCTCACTGGTTGGTTAAGGTTTTGGGCTTCTGTAACTGAGCTAGTCTTGGTAATTAGTGCATAATTTAGATGTCTGCATTGAAGGTATAAAATCAGTCACCAGTAGTTAAGTTACACCTCCTTTGTGGTTGGAGTGGAAAATAGGTGTGTTGTTCTGGGGAAAAAAATTCAGCATCAAAGTAAACTTAAAAGAGGCAAACTGTTAAATTTGTAACTGGTGTTACAAATTCCTGTGCATGATTTCTTATTGTTAGAACATCGCAGTAATCAATTTTCTTTTGATGCTGAACTATGCCTCAGTATTAGTAGGTCTTGGGCTACAGGTTGCTGTAATATGTGCAGGCCTCTTTGTGAAGTCTGACCTGTTAGGGGTGGAAAAAGGCCCCCATCTCCTTGTTTGAGAAGGAGACACTATGTACTCCTTTTTCTGAACTGCACAGTTGTAAATTCTGAATATACGTTTTATTGTCTATCATCTGTTCTTGCCTTTTGAGTCCTTAATTTGAATTATCAGGCCTACAGCATTCATACCTAGAGGTGCTGTATCAAATATCAAGGTTGAACATTTCCCCTAAAAAATTTCTCAGCAGTGCAAGTAGCCTTAGAAATAGAAACAGTTATCCTTATTCCATGAATGTATAGAATACACATGGACACAGAACCTATTGCCATGAAAGCTCAGTGAGTTATGTTGCTAATATCTTTGAACTTCAGTTCTAAACTTTAGAACTAGGTTTAGAAGTAGTATTGGAAATGAGTTTAAAAACAGTTGTGGAATTCTTATTCCATTCTGCTGCTTTAAGCCTAGAACATCTTAGTACTGATACTTTTGTATTGTTTAAAAATACCTTACAAATAGGGTTGCTTCTGAAATAACAGCTCCTTAATTTTTGGGCTTTGGTCATATGTCTTAAATTCTTTAAGAATTTTGTACCTTAAAACAATGCTTAGTTTTTAATCCTGCTTTTTTCCCTCCAATAGTTTATACAACCATATCCAGCTCTCTAGTAATTTAATGCCTGGTTGTGACTACTCGCTCTTTAAGGTAGGCTTGCTAACATTTTTTCTTTAGTTAAGGATGTTGATGGATGTTTTCCTGTCTAAGCAAGACACTGTCCAAATATTTCATTTAAGATATTTAGGAACATGGTTGGGAATGTCATAAAGGTGTTAATTTTTTTGAGGAAGTCCCAAACATTGTCTGAAAATCAGGTTGTCACTACTTCCGAGATTACAAGTACTTGCTTTAACACATATTACAGACAGTAGATTTTAATCTGTGACTCGGTGTTTGTTTTACATTTGAGATGTTTGTGCAAACAATTAAGTGTAAATTTTTCTAATATGAAAGGTTTTTCAGCTCTATCACGTGATGTGAAATGAGTTAAAATGTCTGTGGGAGGCAGCAATGTTGCCTAGTATTTCTTATGGGTGTACTGCTAGCCAGATGCACAGTACTCCTGTTAATTTTTATACTACCAGGTAAATGCTGTATTACTTAAGCATGAAATAGAAAAGTGCACCCAACATGGACAATAAGAACATGCTGAGGAAGTGTCCAGACTAGTGAATAGGGAAAGTGTACGTGAAATTGTGCCTCAGCTGGGGCGGAGATCTGAATTGGGACTCTTAAGTTAAATCCTAACTTCTTGGTAGTGCTTTATTATGCAGCTTCCTTTCTGGATTCCAGCATGTAAATAGTCTCTGAAGTTCTGGTGCCTGGTTCTTCCTTTGCTCATAAAATGTAGCCACAGGCTGGGGCTCCTCAGAAGACTGTGTGCACTGTTTGTAGACCCAGCAGCTTCATATAGTGAAGAGGTGCTGCTGCTTGGGTTTGGAAAGGTAATTGTATTCTAGGTGACTGAGAAACCTTGGTAGAATTTTAAGAAGCTGTGGGCTCTTCAGAGATTAGGATATCTATGGATAATGCTTGTATTTCTTGCATTAATCCTTAATTTGTGTTTCAAGTACGTGTATCTGTTCTGTGTTTGCTTGTCATCAAGCAGTAATAATTATGTAACTTCATGGAACAGGTATAGAATTGGCAACTGCTTCAGGCTCCTGGGCAATCTCTTACTGCTGTCCTTCAGTTGTGACCTCTTAAGAGGTCCTCTTAAAGGTGATGAAGTAGTTTAAGCTCTGCAGCTGCCAGTGGGGGTGTTATATTTAAAGTGAGGTGACACCACTCTATCCTGAATGTTGAACACTTAGTTTTCGGCCATAAGTTTTGTCATGCAGTTCTTAGTGGACAGTTCTTAACAGAATTCCTCTGTCTAGACAATTATGTACTACTTCAATGACTTTCAGAAGTGCAGCACAGCTGGTAGATATGGGAGCAGTAGCTGGCTGCATTGCTGTATCAGCATGTGCAGAATCACTTAATTCAGTGCAGGGCCACTGGCAAAAATGTAAATCAGATTTTGCTCTGAAAGGATATATTGAATTTTAATTTTTTTCTTCCTTCTCCCCAGCAATAAAAATCTTCTTATTCTCACCTTTATGTGAAGGACGTTCTTGGGAGAGACTGCCAAAGGTGTTTATTTCAGTGAAATAATCTGTATGCGTGAGTGAAGTACTTGGCTGATCTTGCACTGAGTGCAAGACGTAAATTAAGGACTCCAGATAAAATTAGCTGCTGCATTCTGGTTTCATGCAGGGCAAAGCAGGTGGTTGTCTTTGCCTGTTGCCTCAGGATTTTTTTTAATGTTACATGTAGCTAAGACTTTTGCTTGGACTGTGATGCTTCTGTGGAACTAAAAATTCGCTGGCGTGTGCACTAGTTTTGGGAGTTTGATATTGGTATGAGAGACAGTATTCCTAGACATTCTGATTATGTGTCTTAAACTGTATGCTTCTCTCAACTAGCTGTTCCAGTTACCTTTTGGTGAAAAAAAAGCTTTTTGGTGGCTCTTTAGGGAAAATAGAGATGGAGTCTGATTTAACTTGTGGCCTTTCTTTGCAGGATGGGATTGAACCCATGTGGGAAGATGAAAAGAACAAGCGAGGAGGCCGATGGCTAATTACACTAAACAAGCAGCAGAGACGAAGTGACCTTGATCGCTTCTGGCTAGAGACAGTAAGCACCAGGGGCAGCTGAGGAGTCTTATGTTTGTGTGAAAATGCATTTAACTGATTTGATATTTGTGTGCTATGGTATTCCAACTTCTTGGCAGCAGTGTCTTGTAAGGTTTTATTGACAGGCTTGTATTTGAAACATATTTTTTCAATTGTGATCTTCATGTGAGTGTATTGTCTTAATACTTCCTTGTAACAGGCAGCAACAGGGAGAGTTCTGTAGGACAGATTAAGCTTTTCCCATGTAATGTACAGAACATTACTGTTGAATTACTGTGAAAATAATACATTGTCTTGAGTGTAACTTGCTGATTCAATTGATAAAACAATTTGTTTTACAAATACTTTTTTTAAAAAAGTGAATAGTTTTCAGGTTTTGGCTTTGTTAAACAAGGGACTTTCAGATTTAGTTTTTTCCTTCTATATTTATCTTAATGCTGGGGTAGGCAATAATAGACATTCATCCTGTATATACATACCATAAAAATATGTTTTTTCCATTGCTCTTATCTCTTTGGAATAGAATTGAATTGTAAATATAATTCTAGTGTGGATTGCAGTAAATGTCTTACAGAAAAATGTGTTGTCTAGGAACTGACTCAGAATAGCCTAAGTCTAGTGCAATCTAGGATTTAGGGATATGGATTGCAGACAGGACAATGCACAGCAGTCCTGGCAATCTCTCATCTTTTGTCCTTGGTTTTGTGAGAGGCAGGGAGTATTGCACCCCTTTGGAAGGGAGAAATGGCCTTCAGAATCAAAGCAGAGGTGTCCAAAATATCAGAACTTTCAGGATCTTTGTAGTCACTGTGGCTGTGATTTGAAGAGAGCCTTCAGTTCTGAGCATTGTGACTGCATGTGAGCAAATTAACATCGTGCTGCATGTACTTGGCCTATTGCATGTGTGAGTCCTGACTGCTAATAGCTATGACATATGGCTTGGAAACATGTAGATATACTGTGCAAACTGAAGGCTAGAGGGCTCTACTTTTTGCTTAGCAGTGAGTAATGGCACAGAGCCTAAATACCCAGGTGAATGTGATACATGCCCTAAAACAACCCTGTCACTTCTAATTCCAGTAATTATATGCAACCAATTTTCAGCAATAGAAATCAAAGCCTTTATAACTCCCCTTTGGAACAAATTTTTATTATAATGATCTTAAATGTAAACTAAACTTCATTTGAGAAGATTTTTTTTCCTGTTGTGCAACATTCATGTACATACAAAATGTTCCTGAGTAGTGTTTATTGAGCATGGTTGTTATCTTTGCTTGCATGTGAACTAAAACAATTGGTCAATATTTTGCATGTCTGTGTGTGGTTTGATCTAAACCATTTATGGCTTAAATTACTCAGTGAGTGTGTGCAGCCTGCAGTTGCGTGTAATATTTAAAGCATGTCTATTTATACCTGATTTATTATTTAGCAGCTTTGTCCTTTTTGTATTTCCTGGAGTAAGCCAGCCCTTCAGGGTCTGATGGGTAATGGAAGACCTGGTTTGTTTGACAAATTGCAAACATGCTAAATTTCCAGAGATTATAAGTGGTACCAGAGAGCTGACATAACCGCAGTGTATTTAATGTACTGTGCAAGTGAAGGAATCAAGTGTCCATTTGCAGATTCGGTGTGCAGAAGGGTTTTTTTTTTAATTCAGCATAGTCTAGGCAAATCTGTCTCAAGCACAAGAAACCATTCGTTTTGAATGTCAGGATTGCTTGTTTTACAAGTTTCAAGCTGAAGGTTTTAAATACCACTTTCACAGTTAGCATGTTGCACGGGTCCGTGACCCTGCTCAGTCTGATGTTCCTGCTTCAATTCCAAGCTTTACTGCTAGAAACCCAGAGGAAGAATCTTGTGTTACTTGTGCACCTGCATTGGTGCATTGTATTAAACCCTGTTCAGGATCACTGATGCCCACTTTAGAGTTTATGGAAGCACTGAAGCTTCTTGTGTTAGTTGGAAGTAACATTTCATTGGGTAGCACTTACAGTCTAGCTGCAGTCAGATTTGCAGTCTGAACTGATAGACTTCAGCATTGAAATTAAACTTTATGTGATGTTGTGCAAATAGTCCTTAACAGGTTCTTCCTAGCTAATAGATGGGAACAGCTAAAATTTCAGATTGGTCCATCTGTGTTAAGTGTACTGTAGAAAGAAGACTAGTGCTTCAATTCTTCTCTTATTTTGGATTGGGAGGATGGAGTGGAAGGCAGTACTGTGGGAATAATCAGCTGTGGCAGAACTTGCGGCAGGTGGCAGAGGAGGAGGAATGGAAAATTCAGACTAGAAGGAAGATGCCCTACTACAGTATGTTCACTTGTAATATTTGGAACTTCAAGAAGACACTGCAATAAATAGAAAGTGATTATTGTATGGCAAGTAGCTGTAGGCAGTAAAATGTGTTCCTCAGTTCTTGTGTACACTGAGTGCTTGCTTGCCTACAGAACAGGATTCTGATTCTGAACTGCTTTCTCTTTCACAGCTGCTGTGCCTTATTGGGGAGTCATTCGATGACTACAGTGATGATGTGTGTGGTGCTGTTGTTAATGTTAGAACTAAGGGTGATAAAATAGCAATATGGACAACTGAATGTGAAAACAGGGATGCTGTTACGCATATAGGGTAAGTAACGTGGTTGGTGCCTCGCCTGTATGGAGTGTAACCATGCATGTAAAGCCAGTTAAGCTTGATAGAGGAGGCATTTCAGGCAAGTGGAGCCTGTGCAGAGCTGTATGCCAAGCTTAAGTAACTGTGCCAAATGGTGTTCATTTCTTAATTTTTAAACTACAGGGAAGGTAGCGCTGCAGTACAGAGTAGTTACTAACACATGCCCATACACAAATCTTGGCAAAAGTCTCATTTCACAATGAGGCATTGTAATTAACAACTGTAGGTAATGTGCAATCTGTTCCAGCCTGCCAGTTTGTAAAGGTGGGTAGTCAGTAAGAGTAGAGCATTGATACGATCTTTTTTTCAGGAAAGTGATGCTTACAAATAGGAAAGGAAAGGTGCTGCAAGTCTGAAGCACAGAAGGATGTACTCAGATTTAGGGGAAAGAAAAGCTGTACAGTGGTGTGCTGTGAAACTCTACATTTTGCCTGTTTAAGTACAGATAAAGCAGTGCAGATGATTTGTGGGTTATTTGACCTGCATGCTGTAGACTTTGTTTAAATAAGTAACAGCAGTTATCTCAGATTGAGTCTGTGCTATGGAAAATGCATGTTGTGCTCTAGTGTGTAGCAAGTATTACTAATTACAGAGTTACTATTTACACAATTACAATTACTAATTACACAAGTATTTATTGGATTCTTTAGTACTGGTACTTTGAATTAGTTGTTGTAGGCCATTTACCTTAAGCAAGACAATGAAAATATTTATCTTCCTGGCTTAGAGCATCTGTCTTAAGCCAACTTGCACTGTCAGGCATAGCAGCTTTTTTCACTACCTGAGAACTCTTTTGACACATGCCTTTTCTGGGGGGGCTTTTAAGAATCTGTGTCTGCCTTTTACTAACAATTTGATTATACAGTTATGTTTCAGGCTTCAGTGGTAAGTGTTTAATAATAAACAAGCAAAACTACAGTATTCATCTTCCTACTACCACAATGTTGCAATAAACCTAGTAGGTATCAGAGAGCATTTTAGATGGTATTAACCATTAACTAAGGAGTTGAATCCTTTAGAGAACTGTGAAAAAGTTAAGATTTTTGCAAACTGACACAAGGACCAAGGTAAGTTATGTTGCCCTCTGTCTCCCTTATTACCCTAACTCCAGACAGGAGTGGCTGTTAGTGACTTGCATTTCACTGTGTGCTGAGGAACACTGTATGTGTGTGTTTGTGCCTAAGGCAGGTACTGCAGCTTCTTTCTCTTAAGACAAAAGATCCAAGGTGGTTTTTCTTAAGGCTTCTGTTGGGTAAGGGGCCTGTGACAAGGTCTGTGGGAGTCTGCTTTCTAGCAGTAGTTAAAGGAAAGACAGCAACTCTGCAGCTATGATGTGTGGGGTGATTAAAACTGACTGTTTCAAGGAATTGCTGTTTTCTTTGGTTCCAGTGGCTTTATCATCTCAGTAGTTCTGGAATTGTGAACTGTGAGTTCTTCATAGCAGTTTTGTTTCTGTATGTAGAAAGACAGCCTTCTGATTTAATGATACTCACACAAATGCAGTATAGAGTCCCTGCATTTTGCATTTATTTAGGTTAGTTATTTTTTGCAAGAGCTTGTCCTATCATGTGTGGTAAGTCATTTTACAAAACTTTAAGTGGGTTTTAGATGCAGTACACTAGAAAAAATATTTCAAGTCCTTTATTCCTATCTGAGAAATTGTTTCTAAATTGGCAGTTCTTTTTTTTTTTTTTATCGTGTCCATAAATCTCAAAAGCAGGTGTCCTGCTACGAATTCCTTCTTAAAGACTTTGCTTAAACTGTTGTTTTATTTCTTTTCCTCTCCAGGAGAGTATACAAGGAAAGATTAGGACTTCCTCCAAAGATAGTGATTGGTTATCAGTCCCATGCAGACACAGCTACTAAGAGCGGCTCCACCACTAAAAATAGGTTTGTTGTTTAAGGCGACACCTTCTGAGTATTCTTTCATAGGAGACTGCGTCAAGCAATCGAGATTGGGAGCTGAACCAAAGCCTCTTCAAAAGCAGAGTGGACTACATTTAAATTTGATTTCCATCTAAATGTTGCTAAGATTTGTGAGAAGTCTCATTCGCCTTTGTCTTGTACTTCTATGTTCAATTTTTCTATTTTAGCCAAAGTAACTGTTACCAATTGGAATTTTAGTACACTTCACCCCCCAAATCCATAAGTGTGTTTCTGGCCCACTCTGTAATAGCTTGGTAGAAACATTACTATTGCAAAAAAAGAATTTGTTTATCCACAGTATTCAGAAAAGAAGTTGCATTTCTGTACCTGCAGGAAATTACTCTGTTTCACATTTGCATTGTATGCAGTAAGATTTTGCTGGTTTGGAAAAGAGTATGGTGCATACAGTTTTCTAGCAATTTTTTAATACAGCATCATCTTTGCTGTAACCTCTGCTGATGGCTGCTAGATTAATTTATTTGTTTTCCCTATTTGATAACATTAGTGATATTTTGATTTCAGTTGTTTTTGCTCATGTAACATTTGGTGAAGAATCTGGGAGTATGACAAAGGTGGAATAAACATGAATTTTGTGCATTCTTTGGTAATTTTTTGGTTTTTTTGTAACATCAAAGCTTTGCTACAGATTTATGCATTTCAGTCAAATCAGTGATCTTTTTGTGTGATTTCCTGAACGTAAATATGGATTTTTTTTTTTTTAATGTAACACCATAATTTACATTCCTTACTAGAAATAGTATGTCTGTTTTTGTATCTTATGCTGTATTTTAACACTTTGTATTACTTAGGTTATTTTGCTTTGGTTAAAATGGCTCAAGTAGAAAAGCGGTCCCATTCATACTAAGACAGTGTACAAAACTGTAAATAAAATGTGTACAGTGAATTGTCTTTTAGACAACTAGATTTGTCCTTTTATTTCTCCATCTATACAGCAAGTATTTGTACTTCCTGTGACAAGGCAGTCTCTACTGTGGCTTCTATTGTAGTGTCTTCCAAGAAAGATAAAGTCTGGAGCTATAGTCTGTTGAAACTTTTAATAAACCTATTAGATAGCACCCTAAATCAAAGTGGAATTATATCAATGTGGCTACTGGTTCTTTCTTAGTAGTTGGTCTAACTGATCATGGTTTTTGTTGTTTCTCTTTTGACTTCTGTTTTATGCCCAACCAAGAATTTTAAGGGTACACAGAAAGCTGCTTAGTTTCAGGTAGGAGCTACAGTGAAAGTGCTTCAGTGAGTGATTCTGCTCTAAGGATATAATGCATAAAGTACAAGTAGAGCATACCAGAGACATGGCTACAAATAAAAGTATGAGTATCTAGATAGCTTGCTATTACGTATGTCTGAGCAGTTGAAGCTTTGTTTATTCTGAAGAGCTGTAAGTTTACTTGGAAGTCCACAGGATGGAGGAGATTTTGAGGGTTGAGTTCACTTATTTTGAGCAAAAGATGAGAGACTTGTTCTTTCCACCTCTTGGAGCATGCAGCAAAATCAGTGCTTTATTGCTGATTTCTTTTTTTTTTTTTAAAGCGTGTGATGTACTTAAAGATCTTGCCAGAGCTATGGAGCCTTTCTTCAGCTGAGTGTCAAGGCAGGTGCTTATTGGGGTTTTGATCTTTGTGATAACTGATTAAAGTGAGTTTAGTCACTGGCAGTGGAGCTTCAGTCACATCTGCCTGATGAAGGCACTGAAGTGTCTGTGTGCTGAAATAGACTTGAACAGTTTTCTTGCACATTTATTCAGAAATGTGTTGTAAGGAGCATATCAGACTATGCCAAAAATGTCTGGATGATTATTATGGCTGTTTAATAGAAACACATAGAATAGACATCTCTAGTATCTAAAGATGCTATGCCTTTAGTATTGGTCATTAACCAGGATATCTGTGAATGTGGAAAGCTGTCTAGGCTGTTTGTGTGCTGGTTTCTGTGGATTCTCGTGTAACTGGTTGCCTGTCCTGATTCAGCAGGTGTGAGAGCAAGTCAGGTTTGTTTAATAGGTCCATTGATAGTAGAATATAGTAGTCCATGCCTGTTTCCCAGCTTCAGCTAATCATCAGTAATGCTTGCATGCATGGGTATGTGAAGATGAATCAGCATCCTGAGTGGTGACTCTGTGTGTAATTTGGGAGCACGGTGGCCCGACGCCCTCAGAGGAGTGTCACTGGAAACAGAGGCAATGCTGCCCTTTTGTAAAAAGCATTGAGATTAACCTGAGTGCTGTTGTGAGAATTACATGGTATTGGGTTTGTTCATTTCACTACAGGACTGACCAGAGTATTATTTAGGGTAGCAGCATTTTGTTCATCTAGAAAAGCAATTGAAAGGTTTTTTTGGTATGGCCTCAGGTTTTTGAGCCTGAACCTATTGAAGCAGCCAACTAAACTGTACTATAGTATAGTAGTATGAAAACTGCAGGCAGGTTGATTTGAGGTTCTTTGTTGCTCACATAACAACTGCAGTGTTTCTAGAAGACTTGAGAGGAAATTAGCTGGCATGGTTGCTCTATCAAACATACAACCTATGCCTGTAATTCATTTTTAGAGGAAGTAAATTACCATGAACCTTGTTTTCTCCAGCTTGCAAATCACTTTGTGTTGCATACTAATGTTCTTCTGATTATAAATGTGTAGTTTGTGTTTGTGTGCTGAGGGAGAAAGCTGAGAGCTCTCCATTCTGCATGTTACTGTAACAGTCACAGGCTCAGGAGAGGACAAAGCAGTAAATGTTGAAGCATCTCATATTGCTGCAGAATATTCAGTGTGATTGATTAAACTCCCACCTAAAGGGGAGGCTGTTAGTAAGCCTGGGAAGACTACAGAGTAAATGTATAAGGCATCTTTTCAGAAGTCAGATTATGTGGTACAAAACCAGAGCAAGGAAAGTTAGCAGAAATTGCTGTGCTAGAAGAGGTGTAAGAATGTGCCAAAATACAGCCTGTGAAGATGGGGCAACAGATGAGGAATATGTGTGAATTGTCCGTTTCTGGATATAACGTTAAGTCTTGGACTGTGCAATGCTTTTTATTGCCACTTCTGTTTGTCCTGTTGTGCTGTCACTGTCTTGTCTATCAAGTTGTCTCTAGCTCAGGAAACTTAAACATTACCTAAATTCTGGAAACTTGGAATAGTGGCTTTTAGCCAAGCTTGGAGTGAGCTCAAAGTTTTCATCCTACCTAATGGAATCCTTTCTTACTAAATTGCTTGGAAGAAGTACTCTGGACTCCATTCTGGGACTCTTACTAAATGCAAAAAAAAAAACCCAAAAACTTTGCATTTTAGTCTCTGGAAGTGTCATGGATCTTCCCTTTGATATGTGACCTCCTATATTTCCAAGAAGCTTTATTTTTGAGTCTTGGCCTGATGGTTTTAAAACTAGTTTTTAAGAACACCCTGCACTCAAGTGCTCTACCAGACAGTTAAGCTTGATAGTTAAAACCATAGAGCTTTCAGGCTGCCTGGCACTTAACTTTTAGAGGACTTTGCCCTCTTAGTGATTTCTGCAAAGATTTTTGTGAATAGGTTTTACTTAGGTCTTAAAATAACTTCTTAAATGCAGAATTTGTGCCTTTTCCCATTGGGCAAGAAACAGGCAAATGGAAATGACATGACCAGGAAGGAAATAGGTATAACTATTTCATTTCAAGACATTTCATGCCTGTCCATCTGAATTCTTTGGAGGGCAGAAGTGCAGAATGCATTAGCAAGCCATGTGAAACCAGTCCTGTGGAAGGCACCTGCTGCATCTTTCTATCATTGCTGTAGAGCTTCAGGAGCTGTTCAATCCCAAAGGCTTGCCATTTTTGATCTCTTTGTGGGACACCCATTCACTGCAGCTGCTTGAACAGGTTTTCTGTCTTTTAGAAGTTTTGTATTCTGCCAGAATTTCTTTTCAGGTGTCTGGCTCTGGCACTGCAGCAAAGCCTTTAATAAGCACTTAAATTCCTTCCCCTGTGATAAAAACCATGGTCACCCTTCCTCTTGCCTGGTGGCTGTCTGGCACTTTCCCAAAAGACTATGGGATTCCCTCCTAGCCTTCCTATTTTGAAATAAAGCAGGTTCTGATATCCAGAGCTAAATGTGAAATATGGCTGTGCACATGATGGTTGTTTATGCTTTGCAGCATTAACTTGTTATTTTGTGTGATGCCTTAAATGTAAAAACATCCTAGCTGAAGTTTGCCTGTTGGTGTCAGTTTGCCTGCTAACCAAACAATTCAGATTTATTTTTTTTTATTCCCTGCTAGTACTGAGCGTGTGACAAGCTTAGCTGTGAATTTGTGGGGTTTTATGACTGCGTGGGGTTTATGACTGCCTATGCTTTTCTTGTCTCCATTTTTCTAATCCTGATGCTTTTTGAGCCTTACTAAAACATGTTTAATAAAGGGGAAAATTAACACTGAGTCTAGTCACTGCTTTTTTAGTCACTGTGATACAATGGAGAATTCCAGGTGTTGCTAAACCCAGATAAAGACCGTGTGTGACTTCTTTGGCATAATAATCTGCTTATGGGATTTCATTTTTTTATCTCTAGACATGTAAGTATGATAATAGTGAAAATGATACTTGAAAGTGTGTGGATATATCATATATAAAGCAAAAATTACTCATCTATTTTTTCAAAGTAGAAAACTGTTTTGTTATTTCTAAAAGGTTTCTTTGACTTTCTGTAATGACTTACTGGATTTTGCTTACAATAGGTAGTTTAGATCGATCTTTTTTCCTATGTTGTGCCTGTTATTGTTATCAAAGAGTTGGAGCCAGCCTCATAGGTCAGGTTTGGCATTCTTTGAAGTAAAGCTAGTTTTTGAGGCTTATCTTCCTCCATATGTACAGGGTAGTTTATCCTAGTTCATCTTGCCCTGAGCCATACAAATACGCAGAAAATATAATGGGAAATTGGAAGGTACTAAGGTACTACTTTATTTCTGTAGTTTGAATGAAAATAAAGTTTCTGAGGATCTAATGTCTCAGCTTCTTGACTCTGTATGGGATGTAGAGAAATGCAGCTCAAACATTCATGAGTGTGGAACTACTTTGAAACCTGTGTTCTCTCTTCAGTTTGCAGCTTGTGTGTGGCTGGGGCTCCTGCAGCTCACCCACACATCAGCATTCTTCTAGGCAGAGTTGGTGTTAACAGCAGTGATTGCAACATTGTAATGCTGGTAATTGCAAAATCATTGCTCTTCCATTGTTTACCAGAGTTCTCCAGTAGGAAGAAGTAGTCTAAACACGGTGTAGTGGATCAACCAGCAGGAAAGTGCAGCTGAAACCTTCATGGGAGCTCCTGTTGTGCCACTGCAGTGACGTCAAACAGCTGGAGCCAGTGCCGGTAGTAGCAGGAGGGCTTTGGTCTGCCTGTGCTGTCCGCTGGGGATTCAGCACCAGAAAAAAACTCTGTAGGTGTTGCCATTGCACATCTGTGCACTTAGAGTGCCAGAGAGGTCTTCTGATACAGGAGTAGATGTTTGACTTGGCTGTAAATTGACCCCACTACATGTTCATATGATATATTTGAAGTGGAGATGCTGCTTCAAAGTTTCTCTGGACCAGGAAATGTCATCCTTCAGTATATTTCCTAAAAGCGAGGGAGAAATTTGCAGGCTGACATGTGGGGACAGATGCATTCCAGATTGTTTGGGTAAAAAAAGAAAAAAGCTTAAAAAGTTCCCTTAAGTATTTATTGCTTCATTGGAAATGGTGGGGGAGGGGGCGGGGGTGGGGGGGGCATCAAGGGCAGAACTGAGGTTTGATTATTTTTTTATTTTTCTCTGCCTCAGGCCGTGAGGGATTTTCAAAGGTGCTTTGGGGAGAAATAAAAATTGGCAACTAGATTCAAGCACAGACACTTTCATGGAATTTTAAGGTAAATTTCCCCTTCAAGGTTCTGGTTATGGCTACAGTAGCCCCTAATCCTCAGTGTTATTTAAAGTTTGTAAGGGTGACAAGGCCACATGAATGTCTTTTTTTGTCTTCATTAAACTGGTGCTTTGCCAGTGTTTTGTGGGAGTCATAACAGTGGTGCAAAGTATTCATAAGCTGTAACAGCAGTAACTGCTGCAAAAGAAACATCGTTTGGATATGGATGGCTTAAGTAATAGATGGTTCCTTCACATTTATGTGAAATGTGAAAATGATACAAAGGGAAGAATTAGGTTTTGTAATGGATTTGATGCTTTTCCTTGGCCACTGTTTCTTGGTAGAAGCTGTGGTGTCCAGCTGTCCCTGCACAGTTGTGCAGAGCTGTCTGATGGCTGCAGGAGTGATGGCATTTCTGAGGGGACACTGAGGGAGCTCTTGGCAGCTGGGAGCTGCTGAGAGACGAGGTTTTCACTTCTCTGCGACACGATCTCCTCCAGCTGCACTCCTTCGGTGTGTGAACCTGGTCCTGGTTCTGTGCACTTACTGTAGCTGCACTAACCCTGCCCCTTGTGTGGCTTCATGAGAAATTCAAGGTGTTCTGCCAGAACAGGCTTAATTCTGGATTGACTACAACCCAATTAACCTTTCTATGCTCTTAAGGCTACAATTTAATTGCACTAGAACTACTATGGTCTGGGGTCATCGCTAGTTAAATTAACTTGAGGCAACTCAGTCCTACTTGCCTTTAATTTTAGACTTTTCTAGGTTTGAACAGCAGAGAATCAGCTTCTTTGGAATGCTGGAGTGTCTTTGTTTAAACACAGATAAGCTTGAACTGTGGCTTAGGTCTGCCTTCCTGTCCCCTCAAGGAACTTGCAGCAGAACTGGCATGTGTCAGCAAGGGAATAAAATGCCTTGGCAGTGTGACGTGTTTGCAGTGAGATCATTTGCTGGCTGTCTTGTTGCCAAGTGCTGTGTCTTGCAGTGCTGGGTCCAGACTTTATAAGAAGGTTTGTACGGGTTTTAACTACGTTTGAGAATACAACTGTCTTAATATCGTGGTTTCTCCCATGTGTTTTGTCAATTTTCAGAGGTTTTATTTTTGCCATTTTTAACAGTTTCTGAGGATTTCTGTAGCATTGCTGAGCTGTGCTCAATGGTAACTATTATTGATACTATTAACTATTTTGTATATATATAACTGTTATTGGAGTGCTAACGTTTCCTAGCAGTTCTGGAGCACCATGCTGGTTATTGAACCTGCATGCTGGCTGCAGCTGGGTTGGTTTGTTTGGAGTAGAAGAGAGAAGAGATTCCTAGCTGCCTCATGCATTTATTGAGGGTTGGTTTGAGGAGTTTTTTCCCAAAGCTGAGCCCTAACCTTAAAATGGAGACTGCAGATAGTAAAGGCATTCTTTCAGTTCACCTCTCTGGAGAGGGGGTGGCCAGCAGCAGATAGAGGAGCATCCTCATAGGAATGTGCCAGAGGGCAGTGAAACAATTACTCAAAAGCAACTGAACTCCTGGGGCACTGAAACAGTTTCTCCTGGATCTGAAGGATCAACCCAAAATGCTGTTAAAATCTGTAGGTTTTGTCCTAAACGTTTTAATTCCTCCTTTGTAGCTGCTCTGTGAGGTCACTGCTGTGCATGTATCAGTTCTATTGGTTGCTTTTCTTAATGCAGCATTTTTGGTCTTCCCAGTTCACCCCATGCTCATCCCTTACTACAGTGGGCAGAAATCAGTTTCTGAAACAGTTTTGTTGGACAGGGCAGTTCATATTTTCCAGTTTGTAGTCTGAGGTCTCCCTTGGGACAATTGACTGTAAAGGCCTTTTAACTGCAGAAGACAAGAAAGGGAAGAAAATAAGCTTGCAGCTCTGTGCATCAAAGTCCCTGTGTAAACGTCAACCAGATAAGAAAAGAAAGACTTCTGCTCTCCAGATGGAGTTTGCTGTAGCATTGGTCCAATGTTCAGCTCAGGTGTTAGCAGAAGACTCTGGGGTGACATGAAAGGAAGAAAGGCAGAGAAAAGTTTGTCACTTCCTGATAGTCTGCCAAAGTCCAATCCTGGTCTTCATGTCTGTGTGGGGAGTGCTGGGGTAGAAAATGCAATCATAGGGTTTCCCTAAGTTTCTTCTATCTTTGTGACATTTTGCAGAACAGTAATTCAATTGAGTTTGAGGCCTAGTAGAAAGGGAAACAAGTAAGATAAGCTGCTACTTAAATATTTTGTTTTGGTCATCTAGTGAGACCTAGTAGTTTGGTGGTTTTTTTTATGAATTTCAGTGAACACTGAGGACTGCATTCTTGTTTTCCAGTAACTTCAGCTGTGTGGCATTTGGTGTGATCTGTTCTTTCTGCATTTTTACCCATGGAGAAAAACAGTCATTGACAACGTTAAAAACTTTGTTGGTTTGGGGCTTTTTTCCCTTTCAGCAAAGTTTCTTTTTTGCTTTGTCATTAAGCAACACAGGGACAATCTGTAATGGTCTAGATTTTGCTGCAGAGGCTTTAGAAAGAGTCAGGGAAAGGAATGTGTGGTTTAGGAATTTTGCCCTGGAAAAAGGAATGCCTCAATGACACAGAGTGGGCAGATATTAGAAAGATCCAGCAAGATGATATGCTCACTTAGGGAGATGGTTTGTCAGAGGCACAGGTAAGAACAGCTCCAGTCTACCCAGGCTGCAAACTCCCTGACTCCAGTGCCATTCCTGCCTTTTAGGCATCCTCTTTTCTCTGTTTTGTGCAAGGCTGTTCTGCTGAGGGCACGTGGCCACATATTTCCCTGCAGCAGGCTGCAGATCACACACACAGAGTGTTTGGGAGCTTCACCAGGTGTGTGTTTTGTTTCCAGATCAGCTCTGGAAAGGTTTGACAGCTGGGCCTGTTCCTACATCCTGCCTGGCTGAAATGATTGGATGCTGACCCAAATACTTGCAAGTACACATTTTCCAGGTGCAGGCTCCAGCTGCCATCTGCCCTCAAGCAGCCATAAGATGGTTCTATAAAAAACTTCAAGTGGTGAACACACGTGGAAGGAGACATTTGGCAATACAGCAGTAGGCAGTGTATCCCAAATCCCAAAAGAACTCCAGTAAAAAGATACACACAAACCAGCAGTGCCTTGCCATTCCCAACAGCTGGTATTGTGTTTGCCATATTTAGGACCACCTAAAAACACCTTCACTGTGTTTTCCTTTAAAGCTGCTCCTGTCTGCCCCAGCAAGAAGGACTTAACACATTTGGAGAAATCAATGGGCTTCTGCTGCAGGAGGTTGTGGCATGGGCTGGCTTTTGCAGGGAGCCCTTGAGAGAGCTTATTTCTTTCATCTAGTGGTATGAGATGTTCAAGAGGAAAATAACTGCTGCAGAAATTGTTCTTGTGCCTTGCCACAGTCCAAAGCTGGAAATGCCATAGAGCAGTTCTCTGTAGCTGCCTGGATTAGAGACGTAACTCGTAAACCATGGCAGATGTTTTTGAAAATGCTGATAGTTGTTTTCACTATGCAGTTTGATGTGAGTGCTTTTTTCTCTTCAGTGTAGGAGGATAAAAATGTAATATATTTGTTAATTCCTATCTATTACTATGAGTTGTGGTACAGGTAGGAAAAATTAATTCTATGTAACTATAACACTGAACTGAGCTGATAGGAACTTCTCTTCTGTAGACTCAAATGTCAGTAAAACGGGATATGCTTTACCTGTCTCAATGTGGTAAAATCCAGGACCTGTTTATTCTCTGGAGGCAGCTTAAAAACACAAAATTTCCCCCAAATGCAGGAATTTCATTACTGCTAGTAAAACTTTAAAGATAATGTGTTACTTGGAGCATTCCATGCAGAAAATTACTTTCTGGCTCACTTGGGAGCCAGGAACTCTGCTGTTTGCCTTCTTTTGGCATATATTGTATTCTCAACCATGCTTATTTTAAACTTGAGGCTGACAGCAAAGGTGTCCTACCAACTTGGTTAAAATATTGACTGAACTTTGCATCCTGTTTCCTACAGTGGCCAGTGACAGATGATTAGGAAACAGCTTGAGCAATGAAAGATCCATAGTTTTTCCTTTGGGATCCCTTGTCCACTTCTGGCAAAAAAACTGTGTACCTAAGGTTGCTGTGTTTAATATCTCCTGATAGATCTGTCTCCATTAATTTGGTGAGTCCCTTTCTGAATTAATTTATAATACTGATTTTTGAAGTTGACACAGCAGTTGAATTTCCAGCACAGCGATGCATTGCCAGAAGGTACTTCCATTGGTGTCATTGTAGCTTTCCACAAAGCAATTGAAATTGAGCCTCCCCTTTCAATTCAGTCTGGTGGCAGCATGTCAGAACTGCCACTCAACAAAAGAGGGTGCAGATACCTTTGCTTGCCTTTTTTCTTTTTTTTCAAACTGTACTCTTTCCCAGTCCTGTTTGCAGTTTAGGTTGCATATTTTTTGTGGGTTTCCATTGTTGAGTACTGGAAGCCTTGTTAATCTTCTACCTAGGGCAGTGCAAACCATACTGTTACAGTATCTAAATAAAAGTCTTGCAATTGACTCATAAATGCCATAAAAATAATGCCACAAAAATAAAGTAATGAAATTACAGAAGCAGAAAATCTGATTGCAAATTAAAAAAAGAACAAGTCTAATAATTAGCGCAACTTTTCCAAAGTAGTACTATGTGGCCCTCTCCAAGTCTGCCTCACCTGATCAAAAGCACCAGGGTTGCTTCAAATGCAAACACCCTGATAAGAGTTAAATCACTAAGTCCAGATGTCGCTTGGCAGAGCTGTCTGTAGGTAGTGTGTGATTTTCACTTTGCTGATGCTGTAAATCCTCTTGCAGTTAGAAGTAACCAAATGCAAATGGTGCCACCCACCTTCACAAAGGAACCTTCTCTGCCTGCGCTCTGGCCTCGCGTGTTGCTGTTTTCAAACTTCAGGAACCTTGTGACCTAATAAATGAAACAGCCATAAACAAAGGCAGCCTGATCTCCTCACTCAGGCATTTTGCCACGGAAAGTCAGTGTTCGCTGGCTCAACACTGTCAAATACGAGAGGCACTGAGGAGGGAGGTGGCTCATCATGGAGACTCATCTTTGTCGAGGTGAGGGAACTTCCTGCGCTCCCCTCACTCTGGGCTCTGCAGATCAGGAGCCCAGCATTGGGATAGAGCTGTATTTCCACGGGAACATCTCCCTGAAGGAGCACAGCCCTGTCTCTTCCTGCTGTCCTCTTCCAGAGTTCAGGCTCCCTCCTCCACTGAAGAAGAAAAAAAAAAAAAGCTTCACAGACTTTTGAGGTAGCTACAGTAGCTCTTTCTTTCAAAGCTGACCTTCAAGGGAATAAATGCTGTCAGCCAGATCCTACTTTGTGCTGTTCGAAGAAAGGCTGAAGTGAGAGAGATGTTTTGAGAAGATATGGATTATTTTTTCTTTATTTTCTATTCTGCTTGTTCTTTATGTCCCAATTTTAAGATTCTGTCTATCCTGGTGACAGAATGGCTGACCCGGAAATTTAGAAGTATGAATTAACAAGGGCAAAACTTGGGTCTGCTTGAGAGGAAGGTTTTTGTGTTTTTTTTTTTTTTTCCTTATTATTAATTATTCCTAGAATAATTAATACATTATGAAGCTTGCAAAAAGGAAGGAACTACTGTTACTGGTAAATACTAATATGTATAAAACTCTCATTGTCATAGGTATGACCTTTACTTTTTAGGGAATTTGACCTGTTACTGCAGTCTGAATTTCAGGTTTCTAAATTTCTGAATTTCAGAGTTTCCATGCTGAGAGAGTCTGCAATGGAGTAAAAGCCTGACCTTGATGTAATTGCTGCAACTGTTCTGTGTAGAAGTGTTGATTTTTCTCTGCCAAAGAAATGTCTTATCAGATTTTATGCATCATGTTGCCTCCTGAAAAACTTAACTCCTTTCTAGACAAATTTGGTTGAAGATAAAAATATTTTTTAAATTAATAGTGCATTATTTGTACACAAATTTTAGCAATAAAGGAAATTTAATGAACATCCCTCATCTTACCTCCATAAAATTAACTTTCATGAATCTCTACTGTAATTTGTTAATAAAAAAAAAATCTTATATATTAAGCTTTCAAAAATATCAGCCAGTCCACATAATTTCTTGAATATACATTTCCTACAGTCCAAGAGTAAGTGTATACAAATCTTTCAAGAACTGATTGAAGATAAGCTCAAATAATAGAGAATTCCAGCTATAATTTACTTTCCTTTGAAAAAATATGGAGGGGGAGGAGATAGTAAGATTTATAGCTACAAGAAGTTTGCATTTTTTCAGTCCTCAGATGTAATTGAGGTAACTGTATTTGTTATGGACCTTGATGTAATGCATAAGCTGTGTTTGGAGCCTTTATCTCAAATAAATTTTCTGAGGAGATGTGTAATGCAGCTGTGAGCTCTGCACAAGAGTGAGAAGCTCAGTGTGAACTGGGTATGGTGCTGCTGCTGAGTCATGCTGACAGCTCAGCCTGGGCAGCTTTAATCAAGGTTCAGAGGGGAACAGGGCATCTCTGAGCATTGAGGTAAGACCAAGGAAATCCTGCAGGCACTGCTGGTGCTCAGTTTGCTTCTTGCTGAACCTGCTGTGCCAGCCTCTGAGCTGACAGTAAGGGAAACAATGTGGCTGCTGATCCTCAGGTTTCTGGTACTGTAATTAGGGCTTTGGCTTTTTGACTCAGTGCAGAACATCTTAAAGCAATCAGAACACTTCCTTTGCTGTCAGATGTCACTAGGGGTGTAAAGAAATTTTCATTGACTTCAAGGATGGTGCTCAAAGTGTGACTTTATAATTTTCCTTAGATGTGATTAGGCACTCTTGCAGTGGAGGCTGCCACTACTGCCAAGGGACTGTGGGAATATTTATGAAATCCTATTTACATGTGAGTTAACTGTGAATGGATGAACTTACTTTCTTCTTGTAACCAGTCGAGTTAAAACTCAAGCATGCACATGGAAAGCCAATGGAAAAGGGACTTTTATCTTATGGAATCATAAGACAAAAGTGTTTCTCCCCCAGTCAATCATTTGTGGTATCTGCCACAGGATGTCCTTTGGCAAACATATATGTGCCATAGAAAATGGTTTTGTGGAAAAGTTGCATAATGACAGATGTTCTTTGTCATCAGGTGGGTTTATGCCAGGGACAAGGATGTACTTCCTGTTCTCTGGCTTTATGGACGTGCATTTGGTTGGGGAAAAAGATGATGTTATTTGTATGTGATAGTTCAGATCCTGTCATGGCGAATTTGTCCTTTCAGTATGAGTCACGCTGGTCTAAGCACTGCATGACGCCAATCAGTTGTTTCATTTTGTTAGCTGTTAAAAATAAGGCTGGCTTGCTTTCTTACCTACCTTCCACTAGTTAGCTTGCCTTAGATGATATAAATGAAGATCACTCCTTTTCTCACAACCAAAGACAAAGCCCACTTTTAAAGTGCACAAAAGCCTACTTTTAAAGTAGTCACTTTAAAAAGTAGTCCTCCAGCTCTGCTAGCTCTGCTTTGCAGCTGCTGTCAGTTATTATTTTGTCAAAGTTCAGATTTCAAACTCACCTATCTGCCTGACACTGGGAGGTTTCCCTTTGGATATATTCATTGGATCTGACTTGAGATTTATTTATCACTCGGCTTGTTTTGCTGTTCCAAGTAAGGGCCAGCCCCTTCCTAGAGCAGAACATGTGCTAGTTGTCAGAAAGAGACAGCTTTAAGGCTGCCAGATAACCTGACCAGCCTGCTGCTCTGCTCTGTAAACAATTTTTGTGGGCTCTGCTGATAATGATAAAGCAACTGCACTGGAGATGATTGGAAGATGCTGGTATCTGTAGGGCAGCAGACCAGTACTGCTCCAGCATACTTGTGAAGAAAAGCACTTACAAGCATATGAACATTTATAACTTCTTGATACTGGTGATGGCACCCATCTGCAGTTTTTCTGCTGTCAGTGTGTGTCATCAAGCCCCAGATGCTCACTGTTTTGGTCTCATCAAACTCCTTGCTTTGGTTCACAGGCCCACAAGAAACTCACCATGGCTCTTTGCAAAAAAAAACTAATTACAAACTCCTTCCAACTTATCAACTCATATAGATCTTGCCTGTATTAGGCAAGATGTCTACCCCTAGAATGAGACAGTTGGATCCACGGAACTGTTGGTTAACTCTGTTCAGTCTGTACCTGAAAGTGATTTTAAGCCTTTCAGGATTAATATAAGCTTTTTCAGCTAGACCTACAAGGATCTACAGGTGCCATTTTGCTAGTTATAAATTGTACTGTAGATTAAATGCTAAGGGATTCAGGTATTCTAAGAGTGCCATTCACCCCTGCACCAGGTGAATTTATCTGGTATGCATCTGTGATGAAAACCCTGAGAAAGAAGAGTGGGTTTGTTACAATGACAGCAATAAAAAAGTGATGGCTTTAGGTCAAACCTGTCAGGTTTCACCCCTGTGGGGAGGGTAGGGAGAAAAACACCTTTATCCTTTCTGTAAACCATACAAATAGAAAAGCAAAGACTACAGAGCAGAAGAGGGTGAAGGGAGAATCCAAGTTTAAGGAGGAAATGGCTCAAAAAGGAAGCACTATTTCACCTGCAAATATTTGCTGTGATGAAGCATGGGAAGGCATAAAAGCAGCCTGAAAATCTGAGTATTTGCATCTGCAGAAAGAGAGAAGGGGAATGAGAGTGCAGATCTTGCTCTTTTTTCCTCTGGCTGTGTTGCCAGGGGTTCAAGACAGGTAATGGTTGCAGATGAAGCTGCTACCTTCCTCTGTCCCTAGGGCATGTGGGCAACCCAGCAGTCTTCTTGCATTCCTTTCATTTTGGTGCAGTTCTGCACCTTGCACCAAATTCTTTTAGAGATCCATGGACTGTTATTACCTGCCCTTTCCACGTGTCAATTTTGCAGCAGAAATGGATCAGTTTTGCTTGATGTGACTTTGCTGTCTGCTGCCTTTAAATCAGCTTCAGCTGCTATGAGATTCAAGTGGTGACAGCTGGGAGACTGCTTAGCTGCAAGCATGGCTGGAGTTGCTCTTTGACCTGAAGAAAAAGGTGACTGCATTTTACACTCTGGATGGCAGAATGCCATGCATTAAGGGCGATGGAAAATAGGTATGTGGGAGGAAGCTCTTACTCAGTTAATACACCTAGATGTGAAGAAAGAGGATTTGGTGTCAAAGTACATCTGTTGCCTGTGGTTTGATGCAGACAGCATGACATGAACTGCTAAACCTTTGTTCCAGCTGTCACAGGCACCTAAGTTTCCATGATTTTTCATGAGCTGCTGCTTTTGAAATTTGCTGCTTTTGAAATTTACTGCTTCTGACATGGAGGAATACTTTTCTCAAAGTGTGAGTGAGCCTGCAGGTTGAGGATGTTGATAGCACAGAGCTGACTGCACTCTGCTGAAAGCTTTAGTAAAACACCTTAGTCCAGCAGATTTTCAGCTCCTGCTTGCAATGGTAGCTAGAAAGGAAGAGGATAAAATTGGACAGCTCTCAGCAAGTCCTCTGATTTGTAGTTTCTGAAGAGATTCTTAGTCTGTTCTTTGCTATATAAAGGAAAGCATACATATTTTCCCTTTGTGTTTAGAGAGCAGGCATGGATTAAGTTTACTAAGCAATAGTCAGCTTTCACTGGTTTAAAATTAACTAAAACAAAACTAGTCTTTTTTCTCTCAGCTGGTAACAGTAGGGAACAGAAGGTGTCTGGAGGAGGTGGCTCAGGCTTTTGTGGCACTGTGAAGAGAGATGTGACCTGCAGCAAGCTCTTTCTATTGCCAGAGGCATGGTGCCACGTCCACCCTGGATGGGTTTTCCTGGCCTATCTTCCCACCTGCTAGGATGGCTGTATGGAAAGAGAAGTGAATTCTGCACTGTGTAGGGAGGGAGGGATATGTGTTATCTTGGTGGTGATGAGAATGCATGTCCTAGAGCTGAGAGCCAGCAACAGCAGGTGTCCTGTCCCTCAACATGTTCTCATAAAGAGAATGTCCTCCCCTCTCCTGTTTTGTGCTGACAGTGAAATGTTAGAGTTGTAACTGAAACAGGTATGTGGGGGATTTTGAACCCCTGTCCTTTGCAGGACACACAGAGGCCTTTGCTGCCTTCTCTTTCTTTGCTCTTTCACTGTCATGCTGAGAGTTTCAGTGTTGATGATGGAGATGCTGTACTGCAGTTGCACTGAATGTTCCTTGGTCCGTGGGCAGGGATGTCACCCACCACATCAGGGTGGTCCCATCCAGCCTGGCCATGAACCAGCAACAGGGCATCCACAGCTGCTCTGGGCAGCCTATTCCAGTGCCTCAGCACCCCCTTAGTAAAGAACTTCTTCCTACTATCTAATTTAAATCTCTCTTCCTTTAGTTTAAAACTATTCTCCATTTCTTATCATTATGTGTCCATGTTCTTGTTATGTGACCTGACCCTTTGTCAGTGTGTCCTCCTAGCTCTGTATAGCCATGTTTGTATCCCTGCCAATGGGCTTCATGTACCAGCATAAGGAGGCTGGAGCATCCATGTTCCCCAGCATGGCTGCTTTGTGGGGCTGGGGATGTTTGATTTTACTTTATCTTCTCTAATTAAGTTGCTTTATTTTGATTTTGTGTTTGGGTGTGGTTAACATGCCCACTCATCTGGAACCACACAGCATATGTAACTTCAGTATCTATCTTCAGGCTCACATCATGCTGGGTCATGATTTTTTTATTTTGGCAGAACAGCAGCTAAAGTTTTCCCTTTCTCACTATTGAGCAATTGGGCCAATGACCTCCTCCTGAAATCACAACTGTGACCCATTTTCTGTGCTGAAGTAACAAAGGTGTAATAGCTCACAGCATAGCACAAACACAGGCATAGCAGGCAACACTTATCATTTTCAGTTTCTTCTGCTGGCCCAGTCATGCTGGGACTAAAGGCTAAAAAACCTCCACAGAGTGTGCAAGGCCTGTGTGTGTGTGTTAAGCATCTTTCCATCTCCTCTTAGACAGAACTGAACTGGGGAGGTCTGTTTTCCTTCTCTAGCATTAGGGAGAGCATGGCTGTTGAGAGAGAGGCTACATGGTTGGAAAAAAAAGAAAAACTCACAAACTGAAAAAACAAGTTCTGAACCTTATGAGTCCAGTTTAAATCCTGTCCCTACACAATGGCCTGTTTTTAATCCCTGTGACACCACTAACAAAGCTTCTGCAGGCACTGAAGATTGAAGGACCTTGCCCTCAGACATCAGGCAAAGAGGAGGAGTAGAAATGGACAGCCTGATAATTTTGCAGTCCCCTAGGAAGAAGCAAACTGAGTGGGATTAACAATTGTTGAAACCTTGTTTGGCATTCCAGAGGCCTTGTAACAACAGTGTTATAACAGCTATTCAGGAATGCTATTATACCACCAGGGCTGTCTCTCTGAGAAGTTGCATTTTCTAAACTATAATTCCTTGGTTTGGCTTTCCAGGGGTGTCACTGCTGATTGTACACAGGACCTTCGATACAGGGGAGAATATTCTTCTTTTGTTTGAAGCCCCTGGCTCTGCAAATTAGTTTAGTTTTGCACTTTGGTAGAAACATTGTGCAATAAACTGTGGTAAAACCTCTCCACCCTCAGCCAAAATCCCCAAACTCTTACTGATTTTCTCAGAGCTGGGATTTCACGTGTGGGCTCAAAGTTCATAGGCTTACATAATTCCTCTGCTTCCAGCTCTGCTGGCTTGCACTTGCTTCCTCCACTCATGGAAACCATCTTATTGGTCAGCTCCCTTTAAACCCCTAAGGATATTTCCTGCCTACTCAGTGAGCAAGACTGGCAGAATCAGTGCCTGGGTGCACAAAAGGTATCAGATAATGACATTTAGGCCAAATGTTCTATCAAGGGTATTTTATTTCATATGCTTTTCCACAATTTAGCACCTCCTTTAATCATGGCATCTCAAGCTAGTTCATTCTGCACGCATTTCATTTGCTTCTTTAGGAAAAATACCAGTGTTAGTAATACTAAGAGAATCAAGGATTCAAGTATTTAAGGAGAGTGATTCCTTCCAAGGGAAAAGTTTGGGATGCCCAAAGCAGGTGTGTCTGGGTGCCAGACAATAGTACTGGTAGCTGCAGGAAGACTATGCAAGGAGGACAAAGTGTAACTGATACATGTGGCTTCTTTCTCAGTAGTATTACCCAAGAGGAAGTTTTTATGAGACCCGTGGTGTTTGCAATGCATCCAGAAATCAGAGAAGAAGAGAGAGAGACCTGAAAAAGGCATAAAAAGGGAAGAATCCTTGGAAGGGCAAGGAAGAAGGCCAGGAAAAAAACCAAACCAAACAAACAAAAAACCAAAAAAACCAACTTTGTAGGTTGCTCTTTGAAGGGCACAAAAGCAACTCATGTGCCCCAGAGTCACAGTGCCATTAAAGTTACAACAGAAATCACCAATGGGAAAAGATATTCTTCTTTACCCCCCTTTTTTTTTTCTTTTTTTAAAAATTAAGTTCAAAAGGATGTCAGGAGCATGAGGCAAAGTGTTATTTGTGTAACAGGGAAGAGACACATTTAAGGACATCTGTTTTAAGGAACTGCTTCAAAAATAAACACAGGAGAGGAGTGTGTTTGCAGAGCCCAGCAGGTGACCTGCAGAGTAGTGGAAAGTGAGAGAGCAGTGGTGCCCCAAGTGCAGACAGCCCCAAATGTCTGCAGGATTGTGTACTCATTGCCAAAACACCCCAACCTGACCCCAGTGGGTGTTTTACAAATTTAAGGTAGGTGCTGTTTCCATGTTTTCTGCCCAAAAACATCGATCCCTTTTCTGTTGCTCTCCTTCTTGACCCCTTTTTCTTAAGTCAGCAGCTTTTAAATTCCACTTTCAAGTCTTTAAAAAATAACCCTGTTTCAATGAATCTCCAAAACATATGGCAAAGGAATGCAGATTTGGGTACTACTTCATCCCAAAGATGAGGTCTTATTCACCATAAAAAGAAAGAAAAAACAGACTGTCAGATTTTGGAGCAGGATGCTCATGTCCAGCATTCTGCCCTAGCCTATTTACTGCTGATTACAGGAACAGACAGCAAACTTGGCCACTGATTTATTGAGATGCTTCAAGAAAGTCCATTATACCTTATCTGTTGCTTCAGTTTCCTGGTGGGTAAAAGAGAGAAGTGAGAAGTACAACTTTTATCGTTGTTTTCTTTCTGAAGTCTGTGGTTTCAGACAGCTCTGAAAGTGTTATGGTGTAGGATTCAATGCAAATATCAGGTGTGATCCATTAGTGAAAAGAAAGTGGTAAAGCCAGATGGTGTGAGACATCCCACTGGGGAACACCACATTTCAGGCACCATGCAGTTAATTTCTCCTGTTAACCAGGTAAGAGAGCATGTTTGGGAAAGGCCAAATGAAAACTGCGCATAATTGCTCATTGGGAGATTCACCCTTTCCATGGCCAAATACTCCTTAGAACAAAACTTTGTCAAAACATGCCTGATGAATTTGCATCTCTGTTTTCTAGTGTTACATTAAAAAGAATGTTACAATGTTCCAATGACAAGAACCACTTCAAAGTAGCAACCAGATGTTTTCCTCCCTGCTTTTTTTAGCTATCACTGTGAGTAACAGAAATCTTTCACAAAGAGAAGTGAGGGTTTGAGATGTAGTAGCTGATAACACTGTGGGAGGACACAGCTGTATTTCTTTTCTACACTAGTGGCTGTCAGCTGACTTGCTATCCCCTACCTCAAGGGAAGCATTATCCTCTGTGCTCCCTCCAGTACTGTGTTTTCTGATAAAGAACAAATGTTTCTGCTACAATCAGTTCATGTTGCAGTAACTACTTGGAACAAAACTTTGGTTTCAGTTATAAAAATTCTTACAGCACAAAATTAACTATTTGGAGTTTCACAGAATTATTCCACATTCACCTAGCTATGACTGGTATAACAAGAACCAAACACTTTGGCCACTGTTTGGAAGCCGACTATAAGCTGCAGTGCAGCATCATGTGTCTGTAAAGCAAGAAAGGGTTGCTTTGGACAAAATCTGATATCTCAGAAGTGTTGAGTAGCAGTCAAATTAGCTAATCAAATGAGTTCACTAATGGTCATTTCATATCCAGGCTGCTTACACCATCCCACTCTTTTCAGTGCCCAAGCAAGTTGCAAACTAGGCCCTGTAGGACTTGCATCTGACTGCTTTCAAGGAGACTTGATCTTCTAAACATCGAGATCACTTTTGCAATGGGAGCTTTGGCATATTGGGCTGAATTCTGAGAGGTATTCAGGCATACAAATTGTTTGGTTTTTAAACTTTTCTTGAAATATTTAATGGTTTACTCTTTTGATGTCTCTTCTGGCTTTGCCAAGGTAATGTTTTTTTCTATTACCTTGTAATCACACAGAAGATATAAAGCAGTTCACTCTCAATAAATTAATGGGTATTTCATTCCAGCTTGGACTCAGCATATGGCTTTCTTTGTGTAGTTGTTTGATTGCATCATTTTTATTTCAAATGTGACAATTTGGCTTAAACCTTTCTTTTCCATGTGTGAAGTGGGACACAAGTGCATTGCATCATTTGGTTGTGTATATCCACTGGACATGTGTTCTCTGCTATGGGATATGGAAAACTGCCCACATTTTTCTCTGACTGCTGCTGTACAGATGCAGGCAGGGTAGCAAGTATAAGCTCGTTAGGACAAAGATGTGTTCTGAAAGAGAACACGCACTGTAAGCAGGCTCCTGTAAACAGATGTTCTTTATAGTGCAGAAGTGGCTGAGTGCAGGCTCTTCCTTGTCCACCCAGCCAAAGCTGCCCCTGTGTTTGATATGGTCACTGCTCCTGCCACCCTTTCTCCTGGTTTTGCTCCAGGGTCCTTTGCACCTTGGCTTGCTCCCTAAATGTCTCACTGCTGCCAAGTCCTGAACCCATCAAAATCTGGGCAATGTCCCTTTCTCCCAGAGCAGAGTGAGGCCCTGAGATGCAGCATCCCTCTGGAAGACAGACACCAGCAGGCTGCACAGCGGGGTAATTTACCACTAGATGGCTGGACCTCCTTTTTGTCCAGCTCTCAGTTTTGTTCTCAGCTCAGTGACTGTGCTTAGCCCACAACAGTGGACTCGTTGTCAGCTCTCTGCCCACCCACTTTATAGCTTAACATTTTTAAACAGATGATGCTTTTAGCAGATTTATCTTCATTATGAATAGTTCAAACTTTTGAAATGTACTGAAAGAGCTGTGGTAATATCTAAGAAAATCATAAGTTTTTTGCAAGACAAAAAGGAAACACTCCCTAATCCTGTTCTTGGGTTTTTTTCCATTCTATGTATAATACAATTTTCAATTACTCTTATTTCGTAGGTGTATGCATAAGTGGGACACATTTAACAGTTCATCACTCAGACTGAAATACAGCATCATAATGTCCTGAATAGTCACAGCCACGTGCTTTGATCTGGTGAATTTGGTGGTATAAAATCTGTAAAACTTTGAGACACTGACACACGTGTCACTGTGATTTGGGGCAGCAATGTCTTTTCTTTAAGAAAAATTATTTTGCCTACAGTCAACATCTTCAAAAAATTAATACCTCTGGATGAAAAATGTCAACATTTTGATGACTGCAGATTAATACATTATACAGAAAAAGAAACCCACTTCAAAAGGAAGATTTCTCCTGCCTGGAAGCAGACAAGAGGAATAGGCAAAGAATCTGTTTTTTGAAGATAGCACTTTTTTCCCCCCTTATCAGTCTCTTTACATTTTCAGCTCTGTTACTTGTATTTAGTGGGTTCACACTGTGTGTCTATAGATGTATTTGTATCCTGAGTTCAAAACAAGAGAAAGGTATGTTTTCAAATTAAAATTATTTTAGCTGTTTTGCTGTCACAGCACCAGCATTTTATGCTTGCCACTTGCAGGAACAAGGAGGAGTCATTGTCCCTGCTTCCAAGGTAATATAATCTAAAATATCAAACCTGGAAGTCTTAGGGCACTTTAACACCTTTGTGGGAGCTGGAAGATGTGTCTAAAGATGATGAGACATGAAATAGTAAGGTGAAGATGAATCTAGAAATAGTTCTGGGCTGGGTTTTCTTTTCTAAGTAGCAGTCTTTCACAGTTCAATTTCTTAAAATGCTACAACAGAAAAAAAAAAAAAAAAAAATGCTGATGGTTTAACTAGTGTGGTAGAAGAGCAGGATATTCAGATGAACTCCACCCATCAAGACTCACAGAGAAACACAGGTAGTGAAGCATACAGCAAAAGATGAGCCCCTGAATAAATAGACCTCAAAAGTAATTGTTCAACCCAAAAAGAATATTAGTGGCTATTCTGTTCTCATTTGCAGAAGGGTTTCTGGTTCTGTTAATGAAACAGAAGATCATAAGAAAGGCTTGGAAATTCCCATTTAGTGGACTTGCAGACAAATAAATTGTAAATTTTTTGAAGTGCTTCCTTTTTACAGGGGCCTGAAGTGTAACATGTGCAGATTATTTATGAAGAGCAACCTCACATTTGGAAGTAGTCCAGAAACAAAGTCCTACTTGATCCTATCACAAGCAGAATGTTGTTACTGAGCCCAGAATGTCAGATGTAGCATAGTCACAGGCATTGTGTATTCCTCCTATGACACTGTGGGAAGCAAAAAGCCATAGTTTGTAATCACTCTAGTAGTGCTATTTTATGCCTTTTGGGAATGTTTAAATAAGCTTATTTTATTTACCTTGTTCCTAAGCAGGTGCACTGATATATGCTATACAGAATACTGCTGGAAAATACCTGTTTCACCAGTGCTGTTACAAGTGCTACGTTTGCTGTGGCAGCTCTGCATAACACCTGAGAAATCAGAAGTGTCAATACCAAAGGTAAAGGAAACTGGTATCTTTGATCCAGCTATGTGGTAGATGTCACCGGATGTGAATAGAGATGGTAGGTTTGAAGAACCAGACACAAAATAGTGAGGAAATCAGCTGAAATGTATCACCAACCTTCCTTTGGGATTATCAGGTCACTTGCACAGTCCTAATAAACTGTTAGAGGCCCTGTTGTACAGTCTGACAGACAGGAGACACAAATGTCACAGCAGAGATGACAGCATTTTTGTCACTGCTCTTTCCTTAGCTCAGATGAACAAGTCTGTTCCCGACAGAGGGTGGGGGGTGGCTCCCTGCAGCCAGGCTGCACTGCATATCTGTGCCCTCCTCCGGCAGGTGCTGACACCCTTGTGCATCTCATTGCTCTCCCCAGAGGGTTTTGAATCAGCTCTGCTGTGAAGGCAAGGACATAGAGTCCCTTCAGATCACAGCATCTCTATAGCCATTTGAATCAAAAAGCAATGAAAAAAATGTTACTTGGATTTGAAATTAGAATTTTTTTGTACAGTCAGCTTTTTCCACTCTATTCTCAGCAAGACAATTTAAGCTCCTGCCTGCACAGGGTCTGGGTGCTGAGCTCCTGACCAAGCTGGCCAAACAGGTATTCCATGCCTTTTAGTTCAATTATTGGCTAGGCCACGGTGGAAAACTTTTAGAAGCTGGGCTTTGAGATTAATTGCTCTTCTAGCCTCCCTTCCTACCACTCTGGCAGCAACTTGAAGCCTACAACTGCCAGATTTGCAGTTGTGCACTGTCTTCTCCCACCACCTGGTTGCACTCCCTGACCTTCTGACAGGTTTACAGGTGTTCCTGGAAAGAGGTGCCAGAATGATTCCTGAGGGATTGTTCCTGCAATAAACTCTGATCCAGGTTCCCAGGAGAAACAAAACTCTTCACAAGGGAGAATGGGAGAAGCTCAGGTGGTTTAGGCCTGAGCAAAGGAAACCCTTGATGGGAAACATTCTCAAAGATTGAGAATGATTGAGAAGAAATGGTGGATTTTCAGAAAATCCTATCAGCATTAAAAACACTCAGAGGAAATAGTCACTCTCCTGAGTGGTATTACAGAGCTAACACTGTAAGTTAAACCTCTGAGTTGAGTGTGCCTTGTATTATATGATGAAGAATGACTGAAAGCAAGTGAGAGGGCCTTGAAAAGCCTAATGGACCTTAAGAAGATCATATGGTGTTCTGTTACTGAATAAACACTGGTTGTCCTTTTGGACAGAGCATCGTCAAGAATTATACCTGAACCTTCAGGTATATACAGGCCATAGTCCATGCTTGGGAAGTGAGAAGCTTCTGAATTTGCAGAGTTTGTCCAGTGCTTTTAGCAATACTAAGTGAAAAAGAGAAATTTGGCAGTTACTGGAGTCTAAGTTTATATTAATTTTAATGACCATGGTCCAGTAGAACCAGTAATGGGAGAGGAGGTTACTACCCACACTGATTGCAGTTATCCTTAATTCAGGACTGCAAAACTGTGTCTCTTTTTGTAGAATAATGCATATGTTTTATCTCATTAAACCCTGTTGCTGTCATGTCCATAAAGTGGTTGTAAGAATGACCACATTATTAATGCCCTTTGAGCCAGTTTGATTGTTTGAATGCTTGGAACCACACATGCAGCCATTGCATGACAGTGAACTATGGACCAGGTATGTTATACTATTCCAGCTTCACTGTTGTATAGACTTGTCAGGGCTTAATCCCTGATAAGAAAGAGCTGTGTAAAAAACTCCAGAACAGGGTCGTGCTGAGGCACAGAAACAGAGCTGTGTGCCAGGATGCTTGCCCCAGGCAGCACCGCGGTGCAGCTGCAGCCCCGGGCGCTCTTTGCCCCTGCCCGCACAGCCGTGGGCAGGAAGTGCCACCACTCCCACCCCTTCCTCTCACGAGGAGCAGATGCAGCAAGCAGCTCAAGGTGCCTGACACAAAAAGAAATAAAGGCTTGGATACACACTTCAGAAAATAAAATCAGACACAATGCAACTGGTTATTGGTTGTTATTTGGTATGCCTTAGCTTCAGTTTCTGGCCTCTAGCCCCTGTAGATGTATAGACACGCTTCATGCTTTGTGAGTCATCCTAACAAAATTGTTGTTATCACATTATAATGATGTTGGGTTGGTCCTGTGAGATTATATTATTATCCAGTATTGAGAGCTAAGTTTCAGATGAAAAAGCAGCTCAATACTCACCAGTGTTACCCATAACAGTAATTAGTCAGTACTTGCACTTGTTATTCTTGAGGGAAGCTGAAATCACGTTCACATCTGGGGCAGAGCATGTACTTCCACCAAGGCCAATACAACTTGTATCACTACTTGAGTTTAGTTCTATGAAATTCTTACCTCAGAATTCCTTCTAAACTTAAACAATGTCCACTCATCAGTGCTTGCACTTTTGCTAAGTAGAAAACAAAGTGTTTTTATGGTTGCAAAACTAGAAAATAAACACAAATGGCATTATGAGCTAGTATGTTATTTATATTTAAAAATATTCAGAGGTAGATAACACCTCTGACTCAATAAATCTTATCTGTCAGAAAGCTCTATGGTTTTCCCATGGAAAAAGACTGCTATCTTATTAATTCCCACTAAAATGGAGTGTCTAGGAAGTAACTAGACTTATGGACACAGACACTGAACTTTTCTTAGACCACAGCTCTTTATCTCAGTGCATGTGGCACAAGGTGAGATTGGCAAGGGGATAACTCACGGATCTACAGCCTTCGCTGTGCTGCGCTGCTATTTTTCTTCTCGAGTCACTCCTGCTTGCATTTCTTTTTCCCTGGAAAATGTCAAAGAATTCATAGATCAAAAAACAGGAGCTGACACAAAGACAGAGGTACTGGATCTAAGGAATGATTGATTCCAAGAATTGGGTTGAGGACTCTTTGCTTGGTGGGAAGTAAGAATTTCAGAGTCCACAACTATACCTCTTTTAAGATATGAGCTTCTCAAACTTGACACACTTTTTAATTTTAGAGTTGGCTGGTCTTTAGTCAGAAGAAGTCCATTTATATCTGCATCTTAGAGATAGAAAATAGGTTTAGTCATTCAGATGGGACTTTTTCTCAATGTTGGTAGTAAATCAAAGCATTCCTGGTGTTATGAAGAACTCTGCTGCTAGAAGCAGCTTTGTCATTGAAATACCGCCCATTAGTACTCCTGTGCCTTGTCAGATGAATTATGAACTGATGGAATTTGAATAACTGTCTTGCCCTTCTGCAAGAAAAGGTAATATTGCTCCTGCTTAGTATTGCCTCAGGCTTTTGTGCCAAAACATCACAGTAGAATTCAGTGTTGAGTGGTAACTAACAGTGAATTTAAAGTGCTGTCACAGTCATCCTGCCTAAGTGGCCAAAGCAGGTAAGCAATCCACAAGAGATGGCACAAAGTCGAAGGACGGGGATTTTTTTTTTATCCCCATTTGTTTAGGACAGGAGGCAAAATGTGTTTGCAGAGGTTGCTGCAGGTGCAGAAGGCTCTGCTACAGCTGGCATTCTGAAAGAACAATTACCTACATTAAAGCTGTTCTGCTGCCCTTGCTATCTGCTTGTTTATTACACACAAAGTGAATTAAAACGAGCAGGGTTCTGTGTTCAATACCTTCTTCAAGTGAACAATCTAACCCTAAAAACCAGACATCCTTAAGCTGATCAGATGATGGGACAATGTGAAATTATTTGGCTCCAAAGGACACTTGGCAATCATAATACTATGCTCAATTGAGAAAGTAAGTGAACTCATGTAAATATGATGATATAAATGATGTAGGTTGCATGTATTTTTGAGTTGTTGGGAATAAATGGATTGATAGATAAAATATCTGATATTATTACTGAATTTATCATAAAAAATATTACCCTGCAATATTTTGCTCCTGTCTGTGAAGAATTAAAATGCTAAAGGGTGCCAACATGTGATGCTAGGAGCATGTTATGACAGTAATATTATAAATGTTTGTACAGGTTGTCACCAGTATTTGAAGCCACTTGTAAAAACAGCACCTTAATATAATACATTATTACCATACTGTACTGTAAGTGGTGATGTGCCTTTATCCACTGGTACAGAATATACACATTACTAATTACTCATCCTTTTCTACCCTGTTCCCATGGATGGTCTTGCAAAGACAGTGCTAAAAATAGACACAGGGATAACACTCATGTGATAAACTATACAGTCGTGGTCGAAGTGTATAGTTGTGTTGCATTAATTTCTCATTTACCAAAAACATTGCTTATTTTCATGGATGCATTTCAGCAAATGCTTTTTCTTCTCATCAGCTACCAGATGTGATAGACAAATATTTCTCTTTGCTCTCAAAAAGACTCATAACAAGGTCCCATAACTGATATGATGTAATCTTGAATCAAGACTGCCATCCGTAGTTCTATCAGTATCGTGTTTCTGAAGTGTGTTACCTTGCAATCCTGTAGAGATGGGAAATGCATTTTATTATAAAGAAATCCTCCATCTATTGAATCAAAAGTTATACTTGCAGAATCACATAAACACAGAACCGATTAGGTTGGAAAAGACCTCCAAGACTGAGTCCAACTTTCACCAATCTCCACCTTGTCAACCAGATCGTGGCACTAAGTGCCACATCCAATCTTAACACCTCCGGGGGTGGTGACTCTGCCACCTCCCTGGGCAGCCCATTCCTAAGTTTAACAACCTTTTTTGTTTAGGAATTCCTCCTAATGTCCAACCTGAACCTCACAGCACAGCTTCAGGCCATTTCCTCTCATTCTGTCACAGCTGGCACAACGTGCTTTCAGGGAGCTGTAGAGCATGATCAGGTCACCCCTGAGGCTCCTTTTCTCCAGCCTCTCTTAAGAGCTGGACCAGGAAACTTTGAAGGCTTGATCCATTGAAATGAAGATCCTTCAGTAAAGAAAACTGTTAATTATGCTGTTAATTCCAGACCACGTGCACTCTGAATCCCGAAAAGCATATGAATACAACGGAGCCCCATAACTTTATGGCGGTCAGGTTCAATATAAACTCAGGGGATGTTAAAATACAAACCCCACCAATCATTGTAAAATGGTTCTTCACGCGTTTCTGCGCGTGTGGCGCACACGAGATCATGCGGGAGGCGATCTGACGGCGCCCATCGAGAACAACCTGCACGGTGCTATTACAGTCTCGCTCCTCATTACCGCAGCCAGCCTAGAACCGGCGCTGCCGTCCTGGCAGCTCTCCCGCTGCGGAACGGAGTGCTCTGTGCCCTGTGCCGGGCGGGACCGGCCCTCGCAGTCTCGGCAGGGCCGGCGGCACGGCGGGCTGGAGGCACGGCGGCACGGCGGCCGGAGCCCTCAGCCGGGCACGCCCGGCCCGGGCGGAGCCTCGGGGCCGCTCCCGCGCCGCCCCCAGCGCGGCGGCCCTCGCGCGCCCGGATTGGCGGGGAGCGGTGCCAATCACGCCGCGGGGCGGGCGCGCGCGGCGGCCCCTCGGCGCTGAGGGGGCGCGCGGCTCCGGCCTCTGCCCGGGCCGATCCTGCCCCGGCGGCGCCGTTCCCGGTCCCCGTCTCCTGCCTCCCGCCGCGAGCAGCCGGGGCCTCCTCCATGCGGGAGAAGAGGAGGAGGAGGAGGAGGTGGGAGCTGCTCGCCGGCCATCCCCGGCGCCCGGCAAGTCGGAGCCGACCCGCCGCCGCGCCGCTCCTGCCGCATCTCCCCGCGGCGCGGAGCCGGCCTTGAGCTCTGCCCGCCGCCCGGCCCCGGACCCCTCCTCATAGTCTTGCCCCCCACCTCCTTTTAGTCTTCCCAGACCCCTCCTCCTACTCTTCCTCCTTTTTATTTGTTGTGGGGTTTTTTTTGTTTTTTTTTTTTTTTAATTCTCCCCTTTTCCCCCCTCCCCCTCTGGTTCTCACCCTGGCTGCGAGCAAAGCGTCTTCATGAGCGCAGAGGATGTCCGGAAAGCACTACAAGGGGCCTGAAGTCAGTTGTTGCATCAAATATTTCATCTTCGGCTTCAATGTCATTTTCTGGGTAAGTGGAGCCGGTTTCGTGTCTTCCTCTGCTTCCTCCTCCTCCTCGCCGGCCGCCGGCGCCCCGGGCAGGGCAGGGCCGTGTGACCGCCGGCCCGGCGTGAGGCCGCGGGACCGAGCCCGGGGCTGCCGCCGGCTCCGACCCGGCCGCCCGGGTCGGCCCTTCCCCGGGCGACTTGTGGTGCTGCATTCCTCCACCTCCCGAGGGTGCCGGTTCTCTTCCCTTCCGGCCCTCCTAATTGCTTTTGTTGTTAGTACGAAGGGGATTTCGTGCTTCTTCCCACCTCCCCGTCTTTTCCTTTTTTCGTGTTCCCTCCTTCCTTCCCCCACCTTTGCTTTGTGGTGGGAGAGGACGGGAGCAACCAGGCACCCAGGCCTGGAGAAAGAATTGATCTGCATGTTTTCACCCTGTCATCCCTGTTCGATGCAAATAATAGAAAGAATCACAGCTCAGGTACTCTGCGCAGTGCTGTTAATGATTTCACAGTGATGAAATTGTGTATGGCACAGGTTTATTATGATTAGCTGTTAACACATAGTAGTAGTAGCAATAATAGCATGGAGGAGGGGGGAAAGAATACTTCCACCCATACCTAAAGTGCAAGCCTGTAGGCGGCCTGTTTGGGCATTTGTTGGGATTCCTGGCTGTGGTGCTTGATCTGCCTGCACAGTATCTTGCTGCACCATTGCCCACTGGCTGTGGAGTAGGCAGAACTGCACAATGAAATGTAACCTGCCTGTAACATTACTTCTGGCATCTTCTCAGTGTGTTGGATTTGGAAGAGATGCAGCTGATTTTGGATGTTTGTGCCAAATTTAATAACTACGGGGTGGGGTGGGGGGGGCTGGGATGGGGTGAGCATTCTCACACATGTGTGAGTCATGAGGTCTTCTCACTGCACAGAATGTTAAAGTCAGGTGAAGGCTTTTACATGTGCAGTTCCTGTTTAACATGAGGTATTCCACATGCACAAACCCAGCTTGACAGATTCACAGAATATTCTGAGTTGGAAGGACCACCAGGATCAGTGAGTCCAGCTCTGGATCAAACCCAGATAGTGTGGATGTGTTTTTGAGGTCCTTTGGAAGCAAGCTGAATACATATCCACTATAGTGGCTTGTTTGAACTAGAAAGGAGAATTGGGGGAAAATGCCTCAACACCACCTTGAAGGTTATGGATGAAGGTAGGAAAGAACAGAGGAGAGAAACCTTCTGGGCAGTGCTGGGCTTCAACTTGTCCCCTTGAAGTGAGCAGAGGTCAGTGGTTACATGGAAAGCAGGTATCCATAGCTAACCTCAGGTCTGTGTTCTTGGAAAATAAACACATCTGAAGAAGACGTTTTGCAAGGATGGGAGTTTTGATTAAGTCCCCTTTCATACTGTATTACTTTTCTTGAACAAGAAGGTATGGTGGTGGAGTGAAGCTGACTGTGGCTTTATGGCAGTGTTTATTTGGCCCCAGACCGACTCCTGCAGATGAACAGTAGGGAGCTTTGTAATATTTTTACCCTACAGAGCTGATGTGATTGTACTGTTGGCTCAGGTTTTGGTGGTTGAGTTTGCCATGGTTCTTTGCCCTTGTCTGTTTCTTTGTTTTGATTCTGCTGGGCATATGTTCCTGTGAACACAGATATTTTTCAGCAGAGAGCAAGTAGTGTGAGGAACACTTGTGTGCTGTGTCCTTGGATTGAGAGAGGGAGATTATGGTGGAATAAATAGAACCATGTTAACTTGCTCTTCTAGACACTGTCAGTGTCTCAGAAGCTCTATATCCTGTAATTTCCTTCATGTTGTTCTCTGAAGGTGAATGTGTGGATGGTGCAAGTGGTTATGTTTTAGATTTTCTGTAACTAGTCTTTTTCTTACTCCTACGTTCCTGAGACGGTTGCAGCGTAGCTTCTGTGTGATGGCAAGTGGGCAAGTGTTGTATACTGAATGGGCCAAAGGCTTGATACTGCTGGAATGCTGATCTGAAAGCCTGAAATAATACAATTTTGAAACATCCACTCTGCCAGTTGCTTGATGTGAGGCCCTTGCTTGCAGATTTCCTCTTTTGCAAAATGCTAATTGTCTAATTTGTGTTCCTGGCTAAACTTCTTGAAATTCATGCAGACCAAGAACTTTGAGAGTTTAGTAATTTCTTTAGAATATTGTAATCTCTTTATGAGAAAGCCTGCGTTTATTACCATGTCTCTTGTGATTTGGAGTCAAAACATAGGCGGATATTCTTGTTGAATATATGTTAATACTATTTTTACTGAAGTGATAGCAAACTCCTAAATGACTAGACCAGAAGAGCTGTAAATGAAAATTGCAAATTCAGTTGGTTGTTTACAGGAAGTGATAATCAAAAATAGCCACTAATGTAGTCATTGTAAATAGACTGAAATGATGAAGAGGTCATCATCTTAACCCTATGACACTTCCCAGGACCTTGCAAACAGGCGGCATACCTTGTTAGGCCTTCTATCTGAGTGTTATTATATTGGTTTTAACATGACCTTTTAAAATGTTAATGTAAACAAAGAAAATACCTCTATTCTGCATCATTAAAACAACGGACTAAAAATAAAGAGGACTGAGTTGGAAGAGTAATGATTTTGACAAGAAAATTGTCAGTGCTTTGAATAGAGGAATATTATAGATCTGCTGAAATTATGCAGGGAAAGATTGTACTTGCTACTTAAACTGAAGTTATTACAAAAAATATGAATCTTTAAATACCACAGAATAGGGACAAAATAAATGGCCAGACCATTTTTGTCTTTTTTGTTTTGTGTTGGTCAGGTATTTCATGCCTTTAAAACCACATCAGAATTCCGAGGATAATGAATATGGAAAAATTGCACTCCAATGCTGTGTGTGCAGTTGTGACTAAAGGTGACAGTATGCTTTTTAGGAGGTAATTCTCAGGCTTGCACCAGCCTAGGTAATGTATTCTTGCCTAAATATGCATTTCATACGCTTGCAGAAGACAATATTATCTGCTGAGTCTATGCATAATTAATCTTCTAGATATATTTGCAGGCTTAATTTCTTACAGTAGTTCAGTGTTAAAGTTGGTAAATAATCTGGAAATGTTTGTTCAGAAGACCTTACTTTATGGGACTACTATGCTGCTGAGGAAAAGGAGAGCTCATTGGGCAGTCACTGAAGTAATACTTGGGGACAAAGAACTAATAGGCACAAATGCATCTAAATCTGAAGCTGGGAGTCAGTGTAGTGTTTCCCTTTGCCGTGCTGCCGGTTGTGCATTGGGGCACTCACCTGTGCTTTGGCTCCACTGCCCTTCTGCCGGTGCTAAAGCACCACGTGCTCTGTGTGCCACCTTTCCCGGCTGGCAGCTGCTGCCACGGACGCTGCTTTCTCATGAGCCTTTCTGCTCCTGTCTCGGTAAAGCATAAAGCTGTAATATGAGGTAACAGAGAACACTTTTCTGTACTCAAAGCACGCAAACGATGCCTCCTTCCCCCTTTGGCTTCCACATAGAATGATAGCAAAGGTATGGTGCAAAAGGTCAGAGTTGGCCACCCTGCTTCACAAAAGGCAAGAAATAGTTCCCTCTCTTTCCCCCTTACTTTGGGAAGACAATTTCAGGCTGACTTTTAGTTCCAAGAGATATTTTTAATTGTTCTCTGCTCTTTTTTATACTTCACGGATACCATGGATGTATAGTATTGTTAAGGTCTAAACTTTCGATCCAGACTTGATTCCACTAACCCTGGTCTAATTGGAAAGATGTATAAAAAGCACTGACACCTCAGAAACTTTTGCTTTAGCTGGTGATTCACTCTTAAGTTATGAGCTATGCTGCAATTATGATACATCAGTATATTACGAATCATAACTTGTGTTTTAATTTGCTTGGCATCTGCTGTATTTGATGGCAACCAGATGGGAATCTAGATAGTCTTCTGAATTACAGAAAGGTAGCAGAAAGAAAATAAGGTTATATAAGTGTGTTACAGGGAAAATGTTGGATAAGTGCACTGACCTTTAAAGGACAACCAATAGATCGCTTATTAAATTTTGTACATTGTTGATAGTTTGTTTTTCAAAGGGGAGAGGATAATTCTCTGATGTCAGCTGATTTTCAGATATGCACAAGGAAGTTTTGATTTTATAATTTTCCCCTTGCCACAGTGTTTAAAAAAAACCCCAAACAAATCAATGTGAAGCTTGTTCCATGCAATTTTGAAATGCATTCTGTAGCATTTGATCTTCAAAAATTTGCATTGGGAGGATGTCCTTGCAGTGGAAGTGGAAGCATTCTGTTCATTTCCCTCCCTCCCCCTTTTATGATCAAATGACTTATTTCTTCATAGCACAGATGAAGCATAGCTAAACATTCCACCAGTGGTCTTGCCAGAAACAGAGCAATTCTTGTTTTGGGCAAGTACTCCACTGATTTCTAACAGTGAAAGGCGGGGGTGTATGGATTGATGAAATAGATGCATTATTGTGAGGTTGGCATTCTTGAATTCCTCAGTCTTTCTTTCAGCAGATGTAGCCTCAGTCTTTCAAATGCATATAAAAATTTAGTAACTGCTGGCTTTGGGGGGATTTGCTTCAGATCTATAGGGGTCATTCTTAGAATAAAAATTTTCCTTGCCTTGTGTTCCCTCACAACTTTGTGGTAGGCTGTATCATTGGTAATATAAAAAAAAATAGCTGAGGAATTTGGGAGAAACTATTCCTTTCTTTTAAATATTTGTTTTGCTAAAATTGGGTGTTTATAAATGTGTTACTGTTTTAAGTTATTTGATGTTTTTGGTTTCTAAAAGATTGAAGAAGTGTAAGAGAACTAGGACTAGAGAAAACCCATTGTGATTAATTGTGTGACTTCTCTTGTTTGATATCAATGTGCTTCAAGCGAATATTATTGGAACTATCATGTACAGCTTATATACTTTCCTTCAGTGTTGAAGATGAATTTGCTAACTGTATTTACCAGTCTTCCACCTTGATCGAATTGTCACAGTACATTTTTTCTGGTGGCACATCTATCTCAAACTATGAAGAGTCAATTTTGAATTTTCAGTGTCTCAGTCAGAGAAGAGCTAATCCATGTGAATGGCACCCAAAGCGCAGGCAGCCCCAACAGAATACTTGTGCCAGTGGAACATCTTATGGATATTTGTGTGTGTGAAAAGAAGTTAGTACTGGTCCTAATCCCATTGCCCTTGTTGCATGTGGATATTATTTCCATAATAAAGGCAACAAATTCATGTTCCGCAACACTGAATTTGAAGGTGGATGTGCTACCTTAATTCTAATAAGACAGCCTTTGCACTGTGAACATTTTGGTGTATGTATTAGGTATGTGCGTATTCAACTGCAGTGTAAGATGTAGTAGGTGTGTAGGGAAGGCATGAGCTGTCCCAGGGAAGAAAGGCTTTCTTTTTCCAGGTGGGAACCCAGAAGACATGTTCTTGTAAACAAAAACATTACATACAAGGTGCAGTTGATATAGGATAATTTTCAGATTGAAAATGGGGGAAATCATGTTTTTTTTTGGAGGGGGTTGGTGGAGTTCAGGTTTTTTGTTTGTTTGGTTGGTTTTTTTTGGCTGTTGTTTTTCTGTGGACAGTAGTAAGAAGAAAATTGTAAGGAACTTCTCTATCCTCTGCAGTGGACAGGAGTTTGCATTTATGTATGTAATCTGTTATTTAAGAATGCTTTGTAAAACCTAATTCTATAGATTACTATAATCCTGATGTACTTAGTGATCTTTAATTTGTTCTTTATACCTCAAACTCTCTAAGATGCAAGTTAATGATTAGTAGAGGATAAGAAATTTGAGCTTACAGTTAGTGAAATATAATTTCCTTTTCTTTTGAGTCACATTCCTACAAATAGACATTTTGAATGCTATGTTGAAAAAGAAAATAAACTGATTTTGGCACTAGGGCTGCTGCAAGTTATACATTTGGAGCAAGAAGCTGATGTGTCGTTAAGTGCTCAGGCTTAATACTTCAACAGTTGATACTCCATTAACCAAAAGCAGTAACCTGTGAGGATTTGCTATGGGCATTTAGAATATAATATTTTGCTTTCAATTAAAATCAGAGGTGAGAGAAAATATTTTTGACCCCAAAAAATCACTTGGCCTAATTCTACCAGCTAGAAAATTCTAGTCTTAAACTATAGCTCTGTAGGGGAGTCTTGTTTTGCCTAAAATATGCAGCATGCTTCTCAAATGCGTGTGGCTGGTAGCCTGTCAACAGGACTGTAATTGTTTTATTGATGTAGACAGGACAGCAAGGAGCTGAACAGCTCATGAAGTAACCCAGCTCTGTTAGAGACAACCCTGAAGTCACTGTCAGCATTAGCCATAAAAGTATCCTCCAGTATGGTAATATTTTAAACTTTTTAATATCTGACTTTTCTGTTAGCTTGAATTTTATAGTGACTTTGTAGTCATGTACAGTGTCTGTTTCTCATTAAAAATTAGAAAATGTTGTTACAATGCAGTAAGGAATTAAAAGAAGCTTATCCAATTTTTAATGAATGTATTGAATTGTATTTCATGACAGTTTTACGGTGCAAAATCCAGCAATACATTAAGCCTTAAATCAGTAAAGAATAATCTGTTTCTGTTTCATTGAACTGTCACATGAATTAGGAAAACATCTTATTTTTTTTGATTATGCTGCTGTTCCTGCCACAGAATACCCTATCTTGTGATGTAGGGCTCCAAAGAACACTTGCTGGGTGAGACTCCTCAAAGGGTTTACAGTTTTTTGCATACTTTGAGTTAGACTGGAGAAATACTGACAAGATGTTGTCAAGAGGTCAAAACAGCAAAAATCTTCACTGGTGTCTTCAGAGAAATCGGGGAACTTTGGAAAAAGTTTAGAGCAGCATTCGCTCAACATAAAAACACTTCACAAAGCACTGACTTAGCCCATTCAACTTAGCAACTCCAAGCCTGTTTGATTTTAGGTTACTCAAAACTCTGAGAAGAGAGAGTTAGAAGAAGAAAGCGAGAAAGACAGAAAAGATATAGAAAACAACAAGTATGGCTACCTCTCCTCCTTCCAGCAGTGTTCAGCTGGGAGAAATTCCAAGAGGAGATAGGGTCAAGATCTGTGCTTGCCTCATGCTTCAGTTTGCTTTGGCTTTCCTGGGCCCTTCTCCCAGGCTGAACTTCAGGTCATCTGTCCCCTCTGGGGCTAGGCTGGGCTCAGGGCTGGGGTGTGAGCATTGCCTGTGATGTGGCAGGGACTGGTGACCACTGTGTGGCTCCCCAGAGGGAAATGTGTGTGTGCAGAGCAGGGCATTTCCTCTCCAGAGCAAAACCTGACCTACCTATTCTCCTACACATGCACCCAAAATACTTTGAGCCAGCAGTCCTTCCAGACTCTCACATGTGGTTCTCTGTGAATACAGATTTTCCCTGATTTCAGCAGTATTTTGTGCAGGTGTAAGGGCTGGTGTGGGTGGATGTCACCGTTTGCTCAGTGCTCAGTGTAGCTGCTTCTGTAACATACACAGAGATCTAGAGCAGTGCAGCCTTCTCCATGCTATGGCATTTAAAAATGTCACTAGCACACTGAGGCTTGCAGTCAGGGGTGCTTGATTTGGTATCAAACTCTGACTCAGTGTGATCTCATATAACCTCCAGATGGCCTGACTTGCAGAGATGCTAAAAACAGTCAGATCCTACTTCTTTAGCTTTATAAACTAAATGAGGCTGTAGCAGTGCTTATTTTATTACACATCAGTCTCTACATCAGATTCTTCAGCTAATGTTTCAGCTTTCCAGTCACTTTCGTCTGGACGGCATTTAGAGTAAGTATTTCATCACACACACACAGGGTCTTATGAACTGTCAATTTTCCACAGAACTGGGAAAGATCAATATGCCTCTTCAAGGCCTTGAAAATCCCTCTGCTCCTAGTGAAGACTTTGTTACATCAAATCATATTGAAAACCATTTCAAGCAATGTTCCTGATGTGTGGTGACAGAAGAGCTTTTTTCCTTTTCCAGCAAAGCAAGGAAATATTATGAAAACACATTATGTACCTATTCTGTACCTGTTGCCTCCCGGTTTTCCCAACAGCAGAACTTCTTATAGGGAAAAACAACCAAAGAATTATAGGAACTTTTGTTTAAATAGGTTCTCTTTCTCTTCAATAAGCAAATATCCTGATTTCTAGAAGTGTTCTTCTTTTGGTATTGAATTAAAAAAAGCATTAAAAGAAGACTAGATATCTTGAGATATATACAATATTTTAGATTCATAGAGGCTTCTGTTTTGCTCACTTCATCAATGTGATATTGCTGTGTTATAACCTGAGTATGTCTGCTGTCATTACTCTAGTAGGCTACTCTGAGAGGGCACTGAGTATGAAATAAGTGGTACTGCAAGTATGCTTGCAGTAACTCAGCCTGTGGGGTGTTTCCTAATGTTAGTGAATTACATTTGATGAGAGTCCAGCTTAATTTTTGTTGATTTAGGGGCTAATCTTACATGACATGGAACATTATTTTGTGTCAGGATCTCTGTGTCAAGAGGGCAGGTTCTCTCAGTTGGGCTCTGGTGCCCCAAGCAAGGGTGCAGCAGCACTGTGTGTGGGATGTCACACCTAGCAGATCCACCTGGTGCTTGTAGTTTTGTCCAAGCCTGAACCACAGGTTCTCCCTGTTGGATACCTTTGCTTTGCTTACCCATGTAGGGCATATACCTTTGAGGCTGGATTCTGTGTGCTTCCCTCTCACTGAACTGCATCTCTTCTGCTACATTCTGTTTTCCAGTGTGCTGTGATTTAAAAGTCTTGAAAGAGAGTTCCCTCTATGTGCTGTAAATAGTTTTTATGTTTTATGTAGAGAAGAAAGTTCCCAGATAATGTATGGCAAGGGTTTTGTTGCTTTGTGCCGGGCTTCAATTAACTGTGTCACCTTGTGGAAGATGTCTCTGCAATGGCATGTGATTGGAGTGTTTCACACTGGAGCATGGAATTTGGAAATGGTGACTTTTCAAAGCAGTGGGTCCTCCCGGATAATGAGAAGGGTTGCCAAGTAACCCCGGGCACCTCTCATCTTGGAGTATACTGGGGTGTTGTACTCTGCACAGAGCAAGAGTTTTCAGACTTAATTTTAATTTTTTCCAGTTCAATATAAAAACAAACATTTTCTGTTCCATGTGGGTAAAAGATAGCATTTTGTAGAAGTTGTCTTCTTGACTGCCAGTTCATGTGGGTGTATGTCTAAAGGAATATGTGTGAATTAGTCAGTCCAACGATAATTAAATCTATAATTAAAATAATTAAAAAATTAGAGGTAAGACTTTTAAAATTAAAATTCCTATTTTTGAAGAAGTTATCCAATTAATTTCTAGATGAAAATTCATCCATCTGGCTTGTGAAGACTATAAAAAAATATATAAATATAAAATATGCAGGATTGCAGTTAAAAATAACTAAGGTCCAGTTTTTAATGAATATTGCTTGACTCTTGTTTCTTTTTCATTATGTGGCCGTTAAGAGGGGATGTGAACTGCTGCCTAACTCAATTATTTTTCATCTCTGAATGCCTAGGAGAACCTGTTTCTATTGCAAGGCCACTTCCCACTTTGGTTGTAGGAACCTTTCAGGATTGGTTTTCATGTGGGGCCTTGCAAATTTTGGTATCAAAATGAGAGCAGGAGGCAGCAGGCAGCTGAGGCTGGCACAAGGCTGCAGAGCCAAATGTGTTAATGCAGTTTCAGTGGACCAACAGCAGGCAGTTACCAGATCTGACTGAGAACTTTCTCATCTAGGTCATTTCTATTGATTGGCTATTTGCCTCCAAGATGAAGTGCAGGAAGCTGGTAGGACCAGCTCCTCCTTTCCCTGCATAGATCAACTTAAAGTGATTGTACAAGCATGGCCTGTTTCAGCTCTAGGTAAAGTGGTTTTGGAGTATGGAGTACACTGAGGTGTAAGACACAGTGCTGGGGCAATATTTAGCTCACTCCAGTGAGCGCTGCTATGTAAGTGCTACCCCTTCACTGTTTTTGGAAGAGTTATGGCGCTTATCTGTTTGCTCCTGCTTGCTCAGTGATGTTAGAAAAACAAAAAGCAGTGATTGTCTTCCAAGGTTATTGTAATGTGAACTTAATTTGAACTTAAGTGGACAGCTGCATCATTTACATCTCTGGTTTCTTTTCCTTCCCATAAATGTTCAATTCCAAACACTTTCCTTCCCATAAATATTCCCATTCCAAACACTGTTCCACTCCCTCTAATAGTGGTAAACCTTCGTTGGAGTGGCCTGCTAGATGGAGTGGCAAATTACCTCTCTGAGATAGTTTATGATCATCCATTCCCAAGTAGTGTCCTTTCTGGTGGCTTGTTACATACAAAAAGTTTGTATGCATTTAGTACATTTATTTTATATATATATATAAATAACACTATGCATGCATATATATATATATACACTCATATAAATACATAATATGTACACAAAACAGCACAGTACTTAAAAAATTAATTCTGATTTGCTAGAGCAGGAGCTTATTAATTTATGTACCTAAAAGCAGGATTTGAAGGGACTGGAAATCCATCATCTAACTGCTTTTGCATGCAGAGAAGAACTTTTGCTTCCTCTGACTGCATTCCACTGCTCTGCTCCTGCTGGGGGCTCTGGCATGGTCAACAAGCAGTGTTCCCACTTCATCTGTGTGGGGCCGGGTGTGTTTTCAAAACATTGCTTTCTTTTTGTATTCTTTGTTTTGAAGATAGGCAAAACCACTGCCTAGATAGTCTAAAGGTTTGTGGTGATATTTGAATCCATGTTTTATTCTGCAGAAACTTTTTCATGCAGATAAGTGTGTGTTTGACTCAGGAATATGAGGCAATTATATGAAAACCTTAAAGAAAACCAGTCCAAATCCTGATGATAATGACACTCAAGGGCTTGTGCCACTGTAGCAGAACAAATTGTGACTCCCATTTGGCCATTTTAGTTGCTTTGAATACTCTGCCCCTTAGATTCATGATCCTATTAGCCGTCCTGCAGTGGGGCTGACATCTGACAGGGAAAAGGACAGCTGTGGGCTGCAGCAGCTTCTGTCTTCAGCTTCCCCATCCCAGAAATAGGGGTGTGTGTACGATTTCTAGTGAACTCTGTAATTCGGTATTTCATACATTGTTTTAGATGTCATACCTTTTAAATGACAGTGATGAAGTACTCCACTTACTTGTGGTTTTCATGTCAATAGCAGCTCACTATTGCCTAGAGAAATTACCATGCCTCTTGTAAATATCCTGTTGTTGGTTTTGCCCTCCTTTCGGTTTGTGCTCCAGCTTGCAGAGGCTGCTCTTTCTGTTCCTTCTCCGACGAAGCCCTTTCTGTGGCTCTCCATGTATCTGTGTCTGCTCTTACACCTGGAGTAGAAAGCTCACAGGAGCCTTTGCATAGTCACTGTCATGCTGTGAGAGGCAGTTTGTGGACTCTGTTACTGGAATGCACATGACTGCGGGAAACGGAGAAGTAAAACCCCAACACTGTCTGGTTTTTGTATCATTTTATAAGGTACTTGTTCCTATTTGACAAGCACCTTTGTTCCATAAACACATGTGCCCTTTTCAGGGTAATGTTCAATCATCTTCTTGTGAAACAGCAAGCCTCATGTTGATGCAAGACCACCCAAATAATGCCGGTGGGAGATAATCCTTCTTTAGTTATTGTGTCAAACTGTAAGTCTGGTGAATATCAAAGCTGTGCACACAGCTCTGGCATGAAGAATTTCACATTTATTAACAATTAATAAAAAATTGCTGCAGGACTGAGTCATGTAGAATCAAGTGAGGTGGAATGGGTGAGGCTATTTTAGGGACTGGCATGATCATAGAGATTTGAGGGACGTGCTGTGTCTCCTGTTGGCACCACATGGAAGGCCTGTTGCTGTTGAAGCACAGGATCTCAATGGTGTTTTGATGCTGGAGTACAGGACTGAAATTTAAATAGGCTGGTGATTGTTGCTGCTGTATGAGTTAGAAACGTACTGTCAAGTCCTAAGTACTTTATGCTGGGAGTTTGTGGGACTCTTTTTTTTTGTATCTTTGATGATGTATCAGAACTCCAGTGAGTATTGCTATTTAAGTCTTTATAGTGTACTAGGGTCAGCTTTTCATTTATGCTAAAAGGCTACCTTGTTCCTCTCTGCCACTGTAACATGTCATTAAAATGAGTGCAGATGATATTTATGGAGCAGGGTAAAACACCTTTGGTGTAGCTGTGTTGTCAAAATTATTCAAGAGAGCAGTATTAGACTCCTAGTTTGAGGAGTTTGAAGGACTTTATAAGATGGAAGATGGACTTTGCATTGTGGGATGTGATTGGACTTCTGTATAAATGATGGTGAGAAGAGAAACCTGTAATTTTTTCCAGAACAAGGAGGATTGGAATACACACATCTGTTATAAAGCAGAAGGTGTTTAAGAATCTAAGCTTATAAAAGTGAGAGGGTAGTCATTTTTTGTCTGAAAACAGACCTGCACTGTTTTTTTCTGTCTTTCTTTCTTGGAAGATACTTTTCTGCAGTTATTGTTATCAAAGGGCCACTCTTGCCTTTGTTTCACTTGGTTTTGTTAGTAGAACTTCAGTTCAAAAACTTTCTACCTTGGAAAAAAAGCAAACACAAAGGCAAACCAAAACAAACATCCATAAAGTTGTTTCAGAATTCACAGAAAGCAAACTGTGGATCAATTATTCAGTGCCTTCCCTCTCCCTCATCCAGTTCCTTATGTGTTATTAATTTTGCATGAGCCCCCTGCTTAGCTCTTCATGCACTTCGAGTATAGAGCATAAAGGCTTTCAGCACTGTAAATGACTGGGCACTTACTACGACCCTCTGCATAAGAGCAGATCCTGTTGACTTCAGTGGGAATCACTTGTTGGCAGCTGCATAATTGTTTTTCAAGCAATGTAGGTTTAAAAAAAAAAGGAAACAAAAAAAGGGAGGACGTGTGAGAAGGCCCAAAGAGGGTCCCCAAACAAAACACTGAAAAGTCATTCAAAGGAGCTGGAGCAATTACTTCAGTTGCCTAAGTAGTTAAGACCTGGCAAAAAGGGTGATAGAGTGATGTAACCAGAAACTCTGGCAGAGAACAGTCGAAAGTACCAGGGAGTGTTCCTGCTCATTTGTGTTTCAGTGTTGAAAGTATCTTGCCTGGCCATCCATTACCTGATGGCTTCCCTGCAGCAGCAGGAGCTCTATGAGGCTCTAATCCTTGGAGCAGTGAGAGAATTTAGCTGATAAAGGACAGAGAGTTCATCCTCAGCAAGCAGTTGTGACTGTGTTCTCTCTAATTGCAGAGTAGTGGTGTGCTTGTATGAAATAGCTTTACATGTGCTGAAAAATATGCAGAAAACAGTGGATTCTACAGGCTGTTTCTGCAGGCCTTGCTACGAGTCTGGGCAGCAAGTTGGTCACTACTGTCATTTTTTATAAGCAGTGATTCCCAGCACTTCAATGAGTACTGAGTTCTGCTTCTGCTTAACAGCAACTTAATGATACATCTGTGTTAGAGGGAGCTGCTAATGCCCATCTCTAAAGCACCACTACTGATATGCTCTACCAGTGGCCACAGAAGAAATCTCCACATTTTATTAGTGGCATCTGAACTTTAACAACAGCTTAGGCTAAAGACAATGGCTTCTGTATGCAATATGTTCTATTACTGTTAATGTTGTCTTATCAAGTAAGCTAGTGTGTCAGATAGAAGAATTTCTGTAAACAGAGCATAAAAGGTGTATATATAAATCATGCCGGAAAAACAGTTTACAGCTGAATGGGGATTGAACATCTAGATCTAGTTTTGTTTATGCTTCGGTGATTGATAGAGAAAAAGTAAAAACAGTTTAAGTGCAGAACTTGATGAATATTGCCTTTATTTCCTACTATTGTATTGTTTCAGCGCTTTTTGGTAGAGCAGTATGAGTAGGTAGTTACAGTTCATGCTAGTACCAATGGTTTCAGTACTGTTAAATGTAAACAAGAGCCACCTTTGTTTTTGCCTTTGAGGAAGACTTTAAAGAAATGTGAAACAGATTCTTAATGATGGTTTAGGGGAAAAAAATGGTCAGGGTTAACAATCCCTACCTTTAGATTTTTCATACCACCAAGTGAGATGAAGAACTTTGAGCCATTGCACTGAATCCTTAGTCTGCTACATTGTCACATATCTTTATTTGAAGCAGTAACCTCTAGAGCCAAAAATTACTCCAAGGTTTTGGAGGAGAGTGCTGAGCCTTGCCTTTTGACCAGATTCAGTGCAAGAGAGTTCCCTAGGGGAAAGAATCTTGCTGTTATTTTCCCCTGTGGTGTGTGGAGAAACAATATATCAATGCATCTACAGTTTTTATTAAACAAGTTGAAGTGTTAATGACAAAGAAGTGAAAAAATAGTTTCTTTAAAGATCCTATAATGTGGATTTCTGTTACCTTTGTGTGGATTAACAATTTACTTAGAACAAGTTTCTTTCTTTGTATTTGGCTGTGTTTTGTATGGTGTGAAAGATGTGATAAAAGGACATTTTTGAATAATCTTTAATTTCTGTCTGGGTGCCAAAGGTAGTTTGGACTTTTGATTGTTTTGTCCCAGAGGGCATTTGAAGACAGAGTCCTTGCCAGCTGACCCAACTTAAAGCCTATGTAAGATACAGCTTCATGGACCGATCAGGAGGCTGGTGAAGAGTGATATGAGAAGTGAACACCTTCCCTCGGGGAGGATGTGACTGGGAGAACCATTTTGCTAATGAAATACCAGACTGGTTTATCTGCCTTGACTTAAAGCCATGTAGGGGGTGTTTTTTGTGAGTGATGTCAAACACCAATCCTGCAATTAGTATTTGGCATAATTAGTAATTTCTATGGACAGACCCAATCTGAAAAAAAACATCTACTGTACATTGAGCAATGGCCCTTGGGAATATTTCATCTTGATTAGCTCACATCTGTGGACACATTGTCATTTCCATATGGTTTTCAAAGTCTGATACTTTTGATCAACCTCAGGCTGACTTAGGAAAGCCTAAGGTGTGAAAGGAACATTGAAATCTGCAGAGCTACAGTTACTACAGAAGTTATGGAAACAAAACCATTAAAACTGGTCTGGTATGACTCAGTGGGAGTTTGTCTGGAATGGTATTTCTGCTGTACTTCACTGAAGGGTGATAAAGGTGAGGTTTTTTTCTTTCACCCTTGAACTTTTGGAATGAATCTGTCTAGTGAAAATTTTTCTTTCTGGCTTAACCTCAGATAATCCCAGCAGTTGTACTTCGTGGTCTGTAAAAAGTTACACAATTTCAAAATGAAATCTCAGTGATTGCAGTGAAGAGTAGGGTGAGGTTTATGTGTTTGTTGTTTGGCAATGTTCCTAACAAATTATAATCATCAGTAAAGTAACTGGAAGCAAAAGGAGTAAATCCTCCTAAGTTTCAAAGGTTGTTATTGGAAGTAATTTTGTGAGCTTATTAAAGGTAGCTCTAAAATTTTCAAGAAATTGTAACCTTCATGAAAATATATAGCATTAAAATATTGTTTTAAATCCAGACACATTCACTATTAATCAGTTCCGTTAATATGGGTGTTTTGCATTTAATATAAAAGGGAATGTTCTTGGATTTGGATAGGACTCAAGAATGAAAACTTGCACAGGGCTAGACAGAAAGTTGTTTTGAAGCTTTTATGGGTGATATGCTGTCAGGTGTTCTAGTCTTTTTTCTGTGATGTCTAATATGCTTAGTTGAAGCATTTCTTCATATAGAAAATGAATAAAATAAGGTGTCACTGCCAAGGAGAACCTCAACCTTCTAGATATGCAACTAAGAGGCCATACCTGTGACCATGCTGGACCAGGCAATAGATCTGTTGCAGGTAAATATAATCAGAAAGTGGCCAGTGGTAGAGAGTTGGTGAGAAGTGTAAGAAACAAGGCAGGCACATAGTGATAAATCTTCAGGAATATGCTCTGAATCCCCAGCCTTTCAGGTCCAGAAGCAGTAGCTTTGTACTTGGTATCACTATATGATTTTTTTCTTTGTGAATTTATCTGATTGATCATTGAATCTCTAATTTTCTGAAGTAAGTGACATCCAGTTGTTATCTGTACCTTTTTTCCATTAGTATTGGCTTACTTTGGGAGAGGAGGAGTTCCAACAGGCATTCTGCAGCTTGGAGTCAATTAACTTTCATGTTCATCTGCTTTAGCTTCTGTGAAACCACAATGAAAATCCTGCATCTAAAGAATGTAGCTTAAAACACCTTCTATCTGCTCCCTGCTGTACCATGCTTCTGGCTTTTCCACATAATACCATTAAGAAACAAATTTTGGATGCCTTTCTTTTCAGTGGTTCAGATGGTTGAATTATGAATGTAGGAAGCATGTCAAGTGAGTGTACCAGTCCAAGGCAACTACAGCTGGATGTCATAGATGAAAAAGATTGCTGCTGGGAAGAGGAGCTTTAAGTTTCCAGATGGTGACCTAGTTGGCTCTCCACACAGCTCCTCCAGTTACAATGAAATAACCATTTTCAGCCCAGACCATGTGTAACAGTAAGACATACAGTTGGCAGGTTTTTACAACTGCAATCCTTGCAGTTCTGTCCTTTTTCATCCTCTCTTTCCTGTGCTTCACAAAAGGAAGAAACACGCAAGTCGAAACTCCCAGAATCCTTATTTAATTCTGCCATTGATTACAGTGCATTCTTATTAAGTAACAAAATAGTGTACAAAAAATGAGAATTCTGTCATGGGCAGGTGAATCTGAAGGGTGTTCTCAGGCAGACACCAGACTATGGTCTCCTGTGATTAATGTTTTGGAAGATTCCAGTAATTGTCTGTAATATAAAAGGTCAAATGTAGCACTTACCTGTTATTTTGGAAGCAAAGGTGTAAAGTTCCTTTCTTGTCTGGGCCCCGATAAAACTCCTAAGCAAATGTGTGGGTTATGGGCTGTGCTGCCCAGGCTCTCTGTGAAGCAGAGCTGTGAGTAGTTGTGCTGAGAGTAGAACCCTGAGGGGTTGCAAAAGGTAAATCAGCAGTCAGGCAGGAGAGTGAAGTCAGAAATGTGACATCTGGAAGGCTGTGTTGTAGCCCAAGAAAATTTGTTAATCAAGGCAAGTTTATAAGTCATCTTACCTTATACCACAGCATTGGACATCTGATAAATGAGATGTCTTTTCTTGTTTATTTGCATAGTAGTCCTGGGAAGGAAGAAGGAATGTGTTGTGGATGACAACTAGTATTCACTGGCTGATGAATAGAGAGGCAAGAGAGCAATATAAACCCGATGGCATGATCAGATCCTTTAAAGCTAGGTGACCATACAGAGACTGACTTCAGATTTCAGCTACTTTACTAGGCTTGAGAAAAAGAAAAAAAAATAGCTTACAGAGTTCTAGGACTTTTTGTTCTACTTAAAAATAATAAATGAGTGCTTCTGAATGCCTTTGTAAATTCTTATTCCCAGGGCTCAGGTCCATGATCTGATTCCCTTAGGAACTGGGTTCCCAAGTAAAGAACTTAGTCTTGTTGCTGTATGAAAGCTAAAAAAGAAAAAAGAAAAAAAAAAAGCCATGAGAAAACAGTTTGGTAGCTGTTCATAATGAAATCTGTTTTATTTGCTGCATGAGGATCTATTTTGGAAGTGCTTCAATGACAAGCTGGACAATGGAACAAATCACTTTAAGGCTTAGCATTTAAATGTGTATTACTTTGGTTGGTTGTTTTTGTTTTCTTAAGTTTTTAGGTGTGTGGTTTTGTGTGGTTTTTTTTGGGGGGTTGAGTGGTTTTGGGGGTTTGTTTGGTTATATATATGTGAAATTCTTGGATTAATTCCTGCTTTCTTAGCAGCGACAAAGAGTTGTTCCCTCTCTGCCCCATCCTTGTTGCTCAGTGTGCCTTGATCTTGCATATGGTAGATTCTACTGAATGAGAAATAAACCCATTTTGCAAATTGAATTTAATGCTATTGTCTAGCTCTACTTCCAAAAGTGACATTGCTAGAAAACTGTGGATTTTTCTAGCATTAATAAAATTGAGTGTGGGCAATGTGTGTTAACACACTTACTTATATACATATATATACAAATATGCTTGTGTGTATATATGTATATATTTTAACTTTTTCCTTGTTCTGTTTTTTCACTTCTGCTCCATACCAATACTGCTGAAGCTCGTGTAAGAGGACAGCTTTTGCTCTTGCCAGCCAGAATCTGTTTTTACAGTGAGGGGTCCCTGCTGGGGAAGCCTTTCTTTTCCTGCTCTTTCTTCTCTCCTCAGGGTAGCAGGCACAAGGACTGCCCTCCCGTCTGCTCTGCTGACAGCCGCGCCTTCTCTGCTCCGGCTGCAGCAGCTGCCGCTCCTCAGCCTGACTGAGAGAGCATAAATTAAAATACAAAGGTCTCCTGTGGCCACTCTTGGCTGGCAGTGCGATGGCAGATCAGACCTTCCTACATCATCTTCACTTGACTTTCTTCTTTTTCTCAAGAATTTCCTCTGCATTTGTCTCAGTCACAGTCTTTTGCCACTGAGCTGAATAGAAGCAGCAGTTCAGTAACTCTAAATGTTTTATGTACTTGTGTCACTGGAGCAGTTTGTAGAGAAAAGAATCGGTGATGTGGGTTTCACCAAAAGCTCGAGTCTTTCTGCTTTTCACACTGCTTGGAGGAGATGAAGTCTTTGTTTGCTTTTCATGGCTGCTGAAGATCTAGGGCTAATTCCTGTTCTCATCTCCCCACGAAGTCAGTGGGAATGTTAGGAGCAGCAGAACCGTTGTGCTGCCATTGTGTGTGTGTGACTGAGGGTGCAGCACTGGTGTCTTACAATGCTCATGTTGGGGGTCTCAGCTCCAGAGGGTGTAGAGGGGGCTACTTAGTGATGGGATGGAAAACCATGCCACAAAACTGGATGTTTGGAATTCCTGACACAACTGTGGGTTTTTTTGTTTTGTTTTGTTTGTGTTTTTTTTTTTTTTTGGGAGGGAGTTGTTCTGGGTTGTTTTGTTTTTGCCCTATGCTTGTCTGACATAGCAGATGTTTTCTGGCTCAGTGTGCTTAAATATGAGGACTGTTCCTTGTAGGTGGTAAGTGGTAAGGATGATGATTATTTTTAATTGTCTTATTAAAGTAACTTTGTTTGCTTCCCCTGCTTTTTCTTGCCTTAGATCCTGCAGGCTGGTTTGACTTATTGGGAATCTGGCTTATGCCAATGACATTGAATACTGTTTTTATAAAGTGCTCACGTTTTTGCTAGTCCTCATATCTGTTTGAGTCAGAGTCAGAATTCCAACACCTTTATGGGAAAAAAATTAAAGTGACTAATATTTTGAGTGTTTGTTTTTTATTTTTTTAACCCTTGAAATAATTTTTTTCCCCTTTTTTTTCCCATTTCTTCCCCACCATGGAGTGCCATGTTAAACTTGCATCCTCTTGTGTTGTAGCTTCTGTCATATTGGATTTGTCTCCAGGGCATTGTCAGGATTGGGAGGCAGCCCTAAGGAAAAGCATTTCAGTAAGTGGTTAATTTTCAGTCCCAGAAAATCATGTAAGAAAGGAGAACCTGTTCTTTTTTATTTCCGTTTGTCTAATTGTCAGATAGTCCTCAATGCAAGTTTGTTTGGGTCCTCTGCTCATTTTATCCACTGCTCTCTGGATTATGGATGTGCAGGTTCTCCATGATTTGTGCAACGACTCAATGACTAAATTGTTTGTTTTTAATGTAGATATGTTTTGGCTTTAAATGCAAGGCTCTGCAACAGTGAATGAACAGCATGAATACCATTTTGTCATACTTAATAATATTCCAGACTGTGAAAGCCTAAAAACAAAACATGCCTAAGTTTAGAACCTTTTTATCCATAGTTGTCTTACATATAAAATAAAATTTCTCACAGAAATCTCTTTATTTCTGTAGTTGACTTTATGGATTTGGAGGGAGGGAAGTATCAGGACTTTCTCATGCTGTTCCTTTTATCATGCTGATTAGGCAAGTGAAGGCTACCGTGGTGGTGGGGCAGGAGGACAGCAAGTGTGCAAGTGAACTGTTAAATTAAAGCAAAATGCACAGGTGATGAAAAATGTGTGTCCTTTTTCTTCAGTAAGTTCCATGCTGGTAGCAGGTGCAGATGAAGAACTGACATCCTGTATTTCCATGTCACTCAGAGCAGGATGAGTGGGACAGCAAGTGGCTGTGCAGCATCCACGCAGTGGCAGAGCATTTCTGTAGCTGTTGCTAGCTCTGCCCTGTAACTCCACCCCAGCTGGTACAAACAATAGGTGGGTCTGGGTTGTGAACTTGCAAGCCAGGGCTTGCATTGAGTAAATTGGGCTCTGTTAGCTGCTCTTCTGGAGAGCTGTTGTAACTGCAGGTTGACTCTTCCTTTCTTTTTTTCCCCTCCTTTTTATCTTAGTGAGAGAGGAGGAGAATGAGAAGTATTCTGTGCATTGATTTGTTGCTTGTCTGCTTAATTCTGATCAGTTCAAGAATATTTTGGTACAAAGAGTCCAGGGTGTGGTGAGATTACCCAAGAAGTTTGCTAAGGACATGTGAAGTGAATTGCAGGAATACTACTGTTGCTGTTAGCTGATGGTGCACGCTTTTTTTTTTGGTTCTGAAATGGTGTCATCCTTGAATACATCCTTTTTGTGAATCACTGTCACTTGACTTGCTTGTGGGTTCAGAAGATCGATCTTTGTGTAAAGCTCCCCCTGCCCTTTCCTGGCTGATTAAACAAATAACATTTTCCTGAAGTTTTGGTATATCTTTGTGTTTGTGTTACCCTTTAAAGGGGAGGAAGAGAACCGAGAAACATATCTACATCCTCTTCTTATTCAATCCCCTAACTAAAAAGCGGACATAAAGAGTTCATGAGGGCACTTTTGATGTTAGTGCTGCTCTATCCTGCAGGCGAGAAAATAAGCAAATGGGAGCAGTAGCTGAAGTACTTGGTAGACTGTAATTGTCTACTATTGCACTGTGATTTACAAATATTGTAGAGGCAATATAAATAGCATCGGTGGTGATTTCTCTTTTTCAGGCATTGTTCTTTCCACCCTCAGTTATAACCAGTGCCCTTTAACTACAGCTCCCTGTCTAATATGAGTTGAAGAAGGTCAGTGTTAGAGAGGGAGGGTGGAGCTACAGTGTGGAATTCATTGGCCTGGCCCTGGTGTGATTCAGCTGACAGCTTTTATGCTTGCTGGCATGGCCCTTTCACAACATAAGATACTTTGTTCATTTGTTAGTATTGTGCTGGTTGTTTGCAATGCTTTCAAACAGGCTGATCATGAGATTTTGATTTTTTTGACACTTGGTTGGGGTTGACTGTCCTGGCCTATGTACTTCTGTGGGTACTGTAATAATGTAAATAACTGTGCTTCTCATTCTGACCAAGTAGATTATTGAAGTGTCACTTTAAGCGTAACAGTGAAGAAGGCATTAGTAAGGAAGAATAAGGCATGCAGCTGTTGGGTTGTTTTCTTTTTTGACAGTACCTACTTAATCTTCCCAGGACCTTCCATTTTTTCATGGCAACTTGGGAAACAACTGCTGATAGATTGTTTACCTTGAGGACATTGAAAAGTATAGTTCAAAAGGGTAGTTTGTTCTGTTCTGCTCACTTCCTACAGCAGTGAGGCTTGGTCTGGTTTCTGTGTTAAGAAGCCAATTACTCTGACTGGGTCTCTCTTGTAGGCTACAGACAAACACAGTGCAAACTTGCCCAGGATTTGGTAAGGTTTTGGACTGAAATAATAGGCTTTGGTTTGGTGTAGCTTGCTGTTGTCAGTGCTTTGGTCAGAATTGGGTAGGCTGTGCAGATGGCTGGCTAGTTACGATATGCTTGCATTAAGAATATTTATTTTGGCATTAAAAAAACATGTAGTTCATGCTATAAATAAAGTCCTTCCTTGTTAATCTTGCATTTGTTCCTAAAAGGGTCTGTACTTCAGAGATGCCTGTAGAAAAGCAGAGATCATTTAGTTTTGAGCAGTTACTGAAAAACTAATCCTATACTCCAGAATATGAGTTGTGGATTCTTTGCTCCATTGAATGAAATATGACTGGTGACCTACTTTATTTGCATATTTAACATACTGGATACTTTTTGTTAATGGGGTTGGGGTTTTTTTGCCTGTTTCCTAGGAAACAAATGCCCTGGTATACTAAAGAACAGCTATTGTATGGAGACTGCTGCCTGTCTGAGCATTGTTCTCTTGTAGGTGGAAGCCTTTAAAGAGGAAAGAGCTGGAGTTTTTAAAAACACCTTTATTAACCGAAATAGCACAAGGATGTGTTTCAGACTGCTGTGAAACTTGTCAATGTATTTGTGTTTTTCTCAGTAGGAGTATGCGTTGTAATGGCCTGTCTAGTAAAAGTGCTGTATATGTTCCCATTGAAGGCATACCAAAAGAAACTGAATGAGTAACTAATAAATGGTTGCTCTTGTCATCCTTCCTGTAGATGCTTATTTCTAAAAGTGTTTTATTTTGAATTAACTGGAATGGAAATAATAATGCAGAATTCGGCATAGAGTAGACTTCAGGAAGTAGTATTTTGTTACTGGAGTAGGTAAAGAGAGGAGTGGGAAACCTTTTAAATGTAAAAATTGTCTCAAGTTTGTTCTGCTGCTGACTTTCTTATTTTTTAGCCCAGTGTGTATTGTTGCAGCATTAAAAAAAATAGGTGTGTTTGTTGCAATGTTAAATTTGGAGCTGTGACAGTGGAACGGTGTTAGCATTGGTAATAATGAATGTTACTAAGTGGTGAACAAAAACTGGCTCACTGCTTGAATTGTTAGGTGAACTAATTAGTGGTTAGGAGAGTGTTGTTTGGAGAATGCTGAGCATATCAGAAGAGAAAGAATAAAGGGAGCATCTGTGAGTTTTTGGTAGTGTGTGACAAAAAAAGCTAAGTACTTAGGTTTGAAAGTGCTGCACAATTCCCCTTTGGTCTTTCTATGCTGACTTCAAAAACTCAAGTAAGGACCAATGCTCAGTGGTGCTGGTAACTTACAGCTGCATCTCTGGGAATCTGTAACTTATTCTGCTGCTTCCAGACTGCTTGAGCTGAGTGTGTAGCATGAAGTGCCAGTCTCAATACACACAGCACTGGTACCTGAGTTGTGCTGCAAGGGCTTGGTGGTTGTTATTCAGATAATTTTCTCTTTTCTTAGTCCACAGTGTGTTAAGAAGGGAATAGTGGCAGGATGAGAGAAATCCGTGTAGCTCTGCAATTCCTTGTCAAGGCTTTATTTTGGGATGCCTTTATTCAGCCCCTTGCTGAGGGAGGCACAGGTAGCCAACAGTAGCAGTGTATGACTATGAGCTGCCCAGAAAGGGGAGCAAAATAACAAAATAAGGATGTGCTGGGGAGTGGAGCTTGTTTGCTTGCAAGTGCTTGAGGATTTGACATTCAACAGGTAATTTTGTTCATATAATGCACACTTCTTGCATTCTATTTCAAAAAGTGAAATATCCTCCAATAATAAACTGCAGTGAAGGTTCCTGCTTAAATGTGATTTTTTTTTTGTTTTGTAATTAAAAAATTGAAGTTTTCAAAGTAAGACTTTGATGCAAGAGCTGGGGGTGAAAGGAAAGTGAAGCAGAGTGAAACCATGACCGTAAGTGCCACATCTACCCTATATTTTGTGGTTGATTGCTACAGTGGAGCATGTTTTGTGAAGAGGGAAAGAAATTATTTTTCTATGAGAAAGCTCTTTTTGGGGTTAGGGGGAGGTTCAGATTGTGTGGTAAGTTCTGCAAATGGATCAGATGGTCATCTCCACAGGTAATCTTCATGTAGCTTATCCAGTGATTTTTGCCTAGTGGAAAGAAAGTAGGTGGCTGACATTGCTCTGGATGTTCAATACCAACATCAACTGCTTCATGAGTACTTGCTCCTACTCATGCTGGTCAAAAAGATAACTAACTGCTAGTAAAATAAGGTTTTACTGAGTTTTTTCAGATTTTTTTTGTTACTTTTTAAAGAAAGTTCAAGTTTTCAAACTGCACACGTGCCAGTTTTTCTGACTTGAGATTACATTATGGCACTGCACCTCTTCACTAATTACCAATAAATCTGATCAAAGTAGACCCAAATCTGAAGACACAAGTATTGTTTATTAGTCTCTCCAAGTGTCTGATTCAAGTTCTTGTGAAAGCAGCTGTATGTTATGTGATCTGGACCTCCTGCAAGAGCTGTGTGTCAGTGGAACTGCTGATTTTCTTATCTGATTCTGTGTGCAAAATAAGACTTTTTCAACAGATGGACTCAGTAATAGGCAAACAATTTCAGATTTCAACACAAAACATAAGAGAAACCTAGTTCTCACGCTGTTAAGGCATCTAAAATAGATTCTCATCTCTAAGGTCTAGAGAGAGGGAGAGGAAAAATCCCAGATCTAGGTATTGTAGACCTCTTGAAGGTCTACAGAACAACTGAACTGAACTGTCCCTTTGTGTGATAAATACTCATCATGTGAATGAATAAATGCTTTCATGAGAAGTTGCTGGTTAGCTTGCTATCTTCCCCCAGTTATTGTGGGAGAGTCCTTGGGAGAAATCTGTGCCTGACTATTCAGTTTTTAACACTCATGGATGCAGCAACTAAAACTGCACAAAATGGAGGGGCATCTAGGAAGGTATCTTGTAATTTCAGCTGGGATTAAAGCCTGTGAGCAGTGACCATGGCAAATTTTGCAACATGCCATGTTAATTTAACCATAAGAGTTCCTGTTCTATGAGTACACTAGTGAACACTGTTACCAGCTGTTTTCTTTGAAAATGCTGGATGCCCTCCCCTCCCCAAACCCAGTGCTTATCTCTGTTGCCTTTCTCATGGTCACTTTTTGAGAGAAGATGGAAGGAGATTCTGGTGAACAAAGTGGCAATTGCAAATAGGACTGTAACTTCTGTATCTTCATTAAGTGCTCCCATCTGTTGGATTGTTAATACTTCTCTTGTTTCACTTAGTATAGGTTTTTCTGGATAATACATGTCATGCACATTTATTGCTGCTCTTAGAGCACTTACATGCACGTATAAAAACTCTGAACTGTGGTGTATTGGAGGTAATTGTGTTAAATAGTATTTGAGTGTACACAAATGCAAAGTAAAGGCATGCTCTGCTGTGGAACAATTAAATGTGCCACTTAGGCAAGATCTCAAGTGTTTTAGAAAATACATGTGGAAATGTTTTAAGAGTTCATTACATAACTAGGACATCTGATTATTGTTATTCAAATCTCTTCTCACAATAAAAGCCAAAAGCTTGTAGAGGAGTTGTCCTTGTATATTAGCATCATCCCACTGTTCCACAGTGCAGTGTAAATTCAAAGCAACACTGATGCAGCATTAGGGTGCTTCACTCTTAGTGGAAAGTTATTATTTCATTTAGCTTCACTATGCTTTTCATTTTATTTAATGATATGAGCATAGGAAATTTTCCTTTTTTTTTTTTCCTTTTAGTAAAGAAATTCAGATTTGAAAATGTGGGGTAGATGTGTACATAAGGAAGCAGTCACTCCAAATGTCATTCTGCCTTGTTGGTTATATTGCAGGATGATTTTCCTGGGCTTTCCCTTCTGTTTGTTACCTACTGTAGCTTGATAAGGAGAACCAAAATGGACTTCTGTGGGCTCCTTCCTTGAGCTCTGTTTTTACCCTGCAACTGCAAGGACCATGAAGAGACCAGCTGACACTTAGAAATATAGGAAAGGATATTGGAACATAATCCCACAGAATTTCTTAAATCTGCTAAGATTACTCACCACTGCTAAAGTTAACTTTTGCCTAAGGTTTTGGAAACCGGGTGCTCTGAGGAAATGAAACTGGTGACCAGCTAAAAGAGCAGTGTCAAGCAGTGCCTACAGCTGTCCCAGGTTGATGTCAGCTGGCACTGGTGATGTGGGAATGTATTCTCACAACAGCTGTAGTGTTGCTGGGATCCCTTGGTGTGGAGTGAATTGCGTGTGGCAGTGCCTGCTGGGAAAGATCACTTTCCTTACTGGGGTTCCTCCTCTGGTGTTGGAGGACACAGTGATGATAGGAGAAGCAGAAGATAAGGACTCTGCTCTAGTGTGCTGTGGGATTAAAGCAGTGTTTTCTTCAGCACTGGTGACTCATATGTTGATCAAAGCTTTAGTTCTCCTAAGTGCTGTGTGTGCAAAATCAATGCTTAATTTTACATCTAGATCACTGTCATATGTTTTAGTGGCTGCAGAACAGATCAGCAAGAGAGTAGTGAGGTGCAAATGACACATCTGCTGTTTTAATTCAAAGTACTTGATCATTAGGACTCCTAAGTTTCAAATCTTTGTATAGTAATAATACTGCTTTTTCATTATGCTTCTAGTTACATTCAGTGACTTCTTGCAGAAAATAGAAAATCCTGTCTGTGTTAATCATGCTTAGTTTGTTTAGAGGAGCATCCTTTCAGAAAAAATTCGGTGAGTTTTAGCTCTGTGTTATATGAAGTGACTGTCTTGGTGGCAGATTCTCTGTCTGCTGGCAGGCGACACTGATAATTGTACTGGTGTCACTGTTGGTTTGACAGCTCTCTTAGCTGAAATGGTAAAATAATATCAGTTGTAAATGTATTGTTACATCTTATTTGTTTCCTTTGAAAATGACATAATTCATGGTTCCAGTTTAGAGAAGAGCTAAAGAAAGTAGTGTCTTGAGGAGGAAGCAATCTCTGTGCCAGGGTGGAGGAGGAAAGAGCATTGCTGGGAAGATCTGAGGCTTAAGAACTGTTGCTGATAAAAGGCTACTTGCATAGGCACAGACCAAACCCTGCCAGAAAGCACATCAGTATGTGCCCACATATTCCTGGAAAGGAAATCAGGATCAACTATAAGAGAATGTAGTGGAAGTTCTCTGTGGTGTTGTCAGTTTTCTGATTGCAGGCTAAATGCAGTGATGCAGTGAATTTAAAATGGGAGGAACTAGAAAAGATTGCTTTTGCATGCAGATGTCAAACATCATGCAGTTATCACAAGTGTATTGAAGATTTTTTTTAATTGGAGTATTAAATCTGTTATGATTTGGTTGCTTTTTAGCTACCTGTATTTCAGGTTTGTCCTCACTTTTATTTTTTCCTTTCCATTTAATTCAAGGTGCTCAGTGCAGGACTAAATAATAATTTTTTACTCTCAAGTAAATTGCTAGGTATTAGTGGTTATATAGTGAGATTTATTTTATTCCTTGCTTCATTCCAGTGTATTATCAGTTCTTATGCCATGTAAACCCCTGCATTTCAGTGTTGTTTTGCAATCTGCTTTGACCTTTTTTTAAACACAACTGGCTTTTTTCCTTTGTATCTTAGAAATAGAGTTGAGTGATTAACCTGCAGAATAGCAAGTGATTTGGGTTATTTAGACCTGAAATTTTTGAGATATCTTTTTTAGGATGTCACTAGTGGGTGATTTTTCTTTTTCTTTTGCTTGCACTGTGGCTAGTGCATGCATACTGCATGGGATAGGACAGGAAGGTTCTCATACTTTTAGATCAGATTCTCCTCAGCAGAATTGCAGGGAAGAGGGAATTGGTGCTTTAAATTTGCTGCAGTGTGGATAATTTTACTGACATGTAGCCATGATCATGAATTAAATGCATGAACATTGCCAAGAGAGGTTGTGTGGCTGCTGTGCTGCCCTTTCACTTTTATTGGCTCTTGGTGGCACCCCAACCTACTGCTGGTGACAGGTTATCCTTGTGTTCTGCCTGCACTTTGAACCTGGAGTGGTTGGTGTTCATCTGTGTTCACTCATTCTCTTCTAGTGCTTCCTTAATTAGCTGAGAACACTGCATACCTGCAGTGTTTTTCTAGGGATATGCTTTTCCTACAAGGAAGTTCAATGAAATGCAACCCTATGCTCCTGAAGCAACAGATGGAAAAGTTTGTTGCAGAGGTATTTTTGCTATAAACTGATGCATGAATTTCAGTTTTTCTTCAGGTATGGTTAGGTGTACTCCTGTTGCCCTCACTAGCCACTCCTAGCTGATCATGATTTCAGCAGAGCTCAAGGAAAGAAGCAGCAGTGTTGGGAAGAGTGATGTGATAGAACTTGTTTTTAATATTCAAGAGTAGCAGAAGTTACCTGCATATGAGAAGGGTTTTACAGTGAATAGGTTTTTCTCATCAGCTGGAGTGAGACTTAACATTTTCTCCCAGAAGCTGTACTTCTGAGTTTGCTGGGAGTTGGTTTATTGTGTGAGATGTATTGGCACTGATGCTATTGAAAGCCTATTTTACATGACAGTATAATAGTAAATTTAGGTGAATGCTTTTGAAACCTTTCACAAGAGCTGAGATTTAACACTGTAATTTTTTTCTTGGGTTGTGTTTCAAAGTAATTATTTTCTACCTTCTTTATATAATCTGTAGGGAAACAAAGCAATTTAAAGATTAACAAGCAGAAGCTCATCAACAGCTTCTACATCTATAGTAACTAGTGATAAATAATCTTTTTAACACTGGGTTTGTTGCTGAAGGTAAGAATTGCTCCCTGGTATTCAATTACTTGAGCTAGTTTTGTTAATATACTAGAAATATTGCTGTGCTCCAGTCCTGTGCTTATTGGTCAAGTTGGACTGTCTGTATCAGCCCTGAGATGGAGCTTTTAATACAGAAGTCATGCAGCATCCATTTCCTGATTGTCTTGAGTGGATCTGCCCCAAGCTGGCAGTCCTCAGGCTTGCAGCTACTTTGCTGTATTGTGCCAGCATTGGCTGGGGAGAGGCAGCAGGCAGGGAAATAGGCTTTCCCAAGGGGAGGTTAATTTAAAATACTTCAGAAATTATGTGTTTCCAGAAAGGGATTTACATGAGAAAACTTAGCAAAGGTGTTTGAAAAAAGATGTGCCAGTTTGCAGATGATCTTGTCTCTGGGTTTTTGTGTGTATTGGAGGTTTTTTGCCTTGCAACTGAGCAGATCGTGGCAGGTGGAATTATTTTAGCCCTTAGATTAGAACAGTAAAATGTTTGAAATATATGCTTAGTACAGTTCTTAAGTTGTAACACTATGGAGCAGTGCTGGATGTGCAGTTATTCCCACTGTCCACTCCTCAGCTACAATATTATTGATGGAATCATAAACACTTATATATAATCAGTTCGGATGATGAAACCCTGCCTGGTTCATTTGCCATTAGGTATTTTAAAGTGCTCTAACCAGAGAATGCTGAAGGTTGAGGAGAATTTTAAAAACTTCTTTTACAACTTTTGCCTTTCACTTTTCTTGCTATTTGTGTGGTGAAGCCACTTACAAGTTTATTTGGATCTAGAAGGACAAAAAGGCTTGATAGAGATTTGCCAGAAGCATCTTTTAACAGAGTAGATTTTCTGATAGGTCAGTCTGGTCTGTCAGCCTAGTCCATGCTGCCCAATGCTAGGAAGTAAATGGTTTCTTGGGCCAAGTGTCCCAGTGCTGTAGCCAGGCTGATTAAATTGGGCTGATACTGGGAGATTGCCATGAGGGAGCACATCTGCACAGCCTGGAGTCAGGGAAGGGTAAAAAAGCCTCTCTGTGGGTCTCTTTGCTGCCCAGCTCTGTATTTGGCGCTGCAGGACTTGCTGGACTGAGCAGTAAGTGTGGGGTGAGCACTGTGTAGGCCGGTGCCACATGGTCCCCAGTCACAGAATCTGTAGGGTGTTGGGTCTATCAGGCTTGGATGGGAAGTGCCGCAGGTGGCTTGGGGGGAGCCTTGCCCACCCACCTGTGACAGGCTCGGGACCCAGGCACCTCCTGCTCTAGCCTTGGGCTATACCCTGCTAATTTCCTTTTGTTCCTGATGGACAAAAATGGCCTAAGTGCTGTTGCTACACACTATCCCTCCTTCTCAGCTGGGTGGAGTGCTATTTTTAAAAATATTTATCGCAGAATGAGGGAGTTGGAAGGGACCCACAAGAACCATGGAGTCCTGCTCTTAAGTGGATGGCCTGCGGGAGGATGGAACCCACAAGCTTATCGGCACCACCTCTGTGGCTACACTGAGTGCTGTGTAGCTCTCAGACCTGAAGCTGGTGACTTGTGACAGTAGTTCTCCCCAGTAGTGGCTAGCATGTGTGGATCTGTACAGAATACGTTTTGTAAATCTTACCTAAAGGCTTCAGTCTTTGACTGTTGTTTCTTCTCATTTAGATAATTTTGGTGCATTGCACATCTTTTGTTTAAAGCCTTGTACCCAATTTTCTGGTAGAGGCTTAAATTTGCAGGACTTGTTATCAGTTCTAACATGTTAATGGTTCAAGAATAGTGCCAAATCAACAGTTTGTACAATTTCTAATTAGCATTCTTTTATATCTGACAGTTTTTTGTAATTGCCAGTCATTCTACAGTTTAAAAAAAAATGAAATCAAATTACTTTGTCCAATTTGTGATGTTATTGTGAGCAGTTGGAAAGAGAGGCAGCCCACTTCAGCTAATTGTGTTGTAACTGTCCTAGTGGCTGTGACAAATTGTATTAACTCTTCTGTACTTAAGGGAAAAAATGAAATGGAAACACAGACTTGATGCAAAGGGCTGGCTTTATTTGGTAAAATGTGTTTTAGTTTAAACTTTTGCTGGTTTTCAGCAGCACTCTTAGCTTGAGGTTTTGATGCATAGTTGCTTCTGAGGGCTTTTGAGTTAAGAGCCTTTACAGTTATGGGTAAAGGATTCTGTTTCATGTTTTATATTGTATGTAATCTTGCTTCTGGAGAGCTCAGCTGGGTCTTCCATGCAGGTCCTCAATTCAGGAATTTTGATTTGTCTTATTTTGAGTTTGTTGGGTTTTATTTATTAGGGGTTTTTTTGTTTGTTTTTTGTTATACTGATATCTCAAAATAGCAAGGCTTATTTGTGACTAGCCAGCATAATTTGTGACTAGCCAGTCATAATTTGTGCCTAATTTTTGAGGGGGAGGAGGAATGTATTGACTTTTGCAAAATCTTGTTCCTGTACCATGGCCTACCAGTGGACTGAAAGATGGCATTGCTATCTGACAATTCTTGTACCACCACTCTTCAAACTTTTGCTGACCTCTTGTCAAGAACACAGGGGAAGTAAGGTGTTAAATGTGTTATCCCCCTCTCCTTCCTTTGTAGTAATTCTGAAGCCCTTTGGCCCACATCTGCAATATTTATTGGAAGGAAAATGAATCTATACCTTTGATCCTATCCAAAAACCTTATCCAAAGAGACAGGGTAGGAACCTGCTGCAGAGGACCCTGTTTTATTGACAGGAACTCTGAGCAGTTAAAGTTCTGAGTTGTCCTCTTCCTGAACTTGGAAGAGGAGGGAAAAACAAAAAGCTAAGAATAACTGAAATATCCCTTAATATTCATATCCTAGCTCTGTTGCCAAAGGAAAGCTGCAGCAAAGCAAGAGGCTAAGAAGCTATGTGTGATGAATTAGTGCAACCCTTGAGTTACCCTCAAGTTACTAGTTGAGCATGGGAGGAGAAGGTGTGGCTTTCCAAAGGAACTGCAGAGCACTACTTGGTATTTGTCTCTGACATATTCCCAGTGATATGAATAGATTGCTTATGTTGCAGCACGTAAGCAGGATCAGAATGTGAGTCTACTACAGCAGTTGGTGAAAACAACATATGTTTAATTTTATGAAGACTTAAAGACAGATGGTGTCCCATAGAATAATTATATAACAGCCAAAATTCCCTTAACAAATCTTTTTATAATAGCTGTGATAATTATTCATAAATAGCCAGTCATTTCAGTATTTTTCTGTTACATAAATAGTACAGGGATCTAGTGTAGCCCCTCTTAAACTCTTGGGTGCATTTGTTCTTTAGTCCAGGTTATTTTTTTTTTCACTTGTCATTTTTAGTGTTCCCTTGTTTTTGACAAGAGGCCCAAGTGATGCGCACTTCTGTCCGGTCAAGTGAAATAAATCTGGAAATGTCACCTCTCCCTTACATCTGTCTTTTTTAAGCTTTTTTCTTTGCCTTCATGGACTCCTTGTGTTTTACTCCTCCTAGTCTCTGTCCAAAGAGATTAAAATTCCCATAAGAAATTGTTTATTGTGTGTTCCCCTATAGTCAGCCTTGGAGGAATGGAGTATTGAATTAAGATCTGTTTTCTGGGAACTGCTGGCTTTCATCCAAGATTTTATACCCATTTCTTCAGCTGTTATCTTGGATGTTTCTTGCATGACCCTTGAGTCGACTGGCAAGTTGTGTAGATTGCTGGAAAAGAGTTGTTAGAAATGGGTATGAGCTGGGCAACTACTCCTGAGGCATCAGCATAACAGCCTTTAGAGTGCCAGTGGCCCTGATTGATCTGACATCAAGATGAACTGCCTGCTAGCAAAGGGCAGATGCCTTTTGATGAGGATTTTAAGGAATGGATTTAACAAACAATGTCCTTTCTTACCTCTCTAAGTCTAAGCCTTTCAATATCTAGTAGCTCATAACCCATCTGCTTTCTGTATCCAAAGCGCAACTTGCCAACTCCTTGTAAGCCACAGGTCACTCCTCGACTGGCATCATCTTGGGGGAAGGGATAGAGAAAAGCTCTTTTGTAGTTCTTTGCCTGTATCATGTTTGTACTGATATCTACTTTTTCTGGCAAAGGTAGTATGTAGGGCAGGGATTCAGATACAGGTCACGCTAAGTAGGCTCACCAAGGCTAGGGGGATGTTAAACTTAAGAGGGACAGAATTCTGCTAACACAACATTTTAAATAATACCAATCAAAAGTAGAAGCCTATGTTGAGCCCTGGCCAGTTTGTCTGCAAAGTGTGCGTCTTATTTAAAGGCCTCTTTGTTTTTCCCAAAGGAAGCCTTGCTAGCTTCCTCGCTAGCCACAGACCTTTAGCAATCAAAACAGAGGAGGGTTTGAAGAAGAAATTTTAGGAAAAACAGCAGCAAAAATACTTCAGTAAATGCCACTATAGTTTCTCTAATGGAGAAGTACTAACAGTGATTGCCTTTGGGACATACACTTTATTCTCAGTGGTAGATGCAAGTCTGGCCATTGACAATTCTACTTGAGCAAGTTATAAGAAGTTCCTCATAGCAAGAGCAATGCAGGACTGCAAAGCAGTAGAGGCTGCTTGTGTTAGCTGGGTCATTTCTGTGAAAATGTGTGTCTTATGTGCCCCTGTGCACAGCATTACTTAATGTCATACTGTTTTACAGTAGTGTCAGACCTAAACAAATATCCTCAAGCAAGTGACCTGTGAGCTGAGCTAAGGCTTTTGGTTGCTGGGGCTGTATCTGTTCAGGCAAGGGTCCTGGAAACTGGGCATTCACCTGTGAAAGCACAGATAGTTTTGGAAGTGTTGTGGTGTGGGGGAAGAGGCTCTTTGCTAACCTTTGTATGTTATCAAATTAAACCATTTCCAATAATAATAAATAAAAGAAAAATCTCCCTTCCTAAGGTCAACCAACTTCCTGAGAATCTATAAATAACGAAATATGAGTTTGTTAAAATATAACCAAGAGAACATCTTAATCTTTTATTAATTTTTAGGGGGATTCATTCTAAAGTTCTTGTTCAGTATGGAATTGTGTGGCTGGTAGCGTGGTTAATTCATCACTCTGTCTTCAGAAGATATTCAGATCAGATTTAGCCCATGCTCAGACAAATTGAGAAATTAAACAGGACAATGTCTTTAGCAGATGTGGTCTTGTATTTGTCTTAAATTTCCAAGCACCTAAACTCTTGATTACTCATTGATGATAACTTTCATGATCATCCGTCCGAGAAATCCAGTGATTTCTTGGTCTGGATGTTGTTAGGACCCTTGCAAGACAGTTAAATGTCTTATTTTCCAGCTCTAACATAGTTTTTATTTTAAAACTTTTAAAATTTTCTTTCACATTTAGTATTTGCATTATACTGAACATATCATTTGGTGCGGCATACCCCTTGGGTTAGCTGGGGTCAGGTGTCCCAGCTATTTCCTCTCCCAACTCTATGTGCACTCCCAGTCTCCTTGCTGGGGGGATGAGGAGTAGAAAAGGCCTTGACTGTGCAAGTGCTGCTCAGGTGGAATGAAAATATTGCTGTGTTATCAACACTGTTTCCAGCACAAATCCAAAATAAAGTCCATACTAACTACCTTGACAACAATTAACTCCATCCCAGCAAACTGCACTAATATTTCATTTGTTCTAGACCATGGTATTGTGTGGAAGGTACAAGGTTCATGAGAAAAAGCTTATAAGCAGCAGTTATTTGGTATGTGATTTATGCACCATGAAACTCCATTTAACTGTTTTAGGCCTTTTGTGCCCATGATTAAGTGGATATATTGTCTGTCACAGTCAGAGGACAGAAGCGCTTACATGCTCAGCAAGATGCTAGTTTGGAGGAGTGAATTAGCTCCCTTTCCAACCTGGCGATAAAGAAAGGTAGGATTGTCAGCTTTCTCCAAATGATCATTTGCAGCATGTATGAAATCTTTTATAGTGACCTGAAATATATGACTTTAAACAACAACACCAAGTGTTGAGGTATAGAGGTTTATTATCTTTATTATATACTGCCAGATCTGGAGTCTACATTAGTCTCTTCAGTTTGCAATTTTTGTCACTCACAAAACCTTTCAATACATTCAACATGTTCTTGTCCTAGAAGTAAAAGCTTTCAGCTCAAAAGCAAGGAATGTATTCATTGAAGGCGTGGGACATGGCAACATAATTACAATGAGAGCTTGTAAGTTAGTCTGTACTAGCTGTAGTTACATCTTACTTTTGACAAGTTTTTGTTGGTTTTGCAGTATTTGACTTTCTGGAAATTTTAACACCACATTCTAACCTGTTTATTGAATCTCAGATTAAAAAAAAATATTAGGAGCCAAATCAGCTTCTCTTGACAACAGAAAACTGCTAATAGTTTGTTTTGATTGAGGTCTTTAAGAAAGGCTTATTAAGACGTTGAGAACAAATCATCCCAGTGTGTAGAGCCAAGAATGTCAGAAGGGATGTTGAGCTAAGCAAGGAGATTTAATGAATTCAAATGTTAAAAAAAGAGCATAGAAGAAACATGAGCTAACACAGGCAGAGGGTGTGTGCAGACATCCTTGGGCACTAGGGGTGTCACTCAGCAGGCCAAAGCCTGGTTGCAGTTTAGGCTGTCTTGGGACATTGAAAATTGCTAACAAGTGCCTCTAAAAACATACCAGTAGCAAAAAAAGTTCTTTGAAGAGACAGGTGTGTTGTTGAATAGGAAGACAGCTTAATAATGGATCATACAGGGAAGGCTCAAGTATTCAATGTTTTTGGCTCAAGAATGGAGTAGAATGGGGACTTACCAAAGATGCTGATGTCTTGTACTGTCCTCCTATTAGAGCTTATTTGATATCTCATCTGACTCATCTTTGATTAAATATCAGTCTATTGCTATTTCTGTTGTGAGCAGAGAGTACAGGTTATTCCTTTTTCCTTATGCAGTGGTTAGTCTATTACCAGTTTGCTGTCCTTTGTGTTTTAAATTTTCTGAGCCTGTTGGTGTTTTTTAGGCCAACAGTTACTTCTTTGCTTTCTTAAGTGCTCTAAACAATCCATGTCTTTGTAAAAGTTAAGTTCCTAAAACTAGATGTAACATCCAGCTAAGCTTTACAGGGACTAAATAGAACATAAGGATTACTGTCTGTATTTTGCAGGATATATGGCTTCCATTTTAAGCTCCCGTATGGAGTAGAGTTTTTGTGCAATGTTTTTTTCTTGTTGACTCAATTTAGGATTTCCCTTAGCTCTTTAAAACACTTACTGTTTTTAATATTTAATTTTTTAAATGATGCCCACTCAATAAGGAAGTAGTGTGTGACTGGATTTGCCAGAGAAGTACATAGTTATTGTGGCTGAAATTACAGCAGTGCTTTAGTCTTGCTGTTGGAGGGAGGAAAAGGGTGTGAAGTGGGGGATCATCCAGACAAGGCTCCATGCTATATGTGTATATGTATATGTAGCTGGGATCTTGAACTCTGGGCAGAATTTACTTGCACTGAGAGTCTTAACAAGCATCAGCCATTTGAATAATCCTGTATTAGATCCTTTTCTGTGAGGAGCTGCCACACACTGCTCTCTGCACTGCACTTAGCTGTGTCCACTTTCGAGTAGCTCCTTGTGTGTTGCCTCTGCTGAATGGATGGTTTCATTCCGTCTAGATCTCTGGACTTGATTAAAATAAATATGAGGTCTCATTCTGACTGCTACAGGAAGACCTATTAAATGTGCTGTTTTCTTTTATCCTGTTGGTAAGAAAAATATTGCATGATGGAGGACAGGTACCTGGAAATTACTTGTCACGTCTTTCCATTTTGGTAGGGAAATATTGGTAATTATCTGCTTACTCAGCCTGTTCTCCTTGTTCTCACTGTCATGTCCTTGTAGACTCACTAGGACTATTTACCCAAACTTGATAATAAGAACCTTTTAATTCAAATTCCTTCAAAATGCTCTAGACTAATTAGTCTTATTGAAGGTAATGGGGCCCAGAACAGGCACCAGAGAACTTGTAGGTGGATATTGCTGTTAAAATAAGGTTTTTACTTTGTACGTTGACATTAATGAAAATAAATTCAACAGCACAATGCACAGCTGCAGTGTCAGTGTCCCCTGGGAAACCTTTTTGATCTAAATGCAGTGGGTGTCATTAAGAGCACTTGAAATGCACAGGGGGAAGTGCAGTCTCGTGTCATGAAATAATAATAGTCTTCCCAACACAGAATCACAGAGTGGCTTGTGTTGGAAGGGACCTTAAAGATCATCTAATTCCACCCCCCCTGCCATGGGCAGGGACACCATTTATCAGGTTTTATTTTCTAAAGAATACAGAGACAATTGCCAGCCTATTTTTTTTTTTTTTTTGGTAGTTGTTTGTCCTTTTCTGAACGGAGGAAAAGAAACTTCCATTCATTACTTGATTTGCTTCAGAGTCATTATTAATTTTGGAAATTAGTAAGTATCTGAGATAATGGTTACTCAGTTGCTTTTCCAAGTGGAGCTGGGCTTGGCAGAATTTGTCTTGGTACATGCAAACATAACAAAGTGGGTCATCAGGAGCCTGTGTTTTCATTCTGTAGACTACAAAGCAGCAACAGCAGCTTAAAATCCTTTTCCCACTGATTCCTAAAAATATTTTAAAGGATGCTGTCATGAAACTCTGCCTAGAGTACTGCATCCAGGTCTGGGGTCTTCAGCACAGGAAGGACATAGAGCTGTTGGAGCGAGTCCAGAATGTGGATCAGAGGAATGGGGCTCCTGTGCAGACAGTCTGAGAACTGCTCAGCCTGGGGAAGGGGTGGACTATGGGGAGACCTTCCAGCACCATCCAGTACCTAAAGAGGGCTTAGAGGAACAAATGTTTTAGGAGCTCCTGTTGTGATAAAAAAAAGGGTAATATTTTCAAACTGAAGAGGGTTGATTTGAATTAGATGTAAGGAAGAGCACAGAAGAACTTTTGTAAGGAAGAACTTTTGTAAGAGTGTGGTCAATCACTTGAACTGATTCTATCTTGTGAAGCTTCCAAGCTTTTAAGCATTCTGTGTTATTTCATGTCTCCAATATGCTGTTGTGGTTTAACCTCAGCCACCAATTGAGCGCCGCACAGCCACTCACTCGCTTTGACTACTCTACCAGTTTTGATGGAGAATTTAGTCTTGTCATTGCTGACAGTCTGTGGGAAGAAATAAAAGTGTTTGAATGAACAGAATCAACATTTTGGATAAAAACATGAATCTCCTAGAAATACTTCTATTGGTAAGTTTAATTTACTTTTTTCTTACTAAAACAAAAAAACCTTACCCCAACAAAAACAAAACAACAACAACAAAAAAAAAGCAAGCAAAGGCAACTCAGCCTTCAACATTCTAATTTGAAATTATTCTTTAAACATCTTTGGGACTGCACAGCTAGTATTCAGTTGAAGTTACATTTAATTAGTAGTAGTCGCTTAAAGTTGGTAATTCATATGGAAAACTAGATCTATTTTGCAGTCTTTATTGCTAATAACATGGTCAGGGAACATTAAAGAATGAACATTTTGTCACTGAACAGTAAACTTAGGTCATGTTTCAGCACATGGGACGGTTATTATGTGGGGTTTGGATTATTTGTTTCTCTGGAGGAGCTGATTAAAGCTGATTGTTGCCTACAGGCATGTTGGAACAAGTTTCTGTTCTTGTTTCTTAGGGTTTCTGTTTGTTTTTAAAATCTAATGCAATGAATGCAGTCTGCAGTGCAAAAGAAATTGAAGAAATCTGCCTCGTTTCACAGGGGAATTTCTCCTCTTCTGAGAACTGGGTGGATATGCAGAACAGATGAAGAATTTTGGAACGGGCAAAATAGCAGGTAGCTAGTACTGCCACAAAGAGAAATGTTATCACAATTTTGGTTTCCTTTTCTTTTGTTTTCATGTTTTTGATCGTATTTTTTAATTGACTTGCCTGGGGTCCATCTGTGATTTTGGCCACTACCAGTTTCCTGAATTGTATTTCTGATGTCCTAGAGTGGTAAAAAATATCACAAAGGACAGATTTCAATCTGGTCAGCACTTCACATTGTTCTGGCAAGGGCAAGGACATGCAGCTTGTAGCAAACAAGCTTAGTGCCCTTGCTCTCTGTGGCATTATTAGACTTAATTATGTTGATCCCAAATGCACTTTAGTTACGACAAGAAAGGAGAAAATGGACTAGACAGCACGGTCACACGAACCCCTTCTATCCTGCTTTTAATGTTCTTTGCTTAATTTTTCTTTTCTTCCTTCTTTGACTCTTAAGGCTTTTAATGGAAAAGAAAGTTGTTGGCTTTGTCACACAAGGTAATTGCATCTTTTAAAGTATAGTTGCCTGCTGTGACTAAAAGGTACCAAAACAGCCTTTAATATCCTGGTGCTGATGAAAGTTTATCAGAACTTTCTGAATGATTGATAAAGCTGCTCTTACATTTCTTTTCTACTGGCATTTAGGACAGGCCTCTATAAAAGATGAGTCTCTGCATTTCTGTTGTGTCTCCTCTGGGATTTTCCTAGATATTTTTATCAAATGGCCATAGAGCCATTCCTTTACATCTACATTTATCTCCTTTTTCCCTCCCTTCTCTTTCTTTAGACTTTAAATCTATCAAATAGTGGATTTGTAACCCACTGTAATAGTGTATGGTCAAAACCAGTGAGCACTGGCAGTATTGCTAAAATGAAATCTTTGCTAAATGCTTTTTCACATGCTGTGTTCTTTGTGTGTTCAGTATGTTAAAGTGGAAGTGAACCAGCAATAATCTGTCAAAATCCCCCAGATTCAGTCTCATTTAATTGAACAATGAGAAACCAATGTTTCATCAACACTTTACCCTTCCTGAGCCTGAGAAACTACTGAGGTTTTTTGCTTCTACAACAGGGATAGCATTGTACTCAATTGCCAGCTTTGAGACAGGCCTTGTCCTGAAGAATTCAGTCTATTTGGACAACACAAAAGATGATAGGGAAAACTGAGGCATGGAAGGGACGTGACCTGTGTAGGGTCTTGCTGCAGGTCAGTGGCAAAACCGTGGTGAGAACTTGGGTGCTGTAGCTGCTGTCTCATTGCTGGGTCAGCCCCTGCTCGCTGTGGGCAGCCACTTCCCAGGCACTCCTGATAATCAACTTGTGTGTGTACCGCAGGTCAAGCTGCTCGTTAACTCTGGAGGTGCTGCTGTCATCGCTTCTTTCAGTTCATTGTCTGATTTATAGCTTCAGGTCTCTCACTCTTGTTTTTAAGCTTCTTCATTCTAAACGTCTTCCAAGACTAGTTTGGAACGGGAAAACATTAATTTCTAGAAGTATCTTACACCAGATTATAATAAGCAGGTCATTAAGCTGTCACGGTCTATCATGTCTGTGGGACTTGGGAGACCTTTAATCATCAGATTATCGACAATACATGGCAAACAGTCTGATATGTAAATAAAAGTTCATGACCTTGGGAACTGCTAATAAAAGGTCCCCATTGCAGTTACTACTGCTAAAAAAGAAGAAAGGTCTATATATGTTTTTAGAGTAGTTTTTATTGTAAAGTTAGTGAAAAGTAAAGAGCGTAGTGCTTTGTAGTTCAGGCCCAAGGCTTTTTATCGGCAGCTATAACATTGCACTGCTGCTAATGTTCAATTTTGCTAAGCATGCAGCAGTTTCCAGATGTTGTGTTGTAATCCTCTTTTTGGTGATTTTGTCTTCCGAAGTTATTTCAAGTTCCTTTGGCATACTGAGGATTTAAGCAGCATGAGTGTAGCTTTAGGCATTTATTTGTTTTGTGGTAGTAAACTTGCATGCTTTTTTCATGTGCAGTATAAGCACTGTACAGAAGTTGCCATTTAACTCCATGTGTCTTTGCACATGTAAAACTGCTTAGCTCTCTCTCTGTAATGTCTTAGATGGTCTTCAACAGAAAACAGAGAAGCTTCCTCTATACACCAAGAGAAAATGCATTTTGCTTGTCAGTTCTCTCCCAGTTAAAGGTGTGGGAGCTAAACCAGAGGCATTTCAGAGCCCTACTCTAAAAACAGCTCTGTGGTTGCCCCTGCCCCAGGCTCGGTACTCTAGGCCCAAAGTAGTTTGTGATAAGCACACCAGATCTGGAAGGAGCTCCTAGTTCTCTGTGAAGCACAGTAGCTTTGGTGCACAGTGCAAGTACAGATAGCCAGTTACTTTAGCTCTCCTGGAATTTCCACTGCAATCTCTTGTCCTTATACAGTTGCCCTTTTCTCTGTTACATACCACAGTGCAAATTAAAGCTAGTGTTTCAGAAAAACAGTTCTCAAAAACAAGCTGCAGTCTTAGTCCTGGGTGTCTGTAACTGACCATGTAATGTGAATAAGCCCAACAGAACTGACCATGCTCCTTTGTGCTAAATAAATTCTCTTACTGAGGATGTACACAAGAAATTGATAATAGCTTGAAGTTCATTCTTCTCATATTGTTTAGACTTGCTGCAATTCTACTGCCTGTATTACTCGTATTTTGGAGGGAAATATATTTACAGTTAATTGGCCTAATTCCCAGTTAGCTGAATTTGGTAGACAGATCAAATTTTAATAATGAAAAACATTACAAATGAAATATATAAGTTTTGGATGTTGCATAAAGCATTCTAAATGTTAAATTGAACATGGGACTACAAAAAAAGGTTTGCTTTTAGTTCTTCATTCAGCCAAACAGATCAGTTAGATGCTGTACACTTTGTCTTAGTGGTTTTGTCTTTCATACAAGTTTTACCAGGCTCTTAATTGAACGTTTGTAAGAAGGTGTGTCAGTGATACCAATTTCAGTGATATAATAAAACCAATGAGATAAAATGAAATATATATTAAATATTAGTTGTTAGATTTCTGAGGAGAAATACTGCACTTGTTAGGTGACTATGACTTCTAAAATAAAAGTTAAAGAGGTCTTTGCCCTAACTCAGGACTGGTTTCTTTTTTCTTTATCTGTGTTGCGGTGGTATCAATCTCAATCTATTGCTCCCAATCACTCTTTGATTTTTAAAAAACATACTATATGGTTTCACTGAAGTGTGCCCTACTTTTTGTAATTTGATATAAGAATATATAATATTCACTCAATAATAATTCAGTGGAGAATTCCCCTTGCTAATTGAATAAACACTTCTTGATCCTTCTTATTGTCAAACTTGCAGTTTTGCTTTTGTGGAATGGAATTGAACAGTTGGTAGGAAAAGTCAATGGAAATGCATTTATCTGTGCCGCAGGACATGTGGCTTGTTCAACGAAGACTCACTGAAAAATAGATCAAATGTCCTGTGTAAAAACTGCTGTTCATACACATGCTTCTAGCAAAGCTCTTGCTCTTGTATAAATGGAGAGGTGCTGGGGACATGAGGTTGTTTCTGTATAAACATTTTTTGGCAGCTCTTTTGCAGCAGAAGAATACAGGTGATGACAACTCTTGGGGTGAAAGGAATTTTACTTCCATAGGGAGTTTTTCTCCTATACAAAATCAGTAGCAATGGTCTTATGCAAGAGTATTAAAAATAGGTGTCTGTCTACAATTTGATAAAAATGATACATTTTACTTAGAAGGTGTTCCTCAGTGCCTTTTTGTGAAGGCATAACAGGGTTAGATGAAGGACTACTCATTAGATTATATCACCTTTGATCAGATGTCAATGTTACTGGATTGTTATCTTTTTACAGTGGATCAAAGAAGTTTCTAAGGTGCACATTCAGGTTAAAAAATCTAAAGTGAAAATTTTCATGTAAGGATGCATTAAAAAATATTTCTAAATAATGAGGTGGACTGTGCTGCATCGAATACTTAGACTACTGAAGTGCACCATCTCTGAAAATGAAGCACAGCTTAGATACTGCTTTGAGACTGGTAGATGTCATGCAGGACTCCAGGCAGATAATTGAGCACAGTTCACCTCCTCAACTTTTACAAACTGATATTGTATTTTTCAGGGTTTATTTATTAAATTTTTAGTTTTGTTTTGCAAGCTATGGCAGGGTGGTATGTTAATTTTCCTTATGAAGTGAGGTTTTTTGCAAGTGAAGACTTAACCTGGATGCTTATGATGCAGCTTACCATACCATACATTGTACACACTGAGAATAGCAGGAGTTTTGGTGTAATTCCAAGAGGATTTCTTCACATGGGCAGTTTTCAGCATCATTGAACACAGGAATAAAAATCTCAATTTGTAATATTAACTGTGCAGCAATTATTAGGAAGGACTCAGAGCCACACACTCTAAAGACAAGAAAAATGGGAAGGGTAGAAGAGTCTGAGATCCAGGTGGTATTTTTATTAGTGTCTGATCTCATTTTGTCTTTTAAAGCCAGAAAAATATTCTGGTCAATATGAAAAATTTTGTTATTACAAAAATGTATCAAAGTTCTGATTTTGCATTTAGTAGTGTCTCTCATTACCCTAGAAGACCATGCATTGTGGCAGAGATCTTTTGTCCAAAGCTCTAAATGCTTGCCTGGGGCCAATATACAAGTAGGTGTATTTGGGGTGATTTTATCAGCTGTCTTACTGCCTTCCTTGTGTGCACCTGGAGTCCCTGGGGTGGCTGTATTCTTCAGAAAGCCCTCGGTGACAGGATTTGGTAGAGTGAATTAAGTAGAAAGTGTAAATCAGAGCTTAAGCTGAGCTCTTAATTGCACTGCTTCTGTCAGTGGAGATTGACCCATAGAGTGATTGTCTCCTTACTTTGGTGCAAACCTCCAGTCTTTTCACTCTGGGCTTATGGGAAGGCTGCATAGAAATATACTGGACGTAGCCAAAAAAATCCTGTGCATAGGACACAGTATCAAACAGCTTAGGGTCTTTGGTTTTGCTCCCATTTATTGCTGATTCATGTGGCAGAAGTAGGAAGGATCTGTTTGTGTTACACTGATTAGTGAGATTTGTTGAGAAAGAAAAAAGAAATGGGTGTATTTTATAAGCATGTATGAATATCTTAGGACTCAAACTGGATTAAGTTATTTCACATTTACTGGGAGCCAAGAACTGAGGGAATCCTTCAATTGATGAAAAGAATGGAATCTGTATTTGTGGAACCTCTTTTTATTTTTTTCTTCTCCAGGGAGTCTGTGATCTAAAAGATGCCCTAATTTAGCAAGGGGGATAAACATTTAGAAAAATTAACTGTGGGACAGTACAAAAATACAGGTAGCTATTCTCAAATGAAGAGGTAAACCAATTTCATTTGTAAAACTGATTGCATGCAATTTTAAGGAACAGAAAATCTGGTAAAGCTGGTAGACACTCATTAAATTTTTTCTTTCTAAAATAAAAATGCATACTAAGAGGAGATGGAGCAAGTGGCTTCAAAGACAGTGGTATTATTTTTGGCCTTCTAATTCTGTGATGTGAATTAATGTCAATAGAATTAAGGAGAGTTTACCAGTTTCCCATTATGGTTTTTTGGTCCACTTCTCAGTTTTAGCAAGTTAATTGTAATAAATTGTTTCTCTTAAGTTAGGCGCTGTAGCAATTATTATGGAGAGAATTTTCAAAAGCTTCTAGTTGTTCTTGGCTACTGTTTAAAGTCAGAAGGGAAACTAGAGGGAATTGTGCCACAATTTGGTATGTTTGTATATCCTGATTGTTGTGCATCTTTTGCCTGGAGAACTAAAACAATGTAATTTTTTCAAACCTTAAAAAAAAAAATTAGCTGTATTTCATGCCTTTAGATAGATAATAGATGCAGTGTCTTATGGGGACAGACAGCTCAGCCAGCAGCCAAATCTAATCTCTTTTAGTCACTGGAACGCTGTGGAGTGTGGGCTTTTTCCTGCTGCTTCTTTCGCAGCTCCAGCCTCCTCACGGTCTCATGGCTGATGAGAAGCTCTTTCCTTGTGCAGAAATGTGATTATGTTGGTTGAGAGTGCAGGGGCTTGTACATGTTACAGATTGGGGCTAGTAAATTCCTGTAGCACAGCCTCAAGCATCCGTATCTTGTAGGAATTGTGTAGGAGAGGCGGGAGTAGGAGCTCCAAGCAAGTCGGTGGTAGACCACACTGACAGCGTAGCAAACTATGGATTGATTTGTTGTCCTGCATTTTACATAGAAATCATATATATTGACTGTAATGGCAGGCAGGGCGGCAACCCCGCTGCTTAATTTGGGACATATCATTTCAATTTATACAGGGTTTTTCCTTCTGCTCTGCCTGAGGCAAGAGCTGGTAGTGCTAATTACCGGACTAAGTGAAGGAGAGACAAAAAGCAATCCGTGGTGCCTCAGTCTTCACACACTGCTCCCCTTGCTCGCTCTTTTCAATGCCCTGAGGGTGTCTGCTGTAGAGTCTAATTGCTCGATTTGGTGCGTCGAGAGAGGGGATGTGACACGCCACCCTGCACTTGTTTGTGCTCTGCCCGTTTGGCAGTGACAGAAACCAAGCAGAGGTCATGCGAGGGCAGCCAGAAGAGCGCGACCGTGCCGGGAACGCAGTTCCACTACACTGGGCTCCTTTCATGCCTTCTGTGTGAATAGGGTCAGCGCTCTACCAAACGTCATGGAATTAGGTGGTGATTTTATGCAGACACATTTAACGGGACGGACTGAGGAGCTCCACCCCACTCTGGAAACAGTGTATTGTGCTTTCCGGGCAGGTGGGAAGGGCTAATCATGGGTGGTTGAATGAATGAGAGTGACATTGGAGTAAAGCAATTACGGGCCTGATCCTAGGAAACCCTCTTACTTACTGTTTGTGTGACACAAGCCTGATGATTTACTAGAGAGACCAGGAGTTCAGCAGTCACAGATGGAGCTGTTGAAGACATGTTCCTTAATAAAAAAAACCTGTCACTCTAAGGAGTTCGGGGCTGTAATCTGGTATGCTTTTGTTTGCGTGTTTGCATTTAAGCCTACACTCTCCGGGCTGCCTTGTCTCCCTAGCATTGTTTAGGTTGAAATGTAGTTAATAAAGGTGCGGTTTTATGGTGACACGCCCAGCCACTTACGAAGTGTTACAGGTCCATTTACAAAATTCCTGCGAACCCAGTTTCATTGGTGAGTGTTGGTGGGGTCACCTATGGGAGTTGTAACCCATAAGCTTTAACTTCTGCAGCTGGGCACTGCCAGTGGCAGTGTGATCTCGAAAGAAGAGCCCACATTTAGCAGGCTACAGCTGTACTGGTGGTGCTAGTCATTTTACATTTTGACAGAGATAGTGGAAGTGAGGGAAACCTTTAGAAATCAGTTACATTCTTTCTGAGAATGTTTTATTAAATGTCAAGTATTTTCTCTTTCTGTATCCCATCAACTTGCTAGCTCACAGATTGATGCATGTAATTTCAAGACTCTCTTCTGTTGTGTTTCCAGTGAATAAATTTTCACCTTATAGCAGTTATTTTCTTAGTCTGTAAGTATATGACACTGTGTTTAGATTGCTAGATTTCATTCCATCTGTATGTCCCATATGTTCTGCCCTCCTGCTGTTTCAATTTGTTTGTGGTCACCTTTCTTCACTATGTGATGGAAAGGACATGAGTAGCTGGAAAGGATTCTTGCTGATAGCTTCACAGTCGTGGTTACAGATGCTACAGCTGTGTGTTATTCAAGAGTTCTTCTCTTACCCTGTCTCTGGGTAGCCCAGTGCAAGGGTTAATTGCAGTGTTTGTGCAACAGGGAAGGACCAGAGTTAAAGGTCTCTTTCTGTTTCCTATGTTTCAGCTCAAATAAAGAAATATCGGAAAGCATGCACATACAGTTAAAGGAAAACAATTCATGCTTTGAAAGGTTTCTAGTGTCCTTGTAGTGATGAACAACAGCACAGGTTAATGGGAAAATTTTCTAGGCTGGAGTGTTTTGAAATGGAAGAGAAGGCAGGCAGAGCATTCTGGACTTTCTTAGGCATGTTTGTTAATATACAAATAGTTTCAGTTGCTTCAAAGAGGATCAGTAAATGGAATTATTGAAAAACAGGAAAAATGTGTTTGATATTGCTTTTTCATGCTCAGTTAAACTTTATTTGGTTCTGTTTGCATTTACTTCTTAAATTTAGAATCAGCTTCCAAATATACTTGCTCTTAAACAAAAGCAAGGCTGAAAACCAGGAGAAGCTATCTTAAGAGCAGTTTCCTTTCCAAATGCTTCTCTGTAAAAACATGGCTTTCACGTTGGATTCTTTCCTGTTGCTTGTGTTTGTCAGTTAGTGGCTGAAAAATGAAATTCTGACACTATTAACTTTGGGTAAAATTTAAGCATTATTTTTCAGATTAGGGAAAAACCAAAATAGGTTTTTTTCTATGTAATGTTGTTCTTTCACTTTTGTGTTGCAAAATGTTTCTTTTCTCTTATAGCATGGATTGAAGTTGCAGTGAGGCAGAGAGTTGTCAGGATTGGGTTAGCAGTTTGAATGCTGTGCATGTTCTCCTTTACACTCAAGTTTTTACCCTTCCTCTACCAGGGTACCCTCTTGACATTGGTGGTTTTAGCAGGAATTAACTTTCCCCAGTTAGCAGCTGAGAGACACCTTCTTTGCTATATAAAGGCATCATTAGAATTACCTGTTAGCTAATATATAGAATTATCTGTAGTGTCGAGATGTACTATGAAGGCTTTTAAGCAAAGTTGAGAAAATGTCCTGGCTGGTGCTTTTGCCCTGATTTCTATCACAGGTTTATCAGAACATATGTTCCTTGATCTCTTTCTATCCTTGACTGTTTTATTGGTGCTGAGGAGTCTTGTATCAGGGGTGGTCAGGAGGCTTTCTGAGCCCCTCAGGGTGACAGAGGTCTGTTTGCCCTAACAGTGCTATTGTGTAATGTGCTCAAAGCATCACTATTCCAATAAGATGCAGTGGGATTCTTAAAGGCAGTACTCTGGAAAATAATGTTATCTTCCAACTGATCAAGGTGAGTGTAGTGGGTTTAGCCTGGAAGGCTGGAGTTGAGAGTGTGCATTGAAGATGTCCCTTTTGAGATCTTGTGCAGGGTGATTGTTCCATAGGGAACAGCTGAAGTTTTTAAATGAGTCTTACTGCTGGCACTCTATAGTAAAAAAGAAAATGCCTTTTTAAATTCACTTTTTAAACAGTATCCAGCTGGGCACAGAAACTTACCTAGTATTCATGTTTCTATAATTAAATGGCTGGTTTGTGTTGCTCATATACTTGTGCCTTGAAACCCTTCTGGGGCTGAGCAGAAAGAGAGAAAGAAACTTTTCCTATGAGGAGTAGCAATTGCGGGACTAAGTTGAAGTGATGGGTGAGTGCATGAAGTCAAACCAAATCCAGTCCTTTGTGCACAGATTTTGGGGATTTTTTTGTTGGGTGTTGTTTTGAAAAAGTGATAGGCAAAGACTGACTGCAAGAGCACAGCTTTGCAGCACAAGGGTCTTAGTCACTTACTTTTTATAGCTTGTCTCTTAGGGAGCCATCTGCATGTACTACAATTACATTTCCAGATCCTTTAAAGATGTTTTCTAGTCCTTGTTTTACTGCTAGGTATTGGTGGAGGAATCAGCTATTAGTGTTTGTGTGAAGCAGAGGAGGTTTGTGCAAACAGTAAGTAAGCTGGGGGATTCATCAGGAACTGTAGTTATGAAAATAATGTAGTTCAAAGTGACAATAAAATTGGGAATAAAAGTTTTCACTTGCAAGCAAATGAGCATTTTATATGATGTAGGTGATAGTGCTCATACTGTTGGCTAAGCTCAAATTATATGAGAAGAGTAGGCTCTGTCATAGTGAACTGGATATCTTCCAGTGTAGTTCTGTTTTTTCAATGCATTTATTCTTAAAGCATGTTTAACCCTCAAATTAAATAGCAATGAGAGTGTTGTATTTGTATCCTCAGCAGGAGTCCAGCAAAAGTGTCAGCAGCAAAGCCACCCCAGGCTGTTAAACAGGGGCATCTTAAAAGAAGTGAAGAGGATTTTGTCTGCATGTTTAGTCAAGCCCCCAACACCTTGTTCGAGAATGACAAATAATAGAGGTGCTTTTGGTGCTATCTGCAAACCAGACAAAGGGTCAGCAGTCTGTTTCATTTAGACAAACAGCTGATTTATAGCTACCTTTTTTTTTTTCTTTTTTTCGACTGCCAAACTGTGGAACTTTTGCCTAGGAACAAACCCCTCAGGTAAACAGCACTGTGACCATTTGTTGCTGTCAGTTGTTTGTTCCATGTTGCTTGTGTTTGAAAAGAAATTCAAATCACAGTTTTGTTTACTTTGCCCTTGTGAAGTGTGCTATTGCAGAAAGGACAAATTGATGTCAATCCCTGAATATTCTACTTTTGCTGGAAAAATCAGAAAGATATAGTATAAATATAGATACTAAAGCATGGATTAATGTCAACATAATTAAAAGTATAGCTTAATTTGGTGAATAGTCTTATTTAATCTATATCCAATAACCTTGAGAATTAGTTAGAAGTAACACACTGCAAGACAAAAGGCAGACCTGAATTATGTTCTGGAAAAGAATTTTTCAAAGCTCTGGTCAGCAGACATCTAGTGTTTCTGTAAGCTGCACTCAGAGGTTCATAGAGCCATTTCTAATACATAACCTGAATTTTTTAGTTCTGGGTAGTTAGTGTAACACACAGGAAATTTTGATATTGGCTAAAAATACTCCTCCGTTTGAGACATTTCCCTCTCTTGCAATGGCTACCAAGTGCAAAGCTATGAAGAATTTTGGTCAGTATTTATGCAATATGTGTCTTGTGCATCCAGACTGCTGATAGCAATAATGGGTATTAGAAAGTAATTGAGATACCTGCCTATTTAGCATTTGGATTTCCTTTTTTCCCACTACATCTCTGAAAAATGAAGTTGTGCATGGGTGTGGCTTTTTAGGTTCTGCTTTTGTTTATGTTGACAAAGTACTGCTGGCCTCTGTACATCTCAGTGCGCCTTAGTAAAGTGAAGTGTTGGTAGGCTGTCAACTCTTGATAAACCTACCACAGCCCTTCTAGTGTCTCCTTCTCTCTTGCATCACCCCACACTTGGTGTAAGTTGATTTATTTCCTGTATTAACATATGCCATACATTTGGGCATTTGCCATTATTCAAATTCAAAGAGAATTTCTAATTCTGAGTCAGATGAGAAGTGTGGTAAACTCTACAAGCAGGCCCGGGATTTTGGGCACATGAACTTAGTTTTTGGCATGTTATTAAATTGCATTGACTCACTTCCTACCTTTTCAAGCTATGATTTCTTGATATATGTGGAACCAGTTTCTAAATGATTTTGAACATCTTATTGTGGGGGACTCTAAGAAGAGAGCCAGGAATGAGCGTTTGGTGGAGGGAAGAGGCAGTAAAGCTATTGAGAAAGTTGCTAGGAAAAGTTCTCTGTGTGTTTGTGTTTTGGGGGTGTGTGCACTGTTTGCTTGATGCTCACTCTTTTCTCACTCTTTACTGTGCTGGTTGGTTTTTTGTGTGTTTTTTTTTTTTTTTTTTTGTTTTGTTTTTTTTTAAGTAGAAAGAGAGGAAAGTTAAATTGTTTGCCATAGGTTTTTCTGTAAAGCTGCTGGTGTTCACTTGCCTCTCTGTCCAGACTGCTTCAGTCTTCTCATTCCTCCCTCATCCTCCACACGTGTTTGCTTTTCTGTAAAGCGAAGAGAACAAATCTCTGACATTTAAATCTCCTATGTAATCTCTGAGAAACAATCTCCTATGAAACAACCTGGGATGTGGCAGCTTGTGTAGCTGGGATAGAAGATTTTGGGACTCCCTCTCTGCAGCCTACAAGTGCAGCTAGGAGCTGAGACTGCTTTCCCAAAAGGAAATGCTGAGTATTCAAGAGTATCCTGCTGTGTTGACAAGTCAACCTGTTTGTGTTTCCTGGCTCTGCACTCTTGATGTTCTCAGCTGTTCACTCAATTGGGCAGGCAATGTAATTGCCCATTTGTTACTAGGGAAAAGGACTAGCTCAGATTGTTTCTGTTTGCTGTATCAAATGCCTGAAGTAGATGTTACAACTTTACTGCTTACGACTGAAATAAGTGAGAACTTGTGTATCAGTTTCCTAATGAGACTGAATGTATTCTCTGATTTTTTGTGTGTGGTGTTATTTTTCAAAATTTTATTGGAACGGTGGCTTCAGAAAAAGAATATGAAGACTCATGGTAGGAATGCACCTACATAGTCTGAAGCTCGGGTCAGGGGGTTTGGGATGAATGAAGTTGGCGCAGCAGCAGGAAGAAGACAGACGGAAGAGGCCTACCTGCCCTCAGGGGCTGGAAGCTGCTAACCCCGGGCAGCAAAACAAACCTGGAAAATGACCCATTTGCAGTTCTCCTTCCAGACCTTTTTCCTTCCCCTGGCTTGAAGCAAAACATGCTTTCTTTGCCCTTAGACCTCTTCTCATACCTGACTTGTATGTCAGAATAAGAAGACTTTGCATTGTCAACCTGCCTAAGATAAATGATGAGTGTAATGATAGAGGAGGTCAAATTCAGGTTTAGGGTTTTTTCCCCATTTTCTTATTTTATTTTGCACTTTTCTACTGTGTGTGTTTATATTTTAAGCCCATACTGTTTATTTAAGCACCACTTACATAATTTTTGGAAGGTTTTGCAAATAGAAAATTACTTCAGTCGTGGATGTTGCAGTGGTGAGGACTGAGCTAGAGATGGGATGGTGTTGATGAGAACAAGAATAGGAAAAACAGAAGGACATGTAGCACTTAGTGTAGTTCAGAAGTGAAGGCAGGGAAGAGATCTTTGTAGAAAGATTGAGAAGTTCTGCTGTACACACCTTTCCAAAGTCTTTTGGGCTCAAGGAGAGCCCAAAGAGAAGAGAGTGTGATGAAACAAATTGCAGTAGAGAGCAGAAAGGAGAGAAGGGATGGGAGATGCGTGTACCACAGTGACTGTGAATGGAGATGTCTTGTTACTTCAACTCTAGGCTTTTTGAATGCTTCTGTGTGGTAGTGGTGGGGTATTTACCTTAATGGTCTTTGATTTTTACATGGGGGGAAAAAGATACTATGTCTTGGTTTGACAAGACAGGAGTCTGTGAAGGAGGGCAAAAGCCTCCTGTGCAATGGAGAAGGTAAGCCCCCTCCCTCCGAATTACTAGGATTTTTAAATTAAAAGGCTCTCAGGCAAAGATATGGGAATGGGAGTAACAATTCTTTACTAGGAGAAAACTAGATAACAATTTAAAAAAAGGGAAATGCAATCGGTACAAACAAAACTAGTGATAAAGTCCACAACCTGAGGATTCGGGGTGTTGGTACCAGTCTGGTTGAAATGACAGCTGCTCCTCTTGCAGTGGCTGATGAACTGCAGCTGCAGTGGTGATCTTTAGAAGGGTATAGTTTTCTCTGAAGATCTGGTGGCAGTTGGGCCGGTCTTCCTCTGCGCCGGGGCCGCCTCCGAGCTCCGCCGCCGCCGCCTCACCGCACTCCGGCCGCTTCTCTGGGAATCCCACCGAAGGAGCCGCTTCTCTCGGGAGTCCTGCCGAAGGAGCCGCTTCTCTGGGAAAATCCCGCAAAGAGAGAGCTGCTCTGTCTCCCAAAAGGTACCCCTTTATACAATAAAAGAGTGCTTGGCTTCCCCCTCTGGGTGGAGCATCTCACAATGGGATGGTGTTACTTTACCAGGCCTGCAGTGAGTCAGTCAATGGCCCATTAACAAACCATTACCTCTTCAGAGCAAACCATTGTTCTTGGAGGAGATAACAAACCTGCCCAACCTCCAACAGATGGCAAATAGAATACAAGCTTATCTTACAACCCAGGACATACTAGTTTTAGGAAATGAGCTAGATCTCACAGAAATGAAAATGTTAAACTCCCAAAAGCTTTTATTGAAGAATTTTACAAAGAGATGGGTATGTTAAAGTTTATTTATTCTTTAAAATAGATCTGCTCCAAATAAAGTATTTTCTTCAGGCATCAGGACCTGAGTTTGAAGAGTCTCAGTGTGCATTTGAAAAGATTTAAATTTATTTTGTCTAGGCTTGAGAGGAGTTGTTCGAAAGTTGGAACAGGGGAAATAGGGCATAATTCATCCTCCTTTATGTGTTTTACAGAATATCAAGTTCTATGGACAAGAGGAGAGGGACTTTAGTCTTAAGGGACTCTTGCTCCAATCTGATTGGCAGTGCATTCAATTGCACTACCAGAAAGCAGTAAATTAATACGTAGAGCAACAGTAACAGAAAGCAGATGTCTTGCTTTTACAATTCAGGAGCTGGAAATGACAGTAAGAAACTGATGGCAATTGGATCTGCAGTGGCGGGGGAGTATATATATTTTGCATTCTTGTCAGACAACATGGAAAACCCCATACTGGTGAAAACAAAACATGCATTAACAGCCATAGTGTCTTGCTCTGAAAATTGTGGTCATGTGCACCTAAATTTTTCATTAGAAAACATTGTGCAAAGGATCCTTGCAAGATGGAGCAGGCAGCTTTTCTCATTGTGTTCTCAGGTTTGTTTTTCTCCTTTGGATAGTTCTATAAAAATCAGTCAAGTCTCTGATTTAGCTGAGAAAAATGTGTGGAAACTGGGAAATCTTTTGTTTTTTTAAATTCCACACGTGTGGGTTTTGTGTCGGGAAGGAAAAGATTTTACCAAACAGTTATCTGTGAAATATAGTATAATGTTCTTTAGAGACTGCACATAAAATGGAAATAGGTTTGACATCTTGTATTCCATGTCTGAATGTCGCCATGAACTAAAATGGTAATTAGTCACCTACGCAGCACCTTCATCAGCACCTTCATTCACTGACTGTGGTACATGGAGTTTTCTTGTTTCTAATCTCAAGGCAAACAAGAAATGGGCTTTAGAAGAGAGCATTCTTTGTAAGCATGAGCATAGATGTGTGAATGTATAGGTGTGCTTTGAGCAGTTTGCCTCTTCTTTCACCATCACGCTTCTTTAGCCACGTGAAAATGAAATGCTTTAACAATTTATGTTGAGAGTGGAAAAGTCATTGAAATGGGGGCATATTGAAAAAGAAATAAGAGCAGACTTCTGGTACTTCCCTTCCATGTGATACTGGTCCAGGTGAAAGCTGTAGAGTTGAGAGGATGTTCTATCTGTTCTGCTTGCGAGAACGCTAAGTGACATATTTTAAGCAGAGTGCACATCAGTGGCATGAAGGAGAGATGAAAACTATGTGAAACTTTGATTTCTACTTTGGTGCTCTTTCTCTGTCAGAGCTACTTAAAAGCAAACAAGTGGACAAAACCAACAACTAAATACTTTTTTGACACAGAAAAAAACTGACACATACATTAAGCTCATTTTTTGCCCTGGCGTAAAAAGCAAAAGAACTTATTTAGCATAAAGTACTTTAAAGAAGCAGTGAGTATTGCAGCTGAAATAATTTTGAGTGAGTCTGAGCACAGACTGCTTCAGAGGAAGTTCTTTGGGAAAAATTGTCCGTTTGGGGTTTTGGAGTTCAATTAGGAACTTGTCAGCACTGTTTTATATATGTGCAAAGCTCAGGAGTCATGTGTTTTCCTGACTGTATTTCAGGATGTGAAATGCTATACTTCATGTTGTCCTGATCACCGCTGTGCTGTTGGTAAAATACTGTACCTTGTGCTCTGTGCTGTGCTGCTTGAATCACAGCAGGAAGTCTTGCTCAGTGAATAACCTACAGCATACAGGAGCACCGAAGTGCCCATAGGAATCCTGGTAGTCTCTGTGCTAATACCATGCACAAAGTTCTTCTGGCACCTCAAAGGGAAGGGCAAATGGGAGTCTTTCACACTGCCAAGATACAGGACTTAAACACCTCCCCCTGGCCACCCCACCCCAGAAAACCAGAAAAACTCTAGCCAGAAAGCTCTGTTTCTGAACCCTGGCAGCTTTGGCAGGTATGTTTGTGTTGTCACAAGGAAGGTGAAATGAAGTGCCTGCACAAGACTTCTAACTCTCACAAGTGTTTAATGCAACCACACTTGAATGTACACTGGTTTATGCATGTGGCACATTAACCTACCTCTTACTGCTTGGCCTTCTGCTGTCGTCCATTTAGTTGAAAACTGGTGCCAAGCTATTTAAGGACGTCAGCTGAGATGAAAAATTCCCTATATTTAGTAATGGCTGGTCACTCTACGGTTAAGTGCCTCTCAAAGGTGTTCTGGTCTTTTTGTTACTGTGTGCCCCAATAGCCTTTAAATACAGTGCTGTGTTGTGTGATACTGCATCCTTACAAAAAAAAAAAGAATAAAATTCCTCCAGGCAGGCAAGACTGAGAATAAAATATGCTTGAAAAACCAGCTTGAAATGCTGGTCAATTCACTTTGGAAAAAGGCATGTAAGTTTCACAACCATACTTACAGTGCAAGTACTGCTACACCTTCTACTTTTAAATACATTAAATCTTTATAGAAAAGAAATATGAAAACATTTGAGTTTTGTTTGTGATTAGAAAACTTAGGGCTGGGAAAATACTGCTATGCAAGTGTTTCTTGTAAGGCTAATGCTCCAGAGAAATGTTTTAATATTCCCCTGAAAATGAATGTATAAAAAAGGAAATCAAGATTTGAAATGCTGTGCAGCAGTGACCATTTATAGTTAGGCCAGATGGTCTTATTAGATGTCTGTGGAGAATTGAGGCTTTTTCCCTGTAAAATGATTTGTTGATAATGAGGTAAACTTCCACCTTTTTATTGCTCATTGGAATTACTTCCAAATAATTTTAGGCTATGCAGAAGTTTCTTTCATAATTGTCAAGAAAATCTGAAGTTAATCATGGTGAGAGGTGTAAGGCTTCTCATGAACATCTGTTTTCTGCCAGTGGGGGTTATGGAGAGTATTCCTGTGTGCTTTATCCCCAGAGCAGGCTGTGTTTGTGCCAAGGTGAGCCTTTCCTAGGGCATGAATGCAGGGGCTTAGGTGAGTGATCTGCCTACCTCTGTATTTTGGCTTAAGTAGAGCAAGTAAACTTTCTTCACAGCAGGAGGCATTTAACCAACAAAACATGCAGGCAGCAATCTTTTCCTGATTTCAGTCTCCCAGTGAGTGTCAGTGTAAAAACTTTCTGAGCCAGAAGCTGCATCAGTATCACATTTCAATAGCTATGGGGTATCTGTTAATTACCTTTTTTTTTTTTCTGAATGCCATTAAGCTTTTGATTTCCACAGCATCCCATGATAGAGTTCATGATTCCATTCTGAATCTTTTTTCTGCTAATGGATCTTGCTCATTGTTCTTTATCTGCTCAAAAATGCATTTCTGGATTAGGATATGGAAAGAACAGAGCAGCATGTAATTCTCTTATCCCTTTAAAAGCTCTGAGGAATGAATTTTCTGATTTTCTTGACAGAAGCTAGACCACCTTGTCTTTTTGGTGCTTCAGTTTAACACAGTGTGGTCTGATTGCCCAGTCTGTAAACAGGGATGAGATCAGCCTGGCTTGAGACCTTTGTAGTTTACTGTAAGTCACCTTTTGCAACCCATGAGGTAATCTTATCCTTAGGTCTCAAGTTCTGGTGAAGGATCAGGACACCTGGCTGGATTAAATTTATATAAAGTCAGTGAAGCTGGGTCAGACCTGCAGCTGATATGTGTGAATGTAAAGTTGCACTGATCAAATACTTCCATTCTAGTTTTCCATGCTTGTTCTGTTCAAAACCATATTAATCTGTTCACAAAACATTATGTTTTGTGCCCCTTTACAAATAACAATTTGCCACTTCCAAATGTAGCTTATGGATTTTTATAATATATAACTTCCCCCCACCCTCCCCAGCCCCATTCTTTTAGCTGTGGTGCCTTTGGCTGTGTAAGAAAGAAGGAAAGGAGCCTGTTACTGCAAAGGAAAAAGTTGCATTTGTCTGAGAAAGATTTGGAAACTTGAACAGCTTTATCTCAAGTTTCAAATAATCACTGCAGTCAGGAAGATTACACACAATCTTTTGGCAAGCTTTATAATCATTAAAAGAAGAGTTTTGATACAGGTAAGATGACCTTTTTTTAGCTTTTTTGTGGCGTATTAGAAGAGGCTGTACTGACTTCCTCAAATTTACATCTTGTACTTTATAAATAATTAAGGCTATTGAAATAAGACTTTCTTGACCAGCAGTCCTGCTTTCCATCTAAGAAAAAATTACATTTATCTTTTGTTAAAATGCAGCCAAGCCTGCAACAGTTTCCTTTGAAGAATGTTGACTTCTAGTATTGTTCAAATTTACAATAATGGCTCTTCAAGTCAAAAAGGAAAAATTTCGTTCCCGGTATGCATAGTCCTTTGGGTAGCTGGAGCAGCACACTTGGAGGAGAAAGTTACAGAAATGCAAGGGGTGTTTGGGAACTTCAGGGCATTGTAGTGAGTGTATTCCGCTTGAGAAAGAGTTACAGATATCCTTGTCATAGAGAGCTAAAATTGCCCCTTCAAAAAAAGTGCATTTAAGGAAGGAGTCTTTGTTTGAAACTGTTGAAATCGCTTCTGGGAAAGATTTTAAAATTGGTATTCCTGCCTCCTCCCACTTTTCAACAGAAAAACACTTCTGTTTGCAAAAGAGAAATCATTAAGATTCTTCACTGTTTACACAGATCTTAAGAGAAAGGGTATTTATGTGCCAAAATAAGTCTGTACACTGCAGCGTGGAGGAATGACAAAATCAGTTTTATGTTTGAGCAACATCCTATTGCATGCCCTGAAACTACAGTGAAAATAGTTTTCGTTTTAGTTGGCAGTTTTAAAATACAATATGCAAGTTGGACAGATGGACATGTAAGGATGTGCTCAGACATCTACTAAAAGTTTTTTAAACATTTTACTTGATTGATACTGAATTGTGCCAAATTTACACTAATGATGTTGGGAGACGGAGTGCTTATTCTGCCTGTTTAGCTTTTTTCACTGATAATTAGTGTAGCTTTTGTACGAAATCCCTGTAGATTTGGAGGGAAATTATGCATTTTAAATTATTCAGTGGAATGGAGAACACAGATGTAACAAAATCAAAGATGGTGTTCCCTTTCTCATCATGGAGGAAACACTATCTCTTGAGTTTGGAGCTGTTGAATCCCTTGGATGAGAAAGGAAATTGAACTTCCCTTGTGAAACAGTATCAGAAAAGTTATCAAATATTAGCTGCAGGGCTTTAAAAAATTCTTAGTCTTTCAGACCAGTGTTATTATTTTTCCCCCTCAGAAATTATGGGTTATTTTATGTGGACAGCATTGCTAAAACTGATAATAAATGTGTATTTAGAGTTTTTAAAATCACTTTCTCACTGTTAGAGTTCTGAGAGGGTAATTGCTTTGTGCAGGCAGTGGTGATGCAATAGTAAAATAGCAAACAAAAGTGTTGTTTGACTGTGGAGTTTGCTTTGAGTCCTACAAACTTGAAAAGAACTTTGCTTGCTCAGCACTGATAAAGTGACACTTACTGTTCCTGTGTGGGACATCCCTGAGTTGTGCAAGTTTTAAATTCTTCAACTGAAAGTAGTTGAATTGTAAAATAAACTGGATACATATTGTAAAACTCTCACTGAGCGCCCCTCAGTCCTGATAAAATTATTATCCAATAGAGGATGAGTCAATATATATCTTTAAAAAAAAAAAAAAAAAAGAGACAAAAACCCACACAAATTTCTAATTCCTGCTCTTTTTTTTTTTTTCATTTTCCTTTAGTTCCTTGGCATAGCATTTCTTGGGATTGGATTGTGGGCATGGAATGAAAAGGTAAGTTGAATATAGCACCAAACTTTGTTTTTCCTCTTTATCTCTATTTTTCTGATGAAATATTGAAACAGTAATATTTTTTGTTCACACACAGTTTCTACGGGAACAAAATCAAGCCTCTCTGTCAGATAAAAACCTTAGCTTGGATCACTTACAGGAACATGGTTGCAATCTTTCCAAGAATACCTTGGCAAGAAATGGTGGCTGACACTTGTCCACAAACTAATAATTTCAATCCTTGCACATTGACTGCAGCTCAGACAACAAACACTCTGTTGGATCACTATGGTCAGTGTGTCCCCAGGAATGGAATGAGAGCCTAGATGTCTTAGAAGGCAGCTTCCTGAAAAATACCCAACTAGCCTTTGCCTTAACACAGCATGTTAATTGCTGTTCTCTTAAAAAAACTCAAAAAACTGAAAATCAAGATTGGCCCTGAAAACTAATGCAAACCTGAGGCAGAATAACTGTTGTTTTCTCATGTGCAAATGAAACTTGCCACTAGAACACCCTTTGTTGCAAGACTTTAAAATCAGCTTTGAAACGGGAAGTACTTGTGTGTGGGGGGTGAGTGGACAGGGAAAGAGAAAACCTTTCTGAACCAGAGCCTAATTTTCAGTTTGCTTGCTGCAGAAGTTGGGAAGAAGTTAAAATGTCAAGGCATAATTTACAAAACTAGTCACTATATCTTGGGTTACTGGATGAAGAGTTTGGCTTGCTAAAAGACAATAGCTGAAATTAAAGCCTGGATTTCCTTTTATTCTTTGTTTAAAAGATTAAAAATAATAAAACTGTTAACAATGCTGTGTTATTCAGTTACCTAATAAGTCTTTCTTCTTTTAATGGAAAACACTGAGTAAGTTATAATTAATCTTCATTTAAGGTATAATAACTAGTGCTTGCAACAAAACAAATATCAGATTTGGAAGTTCTGGAGTTCTGCCTCTAAAAAATTCAGGACAGATTTTGAGTTGTTAACTTGTATTCTAATTGCTTTGTGTGTGTGCCTTGGAAGGAGATCATTACAAACAGTAATGGGATATTAATTACTGCACACCTATATAAATGTGCATGTATATTTACATGCCATATGCTGATGCTGGATATCTCAGGTAGTGCAAAGATGTATTTTATTCAGCAAAGATGTAAAATACTCAACATACTCTCAGAGCTTGTACCTATGTCTAAGTTCTAGAGGGTGGCTTTACATAAGAGATTTGAACATTTTTGTATCATTACAGTAGGTAGCACAAATGATTCCTTTTTAGGGTGAGTGAGCAGGTAAAGGGAAAACAACTATAGTGTTTGAAGTCTAAACTGTGCCAGTCTTAACAGCTAGAAGGTGTCTGGTTTGTTAGGGTTTACATATTTTCCTAGGGAAAATACATTCAATTCATAACTGCTAATAGCCAGAAGTAAAAGCTCTTGTTTTTATGTGAGATTTGGATATCTGTTATCAAGTCATCTTAAACCATTTTTAATCAGATTCTGAAAGTGAGAGAAAATGCCATGTTGTTTTAAGACAAGCAAATAAAGCCACCACAGTTTAATATGCATTGACTCAGGCTCCATATGTATTAGGTTTTTTACATGGTTTTTTTTTCTAAATTAACAAGTAAAGTAAAATACAATACTGTTTGTTGGTTTGAAACATGGGTTTTTTCTTGAAAAATGATCATGTTTCCCTAGCTTCTTTAACTGTTTTATTCTGAAATGCTTGGTATGCAGTGTTTCAGTTCATGGCTGTAACAATCAAAATGCTGTATAGGTGTAGCTGAACTGCAGAGTTCTTGAGCACACATAAATTTGAGTTTGGTAGAAGAACTATGAAAAAATTGACTTGTATCAAACCAATTTGAGTCTTTTGTTTCACTCAGCTCTTTAGAGGACAGGCAGCGGCCAAAAGCTGCTGTCAGCAAGATCAAATTCCAGGTGTTCATGGGCCCTCTATTATTTAGTGGGGGGCAGATCAGTTAGATCCCAGACAGAATTTTCTTACTGCTGATGAGGAGTTGAAGATGCAAGCCAAGGAGGTGAAGCCCAGGGCTTGAGAGATCTGTAACATAACTGAAAAGCAACACTTCTCTGGCTAGGCTGCTGCTTGCCTAAGGCTGGGGTGTACATCCCATAGGCACTATGGGCTGTTGTAATGGTACACTGTACAACAACAAAGCAGCTTGTCAGAGAAGGACTTGGGGTACACAAAGTCAAACCATGAGCCAGCACTGTGTCCTTGTGACACAGAAGGCGAATGTGGCCTGGGCTGTACTAGGAGTATTGCCAACAAGTTGAGGGAGGGAATTCTCTGTTCAGTGCTGGCGAAGCCACATCTAGGCCAGTTCTGGGTTCTCCAGTCCAAGAGGGATGCTGACATACTATAGAATTCAGCAAAGGGCTGAGTAGATGATTAAGCTACTGGAGCTTCTCTCCTACAGGGAAAGGCTGAGAGAACAAAGACTGTTTAGTCCAGGGAAGAGTAGGCTCGGGGATGGAGCCAGGCTGTTTTCAGTGGTGTCCAGTGACAAAGGCAATGGGCACAAAATGAAACACAGGTGGGGTTTCCCCTGAACAGCGGGAAGCACCCTTTTTTTATAATTTGAGGATGACTGAGTGCTGGCACAGTTTGCCCAGGGAGGATTTGAATGCAGTTTCTGTGTTTGGAGATTTTTCCAAAGCAATGAGGACATGGTTCTATGCAGCCAGAGCTAGGTGGCCAGATGACTTCAACCATTCTGTGAAGATTTGCTGCTGTCCCAATGAACTTGACTTTATCAAACTTGAACTTGACACTGATGTTTGTAATGTGTAAATTTATAAGGGGTTTTTGCATTAGTAGGTATTCAGGACTCCTACTGTAAACTTCATTTGGTAGTGGGGAGGATTTTAATTAACTTCTATTTTGAATTGTGTGGCTTTATGTTCAAGCTGTGTGATTTTATAGCCTGGACATCAACTTGTATATACTTTATATATACTTTTTCTGCTTCATAGAATATTTTCAAGGTAAAAAGATAATATTCCAGGTCACGTGAAAACTGTAGGATGTAAAAAAATAATCCAGAGCTCACAGGATTCCTATTGGCTGTTGGTTAAAATAAATTCGGGACAGATTTGTGGACTTGGTGCCTAGTTTCTCTTTTTTTGCTAAGTTGGCTTGAATTCTTCCCTTTAAACTTTCTTGTGAAGAAGAAAAGCATGATATACAGTCTTGTGGCCTTCCTTGTGGCCTTTGCAGGGAGGCAAAAGAGCTCATTTGTCAAGTAGGCAATAGAATTGGCTTGACAGCCAGTGAGCCAGCCCTAGACAAAAGCTGGGCAATTAGCATTCTGAGCCATGAACCTGAAAGAGAGCTGGGGGTGGAGTGGGGGCAATAAACTCTGGGGATGAATAAAGCTATCTATACATGGTGGCACTGTATAGGTCACAGTCTCGCAGTGTTTTCAGGCATGCCAGGCTTGGGCTTGCACCATTAAATAGTTTATCCATGGCAGCCGATTTCCACCCTCCTCCCTGCAACAGTGTCATGAACATTGTTAGCATACAAAGCGTCTGTGTGAAACCTCAGCAACTTACAGCACTTTTGCTCAGCAGCAGGGGAAAATGTTTGTATTTCATTGTTTTTCTTAACCACTTCAAGTCATGTCTTCTGTTGACTCTTTAAAAATAAGCCAGACTTGTACAAAATGTCAATTTCCCTCCTTGGTTGTATGTATTAGATATTGTGGTCTTAAGGCTGTTTGTGATACCATTAGGTGCTTGGGAAAATAAGCTTCCCGGCTACCTGCAGAAGATTTATGTTCAAGAGTAGTGAGCCTAAGTGATGAATTGCTGTTATGTTTTCTGAGACCTTATAAGATTGTCCATGGAGAGGGACTTTTTAGGATAGCACTGTGGTTTTCGGCTAAACTGTTAAGTAGGAGGGAGAAAAAGTAGGAGATACTAAAGTAGGGAAGAAATCTTTCAATTTTGGTGATTAAATTTAGTTTGTATATGAAGTTGACTGAAATGAAGAGGGAGAAATGGAAGAAGCTGACAATGTGCACAAGTTTGGCTTCTGAGCTTTTCCAGTTAAATCAGCATAACAATAAGTTCCTTCAGCTCAGAAATCGTGTGCAGTTTGGAGTACCACTATGGTATCTCTGGGTGCCAGCAGAGTATTCTTATTAAGAAGGAGCTCTAAATCTGGATCTGAAGTTTTAAGATAGACTTCCACTTGTCTAAGGTGATTTAGGTCTGCTTTGGTGTTCTTGCACAAGCTAAACTCTGTACATGGAAATAATCACAATTTGTTAGATCCGACCTGTCTCTCCTTGCTCTGAAGTGAAAACTAAAGTTGTTTTCAGGAAAAAATTCCCACTTCTCTTGTCCCAGTGGGTGGCTGACAGCAGAAAGGAGTGATGTACTAGTCACTCCATAATTGTTGTGCATACATTTCTATTACACAGTTCTTCCAAAAATTATTGCCAACCAGGAAATTGTACATATTTTATGTACGTTACAGGCTGAAGGATACCCAAAGCCTATATCTCGCCTCTAAGACCTCTGTGTGGGTTTTATAGGACTGGAGAAGAGAGGAGGGGATCCACTATTGCACTTCATTTAAATTTCAGTACATAAAGATGCATAATCTAGACAGGCAGGCTCTTAAATTATTTACTAGTGTTCCAACACTTAATAGTCATTAATCCTGAAAAGTCTAAAAATCTCTATCTTGTGTGTATTTGTGCTAGTTATTCACCTTTTGAACTCTGTCAGCACAAGAAAGCTAGACTAGTTCTTTTCCTCCATTAAACACTTGAAAAATAAAGTTCTGCTGCTATTACTGTTTGCTGTGGGAAATGCAAAACCAACAAAAATCAAAGAAATAAGATTTGTAAACATCCCTGACTAGTTTCTTGCTTGCAGAGACAAAATTCTGGAGTAGAATTAATTTGGCATGTTTCAATGAGTATTGTTCTGTTCCCTATGTTCATTCAGATGCGCAGCATGGAGGCACTGCATGGAGTTTATGACTAACAAAGCAGAGAGACATTTTTCTGTTTTAAAATCATGCATTTGAAAATACTTTTATTTATCATCACCCCTAGATGTTACTTTTTGCCAGTGATACTAAGTCCTGCAGAGAAGGCTGTGAAAAGGCTAAACCTGTGTTTGCAAAAATGGTTATTTCAGAAAATCTGGTATTGATATATCTTTTTCTGATCTTCTGCATTTCTTGGATGTATGGTGTGGGATGCTTTTTTGTTTGTTTGTTACTTGTTTGGTTTTGTTTGTTTTGTTTTTGTTTTGTCCTCCCAGTAATGAGAGATTACAGCAAAGAAGGTTTTTTTTTTCTGTCTTGGAGGAAATGGAAAATAGGAATTAGTGGATTTCTCCCATCCCATTGTAATGTTGAGTTCCCTTCTTTTACATGCATCCTGTGGGCCAAATTCCTTATACACTCATCATATCACCTCTTTGTTTCTTAGGTTGATGATTCTTCTAAGTTGTCTCTGACTCATTTTGCCTTGAATTTTCATTACTGGGTCAGCTTTTCAAAATTGGTGCTGTCTGGAGTGTTTTCAGTTGGAGCCATTCTTCCTTGTCCCGCAGTTTGTGACTGTGCCTGTTACAGCAGCAGCTGTTCAGCAGCAGATGATCTGAAATGTCACTGGTTTGTTAGTGCACTTGTGACTCCCTTAAGAACCCAGGAATGCATCAGATTATGTAGGTGTGACAACACGGGGTCACTGCTGCAGCCTGTGAGATGTGTGTCTGGCTTTGGGCTCAGCCTGTGAGGGCTGCTACTGCTAAATGCAGGCAGTGGGGACCAACAGGAGAGGAAGTGGTGCTGAAGATCCAGCTTGCACACTGCAGGTTTTGAAGGGTTTGAGTTCTTTTCTACCTAGTTCTAGTGTGATCTTGTGGACTTAATGCTTGCTAGTGTTTGGAGCATGAGCTGTGCTTCATGGAGCATGAAGCACAACTTGTGTGTGATCACTTTAAAAAGACTGCTGGATCTGTCCTGAAATATTAATACAGATGTGCACCAAAGGCAGGAGCTGGAGTCAGGGCTCTGTCTCTGGAAAGTAGTACAAACTGTTCTCATGATCTTAAAGAGTACAAGATGGAGATGGGGTGAGGTGTGCACCCTTATTGCTTTTGTATGTAACTGTTCCTTCCTTATTCTTTACTGATGGGATAAAGGCAAGCTATTGTGCAGCTATAAATCAGGAGGGGCATTCATGAGCTCCCGTGTTCAATACCAGCATTTTCCCTTTGCCTTGTTCTCCCTTGAGCTATAAATGAGATCCTGCTTGTAGTGTGGAGGGCTCTGGCCATGAGGAAAACATGACGTGATAACAGAGGACCTATCAGGCATCTCTCAGGCTCTTGTGCTCACATAGCAGGAGGAGAATACTCCAGTTCTGCAGGAGTTTTTGTTCTGCCTGGCTTGATTGTCTGACATTTCTTGTGGATGAAATGCACCCTTGTGCTGAAGAAAAGAGCCAGGTCCTAATAATTTCATTTGACTTCTCCTGAATTTGGGATGGGGTAGAAATATGGGGTCAGTCTTTCCTGTTCTATCCATGCATCATTGTATCCTAATGATTGAAGTACATTTCATAAATAAAAGAACTTTTTTCACAACTTTACTGTTGCTTTAGTTCACTTATGGATGATACTTCTGTTGTTTCGCTACACCAAATTTTAGCTTGTGTTGGATTAAAATATTAAATAGCAACTTGTGGACTGTAATGTACAACAGGCTATGGAGGGTGGAGGAACAGAGCCAACAGATGAGCTGGAGATCAGCCAGGGAACATGTCCTGCTGGCTCTCCTTGTGGGACTACAGCAGAGCCCTGGGTTGACACCATAGTGAGAAGTAAATTACTTGAGTATGTAGCTTTGTACAAACAAAGCATTTTATGCCAATACAGATTACACACATGCCTAAACTACCAAGGAAGCGATGTGTATACCTCAAAAATAACCATACTTAAAAATGAGAATAGGTCTTGAGGAAAAAATTGCTCCTCCTTTTAGATGTTAAGGTATCAGAGTACTTGCAACAATTTAACAGCCATGGTTGTAGTGGGCAACTGCAGCAATGTTGCTGAGGAAAAATACCTTGCATTTGTGGGAAGCTTTACTTTAAAGTATTTACAGGTGGTTTGTTTAGGTCTTGCACTGATGCATGAGAGAAGTGGACAGTCACCATATATTCCATGACTGACTGCTCAGCCTGAGGATTCAGAGCACATTGTGGAGGATGTAGTTTTAGAATATGAAATTACTGATCTTCTGCTCAAGCACCTCTGGAAATGTTTCCTTCTGCTTTTGCTTAAGATGGGTTGAAGACAGAATTGGTCACTACCAGGTATTTGTACATCTGTGTCAAACTTTTCCCAGGGGTAGCTGTTGCAGCCAAAAAAAAAATTTGATATTGTGGTAGTAGGCATTATAGAAACTTGTAGTGGATAGGAAGAGTGTGTGCTTAGAGGACTGTACATTTGGATCTTCTTAACAATATAAAATGAGATATTATTCCCCAGTTGTTGCCCTGCTGCTTGAAGCAAAATATGCTTTTTTTCAGGGTATTGCACTGCCGCATCTTCAGAGAACTTACTTGTAAATGTCCAGAGTACAAGACTGGAAAATTGTATCCTGAGAAGGAAGCAGTAAACTTCTATTAGACTACTTCTGCATATCTCAAGCTGTAATCACAGCGCATTGTCTGTGTTTCTCATTCCCACTGCTAGCTATTGTTTTAGTGACAAAACCTCTCTGAAGATTGTGTATCCTAAGATGTCTCTACAGAATACTGATAACTTGACGTTCATATGCAGAGAGCATATGGAGTAAAACAAGAATTAAGCAGTATGTGCTTTGCATTGTCAGGATGTGTTATTTGGGATTTATCCAAGTTAGGCTTATTAATGCCATATGTGGACTAGCAACAGATGCACATAAAGGTGCTTTCCAAGGACAGCAAACAATGGCAGATAAAATCTGTGTTGATTTATGCAGTTTTTGTTGGAACACAGCTACCCTGAGGAATGGCCAGCCAACATGTGGCATTACAGGCTGCTAAGAGCCTGACAGTTCTAGAAAATCGAGTAAAGGGAAAAAGCGCAGAAGTAGAAAAACCAGTGTAATTTTCATTTGAATTTGTCTACTTTCATATGGAAATAAGTTGATTTAGTATAGTAATTTGCTTTGAGTTTTTTTGTTGATTTATTTGATTTTGTTTGCTTTGTTTTTAAGGAAAGACACAGTGTCTTATGAAGAGATACTTAAATACTAATCTCTTTTGGAATTTTAAAGAAGTAAATACAAGTAATAACAAAGGCAACATCCTTTCTCCACTGACTAGTTTTTTTCATTCTACTACACCACAGTCCATTAATTCAAAAATCAGCTGATGTTAAAAGAAAAGAGTAGTAGTGCTTCCTTTAGGGCAGAAATTATTCTCATCTTATGGTAACTGTGTAAGCACAGAGAAAAGGAATTGAAAACTTTGCAAAGAAATAATTTTAGTACTTGTTTTCCCTTTGAGGCAGAGCTTATGATTCTTGACTTGTGTAGGGCCAAGGCCTTGATTTTTTCAAAGGTTTTGTGTTGTTTGATTATCCTGTTTATATTGCTTGTTATTCATAGCCAAAAAAGTGGCTTGGATTTCTTTTCTATAACAAATGTAATGAAACAAAAGTTGTGGAAAAACTTTTGCACAAGTTGATGTAAGTGTTAATGATAGGTAAGTGTTCATTTCATCTTGGTGTATATCATCTTTTTACTGCGATGGTGCCAGAAAAAGGGACGGGCCAGCTGCTCCGCTTCAATAGCAGTGCTGGCTCTGAGTTGTGTTACTTTGTTCCTTACATCTCTTTTTAGTTTTTTAATGAATGTCAGTAAGGCTAGTACTATATGTGATGTAGGAGGAAAGTGATGAATGTGATTTTTTTTTTTTCATCCCTCTCAGGCAATAGCCTTCTCTAGTAGGAGGGAAAAGAATAAACTTAGCGAATGTCATTCATGCTGTTGGATGATTGTTTGTATTTTAGAATTGAGTTATAGTCAGATTTTTCTTTGGGTTTTGGCCTTTTCTAAGGCTTTTTGATGTGTGCATTGGTGAAATTCACATGTGCATTTTATTTACTCTGTCCTTTTCTTCAGAATTATAAGCTTTGAGTACTGTCTATATTTACTGCTTGCTTGAGTTTTGCTTGGGAAACTATGAAAGCGGTTGCAGACTACATGAAGTAATGTGTTAGAGATATTGGTTACATGACAATTGATACATTTTGCATGGTCCAAAATGAGTATGTGTGTGTGTATATATATATATAATCACAGGTCTAAAGCCACAGTTGTGAACAGTCATCATAAACAATGTTACTTTAAACTTCTGGAAATGAGGTTATGGTAACACGCTCTTGCTATTTTGGGACTATTTCAAAGAAACAAAGGGGTATGAACAGGAATAAGAAAAAGGATGAGCAGTAGAGTTTTGCAAATAAGGAGCTGAAGATGTAGAGATCTCTGCTGCTTCTCAAGCCACAGCATCATGCAGGAATTAGAGGAAGCAGTAGTCCACAGCACTCAGCCTGAGTTCAGGCTTCTGTGAGGAGACACAGCAGTGTGCTTTGCCTTGACCTACAGAACTGGAAAGGGGAATGAAGAGAAGTGAAATGTCAGCATTTTTTTCTGCTGAGAAGCCTTAGGAAACTGTAATTGTTTCTGTGCAAACACACTGGGATAGGGTAAACTTTGTACTTGCTTTTTGATATGACCCATCTGTTCAACATCAGCCAAACTCTGCCTAAAATGTGTTCAAAAAATCAAAATAGTTCCTCAGGATTACTGGTGTTGCAACCCAAGCTTTGCTTCCAAGGCAGAAATGACATTACAAGCAGACTGTGCTGTCATATGTAAAACACAGCATATGTGGTATAACATATGATAGGTCTATTCTGAGTTAGTGTAAACCATGTCCCGAGACAATTTCTTAAATTGTCTTTCATCCTACTAAGAGACTTTGATATTTTCAAATTCTTCCTGCTAACTAATTAGTCAGTAGCCATACTTTATTTCTAGAATGCGGTATTGGCACTGTAGGTGCCTAAAGTTGAATTGGCCAGATTATATAGTTTGTCAAAATTTGTTGAAAAACTTTTGTTGCAAGATACTGTAGTCTAGGAGCTCACTTCTAATTTCTGACAATTCCTGTAAATACTGGGAATAAATGCTAAATTCAAGGTGGTTTTATTGCTTTTAACATTTTTTCTATATAACATGTAACTGTGTGTTTACATAGATTATGTATATGATACATAAAATGTGTCTCAGGGTAATTAGAGTAAGGTAAGTTTTGCTCAAATATCTGTTGAGTTTCTGGCACGCTACTTCTTATAGCTACATAAGCAGAAAATGCCCTGTAGGTTTCTCACAGAGAATTCTTCAGGAACATTTTGTTACTCACTCACATGTTGATTCAGAAATATTGCACATAATTGCACTTTTTATCTCTCTTGGGATACAAAGATTTTCTTAATTGTGTTTTCTTGCTGTACTGCAGAACATTTATTTTGCTGTAGCCTTCTTCCTTTTTAAGAAGAAAAAATGCAGGCAGAATTTGTACAACAGAAAGCTGAATATACTTTTTATCTCTTGGCATTGTCTCTCTCTCTCTCAGGGAGTGCTGTCCAATATCTCCTCCATCACTGACCTGGGAGGCTTTGATCCTGTTTGGCTCTTCCTAGTGGTAGGAGGAGTTATGTTCATTTTGGGATTTGCAGGATGCATTGGAGCTTTACGAGAAAACACTTTTCTTCTCAAATTTGTAAGTAGCTTTTGCAACTGTAACATTCCTCATTTATGTAGCATGCCATGTTGTCTGTTGTCTTTAACTGTGTTAAGCTTTTAAAATGTATTTTGGAGAGGAAGGTGTTATCCAGTGTCAGAGTATCAGGAAAGCACTTAGCTTTTAACACCTTACAGCTCTTCAGTCTCTGGGGCTTACTGGTATTTTTAAAGCTCAAAACTATTTTGAAGCTCAAAACTATTGATGGTAAGAATCATAACATGGAAGTACTGCTTTTCATATGGATATAGCCTAACATTTTGCTTCCCTGTCACAAAAAGAGAGAAATTTCTTGTGAGAATCTGTGTGTTGAACTTGGAGTCCATAAGAAGCTGCCTATGAAATACGAGGGATGTAGATGCAGCAGTGAATGTGACCCTTGTGACTTGTGCTGTGCAAGGGCTCCCCATGGTACAGAGGAGATAGGACTGTAACAATATCCTCAGTTGAGCTGATACTCTCAGTCCTTGCCATTTAGCTAATTGGAAAAGGCTTCATTGCTTTCAGTGCTGGGGCCTGAGAATATGAAGGGGAGGAGAATGTGTCCAGGATGCAGAAAGAAAATGGAAGTTTTCTTGAACTCTGGGCTGGATTGCTGGTTAAGGAAGGAGCTGCTGGTATACAAATGTACCTCAGTATGCAGAACTTCTTCAGCTAAGTAGCTGGGTTCTGTATTGTGAAAGACTTCCTCCTGTGGCTTTTGAAAATGAGGATAACAGTATCATATTCACTTTTAGATAAATTGAGGATTTATAGTAAAGAAGATTCTTTGCTCCATCACTCCCATTTCCGGAGGTGGGCACTGTCTGTGGACACAGTTGTATTCTCATAAACATTAAGTGTTAATACATACATGAAAAAGCTTCCAGTGAAATAACTACCTCCAAGTAACACATTTGGCTCCCACAGACATGTTGTATAAGGGGAGGAGGAAATTGAGAGTCACAGTTCTTGAGGCATTTATAAAGCAGCTTGTAACAGTTTTTTCTTCCTTGCTTCTCTTAGCTTGCCTAAAATGAGCCCATCTGCTGTACCAGAAATAGCTTCCCATACAGCAGCTGCAGGAGAAATTAAAAATGTATCTGAATACACACAGAAAGCATATTAAAATGAAACTCAAAGGCACAGTTGCAAAGGGGATGGACTTCCAGTATACCAGGACCCCTGTGTGGTTTAAAACAGTGTAGACTCAGTGGAAATGCTTAGGGAAAGTGGTAGATCATTAGTAATGCCTTTGGCATCCATTGCATTTGAATTAATCATAGCAGTCTCATTTAGTTTTAATGTGGATGTGAATAATTTCATAGAAATTCCGCTCCGACTTAGTCATTAATTAATTTCTGCTGTTACCAATTTCTGCTTTGGGGAAGCTTTGCCAGTGAGAGGATCTGAAGCAAAGTCATGTAGAAAGCATTTTACTGGCACATTTTACATTAGTTTTTTATGCCTTCTGAAATGTAAGTGCCTATGTTGAAATTTAAGACTGGTTTTCAAGGGCCCTACATGTAGTGATGACTAGCTGTGTCTTGAAATTTACAGTAAATTCTCTTGTATCTCTTTGAAATGTCCAAGGTTTGGCCATTTGTTAGCATCTTTTTTATTTGTTAGAATAGAATTAAGATTTCTGTGCTTCAGCTGCAATAAAAATGGTGTGTTTTTAATTAAAAATATCCTATATGCCAAAATGGCTTGAACTTGCACTGAAACAGATAAAGCCTTATCCCTGGATATAACTGAGCTTTGGAAAAGTTTGGTCATAAAGGAAAATAATTTTAGCCTTTTTTATTTTCTTCATAGTTCTCTGTATTTCTTGGAATTATCTTCTTCTTGGAGCTCACTGCTGGTGTTCTAGCATTTGTTTTCAAAGACTGGATAAAGGACCAGCTGTATTTCTTTATAAACAACAACATCAGAGCATACCGAGATGACATTGATTTACAAAATCTCATAGACTTCACACAGGAATATGTAAGTTGGAATGTTTATCTTTTTGTAAAGCTTACTTTTAAGAAATACCTGCTCTTATTTTTTACTTTTCATCTGTTCCTTCAAGGAGCAACAGAAATATTCTAGCATATAATGCCATTGAATGTATTTATATTTGTTTTTACAGAGCTGCAAACATACAGCACCTATGTAAAGTGGCTTTATTGATGTATGACTGCATAAAACAAGATGGAGAGTTGGGATGATTTTTCTTGAAGACTTAGAGATAATGTGTCAAAGTTTAAATACTTTATGGTAGAAGCTATCACATCTGTTTAAGAAATTTCTCATTTTCTAAGATTTCTTTGGTCCTAAGATAAATGTTGGTGTAGTTTTAGTGGCATTAGAAGTGCTACACCACACTGCAGAGTGGCAGAGGTATTTAATTGGTCCAAATGAAGCTACAATTTTATTCCTTCTGAAGTAGGCTTAATGGAATAAGCCTAATAAAGTGTAGAGTTCTTGTAGGACACCTCTAAGTGATGCCACATCTGCACTTGTGAGGGAAGGGTGAAACCAGTGGTGCACCTGTTTGTGCAGGTTAAGCTCTGTAATTTCTCAGTGTAGATAAAGAAGTCTTGCACTGACTTTTGCACACAAGGTCTGCCAGTACCTTCCCTCTCCAGTACTCAGTTCTGGCTGGTGTTGATGAAGTCCTCTTTGAATCTGGTGCTGTGTGGCTAACATGACTAAGTGTTGGTTGAATTCATGTTTACTAATTTTTGTACATTCTGCAATTAAAATTGTTTCAATGCTTGATTTGCTTCTCTGTGCCTGGGGGAAAAATGGTAAATAAGAGGACGTGGATACTTGCACTGTTTTGAATCTTTTGCAAGAAGGTCAGAGGTCACTACAAACTGAAAGTAGTAGTCCACTTGTATGCAGTCAAAGGCTACAGTCCAAATTTGCAGTGACTTCATAAAGCCTTTCTCTTCTAACTGGATTAGCACTCAGCCAGAGGCAGCATGAGTTGTGAGAGCGAGTTACTTCTTTAACCAGTAGAGAGCTAGTGTATAAAGACAACATGTCAGGTATTGCAAAGAGAACTGCTACATCTAGAAGGAGAGAATGGCTTTTCCAATGCTTTTAAAAATGTTGGTTTGTTTTTTTAAGTTGACATAGATGAGTTCATTGGTCTAGCTCCTTAAATGCTGTAAACCATCAGTGTTTCACTGGTCTCCAATCCATTCTTTGTATGTTCAGCAAAACACATCAATTCCTTGTGTGTTCAACATGTTTTTCCAGACTATGCCAGCCTTTAGCAGATTTACTCTTTGAAGGATTCACTAAAGGTGTTCATTGTGAAATGTGGGATGCTCAGGGAACAATGTGTCCACGCTGTCTGATGTACAGCCAGGCAAAGTTCCCCCAAACTGGCAAAAGGAGTAGCTATACCAGTGTAGCCCTTGGAGCTTGTTCTTTTGAAAATCCAGGGCTCATTAGACTGGACAGAATATTGTACTCTTGGCTCTACTGTCCCTCAGGCCTGAGCTTGTGGGCCTGTGCAACTCTGTGGTATTGTGTAGGCTTTCCAGCTCACCCCCGGGTGTCTCTCCAGAGAGCAGCATAGCTGGGTGTGAACGTAACTTTAATCACATGATAACTTTGGAACAATTTACCCATTTGGAATGGTATTTTAAAAAATTTACAAAAATCCCCAACCAAACAAAAAAAGATCGTTTCAATGAAAGCAGTGGGAGTTTCAGATTTTGTTTTGAAAGCTAGAGGGAAACTGGCAGCAGCGATGCATGTTACTAATGCTGAGATTTTCATTCTGAAATTTAAGAAGCTTCTTTTTTTTTTTGTTCTAGTGGCAGTGCTGTGGGGCTTTTGGAGCTGATGACTGGAACCTTAATATTTACTTCAATTGTACAGATTCCAATGCGAGCCGAGAGCGCTGTGGAGTGCCATTCTCTTGCTGTACTAAAGACCCTGCTGTAAGTGATGGTCTAGAGGCTAGGATGGGTGTTCTGTTCCAGTTGTAAACAATGCTTCAAGATTTTCCTTTTTTATTTCTGGAAATTTAGCCTAATTATTAACTTCTTACACACCTGTATATTTTTCTTTTTTGCTTTTGCAGCTCAGCATAATCACTAACTTTTCTGCAGTCAGCAAAACTCATAAAATAACTTAAGTCTTCATTGCTTGTGGCTTTTATTAGAAGGAGAGAACCATGGGCTTGGCTGAGCATACATATTAATTTTAGCAAGTATAAAAAGGAGAAGCACTTAATCAGTTGAAGAATGTGAGCTTTCAATTGAAATTCATCAGAACAGGAACCCTTATGATCAGACACTTTAAAGGGAGGTATTATTCATTATTTAATGCAGTGTCCTGAGGCTGAAGACCCAGTTTGTGCCAGGTATGGTAATGAATGACAGTCTGTGCCCTGGGGAACTGACTTGTTTGTGTTAGAATCTTTAGTTGGGTAGAGGTGTCTTTAGATACTCTTTTTTAACCTTTAAAATTACTACCTGTCCTACAGTCACTCAAAATCAGGCTTGAAAAGTTAAAAATTGTTTGTGGGAGCAGCTTTTAGGTAAATTTTCTTGTCTTTTAATATTTACTCTTCTGGATCATCAAGGGGAAATGTTGAAGTCATACATTGCTAATATGGACATGATAAAGAAGAGTAAAGTGTAGGGAATTAGTTCACTAACAGGGAAAGGCTTGGAGCAGGGATGGGTGTGTGCATGGGAACTTTTACGTGCCTAGCACTGTATATGTTTGACTTTATATAGGTTGAAAGAATCTGGCTTTGAGTGCTTGTATTATCTAGCAATTCAGCTGTGGCTTTGTCTTCACCTGGAATGACTTATAGTTCCTTGAATGTATTAGTGTAGCACAGACTGAAGTTAGGCAAGTTGCCAAAAAGCACCTCAGGTGCTTCCTGCCTTGCTAATAAAGCAATGCAGTTGCTGCTCCTGACATCCAGTTGCTGCTGCTCTCCCCCTCCTGTGCAGTGAACATGACTTCACAGTAGTTTGAATTTTTCTCACACACATAGCTGAAAATATTCTAATGGGATATTAAAACAAAATGTACATTAGACTCAAACATTACTTTATGCTTAGGATTCCCTCTGCTGTTTGCCTGTCTGCCCACCCACCCACACAGAGGTCATCACAACCCAGTTTTAAAAATATAGTTGTTATAAAACCAAACCAGTGACAGCAGTACAAGGTAATCCTATAAATACATAATCCATCCTAAAGTTCTCTGTTTCTCTCAGTTGTGTAAATGGCTATGCAGTTCGTTAGGGTGTGATGTAGCAACCAGAAATTCAGAGATAAATCTCATTCACTGTAAGAAAACAACCTTAATGGCCTTTTAAAACAGAAAATATTAGAAGTTATGCATACAAGTAAAATAACTGTAACCAAGCTGTGATTGGTTCAGTTGCAGTGATAAACATAGGTTTATTCTTTAGGAAAGCAAATTTGTCCCTTTTTAGAATCAGGTTTCAGTGCTGGACTGATGCAAACAGTTACATGGATGACTTACTGTTTTTAGTCTAGCTTGAATCAGAAAGTGGTAAGTTTAAGGCAGGCTAAAATAAATTTCTTGAAACAAATTTTGACTACCATAGTTCATTTTGATGTAGTTAAGGAGGTTGAAGTGTTCCAAATGCTTGTACAGGCAAGTCTAGAAAACTTACTATTTCCATTGCATTTTTCATACCTTCTTTTGGTTAACAAATTCCAAGGTTAAAGGCAGAAGACATTAATCATGAAGCAAGTAGGCATTTAGCACAAGAAAGAAAACTTAAAATCCCTCTGTCAGAATCTTAGGTGCTTTTACACCATTATAGTCTGTGGCACCTAGGTCCCAGAACAGAAGTATTCGTCTCATTAGGAGATACAAGTTGATTGAATTTTGAAGGTCCATAAAGGAATCTAGTTTTGGCCACTGGTGGAATGCGACCTGTTGGACATTCTGCAAAGTGAGGAAACAGAGGAGCTTTCCATGCTGATAGGAGATACTTTTTTCCATATGGCTGTTTTTTAAAATTCATCCAAAGACACTGCTTGTCTTTCTCACTTCCCACAATTGGATTAAATTGTGGTGTTTGGTACACCTAGCTAAGATTGGCCGATTTTCTCACTTTATTGAGTACTCCTTATTGTACTCACTGTCATTATATGATAAGTCAGTAACTTAATATTTTATTGCCATTGTGGCTGATACCAAAAGTTTCATGCTTCATTTTATTACCATGAAATAACTGTATACAAAATAAAAAAAACAGCTTCAGCTGCCAAAGGGAAGCACTTGTTCACTAGGGAAAGTCTGCCAGAGCCTATTTTATTGCCTGAGCTTTGGGTGTACTAAAGGAAATGGAGTAGGGAAAAACCCCTCCTTTCCCATTGGTATCAAGCTCCTATAAGAAAGAACAGGCAGTAAGAACACATTACTCCAGTTGTTATTTTTTCTTTCAGGTTTTTGGTATGGAATTGTACATACGTCTAGAGACATTTTCAGAAAGAACTTGCAGCTTCTGCAACAGAACTGCTCCATGTCACCTCTTCATTCTGCACAGACCAAACCCTGAAAATGGCAACAATACTCTTGGCATATTTTTTAGTACAGACAGAACCTTTTCAGCAGAAGGTTCTTTCATTTACCATAGATGTTCCCTAGTCCTTTTACTTTACTAAATGCTTGTATCTGGAACATGGCGTTCACCCAGGTAGAGGGCTGGTTTTCCCAGCTTGCTGACTTGAGAGACTTGTTTACTACAAATAATTAATAGTGCAGAGTGAAGGATGAAGTTTTTTTATTAAAGCAATATGCTAGCCAAAGTTTGGGTAATTCGTCTTATTACGTACAGAACCAACACCAGGGAGTTGGGAGAAGGCGTTTGGGAGACATTTTACTGATTGCCTCTTTTCTCCTTTTCTCCCTCTCTCTCTCCTCTAGGAAGATGTTATTAATACTCAGTGTGGCTACGACGCAAGGCAAAAACCAGTAAGCTTTTTTTTCTTCCTTCTTAATGTGGTATGTTAAGGATCTGAATCCCTTTTGCAAGAGGAGATTATTCTGCTGGTGGTGTAGTTTAATGTAATTATCTCTGTTTTCTTCCCTCTTCTCCTTGGCAGGAAGTTGATCAGCAGATTGTTATCTACACTAAAGGCTGTGTCCCTCAGTTTGAGAAATGGTTGCAGGACAACCTTACCATAGTTGCTGGTATATTCATTGGGATAGCATTACTGCAGGTAAACATCATGTTCCCTGTAATGAGTTGCACAGGAGAATAATAGATAAAGTGAATGTATGAGAGGAGAAGCTGTATATGTGAATGGGAAATGCAGTGCCAGTTGTCTGTTTGTGGGTTTTAGCAGTGGGAACTAAATGTATGAGGCTTTCTTTGTGTTAAGGAATATTTAATTTTTATCTACAGGGATGCATTTTTTTTCTTTTCAACTCTCAGCAGGTTGAAACTAACACTGTTAGATAAACCTTATGTGGAGGCTTTCAAGTCTGTACAGACCTACTGTTTCCAGTGATGCTTAAATGAGTAGTAGAGAGCCTTTAGGATTGCTTTGAAACAAGACTAAAACTGTTACTAGAAACCAGAGGCACCATAAAAATACTGGGGTTACACGAGTTCTGAATATTCTTTCTTTTTCCAACACTTACTGGGCTGCAGGAGTTCTGCAATGTTCTTTCTTCTTCTAACACTTACTGTTAATTTAATGTCTACCTCTAGTGTTTCTTTCTTATCTAAGTTCTGTATAACCTAAGGAGTTTGCCTGTGTGAAAAGTTGTCTAATACTCCAAATGAATAAACTGTTGTCTCTTCCAGATATTTGGGATATGCTTAGCCCAGAATTTGGTTAGCGACATTGAGGCTGTCAGAGCCAGCTGGTAAAACTGCTGAAGTAATCACAAGAAGACACTGGACAACCGAAACCCTCTGAAACCTCCAGTGTGTCACTCCGACACCAAGCTGTATGGACATGGGTGACAGGGAAGCCTTCTCTCCCAAGTAGTCTCAAGTTTAAGTTCCTGATATTGCAGTGAACTTGTGTTTTTTTGGGGTGGGGGAGAGAAGAGTGGGCTATTGAAAATCTGCTGCTCACTGACAATTTTTTTTTCTTTTAAACCACCACTTTGAAAGCTGTTGAGCCATGAATCTCTACTGTATTCTTGATTTTGAGTAACAAGTGGACACTTTTTTAAATTGGTGTATTCAGTGAGACAGAGTTGCATTGTTGTAATCTGTGGATATGCTGTTTATTCATGTCATGAGATCTTTGATAGCTGCCAAATATTCCTGAGATGGTCTATCTCCTCACCACTCTGTAAAGGAACAATCTTCTTGTTTTCACAGCTAAACATAGCTACAGGCCTAAACCCATGAAGCAGGAAGCAACTTTCTATGCATCTATTGTACAGTAAAATAAATTGTTTTTAAAACAAGGGAAATTATTTTTATGCAAGCTTCCAACTATCTCCCTGTAGTACTTTGAGGTTGGAATTAGCAGAAGGGAGAATTGCTTAATTTTGTCAAGACCTTTCTTCCTTCTCCACTCTTGTATGAAGGGAAAGGAGTTTTATGTTTGATGAACAAGGGTTGCTGCCATACCTTTGGATATCAGTCTCTTAAGGCAAGGATGGGATATAACTGTATAAATGTATGAAAGCAGTGTGGATGTTGGGTCCAAGTGAAGAATAATATTCAAAGAATGAATTGTATAGTAACTTAAAAAAAATCAAAACTTATGTATCTGGTACAGCAGAATCTTTTGTTTCTCTGAAATTTAGTGCAACCTAATGTATTTAGGGATCTCACAGATACTAATGCTTTGACATACTCATGCAAAGCTGGTTTCTTTGGTCTGTTCCTGTTGGGGGCTTTGATCTTTCTTTTTTCTTTTTATTTTCTTTAATTCTTTTTACTTGCATGAGCTGTGGAATAAGAATCTGTGACACTCCAGTGCTTTAAATATGTGCATATGTTTTAATACAGTCTAATTCAAACTTATTTATTGATAAATGCATGTGATTATGGAAAGATCATTTCCCACTCTCTTGGAAGTTGGAGAGAACAGTTTTTGTCAGAGTAAATGCTGACGTCCAGTGAAAAAATTCATGCTATGGAGATGCGTCTCCTTTTCTTACTCTAAAGGCAACAAAGAGCTTTCTTGAAGCAACAGAATAAAAGTCTTAAAATAGAAGCATTTATTAGGATCAGCTAAGACAGACCCTTTTGAATTGGCTGCAAGAAAGCAGAATGTGGGGAAAAAGCACAAATAGTGGAGAAGACTTAAATCAGGCTCCATCCAGCTTAGTTCTTTTGATTTGTTCTTCTTTGCTAATAATAGTGAACTTTAAGACCTGACCATGGCTTTGGATAGTTTATTGCACCTTGTATAAATTTAGCATATTTTATGACCCTTCTCAGTATCTCCATACCAGTCCTGAAAGCTGTGGTCATGCTTTGGTCAGACAGTGGCAAAGGGTGTGTAGCACCTCCTTGTAAGAACATAACATCTTTCTGAGTTGAGTTTCCTAAACCAGGAGATATATGGAGTAGAAGAGAGGAACATAGTGCTTTCAAAGCTTCCCAGTTCTGGGGGATAGATAGAAGGCTGATCTGGTGACTTGTTAAGGCCCTTTTTGGTCCTGTGACACTTAAATGAATATACATACCCTTGCACATCTTGCCTTTCTGAGCTTTAGTTGGCTGTGGTTTTTCTCCCCTCTGCAGGCTGGTAATGGGCATGCTGGTGCTTCACAGATGCCTCAGACAGACCTGTTGTCCTCCCATCTTTGAGCATTGCCTCATCTTCTTCTGGTAACTCCCACTGACTGGCTCTGAATAGGCAGCCTCCATATCCCTTGGTATCTGCTGTTAAAGGCCAGCCATGACTCAGAATATTTTTTAAAGCCTTTCAAAGCAATTATAATTCATTGTCCTTAATAAAGTTGGTTCCACCTCAGCACAGCGTTATGTTTTTCTTAGCCATTCCTCGATTTGAGGAGTTACTGGTTGTTTTCCCCTAGAGGGACATACCGTTTTGCCTGATAGTGGCAGGACAGACAGATCGGCAGCACCAGTATTGCTGCACTGAGACAAAATTATGGAGAGAGGAATCAGGGAAGTGGGGTTGAGGAAATAACCCCTCCACCAAAGAGCCTTGATTGTGATCCTGGACTTTGGTTTGGAGGGAAAACAAAAAGCCTAATTACAGAAGTATTCTTTGTTGCCACTGATCTTGAATACTGCTGTTGCTGCTCTGAGTTTCTGAAGATAACTTCATTTTTCTACTTGAATCTCTGCAGTTGTACTGTATTGGGCCTTCTGTCTTGTCACGCTGTTCTCTGAGTTCCAGTCTGCTGGCTGTGCAGTTGGCAGTGTCAGACTGATAGGAGGGTAAATGCTCCAAGCTGAGCAATTCTTGTTCTCACAACTTGCATGTCTACACACAAATGTGCAACACTTCTGCTGAATCCCAGAATGACTGACTGTTTTTACAAAAACCACTAGATAACTTACTTTTCTAGAGCTCGTCTTTTGCTGTGGATGTTGATCCTTCTCACTCCCTCATTCCCAAGAGATACTTATTTACTCACGTTTGCATTGTTTGATGGATATGCACTGAAAGTTTAAGATTAGCTGTCTGTTACACATTTAAATCCCACATTTTTTTGTCTACAGATCAGGTAAGATGTCCTACAAATATCCCATCAACAGCTACTCAGCAGCTTAGTTGTCTGGTTTGGAAAGCTTGTGGGAGGCCTTGAAAATCAATGTATTATTGTCAGAATCTGCCAAATACATGCAAACTTTTTTCCAGGAAACTTTGAAAAGTTCATGTGAACTGCAACTAAAGCACAACTGCTGGCTACGTGGGCTCAGTGTCTAAAGCAATAAGATGTGGTAGGTGCTAGGACTCCATGACAATTTCTAGCCTGCCTGGTGTGGTGGTGGGGTACATATGAGTTCAGAGATCAGTCTAATTATCTTTAATATGCAGTAGTTTTTTAGAGATTTGTTGCCAGGAGTGGGAAACAGCTCTGTTTGCTGGGTGATTCCTGTGGAGTAGTGGCATTGCTAATGAGGACTCTAGCAGCAGCAGCACTGGCTTTAAAGCTATTTCCATATATCCCATTGAGCCCTGCCAGAGGGCATCACAGTCCTTGCTCTTCTGTTTTTAAATACCCTTTGTATTCATAAGCCTTTCTGTTGTTTGGAGTTTTTTTTTTGATTAATAGCCTAATGGACAAATGTTTGATTCATCTCTTTGTTTCTATTTTGGTAGCAGTAGGATCTCTTTGCTTAAAATCCGTAATTTTGATTGTGCCCCTTAGTTTGAAGCGGTGGGGGTGCTCTGTCCTGAAAGCCTTCTTCTCTCCCCTTTGAGAGAGATGCTTATTGTAGTTCTGGTGTGTAAATAGTGTTTGAAATGTAAATAGTAGCATGCAGATTAAATGATTCTTGCACATGACTGCTTTTCACCCTGAAAGTGTTTATAATGGAGAGGAAAGGTGTCCACCAGGAGAGTCCCAAACGTTTGTCTGGGCTGTCCTTCACCCTGATGGAGCAGCAGAGTGCCACAGCTGCCTGCACTCAGCGTCTGCCCAGTGGGTGGGTGGCTGCCCCTGAGGAAGGTGAAGCCCTGGCCAGCCCTTTGGGGCCCTGGTTAGTGGCAGGGCCTCCCTTTGCTTTCATCTTTGCTGCTTGGCATTAGAACAGCATTCGACTGTGAAGTGGAGAGTTGGTGGCAGCACCTCCTACAAGTTATGGGAGGTTGCCATCACTTGTGGCAGGACTAAACATGGTGCTATAAGAACTGTCCTGGACGTCAATCTGTGTTTTTACCACTTTAGAGATACCCTTGTTAAAATTGGTTTTGGTTAATATGCTTGGTTATGAGAGAAACTATTGTCTGAATTTTTGATTCTGTTTCCCTTCTTGCTCTGTATGTCTTTTGGGTGCATTGAAATAGCAGTTCTGCAAATACCTGGGAAGGTAATTAGACCTCAAAAGGCGTCAAGCACTGCTGAATGTTCCAGTTCCTCCCATTTTTGTTTTTTCTCTGAATCCTTTTCAGATACCCATAACAAATGATGAAACTGTCTAAAACAAATGAAATATTACTACCCTGATCCATTCGCTACCAAATTTTGCCCCTTGAGAAAAATAAATAAAAAATCTGTCTCCCTTAACATGCAGTATATGAATACTACTAGCATGCACAGGGCAGCACTGCTAGCTGTCTTTTGTGTTTCGGCAATACAAGTGTGTCAATAAAAAGTTCCATCTGTATGTGTGTTCATGTTCACACTGTGTACATAGTAGAGATGGACCTAGAGCTCTGGGAAGATTGGGATGTGGGTTTATTACTCAGATCCATTTCTGATACATATATTCCAGATCAGTTCCATCTGAATCTTTCTGTCTTGTTCATCTGAAGGTGTACAGCAAGGTGTCAATATTTACCCTTTGTGTATCATTCCTTTTTATATGAATGTATTCTCTTGTGTTCCTTTTTTATCAGTTGTAAAATTGATTGTAAAAGCCAACTACACTTACCAATTGAAAGTATTGCTATAGCAGAACTGCATGCCCAGTAGAGTTTGACTTGAGCTTTAGTTTTCTGATTTCAGACTGGTTCCCTTCAGTCTAGGAGAAAAGCATAGATCAGGTGCATAATGTATTACTTGTCATCTTTAGCATTAGACTGTGGTATTGTATCACATGCTGATCTCAATGGATGTAACTGGAGTCTACTTAGGAAGTTAATGCAACTTCCTGGTAATTCATTTTAAGCTATTGAAAATGGTCTTGGACATGCTACTTGTGTTCTTGGATTTTTGTTTTTTAATAGAGGCGTTTTTTAGGAATGTTTTAATACACTTATGATGGACAATACAATAGTTTTAATAGTCGTGCAGTATTCTGTATTTACTTGAAGTAAATCATTTTATATGCAATTTGTTAGATAATTAAAATTTTATAAATAAAATTGTGTGAAATATGATGTTGTGAATGTGTATGCACTCTTGATGTAGCACTTAATATAAACAAGAAAGATAAATTCATGGAAAGTTTCTCCAGGAAAAGATCACTACCTTCTTTCCTCCAAACTAACAGGGGAAATAAATCCCCATCTCTCATATGTGTTGTAGAATACTGTGTTCTGATTAAATCACAAAACATCCTTATGCCTCCAGTGGCTGCCCTTAGGTGAATAATAAGCTAAGAAATGAAGAAAATGTCCCCACATGAAGAGATCCCTTATTTGCTGTCAGCTGTTGTTGAAGTCTCTGCCTAATGAACATGCTCTGCTTCTTTCCAACAGGTTGCTGATGTTCCTCGGGCTGCAATGGCTGTGCTCTCCCCAGAATTATTCTGGTGACACTGGTGTGTTCAGAAGTTGATGCTTTGCAAGACTTACACAAATGAAATTCCCACCTCCCTTCTCAAAAGTTTAAATAAGTGTGACATGTCCTTAAACAGAAGTAGTGAGAACTGGCTTACATTATTGTGCAGGTAAAAATGGGTAATGATGTCTTGTGCTACCTTGGATAGAGGAGCAGGCAGACTTTTTTAAAAAGTATTTAAAAACCTCTAGGTTTTGTACACAAAATGGCACTGTGATCAATTTAAAAGCATATCTATATCCAGATTGAAGTCTAATGCCTTTTTCATATTTCAGGCATATGACATTTATCTGAATGTATGGAAATTATTTGGCAAAATAAACATCTAAACTGGGGACAGATTGACACACAAACACAGGAATGACCAAAAGTTTACAAAAAAGAAGAAAGGCCAAGGGCATTGCCTAATAGATGTGACAAACTTGGATAAGTGTTTTCATGATGGAGAGGGAGACTAGGAGTGGCTACCTGCCATCCGTCAAAATCTTAACAGACTTGTACAGTGATTCTTGAAGTTGAGGCTGGTTACCATTTTAAAACAAATTACCTTTTCCAATGGGGGCTCTGGATGCAAGGCCAGTATTGGGGTTTCTGCCAACTTCACTCTTCCAGAGTGAAGCTTCTCCTTGTAATAATGACACTGAAATGTTAAAACATGTGGATGTGTTCACATTCCCAACAGTGAGATGCTGGGCCTTGCAAAGTTTGTACAGATGCCAACGAGTGTGACACTCGAGGGAGGTGCTGCCTGCCTAGTGGTATGGCCGTAGGGATTGTTCTGGCTTGGCTGTGATGGCACTAAGACAAAGACAAGGCCCCATGTCTGGCATTGCTGTCATAGAAACAGTCTGAGCAGCAGATGTCAAGGTTTGCTTAGATGCAATCTAGATAGTAAACATCTGACTGGAATTATTGTCAGCGTTTCCACTTCATTTGACTTCAGTCCAGATAGTAGTGAAATGCAAAAGTAAGGTCCTTAGATCCCATTTGTGTTTTAAAGAGGATAAATGATTTACTAACTACATAGAAGTAACCTGCAGACTGCAGCACACCTCAGGACAGTGCAGCATTTATGTGGCTAGATAGTCTGTTCAATTACCTCCTTCTACTGTGGCATCTTTGCCCTTATGTGGGCTTTCCTTCCTAGGCTCAGCACAGATTTTATCTAGAAATGCAAGTCATTTGATATTCCATCCAGGGAAACCATCTGAAAGTAGGGTATCACGATTGGCCTGTGTTTATGCTTGCTGTGACAGTGGTATGTATTCCTGATAAACATTTGGTGATGAGAATAGAGCTAATGCTTAACCACAGCTCCAGTTAGACAACCAAATGGGAATTCTGTCAACATCACAACCAGTTTGTGTGAGCACTTGCTGTTTATACCAGTGTCAAAAGGAATAAATAGTCTCTTTTGAGAACCAGGCAGGTTGTTGATAACTGGCCTTTCAAATGTTATTTTGGGTTGTGTTAAAGTCAATAGGGTTTCTGTGCCTGAGAGAACTTGGGCTTGTGAGGGCCTGTGAGCTGTGATTGTAAACATGCTGGTTATGTTCAGCAGCAGTGCAGAGGTTCTGTGTTATTTGGAGCCTGATGTCAGAAGCTCCTGGTCTGTGTTGACAGTTCTGCACTCTTGTCAGTGGTTTTACTGCATTAGTACTAGCAAATGCCTTTTTGAATGTGTGTTTTGTTGTTTTGGTTTTTTGCTGTTGTGCAGTTTGGTATTGGAGGCTTTTTCTGCATGTTTCTGGCACTGGATTAAATGGATGTGGAATCTCTGCAGTGTGAAAATTCCTGTAGCATCTGCTGTGTTTTGGTACAATCTGAGACCTTAAGCTGGCTATTGAAAGCAAGTTTCTTTTCATACTCAGCTTGTGTAAGTAATCCCTTTACCCTCATCTTCCCATCACAGTATCTGAGGAATAAGCAGTGGTTTCATGGAGCTGGGGAGTGAATACGTGAAAGTCAAAAGCAGTGGTTTGCAATTACCTGGCATGGAATCTCATAGTGTTTGGATTTTGGGTTTGCTGCCTCTGCTGATATGAAAAGGAAACTTCAGTGAAGGCTGGCACTTCAGCACTGGGGATGCTGAATTCACTTTAAAATGTTTTAGATCTTGTGACCTTCATGCATGGTGGGCTTGATCAAGCTAGGCAATGGTATTACACAGTCCAAAATAACATCTGCAGGCTTGTTGAAAACAGCTATCCTAACTGGCTCCTTGTTTTGCCAAAGTGCTGTCTGCTGGTTTGCTCGTTGGCATGTTACAGACCTACAAAAGAGCAGCTGTGAGATAAGATACTCAGACTGGCAGTTTTCCATCTCCCTTACCTAGGAAAGGAGCAATAGGAAGTCTCTTGCATCTTCCATTTCTCATTTAATGGGCTTCTGTTGAACAGCTGCTGCAAGATATTCCTTTAAAAATCCATCTATAAAAACCCCCCAGTAGACAAAGAAGCAATCCCAAGCAAGCCCAGGAGCACTTGTATGCACATGGCTTTATAGGATAAGGATTGTATCATGCATTGCTGCTAAAATGCATGATTGTTATGCCACACAGTGCCTCTGTGTGAGCACAAACAGTGAAAGTGGTTGGAATAGCTTCCTTTGTATCTGCTCAGCTGAAAGGCAGTGATCACATTGGGCCAGAGCCAGGAACAAAAAGAATTCACCAGTGCATGGTGGTGCAGTCACGGCTTCTGCGTGGGGTTAGAAAAAAGGACAAACCACAGGGTAAAGTGAGAGCACTGAATTTTTATTTGTTACCTCTAGGTACCATGAGTTTGACATTAATAGGCAAGACCAGTGAATGAGCAGCAGTACATTGCATTCAGACCTGAATCTCCAAAGCACCAAAAATTGAGCTAGATTTACTTCTTAATCCTATAGTCAGTACACTAGTCTGGACCTGCTGCATCTCGTATTGTTCCTAATTTAGTAGTACATTTTTATGCAGTTAGGGGGCATGAGGAAAGAGTCAGTTGTGTAGTACCACTTCTACATCATCATAAGACTACAACATGCACATTCTACTATGTGGCCCAAGCAACAAGAATACAAGTAGAACAGTTACGGGTGGAGACAGGTTCATGTTAACACCACCTATGAATTTGTAGAAACCTTTCTGGACAGGTACCTACAGCAGTTCATCGGTTTGTGTGGGAATGTTACACGCATGCACAAGTGATACAGTGGAAAACATAGCAGGAGCAGCAGCAGGACGGAGGACAAAGGTGAAATCTGTAATGGGATGCACTGGAAACAAGACCTTTCTCAGCTTTCTACAGCAAGTCTCTGCTCTGTTAGCGAGGCCTGCTGGGCAACAGTTTTGTTCTCATGGCTGCGGAGTTTTGATATGACTTCTAGAAATGCCATGCTCTGCACTTCCTTTTGAAGAGGTTCTGGAAAAGGAAATATTAAAAGAAACAGTGCTTTGTATGAGATAAGCAGAAGAAAACTGAGAAACTTTTCTACTAAACTCTGTACACACAAGCATGCAGCTGTGAGTATGCATAATCTGGTTATTTACTTTTTTGAATTGCTTTTGATGATGGAGAGAGAACTTTTCAGGGCCTCCAGCATACACAAACTCCATGGATTTCAGGTCATGATGAATGATGAAGCTGCTGCATAGCAGTTAAGAATATCTACCTGGATTGCCTTCCAAAACAGATACTTCGGAAGTATTTTTAATGAAAACATTTTTTTTTTAATTCTTTAAACTAGCCTGACCAAATGAGCTGGCTGTGACAGACTCACTGCATCATTTGTGTGTGTCAACTCTTACTGGTTGTGTGGGGGTGTGAGATGGGTCCTTAATGGATGTGTCACCACCTGATCACTGTTTGCTGTCCCTTTACAGCTCAGCTCTGAAATTAATGCAAACAACATAATGCAGAGTACTGCCCATTGCTGTGCATATGGATGCAGTGTTTATGTTCTACTCAAAGTAGGAGACACTGTCTGATGATTCTGATCCTGGATTGCATGTTACTTACTTTTTGTATTATTTAAGAGAGGTTGGCAGCAACTCAAAAAATTGAGCAAAAATTGTAAAAAATTTGACAAGTGTTCTCAAAGCCCTGTACACTGAACATCTCAAAGTTTTGACCTAAAATGGTTGGTTTTGTTATATGCCTCTCTAGTGAAATCCCATTCAGCAACAAATACCTATTATTTTTGCTTTCCACATGTTGCTAGGGGCCTAATCTCTGAATTTCCCAGAAGAAAACCTACCTGTTTCAGATAGCTATGCTTTATGGTATGCTATTTACTTATTTTTTATTTAAAAGCAAGCTTTAGCATTTGTTCCCATCCCTACCTACTTTCTTGTTCACATGTTTTTAGTTCTCATGCAGTTTAATCCCTACCACTGGCACGTCTCATGCTGCTGTACACCTGGGAAGGTGTATGTACAGACTGATGTCAGTGAAGCTGTTGGGGTGTTCATGCTATGTATGCACTTCCTGCTTGCTGCTGAGATACCAACATGTTTAGGCAAGGTATTTCACTGTGCTTTACCATGGCTGGTAACATCCAGCTTTCATGGAGACTCTTGGCCTGCAGAAGACTGTGCTAGCTAAGAATGCTCTGCTTTGGATAATCCATTTTCCATTGTCCTCATTTTTCTTTCCCTATCCATTCACTCAGTTGCAAGAGGAACTTCCAGATGGAAAGAATCATATAAAAATAGGTATCTGTTAACTACTTAACACCATTTGAAGTTCAACAAAGGCAAATGCAGAGTTGTTCACCTGGGGAAGAATAACCCAAGGCACCAGCACAGGCTGGGGGCTGATCTAGGAAAAGCATCTCTGTGGAGGACCTGGGTGTCCTAGTAGACAAACAGCTGTCCATGAGCCAGCAGTGTGTCCTTGTAGCCATGAAGGCCACTGGTATCCTGGGGTGCATTAGGAAGAACATGGACAGCAGGTCAACAGACTCTCTGCTCAATCCTGATAAAGCAACATCTGCAGTGCTTTTGTCCAGTTCTGGGCTCCTCAGTACAAGAGAGACAAGGAGCTCCTGGAGTCGATCCAGGGCAACAAAGATGATTTAGGGACTGGCTGAGGGAGCCAGGTCTATTCAGCCTTGAGAAGAGATGACAAAGAAGGAAACTCATCAGTGTCTGCGAGTATCTGAAGGGAGGGTGTGAAGAGGACAGAACCAGGTTCTGCTCAGTGATGCCCAGCAGTAGGACAAGAGGCCACAGGCAGAAACTGATGCACAGAAGTTCCACTTAAACATGAGGAAGGACTGCTTTACTGTGCAGGTGATTGAACACCAGAACAGATTGCCCAGAGAGGTTCTGGAGTCTCACTCACTAATCTTCTGCATGTGCTCTAGGATGGCTCTGCTTGAGCAGGGAAGCTGTACCACTGTGGTCCCTTCCAACTTGACCCATTCTATGAACACACAGATGTTGGCAACATCAGGTTAAGTGTGATGCCAGATACCCCGTAACAAAACATAGTAACAACAGCAGCCACTGGAGAATTAAACCAGTGGAGCTTCTTCTAGTCTTGATTGAACTATACTGGGGTATACCTTAATAAATATACAGGTCTGTTCACAGTAGAATAAGGAAATGTGGCTCATGATGGTAATGAAAACAGTTTAGAGGCAACAGAGCTGTAAGAGATAGTATTTTTCCATGTAAAGAGCAATCAGCTCCTTGATTCTCCTCTCCTTGGTTAAAATAGTAAACTTCCCACCCCAACTTAGAAGTTAATACCAGGGTTGCTCAGTTATTTTTGTGTCCTCAATGATTTTACACAGGTCTCTTCATCAGGAAGCAAAGCAGAACTCTGGGTCAGTCAAATCCTGGGCGTTAACTTCACAGCTGCATAATGCAGTGACAAGCTGCTGTCTGTTCTCTGGGAGTAGGGTAAGGAGCCTTATGCCTAGGCAAAGCTTACAGTGCAGTGGAAGACTAGACTACTAAACTCTGCCACTTGGATAACCCTAAAATACCTCCCCTAAGATAAGACTGCTCTGTACTCTGGTGGACAAGAGAGACAGTTTTACATGTCTTAGCAAGCTAAGGCTTGTTAGCAAATTTTGAGCACAATCTTTGCACACTGAGATGTCTATACTCTCTAAAACTGAGTACTTGTTCCTATAAGATGGCAGGAATACAATATTCACTTGTATGGATGTACAGGTCTCCAAAATTACACTTGCAGTAGGCATGGTGAACTCTGTTTAAGTAAAAAACTGAGTACTTGTTCCTATAAGATGGCAGGAATACAATATTCACTTGTATGGATGTACAGGTCTCCAAAATTACACTTGCAGTAGGCATGGTGAACTCTGTTTAAGTAAAAAAGCATACTTGTTTACAGAGAGCACACATTTAACTGTGGTAACTTTTAAATCTATTAAAAACTTTTAATCTATTAAATCTATTAAATGACTTGCTGTAATCTCTAGAGAACCTTCATAAGTTTCATACTTGGTAAGTTGTGCAGACAGGCTCTGACTTTCCACATTTCTGTAATTATTCCAGTTCTTTTTCATCTTAGTTGACTGTAAATGCCTAGACCTTTATGGAATGAAATCTGTTCTTTCTCCACAGATTCAATCTTGCTTAAAGAACTGAATTAACGAAACGTAGCAATTTCCTGAAACCTTGAATGAAATTTTTCCATGACATCTTGCTCTTTTTTGTTTTGTGTTTTTTGTCTGCCCACACTCAGGTGGGAAGTTGCAATATCAAACCACAGCCTGTTTGAAGAGCCTGTAAACAGCATGACCTTTAGCAGAGGGTGAACTCAGAGACATGAGAGTTTACAGTGTCCAGCACTGATGTGTCTTAGTGCACGTTGTGCCTGGTGGGCTGTTGAGGGAAGGAGTCTTCCTAGTGACATAAATGTAAATAAGGATCCTTCCTAAAGTACCCATCACACATCAATTACAGGGAACTTGCAGTTAGAAATGAAAATGAAATTCTTGTGATCTGCATATTTGCAAAGACAACTTGATATTGTACAGTTTTAAATGCTTTCATTTGTTTCCTGTCAAAGTTCGAGCTAGCTGCATCCTACAGAAGTCATGGTCAAGTTTCTACAGTTAATATCCCAAACTGAGTTAACAGCTTCATCCTTGACATTATAGATAGACACTACAGAGTCAAAGTAAACTGAACCTTTGTGTTTCTATCCATTGTGAACAGAGAACCAGTCACAGTGTGTTTGCACATGTTCTATGTTCAGCTGTAGGAGAGAACTATATTGCATACATGGATCTTGGGAAGTAGCCTCTCCTGAATACTCACCAGATCCTATAAGAGCACAGATCAGCACCATGGAGTTGTATTTTATTTCTGGAGCACTCCTGTCATCTGAGAGCAGTCTGTGTAGAATCTGAACAAGCTGAGCATTTTCAAGATCCTTTTCAGCAGTGACTGAAATACAAGTGAAAATTTTAAGTCTGGAAGTGCCACTTGCTTTGACGCTTCCATGTGTTATCCCTTTATTGAAACATGATCTCTCACCAGAGTGAAAGTGAGGCTGTGGTCACCAGCCTCATTGGTATAAAACTCAAGCACATATTTGATGGTATGATGGCAAGAATCATAGGTTTTGCTATAAAAATGTGAAGTTGTCTGACTGCTTGAAAGGACAGTCACAGAGTTTAATGATGAAATCCAGTCTTAATGTTCTGTAAGCTGATGGAAAAGCCATGAGGCTTTCTAGCCATTTAGACCAACACCTGAAATATTTCAGTTTTCAACACTTCCATTGCCTGAATTTGCTTTTGGAAATTCTGTCTGAGTAAATATAGATTGCATAGTTCTTGATTCAATGGTAGAGGGAGCTCAGGGTCCATTATAAAGCCTGTGGAAAACTTTTCAAGATGTCCATTTGAGTTACTGCCTCTGTAGTTTTCTAAGATACATGTTTTGAATTCGGGCTCAACCTTTAAATGCCTGAAGACAAGACAAAGAGATGATTCGTGTGAATAGGAACATCTTTCCTTTTATTTAAAACAATTCCTTGAGGTATTGGCAGTGATTTGAAAGTTGAACAGAGCATTCCCGTAGAGTACACAATGGCAAGAGATGAAATCAAGAACAAAAATATGTAAGGTTGTTTGTTTAGTTCCTTAGTTAAAAAGTAAGTAAACAGGATAAACAAAACCTCTGTTGAACATTTACTTTCCTGTTTCAAAAGTAGAGGTACTACAAACACAGGTCAAGACATGTAATCGTGTCTGCCTTCATATGGCAATTCTTGCACTTGATCTTGGGTAATTTAATGAAGACATGTTGGGAGCATTAACCATCTCCATGTATTTTCTAGTTCTCACTTATTAGGTAAGTGCACTCTTCACTTTGAAAAGCTTTCTCAAAAGTGGATTAACATTCCAGTGTAGGAATGTGGTCAGGTCATATAGTCTCTAGTCTAAGGTATGTTTGCTTTCTGAGTTTTACCCCAAATCTGAAAGTTAAACTGGAGGGCCTATCTAGATCACTCCACCACCTACCAGAATGATGGAGCAGATCCCGTGTAACCAGTACTCTCCAGTTTCTTGTGTAACATGATGGCTTGCTCATCTCTGCATGAACCACCATGGTAATACTGAAAGGCAGGTGGAAGGAGGAGGCTATTCTACATTGCATTCTCCCTCTATGGCTTCTCTTGGGCACAGACTGGAAAGGAGACAAGTGAAGTGAACTCCTGGGATACTCACCTAACTCTAGAGCTGCTATCAATGCCAGTGCAACGAGAGCTTCATTTTGCATTATTACGTGTTCGCTGGTCGCCATGGTTACTAAATGCTTGATGCCACCGCTCTGTACAATGGTCCTAATTACATCCTAAAATAAATAATGCAAAGATAACAAAATTCTGCACTGCATACGAACTATATTAAATAAGGAAACTGTCAGGAATAGTGTGTTATCTTTGGGTAAGGGTACTCGTTGGTTTTGTGCACACAGAATCACTTTATACATCAATGTACAGACATGCAGGTCTACATATTATCTGTTACTGCTCTGCAATTGCAAGGTACAGGGTGTTAAACCAAGGCAGGTAACCCTATAACTAAGTTAAGACATACATAATGAACTCTTTTCCAGGTTATACAGTGTAAACTTAAGTTCTCATGCTGTGCCATCAATCATCAAATAATTAGGGGTTCAAAGTATCCAACAAAATACATACTTGGAGTAAGGAAACACACAAACATAGTTATAATGAAGTTATTAAATGCTTCATCTCCAAGAATTTTCAGTTTCTTCAAAATGTTCAGAGAGGTGAGATCACAAATATGACACATTATTATGTAACAGAAAGGGTGTACTTGAAAAACTGTTTAGACATACGACAGAAAAATGAGCAGTGGTATCCTGTTATGGAATTTTTCTTCAAATACAAAGGAGGTAAGGAAAAGGATGTATGGGATACCAATATGTTGGTTTCTTTTCTAAAGTCAGCTGTTAAACTGAACTATTGTACAGTACTGCTGCCTAGTATCTAGGAACTTAAAATGTATTTTAACTGGGTTAAATGTGTCTAAAGTAGATAAAAAATACACAACTAGGATACTGTTTTCAAGTCCACAATTTGATCCAAATTATGTGACAAGAGATAAAGATTATAGTAGACTAATACTTTACAGGTTCTAGTAATAATTTCAAAAGTGGTTTCAAAAGTGCACCTCATGTTTTCACCATCTTATATCCCAAAAATACTTGCAAAATGTTTGTCTGAAAAATCAGATAACTTGGCATGCTGAAAGGAAACTGTTCAAGGAAATGTGGAATGGTTTTTTATTATTTTTTATTTGTCCTGTGAGTGCACAACGGTTTGAAATAGCATTTATTTCTTGAAACAAGAATATGATTTAAAAGTTTTCATCTATATCTTAAATTTCCATTTAAAACACATCCCCCTTTCTTACACCAGCCACAAGCCAAAACAGTGAGATGTATAGTCTCATTACTGTGAGACTATAACATAAAAAAAAAAAGAAACATCTAAACAAACCATCTCTAATACTAATACTTTCAGTCCCAACCTTATTAAAAAAAAACACCCAAAACCACAAAAACCAACATGCCAAAGTAGTTTTCAGACTGAGACAACCTGGAACTGCTAAGTTCTATTTGAATTAGTGTGGAATTTTGTGTATGTAAGTCTTAAGAACCAATCAGCATCTTTGACATAAAATTTTTTTATATTGTAGGTGAACATCACCCTTTAAAAGGCAGTATGAAATAGATGACAGCCATGAGGTTTGGTGCTATTGTGGCTGAAATCACAGTACCTACTCCAGTTTTGTAGAATGACTAAAACTAACTGTTGCGTTTGTATATATTACCCCAAAGCATTTAAAATTAAAAGCCAAATTCAAACCTGATGTTAAGAGCCATTCAGCTGTACTCATATTCAAACCTAGAGGGCAGCAAAAGCTTAAAAAAACCCCACCCTCTCAGCTCTGTTATCCTCTTCATGTCAAATTTCCTTTGTGAGTACATGCACCCCACAAAAATTAACCTCTGATAATGCTGTTAATTTCTGCCTTAATATCTATTTGATGCCATCTGTAGTGTATCCATATTTAGAATTTAATTATGTTGTCCTATAGAGAATATTTATTAAGTCTCACATCTGTGGTGGTGTTTGCCATCCATGCATGCATGTTGGAGACTTTGGGGAGGGGGGCAGAAGAAGTGAGAACCAGAAAAATGAACCTTCATCAGTTTTAGAAGTTGAACATAAAATGGAGAAAGGGTATTAGACAGAGACAGTGATATTAGCAATCAGCAAAGACTTAAATCCCTGTGAGGCCTGTTGATTTATTCTTGGAGATGCTCAGTACACATCAGGCCCCTACTATATTTTTCACTTCACTTTGACTTCAGGGTCAGTGTACAGTCCAAGCTCCCCAAATCACACTTGCTATTTAAGTTCAGTAATGCAGCCTGTGTTCATATCAGTGAACATGCTAAAAGAAGTCTGAGCCTGAAATAGCCTGTCTCCAGAGATGTGTTTGTCCTTTACAAGGCTGCTTTGTCTAATACTCAGCTGAAGAAGAATGATGGACTTGGACTGCTCATGTAAAGATATCTGATTGATGTAAAGGTGATGAATTTTTCCTAAAGTTACCTTTTGCCATATACAAGCAAGTTTTTGTTAGAATTTGGAATAAATTATAATTTTAAATGATCCATGACAATCTTAAAACTCTGAAATATGCTGTATGAAGAGTAGGGAGACAGACTATTTCTGGATCTCAGTTTTATATAAATATATAGCAAGATCCTAACAACTGAGTTCACCGATTCTTCATATATAGCATCATTAAAACATAGAAAATACAGCATGCTGAACTTCTGCAGGATACATTTAAAATAAAAATAAGTCAAGCCTTGGGCAGAGTGATGTAACACATGAATACCCAAGCTGGCTTGCTAGAAGGATTGCATGGTGGAGGGCTGGTTACCAACAGCAAGTGCACAGGTAACTCTTGGCTCTGACAAACTGACCTTTTTCTCCACTAACTTACTTTTGATTTGCTGTGTCGTATAAGTGCAGAAAGTAGTCTGTTGGACTCTCCCATCACACCTGCGTGATCCTTGGCTTCACACCACTCCACCAATCGTTCCACCAGTTTTACGTTTTTGCCCAGCTGTTCAGCTGCTTCTGCTACATCATGCCGGAGCCAACAACACAACAAAAAGGTTGTCACTTTTTTAAAGCAAGTGCTAGGAAAACAAGGTGAAAGTTACTAACTTGGAGGAGTTAGAAGAACTTCACTAGCCTGCACTACCAATGGGAAAAGTCTAGATTGCATTAAGGCAAGTAAAGCCAGTCAAAATGAAAAGAAATTTTAAAATATCCAGACAAACATTCATAATCCAGTTTTTGAAACAACTTATCAGCTCAGTTAATGAAGCTTGTGCACTGATGAAGAGCAGGGAAAATACAGGTGATATCACACCCCCAGCTGATCTGTGAGCCAGCTCAAGAATTAAAAACCAGGAGGGACTGTTGCCAGAAGGGAGCACTGTGGTCAGTTAGATCAGGTTTGATAGACTGTAAGTCACATAAGTTTCTTTAAAAAAAAGTCTATTTCACATCCAATAGCTTTGCTAGAACTAGAATGAATCTTTTGAAAAAATCTGTAGGACTGAGTCAAAAATAAATACACAGCTAATTTACCTCATAGCAGACTTCTGATTTCATAAGTCCTCATCCTGGAACAAGCTGGTAACTAAAAGGTGCCTTTTTTTTTTGGAATTGCAGTCTATCAATTAATAGAGTATTATCCTGTTCCAAGGACCAAGGTACAGCCAGAGAATACAGTAAATGAACAGCAAAACAGGAGTGGTAGCTCATAACACTCACACCTCAATACACACTTGTAATGTGACAGTGTAAAGAAGTTCAAAAGTAAATAAGCATTTGACACCTATTTGGAGGGTCCCTGGTAGTCAGTTTAGGAGTTCTGAAAAAAAAAAAAAAAATCAACCCACATTCCTTTCCTTTTTACATGTATTAGATTTATTCCATTACTTCAGGAATGAAATTTAGAAAAACTCTGCTTCTCTCTTTTAAGAATCTTGGCAGCATATCACAGAATGAACCAAAGAGAATCACTTAACATAGAGAACAGTTTATTTTTACCTTGTGCATCTATTAACATTCTTAATGTTCCCAGCAGCTTGAACTGAACGGGGGGCATCTCCGATCTGAGAAATTTCAATACAGCTTCTGCAACACCAGCTGATAGCATCTTAGCCTTATTTACAACTGCATGAATAAAGAACATGAATTGATCTCAAAAACATTTCTGGAAGATGCAGTTTATTTCAGAGCTGGTCTTGAAGCAAATTTTCAGACGTGGTTTGAAAAAGAGGTTGTGAGCACAGTCTGCAGGAATGGTGTGCACTGGTGATACTGTGTTGTGGGAAAATGTCACAGTTCCTGTGAAATTAAGTGCTTTTTCCTAGCATGCACATCTAACTTTTTGTATTCAGCTTGAGCACCACCAAAAGGGTAGACTCTTCCCTTTGATCTAGGAAAGGCATCTTCCACAAAATGCATCAGGCAGAAGCCCAGGCTAATACTTGCACCCCTAAATATGAGGAAACTTCTGCGAGTCCCAAACACACTCTTCTGTTTCTCACAGGCAAAAGAACTGAAGCATCCAGTTAGCAGAATAACCTCTTACCCAGTTCCAATACTTCACACAAACAACACTGGTCTGACATGCCTGGAGTCTGTAGTCTTTTGTTGCCTTCCTCCCCTCTCTAACCTCTCTTTCATCCCTTCCACTAATCCATGTTCTCCACTTTCACAGAGCTCTCTGAAATGCATTTAAGGTGCAAACCTTGCCCAGTAGTGCACTTGGAAAAAAATACTTATTAGGAATTTGAACAGTGTTTTGACAAAGAGCTTATACTGAGGTCAGTTATTACTTGCTCGTTTCTTTCTAACAATGTACAGGGATGGTTATGTAGGTCTCTGGCAGACACCCTTCAGCATAGGCTACAGGGAAGCTGCTTGATGGAAGTGAAAAGAATGACTCACCTGAGAAAGGTAAGCAAATGGAATACTGCTGAACTTCAGTGGGTTTAGTATATATGCATGATCATTTATAAAAGTTATGATTTGTCAAAACCAAAAATAGTAAAATAAGGTTATATGGATGGAAGAGTTATTTTTGGTTTGGCACAAGAAACCATTCACAAGTGTTACAGATTTGCTTTGTTGTTTTGTGTGCATGGTCTACCTTTATGCTTGGGTAATCAAAACTCATACAAATTAAGTTACTAAAAATGACAAAATTAGCATTCAGCTTACTGCCAACAAACAGTAACTAATTGCAATAGGCTGGCTATTCTGCTAGTCTACCTCCAGCTCTAATTTGGCAATTTTCTGTGTCTTAAGTAAGATGCAGTGTTTTAACAAAGTGGGCACTGTTCTCTGATGGGGACCCTCAGCTGTGAGACAGACTGCAAATGAAGCAAGCAGAAATAAAAATCAATATGCAGTGCTCTGGACAAAAAGGGTTGAGAAATCATATTCAAGGCCTCTTAAGCTCCTCACCAATTACAAGGCTGCCCTTTCTTTGGTAGGGGATACTGTGGGATCAAAGTGGCAAGGGACAGTCACTATGCCTGTGATGTATTCAGAACTGCTTGTCTGAACTGGTGTGCAACAGACACAAAAGCAGTGATGGGCCAGAATGAAAAGCAGCAGTCTGACCTGCCTCTAGGACTGTCAGTCAGTGCTCCCGCCTGTGCGAAGCAACACCCGCCCACATTCCCTGGGGGGTACAGTGGGAGAACAGAATTTCACCTTTCTGTAGTTAGCAATGCAAAGAGAGGCTTACCAGGAATAGCCAGGTTTCTCAGAGCACTCAGTGCAGCGTGCTGCACGGTTACATTTCCATCCTCCACATGTCTGTCTAGCAGATCCATCAGCTTTTGAACTATGCCATTATCCACCATATGGATGCAGTTTCCGTCTGTGTGAGATGTAGCAAGTCATTTGTGAAGGGAAGATTATTACTAAGATTTTTACAATAGCTTCTTATGAATAGAAAGGTTATTTCCTTGATCCTTTTTAGATTTCATTGTTGAGAATTTGACCACCATCATCTGTGAGAACTGCAGTGCTCATGACAAACTTAGAAGAGTGATAGAAGAAATACTAAAGAAGGCAGAAATCCTCTATAGCCCTCTACAAATGCAAAATAATATTTTTAAAGTAGGTTTAATGTTTTTGAGGATTGTAAAGTTTAAAACTAGTGATGTTGTTGTGTAACTGAACAGCAGCATTACTGAAACACAGTTCTTATTTGCAGCTGTACAGGCAGAGCATGATAGAGGAGAACACATAAATTTACATAAGCTATTATGGCATGTTCTTACCATTTCTGGCAAAATTTGCAATAGCCAGTGCTCCTGCAAGCTGTAGCTGATGACTATTGGAAGGAATCCATGAAAGTACTCTTTGGAACACACTGCCTTTTCCTCCTTCAAATAACTTTTGCATGGATTCATCTGGGATAAAAAGCACAGAGAGTCAGCAAGCCAAATGGTTTGTTTGGGAGAATTCTCTTTATATCTGAAAAGCTCTGCTGGTTCCACTACAATTAATCCAGGCCTGCAATGAGGGACAAAATCTGACCTGTTAAATGTTTGTCTGGTGGGCAACAGGTCATCCAGGTTATTTAGAACATTAATAAATAGTGAAATTCAGCAGCCAAACAGTGTTACAAGTATCTGCTGTTGCTTTGCAGACCATAGTGACAGCCCATGCTTACCTCCAAGCAGTAACAAAACCATAAGATCAGAAGCTGTTTTAAGCTCTGCAATATCATCCTCTTTGTCGCTGTCCACAGTCTTCTGGACGATCTCAAGTAAGCACTCCACCAAACCTGCTTCAACCAGCTGCAGCTTAATGACATCTGGAAAATAGCATGGATAATAGGAGTCAGAATCAGGATTTTAAATGCATCTATCACACATATGCAGGACGGACTGTAAGAAACAGTGATGTCAGCATTGATGTAAGTGTTTTCACTGACAAATTCTGTTAATAAAACCCCAAGTTCTTTATTTGAAGTTCTTATGGCCAACTTTTGTTATTATTAATCTAGCAGGCTCTCCCTGGCTCTGGATTGCCTTTAGAGCACAGTGATAAGCTGAAGGTGTATGGAGCTCTTCACTTCTAAAAATGAGGCTATTTCTCTACAGCAAATTTGTGGCACCTCAGTCACGGCACAGCAGACTCATAAGGACTGTGCTGTGTTCATGCTTTCCAAAGATAGACAGGATATCTGCCAGTTGTTGAAAGGGCTGCAGGAGGAGTGCAGGAAGGCCAAATCCAAAAGGTTGGCTTGGCAGAGAAGTTTGCTCTGGAAACTGATGAGGCAAACTCATTTCTTAGTTGTTATTCAAAACAAGGCTCGAGAAGTTAATAAATATTTTCTTCAGGTAACAGAATCTGGGAGCAATATTTTTTCTCTTGTTCCTAAAATAACAAAATATTTAGCAGATATTTCCCTCGGTATCTACATGTTTAAACTCCCTTTCTGTTAAGAGGGAATAGCAGGCTGTCTTATACTATATTAGATCATTTCATACATGGAACTGATTCTGGTAGTTTTTGCAGGCTGATTTTGAAAAATAGTCACAAAGCTCTGCAGAAGTGTGCAGAAGAAATGGATTTCTCTGATTTTTCTAAATGAAATGAAATGGTATTTTTACAAAAAGGTGTTTAACCTAAGTTAAAATATTTTTAGGCCAGGGCTTTGGAAATATTTTTTTCCTACAGTTTACAAGCCACAAGTGTGTTCTACCTCTGGTGAAGGATGTGTCTGACTCTGTTTTCTGATGTCACTAGGCTTTTTGATTCCATTAAATTCATTGTTCCTTTAAGAGTGGCTTGACTTCTCATGAACTTTGTAAGGAAATGCAAAATCTCCAGTTGGGATTTTTTTTTTAAATAGGCTCTTTTACACTGAGATGCTTTAAAAAATGGAGTATTCCCTTAGCTATAGAATACAGGGTTGCAGATGTTCTGTGATTTGAAATTGAAATTGCTATACCAGCATGCTTAATGAACAAGTAAATTAGAAAAAAACCTTAAAACACCCCAACCACCAAAACCTAGATTCTGCAAATACTTAATTGAGATGTTTTTCCCTCCTGGCCTATTGCTAATTATCTACAATCAAAAACACCTAAACAGTACAAGCAAAGTGAACTCATTCAAGTATGCCTTGAATCCACAGTGGAAATGTTTTTCTGACTGCCTCTCAACATCTAAGCATCTGAGTTAGGGTTAGCAGCAGTGAATTTTTCAAATCTTACTGCAACTAAAAAACATGCTCTAAGAAAAATTAAGCATTTGAACTGACATATATCAAACACATAAAAAGGCCAACCCTATTTTGTGTCATTCTGAGGACAGAACTATCTTAGAGCACATTTTAAATTATTATATAATAAATTATATATTTTGGAAAAGATGTGCATTTTTAGAGCTGAAAAAAGGAATTGATTTTCCATGCACTTAAAAGTCAAAATAATTTTTTAAATTGAAGTGAAAGTTTATCCTGACCTACACTTTGTAAAACAAACACACACAGAGTGTGTATGCACAACAGAGTAGAGTGAAACATAAATCTGACTTTGTAGTTCTATCTAACAATCTATTCAATTAAAAAAAGCTTTAATGCTGAAGTGGTTAAAATGAGGTTAGAGAGCCATCAAATACTGTGATGTCTTCCCTATACAGAACTGCTTCCCACAACAGTCCAGCTCCACCTGTTAACACATTTCTTTATTTCCATTAAGGGCAGATGACACATTGTACAAGCAACCTTTGTCTGATCCTTTGTTCCTCTGGAGGAACAGCCCAGAGGGATGATCAGGGGTGCACATCAATTCCTGCTCTCACTTGAGCAGTGAGTCAAACTCCCAGGGACTGCCTGCAGCTATGTAAGATATGGCACCAAACACCCAAATTCAATTCATATGATCTCTCAATGAACAGTAAGGGCAGAGTGTCCAGCACTTAGCTCTGCAATTGACATGTCCCTAGCAAAAATAATGGTATAGGAAATGGAACTGCCAGTGGCACTGCGATTCCAGGAAATGATGTCCTGGTGCTCCAATGGTCCATGAACACCTGAGCCAATGTTTGCAGACAAATGTTGTGAAGCTCTCTAAAAAGCAGCTTTTTATATTCCCACTGTGGAGACAGGGCAATAAAATATAACATAACTGTAAATAGAGTGAATCAGTGACAGAATTAGCATCAACAATGTGCTGACTCCTGTCATATGTTTAACAATTAAGACCCATTCACTTTTCATGACACTACAATCACAAGGATCAGCTCTGGTGGCTTTGGAAGGAGACAGCCCATTACTCTGCATTTAGTGCCTGAAAAACACACTGAAATACTGAAATAAAAAATAAACGAGAGAATGAGTAAAAGATAGAGTAAGAAAAAAAAAATTCTCACCATTTTCTGCCAGAGGGGCCAAAACTTCAAAAATCATCTCTTTTTTATCATGCTCTATTTGCTTCTTGAACAGTTTCACAAGCTCTTCAGCAATGTTTGTGTAGGCAAACTGCTCCTTACTTGACTCTGTGAAGCAAAAGGAGAAAATCAGTATAAAGTAAGCAAACCACATAAGAAGGCAGAACTACTTTTTCTCTTTGTTACCAGGTTTATTCAGTAAGATGATTAACTGCTCTTCACAGACAAGAGCAATAGACTCATGCTTATCACAAAATGAAAAGATAAATCTCTAACACTTTAAATGTGCTGATCTGAATTAGTTATGGTTAAGGCTGTTATAAATATATAAATATATGATTCAAGGCTGTTTGGTCTGGTTTTGCCCACCAAAATGTAAGCTAGCTATAGAAAAAGTAATAGTACAAAAAAAAGTCTTTGATTTCCCTCATCTTAATAAAAAGAAGAGCAGGTTATATACTGCATTTTCTAAGGGAGAGATGAAGATTTGCACCAAATGCTTTAATATTTACATGGTCTCATGATGGTGACATTTCTTTTGACATCTGTGTGTGGCTGTTGCTGGGCCATCTCATACTGCACAGATACAGCATAAAGCAGTTTTACAGATGGGCAAGGTTTCTACCAGATTAGCCAACAAGTCTTCAAATGTACATTCAACAAAAGCATCTCTTATTCCATTGCCTGTATCATATTCCTCCTCACTGGCAGTATTACAAGGGATGCAGGCTGGTGTTCTGCATTCTCCAGTTGCCACCTCCTGAGGGCCATCTGTAGTTAGAGAACCTTCCAGCACCTTTGCTATTGCTCTGTCGGATGCTTAGGGATTACTTTACTGTAGAACTGACCCCAGGGACTTGGGAAAAGCATGACCTGCAGTCCTAGACACATTTTATGCACATCTCATCATTTTCTCTCACTATGCATGCTTGCATAGTATATTCTATGTGGATTTTTGATCTTTCCAGTATTTTAGCAGATCCATCACTGGTTTGTGCCCTGCTTTGACACAGAGTTGTCATATAATGCTGTTCAAGGGATTCTTGCATTGCTGTTGTCTTGTAAGTGATGAAAAATGACAAGCTCAAAAAAAAAAAAATCCCTGAAGTTACAGGGCAAAAATAAAATAATAGTTACAATGTGATTGACTATTGCTTAAGGGAGAATAAAGTATTACAAAGTAAATTACTTTTGTGCCAGTCTTAAATAATGAGCAGCTTTTCAATGTGTACGAATTTGGAAGGGAAGCAGCTGCTGTGAAATTTCTTTCCCGTGGTTCTCATTACTCAACAAGAAAGAGCTGCATCTTTCCAAAGAGGGAAAGGAAATTCTCAGTGAGTCTACCATTTATTATATTTAATATCATTATGGTTTTGGTTGCATTTCAGCACTAGAACTTTCAGTGTATGACTCTTATACTTTCTACTGTGCAGGCACAGTACACAGTACCCATCCTGATTTGTTAATTTCTTTAGTGCTACCTTGATGGTTTTTTCTGCTGTTGATTTGTTAGGAAGAATTGTCTGCTGTAAATAAATTTATTATGTGTATGATCAAACTAAACTAGGTAACACAATACTTTCTCTGGCCTTGAAATCTATGAACTCAGGCCACCAAGTCCTACAAACTCAGAGATATACTTTTCATATTTTGATCTGCTGAACATTCTTATATGATATCATGACTGCTATGTATTATTTACTCCAGTGTAAAAAAAACAACTCATAAAACTAGAATTTCCTTAAATACATTAGCAAAAGAACAATATAAACCATATAAATAAATGTTAATAAAACAGGCCTTAACAACCCATTTATTTACACATGGTTGAATTCCAATGAAAACTAATCTGCTTGGAAAGACACCAGATCAAAGCAGGTCCACAAACTTCAATTTAAATGAAGTTGTAACTAAAATTAACATCTATTAATGATTTATACATGGAGGTATTTAAACTAGAATATATTAAAATTCTGCACTGAAAATAATACTGAATATGCAGATTAATGAACTGTGCCTGTCTCAATTTCATTCAGAGATTTTCATGAGCCAAATTTAGTCTCGATAAAACTTTGTGGAGCTACACTAGAATACAATATTTATATTATTAATAAATAATTCACATTTAGTAGCAGTGCTGTGGAAATACTGTTTAGATGATTTAAAATATGCTTAGTTGCACTGAAGCACAGTAACATAAAACATAATGTTGAATTAATTGGCCAAATAAATTTGAGTTACTGAAGGGAAAAAAAAAAGAGACAACTATATATTCTAGAAAAAACAAGCAAAAATCAGTGGTCTATTATTGTTGAATATACCAAAAAGACTTGAATGAGCTTTTGTTAGTCTTTAACTAAGACTTAACATTATGAAAACTGGATGTAAATTTGAGATTAATATAGTGGACTTACCGAGTTCTGCTAAATTGCCAAATGCAACAAGGCACATTTCTGTCAGAGCTGCATTTTGGCAATGAATGCCCAACAATTTCACTAACGTAGGAATTACACCCATATTGATAAGCTGTGACTGCAAGGTATCTACATAAAAAGAGAGTACAATAGTGAGTTAGCATTTCTCTTCATAGTACTGTTCTTTTAACCAAAAAAGCATTTTTCACACAAAACAACTTGTAGGCTAAGCAGCATTAAAATGTCTGTCTCCTCTACTCTTCAGATTAGGATTTGGTTAAGATTTGAGATATGGACTCATAATTCTTGTCCTTGGCAATGGAAAGTGCTTCCAGAAATATTCCTTCCTGATCTGTTCACAGGGTATAGTGAATTATGCAGCTACTGACAATTTTGTGGTTATCAGGTTCCTAATAAATGTCAGGTTTGATTCTGTGCTCACTGAGACTAGCTGACTGAAATTGATGTGAACTAGGCCAATGAAACAGAGATTTATCTGAGAGCTTTTTCTATGTACTCTTTTTAAAATTAAAGATCAAAACTGGAAAATTAAAATTAGAATGAATATAAACTGGCACTGAAATAAACATGAAAAGTTTTATAAACACAGGAAGTCACAATGTAGATTATGAAGAGCTTGAGAAAAAAGAAAGTTTAATAAAGACAAAAAATGGAAAGTTTAAGAAAAGTCCTTAGAAGCCATTCTGATAATTTCTTGCATAGAATGAAAGTTTATAGTATTTACAAGTAAGAAAAGTATTGCTCCTAGGTGTCTGCAAATAGAAAGATGCTTTGATGGTTAGGCAGAAACATGATTGGTTTAAAAGATTATTTACAACAGTATTTCCTCTTACACATTTTACCTATAACATAGCAAAGAAGAAAAACATTGTTTCACAGTTGAATAGAATGAAGCAGACATAAACACACCAGATGTTTTTTAGTAATTTTCCTAAGAATTTTTTTTTCCTTTGTTTCTAAAGCATTTCAACTATGTTTAAATGTTACAGACTCAAAAGACAAGGATCCAAAGGCCAGTGACGTCAAGAGAATTGTATTCTTAATTTAGCTTTTGGTCAAGCCCTACTGGGGAATTCTGGGGTGGTTTTTTGTTGTTGTTGTTTGTTTCTTTTTTCATTTGTTTGGTTGTTTGAGGTTTTTTTGTGTAGTTTTCTTGTTAAGGAATTCATTCTAGGCAACTGAAATCAGTTGGAATTCTTATATCTGTGGCATCAGAACCATAAAAAAATTGCCGATTTTTACAGGGAGATAAAAACATGACATCTGAAGTTTAGCAAATTTAGAATCATTTCATGGTCTCAAAAAACTCCTTGAAATTTTCAGATAATGAAAATTATGAAATATTCCAGAATGTTTAGCTCATTTGGATTCAGTATAAAATACTTTGATAATAATTATGAATTTAGTATACCAAGTAAGTCAATGGCATGGTTATTTTAGGTTACTGGGGATGAGCAGGAATCCTTATGGCTTGACATCTTTAATAAAACTGTATTACTTACCAGTAACTGAATTTCCTTTTTTGGGGGGAGGGATTACCTCTTCCACAGATTCATGGTCTTTAGTGAAATTTATGAGAACGCCATGTCAGACGCCAAAGAGCTGTTGAAGTTGTCAAATTTCAGGTAAGTACAAATTGTACTAGCGCATGCATTGAATGCCATTTTACCTCTGGCAGATGTGTGAGTCACTACTACACCCTCCTACTTCATTCCAAACTGACTGAAAAAATCTGTCTTTCAATAGGAAACCTGGGGAGAGAGGGAGATGGAATGGCTCTACAGAGAAAATTGTTGTGTAGGAGAACTCAAGTTACTGGTAAATAATCTGTTTTTGCCCTTGGTTTGTGATTGTCCCCTGTAAACACTTAAAAATTCTGAAGGAGAAGTGGTCGTTGTGGAGAGAGGGAGAACAAAGACACAAATCACAAATGCCATAGAAAATTACTTTGAAAGAAATTGTTTTGTTACTAGACTATACCTTTAGTCACTCTAAAAATCTTTATCCATTACATAACTGTAATGGATAAAGAGACAATCTCTATGGACTTCATTCCAACATCAGAAGCATAAACTCTCCATTTTAAGCAGGTTTTTAGTTCTGCTGTCTCTTTTGTAATACAAAATATATAAAAAGCATGGAGGGAAATCACATAATCTTTGAAAGAAAATAGGAATCTTAAAAATCAGATAAAAAGACATATTATTGTTCAAGAGAGCACAGAGTGCACTGACTAAAGGACCTCTAGAATTTCCAAAGTAAAAAAAATGATAAAGATCCATATACTAAGAAAGAACAATTGTATTGGGTCAAAAGTCAGGTATTATACCAGACTCCATGCCAGTCTGATTTTTCCAGAGTAGAAGGATGGCACCTGAATACAGGAAATATCTACAGTGAAAAGAATGGCATTACAAGGATTGACAAGAAGGTAAACATTGCCTTAACAGCAGTAAGTGTTAATTTAAAACTTATAAATTTTCTCCTTTGACAAAGACAGGCCAACCCTGTGAGTCACAAAGCTGCACAGGAAGCAAGACCTTTGAAAATAAAAGGCTGCCAGCAGCTATTTGCTATGTTTATACTTAAGCCTGGGCTTGCCATACAAATTCTGGACCTGACATTTACATATGTCATTACCACCAAGAGGAGGCTCTTTCTCTAGCAAAGTCTGTTAAGCATTTTAAGAGAAAAGTATCAAGCATCTCACTGGTATGGAGACTTACAGCACTTTTTAGTTCAGATAAATTAAGAATATCTAAGTGGTTCAGTCTCAGCTGGAGGGACTGCCAGCAGTTTTCTCTCTGCCCTAGGAAAACCTTGGACAAACTTGGACAAACTGTGTATCTTGGCCTTTCGGTGCAGGAAGTGTTAATGCCCTACTAGAGCAGGAGACCATTTTGGGGAAACATGCATCCATCCTACAATCAGTTGCCTGACACAGGACTAAAGCAAGCTGTGAGGCCAGGCAATGTTGTGTTTCAGGATGAAACAGAACTTTATGCACAAAGAGCCAGAAGAATGAAAAACTGAATGCCTCTCCTGAATTTATTACTTAAACCCACTATTTACACTGCTATCACATATTGCACTGTCTGTGTGTTCTTTTTGAGTGAAAAGCACTGACAGTGATGCTCTACAGATGCATATACAGGTAGATAAAAGGCAATCAATACATGCGCCAGCACAAAGAATTACCTACCTAAAACTTGAATTTCAATGGCTCCATGTCCTTCGGTGACACACATGGAAACTCCAAAGAGTAAGATCTGAGGAGAATATCCCAGATTGAGAACTTTATTGGGGGCATTTTAGTAAAAAATGCTGATTTAGGCTAATTCATGATTTTGAAAAGAATTTCAGAAAACGACTCATCATTTGTGTCTCATCAATAACTGTGATAATAATGCTGAAGTTTTGTACAAATTGATGGCATAATTTCATACCCTAGAGAAACCTGCTTGCAATCCCCGCAGCTATGTTAAATCATGAGAGAACATAAAAGTGACTGTATTGATTATCTCACTATAGTAAGGAACATACTTTTTATCTGCTTTTGCATACGTTAGGTTACTTGGCAATTAGGTATATTTAGGTCTTGAGCATGCTAGGCATCTCTATCTGTGATGTAAATGAAACAAAATGACAAGCATGAAAATTAGCAAAGGTAAGTCTTAGGAGGAAGCGTTACTGAAATATTGCTGTCAGACCATAATAATGGTGCCATAAATCTCCCTTTCATTTCTTGTATATTTACATAGCTTCTGCAGATGGTCAACAGTGAACATCAGACCCCAACATTCATTCCAGTTGCTAAGAGTTTTGTGAGAATAAGAAAGGCTCAGCAGTTGCATGATTTAACATCAGGATGTCACATTTTATGAAGGTGCTGAAGAAAAGACAATCTCGACAGACTGAAGTTTGCTATGAAGTGAAATGAGGCAGCAATTTATAAGGATAATTATTTTTATCTACATATATATGTTCACATACATAAATGTACATATACTTTCACACATGCATACTGTATCCAGTTAACTTCTGATCTCTAATTTGACTATCTAATAAGCCAATTGACCTAGTTCTTCCATAATTTCTATATTTCTTTAAAAAGCCTTCATGGTTTGTTTTAGAGATCTCGAGAGACAATTTGTTACCTTATGGACTGATCCCATTGACTTGCAAATAGCCTTGCCTCACAGGGTTATGGGATCTTTAGAATAACCATTCTTATTTCTAACTCTTTTATGTGAATGTTTGCATATGATTGTTAGTTTTATTAGATTAGTTATTAGTTTTCCCCTTTTTATCCAAGCCTGTTTTGCTTCTTGCTCTCAAGCTACACAGAAGCTAATAACTGAAAGCAGGGATGAGCTATTTGTGTCTGATTGAACTTGGGTAATAAAATACAGTGAAGGCAAAGGGATGTTTTCCATTGGAAAAAACCCTCTAACAGTGCAATTAAATATCAACAATTTTTTTAAAGTTTAGAAGAACTGCAAGAAATGCCAAAGTTTGAGTTTGTTGTCTTAACAGTTGTAGTTACTAATGAAATGGTAAGATACCAAGGAAGCAAAGGAAGAATTGAAAGACAGTAAGCAAAAATAATTCCTCAAGAACCTTGTAAAAGGAATCCTATTTTTAAAGCTTAGACAACACTGTTATGACTAGAGTTAACAATTGCAAGCTGAGTGTCTAGAATCAGGATGAGATACAAGAATCCTCCATCCATTTGAATTTGCACTGTTTAGGAAAAGGATGTCTTAATTGTAGCTGATCATTAGTTGTTTCTCTTGTAAAACTCATGTGAGATAAATCCCTTAAAGTACTCAAGACTGAGTCTCTCATATTTAAAAAAATAATGCAGTTGATAGTTACTAATAATGAAGTAGTAGCTATTGGAAAAAGAGGGCAATTAGCTGACTAGGAATGACAAACTGTTTGGAATCAAATAAGACCATTTATATACCATTTTGCTCATAAAATGCTAATGATTAGAAAATATTAGGGTGTTCACAGATAATTAGAAGCAACTAAGAACCAATTGTGCTGTAATGGTCCTAATTTGGATAGCTAGTACAAATTAAAAGAGTGCAAGCCATTAAGAGCAATTAAAGAAATCTTCCAAGTCCCTACCTGTAACTTTTTACACAGCATGCTAAGCTGGAAAAGATTATAGAAACATGTAAAAAGAATGTAGAAGTGCTGTTTCAAAGACTGAAACACTTCCTCCTTACCTAATATATTTTATTTTATTTTTGTCCAATTGGTTTCCATAACTATGGACAAAGAAATCTGTGACTCTAAGCTTAAATCCGTTACTGCTCATCCTTCAGCAAAACCAATGCAGTGTTTTATCTTCTTTGTAAGTAGCTGGGATCCAATCTTTGCAAGTAATCCCAAAAATGGTATTCACTAAATTGTGAGCACAATTAACTGTCAGGGCAATCTCAGTTTTGATGTTTAACAGGTCAGCAAAGAACTGCATTTAGTCAGAATATTATTCACCTGCTGCTGCAATGCGTGGAAGTAAGTGGCTGACTAGGGCTTGTAGTCAACCTTGACTGCTGTCCTGAAAATTCAGGCTGGCCCACAGGTGACGTTTTTAGACCAGCTCACAATTACAGTCCAATTGTACTCGTGACTCTTAAAACTGGCAAGACAGGTCAACTATCCGTTTCTCCATTCACATGCTACAGGTATGGTCACTAAATTTTCTTCTAAAAATTTAGTCCTCTAAATAACATTTTTCTTTAATATTGATTAGTCATATTATTTGGACTTTAATTTAATGGTTGCCCCAGTCAGTGAGCAAATTCACAATAAAACTAGAGGATACAAATCTTACACAGTCTACCCATGAATGCTGTGCCAAATATGAGCTGGGTTCCTACAAAAGGGACCCTTCCTCATGGAGACAACCAAGTGTGTGGGGTAAGGTGGAGGTTTGGTGAACCCCCAGCACTCCTCCCTGATGTGATGGTAGAACACAGGGCTGGTGAGCACCCTGATCCAAGAGCTTGGAATACTCCTGCATTTCTCACTTCTGACACTGCTTATGTGGCTCCTCTGAATAGTCAGTGTGAAATGAAAGATGTCCTTTAGCATAGAGGAGAGCAGCTAGTGAATCCTCCTGGCTGTCACTGAACCACACAACTGCTTTATTGATTGCATCAGAATAAACTCTCTTACTAGATGGAATGAGTCATTTATTCAATGTTCCAAACAGTTAAGCTGTTCAGAAGCTGCTTGTTTAGGAGATTTATCTCATAATTAGTTTTCGCAGAGAAGATCTGCTGGGAGCTTGGTCACTGAAGCAAAACTGATAACAGTATCTCTACACATTGCTTTTGGATTCATCTGTCTTAAGCTACCAAGGCTACTGTATGCTCATTAGTCTTAATAGAGAGCATTCTGGTAGCTTAGAGGTGAGAATATCTATCTATTTCCTCCAAATATTGTAACAAAGAAAAGTACTCAGTTAACACTATGAATTATAATAAATGTGATACTCATGCAAAGTGGTCAAGCAAAACAATTCCTGGAAACCATATGAAATGAAGGAACTAGAAAGTTGCTATTTAGAGAAGATGGAAGAAGTACTGTAAACAAGAATTCTTAGATAATACAAAGAAAAGAGGAGGGAAAAACCCAATGTAAGAACAAGCGAAAGAGATGAGACACATACAACAATTATATTTGGAGCTGGATGAGTAACACAAAGAGCTGAGATCTCCAGAAAGACAGCCCAGAAAACACACATGGAAACTATGCTAGAAGAGATGATAAAGCAGATTAAAAATGTATACAATAAAGCCTATGGACCATCCTGAAAAGCAGAAAAGTTCTGGGGACATAGAATTGGAAAGTGAGTTACAGCAAGTGCTATCTTTCAGGAAGTGGTGAGTAACTAATAAAGAAGATATTTCTTCCTAAGATTAAACACTACAATTCAGGACATGGGCATGACTGAAAATAATGTAATTACTAACTGTATTTGTAATCTGTGCCATTGCAAGTCAGGGGAACAGCCTCGCTGTAGTCTTCCTAATGTATTCCAATTTTCTTTGCATTTTGAAAACTTGAAAATGTGTGAATGCTGAAAATATATTTTGGCACATTAAAACACTTGTGTGCAGAAGCAAGCTAGGTACTAGTTTGTACAACTAATGTAGAATACTATTGTGTTACTCTCAGTGGTCAAGGTTTTCTCATTTGATATACTTTCATGTTTTTGTCCCAGTCCCTAAGCATCTCCAATTAATGGGATAATGAACATAAACTTATAATTTGTAGACACAGAACAGTGTTGAACATACCTATAAATGATTCCCCATTTATCTTAGAACAATGTAACATATGGTTTTATATACATTTCACAAGGAGAAAAATTATTAACTGGCATACATACCCTTAAATAATTAACAACACTGCATGTCTGCAACAAATTGGTCTTATGATGTTGATACTATTTGAGAGAGTACTTAATGTAGCCTTCTAATTAGCTTCTGTAAATTTGTCTGATACATCTTTATGCTTTGCTTTTAGACATAGAAGTAAATTCCAGATGCTGATCTTAAAACTTCACACAATTTATTTATATGGAATTGTGTCAGAATATATCTAGTATTTCTGGGAACAAAATTTTACTGAAACAGAAAATTGTATATGTGAATTGAGGTTTCTGATCTCTTCAGAATAATTTAGTGTTAAGCATCCACAATGTGAACCTACAGATAATTTTAACTTTTTATCTTTTTTTGTTGGGGTTGTTCTCCTGGTAGACATAAAGCAAATTTTCGGTGTTGTTTACCATTCTCATTGCTATAGTTCATCAGCATGCCACAAAAGACAGTCAAGAGCTTCTCACTGGCTGGATCTGTTTTACTGCACAGTGACCTTAAATGGTCTACTACAATATGTGCACCACCTGCATGGTCAACTGCATTCCTGCCCTCATCTGTAAAACAAAGAGTTACATTAAAAAAAAAATGAAACCAAACTCCACCGTCGAATCCCGAACGTAACAGTAATAATACAAAATGAAGCTTTTAAACAAAGTGAAGTCATTCCTCCAGTGTTGTCAAATTGATATAGAGAGATACCTGAGGGCCAATTTTTAGAGCAACAGAGCTAGGAAAGTGAAAACACCTTCAACAAAAAGGATTAACCACCTGGCACTAATACCTTTATAAAGAAGTTCAGTGTTTGAGGCAGAGCTGCTGGAGCTGATAAATAATATTTTGAAGATGCACTGAGTTTTGCCAGAGGGAGGTTCTGAGCCCTTGACATGGCCTAGTCCATATACAGGTAAATTACTCTTGCTGTTACACAAATCATGAAATTGAAATATTGAAAATAAATTGCTTGGATTACTTAAAAACAAAAAGGGGAATAAAATGGACAAAGCAGACAGAAGTGCTGGTTCCTAGTGGCAACTGTTCATGCACTCAGTCTGCCACACAGCATGTTCTCTGCACTTCTATAGCTGAAATTTAATACCACTATCAGATACTTTTTGTATGGCTAAAACAAAAATTTACATCTATAAAAGACTACAATGTTCTGAAGGGTCGTAAATAACACATCATAATCTTTGTATGCAACTGTTCCTATGTAACAAATCAGATTTGACACAATGGCGTAAGAATAAAGGAAAAATAGGCCTTCTATTACAGTAATCATCAATACTGCTTCCTTCCCCAGCAGTAAGCAATGAGCAATAGACAACAGTCAATACATTAAATTCCAGGGCTTCCAAAAGGAGAGATTTTCATGTGAGCTACCACTGGAATCAGCTGGAAAATATTGATGAAAACAAAACCTTGTGGGAGGAAGGAGGAGGGAGTCTTTAAAGTTTTGCAATATAAGAAAAACAAAACACCCTTGCCTCAATTTCTTCATGGCCCCAAAGCCAATCTCCTCTTTTCCTTGTTATTCACCACTCTACCATCCCTCCTCTCTCTCCCCATCATATTTGCAGGTCAAGCTACCAAGTTTTTGTCATTCAGCAACATATTTAGCATGAAACCCAAGGCTGTTCACATTTATAATATGATCTTCCCACTGTAAAGTGTTCCAGAGCCCTGCAAAAAGAAGCTGCCAAATCTTCCAATTCTTGTAAATACTATTCATGAGCTTTATATACCCCTTACACTATATATAAAAACCAAGAGTCTAAGTATTGCGTATAGGGACTTAAGAAAATTTGCTGAATGGAACTGAAGGGAAGGTAATTCTTGGTAGGTCTTAAATTATTACTAAAGTAGTAAGAATTTTGCAGACTAAATTCAATGCCATGACTCTTTCCACCTTGGACAGGATCAGGATGTCAGAAAACTGCATTTTGCTGCTGGGATGTCTATTTCATTTTGACAAAGGAGAAACTGTAATCTACTAAACAGTTAAATTCAATGTAGGACTCTGTGTCGAAACAACAACTATTAAAAAAGGACAAACAGAAAAGAAATTTCTCAGCTCTTTGATGCCATAACAAACATAGCTCTAATGCTGAAACAAAAGGAAGTCCTACATCAAAATGCAGTGAAACAATATAGTCAGGTGTTTAGACTCAGTGCTTACATCTACCAAATCAGTAGAGAATAAAAAGTAATTTGGGTTGGAATATTCAAGCCTTCTGCCTTGTTTATCCTCTTCTGGTATTTTTTACTTGGAAATTTATGTAAATACATGATTCTGTATTTAACTCATCTGTCTGTGAATCAAAACAGGTATGTAAAATGAAACTGAATCACTGATTCTGGATCAGATGGACTGAATGTGGTCCTCAAATTACTATCATGCAACTTAAATCAACAAAGATGATAAATTCAGGTAAGAATCACATGTCAAGCTCCACTGTGTCTTGATGTTGGTATCTACATGTAAAATATGTAAGCAAAGTATAATAGAAAGGTAGAGGTTGGTGAGTGAGAACAAGTGTTAAAACACCAAAAAAAAAAAAAAAAAAGTTACAAGTGAAGTTCCTTACCTGGGCAGAATTTGGCAGAACTCTACTGAAAATTACTGTATGATAATATTTAACAAGAAATCTAAGTAATATATCCTGTAAATTCATATATGTCTGGCTTATTAAAAACTGCTGTACAGTCTCTCACTTCAAATACATGACAAAGCTTTTATCCACACAATGTTTTTGTTAAGTAAGCAGATCACCATCTTCTGCTGTACAGCAAAAGTAAAGCAGGAAGACTGAGAAACAAATCTCACTCCAAGAAATGTCTGACCTTATGGACTACTCAAAAAGTTAGGTACAAATGAACCTCAGAAGGTGGCAGACTGTAAGAGCCAACCTTTGGCAGGACTACAAATGCTGGCAGACTTGTAAAGGAGATGCCATAACGGAGTTTGTTGCCCTCCCTCTTTCCCATGCTGAAGCTCACCCTGCATGGCTGCTTCTCTGCCCCAGGCAGCTGAGTGAAGAACAGACCTGGGTGAGTGCTATAATCAGGATCTCATGGTGCTGCCTTCTTTGCCCAAGAGGATTAACTCAGCTCATTAATGCAGGGCCACAAAGAATCCTGCACCAGATGTCAGAGGAAAACCCTGAAGGTCCTGCCTACCAACTGCCAGTGCTGCTGTGACACTCCACAGCATCCCCAAGCAAAAAGTGTAGTCCTGACTCAGAATGCTTCATGTACGTTTCACCAACTCACTCCTCACTGCTGCTCTGTCGCTAAGGAACAGATTTTGCACACAAGAATACTCATCAAACTCCAAATCATTTACAGTCAAAACAAGCCCACAGCATGTTGCTGAGTCTTGTTCTCAAGCCAACTATTACCTTGCAGTTCAGCAGCTCTATGAACTCCCACACTTAACGTGCTTCCAAGCCTCCCAGAAGCTGCATTGAATTTTTTTCCTGTGACCTTTTTAAATAAACATTTGCTATTCCTAAGAGAACAGTGATTGAACAGTTTAATGAGAGCATTCACATTTCTGCTTAAAAATGCTTCAGTGCAACTCACAAAGGGCAGTGCTGTTGTATAGCTTTCTTTTAAGTTCATGTAGTATGGTCTAAAGATGCCAGAATGAGAACCTAAGAAACCAGACATATTCTTTTCACTGTAAAATGTACAGTAAGGTTTATTACAGAATGAGTTTTTACTTCACAATGTTCTAGCCCAATTCAACACAACTGTCTCTAAGAATTAGTACAGTCCCTTTTTCTATCCTGAATTGCTCAAAGGAGTTGCAAAAAAAAAGGTTTTAAGTGGATTTCAAATTACTGTAACTGTTCACACTCCCTCTATGAACAGTCTTGTCAAATCTTCCTGTTGCTCAACCATGCCCAAAATCAACAACCACTTTTTTTAATGTACAGGATTGTTGAATCTTTACAATGTAACACTTAGAGTGGTTTCAATTGGCTTTTCACAAGCTGTTTGCATCACTTTCCCTTGAGTTTTTTTCCATAATTCACCAAGCCCTAAGACAAATCATTAAGTCACAAAATGGTAACAAGTCAGGAAAAAAGGCTGTGCCATAATAGAACGAGATATTGGGAAATATTTAGGCTTAAAAAATACACCAATTTCTCAGATGATCAGCTAGAAAACAATTTGATGGCATTTCTTAAAAATAAGCTTTTTGGCTTTAAGTATCAATTTACACTTTGAAATGTTCTAGTATTCTGCAACTGGATACCTGAATTGTCATTTCCCCAGTTCATGTTCTGCACAAGTTTATTGGTTTAAATAGTTGCATAAGTATAAATGGTGTAATGATCAAATCCATTAAGTGACATGCTGCCATTTTACTTTAATTGCTTCATCATTATTGCTTTTGGCTACAGTTCTGCATTTTTTGACCAAAATATTGCTTAGACTCAACAGTGCTTTACAGATAACTCGCTCTTGCTTTTCTTAATTAAAAAAATACAAACTAATCTACATTACCCCAATTTGGGGGTAGGAGGGACTGCTCTTTCTACGTGTTCTATTTCTACTTTCCCCTGTTTTCTAATTAGGTCCTCTCTACAAGACTTTTATGATGAGGCAGTAATTTGCTCCTGCTGCTTATTCTTTCACCTGAAACCATAATAGTCTGTGATAGCAAACTGGCTGCTGCAAGGAAATTATGATGTCGCATAATATTATGAACATGTGTAAGGATAAAACTGCAGGAATAGAACTCCAAAAGAAAAAAAATCCTGGTAACATCTGGAAAAAAAAAAAGGAAGAAAATATTAAAAAAGCAATGGCAAACCCTGAGCTAGTGTAAATGACATTAGCTATGTAGACACTAGGAAAAATACTGCCCCTTATATAAACTGGGACTTTATCTTTTCTTTCCCTGTCTGAACACTGTAAGATTAAAACTTTCCATGCAATTCTGCCATTCAGTTTTAGCACTTGACTCTACTTTTTATCCTCAGTCTGGTTTGTGTATGCTTCTTGGTCACTGCCCCTGTCAGGTCTCTGACTGCATCACTACAGACCATAACCCTGTTACACAACACACAGTAGCATTTCCTTAATTTTATTTTTCAAGGAAAGTAAACTTCATGTGATTATACTGCACTCGCATTGTTTGCTACTTTTCCCATGTCTTCTGTGCAATCTTCTGTAAAAGAGACATTACACAGCAATACTGTATTTTGAGATTCATATTTTAATAATTTGAAAGATAATTTTTGGATTGCTCTGTCTGCACTGAAACTTCTCTTTCCTTTATTAATTCCTTTAGGAATTTTAAGGCTGATTACCAGAAGTACAGTTTTGTTTTATTTGCTTACTGGTTAAAATCAATCAATCAACATAATCTTAAAAGTTCTGGTTTATAAAGAAAAAAAAAACAAACCAATCTTGAATTAGTTATGCTTGCTTCAGAGATAAACAGAATTGTCCCGTAATCAGTTCATCTCAAAAAGCTGGCAGGTATCCTTAGCCCGAAGGGTAAGCATTGAGGGTACTGTTTGTTAAGTTATTCCTTTAGAATTATTGCTAAAATAATAAATATGTAAACAGTAAACTAGGAGAACACTAATTTTTAATACAGCCCCTTCAAGGACTGAAAATAGACATACTTGATCTTTTTGGATAAAACTGTTGCCAGCAATTTTTTTGGCTAATGACAACTGATGCAGCAATGTGTTGGCCCTCTTATGCAACTAGTTTATACTAACAAACAAATACAGTTTTACACTGTACCCAAACAGAGATCTAGGGATATTTTTCGTAGACTCTTCATAATATGTTCAATGTGTGAACCACGGGATATCAATGCTAACAAGCCCTAGTCTCTTTCATTATTTCTTTTGTCTACAGAGTCAAGAGCTTGGCAGAACATTTGAGAGGAAAGGTAAGTGTGCAGGTATTGAGATCTTCCTAATGCTATGCTGAGGTAGTAGTCAAATGCAAGCTGGATTCAAGACCACAATGTAATTTCAGTAACATTTGCTTATTTGTCATATTCCTCTTATGTCATATTAATACAAGAAAAATAATGTGTTTCTAATTTCAGACTAAAGAACAGTGATGGATTTAATACTCAAGACTTCAATACTTTTCTTCTAGTCAAATGCTACTAGTCAATCTGATATTCTAGTATAGCAGCAGAAATGGTTTTATCAGCCACAAGACATACAACACTACTAGACTCAGTATTGGCAAGTAATTTGTTCTGGATTCCAAGGATACTTCAGTGTGCAATTAAAATGTAGTAATTACTGCTACTGAATTCTGTTTGAAATTAAAGAAGCCAACTTAGAGAAGAGAATGTTCTACATAGATATACTAAAATCAGGTAAATGTCTTCAAAGCTGAATGTAGCTTTGCATTCCTTTTCATATACAATATGCTTATTGCAGACTCTTCAGTTGATTTTATAACTCTATGAAACTCCTTAGCAATTCCATTGCAGTCACACAAATTACATTTATGAGAGTAAGTCAGAGCTGAAACGGGCTGAGTATTTTATACAGTACAAACTAAATCATGGAACTCAATTACACAGTAAAAGTTTCACAGAAAAACAGCAGACAGTTTTTCTACACTGGTGAATAGGCATTTATAGAATCTCATGCTATTAACAGAATAGACTTGCACACCACAATTAATTTAGAATTCCTACTCCCAGGCCTGCAGTACAATGTTGTCTCTCAGCTTCAAACTCTCCAAGAGAAAGAGTGTGAAGTGACCATGGCATGGTCACAGTCTGATGCAGAACAGGGTTGTGCTGCTGGCTGCTACTGACAGAAGCCTAAATGAGCTGTGGATCCCCACCAAAGCAGCCATAGGAGCAGTCTCAGAAAGTGGGAAACCCATGGCAATTTGGAATAGGTTGGGAAATGCCCAAGATGGAAGAAGTAAAACAAAATCCAAATAATCTACCATAAAGCATATTTGTGGATTCTACTAGGGTACTTTTCTTTCCCTGATAGAAAAAGACAATTATTTCAAGAACTGAAAAAGTAATAAGTGGACCTGGGATCTGTAATAAAACATATAAAACCGAAACTCCACATCAGGGATCTACAAACAGCTGAGGCATGTCTTGGGTTTGGGGTCAGTGCTATTTGTCCCAAATCATGAAGCCTAGGAGGAGCCTAGCCCGAGAACTCATGGGTTTTACATCACCTCTCAAATGCTTGATGATCTAGAAAGATTTCCTCAGAATTCTGATACCATTTAAGCCAGCTGTAAAATAAGAAGTTAGAATAATATTGTTTAACAGCTTCCTAAGAACATTCATGATTAATTGCTAGTAAGAAAATATTACTGACGAAGTATATGTTGGCATACATACACTCTAGTTTCTATCAAGGACCTCTAAAGTAAAAATACTGTGGTTTTCTAAGACTGTGGGCATGCCTCAGAGGACAGATCTAAAAACTATATTATTACTGTACAGTCAAAACCTTGAATTTGAATTATCTGCAAGCAAAACAGTTTTCAAGCCATAATTTAAGGACTCTGGTCTTGATTTCTTGGTATTTCTTGGGAAAAAGCTTAGTAGGTGGCATATGCATTCGGTAAGATCTATTTGATAAGTGAAAAACTGTGGTAAGATGCTGCCTAGCTACATGAATCAGGGTGACCTTCATAAAAATTATTAGCCAGTAGTGTACCATTATCAACATCAGTTGTGTTCTAGGATTCTGCTGGTTTTCCATATGGTAATAAAAAATGTTAAGCCATTTTTTGAAGAAAACTGAATTTGACTTCTTTCCAGTATGTTTTATTTTAAAGTGTCTGATTTTATGCTGTAGATATGAAATTAATTGTACCTCCTGAGAGAACATAACTGTACAATTGAGGTGTTTCTTATTTTTGTACTTAGCCTTCTGTAGCAGATGCCTGCAAGAGATCTGAACATTCTTATAAGATAGGCAGCTGAGTTTCAAGAATTTATAGCATGTATAAGATCTTTTTAACAAGAAGTGATAAAATATTCATGTTCTGGAGTAGAGGCTGAGATGAAGAGGGATCTGGTTTTATTTGAAAGGCCACGTAGCTGAAATTCATCTAGGAGGCTTGCCATCAATACAGGTAAGACTGCATAGATAACAAAGAAATACACAGCCTGGGAAATGAGAAAAGGACCCAATAAATCTCCTGCTGAGAAGAGTAGATAAGCAGCTGCCAGAGGAGATATAGAATGAGCTGGCATTTTTAGCTTCTTTCCAACTCTATAAGATGCTATATACCAAGTATGGTTGCTAAGAACACATACCCAAGCTGGCAGTTTCATGAAGAAACAAGGCTGTGGTACAAAAAGAAGTAACTTCTGGATTACACAAGGTATCTAAACACTACCTTTAATATGTATATTCTGGAAGGGCAGAATGGGAAATTTTTCACTTCCACTACAAGATATATGGAGAGCTTAATTCCCTTTGCTAGCTTTCAGAATATGTGAATGCTCTAAACAGCAAGAAGGGAATATTTTCTAATGGGTAAGAGCCTAATCCAATCTCAACTGAAGTCAATCAGAATGCCTCCTTCTAGTTTGTATGAGTTCCGAATCAGGCTCTGAATAGCCCAGCATTTCACTTCCTCTTAGAATTATCACTTTTATAGCATAAGTATGGCAGCTTCTATCATGCGCACAGCTCTATATAAAAACACAGGAAAGTAGTTTGTCAATCACTTCAGAACTGCAGTATTTAACAAGTTACCTGTGCAAAGATCACTGAGATTAAAATAGCATGTGCATTGCAAACTTCATGATAAAAAATATTGTGAGGCTATTATTTGCTAAAAAAATAATACTAATATAATATAGCATCATCGTCCATTAAAATTCTTGATAAAATTTATTTGATTGGCATGATCTTTCACCTAGACAAACTACACTGGTGTGGGGGGTGTCAGAGTAGGAGAGAGACCTGGCTACAGATTTTGTCTTTCTGCCACTTTGTCTTGTTTATCTTGCAAGAAAGTAGGCCTAAGTTGAAAACTAGTCTCAGTTTCCCTGTCCCTCATGCACTTGATCAGCCACATGAGCCCAGTCACCAGACTCTTCCCAGCCTACAGTGAAAAAAGCTACCAGAGAGAGCCGAAGGGCGTGCTAATCACCAGGGTGCTCATTACGTGATCATGAGGTGCAATTTGGATAATGCTTTGCTTTAACTCAATACCCTAATGGCCAGAGCTGATGGTAGCAAATAATTCTTAGGCTTTATCTACAGCAGAATTAACCATTCTGCACTGACTTAAGACATTGCTTTTTGCAGCAAGAACCATATTAAACATAACCTTTTCATAAAATGGACATGAGATCTTTACATTGCACGTGGAGCCAAGGTGCAGGGAGAACTTAGAAGAGTTTGGGAGGTATCCCTTATTTGTAACATTTGTAGCTCTGTAATATCCCTTAAAGAGCAAACTTCCTAAAGAAACAGCACCGGGAGGAATGACAGGAGGGGATGGACAGAAAGACAATAGAAAGGTACCTACAGTTTTACTCATGAATAAAGAGTGGTGAAGCAACTAGGATAGCTGTTATGCTCTGACTGGACAATTCCTAAGAATTGAACTTTGATTATAAGCAAAACAACAAAACTGGTGGTTAAAAGGAAAGAATGGGTTAGGAGCTTTGTACCTAATAATACAGGTCTGATAAAATGCTGCCCATGAGTATGGCCAAGGACTGTGTTGTCTGGGAATTTGGAAGTATAAGCAGCTGTACTTGGTACAGGCTGCAGATACAACGGGGGAGAAAGCAGGAAGGAGGAGAGATCACGTCTCCGTTTATTTACTTTGCACTTTCTGCTTTGATGAAAATCTGGGGGCTGAGGTGTATGTGGCATTTACTAGACAAAGTGTCTAGAACAATTGTAGGCTGTACAGGAACATGTAGTAATGTATCTGTTCTTAAACTGTAGGGCTGCACTGAACAATCTGCATACAGTTGCCTCTGACAGTCTGTAATTCATTACTTCTGACTTAAAATCTTTTTATCTGCCTCAATTGTTTCTTGTATCTCTGCATACAAGAGGAAGGCTGGGAGACCAGAAACTTATCAGAAGTAACAAAGCTTCCTTCTACCCTGCTTTGTAATTATATTTGCTGTATTCTTGATGTTCAGAGATTCACATAACACAGATTTCTTTGAAACAAATACTTTAAAAAGGATGCTCTCAAGGCTGCTGGGTATAAGTTTTACCTATTTTTCCTCTTTAACTCTTTATGTAATGCATTTAATTCTCTGATTTTCTCCCATGTTCAAATAGGTAATTACGTAGTGTTTTCAAGGGCTAACACATATGAGCACCCAGACAATAACATGTCTTCCTCAAACAAAACAGACAAGAAAATTCATCAGTAAGTCAACAGGTTTTCATGTCATGTTTTCTGTGAGGAAATGAATCTGTTCAGTGAGGTCTCTGGCCAGGTGTAATTCCCCTTTAACTCGTGGGAGGTACTGAATCTCTTTCAGCATTGGGACTTAGTAATGAATTACCTTTCAATAGTAGCTGTTTTCCAGGAGTAGCCACTCCTGAACTTATGGGGAAATGGTCTTGCCTTCATGCAGCAACTCTGGGATCTGTGAACACTGAGGAACCACTGCCATTTTCCTTTGGAAAAACAATTCAGGTAATCCTTCTCCTCTTCAAGGCTAGTTTTAAGGGACTTTCCCTGCAGAAGCAGCTGCTTGTCCCACAACTTTCATCCTGCACCACACCAACTTCTCTCAGAAATAGTGCCCTGATTAACTCGCTTTGGCACAAGCTGTCACTAAACAAAGTGATGCATCCTATACAGGACAACTGGGTTTTCAATATAAAGAGATATTGCTATCAGCCATCCAATATGGGCTTTATAGCATGAGCATATAGGGCTCAACCTAACATTGATTTAGGACTTAGAGACATTCCTCATTGCTGCACATTATAGTTACATGGCCAGTAGAAGTGCAAAGAAAAGCTAATGTAATTGGAAAAATATAGTTACTGATGTATTTCAAGTTCTTATACAAATCACAATTACCAGAAGGGTAACAGATGCTTTTGTCTCAATTGGAAAAAAAATTACTATTGATATGTAATATTTTTAATTAGAACTACCAGCTTCCACATCTTGTCTTTGTTATACTTTATATCTCCTTGTTAGGGGAAATTAATATATTTCAGTTTTTTACTATTGAATTTTCTAGTAATAAGCATAGATGAAAGTATTTGTCCTAGAGAAGAATTTAGGATACAGTGCATAACTATTTAACAATTACACATTAAGTTAACAGAAAATGTCAGGATGGATGTGACAACTAAGCACTGTAAATAGGAACTTCCACTCAAATTCAATATGCTAACCTTGATTTTTGTCACATTTTATTACACTTTACTCATTAATTTTATTCACATACACAGGGAAGGTAGTGACTGTCCTCCCACAGAAGCACAACAACACATGGCACACAGAACACATCACTGCCTACTGTAGATTTTATCAGTGCTAGCTTTGCTCCACAGAAGGACAACACAAGATGAGTAATAAAGTTTTCTGTACAGGATAAATTCTGTAATGTAAAAGCCAGCAGCAGTCCACAAAACCTCACACTACAAAACCATTTCTATGTGCCCTTATTGTATTTAATGAAAAAATGTGGGATGAACAATAATGACATAAACAGTTACATAGATTTCACTTATATGAAATAAACCAGTGCACCTTGATTTCCTACATAATCCTGAAACAGAATATAGAAAATAAATTATGTTACAGGAAGTTTAACAGCTTATTTGTGAAGTTTCCATTGGGAAGCAGCTGTACTGTTGATTGGTCACCTTAAAGAAAACCCTAAATGAAAGAATTACATGTTAACATCCTCAGGCAGTAGTTGTCTGTAACTGGAAATGACAATATATGATTAACTTCCCTGAGGTCAAAGGCAAGGTAATTTAAAACAACATAAAATGTAAATTTTCAAACTCAGATGAAAAAAAGTAGCAAGGAGAAAGGCTACAGTCAGTATTCATACAGCTGAACTTTTGGTAAATGCAATACAGTATGCAAAAAAATTCTCACCATATAAAATAAGTCACTAACTCTCAGGATAACAAAATGATTTTACAATCGCATCTCACTTCCCATTTGCAGACATCCCTAATTCCTTCATGTGCAACATGTTCCTGGTGTCTCTGCTTCTGCACCATATTTATTGTGCACTGGCTTTTTTCAAAATTTTGAAGTAAGGGATAATGAGGCTGCATTTTCAAAACACTGCAACTGCTAGTTTGGTTTTGCAGATGACACACCCATGCATGTAATCAACACATTTGCATTTCAAAACCCAACTACTTCTTATTGTAAAAATTTATTGTGCCCATAAAAAGCTAAAAAGCCTCACCAACATCCCCCCCCTCCACCACCCTTGACTACCAAAAATACAAATATGTAATCCTGGAGCAACTGATTTTTGAATTTTGAGAATCGGCAACATAACTCAGGCATCAATTCAGCCACACATGCAGCTCTGCACAGATTTGAGACTGGCTAGAATATGAGTGTTCCATTCTGACTCTGTTCCATTCCAACACATTCTGTCTGAGGAAAAATTAACTGTTCAGTGCCTCTGCATATGTAGCATCTGCTCCTTAAAAACCTAGTTCATTATGTTTGAAAAAAAACCCCAAAAACCAAACCCAGGACCAGAAAACCTTTCTATTTTATATCCAGTTATATTACAATATTGAAAACATGTTTTAACCTTTCTGTCACAAAAAGATTATGCAAGTGTGATGTTCAATTTTCTCATCCAATCAGAAGAATTGTGGGGTAAATAAAAACCAAGAAAATAGGAAAATGACCCCACAGCACACCATATACAGAACACCAAAGCACTCCCCTCCCTTCCACAAGAGCAAGTACAAAATACAGCAGATTTCAACACTCACGGCTATCGTAGCATATATTGCCCAGGGCACGTCCTGTTTGAAGCAATACTTCCTGGTCTTTGCAGTTTAACAGCTGCACCAAGGGAGGGATCAGCCCAGCATCCACACAGGGGTTCCGCATGAATTCTGCAAAGAAAGCAAAGCCTCTTAACGCCAAGCCAGCTATTCCCAATTTCAGCCATTCCAGTTACACTGGCCTGGCAACTGGGCCTTTTGTGTGCCCGAAACATGTGCACAAACAGTGTAAATTCTCAGGCAAGTTTCTAGAGAATCAGACCAAGTCAGGATTTGGGCTTAATTCTTTCCGTTATTTGCTAATTTAGAAGGAATTAAGGGCATTTAATTGACTTCCATGGAAACTAATTTAACATAGATCAGACTAAGCTTATTTTTAGCATCAGAAAGAAGTGCTGAAAAGAACAGCAAATTCTAAACAAATTTAACCTAAACTAGAATTTCTAAATAACACAAAAGATGACCCAAAACTAGTATTCTAGAGCAGCATTTTACTCTCTGTTGCCTTAATTAGAATTCCAGAAAAGCTTTTGCTTTAAGAGAATTTAAAAAAAAAAAAAAAAAGCTTAGTGATAGGCTTTTATTTGGAAGGTAAAGAAAAGAACAGAAAAAGAGAATGAGAAACACAAGAGTTTATGTGAGCCCAAAGGCCTGTAGCTTTCCACAGCCTAACTGATGCCCACCATGGAAGGAAAGGTAGAGGACCCATCGACGGGGAAGCACTCTGCCCTTCCTTCCTGCAATACCTCAAAGAACCAAAGAATTATTTTACATCTGTGCAAGTCATAGAGAACTATCCTGTTTGTGTCAGAGACACAAAGGGCTGTTCTACAGAGATACAGCTAAGCAGGCACTGTGCTACACATTTAAAAAAGGTGGATTATAGAAGGAACCACCTGATAACACCAGTGTTATTTCACAGTTTACTACAGAGGACCCTTTAGAGATGTAGTATTGTAAGGCAAATGGTCAATATGTTTTTGATTTGTTCTGAACTGCAAATTATCACAGAATCACAGAGTGGGTAAGATTGGAAGGGACTGCAATGGCTCATCTGGTCCAACCTTTCTGCTTAAGCAGGCTCATCCTAGCACAGGGCATAGGATTGCATCCAGATGGTTCTTGGATATCTGCAGTGAAAGAGACTCCACAACCCCTCTGGCCAATCTGTTGCAGTGCTCGGTCACCCGTACAATAAAAAAGTTCTTCCTCATGCATTGGTAAGGTCCCCTCTCTGTCATCTCTTCTCAAGGCTGAACAGGCCCAGCTCCCTTAGCCTTTCCTTGTAACAGATGCTCCAGTTCCCTCTCACCCTTGTAGCCTCTGCTGGACCTGCTCCAGGAGTTCCAGGTGTCTCTTGTACAGAGGAGCCCAAAACCAGACACTAATCAGGATGCAGCTTCACCAGGGCTGAGTAGAGAGGCAAGTTATGTCTCTTCCTGATCCTAGATGATATTGGATCTTTCAGAGGCAATTTACCTTTGTGTTACTTAATCATTTATAAGACAGAATGAACCAGGGTGTACAATCCCCCTAAAAACAGATGAGAAAATTTTCCTGATTCTGGATCAACTGAATTCCTCATGCCAATAACTCAAAGATTTCATAAAACGCTTGAAGTACAAATACATCTTCTCAAATACTCCATTTGTTGCATCTATTACAATGTTTTTTGATGTTTTCGTAGCTACAAAATCTAGTCTCTTTTGTATTTAATCCTGCTGTGTTATTTTAGCTAAAGAATTGTCAGAGGTAAGCAATTATCATGTGATTATATAACTCTGATACATCAACACACAGATTGAGAAGAATAAGCAATATCTATACACTTGCACAGGTCCAAGACAATATAGATGTGAGCACAATTACCCACCTTCCCAAGCTACTGTAACATTTTAGAACTGTAGCTAGATGCTATAGTATGATAGATGGTGATAGTATCCATTGTAATGAACATAACAGCTACCAGATACATCTGCTCTTTAAAATTGGTCTTGCCATGTTCTTGTAACATTCAATATATTTCTTTATCACCCACTTTCAACTTCATTGCAATGTTTATTTATTAGATGTATTTAGTTTCTTCCCATCTTCTCTGTCCCCTCAGCCTCTTCCTCTCAATTGATTGTAAAAACTCTTCCTTGTTCCTCAGCTATCCCTGAATCACTTTCCTTTACACCCATTAATGTACCATAGTCTGTACATCATCAAAGGTGGATTTTTTTCTCCTAGTCTGTATCAGGAAATGAAACTTGTTCTCTCCTCAAAGACTGAGAGGTCTCAGTCTGTTCTGCTGTTTGTTTAGGTTCTTCTTCACGTGTTGAAAAGGAGTAAGAAACCCTTCCCCCACCCTCCCTCCATTTGGAATGAACAGCAGCTTTTTCAGCAACAGAATCATTGGTCAATATTCTGAGAAAACTTGTATTTATCAAGGTCATGTAAGAGCAAGGAGTAAAAGAAATGGTGCCATATGTATCAAAATAGATCTGTGAAACAAGAACAAAGATGTGGTAACTACTTTTGCAGCTGATACTACACAGAAGTAATAGAAGGATGAGAAGGTAATTGAGAACAGAGTCTTTAAAAGGTTTTCACTAATCTGGGAGAGAAATGAAGCAGATCCTTTGAAGAAAACAGCAAAGAATCGCTTAAGAAGTTAGGAGAAAAACCACTGAGGACATAGTAAGATAAATCAAAAGAAGGACAAGATTTTGAAAGTGAAATTTAATTGTGCAGCAGTATTACAGACTGTGAAGATGATGTTCTCTCATTCCTGCACCTGGCAAAGAAGACAATACTAAAAGCCTTGGAAGAGTGTTTAAAAGGTCCACAGCAGAGAGAGAAACTCCATGTAACAAGGCCATTTGAGCCTTCGTGATGCTCCCAGTTGAAAGGCAAAAGACTGTAGTTGGAGAGACATGAGTGACTAATGGAGTTTTGTATGTTTGGGTTTTTAAAATAGGAGAAACAAATATGAGCTCAAACTGGGAGGAGGAAGAGTCATGTGAGCAGAAGAGGTAAAACAGCAAGAGCATGAAGAGGTGAAAAGACGAAACATGACAAAACAGCCACGGCGAGTAGAGAGATTTGATGTGATGTGATGTGATGTGTGTGCGTATGATCAGATGAGGGGAATGTAAGAGGAAAACAGGAAGCGTGGAAGGAAAAGATGCTCTTGTATCAGTAACACACAAAATCACATTCTCTGCTCCAATTTCTGCCAGTACTGCATGGCATGACCACTCAGGGAATGGGATTAATGCCTACTAGCCACTTGATGTTGATAACACAAATTTCTCAAAGTGTCCTGAAGTTTGTTGAAAACAGGTACAATATAAGCATTAAATTCCTGTATTTTTATGCAATAAAACAAAGAAAACAACAAAACTGAAATGACGTATTCTCTCCTATCCTGCTTAAGCAACTATATCAATGGAGTTAGAATCCAGTGAGAAATACCCAGATGATCTCAGTCTTGAAAGCACCGGGACCTTAAATAATTTCTGGATATCTTCACTTTAACCTTGGCTGACAGAGGTCCCAGTTACATCTGCTAATGACTCGAAGGAAAAGACAAAAGCTATTTTGTATGATGAAGCAGGTAAAATGCCAGCTTTTCTGAGAGCATACATAATGCATCAGTTTAAAAGCTGTCAGGAAAAAGGACACATTAGAAATTATTCTAACATTTCATGTGTGATTTCAGATACTGGCTAAAATGCCCTGTAAGGGAATCTTTGAGAAAACAATACATAGTAATCATTTTAGCTACTGTGAACATTAATTTTATTCTTAACTTTTCCCTTCTTGGGTAAGAGCTAAAAGGACCAACTGTGAGGACACAGGGTTGACAGTGCTGTTCTAAAAATACTTATTATGAATTCACTAAGTACAGGAGAAAACCCATGATATATTTACCTAAATCTCTATCATTCTGAAACACTTCTAAATTTAAATTTAGATGTATACATCTATTATTGGCTCTTTATCTAAGTAATTTTAACACTTAAAAACTAAACATATATCTTTTCTCATTAGTATTTCTGAATATCCATATATAGCTCTGTCTTAAAGCCAGTAAATTGGGTGGAGGTCACCATGGGGTACCAGTAAGAAGATGTAGTTTGTGATTCCTCAGAAAAGGTGGAAATGGAATGTAAAAAGTCAGCAAAAATGTAGCCCTTTCCCTGAAGAGGCATCAGCATGAGAATTTACAAAGGGAGAGGGATGAGGCTGCCAGGAAAGCACATAAGTAACATTCTACTTTTCTGTCTGGCCTGTGGGGAAGGAAAGTCCAAAATGGAACATGTGCCTCTTCAGCTGTGACAGCAGCAAGTCCAGGAGTGAGAAAAGTCAGCCATAAATGTCCTCTACCCACATCACAGGTTCTGCCCATAGGTCTGCTTGCAGGTATGAGGCCATTCCACTGGGCTCAAGATATGCAGGTATTGTAATTTTTTTTATTACTTCCGATGTTATATTACATATTGTATACATATAATGCATACCAAAATGGAGCTGATTCTTATTTTGGACTTTGGGTTCTTACTCTAACACATATAATGCTCTTCAGGTAATTTGTTTCAGTGTGGCATCAAAGAACTCATAACAGTTATAATCTCAGGACAAATCTCAGACCAAAGAAAAGATCTACTATCCCATAACCACCTGTATAGATGCTACTGCTATAACTTTGGGCTGTATGCATAATTGGGTGCACACATTGGGCATATCTCTTTTTCTACATGCTTTTTATATAGAAATGCATTTCATCAGTGCCCAATAAATTACATTAATGTCTTAAAAACTAAACAGAATGAAAGTAAGAGAAATTCCAGCAGCCAACTGTTTTTTTTTATTGTATTAAAAAGTACAGAAAAAAATTAGACAAAACAAAAAGAGTGAAAGGGAGGGACATGAAAGGTGTCTAATCTATAAAATGAAAACATAAATGAAGTAAAACATACTGACAAGTGAGGTGAAAAACTGAAGATGTTCCAGCAGAAAAGTTCTTGTAGAAAACCTCACCATTTCTGGCTACTTCTGCTATGATGTTAGCTACTTTTGCTGTGCAGGAAGATTGTGGCATCAACATACTCGCGAACATCTGAAGAACTCCACTTTTCTGGATTTTTTCACTTGTCTCCATATCTGAAAAACACATCATACAAAAATGACTTGTGCATCAAATTGCTTTGGGGAAGAACTTTAAGAAAAGCAGAAGGGAAGTCTTCTCAAAAGTAATTATGATAGTCATTATTTCCCATATAAGAAGCCAACTGTTAGTTCAGTTACCATACTTATTTTATCTGATGTACTTATAGAACTTAATACTTTGCCATTTCTAATCAATTGACCTTTAAAAGGTGACTGCTACGTAAGTATATACAGATACATACTCATGCTTACATGGGGAAAATACTGGAGAGACTGTAAGAGTAAAGGTCATAAAGCGATATGCAGATGGTAAAGGTATGTAAAAGTCAAGGAATCACTCATTCAAGAGATGAATTATTGGAAATGTTCAAGGAATGATGGGGAAAGTTCTTACAGTTTAGGGTACGGCTTAATGCAGTGTAGGAATCAGAAACTGGTGAAGAGGGAGAGCTAAGATGATCCTAAGTAGACTCCACTTAAACTCACTTAAATACCTTCCATGCTACTCTGTTACTGAGTAGTTCCAGTATAGATTCAGTAGAAGGAAAAGGGATTTCCTGCAGTAGATACCAAAGATTTGTGAGAAAAGCTTTCCCCTTTCTGTATGTAGTAAGAGGAATTGTGCAGCTGCTCCCTAACAGGGCCCCACCTAACATTGCTGGCCAGCAAACCGAAAACCAACTTTGATCCAACTGCAGTTAAATACAAGGTACTAGATGCTTTGACACATTTTGCTAACGCTTTGAAAAATGTTGTATTTGAGATGAATCTTAGTGTGACACACAGTACAACTAGATGGCAGCTATCATTTTAGAAACCAGCATGACTTCTTAAGCCATTTATAAGGGAAGTTATTTGCATTCTTCAGAGTTTACTGTGAGATGCTCCAATGACTTTTTTAAAGCAAAACAAATCCATCTGAATGCAGTTTGCAACCACTCTTTGTGCTTCACCTGTAAATTGATAATAACAATTCTATCCTCTCTCTTCTCTTCTCTTCCTCCTTTCTTTCCCCCCCTCCCCGCCCCTCAGGGCTGCAATTGAATTTGATTTGTGGCAGCCCCAGGACCACTCTGCTGCCTCTGAGAGATCCACTCAAGCTGCCCTTGAACAGAAGCCAGCACAAGCCTGGCAGCAGCAACTCCCATGGGTTTTGTGGCTTGCACAGAGTATGTACATGCTTCAGTGTCTGAGAGCTGGTTATGTCTACATGACAGAAAACAGACTGAAAACAGAGAACTTCAAGTCTGGACTGCAGTTATGCTTCCCATTTCTGTATATAATTCCAGTTTGGGATGTTGGTTTTTGGCTAGGACCACTCAGCTACAGTATGTCAGTGATGACATCTGATTACAAACACATTAGGCATCAGTAAAGAGTAATCTCAGCATCTCATGCATAATGTAAGTGCTAATCATTATTAACCTGTTTGCAATCTAGTTAACTGCCATTTTTGAAATACACTATAAAAAACCGCTCAGAAGATATAGCGTAAAAGAGCTTATGGCTTATTTGAAAGCTTTTATAAACTCTGAAATATAGCATATACTTAGTAGCAATATTTTCCAATGGATATAGGCATGCAAAATGAAAGTCTGAATTTAGAGAAAATCATATCAGGACTAAAGATGAGTCCAGACATCTTAGAAGTCTGTTAAGGAAGAGCTTCCCTCTCCCTTAAGTCCAAAACTCAAAGTACTGAATTTAAAATGCAAAATATGGATATGTGTGAATGTGTATTAGTAGGCAGAAGACATTAATGCATTTTGTCCTGTAACGCTGCTGAGATATACAATATCCAGTCCTATTTTTTTGGTCTGTAGTTTGATGGACTCATTACTGTGCAAAGCATAAATTACATAAGTAGAACCAAATATATCCTGCAAGAAGTGGGAAAATAAAATCAAATGCTTCTCCAGGCAAGTTGTATGCAGCAGATATACCCTGATTTATTTTATTAAGAAAAGCAAGTGAGCACCATAAAAGCACAGCCCTAACCGACCTCTCAGAAACTGGGAAATCAGTTACCTGGGATCACACAGATGAAAACTGACCAGTGACTTGTTCCTACTCTTAAGCAGTAGAGCAGACACACCTACAGATATTCACTCATCCCTTCAAACCAAAATCCTAATGTTTCTTGTTAGCCAGTTGGGTACCAATGTCAAACTTTTGCTAGTCAAAAAAGAGGGAAGACGGATTAATTTGACCAGCAGTGAGTGCAGAAGACCCCTAAATCTACTCTACCCTGGGTGAGTGCTCAAGCATCATTATTTTGCGGAAAAGCACATTACTCTGGCATCAGGCAGAAGAATTACTACTATCAGCCCACAGTGCTCTCTGAGGCATTTTTGCCAGGAATTGCCTTAGGTGTAAAAAATGCCACAGGGTGCTTCAGCTTATCTACTCCAAGTGTAAGTAAGCACTGCTTTTCCTCTGCAGAACACGTACAGTTTACACTTGGTGTAATATACAAATTAATTCAGTTTCAAAATAGAAAGATGACAGTATGACACTAAATCTTTGCAAGTAGTTTATAGTAGGTCCTCCTACTAGGCATCCTAAGAGAATGTGCCAGGAAAATTACTCTTCCATCCTCATGTACATTACTCTGTTTAGTATCTGAAAAAAAAATCAATTTTTTCCAGGGATTCTGTGTTCATCATATGAAAGTTCTAATAAAGAAGGTGAGAAAAAAATAGAATGTGCTGTAATATAGAAATTAATTTCTTAAGTCACATGTTATTAGCAGATATTTTTGTTACAGAAAATCAGTCTTTCTGGAGTTTTGAAATGCTTAAACAAGGAAGGGTATTTAAATTGGAACAAGATGTCTTATTTATAAACCTAAAATTGTCTTTTTAAATATAGCATTTTTTATATTCTTTTAAAGAAGGAAGACTTAACAGGCAAATGATGCACAGGGCTGTCCTGCAAAGTCCAAACGAAGATCTTCAACCACCCTTCACTTGTCTGCAGAGTCAACTGTACACTCAGTTCAGGTACTAAGTGTTAAAATGCATGTCTGTAGAAGAGAATCTCAAGCTGGAAGTCTTGAAGATGATTTCAGTACAGCTGTAGGTATATAAGTATTTCTTATAGTGCCCAATGGGACAACTGCTTCACTTACAAAACATGAGCGAGTCCTGTGTGTGACTCTGCTTTGTGCTCAGCTTCACATAACATGTGTCCTGTATAAATATATAAAACATACAGGGACACTGGAACAGAAATGAAGGGAAGTGTGTGTGGTGTTATTCTTTGGAGTGGACAACAGATTGTCATGTTTATGTAGCAGTATTTTCATTATTTGTAAAAACCATCAGTTGTTTTTGATTCTGCAGAACCTGAGACTGGGAAACCCTACATCAATGCTAGCACAGGGCTGGTACCCCTACTACTGCCTGGCTCTAGGAGAAATAAGGTAGGCTTTGCTGAGAATTAGAAACTGCTAGTGGCTTTAGCATAGGCAACTCTCAACTCCTGCCTTTATTTGCTCTCTTCAGAGGATGGAGAAAGCCCGCCTGGCTTCCTGACTCTCTGTGTGTATGAACTGCAGAGGTATTATTTATTAAGGACATCAATCTTCTGCATGCTAGTTTCATTCTGGGCTTCCTAGTAAATTATTAGAGGGTAAACTATTTTGAAAACTTATTTCAACTGTCATCTTTTAAATTGCTATTTCAATAGTACTTGGAACATGTAAACCAAAAAAAATTCTCCAGGAGCAAGAAAGACCTAGGCAAATCTCCACCACATAGTCTCCTCCTGTGTTTCTATACTGGCCAAAAAGTCAATCACAGCCACCACTCCTTCAGCAGAACTGCATCCCCTTAAAATCCAATAAATTTGTGTCTGAAAAAAAACTAGCAGTGTATACAGCCTGACATTAGGGTGCCATACCTCATAATTCTTTTGCTATCTGTGATGTGTCTGTGGTTTCAGATGCTTTCTTTTAAAGGCTGATTTTCAGTCTGCTTACACCAGCCCACACCTAGAGCTGTCCTGTCTTAAAGAAAGACACTGTAGGACTGTAATAATGCTGCATTAAAAGCAGCCCTTTTCCGCATAGTCTGTCACAGCATAATTGTAGGTGAAAACCCTCTAAGGTTAAGTCTGCTGCTTTAGATGCTTCCTCGTATCACTCGATACCAAGACAAAGGGTATGTTAGATCATGTAGTGTCAAAATCTTATTAATGTCATAGCTGAGTGATTAAAATGTCAATATGCTTGCTTTTTTGTGGTTTTTGCAGTGCCTGAAGTCAGAATAGTTAAGGGTGTGGGCAGGAAAATCTTTAATGCCACAGCTCAGAGCTGGAGAGCTGAGCACCATGGCTATCAGACTGGCTAATTAAGTAGCAGAAATCATAGGGAAAAAAATCTAATGTGTTTCAAATTAAAACTCTACACTCTCTTCCCTCTCTTAGCTCTGAAATTTCACTTCTCTCTATTCACTCTTCTCTCTGTATAATTTTGTACACCTTCAAGTGAAATAAAAGGCAGAAAGGGGGAGTGCAAGGCATATCTCTCAGCAGTGCCTTGCTGAGAAAGGCAAGAAAGAAAAAAGCTGTAGACTCACCACCATTCCTTATCCCCTTTGAACAATGAGTCTAAGTTACACTATTTTTAGTAACCCTATAGTTGTGGTGGCTAGCACTGCAATAATTTCCATGTTGTGGAGCTTCACACCACAGAATTTTGAATAAACAGCTTTGTGAGGGTCCTCTTTATTAAGCAAACCATGTTTGCCATGTACTCTTGCAAAATGCATGTCTTTCTAGCTGCAAAGATGTTTTATAAACCTACTGGAACTACTGCAGAAATTTACCTTGGCTTGATAATGTTCCTCCTACATGTACTCTCATCAGAAAGAGAAAAATGAACACATGAATAAATAATAATGAACCACATATATCATGAACAGAATCTTCCATCTGCTCTTTCAGAAGGCAGAAGGGAAGAGAATGAAGGGAACAAGGGATATCTTTTGAACTGACACATGCTCCTAACCTCCACAGTAAGAAGGTTCATGTGACAAAGTGTTAAGCACTGATGCTCTCTCCATATACAGCCTCTCTCAAGAAACATAGTCCGTCTCTCCACAGCCTCCCACTGTATTTTTCAAACCACTAAATGAAGATTTTAGTCTGGCTACAAAAGCACAGAAAAGTGAGTTGTTAAGAAGCTCAGAAAAACAAATTATATGCTCTCATGATATACCACTGATAAGGAGGTTTTGCTTAACAAACCTTAACTAAAGAGGCTGTTCCAATTACCAAGAGTTATTTAAACAGGGAAAAAGAAATCTTTTAATAATAATAATAATTTATGTATAAAAAAATAACTGTAGACATTTGATTTCTTTTTGGCATGCTCCTCCTCACATTTTGGGGAATCCCCAAAATCTGCCTGTTCAGTTATACTTGAAATTAGACACCTATTAGGCAAGGAGGGAGGATTCTCCCTTAGCTGTACAATGTTTCCATCATGGTGTTTGCTCTGTTTTGTCTCTGTCAGCAGCTACAGGGCAACTTCACTTCCTATTTTTAATGAAGAAAGAGACAGTACACAGATGATTGTAATTAAAATCTCAGCTCTAACAAGGAAGGAAGGACAGATGGAGAGACAGATTTATCAATCAACTAGCTGCATGAGTCCCGATGATTAAATTCTCCAAAAGCTACATTCAAACTATAAAAGTGAATTTCAGGATGAGATTCTCCCCACTGAATAGACTATTTCAGATACCAATGAAGTAAAAAAATATGTTACATCTTTGCCTTCAATGAAGAGACATGCACATATACTTCCATGAATAGGTCACAGCACAAGGCAGAATATTAAAGTTAGGCAGCTTGGCACCCCTGAGTTCCTGAACTGCATCCAGTATTGAGCCCTGGCAGGTAGCTGGTGGATTTATCCGAGCTGTCCCCCCTTTCTGACTCACCCTCTCCAGGATGTAACCACTTCAGTAGCAAGGTTGCTGAAAGAGTTTCATGTCAGTGGCTCAGCTGCCAAGTTTGCTGTCTGGCATCTCAGTACAAATGTCATACACTCACATCTTTGCATTTCCTATTCGGCCTTTGTGGACATTTTCCCCTGACTCCTCTCGTACTTGTACTGACTGAACTTAGTACAGCTTGCAGGGTAAAGGGTATTCTCATGCATTAGGTCTTCAAATGTATAACAAATGCTGGTTCTGTGGAGTAAAATCCCCCCTCCAAATTTGATTTAGCTTATTAACATCAAATCAAATTTGAAAGTTGATCATTTTATATGCAGGAAATGTTTCATGTTCCTTTTAAGCAATCCATTAAGAGTGCTCTTAAGTGAGCTGAAATGCCTGCTGTGAATTTCACCCTTTGCTTATTGAAAGAGTACGTCTACACGTAAAGGAATTTTTTAATCTGCTGGTATTTTTAGTGAGCTCTGCTATCAGAGTAGCTTAAAGTAAACCTAATCTTAAAAAGATCACATTTTTAAGTTACAAGGTACTGGGACAAAGCTAAGAATGAAACTGCAGACCTGAAATTGTGAATTACATGATCGCTAAATATAATTTTTTTGTAAAAGGTAGGCGTTTTCCTTTGCATTTTTGAAATGCAATACAGAAGCAAAAGAAAAGGCCTGCCTTTTGAAAATGCAATACAGAGGCAATCTAAAAAAAAATGTGTCAATTCTATTATCTGGAACTGCTATTCACTGATGCCTTCTGCAAAGAAAAAAAGTATAATAGTTAATCTTTATTTGGCACATTGTGTATTCAAAGAAAAGCACTTGGAATTTAACACTTGGATAATCATTTAACTATCTGGCAGTAACTAAATACATCACTATTAAGGGGAATTTATGTAAAATATAATCCCACCAAGCAGCAGTGATTATCATTCAGTATCATTAGGGTAAGCCAGTTTACTGGGAGACAGTCCAATAAAAAGCAGTCACCTTGATTTAGTATAGTTATATTGTAAAAATATATTGTACACAGCTCTTAATGAGGAAACATTTCTGGATTATGTGTGTACAATATCATGACAAGGCAACAGCCCATGAGCTACAATGGAACGAACATCCTTTTTCAGCAAAAAGAAGGAATGCTTTATAACACAGTATTTGAGCCAAAACTCCCTCTTAAAAATTATTCATCAGGCTCCCCAAATTTTAGCAGGACATTTGACTAGAAATCTTTGCAGGTAAGATTAATGGCTTGATTGGCTGAGCTGGCCCGAACCCCTGCCTCTGTTAGAAGAGATTATTAGAAATTCTTCCTGGTCTGAGATGCAGGGTTTTGGTTTGACTGCTTCCTACCAACCACTCAGGTACGTGCATTTAGCTTGTTGTTTTTTTGGTGGTTTTTTGTTTTGTTTTGTTTTGTTTTGTTTTTTGTTTGTTTTGTTTTTTGTTTTTTTTTACAAAATCTTATCTTTATATCTGTTTCTCCCTTCTGCCATTTCTCATAAAAATGTTATGTTCCACTGTATCTCTTGTAACTCATCCATTTAGTTTCACTTCTTCCTTTTTCATTTCTACTCCTTCTCCCTGCCCTGGTTTGAATAGATGTTAAATGCATTATGCCCACTCCACTGAATTCCAAAGATGCCGAATCAAGGCTTAGAAGTAGCTAAACAGACATTAGTTCCTGTCTTCAATACATAAAGAAAGTAAGTCCTATGACTTACTATGATGCCTTAGTGCTACTCTTAATATTTTTGTAGTTTCCAAGACAAACCAAGATTAATAATAAAGTCCTATAATCTTTGTCATAGGCTAAGGACACCATCTACATAAAGAATACTTTAATCTCAGCAGATTAACTATAAATTTCAGGAGACAGTTAGCAATGATACTGTTTAGTTTTTATCTTTTTCAAAGAGGATGTTCTAGCTTTCATCTGTGTATTTCCTCCTCATGGATAACACCATAAATGTCTGTTGTTTGTTTGAATGTTCAAGCTGAGACATTTACACGTCAGGACGAACATGCAGGTCCATGCCAGCTGAGTTCGAGTTTACATCCATGGGTGGGATGCCTAGAGAGGCTGACCTAGAATAGAGGCTGGACAGAGTTCAAGAATAAAGTAGGTGTTTATTACAAGGCCTTAAAGGATACACCTTGGGCAGTACAAGAACCTGGCCAGGCTACACCCAAGATGGCCACAAAATGGATGACCGATCACGAGGTCCCACACTTCTACAAGTTTTGGTCCATTTCCATATTGGGGTTAATTGTCCAATTACAGCTTTGGGTCATGAAGTCCCATCCTCCCTGCTCGCTCTCTTCAATTCATTGTTGTTTATGCTTTTTGGGCTTGAGGCTTCAATGGTTGTCCTTGATTTTCACGCTGGAAAATGATTCTTTTGTCTACCTACCCTGTGAAGACAATTTACCAACACTTAACATGAAGTACACCAAGGCAGAACAGAATCTGAAAAATATGGAAGCTAAAACTTAAGGCACCAGGTGGCCTCCTACTCCTTTCAAGATCACAGCTGGGAGACATATACCAGGGATCATTGGAGGGCACACCCAAAGAGGATCAGAAATCCTCCTGGAAGGGAGGCTGCTACTAAGAAGAAAGGGAGATGCTAAAGATCAAAGAGGAATAAAAAAGCAGGGAAATGCTATTTGTCAGTGAACTTAATTCTACTAGTTATCAGTTGTTTTAAGGCCACTAATCCAATTAGTACCACTGCCTACCCCCTTGGTTGTGCTAAGCTCTCTTGATGTGCTTATGCACTGCCTTGTCACAGCTTACATGTAAAGTGTGCTAAATCTGCAGGGATGCTGAAAGCTCTTTCTTTATTTATGCAAAACAACTGTGGTCAGAATAGGACCTGTAGACAGTTATTGTTTTAAGCTTTAATACTGTGCAAGCATTCACAATCAGGAAAGTTCATTGACCACAACCTGCATGAAAGAACAATTGCATCATTTTACTCTTATTCTATTCATAAAATTTCTTCAAAACAAAGATTAGTTTGCTGATACTTAAGAATATGTTTGCTTGAGCATGCTCTGAAATGTGGAGCTTTTTCTCCCTGCTCCATTCCACAAAAGGGAACAGTGAAAGCTTAAAATGTTTAGCTAATACGAAAAAATGAAAGTGATTTTTAGTTGTTTGTGCCTTAGAATAACTCTGCTGTGACAAAAGGCTCTACAACTTAATTTCTTCTATGTTTGGGGCAGGAGGATAGATATTTTCATGCTAATGTGAGAGGGCTGTGGAAACAATAGATGAAATGACTGTTTCTTAATCCTCTGTGGACTAAAGAGGTACAAGGCTTCACTGAAATCAGATGACAGTGTTAAAAGTTAACCAGACAGCTGCCTGCCTGACTCTGCAAAGAATAAATAAGAGTGTGTACATGAAACTATCAAGAATGTAAAAAAAAAAAAAAAGTTAATAGAAAAAATAGGTATATCTTGCTTTTTTCTTTTATTAATCAGAGGTATTAATAGCAAGAATAATAAATTTTAAAATTTCATGGTTTTTATTAGTTGAGCCCTGAACCACAGAATTATAAAATTCGCAATTCTTCATTATTTTTTTCTGCTCCAGTAGAGGAATTGTTCCATTTTCTATGGCCAAGGAAGATCAGAAAAACTAACATCCAGTATAGGAAGCACAAGTACTAACTAAATTCAGCAACATATGGAAGCCACAACTCTGAAGAACAGAATAAAATGAACTTCCAACTGAAATATAACTTCTGTGTAAACATATGGTTGTGAGAACTGGAAATCCATCAAAACAATTAAAGAGAGAAAACTAGATGCCTGTTAAAGCAGGTGCCTACGAGTTTTAGGGCATTCAATGAGAAATTCAATGAGAAATTTCACAACTGACAAAGGAATGTGAGAAATCTGCTGTGTCTCCAGATATCCCAGATTTTCTTAAGCACTCCTAACACATCCTCCTCTGGGATGCCATCAAATAGGAACAAACCCATTTCAGAAAAACCACTGATGTCTCCCAAGAGAAAACCTGAACAAGAAGCTTTAGGTAGGAGGGATAAGCCCATGGTCCCTACATGCTGGAACAGCAGGAAGTGATAACAAAAGCTTACTAGAAATTGTCCAGGTAATTTGTAACAATGTTATTTTCCCTGATACAACACAGCCAGAATATTCTAAACAAAGCATGGCTCCAGCATATACATTCTGGGGCAAAGAAAAATACTATTATGAAACTATGTCCATTACGGGAAGAAAAATGGCACTCTAAAGTAGGCTTTGAATAATGCTGAGATTTCCAATTTCAAGAAGGAATTAAAAATTTTCATGTGTCATGTGATGGTTCCTTGACTTACTAGGTATCAGCAAAGCTCAACAAGTAGAAAATAAGGCATCTTAGCCACATCTTTAAGGTAAAGGGCATTATTTAAAATATTTCCAACGTTTCTAAATCCTTTTCAAAACTGGGGCCTTGACCTCTCATGTAAGGTTATCTTTATTGCTGTGATTTTGCTTAACCATTTTTTCACACAGACATGTAAACTCATATTCTCAATCTTCTAAAAAGTGTATGTAAAAAAATATTTCAAATGCATGTGCCAGCCTTTCCACTTCAGCTGTATGTCAGACATTTTCAGAGCCAGGTGCTGAAAGCTGGGATTAGTGGGCATTTTCAGCCTCTTATGCTGAGTACAGCAGAGCCAAAAATAACATTCTCAGCAGATTTTTCAGATTTCTCATTTATCCAAACTGGGTTATGTCTGCTGTAACTTCTTGTATCTGAAACACAGCATGTCTGGACTAGCACTAACTTTTTTTTGTTGTTACTGCAATAATTATGACCCAGAGAGCCTGCTGTTTAAAAGAAAACCTCAATTTCCTTTTTGCTTCCTTTCTCTCAGGCAGTCCTTTCTTGTGGACATTTATTTAGAGATCTTAGAATAAATGTACTTTTTTGATAGGCATAGTATTTATGAAATGGCTCTTAACAAGTATAAATTTTTATATGCTGACTGAATATAATGGCCAGTATTGTTTTCTCTTGTAATTCCTTATACAAGATAATTAACAATTTATTCCCAATAGCCAATAGTAGTACATACCCATATTTTCGTTGGGTGCGAGATACAGAATAAAGCAATTATTGTTCACTTACTTCATTCCAGAAATTTAAGCACATGATCTTTCAAACTAATTTTCTTCAGCTCATATCTTACTCATACTTTTGAGGAGGTCTGTGCCTTTCCTGATTGATATGATCATTCTACACTCCATGTCACTCTAAATAGTCTGCTTCCAGATCAGCAAAATTCTTTCTAGACAATAACACATCAATCTATGTCTGTATAGAACTAATCCAGATTATATGGAGCAGACAATGGAGTAACTTGTTTTAATGTATAGTTGCTAAAAGAAAACACACATGACTTTCACCTCTTGGTTTAATATAAGTCAGTAGTTCATTTAGTGCATGGCTGGCTTTGGTTTTTTGCTGCTAACAATGCTTATGGATCATATACCTCAGCCTCTCCTTAAAAATCTGAATTACAGGAAGTTCAGCAGACGGTGAGTGCTTGCAGGTGGACAGAGATCAAGTACTTGTGGTTTTCTTTCAGAAGCAAGATGGACAGAATCTCAGTTTATGCAAATGAGGTAGATCCACAGAGGTGAAAGGAGCTCTTATGTTACCTGTGAATCTTGACTTTTGTAACCACAACTTTATGGCTGCCAAGTCCCCAGAAAAGCTAGTAAACTTCACTGGGAATGCTGAAGGAACTCCACACAAAATGAGGTATGTCATTATTCTAATGCCTATTCATGTCTCATTCTTCTGTCATTGCTGCCACTTTCATCTTCAGAAAAAAAAACCCTCATTTTTCTCTAGTGCCACAAGTCAGACCATGTATGACTGGCCTCAGGCAGAAGTGCTGGTGACAGACAAGAACTAAAATATCTGAATAATATATGTATATATATATATATATACGTATATATATATATATATATATATACACATATATATTTTATATATATATATATATACATACATATATATATACTTCAAAACAATGTCTCCTAAGGAAACCATCTGTGCAGGATTTTCAGACTCAGGTCCCAGATGTGAAGAATCATTCAAGTTTCTCCTAACTAAACTGTAGTTAAAGCAATTTGAATTTGGCTTTCCAAATATTTACCAGCAGTTATCAAATTCAGCTGAGTATTTGACTCACTCTTCTGTAGTACAGCATATGTGTGTCTGCATGCACCTTAATTTGACTGCTGTGACAAATGGCAGAATAACTCTAAAGTCAGGCAGGAGGTATCATGTTCCAGGGCATTACACCTGTCTAGGATTATCAACAGATCAGTTTTGAAAAGGAGAATGAAAAACAAAAGAATACACAGCAGATTACATAGAAAGAAATGAAAACTTACAATATTCATAATAACTTTGTTTTCTCTTCCTATACAGTAGAAAATATGTGAACGAAGTAATGTTTTAGCATAATGAAAACATAAATATTGTATGCAAAATAAACAGAACCATAATTTTCACTGTACTCTTAGAGACTAGGGAATTTAATATTCTGCAGCAGCCACAAACTTATGCTGCATGCAGACACCAATGGATAGTCTTATAATGGTCACTAAAACATTCATGTGTACATGCACTATGCAAAACTGAAGATGTCCTTTATTGAAAATCTCAGTTTGTTGTAGTATCATTGGGTTTAACTACTGATTTTGGCTGGCAGTAGATAGGAGTGGGTTGCATTAGCATATTAGTCATGTACTAAATTTTATATAAGATAAAATAATATTTTTATCTCCAAGTCTTAAAGCAGTGAATAAAACTTTAACTTCTGTGATTAACAATACTACCTTGAACTCCCAACAAAATCACAGTCCTATAAAATTCTCTTAAAATAAACTATTAAATGTATGGCTTGTTTCTCTCACATTAATATGATGAGTTACTGAACTAAAATATATACTTCATTAATTTAATCATACACATGGAAATATACTAAAAGAGAGCAGAAGAACTGTTTGCAAAATATTATTCAAATGATTTCTGCATTACAATTAACATGTACTTTTATATAAACAATTTGATTTCTCATTGTGTAATAATTTATACACAGACACAACGGTACAGTGTGTCTCTCATAACTAGGTATTGTATATATGATAATACACACTATAATTAAAAATCAATCAGCCAAATCCATATTAAGATGTTAAGTGGATGGATGAGAGCAATAAGAAAGAGTTTAGAAAGCTGATTCTGTATCTATTTGTTGAATCAATCTACTATATGCAATTTACCTCCATCTCTGAAGTCTTTTGAATGTATTGCTGTTCTCATAAGTTATCTCAAGCTGGAAGTCTGTTCTGCAAATCATCAGACAACACTGATAACTAAAGCCCATTGTCCAAAGAGACTTGGCAAAACTTAGGTATGGAAGTGTCCAGTTCCCTTGAAACAGAGTTGATATACTGGTTCCTAAATTACCAGCAAGCTGTTTAAAAAACCTCTCCTATCTGACCCATCTAATTTTCAGTGCATTATTTCAGTTGCCCTTATTCTTGGGCAAATGCAAATATATGGAGATGTGTATCACAGGACAGCTCAGAAGGGCTATATCCATGTCACTGACTTACACACATAAAGCATGGGAAATTATGCAGAGAATAAATTTTCCAGAACTACCCCAAAGAGAGAGGTCAAAATCCTAATAATCTGTTTATCTGATCTGGCAGCTATAAATCTAGAAGAGAAAAGATTTTGGAAGGAAGAGCAAAGCCCTAGACTGAGACAGAAGAGTCTGGTTGCAAGGAAGCATCAGTAAGTTTGCTGTACATTAGTAAAATTATTTTGCATCTGCCAGACTTGTTCTCTGACACAGCTATGTGACCTTCATAGGCAAAATAGCAAACTCTCTTATTTACATGAGTAAATATGACCTTGTTTTTAGTACTTATTATTTAAATATTAGGCATAGAAGTAGTGGAAGTAAATTCAATTGGAGGTTGGATTAAAGTATAGGATATACCTTATAAATAAATCCAGAATCTTCAAAAAAAGGCCCTAAAGATTTTATTACTTTCTGGCTGATAATCTCCTTCTAAAATAGTGATAATCGAAAACAGATTACTATTAAATGCAGATGCTGTTATAATCAATTTTTGACTTGATCTGGATGGTGCTTATATTCAGTTGTGAAAATCTTCATCAAATATTTTACACCAAGTAATCCAAAAGGCTTTGATTTGTAGAATACCATCATTTGAAAAAAACCAAGACTTATCAATAGTTTGTACTTTTGAGTGCATTGATATTTCCAGAGGACTAACTCTTTCTTTAAATAAATAAGTTTTAATCATGGCTTGTACCTATCCCGAGAAGTTTTTCAACCTGAAATTGTACACATATATTTCTTCTGCCACGATCTGAAGCACTAAGAAAGCTAAACTCCAAAAAGTCTTATACACTGCCAACTTCATTAATCTTACCTTTCTGCCTACTGGGAGTGGGGACAAGCATTCTAAAGTTTTTGGTGAAAATGGCATCTTGCTCCATTCTGATGTTATTTTGATTATAAAATACATATCAAACTTGGACTGTCTTTGGATATCCAACACAGTTCTGCTAATTGAAAGTCCTGGAATTAAGGAATCTGTGATCAGAAGTGTGAGGAGAAATACATTACAAATGGGAAACTATGCTCTTTCAACCAGAATTTCAACCTGCAACTCCCCTGTGAGGAGCTTTTCTCCATGTTATGAGGTTTCTTTCTCCATCTCTGTTATTTTGTTTCTTGAATGATCAATTTAAAAAGTAAATGTTCTATTTCATTGTGGAGAAAGGAATGGACTACAGTTTGTTCCAAATATTCAGGTATTTACCTGTCACTGTCTTCATTGCTACTGGAATGTTATGGACTCATGGGTTAAAAACCTCCAAAACTCGAATAGAGTCAATCTAGCAGCCTACTGCTTGAATCAGTCTTTCTGCAACATTTTAATTCATTGATCTCAAATGATTTAAATGTGAAAGGTCCACACAACTTACTGTTTTGTGCCAGTGCTTGAAGCAGACAGTCCAAGCATCCCTCCAAGCTATCTGCTGTGCTGTCAGTGGATGTTATCTTCAGCTTTTTCAGGGCTTCACTTAAATTATCTGCTTGATAAACACAAATGAAAAAGAAATCAGTGTCCTCATCAACTTGGTAACAGCACTATAGTCCTTGAATGTAAATAGTATAAACAGTTCCTGTATCAATGAAGAAGAAGACATGCATGGTCTGTGTTCTGAGAATACAAAAAGCCAGGAGTCAAAAGTTATAGATGAAATTAAACTTTTCGAATTTATATATACATTTATCATTTTGCATCTGAGAACAGGATGTCACAGCAGGTGCTTTATGAAATGCCACTGAGCAGCAATTTATCTATCAGTATTTTCTCAGCCTCGCCATTACAGAAAACCAGCAGCTGTTTCTTTGCTTCTCCCCTTTTGTGTGGGAATAAAATAGAATAGAAATAAGCATATCTGGATCTTCTTCATCAATAGAGGTGAAGTAATTGAAAATGCCAATTTCTGCATGCTGTGTAGGCTTCCATCTTGACTATTCACAGATGCCTAGTGCTAAGCATAGAGTCTTTTAAGAATTATGCCACTTTCCACCACAATGTTAAAAGCATCATTGTTTATAGGAATTTTGTTAACTCTTTAAATTCAACTGATCCATAAAAAAGATGGCATCTTCTTGAAATAAAAAGTTCTGTTGTGAATTTCAGATATTAATTTTTCTCTCTTAAAAAAAACCAAAACACCACCACCCAAATGCAAATGAGATTACATAATTCTCAAAAGAGACCCATTTGCCCAGCAAAGCTTGGGGCAGTATGATTGTTACCATTTTGAGCATTCTATCCTTTCATGAGCAAGGTTTAAGGCTGCAGATGCAGCCCGAGCCTCTGGTAAGCCCACTGATGACTAACCTCACTCTGAATGGGCTATTCTTTTCACAACGAGTGCTGATTCAGTTTCCATGCCAACTCTGACAGCAAGCAGAAAGTGCTACTCAAAACAAATAGTATTAAATAGTGTCTCACTGTCTCTTGTTCCCAGGGGCTGATCAAAAGCCTTGACCCAAGCCCAACACAGCCATAGGTGCAGTTTCTTTTCAGTGCACCACTGGTATCTTCTGAGCCTGACTAGCAGCCAGCACTGCTTAGAGCTTCCCACCAGCATAGGAAGCCTCCTTGACAGGTGAGCTGGCACCTGCTGTGCTTTGCCTCCTCTTCACTTGCCTATGTATGCGATGGTGCAAAGGAAGAGTGAAGACTCAGCAGGCATCCCATGAAAAGCGTGGAATCTCACTCCTGGAGTGCTTTGCTTCTCAGCCAAAGCTGTGGCTTCTGTTCCACCTCCAATTTTTATTAGCATATGCTTTTGTAGTTCAATATTCCATACAGATAAAGGTGAAATACTTAACTTTCTAAAGTGCTCAGTATTTATATGTGAAATTGCTTATATGTTTCTATGATCAGGCATTTATTTTGTCTATTCAGTAATGAACACATTCTTAGCAACACAATAGTGAGGAGTGTCAATACTCCTTAATGCACCCACACTTCGTTGTGGCTTCTCAAGATCTTAAAAACCTCCCTCCCTACCACCTCCTCACTATGCTGAACTGCCACCTTCTGGAACAAGCTAAGTGGGAAAAAAAACCCCAAATTTGATTTCCCCTCATATTCACATTACTCTCTAGCAGGCTTACCACAGGACTTTTCTTAAATCACCTTTAGACAACAGTAAAGTTGAACATGCACTACAAAGTCTCATTGCTTAAATACATTATTCAGGATATACCACTGGAATTTGTCAAAAGACACAACTTGTCAATGACCAGCCCCAGTACTACAATTTTACATTGTGCACTCCACCTCCTCTCAAACCTTCTTCACCTGCCTTCTCATATTCTTATCTTCAGTTTCCTGCTAACATAGCACTAATTCTCTTCCTTCCTTACAGGCATCTCATCTTGTATATTCACACACTTAACTTTGAATCTATAGCAACATTTACAGTAAGAAGACTCAATCTACTATATATATATATATGAACAGCAAGGGTTCCTATAATCTGGGGAAGAAGAAAATGCAAAGATAAGAAATTCACTGTCACACTAGATTTTGCAAACTATTGTCAGAGAGCACACTCAGATTTTATTTCTCTTTTACAGCCTCTTCTACTTCACTTGTGCTCAATAAATCACAAGATGCCACTTATTATTTCATTTTTCTGTGCAGAGATGAGTGCTTTATATAAAATACTTGTTATTTCTTTCACTCTATTCCATATCAGAACCTGCAATAGAGTTAGAAGTCTCCCCAGTCTATTTTCCTACCACTCCTTTCTGCTCAGTGTCATGTAGTTTTTCTGGGGAAAGTCCACTATTTTAATACTACACCGTTACAGATTATATGCAAAATTGTTCAAATGTGACTATCCAAATATTTCATTCCCTAGGACAAAGAACTCAATTTTTCATGGTACCAAGCATGTGCACATCCCACTGACATACATGGACTATGTATATTCTGTATTAAAGAACAAAATATAATAGGAATACTGTAGAAACAACTGATCTCTGGACACAATGCCAGAAGGCCAAGAGCCCAGAGGGAAGAAACCATCCTTCAAGAAAGAATTTATTTGTTTACCTTGGTTCTTTCTGTCCTAGTCCATCTCCTTTCTAATCTGAGTTGAAAGAGACAGTTACTTTTGAAACCCAAGAATCTTGGACATATGGAAACAGATCTTCAACAGATACAGATTTTTTTTATATTTTAAATTTTTTTTCTTTTGTTGTCCTGAAAAGAACAAACCCCTATAGTGTGAGATGACAGTGGCAGGGATAATCAAGACAGAAGTGCTGTAGTGTTCCAGAGGGCTCTCTGGAGCCATATAATCACATAAGGCTTCCCAATCCTGCTGTTTCATCATTGCCCTAAACCTGTTGTTTAGGGAAGAAGCTGCAAATGCTTTTTTTCCAAGTACAAAACCCCTGTTGTTTTCTTGTGATCATCTCCTGCTTACTTTTGTGTCTCCTCCTCTCAGAAGCTGTTTCCAACAGGCTTGTTGCTGCATAGGCTGATCAGAATGTCAGCAATAAAATCCCATCAAATAAAAGCAATATAAGGAATCTTTTTGGCTTAGTATCAGAGAAATGTGAGTCAGTACATTGTGTCAACATGCAAGTTGTGTGAAGCTCAAATTAGGAAGATCTAAGGGTGCAAGATCAGGATGGCTGAAGTAAAAATTGGCTAGTAATGTTCCCTGTGGTACAGTTGGTCAACAATATGGTATCCTGTTGTGAATATATGTGGCATGAAGTAGTCTGAAATTTAATACAAGTATCAACTATTTTGTTGATGACCTAAGCACAGGGAGTCTCTCAGATCTGGCTTACTGTATTACTTTCAGAAAGATTAGTTATCTTATCTGGACATGAAGCTCTGAATTTCACACACCTTAATCCTATATATCCTAATGTTACAAACTGGTAACTTAGCAAGTGGAGTCTGCCAAGAGCTGTCAGACCTGTCTGGCCCATTCCACCTACGGATACATTTTGTTTTCCCCAATAACTACTCCTGCACAAACACTCATAAAAAATGAGGTTGCATAAATTCTTTGATTGCCCACATTGCTTTTTGGTAGCACAGTATTGCTACTACCAGCTCTTGCAACATTTTGCTTTCTCTTGTGCAGGCATTTTTACAGAGAAAATTAGTCAGAAACTAATATTAGTGAATGTTTTAATATTCCATTTCACTTCACTGTACTCTTTTTTTCTAAGAGCTTTTCGGTGACTCATTCCTATTTGCAGTTACTGGCTTGTTTTATACATAATAACTGTACTTTCATCTAGTAAAATTTGGTAGTTCATCGACTTTGTTTAGGGTCAGGGCCACATGAGTGGTGGTTAGACTATAGAAAGTTTGAAAAGGTACTCAATATTCTTCCTAGTAATGCAGCTTCTGAGGATAAGAACCAAACTGCCGACTTTGCTCTGAGTCCACAGCATCTTCACCCAAATCACAGGAAAAACCCTGTTCCAAGACTTATATTAATAAAGTATGTAGAATGTCTTAGCTGAGTACTTAAGGCAGTCAGCTTTTGTCTGGGCTGTTTTTTTATATATCTTATAACATTTTATCCAGTACAGATATTTTCTCTACAAAATAAGGATTTTGAACATATCATTAATATTGACTGTCTCTTTTGACTGACACTTTGTAGATGTAGATATGTTGTTATTAAACAGACTACTGCATTATACATGCAACTTAACAGACAAGGAATTCACAATTAATAGATATTGAAATGGGACATACTGAAACATGCTGATCAGATAAGAAAAGAAGTTCCAGTTCTGCTATTACAGGGATGGTGGCTGTATTAACATCAGAGTCTTTTGAGTCTGTCCCACTGCCTTTCAGGACACAATGAGACATCAAAATTGAGCAGAAGGAATGGTGCCATTTTATGGGTCTCCTTGTGTTATAACAGCATAAATCTCTTAAAAATGTAAGTACATACAAACCCATGGGCTAGACTGAATAATTTACTTAATTTTCTTGTACAGACTTGAACTTACTAGACTTCCAGTCCATACTAACCCATATGAGAATTCCAACCCAGGCTCACCACAGTTTTTGATGCAAAGTGTATTCTGATGTGATATTATTTGAGAACCTGACACAAAGATCAGATATGCAATCCATTTGGGTGAGAGTTATATATTTGGTCTGAATGACTTCTTGCAGCAGAAATCCCAGCAGCTGGTGAGACCTGTAGCCCAACTTTGGTCTTTAATGACCCTAGATGCCATTTCCCCAAAGAAAACAAAAGACTGGTGCAAAATCCCGAGAGCCTTTTATCTCCCAGGACATTGAATAAGCTGGCAGAAATGTACAGAATGGGTCCTTTTTGAACCTATATTAACTGAGGCACATCCTTGTGGTAATTTTTCAGAAGATACCTAGTCCCATACAAATATTCACATTGACATGGAAAATACTTCAAACACAGAGTTTATTGATAACAGAAGAATCTTTTTCTCATATTCAGCCCATTGCCAAAAAGTACTCTATCCCCTTCTTTCTTTATAGCAGCTGCTCTCAAGCACTCCCAAGTGTACAATATTTTCTGCCAAACCACTCAAACCCATAATTAGAGACAACTCTTTGCTCTAGCCCATCCACAAAATTTCTAAACCTGGCATCTAATCAGGAGGTCAGAGGGCAGCAGTGAAGAATTAGCTTTTTATTAGTAATGCCAGAAGACCTGTACAGACATACAGGACCAACATCTTAATCAGAAAAGACCTTTTTTTTTAAAAATAGAAGCCCTGTTTTTTTCTGTCCTACCATGTTCATTGAGGTAGGTTAATGCTTTTTTCTCAAAAAATTTTCTAGTTCCAGGGATATAATGATGGATCATTAACTGCAGGGCTCCTTCTGCAACCTGTTTTTTACTTAGGTACATTTGCTCTACTTTTCTAGCATAGTAACTAATTTTAATGAGAGTGTCTATTTTTGACAGCAGTTCAGCTGCTTCATTCTTAAACACTTTCTGAATCTTAGATATATGCCATCTGGTCTTAGAGACTTGTTACTCTTTCATTTATCCTCTTGCTTCTGCATCTGTTCCTCTAACATGGGGCTACATTTTTATTACCTGAAAATACTGACATGCCATAACTCACTGCCACCTGAGCACTAAGCTACCTAATTAGTTTTTGTAATTATCAGGTCAGCTTATACACACTAACAGCTACTTAGTCAATCTGTATTCAAAATTAGGATAGAAACCTACGACAAGTGGCATCAATCAGCAATAAGTACACTTGGAATCTCTTGCCAAGGCAAATTTTTTGTTTGCTTCCCCCCCACTCATCCCTCGGAGGACATTTGATATCTTTGAAAATAATTTCATGTATTATTTTTACTGTAGACACAGATAAACAATAGATTCTTATATAAAAACATTTACACTATGCCAAGGTATATGGATCTATAGCTGTTGTAATGGGTTTCTGCACGGTAATGATCCTCTATTACTTAAATCATTACTTTCAAAGGCTATAAGAATTACATTTCAGAAGATTCTGCAGAACACTGGAAATTTTTGTTTCTCTTTCCCAGGAAAACATAGTACAGATTTAGGTATCTTTATATCTCATAATTAAATGCTGCAGATCTGGAATTATTTCAAGGTCTAAGGAAACCAATCAAAATTCAGTGAAATCAACATAACTTTACTGCTTTACAAAAAGCCTTAAAAGATTTTGCTTAAAACCAGTCCTAGAAGAAGAATGAAATAGATTTTTTTTTTCATTTAATAGAAAGCTGCTTGATAAAGGGAGTCTGTAGTGGATAAATTTTATTTAAAAATCAGCTAATGATAGAAAAACTAATTATTTCAAATAATTACGTTCTCAGTTTATGGAAAGATCTTTTCTGGTACTCTATTACTAGCAGTAGTTGAAAAACTATCAAGATGGCTACCAATTTGTAAAGAATTACAATTTAATTGACAAGACTGCATTTGTATTTGCATATTTTATTTTCATATACTTTTTTCCTCCACGTGCCTGATCTTCACTGAATCATATTATCAAAATGGTTTTAAACACACCAAGTTCCAAAATTAAATCAACCCACATATATTTCACCATGTAAAATATTTACCAGTCAATACAGTGCATGCCAAGATGTACACATGAAGAATACCATTTTATCCAAGGGACACCTCTCTTTCAGGACAAATGTTCTGTCTAAGAACAGCTGAATGTCTTTTCACACCCTCCTTCGTGGCAAGTGGTTCTCCTTTTATTTAACAGGTACTACTGAAAGATGAAGGATCATTTCCTGTCTCACTGGCTATTATAAAGTTACCATCATTACATTATGTCATCATGATTCAAAGACATGAACGTGCTAGCTTTCAGGAGGTATTTATAAAGTATGAGGGAAGCAATGCTCTGTGTAAGTGAATGGGAGAACTGGACATTTAGGGTTAAAAGTATCTGTGTGGGAATTGTGGTTTTCAAGATGAGATTTTCAGGTTCCAGAATTCCTGCACACTCTAGATTCTGTGGGAGTCTTCAGATGCAGACACAGATTACAGCCAACACTTCTATAAAGCAGACCACAACACATCATGGGCAGGTATCAAGAGAGTGTCAGGTATCACACAGGGCAGAAGGGGATCCCTCTCTTTGTGGAACATTCAACTATAAATGTTTCTCTATACATGCCCACCCCTCCTTAGTTTATGACATGGCTTCAAAGTACTGCAACATAAAAGGCAAGAGAAGGTCTCCTTCACCAGATTCTTCTAGATTACTGCCCACCTTATGCACAGAATAAAAAAAAAAATTTAGTGGGGGGAAAAACAACAGGACTAAAATAGTACCCTAAATGACTACTGTTACTTCAGAGTAGTCCAAACCCATTTCTTGCTCATGTAAGAACTCATCAAGCAAATTAAAATGGACAGGCTAAAGCAAACAGTGGGAAAAGAATATAGCTCTTCCTGAAGAGTCAGTAAATTACTGAAACAGAATCTTGGAAAAGAAGGAGTAACCTTAATGCTAATCAAATCTATCATTCCCTACAATGCTGCACTAATAATCATATGGAGCAGTATAGAAGAGACAAGCTGCATGTGTCTATGTACAGGCACACACACAAGCAGCTATCAGGGCTTGCATCTCTCTACTGGCTCTTTTAAAATTTATTTTAGATGGTTTATTATGATCTTTTGTCTTCTTTCTTTTTCTTTTCTGCTCCTCCAGATGACTTCTGCCTGAAGCACTTTTAATCTAGCAAGCAAGAGTCACTTTGTCAAGTCAGGACAGCAAAAACAGAGAACAGGTGCTAGAAAACAAACAAAAGAAAATTAAACTACTGAAACAGTATAATCTAGAAACAGCACATTTAAAACTAAATGTATCAAGCTTTTCCAGCTTTATCTTTTCTTTGAGATGATCTCTGCCTACACTACTGTGTCCAACTTTTTCTAACTGTACCTGCTCTAAAAGTCTTGATCTTAATGTGACTCATGTTAGCAGACTACAAATGACAGCCTAGACATTACAGAAACAAATAAGAGGAAAATACTTTCCTAAAGAGCTTTTTAATTTTTTGTTAAATTATTTTCCATACTATATTAGAACACTGATTTATTTTGTGGCATAATTTAACAAGGCTTCCAATCCTCTGTACTTTTTCCAAGTTCTATACAAAATATAGCTTATTAACCAACAAAATAACACATATGCTACAAGTTAGTCTGAGTGGACTTCTGTAGGATGTTGTAATGTGGGACAACAATTTAGACTTGAAGTATACATTACTAGTCAATTTAATCAGCTTACTCTAGTGTTAGCTTTTTAGATAAACAAGTTAAAATTACTTTTTCTTCTTACTGAGCCTAAAAACAAAACAAACAAATAAATAAAAACCAGGTAATACAAAGCTGAAGATACAGAATTCCAGAACTAAGAAAAATTCTCTTTGACTTCAACAAGCTCTGGTTCAGGTCTTTGGCCTACCCTCTGCAAATCCTGTATAAGTACATGGTGCAGTAGCTGTCATAACTATACTTATACCAGCTTGAATTACTGAACAAATATAGGATTTGATTCTGTATAAAGCCCTCAGGCACATCTTTCACCAGCAACAGTGAGAATTTTGTCCAGGTAAGATACCTAGGTTCAAAATTTGTACTGCTAGCTCTAATTGAATGCCACATCAGTGTTCTTCTGTCAGATGTTCTGAAATATTATTCTCTGACTAGACAGCTCTTTTCTAGCTACCATGAGTTCCTAAAAACCTTACATATGGAAAGGAAGCACCTGAAAGGAATAGGCTGAACCATGATTCCACAGAGTGTTACAGATTTTGTTTCTTTTCTTTTAGGCTGCCTGGTTTGAAGGTCATAGAATCATGGGCTCTGAGGCTAGAGAAGACCTCCAAAATCATTGACCCTACCCTTTGACTAAACACCACCATGCCCACTAAACCATATTGAGAAGTGCTATATCCACCCATTTTTTTAACATTTCCAGGGACAGTGACTTTACCATTTCTCTGGGTTCAGTGAAGAATTTTTTCTTAATATCCAACCTGAGCCTCTCCAGCACAACTAGACAATAACTTGTTGTCCCTTGACTGGGACAACATTTCCACCTGTCCCAGTTATCTGGGGGAAGAGGCTGATGCCCACCTTGCTACAACCTTCTTTCAAGGAGTTATAGAGAGCGATGTGGTCACCTCATACCATTCTTTTCTCCAGATCTCAGGTCCCTCAGCTGCTCCCTGTAAGGGCAATCGTCATCCTGTCATTTACTGGAGACTATGGAGATTCTCAGTTTTCAGGCATTTCTTACTGACAATAAATAAATCCATAATGATGCCAGAAAAGGAGGAGTCACATAAATTCACATGGTCTTAATGTTTGCCAGAATTCTTAAATGGAAATCTGACATCACTATTACCAGTGGTTACTGATATCAATAATAAAGTCTTTTTAATACTTAGGTATATTTTGTTGCTTTTTATAAAACACATTCTTTAAGTCTATTAATCAGAAAGTTCTGTTTTTAATATGACCACAAATTGTGCATATAAAAACACCTCTCTGAAATTCACTAAAAAGCAGTGATACCCAAATTACCATACATCTCACAACTCTCTTCTTATCTACCTTACAGAAATGACAACCTCTGAAGCAGTCTTCATCTTCACATTAAGGGAAGGTACATGTGTAATTTTGCGTAGTATGAAAGTACATCAAGCTTTCTGACACATCCTCTACAAGTGTTTCAAAAATAGTAAGTTAAGAAACAAAATCTCAGCCCTTGTCCTGTTGGCTGTTAATAAAATACCATCTGGTCACTTAGGAACTGTGCCAACATTACCACACAAAGAGCTTTTAAGCTGTTTGAATGTTCAAGAGTAATTTGACAGCTTTTTCATTTACCTTTTTTTTTGTCAAATATGCACCTAATACTATACAGATGGCTAGGTTCTAACAAGTTTACTTGTATGCAATCTTGAAACTAACCTTGAAAGTAAACTGCTGAGGTTTTGCTTTGGGGTGTTGCTTGGGTTATACATTTTTCTCTAACATTTAGGATTGTTCAGTCTACTGCTGCTCCAAGTTCCTTATTAGGCAAATACAAAGTGAAAGTGAAAACTTGGTGCCTGGTTTTTCTAAAACTGCAAACATAGTAAGTATCTGCTCAACCTGCTCAGAGCCAACAGAATGGGAGCAGGGGAAAGGGAGCTGAAGTCTCGGTAGACAGCAAGTTAAAGAAATGTTCACTGACAAAAATCTTCAAAGGGAAAAAAATCCCAAGAACCACTCTGGGCAATGAGAGAGACTTCAGCAGCAGATGGAGACTATTCTCAGTGTATATTATCCTTACATCTTTTAGTGCCAAAATCTGTTCTAGATTTATTCTCTCAACACTGTGATACAAAATGTGTATTTAATACAGAAAAATAATTTTCACACTGTAATATATATTCAAATTTGTATCGGAAAATCAAAATTGCTTTGCCAAAAAAACCCCATCCCCCATTAAAAAAAAAAATAAAAAAATTTCTAAGTGACCTGATCCAGCTTCAAAGTTACCCAGCTTGGTACAGGAGGTTGTATTAGGTGATGCTATCAATTATTTATTAATTTATTGCATGAAGCTGTTAGTCCATATGATGGGGCTGTGTAAATCATTAACACATAATAGTGAATTTGCTTGACCTGGTCTATTGCTTCAACGATCATTATAACAGCCAAATTATCAGGAAGGATTCATATGTTACAACTCTTGCAGGGGTAATGTTGGTCATCCACTTCTGCATGATACTGAGCCAAAACGGACGGGTGAAACAACATTGAATGGTCTACCAGGCTCTCAGCTCCAGAATCAATTGTCTGGGATTCAAGAAATCCAGTCAGACAAGAATGCTATTTCAGTTACCTGAAGTGGTTTAGTAATGCTTTCTCCTCATTCATATCCCTCAACACCTTTTAACTGAATCAAGTATAAAATCTGTTAGTTAAGGAAATCAATTTTGTGTCTTAAATTTCTGTAGGATAAGCACTCACTATACATGTAAGGGTCTGATTCTGTCACTATAGATGGGTAACTGAGTAGTCTTACACTTCTGCATACACTCTAAGGTCCTGACATACAATGAGATAATAAAGGGAATAAACATATAAAACATTTTTACTGTTTATTTTTACTGTTGTTTAAATTGTGGGCATTTCAACCAAGTGAAGTGAAGGATCTGAACAGAAAGAACTTGGCTTTGACGTTCTCTTTCAATTCTTTAGTTTGCATTTAATTAAAACTAGGTACTCCAATCTTCAAAGCTATAATATTTGATTAGAATCCAAAGAGCAATCTACTACAGAAAATAAAATGGATCCGAGCAGTGGAAAAGAGACACTAATCTAGGAAAATCCATGAAGATTTAAGGAAAGACCATTATAGATCCAATAACAGAACATAATGATGTTTCTATGCATATTCTGTGTGCTATATTTTTGTTTTGTTTAGTGCTGTATTTTTAAAGGTATCTTGGCACCTTAAATGAATATGCAATTGAAAGAAATAATTTATGGAATCTGCCTTTGTACTCCTGCTCTGAGATCTTAAATTTTTATAAATTAATAACTTAAATTTCCCAGTTCTTTTACGGGCAAAGAAACTGTCTTGTTTGTTGGGTCTTCTAGCAGCTCATTTTAAATTCAAGGTTGATCAGAACAGTCTAGCAACCCATTTTCTCCTGGTCCAGCTGTCAACCTGAGTTTCTCTGTGGCAGCTCCTACCACCGTGTCTGGTGCTGAAAGAGTCCCCTTCATATATCTGCTCTGTGAGAAACATCTCTGACATCCAACACAGAACTGATACCAGATATTGAAAAGCCTGGGGCTCACACAACACAGTTCAATGAAATCTCAGCAAGGAATAAGTATTTACCCTGATATAATTATAAAGGTCATTTTATATTCTATTCTTTTGCATTTAACATATAAGTATAAAATAAAATAAAACTTAAAAGGTAGCAATTAAATTAGCTTAGCAATTCCTAATTAAAAAGACATAAAGCATTCTGTTATGCAACACACTCATGCAAGTTCCATTTTCCTTCTTGACAAGATACATATCCTAAACCAGCTGATCTACTACACTCATCCCCGCAGCTATCTTTTTATGGAAACACACAGTTTTCCCCCAGTTCTCTATCCCAGCAGAAGGCTGAATTGCAGCCTCTGCATCTTGTCAGACTGGGGGACTTCACTATGATGTTCCAAAGGGTACATATTCCTTAGATACAAAGTCTTATTGGTGATTTATGGAGTACTCAGAGGACTTCAAAATTTGTATTTAATTTGGTTTTATTTATTTTTCCCCAAAATTTCCCCAAAATTCCCTACTTTTAATTATGAGCTGCATGATAAGTTCAAACCATGCATGAAAGCTTTTAACCCTGAAAATACACTGTTTGAATTTGCTGAATATGTACAAGTAAGTTCTTAATAGAAGTGATTTGCCATTTGTGTTATTTTTAGGTTTTCAGTGAAAGTTTCTTAGAAACAGATTAGTTACAAATCTAACAAGTGCCTCTAAACCATTCTATCTACAAATGTCTGACAATCAAACACTCTTATGGTTGTAAGTACTTGTTTGTCTGTATTATCCTACCTAATATTACTCTCATCAAAGCACTTTTGTCCCAAGGAGAAAATCTGAGAGGGAAAGATAGCAAATAAAAATGCACTTTTCCACCTAAACACACAACTGTTAAGACCTGTAATTAAAATATTCCCTTTGACCACAGAAGGGCCAATAGATGTGTGACAGACCTCTCATGCCTTGGAGCAAAAGGCTTTTAGTATTCTCTAATGTCAGTGAAGGATACAGAGGAAATTAAGACAGTTTTGGAAATCCCTGCTTCTTGGCTGGTGAAAGGCCACTAATCCTCCAATTTAGCAGTTTAGTGAAAATTACTAAAATGGCCCAAAATCAACAATATGCACTTTGTAGGCAGACTGTGGTGCCCACATATCACAAATTGAAGGTGACATTGTCAGCATCATTCATCTATAAGCTTTTAGGGCCAAAATGTACTCTAGAGTTTTTAGTTTGCTTTTATAGATATCATGTATGGCTTTAAACCTGGTATTATTAAGATTAGCAGACATCTGTGGTTAATCCCTCTAGTGATAAATAGCTGCCTATTAATGCAGTTATTTATTTTCACCTAGGAATGCAAAGGATGTAGAGAATCAATAAAAACACCTCAGTGATGGAATCAGCTCAGATCCTCTCTAAAGGAAAAGGATTCAACTGAGTCTTCATGTAAGACTGACACAAAACTGCAGAATCAGATGGCAAAATTTAAATGGTGCACAAACTGTTCAGTATAACCCCATTTTAAACAACAATTGTCACAAAATCCACTAGTATTCTGCATGACTGCTGTAGTTTCAAGTGATCATTAATCTCTGCCCAGCCTTTAAGAGATTTATTTAGTAAAATTCATACAAGAGTGGCAATGCAGTAAACATGATACTGATGTTCTGATGCAGCACGTTACAATACATGGGCACAGCTGGGTAAATTACAATCCAAATGTTACAGTCCTCAAGTATTGCTTCAAAAAACTGTGATGAGCATTTGAATGAGTGAGATGATGCAATAGGTATGCACTGAAAATATGGTTTTGGAGAGAGAAGATCTGACAGCATAAATCAGGGGGGAAAAAGTCTCAGAAAGAGAGGGCTACTTTATATGTCTAAAATCTCTTAATTAAACTATTAATCCCCCATTCAATCAACTGTGTTTGGGCAATATCCCAAAAACAAGTTAAATGCTCCCAAGAGATACATATTTACAGGAAGGTCAATAAAAAAGACAAGTAAGATTTCTTCTCTTTTCAAAAAGAAATGTATCTTTTAAAGACAAAAGATTTCTGCAAAATGCCACTCACTAGATTAAATTGCAAGTCATTTGCTTCCCCCACAAGCAGGATCTGACTGTGTGCAAAGTGGAGGAGTACTTTGCTTTCTCTGCTTGATAACCATCTCTCAGACTAGGTAAAGAGTCACATCGACAGAAACTGGAAGGGGTCAGGCTCTGCACACAATCTGCAGGTCTCAAGGATGAAGGGCAGATGGAAATACAAACAAGTCCTTGGGATACATTTCACAAGCAATGCAAGGATCTGTGTCAACTTGATACAGTTGCATATGCTATGTCCCCAAATCAAGAATGCCCACTTGTACTCTCAGAGACATTTATCCCTTTGATAATCATGAAGATCTTGACTGATCCTTAAATCACAGGGGAGGAAAAAAAATCAAATTTATCTGCAGAGATAGATGACTGTAGGAAGCCTACCTCCCATGGACTCTTTCACTAGGCACCAGATTCTGGAGAAATATTACCTTTTTTTCCTTTTAAGTTCCACATACATATAGCTTAAGCCCAAATCTAGAACTCTCTTAGCTCTCTCAGGCAGCTTATTAACCAAATTCACATATTACTCTTATTTGTGTCTCTGAGGGTAAGGCTCTTCTAGGTTCTGCTTCCAGTGTGTCCTATCAACACAGGCAACAGAAGAATTCTTGGGAGAAATAATCTCAATACAAAGCACATGACAACAATATCAAAGTTCCTTTTGCACATTAGTGTGAACATGAAAACAAACCAAATGCTATCCTCTACCTGGAAGGATTTAAACAAAATTTCTCCAAAACATACTCAAATCAGATTTTTGTATTTTTCATGTGAGGACTGAAATACCTCTCACTTTTTCTGTTGAGACATATTTTATATTGGATGGGGCTTGAGCAACCTGTTTTAGTGAAAAGTGTCTCTGCCCATGGCAGACAGCTTGGGACTAGATGAGCTTTGATATCCCTTCCAACCCAACCAATTCTATAATTCTATATTAAACAGTCATTGCATATAACAAATGAGTAGTCACATGAAAAAGTGCTGGAACTAAAACCCTTCACCTTTAAAAAATATGCCTTATCCAAGACACTATGAACACGTATCATTATTGGGCTTACATCCTGGTTGGTTTGAGGGTACAGCTTCAATTTCAGGCAGAGGAAAAACTTTGACTTTTGGGGCTCTTTCTTCCATAAAGATGTGCCTGTCCCAAAGAAGCAAAGTTGGTAACCCACTTGTGCCTCTTCCTCCATTCACATTTGAAAAGAAAAAGGTTTCAAACTTCCTTAGAAAACATGCAGGCATCCAGCTCTAAGAAATAATTTCAAGCCCTAGGCTTAAGGCAGAAATCATGCTGATCAGAAAATGGCATGCATATTAATTAAGGGTGATTTCCTGCTGAGCTTGGAAGTTCATCCTATTCTGGACTCTCCAAGCACTTTTTATTTACACAGCCAGAACTCTTGGCTCAGGTTTCTGAACGTCACATTGGAAAACCAGCACCTAAAATTCAGAGCATATGCGAAATGCACCTAACCAGGCACCTATAGAGAAACTGCCACTGCAGGATTCCAGGATATTCATGGTATTTATTTTATGCAGACTCTTAGGAGGACTGAGCTACTGATCAGTTGCCAGTCCTTTTGCCAATAGGAAGGAAAGATGCAGTGATACTTCAGAAGGAAGACACAAACAAGAGAAGTCAAAACCCAGCATGATTTTTGAGGCAATTCCTGACCAGCTTAACAAGGATGTAACAAGGATGTTGCAGCCTTTGGCATAACTGAGTGCACTTATTTATGGACTGGTATATAGTCAAGAGGCACTAAAAATCTTTGCAATGGTCTGTCAGTAGTCTGAAAAACTTCACCAATGTGCCCTAGGCCATCCTCCACTTGTATCTTGCACCAACATTAAGGAACAGCACAGTCCTTTCTATATCCTCTGCTTAGAGTGTTTACACCATGGAAATTCCTCTCGTTCAGCATATATAATTCCCACAGATTCCAGCCACAAAGGGACCACAGTTGAGAAAAGAATCTCTCCCCTAGTAAGTTTTGTGGTTGTTTCCTTTCACCTGCATCTTTTTGTTCGCTACTATAATTTCTCTGGAAGTGGAAGAAAGGGGAAGTAGAGAAAACAATAGTTCAGAAGTTGTCACACTTTACAGGGTAAAGCTTAGAGATATTTAATGGAATAAATGTGTGGATTATGCACAAACCAAAAGCTGTTGTCAATTTTAACTACTGTAGATATGCTGATATTTTAGTGAAATGAATAAAAGAAAAGAATGTTTCTGTATCAACAGACACATAATAAAGCAGCTTTGTTGCTGGCCATATCCTATTTAGTCCCAGAAGCTGCATATAAGAATAAAAACTTAAAAGAACATTTGCAGGTGAAATAGTCTTCCTCTTCATTTTATTAACACATAAAAGCATAATATGGAAAGTTATTGAATGTTATTAATTAATACAGTAAGCAATTGATCCTTAAAGCAGCATTTATCAGGAAAATAGATTTTTTATATCTTGTTCTTATAGCTGAATTATCATTCTCCTTCCTCAGGTCTCTTTGAACCAAGCAGCTGGGCACAAAGCTTGGTTACTGCTGATAATTTCAAATGTGCTTTAAATCCAGCACTAGAACTCACTTATCTCCTTCTATATCATATCTAGGTATCAGACCTTCTCAGACTAAGTACTCCCCCACTCTATGTCAGCACTGTCACATGTAATCAGAGCCAGACTCATCCACAGAAAAGGATATAAGAAAGCCCAGAGAGAGAATGAAAAACTACTAGTGCTAAAAAATCTAAAATATCCCAGGAAACACATCTGATCATCACTACCTTTTTAGACTGAAGTTTGTCTTCTGCAATAATCTCTTGCAAAACAGTCCACTTATGTCCCACTAGAGAAGTATTAAATGCCTCTGTCAAAAGGAACTATCTTCTGATCTAGTTGAGCAGAACTTTTGATTGTTCTACTATCAACACCATAGGTGCTCTAGGAGAATAAAAACTGGAAGACGCTACCAAGGAACTTCGCAAGGATAGATTCATCTATCTTGGAAAAGCTTCCTTTTCCTCCAGGTTGCCAAAACTTTATTACAAAAGCTAAAAAAGTAAATTAGTGGTATTACAGACGTAAAACCACAATGTGTTGGGATTAATGAACCTAATTTGTGTAAATGCTTTTACCTCTCTAATTAACACAGATACGGCAGACGACAGAATGTGGATATGACTGAAGTGTGGGACTCAGGAGTGCTTGTAAGTACATGTTCTGGCTCATCATATTTCATCTCAGAGAATGAAAGGCATGCACTCTCCCCTGCTTAGCTGGAAAGGAACATGGTCATGTCATAGAATCATAGAAACAGCACTGAAAGCTGTATTAAAATCCAAAAAGATTACATCAACAACATGTAGACAAGGCAGGAGCTCAGTAGGGCTTTCATAAGAATGACTGGGAGATCTGAACCCACTGGATTCCCATTAACTGCTACTGCAAGTCAATCTGAATGCATTTCTCATCAGCTAAATAAATAATGTAGCATAGAAAGAGCTGAAATCCAATTTAGGCTATACCTGATAATCCATCTTTCATCCCCAGTGTGATTTTGCAAAATTGAGTATGTTGGGTGTGTACAGACAAAGATTTGCCATCCTCAAGCCACTTACATTAACTTGTGTTTACTTGTAACGCTGGTCAGTACAAGGCACAGTTACTTGTAGTAACCAACGAACATTCCTAGGCAATTTTTCAAGTGTATAGACTTTAACTATTCTTAATAAATAAATAGATTTTCTATTTTATAGATAATAAATAAACCTTAGTTTTCCTGAAGTCACAGTTATGAAGGGCTCATCATTGCTTTACATACTATCAAGAAGTCAAACATAAATCTGCCAGCCTTATTCAGACTGACTGAACAGCAGATTTTGAGTATGCAGTTTATGCTTGAAACCACTATAGCCTAAAGGCAGATACACATTTGTAATCTTTGCAAACAGCACTGAATTTGGAGAAACAACTGGCATTTGGAGAAACAGAGGCACTGTCCAGAAACCTGGGGACTGGATCAACAGAAGCCTCCTTTAGTTCAACGGGTTAAGTGTCAAGTTCTGCAGCTACAGCAGAATAATCCCAAGCACCAGTGCAGGCTGAGAACACACTGTTGTAAAGGGTTACAGGGGATGCCAAGTAAAATATGAGGCAGCGACATGTTCCCAAAGTAAACAAAGCAAACTGTATATTGGTTACATCAGGAGCGTGACCAGCACATTGAAGCTCTGCTTGACGCCTGCAAGGATTTGTGTCTCCCACAATTTTGTGTCTGGGTCTCTATGTCCCAGATGAAGGACACTGCAAAACTGCTCAGAACTATCAAAACGGTCATGTTCCCACAACTCATGATGTGCAAGAGCTTGGACACCTCTGTAGTCTGGCAAAGAGGAGGCTAAGGAGGAAGTGTGGAACTACCTGAAGGGATGTTACAGAACCCAGAGGTTTCAAGCAGTAGCTGCACAGTCATAGCTGACCTGGTTCACCGCCTCAAAATCCTTCCAAATTATGGTTCTGTATTTCTTCTATAATTCCATGAACCTGTTTCAAATTTCATCTCAAAACACTTTCACTGTTTCTACCGCAGTGTCTCCAAGTAGGACACGCAGGTTTGCCTAAGTCTTGCTGTGTCACAAATGTAACTGCTTGGTCCTTCAAAAAATTAGCACAGCACAGATGGGAAACTCCTCATCTGACTATTCCCACTATCTAACTTTCATTTAATAAATATTTTTCTTTTCTTTCCAAACAGGTTAAGTACTCTTTTGCTCTACAAAACAGGTAGCAGTTTGGGGCCCATGAAGAAAAGGTCCCAAACACAAGTAAAAAGTGCTAATTTTACATCTAAAATTATTTCATTTCACTTGCTAACAATATGTTAATTTTTAGTATGAGATTTTTATTATGACTCATTTATTATGGTATTTACTCAACAGTGTATGAAGTTTTGGTACTGCTTGAACTCCCATATATATAAAGATAGACTGTGATTGTGAAATACCATGCAAGCTAAGTCTTACTACTAGGAAAAAGCAACTTGGTGACTATGATGTAAAATTAGCTTGACTTGGCAAGTCCTTCATATTATTTCAGAATGGTCTAAGCACAACTTTGCAATAAAAGAGAGTCCATCTTCCCTGTTCTTCAGTCTTCAGTTGTAAAGGCAAAATAAATGGAGTTTGAATGAGGCTTGTTTTTGTTACAATATTTCAATATTGAGGAAAAATTATTAATTATTTATATATTTGAAGAGAAAAAGAATGCGTTAAAAATATGAATTCAGGCTTTAAAAAAATCCCACTGAATTTGTGAGATGACAGTATACATGACACAAATGGAATGCAATAACCTTTAACACAGAGGCTATTTTGTGAACTGTTTACTAGTTCTGCAAAACTGTTTATTAGAGCTGCAAAAGTATATTAACTCTCCACTTTCCTATTAAAACAAGCAGTTAGAAATCTCACAGCTTATTAACTGCTAGGAGGTGATGCATATATAATGACATAATACCTAGAAACTTTATATTTTGAAGTGAACAAGAAGTTTGGGCCTGAACATAAGCCTTTGAAAATGCTGAGTTAACCTCTAGCTGTCATTGTGACACATGCTACATCTTGAAATGTCTATTAATGATGCAATGTCACACTACAAAACCACATTTTAGGAACAAACGTTTTCACATGTATCAAACCAATATTTCTGTTGCATGGCCTGCCTCTCATTTGTTATGCTACTTGTTTACTTTCACATTTCAGAGTTCAAGGTAATAATCTAGTTTTCACTTAATTTCTATTTCCCCATCTGGGTAAATCACAACCTTTTGCAATATGTTAACTTTAAATCCTGCACGAGAATCGGAGCAGAAAGGAAAACAACTTTTTACAATCCACCATCTTGGTCTTGTTTCCTCTTTTTGAAAGAAAAAGATAGGAGTGGGATGAATTGAAGCTTGGATTTATTTACTTGCTTCACTTTCTACACAACTAAACAATATTTTCACTCTTGCAATTAAAAGGTTATTTAGATGAATTAATGTTTATAGATACCTCTTCAGAGGACTTTTTTTTTTTTAAGATGGACCTGAGTTCTCTTATCTTTTCAGCAACTGTTTGTCACCCTTTGCTGGCATGTCTACATTTTCTCTCTAATACATGAGAAGTCATATTTTCTCATCTTTATCTGACAACCTGATACACTGAACTGTCTTGTCATTTGAGAATACAACTAATTCCCCCGTGCCACAAATTCTCCAGGGTATAAACATCTGCAACTTTTTCTGGCTTCCATAGATGTGAGTCACTGCAAATAAAAAAAAAACAAACAAAAAAAAAAAAAACAACAAAAAAAACCCAACAACCCTCTGTCTGTAGATCATAAAGGCATTAATTCTACTAAACCATGATGAGTATTTAAGCATGAAACTTTGACAAGTCATCTCAAATATGAAGGCACTATGGGCATAGTTTTATTATGCATCACTTAATTACCCATTATCCTATGGTCATATATGCTCAGGCAGAATACAAAAGCTACAATTTGGGCCCAAATACCATCGTAAATCAAATCTGTAGCCTCTAAGCATAATACAGGGCAATAGGGAACTGAGGCTATAATCTGACTAGACTATGGTTTCATCAGCAAAGCTGGTTTCAACAGATTACCTTTTCTAAATGCTCTGCACTAGGTCATTCAAGGCATTGCAATACAGCATCACTTAAGCCTACAACACACATGTAAACCTGTCATTTGATAAGAGTTTTCTGTATTCAATTTAAAGAAGTCGTGTCTCAGCACTGAATGTAAGTTTTACTTTCATTAAATTAATGCCTCAATGCCTCTTGCTAAGCTGTGTTGAGCATGCAGATCTTTCATGTCAAAGCAACCACACTTTTTTTGTCTGATGGTTTTGCATTACCCTTAGATTACATTAGATGAAGCAGCAGAAACATCTAGAATGAAAAGATTCAGATGATATGCTGAATTCTGGGAACAAATTAGTTCCTCAGATACAGAACAGAAGTGTATGCTCACCTAAACAAGGAGAGCTGGGCTTCTAAACTTTACAGAGCCTTGGAAAGTTAGAATTTAACCGAAGTCCAATACCAACATGGGCTACATGATCAAAGCCCAAGTGGTACAGAATCTGTTACATAAACACAACACTACAGTGGACATCAAAGCCCCATTCTGGTTGTTCTTTGAGATGCTGGCAAATGAGTGTTAAAACAAATATTGTTAGAACATAAATGTTTTCGTTCCAAATTGTGACCTAGCTCAGAAGAGGCCTTTTAATTATAAGGCTGCTTTTGCAAGAAGTCAGAGAGCTAAAAGCAATTTAAAAATCAGGTGCTTGCAAGAATTTCTGAGTTTTCAAATTTGGTATCTACTCCTCGATCTCAGATTTACATCTTCGCCCAAAGACAGTCTAATATTAATCTGGAAGCAGGCTCCTCAGCATATCTTGGACTGTAAAAAATAAACTGGTGATGGGAAAAAACTAATAGGATTATCTATATATTTTTAAAAAAATAAAAATGGTCAAGCAGAAGAGTCTTGTGTTTCAAAAAACCTGCCAAAACAAAGCAATTTTAAAAATGTGCCTATTGACCAGCTTTCAAAAATCCAGCAAGTTCTTTATGTACAGGCAAAGATGCTCTTTTGTTGATAACAACTTCTGATTTTAGAAATAAAGTAGTTCAAGTAGTTACTAGGTATGCTCACTTCCCAAAGATACCTCACTACTGTAATCACTGAAGTACAGAAAACTATTTAGAAGTGGAAGAGCTAAAAGTAGGCTAAAAACAATCCAGTAGTCCACAGCTGTTGTTTTTTATTAGAAAGTCTATTTAATATCAATTTAAAGAAAAAAAAAAAAAAAAGAAAAGAAAGCATAAAACAGGCCACCCCTTGCTTAAGTGCTGCATTATCTAGGGCATTTCTCTCTCCAGCCATCTGTTTTGAGCTGGGTGCCTGCACTGAACTTAAATTTTATGCTCACAAGAGAACTCTACTAGTTTCTTCCAGAGACTGTGTGAGAAGTCTCAAATTCTACCTTGTTCTCAACAGCAGAAATAAAGAACTGTCATACCTTGTAAAGGGAGAAGTTATGACCTTCATAAAGATAAGAAGACATTTCAGATCATATCTGGGATGAAGCTGCATTCCAAAGAAATCTACTGAATTGCTTTTTGTTTGTTTCCACCGTTCTTGCCTTCGGAGAAGTAAGTGTCCAGACTAATGTGTGTGTGATTAGAAGCATAATATGTAAAAGTCTTGCAAAGAGAGATTCCTAACATTTTCTGGGAATATCAGAAAACATCAAAAGCAATCACCTAATGGCTACAAAGTGAGTTTCATTCTGAAAGTGCAGTATTTTCTCTATGCTGCTACAAGATAGAACAAAGGTCACCGTATGTAAATTAATAGCTTGTGGCACTGTGCTTATTGTTCCTCTTACAGGATGATGTTCTAACATTATGATCTCCATGTTAAATTGGTTTCTTCTTTGATATAACAAATTACATAAACTACATAATTCCATCAATTTGTAAGAAAAATCGAGTTTACCAAATAGTTTTTTCTATCATCAAATATAGCTCTTCCTTCATTTAGGAAGTTTCTTCAGAGGCTATGTATTAGTATAGCACATTTCTAGGAACAGAAAGTTCCTAGAAAACAGTGCTTCTGATGGTCAAAATCAGTCCAATGTCTGCATTCCTCCCCCAGCTGCATCAACTGGGGAGCCAGTATTACTATGCCATGAAAGGGTGGTGTGACCCATGCCATTTTACATACTTTCGCCAAAACAGGACAGTTGAAGCTGTAGCACAGCCAAGTGAATAAAGCAGGAGCCCAATGACTTCAGTGGTGCTCAGTGTGGGCTTTGTGGGGGTACAAGAATTCTGTATAAATAGCATTTACACAAATAGGGCTCAATTCTGTACAGTTTCTTTCCTACAAGATACATTCTTTTATATAATGTACCTATTGTACATTAGGCAGAACTAAAGTATGATTTTAAGCTAGTTGTAAATAACTTGATATTTAACAAAAAAAAAAGAACTAAAAAAAAAACCAAAACACACAAACAAAAAACAAACAACCCAAAACACTTCAAATGCTTGAAATTACAAAGCTGAGCACCAGTTTTTCAATTCTTTCCCTAACAAAGATGGTGAAAAGGGTATATGGTAAAAGAAGCTGTCATATTTTTAATGAATAAAGAACCTGATGAGGAGAGAATGTGAGATGGAAGGGAAGATGGAAAAGAACAGGAAGCAGACAATATAGAAAACTGGGAAGTAAAATAAAGAAGTCTGAAGGAATAGGAATTCTGTGAAAAGAAAGTACAAAGAGGAAAGAAAGAGTATTAGGCAAACTAGAAAAGAATTGAATAAATACATTATAACATCAGCTAGAGATACGTGGGCTTTGCCTGGAAAGTGTACACTGTATTTTGGGCACTACTGCACATAAATGGATTATTCTCTTTGATTCAATGGAGGTGCTATCTTGCTGTAAATGGGTGATGGGATTTTCATTGCAAAAGCTTAAAAAAAAAAGCCAACCCTCTTGCCCCCCCAAACCTGCCTGATTCCTGCCAGCATCTCCTTACATACTCATTCCTCCTATTTCTCTCAATCACCAGTGCTTCCCTGCTTTTCCTGTAATTCCATATGGCAGGAGCCAGCATGTCTATATGTTCTCCCTGAGCTTTGCAGAGAAACGGGTAAGAAAGGCTGACAAGCTTTAGAGGATGAGAGCAAATTTGTATTTGTATAAAGTGTATTAATTGATTTCTAAATTCGTTTGATTGTACCAGACATTTCTACAACAAATGTGTTCACAGACTAGTTTTCTGTTCTGGTTGTCCTTTTTTCCCTCCCAGAGAACAACACCGTGATCCTAAAATCATTCAACAGAAGCAAGGAAGAGGAAGGAGGAAAAATTGTGGCTCCCAGTCACTTGAGGGAGAAGGAAAATAAGAAAGAACAGTAAGTATGGAAGTGCCTCATAATTTTACACTGCTGCTGCTGCCACTCCTCTTGAGGGTCACATTCACACACTGCATTGCCTCTTAACTTGCTTAGGCAGTTCAGGCAGGATGTCTCAGGTATTTAAACAACAGAGCTCTGCCATGACCAGCGATCCAGTGATGCCCAGAGTGCACATGAAGGACTGCTGAAGGAAGTGGTCAGACACCAAAGATGCTATCACCAATAGAGTAGACCCAGAAGACTGACTTCAGTCAGTTCCTCCACAGGCCCAGAAGGGGTAAGTTAAACATTCTGTGGACAGGGAAGATTTAGATAAGAAAGATGTGTACAATCCCCCTTTTCTCTTCCCATGCTTTGTTCATGTTGTCAAAATAAAACAGCATTTTGATTTAAGGAAGCGTTCCAAAGCCTTCATGTAACAAAAGCAGCTATTTGGCAGTACTGAACTCAAGCTTTGCCTGCAGGGTACTGGGTGCTATTGACAGTGAACATGATGGAATTTCTCCATCAGAAAGGGATATGAGAATGAACTCAGCAAGGAGAGGTAAGCTACTGGTCCTGTAAATAGTGGCATGTACTTGCAAGGTTGCATTTAAGGCTAGGAAAGTTAAAATTGTCTAATTAAAGTCACTGAACCATCATATCAAACATCAAAGACAGGAAGCATTTCTAAATATGCTCCCAAGAGGAGCTCCCAGCGGCTGGAGAGCAAGCAAGGCACCCTCAGCAACAGGCAGAGCTCCCCAGCCAAACACTTCACTTACCCTAGAGATTACCAAGACTTGCAGGTATTCATGTTGTATGATTTTGATATTTATGCAAAAGATTTAGGCTGGCAGCATTTTCAATTTGCATTCACAGAATTAATCCATATAGTATGATTTTAGTTCCCAGCCTGGGTATAAATAAGGGCAAAAGGGGTAGAACAGAGTTTGCCAAGTGCTGAGTATGAGAGCTCTCTTCCAAGTGTAGACCTCTAATGTACAGAAGACAGGATGAGAGAAAGGTGAGTACCCTGCTGTACATGGTGTTCTTTCTGGACGGATGTATTCTAAGGTGAATGCAATTACTGAAAGATAGAGAAGGCAATAAGGACACGGTTTTCAGATGCAGGTTTTGTGCCTTGATGCTCCATGCTAATACATCATGAAGGCCATAAGTGTACAGGCAGTGGAAATAAGAACTCAAGATGACCAAGAGATGCTGAGCTGCCACCTCCCCAGGTCTCCCAAGCACAGGTCTGTTTCCCATAAACTCACTGGCAGCCCTGACAAATTCATAAGGGTTTTGTTCAATCCTCATTAAACCATCCATCCTATAACACTTAGCTGCTTTCCTCCTTCAATCCCAGTCTCCATCCCTCTGTCCAGTCTTACTCCCAAATACATTTGCAGAACATAGACAGGAAATCTGAAAGAAAGGCTGTGATTCACCATGTGAATTTAAGTACTTGATTAACTGGATTTAATCAGATGCTGAAAAGACTTGTCAAACCTGAGTCACCAGATAGGAAGAGTCAACAAAAAATTTAAATTATAGATAAATTTTGTGTATGTCTTCAAAATCACTGTGTCCATCAGGCTACTAAGTATCAGTGGATGGAATCGACTGATGGATTCAAACACGGATTAACTTCTGTAAACCTCTCTGAGTTAGTGCTAACACAACGAATAGCTCAGTATTTTGACAAATGCCTCAGATGTTCCTATAATACACAACTAGGAGGCAGTAAGTTTGTAGAATTGTTAAATGTGAAGGAAATGGGACCTACTGTTGAAGTAGATGACTAAAAAAAATTCCTTTGCAAGAGTGTGATTTTTAAAAAAATTATTTCCCCCGATTTTTAAATGTGTAAGTGTAATTTTTATAATACATTTGTCTGACCTAGAAATAGAAATCATGAAAGTATTTAATTTATTTTAAACTGCAAAGTTTAACACAACTTTATACATGCATCCATGCTGTCAGTTTATGCCTAGTGTTAACTTCAACTACTTCAGACATACACACATTTTTTCCCTGACAATTCTTATCATAATTTGTGGAGCTGTATCTGAAAGTGCTTCAGGTCCGAGATATTTCTAAGACACATGCCTTGCCTGTGCACACTTACACTTGTACAGTTAAGGCATGCTGCAATTATTTGCAAGTCCCAAAGCATCATGGACTAAATCTGTCCTCTACCTGGAGATAAAATGAACAGCAGTTATCTGGTTTATAGATTTGACAAATTCTTCTGGGCATCTGCCAACTTTGTAATCTACTTGAACTATAGCTTAAGAACCATATGAGATCACCAGGGTTTCTGCACAACTTCAAAGCTCCCTAAACCAGAGCTGTGCAGTTCTCAAGCTGAACAAATGTGGCCAGGCTCTGTGCATAGCTTTGAGGCTCCTTGAACACAGCCACTTGTTCCAGAAGGTTTACAAATTATATTAGGCATATCTGGAGCACACATAAATTCTAATACACATCAGCTATATTTCTGCTCTAAAAGGAACTTCAACATTCAGAAATACATGGCTTTTAACTACCATTTTACTCTACCACAACAAATTTCATTTGGTTGCCACTATAATAAAATCTGTAAATAGAAGAAAATTTCTATACCATATTTAACAAAAAGAGGACCTGGGAGATTGTTCTTGCAGTGAAAGCTGCTACTTATAAAATCCTTTAGTAGGAAAAGCTCCTTGTCTAATTAAAATTTACACTGCCATTAGAAAAACTTCTCCATTAGCTGGAGAACACATATTAACATTTCAAGACACTTAATTTCCAGAAGCTTAGATGTAGTTTCTAATCTATTTTAATCTGGAAACAAGTTAGCATCTAAAACTTAATACCTTCAACAGTATCAAGACAGCAGGGATGGTAATTTTCTTGAGCACAGCATGTGCACAGACCCAGGTGGACCAGTCAGCAATGAAAAGTGGTTTTTTTCTTATATAAGTAACTAGGTCACTGTCTAATGCCCATGAACTTCATCCTGTGACAGAGTTATGAAGGGATAACAACCAACCTCCTTGACAGATGCCACAGAACAATCTCCATAGCCTTCTCTCCTGTCAAACAGTAATCACATTATTTTCACTTTTTTTTTTTAACAAATACTTGTTTATGCTGATCTCCTCGTTTTGTTTTACATATTTATATATAATTAAATTCAGAGAATTTCCAGAAATAATTCAACTTTACTTGAGAAAGATAGAAAACTATGAGTCTTCTCAAGCACTGTCAGCAGCATACAATTGGAACTATAAAAAAAGAAAAAGAAAGTAATAATTATCTTTTTATTTTATTTACATTATCCTACCTATTGCCTTTATGTGGAGAGGGACATAGAGTAGACCTCCTTCTTTCTTCCTCCTATTTCCGTCCTCTGTTCTATTCATCCATCGTTAGTACTAGTATTTCTCTCCTTTCATGCATTTCCCTTAAGGGATTTCTGTTCTCTTCTATTCTTGTCTTGGTAGCCTTCTCATTTCCATTATTACAGCTTTTGTTTCCTCCAGGTTTCACTGTTCTTCTGCCCTTTCCTCTTTCAGTTTGATGCTACAAAAAGCCAGAAGTTCCTCACAGACTTCTGAAACTAACTCTGATTCTTCTGTTCTCAGGAAACATACTTGTGAATGAAGCCTTTAACCTAAAGCTAAAGACAAAATTGGTTGGTTTCAGTCTGAAATAGTAACAGAAGAATACAAATACTGGCCTGATCACAGGAACAGTTATTCACTGAGGAAGGTCAGTCAGAAGTAACCTAACCTTTCTGGTGGCTTTAAAAGCACACTTCAAGGAACATTACTGAAGCAAGAGATGAAGTCTAAAAGCAGCTTCTTCTCTGTTTATATCTAAAAAAGAAGACTTCTACTAAAAGCAGCCTCATTTTTTCAAAAATGCTAACAACCCTTTATACTGGCTTAAACTGGTGTATTCTTGATAGTAAAAAGGTTTAAAAATCATGGGGATTTAGGATTAAAAGGAAAATTAAGCTTAGTAGGCCCTGGAAAAATAAATACCTTAAGCACGTGAAGAACTTGTACTCGCTAGAACTGCACTGTGTAGCTAGTACACGATAAATTATATAATTGTTGGATGTGATGATTGTTTAGTAATTAAATATAATTTATGTTTAATCATAAGAATAATAATGAGAAACTGTGGTCAGGGACCTAAGAAAGATCACGAGAAACTCATGTCAATGTATACAATACAACAATATAAGTTTAATAATTAATATGTAGGTTATATAATGATAGAATATAAAATATGTTCAGCTTGAAAGCCATGTCGGAGTCAGATTTGGGTTTGTACCCCTGATTCCCAGAGCTCTTAATAAAAGCACCTGCATATAATCATATCCTGTGATTATGTGCGTTTCTGAACGCTAACATTCTGGCTGGCTAGAATTAAAATGCTGGTGGTATTAGAAGTCTCATTGTTTTAGTGAAAACTGTAAGAGAATTACAAATTATCTTTTTTGCAATTGACATAACTATTGTCAGATTTGCATTTCATGAAAGAAAACTAGCAAAAGAGCTCAAATTTTCATTTATCTCATCTGAAGCTACTGATTACAATTTTTTGATCAAAAGCAGGTTGGTCTACTCTATCTTCCCAAAAGCAATACTGGATACAGCCATGCCTGAAGCTTTACATCCTCCTGCCTTCTCTATTTCATGAACCATCATCCTGAAGATAGGCAATGGTTTGTTACACTTTGCTCTATGGTTCAGTTTCAATTTAGTGTTTCACAACCACGAGACTGGTTGCATGTGCTAATTCTTCAGGGAAAGTGGGAGGGAAAATTGAGCATATCTGGGAGGAGAGAAGTAATATATATCTGTGTTCTGACAACTAAGTGGACACTACTAAAATAAATCCATCTACATTATGGACTGGGAATCACATATTTTGTCATTTAGCCTTTAATGCTAACTATTGTAAAGACAGCTTAGCAGGCTGCTTATGCAGTTTGTTGCCCAAGTGAACACCTGTGTCTGAGCAGAGGCTACCTTCCATTTCCTGCTAACAAGACCAGGGCTCTCAAAATGGAAGAATATTTTTATGAGCTTTCACTATTACAGACTGTAACTGACACTTCAAAAAAGGTGATTAGTGACATGAAATCAACTGCATCCTGTACTTGTATTCTGCATACAAACTCTCATACGTGGTGTTTTTCAATATTCTACTCAATGGATTACTGCTGAGTGGTTAAATTGTAACAGTTCCTAAATTTTATTTAATTAATTTACATCTGAGGAATAATTGCAGCCTGCTTACAATAACCACCACAGGTCACTGCTCTAAAATGGAAAGATTTTCTTGGATACAGTGTGATTGTACAAGTTTACCAGTTGTGTTTTTCGAGGTTAAAAACAAGAACTGACTGAGGAAAGAGACCCTTCACAGTGAAACTGCAGCACTACATTAGTAACTGAAACGTAAAAGCCTTGTAATTGTTCCTGTAACAACAAAAATAAAGTAGTGGCGGTGCACGTCACCTAAAGTATTCTAAGTTCTCTACTGCCAGCTGTACTTAAGGCTACCTACCTCTCAAAGCCAGAATTTGAATAGTGTTCCAACTCTACTCACACACAGTTTTACAAACTATAAATGCAAGCAACAGAAGCAACAATTTTGGAAAGAACCTGTGTTACTGAGAGGAAAGAGCAACCCTCCTGGAAGAAACAACTGCCATGGTAATGTCTTCAGAGGAACGCACACACGGACACAGTGTAGCAGAAGACTGATTTCTATACAGTAAAGAAAAGGCAGATCCATGTATGTATAACAAGTATTTTTAACTACAGAAATCTTTTGATTAGACTTAAGAATACATCTGCTTGGGCTTTCACATTATATCTTCAGTATAGAAACCAATTAATACTATGCTAAACTGCACACATACTGAAAAGACTGTATGTTTAAATGTAAGATATCACTGCACTCTTTGCCAAAAACACTTGTTTGTTGAACATGATTTCTGGAAAGATATAAAAGCCATTGGAAGAACAAATTCATCCTTGATTTAATTCTAAGGATTTTCAGCTTTTATGCTACGTGCTACCAAAAAGAAAGCTATAACCTGAATGAGGGAATCTACTGCATTGACTGTGTAAGCATAAACATAGATCTAAGACACTTAAAGTCACTACAGTTGTCAGCCAAGGTGAAACTGATTTCAATCTTTGCTGCTCACAAGAGCTGCTGCAGAGGTTACTTACAGTTTGCTTTGATTTTAGAGACAGTGGAATGAGACCCTGATATGTGAATAGAAAAAGCCCCAAAAAAACCCTTCCTTGGTATTTTCACAAGCAATCTGTCTGGGCAGTTATGGACAGGTGCTGACAAGAGTCTACAGGCAAGTTATTTCAATCTTCCTGAAAATAATTATAAACCCTCTTAGTTTTGCAGCAAGATTTTGTATCAGATTCTCAAGCTGTTCACAAACGTGCCTACAACTGAAGTGTAGTTTCCTCCAAAAAGAAGTGACGTGCTCATTCTGCACCAGCTTTTCTGAGCAGGTTTTAGCTGATGCCCTGAAGTTACTATTTTTGGAAGCCAAAACTGCTAGACTTTGACCAGAATGATGAGACTAATAGTCTTATTGTGAATGGAGACCGGAAGCATAGGCAAACTAAATTTTGGTATTTTGCCTTTTCAACCCTCATGAAAAAGAGATCTTCACAACATTGTTAGAGTTTAACCTAACTGATGAAATCTGACAGTTATTCCTCACGTCTGACCCTGGCAGCTTCTAGTACGAGCAATTCTCCAAAGGTTTTCTACTGTTTTACAGGGAGTTAAATAAGTATTTAACCTCATTTCGCAATCAGAAAAACTGAGGCACAGCAACAGCTTCCTTCCACAGAAACTTCTAGTTAAAAGTGAAAGATGCGTGTGATCTGCAAAGAAACTACTGATATACCTAAGGCCACAGGAAGTGCTGATGTCAAATCCCCGAGCCGAGTTCAGGAGCTGCCACCTCCTTGGGCTGGTTGTGAACCACAGTTCCTCACCCTCTGGACCTGCAACCTTGATCCCACCATCATGTTTGGCACACTGGCTGGGTCTTTGGCAGCTCAACGTGGGCACCTCCTACCCATCGCTAGGATCTACATTACAGCCAGGTTTCTGGAAAAACTGTTTTATGGTGGCTGTTTCATACCGGGTGGGCTGCAGCTTTGTGCGACAGGATGAGGTGGGGAAGGCAAGAGAAATTCACCAGCAGCTCTGTTGTGAAAACCCAAATGCTTCCTGGTCTCGTATGGCATTTGTTGGGCACTCCATACAAGTGTCAATCAGCGTGCAACTACTTAATTTATAATCTTAAGACAAAAAAGGGAGAGGTAACATGGCTGCATTTCTAGGCACGATTAACGCTCTAAAAGACGGAGAAATACGAGGACCCCTGTCTTCCTCAAACAATGAGCAGAGATTATAAAACAATCCAAACGTACTTATAACCCAACTTATCTCCGTTACGCAAACAGTAACTGGAAAAGCGTCCTGGGGGTGCCTTACATAACTCCTTGCTCTGAGCCCCCCTTGGCACTCGGGGAGCTGCTGGTTTCTCTTAACCCCGAACGCAGCCCCGGCTCCGCGAGTGCCGTGCGGACGCTCCCCGGGCTGGGCGCAGCCGGCGGGCGGCGGCAGCGCAGCGGCAGCCGAGGAAACTTTGCGCCGCAGGGGCCGGGCAGCGGCCGCGGCAGCGCCGGGGGAACCGGGGGGACTCGGCAGAGCCCCGAGCCTCCTCCCCGGCGCTGCCGACGGGAAAGTTGCACCAGCCGCCTCTTCCCGCCCGCCGGAGAGGAGAGGGCGGCGGCCTCCGGGGGCAGAGGGGCGGCGGCAGGGGCTGCACGGCGCGGGGCTGGGGCGACTTACCCATGGTGCCGCCGCGGCCTCCTCCGCCTCCTGCTGCCGCCGCCGCTCCTGCAGCCGCCGCCTCTCCGCCGGCGCGGAGGGAGGCGCGGGAGGCGTGTGCGGAGAGCGAGGCGCGGCGCGGAGCCTGCGTGCGGCGGGCTATGAGTCAGGGCGGCACATCCGGGCACGGCCGGGAGACACCCCGCCCGACAGCCCGCCCGCCCGGCCGCACCGAGCGCCGCCGCCGGGGAAGGGCGGCAGCCGCGCAGGGAGCGAGGAGGCGGCGCGGGGCCGGCGGCAGCGCCCCCGGCTGGGGCGGAGGCGGCGGCGGGGCGGGTCCGCTCCCAGCGCCGTGCCGCCCCTCGGGCCTCCTTTGTTACAGGGACTGGGGTGGGGCCGCCCGCCAGGTCCCGGGGGCGGCTGCCGGGGAGGTTGGGAGTGCGGGCGCGGCGTGGTGCGCCCCGCACATCAGCGCACATCAGCGCACATCCCGGCACATCCCCGCACCACCGTCGCTCTGCGCCGTTCCTCCGTCCGCCAGGAGCGTGCGGTGGTTTAAACACGGCGCTCGCCGTTTCAAAGTTCATATTTAATGATACGGACTCAAAGGAGGAGCGTTTTCCAAGGAGGGGATTACGCTGGATGGATAATGTTTGGTGGCTTTTTTTTTTTTTTTTTTTTAATTTTTTTTTTTTTTTGAGGTGATCTGTGTGAGGAAAAGGGTCAGTGGAGGAAGCGGCACGTGATGTCCAAGTACTGCACGTTTTGCTGAACCAACATGACGGGTTTTACACCCGAAACTGAGAGGCACGAGGTAGTTCTGTGTGGAAGGCATTTTTAACAAGAAAACAAATGTCTATGTTCAGTGGTCCCTATTCCTTTCTGCCCTCGAGTTCAGTATGTGTAAAGTAAGGAACAAAAAGGAGCTGTTTGCTGTTACAGTTCTCATAGCATTTTCAGTGGGAAACATTTGAGGAGGAAGGAGATGTTGAGTTGAGTAGCTTGTGTGGCATTTTCCAAATCTTCTCATGGTTATGTATTTGTGGTTTCACATGAGTAAATCCTAAAGTATGGTTAAATAGAGTAGGACCACAGAGTGTGATAAGAGGGGTTAGCTTGCTGTAGAAATGGATAGGCCAGGGACTATTCTGATGAGAGATGCAAAAAGAAGTTTTAGTTGAATCATCCCCCACAGTGGCTTCACAAGTGACACCAGTAGTCCTTCTCACCAGCAGTCAGCAGCTGCCAGGGATTTCCTCTCTGGAACACATCCCAGGAGCTTTCATGCCTGTAAAAGGGCAATGTGATGTGACAAGCAAAAATTCATCAGTCTTTCTGCAGAGTCCAGACTGAGCATATTGGGGTTTATCCATTTACTTTGCTGTAGCCCTACGATGCACCACCTCTTTCCATAAGACAAAGTGGAATTTTGTAGTTGACTTCAGCAGGGTTAACCACTGTCCCAGTATGCTGAACTTGACACTGAAGATATGTAAATTTATGATCAACTAATGCTGAAAATTAGTATGTTTTATAATATTAGACAACACAACCATGTTTGTTACTGTTTTCATTGCACTGAGACTGCAGGAAATTCAAACCAGAGCATGTGGAATTTTTAACTGCAGGGTTTATCTAATTCAATACTTAAAAAAACCCACAGGTTTCTTAAATGAGTCTAAGTGGTGAAAAGATGTATTTTTTTCTGCTTTCCTCTATTTTCAAACCTTGTTTGAAATTAATCTTTGTCCTATGTTTTCACCTCCTTATTTCTTTCAATCAGCAATAAATTTTGCTTTGACTTTGTAAATGTGTCCTAAATGTCTCCTTTATTTGTCTGAGGAAAAAGGCACTGAAATTCTCTTCTTACCGTTCTGTCTTTGAGAGGTCATAGAAGACATATTCCACATATTATTTAATGTGGGATAAATTCCACATAGGATAGATTGGAGAAACTGTAAAATGCCCAGGTTTCTCTAGCTGACTTTACATGCCCTAACTGAAATGCACACGTATACCTTTGCAAGACCAATAAAGGTACGACCATTACCCGCTTCAAGAAAGGATTTTGATGGCAGTGACTTCTAAAGAATTCTGCTTTCACAAACAATGCCAGAAGGAGACCACAGAATGTCTTTGATTTTAATTAGTTTCAGTGGATCGAAAAGAATCATGTAAATCTAGGGAGACCTTTTGGTTTTTTTTGACTGAATGCTTATTAATTCTAGAACAGAGAGAGAAAGCTCCAAACAAGCTGATGACTTGATTTTTGTCAATCTCTTAATTCGGTACAAGATTATAACAGGTAAAAGGGATGTTGTTAAAAAAACCTCCAAGTCCTGCCATTCTTATAGTTGAATGTAAGATTCTGCATGTATGGTTATACATGGAATAGTTCAAAAAGGAGCAGAATCTTCATGAGAGGAATGTCCATCCCCAAGAGAATATATAGAAGAGTTTTGGGCCCTTAGGCTTAGATAACATATTTATAGAAGATAATACACAAAATCAGTATGCTGATTTTTTTTTTTTTTTTTTGAGTGATCATCCACCTGCAAAATGTGGTCAAGTGATACCTGCAAGAATGTCTCATTAAAAACAATGAAATTAGGATGGTCCTGATGTATTAATGAAGGAAAAAAAATTAATTAAAACCCAGGTTTTTGAGAAAAGCAGGCAACTAGAAACAATGTATTGTGTTACTGGTGAGGTTTGCAGTAGAAATTGGGAAGGAATCTGTACAAGTGTATTGAGTGGTTTTCAGAAGTTGTTCATTTCAGCAGTGGGGGAAAGACTGAAACATTCGTTCATGAAAATATCCTTTAGAACAACTTATCAATGCTTTTCTTTCTGCACTTCTAACACAGCTGTGAAAATTGAGTTGTAGACTACAGAAATTAGGAAGTTATTAATAAGTGTTTTCTCTGCAATCCAAGACGTTGACTGTGTCTGATGTCCTGCAAGGAAATGGAGAATTTTCTTTGACCAAGTGACCTTCCAGTGCTTACCACTTCATGAATGTTCTTTCTCAGATCTTGCACCAATTTCACATTCTCAGCACATCTCCTTGAAAATCTTCTTGCATACATTATACCGTTTAATTTGGCATAAAGGCACATGTAAGGAATATATTTAAAATTGCCTCTGTACGGATACTAGAAGGCTACACGAGCTACAGGAGCATGCTGGGATACTCAAATGCATAAGGAAAAATGATATGCTACTGTAATTTAGTGGAAGTCACATCATCTGATGGGAATGGGCTGTCACAACTTATTCATTATTGAAGGGCAAAGAAAGCAAAAGTGTGGGCAGCACTTTACCCCTGTTAGAGGCATAGGCAACCTTTTGAATCCGGGCTCCTTGATAAATCTCAGTTCTTGTAAAACTAGAGGTGAAAATGGTGCAGGGCTACTTGCAAACTTGCATGTGGAAAATAGAAACAAGCTACCTCTTGAGACCTTCCTGCAGTGAATATGAATGGGGAGACAATAAAAGTGTGCAGAGGGATGGCTGGCAACTGGCTGGCAGCCTTCTCTCTGAAGGTAAGCTGCCTCATGTGGTCCATGGGATAAGAGCTGTTATTGCTTGAGAAGTGAACGCCTTAACTTTTTATATGATAACTCATTCACATTCCCATATCTACTGTGTATGTACTCATGATATAGCCTTTCTGGAAAGCTGAAATTAGAAAAAGGTATCTAAGTACATAGTTTGTGGTAACTGGGAGTGTGGCTGTGGCCAGCCTCATCCCCAGTGGGCTACAGCTGTGAGCAGCAGGTGAGCAGCACTGACAGCAATGAGCCACGGAGAGCCCAGGGGCACTGACCATCACCAGAGGGAGCAGAGGGCACACAGGTGCCACGCAGGAACAGGAGGGTATGAAAGGTTGGGCTGAAGAGCAGGAAGGGCAGAGATCTGAAGCCTTCTGCCGTGGTGTTACTCTGTATGGGTTGAAGCCTTTTGAAATTGTTTGGTGATACTCTGTATATTGTGGCTGTCTCAACTGTGACATGTGCTGGGACAGGTACCTTTTCTATCTGTGAGTGCAATTTAGATGTGAGAATGGCTGACCTTGGAAAATGAAATCTGAGAAACTAATTGTTTTTTTAATTGCAAGCTTTCAAAAAACAATGCTTAAATCTGTCTGAAGACAAAAACCCCTATGTGAGTTTATATGCATTGTATGTTATGCTGTAAAACTGTGGTAACCTTCTCTCGCCTAAATATTTGGGGCATTTTCAATGACCATGTGTATTGGGAACAGTAAAAATGGCATATGACGTTTGGTGTATTCATAACTCATGAAATTACAGTAGGTTGTAGGCTTGACTCACACTCTAGAGATGAAAAAGAAATTTCTTCCTCCTTGCTCTCAAATTTAAGTTGTATTATGTTTTGCTTTCCTGCTAGGGTTTTGTGTTTGTTTTATCTTTTTCTACAAACTTCAAGAAAAAGATGGGAGAGCAACTGGAGGGGAAAATTGTTCTAAGATTATGTTGTCTGCTTGAAGTCTCTTTGAATGACCTAGTCATAAGATCTGGGCTTGGGAAGGACTTTTCTTCCAGGTGAGATTGGTAGGGGCCTTGCCAGTATTTGCCTTCACTATGGAGGTGGTTTTCCAGCTGCACTCCTGTCTGTAAATCTCACCTAACCAGCATTCAGGTGTGCAGCTGTCTTGGCTAGGAGAATTTGGGGAGTGATTGCTCTTCCTCAGTGATGGCACATAGTTGGATCTGACTAAATCCCAATAGGGTTCAGGTGAGTATAGTTGGACTAATTATGAGATATCTAGGTTAAATTGTTGGCCCAATGGTCTCTGCTGGCATTGTGCTTATCGAAGTTATTCTCAACAACTGTAAGACAAAAAGTTGAGAAGAATGAAGGAGAGGTCTGGAGAGTTTATTGACTTCTCTCAGCAAACTTAAATACCATAAAATGAAAGGGGTTAAAATATTCACCAAAAATGAAGTTTGTTTGCAGATATCTCCAGCTTCACTGTAAGTATATTCTTCCCCATATGGGCTGACTATAATCTCCTAATTTTAATAATTTTCCTACTTAAATCAGAGGTGTGTGAGATGAGTTGGAAAAATCCCTTTTATTGATTCACATTGCTGTTTCTGAGTAAGTGCTAATACATGATCATGTTGTTGTATAAAGGCTTATTTGGGGGTTGTTATATATACAAAGCAACTATACAGTGCACTTTATTTTTGATTGTGTACCTTTAGTACTTCATTTGCACATAAATATTTTTAGACATAACATAGTGAAGGGAATACAACTGCAGTGGTGTTTGTTATGCTGAGTTTTAGTTTAGTAATATGAAGCATTTTATACTTAAATATTTTGTTCAGCACAAACAGTACTTCTCCATTAGGATAATTATGTTTTGTTTCTCGGCTTCCATTAATTTCTCTAAGGTAATTAAAAGTAAGCTCTAAGTAACTTTTAATTTGTGAAAACTACTTTAGACATGATAATACCAGTGGAAATAATTTGGATTCTACCTGAGCAACAATAATTATAATAGCAAAGCTGTTGTGAGGTGCTGCTGCTGTGTTCAACCCTTAGTGATGCCCAAACCACAAGACTGCAATACAAGGAAAATCACATTTTAAAGTAGAGTTACAAAAAATTCTGGTTTGAAATATTGCCCCTATACTACTTAGGTGATATAGGCAAATTACTTTGGTCTATGATTGTGTGGTCATGGGCATGCCCATTTCAGCAAATGATGGGTAACATGTGATCTGTTAACTGCCTGTATTTTGCTAGAACCAAATAGCCAAAACCCCGAAAAATCCTACTATTCCTCAGTGCCAGGCAAAATACTGCAGTGCTTTAGTAACATCGCTAAACTTTCAGAATTTAAATAAGACATCACAGATATTTTCTATAGTGTTTTTTACTTAAATATTTCTGAGTTTTTTCAGCATTGCAATTCAGTGAGCTTGGGCTTCCTTGGTGCTCTTGTTTATTTTGACTCCATTTGCTTTTTCCCTGTCAGGAAATAATTTTGCCATGTGTGATGGCTGATTTAATTCTGATTGAAGTAAGGAAATTAATAGTGTATTTGTCAGATAACTCTCTTCAGAGGAATTTGCAACTCTGAGGCCGTGACTTGCCTTGTTTTTGTCCACAACATTATTGTTAGTGTTAATCTGGAGAATGGTTGTGTTAATCTGGATCTTCCTATCTTCTTCTGCCTGGACTGTGTCCTTTTAAAACCTGTCTTCAGTTGAGACAGGTAAAATAAAAACTCTGTAGTTTATTTTGGTTTTGCTTCCTTAATGTAGGAGTTCAGACAAAAGTAGCAAAAAATTTCTTAGTATGTTAATGTGTGAAGGACCCTGTATGTTCAGTGGTTCTTTAACTGTAAAACTGCCATAGATTTCATTGAATTTCATAACACTAACTTTCAAAATATGCATCTATCTACTTATCTTCACAAATATTTAATGTATATGTCTATATAAATGCACACAAATATGCATTTGTATATAGATATTTCTGGGATATCTTAAAAGTAGGAATTGCATATGAATGGGAAAAAAAGGGTGGTTGTGGGAGCCTGAAATAATAACTTTGAATACCACAGACAAAATCCCTAGGCTTACATTTTTCTATGCTACAGAATTAGTCATTTTCCCAAAGAAGTTGGTCTTCACATTTCTGTTGAAGACAGCATTTTGCTGCAGCTGTATGCCTTCCTCCTTTTGGTTTTTTGTGGGCATTTTTTTTTTTTCTATGCCTTAAGCTGCTGCAAGTCATATTTCTGACTGAATTCCAGCATGTAAATAATTAGTTGCATCTCGCTTGTTCTGGATCTGAGCTAGAACCCCCTTTACAACCAGGCAACTCTGGATATAACCTGGTGATCAAAATAACTTTTTGAATTGCCGTTTTTCCTGGGAAAGCTCTCCAAATTCATTATGTATTTGAGATACTGCAAGAAATTTAGCCTGCAATAGCATCTGTCATTTCTCTAGCTGAAATTGTGCAGCTGGGCAAATCTGAGAAGACTGGATTTTCAGATTGATGTGGTGACGCACCTGGGTCCTATGACCTCTAGGCACGCCACAGGGTCAGGTCCTCAGGGGCTGGATAGCGTACAAACAGCTTCCTCTCGATGGCGGGATGACACGCAGGCGGCTTAGTTTCCAAGAGGGTTTATTGTAGGAAAAGCAGATTGGGGAGCAAAGAGAAGACAACCACTCTGGAAAGGAGCTCGCACTGAGAGCCCCGAACCGAGGGCGGGGTGAGGAATATAACTGTGGCAGAGAAGGAGGGTCCGGGTAGGAAACATCCAACGAGGGAAGGGTTCAGGGGCGGAGTAGAGGGTGAGTGATGGGGTTACAACCAATAGTGACAAGGGGAAGGAGTGGTTATAGGGGAGGAACCAATGGGGGTACAGAGAATGAAGAACTTTCTAGAACTGGGGAATGGCTTACATAATGATGGACAGGAACGAGGGGAAGGTATAACAAAAGACTGACAACAGGGGAGGTGGGAAGTCACACACTTGTCACCTCCCATGCTAGCTCAGGGGGACTGTCTCCTAAGTCCCCTCCCACAATGTGGAATTCTGGTCTGAGCTGCTGGCTCTCAAGTTTTTTTTTCATTAGTTTTCTTAGACCATTCAGCTGAAGAAGTTGGGGTGGGAAGGCACCTTATGCTGCAAAAGTGATTAATGTGGATTAGCAAAGGCTGGGGATGTGTCTGTGCATGTGCAAAATGTGCAGGATGGAGCTATAGCTGTAAAGTGCTGCTTTAGGCAACTAAGATGCTGGTTTCTGAAGGGTTGGGCAAGTGCCTCAGATTGTGAATTTTGAATTTGTTTTTTAATGTTGAAATCTCTGTACCATCCATGATATTACCAATAAACCTACAACCATTATCGCATTAACAATAAACTGTAACATTTCTAAAGAATTTTCCAAAACTAGAATTAGGGAAAATCTGCACCTAGGCACCAGCAGTAAGGCCATTATCTTCTCTGAATATTTTAGCAAGTGCTTAGCAAGCTTGCTTGTTCACTGAGGCTGAGAATATCAGAAGGGCAATACTGAGACACTCAAATACCCACAAGTGCTACTCTCAAGATGTTGAAGCGTGTCACTGTTTTGCTGCTTGAAAAGTTAAATCTAGATATTTGATTCTGCAGATTTCTTGAGTTTTGCATCCATAGAGGGCTTTATATCTCAAAATGTTAGTATCAGTTTCTCTTTTCTTAATGCCTTTTGCTTTTCCTCAAAAAGGGCATTAATATACCTATACATATATAGTGTATATATATATATATAGGACATCTCAAAAGTTTTCAAATGTGCTAAACCAACTTCATTGAGCTGGGTTTATCACTTCTCGTTTGTCTTTCGAAGGTTTGGCCAATGTTAAAAACTAAGCATAATGATATTCCAGTGTCAAAAAATAGTCTTATTTTCCCCAGTGGGAGTAGAAATACAAAACCAGTATTGTTAAAGATCATGCCTATGGGAACAGGTTCGGTTGCCTTTAAGTTCCTTGGGTTGTACATAAGACATTTGTCTTGGGAAAGATGGAAATTTTAATACAACAAGCTGAAGAATAATACAGGGCATCAGGATTGAGGATTAATGTGAAAGAGGTGTTGCTTAGTCTAGAATCTTTAAGATGATACTTGAAAGGTCTGTGAGGATAGCTGAGCTTGATGGATGATGATTCAAAGTACATGACAGTGCCTTGATAGCTGATGCAGCAGATGGACTTTGAAGGAACTAGAGTAAGACAGACCATGAAGAGTTTACAATTGTAGTGCAAACTTAAACTTGAGTTCAATAAGAAAGATTATCTATTATACTCCAAGCTGTGGGAGAAAGCTGATCTGGTGCATCAAGAGAAAAGAATGTAATAGAGACACTAAAAGAATCTGACATTTATGAAGCAAGATGGAAAAGGATTTGTGGTCAGCAGTAGTCTTCTGACATGTAGGGAAAGCTGCTAATCTAGAAGACGTCCAGGCTAGCAGTATTAAGAGAGGATCAGATTATAGGCAGAAGTGAATGCTAGTGCAATTAGCAATGCAGAGACTCTTCAATATTTCCATTCATTGCTGCATTGTCTCCTGGACAAGTTACCCAAACCAAATAAAAAAAATTTAAATTACAATTTATTCAAATCCATATTCAAATCCATACTGTTGAATCATTTAAATATTATTTTCATCAGTGTAGTAGGCCAAAGTCTGTCTGACTCATGTGGAAGCCTTAAAATTGACATAAGACGGTGCAAGAATAGACAGTTTCCTTGTTCTCTTTGTTACTGAGGAGAATATTCTGTGGCAGATTTGTATTCTGACTTCATGTGAAGGAACTTGGACCTTGTTTTCCAGGAACTGTATGGGTGTGCTTGGGACCACTTCCAGGCAATGCTGAGCATGACCCTTTAACAGTATAGATGTAGGTTTTATACAGGTACGTTTGTCTTCACAGTCACAGCTTTATTTCTAAAAACTGCTAGATACATCCTTTTCCTAATAACAAGTATTAATGTACTGGGTTTGCTCATCAGGCTTTCTAATTTTAAAGCTTGGAGCCGATTTGAAGCTGCTCTGTTTTAGTGCTATATATCTCTAATAGCATATTTTTCCCACCACCAGTGTTAATTTAGCCTGTCAGGCATTGTGACACACTGCAAGACCGTGCAGGTACTTGTCATGCCTGAAAACATTATCCTGAGCACTGCAGGTGGGGGTGGAAGTTGCAGCAAAGGTAATTACCACGTATCTTGATCTTCAGGCAGTGGAGATTGTGGTTAGGAGGGGCTTCCCCCTGGGGAGAAGGGGAGGTAGAACTCAGCAGTGCTGACTCGGTGCACTCTCAGTGGTTTTTGCCGTGGTGAGGAGAGCTGCAGCAGCACAGGAGCTGCCATCTGGAAGAGGATGTACAACCCATCAGCAACAAGGGGGGACACACTGATGTTGCAGGGGAGGTGATGGGAGGGAGACCCTATCAAGAAGGAGATTTAAAAATGAAAGGTTTATAAGACGTGTGTTGTATTTTAGCCTGACAAAGAAAATATTTAAATGGCAGTTTTTCAGTGCTATCTACTATTGCCTTTCCTAGCTCTGCATTACAGCCCTGAGCTCCCAATAGCCTCAAATGATACTGTTGGCCTGTTGATTGTTACTGTATGAAAAAGTTTCTTATTTGATCCTAGTCTATATACAGGGACACCTGTATGTACCTATATCTTAGTATTTTTAGTTATAAGGACCTCTGGAGTTGAAACAAAAACACTGTTGTCAACAAACTCAGAGGACTTTGAAAAATTAGCTTTGAAGTCTTAAAAGTTCTTGCTGCAGGGCTGACTACAGCTGCACTTCTTGATGGCAAGAACTGCAAGAATGTTTAAGTGAAAGAAGGGGTTTCAAGTAACGTTTTGTATTTGTATTTTGTATATCTGCTTTGTGTTGCTGGATTTTGGATTTTTTGATGTTATGTGTGAGGTTATGTCCTTTTGCTTTGTGCATGAAGCTGGTAACTACCCAAGCTTTAAATTTTAAATTAGCTTTAAGGGCTCTTAATTAACAACCCTTAAAACAATTTTTTTTAACAGACCTAGATAATAAATGAAAAGTTAGCAGGGAAAAAAGTCATGAACCAGTGTAGTTAAAATGTCTGTTTGCTTCTGTGTTTACTTTGATGCATTTGTCCTGTATGAGTCTTTACTGACTGTTTTATTAGAGGAAGTTTTCTAAGCTCCTGTGAATGTTATTGGAAGTGGAGGCCCCAGTGAGACTGCTCCTTAGTGGAAGCATTTTTCCCTTCTTTCTTGGGTTTGCATTAGTGATAATGAGTTTCTGGAGCTTTCAGAGCTCTTACCAGAAAGATAAGGCTATCCTGTCTTTGCTGTTGTCAGTCATTATAGTCACTGCTGCTTGGTGATATGCCAGGAATAGTTCAGGGATTAGCTGGAGCTGGGCCTGTGGGTACACCTGTGTGTTATACTAATACTGTGAAAAGAGTGGACTTGGATGTGTAATTCACAAGTATATTCAAGTGAAGTCTGTACAAGTAAAATGTTCAAAATCTTGCCTGCAATTACATGGACGTGTAGGTATGAAAACACTGGAAACTCTGCTGCAAAATGCTTAAAATTGCATAGCTGGAAAGCTGTGCCTACCTGACTGTGTAGGGAGACAACCTCATCTTTTTGTTCCCTGTTTTCCCCTGCCCACCTGGCCCCTTGTACTGTCTTGCATACACAGTAGTTTTGCTAGTTCACTTCCCCTGCAGAGACTGTAGGGCTGTGTGTTGTGCAGGGAAACCTCTCCTCTTCTTTGTGCTTATCTGGCTCCAAGTGACCTCTGTATTTCCTCTAGGACTGACAGTGAGACCTGAGCCTTAATGGGAGCAGCTGTGTCTTCTGACAGCATCAATGCTCACCTAAGTCTAAGCTGAGCCTCCTAGAGCCCACGTGGGCTCCTACTCAGACTCCTGTGGGATCCAAGGCAATCAAAATTCAGCATCACAAATGGCTTATCTACATAAAGGGTCTGGAAGTGAGAGCAAACAATGACCAGTGAATGGTGTATCGATAGCTTATTACCCTGATAAATTGGAAAGCTTGCAAGTTAAAAGTCCTTGGGTAATTTTACAGGAGGGAGCAAACATAAATAACTGGAGCCTTCAATAATTGTAACTCCTGCCTCAGAGTTTCAATGGAATATTTCATCTTCTTTCCCCTGATACCTTATTCTACCAAATTAGAAGCATTATTTATTAAGATGGTTGTCAGAGAGTCTAAAATAAGAGTAATGTACTGCGGTTCCTTGTAGGCTTTTGGACCCCTAGGTCTTTATTATGACAAAAATTCTGCCGTTCCTGAGGTTGTTTATTTTATTTTTGCTCTTGTTGTGTAAGGCAGATAGGATACAAATCACTTCAATATGAACAAAAAAAGTCATAGATAATATTTTAGTGGAAGTTAAATATTTCCAAAACTTCAAACTTTAGAGAGCTGATACTGCCTCTCCAACAGCCCAGCTCTTTTCCACAGGGTCAGGCTTTTGTTCTCAAAAAAGATGAGTCAAACCCTGTTAACTGGTCTTATAGAACTCTGGGCTCTAGGAATTGTGCTGTCGTGGACTTTTTTGCAGAGCTTTTTATTTCCCAGGCAAAAACTCATTTGCATATGATATTGTTATGTGTTTTCCTTTGATCTCCTACTTTGGCTTCCTAAGATTGAGTGCTATTTTTTTACTTGCAAATCTGCATTGCCCCAGGATATGAGAGGTTTGTTTGAGCTCTTTTAATTGGCCAGTGATGTGAAAAATGATTGTTTTCTATATTGAAAATGAGCTCAAATAACCCCTTCAGGGGAGCCCTTATAACCTACTGTAAATTTCCATGCATTTTTACTGACTTGGATTTATTTTGTCTGGAAGGAGAATGAACTCTTCTAATCTTTTCTGTGTTAGCAGCTATGATTTTTGGGTTTACAAGACATCATCATAAAATATAGAAAAAATAAAAGAAAATTAACCATGCTTTCCAGTGTTCTTATTTCAGTGAAAAAGATAAAATTCCAATTAAATCAAAGATGATAATCTGAATAGATATGATCTGCCTAAGAATAAAATGGAGTTTGCTTTCTAAGATTTCTTTCATGCTGGTTTTTATTGTAATTTTGAAGAGCTTACTTTTTATTTACACTGAGACTATATTTTATATGGTTTTTGGACAAGAAGAAAAAAAATATTTTTTTATTCTTTGAAAAGCCTGAATGCAAGAATCTAACCTGTAGTGTATAAAACCCCCATGGCTGGCCTCAAAAAAAGAGGCTTTATGGAGATATTTTTGTTAGTATTCATGGATCTTAAAATTGCTTGTTGATTTTTACTATCTTAGGAGGAAATTAGAAGTGTATAAATGAAACTTGACATTTTCAACTGAAATTAGAAATACATTGAACTATGGACTGTTTCTTCTATCACCTTTATTAACACTTGTTGGTTCCCCTACCTTCTCTTTTGTCTTGCCCTACTACAGAATCCTTGCCTGTGACATTTTACTTTGTTCACAATTGCTATGCCCTGCAGCCAGAGGTTGCACATGTCCTTTGAGTCCTATTTAAGAGGAATTTGTCTCTGCCTTGTAGGTGGGAGGGTGTTATCTTGAGATGGAGGAAAATATGGCAATTTACTTGGCTGCCATGCTGTTCAGAATCATTAGCTCCAGCTTTTCTTTTTCTTCCCACTCTTTCTCCACTCTGAACTTAAACCATGTACCAGAAATAAGCTTGGTTATATACATATTATTTTTTTTAAATCTTTAGGTATAGCTGGTCTGTAGAATTCTAAAATGTTTAACCAATGTACTCAGGGAAGGCTGAATGCATAGATTTGCTGTTGGATCTTGTAGCAGTTCTTTAATGGAGTTACTGCAGACTGGAACTTGTAATTGCTGAGTGAGAGGAATATTATAATGACACAAGTGGCTGTGTGCATTAAGGTACACTGGCTATCTTGGTTTTTTTTGACTGCTATGCCCTTAGAGTTGTGTTTCAGTGTTGAAAATAATAGTTAATCTTCCTACTCTTCAGTGCAGTTGCTGAATTATAGCAGTTTTGTTCAGTTGGGTAAGAACTGTGATAATCTTTCATCATGTAGGCTTAAATTTCTGTAAGGGGCATTAAATGAGCAAAATGGTGATGAACAAGTCTGAGGAAAAAACTTATTTTTAACTCCTGAAACATGTAGGGAAGTTATGCTATTTCTCTGTGTAGTGTAGAGCTAAATTAAGATAAGAAGGATGGCCAATGTTTATTCTTCTAATTTTTGCCTTCTAAAACTTACCAAAGAAATGCCTGGTCAGTTGTAAGGCTTGGTGGTCTTGACTGAGTTCTGCCAGCAAGGTGTGGGTGCTGCCTGGCTGCCCTGCCAAGGCACACAAAGATATTTTTGAGGGCTTTGCAAAGTGTTCAGCAGACGTTCTGTATAGCAGAATTAACTTGTCATGCTTGGGCTTTCTAAAGTGAAATTCCAGACTGAAACTGAGACTGTCACTTGTGTCTCATCACAGATAGTGCATGAAAATAATTAGGAAGGGAAAAGAGCAGACAGACTGCGTTCCAGGCATTTTATGCTGTCTGCCTCTATTTTAGGGTGAATGTGCACCACAGATAGAAGTATCCAGACTGGGAGGGAGGTATGCAATGCCCTGTCTCCTTTTAATTTTCTTTGGAGGAAAAATCTAGGCCTATAGATTTAGGTTATCAAATTATCATATTTCATGTTGCACTTCTCAGAGTTTATTGAAGAAGAAATACCCCAGAAAACAAGCACAAGAATTGTTGTGGTTTTGCTGGGCTTTTTTTGTATGTGATTTGTATTTGAAACAATCTAAAATAAATGGTGGCAAAAGATATACAGGAAACTCTATATCAAGCTCAAGCTGTTCTAAGGATGGCTGTCTTTCAAATACTTACAGCCTGTTAGCTATCCTATATGTCCAGAAACAGATTCAACAAATATTTTGCATGTAGTCCCCAATAAAACTTCTCAGTCATTCATTTTAATAAGAGATGTCTGTACTGTTGCAAGCATCTTTAACACCATAGGTTATACATTTCAATTAAATGTATCTGTGTTCTCACTTATTTTGGTGTTCTGAATCTATCGAGTCTTAATCTGAACATATTATTTTAATTTTTTTATGTAAGTACTATATTTTTCCCCAATGTACCCTGTTAAAATCCAGAGGTGGACATAAATAAGACATCAAATATGACTTAAAGTTGACAAAAATCAGAAAAATACTGATGGCTTTCACATTTGTCCTTTGTTAACAAGGAAGAAGGATAAAAGACCTGCCATGGGATATCAGTTCAATGCAAGCTCCTGGTGTGGACAGGCTGCATTCACAACCTTGTGAGTTCTGGGATAGCTTCTCTTGGCAGGCAAACCCTCAGATCAGATGACAGGAATGATGTCTCAGCAATGTATGTGTGCGTACCTTGATTAAGGGTGCACGTTGTTGGAGCTGACAGGAATGTCAGGCTCTTTAGATTCCCAGAAATTCTCTAAGCCTGGCTTAGATATGAGGATGGTGTTGGCTGAATACATTGAGATAATTTTTCACAAAGGACGAGTCATTATTTTTCCTATATGAATTAGTACCTCTTCCAGAGTCTGAATTTACCACTCCTCTGTGAGATGATTTAAAAAAAAAATTTACAATTCAGAGACAGAACTGTATATATTATACTACCTAACAAACACTTAAATGCTAGAGTATGCCATACTTTTGATTCATACAGAGAATTTTCTTTTAGAAAAACCCACTAAAGTCTTATTGAGTGTTACTGAGGACATATATTGAGATGCAAGTATATCTAGTGGAAGAAAGTCTGTTATTTTTCTGGGCAGAGGAAGAATAACTATCAAAGCATGACTAAACCTTGGAAAATGTTAAGTGTTCGTAGCTGAGGGAAAGGGTGTTTATCCTTGTCTTTCTAATTGCTTCATTTAAGTTATATCTTATTCAAAACTTTAAAGAGCAGATCCAAATATTGTGTGGTACTATGAGTTTAGTAAATCAGGATATGATTTTTTTTTTTCTTTTAATGATAAAACTAACATACTGATCAAATCCTCTGTGGAAGAAATTTTATAAGGAAAGGATACTTAAAACATATATAGCTAGCAGTAGCTCTTACCTTTATGCAGGTATTAGTGTGTCAGTAAAATAGGTATTGTTTAACTATATCAACTGCATATTAGGATGTAAACACACTCTTCTTTCTCAAACTTGGTTCATGTAGTCATTTAGGTCAGATTTGCACTACAAAGTTTTGCTGGCATGGCTGTTGTTACTTTTATTGACTGGTTGATAGCCACTGATTTCCTTTAATCTTTTATTCATAATAATACTTTTCTTTGTATACAGTTGTCAATAAAATAGCCTTTCAAGTAAAAGACTGTGGAAGACTGAGATCTACCTGCTGGAGTGGGAATAAATACTAATGAGTTTGGTGGGGGAAACAGACTTGTGCCTCATGAGACTGGCAGGGAAATTAAATGGATTGGCCATGAGGGTTTAGGCATGGGCTGAGTGTAATTATGGCCCTCAGACAATACTGCATCTTGGACTGAGAAGGAAAGGGATCTAAAAGATATCAAGCACTCTGGTACTGATGATAATAGTAGCAATTTCCATAGTACTTGGGCAGTAATTGCTGAGATTCAGTATTTTGGTAGGAACAATGGTTGTAAGCTAAAGAGTTGTGCAACAGTTCAGTTGTGTCAGTACCAAGTAGAGTTTAATATTTACTAGTTCAGTGTAAATTTTCTGCCAATATTAATTTTGATTACAAGCATTAGAACTGGATGTTGCCCTGGCATAGATAGAATCCTTCTGCATGTTGTTTTTGTATCTCTTCTGCTGCATCTGGTCCTTGGTTAAAGCAGCACAAAAATCTGTGTGGACAAGCTAGAAAAGTAAGTATAAACATTAACAAAAAATTATTTTAAAATTTAACTCGGTGTTCTTCCTGAGCCTACTTGCATTAACCTGAAACATGAGCAGCAAAGGGTTAAATATGCAGAAAGTGGCAAAATGCAACTATTTTAGATTTTTCAGACTCTCTATTTTAGTGAAACAAGGGAATAAATAAGGGCTGCATTTTGCACTTCTTTCAGTCTAGCCTCTAATCAAGGATCTGGTTTTTCTTATGCAGTGGATAACATGGGGCTTAAGAGACTTCAGTTAAGAGGGACATGTGCATTAATCCAAGGCTTTATCTCCCCTTAGGTTGTCAAATATACAGATCCTTAATAATACCTCCTCTTTAGCATCTCACTGATGTCTTGATCTGTTTCCAGCATGAAAATTCAAGCTGTAAATTGTCTCCTAGTGGTTAGATCTTATTTAGGATCTCTACATAACTATGATTGCCCATGTTCAGGAAAGGCAAATTTAAATTTGCTTTACAGGAGAATGGGGTCTCTGTATTAAAAGTGGAGTATAACCTGCACTGTTGCAAATAGATGGCAGTTGGACAACACATCTCTTAATTTATCAACATCAGGAAGGTGAGGTACTCAGTTTTTGAGTGATTAGGAGTTTGTAGTGTTATAGGAATGATAAGCAATTAGAATTCTGTTAGTTCCTTCCAATGTCTGATATCTTGTGGCACCAATCCAAACAAGAGCTAGTCCTTAGACTAGTGCAATTTTTCTTTCTGTCTGGGCATGCTTAGCTTGATACTGTGTGGTTGTGGTGTGTGGGGTTTTGTTATTGTTTAAGATTTATCTGACACCAAACAGGAATGCTGCCCTGCAGATGAGGAGTCTCTGCTCTGTTCCAGACAGGAGGCAGCCCTACAGGTGCCTTAGCAGCAGCATCACAGCCCAGGCAGGATGCAGAGTTATGGGATGACTTCTACATTCTCCAGCTACCAGAAGAGAGGGAAGTGGCAGGTAAAGCAGGTGTGGATGTATCCCAGTAACTTTAGGCTGCTGGCTTTGCACGCTGATGCCCTCCACAGCCAGCCTGCTGCTTGGGTGCTGTGTTAGTGACAGACAGAAGGCATTTGGACAGGCAGATGGACTTGTCCACTTGGACAGTAGTGGGCCTTGCTCACCCTGTCCCTGTTCTTCAGTAACTTCTAAGGGCCATAAGATATAAGAAACAATCCAAGTGCTACCCAAAGTGTTCAACCTACACAGAGACCCTATAACTTTCTCTGTTAGAGAAAGGCTAAAATTTGGTGTGCTGGTGTCAAAGAGACTTTCCAAGAAGAAAGTTACTGAGTTATCCTCTCAGTAAGCCTAAACAGAACTGTAAGAGATGCTGAACACACTGAAAGGCACACACACAAAAGAAAAAGCTAAAAGGACTTCAAGAACTGAGTCAAGAAACTAGAGACTTTGAAAAATGAATTAAAATATTCTTTCCCAGTCTCTTCTGGGATGCTTCCAATGTTTTGTTAGGGGAGATAAAAACTCTGTTGCCCCTGTAATTTAAAGTGTCTGAGTGAATATGGAAGCCAAACCACAGAGCTCTCTGTAAGAGCAAGACAGATTGATGAGGTGCTGAGTGACCTGGCTGCCATAGACCAGAAAATTTTCCAGGAAATGAAGGAGACATGGAAGCTGCTGGTCAGCTTGGAAAATGCTGAGATAAGATGCTTTAAGTAGTGCAGGAACTAAATAATTAGCTTGCAAACAAAAAAAAGGTTTCAGACTGCCTTCTGCATAAGATGTGCTGAACATCCAAAGGCTTAGGTAAGCAAGGGTGTAAAATAAGAGCAGGCTGGAAAATATCCTATGTGCAGAAGGCAGAGCCAAGAAATTGGATTGCCTCAGTTTAAATGACTTTATCTTTAAAGAGAGAACTCCTTGTGATGATTATTTTACTGCAATGGACAAAAAGAGGAAGTTTGGTAGACGGCTAAAGTGACCCACTTCTGAGGATGCTGCAGAGTTTACCCACAGGAAAAGAAACCTCATTATCCAAAGCTCATACAAGTCTGTAATATGTGCCTTAGAACTACTCATCCATCACTGTTGGCCAAGAGACAGTAGAGAACTAGAAGGAAAGAAAAAAGAAATTCCATTTGAACTATTAAGGGTATGAAATGGTATTTGCTCCCTACCTAGCCAAAACCCCATGAGGCAGTCTAGAGTAAACTGGTAGCACGCCAGTTTCTTGTTCATTGGAATTTAAGGCTGAAGATGAAAAGCCCCAGCATAAAACAAAGCAAATGCTAGTGAGAATACTAAAGAGTGTTTTGTCTCTGTGAATACTGATGTGATATGGCCTTGCTTGAGAAAGTCTGAAAGTCAGTGTTCTCTAATATCTGGGCTAGAAGAGTATTTTATAAAACAGTTGGAAATTGTGCCATAAGGAGTCAAAAACATTGTAACACTACCTCAGGTGTTCTTCGCTGCACTTGAGATTCTGATTTACAAATATTTAATCCTAAGTAGGTAAAAAAAAAAAAAAAAGGATTGAAATATCAGCCATCCAAGCTCGTTTCTCAAGTCAGCAGAGAAATAAAAGGATGTGTTAAGTACTGTTTCTATTGATGACATACTCAACTGTCAGCATTGTGGCAGACTATAATCTCTTGCACAGTCTGCTCTCAACTTTTGAGAGTAGCAAAGAAATAGTGTAACTTGGCAAATAAAAAAAGCCCTGGCTAATTCAGGTGTTGGGTGTTGAAATACAGAGACTGAAGATGTTGCAGAGCTGGCCAAGAGCCAAAGCTTGAAACCTTGCCCAAATTTCCTCTGCTTTCTCACCATGCAGCTGAGGTGCATGAATATGACTTTGCCATTAATCAGATTTTTATAAAGACCAAATTAGCTTGGTTGCAGTGATGGATCTAAGGTGACTGATATGTGTGCCTGATATGTGAAGCCTTTGATACAGGATAGAGCCCCAAGGAATGGGCCACTTAAGCACATAGTGAGAAATTAGTCTGGAAAGAGCCAGATATGAGCTTTCATTCCATAATTGTTCTGCTGAGTGCATGCCAACCTGGCAAAACACCTTCTCTAGAGTTCAGTTTCCATTCGGGGGCAGGCTAAAGGCTGCTTTCAATTCTCTAATGAGATGGTAGCTTGCACAAGGAAGTGCTGGAAGCTTGGTCTCTTGTGATTTGGAGAAGGAAAGAACCCTGTGTGTGAGGAAGCTGGAAGGTGTTGCAGAATGTGAGAACTCCCTGATTCATTGTGTGTAATGTCAAAGCCAAAATAGCCTTTGGACACTTAAGAGAATTCAGCAGCTAAAACTGCCCATGCAAGTTCTGGTTTGATACGATCACCACGGATATTGTACACTGCTGATAGGGTGCCTGTCAGCCTCTGTGGTTTAGGGCACACAGTAAGTAGCATTTGATGAATTTTGACACAACATACATGGTCAATATACCAACCTTTCCATTTCCAGAGGCCTTGCAAAAGGCCTAGTGAACCTAAGCAGAATATACTTTGCTAACCGAGTTAGTTGTGAGCTAGAATTGCAAAGTGGGGATGAAACTACATTATGTAGGAGAAGGCACTAGGAAGCAATTGTGGACTTCATTTAAGATAAATTCAAGTGCATGGACATCCTCCCTAAAAGCTAAATGGAAGAGACAGTCCACATTATTGAATAAGATGGCTAAAACCTCAAAAGTCTTTGCCTAGGATCCTCTGTCATGAATGCTTATGTGAGAGGAATAGAAACTTAGTTTGAGAAGAAGAAAACAGACTTCAGGACAGGCTGGATGCAGCTGTGCTTGTCCATGGTAAGTTAGGCACAGAAGGCAACCAGAAAGCAGAAAAAATTAACAAGAAGTAGAGGAGAACTAAACATCAATGCATATTTAATCACTGGGACACTCATCTCCTTCCCATGTTTAAAATTGCCCTATCTTATGCTTGAATTTGTAGGGTTTTTATAAGTTTGGGGTTTTTAAAATATATATAATAAAGTGGAACTAAGTTGGATAAGTTTCTGGAGAGAATTACATATATTTTGCTGAAAACTAAATAACTGAAACAAATCCAACTGCTGAAGGTAGGATTTGAGATCAAAACTGGAAGTGTTCAGAAAAGCTTTTATCATACAAAGTCAGCCACCTGGCAAAACATTTGTATTTTTTAAAAAACATCAATAATTTGGAAAATATTTATAAATGTTTGATCTTGTGTCAGAGGAAACATTTACATAATATCTTTTTCCAAGTATAACAGTAGAAGTGCACAGTTGTAAAACAGGAAAGGAGCTGTAGAGCCTATAGTGCTTGCTGTGCAACATACCTACATTGCTTGCCACTGCATTTTGGGAATGATCTTTACTTCTGTAAAGTGCTGCTTGGACTTATCAGTCACTACTCAGATTTTATACTTGAACTGTCTTTATAAGTGTGTTTAAAACAAAAGAAATACTTATTTCCCATCTCATCAGTAACCTTCAGGTGTGTAGGCTGGATCTTAAATTCTGTGCCATTGCTGTGTCTTAATCCTTGTTTACAAAGCAGGTATTTTAGCAGCATATATAGACCTCAGCTAAGGTCTTTCATTCCCTGAAGAATTTAGAGTTTTAGAGATGATAATATGGTATCCTCTTTTCCACATATTTTTTTTGTAAATGTATCAGTGGAATAATAGCATATATTATTTGGCAAGTGTTCTGTTAAATCTAGTGCATTACTTTTATTTCTATATTTATTACTATTGAACTGAGATTTGCTTGGGAGAGATCTGACTTACACTGAAAGACAAAGGGAGGATTTACATTCTATTTTCCAGAGAAGGGAAAAGGATGGAAGCAAATAAATGCAGGCAGGGCAAAGCCTAGGAGCTCAGAAAGACAAAGTCAGCCTTTTGCCATCCCACTGGATTGATTCACCATAATGCTGTTTCTACTCTGCTGTAACAGACTCTTGCCATTAGATGTGCATGTGGCTGCTAGATGGAGCACACTGAAATATTTTTGAGCCTCACAAGCCTTTGTCCACAGTGATCAGGCAAGTTGTGCTGACTTGCTCTTTCTTTCCTGTTACTTTTCCAGAAAAGTAATTTCTAATGTAACTTTTGCCTGTACTTAAGGGTTCAATTACCAAATGGTGCTATGCATTTAGAAATGGCAGTGAGAAGCTCATTTACTGATGAGGTGGAGGGGGGCTCATGCACAGGAAAAGGAGTCTCCTAAAGTGCTGTTTGAGTGTTGGGGGGGAGAGAAGGGGGAGTTATGGAATGCAGCTGTAGAGCCTATAGTGCTTGCTGTCTAAAATGCCTACATAGTTTGCCTCTAAATTCACAATACAGCTGGCATGCTATCAAATATCCCAAAGGGGATTAGTAGTGGGATTTTAGTAAAAGCCTCTCTGTAAAACAAACGAGTGCTTTTTTGAAAATAAAAATGTCTAGCACTAAGTTCAGGGAAAAAACGAACAAAACTCCAATTGTGCAAGTGCTATTTCAGTTATGTACATGTCTTTGCAGAACAAAGAACAAATATTGGATTTTGCTGGTGCAAATGTTGCTTCTGGAGATGGGTCACAGCTCTCCATCTTATACTCCAATTAGTTTTTCACTTTTGTGGTCTTAGTTTTTGATTTTTTTTTTCAGCTTGTAATCACTTTTTGCTTAGCTTTGGACTCTCCCTTTTCCCTTCACCCCTGACATGTTGATCTAACTTCTAAGGGCTTTGAGAAATACATATCCATGAAGTCCTTTCACCTTGACCCCTTGCTGCCTGCTGCTGGAAGTGCACTTCCACATGGCATCTGTGCATTCCACCTGGCTTTGTGGTTTCCATGGGAACAGGTCACAGGCTGCATAAAGCCACTGATGAGACAAGGAGGAAGGGAGAAGCCTTTTAGTTCCTAAAATAGAATAATAAGTGTAGGACTGAGAACAAATATCACTCTAATTGTCAAGGACACACACACAGAGCCAAGTATGAATTCTGTGGTGCTGTGAAGTAGAGTTTGATGGTATTTTAATAAGGGAAAGTTTGGTCTCTCTTGCATTTGTGCAGGCTTGTGCAAGGGTCTCTTTTGGCTTGGTGAACAAGATTGAATTCGGCTTCCTTCAGTTCTGAGACAAAATCCAATTTTTCCTTTGAAAGTGGGTGATCCTAAATGTCCTGCAGCTTTAGGGTGTGGGTGATTGTTTTCAGCTGGGTGATGTGAATGTTGAGCACAGGTGTTTTGCACCAGTGGCAATTTGTAGAGGTGGTGTGAGTGACCAGATAAGGTGTGAGTGGAAGCTGCAGGCTGAGGAAAGCTGCAGCCTGGCAAACCTGCAGCTGGGGAATGTAACAGCAACTCAGACATCCAAGCTCAGGCTCAGCAATCCCTGCTGCTTCTGAATGTGGGTGGGATCTTGGGTAGCACTGAAGCAAAAGCTCTGCCTGCCTAGAACACTGAGGAGCTGGAAGCTTGAGTCATTTTCCTTCTGCATCTTGTCTTGTTCTCGGGTTCCTGTTTCTCCAGTGGTATGAAGTTACTGAGAGAAGGCCCACTTTGGATTTATTAAAGGCTCAGTTTGGTAACTTCCGTATTTAGCAGGACACAGATTTAGTTAGCTATGTAACTTTAGTCCAGGATTTTGTGGATGCCCATTTAGCAGAAGGTTTAATGAACGAAATGCTCTACTTACTTGACTGATTTCTTGATGGAAGGTGATAAAGGGTGTCCTGGGGTGCCATGTACCATACACACCCACAAGGTGTGTTACAGGCAGCCATGGGCAAGCACAACTTGCTCTTAAAGCCAACCAGAAGTGATGTGACAGATGTGACAGTACCTGTATGGTCCTGAGATGATTCTGAGACTTTAGGAGGGCTGGTTAGTTCAGGGCTGTTGTGAGGCTTACTGCAGTCATATGGCTTTGGCCACTGCAAAATAAGGACAGAACTGCTGAGTTTGTCTTGCTGACAGTGTGTGATGCTGCTTTTTTTTCCAAGCCAGGCAGCTGTTCAGTGGCAACTGGAGTAAGAACACTGTGCTCTCTGTTCCCACCAGCTGCTGAGCAGCTGTCAAGGGGCAGCTGGTTTCTATTGAGACTTGTGACTGCAGCAGAGTCAGGAGTGGCTTTGGATCCCATTACCTGCTCTCTGTGGCTGCTGCTAGATCCTGGTCTCATTCATAGCTAGGAGTCTGAAACTGTGCACTGATTTCACTGTGCTTGCTTTTCACCTTGTGGCATTATGAATGAGACAAGACTGACTTCCCCCTCCTCCCTGTACTAGTCAACCTTCCTCAAGCCTTTTATATCATATTTGTGTAGCCCCCATGCTATGTTTTAGTGGGTCTTACTCAACCTAATAAAGCTCATTAGTAGCTGTATTTTCCAGAATAGTCTTAGATGTTGTGCAATTGTCATTGACATATTGTGGCAGTATGAAGTGCAACTATGGGACTGCACTCATCAGAGCAACTTGCTTATTTTAAAAATTGTTCTGGTGATGGTATTGGCATTTTTCCATCTGCAGAAGTCTGTGTTTTTCATGTGTATGAGCTGTACTTAACTGCATGGAGAATTTAATCCCGAGTTTGATGTTTTGGATGCAACAAAAAATAGATATAAATGATAAATAGAAAAGCTTCATGAAAAAATGAGGAGACAGTATTGGAACTTGGGAAAACAATTGGAACAAATATGTCTTTATACCAGACCTGTCTTCAACCAGAGCAGCAGCAACTTTTGTCCAGACAAACACTATGCATGGAACTTATCCATTCAGTAACCCAATAGGTAACACTGCTTTCAGCTGCAATGGGAAAAGAAAATGAATTAAAAAAAAAAAAACAGAGCAGATTGGAACATGATAATGTGAGCAGAGTGAGGTCTGAGCTGCAGGAAGAATTCTGGTGGAAAGCTATGGCTAGATATTTTGACATGACAAGCTTGAAAAATTAAACAGATGCTGAATTTGCAGCAGGATGTTGAAGGAAACGCTGGGGTAAGGAGAATCATCTCTTGGGAATATTCCCATCAATAAAAAAAAACATCTGGCCCAGGATTAGAAATCTGGACTACTCCATCTGCAGTGTCTTAAAATATTTATAATTTATTCTCACAGTGGTTTGATCTTCAGCTTCCCTGATCACTGTCCTTTTTGGAATAAGCCATTTTTCCTGTCTCCCTCCTCCCATTTTTAAACTTTGAATGTACTCATCTCTCACTGATACATTCTTTAAAAAGCATCTTTGTGTAGTAGATTAAATTCAAAGTATGCATGGTCTTATGTGCATCAGAAATAGTAATGCAGCATTACCAAAGCATCTTTTCACACTGCTTGGGCATATTTTTAAAATACATTTAGTCCTTTATCTTTTTAAATTGTTGTTTTAAAAGTATTTATTTACATGACTTTATTTCTGCAAGTTTCATAAAACACTCTTAACTAGGAAACTTCCTTCATGTGTCCAATGACTGTCTCTGATACTGAATTTGAAGCCTGGGACTTATGTAAACCAGCCAAACTACACCTACTTTTTATTTCTTTATTCTGATATTTTAGCAGATTTTTTATCTGTTAGTTTCATGCCGTGAAATTGGTTTTCTATGGGAATGTCTGTGTGAATTGTGTAAAAGTTTCACCGAAGACACAAAAATACTTCTATTTTTACTGGCTTTCTGTCTTTATGAGATTTTTATATTACAGCAGTTTCTTCCCAGCTTCAGGTGGGTATATATGGCTACATCCAACTCAAATAAGAGTGATAGCAGAAAAAGGGAGGAGCAGAAGTCTGCAGTTTCTGTTGCACAAAGCCTTCTCCAGGGATGATTGGAGAAGCAGAGGTTTCCATACCCTGAATGCAGTTACTGGCACAGGGCCACTGCCTGTCCTGGATCAGAGGCACACTCTGGGTGTGTGATCCATGTTTGCGATATTTTTCATGTAAGAGCTCCATTAGCATTTCACATATGTAACCCAAATAAAAATCACACATACTTCACTTGAGAGAAGGGTTTCATTATTGAGTTCCACTTGCAGCAGCTCTTTAGAGTGATCCTTACTGTGTGCAATTCTCGAACAGATGTTGATAGAGTGATTTCTTCATGTGGGTGCAGTATGGATATGTTTATTCTTGGCGTTGCAGTAGCCTGAAGATACTACTTGTATATCCTTTGTTCTTTTTTCCTGATGGCACTGGAAAGGGTAAATCTTCCTGCTGCATCATGTTTGCAGCGATGAAGTGGGCAGAATTCAGTTTGCCCACGTAGGCTGAGAAAAATTGGGGAAATGCGCCATCTGTAGCCACCTCTGCAGTATTTCCTTTCCTGCGGTTGTCTGCAGCTTTTTCAGTCTTTTCTACAGATCCATTGTTGCAAACTTTGCCGAGAAATTCTGCTTCTTAGTACCAATGAAGGGCAGGAATATTTTTAACCTTTGTATGTTGCCTTCCCCCCCCCACTCCAAATGCCTCCAGTCTAATGGGAAGGAAAAATAATTCTATGGAGCATGAAATCCCTCTGAGTTTGAATTGAGTGTCAAAGGAGACAATGTATTCCTTTGTTTATCTTCCCCATATTTCTCTGTGGTTTGTAAAGATGCGGTTTCAGCTGCCTTTAGGAAATAATCTATACTCTTTAATGGCAGGCCTTGTGCAAGAAGCCAGCTCATCCAGCTGTTCCTGGGCTGCAAGCAGGAAGGGGGCAATGCTTGAGCAGGGCCCTGAGGCAGCTGTCAGCAACTGGAAATCAGGGCTGGGCAGGCCTGGAAGTGCCCGTGTAGCTCAGCCACTGTGGTGTGCGAGCAGAAAATGTCACGTAGTCAGCATCTGTCACTTCAGTCTTGTTGGGAAACAAAGATGGAAGCAACACATCTAATAATAACTTGTAACCATTAGCAATAATCATTCCAGGTGATAGTTCAGCCTCTTTTGAGCCTTGTTGTAGAGTGATAATTATCACAACAATCTGTTTTTTTCTTGATTTCTTACACTTTTACTGCTTGTTTTTAATGTTTAGAAATAAAGTGACAAATTGACACTACTGCAGCAGTTCTCACTGTTACTCAAGACAATAACGTAAGCACACAAAATCTCAGCTGAAAATAAATTTGCATTTAGGCATTCCTTTACTCACAGAGAAACAAATTAAATCTTAAAATTATTCTCAGTATTTTTGTTGATCTAACAATTTATACTTATGGTACCATATGTGATCAGTGATCCCAGTTTAACCTGTTGAAGTTCCCTTGCAAATTCAGGGGTAAACAATAGTGGGGAGTTGGAAATTTAAGGCTTGAAATCTTGTATTTAGAATGGCAAGAGTCATCAGTACTCCTAGAACAATTTGATTAGAATATCCTCTTCTTTCAAATAAGTTGGCCAACAATGGGAAGGATGTAGGAAGGAACCATTTGCTACAATTATTTCTCATGTATCTTGTTTCCCTTAGTTTCTTCTTTTATTTTTCTGTAGTAAGATTCTTATAATGCAGCCCCGAAGGTGAATGTTATCTGATGTTTAAAAGTCAGTTTTGCATTTGTTGTTTTTGATGGCTGTCATATTTCCTAAATGATTTTTGCTCCCTATCTGAAGTTAGATTTTTGCTGTAGCTAAAAATGTCCTTGTAATCCAATGAAGTAACAAGAAAACAGTTTCCAAAGAAAGAAGTTGTGCATTAGTTTTGTTAATTCCTTGTTTCTGAAAGAGAAGTGAATTCAAGTGCTGCTGAGAGACCTTTCCAAGGTACACAAGTTTGTACCATTTTATTTTACACATACATCTTAAAAGTAATATTAACAATCTAACAAAGAACTTATAAACTAATTGTTTTAATGAAACTTACTTATGAAACTACTGACTTGAGTAACTATGGTATGCAAATTATTACAATTTAGTTAGTAACAGGAAACGAGATGAGGATGTGTATGACACAAGTTTTGTAAATTTTTTTCTGACAAACAAGAAGTAATTTTGATTTAATTAATCAATTCTATGAGCACTTTGAAAAAGACTTTGGTGTCATCAGATGAGTTTAAAGAAATTAAAGTTCTATCTGTCAAGGTTCAGTAATTGTCAAAATTGTCCTGACTTTACTGTGTAAGGGAGTCTCAAGGAATTTATTCTAGGTTCACTGATATTTAGTATTCCCATAAGTGATCTGGAAAAAAGGGATGATCAAGATTGTAAAGTTTGTGCTCTGCACTGCTTTATTCAAAGTAGCAAAAATGAAAATGTAGTTGCAAAGAGCTGTAGAAAGATTTCATGATAATGCATGACGGAATGGTAAAATGGCTTGTGAGATTTAGTGCAGGTAAGTGCACTTGGGATCCAATCTTAATTTTCTGCATTAAAACCAGTGACACTGAATTAAATTTTTCTTCAAGAACTTAAAATTTTAACACTGTTCTAAACAAATACTACTCAAAGCACAGCAGCAGTTAAAAAAAGGCAAGTAGACTATTACAAAGCATTAAAAAGGAAGGGAAACCAAACCATAAAACCTTATGCCTTTGTATAAGTGCTATAATTTGCCTGGAGATTCATTGTTACCTGTAGTGCTGGTTTACCCATGTCCTGAAAGTGTATTTTAAAATTCAGCTATGTACAAAGAAGGACATTAAGGATGATCACAGATCTGAAATGACTTTTGTTTTTAAGGATTCACTAGATAGGTCAGGTTTACTCATCTTGGAAAAGTTAGAACCAAGATGGAAGTTTGTGTAACGTAGAACAAATGAATGGAAGTCACTGTTGGTGATTTATTTTTTCTTTTCAATGCAAAAAGCAAGGGCTGTTGTGAAATGTTCAGAACAAAAGGGTGCACAGTTATGTGATCAAAGATCAGAGAGAGTGGCTGAAGCAGAAATTCTGGCTGCTGTGTGATGTTTTCCTCTCTCATGCCTTGGAGCCTGACCTGTACAATGTAATTTTGGGAAGTCTTGAGGCTGAAGGTCCCATGTTGGTGCCACATGGACTTGCAGATATTTTGGCTGTGGAGAGTGAAGTGGGGATCAGGTGGAAACAAAAACCAGAACAGATGTGACTCTTGTGTAATCTGATGCATTTTGAGTTCTTCTCCCTCCTTCATCCTTGCACCACAAAGTGCTGCAATTGCAGTCCTGTTCTTGGAAAACTGGAATAATTTATGTTGGAAAAGACCTTTAAGGTCACAGAGTCCAACCCCTAACCCTACACTGCCAAGTACACCACTAAACCATGTCCTTAAGTGCCACATCCACATGTCTTTTAAGAACCTCTAGGGATGGTGCAGAAGTCTGATCTTCCTCATGCTTTCTTGAGTGCTTCTAAACATTGTGTGTTTTTTTTACTCCTTTTTCCCCCCCTAGCTCCTAGCAAAGATAAGTGTATGGGAACAGTGTTTCTTGTTACTGGGAGCTGAGCAGGGATGCTCTTTGCCTCAGGCAGTACATCTTATTGCTCTCAAAGAAGAGTGGTGCTTATAACTGGAAGTGAAACCCATTTTAGATGTATGATTATGTTCTTCTGATAAGAAGAAAAATGTGAATTCAGCTTTTGGAACTTCAATATGTAGGGTAAACATTAAAGAACAAGACCATAGCATGACTCTGAAGAAGCATCAGTGCCCACAGCTATAAAATCCGTAAAACAATGCAACTACAGAAAGAATTAGGCTGTCTAAAGCATGGAGCTAAGTGACAATGAAAATTTCATATTACAGTTGTGTATTTAATGCACAATCATTTAAGACAAGCTGACTGCTATCCACATTCCTAGGAGGGAAGAGGTGATAAAGCTGTTTGCATTGAACTTTGTGCTAGAATGATTTAATCAATCATAATGTATGACAACAATGATGATTAATAAAGATATTTTCTTTTTTTTCCTGAATCCTCCTCCATCTTAAATTATGATGAAAAAAGAACAAATAGCTCATTAATGAATGAGGGTTTTCCTCCCTTTAATTCTTTCATAAGAAAGGGAGTAACAGATAAAAACAAATGTACGTAAAATATTTTGTTTTGTCTGTAATAAAGTCATGCAGTATTTTGACTTTTGGTGCTGCTTTCTAAGCTGCTGGAGGGCTGTTGCAGGGAACTCTTGAAGTTCTAGCATTTAATGAAGAGTTCAGTATGTGAGATCTGTTGAATCATAGGCATTCTTGAATTATTTAAATACATTTTTTTCATAATTTGACTGGGGAAGTAATGACTTAAAGTAATGTGCTTTGATAGTTCTGTTGTGTTTTCAGGATGTCAATATATTGTAGTAATTGTTATTATTGTCAAAAGTGTCAGACATTACACTAATGCTTGGAAACTTTAATATTAAAAATACATGTTCCAAATTTAAAGCATTTTGCAAAGAATCTGCTTGCAGAATTGTTTATATTACAATCAAAAATCTATCAGTGATTTCTTTCCCATTTATAACCTTTATCTCTTCATAAATTTTGACATTTTCATCTTTAGTTCAAGTGTATCCTTGTAGGTCAGGGTAGTGATATATTAATGTCTTTTTTCAAAAGGTATTGGGGTTTGATTGTGTGACTCCTGCTGATAAGTGGTTGGCAGGTCTGTATCAATCTGTGGCAAAAGCTAATTTTCAAAGTTTTAAAAGTTTTAGATTGTTAAATCACTTTTAGAGCTGATATGCTGTAAATTTTCTCTCAAATCTACACTGGAAAAAAATATTCTCATATTAAGAGAACTTTCACAAATTAGGAGTTCTACTTTAAAACCATTTTGAGATGTGACAGATTCAAATTCTGTAACCTCTGGGTAATAACTCTCGAGTTCTGTTGTAAAACAGATTTTTACAGTGCTGTCATGAACCATACTCTTTAGTGGTTTTGTCTCATCTCAAATTACAGCTTAAGGGTCCCTTAGAAGGCCCTCAAGAGCTGCTGTTCACTGGTCCTTGTTACAGATGACTCTGAAGTAGCAACATCAGCTGTACATTGTCATAAATGCTAAGGGGATGCTTGAGTAGCAATAATTGCATACAGTGAGTGGTAATATATATATAAAATATAGAAGAGATTTTATTTATATATAAAATATAGAAGAGAATAAGGAAATCCTTCTTTTTTGTTTCTGTTTTCCCCTATAATCATTCTTCCAAGAAATGCATTAGGGGGCAGCAGAGCCATGTGGAGACCAAAGTCACAACTGTATTCCACCTTTTTGTTAGTAATTGTGTTTTTTGTGGATGCTGTTGGCCACACACAAGGCGTAGTGTTTTCTCAACACTGAATGAGCAAAAGGAATAGTATAATCAGAGAAATTCTCATTATTGCTGAACAGAGCTTGCACTCTGCTAGAGGGGAGGCTGGAGGGCACAAGGGATTGGGAGGGGACACAGCTGGGACATCTGGCCAAGGGGATATTCCATCCCATATGGAGTCATGCTTGGTGTATGCAACTTGGGGACATTTGGGCTGGTGGCATTTGTCTTCCCAAGCCCATGGGACACAGGATGGGGCCCTGCTGTCCCAGGGATGGCTGAGCACCTGCCTGCCCATGGGAAGAGATGAATGGATGTCATGTTTTGCTTTGCTCATGTGGTGAACGTTGCTTTTCCTGCTAAACTGCCTTCATCTCACCCCTTGAGTTTTCTCACTTTCCCATTTCTCTCCTCGATCCTGCTGGTGGGGGAGTCACTGAGTCGCTCTGTGGTACTTAGTTGACCCCTGGGGTTAAAACAATGGAATACTGAAAATGTGGATGGGGATGTGAGAATTTCTATCTGCAGTAAGCTTTCCATTTCTAGGTTAGAATACTTTCAAGTGGTATTTTAGCACGTGTATGCTTCATCTCTTAGGAAAGGAGATATGAAATGTAAAGGGAACTCACAGAATAACTCACAGAATATGCAACTGAAGTTTTTTATTGCACATTTGTGTTCATTTTGCATAATTTATTAAAAAAGTTTTTTGAAATCTAGATTTAATGGGTGATGTTGAAAGACTTCTTGGAGTATTCTCTTCTGTATTTTGGTGTATGTGAGTGCATTATAATTTCAGTACTCTTTGGTGGAGAAGTCTGTATGAATGCAAATTACTTTGTAAATATGATTGTTATAGAAGAAACATTACCCAGCATTGGTAGAGTGGAGCTTAAAACTGTAAGAGGAGCAGGAAACTTGTATTGGATCTGTGGTCCCAGAGACTGTAAGGTGTCTCAGTCTTGATGATGGTATCTCAGTATCTTGATCTCAGTCTTTCACCATGACAGCTTTTAGTTAATTTTTTTCTAGAATGGTAGTATTTAAAGAAGTTTGTCTATTTCTGAGATAACTATTCTGCTTAAAAGGATAAAAAAAAAAAATATAGCTTTTTAAGGATTTTAATTTACCTACAATATTTATATATTGATTTTTTTTTTTTTTGAGTGGGACTTTTGAGGATAGAGGGATTCTGTTTCTGTCTCTAGGGAAATAATAAACACCTTCATGTGAAAAGATGGTCATCTTTCAAAGCTCTAATTATTAGTTTCTATTAATGGAAGTGACTCATAACCAGACCGAAGTGTTTAAGTGGGTCACTACTTTATTCAGAAAAGTCCTTACTGTAGATTATCTCGGCAGTCATTGCCCTTTCTCTAACTACTTTCTTTCTCATGAATAAGTTATAGAAATTCAACAGCACAGATTTGATTTGCCTGTGTTTCTTGTTCGGTTCCTCTTTTCTGTTTGTGTATTTCATAATTTTTTTTTTATTTCAGATCCATTGCCCTGTTTTAGTTGGATTTCAAATAGAAGTGCTAGTCTAGTTTAAGATTTTACTTTAAAGAGGCAGAACTAATGGTAGAAGGGAAACATTTAAATGATTCATTGGAATCTATTCAACCTTTAGTTCTTTATCTGTTTGTTTTAATAAGATATTTTATTTTTCTTAATACATTTCTGGTTCTACTGTGGGTAGAGCTAATCATGCCTGAGTCATGTCATCTTCCAGTTTCTTGTAGAATTAGACAATTTTTCATTATCTTCAAGGACTTCTTTGCAAGGTTATCTTTATCAGCAGAAAACATGCTGCAAATCCATGTTTTTCTTAAATTATTACAGAATCAATGGGCTCAGGTAATACTTTTTGTGAAACTGTTTATGAGCAATAAGAGCCATCAAGTGTATCAGGACACAGAGAAGAAAAGTTTTGTGATCCTAGGAAAGAGCTTTCAAATAGTCTGAAATCAGTTCTGTTTTCTGAGGGTTTTGACAGTGCTTTCTTGTTAGCAAAACACTATATTTTTGTTTACTGTAAATTAACTTAAGTAAAAACAACAAGTTAACTTTAATAATTTAAGGAATTTTCACAGTTAAAATAGAATAGGACAGCAAGAAGGAACATGAAAAGCAGATGCAATAAATAAGCTTGTAAGTGGATCATAAACTATGTTGAGTGTTTTTATAGCACTTGTAACAGCTGTTTTGGTCTTATCTTCTCCCTGGAGAAGTGACAATATGTGATGTTGGGTTGAATCCTTTACACAACCATTGCTTTTAAGCCAGAGCTCCTTCTTTGTGCCTTCGAAGTCTAATCTACCTAGGTGTCCCCAGGCTGCTGCTTTTTTTTTTCTTACTGTGAATACATATTTTTGTTAAATCATGAATGCCCAAAGCACGTTTTTACTGTCAAACAAATGTAGACCTAAGTCCAGCAAAACACTTGGATGTTAATAGTTAAATACATAGTTAGCTGTTGTATTTGACTGCCCTAGGACTGCTTACATATTTTAAGATTTAGACATACAGGAGTGCTTTAGTAGATTGGTGCCCACATGCAATGACAAGGAAGAGCAAAAATTAGCATTATGTTACTGAGCTAGGCACTCTGGTACAGAGAAATATCTGCAAAGCCTTAACGTAAAAAAAAAAACCAACTAAAATCCTATTTTTAAATGGGTAAAATATTTGCATTACAACATATGCACTCTATAAATATCACAGAATTAGCTTAAAAAAACCCAAACAAAACAGCTGTTCATTTTCACTTGCTCTTATGGGAATATTACTGTGCTTTGATAAGATTGGCAGCTGCTTTGAAAATGTGGAAGGACTGATGTATCAGGCTGGGACCAGGGAGCTCTGCAGATCTAGAGCTTGCCCATAAAATGTGGTTTGGAAGGGACAGCTGGAAGAGTGAATAATTGTGGCATAATGTGAGAAAATGGAATGTGTGAACAAAGCAGCAGCATTAAAAGGTCCGTGCTGAGAGGAACTGCCTTAGAGTATTATAACCCTTGATGGCATGATTGTGTTAGGGAGTTTGTGATGTATTGTGCTGGGAAAGATGAACAACATGCAAATGAGGTTATTTTACCTGGTGTTTTATTAAAAGTAGTATTAAAACTCAAGCCAGTGACAATTGTTATACTAGAGGTTATTGAGGTGGCTGTAAAGGCTACATAATCAGTGTATCAGTAATACAGCTGCACACATCTTCAGGCAATGGCATCTTATTCCAGCTGTTCAAAGCTGTTCAAACTTAAATTTCCAGGTAGTATTTGAAATAGTGAAAAATACATCCTTTTAAAACAACATGTTTTAAATCAGCCTAAATCTACTTTACAAGGTTGGGTATTGAAACTAAAAGGTGCTGCTGGAGTCTGACACTGATATATCAGCAAATGCTGGCAACATGCTGGGAACTACCTGTGTGCTGTAACAGTGGAAGGCAGTCCATTAGTGCCTGAATTAATGCACTCAGGGGCTTTTCATTCTTCAAAGAATCTATTTCCATATTTAATTACGGGAAAGTCAGAGAAAAAAGTTACAAAGCACCTTCTTCATCCATTTCATTGTCAATGGGAGTGGTGATTAGTAATTCTTCTTCAAGTTATATTGCAGGGTTCACTTAAAATAATGCAGCTCCTTGCTGAGCTTGCTCCAATTAAACCATATTTTATTTGCTAATGACTTACCAAGTTGACAATGACCTTGAAGTTGGTATTGTCAACACTTCTTGGCATAAAGAGCTGGATGATTTACAGTTATTAAAAGTGCATCAATATATTCTTCAGTCTTTATCAGTATTTTTATAAAGATTTTTAATTCCATTACAGGTAGGATACTGTACCTGAATAATGTACAGGGTAGTAAGTTAAGTAACAGTCAATTTATATTGTTCTTACTGAAGATTTTAAAACAACACTTATAGTGTTTCTGAGTTTGCAGAAGTATACCTTAAAACCAAGTAGCTTTAATAACTAGAAATGCAGTTTATCTCTGTCACATTTCTGTTGACCATAACTGACTTATATAAAGAAATTTACATAATGTCTTGGTTTCAGAAGGTACACTTTATCATGGTCAAATTTATTCCACTGTGGTATCCTTGTACTGGTAGTAACATCACTAGTACTGTATCAATGCAGCATCACCCCTAGTATTTCATTGCTAGTATTTCACTCTGTCATTGAACAGAGTAAGGTATTCTTTATAAATGTTTCTTGGCAATTTAAAATGAAGGTGAATAGTAAAATTATATTAATACAGTTTAGAAATGCTTAGACCATCATAGTTACAACTAAGTAATGTGTGTGCCTTTAAAAGGGATTTGTGTAGACTAGATTGAACATTTTAGATTGAACAGAATTATGCACAACTGAGTGCACTAATTAACTGTTTTGTCATTAAAAGTATCACTGAACTTGCCACTTTCCTGGTTTTTGTCATGTTTGTCCTTCTGGAAGCTGATGTATGTTCTCTTAACCCAGATGCATACATGGTCACTCTACCAATTCATGAACATTATTTTCAGAGAGGTATCATTAGTTCTTCACATTTTCATATTGCATCATATCTAGCTTCAAGGAGAGGGGAAAGAACCTGGATGACTTGAGAAAGATGTCATTACTTTAAAAAATACTCTATCATAAATTTTGCTTTCTGATTTGATGCATTTAATTTTGATGTCTTACTTGTTAAGAACATTTTATATGCAAAAATATGATTTACTGTGTGCCATTTAAGAAAGTAATCAAACTGCCATCTTACCTCAAGCAGATCTTTGAAGAATATACTATACATATAAACTTAAGTATATAAATGATTATGTCTTTCTGATAAAAATGCCTTTAAAATATTTTTTTCAATTATACAGTAAGTAGAGTAAATGCAGAGTGAGAATGTGCTGGACATTCTTTTTCTAACATCTGTTAGAACATGGCTAGAAATGCCTGTCACCTGACTGGATATTTTTATGGCAAGGTTTTCTCTGACAGTATTTTTATTTGGAAACATGCTCATTTAAATTAGCAAGGGATTCAAATAAATAAATTTCCTTAAGAATACATAGTGTGACCAGTGTTTAAAAAGCAGACATGACTTCTGATGTTGGGCATTACAGTTTTTAATCAGAAAAATCCTTATTCTTCAGTGCAGTCAGCTGTGATATTTGAAATTGCTCATAATTTTAAATTCTTTTTTTCACTTATGTAAGGTTTACTGCTCTGTCATAGGGTACATATGCAAAAAAGCAGCATATGCATAAAATGAGAGAATTACTGTTTTTTCCCCTCTATTTAAAAAAAATTAGATTTGCAAAACATAGAAGGCTTTATACCTTGTGGAAATACATACTTTTCATTACTATGGAAGCAAATACTATGCTAATAGAAGTGTTTAATGTATTTAAGATATATTGCTAAACGTACTACTCTTGTTCTTTGTAAAGTTCATTTACTTTTCAAGTGCTGCCCCCCCAGAAGAGAGAAGCAGAAAGTTCAAATATTGTGGGTATATAGACAAATCTCATTATAAAATGGCAGTCTGCACATTTTAATCTCCATAGCAGGGCTGTATAGTTTTAAAGTTTATTGTTAGCAATTTAATCTCATTCCTTTAAGCACAAAAATGACTTATCTTTTTTTCAGAGCTGATGCCCCTCTGGGTGGGAGTCAGTTTGGTTTCATTTCAGTTTTTTAGCTGCCAGAGCAATTAGGTCTATCTGATGTGGGGCTGCTCTCCCCAAAATCTTCCCTGGTTATAGAGGAGGTGCTGGAGATCAGGGCCCTCCAACCCTTGGAGACCCCCATCAGTGTGGTTAGAATGTACAAGACTTTTCCTCCCCTGAGAAAAGTTCTGTTCCATTAATAATAATATTGTGTTCTTCCTTTATTAGTATTGTGATCAAATGTAAATAAATCCACAGAATTAACCATATAAAAAATTCAATATGCTTATCCTTATTATAGACTTCAAAATAAATTATATTCCTACAGAATTTAATTTGTCACAATTAAAGCTACTTTAAAAAATAACATTTTGTATGTAGCTGAACAACAATATTTTTTGTTCTGCCATGCATTAAATGGGTAATAAATAATGCCTCATAGAACCACTTGATGGTGCTCTCACCCTTTTGCTCCAAAAATTCAGTTTAACTCTCATTCTCCCTTTTTAACAATGATCATCTTAAATTTCTTTAAGTGGTGAAGGAGGATGAATTGTATAAGCAAGGAAATTATTTTTGATTTTCTTTCTTTTTTCCTTTTTTTTCTTACTAGGAAAAGGTGGCATGTTAAGAAAGAAATATGTAAGCCTGTGGGGGGATTTTTGTTATGGTGAAGTTGTGAGAATGCATACACTGGAAATACAGATGCTACATATCAATAAAAAAAGCATCTAAATGGAGGATGAGGCTAGCTGTTATTTTCAAGATGCTGATGTAATTGGTGCATGATGAAGGAAAAATGGGACTGAGTTGCTTTTCTGAAATGGGGCTGACTTAAATGTTAAAATTACTGAATTATAGAAATGTACATGCTGATCCTGGGTTCAAATTCTCTTACTGGTAGCAAAGTGTTTTTGGTTACCCCCTTCTCTCCCCACAAATACTAGAAAGATTATATTCTTTCATAGCCTGTTATTCCCAGCATGTAACTGAGAATGTTCCCTCTGTAGTCAATATATCAGATTTTTTTAGAAACCATGTAAAGCTTGCTGTGAATAGTTTTGATATATTTAGAATTAGTGAGTGAAATTTTAGATACATATTGAATTTACTGAACTATGTTTTCTGATGTTTAAAGACACACTCTGTCTACAGGCCACTGAATTTCAAATGTGTCTGTAGAGTTGAACATGGAGCTGAAAAGCTTGTAATGAAGGGAAGGGAAATATTTGCACAGATCTTTGTGATGGGTTCAAGGTAGATGCATTCTATCCTGCTTAGTGCATTTTATCCAGCTATTTCCAACCCATGACTACTATTAAATGTATTCATGTGGAAACCAGGAATTTAGGCTCCCACTTGGGGAGGGGAAAGTATGACACAAGCATGTGTGAACAAAATGATGCTACATGAACATAAAATTTGTGCATTTTCTATATACCTCACACTACAGGATTGTTTCTGCTGCTCCAACTTCCAAAACATCTGTTGAATGGACCACAGCTGGATGTGTGGTTGACAGCTGGAAATGCCACAATGCAGTTGTATGCAGAAAGTGTAATTGGACTAATGCGAGGTCCATTCATTGGGCAGGTTTGCAGTGCTGAGGTCTTACTGCTTGATGTCTACAGTGGTAACCTGAATGTTTTTACTCTTGCCATCTTTATGCATTCTGATCCATCTAGCTTAAAACTAAATTGTTAACCAGTACTGACTTTTCTATGACAATCACTGATGCATCTCTGAGAGCTATATCTGTGCTCTACTTGATGTGTTGTGCATGACTTAAGAAGCAGCTCTGAATAAGAATTAAAATGAGAACTCTAACTTGATTAAATAAGAATATTTCTTAAAAAGTGGCTGTCTTGTCTGGAATTGCAATCTGCTTCCCTGCTGGACAGCCTCTGTAGCTGTAAATCCTCAATGGCCTCTTAGCTAATAACTGGAGTCACTGGTCTCTGTGGTTTCAGCATTAGCCATCACAATGCTGTTAGCAAAACCAACTTGTTACTATTAGGGAATTATTAGCTTAACAATTGCTATTTGTTTGCAGAGTGTAGGGAGACTGAAGGTGGGTTGAGGGTAGAGATGTGTGAGTGAGAAAATTGGGGGAAAATCTGCTTGAAGACCTTTGGAAGGGAATAAAATTAAGCTGCACTGTGGTTTATATGGTAATTATGGTATAAATAGCAAAGAAATCCCCTAACAAATAGCTCTATGAATAAGATTCACTACAAGCATTGAAGTTATATTTATACAATGATTTTAGCTGGCAACTATTATATATTTTAGCTGTGCTTTGTAGATGGCTGAGAAACAGCAGATATGGCCCAAACATGGCTGAGAAACTGAAAAATTATTTGACAAATTAAGTTTTTCCTTCCTGTTTCTCTCTGTTACTTATTCTGCCCTGAAAGATATGGGATGCTTTTCCATTATTTTACTGGAAAAAGTGTGAATTTAAACCTCAAAATGGGCTAGGTCTGGGCAATATAATGTAACTTAGTAAATAGCAATAAGCCAGGGTATTCTATTTTTTTAATCTTCATTCAAAAAGCAAGTATTTATTCTTTAGAATAAATTAGGGGTTTTTTTTTGTTTTATTTGTATTGTACTGGTATATGTGGATTGTCTTCTGCTTTTTAGCCTTTGAGTTTGCAGCAGTCAGGCTCATTTGCTGTGCCTGAGCTCTTATACTTCATGAAGACCTTATTTTCATATGTGCAGTCATTGCTCCTTATTTTACTGGATATCTAATCCTTACAGTTATTAATTTTGCTGTGGCTTCAGAGCAGTGAACACATTTTTTGAAGGTTTCCCTTACTGAAAGCTAATTTACTTTATACTTGACGGCTTGTAAAAAATATGATCTTTTAGTAACTTAGTTGAGCTTTTGACCCATCTATGTTGGTCTTCTGCCACACTTGATAGCTTTTTTGCACATTGGAATGTGCTCTGGGAAGAGTGCTCCTGAATATCAATCAGCTCAGCTCTCCAGTCAGCCCTGTGGGATAGTCAAAAAGATCCCCAGTGAGTCAGAGCTGGGAGAGATGCCCCGTTGGGCTTGTTACTGGTGGAAAAGGACAAATTCTTAAGTCATGTGAAGGTCGAAGTGATGGCGAGATCCTGAGAGAAGCAGAAATAGTAAAATTAATCCCCATTTAACTAATCCTTAATTTAGGCCCTTCTCTTGGCTGTTAAATGGGTCATAGTTAAATAGGATGTAAGGAAGTACTTTTCCTCATTGAGCTTATAGCCTTGTGTTGAGAGGAAGGTATCTCATTTATGTCTGTAACTTCCTGTGGAGGTGCTCATTAAAATACTCCAGACTATAGATATTTCTACTGCTGGATGAGTCGTCATTAAGAAACTAGAACATGTGTGCATGACCATTGCTTCCTCCTCTGTGTGTCCTGCAAGTATAAATTACCAGCTAAAATTCCTTTTAAAAGCAATGATGACAGAAAAAACTTCAGATTGTTCATCCTACTCCCAAATCAAAAGTAAAAAAGGAAGTTAGTGTGAAAGGTTTGGGACAAACAAGACTGAAGAATCTTCCAGTGACTCTGCTGGTTGGTTTAAGCAGCACAATGATCAATATGCTGCCTGGTGTTGGTTGTGTTTGCAGGTAAGCAAATGCCCCTGTGTTTATTGTAAATGGCACTTTGGCATAAATTCCCAAGCATTGCCAGATTTCATTTGTGTGATTCTGACCTTCAATGCCTGAATTGTCTATTTCTCTAGTAGGGTCTTACACTTTGTTGGTGGTTTTTAAAAAATGTAATGTTAATTAAATGTTGATGTTTGCCTGAGCAGTTTCTGCACGTATTTTGGAGACCTGAGTCTGCATAACTTTTAAATAAAATTAAAAAGAAGGATTAATTATGTCTGTATATTTAATTACCAAGCAGCTGATTTGGCATAAGTTTTCAGGCTATAACTCTAAATTCATTACAAGTTGAAAAGAAATTTTAAAAATAAACTTTAGTTTGCATTATCTGTAGCCTGGTTGGTCTTAATTTGCTGTGCAAGTATCTATTGTGGTTTAAATCCTTTCCAGTGTCTTGGCCAGATTTATTTGAATGTCATTTGAAGTGGTCATAAAAACTACTTGAATATTTAAAATTATTTCCTTTGAAGATTTTTTTCCCCCCGAAATTAATAATAGAAGGGCTTTCTAGAGAATTGCTTAAACCAGGACAGTTTTAAAAATCTGTGATATAGCTAGACCTGTTTTAGCTAATTACAGTGCTAAATCTCATAATTAGTTAGAGAATCGCAACTTGCTTAAAGCTTTTACATGTGCTAGAGTAACAGCTGAAAAATTGCATGCTTTCTTTAAGCTTTATTTTTCTCCATTGATTGGTGCTTAGAATCATCCTGTGATAACAGCTACACGATTTTGCCATTTTTGGAACAAAGCTTGTGTTGCTTCTTTGAGTTTGCTGCATATTTGTACAACAATATTGTGGGGGCTTCTCCCTTTAGTGAGTAATCTTGGCTTTCATTTGTTATTGCAAAGAGCAGCTGTTTGTAATAGAATAGGCTCCCACTAAATGTATTTAGATAAGCATTTAAAAATGAAGACCCATAAATCTTTCCTTTAACTTTCTAAAGGGAAGCTACACTGCCTTATGAAAAAGTCAACAGCAAGAAAAAATGAGACAAGAAAAAATATGACCTCTTCATCCCACAGTAATAGAATTACAGGAAGAAAGGGAGGCAATGGCACTTCAGCTTTTTCCTACTATTTGAAAACAAATTTATACCCAGATTCCAGGTGTAAGGCTTTTATAAGAGGATATAAAAATCCCTGCAATTTATATTGAAAATGAAAAAAAAAACCTCCAACTGGTTAAGAATGAAAATCCATAAGCTTTTTCCCCCCACCTCTTTCCTGCTTTGGTGTAAATCTTGTGAAATAATTTAAGAGAATAAGCTTTTCATATTTAGATGTGGTGAGGCTGGAACAGTCTGTCCAGAGGGGAGGTGAAGTTTCCAGGATATCCAAGAACTGTCTGGATGCAATGTGCTCTGGGGTGGCCCTGCTTGAGCAGGGAGGTTGGACCAGGTGACCCAATGTCACCAACCCACTGTTGTCCCTTCCAGTCTTACTCAGTGTGTGATTCTGTATTTTCACACTCCTTTGGAATATGTCAAAATTGTAATCAAATGACTCGTGACGCCTATGAGAATTCATCAAAGTTTGATAAATATACATGAAAAATGTATTCAGAATAAATTGCCTGTGCTGCTGTTCTGCTTTGTTTTTAACTGATCAAATAAAATATTTGATAGGGTTTACCTTGTTTTGGTAGAATTTTGGACCCTTTGGGCATGCATGCAGGGAGAAGACTTGAGCTACAGGCAATAGCTTAACTTCTCTATATTCCTTCTTTAAAAATACTTTATTATAACATTTTAAATATATTTATGTTGTTAGAGATTGCAGTTAGAAAAATTTTAAAAAATCAATAATTCACTACATCCCACCTCTATTTTCTTTTTTGACTGAGTTTTCAATATCTCCAGCAAAGTGTGTTTTGTGGGTAGAACTTGTCATTGTACATTTAGGTTTTTTGCTTTCACCTAGTGTGGCTGTAAAGAATGGTAAGGTAAATTGAACAGGTACTGCCAGCTTACAGTGAGAAGTGATAGAACACCAAGCATTGTTTTTGAAATTTGAGCACTAGAAGTAACTTACAGGGTTCCATGAAACAATAACAGATATTACTGGTGCAAAAGGTAGAAATGCTGGTAGTTTTGAGAAAAGTCTGCAAATAAACTTTCACATACATGAAATTAATTTTCTTAAAATCCAATTAACTTTATCTATGAGACCTGTCAGTTTTGAAAATCTGTGTGTGGATGCAAAACTCAGGTAAGATCACTATTTCTGGCACACAAACCTTGCAACTGAAGGCTAATATTGATGCCTCAGGTTTTAGCTGTTACATTTTTCAGGTTCTGTGCTGCTTTAGTGTGTAGTTCTGAGCTTCGTATTAAGGGATGGTAAGCTCTCTTCACAGAGTAGGTAGACAAAAACAATTCCTTCTCTAGCTGGGGACCAAGGACAAATGATCCAAACTTCAGGCCCAAAAGCATAGCCAATGGTGGACTGAGGAGAGAAAAACAAGAAGGAAGGGACTTCATAACCTAAAGCTGTAATTGGACGATTAACTCCAATATGTCAATGGACCAGAAGTTATGAAAGTGGGAGACCTCATGACTGGTTGACCATTTTGGTTCATCTTGGGTGTCGCCTGGCTGGGCTTTTGTGCTGCCCAAGGTGCATCCATTGAGGCCTTCAAATAAATACCTACTTTATTCTTTAAACTCTGTCTAGCCTCTGTTCTAGGTCAGCCTTCACAAAGCATCAATATAACTAAGATTATTATGTTGCTATATAGAGAATCCTGAGAGTACTTGTATTAATATGGCATAAACTTGCATAAGCTGTCTGAGAACTCTTGAAATGACAATGATGTCTTTCAAATATATGCTTTGAGCCACAGTTTCTTATTTGGAATAGTCTCAGGTGATAATTAATGGGGAATTTACTAGCTTGTCTCCCTAAAAAGAAGATTAAAGGGCTGAACAGTGATGTAGATGGGGGGAACTGCACTGGTGGGAGGCAGCTGTTCTCTTGGCATGTGATGGGATGTGTGCCATGCTAAGGACTTTAAGGGATTTAGGTGTAACATTTTACCACTTTGGCTCTTTCATGTTGCATGCTTTAGTTCAGTTTTCCTTGAGTGTGTAAATCTGCCTGTGACGTAAGACGAAACAAGGAGTGATGTAAAGGAGTAAACAGAGAGATGACATAGCTTAGAATTCCTCTTACTATGGAAAAAGCAAAGTAGGAAACTAGATATATTTGGAAGGGAGGGGAAAACTGGTCTTTGCAGGCAGGAATTAATAAAAAACGAGGTGTCATTTACTGCATGTTAGGAGAGGAAGAGACTAGGGGGTTTTCCCTCTATTTTACTTTAAAATTCAATAAAGAATTGATGAATAAATGTTGCCTCCTGTTTTCAAATTACAGAAAATGTCTGATGACAATATTCTTTTCAGGTTTCTGTTACGTGCTAATCCATACAAATCTGTTATAAAAAATTATGAGGAAAAGAAGTGTTAAGTGAGAATTAAAGTCAAGAGTACATCCCAGTAATTAAAGCTGATGAACAGGGTGTTTTAATTAGCTTAAAGAGATCTCGGGTCTTTGTGATATGGAAAGCACAACTGCCCAGGTAAAAACCAGCTTTTTGTCCTCAGCTGGAATGAGAGCCACAGTTCAGATGAGTGTGTGGGAAATAGTCATGGGAACACTTAGCTGAACTCAGCCTTGTGCTCTGGGATTGAAGGCAGGAACTGGAAACCTCATTCTTGGAAGCAAACTTAACCCTGAGCTTTGGGACTCGATTTGCTGGTGCCCAGGAAAGGCTGCATGCTAATTTAGGCTTTTTTGTATTTTAAAGGTATTCATAGCACTTTGCTGCAGATCCACAGATTTATGCTAAGACTTGAGCTTACAGTGCAGCCCATTAAACAGAGCAGTATCTTTTTGCAGTCTTTCTTTTCTCCAAACTTTAGTTTAATGTCAACAAGTCTGTAAGTTCTCAGTCAAATTTAGTTAAGACTGACTAATAGGTTAAAAATTATCAAGAAAGGATGAATTGATTCCTGAACCTGAAAGCATATTCATTTTTTCTTCTAAAGACTAGGCTGCAAATTACAGTGTTTTAATCATCAGTTCATTCTAATTTAGTTTCACAAATGTTTAAATTTACAGCTGTAACTGTCTATTTGTCATAGTGACCTGTCTGGAAAAGACAAAGGGCACAGATTTCCCAAATTACCTTATTGAGGTTTTGATGTCTTAAAATATTTGGATTTATTGTTTTCTTTAAACTGGACTTAGGATTTCCAGAGGTTACAGTGTTTAGTTTTGCTGTAATGTCTGTATATTGAGTTTTAAGTGCTGAATTTTTTTAATACTCAATAAAAAATTTCCCCCTTTTTTTGATGACTTAATTTCTAAATGCATCTTAAGGAATAAAAGAACAAATGATGGCAGTGTGGTTTGCAGGATTGCCCTGATTTTAGGATGTGATTTCTGCCAACTGTAACTTTGCATTGAAACTTTGTTTCATTATTAATTGCTTCTCTGTCCCTGTTCCCCTACTCTTGAAGATTTCTTAAGGGAAAAAAATTATAAAATTCTATAAGAATCTGTAGCTTTTTGATAAAGCAGATGAAAAATATAGTAGTGCAGTTGGGGAGGTACAACAGTCTTGCTGACAGTGCTGGAAAAAAGATCTCTCAAACTATGGATGGACTTGCAAATTTTGTTTTGCTTATATTTAAAGTGAAAGGATAATAAAATCAGGCAAACTCAATCTAAAGAACACTTTACAGTGACTTTTGTCCATTCATTTGTCATAGCTCTCTGTACTCACAATAATATCCTGAAAGGCAGATCTATTTAAAAAGAGCAGACAAGAGATACTTTAATACATCTACAGTGCAAAAAGAAAAAAAAAAAAGTAAAAAGACTTTGACTTTTTAAAGAATGGTTTATGCATGTACATTAGTATATTTTGCACTTTAAAGAATATATACACTAAAACTATGTGAAGGGTTGAGAGAACAGAGACATCCAATCTGGCCATGACACAGAATTTCCATGTAGAGTTTGGCAAAATAGATGTTTATATCTATATATATATATATAATGAGGTATAATTGATTCTCTTGCAGTACAAGAAAATCATAATGCAGTGAGAGTTTTGTACGTGTTTATTGTGAGGACTTAAATCAGTTTGTAAATAGTTTGTTGGTCTTAAAGTATTTATAGCCAATTTTTTGTATTATTAAATGCTTAACATGAAATACTATCACCTTGAAATTAATGAAATGGCTTATAACTTTAAAACATGTGTAGGCTGTTTCCCTACTAAGAAGTAGAAAGGAAAGGGGCTTATACCATCTTGGGGGGAAAAAAGAAGAGTTGAACTAAAAATGTGAAACATTCATCTGAATACTTAAAAAAATTTGACACATCCCATTTTGTGGTGAAAAGTTCATAGAATTGGGTTCTTTTTTCATTTATAATAGTATCAGTATGATACTTTATCTTAAGAAAATTAGGCTTTTAAAGATACTTCATGTAACAACTTTCACTGTGCAAATGCAAAATAATATTTTTTTGAATAATTTCAGAGAAAGGACTGGAGACTCAGATTTCAGTTGGTAGTGATGCTGATATAGTAAAAAGAAAAATGCATGCAGCTTGGAAACATGTTGCCAGTTTCTCATTTCTTCTTTAATACAGATGACCTTATAGATAGCTTTGATCCAAATACCTTGAAGGATGCCAAGGAGCAACACCTAAACTGTGTGTAAAAATTGTGATGATGATGTGAAAAAGGGAGACTGGACAGATGCTGTGTTAGGATGTGTATAGAGAAGTTTGGCCTTCAAGGAATGTGGAATAATTCTTATGAGCAGTGCTACAAAAAATAAACTTTACTTGTAGTGTGGTGTCACCTCTAGCATATTTCAAGTAGAAAATGTGGAGGCCAATCGGAGCCACTTTAGAAGAGAATTATAAGAGTAATGAGACACTAAGAGAAGGTTCCTAGACAGAAAAAATGAATGAGTTGTATTCATTACTGTAAAGAATAAAAGGAAATTTCTTAGTAATAAACTTACTACTAGTCATCTTCACCTATGCAAAAGTTTTCTGAAAAGAGGCAGAAAATGATGTGATTTCTAAATCCATCTATAATCAGAATTGGAAGATAAAATCTTTGGTTTAGCACATATTTGTGCACCTTTTTAAAGAGTTCTTGTTGAAGACTTATAAATTTAATCAACTTCTTTTCTCCATGCAGATTTTGGCTGGATTTTTTTTCAACACAAAGTTTTGAAAGGTTTTGGAATAGATTTTGTTCTTTGAGAAAAGGCAGGTGGGATATAATAAAAATTTGTCAGTTTAGTTGCTGTTTCATTCCTGTGTTTCAACCCTATGGGATTGTCTTCTCTCTGTGGACTGTATGTTTTTAAAGCTATGGCAAAATTTCCTTTAAATGTATAATTACAACTGACAAAATGGATATGCTGGAGAAAAATAGAACACAGGTTAATGTGTGCTTAACAGCCAGATTTTACTGGAATGGCAAGCTTTTCTCATTAATAAATTAGAGGTCGTCATATGGCAAGTGAGCTAAGTGACAAACAGCAATTCAGCAATTCTCCTTAGACTTTTCTGCTCACATGCTATCATGATGATTTTAACACTTGGGGTTTTTTTTTAAATGTTAAAGGGCATTTTTCTAGGCTGTGGTAGCCTTTATTTGCTAGTGAAATTGTGAATAAGGCCATGAATACATAATTACTGGTTTTGCCATAATTCACCTATGTTTGATGCCCCTTGCTCCCAGTGGTTTCTTTTGTTTTGGTAGGGTTTTTTCCCCATTTATCTGACTACTTTTAGTTTTATTTCATAGGATAAACCAGTGAAATCACTTATCATAAATGAATTCATTATATAGAGTTAGTTTTATCTTGTATGTAACATTAGTAGTTTCTCGCAAAACAGAGTTCTCATGTTTGTGTATATTGGAGTTAGTGGATCTTGAAGAGCTTCTGTTGCTTCAGGCAAAATTCTGAGGCTGCTTAATCATTTATCTTCTGGGAACAACAGTAAATCATCTGTGAATTTAAATCTGTTTGAAAAGGTAACTTACGCTGGAGTCACTCTTGGCATATATTAGGCAAAGCTGTAATTTATACCCTCACAGAGTAAGCATAAATTTCCTTATATTTGCTAGAAATCATTCCTTATATGCAATGTAAGTTTTTGAGTGTCATCAACTCATTAGTTTTATATGGGTGTAAAAACAACATAGACCAGATTTACAACTATGTCCAATTCTGCAAAAAAAATTGAAATGGCTTTTTTTTTTCCCCCTTATTCTGGGAGTTAAAGGTTGTTCAGCGCTAGCTTTTGTTTATGGAACCTTTCAGAATTTCTATTAGGTTATGACCTAGATAAACATTAGATGATTCTTATCAAGCCATATCTTGACTTTTATTTTTAGCCCAGGATAAGGATGTAACAATTCTCTTTACTTCTGAAATAATGATTTTCCTCAAATGCCAGAGTCTCCCTTCCTCTAAAGAATGTATTGAGCATGTAAAATGAAAATGCTGGGATCTTGATGTTCAATTTACAGACAGGAGTGCACGTGCCTAATGAGGTTACTGGGTGTATAAAAGATTATTCAACAGATGAGCATGGCAAGAAATAAAATGTTGTTTTCTAGTAAGGATGTCTTCTGCTTTTTGATAAAACCCGCTATTGATGCAATGTGTTATTTAGTTTTATGTTAGTATGGGATTGTATTTTAATGTACCATTACTTGGTAAGAAAGCTTTCCCAGTCATCCCATCTTTCTGGATATTTTGCAGCCCTTGGTAAATTTGTACTTCCTATCTACTGTTAGTAGAGTTAAGTACAAAATTAAGTGGGTAGACTATTGTGTGGTGTTCTGAATGAAAATTAATGGATTCTGAAAGCAAGACAGCCACTTCTCCCCAAAAGCTCTTACATAAAAATACTTCCTTCTTGTTTTAGCTTTATGAATAATTTTATTACCTCTCTGGACTTCTGAATAGTGCTGTTACTTTGCTTGCAGCTGGTTAACAAAATCCTGGTGAATCCTGGCAGATGGCAATGTGCTCTGTGGCTTTCACTCCACACTAGCTCAAAGTCATAACATTTTTCACAACAGGCCGGTTTGATGTGGTATATATTTTTTTTTTGTTTTGATTGTGAGTTTTTTTTCCTTCCCCCACCCCGCCCCTTTCCTTTATCTCTAGAGAACTTCACTCTCTGGAGTTTTCCCCATCATAACTCTTCCTGACATTTGCTCACTGCTTGAATTGATGAATGGTTGGATCTACAGCAATATTTTGTCACAACTATCTGGCTTTTGTGGTGCCATAACCTTCATGTGGAAATTGACAGAATGAGTCAAATCCTGCTTTGCTTCCTTTGTAACTGTTACTTAAAAAAACCCAAAACCATTAACTTGAGGTCTGTGTAAGTAGAGTTCATTGTAAGAAGTTTTTCCATATGCTTCTATTGGATTATAGTGTTTAGAAAGAATGAATATGTGTAGGGTTTTACAACTAGTAGCTATTTCTTTTAAGGTTTTTGGTTTTACTGTTCATGTCAGAGGTCATGTTTATAAATTCCTATGAATATTAGCAACTTTTATTTCTCTTGGTAATAACAGCTGTGAATCTTTCATGAGATCTTTTGCTGAGCTTTTCAGGTTACTCCATGTTGTCTAAAGTAAAATAATAAAAGCTATTTTTTTAATGGGAGTAGACAACATTAAAGTATGTGTGTGTATTAGGCAGTGTGACAGAGATATGCTAGAAAGACTAATGATTACCTGAAATACTTGTCTGTGCTTTTGAAGCTTAACCCTTTTGCTCATCAATCAGTCAGCAGAGGCAGGTAGTGACCATTAGGTGGATTCATTAGCACCCTGCAGCCTTCTTGTACAGGGTGACCCACATCTGTCTTCATTAGAAGTTTGCCACTTGCCAGTAGTGAACAGATGGGTCATTATAGCCTACATTGCCCTCTGGGCTTACCTGGAGGACAGACAAAGTCGTCCAGCACAGGACACACGTGTGTTTCCTTCATAGGAACAGGACAAGTTATTTGTGATAAGTCTAACATCATTAGGCCTTTCCTTTAGACAAGCTGGCTTGTGTTTTTTGGAGTTATTTGTATTATTTATTCTGTCTGATACCAGGCTTGAATTATTCATGACTATTTCTTAAAAAATATTATGGAGTATAACATACAATGATGCTGAACTGTTAATCAGTATTTTCATTTGAACTTCAAGTGTGATTTCAGCATCTCATTTTCTTTTTCTAGAACTGGAATATTTTCTGTACAGACTAAATTAAGATTTTTTTCTTTTTGGAAAGATTTTTATGAGCTAAGGCTGAAGATAAAATACATTCATAATCCTGTTGCCAGGAGAGGAAAGTTAAAAGCCTTGTTTCCTCATTGCTTCATGCTGTTTACACTGCATGAGCTTAAATCCTGTTCTAACCCATCATTAAAGACATCTTTGAAAAAATCTACATTCTCTGTGTCAGTTACTTACTATGGGTTGCCTTCTTTCAAAATCTTGGAGCTGTTAAACATGTATTTTCAGTATTAGCAGCATTATAACTGACATTCTACTTCAGTGTCTTTTGGATAAGATTCCTTACATCATTGTGCTTAAATAAAGCACTCTTAAATGTGAGACAAACTAGAGCTGGAAAATCTGATCAGGCCTCTGGCTTTTCCCCTGGAATGCTCCCCCAAGTGCAACAGGAGCTACCTTTACTGGTGAAGCAAGGCTCCCTTTCCCACTTTAAGAAAGTGTTGCTGTATTAGAAGAAATACCCAAGGTGTCGTGCTCTCCTCTACTGGACAAACCTTATCCTCCACTTAATCATATCTAGTATAAAGGGACTTTAATTCTTATCACAGCATTTTTTTTGTTTATTTTTTTTGTAATAAGTTGTTTTCTAGTGGGTAGATGTTTTCTGTATTTAATAAGTATGTTGTTTCTCTCTTGGTAGTTTAGAATAGGTACTAGTTTTGTACAGTTCATTCTTGTGTTAAAAGAATACTCTTTTATAAACAATATTTATCTTACAAAAGTTTTGTGAAATTTTTTTCCTGCAAGAAAATGTTCATTCCATGTTGCTGCGAGTTTCTATTTTCTTTTGTAGCATTTAGAATACTTTTACCATTAAATTCTATTTTAGGAGCTTGTGCCTGTTGTAACAGCCTGTTCCCTTTAGGAAGGTGTGACACTGTCCTACTGTTAAATTTCATGCAAGAATAAGGATTGACTATTTCGTTTATATTAAAAAAAACGTCATTTCTTTGGTTAAAAAGTATAAACCATTTTTGTTGAATAGGTTTTAAAATAAAATAGATGCTATCTATTTAGTGAAAAATACCATTAGCAAGGTTGTCATAAGTAGACTTGAATGAAAAAACATTATTTGAAATTTAATGTATAACAGATGAATTGGACACCAAACAAAGACATTCATTCTACTTGCAGAAGAGATGATTAATTCCTCTTGATGCATGGAAGGGAGCATTAATAGCTGCTTGTGAGAAGTGCCATGCCTCGCTGCTGTAGCTGTTTTCTATGAAGTTTATTTCACATTTACGTTATGCACAATAAAAAGGTGGCAGAAGCTTGCTGCTGTAACTTGTGGAAAATATTAAAATTTATTCATTCTTTCAGATTTGGAGAAATAGCATCCTGTGTTAGCATGTTCTTTGTATTTATGATCTCTGATTACCCAGCAGTGAAGATGACATTCAGCATCCATCTGGAATATTTGCATGTATTTACCCAGTTTGCAAAAGCCATTAAGACGATTGGAGAGGCTCTGATTTAAGACGATGCAGGTAACCTCGGTAGGGCTGTGGTGTACGTGTAGTTGGTGATACAATCTTTAATTACATGATGACACTATGTTTTCCAGATAATCTTGCCTTAGGGTGCACAGAATAGATAGTGTTCATTGAGTGAAGTGCTTTTGCTTTATTTCCTTTTTATCTTCCTTGATCTGTATGAACTCCATGCTATATATAGCACATCCTCTTTACTGTGCTCTGAAATGCAGGTGATTAATTTCCTTTCTAGTATTCCTCTGCTGCTTGTTGTAGAGGTTTTTTAACCTCCTTTACAAGCGTAAAATGTGCCATCTTTCAATGACTCCTAGTCATGTTAATTTTCATTGCTTCTGTCCTGTTTGTTTTCTTTTTTGCAACTTGCATCAGATCTTTCATTCTTACATCCATCCTTTTTGCATCTCTGATTCTCTCGTCCATTATTAAAAAATACATTTTTTTACCCCTGTAACAACCAGCTTTCCTGATAATAGTTGGAAATTACATGAATAGTTTTCATTCTGCTGTTTAATTTTGAATATGTGAAAAGGGGTAGAGTCTTTTGAAATTTTATCATGATTAAAACCACTGACTCTGTTATGATGTGTTAATATTGCTGGAAAGAATGGCACTGTTTTACTATGTTGACATAAGCGCTTTTATATTTAGAATGGCAATTCATAGTTGGGGAATAATGGAATGATAAATACATTTCAGTGGCTTCATAATTGCATGTACCAATACAGAAGTACCTTCCAGTGTTTAAGAAATGGAAGAATTGCATATTCTGTATAGCTACCTGTATTTGACAAACACTGGTTTTAAATAATGCTGCCTTGCAAATCATTCATTATAGCTGCTTCATCTTTTTTTTCCAGTTGGTTATCTTTCAGAATTTCAACAGGTAGTGGAGTGACTTGTTAAGACAGCTATTTAATGGGGGTGGAAGCATGTGAACTAGCACTCATTGATTCTAGAGCATGCTAGTTCATTATAAGAATTAGTACTTGGTAATTACTGATGCTGATCTGTGCAGTGTGAGATTGTTCTTTTGTGGGCACAGATACATGATGGCATCAAGTTACACATTAATAAAAATATCTCTAAGATGTGAGGAAGCAACCTGATGTTAACAGTTTTAAAGCTGTGCTGTTTTGTGCCTTTTGTGCCTACATAGATCCTGGTGGGAAGACAGGAACTCCTCTGAAACTCCAGGGAAGAAAATGGGGAGTTCTGCTCAGAGAAATAGAAAGAGAAAACTGCAGTTCAGTTCTAATCCTCTGCTGGGTGGCTTGATTAAACATTAGAAAAATTGTGGAAGGAAATAATTTTCTTAAGTGGGACCTTTCAGAATTAGTGTTACTTCAAAACCAATTCATTTTCATGCCTGATGTTTATAGTTTAAATGCAGATCGACAAATTTGACCCTTTTAAAAAGATTGCTGTAATTTAGCATCATTAACTATTTTCAGCATGATATTAATTAGAATATGCAAGTTGAGCTTTCTGGAGATTAAATTAATTTAATGGAGACAGTATTAATACAAGGTAATACTTGTATAATATTACTTGGTGTTATTTCTCAAGAAAAGATTGGGTTTTGGTATGGAGAAATCTTATAGAAGTAGCTATGTTGTAATTTGTGTTATCACATCTCAAAAAACCAGAATGTCAGAGGCTGAGGAAAATTTGGATTATGTAATGCTAACATAGCAAATTTTTGTCACATTGAAACTTTCAGTCTGGTTTGAGAGGCAGAGAGGTTTTGACCAACTTGTCTTTAAGCTTTATGTCTTCTTAGTACTTACCAGCTGCAGGAGTGACCTTCCAAAGAACATGGACATAACTTTTGTTGTTCTTGGGCAGGGCAGATAGCTCAGAGAAATTACACTTTTAGCTCTAAAAGTATTTTAGTGTTGCAATGGTTTCACTTACCTTAATATGACTAAAGCATGGAAAGTTCTCCAGAGAGAGAAGTTTGACAATTTAAATTGTGTTTTTTAAGGTCCTGAGAAACAACTCAGATGTTTAGAACTTGGAATTCATACAGGCAATCTAAATATTCATCCAATCCTTATTGACCCAATAGGAAGAATTTAATTACTTAATGGAATTTAGACTACTTTGTCTTTATTTGAAAATAATGTGTGTCTTAACCACAGACAGAACAAATCACTTGAATATTCCAATAGCATAGACTTCCAAAGTGCATTTGTAAGCATTTGGTTTATAGAGATTAGCATACTACCTGGAAAAAAACTAGGAATAATCTGTCTCATTCAAAGAGGAATACAGATTGAGTGAGGGAAAACTGGGAGAATCCTCTCTTTTCAGTTTTGGAAAATGCATTGAATAAAGACACTTTAAACTTGAGCTTTTCCCTATTCAGTACTTAAAAGAAATGTTAGGGGGTAAGGATTTGCAAAAAACCTCTTGTTTTTGTGTGTGTTATGTTCAGTGAAGTATCCAGGAGCCAGAAAGTGCTGGGACTATTAAATATAAAACTGCTGTCACTTTCAGGCTCCGTGCTTTTTTGTATCAGGCAGTAAATAAAAACAACAACAAAAAAATACTGTGATATAGGCTGCTCCATCCATCTGTAAGTTTTATGCTCACTGCTGCTGTGCAGGTTGCCTCTGTCCTGTGCACAGGGAATCTCCTTTTGGCCAGTACAAGTGGATGTGGTGTGAATCTATGGCAGTTCACACAGGGGGTTTTTGGATCAGGATTTTGTTTTAGTACATTTCCTAATACTTAATTAATTCAATAGTACTTTAGCCTTTCAAAACCACTTTTACAGTCAGCAGAGCTCCAACACTTTTTAAAGTGAGCTTAAGCTAGTTTACTTTTGTCTCCATTTGCATTTTACCCTTCTCAGCAATGCTTCAGCTCTGTGTGGCAATGACGTTGTCTTGAGCTGATTTACATTTCCCAGTACAGAAAAATATTAAAGGCTCAAAGTATTGCAAAATCCATTAATACCAAAACTGACATCTGGAAGGTCTTACAGCAAAACTTCAAGTTCTGGTTCTATTCTGTCATTTTGGGAGCTATCAGTTTGGAGAGAAAATTTTAAAAAGTAATAGGACAACAAAATGCTACTGATGTACAAATAAAAAAAAAGGAATTTACATCATTGTGGAGTGGAACATGATTTTTACAATAGGTAGTATTTACACATGAGGGAAAAGTAATTTTCAAAATATAGTGTGACATTTGTAATAACTTATATCTCGAGTAATGATATTTTTTTAAATGATGTCCTCCTGTTAAACCTACAGATGTAAAAAATAGGTGCTTTAGTTGTCAGAATAAAGACTTCTGTGTTTTAAAAGTAAAAATAACCTATTGAAATCTCCATGGCTACTCAGATTTCTTTCTGCCCCTGCATCTCAGCATGTACTTTTATAGCTTTGGAAGTCATCATTCCATCTTTACCTTAACCACTTTATTTTTCATCTAGTTTTTACAAAACTCTTGTTCCATATTCCCTGTAACAAGCACTTCGGGGAAATACTACCTAGTTGACTACAACTTCCTGCTGTAATACTTAGCTTATGGACTACTTGACCTATAAACACTGAATTTATTTTTATTGATAAAGTTAATTGTTATCCTGAAAATTGTCAGTTATATCTGATATGATCCATTAGTGTTATAAGGTGAGTTTGTTTTTCCCATTTCAGTATCTTTCAGCTTAACTTTTGAAAGAGTCGTATTTCGACTATAAATTTCGATTTGTGTGACTGCCATTTTTATATAATTTGAAATTTTTTTTAACTTATTGCTTGGCTGAAATTTTGCATTCCTAGTTTTGACCCACATCTGAAAGAAGGATTTTAAGAAATTTGATAAAAGCTATCATGATTTGTTGTGTAGTTTTGGTTTTGTTGCAGATTTTTTGTTGTTACTCTTTTGGTTTACCTGATCGTTTTTTTGTAGGGTTGTTGTATTTTTATTTCTTATGCCACAGCATGGCTTTTTAAGCATTGCTAAGTCCAAGATTGGTAGTCAGGAGTAATTTCTCTGGCAGCAAGTTTCTAAACTGTGTGACAATGGGAAAGGTTTGACTAAAATAATTAGTTTCACCAAGAAATGATTGTAGCCTCCCACTCATGCCTGAACTCAGTTTTATATAACCGATATCCTCTGTTGCATTCTGATTTTTATTCCTTGTTGTCTACCCCATCTATTACTTATAAGTGTATGCTTCTGTCTTTCTTAGGTTGTCAGCTGATTTTTATCCAGGGGCTAAACTCATGAGGGAGATTTTATGCCCTTGAATTTAATTGAGTCCCGTATTGGGTATTTGTGGCAAGGTTTGGGCAGCAGGGTGGGGGAGGCTGCAGGTGTGTCCTCTGTGGGAAGGGGTCAGGGACTGTCCCCTGCTTGGCACAGCCTCTGTCAGCCCACACACAGAGCTGAGCCCATCAGCCAAGCTGCTACCTCTGTGGAAATGCAAAAAAACCAAAACAAAACAAAAAAAATTATATATATCTATCACACAGACAACACAGACAAAGGAGAAGGAAATAAAAAGAATGAGAAACAGCAGAGAAGGAAGAGGTACTCGAGGTGTTGGCAGGTTTTTCCCTTGCAGCATGTGGAGAATCCATGCTTGGATTCCAGGAGAAATGCAGCCAGTGCAGAGCCCACTTTTGCAATGCAGCTTTTCCTTTGCAGGAGCTGTAGGCTGTGGAGAGCCCGTGCTGGAGGGAGTTCTCTGAAGGACTGCAGCCTGTGGGGCAGCCACACTGGAGTGGAGTAGAACTGTGAGAAGGAAGGAGAGGAGAATAAAAAAGCAATGTGTACTGACTGCAAATCCTATCCCCATGTGCCACATCCACATTGGGATGGGTAGAGGAGTCAGGAATGACAGAGTGAAGTTAAGCCTGGAAAATGCAGGGAGGAAAAGTGTTATTTTAACATTTGTCTCCTTGCTTCTCAAAAGTGAAGTTAACTTTCCCTAGGATGAGTCTACTTTGTCCATGGTGGTAAATCCTAAGTAACATCCCTGTTTTTATCTTGGTCGAAAAGCTTTTTCTTTGCTTCCTTTTCCTTTCACTTTAAACAAAAATAAAGGTTTAGCTTATGAAAATCAGTAGTTTTCTTGTAGTAAAGTCAGTAGTTTAGTTAAATTATGTATATAAAGAATGCTGAGCCAGAAGATTGAGTTAATGGAAAGAATGGTGCTCTTCAATTTAATTGTGCTGTTTCCTGCCCAAGAGTCTTCTTTGCATGCAGGTCCTCAGTGGGACTTTTCTTGTGTTTCCTGCACATGGTTACTGACAAATAGACTGAAGTTCAGGATATTTTAGATAAAAGAAACCAAAAAATTGTCACTATGTTGTCTTGCTTAGGATGTAGCTGTATGGTAATTTGTTAGGGCTCCTGTTTCTTCAGTCAAATAGGGATGGAAAGGCTTTCCAATATAAGAAAACTTATTACAAGTGATTTTAATATCCATGTGCAGCAGTCCAGATTTTTATAGTCAAGATGGTATAAATATAGATTTTCCTGCTAGACAAAATAAATCTGTTTTAATTAATGTTTGGAGTAGTTTAGTATTTGTATACTTCTGAAATATTAAACGACCCGTTTTGTCAGGGGAAAAAAAATCATTCCAGTTAAAGCACCAATGTCTCTCTAATTTGTATTTCCACCACTGGTTGTAATTCTGTTCATAGTTATGTGTGAATCACAAGCAAAATTTGCAGTTCTGCACATTTTACTTGTCCTACAGCATAGAATAAAAATGGTTTCTGGGTTCTCACAAAGTCTGTAGTGTTACAGTGAGCTCATGGGCACTCTGTGCCCCCTTTCCTGGAACTCTGTGACTCTGATCAAGATAACCATGGACCCCTCCTTCCTACCCCAACGGGGTTGGCAGAGAGCCAGGGAAGCCCACCCTGTCCAAAGCCTATATAGACCCCTGACATTTCCTGTTTGTTCTTTTTTGCCCTGCTCTCCCCTTGGACACCACAGAATAAAGAGAGCTGCACCAACATATCTCGGGGTAAGAGCCTCTTTTGGAAATCTTTACCATCTCCTGATATTCCTCCCCTCACAGCCTAGGACCTCTGAGCTAGCCTAGGATATTTATGGGGCTGTGCAAGGGGGAGAATGTCACTGTAGCTGAAAGCAAATGTAATTGTGTGCTTAAATAGCCTTAAATTTGCTTGTCTGATGTGTTCCCACTCCCTCTTGGCTCCAGAATAATCTGATGTTAATATAAGTGTTCTTTCATCATAAATGATTCAATAGGACAGCATGTATTGGAGTGATAGCAGTTTAATGAAAGGGTAAACATGGGAATGACTGACTGATTTTAATCATCAAAATTAATTCTACTATCTTTTTATAGCAGAGTTACACAGAACAAAGTTAATTATTGCTTACTATTGTGATTAACTTGTACACAGCAGTTTTTCTCTATTCTTTGTAAGAAAAGCCTATTTGTAGCATAAACAGATCTTACTAGATGAGTAGAAATTTATTAAGATCTTCTTTTGTTGCTAGCCAAATTCACAGCATTTGGTTGAAGATTATTTTTTCCTAGATAAATATTGCAAGACTACCTGGGAAAAGCTTTTATAATACAATTGTGGTTTAGTTTTGCTTTGATGGGCCTTTTTAAACTCTTTAATCCAAATACATAATTTTAAGGACAGTATTTTTCACTTCACTATCTCAGGTCAATCTCACAGTTGTTTTCCTATCTTCTTTAGCCATGATATCTTTATAGTTGACTTGCTTGAGCTAAAGCTCTTTGATTAAAAAAAAAAAAATAGGCTGTGTTTTGACCATGTAGGACAGGTTCTTTCCAAAAAGCAAAATCCATAGTAACTCAGGTTAGTATAATTTATGTTGCAGTTCCATGAAGAAGTTCTGCAGATGTAAAATCCCGGTAGATGTGTAAGCTGGAAAGAATATACTATGAATTAGGCAATCAGTCACCAGTTACAGGTCACAAAAAACCCTCATTTTCATGTTGTATTCTAATATAAATCTTTCCTATTATTAACCATACAGTACTCTAGTTATTTAGGAAAATGTTGAGTTGGTATAAGATTCATATCAGAAGAAATTTAAACAATGTTTCTCTAAAACTGCACTTAAAGAAAATTGATTGTATTTTTCTCATGAGAGGAAACATTTTTATGAGGTGAAACACCTCTGAGAAGAAAATTATGATCTCGGTAAACTCTACTTCTTGAGATGATAACAGTGTTTCAGGACTGTCTTAATGTGCCAATAATTTGACAGTGTGCAAGACAGACACTGGTTGGTAAATGTGAAATAATTTTGGATTAATTTGTTCTACCTGCACTGCACCATTTTTTCCCTATAAATTACCTACAAAACACAACTTGGAATGGCAGGACTTTGTAATATCATGTAGCATGAGGTGTTCAGAAAAATCACCCTTTTATATGATGTTCAAATACAGAGATCTAGTGTTAGTTTCTGTTTCATTACATTTAATTTATGTGTCACAGGTTTGTATCTAGTTTTCTCCAAAGTTAAAGAGGTTCATATGAGCTATATGTAGTCTCTGATACAAATCTTGCATGGGCAAAAATTTCTAATTAGAAGTGAGTTGTATGTTTGTGTTACAAGCAATACAATTTGGGTGTTTTTAACTATACACAGCCTTAGAACTTTACACTGAACCTTGGCTTTTCAGTAAAGTGTTCAAATAGGGGAGTCACATTCCAAACTGAAACTCCAGTAAGTAAAAGTTTAATTGTGGTTTTGTGGTTATATCTGTAAAGAATGAAATAAAAAAAGGGATTTACTTGGTAACATATTTAAAGCGTTTTGGATGCTGTGGATGTGATTATTGCCTGTGGCAATAAAGGTACTGATCCCCTTTAGAGATCACATGGTCACAGGACATGCTTTTGCTTAAGTGAGTACATGAATATGAATTATACTTTTACTCTTCTGGCCAGTTTTTTTCTTACACCAACTTAGTAGTGGCATGTAGATGGGTAGGCAACTTGTTGAATAATTCTTTAAACAAGTTTATTTTTTTGCCAATACCTTTAATAGTGATTGTTCACTCAGCCCAATCATTCCCTTGTGGTGGTATCCTGATGATAAAATCCCTATGGTATTGAAAATGGAAGTTTAAAGAAAAGTATATTTGGTGTATGTCAGGACAGCAGTATTTTGAACTTAATCTCCTCAATGTTTGCCTTTTTTTGAAAAGTAAGATTTTTGTACTACTGGTTCTGCTGATTATAGAAGAGCTTTAAAAATATATTTGAAAAGAAAGTAAAAAGAGAAGAAATGTGTAAGAATTTGGAAGGGATTTTTTTTTCCCAAATGAGCAGCATGGTTTTAAGAATTGTTTGTACTTAGTGAAAAAGAACTAATCAATGAGAGGAGAGCTAGGTACTGACTCAGTAAAACATGCCTATACTTTTGTTTGCAGATGTATATTTTTCCTGTTTTGTCTCGACACTTATTTAAAGTAAAACATATTTCACTTAGTGGTGTGAAATCTAGGGTTTTCTGTGAGGTTTAAAGGACAATTTGTAATTGTGAAGCTGTGTAATGATAGAGAAGAAATGACAAAATTATGGTGATGAATCAGACACGTTAGTTGCTCTTTTTGAAATAATACATTCTTTGAGCAGTAGATTTCCTGCTTTTATGTTTTTGTTGCATATTCTTTTTCTTTTCCACAACTTCCCTTCTAGTTCAAAGTTATCATACTTTTAAAATATCTTCTTCCCTGCTTGCATCAGGTGTCATAGAATTTTATAACGTTGCAACCTGTTACTTTATAAATCATCTTCTACTGAAGGGAAGCATTTAAAAACATGATTATTTTTAAGCATTTTAACATTCTATTGCCATGTTTATGTTGCTGAGAGCAAATTATCTTCTGTCTATACTCAAAGATGAATAGCTTATTTTTTTGAAGATATATAAACTCAAATTGGTACTTCTGCCCTAAGAGAATCATGCTCATTCACCATTGTTATTTTAATATTTAAATCTAATTTGATTCAAATGTGGAATACAAAAACAGAGTTTCACAGGCCAAAATATAAGTATGTGTTAACATTTCTCATTGATACATTATTCTTTATTATGTTATTTTGTGGAGGGATGGATATACAAAAATGTGAAATTATATTTCGGAATGCTATTTCACTCTGTCATTATTAGTGTGCATATACAAGAAGTTATGAAAATATTATTGTTGTTCTTTTGAATTGCCAATGGAGCAAATACCACCAAATGTGCTTTAAATAACATGCAAAATTGCTTTGTGCTATGTCAAAATATTCTTTAGATCTCCTTTTTAATTCAGCATATCTACTTTAGCCGTGATACTTGTGTTTTGTTAAAAAAACTCCTAAAATCAGGCTATCTTCTACATTACACATTCTTATATAATTATGAAAATATTTAACCCTCTATATGCTGATAGCCTTTGAGGATGACACTTGTTTGTGTTATTTTTCATTTTAAGCTAAATACTGTAAATTGCAGGAATGGGTGTTCAAATTTTAGGATTTGTGTTGCAGGGCCTTGCTCAGTAAATAGCATCTGCATTGTAGTAGTTATGCTCATCTGGGATTACACGAGACCATGTCTGTTGGAAAAGGAAAATTATTTTTGTTAGAACAGTGCTATAAAGTAGGTATGTGAGTGAGGAGATTATGAGAGAGGGAACAAATACTTCTGTGAGCTTGACTGCTTCTTCAGGTGATTAAAGTAATATTTTTCCACGATGGTCACGTTGGGAAGGACCTTTGTACCTGTAAAATTACCTCATTTCTCCAGCAAAAGGGACACTTTTTGTGAGTTTTAGGGATGCTGAGCCAATTGAGCACATGGGACATTGAAATGAATAGGATTAGCTGTAAAGCAAAGCACCATGAAGGCCTCCTTGGTCCAGGACTTCAGAATATGTATGTGAATGTCAATATTCTACTTCTAACTTTCAATCAATCACAAATTTATATTTTTTGGTGGATGTTTTTGCCTTGTGCAGCAGAATCACATAATTCCTGGTTGTGTTAGGGGAGTGCTTGCATCCCCTATTTGACAAGGGATGAGTTGGGTAATTCTGGTCTAGTTTAGAACTGGAGAGATAATTTGTAGGAGCAGAATGGATCTGGGGCTGTTTAATGCATAACATGCACCTGTGTCCATGGCAACATGTGTGCTTATTCTCTCTGTGTCCATTTCAGAACTGTTTAGAAGGGACACTTTGTTTCACAATGCTTTCAGCAAACTAAAAATTAATCCAGTTATTGAAATCTACCATGGAATAGAAGAAAGTCTCTAAAGTAGAAACTATATAAAGAAGTTGGCAGGTTTAATCCCCTCTGAAGCTGTAATCTTGCAAACTGCTGGTAGGCTGCCATTAAACTATTCATAGTCTGCAGGACTTAGAGAGAGTACTTAATTAAATATAGTCTTTTATGGCCACCAATACACCAGAACAGTGTACTGCTGGTTCTGCCCTTTACCTGCTCTTTCCACTTCCATGCACCTGAAATGCACTGAGATTGGTTAACATAACTTAATTGAATTAAAGAAGAAGCAAAATAAATTCTTCAGAAAGTGTTTAAAGATGTACCTCCATGAAATTATTTTTGTTCCAATGACAGAGATAAACTTTATTGTTTGTGTCTAAATGTCTGTCACATATACATAACTCAGTATGAGTATCTATTAGTAGTCTGAAGATATTTACATGTTTTTGTTTTATAAGTAGTTGATGCTTTAGGGATATTCATATTTCCAGGAGGTAGGAAACATGCCTCTCACTCGCCTTTTACAGTATTCTCCTTGATTTCTTTTCTTTGAAAACAACAAAAAAAATTCAAGCTCAAATCCATTCTCTCTGTCCTGAAAGTCTACAACTTAAAGGAAATGGAAAAATAGTAAAAGAATTAAAAGTGACTTTTTATATATGTTTTGGATAGTAACATCAGTAAACACTAAAATGATTTATAAGCTGTTCTACCTACTTAAAAACTGTTTTCATATTTTTTAATTTTAGAAGGCCCTATCAACTGAATGATCAAATCTGCTTTGTTATTGTCACCTAAAAATAAATACCTTGCATTATATTCAAACTTTAATAGTGCATAATTTTATGTTTTCATCAACACTGAAACCTTTATCTTATTGTAATCTACTGTTACATCTTGCAGTACTGGACATCTGCTTTTGGGGAACTGTGAAATAAAAATCCAAATGAACTAACTTTAAGGGGTATGGTTAGATTGGTCACAATCAAATGTATATATCAGTCCTAAAAGAGCTTTTCTTTAATGCTAAGATCCTTTCCAGAGAGAGCCAACTCTAAATCCAGATAATTGAAGATGGGATTGCAGCTGCTCAGAAGTGTCTTGAAGCTTTGTTTTCTCTTTTTGAGAAATTCTTTTGTAAGATTTCTGGTATCTTTATCTTAGCATTACTTTATTTAGAAACCTCATGAATGAAAGTGAATGATGTAAGAACAAATTTAATTAGTATTTGAAAGTCCTCTCAACACACTTTTTTAAAGGCAGTGGACAAATAACTTTCTGGACACCATTTTATGAAGCTAGCAAAGCTTTTTAATTAGGCAAAAGCAGAAACACTCTAGAGAACATTCTCTGAATTACTAGCATAGTTGAAGTCCATGAAAATGCAAAACATAGATCTGCAGAACTCTGATTTTAGCATGCTTCTTGATTTAATAAGGCAGTCTAAATCCTATAGCACATAAATACAGAACTGAAAACAGTAAAAGAAATTATCAGAAGGAAAGCAGAGGCTCACTAAGTGTTTTAAAGGTGGAGAAGTTTCTCCAGTAAGCAAACATTCTGGCCTGGCTTGATATGAGTGTCTGTTTTAGAGGGACAGGGGAGAAAACAAAGACAGGGTGATAATGAAGTGAGACTGGAGGAAAAGACACAAAAAGAAGTCAGGAAAAGAAAATTGGACTTTATTTCCTGAAAAACAGGAAGAAAATGAGGGATGAAAAAACCAACCCAAAAGTTACATGGTTTAAGTACCAGTTTTAGATTTAATCATGAATGGGACAGACGAGTGTAGGAATGTGCTAATAATGATATTCTCTATAAGTGGACTCTAAAAGATTGTGGTTTTTTTTTATTTTATTTTATTTATTTTTTTTTATTTTGCCATTTGGGATTTTAACTTTGTTACTAATAGAGAAATAGAATATCAAATGCTGGTTTGGGCTTTTTTTGTCCTTATATGGGAATACTTTAACCATTCTGAGTGTGAAATGTGCAAAATGGGATTAAAAGTACAGTACTGAAAAGGCTAAGTTATTTTGTGTTGTTACTAAATTTTTTTTCAAATTAGTAGTGTGTTTTATTAAAAATAAGAATTTAGTAACTTGAACTTTATTATGTTGTCAAGTTGTGAATGCGACTAAAAAGCTGAAGCACAATGTCTGGAGAGAGCAGAAAATATATAGCATTTTGAGTGATTTAGTAACTGGATTGCTTCTAGCTTTCTTCTCTCTGTAAACATATATTGCTGAAGCAGTTAAATTGCTTTTAGTCAAAAGCTAGAATGTTTTAAATGTATTATCAGAATTATATAGGCTTCATACTGAATCACTAACGGAACTACTTTGGAGCTGTACTAAAACTAGTGCACACCATGTGCCTCAGTTAATGAGAGAGCCAAGACTTGGTGAATTATTGTGTGGAATCTGTGGATGCTGACCAAAATGGTGAATTTAAACTGTAGATCCATAATACAAAGACCCAGCTCAGTCTTTTCTAGGACATCTCTTCCTCAAAATAGGTTATTGGATGTTTGTATTACTTCAAGTGGCTTGTTATACTGTGAAAAGTAAAAAGTTTCTTATAGTTCACAGTAACAAGTCTCCCATTTTTTGCTTCTGTTTAAGCATTTTCTTAGTGTATATTGAATTTGCACTCTATTTCCTGTTTTTACAGAACAGTCTTTTTAATTGAAAAACACACAACACTTTGGCCTAAGATAAGAAAACATCCATAACCTATTAACTGAATTAATTTAACTGAATAAATTTATAATTATTAAAGTATTGGTTTGTACTATTTATTTAAGCCAATAAATTAATAATTATTAAAGTACTGGTTTGAAAAACAGCAATTATAATGCATGCTTCAAATCAATACATGGTGAATGCTCATTTTTATAAACGTTTTATTTAATTTCGTAGTAAGGTTGGAAATTTCAAGGGTGATTATTAAAAGAAAAGGCAGCACAGTGGCTAAAAAATTTTAGGCAACTAGTTTGTTGGTAGCTGAAATGGATATAACATAAAGAATAGTTGAGGTGTTGTACCCTGTATATGTCATAACATGGTGTTCTTGGACTTGTTGCTGGAATGTGCAAAGGTGTGCTTTTTCTCTCTGGTCCAGAGAAATTTGTAGATTTGTTGTAGTAAATTAGGGAACTCAGAAAAGAGAGCCTGCTAAGGAAAAGCGCTCATCTGATTTCCTCTGAAGGCAACATCAGAGAAACTGGAGATGCCGAATGAAACACCTGCTACTTAAAGAAAACAAAGTTGGAGATGAACAGGAGTTTAGGGCTGACAGATGAGAATTTCCTTGGAGATGTCCATTCACACAGAACATTTTAATACAAATGTCTCCAGCTGAAGCAGCTGCAGGTGGAGCTAAAATGGAGAAGAACTCCCCTAACTGAATTATGACCTTGGGGCTGTTCAGGGTAGATACAGCGCTAAAACTGACCGACATCACAAGGTGTGCTAAAAGTGGTGTAAGTGTTTGACACCTCAATATGGAGCAGGGACTGAAAAGCAGCATCTTTGTCAAGCAGAAGACAGGCCGTTCCTTTCAGGCATTTTCCTCAGTTTTCCTCCCCTCTCTTTCTGAAAAGACCAGGTTCCAGTTCAGGCTGAATTATGTGTGTAGGTTACTTTTCTTCTTTCTTCTGCTTTTCCTAGCTATCACTTTTCACTTGGAAGCACGCACTCCACCAGGCTGGTGTGCTGTGCCTCGGGGAGTGCTGTGGGCTCTGGTGTCACAGGAGTGCATGGTTGACCTTCATTATTGACTCTGCCTTTCTTATTTTGTATTAGGGCTATATCCCTGCCTGCTTCAAGGGATGCAGTCCCACTTAAACCTTTAAACTAGCTGTTGGAAGTTTATTGTTTTGTTAGGTAGGGTTAGTAAAAATTTCCATTGTCTAGCATTTATGACACTAGTAATTTCTTGAGCCTACAGTGCGTTGAAAACACATGGTGTATAAAAACTAAAACAATACTAAAGCCAAGTGCAATGGAGGTTTTCTGCTTACTAAGGTGTTTAGCTATAGGAAATTTTTGCATGATTTCATGTGGGATTTTAAAATTCATTTTATGAGATAAATTACTCCATTAACTTTACAATAGGTAGCTATTATTTTATGCTCATCTAATGCTGTGATACCATATGGCAGTGGAAATCTGTATGCCTCTAAATGCTTTACATTTATTATTGTCATTTTGTAGTAAATTGTATTTCTGGAAAGGAGTGCTTTTTCTGTAGCTACTATGATGGTATTTAGATATTGCCATTACTTTCCAAAGTTGGTTTTTGAAAAGTCTGTAGTCAGTTTTTGTTTGGGAAATTGAGTGTGTTAACCCTGCAATTCAAAAATTGTCTGTTCTCCTAGGCAGGCAGTGTTCCATGAACAAAGAATGTTCTTAGGGTTATTGTTGGCTTAATTTTTTTTATATGCCAACTCTAGGATAGAAATTTTAGAAGGTTGCTTTTTATTTTGTCTTCCTTCTTACAGTAGCATCTTCTTTAATGATCCTCTACAAATATGCAGTTTTTATATGCATTAAGAATTAAAAAATACAAGCTCTGGATATGAGTATTTCTATGAAATTAATTAATGACCAAGATACTTTTCAGTTTAAATTTGTGTTTAAGACAAATTTTGTCTTACAAAATTGACTTATCAGGTATAGAAGCTAACTTGGTAGATTTGGAATGTGACTTTTTTTTCACTTGAAAGGGTGTAATCCTTATTGAAACATGGGGTTTTTTTACCTCTGTGTTTTAGTAACAAATACACTTTATTGTGACTGACACACTCCATCAAGAGTGTTCCCAAAGACCATGGCTGTCTTTACATTGCAACCCTTGGAAAATTAACCTATGGTCTTGATGGCGATCCATGAATGCCAGCTTTATGATTCTCATATATACCTGCTGTTTAAAGGTTAACTTTAGTAGCATAAAATGTTTTGTGTCATGCTGACTAATTGAAAGATAGCAACTGATGGAATCACTGCACTGAAGTCAGAAATTCCACACCTTCTGTATTGCCTGACAAAAAATTCTTAAGGAATAGTGTGATACAGCATCTTTCTACTGGCCAATTATTCTTGTATGTACAAAAAAATGGATGTAATTATGGATAAAATTAGAATTTATTAAGGTGGTTGTAATCTAATTATATATATGAGAAAATAAAAAAGTAATCTTCATTATTGCAATAATGACACTAAAAAACCCCACCCTGTGCTTTATGATCATGTCAGTGATCATGAGTGTGTCAACTTTAAAACATCTTTTTTCCATATCAAGCTGGGAAGCCAAGTTCTGGCAGCATGGACTCATTGAGGGCTACAAAAAAGAAATGTTCATTACTGGCTATGGTAGCTGTGAAAATTGAGATCATTCTTTACAAATGGACTGTGATAAAAAATTAACTATCAATTATATCACCCTTTTTCAGCATTTTTAAAATGTTCAGGCATCATATTTTTATTTTTGGACAATACTCACTACGAGATCTGGTCTTTATAAAGAATCTTTTGATCCGAATACCAGTACATGAAGAGGAAGTGAAAAATAATGATAAATTTCTGTACTTAAACACATGCTAGTCTTTCTGAAAAAAATATGCTTCAACATTATAGCAATGAGATTTTGGCATGTGACTCTAGCATCCAGCTGCTTAAGTTCCTCACATCTTGCTGTTTAGGAAGTCAATTTATTCTTTACAGAACTTATGTTGTACAGATAAATTTGAGACTATCATGAAATAAGACATAGTAATCAATTTCAACTCAGCAGTTGCCTGCTATTAATTGCCATTTACATACATTTAGATGCAAAGTTCATGATAGCGCTGATTCATAAAATGTTAAAAGATATTTTTAATATGGAGAAAAGTATTGAACTCTGTATGTGGCAGTAAGAATTTGCATTCCTGCTCAGGTAGGCATCTCACAGTCCTTTAAAGATTTCCCCTCAACACAGGCTAATTATTGTGTTTTTGAAATCTAAGAAGATATTTCTGGATTTGTAGCTAATATGTATATTTAATACAAAATATAGAGCAATAAATTGTAATAAAATAAGCTAATTTGACCAAGACATGATCTTCAATGTGTTTTCACTCATGTTTATCCTTTGATAATGTTAGCTGATAATAATAATGGTAGCTTTTGTGGCTTTTTGTGTTCTTGTTTTGTGCCGCCATCATCCACAGAAAGTCCATCCAGTTCCTACCTGCATGATCTCATATTTGGAGATGCCATTGAGATGTACTGATTTATTTCTGCAGTTAACACCTTTTCTGGAATTAGCACATGAAATACTTGTACATTTTGTTAGCACAAAGAAAGAATTCCAGAAAATGTGATAAATGGAAAGCCCCAGCTTGTTATCAAGGTAGGATATTATCTCCATGAATATGCACATATGATCCCATACAGATAATTAACAAATAATAATGTTGCCAAGGTAAAAGCATTGTAGGATAAGGCCTTTGCAGACAAGATAATTTAAGAGAGGTTGTTACCTCTTCATTATAATTGATCCAAGGATAAGTGCAATTACAGGTGAACTCAGGAAACTTACTTTGATCAAAGAAGCAAAATTCTAGCACTTGGACTCTATAATCTTTCTGGTATTTATATATTGACATTTATTGCCACTCAACAGCAGATCATTATAGAGCTAGGATTCAGAACAAATTTATGGTATCAACTAATATTTACTTTAATTACTTCACTTTGAATAAGTAGAATTTTTCAGTTTGTTTTTAGTGTGTCCAAACAAAACTTTTCCTTTTTTTTCTTTTGTATCTTGACTGTCTTTTCTCTTGATGGTAGCAGGTGCTCTAAGAAGAGATGAGATGTTACCTATTTTTAAAAACTGTTCATCATCTCCTTCAACCACAGGAGCATAACTTCAGTTTTGTTTTTAGCCTTTAAATAGGTTTGAAGGAAAAATCAGGGAAAATCTTCAAAAGCAAATCCTTGGTGACATATTCATGAAAATGAAAGATCCAAATCCACATGGTATGCTTTCTGCCTCTTGTGTGTATCACTTGCAACCTGCTGCATTCTTCCTCAGCCTCTGTGTGAGCCTGGGACCACCTGGGCGAGTGGTTAGTTCAGCACTGGGCTGAAGCTCCAGAAATGATCTGTGTCAATGTCTCAAGGTTCCACAAAGCCAAATGCAATGTGCTGCCCCTGGGTGGGGTGATCTTGTTAAATCAAAAGAATATATCCAAAAACTCGGGTACAATATATGTTCCAGGTGGTTGCATGTAGCTTTTGAATTTAATAAATTTATTCTTATTATTTATTTATTTTTAGATGAACAAGATATAAGTGAGGGTAAACTTATGTATTTCTATTATCTTCTGTAGATGCAAATCTAATTACTAAGTTCACAAGACTCCTTTAAATTTTTTTGTTGCTTGCAAGTTGCATCTTGAGGGAGATCTGTTATGTATTAATCCCCCCTTGTTTCTACATGCTGCAATTAATTAAATTAGGCCTAATCTTGAATTATTTTCAAAAAGCTTCTAAAAAATGGGTTACCTAAAACTTGCTGTAAAATGTATTTTTTATTATTTGAATTTGGGGAGTTTGCCTTTATGAACTTTGCAGCAAGGGCTTGCAGAGGCTTCAATGGTTTTACATCTGCTGTTACTTTTTAAAGCTCATTTTAGTAATTTGTAATTTGAAGCCTCAGAAATGCCATCCAATTTTGATATCTAAATATCAAAAGACAATAGTTTCTCAAACAAATAAATTTACATTCATGCTCAAATGGCTATAAGGAGTTGAATTAAGCAAGAGGCAGGATGATTATCAGTGACTGAAGGTGTTATCTAGATACTGCATTTCCCAATAAAATTATACATCTTTACTTAGTCTGGGCTCAGTTCCCTGAGTACTGTTAGGACTAGAAAGTCACAATGGCTGCTCCTGCCTAGTCACAATTCAAATCTGATGAAAGATTCACCACGCAAATTCATGGAGTTTTGTTAATTACTGAAACATATTTCAGCAATTAGATGAACAATGCTGGGTAGTCAGGTATGTTTCTGCCATGAAATTAAGAAATAAATTGTTTGTTCTAGAACCATTCTTTGGATGCTTTCATGCTCTGAAAATTATTTGTAGCTGTCTGTTCTTTAGCTACATCCAGCCTCTGCCATCCTCTGCCAGTTTTTTTATGATCTTGGGGATCTTGGACTTCAATACCCTTCTCATAAAAGCAGAGTTTCTCCTGAATATGTTTTCTTCCCTTTGCAATTTTTTTTTTTTTCCTTTATAATGTGATGTGTCTCAAGATCTGAAGTAGCCCAGATGGATCTGCAGGGCCAGCTGATAAGTCAATGTTCTTTGTAAGCACAGACCAATTTTGAAGCATCTCAAGTAGGAATTTTTTAATGAGCCAAGGCCCTATTTTGAATGTGCAGGTGGCCAAAGAAAAGGGACTAAAATGCTGATGATTTATTTGACTTTGTAGATTAAAGGCTATATAAAAGCAACTAATTCTAAATTATGTCAATAATGCTTTGAATTAAGTAAAAGACAACTGTAGGTCCTCATAAGAAATTTGGTATATGGCTTTAAACTTTGGGTGATTCTAAACCCTGGGTATTTTCAAAATTATTTTCACACTGCAGATGATCTGACAGTAGAGCAACAGGAATATATTTGGTGTTGTGATGCCTTGACTTGTCAGTCAGACTTTTTTGCATATATTAAATTGCTACAGCAGCACTTCCCTTTCCAGTTAGAGCCCTAATAAAGGCACCTTCTCTATCACTTAAATACATATGTGCAGACATTTTTGTAATAAAAACTATGTCTGGATTTCCTTTTTACCATTAAGTTCATTGAAAAAGAAACATCTTTATAAATACTTTCAAGAAACACATCATTCTCCAATTTATATATATAAACACTTTCTTATTTATGTGTGTGTATGTATACATTAAGGGTGTATCTAGTTTATATATAAAACTACTGTTCTACAAAGTTGCTATTGAAAAACCAATTTTGTTTCTAAGTCATTAAAAGGCAAAGACAATTTGGAGACTTGTGATAATAGTGTTAGATCTGTAGATATTGGAAGACAAGGCTTACTAGGTGTCTCTGTCTTTTGTTTTAAAGACAATTCCTAAGTATCTTTATTGCTAATTTCAAATGAAGATTGGTATTTTTTCACCAATATATAAGGCTAAAAAAATTGTGGTTTTGAGAAAAGCCTGACAGAACCTTAAATATAGCAGGAGCTAGCAGGTGTCACCATAAAAAATTAGTGATTGAGAAGAATGGCTATAAATAGATGAGCCATTTTAGTCATTTGCCTTTGAAAGCAGTTTAATAATTCCATGCTGAGTCCCCTTTCAACAAATTTAATGAAAATCAGCATGATGTTGTGGCATGTCCTATTGGATTCTTTTACCATCTTCTTGTGTTTCATGGTGTGAGAGATTAAAATAGCATCTAATAAACTACATTAGCAGCTCTACATTCCTCATCTGAAGCACAATTGCATACAATTCCTCCTCCTCTGGAGGGTGCCCCTGTGTTTCAGTTCATTGACACCATGCCTAGCAACTAAGAATTGCTAAATAGCAATTTTGTGCCTTTCTTCCCTATTCATTAGGATTGTCAGTGTGGAGCTACTCTGAGGCATTCTGAGCAGGAAGCAATGAATTGATTTGTGCCTACTGTGAAAATTTATTGATTTGAATGGACATTTCTGCAATTCTACTCGATGAGCAGGAGAAAAATAGATGCCTGTATCAATGTGATGTCTGTTGGTTTCCACAGATATAAGACAAAGGAATATTTTAGATTAGAAAACATTCTTAACCAAATATGAATAATTTAAAAGTATTTTTCCTCTTATTTTTTGTCTTGCATTTAGGATCAAGAATTCTAAATGTGTTTATTACAGTGTTTGAGGAGTTATGCAGTTTCAAGGGAGTTCAATATAGGGTCAGCTGCTGGGGACTTTCTTAAAATTTAATTATTTTTACACTTTTTGGTTCCCAGCAATCTTGTAGAATATAATAGAAAAAAACACAAAGAATCATAACTGCAATTTTGAAGATGTTTTAGGGGTAGAGTTTGTGGTTTCTTTTGAAGTCTGAGTATAATGTTAGGCCACTTGGAGTGACTTCAATTCTTCTTGGGCTAAAGGTAGAGTGTCTATATAGTGTTCTCATGTTCTCAGTTCTTTTAAGTTTGGGAACTCCCGCCTCTGGTTAAAAAAAAACAAACATTGGCTGTAGAGGAAGGTAATTGAGTTGAATATTTAAACTATCTGTATAAAATACATAGACAATATATTTTTAAGTTAGGTGTTCCTTTTCTAGCAAATAATTGAAGTTTTAAACTAACCTGAAACTTCTATGCCTCAGACCTTTACCAGGAGAGATGTCTGGAATGAACATAGACTTTCAGAAACACAATATAGACAATTAAAAAATAATTAAGTACTGTTTACCTCCTAAGCACAGGAAGTCCAGTTTCTTGTATTGTGTATTTTACATTTCAGTCCATTATTCCTGCTCAGCAATAGTTTGGTCATATCTTACAGTTGGTCTCAAAACTTTCCTGGGCTTCTGGATTCTGATGCTGAGACTCTGATTTCTTAAAAATCCTGTCCTGCACTTTCAGCCAGGTCTGCAGCATGGTCTCAGGTCCTGCAGGTGCTGTGTTAACTGCTCTGTTAATTTTGCTGAATTTGGGACTGAAGTGCAAGAGATGTTTCATGGCAGTCTCTTGTAACCAATGGGTCTTTACAGAATCTTCAGCTGTAAAATTATCCAGCCAGAGGTTTTCCTTACCAAAATATGTACATAAAATGACACTGATTAACTGTATTTATCTTGCTTTTCTATCTTTTATCAGTCTCCAGTTTTTTTCTCTTCTCCCCTGTCCCAGCACAGCCCTCTGTCTTTCTCATCTGTGATGTAGTCGTCATGAATTTTTGCAAGCATGAAGGACTATGGGAAAGATTGTGTGAAAGACTGGGCATTTTAAATTTTAATTGGCTCATTAATTCTGGTTTCCTTTTATAAGACATGGATTTGGCAGGGGGCTGATGCTGCTTTTTTAAAGATATACTCTTTTTTTTTTTATTATTATTATTTTTTTTTTTTTTAGAGTGAGGATTCAGTGCAAGAAATTCCTATAAGTGGGTGCTACAGTGCAGGATGTGCAAATGCATTTACTAGAGTAACAATCCCTGAATGGCCACTGATTCTATATGGTCTTCCTCTCATAGCCAATCAAAATAGAAACTCTGTTTATAAAAAAATGCCTTTAATTTCTTTGCCCCTTAGACACTAGAGAAAAAGCTTAATATTTCCTTATGAAACTCCTTGTTCACATATGCTTGTTGTTGCATTTTTGAGAAATGCCGTCTTGATTATTTAATTTGAAATGTGTGAAAGTGTATTGAACTAGGCAAAAAATGATAAACTGTAAAATATTTTATGAAACTGAATCATGGACTCAGTGAAGAAAATGATTTGAACTTGCAAACAGAATAAACCAGCTTTTCACTTCTCCCCAAGAATTGATGAGGATAAGAAAGAGGACTGGGGGGATAGCAAAGATTTTAAAAAGCATCATGCTGCATACTATAGCTGTCTTTGTTCTTTTTCAGAATATGCAAATGATTTTATTTCAAATATAGTTTTGTTGGGTTTTTTCCTTTGCTTGATTGCATTTTTTTTTCTCAGTAAGAGTTTACATGTCTGTTATTGAAATGAGATGTATTCTTTAGTTCAGGTAAACGTGGAATGTTAGTTCAGCATGGAATGGCTGTGTTTTCAGTGAGCAGTGACCATGTGCTGATGTGATTTAATGATTGCCAAGTATAACCTGAACAAAACAAAAAAGATGGTGATGCTGACTGCTGACAACAAATTTTATTGGCAGTTTTAATTATCAACTGTCTTTTGTATTAGGGTAATGGTGAAACTTCTACTGATGTCAGAAGGTAGTAAGAATTTTATTTTTTTAACAAAACCATCAGCCATTCTGAAGATTTTACATTTCTTTCTAATCAAAGTGTATTTATTGCATCATATAAATAGTTTTGAAATATTGCAGATACAGAAACACTCACTTGAGAGTAAATCTGCAACACAATATTAGAGGGAAGCTGCCAAGAGCTCACTGCAGCTCCTCAGTCCCAACACCCTTGGGATCACTGCTTGGGATGGGGACACTGTGGAGGACATGGGAGTGAAGGAGGGAAGTTGGGCTTGAGGGAAAAAAAGTGAGTAGAGGGAAATAATTGTTGTAATTTGGTGTTTGTTTCTTGCTACCAAAGTCTATTTTAATAGGCAGTACATTAAATTTTCCACCTACAAGTCCACATTGCATGTGACCATAATTGGCACATGGTCTCTCCCTGGCTTTATCTCAACCAATGAGTTTTGTGGTTCCCCCCCCTCACCCCATCTTATTTCTCCCCTTGTCCTGTTGAGGAAGGGGGAATGTCAGAGCAGCTGGGTGGGTGTCTGGCAGCTGGCCAACATCAGCCCTCCACACAAAGTTATTACTGAAGATAATCCTTACCTGCAGAGAGCTTCATTCTGCTGTCTCTAAACTTAAGATGAGTAGTAATTCATCAAATAATCAGACCTTAAAATATTGTATTATCACTTCTTCCAGAATATTTTTTATAGTATTGAGAAATGTGCTAACTAGTTGCTGTTGTCTCTATACTTTAACATGTTTTGAATGTCAAAATTCTGATTTTTGTCTTGTTCTGATCCTGTAAGGCTTAAAATTGTATTTTAAAACCTTTTGAAGTCAATAGAATTTATTGCATTTATTCGAATAATTATGTTGGTGACTGAGATATTTACTTGGTGTTGCATAAGAAACTTTCACAAGAACTTTTTAAAACATATTATTTGCTACAATTCTCTGAATAATTGCTTTATATTTGTAAAAGGTTTTTAGATCAATATAATGGTAAAGTTATTGTATTCATAATTATTAATTCACAGTAATTATTCCCTGCTGATAAATAAAAAATGCTATTATTATTAAAAATAATTACTTTGACCAAATAAATTTAATTATAGCCTTTTAAATTTTTACAGAAATTAATGTTTTTGTTCTTGGAAACTGAAATTGGCAACCAGGGTTCTTCAGTATCTTAAGCCTGCTGATACTGTTACATATATATTTTGTTATACACCTATAAACCAGTTAGATTTCCTTTCCTGAACCTGCATCTCTATCCTGATTTTTTGCCTGATTGCTAAATCACTTTTTAATGTCTTGCCTATGAAACTGAAGGAAAAGGGTATGATACTATGAAATACTCTTCAGTTTACAAGCTCACATTGCAAATGAGTAATTGTTTTAGTTTTACAATTTGGTTTGCAGCAAAAGGAAGGAATAACTTAAGAGTTATCACAAGGTACTATCAATACAAGTAATATAACAAGAAAATCTTTGCACTTAGGTGACTAAAAAAAGATAAAGTAGATATAAAAGTTGATTTTTTTTGGGGTAGTTATCTTAAAAATAAGTTTATATATTTGAATTAGAAATGTCAGTTTTTCAATGAAGTCATAACATTTGAATAAAAGCACATACTGAACTGTAAAAACACCAGAGAATTGCTTTTTTAGGACCATGCAAAGGCAAGTAATTTTTTTATTTTCTTGCATGAAAAAGATTGAGTCCTCTTAATTTTACTTTTGGCCTTTGCATTTTCTCTGTGTATGTTATGACTCAAAATATTCTAAAGTAGCTTCTTTTTGAGTATATTTTTCACAAATACTTTTCATAGTTTGCATTTTTTAATTAATTACATTTTTTATTTTTGTTTCAGTTCAATGCATTTTGAACAGTAAAGTTTATAAGACTCTGTGATAATTCCAACACCTCTCCCTGTTCATAGCCCCATGCCAAGATACTGGTGCTGATTCCTTCTGAAAACAGAGGTGCCCAATATCTAATGGCTTAGAGCAAAAAAATAACAGCAAATAACATTTTTGTCAAGCTCAAGAAAATCTTTCTTTTCTTTCAGAAATGTTCTTAAATCCTATAAAGCAGTAGAGCACATTAATCAAAAAGTCTAAATGCATCTCTGTGATATGATATTTGAGGATATTTTGCAGAATATTGTTAAAAGAATAAAGGTAGATGTGTGTTTAGATGATACATGACTTCTATAGATAGTTTTCAAAGACTATCATATGCTATTTATTAAATAGCCTAAACTGTACTGAAAACTCTCACATTTTTAAAAAGTGCATATATCAGCTGCCTACCCATGTGTACCAGTACTTTAATCTGTATAATGACATTCAGAGTTCTATTAAATTATATTATGGTTCTATAACTTACGTAGGAATTGAGCCACTGCGATATAACATGTTCTTGCACCTTTGAAATATTAAAATATTACTTTTATAGAGTTGGAAATTAAGTAGCCATTCTTTGATGGACTCTGAATTGTTGATAGAATTGACAATATTTGTATTTTTACTTATATGTCCTAAATACTATACCCAGTTTTTTCCCATTTCTCTTTGATGAATGAAGCTATACATTCACAATGACTGTGATAGAGACATTCAAAAATGATGCAATAAATAATGCAAAAGATAATTTAGTTTCATCCCTCAAAAGACATGGTAAAATTCAGAAGTAACTTTTTAGTAAGACACTTCCTCAATAATATTAATGAATGGTACACTCCTTTGTAAGGTACCTCATCTTTTTATGTCTTATATAGACATTAGTAAAATTGCATTATATTCTGAATCAAATTGAATTACAATTACATGACAGTCCTTATGCATTTAGATATTTGAAATTGATTTGAGAACTACATGGGAATATAATTATATTTCTAAAGAATCTTTCACTGAAGAATTTCTGTCCCTTAATAGTTATTGCACTTCATGAATATTCCTATCAACCTATTGTGATTATTGCCCAGTGGAAATGGGCAACAAAATCAAAAGATGGAAGGTAACTAGGAATGATCAGCCACCTATGGCATAAACAGGGAATCTCTTTTTTGTTATACAGATAATGAAGTATGAGGTGCTTGGTCTTGAGATGAATAAAGATGATAGCATCTGTTGGATTTGTCAACTTTCAGCTCTGCTGTGTATGAAGCAAAAAATGAGAGTAAAATGGTGAAACATATGGGTCTGAGATAAAAGAGCCACTTAACTTATGTGCTTTGATGCTTTCTTGACTTGGTCTTCCTGGCATGTGGTGTGTTTACAGATGGTTCAAAGCCAGTGCACCAAAAGGCAGGGCGTAGGGACCGAGGATACTTCATTTTTTTATTGTAATGTAGTCACTTAGGAGCTCATCACTTCATCTGTATGGTCTGTGCACAGAGTCCTCGGTGGGGAGCATTCCATTTCCATTGTCAAAAACTGTTAGTCATCTTGCTTTTCAAGCTTGAGGGAAATGGGAAGTGCTGTGTTAGTGTACAGCCTTGATTTAAGGACTTTGAAGATTGCAAAAAATGACAGACTCTGAGGACAGTGTGTTTCTGAGTTGAAGTGGTAGGACTTGAAATACAGGTCAGCAACCTTTAGCCTCACTTTTTTTAGCCTCATTGTTTGGCCAGATACAGTAATTGTAAATGTTCACCTCTTATGGTGCGCATTTTTTCCTATGTAGAAGCATTAAAGTTGTCTTAGTTTATGTAATCTTAGTCCCAGGTTCACTAGAGTGAAGCAAATTAACTGCTTTATATGAGGTTGGGTTTCACTTGCACTTTTTTATCCCCCATTTATTTATGGTATCGATATTTCTACTTTATATTGGTTTTGATGTCTCATTCACTATGCTATTTTGAAAACTTACACAGTTAGCTCTTTTCCCCAGACACTGCTTTGCTTTTCATGGTAAGTTCACAAGTCTGTTCATTGGAGTGGGGATTGGAGGGGTATGTCCCAGCCTCAAAGTTGGTGCTGTGATTTCCAGGCTTGACGCTCATCCATTAATTGAACAGAGATAAACTCTGGGTCGGGAGGGATGAGCGTGACACACCCAAGGCTGGCTGCATAGTTATGGAAAGCAGAAGTTTGTGACCCAGAAAGGCCCAACAGAAGCTCAGCAGTGCCTCCTCAAAACTATAAAAGCTCAGCAACCAGCACAAATACTGGCATTTGTTTGAGCTGAAGCTTACAGACCCTGCCTGAAAAAGTCTCTAATCCCAAAGGACAACTCAGATAGCAGATCATCTGGGACTTATGTAGGTGGGGAGAAAGTGCTTTGCATAAAAACCAAATCACGGAATGGTCATTAAAATCTGTATTTTGATCAATGTTAAGAGAGGCAATTTGAGATCGGCTCCTTACCAGAAAAATGTATAGCTTATGACTTGCAGGAAAATACATCTGGCAACCAATAATGTCCTAAGAACAGAATGTTGAGTAAGCAGCAAAGGAGGTGGACAACGAGAGGCTGTATAACTCTGGCTTTTTGTTTCCTTAGGTTTTGTAAAGACTTTTTAAAGACAAAACAGAACACATAAAGCAGGATAAAACAGCTTCCTAGAAGCTTTGCTCTGGTACTGACTCTTCCAAACTTGCCATATATGAACTTGAGAACGAAGGAATTGCTTGGTTGCCTCATTTGATACACAGGAATCCCTGCCTAATGCTGTAATTAGATCTGAGCATGATTTTGATGGAAACCATGTTTCTGAAATTAGTAAAATTAGTAGTAAATGTGGTTTCTAGATGTTCTCTGTGGATTATTGTTATGACATTGTCATGACATTGGGAGATGCTTTTAAAAATGTCTTTAAATTTCTTTTCCTCTGGAAGGAAGTCTGAATGAATGTCTGAAATTCTACTGAAGAATGAATCCGCAGTTTTCACCAGCTGCCTTTCTTTTGCTCCCCAGGATTTTTTCAGGCCATCATTTTCCTCCATAGCCTTTGGAGAGAGAGCATAGGTGGTATAAACTCAAAGTAACTACAATTCCATTGGCAGTATCATACGGGAAGAGAAGATCTAAGCACTTCTAGCTCTGTTCATTCAAAGTCAGGAGCTTTTATATTAGCAGAACATCCAGATGGCACATTCACAGATGAAATGCCATCTTTGACATTAGAGGTTTTTCTGGGACAAAAGCACTGATAGTTGCTTGAAAAGTTAAAAATCAGTTCTGTCGAAGCTCAGTATATCTTCTAATACAAAGCATTATGTGCCATTAGTTGGAGCGGGCAGTACTTTTGCATGAAGTAAAAAAGACTGACCTGTTTGCTATTTCTGTTATGCAGCTTTTGTTGCACCTCTGTAATTAGGACATAAATAGAATTTCAAAGACTTAAAAAAATTAACAAACTGTTCCATGATATATATAGCAGACATTTCTGTATGATGGCTTGTAGATGCATGTGAATGTCTCCATGAGATAAGATTGTTGGATTGTTAGGTGGAATATCCAGTTTAATAAAGTCCTTTAGTTACAGGTCTCATCAGAGAAGGAATTTTCAGTGTAAGCTGTGTGGAGTTGAAGCAAAAGTTATGGCAAGTCAGTTGCAGTTTGGATTGTTGATGTTTTTCAATCAAGTGAATGTCTTTCAATCAAGTCTCATTGTTAACCAAGTTTGTTAAGAAAGAAGCATTGTTCAGGCAATCTTGTATTCTCCCTCACTTTATTTCCTCCAAACAACATACAGTTTTTAATAGTGATGGGAAAAAAAATACAACTTCAAGATAAGAGTTTGCAAGCTTTTCTTTTAGTATTTGTGTGGTTTTTTTTTTTTTTTTTTTTTTTTTTGTTGTTGTTTTTGCCTTGAAAAAATCTGATACCCATTATGAGAAAAATTCTTAAGCAGGGAAAAAGAAATCACAGGTGTAAACCAGATTTGTTCAAATATTAAAATTCTTTCTTTTAGCAGGGGAAAACCACACCATGCTTATTCAAAGCTACAGATGAGAAGTTCTGTACTTTTTCCCCATTTTTCCTTTTAAAGCAAATGAAATACTATGTGTGTGATAGAGCTTCTAACTCTGAATGGAAGTCGAAGAAGTGAAGATTTTTAGATGCTTATGACTTTGCAAATAAGGTGGTGAATAAAGCTTTAATTCCACTACTGGTGGTATTTTAATAACAATTTAAACCAATCTGGCCCAGAACAGTATTTCTAATTAGTTTAAAGACAATTTTCAAGTGACAGATTAAGTAAAGGAAACTTAGGATATAGTTTGTTAAATGACTGCTATGCAGCAGAACATTTATGTTTTTCAGTTTCTTGCTCCTTGGAGAAGTGTAAAATTAAACAAAAGTCTAGTCTAGCAGCTGTTATGATTAGGCTGTTGTACACCCAGTGTGACATCATCTTGATGAACATGTGGTTTCTACTTTTATGATTATTTTCTCCTATGTCTGTGATGTTTCACTTAGCGAAACATGAACGATAGAAATGACAAAGGCTTTAAAGCCATTGACTTTCCAATGTGCCGGTAATGTAATGGCAATTTTTTGCTTTATTTGTATAACAGGCATTTTCATGTAACACTGATGGAATTGTGACTTCAGATCTCATCTGCTTGGAAATGAGTTGGATATATAAAGAATTATTTATATAGCAAATGAGGGGAGAAGTTGTGAAGGTTGAAAGGGATGCAAGATTGCGTAGTCCACTCTTTCTCTGTATTGCAGCTTATGTAAAACTTTGTGAAATTTAGGAAAGAACCTTCTGAAACAAGTGTCTCTGAGAATGAGCAAACCAACTCAAACCCTGCAGCCAACAAGCAAGCAAGTAAACAAACCTCCTGGGAAATAAAAACCACAGAAAAAGATTATTTTTTGAAATGCTCAAAGCTGTGCCTCATTCTCTTAGATATCCTATTTCCCTCTGATAGTAATATTTAAGGAAAAACTCATAGAGAAGGTTTGATTTGATCTGTTATAAACTTGAAAGTACAGAAATTTCCAGAAATAGAACTGATTGTATTCTTAAAAAGACACACTGTCTGGATAGCTCTCAAATTTAATATGCTTTGTCAGGTGATGTGCCCAAATGCAAGACATAAAAATTACACTCCATGAGAAGTGAACTTGGTTTTTCAATACTTGGAATATGTGTAATTTACTTCTAAGATTTTTTAAAAATGTGGTATTGATTAATATACTTTTAAACCTCTGTATTGTACTTATAAACATAGATAGTAGCAAAACAACCCAAATTAGAAACCCTCCCACAATTTTGTCTAAGGTAATAATGGTGAACTATCATGCTGGAGCACAGCAATTTTTTTGGGTTATGTTGTTGGCTGGTGAATTCTGAACTAAGACATTTTAAATTCTCATATGCAGAGGTTACCATGGAATTCTAGAGGAGATAGTGAAAATATTTCGTTTATCCGTTTACAGAGTGCTTATTATATAAATAATGATTTCCCCCTTTTTGCCCGCCTGCTGCAACCGATGCTTGGTTGCAGGGAAATAGGATTTCCCAAACCAGGGGTTCTCTGCCTGTTGTTTTGCTAGGCATCTGTGCTCTGGGATGAAGGCCTTGGTTATATTATATGGCATCCAACTAGGAATCTGTTTGCTCTCCTGCCCTGCTTGGTGCATATTGCACTTCTTGGCAGGAAAAGAGGCTGTACTTTGTGGGGAGTGTAGAAGCATGGAGCAGTTGTCTCAGCAATCAGGAGTGCCTCTTTCTTAATGAGATCTGCCAAGAGAACAGGTAAAAGTGTGTCAGACCAGGCAGTAAATTACATTTTCTCTTAAGTTCTAATCTTGGAACTGATCTAGGAAAAGGCATCTTCCACCACTAGAAACAAGTCATATTTACAGCTTAAAGCACACATTTATATGTAGACTTTCTAGAAGCTGACAAACCCATTATGTTTTGCTTTGAGCAAGCTAAGCAATCTAAATCTGGGTGTTGAAAAACATGGACATTTTCAGTATATATTTGATTGTATATTTTGCTTCTGAGTATTCTTTGGTTTCTTTAGAGGCATCCCTTACTATATATGGTTTTTTATCAGAAATGGAGAATATTTCTTTTTGCTGCTGTCTTCTTTTTAGCTGAAATTTCTCCTTATGTCTTCTATTAACTCTTGATTTTTTATAGTAGTCTTTTTGAATGAGTTGTGGCACTCTGTTCTGCTTTTGAGAGTGTAGTTTGTAAATTTGCCTGGGGTGATACTGAAAGGACTTAAGCTGATAAGTCTTTTACCTTTTATTAGAGATTGTGTATTATGTAGTTGTCTGCATCAACTGAAGATTCAGTTGATTTCATGTTTGTGTTTCTATCTGTTTAATTTCCCATTTATTAGACTCTCCATGGCCTCATGATTGCCCGCACTAGTGAAAAGTTAGAAACAAGTATGATCAGGGAGCAATGTGGGGGGAAGAAAAGCTTTCTTTATACCAGTGATGATTTCTGTATACCAGCAGTAATTATCCACCATGGATAATGCTCAAGGAATTGTTTGATGTAAAATATGATCAGTGCAGCTGATGTCATGGAAGGATGCTTTATGTAGCTGCTCTTTTGCAGAAGCACTGAGGAAGGAAGGCATCTCTGGAGGTAAACTAGTGTAGCCCTCCTCTGTTTGAACTTGGGTCAACTGCAGCAGGTCATGCAGGGACATTTACAGCTGTGTGTTAAATTTGTCCAAGAATGGAGACTTCTCAACCTCTTTGGGCAGCCTCTCACTAAGGAAAAAAAAAAAAAAAAACAGCCCAAAGTGGAAAGCAAAATAACCAAGCAAAAACACCCCTGAAAAACCAAGAACCTCTCCCATTTTCCTCCCTTATTCCTTCTATTTAAATGGAATTTCTTGTATGTTAACATAGGTCTAATGCCTCCTTTCTGTCTTTTTACATCACTGAAAAGGGTCTGGCACTATTTCTTTATTCCCTAACATCAGATATTTACACACAGTGAGAAGTTCCCCTAGGGTCTTTTATTCCCTAGGCTGAGCAACCCTGGTTCTCAGCCTCTCCTGGGATGGCAGATGCCAGTCTGCATGAGCCCCATGTGCAGGACTTTGCATTTCTTGTTGTGGAGCTTCAGTTGGTTCCTGTCAGAACTTCTCCCCAGCCAGTCCATGCCCCTCTGAGTGGCACCCTGGCTGCCAGACACATCACCTGCTCCCCTGACTGTGTGTTACCTGCAGGCTTGCTGAAGGTGCACTCTGCCCCATCCTCTGTGTGGTTAATGAAAGCTATTAAATGCTGCTGGCCCTGTATTTACCCTGAGGAATCTCACCAGTGGCTGTGCTCCAGCCAGTCATCAGGCTGCTGATCACAGCCCTTTGAGCCTGGCACTCCAGTCACTCTCAGTCTTTGGTGATCAGTGTATTCATAGAGGCGAAAGCACAATGTCCTAATTACTGTAAAAAAAGGAAGCCTGGCAGTACACAGGTGTGCAGAGATCGTTTGGCAAGTGACCCATTTGCTGATGTGAACATTGCACATTTCATATGAAAATATTGATGGGAATTTCCTTTGCATCACAGGTTTTTTGAGGAGTAGTGCAATTGGCATGCCCTTTAGGTTTTGCATTCTTTTATTATTTCTCTGATTGATCTCTGTCATTAAGTGCTCAGATGCTGAAATATCTGTACTGTGAGACAACTATCATCTAGTCAGAGAAGAAATCAGAAGAATGATTATGTCATTTCAGAGAACATCTGCTCTCAGAAAGGAGATATATAGACAGAGAATTATTGTAGCCACTGAGTAAATTTCTAACTTGTTCCTGTAGATTTAGTAAAAATACACAATTTCATTTGTGAAAGTACATTAGGTTGATAAGTGTTATAGCTACTGTGACACATAGGGAGGAGAAGTATAGATAGCTTTTCCTCCTTGAAGCTGTAAAGAGGTTCTGCAGCTGTGGAGTCCAGATTAAACTTGTTCATTGTGTTTGTTTCTTCCCCTTTTTAGTTGCTCAAAATTGTTATTGTCAGAAACATGGAGCTATGGCTTTGTGTAGAGTAAGAGTCTATGCAAACTTAAAGGGGGGCAGGTTCATTTTGTTAAATAAATACAACTCCCAGAGAAGAATGAAATTAACTTTTTAGCTAAATGCTATGAAATCAGTAGAGAAAGTATATTTACTCCTGAATTGTATAGAAGTTTTAGAGCTTTTAAAAAGGCAGACTTAGAAAAGTAAGGATGCTTCTAATGGCAGTCTTTCACAACGTGCCTCTGCTGTGCCAGGTGAAAGGGCAGTGTGACACTGTGACTTTCCCAGACACTCTTTGAAGATTCCTCTTTACAAATGTGTGTGTCTATGTACATTCCTGCCCCTGCACAAAGGTGTGTTTCAGGAAACACATGAGTTTCTGCTTCAGGTTGGGTGATTAGTCTGAAGAATGAATGTGCCACCCCTTAAAATCTTGCCAGCAGCAGCACTTAAATCTGGCATTTTTTTTAATAGACACTGCATGTAAAATAGGAAGCTGTTGCTGCCTGCTTGTGTTACAAGGTTATTCTGACACCAGGTAGAAGCATGTCAGAATGATCAAGCTTGTTTTCCTGCTTTATTTCCAAGGCATAAACTCTATTTTGAGTGTATATGTGCAGATCTCAGTATGCTAACTCATTTTGGGTCCTGGGTTAGCTGCTTTATTAGGCATAAGAGGAAAAGAGATACACTTACTCATCAGGTCTGTGGCTCTTTGTCTCATCTGTCAAACCTTGTTGTCTTCTAGGTCACTGCAAAATACATTTTCTGTCATGGCCTTGTCCTTCACCATGGTTCAAGATGCACAATCCTGTTCTGTTCCTAGGAATTTCTTTTTGCTTGTAATGAACTACTTTGAACTCTGCCTCAAGGGAGAAATTTACCAAATTGCCTCATCTCTTAGGGTTTGGAGTCTGCTTCACCACATTCCTGAAATAAAATGAGGCCAGAGAGCTGCCTATAAAAATGCTTTTCTCCATTATTTAGTCATATTACTTGCCTGAGACTTTCCTTTAAATGGAAGTCAGCAGCTCTCTAGAGTCATCCTTGAAAATGGTTCTCCATACTTTGCCTCCCATCTTATCTGTTAATATTTGACAACTGTTTTCAGAAGCTTAAATGTGGATTTGGTTGATAAAACTCGGAGCCTGGAAATAGATGGTAAGAACTAAATATTGGTCTAGAGCATTTTTTTTGGTCTCCTCTTTCCTGGTATCACAAAAGAGGAACTTGAAACTGCTCTTTTAATGACAGGCTCTCTTCTGACAGTTTATTGATGCTTGTTAGGCCAAGTTTAGTTTATTCCAGGATAATGAGCATTTTGTTTGTCTTCTTCTCTAGCAAGATCCTACTTTTTATGCTTGCTACAGTAATTGTTTAGAAAAATGGGAGTGTGTGCTTAGCAGATTTCATAATGAAAAGTGATATCAAGTAAGCCTAGTGAATTTTCCATTATAGCTTTGAGAATGATTGTACATGAATGATTTGAAAGTCATTGCATTATTAATCTATTATGAGAAGTATTTTATCTTTTGTTCTGTACATGTCTTGTACAGCACAGAGTATGTGGCAGACACAGTGGAACAGACAAAGAGAAGTACTGCACCACACCGAAGTCTCCCTTTGTTACAGAGGAAAAATATTGAATCTTCAGCAAAATATGTTTGAGACAGTCCTAGAATAAATTAATTTGGGTAACAGAATTTATCTTTAAAATTAATTGAACATATCACACGAAGGTAGTTTTGTCCACTTTTTTTTAATGACTACAAGCAGCAACTTTGATATCAAAGTCAGTATTCTGTGAAAACTAATTATTTTTTCTTATTGCTGGTTGGATTGCTCACCCAGAAGCATAGAAAAGTTTTTAAAACAGCTCAGTTCTTTGATTATTACATTGTGTGCCTCCAAAAGTTTTTACCAGTATTTTCAGTGAGCTAATTAGAATTGGCCTTTTGCTAAGGAAAATTCCGTATATACTGAAGTATAGTCTTATTTTAAATCACATTGGTGTCCTTTTTCTGATATTCTGTATTTACAATACTGTAAAAAAAAATACCCCAATCAGTTTGGGGTGTTTTAACCCCAGCCATTGACTAAGTAGCACACAGCTGCTCCCTCACTCCCCTGCAGTGGGATGGGGGAACAAATTGGAAGAGGTAAAAGTGGATAAAGTCATGGGTTGAAGTATATACAGCTTGACAGATAAAGCAAAACAGCATGCACAAGCAAGCAAAGCCAGGAATTAATTTCCCACTTTTCATGGGCAGGCAGGTGTTCACCCATCCCCAGGAGAGCAGGGCTCCATCACGTGTGACAGTTACTTGGGAAGACAAAATGCTGTTTCTCTGAATGTGCCCCCTTCTTTCTGCCTCCTTCCTCTTTATATGTTGACCTTGACATTTTATGGTATGGAATATCCCTTACATCCTAAGGATTTACCTGTACACAACAACTGTTATGTTCCTTGTAATACAAACCCACTTGTTAAGACTGCTGATTTGTTATTTCTGTAGGGTTTGTGCTATGAGAGAAACCAATGTAAAACTAAGCAGTATTCAAATATTTACAAAATATTTACTCTTTAAAAAGCAGATTTTAGTGCAAAATTAAGGGAGCATGAATCATACAAAAAAGACAGAGAACGCATAATTTCATCATTCAGTTTGTGATGATTTTGACATGAAATGAAACACAGGAAAAATCTATGCTGTCAATTGCAAAAAAAAAAAAAAGAGACTGAGGGTTAACAGAAAAGCTTTATCTCTGTAACTTGCACTTACACTAAAATACTGTACTAAAATTGCTAGATATAATAACACCTTTCCAATAAAATATTTTTTTCTTTTAGCATAGTTTAAGGGTTTTGGTTTAGTTTGCCTATTCTATGTTAACGTGCTCCCTCTACTTCTTTCATATGTTTTGTTCAACTTAGTGTTACTCTCAAAATATATTGCTGCTGTGGATATTGGCAGCCAGATAGACAAAGGCTCCTAGTCCCTCACTGTATATGGGATACAGCACAAATTCACTTTTTTTCTAGAGGAAAATTCAACAAAGTAGAAAGGTTTTATTAATTCCAAGGCACAGAAATAACGTCTGTTGGAGTGCTTATTAGACATCGAATAAGTCAACCATGAAACATGAAGCTATAGGAAGTAGAGTATCATTAGTTCTTTTGCTTATGGAACACTCTGTCTTTATAATATATTGAAATAATTTGTCCATGAAGTATTAAAATAGGAAATGGAAGAATATAAATTAGGGAAAATGGAAGAGAAGGAAAATTAGTCAAAATCATATACAAAAGGAACATATATGTAAGAATTATGTTTACTTTCAAAACGTTTTATTTGTTTTTGAATTATTACTTATTTCTATCTTTGGGTATAAAAATACTACAATGAAAATGAATCTCAGGTTATGGGCCTGTTCTTCAAGAGTATGAAGTCCATAAATATTTCATTTTAAGTTTGGTGTATTTAAGTATTCTCAACATTTCCTTTTGATATATAGTGATGATCTGCGCCCATTTCCAGTAGCATCACATCTACTGAATACTCTCAATATTTCCTGTTGCACTGCAGTTTGGAAATGTTTCAAGAACACGACATTTTGAGGTGAATCTGCTGACCATCCCATTTCTTCACTTTGGTTCAGAGCACAGTGTGTGATCAGAGTGCTGGAATATCTTGCATACTTTTTGAAAGAAACCCTGAACTTCAAGTGTTCTCCAGGCAACAGTCATGGGTTAAAGCAAGAGATATAATTGTGCTAAGTCATGAGAAGAAGGCCCTTGTTTGTGGCACTTCAGCAATTTCTTTTCCTATTAGAAAGGTCTCTGAAACATTTCTGCATTCTTAAGTAAGCATCAAGGTTGGTCTATTATTTTACTTGTGCTTGGGCAGCTGTATAAGAAAAGCTATAGAGATTTTTTTCTGAGGCTGTAAAAAATAGCAGAAAATCTTTTGTGTTTAATTGTTCAATAACTGATAGAGAAAGGTTGCTTTGACATTTTTCTAAGCAGTGGATTGGAAATAGAGATGAGTGAAGAATTTTTATTGCACCTTGAAAGAATGTTACAGGTTTTCACTGTGGATATGTGGACAGGTTTGTAACTTTAAGAAATCTGTGCAGTAAAAGCTGTGTGAACTCAACCCAGATAAATGGCTTTGTGACATTACCTAAAGAGAAATGGGGCTGTAGAAGCTTGAGGATGTGTTTTAGGCAACTGTTGGGCTCCTTAAACTGTGAGAAGATAGGGATGAGAAGGAGACAGGGAATTACCAGCACAGTTGAAGGAGGGTCTAGTTCTCAGGCTCAGCTCACCAGCTGTGCAGCTTTTGGGTTGAGGACAAACACTCTTTTCTCTGCTGAGTCCCAGGCCCTAGCAGGATTTTAATGGATTGGGATCCACACATGCAAGTCTGCTGCTGTAGCAAACTGCAGTAGAGGAAGAAAAGTTTTAAATTCAGCCTGATGCTCTGTCTACCAGCTGTTGACTAAGAAGATAAGGCTACAGAATTTCCAGTAACTAAAGAGTACAGAAATATTCCTGCACTGTTAACACTTGGTCAGATTGTTGACTGTGGCTCAGAAGGCAGATTTGCATGTAAAACATGACAGAATTGTCACTGCAGATGCGCTTGTTCATTGGAAATCCTTCATTCAAATATTGATTCAGTCCTTGTCTATTTACTTGCTGAAGTCTAATTAGAAGACAGCATGGAGTGATACGGCTGTAGTGTACTCTGGTCTTTGTTTGTACATTGTTTAAAGAATGTACTAATGAAGTTAAGTAGCACATTAAGAATAAAAGGAAAATAAACCTTTATATTTGGGAAGATACTTTACCAGATGAAGTACTTTACCTGTTTCTTTCAGATGAAGAAGCTTTTATCTACCTCTTCCAAATCTGTAGATTTTGGGAGTCTGTAGAGTTAAGTGAACAAAATATAGTTAAGGAGTGTGATGATCATCTTGTAAGAACAGACTTATGAGATTGTCCCCAAGGTAATCTAAAAGCAATCAGTTGATGATAAAACATTTTGAAATAATGAGGCTTTTGAGTGTAGTAATGTAATCAGGAATTCTAAGAGTCTCTGGCTGTTAGAGCAAAGTGCCAGAAATGTATTGTAGAATGAACCATTCCAACAAGACAAATAAAGCTGGATTTGATAACAAGATTACCATTGTAGTCTATTGTCTAATATTTATGATGGTAATTCTGTGCCATTCTGTAATTAAGTTGGAAGAGACCTCCTACTCCCACCTCTGTCTCCAAGCAGAGCTGCCTTTGCAGTTGTACAGTCCTTTTCCTGGTGCTGAATATACAGTTAACCTTCATTGCTAGAAGGGTGTACTCTTGATGAAAAGTACTTTATTTTCTATCCACCTTGCCAAATCCACTGCCAGGGTGAAAGTGCCTGATTTGAATCATTCGTGCAGATGCTGTGAATCTGACTTTAGGGTATGACTCTAAGAATCATTGTAGAGAAGAGTGAAGTAATGTTTAGGAAATAAAAATGAGAGGACTCCAATGAAGCAGAGAGATGTTAGGAAATGCACAAGAGTTTGTGGGTATAAGTGAAAGAAATTCTGTAAGGGGAGAAAAAAAATCAAAATTATGAGCGTTTTGTTTAAGTGAGTGGAATAACAGACAATTTTTGTAATGAAATAATGCATTTTTCAGTAAACTTTGTGTTATCTATAGAGCAGTGGCCCTTCGTGTGTCTATTAAAATACAGCATCACTTTAAAATTAGGTTACAGGATATCTAAAATATACAAGATTTATTTGTGTAAGTGAAAAAATACGGATAAAATCAAATATGATGACAGGGTAAATGCAAGTTACAGAGACATTTTACACACAATCAGGTAAGTATTTTAAACAAATCAGTTGTGTCATAGGGGTACTTTTTATTTGAAGGTTGTGTTGTGCAAATATTCTGCATTCATTTTGCATTAAACATGTCACTGTTTCCTGGTTTTTTCCTTAATGAAATAGTTTTAGAGCCATTAGCATGGCACTGACTTGGTATAGCTACTACAGGTGTTGACTTTTTAAGTATCAAAATGAATGTGCTGTGCAATATCATGTACATTTTCAGCATGCATTATAAGTATCTCTATAGAATTTTACTTTTAAAGAGTTCTGTAGAATTAATAGGGATGGCAAATCTGAATTTAACTGCTGAAAGTTTTAAATTTTACATCTGGTACAAGGTGATCTAATCCTATGTAAGTCTGTTCTGAAAAAAAAAAAATCACCAATTCCAATGGTTTTTTAAACCAGAAAAAAAGTTAGCATACTCTCAGCACAACAATATTTTGGTCTTGCTTGTTTTTTGCCCTTTTACATAAGGCACTATCAATTGCCTCAGCATGGCTATTATATGCTTATATTGTTTTTCTCTTCCTTTTCTTTGTTTATAGGTAACTCTTTTTTTTTCCCTCTCCTCATTTTACATACTCTGCAGTAACCTTATACTGGATAAGTAAGCCTTGCTGCTCTTCTTTTAGGCTGGTCTTGAGTTTATTAACTCTAAATGTCAAATGCCACCACTGTTTTTTGGGAAAATGTCTACTCTGACAATATTTGAAAGACCAAGAAATGGAAAGGAGAAATATATCAAAAAGCAGCTGCTGTTTCCACTAATTCAGGACAGTTCTTTTGTAGGGTGTGTTTTTTTTAAAAGCTGCTGCTTGGTGTTGCTGCTCCTGCTGTCTTTGCCACTGCAGCCACCAGCAAATAAAACTCTATCTGCTTTTGCTGTTGCTGGGGTGGAGTACTCCAAAACGTCACAGGATACAGTCTCAGTATGTCTGAACAGCTTTAAGACTGATATTGATCTACAGCTGTGCTGAGATCTAGATATTAATTCTAGTTGTATCAATTTTAAGTAGATATTTTTGGGTTTTGTTGATAACTTTTTGCAGGGAGGTGTTACTAAGCAAAATAGAGGGTAAACTTTGAACTGACAGATACTTGTAGTATGTTCAGCTGCTGCTGTGGCCCCTGCCAAAGTGCTTTTGAAATCTGCTGCCTTCAGGGATGATAACTTGGCACATTTGTTGGCAACGGATTCCCTCTGTGTTCCCCTGTGAAATATAATTCATGGCATTAAGGATGTTGGTGTAGCTCAAGTGAAAGTCTAATTTCAAGTCTTGAGTGTGTAATGCAATATTGGGAATGGATATGATGTACTTTGGGTTTCTAGAAGCTGGGTGAGAGTTATTCTGAGTACCACTAAAAAAGAAGGCTGTGCCATTGCTTTTGAAAAGTCTCACTGATGAGGGGATACTGATTATTAGTTCTTCAGAAATTTAAGTTAGCAAGTATGATATTTGTAAAAATTCCATCTGGAAACTAAAGGTTGTTTTCCAGTTATAAAGGTAGCAATAACTTGTGAAAATATAATTTTCAAATGTAGTCAACAGCAAAGACCGAAATAAGGAACAAAAATTGTATTCATATAATATAAAATTATGTGGATTCATTTTTGGATTGACTTAATTAGCTTTTTCCATACTTCTGTATGTCTTTCAAAAGTAATTCTTATCAAAACAAATTTATATGAAAGGAAATTTAAGAACTGCATGTTTGTCTGTAATATAGGAACTGAATGGAAGCAGTGCTTGGGAGGTATTCCTGTTTAGTTTTTTTTATATGGTTGGATAATAATGATCATAACAGTTTTCATTAAGTGTATTAAAAAGACACTATAAAGCCTAAAGATTAGATTATTTTCTCTCTAACAGCTTTTGTGCTATACTGAAGTTGTAAATGTTTTTCCTTAAGGCTTTGAACATGTCAGTGGAAACAATTTATTCTTTTAAATTAAAAGGAGTAGAGAAGGGGATAATTAAGGAGTCCAGGAAAGGAAATGAAGAGCCTACATTTCACTGAACTAAAGCCAAATAATAGCAGGTTTGGGAGTCTCAAATGATTTTATTCAATCAATGTAAAATTATCCATGGGATGGTTTTCAAAATTGCTAGAGAGACTTTAAAAAACAGCATCAGAAGGGGACAGATCATGGAATATCAGCATAGGATGAATGTGTAGAACCTGTTTTTCCAGTGGGTATCTTCAGAGTGTTACCACTTATCAGTAAATCTAATTTTAATACTGTCTCAAATATTCCTAAAGTAACAGGGCAGTCATTCTTAAGAACATAAAAATGTTTGCTAATACATTAATAATGAGGGTTAAACAAGAGGAAATTGTTCCAAGTTACTGTGCCTGGCATTAAAATACTGACATTTACCTGCAATTAGTGTTGCTGCAGTACTTATGGCCCAACTCATATTCAGCAGCAGTGTAAGTTTCTTATATATGGCAAGGATCAATATTTGAATGCTGCACTTCATGATTTAATTTCATTTTTAAAAGGTAGAAAATGGCAAAGATTTCCCTTGTTTATCCTGACCTAAGGAAGATATTAAAATAGTTCTTCTGATATTCCCAGAGACAGTACAGAAATATATATTAGATGTTCATGATACAAATTAGAAACACAAATTGCTAAAATAGGCAAATAGTGCTGCTGTTGTTTTTTGCTGATCTGAAAGACTGAGATTATTTTTGGAATAATCTAAAATTTACAGCTCAGGTTTTCCCCTATGCCCCTTTCCCCCAGATATTTTTCATTCAGGATTTTTTTCTGCAAGAATACTTTCATTTCCCCTCTTTCAGGGTGGGTATGAATCCAGTTCAAGAGTTCCCTCTCATAATTTTCAGCTTCTAAGAACTCAGTTTAAGCTGCTGTTGAGCAGCAACTGTAGGTAGCACAAAGCCCTTCACATTGAAATATCTGGCCAGTGTTACTCTTTTCATGAAAGTCATGGCAAAATAAAAAGCACTGTGATTGTGGTTATAATTTAAATAGCATAAGCATTTATACTTCTATAGGATGTTCCTTAGTTTATTTTGAAATCAGTAATTTTTTTTTGAAGTTTGACTGCTGGCTACTCTTCCATCAGCTTCAAAGTTTTCCAGACACCTTGGATGCATGAAGAAATTTTAAGTAACATTGCAGTTTGAAAAATTCTAACTTGGAATAGGTGTCCCATTTGAATCAAACAAAATGAACGCTAAAGAGCCTGTGCTTGCTGATACTTCCTGCCAAAAGTTTCATGCACATCATGAAACCATAACGTATGGTTAATTCAGTATAAAGGTGATATCTGCAGACCTAAACAACAAAACCGGTGCTGATCAACTGTTGCTTAATGATGTTTTATGTGTTACAAAAATACAAAAATTAAGGGGGAGAAAATTGGAAGTGACAAGAGTTACTGAAATTCTTGAGCTATTTTCTCATGTGCATTATCTTTCTCCTCATGGCTCTATTGAGAGGAACAATCTTATTCCTTAATATGCATCCTGAATTGCAGATGATTGCTCTATATTTTCTAAAGCACAGCCCTTTTATTTAGTCTACTAAAAGTGGAAATATTATCCGTCTATGAAAACAGCTCTATTTCGTATGATATGTTGTGAATGCAAGCTATGCCAGTAGATCTGTAGATGTAAAACCTTTTCTTCCAGGAAACAGTGCTCATGTTTTCCTTCTTGGGGCTGCTGCACCTACTGCTGCCCTGAGAGGGAAGGTGGGCAGAGAAGAGGTTGTGTATCCCCAGCCTGGCTCTCCAGGTGTGCCTCCTGACCCTAGCCTCGAGCCGTGCCAGCCAGGAGAAGCAGCTCTGTTTCTTGTTTGTGTAGTGGAAAAACCAATAGACCTTTGTTGCAATATTTGTTGTTGTTTAGGTGGTTCCAAAGAAAGCATCTAAAACGAGGGAAGGGGGGAGAAGTAAGATTTTCTGTATTTTCAGCTAAAATTCTTTCAGAATTAAGCTGTACTATTGGACTTGCAGGTAATGATCCTACTCTTATCTCCTTCCCTGATCTATAGCCAGAGACCCCATCTAATGCTTTTCCTACGTTTTGCAGTTATTGGTTAGTACATTGAAGGTTAGCTCTTTAATTGCACTGTGTTTTATTTGTAATACAATTTTAACATAATACTGTAATTTATTTTTTTACTCAAATTAAAAGTAATGGGGCAAAACAGATATGAAAATACATTATCCAGCTCCAGTGGCTTAAAAAATTAGTTTTTCTCCAACATATTACAAGGCAATTGTGAAATATAGGTATGTAGGTTCATGTATTAGTAATGGACATATGCATGTGCTTACTTTTAATTTGCTTTCCTATTTCAGCACATTCTTTATGAACAGAGAAAATTCTAAATGTGCATCATTAACAGCTTGCCAATCAGTGTCCTTACAGGGTTTTGTAGTAGTGCTAAGCAGGCTTTGTTCATGCTAAAAGACCACAGAAATCTTATCTTGATGCAGAGATTATTGCTGAAGGGTTTTCTCAAGTTTCCATTTCACAGCTACTTATTCAAGTATTTCCAAATACTGCAGTTTCTGGCACCTATATTAGAGCTGTCTTATTAAAAGAATTAGCTTAACTTTTATTTTTTTTCTTTAATATTGGGTATTTAAGCCAGATTTTAAAAATGCTGTAGAAGGGAACAGAGAACAGTTTTTAAATCTGGAGTATAAACTTCACAAGTATTACTTATCCATTAAAAAAAACCCTACAAAACATTACTGGTGTTCTGACTGCCACACAAACCCTTTCTAAGTTCAATGACTTCTGAAAATATTCAACCCCTAATGAGACTTTGTCTTGGTGGACAATGGCAACTCCAGTTATATAGCAGAAAGAGTCTATTCTACAAATGAAGATATTTGACCAATACCTGGATAGGAATGAATATTCCTGAATAAATGAGCCAGAGTATTTAAATGTGTTAACCGTGCATGGACCATGCAACCTAAAAGTATCAATATTGAGAGGACAGATCAAGGAATCAGAATATACAAGGAAGGTGATTAGGATAATTATTAACATCTATCTGTTAGTAAATTATAACTTATTATTAATTTATTTTCCCACTTTATTATAATGAGAAATGTTATTAATTTCCCCCCCTTTGTGACTTAACAAGGATTTCTATTGTTACAAGGTACTTCGCAACTGTTGGTGCTGCAGGGATTAAATTTTTATAGTAATTCCTCCTAATTTGCATTGAAAAGATGATTAGTGTATATGTTGTAAGTGTAATAAGCATTGCTGAAGGTTAGTCTATTCTGAACTTTTAAAGTTAGAAAGCTTGATTACCTTAGTAGCCTTAAAATTGCAAGAAATATTATGTTAAGATATTCTTTATGATAATTTGTTCTGTGCAACATCTTCAATATTGATGGTCATCAGATTTGAAATTAAGTTTGAGATACAATTTTTTCATAAATTGTACTCACCTTTGATGAAAGGAAATGTTAAATAATTAGCTCAAGGAAATAACGTCCAATAAAATTGATACAGAAAAAAAAATCTATCATTTTTTCTGGTCTCATAATTCTTGAACAGATATTAGATCATATCTCAGAATCATATTGCAATCAGCTTGTTCACAGGAAGGCAAACTAATATCTGAATGGGATGTTGTTAGAAGGTTTACACTGGTAAATTACAAAAATCCTTAATATTCTTGATAGTGAGTTCTTGCTATATTTTGTCTTGCTTCATAATTAAAGCTTCTACAATTATTTTGATGCATTTTATGTAAAATGAAGTTTGTAATCCAATAAAATAACATCAGCAAAATGTGATTCTCTGCTCTTGCTTTTTTCCCAAATTTCAGGAGAAAAGAGATACAAAAGAATAAAATACATGCAAAGGTACTGTGACACATACATGGAATATACTTTTATTTTGTGTTGCTAGATACTTTCAGCTACAAAAAACCCAAAGAGACATAACAAGTATCAGGAGAAAAAAAATCTAATAAAACATTCCTTTTCTGAGCAGCATTATTTTTATTCCCTGAGAACCCTACATAAATGGTGAACTGCTTTGTTTGCTTCTGATGTCTTTCTAAGTGAATACAGGTTTATAGAATGATATTTAAATGACATTTAGAATTTTGTTTCTAATAGGTAGCATCTGGTATCTGATGAGTAAAATAAATGGTTCTCACTGATGAATGAACTTTGGAGTGGATCCTCAGGTTGAACATGCATGGGTTTTCTTCCTTCTCTTCTTCCTTTATTGTTGGAAGATACTGGGATTTTGAAATGAAATTCTAAAACTATGTTTGATTATTTTCATACTACTTATGTAACTGTGTAGAGTCTTTGGCAATAAGATAAATCAGTTTAGGTAGAGGTAGCGCTTGACAGCTTCCCTAGCTGGACAGCTGCATCATTTCTCCTTCTTAGTTATTAAAAAAAAAAAATCTGAATATGAAATTTTCAAACTACTTATGTAAACCAGAGATTATTTTTTGGGGTTATGGTGGGGTTTCTCTTTTTGAGGAAGTTTAACTTCTGGGAGAACAGGCTGAGCATTCATTGATGCTGAGGTGTTTGACAATGCTGAATGTGGGAAACTCCCAGTCGTGAATGATAAGGTTGGATATACTTCTTAAGGCAATAAAAAAGTAGTGTTTGAATTCCGGCACAGATATGCTTTCACAGAGCTTTGTCTTTAATTGTTTCAGAAGAAGTTAATCTGTTGTTTACAGCACTGTATTGCTGGTAGTGATAATTCACTTGTGGGGAATTTTGGAAAGAATTTGAGATGGGACTTTTGAGTTGTTTTTGATGATGCAGTTTACTTTCTTCTACACAGGTAGGAAGGGTGAGTTCAGCCCACATCGTTACAGAATGGTTCAGAAGGTCACAAGACCCTTAGTTACAAGACCTTTTAAGGAGCTATTGGCCAATAAAACACTGCCAACAAGGCTATTTATGTTTTTGACTCAATCTTATGGACCTATGCTACAATGTAAGCTTTCTTAGCCAATCATGTTATGACACACAAACCTACAGTACTGTGTTCTAAACTCTTTACTTATTTCTGTAACTACTTTTAGTTTTTTCTATATTTTCAACTCTAAACATTATTAGCTTATTGTGTCTCTGCTTTAAACTAAAATCCATATTCTCACTTCTAGCACCTAAGTTTGGAAGCCTTTTCCAAGGTCTCAGATCAAATCCTGTGTTTAATTCTAAGCTTTGGCTTACAGGCCCCAAGTTCTAAGAGTTTCTTGCATTTGGGATTCCAGCAGCTGGTGTCCTTTGGCTCAGAAAATAACCTTTGTCAGTTCATCCTGGTATTTGTAACTAATACGTGTCTATTTTAACCAATATGTATCTATTTGTAACTAAGGCATCAATTAATTTCCCTAGTTATGTGTTCTATTTGAGCTATGCTGGAACTTGATGAAAGTTTCACAGTGAAGTAAAGCTTTCCTGACTGGCTTGGTGTACTTCTGTTCTGGCTGCAGGTGACTCAGGCTTTGATTATTCAGGTGGGAAAGCTGACTAGGGAGGGCTTCTACTTCCTTCCTCTTTGTACAATTGGCTTAATGTTCCTTGAAAGAGGGATGATACTGCAGTCAACCTCAAACATGCCCCTGGATTGAATGAAGATATTTTCAGGGTATTTTCAGCTGAAAAATACTTCCATGTCCTGCCTTTTATGCATACACTTCATTTCTTGATCTTTCTGAAATTACTTTGCCACAGCAGACTTACAAAATTTTCCATTCTGAGTCCACCCTATAGTTTCCTCAAATTAGTAGGGGCCCTTCTTCAAATTACTTTTGACCATCCTTTTCTCATGTAGCTATGTTCACATATGATGAAAATATCTTCTTGCATACTCTTGTGGGAAATTCTGGTACATTGTTAATAATTTTTATAGGATTTTTTTTCTGCTGAATTAAAATTTAATTTATCTTTAATATGTAGTGGAACCAGTTTTCTTTTGCCATGTAAAGAATTAGTATTCCTTGTAAAACTTTGCTCTAGCTATTAATGTACTTGTGTTGACTCTGTAATGTTTTAAAATATTTTTGTGTATAACTTTGAAAGAATCATTGATTCCATGTGTTGTTTTGTAAAACTATTTTGCTTGCACTCTTGGGGACTGAACCATGTGACATTGATGGGGATCTTCATTGGACTCATTAGCTCCATGTCTTGACAGTGCCTGAAATTTGTTTCCATCTCCTTTAGGATACATTCAGGCTTATGAAAAGGCTTAATTCTATGTTCTGAAGTTCATGGAAAAATCAAGACATGAATGGTGATAATTCTTTAATTCTTTCTCATTTTAAACTCAGGAAAAGACCATCTGCAGTAGATGAGTAGCTGCATTTCAAATGGAAATTTAGGTAAATATGGGTGTTGTAAATGTTAAGATTGGAGATGTTTTGTTCTGATACTTCTAGTGATGCACTGTCATCTGCAGTAATTCCTGTAAGTAGTGCAATTGGAGCTATTCATGGTGAAATTTGTTCCAAATCATGATTAAAGCTGGAAGCTTGTGACCCTGCATAATCTTTTTTATAATTATATCTCCATGTCCTTGGTTTTAATCATCTGTTATTCAATATGTGAATGTACATTGAAAGCTATGCTGCATTCAGTTACTCAAAAGCAAATTCTTTACTTTTTTAATCCCTTAAGGAGGCCTTATTCCTGAATTTACATGAGACAATAATTCTTTTATGTCTGTGTTTGTGGTAGAAAAATCTCTGTATTTCTCTATCATATGTTATTTGTGAGTACAGGATTGCTCTATGGGGACCTCTGCAGTGCATTTGATGTTTTTACAGGAGCTTTCAATGTCAACATTTCATTTTTCTCCAGGCTTCTGGGATCTGGAGGCTTCCAAATCTTTGTTAGATGGGTTATCAAATGCTCCTGTGTTGAAATCCATTTCCATTGATATGTGAAACTGGTGGCTTGGAACTTTGTAAATATTTACTTTGTGGTTTTTCTGACTCAGATGCAGAAGAAAGTCTGAATCTATGGTCAATTTTAATCACAGAAATAATGTAAGAGTGGACTTACCTGACATTACCAGATTTTGTCTTGAGAGGTTTGCACATGAGGGTAACAAAGATCATCTTTTCAGATTGGTTTTAACTGAGCTCATATTTGTGCCCTTTTGGGCTGTGCAATCCCATTGACTATGATAAAGAGAAGACAAAGATGAAAAAAAATCCCAAACAAATCCGTCTCTTCCCAGCTGTAGTTTCTATCATTATTTGCCTTTTTTTTTTTTTTTTTTTTGGCATTTATTTGGCTTCTAAATCATTACATAATTGATGACTGAAGCTACCAGCAGTAAGTCAGGAAGCCCTCTTGTATTCTTGCTTGTCTTAATTTCAACATTAGCATTATCTTTTGAAACAAATGGCAGTTCCCTAACATGGTTGTTTATTGGATACCTATCAAAAAATCTGCACACTGTTCTTCCATAGGCTTGTAAGAGATACAATGCTGTGTTTTTGACGGTCTTTATTTAGTTGGTGAATTTAATGCAGATCTGGTGTAAACCACCAAGATTTGGTGGTGTCTTTGTGGGGCTTTGCCTGTCTGTTGTGGATTTATTGGTGTGGCTTGTTGTTATTTGTTTGTTTTACCAGAGTATGTGGCTGTAGAATGTTTTCCACTGGCCACATGATGCCCAGGGGACTCCTGTGTTATATGGAATTTGTGTACAGGGGTGCACTGAATTGCACCTGTCTACATTCTAGGACTACTTATCTTTCTAACCCTGAAGAAAATAGAATCTGTTAGAGCTATTAGGAAAGTGGAGAATTATTTCAACCAAAATATGTGGCTTTTGGAATATGCTTAAAGCTTACAACTAAGATAGTTTTATTATTTTCAGAAATAGCTTTCTTCATTTTGTTTACATTTTCCATTTTTCACTTCAGAAAGGGTCCAGTTGCTTGTTGGGGGCTTTCATAGTCCTCTGTGTGTTTTTTAAAGAAGGAATCACAAAGGTGCATTTTATAATATAGTTTGTTTTGTAAACCCTTTAGTTTTTTTAAAGTGATGAGCAAAGTTTTTCCACACAATGTAATTTAAAAATAGGTGGAGATTCTGGAAAGGCAACTGTGTATTCAGGGCATCTCAGTAGTGATCCTTCTACATAGAACTGCACATGAATTTCACTGGGTTGCTCTGCCTTGCAAATTCTGGCTAAGGGACAAATTTTAGCGGAGGGGCAATTTTTTTTAATGTTTGAATAGAGTAATGAAATCTTAAGGTAAAGTGAAACAAACTTCTGGGAGGAAATAAATGCTGATCTTTCATTGCATAATGTATAACTATGTATAAGTTGCTATTGTCCATTATTCTGGAATCTTTCTGTGTTTAATTCATGATAAGATGAACATTCCCCTCTCTAAAGAAGCCAGACAAGCACAAAACTTGGGTTTATTTCACAGCAGGCAGAGTATTTGTCAAGGGCTTATATGTATCTGAAGTTAATCCAAATAATTTTTGACAAGTCAAAAATTGTATTCACTACAAGGAAAATGGCACTACATAAAATCATAACATCACAGTAGAGTGTGAGGAGAGCTTATAGCAGTACAGTAAATAATTTTATTTCTTTGTAAATGAAACTCACAGTACACTATCTCTTTCTGAACTGTGTTTTCCACTCAAGTTATTTTGTAAGGATTAAATTAAATTCATTTCAGGGTACATGCTTTCAGAGATTGTAACAGTTCCTGGTTGTTTGAAATATACCATGACTTTCTTAACAGTGAAAGAAAAAGTTCAAAAGACAGTTTTCCACCTCATTGCTTCTTTTCATAGAAGTACTCGTTCTTCAAGTGCAGGATTTTATTGAATACAAATTGAAGCGAACGTATGTCAGAATGAAAATTGCAAAATCGAGTGGTGCTGTGCTTTGCTCTTTGCAAGTGGGGAGAAATGTTGTCAACACTGTGATTACTGAGAACTCAAGCAGAAGGCTTGTGAGATTTGAGTAATAATTGTATTTAAAGTAATATGAATGAGTAGTCCTTCCTCTGCAAAAATCCTTTCCAGCATATGAGTTTTACTTGCTTTGGAAGTAGCAGACTCAATTGTGACAATCTGTCTGACCTTTCACAGGAAAACTGGGAAACTTTGGGAAGATGCAGATGTCTGGCTCTCTATTCCTAGAGATGACCCAATTAACACATTTGCTTTGTGTCATTGCTAAGAAAAGTGAAGATAAATATAAATACTGTTGTAGGCTAAGGACACTTAGATACAGTGGGTTTCTGTTTTCTTCTCTTATATAACCTACTTCAGAGAGTAATAGGATCTTTTAAACTGAATTTCATTTTAGTACTTTAATTCAAGAGCTATCTCACATCTAAATAGCATAGGGTGCAATATTGTATTGACTGTTTGGTTGAAGGCACAGGACTGGAGATGTCTGCAGGGATTTTCCCAGCATTTTGAAGACATCTGTTCCTGTGTAGAGTGGAAGGAATATCAGAATGAATCATCAGTCTTTCCTATCTGAAAGTACAGAGCAGAGCTCAGGAAAGTGTTTGAAAAGGTACTCAAACCAACTGTAAAGCAGTTTAATATTTGTTTCTAAAAGTAGTGTGCACCATTAAAAGTAAAAAAAAACAAAAAACAAACCCTTTCACAATGCTATTACCAAGCACAGTAAACAGTATTTTCGAAGAAAAGACAGAAGAGCCATGCTGTGAATACTTATACTGTTACAGTATTTTTAAAAAAATGTCCAAGACTGTGCATGTGTATGTGCGTATTTTTATTAAAAAAAAAAGACTCTTATTTTGCTAAACTCCAGTAGGAAAAGACTAGAGATTCAAAGTTTTTGAATCTCAGAACCTTTATTCCTGGCAGAAATAAGCCCTGTCTTTGGCAGATCCCAGAGAAACTTGCACTTTAGACTGCAATTTCTTGTGTATATGTATCTTAGGGTCATGCTTACATATTTTTTACTTTTCCATGTGATATTTATTGCAGTGGTTGTTGGAAAAAGTAATGGATTTCATTCCTGGATAAGCACAGAATTAATAAATTATCTGATAGGCATTTTAAATGTTGAGGCCTGTCCTTTTTGAGTGTGAGACAACTCTTCACTCAGAATAGTTTCCTCAAAATTGATGTGGTCATTAAATTCTCTTCAGGTTTAGACAAATGTTACCTCAGTTTTTGGAATGTAGAGTTGAAGTGGCTGCATGATCACAGGATTTTTTTATCTTTGATTCTGTGGGCTTTAATGCTCCTCTGAAGATTGTCTTTCACCTTCCAAATAATTTCTGGCAAACTTACATAATAGATTCTCCTTTTCCTACAATGGATAAAAGTGCATAAAGCAGTAACAGATAATATTAGCTGGGATTCAGTAGAGTTTTTATCTTTAAAAGGTTTTTAATGTTGTTAACATCTCCCAGGCCCTGAAATGGTATCTAGGGAGAGCCCTGAACCTTTAAAACCCATTGAATACGTGTGGCTTTTTACAGCATTTGCCGCTGCTTTGAATGATGTGTTGGTGGTGTTGGGCCAGTTAAGCCTCCCTTATCTGCTTCCTTTCCTCTTTTCCCTCTTTGTCTAGAAATATAAGAAAATTTAGAACAGAAAATATCTGGTTATATCATATTGAACATTGGTTAACTTTCAAATAAGTGATCTAGGAGGTCTACAGCGTTTGAGTCTCAAAGTCTACTTTTCTTGCATGTGTCTCTTGCTCTACATATTTAGATAGACATGGAGGCAACTGCCCTTGAGAATGTCTTAGAAAATACTAGTTTCAGGATTGACCTCTTTTTCCTCATATGGAAAATAGTGTTTAATTTGGCAAAAGTTCCTGCCAAACTGAACTGATCTCATTTTTCAGGTACTCACTGATTCTGCTGGGGAGATTTATCTTAACATACATGGTGATTTGTATAAAACCTTGTAGAAAAAAATGTGTGGCTATGGCTTCAGTTTTCCTGCTGCTCTGGCTCTAGGAGGGCTGAAAAACCACACTGCAACTTCAGTTCCAGATCAGGCTGTTGCTTCAAATTCCTTTGTCATTGCATCTCAGCACTGATGACTTCTTTGCACACCACAGAAGTTTTTCTTGGTCTCCTTTTGCATTCAGTCATGCCTGGAAAAAATTTTTCTGATGTACTTTTTCTAGAGATCTCAGCCATATTAATGATCAAGAGTATCAATTACCAAATTTTGTGGTTCCTTTGGATCTAGTTTCTATTCACAGGAGTAGCTAAATTCCAGCTGCTTTAAATAAGACAGCTTAAAGCCCATGATGAAATTGGAACTTGTGTTTTGCAAGTCCTAGACCGTATGAAAAATTTCGAATGTTTTCTTTCCTAATTAGTATTGCACAGATTGACAGGTTAATTTAATCAGCCTTTGCTATGCATCCAGATTCTATATTTGTAACTGGAACTGCTTGTATTAGCATTTAGTTAGAGAAATCGGCAAACCTTTTGCATCACAATAATACATCACTATTTATCCCAAGTAATTATTCAAATGTTTACAATATTCAGTATTCAGCGCTCCTCATACCAATCCCATGACAATGCAATGTTACTTTACAATACTGCAGGAGCATTATTTTTTGTTTCTTGTGTGAATTTAGCATTTAAATACAACACATTCTTTATCCTGTGGTCAATTTTTTTTCCTAATTCTAAATAATTAAGCAAAAAAACGTGATGCTTATTCTCTTTAAACAAATCTACACATTTTTTATTCCTGTGGAAAGAGAATTTTGTTTTTCCTTAGAGAAAAGTTAATTACACATTGATGTAACTTTGTAATGCTCATCTTTTTCTTCTTAGAAAAAAATCTTTTAATCTAACATTAGGCAAAAACTCAGAGCAGCCTGTGAGCTGTTGAAAAGCATGACTATAAATCTACAAGAGCATAATTTGCAGAAACCTTTTTCTTTATCAAGAGAACAAAAGGAAAAATGAATTAGGAAAATATATTCTCATAAATTGCAAATGTTATGCATGGAAGACTTAAATGTATTTTCCTTTTTGTTGGTTAGTGATGCTATTTACAACAATAAGAAAAAAAAGAATCAGAAAGGTTATTTGTGCTTCTTTAATGGTGTACTCATAGCTGGTTACATGAAATGACAGAACAAAGAGAACAATTTCCCTCCCCTAAGGAACTCTTATTGTTTTTTTAACAAGATTAATAACAGATATGCTATCAACTAAGTAATTAAAGTTTCTTTCAGAAGTGTGCAGAAACAAAAAAAAACCAAACAACTGAGCGTTTAAGAAAGATAATTCCATATTTAATTTGGAAAAAAGCTGCATCAGTGAATAGCTTCCAATCAACAGGAGATAAAGTACCTTTAACAGAACTAAGTTGCTGACATACTTTCTGAAAGTAAGGTTGTACTGATTTTTTTTTACTAAATCAGCCTAATTAAGCAGGAGAACACGTATGCTCAATTTATGTGCAAGGCAATGCACAATTTGTAATTTCTAATGAATATAAAGTATGACTGGTTAGGTGCTTAGGACAGTAGCATGCACATTTCAGACATCAACACTGTATGATATATCTTGTATAATAGTATATGTTATTATATAACATGGTATATGTTATATACAAATGCTATATGTAATTATATATAAACATTTCCTGCACGAATTTTGTTGATAAAGGACTAAGTCTCTGCTTTTTAGATACTCAGCCTAACATGTCTTTATTGTGGAGTTGCTGATTCCTTTCAAAAGGTTGTTTCCACTTAAAATGAAATAAAAAAAGGATCTAACTGTAGAAAACTGTGTTTTCATTTGCAGAAAGAGGTTTATTTTTTATGTGTGCAAAAGTTTGGGAGGGGTAAGTTTGGAACAAAAGAAGAATTTAGACGCTTTGTTTGTCGTCTTTGTCTAAGTATTTAGGAAGTCTGGAATAATTTGTGTCAAAGCTCCAATATATGTAGTACTACTTAATATTTTCAGATGAACATAAAATTAATATTTCAGCATTTCTTTGTGTTATCCATTGTTCTATCATATAATACGCAGTCTTTAAGTTTCCCATACAACATTGAAAATTAATGAATGATTAAACAAATAAATTGATTTTGTGAGTCACTTGTTGTTTTCCATAATTAGCTCCTGACCAGGAAATCACAACCAAAAAAAAGGATAGCTTGCTGGCTCCTTTGACATTCCCTGTTATTCATGCATTCTGGAGCTGTCTCCACATATGACACGTTAATGTCTCTACTACACTTGTTTTGGAATGTAGAAATATACATGAATTAACAAATTGTAGTTTTGCCCTGTAAATTTTCTCAATTTTTAATTTTTTTTTCCAAAAAGATTCTGTGGATTTATACTGATGTGGATTGGAAGTTAGACCTTTCCTGATTATTACCCCTCTTCCAAAATCCAGTTTAGTTTTGCCATTGTGAATCCACGGTCTGTCAATGGTTTATGGACTGTTCTTTTCTGCACATTCTAACACACAGAATAAACTTTCTCACCATCTGAATTTCAGCTCCTCAAATTTTATGAACAGCTAAAATGCATTTCTTTCATCTTTTTTTATTTTATTTCTCTGTTACTTTTTGGACTTTGTGTCAGTTATGCTGTGCCAAAGAAAATATATTTATTTATGTGTCCTATGCTTATCAACATATTTAGCATAGAAGTCTTTGCCTTGAAAATTCTGTACTGCTATATGTAGTAGATAAGATACTGTCTGTGGGTATTCAGCTTTCCCATTCTGCTCTCCATCCTTGCTTAGACTAATGGTGAAAGTATTTACAAGTAAATGTTAGAAATAACAGCAATATCCATTTGCATTGGCAGATCAAATAAGGAGTTAATTAAACGTGCAGCCTTTCTTCCTGTAATCTAATTGCTGCTGCAGCAAGGCTCCATGCTCTCTGTGGTCTGAGAAAAGCAAGATGGCACGATTTCATCTGAATTTAAATGTAAGATCAAAGCAAAGAAACAAAGAATACATATAAGTGATTTTTATTTTCTTTGTATAAAAATAACACTGAGCTTATTTAATACATTAAGAGGAAAAGTAAGAGTTACAAGCATGAGTTTCCATACTTTATATTGAAAGGACATTGTGACTTACTGAAGAAAGAGAAATGTTAACATAATTTAAGATCAGAAAGATGTTTCTCACGTGGCATAAGTTGGAAAAGCTTTAATTTGAAAAAAAAAAAAACTTGAAAGAAACTCTTAAAGATATTTCCCCATGTTTTAAATCTTATTTTCTTTACATAATCCATATCAAACTGTTTGTCATTTCACTCTACAGAAAAACAAATAGTACACATATGTTACTTATAATTGATAAGGAGCATTTAGAATCTAGCAGGAAACTTTCTTTGTTTGACAGGATGAGACAGACCCTTTGTGATTGGATTCCAAAATTACTAAATAAATTTGCAATAGAAAATGTTTGTCAGTGTTGTGAAAAATGTAGTATCACTGTAAAAGTCTTATTTTATTCATGTGAAATACAGTAAGATCAATAGGAGAAAGATTTGACCAACTTCTTAAAATCATTGCCATAATTTTTTTGTCATTTCAATTAATTTCATGCTACAGTGACCCAGACAACAGTGTTTCCTGGAATTATTTTTCTGTTTCTGATTCCACCATTTGTGTTAATGTAACTTTTCTTAGGAAAAGCTCTATTGATGAGAAATTTCAAGTGATTTATCTTGATTTCGATAGTTTATTCCAGGGATACTTAATATTTACTGTCACACTCACCTCTTTAGCCTGAATATGTCTCACTTTAGTGCTTTTTCACCTTTTGTGGGCTTCTTTGGTCCTGTCCGTGCCCCTTTCCACGTTTATATCTCTGTGTAATATGGCACAGTACCCTCTACTAACCCATCTAAGGAAGCCAGCAGAGTTCATAGCATGTCATCATGTCATAAGTCAACTCTCTCTTTCTTATATTGATCCCTTTAGGTTTTGGCATAATATATATTTTTCATATATATTTTCCTTCAATTCTTCAACCTGTCCTCTGAATCTGCTCCAAGCTGCTGTCAGCATCTGTTGAATTCCAGAATGACAGAACCTAGCTAGGGAGAATTCCCACGTCTAATGTGAATGCAACAGGACTTCTGTACCCCTGCTTCACCTTTGCCTGCTAGACATATCTAGAGGCTTGCAATGGAATTTTCAGGTTGTCCAATATGTGCAGCTATAGAGCACATGCTTACACTCTTTTAAATCCACAAAGGGTGTCCAAGCTCTGTGAACTTAATAGTGAGACTCCACTGATCTGAAGTACAGGAAGGTAAAAAGAAAGCTGGGAAGGAGTAATTTCTAGTATAGTCAAAGAGCAGTAAAAGTGTCAAGAAAATGTGAACACTGATTCTGCTTTCATTTTAAAAGCAGTGTTGAAAGTTCAATTTTTATTTTTAAGGAATGTCCCTTTAATAAGAAACACTTCTGCTTTGAATAGAATTAAATGTTATCAAGGACAGAATTATGGAACAAAGATGACAGTGTCCCAAACACCTCAAATTTAAATTCTAGTCTTCACGTTTAAAATAATGAGCAGAACATAATGTTAACTTTTTTAACAGATAAGATCTATTTCTAATTTTGCTGCTGAAAGAACCTTGCTGTAAGTGGATGTATGTTTTATTCCACTAACATTATTTAATGTCAACAGCTGTGAAGGAAATATGAAAATCTAATGCTGCCTTGGAATTTTTTCAGGGGTGTGTATATGTATAAAAATTCTATAGCATAGAAACCGGAGACTGAGATTGGTGGTAGTGAGGGGGAAAACCACTCTGATTTAATAACAGAGAATAACAAATAAGAAAATACTACATTTTTTCTGTGTGAGAGTCATGTCATGGCAATAATCAAATAGACATTTCAATAGACATAGTTTGAGTATCTCTTACTGAGAGAAGATTATTGTCTTGGAAAGCTCTAAGAACCTATTTAGTTGCCTTCTGGTATTTTCTTTTGCTTTGTTAATAAAAGAGGAAATCCACACCTCTGCCAAATACTAGGCTGAATAAAGTCACCTGTATAAGAACCACTAAGAGCATGAGAGTGCTTGATCTACCTAAAAACTTCATAAAGAAGCAGCAAATCAAACCAGCTCAAAACCCTTACTTTTGTAGGGGCTTTGCTTTCCCTTGACCTGTTAATTTTCTGCAAAGATGGAGCACTGAAGAATTTTTAAAAATGTGTAGTGTAGTAGCTGATCAAAAGTGATACAAATGTATTTTGGCTATTTCTCACAGTGACTCTTTTTGAATAATTTAGTGCCCTTCTATATGTTTTTTTCCAGTGCTGAACACAGCCTAGCATATTATTTTTTCTACTTTAAAGACTGCTCTAACTTAGTACTTTGTTAGATGTAATAATTGGGATCATGTTCCTGGTGTGTCAGCATTATCAAAAATTCTCGATACCTATTGCTTTCAGCACAGAAAAGATTTGCTAGGTGAGGGATAATGGGCTGGAATTCAGTTTGTCAGTTGTTGGATGCTGAAGTATCTTAATTTTTACATGAATTTGGGATATACATAATTCTTGTTCTTGTATATTCTTCTAGTTTGAGAATGTAAATTTGAAATTTGTTACCTTACTCTAAAAGCTTAAAATTTTAGTTAGATTTTGTTGTTTTCAAGTGTTGCTGGAAGTGATTGTCATCTCATTCTTGGAAATTAGATGTATACAAAACACTGTGAGAGTAATAAGGCATTTTTGCTATTTCCAAATTTTGCTGCATTTCACAGACTAAAACCCAAAACGGTACCCTTGTTCTATGAAAATGAAAAAAACTTGGAAGAAAAGAGACTGACTGTTGCAGAAAGAACATTCAACTCTTTTGTGACAAATAAAAATGTATTTAATAAGAAAAAAAAATAAAGAAAATTTCTGAAAAGGCCTCTCCTAAAATATGAATGACATATATTGCCTTGAAAATACAGACATCAAATTAGTGCTAAAATGATAAATTGATGTGTTTAAGGATAAACTATTGAAGATCCTCCCTGTTGAAGACATTTATTTCTCCCAGTAATTTCTCTCATAGTATTTCCTGGTATGAATTTAGTCTTTGTAGGTAGTAGAGGGAATATTATGGTTTCATACTTTAGTGCAGTAACATTTACTACCTTTCTGAAGTACAGTTCTTAAATCACCACGCATGCAAACAATTGTGCTGTAATAAAAGCTCTATCACAGTGCCTTAAATAGTCTCAAATTTCATAATATGAATTATAAATGTTTAGCTATTATGAGTTATAAATGTTTAACCACCTATAGCTACTATTTAAATATTGCAACATTTTTTCATATGAACAAAACAATTCTACCTGTCTGAAGAATTAATGTTTTAATTCTTGTTATTGGGTTTGGACTAGTTTGCATCATCTATTCTTGCAATAATGTCCCTTCTCTTTACCTGTAGGCTTATACCTTATGTACTTCTACACATCTATGTTTAAATAGCTATAATGTTCAGCCATGTTCCTTAATAGCAACAGAACAGGTAAATGTTTTCAGCCAGAAATATGCAAGAGATATCCTTATTAAAACATACTGTTAAACAGTGTTGCATAAAAGGTGAAAGCAGCTCAGCTAACCTTTGATTTAGATGAAGACATGGAATGAAAAGACCCCACAAATAAATATTTGGGTTGGTCCTAAATGGATATGAAGTAATGGTATTTGTAGAATCTTAATTTGAAAATAGTCAATTGCTGCATTAAAAAAAACCCTTTTAAAAGAGAATAAGTATTGAAATAACAAGTAGTTTTTGAAATACTGATTGCTTTTGACAAAAAAATGGCAAGGAATGTCAATGAAATTAATATGCTCTGTCATGTAGGAAAAGGGGGGTTGCTTCATCCATGTCATGATTTAGGAGTGGTGCTCCCCAGTTTAGTGCTTCCACTGAGACTCTCCAAAGCCTGCTGCCTCTTGCTTATTCCTTCCCTTCCTGCTGCGGCAGACTGGAAAGAACTGGAGGTACAGAAGGTGAAAATCACGGGCTGAGATTAGAACAATTGACTGGAAACAATTTGAGAGCAAATGACCCACACATGGTTGCTCAGCATTACCCCACTGCTTCCTTCCAGTATCTGAAGGAGGTTTGCAGTGAAGCTGGAGAGGGACCCTTCATCAGGAACTGCATTGACAGCACAAGATGTAACAGGTACAAAAGGAGGAAAATTTAGGTTAGATGTTAGGAAGAAATTATTTATTGTGATGGTGGCGAGGCACTGGAACAAGTTGCCCAGGAAGGCTGCGGATGCCCCAACACTGGAAATGTTCAAGGCCAGGATGGATGCTGCTCTGAGCAACCTGGTCCTAGTGGAAGGAGCCCTCCCCATGGCAGAGGGATTGACCTTTAAGGTCCATTCCAATCTCTAAACATTTTATGGCTCTGTGATGTTTTTAGGAGAACTGGCAGGATTATTATAATATAAAAAGGAAGCTCTGTGAGAATAGTGTTTAGATTGAAGGACTGAGTATTTATATACTGTGAACAGATAAAATAGGTTTTTCTGAAATGTATGAGCAGTATTTTATGAAATAAATGTACTATTACACATCCCAAACTCCTGCTCTGATAGAGTGCTTTTCAGGAAAGGAAATAGTCAGGATTCTATCTGCACCTTCAACTATGCCTACGAATTCAAGGCACATGAGGAAAATCATGCAGCTCTTGCTATCTGTACATTTGTCAGTGCTGTGTGTAATGTAGTGACTGCAGATGATCTTGAATTCTATGTAAAGTGATTTTCTAATTTAAAAAGAATCTATTATGTAATACCAGTCCTATGTGATAATCACATAGGAAATTTAGAATTTTTTTCATTAATTTTTGAACTGGTTATCTTACACTGTAGGTAATTCGAATAAACATATTCAAGGACATTTTGTAATTTCAGAGACATGCAGGTTTTCTAAAGTACAGTTTGTATACATAAAATATAATTATTTCCTGGGCACACTGTGAATCATCTTTTTTTCCCCTAGCTGTTTAATTTTATGAGGATTACTAATATTTTGGGACCACTTAAAAAGGTGTCGTGTTTAATTTTCTTTCTATTAAGAAGTGTGTTTTTATAGATAGTAAAGGTCCTCAGAGTGTCAATTATCAACTCATTATACACCAAAGTGAAATTTAAACTGTTAATTTTCTTCCACATAAACCAGAGTTGTCTTTCACAATTTTAAATTTTCTTCTACTTTCTTATAGCATTCCCATTAAATTCACAGAAGTGTGACTATTTTGCCCTAAGGTAAAGACATAGCTCTAGTTATTTTTTTTTTTTTTCACTTTGAAAAATATTACAGAGCTTGAAAATAAAACAGCCCTCATAGAAAAAAACAAGAAAGAAAACCTGGAAAGTACTGTTGACTTTGACAAAAATGTTTCTAATCCAGGGTCAATTTGAGAAAATCCATTTCATGTTTTCTCAAATTGTCTGAGAGTCTTTAAATGCCACATCTGACAAAAGCAGAATATGTCAGAAAGTTACTCAAATTATTTTGATAAAGTTTATATAACAGAAGACTTTGCTAACCTAATAATCTACTCCATTCAATAATAGAATGGAAAATGTTTTAGAAAAAGTTTTAAAATGAAATGTGATAGTGATTGTACCTTTGCTATACCAAGTGTTTTTTCACTTATTTCATAAAAATAACTTGTATGCCTCTTTCACTGGGTATAATAGTCTCATTCCCATATGCAAAATGAGCATTCAAATGAGAGAATTACACTCAGAAGATGCTGTATCAGGTCTTCACCTCTGCTGACAATAACACAGACAAAGCTTAGTTTTTATCTGGTCATATTGCTTAGGAATAACTCGCTAGCCAGAAGCACAACTTGCTGAAGTTTGTTTCCCCTATCTCCAAGTACAAATTGTAAAAGTAGTAGGTATCCTTTTCCCCTTTTTGTGGTGTTTAGACTCTTCCAGTGGTTTCTCATCCATATGAAAGGACAGATGGCTGTAGCAGTTTTTCCAGCAAACCTCTTCAGTCTGTCTCAACTGTCCTGTTTCACTTCTTCCTTTCTCCCTTATCTTTCTTTTTAGTCTTTTTTTTCCTCACCTACCTGGAGGATTCAAGTCTTGAATAAGAAATGGAATATGCTGTATTTTAAATCCTTGACTGTTCTGTGGTTCTGGCATTCAAATGTAAGAGAATGACTACTGGACACAGGTCCTTTCTCTGGTCTGAGAGAAGCACCAAATTTAAATGCAGATACAATGTGTGGACCATTGCTTTGGATGTAACGACTGTGCATCAGATCATCCCAAAGGACAGATAGCTGTCACCTCTCATGAAGATAATTTTGCCAAGAGAAAGAGACAGAAAAAAGGGGTATAAGTGTTATTTGCTAGGGAAAAAAAAGGCAGTTTATAAATAAATGGAGGAGGGTGAAAGTTATGTCCTAACAGAAGTTCCTCTATGAATTTTTGGTGTTTAGTATACAATAAAGCTTTCAATTTTTCTTTCTAGCTTCTTTTTTGGAAGATAATTGATCTACAAAGATATCCCCCCATGCATTACTTAATTTTAAGTTTTATGGATTATTTGAATTTATTTTGTGGAATTTTATTTTTGTCTGCCTAGTTAGAGGTTAGTCCAGCATAAATCAAGTACTTTTGAGGAAATGCAAGAATAAAAAGTCAGGTTTTAAAGTATTTATCACAAGATTTTGGAAGCATAATAGCAGACCTACATTTCTAACACAATCACAATTAATTTTATTTGGTGCTTTCCAGACTTTGGGGAATTTGCATTGAATGATCAGTTTAGTTAATCTGAGTAACATTTGAATGCTAGGAGGCATCATTCTGATATGATTTTTCTGCCAGTGTAGATCAAAATGATAAATGATTTATTGTATACATGTCTCAGTAGGGTAGTATATTACAATTGGTATTACATGGCTTCTGTTTTGTAGTGAATAAAATTAATTAATTGCAATTGATAGTTTAGAAAAAAATTTTGAATGAAGGGCTATTTAGGTGGGTCTCATATGTATTGTTCCTGAATAAAAATATGGTGCTATAAGAGCTGTGTGTTGCAGTTTGAGACTGACTTTGGATAGTGACTGGTTCAATGGAATAAGTTGTTTTAGATTTTCTGTATGTGACAATTTTGAAGTTGACACCCTAGATGTTCATCACAGTATCTATGAAAATTATAACAGTATAGGCATATATCAGCCTGAGAGAAGTATAATACTCAGCTGATGGAGTAAATCAGTGATAAAATACAGACTTATGTTGGAAAAGTCTCCCAAAACTTAGTGAAGGTTTGGTGATCCAAATATTTTAAAGATCTTTGTATATTTTTGGATTTTGTCAGCATAGTATGTGTTGATTAGTCGGAGTTAATTCTTAAATGATTATTGTGAGTTAAGTAGAAACCTGTACATCTGGACATAACTGTGAACATTTTGTCTTGTACTCATGAGCACTCTTGGTGTGTCACGATGTCATCATTGTCAGAGTCTGGTGCACATGCTGGTGGTGGTATTCTTGCTGCCTTGAGGGGTGAAAAAGATGGGTTATAATGCATAACTTTTCAGGAGAAATTAGATGTACCTTGGGGGTGCTGAGTTGCGTTATTTGTATGTTTTATTATCACTATATTATGTATTGGTTTATTCCTTTGTACCCCCATGTACAACTTGGTTTATCCCCAGTTTTCCCGCCTTGTCCTCCCTTCCCGCCTTTCCAGTATCTATCCATCACCCTGGAAGAGGCGCAGTCTTTCCCTTTATCCCCCCCGGGTGCCTTGTCTATCACTCGGTGCCCCTTCCCATCCATCCAGAAGCTTCTACTCAGGGCACCGGGTGATTGGGCGAGGGCCTGGGGCCCCTCTCATATCCTTCCCCCATTGGACCACGTTGTGTCGCCCCATCCCGGGGCCACTCCCTACCCCTATCCCCATTGGTTGTCAGTTACCCCTCCCTAAGAGTTTTTAAGCCAGTGTCAGAACCCTGTCAGGGTTCCTGTTGGCTGGCACCGTTCCGGAATATTTGGCCCCGTTGGCCACAATACACTCGGACTTAGCCCCCAGCAGGATCCGCTCTTCATTTACCACCGCGAGGCTTGCTAGCGCTGCCCGGGACCCACAAAGGCACTCTCCAAACCCCAGCTGGGAGCGGCGGAGGGTGCCTCCATCGCCCGCCCTCGCCCCAGGACGAGAGCTAGCCGGGGCTGAGAACAGGGATCTGGGGCAGGAGCGTGGCATGGGGGAAACTTACTCTTTGGTTTATGAGAGAATGTGTTTAAGGATGGTTTTGATGATCTAATAATTTCATTAAGGGGTTCCTGTAGTGACGTGTTAGTGGGAGTGTATTAATATGTTATCTAGACTATAGGAATACTCTATAAAATCTCTTCTTAATATGAGAAGGATTCCTTTTTTTTTTTGTCCCCCTGAACTTTATAGAGAAGTAATTTGACTCTGATTGTGAAGTTAAATAATGATGTAGATCTTTCTTCTTTGTAGCAAGTTCATAGCAGGAACTGTCAGAGAGTAGCATATCAGCCTTGTTAATGTAATCTTAGTGGTTCAGTCACTATATCTTGTATTCTATCTGCAGGTTTAATGTCTGTGTTTTGGGTGTTAAAACCTTCATAGATATCTTTTGGATAAGAGACAAACAGGAGATGAGTGGCTGTGAATTTTGTTGAACAGTTTACTGTTAATTTCCTAATGCAGCAGTCCCAGATATGATTACTTTGTCTATTGTGTGTCCACTAGTTTTTTTTTTTGAAGGGGATTGTCATGTTGGACAGACAGTTCTACCTAACTGATGATGGAATGATTTAAAAAAAATCTAGTCAATGAAAAAAATCTAATTCATCAATGTGTTTGCTTCTTTGAGCTGCCTTTGCAGAGGCAGAGTTCTTGTATGGTGGTAATTTAGTTAAGCTGATAAGGGAAAACTTAAATGATACTTCCATCACTTTCATACATTCTATTTGTGGAACAGTGATAGTTTTGTTATCTTTGTTAGTGCTTCTCCTCACCCAGCCATCTTGGTGTTGAGATTGTTATTGTCATTGCCATTGATGTCTGGTGCTGAATGGTTGATACTGCATAATTCTGATATTGGCTAAACTGAAGTGCTTCCACAAGTCTTGGTTTCCACGAGATTGCTCTCTGTGAATTTGTTGGGATTTGTATTTCTTCTTCTGATTGAAATAGTCTAAAAGTAATTAGGTTAAGGAGGTGTTGCTGAGTGTTTTCTAATTTTTATTGATATTTGCATATTGATATGCATTGTTTAAAGTGCCAATTTCTATTACATGCCAAAATAGAAAGCAGTAGTCCTGACTATACCAATGTGAATTTTAGGTAAGAGTCATCATTCCTTTCCAGAAGTGCTGGAATAGTCAGTCTTTGTTTTTACCCTCCTTTTCACCTTATCGTTAAAGCTTAAAATTAGCATTGAAAAAGTAATTGGTATTGAGCAGCCTGTAGGTTCCAAGGAAGTGACAGGTATGACATTAGTTTGAGGCATAAAGAGAACACGGTCTTTGAAAAATGCATCCTTTTAGTAATGTTATGAATGCAATTGTTGGCAGATTTCGACAGCAGCAAGTTAAATAGCTATGGCCTTTCTAATAGTGTCACTGTAGCCAAAAGGTTTTAAGGCAATATGAGACAATTTGATCAATGAAAAGGTCAAAGAAGAGGTGCATTGGGTGGAAAACTTTAGGCTTTTTTATTTTAGTATCACTTGGATGAAAATTAACACATAATTTTAGGGATTGATTTGAGTGGTAAGAGTGCTTTGAAGTTAAATATGCTGTAATTGCTTCTTACTGGTCTAATTTTGATTTATTATACCCATTAAGAAAATATTCTTGTTCTTTATATTCTTTTTGCACCACTGGTACGGGAACCAGAGGTTGAGGTAGTTCAAAATTTGAGTGAAAGCACTATTGGCAAATGCCCCATTTTGAATGTGTTGCTATAAATTCCAAGTCTTAAAAGTGAAAAGCATGTTTCTTACAGAGCTTCTTAAAACAGTCACTAGTGAGTTACCTGTCCTTTGCTAGAACTAATCTCTAATTTAGGATAAGGTCACGTCTGAAATTAATTCAGAAAGGTCTAGAAAAATCTCGGTGACAATGTGTGCTAAATATTAAATTTTACTTAGGGAATGAAGGAATAGGTATATATAAATGCTTAAATAACATGATGAAATGGAACTGTCTTTGTGTAGCTTACTTTAAAAGCTCACAGTTTTTTATAGTTTCACAAGAAAAAACATAGATATTCAGATCTAGTTTCTGTTTGAGTAGTAATTTTCAATAATTTCACTTTTTAGGTATCATTCCCCTTATTTGAGTGTGCTGTTGCACACTCAAATATTTGTATATAAACTGAGGAATGCAAAGTTGCTGTGGTGGGCATCTTTGAAAGGTGGATAAATTGGGACAGTTTCAAATTTCAGAGCACCCCTTCCTTGGCTGATGGTCATTAGCCATCCAATTTGTGCTAATGGTTAGCTCTTGCTCATTTTCAATCATTATCACTAAGAAATATTCCAGTAGATGGTCCTTAATGAGCATCCCACATGAGCTGTGTGGGTCCAGCCCCACCAGTGGCTGCTGGGTCCTCAGTGCTGGTGGATGTGGTTTGCCTCAGCTGATGGGGCTGGAAGTAGTGGAGGGGAGCGTTTTCTGCTTCTGCTGAATGAGGGTCACAAGGTACCTGACAGAATTTCAAAGAAATAGTATTTATTTGAAATAGTATATTCAGAGAAGGAATGGGTTTTGGGCTGGTTGGCTGAAAACATGGAATAATGAAAAAGGTATTTTGTCTTTCCAGAGATATCACAATGTGGTGTCAAAATTTTCATGACTATCTTCACTTAAGCATAGTTCATACAAGCTCAATAACTATGTACTCAGAGGAGTAAGAAGGGATGGTATTTAGAGTTTTGACATCTGGTCTTGCCTTCAGCTCTTCAAGGCTCTTAATGTAAGGGATAGGCATTAAACTGTTTCCTGCTTTTCTTTGTTGCATTCACTGAATGCTTGAGTTATCCAACACTTATTCTTTCAGATAAACAGATTTTAAGTTATTAGCATCTTCTTTATAGCAGGAAAGGGTTTTTTTTTGTTGTTGTTGTTTTGTTCACTTTTTTCTTGTTCTTGTATTATAATATAAAAATCAGGCACTGGATTAAAGTTGGGATTTTCAGCCATGAAATCAAGTTCTCTAAAAAGGAGGCCTTATTCTTTGAAAATGTATAATCTTAGAATAAAAATTTACAATCTTGATATTTTCCCATCTTCTGGTGTTCATACTTTAAAAAATATAAGGAAATAATTTAAAATTGTCAGTAGTCAAATGAGCATAAAATTACTTTGTAGCATGAGAATACACTTATTTATAAGGAAGCAATACATTTACAATTATCAAGTTGTTTCTACACAAGGATACAAATGCATTTTATATAATAAATTGGCATGGGAAGTAATGTGGTATCAGTTCTCATCTAAGGTCAGAACACGCCAATTCCTTCCTAGGCTTGAACAAATATTACATGAATGAAGGCTCTTGTAAAATGTTATGCTTTGAAATAGATTTCATTAAGGGTTTGTAGTGAAAATTTATTTTTTCCTTTATGCCTATGTCTTTTCTCAAACTAATAATGGATAGCTTATTTGCATATAAATAGATTTCACTATTTGCTGAGGCAGAGACCTAATATGTTTCCCTTCTTTTTTTTCATGGCCGTTGTTAAATAAGGTAGAATATTGGAGTGATCAGCAGCCATGAATTGTAATAATTTTCTTGGCCAAAACTCCTTACAGTTCTTCACTTTTGTGAAGACCTCAGAGTTTAGACATCACTTACACTACCAAAACCATGATATATCTGTTGCTTCTATAAAGATGTTTTTCATGCTGTCTCAGAAATATGTACTGATAGATGCTATAACTGGATATCTGTTCTTAATTAACACCTGGATGTGTTTTCTTGGCATTTCTAACCTAGTAGTATGTAGATATTTTTATAAGGGATACATCACACTGTGAATTAATATTGTAGTTGTCTTTTTTTTTCTGGATTGTAGTGATCTCATAGTTTTAATTAGTTTTCTTTAAGTTAGATATTGTGTTAAACAGAAACCTTTCATGGTACCATTCTGATATAGATTAAAATAAATTTTGGTTATACACCCTTAAGGATGTATGAAACCAGAGATAACTCTAAGACTGGTTTTTATTTACTAAAAAATAATGGTCAAGTAAGATGTGATTAAATCAGTGAATTCTAAAAATCCCTTTCAAAATATACAAGATGTATATTCAGATGTATCTTCCAGAAAATAAGAGTGGAAGAAATTTTTCTGTACCATAGTATAACCCCAGAACTACATGTAAGAATAAACTCCAGTTTTATTATTCATATGCCACTACTTGTTCAGTAGCTGCTGCTTCAAAATATTGCTTCTAAATGAAGTACTTGCTGTACAGTTCTTTAAAAGACTCTAAGATAAACTGAGTGACTCAACAAAACTACTCAATGCTTCTTGGACAGTAATTTCCTGAGCATGTAAATGTTTTAATTTTCAGTGTCATCTACCTCTCACCAAGAAAAATCAATGAGCTCTGTGTGTGTGCACATTCATGATGTAACCACGAAGGTGCTTTTAGTGGTTTTAACCTGTGTGCCTGGAAGTTATTTTGCCAGCAGAGGTCACTCAGGGTAAAGTGAACAATTGCTTCACCTGTTAAGGAAGACAGGAACTTCATTATGAACCGCGAGATGTATATTGAAAAGCACACGTCTTCAAAAGCACCCAGGCAGACTACACTTGCTGTTCCTTTTCTTCAGATCTTTGTTGCTTCATATACTGAGAATTAAAGATCAAGTATATAAAAAACTTGTAGTCTTACAGTGATGCATCTGGGAATGCAGTCAGTGAAATGTTGGGCTGTGTAAGGGTAGTGATTTTTTTACTAAGCTTTATAAGCCAACACAATAAACATGCAAACTTTATTTCCTGTATTGCTTGACCAAAAAGAGGTAGCTTTCTGTGCATTATCCTAGTTTTTTTAACAAATACTGATCAATCACTATTAATTAACAGTTTTGTTAAAGGCTGGTAAGTAGTAATGGTTACCTACAGTTTATTATACATACATATAATAATACATTTTTTTTCTCCCCCTGCCTGATGACTCTGTAAATGCTGTTCTTGTAACAAGATTTTCTTGTTGTGTATATTTAAAGATAGCTAACACTTTTAGTAGTTACTAATGTATTTTAAAATAGATTTCATCCCTGTCACTTGTTTTGAGGCAGTTTTTTAGAAGCAGGGTCTATTCCCCATGTAATATGAATACAGTGAGTTGTGCAGTGAGACTGAGAATGCAATGTAGCCTGCTGTGATGAAAGGGTACGTGACAGGATCTGTTTTTATCTGATAATGATGAGCAAGCAGAAAATGCCTATCATGCTGTCAGAGCTCAGGGACTCGGATATTTTTGAATTTAACAAAAGAAGTTGAAAGGTGATAAAAGTAGAAACTGATGTTGCTGTTGCATTCACTTTTTGAAATAGAATTTTCTTTAAAGGCATCATCAAAATAAAAATGAAGAATCAGAGTTGTAATATATTGCAGTTGTCATGAATGTTTTAAATACGGCATGTCTTTCCTGGACACTAACCAGAAAATGTTCTCAATCCACCAACAAAGGCCCCAATATCACCTCTCTTTAAGAAAAAATGGGTAGGGTTTTTAATATAACAGTATGACTGGTTAGATGATTGTTTAAGTCATTTTGAATGTGTTTCTCAAACCATTTGTCATCAGAATATTATATGGTCTCTAGGTGAAATATATGAAAAATTATTTTAGTGTTATTCATGCTACGTTTTGTCATCTCTTTTTTTTAAATACAAATGCTTGGAGGCTAAAATCTATGTGATTCCTTTGAGACACTCACAGGAGTCCACAGATTTTTAAGCTCATATATAGTTGAAGTGAAAAAGTAAGGAGGTAAAGAATAAAATGAATAAGCTTTAATCTGTGTGTCTTGCTTTTCTATGACTTGAATCTTTACCCAATGTAAACAACTTCTCAATGTTAAAGGAAGCATCTGGCATTAAGAGTTACTTTCTATTTTATTTAAACTTTAAGGAAAAGTCATAAGAGGTCTGTGAAAGAGCTTGCTATAGGTGAGAGAACTTTTTTGTCCTATTGCCATTTTTGCTCAGGTGTCTTGGTTATAATGTTCAAAATTTTTAAAATTACAGCTAATCATAAGGGATGAAATGTTAAGAAACAAAACAGTAGATCTTTGTACTCTTCTGTATCTGGTGAATGGATCTGGTATTCAAAGAAAAAGAAGTGGTGTAGTTTTCAAGTTGTTGAATGGGAAATCCTGAATGTAGTTCCTACTTGAGACTAGATAAATGCAAATATATGCACATATCAACATCAGTTTAGGTACTCCAGAGAAGAGTGAAAAGAAAGGGATTAAAGATTTGGAAGTTAGACTGTGAATGGGCTAGAATTGTATTCAGAAATATAACACTGCTGTTCCTGGTAAACCTGCCTCTTTTGCATTTTTAAGTAGATGATAGTAAGAATGTTTCTGTTTTGTACTATAGAAACAACTTATTCCTTTTCTTTTATATGTGACTCTCTATCCTTTCTTCTTGTATCCTCTTTGTTTTTAGTGAACATAAAAATAATTTACGTTAAACATGAAAGTAGTAACAGTTTCAGTCAGACTAGGTCCATAAAACTGTTTTGATTGATGTGTATGTTTAATTGTATCCAGCTACACTTCCACACACTGAAAGAACTAACTCAGTAAGATGCCTTTACATGCTTCAGACCCTAAAATTAAAACAATTAAGTATTTTATTTTCTTCAAGTGTTTTCCACCAGGGATTCAAGGGCCTTTTAGATTTATAAGTCTGTTTTTTATTTCTCTCTCCTTTCACACTCTGGATTCAGAGGGACTGTAATGGCATCCCTAACTGTTCCAGTGTTTAAGTAGTCTATGAGCTTAACTGGTTCACAGAAAGAGTATTGTGGTTAAGTGGATATCACCTTTCAGTTTCTGAGATATTTCTTCCACTGCTTGCAAAACCTTACTATGAAGAAAAATGGTCTTGCTACTATGTTTCTAGAAAAGAGGGCATAAAACCCCTTTCCTACTGCTGCTTTGAAGCCTATACCATAAAAATGTGTTTTTATTTCTACCTTTCTCCAGTGTTTTTGTCTGCATTCATCTAGAATTTAAGCATGCCTCTCCTGTGCTTTTATAATTATGACATAATTGGAGTAATCAGAGACCATATATGCATCTATTTACCTTCACAGCCTAAGCAGAGAATAATAAAAGATGTGCTTTGCAGCATGTTTTACAGGTTTGACAAGTCAAGGCACTAGTGAAAAATGGTTCTTCAGTGTCTTGTTCTTGTTGTATGCCTCAGATCTTCCTAACCTAGGCTATTATCTCCTAAATTACAGAAGGATCCCTTAGATGAGCATCAAAAGCTTTAACCTTGAAATGAGGAAGATTTCTGGTATAGTCACAAATTACAAAATTATCCTTTGTAAAACAGAACAGCTCATTTACAGCCTTCAGTTTCTCATCAGTAGAAAATCTCAAAAAAAAATTAACCTTGACATGACAATCATGCAAATAATTGTTGTAGAGTCCTTGCCCAGACGGGGAAAGAAAACTTGCATTCATTTTCTGCATACCATACCTACCCATATTCATAGGCAGATAAAAGTTCCCAGCCTTCATCTTTCCCCTGAGCATCTGATAATCTCACAGGTGTGGAAGAGGAAGGGACCCTCTTTGCTGGTGTGTTGGACCCTACATCGAGCCCTCTCAGAAGGGGCCACTTGATAAAAAAGGTGGAAAAGGTGATGTGTAGGTGATGTGTACAGATGTAGGGTCTAAGGCAGCCTCTGAGCAGAGAGGGTCAGCCCAAATTCCTCATGTTTACCTAACTGAAGCTGTTAATATCATCATTGTCCAGTAATGTTTTTTGAACAAATTATCTACCTTGTTGAAGGGATGATTGTAGTCCCAACTACATCCTGAAACAAAAAAAAAAAAAAGGCTTCAGGTTGAAATATTTAAAATTATCTTTTGTGCTTTGTTTTCCTGGTAAGACAACATGTTGAGGTACTTTCTTATTTTTGTAAAGACTTTGGAGTGGTTTGATATTTGTTTTACTTAAAATATTCAGCAGTTTTTCCTGTAAGACTTTGTTTAGAGTTCTGAAAATATTATTGTAGTTTTCTTATCATTAAGAAAAATCAGATGGTACTAGTTCAATAAGGTTCTGTATATGTTCCCATGCAATATTCTACTTCTTTGTGTTTTGTTAAAATAGAGATCAGTTAGTAGTAAGTCTTTGTTATTTGGAATTTTGTTTTTATCCAATACATCACTGACAGAAGTATTAGAAGAATAAACCTCGTGCCTCTTAGATGTGAATATGTTAGCTCCATTATACATTCATTTTCACATTTCTGTCTGCTTCATCAGAGTTTGGGGAAAGGAAGATGAGAATATATCCAAACACTACTTTTCAAAACTCTCCTGTGAAATTGCACTTTATTGTATTTCTGCTAATATGCTTTTTTTATGCCTCAGAATTCATTCACAGCAGATTTGGTATAAAATGTATTTGTACAAAATGTTGTAAAAGTAGCTACCACTAATGTAGCTGAACAAGTGAAGAATATCATAAGTTTTCTCATTGCAAAGAAAAATTCAAGCTTCTGAGCTAGTTTTTATTTTAAATCTCTTATTTGCAAAACTAATAATTTTCCAGACTCTTCTAATGTATTAAAATGCTCAGAGTGTGAAACGAGAAACACAGATTTTCATTTGAAATTACCAATTCCTTATGTTCTCAGCTTTTCTTTTTTTTTGCCCTGTAGCATTGGTTGACATTTCATGGAGAGTCAGCTACCATAGGGTTGGAAATTATATAATTACAAGGATCACCCACTTTTCTGATTTTTTCCATTACATACCAATAGTAATGCAGACATATTTTTCATAGGTATTTAATTTCTAATGAGAAGTTTTTATTCTTCATTGACCTGTGATTAAAGTGTGGCATTTGAATAAATAAATGGAAGATACTTTTGACATAATTCAGCTCAGAAGTTATGCTTGGTAAGCTATGCAAGTGTTTGACCTGTGTCATGTGAGTCAGAACATAATTTAGAATATATTTTATGATGAAAAACTGTCTCATGCAGGAAATGCCTAATGTTTTTAAACAGGTGTAATATAGGAATAGAAAAAAGATTACATCAAGTAGCATGTCAAATTCTTTTTTAGTTATTCAAAGAGTGCTAGTGGTTTAAAAATAATAAAGTTTATTAAGTAGAAGAATGTTTTTATAGTATTAAAACTTATATGTAAGCTTTGGAAAAGGTGGCTTGTTCTTAGGTTTTGTGGGTTTGCTTGTTTTAGGTTTCTAGAGTAAGGTCACGACAAATTATAAAATCAGAATACTTGTCAGGTATCAAAACATAGATGAATCATTTTCAAAACTAGAAAATGTGTTCATGTTCCATGAACCTAAGCAGATCTTGATCATAAGATGGTTTCTATTTTTCTTTCTATTTAGATGAACCATGATCCTGACAGATAGTTCTGAAAAAATGGGGTTCTGATCCTTTTCTAATAGACATCATTGTTTAATGGAACCCTACATGCAGTCATTTCCTGACAGTCACTTAAAAACAGTCACTTAACTTTAATCCCAGCAATGCCTGGGAGCCCTGATCAAGGCTCTCTTGTGCAAGTTGCTATACAAATATACAAGGGAAAGATCACTGAGAAGATAAGTGTTACATGCCTGTGCTTGGGTATAGATCTGAGAATAAAATGGGAATTAAATTCACAGTGAAATTCCAGACTGATACTGACAAATTGACAATTATAAAGGGACAATTTCCTATCTAGTCATCCTTGTGTAGTCATCTCCTACTTTTATGGTTAAAATTAAATTAATCATTAAGTTTCTGTCCTTCATTAACTACACACTGTAAGAAAAAAATACCAATTCCACATTAAAGATAGAAGCAGTTGCTTGGTAAAGTAGCATGAAGTAGTTTGCAATTATACAAAGCAACATAGGATTTGAATTAGAAAAGGATGGTATGACTCAAAATTTATCCAGGTGTTGTCATAAATATATTTAATATTTCTCAGAAACTGAAAGGCAGCAGAGTACCTGCAATAAAGTAAATCTGGAGAGAAAAAGGGCCTGTTTAGCTACCAGATAAGGAGAAATTATGACGTATTTGTAACCTCACTCTTTGCATTTCAAACTATAACTGCGCCATTGCTTGTGGGTTAAATAATAAGATGATTTGTGATTCCAATGAACACTTTAGACTTTTTAGTATGGATTCCCATGTATATTTTTTGTATATGTTCACCAGTTCTTGGTCGTGAAAGTCACACTTGCCTTGGTACCCTCCTTCTTTCCCAACTTGAACTTTTTCTCTGCAGGGCTCTGCATCATCCCGTATATCCACAGACTCAGGTTCTTGATGTTTTTTGCACAAGTGGTATTTAAGACAGACTGACAGACATGACAGCCAGTGTAGCAGTTCCTTAACTGAGGCTATTTAAGAGGGAAAACTCATGTAGACTTCTAAGAGAAGCAGAATGCTTCCATTTATTTAAGGAAAAAACAATTGTTTGTTTATACGGTGCAGCAATAAGCAGCTAAGGGATGAATTGTATGGTAAATGACTGCTTCAGTGCTGAATGTGGTGATCCATTTAATGTCTTTGATCCTGCTGGGTTCCAAGTAGGACAAGCATTTTGTGTGTTCCAGGGTTTTCCTTGTATACAATGGAAAAATATTATTTTTCAGATGTGCAAAGGTTTTCTGCTGATAGAAAAGAACATAATCAGGAAAACAAACAAATACAAATTTTTGCTTCCTTTGAAGAGTGCTGAACAGAATGCAATGAATAGCTTTTGACTGCAAATCGATCCTGTAGTTCTGCTGACTTCAGAAAAGCTATCTTTTATTCTAACTGGATGCCTGATATTTATGTTTTAAACTTCTTTGAAGATAGAAAAAAAACTGATTTGTGTCCGATTTTAGTTTTTAATCTGAATGATCTTCCCTTGCTGTATAAAAATAAATGGTTACTGAATGCATACATATTTCAACAATTTTTAATCACAATTTGTAAATGTTTTATCTTTCATTAGAAATAGCTTTCATAACTTTTTATGGTAATTTAAATTAAGTAGTTTCTATGTCTAAGTTATGAATGGTTTGCCTTGGTGTGTTCATGTTATTTCCCAGTCTAGTGAAGTTCATCAAGATGTCTACTTGATTCTTCTGCACTGATTGGCCAGCATCACTGACTTGGAGGAAATGTGTTGTAGTGTAAACCAAACCAGTCATTTTTCATTCTCTGTTCATCATTTGTTTTAGATACTATAGACAATTATTGAAGTGATAGCTTAGTAGTAATCACAATACAGATGTAAAAGAACATAAAGAATAAAGCAGAATTCAAGTTTCTCCTTGAAATTTGGTCAATAATTTCCTAATCTTTCCCCTTGTAATTTTACAAGTCAATAATCTAAGGCAGAGGAACATATTAAGCACTATTGGAATAGGAGGTTTTTCTTTTCTGAGTATTTTAAAAGTGGGCTTGTCACAAGAAGGTGATACTGTTTTATAAAGTAAGCAAATAAAATAGAAGTATCTAGTTTTAAAAGAAGGGACAAGGGGCAGTTCCTCTTGGAAGTTTGGTATTATTTTTGTTGACCTGAGGGAAGAATATATTTATCCTAATTATGCCCCATAGAAACCATTAATACTCTTCTACTAATCAGAGGACCCTTAAAATTTACAGCAGCATTCATAACATTAGGGAGTTAATCAGCAAGAGTATTTCAATCACTTTGCATATGTTTGTATTTTATGAACAAAGAGTGCTTTCCTTTTATTTAAGTGTGTGTGTCGGGGGGGGGGGAGGGAAATTGGTGTGAGTTTTCTCCTCTTTAAGGGAAGAATAATTGAGTAAGTTTACAGGAGGTTGGGAGTTTGCCTTAATGGATGTACCACAGAATTTCCCCTTGATTTGATAATGTACACACAATTTTTATCCTGTTTGAAGAAATGTATGTGTTTGTATAGTGTCCTTAATGAATAAATTTGTGTTCATGCATCACTTCTGAAAGAAAACATATTTATAGGTGTTTTGATTTTTCAAGCTGTGTTTAAAGAAAGCAACCATAAATACCCCAAACAAAACAGCAAAACTGTATTGTATATACTCTTTTCCCATTATTAACTATTTTACATGGTATTTGTAAATAATACAATTGAATCTGCTTGACAAGCCTGAACTAAATTATTCTAGTGATGCTTACCATTGGGCTAGCCTTTAGTACCAGCTCGTAAGAATACTTTTGGAGACCAATCATTTTCTTTCCAAATACATGAAATTCGATTAAATAGTGAGGTATAATAAATCTGATTCTAGTGCATTATTATTCATCTCAGTGGAGCCATAAACTATGTGGTTTATCTCTCAGTGCTGTAGCTCTGCTTCAGGCTGAATCAGAAGGGGACAGAAAACTGATCTGAAATATATTTTTCTGCAGCAATTGTGTGAAAGACTTAATTTCAAGTTTGAAGTCCTGCATAATCATGTTACAAAGTTATCTGCAGCTATCAGAAAGTATATTTTAAAAACTTTTTTTTTTGCCTAACAGATAAACTACTTGAACTGGTGGCATTTTAGATTTTTTTACTGCTGCAAAATTAGCATGCTTCAGTGAAGGGCTGTGATTCTTTTTTTCCTTTCTATGGAAATTTTGTAATCATGCTACCATGGACCATTGATTTTGGCTTCAAGTTAGTTTCAGTAAGGATTATAACAATATAACTGATGATATTGCTCTGTATCCAGACTTTAAATATGAGTACATGAGGTGGTTGCTTAGAGTGAGGAAAATATGACTGGCAGATCATACAGACCACCTGACAGTACATTTGTTGTACTATTCATGAAACTGAAACTACAATGAGCTACTGCTAATATCTGCACTTTCATATGCCTTCTAAGAATAGTTGTGCTGGGTTAGGCCAAAAGTTTGTAGCTCAGAATCCCCTCTCCAGCAGTAGTTAAAAGCAGGTAATCTAAGGCAGCAAGCAAAACTGGGACAAGTAAAGAGCAATACTTGTGTGACTCTCCCAGTCTTTCTAATAAGTTACATCTCAAGGAGATTCAACACATACTTCTATGTAATTTTTCTCCTAATTAGGCTCCTTGCTTTGGAACCTGTATGAACTTCTTGCAGCTACAACAATCTGGCAGAAGGCATTCTTCAGCATAATGTTACATGAACAATTCCCTCGTTTAATAGCTTTCAAATTTCTTAGCTCCATTTGCTGCTTCTCAGGCGCCGTGTTGGAAGAAGCAATAAGCTTCTGCTTCTTACCCAGTCTCTTCATGCCTCTCTTGATTTTTTTTAGAACTCTGCTATGGCAGTGGCCCTGGTTGATTGTTTTATCCCTTTCTCCCATATAGCCTTCCTTCCATCCTTCCTTCTGTCCTTCCCTCTCTTTATGGAGAAGCGTCCTAGAATGTTTAGTGCTGATTATTACACACCTCGGGTCACCCTTGCTGCCTTTCTCTGAAATTCTCCCAGTTTTGTGTGTCAGTAGTGCTGAAAAATAATGTGAAATAAAACAGTCCAGAATTTATCCTCCTGTGCAGTGTGGTCATAAGTTTTAGCTAGTGTTTTAGGCTATGTGCTATTGGGAAGGTGTTCTTGGAAATTTTTCTGGACATCTGTCTCTACAGCACTAATCAGTTTCAGCACTAGCTTTTGACAATTTTGTGTAACTTTCAGGGTTGAGACTATCATAACAAGACTTTCATAGATCTGCCACTGCAAAAGCAGGAGAAGGCCGGCTTTGCTAATTTGTGCTTTTGCCATGTGTTGTACTGGGACATGCAACTGTTGCTGTTGTTGAGGTGATAAGGAAAACTTTATACAAAATTAACTTGGTTTCTAATCCAGAATATAACAAGACAAAAGAGAAACAATGTCATCGAGGTTCTGGAGAAATGTTTGCAGAGTACATTTTTTTTTCTTTTTTTTTTTTTCTTTTTTTTTATTTATTTTATTTTTATTTTTTCTTTCTGGGTTTGGAATACTTAATTAACTAATTTTCCCACTATCTTTTTTTTTTTTTTTTGTGGAGAAAGTATTGCCTGTAACAATCATGGAGGATTACTCTGTTGAAATCATACTGTAACATATAAATAGAACAAAATCAACCACAGTAGGATTATAATCGAACAATCATTTGTTGTTTTCTGTAATTAAATTGGTTTCATAACTATAACTAGTTCTGCATCATCTCCTAAGAAAACAGTAGATTATTAAAAACCAATAAAAGCCTTGTCACTTTCTCCAATAATTTAACACATTGAACTATTTATGTTTTAAACTATCTTGGTAGGAAATCTCATTCTTCAGGTCCTTTTTTTTATGTAACCTCCAGTGACTAGATGTTTAGACAACTTCCCAGGTCAAAATGAAAAGCATTGCTTGGGAAATAGGTGGCAACCACTGGATTTGTAGTAGGGTGGTTATACAGTAAAATAATAAATATGCTGTCTTTATCATTAATTAGTGAGCGTTATTTTTTTTGGTAGTAAATCTTTGCATACCCAGTTCTAAAAGGAAATCATCAGTCTGCTGCATATTAAATTACCAGATGCTTTTTGCAGTATAGTCTTTGACTTCCTGACCTTTTGTACTGTCAGAACTGCTGCAATGATCCACTGGTTTGTCTGATCTTGTGACTGCAGAGTACCAAACATGAGCATTAATAAGAATCCCTTTATGAAAGTTTTGAGGGCCCTCAAAACTTAATAAAGACTTAATAATTCTGAGCATTTTCTTGACAGTGCGAGGGGGTTATATCCAGTCCACCAATGCTAACACTTACACCTGTGTACTTGTTTTCCTAATAATCTCGTAAAAAAGATTCAAATCTCATTATACTTTCTAATGATCTTATTAAAAGCTTTTGAAAGATCTAGATAGAAGTGTCCACTACATCCATGATTTGGTGTCCTCAAAATATTCTGGTAGTAAAACCAGCACCTGATACAATTAGAGAACTTATGTTACTTTGTCCCTGTTTTATCCTTTTTCTCCGTGAGTTTTTTAAACTGTTTATCCTTGATGACTTGGGATACCTAATGCTGAAGTAGCAGCATTTATAGTCTGCAATTCACTGGTTATTTTCAGTGCCCTAAAAAACCCAAAACAAAACAAGAAAACCTGAAGGAAAGAGATCCATCTATTTCTCTGGTAGAATGAGGGACCAGAAGTAAAACCTTTTATTTTAGAATAATTTTGCACTTGCACACTAATTAGACATATTGTTTTATGACAGCATATCCTATGCATTAAAGTGAGGGTAGCAAAACAAGCAAATTAAAAAAGCTTGAGAAAAAGCATTTAGCTGTCGGTACATCTGTGCTTTAGCACTTTATTGGGCTGAATGTATAGCAGAAATTTTCTGTGTTTTGCACCCTCTTACAGGGTATAAAATCATGTATAGGTAAGCAGGCATATGAAAGGACAATAGGGCATATAGTAAGAGTGGAAGTGAGATATCTGACTCTTTCCGAGTCCATAAGAAAGTTCCTATGGATTTCAAAAGAAGTGATGTATTTCCATTTCCATACATCCATCATTCTTTCCAAAGAGAAACCTAGTCCTTGACTGTTCCATCCAACTTGACTTCCCTGTTTGACTTCAAAGACTTTCTATAAAGTCAGCAGAGATGTAGAAGTATCTAAGAGGCAAATCTATCCCATTCATGCATTTATTTCAGCTGGCATGAGACATTCTTTGCGGGGGCACAAGTGTCTCTACTGACTGCAGAACCAGTGTAGTGACATCCAAATAATATATATATATATATATATATATGTGTATTGTATTTTTGTACATATATGTATGCAGACACTCAACTAAATGTTGGGATTGACAAAAATTAAAGGTTGAAAAGTAGGTTTGTCGTTTTGTATGGAATGTGGCGAGTGCCTGCATGTGAATAAATCTCAGGTCACTTCAACAGACTTCCCTGTGCACAAGTTTAAGATCTAAACCTGAGTTCTCTACATCTGTTATCACTGTCTTTCTTAAAATGTAGAAGTTGGACAACTAGTACATATGTCCTTATGGAAGTAATGTGTGACCCAAAGAATCAGCAGTTTTAAATTGCTACTATTGATGGATGTACAAATGTAAAGATTCATTGCAAACTTGAGTGAGCAGGTTGGACATGAGAAATGCCACATCAGAGTGCCCTCTTTTGAGAGTGCCCTCAATGTGCTTTTTATCTACACACTGGCCTAGGCTGTCTAAAGATCAGGAAATTCCTTCAAAGGCCAAAATTCTTAATTTTAAATAACTGCCTTGCTCTCATGTAGTTTAATCTAGTAGATTTGTTCTGTATTGTTAGAATACAGCCTATCAGGATGCAGCTGAAGTTTGCAAGGGCTATGAGAAATATGATGACAGTAGCCTTCAGGTAAGGAGCTTCAATGGATTTAGAAAAGAAAATTATCTACTTAAAAATCAATTTTTTTTACAAAATACAGCTCTATGAAGTAATATCCCTGTTAAAATGGAAACAGCATAAAAATTAACTAATTGTTCACATTTTACCTTGGCTATTTGACACTTGGCAGATTAAAATATCTCTTGGGGTATGAACAATGAACTTCTGTTCTTCAGAAATGTTTGTTTTAATTGGATTATAGATTCACAGCCTGATGCAAAATTAACTGCTTCAAGCCCAGGTTACTTCCCACAAGATATAGTGGTTACATAGCCTATATTGAAAATTGGAAATGTAAATGATCCCTGAAGGGACTAAAATATATACCAGTGCAACTGCAAGGCTTAATTAAAATATGCCTTCAACCACTCATAAACACTATTAGATTAGATTTAGACAGATGGGACAGATTATTATTATGGGGAAAATACACTATCATGACAATGAACATTCTCCCTCATCACGTCTCCCTTTGTAAACCTCATACTAATAGTAATCCCCAAGCTAAACTTTGCTGTAATAAATAACTTGTCCATAAAATTTTATGGGATTGCAAAAGCACAACAAAAGACATATCATTTAAAAAAATCACAAAGAAAGGAGGAGTGTATTTTCCAAATCTTGTCAAATTTATCATGTCACTCACATTGCAAAAAATTGCTGCAAAGATATCTCAAAATTACAGGAAAACTTAGCAATGGCCTTTTAAAAAAATACAGATAGGAGGTATTGCCTCCTTTCTTATCAAAGAAAAAAGGATTAAGATGATTTTTTTAGCTGATTGTGACTCTTTTAAGTGTTTTCAGCCCAAGGTAGATCTGATTGTTTTGCTTCAGTATTTTTGGACTGTGATGTCACACGAGAAGGGAAAGCTTTCATGATTCTGCTTCATTTTAGATACGAAGTTAAATGACACAACCCTGAAAATCTGCTTACAGTCTTTGGCAGAAAGCAGGTACAAATAGCTTTTAACTGTAGCAGTTCCCTGAATACCATGAAATTTAAAATAATGTGAGGAACCTCCTTTTAGCTACAGTAATTTTTGACCATATTAATTATGAGGGTCGTTATCAACAAGAGTTGTCCTGCTTCTGTGAATTACCACAAGAGTTTAAGATTGCAAACATTTGCAAAACTACTGTTGAAGTGCAAATGTATTCTATATACATTTACATATATATACATAGCTAGCAAAAGGAGTTTTAAGATGCTTTAGTTTTTCCTTAGGGCCATTCAGTAGACTGTGAATTTAGCATCATAACAAAGAAACCTTTATGTGGCTGCAGGCCAGAGGTAGTTTGTTGCTCTCCTTTAGTCATTATTTGCAGTCAAGGTGCCTTTCAGGAAGAAGGGATGACAGATTGGTAATGTCCCCACTATCAGATCCACTGTCATGGGATGCACTTGTCAGGGGACAGCGGGAGATAAAGTGCAGGGGGATACAGGTGGAGCTTTTCCAGCATTGTATCAAGATGGATGCACCTATTGTCACTGCTCCCCTGCTTTTCTGTAGCCATTAGTATGACAGTGCTGTAAATGATTGCCTGACATAAGACCGGTTTTGAAATTTTTCTTTCTTGAACTTGTCCTTTGAGCTTTTCAACAGGATATAGTTATCTACCGCCTCAATATGTTGGTCTTTCTGGTTCAAGCTCTGCTATCCTTGTACTGGCAGAAAATGTGATGTACTTGTAAGAGAAGAAGGTAATACTCAGGTTAAACAGCTGCGCTAATGGCTGTGCATGGCAGTGGTCTGTTACATAATAGTAGTGCAGGTCAGGAAGATATTTATCAGGGTGAGGAGGATTGTCAATATAATTTAACACACCAATTTACTGCAGCAACATACTTTGCATGCTAAAGCTCTTTATTTTGCTTATATGTTTCCCTCTGGATGTACTACTCAAAATGAAAAAAGAAAGAGTTCACTAGTTCTGCTTGAGATGATGCTACATATCATAGATCATCACCATGCATTACACAAATTAAGTGCACTGGAATCGAGAGCAATCTATAACGGAAGGGCCAGATTATAAAAAACTCATTGTGCTTCCATTCTAATAACTGCTTGAAAAATATTGAGTCCTTCAGAAATACTTTTGAATTTAATTATGTTTTCAGGCTTTACCTTATAGCAGCTCATCATCTCATCAATACAGCGCATTTGTGAATACTCCAAGAAAAATATTGTAAATTGTTTGGTGGTGTCCACAGAATGTGGTCATATTTCCAACAGAAACTCTCCTTGTCACTCAACAAAATATTCTCTTACCTTGGCAGGTGTTACTGGCAGCTACAAGTATTCATGAAAATGTATTTGGCTTTTGATTTGAGATTTATTATATTTCCTACTTTTCAATGTGATGGTGTTTGCTTTCTTAGATCAAGCTGAAGAAGAAATGCTCTCTTAGCTCACTAGCTTATTAGTAGCCATGTCTATTTTGGGGAAAGGTGGCCATTTAACCCATGTTGAGACTTGTTCACAAGCTTATACTCAGCAAATCAGTTTCTAAATATATAAGGGATTTTCTATATTCCTATTCCTGGGACATGCTCTACCAAATTTACAGATTGAGGCAGTGTGGATTCAGCTCTAAGAGTTTTGCTTCTGGTTTAAACCTGACTAATAAAAGAAAAACCTACATCAGTGTAGAAGGCAGAATTTTTAAGCGGTGTGGTCAGAAGAATCTTTGGACTCTCAAATTTTGAATCTATATTTCTGATTTTACAAAAATTTTCATATGCTAAATTTACTCAAGATTTTTCAACAATGTTTTGCTATCTCTTAAAGAATATGGAGAGAAAAATACCTTTAAGAAACAGAAATCTACTATCAGAAAAAGTTGTATTAGTTGATGTGAGAAACCAGATGTTGTAATGTGTAGATGGAATGTTTCCACAAAGCTAATAATGCTACTATAATTTTCTCTGCTCAAAAATAACTACAATCAAAGAAATATTAGAAATATTATTATTGTTACTATATATTATATATTTATAATATGTTATCATTAGAAATATTTTCATTGTTTTTTGGTTTTTTTTTGTTTCTTTTTGCTTTTATTCTTACAAGCATGTAGTTGATTAAATTTTCAGAGCTAGATGGAGTTTATAATTGTGTACTTAATGAAATTCCTAATATTGCTAATGATACTTTCTTTTTATCTTTTTCCAAGGCACTGCATGAACTCAGGTCATGGATAGTTTTGATTTATGACAGCAGTCATATTTATTGTGCTTGTTAGTCATTCAGAATTGTTTGCTTGGGCAAATTGTTAATGTCAAACTAATATAATTTTATTGATACAATTATTTCTTTCATCATAGCAGTGCCTGCAAGCATATCTATAGTTAGTTATATTAGCATTCTGCTCTAAAACTCATATTTCAAGGATTTATAAATTAGCATTAGAAACTTGCTCCAAGCCAAGTCTCCATATATAAAACAGAAGAAATGTATACAGTTGGGAGAAGTCCTAAAAAACTTAATCTATCTGCGTTTTCTTTCTTTTTTTTCCCCTCTCTTTTCTTCCCCCCATTATTTCTTAAAGGTGAGCAAAAAGCCTGGAAGAAAAGTGCCAACAAAAGTGGGCTTGGATGTATAAAGTTGAGAAAAAAATTTCTGCTTTGAAAGGAGGAAATATTATCTTAATGTAAGTCCTTGAGTTATACATTTCAGGATGGCCATTCAGAAATGGCCATGGCAGGCTCAGGGTTGTGGATTTTCAGCTTCCTCCATGTGCTGCCATCTGAAAAACTGAATCCAAAGGCCTGAAGGTATATTGGCATTTAAAAAATTCAGTGTCTGAGCAGACATTGTTAATGAAAAGTGTGGGAAGGAATGCGTGTGAATAGAGAACAGCAAAAAAACCTGTAATATGATGCCACATTTGAAAGAAATAATCCATACTGAGTTTTGTATGATAAGGATATGAGTAAATTGCTGCAATTTTTTTTAGGTAAATCCTAGAACAGAAACCTGTTACATACCTCAGGGGAAATTAATTCAGGAAATGCAGTGAATATATTCACATATTCCATATATATGCGTAATTTTGTGAAATCATATGTGCAAATTTTGAAATCAGATTCTCACTTCATAGTATCTTTTGCATCAATTAGCCATTATGAATAATATGAGAAAGTCACTGTGTTGGGGATCATTTTGTAAAATGAAGGTGAACTCTGCATGGTTTCTAGATGCAAGATACTCTTCATGGATGTGACACCCATGACACATAGCCTTTTTTGGTGTCTGTAATTTTGTTCCAAATATCTGTTGATTAGTCACATTTTGAAAAATTGAAAGTGATAGACAGTAGCATTATGAGGGCCTATATTGTTTATTTCTCGGTCATTTCCAGAGTGAGTATGCTAAACTTAATTTACTCATTTAAACCATCATTTAAGGTGATGGAAGTTCCGCAGGTCAGGTCTCACCTTGACTTCTCTCCTCCTGTTCTGTGGGTGAACATTCTCATTATTGCTTGCAGAACAATCTCATTATAGAACATGTCCTTAACATCACCCAAAAAGGTGAGGTAGCAGAGAGCTGTGCACCAGCTCTGGTGGCAAACATGCTCAGTAAAGTCCAGTGTCATTCCTGATTTTGCTTCTATTTTGATCCAAGCCTTGCAGTACCTCTTTGGAGGCTTGTACATTTTACGGTGAGCAGCCCTTTTGGGTTTTGCTGGATCAGGTAACAGTTCCCACGACTGCCTTGTGTTATTTCCTTGTCTCTTTCAGCTGTGAAACAGTGTTTAAATGTTTTAAAATGTCATGTTTTGGCTGCTCTGGGTAAAATTGAGAAAAGTGGTTAAAAGTTTTCCTTTGTCACTGAGAGTGGGAACTGCTGATTTTGCTGAAAAGGATGATCTGTGAGGGTGACTCAGAGTAACTGTGTCCTGAGTTGTCTTCCTCTGCAAGTCTGAATTTATATACATTTATATCCTAATATTAGGATGAACCTGGTTTTTGCTAAGAGCTTTCTGAGGACATTGCTATGGCTGACTGGTTTAGGGTCTGGAAAGCATCAAGACCCTACTGGGTGTGTGGTTGGGAAGAAAAGTGTCTTAAAGCTGTTTTCCACTTTCACACAAAGACCTGCTTCTGCTCTCTTCTGTCAGAGCTGAGGGTGGACCAGAAGCCCTGGTATCCCCTCTGGAACTGGAGTCAATGGCTCTAATAGGCGTAGTGGTTTGGTTAAATGGTTCTTTGTTTGCCCCATCAAAAGGCAATAGCAGCTCCTGAGAACAAAGACACACACCATGTTGAGAAAGTTTCTTTTCTCTTTTGTTATTGTCTATTCTGCCTGCTGTTTGGAATGTGTAAAATGATTCTGACAAGCTTGATATGTGCCAAAACCCAGCATGCCCACTGCTGGGAAGATTATCATCACCCAGATATAATAAAAAGCTTCTAGAAAAGTGCCTCTGATGATGGGCTGCTTTGCTGGCACTCACAGGGTTTTCTGTTTGTTTTAGCAACACCCACTAGCACAACTGTAGCTAAAGGCGTGTTAGCATTTTCATTGTAAATTCATTCCAGGACTTCATAACTCAGCTGGAAAATTTGCTTTGAACTCAAGAATCACACAGAAGACTTTTATAGGGTCTTCTTTTTATATTCTTGTATTTTTGCATTGAACAGAATTAAGCTTTTTAGTCAATAACAAATAAATGGGGAAAACCCAAACATGTTAGCTACTAAGAACTTCCCTTAGGAAAAGATGTAATATGTGTTTGATATCATCATCTGAAAACTAAAACTGTGTGTAATTACTTGTTGAGTCTGAGCTGAGTGCCACAGTGTTTAGCCCAATGGAATACTATTCTTCATGAGCAGTAAAAATGTGCTCTTAGGCACGAATGTGTGTCACTTGCCTACTTTGCAACCTCAAAGGCACACTTGTGAGTTTTGCAGTTATAATTCTGATTTTGGATGTTATAATCACTATTCAGAAGTAATAATCACATTTTATTTCAGATCCTGACTGACTCCTTTGTTCTCAGCAGTCAAATATGCTAGCTAAAGTAAATTGACTTTATTTTTCTATTTTTTATATTCAGTGGGAAGTAAACAGACAATTGCTTTTGAAAACCTTAATATCACATTTAATTTCACAACTTTACTATTATAATTATTTAAAATTTCAAAATAATATTCAGATTCCTGTCATTACTAAAACCAATTTAATTAGATACCATTTTCTTGACACTATGGTAGAAGAATATTATAAATGAATATGGATTTTTAGTATGTGCCTTAGATCTTTTTGGATGTGGCAAGTGAAGTCAAATGATAAACACAAAATTAATTCCATAATTAATGAATTAGTGCAAAAAGGAATTTATACTTAACATAAGGATAAAGTTATCAAAAAAATTCTGACTGAATGCATAGCTGTTAATAAACAGGACACTGAGACTTCATCATACTGAATATCTGTAATTTTTTATGTTTTTTGATTATTACAACCTCAGATTAATATTTTAAATTTTTTTCAAATACAAAAATTTTATTGGTCTTACCACCAAAGCTGCTTACCAATGTGTTTCCATACATTGAGCGTATTTTTGATAGAAATCTTATATATGCTTGGAGTGTAAAAAGCCATATCAAAATCTGTTTAGAATGGGCTAAGACCAAACATATTTGCTGTTGATGTTGATGGCATTGATAATTGATGATTCCCATGCCCCTGTGTAAAAGCTGCAATCTTTTTATATATGTGATCATGTCAGATGAGATCATCTCGGTATCGCAGGGGAGATACTGAAAAGGTTTCTTCTTCAGAGGTGCCACCAGGGGGAAGCTGCAGCCAGCTCAGTGTGGGACATCAGCCCCTGGCTGCCAAGAGGGCAAGTGGCATCCTGGGCTGCAAGAATCACAGCAGCAGCATCTGCTCCAAACTGGTGATTATCCAGTGTTGGTGAGCGCTGGGTGCAGTTTAAGAAGGATGTGAAGGTTCTTGAAGGCCTCTAGAGGAGGGCAGGTGAGCTGGAAGCCCGTCCTGTGCAGAGCAGCTGAGCACTCTGGGTTTGTCTTAGTTTGAAGAGGAGGAGTCTCAGGGGTGACCTCAGACCTGGAGGGGACCTGGAGATGGTGGTTCTGGACTCTTTTCCCTGGTGCCCAGTGGCAGGATGCATGGGAATGACCCAAAACATCACCAGCAAAGGTTTTGACTGGACATTAGAGGAAACATTCATTTCTTTGTAGAGAGGGAGGTCAGACTTGGCAACAGGCTTCCTAGAGAGGTGGTGGATATCCAACAATTCTGCCTGTGTTTAAATTGCATTTGGATAGTGCCCATAATGATCTGCTTTCACTTTTGGTCATCCCTGAAGAGGTCAGGCAGTAGGATTAGATGACCACTGCAGGTCCCTTCCAACTGAAATAGTTCTAGGCTATTCTATACCTCTGTGTTTCACTGAGCAACAGCACAGCATGTGTTATATTCATGCTCATGAATGGGCTTCTTTTGACTTCAGCCAAAACCGTGTCTGCAAGTGCATGGCATTCTCACCATGTCCAAGAGCAAGTTCAAGCACTGTGTGCGCTGATGTTGGACCCTCTTCTGGGACTGTAAGAGCTCTTGAACAATGAGCTTGTGCATTTGCAGAGTGATAGATTACAAATAAAATCAATACTGGTCATTAAATCCCCCCAGCTACTTTTCAAGGTGGTGTTGCTGATGCATTAGCAAAGCTATTCAGTTGATGGAAAAGACAGCTACATAAAGAGGATTTTAGTAAATACTTTTTCATACACACTTATGGCATTAAGTGAGATTTATTTATACACTGCTGAAATTTGCAATAACATAAATAGCTCAAAATCTAATATTAAAATTATACATCTCTCCAGCTTCTTGAAATCTTATCCATTAAAACCTTTTACCTGATAGGAAAAACATTGCCATCCTGTTGTCATTGTGTAATCACAGCAAAAATTTAAAATAAAGGTCGTGCACATAAACAAAAGAATTTATCAACAATTTAGGAGAATTTGAGTTTTGAAAATGTTTAAAAATTTTAATGTCTAAGCAGATGTGTCTCTTCAGTTAGAATCTAGTTTATTAGAAGTGGTTGTCATTGTCAAGAAGAGATTGTTCTCCGAAGTTTTTAGCAGTGTTGTTCAGCCTGCACTGGAACAGCCACAAATTGATGGGTCCCACAGTAACAGAAGCTTTATTAGTTTGCACATATTTTAAAATTTATTGATAGGTCCATTGCATTCCTGGTTTTTTTTTCCAGTAGATCATGGAAAATGGTTGCCACTTCTGACATTGTGGTTTCTTTTCGGAGTCTTGTGCTTTCTTGTATTAGGAAGTACTGACTGCTGTTTTTGTAAGAAACTAGTTATTATGGACATGCTGCGGGGGTTAAAAATTCCTTTTGGGCACTTTTCTCTTACACACTGATCTTTAAGGAGACTTATGGTTTTTGCACTTTCTGAGGAATGGGGACACTTAATGTGTTTCCGTAGCACAGCCATCAAGGTGTGTTCCTGGAACACCTATCCTTTAGCTTTCTTTAAGGTGTAGAGAGATTGTTTTCAGGAGAAACCAATAGGATGATGCTCATGGACCTCTTCTACAACCCAGGCTACAGAGCTTTGTAATAATTCTCACATCCTGCTCTTAACTGCTGGCCAAGGAAAATGAGCCTCTCTGTTTGAAGTCTGTGATGATGAACAGTTCAAGTACATCTATAGATAAACTGTTCTCATTGTTCATTATCACCACTGTAAATTCATTTTCACTCTAATTTGTTTAGTTTATTTCTAGCCTTTAGACTTTATAATTTCTTCCCTACTTCAATCAGAAATCTTGTCCCTACTAAATACTTTCACGTGCTGACCAAATCACCTCTAAGTCTCTTCTTTGGTGATTGAAATGGAAATTGCTGTTTGCCATTGAGAGATATATAAATATAACCTATAGATTTTAATTTCTTATTTGGAGTGTGGTATAAAACTAAACGGAGATTCTTTGGATAACTAAAGTATTTTTGTCTGATGTGTGCAAAATCTAAAAATCATGGTGTTTTACATATTTAAAATAGAATTTGTTTTCCTAACTTTTGATTATATTTTGTCTGGAAGCTCATGTGTGTGAAATAAAACAAATACTACATGTTATAATGTTTTTTTTTTTTTTTTAAATCTCTCTTTTGAAGAGATTTTTCCATTTCTGTTTTGAAATTTAGGACTATAACTTTATAAATGCTGCGCTATATTTTAAGACAGGAGGTGAAGAAGGACATAGAGCTGAGTTCCGTGCAAGAAGTAGGGATGGTCAGAAAGGTGGCTATAGGATAGCAGCTTGGGGTTGTAATCACTTTTCAGATTACAAATTTAAGCAAAGCAAACAACACAAAAAGAACATCTCCTTGAACGGTTTACTGGAATAATCTGCTTTAATCTATTTGTTTTCTGGTTCTTTCATCTCCTTTCACTTCAATCACTTTTAATGTGGAAACTGAAACTTACAAAAGCTGTTCAATTACAGTGCATTTACCAAAAATACACTTGCCAGTCCTCCTGGATGGGACACCAATAGGCAGAGGTAACTGGCAGTAGGCAGAAGATAACATTGCACATCTTCTGATAGGGGCTGCTAGGAACTTTAGTCACCAAAATTAATATGTTTTTGACTCTTCCTACAACAATAACTGTTTTTCTCAGCTGTTAGTTGAAAGATACAACAATAATTTTTATTTGCTTTTTGGTTTTTTTTTAATTAGTAATATGTCTTTAGGGAAAGGATTTTGATTATGATTTTAAACATTGAATAAATCCATGTCTTAGTGACTTGTAGTATTTGATATATGTTAGGATGAGCACTCTGGTCAGGAACTAGCCGCAGTACTTTCCAATACTGAGCCTGAAAATTTTATGTGTTCCAGGTAAAAAGGATGTCTCTCTTCATGAGTTCAGTAAATAAAAATTTCACTTGAAATCACTCTCTGAAGCAGGAATGTTTAAGAGCACGGAAGTCAAATATGGCTAAGTAAAATTTGCTTAATTTTACCAAAATAACAATTTTTTTTCTTGCTAAGGTCATTTTATTAAAGAAAAAAAGGCAAAGGAATTTCTCTTAGATCTTGAGAAAATAATTGGATATTTCTATAGATACCTTCTAATGCTTAAAAGAATTCAAATTTAAAAATGCACAGAGCTGTATGGCTGCTACATCTTCTGTCAGTTTTCTTGCCCACAGATGTCCTACTGAAATAGGTGTGCATGAGCAGGTTTGGTTTGAATTTCTGGATCAGGACTCTGTTCCTACTGCTTTGTATTTGATGGAGTAGGTAATATTCTCTACATGTTTGTGTGTAATGCTTTTATTTATCATATAAGTAAAAAAGCCTTTGCTATTCCCCGTTATGACCTCTTTGATCTGTCTTCAAAGCACAATTCATGCAAATAATGTCTAGCAAAATTTCATTTATAAAAGCTATTTCTTAATACATGTTTTAATGTAATGCATTTCACTTATGTATCAGCTATATATACTAGAAACTACTGAACCAAAGAAGTATGATTTCAGCCTCAGAAGTCTCTGCTTCAAACATTAATATGTTAAGAAATGCAAATAAGTGATGCATGAAAAGGAGAAACAGAAGGTGAGAAACAGTCTACTCATAATTCTGTTGAATAACTCAGCAGGCTGTATCATATCTAGGTATTTTTATGAGGAAATAGCAGATTATTTTCTTGTAAGACCTTATCCCTCTCCTCTAATAATGAGGCAGTTGCTGTTCCATTGGGGAAAACTCACCTAAGAAAAGGTTGCTGTTCCAATGTTACCACCACATTAAATATCAGAGTAAAGTGAATCCAGAGAAACTTGGATTCGGCTGCTGCTACTGAGTGTTAACTTGTGTGTTTATTCTTTAAAACATGTAAAGTAAGATTTGCAATATTTTCACTCCTGAGAACAACAGTATGCATGTTTGTTGATGCACAAGATGAAGTAGACTACAGTTTGCCTAGTCTTGATTTTGATGCACGTATTAAAAAGTGAGAGCAACTTTTTTTTGTTAGTAAAACAATCAGATAGAACCATAAAATAGGTTAAGTTGAAAAAGACCTTGAAGATCAATTAGTCTAATCATTAATCTAACAATGCCAAGTCCACCACTAAACCATGTCCATAAGAACCATCTCTACACATCTTTCAAATACTTCCTTGTTTTTTCCAGCATGATAGCCTCTACTTTTAGAATTTTAAAATTTGAACATAATGTAAATTAGAGTATTTGTATCTGCTATGACATTTGAAAAAGAAGTGAACAACTTTGTCTCACATTCTGAAAGGTTTTAACTTTCTTTTCATTCAACATTCAGTATTATTTCAGCTTTTAAAAGACAGAAATAATTATAAAATGATTATCACTTGAAATAATGTGTTCAAATCATCTTCATCTTTATATTAGTCTGCTTCTATCACTGCTAGAACTGTTTTCTTTCAATGAAGGCTGCTGTTTGTGTTATATTAGGTTCATCTCCTAAAGAAGAAATATTTCACCAAAGGGTCTTTAATAGAAAATACTCTCTCACAAACTTTCTGGGATCCTTTTTGCACCAGATTCTAGAACTGCTTGTTTGCTTTAAACCTCATAGCTCATTATCTGTATAAGAAAAAAATTTTTCATTTAAGCAAAGATTATTTTAATTATATGAGCTTGTATTTATCAGTGTGCAGCAGTCATGTTGATGCCTTTTTGTCACAAATAGAAATAATCTCCAGGGAGTTCTCTAGCTGAACTTACGCCTTGACTAATATGGGCATCATCAGAATCTTCTGCCAGTTTAGATGCCAGAAATCTCTCTTGCCACTGTGCAGACCTGCCACACGTGACTGCAATTTCTCTGCTGCAGCTGGCTACAAATTCTGCACTGACGTTGAAGGCTTCAGGACTGAGGCATGTCAGACTTGCTTTCTATGAACTTTCATTCTTTCTTGCTTGCTTTTCTTGACTTCCTTGTACTTAGCTGTACTTAATTTGGCTGTGGCAGTTATTTCTCTAATTGACCAGGTGTCTGTGGCTAATTTGTTTATTTAAAAATTAAAATTGTACAGTATGGCAATAGTTTCTTACAGATATCTATAACAAGGAAACGTTTTATGTGAAACAGGATACTTCTTATCGAACATAATGATGTAGTGTAGAGAAGTACAGTCCTGGAATGGTAGCAGATGTCTGGGGAAGGATAAACTTTACAAGTGTCTAGAGTGCACTGTAGGGGAGCACTGCTGTGGGATGATTATAGATGGAGCACAGGCAGGCACTGCAGATCCCTCAGAAATGAATTACTTATGGTCAGTTAAAGAAATGATGACCTGGAACTGGACAAAACTGAGTTTAGGCTATAACAAAGAGCACAAATAAAATATATCTCAACAACATAAACCCTACCACCTATGTAAATTCAGTGTCCTATATTGCTGCTGACCAATGAAGGGAAAGCAAGTTGTAAAAGCAAATGTATCAAATGGATAGAAATGACCTAGAGTGAGTTTTAGACAGAAAAAGCCATTGACAGATGATGATAGGTAACTGTAGCATCCTCTACTGCCAACACCAGAATGACACCAATTGCTTTTCAACCCATAGGAAATGTGAGCACAATATCAGGAAAAGAAACTAAAAATTGTTTGTAATAATTTTAACTGTATTACTGTTGAAACTTTCTTGAATCAAAGAATTTTTCTCTTTTCCTGGTAGTAATTACATATGTACTCGTAATGAATTTTGGATTAGGCTCAAGATTTCAACAATAATGACAAATTAGGTTATTATACTAATGTTATATTGTTGGCTTTTTTTTCTCTCCCTGTAAACAAGATTTTGACCATAATGCTCTGCAGTAGTCAACATCCATTTGTGTCTCAGACTTTGACTGATTCCAGAAACCTCCATCTTCTAAGTATGGAAAGACAAAACCGTGTATCTGGCTTACCAAAGAGATTTAATCAGAGTGAATAAATGACTCAGATGAGAATTTAAGGAGGAAAAGTTAATCAGATCATCGTCATGGTTTATTCTTCTCGGGCTTTAGTCATTAACCTCCTGATGTTGTTTTTGAATTCACCCATTAAGTCATGGCTTTAACTTCCCTAAAGGAACTGAAGATTAAATAGTCCAGTCTTTTCACATACTTAAATATGAACTTTATAAGCATCTCTTCTGGGTGTATTTGTTTCCTCATCAGCAGCCAATCTTTTCTGTGAAGACAGGTAGTACTGTTCTGATATTTAGATAATGGCATGATGACTTGACAAGCGACACTTTAACTTAGCTTTGCTCATCCTGAAGCAATATTGTGAAGCTGCTGGATCAGCTTGTATCTGTAGTTAAAAATTGTTCATGGAGCTTCAGCAGGTGTCTGATCATATCTCACTTTGGATAGGATGTACTCCCAAAAGATGAAAAGTATTTTTATCCAAAGAAGTAGGTTAAAGCTAGGGCCAATGGAGCTACTTTATGAAAGGATGATCATTGAGTTTGCACAAGTGAAGCACACTTCTCAAACGCTTACTTTCACAGGGTGTGAAAGTAAGGTGCTCCCGGGTGTTTAGACTGTCTTGATCCACACCAATATGAAAGACTGTGGCAAAGGTTTTCAAAAATTAAATCTAAAGTAAGCTGAGATGATATTTTATGCTAGATAAGTGGTCTGAATTTCTCTGTTTTTACTTGAAAGTTCCTATTAACTGGGACAAGAGATTCTTGACTGCTAAAGTTACAGCTTAGGTGCTATGCAGACTTTCCATCTGCAGACACTTAATCAATTTGGTGAAGTAAATGACTTATTTTCTAACTTTGATTCTTGTTTATAGTTGGTGGGGGCTTCTGTGACTGCTTTCAACTGTGGGATTTTCTTGCATGGAGTTACTAGGGATTGAAATAAATTGCTGTGCAAGACACCTGGGAAAATGCACTATAATTTTCTCCTAATGCCTGTGTTTCTGTTAAAAGTTTCTAGTGAAAACACTTTGCCCTAGAGAAACCAAATTTCCTTCTGGTATGTAGGGTATGGATTACAGAGAATTTGAAGTGGATGAAGAGCTAAAGATCCAGAAAGGTTAAAAAATCTAAGAGATATCTCTGTTGAGCAAAACTAGACACTTTCTATATCACTAAGGTGTCTAGTTACTTAACCTTTGTGATGCTCTAGAGATGGGTATGATGCAGAACTGTATCACTCAGGACCTGTGGAGGGTTCAGGTTCAGCTATTGTCTTTAGAAGGTAGAATAAATACCACTGGACTGACTCAAGTGTTTGGATTTATGTGCCCTTGGCCTTGTGCTACTGTTCACAGAGAGAAAATATATTACATCTGCCCCATGCCCTCAAGCAAGCAGAATTTAAACACTTTATATATAAAAGTACCAGGTTTATAGCAGATAGTGTGTCCTTGTTTTTTAGAGCATTTTGCTAAAGAAAAGTGTAAGATAGTGCTTCAGACTCATTTTATCAATTATTTTTTTCCTCATAAGAAACAGATTATTTTTTTTTTAAATAGCAAATCAAGCCTGCTAAAAGTGGAAATAATAATTTGTTGGTTTTGTCATTGTTGAATTCATGCTAATGCCTGCTATGGTGGCTGTGTGACACAGACTTTGTTCTTACTCAAAGATCCTTTCTACATTCATGCTTATAAAATCAAGTTGTTGACATGGTAGGGATAGAAAATTTGTCTTTGCTCAGGTTAGCCCATCTGAACATAAAGCTCTTTATGGAGGCTTAACTTTTAAATAACATCTTTCCATCTAAATCCAGTAATAGATTCTAGAGAATTTGGTAAAGGGGGATAAACATGCTATCTGTCTTTTCTTGAATGAATGAATAATTGCAGTGTTTGCTGATGAAGTGAAAGATCTGGTCTGATTCTCTCTGAGCAATCTCCAAGTTAGTGATGACTTCAAGCATCCTTATGTATCCTCTAAGGATGAGAAGAAAAAGTTTAAGAACTATGCCAGAAAAGAGACTGTGAAAATAGGAACAGGATTCTGTGATCACAGCACTTACCTAGAAAAGAAGAATCCTGGAATTAATTTCCTGGGCTCAGGATTGTTAATGAGTATTGCCCTATGACTGCTTAATGTAAAGGACAGCTGCTGTGCTGTCAGCAATACCTGACAGATCTCATTTTGAATTAGCTGTGATGTTACATTGATAGAGCTGTATTTTACAAATGAGACATACCCACAACTTATTAAAGCCCTGTTTGTACTCACCAATGAAATGGTAGAGTTGCTGGAGCTGGTAGCAGTTCCCAGGATACCAATAATGGTGTCGCCACTGTAGGGAGATAGCCTTAGTTAAGGTGGTGTGTCATTGCTGCACCACTTGCTCCAGCATTGCTGGGTTTTGTGCAGACAATGGGTTTTATTGGGCTCTCAGAGCTGTACCCCTTGGGGTGCACCCTCGCAAGGAGCTAGACCTTGTTAGAGCAAAGGCTCTCATTCCTTACTACAGCATAATTTGAGTGTGGGTTTAATGTGCATGGGGGTCAGATAAGAATAATTTAAACAAACTGTTCCTGACTTTTCTCAATTAGAATGTTTCCTGAAACATTTGCAGGTTTTCTGGATGGTTTGTTTTACTGTGGAACTCTTCTTATTAACAAATGCGTTTTTCCTAGACTAAAAGTCCAAAAGAGGATACAATATTTTCATGTATAGGTAAAATGTAGTCTCCTTAACTTGTCACTAGAAAATAGCTGAAAATTCTGGAGTCTGAAGGAAGTTAATGAATAAATTTGTTTTTTTCCTTATAATTATTCAAAAACTTATTTTATTAGTTTGTAAATAAAAAAAGCACGTCTCAAAGTGGAAAACAAATGGTTTTCTTTCAGTTTGAGTTCCTGCTGCTTTGTAATGGAAGACAAAGCCAAGTCACTTTCATAATTTATTATTTTTAGTTTTTGAGGATGGAAGAAGTAGATATATTTCATTGTTTAGACCTGAATCAAGTGAGGAGAAAATCAATGAGGGAAGGAATGGTGTGTCATCTGGTGAACTTAATAATTTCTTTTAAAGAAAGGGTGTCTGCAGCTTCTCAGTACCATTCCAGCTTTCACATTTTGATGAAAATGAACCATGAAACAAAAGGATAAAGAAGAGCTGCATTCAATATTTGTAACTTGTTCCTTGAAAAATATTTTTCCACCCCTATTAAATTGTAGAGGGGAATGTAGAAGAAAAAAGGCAATTGCTTTCAGATTGAAAGACTTCAGAGACTTTTACTTCTTTGACACAACATAGCATTATATACAAAGCACTCGGGAAAATACGCTTTGCTTTTGTGCCTCATTTTAAGATGCCTTGTTGAAGGATATTTAATCTTTTGAAAGCTGACTTTCATTTGTTTGCAATATTAATCTGCTGACTTTTCCCATGATCAGTTACATCCCAAAACACAAAAGGTCATGTAGTCAAAGGGATAATGAAGTGGAAAAAGATAAGAATGCTTTAAACTTTTTCCTTAGAAGGAAGATGTAAGGCACTTGGGTGAAACTCAAGTCTGTAAGGAGGAAAACAGTGTGATAGCTTTGATGTAGTATTTTCCCTTTATATTCGCTGCTTGTACGGGTGAATATGGAATAATAAAATTCAGATAGAACATGGTTACCTCTGTCAGTTTGTAGAAAAATAGCACTGTATGGAGTGATTTAAAATACAATGGATTTCCAGCTAGCTCTAGTTCCACCTCATGGAAGCAAAAGTGTTTCCAAAATATCCATGAGATATGCTCTTTCACTTTAGTCCATGTTGGTGCCCTTTATTCATTTTTTCTCTCTTTCTCTTTTTCTTAATTGCAGATCATATTTGCATGAAAGTATTTTATAGCTTCTGCAACTCAGTCCTGTCTGAAGATCTTTGGCTCTGTGATGCCATTTTATAATTCTAAAATGATACTATTTAAATTTCCATAGCAGTAATTAGTAACATTGAAAGAAAGGGCACTGGATTCATTTGAGGGATACTTGGGATGGATGCGTTCATAAGAAAGTGCTGTTAAATTTCTCCTCCACACTTCTCTTCCCAAAAATGCCTTTCAGATTCCTATGTCCTCCATTTTCCATCAGAAAGCCACTGATTTGAAGCTAAAATAATTTAAAATCACAATTTGACTAAAAAAAATTACTCTTCTAGATCTCAAGCTTCCAGTACAAAGCTTTTATTTATGTTGCCCTGCTTTCTGTTTTCATAAAGCGTGTAGTTCATTTTAAGTCATAGGTTTGTCCTGCTCCTTCTACATAACACATGTGTTTTGTTTCTCTTAAGAGCCATGATTCTGCAAGTGATTACTCTTGAAGTCTTTGCCAGAATTTATTACTTTGTGTATGATAATATAGTAATGCTCTAAATCATTCTTCTGAACTAAGAAGACTAATGTGGATTTTGTTTCAGACAGTTTGTTACTTTTTTGCAGATTAAAGGGCTGTAAGAATCTTTTGCAGCCAGTCAAACCAATAACATTTCTTGAAAAAATAAGGTCCCATTTTCATAGAGACAAAAGCAAAAACAAGTGTTGTGTAATGCAATTAACAAGCATATTAAATGCAGTATTTAGATAAACACTGAGGACAAAAAAATTCTACCTGCTGAATTTCTCAATGCAAAAAACCTCTTTTGTGTTAATATCTGATAGCTGCTTGTTGAAAAGTCAACTATGTTGTATTTTGCATAAGGATGTCGGGGATATTTTTAATCATGTCTGATAAATTCTCTGCAATAATTATGGATTCATTTAAATATAAGTACTATTTTTAATTCTAGGGTTTAAAATGGATGGAATTTTAAACTACACTACAGTTCCAATTTTGGATAATTTTTGAGATAGTTACGTTTTCTAGACAGGCTCATGTAGACAGCCTTATGGATAAGGCTATATTAGTGGGTTTCTCTTTGTCAGGATTAGCCTTGAAAAAATCAGACTCATCTTTTGTATTGTCTGATGCTCACCTGGAAAAAGGAGCCATGTTTTTTAGGATTTAAATAAGACTAAGTTATAATATTAATAGATAGATAATATGTGATTCCTAAAATACAATACTGTGGACTTTTGCATTACTCAAAAAGGGACAATGTTGAAAGTTTTGTCTATGAGTAAGAATGCCTAGGCACTCTTGTGGTACCTTTTCCTGGGCAATTTGTTTTTCCATGATACCATACAGAGATGGGGAAGACATTCATGTTCAAAGACTGAATTAAGGTTCAGAATATTTTTTCTAATTCCCCCCCCCCTCCCTTTTATTTCTAGTGCTTTTGTTTGCTTACCCATCCAAGAATATTATGGTGATGTAGACAATTAAGGATATTAAGGTCTGCATTAGCCTTAAAATGCTAATAGGTGAGTTCCAGAGTAATCTGATAGTGTTTTGGAAGATGTTCTGGTTGAGATACAGAAAAAAATAATAAAAATTCTCCATTTCTTTTTGGACCTAGGCTAGATTCCTGTTTTTAAGGATAAAATAAAAATGAGATGTATTTTTAAATGTTCTGGTGTGAAATATATTTCAGTTTCAAAACTGTGTGAAGTACTAAAATTAAATGAAAGCAGTCTGATTACATGTGTTTCAATGCCAGACAGGCTCCAGATTTATACCACAAGAGATATGACAGATTTGAATGTGCAAGATAAAATTAATGATTTCTGTAAAGCACTAAGAGCACTTCATGTTTTTTATACAGTAGTATTTTTGAGGCACAGAATGTAGTTGCAGGCTCATACACTTATGGAAAGCAGGTTTGCTGTGAAAATCCTCATTGCTTCCTAGAATGGGGTTCTGTCTTAGGTAAATTTATTTTCACACATCTGTGCTTTCCACCATCTTCAGTGAACTGTGTGGTTGCATTCAAATGACTGCCCATACGCTCATTCCACTGCTGGTGCAAGTGTGCAGCTCAGTCTTTGAGCCCAGAGTTCCTACACAACAAACCTGAGTCTGGAGATTGCTCTGTAAAGCAAAGTCCAGCAGATACACTTAACAGTTCTCTCAACTCCTTCTTGTCTCAAAATGTAATTTCTTATTGCATGTATTTATGAAACCTATATTTCTTTGCCATTTTAATAAATTATCACCAGTTACTGTTTTGATCTGGAAATCTCTTGATTTTTGCAACTGCCTCAGAACTATGTGTACCTGTCAGAGTATTTGTCTCCTGCAATCAAAGCCTTATGGACAAGAGCCTAAGGAAATCCCGTGTCCCTGTTTTGCCGTGTCTGTGAGAGGAAGCCCAGTCTCAGAATCATCTCCAGGGTGTATCCTTGTGGGAAGGCTAAGGTCAAAGGTCCACGTTCAGTCCTCCAAACCTCAAAGCACATGAGCTCTTCAGTTGTGTTTTGCAGAGCAGCAGCTTGTGCTCTGGATGTGGCTACCCAACCTGCTTTGGCAAGGTGGAGAGCACGGGCTGCTCTTGAAACACCCCTCTGTGTGGGTCATGTTGACAGTAAAGACTGACTTGGGTGATGTTCTCTATTCTTCATTCCATAATGCTTCTTGCAGGCCTTCTGAATGCCTGGAGTTCAGAAGCTGGATGTTCAGAAGGTGTTGTGGCCTTCATCAAAGCTATGATATCCATCTGACCCATGCAAATGCAGCTTTACTGCAGCAACTCATCTCCAATGCAGAACCAATCTCGTATTCTGAATATGAGACACAGCAGTATTTGACCCTTTAATCTTCCATGTGCTTCCGACCACCACCCATTCAATGTGTTGGGGTGTAACAGGAGAATCAATGTTTTTTCTAAGGGTTGATGGATCAAATAATGAGTTTGCACACTCTCTGATTGCTGTAAGGTCTAGTTACTCCATCAAAGATTTTCAGTATTTGAAGTGACTACTGCTCTCCCTTCTAAGACTGCTGTTTCTGCTCACTGAATCGCACTGACTTGGCTCACTATCTGTCATCCCAGTAACTTAGACCACAGAAACTGAACCATACAATCCTTATATTTCCCTTTCCTGAGGTGCTATTTATGACAGTACATATTGTTTGCTATTTTATTTCTATTTTATTTCAATTATATTGCTCCATGGGATTTGACTCTTCAAGGAGTTTGGGAGAATAAAATGTATTACTAATAAAATTGGGAGAATAAAGTATTACTATCTATGTGCTATGAACTGTCTAAAATTTTTTCACTGTGTATCTCCTTGTTTATTGGCATGTATTAACTGTAAAATAATTGTAACAAACTTGTAGAAGTGGTTTTTGTGTTTTCAGTAAGACCAAGTATTCTTAAGGAGGAACTGCTGGAATTTATAATGCCAACATGAGAGCCTAACATAATGATTGAGTGTTGCCTTATTTGTATTGATTGTCATTTAATAATGATGCATTCCTTTTCCTCTTTCTGGTCACTTAAAGTTAGTTTGAGAGAAGAATAAATCAAATTGGCACTATGGAATTTGTAATTTGTTGTTTATAAAATGTCAGTTTATGGAAGATTAGTTATGGTGTTCTACATTTTAATATGACTTAGTTTAATTTTGAATATAACTTCATTTTCTATAGGTTATTGAAAATATATTTGCATATATCCTGAAGGCATGGGTCTCTTTATTTGAGCTCTTACATTTTTGAGAGCTGCAAAAAAGGTGGTTTGTCTTTTTATTTTTTTTTCCTTAGACCATTGCATCTTTTTTTCTTAGTTCTATTAATACCTGAGAGGAAAAAAGTCCAAAGATACATATTCTGCTTTTCTCACAGTGCACAGCCTTGCACTGTCAAAAATGTCACAGGTTAATGGTACAACTGAGCCCCATTTATCTTATTCTGACAGCTTCTCCAATGCTGTACATCTAGCAATGGCATCTCTCCTAAAGTAAGTGACATTTTTAGCCTTTGTTCTTTTCATACGGGCCTATTAAAAGGATTTACAGTAATTCCACACTGTGTTTGTAATATGTTGCTTCTTGTTGTGTGGAAGTACAGTGGAGATTTTAGGCTAATTTTGACCACAGAATAATTAACACACAACTGAAAAATCAAAGTCTTACCGTAGAAATCTGAAATGATAGAAAAGGATTTCGTGAAAAATGATGGTATGTATTTTTAATTTTACAACCTTCCTATTGCACTTTTTAAATTATTTATGGAAGCTAAAAAAGGCCATCATGTGGTGGACAGCAACTTAATTTTATCTTCAAAAAAATGTGAGTCCTAACCAGTGGTTACTTATTGATGACTTACAAAATGCATAATTTTTTTTTTTTATAATTGAGTTTTATACCCGGGCTAACTGAAGTCTGGTTAAAGAAATGATGTTGTTTCATTAGACCTCTTAAAATTGTTGCATCTCTACAGAAAAAAGCTGTATGAAAACAAACTGAAAGCCCCCAAAGAAATGGTCACATTTTTTGACATGCTTGATTAAATTAAAATTTACAGACTTAGATGTCATTTTAACTTGAATGGTAGAAATGGTTGGTGTTTTTACCCTTGACTTAGAAGAAGCAGCAATTGAAATCAGGTGGCGTTTCAAATGCTCTTTTCCTAGTTTGGATACAAAGAGGGATATTTATCTTTTATGGTCTGGTCACAGTGCAGCTTTATTGAACTCTTTGAAGAGTAGAAGACTGTAGTCTTTTGCATATGCCTGGGCAAGAATTCTGGATGCTTCTAGGTTTCGGGAAAGTCCATTCCCTTATTAAAAATTGAATTCTTACTTTATAGGTATTTCCTTTGTGAAATATCTGAAATCTCAAAAAAGGCATATCTGGTTATGTATTTCTTTTTTATTCTCCCCATATTTTTTAATAAAGCAGACCACATAACCATTCCAAGATGATTTTCTAACAAATCTGAAAACTGTAAGATTATTCTCCTCCTCATATTAACACTACCTGAACCAAGTTCTCTATGAAGTCCTCTGAATCAATCAATTTTTATTCAAAAATACTTAGCATTAGTTTACAATAATTAGCCTTTATGTTTCCACATTATTTCATAATACTTCAGTATTATTTCATAGAAAGTGTAAAATTAATGACATTTCTTTGTAATTTTAAAATTTCATGGAATTATTTGCATTTTATAAGGTGCCATACATATTTCAGCACAGCTAATTTGTGAATCCAGGAGAAAAGGATGAAAGTAAGGGATGCTGTTTTCAGAAAGACAGCTCACTGCAAAGGAAAATAACCATAGCCCATCACTACAGAGAACGTCATTCATCTCTCCCAAAACTCAGCCAACAAACACCTCTTCCTTAAGGTTCATTTGTAACATTTACAGAAATCTTATAGTTAAAAGAGCTATTGGAAGTGAGTGGTGGTTTGTTTTTTTTTTTTTTTTTTTTTTTAACTAAGAAGTTGTATCTAAAATTTGATGTGGAAATTTGATCCTCTCTATGCACTCTGCATTAATAAGCCTGAGATCAAATTTTAATACTCTTAATACTGGATATGAGATGGTGACCCATTTCAAGAAGGATGAGAACATACTGGGATGGATCCAGGGTTTAATGACATCATCCAGAAATTGTGAAAAACAGGCTTTGTGACTCTTGAGGAAGAACAGTCTTTGAGCTCACTGTGTGGTCAGATAGACAATAATGGTATAGGAATTTAAAAAAAGGCCAACCAAAACTGTAATAAGTAGTCCTGATACTGTATGAGAGATGGATAATGTCCTTTCATCCATGTTTACCCAATGACAGTCTTTCTCAGTCTTTCAGACAAAGGCCACAAAGTATCCAAAGTATAATTTGCCCAAGTGTAACTTTTTTCCCCTAGCATACATCAAAAGAAGTTTTGGGAAAGACTATCAGATACCATTACATATTGACTTGAAAATCAGACTAATTACATTAAAAAGATGTGATTTTTCTGCAAAACTGAATGGAACTAAGAATAATCTGAGAATGAGGGGGTGGGGGGGAGGGGTGGAAGAAATGCAAGTTATGTCAGAAGTCAGGAGATGTTAGTCTCACTTTCCCAGTCTGCCACTCCATCCTCTGATGAGAAGAGTTAAAAAATACACAGTAGCCATGTAAGTGTAAGTATATATAAAACCTCTAGCTTTGCTTGGCTGGAGTTTATTTCCTATAATAATCTCTGACAGGTGAAGGAAAATAACACCAGTCTTTAAGGTGATGTCATATTTTCAATGCACTTTAAAGTAAATTATGTTGTTTGCTAAAAATTGAGCTACTTTTTCTTCAGTCAATCACTGCTAATAAATTTCTAACATAATGGAAGCTTTATGACAGTGACTTGAGTTTCTCCAGGTACAATATTTTAGGTTAACATATGGGAATAATAACCAAAATTATCTCATTTCAGCATTAGTAGTAGTTCTAAGAGGTTAATAAATCAAATAGGTACTTTGAGTTTCGCATTTTACATAAAAGTAAGTAGTGGAAATAGTGGGGCTGTATCATCTATGTCTTTTACTGGAAGCTATTTTGTATACACTGAAAATATTTTATATTATTTTCTGAATTATGGGGTCCTGCCAACTATAGTTAATATAAGAATAATTAGAGTAAAATTCACATTCACGAGAAATATAAACAGAGTTCATTTTTATAAAATTACTGGATAAAATTAGCGTTTAAATTAATGAGCCTATGTACCAATAAATATACTTTTTCAGTAGCATTTATGGATTTTTTGTTCCTTCCCAGATACTTTTTTTCCTTTTTTATCCTAATCACATACTCATCTATCGATATCATATCATGAACATTGTTTCTTTTAATTGTTTGAATGGCATCACCTGCAACAAACTGTCAAACTGAACAAGTAGATTCCTTCCAGAGTGAGTATTTATGCTCTGTCAGTATCAAGAAGCCCTAGGTAGACTAATAATTTAGAATCAGAAGGAGCTCAACTACATTGCTATCCAAATTTCACTGGCATGTAAATAGTTTAAATATTATTGATTATTTTAATGATGAGTTTTCAGTCAGATGTTGATTTAACAGTATCTGATGTGAACAAATATGTAATAATGATGACAATGACATTGGAAGAAAGCTAATTCAATGACAATTTATCAGGAAATGGTTAAAAACTATGAATATATAAATGTGTCTACTGGATTTCAGAGAATCACAAAATATCTCAAGCTAAAAGGAATGCACAAGAATTGGTGATTCCAATTGCTCCTCACAGCACCACCTAAAAGGAAACCATATGACTGGGAGCATCAGCCACAAGTTCCTTGTATTAACTACTGCTGTTAATTTGATAATTTGAGGAGAATGTTCAGCTGTTTCAATGGCTGATTCCCATGTTTTACGTGCTTGGTCATGCCATGTTATTACTGATTTGTGTGGTTTCCTGGAGTCACCAGTAAATACTGTTATAGCATTTAAAGGACTTCACTTAACATGGGTTTTTCTCTGAAGCTCAGTTGTGCTTGCAACACCTGGTGATTTGGAATGTGTAAAGAACAAACACCTGAGAAGTTCAGCAATGCAACTTGCAAATCCTCTGAGTTTTGTTTGCAATGCCCAATCAAAATATCCCTTTTTCAATGGCAGGCAAATCACCTTAAAATCTTTGCCTGCCATTGATAATAATCTTGATCTGGCTCTGATTTTGATTTGAGCTGTCATTACTAACATTGTAAAGATTGTTTATGGAGATCTGGAAGGCAAAAATATCCATTCTAGTATCAGTAAAGGATTTTTTTTTCAAAGTATCCCATTGAAATATGAGACCATACAATTGCATGTTTTCTCCTAGCACTGCAAGAAAAAAGGGTAGAGGTATTGAACTCTGACAGGTGGAAGTCTGATGGTTTTGAATAATCATTGCAATAATTTACTGGTTTCTTTAACATGAATCCTCTTTGTTGTTTTAAGTAGTGCTGTGTACACCTCTTGATCCCCCTACTGCAAGAGACATGAACATAATAGAGGGAGTCAAACTAAGGGTCAGAGAGATTACTGTGACAGCAGCAACTCTTGTATAAGGAAAGGCTGGGAGAGCTGGGACTGCTTATTTCAGAGGAGAGAAGGCTTGTGGGGGGATCTCATCCATGTTAACAAACACCTGCAGGAGGTCATAGAGGACAAGCTCCTTTCTGTGGTGCCTGATGTCAGGACAGAGGCAGTGAGCACCCTCTGGAATGCAGGAGAGTGCATCTGAACACTGAGCAACAACACTTTCTCTCTGTGGGTATCACTGAGCACTGGTGCAAAATGCCCAGGGAGGTAACAGAACATCCATTTTTGGAGATATCCAAAAGCCTTCTGGACATGGTCCTGGGCAGCTTGCTCTAGGTGGCCCTGCTTGAGCAGATGGCTTGGACCAGCTGAGTTCCAGAAGTCCCTACAAACCTCAACCACCCTGTGATTTCTTATAGACACAAAATGGGCTACTTAATACACTGATTATCAAATGAGAGGTTCTGGTTTTAACCTGATACAAATGCACCTGAAATACTGAGCTATTCTAAGTTTACTTCAGTATGACTGAGACTATGCCCAGTTATCTGGTGGGCCAGTGGCACAGCATAAATAAAACCAAGGTCCTCGTATAGCTACAAATCTGTTTCTTCAAAAAAAGTGTCGTTAAGAGATGTGCATCAAATATTCTGGTATTTTCCTTGACACAGACACATTATCCAGAATTATGTATTCCTTCCCAGACTTTGGAATTTGTTTTCTTGGCTTTTTTTTTTTTTCTTCTCATATGTCTTGAGGTCACCACAGTTTATTCCCTTGGCTCCAGTCTTTGTGGATTTATTCTGCAACAGGAACATATTTTGTAGGGCAAAGTAACTTGGAAAAGGAGTGAAGGGCAGTAGGTGTGAGATAGATCTATGGTCCTTTCAGAAAGGCTGCACTGAATAATTGCTCTATGTGAAAGTTTTACAGAACCTGATTAATTTCTCTACATAATATATATGGTAGAGGAAGTAGATTCCAGGCATTAAAATGCAGACATTTCTCACTCAGTGGTAGGACAGACTACCTCAGGCATTACAGAAGAATTTTAAACTTTGGAGGACAACACTGTCACTATTGAAAGCTGGAGTTTAGCCAAGAAAACAGAATAAACGTCTATTCCTGGAAAGAACCCATATATCTGACTACTCAGAAAAATCACTTGTACTTCTCTTTCAAAGTACTTCAAGATCTTTATATCTTCTAAGCATTGTAATCCCAGCATATGAATAGTCAGTTTGGTACTAACTGAGCAAAAGGAATATTTCTGAAGTGAATTTTTGTTGATATTAATCTTGGCTACATAAGATGAAATTTTCAAGGATATTTTAAATATTTTTTCTTGCAGAATGGGTGAGTTTGTTCGTATGGTAAGTCATTTGATTACAGAATTCTTTTTTCCACTTATGCTTCTCATTTTCCTGCTGAACTTTAATCTATGATTTCAGAATATAAATCTGCATAGAAACTTCCCATGTGTTTTTATCTTGTTTTGTAGAGTTGAGCTTTAGTTGCATCATCATGTCACAAATAACCATTTTTACTAGTTTGGGCTCTCCATTAAAATCTCAGTATTATGCTAGTCCACATTTCATCTTACTCTGAGAAGCAGAGGGATTGTACTGCTCTGTGAAAGCCAGGGGAAGTACAAATTTGAGCTCCCCTGTTTGATAATATTCCATTTTAAAGCACCCATTGAAAATACATTTTGCAGGTCAATCCACCCAGGCCTGTTCCTTCCAAAGTGATTGATGTTGCCTCTGTGTCTGATCTTAATTGGCTGAGCCAGTCATCCATCATGGCACAGCAACAGAAATCTCTCATAGATATTGATTCAAAATTAGTTTATTAATATATGCAAGTACTGTCAGTTTTCTCAGCTTGTACAGACATGAGGCAACTAAGAGGCATTTTAAAAGATTTTATTCCATTATTAGTCTTGATGAAGAGTGAGATATAGAAGATGTAAAACTCAACGCCATTCCATTAGAAGCCAACTTATATTCTGGTTACAATATCTTATAGATGTATTTCAGCCTTTGCTGAAAAATTAACCTTTGGCACACACTGCAATTACTACTTCTAACACCAATTACCTATATTTTACCCCACATAGTTCTACTACAATGCATCTTTCACAGTTCTAATTCTCTAAAATATCTAGTCTTTTTGCAAGGCCACATTTTGAAACTTGTTAAAACTTGTTTCTGGTTCAGTCTCTCTCTCAACAATGTCACCTCTATTCCAAAACCTTCCTAAGTCAACACACCTTACCTCAGTGTTTACATACAGAGGTACAAGACTTCTTATCAAGTTTTAAAAATTCTTTACAAATCCATTTCTCACAAGTATAAATTCACGTGAAGCGTAGGCGAATGGAGGTGCTCAGGTTGAGGCATTGGCCAGTTGGTGAGGGGCTTGCCCAGTGAAGCTCAGCCAAGCATGGAACAGAGGTGATATTATTATCATCATTGACCATTGTCCCTGGTCATAATGGAGTTACTGCAGCTCCAAAGAAGGGTGGGAGAGAGTAGGGAGGTCAGAAACTTTTCCTGAATGTGTTTGAGGTAAGTAGGTTTGTGGAGAGGGAGACTGAGACCTGCTGGGACTTCCAGATGATCCCCCAAACATTGTAACTATAAAATATTGTTCATTAGATCATTGTTTCATCTGGGGTATCAACCACAGAGATGTAGTACATGCAAGAGAGAGGGTTTTTAGGGAATGCGGGGAAGAAAAAAGATCAAAACAATCGAATACAGGGACATGTTTCTAACCAGCATTCCAGTTTCAATCTCAGTGTAAATAACCCTCATTTTTCATACATTTATTCAGTTCTTTCTTTTATAAAATATTTTAAAATTTTCAGTCTTTTTTGGATGTTAAAAGGAAATGTTTTTATTTTACTCTGATTTTGGATTAGATTAGTAAGGGGTCAGGACATAAGAATGCAGCCTGGGGGAGGGAAAGCCTGCTTTTATAATCCCTGCTTCAAAATTATTTGTAGGATTTTTATTTGAATTTTTTTAAACACAATTGCTAAAGCATAAGCAATCTGGGGACAGGGATAGAAAATCCAGAGTTGCCACTTTCTGATCAACTTCTTTATTTAAATAGTCTAATATATTTGTGAGCAACCTTACCACTTCTTGTCAGCATCTCTTGCTCCTCTCATTGTCAAAGCTTTTTCATTGCAAAAGCATGCTTCAGGCACTAAATTGCTGGAAATACTGTTGCCCTCTGGTGTGTGCCTAATTTGTGGCCTTTAACTTTCTATAAGCTGACTTTTAATGCTTTTTCCGCTGCCAGTGGCCTGTGCTGAATGCCACAATAAAATGTGCAGCTTTCCTCATTTGTTGCACTGACTGCACATTTGTCAAGTCTGTTTGTACGTCTCATTCTGGACCTTCTCCCAGCACTGGGAATCTGGGTGTGGTGGCACTTAGTGTTAATTGAATGTGCTAGGAGAGTTAACATCAGCAAAGTTCATGTCTCTCTAATGTTCCTTGAGAGACCATTATTGTTATTGATTATGATCAAATGTCCCACTGTCAGTGTTAAAAAATTATTGTATTTTACAGCTGATGAATATATATGAGGTAAAAAAAAGTTCATAGTTATTGCCTTAGGAACACAGTACAGTGATTGCCTAATAACATTTTTCCCCCTCTCTATAACAGTGCTAAAACATAATTTCAATGAGTGGACTCAATGTCAAAAACTATGATTTGTCAAGGCAATGAAGTGTGGACATAAATAAATGAAATTTTGCAGTTATTTTTGCAGTTAGTGGTTGAACAAGTTTCTTTCCTATATGAATCCTTTGCGCAACTGTGCAGAATTCTAACTTTTCTCCACAGGGATTGCTTATGCCTTTTTGATGTTTGTGTGTATTTGGATTTTTTAAAAAGTGTATTCAAAATTTTTGGGATTATTCTTAGAAGAAATTAAAATTTCATTCAGACTTGAAGGAGTTGATGTCATTTTACAACCTAAAAATTGTCTCTTTTGGAAATATAGACTATCTAAAAATATTTTTTAGGATCTGAAATAAATTCTGAAATCATTTAACTAAGCGAAAGACAGCTTGATTTTTTTAATCAATTGTCATATATACAAATAACGATTTTTACATATGTAGGCTATGAGGACTAAGGAATAGGCTTCACAAGTTTTGATGGTTTTATTAGACTGAAAATAAAATTAGCTTCTGGGTGATACAGAAGTGTATTTTTTTTTATTATGTGGCTCTTTCAGTATTGTCCATAAAACAAGGTAACTGCTGAGGTAATGTATAGTCACTTCATGTCTCACCTGCAGTTTTGTTTCCTTGCTGATAATTCCTGTATGTACATTAAAAGTATAAAATAACTGTTTCTAGCTAGATTAAGGGGATGTATACAAAGAGGAGGAAGTGAACAATGTGGAATGTCCTTGGAATGGCTACTGAATGTCTCCTATGGAATCTTGACTTTTCTCAAATTCCAAGTTAATGAAGCTAAACTTGTAGTAATTGCTTTCATAACATGATTAATGGTGGCACGTTTGGCCAGTTGGGCTGTGACCCGGCAAAACACTTAAGCACATGCTTATCTTTAAACACGTGAGTAGTTTTGAGGAAATCAATAGTTGTTTCACTGCTAGGCTCCAGTTTTGCCTTGTAGCACTTTATTGTATTGGGATTTTGAGAAACAAAGAAGTTAAATTCTTGAAAATGTTCTAGTCTTAATTACAAAAGATGTTTTAGTCATGCATTTGACAAGTTTTAATTAAAGTAGTTTTATATAAATTATATGACACTTGATATATGTGCCCAATATACATTTATGCACTTAGAATTTATCACAATGTCTTCTCAGTATATAAATGTTTTTGTATTTATGTTCTATAAAAGCAATGAAGTCATAATATTATCCCATAATAACATTTCATTTTGATGTTAAGTCTTTGGTGAAAAGTGTAGAGAAGTATTCAGGGCTCTTGCTGAAGTACCACAAAACTAGAAATCAGGTTTATGTTTTCTGCATACGTAATGGAAGTCTGGGCATTTCGCCTGGGTTAATATCCTACAGAATTAGTTCCTCATTCTGATGTAGAAGCAAATGAATGCTCAGTATTAGAAATATAACAGGAATCAGTATGGGGAAACTGAATTACTACTAAGCTCTGCTGAATCAGAAAGTACTGTTTCATGAATGGGTTTGTGCTGTATTTTTGGAAAAGTGCTACGTTCCTGCAGGAAGTGTTGTTTATTTTTCCTGAAAACTGAGAATCTGGTGTGTGTGTATTCCAATGAAAAACCAAACACAGAGAAATTGGTGTTTTAGCTGTGAAAATACTTCATGAATTTGATAATGAAGAATTATTTAGAGTTAAGCTGACCACTGGAAGAAATTTTTTAAAGAGCTAGAACTGTAGACACAGGTGAATGTTGTTCCATTAGCATGGAGTGTATTGGCATAAGGCACTTCTTTGGAAATATGGATATTTGGATCAGCAGCGAGAACCATTCAGGGATTCTAAACTTCTGGATACTTATCTTTTTGAAAGGGAATTTCACCTGTGATTTTCTTCAGCATAATCTAACAAGGAAAATCATTCACATAATTCATTCAAAAAGCTAACGAATGTATATATAAACTCTCATGTGCTATGTGACAGAGTTTTATTTTGTATATATGCTATTTTATACTAGGCTTTAAGGGATAATAAATCAATTAATAACTAGGAAGATTACACAAACAATAGGAAATTAAAGGATTTGTAAGAATTATGAACTTATCTTTCCTACTGAAGTGCGCTCATAAGTCAGGCAGCTGTAGAAATGTCCATGACCAAAAATACACTTGGAGAATGTGCTATAAACTAAAAATTCAGAATAGATGAGTGTTTTATGCATTGAAAAAGATGTGGATGCCCACTTTTTACATGCCAGAGGAATTTCTTTGGTTAAAAATGGAGATGGTTTTGTGTGATTTTCATTTTTTAGTCAGATTATATTTAGAAAGGCTTGATGAGGTTTTGATTGGAACTGAAAGTATGTTGTGCACTTGATACTCCCATTTTCAGGGGATCACTGTGGTATTGAATTTGTGGTTTAGAATGATAGTATTTGTGTTTTCATATACACAGCACACTGGCCTTCAGACTCTTTCCTAGATTCCAGAGTGAAGTGCTTTTTGATCTGCTGTTTGGTTTCTGGAAATTTCAAGAGAAAAGGTACAGAAGAATAGAAACATTTTTTTTTTTTTTTCATTAACTGGGTATTTCTGCATGCATTTTTCCTTGTAGAGATATTCAAATCACTTAAAAAATTTCCTGCCAGAATTGCATTGAAAGCATTTAATCATAGGTATGCTTAAACTGCTTACATTGATATTAATGATGCTGATGAAAGAAGTTTCAAATTGTTATAGTTAATATGGGTAGTCAAAGAATTTTTTTATAGAGATGGAGTGCAACAATGAACCAGCTATAAATGAAATTATAACAATATGGCTTGAACTTCAGGATGACCTGATGCTTTTTTAGCACAATTTGCCTGAAACACAGAGAAAAACTTCATCTTTACATTCAGGAAAAGATATAATAGACTTTCCCCAATGACTTCTTGGGCCATATGTTCAAATTAGCTGTACTTACATAATAGAAGAATAAGATTGCTTAAATTCTATACTTGAACAGAATTATGACTAGGGGAAACAACTAATGTTGATACAGTTTACACACCAAGTAGTCTACACCTCAAAACTTTTAAGAAGGCTAAACTGCTTCAGTAACATTATAAGAGATTTTGAATTTGACATTATATAGTTGATATACAACTGGTATTTGGTATTTTGTTTGGCATTGGTATTTGTACACCATTGGTGTCATGGTAAAGGTAACAAGGTGCAGCTGTCTCCAATGCTTTCTAATAGACTATAGCATTTGGTCTTATATTTGACAGCACTTGTCTAAGAGAGGTTTTGCAATAGTATGTTCTTTATAATAGGTAAAACCAAGTAATTTGGCCTTAGAATTTTGGAGCCAAAAACCTCTGACTGTGATTAAAATGGAATGTATTTGCAAAAATAAGATATATCTCTTCCCTTGTTACCTTTGACTAAACACTTCCCTCCAACAAATATTCATTTTTGAATCAGTGAGATTTGAAAATAAATTTCTTGTCCTGGTTCTGCGTGGTGTGATTTTGCACTGTATTTCGATAAAATCTATTTCAGTTGCAGGAGTTGAAGGCTGCATATTTAACAACGTGCAGGTCACAAGCTGTTGGAGACATTCCTCAGCTCCTTGGAAATACCTGTGCCTGAGGTTTTCCAGTATGTGGTCTGAGATGTCTGTAGATAGTCTGTAGACTTCAGGAATTTTGAACCAGGACAACCTGCTGAGAACACCATAGGAAAGGAATTTATGACACAGCAGACTTGAGGCATCCATCATCTTTTAGAGTTGTATTTGTGCCTCTTTGCTGCAGCCCATACTATTTTATACTTGGGCATGCAGTACATGCCAGATTTTTTAATCTATATTTTAAATTATGTAATCTACCCCAGCTTTAACAACTCAGCAAAGTTTGACCCTTAGGCATCTTAAAGTGTTGAAGGAGACTTTTACTCTTGGAAGGACTATATTGCACATGCGGGAAATATTATTTTTTATTAGAGGGAAATAGCCATAATTAGTGCTTTAGCTATCTTGTTAATTCCATTTTAAAACTTGGAGCAATTAATGTGGCAATTTCTAGATATTTAAAATGTAAATTAAAGTGTTTAAATACATGTTTTATAAGAGTTTTTAAAAAATCAGTATAAAAATTAATGGCCAAAGTAAAAGCAAAATCATTCAGGAAAAAATGCATGCAAATAAACCCAAAAATTGCATGCCAATTTTATCTCGAGTTTGTAAAAATAAGCTGCAATGTCAAACTCATTTTCACAAAGTTACTTTCCTTGCTATGTTTTTTGTTAAATGTGTTTTTACCTCAAAATTTTGCACACTTTCCGTGCTGTTGCTGCCTTACTAAATGTTCTATCATAAAATTTGTTCTCTTATTCGTACACAGTGAAACACATCAAGTATTAAATTTATTTAACCTTTGACTGTCTTTTTAATATCTTGAGTTTTCAAGTTTTAATGATCTCAAATTGATCTCAATGCAATATTGGTTGTATCAGACTTCTTGGATGGAACGTCCTGTAATGGCTACTTTATATTTTCACCTTCAGTAGATAGAAGTATAAGATAGGGAGGAACAATGATGGAATTTGACTTTTGTTGTGTAAAGATTTTATAGCAAATGTTTCATGGATTGCTACTGATATCACTAATTGCTATAGCAACGTGAAGTTGTATTAGTCACACTTATTATTTTCCTGTATTTCTACAAAGATGCTACCTAAGGAAGCTAGGAATGACTAAACTTCTTTCAGCAGCTCCACTTTTTTTGACATAAATCCCACATAAAATCTCACGTGACTTTGGTGTGTATGTTCTCTGCTGTATCACACTGCTGGAATTCTTGTCGTGTAATCAGGGATATATTTGTTATAGCTGCACACTTAGAAGACTTTATTTTCATTCCACAGTTTTTGTACAAGTTCTCCAAATCCCTGGGGAGATTTAACAGTTATATGAGATCCAGATCCTTTATAACAGAGAGGAAATCTAACTGTGGAACTGTTAATCTTCCTATCCAGGAAAATGTGAAGTCTGCAGTATTTCTTTGTTATCTTTGTTGCCCAACATAGTGTGATTTAGTAACTGAGATTTTTTTTCCCTAAAGTGGGCTTAGTTTAGGAAGAAAAAGAAGCTCAGTGGCCTCTATTTTCTCCTGACCTGATAGAATTATGTTAGGCAATTTTGCCTTGTTCTTTTTGGTACCAACCTTTACTAGAGCATTCTGCAAATCCCTAGCATACCTGTTTCCAACGATCTTTAAGGGCATAGAAAGAGGGAAAATATTCATTGCTGTGTAAGTAAATGTTATAAGAGTTATCTGTAACAAATTTCAGGTTCATAGTCTGAGATATTAAAATAGCAATTTGGCTCCACTCCATTTTGACCAAATACTGTGAGATAAAAACACCCACACAATTTAATAACTTTGCTTTCTGGAACTTCTACAGTTAAAAAAGTGTGATGACTGTAACAGATTGTTATTAGCATGGTAGCTTATGTTGTTGTGACCTTAGTTCCTGTTGCTGTATAGAGAAGATTCTGAATTCAGCAGTTATTTGAAGTTTTTATAGCTGAACTTGTCCATTGTCACATTTAAAAAGTTAAATCCCACAAATTTTATGCTGTAAAAGCAGCAAAACAAGGGAGGAGAAAAATATGATAAAATAATGAAATAATTTATTATTGCTAATGCAATTAATAAAAATGTACTTTTTTCTAAAGCAATTAATAGAAGAAAACACTTCATTTTGCTATTTGTGTAATCCTTACATTCCTAGAAATATCTTTTGCCCCTCCATGATAATGGAACAAAAACTCTTTCCTGGCCTTAAGAAAAAGAATATAATTTTAAGATAGAAAGCCTGTAAATTAGACACTACAAATCACAGGTTTATGTCAAATGTAAATCATAAGCCTTCTAAATTTCTCATTTCTTGACCTTAAAACAAAGTTTACTTTTTAGTAGTTTAAATATCTTAAAGACTGTTTGGATTGTGTAAAAATGTTCACAGTGAGTTCTGTGTTAATAAATGTTTTTTTAAAATTGAGTAATTACTTTTCTACAGAATAAAAAGATCTGTTAGTAGAAGCTTTTTTGTTAGATCTTCAAAGACTGCCGTCTGGAAAAAAATAGGTTTTTTGAAGGTTTTAGCATTTTTTTACTGCATCTGCTTGAATATCTGAAAAGTATATATTGATATAAATATTTTTTGGTATTTTGGTGTGGATGGTAGTTGACTCAATCACATTTGAGGCATATCATGAAAACATCAGACAAATAACAAAAATGCTAATGATATCTCCGAATGTTGATCCACACAAATGTTCAGCTTTTGAAAAAAATCAACCTTGTTTCATTGCACCAGACTTTTGTTTGCTTTGGAAATAAACCAAACCAAGGTGGGAGGTGAGTCTCCCCCCTCAGTGCCAAAGTGTGAGGAGAAACCAAAAGCTTTGTCTTCCTCATGCAGATTTAGAGGGACTTAACACATTTTAAGTTTAATTCACAGAGTATTGTTTCTGGTTCTCTGCTTTACTAAGGCCCTTTACCACTTAGAGAGAATCAAAGTAATGCAGATTGTGTGAATTCAGGTGCGGAGATGTTTTAAATAGCCTGCAAATCATAAAATGCAATTTTCTCATTTAGTTCCTAGTTCATAATAGTAAATGGTTTAGAAAATGGTATTAGGTAATTTTCTCTAGTGCATTTGATGTAAATTGCCCTGATTTTGTGAAGCACTTTTGTTTAATAAATTCTTTGTAAGTTAGATAAATTAAGGTTTCTGAAGAATGGAATTAGATGAAGCTCATTAGGATGAACAAGATCTCATTCAATATGGTTAATTTTTTTGTCCTTGTGGCACTAAACCATGTAACTTCACCATTCCTTATTATGACACCTTGAACATCCCCAAATTGTTATCATTAGTCAGTGATGGTTTTTACCTGAGTATAATGATGGTCTTGCATGTTTTGTAGTTTTGAAAAATAAGAGACCAGAGAGCAGGGACCTAAAGGAAAACATACACAGGCTTTGTGACTTGTACATTAATGATCCCTAGCTGTGGGCCCTAAACTTGCCATGTGGTCTGAAATGCAGCCCATGTCCACCTTTTGCCCACTCTGGGTAAGGAAAAAAAAAAGTACTTTTTTGTTCGCCAGTCCTTCTGAACAGTAAATGATAGTGGAACCACAATTCATTGCTGGCTTAAACTGCGTGCAGGCATTACCAGTTCTAATGCTTACAGCATCTGAAAGCACAGAAAGAAGGGCAAGAAACTGGCTTTTAAAATATTTAACTTCCTCGCTCTTTTCTTAACTGAGTGGATTCAGTAGATATTAAGCACACTGGGAACATACACAGAAACTGTTCATAGTAATGAGTTTCCTTTAATGATGAACTTGAAATTTAGTATTCCCACAGTTACCAAAGCAGTCATTCATTTATAAAAAATTCTGTTCTCTTTGTGTGATCCCTGCAGTAAAGGATTGCTGTAATTTAATGGGAATATAGATTATTAGAACAAGGCAGATCACATAATTTGCTGCACTTGAGAAGTGTTTGAAGTCCAGCACTACTTGCAAATTGGTAACTGTGACCAGAGTAACAAACAGTAAGTTTCTGGTTTTTTTTAATCTTTCTGTAAGTGAAACATCCAGAGAGGAGAGAGGAAAAAAAAAAAAAAACAAACAACCAAACAAAACATAAGCACAAGTGATATAAATTAATGGAGTTTTTTAGAGTTGGAATGAAATACTGTATTACCAAAGTCTTTTCTAGGAGAATTCTTTAGTTGCAGATGAACAGTGGTATTTCACTGTAACATCAAACACAGATTTTTGTCATAGAAGTATGCAGTTAAAGTTAGGTCTGAATAAAAGAAAATTTTTTTTTTTACTATAGTCTTGTGTTTTTCATATTTTTTTACCCAGTAGGTATATGAGACCAACTGGATACTACTTGCTGTAGACCCCTAATTTTTCTTTTGAGAGTGAATCCTACTTTGTTTAGAGAAGGTGCTCTACAAGAAACTTCTAGTGAGGGAAGAATTTGTTTGGAAAATAGAACTATTTTCCTTTCTGACATCCTGGTATATTTACAAAGAACTCTTTCACTGCATCTAATAATGCCATATCAAAATTTAGCTCTCTGTGAATTAAGGATGCTGCCTTCCCAAGCAGCGGGGCAGTACCCCCAACTGGGGCAAATCATTCACCAGACAGAGTTTACAATAGACCTGAAGAGGCCATGGCCTCCTTTTATGAGCTAATTGTGCAGCTGAATGGCCACAATAACATAATGCTGGAAAACTGAGTGATAATGGTAATAGAGGACATACTGTTAAGTGGTCAGGGAGTCTATCTGCAAAAGGATGACCATCATTAAGTGCATGGCATAACGTTCAGATTTCTGTCACTCAAAGAATTTCTTCCTTATGCTTATTCTTTGCTCACTGAAGCCAAAATAGACACTTCTATTCAAAATGATTGTGTAAATGGACTGAACAATTATTCACCAAGTGAAGAACATGGGTTTATGAGCACACATCAAATCATGTTTAGAAGGAGGCCACTGTGGAAGGTTCAGTGCAGCTTTCAGTGCCAAGACCCGGGGATGTAAGCATGAGGAAGGACAGGGTGTGTGCCCTTTATCATTGTCACCTTGCTCAGATTTGTTAAGTGTCACCATTTTGATATGAGATTCTAATGAATCATCATCTTGTTCTGTTCCTGCTCTTTGTCCCTTTGACCTGGTAGACTGATTTTATGTTCAGAGTGAATTTTCAATCACTGTTGTCCTGCAGTTTTTCTTTCCTCTGGCTCTTATGCTACTAGACTCAGTAATTTAATTGGATCTTATGACTTGTTGCTGTCTTAGGATTTAGTAATTTCCTACAATGTGATTTTATTGTGCTTCATTAACTGCATGGTAATTCATAAATTATTCCCTCTGTTTTATAAAGTAGGGATGTATGTGTTCATAAGAGACAACAACAAACAAGGAGTAGTTAAATGAAAAATAAGAAATCACAGTAATCTTCAAGAACAAGTAATTCATGCAAACCTGCAGTATCCCTACATCTGTAATTCATTATGTTTCCAAATTATCACAAGGTAAGTTCTTAAAAAATAGGCTTACAAAATATATTATTCTACATCAATAGGTACTATCTGAATACCAAGGAGTGATAGTGCCTGCCCCCACCAAAAACACAAAATAAAATTTGCAGGAAAGGTAATTGCAGATTCAAACACCCTTTTTTTTTTTCCTCTAAGAATACTTTGAGAGGGTCTGTTGTTGCCCTATTTTAAATACTAATGTAAAGCCATCTCAGTTCATGAAGCATTTGCTGAAGGCAGCTGATGATTTATGCATGTCTGGTTTGCTTCATTAAGCATTTTTTATGCATGTTTCTGAAGACAAAATGCTGAACTAGATGCACCACTGATGTGCTATATTAAGGCAATTACAGTCTCCATTTTCCTTCCTATATATCGCATTTTTGACACAATTCCCACTTATACCAAAAGTACCTATCCATTTGATAAAAGATATTAAGTTTTATTCTTTTACTTTACTGGTGTATTAACTTGTACTCTTAGAGCAGAGAAAAATTTTTCTGGAGAGTAGGATTAAATTCTGAAAAGAAAACCTCTCACATTCTTTGCTTATTATCTATAGCTGATTTTCTGTATGAAATTTAGACAGATTGGTAACAAGTCTGACAAAATTTGATATTGTTTTCTGGGTCATGGTTATTTATACAAGTATCAGCTCCTAATTGCTTCTAGATCTTAGTTTTATGGGGCTGATTAAATTTTTTGAATATGTCTAATTAATTTCCTCTAATTATTATTATTTCCTCTAGTTAATTATTATAATAGAACAAATATTAATAATTTTTATTTTTTAATCTCTTGGACATTTTTATATTTGGACTTGCTTGGGGTTTGTGCCATTGTTACATGAAGCATTTCTAATGGTAGCCAGTTCATTACAAAAAATTATAGTTCATGAGACTAGATAATATGGGTAGATTTGGGGGGTTTTTCTTTGCTATATTTTGTGTTTATAAAATTTTTGTCATCAGTTTCAGGAGAATGATGTACATTTTAAATGTTTTCAAGCAAATACTTAAGCATAGTAATTGAATTCAAGTTTGCCTCTGTCAGATTTTTGCGTGTTTTCTTAAACTGTACTTCAACTTCCACAAGTAGATTTGGTGTCTAATTAGCATGATTGTTTGGCTTCATCAGGTAGTGCCTTTAGGTGTTATGATTCTTCTGCTTGTTACTCGGAGAAATCCTTTGTAGAATTATTATGTTCATGGGGCAGCTTGACACCCAGGTCACAATTCTACCTGAAGAAATAAATCAATGAAGAGGATGGTATTTTATAATAGCCTCCCCTGTGCTTGACTGGTATTTAATCTAGCAGAGAAAATGCACTTTTTCTATTTACATGATATTTACCAAATTACTAAACTTTTGTGAGCAATAGCATAATTTAAAGTTCTTAAAAATTAGAGTATGAAGCAAGTATGAATCTATATCTCAGTCCTTTCACTGTTCCTCCCAAAATATTTCTCTGACATACGGAACTTAATGTGACTTGGCATATTGGAATACATAAATTATGTAGTGGCATTTATGATGTAGTGATGAAGATGAGGCTGATGACTTAGGCACTGCAATATGCGTTCCATGGGATTTTGGCAAAACAACTAGACTTCCTAACAAGCTATAATTCTTTTACCTCTGTAAGTAGGCACTGGCTTCTACAGAGATTTATGATGTCATAAATATTAATGTTTTTTTCCCAGGAATATAAATAGCTGTTTTCTTCTTAAAAGCTAGTCATACAGATTTTAGCAGGATTGTAGCTTCTATAAAGGCATGCTGGCATGCCTTCAATTTACCATATGCCTAATGATATCTCCAATATCAGAATTGGTAATTAGCTTCATGTAAATGGCAAATAGGGAGTGACGTTTCCCAAAGGTTGTGGGCATCTCTGTGCCATTGTGCACATCCACGTGCAGAGAAGTGTGTGTTCTTCATCTGTGCTTGGTTGCCAGCTGACTTAGATACAGCACAAAAAACAGCTTTTAATGCTTCCTAACTGGTAACAAACTTTTTCTTTTAATGCGTCCTAATTGGTAACAGACATTCCTTTCCAGACTATTTCAGTATTTTATAGAGACTCCCAAAATTTGTTAGACAACATTTTCATCAGCTGAGAAATGCAGTGAACATGGAACTTACATTCTTTGCATGCTGGCCCATACATTTATATAAGTTTCTGTAGAAAGGACCTATGCATTTTTGAAGATGTTTTGTACTGCACTCTGTTCCACAGCTATGGGTATTGGTAATTCTCAGCTAAATATGGTGTATTATATGGAAAAGGAAAATATTTCAGGGAGGAAATTAAAGTAATTATCTATGTTATTTAATTTATAAAACATATAGGCCAATAGGAGCATTTTCTATTCTGAATATAGTGTTGCTTATTTGTGGCCTAAAGCTGTTTCAATATTTTCCTGTATATAGTTGTCTTCTTGAATCAAAAGCTGGGGAGTTTTTGCTCCCCAGAACTGACTAAAAGCACACTTTTTTTAATAAGAGTACTACTGTAGCATGAATATGTGGAATTTCACACAATTTGTGGAATATAAAATTGAAGAAGCTTCAGTTTCATTAAATCCAGAGATATTTTCTTCCACCTAGAGCTTCTTAATTCCACATTTAGAAATCTCATTAATCATATAGTGAAATTTTTAAATAAAGAACCACTTCTTGCAATGTTTACTCGGAAATACCCATTATACTAAAGAGATTTTTTATCCAAATAGAAGTAAGAAATGTCAAAAATCTAATGTTTTTATCTGAATCTTTTGGGTTTGTTCAAATAAAGTATCTTTTTTAAAATTAAGTTAAAACACAGGTCTTTTATGAACATATAGGAAAACCTTTCCCATAGCTTTAGCAACACTTTGCTACCAGAAGAGACATTTTATTTTGCATCTATTCAGGGGATTAAGTTACAACTTCCATTTAATATATCCATTAATATTTTGTTAGGAAAAAACCCATAAGAATACCTAGATCTCCTGAAATGCTAGTAAATAAAATCTGTTCTAATTTCAAATAAAGTGTAAACAATTGCTAGTAGAAATAATGTTTTAAAGTAACATTTCTAAGAAGCACACTTACATAAGAATTCAAAATGAATGAACTTTACTTTTATGAAAGGACCCAACTGAAGAGCTTCAACTCACTTAAAGCTTAATTAAACTCTGTTATGAAAGTCTATGTGTAATTATGTGTGAATTTTATTCATTACTACTTTACACTGCTTGATTAACTATTGAAATAGTTTCTCTAATTGGCATGTCCAATACTGAGAAAATGTGTTAATGATTTTTTATATTCCCAAAAAAACCCCTTAAAAATAATTAGGACTAGAGTAACTTCATCTCTTTCTTTTAATCAAAGGCAGGATAATGTTAGCAGACCTCACATACACCTCTAAGAGCTGCTGCAGGATTAAGGTATCTAAAGATAGCCTGTCTGAAAAGAAAGCAGCTAATATCATAATTGCAGTCCTGCAAAATCTCTGCTCAGGGTTAACTTGTAATATTCCTAAATACACTGTGAGCTTCTTCTGTCTGTGGGTGGCAATTTTTTAATTACTGTGCCTTCTCCATGTGCCCTGATCTTCTGCTCTGTAGCTCAGTGCTCAGCATAACCTGTCTGCTATCACAGGCTTGTCACTTCTCCATCCTGACTTCCAGAAAGAGACCCAATCATAGGCATGCAAAGCTTAGGAATTATCCTCTCCTATGCAGGAATTGTATTCTTATGGTGAGCATATGACACTTGTGATCAAAGGCACCATCAGCATAACAAGGAGACCTAGCAAACATGAAATATTTAGAGTCTTCTGGAAAAACTTGACCATGTGGTGTTGTGTCACATGCGCCGGACAAGCCCTCGTTGATGGTGGCGGGCCCAGTCCTGGGCTGGGAGTGTGGCAGTAAATAAAATAGGGAGGGGTATGATGGGAGTACTCGAAATTGAAGTTTAATAAAGGAAAATAAAAAGATGCACTAGCAGTAGATGCAGAACAAAAACATAAGCTGTACACTGTAGGGAGCTACTCCAGAAGACCATGAAATGAGGCAAACACAAACTTAATATAGAGAGCAGGGAACCAATGAACAAAGAGAAGCAGAAACCATACCTTATATAGAATAAAATATTAACCAATTAGAAAGCAGAGTTCATAACATAACTTTATATGGAATAACTTAACCTGCATAACTAGTCCCATCATTCCTTTCTTCTCACCCTAACTTGTGGGGAATGCCCAGAGCCTATGGTGTGCCCTTCCAGGGAATGGCCCTGGTAGCCTCACAGGCCTCCACAACGTGGCAACAGATACATTTGGCCTCATAAAGTGACAGGTAACTTACATTTCATTTACAACTCTCAGAGGTTATTTTCCTCCAAAAGAAAAAACACATTTCTCTCCTTGACAAATAGTAAATAGAAAAAAATTGTTCAGGACAATAATTTGTGCTCATAGTTTTCATGTGGTTTTCAGAATCTCTTGGAATGCAATTACATGAAATATTTAAAATTTCCCATATCTCAGATGCATTCTCAGGTTATGTTGTCCATGCTCAGTCACATAACATCATTTTTTGTGACGTACAGAAGTAATGTTCATGGATTTTTTGCCTGAACATACAGAGTTTTGATCTCAAAGATGTAATTTGCATCTGTGTTGAATTTTAGTTAGTTTCATTGTTTCCATTAACAGTTCACACACACACGTATTCAGGTGCATGAGAAAAAAAAAGCATGTGTATATGTCCTTAGTTTTTTGCAAGTGACTTCAATACTTGGTCTTTCATTTGTATATACAGATACCTGTTTTGTGTTTTATATATTAATTACATATCTGTAGTTTGCTTAGTTGCATGCTGGTTTTCATATCTGAAATCACAAACAGGTTGATTGGAACACAGGGTTTTTTTTTTTTGTTTCTTCTTAAGCATATGAGTGAACTACAGCTTACAGCTAGGAAGCTGTTTTGCAGTTCTCTACATGCCTGTTTATGCATCTTTGAATTTATCTTCATTTTGAATGTATTTTCTACTCTTAAGAAAGTGTAGCTTTTATATAAACTGATTCTTCACATAGAGCTGGAAAAGGTGCCTTTGAAATCAAGAATGTGCAAAGATAAAAGTAAGAAAACTTTACTGAATAGCTGAAGTTAAATGTAGAAATATACTCTGGGTACTCTGGAGCCTTTGTTTAGGAATCTTTGTTTTAATTAATTCCATCTATTGGGCTATAATGATAAAAGTTGTTATCATAGATCAGTAAAGTTCAATGTAGCTGTGCAAGCTGCTTTGCAAAATCAGATGAATTTTGAGTATCTAAAATTATCCATTTTATTTACTTTAAAGTATAACCTACTGGAGCTAGTGCAGAAGCTAAACTACTGATGCCTAGGGATATTTTAGTATCACACGAAAACTGCCACTAATTCTACTTGAGACTCAGGATTCTCAGAGGCTGGGGCCAGGTTGCTGTGGCCATCCTGTGCTTAGGAATGGGTAAAGGTAGAAGTGGATGGTCACAAATGCATAGGCAGATTGCCAAGTCTGAGCTCTTTCAGTGATTGCCTCAATTGCAGCTATACCACAGTCAGACATAAATATTTGGTTCCTATGGTGGCACTTCAGCTAAAGGAGGTGTGTGTTGAGATTATGAATCCTGCAATTGCTTCCTATGTCCATAAAAAAAGATAATACTATGATTTCTTATTTTAAATATGATATAAACCCCAATGTATTTGGAATAAATAGTGCATCAGGTTTGTCCCTTAGTCCAAATGATGTCCTTTGTTTCTCTGGCCACTTTCAGATTTGTTTCAAGTTAAATCAAGGCTTTGGAATGTGAATCCTGAAAGATATATTTAAAAAAAAATTACTTAGAGTTGCTTTTTCTAAAGATATAGGTAATTAATTTGTTCAACTGCTTTTAGACATAAGGCAAAAGTCTATTATCCAGCTCAAGTTTGGTGGAAAAACTCTTCTTCCTCATTTTCTAATATCAAAAACTACCTGTTGCTGTAGCTACTGTTCTGAACATTAAATTTGCATGGCATGAACAATGACTCAAATATGAGGACTGAGATAACATTGTCTTCCTTGTAGGTATGGGGTAAAATTTAGGCAGGGGAGGAGTGTGCAGAAAATCTGTGTATATAACTTAGATTTCCAGAGCAATAAAATGATTTACCAGAAAACTGAAGCAAATCCTCCTCTATTCTCAAATCCTGCTGAGGTGTATTTCAGTACAATGATCCTATGGAGAGGTGCAGATATGTGAATTTTTTCAAACTATAACTTGAGACTTTATTCAACACAGCAATTTTCAAAGTTATTTTTGTTATTTTGTTGGCTTTTGGTGCCAGAAACTCTTTTACTATTTGTATTGGTTGAGAAAGTGGGGAGTCTTGGGGTCCATTCCCACTATTCTGTATCACAGCAACACTCATGGGCATCAAGAAAATACTGTGGGGAAGATCAGGGTGCTGTGGCACTTTGCACTTCCAGAGTAAAATGAAAATCTAGAGGAGTGTCAGAAAACATTCCAGTCCCTGGTGTGGACTGCTCACCTGAAACACACAGTGTTATTTAAGTTTCTGTTATGAACCATCTGTTGTTTGTTATTAGAACTGCAGTAACTGATCTTTCCTCATTATTGTTTTTGCATATGAAATGAGCTCTATTTGCTTGTTTCCCCAAGGCTGTTGCTTCACTCATTCTGTTTACTTTCTGTGGACTTATGAAATCTTTATGAAAGAGAGCTGCAGTACATTAGGCACTGTATAAATGTCTTCTTGCTCCTGCAAAGATTTCCAGACAGACAATGTATTGCTCAAGGTTCTTGTGTTTACTTATACAAAGAAACTGTGAAGTAGATCCTCTCCTTATTTTTTCCTGGGGATGCTTTACTATTTGCTTTATATTTTCCTAGTAGTTTGTACTGATTTGAGATTTATTACTGTGAAATAAAGGATTACTAGAAATGGAGTGGACCATTCCTTCTACTGTCTTATATCTAATTTTAGATTAGATCCTGATAGATGGATTTTTATGTCAAAGGTTTATGTTCTGTGACATCAAAATTCATAATTTGAAAATTAAAAAACATGTTTATCTGTTTGTAGTTCATAAATCTTAGCCTTCACTAGTCTGGAGCCCAGCACACATCCTGGCTGCTATGAAGATTAATGATGTGCTATAGAAAAAAGCACATTACAATACTGTTCCTAAATTGCATTAAAAAGAAATTGCTATTATTGAAAGAGAGAAAACTGTACAAAAGAACTTGTAGTGACTTCAGAAGAGATGCATCTGAATCTTTCTTAAATATGTAGGGTTGAAACACTTTTTTATTCATGTGGAACAAGGTAAGTCATCTAGTAACACTTTTTACATTACATTTTCTAAAGGAGTTTTCAACATTATCCACTTCTATGCAATGTTATTTGTTATATTTAAACATACGTGAAAAAGCTCACTACAGATGTAAAGTATTTGTGATTATCTGTTCTCTAACATTGCACTCTTTGGTCATAATCTACAGCATAAAATGCATGTATAAATTTTTAATAGCTGTTTCTATTTTTGTTTATTCTCATCTGACATGCTGGAATCACTTTCTGTGTTTAATTGAACACAATGTGTGTAGTTTCTAGAGATGCTTCTGTTCATGTTGATGTATTGCAGTGGTATAATTCAAAGGTTTTTGTTTAATTTTGGATTGTCTAACTTGCAGTTATTCAACTGAACTTGGATATAACATCTATATTTCTGATGGATTTCCTTGTCTTCTTCCTGATCTTAAAAAAAATAAATCAAAACCTATTAGCATGACACTTCATAGCTTTTTTTCACCACAAATTAGATGTTTTAACATAAATCTTCATATTAGAGGGATCCATGTTAAGAAATAGTTAATTCTTCTGTGTGTTGTACAGAGATATGCATAATTTTCCTTTTATATCTTTCTTTTCTTATACAGAAGGAAGTTACAATTTATTAATATAATGGTGTAATTAAGTAACTTTAAGATCTCCTTCAATTGTGACTCTTGAAAAAGCAAGTTAATTTGAGGTAACCAAGTGTTGTCTTGTTTTGGGTACTTGTTTTTCACTTGTCCTGAAAATACACTTTCTTCCCAAAGGAACTTTGATTTGTTTTGAGGAGCAACTATTGAGTTGTTATTGATGTACATAAATATAATTACTAAATCTGTATTATATAAGTCTTTGTCATCACAGGATGATGTCACCTGAAGAGTTTTATTTTAAATACTTTTTATGGTGTTGGAAAGAGTACTTTGCAGGCTTTTACTCCTGCTGGTTTAGTTCTGGGGAACAGTAGGGCTGTGAAAAGAGTATGTTTATGATATTTAGTTATTAAATTTGTTGAAAGCAGCTTTGTTTATGGGTCTACTGATGGGATTACAAGTTGATTATTGCACAGAGGTGAAGATAGCATGTTCAGTGAGTGAAGAGCCAGAATCAGATTTTTGTGTATGAAGTTAGTTTACATTTAAACCTAAAATTTCAGTATGCTGTAGGAAGAGCAGAGCAGACAAAACTTTTTTCCCCACCAAAAGTCCCCTTGGAATTTTTTTTCAAGAAGTTTATTGAGTATTATATATTTATTATTTAAGTTCAAATGTTTTTGCCTGGGAAGAATAAAAGTAATTATTGATGTTAAATCAGCTTTGTATTTATGACAACAGTGAAAAACTTGAGACAGATGAAGAACCATATATCAAACTGGCAAGCTGAAAACTAGAATTTCTGAATAGGAGCAACAGAAATACAGGTTTAGCTTGCTTTTGAAATATATTAGTACTTTTTAGGTAATAAATCTTACTAAGGAACTTCCTAGTCTTAAAGATTTTCTGTTATTTTAGTTTTTTTTTCTAGTAGAATGAGAATTGTGCTATTTTGCTGAAAATAGCCTGTCACTAAATTGAGTATTTATGAAAAAACAGATTGCAGAAAGATATGATTGAAAATCAGCAGACTTTTAAATATTTATGAATCAGTTAAAATATCACCCATATTCTTGCTGTTCATTTCAGATTATAAAATAAACTGCAGTGATTTAAAATGTGTCTTTGGCTAAATATAGAAATAGTTTATGGTTGTAGAAAATTAACATCCAAATGTTGATGCCCTTAATCAGCTCTTGTTCTTGCAAAACACTGATTTAACTTGAGGTACAGTGATTTGAAAATATGTTTTCCTAGCAGAGTTAACTCTTTACGTGCTAACATAGTAATAATACAAATATCAAATATGGGTTTAAGGAGGGCTGTTTCTTGACCTGACATTTGCAGACTGGGATGTGAAGGAAATAATAGTCTGTTCAAGCTGGGTTTTTGGCAGGAAAGGAGCTTCAACAACATCAAATAAACCTTGTGAAAAGGTAATTCCACTCTTCACCTCTTTATAGGCAAGCAAGAAAACCCCAGTCCCCTTCAGTAGCTTCAAATGTATTGAATGGCCTTTAGAAGGTTTAATTTTCTTGAGTTCACACTGCATAGTTGTACATTTCTTTTCACATGTCTACCAGAAGCCCTACAGAAATTTTATGAGGCCATGTCTCTCTAAAAATAGTGATTTCATCATCTTAGGTGTGATGTTTAAATGTTCAATAAAGCCTTCAGGATCCCAAGGATACCAGTGCAGCCTCGACCCAGAAGCAGGTGTTTGCTCAAAGTAATCCCATCTGTAGCACAACATCACAAGGAGGTTTCCAAGGAATTACTCCTGTAGAGCACTTCAGTCAACAGACCATGAGGCAATGAATTGTCAAATAATGATGGTTCCTAGCTGCAAGTGAAAGAAGGACAGCTGAGAACTTTTGATAATAAAGTACTTGATCTACTGAACCAGTTTGTGAAACAAGACATGTGGGAGATGAAAGAGTGGTTTTTAGATGGAAGGAGATAATTTTCAGCGTTCTTAATTTGTATTTCAGAGTAATGCTTATCTTAGGAAAAATAAACCTGATTGAGAAAGAATACAGTAAAATGATTTGTTAATGGTAAAGACCTCTTCCAGATAATGTTCCATGATCTCACTAATTTACTTTAGGCCACATCTGTGGTAATTTAAGAAATCCAGAAATGCATTTTGTTCCAAGTTTCAAAAGGTTCTAAACACAGACTCAGGTTTCATTACTACCATCTGCTTCTAAACAGCTCCTAAATGGCTTTGCAAATTTGCATCATTTTACAAAGCACTGATGAGATTGTAACATTTTTCTCTATGAAAAAACTGAAGTGAGCCAACAGAGTACTTTTACCCTGATTATCTTAACCTCTTTTCACTGAAATGGAATTGTTTGATAGCACCAGCCATCATTTTCACATAATTGCCTTTTTCATTCACGCTTGTTTTCTCTGACACTGTACATAGCAGACAGTCATTGCCTCAATGTTTTTGTAGTTCTTTAATTACAAGCTGTCAGTGTTGAATGAATGCTTTAAGAGTGTATGAGTATCTACATACAGTTTTGTCACCTTTCTTAACTTAGTATGTCATATCTAAGACTCCTGGTAATTACTGTAATAGTATTTCAGAGAAGTTATGTCAGCCTGCACTTACCATTAATGCATTAACGTGTCAAAGCAGCAGTGAATGGCAGCTCCAGGCAGTCTTAAAAGCTCCTAATGGTGGCCCAACTCAGAGGAATTGATTTGTAAGCAACACTAAAGCCATAAAAACGTTCATCCTGAAATATGGCTTCACGAAATCTTTTTCTCTCATGCACCTTCTACTTAGTGCAGGAGGAACAGCTGTTTGAATAAAGCAGCAGCCTGTAAGGACGAGTGTTTCGTGCCATCCATGCCAGAAGAGAGGTGGCAAAATGACAGAATAGTTAAATGGATTCTGTTGGTAACATTGCAAAAGAAAATTCCAAAAACTGCACTGTTTCACTAGCAGGAGCCTAGGCTAGATCAAATGTTGAGGGAAGTATGTTTTGACTTAAATTTTAATGAGTGAGATTGGACTCTAATGTGAAATGTATTTACACACTCATAAAGAAAAGTATTTAGTAATGAAAATTATTAATATCTGATAGCTAATTATAAAAAGGCAAAGAAAAAAATGACAAAAATACCTGGGGCTGTGGGATGGTGGTGGTACAGGTCTAGAGAAAACAGTTTTCTAATGGCTTTTGGGTTATGACCTCTCTGTAGCATCCCATTCAGCAGCCTGGAATTAGGGCTGGAGTTTGTTGTTTTCATACTGGATGCAGGGGAAGGAAGAGAGCACATGAGAGAGGAGGTCCCTTTCAAAGAAGGTCAAAAGTAGTTACAGCTGTAAAACTTTGAAGAATATAATTTCTAAAGGATAGTGTGTTCAGAAACGTGTCATATTATGTGTGGATATCAGGTAATTTTTATCATTGTAAACAGGAGATGCCGTTCAACTTTTCTGAAGTAATTTATTTATCAAAAATCCATGTGAAAAATGAACATGGGGGAAAACTACTTGAAAGAGTCATATCAAATATCAGTATACAACTAAAATCCATTCTCTGCTGATGTCAGTGAGAGCTGTGCTATCAACTCAAATGAAACCAAAATTTTTCTATATATATTCATATATATCTTATCTCCCTGCAGAACTGAGGTCTGGAAGGAAGGAAGATGAAATAAACATAAAGCAGAAAATGAAAAATAAAAAACAAAAGCAGAAAATGGCAGATGATGGCAGATGATGAGAGACCAGGTTATTATAAATGAAGAGGCAGAGAAATAAGAAAAATATAGAAATAAGATTAGGCAGAGGAAGGCTGTGTGGAGAAGAAGGATTGAAAAAGAAAACTATGAAATTGTTCCACAATATTCCTAATAGTTAAAAAGCTTAGGATTTTTGACAAAATAGGCAAATATTGTTTTTCTTCAGTTGACAGCTGTGAAATCACACTGGCGAGCCAGGAGTATTTTCTGGTACTTCACTGAAGCTGCCAAGTAAAAAACCTGTAATAAGAATTTTTAATTAGTGAAAAGAAGGGGAAAGAACTAGTTGCTGAAAGTTTGAAAATAAATTTTTCAGTCTGTGTTCATTTCTTTCCACTTCAAATATTTTTATTGTAGGAGGGTTTGTAGGCACCATTAGAGTGGTTAGTGCTTGGGAGAAAAGAGAAAACTTTTGAGGCAGCCTAGGGAAAAAAAAGTCCTTATGTGTGTGAAAACTTGTCTAAATTTTTTGTTTTAGAAATGTTCATTCTATGTTTAGAATCCTGATGTCCTGTTTCCCTTACCTGCTTTTCATGGCAATTTAGGGGGGAAAAAAACTATATAAAAAGAAAAAGTCCAGACAGTTTATCTTTCCTACCTGGGCAATATTCACTATGTTTTTTGGTGCCAGAACTAATCTGTGTCTCTGCAAAGGCCAATAATGACCAGCAAGATACACACACTGTGTTTTATAGCTAAGGAAGTTAATTTTTGTTATTATTCTTAAGATTCTTAACAGAACTCATAATAAAGGCAGGCTTGTCATATTTTTGTTCATACCTAGATTTTTAAAGTAAGATCAGGCCATGAAAAGTTTGTAGAAAGTAAAATAGAAGTAAACTTGATTAAATGTTTTCTTGTAAAGCACAACTTACTTTAATAGTTATCCATGCTATGTTTAGAAAATTGCTGTCATATTACATTTACTGGTAACCACTGAACATCAAAACAAAAACTATTTATAATTCACAGGTTCAAGTCTAAGATCTCCTACATGTTACACCCACCCTGTAGATTTGGGATTTTTATGGATATTTTCTATTAAGGGTACAATATAGTAGTTAAGTGTTACATCTCTCTAAAAAAAAAATTCACAAACTATGTCTTTGAATTCAGGGTAGCTTTAATTAGATTTTTGGAAAGAGAGAAAAACCGAAAAGGTAATTTGTGTTTCTCTTATAAGCATCATGGGGAATCTTTTGTCTGAGATCTAACAATAGTTTTTGTCAGCTTCTGAAGTCTCTTTTTTTCTAAAGGATTTTGTGCATCTTAAAACTTTCTTACATGGGGCAATGCTATTTTATAGGATTAATTTTTAAAAATACACTGAGTGCCATGCTAGAGCAGGAAGGCACAATGGATGTGTTTGAAAATGGCAGAAAGAAACCTTAAATAATCTTTTGGATTTGCAAGGATAAAGTGACTGAAATGAACTCTTGGAGGATTATTGAGTAATGTTAAGTATCTTAACGGAAATAACTCTCTTTTATGTGTAGAGTTTAAATGATTTTTGGTCAATTAATATGGATTATCTTGTGGTTTATATGGGTGTCAGAATTACCAGTGTATAGGAACTTAACATGTAACATGAATCAAGCTTGCAATATGAATCAAGAATATTTTGTCATCTAGAGTTTTAACATAGAGAAGTGCTGGACAGCTATCCCACATTGCTAATTGCTCTTATTAATGCACTTGCCTTAACTCACTGTTTCCTTGCATAATAATTGAGATTTTTTTTTTTTCATATCCCTTTCTCACCAAAAGTTATCCTAGTCTTTCCACTCTGTCCTTGGTATGCTTGTTAATGTTTGTCATTGTAACAGGCATATAGGTCAAATGAAAAACATTTAGCTTTGCACTGAAATGCATTCTTTCACAGTGGGGAAATATATTTTGTTCAATACTTCTTGCCACCAGAACTAGTGTAGACACTGATGTACCGGTACTTAGGCTTTTTTCCCTATTTCTGGCCGAATGTCAGGACACAATATGTAGCCTAAAAATGGTTTTGGTTTTAAACAGAAAGTACTTTGATTGATTGGCATAACTGAACAACAATGAATTTGGGAAAGATTTAGATCCTGATTGTAGTTGAAGGCCATTTCCATCAGAAAGATTTGAGAAAGGAAGACATCAAAGGTCAAAAAACCTAGATCTAAACTTTATGACCAGCCATAGACTTGGAAATGTGATATGATTTATGGAGTCTACCAAGGCAATTTGTTTATCAAAAATTCATAACAGCATGCTTCTAGCTGTCAAATTATGTTCTGAACCTATGACAGCCATACATTTGCCTGGGGTCAAAAGTGAATCCACATCAGCTTCAAGGAGTAGCATCATACCCTCATGGTACAGCTAGCTACAAATTCTGCATCAGCTTTGGAACAGGGTCACCCTGGGGGATGTTTTCCACACCCTGATCAATATTAGACTTTTTTATTCTTCTTGCCTTTTAGTCACTTTCATATTCTGACTTCATTTAGGTAATTAATATTTTCATCTAAAGAACTGTAAGGAGATGCTGTTACAACAAATATCTTGAGCAAAGCCTTCATTCCTATTGCCATTAAACCCAAATGTTAATGCAAAAAGGTACTTTGGGAAGTACAAATCCAAGGTTTGAAACTTTTATTGCATTTATGTAAATTTGCCTCTGAAACACTTAAAATTTTACTTGCAAGGTTAGAGAGACCTAGAGACAGCAAATTATTTTAAATGACCATTCATGTAGATGTGGTAGGCTTTTTGCCAAAAAACCTGGGTTTTATCCCTTTCCAGAAAAATGTCCTGCTAACCTTAATCTGTTGAAATGAGGCATTGCTTAGATGTTGAATTATTAGAACAATATTGTAAATGAGTGCAAGCTGATGTGGAAAATAAACCTGCACTGAGCAGACTATAAAATGTTTAATAGTGTTACTGTCACAATTGTACTTAATGGTTCTTAAATAATAGTGCAAATATTACAGTAGCTCTGAGTCTTCAAAAATATTCATTTCATTAAATAGGCTTTTGTAATCAGTTGTGACATAATGTTTTCTTCTATGCAGTTTTCATTATGAATTAAATGAGTTGTAGTTTACTGCTTTAATCCTTCCTTTTAAGAAAGGCAGGAGAGGCACCAGCTCCACACTACATGTAATATACATATCCTTCCATTTGCTTAAATTCCATCTTTGTGTAAAACGTGTCACTCAAAGAAGCGGCATAATATTCTAGAAATATTGCAGTGCCATAAATGTAATACATTGGGAGCAAGTGCCTTAAAGTACTCCAGTATTTTAAAGTACAATCTGAGATAATAAAAAAATAGATTACCTGTGATATGTTAAAATGGTGTAGTTAGTACCTGAAATACTTTCATACTTGTAAGAATTCTTTGAACATCTAGAATGATAACACACTACTATATCTTTTTAAAATTACATTTTCTGTATGTAATTTCTGAATTTTCTGAATTTTTTTGGAAGATAAGAAGTGCTGCTGATGTGCCTAATATAGAGACTAACCATATTGTTTACTTCATCTTTTCCTTCCCTTCTATTTACAAAATCATGTACTGGGTAAGGTTGGACCCAGTGGGTCATCTGCTCCTACCTCCCTGGTCAAGCAGGGTCGTTCTAGAGCACATTGCATCCACATGGTTCTTGGCTGTCTCCAGCAAGGGAGGCTCCAAATCCTCTTTGAGCAATCTGTTCCAGGCACAGTAAAGAAGTTCTTCCTCATGTTCAGGTGGAACTTCCTGTGCAGCAGTTTTTGCCTGTTACCTCCTGTCCTATTGCTTAGCACTACTGAGAAAAGCCTGGCTCCATCCCCTTGGCACCCTCCCTCCAGACAATGCTAAGAAATGCATGGTCCTGCTCTGTAACTCCAATGGTCCTTTAGCTTCTAGAAAAGCACAGTGGTGCCATGATTTGCCGAAGTCCAAGGAGCTGTGCGCAGCGGCTGAACACTGGGTTGGCCTACTTGGACCTAGGGTAGTCCTATGTCTGCAAGTAATGCTTGATGCCTCAGGTTTTAGCTTTTATATTGCTCAGAATTTGTAGTGCTTTAGTGTGTAACTCTGAGCTTTATATTAGGGGATAGTAAGCTCTCTCTACAGAGTAGGTAGGCAAAACAATTCCTTCTCTAGCTGGGGACTAAGGACAAATGATCCAAATCTCTGGTCCAAGAGCGTAAAGAACACTGGACTGAAGAGAGAAAAACAGGAAGGATGTGACTTCATAACCTGAAGCTGTAATTGGATGATTAACTCAATATGCTAATGAACCAGAACTTATAAAAGTGAAAGACCTCATGACCGGTTGTCCATTTTCTGACCGTTTCAGGTTCATTTTGGGTGCAGCCCTGGCTGGGCTCTTGTACTACCCAAGGTGTATCCATGAGGCCTTTTAATAAATACCTACTTTATTCTTTAACTCTGTGCAGCCTCTGTTCTAGGTCAGCCTTCACAAGGCATCATGCTAGTGCCAAGAAGGTGCTGGTGGCTCAATGCTCTCTTTGTCCCCCAGCTGAATCTCAGGTCAGATTATTTGGCTTCACACAACAGACTTTTTTAAAGAGATAGTTTCTGCTGCAGAGCGTGCAGGCTCTTCTGCTGCCATATGGGATACGGTGAACTGCTCATTCTTGGAAATCATCCAGTGTCTTTTTACCTTTGCAGAAGTTTTGCCCAATTTCTGGCATGTGATTGCTTCTGGGTGAAATGCTGCACTCCCATGAAACATTCCTGCATTAACATACCATTAAGTCTAAAATTTTTTTAACTGCTTTTTAAGGAAAGTATCTTTTACTGCTGAGGCTTGTAATTTGGCTGATTACCAACTTCCAGGAGTGCTGTTTTGTCTCACTGGATTTTGTATTGAGTATGTATATATATACACACACACACATATGTATATATAAAGAGAATAAAAGTTACACTGTACTTACAATGGATTTAGATTTCTGCACATGAAACTAGTTTATCTGCGCTTTCTATGTACTTGCTAATTAAAGACATCTTAAAGTGATACACTACACTGAATTACAGGTTGTGTATTAACCTGGAATTAATCTGTGTACTAACCTATATGTGATCATATATTCATAAATTACTTGTATTGTCAAGAATACAAGAACTTTTGCTCTGCATAAAACCTTCATCTGTTGTATCAATTAGTATATAAAGCTGTAAAAAAATGTATTTAGCTGTAAAGAATATCTGAAACTTTCTATAATGTTCTTCAATCTTAGAAAGAACGGCTATGATAAAATTTTCTAATTGGTTTATAGAATTTTTCTCTAAAACTGTTGCAACCATCATTTTTTTTTAATCAAGAAGGGAGAATATTATTATTTTTCTGATTATAACCCTAGAGTTTAAATTTTCATTTGAAGAGAAACACTCTTTGAAAGACATTTCAAAGTAATTTTAATTTCTTAACATTTTAAAAATTCTTAGCATGTATAATACAGCATGACTTTATTAGTCTGTTTTCTAAATAATTAAGACATTTAAATAGTATATTAAAATATATTCTATTTTTATTATAACTTTTCTTTTACAAATATGAGGAAACATCATAGAAAATTAAAAAAAAAAATCTGAATCTCTATACTCTTCAGTTTCTGTTACTTTTGGTATCTTATCCCTACCAATTCTGGCAGTGTGCAATAAGAAAAACTAGAGACCTTTTAAAAAGAGTTCCACAGTTAACAGTAGGTTAAAAAACACTCTACTGCATTTTGCCTTGCCTGATATTTTGTCTCAATATTTTGAACTATTCAATATATGCTTTAAATAAAAAAGCAAGAGAATATAAATAGAGAGAATCAAAAAAGTATAATCGAGCCAGAAAAGGTTTGGCTAAAACAGCAAATAACTGATGTTCATAACAGTTCTGGGAAAGGGCATACAAAATTTGAGATCTGGTGGAAGAGATGAATAAGTAAATTGCAGAAAGTCAGCAGAGAAGTGTCTGGGAGGGATCATTCAGAAAGGGCACCAGACAAGCAAAGTGTGCCTACTGCTCTCTACAGCACAATACCTGAAGACTGAATGAAAACTATGTATTAAATACATGATGGTAATTTTCTATGAAAATGTGTGTACTTGCGTAAGAAGTTACTAGACATTCTGTACCATATAAAAATATATTTTGGATTGGGATAGTCTGAAAAATAATCTTGTTAATTTCTATCAACTGTGTAACTGAAACCTCTGAGACAAGAGAGACTGTGAGCTATGGATTATCTCCTCCAGGAATAGCTTTCTGTCTTAGTTTTCATTTTAACAGCAGTTTTCTGACTTACATTTGTAGGCATTGGAAAAGACTCTATGTTTGCTCTTTTGGATACTCAATCCCTTGCATTCTTATTGCTGAGGATATTGCATGATATTCTGAGTATTTCCTTCCAGAGTTAGGGGAAGTGGCTCTAAACGGCTGATTGATAGTAATCCCAGTGTTGTACTTACCCATTCAAGGAGGGGATGGGTGATGTCTGCATTAATACTTTGTACCTACCCTGTTTGTCCCTCCTTAAGTAACCTCAGTATATTCCTAAAAATGGCACAGCAGACCTGGCCCTGTGATGTACGTTATTACACAGTACAGGAGTGGAGAGTTTTCTCTTCTCTCATTAGAAAGAACAGTTTTGTTTCTATTAAAAAGTTACCCCTTAATCCTTGTGTGCCTACACTTGAAGAAAATCTAGATGAGGGCTTTATTCAGTTGTAGATTTTAAAATAGCTCTCAGCTCTTCCATTGTATTGTAAGCATTGGCAGTGTCTCAGGAGGCTGTTAATGGCATATAATTGCAAGAGTTATAATGAATGAAAGTTTTCTGTTAGACATTCAAATTCCTCCCGAGAAAACCACAATTTCTTTTTTTTCTTTTTTTTTTTTTAATTAAAAAAGTTACTTTACTAAGGAATTGATGTCTGGAAAAAACCTTGTAATGCCTTTGGTAGATAATGCTAAGGTGTTGCAAACTGCTGGACCACATTCAGTGCTCTGCAGGTGAATTAACTCTCTATTATGGTGTTTATGAGATGTTCAGTTAAAATTTGGGGATATGTGGCATGCAAAAATCCAAAAGGTCTCATATATATGTGCATATAATTCCAAATGGAGAGGTAATTTTTCTTCTCTTTCAACCTGAGCTCTCTGAGCCTACCATATATTTCACTTCGTAGCCATGGCAGTGCAATAATTCTCAAGCTGAACCTTTTCAGGAAGTGCAGCTTAAGTTTCACCAGCAGCAGGAAGCATCTGACTGAAAGGCAAATCATGATCTTCTGAAGATGGGATTCATGCTGGGGATTCATGCTGCCTAATTCTGAGATCACTGTGGGTCTCTGAGGGGACAGACAAGTTCAATAAATTTCTTCCCAGAGGCAGCTTATTTTCTGCTGCCTGGAGTTACAGCAGGCGATTTGTTCAACTGATAAACTTCAGGCTTTAGAAAATGCACAGAACTTAACTGCTAAAATCAAATTTAAAAAGCTAGTAATTTTTCTCTTGCTCTCCTGGTAACCCATACTGATTAAAAAGTTTCATTGTCATAAAAAAAAGTGATGTTACTTCAATGTTTTTACTAACTTTTAAAAACTGATATGCAAACAGAAAATTAAGATGATAATGAGTGAAAGAGAAATGTTATATTTATATTTAAAATACATTTTGATGGGTTGTGGATCCATATTGCTGCAGCTCACACAGCCCCTAATTGACTGTTGTACTCCATTCGTCATGTTCCATCTATTCAGTAGGAATTGCAGAGGGATGACACGATAACCCTCATGAGTTGTACTATTCTGTGCACTCTGCATCTATTCATTTTGCCTATTCAACACTTATAATATCACGGAGGGTTTTTATAATGCTTCAGCTACTGAAAGACCATACAAGCATAGAGACAAATTTTTGTGTACAAGAGGCAATTACTCTTCTTTACTGGAACTGTTCCGATGTAGTGAGTGACAGAGCTGTGCACACATCAGCTGCTCTCCCATGGAAGAATCTCTTATTTAAAATGCAGCAAGAGGAAACAACCTCAAACCATATTTTATTCTTCCATTCTGCTCTGCATTTGGCCTTGATTCAGCTTACATATAAATTAAATTGGTTGTTTTCAAGTAATTTATTTTTGATCATATTTGTGTGTCTGACTGACAATAAGTGTTTGCCTGCCTGATAATAACAGTAACTTGCTTGTGCTCACTGCTGTCTTAAAAGATAAAGTTGTGGCTGGACTTGATTTATACATGAACAGTTCTACCTTCCTGAACTATGGGAAAACGAATGCTGGTATATTAATGTTAAAAATATATATATATAATGCTCAGAACTAGGATCTTTTGAAATATTTAACAGCAAAATAGGAGGGCATCCTTCACTGTCATGATTCCTGTGAGAATAAATGTTTTTTGATACCATAACTTTGAGACTGTAGCCTTGTAGATTTTGCATGTCTTAAGAGTTTTTATGTATTGGAGTAATGTTCTGCAGCTGGGTTTAAACACAGATGTTAGAGTGCTGCTGGCAACAAAGATCTTGTTTTTCCAAGGAAAGTGAAAAATGCTTTTTGCAGTGACTTTATTTGCAGTGAATGTTTGCAGTGAAGCTTGATGGCAGGTAGAATGATGAGCTTCATGTTTGGCTTTTTTTACCCCTTTCTTTGGTTGTAATAGGCATAGCTGTTAAAGAATTATTTTATTACCAAATTATTACATTATAATTATATGGAAAAACTAGGCAAGTTTCTAAAAGATAATGCAAGTACAGAAATTTACTAAAACTGCTTGTTGCTCTAGAGGGCAAAATAAATTCTAAAATTTTTTTGACTTACAAAAAATATTAGTAAGGATTCCCTTCATAGCTTTTTAGTGTAGTGTTACTCATCAGTGATGGTCAGCAATTACTGTATGAAAGTGTTTGAGGATTTGCAAATTGTATGGCAAGGCAAACTCTGTACCAAAGAATATTTCATTTTAAACTCTTTCCATCCTATTTGCATTGAAGTGCTGTATGTCCAGTCTGAGATGTCTCTAAGGCTAGCATAATTTTTTCACAATTGTAAATATTTTGAGATAAAATATGAGGAGATGCATTTTGAGCTGAAATTTCTAGAAATCAGAAGGTTTTTTTAAAGTGGAACATTTGGTACAATTTCCTTTTTCGTTGAGGCAGTTTCCTAGGGTAGATTATTGCTTAGAGCACCAGATTGTCACAAATTAAGAATGAAAAAAAATGTTTTCCTTAATATACATAGTAAGTAACTGCATCATTTAGAAGTATTGTAACTTTAATTCCTTTTCCTACTTAATAATAGCTTGTTTGTATCTAGAGGAAACACAAGATGTGGACAATGTGGTTTAATTGCACTGTAAGATCATTAACTGGTTTGGGAACACTGCTGGGAAATTAATCATGCAGTAGAGGTCATTGTTCTTGCATTGATTATTTGTGGATCCTCAGGGGCTGTGCTGTCAGTCCTCTTCCTCCTAACTTTGCTCAACTTTTCCTGAGACCCTGCTGTGTTTACGGTTAAGCTGTTACTGGTGAAAAGAAATTATCTTCCTGTTGTAATAAATACTGAAGGTTTTGGCTTCTTTGCTATGCAAAAGGCATTTTCAGTTCCAGTTTATAAGACAGCTCAACCCTCTTATGAAATGAAAATTTGACTACACCTTTGTTGCCAGGATACAATTTAGGTTTACATTCTCTATCTTGTTATCCAGCAAACAGTGTAAAGTCAGTTTTGAAAATAATATTTCCAGTCCAGTAGTCACTTTGAAGTCCTAAAAGAGAATTAGTACCCACACCAGATATGATGATTGTTTTGAATATTTTCAAAATATCAATTTGCAGTTTTATAGATGTGCAACATGGATATCATTAAACTTATTCTAGCAGGGGGAGATATCAAGTAAAGGTTCTCAATATGTTTTGTGAAACTGGCATGGCTGGAATGCCAGATGAAATAAGTTCAGAAATATCCTTTATTCCCATAGGAACAGAGTGGGTTTTGTGGGTCAGCATGTCTAATACTGCATATGCCAGTCTCTTATTTCTCTAGAGAATTAAATACTTTATGTGATTTTCCTTTTCCGCATATATATGTTAGAGAAAACAATTTCAAGAAGCATATCCAGGCAGATCTTCGGCTGGGAAGTAGTGAACTTTACAATGCTTCTTCATTTGTGTGCATAGCTTTTTTTTTCATATTTTTGGACCAGAGGAGCATCTTTTTTTTCTTTTTTTTTTCCCAGATGACTTTTGCCTTGAAGAAAATGACATGCTGAGACTTAAGAGTTGTGCCATTTCAGGAGGCATTTCATGCAAAACCCAGGCTCTGACTGTTCTGGAGTAAAAAAACTGAGTATTTCTTAGAAGCTGTTGTCTTTGAAGGGTCCTAAAAAAGTGTTGTTTTCATCTGTAGAGATGTCACAATATTTATAGAGCTCTGTTTTTTTAATGTATAAGGCCCAGCCTAACCAGAACTGGTACTGGGATGTGACTTTTGTTCTGAAGAGAGCAAAGTCACTTTATACAAAATTTATAAAAACACATGTTTATAATGCACATGTTTATAAATACACCTTCACCCTCGGTTAGAAAGTAGAATTTCCTGTCTCCCCAAAATTGTTGTGTGTGTGCTGGAGAGATATTTGATATCTCAGAAGTACAGTATTTTTTGAAAGTAAAAGCAGAGTTTTGCCCTGCAGGATGTACTAATTCCACGTGGCTGTTTCCAAGGAACTCATTCTGCTGTTCTACCTTTTCTTCTGAAGTGTTAGATTTGCACTTGGAATTATTGTGGATTGGGAAATGCATCAGCTCATGCCTTATCTATAGAGAGTTCTTGAGCAAAATGACCAGTGTGAGATCATCTGCTTCCAGCATATTTGCAGAAAAGCAAAGCTGATATCTGTGTTCTCCCAAATGATGATGCTAAGAATCAAAAAAGACAAGTTTTGCACTTTCTGTGAAGAGAAATGACTGGCTGAAATGGGTTGAGACATGGTTGTGCTTATGAAGCATTCCTTCTCTTTTATATGATGAAGGAAGGCAAGTTGTGGATGAAGGTGGGGAACAGCTTTCAAGGTACCTACGTGTGAAATTTGATAGACTTAAATGAATTTCAGTTTGCACTATTTCAGGAAAATAATCAGAAATCTACTAAATCCAACCCAGATGTTCATTTCAGGAGACTGGAGTTCCTGTTTCTTTTAATTAATGCTCCTCAACTTCTCCTTTTGAAACCTGGAGTCATGCTAGTCTTGTCAAGAGAATGTTCTAAGCTTGTACCATGAAGGAGAGATATAGTTATTTCCTGCCTCTTGTTTTGTGCTGCATCTGCAGAGTTCTGGCTCATCACATCTTGAATTATTATGAGCATCCCTCTAATCCTTCCTGTTTCCTATTTAAAAGACAAGTTCATTTAGATTTAGTTTCAGAAAGTTGTAATATGCTGAGAAGCAGATTTACCTACCCTGGAAAAGTTTCATTCACTTCCAGCAGTGCAACAGAATGTGGTCATTGAAGCAAAAGTGAAACTGATAATGCAGAACCAAGTGGCAATACTTCCTCCTACAAGTAAAAATCCCATATATTTGCAATAAAACTGCAATATATGTGGCCAATATTGGTTAGGTATTTCTGTTTCCAGGTAAACATTTTCTTTAAAAGATGTGTCCATTTTCAAGACAAAACATAACACCTAAGTAATCTAGAAGTATTTATAGATGCTCATTTATTGAACAGGAGAAAGCAGTTAGGAAAATCCTACTGTGTTAAATTCAAAACACACTGGTTCAGATTTAACTTTCTGTTTATATAAATGGAGGCTGATGAGGAATATACTCACCTTTCCCTGAAGGTCAGATTCAGATTGGTTTTAACTGCAAAGGGAGTGGGGTAATAAATGTTAACTAAATGCAGCCTTTGCTTGCATTGTTAAAAATTTCACAGAGGAAAATGTTTTACATGGTTAAAATCTCAAGTATCAAAGCACTGCACTTTTTTGGGACCCTTTAAAGACTGCAAACCTTAGGGCTTAATTTCAGAAAGGTAACTGGTTACATATTTCTAAATTTTCATGCTGTGATTTTTTTATTGGGCTCATTTTAACAAGAATGTAGAAAGAAAACCTGGAGGACAAAAGAAAGATCTTATTGTAGATTTAAAGTTCACAGACAGTCAGTCTGGAAAATTAACTTCTTGAACTTATGGTAACTCAAGTTAGATGTATATAATCTCTTCAGATGTGAAAAATATTCATTAAAATGCTGCCTCTGATTAATATTAAAACATTTTAATAAACTCCTATCAGTAATTTTCTGTTGCATACTGCTATTTGCTGTTCTTTCCACATTGGATCAATATTTATGACCAAATATAAAAATTAAGCTTTGATCAGAGAGAGAAATTATAATTGCTTTTCCCACTTTCCTAAGAATCTGTCCCATATTTCTCAGCCAGACTCTGAATTAATAAAATTTGTTGTCTTTGAATTTAATTATACTCCAAACTGATTTTATGCGGGAAGCTGTAAAGGACAGTTTGTAAAGAACAGCTTTCAGAGTCTGAAGTGACACATTAGAGTCTCAGCAGATTAAAAGTACGTGAGTGTTTGTACACAGTAATTATACACTGGTTGAATATGATTGAAAATAATAAAAAGTAGTAATATAAAGAAGCAAGCAAGATCTTTTTCAAAATATACTTAATGCATAATAAATGCCATTTCAGAAAAGTGGAATTTCTTTTGCACATAAAAGCAGTTAGCCCCTATTTTTATTAAATCTTTTAGAAAATACTCAAAATGAGAATACCTCCATGAATTTTCATTGGGCTATGTTTTTCCCCTGGAGTTTTAAGTAAAATGCAATGTTTGCTAAACCATGGTTGTCTACAGAAGCACTGCCATTTATTTTGATTTTGTATTCACAAACTGTGCACTTTGCTCATGATTCCAATGCAAGTCAACATAAAAAAAAATCTCATATTTGATTCAATTGTAGTTGAGAAGTGATCAACATGCAGTCACACAGCTCAGCCCAAATTCAGCAACGTGGCTGTGAATGAAACTCGGTGTAAAAAGTTGCTGATAGGCAGGTTACAGGAGTTCAAAGCTTAAAGTCATTCCAATGAACATGTTGAAATCACAGGTGTTTCTAGACCAGGTTTGCAAGCTATTTTGTCTTTCTCCAAAACTTAAAAAATTGTAAGTAACCTGTAAGGATGCGTCTGCCACAGTTTCAAATTCCTGTCTATGTTCTGGAGAGTTTTCAAAGGGCTTTCTTCTGCCAAAGTAGTGTAAAGTGCTTTAAAAATAACATACAGAATTAAAGCATATAAAAGTAAAAAAATACTCAAGATTTCTTTTCTGTATCCTCTGAATGTCTTATGTAAAGAATGTAGTAGTTCCATTTGATTTACCATAGTCATGTATTTATCTTTTTTAGTGCACCTCTTACCTGGCCATAGAACTGACTGTTTAAGTGTTAATTTGCTCTAATGGTCTCCAGAATGTCCCACTGTACCCCCGCAAACTCGCTACAACCAGCCTCTTTGTCACTCAAAATCCTCTATTTTTTGTTTTTAAAGAACATGACCATAATTCCCAATGCCAAATTTGGAACACCTTTTGAACCTATTGTAACTGTGGCTTTTACCATTTAGGAGTCTTTCCCTGGAATCACAGTCATCAGTGGGTGAGGCTGGGAGGGACCACAGTGGTCATCTGGTCCAACCTACCTGCTCAAGCAGGGTCATCCTAGAGCACATGGCACAGGATTGCACCCAGATGACTTTTGGATATCCCTGGAGAAGGAGACTCCACAATTTCTCTGGGCAACATGTTCCAGTGCTCTGTCACTCTCATAGTAAAGGTCTTCCTCATGTTCAGGCAGAATTTTGTATTCTTTATGTGTCTGTTGCCTCTCATCCTATTGCCCAGTATCACCAAGACCCTGGCTTCATCCTCTTGGCACCCTTATGTACACTAATAATTGCTTTGAAATATTTACAGAGATTTTAATTTGACTTCACAAAAAATGAGAGTGCCTAATGTAAATGTGTGTTGGCAGAGGTATTCATTATACATTGGTTCTTGAAGCACTTGTGGAAATAAAAGGTACACTTAGGAGTAAATTTTGAAAAACTGAGCCCTTGAGTTTTGTATCTAAAGCCGTTGTCAGTTCTATATTAATATAATATGTGTAATTCTTTTACTGTATGCACTCAGTAAATAATCTTGGCAGTATTTTATAGTAAAAATAGATCTTGAATGGTGGAGTCAGTATCTGCTTACAGGGCTGTGTGTATTTAGTGGCTCTATATATGCCTGTATTTATTAATCCATAAAGATGTGAGTACGTGTTAAGCTTGTATGTGTCCATGTATTGTATGTTTGTATTAGCAGACTGATAATTCAGTGGGGGTACTCTCTGGAATATTGTCTTTATCCTGGGTTTACAGCTGTGTTACCTCCAATTAAGCATGAGATTTGGTGTTTTCACCAATTCTTTAATCAAAAGGACCTGCAGTCTACCAGTGTAAATTGGAGGACCAGCAGCATCCTGTGAGGATAACTAGTAAGAGTGGCTAGAGGGAAAGAGAGCAGAGAGTGTCACAAGTGGTTGTTGGTACTACCAGCCGTACTATGCTATCAGCAACAGGTAGAGAAAAAGCTCTGTTTTCTGCTGTATTTCTTAAGAGGCCCAGTAAAAAAAAATGGAAGTTTGATTACAGATAGACACTTCAATGCGAAGAAATTAAATCTGTAAAACTGATTGCCACTGAAAATGGCAAAAAGGTATCAGCTAAAGCAGTGAAATATCTTTAAAGGGAGTATTATTAAGGAAAATATCTTCAAATAAATTAAAATCCTTCAGACACTGCTCTATATTTGTGGCTGAGAAATACAAGGAAAAATTCTGTTTTCATTTGTCCAGTAAAAAATATGTTTTTTAAACAGGATTCTGAAGCAAAACATAAACTAAATATTTTCCTCATACTCCTGAAATATTTTTCATCTCTTATCTTTGGAGATTCAAAGATGTAATTAAGATTGTTCTCTCTTTTCTGCTGTTTTCCCCTTTTTATTTGATATAGACATTTTTCTTCATTATAAATTCCTTTTTTATAAGCATTTTGCCTGCAGACAAATTGCTATATAGCAGGAAATAAAAAAATTCTAATAACGCTTTAGCATGCAAGGGGGTTCAATTTCTTCAGAGAATTATTGCATTTAATATAATCAATGGCAAGAGCTAAGTAAACCTGACCCAAATACATGGTGATTGCCCATTGAATGTTATTTCATCCTGTGTGTCTGCAGTGGTTGATCCTCTGTATGATACGGAAATTATGCAGACCAGCCTCCGTGGCAGGGTTCAGCTGCAGGTTTCTGCTGAGTCTATAAACTAAAGAGAGATTCTGTAAAGTCCTTTTTCTCATAGTGCCACAGCTCAAGTAGGGACCTTGAACAAAGAATTCCCTGGGCACTTATACACTTACAATCTGAATTCCCCACCCCTTGAGCAGGAGTTCACACCAGTAGTGGTGTAAGCCTTGGGTTCTTCCTCTTCCTCATTGGGTCCTTTCATTTTCTCTAGGTGGGCTGTTTCTTTTCTTAACTCTAAAGTTGCAGCTTCTGTTGATGAGTGTAGTTTCCATGGCTGGAAGTTTTACTTCAGTCAGTGAAAATTTAACAGATCTAGGTGAACACTCCCAGCTTGTGGACTAAGGTTTGGCAAATTGAACTGCTAACACTAAGCAAGTTAGGCTGAACTAGATGTTTATAGGTAGCAGACCAAATTGCACAGCATGTAAAAGTAGAAATGGAACTAGATATTCAAGGGATAGGGTGGATCAGAGGACTGGTAATGTAATCCTGCAATTTTTGCTTCCAGGTCACTGAGTCATGTCTGTCTCAGGTTGGTAGTGACTAAAATTCATTGCTATCTAAAGCTTGGTCAGTGACCTATGTAAAATGAGTTGCTGCTCTTAGTCAACTTTCTATTGGAAAGGTGTTTGTATCACAAGAAACTCCATAACTTGCATCTTTCCTGACAACCCCTTTAATGGGGCCAAGCAATCAATTGTCAGAAAGATGAGGCTTTGTTCCTAGTGGGCTGTAAAGGTTTGTTGTTTCTCCTTAACAGTGCCGGTATTTCCATTGTACAGCAAATGAGGAAACCCCTGTATTTAGTGTTTTAGTGTTGTGTGTGACCTCTGGGCCAGGCTTCTACTGTCTTGGCTATTTCAGGACTAGAGGAAAATGTGCATGTTTAGAGTTTACAGCCTCTAATCCCTTAGGGAGGAAACTCCTTAAGGAGGTAGAAAGATGCTTAGGACCAAATCCTACAGTATTTTGCTACTTCGTGTTATCCAGATGCTTTGTGCTCCTTCACAATCCTCATTTGTGCTCCTCCACAATGACTATACAAATCTTCTTCTCAGTTTCTTCAAGTTTTCTTATGTTTCCTTCAGAAACATTTTCCATTCTTAGTATTCTTCTAAAGAATTTTTAGTGGAAGTTCTATCCTTTTCTTCTCCCCCTTTCCCTTCCTAACTGTAAAATTTTAGGGTGATTTACTGAAGGCATTTGTAGCTGAATTACATATTCCCACTTTCTATTACAGCAATGCACATAGAGTGACACAGCCACAGTAGGGAAAAAGCTGAGAAGCTGTATAGAGACAGCAAGGCAGCACACTGGTGTACTCAGGTCTGAGATCATTTCACAGGAAAATCTGAATATAGGAGGACTATGGGGGACTTCAGGAATGCTGCAAAGGCAGTGGATTTTCCTCTGTTGTGTAGGAAAGCATCACACAGCATTTTTCACTATTCCCCAGAATTTTGCTGGCAGATTATATTTTGCATCCCCTTCTCAGGGAGAAAGTCATCATGAGGGCAGCATCTTTCTGGAAGGTGGTATCTTCCAGTGTTTGTAATAAAGTGCTATTTTATCTGCCTCTTTTTACTTTTCTGTGGATGTGACAGCCTGGTCAGAGAGCAAAAAAACTAGATAAATTTTCCCAGAATTGGCTTGTGAGACTTTAGGGAGTTGAAGAAAAACTATGATTGCCTGTTATTATAAACAACCTGCAGGTGTTGTTTTCCTACTCTGTTTGCCTGTTTTTCTCAAAGATTGTTAATAAGAAAAGCCTTTTGTTAATTACCCAGTCAGGTGAAATGTATTAATTAATTTACCAATCTGGTCTGTCTGTGTCAGAAGAGTGTATAAAAGAGATAATTTCAAAGTAAAGCTAGATGCTGTGCAAGCCAGCCTTCTGGTAAGTCTGTGTTGTTTTTTATTTAGCAGTGACAATTTCCCTTTGAGAAAACCAACATTCTTCCTTGTCATTCTCTCATATGTCCATGAACTCATGCCTGAAGCATCACCTCTAGGGTTCAGGGTCTTCAGAGAGGATCTATGTGATAAGGTCCTGAATACTTATTTAGGTACATAAAGAAATGGTATCTGAATTTCAGAAATAAAAAACTTCTGCATTTTCCAGCACTATTTAAAAATATGGCTATTTAAAATCTAGAGCAGCACAGTACAGTAAGTAAAAACAACAGTAGTAAGCAATTTTTAACATTTCTCTTTACAGAAGCATTGGGAGTGTGTGTGAACAATGGATATACGTGTTGCCTTCTCCACAGCAGTTTGTCAAAGAATGATAAAATCAAGATTATTGTAGAGTTTTCTACTGTGTACCGCATCCTGATTCATCTACTTCATTTAGAATATGGTACTTTTACATCTGTATATTGACAGCTCATTGCTCAATGACGCCAGCCTTGAGAGAATGTTTAGTGTTAATTTACAGAATCCTGATGCTACTCAGAGGAAGAGTACTTTTGCAAAAAAATGAGGCAGTTTGTCATGACCTCTCTGTGCTGACTGTGAGTACTACCATATTGCTAGAAACTGTAGAATTTCAAAATAAATTATTATATTTACTAGCATACTGTCCAAAAATAGAAATATTGTCACTCTGATTTCAGTTGTCTGACTAGGCAGTGAATGCCTTTATTTTGTACAGTGCAGAAACAAGTAATGTGCTCACAGTTCCTCACCTCTGTGTATTCATATCTGCGCACAGAAGGGCTGATATTTGGTTAAATACATTTTAGAATAGTTTTCAAGTTAGAATTCTTAGCTTTTACCTAAAAAACCTATGGTTGTTGCAGAGATGGGTAAAAAAGTCTGTTTAATTTCAGATAGATGTTTTCTTTCTGTGGATGCATGTTAGAGGAACTGAAAAGTTATGTATGAATAAAATAGGGAAGACAGGCTTTTCCATGTTGACTTTAGGACTTGCTTCACAAACAAGAAATGTTTCTCTTGGAACTGCCTGTTATGCAGCATACTGCTAAATTTCTTGAACTGCTTTAGACTTCTGTTCTATTAGAATCCTGTGGGAAAGTTTTCTATTTCTCTTTCCATAAAATGTTTGGCTATATTGATACTGGTTATGTCTCCGCTCCACACATATTAATGGGAAGTATTTCTTTACCAATTTACTCACTTTTTTCTTTTTTAAATGTAGCATGATTTTTCCATCCTGTTTTTATTACTGGTAAAAATCCACATTGCATTTTAAGGAAGAGAATTTGTTGAATTGTTGTTGAACTTTTCCTGTAATTTTTCATCTAATATTTGCAAATTTCAGCGGCTATGAGATGCATTCAGAACCATTGGCCTATCAGCTGCACCTCAGATTGATGTCACTTATCTTTCTGGCACCAAACATGCCACTCTGCATGAGGAATCATGAGGTGAGCACTTGAGGTTTGTTGAAGGATGTAAATGGGGTGTGAAGTGGAAAGGATGACCAAGAGCTCATCCTTTGATGAACTGAATATAAAGATGAAGATTTTGAATATAAAGGTTGTGAAAACATGCAAATGGACAAATGTGGTGGTGCATTCCCCCTTAACTCCTTTCTAGGCTGCAGTGTGATCTGAGCAAATGCCTATTAGGCCTCCTCCTCAAAAATACCACCTGGGCTCAGCTCTTTCTGAGCTTACAAAAAAACTCTCTCTGCTTTCAGACACTCCTAATGAGCTTCTGTTTTTCTCCTGACGAGCCTTGGTAAATATTCCTCTGGCCTGAACGGTATAACATTCTTATTCTCACACTTGTAAAGAAAGTGCCCACCCAAACCATGGCTGGGATGAAACATGGTTATGCCTGAAGCCCACTCTTTTGTGACCCTGATGGGGCCCTTTGAGCTCTCCTCAAAGGGTGTGAGACGTCTGAGGAGATGCCTCTCAGAGCCAGACAACCCTCATGTTTGCTATACCTGTTTACATGGTATTTATAACCTGTTAAGTGTTATTTCTCTGTTATATTGTAAAGATTAAGGTATAAACAAAGGTATAAGTTAAGTTAAAGTACTGTTTAGTTTAAGTGTTGTTAAGCTTTAGGTCATGTTCCTTTTCATTCTTGTTTATACGGTCCTTACACACAGATACACACACACTCCCAGGAAGTTTCAATTCATTTCTGGTTTGATTGCCTGGATTTTGTTTGGTGGTGTTGCTTGTTTTACCTGTTGTGCCTTAGTTGCCTATTGTAAGTAGAGGGAATATTGCCAAAGAATCTGTTGTGCTTTGTAGTTTAATATGAAATCTGACTTGCTCATAGCCTTGCTGGTGATTTTTTGAGTGATCTCAAGCACACTCATTTGGGACAACCAATTACCCTTTAACATTTTAAACCACAATAAAGATTTTGTTATGAATTTCTTTTAATTCTCAAAATTGCTTCAGCAGCAGTAGGTCTTCTCAAAACTGTTGACTACACACATGTTCAAATTAACATCTCTGTTTTGCAGTCCACCAGATATATTCTGCTAATTTTGGGATGGCTAGTAATTGCAAAAAGAGATGTACAGCAGAACCTAATATGTAGAAATCTTGATACAATTCACTAATTACCTAGAGTAGCTGGATAAATCTCTTGGATGCAACCTGACATTAAAAGAATTTTCTTTTTAATGAGCTAGAAGGGATTTGAAAGAATTTCTTCAATTCAGGTTAAGTTATATTTAGTGAATAATTTTCTTTTTTCACACAGAATTTAATCCAGCATTAGTATATTACTGACAGAGACAAGCTGAAAGCTCCTTCCAAATGATAAATTCCTTTCATGGTGATCTTCCCCAGCTGCTCAAAATAGCTTTTCTTATAATTTCCTGATAAAGAAAGACTCTTGCAATAATTTTTTTCTGTTCTACACTTTTTCATTCCTAGCAGACATCTGCTCTTCCTTGTTGGGTGCCACACTCCTCTATTCTCACAGTACAAACAAAATTACAAGCATTAAAGTTTTCTTCCGATTCCTTTCTATGTAACCAAGAAATTGTGTAGCTTTACGGTTCTGCACAGTGTGGAAGCATTTTCTCTTTGTCTTCAATATGGGGGATTAATTTACAGCCAGACTGACCCAGCAGAGCTGAAAAGTCTGTCATAGGCATAGAAAAAAGAAGGGAAAACCTGTATTGTTCTTTCTATGTTGAAATCTGCAGAGCATCTAAGCAGAGGAAATACTTTCTTTGTCCCTTTCTTTTGGGGGTGGTCCCCAGCATCCCTAGAGTCCTTGTGAAGGATTCACATCTTGGAGAGCAGAATCACAGAACTGTGGAATGGGTTGGAAGTGACCTTAACCACCATTTAGTTCCAACCTCCCAGCCATGGGCAGGGATGCAATTCACTAGATCAGTTTGCTCAGAGCTCCATCTAACCTGGCCTTACACAGCTCCAGGGAATGAATGCAGCAGAATGAGGTAGAAGAGTTTTCCATATCTGGCTTGTACTTCTGAAATTTATGCAGCTGCTCACCTTTCATTGGAATGGTGTTGATAACCACACTCATAAGCAGATTTTACTCTGCTAAACAATGACATCTCCCATCACCCCGGTGAATCCAACAACTCCCACATGTTCGGTTCCCCCACACCTCCAGGGAGAGTCCCCAGCCAACTGAGGGAGCTCCTGCTGTTGTGGGAACCAGGGGTCTAAATCACCATGGTTGGAAGGTGTGACCCACAAATACAATTCTTTGGCCATAGTCAAAGACTTCCTTGCTGTTAAAATCAGGTTCATCCCTGGTGGCAAATACAATCCTGGTGAAGGGAAGGGTATTTCAAAAGAGATCTGTAAGTATTGTCCTTCTAAACTGAGCAAACTGGGTAAAAATGGATAAAGGGGAGAATGGGGGAGTCATTGCCAATACTCATTTTTTTTTGACAGTGTTTCTTAAAGAGAGTAGAGTACTGAAAAAGCAAAAAGTGTTTTAATTTTATTGGTGGATAATGACACAGACAGCCTGTGCTATTGTGGAATGCTTCTGACCTTGTTAGAGCCACACCCCTTTGCCTGAGCTTTGGTACTGATTTTCAAGGGCTTTTTCCTGAATCTTCAATTTCTAAAAATTGGTCACTCCACAAAAACAAGGATTACAGTTCCAATTTTCCCAACTTTCTTCTTTTAGTGACAAAAGAACTGGGTGGATTGTTTTAAAGGTAATCCCTGAGCACTTATCTTTGGCCTCCAGACAGCACAGGCTGCTGCTGAGCAAGCACCCAGCTTCGATGTGTAAACCATATTCATTAGGAGCTCAGACAGGCTGCAGCTCAGCTCTGACCTCGTGATTAACAGGAGAGTGGAAAGGGTTTGTGTGAAGTTTTAATCTCCACCCAGGAGTTGCCTAAGTAAATCCTATTAGAAAGAAGAGGATCTGAGCACATGGGTTTTGCATGTGATTTTGACCATATCCCTATTAAATTCTTTGTGTGAATTACGTCAAACCCTAAGGCTGGAAAATTTAAAACAAAATACTGTGTCATGCTAAATTTCAGAAAAAAAAATGGGTTCAGAGACTTTATTTTACTTTGAAACTGCTTAGATATAATTTTAGAAGGATCTAGGTATATTGAGGATTAATAATTCAAATCCTTCTCTCCTATATTTATCCTTCTTTTCCACTGGATTTAAAAAAAAAAAGTGGCAAAATGCGCTGTCACCAATTGTGGGGCAAATAAAATTGCTACCATTGATGTGTATTTAGACTCCAATAAAAACGGAGTTTTTCATTTTTTTGTTTTGGAAGGGAAAAAGTTAAGACGACACAGGAAGATGTACAAGTGTCAATAAACTATCACAGCAGTGCAGCATGCTGTTGCCTTTTTCCTCAAGAAATGACTAAACTTCAAGAGTGTTTCAATTCCATAGCTAAGACCAAAAGCCTGATTCCTCTTCTGACATATTTGCCAGATATTTTCCTATTAGTAACAGTAGCAGTTTAATACTAGGAAATCTGCTGCGTAATTACCCTATGACCTTAATTTTGAACAGTTAATTATGAAATATGGGCTTTTTTTTTTTTGTTTGTTTTGGGTTTTTCCCCTGTATGTAGTAAAGTGTTGTTATAATGAGTTTAATTAAGTGAAAATGCATGTTGGCCTGCAATGTTACAAGAGGTTGCTATGTGCCAATAAATCATAATTAAATGTATTTAGTGTAATTGAAGGTGTCATTCACAATCTTGTTGCTTGTAAAAAATGTTGTTTCCTTAAATGGCAAGCCCTTCCAATTATAAAGAAAATTAACCAAAAGCTCAGTTTTGCTAACCAACAGCAATGTAATGTTTATTTTACAAAGAATATCCGTGTTTTATTCATGAGCATTCATTTAATATAGTAAAGTAAGTGGTAATATCTGGGATGCCTGAAGACATTTTAATGTGCTTTTTTTTTTTTTTTTAATATTTGCTGACCTGCTGGTTGTTTTGGCGAAGTGTAGTTATGGTGAGGGCAGTGCCATCTGCTGAAACATGGAGAAGAATCCCCAAAGAAAGCTTTGTGACTTAACTGGACAAGACAAAGCAAAAAATACAGACTACATGAACTTTACTCATTATGAAAGAAGAACTAGGACTCTTAGGTTTCAAATGTGTAATTTAGAAGTATGCAGTGAGCACATGAGTTTACAACTCTGGGATTATTCAGGTGAGTAACTACCACACTGTTGTACCTTCCTTCATTGAACCATTATCTAAAAAGGAATATTTTGTTGTGGGCCATTTGTGTGACAGTCTGAGCTCACACTTCTGTGTTTAAATAAGGTTTTTGTATATTAAAAAGTGTGTGCCTGCCCTACCTGTAAATATGAAGAAGTTTTTAGGGGGAGAATGGACTTTTCATGTATTTGGAGAACATGCTGCATGTTAGTGCAATGAAGGACAATAGCCCCTGCATACCAGATTTTCATTTTCTGTAGAACTCACTATGCCACAGTTCCTTCCTCCTCACCACCACTCCTGTGCACTTTTCTGAATCCCAAATGGCTTATTGTTAAAGCCAAAAGGGGGGGGGGGGGGCTCAGTTCTGCTTTCCTGGCAGTGTCAGCATCTCTGATGGCATTGATTTAAATTTAAACTTTCCAAGCCTGTATTAACAGAGGAGAAATGCTGCGTGTGCAAATGTGCAGGGGAAGGAAAGAAAGATATGAAAGTTTGATGTTTTAACTTCTGGGTTCTTTTGAGTCCTATTTACATACAAGGTAGAAGAAAGTTTTCCATGTGGAACACTGTCATTATTGAATTAAACTTATAAAAGTAGAATTATTTTATTCATTTCTTCATTTGTGGTCTCAGTTCCTCCAGTCTTTACAATAGACAATTCTGGGAGACAGGGATTAGCAGCTGCAGGCCTTCATGTGATCTGAAGGGCACAGTAGGAGCATAAAGAATTTAAATATCACTCATTTTCTTTTCCCTTTACTCCTTTTCTCCCTGCCCTCCCCGTGCCATTCCACATGGGAATCAATCAGTCATTCAGAGCCATGGACAATGACCTCCTACCTTTCACAGCTCATATCCAAAAATCCATTGGCAAAGCAGACCTGGACTCCAGCTATCTCAGCACTGCTGGAAGTCACATTCTGCACTGTTGGACGTTGGGATTCATGAATCACAGCCTTGCACTGTACACCGAGCACCTTCAATCATTTGTCAGAAACATTGGCTGAGCGCTGTCTGAGCGCTGTATACTTCCACTTTTGTTTTAATGCCTTTTCAGTTTTCACAATGAGTCTGGGGAACCTCACAGGAATGAAGTTCCTTTCTGATTAAAATGTCTTGTCTTTAAATCCAGCTTTGCAGCAGGGATGCCAGCCTGGAGGGCACAGCATGGCCAGGGTACGCTTCTGTGTATCAATCAACAGTGATTGATACAACCTCACTTCCTCGATGATCATCCCAAATAAATCTCCTCAGTATTTTCAGACATGATGTAGATACCCTTTACATCCATATAAATCTTCAGCCAGGAGAAAATTAGCCAACTCCAGACATTGATCTTGTGAGGTAAATTGTACCTAGGCAGCAGGGGATCCATTGATAAACAATGAAGAAATGCAGATAACTTACCAGCTTACTTTTAATCAATGAAGCTTCTTACAATGTATTATTCCAGCAATGGGTCTAAATCACTGTGCACTATAAGAGTTGTTTTCAAAACCTTTTAATCTAATTGGAAAATCTTCCTTTCTACTGGTAATAAACACTCACTAAACTGTCTGCACCTAATTGAGCTGCAGTAATTTATGTGAGCTCCCCACTGCTTTTTCTCCCTTTAATCAGACAGACTGCTTTACATCTTTAACTAATGAAACCTAAGACTTCGCCAAGAAGATTTGATCAAATGTCACTACTGAATAAATCTTCATTAACACTGACATGTCCCACAGCCTCTCCATGTCCCTTTTCATCATTAACTCACAGCAACATCATCATAGAAAGGTGATGGCCACTACTTTATTTACATATACAATTAAGCGGTAGTCAACAATGTCACACCAAATAAGAACTTGAAAAGAAAATTTATTGTAGTTTTCTGTCAAGACATAATGATAGTAACTGCAGTGAAACATTTTTTTCCTGGAAAGAATATCTCAGCCCTAAACATGTGCTAGAAATGCCACCAGCTACCATGTACATTCCTAAAAGCCTTCTCTGTAGTAAAGCTGTTGAGATCTGTCCTTATCCTTGATAAATAAGAATTCCTGCCCACCCAGCAGTGCTTTGCAGAGATTCTCAAGTCAGCTTAGGTAGTAATAACTGTACAACTGCTTCCTACAGGAGTATCAGATATCCACATGTGGTACCTAGCACAAGCCCTTTGATGGTATTGCTGGGTATAACATAAGCAGCACCTGTCCCCACTAAATAGAACAGTAAAAGGTGGTACTCCCATGCCTGTGTGGGAGAGAACGAGAGAATTTTCCAGAATAGGCCAGTATTAACCAGAATTAAAGTTTCAGGTGAAAGAGAAGCAAGCCAGTACTCTATAAGGCAGAACAAAACTGCTTTTTGGATTTTCCCTGATGGAATACATGATTTTTTTGTGCATAAAAAATCAGAGTTGCCAAAGGAAATGTTCAGATTACCAGCTTTAGGCATTTCAGTGTGCTCAGCATTAATTCCACATATAGAGTTGATTCTGTACTGTCTTTGGCTGTAAAGTCAGGTGAATGAATGCTTTGAAAAGTCTTTGTGTTGCTCATCAAATATTTAGTAAGTGGTAAAAGACAAAAAAAAGTTAGGAATGTGGATGCTGGTACTTTAATGGGAATTGGGATAAGTGTTGAAGCATGAATTGGGAAATGCATGTTGAAATGGAGTCGGGGGCAGGGACCATGACGGCAAAGACATTAATTGCTAAACTGGACAAAAAAGAGCAGCTCACAGTGGCCAGTGCTAAGGTCAGATAGGCTGAAAAAGAAGATGATTTTGACAGCAGAGTTTGTCAAAAGTCTTGTGTCTGGCAGGTAATGCAGGCAGGACAGGCTGAATAGAGCCACATCTGATCTGGCTTGGCATTTTCCTTGGAAAGCTTCCTGAGCTATGGTTTTGCACAGTGCATGCATTGATTGAATTGGACCTGCTAATCTCAGTGAACACTTTATGTCTGCAACATCTACTGCTAATATATCTGTGTTTGTATATATATTTCTATATATCTATACATATATACACACACATATATGTATATATATATATGCACATTTATATATATATGATTTTTATATATATATATGTATTTGCATGTGGGAAGCATGTAGTGCGTCTGGCTCTTTCACAAATGTTCTTCTAAGAAACCCTCTGCTTCCTTCTATAATCAGAATCTCTTTAATGGCATGGAATGACAATTGTGTCAAGGTGACAAAACAGGAGGCAGGACTAGGATGGACAAACCAAAACTTTTATACTTATTTTTTGCTCCATGTCATGTAGACCAAAGGAAAATTTGATATTTATGAGAGAGTGCATTTGGATTTTCTTTAGGCCTTAGTTTGATGTTAGCAACCTTTAAAACTATTCATCCATAAATAATTTTTTGTGAAGGTTAATAATACTTTCCAAAATGTGTTTAATAATCATTGTCTGGCCTTCCATCTTAGACAAACCACTTAAAATAAATGTCAGTTGTAGATGATTTTGGGGCATAGCTGGAGCCTGAACAAACTTTTGTTTTTCAAGGGCAGATTTTAGCTAAAGATAGCTCTGTTGCCCTGCATTCCTGAGGGATTTATATTGGGATGCTCTTCTACTTGGAGATAAATGAACATTCACAGTAGATGATTCATATTATGTGAATTAGTTAAATTATGTTTTTCTTTAATCATGAGAAACAATATCATTTCTGTTGTACAAAAATACTCTGACTGTGGAAGGAATGTTTTTTGAAAGGTGAAGATAAAAGTACAATTGCTGAGTACAGTTGGAAAGACAGGAACAGGTGGGGATTTTAGGAATATCTACTAGCCTGTGGTTACACTGAATATGACACATGTATCATGTATATTTCAGAAGGGCTTGGTATCTCTCATACAAATCCTAAAACCAGATGATTTTAATAAGGAAATAATTTTGTTGCAGATACAGTGTCTTAGTGTTATATTTTAGCCTCATATGCAGGATCTCTCATTGGCTAGTGTTTCATGTTGGCAGTGAAGGTGGATCTTGTCATCAGTATTGAGATCTATCAAAGCAAAAATATTGCTTCCAGAACTGCTGAGTTCTTCTGTAGCAACTGTAGAAATCCTAAAGCTTTGGAAGGCCTGTGAGTGAAAAATCCATGGCATGGATATACACATACTTCTTGCATGCAAGTGTCTCTCAGAGAGGACACACAACTTGGTGGAATAACTCATGTTGTAACCCTGTGTTACACCTATTCTGCTTTAAGAAATGATATTAATTTGCCTTTGGATACATGATATACACATGCCAGTAAAAAAAGTGTTTATGTACTTTCTGAGAAACAAACATTACAGGATTTTATTCAGGCATAATTTATCTTTCTGGGCTATTATATCAGCATTTCTAGCACATCCAGTAAAATGTATGTGATCCATTTGGACCAATTGCTTGCCAGGCATTGCGTTCTCTGTTTTCTTTTTTTACTGCTTTAGCCTAGTGAATGTGACAACCTGCTCAACTTGGATATTCACACAAGCAGCAGATAGGAGCATGCCTTACAGCTTATGTTGTGCTACTGGAAACCTGAAACTTGTAGGTCAATGATGCTGTTTTATTTCTTTTCCAATGATGGAAGAGAGAAAAAGATGAACTACAAGATGATCAAAAAGCATTTTTCCACTGCTGCTCTTTGATATACTATTCTCTGTAATATAAATGCTGTAATAAATCATACTTTCTGTTTGTTCCATGTCTTGGGGTCAGTGTTCAGCACACTCAGTGGAACCGGCAGGTTTTTTTATTGTTCCAACGAAAGCCTGTGAATATGCTCCAGCCAGCTTATCTGATTGTTTGTTCTGCTCAGCTAAGCAAACCATGCAAGTGTGCCTAAACTAAATTACCTGCTGCAAGTCTATACTGGTGTCATTTCAGTAGAGACTCTTCCATGTGTTTCCTTTTATTCCCTCTCCTGTGTCTTTTTCACAGTCATTGTTCATTAAAAGCCATTGAAAGTAAAAACAGTCATAAAAAGACATGTATCTGCTTCTAGCAAGCATCTCTGATTTAAATGCCAAATTATTTTAAATTCAAAGAATTGTTTCCTGACCTAAAGTGAATTTACTAAAATAGGCAGTATTCTTGGTCTTCAAATTGATAGAACAAAAAAATTACTAATTTCAGACATAGATATCTGTCAGATTTTTTTCCTAGTTTTTATGTAACTGGACATGAAATGTTACCAAAGTTATGGTTTTCTACAAGAATAATTGTAGCAAAAAGTTGACTACCTTAATTAGGCTTGAACCTCAATCACTAGAAATAAAGTGTAGGCACACTTCTTGGAAATAAGAGTTGAATGATAGGACTGGGAAAGCTGGAAAGAGCAAAAAATTTCAACAAGCATTATACAGTTTGTAAGGATTAAAATATCTTTTTTTTGGAGTTTCTGAACCTAGGCCAGAGTTTAGAAAGAAGTATTCTGAAAAGTATGAAAGAACAATTGTCTTTAATAAGGCATATCATCAACCCAAGAACGTACAAATAGCTGAACAATAACTGGGAGAACGTTTTTGCAAGGTTTTACGCACATTAATTTTTTCTATTGTTACATCATGCTCTCAGCTCAACATTTTGTACTTTGCTTTCCATTATGGTCTGAAAAAAAGGAAACTCAGTTTCAAAGAATTCAATATTATGAGATTCCTGTTTTCCCAGGCAAAACAGTCCCATTTGGTTAAGAGACTTCCTTACCAGTGAATGTCTAAAACAAATGTTGCTGAACTAGGGATCAGTGTTATTTAAAAGCTTCCGTGAATTGCAAAAAGCACTAGTGAAATCTGTGGATGAGATGGTGCCTGCTTGGAGTAATTGATATGTCTGTCTGATTAGGAAGAAATATTAATCCCATTTAATGAAATTGTCATTTCTCAATAAAAAATACAGGTACATGTGCATAGCCTGCATCTAAACAACTTGTAGTTTAACCCTAGCTGGTAACTAAGTACCAGACACTCACTCACTCACTACCTCCCAACCTCCCTCATGCCTCTGGTGCAATTTGGAGGAGAATTAGAAAAAGGTAAAACCCATGGGTTGAGGTAAGAACAGTTTAATAATTGAAATAAATTAAAATAAAGCAATAATAATGTCAAAGAGAGATGAATAAAACACAAGAAAAATTAGTGATGCACAATGCAATTACTCACCACACTCTGAATGATGACCAGCCTGTCCCTGAGCAGTGATCAACAGCTCCCAGCCAGCTCCCCACAGTTTACATACTAAATTGATGATAAATGGATGATTTCCTATGATATGGAATATCCCTTTGGACAGTTTGGATCTCTCCCAGTTCTCTCTCCCAGTTCCTTGTGCACCTCCTCACTGCCACAGCAAGAGAAACTGAAAAATTCTTGATTTAGAGTAAACACTACTAAAGCAACAGCTACAATATTTCTGTTTTCATCATTATTCTCAAGCTAAACCTAAACCACAACACAGTACAAGCTACCAGAAATAAAATTAAATATACCCCAGCTGAAACCAGGACACAGCTGCATGAACGTAATTTGCCTCTTAACTTTTTTTCTGAAAAATGTCACAATTTCTGGAATTGCAGGATTACTTCTTTTAAATGGGAATGAACTCAGTAATGTTATCATGTCTCAAATTTGAAGCCAAATTCACATCCTTGATATATATCAAAAATACTTATTTTCCAAAGTAAATTTTTAATAGGACTTTAGAAAAATGTAATGTTTGTATTAACCAATGTTATGCTGGTCTGTTTTGCAAAATCAGAGATAACATTCAAAAATGTTCATAGTCATGAGCTCTCACAGGCAATGTTTGCTTATAAGGCAGAGAGAGTAATTAACTGGTAATCTTTGATCCAAGTCTGAACTGATTTGAGGAGGTTGGTCATACCAGTTGGGGAAATGGTTTGGTACAATATTGAGACAGATATTTGTTGTGAACATTTAAACACTGATAACAAATTATTTGTGTTATACACAGTGCTTTGAGATCCATTTGAGGTAAGACAAAATCATCATCATCAATAGTACATTGAAAACAAATTTTTATATAGTACAATTTGTATGGTTGAGTGACCTCTGAAAAAGTTAGGAAGTTGGTCTTAGTTCAGGTATCAAAGCCTAACCACATTTTATAAGCTTTTTCCTAAATAAGCTCAATCTTTTAATAATGTCAAATGTTCTCAGATAATAGGCTTTTTCAGAATATTTTTGGCAACTGTATTTCATAGTTGAATACATGGTTAAGAGGTTTCCTTTTCCACTGTTTTGGTGTTTCTTATTTTATTACCTAATCCAAATCTACTGAAATGTATGGGTTACTGCCCTTCAAAATATGAGTTTTCTTCTGAGATTCTCATGAATGATGGAATAATGAAGTCTTTTTTTAAAGGACTTTTTAAAATTTTGAATTAAAAATTTTAACAGCTAGGACCACTAGTGTTTTAGAAGGAGCTTTTTATTATTTTAGGATGCTATGCTCTATGCTTACTGTTTTATCCCTAATTGTTAAACTTCTGCAAGGAAGACATTTGTCATAGTGAATTTTCTATTTCTTATTAGAATAGGAAGAAGGTATCTCTTTTCACTTTGCTTTCCTCAGTAAAGTGTATGTTATGCCCAAAACAATGTCATTAAGCTTAGAGTAGAAAATATGAGTAACTGTTTCACGTTTCACACTAATGTAATTACAGGGACACATCCCTGCAAAATCTAACTTTTTAAAATCAATATTTCTTTTTTTTTCTTTGATCAATTAACTTACTGTACCATTTTACAGTTAAACTTATAAATACTATTTGACATCTAAAATGAATTTTTGTTTCTATTTTGAAGCTGATTGATTTGCTTGTAATGTGGTATTCTCCCTACTGCATCATGCTCATACACTGCTGCTGAAAGACCACCTGTAAATAGTAAGCATTAGCAATATCTTTCAGCAGAAGAAAGAAACCTAACTGTTGGGATAACACCATTTCAGAACAAGTCAGTCCATAGCCAAGGTGTGTTTTCTGAGGAAACTTCATCTGCATAGGTAAATATGAAATCAAAATTTAAATGGAGGGAAGGACTGAACGGAAGATATAGTGATGCTATGATTGACAGATATAAGCGCATTTTCATTGGGAAAATTATTGGTGTTCCATTTGCCAGAAAAAAATCATAATAAGCTGGAAATTGCCTGGTGAACCAGTGTAATTGAGAGGTAGCACCTCTCTCTTGCAGTGAGAGTGGCACAGTCTATGAGAAGGGTGAGATACTGACTGTGTAAACAAGGCATTCTCTGTCCTTGGTTTTTAGGTGAAGGCTCAAGGTGCAAAATGTCTCAAATACCTTTATGTGTCTAAGTAACAAATACCCTCCCTCTAGTTAATTTACTTTGTGGTCAGTGGGCAGAAATGGGTGTTCCAGACAGGGAGTCACCAGACAGACTATCCTTGAATGAGACAAATCATGCCTCAGAAGTGTCAAAATTTGGCTGAGATGAATCTTGCCCAAATGCCTTCTGTGAAATATAATGTAATCATGCTCAAGTGACTACAGTCAGAGCTGGGCTGGTGGACAAGTTCTCCAGCCTAACAGAGGCTCTAAGGCTACTTCTGAATGAAGATCATTGGGTCCGCATGATCTTGACCTCTGTGAGGTGCCAGAGCTTGAGTTCCTGTGCCCTAAACTTGTCTCTTTGCTTTTTTGTAAAGTGTGGAAGAAAATTAGTGTCTTTTGTATCTACAAGTCGAGACTTGCCATACTTGTGGATATTGATATCCTCTGTATATAGGTGTACTTTAAAAGAAAAAAAAAAACTTAGTACCAAAATGAATCATATGTATAATAAAATTATATATGAGAACATAAATATAAAACCGAAAAATTTTACTAGGTAAGTGGAAGACTTCAATTTTTATGCTCCCACATTATATATCATTACAATTGTTCATTTCTGAAACTTGGTTAGTGTTATATTTAAACCTGGATGAGTTTTCATACAAATATATCATATAATTATTTGTGACTTAAAGGCAAAATTTAATCACTGTCATTTATGCCCTGGAAGTAAAAGGTCATACTATATGTATATCTGCTTGAGTTTATGGTATCATCAACACATGAATTTGATAAAAAGTGGTGCAATATTATTTTGTAAAAATCACAGAATACCCTGAAGCCAAATGTCAGTGATCCCCTCTTCTCTTGCAATTGCAAGAATTTTCAATCAGTTATAATATTTTCCCACAAGACCCTGTGTGTCGATTTTGTTTCAGTTCCTGGGGATACCTAGGTGTCATAAAGGGATAGATCTGTATTACTATTTACAAACTTCCCAAAGTATAGTAGTAGTTGGGAATACTTTTCCCCTATGTAACAGGTAACTGAGTTGTAAAACATGGAGTGAAGGTGACATTTTTGTTGCACATGAATTCCCACAGCAAATAAGCATAATGGATTCTGATCCACAGCTCAGATTAATAAAATGACAGCATGGGAAATGTACTGGCTGATCCTCCCATGTGCTGGGTTTCTGCCTTCTGACATATTTTCTTTTTCCTCAAGGTTTTATATTTTTTTACAATGGTAGTTTTCTCTTTAGTTACTCTTATGCCACAAATGCTTGCCTAGACATCTTAACTACATGTTAAAGCAATAACAACAGGTCTACAACTTACAGCAAATGTGGGTTAGGCAGTGGATCTTAACAGAACTGGGCCCTGAATACTGAGCAGCTAAACAGCACAAGGTTGAGCAAATCCCACATTACAACCAGTGCTGAAGAAGATGCCCATAATGCAGAAAATAACTGGGCACTCACATAAGTCATATAAGGAAGTCTTCCGTGGGGGCTCAGATTATTTGTGGTTTGGCTGAGTGGTCTCTTCTGGGCAAACTGCCAAAGAGAAAACCATATGTTGGACACAGACATGGTTGTGTTATCTTTTGAAATGTTGAACAATTTTCAGCTGATCAATTTTTATCTCAAACTGAATTCATGTCATAAAGCACATCCAGACAGTTATCATTCCCTTGCTACTTATTCCCCCCATCTTCAGCCTCAATATATCCTCAGCTGCTGATTCTCAGGTTTTGCATTAGGGCTGGAAATACTGGACTGTATCTCTCAGATAAAAATAGCAATCCTCTTTCATCTACAGGCTTGGGAGGTCTCCTGGCCAGACTTGCACAAATTGCTCTTCATGCCTGGACTTTGAGTGTGTCTCCTGCAGGAATGACATCACGGCACTCTTGGCATGGCTTCACTTGGCTGCTCTGAAGAAATGCTTTTGCTGACTGTGTGATGTGAATCAGAAACACTGTCCTACATAAGGACTACCATGGATTGCTACCATTTCACTGATTCTCTGCTCTAATCATCCATCTGCATCCTTTCTTTTTTACTCTACCATGGTTTCTTGTTCCTTAGCACCAGAGGACAGGCCAGCTCCTCCTAGCCAACCCAAATCATAGGTTTGCCTTCTTGCCAGGAGTCTGTAGACACATGAACATGGCAGTCTTCTGGCATCTTAAGACACAGTGGCACATATACCATCACAATCTTATCATTATCTTCCTTATCTTTATCAAAGTGATCACTTCCACTTTCCTCCCTGAAATTTGCCCTCTCTTGGCATTTCCCTTCTCTTTGTTCATGACTCCCTGCCACCAGTCATTTATGCTGTCACAGCACGAGCCTAAACCTTGACATCTTAGTTATTACAGACGATATCTAGCAACAGCACCAGCTGCAGAAAGCTATAGCTCCTTCGCTGCTTTTGGAGGCATACCCACTGCTCTGGAAACAACAGGAAACAAGTTTTCCACTTCAGGAAAAATGTGCAGCTGCATTCTTACTTGCGGGGCCATTGCCAGGCTCCAGCCTGTGCTGTCTCTAAGTGCACTTTGCTCACAGTGGCTCAGGAGGTTGGTACATAAATGCAAGCACACAGAGATGAGAGGCACGCAATCCTGGCAGTATGAGTACATGAACACCATTCCATGGTAGTGTAGGGAGTGTTCTGAAGTTTCATCCAAGCTGCTGCTGACCACTGAAGGCTGGTCCATAAACATTGCTGCCAAGGAGCTGCCTAGAAGTACCACTTCAGTCCAGCATCACATGTTGTGGATGGCGAGATGCAGTACACTAGGTCATGTGACTTAATCATCATGTCCCATGTGAGTGTGTAAACTTGCTTAATTTGCAAAAAAACAGTAACCTAGCATTGTTCATGTCCTATATTAATCACAGAAAAATAGAAACATATAGTCATCAAGGTTGGGCAAGACCTCCAAGGTCATCAAGTCCAACCTTTGAGTGAACACAGCCTTGCCAACTAAAGCATAGCACTAAGTGCCACGTCCAATTATTAAACACTTCCAGGGATGGTAACTCCACCACCTTCCTGGGCAGACTTTTCCAGTGCTCTACTACCCTTTCAGTGGAAAAGGGTTCTACCTGAACTTCCTCTTGGTGCAGCTTTAGATTATGTCCACTTGTACTGCTAATTACCTGAGAAAAGAGGTTGACTCCCATATTGCTAAAACACACCTTCCTTTTCTTTTGTTTGCTATCAAATCTGTGTGATACTTTTGATTATCTAATAGGAATTTAATGAACTTTATTAATGGGTGGAATCCTGAGCTGAATTTGGGTAATTCAGCTGAAGTTAAAAATCTACTTTGCTTATCTGCATCTGATCTAAACCATGTTAAGACACTGTATTTTCCTTAGAGGAAAACACATAGCACTGGCCAGACTTATGAATGACCTCTTCATGTAAAGATACTTTAAAGAGATATTATAAGAAAGCAAGGCACTGTTCTTAGTCCTTGTAATTATTGGTTTTTTAAGTATAGAATCTCAGGAATGGTGAAATTTTGCTATGACAGATACATACATGAAAGCATGATTGCTTAATGCACACTGCCATGGAGGCATTCCTCCTGTTACAGCAGATTATGGTGATGTGAGAGTAATGAGGGGATGACTGATGTGGAAGAGGAATGGATGTATCTTGGCCAGTAAGCTTTGATTCTTTTAAAAATTTGTCAGCTGCGTTGACTTTTTGGTGAGTAATGGATTCAGCGCCTTGGCTGTCTTCCTAAAACCATTCAGCAGGCATCCCTGGGAAGTGCCTCTTTAATCCAAGTCTTTTCTTTTCATCTACAAACTGCCTCGGGGTAAATCTCAGTTGGTTGTGGTTTGGGGGCCCTGGTAAAAGTGTTCAGTGTAGGGAGGCATTGTGCAAGACAGATGGCTCTTATTACAGACCTTTGCATTACAAATCGAGGGTAACCAATCACCTGACAGGGGGTCTTGCTCTTTCTTTCTCCTTCCACGCAGGTGTCCTTCATATGAAGGTGGGATTTTGGGCTCTTTCCACAGCCAAAAGTACAGAAAAGTTACAGGACATCAGCTGCCCATTTGAAGTGTCTGTGATACTGTTTGATTCAGTTTGGTTATGAGCACAGGATAGTAGCTTAGCCCAAAGGACTTCAAAGGAAAATGAAGCAAAGAAAGTCTCTAAGAGAACAAAACCTCCACATCTCTCCATCCATGCTGAGTTTGATTAATTCCTGACAGTAATTTAACTGGGAGAAAAGATGTTATCTGTTCTTTCTAACAAAGAGAGGGGCTTTATCACAATATACTGTATTTTTGGGAAATTGCATTTTATCCTGATTCCACAAGAGGGTTTTTATGTTAGATATGTGGAATGCTATTTAGCAAACACCATTCGCATGAATGGCAGTACTTAGCAAACAATTAATCATCTTTACTAGAGTCGGTTTTACTCCATTTTATTGCATGTCTTTTTTTTTTTTTACTACTGGATATTTGATTTAAATTAAAGAGATGAAATTAAGGTTTGGAGCCAATGTGTCATGGTTCAGCTCATGACTGTGGAACTGCAACATGAAATGTTGCTGATAGCCTCACAATCAGTACATCCCTTGGATAAAACAGCTTTCCAGCTTTCCAGTTTTTAATCTAGTTAGACACAGTCTCAGTGTCTCTCTGTCTCTTCTTGCTGGTACTGATCACAGCACATTTAGCCCCAGCAGATGGGAAATATGCTCACCACTTGTGGTTGATGCATGGTTATAAAACATTATGGAGAAAAGCTAGGAGGCATAATGATAAAAGACCAATTTGGCTTTTGGTCCTGTTTTCCTTTTTCTGCATGAACAAAGCACATGGAATGACTTTTGAAGCAACATGTGTCTGTTGCCAGGTATGTCTTAAAGCTCAAGTGATAGACTGGGAGCTGCCATAATGCATATATGCACTATATGATATATTCAGCCTTTTTTTGTTGGTTGTGAACATTTTTGACATTTGTTTGTGTACAAGTTCAAACTAGGACACCAGCTCTGGCCCTTACAGCTTTAAAATCTCTCAGAGCTGAATTGAAATGTTACTTATTGGGCCTGTCTGTATCTGGTAATTGTGCCTGCATAAGAGGGTATCAAATTCACTCCTTTACACTATTAATTTTAAACCCTGGGCAATATATGCAACAGCATAAGCTTTAGAAAGTCATTCTCCTGTTTTGCCAGTGCCCTAATTACTTCAACCTGCAGTAAAATGTCAGTCTACCTAATTATGTGGTTACTTGTCTCCTGGGCCCAATATAGCCTGCAGGTATGCACAGTAATGTGGATAGCAGGTCTGACTGACCCAGCACCTTCCAGTTATTACATTGGCCTTTTGCAAAGTTGGCCAAACCTCTCATATCTTTAAGACACTGTTATTAATTTGAACTTCATCAGACAAGGCTAGATCTGAAACTTTAGCAGAGTACAGGGAATTGTGAGAGTAAGGCTAGAGAATCTTATCTAGACCTAGAATATGTCCAATTAACTAGGTAAATCTTAAGCTTTTGGACTTTTTCAAAATATCTTGGCAATCTGACTCTGAATGATCTGTTTTAATAAATTCTGTGGATCCAATGTACAAAAGAAAACGTACTGCTTTGTTAGTCCTGTAAGGAGTTTTGTAGTATAATTGGCTATTATTCTCTCGTTCTTTTAGGGTTTTCTTTAAGAAACAAACAAACCACCAACAAAATGTGCTCCTAGAACAACAGCTCTACACAGCCCCTATTTACTTCCTCTCAGTGATAGAGAAGCTCTATTTAAACCAGCTAAAACCGCTAAAAATGCATCAGGCTCTAACAGGAGCCTAAGCCTGTTCAGATTAGGTTTGAGATGCAGCCCTCTATACTGAATCAAATTAATAGGGAAGTCATGTTTCCAAATATTTCTCCAGTTTTATATTTGGCCAGTGAATTCCTTACTTCCTTTTCCCTATGGGAAGAGGTGTGCTGTGTAGGTCCAATATCTGATACATACCTCCTGTACTAACAAAAAATCAGTTTGCATGCTGAAGAGCCTGTGGGGAGTGAACACGGCTCAAGACTGCTGAATTGTTTTGAGGATTCAAAAGTGCTGTGTTAATCTTGAAAGCATGGGAAAAATATCTGTGCACTTCCTAATTTTGACCAGAAGAGGAAGTACCATCATGTGAAATACCATTCCTACAACAGTTTTTATCTGACTGTTGCACAATACAGATTGTGCAACTCTACATCCCCAGAATAAAGTAAAGCTTTGTGTAGAAAGCTTTTCTAGGCTCCAAAGCAGGGATAATTTATTATATAAATCAATACATAGACACAAACTGAAAAAGAAAAGAAGACCACAAACAAATAGTTGAAAGAGATCATGAAAGCTAATAATTTTGTGTCCTTTGCAAAAGCTTTTGTTGTGGGAGCCTGATCAGTTCAAATTAGTATGCTTAACATTTAATACTTCAGTTTAAGCAATCAGGGAATGAGGTGTTCAGTACTCAGAGAATGTCTGTATGATGTTTTGATCCCTATAGGGAATTCTGAAATTCTCAATACCAATCAGATAATTGATATCTAACACAGGCTGCATCCAAAATACTTTGTTTGTCTAAAAAATGCTACAATCCCTAGATTTTTAAACATAACATCATAAAACTCAGATTTTTAATGGAAAAATTATAACCTAAAGCATTTTTTAATTATCAAGTCAGCATTTGATCAAACAGAGATTTTAGGGGTCTTTTCCCCATATATTAATGTAGTCTCCCATCCAATTTTCTGATCAGCCCTACTTATTTTGGAAAGAAAAAGAATGTGGGAAAACTACAAAAATAAAATCAAAGGCTTTCTGGATATTACTATGTATTGTCTTGTACTGATAGTGCATCATGCAGCAGCATAATGCTAGAAATTGTATAATAGGGTAGTGTTTTGAGCAGCTCCAGGCAGAGATGTTTTATAAGAGGTGAATCCCCTATGACAAGGGTAACCATTTCACTTTAAGTATTTTTGGTGCATTTGAAATGAATAGCTACTTACTTAGGGAAAGGAACAATACATTATTTATTCTCTAACATCATACCACTGCCTGTGCAATGAAAACCTCTAACCAAACTGAGAAGGGGAGCTGGAACTGTAGGCTGGGCATAGGCTGAGAGCATCATATTCATTACAAATTTAGATGGTAAGATAACACCTTCCCAATGAGAAAAGCTGCTGGAAAGCCCTGCCCTTTATTAATGGGCCTCATGAGTCAATCTGCAGCAATGATGTATTATCCTCATTTAAGGAAATGATGTACTGTGAAAATGCATAATTTTAAAGAGCAAGAGAGTGGATTGAAACAAGTATACACCATAAGGGAGCTCAAATCTCTCATGATGTATGCTGATTTTCGGGTGGTCCCCATTTGCACGGCTGTTTAAGCAAGCACTCTAAATGGAAATGCACTTGACATTTTTGTGACTAGCTGTAATCAAACAGCATTAAAATTCAGCTGATCTCACAGAAGACGATTAAACAAATTTCTTGTTTGTTCCTGGTTCTTTCTAATGGGAAAATGGAGGGAAAAGACAAGCTGATGAAAATTATCCCAGATGGAATATGGGTCTTAAAAGGAGTTTGGAGAGGAATGACAACGTTCAGCCCCTTTTCTTAAAGCAAGAATCCCATCACTCTATTATGCCCATAACCACAGGAGCCAACATTCCCTTACAATTGTTAGGCACTCTGATAGAATGAACATTCAGTGAAAAGCCTTAGGATTTAGCCTTACACTGACACTGTTGGGTTCTAGAGGAGGGAAAAGTAACCCCTCAGGTTTTCAGAGCAGTTCTGTGCACACTTTTCACACAATGAGAATAAACTCTGCTACCTGGTAGCACAGCTGCTTGCTCTCTCAGACCAGAATGTTTGAAGGAGTGTGTCTTTCAGCAGCTGTGAAACTTGCTACTGCAGTATATGAATAAATTTTATATTGAGTTCAGCATCCAGTATAAAACACCAACTGGTCTTCATAACCCCTCTGGACTTTCTAAAGGTTTAAAATCCTGGCCTTTGGCTACAGCAGTGTTTGGGTGTCTGGTACAGTACTTTGGGAGATCAGTTTACTTTCTTGGGCTTTCGTTTACCTCAGTGAGTGTTTTTTTCCTGTGGTTAATACCACTGGGATACCAGAGGATGAATGTCATCCTTATTACGCTGGGAAAGCAGTTTGACAGCAGGAGGTTTTGCAGGGTTTTCTGAAGGCAGAGTTGATGTGCAGCAAGTCTCCTCTGGGGCTGTGGCTGTAGCATTCCTGCAGCTGGCAACACTTGGGTCCCTGCTCCGCTGCCACAGCAACACTGTCATTTGCCTTGTCCCAGAGGGTGGCAGCTGTGCTGGCAGCTCACAGGGCAAAATTCAGTCCACAGCTTATAGAGGCAGGCCTGGTCACTGTCATGATGTATAGGATTAGAACTTATTTTCAGATGGGTTTGATGCTGGGAGCTGCATTTGTGTGTGTGTTTGGGGAGTTGGAGCAGGTGACATGTGCACAGACATCAAACTCCAGAGAAGCTGCCCAGGGGCAATGGAAAATATTAGTGGTAGTGGGGCAACAGTGCTGCCCATGTGGTCCCCTGGCAGCATCTCCATTGCTCTGTTTTAGCTAGAAATGCCTGAAAAATCACTTTCCTCTGGCTGAACCCCAAGCTGGTTAATCACAAAGAGCATTCAAGGGTGAGAAATGAGTCTTTTACCTGCTGTCTCCAGAGCAGGGCTCTTACAGACCTTTAGGAGATCTTTGAGGTAAGTAAATATATCCCTGCCCCTGCCAAGCATTCACACAGAAAGAAAAGGGCTCTGTGGCCAGGTAGATGGGTAGTTGGCACAGCTGATTTCAGTGCTTGCAGTGAGGGAAAAAGTGTTTTGGGAGGATAGAACTACTTTGAGCTACAGCCAGGAAACTGCTTCTCACAAAAATGGCAAAGCAACCTGTTAGTTGGTTAGAGATCTGTCAAGATTGGGGTTTGTGAAGTTTAATTCTAGTCAGTGCTAGACAAAACCAGTTTCCTCTCACAAACCAGATACCTTCATGAGAGACAGGCTCTCTGCCCCTCAGGCACAGAGTCATCTTGCTGCCTTGGCTGGGGGACTGTGCCTGGGGAGGGGAAGGAAGGTTGGAACTGGAAGCTGAAGGAGAGGAGCAGCAGTTTTACAAACACAAGCTCTTGCTTAGATACGTGCCAGGGTGTTCCAGCTCAGGGAAAGTTCAGAGGCAGGAGATCCTGCCTTCCTCAAAGGCAAGCTGCCATCAGTCAGATTCCCTGAAGTGTTTTGCTGGGGTTACCACTCTGAGGAACCACAAAGCCCCTTGCAGTTCCCTGAAGGACTAAGTGAAAATTATTTATTCTTGCCACAGATGCAGCTGTACCTTTCTGAATAACATTTGTATAACTATCCTAAATTCTTTTTTAAAATGGTGTTTCTGCTTACTACTTATTACCAGCACTGGTTACTCCATCAAATCATGCTGTTCAGTTGCCATCTCCAGTTGCTAGACGATTTGGTTGGGACTAGTTTGGTTTCTAACAGTTTTTTTCAGTTCACAGAAAAATACGCTGTACTTTTATTTCCTTTTTATCCCCAGCATTGCATTTTCTTGTTGCTGTTCTTCAAAGATAAATGAATATCTTATGGTAAATTATGAAAAGTCTATTATTCACCTCAGCTCCCAGAACAGCTCCTGTTCTCTCAGGATAGATATTATGTAGCAGTAATCATTTGTATTTATATTTATATAGCACTTGTCTTCTCAGAAACTCTAAGCACTCAGCAAGCTTTCACTAATTTTATATGTATTGATTGCAGTTCTAGAATTTATTCAGGAAGATCCTAGTCAAAAGTTCCACTGAAATTAATTGAGTGTCACATGATTACAAGAATCAGATCAGATTACAGCTTTAGGGGCCCTGATATCCAAATGTGTGTATGTCCCATGTGACGACAACTACTGAATATCTCATCACAATTCATAGTGCTTTTGGTGAAACTGAGTTCTACAAGTTCATGGAGCAAATCTGAACTTACACAGTGTCTTTAGAGGTACCAGGGTCAGAACTTTTCATTGTTACTCTTCAGACCGTTGCTCCAGTTGCTTAACTCTTTTGTGCTTTATTTGGGTAAGGCATTTAGAAAAACATGCATTAATCTGATCTCTGTACGTTGTCCATGTTTGAAGGATCAGATCCTAGTGTCCTTCTCCACTGTTCTTCTGATGGGACTGCATAGGTCTTCTCAAATTTGTTTGGACTGAATGAATGTCTGTGATGGCAGATGGTGGCTCTTTGTGGCAATTAGTAATAAAAACTTACCTTCCAAAAAAATTAGAAGTTCATCAGGCAATTACATGGCTGGGCAAGTTTGTGTTATATCGTCAGCACAAAACAATCCTTCCATTGAAGCTGTTTGGGTCCAGACTCTGTGGGCTCTGTATTGATTAAAGCAGATCTGATGGAGAAGCTTGCAATGTATGCAATACAGATTTTGACTTGTCTGACTTCATTTTCTAAAAGAACCAACCACTAAATGAACTTGGCATGAAAGAAAATGAGTGTGTGTCTTATATCAAAAGTTTTAGCAGAGGCAGAGATCATTTCCATATTGTCAGATCCCTAATAAGAATCTTTTTATTGAGTATGATTGAAGTTGATGTATATTTGAAAAAATGCATTTAAGAAAATATTTGAAAAAAATACATATTATGTCAATGTTGACTGATCCATATTTCTCAGGTCAATTTAGTCCTATTACCACCCTGAGAAGAGGTGAGAAAGTTTCTTTATTTTATCTTCTATGCTTTTTATACTTGCTGTGTTTAATTATATTATCTGTCTTTACCTGCTCTGCTTCTCTCTTTTTCATTACAAAACTATTGCTTTTAAAGTTTTTTTAATGAAAAATTACTTTCCTGTTGAAGAAATGCCACTTGATATAACATCCAACATAGAACAGAACAACTTCCTCAGTAACAGCCCCTCTTTTTTGGTTATGATAGAGATGGGTAACTAGGCTGTATACTGTAATGTGAAAAGTCTCTTTTCTGCATTTCAGTATCTGCTCTTTGCAATCTTTGTGAAGAAACCAGTAGTGAACTTATCTTCTTCATCAATGAAAAAGCTGATAGTTGAACTTGTTAGTTCAGTCTGTGACCTATCCTGGTTTATTCTTTTCCTTTTCTTTTTTTCTGTGGTTTTAGGCAGAAGAATACATGAAATCTTACCAATAAACTTATTGTTCCAAGATATGTTGTGGTCCCTCAAAGCAGTGCAGTTACTACAGCACTGTGTACTTCCTTTTCTTTTGAGGTTCAGTTTATGCATTAGTATTAGAAACCCTGAGCTGCTTTGGCAAAAAGTCACAGAGGCTAGAGATTTTGGGAGATAAGTGTTACTATGCCTTGCAGAAGCTGTGTTTGTATTGCTTAGTGTGCCATGGAAGATTTGAGTTCCCTCAATGAGAGAGGGCTGAGCTTCCTTTGACAGGAGGCAGCAGGGTGGTAACATCCATTTGGAAAGTTACCACAAAGAAACTGAGGCAAAGCAAATTCTTTCCATGTAGTGCTATTTTGCATATCAAAGCTTTCAAAAATACTGTAAAAAGGCAAAGAACACTCATATACAATTATGACAGCTGTTAGACCAGCCTCCTCTAAGAAACATCTTTAGAACTGAAAATAGATTAAATCTTTTCTTCCAAAATTCATTGTTTAATTAATCTACAAAGTGATTGACTACTTTTCCAAACTAAACCCCTGTTCTTCTATGTAAACATGCAATTTTTTTTCTCTCTTGGGGCTGGAAATTTCAAGGAAGTATGGCTTCATTTAAGTGTGGGACAAAACCCCAATTTGCATGCTTCAGTGCAGAATGCATTTCACAGCATTTGCATCATAAATTAATCTGCATATCTGAAAACACACTCAACAAAGTTCTCCATAACTCCTTTGTGTTATTTCTTCATTGTGTCTCAACTAAGACTAGATACAACAGTAGTAAATATTTTGGGGTGAGCTTTTTCTGGCCTCTTTACTCTAAGCACACTGCAGCACTCTCCATTTTGGTAGCCCTGGTAACTTTGCCTCCAGTGCTTCCCTGAAGATGCAACTGCAATTTTTTCTCAGCAAGGTTTCTTGAACTTGAATGACACCTATCAGAGTTTTGAGGAATTCGATAATGATAGAATTAAAAGAAAAATATTCTGCCCTTGAGGTTCCTCTGAGGAGAGAAGGGTGTACTTGGCCGCCTTCTGGGGATATCTGAGGGGGGAAGAAGAATCAAATAAGATGATTTTCAAAACCTGCGTTCTACACCTGTACACACATAGATGCCTGAAGGGATTTGTAATCCTCATGGATGAGTAGTTGTGCTACATTATGCCCTTTCATTTAGTGCATTGTGAAAAACATGAGTTGATAATTTTCAGGTGGATATTCCATGACTGTGTAAAGTCATTGTGAGGGATAAGGTACACATACACAGAGAGTGCTGGAAAACTCATCAATCTGTCCAGTTGTTTAGATCACTGATGTTCTAAAAAAAATCAGTGGCATTAGCCTAGTTGGCACAAGCTGGAAGAATGGCTATGAAGTCTTTGTCCTTGAGAGTTCTTCTTGATATCTAGCATAATTTTGTAATGACTGGAAGCTGATGTCATTCAATTGTTTAGATGCAAGGAATGCTAAAAACATTGTACTGAAGATTTGTTTCTCTAGTGGCTGAGGATTTTGGTGAGGATGATAGGAAAATATGTCCTGCTGTTGATTCTCTGGAGCCTATTAGAAAAGGGTGGATGTTGAACATCCAGGTATCCTTTCTGAACCTCTTCTGTAAGCTATAGTCCTTTCCATAAAAAAGGGGTTGCAAGGGGGCAAGATAAATGTAATTACCTTCCCTGTGAAGGGGATCAGTGTGAGGAGCAGCAAGTTGTGTTACAAAGGTCATAAGTGTCCTGTGAAGCAGTTTTTCTGGTGTCATCACACTCCATTGAGGGAACCCAAAAAGGACTGTTTTCAGAAGTGTTGAACTTGCAAAAAAGTTTCCCAGATTGTTAGTGTTTGCCAACAAATCTGTCTTGTTTTTGTAATTTAGTAACAGCTGCTGTCTTCATTATCGCTTCCCTTATTGCAGGCCTTTATCTGAGTGATACTGCATAACAATTTGCTCTACATCTCTGAAAAATATCTGTGCAAAGCAGAGCTCTGGATGGTAGTAGTTCATGTCAATTTTAAAATAGAAATAGAACTTTTAATTAAAGCAGACTTACGAAGATTGCAGTACATACTAAATATCTACTGAAGGCATATTTTCTACTCAGGATAAATCACTGTTTTGTTGCCAGTGTTTGAAATATCCTGATAGAGGGTGCTGGTGCTTTATTTTAACATCCAAAAATGGGTCAGCTTCATTTGCCTTTGTTTTTAAATCTCACTGTGTTTTTTGTGTTGATAATAAACCCTTAGGAAAAGGCTGGATTTTGTCCTTGTTTTGTAATGAAGTGTGTTAGGATCAAGTCCTGCACCAATGTCTTAAAAAATAAAGATCTCTTCTGGAGAGTTTGACTAGTTTATATTTGCTGAGCATAGCCAAACGCTGAAGTTAGTAGGAAGATAATAATCGTTCCTCATTCCAGTTCTCTCTTTCCTGTTTCCCCTCCATATTTTCCTATGGTAACATAACACCAGAGGCTATACATCCCTTTACTACAAGAAAAGAAAGAGTTTGATCAGAGACCTGCAGATGGCTCCTGTGACCAGTCACTCCAACAAGATATGAAGCACCATAAAGACTTTCTTGGACATAGTTTAAGACTGTGAATTGAACTCCCACAAGGACCAGTACAAACCAAAGCAACTTCTGTGCTGAGTTAAAAAAGTACGTGTTTTAACTTGTTTTTCCTAGCACAACATATACAAGTCTGTGTATATATCTAATTAAAAAAAAAGAAAAACAAAAAGAAAGGGCAAAACCCTCAAAAACTATGCTGCACACACTGCTACACCTGAGGAGTGTATAAGGATGGATGAGAGCATGACCACAGGACAGATGTCAGTCATGTCACTTCACAAACTACTGGAAAGCACTCAGTTGCTCCAGTGAGGATATGGGCATTAGACCTTAATGGAAGAGAATGGAATAGAAAATTAAAAGCCAGTCCCATCACTTCTGGACTTAAAATATACACAAGCCATGAAAGTACACTCCTGAGGAAATGCACAAACCATCTACCAACAGCATGACAAAACAGCTTTTTCCACTCTCTTCCTAGGACTGAACATTTGCTTGTCACTGTCCCTGCTGCAATGAGTTTTGGCATAGATGCATCCACTGGGAAGTGTGATTATGAGGGTAACATATCTCCTATCAGCTTGTATAATCTTGTTGATGTGCCCCACCAGAATGCATGTGAAGCTAGTTCATTTTCACACCTGAATCCCCTAAGGTCATAACAGCCTGCATTTAGACTAAAATGTGAGGAAGGATATTAAGATTTGGGACTTGTAAGTTCAGGAATGCAAAGGCCTCTGCTGCTAGAGAAGATTTTTCATTAGTTGTCAGTAGCACTGTCTTGTGTCTTTGTTGTAAGTTACTGAGGACAAAGAGACCCATTGAATGTAGAAGGAGTTGTGATGCCTTGTGGCACAGGTGATCAGCATTATTATGAAATTACAGAGTAATTATCTTGGCGCTGGTCATAAGTGAATAAAAACGTAAAACTGAAAGTATTTTCCCCAAGTGAAACCTTTGAAAAATGTAGTTTAAGCTGATCCAAAATTACTTGTTTCTTCCTGGATTGGTGACGGATTCCTGTTCATCTTAGCAGGGAACTACAGAACATTTTGCTCCTTAGGCTACAATCAGAAGATCAGTTTCTTCTCCCTTATCTGTAATGTCAGAGATCTGGAATGGGTACTTTGGCTTATCACTGGTGGTTAGGCAGTTCTAAACAGAACTCAATTTCCTCTGCCAAATGAAGTGGTGTGAGCAATAACAGGTTTGGATGCAAAGACTAGTTCTGGGATAATTCACAATTTATATGAGCTTTTAAAAATACACCTGAACTGTAGAATCTAAGTGCAAGCTCCTTGCCTGCATTGATAGGGTATTTGCTCAAGTTTGATACTTTGGAGAAATATTTTTAATATTTCGCCATTGTTAATTGCTTGGATTTACTTGCACTTCTGTTATCACATTTCAGCTAAGACGTCTCTCGTGCAGTTTTAGTATCTAAGCTGTTTAATGCAACATTCCGACTGTATTTTAATAGGTACTTTTAAAAGCAAGAGATTATATTAGTCTCTACCTGCTCCAAAATACTCTTTCCTGTAAATGAACATCTCTTGCAGCTACTGATTAATGAAAGCCAGAGCCTCAACTAAATAAAAGTAATCCTGAAATTAGAAAGATAAATCCTAGCTTTGGAGAGTCTTAACGAGTGCAGCAAGATATAGAAACCATGGCCAGAAGCTTTACAAAGGAAATCACTAATAGCATTCTTTTCTATATCTAAATAATATGTGGAACTTCAGGAAATATATAAAGAGTAGCTTTGTAAAAAACAGATATGCTTCAAAAAATGAGTAAATCGTTTGAGTAGGAATGGTTTTTAGATCATCAAAAGCACAGAGGTTTCTGTATATTATTTTCTGTCTGTTTTGTTTTTCTTTTTTTAATAACAAAACAAACCCTCAAATACTTTATCAGCAACACTTTCTGTTTTGGGAAATGGAAATTTTTCATGGACTTGGAACCATTGTCATCTCTTCAAATGCTTAGTGTTCCAAAAAGGTCATTTCAATGATTGCAAATGGTGACTAGTGGTTATTATTTTCTTACTCCTTTTAGAAATGGCTAGGATGTGCTTTTGTGTGTGCTATTTGCAATTCATCTGATCTGATTATAGTGTGATAACTGCTCCTCCAAAATGCACTGTGCAAACTTGTAAATTCCAGGAAAACCTTTTACGTAGGCACAGACTATCTAACAAACGGTGCTGAGGTGCTTCGTATGCCAAATTCTTTTGCCAGTGCATAACGAAGGGATAGAGATTAGCTCCTGTTTTTTAATGTAGGTTTTAGACACAGGAAAGGATGTGGATTAATATAGTGAAAGCACATATTGACATACAGAATAGATGAAAATGAAATCACAAAAAACATTTATTCCTTTCTCCTAGTGGGTCCTGGCTTGGATTCAGGCAAGTGGACAACAAAAGAGGAAACAGACTGCACATCGTGACTTTCCTCCAGCACTCAGGTACTGAGTCAACAAAGTCTCCAACTGTAATATTGTGGACAATATTTATGCAAATGTTTGTGTTTGTTTTGGGAATTTAGAGAAAGCCACAAAATGCTTTTCGGTGACTTCACAGGGAGCTTGTATTAAAGCACTTTGGTGCTTTGTTGGATAGCACTAGACATATTGAAATATCACCACCCAGCCTGTGCAAACCAAAGACTTTATCTTCAGCAAAGCCAACGGAAGGGATGACATTCCCTGAGGTAGCCAATATACCTCAGCTGGCTCAACAGTATTTATTTGTGGCTGGAGCAAGGGGATTCACTGTCCTTGGATGGAAATCTTTGTTGTGGCGAGTCCTGCCAGATACACTGAGTACTTTAAATATCTGAACAGATGCTTCCTGGAAGGAAGCACTGCCACCAGTGTCAGTAAGCAACCTTATTCCTTACCATATAAAATCTAGATTAAGCTACTCAGTTGCTGAATTTCCTAAAGTTTTTATTTTTATCTTTATCAGTTTAACTTCAGGGTAATGTCATTTCACCTAATATTGATATAGCTCTGCCTTCCTTATCCTTCTGCTCTTTTCTCTGTCAAACATCCCCATTCTCTTTTTTTAAGACTCTCCTAATGTCCCAGCTTTTTCCATATTTCTGGAAATATTGGCCTTTGTCATTATGTATCCCTCACCCTTTGCACTTTTCAGGCCACCATTACTCACTTCAACGACATTACTGAGTCCTGAGAAATGTATAATTGTCAGAAATTTATAGAGAAGGAGAGGGAAATAGGACCTTTGCCTGGTGCTCTTCTTTTTTATTAACAAATACCCTTTGGTAATGAAGATTTCAAGGGAGCTTCATTAGGGTTTAAGAAGGGAACAGTGTGAAACACAATTACCTGGAGCCAAGATTCTGTATTTTCCCTTCAGCAGTCCAGTACTGTTTTGAAAGCAATCAATGGAGAGTTGCCTGGCAAACATTCAATCTTTCCTTGAAATGTTCAGTATAATTAGACCCTCTCCTGTCTGTCATGAGAGGACAAATTGTTTGTGTACTGTTAACAGTAGAGTACTGTAGTATGTCTTCAACCTTTATCATAATTATATACCAATATTAATGGAAATTTCCCAAAGTGAGAAACGGGAACTTATTACTAAGCTAATTGCTTGATAATGCATTGCTGTTTTTCATGGTGAAATACTCTATTTTTATTCCTTCATTATTCTTAGGGTCCTCAGTATTCACAATGCATGTACAAACCCACTTGGAAGCTTTCTGTAAAGATTCATCTATCCCATTTCTGTGGGCTCATTTTTGTTTCTAACTGGAGTGATGAACTACCAAACTAAAAAAAAAAAAAAAAAGCTAGTCCAGCTCTGTCCAAAATTAACTGGTTGAAGAGACAAGAAGTAGTCATTAGTTTCACAGAAACTACTGTCAGATGCTTATGCAAATAATAATAATGGAGTCTTTCTTTGTTGAGACTCTGTTATGCTTTAAAGCCACTGTGCCTTTGTGTGTCGCTCTTGGCTGATAACTGTAAGTGATAATGTGGTTGCTATGATGCAAAGGCATGCTGGAGCCTCAGCCCAGCAGGAATGATAGCAGACATGCATGTGCCTGGGTTGGAGATGTGGTGGAAGAGTTGATTTGGGTTTAGGGAATAATAATAATAAATAATTAATAGTTTCTGGAGTGTTTTGGTGATAATCCTTATGACTCCTTAATCCTTATGATAAACCTTTGAAAAAGATAAAGAAATTTGACTCAAACAGTTAATTGTGTTAACAGGAAAGTCAGGGGATGGGTGAGTCAGTTTGTTTGCTTTGTCACTTTTAAAGTAGCTGCTGTTTTATAACATTCAGTCATTACAGAGTGCATGTGTGGGGGAAGTTAGAAGATTTTTAATGTAATTTTCTGACTAGGTTCAGAGTCAGCTACAGATTAAGTAATTTGTGTGTAAAACAGGATATATAGCATGTTAAGAGAAAAAGAAAGCATATCTCTAGGCCAAGCTGACCATGAAGTTTAGGTGGAGGTGCCAAACAAGCAAACAGAAATTCAGCTGCCTTCTTCCTAAGGAAGCAAAGTGAAGGGGGAATACTTGAAAATTACAGGCTGCAGCTCTTTGTGCTGAGGGTCTAACCTAAAATATTTGGGTTCACTGTGATATTTCATTCTGTGAAAGCAATAAACAGGGAGTGATAGGAATGCCTTCCTGTTTAGCACATTGGACCAAACAGACTGGGAATAGGACTTAGGATATTTGGTTTTTCATTAGTTTCTGTGGTGCACCTTTGTATGCTAAATTTCACAGTGGTGGTGTGCAAAACTATAGAATGGAACAGAACGTGCCAATTGACTGCCTTAAAAAAGCTGCACATTTCTCTGCATTGTTCTGAAGTAACTGATCTGCATCACATGGTTCTTATAATAATATACAATAACTTATTATTTATCTCTTGTTCCTGCATGGAGCATACCTCTTAAACAGTTCTTCCCAGTTTGGGTTAAGACCCATTTTACTACTCAGCTCCACTGGCTGTTTTACATCCAGTCCATCATGTTCTGTGTGTGCCAAGTACTTCTCAGACCAACCATGTTTAAGCATTTTTGTATTGACATGGACTCTTTTCATTGCTTCCCCAGTCATGGAAACTTCTCTTTTCTTAAAGCTTTCCACATAAATGTACTCTCTTACCCTGTCCTGTGTCCTGTCCCTGTATGTTGTCCATGGCTTCTCCTCCATTGTTCCCCTGAGTGGGCAGAGATGAAAACATCTTTTGTTTTCTTTCCTGCTGATTTTGACCACTTATTTTCTATTATATTCTCCAGTGTTATGTGACTTGCAAACTGATGAGCTATTATTGCAGAGCAAACCATGCATAAGGTGAAGCCTTGACAGATCCTCGTGCAAGGGGCACACAAAATGATGGACACTGCTCAGGAACATTTTACAGGGTCTATGGCAATAAACTGAACACCTTCCAGTCTCTATTTGGAGTCCTCAGCCAGCTTCCATGTCACAATCTGCTTCAGGGTAGGCATTTCTGTTGCTGGGATGTGGTGTTGGGGTCCATGTTGTTTTTCTGAGCTTTCTCAGTCAATGTGATCCAGAAGACCCAAGGTGGAAATGGTGTGTTAACCATAGGAGAGACAAAAACTGTTAGAGCTGTCAGGAGAGCACACTGACCCTCACAGCTCTGTGGCTGGCCTGCCAAAACTGCTGTTTCCCATGTCACCAAACTGCTCTTTACTGTAACTCTTGGCAGTCTACTGGTATTTCAAGAGTGCATTTTATACCTATTAAGACAGCATCCAGCAAAAAGAAGGGATTCACAGATCCAAGCCATCTGCAATCCTTACCAGGAAAGGTTAAGAATAATTTTATATTTTAAAGAAAAATCTAGAGCATTAAGACTATATCCTTCATGGGAAAGCAGCCTAAGAAATTAGCATTTACAAAGGAGAGCAGTCATGACTGACCTTGGTATAAAACACATTCCCCACACCAGGAGTTGGGTTTTGGATTTGCACAAAGTACAAAGGCTGTCTCTGTGTAGTGGAGGACATGCCAGAGTCTCATTGCCAGGAGATATAGATGCTGCATATCTTGCCTACGTCATGGAGAAATATCAGACAGACTGACCTAGGCAGTTGGAAAAACACAGGCAATGTGTGTGACAGCTCTGTTCCCATTCCAGCTACAGCAGGAGCTGGTGCAGGCAAGTCAGTTGTTCTGGGTCATACCAGCCATATCAGCATGTGAGGGTGTTCTACAAAAGGAGCAAAACTAAGCTGCACATCAACAGCCCAGATGCTTCAAACTGATTTTGTGAAGTAATCTGGATGACAGTGAGATTTTTAGACACCAGTACAATGAAAAGGTTTAGACATTGTCCCTGATTGTTTTCAAAGGTTTGATCTTTTCATGAATAATATATAGTCATCTCCTTCCTATTTTGCTCTGTTCTGTGTACTCAAATTATCTGGGATATTTCTTTTGCCTGTAAAAAATAGTGTGACATTGAATAATGACTGATCTGCACAGGATTGCTGCCATAGTTTGTGCCCAGATTATGCTTTGCTGGTCTGTAGTTGTGCTCCTTTTTACATGTAAGTCTGCCTTTTTTGAGAATTGCCACCCACTGATACCAAAAAGGAATGTTCAGACTGACCTGTCATTTTGCTAAGTGCTAAGGAAAGAGGTAAGTGTAAGATTACTTTTGTAGCTCCAAGCAGGAACTAACACACGCACCACTGCGTGCTCTTTTTATTTCCTGGAGTGCCTGCTTGATAAAGGTCTTCCAACAGCATGAGCTTTTCTAAGACCTTTCTGGGTCTATATAAAGAACAATACTGGAGCTCAACAGAAAATATTTGAGGACTTTATAAAATGGTGTGGATGACTCTGTTCAGGAGAAATGTTTGAAATATTAGGATCACAAAGCATTGCTCAGAAAAGGATAGTTATTATGATAATAACTCTTTTGTGCTTGAATTATCTGTAGGCCAGATGAGGTTTGACAGCAATGTCATATGAAAAAAAAATGTTTGTCTAGGGACTACTGTAAGGCATAAATTCTGATTACATATTTAATCTCCTCCACATCTATTTGTGAAGATTTTTAGGAAATGTTTCCTTTGACTAAAACCTTCTACACTCTTCTGTCAGAAGTCAATAAAAAAGCATTTGATGATCTATGCAGAATGACAATCAGAGCACAAATAAATGACACACGCATGATGTAATTTTTCTCAGTTTGAAGCGACATCAATCACAGAAAAATGGAGCTACACAGAAGAATTTGGGGCTGAAGGAAGTCTTTGGGTTGTTCTGAAGCAGATCCCTAATTTATTTCCTTATTCCTGGAAGAACGGATAGCGATTTTCAGAAGTCTCCAGGAAAGCCTGTAACTGCATTTACAGTAACTGCAAAGGGTGCTCATGTCCAAGACATGATGATTGCTCAGACATTTTTGTACTTCTCTAGCCCTAACTCTCAAACAAAACTTGTGGATTTTGGAGGTTTCATAAATGCCACCAAAGTGACAGATAACAACTTGCATCCCTATAACAGTTCTGCTACTCTTTGCTGTGCTGTATCTGTCTCATTCCCAGAATTTCCAGCTTGTTCATTTGTTTTCTGCCTCTCACCCAGATATCTGAACTCTGGTGAAGTTTCAAAATTTAAAAAGCATCTGTGATTTTTGGAACTTGTGGAATGGTTTGAATAGTTTAATGCTCTTTCTACAGTTTTTAGTGTCAATAAAACTGTCATAGACTTTTAGAGGACAAATTTATCTTCATGAAAGATCTGCAGGCATTGGCAGCAAAGATAGCAAGTGAATTGGCTTATCCAAAATAAGTCAGATTTTATTTTGACATTTTGAATGCAACACATTAATACCAAGTACAGACATCCTAAGGAAGACTTAAAAAAATGTTGGCATGCAACTGAATTTGGTCCATCCATTGTAACTTACGATTCATATTTTCCTGTGATCGTGGTATTCAGAAGTTTTTGCATGATTGTATCTTAAAACCTGTCCTGTTTTTTGCTAAACAAGACTTTCAGAATGTTATTGGCATTGCCTTTTTTATGTTTTTTATTTTCCTTGATAAGGTTATGTCTGGTGAGAGAAAGTGCCTTGCTGTTTGAAACCTCATCATCAGCAAATCGCTTAATGATTATCAAGAAATTAATTACATGTAAGCATGTTTGTTTGTTTGTTTGTTTGTTTTTTTATGGTAAGAGTTAAAGGCTTAACTTTTTATTCTCTTTAGAATGACCTACACAAAAGTAAGGTGTACTGACCATGTGAATTGTGACATGATTGTCCGACATTTGCTACAAGCATTGAGGGGTAAGTTAATAGCTTTTATGAATAGCTCCTCATCAGCAAACATCAATTTTCATGGGGAAAGCATACAATCTAGGTCAAAGTTAGCCTTTAAAATTACATTTACAGGGGTCGATTTTTTTCATGGGAAGTTAGGAGTCAGGTAAAATGGCTAGATTATCTATTGGTTCCATCACTAAAATGCAGCAACAAATAGATTTCCACCCTGTATGAAAGTTGATTGATGGATCTTTCCCTCCTGTGCACAACTGATTTGGAGATACAGATGGTTCTTCTCTATAACCTCCCATGTTTCTTGCTAGGCTGTACATTTTTCAAGGGAAATCTTTATCTTTCTGTCTAGCTTCAGTCGATGATTATTTCTGTTTCTAAAGATGATGCTTTTTTTTTTTTAATATTGTATTCTGAGAGCCTGAATGTGCCTAAGAGATATAATTAAAATATTTATCTACATTATGGCTTGGTTTAGATTAATGACTCTTTTGCATGTAATATACTACCAATGAAGAACCATACCTTTTGGATGCTCTGTTCTTTTTTTTCTCCTTCATCCCTCCATTAGAAAGGAAAATTTGCACTCTGTGGCTTAAGTATCTCTTGTGGCACCTTTGTAAGAAGCATCTTAAAGGTAACTCCTAGACCCTGGTTAAATGTCACCTGGTCTTTAGGGGCAGTGACAAATATTCCCATTCATGCAGAGCTGGAATCTTTTACATTGTTTAAGTCTGGTAGACCCTATGACAATAAATAAGAAATACTTTACCACTAACATTTCATTTAATGCTTTCAGGTACACCTGTTCACCTGTGCTTTACAGTCAAAGTTAAATATTATCAGCTTCTCATTGGTATCATAGGACTCCTGGGAACATCAGGTTTCATGAAAAAATTATTTAGGTTGGTCTGTGGATGAGTTTGAGTGGCTGAATGTCTCAGGACATGGTGTGGAACAGTGCACCTTTGTCTTCTTGGTTTGAATTGGGAGCAGCTGAAATTTTCTAAATTTAAATGGTACCTTAAGTTACAAGGCAAATTTAGAAACTTGCAGTTGTAGAAACAAGCCTTGATGGCAGGCAGTACTGCTGACCTTGATTGGAGGGGTGGTGATGTGCATCAGCTGGGCAGGTACTTTCCCAAAGAGCCCTGGGAAGATGTGTGGATTGAGGCCATCTGAGCTGAGCATTGCACAAAGCAGGACTTCCCACCTGGAGAGAATGGCTTGGTGAGTAGCCATGGGGGGTGAGCGGTGGTCCTGCTTGGCTAGGACATGTATTGCAGGACTGTGTGTGTATATTGCCCATCCTCTGAGGAGGCTGCAAGTATTGCATGAGGAATCCTGCAGCCAGTGGTATTTCTTTTATAGTATTTCAATTTTGACTTTTAAAGGATGTAAACATGTGTTGTGCTCTACCATGTCAGTTTCAGGTTAGAATTGCTCTGAGTGGCATTGCCTCATGAAATACTCCCTTTGCATAATGGCTTTAATGTCTGGCTAGTTGGGAGAACTTCATTTACAACATGTACAGTTATAAGTAGTAGGAATTTTAAATTAATGTACTTATAATTTTCTGAAGATGCAAGGGCTAGCACTATATTTCTGTCTATGAAATTCTGCAGCTGTTCAGATATTTAAGCACATAAATGCCATCACATTTGTTTTATTTCAATACAATGACAAAGAAGCAACACTAGCAAGAGAAACAAGATTAAAAGAGCAGGCCGAAATGCATCACAAATGCTAAGACACTGTAACTTAAAGTATGCTTATTAGATTTATTATCTTAAAATTGACTTTTGAATATGTCTGTGGGTAATTCTTGCAATTTTGTTGCCACAACTGGCAAATCATCCCATGATTTCCCACCTGTGTAAATAGGATGTCTTAACTCACATTGAGTAATTTTTGTCCTGAAATATGACTGTTTACCAGGGCTCATTAGCTGGATACCTGGATACATTTGGATTGACAAGTACTTGAAAATTGTTTGTTGTGTTCATATGTGTATAAATACCTCTGTTTATATATATATTTATATATGTGTATAAATACCTCTGTGCTTTGAATTTTTTGTCAGTTTGGATAATTGTTTATATTAGCTGTAACCCCTGAACAACCACACTGGGTGTTTTCTTTTTAGTGATAAATACTGTTTTAGAGATAAATACTTTTTTTCATGGGTGAGACATAATTAGTGGGGAAATAAGAGAATTTGCAAATGCTGGTGCATGGATTTAGATGATGAGAAAAGGCTGTGCATGGCTGTGCATTCTGAAAGGAAAGGAGCATTTATGGTGTAACTGGTTGGCACTTGGGAGAATTGAAGCATGCAGCTATTATTGTTGAGCTCTTTTAGGCCCTTCTCAGTCTTGACCATACCTAATTCTCACTAAGGGGATGTAAGTAAACACCTTGACAGTAGACTTGAAATGTCAACTTTCTGTTTCCTAGGTCAAAAAATGTAGGAGCCCTGAGTTGTCCCTCTGATTTTTTTTTTATTGGATAACCTATGTCCTTTCATATATAGATGAATTTATAGGGAGCCTAGGAGAGTCTGCTATGGCTTTGTTGAGAATAGATCCATTTTTTCAGTCAGCTGTCTCCACATGTGCACATCCAATATCTTTGGAGCATATCTGGCACACACAAATCTGTTTTCTAATGTGAAAAGTGCACACAGCCTATTTTTTATATTTTTTCATGCATGAGCCTATTTTTCTGAAAATAAAGGACATTGGACAGAACAAAAAGGTTGTGCCATTTAAATTTGTGTCCTCTCTTCACAGTCAATTCTGAATTTTACACAACATGGAAGACCTTGTCTAGAGTTCAAATTAAATTGTACCAAAATGCAGAAAAAATGTAAAGTTTTTTTTCTGTTACAGCCATGGGATTCACAGAATCAACCTCCTTCAATACAAACCATTTCAAAAACTGAGTGCCAAGTTAATCTCTGACACAAACTTTCCGAATATACGTAAAATATCTCACATATTTCACTGATAAAGCAAAGTAATTTAAATAAATCTGGGGTGTGTCAGATCTGCTGGTTTAGAACATGAGAGGCTAAAAACTTTAGGATTTTTTTCTGTCTGTATGGAAGTTGGGTTTTTTTTAATGACTGTGTAATAATCTCTGTATTTGTCTTACTCTCTTTCCCTTGCTAATATTTTAGAACTACTTGAATACTTGACAGGGAAATTATTTGTTCTAGGCTTTGAAACACTGTACATGTTTCAGTGGAAATATGTTGACTCTAAAACAGCTGTGGTTTTATTGTTTAGGAATTATGTAGGAAATATTTTAAGAAACTCTTTATGTATAGATTAAAATATAAATGTTACACAAAAAAGGTTTTATATTTTTTCCCCTGGCTATACATGTCTGATACTTGCATTTGATCAAATGTTGTACAGAACTCTACATTAAAAGTTTCAGAGGGAATGTTTTAGATATGTGAAAAGCCACAGAAGACTTGGCCCAATATGGGATAGCAATCTTATTTCTAAATGGCTTTTGTGGTATTTTCCTTTAAAACTAAAAAGGGAAGAAAACGTCTTAGAAATGTTTTAGAAAAATTTCTGATGTTTTGAAGGCTAGCAATATCTATGGGACCTTGCTGGAACTCTCAGCAGTTTGAGTTTGCCCTGCCCTGGTCCATCCAGGGATTTAGTGTGATGGTTTTTCCCCAAATATACCTGTGGTCATGTCTTAACAATCCTACGTGATTCATTAACATTTAGTAATGGAGTGATTTCTCTGATCATTCTGGGGAGCTGTTAACACTTCCCTGTGGGGCAGAAAGCTTTTCCACCAGACTCCACTGCAAGAATCAACTCTTCTTTCTCCATATCATTGTAGAAAATTTATGTGGAATTCCATTACCGGGATTTGAATGCCAGTTACTTCAAAGGCATTTCCAGTATGGCATCTAAGTATGGTCTCCCAGTCAATAAAGTAAGTGGCTGGGTTTTTTTTTTTGTTGGTTTTTTTTTTTTTTTGTTTTTTTTTGTTTATTTGTTTTCACCCATGAAAATCTTACACTTAAAATTCAACGGAATTCTTTGTATTTCTGTTTTATGGCTGCTGGATGTTTCCATAGAGTACCAGGGAGCAGTAGAGGATAGAACTCTGCTGCCCCATCGTTTTGAAAGCACCCTGGCTGTGTGTCAACTGTTCTGATTTGCTGTCCAAAGGCAGTAATCCTTTAGCAATTAGGTTTCATAGAGATGAGATGAGAGTTTGTGGTCAGGTATATAAATTAAAATGATGGCGCCTGGTAAAGGTCAGAGTCATAGAAAGCTCAAGGGAGTGTTGTTTATGGCACAAAAGCAGTTTAAATACTGTAATTTAGCTTAACAGCTATGATTCACAGAGGGTCATCAGAAGGAAAGATAAAGCAAGAAGTGTTAAATTAAATGAGGTGTGACCATCTGTTTCAATACTTGTGCAGAGAGTGAGATTAAGTTTACAGATACGTTGGTGTGACTGGTAAAGAGAGAATTTCAAATATGGCATTGGAAATTATGTTGGAGCTGTTGTAAAAAAGGAAAAAAAAATTGAGATAAGGCTACTCACACAGTCAGTCTAATCACACATCCTGGTGCTTGAAGCTTCTCTGATTTCCTTTTGAGAGTTACTGTTGGAAGTTTTAAATAAAATGGGGGAGAAAAAGTGCCTGTTGTCAACTCTGGTTTTGGGCCTACAAATGCATTTCATCTTTTGAAACAGTTTGGTAAACCTGGTGTGGAAGGTTGTACACTAGCTTGTTTTGTACAGCATTTGGCATTGTCCCTTTATAGCAGTACACATGTCAAGGAAGGAAAAGAATCCTTTCATTGTAGCATATTTCAGATCAGGATGTGAAAAATATGGCAAGATGTACCTTATTTTTTTAGCTATATTTTGAAAATTAATGCAAATAGAGAAAACTGCATACTTGTTATTTGCAAAAACTTTAGGGACTGGAAATGATAAAAAAATGTTATTCTAGTGTTTGGTGCATTTGTTAATTTAGATTCAGACCAGAATGCCATCCTGGGAAGATGCTCCATGTTGGCTAAGATGCTCCGTGATTTGTACAAGGGGAATAAGATTATTAATAATGACACCCCAAACTAACCACAAAAATACTCACCTGAAAATATTAAAAGTAAATTGCACTATATAATTTCGTCTTACACTGCCACTCAAACACCATTTTCCAGGGATGTTTCCTCAGTTCAGAAGTTGTCCATGGGGGTGATGAAGAGAGTGGATAGTAGGAGAAAAGCTAGTTATTTTCACTGCATGATTAATCGTGTTATTGTTTATGCTGTTTCTAGCTCAGTCTTTAAAATGCCAATCCAATTGCAATTACAAACCCAATTCTCATTAGCCACTGCCCTCATCTTGGGAGTCCCAAGGATTGGAATGTTCTTTAATGCTTGGTGGGGGTGAGGGATTCCTCAATACTATGTTGGATGTGGGCCAAATAAGTCTTGAAATTAGCCACAGAATTACACAGCAGATCTTGATTTTTAGCTCCCATGGAGGGGGATCCCCAACACATTGTGTGTTAAAACACATCAGAGTGTCTACACTAAGTCTCAAGGGGACCTCCAGGTCCCATAGTACAGCTGATTTCCTTTGCACATTGACACAATTGTGAATGGGTTTGTTGAAGAGGTGTGTTCACATACTTCAAAGACTTTAAAATACAGTTCTCTCTTGATCATACCCTCTTATAGTTGAAAGAATTTTATAGCTAATGCTCCTGCCTTGCTGGATAGATCATAACCATGAAAAATTAACTGTTAGAGCTCCCCTACTTGCTTCTTTCAATCTTCAGTGGAGGAGTGCTGCTATAACCTAGAAAAAGAAAACGCCACAAACTTCCCTGCGGGTTACCCCATAGTAATTAAAGTTGTTTAACTGCTTCAATTTGGTCTTTCTCAGGTGGAATTTTAGCTTCTCTCTCATTAAGCGTTTGCTGCACTCTTCCCCAGTGTTACAAGGGATCTCCTCCATTTAATGTCATGTCTGGAGGAAGTGAAGTTGTTTGTGAGAAGCTGACAAACACCTCTGCTTGTGATTTAGGGAATGCCTAAACTGGATTTCTTTTAGGGTCAATATTACCATTCTTTTGGTTTTCACCCAGAAGCCATGAATTAAGTTTCTCATTTTGGCAAATAACACTTGCTGTTTTTACTCCAATGATTTTAACTCTGCTGTCCAGCTTCTTAGCATTCCACTGCATTTATATTGAATGGATTTGAAGCTCACCTGATTTATGGCCAGTCTTGGATGTCGTGATAGGTGTTTTAGTAGCTGTTTGCTGGCCCTGGCAATAGTTTGTGACTTCAGTTTTAATTGAGGGTTATTATCATGCTACCTCTTCATCATCAGATGTCAATACAAATGTTACATTTTGCTCTTTATTAGAACTGACTTGTTCACCATCTCTCAACTCCTCCACTGAACATGAAAGGTGTGAGTTACAAAACCTTGTTTCAGAGAACATTACATCCTGCAATTCTTCCTGTGAGATTCTGTCTCACGTGCATCACAAAGATCCAGCTGAAGATTTTGGACATGATCATGCTTGGCTTCAAGCAGTGCAATGCCTCTTTCTGAGCTCGGCAGCAAGCAATGCCTCTGCCTGCAGTTTCTGCAGTTTTTTTGTTTTGTTTTGTTTTTTTGTTTGTTTGTTTTGTTTGTTTGTTTTTTCATTTTCCTCAATTAACTTAAAGTACAATTCTTTCACCAAATCTTGTAAAGATAGTATTATTTCACGTTCAGATTTTTTGAGTAACTGATTGCTTATTTTCCAAATGTTTTGCCCATACTTTCTGGGAGTGTGACAGCATGTAGGGAGGGGCATTTGACATTCCCTACTCTTTCCCTCCCACTGACAGCACAGGCAGGGGTCAGGCTTGAATTAAATGCCATGGGTCTCTCCAAACATACAACAATTCTTTGAATGAAGCCCCACTTTCAAACAAACCAGTCTGTCATGACTGTGTTCAATGCTTTTTCCTGTCAGTGTTGTGACTTGGAGTTGGGCTTGCCTTTTGTTTCTTGTAGTCAGAACTGCTGCAGCTGGCAGAAGTAAAGTCTTGGATTCATCCTCCCAGAAGTATAGGGAAAAGCCAGGAAAAACTGCTATATCAGTGCTTGGTACTACTGAGACAACTACCTGCAAGAAAAATATAAATAAATTTAGTGCTGTCTGGTCTAAAACTGTCACCTCTGTAAAGAAAGCGTGGGAAAACCAAAAGCCTCAATAAATTAATTTTATTCTAGGGTGGCTTGTTGGTTTTAGTGATCCTGTTAACAGTGGGCACAAAAAGCAGTGTTTGGATGTGTATTGTCTTTTATTGTACAAAGAAGATTGTGCTGGATAAAATAGCCAGTTGCCCTTTATCTTAGACCTAGGTTAGTAGAGAAAATTAAGCCCAAATTTCATAACAATGTAAGGAGATGTTCAGGTTCTCTGAGGGTAGAAGTAAGAGAGACTGAACTTTACTATCTTTGTAAGCCAAATAATGAATTTCTGGGGATGTGAGGCTGTGTGCAAACTCATGGTGTCTGGGATTCTCTCATATATTCAGTTAGTGTTTCAGAGACCCAAAACTCTTTCAAACCTTATTTTGGATGTCAGAAACTGCACACATTGGCCCACCCTCCACCTCTGGAAAAGGCAAGAGAGCTTTATGTGGTTACCTCTACAGTTCTATATTAGGTCTCCCTCTGCAGGCATAACTCTTCTCTAACTCATGATTTGACCTGCCTTGGAGCTGAGTGATCTCAGAGGTGGAAGTGGCCAAATATTTTGAGACTCCTTTTATAACACCTTTCATTTCAGAGTTATACCAAATATATTGAGTGATCTTGTGATCTGGATCAAGCTGTTTTGTCCAGATCCAGTAACTCATTTTAGTATATGCAAACATAATTTCTTTCAATTGCCAGGGGAAATCACCACCATAAATCAAGATTCCTTGGTGACAGAGATTTCAAACCCATCTGTGGAAATACTAGGGGTTTATGTGTTTTTATTTCCTGAGAGTGAGTCGATATTCCTTGAGGTACAGAAAAAAAGCAAAAAATAATGGCTTTGCTTGGAAGCTGCAACACACTCCTGGTTGCAGATGTGCTGCATTTAAGAAAGGACTTGTTAAGCTGTAGGGAAATAATGCTCCCTGTTCTTATCCCTTGGCAAAAACGGTTAGAGCACTGGAGATATTAGACATGGTTAATGAAAAAGATTTGTTCTTGAAATTTATTAACTGTCTAAACTTTTTTTTTATTAAATGGTTATTTTTTTTCATTAACTTTGTTTCAAACTCTGAAGAGACCAGCCACAATGTATCTAAGGAAATGCAGTTAAAACCAAATTGCTTTGCACAGGGAAAAAAACAGATTCTTGTTTTTCATTGATGACTCTTCCCCTCCCTCCCTCCCCCCCCCCCCCCCCCCAATTTTCTAGTATAAGTTCTTATATTGACTTTCTCACGTGGCTTCATAAACTAGTGGCTTTTTAATATATCTATTCAATTCAGTACTTATAAAAACTTCATGATAGTTGCTGCTTTCCTGTTTTTATAGAATTCCAACAGTGGATATACCCAAATTTCTAATTTCTCTTCTAACTGCTTTTGGAAGGTTAAATCATTTTAATATCAGAAGAAAAGAAGGGTTAGCACTGGAACAAAATAAGTGAAAAAAAATTCCTCAGAAGGAGCTATAGTAACATAAAACTGTTTCAATGGTGTAGTTAAGATGATGCTGTCACAGCCTTGAGTATGAACATTCCAGTCCTGGGAACCAGCAAAGCTTCTTGTGCTAGAAATTCAGTACAGCCAGAACAACTGCAGGTATTTCTCAGTATTATCCACTTCTTTATACCAGCCTCTAGCAGACATAGAATTGTCATTAAATTAACAGTATCTTTGAGTTTTATGCTAATTTCCTTGTGTGTTTTGCTCAGAGCCATGCATAACATTTATTAAGAAATATGCACTTTATTTCTGTCTCTTCAGCAAGAGGATGAGATGCTGGTTTTGAGGAATGGAACAGAGACTTCTCTGTTTGGAAACAACCTGCTTACTTTTCCTCAGTGTGTGAGATGCACTCTAAGGATAGGCAGAAAGGCAGGAGCCATCTCTGAAGACAGGAGAGCTGGGAAGTGTTTTTGGCAGGGGCTAGATAAGGCAGATAAACTGATCAAAAATTTTGTTTTCTTGCTATGTTTAAGGGCCTTTCTATGGGTCCTAGCTTGCAGGGGTTTGTAATAACTTTCTTGCCAGGCTTGCTAAGGTGATTTGTTTTACCCTATACAGTCAAAAATTGTACGAATAAACTTAGTCCTGGTATGAAATCTACATTTTGTATAGTATTGTTTAAACTGACTATCTGAAACAAGAAGAGAGTAACTAGAACAGATAAAGAAAGAAAAAACATGTCTTTCATCCTCCCTGTCTGTTCTTACCAATCTTTTTGGATAAACAGTGCAGGTTAATGACAGGCCATAATATAGTGCATTATCAGCTTTTATTGTTTTCATTTGCTTTTCACTTACATTTGGTACATCCCAACCCTTTAAATAATGATCTGTGTGGTTTTAAAAAACTAACCTTTTAAACATTTTGACTTCTTTTTAAATGCTTCTTGGTTATTATAGTTCTTGGATCTTTCCAGTGGACAGAGAAAGCTATGAGCTCATGGAAGAAAATGCTGTGGTTCCCTGCTATGTGATTCCAGGGTTTCATACTGCAGATTGTTTACTTTTTTTAAGGTATACACACACATATGTATGCACATAAAAGTTATAGGAGCTGGCCTAATGAGGTAGAGAATTATGTTTCAAATTTAGATACTAGTGAATTATATTTCTAATTAGGAAATAAGACTAACTGGTGTGGGTGAATCTATGTTTAAAGTAACATACTGCACTTCAGTGTGATCTCTTTGTTTTAAAATAGTGTAATGAGTATACACACAAATATATACAGAAAGCACATTTTATAATCACAAAAGCTGGTTAAACTTTTTTCCTCCATTTTCTTCTCTGTAAGAATAACATGCATTAACTTCTTGGCATCATATTTCTCAGGCAGTTTCTACTTCCAGAAAATGATTTATTAACTAGAGTTCAGCTGCTTTTTGCTTTTGTTGCTGTTGATAAAAGGCATGTTTAAGCATGTTAAATGGGCTTAATGCAGTGGACAAAAATGATGGCTAAGAGTAGCAGAACTTGCTGCCAAAACATATTTTTTTCTTTGTAACATTTATAAGGAATAGTTAATCTGACCTCAAAGAAAAGAAACATATGCTCCACCAGATAAGGTGCTAGAGATGAATGAATCTGTCTGCTATGGAGCATTTGTTGGAATAAGAGAGGGAATAAAATAAAAGTGGAACATGAGGGAAGGAAGACTAAGACAGCCAAGTCCCAGAAGGAAAAAGTGAAGTAAATCTGGGAAATGACAAAAATAGTGGATTGAAAGAAGAGAAGGTAGATTAATGAGAGAGAAGGTAAAGAGTCAGGTCTGTTGGCAGTCAGCTCTCCTTTTATGGCTTCACTTCTTATTTTGTCCTAGGTACTAGTTCAGGACTGTGGCTTGCACACAGTGGGTCTTCTAAAGAATTGGGCTAAAACAAAGTAGTGCTTCTTAAAGGGAATAAATTTTTAATTGCATAATAATAATAAACTGCTCTGTCTTTAGGATCTCCTGGCCCCAGCATTATATACTGATACGTGTGCATTTTCTGAAGGGATTATTAATTTTCATTTCAATCCAGTGCCAAATATACAGAAAAAGAGAAAAATTAGTTGACTGGCTAGAAGCTTGAGATGAAGTGTAGGGTTTTAAAAGGAAGGAAATTAAAAATAAGAGAAGAAAAACAGAAAAAAAAGAGGAGAATATGAATCTGAAGCACAAGTCAGTGGTGGCTGTGTAGAGGCGGCATTTCATATCCAGGCTGCTGATGTCAGTCTCCTTCAAAGGCAGTGGTAAAGATAAAGGAGTAAGATGATAGTGTTGATGGACCTGATATCTGGATGTTTGGACTTGATCTGAATTTCAGCTTCTTTTAAGCAAATGGCCTAGAGATTTAATCTCTATCATGTATTTTTGATATTTCTCCTTGTCCCATGTATGTAACCTGGGGAATGGTATTATTTTGCCTTAATATATATGACCAAGATTTTGCCTTTTGTCTCTGCATTTTAACTGTTTTCCCCTCTTCTTTCTGTTATTGTGAACTTTCAGTATTTTTAATGCATTCTATTCTGATTGGTTGTGTTTTCTCTCCACATGGTAAATGTTTTTTACCATTAACTTGTAAATATGATTTGTCAGGTCATTTAAAAATATCACAGCTACAGACTGAGTTTCAGTGATTAATCTTGTTAATTAATTCATTTGCAAAAATTGTTACCCAGAAATAACTTAAAATTAATGTGGAGATGAAATTGAATATGCAAACTTGCATTTGTACTTTAAAAATCCTGCTGAGTGTTTGGATCTTCACCATGTTGTTCAGCTTCTGAGTGAAAGCTGTGGCCACATGTGATCCCTCAGTCACCCGCATAAGAAATATGAACATAACAGTGCATGTAAGTGACTTTTGCTCTGTTTCACAACACATGGTGCTGTCACCAAGAGTGGCAGTGCATGTCTCCTCAGAGTGAGGACAGATGGGTGGCCACTGGTTCTCCAGTGGCAGGGCTGACTCCTGCTGCACTGGGAAGGGACTTTGAAGTACTTCAACAGTGCTAGAAAGTAAAGAAAATAAAATGGGGTTTTAGTCTACCTATAAAGAGAGCTGGGTAATTTCTATGAAATGGAATCAAGACCTTGCTTATGAAGCAGGCTAGCAAATGTTTCCTGGGCAGGAATCTGTTAGTGAAGAGAAGGGAGCTGCACCGTAACTGAAGTAGCCCACCCTGGCTGGCTGTGAGTCATCCGCAAATTATGGTCGATGTGGTGATAACAAAAAAATCAATTAAAGCTAAAAAGGACAATAGAAACAGTTTGTTGATATCAGCACTTAGCTTGGGTCAGCCCCTGAGGATGGTGCAGCCTAAGGCTAAGCCAGAATTAAATGTTTTCATGTTTAATAGATTTTATCTTTCCTTGTTTTCTCTTAGAAATGCCGCCATGGTGCATATTTGGCAGCTGTGACTGGACTTTGGTTAAACAAACTGACATTCAAGGAGAAGAAAAATGCCCTGGAAAGTAGACACAAGCAGTCAGAGTCACTGACAGGCAGATGTCACTGTAAAACCTCTCACTCAGTGACTGACATTGTCAGCTGAACTGCTCAAAGCCAATTGACAAGTGAGAAGGACTAGATAGCAATGTCCATCTGGCAGTACAGAGCTGCCTGGGCAGGGCAATTCCAGCTGACTTCATGTTTCAGCACTATGTAGGCAGGAAAAAAAGAGAGGGATCTGCTGACACTAACGTTTAGCTTTCACCTATTTTTTAATGAAAAAATTAATGCCAGTAATTAAGCCATTAGAAGATTAGGAAGCTGCCATTGTTAAGATTGGTACTTGAAATATTATGAAGATTAGATAATGTAACACAAACGGTATTTCTTGCAAGTTCAGATTGGCAAATTCAAATTTGCATTCATCTATAAAAGTAGCAGCAAATACTACAACATGTAACATGCCAGAACTTCAGGCTGATCTTGCATATTTAAGTGAAATTTTTTCTATTTGTGATTATTGGCAGGTATGATGCTTTTAAAATTGCAAATATATGAACCACATTGTGTCTGCAGACAATTACTCTGGCATCCCAGTGACAGCATTTTCTGTGTCAAAAAGCTTCTTGTTCAAAAACATGGTCTAAATTTAGTAAAATCTGTGTTAATGTGTAAAATATAGTTAGCTCCAGTTGGAAGGGAAACTGATGTGAGTGTTCCACTATTTGACTTTTCATTTATATGGTTGTGTGGTGCCACAACATTTTTATATGAGAACAGTTGTTGCTATTGGAGTTATGGGATAGTTGGAAATAGGAAGAAGAAAATAAAAGCAGTAATTTGCTCTAAATTGACTTGGCACTGTTATCTCAAAGTGTTTATACCTTTTCTTTTCTAAATTGTCTATATAGACAACTCAGTTTAAGTAGTGAGGCAGATAATGCACTTTAGGCAGAAGTGGCATTGGCTGAGACATCATTAACTGAAGCTCCTGTGACTCCCAAGTTCTCTAGTTACACAGTCTGATTGTGGGAGGACACTTTTTACACTTTTTTTTTTTTTTTTGAGAAAAATCACCCAGCTTCTTCACTGTTTTGAAGAAATAATGGATTTGTCTCCAACTCTCTTCAACAATGGGAGAGCTGCATCCCAAGTTCTCTCTGCTCTCCTAGCCAGCATAAATATAATCTTGAACTAAAATTATTTTATTGTTTTTAAGGGAAATAGTAAACGAGCGTCTTATTCTCTGCTTTACCACTTTGGAAAGTGGGAAGATATCTGATGCAAATGTCTTGCATCAGTCCTTAGGGACCTGAATCTTCCCTTTGAGGAAAGGCTTGGTTTCCTTGCACAGTTTTTCAGTAGGGGTAAAAGATAGGTGGATTTTTAAAACAACACAGCGACGTATTGGCCTTGCTATGTCCCTTCCTATCTATAAAAGGTCTTCCTAAACCTTTAGTAGATTTCAGTAGGCACTAAATTGTTCAGTTGTACTGATTTGCTCCCAGTCTGTTGGGGTTATTTCATCTATCTTTGGTGTTTTTGCTTTTGTGGCAATAGGAAGTTTCTTAAAAGAAACACAACACCCTCCAATGTGGGAACTATGAGGAATGCCTTTTCCAAAGCCTTTTAATAAATACTTACTTTATTCCTTTAACACTGTCCAGCCTGTGTTCTAGGTAGCCTCTCAAGGCATCATTCTCTTCCTCACTCCCTCCTTTCTCCCTCCTTCCAGTTTCCCAGCTGGCAGATCTGGCATGGTGACATGTTGTGTCAGGTTGCATCAGTCATGTTGTCTTCTGTGACATTCTGGCTCAGAAGGAGATGCAACTGATGAGAGGTGATAGTGTCACATCACAACCAAGGCCTCAGCTGGAGAAGTCTGAGCAATTTTCTCATCCATCATTAAAAGGGACATGGGATGGAGCAGCCAAGCTCTGCCTTACATCCCTCCCTTGCTCTCCTGTCCTTTTCACACAGCATGTTTTGCTGTGCTGCCCAAGCTAGCTTGGATCAAGAGTTCTTGCTGAAGAAATTTTGAAGGCATGTAAAAAGGAGTTCTATGACATCTGTGCTGGTAGCATAAATTTATCCACCAGCTATGGGCAGCTGTAGTTGCTCTGTGTCTGATGAACCTCGTCAGCATGTCCTCAGTATTATCCTGACTAATCACAGCCATCATATTGTGAGCTATTCCTTGCAATCAGGGAAATGAATTAAAAAGCTCACCAGCTTCCCTCAGGCACTGTTAGAGGTCCACAGCTCACTAATGCTGCTAAATAACAACAGGCAGTTCCTGCTTGTTCCTGTGTAAAAGGAGCATTGGTACATGTTGCAAGGCTGGAAATAGGAATGTCTGAAACAACGATAGCCCTTGTTAACCTTCCAATTATGTCTTGAACAAATAGCAGATATTCTCTCCTTGTCTGCAGTATCATTTTGTACTCACCTGCAGCAGCTGTAGGAAGTGCTCTTCCTACTATATCACACATAGATTTTCTGTAAGAGGGTGTCAGCAGGACTCTGAGCCAGACTGGGCAGGAAAAGTTTCTCTGCGTAGATGAGATCCACTTTTCAAATGAGTAGTTGCTTTTCAAACTATGTTTTTCTGCTGCTTTTCAGATTGACAGCAATACAGCATTCATTGGTGAGCTGTCAGTGCTGTAAAAAAATTATTCCATAGATAACCTAATAAAGCTGTGGGGCTTTTTCCTAATATGTGACTGGTAAATAAGGCAATTTTGAGAAAATGAAGGCAGAATACTGCTTGTTACTGCTAGGAGAAACTAGATGAATCATTATTTATCTTTTCCTAAATCATGACCCTGGCTGAAAATTCTCACCACTCCTAACTCCAAGCACAGCTATTTTTCCTTCTCTTTTCAGCTCATTTGTTTATGCCAATAAAATAAAATACTTCCAATTTTCTACCGCTTTATTTATTTTGTTGCTTTTCTGGACAATGATTTTGGATTTGGTGCTTATGTTTTTTCAGTATAAAATGTCTTAATTATATTTCCTCTTTTCACATACCTTTTTGTTTGACCATCTTGGAATAGGTTCTTCCTCTCTTTTGACCACTCTATCCTTCCTTAAAATAATCTCTCTTTTTTTGTCTCCAACTCTGGTTTTTTAACTCTCCCCCTGCCAGTTATTGTTTATCTCTGTATTGTGGAAAGAGTCAAGCCGTCTCTTTATTTTGCTCCTATTTTCCATAGTTACCTTCCTATTTATGAAAAGACAGTCTCTACTTCTGCCTCTCTGCCTTAGGTTGTAGTTACTATCCACAATCTGGAGACCCAAAGAGAGGTGTTTCCTAATGGAAACAGTGGTAGGAGCTGGTGGATCTGTGTGGCACCCACTATGCCAGCTGAACTACTGTGGGGATGGATGTATTGAATTACACTGTCAAATTGCTACAGCAGGCTCAGCTGACAAAGACTTCATAATTCAGAAGTTCTTCTAAACATTATCTGCTGTAATGAGTGTTGCTGGTCTTGATGTTTTCTCTTAGACTAGCCCTGGGATACACTTTGGCATCGGCAGCTCTCATGTGGGTATCTGCCTGGTATAAATGGGTTTGCTGTGCTTGCATGGGCAAGCAAGCTGAAATAAGAATAAGTCTTTTAAGAAAATGAAAAGAAAGGCCCCTATGTTTTTGATGTTGCTCTTTCCTCATCTCCTCCCTAAGTGTTGTTTTTCATTTTTCCAGGACTTGGAAATTATTTTCATGGGGAAACATGATTTGTATCTTCTGGGGGACTGCAGAGTCTCAGGGCTTGTAGAGCGGAACAGTGGAAGTGTTCTCCAGTGCTAGTTTTTTATTTTGCCCTGTTTTTTCATGTCCTCACATAATCATGAGCCTGTATTACAGATACTGGCAAGCTCTACTGTTGAGAGCTGGGTTATCTTTGATCTCTTCTCTGGGAAGTGTACCAGGAATATAGGCAAGGATGGGGTATGAGGCAGTGCTGATGCTTGCTGGGCAGGCGACCTGGCTGGGCTGTAGAGTAGGCAAGCAGGTTGGAGAGTGAGGGTCCATACACAGGATATCAGTCTCTCTCTCCAGTCTGCATCCTGTTTTCTGCTTGGCTGCACTCACTGCCTTCCTACTGTCCCTCTGGGAATTGCCCTCTTATTACCACAATTACAATCTGTACACATTTCATTAAACTAATATCGCTTCGCGCAGACTTTCTCCACCAAAGTGCACAGCTGGAGGCCCATTTCTTTTCTCAGCTTAAACACTTTGACAGGTTAAGAAAGCTATTATGGCTGAATAACAGGTGTTGCAAAACAATGTGCATTTGATGTTTAAATGAGAGAGCTTCTTTATTGACTGCCTTTATTGCAGCAAAGACTCTCCTTTTTCAAGATGACTGGATTTTTATTGGTTTTACTGCTTTTTAAAGTGTATTCTGTTGTTTCAGAATAGGTCCAGAGTGACTGTCTGCCGTTATTTGTTATTCTGATGTCTTTTGTTATTTGCACATATTTGCTGCCTTATCCAGGTGTGGGATACTGGTGCTAACTAGAAAAATTTTATTTTGTCTCTGTCTAACGCCAGTCCTAAGTGCTTCTTGTTCTGGGGCAGCTCCCAATGGAGCTATAAGCCATTCTGCACCATTATTTTGCTTATTATTTCTAACCAGACTTGATTCACGTCCCACCTATTGCATATAGCACCACCTAAATACATACATACATACATATATATATATATATATATATATATATATGTAAAATATGCACAGTAGTTTATATGTTTAAGTTAAAGTTGGGTTTTAACTTAATCTCCTTGCAGAGATTTTCAGAATGTTGTGGAAGACTTGGGCATACAGTGGCCCAAGTAAATCCCATTTGTTTGGGATTGTTATTACTCTGTGATGCTGTGCAACATGATTAATAGAGTGTGTTCACAGATAATCTAAGCATAGCATGGCCCTGAAAAAGGAGTGTGTGAGAATCAGGTATTCAATGCAATATGGTGTTAATTAAACACAATCAATATTTTGTAACTGAAAGAAATACCAAAATGATAAAAAAGAGGCGGGAAAGTAATATTTTTAATGTTGGCATTAAAAATAGAAGTACTCTCTTAGAAAAATAAATTCCTTCCTAAGTAATATCACCATCTTCCTCTCTATGCCTCCCACCTGGTACTTGGGCTGAATTTTAGTAAAGCTTTCTGCAAAGCAGGAGGGGTGTTTTCTTTCCTACTCTCACAAGTAGATTTTGCCTAATGCAAGCAGTTTGAAGAAGGTTCAGGACAGAAGAAAATATAACTATGCGTAACAGTAGAGTAAGAACATCATGGCTCTGGTGTCATCTTTCTTTTCTGTCCTGCTAAATATTTTGTACTCCAAAATTATAAAAGAATAAATGAATAATATGACATTTTAGCAGCCAAAAGTTCAGAGGAGATTAAGTCTTGTATTGAAGACAAAATCTGTTCAAGTCAGCTTCATTAATATGAAATCTTTACCCTGCCTGTAACTCCTGCCACAAATCAGGCACTGATGCAAAGTCCGGCAGACTGAGAAGGGAGAGAAAGTGTCTGTTTTGAGGGAGCCACAGGCAGTACTGGGGAAATCTCACGGGAGGTCTTGCTGGCTGGGCTTATTACACCATTTGTTCTTGCATGACTGATGTGAATGCCACATGAATTATGTGCAACACCAAACTGAAAGTAGAAGGAAAATTGTGTGCAGATGAAGAAGAAGGTGGGAAGGCAACTAGCTTTCGCCACCACCATATATTTTTTCCAGTAGGCAATAAATTAATTCTGTGAGCCTCAGGAAAATTACTTATTATTTTTATTACTTATTATATAATTACTTAATAGAGGGATTAGCCATTTCTCATTATTATGTTGATATTTGGTATATTTAAATTTCTCACAGTGCTGAAAAAAAGTAAAATGCCAATTGCCACATATGTATTTTTTCCATAAATGACACTGTCCATAACTGCAGAAGTCTGTCAGGATGTTGTCAAGAGAAAATTGTGCTGTTGCTTGTGTCACCTCTTTTATTCTCCCGTGTTTCAAAAGTCATCCTGTGAATATTAAGTTGCTGTTGCCAGCCTGCATGTTCAAAAGCTTGTATCTCAATGCATGTGTAGTTGTCTTCAGTACACCTAACATATAACCCAGTCCTTACAGTGCAGTGTATGTTAACAAAAAGGAAAATCTTTGGATATCTAGTGGAATTGTGCTCCATTTAGAGTAACTGAACACATTACAGCTTATCTACATAATGATATTAGTGAGTCTTGGGTGTGTTTTTTCTCCTCTTACTTGTAACAAAACCAAAACAATTTTTTTCTCTAAGCTAAAGTCATATTTACAGTTTAGCTATTCTTACCTTCTGAAAATACAACCTCCTTCTGCAGTTGTTGGTTGTTCTTTCCATTCATTCTGTATTTGACAGGGCAAGAGTTGGGATCGAGGCACAGTCAGGAGGCCAGTGAGTTTCCAACTACTTACTCTCTCACCTTGCTTGGTTTGTACAGTGTAACTTCAAGATAATCGGGGGGGGGGGGGCAGAGGAAAAGGACATGGCTCTTCAAAGGAGGGATGTCTGGATTCATGTGAGAAGGAGAACTGGATGGAGAGGAAACGGTGAGAGTGGAGAAGGTGCCTGTAGAATGATGGAGACAGCACTGTAAAGGAGAGATGGCAGTGTTTTGTCTGTGTGATTGCATTGCACACAGCTAAGAGAAACAAGGGCAGAGTGACCAAAAATTAGGAGACAGGCTCTGACTATGGAAAAGGGCAAAGAAATAGAATTAAAGTAGCATGTAATAAATAATAATTAAAAAAAAATAGGGAGGGGAAGCATATTTTTATCTATATAGGGAAAAAAGGAAAGACTGAAGGAGAGGAATAGAATAAATTGGATGAAGGTAATGAATTACAAAAAGAATGTTGTTACTCTGCTTTCATTTGCATTTATTTCTCTCATGACTGACTGGAAAGAATGAATTACAGTAGAAGAGGTGATTAGAATGGTAGAAACAAAATGTGGATAAGAAAACCTATATACTATAAAAGTACTTGTAACAAAATAAAAAGGATCAAAGTGTCTCAGGAGGAGGTTGGAGAAGAGGTAACAGTGGAAGGGAAAGAAATAGTAATTCCCAACTTGTGAAAAGTCTTTGTTTGATTTTTTTTTTTTTTTTTTAATACTTATGGCACTCATTTCCTCCAACTTCTCCCTTTCCCCAACAGGTTTTGGACATTTCTTGATCACTAGTGATTTTTCTCTTCAAAACACTTTCCAATTTGGATTACAGCCACCTGCACTTTAAAGATGTATCCAGCAACTTCCAGGAGGTCTGGAAATTGCTCTTTCTGTGGTCACGCATGTAACAGCACCTTTTCTGTTGTTTACACACACTTATTCCCTTTTTTACATGCCATGTCTCTAACCACGTCACTCATTAGGTGCCTTTTGGCTCTAGCTGTTTCCTGTGAGAAAGCAAATTGTGGTCAGGCCATGCACACCTGCACCCCTGACTCTTTAAAGTGCTGTTCCCATGAGTTAGCTGCACCTGTGGGGGCACACAGGTACTGCCCCGGTGTTTGGTTTGGTTTGTTTTCTGCCCTAGAATGTGCCCTCGGTGATTTGGGAAGTTCTAGGGGCAGGTTGCTTCTCTTGTGGCTGACAGGATAGCAGGAGTGTGAGGGCAGCTGGGCTTCAGGCTACGAGCAGTTGATGCAGGCAGGGGTGGGTGCAATGAATCTGCCAGAGCTCACCTCTAGGTCAGGGGTGGCTCCGTGTGCTGGAAAAGTCTCTCTTCCAACCCGTCCTTTCAAAGAAAGACTCAGCAGTCTTCTGTTGTCTGGTCTCAAGGTAGTTTATTGCATGTTATCTAAAAGATTGTCTTGAGCTGCTGCGGTCTGCTCAGCTGCTCAGGCAGAGGCACACACACCCCTGACATCCTCTCTGACTCCCGACTGCTTCTTCTCTCCCCCCACCCAGGGCTGGTGCTCTTTTATATGATACATTATGTGTTAAATGTTTATAGTTTTTCCCCAATGCCTATTGCCTATATTAAATGATGCCTTTCTACTCTAAACCAATCTATGAGTGCCAACATCACCAAGAACGTGGACGTAAGGAAGAAAGGGAGGACAGGGCAGGCCCAAATCCCTCCATCTTAAAACCTCTGACCCCCATGTACAAGACCTAAAACCCCCCTGGCCAGCACTCAAAAATTCTTCCCTCTACTTTGTGACTACTTCTACTCTAATATCTAAACTTTTGTGACTTCTTGTTCTTCCTGCAAGGTTGGTAAATCGTTCCATGGTTCAAATCCAAAATCACAGCTGTTTCCAGCTGCCTGCCAGGGTCTCAAATGCTCCTGACCTGGACCCAGAACATCCAAAAATGTCTGAGGGACATTTTGAGTTCTGACATGAATCAAGGAACATTTCTGTGCCAGGGGCCAGCGCTCCAGAATTTGCTCCACTTGTACCTACGAGCAGCACCAGGCTATTAGTGGGTACGGGGAGAGGTAAGCTCCAGGTAACACACACACACAGGGGATGAAGCTGTGTTTTTGAGCTGGCCTGGTTGATTTGACAGCATGTAGTGTCATGTCTCCAGGCTGATGCATAAGTTGTTAAAAGTAGCAACAACCACATGCAGGTGGCATGACTCTGAACTCTGTATCCTTGTATAAATAAGGTGCACAGCTAATGTATTGGAAAGAAGAATCAGACCTTGAACTCACAGAGCTGAGAAAAGAAAATCCATTGATTCATCAATGGGAATTTTTGTGTCAGCACTCCATTATAGGTGTCCCCAGAAGCACTGTTTTTTGTCATTAGAATTCTGTCCAAAACAAGGATATGCTGATAGCCTCAGTTGCTACCATGTAGGAATTAAATGTCTTGGGATCTTTCATAATCATTCCAGTCAAGGCTTGGAAAAAAATCGTTTTTCATAAAAAGAATCTCCTATGGGCCTTCAACCTTAATAAGCTTGTTTATGGAATTATAAATTCATAAGCACCATAAAATTATAATGGAAAATCAGGAAAAAATACTGCTTAAAACTGTTTCTCACCTCCTTTGCAAATTTTTCCTAAAAAAGAGAGAAAACATGATTCTGTGGGTCTTTGATAGGTTTGTAGATCCCACATATATGCTGTAGGCACAGAAGGGGATAACTGAGGGGCAGAGAAGTGAATACTGACTGAGAAATTTGGTAAAGGGCTTATATGTTATTTACACTCTAATTTCAAAGACAGTTTAGTAGCAGTTGTGTACATTTGGGGACACTGATGCTTAAAATAGCTTCTTAAATTGCAGAAGATCAAGTACTGTGGAACACGTGTTTCTCAAATCAGGCTGTAAAATCTTTAATGGTGAATGAAATGTATCAATATAATGTGCTGACATGTTTAGTTTAATTTCTTAGAACATACTTATTATGCAGATGTTTCTTGCTGGTAGTATAAGGGTACGTACAGGCGTGTCTCGGTGTACAAGCAAAATCCAACTTCAGGGGTTTTTTGGAGCTGATCTTGGGCATATTGCCTTTTTTGTTTTACATGGGGCTTGCTGCTCAGAAGCTTTAAGGGAAGACTCTCTTAGACCACAGGTAGTTTGTGTAAGTTTAGAAAATTCCTGCTCGAAAGCCTTTAAATTAAGCATGCTGGGAAATGAACAATACTCAGAACTGTAGTCACTGACTCTGATCTTCCTTTGTGAATCTCCATCCCAGCAGTGCATAGTGATTCTTTTGGATTCATTATTGTCTTTTTCCTCTGTCTGATTTAAAAATGTGCATTATCCCACATACTAAGCACCCTTCCGGGTTAAAAGAGAATTGCTACTGACAGAACACAAGAAAAAGTATTTTAAGCTTCAGGTAATGGTTCTAAAGAAGTTCTGGAGAATGGAAATTCTTTAAATAGTCTAAAATATTCACTGAGATAGAATTTAGGATTTTGGCTGTGGATGATTGTCAGGAAGAAATAAAAGTACTATAAAAGTCACCTGCTTTTCTTAACACTGACATTTATGAAAGGACAAATGAGCTTTGTCACGAAAGTACAGAACTGTTCTCAAGTTTTTGGTTCTTCTACAAACTTCCAATAGAACTTTATAAATGGCTTTAATCTATTATTTTCCTCCTTTATTAATCTCCTTGCTTCTGTTATCACACTAAAGTGGAGAAAATGTCATTCCTATTTCACTTGCACACCTCTTTTGAGCTACAAACTTTTTAAATGGGCATTTTCCTCCAATTTGTTGATGTGGTCCTTGTGGACTAGATATGAGTTGGATTTTTGGCAATGAAACAGTGATAAAATATTTGCTCAGGTTTGTTCAGTTAAACAGACCAATGACATCATCTGAACACCACCAAATGCCAAAACATGGCACTTCAAAAAAGGAATATATTAGAAGAATCTGCAGTTTTAATACAAGTTTAATTAAAAATAGAAGGGCCTATACATTAAAAAATGTGGAAAACACCAAGCTCTGCCTTTTATTATAGTGAGACTGAACACCAGTCATGGTAAATTGTACATGATAAATTTGTCAGGAAATTAAAACACTGAATAGTGGGGATCAAAGTGCTATCAAAAAGAATCTTCTGTCCAGTGGGAACATTGGCACTAGTGAAAGGATGCCTGTGATGTTATATAATTTTAATTGGACTGTGTCATGACAGACTGACCAGATGCCAAAGAAAAAAGCCTAGGAAAAAGTAATATAAAAGGAAGGCAAGGTAATTACTTCATTTATATATCTTCCTATTTCCTTTAAACTAGCTGACAGTTTTAAATCACTTTGAAATGTTTTCTGTTCTAGATGTGGTTGTTTGGGGTTTTTTGTGTGTTTTTTTTTTCTTTTGGTTTTGTTTTCAGCATCTTTTATGATCAGTACAGGGTTCTCTGATGAGGAGCTGGGTAGTAGTGGACAATGAGTGCAGTGCTCCCACTGAAGAGGAGGTAGGAAAGGCCTGCTGTAGGATTTCCCTACAAAATCTCCTGTTAAAACTTCAGTGTCATGGGCAACTGTGCAAAGGGATACACAAAATATTGACGCAAAGACTTGAGTTAAAATCCCCTTGTGAAATCACAGAATTAAGCCAACAGAACAACCCCTTTTGTAATGGTTTCTGGGCTCTGATTGTCTTCAGTGCACTGACAGGGGACCTGGGGTGTAAGCAGCAGCCTCAGCTGTTATTTCAAATCTGCACGATGAACCCTCTCGGGCTGAGTCCCAGACCTCAAGGACTAGGCAGCTAAGCCCAACCTAATCTTATAGAAATGTTGTGAGAAAAATTTTCAGAGCTCTTCCTGGCTTTTTCTATTCCCATGACAAAACTACAAACAACTTTCACCTTGTTTCTGTTTTATGGGCTGTTCAGCCAACTTAGAGATGAAACCCAAAATCTAACTGGCACATCAAATATGAGTTCAGAACAGATTTTCTCCTCTTCTGCTTTGTGTGAGCTTGCATCTCTCCTGATGCACATCATTTGGTCAGAAACTGCATAAGAACAAAGAAAAGCAATTTTGTTATCTTCTGATTTCACAGAGTGTAAACTAATATCTCCAGCAAAAAGCTGTGTCTATGGTGTACTCTGAATATAATCACTTTATCAAATGCTCTGCACTGCAAAGTGCTGCAGCTCATATCCTGTTCACCAAAATGTACTCCTGTAGATTCAAAAATTTGTGCTTAATTGTTTGTTATGTTGGCTCAGGATCAAGTTTTGTATCTTTAGGATGAGCATAATTTATTTAAAAAGGAGCTCTGCTTTATCAGTTATTGGTGAGTGTTGTCTGTCATTTCTAGTGAGGGGACTTAGTTCTGTTCCAGGTTAGGGGAGTGAACGTGTGCATTACTGTATTGGGAGGTTGTTGAACTAAAATAATTTTTAAAAACTGACCAAATCTAGGCTGTCAATAAATAAATGTAATTTGGTATAAAGAAAGTTTCTACCATATGAACTCTTTTCCAAAATAAAATATGTCATTTTGGTAGTCATGATATTTTTCATTGATGCCTTTATTTTGAGCCTTGACATTTGGCAAAAATAATTTGAGTCACTTAAAGCATCATAAAGTAATTCAAACAAGGAAAGTCAAACAGCAGCAGCAATAATAATAAAGCTTATTTTATTGATAGAAACTAATTAAAAAATTTATAGATTCACAGATACACTTCTCTATTGATTAGTACCACACCTTTTTTGAAAGAACATGAAGTAAATTTGACAATATGGCTCTAGGGCTTGAAAATATATCTGTAACAGGGTCAGCTTCCTCCTATATGCGTTATTTAGAAAAAAATCAGTGCTAAAGACAAGGGAAAATAAATTTAAAGGAAATTTGGACTCCTGCAGATCGTGGTGTGGCCTGAGGTGGGGGGATGCACCACAACAAACAGAGAGCAGAGATAGGAGGTGTGGGAGTCTACTGTCCTGTACTCTGGCAAAATGGATCTTTGTCTGTAAGAGAATATCTAGTCTTTCTCATCAAGCCCCCACTGCTTGGGAGTATATTCTCTTGGCTCTTTATAAGTTTCCTTTGGTGAGGGTGCCATCACCTTTGAGATCACTTGTGTCTCACAGTCAAACTCTGTATGATTATATAGATATGTATACCTATGTATATACACTCGTGTACCTATTTTAGTTTTTCAAAGTTGCATAAGGGGCTCTTTCCCCCTTATACTATTTTCTCTCTGCTAGATTCTAACATTAATCTTTGAATTTGTGACAATCCTGCCCATTCTGTGCTGCTAGACATGTTTGGTGAAGAAATAACTCCTTGAACATTGGCACTGTTGACTGTTCTGTTGCACTTCCCAGGATGTACTCTGTGGTCTGATCTCTTCAAAAATTTGTGAGGAAAGAACAACAAATCTAGCAGTTGGCCCAGTGGGAATCTGGAGAATCTGGAAGAGTTTATAGGGTGCCTATGCTCACCTATAGCCACTCCACATTTGTCTGTGGGTTGTGGGTTGCTGTGGGCAAGCACTCCAGATATGGCCCAATGCTTTGTACTTGCACTAAATTAATCTAATTATGAATTACCCAGGCTTAATTTCACAAACTCTTTTAGAACCAAAAAAGTATCTCTTCCACTTATTATATAACACTGCAAAAACCATCCTTAGAATCATTCAGTGGAATGGAAAAAGCAAACCAGAGCTGCACAGCAGCATTTGCTCATGGTGAAGCAGGTGCAGAGGGTGAAGTGTTCCCTGCCTCCCCCTCAAACAGCACTTGGCAGATTGCCCTCAGTGGCCATGAGCCCTCTGCCACAGCAATTATTTTAAAATGATTGTTTCTCTCAGACCAAGTACTGTGGCACCCTTGTTGGTGCCACAGTCAATTAAAAGGACACAGCTGAGGCTCTCAGGGGGCCTGCAGTGCCCAGTCTGATCTCATCACTCAGGAGAGTGGCCACGGGCGCTGGCTCTGCTGCCAGGTGGCCCAAGCGTGTTGTGTTGCCCATCCCAGGGTGGCTCGGTGGATGATGTCTGTGCCAGGGCAGCGTATGGCAGCGAGGGGTGCCTGTGCTGGGGCTGGCAGGTGGCTGGAGTGTGGGGCTCAGCCCGGGCGTGGCTGGGGTAGCGGTGAGCTCTGGTCGCCGCGATGGGCGCACAGATGTCACTTTCCACACCACTGGTCACAGCACGTGACAGACACCCAGCACTGCTGCACAGCCAGGTGCACCTTTAGGAGCAGGGGAAACAGCCTGTCTGAAACTGGTCCTTCTGCAGAAAACTATGTGCTGGGGATGATGCACTTGTGGACTTACAGGGAATGAGCCATCGACTTCTCTGCTTATTGTTTCTCATTTCTTGCCTTGGATTTGGTTGTTTTGTTTTGTTGGGTTTTTTCCCCACACCAATTAGATCCCACTTGTTCAAAACTCACCTCAGAAAGTGGCCATGTGAGCCAAAATGCCTCCTGCTGATACTCACAGTGGGCTAACACTGGTGAGCTGAGCTCTCTCCTGTGATTATTTTTTCATAGTGGGGTAGAAATGTTGAAAGCAAATGGTTAACATCATGCCAAGTTAGGGGCAATGATGATGTCTTAGATGGGGTGAACATGACTGTTATTTTAGAAATTAGTTTGTCAACAAATTGGAATTCAGACCAGAAGTAAATACATGAGTAATTCTTTAAAAGTTTTTCATGAGATGTGAGAGGAAAAAACTGATAGAAAACATTCACAGAATTGTTGATAAGAAGTAGATTCTTAGTTTCTTAAGCTTTAAAAAGTTGAAAATTTGGTTTGGATGTGAATTTTTGACTATATCTCAAGTTATTGGGTTGAATGGTACGAGTGCCATGACATGTATTACTATTACATGGAAGATTCATTGAATTATCTCAGGAAAATCTTGCTTGAGAAGTTTGGATTTTTTTTCAAAACTACAAAAAAAAAAAAAAAAATCCACCACAAAAAAACCCCAAAAACAAAAACCCAAGCCAAAATTAAAAAAACCAAACCAACCCAAACAAGAAAAAAATCAAAACCCAAAAACTCCATAAGTGTAAAAATAAAACAAAAAAAAGCACTGCTTTCTGAATTTATCATAAATAAATGGCCATTTCCAGAATAGAGATGTAATTTTTCTTTCTTTTATTTTTTTTGTGTAACCCTTGATTTACAGTGGTATTTGTGGTGATGTTGGAAAGGTAAAATGAGCACTGCAATTTATTACTAAATGGCAACTGAGATTTAGGTTGTATTTCAGATGTCTAATCCGAGTCAGTAACTTGTCAATATTAAAACTGTTGGTAGAGCTGATCATTGTGCCTATCAAAAGTGCATATTTTATTGTCTTTACCTCACTTTTGAATACTCTTAGCTTTGATTGTCATCCTATAAAATTGATATCTACAAAGGAAAAATATTATGTAAGCATTTTTAAAAAACTATGCAGTACCAGGAAAGCCACATAAAATAAATGTCCATGAAGGGACAATTCTTCTGGATTAAGGCAGTGTTCAGCAGGATTTATTGTGTTCATTAAAAAATTATTTTTAATTAAATGAACTTGCAATTTCCCATATATATAGAGTGTAGAATTAGAGTGGTGATATATTGTGGATGTGACAGCCTGGTGTGACAGCAAGAAAACTAGATAAGTTTTACCAGAATTGGCTTGTGAGATTTTAGGGAGTTGAAGATAAACAATGATAGCTTGTTATTATAAAGAACCTGTGGGTGTTTTTCTATTTTTCTCAAAGATTGTTTATAAGAAAGGCATTTTGTTAATTAGCCAATCAGGTGAAATGTATTGATTAATTGACTAATCTGGTCTGTCTGTATCAGAAGAGTGTATAAAAGAGAGAATTTTGAAGTAAACTGAGATGCTGTGCAAACCAGCCTTCTGGTGAGTCTGGGCCTTTCGTACTCAACAGTGACAATACATTTTTAGAATTAACTTTTGTTGGGAAATTTTATAACATAATGTATGATGAACTATTCTTCAACAGAAAAATGCAGAAAATTCAGCTTGCTTGGATATACCATGATAAGAATTTTTTCAATGTTTTGTAACATGAAAACATAAGGCACTTACTAGTAAATAATAAAAAAAAAAAAATTTAAAGGGACCATGACCCCAGCAGAGCTGCTACAGGAAAAGCATCTTTGGCCCCAGTCATTAAAAATAAGGAATTCCAGGCTAGCATAGAAATGTATGTATGTTTGAATCACTTTGTGCTCCTGAAACATTGTTGCTATCTCTGTAGATATTATTGCTGTCTCCTAGAACTTACTGCATTTCAAATGAGGTTGTTTTTTTTCTCTCAACTGGTAAAAATGAGCAGTCCTAGAAGGAAGAATATGAAAACAAATTCTTCTTTGGGCAAAAAAAAACCAAGAACAGTTATAGTGTGCTGAAGTTCTGTTTGGGTAACTTATGAATAAGTCAGTTGCACAGGAAAATATTTCACTGGAAGTGGTGATGATACAATACAACACTGAGTCAAAATGAGAGCTTTGGTTTGGCTGCCGTTATAGTATTTTTTAAACAGGATAATCTTTAATAGTGTGGCATTATTCACATTGTATTCTTCCATACTATCCAGTTCAAAAGATTTTTGACACTACATCATCTGACAGGGATGATGCAGAGCATTTCTGTTGGTGCCTTATCAAGGCTGACCTAAAACAGAGGCTGGACAGAGTTAAAGAATAAAGTAGGTGTTTATTAAAAGGTCTCAATGGATTCACCTTGGGCAGCACAAGAGCCCAGCCAGGGCTGCACCCAAGATGAACCAAAGTGGTCACAAAATGGACAACTGGTCATGAGGTCTCTCTCATATAAGTTCTGGTCCATTAGCATATTGGAGTTAATTGTCCACTTACAGCTTTATCTTATGAAGTCCCATTCTTCTTGTTTTTCTCTCTTCAGTCCAGTGTTGTTTATGCTCTTGGGCCTGACATTTGGATGGTTGTCCTGGGTTCCAAGCTAGGAAAGGAATTATTTTTGTCTAGCTACTCTGTGAAGGGAGCTTACCATCCTTTAATGTGAAGCTCAGAACTACACACCTAAAGCAGTACAGAACCTGAAAAAAAAAAAAGCTAAAACCTAAGGCATCAGTGTTATAAAATTGACAGTGCATTTCACTTAAGGACATTTTTCATTATGAATACCCTGAGTTCCACAATGTGGTATTACCATCACTGTGGAAACCATTGGCTGCTCTGCTTACTTTTATGAGGAGCAGACAGACTTCCCTCTTGGGCAACATGACTGCAAATATGGAAAAAGAATCCAAACAAAACATCCCCAAAGTCCAACATTTCTTTTCAGTGATTCTAATTTGGGAATGGGCATAAGCACACTTCCTATTTTAACTGGTGGTAGTTGTGTTGGTTGCCTGTAATGGCTGCTTCTCCAGTATTTGCTGAAATGATTCAGAAGTGCAAACCCAAATACTAGAGTCAGCCATCCTTGGCTTGTCTTTGAGACTGTGGAACCTGAAGCTCTGTGACTTATATATCTTCCTGTTTGTAGGATTGTGTTATTTGGGAGAAAACCAGGGGTAGCCAAAATGTATCCTAGGACCAAAAAGTCCAGTCTTAAGTGATATTGAATCTTTGCAACTTCCAGCAGAATCTGTAGTGCCTTCTCCAGTGTATTCACCATTTAACTGCATCAGGCAGCAGATGTGGGTGTATTTGCTGATGTCTGCAATGAGAACTTGTTCTTGGATGATGGCCACAAGGCTGCAGACTCTGCTGTCTGCCTGCCCTCTGCAAAGAAATCCCCTGTATTGGTCAGCAGTAAAAGAAAAACAAATGGCAGGCTTCCAAAGTACTGAAGTAATAAGGCAACCTACTAATACAAGTGAGTGCAATACAGATGCTTTTTTATCTCTCTGGGAAATGTCAAGATGCTAGTTTCAGTCTTTTAGTGCTCAAAGTGTTGAAGAAAATTGCAGCTTCAGTTTTCTCTCCATTCTTTACAAACTCATGTGCTTCTCTCCACCTCCTGACACGACACTCCTCCATCCACATACACGATTCCCATTCCACCTCTCCCATTTACACGTCATTCAGTGCTCTATTTGAACCCATCACACAGCTAATAAGAAGACTATTAAAAAAAATATATGTAGAGCAGAGTCATTTTAGATATCCCACACTACCTCAGAGTATATGAATTTTTCATGCATTTTCAAAGTTTTCTTCTCAGCTGTCAAGATGAGTTATATGGGTTTGTTGTACTCCCAGCTGTAGCTAGGGGAGTGGTAGGTGAGTAGCTCTGGTTAATAATCTGTGTTGTTGTCTTAGATTGAAGACAAATTCACAAAAGATCTTGATACTCTTTTTCCAGATGAGAGAGTTGAATGTTACACAGTGAAAAGCACAGCCTATATTGCAATGATTCCACCACTGAAATTCCAAGGAGATTCTTCCCACCAGTTCAACACATGAAAGAATTGTGAAATAGAAAAGTACAGTGGCATTTCCTGCTTCTGAGGAGGTGAGTGTCAAGTAATAGCTCCCCCACAAAGAGAGAATATTAATATATAATGTAAAAAATAGTGTGTAGTAGTCAGATGGAGTGCACTAAGGAGAATTTTGGCTTTTTTTTGTTCTCTGTTTTTATGGAGAAAGTAATTATTTAAATAGTGGTAGCATGTTAAAAACTCACCACAGACGTTGGTAGAATTTGATAGCACACAGAAGAGGAGAGCATGCAGAATGCTCTATCACTGCAATATACATTACTAGAACAGACTGGCAAATGGAAAATTGATATTCTGACAGTTTCATACCCAGAAATAAGAAACAGTGTATTTGACCCCTTGCTATCTTGTCTGTGGGAATGAGGCATTCCAGGCACAAAACTCAGTACTTTCAGTAGCTGTATGATAGATAACCTATAGCTGATTTTCTCCTTATGTGGGCAAACTCAAAGGTGCCAATTCCTGGAGCAATGTAGCCATGCACACCCCTGAGCAAACACTGCAGGAAGCAAAGGGAGTACAAAGTACCAAAGGCAGATTACTGTGAGCACAGCAAATACAGTGCTGTTTCTAGTCAAGACATAAATATTCAGGAAGTGGCAGAAATTATCAATATGGATGACTGGAAAACTACGGGAGGCAATGAAGACCAGGAGAAATACAGCTGAGATGTTTACAATCTTAAAAAAAAAAAAGGTTTGACAAAAAAACATTCCACTGAGAGTTAATATTTCATTTCTAAGAAATCCCTTAGGATAAATTAGAAGTGTTAGCTCTGAAAGAGAAAGTATAGGAGGCAAAAGAAAAAATACAAGGAAGTTATCAAAAAAAACTGAGATCAAAAGTGAAAGAAAAATTACATAGAATGTAAATATGAATAATAAATGTCTATACAAATATAAATTATAAGAAGCAAGAGGTTGAGAGAGACTGCGGGCACTGCATGGGTCATAAGACCATAAGGAAACTTTCCACAGAAGACATGATATTTATGTGAAACAATGACATCTTAGAGCCAATATTCACTAGGCTGATTGGCAAGGAGGCTTGGAGGCTTTGTGCTTTGAATTATAAACATGATTTTATTTTTGACATGATCTGGCTGTCTTATCCTTGGAGGTGTTCAAAGCCATGCTGGATGGGGCCCTGAACAGCGTGGCCTAGTGAAAGTCATCCCTGCCTATGGCAGGGTGGTTGGAATTCCATGATTTTTAAGGTCCCTTCCAACCCAAACTATTCTGTGACTCTATGATTTTATGTGGCTTGCTGGGTTGCTGGGACAATAACCTCTTTCACACAGCTTTACATGTTCAAGTATCAGTTGATGAAAACAGAGGACATCATGGAACTTGCTGAAAGACTTTTGTCTTCTTCTTGCTTCTAAGTAGAAAAAGTAATGAGCAAAACTCCACTTCTGGAAAAGCCTTTGCTCCAGGAGGATTTAAAAGCCTGGCAGAGAATGGGGTAAGGGTATTATAATTTTAATTCAAATGCATAATTTAGGACTAGTTGGGTTTTGTTTTGGTGTTTTCTTGTTAATTTTAAAAACAGTTTTGGAGCCTGGCTTCAGGAATACTGGATCTGTGGAGCACTGGCTTTGAAAATAGAGATTTGATAGAGTGCTTATATCAAAAGTTTTCAGTACTTGCAATGTTTCTTCTACAGCCATAGTAGCCCAGGACTACAGATGTCTTCCTATTAATCCTATAGGACAGATAAAACTTTAGTAAATCTTCTGGAAATGTCAACTGGATCTCAAGATATGAAAAGAGAGTGAAAGCAAATAAAATTGTAAAATTGAGATGACTTTTAAATATGATCCAAGTCTACAAACCTTGGATCAGGATACAGAAAGCTGAAGGTAGAAACTTAAATATTTAAGCTGGTGATTTCAGCACTGAAGTTCACTAAATTTCAGATTTGTGTTCCACAAGTACAACATCCAGAAGCTAATTAGACTTGCTAGTTGCAAAGCATTAAAGTAAATGAAGCTATATTATTAAAGTACTTCAATATAAATACAGAAGTCAACTTCTAGGCAAATGTAATATCAGACTTCTGTAGAATGTGATTTAATCTAAATATGCTCACTTAGTCCTAACAGTTTCTCTTTAATCCCTGAAGCTTTGACCCTCCTGTGTGACACACTGCTGAATTTGCTATAGAATCTGAACTCTTGAAAACCTTAGAGAGATATTGGCCAAGTAGGTAATTTAACTGCCAGCATTGCAAGATAATGTGGACCTGCTGAGTATAATAGATTATCTGCTGTTTCAAGACAAACAAGATTTCTTTTAGCTTAAGTGGTGATACCAGAGTTTAAATAGAAAGTGGCTTTTTTTTCCCTATTTATTTTCTTTGCAGTGTGTGTGTGTGTTTATGCATAGGAATAGGAAAAGGGAAATTCCTCAAGATGTGATCAGTTGTGAATTCAGCATGATGTAATGCTTTTAGCTGGAAAAGAACTACAGGATAAATGAGAAAATGGCATATACGCACATGTAACCTTTGAATTAGGAAAGATTCAAGCCACTAATTAAAATAAAGTTGGGGAAAAGCTGGACAGATTCAGGGAGTCAATGCAGGTTAATGAAAAGAAGGTCATGCTTCACATATCCAATTAACTTCTCTGAGAAGGAGAGGTGGTCTAAGTGGGACTTGACAGGGGTAAAGAAAAAGATGTAAAATGTTATGATTTCAGGAAGGCTTTGTGACACAGTACCACCAAAAAGGCAAGTGAGTTTCATTAGCCAGTAGGGGATTGATGGTGGAATTAGTCACTGGATAGAAAGGGGCTTGGAGCTTGGATCACGATGAGCAGCAAACTGCTGTTCACTGGTTACCAAGAAGTGATGAATGAGCCACTGCAGAACTGGTGTCCAGACTGGGTCAGCTTTAAGCACAAGGGAGGACTCGAAGCAGAGCAGAAAATGAAGCATTAACACTTGTAGTAAACAACAATCTTGTTCTAGACAATTGTCATCAGTGTGCAAAAGAGATCTGGCTAGAATTTAATTAAAATGTAGTTTCCTTTTCTAACATATTAAATTATAACCTAATGGAAATTTTATGTTAAAAAATGAGAGAAAAATATTAAAAAAATATTTTATTTTAATTGCTTCAAGCTACAAGTCCTGCTGCATCTGAAAGTTGTGTTAAAACAAGATAACAGAGTTGCTGGAATATTAGAGGTTTTCAGGCCCAATGCACAATAGGTGCTAATGATTATGTACCTTTAAATATTGAGAGCAGACTTAAAAGTTTTCACAGCACATGGATTCCTGAGCTCCAGGAAATACTGAATAACTGAAAAACATGAAGTGTGAAACAGAGTCATTGCTTTATTTTGAGATTCCCTTGGAGTGTGTGGAGACACAGCATTATGCTTGTTGTTGGACATTGTTTTTTACTTTAGGGAAGGTATGAGGTGTTTCTGTCTGCATGGGTTAGTGCTGACCCCTTCTTTGGTAAAAATAAAGGATATTGAAAAATATGGTGCAGAGTAGTGTTCCTCTAAAAGATTACATATGTTGTCAGCTATGGTGCATTGGAAAATCTGTGTGAGACAAGAATTTTGTGCTGGATGCCTATGTTCAACTGCTGGCTTTCTTTCCTGGTGCTGTAGCTTTCTGTAGAAGTTGTATCCTGGACAGGCAACAGGCCCAAGACTTTTATCTGTTTACCCTGTTGTGATATTGATATTATGCTGCCAGTAACACATACAAATTAGGATGAGACTTTTCTAAGCATTTATATTTGATTTATCTGTGCTCCTTGCTGAAAGTCAATGGTAAAATTCTCTTTGTCTTCAATTGGACAAAAGGATTTCTAAAAATTCAGCACTAATGGCTTTTTTCTTACCTTTGGTGGTATGCGTAGATGCAAAATCTGTTGATTTATTTCAGTGATAGTTATCCATAAATAATCAAGGGCAAAATTGGCTCCAAAACCTATAGAAGTGATACCATGGGTCTGTGGGAATTAGAAACCTCAGTCTGATATTCTTCTCACCACTGCAGGGGAATGGAAATGACAATAAATAAAATAAAAGATGTACAATTTGTGAGTTGAGGTATAGACAGTGTAATAGGACAATAGAAAGGGAAATAAATACTAATAACAAGAAAAACAACAACTATAAAAGAATTAGAATATAGAAAGCAAGTGATGCACAATGAAATTATTCATAACCCACCAATAGATGTCCAGTCAGTTCCTGAGCAGTGCTCCTCAGGAATCTTTCTTCCTACTTTATATACTGAGCAAGGCACGATATGGTATGGAATATCCTTTTGATCAGTTTGGGTCAGTTATCCAGGTTGTGTCTCCTTCCCAGCATCATGTGCCCTCCCTGACTTTCTCTCTGGAGGGAAGCATGAGAAGCTGAAGAGTCCTTAATCACTGCTTAGCAATAACCACAACATCAGTGTGCTACACACCTCGTTGCCTCTCATCCCAAATACAAACCACTCTATACCACTATCAATAAGCGTATTAACTTTATCCTGCCTGAAACCAGGAAACAGGGGTGTATTTCTGCACTCTGTGCTGTTGTGAAAGCTGCAATCCTAAATGAAACTCTTCAGCCTAGTAAAGTTTTCTTTTCCTTTTTGCAGAGTAATAACATTCTAGTGAAATGTGCTTGGCTTGGCACATTAGTATGGATCTTTGTATAGCCACAGAAGACTGTTTTTAGGCTTTGCAAAGTACTTAAGGTGAATATGTCTTCTACTGTGGTATAAGCTGACCTTCAGTATATCCTCTCAGTTTGAGAAACTTCTGTTGTGTCTTAATTGACTTGTGCTCTGGAGCTGTGAGAAAATTAAATAAAAGAAAACATTCTCTTCAGAAAAGGTGTCTTGTCTTGTCATGGCTTGGTTGAAGAATTTCCAGATGTAGTGAAGTCCTAGATCCTGTTACCAGCAGGCATCTTACAGTGTCTGAAACCAAAACCTGAAGCACTTTAATTGAACCCTACAGAGACCAGCAGCTTCTGTTTCTCAGTTCAGTGACAACATCTCTTTTCTTAAGTGATGTTTTCCCATTCAGTAATCTAGTAATTATTAGGCTAGTTGTTATCTCTCTTTTTGTTTCCTTTCCCCCCTCGTTCCTGAGTGCTCTGTTTTCTCATTCAGATCAGTGCTGGTGATGGGTAAGCAGTGGCTACTGCTTTGGATAGCTGCAGGCTCTGGAGTTCCCATTTCCTTCCAGGCTGGCTATTTCTCCCACCTATGACTTCTTTCCTTGTGTTCACAGCTGGTTCTCTAGGAAAACCTAAATCATGTCCCAAGCCCTGAATATTCAACTTGACCTCCATTTTAGAAAGCAGAATTTCATGCTTACATGAACACAAACATTAATACCTGGGGTAAAAGTATAAGCATTATTAATCTGTTCACTTGGACAGTCAGACAGAGATGCTTTTATTCAAAACTTGAATCATTTTTGGAGTGTCTGTAAATATTGCCTAAGAGCTTGATTATAGGAGGCAAGCACCAAAAGTTGTATCCATACTAATAATACATGCAACCCCCCAAAACTGTTGATAACTATTCAGAAATTTTTCTGATTGTAAGATTAGAATAATTAGCATTTTGTTCTGTAACATTACATGCATCAGCTGGACTACAAAATTTTGAATGGTGTTGATGGTTATTTTATCATAAATAATACTTTGGCCAGATAAACTAATTTACAATAAAAACTATTTTGTCTACAGTATTTTTGATGTTAAAATCCACCAATATGAAATATTGTTTATTTCAGAGTCAGATCTCAATCCTCAGTTGCAGTACCCTATGGCAAAGAGGGCTTCTGTCTTCTGTGGTTATAATTGGCTTCAAGTAAATTTAAATAAATAAGGCAATAAAATTATGAGTTCTGGAATATCTTTTACTTTAGGTACAGTGTGTTAAGTGAGCAAAGCTAAACATCACAAGTATTAACATTAAAAATATCTTATAGTGATTGTTCCCCTCCCTGCCCCCTCCCCCTTGCATGCTAATGATTTTTAAATTAATTAGGAAAGAGGCAAAATGCCCCAAATAAATGCTTCTTCTCCTGGTTAGACTGATACAGTGTGAGACCTGAAAAATCTCCCAATGCTCTATCTACCAAAACCACAATTATTTAATTTAAAGAAAATATGAAGGTATTTAAACTAATTTTGGAGAACAAATTTACCAAATTACAGTCATACAGTCATAAGACTGAATTTTTAAAAGCAAGGAAAATAGGATAACTGATTGAATCCTTCACTTGCCCACATAGGCAAGAATGAGTTGGCTGCTGTGGATTTTGAAGATACCCAGAACACTGCATTATATCCTGTTCAAGTGGAAGAAAGAAATGTACAGGCAAGAACATACTTTCCTGTGCCTTGTGAACTGTCATAAAGTTAAATTTTAAATCTGCTTTGTAACTCTAGTTTAGATTTAGGATTCTTAAATATTTAGTAAAAGATATTAGAACTAGTGCATCTCTAAAACAAGTTTTTCCAGCACCAGTTTGCTATCAGAGTCCAGCAAAATCTAAATGTATCATTAGATTTCCAGGACAGTTTTGGGCGAAGTCAATGGTGTAACCTTGGTGAGGATTTATTAGCGAATACAGGTTTTTACTGAGGAATAGAGGCAAAGTTCCGACTTTTGGTGGAACAATTTGTACTGATTAAATTTTACTTTGGAATGGCATTTTTAGGTCCAAGATTAATTTTCATCAGTCATATACATGTCTCCCCCCACAACTGCTCTCTGAATTTTTCCAGCTGATAACTGGATTATATTTTTGAGTAAAATATATGGCATATATCCAGTTCCAGGGCAGAAAGGAATAATGAATGTGAATGTGTATCCTGTAGGCAAGTCAAGTGTCCTACATCTGAAGCTGGAGGAGGTTACAGAACCTCGCCTACAGAAGGAGGTGTGGGCTTTTGTTTTGATTTGCTTTCTGAAAAACTTCAAAGTGTCCTACATTCTTTTAGAAATCTCTAGCTGAATTGTTTCCCGTATAGAGGAGGAATATTTATCATTAATTACTTGTTTGGCCCTAGTCTTCTGTCAGGACAGCTTTTGAATCTTCTGGAAATTTCCAGAGGTTGACACATAGTCTTAGAGATGAGTAGAACTTGGATGGGACATGAAAGTACAAATAAAAATGTACATGCTACTTTCTCTTTTAAGTAATTTGCTAGAAAAAAGAAAGATGATAAATTAATTAGCACTTCTGATCTTTGCTGACTATGCTACCCCTAATGACTATTGCTGTCATCAGAGATATTGCAAAAAATTATTTTGTAATATTATTTTGCTATAGATATATCTTGTATCCCTCCCTTCCCTTTCTTACTTTCTTTAGTTAAGGATGTATGGGATACATTGGGTCAGGCAAGACATCTGCTGAGATAGCTGACCTTATATGCTATGATTTTGGTTTGGATTTTGTCTCTGCCAAAGCCAGGCAGGATGCTCTTTGTCTACAGCACTGCACCTTAGCATCTGTCCATTTTCTGGAAGAAATTTATGGTTTGTATTTTGGATCGATTCAACTCCTCCAGAGGAGGAGTGCTAATAATAAATGAAACTTTAGCGCCAAAACAAAGTAAGAAAACCTTAAAAACCCAGCATCCTTTATGGAAGAGAAAAATTTTTCCATCAGCACAAAGTCAGATGTTCTGTATCCCTTTGAACTGGACATTGGTTAAGTTGTGTATTTTCTATTACTGGTTGGAGAACAAAAGCTAGGTAGCTACAACTTAGGACCCCCTCAGTAGCAACGGTGTCACAGGATGCTGGAATGGTTGAAGTGTGTTTCTGAATATCAGAGTTTGCCAATGAAAGCTGATTGACATAGTAGAAATCTATATTAGTTCATTCTTTTATCCAACTGAATTGCCACTTCAGTGTCCATATTCTAGGAGTCTTCTGTAAAAAGTTCTACTCCAAATCACCTGTTTCACTCCCTCAGATTGATATCCTTGCCCTGTTTATAGAGAAGATCTAAAGGGTGTTAGTATCTTGGTTTATTCTACCTCATTATTTTAGTAGTCATCCTTCTGTACCACTATCAGTAAGAAAAAACACACTGTTTTTTTAGTGTTTCTGTGCATATTCCAGCCTGTGTTTGTGCTCACATTTTTTCCTATTCAGGAGCAGTCTCTGCTTGCTGTACATCTGCTGCAAAACAAAAGATGACAAAGTGGTTTATGGTTCAGTTTGATTTATAGATAAAGACTTAAATGGTAACATGGTAAAACAGACAAAACCTGCAAGAAAACCTGGCAGATGAGATGCATTAAATGAAAGAATGGCTATAAAAAGCTCAGATGACACGTGTGTGTACCAGTGTTGTCATCAGCATGCATGAATTTCACTGCAGAGGCTGCTATAATAAGATGTGTGCAAAGCTGATGACTTGAAGAATTTTTCTTCCTTTTTTCTCCTCCAACAGAGGAGACATTTGCCGGGAGCCTATGAAGTAAAATCTCTGTACGAAATCATAAAAATTTGTTTCTTTTCATGTCTGAATGATACAAGCAGGAATATGACAAGGCACACACACACAGAGCTCCTTAAGAAGACAATCTGTCTTTGGTCTCGATGTTATGGGTATGAGACTGAGGTTTGGTGAGAGGTCCTGTTTTGTTCTCTGCTTAAACTTCTCTTTGATGTTGTGAACCACTGATCAAGACTGGCACCTCCAGCTCCCCCATCACACCTGAAGATGTGGTATCTTATCACACAGTAGGGGAGGCTGATGTGGAGCAGTACCCCACTACTCCTCTGTGAAGTGCTGTCTCTGGCCATTAGCTGAGCATTGAGTCTCAGCTAATAGGGTTGGAAAGGCTATTGAAAGATGTCACAGTGCAATGTAGGGACTGAGGCTGCTGCTACATTCCATCAAAGCCCTTGCTTCTCCATCCTGGACAAGTCTGCTTTCCTCAGCCTTTCCTCACATGTGGAACCATCTCATTGGTATTCTATTGAGCACGTTCCAGTTGTAAGTTCTCTGTCTTCTGGAAGCTTGGTGAAGGTGTCCACAACAGGGAGTGTTCTGTGTGCAGCTGGGTGAGTTAGCTTCACAGATCTGACTTGGGTGGTCATCATTGAAATAATGCCACACCAGTTCTTCACAGCTCCTTAATTTTTGCACATGCATTGTGTTGGCACAACTTCAGATGAGACCCACACTGGTGTATACTTTGGGGAAAAAGCAAGCAGTCCATTTGCACCAGAAACTTTATAAGCTCATAGTACTGATTTTCCTGCACCTTTACAAAGCAGGTACTACCTACACTTTACACATAAAGAAACTGGAGGCACATAAATGATAAATAAGAAGTATCTGCAGAGGCAGTGTGAATCAGATCTAGACTAAGGGCTTGGCCATTCAGTAACCTTACTGCTGTAATTATACTTAATAGGCTTCTTTTAATAGACTTCTTTCTCTTAAAAGTTAGTTATGTATTTACAGCAGTCTTAATTGCTGAAGGCTAACTATACAGTAGAATTCCATGACTAAAGAACCAGGGTGGGCAGAGGTGTCTTGTATCCGTAGTTCTGATGCTCTGAATTTTTTGCCTTTACCACATTGCCAGTAAATCCTGTAGGCATGCAGTTTCCTAGCTGCTTTCTCCTGTTCTCATGGTGACAAGCAGCTCTGTGCTTATATCTGAAGGGTCTCAAAACATAGTTTTCCATAGTGTAGTATGGGAGATATTATCCAGCTGTGCCTGTCAAGAGGCATACTTGTGTGTTGAGTTTGGACTATCTAACCACTGGGATAATTGCTGTCTTCTGCTGGAGCACAGCTAGGGCACTCATTTAGGATGTGAAAGACTGACGGTAAAAACATTGGTCACCCAGTCTTAGAGAGGTGGTTTGAACCAAACTTTCCCAATCATAAGAAAATCCTAGCTCCTATAAGAAAAGGAATTTTCAGGAAGGGTTTTCTTTATTCTGGAGAAGCTTTTTCACTGTGTATGAGAGGTAAATATTGTTAATATTTGGAAACATGGAGGGCAAAAATAACCTAGAGAATCATAGGGTATTCAGGCACTCCTGAGTGTACTGGTAGTTTATTCTGCCAAGCTGTCTCTGCATTGCATGGCACAGGTCCAGCAAGAATTATTTTAGCTTCATCTGAAGGGCAAACAGCCCAGATCTGGCCTTGCTCTATGTAGAATTTCTCTGCTTCATCCTGTGTATGATGATGATAATCTATTTCCTGTAGGGCAGTGCAGATGTATTTGAGCTGCAGCTGTCGTGCCTCGAGTGAGGTGAAGAGCTCTGACTGCCTTGGGTCACTGCCTACCAGCAGTTCGGCCATGCTCACACAGTGCCTGTAGGAGCTGATCAATCTGTACATCTAGTGGAGCTGTGCCTGGCCTCTCTGCCTTCATCACCTGCTCAATAACCTGGAGGGAGAGGCCTTGGTGAAGGTCAGTTGCCTGTTTAATAATTAGGCCAGAGGGAAAGAGAGGGAATCACTCCATAATACTGCTGTTATGAGCACTTGTCTGGAAGAAAACATATCTCTACTTTCCAATGAGTGTGGAAGTATTCCCTACAAGGATGTGTAGGAAGAGTAACTATCGGGTTTTTTTTCTTCAGGAAATCACTTTTGTTGCAAAGGGCTGAAATCTGTAAATATTCACAGGATCACTAGGTTGGAAGAGACTTTCAAGATCATCAAGTCCAACCCATGCCTCAACACCTCAACTAAACCATGGCACCAAGTGCCACATCCAGTCTTTTTTAAGCACATCCAGTGTTGGTGACTCCACCACCTCCCCAGGCAGGCCATTCCAGTATTTTATCACTCTTTCTGTGAAAATTTTTTTCCTAATATCCTACCTATATTTCCCTTGGCACAGCTTGAGACTCGGTTCTCTGGTTCTCTCAGTTGCTGCCTGGAGAATGAGACCAACCCCCACCTGACTACAACCACCTTTCAGGGAGTTGTAGAGAGCGATAAGGTCGCCTCTGAGTCTCCTTTTCTCCAGGCTAAACACCCCCACCACCCTCAGCCATTCCTCACAGGGATTGTGTTCCAAGCCCTTCACCAGCCTCGTTGCCCTCCTCTGGACATGCTCAAATGTCTCAACGTCCTTCCCAAACTGAGGGGCCAGAACTGGACGCACACTGGGAATTTCTCAGGGAAGTCAACCTAAAATCTGCATGAGTCATCATCTCTCTCCTTAGCACTTTCTAGTGTTGGTTTAAAATGATTAACCAAATACCTGAATCCTGCTCTCGGGTATTTCTCCTTTTTCCCACTCCTCCCGTGTGTTGCAATAAGTAGCCTTAGGATGTAGCATCTAAAGCCGTCATAATCTTTGCCATTGAACTGTCTGTCTCTTATGTGTTTCATAAAGTTTCACTGAAGCAAAGTTTGTTTACAGTACTTGTGAGGCCTCATCAAATTTGGTAATTTCTTCTGTGAGATTCTGAGAAGAGCATATAAAAATGACAATGTGCAGGAAATCCTCTTTTTCTGCAGTTTAGTGAAACAAAGAGAAAATGGCCCATGGTTTGATAGAAATTTCTTTCATTACCATTGCAGAATCACCTCTATGGTGAGAAAGTTTCTGTTTTGCCTGCCTATATTTTCCTCTATAGCTGATTTTTTAAGTTTTCTTTTTAATTTTTTTTTTTTTTTTTGGTCTAGATGTGACAGGTATATGTCCCAAATAGGATTCAAGTCCTAGTGTGCTGTGCTCTGTGCTACTGAATAGTATGAGAAAGTTTTGGTATAGACAGCTTGGTTTAGGGACAAGGCAGACTCATGGTGAATGAGAGGAAATGAGTTCCCCTGCCTTCTCCTCTTGCAGGCACACTGTTTATAGATAGATGGAGATTATTTGAAGAGAATGTCCTCACTGGGGGTTTTGGCCCTGGTATATCAGCTGAGAGATTTTGTTCTTGCATCTCTGAATTGATCAAGCAATACTAGGAATAGAAGCAGTGGTACTGATGGCAACTCTCGTGCTGGAGTTTTAAGGGAGAATACTTGAAGTGAAAATAATATTTTATTTTTCAAGGGAAGAGTAAACATGACAATTCTTTCTTTTTAGTGTTCTACGATCTTGAGCAGAGAGAGGAAATTTAATTGCATCTCTAGTCTTTGGTAGTTTTCTCTAAATGGCACATTTCATTGTCTTTCTCAGAATTACCACAAGAAGAAACTTCTGTTATTTGAAAATATCTTTATTATCTATTATTTCATACAGAATGCTTTTTAAGAGTAGGTAGAATATATGACTGTTGAATACATTAAGAAAAGAGACAGGAAAAATAGAGGTGTTATTCAGTGATTTTAAGGAGATAGTATGCTATTATTTTTTCCTTTTCTTTTTCTCTGTGGAGCATGCTAATAATCTTAAACAGAGTGAAGAACTGTGTTTTAGTTTTTATATGGATCCTTTTGAGTAGTTTTTCTGGGGGGTTTGTTGGTTGTTTTGGTTTCTGATAACCGTCACTACTTCTACAGAGCAAGTATTGTTTCCTAAGTATGAGTGTTCAGGACTGCTGCCTCACAAACTAACAGAAGTTCACACATAAAAATGTGCAAAAACTACCCTCAGTAGCAACCACCATTAGACAGAGAAGATTTGTACAGAGTACCAAAGCTTTTCCAGTGTTGGAAAGTGTAAAATAATTGTCTCAAAGATTCTTTAATCTTCATCTTCACCCAGTAGACTTCTGTGACTGTCCTCTGAGCACAGGGGTTAGAGGATTACTTAGATTGGAAAGGGCCTCAGAAGAGCTTCAGTGTAACCTCAGGGTCAGCTGTGGAGTCAGTCCAGGTTGCTCACAGATTTATTATCCTGGGTTCTGAAAACCTGCAATGATAGCACAACCTGCTTGGGAACATGTGCTGCTGCTTGAGTGTTCTCACAAAGAAAATATTTCCTTTCTAACCAGTCCAAATCTCTCTTTGCTCAGTTCTGATACTGTTGCCTGGTGTGACAAATATTTTTGGTGGCAGAGAGACTGGGAATCCGCTAGCCTACTATGTATTTTCTCTTTCCCCCCTTTTCGCCCCCTTTTTGCCCCCCTTTCGCCCCCTTTCGCCCCCTTTCGCCCCCTTTCGCCCCCTTTCGCCCCCTTTCGCCCCCTTTCGCCCCCTTTCGCCCCCTTTCGCCCCCTTTCGCCCCCTTTCGCCCCCTTTTCGCCCTTTTCCCTGTCCTCCCCCCTTCTTTTCCCCCCTTCTTTTCCCCCCTTCTTTTCCCCCCTTCTTTTCCCCCCTTCTTTTCCCCCCTTCTTTTCCCCCCTTCTTTTCCCCCCTTCTTTTCCCCCCTTCTTTTCCCCCCTTCTTTTCCCCCCTTCTTTTCCCCCCTTCTTTTCCCCCCTTCTTTTCCCCCCTTCTTTTCCCCCCTTCTTTCCCCCCTTCTTGTTTTCCCCCCTTCTTTTCCCAGTGTCGTGGTTTGACACAGGAAAAGAATTTTTCCGTAAGGATGAGGTCAATTTGGATATGGACCAATTGAAGGTGGACACCCCTCTGAGAACACGTAGGGGTTAAAAGCAGAATTCCCAGGGGAACTCGCTCTCTTTGGTTCCGGTCAGCGCAGTGCAGCCTCTCCCCTGCCCGGCCGTGGCTGTGTGGGGAGGGGAAGGCCCATGGCCTGAATGAGGGGGGCCAAGGGTGGAGGGACTGGAACTGGGCTGGCCCCTGCAGATGGAAGATGTCTCCGTTCCCCACCCCCGCTACCTAGAGTTTCTCTCCCAAGAGGGAGAGAGAAAGAGACAGCAGCAATTTTTGTCAGCAGTTCACTGTGGAGAAATAAGAGCGGGGGTGGGCTGCAAGATGCCCTATTGTGAGGGAGCCGGAGTCTGGGCATCGAGCCATCCGGAGAGTTCGGACTTTTAACCCTTCCTTGAGAAATGAAAGCTTTGTGAATTTTTTTTCCCCTCTTTGGTTTGAAAGAGAGGAAGAGGGACACCTTGGATCCTGGCATGTTAGAAGGAGGAATTCTAGATGGGAGGGGGACAAGGAGTGGCTTTTGGCTGGACTTTTTTGTGTTGGCCACAAACTGAACCAATCTTCTTCTTCAAGAGGGACTGTGTTTTGGGAGGATGCCAGTGAGTCAAGAGACCTGCTTCAGCTGGGAAGAGACAGAAGTGGAGTGAACAGAGAAAAGGTTAGGGGGTTTGTGGTGGTGCCCCCTGTTCTCAAAAGAAGGAAAAGAGAAGATCTCTGTTCTTGGACCCTCAGCCCCAGGGGAAAATGGGAAAATGGTGGGGACTGTGGTCCCAAAAAATGAAAAAACTGAACAGTTGTTTTCTCCCCTCTTAGCAGGGCATCCTTGAAAGGAAAAATCCTAAAAGCAGTCTGTCCATCCATGCATTGGTGGTGAGAGCACTGTGCATGGAAAGGAGAGGGTCACTATGGCAAACTTTTTTTCTCTGGGCAGTGCCATGTGTGACATGGAAACACAGGATGTGGAGCTGTGTTTTCTTGGGGGGTCTGTGGCACAGGAGAGACTCTGTTCCCTTGATGGGCTGAGTATTGATTGTTTGGAGGGTGGAAACCTGATTGGGTCCAGATTGTGTCTCACTGTGGTTTGTTAGAGTTAGGTAGTGAGAGGAGGAATGCTTTGCAAAGTTTTCATTTTGATCTTTGTGTGCTTTTTTTTCCTTTTTCCTTTCTTTCTTTCTTTTGTAGTAGTAACTTAATAAAGTTTTCCCCGTTATTAACCTTGGGCCTGCTTTGCTCTGTTCTCGATTCCATTTCACAGCTTGATCAATTGAGAGATTACATTTTCATGAGGGCACTGGCATTGTGCCAGTGTCAAACCATGACACCCCCCTTCTCCCCACTCCTTTTTTTCCCCCCTTCTTTCCCCCTTTTCTTCCTTTTCTCCCCTTTCCCCCCCTTTCTCCCCTCTTTTCCCCTTTTTTGCTTTTCCCTTCTGCTTTTCCCTTTCCATCTTTCACTTTCCTAAGATAGGTGTAACAAACTCACTGGTCTCAGTAAAAAGTAATTGCAAACCTCCCAGACAGACAGCAGGAAAAGCACCAGCTTTAGGCTGAGTTTGATTCTCTGTCTATGGCTACTCACTAAGTGAATTGGGATTGGTCAGAGAGGAGAGGTGAGGACAAGAAAGTGTGATGTGTATAAAGCTCTCTTGCTTTATTGGGAAAACAAAGTCAATGGAGTAGTAATTAGTGTCTATGGTTGTTGGTGTTGAGGCAGGACGGGAATGAAGAGACTCTGACCAGAAGGCTGCTGAGAGTAAAACTCCGGTTTATTCAAAATACCCTGCTCTTTTATACGGAGCTTCATGAGGACCAGCTCCATTGGTCCTGAAGTGAAAACAACCTACACCATTGGTGCAAAGTGCTTGATGCACAGTGCTAAAACTTAACTATAAACAATGTGAAAAACAAGAGAGATAAAGAATTATTTACATTCTTCTCCAGCTCTTTCCCAGGCTCCTGCCTGGCTAGAAATTCTCAGTTTCTTTCTTTGACTGAATCTGAGTCCCACATATCGTTATTGCATATTTCCTTTCAGATATACCATCACTGTACTTTCAATAATTGCAGCCTGCAAAGGATGGTATTGCTTCAATGTCCCTTATCATGCAGGACCACCCTGACTTGTTAAGCAAGTGATTGGAGTCACATTTCTCAAAGATGAGAAATTTTGGAAGTACTTAATTTGGCATCAGTGCAGTGCAGTTGTACAACTTAGGGAGGACTAGAAGGAAGCATTAATTTAAGGAAATGATAAAAAAAAAAAACAACCAAAAAAAACCAAAAACTGTTTATTTTGGTTGGGTTTTGAGAAAATTTTAAGAACTAGTGTTTTTGTGTTTCAAATCTGTATGACTTTTGAATATCAGTGCTGTAAAATAATTTTACAGCCAAGACTGATTCTCTAATGGTTTGAAAATGACCTAATATAAGGGAAAATACGGGACTAATATCAGCATAACTGATCTGTCACTCTACAGGCAGATACACTTATTTGCATCTCTATATTACAAATATGTCTTTAATGGAACACTGCAAGGTAATTATGGTGAACTATTCCGTGTTACTGATAGCTATGAAACCTGCTTATGAGTATTTAATTTCCTATGTCCTAGAGAAATCAGCAAATCTAATCCAGGCACGTAGATTTAGGCTCATGACTGGGCCTTTTCTCAATCAGGGCCTGCAAGGTGACAGTGAAGCTGCCTCCAATGCTGAGAGTTCTGGAGTCCCTTAGTGCTGAACCTCCACTTCCTTTTCTTTTTACTTTTTTTGGTCTCTTGAGGGTGGTGAGACACTGTACAGATTGTTCTGTGGATGCCCCATGCCTGGAAGTGCTCATGGCCCAGGGGAAGGTGTCCCTGCCCATGGCAGGGGGAGCTGCAACCAGATGATCTTTAAGATCTCTTCAAATACAAACCATTCTATGATTCAAAAAAATATCCCATTCCCAACAAGTTACCGCATTTTATGGCCTATTTTCTTGTACCAGAAGTGTTATAATGAACCACAGGGCCAAGAGTGTAAAAGTGTGTGACTTCTGTGGTAGCTATTTCCAGTGCAACAGGAGGAGAGGAGGGATTCTCTCCAGCTTGGGTAGCACTGGCTTCATGCAAGCCAAATATTTGCCATCTCAGAAAGTTTTTATAAATTAATTCCTCTTTTTCCAGCTGACTCAGAGTTTAGAATTAGAGACAGTAAACAGGAGGCTGTATTTATAATGGAGACAATTTTTTTACACGTTGGCAGTATTTCTGCATTTAAAATGTGTGTGTACTGTATTTATTGCTAATACTAAAATGTTTCGTAGAAAAACAGTGCTCTTTTATGTCTGCCTGTTTATTTGGAGCATGCTGTAATATGGTAGATACAGACTAGAATAAAGCTATAGTAGAATAAAGTGATATCCTTGGTCATTGAGCTTTAGAATATTTCTTTTTCTCTTGTTCTTTCCAAGTGAAGAATTGAGTCTGATGTCTTAGCGTTTTAGGGATTTACAGACAGAAGTGTTTTACATGCATTTAAAGTGTAAATTATAATTTCCTAGCTCCAAATTTTCATTGATATTTTTGTTTCAGATTGCAGGGTGTAAGATAGAATTGTGTGGGTTTTTTCCCTGTTTAAGATAATTCTTGTTACACTTTGCTGGCTTTGACTACATATTACATAAGCATCCAGAAGGGCAGTTGCCAAAATTCCACCTGTGAAAAGATAATAGAGGTTACAGAAGTACTAATGGAGAGTTAGAATGCTTCAATCTGTTTCTCCTGTTTGCATGATGCTGGGTAAGGTCCCTTATAGGGTACAATCAGTTCAGATATTAGTTCTGCAGTAAAGAGAAAAAAAAAGGCAAAATATCTTTGAGAGATTAGAAATACTGAATCAGCCCCATTTCAGATTCATGTGCCTGGAGAAGGACATGTATATGGTGAGGAGCCAAAAGGAAACATTTGAAGGTGATGATGTTGAAGGCTAGGCAATTATCTGCAATTTTTTCATAGCCAAGATGTTACAAAATTACCCTGTCAAAGAGCTGTAGGGCAGAAGAAAAATTTTTTGCGAGTGAGGCAATGGGAAAAAATAAAGGTGTGGAGAACTCAGGGAGATATCTATGGAAGCAGTAGTCTCCTATAATCAGCTTTCCTTCACTCCTGAAGAGTGGGGAATGTTTAGCATCCTTGTTTCATGTACCTGAGAACACCTTGGCCATGGTGTTTTAGCACCTTCAGATTCAATGTTCATTATAAATGTTAGCCACCTTTGAGCTTTAGTTTGTGCTGCCAAGACATTTTCCAATGCGAAGATATGTTCTGGATTCATCATTGTGTGGTCATTAATTAGTTTTTCATCTTGTCTCCCTTGAAAGTCTCTTAACAGGAAGTTGCTAAATTATTTTTAGCTCCATTATTTTTTTGCTAATTTTCAGCTTTTCTTGCTTGTCCCTCTAAGATGTAATTATTCTGCTTCTTTCTTTAAATAGTTTGAAACATTTTAAAACTCTTGGCCTCTTCTCATATGCGAGTTTGGGGCTGTCTTTTTGCATCTCTTTGAAGTAGTACTTAGTGCTTGGAAGTGAGAATGATATGAACATAATATCTGTGACATGGAATCTGCAAAATCTGAATCTAAACCAGTAATATTGTTATTAATGGGCTGTATTACGATATAGATGCTCTTAAATCCAGAGCATGAAGTCAATGCTTCTTCCATTCCAGTTCCTTTTTACTCTTCAACCATATAGTGATTCCCTGTGTTTCAGCTTGGCACAGAGATGTGGTCCATGTTTGGACTGTTCATTAGCTGAAAGAAACATGAATATTCATTGTTTCCTCATTTGTTTGACAGAAGAGAAATGGAAGCAGTGTCTGTAGCAGTATTTCTGCTTAATACAAATGAAGTCTATAAGGAAATATTATTAGCAAAAATGTACTGAGGCTATAGTTTGTCAGGTCTGTTCTCCTTGAAAATTTTGATATTGAAAGTGGACTGATGAAATATCTCTGCCAGTTATTCAAAACTGACTACAGAAATAGATCAGCTTCTTCTGAAGAACAAGAAATGAACGGTACTAGAAAGTAATGACATTGTTTATTTTCCTGATATACTTATGGCAAAGCATCAGAAAAGAGAAAGTCAAGTTATATTTGCATTTTAATGGAAAGCCAACTACTTTTGCATAAAAAGTGGGAAAAAAGTCTAAAAAAAATGGAAATGTTGCCTTTCATTTGTATAATGAGCAAAATTAAAAAAGCAAAGCAGACTTTTACTGATAGTATTTGGCTTATAAATCTCACGAAAAGATAAATATTTCAGAGGAAAATTAACAAGCAATTCAAACAAAACATTTGGATAACAGTGTGTGAAGCACTTGAAAGAAATCTGGAAGTCCTAAGGACAGGCTGTCCCTGAATCTCCACTGAAAACAGACCCAAACTTTTTGTAATGTTTTTGATGTTACACTTGTGGTTTCTACTGGGATGTGAGTAAGAGGTGTTAATAATACAATAGCATCTGCTGCTTTTCCTTACAATTCCCATCCAGTTATGCAGCTCTAAGGAGTGGTGAATTGTCTGCAGGAAGTTAATGTCTGGTGAGATGCTTGGTGGGGATATGAGAGAACTTCAAACTTCCTAGTTTTCAGCTGAAAAAAGAGAACCCAAATATTTTTTATTCTTCTGCCTGAGAAATAATACTTTTGCTTCCATGTGTTCTTTTTGATTTGACTGACAATCTGACATGACTGAGGCAGGGCAGAGGGCCAAATTCTCATACCAGTAAGGAGGGTGTAACCTAAGGTTACACCTCTGGATTGGCGAAGGTGATATGAATTTCCACTGGCAGAGGAAAGAATTTGTTCTGAATTGATCTGTTCTGACATATAAAGCCTTAATTTTAAATAAAAATTATTTGCATCCTTAAAGATATTGACTAAAAGGAATGTATATTTATTTAAATTTCAGTAGGTCTGAACCTGGAATCATTTGCAGTGTAGAAATTCACAACCTGTTACCTGTATGCTCTGATTCTTGCAGGACTTTCAGTTTTTACTTCTTTCCATGTATTCTTTTTGGTTAATGTGGTTTTGCTGAGAAAGAGAATAAATTTACACATTATTTTACTGTTTTTCTTGGAGGATTTATGCAGTATTGTATATAGCATACAGTAAAGTCTATAAGAATAAAATTAAGTACTTCTTGTTTCCTAGGCATGGTTACATCTCCCAAATAAATTAATAATATGGTAGGGCAGAGTCTTGCTAATCTGTACTTGGGAGATAAACACAGGTTTGATAAGTGTGATTTGAAGGCTGCCCACTTTGCAAAAGGTTTTGATGTGCAGGAGCAGGGAATTTTTCAACTTGGAAGCTTTTTCTGTTGCAAAATGACCTTTTCTCAATGCTACCAGCCTTTTCCTGGACTTCTCTCCTGGAAGCCTGTTAGTGCTTTCACACTAATTATGAAACTGCCACGGTCTCCTGCCTGCTGCTCCAGCACAGGCAGAAGATTTGCCATGTAGATGGTTATCATCACTGACCCCACAATGAAAAAACATCTTCCTTTCTCAAGCCATACAGGTGCTTAGATGCAGATGAGAAAGGGTTGTGAAATACTGTGTTACCAGTTGAAGAAGGTTGTAGACTTCCTGGAAAACTGGCAACACAGCTGGGAAGTCGATGTGTGACCAAGTGCCTGTGCTTGGAGCAGGTTTGCAGAAGCTCAGTTTGTCAGTTACTGACCTCAATTTTAACACATTTTCCAAACTGTCTTTAGAAAGGTGATAGGCAGGGGAAAATTATAGGTGTCAGTAAGAGATTACTGGGATTATTATAAAAGGAATGAAATTATCATTGCTTATCTAACCATCGCTGAACCCTTTACTATTTTTTTCACCCATAATAAACTTTGTGTTTTTATAAAGATGAAACATGAGCCTTCCATTTGATTGGGGGAAAAATAAATTCTGCCAGCACCTAGATCAGCTGCATATCACTGGTTTGGGGTTTTTTAATGATTATGAAATGTAACAAAGACAACAAAGAGAAAATAACTTTCTCAGTTATAAAAGGACTTTTCATTCTTACCACATACTTATATACTGATATACATGCAGCTATGATAAGTTGTGCAAAATTGCCACAGTTTCCAAGAAACAAAGCAAAATGAATAATATACTTAGATACTGAAATGCTGAGAATCAACAAAACATTCCTTGTGAAGGCTGTCCCTAGGACAGGATTTAATTTTTTTTTTCTAGCAGCAGCATTTGAAGAACTTTTCCCACTGAATGGGAATTGCAATTCAGTTAAACTGAGGATTGGTAGGTGTTGGGCTGTGATCTCCATTGCTATGAGCTGTTTTCCCATGCTGTCTTACTCTGTGTGGGTTGAATTTCTAACAGCTGGGTTGAGGCAAGCACCATAATTTCTGTGTGCCTGTAACATGTCTTACAGGAGTCCTGGTGCTGTGTTACAGTATTTTGGTTATAAACTATAATTTGAGTAGCGTTACCACTGTTGAGTTATGGCAGTTGTGAAGCAACAGTTTTTGTGCAACATGCTTCCCTCCTGCTTGTAGTGAAAACTAGGCTAAAATTGCTTTTAATTAAACTTAACAGATGCTTTCTAGTTAGGCTGCTAGTCAGTAATGGTCTTACAGTAGAATGCACACATCTACAGAAGAATATATGGTAGTTCTTCCTAAGTTACATGTATCACACACCAGCAAGTTTCAAATGATTTAATTGGAGCTGCACCCAATAACATTGATACAGTCAGTAAGCTTTGGAAAAAAATGGGGAATTCTCAGGAAGAGTGGACAGAGATCTAATGATTTATCCCAGAGGACATCAACTGAGTCCTTTTGGGTTTACGAAAAATATTCATTAAGATACAACAGGAGAAGAAAGTTCTAGATATTACTTTTTCAATAGTGATTTTTAAATTCTTTGTCAACAAAAAAGGAATTGTCTTTTTATTTTTGTTGTTGTTGTTGTTATTTCATTAGCAAAATGTCTTGAAAGAGACAAGCCTGTGAAACAGCACAAAAGTGTTGGGAGACTGAATCGCATCCTCTTTTTTTGGGGGCTGTTTTGTGAGGAAGATGTAGGAGTTTCTAATCTAATGCAGTTAGATTTGGTGTTCCTTACCTATTGTCCAGTCCAGCCAACATGCTGCCCTGTACTGGAACTTTTGCCTTTTTGTTAGAAAAATTGTCATGTCCAAGAATACTCCTTTAGTACCGTAAAACCATCTAAGAGGGAAGACCAGATTTATAGGAGTTCTGTCTCTTTGATTCTTGCCATATGTTTATGTTTTTCTCCATTTTTCAGTTATGAATACATCTGTGTAACCAGCCATGCATACTTCTAGTTTCTTAATGTGAAGAAAAAATAGAATTGTTCCCAGTCCAAGAACTTTTGGAGAAATAGATATTAACACAACTCAGGCATACATTGAACTTGCAGCTGCAAAATAAAGAAAATTTTTGCTGTCCCAGGATTTTGTGGGCACAGCTAAAAGCTGAGTAGAAACCTTATTTAAATTGAGTTAAAATATTTTATTGCTCTAGGAATTTCTTCTTTTTAATGTGGAGTTGCATGCCATTGCTTAAAAGAAATGCTTTTACAGTCAAATTTGTGGTTCATGTACATCAATCTGTCTTAATAGTTTGAAAAACAATCCTTTAAAATAACTGTGTAATTATACTTTTACAACTGTAAGAACTAGTGATTATCAGCAAATAACATTGATTTCAATTGGCTGTCAGTTCAAATAATTGTTTTCAATGGAAACAAAATGTTTAAGATCTCTAATTTTTTTTTTTTTTTATTTTCCAATTTGTTAGAATTATCCCAGATGAAAAAACAAACCAGCCTGATCTTAAAAATTAGATTGACGGAAAGCTGTCCAGTGACTCTGGAGTATTCCTTCTTGTAGGCACACAGTTTGTGGTAATTGGGGTGTGGCTGTGGCCAGCCCCATCCCCAGTGGGCTACAGCTGTGAGCAGCAGGTGAGCAGCACTGACAGCAATGAGCCATGGAGTGCCCAGGGGCACTGACCATCACCAGAGGGAGCAGAGGGCACACAGGTGCCATGCAGGAACAGGAGGGTATGAAAGGTTGGGCTGAAGAACAAGGCAGACACTTGAAGCCTTCTGCAGTGGTGTGGTGTTACTCTGTATGGATTGAAGCCTTCTGGGATTGTCTGGTGGTACTCTGTGTATCATGGCCCTCGCAACTGTGATGTGCACTGTGAGACCTTCTCATGCTACACTGGTCCGGTTAGTTGAGTACTTCTTAAGCTTCTTTTTTGTTTTAATTTTTGCAAGAAACTGTATTTTGGAGAAGTTTTCTGCCTTGGATTATCAGTAGAAGTCATAGAATCCCACTGTGAATACTTTTGAAGATGAGAGTAGGGTGTCAACTGAGCAAATAAGTACCCCAAGCCTTGTGCTGCAGACCCAGCCTGAGTTTGGGTCACCACTGGGTTGGGTCACCTGAGCTCAGCAGGTGTTTGTACATCATCAAGATGTTGTTGACAGGAGTAGGATATTTACAGCTGTGTGAGAGACTGGATTGACTCTCTAATGGAAACAAAACTTGCAGGAGTCTGTAAACTACTGGTTTACCTTGGCCAGAAGGCAGATACACTGCCCATCTGTCAAGTAGCATCACTGCATTTGAAAAAAGATGAGCCCATACAGGAAATTCAGAGGCACGGCTGTGCTTGGGGTGGCAGAAAGAACTGAGTGATAATACTGTTTTCTAACCTGGGTGGTGCTTGTTCAGAATAGCAATCTGACAAGGAAAGGCTGAACATTCCAGCAGGCAACTTGCTCTGCTCTGATTACTTTATATTCTCTCTTGAGAGTTTAAACTTGCAGCAACTTTGTACTTGAATTCGTTTCTTCTTTTGGCACTTTGTGTTTTCTACCACTGCAGCTTTGAGTGCCTTGAGATTTCTTGGCCCCTTTTTATCAGAGCTCTGCACTCAGGCTGACACTTGGCTGCTCTACATGCTATTCTGAAGGCTGTGGAATGGAAAGCTAGCAAGTGCTGAAAGTTCTGGAGTAGCAGTCTATATAAATTATTCTGGATAGATGTTATCTAAAATTATTATTTTGAAATGGTATTGAATATTTTTTTGAGTTATCAGCTTTTTATAGACTGCAGATAGATTAAGTATCCAAGTAAAAAATTGTGTTGAATAGAAAAAAAAAATGAAGAATGAATGTTTTAAGCCAAGCACAGTATATAATGCAAGTCATCCCACACTCATGAACTCATTTAGTTTTCATGAGTGGCAGTTTTAGAGTAAAAAATAGTTATTCATGAAAACTGTCAGAGTAGCTGTAGAACCAAACTGATTTACAATAATTTAAGCTGAACTTCTAGGCTGAAATCCCTTTGCTTGTGGTAAGAGTGGGGATCCTCTCTTTGCCTAATGAGAACACCAAATATTTTTATTTCATTGCAAATAAAACAAAGAAGGTTTTCATAATTTACAGTCACCTGGGCTCTACTAAGTTTTATATAGCCATAGTATTAGAAGTAGCCAGGTGATGATGCTGGGGAGTTGGTGTTATTCCTTATTAGCTGGTAAACCCAGATTTTCTTGGACAAGACTCCTGCCTTCTGATATTAGCTGTCACTTGTTATCCACTTTATCTTTCTGGAGTTTCCCTGGTGTTTACAGCTTTTACTTTCTTCTGTCATTTTTTTCTGTCAGGTTTTTTTGGGTTTTTTTGAGTAACATTTTCTTCCAATTTCTCTTGCTGCATCTAGTGCCTGTCATAAAAGTGAACATTAATGCTCAGTCTCTTAATGGTGGCATTGAGCTGTAACTGTTTTATAATAAAAATATGTATGTGTTAGTGGTCCTGTAGTATGGAGTTGGGAATGGCATAGGTTAGATAAGAGTATTTTCCTCTGAAGATATAATCCCAGAACAGATGTCTTGCAACAATCAGTTATGTCCTGTCACTGTTCACAACTTTCTTCCAGTCTAAAGACTTGGTATACACACACACAAAAAAAAGCAAGCTGGGCCTTTTGGAAGGTTTGGCTACATTTTAAGTAGAAATATGCAAGCTTTCCATTACTTTTTTTTTTTTTTTAATTAGTGGGCATATGGTGCAAAATGCCCTTAGGATGCTATTTACTCTAATGGACACAGTTGATAAAGTTTTTTAAGAATAAGTTGCTATTCTATACTACACCTGGAAAAAAATTACTGTCTATTCTCTGCAATCCTGCATCAAAGGATTTAGTTAACATTAGCATGTAAAGATCTGCTTCTGAAATGGTGTATGAAACTATGATTCAAGCTTTTATATCTCTAGATTAATTTCTTATTGTCTTCCACAGAGGAGGAAAAATCCCTTCTTTTTTATAGCTCATTCATTTTTACATTTCCTTCTGTGTCATACTCCTTTCTATTAACACAAAGGCTCCTTTTATTTTATATGCTTGTAAAAAGCAGCAGGCTTCTCTCTTAATCAGTGTTGTCTAGGTTCATTGCTGGAGGGCCTAGGTCATTAGTAATAAAGGTCATTACTTGATGTTTCCAACACACAGACTTTCAGATAATCTCTCCCTTTCTCATTTAATCTCCTAGTGACTGGAAAACAGGCCTGGCTTCGTGTTATTAAAGTTATTTTATTTTGTTAAATCATAAAATGGGGAACTCCTGGAATTAAAAGCTTTATAACTGTGCTGGTGTGTGCACAATAGATGCAAAGATACGACAACACATGCAAGACCTGAAAGCTGAAGCATGGGAGAAGAGAAGGAAGCTCAGATTCGCTGCAGATTCAGCTGCAAGGGGCTGAATCCAATGTTGAAGGAAAATCCCAGGGAGCCCTAAGGCTGCCGTGTCATGCCTGCCCTCATTAGCTTACATCTTATCCTCCTCTGATTCCTAGCACCCTAATTGAAAAGACACTTTGTAGTAAAAAGCCATGTTTGAATCACTTTGAAAGACAAGCTCTTCTGGTATTTTTCCCAGCAAATGTTTTTCTCGGATCTTTGAGCTTATTAAACAAAATGATCTTCTGAAGCTTCTTGAAGTGTAGGCCTAACTCTGCTGCCCCTGAGTAAGGGCAAACATTGCAAATTCTAAATACAATGTTTTCTCCAGGGTTTTTATCAGCTTGGTTCCAGAATGTTAACTCATCTCTCATATTTTTCTTTCCCTTCTTATTTCATAATCTATTTCCATCCCTTTGTCTCCCCAGTTAAGCAAATGATATGTATTTAGTGGAGTATGTGGTTTGAGTTTTAGTTACTTTGTTTTTGCTTGTTTGGATGTTTTCATTTGGGGCTTTTTTTACACTAAGAAGAATGTATTAAAAAAAAACCCCACAAACAACTGCTATTTATGTGTTTTGTTTGTAAAGGAGCAGCAATTTTGCAAAACACAATTCTGTCAAAGAGCTTTCAGATGCCCTCTCTGGAGGGATAAAGGTATTTGTAGTGGATCAGGATGAGACCCTTTTCTTCAAGTTTTCATTTGGTAAGAGCAAGATAAGAGAATAGAATGCAAACCTAATTCTTATTTTAATTCTTCTCCCCTTGCTTCTTCCATTTGTGTGTCTGTAGATTGCTGGTAAATTGTACATTCTCTACTACAGTGTGTACCATCAGAAGTTATCCTGAGAGTTATAAGAATACTTTTGAGGAGCAGTTTTGGGAGGTGGCAATTTAAATGTGCTTAACTTGAGCAAAGGGTCAGATTTAAAGGGCAAAAGATAACCTAAGGCAAGCACTAATATCTCCTTAAGTCTGCATGAAATTTTGAAAAAAAATTAAATTTGTTTGCCCATCTGTGTCAGTGCTGTGAATTCTCCAGCTTTTTAAATGACTTCCTTTCCCAAGAGGAACACAGCTACAGAGGAGTCATGCACAAGCTGATTTTACTCCCTTCTACTCCAACTACTACTTTCCTCAGTGCTACTCTGTGCCAGCCAGCCCATGGCACTTTGCTCCTGAGCCAACAGGACAGACCCCATTACCCATTCTTATAATCCAGGATTTTAAAAAACATTTTAACTGGACAATGCTTGATGGAAAATAATAAAAGGAATTGTCAGACACATGAAAGGCAGACAAATATCTAACTCTAATGACTTCCAAGAAAATAGATGTTTTGTCAGTTTAAAACCCCCTTACTGCTCCCATGGCTGCCTTTTAAAGTATTGCTTCTTAAATTGAATCTCTGGACACACAAGCAGTTTCTAAAAATGAGTGATAAATCATAAACAGTCACATTTTAAAGAAAGCTTGCTTTCTTTATTAAGAAACATGGCAGTATTCTCAATTGCTCTGTTATTGCTTGGTATGTTTAGAGGTTGGCCTCTTAAAGACTTAGAAGTGAAGTTTTCCTTATCAGTGTATACTTAGAGACCTTGAAAAGGCTTATAAATGGAAAGCCTTGCAGAGCTGTGCTGAGGTAGTGTGGTGTCCTCACTGTGCAGATGGGTCACCTGTAGCAGACAGATAATAAATTACCTTTTCTGCTTCATATAACAATCCAGTTTGCCAATTTACAGTCTTTGCTCATTCCATATTTCAGTATTTATTTCAATTTTTTAACATTCCAGTGTTGTGGATGAGAGATGTTAAGTGCTCAGTGGAATGTGAGTCTTGGTAAACTCCATATCAATCCAACAAAAACCCCAATGCTACTTTTAAATGTTTTGATCCACATAATGTGCAAATATTCAGTACTGACTTGAAGATAGAGGAATAAAGTGAAGTAAATTAAGTTCTTCTTTTGTGCATGTTTTTTTTTGCATGCCTGAGCTTGATATGGGAGATTAACCATTCTCAATGGGAATTGCAGAGGATATGAATTTTAACAAGTAGATTTCTAAAGGCACTTCAAAACTAAGCATGAAGTCAGTTTCTTTGTCCCAAAACACAGAAGTGCTCATTCACTGCAGTGTTACTCTGTACTGAGACATGTAATTTCTTTGAATGGAAACACAGTGTAGAACACTGTGGTATTAATTCTTTAAAATCATTGGTGGAATTAATTTGAATGATTTCTTATTGTCTTATGTTACCACTTCTTTTTCTGTGCAATTAGGTTTTTGTCTTGTTTTACAGAATGCTTTATTTACTTTATATATTTGGGTTCATTAATGAGTAATAAATTCAAAATGAAGTGCAAAACCATGCAGATATTAAAAACAGAATGCATTTTTATTGTCAGCTTGCATCCAGCTGCCACCAAGACAGGAAAATTAATAAAATATCAATCCTAAAAATGTAGTTCCTAAACAAGAAATCAAGAGTTCTTTGCAGTTCTTTATAGCAGAGAAATCCTGATTTTATTTGAAAATTATTAATTAATGCACATTTCCTCCAGAAATAAGGGACTAATAGAAAAATGCTATGTATATTGAAAGCAGAAATTTTCTAGTTATACATGGCTTGAAAGAGTCAGTAAATATTTTACAAAATATTATTTGAAGGTTATTAGTCCTGATTAAAACCAAGCTGAGTTTAACACTCCCATGAAAATCTAGATCTGTTGGAAGAAAAATAAATCACTTAAGCAGAGCGTGAGCTGCTGCCCTTAGGTGAATTTATAAGTGTTCAGAGAGAAGTTCAGAAGAGAAAGCTGAAGAGGATGGAAAGCTGTGGATTAAGGAAGAAAAGTTCCCTTTGACAGGAGCAGCCTCTGTGCAGAGGGGCCAATGAAAAACCCACCACCCTGGGTGCTGGATACAGCAAAGCTGTAGCAAACCATATGATGGGGAAAAATCCCACACCAGAGGGGTGATCTAAGTCTAATGTTTTGGGTTTTTTTTCCTTTTTAAAACTGCATGATGCTCACAGAAAGGTAATTAAGTCAAAACCAACAGGGAACTTACAAGTAAGCAATATGTGGAAAAATGAATATTTAGAATAGCACAGGATGTGCTTGCTGTGGGTGTAAAACTGGCTGCTCAGGCAAAGCTTTTAACAAGCACTTGCACCTATTAAATCACATAATGATTTACCTCCAGTGGGTTAGGTCAAATTGGATCTTTCCAGAAAAACTTAAAAGCCAGATGATACATGTCAGGGTGTAGCACTCCTGAGAATGGGATGAGGGTGTTGTTTTTTCAGCAAGCTGCTGGATTTTTTGCTTTTGAAAGACGCAGGCTGGTGTAGCAATACCTCATTAAAGCTGGCTGCTGCAGGAGAGTTCCCAGCATTTACCTAGAGGCTCACAGGGTTTCTTCTGATATGGCTTCTGATTTTTGTGGCTGAAAAGGACAGCAAATATAACAAATGTGCCCAAATCATACTAATGTTGTCTAACCCAGGGAGGTGAAAAATACCATGCATGTGCTACAGTTGCATTCATCTTGCATGCAATCAAAGTATTTTGTATTGTAGGAGAGACAGAAATTCTTGACCTAAGAGATATTAAAGGATTTAACCCTGCACCATTTTCTTGACTGATAACTGCTTGTTGGATGCCTATCAGATCAGAAAAATATGCTAATGTACACTGTTGTGGACCATTATCATCATATCTGCAGTATTATTATCATGCAGTTTAGCAGACACTGTGATGCAGGCTGTCAGATGATTTGGCACATATAATTCCCACTGAAATCATACAAAAAAAAGTCCTTTCATCCAAGTTCCTCAACAGAAAGGATTCTTTGTGGAAAGAGTTGGTACTCAACAAGGGTCTTATAGTATGTAACACTTCATCACTGATCATGGCCTTAAACCAGGTTTTTATGGGAGCCTTTATTTATCCAACCTTGGAAACCACCAGGATTGCTGCCAGCTGCTGAGCAGGATCAGAATGAACACCAGGATTTAGAACTGAAATAATAATCTAATCCAACTGGATTTGTGTGTAGGCTTTAGGACCTGATCCAGAGCTCCCTGTTCACATTGCTGGAATTTGATTCACATCTGTTACCAGGGGAGGAACAAATGTAAATTTGGAAATGTTTTTCTCCTCCTTTCTCTGCTCTCCCCCTGCGCTTAGAGTTTTGCCCTTATTATGTTATTGATCTACCATACAACTGCTGGGCTGTTAACGAGCCTTGGCTCTCAGAGCTAATGAGCAGGGAGGACTTAGAAGGAGAAGTGAAGTAATGAAGATGACATTAATGAAATCCATCTCCAGAGCCATTATAGACTTCAACCAGAATGTGAATAATGGAAAATCAGGACTTTGGAGTGCGAGAATCTGTGACAAAATGTATTATTTCTGTTTTGTGCGGGACGTACCATTGTATTCTTAATTGCTCTTTCTGAATACACAGTTAAGGAAGCACTTTTTTGTTCTTTATATAGGTTAGGGAATAACCTATATAATTCCTCACAAACTCTTAATGTGACTGGAGTGTTTTACTTTTTTCCTTCTAAACCATGTGGCCTTTTGGTAGACTTTCTGCAAATATTGGAAAATACTAAATTTCACTCAATCTCTAGTATGTAGGTGGTGATTTTTTTGGTTTTCAAATTCCTCCAGATTGAAACAGGGAAGATTATGTAATAAAGCTGAGATGCAGCTTAGATTCCACATTATAAAAAACAGGGATTTTTAAATATTAAATGTGCATAAAATTATTTTTGAAATCATTAATGTCTTCAAATTGCACCAGTTGAACATGTGACTGCAATATCCTGCATAATACATCATGTGTTGAAATATCTTGATAAATTACTAGTGCCTGGCAACTGAGGATGGATGGGCATAATTAAAGCCAATGTTTAATTGGGAAAACTCTGAACATCTACACACAAACATAACCCTAGGTCATCAACCTTTTGTTCCCTTACTCATGGACTATTCCTGTTATTGCTAAAGCCAGATGAAAGATGATTATTAAAAAAAAATTGTGAAGAAAATACCAGATGGTTTTAGTTCCACTTTTAAACCTCTTTGAATCTCTTGAAGGGACACAGAATGGAGCAAGATTGGTGGGAGCATCTCATGGACTCAAGTGTCAGTCACAGCAGGTAGCAGCTGAGCAGGGTTTGGTGGATTGTAGGAAATAGATTTGTAAGGAATTCTCAAAACCTGACAGAAAGCTCACAGTCTTGTTCATGTGTATGTAAACACTAAGATAAGGTGTGTTGATTTAGGAAGATTTTGGAATAGAGATTGCATTCTTGAGAGAGAGATTTAACTAGAAACAAGTTTTAACAAGTTTCAAAATATGACCTTACAAAAAGATATTTTGGGGAATTAGAACTGTGAAAGATGCATTGTAGCAGAACCATGTGGAGAAAAAATATAGGTGATTGGTGTTAGAAATAATAGCAACAAGCTGTGACAGTAGGTAATAAGCTGAGAAACATTTATTAAGTATTGTAACCAGGAAATAAGTTGGCTTCTGATAGAATGGCGTTGAGTTTTACATCTCTTGTGTCTCACTATTCATCAAGACTGATAATAGAAAAAAAAATCTTTTAAAACACCTCTCATTTGCCCTGTCTCTGTAAAAGCTGAGAAAACAAATAGTGGATCACATTTCTAGATGTGAGTGTTTCCAGGAATATTTGGGCTCAATGGATCAAACTGGCAATGCTGTACCTGTTACTATTGCACATGTCAGCACTCCGGTAAATAATTGCATGTAGATGTAAACTGAGAATCCATTGATTAAAAAGCAGGATCTTAATACAGGTGAATTATCCTAAATAGGCCTTTTGAAAACATTTGATTTAACATAGAATTTTATAATGTATTGAAGCTTTGTTTTTTCTATGTGGGTATATGAAGGCATAATGAACTCAGTGGCCAAGACATTAGCATTCTAACAGCTTTCTCTTAGGGCTATCTGGCCAGCTATGACTGAAAACAGCAGAGATGATCTAAATTTAATTAGAGCTATAGAAACTTGATGCTCCAGTAAAATGTCATTTTCTCTGACACAGACTGCCTCTCAATTTAAAATAAAGAAAACATTTGCTGACAGGAGGCAGAAGCCAGCTCTGTGTTGAAGATGTAATTTGGAAAATAGAAACACATGTATTTCGAAGTAGCAGATGCATTCATTCCCAGTAGGCTTTGTAGCTGGTTTTCATCTCTGCTCTGTTTTTTTGGGGTTTTCTTTCTGCCTACATAGTTTAGGACTAGGTATAGTGAAAGGCATTTTCCTGGTAGATTCTAGACTATGTTGTGGTTGCTTGCCATCTCAATAGCCACCAACCCGAGGTTTGTACTCTAATTGAATGATATATGAACTTTCTCTTGGTCCATTTACTGTTTCCAAGTTATCTCTCCTGCACTTTTCAAGGTTTATTTTAATTACATTTCCCTAACATGGCAGTAATATAGGATTTAACAACAGAATTTTCCTAAAATATTTTGAAACAGGTACAGAAAGGCAGCTCACACTGTTTTAAGTTTCAAGAATTGTATTTGCAATCAATGAAATGTATAATTTGAAACAAGATTTTATCCACTTTGAATTTCTGGAGGAACAGTAAATATTACTCTTATCCAGATCACAGTAAGAAACTGGTATTACTGTTTAGCTAAGGTTCCAGTAGGGGAAGAGTTTACCATAAGCCATACCTCAACAAATAGTATTTCTTTCATAGCACATTTAGATTTTCTGAAATAGTTTCTGGAATTGATAAAATTCAAATGGCTATATCAGAACGACATCAGTTAGAAAAGTGTCTGATTTTGATTTTTGGCAGAAGGAAGAAGCAAGCTATTTGTTTATTCAATCAAGCAAAGTGGTTTTAGGAGAGTTTTGAATGGCAGCCAGCACTTTTCAAATTATTATTATTGTTATTATCATTATTATTATTCTAAAATTAGTTCTGAAGGGAATGCTACCATGCTGGTATTATACAAGATGTATAATAGATGTTTTATTTCAGATCACAACAGTGCACTACTTGAGAATATATTCTCTTGAGAGATGTATTTGCTTTGAGAGTAAAGCTGCATATAGCTACAACATTTCTTTTATACCATAAGTGTTTGTGTGTGTGTGTTGTGCACAATGGTTTTCCATGTTAAAATGACAGATTTTACCCTCTTTGTTTATGCTATAAAAAAAAAGCAAGTCCAATATGAAAACCAGTATTTGTCTAGTTAAACCTAAAACAGCTTCTCTGTAGCTTAACTTTTGGTCAGATCATTGCTGCATATTCTGTAACAAGGATATTTTCTTATTTTGGTTGAAAACTGGTGGCATTTTACTTGGCTCTGGCTGCTTGTAGAAGTGGACAGCAGCTCCCAGGGTTCATATGTCAGTCCTGTCAAGTCCTGCTGGCATGAGGACTGTAAATGCCACAAATGAGAGAGCTGGAAATGGTAGAAAGGGGTTTGAACAGGAATCAAGGGAAAGGAAACAAAATTTTTTTTAAAAAAAGAACATGAAGTAATTGAAAAGAATCATTATATGGAATATCTACTGATTTTACACGATGTCTACTGGGACTAGACATGTGACTTCCCATGGGGAATGTGTAACAAAACTGAGTGATGGGCAAAGTAAATTAGAAGCTACATAAAGCTCCTCTCTTAAATGTTGTAGTTCATTGCATTAGTCAAACACCTGGATGAATTGGGAAGAAATAGAGATGATATGTGAGTATGAAGTAAAAAAGGAATATTCAATGCCAGAATGAAGTGTACTTTGTGTTAAATGTCTGTAAAGGATATGAAATACAGGACAGTTGGCAGCTGAATAATGTAACAGATCAGGAAGTCTTGAAATAGCACACATTTTCGAGTCATAAATATGACTGAGATATGCTTAAAGTACCTTTTATAACACTTGTCTGCCTCTTTTTTTTCCTTAAAAAAACACTATTCCTTTTAAAGAGATGAAAATGTTCATGAAAAAGTTTCATTTCCCTCAAGACTATAACTTCACAAGCACAAAGAATCTCTCTTGTTTCTGGGAGTTTTTTCCCTTTCCTCTTATGACAATCAAGCTGACTGGGCCTAGGAAAAAAACTTTAAAAATACAAAAGCAATGGAATTTTTTTGTTTACTCAAAACCTACCTGGGAAGAATATAGATGGAATTAAGTTTTGGTTTAGTTAAAGTGTTTTGGTTTGGTTTCAAATTTGAAGTAGCTTGTTTCAGTCTTCCTTTGAGTAATTTTTTTTGATATCTTTGTCTAGGAAAAGAAAAGGTAATGACAAATTTTTCTCTTAATTATATAGTATACTTGTTGCAAAACATGTATTAGTGTTCTTGGTGGGGGAAAAAAAAACAGAAGTAAGGAGCAATTATATCTTTAATTACCCATATAGGCCAGACTAGCCATTCAGGACCAAAACGAATGTCTGAAGTTAGAAGGACCAAGAGAGACGCAGTTTAGATATATGAATATGTATATAAATTTGCATTTATGAAGTCTTAGATTTTTAGATGTTAAATATGAGGCTGTTCTCCTTTATTCAGTTACATTTTCCAGCTGCTTAGAGGAATCATCGCTTATTTATACAGTGGTAGTTTGTGGAAGCATGAGTCATGGACTCTCAGACAGTGCTGGATGAATTATGGGTAGAAAAAAAGATGACGAGTATTGTTCTTAGATTTTAAAATTATTTATGCACATTGGCAGGTTTTACTTAGAGAGCTGGAAATTTAATATGGTAATTTCTGGGATCAGTTTGCTGGAAATGAACCCACACAGGCAGATTGCTGTGCCTTTGACTGAAAAGGACTGAACTCAGCAGGTATAAGCACTGGCAAGGGTGTAGCTTTTCAGCTAGGACTAAAGACATCTAGTCTGACTAATACTGAGATTATTTTAAATCCTCTTATGAATGAGTATTTGGAGATGCTTACAGCATTAGAAAGGGAGAATTACTTCATAGAACTGTAAAACTGCAGACTTTCTCAATGGAAACAGGCTAGTTCTGGGAATTTACATAGGGATGCAAACTTATTTTTATACATTCTGAGCTGTGTGACTGCAGTAAGAGCTGCCACACCAAGTGGCCGGAGATGCTGACATGACAGGAAGGGCCTGGATTGACCACAGTCTCTAAATAACAAATGTATGCTTTAATTTTCCAGTGCCTTCAGTGCTCTGTTTTCACTCAGCATCACAAAGAGTTTCTTCAAATGCAAACACTGGTTCCAGAGTTAAAAAGCAGGGGCATCAACAGGCAACCTCAGTATTTTCCTAAACGAGAAAATAAAGGTCGGTAGCAGCAATCGCTGAAAAAATAGCAGGAAAGCTTTGGCAGTGCTTGCTGATGTGTGAACTGTTTGGAGAGGTTGGTAAAAATGGAATAAGAAGATGTGAAAAGGGTTTAAGTATTTATAACAGCTTTTCCCAAGGTACATTCTCAGTAGCACAAGGAATGCCTCTGTTTCTAGATGATAAGTGTGTGGGCAATGAGGGTGAGGAGCAGCGGAGAGGCAGCCAGCTGGCCAGTACAGGGTTTTCCCTCATGGAATCATCTGTGGGAGAACAAGCTTCTCCATCCAACTTGTCCTCCCAGAACTATGTGGCAGCTCAGAGGGATTATCAGTTGTTCCTCTTGTGGCACCCAAAGCTGTTGGCTTGTCACTATGGTCCCATTGCTTTAGTGCCAGGCTGACAAAGTTTTCCTCAATAATGTCCTACTAATAGAACTGAAAAATTGCCATCTATGAATGACTGATATGCCAAGAGATATCTGTAAATGTCGGGTTTCCATTGTCTGCCTGGAAGGCTTTTCAGGGTGCCTGATCCACTCAAACCTGACTTTCTCCTGTGTGAAGAGCTGGCCTGAAAGGGGCTCTCCATCAATAATTGTTAGATATTGGTGTGCTAAATTTGCAGAATTGTTCCTGTTTCATCTGTCTTCTCTGTACCCATAATGCATAGCAGACCTATCACCCCAAATTCAACATATGCTTCCTCTAATTGTCAGAAGACAATTGCCCCTCCCCCACTATTTCTTGGAAGGCTAACAGAGAAGAGTCTTGGTGTTCCGTAATGAAGCACATGGTAGATGTTTCTCTTTGTTGCTTGCAGGAGTTCAAGGACTGAGGGTTGCAAAGACTGTAGATATGGTATAAACACAGATGACAGGCAAGGAGAATGCATCAGTTACAAAGGACTGTACTTTTTTTAATAACATTTGTCACTAAATGCAAGAAACTTCATATTATTTATTAGCTTCCCTCCTCCCCTTTTTTTGTTCTCCTTCTGAAAGGGAAAACACCCTGTGATCTGATTATTTTCAGAAGCTGCTGCTTTGAAAAGGATGCTAAGAAGTCCCATGGGCCACATCCTCATAGCAAGGAAGCTGTGTGTGCTAGGTGAAAGCCTGACACTAAAATCAAGGATTATTTCATTTTCTTAAATTTAAAAAATATTTTTCCATTGGAAGTTGACAGACTCAAATAAATTAGTTACCTCTGGCAGTCTTGCAGTTCACTTTGGATACATATGTGCACTCAGTAGTGTTTGCCATTCTCTCTCCTTGCCTTCCTCCCTCCCTCCTGAGCTCCTCTCCAGCCTTCCTTTGTTGGTGACTTCAGGCCTTGCAGTTCACTAGGTTTGTTCCCTTTCAAGGACACTCTGACACAATAAAGATATTGGGCAATGTTTCTGTAGGGTAGACATTTCTGTCTGGCTTCTTAGAAAGAGATTCTTATAAGAAATGGGTGGAAATAATTGTTAAATTCAGAGAAAGCTGACCTGACTAATTTTATCAGGACTGAAATGTTGAAATGTTGCAGAGGAAACAATGAAACATAGTGGGTACTGTGCCAGCAGGACTTTACTTTGCTAGCTCTGGTACCCAGGTGCAGGTGCCTGTTTCCAAGCTCCTCACCATTAGAGGCTGAATCACCAGAGTGGTAAGAGAGACAGTCTGCAGTCATTGGAGCTACTGCTGTGACACCAACAAAGCTACACTGCCAGCCAATGCAAGAAACTGCTTTGTTTTCATAAAAGTTAGCCTTTTCCAGGTATTTCCTTAAAAAAACTGGCTTGGAGAAACTAAAGTAGTATGTACAGTGAAAAAAAACAGTACTTAGAACACTAATGAAACAAAAATAATAATAAAAGAGATGTTCTTCTCCGGTGTGTTCTAGTTCTGCAAAAGCTGAGATATTCTACTTCACTGTTTCGCTCAAGCATAAAGGCTATATAGGAGGCTTCCTAAAAATTGCATGTGAGCAGGAAAGACCACAAAGAGACAGGCTTTTGTTTTAATTTATTTTCATTCCTCAAAGTCTTTTTTTTAGTTGTTTGTTTATTTTATGTAACACTCCCAATTGAGGATCCTTAAGGAAAAAGGGCTCACCAGCTATGCTTATGTCTTCTGGCTTGCCTAAATTGCTTGGCTTTCAATTTTTTTATAGAAAATAGACTTATTAAAAAAATATAACTCAAATTGCCTTTAGCAATTAAGTTCCTTATCATTGGCATAATCGACTTTATGTTTAATGGTGATGATCCTGATGGAGGAAGATGTGGATGGCACTGGATTCTGTGGCAGAAGGGAAGAGTGCAGGTGATTGCTCCCTAGTTCACTTGATTTTTACATGATGATTTACAAGGTATGTAAATGAGCAGACAACCACAGAAGGTACATTTAATGGCATCTTAATGCATCATGGAATTTACGACAGGGCATGAATAGCTTGTGCACTCAACTGTTGAAAGCAGATGCTGCTATAATTCTACTTAATACTTAGAAGAAAAATAAAGCATATTGTTTTCTGTACAAATGTTTATGAAACATTAATAAGAATAGCATGCACCATTCAATGCTGAACTTATAATGGGAAATTCTATCTTATAAATATTTATAAGTGTTATATTTTGGTTCACTCTATGTGTTGATTTCAAGTAGCACTTTGGTGATTCTCTGTTGTTTTTTCCCATCTTAGTTGCACTGGTACCCTAAAGAGAAAGTGGAAATAAGTAATTCACATAAATATATAAAAGCTTATTTCAGTTAGGAAAAGACTTACACCTGCTTCTGTAGTAGAACAGAGTATTCATCCATTCGAAACCAAGACTTTTTACTTGTAATGCAAGTTTTCTGCTCCTCTTATGAGAGGAATTAGTGAGCTTCATTAAATCTGATGACATGTATATAGACATTCCAGATTGTTTTGTGATGGTGCAGTTTTCTACAGGTAATTGACATGTTTGTGTAAGTTGTTGGCTGTTAAAGGTTCTGGGTATTTCAAGGGGTAAAGAATATTAACAATTAAAGTATTTATCCCCTTTTCTGTATAAATTTGATTTACTGGTTGCAAAAATTATAGCCTTTCTTTGTCTTTTCACTAGGATGACAAGGCTTTCAGTGACTCAGTCAAATTATTTTCATTAGGGTGACAGTCTCTGAATCTGCACCTCTGACATTTTTGACAATGATACCTAGCAGCCAACAAAATATTTTTATAACTTTTTCAGTCTAAAAGGAAGAGTCAAGATTTAATTCTTCCCATTTTATCTTTCTTAGTCACTAAGCATACCTTTCTATTTAGGGTCTGGTATTTCATTATCTCAAAATTGAGAAAAATATATTAAGCTTCTGGTAGAAATTGCAGTCAGATATTTATTTTATATTTAGAAACTTTTAGTCTAAATATTAAACTTCAGAAACATCAAAGTAGTTCAGTGAAGTTTGCAGTACAAGTTGTGGTATTTGTGGACTTCAAATTAATCATAACAAAAAAAATCTGAGGATTGAATTATCATTTTACTATAAAGCCTTGGAGAGACATCTCCAGTGATCCTTAAGTCATTTGGGCAAGATAAAAATTCTAGTTGAGTGTCTTGGACTAAGATCTGCTGGGATCTGTTCTAGATGTCATAAATCTTGATTATTTGAACTGCGTGAAAGCTGGGGTATCTCCTTGGAAATGACTAAACTTGTGAAAAATCAAAACTCAGTATTTTGGGATTAATCTTTAGTATTTGTTTTTGGTATTGATGTCATGGTATCTCAAAGGATTCTTATTTTAGTGCCTAAGGACTCAATTTATCTGTATCATTTATACCCCTCAATTTACATGTTGCAGAAGACATCATTGTCTTTCCTTAGATGACTGAAGGCATAGGGTAATTTGTCCATAACTGCTGTGAAACACTGCAGTGACATGTCTAAATAACGATTAAAAAAAAAAAAATCCCCAGATATTTTTGATGGAAAATGTGTAAAGCAGACATTTGAATTTAGTTGGACTGGCACTTTCCTGTGAATGAGCTTTATTTGGTGGAAAAATCTGTAGGTGCTGCTGCTGGCAGCATCCCTGCCAAGCTCCTGCTTGGAAAGGGGAAGGCTCAGACTGCATAAGTAATGTTAGTAAATAATCTTTTTTTTATGCCAAGAATTAACCCAGGAAGGAAATAATGTTTACTTCATGGCAGTGTAGAGGTGAAACTACAAACATACAAAATTTTCCTTGTCTGCTTAGTGGAAAGTGGAAATGCCACTAAAATTTAAAGTCTTAACTCAGCACTACAATACATATCTCTGCCTTTAGATGTAATTTTGTTAGGGAATCTACACAGTTTTGGCAAAAGTGAATATTGACTTAATGATACTTTATAACAAAATTTTATTTCAGAATAGGCAGACTTTTGCACTTTCAGCTATTATTTCTAACTTGGTGTGTTGCAGATTTTTCAAAGGTAATATTAAACCCATTTCTAATACACAGTGAGGAAACCCTTAAAAAAAAAAAGCAGCTGGGTAATATTTTATAAACTTGTCCAGACAGTATTTTTTACTAGTTTCTTCACTGATTTAATGTTAAATTATTTGTTTACAAGGAGTGTGAAGATTGCTTAAACACAAATAATTTCATGTTAGTGACAAAACAGCATATAATAGAAATTAGGATTTAGATCTCCCAGGTCATTCAAGAGTCTAGGAAAATTGTCCTAAGATGTTTCCTTCTTTGCTTGTAAAGATTCCCTTCTCTGATTTCATGAGGCCCAGCTCTGATATGAGGGTCTTTTGAACCACATCTTGAATCAGCTTACCTCTGATAAAATCTGACTTTTTTCTCTATTTTTTCTTTTTTTTTCTTTTTTTAAATTATTCTCCTCTTTTACACCCTTCTTATCTTTTCTCCTTGTGAGGCATTGCAGGAGGGATAAGGCAATGTGGGTAGTGAGTTTACTGTAGCCATAATAATGTGAGAGCTCAATTAAATTTAATTAAATAACTTTAATGACCAAAATGTTAATGCTGCACCAGTTTATTATTAAGTTCAAGACTTAATGGGATTATTTTTTCTAGTTAATTCTATAAGCCTTTACTCTGCTTAAATATGGTCAATGGGGCAAATAATTTTGATTACAGAACCCCCTTGAAAAGAAAAATATCTACTAGTATTTGTGGACACTGCACTGAGTTTCAGCAGAGTTCTTGAAAGTAGGAACTGACTTATTCCCACGAAGAGTTTGAATGATTTAGCAAGGAGGAGAAAAACATTATATCACATGCTATTTGTGGGGACTGTGTGTATGTGGAATAAGAGAAATTCAATTACTTGGTGAGAAAGTCAGTTTAGCATTATGCAGAATGCAAAACAAAGAAATCCACATTACAAGAAAGGAATAATAAAGCCCAAAGCAACATTCACTCTCAAATAATTATTGTTCTCATTAACTCTTATTGAATTCTGCAAATGGTATTAACATGCTGATATGGTAATGCTGTGAAAATATTCCATTAGTGGGATATACCTGCTAAGAAAATTAACATATTCTTGCTGCTAGGTAGACTATTATAATTTCTGTAACTTTCCTGTTAAATTATTTTTAAAGTGCAATTAAATATTAAAATATTTATTAATTATTAAATAAGGAATAATTTGAAAAGGTACACATTTTTTATAGCACTCTGTGTGCTTTTTTTCTAGTTGACTTTTGTGGTTAAAAACAGGCTGCATTTCTTCATTCAGAAGGTATTTAGAAACTGAATCTCTAAATTTACAGTGAGTCCCAAGAGACACAGAAATACTGAGAGAGAGAGATGTTCAGGGTGTTCTGTCATACTCCTCAGAGTGTTTTTGTATGGATGTCCAAGAACCAGAGGAGAAGGGTGATGCTGAATCAGAAAGCTGTGGGACAGGAGAGGTCATGCTGTAAACAGAAATATAAACAAACAGCTCCCCCATCTCTGATGGCTCTGGGTTGGGTTTGGTTCTGGTCCCTCAGCTGCTGTGTTCTTCTTTCTCATCAGGGTCAGGAAAGTGCATCTCACACTTCTGACACTCTTATTTGCCTGCTAGCACTGTCACTTTTCTTTTATTATTATACTTTCTACTTTTTTTGACATATGTGCACATTACATAGCGTGAGCAGCAATGCTTTTCTATGTATGGAGTATATGCTAGTTTACAACTAGTTTAATTGAAAAGTCATAATTAAAGCAACACAGCCTTGTAGTATGGGGTTCAACTTGCTCATTCTTATATTGTTGTATTAGTCTAGGCTGCATAAGTGTCTTAATCCTTCCCAAGAAGAAAACAAATGGCTTGTAACATTTGTTATGCTAGTTTGATTTTTAAATAAACATTTAAGTTTTGAAAAATTATTTAATATTTAGCTAGGTCTAGGAGCCTTTTCCTTGTCTTTCAAATACCTTTAGGAGCCAGAAAAAATATACTTTAGTCTTATCAGGACAACTTTCTTCCTCCCCAGTCACTCAAGGTCTTGAAGAGACTACAGGTTTCCTTCTGCCATACAGAGTTAAGTATGATCTTATAATATGTTAGAGCTACAAAATTGGGTTAGAAATCTTCACAGGACAGGCTGGAAGCTTTTGTATAAATCTGAAGCTTTTCTGCTTCTGTTCAGATAAAGACAGCTAATGTGGCAACAACCCCTGAGGTGGAATTTTACAGCTTTGACTTCCAAAACTATGCTTTCAATGGCAGCATTTAGATTCAAAAGGTTCTGGATATATGGGGCTTCTGTAGCCCTAACTCAAACCAGAAAGTTGTGCATCTGCTTATGCACATACACTGACAGAATGCTGGAAACAGGAAAATTGTTCAACCCACATAGTATCTTCAGAAAAGTTTCTGATCCAGCTGGATCTTATTTAGGGCAAGGTTTTAACTAGTTATTTATCAGATTACATTTCATTTTTAACCAGTTATTTATCAGTTTACATTTGATTTTTAATCACAATGCAAGTGGACTAAAAAAAAGGTGAAGTATGAAAATATGTTCAGGGTGTTGGATTTGCTTCTCTCAGGCATGTTATCAGCCTTGGGTAACAGAACTTTGATCACCTTGGCCTCTTGGTTGAAATGAGAAAAAAATGTTTAACTTTTCTTCGCTTGACATTTTTGTCGTTTTTCTCCTCTTAATTTTGGTATATCAGACTCTTTGTATTGAAAGCACTACATTATTTTCAAGCAACCCAGCAAGTAGAATTTAGCGGACTGAAGTTTTTATCAGGCTCCTCCCTTTTCATTGCTTTCTGTAACTGGTAGAAAAAATGAATACAGTAGTTACTCCTGTGAATTTTTTGTTCTAATTTTTCTGAAGATTTATGCATACCTTTTTTTCAGTTATAGGTATAAGACAGCATTCAAGTAAGATGTGCATTGTACTGTAAAGTTAGAGAAAAGTGTAAGAAAGAAATGAAAAGGAGAAGGCTTTTTACTCTTGAATTTTTATCTGCACCACCAAAATGCCAGCATATCCCTTTTCAGCTATTCCAAGTCAGATCCAAATGCTTAGGGCAACAACGGCATCCAAACTCTTCCAAGGGCTATGAATTTCAGTGCAAATGGGAAATTTACGTAAAGGACTTGGCTCCAAGGGAGCTGTAAAAATCTCTTTTATGAGGCAAAGCTGGTGTTGATCTGTCTTTTACTGTAAGTCGATAGCAGACTACAGTCTACGGGCTTCAGTCAAATAGTTATCGTATATCTGGGGAAGCAAGAGCATGTTGTCAGCTTGAGGGAAGAGGTTTTGGCTGTTTGCTTGCTCTTAGGAAGAGATACGTAGCTAAACCAGAAGCACCTCCAGTTTCAATGAACTTCTGAAAATTATCTCAGAATATTTGAAACGTGGCAGTTTTTTCAGATGCCTTTCTCTGATCAGTTGGTATTTCCATTTGTAATGTCACGCATGGAAGCGGGAAGTTGGCTCTGCCATTTGTAAGGAGCAGATAGATTACAAACGTTCAGCTTTCATCTATCTTTAGAAAAATCCACAGAGCATAAAAAAATGTCTTTGGCAGATAAAAGGAAGAGCCAGTGCATGAAATTTTAATCCAAAGGGGACCTATGAGATCATCTGGTTTGATTAGCTGCATGATACAGTCCAGAAAAACTCATCCAATTCTTTGGGTTTTGAAAGAGTTTTGCAATAAAGACAGAAAGTGATCTTAGAAACAACACATATTTGATTGCATCTAGGTAAACACACATTCTACCTGCTAAAGGTCATACAGCTTAAGAGCAAAAGGTACACCTGGGGCTGTGTGGGTCAGTTTTGCTTTTCTCAGGTAGCCAGTTATGTTTTTCATGCAGTTAACTTGAGTCTGTCTAAAGTCTACTGGGGTTTTTTGCTTAAGATTCTCACAGAAAGATATTGGATCTTGATCTGAATTTATAATTTTGTCATCACTTCCTCTGGTAATTTGCTGCATTGCTTGATCTTCTTTCATTAAAAGCGTTTGCATAATTTCCAGTAGGGTATTGGGATGGGGGTGGGCCAGGGGGAAAGATGCCAATTTTGGTTTGAATCTACTCCCTTCAATTCACTATTAATAAGGCAAAGAAGGATAATGTCTACAACCTATTTTATTATCTTGGTCTGTAACCTTGAAGCATGTGAGAAAAAAGACTTTTATACCCATTCTAATATCTGAGTGATTTTTATTTTTTTATATGTTTCAACAGTTAGAGGGGAGTCTTGAATCAAGTAGCCTCCAAATTAATGTATAATTTAGGTTAAATAGGTCTATGCAGTCTTGCACACTGTCTTGAACTTCAATTTTATTTTACATATATATAAAAGTATATATGTAGATGTGGTAGATATATGCCCACATACACACATGTATGTGTTTTTAAGGAATAGTTTAGTAGTTGCATGAAGAGGAGGTGGCTGCATCCTTTCTGGCCTCCTAGGAAATGAGAAATAGTCATTAGGAAAGACACAAGTGCTCTGGCACCTGTAAAGTTTCAACATAAAAATCAAAGATGCCTAGGGTTGTACAGGTCTAGATGATACTTGACAGTAGAATTTGAAAAGCAATTTTCTTATCTGGGCATCACAATGAGACTGGGGTTGGATGTAGGTAACCATGTCCTTTATGCAGCTGTAGACTCTGGATAAATTTGTGAGGCTCTGTGTGTGGAATTTAAGTGCAAAATTCATGTGATTCTTAATAATAAGACATAAAAAGGGATAAGGCATATGCTTTATAGTATACCTATGAGCTAAGAAGCTTTAAAACAGCTCTGAGGCCTTTTTAAAATTATCTACTGTCACTATATCTTCAGATGGGATTATTACATGTATATGTGTAGTGAGATTTCTCTATGTGCATTTGTGTATACTTATTTGATATGAACTCATAAATCTGTGTTGGATGCATGAGCAGATACAGAACAACACCAAGCTAGTACTAAAAAATTGTTTTTCCTAAAAATTGACCCCTATGTGTTTCAGTTTTAATACAGTGAGGACCTAATTCAAATTTTTGTCTGTCAATGTGAAGATTCTCATTGGCTTAAATTGGCTTTTAATGAGACTCCCAAATGCCTGGGGAAGAAGTGCTTTAATTTGGTAAAGAAATTTCAGCATCAAGGATTCACTTAACCACAGGAATTTTATCTTAATTCAGACTCATTACATTGTTCTGTCATTAATAATCACAGTGGAAAGTAATTGAAATCTTGGAAGTACCATGTAATGGTATTACATGGGTCTGTGTCTAGTCCAAAGTGTGAGAGCAAGACTTTTTCTCTTGGTTTGGTTTGGATCCCATCACAAGGCACAGGGAGCAGTTGTATTGTGCTGTTTGTCAGAGGGTGATGAATTGCTATTACTAAACAGGTGAACTGTGACATGCTGGAAATGCATATGGGGAGGAGCAATGCACATCTCAAATTACACGCTCTGTTATGGAGATTACAGGTGGTAGGTGGTGACTCCTACAAAATGGATTGTTTGGTTAAAATTCTGCCAGTTCTTTATAATGCACAAGAAGAATCCTAAGTAAACCTGGCTGCTCCAAGTTTCCAGGAGGTGCTTATGATACTTTCTTTCTCTTAAGCTAAAGAAGAAAAATCTGACTGAAAGTATCTGAATGTAAATAACTACTTCCTACCTTCAGTTTGCTGGAGAGGAGAAGGATATACATTGCAGTTTTTTGGCTAGTTTTTTATTCCCATTTGCAAACTGGAAAGATTTATTCCACGCTGTGTAAACAATCCAAAACAATTTCACACAAAGAAGGTTTAACAGATACAAGTAATCTAAAACTGTGTATTTAAATACTTTTATGTGGGGGGGCGTATACATGTATTTACCATTGATTCGGTGACCTTTTAAAAAGCAGAATATTTAAAAACATTTTGAAGAGAATATGCAAGGCTTTATGTTGCTAGGAAAATAGATGTCTCTAATCTAATAGATGTTTTTGTTTATTTTACTATTATTTCTTCCACAGTGTATTTGCTTTTATTTGCTTAAAAGCTGCCCTACTGGAGAGCTTCATGCAATGAGCATCTCACTAATTTGTGGTCTCAAGAGGGGCTGGCAGCTCAGAGAACTTATTTCAACTTGTTTCAGTTGAACCCTTACAATATCAGACATTTAGTCTTAATTAGTAGACAAAAACAGTGAGTAGCTGCCCACTCAGGACAAGGAATAGTGAAAGTTCTGAGAAACAAGAACTAAAATGTTTCTAAAAATAAAACAATGTTATTATAGGGTTAATTAAACTAGAAGCTCACTGTACCTGCTTGGATGTGTAAACCCCCTGAGGTTTGCAATTTATATTTGCATTTTTCCAGATCAGTAATAAAATTGTTAAGGCTTTATGTGCAAAGCTAATGAAATTATCACACGGGCCATACCTGAAAGGCCTATCTGGTATTCTGAGTAAAATTGTGCCCAGCATCTGCCAATGACCTGTGGTTGTGCAACAGCCACAAAGGGCAGAAAAATCACACTGGAAGCAGACCTGAGGAAGTGTCAGCATTCCTGTGTGAAATGTGAAAAGTATAGCTCAATTTTCTTGAGGGAGTCACTTTACTATCGAGCCTGCAGAACACCAAATGCTGCAGTAGGCCTGTTTAGCCATTAGTTGCTATTGTTTTACTGGTGTAAATTGAAATAACATCAGGATAAAACACAGGACTATTCTCAATTTACAATGAATGAAGCATATAATGGACAAAAATGATATTTTCAGTAGCTAAATTCAGTAAGCAAACATAATGCTAAAGTAATACAGATATTTCAGTGCTGATTATACCACACATGCAGGAAGATGAGTATTATAGCAGGCAGATTGTTCTCTGGCTCCCCTCAAACAGTCAAGTGGTCAATAAACAGAGTTGTCTAATTTGGATTCTGCACAAAGTATCAGAGACAACATCAAATTATTTGTTCAGTTAGAGCAGAAAACATTGAATGCAAATATTGGTACTCTATTTTTCCTGGTTTTCCCCTGTATTGCTATGTGTCTCACTCTAAATCAAAAAATATCACTGAAAATATTTGGTGACTTGTTCTGTCAGAATCTTCTACAGAGGTGGAAAAGTGAGCAATGGTATTTTCCTCATGAAATTGTGTTAGTCTGAGGAACATCTGTGAAGAAACTTTTATGTATTTCAGTGCAGAATTTAATCATTTTGGCTGAAAAAAATGTAGCGGTAAATATGAAGTGATAGACTATGTCATAAGTTTTCTTTCAAGCAATTATGACATAGTCCACAGTAATAAAAATATTTTGAACTGTCAGGAAACTTTGTTTCTTGGATTCTCAGAAAAACCTGCACACTGGAAATGAATTCTATGGGGTTTCAGTGTCAAAACTGGAGGAGGCTGTCTGAATTATGTCTTGAGAATGATGAAAGCTGACTCAGTTCAGTTAAATTTTATAATAGAATAAACTTAACCAGAGGAGAAGAGCAGGTATCTAGCTGGGAAGCTGGGAATTTAAGTTTTCTGTGTCGAGAGGAGAGCCAAGGACTGTGACCTTTCTGCTTTGAAGTCATGCTGCAGTTTTTGATCACTGGGTGGCTGGCTGCCTTTTGCCAGTCCTACAGTCCTAGCTGAGATCACTCTGCTGTGGATGGTCTTTGGTGTGCCAATGGCTTCTGTTTTGTGATAAAGTAGGCTAATGGAAAGTTAAAAAAAAAATAAAAAAAGAGGAAGAATGAAAAATAACTTCTATGGTAGCTGAGGAATATTTAGTGAAGACCAGCAGGCTGCAGGGATCCTTCACCTCTACTCTGCTTGGTAGGACAGCATCTGGAGTGCTTTATCCAGTTCTGGGCTCCTCAGCACAAGAGGGACATGGAGCTCCTGGAGCAGACCCAGTGAAGGCCACAAGGGTGATGAGGGGACTGGAGCACCTCTCACAAGGAAAGGCTGAGGGAGCTGGGTCTGTTCAGCCTCGAGAAGAGATGACAGAGGGGACCTTACCAATGCATACAAGAGTGAATGCCAAAGGACTGGGGCCAGGCTCTTCCCCGTGGTGCCCAGGACAAGGGACAATCAGCACAAACTAAAACACAGGAAGCTCCGTCTGAATATGACAAAAAACTTCTTTAGTTCGAGAAGTTCACTGGAAGTGATCACTGGATCAGGCTGCCCAGAGAGGATGTGGAGTTTCCTTCTCTGGAAATATTCCAAGCCCACCTGGGCACAATCCTGTGCTACCTGCTTTAGCAGCAGGGTTGAACTAGAGGATCTCCAGAGGTCCCTTCCAACCCCAGTTATTCTGTGACATATGTGGGATGCTCTTGTATATTGTTGTGAGGGAGGGAAATTCAGCTCTTACTGAAAGCAACAATGACACTGATCTAAAAATCGTATTGCTCAATCTACAGATCCAGAAATCAAGACAAGATTTCATATTCTAACTTGAAAATACCCAGCATAGCAGCACCTGCTACTGGATGAAGAAACAATATTCAGGAGTTCTTCTCCCTGAGAAGCATGTCCTAATTCAAGAGCTTGGTGTGCAGCTATTACTAAACTTCATCCTCATACTTGGAAGAAAAACATGTGTGTTAAATTTGGTATAGGATTTTAAAAAATGAGTACTGAGGAAAAAAAAGAGGAAAGAAACTGTTGGTCTGTGAATAGAAAGGAGTGCTGGCATATTGTAGAGATGATTATATTCTTAGCAGACAGTACTTACCTCTGGTTTTCTGAATAAGCCCTGATATACTGGTATTACCAGGTAAATCCTGCTTAGGCTTGCAGCTGCTTGGAAAAATTTCCTTTTTTTCAGCTGAAAAGGAATTTGGTTGTTTTCTTATATCTGGAGGCCTCATTTACTGCTTCCTTTATAATAACTCCATAGAAGTGCTGGTAAGTTTATGCAGATGAAGTGAGAATTACTGTCATATGAGCATGAATGGAGGGAACTTCATGGTCTCTGCCATTTCCTCTCCCAGATTAAAGCTTCTTAACAGGCATTAGGACCTTGGACAAAGACTCTGCCTCTGCAGAAATGTTCTCTCTTTGTATCATCTTTGCAAGATGGGAGCTGAGATAGGACGCTCAGCTCCAGCTCCTTGGGAGCTGAGCTGAAGTGGTCTTTTTTGGGTTGCAGTAACTTCCCAAGCATCTTTAAAAGATGTCATAAAGTAGCCTGATTATATGGTAGTAATTACCGCAGCAAATTTCAGGTTTTCTTGACAGAGAAAATACTTCTATTTTTATTTGGTTTTACAGGTATTTTCTATTTTGCAGAACCCATATCAGAAATTGTAGGTTAGACAAGTTAACATTGTCTGAAGGGCAAGAAACCATCAGTGTATATGTATTATAAAAAGCTATAAGAATCAACCATTTTGGGGGTACATTTTGATGGTGCCCTACAAAAAACAACTTGAGTGAACGTCAAGTATAAGCACTGCAGATATCTGAAACAAGCAGGGAAATTCGAGATGCAGAAAAGAATGAAGAGAAAAAACCCAGTCCAGCCAAAAATTAGAACAGTTGTGTGTGTGTAGCCAGCTCCTGTGCTGGCCTGAAGCTTGTTGGTGACACTATTCCAATTTCACTTGTTATACTATGGGGAAAAACGGGAGGGATTTGTAGGATATGTATGCTAGTATGTCTAGGTGTGCAGAGTCATCAGTGAATGTGAGGATATGGGGGAACAGTCTTTTTTTTTTGCAATTTTAAGTGTTCTAAGATGTGCACATATGGGTTTACCCAAGGAACATAAATCTTATTTGGTATTCTTTGACTTGGTTCAGATGACCATGAGATTGAGATGTTGATGGCAAATTCCTAGTTTTAGGGTTCTTCCTGTTCAAATGTGGAGGTCTTTTTTCCCTAGGTTTTTCATGTTAAAAAAAAAAAAAAATCTGTTCCTGTTAGAAAACTGCTTTTCTATAGAGCTGCAGCAGAGAGAAATTGTGTTTTGTTTCAAAATCTCCTAGTGAAGGAAGAAAATAAAACCATTCAAAACCTGCAGAAAAAAGATACACAGCATTATTGCTGATTCACAACCACCACGGCAGCAGCAAAAGCCAAAGGATTTTTGCTAAATCCAGTAAAGAAACCATTTGCCAAGTGATACTGGCTCATTTTGTGTTTAGGCTGCTGAACACAGGTGCCTTTGACAAGGTGCACAGTGTCCTTTGTTTGACCCTCACTTGATGTTAGAGAAATCTGCTTGGTTTTCCTTTCTCTCTGAATTTCTGCTTGCAGTGAAAAATTAAAATAAATAATAAAAAGAAAATTATAAGATTAATTTAAAAAGAAAAATCAAAGCAAAGCTGAATGAAACCTAATTTCTTTGTTTTCAGCTCTTTGATTTATTTTGAGTTCCTTAAAACCCTTCCTTCTGTTCAGGATGAGTCGACACAGTATTATCTTCTTGGTGGTAGTGTAGGAGGAAGTATCATTTTTAAAAGGACAATCTGTCCTTGCTGAAAAGAGATTATAAGCAGAGCTGTATATAAATGACTGAACAGGGGAAAAAATAAGAAAGTAAAATGGCAGATTTTCTTATGATCTTTTTTTTTCCTCTGAAACTGTTTACTTATTTCATCTTTAAATAGTGCAGCATTTTGACAGCCAGGAGATAATTTGCAATTTTCCCTCTGAATTCTAGTTTCAAATAAATTTTTCCTGCTCTGCCCCTTCTATTGAAATAAAGTAAATCTCAAGCTGACAAATTTTACTATATGCAGGCACTACAGCTTCTCTCTGATTTAATGAATTTTGGACAAAATGGTAAAAAAATCTGGCATAACAAAGAAATGCTGGTGTATACCAGAATGCTCCATGTAGGACACTTTAGAGTAGTGGATGTGATGCATAGCCACAACCTATAAATGCTGCATATTTTTCTAATAAAACTTTCAATAGAGAAAAGCATAAACAGACTGGAAAAACTGCAGCCTAAATAAAACTCTGTTTTCTTTGGCAGATGTTGAAGTTAAGGATACACAGGCAGAAAAAAGCTAGGCTTGGATTCCACAATTTTTCTTCCAAAAGAAAGCACTTAGGTAGGAATTGCTACTGTTTTTCTTATTGATTAGTAAAATTACATGAAAGTTTCAATTGTCATTTGCTCCCTTTAGTATCCTTTAGTTTGTTCTGGTAGTTAAGACTGTGCTGTTACTAACATTGCTTTCCTAATTTGTTTTGCTTTGAGTTACTTATGAAAGTAAACATTTCATGAAATCTATTTTTTTTTTTCTCTGAAACAGATGTTAGGTAAGGATAAATCAAACAGTGCATATCCCTGCATGAAAACAGTTGCAGTTTGTTTGGCTGTGCACTTTTGCAGGCATTATTTAGTGCTTTGTCATGGAATAGGGACAGTACCTCAGCTAGACTTCATTGTCACATTTTGGGGTGTTTTTTGCTTTGTGTGGGTCTTGGGATGAACATCACTGTTTAGTGACTAAAGTAATGTTAATCTTAGTTAAGAAATCCTTTCTTTCACTTGGATGCACACTTGACTTTCCTAATTATAACTGGAGATTTTTAGCTTCTCTGTGCTTTTATTTTCTTTTTGCTGACTTCTAAGCACTTATATAAAAGACAAAATGTGGGAGAGGAAAGCCAAAAAGCAAAGGACTCTGACATCTGACTCTGACACAGAAACAGAGAAGGGAAGTTGTGGTTCTGATTTCTGAATACTGTAATGGTTTAGTTTTCATTCCAATGTGGGATTAAAAAGAAATAAAAAAATCAGAAACTGTTAAGAGAAACTGTTTGGGGAAAGCTAGTGTTGCCCAAACCATTTGAAAGTGATATTCTACATGGTCAGTAATAGATTTTATGTACAGATCTCTAAAATCAAAATATTGTAGTACTGGAATGGAAAGACGTATACAGATGGTTGTCAGAAAATAGGAAGATGCGGCTGTAGCTGCTATATCTTGCCTTGCTGAGTACCTTTGTGAGGGAAACTGAAAATATAGGATTGACATTGCAGATGAATGATTTCTCATATTTTTCAGAGGGCACACTTCTCTAATAAGAATCATTCACAGAGATACTCTTCCTGTCACAATTTTATTTCTAATCCCAGGGAGTTTAGGGTTAGTTTATAAACGGAAACATGAAGTCTAACAAGACAAGCTTGCAAAATTGCGAATAGTCTTCATGCTATCCATATAAGAAGAAAACTCTCTTGAGTAAGTAGGCACTCTGCTTGCCAACTGACTTGAATTTTATAAGTATTTTTACAGGAAAAAACAAGCCACTTCTTGCAGTCATGTCAGGGGCAATTTTGAAATGTCATTTTAAAATTCTGGCTACTGTGATCTGATTGATAGCATTTCCTGAGTTTTTTTGGCTTATAATTTTTCATGCTGTCTTGCTCAGCAAAAACATGTAAGTGCCATCTGCCATATAGGTTTGTAGGTGCAAATCAGTTTCTGGATCGCTCATGTTACAAATATGTGGATAACAAAATTGTGTGGTGTCCATGTAAATGGGCTGTGGATATCAGCTCACATTGTACCTGCCTATGTCAGGCTAGCTGAGGTGCCCAGGCAGCAGGACATGCTGGTGTTGCATCTCTCTTGGGCTGTCTCTTTGCACAAAAGTCAGTTCCAGTTGCTTTCCTCTTACTCTTGGATCTGAGTTGTTGGTACATGACCACTGGAGTGTCTTGGATGATGCCTGGATAAATTGTGGACCTCTGAAGTGCCATTCTTCTGCATTCTTTCTCACCAGAAATGCAGATTTGCCCCAGGATGTTTGTTAACTTTCATGCAAAGGGATTGTAAGTTTGTTTGACTCTGTAGTACTTGATGTGTATTTTTATTTTTGTCTTTATAGGGCAAGGAGTAGGGATATTCCTAACCAAAGGAACAGTGGTCCTGTACAGGGTGCCACCAGTTCAGAAGCATGAAGAGTTTCCCGGTGCTTTCTGGGAATGGTTTTGGCACAGTTAGACCTTATTATCAATTTCAGGACTTGAGCAGCTGTACTTCAGATTTTCTATATTTGAGCAGTAAATTTTCTTTAGGCATCACACTACCAGTATTCATCATAATATTGGGGCGTGTAGGATATTGCTGCCAGTAGGGAAAATTAATTCAGTTAGCTTTCAGTTGGACTTCACCTCTAAAAATTAATTAACAAGTTTCTCTCTTGGATACTGCTCTACAGCCTTTTAATGCTCCCTGGAATGGTTTTCATGCCTTTGTGATGGCTGTTTGCTGCTTCAGTTCTTTTGTAGGCACTTTGCAGCCTGCACCAGTTCTGAGTGCATGAGCTTCAATCTCATCAACCTACCTGAACAGATGCTCGTATTTGCTACCCAGTTCAGCACAAGTGAATGTTTGTTGGCTTTTTGTGGCTTTTTTTAGTGGGGTGGTGCTTGTTGAGCTTATGGGCTGAGAGTTTTGCTGGAACACACCATGTTTGGTTAGAGGTGACCCTATAGGGGAGAAGTTCCCACTACCATTTTGTTCTGAAACTTCTGGAGTCTGTTGTTTACTTGTCCCTCACCAGCAGCTTCACTCTGTCTGGCCTTTTTGTGCTCTTTATGCAGCAGCAATGGCTGCTTGGAGATCCACTGAAGTGCAACCCCTTCTGCTACCAGTTCTCTGCATTTCCCTATGAATTACCAACCTCCTGCTGTGATCTCCTGGCTGCCATCAGATTTTAATACAAGACTGGTACAAAATAAGAGTTTTTAATGTCACCCTGTGGAATTATTCTGGAGAAAGACAAGTGTTTGTGGAACTTTAGTCACTTGTGAGACACCTTTTAAGCAGATATGCTCCAGTGGTCCCTATTCTCTCCTTTTTGATGTTAATGTTAAACTGCAGAAATGTCATTGAAATTAATAGAGTGGTTCTGGATTTCCAAGAGCGTCCCTGGGAATTAGCTATTCTTCACTTGATTCACTACTATTATTTGTGAATATTTACTTTGAGATCAAAATTAATCCTTTGTAGCCTTATAAAATTTGAGGAATTTATGGATGGGTGTAATCTGTGCCCTTCAGTCAGGCTCTAATGAAAATCAGAAGAATTCATTTCACTTCTGGAACTGTTCCAAAAATATGATTTTTTTCTTTTTAATTTAGTCTGTGATCTTGCAGTTGGTGAAATTCTGCCCTGGTTGGAGGTTGATCTGTTATTTCTCATGGCATAAGAAAAAAAAAAAAAAAGACAATGATTATTTTAACAGAAAGTGTAATTAAAAAAAAAAAAAATAAAGATTGGCATGTAACTAAGAAGAGATTTCCTACTCAAGAACTGTTTGTGATGTTATTTCTAAATGACAGTTTTTCCTTACAGTGATTGACAGAAGTGAGTTTTATTCTCAGAAAACACCAAAGTTGCTCAAGAATAGACTTCAGTTTTGAAAAATGAAATTATGAAATATAGCTGGTTTTGGTCTTATCAATATCTGAAGGACAAGGAAAAATATAAAATAATTTACCTTAAGTTTTGCCAGGATGTATTTGGATCTTTTATCCATGTCATCTTCAGTTTCTGTGTAAACAGTATTATAAGAGAATTTGTTTTATCAAAGGAGCAGTGCTTGAAAATAAAAACATAATTAAGCATTGTCAATGCAAATAAGGTACCTTTTGTATGCTTTAGGACCAAAACTTTCAGGCTGAAACTTTCAAGTACGGTGCTGCGTCTACTACAAACTATTCCCTTGTGCGTGTTGTAGCCCAATTCTTCTCTATAAAAGCCAATAACTATTTGCATAAAAAGGCTTCTTGTAACAACTAGAATATTTTGTACATGATTGTAATTTAAAAAATCTTGTTAGTATTCTTGTAAAAGGATTTTTGTTTTAATGACCAGAATATAGACTGCTGTCTGTGAAATCCAGACTAAAAGACAAAGGGTACAAAAATTCTTTGTTTACGTCCTCCTATTTTTGTTTTATTGCCAGTTTCTAATAGCATATTGAAGTTTGGTTTGGTTTTTTTTTTCAGAATTTTGACAGTAGGTGTTTCAAAACCCAGATATCTCACATTTGTTCAAGTAATATTTTTATTCTGTTGCATTTAGGAACTATACTAGTAAAGTCATGCAATTAGATGTATTTATTTTAAAATCCATGTTTTCCTCATGATTTTTCAATATTTAAATATCTTATTGTTATAACTAAAGAACAGCTGAAAAAAAATCCAGTCAACCACATATGCTTAGTTTTAAGATTCTAGGAGGAATCACTTCAAAATCACTTTCTAGTTACTAATATGTAATTTCAGTAGTGTTAAGAGCCCAAATTTGAGTTTAAATACTTGAGTTTGGACTCCACAAAGTATTTAATTGAATTCCATAAAACCAAAAAAGTTTCTTTTAAAAAATAAAAAAAATAATTTTAGTCATTGTTCAACAATTCTGTTTCCAAATGACTTTTAATTCCCTATTGCCAATTTTCATAGATATTTGGTTTCATTCTGTCATGATTTGACACTGGCACAATGCCAGTGCCCCCATGAAAATGCAATCTCTCAATTGAATGCTGTGAAGTGCAATCGAGAACAGAGCAAAGCAGGCCCAAACTTAGTAACAGGAAAAAAAACTTTATTAAGCTACTACTACAAAAGAAAAAAAGAAAAAAAACACACACAAAGATCAAAATGAAAACCTTGCAAAACATTCCTCCTCCCACCACCCAACTCCAACAAACCACAGTGAACACAATCTGGACTCCAATCAGGTTTCCACCCTCCAGACAATCGATACTCAGCCCATTGAGGGAACAGGAGTCTCTCCTGTGCCACAGACCCCCCAAGAAACACAGCTCCACATCCTGTGTTTCCATGTCACACATGGCACCACCAGGAGAAAAAGTTTGCCATAGTGACCCTCTCCTTTCCATGCACAGTGCTCTCACCACTAATGCATGGATGGACAGACTGCTTTTAGGACTTTTTTTTCCTTTCAAGGATGCCCTGCCAAGAGGGGGAAAAGAAACAACAGTTCAGTTTTTCATTTTTTGGGACCACAGTCGTGCCCCCCCCCCCCCCATTTCCCCCTGGGACTGAGGGTCAAAGAACAGAGATCTTCTTCTCTTCTCCTTCTTTTGAGGACAGGGGGCACCACCACACACCCCCTAATTTTCCTCTGTTCGCTTCACTTCTGTCTTTTCCCAGCTGAAGTAGGTCTCTTGACTCACTGGCATCCTCCCAAAATACAGTCTCTCTTGGAGGAGAAGATCGGTTCAGTCGAAGTCTGTGGCTACCAAGAAAAAGTCCAGCCAAAAAGCCACTCCATCATCTCCTCCCACCTAGAATTTCTCCTTCTAACATCCCAGGGTCCAAGCTGTCTCTCTCTTCCTCTCTTTCAAACTGAGGAGAAGAAAAATTTCACAAAGCTTTCATTTCTCAGGAAGGGTTAAAAGTCCTGACTCCCTGGCTGGCTCTCTGCCCAGGCTCCAGCTCCCACAGGCAGCTGGGCACCTTGCGGCCCCCCTTGCTCTTCTCCTTCCCCACGATGAAACTGCTGATAAAAACTGCTGCTGTCTCTCTCCCTCGAGAGAGAGAGACTCTGGGGGGAGAAACAGAGACATCCCAGATTTCTCCACCCTTCCATCTGCAGGAGGCCAGCCCGGTTCCAGTCCCTCCACCCTTGGCCCCCCTCAGTCAGGCCATGGGCCTTCCCCTCCCCACCCAGCCACGGCCGGGCAGGGGAGAGTTTGCACTGCGTGCTGACCGGAACCAAAGAGAGCGAGTTCTCCTGGGAATTCTGCTTTTAACCCCTCTGTGTTCTCAGAGGCATGTCCACCTTCAATTCGTCCATATCCAAACTGGCCTCTTCCTTCCGAGAAAATTATTTTTCCATGTCAAACCACAACACATTCTTATTAATTATTAAAAAAATAGGTAATAGTTCTAGGAAACACTAATTGGCATTCACCAGATGCAGAGACCACTGGTTAATTTCCAGTCCTAGAAAGCTTGTTAGAATGAAAAAAAAATAAAAATTAAAAGGAAGGTGTTATAGACATTGCACAATGAAGATATTTACCTGAAATCAGTAAGAGAGGGGAAGGTTTTGTGTATCACCATAGTCTTTGAAACAAAAGCCAGGCCTGTTTATGACATCAATCACATATTTTTTGGAGAAGCTGAAGAATGACTGAGAACATGCCCTGGGACATGATCTGGTCAATGAGGAGGAAGTGGATAGGACATGTATGCTGTGAAGCCTGCACAGCTCAGTCTGCAGCCCAGTATTCCTGCTATTTGTCTCCTAATAAATCTCAAGGAAGGTGATAATAACGTCCACTGCCATAGCTGCACATCAGTAATTGTAATTGCTTTCGTTTTTATGATTTGTCTGCTGGAAAATGCTCCAGGAAAGTCTGAATGATCTGGAATTTATAAGTGGATTCTTATTAAGCAGGGAGTTTATGGGCATGCTACAGATTATTGCAGCAGGGGAGGACCTGTGTCTCACAGGTTCTAATGTCAAAGGAGTTATTACCAGTGACAGCCTGAGCATGTGCCTGGGTAGTTTGGAAGTTGGGGTACATGTGGATGCAGCTCCCTCCACCACAGCTTCCACAGCAGTAGAAGCCAAATACTTATTTCCTGCTGCTAAAATGAGATCAGGTCATAATGATGTGACATTCACAGTTTCAATAATAGTGCCAAATATGCCTGGGCTGAAATATAAAATGAACTATCCTAATGTTGCTTTAACAAGTGTAAAAAGATGTTTCCTGTGTGCTTTGTTTAGGAGTGGTAAGATCTTGCTAACACTGCTCATGGTAAAACTTACATTTACGTCAATAAGTGGGATAAGACTGTTGGAATATATCTGGTGGCAAGATTTAATGTTAGAATCCCACCACTTAAATAACAGAGGTCTTTTTTAATATGATGATGCATTAAAAAAAATAAAATTAAGCCAAAAATTATGTACCTTCAATTTCTAGATTATTACAATAATAACAGGGATAGAAGCAACTCCTTTTCCTCCAGGAGAACAATTGTTCCAAGTGTATATTAGTAGTTTTAGGAATGGATTACCAGGTTGGTATCCTAAAGGGAATGAAGGCATTTCTCTGACATCATTAAGGCAGGTGCCTAAGCTTGGGAGAAGTGGGATTTCTCAAGCACATGTATGTTTAGTATTTCCTAGTAGCTACTTCTAGGTTACCATGCACATATTTTCAATGATTTTCATGCTCTATAATAGGTTTTTAACCCTAGATATCAGGGTGTTTTTCACTTTTGAGTTTCTCTGCTATGCTAACCCCTCAAAACTTCCTGAATCTCTCATTTGGCCCAGTCTCTAAGGCAGAGAAAATATCTCTCCCTATCACCTGTACAATGTAGGAATACTTCCTCTGTCTGTCTCTTACAAGCTCACATACAAATTAAATTTTAATTATGAATGTGCATCAGGCATTGAATCAAAATGCCAGCTAATAAACCACAGACAACAGCAATAATCCTCCCTGCCTGGCAATCCCTGGTCCCCTGTGGACAATTGGGCCATTTATTACTCCACTAGTCTAAACAATTGTGCCATAATAGCTAGAGTGAAACATTGCCTCATCACTGAGGATGTTTGCTTGCTCCAGTGTTTGCAAGGCATTCAGCTCAAGGTGATGTCAAACTTCCTAGCTGATGTAGAGAAATGTGAAAAATGTCTGAGAACTTGGTGTGTGCTGCATGAGGTGCTGAGCGAAATTAGACCTTAGTATCATGCTGTACAAAATAGATATTGACACTGAAAGCAATTAGGGCCCAAGAAATGGCCAAATTGATTTATATTATTTTTTAATACACAACTGGTATAGATTTTTTTTTGTGTGTGTGTAATTTCACCCTGTTCCTGCTCTTCCACCACTGTGTTTACCGCCTGAAATTCTGGGGGATATATCCAGAGGAATTGTGGTAAGAAGAGATTATTTGAATATTGCTGGTGCTGAGATAAGACTGAGCTGGAGAAAGAGAGGCTTAGTGGACCAGGATCTGATCTTCATTATGATGGCAGGAAAAAAAGAGCAGCTGCTGATTTCAGTGGAGCTATTTTGTGCTGCTACTGATGTACAGAGGAAGCAGAATAAGCCTAGTCAAAATGCTAGGATCTTCATTTCTATGGCACTACTTGTTGTATTTCCAAATTTTCCACTGGATATAATTGGAGAAGATGAAGTGGGCCAGAAATACTAAATAACATCATTTGCAAGAAACTGGTTTTAGGATTCACCTGAACACTGATGAGCTGAATGAGAAAAAATGAGCTGAGAAAGACCAAAAAACCCGCAAAAAATAACTTAGCAAAGCAGGATCCAGAGAAAATTTGTTTTAGAATGAGCTAGAAAAACCTTTTAATCTTTGTTTTTTCACTTTTTTCTATGCCTATCCTGCCAAGACAGGGATCTTCATAGCCTGTCCCTTCTGCACACTCTTTACCAAGTGCAAACTTGCTGCCAAGTCCCTGAAGGCAGGTTCAGAACTCTGTGCAAGGATGCTGCTCTGAATCTGAGGGGGCTGCAAACAAATGGAGATAAGAAAAACATTACAAAAGCAGACTGGCACTTAAAATGAAATGCAACATCACTTTCTAGATGCTTTCTCAGTTGGTGCTGCCCAATGCTCCAACACTCAGCAAAACAGCCATCTACTTCCCAAATCTGTCCCTAAGTACATATGCTGCATTCTCTCCTTCAGCTCCTCCACTCTCAGCCTTTTTGTGTCCCAAGGAATAGACAATCTAGGATCCAGGGTGCTTTGCTTTACACCTAGCCAGAAAAACATCAAATTAGATTTTAAGTTGCTGCTGCTGCCTCTCATCACTGCCACATTGATTTTATTTTAGGCATGTTTCCCAAACAATAACATAAAGTACTCCTTGGAGAAAAGGTTCAAGAAGTAACTAATGGTCAGGTTCATTAGGAATTGTGCTTGTGAACACTTTGTAGAAGAAAGCTTTTTCCATACCCTTCACCAGAGTAAATGCATCCTGTGAGTTAAATTTGTGACTTAATTGGAAGTTGTATTGTGTTCTATCACTATCAGTCCATTCCCTCACTTTTTCATTTTCCATATTTCTCATAGATTTTTTGGGAAAAAAGATTTATTCTCCATTAATGAAAAAATACAAACATGATAAATGTTCTTTCCTCCTATAAGAGGTCCGGTTTATTTCATGGATTTTGCCATGAATATAATGTCATAACTTATTTAAATTCCCATCTGTATTTCCAGCACATAGTTAATGTCAGCCTGGGAAATATTCCATTAATAGTATCTGTGATCAAAAAGTCGATCTATTTATCAAAAGACTCAAGTTCTAATTAAATTAAAATTTCTCTCTTTTTCATTTTTTGGTACCAAAATCCCAGAAACATAATTTTTTCTTTAAGAGGAAAAAAATGGACAGAAAGCCAGCCAGGTTTTTGTGAGTAAAATAGGGCTCCATGATGAACCAAGCCACTCTGAGTAGGCTTTTTCAAGAGGCTTCTGAAAAAGTGTTCAAATAGGAGCCTTGAATTGACTTTATTTTCCTGATGGTTACTATGCTTTCTAGATTAAAAGATGTTTTCTTTTATTGAAATCGAAAAGTGCCAAACATTGAACTTGCTTTGTAAGACATACATCAAGAGAAAATATTTCAGTGCAATGACATGACCTGACATTTTAAAGCAGATAACAAATGAAACTTTGTCAATGTCACCAATTTATTATTCCCTCTCTTGTACCTCTGTATTGCAGTGGGATACCACATTCATTTTAATCATGGGCATGCATGAAACAAATTTTTACCAGAAAAGCATTTAAAACTCTCCATCTCCTGACCTTACAGCCATCCCACTGTAATGTAAAAAGACAAAGGCTGTGTTAAATTTTTTATTATTTTATCCAATTTCTGATCCAATTACATGAGGCTCTTCCATCACTAACATGAATGTATGTGCTGTAATGTCAGCTGCTGCACATTAATCAGGCTTTTTTTAATTCATTGGACACTGGTGCTAAATCATCTCTCTGAAAAAAAAAGGTACAAGAAAGAGATGCAAATGAATGAGAAGGAAATTCCTTTTTGAGCAATTACTGCAGGAGTGGGTGGCCTTCCAATCAAAACCCCAAAGATCTGGAAATGCAGCAGGTTGTTTTATGTCTTTTGTTTTCACCTAATTAAAAAAGAATAGATGCTTCTTCTTGTGGTTTCCCTTTCCACTACTTCTTACAAGCCTGCATGAAGAATTTGACCTGCTATTGGCTGCTAGTCTTAATTCCTTCAAATGAATATGTCATTCAGCTGAAAATGCCTGGTATTATTAAGGTGGATTTCTGGACATGTTACAGAAAGAAGACTTCTACTGGGATGAGAGTCTCCCTCACCAGAGTTTGGAATGTTTATTTGGTTAATGTTCAGTTTTATGGTTGAAGGAGGGATAGGCCTTCAGATGAGAAATCCACAATAGTTTCAAAATTTTATATTTATTTCATTGAACTGTAAGAAAAAGGTCCCCCATGTGATTTCTCACTTGTAAGGGACTCAAACTCAGATTAAGAATACACTTATGATCAGCACTGATTGGCATAAGCACTGCAGGAACCAAAGCTTTGGGATTTTTCTTGGTCTTCAGAGTCAGATCTAGGGGTGTGTTACATGGAGGAAAACAGAGGTTCAAGAGCACAAAGTGAATCTGGGTTTGAAGATCCTTGAACTTGCAGCAAAGCCTGGTATTAGAGGAGGTGATTGTGTTTTCTTATGTTTTGGTAGAGTTGCCCAGGAATTTGAAAGGTCAGGATTAGTCTGAACAACTCCATTGCTTCAGGAATATAAATGTTTGGTGAATTTTACATTATTTGGAGAGGATTGCTGTTTACAGAGATGTTGTCTTGTCTTTCCCCTTTGATGGTTCATGGACTGAAACTAACTCTATTTTATAGTTAGATTTGTGGTAGTTAAGAAGCCTTATATATCCAATGTCACCTCAAGAAATCTCTCAACACAAAAAATTATCCTAAATATCAGGACTACTAAGTTTCCTTGTGGTTTTAATTTTTCCTTTTTTCTATTTTTCCTTTTCTTTCTTTTTACTTTTTTTTGTTCCTTTTTTTTTTTTTTTTTGTTGGCTTTTATTCCCTGATATTAATTTAGCATAAAAAGTCTGACATAGGAAGGACTACAATTTGCATTGCAATAATCTTTGTATCTCCAAATTCCTGGATACATATTTGAAAACATTTTAATATTAATGCAAAAAAATTATGTGGACATGGCATAGAGTAGAAAATACGTGTGGAGACTTTGTCTGGTTTTCAACCTTGGCAGAGCTTGTGTTTATATTTTTTACATTTGGAAATACCCAAGGAGATCTTTAATCATAGGTATAAAAACAATTAGAAAATTCACTGAAATTCACTGAAATCAGTACTAGATTTTTAAGAAATAAAATAATTTGGAATTGATGTTTAAATTGTGGAGTTTTATTAATTTATGGATCAGACAATTTCTGTGATTTAGACAATCATGGCAGTTAAAATTCAGTTCATGATTGCTGTTATTTCTTCTGCATAATTCTGACATTTTGACTGTCACAGTAAATGCAGAATTTTTCAATTTGTGATGCATTCAATTTCAATCAGCTGTGTCACACCACAGCTGTATTACATTGCAGCACAAATGAGTATATATGCAATATGGCAGCTTACAGTTAAATTACAAATTATAACCATACATTTAAAATAAAAAAAGTATAAAATCAAACAATTGAAATGAAAGGTTGAATTATGAATTTTTTCTTTTATTTTTGGCTGAAAGTGAAATCCTGGGTTATTAATTCAGGGGTGTCTTTACTTAGGGCCAGCATGGCCCATTTTCACTAGAATTTTGAAGACCTTCCTTCAGTGTTTCATTGTTATCTTGTCTCAAAGATGACAAGTAGAGGTATCATATCAGAGGTGATTGCAAACCTCCTGCATTTTGTTGCAACACTTTACATTTTACAACATGTAAAATTTTCTTACAGTATCTAAGAGGCTGCTAGAACATAACTCTAAATTTTTAAGTAGCAGAATTCTCCTGCTGTCCTGCATTTCTGCAAGGACCCTCAGTGGGGTTTTTGCTGGCTACCCCCAGGCTGGCTGCAGCAGCTATGGGGCACTGTGGGTCAAGTGCAAGACACAGCTCAAAGGAGCTGTGATTTACAATTACTTTCTCAAAGAAATGACCATTTGCTGTTGGTGTTGTCCAATGTATAGGAACCATATAGTTTTTGTGTTTTAATATTTTCTGGATAAGAAGAAAACAAGAGCATGTGTTCCTTAATCCCATCCCTTTAACCCATCATGGGTTCCTATGACATTTTGTGAATTAAGCATCATTCCAAGAAGGATTTTTTTTTTGGATCTTCTGAAATGGATGTTATTTCTGAATAAGGAAAAAAAAGAGTGTTTCTTAAAGCTGTCTTTGTAAAAAAGGACAAAACCAGCTTGATCACTTTTAAGTTGCTGTGATGGTGTGACAGCAACCAGGAGAGAGGTTTCAATAATAGAGTACAGCATCATATTGGTGTAACCTTTTAGAAGTGACCAGGGATGAGTGAGTGGTTTAAGAGAAGTAATATTTAAGAACTAAGTAATCTATGTGTCTCATTCATTCCTTCAGTTTTTTCAGTCTAGAAGAAATGCTACTGGGTGACAGCAGTGGGAGGTATGCTGAGTGAAAGGGTTAAAAGACTCCACAGCTATAGTACAAAAATAACACAAGGATACATATAAAAAAAGAATGAGTTCTTTTATAAAGAAATATCATTTCTCTAGCTCTGCTATGCTTAGTGTGCTGGGGACTAATATCTGTGGTACAGATATACCATGGTACATGACTTTGTTCATTTAGCTAAGCCTTCCACAGAAGTAAATGTCCCTTGAGCAGCTTAGCCTGACCTGCTAAGGGTGAGAATGAGTGACTGAAATAAATGACTCTTGCTTCTTTCTGAGTAACAACTTTATGGCAGTCTTGGTAAAAATGCAATCACAAATTTGTGCAGTTTAGGACTTCTCATCAGAGAATTGAAATGAATAGATTAGATGAGATTCAGGAGAGGACAGCTGAAATGCAGATAAACTAACATGCAATTATGTCTGGTATAAGAGACAAATGTGGTTACAAGCCACTGTGGTGGTGGTGATAAAAGAATGCTGGGAAATGCAGTGGAAACTTGCACAATATATGCAGTATTTTGTGGTAATTAAACTTTTATACATTTCGTCAGAGAGATTTTCTGTCTTCATTAGGCTTCAGCTTGAGAATTATTTAATCAAAAGTAACATAAGTTGCTTTACTAAAGAGCATAAGGAAGACTTGTTTAATAATGATGGCAGAATTAGGAGTAGAAGCTTCAAGTAAAATGAGAAGAAAAAGAAGGATAGTTTTTGTTTCTTTTGTTTCTGTAAAACAGAATAGAAATTCAAAATAGAAATTGTTACAAATATAAGAACTCTTCCCAAAGGCCATTCCATTAATGCAGGATACTGTACTCTGATTAGTACTGATGTCAATCCAAGTTCATTTTGCTGAAGCCTGGAGTTATCCTGACTGGAAATGGAAGCAAAGTCTGTCCTGAGGAGATTTGTTCTGCACAATGGTCAGGATATCAGCTGCATAGTGAGAACTCAGCAGTTTTGTTATGGGAAACTTCTAAAACAGCCAAGGCAAAATCCCATTGATCTTAGTACTAAGGAGAACTCATGATGGGATACAAAAGTCTAAACTCACTTTAGCACCCTGGTTTTGATATCCTCTCTAACTTCACCTTGTTTTGTGAACTGTGCCTATGTTCTATTTAACAAATCCACTTTGTGCTTTTTTTTTGTCTTCATGTTTAACCTTATGTGGTTCCAACACTGCTTCACTTGTGGTTTTATCAATTTTCCCAAAATGTTGTCACAGGAAATATTTGCAGACCTACAGCTTCCAAATTCTCTGCATTTATATTTTGTTATCCTATTAAAACAAATCTAGTTTCTGTCATGGCAACATAGCCACTTTATAAAAGCAGTCAAAAGTTCCAGAAGATAGGCTGAAATCAATGATTATGACAGAAAAAAGTCAATAGTGTTTATATGATTAATAGCACCATGTGAAATATGGTAGCCTTGATAGGGAAATGAGGAGGCCAGATAATTTGAGAATTAGAAGCAGCACATCAAAACCTTGCAAGTCCACAGAGGGTACATTCAGGGACCTGTTATCTCCTGTCAGGCCTGTAGATAATGAAATTTTTTCTGTCAACTTTGGTGGCATTTATACTGGCATAAAATTGTGTAAGGAAAAAATTCAGTGTCTGATTTCTAGAGCTTAAAGGGAAAATAGGAGTCTCCTGTGCCATTTCTGAACGCAGGTCTACCATGTACAGTGCTCCAAATATCTGCAACTGAGCTCACACACACACAACTTGGGAGGGTGGGAGGTCACCCTTTCTGCAAAGCCTCTTACCGAGGGGATCTTGTTAATCCTCATAGCCTGATTCAAACTAATTATGATGGATATGGACACTGTAAAGAGGAATATAGACTGCCTGTCCTTGAGGGATCCCCAGGGATGTGGGAGTAGAGGAGAGAGATGTGCCATCTCTGACCGCGAGGAAGGATTTGCCCCAGACTGCACACGGCGCTGCTCCAGCACCTTCTGGCTCACCTGATGAAAAGCCACGGCTCTCAGCTTTTAAAGGTGAACTGAAAGAGCAAAGCAAAAATTAAACCTAATTAAGCACCAGTTTCTGCACTGAGCTCTTCCTCTGGAAAGGCAATGTGGGACAGGCAGAAGAGAAAGGGACACAATAAGCAGCTTATTTGAAAATTATTTTATGCCCAGAGACTCTGGGTTTTGTTTGGTTCCCCTAACAGGTCATCATTCAACAACATAAGAATGCTTTGGGTTTTGTTTTTAATAGCAGTTAGTGTAAATGTAATTTTGACTTTTAGGAGTTTTTTACTAAATACACATTTTTTTTTAATACATGGAATGAGAAAAAGAGGTACAGTTTATCTCGCCAGTTCTTGCCCCAAATTTTTCTGAGCAGAGCAGGGTTTGACTCAAAATTTTTAAAATGAAAGAATAATTTCACGAACCTTCCATAATTCTCTGAGGGAAGAGATGTTTTTCACAGTTCTCGAGTCCTCATTAGTCAGTTTTTGATGATGCCCTCTTGTCAAGAAAACTTAAAACCTCTTAATAGCTCAATGCCACACCTGAATATAAGAAAAAAAAAAATAGAGAATATCTGCACTCTGTAGATCACAATAAGCATAGGTCTGCAGAGCAGAGGAAAATATACACTTTTTATTGGGCCATTTCTCTGCAGACTTTGTATACCCCCAAAAGTGGAGTTTTCACAGCATCCCTGGGCAACCTGTGCCAAGTCATCCTGAAAGTGAGTTTCCTGCTGTTCAAAGAAATAAGGTAGATGCTCAGTCCCTGGAAACTTTAAACATCCTGTGTTTCAGTTTGTGCCCATTGCCCCTTGTCCTGCCAATTTCAGACGGTGTAATAGTCTAGAGTGAACTAAGAAGATGAAAAGTAATTTATCATTTTGTTTCAGGCACAAACAGAAGCTGGTAGCACAAGGTCATTCCTGGAAATATCATTTTGTTCAGTTCCAAGAAAAGCAGATGTGAGTCCAGCAGTCAACGCTCAAACATCCTCAGCAGTGTCAGTCTCTTGTGGCTGCAGAGTTTGGCATTGGACATGTCTCACACTCCAAAGATGTAAAATATTACTTTCAGCCCACTCAAGATGCATTTTTCTCCCTGAATTAAGCCTCCAAGTCCACAAGAGCAATTACCATACAAATCTTAATATGGGACAGTGAGTAGAACCCATTTTTTAATTCCCTTTTAATCATTGCTGAGCTGCTGTTCTTTAAATTGCCAGTTATTGGGTGTTATTCCTCCCTTTTTACTTTTTAAAAATGACTTCTTTATTATTTTTAAATTAAAAAATTAACTTCCTCTCAGGTGGAAAAAGATAAAACAGCTGTGTCACACTGATGTGGCACTGACAGCCCTTGTGATGGCACAGTGGCATTAAAGAGGGCTGCTACCAGCTTTGGGCATGTTGTGTCACTGTCACTGGGGACTGGTGACATAAGTGGCCCAGGAGAGATGTCACCTGGCTGTCAGGGAGATGTGGGATGGACAGCTTTCACCTGAGGCTAGGAGAGTCATGTGCAGGCAGGAAGGGCCCCTCAGGGTGTAAGACGTCTGCTAGTTCTTGTTTCCCTGGTTTTGACATCCTCAGCTCTGGACAGGGACATGACCACATCATGACATGCACCTGTCCCCATCCTCCTCCAACACTCAGCCAGAGCACATTGCAGCTTCCTACAAGGACTACTAAGGATAAGAAAAAACACATAGTCCTGGTCTGCACTGTGCCATAGTCCTGCAGGCAGCTGTGAACAAAGAAAGCTCCACACCACCTCCCTTCTCTGCAGCATACCATTGTTTCATGAAACAAACAAACAAAACATCTCAATGAGAAAAGAAGAGTGCATGACTCAAATGAAAGTAATATTTTAAAATTTTCACCTTTGTGCAGAGTGGCTCGGCTTTCCAAAGCTGTTCAGTAGTATATTAAATATTCTAGATGGTTCAGCACTTTTCTGAAGATTAGGGCTTTTTGCTGTGTTGCTGATGAGAAACATAAATTCACTGGTCACCTTTGGAAATCTTGGTTGAAGACTGAAGAACTTAAAAAAAAGTTATAATTTAAAATTTATTTTCTCCCTTTATAGATTTGTCCTCCCTTGTGTTAGCATTTTCCTTAAGAACATGTTCAAAGCACGTGAACAAAGATGCATGGGGCATCATGCAGGTCACCAAGGCAGGTTACAGGTATAAATTTCCTCTGAACAACCTTCAGCTGCACTGTGCTTTAGCATCTCCACTGCTCTAATCTCAGCATTTTGGTGAATATGAGAAATTGCTATCCTGACCCCCAGCTGATATAATTTTCACAACTCCTTTAAACTCTCTGGCATTATATCAGCCTATGTTGTTTGGACCATAAGGACTTGTGAGTGAGTTATCCAGTAACACTCTCAAAATTTGTTTTTTAGTCAGCAGTCTGTAAGGTCTAATTATCACATGAGCGCAGATCATTTGATCAATGGCACCATGTAGAAGTTAATGAAACCAATGTACCGCAGAGCAGCACAAACCTAAAGAGCTGGAGAAGGCTAGTTTTGCAGAAAGAATGCTTTTCATGTGCAAAGCAGCACATGTTACCTAACAAAAGCTCAGACAGAGACAAGGAGTGGAAGAACATTAGATTTATACATTTTACATCTAGATGAGAATGTAGAAAAAGTGAGCTCTTATGAGGTTTTTTTCAGAATCTTACAAGTAATTATTCTGTGTTTTGCATAAGCAAATTCTTGAATATTATGTAAAATGCCACTGCTCGTCTTAGCTGAAGTGTTGATGAAAAGCAAATGCAACAATGTGATTTGAAATCTGAAGTAGAAACAGATGTTACTTTTGAATGAACTTCCATTGCTTAACCACTGGCTCTAGTTATTGCCATCTAAAGAGAGAGATGAAGCAACTTTGCATGCTGTGGATGTCAATTTTCAGCATGCAAATGAAATTGTAGCTATTCCTTTAAAGGCAGCGCCTCTAAACACAATGGGTGGGCTCAATTTTTAAATGCAGTTTGGCTCTATAGGACATAATACCAACTCTCCATGTTAAAAACAAAAAACATAAGGTGGGATATATATTTTAACACTTGTACTGTGGTTACCTGATATAACTGCCCCAGAAAAAACCCGTTTCTTGCTCCATACCTGTTTCCTTCTTAGCACATCTTGTACATGCCAGCACTGGTCAGGGCATTCTGGCAGTGGGACAAGCCTGGGATTGGGAGAAGCCTGTGGTGGGTTGACCTTGGCTTGAGCTAAGGACAGAGAGAGATCAGTTACTGGTATGGGCAAAACAAACTTGACCTGGGAAAAATGAAATGAATTTTTTTTCAATCAAATCAGAGGAGGATAATGAGAAGTAAACCAAAATCTTAAAAACATCTTCTGTCAGTTCTTCCTCCATCCAGGGCCAATTTTTAGTCCCAGTTCTCTACCTCTTCTCCCCTAGTGGTGCAGGGAGATGGGGAATGCAGATTAGGATTATCAACTCATCACACATTGTTTCTGCTCCCTCCTAAGGTAGAGGAGTCCTTCCCCTGTTCTAACATGAGCTCCCTCTCGTATGAGACAGCTCTCCACACACTTCTCCAATGTGAGTTCTTCCCATGAGCTACAAGTCATGAACTGCTCCAGTGTAGGTCCTTTTCCATGGGGTGCAAACTTTCAGGCACAGGCTGCTCCAGTGTGGGTTCCCCTTGGGGTCACAAGTCCTTCCAGCAAACCTGCTCCAACATGGGCTTCTCTCTCTGTGAGTCCACAGGTCCTACCTACACAAGTGTGGGCTTCCCACATGGTCACTCCTTCCTTCAGGCATTCACCTGCTCTGGCATGGGGTCCTCCAGGCTGTAGGGGAATCTTAGCTCCAGCACCTGGAGTACTTCTTCCCCCTCCTTTTACACTGACCTTGATGTCTATATAGTTCTTCCCATCATGTAGTCTCACTCTTCTCTGGCTGCAACTTGTTTCTTAGCAATAACTTATTTTTTTCCCTTTTAAATACATTATCCCAGAGGCACTGCCAGTGCTGCTGACAGCCTTGGCCAGAGGCAGGTCCATCTCACAATCAGCTAGCACTGATCAGTTAGCACTACCTCTGCTGGACTTGTGGAAGCTTCTGGCAGTTTCTCAGAGATGTTCTCCCTTGCTATCAGAAGTTTTGGGTTGCCACACAAACTTAGTAAAAAAGCCCTAATTCAGAGTGTAGAAGTACATAATAAGAAGATGGAGAGGCTTAAGTGCTGCTGAAATGCCAATATCTTTGCTTAGAATAATTGTTTTCTGAAAGCTACTGCAGGCATATCTAAAACTTTAAATTATGCTGAGATAGTGAGCTCTTAAAGATGACTTTATCCTGACTTTTTCCTTATTTAACTGCCCTTCTGCAGCGTCAGCAGATCTGGGATGTAATCACTCATCTGACCTAAAGTACTTATTTGTAATAGGGTGTCAAAATAAAGTGATAATAACAGTCTAATTCCAATGGGTCTGTCTACCTGAAATGCAAATCTCTCTCCATTTGAGTAATTAAGCTATGAAATTTAGAGTGCTCAAAGCTTTTGATGTTTTGAAGTAATTAGCAATATGGAGAAAGATACTGCTCTCTGCAAGTACCAACAGCTGATTTGTAATGAAATCAATGTTTTTGGTTTTCTGTTATTAACGAAGGTATATTATTCATTATTTACCAGTGTTTTTCCAGCTGCCAGCATTTATAAAAATGTTTGTGTAGCCCAAATGCACTGCAGAGATGAGCACACAACTCTTATATAATTACCATTTATATGAACAGAACATGTAGGCATTAATCCTCATAAGGCAACAGAGCCCTATCATGCAAGAAACTGTACAAACCAACACAAAATTGTTACAAGTTTGATAGCAGACAATACTGAAAAATAAACAAAGAAAACATTCTGTAGAGAATTTTAAAACCTTTATTTTTATGTTTATGGGACCGTGTTAAAATGCTGCCTGTGAAGAATCACACTGGGACATGCATGCACTCGGTGACTGCCAGGTAGTTTGCAAGCTGTTGTATGTTGTATTCCTGGGCCTGGGCACAAAACAGTAGGAGGAAACAGGCTGGTTTGCTTCGCTGACATCAAAGTTGTAGGCAGGCTCTGCTGAGTGCTGGGCACAGAGAAAAGGAGCAGAGGTGCTGGGTCTGGAGAGAGTGTGACATGGTTCATAGTGAACAAGATACAGGAGAGCATTAACTCAGCTGTGGGATTGTGCTCCTTGTTGACAGATTACATTTAAGTATGTTGCATTAAAAAAATCATTTGTCCAGCACAAGTACTCCCTCTGTTTTGTCAGGTGCCTCTGGCAAGCTGAGGATCTGCAAGCAGCCACATGCATTGGGAAGTACTTAGAACTTTTTCCTTTTGTGGCTTAACTAAACTGCAAACTCTTACCCTAGAGCTCCTGTGTATATATAGGGATTAATCTTTGAAAGATGCTTCTTCATGCCAGCTGGACTGGTATGCTTAAAGCTTATAGTTCTCATGTGGGAATATAGGAACCCCTCAGAACTGTGTTTTAACTCAGAATTGCCACACTTTCATCTGGAGATTTCCTAAAGGATTATTTGGAAAGATAACTGGCCTGCATTTTCCTTGATATAAAGTATCTGTTGCTTGTGGAAGTAGTAATATTCAATGTTTTGTGGCTTTTGTTTTGTTTTGTTTTTCTGATTATTTTATAGACAGTTTTTAGTAATCACAGACCATTATCAGTCTGCAGGCTAAGGGAGCAATACCAACTACCATTTAACTCTTGCAAAGGCAGTGTGTTTGCCATCATTGCTTCACCTTTTTTTAACCTGCTCTTAAAATCCTGCAAAAAAATGGACCTTCCACATCGCTCTGGGGGACCTGTCAGGTATTTACTTACCATTTCAGGACATAAACTGAGGCTAATAGGCTTATGTAAAGGCTCAACTTTTACCTGAACAATAAACTAACCACCAGGCACTATAACAGGCTCTTAAGGAAGTGGTCACTGTCCCAAGCCTGATAGAGTTCAGGAAGTGTGTGCACAACACTCTCAGGCACATGGTGTTATTCCTGTGGTCTCCTCTACAGGGCCAGGAGCTGGACTTTGATGATCCCTGTGAGTCCTTTCCAACTCACTTTCCTTTCTCTGATTCTATGAAAACATTCGACAAAGTTCCTGAAAAGTAAAAGCACAATTATTTTGTCAGTACTGAAATTAAACCAGTTTGAAAAGAGGTCTAAACCAAGTGTTCTGAGCTGCTCATGTGGTGTTTTGTAAACTAATTAATTTGAATGTTAATATTGGTATCTACCACTAGAAAGAAGCATGTTTATATAGGGATTTGGGCCTGTGAAACATTGCTCCGGTCAATCACAACAAAGCTTAAACTTGGTCGTGAATAATGAAGCTGTTTATAATCCTATTCATAAATCCTGGGAACAGATCAGATTTGAGTCACTTTTACAGCAATTTATGTTTCTTTTATTTTGCACTTTTTTTACATTATTTTCAAAACAAAATCAGAAAATATCCATTTTGAATTTTCGCTAGTGCAAATGGTATTTTAATTAGCAGTCTAGTACAGAAATTCTGGGAATAGCAGCTGCCCTTTTAGTGTTGTTATGGGATGAGGGAGCATTGTTTACACCACAGAGTTCACATACAGTCCTTACTGTGAGCATGAAAGATAGCTGATGGTGATGTCAGTGTGTTTAAATCAAGCAGGTGTACAAATTCTTTGTCCTCTCTAAATCTAACAAATCCAATTATTTTCTTATTGAGTATTTAAATCCTGAAATATCTGCAAAATACTCTGATACATTATTGACATCATATAGCCCATGCATGCAGCCCCACTGTGGGACACACATGGTGCCCACAGGGCCACAGTAATTGTTACTTTTTGTGATTGCATGTGTGGGAACAGAATAACAGGCTTGGAGATACTTCCCAGGATGACAGGTAATGAGAAAAGTTTAGATGAAGGTTTTCAGATACCAACTAAATCATAATTTCTTAACTCCCTCCCTGTCTTCTCAGTATCTCAGAATCAAGATCTTCACACATTTTAGAGGTGGATTTGTTTTGTTGTTTATTTGTTTGTTTTTTTTTAATTAAAATTTCACATTCGTACCTAGGCAAAGCATTGCACACCAGAAACACTGTTTCTGATTATTCCTGCAGTTGCAACATTAGTGCATAAAGACTGGTATTTGCATACCCAGGTCTATAGATATAAATGCAAATTAAGCTCAGTTTATTTGCACACATTCAATTATGTTGCTTATTTCATTATTCTCCTTTAGTTCATGGACCAGGTGCTGTAAACACTATGGCATCTACAGCACTTACTCTTCTGGTGGTTTTTTCCAAGCTGAGTGTCTGGCTTGCTGGTATAAAAGCTTGGAGCTCACTGAAAAAGAATCAAACCAGTTTGAGAATGGCTGATGAGATACTGGAGGTAAATAAAGTCCTTTCATATTACATTTTACTGCTATTCAGGTAAGATTTAGTTACTTTACTTTTGCAAAAAATGAGTTTTTCTTTTCTTTCCAAAACCAAAGCTGTGTTGTGGGCAAAGCTCTTGCATGTAGCCTGAGTTTATTATCAGAGTTGTAAATCTATTGTTTAGATGGGCGATGTGCTAAAAGATACTAGGTGGCCTGTGAATCCTCAAAGTAAGGAGGAGGCACTTGAGAGGTTTTAAACTCCTGGATGATAAAGAAGAGGTATAAATAGTGGCTTGTAGCAGTATTAAAAAGCCTCACCTACATAGAAACTGGCACAATATTTACTGCAAGTAATAAATAATTGTAATTGTTATGTGGTGCTTTTCAAATGATATTTCATGTCTAGTTTTATTTTGAGTTATTTTTTACAACTTCAGTTCCTCATGAAAACAAGTTGTGTAGCTTATGGTATTACTCCAGCAAAATGATTTCCATAAATAAAGCAAGAGGCAATAGAAAGGAACATATATAAAGATTAATGTAACAGACTTTTAAGCCTACACTGACTAACAATAATTTCTGAGACTTAAGTTATTGGGAAGAAAATCTCTCATATGGAAACAGGCAACAAATCCAAAGCTACCTGAGCAGTATAGGCAATTTACTTTCCTTCCACTTAAAGTATTGCATTTTTATAGCCATTTTCCCTGAGCTTATTGATTTTGTATGCAATTTTCTTCAGAGACAGAAAGCAGCTAGATTTGGCACAGAAATGGATGCGGACAACAATTAATGCTTGTGCTGTTTGTCAGCTGGGGAGTGTTGCTGTGGGTTTCCCTGCACAGGACATGGAGTATTCCCTTCCTGTGAAACTGTGTGGGGAGGTGACCACGCAGCTGTGGAGGGGGTGCACAAGGAAGGTAAGAACAGATCAGAGAATCATGTCAAAGTAAGAGAGGCACCTACAGAGACAGGCTGTTAATATTTCCTTCTTTGAAAAGAGAACAGTCACAAGCAAATGCAACTGGAAAGTGACACCTTGCCTTGTATAACTTCCAAATTAATTTCCACTGAGTCAAGTGTGGAAAAAATGTGGAGCAAATGTCAGAGAATGTAAAGTCAATTTTCTAATTAAATGCAGTTAACAACCTTACCTTTAAGTCCTAGATGCTGAGATAAAAAAAAAAAAAGCCTACCAAAAACCTAATATAGCCTGCATCCCAATTAACATCTGTAGCTTGTAGGCACTAAAACTCATCAATTTTCTTTAGAAACTTCCTTTTCAGTTCTTAATATGGTAAAAATAATAAAGTTCATTAGGAATCAGGTTAAATCCACTTTAGAAAGAAATACATGAAGAATAGGGGCCTAAATTATGAATATCTTATTATATTATCCTTGAATGATAAGTAATATCAGAGAACAAATCTAGAAAATTTGTTAAGAACTTTCTTTAAAAAACAAGAAGAACATTAAATTGGATCTGGGACAAAAATGTACCTCAATTTTTATTTCATTTGAACTTACAACTCTTCATCACAAAAGACCATAACAAAGGTTCTATAAAAGAAGACTCGATGGACATGGAAGGCACTGCCATACAACTGATGCAGTTGTATCACCTAAGGTGGATGTTATCAGTGGAGTGAATCTAGAAAATGCTTTGCTACAAACTCATTGCATATGATGAACCCATAAATTACTGAGATTCTCTTCCTGTATCTAGAATGACTGTGATGTCAATGCTGCAGTTCTGCAGACTGGAAAACACTAATTAGTTAATGACATCCAGTGCCAGAGCATGAGACATTTATGATCATTCTTTTTTGTTTTCCATCTAAAAACCATATTCTGTATAGTCGGCAATCAAAACAAGCCAGAATCAAAATTGATACCTGAAACTTCAAATTATGAGCAAGCTGCACACATTTTAAAACAGAAGTCTGGAAATACCAGAAGCCAGGTGCAACTTTTCCCCCTCCAGATCTATCTACTTTCTTGATTTCTGCTGCCTTGCCATTTCCTCTGTCACTGCATGGTGATCCCTTTCAATGGGAAATAATTCAGTGTGTTTATCTCACAGCCTAAAGAATCATGGCAGATTGGATAGGTACAATTCCCACACCCCATACCTTATTAACTTCAAATGAAACCAACATGGCAAATTGTGATTAGAAATCCTTACAAAAATGCCTTACATCATGGAAAATCAGGAAACTCAGTTATTCCCTGTGAATTGTAACATTGAAAAAATACATAAATTTAGAGTTCATGGGAAAGATGCTTTGACATTCTCAGGAACCTGATTGCCTTTTTGTTCTCCTTGTTTCTGCCAGAGCTGTATTTTCTGTTATCTTTGGAACAAGGCATTGTATTTTTTCTGAAGGGTTTCAGGAAGCCTTCATTTGTGGCTCACAGTTTGCAGAGCACGTTTACATTTTGCAGGTACATGAATTACCATTTTTAAGCACAGAACCTTGGTTTGAGTTGGTGAAAAAGGACTTTAAAATTAAAATTGTAAAGCAGATATGTTTTATTCCAGCTGGGACACATGGGGGATATTTCCACCATACATGTGTACCTGGTGAGACAGGTTTCAGGTTTAAATACACATTGATCCCACAAGATTGCACCTCCCTGCCCACCCATTCCCTGTCCACTCTCTCTGCCTCCTTGAGCTTAATAAGTAGTCTTTGGTGGTGCTATCCTGGTGGTCGCGGGCAGGGGTCTTTGATGAAGAACATCATCTTCCTTGGTATTGACTGCTTGATGTCTGCTTCTGGGCAGGCGCCATGGAGATTTGGCTTTCTCCCAGTCAGTTTGCCCCTGCCAAAACTATGAGCCTTGTTCTTGCTGGCTCCTTAAGCAAAAGGTTCTGCTTTATGTGTTTCAACCATACCTGAGTCTTGCTTTACTGAGTTTTCTTATCTTTATGGCCTTTACCTAGCAACTAAACTCCTATGTGTTCTAAGTTGTCTCTACCCAGCAAGTTACAGTCCTGTTACAAACTGCTCTGTACTTTTGCAAACTTGATAAATAAGCTATATTATATTTCTGTTTTCCTCCAACTGCCTAAATACATTATGTGCTTCTAAAATTCTGAATTTTCATAAACATACTCGTTTCCCATATCAGGTTCATGTTGCATTAAAGCAAACACATGCTTTGTATTGTGTGTATGACACTCACACTGCAGAACTGAGCCTCTAACGAAGCACGCTTCTTCACAGGACATCACTGTTCCCTGAGAAGTACAGGGAAGGGAGGAAGGAGACAGGAGTGATGCAGTTAAAGAACAGTTTTAAATGTGTCTCATGTTGTAAGCAGTGACATTTTAAGACTTTTCTTTCCAATGAGAATAGCATTCCAAGGTCTAAATTTTACAGGGCATCAAGTGAAAAGGCAAAGTGTGGGTAGTTCCTTCTGCTTGAACTGCCTCTAGGTGCCCTAAGGCTCTTCTCATTTATTCAAGGATCTGCCAGCTTTACCTTCCTGTGCCCTTTCCACACACTCAGGAGTGAACAGTTCCAGAACAAATTTAAATCTTTACATGTGGAAGGTGACTCTTTGGCCTCGCTCCCGTACAGAATTGCCAAAGCAGCACTGGTGAACAGCTCCATGGGACAGACAGAGCACGTGCCAGCAAAAATCACAGCAACGAGTGAACACAACAGCTGAGAAGTTAGACACAGGAAGTTTTTAGTTTACAGTGGAGTCTGATAGAGAAAATAATTCTTCTGCTAGAGAAAAACATTATTTGGCATGGATTGCAGAGAGAATTCTCTTATGGCCTGGTGCATACACTTGACAGAAAATGCTTTGTCTGGCAAGATAACCACATGTTCTGTTTCCTGCAGAAACTAGTCGTTCTATGAAAAATATTATTATATTTGGGACTTCATAGTATAGAAATATCAAAAACAGTTTAAATTAAAGGTTTTTGTCCTGATCTGGATGTGGCCTATAAAAAAAGAAGAGTGTGTTTTATTTGAACTCATATCCAGTACTGCTATTGCAATATTTTATTTTTGTATATATAAAGTTTCCTTCTAATGGAGGAAACTAGATGCTTATTGTGTCTTTGGAATGTATGTGGTCCTGATAGGAAGGCTCTTGTCACTGTGCTAAAAGATGCTTGAAGTAATTCACATGTGATATCTATCAGAATAATAAATTCTGAGGTTTTGATACCCATAATCCTTTTCTAGAAGAAATCAGAGAGCTTTTGCAATTTTTCTATGATAAAGCTCATCAATCATACTTGTATCATCTGTTTAATCTCTCATTATTGCATTGTGAATTTATTTCCTATAGCTCCATTTCTTCTTAGTGTTCTGCACATGCATTCTTTGTCCCTAGATTTATGAATCTTGGTCTTAACCTTTGCAATAGTTTAATGGGTATTTAAATCAAAGTATTTTAAGTAAACTTCATAAGCCATTTATTGATTGTGAGCCAGAAAAGGCAGGAGTTCAGAGCCTTGTATGCATAAGTGATTCACCTATGTAAGCATCAGACAAATGCCCTTCCCAGGCAGGAAGGACTGTCCTATGTGTTCCAGTCCAAGGCATGAGTTCAAGCTAACCAAAAGTTAGGATTCTCCACAAATTGTGGCTTCTTTTAGGCTCAGTTTCACTCTCTGATACCACTCTTCTCCCTACCCAACAGCACAGGGGGATGGACAATGGGCAGATGTGATTCCCTGATGTCTCCCTTTTGCTTCTTCTTTCTTCTCATGCTGTTGCCTTGTTCTGGTGCAGGTCATCCATGGCTAGCAGTCCTTCAGGACAGAACTGCTCCACCATGGGCTTTTTCTTCTAAGGGAATATTCCCCTGCTCCAGCATGGGCCAGCAGTGTGGATATCCTCTCCAGTGAGCTCTCTACAGGCATTGCAGGGGAGTCTCTGCTTCAGAGATGTCTGTTGTCAGGAGCTGCACTTTCAAACAGAGTTTTACACCAGCCATATGGAAGCAGTCCTTGTACCTGCACAGGATCTGGCACAGCAGAGCTGTGGGAACTCAGATGTGGAAGGGACAGCTCTATTCCAGGGTCACTCAGAGCCAGGTGTTATCATTAAAGTAATGGCTCACTTTAGGAAGGAGTAGGACACCTTTAAGCTTTTTACCCCCACCTCAGTAGAGGTTGATGTTTCTCTGCCTACAGTACAGCCTTCCTTGCAGGTACTTGTTGCAGTTTATTTTGAAAACACTGCTGAGCTCTGTTTGCAGATTGGCAACATCCTGCTGTTAGCAGTTCTGCCATAAAGCCCACTGCAAACTTACCAACCTGTCCAAAAATGTGTCCAGCCATCATGCACAAATCCATTGTGAGGCTGCTTTTGGCATTAGTATCTGTTTTGCTTTTAATTAAAAGCTGTTATTGATATATTTTTGCACTCTCTAGTTCAGATGATTAGGAAGCACATTCCTAAACTCATGTTCCCTGCCTTACAACACAGTAGGGCTTATGCATGTTTATGAACCAAGGGACAGATATGGAAACCCTCTGTATGGATTTATATGTCTTTATTTGTGGACAGTTTGTAAGATTAAATTACACATCAATATTTGCTTACTCTGCCATTTGATTAATGCACTGCAAGTATATTTAGAATCTTGTTTTGTGTAGGTTTTTCAAGAGCTGCTTAATATGTTTACTCTTGGAAGTACTTGTCCATTAGATTGAATATACACAAAATAAATCATCCAAACAGTGATTAAAAATAAAGCATATTTGACCATCATATCATTTAGTTAAGACCAAATATTTCTGTAGAACTGCTGGACTATGGCAGATGAAAAGAGCAATTCCTGCCTTTACAGCTCACCAAAGTGCCATCACCGCAGTGAAAGATCAGATGGATATCACCGAGGTAATGTGCCTTGTCACTAGCTGTGATGTACTGCGTAATGCAGGTGGTTTCAAGAGGTTCTGAATCTTGTTATGCTGCTACCAATGCTACTGAAGTGGTCCTTTCCCAGAAGTGATGGAGGGGCACCTAAAGTCAGCCTGCTGCTGAGAAGCACTTCATGTTTCCCAAGGATGTTAGAGAGAGTGGGACACATACCAAGACATTACTAGGTTTACATGGAACATTAAGTGAGAATGAAGTCTCAAGGATGAAGGTGTGCTGAATCTGTCTGCACTGTAGATTAGAATATCAGTAGGCTTCAAGAAATGATAATTTGTTCCCTGGTGCTATAATGACAAAATTCCAATAGAGCTGGTCAATGCCCATTGTGTCGTGCTCTTGCTTGCTTTTGCTTTTTCTTTCTTTTCCCAAAAAAAGCTGTAAACCTCTAATGTCCTCTTTTACAGAATCCAATTTGTGACCTGCCATAAGGGGCACTATCTCATTAATCAGTGAAAGCAGAAACAACACACCAAGCCCATAAAGAATTATGGGTGTGCCTTGCTAACAATTGGAGCAGCTCTCCTGACAAATAAGACACAGTTTCTTCTCAAGGCCTTTGACAAAAAAATCACCGAATGTAATTAGGAACAGCTGCCTTTACACTGTATTTGAGATTGCGCTGGCTGTACAAAGAGTGTTTTCTCTGTTTTATCAATAAAAATGATGTCAGCACACAAAGTGCAATCTTGAAAGGCTTCTCATCTCCACTGCTCAGGTATGGAGGGTAACAGGAAACAGAAGAGTTGTTTGACTTAGACATTCCTTTATTTAGGAATAAGAGCAAGAGACAAAGTATGTAGTCCTGGATCCAGTCAAGAGACAAAGTATGCAAATATGGCAGACTTGGCTGTGATGCCTTGTGAAGGCTAACCTAGAACAGAGAGTAGATGGAGCTAAAGAATAAAGTAGGTATTTTATTAAGAGGCCTCAGTAGATCCACCTTTGGCAGTACAACCCAAAATGACCACAAAATGGACAACTGGTCAGGGAGATCTCTCTCTTTATAAGTTCTAGTCCATTGGCATATTGGAGTTAATAGTCCAATTACAGCTTTAGGTTATGAAGTCTCAGCCTTGTTTTTCTCTCTTCAGTCCACCATTATTTATGCTCTTGGGCCTGAGATCTGGATCAGCTGTCCTTGGTCCCCAGCTAGAGAAGGAATTGTTTTGTCTAACTACTCTGTGAAGAGAGCTTACTATCCCCTAATATGAAGCCTAGACATGCATACTAAAGCATAATAGAATCTGAAAAATATAAAAGCTAAACCTGAGGCTTCAGCTTAAGTGTGTAGTGTTTATACTGGTTTAGGCTGCTGCTCTTCTTGTGTGTCTATTTTTGAACACTCACACTCTACATGTCTCAGTGGCTTCCCAAGACCCTTTTTGTCACACCCATTTTTATGCTGTTTTATTTTTAGAACTTCACTGGAACACACTGACTTCACTGGTTCATTAGAAGTGAAGTCCAGCAAACTCTTCCAAAGACTCCACAGTTAAAGATATTCAAGTGAATTGAGTGAAGATTTGCTACCAACTTTTTGCCAGCTACAAAAATACCAGATTTCTCCAGCTAGATCTAGAGGTGGCAGAGAGAGACTGGAAGAAGTTTAAAAAAAAAAAAAATTGACTCCTAATTGTAGGGATTTTTTTCCATTTATACCCCTTAAATCTTCACAGCTCTCAGGGAATGCCACAGTTATAAATGTTATTGACTACCATTATTATTCAATTTATATTATGTTTTCAATTTTGCAACTTTGTTCCATTTTTTCTTTCCCTTACTGTCTCTCACTGTTTATTGTCATACTGTTGCTCACAATCTTTTGAAGGTGATTTGTGGCTCTAAGTCAACAAGAAAATGGTCAAGCAATATAACTTTTGAACCTATTTCTCTGAAATATTTCACCTCCTTTTTTTGTGTGATCTGAAGTAGGTTGTGAAGCTTCTTTGATATTTCTGTCAATGTGTAGGTCTACATCATACCTCAGCAACTGCAGACGGCTATTGCTTTCCTTAAGTCATGCTGACCATGCTGAAGATCTATGTTTTGATTCTATTTGTTTGATGGGATAAATGGCAATTATTTTAATTCTTCCTGCCCTAGTAAATAACCTTAAACCTTCCACAACTATATCCTGGCAAATTGAAAATCATACTCTCCCACTTATCTGTGTGATATCTCCTCTTTTTGTAGAATAATTAGAAATACAGTGGCCCACTTTGGACAGCTGAAGAACTGGTATATTTTAGTCAAATAAATCATAAACAATGATTGATAATATTTCTCTGTATCCTTTTAACTTTTTCCTCTATTTCTGCAGCATGTCCCAAAGGCTTTTCTGTGAGAATGAGGAAAAGTATGTGATGCTCATGTTCCTTCTCTTCAAATTAGTCCTTGGTAATTACCAAGCTGGTTTTGCTGGCAGAGTGCAAGATGTCAGCAGTGGACCAAGCACAGTACAAGAAAACAGGGAAAGAAAATTTCCATTTAGATTGGATAAATGAGACAACTTATCGATATAATAATTAGACAGTGCTCTCAAAGCAGAGTCTTAAGGTGGTGTTCACAACTGGTTCTCATTTTTTCTCCATTCATTATACTTCACCTTTTCCATTCTCTTTCCAAAATGAATATCTTCAGTGTTCAAACTGAGAAGTATGGATAGTCCGATGTATTAGACATTATCTTCTGTACATATCTGAAAGAGTTGGGCTCTATAAATAAAAACCTCTGCTGCTACCTCAGCCTTTCAGTTCATTTAATGAGACACGTGACAGCCCCACATACTTTACAGAGCACATCTAGAAGGGATATCCTCTTGTCAGCTCAGCAAAAGTATCTGCCTCTTCCAGCAATATAAGTCTGCTCCAGCCTGGCACTCTTTTGAAGATTGGAACCTGGGAAAAGATTGTGTTTCTAAACAAAACACACAAAACATACCTGAAACAATCAGTTCTTTTGAGATTCTCTTAAGTCAGGTTGTGCTGGCACATCAAGCTGCTGACAAAACTTGTTACATTAGATAGTGGCTGGTATAACTGAAAAAAATCTCCTTATACAACATATGGTAAAAGAACTGGATTATGTACCTTTTCTCTTTTTTTTTTCCCCCTTAAAGAGAGTGTTCTGTCTTCAAAACTGCTGTGTGCTCACTTGTCTAGCCTTCATTCACCTGTAAAACACAGAGTAATCACACATTCTCAAGGTACTGGGCTTCTGTTTTGTTTATTCATCCTTTCATTCTGAGCATCTACTTGTGTTTTCCTTTCTTTTTATTTTTTTTCTTTGAAGCTTTTATTAAGTAGCAGTACCAAAGATCTGTGACAGGAAGATAACAAATCCTTTGAGAAGGTACGAGACAGCTCTTGCAGGGTATTTGTAGAGTGAGGCTGACAGAGCATCTCTCCAGGCTGCATTGCAAACAGGACACAGGGCTGGGAATCATATTCTGTGGGCATCTTTTAAAGTTGGGGAAGAACCACGACAAGCATCTAATTCCATTTTTTGCAAAACACAAACCAAAGTATCTTTAATTTTTCCAAATTCAAGAGACCAAATAAACTTTCTTAGATTCCAGATATTCATGCAATTTAAGGACTCCATGTAATGGGGCAACACATCTGTACAATCTGTTGCTAAGTATGTCTTATATTCACTTAAAACTGTTGTGCATTTAATTCTTAGCTTAATATCCCCATTGCCAATATAATACACAAAAAAGTTGTGGATTTTTTTTATTCTTGTTCTGCAATTTAGACTTCAATGTTCATAGTTGAAATGTATTTTGTCTGAAGCCACTGAGGGATAGAGATTTTTTATTTTAGTGGAAACACTGATTCTAGAAATGAAGTAATTGCAGCAGTTAGCGGCTTTATGAAAAATCCCAATATCATGAGACTTGCATTAAAGGTGAAAAAATCTGATCAATTAAAGCCCCTGAAATTTATGTAGCTTCTGTTCCCATGCACTGACAACACCTTGCAGTGTGATCTTTTGTTAGATTTTGAGGAAATACCTGGTGTTAATTTTTGCTAATATTTTTAAAACAAAATGGATCCTTTTTTAGTCTTCTTATGGATAAACTAGCTAAATCCAGGATCTCTGGTTTCTAGACTTGTCACTTGGCTGGCATTAAGCAATATCTGCCTTCAGAATCATTGAAAGCTCTTGCGTGCGTGCATTTGCCCCAGTGGTCCTGGGAAACACAAGAACTGATGCAATAACACCCAAAGTGCATGGGCATAGCAACTCTGCCTCATTCTGGCTGTTCTCAGCTGGCTCAGGTCTCTTAGACAGGGCTTCCGACATGGCAACACCCTGTTCAGATAGCTTAGAGAAACTCTTCACATGATCTAGCAAGGTAAAGTACAGGCCCTTTTGTGATTCTTGTGTTATGGGTGTTAACCACAAGCTCCTGCCCTTCTGAGGGACCCATCATGTCCTGTAACTCAAGTAAAACTTTAATGAAATTTAGCAAAGTGCATTTAGTAGTTTCTGTAGTTTTTCATGTAACTCATCAGTCTTTCATGTAATCTATTATATTCTGTTGAGTTAATCATACCAAGTGTCGCTCTTAACAAGCTATTTTTAATTTTTCTTCTTATTGCAGAGGATTCTAGTGTCAGTGTTAAAGCATTCCTTCAACATGGGATAACAATTTGTTATGCTTCAAAATTCCATTACTCCAGTGGGTAATCATGTAATCATTACCATCTTATCTGTAAGACAGTGATAATTTTGCTGCTATGGGATAGGAGGGAGCATTGTGAGGATAAACCTGTAACTACTTGGAATGTAAAGGGATATTGCAATTAGAGATCCAAGGAAAGATCTTACTGATAAAAAGTGGAGAATTCTTCCTGAAGATACAATTTGGAGGACTGAGTTCAGATTTTAACAGGACAATGCAAAACAGCTTTAGAAATGGTTTGTTTTTTGTTTCTTTCTGCTATGCAAAGCTGCATACACAGTAAGGAATAAAATGAATGGTTCATAGCAATAATGTGCATTTCACATCTCTTTAGACACTGAGCTTTTGTGCAGTTGTTTCATGGGGCAAACACAGTTTTGGTCTGTGGTAAAACTGTGAACAATGCACAGATTTGTCAAAAGTTTCAAAGAATTTGTTTCCCTAAAGATCTTATTCATTAGTTAAATCAATGTGCCAAACCACAAGATGGAGTTAATGCAGTTTGTCAGAGACTTGTGCTTTGTTTTATGCCAGAGTTGTCAAATTCATGTCACAAGAAGATTCCAAGTTAGCAATGGCGGACATTAATAAAAGTTGCAGTAAAATGCACTAGAAAAAAGTGAAATAAAATGTTCTGGTTCAAATGGAATGCACCACATTTGTCAGTAAATGATATATGAGGTGGAGCTGAAATATCCCAAATATATTTTATTACTCTCTGGAACTGTCTTTGTTTAAAATTCCTAATTTGTGCATAAATGTTTTGTTCCAGAGAGAAAGCTGCAAGATGGGAAATGATGTGACAGGTTTAATTATATTTAAGAGAATACAGAGGAGATCAAAGCCAAAGAGATAAAAGCTGCAACTACTGTGTGGGCTGGAAACTTCTTGTGAATCATAAGCACCCTTAAGAGTAGAGCTTCGGAGGCAGCTGTCCTGAATTCAGGACAGAGGCACAGCTGAAATGGAAATTTTCTTTTTACAGTGTTTTATGACCTGTATTGGCTGCTCTTGGTGAGTCCTGTACTTAGGCAGGCACCAAAATGTCTGGGAACTTTCACGAGAAAACAGTAAACCAAACAGTGCCACCTAAGTCAGCAGCTCCAAAAGAGCCCCCCAGGGGCAGAATTGCTGTGACTGTTTGCAGAGATGGCGTTTGACTGTGGGCCAAGAAAATTCTTGTATCCACAGAGGTAATCAGAACCCCTATGGCAGTAATGACTCTATCACAGTTTTCATTAGCTTAGGAATTTGGAAGGAATGGGCTTCCCCCACCTTTTTTATTGGCGCTATATGATCTATCACTAAACCAAAGTTATCAAACTTCTGCACCTCCTTTCTGAAATACAATACTTTATTATGGAAGTGTAAGTCAAAACAAGGTTCTGCTAGTATTTCAAGTTTTGGTGTTTTGCTTCTGTTTTACTTTAATCCACTGGTCCTATATACTCTGCTCTCCCCAGAGCATTGCTGCTGTATTCCCTCTCTTCAGAGGGAAAAAACCAGAATCCCCACACTTCTCCCTGGGAAGTTTTTCCCCACTCTGTTCCCCAGCCTCTGCACCCTGATCCTCTAGACCTGGAGAAGCTCCAGATCCAGTGTGCCTCCAACTCAAGTTTCTTGAGGAAATTCCTTCCCTTCTTGTAGATGGGCATGGCAAGATATCTGTTGCTTCTGCTACAGAAGAAGAAGAAAAGACATTAGGCTGCCTTGAACTTGGAGCATTTGATTGAAAGGAAAGAGCAAGTTTTTTCTTGGAGGGTTGAAGACAGGTACCCAGTGAAGTGTTTTGAGGAGGTGGAATCTGTTGTTGGTGCATGTGGTTGAGTAAAGCTGCTGTTAGAAACAAATTGGTATTCAAGGTTACCAAAGGATTGTTGGAAGTAACTCACTCACCTCTGAGCTGCTGCCCAGGGTGTTTCTCTTCTCCTCTGTCTTTTTTTCAGACATGGGGTAGTTCAGTTGACTTCTCTGCACATCTGAAAGACCCAGTCAAGAGGATGAAGTGGAAATGCTCGTAATCACCTTAGTTCAGTCCCAAGTTTACAAAAGTCATCACATCAGGAAGCATGACTGCATGTATTCTACTTTTTTCTGTTCCTGCTGCTGTTCATAAATGTATGTGTAGAAGATGATTATATTATATAAACACCTTTCCTATGAGGAAAGCCTGAGAGAGTTGACATTGTTCAGACTGGAGCAGAGAAATCTGGGGCTACCTTATCACAGATTTTCAGTACCTAGAGGGGGCCTACAAAAAAGCAGGAGAGGGACTTCTGACAAGAGTGGGCAGTAATAGAACAATGGGGAATGGCATTAAATGAAAAAGAGGGCAGGTTTAGATTGGATATTAAGAAGAAATTCCTTATGTGCAGGAGGTGAGATTCTGGAAAATTTTGCCCAGAAAAGTTTTAGATACTCCAGCTCTGGAAGTGTTCAAGGCCTGATTGGATGAGTCCCTGAGCAGCCTGGACAACTAGGAAGGTGTCCCTGCCCATGGCAGCAGGGAGTTGGAACTAAATGACTTTTCGTTCCCTTCCAATCCACACCAATCTGTGATTCTATGGCAATGTAAACATGCATGTCTGGTAAGTGCTGTCACATGTTCTTGCAGTCACTTGAAATGTATACACCAAGAATGAATGTTTCTTTTTTTTTTCCTCCCCCTGGACAGCAGATTATACTCAAGACATATTGCTGCAGAGGGTATTCCTGGCTTTCTGGGCACTGGAGGCTTGTAAACTGCAATTTAAAAAATTCTGAAGGCTCCTTGGAATTATTGGCAGGCATGTGCAGTGAGAAGACATGTCAGAAGAAGACACGTGGATCAGACCAGTGTGTGTGCAGGTACACCAGATCACAAAAACTGCCATGTCAAGGCTAATACACATAGAGCTATTGATCTGTTATTAGAGGTTAGACCAGCTCATCTGAAGTGTAATGAAACTGTGCAGCCTTGAAGCAAACTCATTCATAGTGGTGCCAGAATCTACGTCTTGTTTGCTCACGTAGCAATAAGCCAATTTCAAGACAAACTGGCCAGGGAAATCCCTGGGTAGAATAGAGGACCATAGATGTTATGATCTTGCACTCTTTTCACAAAAAAGAGAATGATTTAATGCATATAAATTTTGCATAAGGTTTGTCCAACTCTTTGCAAAATTTGGTGCCTGTCCAGAGTGTTCTATGCTGCTTCTCAGAGGCTTCATTTTGTTATTCATGTTTATGCCCAGGGGGACTATGTAATCATTTGAACATTGATAACTGGGCAGGAGAAAAAGGATCAATCTTTGTGATATTTTTAGTAGTACTTATTTGTGGCAGTCATCCTGGAGAGAGGTTGTTATATGGCATATCAATACCAGTGGTTTTGAAGAATGTGAAAGTGCATGAAAATGAAAGCTCTAGGAATTTTATACTTCCAGTATCAGACAAGAACATCTTTTACATGTGCTCTTGGAAAACATTGAAAAGAACTTCAGAAGCATGTAGTACTTTTAATGTAGCTTTTCCAGACACTAAGAGACAAAAAGTTGTGTGCACAAACTTTGAGTGGCAAAATATGTACTGCAACCATTTCACAGATAAAAAGGTGTGTGTGTGTAAACAAACACAATATATCAAACCACTCTGTTTCCACAAGGGAGGCTTTCCAGGTTTTGTAAGATGATTGGTTTTTTTATCTCCTCTATCTGACAAACTAAAAAAAGAAGTGAGTCTTATGAATAGGATTGGGCACACTTCATACACATGGATTCACACTTTGCTTTGTACATCTAGGTGGTACACATTGAGTAACTTCTGCAGCTCCAAATTTACATAGCAACGTTCCTAAAGCCATTAGACACAGCTTACAACTTCAAACCAACATTTTAACATCTCTGAAGCATAAACAGTTTTTCTTAAAGCTGTGTGAAAACCCACATTTTCACAGTCCCTTTAAGTTTAAACTTCTGGAATCAATACAAGCTTTTTCCTGCCTCTTCACTCACTGACAGCATCAAGAAGGCTAAGGCTTTGGCTTTGTGTCAAATTTAGGAAAGGCTTATCCTTTTTTTCCCAAAAGGTGTCAGAGGAGATAAAATGATATTTCCAAGTTCTTTTCAATGCCAAAAGTTCCCGTTCTCAAGTACCTTACTGGCCATAGGGTAGGAGATAAGAGAAAGCCTGGAGCATGGGGCTTCAGAGTAAATGCCATCAGAAAGCTCCATGGGATTGCCTGTGCTCAGCATTTGTCATCCCCAAGTCCACTGGGGCATATAGTCCAGTATTAAATCTAAACCTCCTTAAGACTGCCCAGCTGTTTTTCAGGCACAGCCTCAAAATCTTAAAAGTCATGGTGTACAATGGGGATTTTAGAGCAAAACCAAGATCCAAGCCTTTGGTGACTTGCATGCATGGATATGCTACAGGAGATTTCTAAAAAGCAGCACACGCTGCAGAAAAATCTCCTGAATACAAGTAGATAGGAATAAAATCTGTGCATCATTGGGTACTTTTTCACCTCTATTACAGGCCATCCATAAATTACATTTCCTAAAAACAAAGGAAGCACATGGATTTATTATTTTCTCATAAAGGCAAGAACATCTGAAATAATGTGTCACAGCCATGGTCCATTTACTGACAGTGCTAAAATTTCTAGTGAACTTTTTTCTTCCACTTTATCCTTATAATTTACATAATGGAGCACTACTCTTAATTGCTTAAGAGTCATACTCCAAAGGAGCTGAACAAATGAATGTCTGGAAGTGTTGAAAATACTTTTTTTTGCCATAAAACAATGCTGTAAAAAAAAAGGTGTTATATATTTAGGAAAGTAAATTTAGTTCAGTGGCATTTCTCACACAGAAATTGTTTCTACAAAAAGTTTCCAGCCACTGCAAAGGAGTAGGTGAATGCTTAAATTAAAAAAAGGCAAGACCTCCAATTAACCAGTGGAATTAAAGCTAAAGCAACAAAACCTTTTTTAAAATAATGCTGTCAGAGCAAAAGATCATTAACTATAAACCACAGTACCTTTTTATTTGCAAAGTTTTCTCTTAGGTGAAGGGGATGGGGTGGGTGTGTGTGAAGGAAATGCAATACCAGCTCTAGGACAAAATCACAAAACATATAGTTTTCAAATGTGAAAAATAAAAGCATAATTTTCAGAAGACAACTAAATGCTAGAACAGGACCAGACCCTCATCTTTAGACAGACTGGGAGGTGCAGTTATAGTGATGTTGTGCATTGTTGGCTAGTCAAGGTGCTCAAGAGCTGTGTCCAGTTCTGGGCCCCTCACTGCAAGAAGGACATTGAGGAGCTGGAGCAAGTGCAGAGAGGGCAATGGAGCTGGGGAAGGGTCTGGAGGGAAAATCCTATGAGGAACAGCTGAGAGAGTTGGGGATGTTTAACCTGGGGTCCTTATCCCTGTAAACAACTCCTGAATGGATGTTTCAGTAGGGCATAGGTCAATCTCTTTTCCTAAGCAAGTAGTGACAGGATGAGAGGAAATTACTTTAAGCTGCTTTCACCAGGGGAGGTTCAGGTTGGATATCAGGAAGAATTTATTCACTGAAAGGGTTGTCAGCATTGGAACAGGCTGCTCAGGGAGGTGATAGAGTCATGATCCCTGGAACTGTTAAAGAAAAAGCCGCATGTGGCACATAGTGCTATGGCCTAGTTACCATGGTGGTCTTCAATCAAAGATTGGACTTGATGTTCTTGGAGATCTCTTCCAACCTTAATGATTCTAGGATTATTAATAATAGTTAATTTATATTATGAATAAACTCTATAGTCCATTTTAACCAGTAGTTAGTACTTACTGCAGGGGGACAGCCTCACCATGGCTCTTTGTTTCAGCATGGCTTTCCTTCCCTGCGCTGGGCAGGGGTACCCATCGTGAAGACAAAAGTCCAATTCCCTGGTGGTTAATGAGTTTGTCAGAGTTGATGCGGTCCTCTTCTAAGCAAATGCCCCATCACATCATGGATGATGGATCTTAAATTTTATTTGGAATAATAAATTCTGGTACTGGTAGTGTGCAAGCACTGAGGGATGCTGGTTTGTGTTGATAGCTGTGCTGCCTGCTTTACTTGATCCTAGACCATGGTGTTTTGGAGTATTATGGCAACACAAAAGTTCACCCAGCCATAGCAATCATCTGCTAATAAACAGTGTAATGATAAATACACCACTTGGTGGCTTTCTAGTAATGAAATAAATGCTACTTTAAGTGAGAAAAAAGCAACAAAACTAGCATGAAGTGCAAAGTAACAAGTTTTCCCAGGAAAATAAGCTTTATCCTCTGTGCTCTGCTGGATCTTTGAGAAAATACAAAGCATTCCTAGTAAATACTGACAAGCTTACTTAGGCTTTCAGAAGGTCTCTTTCTCTGATAAAGATGCCAACAGTCCTAATATGGGTATAACACAGGAGAAAAAGAGTCTTTGTTCTACCTAAGGACCTGAGGTTTTTCAGATACAAAATCTTTGTAGTATTCACTGAAAAATAAAGTCTGGCAGCAAGTACATTGTTTGCAGCTTTTCAGAGTCATTGGGCTCTCTGAGTAGATGCTTAGAGCAACTGAGCAGCTCTTTAGGAGTGTGTATTATTTAAGACAGAGGGTAGCCACCACACACTAATGAATAATATTAATTCTGTTTTAAAAGAAACACAGGTGTTTGAAGCCTGTGTTTTTATCCAGTTCTCTGGCCATGCATTTAGAGCTGCTGCTGGACTTGGAATGCCACATGAGGTGGATGGTGGCTGTGAGGGCAGAGTGTGTTCAGGGCATCACAACACTAGGCTGCATCCTGAGAACACTGCAGGTAAGTTGAACATCTATCTTAAGGAGCTAGGAAATTTCTGAGCTTCTGTGATTAGGGTATCCTGATTTTAATGAAATAACCTAAATGTAATTTGTATGATTATGGGAAACCATTATCATCCAAAAAAAACCAGAACAGAATTGTTTGTGAGTGCCAGCATTTTCTTTTTTTCTTTAGAAATCCATTCTTTGGCAGTCCTAACAGCCTCCATGGTTTAATTTTTAAGGCAATTCTTTCTATAGTTTTCCTGCTGTCGCTGTAACAATGCAAAGTAGTGATTAAATAGATATCTCCTGCTGGATAAGACTCCTCTGTGATATGTTCTGGGATTTAATGCCATTCTGTTTTTAAATGTTGGGCAATTACATAGCAATAAGTTAAACCCGAGACATGCAGTAATGTTAAAATGAAAAAAAATACAGTTTTCTAATAGCAGCAGAACAGCTAAAACAAAAGGGAATTTTTGCACTCTGTAGCAAACAATTAATGGCATTTATTATGAGATAAAACACATGGATTTTGAATTGGATTATGGGTATCTACACTTGGCTATTTGTGGTGCACACAGAAAGATACCTTTGTGATACTATTCAAAGTTCTAGAAGTTTCCTTGAATTTTTTTTTTGTTTCTTTAGCTATATTTAAAGCACTGATGTTGAAAGAGTGAAGCAGAACTTGCATAAAAATGTCTTTAGGAATAGTTGATACACTCAGTTATCTCACTACTCTCAAATGAGTGTTCCAGATGAAGAGGAGGCACTGGAGCTGCAGTAAGAACAAAAATTATTATTTATAAGAACATGTCACAAAATAATCCTTAAAGGTGCTGAAAATTCAGAAACCTTCTAGACATACATGACCTAGAAGTATCAGCCATGTTATAAATGAATATAAGTTTTGGATAATAGGACAGGAGACTGAATAACGAGGTACCCATAACAAAGAGGTAAAAACACATTCAGAGAGCTCTTCACTTCTCCTAGTGCTGCTGATGTGGCATCTTAGCAGGTAACACTGGCAAAAAAATGCTAGGCTTCTTATTTCATGTCCCAGCATTGCTGGAATGAGAAAATGCATCTGTGTGCACGTATTTATACAGAAAAATATATAAATATATATAAAAGAATCAACTGCCTGGAAGAAAATGATAATAACGTTAGAGATTTTTATTCCCACAGTGTTACCCAAGTAATCAGAAGGTTCAGTAGCAATACTGAAATTTCTTTCAGCTCATCATTACCCTCTTCATTTGACATTCCCAGCAATTAACCCCCATGCCCTAAGACAAAGCATCACAGTGGGTGACAGAGACACCACTGCCAGCCCTAAAGCTGCTTGTGCCAAGGACTTTGGCAGCAGTGTGCCCCAGTCTGAGCATCGTGGTAGTCAGGGCTTGGGATCCTGTTACCCTTCAGCCCTGCTCCTTGTGCTGGCCTCCCCTTCCCCCCATGTGTCCCTTTCCCATTTAGTGATTTGCTCAGTGATTTGCTCGTGGCACACTCATGTTGCTGTGCCAGTGACCGTGCTCTCTGTGCTGTCCTACCTCACCCTCCTCCTTCCTTGTCAGGCCTGCAGCTGGTATTGCAATGTGGACTCATGGCACCTCCTTCTGAGCTCAACTTTCATTTTCTGAAATATTTAGATTTAGTTATGCATCTGTAAATAGGATGAAATCTACAATTCAGTGCAAGAAAGAAGAAGTGTGAAATTTTCACTGATGCCTGAAGTTCTATTGTTCCTTGCTCCTTTGGGCTGGGCATATGATACCTTCTAGCTGGTGCTGGTCAAACTGGGAACACATTTACCTGTGTGGGTAGCTAGGGTGAGGCTTATTGTTCCTTAATTCAGGAAAAGCACCTGCTCTTTAGTTATACAACTTGGGAAGTAAGTCTTTAAAAGAACTTCAACTAAACATTTGCGAAGGACAACATGTACTCTAAGCTCTACTCAAGGAGAGTTTGAGCATTGTGGCAAGGTCTAGGGACAATAAGGTGATGTTTCTCTGTTGTCACAACAGCAACTTGAGCACCATCAGAGCCAGCAGCAGACACTCAGCCTTCTCTGTTTACTGCTGTGCATGGCAGAGTCTCAGTCCTGTAAAATTCCTGCTGCAGGGCTTCCAAAGAAAGTACTGTCTGGGAGAATGAGTGTTTTGCCTTCCTGAGAACCTTACTGTGCTTTATCAAATGATAGTTAGATTTTATATTGTTTTTAATTAATTTTATAAAAATTTACTTGGTCAAGGGCTGGCAAATAAGACGATTATGGAAAATGGGAAAATAATTGCTTGTTTCACCTGATTGTCATGAAGGTAAATAAACTGAAGGTATACTTTGAAGCACCTGGAATACAGACTGGGGGTTTTCAGCTTGAGCCCATTAATGCCAAGAGCATGTGAAGGATCAAAACTTGCTCTGGGGCAGCAGTGCTAATACAAATTACCTCCTTTTATTAAAGAACACTACTAATGAAATTGATTCACAGTTACTGTGTTGTTTTGTTAGTGAGCTTTCTATCCAACTAATAATTCTTCCATTATTTTCTGCTTTCAATTACTTTGTTAACTTGTGCTTTCCTTTACCTTTTTAAATAGATACTCCTGTGTTTCAACTGTTTTAAGGTGTCCCATTGCTCAAAAGCTTACATTATTTCTCATAAAGCCTAGTGCCCTTTTCTGTTTGATTTTAGAAGGGTTGAATGTCAATTTAGCTTTTCCTCCCTTTCATAAATGCATCCCATTTTATTGAGGGTTCCTGGCAACTAAGAGAAAGCCAAGCCAAAGTCATCGGTGAATGTTGCAGTCCTCAGATGCAGATTTTGCTTGTTTGGTTAAGTGTGACAAATTTGCCATTCTGAGCCATTGCTGTCTACCTTATTGCACATAGATAAGATTAAAACAAAGTAATGTAGGATGAAGGAAAAAAGTTTTCATGATCATATAAAAACAAGCAACACTTATGAATTTTAGCACTGCTGACCAGAAGAATTTTGGTTTTGTGCAGTTTTATTGTACTGTGGAAAAAACTGCCTAACTGAACCATGTACATAGAAATGATCCAGGATTAAGCCTACCTAAAACATTCACATGGACGTTAGGATGTTAAAGAAATCAAGAACCAAAATGCTGTGGCTTCTCTTATAGTTTTTATGTTTTTACTGGCTTTGGGTTTAACTATCTTTTAGAACATCTGAAACCCTTAATGAGTATGTCTTTGCCACTATTTCTATTCTCAGCAAAATGGCATAAGCATATAGGTAGACCCAGATGGATAAGTAACCATCCAAAACAATCCAGAGCATATTTCTTATACTTGAGCCTACTATCACTAAACAACATGAGAGAAGGCAGAGCAATAGCTCATAACATTAGCAAACTGCATCTTGAAGAGGTTCAGGGTCTTTGGTTAGAAACAGAACACACACTTTTCTCCAGTATGTCAGCTGAACCTGTCATGTACAATTTCTCACTGGAGGTGAGGGAACAAAGTGCTTGTTTTTTTTGGATGGAATTTGTTTGCCTTTTGCTGAGGGGTTTGATGATAGCTAATAATTTGCAGATATGTGAGATCTAGGTTTTATGAGTGACACCCTTTTTCCTGCAGCAGCTTCTAGTAAAGAGAGAAGAAAGCTAAGACATCTAACTGGTATTAACGTGATTCGGCATTTGTTCATGCTGTATATACTTAATTTTGGCAGAAGGGACATGGGTTCAATCACCAAATCATTGAGTTTCTATGTTGAAATGGTTTATTTTACCATAAATTTTTATAATTTTGTTGGTATTTCTGTGCCTTACTTTTTGTGAAGAAGTAGAAGCATAAGGAGATGCAGGCTAACTTGTTATCAAATACATTTTCAAATTAAACTTGGGATACCTGAAAGTTGAGGATGTTTACTGATACAGGAATATAGTTAAACCTCATCATCTATAGCTCACAGGAAAAAGCTGCTCTTTACCATAAGGCACATCTTTCAGATTTGAATCCCTTCTCAAAGAAAATTTATATGACATTTGTAATATCTTTTAAGCTTTTGGAGTATTATCTGACCTGAGGGTTGGAATGAGTTGAGAAATATATATATATATATATATAGTCATAAATATATTCCCAGTACTTGCACTGACGTCCTGTGTGACCTTGAGCAAGTGGCTTGAGCAAACACTAGGAGTTTTCTCTGATTTTGTGTTCTTTATCTGCTTTATCTAGATAATCTTCTTTTCAGGTGTAAGTTACCAAAGGAAAAGGTAAGGAAACTATTTGTGTTTAACAGGAATAACAGCCAAAATAATGGCCAGCATTATTGAAAAAATGGTGCATTAAACTCTGCCTCAGTTGTGCCATCTCTAAAAGTGGAAAAGTAATGTGGATAGTAAACTGCTCGCGTTTAGAAAAGGAAAAAACTCTGCACAAATGCAAAATATTATTTTATTTTAGGGTTTCTGACTGCTGTACATAACTCAGGGAATCTTCACATTCTCATGAATGAAAAATCTATCTTGTATTTTTCCTCCCTCCTACAAAAGGGAAAACTTTGGCATGCTCAAGTATGCCTTAAAGGCAGCGCTGCCACTGGGATCTCACATTAACATCATGATAAATGTGCTGTGCATTGCTTGAATACGCCGTGCGCCAGCGTGCCAGCACACGTTTTCCCTGCACACCTCTCGATTAGCATCTTATTTACATATTGGCAGGAAAAGGATCCTGAGAAAGACCTACAAAATAGAATATGTGTTAGTACGTTCTTCTCTAAGGCCAGGGTATTAGTTCCAAAAGCAGCTCTCTGGTGGCATGTCCTTCAGAGCTGGTGGCTAACACATTTTGGAGAACTGAACCTATGTGAGTTTCAGCAAGTAGAAGCAGTGCTCATGCACCTCCCCATCTTATACATATTAGTGCTGCATTTACCATGCCAGCAATCTCAATACATACTTTGGACAGAACTACTTTCCCATATTTCCTGGTATGTTACAGGACAAAATATCTAACTTGAGGGGAATATTCTTCAGTTCCATCCATTCAAGTAGTATGAAAATGTAAAAGAAAATAGTGGAAACATTTAACACCACCATCAGTTTATTTCTCATTGCTTTTGCTTATGTCTAAGTATATTGATTATTCTTTGATTTGGTTTTGTTTGCTTGTTTTGAAATAATTTTCTGGTTTTTCAGTATCTCACATTATTCAGAAGCTCAATGTTCTTGATACCTATTTTACCACGGGTAAGCATGAGAGTATGCAGTCAAAAAGCCACTGAAATTATACTTGATATTCTTTCTACATAAATTAAAGATACTGTTGACCTTATAATTTATACTTGTGCTGTGCTTGTAAATCCTTGTTATTAGAAAAGCTTCAGGCTAGGGACTGCATGGATCTACCACTCTATCCTATTGAACTGAGTCAAAATAAATTTTAAGATACAATGTGCAAATAATATGAATACGTAGGAACCTGCAAAGAATGCATGCCAAAAATTGTTATGAAAATCATCTCACTTGAACAGATTGAACAATTTTGTGGCATCATAGAAAATTAGATGCATATTTTCACATCTGAGAATAAATGTAAAAGAAACTAATGAAGTAGCCATTAGTTAGGTAAATGTCATTTTCAGGAAGATGCTGCTTATTTAATATATACTTTTTCAAAACCACTGAAAAGCCTGTTGTAGCACTTGAGATGTGAAGTGATCAGAGTAGATGAGCTAATTAGGCATCTAGAGAAGCAAAAAAAAAAAAAAACCTCTTGTCTTAGAGTTGCTTTTATGATTTAAGGACAAAAAAAAAAAAATCTCAAACTCCTTTCTGGAGCAGACATAGCCTGGACGCCATGCCTGGAGGTGCCAGATTGGAAAAGAATATGAAAGAAAGGTGGATGTTATGAGTCACCATCTTTTGGAAAGGGCATAGCAGAGTTTGAAGAGGAAGATTTGATAATTCAATTTATTTTTCTGAGTTTTATATGAAAACTGGAAAAAAAAGTGGGGTGAGTTGCACAATCTAAAATTGTAGTTCAGAGGAAAGAACTCAAGGAAGGAGATAGGAGGTTTCTGAAGCATTAGAATAGAGTTAGGAGATTAATTCATGCTTTCATTGACTTTTACAAATGGTTCTGAGCAAAAAATTGGCTCAAGCTATGATAAATATTATTTTGAATGCTACAATGCAATGCACACTACACTAATATCCCCTCAAGCAATGACTGTAAATACAGTTCTAGATATTAAATGTCTGGAGGTCATGTTATTTTAATTGCCTCTAGAGAAGACTGTCTCAGGGAAGTTCTATTCTGATGTTGAATGTTACTGGCTCCTACTGGCAACTGTGAAGTCTGAAACTAGGATAGTTCTGCTCTGGAGAGCTGCCAGATCCAGCTGAAGTCAGTGGATAAAATTCTGCTGGTTTTACACATGAGGAGTCTGGTTGACTTCATTAGGGTCTCATGTGTATAACACAATACTTTCTTCCAATATGATTATGTCAGGAAACTGGGATTCAGCTGTAGCTGATTTATTATTGCATTAGCTATCAGTTTGCCTGCATCATACCTGTCAATAATACCTTGGAAAAAAATAATAACACCTGGAAAGAAAATAAATTTGGAAGACAGATGATGGCTTTGGAAAATGAAATTGATTAAACAGACAAAAGAAGTGAAAAACTGATAAAAATGTCAAAGCAAAGTGCCAGGACCAGACCGTGAGGCTTAACATTTCTGCTGCCCTCTCACTGATGGCTTGACTTAACAGCATGCTGAGGAATTTAAAATGCACTAATAGCTGAAACAGGGTCATTACAGACAGTGGGTGGGATTTTTCAAGCACAAGTTGAGTACTCTCTCAAGTCCTTGATGTTTTATCTTTGGTTTTCAGTAGGTGCACATGTGGGCCAACCCTGATGTTTCCATCCTGAATCTGATGTGACTGCTTCCAGCCACAGAGATCTGGCATCTACCTCATGTTGTGCTTCTGTAGTTTTCCCTCAAGTTTGTTCTAGACAGCCAGGCTACATAGATGGACTCTCATCCTGCATCATTAACAGGGCTGAGAACTCAACTTGAAGGAGTTCTTGTGAGAGGTGTTTTAAATTGATTACTGTGCTGTTCAGAGGCTCTGGTTACACAGCGCTCATTTAGTGACAACAGGCACTGAAAAAAAAGCAGACCTGTCAGACTTGCTGCCTTCAGAAAGACAGATAAATGAGTCTGGGCAGAGTGCCATGCTAGTCTGGTTCTATTACTCCTCGTAGCTGAGCTAGCTCAGAGAGATAGCTCAGGTATCCCTTCAGGAGAGGAGAGCATGCTGTCCGGATGTCTCCCATGCAGACAAACAGCTGATAACACTTTGAATTGACTTTGCCTGCTCTGCTTCAGTTAAAACATTCTGGCAACTCAAAATAATAGGCTAAAAGTCACAAGTTATGCTTTTTTTTGGTGGGCTGTGTTGTACAGGAGACCTACTGCAGCACAAATGGTGGGTGGCCTTTAACCTTTCCAGCTGGCTCTGCTATTACTCAGTCAGGCTCCTTCTGAGGTGCACTCATTTGTCTCCTGGCCCTGGGGGCTGGTGCAAGTGCAGTGTTGGCTCAGGGGAGCTCAGCTAATGTAGAACCTGACATTGAGGGAAGAGAAGAAAGGACAGAGTTTTCTTGCTGCTCTCTCTTTCTGTGCCAGGCTACAGCTGGACCCAGAGAGGGGCCATCAAATTGAGTTGATGTAAAAGCCTTTGCTCATCTTTTCAGTGATGTGGTATTTCCATAAATGTTACAAGAGTGCTATCAACAGGTGAGCCATAGATTTCTAATTTGACCAGAAACTGTATAAATTAATTCACCCAGACAACCAAGGGAAATTTGTGCTGGAAATACAGTTTCTCATAAACTGTTTTCCCTTCCCACGTACACTTTATTATATATTTTCTCACCTCCAATATCAAAATACAATCAAAATATTCACAGTAATATAATTTTTTTTTCTCTCTATGTCCCCCAAATATCAGTGAAGGAAGAATCAAAGAGAAGTACAGACTGCCTAGAAATTCTGTCAGTTGAGCTAGGGCTTTGGATCAGCAAAAACTGGCAGCAAGGCAGACAAATCAGAGCTACTTTATACAGTGTGGGAGGTCCTCAAAAGGAAAGACCTGTTTTCTTCACAGGACTCTAGCCTGGAAAGCTTATGCTCTATTGAATGGTAGGAAAATTTGAAATTTTTTTCCCATTTCCTAAGGAAATGCTTGTCCTGTGCATATGTTTGGACTAAGGCCAAGCTTGATCAGTTGGCATTTTCTGATGATACCTGACATTTTTGGATGTACCTCAGTGAAGCCATAGGAAGCATGACAGGACATCATACAATAACCTTTTCCTCTTGATGTATGCATGTAATAATGCTCACAGTACTGGAGAGATAAATGAAGAAACACAGCAAAAACTGACATTAGCCCTTGGTAGTTTCCTGGATCACTGGTCAACGTGGCCCTTACCAAACCATGTTTGGTCTGGCTGAACCATTTGGTCTTGCAGATAAAAGGTGAAATCTAGGGGCTTCTGGTAAACATTGATTTAACAGAATAAACTCAAATTATGCCTATTTAAATGTCCTGGTGTTTTAGTTTTTAGACACAGCTGGTGAATTTTAGAAAGCTGGGTAATTTTACCCAGGAGTCCTTGACTGAGACAATTGCTGCTCTGCGTGGATGGGCAGGAAGGGTGTTAGAGAATACAGCAGGGTTACTGCAAGCTCTCATAACAATATTCACCCAGGAAGGAGTCAAAAATCAACTCTCAGCTAAAGTGGACTTTTTGCAACACTCCTAATGACTCACTGGAGACTTGCAAACTCTTACCAAATGCTGTTAAATAAAATTTTCCACTTCAGCAGCTTATTCAACCAGAGGGAATTCAGTCTGCATCACAACTGAAAATATTCTTGTTCATAAAATAGACATCATTGATTACCCTGCATTTGTGAAGGCATTGCTCTTGATGCTGCCCATTGCCCATTGATTTGAATAATCCTTCATGATTGCTACTGAATAAGTCAATGTTGCAAAAGTATCAAGCAGGGATTGCTTTATTATTATAACCATTTTGTTATATATTTTGTTAGATGCAGTTGTTGCCACAAAGGATGGGTAGAAACAACTAAGATTTCCTGTTAAAATGATGCCAGGTTCATCAATCTAGAATTTGGGAATTAACTAATTACCATGTAAGGTACTCTTAGTAAGCAATGCACTCCCATTTATCGATAATGAGTATAAATAAAGACAAAAAACCTTTGTGGAGAAGAAAAAAATCACAAGAGCAGCTTGTAAAAGCACTTGACAATACATCTGTGAAAGGAAAAAAGCAATCCTCAGTTTCAGGACAAGATAATGAGTCAGGTTTTTTCATCACACTCCAGCGCAAATGTCCAATAACTTAATGTTCCATCACCTCTGTGCTGATGCTTCCCTCCTTCCAGAGATTCCTGCCATGTTCCAGTTCCACCATGATTCCAAAATGAAGCCAATCCCTCCAGCACCTGGTAGTCCAAATCTGTTCATTCATCCTGCTGTAGGTATTTGAGATAGTCTCATCATATTTTACTCTGCTTATCTTCCATGATGCAAGGTTATCTGCAACAGCTTTTTCTGGGAAATGCTCTGTCAATATCACCTCACAATAAAGATCCCATCAGAGTATTTTTGTTATTTGTATTGCCATAAGTCTTTGAAGCTCCAGTAAGGATCTGAAACCATGTTGCATTTGGTACCCTCCAAAACTTACCTGAGCATTTCCATCATTACAGAATAAGTGTTCTTTCCCTAACTCATTTCGTTTGTGACAGAGAGGATTTTAAGTTCACATATATGAAGATGGATCCTGAAGCATCACTGAGAAATTCTGAATAGAAATCCAAAACCACTTTTCTGTCACTAAATTTCCCATGGCCACTAAAATCTGAGTGGCTTCTTCATCTCCATTTATCTGACAGCACAAAACTGGTTCATGCAGCTAAAGCAGCTGTGACCATTTCTTGCTCTTGTTACTTTAGGAAGGGGAAAACAACTTCTTACCTTTTCAGAGACTTCTATTTTTATTCCTTTTTACATTACATCCATTTCTAGACCTTCATGTCAATAAGACACTGTTGGACAAAGCATTAGGCAAAAACTGGTGAAAATACAATGTCTCACCCTGGAAAACCTATGTTCCAGGATGTGTGTCATGCAGATGGAGGGCAGGGAAGGCTGAAGTCAAAGTCATTTTACAAGTTACACTAATTTCAAACTTTTTTTCTCATTATAAATTTAGAGCAAAAGTATTGAAACCCACTTGTGCTTTATGCTATTACACAGGGCCCAAGGATGCATCTGTAAGGTGGCTGGCAATCATGGCTGTCCTCTGCATTTAGAATATTCCTGGAAGAATGCAGGGGCAGCTGTAGCTAGAACAAAGCCTTCCTCAAAATATTCAGAAAGGAACAGTAGTTTTGAAAAGGCTGCATGAAGGGCAGCCTCAAAGTGGTTGTGGCTAGCCTCTGTCCAAAAATATACACGGATCTTTTTCAGTTTGTCTTCAAAGAATGTGTTGTTCTTACAGAGAAGATTTCAGCACAAAGACAAAAGTGATCAAGGTGTCTCTGAGACTCTCCCTGCCAAATGAAAGCTGCTTTTTCTAGAGAGGTGGGCATCTAAGACAGCTATTTAGCAAAAACACTACAATTAATTCCTAAGACAGGCACACATTCAACAATAGGTGGTTTAATAATTGCATGAAATTACAGATGTACCTGGTGGGTTTTTTACTATGAACTGGCAGAAGTTGCACTGAACAAGACAGAACAAAGCAAAGATAAGAGATTAAAGTGCAGTAACATACAAGGAGCCAATTTTATGCCATTTTTGTCTTTATTTATTTTTTACATACTGTGCTAGATGGTGTTGTATATAATGCTGGATGCCATGCAGTGCGTCTAGCTGTTGTTATCTGCCCAATAAATTAAGGGTTCAATGCTGGTCTTAAAAGTGATAGGCTAGTCAAGGGCCTTTTAGTTTTCAGTCTGTTCTCTCACAGCAATTGTCATTTTAACTCTTAGTAGCAAAGACTCAGAGAAGCTGCAGCTATGCCTAAGTGGCAAAAACTGTAAGCTTGGTTGTAAATGAAGTATGGGATTCACTGCCAATACAAGCTGCCCAAAACATAATGAGAGCATTTAATATTTTATTATTTTTTCCCGATGTTCTACCAGAAATTGAATACTGGAATGAGACTTAAGTGAGAACAACTTACCAGATGAAGAGCATAACTAATGTCTTTCATAAAAATTAATATTTAAGCAGTGTAGTTAGTTGTATTATAATTGTTCCACCTCACTACAATCATAATGTTTCAGTATTATTTCCCCTAGTACAATTCTGATCTGAATATTATATACATAATATAGAATGTATATGCATAATATATAACATATATAATGAATCACAATCAATCAGGCATGGAATAATCTCTTAGAAATGCAGCTTTTTGGAATGGTTCCTCCAACCTCATTTTGAAGATGTTCCTTCAAGTCCTGCCCCATTTCACTAAAGGAAAGAAAATCACATTTACTGAGTGTGACCACACGGATCTGAACATACCACACACACACACACACACAGAACTTACTAATAGGCAACAGAAACACTGATGCAAATTTCAGGCAGGCTGGACTGGGGAGCTAAATAGATATGTAAGGTCATCTGGGAATATTCAGCAGCAAATTTAGTTAGCAAAACTTTCCATATGAACATCAGCTACATTTCCACTTAGCTAAACTTTGCCAGCCTTTTTTTTTAAAATCAACAGCATATTTATCCTTCCATATTTATCCTTCTGGAGTATTGTATTAATTGTTTTTTTGAGGACCAACTGCAAAATCAATTTTTGCAGTTAGAGATCAAACTCAGTGCTTAAGTCAGGAGGCAGCTCTCAAAGCTGCGTCTATGCAGAACAGGTGTGAACTCTTCCTGTGGATACTTTTCTCTTTGGTGTTCATGGCCAGATGAGTGGGAATTGAGGAATAAATGATAACAAAAACTGTTGTTCTGGCCACCAGAAGAAACACAGTGGCACAGAACCTTTGGATATTGAATGTATCATGAGACTTAACCTTTTGAGTGCAGGAATACACTGGACACTAAATCTGCCCAGTGCTGGTCAGCAATGCAAATTGAGAAAAATGGACAAAGAAAACAGAACAGAATAATTTTTGGATGAAGCTGCTGTTCCAAATTTATGTCATTCACATTAAATAATCTAAGCCTGTTTTGTTTTGGTTTTTTTTTGTTTGTTTGTTTTGGGTTTTTTTGAGGGAAGAAAGAGCAGGATTTTGCTGGTTTGGAGCTAGTTAATTTTGAAACAGTGCTATTGCTCTTGATCCATACTTACTAGAAGCATGCTGCATATCCTTGAAACCTCTCTTATATTTGCTTCTCTACATTTTCAAGGTTTCAGTGAAATTTAAGGGCTTACAATATTCTTCTGTGTTAGCACACAAATTTTTTTTGGTGAGCACAGAAGTAAATGGAGAGAGGAACACACAAGTGCAACACTTAACTGAAACACATCTGAAAATGTGTAAGACAGTTAAAATAAAAAATTTTAAAAAGCAAACAAAAAAAGAACAACCAAAAAAACCCAAATCCCTACACTCTACTGGGTTAAGCTGTTTCTCTTGAAAAATTGTTACTGCAATGAAATCTCTGCAAACACTAATCCTTAGTAGATAGAATTTTATTTCGTTTAACTGATTTTTTTATTGCAGCCAAGTAGATAAAAGACTGAAAATCTTCTATTGCACATGTGTAAATACCTTAAGAATCTTTTTTAATATGCACACCAATTAGCTTATTAACAAATTCAGACTAGAGAACCATACTTTGAGATGCTGTTCCAGCTATTTGCACAACTAACCACCTCCAGCCACATACCAAAAAACGTATAACACTCCCACTGTCATGGTTATGTGGTGTTTGCTTTTATTGTCACTGAAGAGCAGAGCAGTGCCACTGCTGTAGCAAGGCATCCAAGAAACCAGCAAAATCTAGGTCTCACTAGAGCATTTTCCAGTTTTATCTCATAACTGATGTACTGCCAAGGCTCTTACCATGTTGACACTGGTTTTGCCTTGACCAATGCAGCATCATAAAACCTGTGGGCCCCTATAAGGCAAGAGCAAAGTTTCATTAAGTCATCCTTATGAGATATTCTTTGGCTTCTCCATAAATTTCATTACTTGCTCCTGCAAAGCATTGAGAGACTTCCAGCTCCCCTTGGGCTCAGTGAAGGATAAGACTTTCTCAGCTCTTGGATGGATTATGCTCATGTGGACCCTGCAGGCAGGAAACTCCTTTGCTTCACTAGTGCATTTAATTGCCCCCAGCCATAGTTTTTACTCTCTGCCATGAATAGAGTCCCTTAAATGCACTTGACAGCAGCCACTGTGAAAAGCCTTTTTCACTCCCATGCATGAAAAGTGACTGAGTAACACATGACTGGAGGAATGAGCAGTGAGGAGGTAACAGAGCAAAAAGCAGGAGTGAATCCTGGGACAGATTGAAAGAGATGTGTGATGAAGATCAGTAGTGCCAAGAGAGAACAGAGGAGGGAAGTTAAAGAATGTGATAGACTCTCCATAAAAAAAAACAACACTCAATGGATAGAAACTAAAGGAGCTAAAAGATGAGAAAGTAGTGGCCATCTGCAGCCATCCAAGGAACACTAAACCAGCAGCTTCAGAGCTCACTGTAGGTAGGACACTCAGGATGAATGAAGGATAGACACAGTAATTTTAAGATGAATTAATTATTGATTTATGAAATTGCATTTATGAAGATACTGGTAAAGCATTTCATTAGATTCTTGCCTTGTAAAGGCAAATATACTGAATTTTTAGCCAAGAACCTTCTTGCTCTGCTTTCTCTTATTTTATCTAAGCTAGACAGCCTGAAAGCATGCTAAGTAAATAAAATAGAGGAAGTTGTTTTTAGATATGGTAATTACTTATCTGCTAGAGAAGATCAACTTAGAAGTCACTAGACAGTAGAAATAAATTCTTGTTTGGTTCAGATTTAGCACTTCAAATCTGATTCTTCCACCTGAATTCATATAGGATATAATTTTGGACTTGAACTAACTGCTTTTACATCCCCAAGTCCTTCAGCTTATGTTTCACTGAATAGTTCTTACTGTTAACAATATTATATAAAAATATCTCATGTTAACAATAATACTAATAGCCATCCTTTTCATTGACAGTATTGAAGTTGTATTTTCATGTCAAATTATCTTATTTCATTGAATTTAGATTTAAAATTAATTATACAACATGGGTCTTAATATTTCATTGTTTCTACAGGTTTTATTTTTATAGATATTTGGACTTAGTATACTGAGTTAAATCAAATACAAACTGCTATGGGTCCAGGGAATCTATGAAGTTGAATCTATTTAAACCACTCAAATATCTGGCCTTTAGCTCTGCATTTTAACTTCACTGACTTCACTAATGTACATGAGTGGAGAAACGCACGGATACACACAGACACAGACACAAACACAAGGTTGATGGGCTTCAACAGAATAATTCTCAACAATTACAGACATGTAGCTGTGGCTCTGAATCCAGCCCTTCCCCGCTTCTATTTGAAATCTCAGGGTTTTCTATCTTTGGTATAATCTACCATATTAGTAACAACAAAGCTTGACAAAGAGCCCAACAAAATAAACAAACAAATAGTAAATTAAAAAAAAAACACACAAAGAACCAGCATTACATGAATCCCAAAATTACAATTAATTTTAACATACTCAGTGTTTCTTTCGGCAGTCATATCTGTTAGCATTTAGGGATGAAGAATTTAAATTTCAACCGATGACCTGAAACGCAAGGAAACCAAGCGATTATTTGAACTTGAAGTACAGCAACAGGACATGGTTGTTTTGATGCCTTACATTTCAGCTTTTATATTTTTCAGATTCTGTGCTGCTTTAGTGTGTAGTTCTGAGCTTCATTTAGAGGATAGTAAGTTCTCTTCACAGAGTAGGCAGACAAAACAATTCCTTCTCTAGCTGGTGACCAGGGACAAATGATCCAAATTTCAAGCCCAAGAGCATAAACAATGGTGGAGAAAAACAGAAGAGAGAAAAACAAGAAGGATGGGACTTCACAGGCTAAATCTGTAATTGGACAATTACCTCAAATATGCCAATGGACCAGAACTTATAAAAGAGAGAGACGTCCTGACTGGTTGTCCATTTTGTGACCATTTTGGGTTCATCTTGGGTGCAGCCCTGGCTGTGCTCTTGTGCTGCCCAAGGTGTATCCATTGAGGCCTTCTAATAAACACCTACTTTATTATTTAATTCTGTTTAGCCTATGTTCTAGGTCAGCCTTCACAAGGCATTAGTTCTAAATAGTCATCAGAGTGACTTATTACAAAGTGACCTGCAAGGTACAAATATCCTTAATATATTACAAGAGACAGAGCTATGAGAGAACATTTCCCTTGGTGTCACAGATACCTCCCTAGACCACCCTCAACTGCTCTTCTAAGCAAACCCCCAGACTTAAAATTGAGCAGTGTTAGGCAGCATCCCCCTCCATCTGGGTGCAAAGTCTGTTTTCATGCTGTAGTTAATCCTCTTTACTCACACATGCATCATTTGTCCTCTGAGCTATGTGGTACACCTGGCCTTGCTAACATCAGAACAAGCCTCTAAGTGCAAGCCTACGATTCAGGTAGTATCACTCCTTGATTCCAAAAGCAGTTCCAACGATTAAAGGCAAAGCATTGTCTTCCTGGGGCCCAAGAGGCAAGACCAATTCATTTTACTTTTGATGTCTGAAACCAGAACTGACACAAGGGATCTGATACAATTCATATGTTGAATTATGACTATGTCATACTACTCTGAGTGCCATGGTAATATCCACACATAGGTGGGGTGTCTGGAGAAATACACCTGCAGCATGCTATGACTATGAAAATTAGTTTGCAGGTTTAGTCATATGAGGAATCTTACCATGATTCTTTATGGTCCCATCAAATAGAGAAAGCAGGATTATGTTACTATTGTGTCTGTATAGCTAGTTTTATACCAGCTTTATTAATACCTGGTAGCATGTCTTTCATTTTTTTTGCCTGCTGTTACCTAATAATACTAGTTTCCATAATCATAAATTCAGAACAACAAACCACTTCTAAATTTTGATAAGTTAAATGCAGAAAAACAGGTACAAAACCTGACACTCATTTTTTCCCCAATAGTTTGTTGCCAAGGTTTTCAGAAAACCCTGCTAAAAGAATGCACTTTGATTTGCAATTCCAGACCAGACTCGATCATGTAAGTTTAAAAATGGAGTCTATTATATTACTGTGTGTACAAAATATGCAATCCCTTGGTAGTTTTCCAGCACAGAGACCTCAATGCCACTTCTTGGAAGCCAGCTGTGTGCATGTTTCAGAGCCCAGGAGACAGCTGTGAACACGGATCCACAGTCACCTATGAAGTCACCCACTGGGCTTTATCCCAAAACAAAACATCCTGAAGCATCCTACCAGGGAGCATCATCACCAATGTGTAGGCAGCACTTGCCTGACTGCCTGTTACCATTGCTAGTATTTTGTTTTTCTTTTCATTTGGGAGAATTCTTGGAGCAGTTCTGGTGGTACGGGATGAGGTGCAGGAGTGAGACCATCCCCCTGGAGTCATCCCTGCTGCTTCCTGAACAGACACCTGAAGGCAACATCATTTGGCTATTTCTGACCTACAATAGATTGCTACTTGCAAACCTTTTTATGCTGTTATTCATCTCCTGAGCCATCTGGCCCCTGTTGCAGGATACCTGCAGATGGATTAATAAACCAATCTAATAGAGCTGTACATATTAAATATACAGCAGAAACAGCTGTTGTGTGTTTGTTGTGAGCTTTCTATTTTTCCCTAATGTTTCAGCCATTGTAATTTAAAGTTCTAAGCCAGTTTCTTCAAGGAAAGGAACCCAAAAACCAAAATAAATTTATCTCTCATAAAAGAAGCCTGTCATTGAAGAGCACGTTATAATCAGCATAAATATAATTCTCTATTTGGAGTAGAAACTTTTGCTTCAGCCTTTGAATAACATTGTCAGTTCATTGTCTTAAAAGATACCCTCCCGACAGCTCTCACATTAATTGAACCAGATTGCCCACAGTGTGTTTGTTTGTTTGTTTACTCTTAACTAAGAATGACTTTCAGAAAATTTTGCTTGCTTGCCCATATAAGTGGGGTCAGGGGGAAACCAAACCTATCTTAAAAGACTTCAAATTGTAGATTATTAATTTTAATGATCCAATTAGTGCTCTTTGGGATAATGCTTATGAATTTCCCAAAGTGGGCCTATATATGCTGTTACATAAAACAACAGACAAGAAATATGTCTGTACATAAATAATGAGGATAATTTAAAAAAATAATATCCTTAGGGTGTTTCTGAAAAATACCTGAGGAAAAAAAAGGAAAAGGAAAAAACAGCACACCACATAACTCCCCCAAACCAGGGATTTTTCAGCTTGATTAAATGGTGCTTCAACTTTCCTCACCTGGTAGCTGCTGATCTAATTATGCCAGCATTCAAAACACAATTTAAAGATTAAGAGAAAAGTGCAGATGTCAGATCAAAAAAAAAAAAAAAAAAGAAGAAGAGAATTGCTAACACCACCAATTAAAGGCTGCAGAACTGAAACTTGCAGTAACTCAGAGTGATGGGGTGGAAAATAAAAACTATCTGTAGCAAAAAAACCCAAAAAAAACCAAACAAACTAAGAGACCTCATCCCTGCCCCCAAACAAAAGCTAAAATGATGCCTGAGGCAGGGAGTAAGAATTTGAAGGTATTTAAATTAAAAAAAATTATGCCCCCTCTCTTTATAAGCTCAGCTGCACTTCTTAAGGATCATAGGACATGAGCTTGCAGTTTTAAAATCTTGCAGAAGTGTTTCTCCTGGGCCTATACAAAAATCCTAGGAAAAAAAAACCTGAACTACTCAGATTGGACAACTTTACTTTTGACTAAAGATCATCAGGAACTTGTAGATGAGTTGTGGAGTAAATAGCAATAATTCTACATATCCAAGCAGAACCGTTATCAAAGCCATTAGTGTTCAAGCTTTGAACACTCCCTACAAATTTTCAAGGTGAAACACAACAGCTGTCTCCAGCGCCCCAAGTACATCAAAGATCTCCTTTTTGTTCCCTACATCTGTCTTCTGAATTACTTTTCCTCTTTTTAAGTACCTTTAAGTTAAAATAATCAGAACTCTACCCTGTGATGATCAGAAGCATCATACAGAGATTACATAGGCTCAGTACAATCCCCTTTGACTTCAGATGCTGCAGTGCAAAATGGGAGGCCATGTTACTTGCCCACCACTCCATGTTCCTCTGAAAACATGTCAGCCCAATTAGTAGTTTTCTGAAAACCTTTTTTATTCCTTTTTCTTCCCTGTGCATGAACTGGTTTTCCTCAGAAGGATGTGCTCAATGTGATTCCCATTACTCAAGCATATTTCACCTTCTCTGTTTAGTGAGTCCAAATTGCGACAAGCCATCCTCATAACTGGTCAGATTTATGCTGACCCAAGCCTCATCTCCATCTGTTTCAGTGACTGCACTTAAGAGGGTCAAGTTAGATGAGAGCCATTTTCCCAGAGGTGGAAAACCAAGTCTTTACACACTAAATCTATGGTTATCCTTGTCCCAGTGCAGTGGACAAAAGGATACAAGCCAGAGAACAGTAAAAATTCTTCACTAGAGATACATAGGAGGCTATTTGGCAGGTAAATTGCACTTTTGTCACCTGTCAGTAATATACATGGCCATCTAGTGAAATGAGCTTACATTTTTCTCAAAGGAGAAAAGCATTTCAAACTCACTTCTTAAGTACAAGGATGAAGCAAAAATGTAAAACCTATAGCATAATTTGTAGGTATATTAAAAAAGACATGAGTGACATAAAAGACTGCCTCTCTTCTCTGAGACAGGTACAAGGATGCACCATTAACTGAACCATAAAGTTGCTGCAAAATTTATTTTTCTCAGTCTAAACCATTGTAGAATAGTCTACCCAGTTCTGGGGGAAAAAAGGTAGAGAAGCAGCCAAGGATCGATGCTGACAGGAGAATACCCTCCACTTCATGCAGATGTGCCTCCTAACTGCATGAAGCAAACCCTTAAGTTCTCCTTGGTAATGAAATATGGATTTGTTTTTTCCTAGTCAGAGTAGAAAAGCATCATTGCCTCTAATTTGTAGGGTGAAGTTGTGGGGCTGCATTAGGCAAGGTGATTTGTCCAGGCTCATCAACAAACCACAGGCTGAACCTCAGGGCAGAGGAGGTTCTTCCTTCCCAGGCTATTGCACACAGGCTCCTCCATCACAGCTGCCCCAGTCAACAAGTGTTCTCCAGGAAGAAAAAAATAAGAGGCCAAAAGGACACTGTACAAAGAAATCAATCCCTTTTCAGCTCTCATAGTTAGGTTTCAAGTTCTTTTTTTCCATGCAAGTATGACTTATGTGCGCTGGACCTCATTAACGGCCATTGCGTTAAGTCAATTTGTTATCCAAATAATGCTTAAGTATTTTAAAAATGAAAATATATCCTGCTACTTCAGTGCAACTTCAGAAAACAGCTTGAAGTGACTCCCCAGCACTGCTGCTAGAGCAAGGTACAATTACCTAATTACCTTTCTGTTCTTAGTGATGCAGGGAATATGAGAAGACAGATCGTTTGTAGTGTTTCCAAGGTTGTGCCAGTAAATTAGAAGTAGTCTGTGCCAGGATTGGGCACACTGAACAAGTGTCTCCTTAATGTGGCATATTACAGTATAAGTAACCTTTGATTAAAGTGGATACAATTATTAGTCCCTGGCTCAAGTTTCCTTTCTCCTGGGCGTTGCATATTATACATCGCTGTGAAATGTTTCAAGGAAGATAAGCAGCCTAATTAAGCAAGTGAAATATAATTTCCATTTCTTTTAAAATATATCCTGCTATTAATTCAGTCACTGATTCAAATTTTCTAAAAATTGTAGATGTTTGCCAAAACAGTAATTTCCTGTTGTTGTCATTCAACTACTTCAAAGCACTTCAACATGGAAGGCAAAGATGCATCTCTCTAGTCAGGAAATCACTGAGAAACTTCAAGATATCAACTTTCCTATCATACTCTTCCAAGCTGAAGGAAATCTTGGAATGTAAGGATTTGGCTTAGTTTGAAGGTTATTAACTAATTTTTTTTTTCTTTTTTGGGCTCCTGAAACAGCTTAAAAAGTCCTTTAACACCCTTGAACATCGTGGCCAAAGCCAGTGTTACAGTAACCTAGAGACACCAGAGTGCAGTTTTTGAACTTCTTGCCAGAAGCAAATATCAGTTTTGAAATGTGGATTGTTACTAAGGGACTGGTTCCTACAGAACCATATGTTACACAGCACTTGCATTTCTGCTGTTAACTTAAGGTTTCTCCCCCCTTTTTCTCCAGGAAAGGTTGAGCACTACAGAGCAAAGCCCTTTCACATGCTCACAATTTCAGCCTGGGATTCTTACCTCAGGTCTGTGTAAAGAGCAGTCTGAATGTGACAAAACTCTCTGGAGAAAAGTTATTGCCTCTGACCCTGAAACCTGACCTTCACGAGATTTGTGTCATGTGAAGTCCAAGCAACAAAAACCAGCATAGCATATTCTGAATAATTGTTAAACTTAACAGCTCATCTGTACTAATTTTCATTGCTCTCCTTCACAACATTAGAATGTAAGCAGGCAGTGCAACCTTACCCTGCCTTTGATGCCAAATTTCTTTCCTATGAGTAAAATTTTCAGAAAAACAATTTATTGTGTTTTTACCACCCCTGTAGCACAGTTGTCTCCAATGGGCATGATTATAGCAAAATCAAATTCTTTATCCTCACTCCTTTGTTTAATGTTAGTGATGTATTTGTCATAGTTCTAATAAAAGTGATCAGAAAAAATCCATTAATATTTAAAATTGATTTTAAAAGGCACTTCCAGGTTCAAACACCCCTGAAAATTTAAGGTAACAGGGAATTGCATTGGATTTAGGCATTTTTTCTTGTGCATAGCACTAAAGTTATTATTCCTCAATAGCAGTGCCATGCAGTTCCAAACCTAAACAAAGATATCATTAGATCATTTAGACACTGATTCCCTTTTTTTAACACTTCCAGATACATGGCTGAAAAGTACATTAAGTATGAGCAGTACATGTTCTTTATCACTGAGCAAATAGAGGCCAATACATGGGCCTAAGCTCACTTAGACCTGTGTTCAAAGTGTTACATAACTCTTTTATGCCATAATCCATCAGCATTATCTTCCTTCGAAAGCAGCATTTTTTGCTTCAAGTTCCATAATATTATTGTGCTAAAAGTCACTTGCAGTTAGCATTGCAGCTAAAGAGATACCTGCCTATTTCTTAGTGTGTTTTATGACAGGAAAGACAACCTATTACAGAAAAAGTAAATACAGAAATACATACAGTAAGCTTATTTTTGTGTCTTATCTGATATGTTATCAATGAGCATCTCAGAAGAGGTTTTTTTTCTCCCTCATCAGTCATCTTGAAAACAAAACCCAGCGAGGACAGATGGTTGTGTTTGTGTGTCTGCATTTTTGTTAGAGGAAAGCGTGTGGGAGTTAATGGACAGCAAAGGAGTGGAAAGGGAAAGGACATGGCTTGTCTTTGGTCTTGATTCGAGCCTTGTTCATCCAATGGATCAGTGGCCCCCAGCGAGCAGCCGCAGGCAGCACTGCCTGGCAGCACGCGTTGGCTCAGCGGGGCTGCTTGGCTGCTCGCCTTTGTCTGCTCACCCACCCCATGGGCTGAGCACCTACTGTCACTCACTGCCCTTCCTCTCATTTAAACAAGTGTTTTTATGATAGATACAAGCATAATTATAAATAAATATTCTCTCACACAGGCACAGTCACAGAGGGAAGGAAAGCGTTCAGCAGGACTGAACTCATCCTTGATGGAAGTCTGCTATGTCGAAGCATTAGTGCCATAGGCACACTCAGGTAAAAGGGGCCTATCCATCTTTGGCAAGTTCATTCAGAACAGAAAAATCCCATAGTCTGAAATGGGATTCTTCTGTAACTCTTCTACAAGTTATCATTGTCTGCTCAGCCACAGGGGCAAGGAGAAACAAAACAGTATTTGGGATGATCTGGAGAATATAACTCCACAATCTGTTTGCAATTTGAGAGAGAATTACTAAACCAACCAGAAGTAGTTGCTTTTCAAAGCCACATACACTCTGGATTCAGGAAAGTCACAGAAATTATACATTCAAAACACAACTTGTCCCAGAGACACTCTGGGTGCTTGGTGCAGCTTTAGAGCTGGTGAGGTATAGGCTTGCAAGCAGAAACTCTGTGTTTTCTTAGTCTTGGTCAACACAAAGTAAAGTTCAAGAGAAGGGGAAAACCTGTACTTGAGAAAAGGTTAAAAGAAATAGTGCTTCCTATTTAAAAGTTCCTTAGACCCACCTAATAAACAGGAAGTTTGGCATTCACAGCCAACAGTCACAGTAAGGGACTACAAAACATACACAGTCTTAATGTATCAGACTTGGGAGCAGGTTTAACTGGTTTAGGAATCAGTACAACAGATCTTATTGCTGGACATAGGAAAATGTTCAAAGAATTTGGATTCAGGGTGGCTCTTCATAGACAGTGAATACCAACAACTTATTAATTTGGTTTGTGCCTATTTAGATTCCAGAAACTAAATTGTCACATGGCAACCTTTGTGGGTTATGATTTCTGCCTCTGGCTAGCAAGGGACTCTTATCTGATGGATAATAACAGGTTTTTATTTCCTTGATCATCACTCAGCTGAATTAGAACCATACAATATATCCTTAGCAACACAATTATTTCAAGCACATCAAGCTTTTCTCCTGCTTATGGCAGGTTGTAAAATTGTGATCTTTATCTAAAATCAATATATAATAACATTACATACATATAGGCCCCACAAGGTATTTTTAAAAAATGCCCTTAAACCTTCCTGTAGACACTGCACTGCCCATACTTTTTCATACAGAACAGACAAAACACCCTACAACAAGTGATGGCTTCAAACTAAAAGAGAGTAGATTTAAATTAGCTATTTGGAAGAAATTATTTACTGTAAGTGCAGTGAGACACTGGAAGAGGTTTTCCAGAGTCATTGTGGATTTCCCATCCCTGGAAGTGCTCAAGGCCAGGTTGGGCTTGGATGAGCTTTGAGTAACCTGGTCTAGTAAAAGGTGTCTCTGCCTGTGGCAGGGGGGTTGAAACCAGACAGTCTTTAATATTTCTTCCAACTCAATTTGGTCTATGATTCTGTGCTTCTAACAGATGTTTAGACATGTTTCTTTATACTTTGCTCTTCCAGTTAACCATTAAGAATATAATTTTTAAAAAGAAATCCAGATTTCCTCTCTGCTTTGTACAGCATCAGACTGACAAATGCTCAGGGGATTAAAAATTGTACAGCACTTAATTGCTCACATAGAAAGCCTGAAGATTGAGGTGGTAATCAAAGAGCCTCTTTTCTTCTCTAATATTAAACATACAAGGCTTGTGTCCTTCACTTCCTCCCATAAAACATGCTGATGGATTTTACTTGTGAACTGTCTCTGCTTTGCAGAGGCGAGAAGGCAAGGAGAAGCTCAATGGAGGCTCTTTTCTTCTGTTCAGTGTTGCTGTCACTGTGCAGCCACTGCAAACAAATCACTTAAAAACTCATTCAGAAAATTACAGTTGCTGAGGGACAGAATGGGTCAGGTGAGAGGTGATAGGAAACAGCTAAAAGTTTCTCTCTTGCTCAAAATCTATTTGAAGGTCTGTAAACAGATTTTTAAAAGTTAGAATACTTTGGTCATCAAGAGGACCACTTGCCATATTTGAAAATAAAATTATTCAAAGAAAAAAAATCATCAAATGAAAGTGAAAAGGGTAAAAGGAAAAGGTTAAAATATCTTCCTAATCAAATGATAGCGCAATATGCCTCTCAGCAAGGTTGTTTCTTTTTTTTTTCTTTTTTTTTTCTTTTTTATCTTTTTTAAACTTGTATCTTTTGAAAACAGTGCACAGTTTTACTCAACCATGTATCAACACTGAAAATCATAAGAGTATCCCTTGATTATTTCATGAGAAAATAAATTGGACAAATAATATGCCAGATTGTAGAATAGGTTTATAGGTTAAATCTATTTGGGTCCTTACAGACCTTTGAGTTGTATAATATATTGGATGAAATGCAGCCTATGACCTGAGGGGAGTTGCTTACTATTGGTTACATATTGCAAAAGTAGATCAACTGTGGGCTGACTTATTTTCTATTTTGTTTTTGTTTTTTCATAACTATTAGGAAAGCATACAATCTGACCTTTAAAGTAATTTTTTTCTCTAAAACTTGAAAAGTAATTTTAGTTTAAAAAATAAGAAAAAAAAGGAAAACTAATTTTAAAATCTCAAAAACTGCTTTGAAAAGGTACTGTAGTCCTTCAGCCAGCTATATTATACCCAAGACAAAGGCATTTGGCATACCTATATTGATTTACCATACTGATATTGATTTTGCATCTAGAAAAATATAATAACATGTTTCAAGCAGATAAACTCTATGTAGAAAAAGGATTAAATAATAGCACAATATCCAGTATTCTGGCTATACGTATACTTTGATTTCAAAATCAGTAATAAGAATTTACAAGTTAAAAAACACTAAGAAATTAATTAAGAACTTACAAACAGTGCAGTCTCTACTGCAGTGGATATTGAGGGACTGCTAGAGAACTCAGCACTTAGTGATGTTACTTTACTAGCAGTGCAATATTTAGTACAAAGGACCCTAAATAACCAATATTTAGTACAAAGGACCCTCATTCTCCTTTCCCTTCCTTAATATTTTTTCCTCCTTATTGCCAAGATACAATACACAAACAGGCAATCATCCAAATGGCAGTGGCTGTAAAAAGGAAATACACACATATTTATAATTGTTAATTAGCTCCATAACTAGAACCCTTCTGTATACTTGCAAAGCTACCCTGGGGCATCATGAGTCCCCTAAAGCCATGCAGGAGGAAGGAGGTGTTTGAGGCAGGGTTCACTGCTGGGGAATTCTCCATCTGGTTCATGTTGTCACATTTTGTGTAGTTGTGAACAGCTACGGATCTGCTTCTGAGGAAGCAGAGACATCGCACTGGGGAGGCAGAGGAGCAGATCAAAAACACAATGGGTTCATCCAGAGATTCAAAGTTTTGATGAAACCAGAGTACAAATGACCCAGCATGTGATTTAGATGCATGTTCAAAATGTTTTCTCCTTACAAATGGAGTATTCCATAAAACCCTGCCTGCTGTTCATTAAGTCAGATGCTGATGAGGAAAGGAGCAGTCCCTACAGCAGAGCTTTGCTCCTGCTGAGAGATTCACACAGCCTGAGGATGGGATGTTGCCACTCTCCAGGTGCACCAGCACATGTCCAGGGCAGAGTAATCCTAAATCCAGTCCTTGCAAAGTGTCAGGAGAACCTTTTCTATATGCTAAAATTTTATCAGTCAAAAGAAAGGACTGTCCAATAGGTAGTTTGTTCTTTGATCTTTTTGATTACTGCTTACAAGATCATAAAACTTAGGCATCATCAGAAATATGCATTTACATTTTTACATTACATTTTACATAGGCATCAGTAAGGTCCCCTCTGGGTCACCTCTTCAGGCTGAAGAGATCCCTCAGCCTGTACTCATAAGAAAAATGCTCCAGCCCCTTCATCATCTTTGTCACCCTCCACTGTACCTGCTCGAGGAGCTCCATGTCTCTCCTGTTCTGGGGAGCCCAGAGCCAGACACAGATGTGCCTCATCAGGACTGAGTAGAGGGGGAGGATCACATCCCTACAATAAACATAATAGAAAAGTCTAGTGTAAATTATAGGCCACAAGCCCGAGTTCTGAATTTAAAATTTTGCAGAGAAATGAAGCTTAGAGTCCCTCTGTAGCCACAGTGCCAATGCCAGCTGTTGAGTTTTCACAGAATACATAAACCAGGGAACATGTGTGGTTCATGTAATGGACCTGCCATTTTTATTAGGCCACAATTTCTTTTTCCTTGCAGATCATTCAATCTTTTTGAAAAAAAAAACAAAAACAAAAACACACACACAAAAAAAAAAAAAAACAACAACAAACGAGGGACTGGCCACTGGCCTACTTGATTTTAATATTTCTTCTTTTTTAAACAAAATATATGTTGAATAATTAAAAAGTAACCAGATGCATTATAAGATTAGCACAGTTAACCTTGGAAAAAAAATTGTGGTCTACAGCCACCCAAACTTGCTATACTCATCAGCCTCAGATTACAGTTTTGCATAGTAATTCTACTGTAAATACTTAAATAATGCAAGGAAGTTTCATGAGTAAGACTGCTGATGTATTGCAGTAACAGACTCCCTGCTGTCTCTGTCAGCCAGGCAATCTTGATTACTATTCATCAAAAAGTTTCCATGGAAATAAAAGATGATGATTCCAGTACTGCATGAGAAATTTTTAATTTCCAATATTTAGTCATATTAACAGTGCTCAGGTTATGTATTAATATGTGAATCTGTTGCATTTGTGGAAGTCAAGCAAGACTCTTGGGACACAGTATTGCAGAAAGCTAGGGAGGATGAAGAACTTTTCACTTACAAGTTTTTAAAAACCTTATCTGGAAAAACAAGACGGTGTGTTGGTGATGCTTTTGATTTAGGTTTATCAACCTGATATACCTCAGGCATGTGGGATCAAAGGTTACAGAAGACTGATGTCAGAATGATCAATAATACTAAGGGGACACTAATGAGAGTATCTTCTGCAAGTATACAGTTGGTCTTTTATGCCCATGGGTGCCTAAAAATAAAGAGGCAGTAATTAATCTCTTTATTAACTAGCAATTGTTTACAACATACAGCAAAGGGGCATCTTGTCAGCAGGAAATCATTTGCTGAGAATAATGGACTGTGAGCTGGAGATCTGGCCAGGATTGCTTGGCTACTGTGCCTAGACCACACAGGGAGGCCTTTTAGAGTTTTGATCTGATTGGAGCACTCTTTTTCCCCCCAGTGCTCTGATGAAAAGCCTTTTTGGCTGTTCTGGCTGTGAAGCTTGATTTGAAGTCTGACATGGATCTGAAATCACACAAAGGAAGCAGGGCCAACCTTTCTACTCCTAGGGTCACTGGGAGGGAATCAAATACCCTGGTCTTGCACCAAAAGAGAGCTGTTAAGTTGCAGGTTGAAAGCTATAGGTCAAAGGTTTTAAACTCTTGCTCTCAATAATACGGTCCTGCCTGGCTAGAAAACTCATTGCTGAATTTTTAGTGTCTGTTTACCCTCCAGGAATAAAAAGCACATCAGTTTGTTTCAGAAATGTGAAATTGATTTCAGAAGACTAGGTGGGAAAAAGCAAGACTTGCTTGCTTTTCATGCAAGTAAGACAACTAAAACTCTATATTATGCATTAACAACCCTATATTATTAGCAGAAAATTCTAAATCCATATTAATTTTCTAAGTATATGATCAGATTTTAAAGATATTTAGCAATTTTATTTATATATCATATTTTTTTTAAATGGTGTTAAAGTTCCAGGTGGTAGTAACTTTCACATCAAAATAAGTAGTTTTCACATTTAAATAATGCATGCATGGTTTTCTGATTTTAAATATTTGTTTTTCCAATAGTACAATTCATCACAAAAACTTTAGTGACATGAATTCATAGCTGACTTCTTGTCATACAGTCAAAAGTCTGTCCTGCATTAATTTAATATTTTTAACAGGGGTCTGTGGACAGAAAAAAGAATCAAAATGGAGGTTTTTTTCCTTTTCTCCACACATTTTCTATCAGGTTGTATATGTTTTTGAGCAGTAATTTCAAAAATTACTCCATACAGGTTCAGCCAAGAATCCAGTCAAGGAATATTAAAGATGTAGGGTAGACAGCCTTTTACAAAATATGCTGTTCACCTCAGTATTTCATACATCTGCAAAGAAGAGTGGGAAGAAGTATATCACTAGCCCTAAATATAGAATAGATGTACTATGAAAGGACATACTGGACTTTTAGGAAACTTTATAAAGACCTTAAATTAACTCCTTCTTTGAAACTCACAAATCCTAGAAAGCTCTCAGGAAGACTAAGAACCTAGGAGCCTGATGGCTTAACAGCTCCACTAACTTTCCCTTCCCATTGCAATGTGTTCCCTTTCCACGTACCCTGTCAGTCTGGCTTTGTGCTAGGCATGAACCAGGTTCTCAAGGATAATCAAATTTCATATATTTAGGCACAAATAATTGCACGCTATGCACAGAGTGCATGCACCAGGATTGTTTCTTAGAAAGAAGGTATCCAAATACCTGAGCCCATCATGCAGGCCACATATTCAGCCTCTGACCTCCCATGATAGGTAAAGTCTCGTTTACAACTAATCTCAATTTCATTTACATATCCGAGTATCACTTAATTTACCTCTCAAGTATCTTCTCAGTGGAACTGCATTAGCAGGTCTCAGATCACAGCCCAGCCTCCTGCTAGCAAGCTGGTATTGGGTCTCTCCAACCACAACTAAAGCCACTTTCCTTTACTGAAGCTACACATTCGACCTGGACTTTAAAGACTCCTCAACCTGCAGCAGTCCAGCAACACTGAGCAGTGACTTGCTTTCTCTGGAACTTTGACAGTTTCTAAAAAATTGCATAATCTTGAGTGACATTGTATTCTCACAGCAATCAGCACTACAACAGTCAACAATATAAAAGCTTTATGGAAAAGTGTTGCAGCCAACCCTTCTTAAATTCAAACATTCCTTTGAAATGTTTATAAGTATTTACAGTACAAAGATAACCAACCATGCAGAATTTGAACCATATGCATTTCTATGCTGCCTTTGGCAAGGACCAGTTTAAGATGAAGGTAACATTAAATAAATCAAGAGGTTTTGTGCGACCATGGCAGCACAAACTGAATTATGAAACAAATATGAAATTTTCAATTTTCAAACTGTTAGAAATGTCTGTCTCATTTCTGCCCAGCATTCCTCCTGACAGCTCCTGCATCATTCAACAACCACAACCCAGAAGGGTGTACGGAGAGGCTGTCATTTGGGTCAACGAAGTGCTCACAGAAGAAAGACAGCAATTTTACCTGCTATCACCACCCACCAAAAAACATGCTTGTTTTATCAGAAGTGGCTGGGCACCAAAGAAGACCTCACTGGCTCATTTGGAGATTGCAAGGCAAATGGCAAACTCCATGAGGCAAATGGTAGCCACTGAATGGGAGACAAACTCAGCATCTGTTGGGATGACAGGGATGGAGAACAGCCTGTCAGGTCACCTATAGCACCAATAGCAGCACCATAAGGAATAAACAGCTATCTGTAATCACCACGGTCAGATGGATGCCAAGAAATGAAACAGAGGAATCACCAGGAATCTATGAGTATAGAAAAAAAATTATGTATCAGATCCTAAAACATGATATATTTTGGGCAACAGGAAAATGATGACTTTGACAACAACGTGCTGCAGCTTCTTGGTAGCTGGTTCTTGGGTAGGATGCAGGACAGATGGGACAATGAGGTATTGGATAACTATCCCTGTCCTTCACACATGAGGTGTCTGAAACTGTATGTTAATGAAAGCAGCCTTCATCAACAGAGTCCACTAATTGATCCTGAAGACTAAGGCTGTGCACTCTCTGAGCAGCCTCCCTAACAGAGAAATCACTTCTGAGGACCTGAGCCCTTGTGCACAAGATGTGAGTTAGGTTACTCTTACATGTTGTCTGGGGCACAGTTTAAAACACTGCTTTGGTCCATTTGGAAGAGAAGGAGCTCACATTAGAGATGACTCAGATTTAGACTCTCCTCAGATTTAGATCCATGGGCTGTAATTATTAATTATTCTTTCTCTGCCTTCCTCTTCATCACACTAATATATGCCATTTATTGCACCTAAAACATGAACCTAGAAATGTCTAAAGAAACACTGAAATTTCAAGCTTAAAACAATATGCAGTGTTGACTGATATTAAGAGGGCTCCTGGCTTATTGAAGAGCTACTTGTAGACTTTGGGCACTTTAAATCATAAACAGAGAAGTTATATAAAACCAATTAACCAGTTATATAAAACCAGTTAATATTAGATTAACTAGTGGTAAGATTGGGAAACTTTATCTTGAAAAACTTTGAAATTAATTTTAATTAAAATTTTTAATATTACAAAGGAAAGGAATATTTGGGAAATTCTGTGTATTGCCAAAAAAGGCATAAAGGAAGGATCAAGTGATCAACTACATGTAGCTGCAGTTAAAAGTGGGTCATTACGCATTTTCTAAATTAAAAATTAAAAGTAACATTTTTCACAGACTGTTGCATATCTTCTAGCTGAAGCTCTTACACTTTATTTAAGTTATATGTGCAATTTTATACTTCCTATTTTATAAAAAGAAATAGCAGGTTTCCAAAAATGGCTAAACATGTTAAGACTATATTTACAGTTTCTGATGAGGTGAGAAGAAGCGATAGAGGCTTTGACAATTTGGAAAGCAGGTAGTGTGAATAAAAAAAAAAGTCCAGAATCTTTAGCTGCTCCCTCAGAGAAATGCAAAGAGCCTGTAGATGATAAGAGATGGGATATTAAATTAGCATCTCACATGTAAAATAAGAATGGCAGCTCCAGGTTACCTATAAGGTGTGAAGATTAATTAATGGATGTTTGCATTCTTTGTTGAAGATGTAAGACACTGCATAAGTGCTAAGCATTACTACAAAGAGGAATTTTCAGACCTCGGTACGTTCAGTTTACATAGTATAAATTACTTTATATTTCTGCTAAATAATTCTCCAGTACTTTTACCAGTGCTTGCCTCCATCTAATTCCAAGAATCGAAACCTCAGCTATCTTAAAGGCAAGATGACAAAATTTTGCAGACTATCCATAATAATGTGTTGCAAGGCAGAACAGCACAAGAAAATATTAACCATGACGAAGGCCCTATGTTACATTCTCTTAAAACTGATTCATTCTTGTTTAAGGCTTAATAGACATGAGAAAAAAAAAAAAAAAGAAGAGAAGAAGTAAAATTTATTATTTTCTATCTTTCTAAAAATCAAATAAAGAAGTGTAATAAAAACCTAATCCCAGTATGCCCAGCCCTAGTCCCATTAAAGTCAACATGAAAACTCTACTGACAGCAGAGCAAAAGGGTCTCAGCCAATGGAACATATTTTTTTAGCACAATTTTTTTCTGAAGAAAAGCAAGTTATGCTAGATAACTACTCATAGGTGATTTGGAAAACAGCACTGAGGTGACAAAGGCAGCTGCCGATACTTGCTTGCCCAAGTTAGTAAAAAGGGAAAGCAGATTTGTAAAGGCACAGGAAGACCTCTTAACACTGACTGGAGATAAAAGGTGTGGAGGCATTAAAGTTAGGTAAAGTTAGTACCATATTCTAAAGAAAACAAGTTTAATTCCATCTACACAAAAATAGGCTTGGCCAAGACAGCTCACTGTCTAGGAAATAAATGTTGCCATTACATAGTTCTGGGAAATATCACTTGGTTCTGGGCGTGTTCTAACTTCTTTTCAAATAGAAACAGTAGAAACAATCATTACCTACAAGAAAAGCCTTGGTTTAGGAATGAGCAGAAGTCCATAAATATCCACACATATCCTGCTGCTTCACATATTGCTTGCTTTTATTTGGACCAGCCATCTAAAATAATTAATTAAGAACCAGTCTGCATATAACTTGTGCTGGAGGATGACTGCACAATTTTCACACAGACCTTTTGTTTGGTTTGCTTTTCCCTGCTGACAGGATGTCCCATTTTCAGGAAGGCAATCTGCTTTTCAGCTGCTGCTCTCCTTGGAGAAGGTATGGCAGGGCAGCCAGGAGGTAACATCCTCGTGTGTCTCCAGCTGTCCTCAGGAATTGCCAGCGTATGCTGGGCCACAAAACGGAGAGGGAGGATCACAGCTGAATTTCTGTCTTCCTTCTGTCTAATTGTGTTTTAATGATTTGACTGCTGTTTATCTTGCCCATCAACTGCCCTATGCAGCAAAACAAGGCCCCATGAATCAGGCACATCATCTCAGCAGGGCAGGGCTATTTATAGAATTGAAATACCTAATTTAATAATACTTCAGGCCAGATTCTCAGCTGACGTGAACATGCACAGTCTCACTGAAGTCACTGGGTCTATTTTGACCAGCTTCAAGCAAGGAGCTGGCTATCTTCATGAGGGTTGTAGAAAAAAAGCCTTTATTTATACACTGTGCAAGGGCAAGAAAATCCCATACTCCCACTGGGCTGTCTCACTTCATGCCAGTTTTTCAGAGCTCTGAGCTAATTTGAGGAAACACAATTAGAGAGTGTCATAGCTGCTAAAGGGTCTGTAATTCATCACCTGCAAAACAAGGGTAGTCAACACTAAAAAATACACGAGCTTTTTGAGCCACTAGAGCAGTAGATCACAGCAGCATATATTCCAGTTCTCTTCCCTTCCTTCCAGGTTAGCAAACCCAGGCTGTGATCAGAACTCTTTCCCTGCAGAGACTCTGCCTCCTTTCTGCACCCTCTGCACAACAGCATAGTTTTCCCAGCAATCTTACTGACCCTTATTTAGAGCATTTTAACATTACCCTGGAAAGTGACACATGGGTATTTAAAATCCTTGTGCAGCAGGTATATTGGAGTAGGATCTCCATCTCCCTGATTTGGCAATCCAAAATTCCTGTCTGAAGTCAATCAAGGGAGCTGGCACACCAAGGCCCTTCCTGCTAGAATGAGCTCCACAGGGACTAAGGCAATGCCTGGTGTCTGAGCTCTGACTTGTTTGCACACACACACACCTTGATGCTGTGAGTCAGAGTCTAGTCAGGATTGCTGGGATAATGCTGAGAAGCAAATTCAGAAACCCAAGGGACTTCAAAGTGCAAACCAAGTCTCTTCTCAGATGTCCAAATGTTCCAGATACAAACTGAATAAAGAAACCTAAGGATACCCATTAAGACACACGTCTCAAAATCCATTGCTGTGATTGCCTTAGCAATGAAAATTATCAGTAGTTTAGGCCTGAATCATGACATCATGCTCAGCTCTGAAAATTTTTCTCAGCCTAGATTTGATCTACATGTTGTGTTATATTGCACTAAAAACTTCCGGGCAATTTTAACCTGATGTTTTGTTGGTTGGTTGGTTTTTGGTTTTTTTGTTTGCTTGTTTTGCTTTTGTTGGTAAACTATCAGTGTGGCAGAAAGAAAATACATGAAAATAATTTCTGAGCAAGTACTTCAAAATGAGCTAAGGCCACATCAGCTGCAATTGTTATAAGAGAGAGACTTTGTGGAGAAGTTACTAGATGAGAAGAAGCACACCTGTGACATCAAATTTTTGGGATTTTTTTTTGTTTATTTGTTTTTAACAATATAGATCTTTCATGCTTGAAAACAAGGAGATTATGTTGTCAGCATTTCAGGTACATATTCAAAGCAGGGGTTAGATTTTTAACAGCAGGCTGTACTGTCAATTAATGGGATCAATGGGATGGTGTGCCCTGGGCCATGCCACATCTGGCAGATATTCTGAAGACCATTTCATTCTCTCTCAGCACTGTGTATAGCTCCATACAGCTGTCTATGAAAGCTCAAGGCTGAGTTTATACCATCATTAAACCCAAAAATATCTTCTCACACATAGCAGGCACAAAATACAGTGTGAAAGCTTAGGAAATAACCCATGAGAAGAGAGATGAAAGCAGAAAACCTCACAAATCAACAAGTCTGCCTGCTCCTATCCTAGTTCCCTCAAGTCCTGGTAAGGTGGAGGTGTGAATTTGAAGAGAAGATAAAGAGGTCTCATATTTCTTGATGACCTCAGAAATAATGCCTTTCTCAGATTGGATATACTTGAGAGTTGATATAGTGATGAGAAAAATTTATCCTGCTTCAAGAAATGTGCTTTGTATAGCTGGTGACCATGAGGTGGCAATTATAAATACTGAGGGATTTTTTTTTTTGTTCTGGAAAAGGTTTTGAAGAGCTTTTCAGAGAAAGCTCTCGCTGCCACGTTAATATTTTCACCTTTACATTCAAGTGACCTGATTCTGCTTGAGGTAATAGATGTGAGAGTCAGTAGGATCAATGTGGTAGGAAAGTTGACAGGTAACCAATGTCAAATCTTAGATGAAGCTAGGTGTAGTAAGAAATATTTTTAGCCCTTCTTTCAAACCAAAGTTTAGCTGATGTTTGAAGTACAGCTAATGGCACCTTTCTGACATAAGGATGTATTCAAGTTGATGAAGCTGCATCTATTTTTGCCAACATTAATAGCAAAACATGAGAGTTTTACAGGTTGTAAAGGTGGTTTTGATTTAACACAAATTTTTTTAGTGCTGAGAAAGGTGTTAAAACAGACTTAAGCACTCTCATTTTTAAGGTAGCTATTTTGTGTTAAGCAGTCCCGTTTAAATGAAAGTCATAAATTGTGCATGTATTCCTGCTGGCTATTAGCTTCTAGTTAGTAGATTCTGAATTACCTTCCCAGAGTGAAATGCTTATGTGAGTCACAGTTCATAATATTGCTTATTCAGATTCACCTCTGTCTTTTGAGCTAATTGAGTTAAGTAATAGTGTCACAGGATTTTCATACAGAGTTTCTGCTCTGGCTGTAGTTACTTGTTGTCAATTATTAACTCACACTAATCACCATTACTGTCAAAACTGACATTAGTGTATGGCAATTTTTATCTTACTCCAAAAAGTTAATTTACATGTGGTATCTATTCTCTGAATCCATACCTTATTGCCATTGAAGTGTTCCCACCTACCCTCCCCCATTCTATCCTTTCCTCTTTCTGTTATTAGCCATAGCCCTCTTTCATGATTGTTTTTTAATTTATAGTATTAACCCCATTATTTCTAGCACTGGTTAACAAATGTGGGTTCCCTAGCAGCCTGCTTTCCTCTTCTACTCCTAATCAATCATTACCACAATAGGCTTCTTGTTACTCTGAAAGCCTGTTCTGCACATTTTTCCAAGGAAGGTGCTGGAGAGTCTAAAAAGCCCCTCAGCAGAAAAGAACTGATCTGCTTGAAGTCCAAAGGATCAGCATCATTGGAAATGAGGGAAAGGAATGACTGATTGTGGCTTTATTTTGCACTACTCTGCTGAAGCTTTCAAATTTACTTGCAGCTGCTAATGCAATATTGGAGAAGATTTTACAGCAGCAGTATATTGATGCTATAAATAAGATCAAACAGTATTCCTGTTAATGATGAGGCTTAATAAGGAAGAAGAGATAAAAAAATCTTTCAAATATGTATAGTATTTCTACAATTTGCTTATTCTCTTGCTTTCTACATCTCTTTTCAATATTGCATCTCTTATGAATCTTTGTTATGACTTTGATACATATCTGACTTTCTTCTAGGCCTTATTTTATGTTAGACTTAGATTACTTTTTCTCATGCTATATGGACTATATTTGTTTTCCCATACCTTCCCTGTTCTTTATTCTTTCCACATCTCTCTTTTCTGCTTCTGCCTTGCTGCATGCCTCTCCAAAGTTCTGTGACACTTGCTGCCTTCTAGTGCCTGCTTTATCTGTTCATCTTCCTTTTAACTTCTATTCCCAGCCTTCATTATACTCCTTTCTCTCTTTGTGTCCTTCCTTTCTGTATTTAATTTAGACTGCTTATTTCAGAATACAGTCCCTAAGCACAAGTATAATAACCATAACTTAAACTCCCAATCAACACAATTTCCTATTGAGTGAGCATTTTTCTGACAGAATTTAGAGAATACAATTATTTAGCCCTGCTATTCAAAAATGCAGTCTGGAAAAAAAAAAAAATTGCCATAAAGATGAATATTGGGGTGTCCCCTGGACCATCATTTTCTTCCATCAGAGATGCAATGCATGGTATCACATCTCTCTCCTGAACATCTCATTTTCATTTTGCTGAACACCATGCTCTAAACCACTACAGTTCATGTTTTTAAATCTGGCTTGCAGCCTACACTCCAGCACACCTTTGCAGAAGACAGCATCTTTTCCTCCAGTCTTCCCAGTGGCCTTGGGAGTCTCTACTGGCAGCTGAACCATCTGCAGTGCACAAGAAGGGTCTGCTTCTGATAGGATGTACGTGCAGAAATTTTGAGGCCTGACCTGTGCACTGGCACCTGGCTGAACTCATCCTCCTCAGAGCCTCTGCCTGCAGGGCAGGGCAACACCCACGAGCTTTTTCTCCTCCCTACAGCAGCTGGGTAGCAACAGAAGCAGCTATGGCAGTCACAAAGCACTGCAATCCTCCTTCCTGCCTGGGACTTTTAGGAACAGGTACAGCTGGGGTATGCATAAAGTGTTTCACAGTGTACTGTGAAGTTGGAAAGACAAGCCTGCAGTCAGTCATGTCCTGCCTGTACTGAAAGCAACTGCCTGGAACACTCACTGGCCTCCCAACAGTATTTCTGATTTATCTCTGTATCTCAGGAATTCACCAGCACCCCAAGCCCACGCTGCTCCAATAGAGAACCCCCTTGCCCTTAAACAGCTTCTGCCAGACAGCCTAACAGCACAGGTCTGAACTTTTCCCTGCAATAAGAAAACGCTGCCGCATCAAGCACTGCATCAAGCACTTGGCTGTGTGAGCTCCTCTTTAGTGCAACTCCTCCCGAGTTTTTCACGGGAAATTGCTAAAAATTGCATTATTTTGTTCTTGCCTACTTCTTGGTCTTTGGAATTTTATTGTAGCTTTGCAAGCAGTCAGTTTGTAAGAAACAACATTGAGAGACCCTGCATGATTTCTTCCTGAATATTGTGATTTAGAAAGCCTAAACAGAGCTGAAGGACCCAGTGATAAACCATACAATCCTGAAGACCAGACAGGGTCACTTTGGACTTTCCTACTATTCAGCACTGAAAGGGGCAAATAACTTAGCTTTGATATACTGAAATGCAAGAGTTCTCTGCCAGTTTTCCCCTAATAAAGCAGTGACATTAAACACACCAATAATTTTGTCTTCCAAAGTGAGCCTTATGTATCCAGCATAGCTGATGGAAAAGGAGAGGAAATAACCTGCAACACAGATGGAACAAACGCCCTGGAGATTTAGTGTGCAGCTTACAATGTGAAATGTCCTTTAGCAGTAAACCTGACTTAAAATATCCTTGGTTTTATCACCTTTGCATCTTGGTCCTGCTTCTATATCTCACCTAGACTGCCTCCTCCACATAGAATTAAAACAACTTTTAATGGCATGGACTGAAACAATCCAGGTTGAAAAACCCCTTGGTGGAGAAGGCAACAAAAATCTGATGCGAAAGATTTAATTATTGTCATTGTTCATCTCATACAAATTACTTTTGGGGGGGTTACGAATCACAATTATTTTAGAAAATGCTTTGTTATTATTTATGGATTCTGTAGATTAAAGATTGTTGTTGAGACTTGCATGCTGTGATGAGAGGCTTTTGAAAATGACTTGAGAGTAGCAAAACTCCAGTAAACAGGAACTAGTTTCCAAATATGCACAGATTGAAAAAGAAGAAAGGAGGCAAGACATTAAACAGGAAAAAATGGTGCAGGTTTTAATTTGGAATTCCAGAATATCATAAATTTCTTCACACTGTGGGAATGAGTTCTTGGCCTGAAGAAAACAGCCACAGTGGGTGACACCTCCTAAATATGCAAACTATGATGGATTTCTCCAAAATAAAAGTAGCCAAGTAACAGGTTTCTGAATGACCGCAGAGCCCCAAAGGCTACCTCTGAAATGACTCAAGACACTGGGGGAATGAGCATTTCTTCCTAAGGAAAAGGGTCTCTATTTGCAGCCACTTGCATGTGGCAAAAGAGGGGTGCACCGCCTAAATGAGAATATTTGGAAGAAATTCCTTCAATAAAAAGGTGCCATATACTAGAACCTTGGCTGCACAAGGGGCCGCAGAAACTACATCTGAGCTGACACCCAGACCCTGGGGAAAGGAGTTCCTTTTCCCATAGAAAATGGCCTTTCTTTGCAGCCACTTGCATTGGACCAAAGTGGGGTTCTCACCTAAAAATTTGTAAACTTGGCAGGATTTCTCCCAAACCAATGCTGCCAGCAGGTTGGATTCTTTTCTGCCCTTTGAGCCACAAATTCTGGCTTTGATGTGACCCTGAGAAAATGGGTGAATGAGTTTTTTTCCCCCATGGAAAATGACCACCAGTTCCATTCTCTTGCATGGTACAATGCCACACTGACTGCAATTTTGCATTTTTGTTAATTTTTTTGGAAGGCCTGGAATTTCTTTTATTGTCTCTTTCACCTTCTCTTTAAGTAGCTTTTGATTTTTCAGTGTGTCTGCCTGTTTTCCTTCCCTGTAAACATTTAGGGACCGTACTGCGAATCTCTAGCTCCTTATTGGAAGAAAAACTACTTTCAAAAGTTTGAAATGTATATCAGCCATTTAGGAAGCAATAAACATTTAGCATATTTATTTTATATATAAATATTTAGGAATACTTAGCCCCAAATCATACTCTCTGCAATAAGAGGTCTAAAGGGCAAGTGTTTTTTCAGTATATTACAAAACAGTTTCATAAATATTTAATGGATTTTGCTAATTTGACCAATTGTCAGATTAAGAGGACCAGTGACACAAAAACATTGCAGCTGTTCAAGAGCTTAAGTGCTTTTTAGCCAATTTGAATGTGGAGGATTGGGCAATATAGGTAATCCTTTTTGCCTTTCACTCCCTTTCCTTCAATACACCTTTACCACAACTTCATATGGCATTAGAAGCATGCTTTATTATTTCATCTGTTTCTTGGCACTTACTGAACCTTGACTTACTAAAAATGTCTCTCTTGTAGTAGGGAGAAGAAAAGGGCCTGCTGGAGGTTTTATAAAGATGGAGGCTCACAGGCTAGGTGCAGGAGAAATAACAGCTCACTGCTAAGATTTAGGCTGCAGCAGCCTGAAGGGAGGCCCTGCTGAGGAAAAAAGTGAGAGCAGGTACCAATGTGAATTCTGAGCAAGGCAGTGAGTGACAGATGGCAGTGTCAGCCCCAAGGAACAGGAACAAATATTGCCATGAGACTTCCCAGGGACTTGTGGCAGGCACAGCCATGCCTGTGCCTGATGGAAGGGAAATCTTTGCTTATCGACACTGCTATCTATTTTGTTTTTCCAGGGTGACCTCCACAGCACTAACCGTTCCCTCTTAGGCTTGAAACCAGAGTTTTGATGCCAAGACATGTATAGTACATGACACACCATAAATGAAGGTAATTTTTAAGTCTATAATACAAAAGAGGATTATGGATCACTATACTTCAACAGGAAATTCATGGATATACCTCCCTGACATATCAATTTGGAACCCATGCCTCCAGATGACTTTTCCCTCCTTTTTTTTCCCCGAAGCATGGATGTCCTTTAGAGGAAGCCATAATAAACCTAATTTCTACTATCACCAAGGGCACTGCAGATGAAAAATGAGAATACAAGTTGAAATCAACATAAATATTAGATGCTAAAATACATCACTGTTCAGAATGCAGTAGGGACTGAGCACTGTGCAGCCCTGCATATATTCTGTAGCTTGTGACAAAGTAATTTCTGTTTCTTTCAGGAAGATAAATAGGTCATAGAGTTCAACTATATAATCAGTTAACGTGTGTAGGGTATAGGAGAGAGTAGCATTTTCTCTTCCTATATCAATCTTTATGGAAACACATAAAGCCTAAGAACTTCCAAACTTTCAAATGCCAAATATGCTGCATTGAGCCCCAGAATTAGAGTTTAGACACAAAATCAACCAAATCCTGTTACCAAAAAAGGGAAAGAATATTAAAGATCAAATTTAAGAGCTTGATTTTCATAATGATTCAATGTCTATAGCATGAAGTGGAGCCTTGTCAAGTTGTTATTTATTACCTGTGAGACTGGAGAGTCTTAAAATGGCACTCAAAGTTAAATGATGTCTATCAGGATTTTGTTGTTCTGGACCTAAAAATAAGGCCTATCCTTCATATTAATTTCAGTTAACATTTAAGTCTGGATATGGCACATGTATGGGATTGACTTCCAAAAAGCCAGTTAAAAGAAATATTGACCTGTGATGTACATTTTTTGCTAAGTAAAATGGATTTGAATTATGTGAAAGCTTTTAATCTATCTTACTGAACTACCTTTTACAAGTATTCATTGTCTTTTCATAATGTGGTTTGGAAAAACAATTAAAAGCTCAAAAAGAACATCCAAACGTAGGATTTAACCCATAAATGCATCATATTAATTATTAATTAATAAGAAATTAATAATTTCTTATTCTCTAAATTTACTTTAGTGTTTTTATAGTTTAGCAGCATATACAAGAGGTTAGAAGAAAGTAATTTGGAATAACAAGAGCTATAGCAAAAATTTCCCATTTCCAAACTCGCTACAGTATGAAGAATATTAACATACTTTTGTTTTCATTTCTTTAGGTATAATTACTCTGGGAGATATTGTCACATAGGAGAAAATACAAAGATAAACGTGTTTAGGATGATGAAGAGAGAATTTGCAGTATCATTTTCTTTGTGATTTATTTCACTATCAATGGGAACTTTTCTAGAAAAGGAAAAGAAGCTGAAGGTCTGTTCCAGTATCCTCAGATTATCCTAAGAAAAAAATATAGCACGCAGATGGGTGCTCATGAAATCCAACCAGGCTAGAGATGGGTCTGTCTTAGGGCAGGTTTTTTGGATGTATCTGGACTCAGAAGCAGAATGAGTGCCAAGGTCCTTGGGTCTCTGAGGTTTCTGTCTGAATCCTTTGGTAATACATACATTTAAGGACTCTAGCTGTTTGCATGAAGAAGCTAAGCTCCACAACTCTTTCCTGTGCTGGATAGCACTTCTCATATTTTGGAAGTAGAGAAGATTATCAGAGTAAAGAGGATCACTTAGGAATGAGACTCACAGTAATGTAAATAAAAAGTCCAGATTCTGGCCCATAATTATAGTTTTTAATGGGATTGCATGACACATTCAGGTGAAATAGGAGCTGACAAACCTGCAGCCAAACTTTGATCTGCTGCCTTGTGCACCTTTGCTTGTGTAGATGACAGCAGCCTCAGACCCTGTCAGTATAGGAGGCTCTGCCAGCTCCAAAATTCTCTAAACATTAAAGCCTATTCAACCAGAAATTGAGCAATTTTTTCAATCTCTTTAGTCTGTAAAAGATTTCCCGAACCAAATCATCTAACCATACTCTCTAGGTAGAATGAGACCCAGAAGGAAAAAGGTGTTTAGGAAGGTTCTGGTTGAGACCACTTTTATACAAACCAACACTCAGTGTTAAAAGTAGGGATAGTAAATTAGGCTAAAAGCAAAATGTAATAATGGACAATGATAAATTATTGAGAAAAAATATAACTACAAATACGCATAAACTTGGGCAAATAGAATAAACAAACCTTAAACCCCTGATATCTCGCTCAAAACTTCATTGAATCAATTCACAGATATTATGTGAACCTGATCTTTCAGTTTTTAAACCTGTTCCCAGCTGTAACAAAAACATAGGAGCTTTTGTGGTTTTTTTAGATTATTGCATCACAAGAGTTAAATGGAAAGATGACTTGAGAAAATTCAATTAAATTAAAGGGTACTCTTAAATTGCATTTGCATGGAGGAAATACATTTTACCATAACAAGTTGTTTCCACAAGTTAGCAAGAAGTTTGTGGAAACACATCCTGCAGCAGTGGCAGATGTCAAAAACCCTTCAGTATTGCTGTTGGTTTATAAAAAAAAAACAGCCAGTCCATTTGGAATAAAGGAGTATTTAGAATTCATCATTAATTGCAGACCCTTATCAACCCAGATAACACAGCAGCACAGAGCATCCCAATTGCTTCACCTTGCTTCAATAATAAAGGTGCTATCTGTGCTTGCATCACCCCTCTCCATTATTGCAACAACATGAGGAATTTAGAATTTCTGCTCTACATCCATGGATGTTTTTCATCTCACATTGTCATAGCAGGGACTCAACAGTGAGGAAGGCTGTTTGCATAAATGATAATAACAATAAAATCTAGGTCAAGATGTACTACAGATTTTATTTTGATATTACAGGTCCGTCTCAATCAAAAAATGCCAGGGGCCTGGACTTGGAGCTAAGATGACAATGGGAGTGCAAAGGAAGGTCACTGGCAACCACCATATCTCTGTAAAAACCAAACAACCAAGAACCCAAAATTGTGGTTGAGATATGATACATGTGAGAGCAGATATCAGGAGAATTGTAACGTAATTATAATTGCAGGAAAGAGAAGGGAGAGAGGTCCTCAGGACAGGGGCAATGTACATCCAACACGAATAATGGAACACCAGTTTTCCTGTTGCTGCTACCCACATACTATTCACAGTTTTCCCTCCAAGCACCTCAACCTTGTCAAGTGAACATTTTTCAGTATTGACTGATAAGTAGCTCTAGATAAGAAGCACCTGAATTTTTGAAGACCAGCCCTTGGACTACATTTTACTACATTCAACCCCTGTAAGAGTGACGAAATGCTGAGATTACATAGGATGCCTTTGAGGTCTAAGCTATGAAAAATCCCACAGCAAGCTGTTACCTGGGAAAAATTATCTTCTAGTAACCCAGGCAGAAGGATATGCAGGGAATACACATATTTTTACAGTTCTCATTCATACCTTTGGCTATCAAGACCTCTCAGTTTGGAATAACTACGTATTTTACCAAAACTTTAACAAAGACTGAAAAATATCTATTCTTATTCTGCTGCATATGTAGACATACACATTTTACTGAAACAGATGCCTGTAACTTCTTAAGCAGATAACACTCATTAAATTACAATTGTCGGGATTTAAAGTAATTTGTGTGCACTCCTAAATGGTGTGAGGAATAGAAGAATAGAGCATAGCACATTCCTCATTGCCTATGTGTCAGTTTGCCAATGTCACTCATTCACATACTCACTAATTGGTTTATGTACTCCTAAGTTAATTCCTAAGACTTTTTAGATTCGAAAATGCATATACAATTAACATTTTGAACTTTGTATCTATTTCTTGTGTTTTTTTTAATCTATCTATTTAGTATATTCACCTACCATATATTACAAAGCTTGATTATTTCAATTGTGGAAAAAAAAGAAAAAGAGGCTGCATTTGCCATGTGCCCCTAAAATAATCACCATTGTTCTACTTATGAGACTCATGGGTCGCAAAGGAAAATACAACAGAAGGGAAATAAATTGATCATTATATTCAGGACCACACCAAGAAAAAAGAAGTTCTTTAGCAGAAAGTAATTTGGCTGCCTTTTGAAACCTCCACTCAGATTTTCTTCACAGGGACATCTTGAAAAATGTACAGATTCACTGCGTTTTAGAAACCAACTGACTTTCTAACCAAACACATCAGCCAAGGCAAACAAATACACACATTATTATTTACATTCCTGAAAGCATCAATCTTGATGAGTCCTTCACTCTGCTCTTTGTATCTTGTTAATAACAGTTCATCACCAGAAGAGTGACCAATATAAAGAAATCAAGACAGAAAACAAATGACCCTAAGAAGAGACTCTGCCCTCTTCATCTTGAATCTGTGAGAGCTGAGTGATGGAGAGGTGGACACAATAAAAGATTTAGCTCTGCAAAGAAGGGCTACAAATCTGAAACTGCAATTCAAGAGCAGACACCAGTTACCACTTCAACCTGAAGGGATCTGTTCTCCCTGTCACCGAGAATCCCCTCAGCACTGCTGCTGTCCTCAAACACAGCAGTGAACCCTCCTCAGTCCTTCATTACCAAAGCATGGAAAAGAAAATGTCCTTTAGGCTCTGGATGCAAACTGGACAAAGAGGCCTTTTTATAATGCTGGGTGAGGCTCCAAACCAATGGAGTACTCACCTGTCACTGACATGCCTTCCCTCCTCCCCTCCACAGCAGATCGCCCTGTTGGCAGTTCAGCTGCTTTTGTTCAACTCTAAGTTGCTCTGCCCTTCCCACACCTGGTTCAGAAAGCTGAGGCACTCAGCATATGATTCCTTCCTCAGAGGCCAGAACCTGAAAAGTTAAAGGTTGAAGATGAGGGGCTACTTTTTTTTTTGTCCCTAAAACAAAACCCCGCAATGGAGGCAATTCCCAAGCTCCTAATAGAATCTTTTATTAATATCTTCTTTTAATATGACCTTCTTTTATCTCAGGTAATTTCAAGCCTACTTTTTTGCTGAAAATTTTGGAATTATTTGTTTTTAGGGAGAAAGACTTATTTTTTTTTTAATAGCAACATTATTTTTCAAGTATCTTCTGCTCACCTGCCTCCAGTTCTAAGTATCATTCTGAGCAAAAAATGGACCAAAAAAAGGACAAAAAGGACCATTCTTAATTTAATTCAGGTAATCAATCATTTTAGCACAGTTAAACAGTAAAAATGTGCAGAGGCATAAAAACACCACAGAAAAAAGTACACATCAGAATCTTATTCCCAGTCCTTCCATATCTCATATTTCAGAATTTGTGGATGGTTGCAGCACACTGAGAAATCATTTGCACTGGTAGCACCTTCTTTAAGCACAGCAGTCACAGAAGTAGCAGTGCTATTGACAGGACAGGAGAGACACTTGGCCAAGGACTGGACCAAAGCTGAAAAGTGAACTTGTGCCCTTGGCAGAGGAAGGTGTGATTTCCCAGAGGACAAGTACAAGCATCACAAAAATAACAGTTTCATGAGGGATTCTCAAACTCAGGAAAAAAAATTATTGGAAAAATGAAAAATGATTGAAAAAAAGGATTGAAATTACACCTGTGGTATAAGAGGACTTATTTTGAATTCATGGCATGACACTGGATGGAGCCCTGTTACCTGTCCTGTTTTGAGGCAAATACAGCACAATTTTACCTGCTGCCCTAAGCTCTATCCTCTCGCAGGAGTCATATGGCTTTGCTTGTCCTTCACGCAGAAAACAGTCTGCAAACTGTTCAAAGATCAGACGCTCCTGAAATCTGACGAATTAATGGTTTAATTCTGCCAAGCTACCCTTGAAGAGACTTTCATTTCATGGAGGAATTTAAAAGGGGTTTGCTCTTTTTGAAATATTTTTTTTGGTTAAGAAAAAAAGCACTTTCACACATCCTTTGCAGTACCAGGGCACTTAACAACTCCTCTGGTGGGTCATTACCCTCTGTCTAGAAATAATACAGCTATCAAACTTTAATGCTTTTATTTTGTGCTGAATTTTTGGCCTTCTCTGAGCACTGTTGTATGTGGTAATAACACATTTTGAACTAAGCATTGCTGAAGTTCATTATGGACATCCATACAGTATTGTCTCTTCTTTCCCTAAAAGCAAGCTAAAATATTTAAAACTAATTCTAATAAAAATATTTGCTTTTCATTCTTCAAGGGAAAATAAAACAACTTGATTCATTTTGGGTTGCAATATGTGTCTGAACCATGGTGTCACATAAGTGGAGGGAATGGCATGAAGCTGTGTCAGGGTAGGTTTAGGTTTGATATTAGGAAAAGGTTTTTCATCCAAAAGGTGTTTGGGCACTGGCACAGGCTCCCCAGGGAAGTGGTCACAGCACCAGCCTGGCAGAGTTCAAGAAGGATTTGGACAATGCTTTCAGGCATATGAGGTTATTTTTGGGATGTCCTGTGCAGGAGTTGGATTCAATAATCCTCATAGGTCCCTTCCAGCTCAGTATTCTATGATTCTATGACAACCCCAGCTGAGTTCACTTCCTCCCTCCACAGTGGGACTGGGGAGAGAATCCTGAGAAGACTTGTGGGTTGAGACAAAGTCAGCTTAGCAGGTAAAGCAAAGGCCGTGCACACAAGCAAACAGAACAAATAATTCCTTCAGCACATCTCATGGGCAAGCAGGTGCTCAGCCATCCCAGGAAAGCAGGGCTTCATTACATGGAAAGGTTACTTGGGAAGACAAACACCATCACTCTGGTCAACTTTCATGTAAAGAAGACTCATTAAAATGTCTAGGCACATTTACCTTAAAAAGTAGTACTCTGAAGCTTTCTGAAAAATGCACTTAATTTATGTCACTGCTCTTCTGCTTCACTGAGAGGTAAATGAGCATATAAATAGCGGAATTCTTCTAAAAACCTAAACCAAAACATGGTGTAGAGCATGGCCTTTTAGAATACAGGTAATCTGCAGCCTGCAAAGCTTTACAGGCAGCCTGCAAAACTTTTCAGAGGTTCTGGTTCTCCTGGACATCGGTGTTGCAATGGCTGTAAACCACAGCATGGTGTCCACCTTGGGACAGGGTGGACAAGTCCAGCCCTCACTCAAGCAACTTTCAGCAGCTGAGTAGGAACTGAGAGCAATCTCAAAACCCACAGGTTACTTTTAATTAAGTCCATGGGAAATAGTAGGGGGAGAACTGCCAGGCCAAAGCACAAGTTGAATTCTGAGCAAAGAGTTTTGCCTGACTCAGCTGGCCTGTGAGGTGAACAATTACCTCAGATAAATATGGGACATTTATCCCATTTGCATATACATGCAGCCATCCTACCTGTCAAAATGAATTCAAACTAAACAAGTCCTAACAAACTCAGAGACATGACAGAAACAGCTCATACCATTACATCAAAATGGAAAATAGGGCCCTGATTTTCCTAGGTTTTGGACAGTTATTAATGCCTTATATATTTATATAGTATTTAATACAAGCCCTCTACGATCCTAGCGTCAAGCATGATTGATCATTATGAATCACGTGTTAATAATGATTAACTGCAATGATTAACCGCTGCTGTTCAAGTCAGTGACAACTATAGTTGCCATTGTTACATTAATTTGCAACACTGTAAAAATGATGATGGACTAAACTGACTTAAATTACTTTAATATAACCTATACTCTGTTTTAATTATTGTAAAATCTGTCCTCACAGTTCCATAAATAACTTCCTGGAATTCATGTCAAACCCCATTCTCCCCATTCCTATATTATTAGCAGAGCTTGTTGAAGTCAAAGTCAAAATATAGGTTTTTCTAAGATAATTTATCCATAACAATATATTAACGTTCTTTTCTATTACTTAGGAGACTGAGAGGAAACACAGTTTAATTCAAAACCCTTGAATAGACCCAGCAGAAGGAATTCTCACATTACCTGCCTGGAGGAGAACTATCCATGATTGCAACCTGGAGGGAATGTGACAGCTCCTGCTGCAGTAATGGGGACAGCTACCAGCAACTCAAAGTTTCCCAGCCTTGCTGGACAGCGAGGGCAAACACTCGCGGGTGCTGCCCGGCCGGTCAGAGCGGCTGCCCGAAGGCTGGGCTCCCACTGCCTTTGGCAGCTGATCACCTCTGCTCAGCCTTTTCTTCCTACACTGAGCTATTTCACCTTTTTTTTGTCCCCAAATCATAGCAATTGCTGTGGTGGAAATGAGAGTTGAGGTCTCTCAAAAATCCAGCACAGAAAGCACCAATGAAATTTGGAGATGAAGAACAATCATTAAAAAAAAAAAAAAATATCAACCAACCCTCTCAGTGGTTGGAAAACCAGGAAAAAAAAACTTCTAAATAACCTGTAGTGATAAACCAAGAATGGGTGTAGTTCCTTCTTTTAGCATTTGTTTATTATGAGCCTATAACTCTAGGCTCATAATAAACAACAAAAGATGAAAGAAGGAAACTGCAGCAACATATCTCATTAGCTAAATTCAAAATAATTAAGGCCCATCTGAAGATTCCTTTCCCAATATGTACATGCAGAAAAATAAAATATAATCACAGAGTTATAAATAAAAAATATAGGCCTATTAACCATATGTTTCAAAACTATTAAGTGTCTGTCCTGATTTGTACTTAGAGGAGAGATCTATGTTCTGATTTAAATACCCCTAGCTATACTGACTGTAAAAAGCCAGATTTAATATTCCATGTACGACTTATCAGAGGTAAAATAAAATAAAAATATTAAGCTATTCACATTCAAGACTTGGCTGGTTTGCAAAGTGTACCCTTTATAGATTTCACAGTATTTCCAAATTACAAGTCAGTTCAGTGAAGGTCATCAACAAAATTTGAGCATATCACAATTTCAGTTATCAAAAACATTATTGAAAAGTTGACAGCATATGTTAGAAACATTGATCAATTAATTTTAGTGGAGGTCTTATTACATGCATGTAACACAACTGATTATTATTTTTCAGTAGTAATTGGTAGATTCGTAGTCTTTTCCACATTAAGGAAGGTCATGTGGGGTCATATGAGAAAGTGTCACATGCTTTGTGTAGCCAGGACTATTGGAGCACACAGTGACCCTTTCAGAACTGGAATACAGAAAATGCAGAAAGTTTTGCTTGCTCTCTACAGCCCACAGCAATGAGGTCAGGTGCCTGGCCCCAGTGTCAAGCCTACAGCTTACTTCTCAAATTTCCTGATACCCCAGATTTGGATCCTGCCTTGTAAAGAAACTAATTTTTTGCTATTGTGCCTTCAGGAAGAAAATACTTAGCTCTCAGCTGTAATATCTATAATTTTTGTTTGCTTTAGTCTCCTGTTTTTACAGTGCCTTTTATGCAGGTTAATTTTATTTTTTTTCTTTTAATTTCTAACACAGTTATTTTACTATTTTCATAGAATTACCTGAGCCAAGATATCTTAGCTCAACAGAGTAATGTTCAGAGTATCTTTTCTAAAGTGCACTAAGAGCTATTGACACGCCAAAGCACTGACTACACACAGAGAAATGGAATTCAAAATCACTGCAGATCCCTGGACTCCCTTTTACAAAGGACTCTCACTCGCTCTCATTTTCTGCTGTTGTAACTTTTCCTTTCAGGCTTTATTAATCAACGTCCCCATGGGGATCAAATATCAAAGCCTGACCGCCCTAAGGCAAACTACCACATAAATGTGGTGTTTGAAGAATAAAACAAGAGAGGGTTAAGCCAGTCAGATGCCTCAAGATTAGGTTTACCAAATCCAGCAGTGCCAGAAGGACAAAGGTCAACAAGGACTTTTATATCTCCCTAAATTTTACAAACCCAATGTTTTCTTGAGCTTGAAATGTGAGAAATTGTTTTATTGTGGTTTCCAAAATCAGCAAGCATCAATAGTTTGGGAGCTCTCGTACTGTTATAATTATTATTTATTTCTACTTCTGTCACTGTAGCATATGAGAGCTCAGGTTCTGACCATCATTGTGCTGTGCTAATATGTATTTGGACATAAGGAAAAATCAGAGCTCCTGGACGCAAGAAAGCCCAATGGTTAGCAATCAAAGTGCTGTTCTGACTTGCCATAATTAGGAGGAAATTTTGTAGGTAAAATGTTTCCTACCTTCCACAGATCTTGTCATGTGTAACACTGTTTTCCAATCAGCTCTAATGATAAGAACATCTTCCTGAACCCAGCAAGGCCTTGGTGCAGCTTCAGGATGTGACACTGTATGTACAAACAGGGCACAACAGGACATGCAGAGGCAGCGTCCCCACTGCACAGAAGGAGCAGGATATATTTATATATATATACATATATTTATATATTTATATATTTATATATATAAATATACATAAGTATATATAATATATAATATATAATATATATAATATATTATATATATTATAGATATTTAGATATAAAGATATAAAGATATAAAGATATAAAGATATAAAGATAAATATATAAATATATAAATATAACAGGATATGGCAGGAGCCAGGTCCCAGACTGCTCCTTATGCTACCCAGAGAGTTTTCCCTGACATGAGTTTGCACTAATGACACCACTGAGGATCCTGAGGATACAAAACATCATTAGCCTTACCTTGGTTTCTAAAATGCAGATGGCAGGAAGCATTTCTATCAGTTCAGAGACTATTAACAGCTGAAGGATGTTATTGTTTTGCCACTCTGGTATTTTTGCCCTCTTAATTATCTTTCTTTTTAAAGAGTTCCTTGAATTTATATTTTCAAAACAGAAGATAGCTGAGAAGTAATAAAATACCTTGTCCAGGGCATTTGTAATGTCCAGAAACCCTATTATCCTGATTTCCTAAAGAATATTCAGACACATACAATAAATTGCAGTGAATTATATATATTAAAACAATTGATAATGGGCATTAGAGAGCCAAACTACTTCAGAAAGTAGGTACCTTATCCAGTAAGCTTGTTATTTTCTGCATTATGTTGAAATGAATAACAAACTGTCCAAGGTCTCCTGTGAGCTCTAAAATACCATATTTAAAAGTACTCTCTTTCCTTGGTAGGTAGTTAAAACACCATAGGATTCCTCAGAAGCCAGTTTGCAATACTTCATTAAACTTTTTAAATGACTGAAAAATAAAGGAGACGCAGTAATGCTTTTATAGTTCTTTGCCATGTTAAATAGTCATCTGTTCCCTGCCTTTAACATCTACAAATGTGCATCATGACTGAAAGAGAACAGACTCTCCTCTCTGTGTGTGCACACACCTACCCAGGAAGTGCTATACAGGTAATCTTCCTTCTGTGCTGCATCATAAATTACATATTTATCCCTAAGATTCAGGCTTTGTTTAGTCATTATCCCCTCGTTCCAAGTATTTTCCAAGGTGAAAGCAATTCTTAGCATTTGATGGCCATTAACACAGTGGTGGTGGTGATGACTGGCAAAAAAACAATAGGCCTGAGGTTTGCAGTAGTTTTGGCAAGCAAATAGCACTAAAAAGCAGATTTATCCTATGATTCTTACTGGTCAAACGCTATCCAGCCTGTAGTTTGTATTTTGTCTATGTGTATTTTTGAGAGTAGGTGATTAACCCTGTCACTCAAATGTACTTCCAATAAGAGAAGACCAAGATAAAAGATTGTCAAATAAAAATGGAAGTATACCTGATCTAGTGAAAGGTGTCCCTGCCCATGGCAAGCAGTTTGGAACTAGATAATCTTTAAGGTACCTTCCAACTCAATGTGTTTCATGATGCTGTGAAATCACAGCATGTCCAATTTCATAAGCTCATATTTTAAAAATGCTAGATAATTCTCTATGTTAGCATGTCTACACTGAGTTTCACCTGCATATCATTACTGGGCTTCAGAATTTCCCAGTAAATTACTGTGAATTTCCAGTGAGCTATAAAGGATGACACTACTACCCTTACCGTATGACTCATAAGGAATAGCACAAACCTTCCTTCAGTTTCTGTGCTCTTCATCTCAACATCACAGAACCGTACTGCAGATTCTCAGTAGTCATAAACCAAGCACTCAGGTATTACATATCCCCGAGTCTTTCTAATAATTCATTAGCTTCTAAAACAGCTAAATTCAAGAAAGAAAGAAAAAAAAGTGTAATGAGAATTACCTGATTTGGCAAATTCATATGCAAATTCAAAGAAACTTCCCATAGGAGAAGAATAAAAAGAAAAAAGCACATATCTTGTGTTCTTCAAAGGCAGGGATGGCTGCTTAGCACTGCATCTAATAATCTGTCCTGATGATTGGTAAGGAATATAGTTTATATTTAGCTGCTGAACTAAGGAAAAGCATATCAGTGATGCAGCCATAGGTAAACAGCTCTAACATCTGAAGGCAGCTGAGTCAATTAAATCAATGGTAAAGATTATGTCTGTAAAGCATTGTATTTCCAGCGTGTAACTAATGGGAAAGGAAATCATTGGCTTCGAATGAAGAGATAGATATGATTCCTCTTAATTACACTTCATTACCCAAGAGCAGTCCTTGTGAGTGATACACAGCAAAGCAGTATGCAATCAGTTCAATGTTTCATAAGTAAAAAACCACCATGGGATATGATGCATGCTAAGACAACACTGCATTACTGTTATCTTCTCATTTATATTTCATGACTATGGCCCTTTCAATGATGAGATTTCCTTTCGTCTATGGATGTATGTCCTTTGATAAGGGACTACTTAATTAGTAATCAGTGATAGAAAGGATTTTTGGCATTTTGGATATTGCAGTCTAAATCTCAGTCCTTTACAGCTACAGATGAAAGCATGATTTAATGATGGATATGTCCCCTTTATTGGCCTAAACAAGAAGATGGTATAAAGGAAAATTTGGATTGACTAAAAATATGACTGCAAGGAAAAAGAAAAACAATTCTTAAAGATTTATTCAGTTAACTAAGAAGTTTTTTTGATGATTTTTAACACTAGAAAGTAAATTGAGGAAGATGTAGTGAGACAATTTTGAAAAAAAAAGTTTGGTTTTTTTTCAGTTTTCCAAACTTTTGTGGGTTCTTCCAATTTTTGTCTGATAAAATTTTAGAAATTATACAAATATTTTCATTGACTTTGGGATGTAGTTTGTGAATTAAGCCTCAACAGAAAAATTCTTCCAATGACAGGAGACATAATGGGAATTTTGCCATCAGACTAATGAGAGAGAGGCTGAGCTCTGTATCTGCTTTGTTCCTGGTTTTTGGAAAAGGCCAGAATTGGGCATCAGGTACTTTATTCATTTGTGGACAATAAGACCTTTCACGGTTATATTAGAAGAGCAACAAAACTTATAAGGAAATACTTCAAGTAAAGAGCTCTTCCTACCTGACAGAAGGGCAGGAAGAAAATTACTCTTGCACTCTTCTGGTACATAATTCCTTATAATGTCTTGTCATGCATGTGGCCATTTTTGGAGCCTGAGATGGTCTGATCTGATTGAGCAACTTTGATACTCTTACACCCTTAAATGCTTACATTTAGTCATAATTCACCCATGGTTTTAGAGCAATCTCAAAGTTATTACTTCAAAGTTCTTGTGTGTTCTGGAAACAACTTGAAAAAAAATTTAGCCTTGTCACTTATGAACACGTTGCAAAACCAAAAATAAGCACAAGGTCCTCATTAAATAATTCCTCTAATTTCAGTGAATCTTGAACCAAGTGTCCAAAGAATTCAGCATATCCAATTTCATTATATGAATTCTTTCCTACCACTTTTGATGAATGTATTTGCAGAGGAAGAGAAGTCCTCTAATGAGACCACAGATGTGGTGACTCTCACCTTGAGGCACTACAAATCTAATTCTTCTAAGACCTGTCTACCAATTTTCAAGAACCAGAATAGTAAAGTAAGGACTTTTTTGTTGAGCAATTGGTTGGTTTTGAGATCTTTGACAGTGTGGGTTCCATTACAATCTTGATATATACCAGACCCTAGTATTTACATTTACTCTTTACTTTTTGTGGTATTACTATATAGATGTCAAAATTTTAATGATGTCCTCTGTTTTCAGAAGTGAAAGGGATGGAGCTGTCACTCGCAAGGGTAGGCAGGTCTGTTATCTGAGAAAGAAACAGCCATTCTGAAGATATTTTTCACATGAAACAGTGCTAAGCTAACAACAAGGGACAGTCTTCAAAGTGTCAGTCCATTCTTAACTCACTCTGTAGTGCCTAGATACTGTCAGAGCACAGTGTAGGATATATGACACAAAAATCTTCAAATAGCATGTGGAGGGGCTCGGCATAAGAACTGGGCAAGACAGATACATATGTTATAATGCAACACCTCAGTGCAACAGAGCTTAGGTTCTGCATTTGTCACTGCTAGTTGTAGTCATTATATATATATATATATATATATATATATATATATACATATATACATATATACATATATACTGTCCCAAACAGTTTACAGTTTAACCCCTGTTTGCTTAACTATTAATTTGAGCTCAGCTTAAACATTCACATAAATATATGTGTATGTATATATATATATGTATATGTATATATATATGTATATGTATATATTATGTATATATACGTATATATACATGTATATGTATATACGTGTATATATATATATACACATATATATACACGTATATATATATATATATATATATATATATATATATATATCTCCAGGGTCACAGAGGTGCCTGTTGAAGACATAAGCCACAAAAAAAAAAAAAACATCTTAATGGTTGGTACTTGCAGTGTTTTGCTCCTTTTGAAATCTTCTCACTGGCAGTGCAACTCAGTGACAAATTTAATTTTTCTGAACGCCAGAACCTGGCAGCTCCATGACTATGCTCTTGGGAATTGCAGTGGTCTGGAAGACCAAAGATATAACATCTGTGCTCTGAAACATGCTTTTTCCTCTCCTTTACAGGAACTATAAAGGGTACTCCTATTCTTGTGTAGGAGTAAATGCTGTCATTGACAAAAAGGCTGTAAGGCAAAGAATTTAGGATAAATCCTCAGGCACTCTTAAGGGCAGAGTCCTTGAACAATGGAATTTTGTATTTCTTATATGCCACAGTGGCATTACACTCATCCTAATGGTCACTTTGTTGCTGAAAGAGCAGGTCTAGATCTCTGAAGAAGTAATCAGACCCCAAGTAATTACACCCTCTTATCTTTCATGATCCATGCTTTCCCTGAGCACTCTGGAAGCAGAATCAGCACGGGTTTAGTAGCTTTGGAGTCTTTCTCTATTCCTTCATGGACATATGTGTAAATCAGGGAGGCTCAATTGAAAAAGGGGTGCATTTACTTAGGCATAAAAGCAATGAGAATCTGGCTTTGTATGCTCTCTTTACTCAGAAAAGTAGTAACCTCTCCCCAGGCATGGAGCTGGGCCAAGCTACACAGTCCTGCCAACGCACTGTCATAGAACGGGGGCTAAAATTTGGCTCTAAAAATTTAATCCCAAGGAGCAATTTGATTACTTTTAAATGCAGCTTCGCTTTCAATTATTTTTCTCAGCACGCTCTTTCCTCGCCTCCATCCGGAACTCGAGCTGTGCCATTATGTGCCTGCTCCTGGCTGGAGGAACGTGCAGGCAGGGGGTACCAAACCCCAGTCCCCCTGCCCGGATGGCACCTGATAAAGGTCCCCTCCTCCTGCCCAGGGCCTCGGCTTAGCTGAGAGACCACACAATGCTCGGGCAGCCCCTGGAAAAGCCGCAAATGCTGTCGCTAGGCCATGACTGCGCGGCGCAGAGCGGGGATGGCTTCAGAGCTCATACACAGCACGGCACAGGCAGAGCCATGGAGAGTTGCTGGCTCCAGTCCTGGAACAGCAGAACTGCTCCAGGGGTTTTGCCTCCTGCTCCGAAAGTGGCTCATGCAGTTCACTCATTACCTCACTGTGCTGTATTTTGTTTGACAAGCATGTTATATATGATGGAATAAAAAAAGGAATGCTGCTGATGCTCTCCTTATTGTCCTTATCAGGTGACAGCGTGCACTTCTGCAGGGACTTGCCAGCACTGAGAAGGCTCAGCACTTTTCTGAAACTCGGGACTTAATACCGAAGTCAAACATAAACCTAATTGTCTGCATTTTGACACTCAAAGTAGAAAATATATGTTAACCTGCTGGCCCTTAACTCCTCAAATATCAGTAAAAAGTGGGTCAGTCTGCAAACTGAGAATATCAGCAATTCTTTCCTTTTCTGAGTTCACTTAGATCAGTGCATGGTGATATTTAATACATATAATTAAAAAAATCAGGGCATGTATATTAATCCAGTGCAACTAAATATTTTAATTTTCAAGTTCTAAAAATAGATCAAGGCAGATGATACAATATTTTTTTTCAGAAAGCTACATAAATATTAGTGGATTGATTACATTCTTTAAATAAATTTACTACTAAGGATAATGCCTGAAGGTCTAGCAGATAAATAGATAGAAGAAATGTATCAGGAAAATTCATATCCTGACTCAGAACTGGGTTGTGAATGTAAGTAAAGTGATTTAAAGAAAAAAAAAAGAAAACAACCAAAACCTCTGTGGGATGTTCTAGAAAGCCAATACAGTAATATTAAGGTATCTATCATAATTTCACAGCTATTGAGTTGCAAACACTTAGCCACACTAATTCACTCAAATTTCATATTGATCTTCACAGAAACTAGTCAAAGATGAACTACGTACCACTGCACTGCAACACTAAAAGGTAATTATTGATCCCTCCCCCAACACACAGCATTTCTCATGTATGGTGTGAGCTTTGCTTTTGGCTCCCAAGTGTTTAGCACGACTTCGTTCAGTCACACAGCAGAATCATTTGCAGACTGGCATCTCCCCTCTCAGTAAGTCACAAATGATATACAGCATGTAGTCAGGATGACCTGATGGCTGGTCTGGGACTTTGACCAAGAATTTAGAGCAATGGAAAACAAGCACAGCACATTTTTAATGGATTCAAATTAGAGAATCATCAATGATAGATGGCATTTTTATCAGAGCTGTACAGCAATCAGGTTTTAGCCTTTATATGTTCAGCAATTTTATCAATGCTCTGGAGGATCACAGAAAATCACAGTTTAAACGACAAAAATGGCTGATAAAAAAGAAAAGCACCTGCTAGGTTGGACAAAAAAGAGTAAATCCTTAATGCTGTGATACAGCTACATGTAAAGGAATATATCCAGGAATAAAAAGTGTAGGACATACTTACAGGATAGCAGGAATTCCCTTCAGGATCCCCAGAAAGAATTTAGGAATGATAGTGGTCAAATAATAGTATATGAGTGCCAGTGTGATGCTGCATCCAAAAGAGTCAATACTGTCCCTGGAAGAATAAACAGCAAAATTTCTGCAGGCAAGCAGAAGGGAATTATATTAAGTCTGGATTTGGCACAAGAGCTTCATGTTTGGGAGTTTATATGATGAATGAAATATGATGTCCATGATTCATCAAGGATGTTGATAAATTGGAGAGGCTTCAGAGAAAATCAGTGAGAATCATTAGAGGATTGGAAAGGAAACCTGTACAGTCCAAGACAGCCATGTAGTCTGTTCAAAGAGGTTAAAGGATAACTTGATCTATGTCTTTATGTCATAGGAAAGAAAACTTTGATAAATGAAATTATATAACAATACCCAGAATTAAAAGTCAGAAACAGAGTAGAATTTAAGCTGACATTTTTAATAATCACTGAAACAATTTAAGAAATATCTGTGCTAGACTCCTAAATTTGTAAATGTTAGCAATAAATTGGGGGTTACTCTAGAAGAGTTTCTTTAGTTCGCTAAGATAGGAATTAACTCAGGAAAGGTCTGTGTAAGTACAAGGTCAGGCTATTTTATTAAAAAATGGTCTTTTTAATTTTTGCAGTCTAAATAGAAGTTATGAGTAAAAAGTTGAAGCCACACATTCAGAAGGTCAGCATCACCTAGAATTTGGAAACTTTCTGCCCCCTTAACTAAGGATTTGAAACTTTAGAGGGCAACCGTGCTCCTTGCTATCTTTTTACTCTTAACATACTTGCAACTCCCACTGACCTTCACATTTCTTTAAAACTGAGCAAGAAGACTTTAAAAAGAGCCAGCCCCACAAGCTCCCTGTGAAGCTGCCACTATTGCCTTGGGGACCCACACTTGGAGTGTATTCCTTGGAATGCAGAATGAGAGCTCCAAGTCACACCTCTGCCATGTACCTGAGCAGCCTGTTCCCATTTCCCATTTCTGCACAGGGTTCTCAGTCTTCAACAGAGGCAACACTTAAACTTGGCACTGGTCTTTTTGGAACACCGTGTTATCAATTTCAGTTTTGCATCATCCTGATTGTAGTTCTGCCTGGGCCATGACACAAGGGAATGGGCCCAAAGCCTGGATGTCACATCCTTTGCTTCCTCACAGTACCCACTGGAGATACAACACTGCTCATCAAGGCCTTGTTCCAGTATGATTTATTCTTGTAAATCCATGTTTGCAGTATCTTATCACTGCAGCCTCTCAGTGCAGGAAAGATCTTTACACTCTCTTAAGGTGTAGAAAATCAGCTTGTTAGTCTTTAATTCCCCTTCTCTTTTATGCCTCCCTCCTTTTAAAAAAAAAAAAAAAGAATTATGTCCATCCTCTTGCATTCCTCTGGAATTCATCCTTCCCTACAGAGTGTTAATCACTACCCAGCAACAGCTCATCCTAATCTCTTAAATACTCCAAGGATACATTTCAGCCAGCCTAAGGACTGCAGCACACTAACTCTAAGTGTTATTTGACCTGACCTGTGACTATCTGGCCAGAGTTCTTGTCCTCTCATTAACTGCTGTTAATCGTATCAGATGTGCAATTACAAACTCATTATTTTTTAACATTAAAAAAGAAACAAGCTAAATGTTTCTACTCCTGCCTGCATAAGGCACGAGATTGTATTTAACCATGTCTCCCATAAAGGAATTATAATTATAGAAGTATTATGATGTTTATTATGTCCATTACTAGTTGTAATTCCATTTCTTCCTTAGTCTTTCTGATAATTTCTATATTTGGCCATGTATTATTTTATAGCCTTCAACACCTTGTTTCTGCTTATGTTTTCTCTTTGATTTTCACATCATTCAATAGCTCCTGGTGTTGCATTCTAGTGTTTTATTAAAACCACTCTATTTTATTCACATTGGCATGGCTTGCTTTCTGATCAGCTTTTTGTGTTTCGTCCCGTAGAAACTTGCAGCTCTCCTCTTTGTATTTGTACTCCTCCCTATGAGAATGTGCCAAAGAATGTCTCTGGGTTTACTGAAGTTCACTTCCTTAGCTCGCTGTTATCACAAAGCATGTAAATCCTCAGGCCATCACTACATCCAGGCTTCTGTAGGACATGAGCCATTGATCTGTCACATCCAGCCACTGCTGGCACATCATATCCTGTGTCTCTTCCAGAAGTTCCCTTTCTGGATGCAGTTCTTGGCTATCACATTGGTTCCTCCCCCTCCTACGTCTTGTCTTCCCATGCCTTGCTGTAATTCCCCACAGGTATTGAAGCATGATCTGAACATCTACTACTCCAGCTAGATGAGGGACTATATTTGTATTAGCTCCTGGCAATAGTAATTTATTAAATTCTGGAAGATCAGCCACTAGAGTGAATCTAACACACTCTGCAAGCATGTTAAGCTCTCTCCCTTTGATCCTTTTCCTCTTGCATAGTGGCATTTAGAATGGCTTTATGTATAATGGAAATCTACTTTTACAACCCTTGATAGACAGCTATTTGAAATGTCTATTCTCTGCAATGAAAATATCTTTGCTGAACATCACCTGCTGTAGGTTATCTCTGAGAGTCTATTTCAGTCCTAAAATTAACTCCATATTAACTCCCTCTCACTGTCTCACAAAATGCAGTCCTGTGCTTCCTGGGGCTCGGCTGTCCAGGCATTGCTAATGAAGCGCCTTACACAGAAGCAAAAAACCCAAAGCATGTCATACACTAGCAATTTTGGTTGATGTGTTTGCATCCTGATGAGTTTACAGCTTCTGCTACATAAGGGAGAACCTGGTAACAAATCCTAAAGATGTGGGAGTGTCTGCAGCTGTAAAGTGAAAAAAAAATCAAGTGATTTCTTCAAAAAATCCTTCTCCTGCTGAAAACATTAAGGGGGAAAACAGGTAGGGAGGGAGAACATAACATACAATGTGGATGGCACATGGATAGACAACTTTAAAAGCTCTAAGTGATTTGAACTTTTTTTTTTTTTTTTTTTTTTGCCTCAAAAGTGGGAAAAACATAAAAAGAGAGAGTGCCTTTAAGTCCTACTGACATACTCGGGCTGGTAAGTAACTGCACCCTGTGGTTCACATTACTATTTTATGTGTTCCTGTTTTTATGGAGTGCTAAATGGCTTAATTACATTTTACTGGTTTATTCTGCTCACTTGCTCATAACCTCATTAATCTGACACACACTGTTTTTCTCCCAAAATAGAGAATACACAATCATTTTTGTGTAATAGCGTCTCAAGGTATTTGCAACTGTCTGACAGGTATAATGTGGTTGAATTTGCTATTTATTAGGAAATTATCACCTCTGCATAAAGGTGCAAGTTATGAATAAAAAGCATAAACTGGTCAGACTAAGCTCTTTAGCAGCACATCAGGATCCCAGCTGATTTAAGTGCTCAGTGGTACTGGTGGAGTGGAAAGGATGCACTGCTCAGTCTAATTATCATTATCTTACTTTCACATGAGGAGACAGATTGCTAGTGCTCACCCAGATAATTTCTAGGCCATAACTGCACACTGATCCCTCCACTATTTGGCCCACAGCAGACAGCATGGGATGTCTGGTTCTGCTAAACAGAAAAGCAGAGGTGTGGGGACTGCGGAGTCCCTTCATCACAACCTTTCCTGGGAGGGACATTCAGCAGAGGGCCATTCTCTGATGTCTGGGATGATGCATCTTTAGGTTTTAGTGCTGCATATAAAGGGAAGTTGATTTGTTTTGACTTGTTTTGGATCATTTTGTGTGAGATATGGCACAATGATGCAAACTGAAAGGTCCAGCCTCACAGAGATAAATGCAAGGCCAAGTTTGAGAAAAGCTTGGAGAGCTTCCTGTGGTTGCCCCCATTGCTTTCCACCACCCCTAAACAGCATTCACTCATTATTCTAGCTATTTAAACCAAGTAGAAATAGTAACTCAGTGGCTGTGAGACAGGCAAAAAACCCCAAACAAACTAGCTTCTGAAACTTTCTATTTCAATTAAGAGGTCTTCAGCAGAGAAAAAAGGACTTGATTAAATTTAAATGCTGAAGAATGAGATGTTCTATCATGACTCTGATTCCACCCTTGTGAAATCTTCCTGCAGGAAAGATGTTGTGAAAGCCTACAGGCCATTCCTGGCACTAGAAAAATTCAGTGAGACTCCTCTGAGGGTAAAATGGTACCCAACAAGGACTTGGGACTTCACTAGAACCACTCTGTCAGATTTTTATGTGATGGCTGTCTACCCATATCCCTCTGTTTTGCAGCAAGATGATCTGCAGTTTATAAGCATGTAAAACACATGCACAAGGTTTCCACGTCAAGTTGTGAGACACAATTTAAATACACCACTGATGACTTATCATGTCCTAAAAATGTTATATGTACTACTGTTACAAATAACCCTTAAAGCAACTGCAAGTAAAAATAATGGTAGAACTCTGTTCAAACAGCCTTGCCCTTTTCCTTTCTCCTGTGTTTTTTTCAGCACTGAGCCAGCAGTACACTGGAAGGCAGTGCTTACCTGAAATAGATGTCAAAGGAATTAGAAATTGAAATTGGAGATGCTCCAAGGAGAGACAGGGGTGAGGGCAGAGAGGAACTGGATGGGCAGCAGAATTCAAACACAAATCAGGGCAAAAGGCCTATCCTTTACACTGAAAAAACAGACCTTCTGTTCCAGGGATCTGTCAAAAACTCAATGGTTCTGTATGACCCACTGCAAAGAGACCACAGAACTGAGAGTGTCCTTTTAAGCGAGCCATTGAATCTCAAGTAACAGATTTGCATTGCATGACTCAAGAGACTGAGACTACAATAACAGAAGAAAGTAGCAACTTCAGGTTCAAAAGATATGCATCAATCTTTGTAAACTAATGTTAAAATAAAAATCATCTCCTTGCTAAATTGTGGGGGTTTTTCCTGATTGCTAAATTAATTTCTCATGATTTGATTTTTCTTCAGCTATAATTTCCCTATTCTTTTCCTCTTATCCCTTTTTTATTTTGAAACAAAAAAAAAAAAAAACAAAAAAAAACAAACACTCTCTTTCATCTGATTATATCAAAATTAAGAATGATTTTTTTCCTACTTTCTGCACAGCTTGTTAGCTGAGGTCTCAATCCTGCAAACTCATTGGCACAGTGTAGCTCCAACTGTCAGTGAGCTGAATATCCCATGTAAAAAGACTGAAAACCTTGGTTCTGCTCAGTTCACCCATCCATCTTGTCGATCCTTCTATATATTTTTTATTGAGATGTCCCTAAAAGAGTTGCCATGCACACAGGATTGGTTATTTTCTAGAGCACTTGATCTAAAGCAATAACAATCATAGGTGGTTGTTCCCATTGGCTCCAGAAAGGGTACCTTCTTCTCTCACATGGAATGTCTCCAACTGATAAATTATTTAGAAATAAAAGGGAAAATAAATATGGAAAACAATGGAATTAATTGGTCTTAGCTCTTCTATTTTAAAAACTCAAACTCCTCTCATTACAATTCATCACATGAGGTCAAACAGAAATAAAACTTTTGCTCTTATTTTTGTACATTAAAATGTTCAATATAAATCAAAGGAATTGCAATAAATCATAATTTAAAACTGAAGCCCACCACATTTGTATCACTGCAGGAGGTAGTCTCTTCCTGCAAGAACACTCTCATACAATCAAAAATTCCCAGCTTCAGTAATAGGCTATTCTAAAGCAAAACACAAGAAAGTTATTAAAACAAAAAGCATCTACAAAACAACTACATTAGATTGAAGATGAAGTTTATCTTGTGAGAATCACCAAAGGTTTACCTAGTACAGGATCCCGTATGGTTTAATAAACCTCTAAGACATCTTTCCTGAGCCATACTTCTTCCAAGGCAGTGAAGACAGCATAGAAAAGAAAAGGAAGAAGAAATGGAGAGTTTTTTCCATGCAAAGCGTTGCAAATTATCACCTTTCAAAGTGCCCTTTTGCACCACTTCCAGCTGATGATCCCACTACTGACAGTGTTGAGAATCTTGAACTAAGCTTTAGTTAACCCTGGGAATGAACCTGAGACTACAGAGATATCAAAGGGTGGCTAAAAATTTAAAAGCAGCACTTTTACAACCTTGCTGATCCTACAAAAAACTTTGAGAATCTAAGTTAGGTGTATCCTAGCACACTTTATACTTGTTTTGTTTATTCAAGGAGTACTAAAAACCTCATTTCATTTAACCTGGTCTGACAGTGTAATGGCTCAAACCCAAAGACCAATCCCATCCATGCAGACACCATCATGCATGCATGCAGGAGTGCAGTTCAGTACTCCTTTCTCATCACAGAATAGTTCGGAGAAAAGTCCATGGTGGGTCACATCTTCCTGGTTTAGTTCCTAAAATGGGCTCTGAAGGAGCCACACCAGGGGACTGTCACACATCTGCAGAGATGCTGTGCCATTTAATCAGTGCTGTACCAGTGATCTATGAACCTCTCCTGTCACCAGGGGTGGTTCTTCCAGCATTTAACATTGATAGGGAACTCAAAAGTATTTCTGATGTCACAGCTAGGTCCAACCCACAGATTTTTTTGCTCTACAGCTTCCCTTAAACCAAAACTTTGGGGTTTTCCTCCATCAACCAAAATCATTCTATCTTTAAGTCCAGTTTTGACAGCATAATTACATCCCAAGGTGAAGTGACAAACTTTCAGTCATCAGTTATAACACATATGGGCATAAAAAAAAGAAACAAACAAATAGTTTGCTCAGCTTGTGCTGAGTGAGTAATAATTATTATCTCACATGTATCCTGATTCTTTAGGATTATCACTTAATTAGCTACATATAAATAGAGCAAATGATTGGTGTAAGCCCCACTGGAGGCTGCTCTTGGCTCTAAGATGGAGCCCCAAAAGAAAGCCTGGCAACCGGAAAAAGACAGCTCTAACAGCCACCTGCTTTGGATCTGGCATGAGTAGATGGACAGAGACTTTTAGTGTCTTTCAGGATGCTACACTGCACAGTGGGGTATTAAAAACAGCAGCTGTGATGTCAACACAGTTCTTTGGAGTGCTTTCAAGCCTTATTTCTTCTACTCAGAATGGGCACGTTTCAGGAGCTACAGATAAATTCCAAGAAGGTACCAAAGGTTTCCTTTATGCTGTATACACTTACAGTAGGACATTATTTGCACATATGTTACAGAGTGCAAGCTGTAGATACACCCTTCTTTTGAAAACAAAATTGGCTCCTATGACATTGTCAGTACAGGTCCATCCAGACCCTCAGCACAGAAAAACCACAGCCCCTTTTTTGGGGTCTAGGAATGCGTTTACTTGCAAAAGATCATTTACACAAGTATGAGTGTATTTTTAAAAAAGCACAGCAAAAGCAATTTTCTCCACTGGTCTTTTGAAAATCTCTTCATATGACTAGTGGTTAGTTTATTTAAGAGTTCTTCTCTGTGCTTTCCTTCTCTGTGACAGCCTTGGGAAGTGAAATCCTGCAACTGTCACTACCCTTGGAGCTAGCTGGAGTGGCTGACAGGTCCTCAGCCTTCTGCCTGAGCAGATACCTACTTTTACTACTCATCAACAACCAAATCATGGCCAAAAACAGGCAGGAAATGAGATAACCTGTCATTTCTTGCTCTGTAAGCATCCGAGTCCCTGAGATATAAGGGTAAACCTGGATGTAAATGGGAGTGCAGTTGAATGGAATGAAACTGGACCCTTCTGTAGTGCAAACACAGGTGAAATTTGTAGTGTCAAATGAGATTTGTGATTCTTTCTATTTAGTCATGACATCGAAGGCTGAAGAAACGTTAGGACCTGTGGATCAAAACATATAAGAATATTTGAGAGTGACTCTGTGAAATCAGCCAGACATGTTTCTCACCATTTTATAGGACAGAAGGATGGAGGTGTACAAGCACGTAGCCAACAGTAGTCCCAGCAATTTTCTTAAATCCATCTGCCTACCCTACATGGAATTTTGTGTTTGAAAACTTAACACCAAACAAGAAATGAGGGTTGCTGAGGGCATTATGTAGAACACAGGGCCTTGTAGTGTGACCCTGAGCATGTCAGCACTTGCAGATTTTCCATGTGGATGCCTGTGCCTACAGAAGAGAAGTGCATGTGCTGGTGACAGATTGGACATCTGCCCTCCTGTGAGTCATGGATCTCTGGTCTCTTAAACCCACATAATTTCAGCACACAGTTTCCTTTGCACAAATGTTTGCAATTTAATTGCAAAAGTCTGGCCCTTGGTATTTTGTGATTGAGGGATATAACACTCTCAGATATACCAATAACACTAGTGGAGGCAGGAAAAAATGGAGACAGGGAAAACACACAGCAACTTGTCAATTTTGGGCTTTTAAGAGAGCTTCTACAATACTAGAAAAGTCCTGTATGAAGAAGCTGACAACCATCATAGAAATGGATTTTAATTGCTCTCTTCACTGTATTTTAGTATGATAGCAATTTTGTGTGCCAACTAAATGCAGTCTGAATTGAACAGTGCCCTGACAGAAGCTGCCAAGGTACTAGATCATTCTGCCCAAATATAGGTATTCAAAATTAGATCAGGACATTTTTGACACTTGCTGTACCTCAAGTTGCTAGGATGGTGCTAATAAAGAGTTTTGAAATCCTCTCTGCAGCACAGCATCTAAATCACAGAACAATATTCTATATTCCTTAAATAAGCAATGAATATTAGCCACCTGGGAGAGCACCACTTGCAAGCTCTCCTTGCTGCCCCATTCTTCTCTGCTTTAGGCACAGAATACCTGCTCATGTGCTAATGCAGCTACAGAGGAGACACACGTGCACCTCTACAAATGCACCACGCACCATTTTCCTCCTGCTGGAGCATCCTCTGCCAGGCAAATGTGAGAAGTGGGTTCAGCATCAAGATTTTCACTGCCAGTTTCCCTCCTCTACCAGCTGGGAAGAGTGAGGACAGGGGCAGATGGAACCGAGAGGCTGGTGCTCATCTCCCCAGCAACAAATCTGCCACTTGGTCGATGTTCTACTTGAGTGGCCTGCCGGGATGGAGAGGAGCCTGGCCGCTCTCCGTGGGGGCCCGCTGGCCAGCACTGCTCCACTGAACTGGCGGCTGCTTCGCTGGTGCGAAACCCAAAATTAAAACTGTGGCAAACTCTTTTCTAAGTAAACTGAATTAAGTAGCAGGCGAGAGCACCTCGGAGCAGCTTCCTGTGATCCCAGTACTTAGCTGGCATCACTGCTGATAAGAAAGCGCAGGCGGCGCTGCTTTTCAATCTCCCTTTGTGGGCTTGATCTTATTACAGAAAACAAATTTACCAAGCATGAATTATCGCTAAAATTCTTAATGCTCTGGCAGAGAAGAAAGCCTGATGCAGACACCAGTAAATATGCACGTCTGTGGATGAGGATGCCTCTCCTCGGCACGCTACACTCTCTCAACTTTTGGCTATGTGCTGCTGCTGCGAGAATTATTCAAAAGATGGGCTGCAGAAAAAGGATCAATTAATCTGCTGAGCGAGCTTTCGAACCCATTCTCAATGCCGCTGACAGCCGGAGACCCCCTCCCTGCGCTTGGTAATTACCCCAATATTTCCTGCACGCTTGTTTAAACGGCTTACACTGGGGCTGCCTGTGAAGAGGAGCTCTCCCTGCGCTGATCTGAGGCAGGACAGAAAGGAGCTTCCCTTATCGCTCTGCTTCACTCCATCTGCAGCCAGCGGGGCGCTGCCTAATCGCTGGCCCTGGGACAGGGACGAGCAGGCTGGGGGACGCAGATAGATGTCACTCCAAAGGAGACTGGGACTCTCCCACCGTGGAAAACTCATCACGCTCTTGCTGTTTCAAAGGAGGGACAGGAGCCCCTTTAAACCAGAGGCCTGTCCCTTAATTATACAAATGCAGCGATCAAAGTTATTATCTGTCCTTACAAAGGCCGGAGCTTTAATTGAATGGTGTGTTGCTACCTTTGAGAGAAAGTACTCCTGGAGAGCAAAGTGCCAGGAGGAGGGAAAATGGGAAAAGAGAGTGAGCAAGAGGAAAAGAGCAAGAGGTAGAGGGATGGTGTTCAACAAGGAGGCTGCTTTATATGGAAATGTAATGAATACAGCTGATAAAAAAAAAAAAGGAGAGACAAAAGTTGTGAAGTTTCAAGCTGTGAAAGAACTTCAAAGTGTATTCAAATGTCACATTGATTTTTCTTCAAATCTCTAAGTCGTAAGTTTTTCAAAAGAGGAATATGATCCCCTATTTTATCCACTAATGTTTTAGCTACAAAAAGGGCAAAAAAGCATAAGGTTTTTATTTCACATGATATAATCCCTATATTGGAAGCCTATCTTTTTTTTCTTTCCAAGCAAAGATTTTTTCAGTGTCTTTGAAAGTGGTGAGGTCTTCAACACATTTGTGTATTGTCTATTTAACCCTGGAGAATTCTGGATCTGAAAACTTGCTCTAAGTTAAGTGGAGAAGAACCATACCAAGGTGGGATCTCATTACCACAATACTCCAAGCCAACCACAGCAAGGCAAGGCTTCCTTTCCTGTAAGGAAAATATGGGACAACTCTGGGAGCAATCTTCAAAGAGACATGAACCAACAAGGTTTTATATCACAGTAGTAATATGTTGGCAAAGTAGTAGATTAAAATTATGCTAATTACTAAGGCAGCGACACAACCTAATATGAACAACTTAGCTGTAAATGAAAATTGACAGCATAACTCTATATCATCTTCAATGGCCTACCATGCATCTAGACACCAGGAAGAACCCATTTTATGCCCCAAAACACTAATTGCCAATTGTGTTATATGTCTGCCACTCTATGATAGGTTGGTAAAAATTCCCGGTAACATCTCTGAGAACAGAGCATAATTAATGCCAAAAATCATTAGAGGACACAAAAGCTATTTTATGGTAAATTCTGAATATCTCTACAACCTAAGGTCCTACAGCAATGCAAAGGAGAGATTACTGCAGCACTCACAGTATAGTGACTGCTCTGTAAAAATGCAAACCTCAAAAAGACATGAATGCAAAGCAAAACAAATATTTTTTGAGACATCTCAAAAGTTTTGAGTGAGTGGTTTCATAGTCTTCCAAAAATAGCTTTCATCATCTCTCACTTGAGCTAAACCCAGCACTAGGGCTGCAGGAAGACCACAGAGCACACCTGTCCCAGGTGACTCACATGAATTTTTACACTTGGCAAAAGAAACTGTCATTGCCTAGGGACTTTTCTCTTTTTTTTTTTTTTTTTTTTGTCTCCTTTGTTCTTAAGATTTAGTCATCATTTTGAGAAATCACAAAAATGGAAAACATTTTCTTATTTTATCTTGTCTAGTTCCTTTGCACATGGATTTCAATGATAATAATACTAAATCCAAGCAGAATACACTCAGATTTATGTGGAAAATGGCCCAAAATTTGGACTTCTTATAAAGATTTGCATTCGGGTATCAGCAAGTAGTGGGAAGGGAAGACTGTCTCAGCAAGCTGACTAAAATCACTACTTTGTGGAGGAATCCTTAGCCAAGGTAATACAGGGATAGTATCTCAACTATACATTGCTTTGAGACTGCAGCTCTGTCACTTTGTGGAAGGGCAGGCAGGTGTAAAATACTGCAGTGCTGTGCCAAAGTACTTGTGAAGTTGTAGGAATCTATCTTTTAATGGTTATTTTGAATAGTAAAAGGTACTGCTGTACAATACAGGAGTTTCTAGTGAGAAAAACCTTTGGATACATTTCTAGTAGTTAAGCCAGTGTAAAATTTCTTTCAAAGGTTTCAGTAGCAATCCTCTCAGCAATATGCTTAGAGTGGAGTTCTCCACTCTTTTTGCTGACAGTTTTGAAGTCAAAATAACCACAAGTAAAATCTGTGCTATAAGAATAGTGCTGGTACTGACTCTGGGGCAGCCTTCTGGGTTTTCTTGAGGAAAACCTTTGGTGGAGCTAGCGTTGGCAACAATCCCTTTCCCCCAAGCCCTTTCTGCAGGAATAAAGCAGACCTTCAGATATATCCTCCTGGGTTATCTAGATTGTAGATCAGTCTTTGCACACAGGGCTTCCAGTGTACTCTCTATGGGGACTTAGACCTTATCTAGTGCAAATGCCAGAGTCAGGGCTGAAACCGTGATGCCTACAGAAGACAAAGTGAATTTCATGAAGGAAGTTTTGCAGATGCCTTTGATGCCTGGTCCTGCTGACATGGATCTAGCAGGACAGAACTGTGGAGCCATCATGAATAAGACCTACAGAGAGAAAATCTAAACCAACCAAGTTGGCACTACAATGACACAGCGCAGAAAAGAAATAATTTACCTTTCCTTGCCCAAAGCATTCAGATGAATGAATAACTCTTTTAAAACTATCAGTCTGCTTTGGCTTTTTACAAGATTCCCAAGAGCTTTTTGCTCTCTGTGTTTCTCTTTCTTTGACCACTTCTGCTATCTCTGTTCACAGCTCGGTTCCTATAACTCACTCATTGCTCATGCAACACTAATCAGGGAGATTTTCTCAACAGGTGGTTCAAGCCCCAGGAATACCTGCTAAATTTCTAACATAATTGGAGATAAGATCTGAATAGTACTAAATGTAATTCCCCATCTCAGTATGGAAATACCAATTTGTCTTGCTCCCGCTTTTTCATACAAATACATGCTTCTTAAGAAAACAGAAATATACCCTTCTTGCACCAAATTTTGAGTTACCTATGAGATAATGACATAAACTTCACAGGGAGAGGTTTATTTGTTATTAAATTCCACTGATGGAAAATTTATCCAAACTAGAGCAGGATGTCCCAAATTTCCTGTGGTTGCTGCCTGAGATAAAGGACTCTTTTGGAGGCTGAGGAGAAAAAGGGACCATCACAAATCTTAACTTGCTCATGCTCCATTTGCTTGGTGTATTTCCTTCACCCTGCCTATTGTAATGCAAGCACACTGCATTTTAAAGTGAAATAAATATCTTATGATGACAGACATTACTACTGCAGGTTTGGACACCTGGTGTGATAAACTCCTTCCCTGCTGCCTCCCAAGATGTTAGCACTGGATTTACATCATCCAGCTCAGTAACAGCAAACTGTCTCTCCAATGAACCCCTCTTCTAGAAACTCCTTTCCAGAAACTTCTTTAAAAATGCAAGAATGTTAGAGCCATTCAGTTAGGAATCTTTTTCTAGAATGAAATTTCCTACACAATTATGGCTGTTTTTCTTCCAAAGATTCCTATCATGCCAGAGAGTCATTATTTACCCCTGTAGGAGATGCCATGGTTTGGTCTAAAATTATAATTATCTAATACTTGGACTGTAGTTAGATTGTTAGTAAATTTCCTTGAAGCTGAGATTAAGCTCATCAGGCTGCTATTCTTGAAATTGATCTTTTATTCAGTTAAAAAAGAGTAATAATTTCTATTCTAAGTACAGGCTGGATTTTCCCTTTTAACATGAACAGCTGCTCTTTTTAATGATTTACTGCCAGTATCTTCCCTCTCTTGCACTTTATTTCTTTCAGAACCCCCTGATGAAGACCATCTGGTTCAAGTGATTTACTGTGCTTGCATTTCATGAGCTGCTCCACGACATCCCAAATTAAGACAAGGAAAATATAGTCTGAGTTTCAGGAAAATCTTTCTGACAAATCTATTAGACAGTGGCGTAATCTTTCAGTGGGAGTCTCATTGTCTGAGACATTTATAGCAAGACTGGACAAAGCATTGGTAAAATATACTTCAGGGAGCAATTCTACATGAGTGGAAGGATAGTATAGATACATGACTGAAATTGAGACAGACAGAAAATTTTAAGGGAATTATTTTCCATCAGAAAAATGCAGTTCTGCAGAAAAAAACTAAAACTGCTTTACTAAACTGTGTGAATTTTGGTGAATACTATTGAAGGAAGAAATAAAAAGTGGAGGAATTATAATGTCAAAATGTCATTTTGAAGTATTCTCTGAATAAAGGATTTAATTTTTAAATGAAATTTTAATTTATCCTATTTCTATGTTACATTCTGAAGCAGAAATCAAACTAAATGCTAAATCTTTTAAGCTCAACCCAAATTTACTGTTCTTCCCTCTAGAACTGTACTTCCTCGAGAAATACAGAAAAGCATAGGTTTTTTTCTGTCAAAAATAAAAACAAATAAGAAATACAAATTGACCACTAAAAATTGCCTTCCAACAGGCTTCTGACAGTTTTCCATGGTAAATGACATCTCCTTGTGTTCCATGTTTACAGGACATTTCTCCACATTTGCCCTTTCACTTTGTCATTTCAGTGACTTGTGTCTCAGTTCCTTCCAGATTAAAAGCAATAGAAATGTGCATTTTGCTCTGGGTGGACAGAAAGGCATTTCATCATAGCTTAGATATTTCTTAGTGAATTTCTTTCTCATTCCATGTGGCGTGGCTACTTTCTTGTCCTCAGGTCACCCTGCACTTTTATTCTGCTTTCACTGATATGTTTTATCCTTAAAACTGTAATATAATTGGAAATCTTAATCACAGTTGAAATAACTCCAAAGACAGACTTGGAGGGACAGTCAACACTGAGGTGAACTGTGTATTTTTTTCTAAAGTGTGGCTGGTCACAATAGTTCATTGAAACCTTTCTATCCTTTTCAAGAGTAAGAGACAAAATACACGTTCTTTTTGTAAACAAATCAACTTTCAGAAGTGTCAAACCCCATGTTAAATTTTAAAGTTCTGGGATCTGGGCAATGCTTAACAGTACTCAAAATTACTGTTCCTAGAAGCAGAAAGCCTCTATATTTGAAGACTGACTGTTGCTTCCTCTTTCTAAAGGAAGCAGCTTTCTGAAAGTGATTTGCTTACTCCTTGATCTACAAAGACCCTTTTGTGTCTTCTCCTCATTTAATCCCTATTTGAAGCCTAATATCTTCCACAAATTTAAACCAAGAATCTGAAAAAAGCAAACGTGCCTGGACTCCCGCTTACATTCGTCCCGGCACTCTCTTCTGCCACCAGCTACCTCCTGCTCTCAGTGGCAAACCACCTTGCAGTCTCTAATGAGTCCTTCTTGCTTCCCACACACATCTTGCCTCCTTGGAGACGATTGGGATGACTGGAGGGTTCCCTTCCTGTTCTCTGGGCTCCATCTGTGTTTCACAAAGGACTGGCAGGGGGAAGCATTCTTGTCCCCATCTGCAGAACCAAGTTGCCTGCAGGCAAGCACCACATTCAGCCATATCTGATATCTTAGCAACTATCTGATCATACTTTATAAGGGTAAGGTTGCTAAGGTCCCCCTGCCACTATAGGTGGTTTTGAGGAACTTCATACACTCCTCCTTTTTATTTTACTAATGGTTTGTCAGTCTTGCTATAAATGTCTCAGACAATGAGACTCCCACTGAAATATTTTATCCCAGTAGAAGGTAGATGCAAACTGGGCATCTTCTGGCACCACCTCATATGATGCTCTGCATCAAGAGACACAGACGTGTAACAGGGTATGGGGAAAGAAGGTGCTTGGTGGCCCTGTTTGTCAGCTTTTTAACAAAGAGAAGACTAAAAAAAATTACTACCTGGAAGCTCACACAGCCTTGAAAGAGAAACTTCCCTGAAGATGAGCTGCAGCATAGAAGGTGGAAGGAGATCTCTGGGTTCTTTTACAGGTAGCAACTTAGAGAAATACTGTTCCATAGTTAATTTAGTAAGAAGTGAGAGAAAAAGGAAAGCCCCATATAGGTAGAAAAAGTAGGAAATGTAATTGAAAGATTGAATTTCTGAATGGTTTTTTGTCATAGTGCTTATAACCACACCACGCTGCAAGGAAAAATCTGCTGTAAAACTGAAATCACAAGCAGTTATCTGTACCAACTGTAATATAAATGCATCACTCACACATTTTCAATACGCCCCTGGATTGCTTTAGGCAATATTTGAATTCACTGTGTAGCTTTTTTTTCCTGTATATTTTGCACATATCGGAGAGCAAAGAGTAAAACTAGAGTAAGAGGAGAATAGTTGAAACTAAGTCCTAGAAGTATAGGCAATGGATCAGGAAGAACATTCTTATTTCATCTTTGATTTAAAAAGCATAAATAGAATCAATTACCACCCTACTTATGCAAAAGAAAAAATAAGGCAAACATTACCAATTTTACTGAATCTACATTAGGAAGGACAAGTCTCCTGTGAAAACAGTGCTGAGGTATAATTAATTGTCTGTGTTACCTTCTAGCTTAAGGGGCTAAGTTATGGCCAGATCAAAGAGGTCAAGTTGTAAGTAACAGTGGTTATTTCATATCCAGGGAATGCCATTAAAGTTAAAAGCAGTTGTAATGCAACTTAATGCCTTTGCCTGTTTTATTTACATCTTATTCCTAGCATTTAACAAAAAGGTTATGGAAAAAAATAGCCACCTGTAGGCAGAAAGGAATTTCATTATGATCTCACTTTTAATTATTTAGTGTTAAATGGTTAGATTCTGACACTCCTATTCACATTATTGCCTTACTCCATAAATACTTTATCTAGCTTCAACAGTACTATGTCTTTACCGCCATAAAATTAAGAAGATGGGAATTTCACTTTTAAAATCGGCAGGAAAAAAATCACTGCACTTTATTCTGGGTCAGATCTACTGATTGATGCTTGCTGTCCCACAGGAAACAGGATAAAATATTTCTAATTCTTCCTTTGATTAGCATATGTCTCTTTCGATACATAACTGATTCCATGAGTGGGCACACCATCACTAAAGCATTATCTTTGGATGTATGTCACTTACCTTGAAAGCAATATTTTATTATCAAGCTAAAAAAGTAATGTGTTTTCCACTAAATGGGAGAGGTGAAAATCAAAGGAGAATATTGAAAATTACCTGCAAGTGGCCACACTATCCACTGATAGCAAACAGATCTGTAACACAAACAGAATGCACAGTGCACAAAAAGCCTGTGCAATTCCAAATCCAAAATCTAGGCAACTCCATTAAGTACCTTCCACTGTTGAAGTCAATTAATTTGGAGTGGCAGCATACAAGTAGCCTTATTTGTTTTATTTACGAGTTGCTTGTCTCAGGTCTCACCTTCTAATAGAAGCTTAGGCTTCTTGAAAGTGAATTTTAGTGCTCCTGAGAGATACTGCAGTTTGATTTCTGACTCCAGGTCACAAGACTCTCAAGTGAATTTCTATTTTCTCACTTTTCTGGGCAAGCAGGTCAGGGGGTCTCCTGTGAGACTGATTAAACTAGACAAAAAGTGGATCATGTTCTGGTCTGGATAAAAACACATGCTTGAGAATCACAGTAGTAAAATCTAACACTAGTCCAAATAGTCTTGTAAGGGGTAGGAGGATTGGAATGCTACTAGCTTACAAGAACATTTTAATTACTATAACTGTAGTTTCATCTATACAGAAACACTATAAAACACCTGTTGGAATATTTTCATGCCACATCTAGATTCATTATATCATTTAAAAGACAGTGCTAAAACCAGTGCATTAGCTGAGGTCATTACAATACTGCTATCAGATAATTTTGGTGCTTACGCTAATTAAAATGATGGCACTATAAAAAAGAAGCCCATCTTGTGATGCTCAAAGGCTTTTTTGGTGAGAGGAGTTACACTCCCTTGGCTGCATGCTCCTGTCATCTCCCCTGAATGGGGCTGCCCTTGCTGCAGGCCCTTGCTAGGGGTAAGTATAAACATATTTGTACAAACTGGTGTTCCAGGCAATATAGAAATATTGGCAACTAAATATTTGGTATTTACTTTTCCAGGGAAAGGAGCGTCTCTGGAGAAGTCACCTCAGTTTCTGTAGTCCCTGTCATAATAGACACCAGGGAAAACCTGCAGACCACTTCAACTGACTTTCCTGTGACCAGTTTGAATCTTGAATCCCTATTTTAAACACTTTTAGGCACGGTGTGACTTGATTTACACCCCCAGAAACTGAGATTTTTTTTCTCCTAATTTTATTTTTTCACAAGCAATGAGGTTAAAGGGGAGAAAAATGGTGGTGAATGTTAAAAACCCATTATGAGGATCTCCTAGGTGCTGCAGTCCCATTTCTACCAGGAGGCAATAAAACATTTCATACTTAAACTCAATGCTGTGCCTTCTTTAGAAAGCCAAATTACTTTTACTCCCTGCAGCATGATTAACAATAAAAAAACAACTCTGATATAGCTTTAACATTTGTAAAAACAGCTACTTTACAAATTCTTTTGATATAACTAGTATTTCAAAGTCTACTAAAGGTTATCATGGATTAAGAGTTATGTACTAAATCTGACTGGCCATTACAATATATTAGCTGATACTTATGATGAAATCATCATGTAGGTAAGATAAAATTAGCTTTCAATTCTTAGGTTTACAGAGAAAATTTCATTACGGATTTCATTTTTTAAAGCTTCACAGACAGAAAAAACAAATATGAAAAGTCTCATCAGTTTTTAAGTATATTTTCTTCAGGAGAAGTTACTGAAGCAGAACATGAACCAGCCTGTTGGTAGTTTTATGAAATAAATATTCAAAGTGTAGTTTAGACCTTTATTTTCACAGAGATCATGTTCTATCTTCTATTCATTCTTTACTGTATTGTATCAAGAACATAAAAGTCATATTGGCTGTGATTATAAGAGACTATATAGTTTTACAGCTTCATACACACGAAAGTGCTATGGTGTTTCTGAGCAGATTAGAGGGCATAAACAGAAGTTATGTCATTTCAAAAAATGAAGCATAGAATTGATTTTCATTGAGTTGAGCAAAATTTTAATGACTGAGGTCATAAGTGGAATTCAATACATGTCAGAACTTCACACTTTAGGTTGGAAGTAATGCCACACCTTCCTTAGGGGACAGGTCTAGATGAGATTCTGATAACTGCTTAAGTAAATTTGAGTTTGGCAGGGAGCAGTTTTACCTGAATTAAGAACCACATACCCCCTAATGTGATCTCTTAACTCCAGTGCCACTATAATAACCTAGTGCAGAGCATGGGGAATTTTTCTGAGTGGTTTGATTTGATTTCTTTTTTTCAGAAAATCATTTAATCTGATATAAATATTGCTGTGGATGCCTTAGAGCTTGTATACATGGAAGCATTTACCCACCAGCTACAGAACAAAGACAGTTTATCCCCTTAAAATTGTGACAATATTATTTCTCCAGATGGCCTCCAGCCCTGTGTATCCAGGAGTAGGTCTGAAGCAATGACTTTGATTAAAAAGCTCTGCCTTCATAACCAACTTTTAAATCATCTGTGCTCCAGAATTAGATCTTTTGATTACAGAAGGTGTTAGCAGTCACAGGTCAGAAAGAAAGATAGGATCCAAAAAGTGTCATGAGTCAATTAGACAGAAAGATACTGTTGTGGACAGTGGACTCACATAAGTCTTCTGTTCAATAGTAGATACCAAGGAAAAGCATGGGAAAAGGACATTAGGGTGGAAAACATTATAGGGTGGAGGAAAGACTAGCAAAAGAGGGAAATAGAATTTAAGGTTAAAAATTAATAAGACATCATTCTCATAGGTAGAAGAGAATAACTCAGGGTCAGTGCCTGGATTGATGTACCCATTAACATGAAAGCATTGTGGCACTGAATTGAAGTTATAATTCTTCTGCTCTGGCAGGGACAAAGATAACTGGGAGACCAGGCAAGGGCTCCATGGAAGCAGAGTAGCAGAGCACATAATTTGTATAATTTCCTTGTGATTGGACATTGGGGTACCTCTAGGCTCTGAGAGCACAAAAGCTCCGCCTGGCTTGGGCCACACCTCAGCTGTGTCTGGACTCTGCACTCGATCAAGAGCCAGGCATGGACCTGAATGTCCTATTGGTGAGGCCATTGAAAGGACACCTGGATACACTCCCCAAAACTAACCTCAGGTCATCTTGTTAGGCAACTTGCTTTCAACAAGGTGGCAACAAACAGCCTGTGACAGGCTGTGCTCCTTGCCAGCCAACATGTGTGCTCCCAACAAAAGACAGTAGGAAGTTAAGAAAGAAACTAAGGCAGGAGCTCAGCTTCTGTTCTTTAGTTTGCCTTGGTTTGCCTCCAAGATTCTCAAAGGAAAAATGAGATGCTAAAATTTTAATTCAAAGATGGTATAGTATTCTCAAATACATCAGGAAAGGGGATAATGTAATAATCAACAACATTTATAAACACTCTGAGTAGAAATTTGTATGCACATCTGAAATAAGTGTTTTACCTAAAAAGAAGAGTTTCTCCTGCCATTTTCTAACTGAGACCTGCCCTAATAGTGTGAATTTTAGTCCCTTTTGAAATGAGGTGACATTTTTATACAGGGGTCCACAAAGTGATGCCATTCCATTTATGGAAATGGCAGTTAAGTCTACTTTGTTTGTTTGTTTGCAAACTCTCCTTGGTATTATCTGCCAAACCCCAATTAAACATATTTTGGTATCATATAAAAAGTGTGCATATGCACCAACTAAGCAGAAGACTTAATTAGCTGAAATATGCCAGCTCCATACCCAGGGAACTATGAATATTCATTGGCTCAGTTACAAAACAGGTAATCAACTATTCCCTTTATGAATTATGTCAATAGCACCATCAGTTACTGCATATTTTCTCAGAAAGCAATTTTTAAAAAAACATTCCAAGTGCATAGTTCATGCCTCTTGAGAATTATACACACACATACATAGCATCTATATGCATTTAGGAATATAAATAAGCATACCTGAAATTATTCTGAGCTTCTGAACACCATGAGACATTTAAAAATGTGAGAGTGCAATGGTCCTAGAAACTGGACTTGCCAGTTCACGCTGTGTGTCGTTCGTACACTTGGAACTCAAAGCTGCAAGTACACAGCAGCACCACATATTTTGCAAGCCCATGGGACACTTATGCAACTAGACTCAAGGCATACAGAGTCAGTACTTGTGAGAAAACTTGTTCCTTCAGGCTGAAAGGGGAGTAGGAAAGTAGAGCATGGCAGAGGAAAAACCAGTTCTAATGCAGAAACAAAGACCTAAAATTTTGCTTTGCCTGCTGTTGGTCTGTATGAAAAAGAGTCATGCCTTTTTCTCATCCCTCATTTCATGGAGATAAGGTCTACAAGCAGCTGTATTCCTCTACAGCTTTGCTGAAACTTATTATTTACTGCTGTTTGTCACCACTTAAGGTTGTGCTGTGTGTGAAAATCACCACAGATGACAGAGAATGAGCCCCTACATCTCTCTAGAACTAGCCCGTATTACTTTGACATTTTCCCATGATAGCATTTAGCTTTTTCCTACTTAAAGACCTAGTGATTAAGAATTAAATTTCTTGTTAGAAGACTCCTTGCCTCACTGAATTGATCTTAGCAACAGTTACTGAAAAGTCTCTGAAAATTACCAGTGGTGGCCAATATTTCTGTTCCTATGGGAATCTGTGACACAGCTTCAGGACTGGGGGAAAAAGGAACACAGGAAAGCAGAAGCTATGCCAAAACCAGAACAAGCTACACCCAAAGGGCTCGTGGCTTCTGGATAAAAAGGAGCAGGCAAAACTAAATCCTGTCTGTATGTCAATACAACCCTTATTGTGTTGTTAGTTCTCACTTAAATATGTAAATATTTATTGCTCTTCTAGAGATTGAGGTCACTTGTCTCCATAAATTCTCAACAGGTACATGATCAAATTGTGAAGGTTAATTTTCATATTTATTGTATTACCAAAGATGCAGTGCTATTAGCATCTGCTTCATATGATCTTTATTGCTGACTGCAGAGAGAAATGTTAGCAGCTCTCTCTAAACTGAAAAAAATAACAATTCTCAGGAAAGATGTTAAATCAGGGTAGCTACTGTGCTTTTAAGTAGATAATATAGATATTTTATGATTTTTGGGATTCTTTCCAAGTTTGTTTGAAGATTAGTGAAACTCAGGGTATTCATATATTTCCTTTAGTGGCAGGTATTTTTGTCTTTACAAATAATTTTCTTGCATTATGGCCATCAGGCTCTGTTAAACCAGTTACGCTTTCCAGGTTCTTAGGGAACAGTCAACAAATAGCATGTAATTATGCAACTGAAAATATTATAGAATTTCTAAGGTTGGAAAAGATCACTAAAATCATTGAGTCCAACCATTAACCTATGGGAATGGAAAAAAGGCCCCAGAAGAAAGTTTTAACACGTTAGTTCCATGAAACTCCTGTGCATGAGCTGGAGAAATAAGGCTGTGTGTCATTTCACAGGACACAAAAAAACCAAGTAATTTCCCTGGATCTGCTCCTCCTTCACACTGCCTGACACTGAGCTGGGACTTTCCAGAAGTACAGACTGTTTAAGGTTGGAAGAGACCTCTGGAAGTCATCTGATCCAATCCCTCTGCTAAAGGAGGGTCACCTAGGGACAGGACCACATCCAGCCAGCCTTCGAATATCTCTAATGGCACAACTGAAACTGCATAACACAGTTGTAATCTTGTATTAGGAGAAAAGAACCATAAATATTTCATGATAGTGAAATACAAATGGAGAGAACAGAAACTGATTCTTCTACCGCTGCTCAGGACAGGGGGTTCAGTGAACAGAGGCAATCCTGCTCATTTTCCCAGACTTTGATTTGTCTCCCTTAGGTTTACATAACTTATCCCCTGAAAATTTACAGTCTACACCCAGCCTTTCACAGTCCTTCAGATCCTTGCATCCAGCTTCAGGTTCCCATCTCTTCTCTTTCACTTTGCTGCTTCCTAGCTGTTAGTATGCTATTTCTCTACAGCCAGACACAAATCTGTCATGAAGACATTGCCATGCCCATATACCACTTGATTCTGGCTTTCTTTTTATTTATGCTTCTGATCTTCTTTTCTTTATGTGTGCTATTTCATCCTCCCGTTTGCCCAGTCTCAGCATCTCCTTTGGGCCCTGTTCATCTTTTCATACCTGTATTCTCATGTGTGTTTTCCCCACTCAGCTAATTCCTGATTTGATTAAATTTTATGTGTCGTACAAAAGCACCCACAGTCGAAAAAAACCCAGTTCTGGTCTCTTCTAATTTCTCTTCCTACTTTCTTTTTCATGAATCCAATAGCTGATTCCTTTGTCTACCATCTTTTTTTGTTACTTTTTTCATAAACAGACCTACAACCTGAAGCTAGAACAGATTTTCTGACATGTAAGCTTTCAAAAGCTTATAGCCTTGAAAAACTTGTCTGGTACCATAGTCCTCCATGCCCTGAGTTGTACTGACACAATTCTTTATTAAGACACATGTTAAACCACATCACTGAAGCTTCCAAAATAGAAGTGTTTGGGGATATAATAGTATCCCCATTGGATAGTATCCTGAAGATATTCAAAGAGAAATATGACCAACATAGAAAATGTCAATCTTCATTTGAAGGAATTAAAGTTTAAAAGCACTTGAGAATGCTGAGAATATTATCATATAATGCACACATGATGTTGGAGAGCCTTAAGTAAAAATCCCCATGTGATACCTAGTAAGATAAGGCAAAATTTATAAAATATTCTTTTCTGTTCTTTTCAATATCCTTGACTTTGCTGTAAAGCAAATCTGTAGTTTAATGGCACAACCTGTAATGTTAGTAATCCCCTGAAATAACTCAGATTACTGAACCAAGGAACATCTGCAGAGTGCATGGTCTGTTGCCACTCAAGGAGTAACATGAGACCTGTTTCTTTACAAATATGTAATTTTTGAAGTACGTGCTTGATCTCAAATGACAAGGAGGAGATCATGTGCATTTTCTGCCTCCCTGCGTGCACTGAGGAAAATAGCTTTAAAGTAGAATGCCAGTGCTAAAAGCTTGTGCTGGAAAGTTTTCTATTTGCCTACCTAACAAAAATTAATTGTGCACTATAATCCCAATGGTGTTTAGACTAGAAAAACCCCTTTAATATTAAGAGATTCAGAAAAAAATAGAAAGAACTTCCAAAATAGGAACACATTACTTCTTTTTGACTTTACCAAGCAGACCATGCAAGCCATTATCAAAATGCAATTATTCCAAAAGAAAAAATGCAAAAATAATTGGGCTATTTTGTTTTGCAAAGTCAGCAAAAGCTCTTAAAGACATGACATATTCCACTGATATACATGAGAAGACAAATTATTTGTTTCTTACCAGCATCTGATCATGGCAGATAAGACTAACCATTCTATACGTCTACCTGTTCCCAAATCATATAAGTGGTAACTTTATTCTCAGTTTCAGAAGTTCTAAAAACTTAGCAAAATGATCACTAGATGCAAAGTTTTTATTCTTGTGATGTTTGTGCTTGCATCAAAACTTCTAAAAACAATTCTCAGCAGGTAAGTGAAACCAAAAGAAGAAAGCATACTGCCAATTTAATAGGAAATACTGACCAGCTAAGGAATATAAAGAAAATGAAATAATTTAAGATTAATTTACATGTATTAGATTTAGACAGATACATTATAGAGCATTTTTTTTAAGTAAAAAGAAGAACAAATATAAGAAAACTCACCCACAAAAGAAATCAGTAAATAGCTAACTCCTTTTCCCTCCACCTCCAAATTCCCACACACATGGTGGTATTTTTTAATTCATTATAGACAGGTGTTATAATTTAACCAGAAACAGTATTTTCACTTAGTAATTTTGTACTTTAAGAGTTGTTTAACACTGTATGTACATTTGCAATGAGCATCCTACTCATCTTCTGTATACGTTATGGAACAGAAGTCATTCACTATGAGATCTGTTTGCTCAGCTTCATCCCAATTTCTCTGTAAACTCGTATGGAACTTCATCCCTATACTTAGACCTATGCTGGTTTATGATGAAGTTTAATACACAACAGCACAGATACATTGCATACTTCCTCTTTCATGTAGTTTCTGTCACTGGCTCTCCAAAATCATGTATATGTTCAGCCTGTTTCAATTGTTTCTCCTCACTTCTTTTATCAAGGCGTCTTCCACAACTATTAATTTAATTTTCCACTCAGCTCTTGTCTTTTTACTCAAATTAATGACCATTATTTACACCTCTTTTTGATATTTATGTATTCTCCATGCTACACAAAAGACTTTATTTGGGGATTGGGTGAGTAGTGGTGTGCACATGCATTTGTGTTTAACTGACTTACCCAACCCTTCTAGAAATACATGCAGAGTCTTGAAAAAAAGTCAGGGCATACAAGAAAAGCATTTTCTTTAAAAGATTTCATTTTATTGTCAGTCTTATCCAGATGATCTTGCTTTGTCTAACAGAATATAGGCAGCCCTGTGCTGAAAGTATCTGCACATAGGAAGAGATACGATAATCTGAAAATCAGTTGTAAGAAAGACAACTGGATCAAAGCAGGATTAAAATTTCTAACAGAGAGATAAGGTATATAAGATAAGCATAATAAGATCAGTGAATAGTTCCCCCCCACTATTTTTCTGCAGTATAGCACTTTTTTTTTTTTTTCTTGCAGTAACCTTTTTGCTATTTTACAGTATTTAATAAATAATTCTTTACTGATTCCTTAGAAATCAGAGGGGAAGATTAATAGATAAAAGTCTGAGAATAGACATAAACAAGCTCTTCCACACTTTGGGAGCTGTAGTTCAATGGATACATTTAGACAAGAATTTTTACAATAAAAAGCTATCCTGCAAGTGTAGTACTGGCATCAGTGTATGAATATGAAACAGAAGACGTTAAATTCAAGAGGAAATATTGTTAATGGGAAAGAACATGCTTTCTTGCTGAGTTACAAGTTGACTCTGCCATTACAGAGTATCACAAATGTGCTGAAATGAATCCCAAGTAATGCATCTCTGTGATTATTACAGTCATTTAACTCACCCTTTCTGTCAGGTCTTTTCCTCCTATTAGGAATTATTAATAACTCATATATAATTTCACACTGCTTACCTTTTCTACAAGGTTGGCTGATCTGCATATCGGCTGCTAGCTAAAATCCTTATCCTGTCGAAAGGAAAAATAAATTTCCTTCAACTATACAGTGGCTTGTTTACAGAGTGAATATATTCTAATTAGATCCCTCCACTGAAAAATAAACTTTTAAAAACCCTAAACTTTTTATCAAAAGGTATAAAGTAAATTTTTACTTGAACTATGCATGTACATCTAGAATATAACGTAGGGTCTGGAATGGACTGCATGGAACATAACATAGACCTGTAGCAGGCTGCATCACTCAAGAGCCTCAGGCATCCATGCACTTTGAGCTAAATCTAGGGATATGGTTAAGAGGAATAAAGTTGTACAGTAGTCGAATTTTGATTGGTTTTTATTTTAATACACTTCCTAGTTAAAGGCTCTAAAGATTCATTTGAAAAATCATACCTCTAAATTATGTTACCTCCAAATTATAAATGGCGTGAAATGCCAAGTTTTCATTCCCAGTCAGAACTGCCAGTGAAGTACACTCAGTTTTGGAATGAGCCTTACATGGCACACAGAATAACCCAGCTGTATGAAGGGCTTCAGAATATCCTTCCTGCCTAAAACCTGTTTCATATTGGATTAATTCCACCAAATGCTTGACTTAAAAATCTGAATGTTAAAAAAAATAGTTTGGATTTCAGTTTTGATCCTCAAAACTTAGAAATGCTGGAACAGCAGGTTGGGTTTTTTTTACCTCTAGTGCTGGCACTGCTGCTTAACAATTTATCAGTTGTGTAGCTCTTCCCTGCCATGGAACAGTATTCTGACCTCTTGGATTGCAATGACCATACTTTACTGTTCAGATACAAAGCACATGGACACAAAAATACAGGAAAAGTATAGTAGATAACTTTTATAGCATTAGAGTGTTTCTCTACTGAGCATGACATGTAGATGAGCTCTAACAATGACTGTTTGATCCTGCAGGTATTTTGCTATGTTGTTGCTGGCAATGTTCAGAGGAACATGAACATTAAGGTCTATGGTGATAAAGAAAAGGAGTTTAACACAGAGGAAAATACATTCAGGATTCATAGGAAATACAGAATATCTCCTATTTCATAAAATGTGAATAGGAGTTCAATTTCCACTTAGTAGAACACAATTTGTATTAATGTTCTGGCCAAAAGTCAAATTTCACGGAAAAAAGAATGAAAACAGACTCTGCATATGGGCACATATATTTCAAGTAGCAGTAGCACCTTAATTGATTCTGATACACTTGAAAAATTCATCTTTGTATGAAGTTATTTCTATTGATTGTGAAAGGCACACCCAAGCTGCCTTTTTGCTCTCATTTACATCAATTCAATGCCATTCAATTCAGCAGAGTTGAACAGAGAGCAGAATTGGGCCCCCAGTGTCCAATCCAGGAAAAGGGAGGCTTATAACTCATCCATCAACATGACATTTCCTATTCTCAGGCATGTAAATACTGTTTTGACTGTAACTTTAGGCAAAAAAAGAACTTGAAGAGAATATTTTTAAGTTTATATTTGCCTGATGCTTGAGGCAACTTCAAATCATAAAACATGATTTATTTACACTAGACATAAATTCAAGCGGGGTCATTAATCAGTTTTACAATACTCTAGTTACACGATTTTGGTACACAATTTTCCTGCACCTTTCATCTACTAAATTCATTGGGAAAAAAACCCAAAACCCTGGATTATTTTGTTGGTATGATATGAAACCCCTGCTTCAGGACTTCTTTTCAAAAAGCAAATATTTTCCCAGGTAAGCGAGTAGGTGTGATGCAGTGATATTTTTTAATCTAGATATTAAACATACCACACTGTAGTATCTATGAACCCATCCTTACAGGGCCAGGGGCAAACAGGAATTGTTAGCATTATGTTTTTATAGTAGCTTACTTCAGGCATGTATGCAGGGTGCTCGGCATTAGCAGGAGCTGGCATTGGTGCTCAAAGGCAGCATCCTGCTCCCACCTTCCCTGGACCAGCTATTCCCCTGCCTCACTGTTTCTTGTTCCATGCTAACTGCCAAAGGGAACAACTGGCTTGGGTTAAACCTAACTCAGGAAATGATGAAAAATAGTTCTAACCCAGAGAAGTTCCTCAGCTTAATTCACAGCAAAGGCTCAGGAGTTCTTGTCCAACACAGAGGAAATGTGAAGCAGGTTCAGTGACAGTGCTGGTGTTTGGTGACCCAAAGTGTGTGCCACTCCTTCTAATGTCAGCAGAAGGCATGGCCCACTTTCTATTTCCATCCCCTGTGATAGCATTTAAATCTTCCAAAGGGGAACCAAGTAATTCAAAGCACGTAACAATCTTTTCAAGCCAGCAAACCAGAAAACAACAAAGAAATGCAAGCTGTTTCTTGTCACCATAGTGATGAACTGCTTGCAACCAAACAACATGATATTATTATTATCGTTGTTGTTAATATTATTATTGATAATAGCTTATAAGACCTGTTTCAGAAATAACTTGCAGATTTATCTCAGTTCTGTGTGGCAGTAGGGTGTCTGAATACACATATGGACAATCCACACGGTATAACCACAGTCTTGATTTTCCTTCTGATTCACAACTCAGCAGTAGCGTTACTAACCCAACTTACAAGAAAGAAAGAAAATTAGATAATTCTTCCAGCAAGTTTGGGGGCACAGAGAAGGTAGAGGAAAGGTATTGGTCCCTCTGACCATTGTTCTGTAAATTTAGTAAAATATCTGAAAATCCTTCTTGGTAAATAAGATTCCTCTCCATTTAAATTCTCTCTCTCACCCTCTAAACATTTCTTACCACCACACCTGTTCTGTGTCAATGGCTCTACAAAGTTAACTTCCTTCTCCTGTTCTCCAAACACCTCCACACCTCCTGCAGCTGTTGCACCACAGAGATTTCCTTTCCTCACAGGCTGTCTTTGAGTTCCAATCCCCAGAACATGCCTCTTATCTTTAGTTTGTCTCTTTTTATTGCTCTACTTTTTAGTAACCAAAGGTAATTGGGGTTTCCCCTTACAATTTTCGCAAATCCTTGATCCTTGTATCTATTGATCTCCTGAGCTCCTCTCCCACAGCATCCCTGTGTGCCACTCAGCTGCTCCAAGGGGGTGATGCAGAGTGCCCAGGGCTGTCTGGGTGAATTCACAGACCCCTTTCTGTACACTTAGTGCCTTTCTCCGCTCCAGGTAAGAGTGCAAGTTGGAAAAGAGCAGAGAGAAGGTGGGAGAGGGACATAAGTCCCTGACAGAGCTCAGCCTGGGACATGGACTCACATTCTGTAACATAATCATGCCAACAGAGAATTCTTATACTCTGCACAAAATATTTCAAACCTCCTATTTTTTTTTTATCAGTGCAAGAGTGGCAGGGAAGATCAAAAAGAACTAAAACACTAACTCTCTTGGGAAAACCCAACACAAAGACCACAAGGAAAAATGTCCTGCAGTTTATCCCTTTGCAGAATGTTTTGACAAACACTGCCTTTTATAAACCTTGTCTAACTTATAATTCACATAGTTCTTTGGAAAATTACTCAGTTTGCCTTTGGATTCTAAAAAATAAATACACATGAACTTCAAGAGCTATATTTTAGCAGTGCCTATTGCAATCTAATACCTTTTCTACAGTATAAACTGTAGAGCTAAAGCAGTATGTATCCCTCAATATCCCAGACAACCCTTAATTTTCATTTTCTTTTTACTAAAACCATTGCTGCTTTTTGCATATTAAAAAAACCCAGTTTTCTTGCATGGAAAATACCTTCAATAATCAAATTTAGTCACGAGCAATTAGGATCTTTAGCAGGTCATGTAAACCATATTACCCTACTCTTACACAATCAAATTGCATAAGGTAAACATAACATTATCTGTAAGAGTTGTCTTGCTTTTTTTTTTTTCCATTGAAATAGTTTCTCAGACTCCTGAGATAATTTGATTCACCCTTGTAACAAGCAAAATTTTCTTTTCTTGTTTTTTTCTTCAAAGGTTAAGCAAACTCTTTTTTTATCTCTTATTGTCTTTTACTTAACAAGAAGGGGTTTTGCATGCCAGTATTTTTATTTTCTTTCCTTCCCATCTTCTCTTACAATATGTCACTTTTCTCCAAACTTTGTCTCAAAAAAAGAGATGCTGAAAGGATATTGAATAAAATAACCAAAAAAAGTTGAAATTAATTACTGTTATCAATGTTTTGCAGTATTCACGACTGTACGAAAACAAATATAGTTTCATCTGATTCTTTTCTCCCAGCCAGATTCTGTTAAGCTTGTTTGGGTGGAGGATTACTTTCCTAGTCACATGATCTCATTGAAATTTGTAAGATTATCACTGCAGCAAATTTTTCATATTGAAAAGATGACAATCTTGAATTATTTTAATATATCATAATGCAAGTAGATTCTTTAACCCTAAACTGAAATATTTGTATTAAATATGTATTTGGTTCCCAAATTGTGGATCACTTCAAGCAGCTGCATACATTTTGTTAGCACCCTATACCAAAAAATACCAGTTTTGCTCTCTAGCCTGTGGCTCTGATATGCAGAGACACTTTAATTACTCAGCATTCCTGAGTAATCATTTTATGACGGGTTTATTGCCACCTCTCCCTTATCAGGGCATGGCACTGTTACAGACCTCAGTGATAAATTACCCTTTAGAGAGGGAGAAGACTGTGCCACTTTAACAAGTGCAATAAAGCACTTTTTATACCGTGAGAGTTCAGTGCATTTCCCATTCATCATACACCCTCAGTGATTTTACACAGATTTTACACTGTTGATTAGCTCATTAGTGGGGTTAATTGGATACATTAACTGGCAGAATTACAGCTTGACTATGAACCAGAGGCTGCAGCATTATAAATGACAGACAAACTACAGACACGCATGGCCAGCCTGAAGGAAGTTCTTTTCTTTGATTAACTTCCATTAGGTTTTAATTCTTCCCTTCTTTCATAAATGACTCTGCCTGAATATTTACTATAGCACAAAATAATAAAGAGATAGATCACATGAAGCTGCATTTTCTATGGCCAACTGTACTAATGTCACAAATATTCGGAAGACAACAACTAGAATATGAGCAGTAAGACTTTCAATAGTTAGACCTTACAATTAAAGTGCACAAGCAGTCAAATCCTGGCTGCTTTCATACATCCTGCTAGAAAACAGTGCCCACAGTTGCACATTTGGGGCCCAACTCTGTTCTCTGCACATGCCAGAATATTACAGATGGATTAATGTGATATAAAAAGATAGGAAACATTTGTTGTCTGTGGGAAGTAGGATGGGGCCACCAAACAGTTTTCTGCTTAACCCAAATTCTGCAGGGCTTCTGCAGCTGCTGGGATGATGCTGATGAAGGAGTCTGAATTGTTACATCAGAAGTCCACTGGTCCAATCATTTTGTAGGCAGACTACTTTTCTATCAGGGTAATATGAACAATGTTGACTGATGGTTATAGAAGTTTAAAATTTAGTGATTTATTGTAAGGAAATTATCTGAGAGCTGTAGCAGAGGTTTTACACTGTTTTTCCCAAAGTTAGTTCTGACCATGCAAACCAAGGTTTTTCTACTTCAGGCATTTAATTTTATCTGGTAAGAACCCAAACTCCTTCAAGTTTGGATACCTCACAAGGCCAAAAGGGAAGAAACTCTGTTTGCTTTATCCCTCATACCTCTTACACCAAATCAAAACCTCGTTCTTTCCTTCTAACAGCAGTGTATGTAAGCTTGGGGCAGATGCAGCATACAGAGCCACTTTGGCCACCCTGTCTCTCTCTCACAAGAAGGTCTCCTACTTTTGCACACTTTTCCCTGCTTTACAATTAACATCTCAAAATGCTGTTGATAATCCTAACGTATCTCAAAAGTTCTGCACACCTACTCAAGCATTTGCTATGGGTGTTATTTTGTTTTATTCTCCCTATTTCTCAGAGGTAACTGATACAAACAAGTATTCACATGCCCAAGAGGGTATTTCAACATGCAAATATAAGAAAAAGAAATGCCTAAATCTGTTGAGCACACAGCTGGAAATGTGGAGCAGGACCTCAGGCAAACTCATTTGACTAAAGAAATAAGGATTACTTTTAATATCTCTCTATGCCTGTTTAGGCCAAACCTCTTAATGGAATTTTGTTCCATGGTTTTTGTTCCTTCATGTATGCCTGCAATTGTCAGCCCAAGATTATAGGTTGTTCTACTAGGAAAGAATATTGTAGTTAGTGATTTTGACCTAATTAGTATGCACAGTTGAGTTTGTGACCTTCATTTTCTCTTTCACTCGTCCATCTGGAAGGCAATACATTTCTTGGTCTTTTTTATTGAATGGTTCTGATTTCCATAACTGTACATTATCTTTTCTCATTTAAGTAGGATAGGCTTTGGGAAGAACACCCTTCATTTTTGCTTAGTTTCTGCTAAGGCCTCTTTTGTTTGCTTTTTAATTTCTGTGTTAAATAATGCTCCAAGTTTTGGAATGCTACCAGTCTGAATTTTTTGTGTCTCATCTGGATAGACAGCACTTAGTGGTGAGTAGCAACAACATCAAAGCACTCTGGTATATTCCTTCTTAACTACCTATAAACCATTGCTTTCCACATTATGTTATTATCTATGACAAAGTAACTACATGCAATTTGAAAACTGAGGATGAAGCCTGTGGGTTGTAAAAGCCATGCTTATACATTGTGAAGAAAAGTAGTTTATTTTATTCCAATAGCTCCAGTTTCTGAAACTGAAACACCATCTCAGAGACAATTACACATTATTTTTATGAAATAAAGCCTTTCACAAATAGGATTCTAGACTTCATAGGTAAACAATTATTAATTCAGCCCTGAAAGCACAGCAGGGTAAAAGCAAGTCAGCAGAAAAATGGACATTTTTTCTTCTTAATGGGTGGTTTTCTTATCTTAAAACCAACAGAACAGGTCTCAGAAACATCCAAGATGAGTATTTCTTCATATAACTCCAAGAACAATGTCACCCCTGTTTTTCCTGTCAATAACCTAGTTTCTTTTGGGTTTTTTTGGCATGTCCCTTTGGGGATAAGCTTATTGTCCCATAAACCATAACCAGGTTAATATTATCCTTTAATTACTTGTAATGGTGCGAAGCTGAAAAGCAATATTGCATAGCTTGTAATATGAGTGTTAATATGCCCTGCACTTACCAACAGAGAGATTGATCTTTGGTGTGTTTTAGCACCACCAAAAGGGAAGGCTGGGACTGAGATTTGTGCTGTCACACAGACACCACTACCCAGGCTGGTGTTTTTACTCATTGAGTAGCAGGGCTTTGCAAATGGCCCCACCAAAGTGAAAGGAAGTGCCAATGGAGTGAGCCAATGGTACTCAGCCTAAGTAAATGTATTTGATCCTGGCTCGGTCTTTGCAAACCCTTCCTCTGGAAATCACAGTAAGTAGGCATCAGAGACAGGAGCAACATGGTGCGACTGCAGAAGGAGGCTTCTGGCTGCCTTCACCCACAGGCACAAAAATGTGCCCGTTTGTAAATGCATGAGAAATGCCCTTGCAGTCCACAAGATTGCTCATGCACCTAAGGCTAGACACTCGTTCAAGCACCTGGATTGTTTGCACAGGCATTATGTGTGATGCTGGAGCTTCAGAGCACTCCAAGAGACTTCTTTTAGCATTAAAATCTCACCACGTTATTGAGCCTCCCATTGAGCTGATGAACATTGCTCCCAGTCACCCTGTAACAGAGCCTACACAAGTTATGACACAAATCTCAGCTCTGCCTTGCTCCTCCAGGTTTTTCATGCTCACAGCTGCTGCATTTACTTCAAAATCTTGAACTTTCTAAAGAAACCAAAAGGAAAGCAAAAATGTTTGCCCTGGTTCCTTGTCAATTAAATGGTCCATTTCCTAAGACTGGCTTTCTTCTCTGTTCATTAAGGTTCTTAGGCTAGCAAAGTTCAACATCACCATGTGGGCAAGAGAAGTATGTGTCTACAGCTGATTGTCTAAGGAATTTGGTTTCCCAGTTTGCTCCTCCTTCCTGCCTGGCCATGCTACAGCTATGTTAGTTTTCTTCCCAACTCTTGAAATGAACTAACTAGTTAGTCAACTTCGAGGCAAATGCAGGTGCAACTCTGCACCTGGTACAATAACAGAAAGCCATGGCTGGTGGAATACAGCACAATAGTTGTGTCATTTTGGATACTGCGAACTTAAAAACTGTTTGACAAAATTCTCTGAAGCTTATAAGGGAGCTGGGGAAGACTTGAGGAAGATGCTCTGTGTGGACAACCGCTACTAACATTATCATCATCATTACTGTTGTTATTATCACTACATTATTTTCATTACCCATTACTATTTAATTACTAACATTATATGTCTATTGAATGCAGTCCAAATTCATCCTGAAGGTAGCTCTAATGACATAATAGTCCAGATAATGCAAGTCCAGCACCTGAGAACGTTACCTGGTGCTGCTTAATTCACTCCTGTAGACAGACAGAACTAAGTAGATAGCTCTGAACCTCTGCCCCGTGCACAGGGAAAGGTAACAGGAGAGATGCCTTCAGCAACCACTTGGCATAACATGAGTTTCAAAGGAGATTGCCTGAGTCTCTGGTGTAACCACTGGCAGATGGTCTTTGAGAGATATTCTTGGGCTTAAATGTTTATTAGCTCACTATACGAACAATAATTTGTATTCAGGTTGCTATATGAACAATACTTTGTATTCAGGTTAAGAACTTCGTGAATAAAAAGCCTGGAATAAAATTGTAAGTCCCAGGACTTAAAAAATTAGTAAAATCCTGTATTTTTTGACTGCAGTCTGATTTACATTTTGAAAGTTCCAGCAAAAACTTCCAATTACTTTTGCCAATGGACTTAGTAAAAGGAAATAATGTGATAATATTAAACCTTAATTCTTCAATTGCTGTTAGTTTGGGAGAACTAATTTGTGATTCTACCATGAAAACAAAGCATGAAAGGTATGAAACTGCCTAGACTATTGCTAAAAGGAAGAAAAGAACTTGCAGGGAAAAAGTCCACACATAACTGGATGAATAATTACATTAAATAAGACACCGGAAGTCAACAAAGAATCTGAAGATGAGAATAGGAAAAGAAACCAAAAAAACAAATTGATTGACAAAAACAAGATATGTGTCTTTAGCGACAGAATGCTGAAGAATTTAGTGAGAATTAGAAAAAATTCTCACTAGCTGAACTAGAGAAGTCAAGTAGATTAAAAGTACCTCTAAAATGTCCTTTAGGCACATGCTAAAAATCAGAGAGGAAAAGTAGGTTCTTATGTAATGAGATATAGGGTAGACATTAAGGACAGTGCAGCCATGAACTAAAAAAGCCCAAACTTAAACATCTCACCTCAATTTTCAAAAATGACAGTGACATACTTTACTGGAGGCAACCCAGGTGACTCTGAATTGGTAAGCTCAGCCAAAACATTACTCAGATAACCTAGCTTAGACAACAAAGGAAGAGCCATTATTTGGGAAAGTAAATAATCACCAGGTTGTCCAGCTAATTTCTCAGAATTTTGCAGAGCTGGATAACAACTTATGAGGAAAAAGTTAAAAAGTACATTAATAGAATAATTATTTACTAAAGACAATCTCATTCTCATCTGACAGTTTTTCTGACATTACAGATATCTAAGAAAGGGTAGCACAGTACAAATTAACAGTGTATGCAACCAAGGCTGATGACAAAGTAGTCTAAAAAAAAAATTGTTTCTCTAATGTCAGTTTCAATATAGTTATTTATTCATTTCTGAATGATCTGAGTTTATATTTTGTTTGTAGAAAAATTGTAGGAATAGATAATTTGTTCAACAGCAGAATTCTAATAAGGTGTCCATCTTTTTTTTGTTGCTGTTTCTTCCCTACATATTTAGCTTTCTAGCTACTCTATGATTCATATTCCATAATGCAATTTTGGCCACTTTCCATCCCTCTGAATTGATGTTTCTTTCAATTGCTGTAAGCTAACATGTTATTCAAATTCAAAACATTATTATATTTTTCCCTCTCTTGCTCGCTCATCCTTTTTTTTAAAGATCAAACCTTATTAATATCCTGGCTGCAATTGCTCCTTTTTTCCTCTATGCATACAGTATGACTTCAAGTTTAGAATGAAAAAAAAAGTCTTCCCCCCCACAATTTATCAGGGAAATTTAGTTTCCAAACTCCCTAGTTTCCCCTCTTCTGTATCCCAGTTTTTACTCCTCATTAATTTTTTCACATACATGCAGATACTCTATTATTTTGTTTCTAGATGAATATTTTTAGCTCTTCTTCCCCTACTCACAATTACATTCTCTGCTATTTTAGTACTGTGGATTTCCCTTCATATTTTAGCCATTATAAGGTATATTCAAATCGTTCCATAGCCAGCTTTTAAAAGCTATGTTAATCAACTAATACACACAGCCAGTGCAAGTGGCTCTAAATGTGAGCCAGGATTATAAATCAGTTGTCAAAATAAGTTTGTGTAAAAAATATTGGCTTTTATAAGCTTTGGTCCTTACAAAAGTATAGGTTCCTTTATAGATCACTTTAAGAAAATATCTATAATCTGACTATTTTAAAATACTTACCTTCCTGCTGTGGGCAAGTTTTTGTTTGTTATTTTCTTGGAGCTGATATATTTTATACTAAGGTTAAGAAATATATAACCCAGCCTCAATTCACCACCAAAGCCGATTCTTTAAAATGAAGGAGTTACAACGTATATTCCCCATTAGATTCACATGTCAAGGTTAAGTAGTTTGGATGGATGGTGAAGAAAACATGCAGAAATTTGTCAACAGCCACATAGCTGTTATTTATGATCTGCAGAAGAGTTCTCAGCAGCAAGCATGTATGTGGAGCCAGGTATTATCCTCAGCTGTATAAGGAAGTCCAGTTCCACTGAGCCCAGCTGGGTGACACCACATCATGCCACCTCTCAGCTTCTGATATTTGGAGGAATGGCCAGTGTGGTACCACCCAGCAAGTTCTCTGTTTCTTCTCCCTGTGCTGGCCTATGACCTCAGAAGGAATGGTTGGAGGCCACTTGGTGTTTCACATAGGATGTCCTTGGCCATACATTAGCTTTTATTATTTCTGTGGTGAGATCTGCCATGCCTATTCTCATTTGACTCACTTGGATTTCAAATAAAACTTCCTTAAATTATGACTACAGATAACAGAAAAAAACAAGTACAAAGTAAACCAACATCATTGCAACATCTAAATTTAAATCTATCTCTGCATGAACTTCTTAAAACACTTGGTTGACACCATGACATCTCTCGTGTCTCCTTAGCCAAATCCCAACCCCTTCAAGTCTCAGGTGAAAAGTGCGAAAATATCTAAATCATGCAATGATTCCCAAAATCATCAGCTCTGAAACACAGAGCAGCCTCTCTTTTGTAAATGCAGCAGCTATCACTGACAAGCCTTGAGGTCAGCTTTCCTCTTCCCTATCCAGGCAATGGAGGTGACTCCACCTGGAACATGATCCCAAAGGACAGAGGACATTTGATTTCTCAAATGGACAGAAATGTCACTGACCAAGACATGCTCTCTGCTTTGGAGACCTTTGGTGCCAGAGCATAGATGTGACCTGTCTGGTCTGGTGCGAAAGCCCAGGCAACAGAGAAATGGAAAGTGTTTGGAAGAGGGTAGAGCTGCATGGTTGTTTTTCCTGACTGCAAGCTGTAATATTTCCTTGCTCAGGTCTAGTCAACAGAGCAGAGCTGATCAGAGGTGAAGGTCAAACCTTGTAACAGGGATCAGCCTCTTCCAGAGGAGTGCAATGTGCAGGGCAACCAGTTCTCTCTGCATCATGCCTTGCAGGTTTGGTGTTCTGCACATTACCAGAGATACACTAAGGAAGAACCTCTGCTAGAACTGAATGTCAGGAGTTTGGAATGCAGGGACTCATCTGGCTTACTCCAGAGCACTGTGATACCTCAATGGTGAGCAGCTCCTTCTCTCTCTCAAGTCATAATCAGCTCATACCAGTTCAGCAGGGCTTATGCAAGACCCTGAAGTTCAGGCTATGTGCATCTAGTAGTCAATGATTCCCCAGCTTTATTAGATGTCCTGTGGATAGGTTTTACAAGAGATTTTCCCCTGGAGTTGTAAATGGAAAAACCTATTCCCCAACAGACTCCTAGAAGGGCCAACAGCAGTTGTTCCATGTGTTTTTCTCCTTGAGAACCATTGTTCTCAATTATTCATATTCTTTCAGGTTTAAACACAGACACATGCATACAAAAATGCTGACAGAAGATGCCTGAGCCCATAAATCTGACTCACCACATGTTAATACAGTGAACAACAAGTCCTTAACAGGAATATATCTGCACTTTTCATTCCCAAATGTGTTATTCAGAAAACATTCAAGTTCAGTTTCACTAAGATATTCAGTCACATTTAAAAATCAAGATATTTGGCGCAGCTAATAGAGTTATATTAATGAAACTGAATACTAGCAAAAAAACCTGGTGCATAACTTACCCTCCTTCAGAGGGTTAGGAGCATCTCGACAGATGTGAGTGTCTAAGATGTTAATGGTTAACTCAAACAATTGACCATTTGTAAAAGCAAACGCTGACAATGTGCAAGGGAACCACTTTGGTGCAGAGGGGGTGAGCACCCACCATCAAGGGCTACAAGCTGGGTTTTGACTCCGATGAGCCAGAAGGCCAGTAAGAGGCAGATCCTGCTGAGGTGGGATGTGGTTTTTATCCTCCCTTACACAACTGGCTCAGTTGTAAAAGTCCCCCCTCCCCATCACAGGAGATACTGGGTCAATGTAGTCCTGAAGGTGTTCATCCTTTCTGATGGGACATAATTGGCTCAACTACACTGCATGAGAGGCAGCTGTCGTGTTTTACAAGACATAATTGTCATAGCCCATCACAGATGCAAAAAGCTCCCACAGACTAATTCCTGTGGCCTTCCACCAGAGGGCTGAGCATGATCCACTATATTGCAACAGACTCAGAATGTTTCCTCAGACAGGGTAAAATTCCTCCCCAGGGACAGTACCTGGGTGCTCCCATGCAAACCTGAACCCATATTATTAACCTGTCCAACTCCATATGGGCTTCCCCCACCCCCAGGGGTCAACACTGTGACTATTTGACAACAAAATTGCAACAATCAAGTCTTGCTTCTGGATCCACAGGTGGTGGTATCTTTCTACTCTTATCCTTTCTTTCTCTTTTTTTCTTTTCCTTATCCATTTTCTTAAGTATTATTTTTATGCTTTATATTGCTGTATCACTATAGGTAATACCCAAAATAGCTACATATCTCCTTTCCATTGCAACCAAAAAGTTTTAAAATAAACACTATACACACACAAAAAAAAATAAACACTAGTCATTTCATGTTGTTTCACTCTAATCTACCCCAGGGGATCTATTATTAATAAGAACTGCCGCGCTCCCGCCCCAGATCCCTTTTCTCAGCCCCGGCTAGCTCTCCTTCTGGGGCGAGAGGGGCGATGGAGGCACCCTCCGCCGCTCCCAGCTGGGGTTTGGAGAGTGCCTTTGTGGGTTCCGGGCAGCGCTGGCAAGCCTCGCGGTGGTAAATGAAGAGCGGATCCTGCTGGGGGCTAAGTCCAAGTTTATTGTAGCCCAACGGGGCCAAATATCCTAGAACGGTGCCAGCCAACAGGAACAAGCACAAGGTGCTTGCACTGGCTTATAAACTGTAAGGGAGGGGAAGACCAGTAACCAATAGGGATAGAGGTAGGGAGTGGCTCCTGGATGGGGTGATGCACCTGTGGACCAGTGGGAGAAGGATACGGGAGGGGCCCCAGGCCCTCGCCCAATCACCCGGTGCCCAAGGTGGAAGCTTCTGGATGGATGGGAAGGAACACCAAGTGACAGACAAGGCACCAGGGAGGGGTAAAGGGGAGGGCTGCGCCTCTTCCAGGGTGATGGATAGATACTGGAAAGGCGGGAAGGGAGGACAAGGCGGGAAAACTGGGGATAAACCAAGTTGTACATGGGGGTACAAAGGAATAAACCAATACATAATACAGGGATAATAAAACATACAAGTAAAGCAACTCCACAAAGAACCTTACCCTTGCATTCAGGGGTGGGTTGTAGCAGCAGAGAATGAGTAAGAAACTGCCCTTTTGTCAGACCCTCACTTATGGTGACAATTATCTGGCTCTACCTGCTGGTACCCCTGATGCCAGTGGAGCCACTGATGACAGACCCTGGCCCTGTGCCTTCTGTATTAATACTTACATTATAATTCTTACACTGGTGATAGACAAAGTTATTTCAATAATCCTGGGGCATGCTTTCTCCATTTTGTATTTTGCACACAGGGCTTCAAACTGATAATCTAGGCAAAGTGTCTTTTTGTAGATTTTTTTTTTTTTAAAGCAATTCCCTTGGAGATCTTATAGTGTTTCCATATGACAGGGGAGATTTACAGACGAATTATATTTTAGTACATTCTCACTAGAACGGTACTGTTAAGATATTCAGAAACACTGGGAATATAAATCCAGAAACTTCAAGCAATAGGTGGCATGCTGCCAGGTTTAGAAAAAATCCAATGTCGTATTTTGGAGGTAAGATAGTTTCAGTCTAGCAGCATCTTAAAACTTGCAGATTATATTATCAAGTTCGTATTTCATAGAAGTTACACATACAGAGATTTCAGTTTTGCTACAAATCCAACTAATTGCAAAAGGAGATGTCACACCAAAACAAACACAAGAAGAGGAAATATGATCCCAAATGTTAGTTTTTCCAGAGAATTCCAAGCATCAGCTGTAATGTAACATTCCAGTGCAGCAGACACTATGTTAGATATGGGACACCTGCTTATACTGCTTCAAATGTAAAACTTTGGGACATTCACTCTTTCAGTAACCTGAAGGTGTGCCACTTGCCTTCTGAAACCATGTATAAGCCCATGATTTGGTTGGTATTCAATGCACTTTGACTACATTAAGGGAAAACTGCAAGGCAAGCTATGTACAATGGCAGCAATGTGGTGTTAGGCACTCACTAGACCATGATGTGACAAGGCTGTGTAGTTGGACAACCTTAGGAATCAGCTAGCTAGATATATAATGGCAAAAGAAATCTACCTACCTCCTTTTCTCTTTCAATGAGATTTTTACTCTTCTGTGGCAGTACAAATCATCCAGTAAAGTTCCTTGCTGTAGGACATCTCTTGATACCAGCCTGTTTATATGCCATTTATCCTCTCCCCATATTTTCATACATTCCATATGAAAAATAAAGATGAAGGAAAACCAAATGGGATACTGTTTTCTAACTAAAAGCCACAGCAAAAAAAAAAAAAAAAAAAAAAAAAAAAAAAAAAAAGGTGTCTTGAATTCCTGGCTTCTTAAATGGGTGACCCAGGCATTCTGAATTTATAGTGTGTAGACTGACTTGTGGATAACAATAAACATACATATAATTGCTCCTTGGCTGACAGAAAAGGGTCTGGGGCATACAAGGTGAGAAAGAAGAAGAAAAATGCAGAAGAATGACAGGACAATTAACAAATTTAGCTGTTTTTTAACAAGCAATAGTACAGTATTGATTGTTAATGGTCTTTGGCATGGGAAAGTGTTCCCTGGTAGAACTTGTATTTAGGCTTAGGAATGGAAATATATATTTAAAGTTTGAGCAAATTTTAGGAGGCATATAATTTTTTTAACCAAGAATTATAACTTACTGCAACTGTGGATAGTACTATGCTAAGTAGTTTAATTCTTTAAACTATAATTTAACTATATTTTTTGCTCAAAAATAAAATGCTGAAATGCAGAACAACATTTCATAACTGGGTATGATTCTTCCCTGAAAGACCTTTACCAAAGAAGTTGAGTATCAAATGTCAGTTGCCACTGCTCCACTGCAAGCAGAGCAGTGGTGCTGCTCTATACCAGCTAAATACATATATTTAAACATCATCTATTAAATGTCACAACTTTTGCAAACAGGAAAGGGAAATATTTTTGCTGAGCAGCAAGATTATGCTAATGCTGCCTTAGGCAGAGCAGAAAGGCTCTGGGTTTTGAAAGTCTGAAATGTCTAAAAACAGAGCAAACTGCAGCACCACTGATTTTGAGGACAAATCTCTAATAGAAGACTTGAGTTTGTAAAATTGCTGCACACACTCAAGTATCTAGGTAGAAATGTGATTCATCATTTACTAGTTTAAAAAAGTTATCTGTGTGTGTGGTATCCCACAACAAAATCTCCACAATGAACCAAAACATTTTTCTCTGACAAAAAGATCCAAGAAAGCACCGGAGTATGAGAGAGAATGGAAATTTAATATTGCTGGAAAGACTGTCTGAATGAACTTCTTATTACAGAAGGAGACTGAATCTTTCAATTATAATAAAAGTACTGATTACTACATCTTGATAAGCCTAGTTTATTATGGGATTCCTGCATAGTAAGAGGAGGTAACAGTGTTATCTGCCTTTTCCAGGATTTTGGTATGGGAACAGGAAGGCTTTCAGAGCCTCCTCAGTCGAACATGCAATGACAGTGACTTCCCATGTGGCCCTCATGTCCATCCCCTGCTTTTGTCCGTTTTGCATCCAACATCCAATGTTATGACACAGCTAAAACAGGCACTTGTGTCAGAAGCTCTAATTTAAAATTAGTTTGGATTACAACTGTAAAACTTACTCTCTAAGAATGCCATTTATTGCTCAATAAGCCCTTTGCAAATCAAGTCTATGCCTCCCTTGACCCATATTCCTCAACAGTGAAAATAAAAAAAAAACCCACACTGTGTTTCATTCTTCTGGCCACAAACTTGAAGGTGGGACTGGATTCTCTTTTACCTTGGCCATCAGGAATGCATGTCTTAACTAAGTGGCTGGCTGTTGAATTGTTTCAGTGGTAAGGAGTCCTGAACATTTAGCCTTCTAGGCAGTAAATGGTTGAATTAAAATTAAATCCCTGGTTACCCCTGTAGCTAGTGATACTGTTCCTAAACTCTGCCTTTGCCAACACTCATTTCAGATTATTTCTCACGTATTTATGCCTTCACAGACACAGTTACACGCAAGTGCATAGTGAGGCACAGCAGGTCTGATTACACTCGGGCATGGCATAGGGGGCTGGATTTAAGGCCCTGCAGGAAGAGTTCTGTCTTGAGTGTGGAAAGAGGTGGCAAGGCATGTTTTCTCAAGGGATGCCTATTGGCTCCATGGCTGTTCTCAATGGCTGCTCCACCAGCCACGGTCCTACAGGACTTACCCCACTTCTAAAGTAGCAGACAGTTCTGACACTGAGTCAGGGTCTCTGAAGCAACAGGAGTTATTGCTGCTCCCAGGATGTAGGAGAGGCCACAGCCTGGACCTGCCAGAGTTTTTTCTGGGGGTTGGAGAGAAGTCATCCTCCTTTCCCCCATATCACACCTTCAGGGCTCAGCAGGCCTGGCTGGAGAGTGCATGGCATTGACAGCCTGGCCCTTTAGTGAGGCAATGAGTTGATAATTTCTTTGTAAGGCAAGTGTCACTTTCCCAATGCCAAAAGTGTGCCTGTGCCTATACTCACTACTTAGAAAGGCAGGTTTTGAAGCCAGCAAAATAGAATAGTACCTGTTATTCTTTTACAGAGCAGGGAAATCAGGACTCAAGGTAAATACTAAGGCATCATTTCTGTCCCACCTCCAGCTCACAGTGAGTTAATGGTACTACATTTGATTTACAAAGACCTGCTTTTTATTTCTTCTATTATACTCCCAGACTATTTAATGGGGACAGAATATTGACAAGGGAAACCACAGCTATTTATTTCCCCAAATTTACAGGTTCTGCTGCAACATTCATCATTTCCCTGAGTGATTTTCTTCTATAAGTGAAATGTCTATCCTCTATCACTGAAAATTATAAATTAATACAAAATGCCTGCAAACCAACTGTCCACCAAGCCAACTGCATTTTTGTCAAATGTGAGTAAAGGATCAGGCTCATTATTTGACAAATTCCTTTTTGAATGATATTTAATCACATACTTGTTACTCAACAGAGAGTGATTTATACAGTGCTGTTACAGAACCCAAGCCATACAAAATATAGGTTGGCTTTCATTTGGAAATGTAATCTGGATATCTACTTCTAATTAAGTAGAATTCACATTCATTCATTATGATGACATGTCAGTAGATATTATCCTTCCATTTGGTTGGAATGGCTATTATGAGTACAACCAGCTATAAAACACAGAATTTAGCAGCAGGTTTGATTTTGATCTACCTTTCTTTCAAGATAAGAGACTATAAGATTTACCTGCTTGTGACTCTGATAGTCCAAAAATACATGTCAGAATATTAACATTACCAATATAATAAAAAATGCCTGCACAATAAATTAATTCTTAACCTCTAGGAAAAGAAATGCTTTCTGTGTATGCAGATCATGAATGGCAGAGACCTTAACACCTTGTATAAAGCACAGAAAAGCATTAGTCCCAGGGAGAATTGCCTTAATTGCTTTGACCCCAAGGGTAAGACACTAAAGCTATATATTCAGTACAAACAATGGTGCCCTCAAGCAGAAAGCAGCCTTTTCACTCTGTTGCTTTGATTTTGACCAATGCCTTCAGTGTAATCAACTATGGCAATGCTTAATCTTGTATTTTTACATGTAGGTAATATAAATCATCTTTACAAACAGAGGAAGATTTGCCATCAATAACTCCTTCCTTACACCAGGCACAGGCAAGAGCAATTTCGTACTGTATTCTCTATTTAGAAAAACACACTGTAAGAATGAAATATCTGTTTGGATTACAACAATTTAAAAGAAATTAATAAATATGCTCAACAAATGTCAAGCGTAGTTCTATTCTTGATTTCAGAAATATGCAACACTTAGCTCTTATTACCTGATGAAGGGGAAAATGTTACAGGCATTCATAATAATGTAAACTTGGTGCACTGGATGTATTCTTGTCCATTAGGCTGGTTAATTTATTTTACTTGCATACAGGTCATGAATCAGAGAACACTGAATGTGTATTTGGTGCATACATTCAATTTCCTCTGACATATCAGCCCATTCTAACATCTTTTTTCTACCAAATTTTGTATCTGTTTTAAACACAGATTCATTCCTGGCTCTCAAAGGTCATCTTAAATACCTCATGTATGTAACTTGATTTTTCAACTTTGATATGTGCTCTACAGTCTTATAAAGCTTTTGTTATATGGCGTTTGTCTTTTGAATATAATTTCAGTCTACACTTAATAAGGAACAAAAGCCTCAGCCTGGAGTGTTTCTGTATGTCTGTGTCTAGACCACTTCTGATGCTATTTTGTTATAGAAAATAGCAAGCCCCTGAGTATTTTCTGTCACTGGGATCAAGGAACACTGTCATGACTCTTCATGTTGTGAGTACATACTTGCAGTCCAACTCTCCAAATTCCTTAGGCTTTGCATGATGTTATTCTAAATGAATAATAACAAAACGGACAGAGCGAGCTCAAAGGTTTGAAACTGCTTTCATGTGTTTGTGTAATCAGGCCATGATTACTGGGCAGACAGGGCTGTGATTGAGTGCTCAGTGTCCCAGAAGGAATGAAAGACAGTTTTTTCTGTGTGGGTGACTGCAGTAAATGCACACGAGACTGCTCTGCATGGGTGGGATATAAATTAACCTTGAAACCACACTTGCCCTGCTTCTGTTTCCTGTCTGTGTAATGAATGAGGAGAGAGCAAAAAAAAAAAAAATCCCAAATAAAAACTTAATCATCTTTGCAGAAAGTAGGGATTCCGCTTATCCTCTAGGAGGCCTGCTTTGGGCTGAGGCCTTCCCACTCTCCTCAGGCTGACAGATTGGCTCCCTGATATGCATATTATTTTAAGAGAAGACCACCCCCAGTTTTAGCTTTGAGCGTGGGTGACTTGTCAGTCAGCAGTGTCAATGTATATTCCTCATGCTTGTGGAAGCACCTAGCCACACATGGGACCATTCTGTAGATGGCATAATGTAGATCCCACCTCCTGTTTTGTGCATCAGATGGACAATTGTGGTTACTCAGTGTATCTATTTAGAGATTACTGGCAGAGCATGGCATCTCTAATTAGAAATAATTTTGACACATGCTGTGAAGGTAAATAACTGGTTCTGGTGGCATACAAATCTTTTTGTTCATGTAACTATATGGAGAATATGTGCTAAGTCAGACCTCATCACATTATCTTAGAGTTTTCAGAATGGCCCTTGTTTCATCTGAAGGTCTTGATATACCTTACAGTGGAGGTTCCCATTTACAAACAAGGAAACACAATCACAGGGAAGTGAAGTAACTCTGAAATCACTCAGGAGAAGATTTGGGAAAGATAGGACCTACCTAAGAAAGAAATTACTATCCCCTGACATACTGATTTAAACAAAATACTGCTGAAAATATTTGGATGAAATAAATTCTTCTAGAAGGCTGAAGAAGAAAGGCCTACATGAATTACTGAAATGCTCTACTTGTCCAATGTTCCATGGCTTAGTCCCACCTCTGTGGGAAAGGACAGGGCTTCTTTGATCAGCTCAGTTCTTTAGCTGCACACATTTGCTTATTGGCGAGGATCTTCTGTGATGCTGGAAAGCAAAGCTCACTTCAGTTGGCAAGAAACCAAAGTCAGGACATGCTGTTCAGCCTTCTCGATTAAAAAACGTATCAAAGTGAAATGAGACACCAGGATAACACAGACTGTACGAATTTAAGTGGCACTCACAGAATGGCAAAGCAACACCCTGAGTATTCATCATGGTTGTGTCAAATCTAATGTGCAACAAAATTATGATGAATTCTGGATGACAGATGACAAATCTTGGTAAGCAAATGTTTTCCCGGGGGCAGCAGCAATGAATAGAGTGGAAAGGCCACAGAAAAGAAAATACATAGATGCATATTCCTGAGTTAAGAGTGCTGCTGGCAAGCCACACGCAAATATACCCAGCTGGAGATACTCTTGTGATATGGATTATGCTGACCTGAACACAAGCAGGCTATTTCTGTCTATAAAAGCAGGAAGAAGGGAAACAAAGAAAGCAGGTAAAGACTTAGCTTCCCCTCACTACACACAAAAAACCCTGTCACTAAGGGCTCAGTTGCCACTCACACAATTAGTCTCCGAAGTGCCACTTTGACACAGTGCCACTGGTGTTGTTGTAAGATACTTTGCTTGGGTGCTGGCTGCCACTTCAGAAAACACAGGGCTCTTGCAGGTCCTATTTCTTTATCTATCATCTCCATCTAATTGTTACTGATACACTAGGGGAATCTCAAAAATCATTATGAAAAAAGCCTTATGTAGAGCAATGAATCCAGGCCTAAAAATGTCAAATGTGAAGTAGGTAAGCAGCAGAACTACTACCAGGATGAACAGTAAGAAGGGAAGGGATCTCCGATCCCTAAGCAATGGCTATCACATTAGCTTCACATAGACAAAACTCAGAACTACCAGCCTTTCAAATCCCAATGTAAAAGTAGTTACAGCAACTTGTGAGGGTTGCTAAGTCCATGGGTCCATTAAAAAAAATTATAGTTATCACAGAATATCTTTTATCCTAAATGGAAAGAAAAACCGAGCTAATTTCATTCCCACTGCGTCATAAACATTAACATTTTAATGGTGAGTACTTCAGGCTTGAGACTTAGACGGATGGAGTAGATTTCCTGTATATATTTGAATATATTTGTTCTCACTGAATGAATATACACATGCTCTTTTTCTCTATGAATATATTTTTAATGTCCTTCTACACTTGCTACAGTACATCATATAACATTCAGTTTGACCTTTTAAGCTAATCTTTACTTCTCAAGAAAAGATATTTTAGACAAGGAAGCTATCTAAACCTCAGCTGTCTTTTGGCTTCACTGCAGTGCCCTGATGTTGTCAAATATAATTTAGAAAGTCATAACACATCATTCCAAAAGGAAGGCTTCTGTTATCCTGAATGGATATATCTGTAGCTAATATATTCCATTTATGTATTCTAAACTGATCATTGTATCTTGGAACTGAAATCAGCTTGCTCTAAAATTTAGAGAGGAAAAAGTAAAATATTTTTTAAATAGGACACTTTGCAATAGGTTTACATTATTGAAAGTCAGAAATTCTACATGGTGTTTAAGAGCAGTGAAAGGCAAAACCTATGAGGCTGTAAGATAACAGAGGATTGGAGAGATAGTTGGTCCTCTGCTGGGAGGCACCCAAAATCATCACCCCCATTTGCAGTGCAGGTACACTGAATATTGTGCACAGTTTGCAGGAGTTAATCAGTTCCCTGAAATGGGCTGTAAAAAAAAAAAAAGAATATTGAAATCCTTCACCTTCATTTAATTCTTCAGCTCAGTAGAGCTGGATCCAAAAGAGAGACCAAGGATGCAAATACCTCAATACTACATTCGATTTAAGGATTTTTCTCTCACCTGCACGGTTGTGAAAAAGGATAACTTGCATTTCTGATAACTGCTCTCTGAAACCAGTTTTTTTAGTCCCAAATACAAAAATTGGGAGAATATCTAAAGTATTCGCTCCCTCAAAGTATATATTTCTAGAAAATATTAAAAGGAAAACAGTCTAAGGGTAAAGAATTAGGCAGCCTGAATGGCAAAGTTTTGAGGCTTTTTCACATCATCTTAGTTTTGTTGTTCATGGATACCACAAAAAAAAAGTCAAAAAACCAACCAAACAAAAAAATCCAACCAAAAAAGTGAGCACTGATATCAGATTGTTATGTTAATGTCCCCCATTTTGCACACTCTTGAAAAATTCTTTTAATCTTTGAGATTTTTAATTAATTCTCTGAATAATATTTCAAATCAGATTAGCTCATGACCACTAACATCAAGGAATTAAATTTTAGTTCTGGTTAATTTTAGCTGCATGTATCTAGGGATTTAATGGGCAATATAGCTAATAATTAAATCCTCTATTTTGTAAACACATATTCATGCAACAAATCTTAAGCATGTAAATAATATAATTGAAATCTATAGGAAAGCCACATGTATCACGTTATATGTATACCTGCACCTACAGAGAGTGAAATTCAAGTCCTTCTCCAGTGAAATCTGTTAGGGCCAGGAAACAGTTATTAACATCTAAAATATTATTCTAATGAATAAATGTATGAGTTTTCTGCTCCTTGTGGTATGTTATTTTTAAGTAGATCACTTTTTTTTTTCATTATTATCATACAGTCCTGAACTGTTATTTGCCATCTTTAAGAAAACTCTCACACACTAAACTGGTTGTTACATTCATAATCATCCACACAACACTTATGTCAGATGCTTGCAATGGACTTTGAATTTCTGAATTTCTTTACTGGCAAAATATTCCCATTGAATGCTATGACTTTTTATGTCCTCAGACAATACAATGTCCTCAAAATCAACCAAAGGCAATGGGGTAGAAAGTACAGTACCTTTAAAACCTTGGAGGGGGGACTAAGAGATCATGACACATCATAATGGAGAAGAGAGGAAAGCCACACTACTTCTGCAGGTTTTGTATTTATAATTGCATAGAAACCATAGATTAGGCAGGGTATCCTTCATAAAGAGGAAAAACATTCTTTGTCACCACAGAGTTTTAATAGGCAAGTCATGTCTATTAATAAGGGCACATCTGTTCCAAAGACTTGCATTATGCAGGTGTCTGTTCCCCTTGTGTTTTTTGATTTTACAGTAGATAATTAGTTAGACATGATTACTTGCAACCCCCACTTGGACCACTTATCTCATTATCAAAGGCTTTAGTTTCTATTATGAAATATGAAACAAAACCCTTACCTTTGCATGTGTAGCACTCAAATGTATACCTGTTAGGGTTCTGAGAGGCTGATTGTTTTGTACTTAAAACAAATTGGCACCAAGGTTAGTGATAAAAAGAGGAATTATTTTTGCTTTACAACTCTGTGAAAGGAAAACACAGCCTTCCCTATTATTTTCCTAATATCTACACAGACCTTAAATAATATTTCATTACCTAATCTAGGTTTAAAATACAGCTTTTTCAAAATCTGTTCAATGAATATGAGAGGCACAGGTTTTAGAAACAACAATTTCTTCCTGTTAAGCACATATTTAAGTACCTTCTATTTTCTGACAATTCATGAATCTATTTTGCTATTCCAAAATTTTCTCTGTTCATCTAAACTAAAATCACAGTCAATTTCTTTGACATCTCTGGCAGTGGTGCAGCTGTTAGCTCAGTATGCTGAAACAGAAATACTGTTCTCCCTTTCAAGATTTACATTTATCCCTTCCATCAGAGTAAAAAACAGTGCAATGCCTACTACTGTCACACTTGTACGAAGTGTCATTTTGGGTTTGGACCTTTTCCTAAATCTGAAAATACAAAGTTTGCACATTCTGGCAGAGCAAATACTGCTATGATTGTGCCTTTCTTACACATGCATACAGAAAAAAATATTTCCTGAGAACTTTGAGTTTGTGTCTTGGCTACTGCACTATTGCTCTCCTCAGCAGAGAGGCATCTCTCCCTGACCAATGTCTGTTTGGATTGTTACTTTAGTCTACATAATCCAAATAATCTCTCATTCTTCATATTTTGCTAGTCTCCAAGACCTTCACTTGCCTATTAACTCAGGCCAACCTCAGCAGCTCACTTATTCAAACTGGTGTCCCTGTGCATTCTTGGTGATACTTCTACAGTTTGAGAAGTCTCTTGTGAAGTCATTCATTCCCTGAAATATCTAAATAATACTTCTGAACAGAATTCATGACAGCAATCAAGAAGCATGACACAGTAGTCAAGCAGTAAGAATATTCACCTTGGGGAGGGACAAGCTGTGAATCTGGTCTTTGCTGAGGCTGAGTCCATTTCATATCTGTTTCTACAACAGAAAATGCACAAACTGTTGAGGTAGGATCCAGGATCATCATCTCATCCACTGGAAAAGTGCAATGAGTAGGGATGCTGGGATTTTTTCAGGGACTTCTTAGTGTGGAATAGATTTTCCCTGGACATACACAGCAGATAAAGCCAGGCTCTTCAGATAGCTTTGCTATTTGGTGCTGCTTCACCTCACACCTGGCATGAAGCAAAGAGGTATCTAAGAGCTTTGGATATTTCTACAGATGTATGGAAACCTCTGTTTAGGTTTCTAAATGTACTGACAGTTGCTAATTAAATCCACATGCCTTTTAATTTTTGTTATTTGGAACTAGTAATTTTTACATTATTTTTGACACTCCATTTTCAGAAGAGGTACATACACTTTTGAAAAAAAATAGTTACCATGTCCTATTATCACAATTTAGGGCCAAGACAGGGTTCTCAGCCCTTAAAATATAAAGTTATGTCAATAACCAGCAGTTGTTAAATAGTGCAATTTTTCCAGGTACTCCAACTCTTTCTTCTCCAAAACATCACGCATTATCTGCTCAATTGCATGGCCTTTCATTGTGTAATTCCATCACACTTCTGAAACCCTTGGTACTGATTTCAGTTACACAAGGGCTTAAATGAGCACCCTATTATTTTCCTCTGGCTGTGTCTCAAAGCTGGGAGGCCTCTACAGACACACTTCTCACAAGTCCATGCACTGCAGCAGGATTATTTAGAATACTTATGAACCCGTGATATTTTTTATTCAGGCCACATGGTCACAACTACCAATGTCATTTAATCTTTCAGATTCATAACTAAAATTAATTTCCACCCTAATATGCTTCATGAATTCAACAAGATAAATCTTATTTCTGCATTTCGATGTACAAGAAAAATAGTTGAAATATAAGAGAGGCTGTAAAAGTAACTAGAAACATTATCCTGTCTGAAAGGCAGACTGGAAAAGATTGAACTATTTGACTAATAGCTATAATGCAGAATATAATGGGCATAGTGTCGAAAATAATTAGGCTACAACATACAGAAAAATGACAAGAAATGGATAAAACAGAGAAGTTGACTGTCAGGCAAAGCTGTATGAAACTTCCTTCCAACCCCAATTCCTTACTATTCTCTGCAAAGTCCCAGGTTTCTTTATCAAACCTACTGCAATAATTTATTATTGTTATACTGACAGATTAAATTCCACCACATGCCACTCATGCCTATAAGTTCAATTAAACTGACAAGACTGACATGCATGGGTAACTTTTGTGCAAAAGGGAAAAGAAAGGCAGCTCTTCAATGGAATTAAATTCCAGTAGCACTTATGGCAAGGTGTTTCTGCAAAGCACAGAAGAAAAATTGTGGCCCTGAGTTTCCATCCCCAGAGACAGGTAACCAATAAAAACTATATCTGGGTTTGATTCACTCTGCATGTTTTTCTTGACCTCATTAACAGAATCATCTGATGGATTTCTAGATCAATTTACATGCAAATGCAGAAGAAAAGGAGTTGAGTTGTAATGCTAAGCTTTCTAGACTCCTCCTTACCTCATTTCATCTTCCTGTAGGCAAAACTAAGTGGTGAATGGGCAGGGGAAGCAATGTGCCCTTGTTTAGCTGTCAATTTGTCAAAAATCTCAGGACAGGATTTTGTTCAGAATTTCTTTTTCCCAGAACAGGAACCTTTAGCAAGGTTTTCAAGCCATACTTGTCCAAGACTTTTCACAAATAGTCTTGACTTGGCAGTGTGTAGGCTGTTCCCCTTTCCAGAAAATTGATGTGCAGACAAAAACTGAAATAATATTGTCAGTGGAAGGAGTAACCAAGTTTTTTTTTGATCAAAATTTTCACTAGTTACACAAAAAAAGTTTTACTGGCATCAACTTGCATATGCTTCTTTACACTGTAGAGCTTCAGTAGCAGTAGAAATACAGGGACAAATCCCCACTTTACTAATTCCCTGACCAGTTTCAACTAGTTCTCACATTGAAGAAGAAGCTACTGTTTGCATAATTAATAAAGATTTTAAAAAATCATAGCCTGTCCTCATACATTTTATAATAACAACAGATATATGTCTCTTTTCTAATATTATTTTCAGCATTATTTTTAATAGTATGTAAATAAAAAAAATGAAAGTACACAGATGCCAGTAAGATCATTGTCATAGTTTAACCTCTGCCAGCAACTAAGCCCCACACAGACCCTTACTAAGTCATCTCACACTGGAATGGTAGAGAGGATCAGAAAAGTAAAAATTAAAAATTGTATGGCTTAAGATGGACAGTTTTACAGGTAGAGCACAAGCTGCATGTTCAAGAAAAGCAAAACAGGGAATTCACTAACACTTTCCATGGGCAGGCAAGTGTTCAGCTATCCACAGGAAAGCAGCACTCCATCATCCCTAAGGGTGACTTGGGAAGACAAACATCACCCTGAACTTTGCTGCCTTCCTTCCTCTTCCCCCATTTTTTATATGTGAAGCATGATGCCGTATGGTCCGGGATTTCCCTTTGGTCAGCTGGGGCCAGCTGTCCTTGCTGTGTCCCCGCCCAGCTTGTGCACCCCCAGCCTGCTCAGTGGTGGGGTGAGGTGGACTGAAGAGCAAAAAAGGCTTTACTCAGCAATAATAAAAACATCTCTGTACCCTGCACTGTTTACAGAACAAATCCAAAACATAACCCATATTAGCTACTAGAAAGAAAATTTAACATATCCTAGCCAAACCTGCACAATCATTCAGGGTTTAATTCTTGACCAAACGTTCACATAATTCTGTGATTCTTATGATTTTTTTTAAACACATGGAATTAGGACTCATTTATATCTCAGTTTTGCTCCCGAAACCTTGTATTAATACAGAAATAATAGAAGCAGACAAGGTAAAGAGGAGATAGGTAAAACTGAGAGGAAAAAATAGGTCTGCAATGTCATATTGATTTGTTTCTAGAAAGTAGGCACTTAGCTACATTAGCAAAGCTTTTACCCACTGGATCAGTCACAAATATCCACTGACTTACAGGAGGCAGTAATACAGTATCTGCCTAACACTGGTTAGACATTATTTATCTACATATACAGCTCCAAACCTCAAGCTAGCTTAGAAGAAAAAGGACTACAGAAAACTTTACTGCTGGTAGCTTGAAAATCAGATGGTTAGTATCTATTATAAACTACAATATATACACATTCAACTTGCTTTGATTAGGCAAAAGAGGGATGTCAGGGAAGTACTCCTGAAAGACCTATCAAAGACATGCAACTTGGCAGCACAAGGACAAATTAAATTCACTGGTGAGAAAATGAAGGGCAGCACAGAATAACTGATAAAATACAATCTAGCTACACTAATAAGGTAGGAATGATCTGTAAATTCATTAATAACAGTGACACGGCAGGGTTCCGCTACCTTTAATATTATGTTTGATAGCATTCTCCCTTTAAATAGATGCAATATGCATGAGTAAGAGGACATGGAAAGATCAGATATATAGATTTTTATACATAATAAACTCTGAAAATCCCTTCTGAAACTTTTTACAATGTTGATCATTAAAAAATGTTGATCATTAAACAAAGCTTCTGTTAAAAATCCATCAAGAAGAAAGCACAAGAAAAACAACTCTTAGAAGTCTCCTTTTGAACCCTATCAATATAAAAAGTAATCAGTTAGATAAATCTATAAAAATATTAACTACCTTTCTGGAATGTCAATAATACTTGAGAGTGGGGTTCAATCTTGATCTGTTATTGTATTTTAACTATTCCTAACTAAACACACAACTTCTGCCTCTGAAGAGTATGGAATGATCATTTATTGACTAGCTAGAATGTGCTAGAAACAATAATAAGTAAAAATTCAAATTTCTCACTGGAAAAAAGTTTGCAGAACTGCTTTTCTCAGATGTACTAAGGCCTGAAAAGTCTTCCTGTAAGTTGAAAGAAGATGAACATAAACATGCAAACAAGACACCATCAAATGATGGTGCTAGGAAAACCTTAATGGAGTAAGATCATTAGCCTGGCATCTTCGAGCCAACATCAGAAGAGAAAGAGGAGGTTTGACATCCCCAGAGTTGAACCTTGTCAGAATTGATCTGGATTTATGAGCCAGTAAGATAATCCTTCATGATTATCTGTCCTGTTGTTCACCATTATGACATCCTCAAGGAGGCTGTTTCATTGTGTGCTCTTCATGTCATGCTTAGCTGAAGTGTAATTGTCTCAAAGACCACCTACACTTACAGGTTATTCATATACAAATTAATGGATGCTGGTGAAGTTGTGCATCCATTAAGCAGAGCATTAACTTTCATGGTATTAATTTATCTATCAGATACTTTTTTTTTCACAGCTTTTCTGAAAGCTTGTTTACTAAAGGGCCGTGCTGGCAGAATAATACTTCTCTCAATGGATTTTGTGCCTTATACATAAAATTTGAAAAATGAAAACTCCTATCATTTGCCTCTTAGCAGGTAAACAGTGGTCATAAGATAATGACTTTTTAAATCTCTGATCATTAGAATAATATACCTCAAAAACTTTGGGTTTATTCCCCTTTCTGTAAAAAAAAATCCCAGCCAATAAAACCTTGATTAACTAATTAATAACAGTGATCCTTACATTTAGAATAACTTTTCTCACATCAAAATACTATGTATTCCTTGATCCAAAGAGGAAAAAGAGTGTGAAAATTTTATTAGATTGTCAAGAAAAGCATTTTTCAGCCTTGCTCTGGGTGCTTATTTTATATTCAGACTCACACCTAGAGCCAGCTTTCAAATTTGGGTAGAAAGTTTTGAATTGCAGACCATCACACTCTGATATTATTCTAAGCAATACATTATTATTTGGTGGCTTGTTATCATTATCTTCACAGGGACTCCACTCAATCAGAAAATCTTACTTCCTCAAGTTTCCCAGAACATATTCACAAAGCAACCTCAGCATTGGAGATCCTGTAAGGGTTATGGCACCAGGTCCAGCACTCAGCAGGCTGGCGTTTGACAGTGCTTGGGGAGGATTTTGCCGCCTCAGGGACAAGTAATCTTCCTGATGGTGATATAATGTTAGAAATTTAAGTTGTCATTTAGGCTGAAGTCCATGGGCCTGATCCTTTAAGACAGTTAAACATGACAAAATGAGGGAGATTCTCTTACTACAGTATTTCATTTGCACAGAGAATTTTGACACATTTCAATTCACTGACCTGACCTATAATTTGCAAGACACTTCCTTGGCTTTTACTGTTTCAGCAGTTCTCAGAAGTGGAAGCAAATGCTTTGTCTTTTAAAAATATATCCCTGTGCCTTTTTGCATTGAGAAATCCTAGGCAGTTAATGACTTGGTGGAATGATTTTGAAGTACATGCTTACAAACTTAATTGTGGCATTTTCTGATGGCAGACAGCTTGGCGTTCCAATTCAAAGATGGTCTTATTCCATCTTTTTGGATGGAAATATTCTTTTTGCCAAGAAGTATTATGACTTCTACATGGAACAAAATACTATGATTTCTACTTAGCCATACTGATCTCAACTCCTAGTTCCTCTAGCTGGCCAGGAAAAGACAGAAGATATGATGCATTTTCCTTTTAATATTCTTGTATTCATGTGAAACATTTGAGAAGAAAGTCATTATTGAATTTGAATATTTAAGAAACATCAACCAGTGTTTCCATTTATTTGGCTGCTGTTACCTTCACACCTTCTCCTGCATTAGGCAAAGATACAAAGGGTTACATTGTAAAGCATTTATTCCCAAATATGTGTAGATATTAAAAAATTGTAGAAACCCTCTGTCACCAATTAATCTTACATGATTTACTTGTTTCTAAACAAAATAATTCTAAACGAAGCAAATCCTCTAAACGAAACAAATTCTACTTCTCTGTGAATTGCCTTTCGCTCACAAATCAACATGTGTATTCCACTTGCAAAATCCCTGTTTGTACTACACAGAGATGCTATCTAGAAATTAAATCACTAGAAAGATCAATCTTTAGAAACATCTTCATCCACACTGTCAAATTCTAATCTCTCATACTGACTTGAAATATGTCACAAGCACCAGTTATTTTACTAAATACTTATCATCTTTATTGATAACTACAAGCTCAATTAATTTAGTCAGGAAAAGTGTGTTTTAACCAAGCTTATATGGCACTGAGAGTTTATAACAGATGATTTCAATGGCTCTGATATATTTTATGTTTTACAATCCTATCTCATATATTCAATAATATCTTATTGCCAGTATTCTTTAGCTAGAGTCCAGAGACAGGGAGACAGCTAAGCCTGGTACTGTGGTGTGATTAATTAACAAAGCAAATCCACATACACCTGAGTGCACTTTTAGGTCTACACACATGTGCAATTATGCAGTGTTATCAAGCATATATGATATTTGGCCCATGTTTGTAAACTGGAGCAATTATAGATTTCTTAAAGACAACCATAAGATTGCTCCAGGTATATGGTAGCAAAAATGTACTTGTTCAACTATATTTCATCTTGGTCACCTGCAGAGAAAATACTGAACAGAGCGTGTGTTTGGCTTTTATCTCAAAGACAAAGGCAGAGACTCAATAGCCTTTAACTTTTGAACTGTTTTATAAACTGTGACCACCTCACAATATTTTCTGGAGTGAATGGTACCTATTTACATCTGCTCTTAGTCAGGTCAACAGGAGTTCTACCACTTATTGCAGCATTAGCCTACTGCTGCTGTTTTTTTAAAATGTCATGTGCAATAAATATGCAGTAATTTTTTAAATCCATATTAAAACCTCTAACTTCTAAAGGGTATCTGCTCATCCTGTTTATTTTTTCCTTTTAGCTCCTAGACTTGTGACATGTTTAAACACATGCATTAGATGTTTTTCCAGGTAGCTCCTCATAAACATTGCAAAATATTAATGAAGTTGTTAAGAAAGCAAAAGGCACAAAACATCAACAGTCATTGCATATTTAATTCACTGCTTTGTTCATTCTTTCCCCATTGCAAATGTACTAAATGACAATATAATTATAACCTAAAGCTGTTGGTAATTATATGCAAAGTGCTATAATAGCAATGAAACCCTAATGCTGAGAGAGAGCAAGAAAGAGTCTGAGGGAAGACAGACTCAAAATAACCATTAGTCATTGTACTCCTGGGTACCCCCTAAAATTGTTTGATTCTGATGGATTACCCAACCTTCAAATTACCTGAAAGAAATTCAGGTCAGGTATAGAGAAAACAAATTAATTACCAGGAAATTACTTGCTGCTGTTGAGCCAAGTATTAGCTCCTCAGCATTCAGCACCATTGGAAGAGTGAAGGAAAACAATACAGACGAATCAGGAGCTGGAAGCAGAGAGCAGCAAAAGGAAAAGTCTATTAGTAACTTTGTTTCTAATGCTGTCACCTTTCTTCCAACCAAACCTGAGCTCCACATCCAATGCCAGAGTGTGCACTACCAGCAGATCACAATTCTCCTCCACATCCTCTTGCCCTGGACAATGACTGCACAACCTGCAGGAGCCACTCTCTGGCTCTTCATGGGGCCTGGGATGAGCTGTTCTGTCAAGTGCCATTCCTATACCTCCTAGTATTTTATAGGTTCTAGAAGAGCTCCTCTATTCCTTACGAATTTGAGATAATTCCACTAGCAAAGCAGACAAGACCAAAGATCTCAGAGCTGAGATGTATAGTAACTTAGACATTCTCTCCTCTTAGGTAAACAGATTCTTTCCTGGATACAAATAAGAGCCATGCTTGCACAATTTGTCAAGGGAATGTTTGACTTCTGCTTATTGTGGAATCAGAAGGAAATGCCATGTAGCTATCACTTCATTAGCAGAGGGGTAATATGCAGCAGAGCAATGTGCTCTAGAGATGGAACTTAATTGAGATAAAGCACATAAAAACTGTGAATTACATGACAGGCAGAATTGGAAGCCTGTGATGGTAAAGTCCTGCTTATCTTACTGATATGTACAGTATGCTACAGCTGAATTAGTTAAACTTATACAAATACCAACAGAAGTTATGGCCCCCGCTACACTATCTGCTCTTGCAGGCTTTCTGCCATATTTGAATTTCTCCTGCTAAAATCTGTTTAAAAGAGGAAAAGTAAAAGCATCCACAACAGAACAGAGCAAAAAGTAGTACAACTCTAAGATTTTGTTCTGAACTGTCCTTACTGTCTCCATTCCTTTCCAGTTCCTCTCTCTAGCAGTGAGGGGAAAGTGAGCAAGCAGATGGTAAGTGGCACTTAGTTGCCAGCTGGAGTTAAACACAACAATGACTTAGGAAACAATAATAATCCTAAAATTTAAAATAGTTTCTATTGCACAGTGCTCCTTTTTTGTTCACCCTCCCCACCAGCTACATGATGAGCTATGAACTGCTTGGGCTCCCAGACCAGTGACCGATCCCAGTGGCTTCCCCTCTCCATGCATGGGATATCTGCCTTGCAGCAGGACCCATCTCTTCCCATCCTGAGAGCTCACAAAACCCTTCCAGTCTCACCTGCTGAAGGTCTGAATGTAGAAATGCTTAAAACGACTTGCTGGCTGACCTGCACCTTATGCTGCAGCTGACACACATAGCACCATGTGTACATTGCATGTAAGGGCTTTTGCAGGTGGCTTTGAGCTGCCAGCAGGAGGGAACTGGGATTCTGCAGCAGCAAAATGAGAAAGAAAAGCTTATTACTCCTTTAGTGTACACAAGTTCCCCACTACACAAGGTATTTGAGCAGAGTTGCTTTTTATAAAAAAAACACAGGCCTGAATTATATGAACAATTTTCAAGTCAATTCACTTATGCATTTTTATATCAAAATATTAATTTATTTGCCTGTGTGCTCATTTGGTACAGTGTATGGAGTATACAAGCACTGACATGTGACCATGAGTGCAAAGTAGCTGTAAAAAATTCTTGAATCTGTGGTAGATATCTGCACTGTACTGATTATGTCCTGGATAAATTTTTATGTGCGATTCATAAATGCTTAAACCAGAAAATAAATTTACAGTTACCAAGTATGACTTCTTTCATTTTCAGTTCTGATTGTTATCCTCTGTTTTTATCTGAGTGAAAAAATGTTTTGATAAGCAATAAATTGCATAAAGATGCAAATAAAAGATGAATTTACTTTAAGTAGTCTGGGCATCTACCCAAAAATGAACACACCACTCCCAAATGAAAGAACTGCTCTGGAATATGTGCTTGAAAAAGAATGACTCTTCTGATACAAGACAAGATTTTATACTGTTTATACCTTTTCAAGGTTTCTGGGATGAAAGGACATTCATTCCTTCAATTTGTCTGACGACTGACAGCTTACATGTTAACATGACAGAACAAGAAGTAGAACCCCTTCTCCACCTGTCCTCACAGCACAGGTACAACATGGGAGCACTGCCCTTGGGGTGACACTAGCAACACAGGCACAGTTCTCATTCGCTGCTGATTTTGTCAGCAAAACCAGCCACAGTTAGTTTTAATTGCAGTAATGGTGAGTTTGATACTTGTCCAGGAACAGTCCCATCTCTGAGTTGCTCTAAGCCCATTTTCTGCCTTATGTGATATTCTCTGCCACTCAGGGATATCAGGCAGCATGTGGCAAAAAGCCTAATTTAGCACACTGCTATCCAACAGCTGGCTTAGCTGCCAGAAAAATGAAATAAGAAATTTGAAACTACAGAAAATTATTTCCCTTGTATTCTGTGTTTAGACAACAGCTTGGAACTTAGAAATGTACTGGCCTTTAAAGTCACAGCTCTTTATAGCCCAGGATAGCCAGAGCCTTTTTCTCCAGATCTGATTCTAATGCAACAAGAATGATGAGAATCACTAGTCTTGTATTTATGGATGTTCTGTGCCACACGACACCCTTGGCTTATCTCTCTCTAGAGGGCCACCCCTATTTTGAGAGCTGCTTATTGGCAGAATTTGTCGCTGATGAGTAACCACCAACTTGCTGTGGTGAGGCAGCCTGATTTGCCTATTCCATGGAAAACTTCTGCCAGCCTCACACATGCTGGTCAACTAACAGCAATAAATGTGTGTTATCAGCAACCACACATCAGGCACTCTACATAATACCATCACCACGTGTCTACAGACAGGTCAGATCAGGTCTGGAAGTGGTTCAGGATATCTTGAAAAAAGCAGAATCAGGAATCAAAAAAAAAGATGCAAGAGATGAGCTGACATGATGAGAGGGTAACAGCAGTCATCTGCAGACTGAACTGGGACAGGAAAGAGGGCAAGCTAAGTTACTGTGGGTGAGAGCAATTTAACACTGTAGCCTGGTTCTGTAAGGAACTGAGCAGAAAATTCATTGAATAATCAGAGGTTACAAGTCCACCAGCTTTTGCATGAGCAAACAAAATCATATCTCATGTGACAAGGCATCAGATTTCTATGTCTCCATTACATAAGTGGAGCCATTTTCCCCCATCTTTGGTTTTGATTTTGTTGCTTGGTTTTGGTTGGCTTTTTTTTTCAAACTGCCAGTACAATTCACAAAGTTTTTGTATGCAACCAAAACAATTTGACAGACATTGTGCAAGTTGGTTTTGCTTAATTCTGTGATTTTTTTTTATATGCAAAAAAGTACAGGTATGCTTTGAATCAGTGAAAACTTTTTGTTCTACTACCCACAGTAATACTTTTTAAGGTGCTAAGGTATCAAAAAAAGAAAGAAAATAGATAGGAGCTAAAAAGGCATCAGTGAAATTGGTCAAACAGCCTGCATTTCTCTAACTGGAATTCAGGGTCACTGCCAGTTTTTTACAGACTGGTCTGCCACAGGAACACATAATAGCTATAATTCCAAAACAAGGTTTATGCACCTTTGTTCCTAAAGTATTTTACCACAGATTCTCAGTACACCACTGGGAGTGATGTACTGAACTCTGGGGCTCAGGAGCATAAGAAGGAAATGGACTTGTTACAGTGAGTTCAGAGGAGGATTTTGATGATGATCAGAGAGCAGAACACCTCTTCTGTGAAGACAGCCCATGTCAAGGGGGGGATGGAACTAGAAGATCAATGAAAGTCCCTTCCAAGCCAAACCATTCTGTGATTCTACAAAGCTGAATACGTCACTGTAAATTTCTAGATCATCAAAATATAAATGAGGACCCTACTATGAAAAGTATGCTTAGATATATAGGGGTAAAATAGTTTGGTTTTTTTTCTAAAGAAAAGGAAAAGAAATTTTACCTGTGTTCAATCTAAAACATTTTGCCCAACCCAAAATAAAATATAATGTAATATTTTGCAGATCATTTAACTTCTTTGTGTTTGACTTTGAAGCTTCTTCAAATGAAAATAGAAGCATTTTCACTCCTGGTAATTTAAACAGAGCAGCAACTACCAAGGTCAGTGAATGCAGAAGACCTTCCCAGTTATTTTATGAGCTGGGACAATTGCCAAAATACCTGAGCTCTAAAAACACACACATTTCTCTGAACACAACTCACCTGGCTATTCGGGGGTTTATGCTTTTCCTATTTGGGTCACCACATATATGTGAAGACAATGAGACCTTAATTCCAGAGTCAATTCATCTATAACAATCCCACCATCTCCAAACCCTGCCCTTCCCCACCACAGTAAAAATCACTTCAGACCTCTTCTTCCTACTTAACCTTGCTGTCTTTCTCATGCACATATGTTTGTGTGTAAAGAAATGTTTGTAAATCATGTGTTTAAGCAGCAGAAGCAAGATTCATACATAAGCTTCAGTGAGGGGTTAAATATGGCCTGAAATAAATTTGCAGGGTATCTCCAAACTTAGGTAAATGACAAAGCTAGAAAAATGAAGACAAAGAGTTCTAGGCATAGTAGCTCCCTCCACTACTGCCTCACTGCCTCAACCAGCTTCAGGGAGTTCTTACAGGAGGTTCTGTATGTAGATGGAATAGATTCCCATACCACTCAGAAGGTTTCTTTCACTTTGAGCTAATGAAAACATTCCATACACAGTTCCCTGTCCTGAATTGAAAAAAAACCCTGATTTTTTTACAGCCTTCCAGATCTGAGCTGCCAATCAGTCAGCCTTGCACTGGATGATCTCATCACTAGGCAACCATCCATGAAGGCCACTTCTCCTTGAGGATGTTCACTTATTGTTTAAATATATTTCATTTCCATAGAGGAGTGTTTCACCTGACAACTCTCTTTTGTTAACCTTGTGCTGGTGGCCTTTAGAATTATTTTCTGTTGTGGAAGTAAGAGAAAGACAGAAACCTAACTGCACAGAAGAATGAAATTTTTCATTTGAATAAATATCCTGTAATCTGAACAGTGTCCATACCTTAATAATCCTATTGATAACAGTTATTATGGCACATCAAAAGGCATAGCCTGGCCACATTTTCACTATAAGTGTAGACTAATAATAGAAAATATTTTTATGCTATTCTAAGCATTGTAGAAAGTATTCTTAGAACTGACCTAGCTTACTCCATTGAGAATAATTGTATCCCGTGGGCAAAAGGCTCCATTTATCAAGCCAATGGTGGTGAAGATTACGGGAAAACTGTCCTTCTGCAGGAAGCTACTATCGGGCAGGGCAGATGTGAAGTGCTTGGCTCTCCACTTGTATCAAAAGTCAAATAATGCAAGAGCCCTGACTCATACAACGGCCCAACCATCTTCAACACCCTGCTCTCTCTGTGTGCTCCGACCTCAGGGCAAATGAAGCAGGGTCTCAAAGGAGAGGAGGACAAGAAGGTTGCACAATTAGTTGATTAATTGCAGTATGGACAGCCCAATTCTGCTTGCTGAGTGAGTTTTTAGCTATAAGATTTAACTCTGGCTGCTTATTTGCTGTAACTGTACATTATTACTTATCCTGAAACAACTTGCCTAACAATACTGATTTATCTTCAGTTTGCTTTTGGGATAGCAAATCAGCACATATCAAATTAAAAAAAAAAAAAAAAAAAAAAAAAAAGAAATATGAGGCAATAGCCCTGAAACTCATTTTCTGATATAGATAGTGCTGCAACTTCAAAATGCAGTACTATTCTACAAACCTGGCCTGGATATATCAACAGTACTTGGCAAACAGAAAATAAGATGTATATATGCGGCTGATTCTTTCTTTTTGCAGAGTCATTTCCATCTCCCTAATGAAGTTATAATCAGTGTCCTTCTTCTGAAGTGGAATAATTAAGAATCAATTACACTTTAAACTGTAACACTGACTACTCTGTAACTATTATGTAATTGGGAAGCAGTTATATTGTCATCTTTATGTAGTTACACTGAATTACATAATCATTTAAATGGAATTATATTGAGAAATTTTATGTAAAGTTATTCATATTAACTTCTGCAACTTAAGGACCCAATGTGGAACAATTGCCCACTTGGAGTAGGCTTTGAATCTAATATGTACAGACCTGTGACTTTGAAGGGAAAGAAAAGGTTCCTTAATAAGTCTGAAGTGTTATCATTAGTATCATTTAATGCAAAGTGGTTACATGCTAGTGAACTATTTCAACCACTCTATTTTATGGCTCAGCTAAAGAAAAGGAGCAATTGATAAAAATGTGGTGAAAATTTCATAATATGCAGAAATTAGGAACAGGGCTCAAAAAGCTATTACGGAGTGCATTCAGCTGGTACCTTCAAAATTGTAAAGATACTTAACATTAAATGGGAGAACTTCAAATCACTAATTTAGTTCACAGTGTGCTTTAGGGATTTGAGTAACTTCATCCATGTAGAATGTCTATAATGCTGCAAAGTTAAAGCTGAGTTAGGGTTTTAAATTTTTCTTGTGGCACAGTGAGATATAAAACACTCCTACAGTGAAGCGATAATGTAAAGGTTTCAGTTTGGTCTGATCCAATACACAAACTTTAGGGCCTGAAAGAATTGAAAATGTGGTGCAAAAAGAAACACTTCAAAGGAGAACCCCACCCAAACACAGCAGAAAGGTGTGAGAGGAGAAGGGTCTGGCTGGTTTCATTAAAGAAGCTGACAGAGACAATTTCTTGCCCTTCAGTGGACTGATAGTTTGAAAATCTGAGACTGATAAATAGGAACCTAATCTGAGCAAGGTTAGGGTGCAAATTATTTATTTAAGGATTCTAAAATATTTGCCAATCCGCCATTAATCTAGCTACAGAGTTAAGTGTAGTTAGCAGAGAAATAAAGAAAGAAAGCACAACCATTTTGAGAAGCTGTTTCTTCCTCAATAGGAAACTCTCCTTTTGAATCACAAAGTTTAAAAAAGAAGGCACAGGCTCTGCACTCTCCTCTACTGAGAGCACAGAGATGTTTATATAGATCGTCTTTCTAGCATGGTCTGGGAAATGTCAGATTCAGTTGTAAATATTGAACAATCCTATCATTAAGCACCATGTATTAGTCACTCTCATTCTCACAAGTCAACACATTTTTAAGTGACATACAGTTCACTGAAGTTTATCTAGAATCCTCAATGTCATTAGACAGCATCTGTTCTCAAGTTGGGCCCTTCCAAGGTATTTTTTTGTTTGTTTTGGAGAGTAACCCTACCTTTTTCTTAACTGAGATAATGACTTTGTACCTGAATCTGATAATGCCAGTGCAAGACTTTAGCTTCCATCTCATCTAGGAACAGTGCCTTCTAGCCTGCAGGCTCAAAAAAAAATGCATTCAGCTTGGGGAATATAAAAGCAGGCTTTGTTGGAAAATTCTTTAGCAAGGAAAATTGAAAAATAAGGGTTACAAAGAGACTCATTTAGTGGGACATCTTGAAAAATTCTGATAGGGGAGAACAAAGATTTAATTAGAGTTTGAGAATATTACCTGCAATGCTCAGAACTGAATTTTTTGTCTTATTTTTAAGTTTAGCTCTGACTACATGTCTCAAGTCCTGCATAATTTGACAAAATTGCCCTGCAACATGCCTGATAAATACAAATAATTCTCTGCTTTCTCTACTGTCCGTCCATCTCATAAAAAGGTGACAGCTAATTCATAATATTACCGTATCAAAATGTTTTGTTTTAATTCATGAGACTGGCCTGTTTCAGCCTTACATAACCTAGATAAACGCAAAGTTATTTCCCAAGTAACACTTTACAAAAGTGCACCAAAAAATTGTTACTCTCTTCTACTAATTCATCTTCATTATCAGCTTATAAGAGGTCTGTCTGAATATACTAATCCAAGAAAAACTTTGTAAGCTGAATGCCTGAGGCCAATGCCTGAATGCCTGATGCCTATAGGACCTTTATGCAAAAGGACATCACAAGTTTTGTAATGAAGGATGCATTAGTCACATCTGATGAGGTACCCATCATAAGTATCAAGGCTTCTGAGAGATTTCTTAATGGGCTCCACCCCTATTTTTAGAAATGGTTTTGAAATTTGTCAATGAAAAGATGGCACCAATAAAGGGTAAATAAACTCAGGACTACATAGTGTGCTCTGAACTGGTTTATGGTTGACTTTGAAACAGATCCCTTTCCTTCAGGCCTCCTATGGGAACACAATGCTGGTAGATGCCAAAAAAGTTCTTGCCAAGCACCACCACTGGCAGTACTTCTGTCATAATGGAAATTCTTGCCATTTTCAATCCAATAAACTTTATACACTGTTATCTAAACACTTTTTAAATCCTCACAAACTAGTATTTTTACCATTCCCCATTACCTCCATTTTATAGGTGGATAAATGGAAGGACAGAAAAGCTGTGACTCCTCTGAAGCTGAGTCATATTGACTTTCATCCCTTGGCTTCACCTGACAAAATGTGCTTGATCCCTTATGTCCCAGAGCAAATCAAAGCAACTTTTTCATTAATTTTAGACATGTTTCATCCACACTGTTTTCTGATGGTCATGGAAAACATAACTAAGTTTGCACATGCACCAAGGTGACCTCAAATTTTCTCTCTTATTTTTTGTACTCATGGAAAGTATATTGTCAAATGAATTATATCAAATTTTATAAATTACCCAAGAGAGTTTCTTTTACATAATAGGACCCTGGAATGGAAGTTTGGAATAAAAAAAAAATTCTGACAGGCTTTTAGCTAAAAGCACTAGCAAAATTCTCTGGTCTGTGCATTCTGACTAATTCATTGGTACATTTTGCGTTCATTTATGCTGTGTATCCTCAGCCAATCTCATTGGCACTTGAAATTTTAGCTAAAAAAGAACATAGAGAGCAGCTAGGCATTTTACCCCTGTCCAAACCATATGACATTGTCAGCCTCCACACTTACCATTAGATTTCTCTTAGACATCTAATGCAGAGCCCAGCTTAAAATTCTGGCTAAAACAGAGGAAGAGTAATTAAGATTGACATAAGGGGTGCAAAATTTTCTGTCTTTTTCTGAGCCATTAATTAAATAGAAAGTTTTTCATTTTTTGATCTCGTTTATTCAAACACTACAATCCCCGTGTCAACAATATTTTGACTAAATATGCCTGTGCCTATTAAAACATGGTTTATATCCTCCATTGTGCTTTGGATAACTGTTAAGAATTTATTACACTGGCAATCTGGACCTAAATCTCTTTAAAATCTAGGCATGCTTTCTGCTCCATGAAAACCTTTAAAATTATTCCAGTGATGTTTCCTTTCTGTGATATTAGTTTACCAAAGCCTCTATATTAGCTTCCCTGAGTGATGAAAAACGAGGCCCAAGCCCTTGGTACCCCACATATCACTTAATGTCATTTGTGGCTAAATGAATGCATTAGCCAGTGCAGTTATCCCCAGTTGACACAGTGGAGATGTCATATTATAGCATGAGCTTCAGTGAAAATTTTAGCAGCCTTGCTACGTCAGTGTGGCACCAGTATTCGAGGTCACCAGCAGCATTAGTTAAGTAGTTATGAGTTTATCCATCATTGTGAGCAACTTTTGCAAGATTGCAGCTAATTTAAACAGGGCTTATCTATATTTTAACTGAGCTGCAGTGGTGACAGCAGTTGCAGCATCATTAATCCTGAAGCTCTAACATACAGGACAGCTTGGACTGCAGTTTTGTACTGTATACACCTAACACAGATGTATGAATTTGGGTGGCACCTTGGGTCTGCTCCCCTGCCTCCTTATTTGTGTTCATATTCAGTGCCAATAAATCTCTCAAATAAAGGTCTTTGGCTTTAGGCTGTGTGAGAAATAGCCCATCAGCATCAGTAGCAAGGAGCAGAGGTACAGTAGGTGTGGAACATGTAAATCACCCTGCTCTGGCACCACCCAGGCTCTTCACAGGGGAACATCAGCCCATACAATGAGGTACCTGGCAGGGGGAGAAACCTCCACAGCACAGCCAGAGGAACCAACCTCGGCCCACATGCCCCCAGGGCTGTCCCAGGACAGCCAGCAGTCCAGCTGGAAAGCCCATCACTACAGGTCTATGGGAGAGGCTGTCTGGAGCATCTCAGGATCTGAGAGCCTTAGGGCACATTATGGGATGCAGGCAAGACCACTTGGGGATGGCACGCATTACAGAACAAGTGCAGGAAATGAGGATAAGGGGATAAAAGGGGGCAGATACTTAGAAGCATGTTACTTACAAGCATGTCAGCACATTTGTTTGGCCATGCCCTGCCACCTGATCTGCGCAGTCAGTTCTGTCTTAAACTCTATTTCCCCAAATGAGGGAAATCCCTAATCTATGTACATGCATATACGTGGAAGTCTAAGTGCCAGCAGCTGGACTGAAGGCCCTGTGTGTGGGGTGCTAAAGGAACAGCTCTTAATTCTGATCAGCAAATTAGGGATCAGGAGGAGACTGTTGGGACAGCTCACTTCTGTGTGTGTGTGTATTTGACACCTGTCTGCATGTGTACCTGTTGAGATTGCATGCTCAGATTCACCAGCACTTGGACCTGCAGCACTGACCTGTAGCTGCCTTCCATCTATCAGAATTGCTGGATTTGGTAGCTCCCTGAAGTTGTATCCTCTTATGAAATGATACACCATCTAGGGCAGCTCTGGAATGTAGTATCTACAAACAATGTGCACTAAGTGACAAGCTAGGCCTCCTTTCTGCATGCAGACAGTAGTGGACTGTCATGGAACTCCCACTAAAGTTCTTTTTCCACAACTCTGCAAACACTGCCCAGCAAATCACCGGTAAAAGAGCTATGCCCCCCATGCTGTTTCTCAACTATTCCTCCTGTGAAGTACAGCAAGGAAAACAAGCACAAACCAAAAAAAGAAAGAGGGAGGCATAGCCCTAAACAAAATTCTTTTGAAGTTGATGGGACCCCAAATCATTACATTTTAAACAAAAATTTTAAGCTTCTCATACAGATGAGCATGATACATGGGATGATACAGTCTTTTGGTCTCCTTTTTGATGTTATTTTGAAGTGCCTTGAGGATGCTTGATAATAAAGCACTCTATGAGTTGTATTACCTTCTTCTGTATTGCAATGTTTTATTAACAGCAAACTCCAAATGAATAATGAAAACACAAGCTGTAAAATCGCATTTTCTTCTTCCATTGCTTATTTTAGTCTGATCTAAGCAACTTATTAATTGCCTTCTTTTTGATGGTTTGGATTTATGTTTTCTTAATGAGAAAGAATGGAAATAATGTCTATCAATATCAATTACAATACCATCTTTCTTTAAAGGAAGGGTCTGAGGTAGACAGTGTTGCTTGATGGATTTCATGGAAGCTTAAGTATTTTGCACAAAATGTTAAAAGCAATTTTTAAAAATAAGTTTAAAAAAAAAGACAAGACCCAAACCTGTAAATTAGAGTTTTTCTACCCTAGTTTTGACTAGGAAAAACCAGCACCATTCTTCTACAGATGCAATTTTCTAAAGATGCAAGCCTATGAAAGCCATCCATAATAGCATTTTATGCTAGAAACACTGTGCCAAGAAGTTACTCAAAAAACATACCATGTGAACAGAATTTTGGATGTTGTCCCTAAAGAACATTAAAGCTAGTCTCCAATTTGAAGCTCAAATTCTTTCACATTTTTCTTTCTCCATCACACAGTGTTATTTAAGACTAATTTATAGCTTCAGGTTTCATAGAAATTGGCTGGATTATTTTGTTATCAAGAAACTAAATGCTTTTATTGGAATTGGAATTTCATCTAGGATATTTTATCTGTAATGTAATTAAAGAGGTAGTTTAGAAAAGTTACAATTATAAAGGGAATATATGCAAAAATATTCTCACAAATGCTACCAGTGGAGTTTAAAATAGTATTGCCATAAACTTGCTGGGGAGCTCCAGGTTATGGTACTTTTATTGTCCAGCAGTGTAATAAGGATAAGTAACACTGGTCCACAAAAAAACACGTTCCTAACCCAGCATTCTCACTGTCAAACACTACAAAAAGCACTTAAGCAACAAAAAAAAAAACATCTTGAGCCTATGTTTGAGTATGGGAAGACAAGATCAAGTTCTTCTATGCATCCCAGGCTTGAAGAGGTCATGTCTGGGATGGGCAGCTCCTTTTCAAACTAGGCAACTGTAAACAACTACTTTATATACATTAAATGGCAAGACCACTACTGCTATGCTTAGAAAGACATGTAGAGAGATGAAAAGGAAAATTCCACTTACATATAACTAAATATTAATTCATCTTCACAGGATTTTTCTGTGCCTTCCAAACAAAAAGTTACCAGACATTATAAATATCATTCAGTCTTCAGGTAAGACACACTGGGTGATGTTTTTTTTGAGCATGTGCCAATTTCTATCTCAGATTCAAGTCTGAACCTTAGTTAACCCAAGCACAAGTATCAATTACAAATACAAGTATCAAACTTAATCAAAATATAAGATTGTGAGACAATAATTTCCTTTACAGTTTTCTTTCTAATTTCCCCTAATATTTGAGATACTGGTATGTGTTGAATTAAAAAATTATCTGCTATTCAAACAAAGGAGAATTCATGGCTGAATTTGCTTGAGCCCAAGGGTACAACCATAAATAACTCTTCATTTTTGTCCCCATTAAGAGGGAAATGAGTAGACAACCCAACTAACTGGCTGAAACATCAAAATGCAATTTTCTTCTGTGATAAGAACAGATTACATCCAACCATACAAAGTGTAGTTCATAGGAAGAAGAAAACTATGTCTTCAGATAATTGAAAATTCTCAGCAGAGACTACACATAATCAAAAACATGTGAGTAGCAATGCTGCACAGGGAGGCAGTTTCAGAGGATTTGGCAAACATGAAATTGTGACTAATGTTTATACAAATAGACTTTTGTTCTTCCCCTATCTCCTGCACACCTTGTGCATAAACAGCAGTTTGATTCTTGAAGCTCTCAACTCAGCTAGGGCAAGGAAAGCTCCGTGGGTGCCCAAACACTAAAGAGTATTTCCTTTTGCTGCATAGCTCGAAAATACAACTGCTGAAATAGAGAACACAGAGTTTTAAGCTTGAGAGAGAGATCAAGCAACCAAACAGACCTTCAGATGTCTTCCTAGCTGGGAAGTGACACCTGTGTGCCATTTGTCATGGCAGGCCTATTTAGCCAGTGCAGAAGCTTTGTGAGATACCTCATGAGACCACATGAGACCTCATGATACCTCATGATACCTCATGAGACCACATTTTGAAAACACTGCTAGAAGGATCATATAAACTGTACAATAAATACTTCTATTGATTTGCTTAGAAAAGTAATGGTGTTTGGAAACTTCTCCATTCAGATGCTTCTGGTAGAAATTGATGCCATTTTCTGTTGACCAGACATTTTTAAAATATTGTACAGTACCATAAAACTACTACATGGATATCAATAAAAAATAATAGAGGCAGACATCTAAAGAATATATTTGAAAAATGCTTAATAGAATCCCGTAATTGCAAGAATTTCTCAGTCAGAAAGTGGAGTTAGTTGTCAAGTTCCTATTAAAGGCTCATAGATGTCAGGCATCTTTTTATCTTTAAAAGGTTCTCTTTTAAATAACCTTGATATCATTATCTCAGTAATGACAATTTTAAGTGTGTAGGGTATGTATGCAGCTAGTTCTACACTCTTTCCTCTTTTGCTCAACCTGCTACATGTTTTTTCTCATAGGATTTTACTTGAATTCCTTTTAGAGTGCAATTAACACATTTTCTAGGAAGTCATTAGTGCTTCTGAAGAAAATGGATTAAGACACTATAAAACTGGTTTCTTTCACCATGTATCACACTAATTGTTCTAAAACTTATGGGCTGGGGAAGCACAGAAATAGGTTTCCTTTCCCCTTCCAGAGGTTTCTGGTCCAGGCTGAGACACTTAATAAAATGAAGATGCAAGTATATGTGATAGGGTTTTGCCTTATGGTTCAAAAGGAAAACAACAACTTGCAGCTGCCTTCCATATATTCATGAAGAAGTATTCATAGGTTCAATGGAATTATTCATATTTCCAAAGTCCATTATTTGCTTAAGCACCACATTAACTTAGAATCTGTATTTCCACAGTTTTTCCATACTACTACAGGGCTAATGTGCATCTTCAGGGCCCAAAACATAATTGAATGGCCCCAGCATAAAGTTTAGAAAAAAGACCTTACACAATCTTTTAATTTTATATTTTTGAATAACTGAAGTTTTATTTCCTCCCATTCCATGACAGAATCCTTATTCTATGTTCTATTGAAAAATCTAGCTAAAATATAAACCTGTTACTTGAAACATTGAAGAAAAGAAAGCATACTTGGCAAATATATTTATTGTGTAACTTGGAGATCAAGACAAATTTGCATTAAATTCTGGTTCAAAGGAGGCAGCATGTTTATCTAGAGTCAATAGTACTTTATTTTATCATTATTTTACTTTTTATCTCGAAATTAAATGGCATTCTATGACATTTTGAGAATTAGGTCTTGTATAACAGATCAAGCCACTACGTTTCGTGGTATGATGGGGTCTTATTTTCATGGTCTTCTCAAAAGATATTTTTCTCACTTTAAAAGTGGAAATTCACATAAATATCTTTCCAGTTTGGAATTTGATGATGCTGAAATTATTTTTTTATAAAAAAGCAATATCCCAGTCTAGCAAAGACTGATGAAAAAAGATGGGAAAAGTTCTGCAGAATTCATCCCTTTCTAATTTATTTATTAAAATTTTCATTAAAAATAAACTATCAGAAAACCATACTGCTTTAGAAGATCCATTATACAATTAAATGCCACATTCTAATGGGAACTTTAGCATCTAGATATGACAGAAGTTACTTGAATTCTGCTTTGTCATGGGTTGGATATCGCCATTCTTCTCCCAAGGCTCAGTCATTTTAGCAATGCTTTCACTATGTTCCAAAAGGAATAGCCATTTAAACTGCCTGTGGATCCCTGTGCTCTCCCTTGTCCAAGATCTGCAGTAATTTGATCCAAGATAAAGTCCATGACACTGATGCTTCAGGTTTTAGCTTTTATACTTTTCAGATCCTGCACTGCTTTAGTGTGTAGTTCTGAGCTTCATATTAAGGGATAGTAAGCTCTCTTCACGGAGTAGCTAGACAAAACCAATTCCTTTCCTAGCTTGGAACCCAGGACAACCACCCAAATTTCAGGCCCAAGTGCATAAACAATGTGGACTGAAGACAGAAAAACAAGAAGGTTGGGACTTCATAAGCTAAAGCTATAACTAGACAATTAACACCAATATTCTAATGGACCAGAACTTATAAAAGAGAGAGACTCCACGACCAGTCATCCATTTTGTGTCCATTTTTGGCCTATCCTGGATGTAGCCTGGGCTGGGCTCTTGTGCTGCCCAAGGTGTAGCCATTGAGGCCTTCTAATAAATACCTATTTTAACCCTGTCAAGTCTCTGTTCTAAGTCAGCCTTCACAAGGCATCAACACAATGTCAGCTTTTGCAAACCCTCAAGCATGTACATGGATTTACTTATGTGAGAAAAAAACTACATGTGTGCTCTGGCATTTGCCACATGAAATATTAGTTTGCATAATTCCCATTATGCAATGCCATACCTTTACTGATTAAATACATTTGGTGATTACCTCAACAGGATGATCATTTTAATAATGCAGTGTGGTACTACTCAGCTTTTTGAAAATGAGTTCATCACTGGGACACGACCTAAGAGTATGTAGAAAATGAGGAATTCACAATGAAAAGGAAAGAGAATATTAACAGAGAAAAACAGGAGTACTATGCAGAAAGATTAATTTCAACATCTACTGAGCAATCCTTTTATAAAAGATTATTACCAACATTATTTTAATTCTCCCAAGGTCAAACTGATTTATGAAATGAGTTCTTGTTAAGCATTCACACAAATACCTTGGGTAGTTTTAAATCACACAACCATTTTCTTCCAAATTTTAAAAGTTTTTCAGAATAGGAATTTAATTCATCAATTAATATTCACAAGTTATTTTTAAACCTATTTTAACATACATTTATCAAGATATATACCAAACCCTAGGAAATGAAAAGCTAATTATTAATTCCTTGAGAAAGAAATGCTAACTTTTTTCAATTCCTTTTCATATTAAAAAAGTCATCTGTGAATTCATCTGCTTTAATGCACAATGCTGGTACTGAGATGATTTTTGGTTTTAAAAGCAGACAACTAAACAGAGGGGGTGAAAATTAGGACATAGTATGTTGAAAGTCACAAGAAAATAAACATTTTCAATGTTTTTCAAATAGAGCTGTCAGTTTCAGCCTTTTCTTTTGTTTGTTGGGTTTTTTTTCATGAGGAACATATATCTTTCCAGACAGTTGTTCCCTATTTCTTATTCTCTCTTTTGAAAATATTTTTGTTTGCTTTCTTTCTCTGCCTTGTTTGTAGCTTTTTTATTAGGCAAAATGTCAGAAAAGATTGATCCTTATTTAACTTTGTAAGGTAGGACGTCACAGTTTGCTGTGTCTTTGACTGCTTATATAACAGACGAAAGAACACCAAGCAGTAAGCCAGAACCCTATTATGATGTTGAGAATCTTCACAGAGATGGACCAAAGTATTTTTATTGACACAATCAGTTGCTTCATTGATCAGATTAAATAATCCTGCACACCTGTGCTCTGCAGTTAGAGCCACTGAAAGTTTGAAGATTGGAAATGCTTCTAGATATCTGCTACTTCAGCAGTGATTAAAGCTCAGTTGTAGCTCCTCCCAGCACTACACCATTTTACATAAACCTATATCCCTATAAATAGGTAGGTAAGTAAATAAATTAGCTCAAGCTCTTTTGTTTCCAGGCTTTGCCTTCCTTACTCTCCTTGGCTGCTCCATTAAAGTTCTCTTTACACCTGGAGAGATTACATACACCCTTTCTGCATGCACAAGTTGAGGTTAATAAGTCTCTCCATAACAAGTTTGGTGCACATGCAAGACTGAAATCAGCATTTTTTCCATTGACGCTTGAAGCTTACCACTTCAGGGATGGTTTCTTGCATGTTTGTGCAGGGAAAAGGCTTAAGGGAAGGCTATCAGTGAACAATGGATATATAACAATTCTAGACTGTCTCAATATGGACATTATATTGATAGATTTTTATTTTGTGTTGCATGGAAATTTTTTGAAGAGTGTATTGGAAATACAGATATGATATTAAAAGATTTATTTCTTGCTATTTCAGTAAATCTAAGCAGCTACAAAATGTGCTTGGGAAGCATTTTAAATTTGTTTGGTTTTACTCATTCTCAGAAATTGTCTGCATAATCATAAGTTGGTACATATCACTTTCTAGGTGTAGTTTTAGAATATCTGAATTTAGTGCATTTGATTTGATTTAGTGGAATCTGTGTAGTGGTTTTGGTTCACCAATTTAAGATTTCCCCAATTTTGAGATTTCCTGGCCAACTCACCAAAGAGTGTGGTGGGTTCTGTGCTGGTTAATCACTAAAACACTCACTTCTGCTGTAAGACAGGATTAGGAGGAAGTCAAGGCAGGCTCAAAACTTTAAAAGGGTATAAAGAAGATTTTATTAAAAATAACTAGAAGAAAAAAAAAAGTAGTAAGAACCAAAACAAACTCTTCAAAACACTACTCCTCCACCCACAACTTTTTCTTTCCCACTGACAATGTAAAAAACAAACCTAAGATTTACAGTCAGTTTACCACCTCTAAAACAGTTTTTCTTCAGTTCACTTGGGAAGAAGTCCCTCTTGTTAAGGGTATGGAGACTTCTCCACAGAAGGAAAAAACAGTTCTCTCATGGTTCTCAATTCATCATGAATGGCAGCTGCCTGAGGAACCCTGCCATCGTGAAACTCTCCCCATTTCCACAAGCCTTCCCACAGGTTGTCAATGGGCCATGTCAATTTATGGGGTATTGTTTTAAAGATGAGCTGTTCAGAGGCAAAAGTTCTCATTATCTATCTGTAAAATCATCTTCATCCCTGGGAACAGAGATCATCTTCTCCTGGAAGCACAGGACTACTCTCTTCCTGCATTCAAACTTCTCATAGGATCACAGCTATTTCAACATCTGCTTATCTTAACATGGAGGCCTTTTACTCGGTACCAATTTGAATGCTTTCCTCTCCCCATAGTTTCATGCATTATAAGGAAAGAGTCCTTGCAAGAGGATTTCAACTCCAAAACAAGGCATCTCCTCCTCCCGCCCATCTAGGACTTAACTTCTTCCTCACTGACCTCTATGTGTTCATGTTGTTCCTTTAAATGCTGGCATCTTGTTCCTTTCTCTCACTCAAGGGAGGATTGCAAGTGTTTACATCACACCTAGGGCCTACCTGACCCCAGTAACTTGTGGTGGGAGCTGTGGCTGGGATGTGTCAGGATGGGCCTCATGGTTGCTCTTTGTTTTTCTGCAGGGGCTGCAGGGGTCTCTGGTCTCAGCTGTGCTGGGGAGAGGGGGCCTCACAGCAAGACCTTCACATCCCGGCCAGGGCTCTGCAGCCTCCCCCACCCAGCTGCCCGGCAGCTGCCGATGGAGAGAAGGAGGACAGACTATGGCAGGACCGCCTGTCTGAGACAGGGGGCCAGGGCCCACCACCTCCTCACTGACCAGAAAGGAAAAAGAATTCCCGGGGTTTTTTTTGTCTTTAACACCTGTGTTTCACAGAGGCGTGTCCAGCTTCTCAGTGGTTCAACAGACTGTCAGTTACACAAAAAGCTTTGCATCACTTCCCTGAATTTCCTCCCATTCCAAACCATGACAATCTGTCAAAGAGCAATAAAGTAACATGGAACTTCTAAAGCCGCTAAAGTCTAGTCTCAGAGGTGGTTCACTGGTTCATACTGGTTTTAAAACAGACAAAGAGAAGACAGACTATAGGAGGAGATGCCCCTACTGCTAGGAGGTAAGGAAGAGCAATATTCTCCCCACTAATTTTATGACATACCTCTTTATTCAAGGACAAGTTGTGAAAAAGAGGCTTCATCTGGTATTGAGGATGAAAGCAGAGCATAACCCATCTTCAACCCTTCTCTACATCCATCTACATACTTCACCAACTATGAATTCATGTAGGATAAACATTAGAGCCTGGAGTTAAGAACTACAGAGAGGAATCCTGCAGGACATGTCTGTCATTCTTTGGCTGAGTCAAAGCTAGCTAAGATCCCTTTTGGACAGCATGTTTCAGTCATGAAAATTGTTTTCAGCTGCAAACAGGAGCTTTCCTCATTTTGTTGTAGTAACTGTTTACCACACTGAGGAGCAATTCTGAGGAGTAAATACATAGTTCTTATCAAATGAACAATTCAAAGCACTTAAAAGCCTCCAGAATGCTGTTAAGGCACCAAAATGTAGTGTATGAGCATAGAATCCTAATTTGACAAAAAGGAAAACGATTCCTTAAATACTAGAAGCTTTTATTAAACCCCCAAATTTCCAAGCCCTGCTGTGACTAAGTTCCAGAGAATGCATGAATGAAGTCTAGGTTCAGTCAGCATCTTACTAGAATGCTCTTCAGGATTCAAAATCTCATTTATCCCCGCTTCCCTTGTGAGCGCAACCTGGTTTCCAATTGAAGCTCTAAAAGTCACTGCTGACCCTGTCATGTGGTGATATCAGACTACCCACTCTAAATGGACCCCTATACAGCAAAATGTCTCCTTATCACAGGGCTCCTCACCTGCAAAGAGAGAAAAGCTAATTACCATCTTGCCTGAAGGTGAGAAAAGAAAGGAAACACTGGTGATTTTATGAAGTCTGTTAATGACCTTCTCCAGCAACCTCGGTCAGTAACACAGAATGTGCCTTGGTGCTGCAGTGCAAGCCACAGTCCCCAAGTCTGTCAGAGTTTGATATGAGCTCTGGGAGCTCTGACAGCTTTCAGAGCAATTGGAAAGATTTTTCATTGCAATTAATATTGGAAACATTTGGGAGACTGAATGCAGCTTAACACTGCAATATTCAGCAATCTTCAGCAAATTATTTGCCCATCACAAAACTGTGAAATAGCTCAAGTAGAAACAAAGAATTAAAAATAGCTCAACACAGCACTGACCATATTCCATCAAACCCAGAGCACTTTTAACACATCAGAGTTGAAAGCAAGGGAATCAAATGCGACAGGCTCTTAATTCTTTGAAAAAATACAAAACAACAACAATCCTAACAAAACTGAACAATGCCCTAATGAGCTAGGAAAATTTTACTAAAAATAAAAGTCATCTGTGGTTGCCTGTGTTACTGACTTCTTCCCGGAAGAAGCGTGAAGTCTGATAATCTTCAAGACAGAAATAATGCTTAAAATCAATTGTTGACAGAAGTACAAGGCTCCTCTTAGAAAGAATTATAGACATTGCAGGGAATAAATTGCCTAGCTGCCCAAGTACTTCAATTTACTTGTCTGCTTATACTGAATAAAACCTCATAAGAAACATTTTGGGCCACCAAGAGCACTTGTGTATTCAGCTACGTGATCCTGCAAGGCCTCACTTTGCAGAAAATGTTTGTCCAATGGTAAAAAAGATGATGATGAGTGGATCCCTTGTTTGGGGAGCCAGCCAGCCTGAGGAATTTGCAGAAAGCAGGCCCAGCAAGCAAGCTGGAGGAACACAAGCTCTGCAATGGATTGATACAAAGCTGGTCTCCCCCTACTCTGGATGCCCCTGTTTAAAGCCTGTCGTACCATCCCACTATTAACAGCACTGACCTAGGAGTGGGATGCTTGCACAGTGCTCCTCAGCTAGAAAAGACAATCATGAGGGAGTTAAATTTTGGAAGAGTGAAGTTTTACTGGATGTGTATACCTGCCTCTCACAGACTTCTCACATTTTGCGGCCTCCCAGAATTCTCATGCATCAGCAGTAAAAGACTTACTGAACATTAATAACCTTACAACTTCGATAGCTAAAGAAATCACCGTTTTTACAATTACTGAGTGTATCTTGGAACATTATGACAGGGAGATGTGTAAGTGCCCAGGGCACCCTGTAAACACCAACCATTCATGCTATACATGTCTAAGGTGATTTTATCTCTGTGGGCCATGTGTCCATAGCTAGCCAAATTTTGCTCTAATTATGCATTTGTTGAATATGTCCTTCTCCACCTCTTATTACTGCTTTTTCCAGCAAAATATTTAGTTATTCTATGCCATTAATCCAAATATTTTTGAAACTAAAGAACTTTTTTCTTCTTTTATTGACAAAACTTAATCTTCATATTCTTCTACTGTGATAAATTTTCCACCTTTCAAACTATTGAAAAATTAACTAAACTATGAAAATTGAGCAAATTATTTTCTTCTGGAAGTCAATAAGCTAGCTGGGGTCCAAGAATATATTGGTTGTTTTCTCTTAATGTAGCAAATGAGGGCTAAGTCCTTGTAATTAATACAGTACACTAGCACGTAGTAAGTACTGTAAAAAAAAGTTATTAATGACTACATTAGTGGTCTGTTCTTTCATGGCATCATAGTGCAATATAGAACTCTGCTTTGCAAGATGCTTGCACGTTATCATGCATGTAAATGTGTATATATGTCTATATATATATATATATATATATATCTGTGTGTGTATAAATATATATATAAAGATGGTTCTTCCTAGAAAGCGTTAAAGACTTCAGTCCTTCTCCTACTTTTCAAACACCAATAAGCCACTAACATCATATATATAAATGCCAAAATAATTTCTTTGGCATTAAGACAGATTTTTTTTTTTCTTTTGGCTTCCTGAACTATGAGAAATCCAACAGAAACTGAATCAAACTCAGCACTTTCCTTTTCAGTCGTTCCAGGAGCAGTAGCAGACAGTGAAAGAGTTGTGCTAAGAGCCTGACATCCATAGCATATGCACTTCCCAGGATTTTATCTCCTAGCAGCTCTAGCTGCTTCTGTCAACTGAGAAGCCATCGGCAGATGCAGCGCCAAATGCGGCTCCAGAAATGCGGCTCCAGACTGCACCTTCCAGTTCAGCCTCAGCTGAAAGGGAACAGTGCAGAGTGAGACCGCTCTACTGAGACAAAGAACAGCCACAGGGATGCTGCAGAGGCCACATCAAAAAAGTGCATTTCTGGTTCCAACCAAAACGGCACAACAGATGCACCCACAAATTCCATCTAGGCCAAGCACCTGCTGCTGACTCCAACCCATTTATAAACTATTAGAGCTTCTTCTTAACAATATGAATTGTTCTTTATCTTTTGATAGGGGGATAATCTGGAACTCAAATTTTATGATTTTTAAACTTTATATTTTTAGTCAATGACAATTTATGCACATTTTTCTTGTGATCTCCTTTTCCTTTCTAACTTTAAATGTGCTTTAGTACTTCTTTCTCAATTCACACAAAAATATTACATTATTTTTATTCACTGTTCTGATCTCCTTCTTTAATTTAGATTAAATTCTTTTTTTTTCCAATATGCAAGTGCACAGAATGACACACACAGTGTTCAGATGAACCAGTGATATTCCCTGCCACTGCCAGCTCTCATGAAAATGCTTGTCTAAAGTTTCTTTTTTTCTGCCTTTTTAATGCAGAATGTGTGTTTTTAATGTTCATGGCCAGAACATCTCCTAATTTCTCTGTGAGCAGCTACTAGATGCACATCCTTTTCCTCCTTAATAATTTCTGACCAAGGAGCAAGCGCCCATGATGAAGGATAAACTCTGCTTATACATTACTGACTTTTTTACCTTCACTTTTATGATTACCACCTAGGTCACCTGGTTATTCCTGAAAAATACCCACTTTCTTCCCTGTACTGATATCTTTTGCACTGTACCAGCAGCAAACTTCTCACACTACCAGACCTTGTAAAGCCCTAACATTAGTTCTAACAAATGTTTTATCAACTTACATATCAGCATTAAGCAGTACAACTCCAAGATACATCCTTGAGAAATCAGACTACATGAAGTCTACTGGCAAGCTTCCCATCCCTTGTTGAGGATATTTTAAGCATTTTCTTTGTGGACGTATTCAATTTAGATTATTAGTCCTACTCTGTATCTCCTCTGTTTAAAGTAGTGTTTTGCAGACGTTCTGGATTTTGGAAATCAAAATTACTTTGTTTATGAAAATAATGGCAGCACACCTCCATTTTTTGACTATGTCCATCTCAACCTCTTATTTCTCCTTTTCCCAGTAAAATATTTAGCTATTCTATACCATTAATTCAAATATTTTGAAGCTAAACTACTTATTTTTTCTTCTTTTATTGATAAAATCTTCATGTTCTTATGCAGTGATGATTTTCCACCTTTCAAATTATTGCAACTTACTCTTCAACAGAAGAATCTTGACTTACTGCCATTAAAAGAATAACTGAAATTATTGTAGGATACAAAGAATTTGTTATGCTTTTACTGAAACCAATGAAATTTGCATTGCATTGTTATATCAGTGTGACTTCTGAGATTTATTCCTTTATTACTGCCCACTGTACATTTCTGCAGCACAGCAAGAAATGCCTTTGTTTTCCCTGCCACAGCTGACTAAAGCTATCAAGAGACATAACAATTTTCAGCTGAGCTTTATCTTGTACTCCCATGCTCCTATGCTGTGACACTTCTGGGAACAACCATGACATTTTGCTCAGATTGAAATCATTTTGCTTCTTTAAAGCACTGTTGAACTGTATGGTGATTTTTTTTTTCCTCTTTTTCAGCTATGCCAGACAGCGTCTTGTGTATTACAGAGCAGCATTTCCCTTCTAGGCCACTTCCTGGAGTGATAAGAGAACAGTTCTTCAAGTTAGCCATGGAAATACTGCATGATATTGAGAACAATTCAGATAATTGCCCAAAGACTTAGGATTTAGAATTGTATTTCAGCTTCTCCCGAGGTTGTGTAAAGAAAGGAAGGTCCATTCACTTCAGGGTTGTGAATGAAGCTGCTTGTAGCTCAACAGACATCACTATTGTCATCAGCAGCAATAACAAAGGACAGAGAGAGACACACAGAGACAAATATTAGCAGATTCTCTGTTTTCATCAGCTTTGTCTCTGTTTGGCTTTGAACTCCCCATTTCATTCTGCAGAATTATATCTCAACCAAGGACAAAATTCCTACAGAGAGAGACACAGCATTCCAGAAAAATCCCTTGCATTTGAGTTGTTCAATGATCCCTATGTTTCTTTTCTGGCAAAACACACTTCTGGCAGAGATCTGCTGCTGTTGTTCTTTTACTTTACAAACTTTGAGAGAAATGAAGTTAAATATATATTTTAGCAGATACAAACCATGACTCAGAGCTCTGTTTTTGTTCTCAGCCTTTCATGGTGTCTTTAACAACAATAAGAGGATTTTAAAATGCTCTACAGTCCTGCTGCTGTAGTCACAATGGTCTAAGGATATAAGCAATAAAAGACTCTAGGCATAAGCAGCATATTTTCTCTGAAAAGTTGCTAAGAGTTTAAAAATTACTGGAGAAGATTTTGGGCTCTTCATAAAGTCTGAAAAATACAGACATAATATAGTGACAAAAAAACCCAATCCAAGCGTTGTTAAACCCTGATCCTGTAATAAGTGCTGAAGGATAACAGTGGGAAATGCAAATGTCAGTATGACACCATAGAGCAGCCAACTAAAGTTACTGAAGATATAAACAAAGAAATAGCAGATATTTTAGAGGCCAGAAGCAAACAAGGACGAGGAAATAAAAATAACTTTGATGGGTCAGAACATGACATAGCATAACACCACTCTGACACTGTAGTACACTTTTACACGATATGATGAATCATTTCAAATGCCATTGCCTGGAGGACTGGATTTTTTCTTTCTTGATGGAAAGCAGCATGTGGACATAAGTGGAAGATGTAGAGTGGTGCAGTGTAGAAAGACCAGTGGTTGGAGCAAGTCTATTTCAGTTAAGGCTGTTAATTCTAATTCAATTCTTTTCACACTTCAAGGTTTTGTGTTGTGTTTTGGCACTTTTTACTTAAGCCTCTTATGTTCATTTGTTTTCATGCTTCTTAACTTGCCAGCTATGTAAGCATTTTCTCTTGGGTTTCCAGAGGGATAAATGCAAGTTATTTGCAATATTTGCAAGTCCTCAGGTATCCAACAGGTAATTTAACACACTGCAAGCAGAACCTGCATGTGAATTACCTCTTTCTCAATTTCCAGTCTTCACCCTCCCCCACAACTAAATGTGGCATATATTTCCAAGAGGATCCAAATTATATTATTCAGATTAGTGTAATAATTTTCTCATAGGCTGCTTTCTTTTAAAAGCGAATAGCACATATATAAAGGCAGTTTATACAAGCGTAAGAAATTTGTTCCTTCTCACTAACATCCATCTGCCCCAGATTCAGAGTACCAAAGGTGATAAGAGATACCCAAGCTGGGCTCAGAGCTTCTTCTGGACTTAAACACATGCAGTGTTATCTGAAATCACACTGGCTTGTTAGATGAGACCAGGTGAAATAGTGTAATACATCAGAGGGAGAAAGGAGAACTTTGAGATTGACTAACTGCTGGCAATACCAAAGATGACAATCCCATCACAAAACAACATCACAAATAAAAGTGGAAAGGGCTGTTGTGCACTGTACATTGGCTACCGAGCAATCTGTCTGCTCACAAGTTCTTCTGCAAACCTTCTATGAAAGGCTGAAAAATGCCTCAACATTTTCTACTTCCATAAGCATTTGTTTAATCATTATTGACACAAAAAGTAAAAAGCTGTAAGTTCAGATAAGGAGAGAAATATCTAATGTGGCTATCTGCCAGGGTGACATAGAGATTCCTGGCACGTGAAAGAAATATTGAATATTAACTTAAAGAACTCTCTTCTCTCTGAGTGCTGCTTAATAGCCATTTTTACAGCAGCGCTGCTCTCCAACATATTTATTTTTTAAAAATACGTTTTTATTGCTAGGATTGGGTGATAAATAAGAAAGCTTAACAGGATCAATAATGAATCAGAAAACAGCTGTCTCGTTCTGCCTAAACTGAGCTGCATTATGGTTGTGCTCTTTCTCCTTTTGGATTTGGGTCTACAAGATAGTCAGTCTCAATTTAAGCAGTGGTTTGTGCCACTGGCTTAAGGACTCTGATGGTCATTTGTCCTGCTGCCCAGGTGCTCAGTTAAACACAGCCTTGCATACTCCAGTGAAAGGGAACATCCATGCAGATGAAGATGTCGTAGTGTATCATATCTGGAAGACACAGAGTGTTCTGGATCCAACTTAATCATTTTGATAGTTTTTAAATGGGTTTATACAGTTCTTAGCTAACAAGCATTTAATCCAGAGGTTAAAAATGGCAGTAACCCTAGAGACTGGTGTAAAGGGCTATAAAGATTTCTGAGGTAGAAAGTCATCTCTAGCCCTCGTGAGTGGACTCTAAAGGCTGAAGGGGATTTTATTAGCATCTTTAATTAAGCATTTATTTGACTCCTTGATTTGGCATTGAATCAATTTATCATTAGTTGTTTTGTTATTTAATTAGTGTGCTTAATTACTGTAAATACTATTAGGGCTAAATCCTGCAAGTTGCTGAGAATTCTCACAACTCCTAGGGATGTCAATTAAAACTCACATTTCCTAGGTCTAGAAAAGTACAGAGAGTTGCTTTTGAGGTACTTATGATAACCATAATATTACTGTAATTTTTTTTTGTTCCTGAAGTGATTTAAGAGCAAAGTCACAGAGGTTGTTTGATGTACAAGGAGCCATCGTGACTACATGAAGTTGATGGAAATTTTAATTTAACTTCATTGGGGTAATTGTTGTGTCCTTTGAAATGGAACACACAGAAAATAAGCACAGAATTTCGCTTTCTTGTTGTGGGAGAATATGACAGAAAATTTAGTGAAATTTATTACAGATGTGAGACGCTCAGCAGGAGGTCACACGATGGTTGTCTAAAGGGCAATGGGGTGCAGGCAGCATTATTTGGAAAATGTAATAACAATTGCTCCTGTCCTGTACTATATTGAAATACCATTTTCACATATACAAAAGAAATGGATGATTGGGAAGGATCTTAGCAAGAAAGGGGAAAAGCCATGAGAGAAAATAGCATCAAATAACTGAGTAATTAATTCACCACAAAAGAAAAATATGTTTTAAGGTTATTAACATAACCAATGAACTGGGGAAAAAAATGATTTATAGAAAACTACCTATGTTATTTCCTGAAAGACAAAATATTTCACTATGATATTTCCAAAAGAGGGAGGCTTAACTTCTGTTTTGATACGACTTTTCATTTTAATTAAAAACTAAAACCCAAGTAAAACAAAACATTTCACTTCCATTCCCATAACACTTATTCCTGTTTTATTTTCTGGCTAAGTGAGGGAAAAACTAGAGAAAATGTTGCTTCAGAGTAATCCAAATCAATTTTTTTTTCTTTTGAGCTATTGACCCAAGCAGTATCCATTCCACACAGCTTTCCCCCATCCCTGTTCTGCTAAGGCTCTTGGCAAAGTACAGAAGTGAGAGGAGAGATGATGCACAGACAGGATCTGAACTGTTGAGAGATCAGAGCTGGAATTTGAGTCCAGGCATAGCTGAAGGGAGGGGAGATGGCAGGGGGCATGAGGCAAAGCCAAATAAAGTCAGTGGGAGATTCTCCATTGACTTCAGCAGGTGTTGAATCCAAACCAAAGCGACAGAGAAGTGCAAAAAATGAACAATGGGGCATAAGGAAGGGAAGGACAGAGAGTGATGTGAAGTGGGGGAAAATACCATCTGCTCTATTTGCTGCAGCCCTAGGAAAGCAGGTATATTTTTTTTGGCTGTCAGCACAAGCTCAACATCCCCCTCTAACTTTTTTGAAGTGTAACGCTGAGCAAACAGGGGAGATGTAGGACTTTGCAGTGGATGCTACCAGCATGCTTGCTCAAGCTGGGGAAGTTGCTCATATATAATACACTGCCATTTCCCCATGCATCTACTATAAAAAATGTAATCTAAAAGCTTTCACTGAGTTAAATAGATGAAGCAGATGGACAGGGAAATTAAAAGAAACTGGCAAGGTAGAAAAAAATAAATGGCCAACTGAGATTTGAGATGAAGAAGAGAGTCAATGAGGCAGAGAGCCACAGTGAAGCTATTCCAGATGGTAGAGGCCACAGAGAAGGCAGCTCTCAAAACACTTGAGAAATTCAGACCTAGAGAGAGGTCCAGTGGCAAGGAAGGCATGGAGACTCTGAACCCACACAAACCTGTGATGACTGGGCCAGAAAAGTGGTCACAGCCCAAGAGGAGGACTTCAGCAACTCAGAAGAGGCCAAGCTGCTTCTCTCAGGCTTTAAAATCTCAGCCTGTACATTGCACTGGTCACTCTCTGCCTACTGTTAAGCTGCTTGCTAGAGCACCTTCTCATGAATCAGTTGCCAGTATGTTCCTATGTGGGAGAATCAGAAAAGGTCAGAAACAGCTGACTAAATGCAAAAAAACTCTGAAAAATGAGAATGTTTAAAATCCAGACTCTCATCCAGACACAACTGTGCGAGCTCTCTTTGACTGGATCTGAATTCCTTTTCTTCAGAGTGGCTTTTTCTTCTGGCTAAACAGCAACATTTGCTGGCCTTGCTATTTCTCGTGTCCAGTGTGTTATCTAGACTTGTACACAGAACTATATCCAGGGATAAGAACTGCTAAGTTACAAAAGATTTACTGAATGCTATGGGCTTTAACAACTGCAGATTGGTTGTCTAAGAGCAGTCCACAGAAGCCATTGGTGTGAATATTTCAAGTTGTTATCCCTCTCCTCTCCTGTGCAAAGGTGCCTGCTAACAACCTTTGAGCACTCAAAGCGGGAATTGTCACCTTAGAACTTCCTCAGTGGCCTGATAGATTTTGCAATAAAATGCAGCACTGTGCTCCAAATCCTCTTCGTTCCATCACCTATACTGAAGTAATGCTGCAGGAATGAGAGACTGAGGTCTACTTCTAATTTTTACTACTGTTTTTGGGAACAATCTTAATAAGGTGAGGGGTTATATTGTCAAAGACCGCCACATCAACCATACAAATTTACAGCTCCATTTTGCAGTAAGAGCCACATAATTGAACCTTCAACATCAATTTACTTGATTATAAGCCTGTGCCACTGAGCAAATGGCCATCAAAAGCCTCTCCTCCTACTTTGATTTCCCAAACTTCAAAATGGAATATTAAGTGCCATTTAGCCACTGACAGTTGCAATACCCCATTTATCAGCCTATTAGGTACAGCAAGTAACACTAATGGGGGTGAATGTAAAATAACAAAAGACTAGCACCCATGTTGCTTTTCCCCTGCTGAAAGGGATAATTCAGTAATTACTGAGCACGCCTCATTTAGTAGCCTGGCCAGAGGATAGAAAATGGGTTGTTCTCAAGATTTCAGGTGGCTAAATTAAACAGCTGTTATTTTATTTTTAACTTAATTGTATCTTTTTCTATACTCTAATTGCCAAATTTCACCAAAGATTTTTTTTCATGAACTTTACATGGGAATCCCAGGATTTCTCATACACACTAAAGTAAGAACAACATATCTAAGATACAAGCTGTCATTCTCCACACTTTAAGGTGCTGTGAAACCTGTTGTTTCCAGTCAGTTTGACAAATTATTACTTTGCTGAAGTAAACAGTGCAATCCATACCAAGACTCAACTCTGAATAAGAGATCTTCCTTTTGTGATTGCTTCCAAAGCAGGAAACCACAAAAAAATATTATGCACAGCATAACATTTTGAAATTAACAAGCAGATTGTCAATTAATGTAAATAATTCTGTTTATTTGACAGAAAGCCTTTGGTAATTGATACCATGAGTATATCTAAATATTTACATAAATATTTGAAAAATTAGATATGGTTTCTGTGTACTACACCCAAGTACCAAATAATAAAGTGATGGCAGTACAGCAACAGAAATCCAGGACAGCAAGGAGGTGTACCATTTTGCAGAAAAATCTGACGGTAACAAATATGAAGGTTATACAACTAAGGGAAAATGTGGGCTTAGGTTAAAGAAAATAAAAATATTTAAGGAATAAAGGAATTTGCTTGTGTAATCAGTATTATCACAGGACAGAAGATGTTGGTTACCAACCTTTGATGCTTCATAATAGGGAATCAGAGCCTGGAGTTTGGAACTACAGCATAGCTCTCATCCAGTTCCCCAGATTAATTATACTGATTTCTAGAATATCAATTTCCTGCAGAGAGAGTTTACAGATTCAGATCAACAAGGTAATATTTATTTATAAAAGCAATTAAGTTGCCTCTTTTTGGCTGAAAAAGGTAGCAATCAAATACAATAAAAAAAGGCCTGACAGCCTCATCCAGCCAGTACTATGGCCAGTAAGAAAACTCAGCTGAACTGTAGATAAGGCTGAATTTTAAACTTTTGACTTCAACATTGCTGGATTTTATAGCAAAAGAAATGTATGTCAGACTAATTTAATTCCCTTCTTTACAAACAGACAGATGATATATCTATATTTTTGTGAGATTTAACAATATTCTTATACAAAATTACACTTTTTCACTTTTTTGTCTGTAGTGCCACTGTACAAAATGAAAGTAAATATATGTTTTTTCTCTCTTCTCTTTGAAATCTTTTTTTCAGAGTAAGCACACATAGGATATCATGCATGTCCCATGTTAAAAAATAAAAGGTAATTGAAGAACTGTCAATGCAAAAAAATAGAACTGTTGCTGTAATATACAACAGTGTTCTGCTAATAAACTTTTGACAAGTTCAGATATTAATTACAGAGAAGATCAGGCAGAGACAAGTAACAAGGAAAAAAATTCTCAAGAACGGCAGAAGAAAGAATCCATTACTAGGATTCTGACTGACCATCACAAAATCTTCCCTTTAAAAACAGTAAAGCTACAGGAGAAATATTTAGAGTAAAGAACATTTTCAAAAAATAATTGCTATGAGGGTACAATAAGAAAAACAAACCTCAACAGTACAATGAAGTGGATAAAGGGAATGTTAGACTGAAAGATATTAGTAACCCATAGATAGCAGCTAATCTAAAGGGATTTTTGTAGCTTTGCTTTGGAATCACACAGCTCTCCATTAGAAACATTAAGTTCTTCTAAGCTTTGCCCTTTCTCATCCAAATTTGGTAATTTTTCAAGGCTGAGTTTTGAAGAGTCTATAATTTTTACTTAGGTTCCCCATAGGAAATTCCTGACATGTAGCCATTAAGGCAGTATTAGGATGTCACCTAGAGATATTTACAAAATACAACAACTCTAGTTTCCCTAATTCCTGGCTTTACTTCTTCCATCCTTACCACCCCTTTCTAGAAAATGCTGAGAACTGATAATTTCAATTTTCCCCAAAAACAATGATGATCCAACAAAATATTGAATGAAACACTGACATGGGTATTGTTCAAGGTGTTCATTGTTCCCAGGAGCTGTGTTCTTCGGGAGGCTGTAAGGGCTGGATGACACAGCTGCTGTGCAAGGACTCACACCTGGGATGCTCACACTAGAGGGTGGTAGGGAAAGAAGGGACCTCCCTGAAATTATTTTCTTTCCCTAGCTCTTCCATTTCATCACCTGAACATCATAATTATTCTTTTTTTTTTTTTTTTTCAAGGCCAAGATGAGAGATAAAATAATTTTTGGAGAGATTGCACAAGTTAAAGGTGTGTGTACAAGTAGTTTAGAACATAGCAAACTAACCTCCTACAACATAAAAATACATGTATGAATTGGGGTTTCAGAGAGCAGCTCCATACTTTTCTTCCCTGCTCTAAGAGACGTCACATTTATGGTAAGAGTCAATTTTACCCCGAGTAACACAGGAAGTCTAAAGACTTACCTAGATATCTGCAGAATTGTAGTTGGGCTATTTGACCTTGAGGATTCACAGTGCAGTTAGGAATAAAATTCAATATTCTTTTCCCTGAGTCACCATGTTTGCAAACATATTCAGAGACTTACATGTATCCTTCATGATAGAGGTATTGCACAGTTACACACAGTATATAAACATGTACACAATGTAACTATTGTGTATTTACCTCACATACACACTTTTTATTTTCCCATATTTTCCAGAAGAAATTAGGCAAGAGTCTCTCACTTTTATCTTGCAGGCACATGTTTTAGCTACTGCAGGCACATTCTTGGCTCCAAGGCATAGAATCTAACTAAGCAGAAGACTGCTTCTCATAAGGAATCACAAAGGAAGTGGCACATTAAACAGAGGCTTGTACATGGAAATTTCATTTTTAGAAAGAAAAGCTTACAAGATTTATGAAATGTTTTTTCTTCAGGAGGAAAAAGTGGTTGGTAATTTCCTCTAGATTCAATCCTGACGTGCTTAAATTTAATGATTAGCATCTATAGAAATTCAAAGAGCAGGGCAATCAATCATTCCATATTTTTGCAGAAGGAGCTATTGTAGTTGATGCTACAGGTTCAGCTGGATGTAAATCACATTTTTCCCTCCTTTCATTTCTTGCTTCTTTATAGCAAGTTACTACTGTGTTACATCACAGGCAAGCTTTCATGTTGTTTCTTAACTCCCTGTGGAACAAAGATTTCAGTCCAGATATCAAGAAGGTCAAGTGACTATAGAGTTAATTTTCACCTCTTTTTCTACAGAAATTAGACTTCTATTTTCTCTGCTACTAATTCAAAAATAGATATTTAAGAAATATGGAAGTTCACACTTAAACAGCAGTAAGTTGAGTAGCTGTTGACATTTTAATTAGAATACTTTTAGTGGAAGAAGTTCCAAGAACAAACTGAAATGAAAAAGAATCTACTTTTAATTAACTAAACCCAAATGAATAAAGCCATATTTCTAATTTGAGAACTGTCATTAGTTTGTTTATCTGGGGCCTTTATCCCCATTCTGAAAAAAAGGTCAACATAGTTTATTAAATTTGATATTATCATACAATTATAAAAAGCTTCTCATAACATTACTGTGAAATGAAAATTACTACACAAACCCTAATTTATTTGCTCTTCCAGAGCAACTCCCAAGTCTCAGTTTCAAAACACTTAGCAAATATTACACTATAAACCTCACACCAATGCTGTTATCACACTGCATCCTATTAGCTCCTGCAACTGCCAGCAAAAGTGCCTGAGGCAGAGGGATGCAACAACTTAGCGGGGACAGGGCTCATCAGTACTTCTAAACTCTAAGCAGTATCGAATCTTCATTTGAAAAATAAGCCCAGTTAATAAGTGGACTAAATTTATTTGATCTCAGATGCCACGAACAGTATTCACAGTAAGGAATCTGTCAAGATCTTAGCTGGGAGAGTGCAAGAAGGGGAAGCCTCACATATCGATGCCTGAATACATCCCATTCCAGCTCATTCACAACATTACGCCTTATTCCAGGAATTCAAATCTTGTTCTTCTTCCAGCAGCAGGTACAACAACTGCAATGAATGGGATCATTCACCCACATCAGAAAGAGAGTAGAATTTGCCTTGCAATAATGAAAGGAATTCTTTTCTTCCAGCCTATCGGCACATGCTTCACTTGCAGCAAAGGGACAATTTAACGGTACCAGCTCTTCCCACATTCACTGGCAGAAACCCACTCATCTCAGGGGGACTGCGACTTGAAGGACTGACCTCTATTATCTGAAATGTCAAACTGTCATAAATTTGCCTGCTTGATTCCCTCCCTCCATAGCTGTGGCAGCTCCTGACCCAGCAGAGCTCTTGGGCATTTCCACATCATTTCTACAAAACACAGTTCTGAAAAAAGATCAGCGAGAGATGGGGATAAATGTGTGGAAATGCACAGAGTCTGTAGGATCCAGAAGGAGACTTATTTTCAGATTTAAAAATTGAAAATAACATTTTGTATTTGGCCTTTTAGCTGTTGAAAAAAAAAAAAAAAACAAAAAACCTTTTGCTCTCTTTTTTTATTTTTTTTTTCCCCCCTGGTCTACATTTCCTGGGGATAAAACATTGGATTTCAGCCAAAATACAAAGGAAGTGCCTCTCATATCCAGGCATGTGGGCACATACTTATGTGCTGTCATCTGAGAAGAGGTAGAGGCAACAGAAGAGCTTGACAATGTTTTAGCCAAACATATCTAGTATTTTTTTTAAGTACAACACATCTGGTTATCTCCAGTTAAGTGACTTAAACAGCTAATGAACTTTTATGCAGCTCTCTACAAAAATGGCACCCTAAATTGTAAAAATTGCTGTATAACTTCAAATTCTTCAAACACAAAACAAAAAGGTTTTGACAAACATTTATGATAATGCACCTGAACATGAGGAAGCTTATAGAGTGCAAGTAAATATTTTCTTAAGTAAATCCAGGAATACATAGGTGTTGCCATAAGGGACACCAACCTAGCTCACTCCATGACCTATGCCATGACCTTATCAACATGGATAAAGTCAATACCTCTGTTTTGTAGACCCACATCTTTACAGTCTCAGAAGTATTTTTGTTGTCAAATATACTTTCTTCCATCAGAAGTGTCAAATGTCCCATCCCCAGCGACTGAGAAGATCCCCTATGCATAAAGTGCTGCAACATTGTGTTGTGATTTAGGAATGCCATTCCTCAATTTAGTATTCCTGCCAAAAAACTCCAAATCTCATGTCACCCCCTGACTCCCACACTCCCCTCCCCTGCACAAAAGGTAAAGATCATGGGTTAAGAATGATTTACTGGAAACAGCAACAGAGCAATAAAATGAAGTTGTGGTATCAATAACAAAGGGTATGAGAGAGTCAAACAATTCATATGCAATTGCTCATCCTGGAACTGGCACTACCCTGTTATGTGACTGGAATGGACCCCTTCCCCCACTACCCTCGGCAATGGGCAATGAGGAGAGAGAGTACAGAATAACCTCTGTGTCCTAGCCATGCCCCTTCTGGCTACTGCAAAAATTAACCCTGTCCTGGCTGGAACCAAGACCTTATGGCATTCCTGGACATTATTACATTCTAGTTCCTGGAACATTATGACATTTCATATGCCAGTAAGAGTAACCAGTACCAGGAAATGTGTGTGAGACATGCAGTGCATATGCAGGAAGAAATATGTATAGACACTGCTTGAAAGATAGAGAGGGAAATATTCCAGAGGGTCAGCCCAAACCCAACACACTGAAAATAGGTTACACAAGCTCAGAGGCTTGACCTTGCCTTTTAGGAAAGAGTAAATTTCAGTCCAAATGAATGACTCCTATAAAATAGCACTTCTGCCACTCTGCTGGCCCTGGGGTGATCATGTTAACTCTGACAAAGGGAATATTCTTGGCTAGGGAATATTTTGCCATGGGTATGACTGTGGTAGCTCAAGAACAGTGAAGTGCAGTATATCATAGCAGTATGCAGAGAAAAGAAAGAGCAGAGATTAAAGTAAGTCAGGCTTGCTTAGATTGATCAAGATATGTCTGAGAATGAGAAGGGATAAATAAAAGCCGCATAACTGAATCTAGGCTGAAATGACATCTCTAAAGACAAAAATTATTTTGAAATAGGCATTGTGTTCAAAAGCTCTCAAAGTCTACAAACTCTACTGTTAGATAATGCTTTGAAATCAGATATTGGTTTCAAGGAAGATTGCAAGAAGATTGGTTCATGGTTATGTTTCATATTGGTGCTCTTGAAATATAATCCAGATGTTAAATAAAAGGCGTTTTACATAACCCACAGGCTTTGCTCCTTTTCAGTTAAAATAAAAGAGATCAGTTGGTGAAAGAAAACTCCATTGAAAGCCCAGATAGCAAAGTACTACACAGAACCAAATCCAAAGAGGAAGGCTGGAAGAAAGGAAATAGTTTTTTTGTAATTCTGTGTGTTTCTGTCCCAGTTCTAGAATAAAGACTGTAGGTTTCTCATTAACTGGATGGTATCAACTTCTACAGTTTTGCTTTTGATTTAGTAGTGCTAATTTCCTAATCCATCCCTGCTTTCATATGCTACAACATTCTCATTAATAATTCTCACAGATTTCTTAGCCAACTGGTTCACTTAATTTTGGAGTCATAGCCAACTTTTAACTTTAGTCATTACCTCTTCTTTTCCACACAGGTGTCTTTCACTGCCTGTTTTAATTTCCTCCACAAGTTAGACCTAGAGCAGATCTCATTAGATGTGTGCTCTTCAAAATAACTATAGATTTATTTCCCATTATATGCTTTTTGTAAGCTTTCTGTTTTCATTTAATATTTCTCTAGGTTGACATGAAGACTAGAGCCTCTTTATCTGCAACAGACTTTACAGGCTTCAGGAAATATCAACTCTTCTCCAAGTCATACTAAATTTAGTTGATTTGTCTTTGTCACCTACATCATTTATGCCTCTATAATTGTTAGAGTCAAACTTCTGTAATGCTCTCATCTCCTCCTTGCTACAAGTGATTTTGACTCAGATGGGTGGTATTGCTGACAATCTATTCCTGTATTAACACACACCGGGATCTCCACCTTTATTTTTCTCTTTCCTTTATATAATGTACCCAACAGTACATGTACTGTGAATACATATTTTTGCTCTCCTGTGACACTCAATTTCACATTTTCCACCAGCAAATATCTTTCTTCCACCTTTTTTCCATTTGTCTTGCATCATTTCAAAAGCATTTAACTTGGTTTTGAAACCTAGTAAAGGAACAGCTCTTAATTTTCCTTCACTGCATCTACCTCATTGTGACACACAAGAACTACTTTTTCCTTATCATCCTTCTACTCACCAGTATCTTTTGCCCTTTTATATATATATATATATTATTTTTTTTTTTTTTTGCTACCTCTGCTTCTTTAAGCATGTTTACCAGCCATTCCTAGCTCACCCCAGGAAAGGTACTAGCCCAGCTTCTCTAGTGCAGTCCATCAGTTCAGAGGAACTCCTGTTCCATTAATGCTTCCTAGTGGTCAGACATGCTCAGACTTTCCTCACAGCATTTATCCTTGAGCCATCTGTCCATCTTTGCTGTCTTGCCATGCCTTTGCCTTCATTTGCTGAGAATTGGAAAGGTTCCACTGAATGTTTCCATGAATATTTCCATGGAAATATCACTTCCACCTGGCAGGACAAAAGTATCTTCCACATCGTGGCTATTGCACTGTTTTAAAATGAAACCATGTTTACAATGAAGACTATAGGCTTCCTACATCCAAATCTTCATTCCTCCCGTGGTACTAGGACAGATAAGTGGAGCCACTTTCTCAGCTGCTTTTTGCAATTCTATTAGGCAGCAAGTCAGAGAAACAAAAAATGAAGAAAGATTCTGGAAGCAACACTACCAGAGGAGGAAAGGGCAGATATCCTAGAACAAGATGCAAATTTCCTGTAATAATTTACAGGTAATATGTATTAGGGGTTGGAGAAAGATACTTCTTACAGCTACTGTGACCCTGTTGGGCAGCATAGTGCTGTTCTTTTCTGGCAGATCTTACAAATAGAAATATGGAAAAAGGTAATAAATACCCTCAGGTAAATCCCAGACAGAGTCAGGTCAGTAAATACGTTTGTTTTATTTAAACATGGGTGAGGTTTTGCATCCATTTATCTATATACTGCCTTTACAACAGTAAAGAGAAAGGGAGCGAGACAAAAAAAGCCCCAATGCTTGGAATACTTTCCTATCAGACCCAACATTCCTGTTTCAGGGGCCTAATAGTTTTCTAAGTTTAAGGACTTCTATCTCACTGCATTGAAACCACTTTCGAATAGGAAAATGCCCCAGCATTGTGTTGGCACAGTTTATCTGATGACAGATAACCTCAGTCTATAGCAACAAAAGGTGATGCAGGCAGTTACAAGGGGAGAGCAGCTCTGCCCACTTCCCACCCTGTCACTACAATGCAGCCCAATCTCAAGGTCTGAGTGATGGCATTAGCAGGGTGCTAAGGCTCAACAGCTTTGCTATTCTCAGCTAAGCTCAGCTCAGCACCCTGGCTGCTTGACTGCTGTTCACCTTGGACACCAGGCAGAGTACAGGCAAGTTTGGACCAGAGATTGCTGCTCTAAACCAATATGGCAGCTCTTGAACTATTCAATTTCACACCTTCTTTATGCTTTTATACATAAATTATACCAGTTCAGACTTCTTACACAATACTATTCTGGACATATTTAAGCCTTTGAAATATTTTACACTCTTTTTACAAGGACAAAAAATAACACTTTGTTTTTGCAATGGGTTGCCTCCCCTCCTAGCAGCACTGTACAGACAATAGGTTTCTATTTAGCTGAGCCATTTGTTTCTAAAAATGGGGTGCACATAAACACAGCCTGGTATTTTTTTTACCCTTTTCCTATCCCTCTCTATTTCAGTACTCAAACAATAACCATTTATTATGAAGTCTGCATTGCCTTTAAGAGCCACACAGCACAACTCAAGTGCAAGGGCCACATTTGTGATCCAGCTCCATCACAGCACTAAAGCAAGCTGGGTAACCTGACAACAGAGAGCCATCCCTGAGAAGCTGGACAGGGGTTTAAGAGCACAGAGCTATTCTCTGACTTAATAAATTAACTGCAGTTTAATGTGCTGCATGGCCACACTTGTTTCAGTATTAGGAGATACAGACAGGTTTTGGATCTATGGAATTATGCCAGCTTAGATAAATGAGAACCTAAAGAGGTTTGTACTTTTACAAGTTCTTGAAGAGTATCTAGGAAGAAAACACAAGCTATCCCAAACAGGAAAAAATAGAAGACTTTGCTCTAGCTAGTATTTCAAATGGCAAGCAGTTTTCTTTGTATTTACTTCTATCCCTGCAGCCATAATGAATTATTTAGGCAATGTCTATAGAGTACAAGATTTGTGCTTTTATTTATTTACCTATGTTATCACAGGCTACTTACAAGGGCAAGTGTACTGAGTGTAAATCACTGCACTTTTCCTTTAATCAATGGAACTAGGCAAATTGACATGCATCACAAAGCTGACTCAATATATTTAGTGCAGAACTGTTCTTTACTGAGTTAATAATGGGCTACATCTCAAAAAACAGGGTTGGCAAGGTCCCTTTCTCCCTTTTTTATTTTTACCCTCTCATTTCTTTTTAATACCATTAAAAACCAGGAAACATCCAATGTATCTAATGAATCCCTAGTTTCAATCACAGTACACACCTTTGGAAAGGACTCTTAAGGTAAACCCATCACTGTGAAATGTGGTGCAACACAGAGATCTTCAATCTACTTCTGAATGACCTGGTAGTGCCACTTGGCTGAGCACTTCACTACAGTGTCAGGTTGGTTTCTAAAAGCAGTGACATTACATCAGTGCTGCCTTCTGCCAGGACTAACTGGGGCAGCACAGCACCCCTTGAAGGCGGCCATGAGGTTTGTAGCTCTAGAGGTCATTTCAGAGCTAGGTCATACCTCTGCACAGTGCTCACCCTCCCACCTTAAGGTCTAGAGCCTCAGCTGATTACTCCATGCATAGTTAAACATTAAGTCCCACTCACAAGTTAACTCCATTTATATTAAAAGACCTCCTCACTCTGTATTTTTATAGGATAATAAGAAGGTAGAGTAAATAAATGCTGTCGAACCCCACAATATGAATGTGATAACTTTAGAAATTAGCTCCAAGAGAGAACAAAAAATCCACAAAAGTCCACACTTCCCACTGGCAAACCTGCCCTGAACAGGAAACAAACCAGGGGAAAGGATAACAGAATTATTTGAGTGGCTTGTTCCCAAGGCCTAAGGTAATCTGTGGAAGGCAATTCTGGCTCCTATCAATACTTTCTTGGCACTAGAAGGCAAAAACTGTAGACAGGAGACAGGGCATAAGTCCAAAGAGTCACTGTTCCAGGTAATGTTGGCATGAAAAACCCTTGAAACTGTAACTGGCTATTATTGTTTATAGCAGCACTAAGAATAGAGAAGCCACAGACATACAAATCACAGCTGATAGTCTGAGCCCTTAAATTGTTCTGTCTTGTTTATAGAAATGTATTAAAGACTATTTGTATAAGCTACACAGTTATACAAGTGTTTTAAAATTTAAACTGCAATAATACTGCTCTCCGTTACATTCTTTACCTGAATTAGTAATTCAAGGATCTGACCCTACACCAGTGCAATATAAAATACATGGAGCTCCAGATATTGTCACTGAATGAGAGCACATTGTGTGACACTAGTTTATTAAATTGCCATAGCTGCCCTTCACTCCCTTGCTGTAACAAACATAGGGGGTCAATAGCCTGATTTTGGTCATTGCACATGAAATGAATTGTGACTATCTTGTTGATATATCCAGGTATGTTGAGACATATTTCCTCATGAATTTCTTGAGGTAGGAACCACTACTGTTGTCTGAGGTCCAAAAAGACTGATTGTTGCATAGGTGCTGAAGCATTTATCCTAAAAAAAATCAGTTCCAGGATCCTTTGAGATATGAATTGTAAGGTAAGGCATCTGCCTGTCTGTACACACCTTTCACAACAATGTGACATCCAAAATGATTAATGCAGGACTGCTAACAGATCCAGGATTGTTTGCCAGTAACATCAGCAATATATTGTAAGTTTGCAGGAGGTTTTAGCTTTGAGATGATGGAGCATGAATTTGGAGGCAGTCAGAAAGGGAATCCTGCCTTCATTCAGGTTAATAATCCTCATCTGAACCCTGGTTTAGGTTTTTCCCTAATGTGAAGGTGGAATCCATTACATTGTTGCTTATCAAAACAAATAAATGAAAATCAAACAGAAACCTCCCCAAAACCCCTACAACCAACAAACCTGTATATTTCAATTTAACATAACCCATGTTTTAAGGAAAGTTCAGAACAGCTGCCTAGTCATTTAACTCTAACAAGCAAGAGAAAGTACAAGTGAAAGGGCAGAAAAGCCAGGGTGCTTATTAATTCCACACTTTCAATTTGATGACATTTTGTAAAGTGTATAAAAAAAGCTTTCATTCTAGTAATTCAGGACTCTGAGATCAGAAGGAGCTTTTGGCATCTGAAGAGCAAGTTCAGGTCATGTGCACTGTAAGACTCAAAGACAGGAAATCAGAAAGACCAAAAAACCTTGTTCCAGTCAACATCTTTCCAAACATTTTGAACCCAAATGAAATAGCAGGGTTTTAGGCTACTGATATTAAGCCCATATAATATAGACTCAGTTTATACATAGATATACAGTTATCTATTTGTTTCACAATATTGTTTTGACTAAGAAGTTGAGTGCTTCAAACTAAAATGCAAATGAATTCAAATTCAGTTATTCTGCAGCTCATGAAGCATTAGATTAAAACTAGATTTAGAACAAGATCCCAAAGGCTACAAGAAAAAAAAAAAAAGACTTGTATGCTGCTGCTAAAACTAATACAGTCATAGTTTATTAATGTAGGTGGTAATGCATAATGAAAAGTCATTATTACTCACTCGTAATATTGGTTTATAATTTAAGGATTTGTGTCCATTTATCTGTAGTTTGGTTATTTAAATTTATAACTTGGCAACTCAGAACAGGAAAGTGCTGAATTCTCTGTTACCTGGGAAGCCCAAAATATAAAATATGTGCTCCCTATAAAGCCAACCTGTATATTTCCCATCTTTTTATTCTGGATTTATGATTTAGTTCTTCAAGGGAGTCAATTAAAAGCCCTTGGGTAACATCCTCAGCATGCCTCATCCTAGATCTTTTCTCTCTATTAAGGCTTTTATCTGTAAAAGGGCATTTTATTTCAGTGCCACTCTTAGGGTTGACTGTTGTTTCGGTGCTCAAAGGAATCTCCATGAAAAATTTGTCAGGCTTTCTATCAGTTATGAAGGTCACCAAGATGATGTTTAGCATCTCAGACTATGCCTTTATCAGGCAACTAAGGAAATATTAACATCAGCCAAGATAGTACTTCTAATAACCAAGGGTAATTAAAAAAATAAAAAAATGCCCACTGGCACTTTATTTATTCTGCTCCCTATAAGTATCCAGGGACACGCTAAAGTTCTTTGCTGAAATAGTTCAAGAACTGTATCCTTTAAACAAAAAAAAAAATCTCACTCATCCCCCATAGAAAGCACTGCTGATCTCAGCTGCAAGGCTTGCTCAGCCTGCTCAGCAGGGAAGCATGAAGATGTCAGGTAAACATAATCATGCTATTTGTGGAAAGTGTGAGATGAGAAAGAGAGAGGGTAATGAAGCATAGACAGAGCAATTCAGTTTCCCAGCCTATTTAGGTAGATTGTCTTTCTCTAATTGTTTTTCTCCCTGGAGGTACAAACACAGCAAATTTCAATACCATAAAGTTAAGCTTTATTATTGCAGCTTTCATTTCTTTCACAAAGAAATATGTACTGTATTATAGCAGCACCCTAGTAGCATACTATAGTTAAGGATGTCAGCAGTTGTGCTACAAACCTCTATTTTTCCATGAGAAGTAAAAGCTAGTGTTAGGCTAAAATGATGCGTGTAAGGTGGGTGTCTAGTTTCATATCAGTTCATAGAAAAAAAAAAAATCCTAGGCACATTCTCTGATAATTGCAGATGATAATCTTTCAAAAAGCTCAAGCAAATAATCCCTGACAAAAAAAAAAAAAAAAAAAACAACAACCCTGACACAGTATCTCCTATATTACAAAAGGTTGGATAGATACAAGTTAAATGTATCATTTTGCAAATGTTTAAATACTGCCCCTAGTGACTTCAGTCATTATCTTCAGGATGAAAGGAATTTCATCTCAGTGCGGCAAAAGACTTAAATTTTGTTTTGTCCAGCAGAAGCCAAGCAACAAAGCTCATGGTTTATCTCATTAACACTTAAATACCTGAACAGTTCACTTGAAACCATCAGGACAAGATTGCTCATCACCTTGTGGGTCAAGTTCAGAAGAAAACAAAATGAAGACATGCTTTAAAATTCATGCAGACACCATAATATTTCTGTGCTCAGTTTTATATTGAAAATTAGTATCTTTAGGAACTAAAGAGTTTATAGAAGTCATTAGACAGACAGCAAATACTCAAAGAAGATTATTCTAAAAAGGGCAAGTAGGCATATGTTTCCATTTAGACACTGGGCATGCACTAAGATCCAAAGATTTAGCTACAAAAATGCAAGATACCAGTAATGTAATCAGTTTCAGAGAAACAGAGAAAGTGAACCCCAAAGACACACATAGTGACTGACAAGAAAGCAAATTCATGATGAATTAGGAAAACCTAACTCTTATATTGTCTACTTCTGACTAGATCTTTAGAGAGCTTTCCAAGAAATTTGATAGCATTACCCAGACTGCACAGAGAGGGAAGGCATTTATATAGAGATTAAGAGATTTAGCCAAGGTCACTTGTTGGGCCCAGGACAGGAGGAAGGAGCAGAGGCTGCAAAGTGCAGAAACCTGCCCTGAGGTGGTTACTGTGGCAGAGGGGATGCGGGGGATGCTGTCCCTCAGCCGCATGCTCCCCTCACACGTGCCCAGACTGTCACAGCCCCAGTGGGACCAGTACTTGTTGGACACCTGAGTTAGATGCAGGGCTTGCACACCTGCCTGCAGACACAGGGCAGGAGTGGAGGGGAGCCAGGAGAGCACAGTAGGAAGGAAGCAGGCATTTGACAGAGAGGTTCCTAGGGTGACAAATGTGGAAAAACAAAAACACATAAAAGATCAAAGTATGGGTCTAGGTGCAACAAAATGAAAGCTGAAGGACAAAAGATACCATGAGTTGCTGAAGACATGACTACAGGCTGTGCTGGTGCGCAGAGGCACACAACAGCAGGGGGTGTGAAGGCACATGATCTCATAGTAGCTGTAGACATGTACAAGGAAATAGCAGTAGAGGCTCAGACCAAATGCTAATAGATGCTGCTATTTGGAGGACTATGCTAGAGGATGTAGAAACCTGGGCTCTTGCCTGTGCAGCAGATGGAGTCCCCTGAGTGAGCTGACCCCTAGATCTCATGGAGAGAGAGAGTAACAAGACTTTCATTAGCAGCAGGTTTTTAATGGTCTATGTATTTGAATTGCATAATGATAGATCAGAGAATAATTTTGACTACTCTATCCAAAGCAATTAGCTTAAGAGAGACAAGTACTATTTACTTTCTAAAAAATACTCCAGCAGAAATGTCTAAGAAAAAGAAATAAAGGCTACAGTAGAAACACACAGAAAGGAAAGAAGATTATATCACTTTCTCAGAGACCCTGTCACAAGGATTACACTGTTTCTCAATTCTGAGGTCCCCACTAGAGCAAAGTGTCAAACACTAAACAGGTTAATGAAGACACTGCCATTTTACCCCACTGGCTGAGGGTATGTTGCACACAACATTTTGCCATTGCTGTATTGCTCTTGCAAATTCACCATGTGACATTTTAACAAAATGACCTTTCAGCTCTTTGACGTGTAAAGGACCTGGAAGCATAAGCACAATCCACAAACAGATTGAAAAAATAAAAAATAATATCCGACTGCCTTTGGTTTTTTTTTTACCAGGTTTTCTCATTAATCATCCTATGACCTGTGAACTACAGAAAAATAGTTTTTTAATAGAATAATTGCATTCAACAAAAGTGCTTTCAGGTGCCAACAACAGAGTCAAGATTTCTGCTGGTCCTGATTTTTTATTTTAGCTTTTGCCTTTCACATTCCATTTCTCTTCCAGAGTCTCATTTGCAATCATGAACAAACAAGTATTTTTAGAACACACTCAGTTTAGAAGCACTCACACTGGAAAAAATGTCAGGTTGAAAAGAAAGTAAACCACTCAAACTGGAGGTTCGTCAACTAAAATTCTGCAGGATGATCTGCTGCAAATAGTATTGTCCAAAGCCATAAAATGATAAAGTTCTGATTTCTGGTTTTTTTTTTTTTAAACAAGAAATATCAGACCCTTACAGTAATGATAAATATTTCAGTTGGTATGCACATATATGTATGTGTAAATTCATGTACAGACATCTTATTCTATATCTGAGAAGAAACGAATTGAGTTAAAGAGCTCCAACCCATCAAACCAATACATTTTCAATAGTTGAGAAAAAATCTCAACAAAACACAATCCCAGTGATGTCATAAGATACATACACTAAAGAATTGAGAATGTCACGAGTTAAAGGCAGTATTTTGAGACTATCATACTTGTGTGTACACTAACATAGATTTAATAAAAAGAATATACCTAGCTGACAAGACCAAAAAAATCAGATTAAATTGGCACTTTGCTTTGACTCCACTGAATCCTAAATCCATGTCAATATAATGGCAAGCAATGAATAGTTTATGAAAACAACATGCCAGCCACATGGAAGATATATTCTCTTCTCTACCTGGCAGACAGTGCTTTTATAATTAAGAATAATTGCAACTTTTCTCTTAAGTGCAGAGTCATTTGCAAATGTTAAAAGGCAATTCCTGTCAAGCTGCACAGCGCCCATCACGTGCATACTTTTGTCAGTGAGGCATTTAGACTCATGATTAAGAATGTGAAGTTCACTACACTTGAATACAGAAGCAATAAGTATTGATTTTGAACTGATGTGATTTCTTTCTGTATTCAAAAAAAACCAACCCAAACTATGGTATTTGTAGCATATGTTTTATGGCTATGTTTGCTTGTAAGCATTCATCTTCCATTCCTATTGACATATACTTCCCCTCACACTGGATGGAAGTTTTAAATATGTATGGATGGATGTCTTGTCCTACATTTTAGTGATTGTTTCACTTCAAATTACAGTATTGCTTGTGCTGAGAAGTCAGTTTTACATCATACTGGAAGCAACATTCCTAAACAAAAATTTAACATAGGAACAGGTAGAAACTCCACAGGGATCCTATTTCTTGTGGAGCTGTTTTCAAGCTATTCCTACTATTTAATTATTGAAGGGGAGGGCTTGCATTTGCACAGATTTTTGTCTACCACCAGCTTTGCTCCTCTGATAAGACAACAGAAAGTTCCCTTCCAACTTCTATACTTGCTGCTATTAGAAAACACAGACTTCATAAAAAGCCAGGGGTAAGACAGCTTCATTTATAATTCTATATATAGCAGTGTCAGGAAGGGTCACCTTCAATAATTCAGGACTTTTCATCCTAAATCCATATATTTAAAAAATGCTGATTTATTATATTTTTCAGGATTTTAAGCAACAGAAAAAACCACAAACATTTATCTGCACTTTAATTTAAGAGACAAAGCCAGTATTTCCTACCTACTTAATATTCACTGAACTTCTTGTAAGAAAAGTACAGTCGCACACAGGATGCAATATAGAGTATTGCAAACAGATTAATTAAAACACTGCAAAGCTGAAAATCACAAAATATTTAGAAAACTCAGAAGCAAGAAGAAATAATACCAGCTAATCTGACCTCTTATGCAGTATTAATTACTGTGTAGTGTTACAGTAATTGCTGAGGTGCTTACACAATTGCTACTCCAGGAAATTACTGAAGGAGATTTTGATGGAAAATAAAGAATTAATGTATTAAATGCTTTTAAAAATACATCATTGATTAATAGATACAACAGTAGTGCTATAAAAGCTATATGCTATATCTGAATGTCAGTACACAAAGGCTGAGATGTAGCCTACGACTTATATTTCATTTCAAATATGAACAATAAACATTTTAAAAATTAATGTAGTGAAACTGGGTTTATAGTAATTTATCCTGCAGAGAAGTTCATATTACCATGAACACAGTAGGTAGTGCAAAGGGGAAAAAAAGCATCATTTCCCCAAGAGTGGTTCAGAAATGGCACATTCTGTCAGCACCATCATTCAGTGTATGGCAGGCCAACTGCATGTTACCTCATATTTTATTCCTACAACTTGGAATTGCTGTTTTGCTTCTTGTACTATGCAATGCTGTCTAGTTGATGCTCATTAGGAAAAGTCAACCTGTGGACACAGAGAATTTGTTAGAAAGCTCTCAATATTGACAGCAAGCAGTAACCAAAGAAATAATGCATTTTTCATCACTAAAACACATAAATAAATTTCTGTTTTTCCTTAAAGAACAGCTTGTTTTCACATATAATGTAGCATGAAATAGAAACAGGTATTGTGACTGCAGTTTAGCCCTCTAAGCACCGGCAGAAATCATAAAAGAACATAAATCAGGCTGGAACAGCTTAGAAATTCTGTATAAGAGAGAAACATTTCCAGAAGAGAGGAAGTTGTTATATTTATGGCACTGGACAGTGGTGCACAACTTTTTATTGACTCAGTAGAGTTTAAGATGTCAAAATGAGTGGTGATTTTACTGAAAGACATGAGACACTTCAGCATCCATCTCTGAGTACTGTGGCTGGGTATCTAAAATCACAAACTTGGATTTTGAAATCTGAAGCCAAGCTATTTAAATTTACACCACCTGTCCTAGAAGCAGGGCACTTTTCCTTGTGCCAGCATGGATCAAATCATGGTTCATAATTAACTTTATTTTCATATCCTTATCTTTTCGTGGAACAGCAGTAGCTTTCAAAGTATTTTTAAAAAGTGACAAGCAGACTAAGTGATTCTACCTAACATATTTAGGATAATGACAAGGCACATTTCTGAGTTGCTAAGTGAGATAGTAGGTTTCCTTGTAAAGGCTCCAACTTTTTCCTTTTATCTATTTTCAAAAGTACATGCAGTTTGCTCATTATATGAAAACATCTTTCAAATAGTGCTGAGTGGGTAAAATCTTCTCCATAAAATGACTTCATTAATAATCTTCCATTAGTTTTAATCTTTAAACCCCCAGGTCAATTTTTATTATTCACATACAGTAAACTTTTATAAAAATGTTCCCAGTGACTTCTAGACAAGAAATACACATGGACCAAAAATCAGACAGCCTCAGAAGAGTGGCACCACTTGAAATTTTATATGAAGCTTGGATCATTTTTCTATCAAAGTTTTAGGGCTGCTCTGCAATTGCCCATTAGATGTTGAAAGGCAATGAAAACACTACAGTGCAGGTGACTATAGATCGAGTAGGGGGGGAAGGGGGCGGTTTTATACCAAGGTCAGTGCCAAAATAAAGCAATATCGTGTTAGCAGTGTTTCTTATTTCACATGTGGGCTGTATTTCAAAAGGAGAGTGGTAATCTATATCTGCAATACAGATAAAAATCAGCAATATACTCCCTTTACTTTTTTTTTTTTATCTCCTATGGCATGCTGCACATGCAGAGCCAACAGAACAGACAGTTTAGGATTTCATAACATGACCAAATAAGACAATATCATGATTTTGTGGCTTCAAAGAAGAAAAGCCAACATGAAATTCAATAACTTTCAGGTTTGGTTTAACCAAGGTATTAAAAACCCCATTTCATCAGTTACTTAGGTAGAACAGTAATAATCAAACTCTGTATTGTGGGTGCTACCTGAACCTGATAGCCACTGAGAACAAGGATCTCAATAGATCCAAGTCCTTTCAGACCAAAGAGCCTTGCAAAATAGTGGTAAAAATGTTTGCGTGGTAAATGTGTCAGGTTTGGTTGTTCTGTTTGTTCACCAAACAGAATATTTTTCCCTGAGACAAACACACTGAGAGCATTATTTTTTCGATCAAGGATTTGCATGCCAGCTCATTTATAAAGTCTTAGTTTTGAGGATAGCTTTGTGCATTTTTCTGTTTCGTAGCAGCAACTGTAGCACAACAAGAAGACAATCCACAGACTGAACTGTCCCAACCACCTCAAGTTGTTTACTTGCAGGCATTTCAAGCCTACAGCTCTCAGTTTCTTACAGAATAATCTGTTAGAAGCAGTTTTTCTCTACTGGTGCAGTTTATTGCATGTTCTTATGTAAATGTAACAAGCAGTTCTTCTGCAGTTACACTCATGTCTAGTAAATCTAGAGTTTGGACTGTAGATTTTGTAAGATTATGACATTTTCTGAAAAAGTTCCTACAGCATAATGAATACCTTTGAGGTTGGTGTCCCCTTTCAGTTGATTTCATTGCTACCACTCTCTTCTCTAAGCATAAGGATTCATGAACATACCAGTATCTCGGCCAACAGTCCTCCTACTCTTTCAAGTACCACACTTCCTTTTTCCTTTCTCTTTGCAGCTGAATAGATAGAAAGTGAATATCCATTTATGCTTTAAAGGGATTCAAAATCACAAAGGAATCTTCCAGTCTCTGAGAAAAGAACTGAGAGTCAATAATGGTGAACCATAACCCTCATAAATGCTGTTCTTGTTTTCTAGTGGAAAAGGTGGTAAAACTTTTAATTGTTTTATTTGTTGTATATTTAAAATTGTTACCTTTATAGATGCTGTGAATAAGCCTAGAACTGCATCACAATATAGACAGGTATTGGCTATCAGCCTTTTGATTGCTGTTCCTTGCATCTTTATTTCAAAATCTGCAAAAAACTGAGACCCTTCTGTGTCGTAATAAGAAGGAATAGCTCAAAGTCAGCCAAAGAGAACTGAAGTCCATGACTTCTATTTGCACTGAGCACAAAGAACTTTATCCACTTTTTGGAGTGAAACTATGATTTAGCTTTGTTGAACATGATACAAATTGCTGTTTGTCCATATATTCACTTTTGTACTTACTTGATTGTTTTGTAAAGCACTTTAGCACACCATGGGTAGGAAAATATATCATACAAGACTGAAATTAACTTGTCTGTTCTGCTGAAGATGAAACATTCTCTTAAATGTTCATCCTACTACAGACTTAGAGTTGTGTAGAGATAAGGGAGTGTTTTATAATTACGGAGCTTGAATTCTACTGTCAGTTTTATATGTTTAATAATATATCAAAATGTTTAGATCCACAGGGTGCCTTATAAAGACAGAAATAAAATGCAGACTTCATTAAGCAGTGTTTTGTTCTTTACAAGATCTTATTACTACCAAGTACTGAAACATGCCTGAAGAGTTCAAATGGCACTTTGTCAGAGAAATCAGTATCTGCAAATGTGTCCATCCTGCCTCAAGCTCTGCTTTTGAAAATCCTTATTTGCCTCTATAAACATTATTGGAGATTCAGAAGTTTAGAATAAGTAATGTAACTTCAGCTACCTACAGAATTTGAGGAAAGCTATTAAAAATATATGCAAGTATCTTTTTTTTCTTTCCATTAGTGGTGACACTGCTTTTGAAGTCAGTGGCTCTTGCAATTGACCTTTTTGCATCAGCAGCAGGAAAATAATGTACTTTGTTTACTATAATGGACAGTAGTAGGAATACCAATTAGAACTTCAGCAACCTCCTTTGGAGTTATTGCTGTCTATTAATTTAGGGGCATGGAGGGCATATAAAACTTTCTTCAGATTTGCACAGCCATTATTTAATTCCTACTCTTTCTTTGTTTCTGTCCTGTATTACCAGAAAGATGGAGAATGCACCTGCAGATGGAAAGTTCACGGCCTGCTTTCTCCACTCTGATAACAAACTAACAGGTAAGTGAATTAACTACAGGAATTGAATTATGTGAGATATGAATGCAAGAGCAGAAGGACCTTATTTCTCTGAATTTAAGATTATAGGATGGCTCAAAATAGTCACTCTTCTTAACATGCCTCGAGCATACAGACTAATTAAGAGGCAAAGAGAAAAGACACAAATGGAGAATGCACTATAAGAAAATGCCAAGTTAGTTGATTTCCATAGAAAAAACAGCTGCTAGCTAAGTATCTAATGCATCCATACAACTGGTGTCTTCCAGCTGATACTGGGCCATATGGTTCCCATGTTTTCCATGGGATTCACTCACCACCAAGAGTTCCTACAAATCACTGAAGAGATTTGACTCCTGCAGAACTGCCACACTAAGTTCTGTACTGGCTTCCATGTTCCCCACATACTTTTCAGGATACAAAACTGTCCAGTCCAAACCTTTAATTTTCTCAAAGATTCAACTATATTTGAGGTCCATTCTAATAGCTATTCTTCTGTCAGAAATTTAAATGGTCATGCCCTTGAATCATTCTCACTATGAAGAAAAGAAAATGCCATGACAAAACCCCAGCATGGGCAAAATAAAAAAACAAAACAAGGGAATGCTTTGCTGGAGTCAGAATACTGAGGATAAATATGGGTAGCTGTAGGACAGTCATTGATTCAAACAATGAGAAGAGGTGCAATATTTGTCCAATTCTGTGAAACAGTTCTAAAACTCAGTGAACATTCAAAATAAAAAGTAATGCACTACAGAAATGCATAACCATGGTGGGGTTCAGAGGCAGGAAAAGATCCTGGATAAGAGATACTACTGAACAACCTCATGTCTTGATTTTGCTATCAGGAAAAAGAGGAACACAACATGAACTGAATAACATTTTCAAATGTTATGAAGTTATCAGCCATGCAACTCTGATTCTGACTGAAGGTTAGTTCAGAAAACATGGTTATTGACTGAGCTAAGAAAGAGGGAGGCTATAAAAAAAAATACACCAAAAACCGCAACAAACCAAAAGCCAACAAAGCAACAAATAAATACACAAAAAAAACCCCCCACAGGAATAACAAGTCAAACCAAACAACCAACACCTTAAGTAGCAAAGACAATACTCTCCACAGGCACAAGTGAAGTGCCATAAATAATGTCTTTTACAAGCATTGAGTTTGCTGGTAGAAAGGTGAAAGTCACAAGAGAGATCTATTATAAAAATATTTTTCTCAAAGTAGAGGTGTTAGAAAAAGCATCCTGGGATCACACAGCCAAATGAATAAGGAGTGTATCCCCAAGCAAATTTGGAGAGCAAACTTCCTAAGCTCTTTTCCCAGAAATATTTCCTTAAGTTGCCTTGAACCACTAATATTCATAATACATACATTAAAAAAATAAGTTTCAGGCAGATGAAAACAATTTCTGGTGAGCCCAGAATTTCTGAAAGCAGTACCAGCTCCAAGTGAGGAAGACCTGAGGTGGCATTTATTGACCCAGGGAATGAACACATTATCTGTTTCACTTCCATAATACCTAGGGAAGTAAGAACAAGATTTTTGGTTGATGTGGCAAATCACAGGTAGCACAAATGTGACCATGAAATAGCCTATTGAAAAAAGCCACTAAAATTAATTAAGCACGTCCTTTTTCTTTTAACTTGTGGATAGTACACCAGGAAACCTGGACAGTGTTTTGTGAAGAGTTTCAAACCAAAAATTGTTCAAGAACAAACATTCAGATATTTTATAGTAGAGAACTACAGTGCAACCAACTCTGAAGCATTTTTATTTAGGGGCCAAAAAGTGTTACTCCTTATTTATCGTTCTCAGAAGAAAAGAGTGCAGTATGGTTTGGTCACTAGGAAACTGTTGCTTTATGCAAGACTTGAGCTAAAACTTCGACCTTATCCAGCAAATCAATTGTTTCCTTTATAAAAAAGCATCTTGTGATCAAGAGTTACGTAAGATTGTAAACACTTAATGTTGCTCTGAAATCTTATGCATACAGAAGTTTTGGAATTTTTTTTACAAGAAAATTTCAGTGACTTAGAAAATTGGGCAGTGTGCGGATGACAGAGAGACCTTTATAAAAACCAAACCAAGACAATTTACCAATATATCAGCAATACTCTGAATGGCGCATGACTGAGATTAGTGGAAGATAATTTGCCTTAATTAAGAAGAGAGAAAAATCATTACCACCAAGACTAAAGAGTACTATATAATGTGTTATGTCTGTAACATCTATGAAAGTAAAACTTCCTAATTTTTCAGTGGAGTGTCTTGCACAACTAAGCCCTGACTTCCTTCACTGTAGTAAAAAAACATCCATTTCCAGAAGACACTAATCCATTTCCACTAAGACACTAATTACACAAAGCAGCACAGGAGAATTTCATTTAGCTACGCGATTTCAAATTCATGTGAACTACATTCAACTGATGGGATAATATATGTAAACCAACTAAAAATCCAGACAGTGAGGCAATCTATCCCTCATTAAAGCTGTTTGACTATCAACTGGCTGGCAAAACCCTCAAAATCCATGCCCCAGTTTACCTACCTATAAATTGTGTTTTAATGGCACTGTTCAGCACAGAGACCTTGCAAAGCAGCGTGAGGAATGTGGAAGAAAATAAATCATAAATTATTACATAAGTGCTACTATTCTGAATGTGTATAGTGATAATAACTTGCTTTTATAGACTAGTAAAATCATGAGATCATAGGAATAAATCTAAGGTAACACATGTCAAAGGGTCACAAGACTAGATAAGGTGACATTCTGGCTTAATCTTTGAAAACGCATTTTGCATAGCAAAATCTGTTTTGAAAGAGTTATATAAAAATATAATGCATTTAATTTCAGATTATAGAAATTCCTGGTAGAAACATCTTTTCCTGAGAAATTGTAATAATTTCAAATATCAATTATTCATATTTTTCAATATATCTCAAAAAAATCAATAAACTTTGAAATATAGAACTAGGCACTCACAAGTCTATGAAAGTGGAGATGTTACATTGCTTTAAATTATGTAAGGAATCGGTTGAACTGTCTGCCTTTAACTTACTACTAGTTCTTCAGAAGAATATAAATTCAAAGTTCTTTCCTCATTCGTGACTGCATGGAATGCTCACCATCAAAAACTGTCACATGATCACAAGCAGGACTTTCCTCCAGGTATGGTTTGGAGAGAAAGGAAATAACCTCATAAGGAGGTGTCCTAGATTGCAAGGCAATGTGTGTATTCTATTTGCCATCTCTCAGAGGTGTGACAGTTTTCTTTAGCTCTTCCACAAACCAATCCTCCCTGCTCCAGGGAAACATCTGCTGTTAATGGGCCACTGAGTGTCACTGCATTGTTGATAAAACTACATCATCCCATTATGAGATGCTCTCCCCAGAGGGAGGAACCAAGCATTCCTAACTGGATATAATCTGAGATTTTAGGACACTAGAACAGCCTTTCCACTGGATCCCCAGAGGAGCAGCGGCCTTTTCCACTGGATTCCCAGAGGAAGACCAGGCCCATCTGCACCACCACTGGACCTTCAGAGGATGACTACAACCCTTCTACAGGATCACTGCTTCAACAGAACCACACTTGCCACTCCAGGAGGACTGCAGCCACCATTTCAATTGGACTACTACCAACACTCTGTCCAACAAGGTGTCAGGTTGTATTCTGACTTCGACAGTGTTGTTTTGTATTACTGCATTGTTTATTTTAATTTTATTTGCTTCCCTAATAAAGAACTGTTATTCCTGCTCCCATATCTTTGTCTGAGAGCCTGCCTTAATTTCAAAATTATAACAATTTGAAGGGAGGGGGTTTACATTTCCCATTTTAAGGGGGGATGGGGGGTGGTTCCTGCCTTCCTTAGCAGACAGCTGTGTTTTCAAACCAAGACAGGAGGGAAGGTACCTTTCAGCAAGGCAGCATTTTTGGCCAGACATTCTTATGCAAAAACTGCTGCAGATGTGATGCTAAGCACATATATTGGATTAAAGAAATTACTGGGATTTCAGCAAAGGAGCAGAGGCCTGTGAAGGTGGCTGTAAGAGTGGTCTAACTCTCAAAGAAAATGCTGGTGAAGATTCTCTGCCTCTCAGAGGGGAAGATTAAGAAGATTCCCTTTTTCTGCTCACTGGGGAGATGGACATGGACCAGTGACCAGCCCACTGCACCAAAACTAAAGTGTATTTTGCCAAGAAGGGGCCTAGAAATCACTGTTTGAGACCTGAGCCTGTCATAGCAATGAAGCACTGCTCTAATAAAATATTTAATTTTTTTTTGACATACATAATATTGTACATATTTATATCCTCTCCTACCCATAAGCCTGTCCACATTTGCAATCACAAAGCAGATGTTAAAGGACTTTAAACTGGGTACTCTGAATGAGGTTTTGGATTGTTCTAAGACACAGGAAAGTAGCTATCATTGCCCTCTGTTCTTCCCAGTTCCATGCATTTAAGAGACATATAATTATTTTATATGACCAAGTCCATCATGGGATGTACTTCACTGGCAAAGTTGGATTTTTGAACATGAACCAGGTGAGCAAAGAACAGTTTTAAACACAAACAAAACCTCTCTTCCCCGGAAGACTTGCAGTTTAATTAAATGTATGTTTCTCATTAGATTTGTGCTTGATATTTTTATTTCATTTTCCAGTTAAGTAACAAATCTATGCTTGCACCTGTTTAATTAATGAGAAACCAAATAATCTTCTTTAGAAACTACTTTTATGGAATAAGGCACTATATATCTTCTCTAATTTCCCCCCATCTACCAGAATTATAAAATACTCATTCAACAAACAAGAAGGAAACTAAGAATGCATTGATGATAGCATTTGCTTTTCTTTTTGCCTTCCCCCTGCCCCACAAAAAAAAAACCAAACCAAAAAATCAGTAAAAAATAAGTAACATTTTCCATAACAGAGGAAGCACTATTTTTTCAGGTCTACAGGATATAGACAAAGTCCTACATTAAAGACTATGATGAAGTGATGTTTGTGAAGTTTATTTCCATTTTGGCAAGAAGTCTTGAGCCTAGAAGTTCTGTTGCAACTGGTTTTTTGTGTATATTAGAGAGATTTATTGGACTAGGGAGAGCAGATTTAGTTATAGTCCTTGTCAAACCTCAGAAGTTATATTACAATATAACAATGCAATACAGGTATTTTTCTTTTTTTTTTTTTAATAGGATAAAAGGTACCTAGAAGGAAGAGGGAATATGCAAGCTGAAAAAAATACATTGTGCAGCACAGAACAAATGGAGGCAATACCTCACAGAGCAGGTAAGAGAGGAAAAAAAAAAGAATTCCAAGGCAAATACAAACACCCCACATAAAAGGGCTACAAAAGCAAAAAAGTACAAGTAACCAAACAGTGAAAACAACCACACTATTAGAAAAGTCATTGAAGAAAAGAAAGCTGGTGTGGATTACAGTTAAAAACTAATCTCAATAGATTTTTCTGCTTTGAAATAAGTGGGTTTGTGTCTACAGAAATACAAAATGACAAGGAATTTATAAAAATAAAAAATATTTTCAGAAAATGAATAGCTTGCCTGAACAGTAGTTTTTTGACAAGTGCAGAAATAATGCTTGCCAAATTCTCTGAGGGCCTTGGAGAAGGTAATCTGAATAACTTTTTATATTAATTCTGATAATTTGTCAGCAAGGTGTAGAACACTTCAAACTACAACTGAAATATGCTGATTGGAAACTATTAAAAGAATGGATCATGATCCTCCATAAAAACCATCAGGGAGAAAACTGTCAAGAGTTTCTTATTTTGTTTCAACTTCTTCCCCAAGTCAATTCTGGAGAAGGGATAAAATGAAAAGTATGCAAATCTAAATTAATGGACTTTTTAATCACTGGTATGAAAAATAATTTTGTTTTACCAGGGAAATAAAGGCTATCAAAAAAACAAACAAAAAAAACCAAAACAAAACAAAAAAACAAACAAACAAAAAAAAATCCACCAAAAACCAAACCAAACAATAGTCCCAACTCTATTTGCCAAAGCAGTTATTTCTCTATTTGCCAAAAAAGTTATTTCTCTAGAAGGGGCCTATATGCAGCTAATATTTATAGCTAATAAAAGTGTGTTCTATTGTGATTAAATTGTAATTCATATTGAGCACACAACACCAGATGTAAAAGATTTACAGAGTAGAATTACACCAAAATAGGTTGCTGAAAAATATTCTGGACGAACGCCTGACACAGTTACAAATGGCCACATTGGAGGTCTCCTGCCATGCCAAAGGCCCCTAAATAGTCCAGATATAAAATATACAACGCATGGTCATTAAATTTTACAAATATTTTTACCAAGGGATTCCCTCACTTCAACAGATGTGTTCAGAGATAAGAAAAACACCTTTTACACATGTTTAAGCAAAATTACAGTATATTTGCTAAAAAATATGTAATTAAAAAAAAATTGTATTTCACTGCTCAAAATTACAAATATATAAATCTGCCAGAAGTGCACTGAACATTCCCAGAAACAATAAAAACCTGTATGTATTATTATTTTGTTAAGGCTTTAAAGCACACACATCATTACCTAAAGCAAGTTGTCTTAAAGAGTTCCCCATCATAACTCTCATTTTTTCTAACTAAGTTCTTTCCCCTAGATGCTTTGTTTCATACCTGCTTCTACCCTTCTAAAACTGGCTACTCTTAAAAAATTATTAAAAAAAAATATATTTTCATTCCAAGTGCAACACACCATTCTTACTGCCCCGATGTTACAAGAGTCTCAGACTGCAAGGATACCTGAAGGCAGAATGTACCTGTGGCAAGTAACTGACAGAGAGCAGGTCTCCATCCACAGCCATGCCTCAAGAAGTGGAAAACCCCAAAGAAACAACCAGACTAGAGATCTCTGTGAGTCTGAGCCAACAGGAGCCTGCTGAAATGCTTTCCAAAGCACAAATTTTTCATTCTTTAGAAATACAGCTGAAATGAAAGGTTTGCAGTAACAACCAGCAATGATTGAAGTTGAAGGGGAAGACACTCAGTACCTAAGCTACCAATTCCACAAAAGCAAACTCATAGTTCTGGTCTACAGAAAAACTCACAAAAAAATTATGAGGGCAAATATGGAATGCCCATGCACACGCTCATGGAAAATCAGCAATCAGTGAGAGAAATTCCTGATCCACCTATTAACCCCGTTTGACTATTTTGATCATGAGAAACTGCCATGAACTCCAGAAATGGAGAAGCACTGTACTGAAATTTTGTGCAAGCATGCAGCAGATTTGTAACAATTAAAAGCAAAAACACCTCAGTAAAACAACAATAATGAAAAAGAAGGAAGGGGAGAGATCAATATCCTTGCCAAAAAAACCTCAATCATTTAAAGATTCAGAGAGCAAATTAAGATTTATTCATCATAAAATGTCAGTGCATTAGATGGAACTCATCTCACCAATTCTTTTGTTAAAGGAGCTGAAAACTGTCACCCATGACCAATGCTTCCGGAACTTCACAGGAGGGTAGAGGGGAAGAGAAGAAAAGCATAAGCACACATTTAATCCCCATCTCCCACTAGAGAGGGAAAGTAATAAATTCAGGCCATCACAGAGATGCAGTGCGAAACATTAGAGTTTAAAAAGATGCTAAAGGTCAATCCATTCAATAAATTTATGGAAAACTTGATAATACTGAGCTACCCCAACCAATCCCTCACGTTCAGGTCAAATTTCAATTATTGAGAGACCTTTATGTCAGGGAAAAATAATTCCCAGCATTGGTAGTGTATGCCCTGTCAACATAAATCACAAAAACTGGATATATACGCATCCATGTGTAGTTCTCAAGTCTGCAGTTAGAAATCTTTACAAGTACCCTACTCTACTTCCAGAGCTTAAGAAATGTCCTTGATTCTCTTGCTTGACTGCATTAGCTTTACTTGCTCTCTGACCATTTGAGAAAAGGTTGTACAATTTTGTTACTCTGCAAAATCTCTTACATCTCTCTAATGGAATTATGAATGCTTTTCTTCAGGTTCACAAGTAAACTACTTTTCAAATCAGAGACACTTAGTCCCCGTTTTTGCATATACTATGCAAAAAGCTTAACAACAAAATCTTTCTTGCTTTCTCTTCCCATTTGTTCTCAGGTCCTTCACAGTTTTATCCACGGAGGAACAGGAGAAAATGGAAATTAATGCAGAGGTTTGGTATGCATAACTTTTAAACAACACACAATAAAATAAAACTTCTAGAAGTATTATAGATACAAACATTTTTTTTTCTGATTTATTTTTTAATGTGCTTTAACTGAAAGCATTAGAAACACACCCCAGGAAATGCAAAGTGTCATCATGTGACAATATCTTGCTTATTACACCTGGCTAAAGTATACATGTTGCACATTGCAGAAATTTTAGAGAGAAGCAGGTACATTTTCTATACAAAGGAAAGAATTGGGGGGGGTGGGGGGAGAGAGGGTCTCCTCACATGCCAAAAAAGCCTGCCTTAAGTCCCATCCCCACTTTCTTAACAGGCTTTTTAGTACTGAAGTGGAAGTCTCCTGTCTACAGTATTGCCTTCTCTGTAATGTCACCTGGTGATGTAATGTGTAGCAGCAGCAGCCAGGGAGAACAAGGCTATGGCCTAAATAACTGATATTTTGGGGAAGTGTTTGACAAGAGCCATCGTGTTACTTATGGGAAATGCTGGTGGTGGTGTTAGGAAAATGTGCAAAGAGCTTCTACCACAAATGCCAAGAAAGTCACATCTGCCACATTTGTGTCCATTTTCACACTTATTTACTGTTAGATTTAACAATTAGCATCAAAGAAATCCACTCGTCACAAATTTTCCAGGAGAGAGAGGATGCATTAGATAAAAAAAGCACATTCCCACTAGAATAGTAATTATAAGAAAGGTAATACTGAGGACATCACCTATTAAAATCTGAACATCCTTGATGCGTAGCAAACAGCACTTGAGCTTCACAGCACACTGCTTCTCAGCAATGTTTGGAATTTTTGCCCAATACCCATAGAAATTCCAAAGGTGATGCCAGAATCATGTGATACTGTAAGGTTTCTCTTTAAAACTATTAGCTGAAATAATAGATGCAAAAAACCCAAAGAAATTTTTCAGAGTTGTATCATCCAAACTTTAATACTAAATAACAGACAGCTAAATATATAAAATTACTGCAGACATTACTTAGCATCCCTTACAGGCCAAGGTGCAAAATTAACACTTAACATTGACTGCTTGGGACAGTCCAAAGCTAAAATCTAGTGCAACTGCATTCTGCAGCCCAGCTTTGGCTGCATACAACAAAAAGATACTGAACAACACAAGTAAGTCAGTCTTGAACACCACAGCATAGAAACAGACATTTAAACATGCAAGAATGAAGCTGCAGCAAACGTTCATCTGTGCCAATAAACTCAATCAGTGTTTGTCAAGGAAAGCTTATCTTTGATGGGATTTTCCTACTTCATTACATAGTCTTAGTTACGTATGTTTTGTCAAAACAAGCAAATTCCTACAAACAAATCTGGCCCTGAGGAGCAGCACTGGAGGTGTCAATCCTGTTCAGCAGTGAGTCGCAGTCTGCAGGAGAGCAGAGCTCCTGGCCTGCTTCTGTTCGCTTGCATGTTCTCAGACTGAAGGCTTCTGTAGTTTAACCTCCAAATCCTCGTTGCTAGCCAAAGGTGAATGCAAATGTCTGAAACATTAGGTTTCCTTACTGTAATAAGGAATAACAGTCTTGATTTTTATTTGTCAACTATATATTCTAATTGGGAAACACCAGATAATCCAGGTGATGTTGGTCAAAAGTCTGGTCTTTACAAGTTCTTTACTTCTGATACAGATACTGGTTATAATTTTATTACTACTCTGTGAAAAAGCACAGAACATGCATTAAAAACTCTTTATCCAGGTGAACAAGAATAAAATTCTATTTCAGCTTGACATGGATAGAGAACTGTAGAGAAACTGTTTTTTCCACCAGAATGATCTGCTGTAGGAGTTGGCCACACGCTTTAAACGTGATTGACATGTCTCTGAATTCAAAGTGTCATCTGCTGAATTCAGGATCTGCTGTCTATCTCTCAGTGTGTAAAAAATGAATTGCTTCAAAATGATTTATTGCCAGCAAAATAGAATGTGAAAACAACAATAGAAACAGCATTGTAAAGGTATCCTATATTTAATAGTACCGTTTGATGAGTAAATTATTTCAGAAATATAATCAAACATTCTTATTGTGAAACTCTTGGGCTTGATAAAGATATTGCACAATCTGTTATCTGCTTCCTGATTCAAAGAACTAATGCCATTAAGAACTTGCAGAAATGCAGCATTAAATCCCAGGTTTCCACTGCTGCTTGTAAATCTGTGCAGAAAATACAGAACTGTATTCTCAGTAACAATCTGTGGAATTAATCTCTGCTTTTATCTTTTGTACTTTCCTCCCTCTCCTGTGAGGTATCTGCAGAGATATCTTTAATAACGTATTTTAATTTCTATTTTTTCTGCAAATGGGCGGCTTGCTTTATAAATCTCATCTGTGCACAAGCTAGCAAAAGCTTCATATATAGAACTATTTAAAAAATATCATGGGTGATCCCTCAAAAAGTACATTAGTCTTCAAAAATGTTAAAAATTAAATATATTGGTATTAATGTTTAATACTTTTACCTTAGAAAGATCAACATAAATGTTAAAAGGTGGCGATGACTGGAGGTGAAAGCTCCAATTATTTGAGAAATTAAAGCATAAATATAACTGAACATGAGGACTATTATGCTTACAAGCAGCTTAAAATGAAATACATCACATTGCATATTGAATCACACTCAGCTTCCAAAAGCACCAATTCAGTAAAGTTCCATAAAGAATATTTTATGTCCTTTAAAAGGAGAGTGTAAACACCTACCTCCTTTTTCAGAGTGCATCCGTTCCATCCACACCATTGTCATTCACCAGAGCCATTCCTAGGGCACAAACAGAAGACTCAAAACTACTGGCCTTTTTTCCTGTCACATATGTCTCCAAAAATACCATCAGTAAGAAAAACAAAGGCTACACATGATTAGGTGTCCTTGGCTGTTAACATAATCCAGTTTGTTTTTCTTTTAATCTGGAGTAAAGTAGCTCTTTGCTGATTAGTGCTTAAAGGAGTCAAGCTTATAGCCAGCATTGCTACTGGACCTGCCACATTCCCCTTTCCCTCCAGGTGTCTTCTGTCCAGTATTTGGGATTATAAACTCTAAGATGAGGGAAACGCGGTTGCACCTATTAAAAAAACCTATGAGATGGACCCAAGCAACCAAAGAGAAATGAGAATAGTATGTCGCTTGCTTGGGTTTTTTTTCCTCTTCTCGTAATTATCAATGCTTACTTTCACTTTCTTCTACTAATTACTAGTGATGGGGAACACAAGCAGTTCCTGTGTTTAAAGCTCATTTTGCCTGAAATGGTTTGTTACTGTTTGGTTTCACAAGGAGCTGAAGTAGTGAATCCAAATGGCAGTGGTAGCTTGCCAAGTCATGGCAGATTATTTTAAATATTGACAACATCCAGCTTCTTGACAGGACTTAAGTTTATCCATTGCCTTTCAAAAAATATTTTTCCCTGTTTTGTGGACATTATCACACTATTCTACCTGCAGAGGAAATCTGACATTTTAATGATGATTAGTCACAGAAAGAAGACTGGAAGCAGGGAGAGAAGACCATCTTTCTGAAAGATTTTAAAATGTATGCAGAATTTTGGATGAAATTTTGGAGGAAAATTTTGGAGTCACCTGTTTGTTTCTGATATTCATTAAACTAATAACATCTGGAGATAAATAGATATTGCCCAAGCTTCAAAGGGCAACTGGAATCACCCGTGATACATGGCATTTAATTATTGTCAAGCTTTACTCTAGACAGACAATCTTGGAAATTAAAATATAAGCAAACACAGTAACAGACCAGTGATTTGCCAACAGTTACACATAAGGTTAACTATGGACTTGACCATTCAATGTTGAACCGAAAATTGGAATGATTTTGCTGGAACTTAGGTACTACCTGGAGTTGTCTGTCCAGCCATAGATTATTTGTAACCACCAGAAGTACATTCCACAGCAAAACTAATCAAAAGTACAGATGACTGACAACCACATTTCTACATGACACAGAAAGGAAGTACTCAGCAAAAACAAGACCAAATATTGGACAATATGCATCCAGCTTGCATGTGATTTCAAAGTTAATTTTTAGAATAAGCTGTTTGTAACTGTACTGGCAGTGACTTTCACTTTTATGCTTTGAAGGACAAGGTCTGTTCCCAGCCTCTCCCAGTCTGAGGTTGTGAAGTAATTCCTTATCAGATTGAGAATATAACACTTGTGATGGTGAATGTATCCTCTTAAGCGGCAAAGAAGCCTACTGAAATGTTTGATAAAGCATGAAACAAACTCAATTGACTTAAGAATCTAAATATTTTCTTTTTATTGTGTACAGGTCACTATATTGCTCTGAGAATACAGTGCACAGATCACTGACATCCGATTTAAATTTGTGACCTCTTATTGCTTACTCCTTTTTCCCCCACCTGCCTCAGAACTACAAAGAAAGGCCACAGTTTGTAATCAGAGTTTTCTGTTTCTTGCACACAGTTTCAGCTGCTGGGGGTGTAACCACAATTCATAGTGTAAAAACCTAAGCTTAATTTTCAGAGGTAAATTTAACACACAAAACCCAGGAAAAGTAAAGTTTGGGAGGGAATTTCACATTCTTTCATTAAAAAGGAGAGGGACTGTGTAAAGCAGAGAGGAATTATTTCCAAGCACTAAGTTACAACAGTATTACACTTCTATTAAAACTAAACATAACCCACATGGGCTAGTGTCAGTGTCTGCACACATCATTGCTAGGTGACATGAAGTATGCACAGACAGCTGTCTGCAGCACTGCTGTGCTGGAACAACACTTTTATAGCTGAGCTGTTTCCTCAAGTACAGGAAGCAGATTAAACACAGAATTTGAAAACAAGGTTTTACCTTGAAAAGTAAATTTCTTCCTTGTCCAGTTCTCTTTTCCTTACCCTGCTCTATGAGTAAGGCTCCACAGCCCATGATGATAATTAAGTTCATCACAGTAATTGCAATTTTGCCATTTCCCTTCTTTGCTGCACATATCTGTCTCCAAAGTAAAAACCTTTCATTTTGCTCTATTATTTTTTAAATAATTCAACAAAAAGAAAATTAAAATAATTAAAATTGTATTCATTGCCCTCAGAGGAGACTTTGGTGGTCTGGACAGATAAGTCTTTTGCTCACCAGCAATACTGGACAGCATGCAATATCATGAGTATAAATACACCAAAGTTTTAAGGGTCTGAAATAACTTCAGGGTTTGTATTTAACTTCTGTCACTAACCAGGTTGTATTTTTGCAGCACTTTCAGCTCATAGAAAGCTTGAAAACCAATTGACTGTCACAAGAAATTGCCAATAATAGATTTTATGGGTTTCAGTAATTAGCAGTAGAGAGAAGTCTCAAATAAATGCAGTATTGTGTGTGTGTTCATCAGCATTAAGCTTCAAAACAACCCTGTAATTTCCAGTCAGATGCAATTTCCTTATAAGATCTTTAACATAAAACAATACTACTAATAAAGACATCTCTTCTGTACAGGTAATTAAGAACAGGCTTTGTTAGATGCAAAAATGCAAAGATATTCAGAAATAGGGGGACAGGTAGAAATGCATCTACCTATCCTTCTATGAAGATAGGTAAGTGTACTCCAAAGTAAAATAATAGTCTTTAGAACCGGAAAGACAAATTCTGGGATTCAGATTGTTTATATGGCAAGGGGCAGAAAATTTTACCTCCTAATACACAAAAAAGAGCTAGAATAATTAGGCTTAAGTCAAGGCATACAGGTAAAAAAATGGGCTTCCCACCTTTGCTTTGTGGAAACATTGCCAGCTTAATTATTAATACACCTTTGACAACAGGAACATTAAAAGAGCATAAAATTACATCTTGCACCTCCCCACCAGCATGCTCAAGCCCAGCACCTGTCCCTCCTTCCAGTCAGAGGAGGTCACTGCAGGTCGGTGTGCCAGGGAGCAGCCAGGGCAGCAGAGCTGGCAGGAGGCTGGAGTGGAGGGAATTCCATGCCGGCCCAAGCCAGTGGGAATGCCCTGGGCATGGCAGCCAGGTCCAGCCAGGAGAGCAGCTCACAAGGTGGGTCTGCAATCAAACACAAATCCATCCCTCTAGACGAGCCCTGCCTCAACAGGGGCACCGCCCTCGGGCGGAGCTTAAGTGGAGCTCAGGGTGGGGAAGCGGCGGTGGCTGATCAGCGCAATTAAAGCTCATTAGCGCACCCAGGGTCCACAGTTTGCTTTGGTCGCTTGGTTGAAAGTTCGTTTGCCTTTAGAGCCCTGCTTCTTGCTGGTATCACTGTGAGACCAAGCAGGAGAAAACGCGGTTTGATGTGTTATTTTACTGTGCGGGAGGCCATACATAAACTACAGAATATGTTTACTCCTTCGCTAAAAATGACTTGTTTTTCTGCAGAAGGGGAATGAGAAGAACTGCACAGACTTGATTTTTGTCATGGTGGCTGCAGATAGCTTGTAGTTAGTATTTTGGCAAAGGAAAACCTGTTTTATTAGAGACACAAAATATGGCACGCTATTACATCTACTCACCCAACAATGAAGGCTAGAGGTACAAAAATATATTAACAATATTATTCCACATTTGGATATAAAATCCTGGAGATAGTAAGACATAAGTTACCTTGCTAATATATTGCATACAGATCCATTGGGTGAATTTATATATTGTTATATGATATTATTGAATAAAAAATAATTTTTCTTTCAGCTTTAACAATGTTAACTATTCACACTAACCCAGTTATTTTCAACTATTTTTTCAAGAAGGACCAATAAATGTCTGTGTTTCTTTACAGAAGTATGCTGCCTAAATATTGTGTATCTTAAATGCTCTCACAAATTAATATGAAATTAAACACATTAAACCAACAAATGAAAACATTTGTTAGACATTGACCGATTAATGTGAATAACAGTAATACTTCAAGATGATATGGTTTTATATATAATTTAATAGGCATAAGATTTCTAATAAATGCTATGAAGTTTAATCTTTATAACTGTGCTAGATGCTGGATTGTACAGGCAAAAGCTGGTTTGAATGTGCTGCTATGTTAGACACACTTGCCAGTATTAAACAGACTGTGACTATTATCTGTACATTTGTCTCTCTCCAGGGCATTTTTAAGAATTTTTGTAATTAGCTTTTGTTTCGGAGCAGTGCTTTCATTTTTCTTGATAAAGCTTTTGTTTTTCCAAGGTTCTATTGAACTGAGATTAGGTTCTGCATTTTCTATAGTCATTACAATAAGAATAGGAAGCTTTTAATAATATATGAAAACTAGTAATGACAAGTATTTTACAGTGCTTTCAAATCCAGTTAAGAATAAAATAGTTTAATGGTTACTTTCTTTTATTGTTTTAATTTTGGCACTATCTTGTAGAAACAGTGTTTCTCATTAGAAAATTCAAATAATAGAGGTCTATGAAAAATGAATTAGAGGTTGAGCCACCATGACACAAATTGCACCCTGTAACATAGATGCTAATCTTAACCTAGTTACTCTACTTTTCATGGTCAAGGAAGAAGGCCCTTGTCTGAGATTTGTGTTCATTTAATCTTTGCTGTGTTTGTCTCTGTGGGAGGAAATAGAAATATGTTAAGAGGAGCCAGACTCCATGTGCTGCCAAGAAGATATAAGTCAAGGCATGGCCTGTATATAGTTTAGGAAGATTTCTATCTTCTCTACACACTGAGAGCCTGTTGCGATGCTCTGAGGTTTTGTGCAAGCTTTGACAGTCTGGACATCCTTGAGACTCAGTTTGCCAGTCTGCACCTCTTTCCTTTGTTCCTTATTGTCAATTTTTCCATCTGACTCCAAACAAAGCAACTAATTTGGTGACTAAAGTTTTAACCTATTGCTTTGTATCAGCAGTCAGGTTTAAGTCAGTGGTTATGAACTGACACCATTCACTACAAATTAAAGTAACCAAGCAAGAGTCATTTACTCTTACAGATGCTAACAGTGAGTTTACCAAGCAACAATATTCACTATTATCTTATAAAAAAATATGTTTTCATCACCTCTCACAGCAGGGTTCCACATCCTAATTTGCTATAATTATTAAGTCAGCATCAGATTTTAAGAACAAATGTTATCATTATTCACTGCAGCACTCCAGCAAGACTTCACTAGGAAGCAATAAAGAACAAAATAATTCTTTTTTATGCATTATTTATATTTCAAAGACCCTTATTTCCCCCTAAATACTTGAATTAAGTTGCAGACTGTGGTGTTCTGAGAACTGAGTTATGTCCTAAAGCAATGCTTCTGAAGAAGTTCATCCTGCCTGGAAATTGGGTTCCGATTTGCCTGTGAATTTTTTAATTCAGGCTTCTGATATTCTGCAGCTGTAGCTGCTGCTGGATTTTGCATCCTGGCATGGGGATTCTTTCTGTTGCCAGAGAGAATGATGAATGGTTGTCTGAGTAGCTCAGAGCACATACTTATTTCCTCTTCTATAAGAACAACAGTCAATATCATTTAGGCACAGGGAAACATCATCACAATACAACAAATCCAAGGAATGCTTTCTTTTTTTACTGCTGATTCTACCTGCTAAATTGTAGCTTTTTCAGAACTTATTTTGTATTGCTGCTGTGCTCCATTGAACAGGTATGGCTAGAATAAGTATGGGCCTTCAAATACCCTAACATAATAAACTGCAATAGTTCTAACAACATAGGATTCTTTCACTCCAATTTGAATCTAATTTTAGTGACAATAACACAGAATTCACACCAACAGAATTTGGAACATGCAAGGAACATTATGTATCTTAGTTAAAAGCTGTTTAAAGTTGTTTACACTAAAAATAGTGTGGAACTGAGAAGTTTTCAGATCTCAGCTATTTTGATAAATTTCATTATTTTAAATTTCTGTTTGGAGTTGTAAACAGGTAAAGCAGCCTGCTTTTACATTTCAAGATGAAAACCTGGAAGAATAATTAATTAGACATGAACCTTTTTGAGAGAGACTGAAATGAGAAGGAAAAAGCTTGAGTTTAAAATTAAATAATTTGCAATGGCCTAAATGAAACTTTTATATTTTCAGCTTACAGAAATCTATGGCATATTTAATGTCTTCTTTTGTTGATATCCCACAGTGAGCTACAGGAAAAAAACCCCAAACCTTAACATTTCTTGACATCTCTGTATCACTAAATGGGTACTATTTGGAAATGTGTTTACAGACTTGCATCCTATTGGCAAGACTCACTATGTTTTTAACCAAAGCACATTAAAGAAAGGTTTCTTGCTAATCACTCATCCCATGGTCTGTAATTTCTAGGAAAGATCCCATGGTTGAAGGGATTAATGAAGACTAGAACATTGTATGGGGTATTCTGGAGCCTGAGGTTATGGCATAGCTTTTTATAACATCACTAAGCATGTGCCTGCTCTTAAATTACCTATTGTGCCAACCAGAAACTCTAAATATTTTCTCAATTATACTCAAGTAAATTTAATTCTGTTGTTATAAAGCAATAATAAAGCTCAGCAACCAGCTTCAAGCTCCGTATTTTCCTACCATTCTGTTGTGGCAGTCACTAGTCAATGGCTCAGAAGATTTAAGAGTTCATGATCAGGCATATCTTTGATAAATTGTTAAGAAAAAATACTTTTCATCACTGCAACCAACAAAAGTGTAGGGTATGACATGTAGTGCAATCATTTAAAGCTATATGCTGCACGGTGCACAAACATTTCATCACCTCTGTTCACCCAAGATTGGAGATGAGAATATGTTGCTTTCACTCAGTGAAATATTTATATTTGAAAGACAAAAGAATAAGTTTTAAAATGATGTTACATCCAGATTCAGGCCATAGAATGGAATGGTGAGTAGAATGAAATCAGACACAAAAAACCCTGTGCATGGGAGCCCCCCCTCAGCCCTCACAAGGGTCACACCCACCCTGGTCTCTGTCCATGTCCCAGACAGCCTTGGATTTAGTGTTCCCTGCCCACAGTCCCTCCACCTAATTTTAGAGCCAGGGCTGGGCTGTGCCTGTGTGGCATGGCAGCGTCCTTTTGTGTACTCAGTAAACAGATAAACATGAAAAAAGTCCAAGATTTACAAAGCTGTCAAAACCTGCTTTCAGGTCTCTGCCTCCTGTGCAGAATTGGCTAATAACTAGGGCCAAGTGAATAATCAATACATTTTCTTTTAATTTGAATTTTTAAATGAACCCACTCTGTTGTTGCACCTGTGCAGCCACCACTGGAGCCAGTGCACTCTCAACCAAAGAGAAAAGAAAGAAGATGATTAACTCTCTCTAGTCCTCCTTTTATTAAGATAAGACAGCCTGAAAACTAAGGTGTTTTCACAACTGTACACTAAAATTTTCCTATGTTCTTTCTGGTCACTGATACTCCATTTTCAGAATGTTGCTACGTTGCTGCCATTTCCATCTGGTATTTAACAGTTTGTAACAATATCAGACACTGGGTATCTGATTAGCAGCTAAACATGCATTCTCACACAGATGCTTTTAAAACAATAAAACAAGAAAGAAAAGTAAATGGAAGAAAAGATCACATGCCTGATTTACAGTCACATTTTAAAAAACTTTTATTGGTGAGTTAATTACCGTGAGCTCAAATTTGAGAGTCAGCATTCCTACAATTTGGGATCTAAGGGAAGACGGCACTCCATAGCTATAAGTCATTACAGAGCAGCTGAGAAACAAAGCCCTTCAGCAGGGGTGCAGGAAGTGACTTCTGAGCATCTGGGAGCCTACAGGCTGCACACTGCCAAAATAACACTGCTTTGTCAGGACACATTCATCTTCTCCGCTCCCATTCCCCTGCACAGCCAAGCAGTTTCCCGCATGCTGTAGCAAGAGATACGAGCAGCACAAAGCACTGCGTCACCCATGCTCCTTGTTTACTCCCACCAGAATCCTGTGGACACTGAGAAGGTGATAAACCCCATCCCCAGCTCTTCAGGCATCAGGCACCCCTGCCTCCTCTTAGGAAAGACCCCATTGCTTCAGCAGTGCGCTGCACTGCTGGCTGAAGGCCAGGCAGATCTCAGCAGGGCAGGTGTTTCTTTTTTAGGTCAAATCTTCTCAGGTGTTTTTTGTTTTTAGTTGGAAAGCTCTCCTGCATGCATATCTAGTGCAGCATTTCAAAAGGAGTCTTTTAGAAGAAAATATGCTCTTGACATGAAGCAAAGTTTACAGTACCCTTTGATATGTCAAAATATATCAGTAAATATCAATGATATTCTCCAAAACAGCATGCTTTTAATTCTTGAAGCTCTTGGCAGAAGTGTGCCAAAGTTGCTATGAACAACTTTCTAAAACATAAAAAATAAAATAATTAAAAGAAGGAGTTTTGCAGATAATTTTTCCAGGTCTGTCAAGTTTCCTGGCAAATTATCTGTGTTTGTGAAATTTTAGGTTACTGAAAATAAAATGTACTCAGAAAATCTAAATCAATAAGTCATATGAAATACAAAACATTTATGTTCTTTTAGGGCAGAAGGGAAAAAAATCTTATTTAATTTCTTCTCCCAGTAAGACCTGGATCTGTTGGGAAGATGAGCTAGTACAGAGATGCTGAATTATCTCACCACTGAGTTCAGGCAGATTGCCATGATTTGATGAGTCTCTCTTAGAGAGTCTGTCTCTAAAAACTGATGTCATCTTATCCACTCTTCAGTGCCAGAATTTGTATTAACATTGATTTACCCTTGAGGCTGAACGAAGTCCTCACAGATAGTTGGTTCCTCATGATGACTTTCCTGAGAGTTTATTGCTTGTTGCTTGACTGGTTGTCACTCATTTGACCATTTTATTTTTTGTGAAATTTTTGATGAGGGCAACTGCAGAAAAATGTCACCCTTTTCACCTACTTCCTCTTCAACCACAATGGTCAATATGCCCTGTCAAAAGTCACTGGTGGAACTGGCAAATCAGTTAAACTATTTTAGAAATTTTAGACAGCACCTACTTAGTTGAAGATGAAAAGGGGTCTATGCTCCTCAGATTTCTGATGATTCTTTTTTCCTTACTAATGAATACATTTGCACTGGAAAGATTAATGGGTTATGTTTTGATACATAAAAAAAAAGAACTTTCTTGGTACAAATCTATGGACCTCATCACGAAACAGTATAATTTAGTTGGTACCTGAGATGCCTAGAATTTTAATTCATATTAAAAAAAAAGTACACAAAACCCCCCAGCACCTAACAAGCCCCTTCAAAAGTGTTTATGACTTAGCTAGTTTTCAGTGTAGTGATCTAGAGGGCTGTTCCAAACCCATGTGTTGAACGGGTTCCCACACAATGTTCATTAACTATAGACCACTGTAAGTTAGAGAAAACAACTCTGAAACAGCATTGAGGATAAACCAGGTTGAATCAGAGTGACACACTGCTACAGCTCAACTAAGATTATAGGAATTGTGCTTGTTCACTCCCCTTGAGAAAACATAGGCCTGTTTCAAGCCCCTGTTGAAAAAGCCCAGCTCATCTTGCAGTTTTAATCCTGCTCCTCTCTGTTACATAGAAGCCCTGCTATCCTTTTGTTTATCCAGGGCTGTCAGCTTCTTACATATTGCTACTTTAATTTGTTATCTTACTTTCTGGTTTTTTTTCATCAGGAAATGGGAGTTCAAAAAGACCTCAAGATAGGCTATTGCATCAATAGTTCTGGCCTAAATAGAATTAGGAAGTGGTAGGATCTTGCCACAAATTCAATTTCAGCTCTCTCCAGTTGCTAGCTCAGTACTGGAGACATCCCAATTTTGTTGTGTTTTTTTGCCTGCCACAGAGGAAAGAAAAGAGGCCCAAGAGAGAGTAAATTTCATAAGGGAACACAGTAAATCATATCTGCACAACTGTGCTGGCTTTCACCAACGGACACCAAAGATCAATGCAGAAGAATCCAAGACTGAATCTAGGGAGCCAAAGGTTTTCTGAGCTCTTTATCTGATTTGTAACTTCAGCTTTTGCCTCTGTTTTGCTGCTTTCTTGACCTCTATGCCTGGCAGTTAAATATATGACTCCTTGTGAAATGGGTTCAGAATTATAATTTAGAAAGGCTACAATATAACAGGGGAAAAAAAATGTGAGTTAGAACCAATAATAGCATTTCCACCAATGTAAGCCCTGTTACTCACCCTTACGTATTACAAGACCTTGTCCAAGCAAAACATTTAAATTTTAGATTTTTATCTTTAAATTTTATAATCAATACCAAAATCACGCTTTACCCTTTCACATAGCTTTCATGTTTTTATGGTTGGATGTTTCTAATAATTGCACTTCTACAAGACGCTAAGTATGGCACAACATCCCAGGTAACACTCACAGAATGGTGCTTTAGAAAATAGTACACAAAATGTATCTGTGTCTCTGCTACCTACAAGGACTTACTTGAGCTGGAATATCTCTCTAACATTGCCTGTTGGAAAGAACATGTTTCGGAGCCATTTCAGCAAGTGTTGTGTTAGTGGTTCGACAGGTAGTTAAATGAATGCTTTCATTCCACCTCTAGCTAGAATTGTAAAATGAATGAATTACTATAAACCTTTCTTTTCTAGGCAACAGCACCCTTACTCACAGCTCACACATTGGATAAAAGTGAAGACTGATGCTTTCTATTACTTTTCTGTAATTAGCTTTTTTGTACTAATGGTACAGAATAAATGCAATAAAGTAATTTCAGATCTTACTGATCTGAAGGAATCTTACATATCTTACTCATATGTCAGGAACATGTACAGAAACATTGCTCTGGTGTCCGGAGACTTGTTGAACATCTGCACAACACACAAATTCAGTCAAAGAAGTACCTTGCTTAAAGCAACACCTGAAATCTGCCTCTTAAGTGCTGAGCAGGCTTTGAGCTACTTTTTGTAGGAGTGTCAATTTTTTTATAAATATGATGTAGACACAGTGGAAGCAGCTGCTTATAAAAATGTTAGCAGGGAACTACATTGTTTGAATTGACATGCATTAATAGTTCAATTTACTACAATAAAAAATTTTTGTGGTCACTATTTAATGCATGGAAAGGTCAGAAATCCTTTCCATGTGAAACCTGTAGTAGCCTACATCATAAGTCAGCAAGAAAGATCAGGGGTCTGATAAAAGCCTGAGAAGCTGTTAGCTGAGGCTTTAATACACGACTGCCTCCTGATCTTATTGTCCTGTAAATAGTGTTCATCACAGTGTGGCCTTTTACTTGGCAGGATAAGCAATGGGCTTCTACATTACTTGCAAGGGCTTTTTATTTATAGACATCTCTGACTATTAACATCTAAAACCATCATGCGCTGTGTCATATTCCTCCACATAATGAGTGTATAAAGCAAATAGGCCTTCTGTTCAGAGAAAAGCCAGTGTGTGGTATCTGCACAAGGGTTTCCAAAGATAAGTGGCATTACTAAAATGAATTAAAAATGTAATTGGTGTCTCTAGAGACATATTTGGCAACGTCTGTACACATGGTGAAAAATTGTAACTAGTCACAGCAGTCTTAAGTCTTAAGCAGAGGAGACAAAATGAGAAACTGGATGCTGTATAATGGGCAAAAGAACAACCCAAGGTATGATTTATTTTAACAGATGTGTTTTGTGAGTGCTATGGACCAAGTTGTATGTCCTGCAAAAAGCCCTGAAGGACCCTAGGCCTTGAGGCCTGTCACTTGTCTGTCTCTTCTCTCCTATTGGAAAGGCTGGGTTTCATTTTAAAACTCATACTCAAATAGGTCACTTCTCCCAAATGCCAGGTAGAAACTGCACCACTGCATAAAACCAGCAACAACAGCAGTAACAAACACAGGCAAGAAGCAAGCTGACAACATTACTATGCAAAAAAACCCAAACATCAAAAATAAATCCAGTTGGCTAAAAGGTCTGTAGCTGTACGGTTTGAAGTCTGACTGTTCACTATAAGTGAAGTGTGTGTGTCCCAAATTTAAGAATCAGTTTGGTTCATTTGGGTTCATACATGCCAGTCGGGGTAAGAAACACATGGGTGTTCCACAGTCAGAGCAAACTCAGCAGGTGCTCAGTCAGTTAGTCCTGATGTTTCTCTGCTTCCTCTCTGTACATCCCGGATTGTACCGGCATGTGACCCTCTGTTAGAGAAGCACAGATGATATTTCCCAAAACAGATTTAGCCAGCTTTAATTAGCAATTTTGGAGAGGTCCTGAGCCCTGACTTGCAAGAAGACTTTTTCCAGGGGCCTTTTGCAGCACAGAGTTTGGATAAAGCCACTCGGTATTGCAGGCTAAGTTACTTTTATTTGACATGAACTCCTCCCCCTGCCCAGCTTCCTTCAATGACTAAAAACATTCTGAAGAATGTTAAATTTACATTAATGTGTAGCCCCAGGGCTTGTTTTGAGGAGCTGGGAAATCTCCATACACACAAGCAAGCAGAAAAAAAATGAACCATGAAAAAAATCAGACTAATATTTATTTGAATGTAAATGAAAATCACCATGGTGACACTGCAGTAGGATGATGCACTAGGTCTGTCATTGTGTCTTCTAAATTCTGGACATTTTGTATGAACCATGCCTTTGCTTCACAGTGAAGCAACAAAGGGAAAGGGTACAAGGAGTATTTTGTGACCTACTGCAAGATCACAGGACTGAGCAGGGCTTCAGTAACCTTCCCTAAAATAGTGCACTGGGCTTCCCCATCCCTGCTTCAGCACAGGTGCCTAATGCTTCACAGAACATTCTGATTACAACTCACCAGCACACATAATATGATGTGATCTGCCAGTTGTTTTGATATAAAAGTTTTGTTTTGCCATTCCCAAATTTCTTGCATGGAATTTCTGGCCTATATGTGAAACCTCTCATAGACCAAACATCAGCAATGAAAATTGGGCAGGAACGTGAAAATTAAATCCATAGCTATGTAAATCAATAGTTCTGTTTGGCAATCCCATGTTTCATCCTCCTGTGTGCTTATCTGAAGAGCAGCCCCTTCAGAAATTGAACGTTTTGCACATTACCCTCTCTGTTCTGTACAACAGCCAGGGCATTAAAAGGCTACTGAGGCAATACTTCAGAACAGGTAAAACACACAGAGCACATGAAGGATGTTCTCATTACTAAAGAGCTATAGGTCATGGCATTGTCCTCACCCCATTGTAATGCTGCTCGTTTAAACAGAAAGGTACTCACTCTCCTAGCTTCCTTTCATCTCCTCTTTCTTTCATAGGAGACTGCCTGATGTTCAGGTTTTTTCCCCTTTCTTTTCGGATGACTTCAAAACTCCTGCCAAGCAGGTTCCTACACCTCAGTTAATACAGGTTCAGTTGATAACAGCATTGGAGCTCGACTGGTCTGGAAATACTGCTTAGTCATGCATATACCTTGTTTCTGATCTCTGATCGGGGTTGAAGTCTTGCACTTCAGAGCAGCCCATAGACTTAGACCAGTGATTTGAGTAGGTCTGGGTTGGTGCCCAGATGAATGCAAAAAGTAGTGAACTCCCTAAATAAAGGGAGGCAGTGGGGAGTAATTGTAAATATGTGGATATTCTACTAGAAATGGCATACATGTATTACTTCTATCACTTTTCCATGTCTCGCACTCCTTGGATCCCTTTCCATGTGAGCTCAGCTCACAATTGCTTTGCTTGCACAGTACTTCCATGCAAAGAGGGGATCACCAGCTGGATGTCTACTGTGGTCATGACACAAAATGCAGTGCAGTGGAGAAGGCTATAATAAATGTAATAATGAAGAAAATAAAAAGACATTGAATTCCCTACACATAATTTAAATTGACATTTCTGTAAAAACTTGTCCATCCAACTTGTTATTATCAGGTTGGGAAAAATTCTGGACAGAAGATAAAGCTTAATCTCTTCATGTGTTATTTCATAGGAATGGAAGCAGCAATATATGTTGTTTTAGGTATCAATTAAGTAGAATGAAAGAGTGAAAAGCAGGTGAAAATCTGATAAATTGCAATGTAATTTCCATCTGTTTACTTACCGAATCTTAGAATTTTGAGTAGAGATCCACAAGTGGATTTGAATAAACTTGTATCAAAAAACTGTTTGTGCTACAACACAGGATTTATTAATCTCTCATCTATAAAAACAATTCCTTGTTCCAATAGATAAAGGTTTTGGATAATCTTATTTTGAAGAAAAGTGACCTATCAGTGAATAAATCCTTCATTCTACTTTTATTGGTTTCAGTCACAGCTGTTCTCACAACTGATCCCTGGAACCCTTTCTCTACCTTCAACAGAACTCTATCCTAAATTGGATAGCAAGCAAATATGAAATTACAACTTTTGTGTATCAAATTTGAATTGTTTTATTTTTTTTTTCCAGAGCTAAACAGATCTAAGGAAAAGAAAACCCCAAAATACAGGAATTCACAACACTCGGAAACAACAACCCTGAAAACAGCAGGAGATATTTCATTTAAAGAGTGCTATAGCCCCTGTTTCCAGTAACTTTAGCCTTGAGATGACAGCAAGAAATTTTGCGTATAGCCAACAGTGATATTATATTACTAAACTCCAAAGAATTTGGCAAGCATGAGGAAGACCATTCAGGGTAATGCTAACAACTTCTGCCAAACTCACAGGCAGCCCAGGAAGAGTCCCTAAGGCTAAAGAAGGTGGAAAAGGCTTTTGATGATTTCCCGTGTCTTTGATGTTAAGCCACACAGAACTGGATGTGTGTGTTCTCTTTAATGTTACCCAGGAGGAGTGTTTTTCCTAATAACTTTCAGGGCAGTTCCTGAGACTGTCTTGTGTGGCACTTTCCCAAATGAAAAATGAAAATTAAAGCAATGATGTCAGTTATAAGAAAGCACTGAAGACAAAATTCAGAAATCTGTGCCCATGCTGGGGAGCATGCTGTTCAGAGAGCAATTTAATTGGAAAAAGAAAAACCATGTAAGCCTCTGCCAAGTGAAGCACAATCACACTGGGGATCAGAAGGGAGATATCACTGTAGTAGGTGGTCAAACTGCCCAGGAGAGAGAGAGTAAGTAAAAACACAGTAACTTCTTAGTGAGCCAGACTGAAACACATTTAGACTCTCTACAGTCCAACAGCTAAAAAAAGATAAGGATTGCAGTTAGCCCAGAAATTTTCAGCTGGACTCTTTTCTCTGTCCTTCCTGTCCACCTCCATTATCCATTTCCAACCTCAGCAGGCTGACATGGTCATGTCAGTTGTGTATGTGCATGTCCATGCCTGTCTGCATTTGGACGTGTCTGTTTTTAACTCAGACCAATATCAGCGTAACCTTTGCAAACACGAAAGGTTTCAAGGAAAAATGAAGTTGCACAAGTTTAAATACCATAGGCAGCTGGGTGGACATGGATGGTCAACGCCCTGTCAGGGGAAAGAACAATGGTGCGACCTTGAGCCCACTGGCTATTAAAGATCTCAGAACAGGAGAAAAAATTGGTACATGCTTAAGCACCTACACTAAGTTTACTTTTTTGTAAACCATACCCACAGAATAAAACCAGGTGATTTTGTTCCAGTCTCCTCAAAGCATCGTGTTCATGCTGTGTTCTTTTACTCCATGGAGTAATCCTGAAAAAGGCCTGACGTGTACAGCTGTTTAGCATGAGGGACAGCATCTCAGGCTCTAAAGTGCAAACTGTTAACACAAGTACAAGGTTTTTGGCTCTAGGGAACCATTAAAGTTTGATAAATCTCAGCCAAGGTAAGAAAGGAGCTGAATAATTTGGTCATAATTTAATTTCTTTTGTACCTGGTTGTTGCCTTGAAATACTTGCTTAGAGCAAAACCAATTTGGCTTTCATTAAGGATTGAGAAGTCTTAACCCCATTGAAAATTTTTTGTGGTTGCAATTTCATCCAACGAATCCAAAGGATAAAAACTATGTGCAAAATATATGTCCATTTTCTTACAGATGTAACTGTTCTTGTTTCAAAAGAAAATGACAAGGTTATAGGGGAAAAGAATTCAACAAAAAAAAACCCCAAAAAACCAAACAGAAAATCAACAACAAAACCAAAAACCAAACAAAAAACCCACACCTGATTAAGATCTTTAATTCTGAACTGTAGATTATTTGATGTCAAAGACAAATTATGGTTCTTCAGGTTTAGATGTCAACTATAATGCTGCCAGATAATAATGAATGCCTTTCTGTTTGAACCAGATGCAAAGTGAAATAAAAGGTAGCTTCAAAACAGTCAGTGCAGTAGGGAGATGATCTAGCAAAAAAAAAAACAAACTTGTTTTTCAGATCAGTTTTTTTTCTGCTGATGAAAGGTTATTACTTAAAAAGTAAAATCTTGTTTTCAGAGAGATGGAATACTTTCTAGACCTACTTACAGAACTGGGAGTTACACTTGTCGCTTGTGAAAACCCAGCTTTGACAAAAGGAAAAATACAGGCAAGTAAAGAAATCAGACTGTGCAATCCATGCTTCCAGAGGGAAGAAGGCAAGATTAAATATAGTAGGCCATTTTTAGTAGACAATCAGAATCTGTGATGCTAAGTCCCTTCCTGCACTGTGACAGCTTTCCTTGCTCACCTGTTGCCCATGTTCATGTTCTCACACAGTGCAGCTGGGGAGCCTTCTCATGGCAGCGTGCATGATGATGCAACAACTACCATTAGCTGAGTATTAACTTAGGATTTAACCTCTTTTCTAGGTTACACACAAGTCCTTTGGCCACATTTCAAGGTGATATGCAAAGGTGCAAAGGTTATGGAAAAAGCAGTTACAGGACTATATATCCAAATGAGTAAGACTGTGTATCCCCATGACAGACTGAAAGGACAAGACACCATGTGATAGCTTTCCCAAACTATATCCTTCTAAAGCACAGCATTACCCTAAATAAAATATATAAATTCCCAGACAAGTAGGTCAGCAGGGAAAATGTCTAGGATTTTTCAGACCTAGCAATAAGTTTGATCATTAAGCATATTCTTATTCCCTCCCTCAGCCCACTGTAACTATTTCAGTGAACAATACAGACAGGGTACAATGCTTTTCACTGGAGTGGCAGCTCTGGTAAACAGAAGATATTTGATTTCCAAACCCACACATAGTTCTTAATATCAAGCATATGGAATGGCTAGGCCAGGTGCCAGACTGGATCTTTGGAAATTTATGTCACTTCCTAATGCACAGAGAGCAAGAGTTTATGAAACTGTCCCCTCACAGTGACCCACTCATCTGTCTCCTCTGTTGTGGCCAAGAGGTTTCTTCCAAGAGGAAGAACATAGTTCATACTCAGCTCACAATTGTCAGTGGCCCTCTCAGATGCTCTGATGAACAAGAGCACTTGTAATCATGGCCCTTGATTAGAAGCATTTCAGCCATAAGTGTGGTATTCACATATCCTCTGAACAGAGAGAGCCTTAGCTTTATCAGGATTTTTCCTGAGAGAAGCTGTGAAAGAAGCAGAGAAAAGAGTGATCAAAACAATTCTTATCTCACTTGCTGCTGCTCCTTGTTGTGAACATGTGGAATGTGTTTACCCAAGGTGATTGCTTGATTGGATTCTGGTGATGGTGGTTTGGATTGATTGAACAATTAGGACACAGCTGTGTTGGGACTCTTGGGGGAGAGACTTATGGGTTTTCTAGTTAGTTAGTGATTAGTAATATAGTTTTAATATAATATAGTATAATAAAGTAATTAATTAGCCTTCTGAGATCATGGATTTCTGCGCATCATCATTCCTGGTCAGGCATCGTAGGACTGATAGATAAGGACAAAGCTGACAGCACTAATTTTTTTCATACAAGCCAGCCCAAAACTTATATTCAGTTGCTGCCACACTGGGCCAGATCTAGACTTGTAGAACTAAATTAATGTCTACAATTTAAAATGCTTAAGACACCCAACTTTATACTGAAGAACCCACTTTTAATTTGTCTGTAATTATTTATTTTTTCTAAAGGGAAACTAGATGTTCTGAAATGCTGTTCTTCTACTCCTTGATATTTTATCTACTTTGTGACAGCACAATATCTCTAAAGCTTAGCTAGGAAAAGAATAAAGTAGATGGCTTAGGCATTACTATTTTTAAAATTTTTTAATCTTGTCATCAAGTCAGGATTTCTAATAATAATATACCTGATGCAAAATAATTAGGTCTATTAGGCCTCTACCTGTTTGTAAGCTGGGGGATAACTGAGGTGATGACAACCTAAAGCTCTTCTTTTATAAGAAAAAGTGGAAATACAAACTCTTGGAGAGCTGGATCTATTGCTAGATTGGATATTATTCTCACATATTCATATAACCTAAAGAATTCACCTATCAGCAGAGGATCTAGATGTTTAGAAGAGGTTTAGTCAGGGGAAGTAAAAATCCCTGTATGTACACTGTGTAAAAGATGCCATAAAGGAATGTGAGAACCTGAGTAAAGCAATTATCAGGTGAAAGGAAAAGAATCTTTTTTCTACTGTAAAAACCAAAATAACACTTTACAAAATCAATTGGGACTAGAAAAATCAGTCAAGATCTCCTGTAACATTTGTCTCTATTCTCCCACTTGCACATGTAGTACCTACAAAACAGCCTGACGTTTCAAGAAAATTAACACATTTTGATTGATTCAAGAAAGCTGTATTTGCTAAGGCTCTACTGAATCCTTTCACTCGCCCTTCCCTTTGCTCCCTCCTCCAGAGAGTTACCAGTTCCCTCGCTTATTCTCTGCTGTGCAATGAGATCCCCTGCTCTTAGTCCAAAACTAATCACCAACAGTTCCTCCTAACAATCCCCCTGTCCATTAAGGTCACTCCTGATGTCATTAAGATAGTGCTTCTTTATTACTGCCCTCAAAGCATCGGTGCTGATAAAGACAGAGCCAAGGGAGGAGGAAAGTGATTCCTTCCATTCATGTTAGGGAGGATTGGCAGGGGAACAGAATCAGACTCAGGGCAAACTGCCTGGTCTGGAATGCTGCAATTTTCCCCTCCTAGCTGCAGCATTTAATGAACTTCAGTGGTGTAATTCATAGAGGAAAAAACCCAAAACCCAGCTCAAAACACAATAAGAAAACCCACCAATGTTAAAAATGCTCCTCTTCAAACCAAAGCAAATTAACAGGAAGCATTTGTAACTTTATCTGTGCAAAGAAATTAAGTCTGATCACTCAATCAGAAATAAATCAGGTAACACACTCCAAAATTATTCCAATGAATTAGTACTCAGAAGTTTCTGACTAATTGCTGTCAGCCAGCCAGAAAACATGTCTTCTGTAGTGTTAATTTTTGTTCAAAAAGAAAATTGCACTTCCAAGGGAAACATTTCTGTGTGTTTAGCACTGTTATCGGAAGTGTCTTATTACACAAGGTTAAAACAATTGGCATTTTGCACTGCAGATACATCAGATGGATGAGAGGAGTTGTGGGAGAAGAAGGAAGTGAAAAAGCTGTCTTCTTATCTTGGCATTAAACTATAAAAACCAATAAATCTTTAATCATCTTCTTTCCAGAAAAAAAAAAAAAAAAAAAAAAAAAAAAAAAAAAAGCATGGGGAGGGATCTTTAAAAAGTGTAAATGAATGTTTCTCATAATAGAGATTAGATGATCATAATAGAGATTAGATGATCTACTGGGATGGACACAAGAACAACATAGAATTTCACCAGACTTTGAAATACATCTGTATTTCAGAACCACCATTATATGTGTCTCTGGCATCATTTTCTCAAGGCAGTAACATTGACACTACTCCCTTGCAGAAGAAATGTAACACAGCCATAGAGGGGATAAATGGTCTCTGGTGTTTGAAAGTGTATCTAGAGCTGGAATTAGCCCACAGCACAGTTAAGTTGTCAGTGTACTGAGGTTCACTCAACAAATAGTCAGCAAGGACCCTTCCTAGGTAGAAGAAAAGGCCTAATCAAAAACAGAAGCACAAACCAGGGAGGAAAAATCTTAATCATTCTGTAATAGCCATGAAACCAGGTACTAAAAATAACAGCCTGCCTTTATGGCAACACAGTCTGGAATAGTCAGCTCCACCTTGTATTGACTGTCCAACCCAGAAAATAATTCCTCTGGAAGAGATAAGCAAAATAATTTCTACTCTTTATATAATGACAACAATGTGAACACCATGTTTTGGTGTTATATTCTGTCCATAAAATGACTTGCAATTGTAGCTAATTCAAAAGCTTGTCCATTCTTGTACAGGAAACTCCTACCACATAGCTGGATAGTGTTAAAAGAGATAATCTCTAGGCAGTGTCAGTGCTTGTATTCCCAAGTGTGTCATTGCTGTATAATTAAAATATGCATTCAATCCTAATATAAAATATTTATATACCTAGACACACTCTAGAACGTGTATATTATATAATAGCTAGCTTTTTGTAATCACTATTCTTCATCCTAGCCCAGCCTTTTCCATAGCATACCAGGATATTCTGAGTTGCAAGGGACCCACAAAGATCATCAAGTCCAGCTCTTGCACACAGAGATCAAACTCCCAAGCCTGGCATTATTAGCACCATCCTCTAACCAACTGAGCTAAACATCTCATTGTTCTTAATCCACAAATGCAGAATAGACAAATTGCTTCTACTTGTTCCTGAACTTGCAGTCATATTTATTTCATAAAAAGACACACTGATATTCATGATAAACTCTGTGTGCATCTGCAAGCCATCCTGCACTGCACATGTGTGCAAACATTTTCACCAAATCTCTTCACAAAGGAGCCCTGTGGAAAGTGCATACACAGTGCATCATGATTTAAGCTCAGCCTGCACCTTATGCTTCAAAAATAAAGGCCTGAGTGAACAAGAGTAACACCCTAACTGCAAAATTATTCTGAGACTTGGTGGAAAAGTTCCATACTGCCCCCTCTAAATTTCCATTTCCATTATCATCACGCAGAGGAACCAGCCACAGGTTCAACAGGTGGCCAGGGATATTAGAATGATCCTGTAGAGTTGCCACCACTGGTTCTGAAGTTAGGAGAAAGGTTCTCAAGAAAGCGAGAGAGAAAGGGGAAAAAAACCCATGTTCTCTGTGCAAGTTTTATTTATAATTCTGTATCACAGTCAATCACTGTCAGAAGGAATAATATTCGTCAAAAAGAATGAAGAAGTAAGCACTTCCCTCACTTTTTCTCCCCCTTTCCTCTCTGTTTCCCTTAATTCTAATTTTTAGGAAGGAGAAAAGCAATTTTGGATGAAAACTGGCAGTGGTCTTCCTGATCAAAATGAAGGAAGAAGGATGTAGAGCTCCCGCATTACGAAGGAATGCTGAACTCCTGACCTCAGTTCTCCCACTCTGGTCAATAACATTTATTTCGATGTAGTTGCTGCAAATTTACCTTGGAGCAAGAGAGAAGAAGTGTGTGCAAAGGATAAACACAGAGAAAGAGGGCAAGTCTGTTACTCTTTCAGCTTTATACCTTAACTGCTACTCCAAAGTGAAGCCCCAGCCACTTGCACTACATCCCAGTCTCAGCAGACATCCAAAAGTTACCAGTCTGGATGCAAAATATCTTCCACTATTTCCCCTTCTCCTCAAATACTCAGTCTTCAACTGAAGTCACACTATTCTGTTCAAGGTAGAGTTTCTCTATATTGAACAGCAATGTTTAGGCATATCCAGGAAGATGCATATCTACACTTCACCAGCAAGTACAAAAGCAGAGAAAAAAATCCCATGGCCAAAGAATAATTCTTGGAAATAAATTAAAATAATTTTAAAATTGTAAAATACAAGCATTTACAAAAAAATCTGGAAGTATTTAAAATTACATGGTGCTGGAATAAAATTGCTTTATGTGTTTCAGTTTCTTGCTTTATTCAGTGAAGTATTTGATCCAATAAAAGAAAGGCCTAAGAAATCTCACCTATGTCATAAACAATCAGAGATTATAAAAAGCTTTGAAGAAAATCTCTTATTACTTCTGTGTCATTCTCACATACAGCAAGCTGCAGTCACTGGAATACAATACTATAGGGGTTTTTTTGCTGTCTCATGGGGTGGATATTGTTGATAATGTTGAAAAAGGATACTCGTATTTTTGGTTATGAAATTTCAGATTTTAAATAAAGCATTTGATAGAAAGTTTTAAACATGAAGTCGTAAACTTGCAAGTTGTTATCTGAGAATTAAGCATGTGAGAAATGTTTCCTTATGCAATTGGACAAGTCTTCTTTCTTAAGGGTTTTGAATGCATTTTCTTAGTTTTCATGTTGAAATCAAACATACCAAGCTTTACTTTTGTTATCTCCAGGCCCACAGCACTCAAGGCATCATATAACATCCAGTGAATCATTTTGGCCCTGGCCAGACTATTTTGTCTCTACCCATACTTTACAAGACTCCAAAGTGGACCTTATCAGTTAGCAAAGCAAGAACCCTGGAGGCCTAATATTACTGGGAATGGATTTACAAATGTTTAAGGGTGCAGGGCTCAAAGTGGGATCCTAATGAATCAAAGACAGATGTTCTCCTACCTAAAAGCCATCAGAGAGACCAAATTGCTGACAGATGATACCCTTGAAAGCCATAGCAAATAAGTGACAATTATTCACCAGGACTGCAGCAACCAGAGAAAATAGGTTAGCCAGTTTGCCTTGAAAATATTAATCCTTGTGTCTCAATTCAGATACTTCTCAGTGAATAAGACACTACTGGACACCTATATTCTACACTAAGAACAAACACTGAAAATTTACTAAAATGCTTTTGAAAATCTTTGTATTTTGTTTGCAAAAGCCAATCTGTAAAGCAGAACAGTGAGGCAAACATGCCTGAGGTTTGAGAAAAGCAGCTGAACAAGAAGGGCTTCTTTACACACACAGGTGCTTCCCATAATGGAGTTTCTGAAGAAGAAAATTCAAATGGAACTGTAGTTGAATTTTGCATAAACATAACACTTGTAGTGCTTTGCTTTGCATGAAAAGTGTCTTCCAGAGAGAAAAAGACAAAAAAGTGTTCTCACTTAACTACTTATTAGTTGTGAGGAAATCTGAAAAGGTCAGAACCTCAGCCACAGTTATTGGCTGTTTGGCTGGGTGTGTTGATGCTGCAGGCTGCATTGTGGTTCCAGATAAAGATAAAGCCAGTTACTGAGCTAGCTCAGACATCAAAAATAATCCAGCCAGAGCAACAAAGGCCTCAGCATGATCTCATTTACTCAGTCTGCCTTTGTTTCTAAGTATGTGTTTGATGTTTTTTACAGTATTCAAAGGAACACCACAATAAGGAGAAAATAATAGCCTATAGCCTTTTTTTCTCCTCATGTTGACATTTTAAAGAACATGGTGATAATATGACATTATAATTACAGAACCATTAGGCCCAGTTCTGAAGTTCTTACTCGGTTTCTGGTTCAGGAAAACAGAGCAATTTCTGAGGTCTGATGAGTAATGAGCTCAATTCAGCACTTTTTTTTTTTCTAATAAAATATGCTGAACAGAAAAACAAGAACAACAAAAGATTGTGTTGCAAAATCCTGGCACAAAACTTGATTCCTCTCTCCAGCAATATACATTAAGGCATATGCAAAAGCACATACAAGTCACTCAGTTATTCCAGAATTTTTTCTGTTTATTTGACTCATCTGGAAACAATAACAGGAGAGGAAAGTAAGTAGAAAACAATGCTTTCTTTCTGCTCATTCTCTCCATGGATCCCTTTAGCCAAACGAACAGGTGCTGCTGCTCTCAGGGGTGCCACTGAAAACCTGGGCTCTGCAGAGATAGTGCTTCTCAGGTACGACCTTCTGAGCAGTCCTTTTACTGGAGTAAAGAAATGGCAGACATAAAGCCCTGCAAAACCAGGGATAGGAAGGTGGATATTTTTAAAGGACAAAAAAGGTAAAAAAAATTTGCTGGTCTACATTGGATTCAACTGCTATAACTTAGTTTTAACAGTAATGCAGGTAAGAGCTGTACTTACACACACACACACACACACACACACACACAAACACACACACACACACACACACACAAACACTCACTCTCTCTCCTTGGTAGGGCAGTAACAACTGCTCCCCATACTATTTCTGTCCAAGTCAGATTTGTTATAAATAGAAAAAGACACCAGCCATCTAGGCTGTCCTGGCCTCACACAGACATCAGCATCAGCTGGCTTACAGAAACTCCCTGATGGAGAACTCTATTTGCAGGTCTGTGTTATGCTCAGATGCAGTTTTGTAGATGCGTGTTATATATTCACAACATAATATGTTTCCATAAGGTAAGTTTGGTGTGTGGCTTGAGGTAGCCAATAGATGACAGAGTGGCCATGCTGGCCATGGTTAGCTGAATTACAATAATTCATGGGCCAGCATTTCAGGGAGTCTCAGCTGACACAGGTAAAGAAGGTGTCACAAAATGCCTGTTATAGAAATCCCCATGACCATCTAGAGAGTCAGTGGCCAATCTGTTAATGGAACTCCCTATGTGAGAATTAACTTTTGCAGATGATCCCAACAAATCAGTTTCCTTAGCTAACAGTCTGTGACACACATCTGAGCAGCATGCCAGGAGAGAAAAAAAGCAAGCTTAGCTGGGATATGACCCAGATTGTGTGATATGGAGGAGCAGTTTTCCAGGGAGAAAGAGTAAGGTTGTTCAGCAGTTTCAGCTTTAGCTCAAGACTTAGGAGACAGGTTTAATTCCCTGCTCTAGCTATTTCCTTCCTATATTGTTTTTGGAATATTTCAAGATAATAAACATCTAAGTACCTTTAGTACTGCACCCTTAGTTTTCCTGTAATTCAATTCTTCATTTTTACGGTGAGTATTATAGTAATTCCTCATCTCATGGGGCTGTTTTAAGTGCACTGAACGTGGTCAGGTGCTCAGGTATTGCATTGGTGTGGGCCATGTAAACATCTGGCTCATAATCTGTTGATGTCATGCCTGGCTGTGTGACTAGAACAAATCCTTCCCCTCTTAGTATGTCATTTCATCTTTAGAACTAGGAGAATATTTTTCTACTCCCTTTCCAAAGTGTATTAAAGCAGCACTCATTAATGCCAAAATGAGATGAGAAAAATAACGATGAGCAGCTTTTGAAAGCTTATAAATAAACAAAACCTACTCTTGTAATCAGGATCCGTGATAGCTTTACTATGAAAGGAGACTGTAAACAACCAGAGGAAATGCAGCCTGAAATAAAACACAAGGGAATGAATAGATTTATGTTTTTGGTTCCTTGATATTGTGCAGATAAAGAAATAGGATTGCTTAAGGAAAAGGTAAGATCTTAACTGCTGAGTATAAGATTGAGATCATCTGTGCATTTGGAACATTAGGAACTTGGGGAAATCCTGACCCTAACATTTTTGGAGTTTTAGATATCTCAATTATTTTAACCGTAAATCTTGGTCCCTCAATTCCACTTGGATAAAACTGTATACTCTTCAATAGTGCAGATGTTTACATTTCTTTACCCTTTGACTTCTACAGTCCACAACTTTTGAAAATATTTAGACATTTAAAAATTGCAGAGAAAGGATCTGAGAATTTTCATATGCTTGTAAGAAGATAAAGTTCTAAATCCTACTGGTATCTGCATTTACATTCTAGTCAATGTCTGACTGCATACCTGCATAGCTCCAAGCCCCCAGAATTAGATCTAGAATTTAGCTGCATTAGAAAATTTTACCCAAATCATATTGCTGTGATTTATTTCGTGCCTCCCTTATCAGTAACAGATGAGCAAATACTGAGACAATTTCATACAGCATGAGTTATCTGAAAATACTTTGGTAAGGGTTTTACAAAAGCTTAAATAATTGAAGCTTGTTACTTGTGACTTACCATTTATTTGTGTAACAGTGCTAATACAAGGCTATACGTTATCCAAAATGAAACACTTATATGAAAAGGAAAATTAAAACCTTCAGCTATTTTATATTAATTCATGTTTATAGAGAAAAATGAAGATTATATATGCTATATCAAGTAGAACTTCCACCAATCCATCACAATCTTCACTCGAAAATCACCTGACCGCTGTGCCAAAATATAAAAGTTCTTTAAAGCAAAAGATGTGAAGTAATAGCTATTAGTCTTGTTACTTCTGATGCATCACTGTGCCAAGCCACTTTCCATTAGTAGATGATCCTAAAGAGACTATATAAAGTGTTATGTAGATGAGAAAAACTTGGTAATGCTGTCCAAAAGAAATTGCTGATTTGGGAACTTAATTCCCTCAGCACTGGAAGGACAGTAGAGTATTGATGCCACTAAATGAAACTCTGTGTTAATGAGCTACATGAGACCAAGGTGAGGGTCAAGCCTACCATTTCTGCAAATTTTAGTTTCCTTTTCCCTGAACTACATTTACAGCAAGTGAGGCTTCCATTCTATTCCATTATTAAGCTCCTGTAAGATGCTTATGATTGACACATTTTGGCACACAAAATAATTTGTAACAGGAAAAAAAGGACATAAAACTAAAGAGAAAATGTGGAGCTGAGACATTCAATCACAGATTGTTTTTGTGACAACTTTTTCACATTCATTTTACTTAATCAGTATAAGTATGATTTACTGAGAATCAACTCTGTTCTGCATGGCTGGGAGAATGACCTATTAAGTCTTTTGTTGAATGATATTTTAGGTCAAAGTAAGAAAACCATGAGGTGTCATCATTATAATTGAAGTGTTACAGTTTAGATATACTTATTGTCAAACTGAGATAAGGAAGCAAAACTAAAAATTCTTATTATTTAAATGTGCAAATCTTTCATTTAAGTACATAGATCACTGTGTTGCTAGACACTGCTATTTTTCTGTTGTACAGATAACTGTGTAAATGAGTTCCCTTTCTTGTGGACAAATCTCTGCACTTTGGAGAGAGAGATAATTATCTGTTTTCTCAGTAGTGACTCATAAAATCCAGTAGCTGAGAAGTATCACATTTTCTATTATCATGGTTTAGTTTTCTTCTTTATATAATCCATGAATAGGTTAAAAGCTAAATTTTTAACACTATCTCAGAACTGAGAATACACTTAAACCAATATTTTTTCCAGAATGTTCCCAAATGTGAAGTTATTAATACCCTTTATATGCATATTTGACTTTGTGAAGTCCAAGCATATTTTCCCAGAATCTATCCAGGATGATACCAAGGACTACACGTATATTGAGGACAGAACATTCACTTCAGGAGAAATGAATTTTTTGGTAGCTAAGATGCCTCAGAAACAATGTTTGGATTCTAAGTGAATTAAAGTTTCTTGTAAGAAACTCTCTGCCCACAAACTTACCTGACCAATTACTGGCACAAAGTTAAAAAAAGGAAAATATTGGGTTTTTTAAAATTTATATTTATTTTTACACAATATATTTTCTGCTATACAAATAGTATTTTCTGCTATACAAAACATCAAAATTGAGTTGCCATAATGCCACATATGCCATAAATCAAGAGAAATAACCAGTGATCTCCAAAATGGCTGTGAACTCACCAGAATGGATAGAGGGCTATTTTCTTGTCTTCAACATTGGTATACATCAAGAATTTCAATTTGGTTAAAAATTGTCCTGCAATATTCATGCCCTATTCTATTCTTTCTTTTTCTCTTTAAAAGAGAAGACAAGCAGAGAAATCAAAGAACATGAGGACAGAAAATCACAGCCAGTTTATGCATTCATGCCCATCTCAGTCATGTTAGAAGATTGAGTGTTCTTTCATGTACTCATCTAGTGTGGTTTTAGAACTCAAATATGAAATTGTAAATTTTGTAAATTTAGAACTTGGGACATTACTATACTGAGGGAAAAGAGTCAGTAAGAATAGTGCTTTAAAACTTCAAGCTTACAGTAGTTGTTTCTAACATATTTTCCAGTATGTAAAAATATTTTGACTCTATATTGTACTAATGTTGTAGCCCCATTAATTGCCAGTTTTTAATAAAAATGGCCTTTGTGCAAAAATCTAGCACTAAATATTTTAAAAGGGTAGGAAAAAGTCACCTGGGTTCACACTGAAAGTATTTTATTGTAGAGAGTCCTTAGCTTTCCACTCCTGTAGAATTTGCATCATTTCAGCAATTCATTAAATAATTTGAATGGGGAATTTTACATTCCTCAGAGCCTCTTAAGGCAGTTCTTCATGTCTCAGGCAGTCATTTGCAAAGTCTAATTTGGTAATCAAGTGCCAAATCCTTCAGTGGTTTTCAGCCAGCTCTCTATTCTTGCACTGATAACTTCACTGTAGAGACAGATATTGTGGGCAGTTTTTATAAAGTAACTGAACACATTGAATATTTGATTCATGTGTTAGATTTCCATTGATAATAACAACGTACTGCACAAATTATGAACACATTCTATTCTGAAAAAATGTTGTGTTTCTATTATATAAGGACTTCCTTTTCCCTCAGTTTTCTTGTTATTTCCCAAGAATAAAACCCTGGGGCCAGTTTTCAGAAGGTCTAAATGCTTGCGACTCCCACCAACTGCAAATAAAATTCTGTTTTGAGCACTTGTAAAAAACAGGCCTGCAGCACAATAGTTCATGCTGCTTATGGAATACATACAGGGTTTTCTAATGCTCATAAAAAATCTTTGATTTTGTCACCCTAAAGATTCACAGATTAAATCTGTTTATTATAATATTTGCTGTCTCTGAAAGATGAGAGCGTGCTGCCCACATTTGAGTCTGTCCTTCCAAGGAGTTTTTGAGTTTCATGTTGGAAGTGGAAATAATTATGCTAGGTTTAGAGACACTTCAGTAAACAGAAAAAATGAATCATAAGCACTTAATAGTACTGCTGCAATTACACACACAAACACACACAGACCACCCGCCACCTCACCCCACCCCCATTCAATATAAGCACTTGGACTCAGCTTCTGGGATTTGGAAAATGCTATTTCCCTCTTTTGTTCTTTGAAACATACTTACTCACCCTATTAATTTTCCGCCTATTCCAAGAAAGCAGTTCAATATCAGATGTTACTTTGAATTGCCTCATTGTAATGCATGCTAGCTTAGTAGCTGAAGAGGTATGTGAGTTAGAAAGGGAGGACACAGACCTAGGTGGGGAAAAGCAAAAGAAGACAGATGTGTTCTCTGTAATTTGAAACTGTCTGTTGGTGTCTTACAGAAACAATTAAGCTAAAGAATCTTACCAAAAAAAAAAAAAAAAAAAATATATATATATAGAGGGAAATATTTCTCTCCTGGAAAGCTGTTTGAGCATAAAGTACTGTTCTTACTTCCAAGCTCATTCCTTCCCCAGCCTCTACCTGCCTATTAAACCAATGGAGCAGTAAAATGAAGGGCTTGCCTTTGAGCAGGTTGTGTGATTCTAAGGCCATAGACTACACCCTACACGCTGCCATCATGCTGCACCAAATCTGCCACCACATGAAAGAGTTCGGCAGGCTCTCTCTCTTCATTTATCTCCAACATAATGCATCACTCTAGAGAGAGGCTGTCAAACTCTGGCAGTGGAGAAGGCATAATTACACAAAGAAGTAATTTGATTGGGAAGATCATCGCAAAATTATAGTTTTGAAAGGCAAGACAATGAAAAGTGAAGGGAAAAATTATTTGAATCAATATAATGTTTTTTTTTAAAATGTAAAAATCAGGCACCAGTTTGAACAATTACGCCATTTTAAAAATATTTTTTTCATTGCTTGCACATCCAGATTACCCAGCAGCCCACACTGTCTTTATTTTTGGCAGCAGTGCTAAACCAATCAGATATTTGTTACTTTAAGAGGCTTACATTTGTCTCAGCTGTGATAACACCCTATCATACTGTATCACATGTGTGTGATGTTGCTTCCCTCTTGTCAAGCTAAAGATGCTGCCATTTAGCTAATTATAACTAAGTTGTAAACGTCCTAAACCTTTTTATTCCCTATTTGACAGTCTGCATGACATTACCATGTAGTAGTTCTGCAATGCAATTTTTAAACCTATTTTAATGCAAATTAAAGCTATTACCTAATACCTAGACATGTTCAACTTGACTACTATTATTCAGACTGAAGATTTGATGTGTGTTTACTACCTACCTCTTATTACTAGGCTTGTGTGTATTTTCCTTTGACCTTTTATTTTTTTCCCTGTAATTATAGGAAAAACAACTCAGTTATATGAATTGGTTTTATTATTGTCAATAATATCTTTGTGGTGAGTTATCATAAAGTATTCACTCAAGAAAATCCCATTGTGGAAGTGGAGCTGCCTTTCTTTAGCACACTAGCAAATTTCATCTCTACTTACTAAAACAAATAGGACACAAAAAGTGCAGCACACTTTTTCTTCTGGATGTTTCACTCTGTCAGGTCAGTTACCCATTTTTATGTGCAACTGCATTTTCTTCTCACTCAGAAGCACAATGTTGCCCTCACTGAAATTTTCAATGACATTTAGCAAAAATTATAAGCATGGCTTGCAGTGGAATAACAAACATTCTGGAAAATTTTCCATCTAATGAAACTGGCATGTATGTCCTCAGCCTCTTGATAGAGTCTCTTTAGCAACTAATCTCTTTGACAGAGGGTCTCAAAACTGTATAATTATTCCAGTTAATGGATGACTTGTTCTCATTAAGAATCAGAATTTCTATGTATGTATGAAAGCCATCTAAACAGAAACAAGAAGTCTAAGCTTATTAGCTTTGACACAGAACAATCATTACAATTTCAGTATATATTCATCAAAACTGCTCTCCTTGCAACTACAGTCTTGCAGTTGTGATTTCTGGAGATTTAAATCACATACCTCCGGAGCATCAAAAGGGCTGAACCAGTCCTGCAGCTGTTAGCTGCGCATTCAAAAATATTTTTAGGGTCCTATTGTAATTAATCTGAGATTGTGTTATCTGAGAAAAGAAGTTCTGTGCAGGAATGATTAATATGTAAAGCTATGTATCAGCATAGGTTTGTTTTTTGTGACTTTTATAGTGAAATGTAAGTTGAAATTCAGCCTGTGATTTTCATTCACAATCCTGTGCTGTTACAGAATCCTGGTTAACACTTTGTAAGACCAAGTGGTAAACAATCCCTTTACAATTCCTTTACAGTACCTTCTGGAACACTTCTGTAAAGGACATCTCATTATATTAAGCCAAGTTGGCAGAGTCATAGATACTGTTGAGCATTTATTAAAGCACCTCCTACATTACTATAGCAGTGCAAAATCTAATTAGAATGGAAGCCAAAGTACATAGTCTTATAAATAAAATAAAACCTACAGTAGAGACCTGCTGCCTTTGCACATAATCAGAGTGATCATCTATACAGCAGATGGCTACTTAGTCAGTTGGCTAAGGGTTACAGCACATTTACATTTGTAAAAATGGATGAGAGTTTGTTAAAATCCTTTCAAATAACTGATTTTCTATTATGTACTTGCCCAATAACATAACTTAAAAGACAGTTTATTGGCTAATTGAAAAGATCAAAAGGGAAATCAAACTGGCTAATTAAGGGGCTGTTGTAATAACACCTTTTTATCTGTTTCCATTTAATATTCCCTGATTTTTACTATCCTGAAAAATAATGACACTTCATTGAACATAAAGCTTAACTGCACTGCTGCTCTGGATAATCTTCCAGACATTTAACAGCTTTTTAGCCATATGGGCAATGCATATACAGCTAGAAAACAGTTTTTATCCAGATACACATAAATTTACAAGGGAATATAAGGGCTATATGTATCTTTGGAAGTTAGGGACAAGCATCTGTCAATCCCAGAAAATATTAAAATGCTTACTTGTTTACCAGGTATATTGGAAAGTTATAAAACTTCCAGTAAAAAATAACATTAAGAATAGATTCATAAATTTCTAATCTTTTTAAACACATTGCAGAGTACAGGAAGGTTGTGGATAGCTCTATAACTAACTTGTTTCAGAGCTGCAGTTAACAGTTTCTCTATATTTTGCTATGCATGAAAATTACAATGTATCCTTCCCAAAATTGCCACACAGACTCATTAAGAAATGAATTTATACAGAAGGAATTAAAAATCTGCTAAATCTTTTACAAATTACAATTAATTAAAATTTTCAAATTGAAGATACTTAAGACTCAATTCCAGATAATCTTAGTAAGATTGAAGCTTCAGGCCTGTGATAAAATTAAAAGAGAGAAATGTTGTAGATATACTGCATTACAATTTTTCAGTTAAGGTAATTTTCCATGCTTTTTATTCATTGTAACAAAAACTTATTTATTCTAAAGGATAAATATTTGACTCCAAATCCTACTGTGTAGAACAGTCTCTTCTAAAGCAATTTTCATCTCTTATTTTTCCTCAGTGGGAATGAAACCAAAGCTGAGCTCCACTTCTGGCAAAGACTGGGTGGCAGCCTCCACAGCCTCACAGATCAGGGACCACTGTGCTCCCTATGTGTACTGAATTCACACTCTGCTGGCAGCTCACCATCACACCAGAGTTAAAACCCAACCTGGCACAGAAATAAAAGACTTACCACGCATAGATCATGTGTATCCTAGTTAGCACCACTTGGTGGGCATGCCTATAGGTGCAATACAGTACAGGAGGAAGAGAAAATCTAGCCAGGCAAAAGCAGGATCACTTGATCCAGTTAAAAGGAGTTAAAACCCTGCTAAAGTAAAAGGTGGGACAAACGTACGTGTGTATGATATGGAGTAAAATACACTGAAGGTGTGTTGCAAGTGTTCTTAAACATGCACAAATAATTAAGACTAAGCTTTGTAGAATTCCAAGCAGATCTGATGCCCTGTGAAGGCTGACCTAGAACAGAGGCTAGATGGAATTAAAGAATAAAGCAGGTATTTATTAGAAGGCCTCAATGAATACACCTTGGGCAGCACAAGAGCCCAACCAGGACTGCATCCAAGATGAATCCAAAATGGTCACAAAAATGGCTAACCACTCACAAGGTCTCACACTTTTATAAGTTCTGGTCCATTAGCATATTGGAGTTAATTGTCCAATTACAGCTTTAGGTTATGAAGTCCCATCCTTCTTGTTTCCTCTCCTCATTGATTATGCTCTTGTGCCTGAGATTTGGATCATTTGTCCTTGCTCCCCAGCTGGAGAAGGAATTGTTTTGTCTACTTACTCTGTGAACAGAACTTACCATCCTTTAATATGAAGCTCAGAACTACATATTAAAGCAGCACAGAATCTGAAAAATATAAAAGCTAAAACCTGAGACTCAGATCAAGTTAGAAATGTACTGTAAAAGTTTTGAAGAACTCAGTATTGTGATTCATAAATGAGAAAATTAGGGTAATTCATAAATACCAAATGAGAACTGAAAAATTTGTGATATGTTGCAAATGAATGATGAAATTATTCAATAATGTAACTGTACAGAAGCAGCACTGGCATATTACTTTTTGACTAAATTGTCTGTCTCTTTCAGCATTTATATTCTTTTTCTTCCAATAGACCTATTTACCTTTCAGTGATCCTACTCTTTCTGGCACTTAAGATAAATGAGAATGGAGAAGAACATCCCACTTGTCGGCAGTGGAAAAGGGATTTTCATCTCTTCTAAGGCAAATAAAGTTTAAATTAAGTCAAAGTCTTTTTTCTTCACATGCCAAATGACTTTTTTAATTGAACTTGATTTGTTCTTCTTTTAGGTTTTAAAACACTTGAATAACTTAGTCTTTCTGCCCACCAGCCTAAAACAAGCATTTGTTTTAGATTTGAAACTAGGTCAAGGACTGACAAAACACAGTGATAGGGTTACTTTTTTTAACAGTGTCAGCCCAAATACTTTTTAGCTGCTGGAGATCCTTTTTTTGCTGAGAGCTCCTACACAGACACCTGCATCTTCATCTCCTGTGTGGGGTGGTGCTGGGCATGGTGCTGGTTTGTGAAACTCTGCAATCCTTACTCAGTGCAAGAGAAAAACTTAGAAGTTACTGAGATGATGTTTGATCAAGATCTGGTGGGCATGGAAGAGCTTCTCTGTGGAAGAAAAATCCCTGTCCTGTGGTTTTCCCAGTAGGCAGCAAATGAGGAAAATACTGGTAATTTCAAAAGAACACCTATCTGTTGCAGATGATAGATAAATATGATTGTTCATAAATAATACAGCTAGGACGAGAACAGTTCTCCCAGCTAGCTGGATGACAGCCCAGCTATCGGATGAGTCCTGGGGTGAAATGGACTGTTCCATCCCACCCCCCAAAAGATTGTGGCTCATCCCACACCTCTGTACCCTCCCCTAAAACATCAGAGTCTGTAACCCCATTGGATATGCCTCATCCCAACCCACCTAGGAGCCCCTGATAAAGGGGCTTCGAGGGGCCACGCGCCCTCTTGGAACCTCTTCCCCCCTCCTGGAACTTCCTCCCCTCTTGGAGCTTCCCCTCTCCCAGACCCTCCTTTTGTCTCTCCCCTCCCACCCTCTCAGGCCCGGCCACGTGCTACGCCTGGGAGCACGAGGCAGGACCTTCCTGCACCCCCAATAAACCTCTTTCCCCAAGAGCAAGCTTCAGAGATCTCTGCCTCCATCCATCCACACCGTGCTGGAGCGTAGTATTCTCACACCTATCAAGCCTCTCCATTCCCTCAAGTGAATCTTTCTGCATATGACTACCTCAGACCAAACCTTCTAAATCACTCATTCCCATTTCCTCCTTCAACTATTTCTAAAGGGATTCCTTGCCTTTATAAATATTAGTAGAGATCACACTATGAATAATTGTGACTTCAGATTTCATTCATTTGCCACTTTCCTCAATACTGGGATACTTCTTAATGTGAGCCCCTTTAGACATTGCTGGATATTTGTAAAGTCTCATTATATACAGTACTGTGTCCATCAAAGTGAGCAGGCTGTCTGTAATATCTTTTTTTTTTTTTTTAACAGGATTGCAGGATTGTTCATTTTAAAGGTTTTTAATATTCAAGTTGCATTTACTCAATTTTTTTTTTTAAATCTAAAAACCTGTCATCACTCTTGAGTGCTGTCAGTGAATTACAGTAATTAATGAGTTGGTCACTTCTCATATTTCACAGGTTAGCAATAAAAAACTAGCAATGTTTCAGATTTTTTTAGAGTTATGTCTACATGAGCAAACACATGAGGCATTAGTGCCTCCTAATATCTTAAGAAAAATTACTTGCTGTGTAAGAATGACATTTTATCAACAGTTCATCCATTGAACCAGCCTTCTGCTGCATTAATATCCTGGTATTTTTTTAAGATCTTGACATCATTATACTATGTCACTGAAAAAGGAAATCTTTAATGTTTTTAAATACCAAAGGGATGAATGCATCTTTCTAGTGGTGATAACTGATGATTCAGAATTTTCTTCTCCTTGTAAGACCTTGAGCTCCCATAAGACATATGCAAAATAAACAGAACATCACTGAGTGTAACCCAAAATTCCAATAATTAGAATGTTTAGTGTCCATAAAACTTACTTATTTAATATTTTGAGATATTCTTGTTGTCTAAGACTATACTGTGGTATATGTGACGTACACATACTAATTATTTACCCCAAAAATATACTGCTTTTGAAGTTTAGCATTTCCCTGAACATATTAATTATCTCCAAAAGCACAACTTCCAAGGTTTTCGTCATTTGTAGCATTTAAGTTTGTATGTGAATTACAAAAGCATGCCTGCTACTTTCATTTTTTTTCCTGATTCTGGCAGAATGTATGATAATTTTTATAATTTTATTCTAGCATTCAATCTTATATATGCCATTTTGAATGTCACGTGTCAAATATCTGATAATGTGATCCAATGTGCGTTGAAATGAATATGAAGCCTCTTATTCGTTTCACTGAAGATTAAACATGACCTCATACGTAAAACAGGCATTAAACCCATTTTTACATCTGCAGAATATGAAAGTTTGAAAGAAATGGTGTATTGTGACTATGAAATTACTTGATCTCTTCATGTTTTTTCAGCATCTCTGCATTATCAGCATATAAAAGTCTTAATAGAACAAAGAGGGGGTAGAGGACAACTGTCATGCATCTTAGAAATCAGATCTGCCTTTTCTAGGCTGTTTCATGTGGACATGTGCAATTCAGATTTTTAATGTGAAGTTCTGCCTGTCTGTCTTGGTATTCTATGCCTATGACCTCGAGCAATTAAGAGATATCATATAGCTACTGTGCATTGGAGAGATATGAGAAACCATTAGAAGGAAACAAAATACATACTCTTGTAATTGACTGAAACATAATGCTCTCGTTGCATTAAAAAATGAACCAAAAAATAAAAACCAGATGCAGCAATAATCAGAATGCTGTGAGGAAGGGGGAAAGATTACCAGTTACCAATACTGTACAGTTACAGTATTTTAAAATATATTCCAAGTAATTCACACCCAGCCTCAATCATGTTTTTGTTAAATAATTGGAACACTTTAAATTATTTAAAGAAGGGCAGATTCAGGTTTACTTTTTTGGGGGAACATTGACCCATTGTTTTCTGTAGGTTCTTACTGCAACTACCACTTTGTTTTGTCCATTGGATAATCCAGCTGAGTGACTTGACAACAACTGAAAGCTGCAAGAGTGATACCTGAGTGTACATATTTTTTTCTGAGTAATGTATCTAAGTTTGATTGACAAAGCTAGCACAGGAAAGTTCAAATCAATAAATTTTCCTACAATTTTCACATTTCACAAAGTATAGTTCAAGGAATGAACTATAGAGAAGAGGAGAGAGAAATTGGGATAATTACCAGGATTTCTATTGGCTTGCAGGGCTATCACTAAAGAATATTTAAACCAGTACTAACATCTATATTGAATGATGGTATTCTTATCCACCAAATCTGGGAAACTTTTTCTACTAAAGGCTGCAAAATTGAATGTAAAAGACAAGAATGAGACTTCAAAGGAGAGGAGAAACACAGTAAAAGGATATGTAACAAACTTAGAACAAAATTGCATGAGTATCACCAGTCCTGCAATTTTCGTTGAACCTTATCAACAGGGCAGAACATCCTCAACTCTTTGGTAAAGAAATTACTAACTTGATCCCTAAAGATTTTTTATGCTATCTGGGAATCAAACTGTATTTCCTCTTGCATTATACATAGAAAATGCTTATTAATATGAAAAATGGCCTCTTCCAGACAACCGTGGTTACACTTACTATAATTAATTTCTAGCAGTAAAACTGATAACAGATAACATTGTTTGCAAGTTATGTATTTAAAATGCATCATCTTTATCTTTTTGTGTACATATATAAACATACACAGTTTGTGCATCTTAAACTATTTTTTTCCTTCCTATATAAATAGGTCTGAGTATGAATTGAAACATGACATTGAAAAGAGAATCTGCAGTGACTTCCTCTGGGTAGTACTGACAGCAATTTATAGCCCTTCTCAGCTTTTGGTTTCAGATACTCCTTATTCTGCATTTGAGGAAATGGAGGTATGGTGATAATGTGACATTTAAGAGTTGAACTTCCAGAGCTGTACAGGAATCTGTTTTTTGGTGAATGCTGCAATGTTTAAGCTCCAATTAAGAAATGCACTTCTTTGTTGCAAACATTAGCATTATTGATCATCCCAACTGTCTGATGGTCTTTCATCAGGACCCTCAGCACACTCCACATGCCTTCTTTATATACAGGTTCACTACAACAAACAGGAAGCAGCTCTTGGAAGAGAAGACATAGGAAATTTCATCAATCCTACTCACAGCCTGCATCCTTATCAGCTACCTGTGTAAGACAGAAGGACTCTCTTTAGTCTTGTGTGGATTAAGGAAAGGAAAGCTAAATTACTATTTAGAAATGCCAATGCTTTCCACACACCTATTTCAGCAAATAGTTTATTGATATTGGTGACTATCCATCCTCAGGTGTGCTCCCATCCACTGGAAATGGAAGCTGGTGGTTTATGTGCTTACGCAAAGTAAGGTTTATAGCTATTTCCACTCCTCAACCAAATTTATATTTTGGATAATATACAATAAAACTTGAAGCTAGACAGTGTGAACACAACAGCAAATCAGAACTTCTTTTGGAGATCTATGGCTAGACTTTTACTGTAAGAAATTCTTGAAGACTGAAGCTAGAAATTCAAAAATAAACAACATAAATTAACACACTAAAAAATTTAAATCCTCCTCACACATCACCTTAAAGAATATTTTTAACATCTTCCCTTATTATAATTTTTTCCCTTCTTTTAATTCTCTTTTTTCCCTTCTAGGATAGTGTGATTAAATAATGGCTCAGTTTTAAATCTTCCTAGTTAAGTCAGTCACAGTCTTTGTGCCCATCTAAATGGATTGCAAGTTGGGCAGCAGTGAGTTAGAACTGAGCTTTTAGCATAATGCTTTCACTTTTGCTAGGGCTAGTTTTAACTATATGTCTAGTATTTTTGGTATTTGAAAAGGAAGCACAGATCCTTCCCAAATCTTTGATTTCAAGTGCAGGTGTTTGCTTTTTTTACCTTATGCCATATCTTTCTAGATTGCTTACAACATGAAGAAGAGTAAAGAACTCTTTCTATTTGAAATACAGATTTTTTCCACTTTTTCCCGGCTTAAGAGCATGTGCAGGAACAAAATGTACCTTTTTGAGAGGGTAGAGCAGAGGCTGGCTGACAGAATATGATTAGTAAGAAAATCAAAGCTACAGTTTTGTGAGACTCATAGGGTCGTCCTTATAATAAACAAGAGAATCCCTTGCAGAAGTTTTGGTAAAGAGTTCAATTGAAAGTCATTACCTTTAAAGATCAGATGGTGTGAGAAGACATGAAATAAATCTACAGTGTACCTCAGAAAACAAGTCTTTAAAAACAAAGACATTAACCCTGACAGAGCTAAGTAATCCCACTAACAGATGAACATTTTTACCAGACTGCAGTGCTAAAAGAAATGCTGACCCACGCTAAGACAAAGTGGGAAAGATTTTAGAACTGTGAGTCAGTATCACATGCCCTAGAGATCCACAGACTGCATTACATGGTTCAGTGCCAAATGGACAGATCTAGCTGGAAGCTATTGAGTACAGATGATTGCAACAATACATTTCTCAGAGACCTGCTTATCTGCAACAGATAGCACAAGAATTGCTCTATTTATCTGAACTTCAGATTGTGAGGTGTTTAATATCGCTTATCTTAACTTCAAGCCCATAAATCCACTGTTTTATATGTCAATACTCATATTGCAACTTTTCCATTTAAATGTCTTAATTCACACATGGCCTCCTGCAAAACAATCCTCAGGCTTCCAAAACAGGTCTAATGTGAGCAAAGTTAAGTCTTAACCCAACATTTAACATCACCATTTCCAACTTGGTATATCATTGTAAATATATTACAATAAAGATATTGTTGTCATATTGTAATTACTGGTTCAATTACAATGAAGTAAGGTAAACTGAAGAAATTCATCATTCTTCTTAATTCCAAGCTTTCTAGCCACTGCTTATAATTTCAACTTTCATGATGAGGTACAAGTCTTTAAGGATGTTTTCCTAAAAATAAGAATTTGTAGCTGATACAGGTGTTAATGACTGGAAGGTATGAAGGGTAGAAAGAGTTAATTCTATCTTATTAACCAAGTGACCCCCAGACAATGTCAATTTGGCCCAGCTGAAGTGACTGATGACTTTAGAGAAGAGGTTAGTAAATATCCCCCAAGAATTTGGGTGAAGCATCCTTGCTTACACCCTTTCAAACAACTCAGAGTGAGGCTGATTTAAAATACAGCTTCAAAAGGGACATAACAAACTCTTGATCAAGGGATCTTGTATTAACACAATTATAATAATAGCATCAATGCCAGTGTCACCTTTCTCCACCATACTCTTTCTATCCTGCTGTTTTAAGTGTTTTAGAAATTTTTATTCATAACTGAGTAAGGGTATGAAGAGACAAGCCTGAAAAAAATATTGCCTGACTGCACCAAAGAAATAAATTACTTTGACTCAGAATTTTTGGATCAACTATTATTTCTCACCTGAGCTCATTCTTAAAAAATACTGGATAGAGGTAAACTATGTACTCCTCCAAAATATCTCCCCCAGCTCACCCCTACATACACAAAAAAACAGAAATAAGATTTTGAGAGTAACATTAAATATATTCAGGAAATTCATGGGAGTTCAACAGGATTAGGAGAAGAGGCTTGTCTAGGAATCCTCATTCAACATTAAAGCACAGCCAACAAGATTTTGTTACCTGCACTGTGGATCTGCTTTTCCCCAACACTGTAAGCAGTATTGCAAATGTAAGAGAGTTCTTCCTCAGAACAACCATGGTCTCTGTTCAGAAATTGCTCCCAAAATGTTCCTAGAATTTTTAATCCCTATTCTAAATATATGAATATTCATTATCATCCAGAAAGATCCATGTACCTTAGAAATGTCCACAGTAGATAAGTAAATTATAAATCGCCTACCAGTGGAGAGACTCAACATGTTTTGCATGAAATCAGCAGAGCTTTGCCTGATTGCACCACTCAAGGAGTGCTTGTTGGCACCGAGACATCATACAGAACAAACGCAGGCACTAAATAAAAAGAGAAGAAAAGGACAACATGATCTAGTGAAATTATATTTAGATCTACAAATGAACATTTGTGTTCTGATATTATGTACAGAGGACCTAGATATTTTCAAATCCATACAATCTTATTATTTTGCATATGTTCATGTATTTATAAGCACATGAAGATTCAAATTGAGGCACTGTGGTTATTTTCTGCATTTGCTAATGAAAACTTACTTTTGTTGAATGCCATGAGACACAAAGAGAGAGAATCAGTTCAGTTACAAAGTAAACTGCATTTTAGAAAGCCCTTGATAATTTTAAAACCTAGGACCTGTTTTTCAAGGACATATCAGTAACTACTGAAGCAGAATGAAGCATTCTCATCATGAGGAAAATTTCATGGTAAAAATAGCCTTTGAGCAAGTCACACAACATTAGCAGAATAATTAGTCTTTGACAATTGTCAAGGACAATTCAGAATAATTTATTTTAGAGGCTAGATTTTTTTTTTTTTTTTTTTTTTTTTAAATCTGGTATGCAGAAGTATAGAATGACCTGTGAGGTACAACTTTTATTTTCCTTACATTGTCACTGAAATTACTTGTACACTCAACTATTAGAAAGCTTAGACAAACAGAGTATGTTATATTTACAATGAGAATTCTGGAGCTCATTGTTCATGCACACAATCTAGGAAGTTTAACTATAATGCACTTCTAATACTGACATATTCTCACATTTCCCCCTTTCTGGAGTAACACCTTGGCTATATTGGGAGAGGCTGTAGATTTGCTTGCCAAAAGTCTCCAAGTATGCTATGTATATTAAATACTTATTAAAGGAGAGTCACACAGACCACATAAAACCTGAAGGTTAAACTACAGTTCACTGCTGAACTTCCAGGTACTACAAGCAGAAACATTACTTTGGGTATTAGATATTTTTCCATCTGGAAATACAAAGAAGTAGCAGGTGTTCTCCAGTACTCTGGTTGAGGTAATTCACTGCAAAATCATCTTGTGCTGAAAGGGATGGGAAAAGTTTTCCCTACCTTCCTGAATCAGGAGCTTAATAATGATAAAAACTCACAAACTCCCACAACACAAAGGACATCAATTCCTCCTGCCAAGGACATTCCAGAGTCTGGCCTCTCTGGGCTTCTCATATTTTTTCCCTGAAGGAACAGATAATGCACAGTTACAGTGTTTCTGTTGGCACCACCAAGAGGGCTGAGTCTGCCAGCCCTTACACTTTACTTTGGGACAACTTAGAGAATAATTGATGAGAAATTAGATGGAAAAATGTCCTTATCTCAAAAAATTACTGTCTTATGAGAAATAATGTAACCACTTTTCTCCAACACATTTCTTGTATCCTGGTACTCTACTGGAGAAGATCAATGCCATATGCTCTTTTTCCTTCCACTTTTTCCTAGAGTTTAGAAATGGTACCTTAGAGTGTGTCCCCCCACAGCCTCAAAGTCAATGCAGTTACTCTCAGAGGTCACCATTTCACATAGGTCAACTGTTGAGAAAGGGGCCTTGGTCCTTTGCAGAAAGAAATGGCCAGGAATTTCCAACAGTCTGCTGATTGCTAGTTCTTGTATCCCAGTACAAGCCAGCTCCTGGTATTTTCCCTGAGGACCTGTTTTAAGCAGACCAGGTTCCAGCAGCATAAATCTGTCTTTTCACCCCTCTAGCTCTGAACTGTGCTATGTGCAGAGCTAAGAGTATCTGGGTCACAGATTTTAAACCACAGCATGCCAGGGGGACTTGTTATTTCACTTGTTTGCTCTACATGGCAGCCTGATGCAACTTGGCATGCAAAAATACGTGCAATGTCACACTGGCCAGCAATGAAACACACATCACCCTTGGGTGAATCTGAAAGCCAATGTTTTTCTGATTAAGCGCATCAGGCAATGCTTGCCCCTCATTTGCACCAGCTAAACTCTGTGCTGCTCACCAGAGAGGAATTTGGATATATGTATGAGAGTGCAGGTAAGAAGACAAACTGAGAGTTAGGATAGAATTTTTCTGTCTATCAGGATCAAGATAACCTCAGGAAACTGGGAATTCTTCTCACACATTTAAATTATGATAATCTCCAGGGCTTGTACTTAAATTATTCTTATGCAGTGCAAATTGGCTACAGATTTGGGAGATAATGAATCAGTGTTCTGAGCTGTTGCAGCGATATTTTTCCTATTGAGTTGATGGGTACTGGTTTTTGCAGCCTTATGACCTATTTTGTTTTTACATCAGGCACCATTATGAGTCTGGACATCAGCTAATATTTTTTCTTTTTTATAATGCATAAAGATTTCAAAGCTCTACTGCTACAACTAATGAGCTGTTTCTTAGAATAAAAGACAGTGAAGTTAAAATCATGTCCTCTTTCAGAAATTATTAATCATTATACATCTCATTCATCATAATTCCCTCTAACAAGGAGTAAGTTTAACAAATTCAGGGGAACCATTGATACTTGTACAACTCTTTTCATATATCTTTATATTAAATCTTTTAAATTTGTTGTGATAAAATATATGTTAAACACAAGAGAAAAAACACCTCTGACAATAGGAAATTGTCATGTTTTGAAGGTGTGTTTAATATAGATGTATCTTATTGTGTCCAGCATGAAACTGGGCTAGTCTTTTCCTTTCTAATATTTTCCATTTTTATACAATTTTCAGATTCTAGAAAGGTATGCTGGGATACTTTTGGCTTTGGATAGTGCTCCATGAATAAGCCACGTGTAAGAATGCAATAAAAGCTTTACCATTAAATTGGATATTTTTCAACAAAAGCTTTGAATTTCTTCCTGAGCTGTGTAAAAGGTCCATTATTAAGGTCTTAAGCACTGCCACTCAGTTAGGAAAGCTTTTCACTTATTTTTGTACACACCATGGTCTGCTGGCATCTCCAGTAATGTGCAGATATTTGTGCAACACCAGCATAACGTATAGCTTTATGCACTGCAGACAAAAATGCCTGTGTAATTCCATTCTTGCTTCATTTTCTGTTGTGAGAAATGGCTCACAGAATCATGATAAGCAGAAGTTGTAACATAAGACAGATAAAATAGGCTAAATTACCATCATTCCCAAGCACAGAGCCTCCATCCAATGCATGGCATGACAGATATCACAAGATTCCTGGTTCCAAACACAAACAACTGTGACACTGCTTTCTTTCCCAGGATGTGATGAAAAATTAATAGAAAGTATCATCTTCTCACTTTGCTTTAGCCTTCAAAATGTAACTTTCATTTTGTTTCTTCACATGTATTTGTTTTTTGTCATAGTTTCCCCTGATACATCACTCCACCCTGATTAGACTTTCTTCATGTTTTAGCTATCAATTTCATCTCTCCTAAAAAAGCTATAAGACAATCCATCTCCACAGATTTGTTCCTGCCTTGTTCAGGAAAGCACACACCAGTGAGCTGAATGTAAGCTGGTCATATCACACAGAATGTAGCACAACCTCCACACTACCAGGCACTCACCAGCCAGCCAGGCTTCCCCTTGTCCACTTTTCATCCAGATGGGATAGCTCAATAGATTGCATTGGACTGATGACATTCAATATCAGCAGTTTCTCTCTGTAGAGTTGAGCATAAATATAGCAGTTCACCTGTCTTCTCAATAAAAAGAACTCCTAAAAAATTTTGAGTATTTATCATCTACTCCACTTAAAGTTCTTGAAGTTTGAAAAGATAAACTGAAGAAAGGTGATGTCTCTGTTCTGTGTCAGAAGTCCAAGGTAAGGCAGGTGAAGAAAATTTGGGATTTATTAATCCTGTACTTCATAGAAAACATAGACAAATATTTTCCATTCATAACTTCTTTCAGTCAATAGTTCTTTTTATGATATATGCATATAGTTCTTTCCATTCAGATAGAAAAGTATAGGAAAAAATGTATTTTTATATTCACAATTACCAAAAGTAATATGAAGACATAACACTAAAGAGATAAAAATTTGGACCTGCAAAACTCTAAACTTTTTCAAAGAAAACATATTTTCCTTGAGAAAAATACAGAGCAGCAATTTAATTTTCCCTAAACCAAGGAAACAGGAACACAATGTTCTCTTCAGGCTCTTGCAATGCCAAGAGCACTACAAACACAACAGTGTAATCTATGACCTGACTTCTGATTTTCTCAATAGGTGATTATCCTTTCTCTAATATCTAATACACCTTTCTTATTTTCATTTTTAAATAAGGAAAGACTTGAGCTGAAACAGTGGTCAGGCATTGGAATAGGCTGCCTGGGGAAGCAGATGAGTCACCATGCAGATGTGGCACTTAGGGACACAGTTTAGTGGTGGACAATGATCTGAGAAGACTTTTCCAACTGAAATAATTCTGTGATTCTATGATACTGTTGTCTTCAGAACACAGCTGAATCATCTGCAAAAACTATCAAATATTTCACTTCCAGTTGCTAAGCTGAACTGTTGTGTTACTGCTTTGAGGTTTTGGAGGAAGAGAGGACAGTAGATTATTTTTTCTTGTTTTAAATGGTATGCTGATGATGCAAGAGGTATGGACAGACCATGGGATGTGGGAGATGACAGAACTGGTACTGCTGCCAAATGCTTTGTACTACTAAATCTGGGTTCTTGGCATATCTTCCTGAGTGGAACACCCCAGTTTTCAAGCAAACTGTTAAACACATGCATAAGGGAAAGCAAAAAGAGAAGAATGTAGAGTTAGTCTTTTTCTTTAGCAAGGAAAACTAATAAGTACTGAAACGAGAATAAGTTTTTGGCTGTTTTTCCTTTTATATAGTTGTACTTAATTTTATTTTAGACTTCTACTTCATGTAGTTGTATATATAAAAACCTCAAAACCAACCAAATTATCCAAAGCACAGAACATTTAAAAGAATCTCTTAAAAATTGTTTAGACTTATGTTCTGCCCAGAGACTGAAAAAGCAAGTTAAAATCAATGCAGAAATATATATAATTTAAAAAAAAAAAAAAAAAAAAAAAACCAAGCAGAATTACCAAAATGAATGACACCCCTGAGGTTATAAGCTTGAAAATGAAATACCAAATATTTCTAAATTACTCTAATCTTCTAGATGCAAAGAATTCTCCTGGTATTTTCATTAATGAAGCATTTCAGAGGGTAAGCATTCAGGTTGCTATGGTTAAAATGCAACTTCAGGTTGATGATTAGGTGGCTTGTGTACATGGCAGGGGCGCTGGGAGTCATGTTTACATTTGAAGTCATAGTTTTTGTAGAGCACTTTGTTATAAAGTAAACAGCCTTACTGTGATTTGAACAATAAAAATATGTTTGTTTGTGGGCTTTTTTAAAAGATTATTTTCATTTAGCAGCACAAAGAGAAATAGATTTTCAGTCTATTCAGCTGCAACACACAAGTCATCACATAAATTACTATCTGCCTGAAAGCTTTCCATAAAATACCTGTGGAATAAATATCTCTTTCATTCTCATAAGTGTACAGAAGGGTCTTCTCAAAAGGGAGATGGGAACCTGGATATCTCAGAAGACAATATGGTAGCACTAGCCAAAGACTAACAGTAAGGCCACTGTTTTCAGTTACTTCGCTTGCAAATCTTGCAAATTTTTTTAGGTTAATTTATTCCCAGTTGGAGGATGAACCAGTATTGTGAAGACAAAATATTTATGTATTTCACCACTAAATTGAACCACTATAACTGGTCAAAAAATATACACTGTTAATATAAAAAATGTTTGAAAGAATATGAGGGTCTTAATGAATTTGTTAAGAAGACTATGCTATATGCAACTATGTTATGTGCAATGAACACATAATTTTGAGAATGGCATTGTTATGACTAATGTTGTGACAGTCACCTCCAGATATTGATTACAACATGGTGTTTGGTATTTCATATTCCAGCATATTGTCTCCTCTTCTTAAAAGTAAATATCTTCCTTAATTCTAAATTGAAACATGTGACATTAAAATGACATAGCTCACTGTTTAAAAACAGAACTTTTTCAAAAAAGCAAATGTTTCAAATGCTCAGATTTCTTCGTATTTCAATCCAGCATAGTGCATGGGAGAATAGAAATTTATTTTTTTAGATTTTATTAGCTGCTGATAAATAAACATAGTTGGTTTTGATATAAAGAATGGACATATGTTGCAGTTGGGCATTTAAGTTTTAACTGGACTAGGCTGTTTTAAGCAGCAGCATATTCTTAGAGATGTGTTGAATAAAAACATTTCTAGAAGAAGAAAAAAAAGAAGAAAAAAAAAGAAAAAGAAAAAGAAAAAGAAAAAGAAAAAGAAAAAGAAAAAGAAAAAGAAAAAGAAAAAGAAAAAGAAAAAGAAAAAGAAAAAGAAAAAGAAAAAGAAAAAGAAAAAGAAAAAGAAAAAGAAAAAGAAAAAGAGAAAAAGAAAAGAAAAAGAAAAAGAAAAAGAAAAAAAGAAAAGAAAAAGAAAAAGAAAAAGAAAAAGAAAAAGAAAAAGAAAAAGAAAAAGAAAAAGAAAAAGAAAAAGAAAAAGAAAAAGAAAAAGAAAAAGAAAAAGAAAAAGAAAAAGAAAAAGAAAAAGAAAAGAAAAAGAAAAAGAAAAAGAAAAAAAGAAAAGAAAAAGAAAAAGAAAAAGAAAAAGAAAAAGAAAAAGAAAAAGAAAAAGAAAAAGAAAAAGAAAAAGAAAAAGAAAAAGAAAAAGATAAAAAAAAGAAATCTAGGTTTCTGGCTTGCATGGTCATTGAATCCAAACTATGACCAATCCTCATTCTTATTATTATGTGAAGCCTGGTGTATTGTTAGACCTTCATAATATAGAAGCAGGTACACTGTACTTCACTGTTCTTCAAGTACACTGCACTCAAAGTACAGTGAAATGTGTTTATGTTACACACTAGGAATATATCAAAACATCTCCCTCTGTTTCCAAGTCCTATATTTCCTTTGCTTAAGTCTATCCATTATTTCCTTATCTATTTGCAGGATGTGTATGTAAATGTTTATGGAGATTAAATTATTTTTCCCATAGTGGTTAATCCTCCAGTTTACCTCAAGATGTTGGTTATATATTTGCTACTTACAAACCCTGGCAGTTATAGAATGTAACATCAGAATATAAATATTTGTATCAGGAGTCATGGATCATATTCTGTTCTTAAACAGTTTTAAACTTAATGGCTTTGACAAACACAAGAATTACCTAGAGCAGGACAGCATATGGTGACTTTGCAATACTGTTTATGTACCTCGACATGGAGTTAATATATTTTCCTTTCTAACATCTTTGCAATAGCTTTACAGCATTAGACAAGGTAACGAAAAGTGTCCAGCCATATGATAGCAAAAAAAAGCCAACTTGAAAAATGCTTTCCTGTCATTCCATGAAATGGCTCAGAGACATATTACAAGCAGAATTCTGACTGATACCTGATGTTGAAAAAAAAAAAGAGTAGTATTTTCTTATTTATAAAAAACATATCGGTATGTACATGTGCAAGTATTAGATAAACTTAATGCATAAAATTGATGGGTCATGTACAGTTTCTTACAATAAAACCAGAAGAATTTACCATCTCCCCCTTTATCTAATTGAGAAATATTCACCTTTTCTGACAGAATCACATCCAGAAAGAAAAATCATGTTTGGTTTTTATGATCAGGGTTTCCAAACTGCAGTTCCTTGCTGAGACAGGCAGACATTCACTATGGTTCAGGAGGCAGGTATCAAGAGTGATCATGGAAACAAAGCCCAGAACAATCCCCAAAACCTCCACCACTGTCTGGTCCAGATACAAACACACCTACTCCAGATAAGAGATTTTTCCTAGTTCACTGGCAATAACATAATTGTAGTCCACCACTCAAATATCTCCACCCTTTATCAAGAGCTGTGAGTTACATCTGCACTATGTAAGTGTTTAATGGATCTCAAATGCGATGAGTCTCAGATCAAGCAGGAAGATGAAACAGTTTCCGCCCAAGCTTTAGTTTCACTCATGCAGTGGTTACTGAATACAGACATTTTTTTCTCTTTAGTTATGGGTTATCTCATTTCAGTTTAGATACAGTTCACAATTTATTACTCTCTATGTAAAGTGCGTCGGATTAAGTTGTTTTAACTTAAAAAAATCCCAGATTATGCAAACACATGAGTGTGATAAACTGAATGTCAGTGGTTAAATCAATAATTTATATTAAAAAGTTAGAGGTGGATTGCAAATCTTTTTACGTATTCCCCAAATTTCAGCAGCAGATGTTGAGCTGGAAGAGAAAGCTGGGCATTCAGCACAAATGAAATGCAAGCTCTACTGGTTCTTAGGTCCCACCACATCCATTCTGTTAAACTTTCTGCCACCAGTTCTTCAGTTATGTCCCTCTATACATTAAAGTGTTATTATTAACTCAGTAGCGACACCAACCTGAAACATAAAAGTGACCTTTAAAAGAAGAGAGGTCATGCAAGTAACACTTTTTAATATTTAATAAAGGCTTAGAATATATTTTTATATACTTATAATACTGAAGACATAAAAAGTGATTTTTAAACCGGTCAACTGAAGATACGAAAAGTAAAGTTTAAATTTGTCAGAAAACTTTACTTATAACTGCAGATACAGAAAGTTTTTAAATATATATTTTTATTGGTGACATGATATAATGTCATTTTAAGAGAAACTGACTATAAATATAATTTATTTCAGTACTTGAAAGAGTCGTGGATATTCTCAAAATAGTATTGTAATAGTCTTATTCTCTGTTGCACCTAAAGTAATTGTATGTATATAGTCATTCTTTATTAGGTTTGTAGCAAATCATAAAATCTTAGATGCATATGTGCATTCTCTGATTAAGTTTCATAAGAGTTAAACTATCCTTAGAATACCATGCACCCCATAATAAGCAGACAGTGTGATTACTTGTATAGGCAGTCTGACTAAGTGAGAGTTCCACAATCATACTCTTAATTTTCCCATTTTGAGTTCACATTCCATCTTTATTCCATGATCTCCTCTAAGAATAAATCTCTTTTAAACTAGGAACTTGGTTGTCCAACCCTCCCCAGAAATCATCTAAGAATTAATCACAGCTAAGACACACTTGAAAGGAGTTGTAGCTATGAAATAACAATATTTAGTATTTCATTGACCCATGACAGTAAGACTTTGTTAAAGCTGACTTCATAAAAAGCTGGTTTCAAAGGACCATGGAAAGCAGATGGATTCTGGGAAGGAATTAAATGTCTGCTGGTAGAGAGGTGATGGTTTGCTTCATTAATAAAATGTGGACAGCAGAAGGACGCTAATGAATAGGCACCCCAGAACTGGCATAGCAATTTATTTCATCAGGCGTGCACATTCACACACTCTCAAAATGAAAGTGCCCCTCACCTACCCACAAGAGTTTCACTACACTGAAAAGCCGAAGGAGTCTACAAAGGGATTCTTCTAATAGCAATGTAAATGTTGACTGCATGATAACTGTGAAAACCCTGGAAAGGCCTCTGAATGCTAGGCAGCTTTCCCCAACAGGTGGTCCAGCTTTTATGCTGTGTTTCTTCTCAGGCTTTAGCTTTCCCAAAATAATCTCTCAATACACTGATAACCTGTGTAGTATAAAAGTGTTTTCCTGTGAGCATTCATGACTTTTGATGGAATGTGACAACATCACACAAGGAAACTGCAGCAAATTTAGATCCCTATTCCATGCAGCAGGTATCTACGTATCCAGCCTCAAAGACTGTGCTGCTCTCCACCACTCTTAAGCAGAAAAACTTCTGCTCATGATTGAAGATCTCTGACTTGATGAAATACTCAGCCACAATGATGGTTGTATATGGCAGCTCTTTACTGTGCATTGTAAAGACCAATAAAAGTTTTATTTAATTAGCCTGTATAAGGCTTAGATGTATGGAGCACGTCATACACTTTCAGAAGGGAGTACAGAAATACTGAATTGGTGTTCGGGCATGACAAAACACCTGAGAAGCCCTTCTAGAGACAGATAAAAATGCATGGGAGGGATTCACTGCCCACCAGTACTGGAGACTGCAGCAAAATAAGTGATATGGTTTGTTTTTAACAGAGATTAAGGAACACATTTCGTACTGGATATTCATGCAAAAAGTGTTTCTTGAGGGCTCAGCATCTCCTACACTGATCAAACCCCTTCTCCACCAATTATGAGATCTCAGGGGTTCATTTACCATTTAGGTTGGGACACTGTAGTCCAACCTTGAAAACAAATGGTTGGTTTTCTTAGCTAAAACATCACACTCCTGAAGAGTCAATTTGGCCCCTCGACACTAAGCAAAATGCTGCTGCCCTACAAGTAGAACACAGTAGGAAAATATTTCCAAGTCTCTTGGAATGAAAAGACACTGGAAAACCCTCTAGGCTCTACTTCTGCACCAGAAGATTGCAGCCTATTCTTGGACCCTTCTTGCTCTTGGAATTGGCGCTGCAAACAAATGCTGAAGGCATAAACAGGAGATTGGTGTTTTTTGTGCCACTGTGTGTTCATGGCTTCCTCACTGCTTCTTCATAAAACTCCTATGGGACAAAATTTAGGGGCATTTGAGTGCTGTGAGAATCACTGAGTAGCTTTTTTATGAATGAATGAATATATTTATAAGAGAGATGTGAAATTAACCAATACATCTCTGAATTTGTTATGAAAAAGAAACAACTTAAAAGGAACTACTTATCTAAACATATTAAGGAAAGATCATTATTATGGTGTGAGTTGGTTTGTATTTTCTAATTTTTTGGGTTGATTTGTTTGTGGTTTTTTATGGGCACCTACATGAGGGACCTACTGGAGGCATTTTTTTAAATACACTACTCTAAAATTAGTTATATTGAATCTTATTTTCTTTCAGCATTGTTTATGCACTTCATAATGTCACAGTACAAGGTGCTAAGAAAGTAGAAAAATGTTTATTGTAGGCTTTTTAAGCAGTTCCCTTTCAGAAATCTTATATGTACTTGAAGGAACTGAACAATTCCTCCCATCCAAAATGCTTGTGGTATAAGGACTCAAATTAGTGAGTTTAAAATATTCTGATTTCAGAGGCATAGTTTTGAGAATATAGTTTCATAGAGTGCTAAGCATATTTCTGCTTCTTTTGCAGAACTCATGGTAATGATCCTGCTAAAAGCCAGAAGAGGGGTAAAAGAGCAGCTAAGCCACTCATTTTTACATTTATCAGCAGTTTATTGATATATTTTGCAGTTTTCACTCAGCTCTAATAATAAGCCTCTAAGAAATCATTACTTTGTCCTATACAAGACAATATATATTGTCCTATAGGTAAAGAGATATGGTCTTTTCCTTGGAGTTTGGAAATTGGAGCAGTAATAAAATGTATTTTCTCTAGAAGTAATGCCATTTCCAAAATAGGCCTAAAATAGAGAAAAAGCTTGAAAAAGGACTACAGCAATTTAAAACAAAAAGACAAAAGGTGCTGAGTTAAACCATTGAAAGGAAATTATTCTTTGAATTACAAAGAAATGGCATTTTCCCTCCGTAAATTATTCGAAACAAAATACCACAATAATCTTCTTACGTGAAATCCACTGTCAGATTTTAGCATCACTTTATTAACTTGAGCACCCTTTTCTCTCATGCTCATCATGGGAGATGAATGGTTAGGATGTACATAATGAAGGTGCCCTGTATATCCCAACCTTGCTTTCTCCAGTCCTTTTCCTTGCTGAGGCAGGATGGACTGTCACCTTTGAGGCCATGGAGAAGGGAGCTGGCCTTGCACTTGCTCCCTATTCTCTGTAGTGGTGTTTGTGAGTTAGAGGAAACATAAGTTGCAGTAACTGCCTTGTGGCTCTACTGCTAATACAACCATGGCTATTAACATCTTCAAAAATATGTAGTTCAACTAAAAAAAAATATTAGTTGGATCTGGCAAATAATACTTTTTAGTCCAGCATTAAAAAGGCAACAGTTTGTAAAGAGCTTTAAAAATTGCTGGTCATTACATAACAGCTGTAAACCCAGACTTTTTTTCTCTTCTCTTACTCTCTCTTAAAAGTCTTTCTTGTGCATTATTTTATACTGAAGATTTTCATTTGCATAGGAAAGAAAAAAAATCTAAATTGTCTTTAGAAACATAATTTTATATTTTTTTCTTCCCTCAATTGTCACATGAGCAAATGCAGATAGAAGAGCTTAGAATTGTGTTTGCTAAAGAACTCATCTCTTACATTCTAGAAAAAATATTTAGAAATTATTATTTGCCAGTGAAAAGGATTCTTATGGTTTAGATTAACAAACTCTAAATTAAAATATAAGAACATTCAATATGCAAAAAGAGCACAGTAATTTCTAGATGCAGAAAAATTGTACTTAAGGAATTTAAATAAAATTATACAATTTAGATGTACATATGTAAAATACTTTAAAAACTCTTTAATTTGGCATATATATTAACATATCTGATATTAATGCAGTTTCAACTCTACTTGATGAGAAAGAAGTAGTTTCCTTGGATACATACAGTTCCAAACCCTGTCAAAACAGAACTTTTGGAAGATATTTATAGATCTAAAGTGAATGTATACACACATGACTGTTTTGGAGAACTCATAGTAATGATCTGAAATATTTCCCATTGCCTCAAATCCTTCCACTGATTTCCTCTGAAAAAACTCAGGCTCCAGCTCCTCCACATAACCCCATTAGACATCTGGACACAGACATAAAATTCCTCTTCCTCATCTCCAAGCTGTAGGAGCCCAGCTCATGGCCTCTCCCCCATGCACCTCATGCTGCAGTCCCCCACAATCTCGGTGGCTCCACACAAGCCTCACTGTGGTATATCCTTACTTATTTAGCACTGGTGAGCCCACACTGGGCCCAGTGTTAGCAGAGAGAAAGGATCCTCTCCCTCAGCCCTCCCGATACATCCCAGAACACCTTTGACCTTCTCTGCTGCAAGGACATGCTGATGATTCCCCTTCAACTTGCTTTTCACAAGGACAGCCCTGAAGCATTTTTCTGCCAAGCTGCTTTCCAGATGTTTGGCCCTGCACTTGGTCTTAAAATGGGGTTCCTCATCCCATCTATAGGACTCGGCACTTGGATCTGTCATGCTCCTGTCAGGCCACCTTCTCATCATTGTTCAGCTGCTGTGAATAGCAGCCCTGCTTTTTATTGTGCAGCCATCCCACCATCTGGTATTACCTGAAAATCTTCTGGGATACTGCAACCTGTTTTTTACGTTGTTAATAAAGATGTGACACACTCCTGGCCCCAGTATGAGATCCTGAGGCATAACACTGGTAACTGCCTCCCAGGTGAGCTTAGCACCACTGACCACTGCCCTTTCAGCCCAGTCAATTTTTCAGCTACCTCATCACCCACCTTGATTGGAAGTTGCTTCATGTTACCAAAAATATGTTTACATTCAACAACTAGCAAAGATTTTTCCTTTTAAAGTGGTGAAGATTGCAAATTGACTCAGAAGATCATTCCCCAAATCCCCTAAATCTCCCTGTTGCAGTGATAAAATTCAAACAGGATGCACTGAAATCCATAGGGATCCATCATAACTGACAGAGAGTCTTAACGATGATAAGGTGCTTCAGGATCATTTGAAATAGATGCAACTATCTAAATATAAATGTACTATCATTATTTCAATGGGCAATCACTGAAGTAAACAGCAACATTTCTATCAACATGAAGAGCTCCACTGCAGACAGGTGCACATATATTTGCATGTATCTGGAGCACTAAGCACTGGCACATTGTATGGATTCAATGGAAAGCCAGAAATGGAGGATTTTCAGCATGTAGTTTTCAAACACTTCAAACTATGTTGTGCCTTGACAAAATATAAAGACACTTTTATTCTTGCTGCAGGATGAAGAAAAGCAAGAAAGCTATTTTGGAGTTACCCATTCAAAGAAACAATCTAAAATGGTGTTATAACCTGAAAACATTTTTCTGTCTAGATACAGCTATTTTCAAAGCAGAATTATGTTTATTAAAAGTCTTCAGTGTATCTCACAGTTAAATGTAGTAGTAAACAGGAAGGTTTTCAGGTTGAGGTTTCTACAAGCATGCCTTAAACAAACAGGCAACAGAAAAGAAACAAAGGAGATGGGTTGGAAAATCAAGAAAATAGCAGCTTGTTTCAGGTCGACCTCTTCCAGGTTATAACTTCCTTGTATAAGCATTCCAAGGGCCAAACAGACAGGCATGCGGAAAAATACTCATGGAAATAAATAAACAGAATAGTAGTCTTGCACACTAGAAATTTAGTGAAGATAGAAAATCATCAGTGATATCTCCAAAACCTTGCAGCCATAACTTCAATAAAACACTCCAGTTCCTAGCACCCACACTGGAAGACCTGATTTTACAATGCAATTCCCAGCAGAAGTTGCTGCTCTTTTAAGTTCCTTCACACACACTTAGTTTGGGTTTGGGAAGCCTTCTTTGTACTCCAGTTTCTCTGTGTTCCAAATGTGACTTTCTTTGCTGAACAATAACATCGGTGCATAAAAAGTGATGAAAAGATTTGCAGATTCGGCTGATTTTGTTTACAAAGACAAGGCTGCAGCATGCAGACAGGGAACTGAATATCATATAGGCAGAGGAACATCACTGAATGTGTTCACTTGCATCAATGCCACTGCAAAGCTCATGCAAGACTGTTTATATTGTGAAGGCATGGAGAAATTTCCTTTTTAGACCCCTGAGCCAAGCATTTGAGTCACTACAAGGATGACAAAAGTCATTATTAAAACAACACACTCTGATCTATAGGGTACAATATATTATTAAGCATGTAAGACAATTTAATTTTTATCAGATAAGTGAGGTAAAGGAATGCTACAACAAACAGATATTAAACAGCAGTTTTGTGGCGTTTGCGTATTCAGGCACCCACCATCTCTACTTACAAGAATCTGCAATAATAATTGCAAGAAATGGGGAGAAAGAACAAATTTGGAATTCTACTCAGACTTGACATTCATAAACCGTAAAATTTCAAATTTCTGGAGCAAACAGAACCTCTGTTTGTCCTGGGTATTTTTTCCCCCATTTTACAATCCCAAAGCAAGTGTCAGGGATCTAGTAGAGAATTACTTTTCTTATGGTATTCCTGCTGGTAGGTGAAACTGCTCTCTGTTATAAATTGCAAATATGCAACGAAGCGCCTAATTTATTTGCATTTATGTTCAGCCCTTAAGGGATTTACTGATACCAAATGCTATAAAATACACTATCATTGTCTCTGAAAAAAAATTTCTGCCTTGCCTGCAGTGATAAAAGACATGACTACCATCCCCTAATTATATAAATTATTTCCCAGGTGGATCATAGCAGATTCTACCTTCAGAACATAGATCATATCACTTTCATACTAAAGAGCATATAATTTTTAATAAACACATCCATACGTGCATATTGATCTTCCATTATGAACAGCCACAGGAAAAAGTCACAGAGATGTAGATTCTGAATTGTACAATGGATTAATATGAAACTTCAACAATATGCTTTGATTTGTTCTAAAATGTGGATAAAATTAATCAGTACAATGACAATAAGAAGCAAGATGCCAAATTTTTCAAAAGAGTAAATATAAACAGTTTGTTTAAAATCAAAAGCTGTTCCCATCATATAAAAAATTTTGAAGTTAGTTTCTACAGCCTTCTATAAAAAGAAGAAATGTTTCAATACAAATTATTTGTGCATCAAAATCCAATGTAATACAATGTAATCCAGTTAATATTCCTTCTGGTAAGTTTTGGATATGACATATATATATTTTATGCCTCAATGTGGTAAAAATATTAAGAACAAATAAAAATAATCACACTACAATAATTTTGTTTTATGAAAAATGTCAACTATAAACTTTCTCTTCCAATCATGATCATATTATTTAGATTTTAGAATTCCTGATAAAATGGAAATTCTGTTCTCAGTTTATGGTACTGTTACATCCTTCTCACTCAAACCTCAGGCTAAACCAAGGCACTTTTACTCTGGGTAATCCAAGCCAAATATTCTCAAGAAGTAAAAACACACAAAAGTTTATTGGCAAACTACTTAGCCCACTGAAAACAGAAAACCTTCACACCATTCCATGTTATGTTCTGTTAGAAGAGAGTTAAAAGAAGTAGAAAGGGAGAAAACCAGAAAGACAGGAATGATTCAGAAAGACAAACACAGATATCAGCTCCTGGGTTGTAGTGATGTAAAGCTCTAAGATAAAGGTAGGGTTAAAAAGAGCATGCTTGCCTCGAGGTGACCTTTCTTAAAGCTTTTTGGCTTATCCTGGGCCTTCCTCCCAGGTGGGACTTTGGTATCTGTGATAGTAAAAGGGTTTTAAAATCATGGGGATTAAGGGTTAAAAGGAAAAATAAGCTTAGTAGGCCCTGGAAAAATAAATACCTTAAGCACATGGAGAACTTGTACTTGCTAGAACTGCACTGTGTACCTAGCACATGATAATTGATATAATTGTTAGATGTGATGATTGTTTAATCATTAAATATAATTACTGTTTAATCATAAGAATAATCATGAGAAACTCTGGTCAGTGACCTAAGAAAGATCATGAGAAACTCATGTCAATGTATACAATAGAACAATATAAGTTTAATAATTAATATGTGTGTTATGTAACGATAGAATATAAAATACATTCAGCTCGAAAGCCATGTTGGAGTCAGATTTGGGTCTGTACCCCTGATTCCCAGAGCTCTTAATAAAAGCACCTGCATCTAATCACATCCCATGATTATGTGCGTTTCCGAACGCTAACATCTGGGCCACTCAGGAGTGGGTTAGGTGACACTGGGGGGCTGCCTCCAGTGTGCCATGACTGACAGACACTGTCTGTTGGGGCAGGGCACCACCTCTCCAGACATTCCAAGCCTCCAAGATGTCTTGAAAAGAGCTTTTCCAGTCTCTGACAGGCACTTTAAATAAAGGAGCCAGTACAGCTTGCTCAGCATAAATATGTGGCATGGTAGAAATTTTGTTCTTCCTTACTGCTGATTTCATTGCACAGCTATGAAATTTTACTTCACCTTGCAAAGATGGCAAGACTGAATCAAAATGATGCTTTCCTGACAAAGCTGCCATAAAATTCTATACAGTTACCAAAGAAATGACTTTCCCACTTGAAACCGTCATCAGAAAAAGAAAAAATAAAAGTGTGTTTGAAAGGATGAATTGCATCATATCTGTGGAAAATGTCCATTTTACACTCTGCTCAGAGATTTGCATTGATTCTATGCTGTGGTATCTGGCTTGGACACTTGAGAAGGGAAATCTGTGTGGAGCTGTTATTATGTGCAATGTGTGTTTTGTTCCGGGACAGCTGCAGGTCCTTTATGTCAGATCTGCTGCACCTCTTGATGAGATTGATAGCTGCCTAAATAGCACACTGAAGATAAGGACTCATATTTTTTGTCTTTTGTATTCCAGTAAATAAATAAAACCCACCAATCATAACGCAAACTCTGAACCTATCTGAAAGAACACGAATGGGAAAACATTAATTGATTGACTGGGGGAAGGATCAGACCTCAACAGAGCCAACTGCTGCAATCCCAGAGAGGATACTAAATAAAACACCTGCATACAGATTATTTCAGCATATCTCAGATAGTGAAGATTTAACCTCAGTTTTCATGGTCACTTGGGCTTCGAAATAAGTAATAAAATTGGATGTCCAGATCCAATTAGGAAAAAAATAACAAAAACCATCATACTTAATATTCCCATTACTCTTTTGATTAGAAGATGTGCTTTAATATTCCTTTTTACACAATTAAATGCTTCAGCTCACTATAAATTATAAACAGCCCATAGTAGATTAATATTATTATAGCTATAAAAGCTTTTAAAAGCATTATGTAAATTCTCTTTTAACTATAAAACTATTTCATACAACTAGAACCCAGGAAAGATGAGATCAGTTTAAGGAAAGTATACCATTTTAAAATTATTTTTGCAAGTGGAATGTAGTATAATAAGTGTTCTACTCTTAGTTCAGATATCAATGCTTTAAATCAAGGCCAAGATGACTTCAGTAAACAAGCATGAAGCAATATGTCTGGAGACAGACTGTGAGAAACTTACTTTTTAATCCTGACTACTTCTAATTAGTCAAGTAAACAATAAATGCAGCTACATGTTGTAAGCCATACAATTTTGCTACTAATTCTCAGTGCACAGTCTGATAAAGTTATTTACTTGCTTCAAAAGGCCAGCAAACACAACCTTCCTCTTTTTGCAGTGCCGATTAGTTTTGCACATATATCTCACTGATTTAAGGTGCTTGGAGGCCTTGTCTCAGAAAAGGGCAAGAAAAACACTGTTTCTAAGGCTCAGTAAAAGTTGGTCAGTATCTTTTAGGAGTCACAGAGCCCTTGGCAACAGGAGAATCTATGTCAAACCTTGTGCTATGGTTAGAAAATCAACAAACTGACTTTAAGGCAGCTTAAACAAAGATGAAGGGCACCACTGTTGTCTCATAAACCAGAAATGAGTCAGCTGCATTAGCTTAAATAATATTTGTTTACATTGAGTTGACTGCAACTTTTTACTGTGAGTTCTTAGCTCTGGAGCAGGAAAAACCCTGAAAATAACACTTATATTGCTATCATCATGATAAAAGCATTTTCCCCTCTCACTGGGTAGTTGTTTGGTCAAGCACAGAAGTTATTCTTGCTGTAATAAATGGGCACTGCTGCTTCCAAGAAACAGTCACATTTCTTCTGAATGTCACTCTGTGATTTAGCAGGCCTGTTGCCCTCACTAAATATGCATAAAACTAGCCTCAAAAAATGAAGTTTATAATGAGTTTAATTATAATTATGTTCAGTTTGATTTCTTCCCTTTAGTCACCAATGCCTTTAAGAATCTCATTTTCCAGAAACCTGAACAGTATATTTTGGATTTATAATTTTTTTTCTACATTTCCACAATGTTATTTCTTTTCTTTTCTTTTCTTTTCTTTTCTTTTCTTTTCTTTTCTTTTCTTTTCTTTTCTTTCTTTTCTTTTCTTTTCTTTTCTTTTCTTTTCTTTTCTTTTCTTTTCTTTTCTTTTCTTTTCTTTTCTTTTCTTTTCTTTTCTTTTCTTTTCTTTTCTTTTCTTTTCTTTTCTTTTCTTTTCTTTTCTTTTCTTTTCTTTTCTTTTCTTTTCTTTTCTTTTCTTTTCTTTTCTTTTCTTTTCTTTTCTTTTTTCTTTTCTTTTCTTTCATTTTTTTTAAGTACCTGTCTAATGTCTCTCTGCTTACTATGTAGAGGTATGACCATCCTTAAATGAAGACAGTAGAAAATTCCTGCCATGTCCTGGAGATTCACAAGCTCTACTTGGAGTCAGGCAACTGGGTGCCTGCTCAAGGACTGCACTACTGTTAGTCAGTGTCGTGGTTTGACACGGAAAGATAATTTTTTCCGGAAGGAAGAGGTCAATTTAGATATTGACCAATTGAAAGTAGACACGCCTCTGAGAACACAGAGGGGTTGAAAGCAGAATTCCCAGGGGAACTCGCTCTCTTTGGTTCCGGTCAGCATGCAGTGCAAACTCTCCCCTGCCCAGCCACGAGCTGGGTGGGGGAGGGGAAGCCCCCATGGCCTGAGAAAGGTAGGCCGAAAGCCCCAAGGGTGGTGAAAGGACTGAAACCGGGCTGGTCCCTGCAGATGGAAGGGTGGAAGAAATCTGGGATGTCTCCTTTCCCCCCCCAGAGTTCCTCTCCCGAGAGGGAGAGACAAAGCCGCAAGGAAGGAGGAGCGGGGGGAGCTGCTGCAAGGTGCCCAGTTGTGTGGGAGTTGCTGGATGTCCGGGCATCGAGCCATCCTGGGAGTTCGGACTTTTAACCCTTTCTCGAGAAATGAAAGCTTTGTGAATTTTCCTTTCCCCTCCTCGGTTTGAAAGAGAGGAAGAGGGACACCTTGGACCCTGGGATGGGATGTTGGAAGGAGGAATTCTGGATGGGAGGGGGACAAGGAGTGGCTTTTGGCTGGACTTTTCCATGTTAGCCACAACCTGAACCAAATCTTCTCCTTCAAGAGGGACTGTGTTTTGGGAGGATGCCAGTGAGTCAAGAGACCTGCTTCAGCTGGGAAAAAGACAGAAGTGGAGTGAACAGAGAAAAGGTTGGGGGGTTTGTGGTGGCGCCCCCTTGCCCTGGAAAGGAAAGAGAAGAGAAGAAGACCTCTGTTCTTGAGCCCTCGGCCCCAGGGGAAAATGGGGGGGGACTGTGGTCCCAAACAATGAAAAACTGAACTGTTGTTTTCTCCCCTCTTGGCAGGGCATCCTTGAAAGGAAAAATCCTAAAGGCAGTGACCATCCATGCATTGGTGGTGAGAGCACTGTGCATGGAAAGGAGAAGGGTCACCATGGCAAACTTTTTCTCCGGGCGGTGCCATGTGTGACATGGAAACACAGGATGTGGAGCTGTGTTTCTTGAGGGGTCTGTGGCACAGGAGAGACTCCTGTTTCCCTCAATGGACTGAGTATTGATTGTTTGAAGGGTGGAAACCTGATTGGGGTCCAGATTGTGTCTCACTGTGGTTTGTTGGAGTTGGGTGGTGGGGGGAGGAATGTTTTGCAAGGTTTTCATTTGGATCTTTGTGTGGTTTTTTCCCCCTTCTTTAGTTTTCTCTTTTCTTTTGTAGTAGTAGTTTAATAAAGTTTTTTTCCTGTTATTAAGCTTGGGCCTGCTTTGCTCTATTCTAGATTCCACTTCACAGCATTCAAGGTAGGGATCACATTTTCATGGGGGCACTGGCATTGTGCCAGTGTCAAACCATGACAGTCAGGCAAGTAGCCTAGCAACAGGAAAGTAGTAAGATGAGTATCTGCATCTTTAGGGAATCTACAACATGATTTTTACATTTTGAAACACTTCAGAAAGCCAATTCACCCAGCAGCCAGAGATCATAAAGGCCATTGTAAGTAGTTCTGACTGAATTACTGTAAGTATTTCCGAATGGGGAGGGTTTGGTTCATTTCTAGCACCAAGAGGTATTTTCCTAAACTCAGAGAGAAAATTAGAATTTTCAAATTATATCTTGATGGACAAGAAAAGTTGGGATTTTCTTCTAAAAAAAACCAAAATATCCCAATCTTTTAACTCTTCCCAGCATCAGAAGTAAATTGTCAAAGCAGAGTGCAGACAGTGTATACTTTTCACTCAAATTCTTGCGACTCTGTACATGTCATAAAGAGAACTTAGTGAATGAGTCAAAGGGATCTTTGACCCACATCCTCGGCTTCTTTCTGACAGCAGGCATGTCAAACCAGCTGTGTTTCTTAAGAGTCAACTACCCTCCTATGAAGACAGGATGAAAAATTTTGGGTTGTTCAGCCTGGGAAAGATAAGGCTTCCTACAGCAGCCTTCCAGTACCTAAAGAGAGCATAAAAGAAAGCTGCTCTAAAGGCATTGAGTGACAGGATGAGGAATAAATAGCTTTAAACTGAAAGAGGGTAGGTTCAGATCAAAAATTAGGAAAAAATTCTTTACTTTGTGGGTGGTGAGTCACTGGAACAGGCTACCCAGAGTAGGTATGAATGCTTCATCCCTGGCATTGTTGAAGCTCTGAGCTACCTGTTCAAGTGGAAGATGTCCCTACTCATAGCAGAAGAGTTGGAAACAGATGATCTTTAAGGTTCATTTCAGCCCAAACTATTTGGATTCTATGAATCTATGACAGGTGAAAGCTGCTTCTCAGACCTGGAGAGCAGTATGTGATCCTCTTGGAAGCAGTGGCCCCACTCTCACTGAGGAGAAGGTCGAGATGTATAACAAGCAGTAAATAAGACAGATGGGTGAGCACCAGTTAATGCATGGCTGGTGAAACCCCTCCTTTCAGTGCATGGGATGGGAATCACTAAAAACTAGATCCTGTTCTAGAAAAAACTATTATCTCTTGCACTTTGCAACAGTAATGGCAGCTACTTCTTAGATCACAAAGATGACAAACCGCACTCCAGTCCAAAAGGGAAGGTGAATTTTTGCTTCTGGCTTGACAGCATCCATGGTATTTTTACCTGGTGCATCCTTCAAGTAGAGATGCTGTCTTTAACCAGCACAGATAATGGGTTCAGCTTCAGGGCAACAGAACTTTTTCTGTTCTGATAAAAGCCTGGTATTCCTACATCTGAGGTTTATGAATGTCTGCCTCTGGATGCTTCAGGGATTGTGGAGACAGCAGACTGCATGATTTGCATTAGGGATGTCTCAGTAATGTCATGCTGTTACTACCTGAGGGACGACTTTGTTTAGCAAAGAGTTTGTTCTGTGACTTCATTAAAATGCAGGAGGATAAAACTAAGTTTGCTGAGGATTTACTGAAGCTTTGCTGCTTCTCAAACACACAACTGGAGCCATGTACTGCTGGCACCAGCAGTGCTGCCTTTAAGTCTTCTGCTTCAGCTCTCACAACTCGCACATCATTGAATACCTGGTCCCTGGCTATCACTCAGCAACTCTTGCATGCCAGATTGGTGTGCTTGCAGCTCGTCACACAGCAGAAAACTGCCTACTGCATTTCAGTGAAAGAGGTACTGCAGCAAGTCTGCTGGCTGAGATGCTAAGTCATATGAAGTTGAGTAGGGAGAAGCTATGTAGAAAGTGAAGTCTTCTACATGGAGATATTCACAGAATTCACAGAAAGACCAGGTTGGAAGAGACCTTTAAGATAATGAAGTCCAACCCATGCCCTAAGACCTCAACTAAACCATGGTACCGTGTGCCACATCCAGTCTTTTTTTAAACACATCCAGGGATGGTGACTCCACCACCTCCCTGAGCAGACCATTCCAGTACTTTAGCACTCCTTCTGTAAAAAACTTTTTCCTAATATCCAACCTATATTTCCCTTGGCACAGCTTGAGACTCAGTTCTCTGGTTCTGTCACTTGCTGCCTGTCGTGGTTTGACACGGAAAGAGAATTTTTTTCCGGAAGGAAGAGGTCAATTTAGATATTGACCAATTGAAGGTGGACACGCCTCTGAGAACACAGAGGGGTTAAAAGCAGAATTCCCAGGGGAACTCACTCTCTTTGGTTCTGGTCATCGTGCAGTGCAAACTCTCCCCTGCCCAGCCACGAGCTGGGTGGGGGAGGGGAAGCCCCATGGCCTGACAAAGGTAGGCAAAGGGTGGAAGGACTGGAACCGGGCTGGCCCCTGCAGATGGAAGGGTGGAAGAAATCTGGGATGTCTCCTTTCCCCCCCACCAGAGTTTCTCTCCCAAGAGGGAGAGAGAAAGAGACAGCGGCAGTCCTGTCAGAAATTCCACTGGGAGGAAGGAGGAGCGGGGGGAGCTCCAAGGTGCCCAGTTGTGTGGGAGTTGCTGGATGTCTGGGCATCGAGCCATCCCTGGGAGTTCAGACTTTTAACCCTTCCTTGAGAAATGAAAGCTTTGTGAATTTTCCTTTCCCCTTCTCGGTTTGAAAGAGAGAAAGAGGGACACCTTGGACCCTGGGATGTTAGAAGGAGGAATTCTAGATGGGAGGGGGACAAGGAGTGGCTTTTGGCTGGACTTTTCCGTGTTAGCCACAACCTGAACCAATCTTCTCCTCCAAGAGGGACTGTGTTTTAGGAGGATGCCAGTGAGTCAAGAGACCTGCTTCAGCTGGGAAGAGACAGAAGTGGAGTGAACAGAGAAAAGATTAGGGGGTTTGTGGTGGCACCCCCCTGCCCTGGAAAGGAAAGAGAAGAGAAGAAGACCTCTGTTCTTGAGCCCTCGGCCCCAAGGGAAAATGGGGGGGGACTGTGGTCCCAAACAATGAAAACCTGAACTGTTGTTTCCTCCCCTCTTGGCAGGGCATCCCTGAAAGGAAAAATCCTAAAAGCAGTCTGTCCATCCATGCATTGGTGGTGAGAGCACTGTGCATGGAAAGGAGAAGGGTCACCATGGCAAACTTTTCTCCGGGCGGTGCCATGTGTGACATGGAGACACAGGATGTGGAGCTGTGTTTTCTTGGGGGGTCTGAGGCACAGGAGAGACTCTGTTCCCTCGATGGACTGAGTATTGATTGTCTGGAGGGTGGAAACCTGATTGGGGTCCAGATTGTGTCTCACTGTGGTTTGTTGGAGTTGGGTGAAGGGGGGAGGAATGTTTTGCAAGGTTTTCATTTGATCTTTGTGTGGGTTTTTTTCCCCTTCTTTAGTTTTCTCTTTCCTTTTGTAGTAGTAGCTTAATAAAGTTTTTTCCCTGTTTTTAAGCTTGAGCCTGCTTTGCTCTGTTCTAGATTCCACTTCACAGCATTCAAGGGAGGGATCACATTTTCATGGGGGCACTGGCATTGTGCCAGTGTCAAACCATGACACTGCCTGGAGAAAGAGACCAACCCCCACCTGACTACAACCACATTTCAGGAAATTGTAGAGAGTGATAAGGTCACCTCTGAGTCTCCTTTTCTTCAGGCTAAACACCCCCAGCACCCTCAGCCATTCCTCACAGGGTTTGTGTTCCAAGCCCTTCACCAGCCTCATTGCCCTCCTCTGGACATGCTCAAACGTCTTGACGTCCTTCCCAAACTGAGGGGCCAGAACTGGACACAGCACTCAAGGGGACCAGCACCAAGTACAAGGGAAGGATACCTGCTGTCCACACTATTCCTCATGTCAACATGTACTTCTTCATACATCCAATAATTACATGTATAGTTGTGGCCTTTTATGAATCCTGCTTTTGCTTGATCTGAAAAATAAAAGAAAAAAAGAAAAATCTGCAAAGTAAAATTTTTAACTGGGCTAAAAAAATCATGAAAAGCAGTGTTAATGGGAAAATGTACTGAACTTGCTGTCTACTTGCTTCTCTCATGAGCTAACATTGTACAGCATGTGTTCTCCATGATTGTTTTATAGAACCCTAAGGCACAACAATTGTGGGATGGTTTTCACAAAATTGTTGCAATGCTTTTAGCTCTTCAGTGGATAGGGTCCAAAATCCAGGCAAATGACTACCTGTCCCTACCAGGGAGTAGCCTGGCATACTGAGAGTTGTGGATGAACTCCATAACAGGTTGGGGCACTGCCTAATCTCTTCCCAGTTTACGTGGCCAAATGAAGTCCAGTAGAGGTGAAGGGACCAAAATTTTAATCTCTGTTTGGCAATAGAGATGGATAATTGCACCCTCTCAAGATCTAAAAATAATTGAGCGCAGACCCTTAGTAACTTGCGTGACTGGACAGTAACCTGAAGCTGTAGGGACTCAAGAAAAGCAATTTAAGGTACTGTTGGACTAAAGGAAGATGCCCTAAACTCCTTTTCCTCCACAAGTGTCTTTACTTCCTGCACCTGAAATGGTCAACTGAGCTTTGTGGTCCTTTTCAGACTATTTGCCAATAGAAAAGCAATAATTTCTGTTACTAAGGTTCATTTTGCAGAATTTCCACAATAATTTAATGAATAAGCCTATGAAAGAAGGGAGCCTGCTTCTTTTTCTCTTTCTAGAATGGCCCATACAAACAACATGCTTGTGAGCAACCATCTACTGTGACATCCCAGTACAACTAATTCAATTCTTGCATCATTTTAGAGTCAAAAATAAAAATAAATTGAGTTTATCAGCCTTGCTCTCTCACAAACTTTGCTCACAAGAAACTGCTTCAATACTACTCCTTGTTATTTCAGGTAATCAGTCTGAGCTTTACAGATTGATCTGTGACCACTGAATTGCACAAGATGACTTTTCTGGGCATGGAATGAGAATCTTCATGTAGCCTTGCAAGACGGACACTTATAATCCAGCACATCCCAATGACTTTACATCAGTCTTTTAAAATAATTTTCCTGGTTCACCCTTGTCTGAACTAACTACTACTATTGATTAGCAAACATGTTTAATATTCTTTTGAAACTAAAATAAATAAAGCAGTTCAATAAATAAAGCAATTTCATGCCATGGTGACATTGCAAATAAGAAAAAAATCTAATTATGTGTGTGACTGTAAGAGAAGGTATGTCAACAGCCTTGACATGCTCAAATATATCATAAAACAAGCCCTTCTAGTCGTAGCTCATCATGCAAATGCAGACGTGAAGTATGAGACTGTAAATTATTGACTGAGGAACTTCATGACTTACACCAGGTCTGATCAGAGTTACTAATTCACAAGTTTTGCAGGTTAAACTCTTTTATACTGATCACTGCATGTCATTTATCATGTTTATAACAGGGTAACATTGACAATATTTAATCTATGGTAGGTATGACTAGAAGAACATTACTATATTTGTATCATTTCCCATCCCATTCTTGCTCAGCTGGTTATTTCTATCTAAATAGCATTATTGGGTTTTCAGATCACGTCTTCTATTTGTAGATACTTTTGGAAGTAAATCCTTTAGAAAATTTTGACAGGTTTTCCAGGATGGTATCAGTAGCACCTGTGAGACACATACCCTGTTTCTTCACTTGTGCCATTAAGAAAAATATTGAATAGCACTAGAATCTGAAGAGACCCAGCTGGGCTTCTACCCATTTTGATGGTGAAAGGGTGATAACTCCTCTCTGAGAACAGTTTTCTGGCCAGTTCTACACGGGACCTTAAAGCAGATTGAAAAAGATTAGGATTATCAACCAATTTATAATAGAGACAAACCCCCTAGGGAATTTTAGGTGGTTATATTTGGTACTTTTTCATGCACACAAGCCATGTCAGCACTCTGTAGCATAACAGAATAATTCTGGTGCTTTTCATTCTTGCAAATATTGGGTGTTAATCTTCTCCCTATTATATTCTAGGTAACTACAAAGAGTTGTGGGTTTGCCTTCTTCAAAATTCACAGATGCAGAACATAGCACAGGATGGAGAAACATTGTTCCTTTTAAAGCTGCAGTTATTAACCCATGCACATATGACACAGATAAGGGCACAAAAGTATATGTTTGTATTTCATGTTAGTTGTGCAATTTGCATATTCTTCTGATAATGAAGAAGCTGTGGCTTGCCTAATTAATGAAAGGGAGGAAAATCATTAGTGATTCCAAAATATTATCCCCCTCCATGATGAATTTAAGTGAATTTTGATGACTTGAGTAATATATTGAATTTGAAAATTATTAAAAATACTTTATACACTTCAAACATGAAATGCTAATTTTGCACCAAACTTCAGTTTGCTATTGCTCTTTCATTTAATATTGAGTATTCAGTAGGATTTTAATTTATATATCTTCTCAGTCTGGAACATTTTTCTTTCTTTTCATAAGGACATCTGAAACACTTGTTTTAAATTAACATGTATTAAAATTTCACCATAAATACAAAAATGCAAAGTATATGTGCTTCCTGAGATGCAAGGATTTCCTAGAGTTGCTTTTCCACACAGGTTATAAGGTGATAATGGTATAATAGATTAATAAGGAAAAAGTCCATTGATAAATTCCATAAATATTTGGCCTTAAGCATTCTGATCTAATGATATCATCTTGATTATCCATGTCTGATCACCTGAAGGCAACAATATTACTAATTAGTCTAGTCCTCTTCTAAGCTTCTACATTAAGTTTCTAGCCCTGAATATCTGAGTAGGAAGCATACTAGCAGGTCTTCACTCAGTCTTTATTCAATGCTTTTATTCATAATGTCATCCACAATTGGCACAGAAAGCAGATGGATAGATAACAGGAAATTTAGAAACCTGCTATGACTTTCTTTCTTTCATGGTGCCAGCTGGTTTTCTTCAAAACAAGGATCTTTCTAGAAGCAGGTTAATTTCTTCTTTTTAGAGCTTTGTCATTTCCACTCATTCATAAAAAAGACAGAGGGTCCTTAACTAGTTATTTTCTATATATATGACATTAGCTTCCCAAGTTTTCTTGGAAAAGGCAATGATAATAAAATATGTTGGAAGGATGATCTTTTTGTCAAGAAGTACGAGTGAATAAGTATAATAAAATTTTGCCAGTTTATTAAATTGTGGCTCTGAAGGGGGATGGGGGGAAGACAGGCTTTAGAAAGAGTTTCTTTATGTTATAACATCAGGTAGCTGTAATTCTGAGGAAACAAAAGGCAATTAAAAAATCAATAATAGAACAAATATTGCCTTCTCTTCCCTGTATAGATTCACACCCACATTTTTCTTTATGCATCTATATAATTCTATTTGCATGAAATTTTACTTGTAGAGGTGTTAATTTATAATTAGTTGCTTCCCAAAGAATATTAGGGTTGTATTTCTTAACAAAATTTGTAAAAGGTCAGCAATTTAAAACAATAATAAACTCAGCAAAGAGAAAAAAACAGCACACAAAATCTTATTTTGATTGGCAAAGAAACCATGACAGCTAGGTAGTGGTTACTAGTGGTTAGTAGTGGTGAAAATTCTTCAGAACAGTCAAACAAGTACAGAAAATAGTGATGCAAAGAAACCTCTGCTATGTAATGAAATACATTGACAGCAACCTCTAATGGTGAGAATTTAAACTAAAAAAGAAGTGTTGGGTTTAATTTCTTTTTTTTTTAGCTACAACTACTTTTCTTTCCTTGTTGTAGGTAGATCTTTAATATGATCCAGTCATGCTTTCTCAAAATATTTAGCAAAGCTGTGTAGTTATATTTTCCCTTTTGGGGAACATATGCAGACACTTAAACTGCTTCTCTGACAATCCCAACTTCCTCCTTACCACTGGCACCACTCCACACTGGTAATTCACAGGATGTGGGGTTCCTACAAGTCTTGTGATTGGAGAGGTGAGGTGAGCACTGCTCTCTCAGGATTTTATTCCTATCTTTACAGGAGATGTTCTACAACACTACAGAAAATTGCCTAATCTTTCTCTACTCCTGTTTTCTCAACAATGAAAAGCAATGGGTGGGAAGGGAAAATAGTAGCTACTTTCCCTGATAAAATACTTGGAATATTACACATGAGAAGTGTCATATACAGAGTAAGTAACTGCAATAAAGAATTACTATGAAGTTTTAAGCACTTGAAATGCTGTGGGAAATTTCTGCCCCTGATTTTTAGATGCTATTCATACTTGGATGGTTACTCTTTGGTTCATCATAAAGAGTTTTCTCACGTGTACAAATTTAAAGGAATGTTTTATAGACCATAAAAATATGTACTCAATTACTTCAAATAACACTTGGGGAGCTGCATGTAAATGGTGCATAAATTGCCCAACAAATCAAGACAAATTCTCTTTCAAAATCAGAAATCAGGGGGTAACCAGCATCAACAAACATGCACTGTTGAGAAGGGGAAGCTTATTACTGCAGAGTAGTTTTCATCTGTGCTGTAAATAAAACAGGGGCTTTAAACAAAGCCACTTCAAACATGCATCTGCAGCAATTCTATTATTAAAGCTGGTAGTGACTCAGGGACAATCAATGCACTTTGCTTCAATACTGTTTTGATTTGCAATACGGTACATAGATTGTACAGTGCAGAGATTTATGAAACAGCTTATTCTCCACTATAGTTGTTCTGAACAAGCTTACTTAAGCCCTATATATCATAAACTCTAAATCAAAGGTTTGCTGTCACAGAGCTCTGGTAAACTGACTCCATGAAGCTGTAATTCTCCTCTTGCCCTCTGCCAAGATGTGTATTATCATCATCAAGGCCTCTGAAATGCTTCTAAAATGCATTTGTAGAATGTGTTGCAGTTATTACATGCTTTTAAAAATACTCTATACATTGATTGGGGGCTTATCGGATTTTGACTTTTTCATTTTTACTTTTCGATCCAAAAAATGTTAGATACAAATCCTACTGAAATTCAGAGCAGAAATTTTTTTCAGTTAATTTTAGTTACACATTCACAATTTCAAGCTCAATAATGTACAAATACAGCATGACTTTTTGGGGGCATTTATATACCAAAGCCAATTTCAAAGCTTTTTCTAATTTGTATGGAATACACTAAAATCTTATACATCAAATCTGGTTCCCACAACCTGAGCAGTACAGAAGAAAGAGAAATACAAGTCCCTTGGCTGCTTCGTACTTCAGATTAACATGGGAAATGTGCACTGATAGAGGAATGTAGTTAATGTGTACTCCCTGTTGATGCAGAGAGCTAGATGTTGGTGAAGGGGCTGGTGAGCATCCCTGTGGCTTGGCCCTCACTTCCTTCACCCACACATCCCATGGGCATGGGGACATGCCATGGGCAAAGAGAAAGCTTGTCCCCATCTCAGGTATCATATCACTTCTCTCAAGCTGTCAACTGAGGCCCTAACTGCACATAATATTCTTCTTGCTTTACCTTCATCAAGCACCTTCTATGTGTGGAGAACCAAATACTCCCCAAATACCCAGTAGTATTGCAGGCTCCTCTGAGTGAGAGTAGTGGAAGAGGCACATAAGATTTAAATGGTTGTCCTTAGTCAACCAAAGTACTTTAGCTACCAAAGTACAGGAGAGAAGATCTACACTGTTTTGAGACAGGGGCTATTGATTTTATGTTCACTATTGCATTGAGACTGCATCAGGAGCAAGGAAATGAGCATCTCAATATAAAGAAGAAATACAATTCAGGCAGTACAGATTGAAAGAAATATCAGTTCTGTCATTCCACATCATTATAAACAATGCCAATCACTCCACATAGAGCAGAGGTCCATAAATACAGCTTTGACTTGACTGTTTAAGATGGATAATTGCTTCTGAAGGCAAATGAGTCCACAAATATATATTTAATTGTGCACTTTAAATTATTAGTCTCCAGTTTACAAAGAGAATCTGACTGGACCTACAACTTCTAATAATGCAGTTCAAAATAATTAATATCAAACTGGGGAAGGAAAAGCATTTTTTTTCCTAAGTAATGTCTCAACATTTACTTCAATAATATCTCAGTATCTTGCAATGGACCATAAATGGATATGCACTATGCCAATTATGCCAGCAAATAGTCCTTTATATCACATTTTCTGTTCTGCCTCCTCATGCACTTTTTATACATGGAAGAAGTTACTCATGAACAAAAGCAAAGACAATTGATTTTCCTCCCTTAAACTACTATTTTTATCTCTATTCCTTTCATGAAGTCTGTTTAAAACAAGAGTGAGTAAGCAGCTTGGATACTGCTCATATCACACTGCTCAGGACTCCCTGAAGATAACTGGTACTGTCTTCCTCTCAGCACCACTTCGTGTTCAGCCGCTGTCCAGCTGTAACGTAAGTAGTTCATTGCTTAGGACAAACACTTGTATATGTTGTTATGCAAAAAGGTTTGATTTTGTGAATAGCATAATAAGTATTGATATTAGATAGTTGTAGAACTAGCAGAAATTAGAATTATACCAGTTCTATCTGATGTGAACATATTATAATCCCCCCTTTAAAATAAAACAATCAGCTATCTTGGCTACTTTGCATATAACAGAGTACAGAAAGTTCAAACACACCAGAAAATCTATCATCAGTTAAACAAGGCCAAATTCTGTTTTTTCATTCAGTTCGGAGCCCTGCATTTCATTCAGTGACATTTTCATTGATTTAAATATTCCATGTGTGAAATCTTGCTAATGCAAATCTGACCCACAAAACTTTAGACTTCATAGGGTCTAAGACATAGCTTTTAGGGCTGGGGTTTAAGTAGGTGACCTCTGTAAACCCTCTGCTGGGGTAAATTTAACCTCAAAAGTAATTTTTGTAACAGCTTCAAGGAAGAAGATAATTTTATATATTTGATCCTTATTTATGACACATGAATTTAACCAATAATGTTTATATAAAACAAAGACTTGACTTGCAAGACAAATATTTTCTGCCACATCTAATGCCATTGCCTGACTACTGGCCAGTGGCTTTACAGTCCAGAAACTGTTCTCATTTTCAAGCCTCATATGTGCCAACAAAACACTGTGGTGTTACTGTATACCCTCCATGCAGAAAGTCATGCTTTCCTGAGATTTGGAAGCTTAAATTGCTCCTCTGGTTAAAGTAGACAGCAGTGCTATCTTTATCTAGCTGTTGGATGCTTCATTCGATTGCCTGAGTCATTGGCAAAATAGCTTGAGGCTAGACAGGTATATTACTCTTAGAAACAGATGGTGTTGCACACAGGAGATTTCAGAAACACATTCTCAATGCAGCAACAGATCTCTCTAAAATGAGCTGTCCAATTTATTATGGTTTATATAAAAATTCTGCCATTACCCTCTATTACCACCTCCCACTCCCCATTAAAACTACAGTATTTGGAAACGGGCATCAAAAGAAAGTAGTTCTATTTCCTGGGAAGCAATGTCAACAGAAAGAAGCAATAATTTTTTTGTGCTTACAGCGGGTACTTTGGCAGAGTCAAATTTGGAAAATTAATGTTGAAGAGAAATATTAGATAATAATATTAGATAGTTTTTGCCATTAGTGTCCAAATCACATCATTTTCTGAAGAAAATGCAGTAGTTTGATATTATTTTTTTTATTAACAGCTTGGAGGTGGGGGCCAGAGAGAAGAAGCACAGAAAATCAGTATTGTTACAACCATTTCCTGATTATTACCTTGCTGTTTCATCATGCAGCTGTCTACCTGCACTTTTCTTACGGAATAAATGAACAACCAGCTATCCATCTGCACTTTTCTCATGGTTTATTAAAGGTATATCACTATTTCTTTCCAACCCTATCTATTTAAAAGTAAATAAATGGGCATATGTCATTATTTTCTAGCACAGCATACATATTTCACTCACAATGTTTCTAATGACAGCTTTGAAGAGTGAAATAAGCATCACATGGTCAAAACTGTGCTTTAGTTTTCTAATAACAAAACTTAATCTTCAAAAGAACCTCAGAATCTGGGAGGCATGAGAGAGAGAGAGCAAAGAAATACTATTTCTAAAGAAATACTACTATTCCTATACATTTGAATTTCAGTTTTCATTTTGGATTTGGGGCTTCTAGATTTGGACATTTATATTTGGCAAGAACTTTGGAGAGGAGAAACATTCTATTGCTTAGAACAGTTTATGATTTTGCCAGCATTAATTCCAGTTAGGGACTAAGTATTTGTTACCTTTTTTTGTTTGTTTATATTTTCCAAGAACTCTTAGTTTACAGCATTGACCATCTCTATAAAGGATGAAAGAGGGAAAGGCCAAATACATAATAGCATTCAGTTTGTTCCTCAGTGTTGGTCAAACACAGAATTCAAACAAGTAGTGGTAATGTATGCAACTGCTATGAAAATGGAAGAGATGACAGCATTTAATTACCTAGATAGCCAAAGCAGGTGACATACCTCAGTAATTTTTTGGAGTCTAGGGAAAAAAAAAAAACACCAATGCTGTAAGAGTTTTTATTTTCAACTAAGTAAGGATATGCTTGCCTGCTTATGACTTTACCAGAACTTACTGGGTTACTATCTTTTTTTCAGGGAAGAAAATATAAACAGCATTAAAAATTGCAGTAAGAACCGACTGACTCATCTTTTCCTTTACAAAGTGGTGGGGTGATATCACTCCTCCAGCTGCTCAGTGTGGGGGAGGTCAGTTGGTGATAATCCTTGCCAAATGTGTCCAACAAGAACAGATGAGGAGTGCAGCTTCCCCATCATAATAATCTTTTTCCCTCTGAGTTTGAGGAGTCTCTTTTGGATGAACACAGCATGGTCCAGAGCTCTGCATAATTTCAGGGGATATGTCTAGCCAGGAGAAAATGGAGCCAGGCAAAAGTCACTCTTGGAGGCATTGTTCCATGGCAAACTAGTCAATAATCCACCAGAAAACCCACTGATGTAAATGCTGATGCATTACATTTAGCTTCTTGGCATTGGTCACATCAATATGTGTGGTCATTGTGGGCAAGCACACTGAGAGAGTAAACAATTTCAACTGTACCACTAGTGCTCAGCAGGGAAAGAAGCCAGGTCACAGCATGAACTGTTCAGAACTCTCTGATTTTGTCCCAAAGTTTGCAAGGAGGTGATGAAGTCTTCTTGCAGAGTCTTAAATCACAAAGGCATATGGACATGCTTTGTGTATCCTGGCCACATTTAAGAATTTGCAGCAAGCTTCTTTCTCCCGTGCTGTTCACATGAAAGTGGTTAGATGTGCCTTGATGCACAAAAGGGAGAGGGTATCAATCATGGTACTGTTAATACATTACTTGTAGTGCAAGCATTTAGAAAACTGGAGACTAATTTTTTCAAGAGGTTGCAAGAAGGAACAATAACTGCAGGGACATCAATTTTTTTTTAAAAGCACTTGACTAAGTTTCTGGCATGGAAGTACCCTAGATAAGAAGATCATTACAAATACATGTTCAAATTCCATTCAATTTCAGGAAAGTACTTTCCATTGATTCTAATGGTCTTCACATCAAAGTCTTAAATGGATTGATTTTTTTTTAATGCAGTTGAGCTCCTCATTCACAAGCCACTCATGGCTTCTTGATAGCTGGCTAAGTCTAAGCTATATTTATTGAGAAGTGTCCATCGTCAAACTAACCACAGAGCAAAGAGTGCAGCGATAGGAATAAGCAGCCAGAACAAAAAAGGAATAAACTCTAAGTATACTTTATTTAAAATGTACAGTGTCTGAGGGCCACTTGACTGCATTGCTCCTATTCAGTAGGGGAAAATCAAATAGGCGGATATTGTCACCACAGGAAAAATAATCTATAATGAACTAATAATATTCTGATGAATTTTAGTCTACCTTCATTGTTCAATAATATTCTGAAAAAATAAGAAGAAAATAAAATCCTCTGTGGAAAGCACTAGTCAACTAAGGCAGTCTAGAGAGTGGTGAAATCTATAAGAATGTTCTCCAAGGACTTTTGATTAGTCAAGTGGTATTTCATGCCTTACAGAGGATTTTAAAACCTTTCAGTATAGGAAGTAAATAGCAAACATGTACCTATAAATATGTGATTTTCCTATTTTTTTTTTTTTTAATAGCACAAACCTACAACTTTCTATTGAGGGAAGCTGGCATTTTAACAGAGCATACATGAAAAACAGTGGCACCTTCATATGCAAGTAGCAATTTACTCAGTGCATCTGAAAATACTGAGGCAGGATAATAGTACTCACTGAAACTATTCTGTTTACACTGAGTAGCACCTCAGTCCATGAAATATTTTTTACTAAAATTAGTCTTATGTGCTGCATATAAGAAACAGATGCTGAAGTCAAATCTTGTAGTCCACAATGACAAAGGTATGGGCAACAAATGTTTAATTCAGGCAGGCCTGAAGAACCACTGCTTTTTACCCTGCTCTGTAGAAATTTGTAGCTGACACTCTGTAGGAAACTTACAGAAACAACACAAATAAAGTCCATAGGCCTCACAAACAACAATTAAGATTCTTGAAGTGGAAGGGAATTTGTTAAATTAAACTTCAAAATGATCCTAGGACAAGACTGGTACTCATATTACAATCAAAAAATAACAATGACACTAGCTAAAATCCCTGCCAAGTTCTCTTGACAGAGACAAAAATCATCTTAACCTCAAATCTAAAGATAAACAATCTAAATAAATAGGTATGGTATTTTTCCATGGGTTAAGCATTAAAAAGAATCTGATTCCATGTATTGAAATGAGTTTTAATCTATACAAGCCAGAAATAATAGCACAGGTACACACAAAACAGAAGCATGGTCATGCCAATGGAAGTATCATTTCACCCAAAATAAGCAGTGCTCACAGTCCTGCAAGAAAATGCGATTCTATTTTAATTGTGCTATAAATTGCACAGGGGAAAATCCTCCCCTGGAGAGAAACAAGGAAATAAACAGGTGGTGACCATGTAAGGCAACATTGCAAATAACTTCTTTCACTCCATGCTACTGAACTTCTCTCTCTCTCAGTTTTAAATGTTTTTAATGCCTTTAATGCTTTTAACTAAATAACTTGCACTAGGTCCATAAATGGGGAGAGCCTCTCTGCAGCAGCAGTAAAGGAAAAACTTCCCTCTTCATAGTTTCACAGCAGACATTTTGTAAATATATTCTCTCCTGGCTTTCCTCCCATCCTTCTTTAGGAGAAGCTTTACTCCCTCTGACTGTCAGCTCCACTCAAGCCCATTTTGGATTTAGGTGTCTCATTGTTCCTTTGAATTAACTATTTGGAGCAACCTTGTGAGCTGACTGACCAAGACTAAGAGGAAATGGATTGCACTTTTCATGGAATCAAGTCAAGATCTTCCAAAGCAAATAGAAGGAAACTGATAATTCTGGAAGAGTCTTCAGGCCCAACTGTCTTCCACATAATAACTGTATCTCTGATTTCAGAACAGAGGGCCTTCCAGCACTTTTCCTTTTGTTCTAGAAAGATTAAAATCAATAGTGTTAGTTCTTCCTAGCAACCCACAAGCTTCTGAACTGAGTTTATGAGGCTTATAAGCCTATTGGCATGCTAGGGAAACATGAAGAGTTCCAGATTTCTTTCTAGTGTAGTTCTACTACTCCTGAGTCATTCTCCCTGTTGTCATACCTCTGAGCCAAAGATTTTGGGCAAAGAATATCAGTGTGAGATATGAGTTTTATGCTGTTCAGCAAAGATTTTTGTCTAATTGTCACACAGATATGTGCACTCCATGAATACTTTTCTGTACACAGTCTCCTCTGTTATATCTAGAATCATATTGAATCCATTCCTACCTGAGAGAGTGTTACTACTAACAGGTGAAAATGTTTCATAAGAGACACTTTCTCCTGGAAATGTCACATATGCTTTTTGTTTGTTTGTTTTAATTATCCTTGTACTGGCAGAAAACTGAATGCAGCTGCACTGAAACACTGATACTAAATTTTGCATATTTCATAAACACATGTTTAAAAACAACATCCAGTGATACAACTGAGATTCTTACCTATTATACAAGTCAAAAGTTCTCATTCAGTGCTTGGTGGAATACTTTTTGTTTTGTTCCATCAGATGGAAGCTATCTCATTCCCAGAGATTTTTAGTCTGAAGATTCATCCATTTGACTCCTTTCCAAAATTCCTCAGGCTATATAATAAAACTTCTCCATGCCATACATTGAATCTCTGTGACAAGATGAATTTCTTTGCTTAGGCTGATGCAACTACAGATTTAAAAACTTTAAGATGCTGTTAAAGCCTCTAGAAAAACTCTGCCTTATCTCTTTCTTCAAACTCTTCAGTGTCATTCTTCAAAGACTGATAAAAAGGCCTATTCTTTTGTGAAACCATGATATAAAACTTCAGTATACTCATTGTTCAATAAGGTAAGAGGGGGATGAGTTCCATTCAATTGCTGTGACCCTTCAAGCAGATTATATTCTCCATCTACTGTGACAATCAAATACACAGTCACAAAAATACAAAGTTTCTTTTAAGTCCTACTGTCTCCAGTCTTGGAAATATCTTTTCCAGAGTAGACAGATGTTCAGCCTTACCTCTGGCTCTTCTGGGAACACTGTCAATTCTCTCTACAACAGTGTTAAAAGATAACCTTCAACAGATTTGCCATTGGTCTCGAGGAATATCCAGATGGTGATACCATTTCATAGGGCAAGCCATTACATTTCAAGTAGCCCTTTCAGATCTTTAGAGAGGTAAATGCCTTCCTGTCTCCCTCCAGTCTCATATGCTGACAGTTTACAACTTGCTGCAGTTAATTTTGACCATACACTGGAGGTGAGATTAATCATAGGTAACATAGATATTTTTGTCTGGTTTAACTAAAGGCAATAAAAGCAAAGCTTATTCAGGAAATTGCAATAGTGGTGCAATACTCCCAACCCTTGATCTTTATTCAGGAAGCACAGAGGACTACTCCTGCTTTCAGGAGTTTAACTAGACCTCAACTTGGACACAGTAAGCTTGGTCAGCTACCCTTGACACAGGCTACCTGCAGCTTCTCTTGAAGTTTTATATTAATGGAGAATCTCAAGTATAAGAACCATGTCTAGAGCATAGCAGCTTAATAGGAATAATAGGAAATATTTATTTCATATATATGTGTGTGTGTGTGTGTGTACATTTATATTGTTTTTAAAAGATCTGCTGTATTTTCCCTTGGTTTTTTTAGTTTTATTTTTTAGTGTTTTCAGGACTCGCATCCTGGATCTTGGGTGGAATTTGCTAAGTGCCCTTGTTTATTCAGGCTATGGTTGTTATACTTCTGGATAACTTTTAAGTTTACAAACAAGCACAAAAAAAGTTCCTTTATTTCAGAAGTACCTTTCCTGAGCTTGATTGCTTTCAGATGGCTTTGTGTTCTCTGGATTGATTCTACATGCAGGTCTTGTAAGTTATTCACTGTTGCTTCCACTTGAGTTGCTAATCCTGTTGCTTTGGGGAAGATTAAGTCCTTTTCTGACAGAATAATCTCTAAATATTCCTATCACAACACCAAAAGCAAATCAACTCTCCACTGTCAAACATCCAAGCAGGCAAGCAGGTTATATGCCATTAGCCTGACTGGTCATCCCTTCTGTAGCAAAGAATCCTGTGCTAACCTGCATTCTACTGTCATCAAACCTCATCATCTGCATCAAATATTCCTATGTTTCAATCTTGTCAGTCTTTTTTGTACTTTCAGTTTTCCTGTCATCGCTACTTTATGAAACATAATATGAAGGAATGGTTCAGTTAGTGTTTTCCTTCCCTTTGACAGCTTTATATGGAAATTCCTTTATGATTGTCCAGTTTAAGCTGATGTACAGGGAACAAATGTACTATATGATTATGTAATGTTTCTGCACCTCACCTTCTACAAAATAATTTTAAAAATAGTTGCATTCAGAACAGTAAGGGTGGCATGCTGTACAGACAGTGCTTCTTTTTACAGGCTGCACCTTCTCCCCCCATCTCCTTATTTGCTTTAGGTTAAAATAAAACCCACAAATGTTAAAAGCATATAGCTCTTTTTGCTCAGCCTTTCCATTACAGTAATTGCATTCTGCTTCCCAAAATTCCCCTTTCAGATGCAAAAGGAAGTTCTACCTTTTCTTTTGTTTGTTGTTTTGAACTTCAGCTCTTTGTAAACCTTATCCCACAACCAGCTGTGTTTAATTGCTAGAATAACTCATAAACATACAAAGCCAGCTAGTAGCTCTTGGGTCCTCTGGGGACGACACTAATAATGCTGCATAAACTACTATCAGATTAGGATTTTCCAGTGACATGACTGCTTTTCCTCCACCCTCCTTGGATGTGAAATTTATGCAGAAGATGACATAATGATCTTTGACATCTCACACAGTGTATGCCATATGCATATGACAATGGGATAGCACTGGATAGAAAGCTAAGACCTCTTACTTCCTTAGCACTGCATCTGCTCACTCTAATCATCATGGACATTCACATGCTGTTTCAATTTTCTTTTAATAGGGGGTATAAAGAGAAGGAAATAAGTAATTACTCTATTATATATAGTTTACTTTTCAGCAAAGTGACCTGTCACTGAATGAGACTTCTATTCAGATATTTACAGATTCAATTTTTCCATCCCTTATATTTCCACAAGACAGTTCTTTCATTCTCTGTTGACACTTAGCCATTGATGGTTTTTTGACACTGAAAAAGAATTGTACTAAACTATATTTGCTTCAAAAATACCTCTCTGTCCTCTCATAAAGGTGCACTTCCAAGGTACAGCAGTGCACAAAACCAGGAGCTGTGCTTGTGATCTGCACAGACAATACCTGACTTCCAAAGCCAAGCCTCAGAAAGGCTGTGCAGGAAGGCACAAAGCTATTCTAAAATCCCACTAGAAGAAGCAGGCTGAATGAAGCAGTTTTTGTCCCTTCTGGTTCAAGGGATCCAAAAATATTTGCTAAAGACCTGCACATGTACCCGAGCTTTAGGGAATGATCATCTTTGTAATGAAGTCCCTATACATAGAAGGATATTGTTAAATGCTTTCCATGTCACTTGTCATTAGTGTGCTATGCAGAAACATGCACACAGAGATTTATTCAATAAGCTGCAGTCACCACACAGCTTCAGATATCTCACTTTCATTCTGCTCAGTAATTCATCAATCCTAATATGACTGTAATACCCACAACCTTCCAAACTTTTAGAGTGCTGACAATGACTACAGTTTTAAAAATAAAAATTGTCAAAATGTTTCCTCTCCTCATCATAAATGAGGATTTTCCCTATAAAATCACCCTGGCCTGGGACCAAAAATGGCAATAAACAGAATTAGAATAGTTACAAGTTTGAATCCCATTATTTCACAAGACAGCCAGGCTAGAAATGAATGATACCTGCAAGAGATAATGAATCTCCTCTTCCAGCAACATGCAGAACCAGTTTCTCGATTTGAAACAGAAACTGAAAAATCACAAGCTGCTTGCTTTCTCACATATAATAACACATCTTAAAATCCCAAGTCCTCTGTACCTTTCTATCTCTCCCTGATGCTTTGAAAGCTGGGCTTTTTGTAAAATGGGCAATATATTTTAAAAATAGGTAAGGAAAAGTAGCTCCCTAAACATGCAGAATTATTTAACCTACAATCTCTCTTCCACACCTAAAACAGAATACACAAGAGATTTGTGGAATTGCATTCTACTTTTGTCCTCTAGCACCCAAAGCCTAATAATGTTAGTCCAAGTCATACTAACGGATCTTTGACATTGCAGAAAAAGTCTGTCAGAGCTTGTGGGGCAAAATTACAGTTCTGTGAATGGTAGCCTTCAAAAGGAAATATTGGTTTGCTCCTCTGTTCTTCAAGCTGGCCTTTGATGGAGAAATAAACAATTATTTTGCCTTTCAGAGATATTATTTAAAACAAAGATATGTATTTCCTTCTATGAAACTTGATGAGATTAAGTATCTTTCAAATACAGAATAAATGAGAGCCTAAATGAGTCAATGTTATTTTTGTTACTATCAATTTTTAAGGCACACAGGTTTCAATGTAGAAGAAAAAGAATACATTGCTATGAAAAACTTAATATTTCATAGACACCCACAAAGTAAGCAATCATCTTGAGTAAACAAATAAATACTGCTAAGTGGTAGAAATGCAAGTCAGGTATTTAAGCTTTTAGGCATTCAGTTTACCTGCAAAACAAACCTGAAATTTACATCAGAAATCTGTAAAAGTAAGCTGTGTTTGCTTTAAGTATTGGGATGTGGCAAGTCCTGCTCCTTCTGCAAAATATATTATTTTAAAGGACTGTAGGTCATTGTTGCTACAAAAGTAACAGAGAAAATTGAATGAGAACCTCTACACTGGAGTCACTGATGAGTAAAAGAATGGTGCACATTGTGTGGAATAAACAGGAACAACTTTCTTCTGTATGTTTCCCTTATTTTTCATTATGTTTGACATTTGACATTGACTTCTAACTTCTGAACTGCCTACTGCAGTGACTGGTAGGAAATCAGACTTCACTGTGGTACACTGTGGAGCTGCAGGAAAAAAAAAAAAATAAACCATGAGAAACTGGATGACCTGGCTGAGGTTTGAAGGTTGAGATGGTGTCCCAGATTGTGCTGTCAAACAAAACACGAGCTGTGTGTACATACTACAGAAGTTCTGCATGTAGTGAAAGAAATGCTCAATGTCCCTTGTTCTTTTGCTGTGCTGCAACATATAATATTGAAGTGGAAATGTGACATGACCTGTACTAGCTGTTCCCAGCATGTTTAATGGTGTAGCTACTCCCTAGAGTCCACATTTGCCTGGGACTCCAAAGTAGGACACTGCCAACATAGACAGTTTAGGATCACTCCCTTTCCTAGTACAGCTTGCTCAGCTACTTCCAAGTAGAAGAAAAAATTGGCTTTTGGTTGGCAAGTCATATATTTAAAACCACTATAGATGCTATAGGTAAAAAAGGCACTGTTTAATCCTTTCCTAAATTTTAGAGACAGACCTAGCTATTGAGGTTCCTTAATGCCAATACAACAAAGGTAAGCTGGATTACTTTTTTCACCCATCAACAGAACTGCAGTCATTACAATGATTAATTCTTATATCCTTCTTGCGTATATATGAAATTTATTCTGAACCTAATCCCCCTTGATGTAACTGCTCTGTGTTATGCATGCAACACTTGGTCAGAACACAAGAAAGAGGCCTGAGACCTTGTTTTAGAATAGTCAGTGCTTGAGGATTAATTTGTCTGAGATAAATAAACAATAAGTGTTACAGATGAAGTATAAGCTGTCAATCAGAGCTCTCATCCAGTCTGTTAAACCATGTGTAGTGATGCATGGAACTCGCATTTCTTTTCAAGTATGAAAGACTGCATTTCTAGCAACCTTTGACTTGAGCACAGCTTTTCTAAAGAAAGCAAAATTTAAAAAATTACCACCCATTGTGCTTATCTACCCATTGTACTTGGATGAAGATCACATTGAGGCAGCTGTGCTTCCAGGGTCTGTTCTAAACTGGCCATTTGAGCCAGTTTTCTAGCCTGGTGTCACTAGAGCAACTAGAAGGAGTCAGATGCATGACTGGGATTTAAGCCCCCTAATAACAAATCCTCCTTGGTCCGTGACAGCCAATTTTCTTAGACAATTTCCTCTGGTATTATTTCTTTCTTCTTTTTTAGTTTTTTTTTTTTTTTTTAAGAGTGCCAAAGCAACAATCTCAATAAAAGCCCTTCAGATAACAGTTTCAGGATTATGAAGAACAGTTGAATGACTAGCAGTAGAGCCAAGTTTGTCTTGACTGGTTCTACAACATTTCAGGAATACTTTTTCCCCCCTGGTGTTCAATGTTGAAACAATTCAAGCACTTCACATATGGCAGTATTGCCTTAAATCCTCCCTTCTGTTTTGTCAGCCTCCATGTGTACCACTAGACCGCTGTTTATACACTAGCAACTGTAAAGGGAAGAATCTCTTAAAATCTGCTGTTTCTTGTTTCCTTCATTCTGATTCTAAAGTTTCTTTCCTTCATTGTAGTTGTCATTCTGATAAAAGGGAATCTGTTCTTTATAGCAACATAAATCAGGAATAGGTTTGTTGCGTTGAGTGAAGTGATTCCTCACACTTCTCTATGTGTGTGTGTGGAAAAAAAATACTCTAATGTTCCAGCAGTCCATTAATTCAATGTCTTTGCAGAGATCAGGACACACTGGCATTTGGTAAAATGTTAAAAGGGAAAAAAATATGTGAGTATTCCTCCCTGGCTCTGGAGGATTTGGTCCTGCCCTCATTCACTGGTGAAAGGGGTGCTGGAATGGTAATGTTTAGAAATCACAGTTAAAAACAGACTCTTGAAAGGGTCCATTGTGTACCAAAGTTTCAAGTAAATTCAATAGAAGTACTATATACAGTAAGAAAATATTAGTATTAGCCAAGTATTGATGGAATAAAAGAGAAGATGGAACTACCATGCAATGATAAAAATATTGATGCATAGTTGTCCTATATTGGTATAAATGATCAAATCATGTTCTTGCTACTGAAGGGGCAGGTGTACTGACATGAGAACCTGGATGGCTGCATGTAGCTACGTGTATCAAAAAACTAATAGTTTTCAGCTGAGTTTAAGCTAAGTAAAGAGAGTATGAATTTTTATGATCTTAATGTACGATGAAAAGCAATTTGCCATTTTAAGAATCCTTTCCCCCTTCCTAATCCCCAGTACCTTTCTACTTGCATTCAACATTTCTTACATACCAGGGGATTGATGCTGTCCTTTGGTGAGATATATGTTCAGTTTTGGTCCTGACATTATATATAACTTCTGTATAACTAACTCTTGGCGTGATAAGATTAAGCATGCATCCCTGATACTGCCATGTGAGTAGGGTAATAAACAGGATGGAAGAGGACATTTCATGCTCTCTGCAATTTCTGCAGTTGCTAATACAAAACTGAGTGCCTCACTTCAAAGGAGGTCCAGCTTTGCTTCAGAAGGGTGGATGCACTGATAACAAATTCAGATAGATTTCCCGTCTCCCGATGTGGTGACAGGTTTCAAAGGTGATGTGCATCTGACTGAATTCTCAGGTCTTCCAGGTTCTTGCTAAAAAAAAATCCAAAAATCTGGAAGTCCAAGTCATTGCAATAATATCTGAATCTGAAAGGCAACTCCATCTTATGGACACATAAAATTGAGGCTTTCAGGCTTGTAGGACAGCTGTCTATTGGACTGCCTCCATGCTGCAGTCTGGTGAAAGCAGCTACCAAGTCAGGGAGTTCACGGGTCAGCTGATTTTGGAAGCTGGACATAGGGAAATATCTCTGTTCTGTATTAAGACATACAGTAGCCATAATCTTTGCACCTTTCTCCCCTCTATTCAATAGTGAACAGACGTGAACTTAACAAAAGTCAGATTGATTGCACTTGATAGCTGCTGGAGTCTTACATAGTACATGCTGTCCATCTGCCGTTCTTTATATCAATCTTTCAACCCCAATATGTCTGCTCTGAATGATTAAAAAAAGATGTTTTAGCCTTAGAATCTGGTACCTATTATATGTTGCCACATGGGTTTGTTTGTGTCTTATTTTATTTTTGTTTTCTTAACACTTCATCCAAAGCAAAATGTTGTGTTGCCTTACCAAACACTTTTTCTCTTACAACAGTATTCTGGTAAGAACAGTTTACAGAACAGTGAAAAAGCAGCTCCCAAGACCCTTTATGGATCAGATCTTCAGCAGACACAATGTGGCAAAGCCCTGTGGGCCTCACTGAAGCAATAATAATTTACACCAGTGGATGGTGTGGCCCTGCTGTAGCTATTCCATCTTTGAGCTATTGCAGCAAAAATCTCAATGCTCACAGAAGAACCAGCAGCGTCAGGAGGTGGTGAAGGAAAATCTGCACAGTCTATGGGAGGTCACAACTGTGCTGAAGAAAGTCTGAAGGGATCCCCTTATTTCAGGTTTTCCATGCTATATTTAGCAAGAAGGGCTGCAAAACTAAAAAACTTAGTTTTAGAACAAACCCATCAAGGCTGAGATCAACCATCGATTCTAAAGATTTTGTTAGTTCATGATAGAGATGCTGGGTGATGATGGTATATCTTTTACATTGAAGAAGTGCACAGACTTTATTCCAAGGTTTAAACAGTGTATTTCCCTTACCAAACCCAGTGCTTCATGCCCACAAGCCTTGCTGACCAGAACAGTGGGAAAGCTGCACACCTTTGAATGTAAGTGGAAATAAGATTTTCAATTTTCCCTTTATTTCTTGACTTTTAAAATTACTTTCCTATCTCATGAACTGATGTACTGCACAGGTGAGCTACTCAGTGAGTGCAAAGTTGGTGATTTTCCATGGAGTATTATAGTTAGCAGACCTATCAGCTCATTGATTCATTAACTCAAAATGAACACATTCTTTCATTGTATTTTTTTTCCTTTTTGGTTGCACATGGTTCATTTCAGACATATTCCCCCCTGCTTTCAGCTACATAAGCAAATTAACACCAGTGAGACTCACAATCTATGAAAATGCATCTGGTGAGTGGATTTTTGTTATGCCTTATAAATGAGGATCAGACCTAGGTCAGGTCAAGTAAAAGACAAGTTAACCATATCAATTTGTAGCCATCACTAGTCTCTGGTTTCTGCATTTTAAAGACACACAATGGTAGCTTGTTCATTGTACCAGCATGCAGAATTATTGATAATATTAACATATATAATTGCAAAAGGAGGAAGTATCCAGATTTTTTTTAACATTTACATTTCTTTCTCTCAACTGAAAATCTATAGAGGTTTTGTTGTTTGCAGGTTTGATGGAAGAGAACAGTGTTAGTAGAATTGGGAAGATACAGCTGGAATATTCTAAGCACAACCATATTAGTGTTTGCATTCTTGCCTCAGCAGGGATGAAGGGGATCAGAATAGATTAGGATGAGTAGATAGATGCAGCCAAACTATCTCTGCTCATCTTCTGTTGCTGTTGTCAGGGGTCTACTTAATGCACAGTAGTGAAACAACACACATACTGCATCACTGTGACAATAGACAAAACATCAATGGAGAAGGCAAAAATCTTGGCTTCACTGGCATTGTCCCTCTCACATCTTATCCAGACAATGCCTTTTATTAAGTGTTATGTGTACTAGAGAGGCCTTGGACAGGATTTAATCAGTACTCCAGATTTCCCCACTTTAAAGCATCTTTTCAGTGTAAGAAACTGTGTGGTGAAACAGGAAACACAAGTGTATTTAATTTAACTGAAATCAATGAAAGCATCTGTGAAAAAATATTCTCATTGACATCTTCACTCAAGTATAATCCTTAGTGACTCAAACTTTGTATCAAACCCTAAGATCACAACTGCAATTGAATTTTCTGTTAAAATACTGCATCAAATGCAACTGTTTGCTAAGGGCCTCATTACTGAAAGCATGATTGTTGTAATTAATTATTTTGTTTAACTTTTGAAAAGAAAATTGATAAATAATGTTCAGGCAACAATAATTATTAATGCATTTCACTTACATATTACTTGAATTATAAAACCACAAGGGTCAATTGCAGAGATGAAGTAAGTTTCTTCTGAATCAAACAAACCAGCATTTTGTAAGGCATTTTCCTTGGTTATCTAAAATGTTGTTTGACAGGGTATTCTTCTAAGGAAACATACATTCTGGTGAAAACTTGACTGGAAAACTTAGAGTCCAGTCATCTTTACAAAAAAATAGTAACCTATGGTACATAAAATAACATATAGATCTCATAGCAATTTCCATAACAAGAGAAAAAAAAGGCTCTGTGACTAATAAGTCACCAAATCAGTGCTTCTTTTATGGCAGCTTTGGAGAGAGACTCAAATAAATCAGATTTGTCATAACTCTAAATGCCATTTGAAATGTCAGCTGGGATTTCAAACTTGGTGTACCATGGCAATGTGTTTGTAAGCCTTTCACAGTTCAAGAAGCCATTTTCTGTGGGAGAAATTCTTCAATTTTTTTCAATCATCTTTCTTCTATCTGTTCACATCAGATAAAGATGCTTATTCTGTTCAATCTGAATGCAATTTTTCTCAACAAACACAACTCTGAGTATGTAAAAGTTGTCCTCTCAGAAACTGGTTTAAACGATCCTGGCATTTTACCCATTTGGTTTTCACAAAACTTGTGGCAGCACAGAGCAGTCATATTGTTTGCACTAACATGCAACTCAGTTAATTTCTATGTTTTAAAAATGCATCTCTGCCTTAGAAAAGGTCTCTACTCTTCACAAGCCATCTGCTGAAATGCAAGAGGTCATTCCTTTGAAAGAAAGCAATAAGGGATAGGATGGAATCAATGGAATCTCACAGCAATTTCTTTATGGCATTTTGGTTTTCAGTGATGAAGAAATTAGGATGAATCTGAAAGACATGAAAGTCTAAAAGAGAAGCCATCAACAGAAAGCAAGAGTATAAAACACATTCGGACTGGATTGGTTTAGAGCAGGCTGTCTGCACGTCGCCTGACTCACCTGTACCATTACTCTTCTTAGTTCACTTGTGACCACCAATTGAAGATCGTGGTCACAAGTGAACCACAGAAGGCAGGGAACATGCTAAATTAACAAGCTGTCAGTGACTAGCAGGATGAAAACAACCTTGGTTTTACATTTTTTACCACCTATTATGTGAAGACAGCATAGAGGAAGGGTGGAGAAAGATCTGACTTGGTTTTATGGCATGAAGATTTATTTCCCTCTGTGTTAATCTGCCTTTATGCAGCTATGCCAGATCTAGAAGTATATCATTCTCTGAGCACAAAGTAACTGCAGTTCAACAGAGTATCTAAACATGAAGTAATATCTGAGGTGGCACTCCATGTCTTCTCAGATTGTTGGAATGGTTTAGGATATTAACTGTGCTGAACTAAGATTCCTGCTAGTGTAGAAACATCATAAACTCATATTCAGGTACAAGGCTGTGTTTTAGTTAGAGTCACTAAAGAACTGTTTTTTTTCTTTTCTTTCAATTCTATGTATATGTATTTTGACAGTAAATTCTTCTCCCTGCCATCAATAGATTTGTATTGTCTTTGCAAAACTGTATGTTTACAAAGCCCTAGGAATAATTTGGTTTATACAAGAGAAGCCTATTACATAAAGTATTAAACTCCACCTCTGCAAAACTCAAAAACGACTCCCAAAGAAACAAAAGCCACCATCACTGAAATGAAAAATTTTCAGTGTCTTCTTCAAGCACCAAAAATATTATTTTCCTGAAAAAAATCTCACAACAGCACAGGGATAAATGAAGCATCCCAATAACTACCCACTCATATAATATTTTTAAGATACTGTTTTCACATATATTTTCATAATAATATAGGCCTATGAATTAATTTATTCCGAAATTCATTTATACTGAAATAAAGCGAGGAGAGAGATTTCTTATCTCCTTTTTTCAATCTTGTAACTCTTTTTATAAAAAAGCAATATTAAAAAGGTTTGTTCTCTAATATTATTTGGAGAAAGGTATTATTCATTTACCAGTGTGATATGCAGTAACAGAGGAAATGATTCCCTGTTTTGGATTAAAAATTCAAAGTGCATGGTTCAAATACTGAGCAAAGAGAACATGCAATCTCTGTCATGGCAGATACAGAGAAGGAAGGCAGCTGGGCAGAAATGTACTGTCAAAACACTCTGCACTGGCAAACCAGACCCAATGTAATTACAGGAAACATCTTCAGGGTAATTCAGGGACATTTAAACCCTTCTGCTTCTCCAGGCATTTAATTGAAAGGGATAAAAATTCCTGCAGAAAGTCAGCATTAGACAATAACAGGAATGAAAAATAGTAATATACATGAAATAGTTCTTGTTATAGTGTCCTCTTCCACTTTTCTCTTGTAAATGAATAATTATTTTGCTTTTTTATTAATTATAGCAATTACAGAAATATATCCATTGTTTTTGGAATGTTGGTATAATGATTCTGTCTATAGGCATGGACCAAAAAGTGCCATACCTGTGTTCATGCCTCATGTTTTAGCTTTTCTATTTTTTGGATTCTGTACTGCTATAGTGTAGTTCTGAGCTTCATATTAAGGGATAGTAGGCTCCCTTCACAGAGTAGGCAGACAAAACAATTCCTTTTCTAGCTGGGGAACAAGGACAAATGATCCAAATCTCAGGCCCAAGAGCATAACCAATGGTGGACTGAGGAGAGAAAAACAAGAAGGAAGGTATTTCATAACCTAAAGCCATAATTAGACAATTAACACCAATATGCCAATGGACCAGAACTTATAAAAGTGTGAGACCTTGTAAGTGGTTTTGTGACCATTTTGGGTCCATATTGGGTGCAGCCCTGCCTGGGCTCTTGTGCTGCCCAAAGTGTATTCATTGAGGCTTTCTAATAAATACCTACTTTAACTCCATCTAGCCTCTGTTCTAGGTCAGCCTTCACAAGGCATCAGTTTCAAGGAGTACAACACACTGCCCATGTACAGGTATGTGCCAAGCATACCTGTGTCCTTGCTACCAGCATGCAGCCACCATGAAAACGTGGCCAGGCCAACATCGCATGTGGAAGCCAGCTCCAAAAATTCAGAATTTCTTCGGAAGCTCTGCTTAAATGTTAGGGGGCGAGTTTCCAGGTACACGATAACTGTAGCCAGGGGCAACTGGTCTCACAACTTTCATACTCATATGGTTGTGAAATGCTTTTTGAAGCCACTGGGAATCTAGGTGTGATTTTCAAAAGGTGCAATAATCTAACATGGTATATTTTCCCCACATAAGGGTTAGCCTACCAGCTACACTGTTTGTAGAGTAGAAGTAGGAGTGTTAGAAAATTTAAGGCAGCAAGGTCTAGCTTCCTTTGTAAACCAAGCTCAGTGTTTGCTTCACACTGGCATAATACCAGTAATTGTTAGGAAGGTATATCTGACTTACGTTTGAGTAACTACCTGAGTTAAAATCTGGCAAAGTACATGGAATCCTAAGAAAATCTTTAATGCACATGATAATACCTTGTAAGTGATATCAGAAGAGCAACCTTTGTTTACAAAAGTATGTTGATTCTTTGTTTCAACAGTGACTCAGTAGGACAAGAAAAAAAAATATCTTCCAGTAAAATTAAAGCCTTTATATTAACAACTTAATAGTGTGCTGTTTTCTTAGAGTGTTTCTGTTGAGGTTATAAATCAATTTGCTTCATAAGCATTATGTCAAAAGCTGCTTTTCAACCTGGAATATTAGATTACTCTTTATTACCATCTTCTCAGTCTACAGAGATTGCACTTCCCTTTTTCTGTAATTTCAAAAAGGATTTCTCAAGAAAGAACAGGACAGAAGTATTTTACAATTCAAACCTTACTCATTTATGCAAATGTTCTAAAAGCCCAAGTAGGAATTCAGTTTTTCAGACATATTGTGCTTCCTGAAAACAATGAAAACCTTTTCTATACCCACAAAGTCACCATTACATAGCAACAAAATAAAATGGTCTTGCTTCCACCTGTTAAAACACAGCCAACTATTTTTTTTTTTGAGACTAGACTGTATTAAAAGCTTACTCAGTACTCTCTGCTGGTATGTACCATTTTTTTAAAGAATTATTAAGACTCTGGAAGTGAACTTAGGAAGCTGCAACCAGCAGGGACCTTTTGGATCATCAGATAATCTTCCCTGCTAGTACAAGGGCACCATGTCAAGTATTATCACTGTAACAAAATTTTCTGATGCTGTTTTAATTCCACTTTTACCCCCATCTTCTGCTGCAGAGCTGACAGAAGCTTAGTCACCCATCTCTCAATACAGGGGACAGCCAGTTCACATCTACCAGAAGCTGATGAACTTATAAAGAGCTGGAATAACTTTTTATTACTTCTCAGCCTCTTTTCCAGGTCCTCTAAAATTTAGTTTCCAAATTTCCTCACCCAGGAGTCAAATACTCCCATACAAATTCTCCAGTAATTTCTTTCTGAGGAAACAGAGTGCTCTAACCAGGTTCAGTACATGCAGAACCATTCATTTGAAAGCCTGCTTCTTTCTTCTCCTATATGGTAGCAATTATTTATTCCTATCAGTCCATCTTCTCACTGACATAGTATTCTTTGCATTATTCCTATTTTTTCCAATTTTCCTTCTATAAACTGAAAATACTTCCCTCAATCATCTCTCTCTTCTTCTCTATTTCTCACAGTAACAGAGCCATCTGTCTTGGTCTACTTCTCACTACAACTGAAACCAATATATCTGTTTCTTATCCTTAGATGCTCCTATAACCTTGGTTAGTTAAGCTGAAACTCTTAAAACCAAATCCCTGCCCAAGTCTGTCCCCCCTTTAGTTGATTTTGTTTTTTTTAAGATCCTGGTATTGAGAGAGGAAATAGCTGGTACATATATAACCAAAAGGAGTACAGAAAAGAGGAATGGTGGGATAGACATACACAGACTTGTTTTACCAAAAGAGGAAGACAGCCTGATGAGACAAGGACAGTGTGGGGGGAGAAGGGAGCCAGACCTTAGGATGGACCATGGAAAAGATATCTGGTTGAGTAAGATAGAAGAAATTCTTAAAAGTTGCAGCAGCAAACACCTTCAGACCTTCAATTTGAACCTCAATCGCAGCAGAAGGATATTACATTCCTTAGAAAGCCTGTGGATCCATGAGTGATTAGTCCAAATTGTACTGAATAGGTGTTGTCCTGTGCCTCACCTTTTGCCCCTCTGCAGCTCAAGGATCCATGAATGGAGCTGCCCTGTGCAGCCCTGCCAAAAACTGAAGGGGATACCAGCATGGATCTGATGCAAAGGGAGCAGAAATAGGATTACAGTCAGAGCAGTGGAGGAGCTGGAGACTGTGAGCACAGTATTGGATTTGAATCTATAAATAACATCAGATTAAAAAGAAAAAGCAAGCAAAAAAATTGAGCTATGAGCCTATAATTTAACCTCATCAGGGCTCTAGTGGTATATAAAACACTGGTGGTTTTAAGCCACCTGACCCTACAGTGAAATCTGTTCCCTAGCCTACTAATCTTACAGCTGGAATGACATTTCAAAGACCACTAGTACACATGTGAGCCAAACAAGAACAAAACCAAACTGCACAAGGTATTTTAGTAGTTCTCTACTCAGAAAGATGACAGAGGATTTTTTGGTCTGGCTTTTGCCTTTAATCCCTTATGTTGAAGGCCAGTGTTTATTTCTTAGCTATGAGGATTTGCTCTTCAGGGAGAGACAGATGTTTTTGGGAAGTCATGTCTTATCTCTCAAGACAAAGATGCAGCTTCCAATGCTGTGCAGAAACAAACAATTTACACAATTTTCTGTACTTTTAAGGAAAGCTTTTTTTGTGAAAAGAAGATTAAGTGACAAGAGCCTCCTAAAGGCCAAGGTTAGCTCCAAGAATCTCCTCACTTAGTGAGGTTCTAATACTTTTAAAACATATATTTTGTTTTTCTCCTGTACAAGCATTCACATGACTCATGCAAAGCTCAGACTGGTTTACTGTATATTTTTCCTGCAATTTTACCAGAAAATCTTCTCTTGTGAGGATAGAGAGCCTTGAAATTCTGGTCCCAGCTACCTCTAGATTAAAATAATCTTAGTAAATACGCAAAGCTACCATACTTTAATGTGAGCTTTCTGTTATGTATGAATTGCTTGTAAAATAACAGGCATGACATTGATTCTATTTATCTTTTTATCTGTGCAAGACAACTTATCTTGTGATTATTTAAATTATCTATGATCTTTATTTGGGGTAACTTCTACTTTAATCCTCATGTAGTCAAGACTATTGATTCTACTGGATTCATTGAAGCCCTTTGTGATCTTAAATCTGCAGTAGGACAGATAAGACAATAATCAAAACCATGGCAATATCTGCTGGACCTCAGAGAACAAAATATATAAGGAGAAACAAGTTTCTACAATGAGAAAGCATATTATATATATATATATATATATATAAAATACAATAAAAATTTTATGCACCTTATGGGAAAGTATCATTAATAATACACTCAATATATTTCACACTGCATATATGTTATAAAGTCCTTGGTTATTAACTTTTTAATTAGATATGTGAGTTATTTACCACTATATTGGCTTCCAATCCTTCTGTATGTCTACTCTTTTTCTGGGCATAATTAGTTATTATATAATCTAGTTACTATATAACCAATTCACAAGCTAAAATGATCTTTCTTTGTCTTAATGTTTTTTTTCTAGTAATTTATATTGTACAGGTTGTTCCCTTCATAGTTTATGTTCATTCAAGTGGGATATCTCTAGAAGCTTCTTGCCCATATTGTTTCATAATTTTTCAAGTTCATTTCTCTTCCCAGCTTGTTTCCTGCTTCACTAAAGTACTTAAATATGCATTAAACTTAAGTGTATATCAGAATACTCTTGAAATCATCTAAGCTTTCTAAATTAAACAGGAGCTTAAAAACCTTGTTGAGCTTAAAAACCATGTTGAATTAAGGTGTACATGCCTTATGAGATGCTGAAATATCTACAGTTTCACAAGAAGGAACTTTGTGGTTTGTTTTTTTCTTTTACCATACCTTTTTTTAAGGCTTTTATGTGATTGAGATAAATTTTCTGGAATTAGCAGAAATTGTGACACCCATGGTATTATTTCTGCTCATTTTTCATCTTAATTGTGCTCAATTTAAATAAATTTTGCAGTTAATATTGCATTTCCTTTTATTTATGTGACCTGATTTCTACAGTACTCAGGCTTTTTACCTCTTACCTGCTATCTGCACAGTGGGGAGAAAAGGACTCCAAAAGGAAGATACAGATACTAAACAGTAAAGAAACTGCTTTCCCTTTAATCCAGGAAAGGTCTCAGTGAAAAGTGAGCAACAATGAAAGACTATATGATTTTGGAAGATGCTTGGAAGAAAGAATATGCTAAAAATCTTCATCTCTGGGTTGCAAGTTGAAAATAAAGAGGAATTAAAATGCAAATGAAGTGGCACTTAAGGAGAGCCAGGCAAAGAGTCAACACAGAGTTAAACACCTCTGTAAAAATGCTAGAAGGCTAAAAATAAACTGGGAATGCCTATCTCTAAAAAAACCCACTGATTTACTAAACATATCAAAAACCTGGTGACAGAAAAACAATCACTGGAGTACTGTAATGCCATGACAAAATATTCAGTGAAGAAATAGTAAACAGTGCTTCAGTCAGAATAGATCAACACATTTACGACAATAAAGAGGTAAAACTCATCAGTGAGCCAACCATCTCAGGAAAGACCCAAGAATCTGCATGGTATTAAATTCCAGGCCTAAACAATATGATAATGGCCTTGTGTTACTGACTATCCCCAGTGAAAGGCCAAACGTGCTGACAGAAAATGCAATTGTTTAGGGTTACTTCAGTGATCTTCATGTACTCAAGGGAAATGTCACATGAATACTTTGCATGCATAAGAAGTACATAATATGTAGGTTAATGACTATCCTCCCATGAAACATCCATGCCTTCTTCTAGAACCTCCTGAGCAAATCTCTACTAGAGAATCTTCCTCAGAGAATTTACAGAGACAACTTTTTTGGTACATGAGGGCTGAAAGGTGTCAAATATACCTCCAGTCTTAAAACAGGGGTTTGGGGTAGGGTGGAGAAGGAACATCATGAGCTATTGTACTGGCAAGTGTCTAAGGCAAATAAGTTTGCCTTAGACAAACTAAGGCTGCTTATGGTATAGAGAATCAGCTATTACATAGCTTTGTTTGAGGGTTTGGTTTCTGTTACAGATCTGATGACATTTGGATAAACACAGTAAAGCTGGGAAGACCTAATGTGGATTCTCTAAACAGAAATCCCACCTTAAAAACCTCATGAGGGTTCTTTGAACAGACTTATGACCATGCGGGCAAGACTGATCCAAGTGATATGTTTTACTCAAGTTTTACAGCTACTGTCAAATGTAATGAACAGCTTCCATACAAAGCATGAATGATGAACATCCTGTCAGGAAAGGAGATGATGGTTTGGGAATATATAAACCTATAAAATTCTGGATAAAATACAGGCTGTCCAAAAAGGCAGGAGGAACAGACTCAAAACAAACAGGAGGCATCAGTCAGTAGATCTCTATGACACGATGGCACAGGTACAATTCATAGGGGTCAGGGGAACACAGCAGAAGTAAAAAGAAAGATCCAGAGCAGACTAATAATTGAGCAATGAAAAGGCCAGGAAATTTCTCAGCTGAACCTAGCTAGATATTTTGAAAGAATCAGAAATGTGCACATGACTGCCCTGTAGTTCTCCATCATGCCTGCTCATGGACACTGCTGGAGATCAGTTTTGGGGTTGAACAGACCACCAGTCTGAACCCCCTGTTCTTACAGGGGAAAAAGATCAGCACAGCCTGGGCTGCATGGATATGCTAGGGTGTCGGGCAGCCAACACTGCTGTGGAGACAGGATGGAAAGGAGACAGAGTTCTGGGAAAAAAGCAGGAGGAAAATGTCAGGTTGGCCAAAACAACTGAGTGATGCCACTCACTGAGGGAAGATGGCAAAACTCCTTAGAAACTGTTGTGTATGCTTCATGAGACAAGCAAAAAAATCTTTTAATTCTAATGAGTAGGAGCAGATTTTTAAAATTACAATTTATTCCATAATAAACTATTAATAATATTTGTTGGTTTGCATATTAGCCACCACTTCTTCAGTGGTCTTCTGGAATAAATTTTTATTGTTTGACAAGTTTCAGTATTTATGGTCCATAAAAGAACAAAGAAAATATCAGCAGATTCCTTTACAAATAAAAATGCAGAGAAATAACTACGAAGCTAGAAAAAATAACACATTTTAAATTGTAAAAATATAAAATTTTCTCAAAGGTGTTTTAATTAACAAGTGAACTGCAGTAATATCTAAGACCATTGCCTTAAAAAATGAGTACCCCAATAATTTCTTTTCAGTAAGTAAAATTTACTTTAGCTGTAATTTATAGCATATCCTTACAGCTTAGAATCTCTCTACAAGTCCTCTTCCACTGCATACTTTTCAGGGGGTTAATTAATTTAATGTCCAAATGAGTGCAAAATACGATCTATTTTCATTATTATCACCCTAATAGGATTAAATTGGTAATCACTTTGATTCTAATGAAAAGTCATAAATATATCACTGCCTTCTCTTGTAAGTTTTATTCTCTATACCATCAGACCAAAGCTGCAACAGCAGACTGGGCTTGCACACTTGGCTGCTTCCCTTCTCCCCAAGCTCAGCAGCAGCTGATTTACTCAGTTGTTAAAATAGACTGGCAGTCTGAGCTACTGCTGGTGTTCGACAGTCAGGCTCACCTGTTCAGCCTATCGCTGCCAAATTCAAAGGTTTTTTTTCCCCTCATTTTCTCTTTAAATAACACAATACTGGAATACTGAGTTTGCACATAGTGCCACATTAAACAACAGCACATGTGCTGGAGGACAAGGTTTACATTGCTGAGAAACTAGGTAAATTATTTGAGAAAAATCAAAATTCAGTTCAAATAGGACCATGTAATGATACTATTAGACAAAAATGGCCAGCTGAGGGTGACAAGCAATCAGGCAGAAGCATAGTGGGGTTCAAGATGAACCTAAATCAACACTCTCAGACCATGGTAGGAGGCAAAAATCACTAGCAGCTGTAAGAAACTTGAAATGCCTTCTTGCACCCTATAGCACAAGCAGAGCGAAATTTAAGCACTATGACTTGCTTCAGGCATACTCTATGAGAGGTGTGCCCATGCACAGAGGCTGACAAACAAAGTACTGAAAAGAAAATATGAACCCACAAGGAAGATCTGAAAGAGCTGGATTTTAGTCTAGAAATGCAAAGCATGAAAGGAAGAATATAACTAGACTGCGAAGGTGGAGTGTAGAAAAGGGAATGGATTGCTCTAGATACTTATGAGGGACAGAATGTAGTGCAAAATAGGCTTGAACTTCAGAAAAGATGATACAAGGATATTTCCAGGAAAGCTCTCTATAGACAAGGACAGTGAACCAATAGGAGAACTGATGTGAGAAAGATATAGAGACTCCATTATCATGCATTTCAAATAAAATATAGGACAAATATCTGTCAGTGTCTGACACACTACTTACCTTATTCTGAGGCAGAATCAATAAACCAGATGACCTCCCAAGAGTCAGGTTCTCTTTTGTTTATATAAATGGTTTCAATCACTAGTCTCTGCATAACAATCTCTTTATTGACACAGATTGTCTGGTTCAAAAAGAACAGAGAATATAGAATGAGTTTGTAATTTCTTGAGCTTGTGACCAGGTGGGAGTCTTGAAATAATCTCAAGTAACACCTGGACTTTTTCTAGGTGTGCTTGCAGCACCCTTCTGCAGAACCCCAAAGCATTTTGGCCCCAGGAAATTGCTTAAGTTCAGGAAATGAATTTACTACCTCAGTTATCTCCTTTATGAGCAATAATCAACTTTAAACTCCATCTACCATGCCACAGGGGTCCTTCCATTGCTTGTCTTAGCCAGACTCTGTACACTCCAGGTAATGGGCCAAGTGCTTAGAGATTCCACTAGTAGTTTGTATCTCTGCAGCATTTTATCTCCCAAAGTGCTTCATGGCACTATGAGGACATCTCATTGAAATGAGCCCTGAGCAGAAACGGCAAATGCCAAGGAAAATTCCGCATGCTGCACGCTTTAGGAAAAGAGCAGAAAAGTAATTCTGACAATGACAAGAAGAAAAAGCAAAGCTGGATCTTTCACATACACAGTGCAAGCACACCCTCATTTGAAGGATTCCATTCAAAAAAATTACTTCTAAATTGATTCCCCGAATATATTGCTCCCCAAACCATGATTATGCACAGTGCAAATATATCCCATTTGAGTTCTCCTAAAACTATAATGCATAACAGTAGGAAAGCAAACTGTGATTTCTAAATGTCAGAAAAATTTAATAAAGCCTGAAGAAGGATATGAATGTGTCTTTTATTCAGAGCTGTAATTTGTAGTTATCAATGATGATTTTCATTACTGAAACACAGTGCAATGGCTGAAGTACCTAATTCAAACTGTGTGCATTAACTAAAAAATAAATGCAATCATAATTCCATAGTCAGACTCAGTATGCCAGACCCTTAATAAATGTAAATTATCAGCCGAGGATCTGGACCAGCTTTGCTGTATCTTCCTCCCAATTTAAAAGAAAATGCTATTAGTTGTACATAAGAGATACTGATGCTTCTGTTTTAATTAAACACAGCAGGACTTTTACATTTTTATTGCACTGCCTAAAAGGAGCTCACAGATCAACCTAGTCAAAGATTCCAGACTACTCATAGCAGATCGGAAGATGGAAAGAGTCATTATGAGTCCAAGATTAGTATTAACCATTACACCAATGATTGCTGACACAAAAAGAAATTGAACCTGTCTGTAGTACACATGAAAAGCAAATATAAATGCTAATGAAAAAACTTACATCTAAATAATGCCTGATGAGTTCATGAATTCAAATTATTTCTCAATCTTGTATTAATTATCATTTAATAGCTTGGTTAACACAAGCTCATTTCAAAGCAATCAGCAATTGTTCTCTCTATTCCAATATGGAAGGTTAAGTGATGTCCAGCTCCAGCAAGTGCCAATCTGATCTCTTCTAGGTGAAATCTTGAGGTGAACCAATAGTCTATTTGCACAGAGCCTACCACAAAGTCACATACTTCTCACTTCACTGCCCTGTTTATTTACCCAGACTAAGCTCCTGCAAGCGCAGCTTGTCAGAAGAGTAACTGGGCTCACAAGCCCATCAATCAATCAATCCAAATGGACAGTAAAGCTTATTCTAAGGTTCAGCACAGATTTTTGAGAAGCTGTAGGCCTCTGCAATACTTAGAGATGTAAATAAATTCACACTGGTGTCTCCGCGTGTCGCTATGAATACGTTAAGGGGACACTGTCAAGGTTGCTTGGCTAAGAAATTGTTAGGCACGAAATTTAAAACAAATAGAGCCTACACAAGACTTACTGTCTCCCAGCAAAAACAAACCTGAGACAGCAATTGTTTGGTTCTTTCTGGTTTTGTTGTGGTTTTTTTTTTTTTGTTTTGTTTTGTTTTGTTTTTTGGGGGGACTTTTATTTGGTGGGTTGTTTTTAAATCCATGACATTGAGAGAAGTTGGCTTACCAAATGAATAAATTACAGGAATATATGAGAGATATATGTGGGGCATTTTTTTGGTAGAGCATTTTATTTTTGTGTATCAGATTTAAATAATAGATGTGGGGAACCAGATAAAATTTAAGCACATAACTGAAAAAAAAAAATCAGAGTTCACTCAGAAGGTATAAACCCATGTGAGTTGTATCTGCTAACCATTATATTAAAGATATTTTATTTTTGTATTAGGTCAAAGAATTAAAATTAATCATGCCATATTTCACTGCCCAAAGGCTTCAGAAATTAGAGGATGTATTTAATCTATTTCAGAGACACCTAAAAGGATATAGAAAACAATATCTCACCAGTTACTTTTTTTCTTACAAAAGCCAAATATGTGGCCACTGTGTTTCTAATTGTATATCCAGCAAAAGAAAATACCTTTTTAAGAAGGAACTAGAGTAACATTGAGTGGCAGGAAATAAAATAGCATCTCCATATTTACTCTGACAAAGCTAAAACATAGCCACTCCCTTTTCTGTCAGAAAAAATATAATCCATTAGGTGTATTCAGATGCCTTCTTTTTCTGGTCTCTTTTAAAGGTGTTTTTTCATCTCAAGCAAAACCCAAATTTATGGAAAATCAATTGTTTAGTCTTCTAATATATACTCCTTTGGTTTCTGTTTTCTTTTGTTTCTCCCAGTGAATCTTTCAATATCACCATTATCTTCTATGTTAATAATATCCAAAAGCACTATGAAAAAATTTTCCCCTTTTTTTGCATCTAAAAATGTTCCCATTTTTATTATCCAAAACCACACAAAATATTCCAACCAACACAGAGTATCTTAAAAAATGCATACAGACTATGCTTAATACTCTCTCAATTAAAGAGGGACACTGAGGTGCTGGAGCATGTCCAGAGGAGGGCAGCAAAGTTGGGGAAGGGTCTGGAGCACAAGTCCTGTGAGGAGCAGCTGAGGGAACTGGGGGAGTTCAGCCTGGAGAAAAGGAGGGGTGACCTTATCACTCTCTACAGCAGCCTGAGAGGAGTCAGGCGAGGGCCTGAATCTTCTCCCAGGCAGTTGATGACAAGACAAGAGGAAATGGCCTCAAGCTTCACCAGAGAAGGTGCAGGTTGGACATCAGGAGGAATTTCTTCATGGAAAGGGTGGTGAGACATTGTAATGGGCTGCCCAGGGAGGTGGCAGAGTCACCATCCCTGGAGGTGTTTAAAAATAGACTGGATGTGGCACTCAGTGCCACGGTCTAAGTGGCATGGTGGAGGTTGGTCAAAAGTTGGACTCAATGATATCAGAGGTCCTTTCCAACCTAACTGAGTCTGTGATTATTCTATGATAAATGTATACACACTTTGAGTCTGTTTGTCATTGTCTGGCCTGGTATTTTTTAAATAGCTGAAACAATACAGTTTATTGGAAATTCTTCACAGTAGGAGTAGTTCACCTTGTTCAATTAACTGAAATATGCACTACAGGAATCTTCCTCTAGGTTACACATTGACTAATTATAAGTGCATATTTAAAATTAAAAACAAATCCAGATAACTTTGTGGTGCTGTTTTACAACAGGAAGATCACTGAATTTATACTCCTCTAAAGGTTAAGAATGGGACAGTTTTTGTTTTGACTAAAATAAATATTGCATATAATTTAAAACCTGATTCTACAAAAGTTACTGATATCTAAGACATGCCTTTCTCAGAGACATCTTAGAAAACTACTTCTGTAAACATTCAAGCAGGTTTTAAGTGAATGCTGATGAAGAGTTATTGTTTTTAGATGTAAAAGTCAGAAGAAAAGGGAGGAGGGTGGAACATGGCATAAAATCTAATTTCCAAAACTACTTATGAAAAATTACAGACTCGGTACAGTATTACAAACAAAATAGATGTATTGAAAGGCAAAACAGAGAACATCCGAAGTCTTCAAAAAGAACTATTAAACCAAAGCATATAATTATTTGTAAACAGGAGGCTCAGGTCATGGAAGTCTTGGCTAAGATTTCTGGACATGGGGAAAGCAAGTGACTTTTAAACCCCACTCACTCTATTCAAAGAAGTTTCTGGAAGCTTCAGAATAATTTTGTCCCTGTTACGAGCACTGGAATCAGAATGTATGATGAAGGTGACTGTAGAGCCATTCTCAGCCCTCTTTACAGAATCTGTGCCTGCAGTCTCAGACAGAAGCTGCACACGGTTTGTGCATCTTCCTGCAGCAGTCTCATCACACAATGTGAGTAACTGTGGGTGGTATGGCTTGATCTTGGAACACACAGATGGATCTCATTCTACCTTCCCAAGAGCCCTGCATTGCAATCATACAAAGCTCCATCATCCAGCTTGGGGGTGTGGATTCAAGTCACAAATGAAACTGGGGAAATAAACTTCCCATGGCTTACATGAAAAATCATTATGGAATGAGTAAGCACAAATACAGAAAAACAACAAAGCAGGTGCACAACTGCTTATTTCAGCAGCTCAGAATTGCAAGGAGAGAATCTGTTTCTTTCCTAGCAGAAGCTGGCAGCTTTGTGGTCATTATCCAATTTGGCTGTAAACTTCCATGTTTGCATGATTCATTATTTGCCACCTTGCAGAACTGACAGTGTGGAAGGGATACATTTCAAACCGAGACAAAGCACACATCTAATCATATTACAAGAGGTGAACTAGATGCAGCACAAAGACATTGGTTTGAATTTGTCAGATATGACTTAAGCATTACTTTCTTTGAATAGAACATGGAATATACTCGACTGAGTACTACTTACAGCCTCTTTGATTTCAGAGACAGAGCTAACCTCTACCTATACTCCTTAATCATGTACTGTTCTGGTCAGTCAAACCATATGCTAAAGTGTGCAAACTAATTATTTTATGTTTATATCAAATATGTGGCCTTTATTATCCAGAAAAATTGCTGTAAAACACTCATACTTAATTGTTTTGACATTTGTAGGAGGACTGACTCATTCTCCCAAAAATACAAGGTTCGGGAGACTATAAACTCCTACTGCCTTACTCTATTTTAGGAGCCAACAGAGCAGCTGATTTTCATTTATTGAGAGCTAGTAACTTCTCACAAACTCTAGTACAGAAATTCAGAATGTATGCACCCCTTGCTCCCCACCCCCAAGAATGGGAAAAATCTCTGTGCATCTGAAATATTCTAGCTGAACATTTTCTAAAGTACTGTTTGTGGGGTTTTTTTCCCCAAAAAATTTTTATTTTTTTAGCAAATCATTTCAAGACAACATTTACTTCTAATTTTAACTTTCATTATTGAAAAGAAAATAAATTTTTAAAAAAATATGACAAAGATATAGCTCTGGTCCTTTACCTAACAAAAACCTTAGGTAATATGACCTGATTCACATAATAAATAATTAATGTGGTTATTTAAGTGTTCAAGTTTACAGCTCTCTTTGTTCTCAATTCCTCTCCTTCACACCAACATCAAACAAGTAAAAGAACCTTAGACATTTCTTCAACATTTGGCCCTCCTTATACACAACTTTCTTTATTGACGAAAAGGCAAACAAGCCATCTTTTTAAATTGCATTGTTAGGTGACCTAGATCAAGATGAACAAGTTTAAGTCTCTGTCTATGAACCTGTAGAAACTGATACTTGTTTGATCGTATTTGATAGGACTCTTGTCACTTTGTATTATAAAATGCTGTGCATCTTTAAAGTCTCAGCTAGTTTTCTCTGTTCTCTTCAGAGTCAGCCTAGACATGAACTCACCCCATCCACAATCCATGTGCATTCATGCCTGCTTGGTGACTTGAGTTAGTACAGAGTAAGATTAATGACTTGGATATTATATATTATTTTCAAAACTTACCACCCTTGTGTTTATTATTTTCAAAACTTAACACCCTTAAACATCCACTCAGAGTTTACCCATCCAACCAGGCTATATTTCTTTGCTATAATTCAATTACATCCGTTCTGAGCTTGAATATTGCAGAGCATGTAGGACACAACACTAGATACTATGAAAATTAAGACGAGAAAGTGATGTGAGTTAGCAATGTAGGCACTCAAAACACAGATTTCAGAAGAGGAAGGATTAAACCATTACTTCTTCATACCATCAAGTAAGTTCAAATGTTGGATTGTGCTCTATTACCTTTATAGAATCATAAGTGTGGTCTTGTAAAAAGGAATAATCCTGAATTACACTCCCAATCCAGAAAAGTGAGATGGAAACAAAGTACACAAATTCAGAAAGGCTGAAAGTTTTTAAAAATATAAACCTAATTTTAAAAATATAAACACAATTTTAAAAAGTTGGTTTTTGTCCTTGCTGGGTGAGATTTTACTTCTCTGTTCTTTATTTGGTGCCTAACACTATTATAAGACCTTACCTCCAAAATATTTTTGTAGTAATTTTCAGATATATCAGCAACCTTGCAACACAGCCTTGTTGAGGTTGAGAGGCAAGGGCTGCTTGTCAAGGGATGTTTGTTTAATTAGCTGTTGTTTTTTTTTTTTTCCAGACAGCTTGGATTATTTCAAATTAACATTTAAAGTTCTTAGTCCGAGTGAATCTGATCATTAAACCGTGTCTCCCACTGTGCTCACATTTAAGATTGTATATTACTTCACTCACATGAGTAACACTCTTGACCTCTCTCTGGGATCAGGCACCAGAGGTGTGCTAGGGTTTGCCTGTCCCCAGAATAGGGAATAAACACAGTCTAGTTCGGAGCCAAATATATATTGCACAACTTTTAGTAAATAAACTTCCACTTTTTTATTGAAAATTAATAGAATTCAGTTTTGTCAAGATTTTTTTCTGGGTTAACATCAGATCTGAGAGAAGCCTGAAATCCTTCCAAGTGAGAATACTTTTTTGACAGCCCATTAATTTAGCCATGCTCTCTATGTCATTTTGGTTGCCTTTCTGATCACTTCTGAATCACTGTGAAAATGACATTTCAGAATTGTGTGTGAAGGTTTTCAGGGCCACTATACTAAAAGAAAGATTAGAAAAAGGATAAGAGTGGGAGTTGCCATCTGACGTTGCAGTGTTTATAGTGAAGGTAAATTCACTTATCAATTCCCATCCTATCATCTTTCATTAGTCAGTTCAGATCAGGGTCTGAACACCTCACGGACTACTTGTCACAAGGACCAAAAGAGAGATAAGAAATGATGTAAAAGTATTTCCCTTGACAGCAGTAACACAGATGGAGACTTCATTCTGACCATATTGTCTGCTTTAGTGCCATCCCTAAAGCCATTAACTATCATAATGATGGGGCTCCAGTTATTTATTTCTTCATGATTTCTTGATGTTTTTTTCACCATTACATCAGTGTGCTGAGACCTATGCCAAGCCTTTGTGTTTGTCCTTGAAGGCAGATGTCACATGCAAAATGCTCAGTTAAAGGTATTTATTTATCAGCAGAAGTACAAATGTGAGTTAAAACACTAATTCTGTACAGTAACTGATCTAACACAAAACAGAAACCTGTTATGCTCATTTGCTACATATCTTGCACCATTGCTTGTATCAGGGCTTGAGGTTTTTTTTTTTTTTTTTTTTGAACCTTGCTGGCATTATAGTAGTGATTAAAACCATCAAATAATAGTCACTATTACTGTATTTTTATAATCTGTTTCACTTCAAATGCCCTTGTGAAAATTCATATTTCCTGACTTACAGGGGAAAATAAAAACTACAGCTTTCAAAATTACAATTTAATAGAAAGTATATAAATATAGCAATGTAGACTGATAAAATTAAGACATACCCCTTCCACGTTTTTCTCCTGCATTCTTACTCAGACAATACACAGTTCCCTAATTATAGACCTTCAATAAGCAGCTCCCTAATCCAAGATACTGAAATGTATTTAAAATTGGAGAATACAGCAAATTAAGAAATATGGTGGTGAGTTCTACAGGAATAGGGCATGAACACCAGGATCATACACTCGTAGAAACTTCAGTTTGGAAGGCTACTCACAGATCATTTGTTCCAACCCTTCTCAGCAAAAGCATCTTCTAGGCAATATGGCCCAGCACCCTATCCCGCTGAATCTTAAAACTGTCCAACATCAAGGAAAACCATCCCTTCCCAGGGAAGATGATTCTAATGATTGATTTTTCTCGTAGTGAAAAACATTTCTCTTATCCAATTGGAATGTCCCTGGGAGTAACTTGTACCCATTACCCCTTGCCTTTTCACATGACTCATTGTAAAAAGGGAGTCTCCATTTTCTTTGTGGGCACCCTTTAAATACTTGAATGGTGTTAAGACTCCCCTAAACTTTCTTTTCTCAAGGCTGTATAAATCCAGTTCTCTCAGCCTTTCCTTGCACAGTAGGCTTCCTTATCCTTTAACTGGGTTTAGTGGAAGATTGGGTGAAGTTGCTAACAATTTTCCTCATCAGCTTGTTCATTTAAAGTAGACATTTTCAAGGGAAAAAAAAAAAATAGGAAATAACTACAAAAGGTCTGGCAGAGATTTCTGACTCTCTGGACAGCAGCAAACACTGATACCCCCAGCTATACCCTTCTTCTGGGATAGCATAAACCTAACTTTTTCTCATATTTTCCTTCAAAGACATTAACCAGATTTAGCTAACAATTGCCACATACACCTTTAGCAAACTTACCTGAAAGTCACTGCAGTAATTTACAAAATGGGAAAGCGATGTTCAGAATAGACCAAATTAAAAAATGTGATCAAAACCAAACCACAAGTGTAACAAGGCACTCTAAATAGCTCATTTATGAGAACAACATTATTTATCTGCTCTGTGTCAAGGAGATTCCCACTCCAGCAGATACTCTGACAGTAGGGAAACAGAAAAAGCAAGATGGAATTATTAGAGAGATGCATTTTGTATTCCTAACACTTTTATCCCAGGTGTAGTTATGTGACTTATTACATGTCAGGCTAAATTTAGCCCTTGGATGCCACTCTCACAACCACTGTTGTTTCCAATGGAGCTGAGGTGTTTACATACATGCAGCAAATTATGAAATGGAAGCATCCTAAAGAGTTGTGAAATCCACTTCACCATTTGTCTGATTTCATTTACTTCAGAAGTAGCTCAAATTACCAGTCCCTTCAGTTAGCCCATGTCTGATCCATGGAGACTCCTTTTCTGCTGTGTTTGGCTTTGCCCAGGAGAGCAGGTATTTACACCTGTGCTATTCATAGTGCTGCTTGTCGGTACAGCACAGCAACCCAATTTCCTTGTAATTGCAGTGGTAGCTTTGATGCTCAGAGCTACTGTTCTGCAGAAATTAACAGGGAGATGTTTGGTCCCTCTAATCATGGTGATGTTTATAATTTGCTACAAAGTAATTCAGCTAATAGGATCCTAACTAGAACAAGCTCCACTCTGTGGTGAATGCATAGCGTGAATTTGAGCATGTGCTGAACTCACTCACTACTTGCAGGTGATAAATCTGGTTGCCAGGTTCAGAGTAATGGAATTTAACATGATAATTTGCCAAAGTGGTTTGAATCCTATTAGTAAAAAGAACTGGAAACATTTAAATATTACACTCATTGAAAAGGCCTAATTCAGCTCATTCTTTTAAACATCAAGCTGCAGAGTGTGTCTGGACAAATGTGTGGTAGGTCAGCTGTGTCCATACATATATTTATGGACATATACTCAACACACTGAGCCTCTCTAAAACCCATATTCAAACAACCTCTTCAGCAATGACAATGCAGAATTCAAAATAACTCTTGAAATAACTGTGTCACTCACACTAGAAATTATTTTGTACTCTTACATCCCCTAAAAAAGAAAATAAATATTTTTTTCTTTTTAAACTGAAGGCAAGTGGCTGAGGTTCTTATTTCCATATATTGTTTTAAAAGTATTAAAATATGTGAAATTTTATCAATAATCGCATCTCACATACTTCCCCTTTACATCTATTTTTGTGCACAATTCTATAACTTTTAAGTCTGACATCTAGGATCATTTATGGGCTAGAAATACTTCTGAAAAAAAGACTTGCGATGGGAAGTCAAGAGAACTTCACTTACCCTCCAAGGACCACACATGACAATATTAATCACATGAAAATGAAATACATTAGGTATTTCAAGTCTGCTTCAGGCAAATAATAATACAAGTACTAAAACCCATGGTAATGACATTTTCAAATACATATTTCTTTAAGAGGAAAGTTCAGTAGATTTAAATTCTGGTGATCTATGGAGTGAAGGTGTATTTCATATGCCCTGTGGAACATCTGTGTCAATCACAGATTTGTGACTGTCTATCGCAATCTGCGTTCCTCTGTGATCTTCTTCATATGCTTTCATCTAATTCTGGAAGAGTACAAGCCAATCCCTTCAGAAAGCAACAAACTACAAGGACCATATGTTTCCAGTGTATATAAACAAACATGCTAAGTATTGGCTGGCCCTAGCTTTGGTGCCTACATTGAATCCCAGCCAAAAGCCTACTGCCAATGAGAGGCATCATTTGCACACCTACAGAAGTTGCCACTTTTTACATTCTTTTCTTTTTTATTGAAGCAGAATGAACGACAAGCAGGACTGCCAGAGAACAATAGCTTTTGATTTCTTGTCACACAAAAGTCCTCTAGCGCAGAAGTCTGGCACTGACAGGAACACTGAATGTGTTTAGTATTTGAACTCTTTTTTGCTCTGTTCTTAGAATATTAAACAAAATAGAATTTCTTCCCTGATAAGAGGAAATGTGAGTTGCAGTGCATAGGCTCTGGAAGGCTCATATGTTTTCTGTCATTAGTTTCACCTCCCAGCAGTGAAGTATGGAATAGGTTTTTATAAAGATTAGAATGTAAGTGGGTGTACACCTGTATGGCCAAGCTTATTATTGACAGCTTTCATTTCTGCTCCAGTGGTGCATAAAAATTTGTGGCATTAAAACACTAGTCCAATTTAGTTGACAGGCAACAGCTATATGCCTTTTCAAAGTAGATGTTTAGAAAAGAATCTCACATTAAATGAAAAGCTCATACCTGCTCAACTTCTGTTCAATTAAATGACTACTTTCACCACAACTTTTCCTTCAAAATTCCTGTCATTTAGGATTTCCATGCATTTTTTCCAGCTCTGTAAGTGTATACGTCTTAGTGCTATGTCTTTAGTGCTATGGCAACTTCACTCCCAGAAAGAAGTCCAGATTTTCAAATGCAGACAGCAAATTCTGAGCCATAGGTTTCCCTTCCAGTGTTCAGACCACCTCTATAGTTGCTTCTACCTTTCCCCTGCTAGATGTTTCTACTGTTGCAGAGGCTAAACCTTTAGCAGGATGCAGTATGCATCAGTGAGGCCTCATTATATTTTCCTCACTTGGAAGTTTTTTTGCCACTGCCTTCACCATGCAAATTGCATGCCTTCTACCTAAAAATCAATATTAAGGTACTTGACTGACCTTGGAATATTGTCAGCACTTCTTACAATGATAATAATTTAGGACAGGGTGTAACTCTGTTGCTTGCATGTAAATACACCTCTGATTTATGTCCTCTACGGCATCATTTGCACTTCATAATCACCAATCTCTGCAGAAACATGACAAGTTTGCATCATGCCAAATACACACAACAGCTTCATAGGAACTTGTGCACTGTGTGATAGTCCAGACATCCATGAGTATTTTCCAAAATCTGGCAATCTGGCTTCAATATCTTTCCAAAACTGTACAGCTCTAGAATCTGTATACATATAAGGCAATTTTCATAGGGGGAACTATGTAATAAAAAAAGGGGTAAATTTCATTTCTGGTCATACTCTGACAACATTCAAAAAATCCAAACCTAAACAAAACAAATCTATCAAACTGTAAAATGTTTGAAAGAATTGCTAGTAGTTTTGCTTAGGCCTTTTAGTTATAGCAACACTTTTTTTTGGCCAGTGATCTAATCAGAAAATTCATTGACATCTGAGAATTTGTAGATGTATAGGATATTTTTAACTTTAGAGCTTTTATGGCCATTATTTATCTGTTTTTTTAACAGCTGATGTTAAAGTAATTAACCACTGAACTAATAATTCATGAATGTAGCTCAACAGCAACAACTATTTTGATTACTGCTACTTGGAGACAGAAGGTAACATAAGGAATAGGAATCAACCCCTCACAAGAGCCTTGAGAGAAAAAGCTCTCCTCTTCTCGAGGTGGTCACTAATTTGAATTACATGCAGGCATGGGATTTTAGTGTCACTATTTAAAATCTCATTTCAAACATCACCAACAAAACCATCCCTACCTTTTAGCTACAACTTATCTGATGGACAAGAAAACTGAGCTTGATAATTTTGTTTCCTTGTCATGGAGTGTGAACATTTTAAAAAGTAGGGAATCCTTCAAACAATTCCAATAATGTCACTCTAAGCTCATAAGGAAATAAAACATGCAGAGATGGGCCGAAGGTGGTGTCCCTTCTTCGTAGAAGATGTCCATGCACCTGTTTTGGGAATTCATTCAGAAGCACTGTTCCCATGGCAGGATGGCAGATGTCTACATGCAAACACAAAACAAGACATCTGTCCTGACCCATTCACCTCATCAAAGGTGAAAAAGAACATGATTTTATATTCTGGTCTTATTCCACAAGTCACAGAGAAAGAATGCTTGTTACTGTTTTGGAAGAAAAGATTATACAAGGAGTGATTATGGCTCCAACAGCAGAAAAAGAAACCTGGCAAAGCTTTCCATTTTCATAAAGAGCCTTGGGAGATTTGCCCTTCAGTTTCCAAGGAGAAGCCTAAATGGTGTTTTTACACTTTTCTTCCATTACTATCCTTGCCTCACTGATGTGAGTAGTGCCAATGAATTAAGTATCCTTAGTGTGACACAAGGGAATTTCAAAATATGACTGCTAGAATATCTTGGTATTCACTTGTGTTTACATAATTTTTTTAAAGAAAGATTTGTGTCTGTGCCTAAAAAAAGGAAGAAAAAAAAAAAGAAAGAGAGAAGGATGATTCCCAGTGGAGTTTTGAAGTGTGCCTATTAAGCTGATTTAGTAGCTAACAATTTTGAAAAAGACTGTCATTTAAATGCTCTAAAATAGTTTCTACTCTCACAGACTATCAGTATCAGGGGAATCTTTATTACGTTTCTGCCTCCAGATGTAGCTCATCACAGCTGCTGAAAATGTGGATGATTAGGTGTCAATAAACCAGTATTTCTACTTACACAAATATGATATCTGAAATTATTGGCCTGACCCAATAGCACACACAAGCATGCTTATTTTATTTGTGGGGTTTTTTTGTTTGTTTGGAAATTTTTTGTGACCTATGGGGCTTCAGATCCTCTGTAAATAAAAAATGGAAAATGTTAAATACTGCCAGGTTTCATACAGCATATGTAATTAACAAACTCTCCCTGAATCATTTCATGCTAACTCTGCTTGCCTTTCACACACACAGACACCACCTGCATGGCTGCACATGTGCACCCACACAGTCATGGGCTGGGAGAGTGGACAATCCTATTTGCTTTGGAGACAGCTTCCCATCAAGCTAGCATATGGTGATAGCATGCTGAGTGACAACTGCATGATTGCTTTCTGGGACAAACTCAAGCCTGCAGCCTTGAGAATAGCAAAGTAAGAGGTTTTAGGAAGGTGATGTCACTGTCTTTGGGAAGACAGCTGCCCAATGCAAGAGCATGTCCCAGAAGACTGGAATTGGCAATAGCTGGTTGGTCATTCCTGACTGAAGAGAACACCACACTGCAGAACAGATGACTGAATGGGAAATAAGGAAGAGGGAAATTGAGAGGGCAGGGAAAGAAAAAACCCTTGTATCTTCTGCTGGATATGCAAGCATATCATATGATTGCCATGGGACCAAATTAACACCTTATCCTGCCTCATAGTGCTGTCTGGAGTGCTACACATCTTTCTCTCCTCTTCTGAAAATCACCCACACCAGTTTCCTTTTTCTCAGCTTGCTGTAGTGCTGTATGGGTCTGACTTGGAACTGCCTTAGGTCTCTCATTTGGGACAGGACAAAATGCTTCACGTGCTAGCTTTTTTCTAAGCCTGCTTGTCCCGCTGTCTCTGACCCTACCAGATTTTGCAGTCAGTTCCACTTACCAACCACAATTAACAATTTTCACTTAGAAAATAGAGGTGTGAAAATACCTTTCCTGTCTCACAAACTTTGCTGCTTTTCTGTTCTCTTCCTATCACTTCCCTTACATTTTCTTTACCACATTTTCCCAGTCTACTGGAACTCCATCCCTCTTCTTCCTTTGTGATTCCCCATGAGCCTCTCCATCCTTCAATCCTCCTAAAGAACTTGTATTGTCATTTAATTTTTTCAATAAAGATAATAAAAATGAACATTGCTTAGTTAAAGCCCATATGAAAATGGGCTCCATTCTCAATGGAAACACAAAAGGCAGTCATCTTAACATATTCAGTTCTGATTCTCAGGTCCCTTTTAATGCTATGTAGATGAACCAAATACAGAAGGCCCATAATAATATGGGCCTTCATAGGTGGCATCACAGGAGAACATGCTTGTAAAGTACAGGATTTTCTTCTTGCAGGAGTAAAGATTTTTTTTTTTAATGCCATATTCCAAACTGCATTTTTCTTCTTGCAACAATGCCTTATTTCAATAGCTCTACTTTGAAAGTAATATATCAGAGTGGGGCAGTGACCCAAAACTCTCCAAAAAAGCATCTGTGGGGAAAAATAGGAAATAGATGCTTGAATGTAGACTGAACCAAATAATCCCACTTGGCATAGCAATTACCTGTAAATATATCTTAAGTGAATTACATAAATCTCCAAGACAGATAGGACATTATATATAGGCAATTGTCTTCCATGTAATCTATATATAATCCTATTTTAAATAGCTTAATTTTAGAAGAACGCTAAATATATTATAATAACTAGAGGAAAGACACAGATGGGAGGGTAAGATCTAGATTTGGCCTTCAGATAGTTGCTTTCATTTAATAGAGTTATAAATGTTAATTTATTTTGATTTCTAAAGTGCTTATTTGATAAGGCTGGCATCATAAAAATCTGATGTCAATTGCTTATTGAAAGCTCTCTCCCCTCTCATTCACACAGAACTCCTCCGGCATGCTACTGACATTTCATCCACCTCCACAAATCCCCTGAATATTTGTATTTAAGGCTATTATTTTGTCAATGCAACTACATACATCAGTGGCAAGTATACACGAGCTTCAGAAAGGTTTCAATGCTCAGTATGAGCCTTCATCATTTTGGGAGGTGACCTTTGTTTCTGATGGAGGAAAGGAAACAGTTCCAAGCACTGCAGACCTGGTTTTTTTTCAGCAATTGATCAAAGAACATAAGGACAAAAACATATAGCTATGAAGAGTTTATCAGTACAAGATTTTTTCTTAGATGCTTTACTTTCCGCCTAAGGTGAAAGAGCTACAGTTATCATTAGTTTAGCTGATGGAGCTAGTATCAGATATATACAGAGCAAATGGTTTAATCATTAGAACAGATGCTTCTGAGCTTACAGCCATGGATTTAAACCCCAACTGGGAATTCACTATTAGCCCTATCATTAGCATAAATTGATTGCTGTGATTGGCTAATCACTTAATTAGGAAAGCGATGTTTAATGGAGAACCACTTTGGAACAGTTTCTATAAATACAGGATTTCCTAGGTACATTTCTGTTAGAATTTAGGTTCTATTTTTTACTTGCCACTTATGCTGTTTTTGAAAATCATATAATATCATGAATATACTACAGATTATGTTGACTATCTTCTAATTTTAGAGGCTTGTAAAATGAGGAAAATAGATAAAGGATGACTTTTTCCTCAGCTTTCTGTGATGATTTCCTCAAACTCTCCAATGCCCTTTCTCAGCACAATGAGGAGCTCATTATAATGTAAAGTTTCACTGTCAGCTCATTCATTGACCTTAAAGTCACAACCTAACCCTGACCTTGAATCACACAAGAGTAGTTCCTGGGTGCAAAGTAAAAGACCATGTGCTGCCTCCTGGAGCAATGAAGCTGCCATCTACATTCCTTACAAAGATTGCCCTAACAGTGATATGAAAGGAGGAGCTGAGTCTTCTGGTTAAAGATAATAGATGATACAATGTGTTATGCTGAAAAGGTATGAATAAGATATAAGGAAATTGTTTCAAAGGCCAGACCAGCAATTCGCTGAAAGAATCCCAAGGGCTCTGCTGCTTTCCCTCTCTGATGAGTCAGATTAACCGCCTCACTCAGTGGCATCACAAAGTAACTAGTTTAAAACAGCACTTCAAGAGCTTTTTAAAAGTAAGAATTAAGTGAGTCTGTCTGGTTTAATTTCATTTAATGTAGGCGAGCCTCTGAACTGCATTCCTTTGCTCCAACATTGAGCTTGAAGCCTTGCTGGCTGATTAATGCCGAGCTGTTTGAAGTATACTCTTTCCTTATCTAGCACTGTGCAGGCCTCCCTACAGCCTGGGGAGACCCGCTGCTAAGTCAGAGCTCGGGGAGATTTTTGTCTGCTCTTCACAGAGGGGGATGGAGGCCAGATAAGCCTTACTATAAAATAGGAAACAAACTGAAAACCTGTTGCCAACCCTGAAAAACTTGTTTATATGGAAACAAGGGGGAACACTGCACTGTAACACGGAGTTGCCCTCGTGTATGATTTCCACTATGTTCATACATTATTGTCCTCTCAATTAAAAACAATCAGGTACCGACACCAAAACCTTTTATTCCTCTGCAGATGTCCTTTTTAATTCCATTGGGAATTCTGATAATGTAAATATGTATAATAATAGTTATAATCATTACAGAAAGACCAGAAAGTATTTGATTAGCCTCCAAAAGGATGGTTAGAAACATCTCACAGACTGTGAGTCATAACTTCATACTGTGTTCACAGTGAACTTCACCCTGTTTCTCTGATATTTTGAAATCTACAGGTATTACAGATTCTAAAGAAATAAAATTTAAAATATCTTCAGAAATACATATGCATTCGAACACTGATGATTATTTCTGCTGCCACTCACTGCTCACTGGAAGTACACCCTGGAGGTGTCTCACATTTCTTTGCTACTAGAAAGTTGTGTAAATCTCTGCCTTTGATAGCATTAAATTATGCTTCATTCCAATAAGATATTCAAAGCTGTATAGTGTTGGAGACAAAGAAATGAAAAAAAAAAAAAAAGCAGTTCTTAACTTACTGTCAGCAGTCACCAACTGAGAACAGATCCCTCATCAATATCATCTACAGATATCAAGATATGAAAACATTAAAAATGAAGGTATCTCCCTGTGGCTTTTAGATGCATTTAAAAGAAGACTGTGAACAGGTAAAAGTATTTAGAAACAAATCATTCTAACAAGCGTTTGCTGAAGCATATTTTTCTGTAAATGCTGTGATATTTGAAAATATTGTGAAACAATAAGGGGCATGAGCTAAAAAAAAAAAAAAAAAAAAGAAAGGAAAAACAGTGTCCATCTCAGAAATACTAATGACAAGCAAAAGAAAATAACTTCTACACTTCCTTGCCAGAAAACCTCAATAAAACAATATACTGTTTTTCTGAGCAGATGTACATTATGTGAACTTAATTCTATTAGGACTAAAAACACCCTCTAAGTACACACAAGAATTTGCCTGAAAAGAGATTCTTTTCTTAGATGGGCCGATAGGGTTAGAAAAAAGGATGGGTTGGGAAAGGAAGAAGTTGCAGACCCAAAAAACAGACCAGCTCCAATACATTGAAAAAATTCTGGCAAGATATTCTCTAAGATGGATCCTTTTCCCTCCTCCTTTCTTACTTCTTCTTCCCAAATATTTTTCCTAGGTTTATACAAAATAGCGTCCCTCATTACAAACTGTCTTTAGAAAGTCTTTAACGCAGAGAACTACCTGATCACCACAGGTCACAGAATTAACCACTTCAAAGTAAAAATCTGTTCTAAATCCCATGTGTATTAACATCGTTGAGTCCCTCATGTGAGTATTTTTATTTTAAAAAAAATCTGATAGAAAAAGCGTATAAGATTATCACAAAATATTGTTAGAAGAAAACCATTTATAACATCAGTAATATTGGTCACTCAGTGAAAATTTGAAAGTATATTGAATGAAGTCTTATGAAAATTCCTCTTCAAAATCTTTATATGGTTTGCATTGCTTTTTTGCCTTTTCCTACTGCTTTAGGGTCCATTAATTTCAAATTTCTATTATAAGACTACTCTCCTGTTCTCCTACTATTCCTTCTTCCTCTCCCTCTCACCCCAAAAATTTAGACTTCATTGTTTACTAGGAATATAAATAAGGGAAGTGCAGCTTTTTTTTAAGGGAATATAAATAATTGGACTGTCCTTTATTCGTACTTACTAGTTTCATTTAAAAAATAAAATTTGTCAGCACAAACAGGATTATAATGATAAAAATAAAAGTTAGGCAACACAAATCCCACCACAGCAACTTACTACAAGGTAGATATTAAACAGTGCTTAAAAGGTTCACGAAACATTACCTGCACTGTTAGTGAGACCAATGTTGTCTCACCAGCTTTATTCCCACTCAGGTGGGCAAGATTTGGCTGGAATATAGAGGAGCTATGGGGCCATGCTTTGAATTGATAACACAATCAATCTTCTGGTATTACTGAACAGTGCTTGCACAAAACCAAGGCCTTTTCTACTTCTTTTACCAGCCCACCTGCAGGTCAGCTGGGGGTGCACAAGGAAAATGGAATGGGTGGAATGGCAAGGAATAGTCTGAGCTGGAAGGAACACACAAGAATCATCAAAGTTCAATTCTCGCCCTGGCACAGGACAGGCACAAGAAGTTGGGAGGAAACACAGCCAGAACAGCTTCCCCATGTGACCAGAGGAATATTCCATACCACATGGCTTCATGTTCAGCCTGTATGAGCTGGGTAAGGAGAGGGAAGAGGGGTGATGACATTTGCCTCCCCAGATAGCCATTAGTGTGATGGAGTCCTACTTTCCAGGAGATGGCTGAGCACCTGCCTGCTGATGGGTGGATGAATTCTATGCCTGCTTGCACAGCTTTTGCTCTGCCTGTTGAATGATCTTTCAGATGTATTTTCAACAGTATAAATCACAATGGCAATCTGCATGTGAAACCTAATAGAAATGCTCACTGTCATTGACTGACCTTTGTCAGAGAGAGTATCCTAAATATAAATTTTTTTTTGGAGTGTTAAAATAAAATAAATTTCTTTTTACTTATCTTGAGCTCTTTGATATCATTAATTCGGTGTTAAACATCTGTATATTAACAGCAATGTCATTAATTTTCAATATTAGTTGTGCAATGAACATAGTAAATCACACTGTGTGTTTGAAGGACTGTCTTTCAGCCTGAAATGCAAACTGTTGTTTTTTTAAAGCAGGATAAAGTTTGGAGAGAATTATTAGACTGATAGAGCTGGGGACCAACTCTTTCTAAACATTTAATAGCACTGGAAACCAGCAATTAGATTTGTTTTGTGCAAGTCTGTAGCAGATATTTTTAACACAAGCACGTCTTCCTCACATTGCAGTTTGAATGCTGCATTTGTACTCAAAACTGACATGTTTTCATGTTCCTACAGATTGTGTCCTGCTTACTTTTACAGGGTGGTGATTAGAGCATTAGGTGGTACCTTTCATACCCATTACATTCGAGTAAGAAACATGTCACTGCTGTGGAACTGGTTTGTTAAAGCAAGAGGCAGTATTGTTTGGATTTTCAAGTTAACAACTGCCTACTACATGACTTTGTATAAGTAACAATCTCTGCTTTTCCAGAATCCTAATCTGTACAGAACAAAAACCACTTCTGTAAAGTAAATATAGATTCTTACAAAGATATCCCTTTCCAATTAAAAAGGAAAAAAAAAACCAAAAACAAAAAAAAAATGAAACCAAACTAACAACAAAAAACCCAAGGATATTCCTAAATTATATAATTGTTAGTGGAGACAATTATTATATAAAACAAAACAAATACTACTTTTTAAGCAAAGAGGAAATGAGCACAAAAGCAAAACACAGATTTGAGACTGAGACCTCCCATTGAGATCAAAGTGACAGAAGCAAAGTTCAAAAGCGCTGCTTTATCTTTCTGTAACTGAGGAGTTCAATAACGCACATTTTCAGAGAAGAAGGCACTTGGTTACCTATACTGAGCATGAAAAACTGCTTCTGAAATTTCTCTGGAAATAAAGGCAAATTTCATTAGGTTGATTTGTCCACTGACTTAGGATATCAGAATTCGCAGCATTACTTTTGGTACTGGAAACAGGGTAAAAAACCCAAACAAATACAAATAGGTTTGAGGCTGAATTCAAGAGGACAAGGGTGCTGGTTGCTGGCTACTACATCTGCTCTGAGGCTAGTCAATGTGGTGAAACCTCCATTCCCTGTAAGACACCTGGATTTCATATATCTGGCCTACACATGCTGAGTAGACAATTGCCTGGCCAATAACAAACACTAGGAACTGAGGATTGTGTTCTATTCCTGTCCTTATAACACTAGAAATCTCTAAAAAAGCTTAAATACTCAGGCTGTGAGGAGACATACCCTCATATTCTCCTGTGCCTCCCAAAATGCTTATACTCCTTCATCTCCTTAAAAATCTAAGGAAAGAAAACAACATAAAAAGCTTTGGGAACAATCTATCAGCAGCAATGATGGTGCTCTTTGGTTTTTTCCCATCCCACTAGTCCACCTTTTTATATTGTTTACATTGAAGTTGCTCCACTCTACAAAAAACAACTTGAGATTCAGTGTGCCAGAAACAGAAGGAAACTTAGCAGGACTGTGAAACACTCTGATCACACCATTCAGTAAGCATCAGGCCGTCTCAATGACCTGCTTCTGTATTTCATCAAATTACCACATATTGAGACTGTTCGAGAGATCAGAGATCTCTTCCAGATGAGAATCTTCAAGTGATGCTTTCCTGGATGATCCAGGCAGAAGTGGTATGGATGAGTCCTGGAATCACAGAGATCACTGATATCCACTCTCAGGATTCTAAACACAAATCCAATATATTTCTGAGTTCCCAGCTTTTTTTGTATGAAGGATATTTCTCAGCTATTTGTACTAAACACGGGACAGTTTTTCCTTCAAAATTGGAATGTGCCCTCTTTGGTGGTCTGCAGTCCTTTCATGGTTTGTTTAGGAAAAAGACACTCCAAGATTGAAGACTTTCTTATCCATTTACATTCTGTGACATGAATGATATACATGAAAACCTCCTATTCACCAGCCACACCCTTGGTTTTTCCCCCATTCCTTACAAGACTCTCTGAGTCAGATTAAGGAAAACAAACCAACAGACAGACAAACAAACCATATGAAAATACCCCAGGTCTTTTTCTGACCACTTTCCACTTTGTTAAGTCTGCTCCATTTTCCACTCCTTTCTCTTGCTTTGAAGGCTAGCCACTGTGATTGTCTGATCCGCATACATAATCTCTGTTGCCTCTTGCTGTGCATTGGCTTCTAGGAAAAAGCTGCAAACCTTGAGAACTGAAGAGTCTTAAATAAGTTTATGATATGACTAGCAGCTACCAAAAATGAAAGATTTGCAATTCTAATTTGTAACATGCATTGTAACATTAATTTTTAAATCTCTATTTCTTTTTACTATTGTCTTGTTGAAAATTTCAAAGGACAGCAAGGTCTGAAGCACTTCATCCACTACAATCATGCATTCCTCTTCCATATGCCAGACATTAGGTCCATTTCACTTCTAGCCAGGATGGGGCAATGCAAGCTAATCTATGTCATCATGTGATGTGCTTCAGAATGACAGCTCTCATCGATGAGGAGCTGAACAAAACAGTAATCACAGAGAAGATGACCAAAATTGCAACCACAAATACAGGAGTGAAGGGGAGGGCACCTAAAGCCAGTGGATTTCCCTGAATTTTGGCACAGTGCCCACTGATAGCAAAGCAGGCACCAACAGGCAAAAAAACCAGCTGACAATGACTGTTAAATCCATCTCAGCCTCCCCAGGAATCAGTCACTGAAAGCCATGGTGATTTACAAGAGCCTCTGGTGGGAATTTTTAGACAAAAGACCCAAAGAGCTTGCAATGTTCTCATTATCTGCAAAATAAAGTGTGTTAATAAGTATGCCAAAATGCTCCCTGTATCTGAACTATGTCTACTGCAGACCTTTCTTTTCATTACTGAAAGTTGGAAAAATGTCAGGTGAGAAAGCTGGACTGGGCACAAAGGGAAGCTTAATACATGAGCACTTCAACCACATTCATTTTAATTTTCTCTTGATTTCTTAAAAAAAATCTTATGTGAAACTTTTGTGTTTCATGTTATCACACATGGAGCAATAAATGAGCTGTATAATACACTAAAAGAAAAATATTTCTTATAAGTTGCTATTATGAACATAGAGTCAAAAATTTTATTTAACTCAAGTCCTACTGAAATGTTGAAGCAAAAATATTGCATGTGAAAACAAATTAGTATTACCTGTATGTTCATTGCCCACCAAAAAAAAAAGTCTTATAGGAAGAGATGACTCATTATGAAAACGATTATGGACAATCACAATATACACCTCAATTACTTTTAGGCTTGACCCAAAGACTATCCATGTTAATGGTAAATCTGTCTGATTTTGAGGAGCCTGACATGAATAGGTTGCATTCAATGCTGGCATTTTAACCTCTTTACTTCTCTTCAAAGCAAGCTCTCCAAATTTAATATATGAAGGTTACTCGTGTCTATTACAAGTATTAAAAGTATCATCATTAAATAGAAACATATACACCACAATTTGTCCATAATGTGAGTACAAAATGTGGGTTAGAAATCTGTTTAGTAATTACCTCAGTGATCTTTAACTAGCTCATATGATGTGATAGATAAACCAGATTAAAATAGTGCACTTTCTCCCTATTTCCAAATATGTGAAAATGACTGGTTGGACATAAGCACCCCACAAAACCATTAAAAGTTGAAAGGTGTGCCATTTGTCAGTGGAAAGGTCATTTCACTAACATTTGGAACCATGTCTCATGATCTGACATATGGCTTAACAGCAAAATGACTTGAGCATGTTAGTGTAGCAATTCTTTTCATCCAGAATAGAATAAAGAGTAATGACGCAGGTTCAGCTGATGCCACCTACCCCTACCCATCAGATAAAGAGACTGGAAAAATAAAATAGCAAAAGATTTTCTAGAAAATCTTCCCTAGTTAGGAAATTTCTAAATTCTAGAAAGTTTTCCTATTCTCCTATCCCCCTTTGTCTCTCCCTCTAAGGAGATAAAAGGCTCAAAGACTGCTGTGGAGCTGAGAAGGAAAGAGAATAAGACTGTATAATGGCACACATTTTGCTTTCTATCCTCACAGATCACCAATGCCAGCTGCATGGATTAAAGAGGTGGATGTTTTAACTCATCTGCAGTGTATCTTACACAGCTCAGAAACAGAGAACTGTTTCGGTTTGAAAAGACCTTTAAGATCATCAAATTCTACTTGATCCAGGATTGCTAAACCCACCACTGAACTGTGTCCCCAGGACCATATCTACATGACTTTTAAATATTCAAGGGATGGTGACTCAACCAGTTCCCTGAGCAGCCTGTTTGACTGGTTGGCAACTCTTCAAGTGAAGAAATTTCTTCTAATATCCATTCTAAACTTTTTGTGACACAACTTGAATCCATTTCCTCTTGTCCTGTTCGTCATTTCTTGGAAGAAGAGACTGACCTCAACCTCACCACAACCTCCTTTCAGGTGGTTGTAGAGAATGATAAGGTCTCTCCTGAGCCTCCTTTTCTCCAGTCTAAACAGCCCCAGCTCCCTCAGCTGCTCCTTACAGGATTTGTTCTCCAGATCCTCCACCAGTTCCACTGCTCTTTGCACATTCTCCAGCATCTGTGTCTTTTTCGTCTTTCCTCTTGTATTATGTTTCCATGATGGCAACTATATCACAGATTTCCTGGTGCACCATGGCTTTCAGCTCACAATGTTTGTTGCCCATGCTGCACTCATTGGTGCAGACAAGAAAAATCCGTAATCTCAGTGTGACCATTCTCAGGTACTTCTGTCATTTATAACACATCACTAACCCTGGTGTCTCTGCTGCTGCATGCATGTCCCTTCCCTATCTCCAGCTACACAGCAGATGGATCTTGCTAGCACACCATCCCCCAAACTTTGGCATGCATCTCCCAGCTGCTCTCTAGTGAGCCTGGTTTTATCCATTTTCCCCCTCAATTCCAGTTTAAAGCCCTCTTAGTCGGTCCTTATTGTGCAAAGATCCTGTTCCCCATCTAAAACAGAATTTTGCCAGAGACTCTGGTCTTGGAGCCAGCTATTGATGTGTGGGCAGCTACCATCTGCCAACTACCTTGCAAACATTTAAACCCCTCCCAAAGTACTCTGAACAGGGAGTTTTATGAAAATGCCAATTGATAGGTCCCTAGGAAGACATAGTCTTAAAAGCAGAACAGTAAAAATTGGAACAGAAGAGATTAAGTGCTAAGGCAAAAGGGATGTCATGGAAGCTTTGTGAAAACAGTGAATCTAGTAAGAAAAACAAATATATTGAAGGGCCATTAACACTGGTGTGTTAAGACTGGTGTGCAGCTACTCCAATTAACACAGAATTGGAGTAGCTGCACACCAGCCTGACCTGAGGAATGTCATCCTTTGCAAAGTCACAGGTATGGTAGTGCTCAGTCAGCACAAGCACAGGGCTTGTTCAGTCCTTTGTACAGACGTTGCTCCCTAGCTAATGCAACAGCTTGGGATTCCCAAAGAATCTATTGGTTCATTTTATGTTGGCTATTCCATTTTTTGTTCCAATTCCTGACAGAAGAATAGAAAGCTGGTGGTAGTTGACTCCCCCCTACTTGGGTTAATGACTTTTGGAAGTCTCCTAATGGGATTTAATTGCTGCTATGTTTTACAATAGCCATTACATATGCATTTACTGATAATTGCCTAAGAGCCAATGAAAGTTAATGAGCAATAATAATCCCAGTTGTTTGCTTTAGTTTTCTTCTGAAAGCCTGTCTTTCTCTAATGATTAATACTGTTGATTTCTTCTAGACATCACTTATTCAAAGCCAAAAATAAACTGGATATAAGCTGACAGCTTGTCCTTCAGGTGTGTGGAGGATTTATTCTGTGGGCCATGCTTTCTAGAACATTGCCTCATTCAACCACCCACATAACCATTCTGGGCAAGGCAGAAGAACTATCTCAGGAAAGTAAACTGTGATTATGCCAGTTTGTAGACTACTGGTTTGTGGGTGTTACTTGCATGAAGTGCTTCCCCTGCCTGTTGGTAGAAAGCCATTTGGCCAACTTTGCTAAGGTTTTGACTCACTGTAATAAGGATACATTTTATTTAACAAGAAGCCACAGTCCACAAACTCTTCACCACACTAACACACAGGATAAAACCAAAATAGTTACACTGAAAAAAAGAATAGTCTTACTTGATGGAAGTGAAGGGAAATTCATTGTCAGTGAGCTGCTGAATAAAAATTTCATGTATAAATCCCATTCCTTATTCCATAATAATCATCAAAACCACCCTGGGGCAGAATAAGATCTCTGTGACTTTCAGAGAAGCTGATTCTGTCAAGTTACATGGACTGCTGCATGCTATTTAGACATGCAAACATACCTAAGAGCTGGTCTCTACACACATTAAGTTACAAAAAATTAATTGCATCAATATATATGTAAGTAAGATTTTGAAGAAAACATCATAAGCTGTCTGGTAGTAACCTCAGTTTAAAGTAAAATGGTTAAAAATTCATGTTTACAAGGAAAGGTGGGCATATGTGTGTACACAAATTATACATATATACTCTTCTAATTTTTTAATATTCCTTTAAATGAATTTTACATATTGAAAAATCATGACATCCTTGTTGTTCTTGGCCAAAACCGCTAAAAATTTCAGCAAAAAATACCCAGACAGGCCCAAAACACCAATGAACTACTTCAAGCTGTCCATATCCTAGACACTTCTACTTACAGTACATAAAATAACCCAGGCTTGGAAGTATATTCCACACTAGTAAAATTTTCTGTCTGAGCAGAGGTGCTGGCGGATGCCATTGCAAGATCACTCTCAGTAATCTTTGAAAGATCTCAGCAACTGGGAGAGCTGCTTGAGGACTACAGGATGCCCAGTAATGGAACCAGAGGCAATGGGCACAAGATAAACCACAGAATATTCTCTGTGAACACCAGGGAACACTTTTTCACTGTGAGGATGACCAAGCAGTGGACTAGGTTGCCCAGAAAGGTGATGGGGGTCTCCATCTGGTCATGGTCCTGTGTAATTGGATTGAAATAGCCCTGCTTGAGCAGGGGGTTGGACCAGATGACTTTTAGAGTCCCTTCCAACCTTAACTATTCTGTGCTTCTGTAACAGGATAACCTCTAATCTCACTTTTTCCCAAACTGGTGAAAATTAGCCAGCTGTATGCAAGGCAAGCACAAGCAGTACTGCTTTCTAAACCAGGTGAATCCTCTTAGGAGACCATATCTTTATTTTTTTTTCTGCTTTTTCTCCTTCCTGTTATTTTTATTCTCCCATAAAATCACAAGGAAAACATGATTCATGCAACAACAGATGGTGACAGAAACCCTCTACCTACACTGGAATGTAGTTGCTGTCAGTATTCATTCATCTCAGCATAACAGGCTCCATTCAGTGCTTTGTTGGAGGATCCATTCCTTATAAAATTATTGATTTTATATAAGTCACAGCTACATACTCAATATATAAACCAAAGATAACCATAGCCCAGGGACAAGATTTTCCAAAATGAACAGTGATTTTTCACATTCATCTTGATAAAATTTAAATATGACTGGCTATTCACAACATTGGTATGGGGAGGAGGGGGATGTTTAAGATATATTTAAAGTGTTCTATATTGGAGAAAAAGAAAACATTAGGCATCAAATTTACAATAAGCATTTAAAACAGCCAAATAGGCCACAGTGATGTCATTTTAGAAATGCACAAAATCCAATTTTTCACATACCAGACACCATTTTACCTTGGATAATCCACTTTCTGCTTTCAGTAGATTTTGTTCCACAAAACATTCTGATTACTTCCACACTTAGTTCTTAATGGCATTTGCATTCGATAGCACCATTGTGACTTAATCAGGGAGTGGGACTTTTCCCAAGAGGGCATTTTGGAAATGCTCATTAATGTTTGTTCCTCACTCAAAACTCTTCAGTACAGCTACAGGTTTAACCATTGGAACTCAGAGTGAGCAGCCAAAATTATAGGTCTTTGTTGTAAAGTGCTAGTGTCAAAAATTGATTCACCATTATATAGAGACCTTTGCCCTGTTAATGCTTAGCAACATCCTCCTAGAAACACAATTAGAGGCAACATCCTAGCAATCAACTATGTGTTTTCTTTCTTACAGAACTTTCTCTTTGACTTTGAAAGAACCCAGAGAAATACAAAAGCATCTTTAATTCTGTACATTCTTATAACACTTTTATCTTCGTTTTAGCTGTGTCCATAAATATATTGAACAGTATGTAGAGCTAGTACTTGCAAAGTTATGAATCTGAGATATTACCTTAAAGATATAATGGGAGATTGGTCATTATATGTGACCTGATTGCACTTCCACATATGCTTAATTTTACATACTTTTAAATGTCCTTGTATACTTTTAAATATCCTTTCAGGCTATCTGCCTTAAATACTCACAGAATTATTTCTAAATGGACTCTGGGTTTGAGGTGTGGCCTCACCAGCGCTGAGTACAGGGGGACAATCCCTCCCCTGGCCCTGCTGGCCACACAATTTTGCATTCAGGCCAGGATGCCACTGGCATTCTGGGCTACCTGGGCACACTCTGGCTCATGTTCAGCTGCTCTCAACCAGCACACCCAGGTCATTTTCCATTAGGCAGCTTCCCAGCCACTCTCTCCCCTGCTTGTAGTGATGCTTGAGGTTGTTGTGACCTGTGGGCTGGATGCAGCACTTGACCCTGCTGAACCACATACCACTGGCCTCAGTCCATCAATACAGCCTGTCCAGATCCCTCTGTAGAGCCTTCCTGCCCTTCAGAGATCAGCACTGTGCCTGCAAACTGACCAAGGGTGTGCTCGGTCCCCTTGCCCAGAGTATTGATAAAGGTATTAAACAGGACTGAATCCCACCTGGACCTTGTAGACTTGTGCAAGCCTCAGTGGTATAGTCACTTATATTTTCTCCCTGCATGAATTCATGACATTCTTGTAGTCCTCTGATGTTGTCTGTCTTTTCTTCTAAAGGCCATAAATTCTCCTTTTTTTCCTGTCCAGACAAAGCTCCCAGTTCAGCCAGGATGGTCTTTCCAGAAAGCTCATTTTTTGGCTCATGTGGACACCTTTCTCAGATGCTTTTAGGATTTCTTTCTTAAAGCACATGCTGTCTTCCTAGACTCCTTTGTCCCTAAGGACTGGCTCCCAAGGAACTCTCTTAACCAGTCCCCTAAAAAGGCCAAAGTCTGCCCTCTGGAAATCCAAGGCAGAAGTTTTGTTGACTTCCCTCCTTACTTCTCCAAGAGTCAAAAACCCAATAATTTCATGGTTGCTGTGCCCAAGGTGGCCTCTCACTGTCACATTACTGACCCATCCTCCCCTGTTCACAAACAGCAGGTCCAGCAGGACACTTCCCTAGTGGGCTCCCTCACCAGCTGTGTCAGGACACTACTTTCCACAAACACTTACATATTAGAAAGCTCTCTGTTCTGAAGATTTTATAGTCTTCTCAGGGAAAGCAAAGACAATGAATGAAACAGAAAGAGAAGTGAATTTGTTTTCCCTATGTCAAACACTCCTCTCTGTACAGTGCCCCATTTCCAAACATTGTTCCATAGAAATGGAAAGCATAGTGTTAGTTATTGTAAGATAACTTCATTATATATTTTGTTATCTATACTACATTTGACTGCTGGGTAGATTCTGAAAATCTATCCATGGATGAGAAACCTAGAGCAATTATGAGTCACTGCTTTCTGCAATTACACTAAAATGGCAATTAATAATAGATAATTCATTTTATTGATGGAATAAGAACTGGTTTTTTCCTTGTTTGTATATATAGAGAGCAAAATTAATTTCTGTATGTTTCATAAATATGTACTATATAAAGTAGCATGGAAATAACCTGTTTGAAAGTTTCAACTAAAATAATTTGTACAATATAAAATAAAAATAAAAAATTAAAATAAAGATATATGTAAGGCAATGTATTTTAAACATCATGAAAAATATTTGACTACTTTATCTTCATCAAAAAAAAATCACAACAGAAGTCAGTAAACAGACTCAAAGAGTTTCAATGGGAACTGTTAACTAAGTCAAACACTTTCTGCCTCAACATCATATCATGTACAGAAATACATTGCAGTTCACAGTAACAAATGTTGCAGAAAAATACTGATATTTACTAAGTTTTAATAGAGGTTTACACAGCTGTCGTTGTCCATGCAACTTATCAAAGGAGCTTTATTCTGCTCAGCAATAGAGTATGAGGGACAGACTTGGGTAACTTTTAAGTCCTGTCAGAAATTACTACCTACTCTGGAGATTAACCCAGGTGGTGAAAAGACAATCTTCTGCCTTCACACATCTGAATATCCGTCTGCACATCCTCTCAAGATTAGACACATTACTGACAATGCCATAATAATTCATTTTCTGCCTTACCCTTTATTGCACTTTCACACTGATGAAGTGTCTGAGGAGGATTATTTCTATAGCAGCAGCTAGGAAGAACTGATGTACTTCATGGGCATTTGTAATTGTTCATCAGAACCACCAGAATGACTGTAGGTCTTTTCAGAATAAAATCAGCAATTTTTGCTTACACCACAGGGCATATAGATTATTAATGTAGTGAAAAAAAAAAATACTATTTTCATAATTAATAAAATCCAAGTTCATATAATAGCCCAGTGAATTTCTAGCATTATTGTTTTTTTGTCCATCCCAGTAAGCCAGAATTAACATTAAACTGGATAGAAAACAACTACTAAAAAAGTGTATTTCTAAAATTTTCCAAATGCTTTTATGTCTCTTCAAAAATTAAAAATTTAGTCAGCAATTAAAACTTATTATTCTTTAATTCTAATTATTTCTAAAACTTATTATCTGAAATTAAAGAATAATAATATTACTAAATATTTTTGGCATCTTAAATTATCTTTACAGATTCTAAACCAATTTGACATTACTGAATGATTTCTCTAGAGGTTCAGTATTTAGGTGTGTATTTTGACCACATGCAAGCATTTCTCCTCTCACATATATATTTTGCTATTGCAAAGTTGTCAAGTGCAGCTTGACATACATGTTGAAGTGCAATGGAATCAGGCATTTGAGCTCTGAATCTCATTTTGTGAACCTCAGACATCTAATTTTAGGAACCAAAGTTTGAAGACACTCATTATACTTGATAAAAAAAATTCCACCTCTGTAGAACTGACTTGTTTGGTTTTTTGTTTTGTTTTATCACCACCAAACAACAGGACATGTTCTCCAACAGAGAGCACAGTGTAGGTTTGTAGAAATAATAAAATCCTATGCCACATTGCAATAACTTGTGGGAACACCATCCTATAAAGAATGCACAAAGTCTGTTTCCTTTCAGGCTAAGTCAAAGCATTATAGACAGAACAGTCTATTTTTGCCCTGGGCTAAACAGATTTGGTGGGTTCACTGGAAAAAAAATCCCTAAGCAAAGGAAAATCAGAATTTCTACTTGATGATATTAAACTACATGGAATAGATGGCTATTTCTTTCCTTAATTCTGGGATGATGAATAAGGAGCAGATACAAGAAGTCATGCATAGTCAGTAACTGAGTATCACAAGAGGCAAAATAATGAATTTTGTACATAATAACCTGTAGGATGCTCAGTGGCAAAGAACACATTTAAAAATTTTAAGGGTAGTGTTTACCAAAAATAGCTTTACACTGTCTTTCTAATAAAGGCATGAATCTAGCTGAGATCTTCAGACAGATACATTTACAATTTTCCATCTCATGTTTAATTTTTCCTAAATAAAAGATAAAATTCCAATTCTGATTGTCATAAACAAACAAACCAAGCAAAAATACCATGATTTTCTTATTTGGTGCTGGAATGCAACTGCAAAAATTCAGTAGGATCCTTTCAGAACTGCTCTATTTCAAGGGGTGCTAGGTCAGATGACAGATAGTTTCATAAGAAATAAGAGGAGTGCAAATATCTTATTTTATATGGGTAACAAGGCCTGTATTTTATAAAGTTTTGCCTACATGCAACAGCACCTGAATACCCTATGAACTATAATTATCTATTTTTAGAAAATCCTGATGAGAAAGAAAAATTCCATTTTTCTGATTTTATTGTGAATTGAGTTTAAATCATCTGAAAGTAAACACAATGCTCATTGCCACCTGCTTATCCTTTACTTGCTATATTTAACCTAAGTGGCAGAGAAGCAGTGGGAAGTTGCAACAATACCATTCACGTCACAGAAAGCACAATCTGAAACTACTACTATAAGTGTTCTTTTCATTCTCTAACTTTTTTATCCTTTTAAATGCTGATATTTGTTATCCTGCTCTCCTATCCAAATGAACAGGGTGTGCTGAGGATCAATCACAAACTCTGAAGAAAAGTCCTGAAATGCTGTATAATCTAACTTTGAATCTAGAACTTGTCAATTTTCCTGTCAAAAATATAAAGGAATAATGCTTCAGTTCTTACAATATGAAACAGAACTCAAATCCTAAGGTATAATAAATAAAGAGGATTCAAAGTATCCTCTTTAGTGAGTTAGTTAGAATAGTGAGACTTCTCTCAATGTAGCAAAACACCTCATTACAGCACTGACAGATAATTCCAAAGCCACTCTTGGGAATACATAAATGTATTGTATTTGGGTATACAGTATCATCACCTTGTACCCACCCACCCTCACATGTGTGTAAATTACAAGACACACACAAGTTGAGAGAGCCTAACTTTAATAACTGACTTCTCATACTGCTGGTGTCTGGCATAATGCCAGCAGATGAGCTCCAAAATACATTTTTAAGTGACACTGAAGGAAAACAGCTCTTTAGTAACTGTCAAAGCTATTTCCACTAGGACTCCACATAAAGGTCCTTCAGCTAGACAGTATTCTTCCACACATGAAAAATTCTGAAATCTGGAATTTCAGAGCTTTTTTTTTTTTTTTTAACTGAAGGTGATGAACTTTATTCTTGATTTTTGTGAATGCTGAACTAGGAAGTGATCTACAACTTGCATTTTAGTTTTAAATTAATCACAGTGTTCTCTGGAGGGAATATTCACTCTAAGTATGAAAAATACATATCTCTGCATTCATTGGCTGAAAAAGATCTGAATAACTCAGTATATGGAACAGTTTTCCTCATATATCTATTAAGACATGTATTAAACTGATGATAATGTTATGGCTCAGTTAATACCTAATTAATGTTCATTAATAAAGAAAAAAAAACTTTGGTGCATGCAGCACAGAAGACTGGTATTCTGCAGCTTATTAGCACCAAAGCTATTGAGCAAAATATTTTTTTTTTCTTGTTATCATTCAGATTTAAAAACATCAGCAAAACATGGTACTTGGAGTCTTAATTAAGTACAATAAAACATAAGCTGGAGCTGTGACATTTAACAAAACTTCATAGCTCTAGGGACCTAGTCTTGAACAGGAGTTTGAAATATGAACAAATTTGCAATTCCAACAACACTTTAGCTGAGCTCAAGGTTGGAAATTTGAGTCTGAAAACATATAAGAAGGTTAAACAAAACACTGAGAGGCAGAAGCACAACACAAATGTATTTGAAAAGCTGAGTGATGTTTTTTATCTATACAGGTCTTAATTATTGTAAAAAGAATGGGCTAACAAAAATGAATGATAGAATATTAAATACCAGGATAAAAAATAAGTCCAAGACATATAATGTGACTGATTAAATTTGCGGGGAACAGAAGTAGGAAGAAAGTAGCAAAATTATTCAGAAGTATTCTGAATAATTTAAGACAGTAAGATGACACTATAAAGAAAATTAAAACTAAGGAAACTGGATTTTCAATACCAAGAGTACTTTTTTCATGTCAGAGGAAACTAAAAAAGGTAGACAAGAAATCCTTACTGCACTCTCAGATAAGCCATATCAAACTTCAAGAAATTTGAGGGAAGGTAGGGTATGGTGGGGTGTTCCACCTCCAGTTATGAAATAGGGAAGAATAACTTCTTTGTGGAAGTATATTTGAGAAATGTCCTTAACTCTTCTAAGATCATACAGTAAGTTCATTACCTTAAAACTATCTTTGAATAGAGCAAAAATATTTAAAGGCCTGACATCTCTCACATTTTAAAAGCATTCAAACACTTCACCTTTTCTCTATTTTTTTTCTTTCTACAAAATTGGAGGGGTTTTTTGTCTAATATCTATTTGATTTTTTGAACATCTTTTTCTTTCTAAGTGTCTCAAGGAACCATTCTGGAGGCTGAAATAATCACACCTTCTCTTCAGAAATCTTCAATACACGACTGGTGCACCTGCTACACTTTTATCTTTTCCACAGTATCCCCTGAATTTTTCTGTCTCTGCAGTTTCAGCTGAGCCTTCATTGCCTGCTGTTATTTTGCTGCCTGTAGTTGGGAAAAATCAAGTCCTTCTCATGATGAAGATATTTCCTTTCGTTTCATGCCTTCCTTTATCTGTTTTCTCTAACATTTGGTTATCTCATCCATGTCAGGGCATACAGTCAGGAATGTCAAAATATATAAGATTACAAAAAGGGAAAGATTCTATTGGTATTTACCTGGATCTGACTGTGGAGAATGAAGGTAGCTTCTAGATGACAACATATTTGAAGCCTTTAATTTTTAAATGTATCTCATGAAAAAGATGTGTATGTGCTTAAAACTGTTGTAGCAGCAGACTAATTCAATAAGTTTTAACATTTGTGATCTCAGAGGCAAATTTGTGTATTTTTCTCATAGAAAAGGTAAAAATCTGTAGAAGTCCAAATATTTACAGTCACACATTTGGGTTTTCTTCTGCAAATCACAACCGTTTGCAAGGCACATGGAATTTTACAATAAAACATATTGCACCAGTGTCCAGAATTGTTCACCATTATTGCCCTCTTAAAGAACCTGTAGAAAAGTTTGTTTATATCTGGGAACATCAGTCCCTTTTCCCTCTGCAGCATATAGGCAACTCCCACCAAACTAAAGAACCAGATTTTCAGAAGGACCAGTGCTCAAAACACATGTGGTCAAGAAAGGTGTATTTTTAAAATATTTTAATATTTCTTTCAGTTCTTTACCCTGGACATTGTGTGAAGCTTCCCACTATATTAAAAAAAAAAAAAAAGTATATTTCAGAGAGAAGTATATTTAGAATCTTCTCAAATCTTCTCAATGCATGGGAAAAGCATCCCATTTAATCATAAAGTGTGGGTGGTAATTTCATTATACCTCATTTTGTTTAACAAAACTTTCAAATCTCATTTCTAACCATGTGTGAAGAGATCTACTATGCTTAAACAATGGAGAGAAAGGAAAAGGAATAAAATAGTTAATGTCTTATAATAAAAAGAGGAAAACTATCTCTGACACAAGCCACCCATTTTTTAATCTTTCAAGACTGGTGCAAATAACATTAACTAGAAAACAAACGACAAGTCACAACTTACAAAAATTTCTCATCTGATTTGAACTCCTCAAAAAGTGTTAGTATTGACTTTCAAAGAAAACCCACAGAAAATAACTGTTATGCTTTTTGGGATAGAGATCAATACAGGTATCACAAATCACTTCAATAATCTGAAGTGAAAGATTTTTCTTGGAATATCGTTTATCCTCCGTAATAACACTTTCACACAACGCATTTATCACCCTATTATGTTCAAAGACCAGAGAGATGGTTAAGAGCACTTAATTCTAGCAAAACTTTGCTCATTTTATATTCCATCAGCCCACTATTATTATACTGTTGGACTGTTCCAGTTAGTGACAGCTTAAAAAGCACAGCAGTATTCTGACTAGTAAACACATAAAAAGCAAATTATGTAGCTGCTAATGGAGCTGTTCCAAATGGAATACAGAAATAAATACATTCCATCTGCAACATGGTGGGCAAAAAATTAAAGATATCCAGTGGTTATTATTTGTATATTTGGAGTTTTCTTGCAACAAAAGAACTTGAGCGTATCGCTCAACAAAGCCTCACACAGGGCTGAGCTGGGGAAACCTGCAGAGCTCAGCACCACTCAGACCTACTCACTCCAGTCTGAGAGCATTACAGTTGCACTCACCACAAAGCTCCTGCTGGTCCCCAGGTGCCAAGCTCTCCTTTGGAGCCAGTCATGGCTTTCCATGTCATGCAACCCAGCGCCCTGTGTAGATAGCACACCTAACGTGAACACTTCTGCTTAGTCAATGAGCTAATGGCTATCTTTAAGAAGGCAGGATTAATGTGCCCACTGTCACATAAGGAACATGATTCATGCAAGTCTCAATATTTAACCAAACCTATGCTTCCTTTGTGATTCTGTCCAGAACTGAACTGTTTAAAACCATGGGGAAAGCCAAATATGCTATAACATGTATCTAAGAATGAGAACTTAAATCCTCCCTAAAATGAAACATTGCAGGGGAAAAAAAAAACATACAACCAAAAAACTGTCCACTGCTTTGGAACTTTTCAATTTAGGACCAACAGCAAAGTCACCATTTCTCAGTAAAAATATAACCAAATCTCATTTAACAGTTTCTTTCTTTACCAAGCGGACAGGAATTTTTATTCTGCAGATAAATTCATCCAGAAGCTGAAAGCAGCTCCCCTGCATTGATTCTACACCACTGCACAGAGGATTAGCTCATCAGATTTAGATTTTCACTGGTCACCAGATGAGGGTCATAACACATGACAGACTCCTCTTCCAATGGACTGGAAATCTAAGATAAACACTGATCTTTAAGAAATAAAAAATAGTTGGGTTAGGTTTTAGAACACTTCCATTTGCATCACTTAGTATTTACTTAAAAGATCAATACCACAAACTACTGAGACCTAATAAAACAGAGTAGTTCAAACATAAACCCCTTAAGAAATCAAATTAAATTCTTCAAAATTACAGGCACAATACCTAAGCTTTTAAGAAGAAAGTAGTGCATGTACTACTGCTGCTTCTTTCTATCTGCTTATATCCCAAAATCTCCAGCATCAGGATGAGGAATTCTCCATGTGCTTCACCATTAAAGATATTACACAAATGCCTTCTAAGAGCAAAACTTTCATGAGCTAGTCTTACTAGTAATTTTCAGTACCTTAATTAATATATCCCACTTTAAAAAATTACAGGAAACATTAGTTCTAGAGCTTTTAGTCCACCAGAAAATGTTGGCTTGCAAGAAGCATCATTGCATAGTTTATCTAAGCATAGCAAAAATTTATTCACAGGCAAAATGGATTAATGTTCACTCAGACTTATTTCTGATTCTTAAATTTGGAAATCCAATATACTTGTCAGACTTTCACACCAAACATCCAACTGGAGCATCACCTGGTGGATTTTGGTAAGGAATTGGTAAAGGAAGCATGTAGAGAAAAATTATTCAAACAAAATGGGATTAGTGCTCATTCAATTTGTTGTTAAAGTAGTGAGACAGACCTATGTCACTTCAGCAAAACAGAAATTTCTTAATTTGAATCCTTCTTTTATGTCAGTGATATGATATGGAAAAATTTTTCTTTTTTTAAATTACATGTTTCCAGCATGACTACCCCTTTGGTATTTGGTATATTATTACTATTTTTAATTATAAGTTTCTGAGTTGAAGTATTTGCCTTACAGCTGCCTGGAAACCCAAGGTACATCTATCATTAATTATTTCATTATTATTCTCACTACTTAATAGGAGCTTTATGTAAATCTTATCTACCTGTTCTTAAAAATAAGAACATAAGGAATCTATGCTTGTCTTCCTTTCATTTTCCCATGTAGTTGAAAAAGAACACTGCTCACTTAGAAGTTCCCAGTGCCCAATACAATATTAGATTGATTCCCTTAACTCCGAACTAATTATGATTTAATTCTCTATTAAATTGAGCCAAGCATCTTGCATGAACCATTGAAACTGAACCATATGAAAAATAACGTGTGATTTAGCTCTTAATTCTGAAGGTCAAAACACTGAGGCAGACCTTAACAATGCTGACATTTCTGAGGTGTGTTTGAGAGACAATTTATTGGCTGGCAGAAACAACTTGCTAAGATTTGCCATCATCCCCTTCTGTACAGGGTCTGAGCTCTGTGGAAGTCTTTGATTTGAAAGATAGCAGGGTCTATGATGCCATGATTTGCCTTGGCACCAAAAGGGATGACAGCACATGGATGGATGGATGGATGGATGGATGGATGGATAGATGGATGGATGGATGGATGGGTGGGTGGACAGGTGACAGGCAGGAAGGGATATTGAACAACTCTTTCCACAGACAAGCACCTAAAATGAAGCAAGTACATTCCTTGGGAGCATTGTTTGTCCCTGCCACACAAATCCAGAGAAGAGCTGGTAGCTCTTCCCAGAATTTAGAGAAATACTGAACCTTTACTTAGAGGATATTAATAACATGTTCTGTCTACCAGGTGTAATACCTTGTCTTGGTCTCAAAGGCACATCAGGTTGTTCAGCGTATCCCTTTAAAAAGTTTCTCTTAGAAATCATTTGGCAACTAAAAAGAAAGAGACAACACATTTTTCCTTTAATTTTAAAAAAAAGACTAAAAATTGAAGTGTTTTTGCATTTATGGAATTCTAGATGTTAAAATAATTCCTGGTCCTTCTGCCAGTCTGTTCAGATTTCAGCCCAGTGAACAGAAGACTGGAAACTGACAGCCAAGTCACCCATTATCTTTCCTCACATGTTCACTAATTAATTGTGACAACAATTCCTGAAATCCCTGTTAAATGTGTTGGATGCAAGAAAGGCATTGGGATGTATTTCTTACCTATCTTCCCTATCCTCAGGCCAAAATCATACCCACAACCACTCACTGAATTTTAATAATAACTATATTCCTTTTGTTTTACAAGTACAGATTCTTGTCCCAATTTGCTGAAAGACTAAGAGACAAATCTATTTCTAAATTGCCAGTTGTGTAGACCAAGTGATGCAGAAACGAATTTCCCTCATTCTTTTAGAGTCTATGAGGATCCACAGAACCCAGATAACATTCGGATTTTGTAACATAAAAATAAATCCCAAAGTTTATTATACTCTCCTAGCAGCTAGAGTCCTAAAGAACAATAATGTATTAACAAAATACAGGAAGCTAATTCTAAACCTTACAGAATTACTGCTCTAATTCTCTCTCACTCTTTGTCTTAGGCTCCCCCTCTCACAAACACAGCAGCAGGAAAGAAGACTTGCAGGGATAAAAAGGCACTGCTGTTAAAACTATTATTAAAACACCACATGGGATGCTCAGCCAATTGTGGCATCTGAGTGGAATCTGTCTTTGTTTACATACATGCTAAATTGCTACAAAAAGCATAACATAAGCAAAACCAAGATGGAGATGTTTTAGTTCTTTGTGCATTGTAAGATCTTAGTTTTAATATTTAAGAAAAAAAAGCAACAAAAAATCAGAAAAAAATATTTTACTTAAGGTCAGAAACCTTCAGATCTGTAAAAATAAATCACACAATTTATCTGTCTTAAGTGACTTTTGTGGCATCAGCTGATGTTTAATTAAAGAACACTACAGATTATCAGACTAGATCTGAAGATATAAAAATAGAAGTATAGAATTAGGAAAAATAAGCTTTGGTAATACACAGGTTTCACAGTGGGGTAGGGTGAATGTAATATGAATGTAATTTCAATATGAATGTAATTCTTAATAAATAACTTCACGGTACAGAAGCACATATGAATTAAACAGAAAAAATGCAGACCCTCCCTGTTATTTTCTTAGCTGTAGGGAAAAAAATTGCTGTCTGCAGGTCCCCTGACTTCTTTCTACTTTTACTCCCTTACCTTTCTTCTCTATTCCTCCCTTTCTTTATTTTTTTTCCCCTCACAGACTAACACAAGAAAGATGCTGAAAAGAGACTCCAGTATCAGAGAAGAGGTAAAACCAAAGCCTTGGAACAGGGGTACCACAGAAAGATCACCAAGCTATTAATTTTTAAGTGAGGGAAGGGAAGGGGAAAACTTTTGAAATATAAAGGAGGAGAAAAAAAGCATGTCTGTAATTTTTTGTCCTAAAGAGAGTCTCCACTGATTAGTTTAATCTTCATTCTTCTGGAAGTATTCCACGTTGTTAAAAGGGCAAATTGCAAAACATTCTTTACCTTCAGCTCTCCCCTTCCACCCACAAGATACCTAAAAGCATTGAAATATGTCTATGGACGTCATGAAATGAACCCATCAGTGTATAAAGACAGAATGTGCCTTCAGGGCTGCAGTTTCAGCAGTCACACCAAACACAAGGACAAAGCACCCTGGCAGAGTAGATGGCTGCTGTGACACAACCTTGTGAGACTCAATCTCATGCATATTTGTAGAGAAACACAATATACTTGTCTGTCAGCCTGCCCACCACAGAGGCTGTCATCCTACAGGTGTGACAGACATCACTTTGGAAGCCAAGAGAGCCTTTTTGACAGAATGCAAGAACAAAATTATATTTTCCTGATGCATTGGTTTGAAATTCCCTAAATTCCAGGAAAATAGGAAGCAGAAAGCATGTTTTTCAACGAAAAAAAAAATCAACAATCTTATTTACTCTGCAAGTACAGTCTCAAAACTCATATTTAGGATTAACTCCTTAATGATCCATCTTTTTCCCTGAAAATAATTTATCTACTCATCATAAAACAGCAGTGGACAAAACACAATGCAAATACAGATTCTACATCAACTTGGTCCCAAGTTCTTTTCTAAAAAGGGCACAACTCAATATAACTTTCTAACACCTACTAATTCTAGGTCTTGTGCTCCATGAGCTCACCTGTTTAATTTAATTCATAAAAGGCTGCTACATGATAAATTAGGATAAATTAGGATGTTAAAAAAAGACAACAGGAGTTTTACTTATTTGAACTAATGCTGCTTAATATTGTCAACAAGGCAGGCATTAGAAAACAATCAAACATTTTGAAAAGTACGAGGGCCTTGTAGTTAATGACAACATCAAAAATGGAGGGAGGTACTGAAAAAGAATTCTACTCAAAAGAGAGTGATGGATGAATAATATGAGCTCAATGAAGGCTAAATGACGATTTAAGGGAAGAACCTTGTTAAGCTTAATTTAAACAGAAACAGATTCTAGAAATATTCACTGCTATCATGAAATCATTAATAACAAACCCAATGCATCTGTTCTGTCTTTGTGCAGTTACCTAGACTACAATTCTTGACACCACTGTTCTGTAATAACCTCCATCTGCTCTGCTGTCTCTGTCATTTCTTTTGCTGTAATATATTGTGACAGAAGCTTCATTTACCTAAACTTATCTTGGCAACTTGTACTTCATTAAAGAGAATCCTGCAAGCATCAGTTAAAGCTTTCTTATCTGGCCATGCATAGCTAAGCTTCATAAATCATTCTTTCACTTTCCATTTTGCAGCTTCTGGAAAGGTAACATTATTGAATTCAGATCACTGGAATAGAGCAGTACCAAAATGTTTATTGACCAGCTTTTAGGCACTGAGCTCTGCTTTGAATGCAGACAGTAATATTAGCTAAAGCTTTTGAATTTAAAAGGGATATCACTAATGTGTTTTATACATTGCTATAAATACTGTTTGCTGGCAGGCCACTTTAGCAAGCTGCTACTAATATAGCAGAAACAAAGTATTATTAACATATATTCCCTCCATCCTAGTCCTTTTGACCACAACATCTGCAAATATAGTATTATATATTCATAGATCTAAGACCTCAATCACAGCTCATAGTGCAGAATGTATCTGACAAAGGCAGCAGAAATGTGCAAAGGGACCTTAAACCAAACTTTATTTTCCCATCAGATCAGTCTGGCATGGCACCAGCATAGCACTTGGGGCAAGTCATAGCAGCTGGGGAAGTGCCAGTGGTCTCATTCATTTCTAAGACAAGGGAATTAGTGGGTTTTTACCTCCATCCAGACTCCCATGTAGGAATCATGTGATAACCAGCAATATGTATACTGCACACAGCATTACTTCATGATCAGAATCATTTGTTAGTAGAATAAAAATAATGATGACCCCTTTTACAGACAGAGATACTCACTTTTGCATCAGATTCAGAAGAGAGGCATGCTGTGCTGGCTGATGAGTCAAATCACAGATGTTGAGCTATAATAGGGTAGGAGGGAAGGAACAGGGAAAACTATATTTTCCAGACAAAACTTAATCAAGATAGACTGGCATCATTTCAGATAAAATTCACAAAATTAATTTGAATTAATATTTGCTATATAAAATCACTATTACACCTGATAATTTTGGTAACAGTAATATACAGTGGTTTAACAGTTAAGATTGAACAGCTTTAACAATGAACAGTCTAGGAACCTCAAGGGAATTCTGCAAGGACAAGGTTGCCATGTTGGAAAAACCCCTGGTATAGGTGACAGATATGGTTAGATCCTGGCAGCTGCTATTTTCTCATTGGATTTTGCATTGAAAATACAAATTATTTCCCTAGCCTGAAAGCAATGCTAGCTGTATTGCAGCAGTTTATACACAAAGTTGTTATCATGTTTTCCTAATCTTAGAAGTCATTAACAAATAATGTAAACTTATTTATGGCTGAGAAATCTGTTGCTAGTCCAGAGAGCAATTTTGTTAATAAGTGATGCTTCATTTAAAAAATTTAGAGGACAGATAATTTCATTTTAACTAGAGGTTTGTTGGGTTTTTTTTCTTTTGCTTTTAAAAAGTTTACTCTGTCTGCATCAGCTGCAATTAAGTCAAATCATCAAGGAAAGTAAAATGAAACTATTATTTCTAATGATCAAGAAAATAATTTTCTGTTGGGAATTTAAAAGAATTGTTTGTGGCTGCTTAACTATGATACTTACAGTGGTAAGGGGTAAAATAACCCTCCAAAACCAATAACTATTTGTGTCTAGTTCAATCCCTGCATGTCATTACAGTGATAGCACTTCATCTGACGTTTCATTAGCAGATCCTAAGTTTTTCAGTAGTAATCTGAAGCAGCATATAACTTTCTTTAGGGTACAGCATAAAATCCATAAAAATAACTGGGTCTTATCTATAGGTGGTGTCAACATTCAGACATACTCATAAACCTTTGCTCATGAACAAAAGCATCCTAAGAGTCTCTGAGGAGCTGAAGAGCTGCTAAATTCACAGGCCTTCTTCATTTTCACAGTCTAAGAGCAATGGTCCATCAAAACACAACTTCTCTTACACCTTATGTGCACAACTAGGGCATAAAACTTCTGAAAATGGGGAAAGAAGGGGGAAGTTAAAGAGCAAAGTTAAATGCACTTTGAAGATTTCTTCTCGCAGCTCAATACATAATGAATTAAAATCTCTAGATGAACCTCAAGGGAACTAGTTAATTTGTAGCTCCTGAAAACCAAATAACTCAGTGTATGAGTCTTTGGATATAATGATAACTTGTAAGCTTATATAATTGTTGTAAAAGACTTTTTGATCCTCAGGTGACAAAAGCACATAAGGGCAAAAATTGTTATCTCTAATTATGGAAGAGTTCATTATTATTTTTAAAAATGTAACCTAGAGCCTGATGGTTTTCTGTAATTATGTTATCTTAAGGATGTCTTGTACAAAACTCCCTAATAAAAATATTTATATATGTTGAAATTAATACAAATCTCACTTGCTAAGCAATTCAGGGAGCCACATAACCTTTTTTTGGATTTTTTTGCTGTAAAGCAGAGTTAAGATTGTAACTCTAAAGACAAGGATAGTTACCTTATAATCTTCATATTTATATATTACAAGCAAACTAATGTTTTTCCCTGTTATTGAAAGCTGTCATTTATTTTTGAATGTTGATACTTTTAGCAAATTGTGCAAATTACAGTTGTACATTCAAATATCTCTTCTGAAGTGAATTTTAGTTTCATCTATTTTTAAAATTTTCAGACAGAGAAAGGAAAATGCTATGGAAAACCAGTGTCTTTCCCCTATTCAACATTTTATTGACCATTCTTTAAAAAGATTTTTAACACTTTTGTGATTTTAAAATAGGAATTACAAAACTGACAATGTGCTGAATTCTCCCAGAGGTGTGCTTCTATGCACCCCTGAGAAATTCTTCTAAATTACATCAAGTGATGAGACTTTGGGTTAAAAACCACTGTTTGCACATGACTGGCATACATTTCCTGGATCTGTACTACAGAAGCCTCTGAGGAGTCCAGAAGAAGCAAGACTTACCTTTGTGAGCGAAATGTGGGAAGCAGTGAACGTTTTTTCTGCCTCGTTTTCAGTTCCCAGCTGGCTAAATTTAGGCAGCATAAAGTGAAAGTTAACTGAGAAAAGAGAAAATCTATGAAGGAAGAATGAGACCAACATTCAAGTGTGCAGACAGATGCTGAGCAAGGATGCCACATGTGGGACTTGGAAAGGTAGAGCACTGTCCAAAAAAAAAAAAAAAACAACCACAAACCACAAAACCTGTTCATATTATTTTTGTACTGCATTTGTTTTCATTGCACCTCTCAGTGATAAATAACTTCAGCTCTGTTTCAGAAACATATAGGCCTGTCAGTCCTTCCTTGGTGCATGTTTCTCAAGCATACAAGTTTTCTTAGGTATTTCTTCATGAGCAAAGAAAATGGAAGGAGATTCTTTAAAAGGAATCAAGCTCAGAAAGAAGTACCTGATGAATTCTCTGACAGCATGGTTAGGATTGTCTTTTAGTAGATATGCCAATATACCTCTCTGATTCCAGGAAAGGAAGACCAAAGCTCTAAAAACCCTAAAAAATTATTTAGTCAACAGTTATCGGCAGGCTTTTGGATGCACCTTGTTTATAATGAAACATACACACATTTATAAATCAATGGCAGTAGTGCTCTGATTATAAATATATCTGGAAAAAAAGTATTTCAAATATGTCTATAAAGCATCAACTGATCATGAATAGGGCTTAAAATTTTCATCAGCAAGGTAAAACATACCATTCTAGTCATCAATCAGACTGTCTTCATGTCAATGTGCCAAATCTGCAAATAAGTTTATAAAAAGCTAGCAAAATCTTCAAAAACTATGATCAAGACACCCACACAAAAAATACTTTGCTACTTATATAAAAATTGCTAATAGCATCAAGCTCCTTTATGCCAAGAATACAAAATACGGTGAAAGATGGAAAGACAGTACAACACACACAAGTGATTGCCTTTAACAGGAATTTTTCTAGTATTATTAAGCATCTACAAATCTGAGAATGTTGTTTCATTTTGCATGATAAAAAACCTCAGTGTCATTATTTAATCTTTTTTAGGCCATTATTAGGTTTTCATATAGAAGCAGATTATCTGTGATGTAGCTTTTCATTCACTGAAGCAGTTAGTTATAATCATATTGTTGTTACCTCAAAGAATTTAATCAATTTCTCTGATGATCGTGTAGAGTGTGATTACTCTGAAGGAAAAGGAACAATAAAAGAAGTCTGCTACTTTCCTGTCACATCTGCTCCCTGAAAAAAGGAAAAGTTTCTACCTGCTGAAATTCAGATCAAGAAGACCCAAATTCCTGAATTCTGAGCTACAGTAAATATCTAATGACCTGGGTGGGGATAGGTCTGGTTAAAAGAAATACAACTGAGTGGTTAGTGATAGGCAGTAATATCTTTGAATAAGAACAGTTTAATTATCATTTAGCAAGTATCCACTGACTAATGGAGTATGACCCATTCCACATCAGATGCAGGTCTTGCTGATTGGTAAAATTAAAGTAAAGTTTGTGCTGAATTCTGCTTTCTTTGTTGCTCTTTGACAACAGCAAATGACTAAATTTGCTATGGCTTGAATAAAGTTTTCCCTGCTTTTGAAAAAAGTTTCCCCAGAAATGTTTCACAGCAGTAACAAAACTCTAAGCAATCAAGATGGATGGATTCTCTGCAAAACCTCATAATGCACATACAGTTTGAGGAACAAGTAGGCCTTCTTCACATGTGGAGAACGCAGTGGCTTTTTCACAGCAGTAGCCATTACCAAGAAGATGAGAAGCAACCCTCCTGGTTAATCTTGTCTGTTGGTAATTAATCACTTCCCAGTCCTTACTACGCTAGAGGTTTACTCCTTGTATATTTAATTTTAACATGATTAGAGAAGTGGGAGTTAAATTTCTATTTGTACTAACTTCTGCAACAGCCCTCAATTTTGGTCATAGAATACATGGATAAACATCAGTACTGTATATTAAGACGAACATTATTTGTATACACATTCCAGAAGGGATGTTCTTGCACTGCCATTTATTTTTAGTGCATTGCCCCCACCCCCTTCTTAGCCTGCCTCAAATGCATGTACCTTTCCCACCTGTATGGAACAAACCAACTTCTGCTATTACAGTTTCTGCTGACATCTCCAACACAGAGTGCTTGATATCTTAACAGAATTCTTCAGTGCAGCAAAACAAATTACAAGAAAAGCTTCTTTTGCCTTTTGAATTTCTTTTTTAAAGTATATCACTGAAGCAGTCTGATGCTGTAGGGCAAATGGCAGCCACATGAAATTAATACATTAATTGAAGTTGCTAATTTTTGAGAGGTCTCTTCTTTCTGTGGAAAAGGGTTAAAACCATTTAATGGTCTGGGTTAATAATAGTCAAGTTACTGAATCAATTGAGTGATGAATTGGCAAAAATCATTAATGCTGGGTAGAGTTCTTGACCTGCTCTTTCAAAAGCAAAAGCTAAAAATGCCTTCCCTTTAAAACACCAAGCAACCCTGAGTGATCTGTGCCTGTGGAAATGTTTGATTGACACCTGTCTGGTGGGTCAGCATGATGACTAAGACATTGGTTATTCTCAAACCTGTAAAAAATTATGGAAAAGACACAGTGCATTGATAATCAAGGCCAGCATTTTCAGGAAACATCTTTAATTTATTCTCAGGGGAATTTAATAACCTGCCTTCCTATAGGGTTGGGTTTTTTAAATCCCAGACCTACAAGGATAACTTTTTCATCCATATTTATGCTTTAACACACATATTTAGCAGTGACAACCACATTACCAAAACTGAAATCATAAAAAGAGTATCAAGGGAATACTTTACTTGCAAACAATTGCAGACAACAATATTTTCGAACTGAAACAGAGGCCCTGCTGTGAGCATGGGGAAAGGGATGAGCAGAGATGAGAAAATATGTGTGACCTATGGCATGCCAGGCAGGAGGTGTCCTCTGGTACGCAGAGAGGTTCATCTGGGAGACATGTCTGGGAAGAGCAGCAGATGTAGAAAAATGCTGCTGCTAGAAATGCAACATCACTTGTGTTCTGGAAATGAAAGCAATGTTATCTCTCAGAATCACTTACTAAGTACATATAGTTTTTGCCCTTTTGTATTGCCATTAAAAAACCCCAATGAAACAAGTATAAGTGTATCACTCCAAAAATACAATTTCTGCTTCTTATATGACTAACTATGAAGTTTATACCAATGAAAGGGGAAAAAAAAAAGGCATCTCATTTTGGTGTTCAAAGCTTCTTCCTATGGTGTAAAGCTGAGATTCTAATGAATGAGCTTGTGTATTCGCAAAGACTCTCACTTCATGCTGAAATATGAAATACACTAAATGATTTCTCCCTGTCTTTAATGTAGAAAAACCCTTGAGCAGAAGCACAGCACTTAAGCCAACACCATGAATGGTGACAAAGAGATTGTTCATACATTTAGACATTTTTCAGTTTCTTCACAGATTTGCCCTCTTGAGTTAGTATTAAGTACAACTCAGTGAAGTTGGACTTTCAGTTCTTACCCTGGATCTGAAACATTCTCACTTAGAGGCTTTGGCTTACTCATTTCTGTGAGCACCTTCATTTCCACTTGTAAGGTAAAAAATATTTGGCTGCACCACTAGAAGTGTACATTACCTGAAATTTTTATGTGCTTTGAAGATGAAAGACACATACATTTAGTTAACACTATATGTTATTATTAAAGCTATATCTGGCCCAGAAAGCTTAATATTATCATTTTTTAAGCTGCAATATAACTATTATTTAACTTGCTCTTCTGTATTGATTTTATATCTTCAATCAGAGGAATACTGGGCAGCAATAAATACAAACCCGTTGCTGCTTCGTTCATTACCTCCACTGATGATATAATCTGAGTTCCAACAAAAAAAAAAATTAAAACCCCCGACATGTTGCAAAAAAACCAATGCTAAAAACATGAATTCTGGAATATCATCCTTCAAAAATATCATGTCCCTTTAGGGAATATGTGTGTAATTTATTTCCTTTGGCTCCAGAGAAAGATAATTTTTATATTTAATTTTTCTTAAAATGCACTGGTTTTCCCTCCACAGATGACAACTTTGGTCCTTATACTTTTTTTGCATGTGCTGAGCTTTGTGCTATCAAATGGATGAGAACACCTAGTACAGAGCACCAACAAACATCAACAGTGAGACAGCTACTGGCAGACAGTGTTTTGACATGTAAATAACTTCTACAGTCTATCTTTCTCTCAGTCTGTAATTGCAGGACAGGTGCATATTTTGAGCTCTGTTGAGCACTAAAGTTTTAAAGTGTCTCTCTGGGCATGGATTTGGATTGATGGCTGATATATCATCAGTTAGAAACATTGAAAACTCTTTAACAGCACAGTCATCATCCCACAAACCTTCTACTCTGTACTTTTTTTCTATCAGAAGTCAACATGGAGAGTTGCTGCTAATTAAACTGTGGTACAGGGGGAAAAAAGGAGATAAATGCAGCATTGAGCTGGATTATTGGATACACTGAAATCTTGCAGGAAGAAAGAGAATAGCAACAAAAATGAAGATACAGGACCAAGACATTGCTAAAGGAAATAATTATCAAATCGCAGTCTTTATTTTGCATAAAATCATCTGTAATTCTAACATTGGCTCAGCAAAAGGACTTCTTTCACTAAAAAATCTGTTTTGGACAAATGGTATGGGATTCTTTTTGCTTGGACTTGACAATTTTTGCAGAGAATTCAAGACTAGCTTAGAGCACAATTTTAGTATTTTGCAAACTGAAGGGATTTCCTGGCCTGACAGAGTGCAATGTGTTATTCACATGTTGATCACATGTTGATGTGTTGTTCACATGTTGATCTTGAAATCTAGGACATGAGCTTTCTTATGGACTACTACAGGAAAAAAAAATTATGTTAATACAGAATTTTCATCCTGAATTACTCCAGCAGATTCCACATTAAAAAAAGTGAGAAAATTTTTCATATGAAGTAATTCTTGGAATAATCCATAACATCACGAAGGAGGTAGAAGATGCTTAACAGAGTATATGTTAAAATACTTAACTTCTTGCTCAAGAAACTTAGTGACCTCAGAACAACAAATGAGCAAGATTTTTCCAGAAACTTTAACAGGATTTCTCTAGTGCTATTGATACCACTCCTCAGCTTGATGCTCATCACACTAATACACACATCACCTGTTTTACAGCTATTATTAAGTGCAGTGTATGTGTGCAAGGAGCAACTATTAAGGGGCACACAAAAGTATGGTGGCAAAAATATGGATCTGTTTTCAGGGCACAGTGTACAATGGCTCGTGCTGTCACCCAACAACTGCAGGCAGTCTCATAAATGTGCTTGGAAAAAGAAGTGAGAAGAATCTACTACAAATTCTCTCTTCTATTACCCTATCAAGCTAAGTACTAAGGCAAAGGCAGCTTTCAGCTCCAGTAGTCTCCCTGAAACCACTGAAGGCTAAGCTGCACAACAGCTTTGCTGACTCAGACAATGAGGCCTTGGGTAGACATTGAGTACCTCTAATTTCTCCATTTACCAACTGGAGTGCGTTTTGCCCTTACTGGCAGAAATACTGAAGTGATAACTCTTCAGTTATTTTGGGCCATACAAACAAACCCAGCTGGTCCAGTCTGAAAGAGGTTAAGAAAAGCTACAATACAGAGAAGGGATAAACACAAAAGTGGGGAACATTTTCTACCATGGTTACTTGGACCTCAAATAGCTACAGAAATTAAACCTGCAGGTTGCTGCATTTCTGGTCTTGTCCATGTGAAATTTTCTCTATGTTTCAGCAATTAATTACAGGTTTGCCATGAGGCAAACCTCAAAGTCCCACATTCAATTCATCCAGCTATGAGATAAAGTGACACACACAGCAAAACAAAAGATTGCTGACTCCACTGAAGGATACAGCACTTCTCCAAATGGTGACAGCCTCTCAGGCTGTACCCAGAGTGGGACCTGGCAGTGATAGTCATGTGATCAGAACCACTTCCACAACTTCATACTCCATCAGCAGGAGTCAACAGCATCCAAAACTACCTAAAAAGCATAATCACTAGGAAAGGAGAACTGCCAACTAAAAAAGATACTAATAAAAATACCAATTATGCCCTCAAACACTCAAAGAACTATGGGATTGCACAGCATGTTCACAGAAGGTGAGTGGAACCATATGGTTTGGCTCGTCTGGGAAATGCTTTATCTCTATGGTGCTCTGGAACACCACGAGTAATTGCATGACTTCCCCAAATACTCACCATGGTTCAGGACGTCATTCTTTTACAGAAACAAGGAACAAATTAGGTGTCTATTTGAATTTTAACCCAAGCTTAACTGTATGAGTTATCCCATGGTTGTAAGGCATTCAGATCAGAACTCAAAATCTTGCTCTCTTTTGAGTGCTAGTGGAGGACACAACTGAATTTCACTGATGAAAATTATTGGGAAGAAAGCAGAGCAACCACTGAATTACAACTTATTGTCAGTCTAGTTCATGACTAAGATAGAAGTGTTAAGGAAAGATACTTGTATCTGGAAATGAAAGATTTATAATCTGGTTGCAGAGTTTGAAGATCTGGACCTTGTGATTGAGAAATGAGAGAGGAATGAACAGACCCTCTGGAGATATACAAAATAGCAATTAAAATCTGATATAATTATTATTATAATAAAATTCATATTAGTACTATTTACCACAATTTATAATACAAGAACAAGTAGGCAGTGATCTTTACAAAACAATTTGAAAAGAAAAGTGGGGAAAATATTTCTTCATAGCACATAACTAACCAGTAGTGCTCTTTCTGGAGGTATTATTACCAAGACCAATAGATTAGCAAGATTCAAAAAGGATTTAGACATTTAGATGCATAATGAGAACAGCCACAGCTATCTTAGATGAGATTTAAAAAGTCAATATGTGAGATAGAAACCTTGATGCTTCAGTGAATAAGGCAACTTCTTGCTGGTGGGCTTTGGAAAAAAAAATTAAAAAGTCTTTTGCAATTGGCAAACTATTCCAGAACTGAATTCTAGCCACCTGTTATGGCACTTCCTTCCCTTACCCTTGGAGCTCTTGGTGTTGAGAACTCAGACAGAATGCAAAACCAGCCAGACTTCCTTTTTCCATTTCTACATTTCAAATGTAAAAGCAAACAAAAAGTATTATTATACAATTATCCAATTAAGCATGGTGATAGTGAGCTTACAGAATTTGAAAAGGAAAATAGAGTTTCTTATACCAAAATTTCCTTTAACTGTCATTAACTGTAAGGTTTAATAAACCTTTAGAGGAATGCTTTGGCTTATAGAGAAAGATGTACACAATTTTCTGTAAGGCATATTTGGCATTTTACACTACATCTTAGCCTCTGGGCCAAACTCTCTGACAACAGGCAGCTCTACTGGAAAACACACACAATCTCGCCGTGTGCTGTGGCCATTCCTGTCAGTCAAGTAGCAGTTTGTCCCTAAATTCTGCTTGCCTGCAGCTTACCACTCACTGAAATCTGACACCAATCCTCATGATGCTTAAGAGGACAGACTTACTGGCCCTCTCAAATGAAACACATTTTTCCAGGTCAAGTTTTACCAGGCTTCCTAATAGTCAGCACTCCTCCTTTCCTTGCCACTTCTAAAACATCATCTTCCCACCCCCCACAATCCTTGATATATACAAATATCCAATCTAACCCTCCCCTGGTGCAACTTCAGGCCATTTCCTCTTGTCCTATCACACAATAGCTTCAATTCAGGTAGTTGTAGACAGCAATAAGGTCTCCCCTGAGCCACTTTTTCTGCAGGCAAAAAAAACCCCAGCTCAGCCACTCCTCCTGAGACCTGGGCTTTGTTACACATTTAATGTGTTGACAATTAAGCAGGTCTAAAAGAATCTCACTGAGAACTTTTGTCCATTCAGAGATCTTTACAAAAACTACCGTATCCATTGGGCTGGATGGAGGTCTGAGAAACATTTCTGACTTACATGACTAATATATCTTCCAGCTGTAAATAAACTGACATTTACCTATCAATAACAGAGCAAGGATTGCACTTCTAGAGGTCATGACAGTCCCCAAGAGAAAAGAAACCATCCTTTGTCTTTTACCTTTGAAGAAAAGTCAATGTTTAAATGTAACTCAATTTGAATACTGATACAAAAACACATAACATCCAGTTGGATCCTGTCTGAACACAGTGTATTTATATTTTCACCATATGCCAAAAACATCTAATTTGAAGCAGGAGAGAAAAAAAATAGCTATCTATTGCTTTTATAACAATCTGGCATACATACAAAATTTGAATTGCTTTATTTTTATGGATTTTGTTGTAAATTAATGTAAATAATTTAACATGCAGATAATTCACTGTGCTGAAAATGAGTGGCATTTTTCAAGAGTATAAAGAGAACTACTTGACTATGGATGTCAGCAAATGATAAAAAGTCAAAAAAAGTCTTAACAACTCCCTGTAAAATGTTTCAGACTCCACAGATTTTTTCACATTAGAAATTGTACAGTATGTCAGAGGCTAACAAACAGTGTGCAGCACATATTTTGAAGATCTGTTTGCACTTCAAGCAAAAAAAGATTGCTTTAATTTTTTTAAGAACCAAAGTGACTGAATGAGTACATGACCATATTGCCATCCATGCCATATTGGATTTCACTTGCATTTGGCTCAAACTATTGTACCATCAAGTATTAGAGGGGGGATTTTTTTCCATGTAGAAAATTACCAATACAAGAACAAAGAAAATGTCGTCACTGACTGCTCAGGGTCATTCCTAGAGATAGTTCTTGCTAAATAAGTCTGTGGACATAGGTGAAAAAGCAGTAATAAGTGTCAGCTAGATGCAACCAATCACTCAAAGGTGCAAGCCACTAACTCAAAGGATGCCACAGGTTTTCAAGTCCAAACTAAGCTTACATGTTACTTCTCTCTTAATTAAAGAATCTAATACTTCTTGAATCCTTTTTTATGTCACATATAATGTACCTCAAAAATTCAAATGAAATACAAAAATCCCAATACCTTCCCATTAGATTAACAGCTGATCAGGCACAAATTATTTTTCTATTTGGTCAGACTTGGACAACCACACAAGCTATGGATTTGTCTATATTCCACTGTAAGCATAAAAGACATTTTCCTATATCAGCAGTTAGAAGGTTCCATTAACCTGAGACAGTAAAATATACATAACATTTACGGGTACAGGATACGGTCAGATGGGCTACACTGATGGGCTTCTGTAGCAGATGTGTTTTTTATTTCTCTGAAATAACATAGCTGCTGTTAGAGCTAAAACTTGTAATTAAAATGCAGCATACTTCTGAGAAATCTTATCTACCAACCACTCCAGTCCACACAACCTGGGATGCAGGATGCTCCGAGTCCTTAGCTGAATCCAGACTCCACATTTACAGCCAGCTGCTATATTTATAATTGATGACAATGCTAATTACAGACATACAGACACACATACTATCCTCATCTCCCTTTGAGGTGTTAAGTGTGACTATATAGCCACGAGCTGTTGCATGACTGTATCCTTAAAATATTCCTTTTAATGCAGAGGGCATAAAATTCTCATTAACAGTAATTGGAGTTAGAAGCAAGAATTCCAGGAAGAATGTGTTGTCTCATTAGATATTAACTGGAAATACTGTAAAATATTCTGTTTATGCATTGTTAGAATTTTGAAGCCTTTTTTTTTTTTTTTTTTTTTTTTCCCCTTCAAATTAAGACCCCTATGAATAAGTCATTTGGAGCTAAATGAAAGCTCATGCAATTCTGGAAAACTCTGCTGGTGAGTTTCCCCAAGGATACAGACTTTCTACTGAACTGTTGGGCTATAAGAAAAGAGTTATAAGCTCTACAGTACCTGCTTGCACAGGTAATAAAACCACAGTTAATGGATCTAGTAATTTTAGCTGTGTCATGTCCTCTCAAAATTCCCACCATATCTGGGCTTATGACAGGTGTGCCACTCTACTTCATGATATGCAAGGACCTGACTGTGTCAATACTTGATTACACACAAGACCACGGCATTGTCTCTCCATGCAAGAGAATATGGACAAGAAGATGTAGTTTATGTCAGGATTCATGACAGAGAAATCAAAAACCCTCAGATCTTCTCTCAGGTAGCAATCCTTTCCAGGAGTCACCCTTAAGTTATTTACAGCTCCATCAGAAAACCACTTCTGCTCAGAGACCAATCTTTCTAAGTCCCACAAAATGCATTTCATTATACTGGATATGTCAAGATAAAATCTTCATTAGTGGACCATGCTTGTCTCCTAAAGTTTAGAAAATAATTTCCAAGGAGTACAAGGAAATAAGGCTATGCTCATTCCAAGCATGTTGACAAACTTCAGTCCTCAAGATAGCCCAAATATAAAATGTAAGAGGAGGAAGAAGAACCCATATGGATTTGATCACTAATAATAAGATTCACAAGAGGCATCTTAAACTCTTCTGCTTTAAAGGTAATTGTCTGATGCTCACAATTAGAAAAAGTGATCCTTCCAGCTGGCATGCCAATCTATAGGATGTCACATGGCCATTTGTTTTAAAAAAAGACAAACAGAACTACCTTCTTCAATTGTTTGTTGAGAATTGGTTGCTTGACAGAAAAAAAAATCCCAAGGGTTGCTTCACTAATTGGTTTCACAGTGCCAATCTATAGAAGAATACAATATTAATTAAAAATAAACAACAGTATCATTAAGAGTTAATACAAATCGTTTGTATCAATTCTCATTGGCTACTAAAACTATGGTCCTTTTCACACCGTAGTTGTTACCTGAGATAAGGAACACCTAGTATAATTTCCAAGGAAAATTCCTTCTGAAGGATGGAGAATATTCTAAAGAAAACAGGATGGCTGGAGGAAATGAAACTAACAGTCACATGCCAAATTTTGTCAAAAAGAACTTTAAAAAACCCTCAAAAATCAAAACCAAACATGCTAGAAAGCAGCATCTTCTTATTGCCCTTTCATTGCCTGGTGGGTCAAAACTGACAGTACAATTTATCATCCTCATTTCATCTCTTAGGGTTAAACCTTTCCAAAGTGCAGCAGGACTGAAAAGACACTGATCCCATCCTCCTCCTCCTCCCATTAACTCACTGATAGTTCAATAAAACTGGCCAGGATTTTCCAAAGCTGTAAATCTACACCACCATAATATACCAAATCTTTTGAAAATGCGACAGAACCAAACATCTATAAAAGCACTACATTCTTAAAGTAAAATCCTGAAGGAAATTAGATAAACTGTATTTACGTGTATGATAAATATAAATTAACTAAATAACAACACAAAGCCACAAAACTCAAGGATAGACACACACAATATATAATATACATTATATAAATATAAATACACACAAAAGAACAATGAATGTTACTGCTCTTTGTATGAAAAATAAATCTCTCAATAGACCTGACATTACATTTTGGTAGTTAGATTTTTCCAACTGAGCTGTCTTGCTGTATTTAACATGATATATGTTTGTAGGACACAATCCGATCACATCTCCAGCGGAAGTTCACTTCAACCCCATCAACCACCTGATTGATTTAGTGATGCTTTTGTGCTGACCAGCAATGACTTGACATTCTTTCAGCCTCTCATGACTCCAGTTTACATGGTAAGTTTAAGGGGCCTACAGCAGCTCACTTTGCAAGGCAGATCCTTGAGGAATCAATGTGTTCTGTGAGAAGAGGTCTTGTTCTCTCTTTGCAAAGTTGGCTGCTGCATTTATTTTGACCTGTTTCTCTATAGAGAGGACCAACAGCTCACGTACACTGCCATCAAGTCATCAGATGGGGTTACGTGTCTTTCTAGAGCTGCCTGCACAATGAAAGCTGTGGAACAGAGCAAAGCAAATTTCTCAGCTCAAAGGCAGCAATAGCACATGCCAGATGTAATGAAGGGGAGCTGGACAGCACCTGCAGCATGCTTACTTTCTGTTTCCAAGGGACTTCCTCCTGTCCAGAATGGACATTCACTCAAAATAGTATCTCCTTGCATCACCCAGGCAGGGCTTAGGATTAGATCTGATTTTTCCATGGAGAGGAAAATGAAAATGGCATCCTTTAGCTTTCATCCACCATGTAAAAGACAAGTAGAGAATTATATCTCTTATATATCTCTGTCCCAGTTACAACAAAACCAGCTTCTCATCCATATAAGCACTGCAGAGATAACACTTTGTAATCTGTTCCACAGTTTTATAGCTGCACAAAGACAAAAGATCATTTATTTTAGGAGGTCCTAATACTGATTTACCACTCAAATTGGCAGTGCTCTACACTAATATAGAAGTTATATGTTGCCTTTGAAAGAACATTCACATTGTCATCAATAATACTTATAGACACAGGGGTGTAAACAGAATATACAGGAAACAAATGTAGCATACATATTGTAATGATGCACCCTAGCATCTCCCACAGACAACTGCCTCAGCTTATGAGAGCTCTTTGTAACACTCCATAATCCAAATATTTTAACAACACTTTGATAAATCATTCACAGAAGCAAACTACATTAATGAACAGAAATGAACATGCATATCTACAAATAAATTAATTGTATCACTTGAAATTGCAGAAAATTATGTAAAAGGTTATGTCATTAATCTCTGTTACTTACATACTGAAAGTCCAAAGAGTGGCAATTTACTTAAATTCACACTCTTAATAATTGTATTGTTTTTTGTTACCGTACCATGCACAAACTAGAAGATATTTTACAATGATATGCTGAGAGTCTCCAAGAATTATAAACAACTCTGTATTTTTTTTCCTGCATAAAATAGCCACAATAAAATGTGCAGTGATGTATATATATAGTGTCACATTGATGTTCTCGGCACCATTAAGTAGTCAACAAACAGAAGTAGTGTAATACTGAATTGTGCTAGAAAAGTCACATTAATTTATTTTTAGTAGAGTCTTATGATACTTTCTACACAACACCTACTGCCACAGACCTAGAATCTGCTTGTAGAGTCTAGAAAATAACTCAACCATGGCAGTTCTCTGGTGCATTATCAAAAACCTGCTTATCAAAACCTAGACGTACACACAAGTAAAAAATTTAAATTTTACTTTTTGTTATCTAGACTAAACAGTAGCTTAACCAAGGCTACCTTAATCTGTGATATAAGCCTGAGGAAACAGAGAAAAGCCTCACATAATCATTATTTATATAAATAAGTGATAATATTCAACTTTTTACCACCTCAAACACTCACTTCTATTTATTCACATTTACCATAACTACTTCTAAATTGTCCTGCATCTCTAATGCAGTTATTATCATAATAATTCTCAGGAGTTAGTCCTAAGTATTCTCTCTGTAAAGCAACATCAGATACTTATTAGATTTTCCAGGTCTGTATATTTTGGTCTCTTGAGGAGATTCTGCACTTTGTTGTCTGTGGTTCTTAACAATTTCCATTTACTTGTTGACATTCCTGTGTGCTTCTGATCAAAGTTTCTGATCAAAAGCACAGAATTCCACTCCATGAATGCATATGGGTTGTTTTGCACTCACTTTGCTGACTTAATCCTCAAATTCATAATCTTAATTTTATCAACTACACCTGAAGTACAGCCTATTCCAGATCTAAACTAAGTTTTAGCATTTCCAAGTCTCAGTAGCACAAGGGAAGCTATTGTATTCCAAACTGTTAGTGAGGTTAACAAGTGGGCGTGGGTGGGGCTGGGGAGGCAGGGGGACACAACAACACATGACACAAAACAACCCCAAAACCAACAAACAGTTAAAAAAAGCATGACATTATTGTTTTGCCCTGATTATTTTTCCTGATAGCAGCAAATATTTATTAATTAGAGAGTCTGATTCCACTAGTAATCAAATGGGTTTGCTTTCTCCACCCTCTTCCCTCCCAAAAAGGGATTGTTCTGATTCAAAACAAATAGATTCAAATTTATATTTTCTCAAATATGTTTTTTGCAATTGTACAAATGTGCTAGTATTTTTAATTTTTTTTAAGCATTCCCTATTAAAACATACTTAAAATCCTAGCTTTGCATATTTAGTTCTAAAAGGAGAAAACATATGAAAAAGTAATAAAAACAGATACTGGAAACATTTTGAAATTATTAAACTGAGAGGCCATTTCCTAAAGGCAATTTTTGAGATTTGCAATTGTGAAATTTTAATTCCAATTCCTGAAATTATTATGAACCTTACATTTATTTGAGAAGAAAATACTTGCCATTGACCAGCCTCATCTGCTCTATGGGGAGAGAGGAAGAAATCAAGAAACCAAGATTTTCAGGATGTCTGTTGTTGGCCATCTTGAAATTGTATATCAGTAGGTCATCTTAAAAGAAGCCATCTCATTGCATGACTGCTCATCCCAGATTCAGCTAAGATTAAACATCAGCTCCTGTTAGCCTCTCTGTTTTTCTATCCTAATCAAATGTTGAAAACCCAGAATCTTAGAAGAAACCTTTTGGTTTCAACATCATACTTGCACTTAAGAGGAGCTAATTAGTTTACAAAGTTATGCAAAGACACACAGGCCCTTGGTTTGAGTATATCTAGAAAATGGCATTGAATGTTTGTGCAATGCTATGAAAATCTGCATCCTTCTGAATCCCTCTTCTTATTCAGATGCCAGGATGTATTGAAAAGTTTTGTTGTTACCAAAGATTTCCTACAGAGACTAAGTCTTTTTATCCCCCTAAGACTTGAGAAATGTTTGCATATTTTACTGAGGGCTAGGCAATGTCACTAAGACAGAGCCTGGAGCAGCATGTTTCTGCACTGGAGCATTCCACAGGAATGACTGCAAATTAGACAGAGGCTATTCCATCCTGCTTCCCTGTTGTTGGAGACAGAAAGTAATTAGCTGCTGGCCTACACCAGCAGCAAATCATTAACCCCTCCTGCCCCTAAACATTAGCTCAGCTGTGCTGGCCATTGAATTGCAAAGGATGGAGATATGTCTCTGTCCAGCTGCTTCATCCACTCCAGAGAATCAGCATATGTGCTCTGTGCTTGGCTCCTAGAAATCCAGTGTGGGACATCTTGAGCTAGCCAGGCATCATTCGGATTTGCTCAGGCCCGATATTCAAATCGCAATCCGGCATTCAGTGATTGCAATAAAAGAAAGGGCAAAGCTGCCTCCATGCATGCTGCTGCCTGGAACAAGTCAGTAGATCCAAAGAAGGGTGCAAAGCCAGAGCAGGATCTAGAGCTGGGTTTTCTCACGGTCTTGGCTTATCTCACTGGTTCAGCTAGATCAGGTTACTTAAACACTGTTTTGGATTTGATCCAATAAAGGCAATGTTTATTGTTTAACCTTGACTCAATGAATCTGTTCCCGAAGCCTAACTTTGAGTAGTATTTCATCAAAGTAAGTATTTCTTCAGATGCTCTTATTACAAGTACTTGAAACATACTTCGTAGGAGCAATATTTCTTCGCAGATACCAGCCTAGCAGCAAAGTAGGCTAAACATATCCATCTGACTCAATGGGCCAGGCATAAAAATGTAGGCTTGAAAGAAATTATGTCTTATCATTTGAAAGATGGAGCCATTGCATTGGCATTAAACAGCCTGTGCATTAGATCAGACAGCAAATGAGATATTGATAGAACTATTTTGAACAGTCAATAAGCTTTCTAATGATTGATAGCTTTGAGCTAACTCTGGCAATATCAATGTCTGCACTTGGAAACTGGAAACTGGGGATTGAAACTGTAATGCAATATTCTCTTTGTGGAATTCATAAGCTTAAGTCAAGTGTGGGCAGCGGCTCCAATTGAGGGATTTGCATTAGTCTCTTGCTTCATAGCATAAAGAAAGAATGACAGAAAATTTTGCTTGTTTTAATCTTTCCATCTAAATCCCACCAAAGCAGTATCTCGGAAGGTAAAAACAGGGAGAAGAAAGCCATGGAGGAAGCCAAGTTAAATCACTGATCATGCCAATCCCACAGATTTCAATGGAAGTCCAAACAATATTACTGTTGCTACTGTAATAATTTTACAAACAAAGATCAAAAGTTTTCCCTTAGAAAAAGTTTTCCCTTAGAATGTTTTACATAGTATATTCAAAGAGAAAAACTCATCCATTGAGAGAAAAAAGGAGCAGAGGAAAAAACATATAGCCAAGGATTTTACAAGTGATGTCAAAAAATTATTCATGCACTCCTAAGATAGCTAGAATTTTAAAGACAATGTGCTTTGTGCTCTCATGGTATAAGCTTTTCACCTCATAAAGAATCCAATAAAGAGCCACTATTAAAAATATTCCTTGTAAAAAAATTCTTTTTGCAAAATAATGCAAAAGGAATTTTAATTCCCTAATCGCTATATGACTAAAATCAGTGATAGCATATTTATCTTAATTTAAATTTCCAAGCTGTCAAACTGATAGCAATGCTCTGAGAAGTCTATAAATCCTGTTTGAATTACATGTATTCATGTATAGTACTTCCTATTTGGTTAGCAACCAAGTTTCCTTTCAATTTCATCTGAAATTGGAGAGGGAAAAAAGGTGAAAGCAGTAGTCTGGTAGCCTTCCCTCATTATTTATAAACAAGTACTTCCCTTGCAATCTAACTGAATTTGATATCACTATTGCTGGTTTATTTGCTCACACATGCAAGAGGTTTGCAATTGTCTATTAGTAAAATAAAATGCAAATGACATTAAGATTCTCCACCGCAGTGAGAAGGTCCTAAAGGATTACTTGGTCAAATTATCAGTTAGCAGTTTAAAACCTGAGCTGTATCAGATCACAAATACCAGCATTGCTCCGATTGCCCCTAGGGGCAGTGATGATTCAGTACACACAGGCACGTTCCCCTTCCTCCCTCTCTGCACCTGACATGGATGCACCCTTGCTCCCCTCTCACAACACAGAGCAGAAAGCACTGTGCCCAAACAGTTAAGGATTCTCTCTGGAAAACTGACTGTCAGCAGAGGTAGCTCTTCTTTCACTTACTTGGTGTTATGCCAGTGTGAGCCTACAATCATCCACAATGCTGCTCTTGATTTATGCTGACCAGGATTCACACCTAAAAAAAATACACTGTCATAATCAACAAATGCAAAATACTTCTTTTACCACTAGCATTTTGCCCCAGGAAGGAGGTAACCTTCTTCTCTGCTTCAGAACTTGCATTATGTTTTTAAATCCCTCTCACAATGTCTCTCGTCTCTTTGCCTTTTCATAAACACTATGCCTGAACTGGGGTATTTGGGTAATCATCTCTACTGCAAATTTCACAATGTCCAAGACAAAAGAAAGTGTTCATTTTTAATTTATACTCTTTACACACATGCAGAAAGCTGTTTGCATTTTAGTTCACTAAAACAACACAGTGGCAAGGTGTTCCAAATGTAGAGAGGTGATGTGGCAGGGTATAACAGCATGATTACACATAGAAAAATTGAAGAGAAACGGTGAGAACAACAAAGGTTTTGTAAACGAATGTTTGCTGTGTTCTTTGTTTATTTTTATTTTACTGACTCCTTCATCTAATACTGACTTTATAAATAAGCAGTTTATAAAGGTATCACATCCTCAGTGAGGAAATAAAAATAAAGACACTCTTCAAATTTTCTTCAAACACCTTCTAACACCACAATAGAAACAATTAGGGACTGTGATTTATTCATGAATAAAGAACAAGACTGGCACAGTGAAAAGAGAAAATCTCCCAAATGAACATATATTGTTTTTTAGATTGAGAGTTGGAATCAATTTTGGTTAAATCTTTGGCTATTACAACTAATTTAAGGTGTTCACACGCTGTGAGTTGTGCTGACTAACAGTAAAAAGGCTTGTTTATTTACATCCATTGACAAGCATTGTCAGGAGTCTTGAATTGTCACTAAAAAACGTAGCTGCTCTCCCCCAAAGGTTACTGATGAGCATTTACAATGTTTGCCACCTAGTGGGAGCAAAAATTTGATAAAAACATTGAAATATTTTAAAATATTAAAAATTTAGCCTGCCATTCTGCAGTCTTGAGGAAATTAGAACTTGCATTGAAGCATTGTATTGAAGCACTGTGTTTGTACACCAAGACCCTCAAAAGAAAGGGTTTCTGATTGTACATTATCTCCTCCTTGTTGCAAAACATGAGTAAAAGTCAGTTAACTTATGTAGGAAAAGCTTCTGTTTGATATTGATAGTTCATCATTTGCACTGTGTCTGTACTGGAAACACAACCAGCTGTAGATAGTGAAGCACTTCTATTTCACAGACAGACAGACCTTTGAAATTCACTAAGAAAGTTATACAAAACAGACCTATGAAACTAAGATTCAAGACAAAGACCAGATAAATTCAAGGGTGGCAGACAAAAAAGTCAGTTACTAAATACTCAGAGCTACTTCTAGTCTAGCTAGTCTCTTGAAAGTACAGGACGAGTTAAGAGTATATGAAGTGTTCTTCCAGTGGTCTTGCTCCTACTGTAACCCAATATTTGGGAAGTAGATGGACCTTTTTGATGTGATTAGCTCAAAAATTCTTGGTTTACATAGCTTATGCCTTAGTTATTCGAGGGTAATACAGAAATATTGAACTTTTGCTCAGCAGACTTCATAGGCACAGCGATCTAAAGTACAGAGTAAACATTACCAGAATAAGATCTAAAATTTATGATACAAGGCAATGCACTGTAATCTAAAATTACCCGACCTTCAAAAATAAAAAAATTCTGGAAATGGAGGAAGTGCCACTCCATAATCTTGGCTTCAAATCTAATCACCTCGTACAAGTATCTCGGGTATCAGCGGAAAGTAGCGTTAGACGGGAGGATGAGCACCAGGGCCAGGAGGTGTGTGCTCAGATGCGCCCACAGCCTGGCCACAGCGCCTGCCTGCCCTCAGCTGCCCAGGCGGCTGGGGAAACAAGCGCTGTGCAGCTCGATGCTGCTTCCCCAGCTCGCAGGGACTTACAGCCCGTGGAGAACTCCTCTCCAGGCCTGTCTGTGCCTTCCCAAAGGAGCCGCAGAGCTCTGTGGTACTGCGGAAGGGGAGAGGGGCGCAGGGAAAGCGCCTGCAGCCCGCACGGCCGCCCCAGCCTGGGCGCGGCACAGGGCGGAGCTGTCCTGTCTATATAATATATATACATATATATACATATTAATATATTATAATTAGAGCGGCGCATCCCCAGGGCACCTCCGGGGCCGGCGAGGCACGGCCTGCCCTCGGGAGCGCTCCCAGGAAAACCAAGGGGAGCATCGCCATCCGCCGGGAGCGCTCCGACCTCCGCCGGGCTCCCACCGTCAGGTACCACTGCTGTTCGCTTCTGTGCTCTCGGCAGCAGCGAGTGCTTTGTTTTTCACAGTTCCGCCGCTGCTACTCTGCTTTTTGTGTCCTTTGTTTCTCAAGAAAGAGGGTGCTTTAAAAGAAATTCTCTCCCTTTTAATTAAATCAAGGCTATTGCTGCTGTGATTTGTCTCGCTCTTGTCTCAAGAGAAAACTTCAAAATTACTTCTGCTAGGGCTTTGAGTGCTGAAGAGGAGGGCAAACAGGAGAAAGAAGGCCTCATGCTACTCAAGAATAACTACTTTCAAAAAAAACTTTCTCCATTCAATCATATCTGAAATATCTTTATCACAGATGTCACACATTTCCTTTTGTATATATTTCAGTTTTTCTTTGTGCAACTTGAGATAGTCTTCCTATAAAATCTGAAATGCTGGAGACAGTAGGTGCATTTTTCAATTTATTCTGATGGGATTTTTTACATGAACTATCACACAAATATGAAAGCAGTTCACAATGCATTTCAGTCCTATCAATTCATTACACTTTCTAAGATTTGGTCACAGTTTTTTCTTCACTTGTATTCTTCTGCCTCAGGGATAAGAGTCAGTAAACTGAAACAAGACACTGTTTTCATTATTTTGGGCCAGCTAAAGAAAAGTAAATTAACACATTTATTCAGGATTTGTATAGGTAGTAGAAGACATCCTCACCTCTTGTCACCTCCATATGGGAAGAAAACAGACTTTTTCACAAGCAAAGCTCAAAGGCACTCAGTGCGTTTAGAGGGTCCAATTCTCAATGGTATTGAAGTTTTGTCAGATTATATGTTGATAATCAAACCAAGAAGTAGTAAAATGTGAATTTTAACACCACATTTTAGACCATCACATTCTAAAATACAATGTGTGGGCATGGAGAAAAAAAAATGAGCAGGGGAAATAAGAAAAACACTTGTAACAGTAGAGGAAGCATCGAGGCTGTTTGTATCAATATGTTGGGTTTACCAGGATGTCTTAGAGGAGGCATTGACATTTTCTGCAAATACTTTTAGAGGGTGCATTTCCAAATAATTATATGTTTTACAAAGGAACTTTTCTGAAAAGAAATAGGCTTTCTGAGAGTGTGCCTTCAGCTAGTAAGCCAGCCCAATGAGAAGTTGAGACAAAAAAGGGGCTTCTTGTGCTACATTCATTGTCCCATCTGAATCCTCTGGGCTGGCTCTAGGGTTTGGCTGACCCCACAGGTGGTTTGGGGAACCCCTGTTCCATGAGTTTCCATTGTGATTCCCTGAACTTGTTATTCCTCAGTCAGAGAAGTGTTGAAAGAAAGGAGGATGGAGGGTAGCAGAAGTACCCCTTTGTACAACAGGTTGCTTGGCTGACATTTCAATTTGAAAACACAATAGTAACAAGTGTTCCAAAGGGCTGGAGACTTATCTGGTACAGATTGGTAGAAAAACATGGAAAATAATTTTTTCCCATCTCTTGTTTTGGTCCATGTGGTTTGAAACTTACTGTATTTCAATTCTAATTGACCTGCTTCCAAAGCAGTACATGGAAATGAAAACAGGGGAAAGCATCACTAAAAATAATATACGGAAGAATGTGAAGTCAGTTTAGGTCAGCATATCTAAGCAAACAAAATCAAAATGGGTGTGAATGATCTCCCAGTGGGCTGACAACTAAACCAAAATTTACACTGCTGTCTTGCATTTTTGGCTGACCTAGCCTGTAGAGAAGATTTAAATTTTGGAAATAAAACCCTACTAATGTTTTGTAGCTCCTCCAATTCTTCACCAGCCTTTAAGGTAACTCAGTGTAATTTAAACTTCAAGCTGACTAAATTTTCAGAACTTGATAATTCTGCTGTACCATATCTTCTTTTTTAAGGTATTGAAATTATTTGAAATGTATTTGTTTTGTCTAGTCTTCTATAACCTGTTGCTCATCCACCTCCTTTTGCTCATCATTATTTTATTTCTGAAGAGAAGTAGTACTAGTATACCTAGTTATAGCATGCTATAAAGAAAAAAATTCTCCACAGTGGCTATTTTGGATCAGTGGTGCTTTATGACAAAAATAAAATGTGTATGAGGAAAGTTTGATATGAATTCACTTAAATTTTAAGAAAAATAATGGCCCATAAAATTTGTAGAAATGAGCAACAAATCTGCTTTCAGACCTTCTGATGTCTTAACAATATACTTTTTTTCTCTTCATGGATAAGTTGTTTTCAGATCTAGAGATAAATTGAAAATGTAAAGTTGACACAAAATTTGTGTCTATTAAATTCTAAAAATGTTATATCATACACTTAATGCATTACCGTTTTTTACTGAATATTACAGTAGTTCCACAAAGAGGACATGAGGGCCAAGATGAAATTTAAGAGTAAAAAAGCAAGTGGGTTTGTAAGAGATAAAGCACTAGAGGTTTTGGGGTGATCTACTTGTGAGTTATTGAAGAGAAAGAAGCATTTTGTTATTGCCAGCCAATAAGTTTCTTCTCACTTAGCTTCATCCATAAGAAAAATGCTAATGGTCCTCTTACTTACTTGCCAGTGGCTACATTAAAAAAAAAAAAATAGGTTTGAATACCTATTTAGAATATTCTATGTTGTTAATGAAATTTCATGAGCAAACTTATCTCTGCTTTACTGTACCAGAGATTTTCAAAGCCTTATAGAGGGAAAATTGTTTCAATGATACCAAGAAGGCACTAAGTGTCCTCAGCTACGATAAATTCAATAAAAGCAGAAAGAGCTCCCCAGAACAGTCAGCAAGTTAAAGGCTTGAGGCCTTAGGCACTGTAGTCATTTACACCTGGAGAATAATGGAGACATACAAGCAAAATTGAAGATCCTTTTTATCCTTTGTTTTAAAGCACGTTCCTGTTCAAATATGCAGTTCCTCTCTCATGCTGTCTCTTTACTAGTAAGGGTGAGTGCATAATGATGCCATTCATACAGGCTTGCTAACAGCTGGATCAATGATGCTTGTCACATGAGTAGTTTCCTGGGCTGCTTCTCAGAGTTAATTTTGATGGTATTGCTTGAAAAAACACATTTAGCTTTTGGGTTCCTTGTATTGATTTTTGTTTTTCCAAATGTAATGCCTGTTTCACCCTAATATGTAAGTGTTTCCTTAAAGTAGATCTATAATGAGGGAGTTTGGACTGTGTGTCTTACCTCTCTCTGCACACTATTAGCACTGGTCTCCCAAGGGTACCTTGTGCAGTGAACTACGATAATGAGGTTGATGGTTCATAAGAGGGCTGATGTGACAAATTACTGACCTGTTTTGGAGATTAAGTAACAGCACCTTCACCAAGGTCTGCATATCAGCTTTTTGTTCAGCACAGTGCTTGTAAGTATGGTGGTTGTGCTGTTGAGTGTTCCATGTGCCAAACTGATGAAGAAAACATTTGCAAAATAGAATTGGTGATGTGATTAGTTGTGCTTCTCCCAAGACAAAGCACATCATTCCCTAATACAAAATGTGCAATGGGTTAAATGTATGCAGCTTCTTGCAAGACCTTTAGGTCTTCCTGTGCCTGCTGCTTTAGTTGGGAAAGTATTGGAAGGTGCAAATTACAAAACTCACTTCCCCATGACACAGATGCTGCCCTTTTGCCCAATAAAAATACCTGTGATATTTGATTAAGCTACAGCAGTATCAGTTGGTTCTCTACCTATAATCAGGCCTTCTTGTAACCATTCTCCTTCTGAGACACTATACTTTCTCTCAGTAAGTGGGACATTTACTCCTCTCTCTGATCTTGCTTTCGGTGGTAATGCAACACACCTATTGATTCAATTTAAAATCCCAAGCAGTACAAAGTTAGTAAAAATTAATTGCTTGTCATCTGTAGGACATCTATACAGATATTTTTTTTAATATTTGTCCATCAATTGGTTTGTGAAGGTAGCTAATAGAAATGATATCAACTGTGTATTTTCTTTCCTTGATATTTTTGCTGGTAATTTTTAAACCTTCTCATTTATGCCTGCCAGACTTCAGCTGGGCACATTTTTATGGGTGAAGAATGGCTCTGTGATATGCAATGTGTATTTACATGTGTACCACAATAATATATGGTTTTCTACAGGAAGCATAAAAGCTGTTGTCATACTCTTAGAAGTGTTAGATGGTGCCTAATTTGTCATTTTATTTTTGGAACATCCAGCAGATTGAGCGTCATTGTCCTACTGATGTAGTGAACAGAGTTTGCATTGATGGTCTTCCCTCATTAGCATTGACACTGCTGGTTGTGCTAGCTTTCATCTCTCCCCATAGCTGTTGCTTTGAGTTTTTTGCTACAAGGACTCTCAAGCATTGAAATGAGCACAACTCACTGTTGTCCCCTTGCTGCAGTGGTATTGTCATTTCTGTCCCTCATGCTGTCTCGCATGCATACAATTCCTGAGGAAAAAATAAATTCTGTGAAGTATCTTGCATAATTGTCTGTTCCTCTGTGATGTGTATAATGATGTGTAACATTATTTTGGAAAGTCACGATCAAAAGTTGAATCCTCGCTGTATTCCTGCTTCATGTTTTATCAACATAGTTGGCAGGCAATGGTCACAGTCCCTTCTGCAATGTCATACTCCCCTCTCTAAACAACTGGATGGCTTTTGCTGAGCTTATCTATGACAAAGTGCCACAAAATAAATGAGGCTTTCTGCACAGATAGTGGTGCTGTGTAGTACAAGAATATTGGCACCACCAAGAAAGTAGGACTGCAAAATGCTAGGCAGATATTGTGGCAGTGGTAGAGCAGTGAGAGAACTTGTTCTGAAAATGTCACATACAAGGAAACCCTTTAATTTCTTCAATACTTTTCACATTCTCTGTGTGTTTTAGACCTATTTCTACTTAGTGTGGGTTTAAAAAAAATGTAAATGGAATATGAATTATTTTGGAAGTACAGGATTCTACATTTTGTACTCAGTAGGCCTTTGTAAAGATGAGAGTCAGCTTACTTGAGGTGGAAATCAAGGTAGGTTTCCAAAAGATGATCTTCAACACTTCATGCATTTTATATGTGAATGAATGATTGTGTGTACCCAGGAAAAGAAATCTTGTACTATAAAGAATCAGTCTTGAATGTCAGTATTTTGAAGCTTCTGGCTTCTGATTTACCAGTTGCTTCCAATATTGATAGCCATCCTCAAAATTTGAGTACCATGCTTTTTTATTTTTATTTATATCAGCTCACAACTCATGCTAAGACCAACAAAACTGTTGAAAGTGCATTTGGCCTTCAGATGAGTATGGTCCACTTGTGAAAAATGCTTATGAACATAAATCTGTTTATTTGTTTTTAATAACCAAATTATCAGTGTTGATTTTCTATGTTTGAAATATTTTAAAAGATATTAAAATTTATATTAAAAATTCTTTCTTCCAAAATGAGTGCCGCGCTCCCGCCCCAAATCCCTGATCTCAGCCCCGGCTAGCTCTTCTCTGGGGCGAGAGTGGGCGATGGAGGCACCCTCCGCCGCTCCCAGCTGGGGTTTGGAGAGTGCCTTTGTGGGTTCCGGGCAGCGCTAGCAAGCCTCGCGGTGGTAAATGAAGAGCGGATCCTGCTGGGGGCTAAGTCCGAGTTTATTGTAGCCCAACGGGGCCAAATATCCTAGAACGGTGCCAGCCAACAGGAACAAGCACAAGGTGCTTGCACTGGCTTATAAACTGTAAGGGAGGGGTATCCAACGACCAATGGGGATAGGGATAGGGGGTGGCTCCGGGATGGGGGGATATGGTGGGGTCCAATGGGGGAAGGATATGGGGGGAGCCCCAGGTCCTCGCCCAATCACCCGGTGCCCTGAGTAGAAGCTTCTGGATGGATGGGAAGGGGCACCGAGTGATAGACAAGGCACCTGGGGGGGGTAAAATGCCTCTTTCAGGGTGATGGATAGATACTGGAAAGGCGGGAAGGGAGGACAAGGCGGGAAAACTGGGGATAAACCAAGTTGCACACGCGGGTACAAAGGAATAAACCAATACATAATACAGGGATAATAAAACATACAAATAACGCAACTCCACAAATGAGTATTCAAGATTTGAAAGTAGCTGTTATGACAGCCCAAGCCTCCAGATCATTCTGTATTCTGCTGATAAGTACATCAAGACAAACCCATCTCTGTCAATCTCCCAGCCTGGAGCAGAGCCTTCCCATTGCAAAGTTTGTATTAATGAGTATTAGAGCATCTGTTGAAGAGATGCAGAGATGAACTTCTCCTTGCAGGGAGGGTCTACATGCCTGGAATACATCAGCATGATCTGTTATGCAGGGGTTTAATGGATCTGCTTTACAAACAATATATTTATCCTCTTGTGTGGGTAAATAATGGTTATCTCAACCTAGAAATTTACTGACGTGTTGTTCAGAAGTGTGTGTGCTAATAATGACATAGCTGAGTTAAGGAAGCAGAAAGAAGAGATTGTCAATCAAAAATTCAAAAATATAATTACTCTGATTAAACATTAAATACTATGTACGTGTTGCATTAATGTGTGGCTCCCATTTCAACAGGGGTAACTATGCCAAGATTGATGAATAGCATTTTGTGAAAATCTGTCAACACCAGAAATACTGGGTATTTGTCATTCAGAGATTCTGCTAGTGCCATTTAAACAGGTATGATACAAGTAACAATTTTATTTACATAAATTTTCTTCTTATGATGCAAGTTCTAATAAATGAGGGAATTCCTGAATTCTTAGGCTTCCAATGACTTGTCTAGGTTCTAGTGTGGTAACAGATTGCTCACTTATTTTATTTTTCAAACAGACTTTGTTTTTAGAGACTCTAAAAGGTCACTTAGAAGGATCAGTGTGGGAAGAGCCCTGTTTTGACTTCCTATCCAATTAATTATAGCAAACTTCAAACACAGTATTTTATTAAGTTGTATAACCACAGAATAATTTGGGTTGGAAGGGACCTTTAAAGGCCCTCTGGTCCAACCCCTGAAATGAGCAGGGACATCTTCAAATAGATTAGATTGATCAGAGCCCCATCCAATCTGATCCTGAGTGTTTCTAGGGATCCCACTGGGTAAGTAATTGATGCAAATGTTAAACAATACTGGTCCCACTACAGACTCCTGAGAGACACCTCTCATTTCATTGTACTTTGTTTCTGAGTATAAACCAGCTTTGTATAATCTATCATACTCTTCCTCAATAGATTCCTTTACCTAGTCAAACAGATAAAGGGCTGCAGCTATTAGTAATAACACTATCATCTGATTCTCTTGATCATATTCAAGAGCTCCAACAGAACATATTTTTGCTGTCATCATGGTCGGATGATGGGATGCTTTTCCAGTCCTTTAAAGTCCTTAATTTCTTCAAGTGGTGTGGTTCCATTTGTATAGCATGGTTTTCCATAACACTAATCCACATAACTCCCTCAAGGAAAAACTGAAGTGGGCTCAGGATAATCCATTTAGACACATTTTTGTCCTTAGAGAATTCAAAAATTCATAAAAAAATTACCACATGCTCATGCTTAAAGCCTACTGATTACTTGAAGTGATGTTTAAAGGATAAATTAGGGATCACATCATTTGAACTAGTTCAGAAAAAATGTTTAGAGTTTAAATGACATGAAAAGCTATAGTATGTGCAGCCTAGTCCTGGCTTGTCCTGGTTTCAGATGGGATAGAGTTAATTTTCTTCTTAGCAGCTGGTACAGAGCTGGGCTTTGGATTCAGTATGAGAATAGTGTTGATAATACACCAATGTTTTGGTTTTTAGTATTTATTCTAAATCAATAACATTTCAGTGTCCCGGGCTCTGTCAGTGAGCAGGTGCACAGGAAGGGAGCATGGGCAGGACAGAATTACACCGAATCAATTAGTTTGGAAAGGCCTCTGAGATTGAGTCCAACCGATGACCACACTGAGTGCCACAATCAGTCATATCTTGAACAGCTCCAGGGATGGTGTCTCTACTACCTTGCTGGACAGCCCATTCCAATATTTAACATCGTTTTCTGTGAAGAAATTCTTCCTAATGTCCAATCTGAACTGGCATAGCTTGAGGCCATTTCCTCTCATTCTGTCACAGGTTGCCTGAGAGAAGAGGCTGACTCCCTCTTGTCAGGGAACTATAGTCTGTGAATATATTTCTTATCCATATTCTTGTAAGTTCTGTACAGTACAGTAACAAAACTGTTTCGAATTACAGAAGAAACCCTTAATTATCACTATAATATTGCAGAAAAATGATTATATATTTTGGAAAATAATTGACTACAGATATTAAGTGTGTATCTACAAGTTCATAAAGGACTCTTCATCTTACTGCCTGGAAACCAAGTCCTAACTAGGCAAAGATATTACAATAAGTTTTTTCTGAATGCAAATAATAAATAAAAACCAGTTCAAATAGGAATTTTATCTAACCCCCTATTGCTAAGTATTACTTTATTTGTATGGCTATTTCATTTAGTGCCAGCTATGAGGTGGTTATTATGAAAAAATCTTATGGTGTTTATGAGAATTTTGGAGAGATTTCTGACATTATTATCAGAAAGAGGGAGAGTTTCATGTGTAGTTAATACTTTAAATTCTCTGCAACTCTTCATAGTACTTATGACTTCTAAATGACACCCTGTCCTAGGGTGACCTTATGGTGTTTGTATCTCCAGTCGTGTGTTCTGTTTATGTTTGATATTATGTTCTGTGCTTTCAGAATTGACTCTGAAAGTGAAGGTTTGTTTTGCCTTGTTATCAACCAGTTCACCTCCCCCCATGGTCTGCTGTCTAGAAAAGGCTAGTTCTGGCAGGCTGGCTTTTGCTTGCTTGGCTTGCTTGCTTTGCTTGCTTGCTTTGCTTGCTTGTGCTTTTCCCTTTGCTTCCTAGTTAGTTTAGCCAAGCAGTCCAATTCTTTCCCTGGACTGTTTCTTTTCCTTTCCTCTTCTTGAATACCATCCAACCTGCTCCAGACTGGGATCTGGGAAACACCAAAGAACACTGGGAGCCTGCATTTTGTGATCTGCAGCAGACATCCCCAGTGCCAGAGAGCAATCCCCAGCATCCAGACCCGGGCGACCACTCCCAGGAAAGACTTTCTGGGTTTGTTCATCTCTTCAGAGTGTTGAAAGAGTTTTGTTGTCATCTGGTGTTGTTAATTTTTTCTTGTGCTGGGGAGTGCTTTGTTCATTAAATAAACAGGTTCTTTTCCACTTCTGTCAGAGCAAATTTTTTCCCAAACCAGGTGGGTGGGGAGGGGCCGTGGGGGTTTGTTTTCTGGGGTCTCCTTCCAGAGGGTTCTCCCCAAATTTGCCCTAAACTACAACACACCCAAATATTTCTCGGGTGTTAGCACAGAAGGGATTCTCAGACTCAATGGCTTAAGGTTTCTGCTCACTTTGTCCTCCCTTCACCATTACTCCTTCTAAGAAAAAGTATCATGAAATGTCAGTTTGAGAGTTTTTCTGAAGCTGATGTTTGTGGTGTGTGGAGTCCATACCATCCTGCAGATAGCTTTTCACTGAATATTTCAGGCACCAGACGTAACATTTTTAAATACAGCAAATTAAGACGAGTACTTCACACCCACTGGTAATACTGGGAAGCAGCATTCAGTGATGATGGTGTTCCCGGACTTGATGCAGCTCAGCCAAAGTGGGTGTCAGAGCAGTTGAAAACCAACTGATGCCTGCTGCACCAAGGTACAGGAGGGTTTGTAAGTGCCGGCAGCGCAGAACATTTTGTGTTTATCTCCTACAGAAAACAGGCCCTTGTGTCCCTTTGATTTTTAAACCAGCTTACTCCATCTGGCACAGTCTATGCTTCCAAATAAGGTTCATCTTTCTGTTGCCTGACTAAGGAACAATGGAAAAAGGACTCTTAGAAGGAACTTCAAACTAAGGTACCTGCGCAAACGACTGATTTTCCCTGTTAGAATTTTACCTAACTGTGGTGTCTGCTTTTAGGGGAAAGATGGAAATCCCATCTATTGTTTTCCAGAGTAGTGCAACTATTTGCCAGAACACTTCAGATTGTTCTAGAAAAAGGGTAGTGTTGTCATGGGGAGAAAAAAAAGAAAGATTCTCAACAAGCTAATAACTTAGTTAATTTTTAGCATAATGGAGTTACCATAACAGATCAAACTCAAAGATCTAGATAAGTTAGGAAATTAAATATTGCAGTGGGAGACACTGACAATGTCCAGCATGCAGCAGAAAACCAATTTGGATTATACCAAAACTCAATTATTCTCTTTTTTTTCCCACTTTAAAGTGTCGTCATTGTCTCCAGAATCTGAACATTCTTGTTAGTCTTGAAGATAATAATTTTTATATGAGGTTGTAAAATCTTTCTACCCAACTTTTTTAAATATGTGAGGTGTTTAAGTGGGTTTTGTAATTGCAGAATAATCATGGATGAGTAGATGTATCATGGTTCTTATTGGGTATGATAGTCATTATTTTTATACTTCTGTCATGTTGTTTCGTAGTCTGTTCCTTGGACTGATTGGTTCTGTTCTGTATGTTCATTTTCTCTTAAAAGTTGTCCATTCTCTTAGACTTCTCTTAATTCTGTTTGGATTTCTTGTATGCCTGCACTTCCCTCTCATAAGCGATAGGGAGGGAAAGTGTTATTTTTCATGAATGCGTATGATTGATTTAATGACGTATTTTCAATTATTTGCTACCTCGGTCTTTCTGTTTATCTCATACAGCACTACTGACGAAAATGTAGTTGGTATTTTTAGTGATGTCTCTAATTCAAAATCTTTCTGCCCTCACTTACAGGATATTTACAATCCCTAATTATCTATTCAGTATACACAATGCTTTTGTCATAGAATGACAGCAGTTACTGTGTTTTATCTCTCCTTTTGATATTCTCAGTCTTTTTTTTAGGCTTGAACAACCTAAATATTCTGCTGTCTGCAAATGCTGCCACTTGCATTCTGTCATTAAATAGTGATGTACAGATTCTGCCATGACATCTTCAATTGAGGCATCTAGTTTTCAAACCAGACTGTTCTTCTAGTTTATTGTGTTACTATACTTATTTACACGGGCAAGAAATGGCCCCAGCAAATGGCAAATGATGTAATTGTAAGTATCTGCTGTCAGTGCTTGAAAACACTACACAAATTTTGACAAGCAGAGGGCAAATTAATATTTTTGGAAGTCCTAGTTATATGGCAGTTCTCAGGGGGAAAAAAGGTGGGGCAGGGAAAGGGAGGGAATACTATCAGTCTTTGGCAGTGAAATAATGTGCCAGAAGTCTTAACAAGAGCCTATTTAGTGACTTTCTGAAACAAGGCACTGTAGATTGAATAAATGATTTTATAATTGCATGGAAATTATGAAACTGACTTTCAAAAATTTACAGACCCTATCTTACAACTGATTAAAATACAGCCTTCCGAAACAACTCCTCAGTCTGTGTCAGCCTTAAAGGATGATCTGGCCTTGTGCCTCAGTATCATAGCTCATAGGAGCAGGCTGGAGAGGATACAGAGAAGGGCCATGACAAAGATCATCAAAGAGCTGGAAAGCTTGCCCGGGGCAAGGCTGGGAGGGCTGGGTTTAGGCAGCCTTGAGAAAATAAGGTTTAGAGGAGACCTTATCACCATGTCCCAGTATTCAGGGGTGGTGGCTACAGATGAAAACTGCCTATTTACCAATAGTCATGTGGAAAATAGGAAAGGGAATGGGTACAAATCATTCCATGGGAGATTCTGATTGAACATGGGAAAAAAGCTGCTCACAATGAGAACAATCTACCATTGGAATAATCTCCCTAGGGAAGCAGAGAATTCTGCAACACTGGATATTTTTAAGATTCAGATGGACAGGGTACTGTCCCATCTTGTCTAGACAATGCTTTTAGCAAGAAAGGTTGGACCAAGTTCCTTCCAACCTAGTGTTCTGTCTTAGTCAAATCTGGCCTGGCCTTATTCTCACTAAACCTTACAGGTTAGATGTCTTCATTGGGTTTTATCTTCCATATTGGTATTCCTACTTGAAAAGCAGAAGGTGTATATCCTAGGAAACTTGCCCCCAAAAGTAAGCCTGTGACAATGCAGGAGGCATTTAACAAATTAAACATACTTGTTCCTCGATGGTTTTGGTTTCATGACTTTTGGTGATGCTCATATATTACATATATCACATCCATTTTATGCAGTCTGCAGAATTTTCCTGTTCCATGTGTGTGCTGGTTTTGAGTGGGGTAGAGTTAATTGTCTTCCCAGGGGCTGATGTGGGGCTATGTTTCCAATTTGTGCTGAACATAGGGTTGATTATATAGAGATATATTATATAGAGATATTTATAGAGACAAGAGCTTAAACAGAGCCAAGGCCATTCCTGCTTTTAATATGGCATGCTGGCGAGTAAATCAGGGATGCCTGGAAGGTTGGGAGGAGATACAGCCTGGGCAGGTGACCCAAAGTGACCCAAAGAGACATTCCAGACTATGTGACATCATGCTCAGTATATGGAGTTGCAGGAAAAAGGGGGACATTTGCAGTGATGGTGTTTGTCTTCCCAAGATACTGTTATGTATGATGGGGCTCTGCTGACCTGGACGGTTGAACACCTGCCTGCCCATGGGGAGCAACAAATTAATTTCTTATTTTGTTTTGCTTGTACATGAAGTTCTTCTTGACTTATTAAACTGTCTGAATCTTGATCCACAAGTTTTCTAGCTTTTACCCTGCCAGTTCTCTCCCCAGTCCTACTCATGGGGAAGTGAGGGAGTGGCTGCATGGGGCTTGGTTCATGGCTGGGGAAAATCACAGCAGCAGGCCAAGGTGGCAAATTGCCCTAATCTGTTAGTACCAAATATCAAAACTGTAATGCCTATGCCCAGTCTCAGATATTGCATGAAATTTAGGTTTAGATTCAAATATAAATTTGGTATGAAATCTTGCTTATAATTTTAGCAAATGTAAAATGTAACAAACACATGATAAACTCAATTAATTAGCATAATAAACTCAATTAGTTATACGTTTTTAAAGATTGCTCTTTGAATAACGTATGTCAACCAGTTAGAGTAGTTTGATAAATATTCCAACTACACATCCCCCTAGCCAGTAGCAAACAACCTTTCTCCTCCCCCAGTATATTTTCAAAGCAAAGTCATCAGCAAGGTACTAATAAGCCTCTGATTTAGTCATGCAGCTTGCAGTGAAAACCTCGAGCTGAAGGCTGTGTGTATATATAATTTCCTACCTGCTTCTCTGAGCTACAAGCTCTTTCTATCAAGGTAAAGTGCACTAAACTAGCTCGTAATTCTTCTGTCTGCTTTGTGCTGCTTGAGAGGCTTTAAAGAGAAGTAATCAATTTCCCAAATGAATGAAGAACAACCATGACCCTGCATCATGCACAATGAAGAATTCACTTGTGAAAATTCCCTGCATATATGTAACTCCTCACCTGTTACACAGCGGCCAAAGCATCAGGGTCCTTGAGATGATATTGTATGCTGAAAAAAGGAGAAAGACATAAGATAACAATCAATATTGTACTTTTCTGAAATGAAATCACATCACTAATCTTGAATTGGGTATGATAGGAAATGAAACTTGCTGGGAAAATCCATTCTGATTCACAGGTGCTGCATCTTTCTCCCTGCTACTAATTTAAGTTTAAAATTGCAAGGTCATATACTGTGGGATTATTTCACATGAAAAAATGCTTTATGCAGTGTTTGCAAATGAGGACTAAGGTTTTACATGTGTTTGAGTGAGAAGAGAGAACTACTATCACTCCCTGTGTTTGGCAAAAATTTCTAAACATGCATATGTTAAAAAGTCATTGTTGGTTAAAGCAGCTTAATGAAATAAGGGCCTATATGGATGTATTTATTTATAAAATTATGATCAGCCTACCAAAAGTGCTGGCAGGGAAGAGTGAGTAACTGTGAGGTTGTGGCTTCCTCTGCATGACACATAAAACAAAGGAAAACCCAAACCAGCTATACATAAATCGTATTTCTAAAGACCTGTCTTACCTGTGTACACATTTACCCCATTTTAATTATCACCCTTTGTAATGGCTATTGAAGACTGATTCTGCAGCCAGAAGAAGCTCTTTCTCTACACTTGTATAATTTCTAATACTCCATGATACATGGAATTAAGTGGGAAAACCACTTCTGTCATGATGAAATTCTACTTTAGGGATTCGCCAATTGCATTGTGCTGTCAGAGAAATAGCTAATAAAGTTGACTAAGATGTAACACATGATTTATCACCTTTTCTTAGAGTCCCAAGTGTAATTTTTTTTTTGTTTGTTTGTTATTACTTTCCTTCTCTCTTGTCTGTCATATAAAACTGATAAAATGCAGGGAATTTTACCCCGAAGAGAAATTCCCTAGGCATTTAATCACTGCATAACCCAAACAGACCTGAATTTTCGCATGAATTAAAAATTCTCAGGAACTTCAAAAAGGAGAAAATAAAAGAAATTAAATTATTGAGATGCCTGCCTGCTGATCAGTGTCAGCTGCCTGCTGACACTGGTCTCAAATTTCAGTATCACATTGTCTTTGTACCACTTTTCACATTTCAGATTACAAATCTCTTCTCTATTTCTTTCCAGATATGCTAGTTTAAAAAACCCTACTATTTGAGAGCATGTCTAATTAACAATTAAATTCACTGGTGGTCATGTCCTCAGAAAGGTGCATATTTCCCTATTAGTAAGTAATCAGCATCACAAAACAGCTAGAGCTGGGCTCTTGATCAAGTGAATAACTTTGTTTGCAAAGCTCCATGATCTAATATTAGCTCAGTGTTCTTTCCTCCAGCTAGATACTTTCCTGTAAAGCAGTCAGTTCAACTTTATTTACTATATACCTAGGTGTGATAGTTTAAAAAAAATGTTGAGGGAAACTGCATTTTTGTGACCTTGCCTTGGGTAGGCAATAAAACTTTAAAACTATAAGCCCATGACCTACTAGGGCTCTTCTTGGGTTTATTCTTTCAAGGCAATTACATCAGTGTACTCAAGCACCTTCGCTCACCAGCATCAGAGTGGCAAGTCAGGGTGTTAACCCAGAGACTCAGTAAATTTTCAGATCACTGCTTATTTCAGAATTTTTTGAGAACTAGTCCTGAAAATAGAGATATTTAGGGAAGGGGCTGCAAAGAGACAAAGGATGGTGGCCTTGTGATCATTCATAGACCTTAAATTAACTCTTTTTAATGAATCGTATGATTTGGGCTCAAACTTGAAAACCAATTAACCCTGTGGAACTGCAGCCCCTTCAGTTTGTGAGCTTATTTCTCTATAAAAGCACAAAAGACCTGTGTGACTAATCCCCTGCATGCTGCTTGTACCACCCAGGCTCATAAATATGGCCGAAAACACTAAAAAACTGCCTTGTTTTCAGAGTTCAAGATGAAAATAATGTAATCCTTTGAAGGTGGAATCAACTGGCAAACCCGGAGCCAGCTCTGTGGACTGGGGTAGATGGGAAGAGTGTTGCCCATTTGAAAATGAGCAACACCAGACTCAGTAAGCAGAAAAGGAAGCTTGCTCAGTTTTCAACAAGGGGCATGGTTCAGGATATGAGAGTGGGGTTTGGGGTTACAAACTTTCTTCTGACACGGAACAAGAGGTTCTTTTGTTTTGTGGCAGAATTCTTACCTATTAAGTAGCCGTAATGTGGAAGGAAGAGAAAAATAAACATTCTTTCTTCCATGGTCTGTTTCAAGTCTGGCCAGACATTGGTGATGTATGACTGCCACATATTCAGTATTTTGAATGTCCCAAAGACAGGTTAAAAATATGCAATGTTTTCTAAAGCCTTTCTGAAACCTTCAAAATCTACTGAAGTCTTTATCAGTAAACAGTGTTAGCTCTGGTGAGTCTAGGTCTCACAAAGCATCGCTGGAATGCAGGCACTGATTCAGCTGCAGTCCATTAAAAGAAGAGCTTAGACTAATCAGAAACGTGTTCATTGTAATCTACAAATTAAAGGGTACACTTGAAACTCAAAAAGGTGTCAAGAATTATAACTGGAAGTTTCTCTATTATGTAGGATTTTTTTATTTTGCTATGGTTATTTGGTTTCTTCCTGCCTTTTATTGGTCTCTAAACATTCTTCATATCTACTCACAACTGGGAGCTGTAGGGGGAGAACAGCTGTGACCTGGCCACAGCAGCTGGAGTCAGCTCTATAATGAAGTTGTGGGAGGAAGCAGAGGTGGGAAGGACATGATGCCATATAGCAAGTGAGTTCCATGAATCCTAAAAGCCATTGTTCTATGCCTAGTGGACTTTGGGTGTGAGAAACCAGTTTTGTTAAAGTGTGCTCTTCCCCGCAGTTCAGTGCTTGGTCCTGGTTGATAACAGATTGATGGTGTGGGATACCGTCACTTCCCTGTTCCTCACAAATGTGAGGTTTCTTTCCCTTGGAACTTGTACTTATACAAACAAATGCAAGCATATGAGTGTATATACATGTGTGTATGCAGGTACTTATATAGCTTCTTCTTCTCCATTGCTGGTAAAGAACAATACACTGAAAAGTGTTCTTTCAAAGGACTGCATAAGAACAGCATTTTATATTGCAGTTCATCTTTTCAACATGCTTGATTTGAATCCCCCTCTGGTAGTCCTTTGCTAGCCAAGTTATTGAATTCCAAGGCATCAGCAGAGTATCCTTAGTGCCATCTCTTCATGATTCTGCAGTGAACTCTACTCATGTTCTCTGTGTTTTGGAAGTCTTTTGTGACAGAACAGTGATGGCTGCAGTAAATTCAACACAAAAAGTCCCTGACCCAAGGACCATAAGAAAGTAATTATCAGGATAAGTTTAGGTGTAAAGATACGGTAATTTTTGAGAGCACTTAAAGAGTGGTGCTATGAGTTTGCTGATATTTCATTCTAGGGTTTTAACCATCAAATTCCTTTTCTTGCAATGTATTTAATAAGATGATGTTAATGTTCCCTCTTTATTTTCAGCTAATTAATGTAATCACCAAGAAAGAGTCACAATTATCTGTTTTTCACTAGTACACTCAGTACTTCCCATGAAGAGAGACAAAATTGGTTCTGGAAGAGCCTGGTTGATGAGAGTGAGTTGTAGCTCCTGTGACAGATGGAATTGCCCAGATGCCTTTTGAGGAGAACAGTCTGATTGCTGGTAAAGTTAAAACTTGCCTAACTGTGAAAGGCTGAGAAGTAAAATGGGGATGGCAAAGATTTAAATATTAATATTTGAGAAGTGTGAGAAACAATCTCCAGGCAGATCAGATGGCTCAAATTTGCAGCAAGCTCTCCTCGGTTAATACCACCAGTACAATAGGTGAGACCCTCAGCCTTTAAACTGTCTAGGCAAAACTACAGGACAAGAAGTCTCCAGAAAGGATCTGAGTGTCAGTCCTAATCCCAGAAATACTACTCTCCCTGTTGTGGTAAAGCCTCATTGTCCATCTAATATGTTCTTACTGCTTCCTGTATGCAGACTGTGTGGCAGAACAAGGGCATTAATGTCGTTTTTATTTGCCACTCAGTATTTACTGGTATTTCATTAATACAATTTCAAGTTGTAGAAATTTTAGCTGTAATTGTCTGGGCAGCATGAATAAATAATAATGTGTTTTCAAAATCAATTGTTCTCCCAAAGAAAAGGAATAATACAGCATCTTGAATAAATTCTTACGGAAAAATTAGATCTAGGCCTGCTTTCAACTAACCTATTATTCAGCAATACAGTAGCAGAAGACTGAGCATTTAATCTGAAGTAGTTGTTTGTAATCAGTGTTGTACTAATTTGGTTTCCTGCAGATAGTTTATAATTTCCTGTTTTATATCTGTTTAACCATGTTTCATTTTACATGTTTGGGTTTAACTGTGATGCATCCTGAATTGATCAGTATTTCTTATGGAGAAGTAGTTTTCATGCAGCCTATTTTAGCATCCATTTATTCAATATGAGGTAGTAGTTCAGGTGGAACAACATCCACTAGTAATCAACATGTACAAGAAATTTCAGCACCAACTTCAATTGTCATTCACCCCAGATGCTTAATAGAAGTATCCAGCAGAGCTCTCGTCACATATTTACTAAAAAAGACCATGTTAATTCACTCTTAGCATTTGTTTGCATCATTTGTTACAAAGGAACATCAGTTTCTACAGCAGAGATTAACTATCTCTTCTGGATTATCTAGCATTTCATGAATTGTATTTCTTTCAGGGGAGCCTGCTTGTTGCAGTTAAGCCTCCTTAATGAAACAGTCGTTAATGCTGGGGTTCTACAGGATCCAATTTTAGATCCCATACTGTTTTGTCATTATATAATTCCTGTAGGCAGTATCAGATTGCTCTCATTGTTTCCAGTATCTTATGCAGATGATCTTCAGATTTGCCTTTTTCTATTCCATCCAAAGCTGAATGTTACAGATACAGAGTAGTTACTAATTGGTCCATCTCTAGGTCTTTGCACTTCTCATTCATTGGTTCTAAAAATAGATGTTCTGTTTTCCCTGTTGCCAAGGCCTGTAGCCTTGGTGATAAAAGAAGAAAGAGGGAAAAATTCAGTCTCTGAAAAACAGTAGAGAACTCTTTTTCCTAGGTGAGGGAAAGCAGTTCTAAAGAAGATGAGCTGTTTCACTGGAGTCCTTACAAAGGAACAGACAAAAAAATATTAATGCAAAAAGTAGATAACAATGGCTAAAAGGAGTAAAAATTGCTTCAAAAAGATGAGCTAACTGCAGATAATAGATATCATCTCAGGAACCTTTGTGGACAACAGGATATTTTTGCAGATAGACAGATGGTACCAGTGTAAAGAAGCATTTCATAGGCAATCATGGAGAATCCATGATCTCAAAGGCCTTTATGCAAAAAGCAGAAATATAAATGGGGACATGGCAGTGCAGGCCCACATTGTGCAAGATGACAGCAGTTTGACTGCAACATGGAGCTTTTGCGAGTGTAAACTAGAGAGTTTTGGAATTTATAGTCATTTTTCAGGAAACATGCAGACCCACTGGAGAGGGTCCAGTGCAGAGGAGCAAGACCATAGAAACACATAGGAAGCAATAGTGCATGAACAGTCCATTTGATTCAGTATCTTGCCCTAACATGAAAAAGCAGTGAATATTTAGGGAAAGAGTGCAAAAAATAGGCATAGAGAAATATGCTTCTTGATATATTCCACAGAAATTTAGTTAGCTGAAATTTAGGGAATTCCTATGTTCAAACATCATACCCTCATGTGTCAGTATCACTCTCTTCAGCTGTCATTTTTGTTTAAATGTTGAATGTACTTTAATTACTTTTAAAGCCATTTAGAATATTTTTATCTTTCAATGAAGAGTCCCACCAAACAGCTTTCTGTCAGAAAGAAGGCAAAGGAATACTGTAGTGGACTGGAGCTATGCTGATCTGTCAGTGTATGTCCTGAAAGACAGGTTAGACAAAAACCCTCTGTCTGGCAAAATACAGTGGTAATGTGACTTGAGCAAGTGGGTTTACTGGTTTATCTTTTCATGTTGTTTCATCCATACTTTCCTACAACTCTGTGAAAGTGATTTCATCCCAGGAAAGAAATCCCTGCTCCCTAAATCCTCTCACACATAACAGCCTTTGAAGTCAATTTATTTGCTGTCTCTTTCCCTGCTCTATCTTGCACTGATGCTACAACAGATTAGATGACAAGGCACATCCTAAACCTTGTCTTATAGATGTAACACTAAGTGGGTACAAAGCACTAAGAGGACATTTTCATTTGATCAGGCAGTGCCAGAATTGTGTAATTTTGACATTTTTTTCATTGCCAGTTAACTCAGGTTGTGAAGCAGAGAACAACAGGCCAGCAGATTTAACTGCTGTTTTGGGAAAGATTTTTAGAATTATTCATAAAGGATGAACTTGTTAGCATGTTAGATAAAAGTCTCTTACGCAGTAGCCAAGAGCCATGGGTATAGAGAATTAGATCTTGTCAGAAGCATGTGATAAAATTAATCAAGGAGCAAGTGGGACATAGAAATTAGAGACATTAGGGCATGCTATAGATCTGTTTGACTTTGATAAAGTTTCACACAAGAAGTTGATACGCAAATTCTAAGATCTTAGGGTCAATGAGAGGATGATGAAATGAATGAGAAACTGTCTGAAGTGAAAAATTCTGCATAAATCGGCACAGAGTTAGAGAACAGAAACCACTGAAAGCGCCTGGATTCATCTGTCACTTTAGAAGTTCTCCATACTTTATTCAGATGCTTAGTTGCTTTTAAAATATGACCAGTGTTGCAGAAAAATAGCTGGGGAGATGCAGTAATGGAATATATTTCTACATCTGAGGAAATTTGCTGCTTCTCCCTAAGGGAGAGAAAGAAAAGAAACTTACAGAATGTAATTTCTCTTATTCCAAATATTAAACAGACAAATTATTTTTTTAGATTTTAGACAGATTAATTTTTTTGTTTCTTTTGTTCTGTGATGAATTATGGGTTACTGGTTCACAGACGCAAGCATTGTGGACATCTAAAGTACATGCAAGTTGAAATTACTCTGGTGCTTCTTTTTTTCCTCATTTATGCCCATTGTACATGAGCATAATTGTGTTGACTTGCATTCCTACCTTAAGTCTCCCTTTAGTAAGATTTCACCCTTACACCACCCTAAAATGCCCACGTTCTCATTCACATGTTCAATCTTGTTTTGCACTCTTCTTCCAGCTTTCAAAGACTGAAGTTTAAAAACAGTGTATGATCTTACAAAGATCCATTGCTCTTACAGAATCTTTTTCTCAGGAAAAACTCTTCTCTCCCTTTATGTGAACTAGATCTCAGAGCCAAAATATAGAAACATCATCTGGTACATAAAAATTTGGGCTGGGATTCAATCCTGGGTCAGCTATAATTTGGCCTCTGAGCAATCAATTTATGTTTTGCCTCAGTGCTTCATTTGTAAAAATGAGAATGATACAGAGTTATTTTGTAGGCATAATTGGGTAATGAGTCATTTAGCTTTCTGCCATGAGGCAGGGAAGTATGTTAATAAACAGAATCTTTTCTGGGGAGATCTGGGGAGAATCATGCTGTACACATTTTGGTTTAGAAAAGGGGTGTATGTGTGTGTTTGTACATATAAATATATGTGTATCTAAACTCATTCTGATTTATATTGCTGAATGCATTCCCAGTGGAGGACACCCTAGCAGAGCTGGTATTTGTAAAACTAATTCACATTCATCTGTACAGGTGGATTCATGATAACACATATTCAGAAACTTTTTGTCCAACCTTTTTTTTTGTTCACTGGACCCTTTGAACTGGTTAACTGAAAGGTTTTCTTATGGTGAAGAAGTACTACCCTGCATTCTGAAAACAGCAAAACATCATGCTCTTTATCAGAAAAGCTAGAGAAACTGCATGAGACATACAGTGATTCCTAGGGACAAGGGACATAGACTATCTCCAGCAATAACAGAGAAACATATGTTAAGATCTGTTTGGGGTATTATTTTGCTGAAAGTGTGTGTTCTGCTGTATTACTCTGTTACCAATATCAGCTTACAGCAAACACTCAGATCATAAACAACAGTACTTCAAAACCAGATCTTTCCTGAGGAAGTGTGGATTCTCCATTAATCCAAAACTGGAATCGGGAATAATTCTAGAGCAACTTTTTGAGAAAACAAACTAAGAGCAGGCAGAAAGAAAGGAGTTAGTGTGGCTCTCTCACATCTTATTCCCTTAATTCTACACAAAAAACCTACATTTCCTATTCTTAAAGTACCTAAAAATACTCTGTCCCACTGCAATATGCTATTGCAATGATCCGTCTCTTGGAACAGCCCCACATAGATTTTTTCAGCATAAACGATTTTTTCCATTTCCCCCACCCCACTCCACCCAAGATCAAGAGAAGCACAGTGTCTTTAAATATCTTGGAAGTTTATAGCAAGCATTCTGAATTCTGTATCTCAGCTGGGTTAACAGGAGTGTTACAAATAGAGCAGTCCTACATTGCTTATGTCCTGCTGTCTTGAATTGGATAGCTGACTGACTGAAAATACAGTTTTTATGCTCTGAGGGTGTCCTGACAACTGAACTATCTCCTGATCATTTTCAATTTTATTTAAATAAATAGCTTGAAAAATAAAAAGTGCAAGAAAATACTACATTTTTTTCAATGCAAATTGAATTATTTCTTCTACTTCTAGATGAGATTTCTTTCATTAGATGTTGAATTATTTTTTTGCATTTATTGAGTTGCCTGACCAATATAACAAATGAAATATAGAACTTTTAATTCAGGAAATGGTTAATGAGGCGAGAGAAATTAGTTCTTACTCTGCTAGATACTTGTACTTAGGAGACTTCTTCACGCTGAGTCTCTGATAGTTAGGTCAACAGTCTGTTCCAGCAATATGCTAATCAATGCTTTTCCAAACAACAAACTCACAGCTATTTTTCTCCTGTGGGGAAAGTGGAAAATCCTATAAAGCTTTTATTGACTTAGGCTCTGGGTTTGGAAGCAGCTTGGTTAGTCCTGAGCAATGTATTGGCTGAGCTCAATAGCAAGTGGATGGTGAAGGAAGAGCTCTGTCTTTTCAGGTAAATGTCACCACAAGTCAATAAGGGCTACCACATGGGACTTTGAAGGACATAGACCAGATTTGACCAGTCCAAAAAAAAAAGTTATTAGGCTGCTAGTCCTGTTAATAACCTGATTCCTTATTAAAAACATTGCATGCTAATAGCTCTGCCTATATATTTCTTATTTTCTTCCAAATATGTAATCCATGAGAAATAAAATAAATATCATCTGTTTTTTGAAAAATATGTTCAACTGTCCATTTGAAAACTGTCAAAGTTTTCAAATGGACAGATGTTTAGTTTTTCTCTTATTTTTTCTTCTATCTTGTGGTTCAAAAAGGAGAAGACAAGGTGTCCAGCATCAGCCAGGATGCCATTACTATTAGAGCTTTATTCTACATATACCCTCTTTTATTCACATTTATGACAGTTCAAAACTTGTGGTTTCTAACTCACACTGTGTGTGGTCAAGGTACTAAGGACACAATTCAGGGGCTTAAGGCTGAGATTTTAGTACTGTTTTTATGTCAGTTGTTGGCTACCATTCAAAAAATTTTGGTCTTTCAACATACCTACCAGATCATATACCATTTAAAATTGTCTGTCTTTAAACCCTGGATCAAGCTTCCCAAACAGACTACTGGCCTTAATTTAACCATTAAATTAAATACATTTATTTTAATTTCATGTTCAAGGGGCTATTTTTATTCAAAACCTGTAAAGCTACCTTGTAAAGCAGTCATGCAGTTACCTTGTGAATTTTGCTGTTGGTTCTGCAAGAGTCTGAAAAACTCTTTCATTGTTGCCATTTTTCTCCTGAGTATTTTAAGTTGTTTTGCTCCTGAGGAGTTATCTGGGTTTCTTATGGAAATGCCTGAGGAGTCTGGCATTATTGCTAAACTGAAATAAAAGAATATTTCAATGAAGAATAAAAGTTACCTGGCAGAGAAAGAGGACGTAAAAAAAGGATTTATGTTCCTGGTACACTGTTTCACAAAGTACTATCACTAGCTGTGTCATAGGTGGTTTTCCTTTTCAATCAATCTGTCATATCATACAGAGGTTTTCATAACAAAGCTTGCATGTGAAGGAATTTCAGATAGGACTTTAAAGCTACTGTACCTTGTGACCAAAGGACCTTGATTATTGCTTGCTTATGAATCATTATTAAAAAGTTAAATTCTAATCACCTTGCCTGTAAGGGAAGTAGGTGTCTTCCTGCTTCTTTGGCACGCAAAGGAAGTCACAGGAGGTGTTTCTACAGGTTAGAAGGCTTTGCAGAAATCCCAAAATTGAGACAGGCTCAGTTGTTCAATATATTTTAATCAATTTTTTTTAAACAGCTTGTTGTCTTGAAAATAATGACTCTGCAGTTTGCTTCTGTTAGCATTTCCCCAGGACAGTGGTTTAAATGGAAGTCCTTGGTTCTACCACTTGTTCCCTTGACTTTTGCCCATATGAACTCTCCATTTCAGTGCTCAGTTCTGTTTCTGTGTTATAGGAGTCAAAATAATTGCCAGTGCTTTCAGTTGCTATCTGGAACATTAGCATTCCTAAAGAACCAGGAGGGAGTGAGAGGCACTAATGAGTAGGGATTTTCTTCTGAGTAAACAACGGAACTGAACAGAGAGTGGCGTCAGTGGAGTCTTATGCAGAGATGAACCACATGTGTCAGATTTCAAGTATGAGGATTTACATATTACTTGGGCAAGCTCTTAGCAAATTAAAATCTGTCTTAAAAGAGCACGAGAGGGATGTTATTGCCTGCACCACAACCCACATCGCTAAGTAATTCAGCTGGACAAGATTTAATTAATAACCATCCCAGCCTGACAAAGGCGAAGATACTGAAGAGCTTTAAAAGCCACTTGATCTATCCCAAGGCAGAAGTACACTTGTGATCTAATATTAGTCATGTAGCTAATAATAATTAATAATTTCCCCTTCAAAACAATGGTGTTGTTGTCACTTTGCACATGAGGAAACAGCAGTAAGTGCAGGGAGAGCTTTTCAAAGTCAGCTAACCATTTATGTAGCTATCAAAAGCATTGTCATAAGGTTTTTCTCCCTCAAGCTAACCTGGTTTTGATAACCTGGTTTTGATAACAGTATTAAAGTGTGACTCAAAAGTTGGTAATACTTCATCTTTCCAAAATTCAGTTCTGAAATCTGTTGTTAACTGAGCTAAGGTGTATGTTACATTATTATGTTAAGAAATATGTTTTAATACTGTTGAAAACCTATGCATACCATGGGTTTTCCTAATTTCATTGGTCACAGTTTTATGACAACACTCTAAAGGGACTGAAATGACAATGCAACTTTGCATTTTCTTTTCTCTCTCAATAACCTTTTTGGAAATGGGGTGAGTTATCCCAGATTTTCTAGTGTTAACTGAAGTCCTAATAAACAGATAAATCTCTAAACCACCTAAGTTATGCTTTTGTGTTTAGAATAATTTGGAGAGAAACTGGATAGTGAATTGGCAGTCAGTGTTCACAGCCTTAAGCTATAGGTTACATGTATAAAACCTAGCTCAACAGATAACACATTATACATGTTTGATGGCTGATTGGCATCTCATCTGATATAAACTGATCACCTTGATCTACCTGATGGACCGCTGTCTACTACTGTGAGAACAGGTTTAAAGATTTTACTAGAAAAGTGGTAGTTTAGGAGTGAGGTTCATATCCCCAATATAGAAAATTAAGAAACTATAAAAGACAGGGTGCTCATATGGTATTTTGATTGATGGAGCCAAAGGTAGTCCATCTCCATATGAGCAGTATGGTTACACTCATACAGCAGATGTTACAGGCTTGAATTATAAGGTTTGGTTTAAGCTGCAGACTTACATAAGAGGTGTCACAGAAACAAAGTGTATGTTTGGCACCAGCTTGCTTATATTAACCAAGAAGTCAAGGTATGAAGTGGCCCAGGGATTAAAAATGTCTGAATGATTTGTCAGAAAGGGCAGGTGAGAAAGCACATAAAAGTTACTGCTGCATGGAATGTGACACAGCCATGCATTTTTTGCTCCAAAGGCATCAAGTTTATATTCTTTCAGAATGTTAAACTTCTACAGAAAATCTGCACTTCTACAGAAGTTTGGCCTTCAGGTCAGTCTTTTGGGGCCATCTTAAATGCTACCTGCTGAAAACTATTCTGCTATCTAATTGGTACTGCTCCTGGTGGGTGCACTTAAGAGTCTAAATAATTTTTTTGCAAGATTGGAAACTTGAGCAAAATTTTCTACCCAAAGGAATCCTGTGTGGCTTTTTTCTCATTTTATGTCCACATGTCATTACTGTCGATAATTTAAATGTCTCATAAGGTACATCTGAAAAGAAAAAAAAATCTTGATTTATAATTAAATAACAGCTCTTACTAATAACTGCTATGCATTTAATGGAGGCCTGTGATTACAGGCTTTTCCATTTAATAATGTAAAGGCAATTGCATATCTTGAAGTTTTATTCCAAAATGCCATTAAAATTTTTTAAAAGCTTCTCTTCTGATATTTGACATTTTTAACTGCTCACATACTGAAATGGAAGCAGTAACACAGGAAGCTCTGCCAGGGAGGATTTAAGAATTTGACCTACACCGAGGCATGGGGTATCAGAATTTTTTTGGTATTTTAAAAAATAAAATCTTCTTCAAATTCACTTTGGATAGTAGGTGAGATTCAAGTGCAGATAATGATTTATAGAATTATTTCTTTGTCATTTCAAATGGATTTGTTAATGATAAGATTGTGTCTTCCCTGTTGCATGCATTCTTTGGAAACAGATCTCCTGAATAGCCTATTCTGGACTTATTGCTCATTAGGTTTTGATACTCAAATTCATGTGTCTGTGTTTTCTTCATTTGGAGCTAATACCATAAAAAATTGTACTAGAAACTGGTTTATATAAGTGGATGTTGTTTGAGTTTGGATACTTTATAAACTGCAAGAATTGTAGGGTAGAATTTGGTCTTTAGCATAGCAAGAGGACTCTTTACGGCATCTGATATTTTTTATCAGTTTCCAGAAAGTGTAGATATGATAAGGATTTTCTCTGTGTCTTTTTCAAAGAACTTTTAATACAGCACACCATATACAGACATCAGCAGTAATTATGAAAGCAAGGATTGATTACTATTAATACTAGTTAGTCAAGCTGATAACTAATGACTGTAATAGACCTACCACAGGTCTACTATGGTAGGTCTACTGGCAAACTGGCAATTTTATCAGAGGTTAACACCTCAGCTATGTTATCTCTCAAGTTACAACTCTGTGTGACAAGCAGATGTTTAGGAAAAAAAATGTGGCTATGGAATAACCTGAAACCAACTTTCTTTATGGAGATGGTTTTTTTTTTCCCAGGCATAAAGTATAAATGATATCTTATTAGAAAAACAATCCAGGGCATTCTAACTTAAGTGAAAGACCAGCATTTATGTACTATTAGCCTTGTTATTTTTAGTTATTTACTTACAGTAGGTTTTTACTTTTTTGTTGGAACTTGCAAAGTTACATTATTGGAAATAAATCCATTTAGAGCTGCTTATTGAAAATGCTTGTATTTGAATCATCATGTTTGACTGGTGAGAAGAGCAGCTCTGTTTCTGAAATGCCAAAAGTTTGTAGTTACATTTCCTTGGATCCAAATTGTACCTTATGCCAATCTACAGTGTCTTCTGTTCTCTTAAAATTGGAGTACAGTATTTCATCTGCCATCTCCTCTCTCCTTGAAGTTACTGGGCCAGTATTCAAGGTCAGGGTCTATGTAGTCCCATCTGGCTATAAAAACCAGCCAAGCATACTTTGTTCTGCTGAGAGTTGATATCACAAATAACCACAACTATTTTGTTTCTAAAAGGCAATAGGTTTGCAAATGTTTGGAAGTAACACAGCTTCTCTCCTTCCCATTTCACATTCTGGGAGTAGTGCTGATCAAACTTCAGTATTTGCAAAAGTAAGCTCTCAATTAAAGGGCCGTACTTTTAATACAATAGATACATGCAAATTCTGAGAAAGTAAGCATTTTTAGTACAGGAAATAGAAAAAAAAAAAAATTTAACCTTATTCCATACAAGTTTAGTACAAAGTAGCTTGGACACAAATTCAGGATATTCTGAGGATTGGAGCTCCACTCCTTACAAACAAATCCTTGTAGCTAGAACTTTTCAACATGTAATTGGAGTTCATACTGCAGGTTCCAGGAGCTTACTTCTAACTGGGGAATACAGGTACTTAAGACTTCAAACAGTTTGAAAATTTGGACCCCACTATTTTAAGCCACAGATGACCTTTTTTCCCCTCTATTTTTAGTGCCTGCTTCTCTTTTGCAATTTCTTTAGCAGGTTATTATATTATGGAATCATAGAATCATAGAAGGGATTGGGTTAAAAGGACCTTAAAGGTCATCTATTTCTAATTCTGCTGTCATGGGCAGGGAACCTTCCACTAGACCAGGTTGCTCAAGGTCCTATCCAACCTGTCCCTGAACGTTTTCAGGGATAGGGGCATCCACAGATTCTCCTAGAAACCTCTTCCAGAGCCTCACCAGTCTCACAGTAAAGAATTTCTTCCTAATATCAAATCTAAACCTATTCTCAGATAAAGGCATTACCCCTTCTTCCATCAATATAAAGAACTGTAAAAAGTCCCTCTCCAGCTTCCCTGTGGGCTCCCTTTAGGTACTGGAAGGTGCTGTATGATCTCTGTGAAACCTTTTTTCCAGGCTGAACAGTCCCAGCTCTTTCAGCCTGTCTTCATAGAGGAGTAGCTCCCACTCTTTGAGCATCTTTGTGGCTTCTTCTGGACTCACTCAAACAGGTCCTTGTGCTTCTTATGTTGGGAGCCTCTGAGCTGAATACTTCTCCTTAGATTTCACATGACAGATTCTCAAATTCCTGGAAATTATTTAAAATCTTGTGGTTTGTTAGGGCTCATTTCATCACATCATCAACGCATGGACAATGGTAAAGAAAAAGTGTCCATCAGGACTTTGATTTGAGATACAAACTGAAACTGGGGGAAAGCTTTTTTCTGTGAGATAACAGAAATAGGAATGCCTTGGAAAGTTAGGACTGTGTATAGATAGAATGTTGCAAATTGTTAAAGTGCATATGGAATAGAAGGGTAGCTAAGATGACAGGACCAGAATATATATTTATAATAATAAAAAATCTATCAAGAATAAGCAATACTGGAAATGTAGGAAAAAAGTATATTATAGGAACATCAGCTGTTGTCTTAGCTGTGCAGATGGGATATGGATTCACAGTGCTTTTCAAAAAATGACTGGTATTTTTGTAATTAATAAGACCTTAGGGGTATAAATTCAGATTTTTTAAAATTAAATAAATAGTTTAATGCAACAACACCAACATGCTCTCTCTGCCTTATCAAACTCCTAGCAAGCACTCCTGTCTGAGAAGTCTTTCAACCATAAAAGCCTGCTTGGTTCTCTACCGAATCCTGGGGGGCTGACTGGAGAGAAGGGGACCTCAGGACACTGCTTCACTTCACTTCCACTGAGAAGAAAATCCTTGGAGAGTGCTGGAACCAAAATAAATTTTAACAGAAACTAAAGACTAGGCCCACATTACTTCCAGTACAGAGTGTTTTAAAGCTGCTTTTTCCTCCCACTCTCCAATTCCTGTGATAAGTACAGCTCAACTGAACAAAGGATTCCATTCAGTGAGCTGGCCAAAAGAAAAAATATGAGGAAATGTAAATATGTGTTTGGAACCTTGGCATGGTAAAGAGCTGAACTTGATGATGTCCTTTAAGAATCAACTGAATACTTACATACTATAACAATAAAAATAATAGCAGTTGAATTATTTTGCAGAGCAAAATTTAGATACTATTCAAACAATTTTTTTTATCAGAAAAAATCCCTGCAAGTTTTATTGCAGAAATTAAGTAAAATATACTGTACTTGAGTGATATGCACATAAAGAAAAATAGAGTAAGTTTTTCACTTTCCAGTGAAAAACTTTTAAGGGGCCTTACAACTACTACTGGATACTTTAGAAATAGAGAGAGTTAACCCAAAATTTAAATTGTCTAAATTAGAACCTCAGTGGAGTTTAGATGCCAAGGTTCAAAGCTATGACAGAAAATTTCAGTTTAAGTCCTCTTTCACTCAGAGGTGCTTAAGTTCCTGGAGCATGGTAGTTCTTGGACAAATTTCCTGCAATTTTTTCATATGTTCCTAGAAATGCAAAAGGTTTGACAGAATGTCCAGCTGTTATTAAGGTGGATGTCCAGCTTGTACTATCTCAGTCCTGAGCAGGAGCCAGAGCTTCTTTCCAAGCACCCTGAGAAGGTCAATCCAGGGAGCAATCTCAGAATATTTGTAATCTGCACCCAGAACCATGTTCCCAAATCCAGTGATGACTGCTCCTACTCTTGGTGGGAAGACTAAAAACCCCAGTTGTTCGATTACCAAGTATTTAGAGAATTTATCTGTAAATGGGGGACTTTACTGTGTGTATGATTATGTATAAAATTACTTTTTTTCTTCCAAGGTGAAAGATGAATGTTGAGACACCAGCTATAGGTAACTGAACAGGGACATCCCTGTTCTTGTTGAAATTCTGTGGAAGTATAAAAGCATTTCCTAGGTGTGAGAGAAAGAGTAAATTTGGGGATGAATTCATAATCTGGAACACTTGCCTGGAAAGGGGAATGCTAGATATGAGCTGAAAGACTGTTGGCTCAATTTTGATTTCTAGGGTCTTCCAAGTAAAATAGCCTTATAGTTAAAGCACTTTTCATGTGAAAGTTGCTGGTTTGAATCAACTCCAATAAAAGCCTGACATCTGATGGACTTTTAAAAAAGATGTAGCCCTCTGTCCTCAGAAAACCACACTCAGCTTTGGAGCCACGTTCATCTGAGTGAACGCAGGCACAGATATCTTCACTGTAAAGCCAGGGGCCATATTTAAGACACAGATTGCTCCCAGCAGCATGTCTTGTTCCTGGTCCTCTCAGTTGTGCTTAGGGTATATTTGGCTCTGTGCTAAGCATATTACGTGTCTTGGATCCTGTTCTGAGAGCTCACAGTACTGCTCCTTGGCACCTAACCTAGTCCTGGGTTTCACTACAACTTTTCATGTTGGTTTATTGTATGTAAGTCTTAAGAACTATTGTTGAAAGCATTTTCAAGTCAGTGATTTTCCTAATCTGATAGAGGGAGACAGTATAGTGAACCAACTCAATGGTAGGTGAGATAAATCATCTACATGCCAGTCATGCAATAAGAGATTGTAGAAACTTTCAAAAGGGGAAGAAGAAAAAATTGTCCATTTAGGCATTTACCAAATCTTACTGATATTTCATATGTAAAAATTATTTTCTTCATGATCCATGACCTAATCCTTAAATGTGCTGCTGTTTGGAGAGGAAAGTCTATTTGTCAGACTTTTGTCTTAAGAGTTGAATTAATGCTTCACAAGGAAATCCACTTCAATAATCTGGTTTTTCTGTGGTGTTTGCAATTGCTTCTGCTTTTCTGCCTGCTCCAAGCCTCAAATTGCACACTTAAATGTATCTTTCCCACTGTGGTTCTCAAATACTCATTTTCTGTGCTATATAAAATGATATTTAAGGAAAATTAATATTTAACTTCAGCAAAATGTAAGGGATGGATTGCTCTTTAAGATAGGAAGAAGAAATAATTTGACCGAATTAAGGGAAATCTGAGATGTTAAATTTTAATGTCAGAAGACTTTTCTGTTGATGCATATCAACCCTTTTCTGCTGATGTTAATTGACTTTGGCCACTCTTGATCTGCTAAATGGGAATATTGTCTCAGACAGAAAAAACTGCGGCAGCAGAAACTGTTAGCAAGATAATATTGAGAAACTTGACAATATCCAGGGTCAACTGATTGGTCTAGAAATTACAGGAATTTTGACTAGAAGTTCAACAGTGGAACCAGTAGATGAAATTTCAGCAAGACATAACATGCCTTTATTTTTCTTTTTTTCAGAAAATGAGCTTGATAGGAACAGCAGGCTTTTTTTTTCACCAAGTAGAAAATCCAACCTATTTATTTTTTTTTTCTATCTTCACTTTGGTACTCCAAATATTCCTGTATACTGTCTAATAATGAACATCCTTTTGAGACACTGTCTCCGAAGAGAAAATAACCCTCTGAGCTGGTGAGACAAGTACTCTAATTCATTTTGCCTCAACTGACTGCCTTGATCCTCTTGTTTGTTTTGGATTGGGTTAACTTCTATGTTATACTCTATGCTGTTCATCACTGTGGGATTTTAATTAAATTGATATATTAACTCTTTGGTAATTACCATTGAAGAATCTGTTGTAAATGTCATGCTGCTGTACTCTCACCCCAGGTCAACAGTGAAAATGAGATGTTGTGCTTCAATATATTTACCCAAGGAAATTAAAACATAGGATAATTTATGATTTATCATTATCATTACAAGAATTTATTAAAATTATTTATTACCATGCATCATGCAATGTTTCATAAGTGCATAATGTTTTGTGCCTAAGTAGAGAATAAAAGAAGAATTGATTAGGGAGGTTTGACTCAGAGTATCAGTGGTAAACTTTCTGGGTGGTGACTACTTAATCTTGCCTTGCCTGCTGGAAGTTTAGACAAAGAGGAGAGGTAATACTAAAAGACAGAAGGAAATTTCAACTTTAGGTCATGCCTTAGACTCTCACTCTTGTAAAGTGGAATTGTTAATATGTGTTTAATTCACAGAGTTACTAAAATGAGCAAAGATAAGCTTTTGGATAATTTAACAGTAGCATCATAGAAAAGACTGTAAGTATGCTTGTTCTGTATTCAGCAGAGGACGAAAGTGAATGCTTTGTACAAGGTGTACACTAACTAGTGAAGAAAAAATTCATGATGTGTTTAGCAAGTACTTTCAACTGAATGTTGGAAGGATTCTCTAGAAAATCAGTCAATATATTATTAAAGAAAATATTGCAGTGCAAAATATACAAGCAGTTCTTGTCACAGTACTTCCTATCTGTTGAAATATGTGCACATATTTGAGTTATACATTTTATTTAGAAATTTCTTCCAAATAGGATTTCTATCTCTATTTCAGAGATTAAAGAGACATGTCACTACTCTCTGTAATGTGGTGGTGTACAATGTTCTTGTTACCATCATTTCTGGGCAAGATCCCAGCTGAGACTGAAACCACATTATGCAAGACACTGTTTGTACTTATAATTCTGAAGAGTTTAAAATGCAAAAAATGTAAAATGGTGAAGAAGCTGAATACTATAACTGCCCTTTTATAGCTAGAGGATGCTACATACAGAATTAATAAACTTACTCTGCAAAGCATGTAGGAAGTTACTAACTGAACCCAGCTGCTGAACCAGCTGCTTGACTGTTTCTGCGAATGCCCTATGGAGCAGGAAAGGTCCTCATTTCTGGTGAACAGCTTGTGTGTGTCCTGATTTCACACCCCAGTTGGGGGGCTGTCAGTGCAGCATTGCCCACATGCCCTGCTGTCCCACAGAGGGACCTCTGCACACCCCAGGGATGGCCTCTGTCGAAACAATTCAAGGATAAAGGCAGAAAGATGCAACATAAAGCACACCTGCCACAAAAGAGATTTACAGCTAGTAGCATACTCCCTCCTATCTTATTCTCTTAAACACTTATTCAGGATTTAAAGTCTGAGTTCCATGATTATTCTTCCATTGCTTTGTATTGATACAGTTATTGTGACTTAACATTCACTGAGAATGAACTTGCACATGTCAACTAATAAGTATAAATAAAAGAGGGAAGCTCTGAAAACAATAACCAGCACTGCATCAAAAGAATTCACTACATAAATTCCTAAAGTTAAGGACTTGTTTTACAGATCATTGTCATTTCTTGACACTGCTCTAATGCCAATATAAATAATTCTTATATTAGTGTGTTATAAACAGAGTAGTATGTTCAAGTTACTTAAATTTATTAAGTAGGGCAAATCTTTGAAAGTATAAATTTTTGGCCGAAACACTCACATTTTATGAAAGTTGCTTCACTTAATAAATATGTTAATATTCTGAATAGACCATTCTGCCTGGAGTGCACAAAAACTGAAGAGGGAAGTCTTCATGTAGGAGTCAAAACAATTGAAAGATATATGTACACTTTTGTGTTTGAAATTAACATCTTAAATTTCCTACTTATGTCATTTATGATCTTATGTATTCAAGGCTTCAGAAACCCTTGAAATGTGTGAGGAACATGCAGACTAAAACCTCACCCCAGCAAATGCTGAACAGTTGAATGTCTAACTGTGATTCTGGCCTCATTTCACCAATTTAATGGCAGAAGGATTTGTTGATTTGCCCATGAACTGACCTTTAATTTTGATTTCTTGTGTATCTTGGATGAGCCGTTTAATTTCACATTATCTTGATTTCTTCCTATATAATATTTAAATGTACTTAGCTAATTTTCACAGGAAAAATTGTGCTTAATATTTATATAAATTTATGAAAGCCTTAGAAAACAGATACTTAAGGAAGATTTTTTTAATAATCAATGGAGCAATGCACATGACACAACATTGCTAGACAAAGGCAAGACACAACAACCTGGTTAAGAGGATTTTAGACTAATAAATCACAGAATATTTTGAGTTGAAAGGGACTCACCAGGATCATCAAGTCCAATTGTTAAGTGAATGGGCCATGCAGGGATCAAACCCATGACTTTGGTATTATTAGCACCATGTTCCAATCAACTAAGCTAATGCCTTAGCTGTTGTTTCTCACAGTCAAATTGCATCAAAACTGCAAAGAAAATTTATATTCATTTTCAGCATTGATACATAATGAAAGTAAATGAAACTCCTTGGAGCCCAGAAAATTTAGATTGAAGTTTTACTGCTGGAATATAGTAATCAAAATCTTGATCAAATAATATCACAATCTGGAAATGTGTAGCAGCATTTTGAAACTGGAGCTCTATGAAATTGATTAAAGCTTCACAGTGCTGTCATTTTGATTTTAAGAGTTTAAGACAATTGCTCTTGAATTTTGAAGACTGCATTCATATAATCCCAAACATCAACTTTTTGTGGATAATAAAATAGAGTGAAATCACAAACGATGAAATCTTTATTCACTGCTCAGCACTTTTATGAGTCCAAAACATGAACAGCAAAACCAGCTGTGTGTGAAGATCCATCAAACTGGTAGATGTAAGTAACACAAGAATCTATTTTCTTCCAATACTTCTGTATTTCTCTCAACAGGAAATTTAGCAAAAGTTACTCATTAGAGCACATTGGACACTCTATATAGACCCTGTAAAGAGAAGCAAAGCCCTGGAAAACAAGCCACTTTCTCCAGATTTAATATTAACAGTTATTTGAAACAGTTACATTCTTTGTTATTTTCTCCTTATAGGTGTTTGTATCAGAACTATGAGAGATTTCTTCAAAACAGGTCCCTGCCCCTCATCCTTTTATCACTCATCTGGAATAAAGAGTCTGTTTTTTTTTAAGTTTTGCCCTCTGAAAAGCAGCAAACTTGAGTGTTTTCAGGGTAGCAGAGTTTCAGAGTAGAAGACTCTTCTATCAATATTTCCATGACTGAACAACTCGAACTTGTGCTACTCCTCATCAGTAGTTAGAATTGTTTACTCTTTCTTTCTTTCTTGAAGCTGGTTCACTTGCACTGGGCAGATATGTCAGAGGTCTGTAGCACACTGTAGTTCCAGCAGAAGAGTTCTTCATAGCTGCCTCTCCAGCAGAGTGTGAGTGCCATACTTATAGAACAGCTGATGTTTACTAAAATCTTTTTCTTGTTCCAAGTAAATCTGAGTTTTGTTATTCTGAGTGCAATGCTGCTGCATTTTTTTTCTGGTTTTGAGTGAGTTTTCTTTTTCAATACACATTTTTATTATTTAAATTGAACACTACTGCTTATTTCCTTCACAATACGATTGCACATTTATGAGCAGTTTAATGAGGAGGCTGCTCTAACAAAGTGTTTGGTGAAGGATAGAAATCAAAAGGTTAACGTTTTGAGGCATTAAACAGTACAGCAGGAAAACAGTGCAAATAATGTTCTTTCCCTTGGTGACTTAGCATCCTTTATTAAAAAACAGAGGTACTGTTCATCTGAGAGTTACTCTTTATTTCTGTGGCCCCCAATGGCATTCCAGAGGCAAGGGAAAACTTTCTTCATAGACTTGACATGCACTTGCAGAAAGCTTCTTGTAAAAGCAATAAAGAATACAAACTTTGTTAAGCTGAAGAATATAAGAAAATCTGATTTAATTCAACTTTTAAGAAGATCTTTTACATCTGTCTCATCATTTGATAACTATCACATCAGTTATGCACACACTGATCTCCTGGGAATACTCAGGTGGAGAAGATATTGCTGGACTCAAAGTAAACACTAGAAGTCCCATTTGTTCTGTCCAGAAAGAAAGAAACAAGGAAGGAAAGAAAGAGAAAACTGACTGAATCAATTCCTCCATGAAACTGTGGGAAAATGCAGGAATATTAGTTAGATGCATCTAATGAAAGAATAACAATCTAGAAATTAGTATTCAATGGGTTGTTAAGAAATATCAAAGGGAAGATTCTCAGAAAGATGTAAAAATGAATAAAAATATGTAGCTTGGAGTCTTTTGTGGAGAAATGGAAGAAAACCAAGGAAGAAATGTAAGTTTTAATTGACATGGAAAAGTAGCTACAGAACAGTATAACATTTCTGGTCTCTTTTAAGTACTTCCTTCCATATCTAAATATGATCCCTCTGCAACCACTCAAAACAGGCACCAAGCCACCACAGGAAAATAGGCTCCTAACTTGTTTCATTAATTCTGTCATTGAGTCCACTGTTTTTAATTCACTGTGAAACTGAGAGAGGAAACTCAGACAGACTTATGTTAGAAATTTCTAAAGCCTTTCTCCTGTGTGAAACAAAAGATTTTGGGTTCTCATGGAAACTGAAACAGTTTATTAAAGAAATCAGAAATTTTGCAGAAGCACCTGTAAATACCTGTTCTCATGAGATACCTATTTGCTTACTCTGCAGACACTTACATTTCAACTGTTGTGAATAAATGGTACACAGTTGTCGATAGTTTTGATGGACTCATATATCAAATGAACCTCTTATTTTGTGAAAACTATTCATGCTTCAGATACCATTAATTACTTTTGAGAATTAAGAATTAAGTCAGTTATGTATCATCAACTATGAAAGAAAAATTTCACAGAGGGAAGATTCATTTACCACTTGATAACAGTCAGCTTATTGTAAGGTGTTTCCTTAGGCATGAAGATATGATCAGCACAAAGAAGGGCTCTGGAAAGAAAACATTCTTCTCTTGAAAAGTAAATTGATAATTTCCATCTTAAAGACCAAGCTCATCTCTGGTTATTTCAGCCAATGTTTTAGCTTTGGCTAAATCTGTTTAGGCTGTGTGGTTATGCCATAAATATCCCTGTGGCTATCTAAAACACTTGGCACATGGTTGTTGCTGCTGCTGAGTCTAGGGAACACCACTTTCTCATCTCAGTCCTCTGACATAATGAAGTTCTGTGTAGGCTCATCACAGTGGGTATTGTGAGCTGTGCCACTCTCATTTTTCCTTCTGCCAAATGATCTTTTTATTTTGGACAAAGGTATATTATTTACTACACATTCTCCTTTCTTTCAGGATTCTGTCATTGGTTTCCTTGCAAGTATTACTGTATCTTTGGTGCTTAAGAGACAGAAACTAAATACAGTATAATGCTGGGAGAATTCAGCTGAATAATTTACAGTGCCAATCAGTCAAAATAATACATTTTAACAATGTGTTGCATACCATCTGAAAAATAATTTTCTACTTTGCAAGACCATATGACCATAGGGAATCAAGATAAGTCTACTTCCTCTATAGACCTTTATAGTTACAAAGAGTATGTTTTGTAAAACTCATTCTTTTTTGTTTTGAGGAATGAAATAGTAGAGGTCTATGTGACTCAAAAACACTTGATAGCCTTTTCTTTATGGTTAACTGCAGTTGCTGTAAATGGTAAAGAAATAGTCAGAAATAGAGGTCATTTTCAGCTGAGAAAGGTTGTACTTCTGGCTGTTGAACCTCACCTGACATTTCTGAAGAAACACAAGACCATTTACAGCTGTGAAAGGGCTCAACCTGACACAGAAAAGCAAAGCTGGAGTTCTGTTGGACACAGCTGAACTGCAGGTTGACATCTGTGAATTATGCAAAGAGGGGAGCAGAACACAAGCTTGTCCTTAAAAATAGGTTGTATTTTCAGTGGAAGAGGGAATGGAGAAAAACTCTTGCCTAATAATTATTAAAGTTGGGAGGGTGCTTATTCCCATGGTGCTTCTCAAAGAGGAATAGTTTGTTTTGGCTTGTCTTTTCAAGTGGAAACATAACTGTGAATTAAAAAATGGCATGCTGAGTTTTAGGAGTGGCTTTTTAGCTGCTTGCCATAGAAAAGCGGTGGGTAGAGGGCAAGTTGTCATTGATTTTTGAAGCCTGAGTGCACTTTTCATACCCTGGTGCTGAATAGTGAGCAGAGAAATGCTCCTCAGGATATAAAGTTTATGAATAATGCTAATAAATGGAGTGTTCACATTGCTGTTTTCCTTCCCCAATATGACATAGCCACCTGCTCCCTACTTTTGGAAAAAGGTTGTAGAAGATAAATTCTGCCTTATTTAGAAATATGAGAAGCTAATTTATTCACAATAAGAATTCTATGAGCATTAGGTTTTCTTTCTTTGTTTAAGTTTCTTTATACTTCTGTTTTATAATTTATAATTAATATAGTAATTCACTTATTAAGTTTCATTATTTCAGTAATATTCTTCTGTTAGCTATCTTCTAAAGTAGTAATAATACTTTAGCACCAGTGTGAATGTAGATCTGGATAGTGCAAGTTGGAATCAAAGTACAGATTAATATAGGGATTTTTTAATACTGATTTCTTGAAAAAGAAAAAATACTATTACCATCATAGAATACAAACCAATTTTTTGTAGACCTTAACCACCATGTTTCCAGACCAGATAAAAAAGGTGATTTTAGTGACATGCAGAATATTTGAGAAGCTATGAAGAGTGTAAAAATATATATATATATATATATATATATATATATATATATATATATATATATATATATATATATATATAACACTATTAGAGAATTTGAATAACTTTTACATGCTGCTGCCTGTCAAACATCAGGGCTCACTTCATCCAACATGATTTTATGAGGACCGCCAAAATGAAATGACATGCACAATGTACACATGCACAAGTAGCACTTTTGCGCAGGATTGTTGTTGTTCTGGAGCCAATACAAACTCGTGGTCTAACTGATCTCATGTAATAAAAACAGCTCACTTCTACTTAGTCTTTTCTCATGAATAACAACTTGTGAATAAGTAGAATGAAAAAGTAAACAAGAGTAAAATTCACATCTTATTCCATGGAATAACTTGCTTATCTGCTTATCTATTCCAACCATAGCTGGTAGTTTTCATTAAGAAACATAATCGATTAATTACATTACTATAATGTAATTTTGCAACAAACCATGAAGGATCCATTGTTATTCCACAGAAAAAGGTTTTCTTTGTATTCTTTCATTTGAAACAAACATGGCATTTGGCTTTGTCTGCTAACAAGAGGGAGTTACTCTGTAGTTGAATTAAATTTTCTAGAGAAATGTCTGAGTAACTGTCATGAATAGAAATTGCATATTTTGCATAGAAAAGAGTTTAAATATGGAACTTTTAGGCACTACAACACTTCTTACTTTTTTTTTCTCCAAAAAAGAAATTCAACATTGTTCAGAGTGTATGCAAGCCCTAAATATCATCTATATTCTATTTGGAAAGCTAATGGAGACAGGTATTTCATGGGTTCTGTTTGGCCATAGAATTTTACCTGTGTGCTGCAAGGCATATGCAGAAGTCCATAAATGGATTCAATAAATGTTGCTCAGGCTAGGCTGAGTCTTGTTATGATTTTCTCACTTTCACTATTTTACTTTCATTTTGAACACTGCTTTATAGGTTCTCTCAGATATGAGTTATTGTTCTTGGAATCAAAAACATATTATTGAATAATAACTTTTTTTTCTTTAAGCAGATTTCATTAAACGGCAGGTCTTGTCAAGGGCTAAAAATACTCCTATGGGAAGATATCCTCAGATTCCCATGGAAGTCATCTTTCTCTCATATTTCATGTCAAAAGTAGTACATTACTTTCAATGCTGTATAAGTTTTGCTCCCCATCTTTACTGTTTTCAGGAGGGTAAAAAGGAATACAATAAATGGTCTACTAATACATATTATTGCCTAATGTCATTGCTTTGGAAAGCAAATACAGTGTCAAACTGTAGCCCACACAGAAGTTACAGACACCAGGACAAGTATGATTCCTTTAGCTTCATTTTTTATTTCATTGCTCTTACAACTGCCAATAACCACAGACACCAGAAAAATATTATATAAAAATGAGAGTGTACAGTAAGTGAACTCTCTTTGATACCTTTTATGAGGTACACATGCTTTTGTGAGGGAAAGCAAAAAGTGGATCATATTTCTTACTCATAAAACAACATTGTGCATAACATGAGAGGATTAATGAACCTCAAAGGCTTAGAACCAAGGAGCTGTTTGGAAAAAGGTATATACAGATACATCTAACTGTAACAGTACAGCAATATATGGCAAAAAATCTTGATAAGAAGTTTTCCTATAGAAGTATTTGTAATATTTTTTTTTCCAGATTGGAGTTCCTTCAGTAAGGGTCACAGTATTATCTGATGCTTCAATTAAGGTGAAAATTACATTTCAGAATAGTAATTTTCTGTGTGGTTTTCAGGGAGTGCATTGCTGTATTTTCTCTATTTGTGTATGTGGTTGTCTCAAAGTGTCTGATTTCTCAAAGAAAATTTTGGGAATGAATGCAATTTTTTGAGGTTATGCTAAAAAAAGTAAAACATAATTAAACTGTTTTTTAGGAAATGTAATTTGGACTTTCATCAGAAAATCTAATTCCTTCATAGAAGTTAGAGGCTGTTTTTTTCTTTTCTTCCTTGAAGCACAGGCTTGGGTAAGGTCAGTTCTCTGCATCATTGCCAATTAACTTACAGGTGAAATGGGTATTTCTGAGATTTGTCTCAAAGGTCTTTCATTCTTCCATGCCCAGTCCTCCATGGCTCTCTCTCCCCCATCAGCTCACCACGGTATTTGCTTTGTTTGGAAGCCTTACAGTCTCTTTGAAGGGTGGCACTTTTCTCATAAATGAATCCTGAAGCAAAGTGTGCTTGAGGCTGAGCAAAGTCACACAAGAGTAAAGCTACCTACATCTAGAACAATGCCCAAAAATACTCCTTCCCTAGAAAATCTACTGCCAGGCCTTTTAGATCACCCATGATATTCCCTCTCAATTCTTGCACGGTGATACTGTAGATGAGTAGTATTTAATTGGAAATACAGTACTGTGGTAAATACTGTCACTCACAAGCATAAATATTGCATACATTTATCAGATGTACTGACAAGGACCTCAGAAATATGCCTTCTAAGACAGTTTCTTTGCACACTAAATATAAAAACTTTCCTTCACATATGCTCCCAAATGTTACTGTGCTCAAAGAAAGAGGCAGAATTCCATTCAGCAAGGCAGATGCTGTTGGTTTGCTACCAGTACTCATAACTTCAGTGAAAATTATTCTGGGCTCTGTTGGTGCTAGCAGCCTGCAAGTCTCTAATGGAAGCAAATGATAGACTTCCTAAAGCAACAGTATCATTTCACTAATGTGCAACTAAAACTATTCAAGTGAAATCTAATAGCTTTTACTCTCCAGAAACATTGTTAAAATAATTGCTCCCTCTTTTTGCAAAGTAATATTTCATGTGGCAGATTTTCTGGAAGGAAGACATCCTAAAACATAGCAAGAGAATACACATTGCCCAGAAAATATTATAGTAATTCCTGAGTGGTGCAACCAGTGGGTTTCAAGATACCAAGACACTGTGAGAAAAACCAAACCTGCCTGGGGAAAAATGGTTTATTTCCCTCTGTCCAAAAGACCGTGGGACTTAGCTCATAGTGCTTATTTTACTAAATAATTTAATCTGTGCATTTTTTTTTTTAATGATTAAGGCATCAACATGACAGCTTTGTTGTACTCTGATGTTGTCTAATTTTATATCCAATTTCCCACTCTCGTATTTGTGTGTGTATGGATTTATGCACATGAATACTTGGGTAGTTGCAAGTATGAATATATGTGTAGATGTGTATATGAAGAGAGGGAGATAAGTAAGATATTAGTGCAGTACAACTAAAATATGACTAAAAACTCAAGTAACATTTGGAAAAAGCTATATATCTGAGCACATTGCTCTTCCTGGCACAAGCTATGTTTCACAGTATTGTTTACCACATGAATTGGTTTTTTTTTTCATTAGAGAAGTGAAGAAGAATAGGATATATATATGAAACAACACCATAACATGAGCATTTGGTGTCATACACTTCAGTGTACAATTCTGGCCAAATGGACAACGGGTAGTTTTCTTTTTAATTTCTTTGAATTTTCTTGACTCAAATTTCCTCTGGTTTTTTTGGGGGGTTTTTTGTTTTGGTTTGGTTTGGGTTTTTTGTTTGTTTGTTTGTTTTGGGGATTTTTTTTGTTTTGTTTGGGTTATCTGTTGATTTTTTGGGGTTTTTTTATTATTATTATTAGGATTAAGGTGACAATTCATTACCTCTATGAATTAAGCATAATCTCAAGCTGTGCTTTTGATACCCCATTGCCCTCAAGCATGGTAACCACCTCTCTTTATCTCTGGCATTTCTCTTTACTGCTGCCTCAAGAAAGTGATACAGTCACAGCTCAACAGTTTTCCTGACAGACCTGAGTCTATTCCCACTCCCAGTTGAAAAAGATTGCTGGGGAGTTTAAGGGAAAATGGGGTAAGATGCAGGATGTGGGAGGGATGTTCTCTGCTCACCCTGTTGTTCTGTAGGACAGCAGTGTTTCAGCAACTGCTGCCAGCTCCCTGCAGCTGCAGTGCACCAGGCTCTCCTGTGACCCCTCTGCACTGTGCCGTGGGCAGCAGCTGCCAGCTGGAATAGGTGGCACAAAGATGCAGACTTTCTACTGCAGCTGAGCCACTGTGTTTCCCCAGAAGGCAAAAAGTTACCTTTGCAGGCTGAACCCCCTGTTGGTTCTTCACAAGGCTCCGTCTAGTGACCACTGTGTGGAGAAAATCAAATCACGAGTGCATCCCACCCCTCAAAGTGAGGGTCAGGAAGGGGGAATAACCTTAAGCCCCTCTTAAGGTTAGGGGATGTCTCACTCCTTTCTGATCCTGTGGCTGTGGTATTTACCATTGCCATGTTATTACAGCCTGGCATTGAGCTGACAGTGCCATTCACTGCCTGAACCTTGAAATTTAACACTCTGCAAACATTCAGCCTCCTTGAAATGGTGACAGAAACATTCAGTTTTAAGGTGTCTAAGGCCAAATTCTTCCTTCCCATAATTTCATTGGTTATAGTGAAATTATACCACAGAAAAAATTGTCACGGAAAATCCTAAAATACTACTTTAATAACTAATAACCTCTAGACACATAGTACAGCATGAAATAAATAAATCCCCTTTTCAACCTTCAAAGTGTGTGTCTAATAAGAAAAGTAAGAGCCTATAATGTGGTGCCATTATATTCAACTGATCTGCTTCCTTTCTAGAACCAGAATCACATTAACTGGCTTCAGTGCCTGCATAGGATCCATCCTGCCTAATAGTGTTAGTAGTTCTGCAAAGCCAGTACCCAAAGAAAAAGAGAGTTGCATTCTATCCTAATTAATTTTGCTCTGAAATGGTGGCTCAAGTATATATTAGCATTTGTTTTTACATTTAACATTAGCATTGTTATTACATTTGTATCTATTTTTTTTTTAATTCTGGAGTTGATTATTATGAAATTTTATAATTCGAATTGCTCCATGAGGAAATCTCTGTAACATCTATCTGAACCTCAGCTACTCCTATTCAATCTCATTAAGGGCACTAGGACAACCCAGATGATTCTGATCATATAATTAGAAAGCAATGATGCTCATTGTCTGGTCTGTCCAGCAGAGCAATTGCTGGGGAGTGTGTACCAGAAATAATCCCATTTAAAGTGAGAGTCATTACTCCCTTGTGACACCATGGCAGAGAGAGCTTAAGCCACTCTGAAGACAGCTTGAGTTTAAAGTTACTGCAGTGCAAACATTCAGCCCAAGGGTACATATTTACCCCAGGTCACATTTCAGATCCAGCATGATGTTTAGCACTAATTGGCCCCCATGTGGACATGCTGTAAAGTCCACATACTAAAATTAATGTTTCTCTGGACTTGGTAAGGCATAAACACGCACTTCATTGAGGTACATGCCTAAAGAGTGAGCTGGGCTTGGGAAACAGATCCAAATTTAAGTGCTGGGCAAACCTTGGTCCTGAAAAAGAATGTCACGTTTTGTGTACTGGCCACACAGAAAAGAATCTTTCCAATATTTTTAATTCTACAAACTGGGCTTTTGATCTTTTCTTTTTGAGATCATATGCCTACTTGTGAACCAGAAATAATTTCTTGAAACACCTTAAGCAGCAGAGTTTATCTCTCTTCCAAGTCTGTATGAGTAGAAAAAGTGGAGTCAAGTGTTCATCCTTTGTTCTTTTCATTGGATTTTTCTTTTTGTTGTTGTTTTCAAAACATGGGGAGTGGAATTCTATTGCATCATTTTTGTCCATTAGTGAACATGACCTAGAGGCTGAAACATGGGGTCTGCAATGCACTGAGTTTGAGTCCCCTGCAGCAGTATCAACAATTAATTATTTCCTTAAAAAAAAGAACTATTTTTATGTTTATGTTTGTATTAATTTCTTACATTTCTTTTTTCTTTTTTGTGACTTTTTTGTATGGGCTGTTATGGGTGTATTTTTTTGAGAAAATAGAAAATTAAAAATGTGAATCTTTAGAAATAAAACCTTATAACTGGATTGTTTTCCATATAACCAACAAAATTGGGACTTTTGTTTTCACCTCACAGCTGTAATCATGTCTGAATTTATCTTTTCCATTAAGTTTCAGTCTGGTTTGATTTGTTTATTTTTCTCCTTTTTCGCCTGTGTGCATGCATGCATATACACATACACACATTCTTTGACCTGTACTCGTATGTTTAGGTACACAAACCCACACACTGCTACAGGTAAAATACAATTTATTTTTCCAGTGCACACAGCATGGCCTAAAGCATATATATGCAGTGAATCCCTGGCATGTTGCAGAAATGTGCCTGAGCTCTACAGGCAGGGTGATGTTGACACTAGCTTCTCCTGCAGAGAATTCTTCTGTGTTTTTTTTCCTCAGAGGGTAAAACCCACAAAAGCCTGAGGCAATATTACCTTTATGATAAACAGTGCACTGCAGTATGTTCAACTTATTTTGTGTACAGGCAGTAAGACCTTGGATAAAGAGAAGAGAAGCAATGGCTTTTTGTTGAATGATTTTCCTTACTCTCCCAACAGCTCCCCTTTACATTTGAAAAGCAGCAGCAGCAGGTGTTTGTTTTATTTGCCACCTCACTGGAAGGGTCCAGTGAGCAAAGTGTGTTGCTGCAATACCAAAGTTGCTGCATGTGTATGCGTGTATGATGTTGGAGGAGACAGCTACAGCTTGTTAGTGATGCTATTCCATTTACACGTGGCTCACCAGGGCAGCAAAGAGATTTTCAGCTCTAGTTTGGGATGCTGGCACAAAACACTCTCAGACTAGGTCATGCTGCCCTGTTGGACAGTGCTGCTGTCATGGCTGTCCTTCCCTCATTCCTGGAGGTACTGGGGATCTCCAGGGAGAACCATCTTTGTGAGAATGAGGGCTATGACACTGCAGGGTGCAACCTGAGCATTAACGGGTCAGTGAGTGACAGCTGAGCCTTCTCTCTGAGGTACTGAGCTGGCTATCACTGCCAGGAGCACAAGGTCTAGACAGTGAAGTGTGCCAATTTAATTTTGTCACATGTGACTGGGTTGTACAGACGTGGCTGTTTCTAGAACTCTTTGGCAATACTAAAACTGATTCAGACCACAATGCAACATTTAAGAATGCTAATTAGAAAATAATTGCGCTGGGTTGTACAGATTTTACCATCGTAGTATATCTTAAAGGCCCCTATAGAATGGGAAAGAAGGTACATTAGTGCACTTTGCATGCAAAATTAGGCACTAGATTTTGTGATTTGTAACAAAGCAGAGTACAACAGCCATCATCCAGTAAATCAGGAAGCAAAAATAGTTCTTAAGGAGTTAGTATTCTGCTTTATTTGCTAATTAAAATGGGGTTTGGAACTGCTCTTCAAAATGATTGCTCTAATTAATTCGTTGCTCTTTTGCAGTTCTACCTTCTATGCCATCTGAATACAAGGCAATCCCTTGTGCTTCTCAAAAGCATGATGGCCAACAGGGCATCCTTCCTTTTCTCAGAACAGCAGGCTTTATGGCTTTGCAGTGTTTAATAAAATGTCTATTCTATACCAGGGCTACACACTATCACAAATTTATTTCCAATGAAATGCAAGTATAAATCCACATTTTTAATTAATATCAAATATTTGTTTAACTTAGGGAGAATTAAAAGAAAAATAGATGATCAGTTTTATAAGGCAGTGACAGATTTTAGCTTTAATTACTTTTAAAGCTTAAGAAAAGATAGTGAGTATTGTAATTGCTATTCCCGTCACTGTGATATAATCTTTCATTTTGTGGTTAATGGATGATATTTAAGGTAGCTCCTACAGTTGCCTTTAAAACATTGCCTGCAGTATTGGCATGACTGTGCAGAGCACCAGACATCATGTATGAAAAGGGAACTAAGAGTGAAGTGTGGAAGAATATGCACTAATTTTACATTCCTCAGAGTGCCAAAAAACTAGAAAATTATTCAGATCAGTCAGGATACAGATTTAAGGAGGTGTAATTGAAATATTGATTGTAAATATATTATCTGATAGAGGTAGCCTTGTGTTTTCTTAAGCATATCCTGCTATCTTTGCATACATTTATATTATTCACAGGTTTCAGTGAAGAATTCAATACCACAAAGTCTGCTTGCAAACTGTTGAAGTCAGTGGATTGTTCAATACAGGAAGATGTATAGTCTATCGTTTGTTCTATGTATTAGGAAAATTGAATAAAAGGGAGAAATAAAGAAGGGATCTGGAACTGGAGTTCAGTGAATGTGGCATGATCCCACAAGCATCACTGGAGTGACCTCAACTATATTTGGAAAAGAGGTGTGAATCCCTCACCTCTTTTAGTATTTTGTATTTCCCCACAAACAATCTACACTTGTCATCGCTGACAGGGAAGTTCTAAACTCTTCAGCTTTTCATTGCCAGCAGATTTGGATCTAACCTCTCTTTACTTAAGGTGTGTCTAAATGGCCATGATTACAGCCTGTTATATTTTAAATAATTTAGGATATTAAAATTGAATGGTCCTAAATTTCGTTTTTTGAGGCTTTTTATTCCTTCAAGCCTGGGCTATGTCAGGGTAGTGGCTTTTGGATTGTTTTGTGAAATATCTGAATCCAGGGTGTTATGAGCACTATATTAAATATTGGATAACTGTAGCAAAAATCCATTTTTCAGGAAAGTATCTCTGCCAAACCAAACTTTCAAGCTATTTCAAGTTTGTCTCACCGTATCTATTTGGTTGGTCATTAAAAATAAGGAAATATGGAAATTACTTCATAGTACCTGGTTGAGAAATTTCCATCAGTATTTGTTAGTAAATAACAAATCATGGGAAGGAAGCAGTATTTACCTTTATTTTCTAGCCCATCTGTCTTTTCAACAGCAATCCAGTATGAAACAGATGCTTTTAAAGTTTTCCTCCTTAAAAATGAGCAAGCAGACTAAATGGCCCCTACAGTTCCCATAAAACAAATCTCTGGGAGCAGAGGCAGTGCTTGGTCTGTCTCCACTGTGCACATTGTTTCTTGCAGAGGCTTCCTCTCTTCAGCGCACACCTGACTCTTCCTGGGACAAGGTCCTTGGGAACCTTGGGAACTGCACTCCATCTATTTTTATGTGTAATCCACCCTTATCTTGCTCACCTCCACCAGATTGTCTTTTCAGCTCACTACTAAACTCTGTCTTTCTTGCTCCATTTTTTCCCTTCTAATGATTTATTAAAATAATGACCCACATTTTCATAGCTGAATGTTTGCAGCTTGCAGATGGTGGCAAGTACTTAGCCTTCATTTTTGTGCCTTATAATGTTTTGATTTACTGCTGTAATAGTTATTTTCCCTACATCTGGAATATAGGCTTGCATACTCAAATCTTCATACTCCTATACATTTACATTTGCAATTCCTTTGCATTTCACTCCCACTGCACAGCAGTTTTGTAACTATGCATTTGCAAAATACTATTCTGACACCAACAAAATCTTTTCAAGTTAATTCTATTTTTTAAAATAGAAAAAGAAAAATTTCTTTTGGTAGCGGTAAGGGAGGAAAAAAATCTGTGTATGATTTGCTTCCTAATTTCACTGCATTATTGTCATTCCTAACTACCTGTAATCTGTCTGTGCCTGTCAGAATCTGCTGATTTCTCTGTTGTCCATCCTTATTTTAATGGAGGTGCTTATTTTAATAGAGCTTTTTGGAGGTGCTTCCTGACACAGAAAAGTGCTAATGAAGTATTTTTATCCTGCATAAGTAGCATCTGCTGATACTTCTACCTGATAAAACAATTACATTTGTGGAAAAAGGCAAGAGTGTCTAGAAGGTAAAACACAAAGTCCTACCAGTCTGAGTACTGATGAGATATCTTCTAGCAAATGTGTGAGATGGAGAGGAGTGCAGTGGGAGAGCCTGGTGGTATGGAGAGATAGCTGAAACAAGCAGATGGCTTAAAGGAAGCTGAGAAAGGCTGTTAGCACATAAAGCAGCAGACACTTGATGATGAATTGCCATTTTGAGTTGCTAGTTTTTTCTTCCTTATTTAGCTAACTACTGTTCCAATAATGACTTATATAATAGCTTCTCTTGGAAGACTTTTGCATCTCCTTCCATTGGAGGTATCTTTTTTATAGAATGAAAGCACAGACTTAACAAATCAGTAAGGTCTAATATAAGGAAAGGGGAAAAAAAACTGGGATGAGAGAAAGGTAATTATGAAATTTGTTTCCTTTTCCTCTAATCAAGGAAAAATCAATGGAAAATAAGACCAAAGAAGAGAGTCCAAGTGGCCAGAATGCTCAGGTTATAATATCTGCACCTCTGCCAGAGGTAATTTATTCCAGTCCGTCTTTTATGTCCTGGACATAGGCTCTATATCATCCCTAAGGTCTTCATATCTTGCTGCTTAAGATGTCTCATTACAGTAGTAGACCTGTCCATTACTTATCATCTGGCTTTAGGCAGAACCTTTAATTTACTCTTAGCTTTAGTTTCCCTGCCTGTGAATTCTAGTTTACAGCTCTTAACTGACTTCAGAGCAGCATATGTGGGAGGTGGGAGCTTGTTCCATTGCATCAAGTAATATAGTAATTATCAAGAGCACTCAAGGATGAGACAACTTCTCAAAGCAGCACACAAAGATTGAATTTTGCCATGGAGATAGAGGGCCAGGCAGATCTCTCCAGCAGGTCAGTCCTGCACGATCAGCCCATGGCAGGAGAGATGCTCTTTTCAAGCAGCTGTCCCCATCAGAGAATCTGGGCAATATGTGGCAGGTGTATGTGGGGCAGTCACTGCTTACTTGGACAAGAGTGCACCAGGGCATATTTCAGATGCTCTAAAATGTTCTAAAACTTGTGCATTCATGTGACTGGGCCTATGCTGGGTCCTTATGCAAGTCCTGTAAGCTGTTTGGTGTCTCCAAAGAAGAGCAAAGATATTGGTGAAGGGTCTGGAGCACAAGTCCTGTGAGGAGCAGCTGAAGGAGTTGGGGGTGTTTGACCTGGAGAAAAGGAGTCACAGGGGGATGTTATTATTCTCTACAACGATGTGTAAGGGCAAGATGGGGCTCAGTCTCTCCTCCCAGGTAGCAAGCAGTCTGACAACAGGAAACAGCTTCAAGTTGCACTAGGACAGATATAGACTGGATATTAGGATGAGTTTCTTCACTGAAAGGGTAGTTAAGCATTGGAACAGACTGCCCAGGAATGTGTGAAGTCATCATCCCTGGAAATGTTCAAAAATCACGTGAATGTGGTGCTTAGAGAGAGGGTTTAGTTATGAACTTGGCAGTGCTGGGTTAATGCTTGGCCTCAATGATATTAGGGCTCTTTTCCAACTGTAATGATTCTATGTTTCAATGAAATACATCCTGGATTAGACATGGTGAGTGTCCTTCACCAACTGCCTAACAATGGGGTGGTTCTGGTTTCTAAGAGAACAGTAAGATACTGGTGTGCTTCAGGGCAAACAGATGCAGCCCTCGGGAACCTGGCAGTGCATTCTTTGGTTTTCTTTTTGCTAAGTACATTGTTTTAATGTTATTCCATAACATCTATTCATTACTGCTAATGAACATAGAAATGATAATGAAGATGTAACTCCAATTTCCTACTGTACCTGTAAAATATTAGTAATTTAAATGAGGCCATGCAAACCATAAAATTACAGCATCACACGCTCTCATTGCAATATGATTGGATTGCCTCTCTAAATGGTTCATCATCAATCCCAATAAAGGTAAAGTGTGGGTCTAACTGTTGTCTTGAATCCAATAGTTTAATTTTATTGCCTCAGCAGCAGCTGTTTAAGTGCCCCTTCCTCTGCCACTCAGTGCTGTGATAGGCCTTTTCCATAAAGGAAGTTCATCAAACTTGCCAGGATTCTGCTCCAGCCCACCACAAGGGATTATCTCAGGTTTAGAACTACACAGATTATTCAGAAGGACATAAATGAGTAACGGATGTGTGAATGTCCCTATTTCTCCTGAACTTAATTTAAATTCAATAGAAAAAAATAATATTAAAATCATAGAATAACCATAGTTGGAAGGAACCCACAAAGATTATTAAGTCCAACTATTGGGAATATTCACCAATAGTTCTTAAATTATCCAACCATTCACAGGCCATTACGTTCATGAAGGAAAGACATGCCAGGGTCAGAAAAATTTGGAAATATAAGAACATTTTTGCAAGTCTTCTAAAAATACCTGGTTAGTAGTTAACCCAAAGTGAAGAATTTTCTGTTCTAGATGGTTAACTGCCAGGAAATTCTTGGAGTGGAGATCTTTACTGATAAATCAATAAAATATTTAAGAAAAAAAAATCAATGAGGCATTTAATGTAGCAAAATTTCAAGCTGAAAGCCAAAAATGGAAATGTAAATATGTGTTATCAGGACCCAGAGTTCTATTCAGTTAATATTTTTAAGAGGTGAATTTTACCAATAGGCAGGAACTGATTCCATCTTATACTCTGACAATATAAGTGTCATAACTTCTAATTATTGTAATTCTTGTTCCACTTTCAGTACATTATTTGAAGTAAGAAATAATGACAATGTCTTAAATGGGGGGAAAACCCACATAGGGAAATTGAAGCTGATCAAAATGAAGGTAGAAACTGCAAATTACTTTACAGTACTCTAATAGAGTTTTTGAAAATGCCTATATAACCCATACTCAAGAAAAACTCATTTTTTCTCACTTTAAATATTTTTTTTTGTGGAAAATTTACATTTACTTTGATTTAAAATCCACTTCACTATGGTGACTGGGGATTTGTAAGCATGCATACTGTGGAAATATTTCTTTGTAATTTCTGAGCCTGAGTTGATGCAGAATGAAAAATGGCTTCCTTTCTCCTTTATATGAGCTGCAATGAAAAAGGTACTACTCACTATGGACACATGACAGGCACCCTGGAAAGAAGGGAAGTGCAAGGAATATTTCATTGCATGCCGAGGCCTTTCCTGGCCACCTACCTTGGTATGAAACTCTGACCGTGTAGAACAGAATTTCAAGTTTCAAATGCCCTACTGGCCTACCTAAGAGGAATTTTAGAAGTATTTTGGTGCATGTCAGGAATATTTTAAATAAGGAAAGCCTCATTTAAATGGAAATGGATAGCAGTCCTATATTCCACTTCACAGAGCAGCTTTAACTGTACACCTTTTGATTGTGTGCAATAATGAATGATCTTTATGGTTTTATTCTTGTGTATTATTTCCCAGATAACCTAATTTATGAGAACATTGATAATTTATCATTCAAGTGCATATGAAATGCCAGTAATACACAGCCAGAGTGTTTCCCAGAAAATGTTTTTTTTTGCTTTGTTTTCTAAAATTAAAATTATTAATATTCCATGAGACTAAAATGTAATGTTATCATTTTTTTTCAGGAGATTTTTCACAAACATTTTATGCCACATGGAGAATGAATAGAAATATTCCCACTACTGCTACTGTACATATTTTATTATAATCTTGTATTGGTTTTAATTTTTCAGTCTGGAGTTTCACAAAGTGGAAGACAGTGGTTATGCTGATGAAGCTGTTCAGCTAATTAATATATAATGAAATAATAGCTAGGTTTATCTCTGCACTTCCATACCAATGCCCTGTAACAAGGGCTGTTCATAAATAAGCGTTCGGGCTGAAAGAAATAGTTCTGTGAACACAGTCATTTCAGGAAGAAAATAAACTAACATATCAAGGTTGATGAAAAACAAACCCAACAAAGATTTTGGTGTGAATGTAAACTTTCATCCTCACAGGTTTTATCATTGTCCTTTAGACAAGTGTAGAAGAGCATCTCTAGAAAATCCCAAAAACAACTGTTTATAGGAAATTCTGTTAAGCACTTCTCTCTGTGGCTTCTTCTGGGGACAATGAATTTACGTCTGCACTTGAGACAAAGTCTCATAAATTTAATTTTAAAGCCTCTGGTGCTTACCACAGCATTCCACACATCCATCCTGTTTAGTAGGCTTTAAATGTGTGCTTTAAGACAATGATTAGAAAAGACCAATATTGCTGGCATGAAAATAATTGACACTTGAAATTATTTGCTGAATAAGCATGCCACTGAATTGGTACATTTAGCATATGCTAATATAAATATTTGAGACTTTTCTAGGCAAATGTCAAAGAACAGGACTTTCTCCCTGTAATTAAGTAATTATTTTACTCTATATACTCATAGTTTTAATGGGGGAGGGGATGTTTGTTACTTTTTCATAATCATTACATGATTTATGTGAAGTGTATCCAATATGAATAAGTTCTTAAAGTAATTTTGAAAATATAGCAAAATTTAGCAAAACTATCAGAAGATATTTCACTATAAACATCACTATTATTAAGCTCATGGTTTATTGTTTTCTGGTCTTACTGTAGTTTTTGGTGACATATTACATTTTTTCTTTTTCCCTATTTATTTGACTCACAAAAAAATGCATTTTATTATTCTAAGTATTTGGATATTTAAATTCTTATATTTAATTTTTTTTTTTTTTGGAAGAAGATACATTTTCTGTGAATATACTTTTCATAAATTTAACATTCAGGGAAAAAAACTGTAGAGAGCAAGGAGAGACATTTGGGTTTGCTTTATCAAATCTGCAGCATATTATTAATTTATTAAGAAAATATTTTCCCAGATTTCTAATGTACTCAATAAATGGAACTAAAACACTTTGAGGCTTGATTTTCAATGAGGTTTCATTGTGGGCAGTCGAATTTTGTCTAATATTTATTGTACAGTCCACAAAGTCTCTAGTCTCATTTCCATTATTGTACAACACAGGGGCAACCACTTCTCTATTTCTACAAACATACTAATTATTAAGAGCCTCATCTGGTTTCAAAAATGGATTTTAGATTAAGCTATTCTATGAGAAACTACATGGGTAAATCTATATCATAGATATAAACTTGTGGTTAATAAGGGGAATTTTAAACCTGTTGCTTCTATGATTCTTTCTTAACACCTACTAAATATGTTAGTTTTCCAAGTTTTCTGCCCAGTATTCTTTTTTTCATGGTTTATTTGGGACACCTTGTTCATAGACATATCCTAGATCACAACAAATGTAAATCTTGAAGGGACTGTATGAAAATCATCGAAAATGTATCCATATCTGTTTTTCACATTTTTGTCCACTTGATACAGGAAGTCCATGAAAGCTTCAGAAAGGGAAGAGGTGCCTACATGTAGAGATCAGAATAGCTGAAATCACAAGGACTGCAGAAATTCCCTGAGTTAGCAGAGCATTTATTAGAATAATGCAATGAATTTTAGCACTCGTCTTTAGTGAGTTTCTAAATAAGCTTTAATATAATCTTTTATGAAATATAGGTTGATTTGATAACCAGCATCATTACATCATTGGAATAGCAACTATCAATTTCCCTAAATTAGGAGCAGTTAGGAAAAAATTATTAACAGACAGTGTAGAGCAGGAAAAATATTTTTTGTGAACTTTTAAAAATTTGTATTTATTTCACAGCTAGTAGTAAATTGTCCCAGCATGCAGCTATGTCCCACATATTGCAATTTTTTTTTTCTGAATAATTTTTTTTAATGTGCCAGTGAGTGTCATACTGGTTTTGTATGAGATGCAGATTTAAACCATGTTTGGATATTTTTAAATACTTCTACTGTATCTAAACCAAACCATTTCATCTTTTTAACAGATTTACTTCTTGTACAATTCTTGTTACATTATAAAAAATAGTGAAACTGTCTATTACCAAATTATTTTTGTCTTTTTCTGAAGGCAGAATTCATTGTCCATGAGATTTTTTTCCATTTTATTTAAATGGAAGGGCTTATCATAAAGGTTATGCTGCAAGTTCTCACCCCAAATGCCATTTCACTTTATTTTCACCTCCTTTAAGTATTCTTTCACATCCATAATTTTGTGCTTTCCTACTGGGCCATCTCTGGTGTCCATTATTTACACTTTTTTTTCAGAGCCCTTGAAACCAGGATTGCACAGCTGCTGTCTTCTATTTTATTTTTAGGTTTGTTGCCACTTCCATCTCATTGTCATAAATTTTATCAGAAGAAAACCAAGGACGATCTTATTAATTAAAATGGAATTTGGGATAACCTTAAGATGATGGCAAAGGGATAAGAGCCAGGACATGAAGTGTAAAGGCTGGCTTTCTTTACTGGGCTCATCATATTGGACTCAAGCTTGGTGATACAATGAGCAAACTTACTAAGTTACTGTCTCAGTTTTAAACTCAGAATGTCTTATTTTTATGAGAAAACTATTGTGTCCTGTAATTAAAAATAAGATTTTTGTAGCCACAGGTTTTCCCTGGAAAGGTTATACTTTTCTTCTGTATATTGCACCTTTAAATATAACAGGTCCCTCATCTCTGCTGTTGAGACAGCAGTTGTTCAGGCTCTTAATTCCTTTTAGGAAGCCCTTTTAAAAACATTAATATGTATAACAATGCCTTTGCTCAGTGCACAAGGGAGCTACTGAAACCTCTTCAGTGAGCTGCTGCAGTGAGTAACAGTTCATCGTAAAGGACCTGTGTACTTTAGGATTAGGATAAAACATCTGGCTTGGAGAGAATTTCAAAAGCATGAGGAACAAGTTAATTTCTGATAGGATGCAGAAAGTGCCATCAGGTCATAATTCAGTCTTAATTCAGTCCTGCTGGATGCCTTTGTTTCTTCTCCTGTGGTGGAATTGCTCTCCTTTTGCTTTAGGACAACGAAACAAACTTGGGCTGAGGTTTTGGTTCAGCACAGCCCCTAAATGGCCAACGGTGCCTTTCTGGTGGTGATAGAGCCCTTCAAAACCTCACAGCTCTGGACATCTATGGTTTCTGTGCCCAGGGACTGCAATGAGAGGGGGAAAACTAGAGGTTATAAATATTTGTCTTCTTTATCTGTGTTTTCAACTGGTTTTGAATTTCAAAGTTAAAATTGAAAAAAAACAAATAACATATTCTTTTAAGGTAAAAAATTTTAGCTTTTGCCTTTATAATATTTAATGTGTACAAAGAAGAGCAATGCCAGGCTATGAAAATATTGATTATCAGTTTTGTGCTTCCATTCAGAATTTCCATTCTTAGGAGAAGCTAGGAAGTTTCGTTGTCTGTCAGCTGAAGTCTCTAAGCAGCCTCAGCTTGGTCCAGACAGCCCAGTTTTCCCCAAAACCTGAGAAAACTAGGCAGCTTCTTGGTGAAGCCAAAACCAGGATAGCCTATACTCCCTTGCTGGGCAGTTGCAATGGAGTGGTGACTATTAGAGGTCTTTCCATGGAGTGTGTTGAAACTAAAACATCCTGGTCATGATGGCTATGTGAAAGCCCTCAGAAATGTGTTTTCAGAATCTGTATCTTCTGTGTGAGATTTCTAGATGTTTTCAGCTTTTTATCACCTTTTAAAATGAGAAAAAGTGTAGAAGCAGATTTTTTTTCTAATATTTAGAGGTTATATTTAGCCCTGTCAGAACAATTATGGCTGAATGATTTTAGCAATACTTACAAGCTCATTAGCTTTATTTTTGGGTGAATACCTGAATATAACATTCTTAGAGGTAGACTGGCTTTTGTCAAAAGTCAATAGCACCATTTTGCATGTACAGTATTAAATTTCAGCAAAAAGATGTGGTAACATGGACAGCACACCTGCATGCATTCCTGACACATTTAGCTGCTCAAAACTGACTGGAGCTCAAATTATTCTTGCAAACTTTGAGGAATTGACAGGGTAAGGGAATATTTTTTATCTTCCATTCTTTTCTTTGATTTCTCTTGAGTGGATTTGTTTGCTGTTACCTGGTTCTTCCTGGACACTTAGATTCTAGAACAGTAATACTTTTTTACTTTAGTTACATTATAAAAGTGCAGAAAGAATTGGGGATTTTATTTCATATTTGGAAGTTGAATCCATATGTATATTTTTCCCCAGATTCAGACATTCAAGAATTCAGTGTGATTATTGGTTTTAAAAAAAGAGATTTTTTAAATTTAATAAATTCTTGGAGTGATTATTCATATATCCATCAGATTTCATTATCTTACAACAAGTTTTAATAGTTGAAAATACACATAATTGACAATGGAAGAGTTTCATTACAGTGATAGTAGCATACAGTGTTAGTATTCCAAGAAATTACATATTAGGAAAATCTACATTTGCAGACTGCATTACAAAAAATCCGTAACACCCCTGAAAATGAGGAAATTCAAAGTTAAGACCAAATATGGGCATTTCTGAAATAAGCATAACTTCAGGGAAAACACTGCATTGTTGTGGTACTTCCAGCTGTTCCAAGCCTTTCTTATTATATACTCAATTTCTAATCTTAACTGTTTATCTGTGCCCATTCCCCTTTTGCAGAATTAAGCCTATCCAAAATTACTCCTGAAAACAAATTTTTACTTCAATCAATGAGCAAATCAGGCCAAAATCACTTTTCCACTCTTCTCATTTAAAGTGTTCCAGGGAAAGTATTGGAAAATTTTTCCTGTGTAAAATACAATTACCTTTCACTTGAGAATCCCTGTGCAAATGCCTAAACTAAGGCTTTTAAAACAATGAAAGTAAAGCAAAATAAGCAATGCCTTAGAAGTGATCAATCTAGGATGTCTTCTAAAGATTCTTATCTTAAAAAGAAATTTTAAATATTGTTATTTACTTCTGTTCAGTAACTGGCACTTCTATAACTGCATGAAACAGTTACATGGTAAAAAAATTCTGGCATTCAACAATAACAGTCAGAAACCTGTTCCACTACCTTTGCTATTTTATCTTCCCTCCTGATCAAGTCCATTAATCATTTGTCAGTTACCAATTCCACCTTTTATTTCATCAAAAATACTTATTATTTTCTGGAAGATTATGCTGCAGATATATTTTGCAAAAGTATTGCTTTTAGAGAAATATTCCGCAACTATTAACCTGAATTTGTGACACTGACTTTATAAGAAAACTGACAAGAATGAAAGGAAACACTTTCTTATCATAACTGTCACTATTATCCTGTTATGGTACCTCAGCCTTATGAATTTAAATCAGTGACAAAACAAAACAAAGTAAAATATAACTTGGTCTCCCTTCTGACTTTAATTTTGCCTTATGAATTCACTGTGTGCCAGCTAAAACACCTAGCATTTATTTAAGTGGATTTCAGGTTTTCTCAGCCATAGATTTTTTTTTTTTTTTTAATACCAGGAGTTGCAAGAGTCACATCTCTAACATTTGACCTCTGTTAGCTGCAATAACATATACCACACACTTGTCAAAACTGTTTGGATTACTAAAATTCCCTCTTTAACTTGTATGAAGAAGGTTATTCCTTCTTTTTAGTGGTAGTTTTTTGTTTGCTTGACTATTTCTCAACAACTAAGGGAGGTTTGCTGTTGTAGTAATTAGGGAAAAGGAGAAATATCCTGCTTCTTTATCCATATATTCCATTTATATATATATATATATATATATATATATATATATATATATGTATGTATGTATGTATATATTAAAAACACTGCTCAAAACTTGCAGTTATTTTTCATATAGTCCAGAAGTAAATACATTTTCAGGGGCAAAAGAACACTAGAGCCTTAGGCAGTGAGCAAAATAAACATCAGGTGAAAGACAAAAGCCTGGAAGAATTGATTATGCCACTTGGCTGCTCTTCTGAGGAAGATAAAAGAGACCAGGACATGCTCTGCTACTTCCTGCATGTAGAAGTCAGACTTGGAAACAATACTCTGACATCTCTGCCATGCAGATAACTTCAGCAGGCAAGGCTGCTGATTTAACTATTCACATTTTGTATTTTTTGTGGCCACTGATTGACAGCTACAGAACATATTCTAGCAGCTTAATCTTTGTGTACTGGCTTTAATGAAAAATAAAGAATTAGGATAGGAAAGGAATGAAATTTAAAAGATAAAGTGATCAAATAAAAGATTAGGATTCCTGAAGGCTCTGTATTCTGCCAAGATAATGCAGGAAGAACTTTAGCCAGTGTTGAATGGTATGCACACAGCCAAGGACACTGAAGACTGTACAAACTTCTGCTGCTCAAAGCCTGCTGGGAAATGCAATTCCAAAAGAACAGCACTTTACTGATCTTCAGCCTTTGAGCAGCTGAGTTACAAACATGGTGTAACCTATTGGGCTGTAATGCCTCCAAGCCAGAATATCAGAGGACATCATACTATTTATGTTCCGTTCTATTCCCTATAAATATAATGTCAGTTAGAACTCACATCACTGGGTTTTGTGCTAGATCAAACTGCAGGTTCCATGTCTTGTTTTGCTGATACAAAAATCTAAATCATAGTCATTGTCTGGGGAACGAAGAACCTAAATTCTATGAGATGTGAGTTCACCCTCCAATATGTGTAAAAGAAGGAGCTGCATTGTACAAAGAGTTTCTGGTCCATAATGACCCCAGAAAGTTGCTCAGTCCCTGAAATTTATCATTTAAAATTCTAGTTATTAGAACCAAGACTATAAGAAGAGAATAGCATAGGTAATTCAGGCTTTTTTTTATATGTTGGGAACCCCAGTTGGTATTGCATCATAATAACCCATGGCCAGGCAGATCCTATCTGTGGAAGAGGTTCTCTTATTTTGGTCATTTGAGCTACTGTAGAATTTTCTTACAAGAAAACAACTCTGCCCATAGTTTCTACTGCTGAATAGGAAGGAGTTCACACCAGATCTTATTGTTTTAGTTCTAGATAAAGGCAAGGCCACACCTGTGGTGTGATCAATGGTACCAAGTAGGAGCTGCCTGTCGGCTTCCTTATCCTGAGTTTCTCCTGCAGCCGAGGGGTGTGTGCAGCACAACACAGCCTGCAGGCCAGGCAGGCACAGTCCTGCACCTGCCTGTGAGATGCACACTGGCTGTGACACAAACACTGACTCTGAGGCGTGCAGTGATTGCTGGGCCAGATCCACTGTGGGACCTGCTCTGGGTTTCTTCTGCTCTGAACTTGTCACTTCCATAATTCAGAAAGTGGAGGTTTCTGAAGTGAATATGAAGCACCAAGTTGCACTGAGCAAGAAAATATTGGAAGGGCTGCATATTCTAGGGAGACAAAATAAAATAGATGGGCAAAGACATTTTAGGTACAAAGTCTGCCTCAAGTTGGGTCCCTGTAGCATCTCCCTTCCTTGACTGGGAGTCAGGCTCTCCAATGGCAGCATTAGGATCTTGTATGAAGAATCTGGCTGTGATGGCTTCAAAAATAAAAGCCAGTAACAAAATGGAAGAGCTTTGAGATAAATCTCCAGGCCTTGATATCCCTGTTCTCAGGGAATAATCATCCATCTGTTGCTCTTATCCTAGCCTTTTCCTTTTCCAGATTAGTGTGATACAAGCATCCAGACTCCCCTACAGGTGATACTATGATTATTTGTAGGCTCTGAAAAGCACGTCTGTGGAGTTACATTTACAGAGAACCTTCTGCCTATGGCCCATGGCAATGCTGTTCCTCATTACTTCTGTCACCTGCTCTTTCTTACACTGGGTGAGCTCTCCAGATCCTCCTGACTGGAACACAAGTCTGTGCACCAATCTGTTGAAGGAAACTCAATTCTCAGAGAATGAGTTCAAGATTAAGCTGTTCCAAAGTCCTCCAGTTCTTTGCTCTGCCACTTGAGAAAAGGAAAATTACAGTGTCATTGGATTTTAATATATTTCATGTGACCAGTTTGCCAAAAACGAAGGAGGAGTTTTACAGTTTTGCTATTCATTCTTCTGAATACACTTGAAAGATGGACCCTAAATCTGTAAAAAAAGAGCATGCCACATCTGCAAGGTATTCAGGCACATGCAGCAAAACATAATTGTGCACAAATTCCATTTCTTGCATTCAAAATGGAAAATCAAAAATCGTATATAATAGAAGTTATGATCTGTGCACAGGTAAGGAAATTGCAAAACACACTGAGTTTAAAACAAACTCATGAAAAACTGCTCTGAGGGAGAAAGACTGTATCAAGTAAGCTACCTGTTAAAAATGTAAGTGAAAGCAAAAGATGAAAAATATGAAATGGCCATTATATAGAATAATTGCTGGGAGCAAAATAATAGAGAAAGGGGAACAAAAATAAGAGGGCTGCAATTGTGGGATTAGGAGAAAGAGTACTTTCATATTAAAAATAGTGTATTTTAATCCAGAGATAATTTACATAGCATGAATTGGAATCTGCAGTTCTGAACTCAACATGACATCGACAGAAATAGCCTTGCTGTTGTCTTGCAGACACTTGTAATATGAAATCTAACCACCAAAAACCATAAGCAAAAATAAAGTGCCTAGCTAGGCACTGTGACCATGGGCACAGGAGCACACATCTCTGCTTAAGGTCTTTGATATGTATTCCTCCTACAGGGGCGGACTTTAACGTTAAACTTGTCCTCCAAAGAGTTACTCCATGGTAGGAACATATTAAAGACAAAGGGTGCTATGGAAAGGTGACTGGTGACCTTGTATTGAATTTAATCTGTTAGAACAGAATTATTTTAGCTGGCATTCATCTTACTGAGAGAATTATTTCTTGGCACTCATTACTGTAGCAAAGGAACACATAATGAACATTAATAGAATGTTTTCATCATCATAAGCCTTATGTGAGCTAAGAATTAGCCCCTTTTGCAGGTGGTGAACTAAGCCGAATCCTTCAACATGATGAATATGTCCTACATAGTGTTGTATGCCCCTAACTCCCATTGGAATTGCAGAGCAATGAATACCTTAGAGAAAGCTTTCAGACATCCAAGCACTTTGTTTAAGTGATTTGCTAAAAGTTCTACATACAGAGCATTCCTTGTTCTCAATTACACTAAAACCATGTTACATTAGCTGGGCAGGAGGCCAGCAAACATAAACTGAGCCCTACAATACCAACCTAGTGTCTTAACCACAGGATCATTCTTTCCACTTAAAACAGGGGCAAAAATAATCCCAGAATTTTTGGAAAAAATGGCACAAATGGCAGTATGTCAATGAGGGCAAATGGGTAAAAGCAGGGAAGTGGTGGTGGGAGGGTGTGCATAAGGAAGCAATAAAAGGAAGGAGTGGCAAGATGGAGAGGCTGTGGAGAAGGTCAGTAATAGCAGAAAGAGAGGAGAGGCAATACAGGGAGTGGTATTTGTGGTACATGCAAAGGAGGTCCTTATGGCAGTGAGAGCCAATACAGCAAACAGTAAGACATGAATAAATATATTGCACATATTTTAAACAAACAAATCTTTAGTAGTCAGTATGTCATTTATCCAGACATAGGTAAAGCTCTGGAAAAAGAAGTCATATATACTTTAGAATGTCACCATAGCTATAAATATAATGTGATTTCTAGCAAATAGTGTTTTAGGGGTTATGCTTACTGTTAATTGTCCTTTATGACTCATGTATCTTCTCCTTATCACATGACAGTGTTTATCTTGATCACTTAATTATCACAAGTTAAGCTATACTTCATTACATTCATCTACCACTACAGTAACTGTTCTGCTTTTATTTTATTTATTGTTATCTTCACAGAATTATACATCAGGTTCTCCTAAGTCCTGCATAACAACTTCTAGAAATTTCTTGAGGGAATACTTGTCAAAAGGATTTCAAAGGCTTAGGAATTAATACAGTAAATCAAGCGGCCTTAGATAGAGGCTTTGATCTTGCAGTTTTGTGTCCTACCACCTTTCCCACTCTTTTTGATCCCTTCTACTTTTGCTGAAGTTAGGTACTGCCCGAAAAGCAAAGCACAATTTCTCTAAGAAGGAACATGTTTATCCTGCAGTGTCTCTTATTTTACTAGGATCAGAGAATTCCTTTTACCTCCCACTCTTCAATGGTGGATATACTTCTGCAGGAGGGGAAGATAAGCTACATAGGCAAAGGCATAGCCATATGCCAAATGTGACTAAAAAAGGCAAATTTTCTTGAGAAAGGTTACCAGAATAGCTTTACCAGAAAAGCTCATACTGCTACTCTCAGGTCCACAAATTGTTCATCAAGCTTGTAAAGTTCTTCTAAATAATTTCTGAAAATTTACTACAATATTGTAAAAACTATTACAATATTGCTAGAACAGTAGAAGGTGGCACAGGAGCATGCTGACCCAATTTCTTCTGCAAAATTTCCCAAGTTATCTATTGTGTCTGTGGCTGAAGAAAACACTGATGCCTAATACTTTCACCTTTTCTTTCAAACACAGTGACAAGGGACTTCTGTGACAGAGCAGACTCTCTTCAAAGACAACACTTCCAAAATGATCCTCAAAGATTTGCTGCATCAGATTTTCTGGCAAAAGGGATTTGTGGTCTGATCAACAAATGTCAAGAGATGTTTCTAACCTTGTGCTCACATTTCCTTTTCTAAAGGGTGAAATGTGTAAACCTAAACTCCTCGGTAGACCACAGGAGAAGTGATAAAGAGCCAAGACTATTATTGGGGAGAAGGGTGAGCTGATAGATGTAGATCACTCCCTGGGGATAGCATCCAGCCTGTCTTCCAGTATATTAACACCACAGTCACTCACCATAACTTTTGTTGTACGCTGACCACAAGCTATGTTTTTTCAATGAGAGAAATATATTTGTCAAAATACCAGTATTCACTGTTAAAAATACCATTCTGGTGTTTTGGGTATCACCTCTGGACAGGTTGGTCACTTGCTGAAGTGTGTTGTAACATGGAGTTTAAGAGAACTCTGCCCCTGCAGTGACTCAGTTTCTCTAGGAAATAATACCCATTATTTTTGAAATCTATGCAATGGATCAGGTGCAAAGGCAAAGACTGAAATAATATGAATAGGGCTACCTGCAGCCTACAGGCCTGTTTACATCCATATGGAAGATTTTCAGCCATAACATTTATTTGTTATTTTGAGCATATTGTGTTCCTGATGTCATCAGATTATTGAGCTCTTCCTAGCTGAAATTTGTTGAATGCAAAGGTGTCCTTTGAAAACTTAATAAAATCCATAGTTCCCACACTTTATAATTGGATTTGTTTATTAGCTGATGTTATTGGCATAAGGTCAAATATTCAACCCACTCCTGTTATCGTTTTTATCTTTAAGAGCCTACGGACATTAGGAGTTGTTACTTAATTGGAATTTGTCTTCAAGTACATGTAACAAAACAACAAGTATGAGAAATTAGCAGCTTGCAAGAAATTTGTGGTATGCTTTGTATTTGACCTGTGTATGTTTTCCTAATAATAATTACTTTTTTTATCACCATGTCACACTCCCAAGGACTAGAATCTTAATGTTAAAAAGTTCTGTTATCTTCCCTCAGCCATTTTAAGAGCACAAATCATGAGAAAATTCCAAAATTCTTGAAACATAAAACAAGAATAAACAAAAATTACTAAGTACATTCCATACCTATTATTTCCAGAAGTTCCCATAAAAGTAAACTGATTTTCTTGCCCTGCTATCAAAGTTGGATTGTCTACTCCTATGCAAAACAAGAAGGAGGTAGGCTGTTACAAATCAAAAGGAGATACAGAGACAAAAAACACAGGAATGAACATAAAGTGTATTTCTCATCTTCTCCATGTCACAATCCCTGACACATTGCCTAATGACTCTATGAACAGATATTAATGAAATTTCTAATTTCCAACTTATTTTTCTCAGTGAATAGAGAGAAGTAACTTTTTCCACTAAAACCATATTATTCTTTCAGTGGATGAATTAATAGTTCTGAATACAAAATATTGCATATAAGTTAACTTAATATTATTTACCAGACTCATTACAGAGAAGATATCCAACCAAATAAACTAAATTAATGCCAAATTTTAAAACTGGGGAGAATTGTTTTGCCTGCATATTTAATTCTGCTGTGGGTTTGGCTTTGGACAGTAAAAGAAGCATATCTTCTAGCTGATCTGCTTTACAGGAAAAACATCCAATTCTGAGAACACACCTCCAAAATGGAATGACTTGCAAGCTTTGTTGTTGCTGTTGATGGACTCTAATAAGTTCAATTAGTTAAACAAATCAGTGAAGGAAATCACAACATCTGATAAGGATGTTTGAAGAGTTAAAATAAACACCTTGTGAAAAGCTGCTTTACCATATACTACTTTTCCTAACCATTATGAAAGAAAAATATCTCCAAGCCTAGCTTTATTATGAAGCCATGAGATAAAAGAAGCCCTAGAAAGTCAAATGTTTATTTATCTGGCAAGGATAACACCTTCACAGATGCTGAAGCAGGCTCTGTACTTGTACAAATTTACATTCTTTACTTCTTGATAAATGTGCTACAACGTATTTTTAAAATATGGTGTTTTGAACAGAAATAATTTGTGAATTCACCCTTTTGCCTCTCTCCAGCAGTACTCTTTGTACTAATACAAAGGAAGGGTGTAAATCATGTTTAGTCAGGAACACTGGCTACAGATATAATTACTCAAATCTAAGTCTTCATGGTTCACCACTATTTTTTTGCAGAGATTGATCACTAGAATGCTCTGTTTTGTTATGTAGGCTAGATTACCTATGTATAGGCCTCATACTATTATATAAGAAGTATCATTACTTAAAAACATATTCCTAAAATAAGAAGAGCCAAATTGTTGCCATCACAGGCCTGTTTAGCAGTACAGCTTAGCTATTCCATTAGTACTCCCAGCCTGGCTTGGTTTCTTGCACATGTTCTTCCCTTTTCCCTTCCATGACAGGCTTCAGTTCTTTCACTTACACTGGCAGAACAGCTGCCCCATCACAGCTTTTCCTTTTTTATTATTTTTTTAATGGTTTCTTTCACATATCTCGTTAATGGTGTGGACACAAGAACAGTTAAATCAGTAGGACTGAGGGAATGGCAATGGCAAGAACAAGAATAAAAAGAACAGAGCACTGCAGGGGCAGAGTTCTCTTAAACTGGGTCCCAGCTGACCACCTCTGGTCCTCAGTTCTCATTTTCTCTTTTATGGCAATAGCACAACAGTTCCTCACCCAAACTCAGTTACAGAGAGGAACAACAGAGTGATGGCTTGAGGATCCAGGCTCATGAGGTTACAAATCTCTGGAAACTAATTAAAAACTGGTATTAAATATCCATCACTCATGCCTTAGACTTGTATCTAAGTTCAAGAATATTCTTCAATATTTAGTTAATAGCTCATAAGTTTAAAACACATCAGAACTGCAGAATCAATATGGGCAAATGGCAAGGAAGGCAGGGGCACAGCTGAACTGCCAAAAATTTCACCTTTCCCTATTTGAGGGATGACACAGTCTAGGAATTAAGAGATTTTACTGTTCAACTGTGTGCCTGCAAATAACTTTATCAAATACTGTACTTAAGAAATTGCTGCATAAAATGTGTCCCAAAACCCCATAGTTTGGCTGAAATCTACCTCTGCATAATGCTATGGAAGAAGATGGGAGAAAAAAAAACCTGGTTTTGCTCTCTTTGTTCTGCATTTGTATGGGGATGAAGTAGGCTGCACTGCAGAACAGTAGTTTTGTCACAAAAGATATCTCAGCTGATAAAAAGAAATAACCTTGTCACCTTCTGTATTCTTTGCTGAAGTTAACATTATATCATTATGCTTCTGGTATTTTCCAGTGAGATACTGAGTCAAACTAACATCTCTTTTGTCTTTTTAGTTTTTGTCCTCATTGTCACAACCTTGACCTGTAGGCATAATGTGGGCATTGAATTAGACATCTGCTCTCTTTAGATTTTAGATATTTGTACCTTAACTAGGGACTTCAGCTCAGGAGTGTAACCCTGTTCTTGCTAATACTGGTGCAAAGTAGGGATCATTACAATACAGTCAGTGGAATTATTCTGGTAGAAGATGGGGGTAAATGGGGCTCTGGATTGTCCACAGACTTTCAGAAAATTGGAAAAGATGTTGCAGTATGTCCTCCAATTACTATTAACAAAAGTGCTCTTCCCCACACAGCCATTTTTCTCAAAGTGCCAATTTCTTTCGAGCTCCGCTTCCCATTAAGACTTCCCCTGAATGAGGGCAAATGAGAGTGATGCTCACTTTCATCAGCCAGGCAGTATTGGAAGACTGGCCTTGCTATTACTATGCACTTACAAGCAGCTCAGAAGCAATTGCAACACACTTGGTTGTCTAATTTGAAACTCTGAAAAATAAAAGGATTTTTAAGGTTCAGTTCAGGAAGAGAATAGCCTGTGCAGCAGCATTTAAAACTTTCAAGTGCTTTTTAGAACAATCTTGATAAGAATTTTTCCTTCTCTTTTCCAGCATCTAGGATCTGGTGTGTGAGAATTCAGAAGGCATACCTTAGAGGTAAGGTAAGAACCATGAGAAAAGGATTATTGTTATTAACATGCCCAGATTTTACAGCAAAAAGCAGACCTGAACTTGGTAGGCAGGTGAAGGGGTTAATGTTCAGCTATATAGAAATTAAACCACACCACTAAACAAGCTATGAGCTTTGAACAGTGATCCCAGCTTGGATGAAAAATTGAATAACAAAATTCTGCACTGAGGTGTCTTGTGAACTAATGAGTGAAATCCATTGGCTCTTGTCCTTCCTGTCCTTCATAGGCTTGGAAGGAGTCTTGCTCACAGATTATGAGCCCAGTTCTAACTTGGGCACTCAGATCTGCCAGGACTCTGACCCAGTGGTCAGAGTCCTGGCAGTCTGTTTAAACAAAAATTGTTTTCATTTCTGTAATATCAAATTTATATCTATTTATATATGCCTAGATTAAGGGTGACAGAATATAATTTAGGAAATTTTATTCATCACTTTTGAATCAAATTCTGTATCTGTTTTGTAAGGGAAATTAAATAAAGAGATGTCCTGCTCATATTTATGAGGTATTTTCCTCTACCTCAGAAGCATAGCTTCTGGTTAATTGTTGCTAAACAGCTTCTCAAAAGAATGTGGTCTGAGAAACTGTTTACACTGGGATACACACAACTCTCTTTGCTTGCATTTATTTTTTTGCATCAGTACATAAGCAGCTGCTAGCTGAGGAATACCCAGCCCCAGAATTCTTGGTCTGGAGTGTTCAAACTTCACCCAGTAAAGCCATGTCCAATGAAGAGAGAATATGTATGCAAAGGAAAGACTTAACAGTTTATTGCAAAGTCTGTGCTTTGTCAAATTTAATGCATTTATGGGTACAGTTATGCCTATACTTTTTCTGCTTATAGGCCAGTTATTACCCATCCAGTCTTACCAGGATACATGAACAGTAGAGTTTGGAAAAAAATTATGATGGAAAAATACAATTCTAGGGTTAATATGAAAGTGTGGTACTAGAACAAAACAGTTATAAAAATTTATAGGAAATATTAAAAAGAGAAAAGTCAAAAGGATTGTAACTGAAGCAATCTGGTTTCTAAGTAACTTTCATTTACTTTAGCAATCATGCTGAAAACACTGTTATGGGTTAGGTAAATAAAATTTTCTTGTTGGATAAAATATTTACTTTTTGGCATCCTGGTGGTTTCAATCCCTTTTGATAAAAATCTAATGGAAATCTGCAGTAACCTTCAATGTCTACAGATTAAAGCTCTCTCATCAGGAAATCCCAAAATGCTACATAAAATGTACAAGAAATGGTTTTGGTTTTAAGGGAAAAAAGGAGAGAGTTTGCTCAGGCTGTACTGCTACAGAGACATAGAAGTGAAATCTTCATCTGAAGTTCTTTGCATTTGATTGTATTTTTCTCTTATTCTCTTATGTAAGTTCAGTATATACATTCAGTATATACATATATATGACATACATTGTGTGCATTTGAGGTTCCTGTCAAGTGTAATCAGTATGAGTGGATATCTGTATGCATAAAAAGATGATCTAAGTTTCATGAAAAACAAACAAACAAACAAACAAACAAACAAACAACAACAAAAAAAAAAAACCAAAAAAACACCCAAAAAACATAAAAAAAACCCACTTAAAATCAATCCAGGCCTGAATGGAAAGTTTTTGCATGCTTAGGGTGCTGCACAGAGCCTTTGAGCCGTTGCCCTTCAGAGAAGGCATATGGATGTAGGGCTCTTTCCAAATTAATAGAATCCAAATGACTGGGCAAAAGATGATGAAATTGAAAGATTCAAAGCTGCTTCACATGAATTCTCTTTTAAATAGATGTAACTTGTGGGAGGAGAATTTTTCAGGTGCTGATTTTTTAAATTCTAAGTTAGCAAAAAATGCTCAATTACCTTGCCTGGTATTTCAAACAGGCAGAATGGTACTGGTAAACAGACCTGACATCTTCAATTACCACACTGCTAAGCCATTTTCTTTAAAATATTTCTAAATATTATTTTTTGTTGTAATCATGTCTAGTGGCTCAGATGTAGGCTTGCAACAGAACCCTCCATCAGGGAAATAAGCATTTTAGTCTTTAATGTTAAAGGTTTCTCATGTTACCATTTTAGAGATAGGTATATCAAACCTGTTTATTTGAAATCCTGTTTGAAAGAATTTAATCTGATTCTGTTTGCTGCTGTTCCGAGTGCAGAAATGAAGAGATACCCTGGAATAAGATAGACAGAGACAACACTACTGGAGTGGTGTTGCAGCATTGTGTAAGTAGATTTGTCTATTCTTGGAGGCCTCCTTAACCTTGTGTCATGTCTCCTTAATGAGACTACTGGCAAAAATTTCAGTGTGAGCCGTTCAAGTATGACAAGACTGACTACAAACAATCTCAGTAGAGCTGCAGAGCACATTTTTGATTCTCTAGCTTACCTACTTGACTCTGCTCACTCTGTCTCCTCACAACGCCTTGCCTAAATAACCTTGAGAAATGTAATTATACACTCACTATTGATTAGAAAGGATCCATATTTAATTATGCCTAACATGTTCCACTTTAAAACTTGTAGTTCTTTGTTCATCAACACTTCATGTCAAACTGCAGCTAACATTCAGCCAATGCAGTAATGATCTTCATAGGAAAATGAGGTTTCTCCCTCACTGAAATTGCTTAAAGAACAGACTTCCCACTTCTCTATCTGCATGCAAACTGTTATCCTTCCTTTGGTACAGAAGTGTGACCAGTCATTCCTCCTTGAAGGATCTTATTTGTAATTTTTGCAAGGAAAACAGTTTTACTAAGGCAATGCTTTGAGACCTTTGCATTGAATCTGTGCTGCAGTCTCGAGGGACCATGTCAGTTAAATTTGGACCTGTGGTTGTAGCAGTTTCTTCATTTTTACTTCACAAAAACTATTAAATAAGAGTAGTATAAGATCATGTATTTGAGCCAACCTAAAGTCTTCTCTAACCTTTTTCTATTTACTGCAAAAAACCCACTTTTGCAGTAGAACAGGAACATACAATTAAAACCTCCTGAACTTCAGCACACTAAAACTCTATGACTTTGTGGGCAGTCTCCATAGAAGTAATATGTGGTGATTTGCCTCCTGTTTAATAAGGAGTCCTGCATAAAATAAAGTTTATATTACAGTATTTTTCTTAAGTATAAGCCTAATTGAATCTTTCTACCAGAGAAAATCTAATTTATGATCCTTAGAGATGCAGCTGGTAATTCTTGCTTCTGAATCTGCATCAACCCTCTGGACAGTGGGTTTTTGTGGTTAGTTCAGTGAAGAATAAAAACTGAGCAATTTAGTCTCTATATATAGTTTGTATATGCTCTGGATTGGAAGAAATGCCATGACAGCAACTCACAACATTGTACTACTCCCAAAAAGCCAGACCTACCTGACTGCAGTTCTGCACTGGGAGTTTCTGCCTAGACCTTATTCAGTCACAAACATGGGCAGATTGCTGCAGAAAATTCAGAGTAAAATTTAGAAAGGGATGGTGCTAAGGGAATGAACTGGGGAAATTCTATTCCCAGTGATCATCTCTGTCTTCTTGCTGAAATGGCTTCTACAGACTTTACATAGGGTGATGGTACTCATAGGACATTCTTATTTGCATTCGTGGATCCAACCTGCCTTGTTATGATAACCTCATAGGAACCAGGAGGATGCCACCATGCCATCCTCCTCATTGCTTCTTGGGAGATTTGGTTGCTACCAAGGCAGTGCATGGGTGAGTAAAAGGAGAATGAATGTGTCCTCAGAAGACACCATTATAAAATACTTCCCTAAGCAGAAATTGTGACATGAAAGTGCACAGATGAGCTCATTGCCTAGTGGGGCTATTTCTGGGATGTTTACCCTCACCTCTTCCTCAGAGCTGTGCCTACTGTAAGCAACCAGTTTTGAAGGTTTGCTTAAGATAGCAGTACAGTGTTAAGCAGCGGAAGCATTTTCCTTTGAATATGGCTATACTCCAAGAGAAAGTAGCTATGAGTAGTTCATTTGTACAATAAAGACAGTTGTTAATATGCTCTGGGAGCTGTTTGGATCCAAAATGTTATAAGTTGAGGAACATTATAACTGGAAAGTGCTTTTAATAGCAAATGATCTGTATGGAGTAACAAAAAGAGGGATGTTGCAAGGGAAATATAAAGATCAGGTTCAAAAGCATAACAGAATAACTCATAGGCTTACAGCAAAGATTGATATGTAGTAATTTCATAGGGTCCTGCTTTTGTTGAGATCATCCCTGTTATATAGGACTACAAGGCATGATCTTGCCATAACTGAACTGAGAATGAGTTATATGCATCCTGTAGTTGACAAAGGAAATACAATAATACCTCATTATATAAATAATGATTTATAATAACCAGAATGACTTGTGGTTTTCCTTCACGTTATACAAGAAGACAATAACAGGAGCAGTGCTAAGACTTGTTCATTCTCTGAGCAAGAAGTAGGTCTCCAAATCTTCCAGCACACACAAAAAAAAAAAAATCCACCTGTGAAAACTTGTTTTTAAAATCACTTATGAATACAGTAACTGCTACTGGGTTTTGAAAAGATCAGCAAGAAAAAAGGCAAAATAAATGTCTGTTGTTCATCTATCAGAATATGGTTTGCATTAATTAAATGAAATCTTTGGTATGCTAGGAAGTAGATCTAGAAAGACACTGTTCTATAGTCAGGATATGTATTGCTGGTACTATGTAAGTATATTCTCCTGCCAGTAAAATCTTTTTCTTGAAATCTTCCATTTTTTAGTACTCCTGTTTAGCTCAGGAGCATCCTGCAGAGTGTCTCTGCTCTTATTTCAAATCTGATAATGCCACCATGATGTATTGTGTTGTAGAGTTCTAAAAATGATAACACCCCTCAAACAAACATGATCATTTGTGGAGCTATAGAAAGGTGTATAAAGTAAGAGTGACAAGACTGATAGGAGAACAATTTTATTCTCAGAAGTTCACTTTTAAAATTTAAAAAATAGCCTGTGTGAGCTGAGACAGAAAATAAGATTTTACCTGAAAATTGCATCCAAGTTACCTCTTCTATACTTTTTTTTTTTTTTTTTTTACATGAAAGCTTATTGGCATATCCTTTCAATATATTACATTTGTGAAGGAGGAAAAAGTGAACAGGGAACTACCTAACTAATGTACTTCTAGACAACTTACAACTAAACAACTTCTAAACAATTTATATTCCTTCTAAATGATTTATGGATATCCCAATAACCAACATTTGCATCAGGTAAAGAGCTATAGTAGTTGATTCAAAAACTGGTTATGAAAATTACAGTTTCCAATCTAATTCTTGGAGCCATGAGATTAAGAATTAGATCCCTTCTTTAGGAACAATATGAACAGTAGTTACATTTGATGTCCTGATCTCAAAGTCTCAAAGTACAAGTGGCACTGCACAGAAATTATTCCTTCCATCCATCCATCCATCCATCCATCCATCCATCCATCCATCCATCCATCCATCCATCCCTGCCTTCTCTTATCTTATTTTATAGGCACCCAGGCCTATATGAGTAGGTGGATCTGTGGGACACAAATTGATTCCTGTCATGTGAGTAAGAAGACAGCATGTAAAAGTGATGTCACAGTGTGTTCCACATCTCTTGAGGACAGTGTCACTCCTTTAATGAGCTGCTTGGAGCAAAACTTGTTTAGAATCACAGAATTACAGAATATGCTGAGTCGGAAGTGACCCTTCAGGATCATGGAATCCAACTCTTGGCCTGGCACAGGACATCCCAAGAGTCACACCATGTGCCTGAGAGCATTGTGCAAATATTTATTGAACTCTGTCAGTCTTGGCGCTGTGACCACTTTCCTGCGAAGCCCATTCCAGCACTCAGCCACCCTCTGGGTGAAGAACCTTTTTCTAATACTTGACCAAAAACTCCTCTGGCACAGCTTCATGCCAAGACAGGTTTAGGGGAGCTTTACTCTCAACACATGCATCTGTGTAAGCTAAATTGAATAGATCTGTACTGCAAACACCAGACAGAATGTCAGTGGTTTTCACTTCATCATCAGCAGGCAAGAAGAGAGTCAAAAAGATGACTTTGTCATTGTGTGTGTAGTTGCAATTGCCAGTTTACAGGCCATTGTAGCCATTTTGCAGGTGATGCTTAACCACTGCTTTCATGTAAATCTAGTACATAAAATGAGTGTAGAAATCCTACATAATCTACTGTGTTGATTGTATTTTCAATCAGAAAGTGGTAACTGCTGCCTAAATTATAATGTCAACCATTCAGCTGGTGCTTAAGTAACTAAATAACTATTCAGTGCTGCTGTTACAATTGCGTTATAGCAGTGTAAGTTTAGCAGAAGTAGGTACATTGTAAAGTTATATCTCAGGAAATATGCATTTGGCAAGAATACATACAAAATCACCACCTTTAAAATAAAAGGTGTTCTTGAATCAACTATTGTAGCAAATCAAGCAGATGCATGAAATAAGAAATTTTGAATGACAGAGAGAGGGGTTAAAAATTAAAGAGCAGTGCAGCTGGATTTGGACTTTTACATAATATCTGGGCAGACAGTCACAAATGTGAGACTGTGGTTTTTCTATAAGTAAACTTGTCTTCCTTGGCCAGTCTGTCAAAGCTCTAAGAGTCATAGTTGTTCTGAAACAGGGAAAGTAACTTCTGCCAGCAACACATGTGAAAACAAAAATGTCAGATTTCATGGCATTTTAAAATATTCCCCTGACTTTTAAGAGATCCACAAAAACTTTAAGTACTAGAAGAAATCACAGTGAGTGTCTTCACTGATGTCTGTCTTTGGCTGCTCTGCTCCAGCCTCTGATCAAAAAAGCACAAAACAGCAAGCAAAATCACTTCTGACAATGCCCAACTAAGATCCTATCTTTTCACATTAATACAAGAAAGAGGATTGTCATAATGTGACTGTCATCTGAAATTGCTTGGATAAATACTAGATAAGGAAATGGTAGTCAAATTGTTCTATTTCCCAACTGGCTCTGCCAGTTAACCAATGTACAGTTATGACCTCCCACAGCAATTCATGTTGTGTATGGTATTCTGTCATTATCAAGGCCTAAGAAAGTCTTTGGAAAACTTATGTCTGATACAGTTGAGCATCTGAAAAGATTAGATTGAGGCATCAGCTCCTCTGCACTCAGTCCATTATGGGAAACCTCAGAGCTAAAGAAACCACCTCAAATGGATTGCTGCAGGTTACAGGGAGTAGCAGCTCCTCTAAGAGATTGCGACTTGGCCCCTCTTTTCAGCAGAAGTGATGTCTGGGAACCCTGATGGTCCTTGACTTGGAAGAGAATTTCTACGTTTGAAATAGCATTGCTTCATGAAAATCGTCATGAGGGAATAGAGCAGGGATATGGGGAAATACAAGAGAAAAAACATCAAATGGCAGAAGGACAAGAATCCTTTTCGAATGGGTGTTTAGCCCTGGGTAATTTTGAGAAGAGAATGGAAGAATAAGAGAAGGATGTGTAAGACAAGCATTTGTTATCCCAGGCACTAGAAAAGTGAAGGAACTCTTGTTCCTTTAACAGTTCAGCAAAAGTTAAAATCCTAGTCTGCATCCCTGAGCCAAGTCTCATTACGCTTTTATGAAGGATAATGTCTACTTTGATAGGAAATACTTATATAAAAAATTAGTTTGGACTTGGACTGTGGGAAGAAAATACTGCGCATACCTAGTCAACATATTATGTGAGTGGACCAGAAGCCCTTACATAAATAAGAAGGCTTTAAGAAGGCAAAATGAGGTTTCGGGAATTAAAAGTATCAAGGACTTAAATGATATTTATTTTTTAAAATCTGCTATGCCAAAATAACTGAAGATATAAGCCTGAAAATGTTGTGGCAAAATTTAGTAAAAAAGAATTAGTTTTGTCAAGTACAATATGCCTGGGAATTTAATATTATTCAGATAATGTCAAATGCAGAGCAAACAACATAAATGCTGAGCTGTGAGAAACTCTGTGTGAATAAATATGTGCCTCTCACACTTTAGACATAAAATATTCATATATTTCAATGATAATTCTTCCCTGACTGGACTGCTTTCTGCAAAAAGAAAAAAAAATGTTTTCACAGAAAATCACTGGATACAGCCTATAGTTAATATTAGTGGTAAAAACCAAGTGGGAAACACCAAGCAGCCCTTTTTTAAACTCCATTCTCTTTTAATTGTGAACCTTCATATTACAGGGTGATAATTAGAGGAGCAGACTTAGCATGGAGGAAAAAAAGCTTTTTTTCTGCATCATTGCCTGATAGTGTGGATCTGGTTGGGATTCAAGTCCAGACCCTGAATCACTGGTGTCTCAGAAGCAGCTACGGATTAACATTTAATAAAGAGTAGGTCAGCTATGACCAGCTTTAATTGAAAAGGGACAGCCAGGGATAATTTCAAATGTACCACCATGGTTTCTTGCCCATTTGAGGGAAAGAGGAGCTCTCACTTCCCTTCCTAAGTGCCCTTACTGCTGATAGAAAAAGCCCAGCATTTTCAATCCTTCTGATCAGGCCTAGAGGTAATACTAAGCCAAAAATTATGAGCAAATACTTGTTTTATTGGACATTTTGGTCATTCACAGCACTGTGGGCTGAGAGACACAGAACACCTGTTTGAATGACAAGTCTGAACAGAAGCAGCAGTTTTAATCAATGCCCAAGCATTGCTCCACCATCATGCTACAAGTAAGCACATAAGCAATGCAAGGACCTGATTCTGTGCCTCTCTTCCTACACCTGTACCTTTGGAATACAATATTTAGGGACAAATAGGTCTTTAAACTTGTGAGGCACTGTGATAACAGAGTGATGCTACAAAGATATCTGTAAAGAGATAGGTGCTCCAAAGCAATCTCTTTCTGGGGAAAACAGCATCCTCCCTATTGATGCTGCAATTATGGAGCACTGCCCAAGCATGCCTCCTCTTGATTTTATATCTGCTGGATTCCTCTGCCATGTTATTTGTACAGATCCACTTTGGTTAGTTCAGTTCTCTCTTCCATGGCATTCCCAAACTTCAGGCTCCTGGGAATTTACCCACCTTCTTAAAACAACAGCCTTACCTCTCTTGTGAGCTTCCTATTTAATTTCTCACTTGGGCTTAGTATTACTAGAGTGCTACACAAAACTTGCCTTGGGATATTTACTGGGTGTTTTCTTTCTCAGTCATCATCCTTACTTTTCATACTCATAGCTGAATTTTCTGTCTCTCTACAACTCACAACTTTTGGTTACTTACCTGCTTTCTTTGTGCAGTTCTTGACATCTGAAACTGATTCTGAATAGTTCTTTGACTAATAAACTCTCAATTTTCTTCCAAGTCTCAGATGAAGCGCTTGCCTGTGCCTTTTAAAACTTGTCTGTATCTCTTAATTTTCTCATTGTAGTTTTCCTATTATCAGCCCATCAATTTTGTTTCTAAACTGCATATATTATATAGGAATATATAGTATATTTTTAAAAGTTATAGAAAATAAGGCCTAATTGTGTTGGCCAGATTTTTATTATAAGCATTAACTGGAAAAAAATTCTATAACTTTCCACAGAATGACATAGATACACTCTGGAGACAATGAAAAAGAATAGGGCACAGGATATTTGAGAAGACTTGATAGCAATCCTAGATGCCATGCAATGCACCAGAAGCTGCTCACCAGTGTAGTGGCTGCTTTAGATTGGGCACTAATCTGTTCAGGCCCAGGAAATTCACATGGCAGGAAAAAGAAAGAGAGATACAAGAAACACACCAAGTGAGGCATAAATTCAGCATTTTGATTATTGTCCTCGATGAACGATCCTCTTTTTAGCCCTTGACATTTCATTCTCTTCAACTGATTGGTTCAAAACACTGCAAATCTCATATGCACAGAAGGAGCCGTAGCCTGTGCTTATCTGGCATCCTTGATCACTTTAGGTACATATAGAACCTCCAAATCCCCAAGGCCAGCAGACCTGCAGTAAGGCTTTAAAATAACTTTAAGTTACCTACATCAAATCAGTTTTCTGTGCTCCTGCTCTGAGGCTAAATCAGAAAACAGAGAGTACATGTGCTGCCCCCAGAGGCTGTGTCACTGGAGAAGGAGTCAGGCATTGCTAATTACAGAAGTGCCTTACTGTGTCCTTTGGCTTAAGTAACTAAGGGACTGATCCAAAGAGACCACAGGAATCAGTGGGAATGCTCTTCAACTTGCTTCAGTAGGCCTTGGGTCAGCTGCTTGTTATAGAGTACTAAAACCTGCTTAAATGCACCTCAAGTTTTTGTTGGTCTCATGAACTCTATCAATTGTTCCCAGATGCATTCTGCAAAAAATAATTTTCCTTTTTCTTTGAGTTTTCAAATACAAACAGCAAGCAATATGAGAAGATTGTGGGCAGCTGTCTTCATTTTGCCCTAAAAACTGAAGACTGGTCATGCATAACCTTTCTTGAATAGAAAAAAATAGCAATAATTCAAATTGATTTGGATACGAGTGCAGTCAAAAGGACTGAAATTGGCTAAAAATGCCCTGGCTTGGAAGGAGATTAAAACACTACTGAGGAGAGAAATAAGAAGAACAGACAGTAGAACTGTGAGCAGGAAATTACAAAATGGAATTCAAACTAGAAAAAAAAAGTTAGCAAATCTTCAGCAGAATTCTGTCTTCATTGTCACATTATATTTTCCTTTGTTCCTGATGTCCTCTTCTCTTGTAGGTATTAAGTAGGCCTGATAGGGTCATTAGTTTCAGGAAGGGTGTTGCTGTTTTGCCTCATTGCTGTGCAATGTGTAGAAGTATATCAAAGACTGTGAGATGACTGCATGAAGTCTGGAAGGACACAACTGAGTTGCATACAGTCATCAGGAAAAACAAATGTGAATTATATTTACATGTCTATTCCTACATTAGCCTTTTCCTTATGACGTGCTGGGAAGGAGACAATTGCCATTATACAGTTTAGTGGGGACCTGGCATTTCCCAGCTCAGTGAGAGATGTGTCCTAAAGAACTTCCAAACAACCTAAATATTCTGATCCTGAACGCTGACAAGAGAGAGTAGGCAGATTTGTTAGTGTGACACCGGATGGAAAGGAATTTAAATTTAATATTCAGAAAATGCAAACTAAATATCACTTCCCATAAGAAGGGAAGAGTTTCCCTTGAAATGTGCTAAAAGACCTATTTCTTGAGATGCTTGAGAAGGAGTGGAAGTGAAGTGTAAGAGGCAAAATTGCCTTGGTAGAAGGAAGAACCAGCTAACCTTTAATTCATATGTGTCTAAAATGGATCCTGCAATGAATTTAATGAAATGGGTCTCATAAAATGTTGTCAGCTGAATTATTCCCTTCACTGGGAGATCAGTGCTGATTTGAAAGTGTTAACACAGTGATATATATTTGGAAACCAACAACAGCCTAGTTTCAGCTGCTTGTTACACATGTAGGAAGGGGGCTAGATAAAAGTTACATGGATTAAAAAGAAAAAAAAAAGGAGAGTTTAAGTATGAACCACAGAGACACTGTGTTGCACTCTTCCAAGGAAAGATCCAGGAGCTGGAAGAATTAGCTGAGATCTTGTCTAAGGCATTTATTTCAGGGGTTAAATGACACCTGGCTACCACCTGGAGGGAGGAAGGAAGGAAGGAAGGAAGGAAGGAAGGAAGGAAGGAAGGAAGGAAGGAAGGAAGGAAGGAAGGAAGAAAGGAAGGAAGGAAGGAAGGAAGGAAGGAAGGAAGGAAGGAAGGAAGGAAGGAAGGAAGGAAGGAAGGAAGGAAGGAAGGAAGGAAGGAAGGAAGGAAGGAAGGAAGGAAGGAAGGAAGGAAGGAAGGAAGGAAGGAAGGAAGGAATTTGCCCTCAATTTGCAATTGTAAATCTGTGATGCTGTATCTAGCAATTTGGTTTGTCAATTAGTAATAAAAAGTGTATCTGCCTCTGTATCTAGAATATTTTAGATAAAACAATGTATAGCCCAAATTGATTTGTAGCACAAAATAAAGTAATTATGATCAGGCCAGAAAATATCTATATGCAGGAAAATCCAGTGCATACAAAAGCAATTGGGTAAGTCATCAATCCCACAGAGTTAGGCATGCTGTACAGATGAGACATTATTGTTCTGCTGTGCTGGTGCTAAGCAATGTGAAAGAGGCTAAATTCAGATCCATTGGCTTGTTATGTGTTTTTTATTCAGGCCAGATTTGCTCTAACTTCAAGTGCAGTGGTGTACACTTTGTGTCCTGGGGAGCAGCAACAATTTACTAATATTTGTTTGCTAGTTTAAATATTTGTTGGTTTGTTAGGATGGACATAAAGATAGAGAGAAAGAGGAAGGAAGGTCTGAGGGATTATTTATTTGGAGAAGAAAATGCAACCATACAAATTAAAGGAAAAATAGGGAAACACTTCATGTAAACTGATTTTCTCATTCATATACCTATCACAGTTGTGCCTGATAAAAGTACAACTTACTTTTTTTTGCTAGGAATAGCTATCTCTTTCTTTTTAAGGTACCACTCTGAAACTGCTTTCTTTTGTATCTGTGTTCTTTTTTTCCCCCCTCTGGTCTGTATTTAGGGTTGATAATCTTAAGAGCAGAGTATCTGAGATGCTGTTCACCATTTTGAAAAGCCCATTTTTCCCCTGAAAACAAAAACTCTAGAGTTTTTTTTATGTTTTGAGGACTAGGAAGATTGCAACATAAAGTAAGCAATTACATGAGCCATTTGAATCCTTTGATAGGCTCTCACTGGCAAGCCTAACTTGATTGTAGTGAGGATGGAAGAGGCAAGAAGTCTCATCAGACCAATCCCACAGTAGAAATGCGCACCAAAGAAAGTGCAGGAGAAAAAAACGGCCAGATTGTGCCCAGATAAAATCAGATGCCTCAGTAAATTACAATGGGAAATGTGGGGTTGGTTCAGATATGAATAGCAATTATTGCTTTTGTTATTTCAGATGATGCTGTTACATGCTGGTGTTTACATATTCTTGAATCTTTATGCATTTTTTATGCTTATTTATCTTTCCTGAGAAAAACAGATATATATCACATTCACATCTTGAAATATGCTGTATTCATAAGCTTCTGATTGACAAAATACATGAAGAAATCTAACACAAAAGATGAATTGTAAAAAAATAGAATGTTGCAGAAAAACAGACAACAGTAAAGTGTGGATTAAAATCCAAGAGGTGTTTATAGAACTGAGTCAACAAATCAGCTTGAACACACTCATATGTTTACTTTAGCCTATCTATAATTCAGTTTCTAGATTATTTGCCTGAGTATGTAGGGACTGATTGCCCTCTTGCTTGTTTGTTTAAATCAGGAACTTTTTCTGTGCATTTACTAATATAACAGTGACATAATAGAGAGATGAGTCAGAACAAAAGTTATATAATGGTATTTTAAAAAGATGCTCTATAGTTTACTGTGACAAAAAAAAAAAATATAAGTCTCAGCAAGGAGATGAACAAGTCGGACTAAGTGGCTCAGCCTTGATCTGTGCCGATGAAAGATCTGCTTAGGCATGTCAATCACTGAAATGAGCACAAGGCATCAATCTCTTCCTAGTCATGCTATTCACTGGAATTCACACTGATCCTGTGCATGCCAACCTGTGGTAATTTACACAGGATGTGAGAGCTGAAGCTGTTCTGTTCTTATGTCTGCACTAAGGGACAAGATACCTACTGAACTCCCTTTGTGCATCTTTCACATCCAACACTGTTTTCACACAGTCAAGAAACAGAAGTGAGGCCATGTGATAGATTTGATCTCCTATAATTATTTGCCCATCATTCTGGAGCCAGGGAGATCAGATACAGAAAACAGTTCATATTCAGTCCACAGGCTTAAACAAAATTAACTTTGGACAATGAATATATTTGAGGAAATCGTGACTTGCATGTGGACAATTCCACAAACAGGAAATTAGGCTAAATCAATTTGATAAATTACTCCTTGCAAATGAGTCATTTAGACATATTTTTGCAAGCATTTCACAGAGAGCTATCCAGAGCAGTCAGGGGTGGAGAACAGAAGTGTTTCCTGGCAGTGGAGTAAGCAGAGTGTCCACCCTACCTTGTCTGGAATGCAGCTAATGCCAGTTCCTCAGCAGCTCCCACTGCCTCCCAGCTGCTGACGTGATCATATGCGGTAGCTGGAAAAAAGGTTTCCACAGGGACCAGGGGTTATCACTGTGAGAACTGTAGTTAGCACCAAAGCTCAGGACACCTTGCAGAGCCCTGTCAGAAAACAAGGCCCCACTTCTTTCCCTGTGAGCTGTTAGGTCTGTGAATTTTGGACACTGTCACTCAGTGTCCCCTAGGACTGTGAATGTTGGACACCGTCAGTGTGGATGTCCCCCACCTTTAACATACCTAGCTCAAAGGACAGAACCATAAACATCAGTGGGAAATTTCAGTCTCATTAGCAAGTATGTTACAACACATAAAACTCCCTGTAAACTTGCTAGATCTAATTCTACTCCTAGTGTGGTCCTACTCTTGTTTTACATTGCATTTATCTTGTTTTGTGTGTTGTATTTGTCAAGACACATCTATCTTGGGTAAAACACAGATTCTGGATATGTGGAAGAAAATTGCCTCATTTTTTGTAGAATACATCTATGAAATAAGGTGCAGAGTAGCAAACTAGACTCCTTAGTAGTGATCTTAGACCTATACATGTCTCTTCTACCTGTAAAAGAGCCTGATATTTTACAAGAGGTGTGAAGATCATTGCAACTGATGTAGGCTGCTAAGCTGCCATGCACAATTGTGTGTGCAGTAGTGGCTTTCTTGTGGGTGGGTGCTATGAACCCAGATGCTCTTTTAGGAGTTAGGAGTACATTGACTCAAAGAGAATTTGATGCAAAATTATTTTACACCATTTCTTAGCTTCCCACTGAATGAACATACTAAGGCTGGAGAATGAAACTGAGTCATTGGTGCTACTTGATGGGGCAATTCTGGTTTCATTTTTCTGTCTCTCTGGGAACCATCCCTCTTTCTGTTAGATAAGACTAAGAAGATGAACTTTGTGTTCCCACATATAAAATTTCTGAGATACTCTGTCTAGAAAAAAAAAAAATAACACAAAACCTATTATTAACAAAGAAGAAATAGGAGAAATTAGTGGAGAGGACTTTTACTGGAGTACACTAAGCGTAAGTGCTTTTAGCTCAGCGGAAGTAGGTATTGTATGTGCATATTTGTGGGTGAGAGAGAAATGCTTTCAAAAACACACACATTTTTCAGTGCAGGTAGAATAACAATTTTCAGTCCTGAGAATACTCAGGTGACAGACAAAGTACTGCTTAAAGAAACTTTGAGCTGAAGTGTTATTTCTACAGCCATTATCAGCTGCATTCCCATGACTATAATGCGTTCCTCCAGAGAGAGAGGAACGCTAACACAGCTTCTAGCAATTCACAGGAAATACACTTTCATTTCTTCAGAAAGGAGCAGAGGGAGTACTAGGTGAAAAAATTAACTTTGTTGAGACCAAAATTTCAGCACAGAAGCAGACATGCAATGGACAATTATGTGAGAAGTTAAAGCCCCAGTCACACCATAGGGAATCCTAAAGCCTCTTGTTTCACATGGTGTGGTGGTATTTGGGACCAGATGAGCATTTGCTGTTTCAGACTACAGCACATGCAGTGAGGTAATAAAAGTTTTCAATTGCCAGAGCTGTAAATCACTTTAAAGAATTCTAGATTTTTAATCTTCCATGCTTAAAATGATACTGCTTCATGTATTATTAATAAAAGACCATGGTCTGGATGAGGACAGCATAGATTCCTGCTAGATAGAGCCACACCACATTTACAGCATTTGATAGGTTGACTCACTGAGATAAGAAGTTTCTGCAATTGTTAGATGAAACAAGCACACAAGGAGGTAGCCCAGAGCTGAAAATCTTTTCAAGAGATCCCATTGTGCAGTCTTCCTAGTTTCATTCCTCTCTCCAAAGAGCTGTATAGTTTTAAAAATACATTTCCCAGTTATTTCTGTTTTCTTTTCAGTACTGCATTATAATATATTATGGAACTCTGTTAGCATAGATCTTTTCCAGCAACATGCCACAGAGAGTCTTTTGAAATGTAGGAGAGGTACAGGTTAAAAACTGATCAGTGAAAGGGGCTAATGCCTCCAAATTGCATTTGATAATTTTGTGCTGTCCCAAAATATCCAGGGAGAGATGTTTCATGAATTGTGATTTAAAAAACAATGTTTTTCTGTATTAGAAGATTTTTTTAACATATATATTATATACAGAAAAATGCTGACAGTACAGAAGAGTGAGAGGAAAAAGCCTGCTTGTCAAAGTACAGTATTTATTAGGCAGTGTTCTGTGTGCTGGGTAACTAAATTCACTGCATTGCTTGTACACTTGGGCTGTAGCCATTAGTCTGTTGTTCTGGAGTGTCAGGACAGAGGGAAAGAAATAACAAGTAACTCCCCTGCACTTTGGAAAGCAGGAAAAAAAACTATGAATATATTTTCAGAAATATAGAGGGCTATGTTGTTCATGGGATACTACACTGTGTAAAATATTTCTAGTCATTCCAGTGTTTAAAAACAAGAATTTCTCCTCCCCCCCCCCACCCCCCCGATCAAATACAAAAGTTCCATTTGGGAATGTGGTCTGAGCACTGTGCATGTCTACATCTGCACTGAATACATAATCTGTCTCAGATATGAAACTGAAAATAGCAGAGATCATGAGAGAAACAGACAGCCAAAGGAGATGATGGGAATCAGTAAGATTTTGAAGCTGACTTCAGTGCTTTTTCTTGGGATTGAAAGAAAGAGTTAATGTCTGGAAAACTTACGTATAGCATATCTAATTCACTGAAATGAGCAAATTATCTAGGGTTGAGCTAAAAAGAACCCTAGTTTTAGACTACAAGAGAAAGACCACTGCTTTGAACTACAAGAAGTCAAGAAATCCTGCTTTGAACTACAAAAAGAGGTACCAGTAAGAAAAACCTTGCTTTAGTTGAGCAGCAAAAGAGTTCTGCTTTGAAATACAAGCAGGGGAGGAAATCCTATCATATTCTGAGATGAATTGAAATAAGAAAGCACTTGCAAAACAAAGACAAAACCTGTGTTTGGGCATTTGAAAGGGAACATTCAAATACAGCAGTAGAGTTGTCTTGTCTAATGGTCAACATCTAAGATTGGAAAGAACTTCTGAGTCATGGTTGCTGCTAAAATTTCGTCTGTCCTGAGTGGCGTTACTTGGCCAGGTACTTCACTTGCCTTCTCAATAGGGTACCCTTAACTCTGCTTAACTACCTCACAGAAGTGGGGATACTTTTCACAGTGATTTGAAGAGGTTAAGCCTTCTGTACAAAATAAGTGTTGTTATTATACTTTGCTATGAATGATTGTAATGCAAAGGAGAGAAGAAAATCCTGCTTTAATATAGAAAAGAACATTCTACATGTAAACATGGATAGGCAATGTAGGAAAACATTTCAAAAGACTGAATAAAAGGAAATAAAGGAGATGGTGAGGAAAGAAGTATGTAAAAACACCCTTCCAAGCACATCCATCTTCCAAGAGATGGAAATGGCTCAGAAATGACTTGCAACAGAGGAAATTTCCATACAGAAATGACTTACAGCAAGAAAAGTTTTGTTTACTCCCCTCCTACCAGATGAAGAAGGCCTCTTGCTGTCATGTTGCCATCTGGTGGGGAAAGGTGACAGGCTTTCACAGCCTGTGCTCTCCCAGGAAGGTTACCCAGGAAACCAGGTATTGACACCAGAAGTGATGCTGCCTGCCAAGACCACGGATTGATCCCCCTAGGTGCTGCACTGCACCAGGAAGACTGACTGCTAAGCTGAAAGCAAAGGCAATATGTGATAGGTAGAGAGGATAAAGCCAGTCATGCTCATGTGTAAGTGCTGAGTCATTCATAAAATAATATACGAGTACAGAGACATATGGGGAAACAAATTTCAAAGACTGGGTCCTTCATCCACTCATCTGTATCCTGTAGCTTGCAAGAGCTTTAATATTTTCAGTTGAAAAATGGAGAACTAATGAGACAGAGCATATTCACTTGAGCTTCAGAATGCATTACACAAAGAGTTTGCTTTGGTTGGACTGATAATTATGTCCACCATGATGAAGAAATATGAGAAAACCCCAAAATTAACCTTGTCTTGCAAAAAAATTAAAATGTGATTAAATCTGGTTTGAGAATTTTTTGGGTTTTTTGGTTTGTTTGTTTGTTTGTTTGTTTGTTTTGTTAACTCAAGCACATACACAAGAGGAAAGTGACAATGAACCTGGCAGGAGCAGAAAGATCCATATTCTGCAGAATGTTTTGCCATTTCAGAAGTGGCTACTAATTGCAGTAAAATTTTTTGCATCTCCAAACAAAGTCAGCTAGTTAAGTGAAAATTTTCCAAAGAAAACGTTGATATTTTTGGGCTAAAGAAAATTTCCAATATATGACTAGTCAATTGAAACAGGAGTGCCCCAGGTAAATCTAGATTCCCTGTAGTTGCTTTATCTTCATGAATGTTAACGATTCAGTCTTGTTCAGGGAGGCCAGATTGTGAGTTAGTTTTCACATTTGTCAGATCATCTCTTCTGAGTCCATCAGTCCTGCAGCAGGAAGGTTTCTGTGGCATCATTCAAAGACATCAAAATAGAAAGTCCTTCAAATATTGATTCTGCCACTAAGTATTAGGCACACTGTTCCACTTGATATTTATGGATTGCTACCTTCCTCGTGGACTCTTCTTCTGCAGGCTGCCCTGAGATCTATGAAAGTGCATGCTAAACAGAACCTATCAAACCTTATTCCTCATTCACTTTAAACCATTTTAAGTAGGATGGAATTCAGCATTCCACAAAGAGCTACTAGGGGACTGCAATACAGTTTCTTGTCAGACTAAAAGTAGCAAGGACTTGTGTACTGCCAAAGGACATCCTACATGGGGAACAGCAGTGCCCTTCAAAGCTGGATGGTTGAATTAAAAGACACTGCTATAAACTTTCTCCTGCTTCATAAATGTTTTGCAAATTTGAGTATGGATTAATTTCCCCCTCACCATTTGTGATGACCCTTTTCTCAACATCATGATGCAGCCTGGACAGCAACAGCCTGAGCAATCTCTTGGTCAGTGATGAGACGGTATGGCATCAAACTCTCCCCACGCTGCCGTATGAGCACTAGCTGGTACCATGTTCTATCAGCACCAAGGGTCCAAGACCCTTGGACTTTCCACAGTTTACATTACTCATTTTAGGGTCTTGACCTCTGTCTTAAGGGAGATTATTAGCATTGTGATGTTTTGCCATACACTGTTTAAGCTCTGGGGTACATAATGCATTGGCTTCCTGAAGCAAAAGAACTGTCAGCATTCTGAAAGTGAAGACTAGAATCTTGTAACCTTAACTAAGAATGGGGAGAATTAGGAGCACAGTGAACTGAGTGCAAGAGAAATGGAGATACCATGGTGTGGGAAACAGCTGAGTGTTTGTACCAGCAAATGTCCTTCTGCAGGACCTCTGTGGAGCACCTTCCTCTAACTCCTGCTGTTTAGCTAGGCTGAGCACCAATTGCCTTGACAGGAGGCAGAAAAGGACCAAGATCCAACAAGGGAAGACTTCATTTAGGATTTATCAGAGTGTAATTGTCTCATGGAATTGTCTCACGGTTCAGAGCAATCTTTCTGTCTCTTCATTTTGGATCAATGTGTACAGGCTGCCCATGTCTATCAATGTGCAATTTTTCCCTTTTTTGTACCCTTCTCTTCTTGAATTCTGTTGTGGCACTGATTTAGTGGGAGGGTTTAGATTAATATTACTTCTAAAATTTCTTTAACTCAAAATAACTATCTTTTAGCTTAGAAATCTAAAAATTACTTTAGCTAAAAGTATACGTTGAAACATGAAAGATTGCCAAAATTAGGTGATTACTGGAACAGAACATATTCTGCTCTAGTCCATTATCCTGGAGGTTGGATAAGTCTCTGTACATAATAAAAACTTAAATTCCACATTATGAAGCTTTGGTAATCCCTTCAGTATGATAAGATACTTTTTCCTTCCTGTCAGCCTGACTTTTATTACATAACACTGAATTCTGCTTAAATATGTCTCTCAATTCTTGTAGGCTATGTGAAATTTGAATAGTCTTAAAAACAGGTGCCATTCAGCATGGTGTTTTATGAATACAGGGCTTTATCCTCCCTTGAAGCATCCACAGGTTGACTAGTTCCACCAGTCCAAGATGAGAGCAAGGTGGGTGGGAAACTTATCAAATCTGAATATTAAATACACACTGAGACATACAACAGCAGTATAAGAAAAAACTAATGAAGAATGAGCTCTACAGAGTGCATCATAGCCACTCCCTCCCAGGATTGTTATGTAAGATGCAAAGTGATAGAGGCAGAGAGAGAAAAAAATGCAAAATACTTTTCTCAGATCGTCAGTATTTCTGGAACATGGCTAGGGGGAATAGTGTTACACACTTTTTCTTGGTTTTTTATTTGTTAAGTGCCATCCATGTGAGAACTCAAAGCGCCTCACAGAAATCCACTTGATATTTGTCTGTGGGCATATTCTGGCCCAGCAGGAGTATGACAATCCAAGGGAATGGACAAATACCCTAAGCCCATGACAAGTGTTACTGCAACATAGCGAGAAGCTTAAACATGAAATCAGTCAGGCAGAGTTTGTTAGAGTCTACAGGTTGTGTAGTGAAAAAGCATTTCTTGATCAAGCCAAAATAAATGCCACTGTAACAAAACTGATTATTTAAGTTATAGCAAGATACATTCATCAGCACTTGATAGCTGAAGTACAAGGCAGAAGGAAAAATGATAATGCACTTGACATTTTCACACTCTTTAGCAATTCTAGCTTTTACCTTGGAAACTCTTTATTTCACTCAATATCTTTCAGGACAGAGCTCTTTATATGGCTATTTAATTAAAACCAATTATTATAAAGTGATCCCGTTTTCTGCATTGCTTTACTCTGAATTTGCATCAGCTTGACAATTAAAGCTTCAAGCCAGTTGTGAAAGCCTTTTATATCTGGTTTTCATTAGTTCATGTTAAACAATTCATGGGCTTGATTTTCACTTAAGCGAGCCTTGTCATAAAACTTGCTTAGACATAATGGTGATATCACATAAGAAGTGAAATGAATTAATAGATCAGCAGAAACACTAACTAGCAGACATTTTTTTCCTCACACAATTTAGTATTTTGCAGTCATACTTGTCAGTCATGTGTGAGATATACTGAGACCATGAGGGTGGGAAAGCAGCACTAAGTCAAGAGCATGCTTTGACCCTATTCTGTGTTCGTTTTCTAAAGCAGGTGTGTAGTCAGCAAATCTCTGCTGAGGGGAATTATCCTTTAGATGGTCTCTTTTTAGTACTATAATGGTGGCACTAAAGCTGCAATAATTAAGGATCTCTCAGCATTTCATTACAAAACCATATTTTCAAGTGGATATATAAATTGCATATAGAGAAAATTTGCTTCTTGTTCAAATATCTTCCTAAAATTAGCATTCTGAGTGGGTTCTTAAAACAACACATATATTAATTTGTTGATAAGAATTACTTAATGAATATTCAGTTCAGAAACCATGGAGGAACAGCTGTAACCTAGTAAGACAAAATGGCTTAGTGCCTTCCAGATCTGTGCAAATATTGTATAAAATATAATGTACAAAATACCTCTGTGCACACAGTCAGACGCTGTTCATCAGAAATATATCTGTTTAGCAGACAGGGAGCATCTTTGCATTTTAGAGGGTTTTGATGTTTGGTGGAAGGCCTGTGCAGGTTAACTAAAAACACAAATCTGCAAGATCTCATGTATTATTAACTTTATTAATAGGTTAGAATAAAGGATTTACAGTATAGCTTGCCTAAGATGGCAATGAGGAGAAAAGCACCTCTCATTCAGTTCATGTCCATCCCAATTAATTGTTTTGCCTAAATTATCCTCCATGTTCTCTTTATACATTTCAACAGAACGTTCAGATCAGCTATAGGAGCAACAGATTGGAAATCTGCATAGCTTGTGGATGGCAAGACTGGCTAGTTAAGATGGCTTAAGCAAGGAGAAATTCTATGCTAGCTGGGATGCTGTAGCCCAGAATTAAGCAGGTAGACACCTTGGCAGCATGGCCAGGCACTCTGGCCTGCAAATATCAATTGCCCTTGTGGATGCAGTGAAAATTTAGTGTTTTCACTCCCTTCCCTTTCAGGAGCTTCCCAGTGTCAAGGTCAGGTTTGGACCCTCTTTATAGGATGTGAAACGGTTCATGAAGGGCTCTCTATGGGTAAACATGGCAGTAGCAATGATGTTATTCCTTGTCAGGCTCTGTTCTGTTATTTTGATCTTTCCCTTCTTCCACAAAGGGTGTGTTTGCCCTGTAGGAGTTAGGCAGAAAGATCAACTCTGTGTTTCTGACTTGAAACACCAAATGCTTTCCACAACACTGACACAGAGAATTTTGGGGTCTGAGCGATGTTTTACATGTGTAGAAGAGCAACAAATGGAGAGAAAGGATTTAACCAGGAAAATACTTTAAAAAATAAAATTAAAACTTATATCTTTGCTCCACTTTAGAAGATTGTATTTAACTTTACTTTAAAAAATACCTAAACTTTTTTTTCTTCAGATTTATTCAGTATTTACCCAAAAGACTGAAACAGCTCTTTTTGGAACATACAGTGATATAGTGTTCTAAAAATAACAAAGTGTATTAATTAGCTACTTATCCAACAGATGGTCAGTGAATTAAATAATACAAGTTTTAGAAAACTTCATAATTATGTGTTTTTGCCAGAGACCTTGGTTAAATCTGTATAGAAACATGGAAAAATATGAAAATCCAAAGGATGCCACTAAAATTCAAATGCAAGTGATAAAAGCACTGAAGTTCACAGTCCAACAGCAAATATCTTCTCCCTCAATCTTCTTTTATGGGGGCTACTTCTGGTTCATGGCAGTATAACTAGGAGCAGAACAAAAGGTGAACTTTTGATCTCTATATATCATGCTATTCTGATTATTATTAATAATATTGAATTAAATACTTATCTTTTAGTTGTCATTGCATCAGATTCTTGACACTAAACTATACTAAACCATAGCTCCTATTGGAGTTATCCATTGCATAGCTAATACTTGCATAACTAATCCCTCAAATTACTTAAAACAAGGCCTATGTGTGGTGAAATACATCAAGATTTCATATATTTGTCAGAAAAAAATACAAGACTGAGTCCACTTATACATAAGGATACAAAAAAAAGTACAAAATGTTTCAAATCCTGATGCTCTGGTTTAAGTAAGTCTCAAGTTAGTATTAAGCTTAGGTTTTGACAGCCTGATTCATTATAGTTATTTCAACTTAATTTGAATGTTATCTTCTGCATGTCCTCTCTATTATTCTTTCATATTGCAATGCCTTATGTTTTAAGGAAAAAATTAATTTGCACTACAATTATGACCCCTTTAGCTGCCCATCCATGTAATCTGACATCTTGAATAGGTGACATCTGAGCCAGGTGCTGTGGAAAAGCCAGTCTGTCCCATCTACAGAATGACTTTTTGTCATGATAAAGAGCCCATACATATTAAGCTAATATGTCTAATACCAACATTACAATTCCATGTAGTGGAATAAAAAGCACCTTTTTCATACCTTTTTAATTCACTTTGTAAGCATCCTATTCTCATTTCAGCACAAGTCCCTAAATCTTCATGTTCCAGAAAGGTTGAGTGTTAATAGTACACCTTTTTAAAATTTAATTTTTACAATACTCTTTTTTAAAATTTATTGTATTATTGTATATTTTATTTAGTGCTTCATGTTCTACATACATGTAAGATCAGAACCCAATTTTTATCACAAAAGGAAACAAAAAGGTCTCTATTCCTCATACCTGCAGAAAAAAAAAATATTTGAATCTGTTATCTGGACATCTGATAAGACACCAAAAAGAACAAAACAAACAGCAGTTCTGTCACGATTTTAAAACCTCTCTGCTTTTAAATGAAGCACACAGTCTGATTTGATTGAAAGCTGGTTTTAGTGTTGGCAGAAGGCTTCTCTGGGTGGGTGGCAGGAAGATCTCCCTTTCTGCCACCCAGCCCCAGGCTCAGGACATGAAGGCTGAGCTGCCATCAGGAAGTGCCCTGATCCCATCCATCTGTGGTGCCCTCCCACCACCATGGTCACTTGTCTCCCAGTAGATGAAAGGAGAGATGGCTGCTAAAAATACACGGCTCTCAATAGCTAAAAAGCCAGCAGGAACAATAGTGTAATGCCCCCTAGAAACTAAGGATGGGGAAAGGACATGAGGGGAGGAAGCACAGGGAAAACTAAGAGGAGCTGTACAGAAAAGTCAAAGGGGAAGCAAAGCTGCTGACCTACAAACCAGCCACTACCTTTTGGGAAAGGGCTTTTCACTTGGAAGTCAGAAGAGAAAGAATGACCAGTTGTAGATATGGAGTAAATGTGACCCTACCCTGTTGAGCAAAACCTTTAAAGCAAACCATTTTTAGCAAAAATATTAGATTAAAATTCTGTTTATTTAAACATCATGCATTTTTTTATACAACCAGAGCTAAGCAGTCATTAAAATAGCTTTTAAATTAATTTCAATTTTAGTATTTTTATTTCTTCTGTCAACATTTTTCACCTTTCAGAAGAAATAAAAAAAAAAAAAAACACAGACCAGAGGGATGAGGGTTAGTAATATTTGAATTTACCTTTTTTTAAGCTTTGAGGATATTTTACAAGACTTTTGAGTAAATATATTTTCCAGAGTATACTCATAGAGTTTTGCAAAGTCCTGTTGTAATTAGGACAGATAAAGAAATCAGGAACTAAAATGTCCAGTTGTGCCTGCCTGACTTTCTACCAGAGCATCTAAAGCAAGGGTTAGACAGTTAATATTGGAAAATGGAAAAGCACTTGCCAACTTTCATTTGATTTTATGATTTGTCTTCAGAGCTATGATAGCTTTCTAATTTAACTGGGGGACTGAACCTACAAAAACAGAGTTGTGATCTGAAGGGAGGGAATGTGAGCAGCAGCAGGCAGGCAAGAACCGCCTGCAAGTGCCAAATGCAAGGTGAGCTGGGACCACTGCCTCTCTTCACACATGTCAGCATGCAGAGGCCTTCTGATAACAATTTACTTAGCTCTGGAGAAAGAGGAGATTTCTCATATTAATTACACCAGCTCCAAAATAGCATGACAGATTTTATTGAAATTATTTCATAATTAAACTGGTGACTAATGTAAAGGAGAGCATAATCAAGATTACCATTTTATTACTTATCAAGACCCCAGACTGTGGCCTAGGATTCTGGTTTCTGAAAGGGGAAGACAAAAATTTGGGCATACAACTGGGTTCCCAGGGTGGAAAGACAGTGTAGGACAAAGGGAAGGGAACAAGGACCATTGGGGGCATTGGTGTTCTGCTTTGGAAGGTAGGGCAAATTGTGATATACTACATTAAATCTGAATTATGGTATGGAAGATGGATTAGTAAGTGTATCCATAAATAAATACAAGTTTATACATTATGTTTCTCCCTAGAAACCAATGTTTTGTGGTGTAGGAACAGCATTTCACAGTTGGCCAGTGGTGAACTGGAGCAGAAGTGAATAAAGAAATGGGAGGGGCTATTTACGGACAATGATAGAAGAGATGGGAAGCCTTAGAGATATGCTAATGGCTATAGAGGAATTCAATGCTTCAGCTGGAACTAAGACCCAAACACCCCATATGTAAATTTCTGAAGAGTAAAGGTGAAATCAGCCCAAAGAGCAAGAGAACTGACAACACAAAGACCCAAAATGTACAAAAGTGAAACCACAAAGAGCTGGTAAAACAACTGGTGTTAAATGAAAACCATCTCCTATCTTTCAGCTCACACCTCAAAAAAACAACTGTCACCCCTCTCTCCCATCCGAAGTAGTGCATAGGGGGAAAAAAGGGAAACATGGAATATTTGGGAGAAGTATTGGGTGAGTGATTAAAGTTTTTTTTTGATTGCATATAATCATAGGAGATGATCTGGCAGAGAGCTAACAAAATCATCTAATCCTTTTCCACATCCACAGAAACATCTCAGTTCCAGAAAATATCTGTTGTATTCGATTTCCGGCTTTCTCAGAAACACTTATATTAAATAACTTCAGGGAATTTTTTCTTTATGAATTTCAAGCCGGGGCACAGAAAGACATAAAATCAAGCAATTGCATTAACTTTTGGAATAGATATAATTTCTTTCAAATAGGAAAGAAATCTGCTCTGGCAGAGAAAGGAATGGTGAGAGCACTGGACCCTGAACTGTCTCTTCAGTTTGCCCATTTAATGGATTAATGGCACACCAATGTTCATGCCTGCCACATGATTTCTTTCATTACTAAGAACTTCCCTTATCACAAAAATACTAACATTTCTTTTGCGCCACTAATACAAATAGAAAGCATTCTCTGTTCACAGCCCAGCAAGGCTGGTTCCATGGCTGCTGTCTCACACAGCCAGCAGAGTGACAGCTTCCAGGACAGGGATGAGTGTGCTGTGGGGTAGAGACAGAGCACAAATCTTCTTATGCCCTGCAGAGAAGCCTAAAGGGAAATGGGATTGGCTTCTTGAAAGACAAAAAAGGAAAAGAAAAACAAAAACCCAACAAGCAAGCAAACAAACCTGATTGTATGCAGATTCATCATTGTCCAAATAGCTAATAATTTGATAATATGCCTGCATAAATTTTGGCTACATTGAATGCTACTTGGTGTAGTTCCTAGGGGAGTTTTATCAGTAAAAACATTCTTTCCTGTATGAGAATTGAGACATCTCTATGACAGTGAGTGCTGAAGAGAAGGAAAACAATAGAAGCCTGCTGATAGCCAAATATAGTTATTTAATTCATGACTCCAGAGAGGTAACAAAACATATGTTTTGGTAGCATCAAGTGGTTAGTGACAAAAGGAAACCTTTAGATCTCTCTGGATTATCTGAGATCTTTTTCCTCTATTAAAACATAACCTTTATTTTGCCCACTGAGAAATCCTTCTGGCATTTCACAACACCTCTGAGTACCTTGCCTCAAGGCTTCATAAAACTCCTCTTCCCAGCTAGCTTTGAAATGGTACAAATTCTGCAGAGTGTCTTGGGGAATGGAAAAAATTTGTTTGTCCATTTGCAATTGCTGCAGATCAGAGGAGACTCCCCAATCAGGCAGGACTCTGGGAAGAGTTTTCCTCTGCAAATTCCAGTAAAGTGAACATCTTTTGTGCAAAATATTCCCACACAGTACACACATTATTCCCCTGTCAAAAACAGTTTGTGCTGAAGTGCCTGGTTGATGTAAAAAGGGAACAAGGAAAATTACTTCAGGAGAAGGCTCTCTCACACACAGAGGCACACACACATGTAGCTCTGCTTGAAGCCGTAGGCAAACCAGAAGTTTAAATCTCTCTTTGGAGACTGTAGGACAAAGAGTGTTAAACAGGAAACTTTAAACATTATCCAGCAGATGTGGTTTAATTCTGCTACATCTGTTGGCAGATATATGCAATATGATAATAGAGGATGGCTGATAAGAGCCTAGGAAGGGCAAAGCCACAGGCAGTGAAAGCTGAATGTCAGGGACGTGATGCCTGAGGCAGGTGTGTCTGGGTCTAAAGTGAACCCTTTCCATTCAGTCTGCCAGCTCCATAGCATCTTTTTTCTGTAGATGGAAAAGGTATTTCCTCTAGAGATGCTGCAGTCATCTTGCAGGGTGCATTCTGCAGGTGCAGTGAGCTGGGAAATAAAAAATTACTTTATCAAATTAGCAGAGGTTTAAAAAGTGAAAGTCAGCATTTTCAGGATTGCACACAGATTTAGGAGGGCTCAGTTTCTGCATGCTCAACCTGAAACAAATAACGACTCGTGCTAAAGAACTACCCCTGCCCCTTAGAAATTCCATCTTTTCATAGTTTTCAGACCTCATAAAAACCAGACATTAGCTCTTCTTTGTGTAGTTAATGCCTACAGTTTAAGTGCCACTGTCACTATTAACTTCTGGAAAATGTTTCCACTTTGCTTCTTTACATTTGACACCTCCATCCAGCTCTAGCCAGATGGGGTAGTGCAGTGGGCACTCAAATACTCTGCTATTTTCATTCAGGTGGTGGTTGGCTTTGGCTTTTTTCAAGTTAACAAAAAGCACATATATTTAGGACCATATTCAAACATGATTTTCAGAAAGTGATAACAATGGATTTTTCATTTTTGATATGCCGAATGCATGTACTTTTTAAATAAGATCTTTCTCTGAGCATCTCCTAGTTAGTTTGTTGCTAAATTATTCCTAATTTAGTAATAGTTTATGTGCATAGCTATTTTTAAAAGGAGTTATAGAAAGACCTTCCACCTTGCTCTGGCTGTGAGAAAGCAGCTGTGCCTCTGCAGTTTTTTTCACAATACCTCTTCACAGTGCCTGGCATCTCCTCAGTGAGGTATTTCTTCAAAAGGAGAACAGACCCTTGGTATTGCCTTTTGCTTCTGCTATTTACAAATAAGAGGAAAGATGGCAGCTCGTGCTTATTTTGTGCCAGCACCCATTTCAGTAGGGCTCTTTAGAAAGCACAGCCACGGGCTGATGGATATCCAATGACTCAACCAGCACAGCCCCAGAGAGGTTTGCCTGTGATGGCACAGGTAATTCAGAAGACCAATAGTTGCCATCTCATCCAGTAAAGACTCACATTTTTCACGCCTTTTACCACGAACTCAACTTTCTTCCTTTTCCTCAAAACAACATTTAAGTTAAAACTTAAGTTAATTTAACTTAATTAAAACAAGTTCATTGTATTAACATGACTATTTTTAATTAATTGTTTTCCTGGTTCTTTCTTTAGATACAGTTTGATTATTTTCTACATTATATTGATGAGTATCTACCAGATTTACTCCAGACTTTGTACACAAGCATGTGACCATCTTTTTTACAGAATCACACAATCAATTGGGTTAAAAAAGACCTCTGAGATGATCGAGTCCAATTGATGACCAAACACCACCATGTCAATTAGACCCTGGTATTGAGTGTCATGCACAGTCTTTCCTTAAGCTCCTCCAAGGATGGTGATTACACTCACTGGGCAGTCCATTGCAATATCTAAATGTCTAATCACCCTTTCTATGACGAAATTCCTCCTAATATCCAACCTGAACATCCTGTGGGACCTCTGGAGGCTGTATCCTCTCCTCCTGTTGCCAGATAATTTGTACCTCACCTGGCTATACCTCTTTTCACGCAGTTGTAGAGACTGATAAGGTCACCCCTGAGCCTCCTTTCTTCAAGAAATCTTTGTTGTGTAGTTCTTCCTTGTTCATGCTGTTCCTTCACAGCTTCTTATATCTTTAAAATACAAATGCTGTTGTGCATAGGCTTTCTCAGTGCCAAGGAGAGATGGGGAATGGAAGAAGATTAATTAACTGGAACTCTGTCAAAAATTAAGACCAAAATTCTATTGTTTGAATATTCCATTTATTTCAGAGGCAGAGCATAGCAACTATCATTGTTGTAAGATGTCCTGGTTTGTAAAAGATTACATACATGGAGAGAAACACTGAAAGTATTTGGTCTTTCCCACATAAATGGCTCTTGCTTGTAAGCTATAAAAGTCTATATGATATAATCACAGAAATAATTATAAGTTTACTGTCTAGGAGCCACTAAAATGAATCAGAGCATTTTCTTCAACTCCCCTGACACTTGAAGCTGACCCTGAAACTCTTGTGTTACAATTCTTGTTCAGTCAAATTTCTCAGTGAAGTCAAGGTAGGTTTAAATCTTGAAGGAATACACCACCAGTTGTCCAGGACACATGAGTTTTGATGTGAGCTGAGGAAAAGCCTCATGCTGCGAATGTAACCATTAACCTTGTGCTGTGATACTGACAGGCAGCTGTAGCATTTAGCCACCATGCAGGGAATGGAGCAGCCACAGCTCTGGGAAGCTGGGGAACGTAATGAGAGTTGGGGTGGCGAGTCAACTCACTGTGCTCAGGTACTGCTGAACCCCAGACCATCCTTCACTGCAGCCTCTGTGCCAGCCTGACCCCTGCTTGCACCTCACAGGACATCACAGGCAGGTCCAGGTATTTGTGGTGCCAAAGGCTACTTATGTGAGAGCTAAAAACGGGACCAGAAAACAAGCGGTTACAAAAATGAGAAAAATGCATTCAGGAAACCAAAGCTCTGGTTTTCTGATAGCCAGAAACACTGGCATTCAGTCCCCTAACTTAAGCTCAACTCTTCTGGACAAAATGCAACTCAGGGCTTTACAGGGAGCTGGGGTGGACTGCTCAGGGCTTGTATATGGATATGCGGTGGTTGTGTTCCCGAAATCTGAGAAAATATATGTTTTTGTGCTCTGCTACAAGCACCAATGAGTTCAAATGAAAGTATGGAAGGATTTAAAATAAATTTGGAAGGGTTCAAAAATCAGAAATGACACAAAGGAGCTCAAAGAATTTGCAAGTAGGAGTGAAATATAATTTTGTTTGCAGTGGTTGTATTAGAAATGCATTCCTTTACACTGGGCTGGTATAATTGCTGTCATGTAGCCTGAGGCATTTTGGGAGGCCCACTGATGAAGCCAATGCACTTACAATAGTGTAAATCCAGTGAAAGGGAAAAATTAGGAACTATTATTGTGACATACATCAGGAAAATACATTTGCAGTTAATATAAACAGAGACAACTGTTGAATGTAGTTGTTCTTGAAAAGGTTTTGCCTGTGCACTGTTTGCCCAAGCAAGGTTCTGCTTATCATAGGCTGAGTGCTTATTTAATGAAATCAATTCCTGTTTATCTTCAGCTTCTGATCTATCTGACTTTCTATCTGTATTGTAATGGTCTGCTTTGGGATTTTCAGGCTAGTTTTTCTTATGAGCCTGCTGCTTTCTTTATGTCATTCCCCAGGCCTGTTCACAACTCCCTCCCAGCTCCAACCTGCCAAGGCCTCCTTGCAGGACTCCTTGTACAGCAGGAACAGTCGTCAGTATTTCTTACTAAAATAATATTTTTCTCCTAAGATTCTGTCATGCTAGACACTTTAAAAGCTCTGTTAAACTGACAGAGTTCTTTGGGTTTTGCACTTCTTTTAATTTTAGTGATTCACTGATTCATTTTTATCCTGTCTGGTCTGTCAGCTTATTGTTTATTCTCCTCTTACTTGCTCTAGATGTAATGTTTGCTCCTTTAGCATTTGTCAGCCCTCTATATTTTTTTTTCTTGTGAACAGCTATATCATTTACAGCTGGGATGACAGCATTTGTCTCTCCTCTCCTCTCCTCTCCTCTCCTCTCCTCTCCTCTCCTCTCCTCTCCTCTCCTCTCCTCTCCTCTCCTCTCCTCTCCTCTCCTCTCCTCTCCTCTCCTCTCCTCTCCTCTCCTCTCCTCTCCTCTCCTCTCCTCTCCTCTCCTCTCCTCTCCTCTCCTCTCCTCTCCTCTCCTCTCCTCTCCTCTCCTCTCCTCTTTAAATAGCTGACTCAGGAAAAAAAAAAAAAAAATCTGAGTGTTTTCCCCTTTCCAAAGTTTCTAACTGATGCTTCAGGGTCTATCTTGCAATATGGTTACTGGCCTTAGTCCCTTTTCTCCATCCCTTTCACAAATGACTTCACTACTGACTTTAATACAGCTCAAGGTAGAACAGGAAGTCCTTTACTATCCCTGTAGAGTCCTGAATAAAACCAAAAATAAAATTATAATAATGACACAATGTTTGAACTGATAGAGGATTTCTGTTGGGATTCAAATGGGCAAACTCCAGATACAGCTCAGGTCTCATCAGAAAGGATGTCATTGAGTAAAAAGGTTTTACTTTTCCCAACTCATCACGTAGCCAATGTTTCACCAGGATGACAAGAGACAAAGTACTACAAGGCTTCTTTCACTTTAATAACACCAGATTTATGACTTCTTATGGTCACTAATGTGTCCTGGCATACTTCCAAGTGTTGGATCATTAACCTTTCTGTCAGAGCTAAAATCTACTTATATAATTATGTTTTCTTTATCTCAAATTTCCACTTACAGTTTCACTTGGGGGAAAAAATATGCAAACAAACACCTATTCTTCCTTTCCTTTCCTTCCCTTCCAAAAAGAAAACAGTTGAGTGGGGTTGCTATCAAACAAAGGTGGCTTGACTCTTCCTTTTTCTTTTCCACTTGTTTCTTAAACACAGTTTAAGAAACTTTATCTCTTTGCTTTACTCTCTTTGATTCTGTATCTAATCACAGAATTCTTTTTAATACTTTTTTATGTCCCTATTCTGCACCCATGGCAATTCCAAAGGTGTGTTAGGCCAGAGTGGAAGCTTTCATGTTTTTTTGCTCTCCAGACAAAAAAAATTATCGAGAGAGGGAAACACAGAGGTTTGCTACGAGATGCTCTGGGCTTTACCTTTGAAGATAAGGTCAAAGAACCTTTTAGTCTTCAGAAAGAATAACTACAGGGTTTGAGGCAGTTCTTATTGTTGGAGAAATTTTTTGTGATATTTTTGGTGACATTTTTCTTCACATTTTTCCTTCTTCTAGATAGCACATTCCTCAGTAATATAGTACTTTCTGTCATCCATATAATCTTCTACTAGGATTTAATGTGATGCTGATACCTGGGGAGTGCACCCCACTGGGCAAATGAGAAGCTCTGAAGTGCAGACAGGCAGCAAAAGACACCTCACCTGCAATCAGCAGTGTGCATGCTTCCAGCTTTAAATTGTAATTATGAAACTTGTACCTGTGAAGTCAACATTGTGAGAGTTTAGAGTATCTGCTCACAAAGGTCAGAGGCAAAATGTGCTAGCATCAAAATGTGCTAGGAATTTCCTAATGGCCAGTGCTTTCAACTACTGCCAATGTTAGCACCTGAAAATCCATCTTTATTCTGTCTGGCACAAATAACTCCACGTGGAACAAGCATGCAGGCATGGCAAAATCTTTCCTACTTTACCATTTCTGCAACTTCATTGACATTAGATACCTCAGTTCCCATCAGTTTATTTTTCCCCAAAGGAAAATAAACAGTGGGACTGCACAGAGACTCTGGAGTCACATCTGGACTGGCAGCTGCAGTTGTGTTAACAGGTTTGCTGTGAATGAGTGCACAGCCCAGCTCAGGCACAACCTGACAGATCAGAGTGACCCACCAAAATAAGATAGAAGGTAAGACATTCTGGTCACTAATTCATGCCACTTTGTCTCCACTAAAAACTTGATGGAGTAATACACGTTGTGTACCTGCTTTGTTGTTGAGAAATCAAAACTGGTTTGAGTGAGGGACTGCTTTCTGGTTATTTTTTTGCCATAGCAAGGAAAAAATTCTTCAAACCCCTCCCAAGATTGCTGCTGCCCCTCTTTCAGTGTGTTGTTCTTTAAGAACACAGAAGAGACAATGGCCACATGGGTTTGCATCTATTTATGACTCCCTACTGTTAAAGCCCATCCCTTTCAGCAGTGCTGAGCACTAAGAACTTATTCTTGGCAAGGGCTATGAGCAAAAAAGAAAGCAAAAGGAACAAAATTGGTTTTCCCATGAACCACAACTGAGACTGCCAGCTGTATACCCTGCACAGGAAGCAAAAGTCAAACTATGGAGGTAGTATGGTAACCAAACCTTTCATAGATTAAAGCAAGAATATTTTAAGTAATATAATGTTGATAAAAAAGTTTTGTTAGTAATAGCATTATCTTGCTTTTCTCCTTACAAGCTGTTGTGGAAACCAGCCCGTAATTAGGACTGCAATCTATGTCAATTATATGTAAGAGAGAATATTATGTAAAGTAAATCCAGTAATTGGAACATAAATAATTATTTTAGACATATAGGGAACCAACAGGAAAATACAGATTACTTTCATGAATTGCTGTGTCCTTTTATCAATGGGTAATATGTACCTTGGTGTAAAGAAAAAACATACTAGAAAGATTAGCCATTGTTTGTTATGCTTCAAAAACTACCTCTGCAGAAACAAAATGTTCACTTTATTCTTTGCTCAAAACCTGCTTTGGGTAGAGATCACTATTGATTTGAAATGTAAATCAAAATTTCCTCATGAATCAGAGCACTTCATTAGTCATTCATGGCATTGTTCTTTCCAGTCTGACCTCTGCTTACAAAATGATGCCTCTCTCCCATTTTCAGACTGAGATTTGGCAATGAAGGAGAAAGGCTGGGCAGCTTTGAAAAGGGTAACTATTTGTCAGGAGTGCTTATTTCAATATTTTCTGATGCAAAAGATAAAACACATCAGAACTAATTTCCTAGGCTTCTGTCAGCCTGCCTCACTTCTCCCACAAGGTGCAAGTTGTGGGAATTCACCAAACAGAAATTATACTGCTCATCCTATCCTAAATTGAGCTCTTGCTTTCATTTTGATGTGCAAGTGTTGCATGGAGTGGAACTTCATTTAACGTACACTATATGATATTCTAGCCCCTGATGCCAGTGGTGCACAGCTGAATACTAAAATTCACAATTCAATCTACTGTAGAATGTTTTTCACAGTACCTCTTCCACAGAGTGAAGTTGATTGATGTCTTTGATTAACACAATTTTAGCATAGAGGATGGGACAGTTTCTTCTCCATCTTGCCTGGAAACAATAAAAAAATGCAAAGTCTGATATTTCTACTTGACATTTGTTGTCTATGAGTACTGTTCATTTCCTCAGCACCATTGTGCACTTAAGGATTTCTGTAGTGTCAGGTGAATGTATTCCATAATATGAGTAAAATCCATTTTCTCTTCTAAGGAATATACACAAGCATATATGTATACAAGCAAATTTTGCCATTTCTGTTCTATGAAATGTACAAGTCTAGCATCAAGTTCTAACATTTTAATGACATTTTAATAAATTTTTGCTTAATATATGTACTAAACAATATGTACTAAACAGGCTTTAGTTAAATATTTTTCCTAAATAGAGCTTTTAAATTTCAAACAATTCATACTTTTGAAATTAAAATGGAAATTATAAATTTCAAACTGAAAATAAAAGCTCAAAAACTTCTAGTTACAAGACAGAATTATAAGAATCCTTAAAAATTATCTGTTCAAATAATTTGGTTATTTTTACTAACAGAAAGTCTCAGTGGAGATTTCAAATATCAAAAAATCTAAATATAACAACCTTCCTTGTCTTTTTTTCCTTTTCCTTTCTTTTTTCGTCTAAGTCATATAAATAAAAATAAAATTTTAAACATTTTTTTAAGAGAGGTTATAGAATCACATTTTATGGCTTATATTTCATTTGCTTTGAAAACAGACACATCAGTGAAGCTAGGTTTCTATGAAGTTTTATCATTAACTTTTATGTTCCCATAAAAGTGAATGAGAAGTTACAGTTTTTTGGTCATCCCAGTAGTTAAACTAAAAAAACTACACACTTTTTCAACCATGCATACAATAGTATCCCCAGATATTACAACAATTCTCAGTGGTTTTTTTTCCCCCAGGTTTTGTTTTTATTTATTATCAGAATATTTCCATTTTAACTGTTCTGAATTCACCTGGGCAAATGGTAAGACTCAGAAAGACTTCTTTTTGCAGGGAAGCAAATAAATTACAGTAGGGGCAAAATAGAATGTATTCAACTTCTTTTGTTCAGAGCCATGTCAGTTTTTAGCTGAAGTAATTCTTTTGGTGAAAAATGTAAATTGAGGGGATGTGTATTCCATTAATCTTTCCTGGATGGCTCCATAAAAAGAACTAAGACAAATGAAAAAGTGTGAACTTTTTTTTTTTTGGAACTTTTGGAATTTTTTTTAAAGGAAAATGCTTTCAGCCTTCATTCAAAAATATCTATGTTTTTAACTGCTCTTCTTATTCCACATTTCTTTTTAACTGGTAGTATCAAAATGGTGGTTTTCCACTGCCCTGCCTAGTTCCTATTAATATTATTTAATAAGAATTAAGTATTTCAGTAGTAAAAATTATATAAATAACTAATAGTAGTTAAGTAGTAAATATTAATTAATAATTAATATTAATTAATGTTTTGTTTGATATGCCATTCTTCACATCCATCTGAGAAAGACCTTAAATCAACAACAATACATAAAGAAATAAAACTATTCCAGTTTCCATTTGGAAATTTAAAAGCAAGCTAACCAGAAATCTTCACCTTGCATGTGTTTCCATAACTATCCTGCCAGTGCTTTGTAACAAGAGTGAGAAAGAGAAATAATTATGATAACATAAATACAAGCAGAGCAGAACAATCTTTACTGAGGTGAGAGGGGGAAAGTAGAAAATTTGGAAACTAGGTCATTCAGCAAATGTTAACATGGCCTTTTACTGGAGAGAGTAACAGAAAATTCTGCACCACAGTTACCCCTTCCAGAAGAATAAAAATGATATGTTGGGAGCAAAACAATTCCAAAGTTACTGCTTAATTCCACAGAATATATTTTTTTCACATGGCTATTAAGTAATAATTTTATTAATTTTATTTGTGAATACTATACATATTAATGCCCAGTATATTCTATGCAGAAAAAAAAGCATCTAATCTACAGAGTGTCCATCTTTTTTTACAAAAACTAGAAATTCACATAGCAATGCATTAAGCTTGATCAGATGGACAATTTCCAATACTTTTATTTTAATATACGAACCTAAAAAAAATGCAATTTAACATGTGCCAAGCACATGAAAAACTTATTCATTCACAGCCTGTGAAATATAACAGAAATTTCTTTTTGGAAATTTCAGTGCTTCATGGTTTGGTGTTCTATTAATAAGAAATGAGATGAAAATGACTCCTTGCTAACCTCCTTCTTTGAGTTTCTCTCAGTTACATGTCTGTTCAATCCCAGTGGAAACATTGTCATAACTTTATTTTAGTTATTAAGTAACATTTTACAGCTGACCTACCAAAGGAAATGTAGACTTACTTCCCCAAGTACATTTAAAAAGAGGCACGAAGAAAGAAGATTCTGACCTCAGCAGCTCACTGTGGAATTTGCACGGCAGAGTTTCCAAATCTTCCATTAGCGATAGTGATATACAATTAGTGATATACAATTTTAAACTGTTTCATACTTTGTAGGGCAGAAAGCAAAATTTTAACAATTTTAGCAATTACAGGGAAGAATATTAAGCTCATGAGCTGTGACATCCAATAAAGTAAAAGATCTACTAGAAGAAAAGGACTATGTCTGGTCCAAATTGCAAACTCTTGTCCATCCAAGTAGACACTCCTATGAAAATCATGGAGAAGGTGTGATTCTAAGCAGTTACATTAAGATCATGTTTGAAAGTGAGACTTAAAACCCCAAGTAACTTAGGTCTGTGCAGTCAGACCAATATATCTTCCAGACAACCATATCTTAATCTTACTTCTTCCAGACCCTGAAAGCTATTCAGGGTCTTAATTCCTATTGAATGAAACATCTTTGAACCTCTGTGCATTCTGGCTCCTGCCAGGTCTGGAGGAAATTGCTGTCACAAACCAGTGTTGGCTCATATAGTTTCTTCTGTAAGTTTTCATGAAATTCCACCTGTACCACAGAGCTAGTACCACTTCCTGAGCTTTTATAATGCTGTGAATAGAAATGAAGAAGAAACTGAGAGAAACTATTAGTATTTTAAGAGCACTTTTTTCAGTGCAGTAAATGGTATTTGACACTTTTCCTGAAGATGGGCTACTGCAGGTGCTCTCGTTGGCTTTTGTGCAGCTTGGGATGACCCCAGGTATTATCATCAATCATTACTGGAAATAGTTGTGTGACCTACAGTGAAGAGTAATGGGTAAGTGCAAGAGATTCTCCAAAGCAGGTCTCTGTTGAAGGAGAATTGTAGTTTCTGCCAAAGGATGAAAGAAAGAAAGGACAAAGGGACAGCGAACTGCACAGAATATGAAGAAATAAGAAAATTATATATAATTTTCTTCCTTGCAATTAAGTAGAAAAAGAAGTTGGATAAACAAGAAAATTAGGTAGAGCTTCTTTTTTCTGTCAATATCTCCCCTTCCTTCTGTAAATATTTTGTGATAAGTTTATGTACATGCTTGTCATGGTCAATGTCTGTGAAACATTGCCATGGAATAACTGTCCCTTACTTTAGTGATTTTCCATCAAGGCCTGTGAGATCTCTTCCTGCTTGATTTTACTGCACTACTGCTTGGCTCACACAAATCATTCACCCCTGATTTAAGTGGATAAAATAATTGAGATTTGTTCTTTTTGATCACGACACAAACCTTTAATGATGTAATGCCTTTAGCTACTTTGGGCTCTGGAGTCTCTGGGCCAGAAAGGGTAAATATGATGGCAACGAACAAGCAATACTTCAGTCTTGACTTGACCACCTCTTCTAGCAATTACAGCACAGAGACTATTTGCTCTTTACCCTTCCAAGCAGAGTTATTTATTATTTGCTTGAGATGCTAATTAAAATCACTGTATCTGAAGTAGACAGAGACTTCTTGCTTTTATTTTATTTCATTTTACTTTACTTTGTTTTATTTTATTTGCACCTTGGTGTTCTTTTCGCCTCTTTTTCCCAAGGCATTAGGTGGATTTTTTCATCCTGTGGACTGGCTCATTTGTCTCTGTAGCTCTTCTATTACAATGCATGTTCCTGCTGCCTGGCATATAGCCCTTCAGCTAGCAGAACCAATTAACCTCCCTCTTCTACTTTAAAAGTGAAAAAAAAACCCTCCCCTCCTCCCTTCTCTGTGCTTACAATGGGGTTAACCAAAGTACATATTCACAGCTATAAATATATATCTTGGAAAAGTGTAAGCATGTGCTGTGAATTGGGTTTATTTTGTCTTGGGAAATCACACTTAATATAAAACTACAGTTTCTGACCTTTCCTTTGTTTTTCAACGTCTTACTTATTAGCATAAACTAACATTTATAGTTGTGGTAATATCCAAGGAGGTGCTGACATGCCTGTGGAAACATAAGCTTGCCAGACAAACAGCAAGCCAAAGGGACACGTCTTACCCATGTAGGCACTGCAGTGCATTGCAGAAAAATTAAATATCCTGCAGGTCAAGGAAGTACTGCAGAATGAACACCATCACCTTGACTGAACACAATTGATCTGCTCGAATGCACCAACAGCAGCTCAGGAAAAGGATTGATAAACATTGTTTGAGCCATCTGGGTTCCTTCCAGTTGAAAAACCTACGGCAGGGATAGGTGGATATCCTTCAGTAACCACTTGAAAAAAATTATCCTTTGTTTCTGTCTAAGCATGAGATGCAACAACATGGTTTGTTTTGATCTTTATGAAAGGGAAAGGGTTGATTAATTTATTTCTCTTTCCCTGAAATATTTCTCAGCTGTAGATTGGAATCTTTATTAAAATGAAGCACTTAGAATTAATTTTAAAGAGTTTTATGAAAAAATATTTGTATGTTTTGTCTCCATTATTTTATATACTACTTACAATACTAAAAGTGTTTTCATTTTATTAATTTATGAAGTACCTTGAAAGTGGGTGTGATATGTATAAACTAGCACCTGCTACAAACACGGTCAAGGCTCCTGCTGACTATTAGTGCCATTCTTCAATTCATTGAGCTTCTTTTACTGATAGCCTGAAAAGAACTGAACCTTTGTAAGCAGAGCTAGCACCTGAAGCACAGCTTAGATTGAAAAAAAATGTGAATGAGAGTCAGAGTGGAAATAGGACTATGGTATTTGACCAGATATCTAGTCCTCTGTTCTTGAAATACCTATGATCTTTCTTAGAAAGGGAAATGAAGAAATCAGATTAAATAGGAAAATGTGACTAATTTTGGCACTTGGTAAACACCTGTTTGTCACTCATAAGTTGAAATTTGTGGCTTTACTTGAGCAATGTTCACTTTGTTCTCTGTATATCATTCACAAATGTTTGGAGCAGCTCTATAAATGTCCCCATTTGGAAAGCCACAAGACAACAGTTCATAACTGCATCGACCCTGTTTGTATAAACAATTTCACACAAACTCAGTGATCTGTTTAATCCATGTCTCTGTCTTTGGAAACACTGAGAGCAAGCTGTTTGAATCAGTGAAGAACAAGAAGATTTTTTGACAATATATATTATACATGACTGCACTGTCTAAAGCCACATCAGTCCCACCCCATTATGCCCACTATTGCAGTGTGCTAATGGACTCCCTCTTCTACAAGGCAGGGCTCCTGCTAGCTGGCAGTTTCCCCAGTAGCCAGCTCTTCCAGGACTTTGCTAAGGAGCACAGGCTGAAGCATTGTAGTTTGCAAGGCAAACATTCCTGAACAGCGCTTTAAGAAGCAGCCATGCACATTCCTGTTAGATGTATGGCCCTGCTGACCCTGGTAACATCATGGGACAGTGGCTGCTGCTCCTCTGCAAGGGATTTTTACCCTTCAGCTTCAGCTGCCTGTACTGCTGGAGGGAGAGCCAAAGCAGGTGCAGCCCACAAGGCTGTAAGAAGCTGTGCTGTGTTTCCACATCTGTCTGCAGCAATAAAAGCAAGCCAAGAGGAATCATCATTTTTCTGATCCTAGATCTCACCTCTACTTATTCTGCCTATTCTTTCTCTGACTATGAGAACATTTTTATTCTGAGCTTTATCCTCTCTGAAATATGTTGTTTCCCAGAGAGTTTAGTTTCCAGAGCTCTTCTACAACATGCAGGCTGGCAATTATGGGCCAAAATAATAGGAACAAACAGAGCTTTGAGTTAGGTGAGTAGGGTGAGCCACAGTAATTTGTATCTTGTGCATGTTTTGATACCTGTGGTGAATTTATCATGAAGGTGGATAATTAAGTAAACCCAACTTGCTTATGGGGGAGAGGGGGTAGATGTGCAGGGAGACATCTTCACCCAGCTGTAATGGTGTGCTGGACAATCTGTGTGTGAGCATGGTGTGGGAAGAACTGAAATATCTTCAGTATGTTGTTTTGTGTTGCCTAAAAAATATAGCAGATACCTCCTTTTTCAGACCCCCAAATGCATGAAATTTAGGGAAAGTGATTAGCATGGCATCAAAGTTGACTGACTTGCTATTCTAAGACCTGTTTTAAAGGCTATTTTCACTCCGTGAATCCAGTAGAGCTTTTGGAATAGTTGTAGACTAGTAAATTGTGTGGTAAAGGGGCTTTGTTACAGACTCATTCAAAAATGGGTCATTACCCTCTCACAGTAAGGGGAAAAAGGTGGAAAAGGAGAGAAATTATTAAACAGCTTCAGAGTTAAAAATTGAATTAGTTGCTTTTGATCTGGTGTGAAACCAAATGTAGGTAACAGATTCCTCAGGAAGAGAGGTGGAGAAATCAGGAGCACTGATTATTTGTAATGCCTACTGAGTCAGAAGCAATTGCAACATAGGAATCAAACCCTGCTGTGCAGGTGTGAAATTGAGAAGTCACACACATCCAAAAATACATTGAATACATCAGATGCTGCTGTGATTGACCTTATTTTGTGTACATTAAGCTTGTAACCTTGAACAGTAGGCAACGTGTTACAGGCAGTACATAGTCCTGATATCCACTGTGCAGTCCTTTTATTCTTTGCCTCAACAGATTGTTTCAGTGGTTTGCCAGAACCTCTGATCCAAAAGTGACTGATCTTTCTGTCCAAGTCCCAAAGACCCTTGCGAGTTTCTGCTTGCATGTGTTCATTGCAATGTTGTTCCAAATCAAAGCCTTCCCTCTTCCCAGGTAAAGCACAAAGTCACACAAAGACAAAAGAAAATGTACAGCAAATGTGTTTCCACTTTCTCTAAGCTTATTTTAAAAAGAAATATTAGACTTTTCCAAGCAATTTTGTTAGCAATCAGAAAGGAAAAAACACAACTATTTGAAATATGGATATTTTCTTCTCATCTTTTTATCCACGATTGTTTTATCCAATATTGTTATCAACTTTTGCAATTCAAGAGATAGTCTAGGTGGTCACATAGAGGAATTTCCACCCCTTCTTGCTGGTTTGGTTCTGAGATCCCATTGATCACAACCAGCCTTTCCACCAACCAAGCTTCATGCAATGTTTTCAGGCATGTTCTGTAGGATCAGGGAATTTTATAGATTGAGTAGAGCTCAGTCCCATTTCTGCCTAGTTTAGAATTCCCACAGTAGTCTTTGATAAAGCCTAAACTCCCCTGTTTGCATAATGCCAGGTAACCATGACCCCATCGGAGTACATGAACTTCCCTTTATATAGGCTGTTAAAAATTACCATGACTTCTGCCACCTACCCTGGGGAAACAGATGGAAACAACTGGAAATTACTATTAAATTGGCAAGATGTTCAGAAAAGAGCAGGAGCATTCCTGTGAAAAGTTCAACAACAGCAGCAGTAGAATCTCTGCCTTCATCTTGTATCTTCTACTCTGAATTTCATCCATTAATTATCCGACTTTTTGCATGGCAAGAATCTGTCAAAGAAGTGGAGGCAGAAGCTGTGCTGGCATGAAAATTTAGAATTCATCATACCTTTTTCTACAGTACACTTATCTACTTCTCACTCAGTGACTAAAACCTCATACAAAAGAAACCAAACTAGTTAGCATTTGCACTTCCTGTTGATATTGCCAGTGAAGGGTGTCCTATTAATTATCAGGTATGTGTGGAAGTTCTCCTCTTTTTAGAAATAAATCCATTTCAATTTGCTGGTCTACTCACAGGACAATTTTCATTTTTCCCTTCTGCTACTATCAGCAATGTCTGCATATTGCACTCCTTTTCCTTCTCATCAGGCTATCCTCTGCCATTGAAGCAGAAATACTTGGAAGTGCTTCTTTATAACAACTGAATGCTTCAGTCATTTTTCCTTCCATGTCTGTCAGTCCCTTGCACTGGCAATCTTCTCCAACCCTTTGATGGATCAGACACCTCAGTGAGCACAGCAGAGTGTGGTGAGGCTCCATTTACTTTGCAGCATGCATTGTACACTTCCAGGAAGTTCTGCCTCTTTCAGGTGTTCTGCTGCTTAGGATAGGCATAAATTGCCACACTGAGCTCAAAGGGGAGGCTGGCCCTGTGGATGTAATTGCTAACTCCTACTGTTACTTTCAAATCAAAAATGTAGAAAGCTTATGCAAAGATCTGGAACAAAAGTGCCTATTTCTAGGCTTGCCTCTGCCTGTTTCTCCATACAATTGGCAGGATGTTGCTCTGTTTAAGCAGAATCTGCTTCAATTCATATAAAATATTGAGTAAATTATTTTAGCATGCATACTTCACAGTTTCTTGTAGCTGAGCATATGTCATGGTAGAGCATCACCTGCTTATGAAAGAGCTATATATCTCAGTTTGGTGACTGAAAGAGGTGGGAAGATGTGTTTCTCAGGTTCATCCTGGGGGAAGGGAAACCAAATAAATTCTCTTCATTTCTACATCTGTGGAAGCAGACAAGAGATATGAGAATCAAATGCAGATAAAGGGTAAATAATGAAGAACAACTAAAAATCTAGAAGTGGGAATAGATTAAAACAAATAGATTAAGATCGCAGATCCTATAGGCCATGCAAGGAGATATATGTATTCTGTAAAGTGTAACAAGACAAGCTTCATGGTGTGATTCAGGCAATTAAAGTAATGCAGTACCCCTGAAATGAAGACAAATAAGAAACTTGTTACAAATTCACTCCGAAAACATCATCACAGTTCTGCTTAACATTGAATTCAAATGTCTTGCAGTTACCTTCCAACCCAGCAGCTCACAGCAGGCAAGGTTTCATTTGCAAATGTCATCATCACTACTGGCAGCCTCGGTGACCACAGAGAAGCCAAGGACTTGTTGATGTAGTGTTAATTTAAATGGAATAAATTGGCCTAAAGAGTCAAAGAAATAGCATGACCCTGTCACTGTATGCTTAAACATGGTTCAGATTTTTGAGCATAAATTTTATCTGTGTCTCATGGCAAAAAGCATCATTAAAAATCTTTAAAATTAAAAAAAAATCCAGGCATCTCTTGAAGGCTGTCAGCTACAGGTAGAGATCAATATGGTACCAAAATAAGGTAATCTGTAGCACAGTTTGAACAGGAGGATCATGCTCTGGAGCAAAGGAAGCAAGGCAAAGGACAGAAATAGAAAATAAACCCTTCTTGCACTGGTAAGGGCAGACAGAAAATGTCATAGGTCTGTACACCTATCTTTGTAATCATCCAGTTTTCCTGACCCACCTGCAATTGTGCCATTCCTGGCTGCTACAGGGGGAAAAGAATCAGCTTCTCCAGATATGCAAGAGTTAAAACCTTTAAAACTCAAGGAGTGTTTTCCTGCTATTCTGAGTTTGTAGGGACAGGACCTCTAAAGATAATTCCACATTACTAAATAAGTTAGAGAAGTTTACTTGAACTTAGAAAGCAGAAACTAACCCGACTTTATTTCCACATGCAATCGGTGCTCATTCCCACGCAGAGGCAGCAGGAGCTCTCCTGAGTGAATCAGGAAGTGTTTTCCTGCAATACATTGTTCTGGAAGTGGGGAGAGGAAGGCTGTTCTCCAAGCAGGAATGGTAGAAATGCAGCAATGCAAACAAACACTGATAAGCAAACAACATACCTACTTGAGCTCTGCAGTGGATCTAAAGGATAAAATTGCAAAGACAGCAGTCCACACGCTCTCCGGGCTTTTACCTACCACCTGGCATATTTTGGGAGAGAGCAGTGAAGCAGCTCCTGGAGCTTTGGGACAGTGCCAGAATTCAGAGTGCTGGGAGCTAGATTTCTATATTTGCTGTCCTTTCAGAGATGGCACTAGGTCATAAGAGCAGAGCCAGGGTTTAGTTACTCAGCAGAGCATAGAGAGGAGCCCAAGTGCCTCAGACACAATAGCAGCACTTGCTGAATGCTCCCTGAATCCAGCTTACGTCTGAATCAGAGCAGGCAAACAGGATGAGAGCCTGCACTACATAGCTGAGACAGAAAAATGAGGTCTAACTTTTTTAAGACCTTTTTTGACCCAGATGCACTGTTCATTACACAGAAACATTCTGCCTGTGTACCTTTTCCTTGATAGATAGTACTTGATACCATTTTTAATTATTATTCTTCATTCTCTGCCGCTGTGTAGTACTAAACTGAGCTGCCAGAAGCTATCTTATTGCCCTGAGTTGGTACTTTTCGGTAGTGGATGAGCTGACTCCAATGTTAGAAAACACCTTTCATCTTCCCAAACTGTTTAGTGTAAACAATACTTTTCTTGAATGTATGTGAGGTTTTTTAATTGAGGTAAATTGCTGTCTAATTGCGCAGATCATGCACAAGAAATAAAAGTAGCAATATTGTAGGATGGAATTTTTAAGGGTTGTGTTTTGTAGGTTTTTTTTTCTTTTGCTGTTAACAAAATATTTTTACACTTGAGTTTTTAATTAGACACAGTTCCCATTAGCACAAATTAGGATTGGGATTACATCTCCTGCACTTTTGAAGTGCTATGTGATGATGAAATGGATAAATAAAAGGGAAGAATTAACACAAAAAAAGTTTCATTGAATTTAGAGATGTGCTGAACAACATCTGAATGCAGATAACTGCCTTCCCTCCACCCCTGCTGATGCATCTGGGTTTATCAGCAGGAAATGAGTGTGTTTATGTATTGGGAGGTATTTGTTTTAAATATTTATAGAGTGCAAAGTCCTCAGGCAATTACAGAAGGCTTTGCAAATTCATCATAAATTTTTTTTACAGAGACCTATTTTGGTGAATTTTTTGGCATAATGCAGAAAGATTCTGTGCTCAGCCTCTGCATTAACCTAATGGCACTGCCTGGATTAAGTTAAGTATGGGAAGCAATCACAGAGTTAGAAGGAAATAGGCAGTACTTGGAAATCAGGAAAATCTGAATGTGAAGCAACAAGGGTGGAATTACAACACTGGTATTTCTGACATTTCATACTTCGCTTTACTTCACCCATGCTTGCAGAAACAAGTATAGATAAATACAGTTGCTCTGACCCTGAGTGTAGCAAAGGAGCTAGTGACTATAAGACTGATGATAAGGCACTGAGAAGAATCCATATCCTGCAAACAACCATAAAAATGTAGGTATTTCTTTGCCTTGCTTCTCTCCATCTTCTGCCTCCAGATATGTTTCCCTTATTTATCCTAATAAGGATGCACAGGGCAGGAGTTATAGATCCTTAGAGATAAACACAAATGAGCACTTTGGGACACAAGATAGGTATTCTGGATCATGTCCTTTATATGAAGGGTAACCCATTTTTCCATCCTTTGGTTAATTTTTTTGAGATGTATGAATGGGAGTCCATATGGTTTTCTTTCCCCTTAATCTGAGCAACTGTATATGATGAAGCACAACCCATGAATTTTCTTTTTCTTTGTGTCTCTAAAGAGAAACAAGAGGGAAATATAGTGCGTGTTCTTTGCCATATGTCAAAGTGAGGTATGTACTCCCAGCTCTTCTGCCGGTTCTTTACCTCTAAAGCAACAGAAGAGCCAAAATATTGTTTCTCTCTTTGTGGAACACTGCTCTGCAGAAGTATGTGCTGAGGAGTACTTTAATGAGGCACTAATACTCTCTACCATTTGGCATTTCAACATCCATGATATTTGGGATTCAGAGCTCTAAAATACTCACAGATCTCCTTGTACAACACCTTTGCCATAGGCGTTCTAACTCAAGGTGCAAAATCTGTCTGGACAGGCTGTGCTCTGTGCCCACAGTCAATGAACAGACTGAGTGTTTCAGCTGCCAGGCCTCCAGTCCCATCTGTTCAGAAGTGGCTTATGTGGGTTAGATGCTGGTCAGACCCCTGCCCCTACTCCAGAAACGCCACGTATGAAATGCCTGACAGATCAGCTTGAAACAAGGCTTGCGGTAAACAGCAAGATGTGTTCGAGTTGAGATGACTTATAACCAACACAGATTGTAAGGCTTCATTAATTAGAAGCTCTATTAATTAGAGAACATTTCTCAAGTCACAGTGCACTGTGTGAATGTTATTTTTAACTTCAATTGTTAACGGGATAAAAATTTAAGCTAAAAGAATATTATAATTAGTCATGTTTCTGTACAGCATGCCTTCATACACTCTGTCACACCTGTTGACATTTAAGTTCCAAAACTTCTTTTTTGAACAAGACAATAGCCAAATAGCAGATGACAGGACGGCATGCAAATAGTAAGGCTTGTAGATGCCAAAAAGACAGATTGTATGCAGCAGGCATCCTGGAAAAAAAATATGTTTGGCAAGCCACTTGATCTCTTTAAGTTTGTTACAGTGAAGAACTGCTTACAGATAGCCCCACTGCATTCACTGACACCTGCAAATAAACTATAAAAGGAGTTAATCAGATGAGACATAATTTGGACCATGCCAGTCAAAAAGTAATAATCCTAACTGGCAACCTCTCCATGCCTAATGTCCTTGTAAAAAGACAAAGGACAACACAAAATATTACTTCCGTGCTAAGTTTATTGCAGTATTACCTACAGATCCCACCTGAGACCCAGCCTTTGTTGTATTATAGTGTGTACAAACAGACTCTGCAATCCAAAAAGCAGAGAACCCACAGAAATGGGGTTGGAGGTGTGCAGCCACAGAAGACTGACCCAATGTGGGTACATAATATGTAACCTCTTCCTGTAGCAGAGAGCAGAGAGTAAAGCACTGTACCAAACACAGGGCTGGCTGCTTGAACCATTGCACCCAGCCTCCTCTCTGTTTGCTTGGCAGCTTGCCTTTGCACTGTATGCACTCCTAAGTAAAAGTTTAGGGGCGACTGTACACATGCCAGTCATGGCTTCAGATCATCTGACACACAAGCAAAATACAGTAGAGAGCATGTGTTAGACAAGATACTTTAATGGCTCTGAAAGAAGTTCAGTAATTGTTTATTTTGAGATTTGACTCATTGTGTTTACCTTTAGCTATAGCAGTGAGGAAGTGTCATTTATCATAATTATGTGTTCACCCTCAGAAGAGAGACATGGAAGTAATCCTGAACTTACTGTTATCTGCTAGAGTCACAGAATGTTTGGGATTAAATAGGAGAGGTCAGGTTCCCCCTCTCTTGCCACCAGGTTTTCCTGTTAAAATGTCAATTTCAGCAAAGCTTCCTCATACAAAGATTGCTGAGAGTCACTATGAACCTCTCTAATGATGGTAGGGTTACAGGTGACTTTTGTTTGACAACATAACTGTGTTCCTTTCTGCAACCAGATAATAGAATTTTGGGAAATAAGAACTCTCATCTATGAGAAAGCCTAAGACTTCTGCTGAGAAATTGTTCCAAAACAAACCTCAAAGCAGTATTGAAGTAAAAATAAGAGGAGAATGTTTTAAGGCTTAAGTCACTACTTATTGTTTTTATTTTCTCTCCCCTTCTTCCAGTCTTTTTCTTCTGTAACCAAATATCCTCCACTGTACAATATGTCTTATTTTAGTCATGTCTGCAAACAGTTTTCCCCTTGAAAAGAATCCTCTAGAGTACAAACAGTATAGAGCATGGCAGGAAATACAGCAACTGGTGGTCTCAGTGCCATGGGGGGAAAGAAGTAGGTTTTGTCACTTCTGACTTATTAAGCAATTATAAAATTGCTTCCAGACATCAGCTGAGATCATCCTTTTCAGCCCACTGGAACTTTGATTCACTTAGGTTGTAAAATAAATAAATAAATAAATAAAAATAAGCAAACAGTAACAGAGTGCACAACCCCATAATCTGTTGCTTCATTAATGCAAGATGTAAATGCTTCTCTTAATCTTTCTGAGCCCTAGGAGTACAGGGTGGTGTATCATGATGACAAGGCAGGGTTACTGAAGGGACACTCTATACACCCTTTTTAACTCAAATGCATTCAGTGCTATTGAACAAAAAGCCTTAATTTATCTCATATGCAAAGCTCTGAATCTATTGCTTGCTTAATCATGTTGATGCAGACAATGCGATTACAAAGAGATGAAAGTTCTTTCACCTATAGCTCAACTTCAGGTCACGTTAGAAGTAAAAGTCAGATGCTGGCTCCAAAGTGTTGCGTGACATGAGACTTCTGTTGGCAGCTGGGCTGGGCACAGAACAGGGAGACTGCTTTGAGTTCCCCCTGATGCTGTTGGGAATACAAGCAGCAAGGAAGTCCTGGCTGTCCCCACAGCCACCATCTTGAGGTCTTTGTTGATGCCACTTGAGAGTGCAGAGTGCAGGCACACAGCGCTTCTGCAGTGCAGATCTGCTGACAACATAGGTGCTTCCCAGGTAGCTGCTGGCAGAAATAAGTCAGCTCAGCATCTTTGGGCATCTGGCATTTTAGCTGGATAGTTAGGAAGGTCATTACATGTGTGGTTAACAAGTGAAACTGCATAGAATGTTTTGCCTCCAGATTCACATGTACATTGCCCTGGAATTAATGAAGCTCCATATGCACACAGCCGAGCAGGATATTTATAATGCCTGTCACTGGGATATATAAGCACTTATCTAACTTACTTTAAGTGCTGAGCAAGCCAGCAGGACCTCCAGGGAAGCAAGATCAGTAGGCAGGTTGCTGCTGTACCCTCATACTGTGAATCCTTTCTACCAAAGGGAAGGGATGGTTAATGTCTGTGCAGAAGTCATATCCAGATCTGGCAGCAGAATATGTATCCTGGGCAGCTAGAATTGTAAATATTTTGGAATTTGGTTGTATTTTTATTCAAGATCATGGCAGTCTTGTACTTCAGCTATTGCACTGCCTTGATGAAAAGAAAAAAATGTAATTATGCAATGCTTAATACATGTTGTGATTACAAGACCTGTTGCATTCCATATGAAATAATTGTACTAGAATAGTGTTTTGTCCTGCTTCCTCCCCTAGGCAAACTTGGTATATTTCCCAATAAAGTCAATCATTACGACAATAATTTCTTGATCATTGGAAACACTGTTACATCCATTTCATACGAAAAAGGAAAATCTTACACAATATTTTTGCAATTGCTACAGAGTTTTTCCCCAGTTTTCTGCCTTCTAGGCCCATGCAGAAGTATGTATATGACAGAGCCAAAAGCTGAGTTGAGCCCCACAAACCTTAATGTTGCTCTGCATGGATCACAAATTTTCCCATGTCCATATGTCCTTACATACTCTGTCTTCACAAGCAGCACAGCTACAGTGCAAATCTCTGTAGCTTTTCACATGACACAGTTGCCATAAGAGGTCTGAGTTGCAAGACAATAAAGCAAGGAATCTGTTTGTGCCTAAAGAAATTCAAGTCCAATTCTTATGCCAATGAATTTCAAACAATTTTACTCTCCTTGTCTTAACCTAGAAAGATCTTAGCATTACTGGATGTTTTTACAGAATCAGTGCAGAAGCAGTGCTGTTCCAAAGTGGCTCCAATGTCCAAGACCAAAACTTTAATATATTTTTTTTAAGTTAGACATATGTACACTTTTCATAATGCACATCCCTCATTAAGTGTATGTGTGGGAACTCAAAATGTCTCTCAGACATTTTTAGAGGTTCCAGGCCTTGGTCAGAAGCATTCTAGACCCTGGCAGACAGCTGAAAAACAGCTGTGATTTTGAGTTTGAGCCATGGAATGAATTACCAACTTTGGAGGTGGAACAAGCAGTCACAAAAGGTTAGATAGTATAGTATAAGTAATTACAAAGTAGAGGGAAAATTTTTTTAGTATTGTACAGGGGGGGTTTAACACATGTACAGGGGGGTTTTCACTTTGTACATGGGGGTCAGAAGTTCTAAGATGGAGGAAAGTGGGCTGATCCTGTTCTTCCTCCTTCTTTTTCCTTACCTCCATGTTCTTGGTGATGTTGGCACTCACAGATTGGTTTAGAGTAGAAAAACACTTGGTAACGTAGGTAGTAGGTATTGGGGAATAACTGTAAACATGTTATACGTAATATATCTTATAAAAGATAGCAGCAGCCCTGGGCGGGGAGAGAGATGAAGAAGACAGCAGACAGAGAGGATGTCAGTGTGTGTGTGTGCCTCTACCCAGGCCTCTGATCAAATAGCCGCAGTCCAAGAACATAATCTGCTAGATAACTAGCAATAAACTGCCTTGAGACCGAACAGCTAAAGCCTGTGGAGTTTTTCTTTGGACCCATGGGTTGGAGGACGAATTTCACCACCATATGAGACCCCAGAGCAAGGCCGGGGTTCTCACATGTATGAGTGAGAGAGAAAGTCCTTCCTTTTGAAATATTTAATTTTATATTTTAATTTTATATATGTTAGTACCATTAAATTAAGGAATAAGAGCTTGGATAATTATAAGAGGCAAAATGGTAATCTTTGAGGCAGAGATGTGAGGCAAAGCACTGCAGTTAGTGTCAAGGAATGCCTTTAAGAAGTTCTGAAAGTGAAGAGAAGCTTGGCCATGTGGTATGAAGCTTGGCCATGCTATATTATGGTGGGCCATGCTATATTATGCTGGGTCATACGATATGGAGCTAGGCCATGCTTTATCATGCTGGCCCATGTGATATTATGTAATATGAAGATAGGGGATGCTATATTAAGCTGGGCAATGTTATATTATGCTGGGCCATGCTACGTTATGCTGGGCAATGCTATATAAACCTGGGCCATGCTATATTATGCTGGGCCATGTGTTATTATGCTGGGCCATGCAATATGAAACTTGGCCATGCAATATGAAGCTAGGGTATGCTATATTATGCTGTGCCATGTGATATTATTCTAGGCCATGTGATATGAAGTTGAGCTATGGTATATTTTGCTGGGCCATGCCATATGAAGCTTGGCCCTGCAATATGAAGCTAGGCCATGTGATATTGCACTTGTTCATGTGATATGGATCTTGGCCATGCAATATGGAGCTAGGGCATGCTGTATTATGCTGGGGCATGTGATATGAAGTTTAGCCATGCAATTTTATGCTGGAGTATGCGATATGAAGCTAGGCCATATGATATGAAATTCTGACAACAAAGCTAACTTCTCCATGTACTTCCCAAGTATTCCACCTACCTGCACCCTGATTAATCTGATAGACTAACTCTGTATGACTTGCAGAGGTGCAGCAGTGACATAAAATTTTGAATTAATAAGAATTATCCAATCAGGATGTATCATTTTTAGGCCTCACATGTTGCACAGCTGCATTAACAGGAATTATTAAAAAAAATGGCATTGACAACAAATTGAAATGCAGTTCAAACTCCTATTCAGGTCTACCATGTCTGCAATTCAGCATGTATCACTCTAGTATATGCAGACCTCATTCTACAGCTTTGGCCCAGTCATGGCTGAGTTGAATTAAGTTGTAAAAAGCTCAGAAATAGGGATTGTAGTGTTTTGGAAGAGAAAGCATTTCTTTCTAATGTTATAAGTTCAGTGTATGCAAATTTACTCTTCCCATTTTGGAGAAGCAGGATTTAAGCTAGTGCCAAGATACAGGTCTCTGCTGAAGCTCTAGACTCAGCCTTTCAGTTGTAGTTAGAGCTCTTCAAGGTGGGATAGAGGAGAGACCATGAATATTAACAACTGTTCTACAAATTGACATATTCAAAGAAGAATTTTTTTTCCCTTTCTTGCCAGATGTTTTACTGCTGTGTGGAATTACAAGCAAGAAGGTATCCAAAAGTCTTTCAGATAAATTGTCTCATTTTCCTTTTCCTTCATGATACTGTAAGTTGCTGTCAGGAAGTCCTGAAATACATGTTTGTCTGAAAGTCCAGGTCTCTATTTATAAGACTTCTGAAATACATGTTTGTCTGAAAGTCCAGGTCTCTATTTATAAGACTTGATGATGAATAGTAATCAAGCAGAGTTTTAAAGAGCTATTTAAAAATGCATACAGACTTGGATCAATGAAACTCCCTGAATTTGTATTTAGTCCAGTTTTCAGATTTCTGGTTTTGAAGATGAAGAAAAAACTCTGTTTTATGCTTAACTATTGAAAGGTAGTACTTCACATGTTTTACACTAGTTAAAAGATCTGTTTCCCTTATGGAGCAGTGGATTACATGCCTTTATTTCTAGAATAGGCTTATTGTTACTATTTCCACTGAATTGTTTCTAGGAAAGGCATCACATAGGTTTTTCCTTTTTTTCCATTCTTTCTTCATCTCTTTATTTTTTCCCTTTCCTTTGGTTCTAGACTTTGACTTCAGATTCTGTTTATAGAGCAAATAAAGCTGTGAAGGTCTGGCATTCTATTTTGTGTACCATTATAATGTATATAAATGTAGTAATCAACAAAATGTGACAGTAATGGCAGTCCAAATTCACAAGTGTTGCTGTTTTGCACTGCAGTCCCAGCTTTCTTGCAATTAAAACACACAATATATAATGTTGGTGACATACTCCAAATATTTCCATGTGTTTCTGTTTCTTAGAATTCTCACATGGTTCTCCTCCCTTATAACGGGTAGGTTAGTGATTATTACAGTTATTAGTGTAGCTTCTGGTAGCATTATGCTAAAATGTATCACAAATTCAATTCTGTTTAATGTAGGCCATAATCTCAAAAGATATTTAGATGCTGAACTTTTAGGATTATGGCCATAGGCACATTGCAGGATGTACACACATGAATAGTAATAGCACTAGACACATTTCTGAAGTGCCTGGTGGGGTAGATAAAGGATCAGAAGCTAGTGCTGCTCAAATTAATGAAAGCATTTATTAGGACTATGGTAGTAAATTAAGAGACCGAATCAAGAGCCCTATAATTGCCTTATTTGGGACACAGTTTGCAATAAGAATAGTTAGATAAAAAACAATTTAACTTTAATGCTTAGAGCTCCTGGATCCTGAGTTCTTTTGGCTCTTCAGATGACCTGACCCAGAGTAACAAGTCTGAGCTGACAGCTGGAGGCTTTCAGCCTCTCTGTAATTTTTATTGGATGATTATTAGAGATAGAAAAATGACAGCCTGGGGTGTCTCCTAATTTAACTCCTCAGAGCAAGTAAAGAATAACAGAGATGCAAACTTTTCAACTTCTTAGCCCTAATTAACCAGAAATCAGACCAGACACTAAGGCCTAAAGAGGTTGCCCTGGCATCAGCATCAGCCATAATGTCTGGTCTGGCAATAATTCATTTGGCAGAAGAAATCTTAAGTGTATTTTGATGTATTTACAGTCCAGTCTATTTGCTGCTGCAACAGTGATTAACTTGTACATTATCTACTAAGTGTCTACTTCTGCAGCTAAAAATTTGCACAAATTTGTTTGTTGTTTATTTCCATTAGCATCCAGTGCTGCTAATTAGAATTAGATTTTGATTACCATTTCTAACACATGCTTGAGACCCAGGTTAACTTATCACTCCTTTAGGCAGTGAGATCATCTTCCAACCTTTCTGTGCTTTCAAGGGCTGAGTTCAGTTTAAATGGCTGGCTAAGACACATCCAGACTAAGAACGACCTGAAGAACCCAGAAGCACAAAACCTTGTGACTTTAGACCAAAAATGTTAATCCTCAAGTTCCCAAACTTTTGACATTGGTAATCCTCTTTATGTCATGCCTACTGATGCTTTACAGCAGACAACAGGTACTTCTGTCCCTTAGCTTTCTCTGAATGCAACTCACAAAATTTCGGTTGTAACTGTAACAAGGATTTTGGTGTGAACTCCTCTGTAATAGAAATTGGACTTGCCCCAGAGATATTTCATATGGATTCATCAGATCTTAGTCTGTAATCTATATGAAAATAAATTACCATGATTTTTGATGTGTGCTGGGATTTGCAGAACTGGGTAGTTTCCTTTGCCATGAGCTGACACTGGTTTCTGCAGTGAGGTATATTAGGCCACCAGCAATCCTCTGTGTCAGTGTTTCTCAGTCTGTGGCAGCTGCCATCTACAAATGATTTAGGTACTCACAGTGAACTTGTCTGTCACTAGACCTTGCTTAAAAATATTTAAGCAAGGTTTCTAAATATTCCACCATCCAGGCTGAACCACTCATCACAAATACTGTTGTATTAAGTTTTGGAGGGCTCTTTTGCTTTGTTTTGTTTTTTCCTAATGTCTATATAAGGGTAATGGCTCGTTTTTCAGTTCCCTGGAGAATTCCTCCTGAATGTATGCTCTATTTGCAGAATCCATTATAATCCAAGCCAGCCCATGCTCCAGAAGGAGCTTCAGAGTGCACAACTAAAAGAATTACCATCAATAAAAAGAATATAATATTCCTTAAGCCTGCATACACTTGCTTTCCTGCCAGAGGTACACGATAGTTCATAAGAGGACTAGCAGGGGTTCTGGATATAAAGAACATTTGTGTCAGTAGCAGATGTAATTAAAGGACTCATTCTCTGGTTTAATGTTCACCTTTAGCACTGATTCTGTTGGGGTTAAACGTGGAAGGATATAAACATTGTACATAGGGAGAACAGCATCTCTGTTTGCAGACCAGCTGAACTGAAAACCACAGGGAGTTAGGTGGTCCAGATGAAAAGTGTTACTGTGAGAGGTGAAAACCATTCTGAGTATTGTGGCCTGGAGTTGGAAGAAACACACCCACCCACAGTGATTTGCAGCAATGGCTGTGTAGTTGCACGGCCTCTCTGCTAATGAACACACAATCTTTAGTAGCTAAGGTACTGCAGCACTTCAGTAGCTGTGGGAGGAGTTAGCTCACAGAGGGGTATTCGCTGAAGTTCTCAGGAAAGCAGTAGCAGACAAAGCTAAGAGAAGACTACTCATGTTTATTTTTTTTAATTTAGGCAACTCTAGACAAATAATAGTTTTATGCTTTATTATTTCTCTGCCCTGTTGCTTTCAGTTTCTTAATATCATAAACTTCACGTGATATTAATACGTCATAGGAGAAAGGAAATAAAAGACATCTCAGCTGCTAGTTCTGCTGCCAGCTGCATCTGTTTATCAGTGCTTCCAAATGAATCCACTAGATGCAATGATCTAAAAATGTCTTTTTCTATCATAATCTGCAGACTGCCACTTAAATATGGTTTCTTAAATATGCCACTCATCAGCAGAGAGTAATTGTGACACCAATCCAATAGCCAAGAAAACCCCATTATCCCAAAATTTTTTATAATTTTGGCAAAAAGTGCAATATAAGTGATCTGTTCTCACAAATTTGTATTTGGTTACATTTGGATGTCTTTAAAAATCTGTTCTCCAAAATTACTAGTTGAGAGCAGGGCACAACTGAATTGAAACTGAAGAAATTCCTTTATCTGGGAGCAGAGAGATGAAATGCAGTGTAATGATCATGTGCAAAACTGTATTGTTAAATCTGGACTTGGTCTGAGCCTAGTCCTGATCCAAGGCCCTACACATTGTTTAGTACTTTTCCACAGCACAGAGTTTTACTGGTGGTTTGGAGAAGAACAAATGATTAATGCTAAAGCTGTGGTAAGGAATAAACAGATCTTACTCATACATTATGGAATTGTTGATGTGTGTACTTATTCTGGGAAAACCAGCTGGGAGTATAAACAAGGTATTGAATGTAGACTTGCCTCTTGATTCTAAGACCACTATCACTGGTAATCTTAATTCTCTTGTAAACATTAGGGACACATGGCACTCCTAAGGCAGAAGAATGTCCTTAAAAGGGTAACAAAAGGTCTGGATCCAAGCCAGAATGGGGTAAGACTACACAGTGTCTCCTTTGCATGCTCTGAACTCCTTATTTTTTAAGAGTTCCACCATGGCCAGAGATCTGGCTAGCTAGAAAATGTCATGGAATTACTTTCCAGCACATATCCAAAGGTAGCCCAGTTTACAGAACGTAGTGCTGTGCAAACTAGTGATGTCCTGGCATGACTGTGAGAATTATTTTCCTTGCAGAGGAAGAAAGGAAGATCGAAGGCATAAAAGTAAATGTAAGTGAAAAATAAATTCCTTTTGGAGAGGAAAAAAACCAAACTAAAACCAAAAACAAGCAAGCAAACAAACAAACCCAAACAAAACAAAAAACCCAACTAAAATTAAAACAACAACAAAAGAGGAAAAATGGCTAAAGAAATGTGAACTAATTTGTTTTGTGCTCCTGCAGGGATTTTGAGACTTTGACAATATCTGAAATGCTAGAGGTGTAGGGAGAAACAAGACTCACAAAATATTTTCTTGACTTGTAACTGTGAATCTTGTCCTAGTTATGATCATATTGTTTATCTGAGTCTTCTAAGAAACAAGATTTTGTTGCTTATGTATTATATCCTGTTACTTTTACAGTGTTCCATCCCCTGCAGTCCTCCCACATGCTCATCCTTGTAAACTGTGATCAGTTCTTAATTTTTCTGCTAAACAAACCTTCCTTATCTGCTAAAAATTAAAAGGATAAAAAGTCAGCCAGCAGCCTCCATAATGCTATTCTTTCATAGTTCCAGTTTAGGTCTTCCTCTTCCAGGACAAGTTTGAGAACATGTAGAGCAGGCAGAAAGCATCAGAGGTCCCGAGTCATTAATGAACTTACTGACACTCCATGTGAGTGTTGAGACTGTCTGGTAATGTGCTGTCTTGTCCCACTCCTGTGTCTCCTCTCTTGTGTCCCATGCCTTCTATCTTGGTCACTTTATCTATCATTAAAAGTTGCTTTTCAAAGGGATCATTGAGCTGGTATTGTTACTTGGAACCATTTACTCCAGAGAAATCAGAGTCCCCAGGCATTTCTCTTGTGGTCTAACATTGTAAAAAATTGAGTTCTTCCCCTTTTTATCTTTTGTGGTCTGGAGAGGCAGGATTTTTTTTTTTAATGTTTTAATTTTAATTTTTAATTTTTTTTTTAATGTTCCACATTTTAAAACAGGTTTTAATAATCTCAAGACTAAGTAGTGGCTAATATATTAGTTATGAAGGTAAAGTGTCACTTCTCATCTTAGAGTTTATGTTACTCAGGGAGGAAGAAAAAGTCTTGGCCATTATCAAGCCAGTATTGTAATCTGTATTTTATCATACTCTGAAGGGAGTGTGTGAATAGCTCCAGATTAAAAAAAAAAAAAAAAAAAAAAGAGAGAGAGAAAGCCCTCCAACATTCTATAGAGAATCATGCAAAATATTAAGTTTTTATTAACAGATTACCATCAACTAATTTGTGAATGCACATGGAATGAAATGAACTATGAACTATGCAAATATGAAATTTTGTTCAAGATACTTTAATCATCCACAAACACAGAACAACTGAGACATCTCATAAAAGAAAGCAATGTGTGGGGTGACAGCCACAGGTCCATTTATTTGATATTACTTTTCAAAATGTTACTCATAAGAGAAACAATGAATAAAAATGTAGGTCTTGAATTGAAGTGGTAATAAAGCAGACAGTTGCAGATAACCTGCAATGCTCTCTGACCAAAATAAGGCTCTTGTTATTATCTTTACAGCAGGGTCTTATTGGTGAAAGAGCACAAAGTTCTTCACAGGGAGAACTTATTCCCAAAGGGCCTGAGCTGGTTTTTGTTAATCTCTGTAGAACTTTATTGGAAATAAGAGCAGACCTAGAATAGCTGTTTCTACTTGGGACAAAACCTTTTTTAGCACTGCATTACGAAAAAGACATATTATCCTGGTTAGACTTGAAAAGCAAGGGGAGTTTTCTCTTTATTTTTCATGTTTTCCTTGGTGTTATCTATGAGCAAATGCACAGCTGAATTTCTAGAAATGTCTTCAGATAAAGAAATCTAAAAGCTGTCCATTTAAACTACTGTAGTAATGCAAATCTGAGTTACTTTCTAGCATTGAATTATACGTGCTTTAAGGAGCTAACAGTCAGGCTTAAAACAGGATCATGTTGTAATTGCAGAGATTTTATTTTCATAAACTTTTCCTCTTCAGCTGTGAGACTGAACATTTTTGCTATTCCGTAATTTTTCAACCTCTGTATAGAGAGATGAAACAGAGTATTTCTATGAAAACAAACTAATTATTGCTAAACAGTCAAGAGTGTTGTTAATTATGTGACTTAAACAAATCACACCATTTGTGAAATATTAGGGTATTTTATAAGATGATAATGATAACTACAAATATTAAAACAGCCTTTGGAAAAAACATTCGAATAAATGTTCTGGGAATTAAACAGTTTCTCTTCTACAGTTTGACACAGAACTTTTTCAGTCCTTCATCTCTGAATTCATAACCATTAAATGCACACACAGCTTGGAGCACTTCACAAAGCAGAATGAATACATCTCATTTGAATCAATAAAGCTACTTCAGTTAACAAAGACTTCATTCTTGTTGGAGCAATCAAAATCTGTATAATGTTTGCTTTGATTACTGGACTGGGATAAGTTTTCCCTGTACATTTGAGCTCTAATTACCCTGCCACTAAGAGGCCAGGTGAAAAAAGACTGAAAACAAACAACTAGGCTTCCATTACAGGCAACTGCAACAGATTTCCTCTTACTGTCACACACACTGCTTAGAAAATTGAGGGTTTTCCTACGAAAGCTTCTTTCTGTTGATAAAAAAAGAAAAAAAGATTATCAGGTTACATGTTGGCAGGAGTAAATGCATTCATGCATTCTGGGAAGGTACAGTAGGGGAGCTACTGGGGAGAGTTGCATTTCAAACCCAGTGTACAACAGAGTAGTTTGTCAGGATTCAAAATGAAAGAGGAAAAATAACCGAAAAACCACAAAACCAAAAAACCAAACACATAAAGTAAGGATATTTGTTATTGTTGTAGCTGGTTTTCCTCACAAAGTAGAGAGAAATGGAAAGGCCAGGGACACTGCCATGTATTCAAACTCCCATAGTTTGCTGAATGTGATCAGTTTTAACAAAACAGTTCATGCCTGAAACTGCCCATATATTGAACTATACAGAAAACCTGTAACAATTAAAAGTATGCCTTTTTTTATCTAGAAGATAAATGAATGCTACACAGGTCTATATGTAAGTTTATAATATAGTAGAGCACTGAAATACTATGTTAACGGCTAATTTTCTTGGGAATTGAATTTCTTCATAGAACCTGCATCTTCTTAAACATATTTTGCCAGTGTGTTTTATTATTCTTCTTAAATATTTCTTTCTTCATGCTAAGTTGTTTAATACAGTAATTATAATTCTTTCTGTTTCTTTCTGCAAAGTGCATCAGGGAAGAAAATCCATAAAATAACACACATGGCAAGAGCAACTCAGAGAGAATTTGAAACAAGGATCCTAAAAGCAATTATGTTATTTTCTCATGGTACCTAAGGCAGGGAAAAAACACAAAGGCAGAGGTAGGCAGTGAGGTGGTATTGAGACATCATAGCGAGGGCTCCTGTGACACTTGTAAAGAAATTTGGAGGCATTGTACCTTGGAAGGGACCATCAGAAATTAGTACTTGGTAAATAGAAGAGAAACTCATGTCAGTTGGAACCAGATGATCCTGGGGCAAAGACTGACACTCCTCAGTCACATTAATATTCAATTCAGAGGTATATATGTAGTTACAACACTACAAAAATAAATACCAAGTGGAGAGGGAGAGAAGAATATAACACAGTTGTTCAACAGACCGAAATATTTCAAGTTATTCATGTCCTTCACCTCAGTCAGAGTGAGAAACCGAAGAAACCTGGTGTAGAATGCTGCACTATCAAAGACGGGGCTAAAAGAAGTTTGTTCTCAGATAAAATGCTTAGCTAATGAGAAGCCGTGGGACTCGGACACGCTCCTAAACCGTTCCTGGCTCCTCGATGCGCTGCCGGGACGGAGGGAGCCGGGGCCGGAGCCGGTGTCTCGCACTCGCATCTCCCTCTGCTGGGAGGCGCCGCAATCGCCCGGCCGCTGCCTTGGGGAAACAGCCGGGACGGCGCTCGCTGCAGCCCCCCACCCATACTGGCTGCAGGTCTTCATATTCGCTTTTTTTGTTGTTGTTGCTACAGATTAGCTGTAGGTGGGAAGCATTTTAATAAGCTCTTTGGATGTATTATTTGGCAGTAGCTGGAGGACACACATTTCAAAAATAGGCAAGGAGCCTCAGTCCCATTGCCATCCAAAAATATGATTTCCCTAAAAGTAAGACTTAAACACCTTTGAAGTTTTTACCTTTATTTCCTAGGCATATACGTCTCCAGCTCCAGCAGTATCCTCCTGTGCAAATGACAACAGGATGTTATGCACAGTATGATACAACAGGATAATATGCACAGTATCCAGCATACATACAGGGACAGAATTTGGCCCTCCTTTTAGTGTAATAGTTCAAGAAGGTCATCTTCAGATACTATGAAAAGCCAAGTTGTTCAAAAGAATGGTGAGTACAACAAAGTTGTTAATTGTCATAACTTTATTAAACAAATGAGAGCTGTGCACCTCAAAATGTATCAGAAGCGGGATATCATATGGTCTGCCAGGTGATTCAGCACAGTTCTGTAGTGATGGTTTGTTATGAGGAGAAATGCTGTTTAAATAGTTTAAGTGTGCACTATTAACATATATGCTGATCCATGGACTTGCTAGCATAATGCCAAGACTGAAAATTTAGCACACTCCATAGGGCATAAGTAAGGGTGAACTTGGGAAAATCTGGTTCCATAAATACGCAGACAAAATAGTGATTCTGGAAGATGAAACACAGTTGTTTTATTAAATTTCAACAGATATGAAAGAAATTTTCCTTGGACCACAGTTCCACTCAAATAGTTATTCTCAGCATAAAAAAAAAAAAACCACTCAGAAGTTTTTACTGGAAATGACGCTGTGTTGCTCTTGAAATGTAAGATATCAGAAGGGTAGATTCATTTGCTGATCCCCAGTATCACACACAGCAACCACAGAGGAGGTAATTGCCTATCTAAACTGTGAGAGCGAACTGCAGTACTTGATAGCTTGGGGCAGGCACGTCAGTGAAGTGAGAGGTTTGTCACACACCTGCTTTTTGGATTGTGTTGCGCTGGGCTCTCATAAAATAAGAGCAGCATGGCAGAGCCTGGGGGAATGGCACAGCCAAAAGCAGGTGTGTGTGCCACATGCTCCCCTGAACTGCAAACAGCTCATGCAGGAGCACGCAAAACACAGCCATGCTCAACCGCGCCATGCTGCGTAAGGGGGGTGGCAGTAGCTGAGAGCATCTTGGCTATCATCGTCACCTGGTGGGAAGCTCAAATCCACATCCCTTACTGTCATTTGTGTGGAAAATGAGTCCTCAGGTCAGTTGGCCAGAGTTGACAGTACTTGCCTAGGAACACAACACTCCATGAGAGGACTGGTTAGCGAATTCTTACAGGCAATTATCAAAGCACAGAAGAGGTTATTTGCCTTCTTCAAACAGCATTGCTGACATCACAGCCCACAGGGGACCCAGTAACACAGCGGACCTGACTATCTCTGCTCCAAAGTCATCAATCAAATTTTGAAATTCTTTGCAGAGAGTATTGTGGCACTTGAACCATTGGAATCAGGTTTGAACCAAGTGGAACCAGTCTGATCTGGTTTGAACCAGCTGGAACTGGTTTGATTGAATTTGAATCAAGTCTGAAATTATTGGAATCAGTTTAATCCGGTTTGAATTTTTTAGAATCAGTTTGAAGTGGTTGCAACTCTTTTGATCCAGTTTAACCAGCTGGATCCAGTTTGAAACAGTTTGAACCACTTGGAACCAGTTTTGACTAGACTGAACATTTGTCAAAATTTCTTAATGGAATGGGTTGTTAAACATTGGGATGGACTGCCCAGGGAGATGGTGGAATCATCATCATCCTTGATGGTGCTCAAGAAATGACTGAGCATGGCATTTAGTGCATGGTCTAGTTGACAAGTGGTGAAAAGTAAAGGTTTAGACTCAATGACCTGAGAGGTCTTTTACTACCCAATTGATTCCGTGATTGCTTTAATACAACTCCAGATATTTGGCCAACAAAATACACTACAGTCAAATTTACCAGTACACGAGTTACACACAATTTTTTAAATGTTACCCTAGGTTTTGTAATTGTCTATTAGGGGCATCTATTTAGAGTTGAGATTTCTTGACCTTACCTGAAAAACTAAGGCAATTCCTGTTAATTTGCTAAAGCCACTTTCCAATGCAGACTCTCTGACACTTCATATTTCTGTCCAAGTATGAAAACTGGAGACTGATACTTGCTTCAGATGAGTTTATGAAGGGTATGAAATGATTTTTTAGGACATTGAAGGTGACAAAGTGATAGAGTTACATTACAGGTACTTTTAAGTTGCAAACTTTTCAGACAGGATGGAAAATACCTTCCCAGCCAGGCTCTATCAGGGAAACAAAACAACTGCTTTTGGAATAAATCCAGGCAATTTGTACTTTGTAATCCCAAAACTCTGAATTACCTCAATCCTTTATCTTCATGTCAAATCTGAAATTTATTAACCTGGGATAATAATTCTGTTTATCTCAGAGGGAGAAAAATAAGGAGCCCTTGGACAGACTTGCTCCTGAAAAGGGAAAATCCAGTGTGGTGGTATTAGGGATGGCCCAGACATAAGTGTCATTTGTCAGAGTATATTGTATTTCTGAGAAAGCTCAATGATGCAGATACATGGGGCATCCTTGGATGCCCTTTCTTACACATAATGGAGCATAGAAAGATTTGAAAACATGTTTTCTAGATAAGACCCTATCTAGCTATTGGTTGCTGTTTCTTGAGCCATCTTCTCCAGACCAAGTTATATCCACTTCCAGTAAAAAGTGGTTCCTCAACACCTCAGGCTTCTGTACCTTTGCCCCTCCATTGTCCACCACACCTTGGGTGCTGGGAAAAGATTTATTTTCTTCCCAAGCTGAGGGCTTGTGGTCCCTGTGCCATCACTTCTGTCACAGCTGTAAACCAGCAATGCTCCCCCTTGCACCTAGTCCAGGGCAGAGAGGCTGACAGGTTGGCAGCCACCAGGGATCCTAGGCAGGGCTGCAGGGACATCATCTTGAAATTGGGATGGACCTATTTAATGAGGTCACTGAGCTACTAACTAGAAACTAAGCCTGGAACTATAGGTATTACTCCTGGGAGGCCCTAAAACATCAAAAATAAATTAACTCTGATTAATGGAGAAGCAAGCCCGCTCTCTCCTTTCTCTTGTGGCAAGAGATGTGCTTGTCAGCTGGTGCTGCAACAAATGCATCTTCTACATGTGGCATCCTACAGGGGTCTCTTTTCCTGCTTCTGAAAAGTTTTCCCTGGAACAATGGAAGCAGTAAATACCCAAAAAAGGAGAGATGCTCCCAATTCACAGAGTTAGGGTAAAACAGGCAAATAAATATCATACATTGGGACCTGTTCTGTTGATTGTCTGAGCTAGGGAGCATGAAGTCAGGGATTGCTCTGGGGAGCATCTGCAATCAAAAAAGCTCCTGCTCTGGACTCACATTCTCTTTTGAACATGGTTAAAATTTGAGAGTTTCCTTTTTACCGCTTACACAGCCTCAGAAAGTTAAATCACACAGATTATGGTGGAGCATTAATATTTCCTAGCCTTGTGCTGTATTGTTTGAAGCAGATGGGACTCGCCCCCTTAAAAGATGTAGAACAGAGAGGAGATGGAGAGATGGAGTGCTGCAGTTGGAGAGAATCACTGAGAGTTATTGGGTAAAAACCAGCCTGTTGGGCTTGAAACACAGCCTGTTTGGGGCATCATCCAGCATGCCCAGGACAAGAACTGCCCCTTTTCCATGATCTTAGCCTGTACAAAAAAAACCAAAAAAACAAAAAAACAAACAAACAAACAAAAAAACCCAAAAAAACCAACCAACCAAAAAAAAAACCAAAAAAAACCAAAAAACACAAACAAATAAACCAAAACCAAACAAAACCCAAACAAAAAACCAAACCCCAAAACAAACAAACAAACTGCAAAAACCCAAAATGAAACAAAAAACCAAACCAAACCAAAACAAATCCCCCAAAAATGAGGACTTTGCTTTTCTGTCTTATTGCGGCTTTATGTCAGCTGTTGTCGAGGAGAAAACACTGCTGCTCCACCACATCCTGAGATAGGAACAGTCTGGGTCATTCCCTGGGAAGGACATTAAACCCAGGGGGCAGGTGGGACAGGGCGTCCCTGGGGGCACATAGTTCCAGCGGCCCCAGGAAACCCTCCTGCAGCATTAGCAAGGCGGGTAACTTGTTTTCCTGTGTGGAAGGGACAGGGAGGGGAAGGCAAAGCCAGAGGGACTGGGAAAATCCCAGCCACGCCTCCCAGGAGAGGAGTGCTCCTTGCCTCGCACGCAGCCTGGCTTGGGGGAACTTCTGGGCTGGAGAAGGCAAAGCTCTCTGGAGTACCGTGGTGTGGGGACAGTTCCGGGGCTACAGCTCCTGGCATTGGCACAGGTGGTGTGTGAGGTGCTAGGTCTGCTCATGACAGCCCGCCTTGGCTCTGCAAAAGGAAGGACAACTTAGAAAAGAAAACCCAAAACCAAATATAAAACCTACCAAAACCAAAAGCCAATCGACCAAACCAGCCAGAGAAAAAAAAACAAACAAAAAAAAACAACCAACCAACCAAAAAAAAAAAAAAAAAACCAAAACAAACAAACAAACAAAAAAAACATATAGAAGGCAGCAGTAAAACCTGACCAAGCTCTGGTTGAGCAGTGAACCTGAGATGTGGGCATTGCTATCCTTCTCAGTGGGATTTGGTGGGCCAGAGGCAGCTTTTTGCGGGTGCAAGAAGGCTGGAAGGATGAGGGCTGGAAGGGAGTGACCCCAGCTTAGGAGAGAAGCCCTGGAGGGCAGATGGGGAGATGCTCCCCAGGGGTGGTGGGTTCTCCAACAGCTCTCCTGGTGCGACCCCTGCTCTGCTGCTTGCGGGAGCAGACTAGTACCCTCCGTCCGGCATGGGGCTCTCCGATCATGCATTTGGCTCCCTAAAGGTGTTCCTGATCGCCCAGTCTTGAAGCTGTGTGCGGGATTATCAGGCGCACGGGGACAGTCTGGGAATGCGAGAGCCGCGGGTGTGGTGGGGTCCGGCCGGCGCAGCCCTGGCTCCGGCGCCTGCTGCCGGCTGCCGTGCCCAGGTGCGCCGGGGCGGGGATGCGAGCGTGTGCGGAGCGTGTGCGCACCAACATCTGCGTGCGCCCGTGCCCGCGGCTGTGCGCGCAGGGGGCGCGGGCGGAGGAGGCGAAAGGGGGCCGGTTCTGCGGCGGGTGGCTCCCAGCCTCCCCCGCCCCCTTCCCTCTGGGTCCGCTCCTCGCTCCTGCTCGCATTCTATCGCAGGCGGCCGGCGCAGCCCCCTCTCCCCAGCCCCAGCCCCGGCCCCGGCTCCGGCCCCCGCCCACCCCCGGGGTGGAGGCAGCCGCGCCGAGCCGCCCGCGGGAAGAAAGCAGCGCTCCGCCGGCTCCGCGCCCCTCCGCGGGGCCATGCAGCGCCTGTGCCCGCCCGGTCCGAGCGCAGCCCCTCGCCCCGCCGCCCTCCGCGCAGCCTGAGCGCCTGGCGGGGGCTCCGCGCCGCTCCGCGCCCGGAGGTGGGACGGGGCCGGCACCGGCGGCACAGGAAAGCTCCGCGGCTCCGCGACACTGCCCCGCTGCCCCGGCCATGGGGAAGGGGCTGGAGGGGACAGCAGCCCGCTGCGGGCTGGGACTGGGATACCTGCTGCAGACGGTGGTGCTCCCCGCCCTGGCCGTCCTGGGGGCCAGCCGCCCCGGCTCCGCGGCGCAAGGTAAGGCGATGGATGGATGGATAGAGAGGGATTGGGGCATCCTCCGCGTGCGGGTTGGAAATGCGAATTTATGCCGCGATTATCTTTTCTACTGTGTTTGTGTGTGCAAACAGTGTAGTCGCCCGCATGCACGACCCTCGCGGGGGTCTGGAGGGTCCGGTCGTACCTGCTGGGTCTATAGGTAGAGCCTGGCCGGGACAAGCGTCTGCGTGCACTCCGTCCTCAAATGAGGCACGGGGAGCGGAGGGGAAGTTCGGGCTGAAGGAGCCCCTCTCCCCGGGGCGGGAGAGCCCGCCGGTGCGCCCCGGAGGGCCGGCAAGGTGCGTGGGAAAGGCAGGTGCGGGGCTGGTGTCCCTCCACAGCGGCAAAGCCGTACCCTGGAGCTCTACAATCGACGGTCAGTCTTGAACCCCCCAAGGCCCCCCAACGCCCTTCTTCTTCCTGCCTAAAACATGATACACCCGAAGGGAGTTACCCTCTTTCTGTGTTTATGTTTTGAGATTTTGTTTCCTCTCCCTTGTCCGGGATTCTGGAGTACATCTCGATCTGCCTTCCCGGTAGCCCTTGTGTAAATTCCCCTTTCTAAGTGGCAATATATTGCTCCTCATTGCGTGTTTAGGGGTGTTTGAGAACGTCACAAAGAGCCCTGGCTCAGTGTGGCACCCACCTAGCTGACAGCCACAGCAGGAGGCTTTTTCTCTTGTGAGCTGATGCTGGACAAACTTTTCGGTGCTTCTCGTCTTTCTTTCCAGGAGTTAGACCTAATGTGGAAATGTGTTGCTTTTGTGGAACACAGGAGAGAAAAAGAGATCTTGCTGCTGCATGTGGGCAGAGCTGCACATAGCAAAGATGTGCGGGTTGGTTAAAGCAGTTGGAAATCTCAGTTATAAGGTTAACAAGAGAAAGGAATTTTAGATGCTTCTTAGTTTGTTTATTTTCCACATGTATGTAGCTGTGAAGTAATAACATGCACCAGACTTTTGATTTGAAGTTATAATGCAATATTTTTTGAATACTTAATTTTCCCCACATCATGTCAGGGGAGAGGCATTTGTGAAAACTGCACAGATCTGACCCTGTGCTCTCACCCAGCCATTACAAAGTGCACTCCTCTATGGCCTTTTTGACGGGACACCAGTGATGGTTGTCCTGATTCCTGGTGCCCCTGGCAGGCTTTCTGTGGGTTCTCCCAGGCATGGAGCTGGAGGTTTGCTGCTGGTGGGCTGGGTGCACTGATCACCATGTCTGTACGTGTAACAGTGCTAATCCATTTCCTGATGATACTTACTCCATCTCCTCAGAGTCATGTTCCTTTGCTCATTTATTTCACAGGAAGATCAGAACTCTGGCCATGAAAAGGAGGTAGCAGAGAATAAGAGTAAAAAAATCCTTTACCATCGTGGCATGTTTCATCTATGTCTTCCATATTGGTTTCCTTTCACTGGTTGGTTTCATGTTCAAGATAAGACAGGTTTGATATTTTGTATTTAGAGGTTTTTGTAGTACCATATGTGTGTGGACTTACATGTCAGGGGGTATATATCAGTCTGTGTCAATATAGATATATCATGTCAGAGGGTGTTGGAGAAGAAAGCTCCCTTCAGACAGTTGAACCTGGAGTGGAAAGGAGCCTGCTGGCTCTGCTGGCAAGACACAGGAGTTTCACATGACAGATGGCCTGAGCAGGGAAGAGAGGACCCCCTGCATTCGGCTGTTCCAGAGCACTCCTCTCAGTGCCACAGGGCTCATACCTCACACTCCCAGATGGTTCCTCCTTTCTACACTTAGCCTCTGTGACACAACACTGTGTGACAGAAATGCCACGAGGGCAGAGGAGCCAGGGCCCTGTTCCTACACTGCAAAGGGCAGTGGGACCTGCCACAGGACACAGGTGTGCTCACCTACCCAGAGAGGGATGGAGAACTCTCCAGCAACACTCCCCAGTGTATGATAAACTTCCACAACAGAGGGAAAAATCCAGGGAAATTGTTTGGGTTATAGCTCTTTGTCCTGGACTTTTTTTTTCCACTTTTATTTTTATTGCTAGGACGAGGCAGAGAATTTGGGTGCAGACCTGGTTTTGGCATTTTTCCCGAAGGAGAGAGATTTTTCTCATTGGTGCGTGCAGTGGGGATCTTTGTGTGTGTATACACAGTGCTTCAGTGAGGCAATGAATCAACAGTTTAACTATGCCCTCTTCAGGAAGTTTCCTCATCATATAGCGCTGGGCAAAGTTTTCCCTCTATTCTATATATATATGTTTCAAAAACATACATGTTTCATCTCAATTCCCCAGCTATATTTAGCTTTTGAAGCAGGCTGAGAAAGCCATGAGCATTGCTGGGACTTGTGCTTCCATAGCTTCCTTTCCATTTTCTGGTAGGAGATGAATTTATTAACTGAGGGGTTGGCAGACTGACCCCCCCCTCACTCCTTGGCACGTTCATTATCGCTGCATCTCGGCGTCCTCCTGCAAGCTTCTCAGCAGACCTAAATACACTTTTTGTTTTATGAGTATTTCTTATCTTCTTATCTGAAGCTGTCTGCGTATTTTTCCGCTGTTATCAGGGAAGAACAGGAAATGGTTGCAATGGTAGAGACAGCCCTTAATTCTCAAAGCGGTGTGAATGGGGCCAGAGTGATTATCAAGCCAGAATCAACTGTGACCTGGCATTCACTGCATTTACTATACCTCTATGATAAGCTACATCAGAATGAGAATTGAAATGCCCCAAACTGTGCCCCTGCTGGGCATTTTGGTGCCATCTCCGTAACAGCAACTTTTCCTTTGGCTCTTCAGTCAGCAGAGACCGGGTTTCAGCTGCTGTGCTCCCCTACAGCCTCCACACTTCCTGCCTCCCAAACTGTTATCCACTTATCCTGTGGCTCCCACCTTTTTGTTGTGTAGCTGGGATGAAAAGGAGGGTCAGGTTATCTATCCGTAGTCACAGGCATGGTTCAGACAGCTTTTGGGGTTTATAACGATGGTGTAAAGGATGGTAGAAAAGCTAAATGGACTATGTATTAATGAGGTTGTGTTTCATTTATTCCTTTACAATAAAAGAGTGCATTTTTCATGCTTAACCCCTCAAACTAATTAAATCAAAGTGATAATTTAAAAAGAAAACTGTAAAAGAGCCATATGTGCAGATATTTGTCTTGCCCCAGCATAGTCTGTATTAGCAACAGCAGCAGTTTGAAAATGCTTAGTGCAGAAAAAGTGAACTATAACATGTGCATGTACTAACCTTTTGGGGATGCATTTCCTAATTAAATACCTAAACACATCTTGTTGAAAAAAGGCGGGGAAAGGACTTAATTATCTTGATGCATCGGTAGACTGCTTGTACTTGATCATGCAGGTGTAATATTTGTATTAATAAAGCAAGAGCCAAGTAGTATTTTGTTGTGAATGAATACTTTGGAACACTAAGCTGCTTTGAAGTGATACACTGTGGTACATTTCAATGATGCTGACAAGTTTGAGCTGGATGTAGTAGCCTGTACTTGTTCTGAGTAGCATTTTAGTACTGCAGTACTATTTGCTGAAAGCAAAGCAGCCACGGTGTTTCCTTTGGTGACAGAGACGGAGTTTAAGCAGCGTTAAAATTAAGTGGATGAATCTGTACACAGAGGAGAGATTCCTCCCTGGAAACATGGGAGTCAGAATCTGAGCTCATCTTCCTCTGGCTCCAGACTCTAGCAGCTGGTTGTGCAAGAGTTATGGAAAAAATATATAGATCACATACAGGCTCCTCCTGATGGCTCTTCAGCATTACTGTCAGTGTTGTTTATTCCTCTGTACAGTAAGAATGCAAGAGTGCATCTAAACATTTCCACAGTTGTTGTGCATGTTTGCACTTAATCACTTTACATGGATCATCCACCACACAACTTTATTTTTCTTTGGTAGTGGTCATAAACCCCAGTTATTCACTATATTTTGGGACTAGCTTTGTGTATGACATCCAAATTCAGAAACAGGAAACAGCCTTAACCAAATTAAAAAGATTTTCCTAATTTAATTTTCCAAATACAGTACATCTGAAAACAGGAATAAAACTCTGTGCCGAGGCCAGGCAAATCAGTTCCATAGCTGGTCTGTGCAGCAGGAAAAGAGAAAATGTGGGCTATACTTATTAGACATTTCCAGGTAAATATCTTGACTTTTGTGCAAGTAGAAGAGAGGTGTTTCAAGGCCCACCCAGTTCAGCTGAATAGGATACAAAGCAAATCAGTTCCTATGGAAAATAAGAGAAGCCCAGGACAACAACTGACTATTTCTCTACCGTATATGTCTAGAATTTTGTGCATAATAGAGTACAGAGGAGAGTTATACTTCAAAAAGCAAAACTACGTTTATGTCATGCGATCAGCAAAACAAGCCTGTTTTTAGTAACCTGTTTTATAGTGTATGCCTATATTTCTTGATTTCTGGTTCTTTCTGGATTTTACTTCACTGGGCTTTCGAGGAATCTGTTCTGGATACTTTTTCTACAAAAAGGCAAAAAAATTACTTTTGCAGTGCATCAAAAAATATGTTTGAATTGCTGGTGCAAAAGGGAGCTCCTGGGTAAATTTGCATTGCTTGGACTAGTGAACAGTTTGCTGTGATTTAGTCCAAGAGAATTGGGTCCATACGAGTCTCAGACTGTTGGTTTGTCATTGACAACATGTTGCTGGAGGCTATCTTTGAAACTAAAGTATAATCATGGATGCTCTGCCTATGCACTACATTTCACATAACTGTCTATACGTCCCTTTAGGAAAAAAATGGCATTGTCTTTCCTCCCTTTAGGGTGGGGAGAGGGCTGTGCTGGTTTGTGAAGTGCAAATCTCGTTAGCCACCCAGTGGAGGTATTCAAGTCTAGCAGGCAGCGATCTTGGCAGCGGTGCCAGTGAAGCAGTAATTACAGCGTCTGTCATTCGCATTAGCCGGCTCGGCTGCTCATTCGGCTCCCAGGTACAAAACAGCTTCTCAAGTGCGAGTCAGTCAGAGGAGAGGAGCGAGAGACGAGCTGTGGTTTTCCAGTTGGCCATAGCCTCCATCAGCACAGCGTCAGGATAATGCAGTGCACAGTGCCGGCTGCTTCCAAGGACTGAGGGAACAGTGGTGGTTTAAGTGATTTATTGTGTGTGCTCAGTACAGTCCAGTCTCAGGAACAGGCACCCCTGGATCTTTTATCATTACCCAAGAGACAATCTGAAGGAAATGTTATTAAGCCTTCTAGGAGGCAAACTGTATTCCAAGAAACTCTTAATTTGCATCATTTGCAAGCAAGCATTTGAAATTATGCTAAAAAGGGAATGGTGATAAGGAACTTTACACAGAATAGGAACAACAAAATTCCCCTTGATTTTGAGCATATTTCATTCCCCTGTGTTTCAATTAATGGGGTCATCTGTAGGTACTCCAGCCCCAATTCCACTGCTGTGGTGGAGAGATGATTTATTGAGTATTGTTGTTGGGTTAGTGATAGGTTTTGTTAAATATTTTGCAGAAGATCCAGTGTGGCTATTTTATTTAGATTTATCTTTCTGGTGTGAGGGTGTAGCATAAAACTGTGTGCACACTAGCTGGAGGAACTAAATAAAAGCCCCAAACTGTAGCTATGTTCCAGTTGTTTTCCTCAAGGCTGGCTCTGCTTGTTCAAACAACACACACAAGTGAGGTGCAGTGAGTGGGAGCAGTGGGCAGGAGCTGCCAGAGGTTTTCCCAGCTCTCAATAACCTCAGAAATGCTTGTATATAGCGTTCTCCCTAGGTAGTCATCACTAGAACAACTTCCTGTTTGCTTTTCTGACTCCATCCCAAATCACTTGGATGTTAAGCAGGAAATATGGGATTTCCTCCCAAGTCATCAAAGGCCAGGATTTGGGGAGTCCCTTTATAGCCTGGCACATTATCTAAAAGTTTGGACTGGGAAGAACGAGCTTCATGCAAAAACAGTCTCACTTAGAAATACCCTTTTTATCAACATGGAAAATCTAAGGGGAAACAAAGGAAAAAAAAAAGATTCCTTTTTGCTTATTTGCTCAGGGGAGGTTGGAAAAAAGGGAAGAAATCTTAATCAAAACCAGAAAAGACTCAGCTATTTTAGAGACAAAGTCAATAAAGCCCTTAATATTTACCCTACTGTGAAGCTATTTGTATTTATGCTCTCTGAAAATGGGTTAGGTGTTCAGTGAAAATTAAGTTAAAAAGTTGTGAAGCCTTCTGGAAGCAACGTTTTTTATTTCCATTTACATTTTTCCACGTATTTCAACCAGCCTAGTGAAAAATCGCACTGTTAGACTTCATTTACAGTCCTGGTTAGCACTGGTTAAGGCATATATTTACAGTGCTCTCTAGATCTTACTGCTTTGGTTTGGGTGTGGGTTTTTTTTGGTGGGGTTTGTTTTTTGGTGGTTTTTTGTTTGTTTGTTTGTTTTCTTTTTCTCTTTTTTTTTTTTTTTTTTTTTTTTGGTAAATCACACTGACTTTACTGTGATGCAGATTGAGATGGAGACTCAGATTCTCAGTGTTGCCAGACATGCCCTTATTTCTACCAGGGAGTGTCAGGCAATGCTGAATTTAGGTACCTTTGCTGCTCCCTGAATACAAGCAGTGCTGCTCCAGCTTGCACGGCAGCCCAACAGTCCCTTCAAGGCAGGGACACCTCCCCTGTCAGCATGTGATGCTGCAATGCCTCAGCACCTCCTCAAATTCTCATTTTCCTCTCTTGTGAGTCCTACACAGGCAAGACAGGAGAGGCACCCAAAAAGCTGTGCATGCTTGTCTCAGTTGGTGATACCTCCTGTGGGGAGTATCTGCAGTTGTGTCTTTAGCAAAGCTATGTGCTCGTGTTGCTGGACATAATAGGAAGTTCTTATTTGTAACATTGCCTTAGTTATTCAATCTCTGTTTTGCTGGATTTGGAAGCTTGTTGTATTTATCACTGTTTGGTGGAGAGGTCTAGGGGGAATTGCCTAAGTGTGCAGAGCAAATGTGTAAGGGAAAACAAAATATGAACTCAAGCTTTCCGAGTAGCTCTGGTGCTGCAGTCCATTCTTTTTGTTTGAAGAAAAAAGGGATGCTACAGAGGGAATGCTACATTGAGAAGACTCTCAGGTACCTTCTCAATGCCAAATTTCTTGAGTTTCACTGATGGTTTCTTTATATCTGCTGTAATCTAGAAATATGTATAAAAGGATGGTGTGGGTTAGGAATGGTACTCTTCAGTTTAGTATCGTCTACTGGGCCCCTCGAAACCATGTGATCCTCACTCTCTCCCTCCTCTGTTCCCCCCTCCCCTGAGGCAGGATGGTGAATTGGAGGCACAAAATGTAAAGATCATGGGTTGAGCTAAGAACAATTTTCTGGGAAGAGCAGTTAGATAAGAAAATGTACAGCAACAATACTCACGACAGAAGATGAGCGAAAGAGGCGCATGATTCACATGGAAACTCCCTGACCACAGCAATGCCTCATCTCCCTCTGCCACACCACCCAGACTTGGAAGTGAGCCTTTCACCTCATCCCTGGAAAATGAAGTGAGTTGGCACAGTATAATCTCTGGGTCCTAGCCATGCCCCCTCCTGGCTACTGCAAAAATTAACCATGTGCTGGCCAGAACCAGAACACAGGAATAGGCAAAAGTATATCCTGTTGCTCAGGAATGGGGATGCTTCCTAAAAGCTCTGACTTATTGGTGCAGGCAGTTTGGAAGGATTTACTTTGCCCAGTGCCAGCCACAGTGTTATCTCAAATTTGGTAGGAGGAAGAGCAGATCCAGGGCATGGCTGCAGCACTGTTCTAAATGGAATAAAGACCACTGTCCTGGGCTGTTTTGTTTCATTTGGGTTTAATCTGCAATTCAGGACTATATTATTCAACTGTACTTCATTCATCTGAATGAATGACTTATGCTCCAGAGGACCCTGTTGCCTTATGAGTTATAAAAGCTGTGAGGTTTCCTAGGCAATTAAATCTGTATCTTTTTTTTTCTTGTTGCAGGAACATTTTCAACAATAATGCTAAGGAGCTCAGATAGATTTCACTGGCCTGGCAACAGCTGAGTGTTTTCTTGTTAGGTAGATTTTGCCAATCCCTTTTTAGTTATTTTCAAGAAGCAAAGTAGCTTTATTTCTTAGTCTTATATTGAGTGAGAGGTTGAAATGTTAATCTCAGTGGATTAGCGGTGTATCCTTTGAGAAAAAGGAAAGCTTGCGTTCTTCTTGGTCCCCTGAGTGCTGGATGCAATTGTTTAAGAAATCTTGAATTTCATCAGCTAGATACAAGGAAATGTGCAAGTAAGCCTTGAATGATCTTTCAGAAGAATTTGACTTTGTTGCAACGGTCTTGGAAACTTGTTTGAACTGATAGTTGTTCCCCAGGTGTTTCTTTGCTTGATTTTAGTGCATTTCACATGAGACAGTGAAAAGGGATCACCACAGGATTATTAGTAATTCAGAGCTTATTGGAGAGCTACATTCTAGCCATCATTTTGCTAAAATAATGGCTGGAATATGAATTGCTGCACTTTTATGATATGGTGTATCTATTGTTTAAATACATCGCTTGTCTTATGCACTCCCAGCATATGTGTTTATACTGGAAAGTTTACATAGTGAGTGAAATTAATAATACAGTCTCACTGAATGAGGTTAATTACAGTTCAGTCATACTGCAATCAAGAAGTGGGACAGAACAGCAAGAGAACAGACTGATTCTCATGGGCACTGGATATACCTACAATGACTGAAGTCAGGCACTTATCAGGGGTAATTCCAAGTACAGATGTGCACACTGCCTTAGTCTGAATGATTTTCTCTTTCATTAGTTTTACCAGTTGCTCATGGAGTCAGCACAGATGTATCCCTCTTACCTTTCCCTTTTCCCACAGTTTTGTGCCTGTTGGGGTGCTCTGCAGCTCTATACATACAAAAGCTGAGTGTCTGTGACTAACAGCGAGTAGCTGGGGCTAACAGGCAAACAGTGAGATGTCCAGACTGAGATTTCATGTCTGCACTCAGATGAGACTATAGAGAAATCTCTGCTGCATGGTCTTCTATTCATAGGATAAAACTCTCTGGTGCTTTCAACTAGAAAGAGATAAAGTTTTCTCTGTTAAGCTTGGCCACTTAATCTGAAAATGAGGAATCATTTTGGAAACTAGAACTCTGTCTGGTTAAGGAAGGGATCTTTAATTACATGGGGAAGACTGCCATTCTGAAGTGCTCTTCACAGAAAATCTTGCTGAATTGTCTCATGAAATACTTGTATTCCTTGCTCAAAGGTGTTTAGCCCCAAAGCTGCACTATTTTTTAACAAACCATCATCCCCATTACAAATTCTTTTCATGCAGACATTCCACACCTAGCTTGAGGGGCTTCCTTTCTGCTTCCTCACCAGTTTTTGAAGGTGAGGGTAACTTTTTTGGTTTCTTGCTCAAATGAAAATGCATCAACCTTCTTATGCAGCAGATCTCTGCTGGCAAGAATAGGACTGCAGGTTTTCCTTTTCTTCATCATGCAAAATAGCTGTACTGTTGCAAAGAGGAAGTTCCTAATTTCTTACTTCTTAAGTAAGTAGAAAGTTTGTAGCTAGAAAGGTCAATACTGGGACCTGTCAGTTTCACTATCGGTTTCTTTTTGTTATTTTTTAGATGTCTAATGTTTATACCAAAGATAGATTTATTTGGTACAAGGCCAGGTTATGACCACCACCAAATGCAGCTCCATTAATTTCAGAGCCAGCACATGCCAGAAGCTGATCTGCTTCTGTATTAAAAATGTGTTGACACAGTAGACTGAGACTCTAGGATGAACAGACCTTGATCTCATCTTACTTGGTGGCAAGTTTTTTTCTGACACTGTTTCTTTTTTTCTTTTTTCTTTTTTTCTGTTTTTTTTTTGTTGGTTGTTTTTTTTTTTTGTGTGTGTGTGTAGTTTTTTTTTGTTTTGTTTTTTTTTGTTTGTTTGTTTGTTTTTTTTTTTAAACTGAATAATTTGAATCATTTGGAGGCTTTTCATTTCCTTCCATGTAGCAATGTGACTCTTTCTTGTAGAGAGGTTAACATGGTGTCTCACTTGAAACCAAGTTGGCAAGATTCTTTCAGGTAGACCTTTCTTTTTGTTTGGCTTTTTGTTAGGATATTTTAGATAAGAACACTGACAGCCAAATGTCACTAACTAGACAGATATCCATGTAAATATTTATTACACAAAAATGTGTGGCAATTTCCTTCCTTGGTAATCACTTTTGAACTAAAGACCTCTGCCATTTAAAGCATGGGCTTCGAAGTTTTAGGTTAGAAGTGCAGCCTGGTAGCTGGTAAAAAAAGCAGTTGTTATCCTGGTGCAGGCAGTAGCATGAGAAGTGCCATATGCCTTTCATGAGAAATTGAGAAGGCAAAACTGCCCAGCTGCTGACTTTTGTCCTGTGCTTGTCCTGAAGTATTTCTGTATGAATCTTTTCCTTCCTTCCACCTTCCCAAAGTTATATATTAATTCCTTGTAGTAAATATACCTATTAGATAAAACCTTCCGAATCTTAAAAAAAAAAATAAAATGCCTAATTTAATTACTTTATAAACATTTCTATAATTTTGTGGTCTCAAGAATAAAGTTTTAGATTTGCATTTATGAGGAACATTTGCAAAGAAAATGAATTTAAGTGGCAAAACAACTTTGTGTGGATATTAATCTGCTTTGTTTTACTGATCACCTTATTTTACTAGTACTTGGTTTCATTGCCTTTTTTTGTTTAGGAAAATCAATGGAAAACAGTATTGTGATCAAATTTACTTTCTGTCTATTATTTTCACTGGATTGTTTGGATTTACTCACTGCAGCAAGGCAAAGAAAATTTGGTCTTTTGTCTTTGAAGTTTTGTATTCAATGGTACCAATGCAGAACATATTTCATTTGTGGAGACCAGGCTGAGATTAAGCTGGTTTTAAAGATAACAGTAGATTCCTGCATCCTTGCATTTGTTTTGTATTTGGTGACAGTCACTAAATCAGGGGAAGGAATGTTCAAACAACACACTTGAGGAAAAGTGATTTTTATAGAAAGGGCCCATTCCTGCTAATAGCCAGTAACTGCACACAACCCCACTGACATTAAAAGTCCATTAGCTAAGCCAAGTTTAAACACCAGCTGATGCTATGTCAGCTAAATGTATATTGGAATTTTTCATGTAACAGAGCAATAGCACTTCTGTACTTTTCCTAAAACTATGTACATTAAGAAAAGCAAATGTCATCTGATAGTAGTAAGATGAAGAGTTCACATTAAAGTAGGCAGAATTGTAATCAAACTGAAGTCACCATCTGGTTGCATTAATGAAAAACAAAAATGGATACAAGAAAAGCAGGGAGTGTCAGGTTTCTGAATTAAAGCTAGATTAACAAATGTAGTGTACAGGCTTCTGTAATACAGGATAAACACAGAGCTCCTTATCGGCTTGGTTTTTTATCATTAAATATAATATAACCTTGTTTGATAAGTTTATACTGAAGTCTGTAAGAGGCATTCTCATGTGGAACACTGGGTTGCCATGGAAGGAGGTTGTTTCCTGGCTATTTAGGAAATATGTCTCATTACAGCACTGTGAAAACCTTTAAATGTGTCAAGATAGCGTTTCTATCCTGTGGTCGAAATTCTAGTTAACCAGTGGCACAGCAAATAACATTCACCCATCTCTGTGTATCAAAAAAAGGGTTGAAAATTGTGTTGAAAAAACAGTGTGTGTGCTTGGTATTGAGAAGTGTTACAGCTGAGGCACTTACTGTTCATCTTCAGAAGCAACCAGCAGGCTGATGTCCCGGTGCTGTGGTCCTGGCACTCGGAGAAGCACAGTAACACCTTGTTTGGCAGTGGGTCTAGTTCAGAGAAATCGCTTTGAAGTCTGCGTTGGAATAGACCTTGTGCTCTAAAGCCATTGTGGAGAGAGGCAAGGGGAGGCTTAGTTAATGTGGGAGCTGGAGCAGGGGGTAATTAGTCACTCACTGGCAGCTCCCAAGTCTGGAGAAGGACTTCTGTAACCCCTGATGCCTCTGCTGTGCCATTAGCTGTCCATTAGCAAGCCTAGTGCGGGCAGGGACAGGAGCACAGCTGAAATGCCTGACGTGGGCAGACAAGCTCGCTGCAAATATTCTATGGATGTATCTCCCTTGCACTCTCACCATGCTGTGCTGGTAGTGCAAAACTCTCCAGCGTGTCGCAGGGCCAAGACTGATTGTGTGTGTCTTCCTTGCTGGAGGAGCTGACATCAGTAGTGTGCCCAGAGCAGATCGTGTCTTTGCGAGCCACAGAGTTTAAGGAGAGTAATTCAATTGTGTTTTTCCCCCTTCTGGAACATAGCATGTAAACATATTACTGAACTAAAGCCTGGTTTTAATTACAAGCAGCAACTTTTTCATGTTGACAGATTTTCACATGGAAAGCTTTATTGAAAATGAGAGGAGACCTTTTTGCCATCGTTAGTTCTTGCTGCTTAGTGCTTTTATCAAGTACAGTAAAATACAGTTTATAATTAATTCAAAGCTTATATGGACATGTTTAATATAATTACCAAACAAAATCCTGTTTACTGACATATTGCTTGTGAAACCAGCCTGAATAATCTGGTCTCTGGCACACATAAATCAGGCAGTAATAACAGCTGTAAATATTTCATAATATACTTAGAGTGCTTTGATTTTAATAGTGAATCCACTTTTGTGTTTTAAGGATAAAACGTATGTCAAAAATTACTTTTACCATATGTTCCTTCCTAATCTCTTGCACTATTTTGCCTGAAAGTTATTTTTAAAAAATCATTATTGTATTTTATTATTTAAAAAAGTAAATATAGAAACATTCATGAGCTGGGAAAATTATGTAATTAAATTATGCTGGAGCTAACAAGATGACACCATTCACATTGGCATAGGACAATTGCTTCAATACAACTATGAATATTTTTCATTGGAAAAGGCATTGAAGTGCCAATACTCTTTGTCTTTCTCAAAGTTTTACTATTTTTATCTGTCTGGATGTTTGTGTGTTGTACACTAATCCTGAAAGACATGCATAACGCACTAGGAGGCAGCTGGTTATGCTGTTAGTTCAGGTGGCCAAAGGGCTGGGAAACCAAAGGTGACCAGAAACCAGGCTTGTAGTGGACTGCTGGGGGACCTATGACACTGTGTTATACACTGGGCCTCCTCTTTCTGGGGAGGCTTTGAACTGGTATTTAATAAAAGGAAGAAGATATGACTGATTATCTGGCTCCTGCAGAATATTTGGGCTTCCATGAGGCTACTAAATCCTCTTTGAGAGCTCAAACTGTGTGTGTGAATTGTCCAGTTCAGAAAAGTGCCTCGAAGGTTCAGGAAAAGGCTTATAATTATCCCTCAAGTCATTTTACTGTGCACCAAGAGAAGAACTTAAAAAGTAGTTGTGCAAAAGACAACATTTTGCGATTTTTGTTTACTTGGAAATTTTCTTAAACTTCTAAAATAAAATAAGAAATCAAGTAACTAAAGTACTATTTAGAAAGGAAAATTTGAAAATTATCCACTTTGGGAATTACTTTATCCTTGTTCTGCAGTTGGATTCCCCTTCAAAAATTGACATATATTTTCAAATGTTTCGTCTGTTTCACTCTCTGAAAAAAATAATTAGACTCCAAAACTGTGCCAGGCACCTCAGGCACCCTACAAGCTATGAACCTCTCAATCTTAGGATCCCAACACCCAAAATAAAACCACAACTAATAATTGTTATGAGGTAGAAAATGGCATTGGGATATGTGTCAGCAGCTCTTATTTTTTCTCCCTGCCTTCTTGAGGGAATACATAAAGCCTGTTTGTATAAAGGGAGCTCCTCGGCCTTGCTTTTAGATGGTCAGTATTTTAAGATACATCAACATATTTTTTATCTTTCTAAAACCACAGGCTGATATTTGTGATCAGCATTAGGTGTCCCTATCGTCATCCTACAGGCACCTAGGGATTCCTGGATATGATCTGCAAAGGTGTTGCAAAGTATTTAGCAAGTCACTCTCTAGACAGATCAGGGGTTCCTGAATGCAGTACTTTAATTTTGGAAAGCTGAAGTCCCAATTCTTAACTTTCTGTAGTATGAGACTTGCACTGAAGTCTGAGTCGTTGCTTGAGAACACTGTAGTGTGTGAACAGTATTAAATTGCTTTGTTGTGTGTATGCACAGGCCCCATCCAGACATTGTCATTGGGAAGTTACTAAGTATATATAATTAAGTAACCACAAGGAATTTCTGGACTGAAATAGCTGATGTAAGCCTATGTGTTTCCTTTCCACAAATCCAGCTTAAAGCTTCATGCAAGTGTCTTGCTAAGGAAGTGTCTTTCAGCCCATGAAATATCATTTGGAAAGATGCGCTCACCTGCCAGAGTACAGCGCTTTACCTTGCAATAGTCCGACCTTCAAAAGTTAGTTCTGACTGGTGCTGTTTATCAAATGCTGTGTTGTTTCAGATTAGATGATGTGACCTTTAGATTTCAGCTGCTGCCATAATTTAATTGACAGCATGAGCCTTCCTGTAGGAGCCTGTTGTTGCTTAACCCAGCAGGTAGCAAACAGCACACAGCCACTGGCTCGCTCCATCCCTGCACTGTGGGATGGGAGAAGAGAACTGGGAGGGGGGGAAGTAAAATTCATGGTTTGAGATAAAGATGGCTTAATAGGATAGAAAAGGAAGAGAAAATAACAGTAATATTTTTAACAGCAATAAAAGAATTAGAATATACAAAATAAGGGATGCACAGTGCAATTGTTCACCTGCTAAGTGATGTTCAGCCAGTTCCTGTGCAGCAGCCTCTGTCTGGTTTTCCCCCTCACTTTTATACTCATCATATCAGGATATGCTATGGAATGAACCTTTTGGGGTCAGCTGGCCTGGCTGTGTCCCCTCCTAACTTCTTATGCACCCCCAGCCGCCTTGCTGGCAGTGTGGGGTGAGAAGCTGGAAAGTCCTTGACTCAATAAACACTGCTCAGTATAAACACCTGAAACATCACTGTGTTGCCACCATTAGTCTCATCCTAAATCCAAAATGAAGTGCCATACCTGCTACTAGGAAGAAAACTAATTATATCCCACCTGAAACAAAGACAGAGACAAAATTATTAATGAAAATTTGTGCAACACCAGGTTTTCATGTCTCAGGCCAACAGATATGACTTGAGTGTGTGAAGACGAAGTAGTAGGTCTGGAGGTCAGGAAGGCCAAGGATGTTTTCATTAGTGAGGAAATGGAGACCAGCTGCTTTTTTTATGCTTATAAATATATATTGTTATTTAGGTACACAGGTAAATTGTGTGTGCCACTTAGCCCCATCTGTTCCCAATAAATTTCAGCCTACAGGCTCTAGGTCTTGAAACTTTTGATTATGCTCAGAATGGTGAACTAGAAGAGCTGGCCTTCACAAAATATGCTTGCAGCTGAACCTCTCAGTTTGTGTAAACCAGCAGAGTGTCCCGAGTTCAGTGCCTTGGTTCTGCTCCAGCTGAGGGCTGTTAACAGTCAGGGTTTCTGTAAGACTCTTTCCTGGAGGAGAGATTTCTATCTGGTCTGTTTGGATGGAAAAAATTTCCATGACTCTAAGAATGCTTTTAAAAGAACTGGGGAGAAAAGAGAGCAGATGCTGCAAAGTACATCAGAGAGCAGTTCCAATGTTAACAAAGAGATTATTTACCACTAAAATGAGGAGGAAAATGTTTGTATCTTTACGAGATCTTGTCCCACTTATGAGACCCTAAATAAAAGATAGGCATCTAGAAGGGCAATTATTGGTTAAAATCCTGGTTTATGACTACAAATTGTTTGAACCGTTTTATTTAAAAAAAAAAGTCTGGAAATTTTTGTAATTGCCCATTATCCCAGTGATGCAAAGCCCATTCAAAGACTTAGTAATTAAAATGAAAAGGCTGTATGTTCACATTGTTCCAACTCTCTGCAGTTTTTTGTTCTCAGAACAGAACCCTACTTCTGAACAAAACCTGAGGTTAATTTTTCTGTGTACCATCAAGACCATCTTCCTCATTGTGGCAATAAAACTTGATTGTCCTCATTGTCTTCTATCAAAGAAGGCAAAGGAAAATTAAAACAGGAAAAAATGAAATTGCTAGGATTCATGATTTCAAATATTAGTAACAGTGGAAAACATACATTTCTTTGTAGAGTTAAGAGTTTTGAATTCACTGCAGGCTTTATCATTTTCCTGGGTGGTAAGACAAATACTGCACTGTATAAAGAAGTTCAAGCATCCTCTTCCCCCCAGAATACAAGGAATACACGAAACATTCTTTTCTCTTGCATGAAAATTTGGGATGGAAACAAACCTGTGGGATTTGAGGCTGGAGAAAGGCGGGAGCAGAGGAGTATGCATTCACCAGCCACTTCAAAACCATGAGACAGACACAAACACGTGCAGGCAGCCTGTTTAAAGGTCAGGTGTGCTGTGCATGGGTACTTGGGTCAGCGAGGGGACGGTAGTGATAAAGGAGCTGCTGCTCCATTTCATTAGGACACCAGCACACAAAGAGAGCTGGTCTGGCCTAATGACTGTGAGTGGCTCCATAGTCATCCCACACCACTAGCTGTTCACAATAGAGTGGACTGAATGTGGCTCTGACATAAGAGGCTTTGGGCTTCCCTGCTTCAGGAATGACCTCAGGATCCTCAGTTCACTCTGGAAGACTATTCAGGATGAGCTAAGGCAGGCAGGGAGGAAAAACTTGTTAAAAACCAAAAGGAAAGTCACATGAACTTAAGATTTGGTAGTTTTTTAAATTAATGTGTCATCATTTATATGAACTATCTATTATATTGTGGCTAGGAGGTACATTAAGCAACAGAGATACATTAAAGGAAGAAAAATATTTACTGTTGCCACCAGGTTATCTCTTGATGTTGTTGTTTGATTTGGATTGCTTGTTTGTTTGTTTGTTTTTAATGTGAGACTGTTCCTTATCCACCTGATAAAACTTGCAGAAGTGGGAAGGGGGACTTAGAACAATTTTATTAATTTATCCATCTAGCCATTAAAAATATATCAGTGGGTCATTATTATGTTTGAATCTGAGAGGACACTGTAAAACCCAAAGGCAATGTAAAGTGGGATCCCAGAAGCTGTCTTAGTGAGAAATTTGGAGCAAAAATAGATGGAAAGTATCAGTGAAAAGACCATTGATCAGGCCCTTTGTTTTAAGTGCCAGCACTGGTGCCAGGACAGAGCTATGCTGGGATGCTTTAGGAAAATGTCATTTTGGTGTGGTTGCTGGGTATGCTAAGCTGTAAATTACATAAATGAACTGAAAAAGTCAGTTTAAGCATTGTGGACTTTCATGCACAAGGAAACGTGTCAAAGGAAAATTTGAAGCAAGAAAGGGATTAAAGGTACAGTTCTGTATAAATCCTTTCCCTTATAAGCAGTCCTATTAACCTTTCAATTGTGATGACACTTCTAAAAGGATCTGTGCTTCAGTGTGTGAGTAATCCCGCACTTCTAATATTCAGCCTTGCAAGGTTGTGTGTAGCCTAAAATGAGTAGTCCTTACAAAGTTTCCCAATAGAATCAAAAACGGATCCTTAGGAAGGAGTTCAGACCAGAAACATAACTTCTCTGAAGAACTTTTAATCTAAACTCCCTGTTGCAGGAGCTCTTATCAGAGAAGTTTTGACAATGTCTATTGATTAAGATTCTCTTTTCTTGTATCTTAAAGAGTAAATCGAAAGGTCATTTTTATATTGACGTGCAAGGAGTTTTATTGATTCTCTTTTATGAGGCATTAATGAAATCTATAGAAGCCTAACAAGATTGTAGAGTTAACCTTGGCAAGATTGCCTGTTCCTTTTACATGAGCAGAAAAGGGAAAGTAGAATGTTCCATTTTGGTGGTTTAAATTATGTGGGAGTGAGTGGATTTTGTGGAATTAAATACCTCTTAGCACAGAAAAGAGAGCATGATATATCTATGCTAACCCATTCTCTCTGAAATATGCTTAGCAGAAATTTTTTTGGGGGAACACTTTGTTTTCCTGCCCAATGGTACCACATATTTATCCCTATGAAAACATGCAGAGAAGTCAATCACTCACTATGTGTGCCAGAAATGCCTTCCACAGTCACAACGATGGTATGTCAAAAGTCTGTTTCACTTTAAAAGAACAGGCAGGATTTATTCTGGAAATGTACCAAAACGGACCAATCTGTCTCACAAATATGAAGCTAGGATCAATTTTGCAAAGTTAAAATAAACACTAGTCACACTTGACCCAGTGTATTAAGCTAGCAGAGGAAGAAATACAAAGAATTGGGGGTATCTATGGATTTGGCTTGGTAGAACATTGGGTATCTATGGATTTGGCTTGGTAGATTAAAAAGCTAACCTAAAAAGTATAATATATAATATATAATAAGAATTGGGATAATTTTTCAGTGCATTGTTCCACTACTTTCTTAAACATATTTTCTTTTTATGCCACTTAAATTAATGAATGCCTTTTTGGTTCATACCCCTTGAGAAAGGGAGCCTTTGCATAGTGAAAGCTCAGAAGCCTTTGAGTGAATGTTGTGCATTTTTATTTGCAGTAGGAAAAACATACTGGAGAGAGGCAAGTATAATTATCTCTATTTTAGATGGAAACCAGAGGATCTGGAGGCAGGACTGGGGAATGAGCAGACGCAGGAATTCCCCTCTGGTGGGCTCACAGAAAACATGGAAGTAATTTGTGGTATGAAAATGGCTGATGGTGGGGTTTGTTTCCATGGAAAAGCTATGGAGAATGTAGGAACTGGGTGCTGGATTTTTGCACCACAGTCTGATTTGTGTCCAGCTTAAGTGCTGCTGGCCCAGCTCAGCTTTGCCACTTATCCTCACTGGCAGTCAGCAGGATACAGACCAAATTAGGAGTGAGGCTCCTAACGCCCACGTGGAGAATCCCTGTTGTGCTAAGCCACTGGTCCAGCTCTGCCAGTGCCTCTGAGGACCAGTCCTGCCATGTGGTTAACTCCAGCCTGCTTGCCCATATACGTGTGGTTCATTGACTCTAATGGGGCCCCTACATAGCTTTTCTGTTTCTCACTCCCTTCATAAAAGCCTCTTTTTTTCCTCAGCAGATGGACAAGTCTTCCCAGAGCATTTCCAACACTGTTTTAGCTGTAAAGGTGAGGGGATTAATTTGTGCCACTACCCCTGTGCCCCATAGGTGGTGCACTCAGGGCAAAGCTGTGCTGGGTTTCATAGGAAGCAGCTGTGCTGCAATACTGCATGGTTCAAATCTGCACAGCTGGAGGTCCCTCATGGTCTTGGTGCAATTACTCAAGAGAAGTGTCCTCTCTTCACCCCTGTGTCAGGTACCAGTTGTATTTGAAAAGAGCAGAATTGGCTCGAGATGGTGGGTGCTCTGGAGTTGCTGGAGGGTCATTAGATAGGCACATGAAGACTTTGCCTGTGCCCAGAATGTAAGTGGCTTTTCTTCCCAGTTTGAAGCTCTCTGCTTCAGAGCACTACAAAATCAGTCCATAAAGAGACACATCCCAAAATACATAACTGGTCTCTGGCTCAGCTCTTGCACTTTTATTAGGTGCCATGAAACTGAGGGTTGGATGTTGCTGCCTTCTAAGTGCAGGAAACAGGTACAAGGCAGTTCTCCTTTATGTATTTTTTAAAGTAATTTTGTAAGTCATAGGATGTGTTCTATTTTGTGGCTTATGTTGTGAGTAGTGACCATTCAGGCTCTGGTGGTTATGAAATTGTGTCTGCACTGGCGGACAGTGGAGACCTGCAGTACATCAGAGTCTCTTTATTTCCTCCTAGAAAATCCATTAATTGAGTCTCCCTGTCTGGGAGCACCCCTAGAAAAGAGCTGGAATAAACTTCTGAGATATTGTGTAAAAACTGCAGGGTTACCTGAAATGTCTAAAATGCATGCAGGATGTAAGTGAATCCAAGAGGGACAGGCAAATATTCACTTCTGTTTTCATGTGTAAATAGCACAAAGAATAGGGGTTTGGCTATTTTCTTTTTAATGGAACATTTTGGTTAAACTTCTTTGCATTTGCACATGTCAATACATGAATAGATTTATAACTTTGAAAGTTAAAAACATTTTGATGGCTGCTAATATTTTGTTTCTATCCACTTCACATAAGCTGCAGAATTCTTTTTTTTTTTTTTAATTGATCAAAAGGAGATTTAGGGATAAAGGATGCCAAGAAGTATTTGGATCCCAACACTCCAGTAATAATATAAGGAGGAAGCACAATTGTTTGCATTCTCTTCAACTGCATTTCCAGGCAGTACATAATCAGGAAAACAGACTCTACCTCTTTTGTAAAAGA